>NW_024881328.1:31673014-41673014 GCF_018691265.1 Tyto alba | reverse complement strand
TTTCATCTAAGTCTCAGCCAGGATGCACCGTTTTGTTAATTATCTGCATTAGATGATTTATTTAAGGAAGAGAAACTTTCTGTCGGATGGATTTTACCAGAGCTGTGTATGGGAAGTTTTCATCTAATGCATTTGAAAACCATCCTGATTTGGGAGTAATGTAAAACCAGTGCTTGATTTGGAGGGACCTTTTTGTCCCTCCTGAATCAAGTCTGAAGGTTTGCAAGGAATGAGGAACTGCTGATGAAGTTTACCTGGAGACTGGAAAGCCTGTTAGTTCTGTTAATTAGGTTTTTTTTCTTCCACTTGTGTGCTGCAGAAATTAATTCCCAGCCCAATTCCTTAACTTGGCTCTTCATCCCTGTCAGTGGTGGGAAGAGGTGCTGAACGAGGTGATGCAACTGTCTGCCTTGCAACGTCTGTCTCTGCTTCACACAACCACTGGAGCATCTGCAGAACGAATAGGACTGTTACTCGCTGTCCTGAGAGCTCCAGGTGGCACACAGGAGCATCTGGGAAGAAGGACTTTGCTGGAATTAGTTTGGTAGAGCAACCTGCATTTAAAATAAGAGACTCCAGAACAAAGTGGGATTTAGCTGCTGTGTTAATTACAGTTTTGCTTTAGGTAACTGTTAAGTGATACTATGTTAACCCCCTCCTCTGATTATATGCCTTTTCCCATCAAACCGGAGGTTCCATTGTGCTTGTCAGTTATGGACTTCCAGTTATATGTGTTAGTCTTTAGTGTAAGCACACTATATCATTCAAACTTAACTAGAAAATCCCTTAACGACTGTGTGGGCATGCTGCGGGCTTTTACCTAGGAATCCTTTTGCTTCAGGTCACTTGGAAAAGCAGTAAGCACACTGAAGGAAATTGTTCTTAGAATCACTCATGGAAGTTATTCGGCAGAAGCATAGGCCGCGTACATCAAGGTTTTCTGCAATAACCCCCTATCTCTTCTTTCCCTTAAGAAGGGGGGTTGGGATGAAGCTCCTCTTCTTCATACTTACAAAGTATGTTCCTGTCACAGCTTGCCTTAACCTTTACCCTTGCAAAGTATGTAAGGAACTGACTGATAACAAATCCCTTTCCATCCCCAAATAAAGAAGAAATCGAGTGTGATCCAACCATGCGTGCTAGTTTGTATTTTTAGGGCCCCCAGGTTGAGACATCAACTCTAGTCAATGTAATGTTGCCCATATATAGTGCGGATAAAGTACGGGGGAGACACAGCATCTATTTTGTGTGAAAGTTGGAGGCTTGTCAGTGTTTAGTAGTGGGTGATGGTTGCGATACACTACTGACTTACAAAAAAGTGGGTGATCCTGTTTCCACGAGCCCAAGATTTGGATGCAGTCTTCCTTTAGTTCTACTTCTCTTCAAAGTCAGTATCCTGTCCCCAAATACTCAGCTGCTTGTGTGGTTGTGTTGCTAGTGTTCTACTAATGGCTTCTGAAGCGTGTGTGTAGGACTGTTTCTTACTCCACATCTTGGCTTTTCCTATCTGCTCCCATGTCTGCATACCATCTTTTTTACCAGCCCACTCACACGGCTGCCACTGATCCAGCTGGGGAAAAAAAAAAGGAATTTAACTGTTCCTTCACTCCATCTGCAGAAGAGCGAGCTGTGTTACCCAGCGAAACTTGAGTGACTTTTGCAAAATCATTCAGTACATAAAATTCCCAGTACCACTGGTTTTGCGTAGTGCACGCACTCCTTTACAGCAGGATTGCATGGTTCAGACTCAAAGTAAAAAGTTAATTTATTTTTTGGACCCGATCTGAGTTCCTTTCTTGCAAAATAATCCTAGGAATGTGTCACTGCAGTCATCACAAACACTGCTGGCCTTTGCTGTTTACATCTGCTGTCCCGTGTCCTCTGCAGCTTTACCAGCGTGACAAACAGCTCTGGCAACACCATCAGTGCTCAGGGGAGGATGCTGGAAATGTTTCCTGGAGAATTGTGCAGTAAAAACTGAACAGAAATCACAGCAAAGCCATAAAATATGTATTATTTTTCCCTGTTAGGGTTAATAAAAATGGAATTCTGTATTTTTTTGTCCTTCACAGGACTACCTCTAATAAATACTTGCCTAACAAGCCGTGCATGTTGGTTGAGAGCTCAAGGAGCTTTGTGTAACTTCCACAGAGGTATTCCCTCATATACCAAGGCTACGCTTGTCCTCAGACCACTAGAATTTAGCTTGTCTGTCAACTCTTGTATCCTTTCCTGTGAATCTCAGCGGAGTGTTTTTTTTAAAATGCGCTTTTTCTGTGGCTTAGCATTTTTTAACAATGTTATGTATAGCTTACAATATATTTTAGACACTAACTTTTCTTCTAATATATAAACAGATAAATTAAAAGTCTGCTTGCAATGTCTTTATTTTAGCCCCATTCCTGTGTGTATTTAACAGTCTTATGCTTGTGGCTAGGCTAGCGAGCGCTGCGGTATGATTTAGGAGTCAGTGCACCGTTTCTCTCCATTCTTGTGTGCTCTCTTTCTGGGCTTGGGAGGCAGGGAAGTTCTGAGTTATAAAAGCACTTGTGTTAAACTCCGGATCATGAAATCACTTAAAGTCAGTTTTACCACCTTCATTTCTTCTTCGTGTTTGCGTAGTAGAATATGCACCCAACAAGCCAAACCTAGGAAAATATGATTGCGGAACCAATAAAATTAGCTGAAGCATCATGGGTGTTGAAATAAGCAGTCTTTTGTCACTCTTTTTTTTTTTCATTTTGATCTCTTGTTTTTTCCAGCCGATGACTTAGGCTTAAAATGAAAACCTTGAGCCTCCAGGTGGTTGTGAGGCTTTTTTCTTTGTTTTGCAGGGGGCTTTAGGGGTGGTTTTTAGTGCTTCTGTCAGAGATGTTGGCAGCAGTTCTGAAGAGTGTCTGTCTCTGGGACATATATCTATATGTCTGGAACATATCTGTATCTATCACTACAACTAGTACCTGAAGTGGAGACAATTCATGTAAATGCAGTTTGAACTGCAGCTTAACTTTTGAAACCTTTGAGTTGCTGGTCACCTGAATCTTCAGGAATGAGTGTGTCACTTAATTTCTATAGCAGATTTTGGAGCTAGAAACTTAAGGCTGTTTAACTTCACATAAAGTGAGAGATTATTTCAGTGTAGGAAATTTCAGAATTGCAGCGGTTGCACTGTCATCCTGCTGAACTGTGGTTTCTGAACCTACAGGAGGTTGGCAGCCCAGCTGGGGTCTTCTCATTGACACCTGGGGCATCTGACTGGAGCTGTACAGCTGTGTTCAGCCTCTTCTAGTCCTGCTCTTAGGACGGCGTTTGTGAAAAATGAAACACAAAGGTCAAGCTTTCAGTAGACTCTTGTGCTGTTTGTAGCTTTTGTCCCTGGGCATGTTATAAATCACTTCTGGAAATAATTTGGAAATCACTGAAAAAAATGCTTTTGAATTGCTGCAAGGAGAAAACATCCCGTGCTGAAGGAGCCTTCAAAGAATGGCATCATGTTTCTCCTTTATTGTTGATTTTATGTTTAGGGAGGAGGTGGGGGATTTTTGTGGTTTGGAGTTATCTAGGCTCAGGTTTAGGTGTTGTTCTTTTGATGAAGAGTCTTTAACATAGCTTGAGGGGCTCAGTCTCCCTGTGATTTTTGGCACGAGTATTCAGAGTTAAAACTGCAGTGTTACGGCATGTTTAACGTGAATGCTTGTCCATAATGCCAGTAGATGTCTTGTTCATATTCTGGAATAGATGACCAACTTTCTGACGATCTAATTGACAAATGCTTTCATGGTGACTTCAAAATACTTAATGCTTATTGCATGTTTGTTTTGTGTAACAGGCTAAGATACTAGCTTTAAACTACACTGTCTGCATCAAAGTATTGCTTTGCTTATTCTTTCATTTATATGGGAAATCTTGTAATTTCTGATCTGATTAATCGTTGACATTTTATTCGTCAAATTTGAATTGAGTGATGTCAGCTTTCCATTTTTTAATGTGATTATCAGCAGTTCCTTTTGAAATTCAACATGATTCTTTTTCTTTTCCATTTTTTTTTTTTTTTTTTTTAGTACATGACTGCAGATACTGTTTAGCTGTCTGCATTCACCTTTCAACTTTCATAAGCTTGCTTTTTCTCTATATTAAGATGCCCCCTCCTTTAGTTGTATTAACTGCTCTTGGGCTGCAGCTGTCCAGGTCCCCTGTCATTCTGGAGGTCGGTTTTTCTCATAGTGTCCTTTGGGATGCACGGGAAGATAGTCATCCAGTTGGATAAGCAGCAGAACTGGTGGTCTTACATTGTTTTGTTGTGTTTTCTCATTGTATTTTGTGATAACTTCCACTCATATTTCTCTTAGCTTCATGAGTAGTCAGACTTCTACAATATTTTAGACTTTGAGGAAACAGCTAAATGAATTTTGAAGGTGTTGTCTGTCTGCTGTGACAAGTGCACTGGGAGTGTTGGTACTTTTCCTTCTTCTCTTGGCAGCAGCTTTTAGATCAAATGGAAGCTGGTGCATGGGGGAGGAGGGCTGTCTCTTAAACAAGAAAGAAAAATTTGAATTTCAGCTTGTTTCCAGTGCAGCAGATTTCGGGCTAATGGGTGGCAGGTGATGATGAAATCTGAAAGATAATAGAAAAGTAGAGCAATTTTATATTTACAGATTTATCGACTACTAACCTGCTCAGATAAGTGTTCTAGTAAACTGTTGTTGCAGGGAAGTAAGCTTTGTGGCTGGGGTGAATTAGCACAGGAGATGATGAGTACTTGGGAAGGATGGAGGGACAGGCTCTGTGGAACAGGTCATCTCCATAGATGGTAAAGCTTGGGATTGCTTGAATAGTAGATCAAAACCTTGTGAACAGCCAAGTAATAAATACTGTAAGGTGCAGTAATACAGTACTTAGGGTGATCAGAGATTTTCAGGTCTCAAGGTGTTAGACATGGCCTTGAGTAGATGTTTAATTCAGAAGCACAATTTTCAGCCAAAAATCCACATTGTGTTTCTTATTCATTGCATTTTCCCCAAACTTTTCCTTCATTAAAGACTTGTCTAGACAGAGACTTCTTCATTCAGTAAGTCTTTGAAAACCCTCTGTGACTGCCTGCTGTTTTTTTTTTTTTTTTAGTGGGGAAGAAGTTGTAACTCTTTGAATTATTTAAAAGTAGATTGGTTGAATCACTTCAGTAGTCACAGGTGCTACTGATTACTGTGTTGGGATAATTATGAAATCATGTTGTGGGACATGCCCCCAAGACCATCCTTCCATTTGTCAGCTGGACAGGATTGAGTTTGCTGTTTTAGTTTCTGCAGGCAGTGCATGAGCTTTCCAAAAACTCATGCAAAAGGGAGCCTGTGTGGTGTGTGTTTTTTTTCAGACAATGCTGATTCCTATTGCAGTGCTGGCTGTGCATTGTCAATCAACTCTTTGCTAGATAATTTTATTCTTTCTTGTTGTGTATTATGATATCCAAAGCCAAAACCCACCCAGAGTCAGGTAATCGAGTGATTTATTTTTTTTTCCAGTGTATCCTTGGCATAATTTCCAATTATGTTAATCAGTTTAGACTGTTACAGATGACAGCCATGTCTGATTGTATATATACACCTTGCTTAGCTAGTTAGAAACTGGGATGTAAATGATATCTGATATGTATACATCATGTATTGGATAGAATGGGGCATGGTGAACATGCATGTCAGCTGTAATGATGAGCAGGGTTAATTAAAATTATCTTACGAGAAGCATCTGGCCAGCATGGAGGCAGCCCTTCCCAGGGCTGGAGGCAGCTGCTCCGGGCTGGCTCTGCGGCAGCAGTGAGGCGAGGGCTTGAGCGAGGAGGGCAGTTGGACCCCAGTGGAAGGTAATGTTTCAAGTTTGTAAATGCCTGCTGCCCAGTTCTTTTATAAAAACAGTAAGCTTATGTTCGGCGCTAAATTTTGTAATGCAGCCCAGCAAGATGATCCTGTGTACAATTGCTACGTGCCTTCTCGGCTTTTTCTTAGCTTTCTATAGATTTTACAGCTGCTGCCAGAGGGGAGAGGGTAGGATGATTTGATATTCTTACTCTGTTAGGTTTCCCAATAATCTGCAGCCCCAGTGAACTGGCCAGTCCCAAATGATATGTAAATATTATGCACTTGCACTGGAGGCTGGCACTAAGGCAGATGTGAGCAAGTTGTCATGAGATACTCATTTTACTGGCTGAAAAAGGGGAAAATGAGCTGGACAGTATAGATTATCTGAAAACCATATTATTTTGCCACTTTTACTACCCATTTTACTAACTAGAACAACAGTGTTTTAACACAAATAAGTACCAGCTCCTAGAACTGTTAATTCTGGTTTTATTTTGTAGTGGATATTCTGTTATATACCCAGATATATCTTGTCAAATCTTGAATGTTAACTGTGGTCTCTCTTTCTCCATGAGTTGGCAGTTATTTGCATAATATGGTGCAACACCACCTTTTAAAGGCTGATTAATGTTTCTGTGAGTCAGCAGAGGCATGAGTAATAGGTGGTTCTCAGCACATAAGGAAATACTTTCGCAAGTGATAAAGGTAAAGTGTTAATTGGAGCCAGCTGATACATACTGTGTTACTTCTGCCTCATATTAAATGGTCTGGAGACTTGTCTTTCAGATGTTGTGAATCACCCAAACCACCTATTATAAAATGAGTTGGGTTTTCTTGGCTGGCTCTTGTTGGTATTCAGGATATAAAATGTTTTATTTATCCATAAAGATGGAAGGACATTACAGATGTGTGGAACAGGGAGATTTCACTGCTGGGAATATTTATTAGAGTTATAACTGGAGACAAAAGCCTGTCCCCTTATTCTCCTGCATGTATGGATAAGCATATTTGCTTAATTTGAAGACTTCTGCATTTTAGATTAGCTTTGGCTTTCCCTAAACAGAATTTACCGAGCAGGAGGCACGTTGCTTTTTCAGCTCGGTTTTCCGTTGGGTACAACTTGATGCTATTTTACTAGTCATGGTGTTAGGTGACTTGCTCTCAAGGAGAAATAAATCGGGAATGTGGTTGGAACAAGGTAACAAGCATCATTTGGGATCAAGTTTCAAGCAGAAAATTGTTGCTGCCTTAGAAGAGCTGATCTCTAAGACAGCAGTGGCAGTACATGACATTAATGGCCATTTAAGTGCACTGGCTAGGGTAGTTGTTAAACTATTAAAATTTTAGTTTAATTCTGCTTGGATATTTCACTTACAAATGCTAAAACCCCCTATTGCTCTTGTGATAGGCTGTGGTAAGTGATATGTTCTGCACAGGCCGTTGTGGGAGAAAGCTGGAGTTTGTGTAACTTGAATTTCAGATGCATTCTGCTACTGCGTTGTGGCAGGCACTGCAGTGTGTGCTTGTTGTCAGAGCATTAAACCTCCAGCTGAAAAATTATCAGGCAGAAAATTTTTTTAGGTTCTCAGTAATACCCAGTTGTGCTTCTTAGGTTTCTTGTCTTACAGGGTGTCTGTGCCTGACCCAGCACGGCAAGGTTATGCGGTTGAAGATGACTGTGAAAATTTACTGGCTGCTGTATAGGGAATGAAGACCTTGGTTCTGGAGAGGAAATTCCTGTATTGTTGAGACTGAGTTTATGCAAATGTCCTGTGGCATTTCAAATAAAGTTATGTGAAAAACCCACTTCCTAGATAGAGCTTTTAATGATGCTACATGGGTAGTCGGGCTCTGGCTTGCTCACGTGGTTTCAGTAAAAATGCTGGAAGGACTGAGCGCTAAAAATATGTTCTTAACCCCACAGCAGTGGTTTATGTCAGCCTTCCTGAAGGAATGAATCCCTTTAATTAGTAAGACAGTGAAGTTTATTTTAGGGTTTGCTTTGTTTTCAATTTGGGATATGAACTCCGATGCACTGTAGCTTAAGAAAAAAATAAAAATCCCATAGTTATGACAGATCCTGCTACAGCTCTTGGCAGGATCTGCCGCTTGCACTGTGCTCGCCCTGGTGCCTGCCTTTGCCTGGGAAAAAATAAATCTGCTTAAACGGGGAGGAGGAGCCAAAAATTGTTTTGATCTGCATCAGTAGCTGACTTGATGTACTAACCACATGTTGTCTCTGGATGTGCTGTCCTAAAGACAGTTCAAGTTCCTCTTCGTGCAGGTACAGCCTTTTGGTAGCACTGTGGAAAGTTGAACAGAAATTGGCAGACTTGATTGAGCTGCAAAAAGTCACACATCAGTCAGATAAATATGCCAAACCCAGTCTCATCACTGCTGTCCCTGAGAACAGGAACGTCAAAATATTTGAGATTTGGCTGGCTGGTGTGTGTTGTCCTTTGGTTTGCCCTCTCGTGGTACAGTGCTCTGGTCTAACAGATGGTGTTGTGGAGAGACCAGAGGATTTTCGTAGCATAATTGTGTTTTGTGGAATCAGAGAGCAAGTCCCCAAAGGGGAAAAATGGAGAAACTGCCACCCTGAAGATGAATCTTGCACCGTGTCTGGTTGGAGCGGCAGCGTGTGAGGTGGCACTGCAGCCATCACGAGGCTGCCGCAGGTGGAGCTGGTCCCTCGGATATTTCCAAGATGCTGGAAGTGTGCATTGAGGGTAGCGTGTTCTGCTGCTGCTTTTGGGGTGGTTTTGTTGAGCTGTGTAGACTGTAGCTGTTTGCTTTCTGTTTTTCCATTGTACTGCTTCCAAATGGCTGCGTTTTATTACGGGTTTAAGGCCGAACTTGATTGCGTTAATTATTTTTTTGAGAGTGCGTGCTAGTGTTGTTGCGAGTAGAGGCTGACACCCTTCTCATTAGCTTTGAAGTACATTTTAGATCTTTATGTGTCTTTGACTTTCAGGATTTTTCCAAACATTACAAAAAAAATAAACCTCATAATGAATGTCAGTTGCTAATGCAGTTGAATTTACCTTAGGCAGTGATACAAAGGTGAAAAAGAATAAAAGCTGTGATGGGATAACTGGCTTCCAACTTCCTTTTCTCAGTTCATGAAAAGGCAATAGGAGGTTATGGCATTAGTAGGGAACAGAATATGAAGAGAGTAGTTTCTTAAGTGTTGGATGCAGGCATTTAGCAAGGAGTCAGTTTAAAATGTGGCTTGGTAGAGTATGCCATCAGTCAAGCCAGAACAGTGTGAAGCTGCAGCAAGAGGACTTTTGCAAAAATGGATTCTTTTTCCAACTTCTCCTTTTAATAGGGCTCACTCACATGTTGTAAAACAGTGGATACGAAAAGCATTAGAGCAGGTTTGTAAGGAAGGAGGTGTAGGTCTTTTCATTGTAGCTGAATTGTTTTCTCATTCGTGAATTCTGCATGGACTCCTTTAAAGATATAATTTCTGGTACAGTCGTTTGAGTTTAAAGTATGTGCCTGAGGTGATGGGAACCTGATGAAGCTCGGAAAACATACTTGAGTTTCTTGGCTTCGCCCAGGGAACACAAATGAGAAGATAGCCAGAGGGCAAGATTTTTGCAAAGACCAAGAACAGTTTTATTCCCGGGTGAATGTTTTTAAAAAATGTAATATTACCAGTTTCAGAAAAGCTAAAAATTCAGCTTTATAAACGTCAGATGCAGAAGTGTTAGTAAATTGATATTTGTGTGTAACCTGATTTTTTTTTTTTTTCTTCTTCCAATAAAATGTCACGGTAGCTTCAGAGGCAAGTCTGGTTCTGTCTTGATTTAGGTCCCAGTGATTTGAGGTATTGTACTAATTCTTCATGTGATGTGGGAAGATGGGTTGTGAGCATGTCTTGTGATAAGCAGTGTAGTAATGATAATCATTCTCTCCCTCTCCCTTTGCAGACTTGATGTGACACGTCAGACTTTTCAAATTTAGCAATAACTGTTGAGGCTTAGAAAAAGTCGAATTTAACATGAGCTAGCATGTGGTTTGCCGCATCCTTTTTGCCAGAGTCTCTTGTTGCTACTCCAGAGCACTGAATGAGTCAAGAGTGAGGTGTGGGACAGGCTGGCCGGGAGGAGGAGACGAAGGAGTGGTAGTGAGTGGTTGCAGATTTTGGGATTACGGCAATTGATTTGCTTACCTTCACCTCCCTACAAACTTGCAGGTTTATCTGAAAATGGAAGTTGAAAGAGGCTTTGTGTTATAGTTAGTCACAGAGTCTAAAGTTCATCTGACAAATGTTTTGAGTTTCCAAAATAAATAATTCCTACTTGTTTAGGTCTGCTGTTTTCTGAAGTATGTTGTAATAGCAGGTGCTTTTTAAATAGGAAGCTGGGGAAGGAAGACGCTTTTCTAATGGGGTGTTTAGTCACATAGTACCTTTTTTAACTGTTATGCTGTAAGCTAACGTAACAGTTATGTTAAGGCAAAAGATAATGGCAGCCCCGAGTCCTTCCCTCTTTGCTTTCCCTCTGCTTCAGGACCCTGTCTCCTGCTCAGCTGTGCGGTGTGTTAAGACCCAGGTTTTGCTTTGATGGTTCTGTGACAGTTTAATGTTTTGGTGGCTTAACACTCCCTTAGGCAAAATGGTAATGAAATCGAGTAAGTGGGCATTATCCTTAACAGGAAAGTAAAAACTAATTGGGCGTTGGAAGGAGCACCGGAGAATGAGTGTCTGCACTGCTGAAGCCAAGTCCCGGTGTCCCCGTGCGGTCGCGGGGCAGGTGACAGAGGGCCCAGGAGAGCACCCTGGGCACCTGGCTGTCCCCGGGTGGCCCTCAGCGGTGGCCTCTCCTTGCCCCACGAGCTTTTGGGGGACAGAGGCATCCAAACGGACACAAACTGGGTCTTTCCCATACCTGCCCCCACCCCGATTTCCTGCTCTAGGTTCTCCATCTCCGCTATTAGGAAATAAACCTTTCTATCTTAGTGGATCTATTGGCAATTGAAATAAAAAGGGGCCTCTTTTCACTGTTTCCTTGTTGCTGTAACTAAGGCTTTCGCATCGATTCCAGCTCAGCATTAATTCCCTTTTGAGAGCATGCCTTGGATTGCATTAACATTTTTTTTGACGTTTGACAAAAGCCTTGTTTAAACAAGTTAGATGTGCATCAGGCTAATAAATATAAAACCCATCAGATTATTCCTGCTGTGCTGTTCTCTGGAGAACACTGTCTCATTTGTATATTTTCCACTAATCATCTCCAAATCTTGCATGGGTGATATCAAGTTAGGGAAAGTGGACTTAGTATTACATATGGTATAGTCAGGGAAAAAAAAGGCTCTGTTTTGACAACCAGCATAGCAATCTTGGAGACATGACTCGAGTTCTAAAAAATGTTTTCAGAAATGTGTTGCATAAACAAGTCATAATTTCCCTTGTGGAGAGGGAAAATGTTTTTCTAGATGTACTTCTGTACAAACACGCTGGACTCATTTTCTGTAGCCACAATTTAAAGAACTGAAAAAGTAAATCAATGATTGTATGATGCCAGAGCACAGATTGTGGGTGACAAGCAAGGAAGTTGAGCGATAAGGCAAATTTGTAAGTAATTGAACTTTGATACTGCGTATTTTTGCATCTGGGTGCTGTGACTGCACCAGATGGTACAGGGCAGCAGAGGAATAAAGCATCCTTGATCACACCATTGCTCATTTTACAGTCTTGTCTAGCACCACTTGCTTGCAGGTTACTTGAGAGGGAAGAACATTTAGGCATGTAGAAGAATGTTGGTTTGAAAGCTGAGTTACCAGATCACACCCATTTAACCATATTGACTTCATCGTGGCTGCATGGGTGTGACAGGGGGGTAGAGTTTGCCTCTGTCTACATTAATCACACAGCACGCAACTACCAAGCTGAGAAATTGCGAATAAACTCTATAGATGGATGGATAAATGATGTATTGGGGAAGGGTGGACTTGGCTTCTATGGGGGAAATCATGCCTCACATTTACTGGCGTTCTTTAGGGGAGGACAAGGGAAATTGTTTATTTTGATTACTTTAATTGCTTCTCGCTAGAGACTTGAGCTGAACTGCCATCAGATAAGAGGGAGGGTCCTCTTGTCTGTATGACTTTTGTAAAAAGTAGGAAATCATGTATAGGAATAAATAGTTGAGTTTTCCCTTTGAAAAAACCCAGCAGCAAGTCTTGGAGGAGTCTGTGCTACGGCCTCTTCTGGTTAAGAGACTGAGAAGTACGCTGGGAAAGGGGGTGAAAGAGGGTGACAATTTACTGTTTGTTTGGGGTAGTGAAAAACCAGAGCTGGTTGTGCAGAGTTACAGAGAAATCTTGCAACGGTTAGTGGTGGACTTACTGGCAGATTAAACTTAATGGGGGTGAGTGCAAAGAGTCGTGTGGGGAGAGGGCAGTCCTAACTCGTGTAGCGCAGCTCTGAATGACCTGTAAGTCTCAGTGAAGATCTTGGCATCTGTAAGAGCTTTGTGGAAATCGCGAATGAGGTGCTCTGCAGGGCTCAAAGCGAGGAGTGTGAAGGATAGAAAACAGAACAAGTTGTCATGCTCCCATTAAAAGGGCGTAGCATGCACATCTCTGTAGGCTTTGGGGGGGGGGGCGGGTGATTGTGGTCCTCACATCTGGAAGTAAGTATAGCAGAACGAAAAGGTGCATTAGGAAGGCAGTAAGTTTGGTCTAGGCAAGAGCCAATGCAGCCTGGGAGGGGGATCATCATGAGAGAGGTGGGGAGTAAAGATGGAATCACTGTGGATTATCCTGTTTTACGCAAGAATTAAGAAGCGTTTTGAGAAACTAGTAAGAGTCAGATTAAAAACCAGCCCAATAAATTTTTCTTTTGTTATAATCCAAAAGATAATTAAGCTGTGAGTTGCTGTAGGACCGTGGGAGTGTCAGTCCTTAGCAGAGATGCACAGCTATTAGTTGACAGATAAAATACATGAAGGGCTGTATTTATGTGAAGAGGCTACTTCTCCCTGAACTGCACGTTGAGCTAAGTTGGGGAAGAGCAGGGGCAAGGTGTGTGTGATGCCACCATGTCCGTTCTCGTCTGCTGCCAACCTGTACCAGACTAAGGTGGCAGCTGAATTACTGGCCTGGGTACTGATATCTGCCATGCTTAAGGGTTTGTGCTTTTGGCACTGTTTTAAGCATCACTTGACAGTCCCTTTATCTTCTTCCTCTGTGGTTTCTTGTTCCCCCCTCCCCGAGTCACTGTGGTTTTGCTTATGTACTGCTATTTGTTTCATATTCTGCTGCTTAGTTTTTGGTGATGCTCAGATGTTTCCCCAGTATAACCTCTTCTGTGGAATCCTACTGGTGGAAATTCTTTGGCTAGCCAAACTTTTCACTCCATGCTGGGTTTTCATTGAGTGTTGTTGCTGTTGTACCTATAAAATAACTACTTTCTTCTCTACCAAGTAATCACCAAATTCCTTGTGTTTATTTTTTTCCTTTTTGTTTGAGTTACAGTCATTCTTACCTATCTGTAAAGCTAGAATTATTTTCAGCCTGCCAAGTAATGCATCTCAGTCAATTTTTTGCATCTCTATTGTGGCTTTTTTCTTCTGGCTTGACAAATAAAATCTTCTTCTTTATTCATTTAGAATGTTCTCATTTCCCCCACTTCATCATTTTAAATTTATACTTTGACATTGGTTTTTCTGTTGCCAACTGTATTAGCTGTCCCTCTTCATCTTCGATGCGTTGTAGGAAGGTTTCTCATTAATACTCAGATTTGAATAAGAAAGGTTAATTCCTCATTTGTGTCTGTAGTCACAAAAGACAGTGTAAGCTATGATTTTTGAAGGTGTCTTGTTTTGGGTACTTTGGATGTCTTTGCTTGGACACGGGTTTAATTCTGTATTTTGTAAGAAGTGCATCACTCCCCTGATGTCTCGAGCATGGCTTGTTACAGCATAAAATCTTATTGCCAGATTTTCATTTAGTTACATTTGGGGTAATCTTTCCTGTGCTGGCACTACCCTTCCCTTGAGACAGGAGATGGTATAAAACAGACCTCACCTTTGACACTGACCTGCTTTCTAGTGAGACCCAACAAAATAAGACATTTACCAAACGTTAATCTCCAGTGACTTCTTTTTCTTCCTGGAGTCCAATACTACTATGATTACTTGCTTAGCTGTGTTCCCTGCGGCTTTGGTGCTTACAGAAATACTGTGTACTGCCTAAAAAAAATGGTATTATTTCATCTCAGGGCTCAGATGTAACTTGAGGCATGAGGACAGCCCTGAGCCCCAGTACGTGAGCAGTGCTGGGTTTGGGTGCTTCTCCTGTTGCAAGAATATGCAGTAGATTTTAGCCATGTGCGTTTGATAAGATTGCTCTAGCTGACATAATCGTAGCAAGTGTTTAAGCCAATGATGTGTTTTGTTCCCCTGCGCTGCTGAATGTGAGAGCAGAGATATCTCTGGGTTTGCCCAGTGCATGTGCCTGGGGGAGGTGAGGGGAGGGATGGGGCGGCAGAGCCAGCTTGGTGGAGGTTGGCTGGTTTGTATGAATCCACTTTAGCAGGAATGTTTTTTCTGTTGTGCATAGGTAGTACAATTAATTAAAAAAAAAAAAAATAGACATAATGAAAAAAAAAACCTAAGACTTAAAAAAACCCAACAATGAAACAACAAAACCCCAAACTGGTAAGATATCCTTCGGTTCAAAGTGATCACTTTCCCAGTTTTAGTGGGGCAGGGAACAGCTTTCTACAATAATGCTTTCATTTTCTCTTTGTTTTCTATATTCCTTTTAACTTCTTGTTGTGGTCATCATTGCCCTCCTGCAGAAGGGGCCAGCCAGGACCAGTATTTTTCAGTGTCACATTTCTCCAAAGGATGCCGCTGAATATTAAGGACTGTGTGTTTTATTGGAATTAAGTTGTAATCCCGATCGTCCACGCTCAGAACATCCCTCTTTGAAGTGCGCTGCAATTCTCCAACGGCAGAGTTGTCTCAAGACAAAACAGTGGTTTTATTTGTGGGATTTTAACTTCTGTTAAACTAACTGTGTGTCACCTCTGGAATCCAACCCACTGTGAAAACACAGGGAATGTGAAGTTTTTTTCATTAAGTATGTAATTTACTTTTCCTTATAAATAGCCCACAGCCAAAATATCTTCTCTGCTTGGTTTGGGGATTTGGAGATGTGGGGGAGGTGGTTGAGATGACTAGTCTTGGTTGGAGCTACACTATATTTAAGGACAAAACGAGTATTTTTTGGTGGTGTTATCTGTAAAACTTCAAGCATTAAACTGTTTGGGGGAATATACTTGGAAACGTTATACATCATTCAGTCCTGTTGTAGGAAGAATGGGCCTTTTTCCAGCTGTGGGAGCTAATGTCTTTGAAGTCACCTGAAAGCCATGTGTTCAGTGAGGTTAAGTACAGTTGCACATGTAAGACAGATGAGGGGCAGAGTGGGAACATTAGCAGCAACAAATTACTTTTCAGTTTCAACAGTTTAAAAATTGAAGACAAAGCCGAAGCGCCACGGTGACAGGGAAGCGCTCTGAAATTCCCGAGCCCAGAAGCGCATCTCGGGAAAGGCTGACTCGCTGACGGTTCAGGCTGTAGAGCTCTTCCCGTCACCGGCCCTCCTTTTGTTTCCATGGCAGCGCAGAGGATAACGCGGTTCCAACTGCCGGTTGCTATTGGAAGACAGATCATGGGTTTGACCTAAATAGCTGTTTAATACAGTTCTCAGTTACAGGGCATGGTTTTTCAGATGTCAGAGATACGAGGGGCTCATAATGAGTTTCGGCTGAGATGCCTGATGCCTTAAAGAAGCTGAGCTTAGAGCAGTTTTCCATCTTGTAATTAGCAAGTAGGTTTTGCCAGCAATAAGTCTGACCAATACCAACCATTTCTGTTGGAACTGTAAGAGCTTTTGGGATTTTATCTTTCCTGACAACACTGGAAGAAATGGAGGGGTCTTTTAAACTGACAGCTCACAAAAATCCCTGTTGCTTTAGGATTGTAATTGAATTGATATGTGGCAATTTTCATGACATCTTCTGCAATGTGTGTATTAATCCTATTAACGAAGTGTAAATACGGTGTCACACGTGATGGGATGTGACTCCCCAGCACACACCAGAGCCTGGCTGGAGTTCCCAGTGGAAGCCGTACAGAGGAGGGCTGGGGGCGGCAAGGGCTGTGCTGCAATTCTGCTTTTTGGTTAGACCGTGCAAGAAGAATAAATGGCACTTCTGCATCTCGGGAAAGAAAAAGGAGACTGTTTGGAGTTGCATAGTTGTAGCAGTAATTTCTAATTGCCATATAGGGGAAAGCTGTATAATCTATAATTCCATCAAACTGAGTAGGGAGGAAGAAAACTCAACTTTTCATTGTACTGATACAGATGGCTTTCTAAAAAATTTATTATTGTTTTGTAATTAATGTTTGTATACAGAATAAAATGTATAAGCAGAGAACATCAGTATCAAAAGCTGACTGATTTTTTTATTTTAAAAAACAGAGGTATAAGATGAATGAGAAAATTAAAAGGCCTTTTGGAATGTGACACCCTCTTCCAAATAATATTTTATGCAAAGCTTAGAAATAAGCATGTTAGAATGTTTTTTGCTATACTGTGTTGGAAATGAGTCGGTGCTTTGAATTGAAATGCTGGGGGCTGAGTTGGAGAAGATGTATGCTGAGAGATTACCCCTCCTCTGAAAAATGCATATTTTATTAGTATCACAAGTCTCAACCCAAAAGTTTCATGTTTCCCTCTTTGCTGAGAAAATCAGCACACCAGCTTTGAGAAATATGTTCTGAAAGTGCTCCTTTGATACGGCTCCAGAAGAGAGGTGTGTAGTTTTATCTGCATCTTTGTGGGCAGGTAGGAACTTGTAGGAATATTTTCTGTACCTGTTTGCTCTTAGGTTTTTATATCAAAATAGGAAGTAATTCAAAATATTGCTTGTAATGCAGAAATTATTGAGGGGGGTCATGGTGCGTTGCAGTTGTTGATACTTTAACTTCATTCACATGGGGTTTTTTTGAGGGTCTCTGTTGTTATCTGAAGGAAAAGGATCTTTTGCTGGGGGTTTCCAGAGAAATCCCTTGGCCTTTTTTTCTTTTTTTTTTTTTTTTTAATAGCTTTTCCCCATTTAAAAGGACAGCAAAGGGACTTTGGGATCGCCTGAAGGAAGCTCTTACTAAGAAGCTTTCCAAGAATCACGGAAGATTTAAGTCTTCATGTCATACTGCTGAGACATCTGCCTGCTCTTCTCTCATCCCTCCTTTTGGACAGGTTTGCCATTAGGTTTTAATCTCAATCAGACGAAAAGAAGTCTGTGAGCTTCTCAGACTTTGGATTAAATTGGTAGTCAAAAGGTGAGATCTTTCAGTGACAAAGAAAGACAAAACAAGGTTAGTGGGGCCCAGGGCTGATGCAGTACAAGGGATGAAGCAGAGGCTCCTGTGCTGGCACTGCTGGTGGTGATGGTGTTGGGGCAACATGAGTTCTCCCAAAGCATTAATCAACAGACTTCATTGGCTTGGGGGGATCTTTTCAGCAGGAGGGATCCAAAGGATGTCGAGGGTGATGTAAACCTAATCAGCCCCAGTTAAAAGTATTTACTTTGTAGTCCGATTAGCTGCCCTGCCGCTGCTGCCCATGGCGGTAAGTGGAGTTCATTTAGGTTAGCAGAGGGCCTCCAGCATTAAAAATCAGGTATGGGATGAAGCAGACTGCTGAACACCTAAAACAGGCTTTTCCTGTGGTTATTTCTGTAATTGCTATGGAACTTCTCTGGTTTTTATACGTGACTTCCTTCTCCTCTTCTCAATCGTGGGCAGTTGAATTGACCTTGATCCTGTTGTCTCTCAGTAGGGTTCTTTTGCTAATATTTATGTAGTTTTTAGTGCTCGTTCTTGGGTTTGAAGAAGGAAATTTGTTTTTCTATTTGAAAAGTTATTCTAAGCAGGGCTTTTATATACAGAGTGTTGAATCAGTCAGACCTTCTTGGAAGCCTGTTTTTATGCTGTCCCATCTAGTACAGAAATCTTGCCAAGAATGGCCATCAAATCACAAGATTTCACCACAACATTGTGTTCATGGGGAAATAAAATAGGATGTACACCTGATTTTTACTATTGGAACTAATAGAGAGTGTTCCTCTGGCTGGAGCTGAGTTACAAATCTGAGATTTTAAAACAGCCAAGGATCTTACAGTTTGTGCTTTGGTGTAGTGATGAGTAAGTGGAACTGAGGAACTTTAAATGTATCGGTAGAAATTTAAAAAAAGAATAAAATAAAAAAAAAGCTATTTTGTGGAAAAGTAAACTTGGCAAAGAAAATGCAACTTAAACTATCTTCTTGGTGCACGTTTTAAAAATAAATGATTGACACCATGCATATTTGAAGCTTTTGATCATTGATGCAGAAGTTAAATGGACAGGACATACAACTGTGATTAATTATTGACAAAAGTCATTCCTTTCATATGTATAGTATGTAGTTTAAATGTGAAGGTTGAGTTCACTTGAATTCCGAAGTCAGAAAGTAATGCAAACAAGACTCCAGTTGATCAACTTCATACATGTGGTTCTATTTATTATGCAAATCTCTTCCAATATGTTTAAATCAACATGCGGTAGTGGGGTTTTTGTTTCTTCAGCAGAGTAAGTTTGGGGGCTACCCAGTTTGTGTTTTTCATGCTGCAGTTTGATGCATCCAATGTTTCATAGTCATGCTGTAGCTATACGTTAGTTTTCCTTGCTTAAAAAAAAAGAAAAAAAGGCAAATCCTCAAGCTTTTGTCATGTTCTGTCTGCAAGTATTTGACCTTTTCACCTTAACTTCCATGGGTTTGGGGATTAACTTGGAATAAATCACTCCTTTCTGAGGCATTTGTACTAGAACTAAATTGGTTAGCTGGGTACTTCAATGTCCATATAAATGATGGTACATGAACCTTGTTTTACTGAAGAGACCAGATGCTATTTCATGACATGTTCTGTTTTTAACTGTCATTATTCCTTGTAAACATGCCAGTGTAAGTTTTACTGGGGAAGGAAGATTACCTCATGGATCTCCTAATAGAAGTTCGTTGTTTTTTTCTTTAAAAAGGGCAAGGGAAGACCATCTGTAATTTACTTTCAAATTGAAGATAAATAGTATTGTGAAATTTTAGTTTAAATTAATTGGGTTGAGGTCAAGCTTTGTTTTTTTAACAGATACATTTTTGCAATAAAATGGTATTTCAAATATTCTCAAGTGTTTTGAACACTCAAAACCTGTGTGCATACCAATAACCAGGTACTTAACAAAAAGGAGAAGGTAGCTTTGTCAAGAAGTCCAGCACCTTGTCAAATTATTTTATCTTTTACCCTATAGCTGATCAGAATTAAAATGCATGTATTTCCCATACTGAAGCTATTTGATGTCTGAGACGGTTTGTTTTGGTAGGTCATTGTGTGGGGTCTTGGTGCATTTCAGTGAAGGAAGGACCAAGCAGGACGAATAAATCCATGCCCTTAGGCTGAATCACTAATCCTCTCTGCAACTGCCATTTTTCTGCCTTGGCTTTTGGCCTCTTGGCTTTTTGGAAAATTACATTTCATTGCTTCTTCTACATGATTTATGATTTTGGAATGTGCAGATCTTACAAAATAATATTTAAAGTGGTTTTTTTTTTTTGTTTTTAATTTAAATTTGACTGGGCTTCTGATGTTTTTGTTACATTTGTGAGTCTACCCCTTGGCTTAAATGGTGGATTTTTTGCAGTTCTCCAAGTCAGTAGCAGTGACATGCACGCTTGTCTTTTTTTAAAAAATCTTCTGTGGTGTTAAAATCTAATGCATCTTTTTTTTTTATGGGAGCTTGTTGACGTTAATAGAGAGTTCTCACATTTTGTTTCACACACCAACACCCCCGCCAGTCAGGCATTAATACTTGCCCGAGACTGATGGTTTTCCCTGGTCCCCGAGAATCCAGCGATCGGCTGAAACCTCCTTGAAGTTGTATGGCCTAGGCTAGTTCTTTCTGCTGCAGAGTCTTGCAGATAAAATGGCAAGTCTAATTTCTATCCGTCTTTTGCAGGTAGTAATGAAGAAAGGAATAATGCATGCACGGGTGTGGGAAAGGGAGAAGCAGACATGTTCAAATCATACCATACAAACATATCATTAAACTATAGGAATGTATAGTTCAGGAATTAATTGTGTCAGGAACAAGTGTTTTGGAACAGAGCTGTGGAATATAAACGGTACTTGGGGTTATGAGGAGGAATGCAGGGTAACTTAGGTCTGTCATGCAGTTATAATTAATACTTAGTCAAAACTGTTTCATGGAATCAGGCTTAACCGGAGTAGTCTTTTCTTGATCTGATAAGTTTTTGCATGAAGTTTTTGCATGATAAGATGTGTCTTTTACTTGTTAGCTATGCTGTAATGTTGTTGTGATATGGAGGCTATCGGTGTGATCGTAGGCTGAGTGATGAGCTCTGTTACCACTCTAATGAGCAGTAATCCAAAACATCAGATTTGTAAGTGCAAATTGTTATCTTTAGTGGGGAAGGAGTAGTGGTTAAACATACAATGATATAATTTAAATCAACACTTGTCTGTTTTCATGCAGTTGAAATAACTGAATCTTTATTACAGTTGCACAAGTGATGACCTTAATAGTGAGTATGTAAAGTTACAGAATCATCACTTGGGAAATCTGTACTTAGTGCCCCCTGAAAAAGTAGGTCGATGTGGAAAGGAACTGTTTAGTTTGTTGGCTTCTCATTATGGTCAGTTCTTTCACATCATGGTTGGGTTGGGTCCCAATTTCTACGCTTTTTCCACTACTTCCCAAGTTGGCAATAGTTCACAGTGAAACCATGGCAGTTGGTAGTTTACCATCAGGGCAAGCTAGGGAGGGATTCCCCTTCTGCAAAAGGCAGGTTTCTGGAGGCGGCGGTTTGATTCCTGCAGTTCTGGTGCTCTGCAGACGTGGCAGGGGCAGTTGGAGAAGCTCTGGGAGCTGGAACACAGCGGTGGTTGTGTGTCCCCCTCTGCCCTCCGCAGCAGGAGAGGAGCCCAAGGCCGAGGCACGGCTTGTCGGCTCTGCTTGGGCACTCCTACCCACACTGCGGGGAGCAGGTACCTGCCAGTGCTCACTGCAAGGGATCAACCTTCCTCCTCACAGGAGGGTAAGAAGGGAGACAGCTAGGCCGAGGTGCAGTCCCTTTTGAATGCCTGAATTGGAAGGCTCCTCTAGCAGGTCTGTTATGCTGTGTTTTTGACTGAAATATTGCTGCTAGCTTGTCTGCCTCCTTTATTTTCGGCTTGGAATGTTACGGAAAGTCCTCCTTGACTTGCCTGGGTTGAGACTTGATCAAGTTTTCACATGTTCCTGGTTTCTAGAATGTCTTCTGGCTGGAGACAAGAAAACAGGGCAGTGGGTGCTCAGGTCAGGGGTGTCTACCCTGGGTGAATCCTGTGGCCCTGCCCATTTAAATAGAGGGGTACCTTTGACTCGGACAGTCTCCAAACTGAGTTGTTGTTGGTCTGCAGGAAAAATACATTCTTCTGCAAGCGTCTCCTGTTCTTTACTAAGTGTCATCTCCTAGTCTCTGCTGTCGTAAAAGGATACTGCCATAGCTGAATCTTTGACCTGACCTGGTGTGGCCTTTTCATATGCTGATGTGGTAGTTTCTAAGCAATGCAATAAATAATACGTATTCTAGCTGCACTGAATTACTTAAAAAGGAGGAATGTTTTTCGAGGACTGTGACAGCGCTTGGGACATACTTTTTTCTTCCATCCCAGCTCTTAACTCACAGTTTACCTTTTGCCATCCTCTTTGTCCTCATCTTTCCCTTTCTTGGCTTGGAGCCTTTGTTTAGTCTTAAGACCTTGATGTTTGACAAATGCTTTTCTGCTACTTCAACATAAAGAGCTCTTTCTGAGCTCAGGATGACGCGGTAACTGGAAAGTGCTGTTCATTTTCACTATTTCATAGTGCTTCCAGTCATTGTTACCTATTAATTGAAATTGTAATGTTTAACTCTGAAATGCTTAGTTTGCTCATCCCAAGCATATTTAATAATCCTTGGGTTTCATTCTTTGGTAAGAAATGCTGATATGATCATGGAGGAAAAAATAAAAATACTTATAAGCAGTATTTGCTTTCTTAAACCTTCACTAGGTGTAATCCAGAATTGACAAGAAGTGGGTTGCAAGAAAATGATTTGTGTGCTGCTCCCCGGTCAGACCTCACTAACACAAGGCTCTTGTTTTAAGTGGTGTACAGCCCCATCCAATGTAGATGTAAAGCTGGGACTTCAATTTTTGATCATCTCAGATTACTTGGAATCATACAACAGGGGCCTAATGACCGTAATGTCTTCTGCTGCAGCTGGAATACCAAAAGGTTAACCCAGGTCTTCAGAGCATCTTAATCTGAGCCTTTGGTTTTTCTTCTCCTTCCAGTGAGTGAGTGGGAGGCAGCTCAAGTTTGTAATATACTGAGATAATTGTTTAATCAAAGTGTGTTCATGTGAATACAAATGTCCTGCTAATACAGATAAGCTTCTATTCGTAGCTGAAATGTAAAGCGATGTGATAAAGATGGAGAAGTCTTCCAAATTCATGGCTAATATGTCTTTGTAGTATTGAGTAGAAGTAATATATTTAGTGGAGAATAGAGATACAATGCAAAATAAAAGTTTGCTTTGAGACTGGTTTTAGTTAGGCAAGGAAAGATTGCTTACTGGTGACGGTTTCTTTAGTCAGTGAGGATACCACCTGGAGTGGTAAATTGCTTCCAAATTTTTTATTCTCTGGATGAAAAGATATAATGAAATAGCCTTCTTCCTCTCCCGATCGGTGTTTCAGAGGGGAAGTAATTGCTTGCAAAACCTTTGCTTGTTTATGGACAATATGGTTAGGCGTAACTTTTTACCTACTATTTCCTATAATGCTGGGAATTGACTGTAACACTGGGACTACTTCAGTGCTGTTGAATTACGGTGGAGTTGCACCTGATCTGCTTGGTAGGAGTGTTCTGTGCATGCGACATTCATCCATGCGTCCCGTTTGCGTGGGTTTGGAGAGGGTTAAATCACGGGTCAGAGTAATCCTGCTTGGATTTGTAACTGATTATCTGTTCGCTTTCAGTTGACTAGACCTTTACAGAAGGAGCAAAATGAGAAATGTTTTTGGAGGTAGAAAAGTGGAGTCTTTTTTCTCTTTGTGTGTGTGCGTAGAATTGTCAGTGAGCTTGCACCCGGGTGCAGCCCTAATGATTTTCTTTCAGTTGGGAGCAAGGATGAGCTTAACTTGCCTATTTTCCAGAAATGAACTCCCTCCCACCCCCAGTAGTTTTTATTGAATTTTATACTGATGCGGGTAGTTGGAGCGTTGACATTTAGTATGGCGTGCAGTAAAAACCAGCATGATTTTAGGACAGGCAAATACTCTCATTTACCTGGGTGCAGAAGTCACTGCTGATGGTGGCAGCCACAGTTGTTGACATTTAGTGTGATGAGCAGTCCAAGGCTTTTATTCTGAAGAATAAATGTGTCGTGGTAGATGGGAAGCAGTTTGACTGTACAGACTTGGAAGAGTCTTTTCACAGCCCTGAAGGACTGGAGTTAGTTTGAGCTTGCTAATGCCAGTGGAGATGATGCGGCCAGACTCGCTACGAGAGCACACATCCACTCTGCAGACTGGTCATTTCTGGTGTTCCTGAATTTTTGTGTAATTTATCCAAACCCCTAGTGCTTTTTCATGTTGGGCTGTCAGCCTCGTAAGATTGAGTGCGACTTTTGGCCTCATGTACCCAAAGCCTTAGCATGAAATTCTGTGCAGCAGACCATTAAATGTCATTGTACTGATTTTGTGAATGTTGTCCACTTTTACAGATGCCTTTGTAAATAGCCAGGAATGGACACTAAGCCGATCTGTACCAGAACTGAAAGTGGTGAGTTTATATTTACTTCCATCTCTGAAAAACATGCTGAAAATGTTACATACAAGTGAAAAATCTTCAAAGCTTCGTTAAATCTACTGTTGGGTAAAAAAAATATAGGAAGCAATTTTTTTAAAGAAAAAGGCATTTTTCTTCAGCAGAATTTACCTTTATGAAGTTTATATATCTTCTGTTTTTATAATTGTGCTTCAAAGATTGGTTTGTTTTGTTGCTGTTTTGACTTGTTTGGCTACGTGAACCAGCCTCCCAGGGTGTTTTTCTCAGTAGGGAAGTCTTACACTTTTTTAAGAGGAGGAAGTGGAAGTTAGCAGGTGATATGTAAAGCTCCTTTTATCTCACAGTAATAGTTTTTTTTACAGTTTCTTCAAGGACCAAATGTCTTTTTTCCCTCTCTTAAAATAATTTAACTGAATTTATACGGAATAAAAAAAATAGTATTTTGAAGGTTCATATAGTGAATCAAAAGCTACATTTTTGTTGTAAGAATGAACAGTGATTTAATAGCTGCTTAAAATAACTTTTCCTGAGCCATTTACCATATAGGTGGAAGAAAAGGCAAAAATAAGAGACAGATTGGGAGAATTTCACAAATTTGCCCCTTTGAGTGTGATTAAGGTAGAAGCTGGAGATAAGGGCTGAAACCTCCTTGTAGTGGATATTGGCCGTGGTTTAACCCCATCCAGCAGCTCACCCCCCCCCCCCCCGCCCCCGGTGGAATGGGGGAGAGAATTGAAAGGGTAAAAGTAAGAAAACTCCTGGGTTAAGATAAAGACAGTTTAATGGGTAAAGCAAACCAAGAGGTTCGTTCACCCTTCCCATGGGCAGGGTGGTGCTCAGCCATCCCCAGGACAGCCGGGCTCCGCTCATGTGCTGAGCGTGATGGTGCATGGTCTGGGATGTCCCTGAGGTCAGTTGGGGTCAGCTGCCCTGGCTGTGTCCCCCACCAACTCCTTGTGCCCCCCCAGCCACTCACTGGTGGGGTGAGAGGCAGAAAAGGCCTTGGCTCTGTGTAAGTGCCGCTCAGTCATAACTAAAACATCCCTGCCTTATCAACACTGCTTCCAGCACAAACCCAAACCATGGCCTCATACTAGCTATGATGAAGAAAATTAACTCTACCCCAGCCAAAACCAACACGATATCAAGCCAGCAGCACAGAGTTGTTGAGGCCATATCACTGCGATGTCTACCATGTGGAAGTCCAGATTTAATTAAACGCAATGAATTTCTCAAGCTGTACAAAACGACTGTGATTACAGCTACAGACCTTGGTAAAACCTTTGGTAGGCGTCTGTGCTCAGCGCCAGTTTTCCAGCTGTAACTGGGTGAGCTGCTCTGATTCAAGCACCCGTTTGCTGAGTGGCAAAATGAATTGGGCAAAGCCATCCGAGTTGAAGAGTGGGCAACTGGGGCTGTGCTCCAGTAGCCTACTTCTCATGTGGTAAATGTCTTTTTCCAAATCGTAATTTTTACAGTGTTTATGGAGATGAGAGGAAGCATAGGTCAAACTTAAGATGATAGGTGCATTTATACAGAATGGCATTTTAGTTGAAGCAGTTTCCTCATGACTACAGTTATGTTTGTGTTTTGATTTCAGCAGTGCACAAGGTAAGTAGAAGAAAAATATCGTAGTTGCTGGATGTAACTATATATAGGAGGGGGCCTGCGGAGGGTTACCAGGTTCAGTTTAACTGATGGTGTAATTTGGAAGACAATTATCTCCCAAAATACCTTGCAGAATAAAATACTAAGAGTTTAGGACTGGAAGGTGAGGTTGGGTATGAGTCCAGTCCACTGTGGTATTACCTAGCTTATGCTGGGGAGGATCTACAGAGGGTTTCCTTGTTCATCCCTTCCCCTTCTCTTAGCCCTACTAATTCACAACACGCGCTGATGGACTTGGGGCTTGCAGGTGAGGCCAGAGCTGCAGTTTTTATGTGTTGTAATACAGAGCACAATCGCCAAGCATTAGGTGATGGTCTCGGGGTGCAGTTGTTTCTTGTAATACTGTGGCTGTGTTACGTGAATACTTGTCTTGGGTATCTTGCCCCCACGTTGTCTGAACCAGTAGCAGGGAAATAAACCTCAGTTGTGTGGCTGCTGTAGAGAATTGATTTGAAGCGGTCAGCGTGCACGAGCCTCGATATTACCACCCAGGGCTTCGGTTTGTGTAGTCCTGGATAAAAGCAGAACTCTTACCATTACAAAAATAATAATTTGATTATTCCGCTGCAAATTACTGAATCTAGCAGCACTGGCTGTGGTGGCTGTGAACTTGTGCTCCAGCAGGAAGGGCAAATGAGGCACTCTGAAATCTGCTCTGCCTTTCCTACACATCTGCCCTTGGGAAGGCGTTGGCGCAGGGACACACACATCTCTGTGTCGGTCCCCTGCTTCCAGCCTCATCGTCAGCGCTCGCTTGTGGCTGAGGGAGGAAAGGGCCGGGATAAAAACCAAACCTGCCTCTCCTGCCGCAGCGCTGTCATTACCCTCACCACTAAGGATAACTGTGGGTGTGCAGCCTTAGCTTGTGGCCGTGTGGGAGATGTCAGAGGTATGAGAAGTGTGGAGTATCTGCTCCCGTCGTCGTACAGTGCAGCGGTGCAGATGGGGAGATGAGGCTGAACGCTGCAGGGAGGTGAAGGAGCCCCAGCTTTAGCTGCTTGAGTGGGCTGCACTCCACAGGAGAAGGTGGTTAGTAGCTCACTGGGAGAGATTGTCTCCTCCACAGAGGCTGGGCAGTCCTTCAATTGAGGTTGGTATTTGATTTTTATAGCAGCTGCTGTTAGACTCAGGCTCTACAGAAATTTAGGGGGAACAGAAATGGACTCTGAGAGCGAAGAGGAAGCACACAGGGTTGCAGTAAAGAAAAACCAATGTGTTTTTCAATAGACTTTTGAGGAAAGAACACCATTTTTTCCCCTCTGCCCTCTTTTTTTGGAACGCACATGTTGGGCTTAGATTTCTTTCCCATTTTCAGAAGCATATTTGTTCCTGCTGTTCACATACTACCAGAGTTTTAATTAATGGATATTGATGCTTCTGTTATGGCCAAGAGCATGCTAGGCCAGCTGGGTGACACTAGTTCCTTTCCCAAGCGATGGTGGTATTCCTGGATCCCATTTATCCAAATGTAAAATAAGGATGTGTTAGGCAGAATAAACATGAGATCTCTTTGGACAAAATAATTTAATTTGTTCCAAAAAAAATACGCAAAGTGCAGCCAGGTTTCTGTGAATAGCTTTAAAATGCCAAATGCCATCAATACATTTACGTGTTTTTACAAACAGGCTTTAGTAGGACGTGGGCAGAGTGGTTTGGATTTATTTTACAGCATGTCTGGCACATGCAAATCAATGGTTCAGTGTTGCACAAGTCATAACTGACAGAGCATTGTGTTGTAGCCTTGTTAGCTGAATTTTCTTGTTTCTGAACTGGGTTAGTGTGTTTTTTTTTTTTTATGTGACATGCTTGTCATAACTTTAGTGGGTTTCATATGTATCCATAAATAAATAGAAATTACTCAGATTGTTTGTATATAAAATATGTGAGACAGGAATATGACTGCTGTATAAACATATTGGCATATTTGTTATACTGTTGGGGATCATCTTTAAATAAGTATTAATCCTGATTAAGAGAGAAATTGTACTATAAGTCAGATTTTTCCAGTGTAAAGCTTATTGCTCCTGGTTTCCAGAGGTAAGTAGTAATTAATGCCAAGCACTTGCACTGAACAACAGGAGGCCAATTCTGCTAGATTTTAATTTCATATGCTGGTTTTGTATCTGGTGGAAAAGAGATGGCTGCCCTGTCCCTTCAGATGCGGGCACTGAGGTGAGGTCTTAAGAAATCCTCTCTCTTACCAGATGAGAAGAGGTGGAGGAGGAGATAAATGCCTTCTGAATTCTTTCTGAAGTAGTTGTCTAGGGCAAAAATAAAGCTGTGCTGCCAATGCAGTTTTTACAGCCAGGTTTGAGGAAACTTGCTTTAGGTTGATGTGTTTTTTGAGAAGTTAACGTCAGTTCTCTGATACAAACCCAACTGTGTTAATGCTTTTTTCGTGTTTGCTTTTTTCACCATTTAAGCTCCTAAAAACTTTTGTCAGTTTGGTGGGTAGTTTGAAACTGTTTTAAAATATAAATCCAGGAACTTCTCTATTAAGAAACAATTAGCTATTCTGATCAAGAAAATCAGTCCTGCATTATCTTTAACACACCAACACTTTTTGCTCTTAGTCTTGAGACAACGAATGGAAATGAATAAAAGGAGAAAGAGGGAAGAAATATACTGCCTGCCTTTGAGGATTGTGCAGGGGTTTTAATAATATATCATAAGGGAAGATGGCTCTAGTTTTACTGTGTGAGTTAGTGAAGTGGTTTCTTAATTGAAATACACATCTCACTCCTCCTGATCAATGCTTTGAGCATCAGTTTGTAGTATCACGTTTAACAATGCTGTTCTGGCCTGCCACCTTTGTCTTTCTGGGTGCTTATAAGGAGGAACGTGCCAGAGAAGCTGAAGTGCTGTAAAATTACATATGCTGATGTGGTCTTTGGCAATCTTGAAAACAAAAATATGAAACTGTATCCTCAAATATCTAGATGCCTTTCAGATATTTGGTGTCTCTAACTAAATACAGTAACATGTCCCAGCCGTGGGCGAAGGGCGTAGCATGTTCGCTCTCATGGGAGCCTAAGCTGATACTTTCCTGTTGTTCCCAGCAGTTTTGCCCTCTGTGTTATATATTTGGAACTGGTATAATATAAAATAACATTAATTTGCATACATGTGGGACTAATCACTTGGAAGTGGAGGTTTCGGTATCTGCTCTGAAGGTGTTTGGGTGACTGATTATATATCCTGCTCTAATGGAGGTTGTTTTGTGGATGTGTTGGTGCTCCACTAGTCTGCTACGAGGTAGGTCAGAAACAGCTTAGGTATGTTGTTTCCAAAGGTCTAGAGCTGCTGCTTCTAAAGTGAAAACATAAAACACTCTTATTTGTCAGTATTTTCCTAGCATGTGAAATTTACTTGCTTTCCAATTCCTCAGAAATTGTGGGATGCCTTAGAGCCTGGCTGTTTATCTGCAGAAGTATGTCTATTCTGCTGATTTACAGATAGGGTTTTTGGTTTGCTTGCCATTTTTTTGGCCCAGAATGTCATCATACATTGCTGGCAGGGAAGGAGGAGAGTGACACTTGCCTTGTGGTAATGTGGTGCTTCTGCTCCGAGGTGAAACTGCTGCTGTGTCAAGTACAGCCTACTGATGAGCTAGATGCTTGCTAGTTGCCTGTTTTCTTCAGCAGTTGAGTTAATCTCTTTTAAAAAATTGGAAGTCTGTTGATATCTGGAGAACTGTGTCTTGACCACTTCAATTTAATAAATTAAAAATATTTTCATGCGTTAAATCTTAAGTATTTGAGTGGTCGTGAATCCTGAACAATGAGAAATATACCATTCTAGATGAAGGGAAAAAGGTGGGAGGTAACCTTTCATTGGGAGGCTTTGTATGGAAAGGGTGAGGGTATCAATTTTGTGATGAGAACAGGAGGGGTGCAAAGGTCCCCAAACCCCAGGGCGGTCCCACATCGCTCACTCGCACCTATTGTCTCTCTCATGTTGACAAAACAGGGAAGTCACAGTGACCTCATGTTGTAGTTTTTCCTGAGTAGATTGCCCAGGGCACGTGCATGATCTGTGTACCCCAAAAGTTCAGTTGCTCAAACCAAGAGACCTTCTGTCCAGTCTCTTATTCAAGACCTTTGCTTTAAGCCAGTAAGTGTGGGCATCTCGGAGACCACAGCCTTGGTTGTGTTGCAGGGATACCTTCGGTAACTTCTTTTTTTTTTCTGGGTTCTAAGTGAGGCTTACTAGTCTTGAAGGGGAAAACAGCTCTGCTAAGTGATTTTGTCTTGGCCAGACTTGAGCGGAGCTCTGCGTTGTGTTTCCAGAGAGCGTTGTCCCACGGAAGCGGGGTCTGAGAACCCAAGGTTAGTTAGCTGCAGAAGTGGACTTCACCTCTGTCACGTATCTTGCACTTACTTTTAGTTGTAGACATCTTGGTATGTACTAGTGTGGCCTGTAATTTCTCTTAGCTAGAAGTTAGATTAAAAGCCTCCAGGATGGTATGCTGGTTCAAACACTCTTCAAAGTGTGCTCAAAGACCAAGAAGCAGGTACTTGTCTGTCGTCCAACCGCTTGGGCTGTGGCTTCCTTTTTATTTTTGTGGGACTGCTCTTCCATAGCAGCTGTGCCTACAGCGGGTTTCCTGGTTTATATTTGGTTGGTTGGTTTGGTTTTGGTGTGGTTTGTTTGTTGTTTTTTGTTTGTTTTGTTTTTTAATTACCAACTGTTTTCTCTCTGTTGAAGTTCTTTCCTGCTAACATGAACAAACCAAGAGTGAAGTTCCCTGTAGTATTAAGCCAGCATGGGATCTGCTGTCTTTGCTTTTCCCTGCCTTTTCTGCTCCTCACACCCCAAAGTTAGGGCATGTTTTATTGTTGTTTGCTATTACTTTTGAAATCTGGTTTGGGGTTCTTGTTTTGTTGTTTTGTTGTGGTTTTTTTTTTTTTTTTTCCCTCCACTGCAGTGCACACTGTTCATCACACTTAAAGCTTGTGCTATTATAGGGGCTGAAAGGTGATGTGAGATGGCCTTCTGTTTACTCTCTGCCTGAGCTGATGCCTTACCTGAGCTGTTCTTGCAATTCATCTGTACCAATAAAGTGGGCATCCTTTGCAGCACTGTTACCTTGGTCTTAATGGAAAGTTGTTCCGGGTTGTAAAGAACAAGTGATTGTTTCTCTTCCTCTGAGTCCAAAACTGTCATGGGGTTAGTTTAAGGTGGCACCACTGTGTTGGCTTAAACAATTTTTGGTAAGTAGGATATCTCTTACCAGTTAAGAGTAAGAAAATGGAGTAGAGAATGTGCATTAATGTGTAGCCTGTTTCTGCTGCTTCTCAATTTGGCAAACCCAGACAGATCAGCAGGGTTCATCTTCTCTCCAGGGATCTGATGTTCTGAGCCTTTTGGATAGGGTCAAGATAAACATGTAAGAACAAAGTAGGCTTAGATTTGCTTAAAGGATGAAATAAGTTCCTGTTTCCTCCCCCAAAAAACGAGTAAGTACAATGTCTTCAGAGATGACAGCTGAGCAAGAAAGAAAATATGACATTTATCTGAAATATAAGCTGGTATGTTCTCCAAACCCTCTTGTCCCCTCGGCTGTGCAGAGCAGGACAGGCAGCCAGGCTTGGAGCTTGCTTGCTGCATCTCCCAGTCCGCTGCTGGTTGCTGCTCAGGCCCGGGGACAGGTCGCAGGAGTTCGTGTGGGCCAGCAACGCAGGGCTGCAGCTTGGAAGGAATGGCTTGTCGGGGAGGAATGCAGCCAGGCCTCACAGCTCCCTCCCACCCCTTTTAAAGCAGCACAAAAAGCGCAAATCTTCAAGTCTTTGGCATTTGAGCACCTCTGGGAAGAAAACTGTTTTGGTGTTGGGCTACGTTCTACTACTTGTGCCTGGGTTTTTAAAAACAAGTGCTAGCAAGAAAGCTTAAGGTTTGAAAAATCATGTGTGCTTTAAGGGCGAGTACTTCTGTTTGGTTGTCAGATGTTCCCAGTGCAGATGTTTGGGCATGGGCGGTTTGAGTTGTAAACTTACTGGTAAAGTAAGGGACTTAAGTGAGCCACAGTGGACATGCCAGGATCTGTCTGTCTGTGACTGTATGTGTCCATCTATCTGTCGGTAGCCATGTGTGTGCTGAATTAGCAAGTCAAGGTGAATCATGCAGTGGATAGCCTACACAGATATTTTTCAGAATGAGAATTTAGTGATGTGTTTATCTTTTTCAGTAAACAGGTGACAAGCTTGCTCTGAGCTTCAGGCTTCTTCCCTGAAGTCTATGTATTGCCTCACGTTCACTCTTAGCATTAATAGTGAGCTGAATAAAGGACTGCTACTAATAAACTGAGATTGTTTTATATGGTTTGTCTTGTATATACTCTGCTGTTGCCTTAGCTTTTTGGCAGATACTTTATTTGCTGGTATATTTTGTACTGTTTCTATTGTGTGGGCTTTCTCCTCCAGTGCAGAAAAGTTATTTCTGCATTAAGATTTCACTTGAATATAGTGGTTTTTATGGGGATTAATTGCAATTGAACTTTTTCCTTGTTTCTAGGGGATTGTGGGTAACCTAGCGAGTGGCAAGTCTGCACTTGTACATCGGTATCTGACTGGCACATATGTCCAAGAGGAATCACCTGAAGGTATGTGGATCTGCAAATTTCACTGATTTTTCCTCCCACCCCCTCCCCCCAACTACATCTCTATTCATTTTTAATCATGCAGAAATGAATCAGTAAAGAATCTGATTTGCTATTTCAATGTTCATGGAGATTTTTCCTTTAACATTCTCCAGACTGAGATAAGTACATATAATGAGTATAATTGTAGCTTTTTCATAACTACTTAACATCCTTAAATACTTTGTCATCCAGTATGTGTCCATATGGGAAACTTCTAGTACTGTGTTGAGAAGAGTTGACTGATCTTAGTAGTGCTGCTGCTTTCAATGTGCCTGTTGAAAGCCACAATTACTGTGTCTAGTACTGGATTTCTGCAGAATCGGGCCCTTTGGTTTGTGATGTTGAAAGAATAAAAGAACTTCACAAGCCTAAAGTAAAGATGTAACTTGTTCCCTGTTTAATATATTGAATCTTTGGTCTTGAAGCTGTTTAAAAAAAAAAAAGTTCTTATACCATAGACAATTAATTTATACATGAAAACGCTGTGGTGTTTAACATTAATCCAAGTTTATAGCTTGAAATCAAAAATATATTACCTTATAGAGGTGTATCTTACACTAAATACTTTTTTGATTATTTTTTTTTTATCTATTCTCCTTATGAACTTTTAAATCCAACTCTGAGACACTGAATTTCTGGTTCCTTCTTTTCCTTACTGGCTGTTCCATTCTTTGCAGATATGGATGCAGGTAACTATACATTGTCTTCATGGCAGCTCTTGTTTTGAAGAGCCAGACAGCAGTTTCTGTACTATAGCGTTTTCCCCTTGTTTTGTGTATCATTTTGATTTGTTTCCTTTTGATTTCAAGTCTTTAGTACATCTCACTGTTTTTTGTCTCTTGCTGTAGTTGTCTTTTCAGTAATAGTTTGTAGCTTCATGCATCTATGATAACATTTGTTTCAAATTAACTCTTACTAAGGGAAGCTATTAAGCATAATACTTGACATTTTAACAGTCTTGAATTGTAGTTAAAATGGGAGGAGAGGGAAAGAGAGGGGTGGACAGGGCTTTTTCTTGTGTAATTGCAGTAACAGTGAAGTCTTCCAGTTTATAAGCTTGCCATAAACGTTTTTGCTGCTTTGTAGCTAGGACTGATGGGGTGATAATTGAGCCATGCAGCAAAGCCGCCTGTAGATCACATTCACGCCTGCTGCTTCTGGATGCTGATAGGGAGAAGTGGTTATGCAGTATGTAGATCTGCTGAATACAACAGGTCTTGAGCAAAAATGAGTATCTCTACAGATCTCTTTTCTCGTTTTGTGAACAGAAGAGATCTCGGGTTGTTTTATTTTTTCTCACAAGATCCAAATGCATTGATTATTCACAGAGTTAACGGTCCTCTTCTCCTAAACTATGAATATTTTAGATGGTGTTCCTTGAGAGTATTGCCATCTGTCCTCTTTGTCTTCAAGGATTTTTATTTGCAGTGCTTGAGTGATGTTCAGAGTGTTTTTCCTGAAAGGATTAGATTACAAAAGCAGTGTCAAATCATTTCTTTGCACATAAGTGTAGCTGACAAGCCTCCCTAATGACACCATTCCATTTCATTAACAGTAGAAAAACTGGAATAATTAAGAGCTCTAATTCACCTTGTAAGGGATAGGGTCAAGATCTCTAATCAAGTTAATGTTAAAGGAAATTCAACCCATATAAACTATCCTCGGTAAACATCTGTAGTAATGATTTGTTGGTGTTTTATTTCTCTCTCATCTGAGCATAAGTCCTTACGCTGCTCTTTCATAGAAAATACAGCAGCAGAGCTGTTGGTTCCGTTGCATTGCAGTGTGGGACTTTTGATTTTTTTACATTCTGCATGGGAACATAGCTTTTGATAAATCGAGCCTAGGTGTAAGCCTGTATGTTGGAAACCAGCACACATCCTCCTCTTTTCTTTTTTCTGAGGTCTGTTAAATGTGCCGGCTTGTTAAATTGAATAAAGAATAGTATGCATATCAGATGTTAAGGTGTCAGCTGCTTGCCTATTTAAGAAGAAAACAAAGTTGACTGACTTCAGATGGCTTACTAACAACAAAATTTATCAGGCATCATATAATTAGTGTCTAATTGGTAAGGTGATGGATGCATACTTCATGTGAAAATGGTGATTACGACCAGGGACTGATATTTCTGCTGTCCTTTGCCTTCTAAATTACTACAATTACCATGAAACCTGCCCTGAATCAGACAAGTGCCAGTTCTCCTCTAGGTCTTCAAGGTAGCTTCAGCATTCAGTAAATGAATCTTAAGTATATAAAGAGGGTTTCATGTTTCCTTCAGCTCTTCTAAGACAAGATATTGCTCTTGCTGCCTGATACCACCTCCCCACCAAGAAGAGGAATCGTATCCCATTGAAGTGCAGAGCACTTCTCTCTCACTGTCTGGCCCAACTTTTGCTTCTTTTCAGAATTAATTTTAGTCTCTAGTGTGATTGTAGCATGAAAACGTTTGTTTTTCCTCTAAAGTCTTACTTGTGGAGAAAAGAGGCTTTTGGACTCTTCCTTTGCATATTTTACATGCGCATAGCTGCACTCCTGTGTGAGACACTTCTAAAGCAGCTGTATTTTGATGTAAGAAAAAGAATAATGTATCGCCCTATAACAGGTGGGAGTTTCAGTAGTCTGGGACTTGTAGTTTTTTTCCTGTAATGTTACTACAAGGAAGTGATGGGAAGTAGGGTACGTTAGTGATTTGTGGTCTTCTAAAAACCTTGCAAGTGATAGGAAGAAAAACTACTACTGAACAGCGTGCTGGGTTTTTTACATAGCTGAAACAAGTAAGAAGCGTGCAACCTGGTATCTTTTTTCACCTGTCTAAAATTTAATTCTACCTGTAGGAAAAAAATGAAGCGTGGTAGTGCATGGAATTTGAGACCAAGTCCTTTGCAGACCAAGGTGAATTTAAGTTTACAGGAATAGTGAGTGTCAGGAGTATTCTGTTACTGTTTGGGTTTTTGTTTCCAAAAGGCACAGAGGTGTGAAACATAAAGGTTTTTGCACATCTCTGGTATGTTTATGAATGCCCTAATTCATGTCATGATTATTTCAGTATTTTTTTTCCAGTGAGCTGAATTAAGGAAAAAAAAAAAAAAAAGTAGATAAGTTTTGGTCCAAGGTGCCTCAGAGTGAATGAAGAAAAGGAGGTTTTTTTTTTTCTCCACCCCACTGCTATAGTAAGGTGAGATGCTAGAACAGACCAGTGATGTGAACTTGAACTGCTAAATCTGTCCAGTGTATCTTCTGCTTAAGAAAACCAAGAAGGGGAGCTGAGGTTAAATTTGAATATGCGGAATAGTTGAAGTGAGAGTTAAGGCAGCATCAGGTTCCCTGCTGAGGAAACAGAATTAAGGTAGTGGCACCTGGGGCTAGACTGGACAACTGAAGGGAGAAAGCTGGTGCAAGAGCTGTAGCAACTCACTTTGCTGTATCTTTGGTAATTTTTTTCAAAAGTTTTAAGGGTGTGGGTCTCCAGTGTAATACATGCTTAGGAGACTGGCTTTAAAGTAGTTTAAGGAGTAACCTTCCTCAAGTTGGTACTTATCTCTTTTGTTGCTAGTTTTTGGAGAATTGGTGATCGTCTAGTGGCAATTTGCTCTACTTTGGCATTCAAATGAAGGACAAATGTTTCAAGTAATAACTAACCATTGAGATATATTTATTTTTTTTTTTCTCCTCTGTGTGGAGTAAAACATTTTTTTTGGTCTCAAAAGCATAAAGGCAGTCCAGCACCCTGTCTTGGGTGAGCAAATAGCTGTTGCAGTCGGTGGAGATTTCACATCTCTGTATGTGGAGGAACTTATGAATATAAGATAAATGAAAATGTAGGATGTGAATCTTTGCAATACTAATTCCCAACTTCTAGGTTGATAATCCTTAGGCTTCCCGTGTAGTACACAATACAAAAGAAAGGCAGTGGAAGCTCTTACAAAGGGTTATTTTAGCCACTAATATATATTGGGTTTTACCTTTTTTTTTAATCTATGGATTTTTTAAAATATAAATTTATATAAATTTTTAATATAAATTTATATGGTATAAGGTTAATCGGTTGCCCTTGATTTCTTCTTTCCCATTTCCTTTTTGTAACTTTAGCCTATTTTAGATCTTTTCCTCATTGCTAGAATGGGTTGAAAGCGGTTGCATTGGGTGTTTATCCCAACTGGTGTGTTGTGACTGTCCCCACGCTGTAGTGCGCGCGAGGCACAGCGGTTTGCCTAGCACTTGGGCTCTGTGGTGTTGCCTCCCAGGGGAGCACCACCACGCTGGAGCCCTCACTCGGTCCCTGAAGGGTAAGAAATGTCAAATTTCAAGTGCCACTTAATTACAGTTAGAGGTCTCTTAGGGGTTAAGGGCTACAGTAAATCTGTTCCCTCAGTAAGCACTATAGAGTAAAGCCTTGATGTGCTTTCCAGAAAGCTGGGATCATTTGCTTTCTTTCCAGATGCAACCTAAACATAATTTTATAGTATAACAGCCCTCCATCGGTTGAATTTTTCAGTACCCAGAATGAACAGTGTATCCCTTGAGTAACAGCCATCATCTTAAAACTTAATGTTTATTATATAAATACTGAAAGCGTCACCTTCGGTCTTCCCTGTACAGAAAGAGGATTGTGTTGAGATTACTATGAAAGTAAGTTGCTAGCCTGTTACCAAAACATGTAGATATTTCATATTGGAGGATGCATGTCCATGTTTTTGCAATTTCCATCCAGTAACTATTTCCATATTATGCTACTTCAGCAGAGTGTAATTATGGAAGGAGGATTGAGAAAGACTGCTTGAAATTTTCAGCTGCTTTTGTTCAGCATCCCCTCACGAGATTTTTGTCCGGCCATAGACTCTTACAAAATATATATACAAAAAGTAAGCATAATCTGTTAACCTAGATAACATTCCAGTTGCCTTTATTCATGGAAAAGGTGTAAGGCTTCAGTTGCTGGGCCCTGCGATTAAACCAAGAATGCAGCTTAATCTCCTGTAAAAAAAAAAAGAAAAATATGATTCTTCTTTGCTTGCATTAGGTTAAATCAAGTGTTCAGACAAGCAGGGCAGGAAAGGAATACCATGTTTTGAAATTGTTTATACCTTGTTGTGCTGGAAGATTTAATAGTGAGATGAGGATCACAGTTTGGCATTTCAGGTTGGCTGGAACCATGGGAGCTGCGGCAGAATTGGACAAACTCTTCCTTCTGTAAGATAGTGATTCTTGTCCCTTTTCTCCCATAATTCATGTGCAGGCTAAAAATTTAATTCTTCCTTCTGTGAACAATTAGGTTCCTAAGGTTGCAACTCTCTTCACAGAAGCCATTAGTTATTTTTATCTAGTGGGGTTTTTCTTGTGTGGGTTTTTTTGTGGGTTTTGGTTGTTTTTTTGTTTTTTTTTTTTTTTTTTTTGTTTTTTTTTTTTGTTTTTTTTTAAACATGTAGGAATCTGGAGGCCATATTTACTAAAGAACCAATTTTTATCTTTCATGAGTAAAAAGAGAGGCTCTGTCCCAGACTAATCTGTGCATTCTGTTCTTACTGAGCAACCCGGCTGGAATTTAAGTGGATAGCAGAGAAGTATGTCCTCTGAATATGTACTTACATGCATTTCTTTAAAGATAGACTTTCATGCTTTTTCACTCGTGATTTTCCTGAATTCTGTAAAATCCTCATCATGCATGTAAAAGTTTAAACATAGTTTATACGGGAAGATTTTAGAAGAATTACAAGTGCGTGTGAGTGCAAAAAAGCAACATGAACCTTAGCGTCCAGTTCCTGTCAAGGAGCTGGAGCACAGGGAGACTGACATTGAATTCCACATGGACAGATCCTCGGTGCAATGGTTCACAGGCTTTACACAGCACTTTGTGGGGCAGAAGAAGCTATCAGAGTACTCTTTTTTTTTTTTTTGGTCTGTGAAAATGCAGACAAATGCTGTGTTGTGTGCAGGAGAGAATGATGACTTTAGACATGTGTTTCAAAATTATCTCCTTTTGATTCTTTGTCCTCTGTTTCTGTTATAAAGCTATCAGCTGATTATTTTTATTTCGCATTTCATGCTGACATCTAGATTATAAAATAACACTGGTCTTTTTTGATCATTTTAAAGTATTGCTGCAGTTGGCTCTCTTGGGCTTTTGGAGCCTTTCAGGCTTAGCATAAAAGAGTGTGTTTATGTATTCTGCAATCTCCCCTCTCCAGCCCTTCCCTCTCCTCACCCCCCTGAGACTGCCTGTATGGGTTAGCAAATTCTTTGAAAACCTCTCTGTTCAAGCCGTCAAGCTGGCTACTGTTTAAAGTGTTGCACAAATAAGGAACTATGTTAATTAAAGGAAGAAGTTGAAGTATTTGCTCTTCTCCTGGGAAAAAGGTGCTGAAGAAGCAGTTTCCTAGAAGGGACTTCCCTTTTAGGTTGTGTGCCTTGAGAGTCAACTGATCATGAGGATGTCTTTAACGTGTTGCACCTTGAATACTCAAAGGTTTTGGTAACTAATGTCTGTAGGATTTGCACCCTTCTTGCAACAGGCTCCTCTGAAGGTAAAAACTGTAATTTGAGTTTATAGCTGCTACTATATAGTAGCACAAGTGACTCTGGGTCTGCAGTGCTCTTTGCCTTCTGCTGCTGTTGAGTCTGAAGCCAGTTTGGAGTTTCTGTTCTTTGAAGAAAGGGCCTTCCTTCCACTTTCTTTTTCAAATGCTACTTCTGGTTCTATTTCTAAATCATAGACCAGTGTCTAGCGCTTGCTCTTAAAGCAGGATTTAAATGAGTTATTTAAACCATGTTTATTTTTCAGCTTGTATTTGATTTCTTCTTGGTGGTTTTTTTTCCTTCCATTTAATCTTACAATGTTTTGGAAGGTTTTACCAGAAAGTAGGGCATAGCAGTTAGCTGATTTTATTCAAAATATGTTTAATTCTTCACAATATGTTTAATACTCAACTGATTTTTTTTTTTTTTAAGATTTGCTGCCCCAGCAGGCTGTCACTAGTTTTGCTACGTGTGTTAGGAATGCCAGGGGTGGCCCACCTTGCAGAACGGCCGGGTGAGATGCTGGCGAGGGGCCCGGCTGCGCTCTGCCGTCCCGCCGGGCTGGAAGGGCTGGTTCTTCCTCGGGAGCTGCCCGGCAGTGCGTGGTGGAGAAAAGGAGGAAAAAAGGGATGGAAGGAGAGTGGTCTGGCTTTCCTTTGGAGTGAGACTTCGAAGCAGGCAACCTGTTTTCCTCAGTGCTGCTAATTTTAGAACTTCCCATGTATATTTGTAGGGCTGCCACTTGGCATTAGGTAACATCCCTATGAAAAAAGCTTGTAATTTACTTTAGTATAGTCATTCTCTTTTATCTCTCCCACTCCCCCTTGATTCTAAGTGGTAGTAATATGAAAGGTGCCAGTGAAATATAGAATACAGACAGAAAATAGATTTTCCTACCCCTTAAGGTATAGTATGCTATTGTGCAATGACCCTTCTGTTCTCGTGAATTGGAATATTTTGCGAGGTAATTTAAAAAAAAAAAAAAAAAAAAGATTATGTTAGTTGCTTTGTCTGGGTTTCCTTAGCAGATCTCAGTATGATTTTTTGGTGTGTGTTCAGACAGATTATAGTATAATCACAGCTAGCAAAGTCCAATTTTAACTTCAGGGTTACTATTTGTAATGGAATACTGTAATGAAAGGACAGGTATTATAGAAGAAGCCGGCTATAAACCAAGTATAAAAAGCAAAGGGATATTAAAAAAAAAAAAAAAAGAAAAGAAAAAAAAGGCTGAAATCTATGCTACTGTGCTTATAGGAGGTAAATTTTTTCTTTATCTTTGTTATGCAGTTTAAGGTTTGTTAGCAGGTATGTTAAGATCTTTTAATTTATGTTGGAAGCTTGTAAAGTTGAGGTTGCAGACAGAAATTTTGAGTGGATGTTGGCAGGAGATGATTTATATGTTACATTGAAAGGTAGAAGCTGTGTGAATATTTGGCTGAATGAGTTAGTGTCTAGAAGGTGAAATGTCTGATAAACCAATTTTTAAGGAACAGCAGTAAAAGAGAGCTATGGTATTTTAAGCCATAGGGCTAACTTCGTAACGAACTTTGTTTGGAAAGTGGTGGTTTGGGATGTAAACTTTTAAACTTGAAAGGACTGGCTGATGGAAACAGGTAGGAGTGTACTGAAGTAGTATCACATCCTGCCCAAACAAGTCGACTGCTACTTTTCGGTTTTTCTTTGTTTCCAGCTGGCTTGATAAAAATAAGCTTTTAAAATTAGACTTGTAGCGTATATACAATTAGTGGGTGTGATGTGTAAGCAACTGTCTGCAGCTGCTGTCAGTAAAACAAACAGCAACAACAAAAAGCTACTGGCTAGGTCTAATTTCCTATCTTATTAATAGACATTGAACGACTAATTTAATTGCAGGCCCTTGTCACCCAACACTGTGGGGACAGACAGGTTCTTTTAGGGGTCCTTGGCAGGATGACGGCACCATATATGGCTGTTTGCCTTAGAAAATGCTGTTAGTTGTGCTGGCCATCTTAATGAGGGATCAGGAGCAGGGGGTACTGATGACACCCCTATAAATGTATAAATACGTTTTTTTCCTCTTCCATTTTAATACTTAATAAGGTGTAGCTTTTAAAATACTTGAGCATGTTCATCTGAAGAGTTTTGCTGTCTGATTAAGCTTGAACATCTGATATCTGTAGTTGTGCTCTGATGAAATTTAGATACAGCTGTGCTAAGTGAAGAGATTAGGGTTCTGGAGAGAAGGCTCAATACAAGGAACGAAAGCAGCAGTGCAGGAATCTTCAAATATTTTGAGATAGTGATTGCGGGGTTCAGTGTACAGAGCAAGTCCTGCAGGTGATGCAGTGGTGAGCGTGGCTGCAAGAGGCTCCTGGCACTTGGGACGTTGGGGTCAATCCAAGGGATCTGGGTGACTGTCAGAGAAGGAGTTTCCTCGCAGGTTCCTCCTGGTTCTTTTCCTCCCCTTTAAACTGTCAGAAATATTTTTTTCACATGAATGAACCATGAAGAAGGGCATACTCATAACACGCAATGTATTCAGCTTTTATTTGCTCTCTGCCAGCATTTTTGTATATTTATGTGCTGTAGATGTCAGATGAAAATGTGTTGCTTCATCACATTGAATTGATAGCTGTCTAATATCTTGTTTGTGAAGTAATTTTGGAGAAGTGAGTGCTTACATGCAGGGCACAGGTGCTTTATCACTTTGCAGAAAAGGCTTCAGAAATTTGCCAGTTCACACTAGAACCTTAAACAGTATCAAAATCTCAAATTTATTTACTGTATTTAAAAATCATATATAGGTTGGTGGTGTGCCTTTCTTAGGAGAAAAGATTCTTTGCGGTCATGTGTGACGTTGTCCTGGGTTGAGTGAATGGTGGAGTTTTTTGGTGGCAGGGGAGGGGGCTATCGGGACAGCCCCCTGTGAGAAGCTTCTCGAAGCTCCCCCAGCTCCAAGTCAGCTCCACTTCTGTTTGGGAAATTGAGCCCATTAGCCACGCCTCTGCAATAACGTATTTAAGAAGGGACGTGGTGACAGGCAGTCGGACTTGTGAGGAGGAGTTGCTGCAGCTGCATGAACACCAAGGTCAGTGGAGGAACGGAGGAAGAAAGGAGGGGGGAGGTGTGCCGGAGCAGAGACCCCCCTGTATCCTGTGGGGAGACGGCAGGGCGGCCCCCCCCCCCGCCACCCATGGAGATCTACAGTGGAGCAGACATTGATTTATGGCTTGTGGCTTCTGCTTGCCTGATCAAGGTTCTGTGCCCGAAGAAGGCCGGGGTCTCATGGGAAAAGGCAGCCCCGCTGCTGTAATTCAGTGCTGGGAGGATTGCAGCATGCGGGGGAGTCCCACGCCGGAGCAGCTCGGGAAGGGCTGCAGCCGTGGGAGAGAATCCAGTCGGAGGAAGTTAGTGACCCATGACGGAGCAGTGTGGGGAACGCTGCGGCCCGTGGGAGGGACTCAAGTCAGAGAAAGTTTGTGGAGGACTGTCTGCTGTGAGAGGGGGACCACGATGGAGCAGAGGGTAACAAGTTTTGGACACTCCCCTCACCGAAGATGAAGGAAGTGGCAGCACTGACTGCACCCCCCATTCCCTGCCCCTGTGCCACTGGGGGGGGAGGTAGAGATATCGGGAGCAGAGCTGAGCCCGGGAAGAAGGGAGGGATGGGGGGAAGGTGTTCTCAAGATGTGGCAATGCTTCTCACTGTCCTACTCTGTTATGTGTTGTTAGTGTCTGTAATAAATGTATGTTCTTTTTTTTCTTCCCCTAACGAGTCTGCCTTTTGCTCGTGATCATAAAGGGGAATTTTTCCCCATCCCAGTCCTATCTTGAACCCCAAGCCTGGCTCTCTGTCCTTTCTCATTGCCGGAGGGGAAGGGAGAGAGAGTGGCTGCGTTGTGGTTGGCTGCTGACCAGGCCCAAACCACAACAGACGTGACAGGTGTAATTCTCGTGTATGTGCTAAAAATCAGGGCGCTGCTTTAAATATGAATACTTTTCTCTGTAATGCTAAATGTTGAAGTCTGTGTGGTACTAATTCTGCTGTGCCATATATGTCGATGTTACCTAACCACATTTTTTTTAAGCCATCTTTGAGAGAGAGACGTGCTACTTCTATGGCTTCTGCAGAAAAGGGGAATCAAGTACTAGTCTCTAAAGCAGACAAGTTTAACAGAGTAGATCCTCTGGTTTGTCAACCAGCCAGTGAGATACTGATGATGTGATACACGGGGTGCCCTGAGGTACAGGGATGCTTCCAGTGGGGAGAGTGAAATCATACAGGATTTCAAGTGTTCTGAGGGCAAACTGTTTTAAAATGCACATTGTCAGTGCCTGCCTTCCAGATCTGCTAGACTGTAGATCCCAAGTTTTATACCTAGAATTGTGGTGACTTGGGATCATAATAAAATAGGAACTGAAAAAATGGTAATGGTCTTTCACTTGCCCTAAAATGGGATCAACAGATTATTTCTTGGTAAGAACCCTCACCTCTTGTCTCTTTCTAGTCTGTTCTCTCAAGTAACCACAATTCATACGCTTCTTTTTCTTACAGTGTATTTTCTAGGCAGATTTTTTTTTTTTTTTTTTTTTTTGTGCAAGTGCGTACAAGCCCTTCTCATCCGGTCCTTATCTTCAGTGTAATGCACTACCCAGAGCGGTACAGGGAGTTGTGGCTGAGGCTTTGTACGCTGCTGGCGACGGGAGGGCCAGGGGAAGCTATCTGCTTGTCTGCATGCTGCAGGAATTCACAGCTGCTCGTCTGCAGTGCCAGGAGTTTGCCATCCTACCCTGTCTTTCTGCAGCTGGTTGGTCCTGCTTAGGTGGAGGACACTCTGTTTGTCCCTGTGATGCTGCTTTTGTTTTTTTCCACTCTATTTTCCTAACTTGTTATGGTCATGTTGAAGTACAATCCAATTTTCTGATATAATTGCAGTCCCTCCTGCTTCATTATCTAGAAATTAAATAGCCTGCTACTTCCATCTTCTAGGTTATTAATAAAATCCTTGCATGAGACTTGAAACTCCTGCATAAACTCGCACTGACATCATACTTTTTTTTTTTTTAAGATAAACCCTTGATGAGTGCCAAGTATGGCTTACCTCTACTTCTGCACTCGCATTACAGTAATTTTATTAAGACTGAGCTTCTCTAATTGTCTTATAAGCAGTATGCCATTGACCGTTAGAAGCTTTATAGTGAAAATATAACATGCACTGTTCCTCTCCAAGTCCTATCTTCGTGTAGTGAAGGAAACTTAATTGCTCAGAGGCTAGCTCCTTTTTTACTAGTTTATTTTGATAATTAATCCATCCCTTTCTTCTCTTGTCTCTGAAATATAATGTTGGATGGCAATCCCAGCCTGTTTACTGTGCTTCTGGCTTCTCCTTTTCCTTTCGCCAAGTTTTTCTAGCAGAGAACGCGCCGTAGAAGTATTCCCTGCACCAAAATGTCTAATAAATGCATTTGTGTGTAATAACATGTGGCTGACTCAAATAAATGCTCTTTCCAGACTGGTCTGTGAAACACCACAGATTCTTTTTGTTTACTTGAGATGCTGGCAACTTTTTAAAGTTAATGGAAGCAACTGCTACGTGTTTCATTCTAGTTGGCTGATGTTGAGCCAAGAGCGGGTTGCAGCAGGATGTCACCCTCTCAGATGGCTCCTCCTTATTTGCTTAATTTGCAGTCCCAGTCAGGGGGTTCAGGGCTGTACTACTCTATCTCTTAAGCGATTTCATGCTACTTGCAAATAAGACCTTGGCAGAAATGTCATTCAGCATCACTGCCTTGATACATCCTCAAGATGAACCCCCGCCATGCCCCATTCTCTATCTAAACATTAATTATGATCTCTGTTTCTATGCAGCTTGAGTAGTTAATACTTTTTGGAAGTGTATTTTCCTGAACGCTTCAAAACTTAAATTGCAGCTGATCTCCATTCAAATCAACACCAGGTTCTGTGGACCTATCAGATCTGGCTTTCTGTAGAAGCAAATATGTCAATGAATGTATCTCAAAATTAAGTTGTTAAATGTCATTGTGGCTGTGACTAAAATTCCAGCAGTAAAGGCTTCCAAACCTCCTCGTAGTGCCATTACAAGATGATATATTAGTGCTTCTTTGGCAGTTTTTATGTAACAATAAGGTTATCTATATGATGTAATATTATTACATCATCTATGTTTTGTGCCTGTGGGTGTACTGTGCTTTAATTGAGTATCGCTTGATGCTTCAGGGAGAACTCAGATAGTCTAGTCAGGATCATAGAATTGTTTTGGTTGGAGAAGGCCCTTAAGATCATCGAGTCCAACCGTTAACTTAACGCTGCCAAGTTCCCCACTAAACCATGTTGCCAAGCACCACATCTACACAGCTTTTAAATACCTCCAGGAATGGCAACTCAACCACTTCCCTGGGCAGCCTGTTCCAGTGCTTGACAACGTTTTTGATGAAGAAATTTTTCCTAATATACAATCTAAACCTCCCCTGGCACAACTTGAGGCCTTTTCCTCTCATCCTATTGCTTGTTACTTGGGAGAAGAGACCAACGTTAGTCCATGAAATGATCCACGTATTTCCTAAAATACATCATAAACCTACCTGTTGAGAGAAGCAGATATGGTGGGTTTTGAAAAGCTCAATCTAGGTTGTATTGTTGGGTTTTGTGTTCTTTTTGGGGGGGATTTTTGTGTGTTGTTTTTGTTTGTTTTTTGTTTTAGCCCAGGCACTTTGTTGGGTAGCTGGTGCAGTTATCTGCTTGCAGCTGTAGTCTTGTGTGAGAGTGATGGTTCCCCAATCTTTGCACTTCTGTGGTTATACGCTCAACCGCAGTTGGTTTCTGAAGTATCGTCTAGCACAATATTTGCATTAAGAAATACCCAAAAGCTAACGTTACATGTGGCTGAATGATAGTTTGTGATAGCTTCTATGCTGCTAATACCAATATGAATTGACATCAAGCACTGAGCACAACATGTCATGTTGAAAATTTAATTTTTCTTGTGTGATAATGTGCTTTATTGGGAAGCACTGAGGAGAAAAAAAAAAATTTAAAGCATAGTATATGTGAATGAAAATTTTGGGTAACGTTGAGCTGCAATACTACAACATCCCAGTAAACCAGTGTTATTCCTTGGTGTTGCTTCTTAGTGGCAGATGATCTTGTGAGAATTTCTTTTTTTTTATGAGTTTAACCAATTATTTTCATGTATTTGGTCTTGAAATGATGTACATATGAATAGAGGGAATAAATGACTTTTTAACATGTTTCCCTGAAGAGGAAACGGATTTTTGGTGCCGTCTTTTCTATCTTAAGAAGAAAAAAAAGAATCTGTGTTCACAAGACAACTGACCACTGTTGTCAAAATGCATGTGTCACTGGGAATATAAAATACAGGCTTTTACGGCTGCTTCAGTCTTATCTTCTGTCTCTCCTTTCCTGCCTGCCCTGCCCCCATGGTTACGGTGGACGTTCAGCTGCTGCATGGGTTCGTCATGCGGCCAGCCCCCCAAATTTATCTTTCTCATATGGCCAAATAACTTCATCCCCGTGGCAATTTGCTTGAATAAAGAGCCTGGTGAATGCAGTCGAGCCTGGGGATACAGTATGAAAATCAGCGGTTGCTTCGGTGAGCAATTATGCAGTGAAACAGCTATCGGCTGGAGGAAGAGGCAGCCAGGCTTTCATAGCCAGATGAAAACCTTCATCCGTGGAATTCCCTATGTATATAAAGTTTTCACCATATAGAGCACCTTTGATTACAAATGTGTGCAGTATTTAAAATTAGTACCCGTACTGAAGGGCAGTTTCTTACTCCTGCTGATTCAGAGAGCTAACCTTTGTAGAATGACGTGCATAGAAATGAGATTAGGAAGCTTTTGTTGATTCCTTCAGCCCGGTGTTCTGATTTATGCTGGGTCTTTACCCGTGGTCGTAAATAGTTGATGCAGAGAATTTATTTAGCTTTATAATGATCAAAGCTGTACTTTTATCTGGAGCATTTCACAGTAGGAATCTGGCCTAATGCACATTAAGAGACTGGGTGGTTTTATGGGTTGTGTCAGGAGCACTGCCTCTGTATCTTCTGGTGGGTATTGTGTGTGGCTCATACACAGGAGTGGTATTTGCCTCCTCATGTGAAATTTTGTACATGTCTGAAAAAAAGGCTGTGTGAATTGGCCATGATCTTGCCCTGGAAAACTAGGAATAATGAAGCGATTTATCAATACAGAGTTTTAGAGAAAATAAATAAACCGTTTAATACATTCCTCCCAGATTAAAGCTTCCACCCAGCTTCAGTGATTTGTTTTTATAAAATTGCTGTGACGTTTCATGAAAACAGTTTCCAGCTCCATTTGTCTGGCTGTAGAGAGTTATTTAGGTATTCACTGGCATATATCTCTTATATGGCTTTAGAGATGGGATTGGGGCTGCAAGTAACGGTAGCTCAGCTGTTGACTGCATGCCTTGCACTCTAGCATCTTTGTGCTTTGACATGCCTGTTAGGAGATAGCAGGAGCGATCATTCTGGCCTTCAGAGATCTGGTCTGGGCTGACAGTCTTTCTCTTTCGATGACCTCCTTTGGCAGGTACCTATGGGAGTTGAGAAATTCCCTCATTAAAAACCTGCATGTGTCATAATACTGATGGGAGTAGAACAAAGCTAGCTACCTCCCTTGGGACCAGTGCTGTCGTTTTTTGAGCTCATTCTTTAAATTAAGAAGGTCATTTCTTTGTTTTCAGTGTCATCAGCTTAGATGGTATCTTGTGGCTCCATCATATATACAGATATTGAGAAAAATACAGTGGTATTTTCTAGGCACGAGAGACTTCTTGACTACTTTGACAGGTTGCAGTGATTCAGTATTCTAACTGGATGGTCTCTAATTCCTCTTTCCCGATGTCCTTGTAATGCTTTACAAACTCCAAAGGTATATTTTAAAAAAATTACTAGTGCAGTGCTGTCCAAGCCAAACGATCCCAAAATCATTGCTCTTGCTTTGCTTTTACTTACCTGTCCTGGAGATGGGTCACATCAGGGCTCATCAAGTCAAGGGCAGAACCAGTCAGTTGTTTGCCCTAGTCATAGGACCACAGATATCTGCAGGACAACCACATAGCCCTGGTTCCATATGCTGGCAGAGGTCTGTATATTCATCAGTGTTTGTACTTTTGTTTGTGTAAATTCTTGATATTGAGGTAGGTTTTCTCAGTCTCTGCCCTGTGTAGTACCTACCTTTATGATGTGCTCGTAAGGGCTCTTTAATGGTGTAGAAACATAAGTTAATAGGGATGCATCCTGCTTTGAGCTCAAATTTGCATAAAATAATTCTTATGTGGGGGATAGTGTAAATCTGTTGTTACATTTCTGGATCTTTAGATTTGATTTGAAATGCTTAGTACAGATTGGAAAGGCAGAGCATTCTTTTAAACATTGTGGCTGGGGCATTTATTAGATTTAAACTGTTTATCGTGCAATATCTAAACCCAAACAAAACCAAATGAATGCATGAGGATGTGTAAGGAACTAGCGTGTATTCTAGATAATGAGCACACTCAGCTGTTACGGGCGAAGAAGCCACTGGAATGGATCTGAACTGACTCTGTGCTGGTTGACTGCAGCGTTGTTCTTCCAGTATGACAGACCATGGTGAAGTGGTACAGCATGTCAAGATTTGAATTTAATACTGGGAATAAAAATACGTTCTCGTTTTACTGAGTTCCATGCACAGTGTTCTTGGGGAAGGCGAGGAGCAGGTATACAAGCTGGTCCTTAGTGTGGATTCATATAGGAAGAGAGCTATTGATAACTTTATACTGTATTTGTTAAATATGATACGCTTCTGGAAGCTGCTCCCACAAACAAAATCATTAGTGACCATGAAGTGGCTCTCAAGAATAAATCTCTTAGTACTCGCATTTGTGATCTCTGTATGTACATTTTAGTACTACATCACAGATTTTTTTTTTAGTCCGTATTTTTCCACTTCTCTATTTAAGCTTTTTACTTCACCTTGTCTGTATCTTCTTTATGCCTCTGGGGACTGTTTGAAGATACAGTGAGACTTGAAAGGTGTCTTATTGACAAGAGGGAATAATGAGTTGGCTCTTCAATGTGTTCAGTTCATGGTATTTTATAATTAGCTGTGTGAACTTTCAGTGTTTAAAAAAAGAGAAATAGGAAATGGCAGTTACACAGAACTTTCACTCTTCGATCACATATATACTGCATTTCCATTGTTACTTATATCTTTAAAGAGCTTCTCTGGAGGGCTATATATTAAGTAATTCATCTTATTTAACACCTCTCATTGTGAAGAGCATACAATTAATTGATGACATACAGAAATAATGATCTGGTTAATAGAAATTCAGTTCCTGAGAGCTGAGAGTAGTTTCCTTTAAAAGTTTTATGCTTGATTTTGATTATTCTTTTCAAGTTCACTAATTATATATATAATATATACATATTTGTCTGCCACTTGATCTTTGAAGACAGAACTGAAATCTAGTTTATGAGCAAGATAATGAAAATCTATACATAGCTTTTCTACTCCTGTGCAATTAAACAACCATGAATGTGACAGTCTTAATTGTTGCATGTTTGGTACTGCTAAGCTGTTTTTAATAGGGTAGGTTTATAAATAAATATTTAAAAAAGCAAACCAAAAAAACCCACAAACAAAGCAACACAACACAAAAAAAACAACAACAAAACCACAAACAAAACTCCCTGTTCTTATTTTTTTTACTAAACATGAAATGTGTTTAAACATGCTAAAATATTGCAGGTAGCTGAACTGTTGAGTGATCTTGATCTGAAACCTGCTGTAATGCTTGGGCTGGTGGAATGGTGGGTCTAAGCCAGTTTGTGGCTTCCCTAAGGCTAGCGATTTTTGTGCAAATGTTTTGAGGATCAGTGTTAGCCTGTACGTGCTGTCTGACTTGCTTAGAGAGCTTGTTTTGAGAACAAGTCAGAGTTGTTTGCCTGCCTATCGCTTGTTTAAATGCATTGGTGTTGATAGTATGACAAGTTTTGAAGTACATGTAGTTGGGAGGTAGGGTTCAAATTGGAAATAATTCCAGTTAATACAAAATAGGGCTGAAGAAAGAAGCTTAGGGTGTGTTTATTTTAGTCAGGTAAATTCAGATGTGAGGTGGTTGGGCGATGCTAAGTGTGGAGGCCTTGGGGCTTTTGTGGCTTTGGTGGGGAGAGGAGTGGTTTTGCTTCCAGGAGAGGAGCCTAAATGCAACCCAGCTACTTAGGCAGGCTGAGTCTGCTAATCCTGGCTTAGGCTCGGTCACACCAGAACCCCTAAATGTGATTTATCGTTATCTGAAGTCCGTCATGAGACACAGCAGGATGCCTGAAATATGCTTAACCCCAAAGGAAAGCAATCCCTGCTCTGCCCTTGGGTCATGCTTGAAGCTCCCCCGAGGCCCGTGGAGAGAGAAGGTAACGGTGCAGCTGTGCACCCTGGATGGGTTGCTTGGGTTCTGTGCCAGCTCTTTGGTCTTCACAAGCCCTCAGAATTTGACATCTCCCTCAAATAAGAGGATCAGGAATAGAATTTAGCTGAAGGCTGCACCTCTGCTCTTTTTATCTAGATCTCCAATGTAGGTCTTTAATTCATCCTGCTAGTAAGTGGCACAACATTCTCTGTTAGTTTAGTACATCTCTACAGAGGAACCACCATTGTAGTTTTTTTTTGTCTAACATGTGTCTAGTATTTTCCCCTAACTGTGGTTTGTGAATATAGAAGTATCATTTTCATAACATTACATGTGTGCGCTGTAAGAACTGGGCTTCTCTTGAGGAAATGCTAATTCACACAAGAAATTGCTTTTAGTTAGAATACACGATGTTGTTTGTATGCAACTGTCCGTGTTTGCCTTTCTTAAAAATACATTTGTCACAGTTAAATATAAAAAAGGCTCTTAACTGTATGTATCAAATCCAAGTACACCTCATGTAGGAGTTAGTGTTTGTAATGCAGTTGTTGTTTTTTTTTTTTGTTTTGTTTTGTTTTTTTTTCCACATTAGCCTTATTCTTAAAGTACGTGACAACTTTCTTAAGTAATTTCTATGCATATGCATATGGACTTAACTTATATTCACAGTAGTTCATTAATTTGTCAGAGACCTTAAGGACACCTTTTTTCCACAAGCGAAGCCTTTTTCTATTTTGTATCTTTTGCCTTTTCTGTTCTGTAATGAGTTGCTTTGTGTGACAGGTGGGAGATTCAAGAAAGAGATAGTAGTTGATGGACAAAGCTATCTGCTGCTGATCAGAGATGAAGGGGGCCCTCCGGAGGCACAGGTGAGCATTGCGGATATGGAGCTTTATCAGCCCACCGCCACGGTTGCCTTGCTTTTAAAAAGCCTTCCTTTCAGAGAACTGGCTTTGTTTTGTTCTTTTCTGGATGCTGTTTGTCTTCCTCCTGGGCAAATCTAGACGTCACCCTTGGGTGGAAAATACTCTGTTTAGAAAATATTTGGGATTTAATTACAATGTGAAACCGTGTAGTAAAAATAGATGGTTAATTTGCATTGAATGCCTAATCAGTATGCTTCCACTGGTGACAAAGGTGCATGATGTAGTCATAAGTTTTCTTCTGAGGTAGAATCTCTAAATTGTTAAAATACAAAGTAGATGTATGCACAGTTAACACGCATACTTGTGTACAAATCTTTGCATTCCCTATCACTTCCACATTTTGCTCTTTGTGCTGTTTAAGACTCAACTATGTGAGTTCCAGTTCAGCACCACCGAGTTCTGGGGTTTCTGATTTGGTGCCTGTATACAACTCATAGGAGGTCACTCATCAGGATTTGCCTGTGAGAAGACAGTTGTGGTTTTGTATGCTTAACTCTGTTACTCAATTTTAAGTGATGTGAAGTGAAGCGTTTGCTTAGGTGATGCTTAAATCACCGGAGACTCTGCCAGCCTGGCTGCAGGCAGCATCCTTGTCTTCAGGCATCCTCCTTGTCTCCCCTCTACCTCTTCCTACCTGCGCACCAGTGGGGTTTCTCAAGCGTGTTGGCTGCCACTGACATTGCTTTGCTCGGCTTTTCAGTGGTAGATCTGCTTCAATTAAAAAAAAAAAAAAAAAAAATCTAGCAGCAGGAACTGTGCTATCGCCAAACAGCTGAACGGGCGCGGTGCCAGCAGCAGCAGCTTGTGTTTCAATGCTCCACTATTGCTCATTAGCTGCAGGAGGATTAGAGCATGGGGGAAGGTGCCCGGACAAAGGAGAAGAGAAAAGAGGTGGAGGAAATGGAGACCCAGAGAGACATCCTGGAAGGAAGTTAAAAGACAAACAAAAAATTAGTGTCACTAACACATCTGCAGCCGTGTGAGGCACGAGCCTAAAAGAAGTGCTCTGTTTGAGGCTGTGAATAATTTGGCTGAAGGACACAACATTTTCCAGGCCCTGATTCTCGGAGAACATTCACTCATATAAAAACATAAATACTGGAGTTGTAAAGGTACACACAGTAATCTAAATATTTTTCTACCTGAAGAATGGGTCTTGAAGAGTTCGTTTGAGCTAACTGCAAACTAATGAACAGACACGATGCTTTGCTTTTGATCTATGCTGGGTAAATGTGGGAGATGTAATTACTACTGTGGCTGAGATTTGGTTTTCAGCAAATCACAAGGATGGTAAGGCTCAAGGTGTTAGTGCTATTTCACCTTTCAGAAGATGTGTTTCACATGTAAATTCTCTTTGGATTTTTTGGTATAATTTCAAGTTGCATGTCTATTAAAGATCTTTAATCTGTTTATTAATTCCTGGAATAAAAAGTTTACTTCTGGGTTCATGAATATTTATAACTGTATAATGAAAATGGAATACTAACAAAAGAAAAATGTTTACCTCACACTATTTGCATATAAGATAGAGTGGGCTATTTCAGCCTTAAGCTTCTGCTTTTTGCAACAGTACAGTATATTTTTGTGGATAATTGGGATAGAATTACAACTTCAGTAAGTAACGAGCTGACCTGCAGCCTTCCTGACCCTTAGCAGGACGGGGTCTGGGCGAGTTCCCCAGGTGATGGCTTCTTTGCTTCAGTGCAAAGGCTGCAGCTCAGGTTTCAGTTTACGTCCCGTTCTTTTTGGCAGGAAGGGAGGGAAAACAAACTCACACTTAGTGCATCTATGATTCTTGTCTAACATCAGATTGTTCAAAGATTAAAATAATTAAAAGAAAAAAAAAAAACTAATTTCACAGAATGAGAAAGTGTTGAGGCACGTTAGCTGAGGCTGCTTCCATTTGTGAATCTTGACAATTTCTTTTGCTCACTAGGTTTGATTTTTACTCTTGCTGTTAACTGTTACAAATATACTGGTCTCCTATTGTAAAACCCAATTAACATAGCTATAGTGAGCTGTCGTGCTGTTTTTTTGAAATTTAGAACTTTTTTAATTATTTGGTTTTGTTTGGGCTTATCTTAAATTAACAGATCTGCTCAATCACAGCAGTAAGTCTGCAGGTGGGTTTGTATATCACCACCTGACATTAACATTCTTATTTCAAGCCATTCCCTGCACAGTGGTGTGGATAAGGCATCCTGGGTTTCCAGACCCTGTGTGTGTTTTCCAAAATTGCTTTGGATTTTAATATCACAGGTCTGATATCCACATAACTTAAACTTATTTTATTATAAAAAGAGAAATAAGAAACTACTGGAATAATTTTGTGTATGGAGGAACTGCATTGAATAACCAATCTTGGGATTTTTAAAATAACACTGATGAAACATTAAGAAAATTTAGAGAGGCTGCTACCTTCCCAACTGGTGCTTTAAGGATGTCGTAGCTGTAAGGAAGAGTTCTTGGCATGCTGCTGCTGAGTCTGGTCAGCGAGAACCATTTTATAATACCAAAACCACAGTAACAACCCTGTCTCCAGTTCCTTTGGTTAGATCTTCTGGTTTGAACAGTTCAAATAAAATAGCGTGGTAGTTGACCTTATTAGTAACTGTGCTGTGTGTAAACAGCCCTATCATTATAATCTGAAATATTGTTCTCCTGACTGTCTTGAAAACCTCAAAACACTTTTGGCTATTTTTACAGTAAAAATACATGTAACAGTAAAAGATGAGGGAGTGTTGGGTTTCAGGTACAATACTGTCATGAATGTACATGTTAACTAAAATTACCAGCTAATTTGCCATATGAAAAATAGGTAAGAAGTACTACTAGCTCCTGTTTCTGAAAAAGGAACATTTAATGAGCTCAGCGACCTACGTACATAAAGAGTTTTCCAGATTCATACTGTTGGAGCTTTTTTTTTTTTTCACTTTGCATATGCCAGTTTGGGATGCCTCACTAAAAGCTGAGAGTGTGTGAATCTACAGACTAGTGAGTGAAGCAGTTTAAATACTGCAGGAGCAGAGACAAATTTGCAAGAGTTGGTAGTGCTGCAGTGAGTGCTTGGAAAGCAAGGCGAGTGGTGTAAAACTCAGGAAAAGATTCCCCAAATGAACCTCCTTGCAGCTCTGTACACTCAGCGCGTCCCCAGTCTACCTGGCGTATTGTAATAGTAATAAAGTACAAAGTGTGAGTACTGATGGCTGAAACTTGTTTCCATTGGTCTAAATTTGGGTAGGAATGGAGTCACTTAGAGAAAACTAAAGGCAGTGAGGTAAGCTTGACTTCAGTCTTTCTTGATGCTGTCCCGTATACATTTACTGTTATGTTAAATGCGTTTAAACAATCTTATTTCACTTGTGAGCTAGAACTTCTTCACTTGCATGGTCACTTAAGGAGCACCTTGCCGTGGCCTGTGTGTATGCATGTCTTTTAGCAGATCACTGATGCCAAGAGACAATAGTTTGCTTTCACACTGAAAGCTGAATGAGGCATTAAGCACTCTTTGCCCAATTAAGAGAGTTTGTATAGTGAAGAATTGGAAATCTGAAATGAATGTTTTTGGATATTGATCAAGATGTGAGAATTACTAGCTACGCTTGTAAAACCACAACCATAATACTTGTCCTGGCATTAGCAGAAACATCAGCATGCATGCATGTAAATCACAGGGTGGGGAAAAAGCACAGTAAGTAGGGCATTCAAGTGCCTAGAGATAAGTGTTTTTCATTTATAATTCACAAATGCAAAAATCTGAGGTTGTAATATTTTTCTGTGAATCAAGACCAATGCAAAATGATAGTAGTTGGGCTTTTAATATCATACACCAGTGAAGAATAGATGCAGTTGTGAACGTGCAGAAAAACCTTTGTGTATCCCAAATGCCCATCACTTGCAGAGTAATGAAATTTATCATTTTAGAAACTTAAACCACTTTTAAGGCCTTGGTTATTGTCACTAACAAAGTGTCTCTGGTGTGTATTTCCTTCCAGGTAAGGTAAGAATGTTTCTCTTTTTTTTTGTTTTTCTTTCCTCCTCCTCACTGCTTTTTTCATAGTATGCTTTTCCCATTTTTATTCTGCAGTTTGCCATGTGGGTGGATGCCGTTATATTTGTCTTCAGCTTGGAAGATGAAATTAGCTTCCAGACTGTTTACCACTACTACAGCCGTATGGCTAACTATCGTAACACTAGTGAAATTCCAATGGTACTAGTGGGAACCCAGGGTAAGTGCAGTCTTGATTCCCAAATGTATTTCTGTGACTGTATAGACTGGCCTGTCCTTTCCTCTCTCTTGCAGGGCTGTGGTATTGCAAAGTCTGGTTTGAGATGGGAGACAAATGGCCTTGCAGCAGTCTTGCGTGAGGGAGTGTAGGGCTTTAGCAATGGTGACTTACAAGAATATTTAAAAAAAATATTTTCAGTGCTTGCTAGTCATAGTGGTTTTCTTGGTCATCAGGGAGTTGCTAAGGTTGAATTTGGGCAGCTGAACTAGCTGTGTAACGAAGTTCTGAAGTCAAACCGGTTTGCATTAGCTTGGCTGTCTAGAAGTGATCAATACCCTGGCATTCCTAAGAAGCAGACAGATCAGAGATCGAAAACCTCTAACAGTCTGTTACAAAGCAAAACTGAACCGTGCCCCTGTGCAGTGTCTTTAATAAAAATGCAGCTTTTTTTGCCAGCTGACCCCCCCCCCCCCCCCCAATTCTGTTTTTCCAAAGTCCCTTCTAGAGCAGCAGCTAGCCACAGGTACCTTACGGGGAAATGTGGCAAGGGAAGAGTACCAGCAATATTTTGATTTCTTTTGCATCTAAGCTGTCTTTTGACTATTCTCTGCCTTTTTTTGCCAGTGCATCATGTTCATGTTTCAGCAATTTCTCATGCTGGGCTTGGTTTGCTGTGGGGAGTAGATACACAAGAGTCGAGGCTGCTCTTCACCCACCCATGTAGATGCCCTTCCTGTGGTAATTCTTACCAACTATGAGGCACCTGCATGGATGCTGGACTTTACACTTCCCACTTTACAGAGCTGCTGCTACAGAAGCACAGTACAGACAATTTTGTGAGTTCTTTCCCCCTGAAACATTTCTTTCCAAGTGTATTACGAGGTTACTGTGCTGTGTTAGAGCAACAACACACGTGCCATGAGTTGCTCTTGCACGTTCGATTGTGGGCATCTTCCTTTTTCATGTATGCCACTGGTTTGGGTGATGCTGAAGCTTTTCACTGCTTCCTCAGCTTATTCGTTTGTCAGGCGTGGTCAGAGAGCAGTTGGCTTTCCCCTGCCTGCCTGCAGAGCCGTGCCACCAGCACTGCCACATGAAGGCAGGGGAAGCGGGGGCAGCGCGGAAGGAGGAATTGCAACTGGGCTGTGGAGCGGAAACACGACAAAAAATGAAAAGGGAAGTACACAAAAAGTCCTAGGATAGCAGAAACTACAGGCAAAAAAGCAGAAATGAACTGCTTTGAAGGGCCGTGCTGTCAGCTTGAACTGGAGTTGAAAAAGAAACATTTCCCTGAGGTGTTTTTCTTTCTGCACTTCTGACACTTTGGAGTATGGTTTTTCATCTCATTTCTGTCATTACCAGAAAGGGATTTGGTTTTTTGAAGTTTGTTTTCTGTTGCAGCACTGATGCAAATGGTTGGTTGGTTTGTTTGTTTGTTTGTTTTTTATTTTAAAAAAGTGGCTAAAGATGAATATACTGCTAATTTGCTAATTCTGGGAGTAAGTATCAGAAAAAAAAAAAAAAAAAAACAAAAAAAACAAAACAAAACACAAACCACAGCTTTTTGGCTACATCAGCTGTTTGACATTCAGCTTGTTGGCTTTGACTGGTATTATTGAAATGAGCCATGAAATGAAATCTCTCCCAAAATATTAGCGCTTGCCTGATGCTTCCAGACATTCTCCTCTGCCTCGTTGTCTGCGGCCGGCTGGGCTGTAGGACTGACTTTACCTCAGAAGCCAAACTTCTTGAAACCATGGTGTTGCTTATCAATTTCTTTCTGGTTAAATGTTTTCAGCGCCCTCTGCTGATTAAAAAAATTCTGCTGTTAGCTTTCCAAGTAGCTGCTCTGCTCTTATTAATTAGACCTCATGAGGAGGTAGTGATAACACCAGTTGGGAGATGGTTGTGTCAATGCCCAGAACCGAGCTGCAAATACAGCATTGCAGTAGTCACTGACCTAGTGCTCACGTTAAAGCAATGTTTTTTTTTTTTTTTCCCAAAGAACGGTGGTGGTTTTTCTTACCACGGGAAGTAGCAGATTTTTAGGAAAACTTTCTGAGCAGCTCTAACTGCTGAAATCAGAGCCTGTCACTGTGGCTAGGTGGTAGCTGCAGAGTTTTGTAGAACAGGTTGTACTGCTGTCTCACCAGCTTTTCCAGAGCTAAGAACTATCATGATACTTCTGGAAAAAAACAAACAAACAAAAAGTTTCTTTTTAAGATTTGTTCATATCATTATCACATCATAAATAGTCAAGCAACTCAACTTTGTAGTGTTCTCTGCTGTGATAAAGTAGCGATGAAGAAACTTCTTCAACTGTTAGCAGTGTTGTGTGTTTTTCTGTTTTTTTTTTTTTTTTTCTAGTATAAGGTTTTTTCCAGCTTCGATGGGTAAGCTCTATAAATTGGAGTTAAAAAGCACACATAAAAAGTATCTCTTGCAGAGAGGGGCAAAGTATTATTATTTGTTTAAAAAAATATTATTTTTATTGGTTGTGCAGTATGTTCACACAATGTCTCATGAGTGCTTTTACATCAGGGTTTGAGACTCAAAGTCATTTATGATGAGTTTCCATGATCCAGTCTTAGCTGTGACTTGAAAGTCAGGTCAGCAATGCAACCTGTGAATACACAAAAAATCTCTATTTCACGTTAAACTAGCAAGTGTCTGCCTTGCCTGGGGCACGGTGTGTGCTGTGGGTTGAGGGTTGGGGTTTAGCAAAGCGCTTTGCTTCCAGCCCAGCCTCGCTAGCAGACTGTTGACTCTCTGTGCCTGAGCAAAACACAGAGAGAACTAGCCTAAAAAATGGGAAGGACCAAAAAAAAGCACACATGAGGAACTGAGCGAAGAGTTGGACTCTAGATTTAGTTGTCTACAGCTTCGTTATTTCTTTTCTGCCATTGGGATTCCTCCTCCTTGCCCCCAGTTGTCTTAGCTAGCTTGTTTCTTTTCTTTCCTTTTTTTTTTTTTTTTTTTTTTTTTTTTTAATTTAAGAAAAGTATCTCTCATTCACCTCTAACACTTTCCCGGAGTGTTGCAGTAATACCTGGTACCATTTCTCCCCCCCCACCCTCCCCATGCCATTGTGTCTCTACCGAAAATGTTCTTGTCCTTACAAACGTGTCATGTTTAGTGCTTCACCCTCTACAGGTGAAGGTTACTTGTAAGCCAGTGCTGGTATTTTTGGAGTCCTAAGAATCATTTGACATGTTTTATAGTCATTAGCCATTTGTTTTTCTAAGTATGTTTTACTTACTCGGAGCTCATGTTCTTTCATGTGATTGTATATTTTGCAGTTAGTGATCTAAGTATATTTTTAAGGTAACCAAAATGCATTTTAGGTTTTTTTTCTGGTTTTTGGAATCAATCGGTATGCCGGCTATTTTAACAACAAAGTATAAAACTGGAGTTATGCACACCACTCTTGTTTTCTAAAAATTCCGAGTGTCTCATGATTGGTACATAAGTTCACTGCTTGGGTACTGATAATTGTAAGATGATGTTTTCAAATTATATTTAAATGTGGTATTTTTTTTTCCTGCTGTTTCTGTAGATGCTATAAGTTCCAGTAATCCACGTGTCATAGACGATGCCAGAGCGAGGAAGTTATCGAATGATCTCAAGAGATGCACTTACTACGAAACCTGTGCCACGTATGGACTCAATGTGGAGAGAGTCTTCCAGGATGGTAAAGATTACTTATTTTATCCAGCATATCACACAGTAGTACAGTGTCTGTTGTTTTTAAATAACCACTGATGTCTGATAGCTCAGGTACTTGGCATGTTTTGCAGGTGTTTATTAATATTTAAAGAAAATGCTTGTTTTTAGTAAAGTAGAGGCTTCATTATTCTGAACGTGGCACATGCATGGTGTTGTGTTCTCTGCTAGCACCTTTAGTTAAGCATCTGAAACTATTTAATCTTCATTTATTTTTCAGTTGTCTTTTGGTGCTTGCTTTAATTTAGCAAAGTTTTCTTTATTTTAATGTAGTGCTCGTGGAGATGTTGAAAGGCTGTTTGTGCAAAGTAGTTAAAAATGGTCTTCCACATAGGAGAAAGTGAAGTAAGTTGAGAAAATTGATAGGAATAGGGTAATCATGAGAAGTAACTCATGGCATTCATGGAGTGTTAGAATTTGACAGTCCTGTGTAGGAGTTTAGAAATAAAGCTGGCTGCTTAATGGTGATTTAAAACATCATTAGCAGCAATGTTCGCCTTATAGGAGGTACTTGGGATCATTGTGTACCGTCTCAAAAAAATAAAAATAAAAAAGCAATAAGAGGAGTGCTTTCTAACCATCTGTGACGATTCTGGAGCAGTTAGCCCTTGGGAAGAGTTCAGTGGCTGGAGGAGCGCAGCTGATCTTGGCCTTGGCGGCATGAGATGGGCTTTGGGCCCCCTCTAGTGGAAACCGAGCCCGGTGGCCGGGGGCTTGGCTGGCTGGTGGCTGGACACGCCGGCCCTTCGGCCTGTAAAAATCTTCTTAATTGTGCTGAAATCACTTCCGAGGAAATAACTAAGCTCCTCAGTCCAGTGGGGTTTTTTGTTGCCGGCTTTTCATTGCAAAGAGCTGGCATCGTCTGTGGTTCTGTCAGGCAGTGTCACGTCCGTTCTTACCCGAGATGTGTCCACAGACAGCTAAAATTAAAAAAAGGAAGCAAGCAAAATGTTCCGGTTTTTAAATGGAAAAAAGAAAGCAAAACCTTCACATTTTTAAATGGGAAATACTGACGTGCGCTGCAATAGGTTTAAATTCAAATAAAGGTGTTTTTACCTATCCTGTTGGTAGGATTTCAGAGAAGAGCACTTGAAGCTGCGTCTTTGTGCTTTGCTCACTGTTTTCTCTTGAACAAGTTGCAGAAATTACTGTTTTCACTGTCTATATTTTCTATGTTGAATATGAGTTTCAAAGAACCATTAGGGTTTTTTGTTAGTGCATTTAGTTTTGAGTGCTAGCTATAGTTAGGTTTTTAATTACATATTCCAAGTCATGGTGTTTGTGGATCTTTGTACAGTCTAAGCTTCCCCCCCCCTTCTCTTTCCTTCAGGGATTTTTTGAGACACAAGTCTCTTGGCAGAAAGCTAGTGTGATAAACTTGTAAGCTTCCAGGAAGCTTATTTGTGTCTCTGCTAAATTTCAGTAGTAACTAGAAAGAATTTACAAACGTGTTTTTAAGAAATATCGAGGTTTTGTTTTACCTACATGGCAGTCAACCAACTATTTCATATTTGCCAACCAATAGGATTACAAATGCTTTTGTATAAATGTGTTACAGTTGCCAGATATGTCTGGGACAAAATCCAATTCCTGATCACTTTTGCTGTTTATTTCAGCAGGAAACAAAGCAACTTTTTAACCCCATTAAATGAGGGGGTGTGAATGAATAGTGCAAGTTGTTAATAAGGAGCACTTGATTAAATGATGCTTGGCTTGTGCAAGCCTAGGACATTCGGGTTGAATATAGGACTAACTGTTTTTTAATGGCTTCCTTGGGGGGTTCATGTAGTCTATACGCAGACTTTTGAAGGGCAAGACAAAAGAAGTTTGAAGAAAACTTCTGAATTATCTTTCCTTTAGAAAAAGGATGTGACTTACAATTGGAGTGTACACCAGGAGGCTGACTTACTGGGAGATGAGGGGTATGTTGGCACCAGCCTGTGCTGTAGGTGCTGGCTACATCACCATTGCTTTAATGACCACTAATGCTGTGAAAGCCTTTGACTAATGAGAATGACTTTGCTTTTTTTACCTTTTTTGTAAATAACAGGTTACATCTTTTGTGAAATTGTATTCAGTAGGAAATGAAAGGTAGTATCATGAAATGCACACATACTCCGATCTTGTTTCAACATACATACTTTTACACACATACTCCCATCTTGTTTCAACTTCTTTCTCAGTTGATAGGCATGAAATGTAAAATGTGTACAATCACACCGGATGTAATTTAGTAAATCCCCCACAATGGCTTGTGACTCGACATCACTGACGCATCAGCTGTAGAACATTTTAGTGCTTTGTGAGTCTGTGCAGCCAGTCTGTTACTTTGGTGGCTTCTGCTTACTGTCAGATCTTTTCTGAAGCTGCTGTTAAACTGGAGTGGCTCTTCCTCATCTTATACTAAAGGAATTGGGCCGCCTCTTCAACAAGGGAGCCAAACATCTGCTTGGTTGCATGATCTGGGCCCCGTACCCATGGTTTAAATTTTACTTTATTTCTAGAAATGCAAGTGAATTCTGCCATACCAGCTTTTGAGGGGCTGCTCTTTGGTCCCCTTCAAAGGACTTTTGAGCCCTGTTTTCTCAAAAGCAAGCAGCACACAACATTGGTTAATATCTTCTCTTTGTGTTCAGATCCTTTCCAGAATAAATGGAGCCGATTACCCAACACCAGAAAGACTAGTCTGACTTTGAAAAACACACTTATTGATGTAAATATTGTCAATGAACAAGGAGAAGAAAGGTTATGGGGAGGAGGGACAGGCTAAATAGAGGTCTTCACATAGTATGCTCGGTATGTTGTCCAAGGTCCCAGGGCTTTTGCTGGCCTGTAACATTGATGAATGCTTCACTTCTTTTAAATTTTTGTGATAATGTTGATTGCGATGGGTGTATGGGTGGGTTTTGCTTTTTGGTGTGGGGTTTGGTTTTTTTTTTTTGGTGTGGAGTTGGTTTTCATTTTTTTTTTTTTAATGTAGATATTGTAGCAGATGCAGTAGGTTAGATTGGGTTCAGTTTAGTCACATTAGCTAGTGCTTTCACTTTGCACGTGACTTCTATTTTAATAGAGTCAAACACTGTGCAGTGGTTTGCATCAGCTGGGATTTACATACATAATTTATGGTCCAAATGCACTCTGTTCTTCCTCTCCCCCTTCTGTTTTTCAAGAACTTTGAATTGCCAGTGAGTTGGTAAATCTGAAACTGTAAAATTCCATTGTTCAAACCCCTGTTACCAGTCCGAGTTACAGCAGACTTTTCTTTAACATACTAGGTATTAATTTTGTTACAAAAGGTGCTGTTTTAAAAGATTTTTCTAGAATCTAGTTTATTGTTTCTGTTTTCTGCCTTGATGAGATGTAGACCTACCTTTCAGAGGAAGAAATTGGAAATAGCATTGCAGGGTCTTTTACTCCTTTATTGCACAAACATAAGAAAATAAATTTATATTTTTTCCTCTGCAAGCATCCACTGAACTCTGTTAGTGGTCATCTATTACCATTTTTGTCTATTATAACTTATTTCCTATTTTCCCCACAGTTGAGTGGTAGAAATATTTAACTTGAATGATTATTATTATGAAAACGCTATTTTATTCTTTAGTTAAATCCAAATACATTCTTTACAATGCTTCATTACAGTTGATAAGCTCGCTATTAATTGTAACGGAGTATTAGAAGCATTTAGGTTGAAAAGACCTCTAAGATCATTGAGTCTGCCTGTTCATCCTTTGTAATAAGAACACTGCTCTACAGTAGTATTTTACTTTTGTCCACAGAAACTTTTTATGAAGGCTGATGAGTAGTTAATGTACATCTGTGGATATTTAGAGAACTGTTCTCTAATGCTTTAAGAAGCTGAAAACTGTTATTTGTAAACAGTAGTGTCAGGATGGTTATTCTTAGTCCTTTGGAATGTGCGTATAATGAATCACTTGTTTCCCAATACCCTAATAATAATTTACAAATTAAACTGTTTGGACAGACTGATAGAGTCCTTAATTTCTTAAAGGCAGTAGATATTCAGGCATCCTGTGATCTGATGATCAACTGTTTTGTATAAAAGTTTGTACTCTAAAGCAAAGCAGGATTTTGAACATTTTAGAGGGCTGTTTTTAACCTTCAGCATTGTCCCACTTGGGTCTAATCTCTGATGCTGTTTGAAGTTGGAGCTGCACGAGCGGGCCCTGAATTTCAATCCAAAATGAGAAAGATAAAATCTAGGTTCCAGGGGATTAGTTTAATAATGTGCCCAACAATAGAGGATAATAAATTCTTTTTTAGCTTTTCATATTTGGAATTGGGAATTGTCAGACAGGGGAATTATGTTTTAAAAATAAGATCAAATGCTGATAGGATCCATTTTACTTCAGATTTCCTAATTAAGAATTTAGGTTGTTTTTTTCCTGCCTAATCAGAATGGATTTTATCAATGAGATTGGAAATGATTATTTTAATATTTCTTGTCAGCACAGTATTGTAATGACTGTGTACTGCCCCAGGATGCCTTTTTAATGATTTTAGCCTTCTTGAATTAGCTTGATGTACCATTAATGCATAAGAATTGCTTTTATTTTTGTTCATGATGTATTCATAATTGCACGCCTTTCCCTGCTTATGTTGAAATTTTCTTTGACCCATTTAACTGTGCGCTATGCAATTCTCTGACGTCACAGAGGAGAAGGAAATGTTCGAATATTTAGAGGATAAAATTTTGCCGTCCATGTAGCTTGCATCACTGGGTGTGAAACAAAGAGTTTTGAATCTAATTTTGTTTCAGAGTTGAGTCTGTTACAGTAGTTTAGCAGTTCACTTTGGTTATACTCCTGCTAGTGATCAAAGCAGAAGGTATTTACATCTTTCAGCATAAACTTGCAGTGTGGAGACCCTTTATATTGCTGTGGTTACTACTGTAACTGCACGTACAGCAAAATGCTGAAAACCTACTTCTAACTTTTAAAATTCTTAATTTGGGGGAGATTACACCAATCTTAAGGGCTCACCGTCATGACCCACTTGTATGGAATACTTAGAACTGTATTTCTTCTGTCTGTGCGTGTTTATAGATATATAGATATATATGTATGCTACTGATGAACCTGGTTGAGAAGGGATTTCTATAGTGTCCAAGTTTAGAGCCTCCCTGTTAAGGTGCTGTTAGACACATCACATCCTGTGAAGATGCACTTGGTGGAAGATTTTTGATGCCACTTCCTTGTCTCAGATACCATGAATGGCATTGCCGTTGCCATCTCTGTCTTAGGAAAAATGCCTTGGGTAGGGTTTGGGTTTATTTAGGGTTGGCGTTTGGTTTTTAGTACTTTGGCATGTATCCTAAACGAGAGAGGAGGTGAAAACTCAAACACTCTATCGTGCATCCGGTAGGATGTATGTACCTGCTGCCCGAGCTGTCAAACATAATTTGGGAGGTTTTACCTTGTTATGGAGGGCTGTAACACACAAATTTTGAAATAAAAATTTCCCCAAAATAGCAATAAATTTGTCAATATTGATGCAGGAGTTACAAGTACATAAGGGCAGAGGCCATTGCTGCCTCACAATTTGGGCCTTCGGCTCTGGTGATGTGCTGTTGCTGTTGGTTTTGGATGCTTTATCTGCAAATTAAACTAATCTTTCATTATTGAGTGTGTGTGTGTGTTGTGTGTTATAAACATTTACAAGAAATATTTTATTTCCAAATAATATTTCTAATGTTACATTGAACAACTGTGTCTAAAAGGGGTACCTTGAAGCAGAAGTTCTCCATTAAGGGGTGGAAGATGACAAATTAATCCTCATACAGCCAGATTGCAGGGAAAGGCTGTCACTTGCTATCAGCATTACCAAGTCAGCTTTTATAGCTCTATTTTCATTAGGAAATGTTAATCAGTCTAATGGGAAGTAAATAAAGTCTCAGTCCTGCTCTGCTGACAGCTCTTTTAGGAAGAGGTGAGGCCCACTCTTGCGCTGGGTATGGCCCGAAGGCCGCTCCAGTGTGGGAGCGGGAGGCTGGAGCTGGGGGGCTGGGGGGCAGGCCCCGTGGATCCAGGGGACCCCCGAATTTCGGGAGGGTGCAGCAGTGACCGTGCGGGGAGCAGCCAGAGCGACGAGCCGCTCTGGTTATTCCCGAGCTAGGGTAGTCGGAGGTGGGCTGGTTGCCTGTGAATTAAGTTAGAGGTGGACTGGTAAAGCTTTGACACACTCCTCCACGCTGCAGCAATACTGGGAAACAAATCTTTTTGGTTGTGCTGTGGCCACATACTTGTATTTTTTTTTTTTTAAAAAAAAGGAGGAATAAAAGGGATGTAATTTTTGTCCTTACTACTGTGGCTTAGGCTAAAGTACCACACCTTCAGAGCCCCGTTCATTGTGAGAACCCGCTGGTGTCTAAATGACCATGAAATGACTGCTTTTAATTAACATGGCGGTGTTAATTCATTCACACCACCTTCCCCCCGGGGCCCTCAAGGCTGTCCCGGAGGGCTTCTGTCCTCCCCGCCCAGGATGTGGAGAGGGGCTTCGAGGATGTGGAGAGGGGCTTTGAGGACGTGGAGAGGGGCTTCATAGCCTCTTGTGAGCAGGCCGGAGGGCCGCCCCGGCAGCCTGGCCTGTGCCCTGGGTCGGTGCCCACGGCTCTGTGGGTGCTGAGGGTGGCTGAGGCGGCGGAAGGCTCGGGGTGCTCCTCGCTGCGTGGAAGCTCGGTCTGAGGAAGCCCGACCTTGCCAGCTGAGGCCTCGCGCTGCCTCCCGCTTCGTTCCTGGCACTGCTGGCAGCCTTTCTAGACTTGGTTATTGCTCTTCAATTCGAACATCAGTGACATTTAAGCTGCTGGCGTCCAAAAGTTCCAAATTTAAATTTGTCTTCATTCTGTGGGGGAGAAATAGTTTTTTAGATGCCTTGTGTACTTCCTGATTTAAAAAAAAAACAAAACAAAAAACCCACTAAACGTAACAACCCATACCCTTTTCATGGCAATAGGACTTCAGGATCAAACGCGGTGCAACAACCCTTTCTGAGACCTTCTGCTTGCTGGAGGATGTGCCTCTTTGGTTTGCTGTCTGTCTGTCTGGGAACATGTCATAGCCAACAGCAGAAGTGATAATTCTCTACCTGAGTAAATTTTTTTTACCTAAATGCCACCAGGTGGTATTTCTTCTTTTCCTGTTTTGTATTGCCTGGGGAAGTTACAGCAAATTTTTAATAGGTGTTAATATCTTATCAACTGTCTTCAGAGAATCTTCCCTGGAGCTTTGTATAACTAAATCAGAAAAATCAAAGAATTTAGTAATGATAGCCAATAGAAAAAAGATATAAATATACAAACTTGATATGGCTTCTCTTGCAAAGTCTATTTCTGCATACATTTTATTCTGAACTTGACCTTATTTTAGTATGAAACTTTGCCCTTATTCATGCCTGCCCTTAACTCTTATGTGCCATTAATAGATTAAAAGATTGAGTTTGTGCAGTTCTGGAAACAAGAATGTCACTCCATTGGTGATTAGGTAGTGGCTGCTTTTGTTTGCACAGACTATCTCCCTGGATGTACTGATTTCCATTTAATCTCTCAGACTCATACCCTTCAATGGTGTGTTCTCCACCAGTTCCTCCCACATTGTTGTGGGAGGGTCCCACGTTAGTTGGTAGGAGGAAATTGTTCAATATCTGAAATCAGTATCATAGAGAAAAGCTTGAAAGGAGATCTACGAGTTGAGTGCTGCCTGGAAGAAACGGCAAGAGTGTGAAGAAGTCTTCATCCTGGGCGGGGGGGACCAGTTAGCACCAGCAGGCCTGGATGGGAAAGTGTCAGGTGTTTGTGCAAGTGTTGTAACAAACTACACCGGAGCCCCCTTTTCCTTGGATTTCTATTTTCTGATTGATTAACTGACAATTCACACTTTATACATTATGGTTCAAGGATTTTTTCTGTTGTCCCTCAGGACTTGCAAGATCTCTTTGGTATGCTGTTTCCCTTGCATTTGGCAGTTGCAGCCATACTCTTTGTCGGGACTCCTGCACGTCCTTTGCCTGGTTGCCACTTTTCATGAAAATTGCAGGGACTTTTTGGGGGGACTTTGAGACTTGTACTGCTCCATTAAATGCCTTCAACTCCGCACCCAGATTCAAAAGCAAGTGGAGGAAAGAAGAGAAAGAGATCTTCCGGTGATCTGTCTGCGTCCGTTTTTCTCATTCTTGGAATTAAACAATGAGATGAGGAGTTACAGGCCAGGGTATGGCAGTTAAGAATTGCTGTAAGCTATACAGAAGAGTAGAATGATGTAGTGCTAATAAAAGTTCCAGGAAGGTTCCTTTTTAGGTATGGCAAGTGTGTCATTCACTAGGTTACTTGTAGAAAACAGTAATCTCTGCAGAACTTTTCATGTGACTTATAAATTTTATAGGGCTAGTTTTATGGCACTTTTTTTAAGTCTTAATTTGAAGTGTATGCAGTAAGACACTTGAAACGTAAAAAAAGGATGGTGATGCAGAGTTACTGATACGGAACAGGTGACAGCTGTTCCATTTTCTGAAGAGTACAATAAATGAAAGACCTAGTTCATCATGTGCAAATTCTTCACTAAATGGAACCAAGAATATTGATAAATTTCACCAAAATGTGAAAGAATAAGATTTCCACTACTGAAGATTCAAAATTGGTCCAGTAGGTTTATATCCTTTAATGCAAACTCGAAGAGAAGTCCTGGGGCAGAAAGCGTGACAGTTGTTTGATGGTCAATTGCTTTTTATTGGCAATAGACCAGAGGCACAAGCAGTCCGTTTTATAGGATCATGTAAGTTGTGTTTGAGAGATAAAATGTGGAGTGTCTTGCAAGCAATTAGAAATTATTTTCCATTAACACCAGAAACTGAAGTGGAAACAAATTCTGGAAGAGGGAGAAAGTCTGAAAATTCCTCAGTTTTCAAAACGTCTTGCCTTTTCTACAGCTAGCATTGTCAACATGGAGATTTTGTTTCTGGATGTGTTCAGCCTCATCTGCTTCTGCATTCCATGATTAAAATGTGATTTTTGTTATTGTCCCATTGTATTAATTTGTGCTCTATCAAAGGTTCAAAATTGCTCTTGGACGTGTATGTGTCAGGAATGTCTGTATGGCACCCATAGATTAAATTTTAGTTCTGTGCACCGATGTGGATATAGGCACTAATCTGAAGGACTCTGTTCTTTCTCCAGAGATGAAGGTCGTGTTCAGTTTTATGAGTGTATCTGAAAGAATGACAGTATCTGCTCTCATTTTTTTTGTTAAGCATCGAGTACCATTTCCAATCTATAGCAATAGACAACTGCTTTTTTAAAATGCAGGGTATTGTAGATGTAAGCCTCTCTGAATACATGGCATTTTTTAAGATTATGCGAAAAAATGCTTTCAATTTTTTGCACTTAGATTTTAATTTCTAATCTAATCTGTCATTTTACAATCCATATTATGCATTTGTGTTGCTGTTGTGTTTAGTACATTGAGAATATATCACTGCTGCTGACTTGTCTTGCATCTTGTAGAGCCTTATTCTCAATAGAGAAAAAAAGGAAAACCAGAATAGAAATAAGCCAGATGCGCTGTCGGCTTCATAGAGGTTAAATTATGGAAAAACATCCCTTTGATAAATTCTGTCATGCTGCATTTCCTGGTGGAGCTGGTAACAAAGCTGAAAAGAGCAGTGACAATTTCTGCAATTCTTTTTCAGCCAAGTGATCTGAACAGCAAACGGCTTGCATAGCGAGGAACAGGGTAACAGCATGGGCGCTAACAGGACTCAGTTGCGGGGGATGTATCCAAATGCAAGGATTTAAAAAAAAAAAAAAAAAAAAAAACAAAAACAGAAACCAAAACTACTTGGTAATACCTGCTAGCTAGATGATTCTTTAGCCCTGCTTCTGCAGTTGCTAATGATGCTGCAATGGAGGGTGCAGGAGCTGACCATAAGGTTAGATAAGGGCCAAAAAGGGCTTCAGCAGAGCATGAACTCCTTAAAGTGCCAGTTTACATTTTCTTTATTACAGCAACAACCTTTTTCTTACTTGCCTCTGTTTTATTTCTAAAAGGCTTACTTAAACTGTGGCTCATTTGCTGTGTGTTGGAGGGTAGTCTGCCTTGCCAGCAGCTCTTTGTTGCTCTTCCTGCTGCTGTGCTCTTTATGATGGTATGAGCATTTAATCTGATTTTTTTTTTCCTTAAGTTTTTATTGATAAATCTTAAAATGTGTTAACACTCCTCTGATGCCTTGCAGCATGTGTTCTGTACAGCTTGTCCAACAGGTTCTCAAATACAGAGGGCAGTGTGAAACATTTTAGGCTTGACTTCTTTAATTATCCTCAATATATTGTCTTTTGGTCATGGGTTTTAACTGTCCTTTGTGGATCTAACTTTAAACTGGTTAGCCTAAAATGGCTTTGCTGGCTTGGTACTGCTGAATGAAAGAATAAGAGCTACCACTTAAGATGTGATGTCTCAAGGCAGGCGCGAGGAAAAATGCCTCCTTGCTATAAAACTGAACGGTGAGAACCCCACCAGCCTGCTTGGGGCGTCACCAGAGTGTGCTGGAACACCTGGAAACAAAACCAGCACTCATGGTACAAACAGAGGCGGTCAGAGCAAAGGCAGGAGGCAACGCCAGGCCTGGGGAGCCTTGTGAGAGAATCCAGCTCCCCCTGGAGAAGCAGCCGTGGCGTGCACGGCTCTGGTGGTGCATCCTGCCGTGGTATTTCGGGCCATCCCTTCAGGTTCCAGAGAATAGTTATTCCTCTTACATATTTGTTCCTGGGGGCATACAGCATACTGAAGGTCTTTCATCTGAGTTGTCAGACAAAGAACTCTCAAAATGCTGATACTACATTTATATCTCTTAGTTTCTATAACTTTTGTCTGCTCCTGGGTGTGTTTGCAGTGTATTTAGTAACATTTATTAAATAGAACAGCTCACATTTCCTCTTACAATAAAGGACTGCTTTTGTCTGAACCATCAAACATTTAAAACTAGTGTAATAAACATAATCCTTTTGTAATGTTATCTGTTGTGTAACAAAGACATTTTAAACATCAAAGTTTATTATTTGCATAGATTGTTCTTCAAAAGCGATTTCTGAAATGAATTGTAAATCGTTCCCTTTCAGCTAATCGGTATGCATATGCAAATCCTATTGAAACTGTTTGCTTCTCTGGGATTAGCACTTGTGTATTCAGAGTTTAAAAGCCTGCGTGAATGTATGGGGTGAGGGGGGTAGTAAACCAGGGTAAGCGTTGGCATTAGTCTTCTGAATTCCTATGCCAGAAAACATCAAGCACTGCTACGGAGCTTAAAATACATGGGCTTTCCTCTTTCTCTATGAACTAGAGAATCCTTAATCTAATTGCATATAATTTAACTTTGAAATTGAAGGTTGATCAGATGAGGTTGCTTGCAGTGATAAGTCTCTAGTGTTGTAGAAGGAAACTTGTGACCATTAAAGATGGAACTGTTGCCTCTTCCCACTTAAGAAAAAAGCATTTGCACCAATCTTGTGATGTCATCTTCCTCAACAATAAGTGCACAGTGAATTTTATCTGTAAACTACTCATTTTATTTCATTTTTTAGAGAAGGTGGGATTGACCCATGTGTTGACCAGTCTTAAACAGTGAGTTGCTTAACAGGCAACTTTTTACTGCCTGTCGTTAAGACTGCTGGTGTACGGTCAGGCCCCCCCAGGTCGGGGTATTTGGAGATGCTACTTAAGGGATATAAACTTTACCTGGATGAAGTATTGAGGTAGGATAGCTGTTGGTGTCTGGGCATCCCAAATCCTTTGCTAAGGTTAAAAATATCCCTTGAACATATGGAAGCTCGTTGTCATGTTCAAATGGTTACTTTAATGATGCCGGGATTCTTGGGGTAGTGCAATTTTTAATGTGTATTTTGTAAAACCATGTGGTTCACTTATATCAGACTCTTGTTTCTTTTTCTTAGTTGTGTATGCACACGTACCCAAAGCAGCATGGCCAGACTGTCTGTTGTAGTTTCCAGTTAGTATTTTGCAGAAAATGGAAAACACAGCATCATCTTATATTGTATAACTTGGAGATAAGTCTGTAGACTATAGAACTACTTTTTGAACAGCCATTCTTTACGTATTTTGGTATTTCGTGATTTTTTTTTTTTTTTTCAGAGATATGTTTTCCTTAGAGCCATGTGGACTTGTTTTAGCAATGCATGCTCCATTTTGTTTTAAGAAGCTGGAAAGTTACTTGGCAAACGGATGGGACCATGTGGGCTGCCTCTGCGTTGCAAAAATTATCCTATTAAGTGTGACTATTGGGCACAGGGGCTCAACTGATTTTATTAAGGGACTACAGAAACTGGGGAATCTGTAAACTTGTTTGTTACCAAATAGTTGCTCTCTGTATGCACCCTAGGTTAATAAAGCATTTTGAGAGTTTTGGGGTTAAAATACCTGTGCTATTTTTTCTTGACTGTTACTGCCTGCCCTATTGCTGACATTGCTCGGACATGCTCGTCCTTTCCTTGCCTGTGCTTGTGGTACTGCCAATGACATGCCAATAAGCTGGCTTTTACCAGTATTAGATTTAAAAATGTGGAGGATATGTAAGGAAGAGATGATAAAATTTCAAGTGTGATACAAAAATTTTGCCATGAAGAGCTTTTTCTTGCTCATTTGAACTGCCTGGGATCTGAGATTTAGAGGGGGCTGGGGTGGGGTGAGAAGTGGTTTCATGGTGGGTATCCTGACAGTCAGCACATCTGACTTCACTTCGTTATCTGCTGATAACTGATAACTAATGTGATGTAGCCAAGCTGTGTGCTTTGGCCCTCAGTTTGCTGTTGCTTGGTTTTAACTTTTTTTTTTTTTTTAACCCCCCCCCCCCCCCCCCGCTGATTTATAACCTTTGACTGAAAGTTTCCTGTAGCTTCCAAAACTTTGAATTAACCTTTTAAGAAATAATACTCAGGTAGAAAGAGAAGGCAGGTTTTTTCAGCGTGTTTCAGTCATCATCAAGTGCTCTATTCTGCTTGCTAACAAACACTGCGTTCAGTCAGGAACCTCTGTGGAGAAATGTAAAATCTCGACCAGCCACTCAGTGCCAGTGCGTGCGCGGTTTGCAGTTGTTACTCAGCGGGCATCACTACTTAACCACAAGTCCTTGCATTGTCCAGATCGTTTACAGTCTTCTCACCAGGATAAATTTCTTTTGTGCCTTACATATACGGGAATGATCGAAGCCTTCATTTCCAGTAGAGCTTCTTCCAGGGGAGACAGTCATATTTGTCCTTGCGGTGTCGGGGTGTGATGCAGCGATGCCTGACGAGGGGAGGTGCCGCTGTGGCTGTGGGCACAGGATGGAGCCGGCAAGGACCCGCTGCCGTAGCTCCTCCGTGGGCAGGAGTTATCCCACCTTTGGGGGAAGCCGGTGTGGCCCCTTCGCAGTGGAATTAAACCCTCACAATTCACATTAACTAGGCATGAAGCAGATGTGGGAGGAAAATGGAAATTTGTTTTCATTTGGTGGTGACACGTGTTTTGGTTGTGAATTATCTGTGCTTTGTTTGTGAAACAAACATCGTTTACCTTGGGTTTTAAAAGTAGTATCTAGGGCTTGTTCTCAGTCAAGGGATCCTCTGCTTTCCTCGGAAGAACATCGAGCAGCATGCTGCTGTCAGCCAGGATTTGCAGGGTTGGGATCAAGTGCGGAGAAAGCAATACCTCACTCAGAGTGGGACTGCTGGTCAATCACCTGGGGGAGCTTTAATTCAGAAGAAGAATTATTATAAAGCTGGTATAAGACTAAAATGCGAATAGTTTTGTTCATAAACTTAAGAATGCATGTTCTGTTTGCTTTCAGTGTAATAAAGCCCAGGATTTCTAAGCACACAAGATACTGCTGTGTTAGGTACCTTCTGGAGTGTCTCACCGTGTGCATGCCCTTTGAAAGGGTGGTTTTCAGAGTCAGAAAAACAATTTTAAATTTAGAGCTTGAAGAAAACCAAACCTTTGCCTATCTTCACATAATGAAGGAACAGTATTGGCAGATGCCGAAGAAATATTTTTTCCATAGAAAATTGGATTTTGAGCATAAAACTTGTTAATATTAATAAAGACAGCTCATTACTGGTTTCAAGTCATATATGCAAACTCCAAGAGATGTACTGTGCAAGTGGTGCTTCTATTGGTGATACTTCTGTATAAAAAAAAATTGTGAAGAGTAAATCAGCTTCAGTTTAGCATATATACAATTGACTTGCTCTCATCATTTATGCCTCTTCTGATGGCTGATACAGTTGCTTGTGTCTTAGGCATCATAATTTACAGTCTTGTGGAAAGGTATGTTTAGATTTAAGCTGTGTGATAGTGTAACTAATGAGAAATATAGGAAATTTATAGCACATGATGATTGATTGGATAAGTACCTAGACATTAATTGAAATCTGAGGACTCCCAGCTGTCTTCAATTTTTTTTTTTTTTTTTAAAGTAGTTTTGGGCAGGCAAAACTTTGCTTTGTAGTATTTTTGAAGTACTTTATGGAAAACACAGTTGGAATGGAAGGGTGGGAAGCTGGTGGTGTGTTGTTTGTAATTTGCCAGCGCTTGAGTGACTATTGTGTATCCCCTAATCACCCGCAGGAGCTGATGAATTTGTACCTATAGCAACATCACTTAGCTCCTTATTTTACAATCTCAGTGTGCCTTCAGTTGTCTTCCCCTAGGACTGTGCATTTTGGCCCCAATTCAGTACAGAAACTCCGCTGTAGTCAGCAGTTTCTGCTTATCTTCCCTGTCCCTGTTTAGCAGAGAGGCACTCAGGCCGAACTGTTGCGTGACAAATTATCTAGATAAATACTTTACATTAATCTCTCCATTAATAACGCCGTTGAACCAGTCATCTCTAAAGAGATGGCACAGCTTTCTTCTGTGCTGTCATTCTGTAAATGTACCATTCTTGCTGAAGCTTAGTCTTGTGAAAATGTGTGAATTTCCCCATTAAGTGCTTAAAAAGTAATAAAACTAAAGCCATTAGCCTTCACTCGTCAGATCTGTATCAAGAGAAATATTCTTCAGTGCAATAAATCTGATCAAGTGTTCGACATTTATATCATTCGAATTCATTCTCTGGAAATGGACCTTTGAAGGTAAATTGCATTAAGTAGGGCAGTTTAAATTTTTAATATAATCTTATTGTAACTGTTAGCAAATGATTAAAGTGCAAAGGGGGGCCTTATATGTTTTGTGAGATTTATGTTAAATGCTATATGATGCTTCTACTCTGGCGGGTAACTGCTTTTATGACAGCTGACTGTGCATAAAACCCACAAAAACAAATACAGAATGTAGCCTTTAGTAATAGAGTAGATGACTTTATATCTGCTATTGGATTTGTGGAGATCGTTTTGGGAACAGGATTTATTTCACCTGTGAGTGAAGCAGCAGTCTCGGTAACAATAAGCTTAACTGTTTTTCTAATGGAATTAGTGTCTCTGAGAGGTGGATTTTGGTGGCTCAGTGGATGAGCTCATGAGCTTAGGTGTTTTATTTAATCTTATTTAGATCTCTGCTGCTTTGTTTTGAGGAAGGTTTTTCTTTAAAGTACAAGAACATCATGATTCTTGATTTTGATGGTGAACGGCGTATAGAACTTACGCTTCAGCAGCAGTGATGTATTTGTGCATCTTTCGGATGTTGCTGTGGTATTACTGTTGGGTTTGCTTTTTTTTTTTTTTTTTTTTTAATGTTCTTACATTGTAACTCAGTTTTATACAGGAGATTGTCACCTTTGGGTGAAGCTGCATCAGTAATGTAATAGTGAAGTTTGATTGTCTTCAAAGTACCTCAGATTCTTTTATTTTGAAAAATACTATGGGGAAGGGGTAACAACCATGTGGTGTATAACCTAGTGCTGAAAAACCATCAAGCTGATTTTGTCCAAAGATGCAGCACACCTTAGAGACAGCTGCTGATGTTTGAGGCAGGCAGACAAGAGGCTGGAAATACTCTCCATGAGACATGATACCTGGTTTCTTTTTTTTTTTTTTTAATCTGAGGAAAAAATTTACATCTTGAAGAATAATATTTGAGGGAAGTAGTATTTGTTTAAATTATGTAGTGAATTATATAACATTTTTGATGTATCCCAGGAGTCAGATTAAAATGGACAGGGCTGTTGGGGGTTTTGCTGGTCCTCTTGACGGCTGATATGCTCAGATACATCAAAGTGTGGATAGCTCCTCTACGTGTAAATTGTCTGCTTTGTAGTGTTTGGCCTGACATATGACCGTGTCTACCAGATGTGCCAGAAGGGCAGGGGAAGACAGAAATAGCTCACCATTCATTTTATTCCATCACTACACAACTGAAGCATGCCTTCAGTTATATGGTTTTATTAATCAAGCTGCAGTTTGCAGCAATATCATCACGCTTGCGTCGCACAGTGACAGTGCGATGTGGTTGGAAAAGGGAGTAAAAATAACAACTTAGTTTAGGAGGCAAAATGCTGGGTTTGATTAAACATACGCATTACAACTTTTCTGCCTATGTGAAGCTTGGTATTAAAAATGTGGCAACTAAAGAGAACCAACTTCTTAATGGCAGTTGCCTCTGTGGATTATTTCAGACAGATAGTGGCTGAAAATAGGCTTTGAGGAGTGTTACAAAATTGCCACAGAATACCAATGTCTTTGAGTATTCATTGGTTAAGTAGCTAATATGTAGATACAACATAGCATAGGTGAGGCTGGATATTAAATACTGAATAAAATCAGGTAGTTTTCCACAAGAACAATTAACCATTAGCAGAGCATCAGAGAGATGGACACTGTGGCTCGTGTTTCAAGTGCCCTTAAACCGCTTTCTGGTTTTTATCCATCTTCCAGCCACGTCATACTTGTCTTGCCCCTTCAGCAATTCACACCTGTCTGCTTTCTACCAGTTCAGGCTGGGAAAGGAGTTTATGTTGAAAGTTTGTAGACCATCTTAAGATGGAGAAAAACTGTAGATTGGGTCACCCACGCTTGCAGTGATCATTCTCTGCACCGTGCTTTTCATCCTCTGTGGCGGGCGTGCTAAACCCTGCCCTTACAGCGTCAGGAAACAATTTTAAGTCATTTTGGCAGTTTTTTTTTAAAAAATCATTGATTAATCTAATGAAAAGCCTGTTTTTCTGTCAACAGTGTAAGCCTTTTCTTCACGGGTAAATTAACAGAACTGTCTGAATGAGGCAAAGTTTAAGTTGCATTTGATTTAGCAAATGTGAATAAATTTATTTCTCTCCGTAAGGATGGACACATCTGAGTCCCACTAATGTAACCAGAAGCTTTCTGTCATTTTGTGTCCTTGTCTGTGCTCTATTAGTGAATTTACTGGATGTGCCTAAACCTTTAGAGAGTAGACATGTTTTCTATAAAAACAGTAATTTGATAACATGCCCCACAGAATAGACTTTCCATGAAGCTACTTCAAAATGTAGATATGAAATTGGTTGCCAGGTGGTAAAATGCTTAAGCATAGTGTCTCTGTATGTTATTTGATTCTATGTTTTGATGTGATTAATATGATTAATAAATACTCTACGTTTTGACACAGAATCAAATAACATAGAGCAATAGTACGCTTAAGACTTTTATTCTTAAAGGATAGTTAAAATCCCAGTCATTTTATTTATGGGCATTTTACAAAACATATCAATTTGACGTGACTGTGTTTGACTGTGCGATTTTCTGGGGTTTTTTTGTTTGGTTAGGGTTTTTTTCTTGTTTCAACATTTTTTTAACCTTTGTATTTAAAATCATACCTTCGTGTGGGAAATAACAGGATTTATGACTTGATTCCATTGTAATGGAAAGATTAACAGAGCTTCGTGATTTACTAGTTAGGTAAATCCATGTGCAAAAGTCTACCTGTGTGTCTGACACAGTGTTTGCCTTCTAAATCCTCAAGCCATATGCTTCTGCTTGCAACGCAGTATGAGTAGTGAAGGAAACATAGGCTTATTTTTTTTTAAATTTCTTTAAGTGCCAGATGCTTTCCAGATTGTCTAGTGGATTTATTGACGTATTTGCTTACCTAATCTTGGGAGACAGTGATTTGCATTCAAGTTGGGAATAAGTGATATCCAGCATTAATCATTAGTTACCTGTGGAGGAAAAAAAAAAACATATTGGCATTGATCAGAGATACTTAATACTGAATTTTATTTATAACTGTATTTTCATATCTGGTAAAACAAGAACAGTTGTTACTTCTGAGAGCCAGAGATGAAATGTGCATTTCAGTGGAAGCATCACAAAAACCCAAAGTTACCAGTAACATGTGATTTTAAATTTAAGAATTGTAATAAAATCTTTTTGAAACATTAACACTGAACTTAGCTCCATTGTAGCTGAACTTGATTAATAATTGTGGTGATTGTAAAACGGTATTTTTCAATATAAAATTTGCATGTTCGTACATATATTTCCTATTTACTTGTATTATGAAATAGCCTAATAGCTCTTGGAAAATATCTCTATCTGAGGTGTTACGAAATTATTTTAGTAGGGTGAAAGAATTGTGTGTTTTAGTAATCAGATGCAACTTCAAGCTCTTTTGAGGAGCCTGTGTAATAATGTAATAAAGCACAACATAATAAAACTACTAGGGTTTCTTTGTCACGGGTGTTACGCTCAGTATAAACATTTCTTGTGTTGGTTAACTACATCCAGGGTGAGCTTGAGCGCGCGGCGAAGAGCCTGCTTTGCTACAAGTAGATTTGCTGCTGGACAGTGCGTTAGCCCGTCACTCCCAGAAGAAGTGGGTATATCAAACAACTGTGTACAGCTTGAGGTTTTAACCATCCCGTGTTAGAGGAGATAAAGACTAGTGCAGATAAGCAAAGTATACCCTCCTTTGGTCATGTTTCGCAAAAGCTATAGTTCTAGTTTCATAGCTGTATACTTGGCTGTCCCGGCAATTTTTTTCATTCCAAAATTAACATGAGTAGCCTTGGCTTTTTTTCCATCCTGAAGGTAACTGTTTATTACAGTCGGCATTTAAATCCCTCAAGGAATAGGAGCAATCACACAGTAGCTTCATTTCCAGCAAATTATCAGCTGTACAAGGTAATGGAGACATAAATGAATGTAAATTTGTTGTAATATAATGAGATAAAGGGAATTCAGGTAAGAATTTGATCCTGTATTAAAATTTGTCTTCCTATTTTGGGAGCAACTTTGAAGCTCTCACTGGATTAATTTTAAATGAGCTTTTGTCTACATTATAGCTTTATATTAAAATACATACCACAAGGAAGACATGTTAATCAGAGAAGGCAGTCTTCTCTATCAGTGTACAGTATTCATTCACAGCTAGTGAAGGATTTTGCTTCTTATTAGGAACTTGCCTATGACAACAGCCATATAACCTGTGACAACAGCCATATACTTCTGAAAGGTTAATTTATTTGCATAATTTTACCTGCGTAGTGTAGGAGTGATAACTTCTTTCCAGCTTAGAAAAACAAGTGGGTTTATTTAGCAGTACCAAGTTAACACACCTTTCTAAAGGTTTTGGAAAGCAGTATCTAGTGTTACTGTGATTTCAAAAGTGATGCAGAAATTTAGTATTTAACAATGAGAGAAGTGAGGGAAACGGAGTTACTGAATCTGCAGAAATAAAGCTCTGGAAGCTCAGAGCCTTCAGCGTTTCTTCCATGTCTTGAGAATACAGGTGCAGGTCGCAGGGAGAAGTTATGCTGTCGTTGGCAGCAGTACATGTTTGGGAAGGGAAGGCAGGAATATTTACTGCTTGTCTTTCCGTGGTGTGAATTGGTGGTGGAGGTGCCTTTGCTCTTAGCCAAATATTTTAGTAGCACGTTGCCTTCTGACTTGCCAGCTGAAATTGTTGTATTTCCTTTGGCATTGTTTAATACCACGTCTCCTGTAGTTTGGCTTTATTGTGATTGCTGTTTTAATTTTTTGACTGTTCTGGGCCTTCAAAAGCGGGTAGTTTCACAAAGCAGGAGTAACAACACTTAAAATATATACGGTGGCTTAAACATCTACCTGCTTACCTTATTTTCACTGGGGAAGAGGCATGTCTCATGTGAAATACCCTGCTTCCTTGGTAACCAGAAAGCTCTATTGAGACACTTTTCTTTCTAGATTGTGCACAGGTGCTTGAGAAGTACAGGGAAATAATACAAAAGTGAAAGCAATCAGGTTTATATGGCTATCCAGCACTTCAAAGTAAAGTGTGTTTTAGTTAAGTAGTAAAAATGCAGGTATCACGTGTGTGTAATCAAGTTCTTTTAAGAAGTAAAGGTTTGTTAACCAAGCATTTTGTCCTGTAAAACTTCCCAATGATTTTGGTGCCTTGCGCTATAGATTGTCGTTGTTGTTGTGGGATAGTTTGACCCTTTCCCTCCTGTGCAGGGCCAGAGGTGAGTACCTGCACACTTTATTTTCCCACCCTTGTTGGTCACTCTGTAATATGAAATAGAGGTTATCCCAGCAAGTCCCGCCAAGGTCTGTTGAAGCATTAAGTGGATTTGTGTTCAGTGCAGAGTAAAAACTCATTTCTGTGGGTATGGCTTGACAGCACACTGTTTCTACAAGGTGAAAGAGCTTAAGAAGTTTCTGGCCGTATGTTGTGCTTCAGCTGTGCTCATACTGGGTGGTTGTTGGACCACAGCTTAAACCAGATTGCTGAAAAGACCTGGATCAAAAAGTTCTTAATCAGATTTTCCTGCTAGAAATGGCATCTCATGCAACTACATACTACATTCTGTACTGGTTTTGTGCATTTGCTTGCCTCGGCTTTATATATGACATGCTTGCACGCCAGAATATCACTGACTGCTAATGGTGTTAGATGCAACAGGGAAATCATTGTTGGAAAGAACTGAAACAGCTAAGAATTCTGAGGATGAAGACTTAGGGGGTTTTTATATATTGCCATGGAAGAGATGTCCCCCTCAGCCGGCTGGGGAGGTGTACGTTTGTCACGGTACCGTGATTGCACTGCTGTGCTGAGTGCGGACACCTGAATATTCTTTTGACCTGGAACAGTGAGTTGGCCTCCAAACGCAGCAAGAAGTTTCCCCTTAACACATTTGTGATTTTTTTTTTTTTTTTAATGTCTGTAGTTGTTGAAAAAATTGAATTTGTATTGGCAACACATTTAGGACGCATGCAAATACATACTGGCTTTCTTCCCCCCAGAAAGTAGCTCAGCAAATTGATACATCCAAGCCCAAATACTGTAGGAGTCCAGTATTTATTTCTGTATTACAGCTGGCACGTGGAATGCCAAGCTCTCCTTTTAAAAGGGAGAGGGATAAAAGTTGTTTAGCCTAAAAAATGGATTGAATTTAAAATAACAGGCATAGTGGCCTTAATAGTGGATACTTGCATTAATGTTTCCCATTCAGAAACATTTGTGGTTAGTGCTTGCTCTTGTAGTTATTACTGCTTTGCCTGCGATATGTACTTCTGGAATAAATTTATTTTTATTGAACGCTTATTGTAAACATGGAATATTAAGCTAAAATGCAGCTGCTGTAAACATGTAAGCTGCTATACATCTTAACTTCCCACAGTGTGTTTACCTTAGGCAAGGCCAGTCATATGAAACAAATAAATGGTCATCATCAGGGCTTATAGGCAGAAGCAAATTATTTTTATTCATCTGATGAACTGTGATTTTGTTGATGTATCTGTTACGCTTCTTCCACTTTCCCCTCTACTGCTCCCTACCAAGTTATGCTGAGGTTACTGGGATTTTTTTTAGGACCCAGGACTTACACAGGAACTAGTAAAGGTATATCTGGTGGTGTTTGTGCCCTGATGTTCATACTGTTGGCTGGAGATGCTAGCTGGGCTACTTTCTGCTGTATCAGTTTCTCCGTTCTGTAGGACTTCCAGCAATAAAGTATGGTGACCACTGCTGAGACTGCAAGATACTCTCAAAAAGCAAGGATTCGTCCATGCAGGCGTTAGTTTATCGACAGGAGAAGTTTGGCATGTCAGACATGGAAAAGAGTGTGTTCTCCCAAGCAAATATTTTGACCTTGGGCTTGTGTAAAATTCACTTTTCACAACTGTTATCATTTAAACAGAGTCAGATTTCTGAAGTGAGCCTCATGATGGAATGTTATATTTCTCACACTTAAAAGTATCACTGTGGCCTTTGACTTTAGAGTGAGAGCGTGCCCTTTTCAAAGATGCAGTACAGTGCATATGTTGCTTAGCCCTCCTTGGAAATCATGATTTTATCAAGCATCTTGTTTAGCACCAGTTGCAGTAAGGTTAATATTCCTTGCTTTTTGTAGGCAGGTATCTCTTGACGGCCTGTAAAAGCATCAAATCAGTAACTGCCATGAATGCTACACCAACCCACAGGTTTGCAAAAAGAATTTAAATTTGTCATAGAATTTCAAAAAGCCAACATTCATTTTCAGAGATCTGGCCCTTCATGTTAGGAAGAATGTTTGGGTTTCACTTAAAACTAATTCTTCACCTTTTACAGATCACTGTGATGCGAATTGAACAGAAATTTTCCACAAAGGTACAATGTTGTTACTCAAAGTGATCTGTGAGTATGGGGGGAGCATTGTTTTAAGATGGAAGGTATTCTTTCATATGAAGGTTATCTTGTGTAAACTTTCAGGGTTTGTTGGGTTTTTGTTTTGTTTTGTTTTGTTTTTCCCCCCAGCAGTTAAAATAGGTATTCATGAATGTCCATCCCTTCTGTTGTTTTTCAGTCAGCCATGAGCATTCCAACTTCAGCTGAAAGCTGTTTTCCGTGTGTCAATAAGTAGAAGAGAATTTACTGCACGATTCTTGCATTCCCGTCTTTTGCACAAAGTGGCAGGTTTTAACTGAACCCAGTGTTTACTTGTACTCGGACACACAGTGGAGATAAGTGGCCTTATACATGTTTTTAGGAGAAACCAATTTTGATTTAAATTAGTGGTAATTCAAGAAGACTGTTTGCATCTCCTAAATACGCAGTACTCTTGTTCTGGTGATAATTGAGAAGAGAGATATCGCCGGGTGTTACAGGTATTGTGTGCTTGGAGTCTTCCCTTTTATTATTTCGAGTGTTCCTCGGTAAAAAACAACACAAAGGGCGGGGTGGTAACTCTACTCACCGCCTTTTGGGAAAGAGAGCAGTGATCACATCGTTGATACCTCTGGATGCTTTCCAGGACCCGTCTTAAAATTGTGGAGAGATCAGGGCTAGATCAAGTTTCCCTAAACACATCCAGTGTGCGATGCAGAGGTACGTCTGTGTTTTCAGTTTTAGGAGGTGTGCAGCTAGATGTGAGTCTTACCTTGTGTCTTGAACTTCTGGTAAGGAGTATTTTCCCCCCAGGTCTCTGCCTTTCTTGTCCTTATACTTGAATGAAGCCGTGCTAATGAGATTTGAGAGACCCGGCTGCCCCCGCCAAAGCAGCCTCACACTGCACAAGAAGTTGACATGTGAACAGCCCTTTGAACCAAGGAAAGACAACTCTGTCAGAGCAGTTACTCTGGCAACAGTATTTCTAATGGTGATTAGCTCCGAAACAGAGCACAAAGAGGACTCGGTTCATTATGGAGGCGCAGCTCTGGGTTTCGGCGAGAGGAGGTGACCTGCTGTTCCTCCCGCGAGTGAATTTAGTCCTCTGACAGTCAGCCCCACGCCGTCGAGAGCGGAATAGGAGAGCTTTGGCGAAAATTAGTGTTACGGGTAACTCTTTTTTTTCAACGTGCAAATGGCAACGGCGATGGTTTGCCATGCAGACCTGCTGAGCTGGAGCGGGGAAGCCTTGCTTTGCGGCTCAGAGACTGCTAGGCCACCGAGTTTTCCTGCTTCGTGGGACGGTCCTTCCAATAAACGATCCGGCGAGAAGTTAGTAGGGGCTGCTTACGAATGAATGGTTTGACTAACAAAAAGTAGCATTTGAGATGAAAGTGGCAGGGGGAGGGAAGGTTAATTTTGTTTTGGTGAGTTAGGTCAGGCATGGAAGAAGAGGCATTCAAGTCAAGAGCTTTCTCTCCAAACTTGGACATTTTATTCATCTTGCAGACCAGGAATTTCACATGCTTTTAATTAACAAGGCCTTAAAGCAAAATATAGCTTCTAGTCATTCTGGCTAGTGAAATTAAGTTTAAACGTATAAAAAATAAGCATCAGTCTTCCCCAAAGACCAAACATTTGCTAAACATCAATTCTGGTTTATAACTCTAAATATCCTTGGCATATCTCTGTTTATTTGCAGAAGAGTTCTTGACTTTGCAAATAAATTTTGTTTAGGTTTTCATACTACAGATAGATGGCTTACAATAAAAATCTCTCTGAAATGGATAGCTTAATTGAGTATATAGAAGCGGAGAGATTGCAACTGATGTTAAAAATAGTTGAAATGCTTGTTACTATCTTGATTATTTTTGATATTTGCCACATAGATTAAGTCAGTATTCATCATTTTAGAAAGACATCTTAACAAGTATATTTACATTAAATTCAGAAGCACTGAATTATCTTTGGGATGAGATGGAACCTGGAAGCTCTAGGGCAAAAATATTTCTGCTTTCTTGCGTTCTCCACTCACTTTATAGGACATTTGGTTTAATTGCATAGCGTCCTCTGGACTGACATTTCAATTACAGGCAGTTCAATATTAATCTGAAGATTTTGACTCTGGGTAGCCTTAAATCGGTAAATGAAGTACACTAGTTGGTTTTCATTAACAGCAAAAAGATGTTTATGTATGGCTACAGCTTACATCAGGTGTTCCTGAAGAGCAACATTTATTGCTGTATGTTTTTTCAGTAGAGGTCCCACCTAGCCACTCAGCTGCTTAAACTTTTGTGGTTCTGGTTACTGCCTTTTGGAAAAGAAATGTCACTCTTTTGGATATATTTTGTTATATACTGAAAAAGTTGCTCCTAAATTCAGTGTGAATTTGTATATAGTTGTACTTGTGGAAATAAAATGTGTTGGTTTAAGGATTTTTCCTACCTAAGGAGCTAATGAGTGATCACATTGAGTCCTAACAAAGAGGTAATAACAGAAATGGGTTTGGGGTTGAACAAGCTATATAACATGGCTGTTGTCTGGATCTGGTGTTAGTTCTTATCATTATGGTGTATTTCTCTCTTGCTACGCAGCTATTTAACTGTGTATTTTCCCTCCCTAACTGCTGTGTCTGAAGATGTCAGCAGCAGGAATTAGCAGATCTGTGGGGTTTTCAGTGCCAGCCATTTTAAGTTTTGTGTATTTCAGGGATTTCTTCTCTGGAACAGAAGATGTAAAAAATGTGAATTTGCAGCAGCACTGCTGAGGAGATGTGTGCTGAACCCCTTTTATTGACTTCTGATGGGCAAGATTTAGGTTTCATCTCTTCTCTCAAGGTAGCTTTAGAAAGAGCACAGTAGGTCTTTTGACAGTCCAGCGATTGCCCCACAGATGATCAGTCACGTCTTTCATATGTTGCAAACTTTGAAGGGTCAGGGTACTCCTTTAGGTACTTCTGAAGCCCGTATCACCATCATATCCAAGGCCAAGTAGCCCTGAGCACTTGAATATTGAATGCAATCTAATTATGGAGTGACGGCTACATGACTGCAGTGAAAGAAGCAAAAACTGTTTGGTGTCTCAAAGGAGAGCAGGTCGCCTAATGAAGAGAGAGGAGAGGCAGGAGGAATCGTGATCTGGCGGGGGGTGTTAGACTTGTTGCCGAAATGGAGGGGGAATTGGGAAGGTTTGGCAGCTCAGAAGGGGATTTCCATTAGGGGGCACATCATTTTTTCTAGCGGAGGGAAGAGCTAGGAAATGGTCTACTCTAGAATTCGTAGCACAATTTTAAGTAGGTAGCATTAGATCTTCCGCTGCAATTTTACCATTTTGTAGTGCACAGGATAAATTGCCCTTTGTGCTGCTCTGTGTAAAGTTTAGTTTCCAGCTGTTTTTAGGATTACTCTTCCCATTTTGACATCCACAATTTGTGGGTTTTAAAACTTATTTTTTAAATGTCTGCTTTTGTAGTCCTTAGCCTAGTGTTCAGGTCATGCGTTTGAGCAGGTGAGCACAGACTGTCTTGGTTTTTTTTTTGTTGTGCCTTCTTAGAGTGACAATTTGGCAAGACTCCTTTATGTATGTTAATGTGATGCTACAAGCACACCTGTATTGAGATTAAAGGAAAGAGGTAAATATTTTCCTCGACCTCTCCTGTATGAGAGTGGAAGCTTTTGCTGAGAATGTAGTTTTCATTCATGTGTGGTTTTAATTCAGTTTTGGTCTTAATTTAGGTCTTTACCACATATGATGAAGACAAATCCATGTGCATTTGTTAAAATCTGACCTTTGGTTTGCTCTCTGCATTCACTAATGTGTTTTAAAATATTTTAATATATGGCTTTCCAGGCACCAGATCAATAAACCGATGGGTCTGAAATGACAGAGTGCTACGATATTCCTCTGTAATTTAAACATGATTAGCTGATGAAGGTTATGATCAATATGCCAGTGGAAGATAAATTAATTGATATCATCCTTTCAGGATGATAAGAGGCCTATTGGAGGTGGGATGTAACTAATGAAGCTGCTTCTTCATATATATGAGCCATTTTTTATACAATGTATTCTCACTAAATCATGGTTATGCCATCATTCATTTACATGAAAAACATAAGCCACAGACCAGTTTGTTATTAAAATTGCATTTGAGAAGAAATTTTACGCTTGCACTGCTAAACAATATCTCTGCCTGTGTTATACTGTATTGAGGAAAAATAATCTTGGAATTTACATAAATATCTTTTTATATTTTCTGAACAAGACAGATTGAATGCTGTTAGTTTAATTACAACAAGCTTCTGTGTGACTTTTTAAGTAGATGCCAATAATTGTCGCCATTCTGCCTCGCTGACTGGTTTCAGTGGAGACTCTGCAAGTGACTACAGACTCATTTGCACAAGTTCCATGAAATGCTTCACTTCATGAAGATTACTGCATGCACAGAGGCTAAATTTAGTTAGCAGCATTTTTGATTAGCCACTAGACTGGTTTCTGAAGACTGACATTTTGATTATTTTTTAATTTGTGACCAAAAAGGTAGACAACAAATGTAGTGTAAAGGATTTTATTTTTAAGTATTTATGACCTAAAGAGTTCTTTACAAAGGCTTTAGATGAATAGTAGAATGAACTGAAATTCCAGTGTATCACAGAATGAGTTTCTGAAATAGTTTGACTTTTTAAAATTGAAAAATTAGAGGGGAGGTATGGAAGCTGCTGCATTTCAGATCAGCTCTGTTTCTGGTTTTTGTTATGTGTCTGCTGAGCTGTATATAGAAATGTTAATGGCTTTGATCCCTCTACCCGTTTGATAGGTGCTGCTTTTCTTTACACATTGAAGAAATAGTTTAATACATTGCAAAATAAATTTGGTATTTTTCCAGCTGTGCTAGTGCTTCTAAGTAATAAAAGCTAAAACCAGAAATCATAATATAGCTTCTTTCCGTAAAGAATTTGAATGGGATGTGGTGTGTGGCACCACTAATCCAAGTATTCTTTGTCAGGGGACCATTATTCATTTTATTAATCCGATAATCATTTGTTTCAAATGCTTTAAACTTGTGGTTTCCAAAACTGGTTGTCCTGATGCAGTGGCGTAATATTAAATCCACCGATAATTAGGAAATGTCCACCTTATCCCTGAGCAGTAGAGAGTGCATGCCTTCTTGTAAACTAAACCTGCTAGCACTAGCAATGATAGCTTTCCTAATGAACCATCATTCTGTGATGTAGGACACCTTCCAGGATTGTACCAGTAAACAGCGCTAAGATGCACTTGGACTAGATTATTAATCAAGTGTTGCTCGTACTTAAGTTCTCCCTGCAAGGAGAACATCCCAAAGAATAGAAAATGTGTGCTACCATAGGCTTTGTGGTATTATAAGCATTTAGTGGAGTTGTTACAGCATTCCTGGTATTGCTTTTTGTCACTTGTACACCTGCCTTTTCCCCTTTTGCTTGGATGTTACTGGTTCTCCCGTGCTCACCTAACGGAGTGAGAGATCTGGGGCAATTTCATCCCTGTGGAGAACAGAGCTGGAGTCTCACATGGAGCATATTGTGGAAAAAGCAGCATCTGTCATCTTAATTGGATGTATTATAATCAATTTTTGGAGCAAGCTTTGGCAATGGAAAACCCTGCTCTGTGTATTGTGTGTTCTGTGTATTTTTGACATACCGTCTTTTCCAGTGTGTACTGTAGCTTACCTGTCTGTATGTTTTGGTTTTCTTTAGTTGCTCAGAAGATCGTTGCAACAAGGAAGAAACAGCAACTCTCAATTGGGCCCTGCAAATCTCTACCAAACTCTCCAAGCCACTCATCCGTGTGTTCTGCCCAGGTTTCTGCCGTACATATCAGCCAGGTACAGACTGCAACGAATGCTTGCTTGAAAAAGTAAATGATAGATTGCTTGTCATCTAATGTATTTGATGCCAGTGCTCTTTTTGCTGCTTGATAGGTAGATGGCATTTTTTTTTGAAAGGTATCAGTGATCTGTAGCTTGAAGCAATTTTTTTTTTTTTTTAATTGGCTTGACTTTGTTTCAAGAAACTGCTGCAGTGAAATAGTTTGGCTTTAAAGCCATCTTTGATCATCCTGATTCATGCCCAGCAGCCCTGCTGTTCTGAGTAGCCCACCTGTTATGATAGCAGGTTTTGCTGTACGGTGTTTTAAAATTATCTCGCTGTGTTTTTGGTTATTGTTCTTATTCAGATGTGTGCTGACTGATAATAGCTGGTGGATCTCAGTGGTTAGCATGCTAGAATTTTACATTTGTGAGCACTGTGCGCAGTTGTAATTGCCTGCCTCTGTTATGCTCAATTAAAATGATTCCCCTTTAATGACAGTGATATATGTTGCTGTTGACTTGTAGATACTATGTGTAAAAACAAAATGCTGCCTTAATGTATGGCAGGAAAGTCTGGTGACCTTGACGGTATTTTTGGAAACATACAGTTCATACCAAAATTTTCTAACTTGCACAGTTTTTATCTGTGTACGTTTGTACAATCTCCTGTATTTCCCTCGTGATACCCTTCCTCAGTATCTTTGTTTTCTAGTGTCAAGTGACATGCTCTGTGTACGTTCACAGTTAGGATGTATATAAGCTCTGTCGTTCGGATCCAAGACCTCTGCAGCCAGGCAGGCTGTGTTCCCGCTGTGCTCTCTCGCTCTCAGCAGATGGATGTTCCAGGGCCATCATTTTGACCCTTACAGCCTGTGGCCGGAGTTGTGGCCTGGTTTCCTGATTGCCAGCAGAGAAGTCTGAAATGTCTGATATCCACCAGCAATTCTGGCATGTTTTCCAGTTTAAACTCAGTAGTATGCCGATAATGTCTTCTAAGGTTATATTGCAGTCTTGAGCCACCCATGTGAGGTTTTGTTTTATTGATGGGCCTTTCTCCCACTTTTTGGCAAAAAGCAATATAGTGAAGAAGTGTTGTACCTTTGGGGAAAACGTTTTGTTGTCACTTTTGTTTTTTTTGGGGTTGTTTTTTTGCTTGTTTGTTTTATGTTTGGTTGTTTTTTTCTTCAATTTGACATGTCGCTCTCTTCTGAAAGCACTCTGTTTAGATTTATACCACAGGATGAAGGCTCTCTTGGTTCTGTGGTCATAGTGACTTGGTCTTCTTCTGTGCCCTGGTGGAAACTTCCACCACTGGGTGAACTCTAAAGATGCAGATGCCAGTTTGGTCTTAGAGTTCTTTGCTGTGAGATGTTCTGTCTTGAGCTGAGTCCAGATACTGACCTCAGACTGTGATTCTTGCTTTTGCTGATTATGCCAAAAGAAGATGCTGAAGTTCAGACCTCCCTTTCTAAAGCAGATGCTAAGGTGCATGACTCTTCAGAAGAACCTTGGCACCTTCTGATGAAGTTACAAGTTCCTCATATGGAAGAGGTTCTCCCCTTTCTTGTCGTATGTAACATTGACCCAGTTTCCTTAGCCACCCGCTCTCTCTGACCAGTTCATTGCCACAGGTGCTTGGAACTTCCAAAGTGCTTTTCTTCCAAACAGTTTCCTCCAGGCAGTTGTGTTTGTTCATACTTTTAGACCAAGAGGAATGATGGTGCCTGTATGGGCCATCTGAGACCTGTCCTATTCAGTGAGGGAACAAGAAATGTGCTGTCACTGAAATGTGGAGAACAAATGGCATCAATTCTAGTACTGACCTTACTCTTGGATACAAGAATGACCTAGTTTACTCAATCTGCTCCTGACTGTATAGTTTTTTCAAGATTTTTGTAAAGAGGATAGATGATGCTTTGTACAATCCAGTCTTAGCCAGCTGCATCTCTATTTTCTGCATTGTCTTAAAGCAGTTGCGGTCACCCTTCTTGTAAATGAAGCTTGTTTGATGAAGATGGTCAAATGTTTAGGTTCTCACCAGTTTCCCACCCAAGTCTAGTGTGGAAGCCAACAGCAAATACTGAATTCTAGACAACTACTTCACCTATGCAGCAAACTCTTGCCAGTGATAAAGACTGTTTGGGAAAATGAAGACAAGTTAGCTTTTGTGATAAGGATCCCTACAATCTGTTTCAATAAAAATGAAATAATGTTCTTTACTGCCTTTGCCAGCTGGTATAATTATCTAATGTGGCAATTCCAACACCAAAGATGTCTGTCTTCTGAGACTGATGCCATGCCTAAAAGTATAGGCCATAAATCTGTTTCATGTCATATCGCCTTTGTACTACACTTAAAAGCAGTACGACCTTGTTTAAGGAAAGGAAGCTGAATCCTTATCCTAGACTTAAAAGAACTTTGGAACTGCAATTCCAAGTTTAAGATCTGGGGGAAGATTTACCATCTCTGATCTTGACTGGTGTCTTGCCCGTTAGAACATCTGTTTTGACGTAATGATGTTTCACTGAAGATTTCCTCCATGAATCAAAACTGTTATCATTACAGTGTCCTGCCACTTGCATTCTCCACAGGAGTGAAGGCCTTCAGAAGTAGTGGTGACACAGATCACTTCAGATAAAGTGAGATGTTGTTCCTTTTCTGGTTGGTTGACTCTGGTGATCGAACTCCTGCAAACTCCCTAGATGACTCTGCAGTCAAGAGCTTAGGCTTTAGAGAAAGGAAAAAAGAAAAAAAAGTGTCACCCAGTCTAGTCCTTAGCATACCTTGAGAGAAATTCTAAGGCCTAATACCAACAAGGGCTTTTCCACCCAGTAGTTCTGGTTTTCAAATGGTGGAAGACTTGTTTGTGTGTTTAGTCATGTCCAGTAGTCGGAGGTGGTGAACACCTAGGTAATGTTCCCTTCCAAAATTCTCTCAGATATGTCTACACTCATGCACTTAGCATATTTCCAGAGACCTGTTTCATGGAATTAGATGCTTCCTATTCCAGTGACAGAATCCACTTGTGTTTGCAGTAGGTGCTGCTTCTGTTTTCCTTCTCTGACTTTTTCTTTATAATGCATGTATGGCGGTCAAAGTGAGGTTTTTACTCAATAACCTTTGATAGCCAGAATCGGTAACCCTTGGTGCAAGTACTTCACATCCATATGTTGGCTTTCGGGGCAGCACAGAATGCATGCAAAGAATTTTATTCTCAAATCTAAGGTTATCATTCATGATTTGTGATGGACAGAACTGTTGTATACTCTGTCAACAAGAAAGATGGTGCAATATTGCTTATATTCTGCTAGAAAACAATCTGTCTGCATTGAGAAGTACTTCAGTCAGCAGCTCACCTTCTGTTTGTTCTGAACACTTCAAGAGGTGGACTGAGTTGTTTTGAGAGGAAGAAGTGTTGTTTAGTGTATTGAAGGCCTGTTATCAGCCACAGGGCATCTTGGGATAGGTCTTTTTACTTTGGCCATCAACAAGAAATGCACATCAGGAGAGTTACAGACCTATCACTTCTGTATCTAGTATCTTTGCCATTTCTATCCCACCTTTCATTCCCCCCTGCCCCTTGCCAGTCTGATAGGCTTGTAGACCATGCTAAATCTTATTTCAAAATACTGTGAGTTCCTCTTACATCAGAAAGCCCTATAAGTGCTCCTTTTTCTCACTCCTCACCGTAATTAAGGTGTTCCTTGTCTTATACACCTGACATATCAGGAAGGCATTTTAGAGAAACTTACAGAAGTAGTGCCAATATCCAGCAGTTCCAAGGGACTCTCTTCTCTGCCCAGACCCTGAAAGTGGAGATTTTGTTCTGAAAACCATGAGGCTGCTCAGGTCGGCACCATCTTTGGTCTTCAGTGCATTCCACCTGAGCTCCAGATGCATCAGAAATCTGTGCGAAGTAGCCCTGCACTGGATAACCTGTTGAGTAGTTACCTGGGGCTGTGAATATTTTTAAGTTTATGCTCCTGGAAAAATATCGGAAAAAACTGTGTGACACAACATCTGTAGTTGCTGTTTTTGTGAAGGGCTTTGGGCCCCTCTTCAGACAAACTGATGATGTGGAGGTTCCAGCTAGGAGTCCCCAGCAGTGTGAGTTTACTGATGGACTACAGTTTTGAAGGTAAAAATGAGAAGTTTACCAGTGACTATACTTCCTTGAAATCTGTAGTCTGTGTGTATTTTCACCCTTGCTGTCCTTCCTGACATTCAGCTGTTTATGTTCTGCTGTGAGAGGGGATTGAAATGGCACCATGCTTCCACGTCTGCCTGTACTACATCTGTTCTGCCATGACAGAGAGAGACCTTAGACACCACACCTTCCATGCTCTGAGTTTAAAAACATTAACTGGGTGAGTAGTGAGTGTGATCATGTAAAGTCACCCACAGAATCATTATACATGTGGACTGCAGCGCAGAGAAATGCGTTTACTGGTCAGGAGTGTCACTCTTCTAGGAGATTTACATTATACATGAGAAAGGTATGGAGCTTAACATAATTTTATTAAACTGCAGCTCAGGTATGGCCAGCACACAAGCTTGCTCCCTACTACCTGCTGCAAATCTGTAAAGATGCATTATTTATGCTTGCACTATGGCTCCATAAAGTTTTTACTACAATGTGATTGTCTAAATATGTAAATTAAACTATTAAAAGCAAAGTGCAGTCAGCTTAATCATCCATTATTTTACTCGATATGAGACCTGATTATGGATAAGGACTAAATAGTAGGGTACAATTATCTGATTTATAGTGGGGGTCATTGGGAATGAAATATTCTGTTGTAATATTTTGGGCACTTGAATAAAGAAATAGACTACACTGCTTAATTAGCTATTCCTTCTGATTTTTCATGTAATTGCAGAACGAAAACTAAGAGAAGTGAAAACAGTATTTAATACCATTGCAGCATACTTCATAATCTTTCTGTATTTACAGGGTTATTTCTAAATGATCTCTAGCGTTTATTACTAGTTTCACACACAATACACAAGTATATGGAAGTGCATTCTCCAGGACGCAGATGTTAAAACTCAGTGCATCCATTGGTGCACTTTCATCCTTTCTTTATTTTCACAGGACCGCAGTTATGTTCCTGTGTTAGTTTTTGTTATGCCTGTTGTTACTTTTTCCTTTCTGAGGTCTCTTAAGCTTCAGACTTAAACTTGATCTTCTCTTAGACTTTCCGGTTCATAAAGCAATTGCAATTGCTGTATTATTCATAGAATCACAGAGTGGTTTGGGTTGGAAGAGACCTTAAAGACCATCTAGTTCCACCCCCCTGCCCCGGGCAGGGCCCCCTTCCCCCAGCCCAGGGGGCTCCCAGCCCCGTCCAACCTGGCCTTGAACCCTTCCAGGGAGGGGGCAGCCACAGCTGCTCTGGGCACCCTGGGCCAGCGCCTCACCCCCCGCACAGGGGATAATTTCTGCCTTAGTTCTAAGCTAAGTCTGCCCTCTGCCAGTTTAAAACCGTCACCCCTTGTCCTACCCACACCCCCTGATCCAGAGTCCCTCCCCCCCTCTCCTGTCCCCCCTTTAAGCCCTGGGAGGCCGCTCGAAGGGCTCCCCGGCCCCTTCTCTTCTCCAGGCTGAACCCCCCCAACTCTCTCAGCCCGGCCCCCCAGGGGAGCTGCTCCAGCCCCCCCAGCATCTCCGTGGCCTCCTCTGGCCCCGCTCGAGCAGCTCCGGGTCCTTCTGCTGTTGGGGGCCCCCGAGCTGGCCCCAGCACTGCAGGGGGGTCTCCCCAGAGCGGAGCAGAGGGGGAGAATCCCCTCCCTGGCCCTGCTGCCCCCCCTGCTCTGGCTGCAGCCCAGGGCACGGGTGGGTTCTGGGCTGCCAGCGCACGGGGCTGCCTCACGGGCAGTTTTCCCCCCCCCAGCCCCCCCAGTCCCTCTCCTCGGGGCTGCTCTCCAGCCACTCCTCGAGGGCCCAGCCTGGGTTTGTGCTGGGGATTGCCCCGGCCCACGGGCAGGACCTTGCCCTTGGCCTTGTTGAACCCCAGGAGGTTTGCCCGGGCCCCCCTCTCCAGCCTGCCCAGGTCCCTCTGGATGCCATCCCTGCCCTCCTGCGTGTCCCCCACCACACAGCTCGGGGTCGTTGGTGAACTTGCTGAGGGTGCCCTCGATCCCACTGTCTACATCACCAACAAAGATGTTGAACAGGGCCAGGCCCAACCCTGACCCCTGAGGAACACCACTTGTCATTGCTCTCCATTTAGACATTGAGCTGTTGACTGCAACTCTTTGAGTGCGAACATCCAGCCAATTCCTTATCCACCAAGTGGTCTGGCCATGTCTCTCCAATTTAGAGAGAACGATATCGTGTGGGACAGTGTCAAATGCTTATTGTCACATTTGGTTAATTAAATGTTATTAGTGATTTTGTGGAGATGACGTTTTTGAATGTGCCAGCTTAGTTTGTCTTCAGAAGTTGTCTTCGGGTTCTCTTGGTGCTCTTTGGTCTGTCTGTTAGGACAGATCTGCTCTTTCCTCTACTTTGCTATTACAGTGAGAAAAGGCAAAAGCTCCTTAGATGGAGTTGTTCTAATATATTGCAAAGGGTGAGATTAAACTGCTAAATAGGGGAAAATAGTACAATTATTACAAGACAATTTGTTCTTACTGTGGAGGGCTGGACTTACTGAAATGTCTGGAGTTGTTTATCTGGGCCTAGGTTTGAAATCTGCTGTCAAATCTGTATTCCACAGCAGCATGCTCAAAGCTTTCTGACTTTTGCTGAGGCAATGACTAAACGGTTTCTTCTTCCTTGACCTGTCTTGGGTGTGTGGCTGTCTATCGCCAAAATACCTTGATTAAATTGGACTCCTACCTGTAGTGTTTTCAGATGAAAGACTGAGGCAATGTAACTTTCAAGAGAAAAACAGTACACAAGTGGCTAAAGTGAAATCTGTCCTGACTGAAGAATTTTCCCCAAGGCTTCTGTGTTTCTACAGAAGAATGCTTTTCCCTGCTTTCCCCAAAAAGAGAAGGTGCAGACGCCAAATGCATTCTGTCATAGGGTATGTAATCTCTGCTTTTGATCAAGGCTTGCTTTATTCCAACAGTTCCCAGGCTTCCTGAAGCTCTGGGCATCTTTTGCCTCTTTCAGAAGTAGGACCTGCTGCCTTCATTTTCCCTTCAAGCAGTCGTTAGAGATTATTTTTCTGGAGGGCGCTCTGGTATATCTAAAGAGCAGAAAGAAAACACTGAGTCTGTCTGTATCAAGTTACTTATCATGAAGATAAAGCTGATATTTTTCTTCCTATGTTCTCATTCAGTGGTTTGGCCTGACATTTGTACTATGTAAACCTTATGGACCATTTGGCAATACCAGGTAATTTATAGAAGGTGAATATTTTGCCTTCTTTATATAATGGGCCAGTCAGGAACATGCCCCTTGCAAATATGAGGGTAAGTCCAACCTTTTCTTTGTGCAGATCGCTGCTGAGTTCCTGTTACACCAGGTAAATGATTCACCGGTTTGTTTGCTAAGGAAACCTGAAGTATTTAAAAACTTTGAAAGTGTGTGATTTGACTTGGTTCAATCCTTTTTCTGCCGAGGACTGTGGACCCAGTATACAAAGTTTAGGGGTTTTTTTATGAGCTATCAGCAGGAATCTCATTACAGGCTTCAACGCTTTCCTTGGCAGGGTCTGCCTTTGAGGTAACTGCACTGATTGGACCTGTTTGGTCAAGTTATGCCAGGTTGATAGCTTCATCTGAGTTGTTCTTGTCTGGTAATGGTGTAGTGACAATACTCTGCTAGATTTGTGCTTGTTGCTATGACCTTGAGTTTTTTACAGCATCTGTCTGTGTGGCAACAAAGCTAGAAGCCTGTATAGGTACTAAAGTTATACATTTCTGTAAATGGAGTATTGACCATTCATACAAGGTACATTCTAGAAATAACATATCCTCGAAATGAAAGGATTCCGGGGTTTTCTCTAACAGTATGCTGAAGTTCATTAACCACCATCAGGCTGTGTATCTATCTTCTAGCAGGAAGGAAAAACAAAGTTGTACTGTGTATGTCCAGAAACTGAGCATGTTTCAGAGTGGGCACCCTCCCTTAATGAGGACAGGAAAACCTGTCACTCGAGAAAGCCAAACAGGGATGTATCTGTGTAATGGTTCTACTGGGGCTAACATTTTCCCTACATAGGGTCATTTGGTTGACCTCTGTCCCTACTGCCATGACTCTGGTTAGAGCAGTGACTCAAAAATGGCCCTTGGTGCTGACATCTCAGGTACATCCAAGACTTGAGAGCAGTTTAGTGGAAAAACTTGACTGAAAAAGTTATGTTAAGCTGTGTAATGTCCCGATGGGTATTAGTACTTATTCGATTGGTTTTGACTGCCACAGATTTGACCAGTTCGTCTACAGTCAGCGGATGGCCTTATATTTGATAAGTGTTGGGTTACATGTGCTGTTGGGTAGTTCTTCAGATTCACTGACTTGATTCTTATGGCTCGGGACAAACGTTAGGTTCTGCGATTATAGTTATTGCCACATGTCCTAAATTCTGCACTTGACTCCAGTGAACCTGTTACTAATGCTTGCATACTGATGGCAGCAAACTGCTCTCTACAGTCTTAATATGGCAAAGTCCCTGTACTTTTATTTGATGCAAGAAAACAACCGGACAGAGACCGCTTGCCACCTTTTGTTTCCTTCAGCAGCACGTTAGGTTCAGATGTTACCAAGACAGTGGTTTCCAAGCGCTTGTCTGGTTGCATTTTTCATTGCAGGCTATTACTTGGAAGTCACGTCTGAGCCCACTCTTGTCAAACCCATTCTCTCTGTTGAGATGTTTCAGAGCAGCCATATAGTTTTAGCTGTTTGCTAATTATTGTCACTCTCAGTAGCAGTTAGAGCTTGTTCGGTGTTCGTAGACACGCTTTGATTTTGTGGAAACCTTGAAGTTTTCCACTTTTAGGTCTTCTATTGAAATAGATTTTTATTTTTTTTTCAGCCAGTAGATTTGACATGACTTATTTTGAAGCCACCTCAGAATTTTATTTACAAAGTTGGGAACCCAGTGGGGCTAGTATGTATGAAGAGAAACATTGCCTGCAGGACTTTTTATAGAAGCTTCCCTCTATAGGAACGTTTGTCTTTGGGGACTAGAATGCCCAACGTTTATGTGTTTTCCTTTAGGAGTTACTTGCTCCTGGAAAATAAATCATTTTAAAAAATTTAGGAGTCAGTGCCTCACTGCAAAAAAGTATAAAATGATGCTGTAAGATGACAGATTAAAAAGATAAAATTCTAGGGAATCCTGTATGAGCTCTATCTGGGAAATAGGCACTTAGGGTAGAAATCTGTTCATTTTAGTTAACTATGCACTGCCACCCTTATTTTTTTTTTTTTTATCAAGTTGATCAGTATTATGAAACAGAACATAGCTGCATGCTTTTATTTTCAACAGCCTGTGGTTCAAATCTTGTCATCAGTGTACAACATCCGAATCTCTCCTTGCCTTTTTCTTCTTTCTGTAGAAGAGGCTGCTTCAAAGTGTTTTGAGACATAACCCTGTTGTGATCTTTCTTTTCTCCACCATCTTCATCACTTACTGTCATCTCTTTTCCTCCTTGGGTGAGCCTTTCAGCTGCATAGTTTTAATCTTAAATGTGTTCAGTGCCATTTCCAATTAATGGTCGCTTCCTTAGATTTCCTTCTCCCTCATTTTCCCCACCCCAGTTTGGTTCAGTCATGGCAGAGAGGACAGCAGGTCCTCACCACTCAGTCTGAAAGCCATTCCTTGACACCAGCATCTTTGGTCTCCTTCCCTAATGCTATTTTACACTTGCTGAGTTTCCAGAGTTCACCTTCTGTACTTTATTATGTCAGCCACATTTTAAGGCTTCCATACCACCCTCCTCACCTCGGACATGTCCAGTGGTTTGGTTCTCATTTTCAAAGTTGTTGGCAGTTTGAATTTTGGCAAATTTTTGGCAATCACTCTGAGTGTCCTAGGTACATGTTTTTTTTTTCCATGACTGTTTTTTATTTAAAAGTCTTTCCTGTATTTCTTAGAGAGATAATCTCTGAGCTGCCCAGGCTCTGTGCCATTTGCTCTTCTGTATGTTTGGTGTGTTACTTGGTGTCTCAGCAGGATGCCATAGAGAAGGGGAAAGCACATGCGGGGTAAATTAAGGTGGCTTCTTCTCAGGTTGTTCTGCTCATCTCTCTGGTGTTACCATTCTCTGTTAGGACACTAAAAATGCTCTTTTCAGCTCTTGTTCTTTCACCTTACTTGTTTTATATACTTGGGCCATCTCCAAATTCTGCTTGCTATTTCCTCAGGGCACTTGAAAATGTAAAAAAAACTTTTTCAAGATCCTCTGTTACTTTCAGTACCCTTACCTCTGGCCTCCTGACAGCCATACTTTGCCAATTCATTCAGAATGAAGGGATGATGAAATTTCCCCATCGTAAAGAGGGGAAGAGGAGAACTTTCTCCATCAAAAAGCTCATTGGCTGTATTGTCAGTCCTATGTTGTCATACAGAAATGAGCTAAGGATCATGTTGTTATTTAGAGAGAAACAGTGACTTTCAGAAGCGGTGGTTCTGGATTTCTACCTGCACTGATGGGCCCTTCAACCCGAATGTGAGCTGCTTGTCTCATGCTTCTTCCTTTTCACCCTTTGCTTCTTGAAATTAAAAAGCAAAAAAACCAAAACCAATAATAAATAAATAAATTTGGAAAAACTGGAAGAATCACAAGAGGACTTGAAATCATTAAACAAGACTTCAACTGGATGATATAAAAGATTGTCTCCTACTTGGTTCTCCTTCAGAGGTTTCATCCTGACAGCTTGCAACTTCAGATCCTGGTCCGTATGCCCACCTCCAAGGAGCGTGTGAGAGTAGGCACTGGAATGCCTGTTTTTCCTTTTGAGCAGCTTTACCTGGTGAATTCCTACCTATAGCAATTAAGATGAGACCAAGTAGTGGGTTTTAAGTGTCATGGGAGAATCCTTCTCCTCGGGCATCGTGGAAATACCCTCCTACCTTCTTTCCTCACTTCTTTTAGGAAACTTGGCTGCTTTAAAGATGTTCCTTCACCCTTTTGTGTGCATCACAGACCTTTCTTTTCCCCCTCATAAATTACATGTGGTTGTTGTCCAGACCCTTCACCCACTGCTGCTTTTCTGGTGAGCTTTTCATCAACAGTGCGCAGAATTTTCCACCTTTGCCCTGCCCCAGTCCCTCATCAGCATATACAGTATATCCTCAAAGGTTATACTTGTATCTGATAGGAAAAAAATCTGTCCTTTTGTCTTTCCAGACTACCACCACATCCTTTTTAATGGTGTTTTTTAGTACTCATGTTATGACTAATAATTTAAAAAAAAAAAAAAAAAAATCAAGACTTTGTTCTTTTGGTCCTTTTCATTCTATCCGGTTTCCTCACCTTCCTGTTATTAGTAACTTGTTGCCTCAATTCATTAATTGTTTTACAGACTAACAGGCTCCTTTATTTCTTTCAAGACTGATGTAACTTTACATTTTTGGCTACTTCGAATAAATTGGATTGTCTTCCCTTAAAGTTTTGTATCTCTGTGCCCTATCACTGCAGTAGCCATTTTACAATGTTGAATTATTTTCATTTTCTTGATTAGCTCTTGGTGAACTTGTGTCTCCAAACTAGGATTAAATCCAGCTATGCAGTTCTATGGCACTAGGCGTTTTTTTTCTTAGGTTTGAGGCAGAATTTGGTTTAGCAGTTTTGACGTAAAAAACCAGAATTTTCCCAGTGCTTTGTTTATTCATACACTAGTAAATCAAATGAAAGTGTTTATATCCAGTGAAGGTTGTACTGTGTAGAATGAAAATGTGCCTGCCATATCAAAAGGACTTTCTAAGTTTTCAAAAAACAATGGCAGGGAAAATATTGAAGGGCTTGGAATAGAAATGTGTGGAAAAGTGGCAGTAGGGCAGTCCCGCTGTGTTCCTGAGCCTAGGCTGCTGTTCTTGCGTATCAGGACTAAATAAAATACAGCTGTGGATTGTAATTTCTTGAAAGCAGTGTATCACTGTTTAAAACTAACTTTAATCCTTGCAGACCAGTAATGGAGGAGGGAGTTTAAGTGATTATTCCTCCTCTGTCCCATCAACTCCAAGCACCAGCCAGAAGGAGCTACGGATTGATGTTCCTCCCACTGCCAACACACCAACTCCTGTCCGTAAACAGTCCAAGCGCCGATCCAACCTCTTCACGGTGAGTGAGCCAAGGAAGAGATTATTGCTGTGTTTTACGTAGTGCTCTGTGGTGAGGGCCTGAACTTCAACCCTATTGAGTTGAGCTGGTCTAATCCAGACAGGAGAATTGATACGGATCTGTAGGCTTGAAAACAAAAACATTTTAGATTTACCATGGGGCGGTTCTGTTTGAGGACTTAAACAGAAACCAAATGCAGTGAAGTTATTCTGTTGGGAATTACAGTGAAGCGAGTGAGTATCTGCAGTTGAATTCTGGAGCCTTTGTCCAACTTTAATTCTCAGACCTGAGATTTAACCTTTCATTCTAGATTCCTGGGCTTGGCAGTAATCAGAGAGAAAGCTGGGCCTCTGCTCCCCAATCCTGCCTTTACACTGAGTCATGCTGCTGACTCAGGGCTCCCTTGCGAGGTCTCCTGTGTTTGTAGAGAGGTCTTGGGGTTTACCATGGGAGTACCACACGGTACGGCAAAATAACTACCCCATGCTAGTTTCATTACTATTCAGTCTCAACTCACTTTTCTTTTCCAGGGTTAAGAGAGATGATGGAGATTAAAATGACTTTTTTCCTTCCCAAACCATCTGTTTTTTGCTTCATTGAGAGACAAAAAAAAAAATGTACTAAATAGAAAGCTTGACTGGTCCAATATTGTAGGTTTTTGTTATGCATAAGTAGTTTGGGAGATGATAATGAAGCCTTGAGTGATGATTTCCTCCGTTTAGCAGTCTTGCTGAAAGCTTTGGGATTGTATTGTGTGCGTAATTGTGGCTTTGTAAGCAGTTTTTTGACATTTAACGTGCTTGATAGCAAACACAGAATCCCCGTGAGCTCACATGTAAGTCTCTTGGTGAGCGTAGCTACATTAGTTGCGTTTAGAAAGCCACGACTTCCCTGTCACAGTAAAGAGTTTATATTTTTTTTTTATTCCCAAGGAGAGGTAATGTTCAGTTCCCGAAACTAGCTCGTTCCTTGGTTGTATCCAGGGAACCGCATACAAAAATGGTAGAACCATTTCCTTGTACTCTAAACAAAATCTGACCTCTTGGCCTTTAGCAAGTAGAAAGTTTTGTCATTGTTTTGGAGCGCTGAATGACAAGAGTCCCAGGGATCGCATTTCACGTCTCCATCCCGACAGTGATATTTTAAGAGGAGATCTTCAAACTCTCCTACAAAGGAATGAACACCAGGCATTTCTGTTTCGGTGCAAACGTCTAGGTGCAAAAGAACAAAATGGGCAAAAACGAGTGGCCCCCGAAAAAGCGGCCGGTTTTGACGCCTGGTGTTTTTACAGCAGGCGTGGGGCTGGCGGCTGCTCGCGCAGGCGAGCTCGGGAGTTACAACCCCACTAGGTGTCAGTGTCAGCCCAGGAACCACCGGCACAGCAACACCTGGAAATGGAGCCGAGAGCTACAGCATCCCCCCAAAAGCCTTCGCTGGCCAGCTCTGGGCTGAAGGATGCATGAAATGCTGTCGGGGGTGATGTAGGTGGTGTTGACATTTGGGAAACCGGGGTGGTTTTAAATTGGGTAAGTGTAAATTTGAGAAAGTGAATTGAGAAAAATAAACCCATCTACAATTGCGAAAAAGGTTTGAGAAGAAGGTTAAGTCAGCTGCATTTGCTGTACGTAAATAGACTGAAGCTCTGGTTTGTGATAATTAATAGCACAGTGAGAACCAAACTGACTAATATGAGAGGATGTTGCTAGTTGTCTTAATGTCTAATAACTGGGAGGAAAATGGGGGGGAAACAAGTCCTATGGAAAAAAAAAAAAAAAAGAATAATAACAACTTGACTTTTCAGAATTAATTCTGTCTTTTAATATCTGGGCATACTGAAATTTCTGTAATGAGTTGCTCTGGAGTCCGTGTCCTGAAGTATTTAACACTGACCCTGCTGTAAGCCAGGTTTCATGCCATATCAGCCTAGTTATAACCTGGAATTATCTAATTAAATAAATAGTTGCCCAGTATTTTCTGTCTAGTTATGAGCAGAGTGCATAATCAAAATATTTTTCTGCTTAGCTCTGGGTTTCTTCCTATGCTTTTTTCCTAGACTGTTACTTGCTTATGCGCTTATCACTCGGAATCAAATATATTTCTGTTTAATTGCAAATTACCCCTTGTTTTCTAGCATAGGTAGTATTTTTAGTTTCTTACGTGACGATCTTTTAGTGTTCAAAGAAAACTGAGTTAAGTAGAAAATAGATGTGATTTTTCTTAAATCAGTTACAGCTTGTGAGTTGGAATAGGGTTGAGAATTTTAAGCATGTTGATGTTTAAGTGCATTAAATGCAGTGTCTGATCTTTTTTAATTTGAATATTAATATTTGCTGTAAAGCTATTGTTGCGGTAGCTGACATTCTACGTAGGTGATAAAATAGATCAAATATTAGCAGAAGGGTGTAAATGTCCTTTGTTTTGTGCAGTGTGTTAAGAGGGACAACTGAATAATAGTGTATAGTGCAGGTGGGGATTTAAGACACATGCAAGGTCCACTTCAGCAAAGAACTGATTGTAACTACACGTCCAATCCCGTATGGGGTGAGTGAACTTCTGGTACAGGAAGATGCATCTCCTTTCTCATATCCAGTATCACCTGCCTTACATCTTTGCAGAATTGCAGGCAAGACCTTTTAAAAGCTAAAAATAACTCTCTGTCTCAGTACATACTGTTAGAGATCAGTGCTCTTATTTTTGGGACTGTCTGGACTGCTGATACTGGGTTCTGGTTGTGCACACACTGAGGTGCTCACAGACCTTACGTGGGTAAGGTTTTATGTTGACTTAAGCTTGAGTATGACTTGCAGTGCAAAGGGGAAATGAGTCAAATGCTGTTCATGCAGGTGTTTTAATTTTTTTGGACTTTTTCTGGTTCGCTTGAATGAAGTTCTAAGTAGGAACAACTTAATACATGGATGTGACATCAGAAAAAGTCTTAGCAAATGTTGATCCGGTATGGTTTAGAGTGTATTTTTTTACACTATGGGATGTAAGACGCATTGTGTGTGTCATAGGTTACAAAAGCATAAAAGATCAGAATGTATCTCTATTTCACTGCATGATTTGTCTTCATAAATAGTGGAGCCTGCGAAGACTTTCCCCTTGAAAATTTTATGCATTCTGTGATTATAAGCAGCTAGAATAGAATTTGCCCAACAAATTCCTACGTTTCTGTACTTTGGCATTTGACAGTATTTTGCACATAGCTGTTTTCCTTCTACGTGCAGTGTATTATTTCCAGATGCAGTTACTTTTACGGAATGGAAGATGTGATGATTTAAAAATAAAAATGAGTAGTAGCGTGTAGATATTTAGCTTGCTTTTCAGAGGCAGGATCCTTTCTTTTAAGATGATGAATAAAAAAGAAACATTCAAGTTGACAACTTCCCTCCCAAGGATTTGGCTACCTTCGCTGAGTTTCTTTAAAATGTCACTTACGGGCGCTTTGCGCCATTGAAGCATTGTTTTGCCGTGTATTATTGGGAAGTGGCACTTTCAGATTCAGAAATCTGTCTTGAAGGACGAGGAACAATAGTTATCCTGGACGTTGGATTTCATCCCTCCCACTTGTTTTGCTTGCTTTCATTTATTCTTTGTTTAATTCCCCGGCACGTCATTCCATTGCCCTGAACCATAGTAACTAGTGATAGGAGCTCGTTCCCGGCGGAGCAGGGAAAGCAGCACGGGATCCCTGCTGGGTAAATGTGTTGCTGAGAATGGTGGTACTCGAAGTCCTCCTCCCTGGGTTTTCTCCCTCCTCTTCCCTCCTCTCACGCCTGAAGGCAACTGCGCTGGGAATTTTTTTTTTTTTTTTTTTTTTTCTTCTTTCCACCCCTTCGTAGAAGATGGAAAACGGGTGTAAGCTCTCCGCGATCCTAATCGTTCTCCTAATTTCAGTGTCTTTCAAACATCTCTTTCCGCTGAAAATGAAAAGCGAGATCTTGTGTCGCTCTGGTTTTCATTAACCTCCCATTGTGGTACTGGACATCGCAAATGTATTCGTTTCATATATCATCTCTGATTTGAAAAGCACATGAAAATGTTTTCCCATTTTCGATATTGTGTGAGTAATGTTCCTATTGAAAAGTAATGGAGTGAAGTTGTCACTTGTCAGTTCAGTTATTAAGGAGGATGACTCTCAGGTCTTCTTTTTGTAATAAAATAAATCTGTCAAAATCATTATGCTTGTGCGTTCTTTCACAATAATGGACTGGAATCTGAATAACTTCTTAAAATTTCTATATAACTTTATAAAGTCATGAAGTGAGCACTGTGAGATTACTCCTGGGGCAGTTCCAGCATTATAGAAAACCAAGATCAGGCAATTCAGTTTTTAAAACACTGGTTAAATTTTTCTCATGCTGATTTTTCTTCATTGTGTTCAGATAACTTTTTTCAGCATCAATTGCTACCTTTTCTTGCAATTCTGAATTTCCAACCAACCAAAAGTACAAAAAAAAAAAAAAAAAAGTCAACGAGATCAAAGCCAGCATCATAAAATCGATTTTTAAGTAGTTGATGATATTTCTAAGAAGCACATAGATGTCAGTTAAATGCGTGCATGTATATATCAGATTTTTTTAATGAGAGGTTCCTCTTTGGAGCTACTATTGGAGACTTCAGAAATGTGTCCTCTGATCTGCTGGGCCTTCAGACAGTGAAACTGTAACTCTTTAAACCCAAACACCAATTCAAACAAGTGGATGGTTGAAAATTAGAGGTGGTGTTAGTATGCAGATTTTGGGATGCTTGTGTGCTTTTGTAGATTCTAACCTGCACACTTTGAGTCTGTATTTATGTGTCAAAATACTTCTTTTTAATTGCTTTGAAAAGGGGAAAAAAAATAAAAGCATCCTCTGTGTGGACCTTTTCATTTAACGGAGCACAAACTTTCTTTTTGCTCTGCAGTCTCGGAAAGGGAGTGACCCAGACAAAGAGAAGAAGGTCCTGGAGAGCAGAACAGATAGCATTGGAAGCGGTCGCGCAATCCCAATTAAACAGGTAATGCCAAAATACTTTTTTTTTTTTTTTTTTTTTCCCCCCCCTTGCTTTCCATAGTTGGAGACACACCTCGGGTCTTAAGCACTCTGATGGCGGCCCGTGCGCCAAGATGTGTTTGATGTGCTCCGGTGATGAATGTGGAAGTCACTCACTTGACATCAATTAGGAGGGGTTCCTATGTGTATTAAAATAGGATCATTAGAATAAGAAGAGGGAAAATGTGACAACAGGCCTAATGAAGTGCAGTCTGCCGGCCTGCATATGGAGCGGGTTTCTAGGCTGTGCTGGCTTCAAAGCTGCCTTTGTAGAGGGGGCTTTGATTGGGCCGTGTGCTGCCAGTCGGCAGGGTAAATCAGATCGCTCTACAAGAGCCCCTTGTGATCGCAGAAATAGCCTGATGTGGCCCTAATTTGCTACTGCAGACGGACATCTGAACACAGTTTCAGGCTGGTTTGTAACAACGAGGCAATTAGTTGTGATAATCATAGCCGGTGTGTCAGCTGTGCGCTCTTGTTTGTAATTTGCTAATGAAGGAATTGTAACTTTGATTAGGTTCAGTTTCATTTAGACCTTATTATATAAGAGAACGTTTACAGCTGTAATGTGTGGCCTTAATTAAACTTCCTCATTACACAACAGGACTTGAATTCAAGGATTTGTTTTGGTCTGTTTTACTAGCCTAGATGCACTTTCATTAGCCCAGAAACTCAATGCTAAATTGTAGCTGTGAACAGTCCTTTGAAAGGCAAAAGCAATGCTGACATTTGATGCGAAATATTTGGGTGAATGAGATCATTTACTTTCTCAAATTAAATTATACTGAAGTCATGTGGCTGAGGACAGCACGCTAAGCATTTGTACAGGATGCTTTACAAATAGTTTCTGTGATGCGTTTGCAAGTGTTTACTTCCATGTGAGTTACTTTGCTGGAGATAGCAAAGGAGTGCTGAGGGAAGGGAGCTTATTTTCTTCTCGCACACTTGTTTCCAGTTTATTTTGGTGGCCTTCCTACCCTCCAGAGGGTCACTTGCCTCTTCCAATCTTTCCTCAGTCCATGCTTCATCTTCCCAGGTAGCGCTGGGTCTCCTATTTGGGGGTCAGTTTATGCGTGTTAGGGTTTGGGGTTTTTTTTTGTCTTTTTGCAGGTGAGGGAGAAATGGTTTTGTATCCTTAACTATCTGCAGTGGTTTTCTTTCTTAAAGGGAGTTAAAAAGACCTTTTGGGACCATCAGGCAGCAAAAGCGCTGTCATGTCTGCAAATCTCTAGTAGACAAATTTTAATCAAACACACTGCAATTCAGAAGAGCCGTTTGAAAACAGATAAGCGCAGTATTTGGCTCTGCATCTGGGGGAGGAGATTCCAGGCATTTAAAACTAGCTACAATTTTTTTTTTCTACAGCTTTTGTATGGTACTAGATGGGTTAGACCGGCTGGAATTCTTTTGGGTAATGCTAATTAAACAAAAGTGTATGTGGATGCAGCTGAGAATTAAAAACCGAGGAATACACTTTTCAGTATTTATTCAGAGCATGCATACTGTTCTTTTCTAAAATGCTGTTATATGAAATTAATTTGGTCAAAAATTTGAAGTGTGATTGCACTATACTATGTTGTAATGAAATGTCCCTTACGATCTCTTGAATTTCTGTATTGAAAAATTGCCCCTCCAACCCCTACTTGTATATTGAGTATGACCAGTCTTTTGGGAATGTGTACTTTTTGTTATGAATCCCAATTATGGTAATTTCATTTTGTCACATACATGAAATTATCAGCAAATATTTGAGCAGGTCTGTAGTCAGCAGATACGTCCTATTTGTCGGCATTTTGGAAGGGTGCTAGGAGAAGGGAGGTTGAACGAGACGCAGTGCTGGAGGATGGCTGCTGTCAGTGGTATTTCGCTTCATACTTACGTGTCAAGAGAATGGATTTGGAGTTCACAGGTTCTCTACATTCTAGACAGACAGACTTCAGTGAAGTGTAGAAGACCAGCACCACCAAGCCATTGAAGCAAAAAAAAAAAAAAGATTGAGGAGGAAAAAATACTTTTTAGATGTAGAAACATTAAATTAAAAAATTTATGTCCAGTGTGTATTCATACTGACAGTGTTTCGTTACTGTTAATAAACATACGTTAGCTTGAAGTGGTCTTCGATTACAAACTATTCTATTTCAGGCAGAAGGGGCTCCTGAAGTTTGAGAGGGGGATAGCTTTTGGTCTACCGACTGTTTAGGTGGAGGGGTCCTCTCAGTACAGGTGGCACTGAGTTAAATTGCTGGTACAACTGTGTTCTTGGTGGGCTCTACAGGTGCCAGGTACTTGGATGTTTCTCTGAGGCAGTAGAAATTCCTGCTAGGAAAGATTGCATTTCCTTTATTTCATGCATTAGCGGTGAGTAAGTCAGAGGGATGTAAAAAAGAACTTTTTGACCTAAATATCATAGTATGTCATGCTACTGTGCTTCTTACAGTGAGAAGCCCCTTCCATCATGTTATGTTTCTGTGATAAATGGTCAGGAAATAGAAAGAGAAATCTGGTTGCAGGAAGTAGAATGCAGATTGTAGCATTCACAGTATTGCTGTGGGAGAGCTATCTTGTTATATCATCAAAAGACTTTTCCTTTTAATCTTTTTTTGTCACCATGTTTTCCAGTGTTTGTCCTCCTGTTAGCCTGAAAGTCACTTTGCTGCGCTACCCTGTGCTAGTATCATGAGTAATCTCCATTTATGTTAAATGTCCTCTGACTTTAAGCTGTGGAGCAAAATGCCGTTGTCAGCTTCATGCACATACCATTCTATTATGTCTTTGGGACATCTTCAAAAGCATGTAGTGACCAGGCCTGTTTAATATCTGTTGTCAGTATTTAGTATTTTGTTTTATTCTCTGTCGGTTCTTACTCTGTGTGCACACCAGCAATACTGTATACTGGCTGCTGGCAGGGCGTTGCTTCTGGTGCAAGGCAGAAGTCCAAGCTCATACTTGCAGATTAGCACTTCAGTTGTGTTGGTTTGACCTTAGCAACAGATTTAACCCAGCCCACTCCACCTCCCCCCACCCCCCCCCAAAAAAAAGTATGTTCTGATTGAAACTCAAGTACAGTGGATTTTGTGTTCTCAGTTCACTGCTACTTGGGAAAAATGTAACTACAAAAAAAAAAAAAAAAAAAAAAAAGTCTTACTATTGAGATGTTGAAAGCCAGGGTCTCCCAAAAATCAGAAATACTATTTCCCAAGTTCAAAAAAAAAAAAAAAAAAAAAAAAAATCCCAAAACCCACAAAACAGCACCAAAACCAAACAAACAACCCATAAGCCAAACATCAAACAAAACAAAAAAAAATGAAGTAAGTTCACTGGAGATTGGAAATGTTCTGGTTTGGGGGAAAAAGTTACATTTCCTCCAGTACTAAAGGGACACGTGAAAGGCAGGAAGAAGAGCTGATATTAGTCAAGTATATTTGTGTGTGGTGGGGAAAGCCCAGAAAAAAATGTATGACAAAATCGGCGTTCTCCGAAGTGTAGAAAATGTGATGAGGAGGAGTTTGTCATCCGTCTCAACTACGGTGTTTCTCACAGATCAGGCCTGTATTGCAGCTGTTGAACCTAGCTCTGGCTGATGTCTGTCATCAGAGCGATGCGTTTGTATATTTGGAGACAGTTTAAACTGGTGGAGGAGCTGGGCTTTGGTAGGGGCATTTAATTTTTCTTCTGGTTTCTCTCTAAACGGACGTAGACGTTTTTGTGAAGTAAGCTGTGCTGGCACAAAGAGTTTCTTGTAATTCTGTGTTCCGGCCTTTCTAGGACCCAGGCAACCAACCCGCACCGCCGCTAGAGTTCGGTGTGGTTTTTTTGGTCAAAAGAAGCCAAGAGTTGCAACCTGCTCCTGAATTCCTGTTCTCCGCCCCTGAATAATTGAGCTTTTGGGGGAAATAGGTAAAATTGTAAACGGATTATTTCCTTCCAGGGAAACACCTCTCTCCTTCAGGGCTTTATCCTTAACTCAAAGCAGTCTGGTCGAAAAGTGTTAATGGTCTTGCGTTTTCTGTCCTTTTTAAATGTTAAAAATCACTTTTCACTACCGGGCTAAATACGGTTTTATTGGGCTAAGCCATATAAAACTGTTCTGATGAACCTTCTTGCTCCAAGCAGAAACCCAAAATGTAGGCAATGAAAAGCAGGCATGTTTTCAAAATGTGGCTGCTATCTTTTGTTAAAATAACCTGAGGTGAGTGAAATTTTGGGAAGGCCATTTTCTCAGGGAGGTACAAACACCTTTTACACGTGTAGTGGTATCAGCATGCCTTAAATCCTGTGCTGTTAGCATCCTTTGAGAACTGCAAATGCCACAATTTTCAAAAAAAAATCCAAAAAAAAAAAAAAGTCTCGCTTGTGTGCTATTTAAATATCTTGTACTAATCAAATCGAGTCAGAAAATGTCCAGAACAGTATTAGCCCAAAGTTAAAATCCATAGAAAGTCACATATTTCTGAGAAAAAGGCGCTTAAACTAAAAATATTTAAGGCGTCTTCTGTAGCTTAGCTAATAGTACCCTTAAAGCAAACTTAGGGTGAATGACTTACTCCAGTGTATCCTCTGTTCAAAACCATTTATTCTGAAAATGAAGACTTGTTCCTGGTAGCCTAAGTGAGTATTTTGAGGCACACTGTAGGCTGTACCGTTTAGATTGACATATTTGCTAGGGTGGGGGCGGTTTGTCGCGTTTTGGAAAGATTACTTTGTTTTCTGCAGTCTTGCTAAATCTTTATCAGTAGGGCATATTCAAATAAAAAAAAAAAGCACAACAAGAAAAATAAAAGCAAGAAGCTCAGCTCAGCGGTGAGGGGGCTTGTCATGTATTAATTTTTCATTGCTGTGGAGAATTGTACATACATAATCACTTGATTGCAGTGGGAGTTAGCGAGCTCCTATGGTGTCATTTGCATAAATCTTGTTAAGTCAATGGCAGTTAATGAAGTACAAATGAGCCTGGAGAAGGTGACATGCAAATCGTGGGTGGCAGATGGGAGGTCTGTTTTTGGGATGGCAGCTGTGTGCTCTTTCTTTTTTTATTTTTTTTTTTCTCTCCTTCCCCCATCCCCCCCCCCCCCAGATTAGAGTGTAAATAAATACGTAAGAGCTGGCCTTGACTTTCTGCTTTCAGACCTTCTTCTATTTGCCATTTGCACTTAATCACAGATGCTCATATTATTATATAGTCCAGCTATATAACCTTGACTGTTCTTTTACCAAAAACTGGTCAAAATAGATTTTGACAGGTTGCCTCAACCCTTGATTTACCCTAGGAGGTGCTGCACCTCTTGTGCCCCCAAATTCCTGCATCATTTAGGAATAGAAATCTTGAAGTCTGGATTAAAAATAAATGTTCTAATACTTATTGTTACGCTGATGACATAGTGAAAAATTTGCCATCCATGACTTGCAAAGGTGAACTTCAGAATCTATTCATTTCTCTCAGTTTGCAAATGGCTGTATTAATGGAGAAAGTCAAATATCTTATTTGGGCTTTACTTTTAGGTGATCTTTCAAATGACCTTCTTTGCCTACCAGTTTGGCGTATTTAAGTACATTAATGTAATCTCAATGAAATTAGATATTTTGTCTTTTTTTTTTTTTTTTTTTAACTCTGAACTAAAAATGGCAAATATTTTTTAGGTCCGGGCTTAGATAGGAGCTTTGTCAGCAAGTGGGGATGGCATCACTGATTTGCTTTCCATAAGGAACAGATTTGTTCCTGGGTGCACAAGTTGCAGTTTTTCCCTAAGATGGGCGTAAACAAAACTGGAACTTTACAATGTGCATCTGAATTTTATAAAAAATAGCATTAAACTTGGCAAAGATAACTATTTGTAAATGCTTTCAACAAATGTCAGACTTTGCATGAAAAAAAATGTGCCTTTGGTTAAGTAGTTTCTGAAATATTTGAGTAGTAGTGTTGCAATTTATGATTTCTTATCAACATTTTTTTTAAAGTAACTTTAAATCGAGCTGTGTACTCCCAAGAATTTCCTGTTAACTTTTTTTGTTTCAAGCCTGGCCATTGCCTTGTCAGTTTTCAATTCTTTCCCCAGTGCCCTAGCCTTAGAAGAATGCAACTGAAGCAATTTGTCAAAAACTTTCCTATTCAGGGAAAAATCAGTGCTATTTTTAAGATGTACTTAAAGCCAAAATACGTAATTTTTATTTAATTAAGGTTTTTTGCTAGTGAACTCTTAATACATTGTCTGTGTGCTGCTCTATAGAAAAAAATTCTCTGGGAAATTGGGAGTTGTTTTAGTTCTCCATGATTATTTTTTTTCCTACCCAGTCTCACTTAGCTCACCTACACTTGCACAACAGCCCCTGGCCTGAGGACTTTAGGAAGTGCCTTTCAAATGCAAGAAGCTTAAGAAAAACTTTTATTAGACTTAGGCTCAGCATTCACTCTTCATACGTGTCTGAGGAAGGTTGGCTGGGAAACTCGAGCAGCGGGCCCCTCCCAGCCCGGCCAAAGGAGCACTTTGGTACCAACCATTTTCCTTCCTCCCTTCAGCATGTCCAAGCTTAGGCTTGCATTTCTGCTCTTATTTCTGATCACTGCATTTCCAGAGTTGTCTTTTTTGTAACCTTCTACCCCAAATAGGTGGGAGTGTAACACATTTATTCCCTATCAGTCTGCATTGCCCAACTTCAAAAAGGAGGTTTTTAAAGCTTAATTTGGATTTTAATGGACTTTGCCCCATGTTATCTTTCTGACCTCCTGTCTGCCTACTGCTCTGTGCTGCTCAGCCTTCTCTTCAGTTCCCTACAGGTGCAGGTCAGTCCTGCTTCTGCTTGACTAGTGCTTTTCCTCTTCCTAACCTCCTTTTCCTTTGTTAATTTTAAACTCTATCTGGGGCATTTATGTGTATGGTAACAGTTACGTGGCTCTTGTGGAATAACACACAACTCTGTGTTAGCTTGGTCCTTCCCACTGAACCAGAAGGAACATCGTACCTGAAATCTGTTTTCCCCTAAAATACCCAGGGCTGTCTGTACAGCCGTTAGAGCACTGCAGCGAGTATGCCAGCGTCTTGGAAACAGGTTTTGAAAAGAGATCATCTGCCACGTCTAGTCAGTCAAACTGATGTCCTTAGTCGTCCTCGCTAGCAGAAGAGCGCCGCAGCGCTTCAGGCAAGTGTCAGGCCCGAGACCCGCCACCGTCAGAAACAACAAATGCTTTTTTTTGCAGCGGCTTTCTCGAACGTGAACCTTTACTTCGAGTCTACCAAGAGAGAGAACAAATAAGCAACCATCTTCGCGTCTATTCGTGCTTAATTCATCTGACTTGACAGGGTAAAAAAAAAAAAAAAAAAAACAAAAACAAAACAACAAAATAAAACAAACAAAATGGTATGGGAAGAGCAGGACGGACACGCGATGCTACAACCAGTGCGCTAGGCCCCGCGACCCGCTGGTGAGCGCTAGGGCTTATCCTATTGCTTCTCTCTGCACTCAGAAGCACGTTACGTTTTGAAATAAAACCAGCTAAGGCGTGTAACAACCAAAAGCGTTTCCAAAGAAGGCTGGCAGCAAACGTCTGGAGGGCGCACACGGCTCTAGGGTTTGCTTCCCCTTCGTTATAAGTGTGTCTTCTGGAACGTGCCTTTCTGCACCGGGGGCTGCCTGCAGAGCCCCTGCACCGAAACCCCGGTTCCGCTGCCACGGAAGAGACTCACAGCCCCGTGCTGCTGCTTCTGCTCCAGCTCCCGCACCAAAGCGTTCCCCAAAACCACCGCTGCTTTGCTTTTCATTTATTGATGCTCACGTAGGCTTCTCGGTAGTTGTCGGCAAGCCAGTAGCCGTGTCCCTGGAGGGTGGCTTTCCAAAACTCAGAAATGATGTGATTTACAAGGAACTGGCGGATAACATAGTTTTATTTATTTATATCTAATGCGAGGTGTAATTTCCTCTGTCACACGTCTGTCTAATCACAGTAATCAGTATCCAGATCTGCTTGCACAAACACAAGGGTGTGGGTTTTAGCCAAATACTCTTAGTGCCGAAATCTTCTGTGTAATTCCTCCGCAATTGTTTATAATCAGAACATACACATTTTACTGTGTTTTTAATTAGCTGATTACTAGTTATAAAATGTTTTGTACTCACTGTGGCTCTGTAAATTGTTAACTGGTAGCTACCAGTATAATTAAATATTTCAGAGCACTTGGCTGTGGTTGCATTGAACTGTGAAGAAATAATGTTATATAGCCAATCAAAAATAGATACTTGTAAACTCATTTAAAGCGTCAGAGTGTGTTAGGACTATCATGGTGATGCTTATTGCAGGAGAAATTAAAGATACAGTTTTGTGCTAAGAGGCAATACAGAAATTAGTTCCTGAATTAGTTGTTAATTGATTTGGTAATTCCCTCGGGTCTGCATGCTCTTTTTTCCTTTTTCGTTGTTGCATTCAGTTAACAGTGACTATTCCCAGTGCACTTGAAATATTTTTTCCAATTAGATCAAATGTGCCCTTACATCAGAGGAACGGCTACAGCTACATGTACCTGCCTGGAATAATGTTACATTTGACTGCAGAAGCTGGTTTTGCGTGTTTTACTGTTGATGATTTTCAGATACCGTCCCAAGAAAAACAGCACTTCTAAGTATTTGGAATAAAATAGCATTAAAAAGTTCCTGGATTTAATGGGCTCGTTTTGCAGTTGCCAGAAGCTTGCTTTAACTCACACCTCTGTGCTACCAAACAGTGGAAGGAGATGAGGCTGCCCGTGGTTGGGCTCGCTGCGCTGTCTCTGACTGACATCTCTCTCTTCTTTGTCTGTCAGTCTGTCCCACCGAGCCATCCACTGCCTCCTGCTTTCTGGATTCTACTGATTTGCCTTCCTGAGACGTTCGGGGGTTGCAGGAGAAAGCTGGGAGTTGGGTCTTTGGCTTATAAGGACTGAATTCCTACTCTGTTCCTTTTAATTGGTCTCCTAGTATTTGAGAGTCCCTCAAATGAGTTTTCTGTCTCCCAACCTATAATTCGTCCTTATTTTATCTCTAAGTACCTGCAAAAACTGTGCAGGGATAGTCCCAAGTGTGCCACAACCAAGGTGAGCAGCCTCCAGCCGCTCCACAGGTATATTTAAAGATCTATAAATAGGATATTATTAATAAACTTTTCAGAGAAATTAATTTTCTATCATTTTTTTCACTGCTGATGACCATGGCCCCAAGCTAATGGGAGTCTCTGGTCCTCCTAACGAAAAGAAGCTGGTAGTTTGTGAATGAATTAACCAGTTTCATTTCAGGGTGGTTTGCTTTATTAACTCTTCCCAGATCAAAAAGTTGTCTTTGTGGTACAATGCATGGGATAGTAAACACGGTATTCAATTTTGTAACCAAATTTTGCTTAATAAAGAAATGCGTTTAAATGTTCATTAGTGTCGATTTGGCAGGGGGCACACAATTTCAAAAACAATATTCCATTTGTCTGTATGACACAATCTCCGAAGTGAGCAAAAGGAGAACACGGCCTTTTAGGGCAGCGATGGAAAGTAATAGGATAAAACAGCTTCAGGACAAAATACAAAAACTTTTTGTTTGCTTAATGTTTTGATAGCCATGTTAACGCTGTAAGAGCTCTTGATTGCTTATGATTGCCAGTAAGAGGTGCTCAACTTCGTCCTCTTTGGTTTTTTTTTTGATCCTATCCAAATGTAATGCTCTTAGTTGTTTCTTAAAAGAGATAAGGAAAAACTTCTGGGTTTGACTAGTAGCTAATGATTTCCTAGCTGACCCATCAGGTGTGATTATATAGCTCTTGCACATCATTAAGATTCAAAAGGAGATATTCCAGCTTTTATTTGGAACAGATCAGGTAAGCATCCTTTGAGACACTGTGGAAAGAGAATGGAAAAAGGGGGGAAGGAGAGTGCTGGAAGACCCATCAGCCTCATCAGAGATAGTAAGGCAGGAGCTTCTTGTATATAAAAAAAAAATTAAAAAAGGCAAAAATAGTCCACCTGACTATGTCTGTATAAAAGGAACAGATGTTGCTCTTTAGGATGAACCGGTCAAGGATCTGTTTTCCAGTGCTGTGTTCGTACGAGAAGGGAGAGAGCATTTTTGATTTTTCCGAGGCTCTAACACGAGCATCCTTGTCTTCTTTTGCCCAGTGCTTGATGCCAGTGGAGAACGGGTTCCCCCAACCTCCATGGTTTTGGTCCCTCTAACAGTGCAGCAAGTAGGACTGGAGCCAGCAGAAAGCAAGCCAGGCAGTCTCTCCTGTGAAGCTTTTGGAGAGTTTCATAGACGTGGGGTGCTCTCATCCTGTTCTGCGTGCCGCTGTGTTGCGGATCCTGGAGCGCTGCGCATTGAAAGCGAGTACAGACCATGGGGAAGAGGTGTCAGAGTACTTTGGGGGAGAGGAGGAGGGAATGATCGAAAGCAATGTAGGTATAAAAGGGAACATCAGTAAAGAAGGCCGTAATATGACTTTAAAAAATTTATTAGAATTTTCCGGTGCTGAAATGGTGTAATATATCAAGGTGGAATCTCAATGTGACATGCAGAGATTGACAGCAGTGAGGTCACTAAGGTATCTTCACGGTTGCCCTTAGGCTAAGAACTGGCCCCTGGCCAAAAGCCTTTGACTCAAGATGGTTTATCTAGATACTGCTTTAATAGTTGCATCTAGGAAATGCTTACAAGAGGCATTCTTTTTATTTAATCCATCTACATCTACTCAGATAATGAAAAAAAAAAACAAAACAAAACAAAACAAACAATGGGGTCACTCGGTGGCTTATTGAGTGCATGATTCTATAAATGGAGACTGGAAATGATTGACCTTTAGTTATTTTTAGTGGTTGAGATCTGGAGGATGCCTTCGTAGTAGTGATCTCTCATCGAGTGATAAAGATTGTAAAGAAAATGACTGCAAACTCTCCAGGACCGAGATGCGCTTTCAGAGCTGTGCGAACTGCTTGTCGGTTTTCGGTTCGTATCAGCTCAAACCAAACGTTCCTCTTGCAAAAATGCCATGGTTCCGAGGGAGGTGAGCCTGTGTGCATCTGGGCTGACTTTGGTGAGTGGAGCTCTTCCTCTGCGGGCGCCAGGAATTAGGCCGGAGAAGTGACATAACAAGATTAAGTAGAAGGCTTATGACAGTTAGCAAGTGAGACTGCCTGCTAGACTTGGGTTGACACAACGATTATTAATATGTTGTAAAGATGTTTTGGGGATTCCACCATATTTGTGTGGTTGCCAGCAAAATGTTGACAGTTGCATTGTGGTTAATAAATTCATTTAGATTTATAAGCATTGTTTACAGAACCTGTTCGCCTGCTGAAACTCTAACAGCATCTGTTCCTTCTTACTAATTAACTGCTAATTACGAATGAGCTTTGTGTGTTTGTCAGTATAACTGGCTCATGCATTTTGTAAGGAACATTAACAAATTGATTTACATAGTGGTAAAGCAATCAAAAGAGTAAACTGAACAGCACGCATTTAAAGCCCTTTAGCCTAATTTTTTGAATGAGGCAAACTTTGGGCAGTCTAAATATTTTCATAATTCTTTTGCTACCTTTTAATTGTGTAGTAATTGCATGTGAATCTGAATTGGGGGCTTTGGTCCAACACTCCTTGATTTTTGGTTTTGGTTTGTTTTGGTTTTTTTTTTTTAAAAAAAAAAAAAACAAAAACAAAACAAACAAACAAAAACAAAAAACAAAACCCCAAACCCCTAGCATTACACACATTTATCCAGCGTATAAGTAGTAATGGCAAATTAAAAATAATAAATGCCGTGAAGGACTATTGCTTGCGGGGAGGAGCAGAGGGTCTTTGAAATGTAGGTACTCTGACTATAACTGTTTCGTTACCAATCATCAAAATACCCACCGTGGAAGAAGTCCTTGCACTTTTGCTAAAATACTGCTTTCTCTGATCCTACTTTTATTCTTCAAAAGCCTTCTGACTGCAGTAATTATCAACACATCTTTAGAGCAGTCTCGGTAGACAGGCCAGATGTTGGCACTTAAGTATTTTGAATTTAAAGGGACTAATTCAGTAGTGCAATTCTTAAAAAATGAAATCTTAGTTTATTTTGCATGAGTTAGACCAAGGAGAAAAATCATGTAATTGAATGTTGTGTTTATTATAAAGGATCCTTCATGTTAAGATAAATTGAAGATGAGTGGTATGATTAGATGACATGGATATACTTCACTTACAGTTTTCCTAGAGCGTAGAGCTTGAAATGGGCCTTGTAACTAGTGTTAGGGAGAAGACAAAAGTAATGCAAACACAAAGCTGCAGGATTTAGTTTTCCTGAGTGGATTAATACAATCATGAGGAATACACAGAGTAGTTTATATACGCTAAAATTTGCCAGAAAAACTCGATTGCTTTTTTGATAGAATTTCAGAATAAGTGCATGAAGCAAACGTAACAGATGTAAAATGTTTTGATTTCAGTAAAGCGTTCTGATGCTGCCTCGCTACATCTTAACTGAGAGTTGATCCAAATGCGTTTGGCTAAAAACTGGGATGTGGATTGAAAATGGTCTGTGAGATGGTAACCCAAAGCTAAAGCCAGACCGTGATGTGAGCTGGCTGGAAGATGGACCGAGCTCTGTTCAGCTCTAGGGCTGGTGCCATTCAGCGGTGCCGTTAATGAGAAGTGTTGGAAGCCCAAGCAAACACATGGCCATCAAGTTAGTCAAACTTTCGTCATCCTCTAGGGTAAAGCTGAAACGCCAACTGGGGAGAGAGGCACATGGGAACGGGGACCAGGGCTGGAGTTAGTCATGAAGTGAAATGAGATTTGACTTGTAAAGACGCAAGTCTCTTCATAGAAGCCAGATCATCCTGGTCTGTCCTAACTACTTGCACGGGACAGACTTCCCTTGTTCCTTCGTGGTTTCTACTGATGGCAGATTCTTGATGAAGCACTGGGTGCTGTCTCTTACCATAGCACTGGTATACTTTAAAAAGTGTATTTTCGTCCTTGTTTAAAATAACCGTGCAAACAAGGGCAATGTGGTAGAACAAACTAGAAATGGGAGGTGAACACAAGCTAACCTGAGTTAAAACCCAGCTGCCCAAATTTTTTCTGGTTTAACCCAAGTTTGGAAGATATTCTGCCTTTATCTGCTTGTGATATCTCATCAGGACACTTCTCCAACGACCCCCTGTGACAGGAGGCTGTGCCTGTGTTTAGAACAGGCACTGGCCATTGCAGCCTGTTTGCAGTAGGCTGCTGCGTGGGGAAATCGGGCGGCTTTCCTTCCAAAGCCTTTGTCTGATTCTTCTGGACTCTTGCTGAGAGAGACCGGGAGGTGACGCGTGCCTGTGAGTTCGACTTGGCTTTGTATTTGAGAAAATGCAAGTGGTGGATACGCTTTGAGGATAAAAAGCCATCGCATCGCAGGCGTAAAGGAGAGCCAACTTGAGCGTCGGGAATGATGTGTGGGTCATCTGAGAGTTAGGTGCTGCAAGATGCACACAAGCTCCTTAAAGACATGCACTGATTAGATGAAGGGTTCAGGGCAGTGCTGGGGAGAGAATCCCACCTCCACGGCTCTAAAGCCGCATCTGTCTCTGGCTAGAGGTGTTTTCCACTGGCCATCACGATAATCAGGGCATGTTAGCAGTAGTGATGTGCGTTTCCATATCAGATCACTGCTTATAAGATTAAAGGGCTAATTACAGACAGTTCAGCTAAGCTACGACAGTTGTAATTATACGGAGGAATCTAATGTGTGTTTCCCAGGAAAAAGAAGTGTTGCTGCTGTGCTCTGAGATGCATGTGCACAGGTATGGGGTGATGAGGTCGAGGTGGTTTCAGGCTTAATACAAAAGCTTCTGGACTTTGAGACGCTATCAGAGTATATAATGTTCTCTATAAGGAAACAATATAAGCGTTAGTGACTTGGATTTTGTTTTAAAAAGGAGGTGTGGACTTTCTTTTTAAAAAGGGGGGGGAAACTGTTGAGACAAGGAGATTCTGTTGGTCAGCTTAAGCACTGAGTACGTCTCTTTCCCTTTTATAACTAATATGGTTCTTTGTCACAAAAGAAAAATACCAAGACGTACCATTTGCAAAAGGGTTTATAGTACAGTATATCACCCTATTATGAATGACAGTATTTAAATGGTTGGGTAGAGAACTGGAGAACTGCTACAAATCAAGTAGCTAGATTAACATCTAATGTTCTCTTCTCATGTGAATATTTCAGGGGGGAAGAATTAAGAAATCTCCAAATGTAGGAGGTATTGGAAAGACAAATCAATTAAAATAGCAAAGAAAGTGGTTGAATTGTTTAGAAATTCTACTGTCTGAAAGTGAACGATACATTGGAGTGGAGGAGAGTAGGGACTTTTTAAGGAGACGGGTATTGCTTTAGGAATCAAAATTTTACAAGCTGTTTCACAGGCAAATTAAAAGCAAACAAACTTTTGGGGGAGAGAGATGCACTCTAAATCCTAGACTTAAAGCAGAGTAGTGAGCTTTGAGCAAACTGGGTGAAAACTAATTGCTTTCAGGGTGCAAACTGAGTAAGTATAGAAATATGTATAGTTTGGGGTGCTTGATGTAAAAGAAATACTTAAGTCTGATTCTTAAAATATAGGTGTATATTTATTTTTGTGTGTGAGCTTAGGTCTGAAGTACATAGGTTTTCAGTGCCATGACTGGCAGATGAGCTGTGCAAACCCATTCTGCTGCAGTAAGAAAGCATGTGCATCCATCCATTGCTGAAGTGTACTCAACATTTTGAAGATTGACGTGTCAGTTTTGTTTAAGCTAATGGCAAGGCAAAGAACTTCTTCAGAGTACTTTCAGAATTGGCTCTTTGTTCAGCAAATGTTGCTGTCAATTTGTAGTTCATGGCAATACTGTATTTGTAGCTGAGAAATAATGCATGCGTGATCACTGTTGTTAGTGCTCTAATCTTGCAGCACGGTCATTTCAGTAATTCCTGATACAGATTAAGTCACACTTACTTCCAGTTAAGTGACACTTCTTGTTGTCAGTGTGATGTAGTGAAGCGAGAGGTTTCTCGCATGTTTATGGAGCACGAAGATTGCAAGCTCCCTGCTTCTGCAGAAGGTGAGAAGGTGGACAAAAGCAAGGGGCTTTAAAAGTAAGAGGGACAAGAATGCGAATGCAATGGATAACAGAATAGGTGGGACAGCACTCAAATGCAAAAGTATGCTGCTGTGACAATCCAGGTGAGAAAAATCTGTATTAAACAGGTTAAGAGGAAGGAGGACAAATATTGGACAAAGAATACGAAGGCGATGGGAAGTGAGAATAAAAACCAGGTGATGTTTTCAGTAACCTTGAAAATCTTGAGCATCTTGTAGAGAGTGGCACGCCAGTCCCTAAAGGCCTCTGGTTCTTAAGGTGCTGATGTCTTTAAGCATGAAGCACGGTGAGCAACTGCTAGCTTGAAGCAATGCATCGGTGCCTCTGGTGCTCTGCTCCTTCGGCACCTTGTCAGTGCCTTGGAGCTGTTTCCAGTTGAACAGTCGTAAGAGCTTTCAGTCTGTAGATTTCAGGAACACGCACTGGAGTTGATGCATCCATGCTGTCAGGGTGCTGATTTTTCCACTGTTGAAATATGAAGGCAAGATATCAATGTTAGTCCAGAATAGCTCTGGCAGTGTTTAAAATAATTGCCTAAAATCCATGCAATGAGAATTTGAAACTGTGGAGAGTAAACAGTGAGGGACTTAAGAGAGTCAACATCTCTCTGCCTCGAGCGTGGAACACCTCCATGGGCTGGGGCTAATTTCCAGTGCCAGATCAGTCACAGAAATACTAACGTATTGAGCAAAGGGGGTGGGCGAGGTCGGTTGCGCTAGACAGAAGCATCAGAGAGCAGTAGGTCTGTCCTGTGTAACATGTATGTCTGCTTGGAGAATCTGTCTGCAAGAGACATCTCTTTTCTGAATTCAGGGCAGATGCAGCCCTGTCTTAATTCACTTCTAAAATCAGGTTTGGTTTAAGCTTTATTCTTTGGCGGGAATGCTTTTTTTGCATAGGTAATTTCTTCTCCAGGCCCTCTGAGCGGTGCTGGTGTCCTGGTCCAAAATTTCTCTTGTATGCCATTGACAGTGATGGCACACAAGTTTTGCCCTTCTATAACACAGCAGCGTTTGGGTGCCTGGGTTGCTTTCCTTGTCTGTTGCTCTCGCCTTTTCCCACTCCAACACTGAAGCATAAGGATAATTTTTAAAATCTGAAATCCCAAAGAAGATTATGCTGACACAGGTAGCGGAAAATTCTTACTCCCAGGTAAGGTGTACTTATTCACTCATTTTAACAACAAATTTCAGTAAATGCTACATGAAGCAAAGTACACCGCTCTATTTAGGAAAGCTATTTTGTAAGATCCTGCAGCTTTTTCCATGGGTTTGAATAATTTGGTGCCACGGGTGTTTCTATGCTTCGTATTGCAGAAAAAGTAGCAGTGAGTGTGTAATTTTATTAGAAATAGGGTCTATTTGATGTCGAAATTCTTGTTCTTTCTGACAATATGTTATCAGTCAGTAGGTAATGTTGCTGACCAGCGAATTCTGCTGTGTAGTTTTTCTTTGTTACTTACTTTTAGTTGTTCTAGATTTCATAGATAATACCTTTGACATTTGGGATTTTATATTTAAATTTCTTCTGGAGGATGAACCAGTGTCTCCTGGGTTTTCTCTTAAAAATAGAAGTCGAACAAGTTGCAATCCTTGCATCCCCAAATGAGAGAATAAACAAGGTGCTCCGTGAGCAGTGAAACCACAGAAACCAAGTTTTTTTCGGTGTGATCTTCCTCTCTAACATGTTGATTTCAGCTCCCACGAGCTGAACCCTCTCCACAGCATCTCCAGTCTTCCACCACCAGTGATCCCCAAACCTGCTGTCACTGTGGTCAGAAATTCCTGCTAAAAAGATTAAAAAAAAAAAAAGGCACAAATTGCCTAATTTTTTTCCAGCTAGCGTTGTTTGAGGGGTGAGAAACAACATGTACTATGGCTGGTGCCGAGCTGCAGGCAGGCTCACGGTCCATCCTTCTAGTAGAATAGACCAAGCTCTAACTTCAGTCTGTTTTCTAAGCTAGAGACTTTCAGTCGTACAGGCAAATACAAAATCGCACAAAACTTGTCAGAACATCCCTTTAGTACCCCTGTTCCTCCATCAAACTTGGTTGACCTTGGACTCAAAATTATAAAGGCCTGGAAAGAAGACTTTGGGAGAGGGGACTCGTAGAAACCTGCTGAAAATGTAACTTGAAACACCATTTTAAAATGCTTTTGGTTTGTGTACAACTTACAACAATTACGGCATGCCCGCCAAAATGGGGAAATAATCAGTCCATTTAATAACATGGGCTTTTTCTCTCCCTGGACCCTTTTCTTGCTAATGTCACAGGTATTGCTGCAACCTTAACTCTGTCCCCTAGAGATGGAGACGCCGGGGCTGACCCGTGCCATTCTGTACTCAGGCCAGTCTGCTTTCCAGCTAACGCAGCCCTTCGTGCTCTCGCTTTATGTTAGCAGGGAAAATAATCCCCGGGTTACACACAGAAAAGCAAGAACGTTGATATGAACTGAAGTGTGTATTTACATTTCTGTTTGGACTAGCTGCGTGGTCTACCTTGGTTTTATTGTTTGCTTTCACCAGCATAGCCAGGATTTTGTAAGAGTGAGTCTTTCTGCTCTCCAGGCACTAATGTATCTGCCTTTCTTTGTATGAGTGACGATAAGTACCTTGCTATTCTTTCCCTGTGCAAACACGTGGGGCCTCTGGCAGTTTCCAGACAACAAGATTTCCACGCAAGTGCCCTGAAGGTGTGCATTGTGCCCTGTATGGGTATCAAGGTATCGTTAAATAAAATTTTAAAATAAAAATAATTAAAAAAAAAAAAAAAAAAAAAACGGGGACAGGGGGACACCTGCCCACACAGAGCAGATCTCTTAGTTTGAAAAAAAAAAATTGTGTGCATGTCTAACAGCCCTGCAGGCTTCTTGAGTCTGTTGGGAAGAGCCCTGCCTTCTGGAAGCTCATGGTCATTGTTCAGACGAGCATCCATCCTGCCCTCCTGGCAGGGAAGGGTGGCCTGGGGCGCTGTGCGGGGAGAAGGCGCCCTCTGGACCTCGTGTTAGAGGTTTGGAAGGACGGGCATGGGAAATGAAACTGGTTAGTTACGTTTGCTTTCTCTTTTCTTTTATTCTCTATCGGTAGTGTATCTGTCTCTCATTAATGGGGATTTTGGCTGGTACTGTCTGTGAAGAGCTGTCACCATTAAACTCCTTATAATAGTAACAAATTAATGCACGTCTGCCCTTTTTCTTGGCCTGAATAAAGAATAGTACTGTAGCACCAGCTATTCGGAGAGACCGCGATTTAAATATTTTAGCGATATCTACTATTTACCTGACCGATTTCTGATAACTTAGTGGCAGTGTTGGCTTTCTGACATAGCTGCACAATAAATGTGGCTTTTTCCTGGTTATTTAGTTTTGAGGCTCCTTGACTTGGTACCCTTTCAGCTGAAAGGTATCCCGGTGGTGGTGGTGTTCGCCAGAGCTCTAAGTAAAAATGACTTTGTTCTCTGCTATGTTAAATTGGCTGGTTAATTCTGGTGTTATTTACCCTGTAATTCATTAGTTTTACTCTACCACTGGCAGCTGACAGGCTGTAATTTCATGCCTTGCAATAAAAGATGTCTCATAATCTGCTTCATTTAGCAGCAAGAGAATTTAATGAAATTAACTGCAGTCCTAATTATGCCAGTGAATACTAAAGACTGCTATCAAGTTTCCTCAGAAAAGGACAAGGTCCACCTCATGAAGGATTTAGAATATAATTTCCTGGGAAAAGTTGCAAATGTCTCCTTCTATTGGCCAACAAGGGCCAATTACAAGTGCTGATACGACTTTAATGAACTAGTTTGTTCTGAGTATGTCTCACAAGGAATAATAATTTTTTATTTTTGCGCAAGTTTTTAGAGGTTTCTCTCCTTAGAATAGCTGATCTACGAGAATTAATTATTTTGTTCTTGTTTCGAAGAATTTTTCCTCATCTTTTCCAGTGCCTTATGCTGAATACTAGCAACTGAGGAGGCAGCACCGGTGGTACGTACTTCAGACAGGGAGTAAGGGTAGTGGGTTTTGGAGATCTTCATGCCAAAGGACATGAGACAGTTTGTTCTCATATGCCATAATTCATGGGAAGTTCATAGCCCAATTACACAAACACCACAATCGAAAAGAAGTAAGAAAACTCATAAAGAAACATGATGGAAGAGTGCTGACATTGCATGAAGGGAAAAGAAGAGTTGATACCGAAGAGGATTCGTAGGGCTGTGGAAACTCTGAGGCGGTTCTTTGCAATTTTGTAAAGGGTATCTTCTCATGCGTGCTTTTTTGGTGCATATTCATGACTTTGTATTGAAAAGGTCTTTCTCTATTTGCTGGCAGGGTGGTCTTGATTTCCATTCCAAAGTATTGGTTGATGTATTTGCCAAATGTGTGCTAACTGCTTTCTAAGCACTGCCACACTTAGACAACATGATGTGAAATGTAACCACCATTTTATGGCTTAAATGATGTTAAATGTAGTTAATTGGAAAAACTTTTAACTGCAGAGAATTTCCCTGTGAATAGCCTTCATAATAACCATCTCACTATAAAACGCAAAATGCTTTGCTCACAAGGACAACTGTACTATAAAGGTGAAGTGTATTGATCAAATTACCTGAGATAATAAACTTCGGATGAATAACTCCGCTATTGATGAATGGGAGAAGTCTTCCTTTTTACCTAATACTGTTAGTGTGATGGGAAGGCAATTGGGAGAACAGTATTGCAGAGTGCATGGTTGTTTCAAGCGTAGTTTATATTTTTAAGTTAAATAGCTGTGTGAAATTGTTGATGGAGAATAGCACTGGATTTTTTTACTGTTTCTGTTCTTGTTTCTTGTTTTCTAAGCTGTAATTTGTTCAAAGTACATTCATCTTCCTTCAGATAAAAAGTTATAGGACTGCATAAAAGTGGATATATATGGGGAAAGAGACTTAAAATGGTCAATATTTGCAACTTGCAAAATCGAATAAAGAGAGAACAATGAACTTCTCCATACACATTAGTGAAAAGTAAGGTCAGAACACAACTGAATTCAGGTGCTGGAGATGCATGTATCCAAATGGGGAAGGGTTTAGGGTCCCAGAAAAGAGGAAGAAATGTGGTGGAGGAAGCTTAGTAACAAATTATATGTTCTGGTTTTTGTTGTTTAGTACGTGCTTGATCCTTCACTTTCTATCGAGTAGGGATTTCATGAACTTGTTACAATTAAGGGAAAGAAAAGCAAGATAATGGGTGTATCTGCTCTTCGTAACAGCTTGAATTTTGGATCTGACTAGAGATGTCAGCTACCTCGGCAACTTCAGATACATAACTCGCAATAAACCTAATGCAGATCTATTTTTATCTTTCAGAATGCAAACAGAAAAATCTATATTATTATTCAGTACATAGTTATCACCTGTAGTTGCATTTATGGGTGAAGAATTGTTAGTCAAAGCGAGTAGAGACAATACAGAGGATTTAGACATGCGTGTTCTTGAAATGTGGTATATGCCATCAACTGAAAAAGACTGGAAGTTATGAAGAACCACAAGATGATCATCAACTGTAGTATTCATGTGACAAGCTTTAAAACTGTTGCCTGAAAAGCAAGATGTACATATTTCAGGGGAAAGGACTTGAACATAAAAATGTGGCGTAAGCTTTTCAACTTAATGCAGAAGGGGGACAAGGAACTAGTATGAAATACCAAAATAATAATTGGATTTAAAACTGGTTATGGTGAGGGAAAGTACGGAATTGGTATTCCTAATAGACATAGAAGCTCAGGATGGAAAGAAGGCTGTATTACTGTTTGATGTTTTATCTAAGAGATAGCCAAAGTTGACTTGGCTACTAAGTGTGGTTATGGTGTTCAAGAATTTTTCTTCTCAAATTTGCAAAGGCTCTATCAAAGCAGGCATCCTTTAGTCATAGCTGAATTTGTCCATGTGATACACTTTAAGATCATTAGACTCACAATTTGAAATAAAATTTTTAAATTAGGGAGTGAAAAAATACATGTCTTACATTTGTATAACAATAGATTTTATCTTCTTAGGAAACAGAGATTAAACTGAGCAAGCTAGTATAAACTGAAAGTCTCAGTTGGGTATCTTCAAGACAAGCAAGAAAGGGAATGAAGTACAGGAACAAGTTTCAGAAAAACTGCCACATGTAAATTAAAGGAGTGAAATGAACCTTTGGACTACATCATTCAAGTCCAGACACATAAATATTAGTAAACTAAATCCTTTTTAATAAGGTAATAACCAAAACCAAATAATAATCAAGACCAAAATGTTACTGTTAAATGCAATCATATAATCATGTCTTTGCAGTGAAGACCTTGCATAATGTGTATCGGCTGGCCTGATTATTTTACTGTGTTGTTCTTACTTCATTTGGTGTATACAAAGTATGAAAAAATGGCCTAAAAGGCTGTCCATCTTGAATGACCCAAAATGTCATATCATAAACTTACTTTACAGTAATTTGAAATAAGACTTAGTGTAAGAAACAGGCGCAAAGCTGGGTTCCTTCATTCTACATAGCAGAAGAAGTTATTCTTTGAAAAAGTTCTGAGATGATGTGAAGTATCACGTGCATGTGATCACCTTGTCATTTCATATATAGATAGATACAGATATAAACACATACATATATATATATATGTATGTGTTTATATCTGTATCTATCTATATATATATATATATATGAGAACTGCCATGTAAAAAACATTATCCTGTAGAAATGGAAGAGCTAGAGCAGAGGGCAACCAGAGTAAAGCAGGGATTTGAGAATATCCTTGTATTCAAAAGGTGAGAGCAAGACAGGTCTGCAGTCTTTGGAAAGAGATGAAGAGGAGCCTTCTTTTAATGGCCAGGACTGATTCTGTGAGGCTGTTTGAGCTCGTGTCAAGCGCGATGCAAGGGGGCAAGAACTTAAGCTGGAGGAGAGGCCAAGCACCGCAGGAATGCGAGTGGAATCTGAATAGTGATAAAACAGACATTTTTAATGCGTTACATGCAAAATTCAGTTTGGATTATTAGCAAGCGTTAGCTTGGCTAAGGGTTTTTAGAGTTCATACCTTAATGCAATTCATTTTTGCTGGCTACCTTCGAACTTTGGAAGAATAATATTGAGTTGATACCATTGAGCTACACCGCCAAACTTTTAGCACCCAAAATTAAAAGCTCAATTTAAAACGTGAACTAGATCAGAAGCCCACAGAGGCAGAAACTTGGCTGTGAAAAGGGGCTTTGATATCCCTAATGTCTATTGTTTAATGTCTGGTTTTTGCTTTTAAATGCCAATGCACAGCATGGAGGCCTGGCCCTCCCATTGTGCAACAGAGGGTGCTTTGGGTGGTAGGGGGAAAAAAAGGAGAAATCTTCCGTCCTGCGAGCACAAAGTTGACAGGTACGTAAGTCTTTTGGAGATCTTTTTTAAGAAATCGTGCGCTAAAGTGTGCAAATCTGAAGTAAGCGTGCTGTGCGTGCATGTGTGCAAGAGAAAGTTAGCAGTCAGTCAGGTTTTATCTCTTAATGAATAGAGACTGCTGAAGTAAGGGTTAGGTAATTGAGTTTATAATTAATTAGCCATAACCCTCATCAGATAAAGCAGTTGTCGAGATTTTTTTTTATCTCCTTTCTCTCCTCAGGGCCTGCCCTTCTTTGTCCTTGCACTGACAGCCAGCACTTATCTTAGGCCTTCTCCAGGTCCGTGCCCATCAACCCCTCCTCCCTTGGGCTGATTTTTGGTGGTCAGCCGAGACCCTTATTGTCCTGTAAGGCTCACAATCAGCCTAGCTGTCGGGTGCCGGGATGATGAATTAGCAGTAGGAGTTAACGTGTAGGTGAACTCCAGATTGGACTCCCGATAGCTCGCAGAGCGGCTTCTGTGTGTTAGTCACTCTCCCCAGAGCTGATACGCCGCTGACACTTTGCAACAAAGAGGTTAAGAAGGTAGATTTAGTAAAAGAAATGGTGCATTTCTCCAGAAAGTTAGGTTGCTTACAAAGAATCCTTAATTTCTTCTGCTGTGCAATTCACTGCGACAATACCGAGAAAATAAATTAGATTTTACACTGTTTCTTTTGGTGACCTTATCTCCCTTATATTGTGGGTTGAACCTAGTTTGCTTGCAGTAGGGGTAGAAACTTTAGACCCGTATCTTAAAAGCATCAAGATTGTAAAAGGTGTCTAGTCTTTCTGCCCGTTGAGCTAGATTAAGGGGATTCAGACGCTGAATTTATCCTCTATCAAAGCACCGTCCTTTTACAATGCATTGGAGAAAAGGAGTTTTCTTGCTGTGTTTACAGTAGGCTTGTGGCATTGACCTGTTTTTATAGACAGGTTTACCTGCTGGAGGAGAAAAATGTTCAGAAACGAGTCCATGGGTTTTCTCTTCATCTGGAGTTTTTGAATTAGAGATGAAGACTCCCATGTCTTACAGTATTGACTTCAGGCTTTGGATGAGCACCGTTTCTCCTTAATCTGAGTGGCAGCACTAGGAAATGTAACTAAGTCTCTTGATGCAAGAAAGGCTTGATTCTTTTTGAAAATATACAAAGCATTATTCTTCAGTGGTCTGCTTAATTTCCAAGTAGACTGGTAAAGCTTTCCTTTTTCCTTGTCTTTCCAGCGGCAATAGGTGTTTTAAGTTTGACTTCAATTCTTTTTGGACTCGAGCAGCAGAAGCTTCCCTGGGCACACGTATGCCTTTCTAGGATCTTACTGAAAGTTAAATCAGTAATATATTAGTTAACCTCCATTTAAGATGACAGCGTAACTGCATAAAAGATATTACTGATGGCAGAACAAACCTGTTCCATTTTGGAATAATAGCTTAGCAATTGTCCTAGTGGATCTTACAGCCCTGCAGCTGCTGTGCTGTGTTGCTGGCGGTTTGTGAAGCTCTTCAGTTATGCAAGATGTGTACTTTATCCAAGCAAAGGAAAGCAAATTTTCGTGCACCTCGCTGCTGACTGGTCTAATGGAGAAGTAAAGGAGGCAATTCTGTAACCGCTGTTTTGGCAGGAGTTGAGATGGGAAATTCCAATCAGAGTTGCAGAATTTTTTTTTTTTTTTGCACCAGGAGGGCGTTCAAATATTGGAGCAGGTAATGAAAGCGGCTGTGAAGTCTCCATTCGTGGAGATGGCTTCAAGGGTGACTTGAAGATGACTCCTCAAGAGTCAACTGGACAAGGCCCTAAACCTGGTCCACTTTGGCCTGTCTGAGCAGAGGGCTACACAGAACGACCTCCAGAAGTCTTTCCAACATTTGGTGTTCTGATTCTATAAGTCTAGGTGGAGGTCAGGTAATCTAGTCAGCAAAGTCTTGTTTTATACATGCTGACGTTGATACCTCTGGAACACTAGTGGCACATACGTTTGTATTTCAGTGAATTTAGCTTCTGTTAGGTCAGTTAAAATAGGAAGAATAGATTGCTGGAGGATCACTTCCAAGAAGAGTGAAAATCAGTGGTGGCCTAGTACTAGGTCCTCCTCTGTTCTCAAAGGGAGAGTCCCGCTGCGTTGCAGGTTCTGCTCATCTCTGATGGGAGTGCTGCTGCCATTCTGAATGGCTTCGTGGGCACAACTTGCTGGCACTTTTCTCTGATGCACAGATGCGAGAAAAATACAAATGCCCAAGGAAGTCTAAACACAAAGCAGTCGATGTACAGGAGTCTTAACCCCATCACACCCCAAAACCTGTGTATGCAGTTCTTAGAATGTATGTGGTATGTGGAGACAGCGGTGCCAATGGGATGTTGGAGTGCCTTGACCAACCTTCGGCCCCATTTCACTAATTCTGGGATGAAAACATGAAAACCTTTCTGCTGGTGATCAACAGTCTTTCTGCCCACCCTCTTTTAAGGCAGCTAGGGGAGCCTCTTGTGGCATGCACGGGTTTTCCTACACACAGCTCCTAGTTGTGGGTCAGAACAACTGGTTTTGCCTCTTGCGACTGGAAGCGAATCAAAGGAAACAAACGTCTTTCTCGTCCCCCAGAGGCACTTAGTTGTGTTTTATATGAGAGAGACCACACATGAATACAGAAGAAAACAAGATAACGATCATCTCTATAATGTAAGAACTGCACCAAATTTTTTTCCAGTTTCCAAATTATGTTATCTCATGCAGGAGGATAACTAAGTACTTTTCATTCTAGGGAACAGTAGAGGGGAAAAAGCTTTTGCTTTAAATTTGAGTCTGAACTGTAAGATACTGGACAATACTATCCATGAGCAATTTTTTTGAAGTAAAGCTGATAGTGTCTTCTGGAAGATGGGTATGGATTAATAGGATGGATTCACTCTGGATTGAACTAGTGTTTACATGGTTGGTTTTATGATAGAAGAATATTGTTGTTTAGATTTCACTGGATTTTTTTCTTATCAACAGCGTAATGTAAATATATATGATTTTTATATGTTATATATATATAACAATAAACTTAATGTAGTTGTGATTTCAAGTTTTTTTTCTTTTGAACAGGACACATTTCTTCACTAATACCCATTTTACTACAGGTGTTAGAGAAAACGGTGTGTATAGTAGATCAACTCAGTTTCAGGTTTTTTAGTTGCTCTTGGTGAGGGAAAATGACACGCTTTGTTCCTAAAGGAATGTTTAAGTGAGGTTCTAGCTGTCATCTTCAAATGTTCAGATCTTCAGAAACAAGTGGAGTATGTTATAGGACATGTTAAAGAATGTCCATGTCTTAAATCAATCCTGAGATTTACTTATACTAGATAGGGAAGTAGGGAAGAAAGATAAATAAATTTTTGTAGCCTTTGAAGACTTAGAAGATAGTACTATCTACAGGAAGATCACAGGGGGGATATTCAAAGTGGTGGACTGCAGCTGAGAGGTACCTCACTCTTACAAACTCAGCCACCAACCATAGTGTGGTGGGTTGACCCTGGCTGGGGGCCAGGTGCCCACCAAAGCTGCTCTATCACTGCCCTCCTCAGCTGGACGGGGGAGAGAAAAGCCCACAAAAGGCTTGGTGGGTCAAGAGAAGGACGGGGAGATCACTCAGCATTTACAGTCATAGGCAAAACTTACTTGACTTGGGGAAAAAAAATTAGTTTATTGCCAACCAAATCAGACTAGAATAATGAGAAATAAGACCAAATCTTAAACACACCTCCCCCCCCCCCCCCCCCCCCCCCTTCTTCGCAGGCTTAATTTTACTCCCAGTTTCTCTCCCTCCTCCCTGTCAGTGGTGCAATGGGATGGGGAATGGGGGTTGCTGTCAGTCCATCACCCGTTGCCTCTGCTGCTGCTTCCTCCTCGGGGCGGGGGGGGGGCTTTTCACACTCTTCCCCTGCTCCGGTGTGGGCTCTCTCTCACAGGAGACAGTCCTCCACAAACTTCTCCAATGTGAGTCTTTCCCATGGGCTGCAGCTCTTCATGAACTGCTCCAGCGTGGGTCCCTCCCACAGGGTGCATCCTTCAGGAACAGACTGCTCCAGCGTGGATCCCCCACGGGGTCACAGCCTCCTTTGGGTGTCCCCCTGCTCTGGCACGGGGTCCTCCGTGGGCTGCAGGTGGCATCTGCTCCACTGATGCCCTCCACAGTCTGCAGGGCATGGGCTGCCCTCTCACCACAGGCTGCAGGGGGGGGCTCTGCTCCGGCACCTGGAGCACCCTCCTCCTTCTTCGCTGACTTTGGTAGCTGCAGAGTTGTTCCTCTATCATATTCTTACTTCTCTCTTCCAGTGCAGTTTTTTTCCCCCCTTCTTAAAGACGTTATCCCAGAGGTGTTCCCACCATCACCCTTGGGCTCAGCCTCGGGTCTCTCTTGGAGCTGGCCGGCGTTGGCTCTGTCAGACATGGGGGAAGCTCCTGGCAGCTTCTCAGAGAAGCCACCCCTGTAGCCCCCCCGGCTACCAAAACCTGGCCACACAAACCCAATACACATAGCCTTTGGTCAAATGAAAAAAAAAAAATAAAAAAAAAATCTTGGTTGTACTGTCAACAGTATAGCAACTTCATTATTTTTCTGGAGTCGTGGGAAATACCAGTTCAGTTTTTCATGGTGGCAGTACCCAAAATTGTCTCAGCCTGGTGCTGTGGCACTTCACTAATGCATTTGCTGCAAAGCTGTAGCTGCAGTTAAATGCAGTCTGGTCCCGTGTACGTCCACAATCCTGGGGTCTGCTGTGCACCAGTGTCTCGTGTCATCGCGCCCCAGGAGCACTGGGGTGATGCACTTAAGCGAAGCCTCAAAATACTCTGGTGATTTAAAAGAAAAACTTTGCATTGAGAACGCAGAAAATAAAGCGTAGAGATGGATGGTGTAACCTAATTTTCTTTGCTATTTTCAAAGCTGGGGTTTTCCTGGGGTTTTTTTTGCTAATTGCTGATAACAGTATTACCATTGTTTTAAGCGTCTGTGAGTTTGGAAGATAGGAGGATGTTTCCGAAAGACTGGGCCAGAGTCATGATGCAAATAAACATCCTTTTGAGATTATAAGCCACCACTGATACCGATAGCAGCTAATAAGGTGATACTACAAGCAGTTCAGCCTGCAAGCGATCCTGTCGTTCTAGAAGGCTATGATGTATCGCCTGTAGCAGTCAAATTTCTGCTTTTCCAGGGTATTAATTGTGTTTAAATCTCTAGGATACAGCACGAGGTACATACTGTTTGGTTTGCTTTTTTAAACACTCTAATGATGGTGCCATTTTACAGGGTGTTCTCCTGAGAGATGCTAGAGACAGCGATGGAAGCTTTCAAATGGTGAAAGCTTTTCTAATTTTTTTTTTTTTTTTTTTTTTTTGATAACAAACTTGATGTAGTAAACGGAGAGTTGGAATGTCTGGACTTAAGACTTGCCATTTTGCAGCTAGAAATTTGAGGGCCTTTGAGGCATTCAGACTTGCAGAGAAGCAGTTGAAGGGCAGAGACAAGATAGCAAAACCTTCTGGTTTAGGCACCCTGGATAAAGTTGCAGGGAAATTTTAAATCATGACATATTTACATGTCTGTTCTGCTTGTAGGAAACAAAGAGAGCGGGCTTTTTTCCTGGAAGGTGTCATTGAGAGAAAGCTGTGATTTCCTGGGCAACGTCGGTGCTTTTTTTCCCCCCACTCTGGTGATTTCAGAGCAGGGATTGATGGGCCTCTCTTCCTTAACGAGTTTTCTAAATTGATTTGATCATTGCTTTTTGTCACTTTTGTAGAACTAACATGGAAATGACAAAAAAAAAGTCCGACTGACACACCCGAGCATGAGGTATTAAAGTTGGTAGTACCAAGTACCATCATCAGCCATAATTGACAAATAATACCCCTCATAAATACTGCCAGTCTTTTCAATTAGTTTTCATCTCAAATTCAGGATGCAAAATGATGGCCTGTCAACTGACAATGGATGACAAAAATTAATAAATTGTCTTCTAAATAGTATGGACACTTAAGAAAAATTGGGCAGCCAATTTAGCACAGCATGAACCGGGGGAACCTTTTGTACTGTTGCCGTGCCACTAATGTTGTCTGGGTCTTTATTAATGGTGCTTGGCTGCTGCTGACAGTTTTGTTGCTACTGGCAACTTTCTTCATTAAAATTAAAGCCAGCGTCAAATCCCATTAGCCGCACTCTGGGTACCTTGCATTTTTTTTTTCTTTTTTTTTTTGTCTTTGCAAACACGTTCTTTATCTATAGAAAGTTAGAAAAGGTAGTTAAAAATTAGCCTTTCGTCTTGTCTGTGTCTGATTACTTAACTAAATAATGGATTATATTTTTTTGAGGGAGATTGTCTCCAACATGTTATAACATGCCTAGTCTACGGTCAAGTAACTGCACAGAGAAATCCATAAATGATCTTTATAAACCGCCTTTTGTGAACATAGTGTTCTTCTGTATCGCCTGCAAGCTAGCTGGTGTTGAGATGCTCTCTCATAAAACAGTAATAGCCTCTGGAGGAGAGCAGCTCACTTGTATGGTATTCTGTTGCCTGTTCAACTAAAATATTAATGATGTTGCATATGTGCTTGAAATTGAGTAATCAACATGTGTGAAAGACTACTCTTAAAGGGAAAATATGCTGTGTGTATCTTTACATGATTTTGGGGAGGAGCTTTTATTTTTTTTTTTTTTTTTTTTTTTCTGCAAGCATCTTTTGGTTTTCTGCTTCAAAAAGTCCTGGATTGACTTCTTCAGACATTAGTCTTCATTCATAGAAATAGATAGCTCTGAAAAGGTAGAGCTTTTGCTCTACCTGCTGTCGCTACTAAGTACTCCAGAACATTAAAATGATGAGTGACCGCTGCATCGAATTACCCAAGGTATGCCAAAGCCATCCATAGGCGGTATTACAGATTGCACACAAAGAGTTAACCCTAACTTTAAGGCTTCACGTGGGAAAATCTGATGCTACCAGAAATGTCTCGCGTGCGTGCTGCCAGAAATGCCTAGAAGGGGACCGTGGTCTAGCCGTGTGCTTTTACTAATGGGATATTCTTTCTGGAGCATCACGCTTTGTCACCGCCTTATATACTAGCCATTTGCAAGGGCAGACATTTCCAAGAGAATTTAGTCACTGCCACCTTTGGTACACCATCTTGTGCTAATTGTACTCCTCTGGGTTTGTGGGCCAGACCACCCTAACTAGTGTCACAGAACATGCCTTTCCTGACATCATTTGGGTGTGAGCCAGTGATCCAAAAAGGTATCATCCCCTTCCTGATTCTGAAGGCTTCTGGTAGATGGAAATGCAAAATATGGCTTGAGTTTACATCTGTGTGATGGGTTGTGTTTACATCCCAAGTGCCCTGCAACGTGTTTCTGAGTGGGTAGAAAACAAAGTCTTCTGCTGACACCTTATTTTTGCTGTTACGGCAGTAAAAATACCCTTTGATTCAGAAAGTAGGAAGTGAGATGCTTCATCTTGTGTCCAGTAGCACCGTGAAATGCAGGTAAGCCCAGGCTGAAGCGTGCGGGACCGCCAGTGGGTTCGTTGCAGAAAGCCAGCAAATGGCTTCAGATTCTAATATCTTCTGACGCGCTCTCTTCCTATCAGTATAAACAGAGCAAGGGCTGTATACGAAACACCATTTAAACGTTCACTTAAATGGTTATATTTGGGAATGATCTTGTATGGTAAGTGAAAAACAATTAACGGTTTAAATGGTCTTTTAAACTGATGCACTTACAGCAATTTTTTGACTAAAATATGTGCTGCGTGGCTCAAATCTGAATTTCAATTCAGCTGAAATGTAGATTAAGTGACCCCATCATTCTCAAGAATGGATACTTTATAGAAAGAAAATAAACTGGTGACACTGAATTAGCATCCCTCTAATAAATCCAAGTTGTGCCTCAGCTTTTCTGCTAAATCCTCTTGGTTTAAGAAATAAATAAAAAAAGGTGTCAGTAGTTAATTGTTGACTGAAGCCTAATATCTGTTGAAGCAAATGAGCCATGAAATATACCACATAGGAAGTATTGTATCTGGAGTGATTTTAACATTAAAACAATATTACAATTTTTAACTTGCTGACACAATATGCAGAATCCTTTATTTTGAAATTGCACTGATTAATGCTAAGCTTGGTAAGTGGGTGAGAGGAGGAGTGTATGCTGTATATGAGGCAAAGCAGGCCCAGACAAAACTAGCCTTTTTTCTCAGAAGTACTGGTTTGAGGCATATTAAATAAATTTGGGGTTGTTTCGGGTTATAACTTCAGGAATCCTGATGATAACCTTGTCAAAAACATTGATTTATAATTTCTCTGGGAAGTTCTTTCAATGACTGACACTGGCAATGTCTCTCATATTTTGTTAACTGTAATTTCTATAACACCTATCATAGTAAAAATGGATTACTTCTGTTAATGACTGCAGTAGCTTTGCCATTTTGCAGTAACAATTTCAGAACGCAGGGTAACAAACCTCTGTGTGAAAGCTGTCTTTAGATTGTACCCTTAAATCTCTGGCAATGGCCCTGGTCCTGTTTTCACTGGGGTCCAGGGTGGCATTGTAGATGTGGAGGTACCTTGATATAGAAGAGTCTTCAGATATATACTATAGATTAAGCAAGTGTAGAGGCTTCAGAAACGTCGATGACAAGTTTGTGCTGGAGAGGTGCCGTTCTCCTTCACCGGCCCTGCTGGTGCCACCGGTTCCTTCTGGGGAAGTTCCCTTCTTCTACACTAGACATTGAGTTGGTCTTTGACAAAAGGCGAAAACCCACAGACCCTTGTTTTCTGTCTTCCTATCAACAGAAGTCATCTAAGGTGTTGTGAGTTGGGGGTTTTGGGGGTGAAATTTGGCACCCAGTAAAATGCATTTCTTCTCTCAAAGCACCCAACAATGCAACTCTCGTCATGGCTCTTCACCAGCACTAGAAGGCTTTTGGGTGAATTAGCTACACATTTTTATATGTTTCAAGCTGAAGCCAGAATGATTTTGTTTTCAGATGATAAAGTACAGATTGATTCAGCAGCACAAACAGCAGTCATTTGCTTGCAAGGAAAAAAGACAATTGTGTATGTTCTAAAAAGGATTATTTAAAAAGATGTGTCTCTGCTGTCCCTAGTAGATAAATCATCATTTTTTATAGATAATTTGTTTAGCTCAAAGTCAACTCAGATGTTGAGCAAATAGCAAAGGGATGTTGTTGCTCTTTATACAGTTGCCTGTTTGTGCCCAGGCATGGTCTACATTTACGTAAGTATTTTCCTCTTGTTTAAGATGAATTTGAGAGCACAAGTGCTTCAATGCATTCACTTGGACCTAGGCTATAGTTGGCAGTTCATCGTGTCCAGAATGGGCTGTGGTCTTCAGAGTATATATTACTATTCAGGTGTCACAAGATGGGGGCTCTGCTCTTCCCTGTGTCCTCTTGGAACACCATGGTGGCTGCCCTGTAACCAGCTCGGACGCCATCTCGGCATGGAGTTAGGGTAGAGTCTGCATTGTTTACTCTCCACAAAACAACTAAACTGTACCAGAGAGTCTGTTCTGAGGAAAACAAAGTGTATATTTAGGTTACAACTATATTAAAATATCCTTTTCAAAGTGATCCTTGTTTTAACGACCAGATAATACAAGAAATACGGTTATGACTAAATGGGTTTTCCCATTTTCTGCAGCCCTTAAGAACATGAAACATGATTTTGTGATCTTTAGGAAATAGGTTCTGTCTTAAACCCAGCTATGCCATGTGTGACTCAACCATTTTAATGGGTAACCCCTTTGAGCCTGTTAGCGTGCCTGCTTGTGTGACTGCTCTTCCTGGCTCACCTTCTGTTAACTTCTAAAACTGCGGGTATATGAATGCCTTAAATAAATGCGGTATAAAGCATTTCGAAACTAATTTCTTGAAACAGTCGTAGCACTTCTGATCGCCCTCTGAACTAAACAGAATTGCTGCCTCTTGATTTTGGATCTATGGCAGTTGTCATGCAGGGACATTGACACATCTACCCTCAAAATCCATCTGTATCTACCACTTGGTTCTAGGCCAGCAAGAAAACAGGCCTGGTGTGGAGAGACATTTCACCTCCTGAGTTTTAGAGCTATGGGTACATTTTGTAACGTATCAGTAACTCTGAAGCAGCTCAATGTCTGGGAGATGCTAATTCAATACGTACGATTTCCCTTAGCAGGTAAGGTGAGTCAGTTAGAGGGTGGAGGAATGTTTTCTCGTTAGGTTCCTTATTCTTTTTTTTCTGCTATAGCGGTGACAGGATACTAGTTGCCCAACATATGTTAACTGCAGCTCTGAAGGATTGTCATCTTCATTTCTACTCCTCTGAGTGAATTGGACATCTGAGGTATATAACGTGGGACAAGCCAGAGCATGCAGTTATTGTTTTTATGTGTGTGTGTGTGTGTATGTATATATATATATAATGTTTAAAATACTTATTTTTTTCTTGGTCTTAGTAGGGTTTTGAGGAAGGAGAATGAGGTGGGTGGAAGGAAGAGTGATGGGGCATCTCTGCAGTGTTGAACCAGTTCAGTGCATCCTGGGAGGCTGGGCACATCATGAAGCAGTCCACTACCTTTCCAGCAAGCGTATGTGGTAGGGTCATTGATGCTGACGATCCTGTGACCAGAGAACAACGTGCAAAAGTAAAGAAGAATGAGACAATCTGGGAATATTGTTAACTAGAATAATGAAGAAGGTACCCTTCTACTGTAGAGGGGGGAAAAAAAAAAAAAAAAAAGAAAAAGATTTTTCTTAACTTGCCCCTAAAAAAGATTAAGGACCACAGGTATAACTGTTCAGCAAAATTATTTTTTAATGCAGGACACTCCTTTTGATTAAAAAATAATAAAAAAAAAAATTTAAAAATCCCATTATAGTGCAGAGTTTCATAGGGTTGTTCACGAAGACCTTTTTGGTCCCAAAATTTCGCAACATGAAGTGTGAATCCTTTCTGCACAATAATATGGAACACAGTTTTTAAAAAAAAAAAAAAACACACACTTTTTTTTTTTCCTGCCACTGTTCTTGGTTTTGTTATTCAGTAGATGCTGTATTAAATTGGATTTTGTGTCCATCATTATTAAAATGTGAAGTGTGTCGGTCACAAAGCATACATTTCAGGGCAGTTAGCTGAATAATTCTTTTCTTTATTATCCCAAATTACTGCTGAGCTCTGGAGAGGTGAGCAGTTTAGCCAATTATTGCCATTTGAGCTGGATTTGTGGGTGATTAGCTCCTGGTCGAATTCAGTCCTGGCAAGGGCTTTGAAGCCTTCGCTTGTGTGATTTTCACAGCAGTGAGGTAGGAATAGACGCGGCTAATGACAGGAAGGTCGCGTGGGTTATGTGACCTGTGAGGGGGGGGCTCGGGTTTAGCAAATAGGGCATCCACAATAACAAGTGTGTCACTAACCCCGCCGTGCATAATCGGAGTTTTATAGGATTGTTGGAGATGCTGACAGCTCAATTAAAGTGTAACCCTTTGTACCATGTACCCTGGCAGAATGACAGAAATATTACCAACAAAAAAGGGAGGGGGCCACAAGGGAACTGGTTAAAGATCCGGTATTCTTTTTCTTTCCCCCCTTCATCGGAGCCTGCACAGAACAAGCTGCAAAAAGCATCCATTTGTGAAATAATAGGTTGTCCGGGGGAGGGGTATGGTGCCAAACATGGCTACAAAAAAAAAAAAAAAGCTGCTCTTAAGTGGTCTTCCTGATGTTTCTATGGAAACACTATAGTATCAGGATAGAAAGTTAAAATTGGGTTTTAAGCTTTTCATGGCTTTTCGCCCATGAACCCTCCTCCCCCCCAAATCCCTACTTTATATGAAATATGATAAAGAATTTCAGGGTTCAGGGAACGGAGCGCTACTGTAGTGAGAGCCGCATCGTCTATCTAGAAGTAGTAATGTCTGCACGATGGTTCCTCCTTTTATAACATCCCCCCCAACGCTCAGCTGAAGGGAAATAAATGTTTTGTTACTTCTTTTTTCATGCCTGACCCTGCAGCCGTTCCCACCGCCACGCCTGTTTCCACTCTTGGAGCCTTTTCCAAATTAACCGTGCCACGCAGTCGTGTTTGCCCGCACCGGATCAGTTTTCCCAACGTGGTTTTTCCTTTTAATTTTAGTCCAAGCAGCAGTGTTTCGCCAAGCTGATTGGCGCGGATGCGAAGTGCATTTGTGGCCAGCGCAGTCAGAGCGCGGTGCGTGATGCAGGAGCCGCAGCAAGAGGTAAGAGTTCAAATGGAGCCGATTGCTGCCGGCTCCTCTGCTGCTGACTTAGACCCCTTGGCATCAGCCGCCTGGCTCCTCCGACACTAAGATAATGATTTGCATCGCAGTGCGTTTCACATTAGAGCTGACGGCGGTGTCAGGGAAACCACAACTGCCAATGCCAAGGGGTTAATAAACCAACTACTTGAGATCATTAAGGGCTGTGATTATTTTTATTATTATTTTTTTAACAGTCCAGGGTAAATGGAACAAACCTCGGAAGGCAACAGAGGCAGGAACTGCTGTAAGGCAGAAAAATATTGTGACTTGCTAGGTGCTGTGCGGTAAGCTGGGCTTAGAGCAAGAGATGTGCCATTCCTTTAAGTCAGTAATTGCATTCTGTAACACAGCTGAATATTCAACTCTGTAGAAAGGACATACAGATAACTGTAGAGCATGCCACGTGCTGTTGATTTTCTAAAGTCTAATTTTAGAAATAATCGTAAACGAGGGCTAACGAAAGAGTGCCCCTTTCACAAAGCTGACAGCTGAAGAACTCTAGAAGACTCCTACTTCGCTGAGCCTCCCTGTCCTTCTGCTACACGTGCCGCGTTGTCTTTTGACGCGCCTGTTTGGGGGTCTTGGAGCATTATCCTGGCCACTGTGTGCGGCTTTGGACTTGCGGCGCTCTGCCAGAGCGGGGTGTTTATTGCTCTGTCTGGACACTGCGGCAGGGCTGGGTCTTCAGCTTTCCATTCAAATTCTTCTTTGGACGCCAGGGTACCTGCTCTTGCGTGACCATCTTTTTTGGCCCTTGAGAAAGCTTCTCGTTAGGTGGGTGAATGGGATGTGCCAGATGATGGCTTCCTGTTCTCTAGTCCCCAGATTGCGGTGCAGCTCACTCCTCTCAACCACATCGTGCTTGTAAGTAAGATCAGTAGGTTCCTATGATCAGCAACATCCTTGAGGAATCCCTTATCAATGCCGTGTTAGAAGTACATAGCCTTCCTTTTGAAAAAAAAAAAAAAACTGCAGCTGCAGGCTGGGGAGTTGTGGCAACTCACCTTAAAATTATTTGCTGCATATCAGAGGAACTCGTGCGTTACCCACCGTTGGCAGGTAAGGTCAAAATCCGGAGGCTAATTTGTTGAAGCACTCAGTAAAAATAAAAATGCAGTAAGAGTGAGCACTAGGTTTGTTCTTCCCGTTTGCCATGTCTTTAGTGCTGAGGTTCATTGCAGGAATTCAGTAGCCATTCTTCACTGGAGGTGGGAATCTTCGTTGCCAGTGCTACAGTGAACTGTAAGACTTGCTTAATCAGCATTGGGATTCTTTTTAGTAAATCTAATTTTTTTTAGTAATTTGCATGCAGAGAGCTTGGAAAATAATGGGTTGCGTGTTGATTGTCCTTCAAGTTTGAGCAAAGCTATTATCTTGTGCTTCACATCAGATCTTGGGCCCTCTCTCCTGTCTCCAGATGGAAACAGTGACTGATCAGCCTCAGCATTAGGTAACGGTTCGTGGGGTAGTTACCCGCTGCACTGAGTTACTGTCTTGTGTTTATGAAATGTTAGAAGAGAATTGGGTTCAGTGTTCTGATTTCATCTTCTCGTAAAGTTGGCGTAGAACATAAATTAGAATAGTTTCTTCAGTGGGGAGGCATCTTTGAATCTGTAGCAAAACTCTGCTGCTGCTGTAGTGCCAGCTTTTAAAGGAAGGTGCGGGCAGTTTTCCCGCATGATTGGCTGCAGTAAGAATATATGGGGTCTTTTAGCGGGGTTTTTTGCAATGTTATTGTTAGGTACTGAAGTTTGAGAACATTTGAGGTCTCCTGTTTTCAGATCTCTTTAGAGGCACTCTGCTTTCTTGTAACTTTTATTTTGTGGTTCAGTTGGTTCCCAGTTGTGCCCTGTTACTGAAGATGATGTTTACTAGAGGTTTCCAACTGTAAAAACTTAAACAGCTTCATAGCTAATTGACCAAAAGACCAAGCAGCATTCCCTTAAAGTCCTGAGGAAAAAAAAAAAAAAAAAAAAGACTTAAGTTTGGGAAATCAAGAAAACAAGTTACGTTTGTATGGAAGGATTCCAAATACATTGGTTGTCTTCAGCAGTTTAATCTCTAGCGAATTAGTTTCATACTCTGGTGTCTGCTCAAATTAATTGTTGAAGAGAGAGCAGCGACTACCGTAAGCTTCCTATAGCATGCAAGTATTGTTTGTAGGTTGAAACAGTTTGAGCTGGTGTCTACCATATGCTGGAAGAATGGCCTTTAAGACTAGAAACCTGCTACAGTTAAATATTCTAGAAGCAAAAAAATATCAATTAAGAATTAATCCCTTGTTTGTTATTAGGACTAGCTAAACCAGTCCCTGTGCTGCTGGCCAGACTACCTGGGGTTGGCTGGTAGTGCAAACCTGGAGGATTTACCAGCCCTGGTTCACCATGTTAATAGATTTAAAGGAAGCAGATGTTTTACTGACCAGAAGTCATATGTAACAGTTAGTTTGTGATCCTCACTATGAGTGGTTACCTTTGCAGTTATTTGAGGGAGGATGTTTCTGAAAAACATGAGTTTTTCTTTTGTGAACAGGATGCAAATGATAGAGCTGTAGAAAATTCATAGCACTGCTAGCTGCTAATCATAGTTATGAGAACTAAAGACCTGAGTGGAAAATTAAGAATTTACGCCGTTAGCGATTAAGTGCGAGATTACATATTCCGTTCTGTCAAAACAGCATCAGGGTAACAGTATGGGGTTGGCTAAAAATCAGGGAGGGGAAGGAAAAAGAGCTTGCATGATGCCAGTACCTCTGCCATGGCTGTGGTGTAAGCTTCTGAAAGAAAACAGAAACTAAACATACTGTATTTCGTTTTTCAGAAGGACCAGTCTTGGCTCTGCTGACTTCCAGGGCTCTACCATTTTCACTTGACATGCCAAGAGAAGTCAAATCTACCAAATCCTATTAAAACAAACACACAGCCCCAACCCCCCTAAAAAAAATAAATTCAAGTCAGTGCTACAGCTGGAGCAAATGCAAAAAAAGGTGCAGTCGGTTAAACTTTGATCACTGGTATTATCCTGTTTGTGAAACCCTTTGTGTTTCGTGGCTCCTGTGAAATCCAAAATACCTGGGCAAGTGAGAAAATTGAAACGGAGCACAACAGGGCACGCGAAGGATGTTGGTCCACAGACAATATTAATCTCGCAGGCCAAGCAGTGGCTGTAGATGTCTCTTGACAATCAGTATGTGTGTTTTGATGGCATTTATTTGTGGGAAGTATGCAAGTCTATCCTGCTACCGCGTCTGGCCTGTCTGAAAAATTAAGGCGACTCACCTCCCAGCATCTTCACTACAGTATTAAGCAACTTCAAGAGGTCGCTTTTTTAAAAGCTGATAATTTGCCTCTTAAAGCCTGAAATATTTCTGTAAAACAAATTTGTAATTGTTTCACCATTTGTCTTCATTTGTTGTTTAAGCAAGCAAGGTTTGTAGCTCACAGGAAGGCATCTGGAGCGGCAAGACTGAGCCCGGTACTGCGCGTTCGGAGGAACTGTGTATATTATGCACAGTGGTCCCTTGACCAGTGTTGGGTGGTTTGGTGTTTTTTGTTTTACTTTAAGTCCAATCAATCCTGCACTGGCGGCTTTTCATTAGCTGCTCCTGCTCTCACAGTAATGATTGGGATGCAGAGCCTGATGGCAGTCTGTAACTTCTCCTGGTGCCCTGAAGCTCAACAGCGTAAGCTGATTGACTCAGTTAGGGCCCCAGTCTCTAACAGCAAATGCAATCAATAAATCTTTGTTGGTAAATAATTGCTATTGAACAGAGTTTTAATATAAATTTATGAGTGGTGTTTTATCACAGCTTGAGGCTACAGCAAGCCACTGAGTGATGGATTTCAGATAACACTTACATTCATTACATTAACTTTGTAAGTTATTTAAAGCTTGTACACTTAACATTGCTTTTGGCTTGCAATGACCTCCTGGGACTAGACGTAGCATACACATTACTAATAAAGAGCTCGCAGTATGTACAGACGGTTCCTCCGTTTGCTTTGTTCAGTGACGCAGTTCCTCGAGCAGAACCCAAGAAGTGAAGTTCGTGCACTCTGGTTTAGGTCTTTTTCCTGGGGCTCATTAAAAGTACAAGGTAGCGCAGCCCGGTAGGAGAAGCATTCCTCAATCAGACTCAGAACTGCAATTTTGGAGGGAAGGTGGTAAAAAAATATAATTTGAGGTGTGAAATTTTTCTCAGTTTGTGAGGAAATTGGAGGTGTTAAATTCTCAGTGTTGAATCTGGAGGCTTTCAGTCAGCTACACCGAACTGCAGGGCTAAAGTTGCAGATGGAAGACTAGCAAGTGCAAGAGTTCATACAAATTAGGAGAAATCATGTTATGTGATTAATAATAATTTGAGGCAGAGATTATTTTGACCAAAAAAAAAAAAAAAAATCAAAAACAATTGGTATTTTGAAGTAGAAGTTGATTTACTTAGTTCCTTACTGCATGGTTTGGAGCCTAAATGTGATTTTTCCAGTGTGCTGTGTGTACCTGGGGGCCTGTTTGGCTGTGACTGGAGATGTGCCCAAGCTACCTCTAAATTGCCTCAGAGATACCAAAGGTCAGTGGGAACTCATGTATCTCGTTTCTTAGGCAGAGTATCTGATGTGACTTAAATGTAGACATAATGTGACTGAAGTGAAAGGCTTTGTCTTTTTTTTTTTTTTAAGTAACATTTCTTGTCATATCTGGGCCATTTTTTTTATTTTTTTTTTTTTAAGTTTAGTTAATGTTAAAGTGCATTTATAACGGAGCTAAACTTCAATACTAAGAGCATTTCTCCAGACCATTCTATATAATTATCCCCGACAAAGTGGTGGTCTCTGGCCTTGGGGAAAAAAAACTGTGGTTTATGTGGGCTTCTCTGCTTTATAACACTTCAAGTTAGCTCCTTGTTTTCAGAGCAGTTTCCTCTGCAGGTACAGGACAATATTTTTAATTCTCACACAATACAAAAATCTATTACTTTTGCCAACGTAGTGCCTAAATAAAATGGATTGGGAAGTCTGGTTTGTTAGTTAGTCACAAATAGGTATATCGTCCGTGTTTAACGCTGAGTTGGTTTGGTTTTTTTTTTACATGAAAGCACAGAATTCTACTTTAAAAGCAATATGGAACCTCATTTTGAGTAATTTTCTTCATTTAGATCCAAAAATAAAATATTACAATTCATACCTAGATAGTAGCAGAACTTCTGTGTAGTAAAAATCACAAAAGTGGTAGGTTTTTGCTATTTATTGAGTTTGTAATTGGCATGAATTGAAAATTATGTAAGTTATGACACGTTTTCTGTACAGCAAAGGGACAGTTAAAAACGTGTGAAATATATATATAGTTTACTTTCTTCAAAACTTCAAAAAAGGCAAAGGGGGGGGGGGAAATCACTGTTCTGATCTTTACAGCCTTTTCCCCATTAAAAGGTCTGAAGAACAAACCAGTGCAGGGAAACAGCAATTTTTGATCCCCACAGCACAGCGATAACTAGAATTGGGTCCCCCTAAACGCGAGCGAACGTGCTGCAGGTGAGGTATGAAAGATTGGAAAGGTGAAGCGACAGATCACCTACTATAGACAAACATACAACTCAAAGGCAGAAATAAGCTTTCATTTTTTAATAGAAGAAAACAGTGTCTCTAACCACTGGAAGACGGTAATTGGGATGTACGACTCGCACTCGCAGAAGCTTTTGTAAGGAAGCATTTCAGAAACCCCATTCTCCCTTGTAAAAGTTTGAGTTGTAGCGAGGAACAGCACAAAAAAAAAAGAAATCTGACCCCCAGACGGTCAGAAAGTTCGGAGTTTGTACCGCTGTGTAATTCAGTCATCCGACACAAGCTTTTCTTTACGGTCCCATCCGCAGATTGCTTTGAATTGTGAAGGGTTGCTCTCTGAAGTTTTTATTCAGAGTGTGTGTCCAGGAACAGGCAGTTGTGAACTTGGCTCTTCTGCTGGGATCATCTCTCTGGTTGCAAAAGGAGAGTCGGTAGTTCCTATGGGTTGTGGCGAGGGGCTGCAGCTGGAAGTTATGACATCTGGAATTTGCCTCGCTCTGGAGGGCTTCTGCTTGCCCAGAACTGGCCCTTGTCCCCTCGTGGCTTTGGGACTGGGTCTGCAGAGAGATCGCTTTATAAAGCTACGGGTTTAGTGGGGAAAGAGCATCACTTGCTTTAAAGGTTTTAACCCGCTTCAATAAAAACAAACTCCGTGGGAGTTGGAAGCACCATGCTTGATAGTGCAGCTCTCTGTGTTCTGTTTTCCCATTTTTTAAGTTCTATGGAAAATGAGAATGGGAAAACTCGTTTTATGGGGATTAGAAAACTGAAGTTTGTATTGGTTTAGATTCCTGGCTATGATTTAATGAAATGAATATAAGTCGCCGCTTTTACCAGAACTTGATCTGTGGAAGGAGTCAGTCCCTGAGGTGGGTACTGCACGTAGTGTCTCCACTGGGACATTTCAGTAAGACTTTCAGTAACCAAAGTACTGTATGAATTCATTAGGAACTGCCTTCTGACGTAGTTTTGGAAATAAAAATTTCCTAGGGAAGTGCGTTGCTAAAGCATGGCTTGATTTGCCACCTTCAGTGTACGACAACGTGTTGTATTTCGCTTTTCTAAGTGACTTTCAGTTTTTAAACTGAGAACAGGTTAATACGCGGTAGTAGTCCCAGTCCATTTGAACGCGAGGATGACTTTTTATCTCAACTGTTGATTGTTAACATTCATCACTGATGTTTAGGTTGAATATGATTTGTGGAAAGGTGAGTCACCTTGCCCACCTCCTTTCCTCTCTGATCACACCTCTCTCATTAAATTATCCAGAATTTGTATTTGCTCAGTTTCCATTTTGCTGCTCTTGCCTGGAATTGGTGTCTCTTTTGCTGGAATGAACGGCTGGGAGGATTTCCATTGCAGTGTCACCTTACTGCCAAGGGAATGGGAACATTAAACGTGTGCTTTTCCCTGCTCGTGGAGCGCCTGGGCCTGGACAGCAAGGAGTCCCCAGGAACACGCTGCAGGGAGCACGAGCCCTGCAGTGGGTTCCTCACTCAACCTGGGGTTCATCATTTATTTCAGAGGGCTAGGAAATGCACTGAGAGTGGTGTCTTTATCAGCTGGGTAACCTTACTTCGTGTCATGTTAAAGTGTGCTTTCCCGAGGCATGGAATTCAGTGCAAAAGGATTTTCCCTACCCATTGGACAAAGCCAGCGCTGATACAGTTTTTTCTGTTTACATGACTTGGTTTATGAAAGCCCACTTAGACCTTTTCCTCCTCAACTGCAAACACTGAAGCTGCCCACGGAAAAAATGTGCATCATGCGAGAGGCAGGGGAAAACAAGTAACTTGAAGGAGAGAGCATATCTAAAAATGTTGGCAATTATATTTATCTCTTTCTGTGCCTTAAATAGTTGTGCGCTGGCAAGAGTGTTTAATCTTTTTTCTTTTTTCCTCTAATAGGGTATGCTGCTAAAGCGAAGTGGCAAGTCACTGAATAAAGAGTGGAAGAAGAAATACGTGACATTGTGTGACAACGGTGTGCTGACCTACCATCCCAGTTTACATGTAAGTACACCATGCTCTCCGAACGTTCAGCAACGTCAGGCCCTGATAAAGCAGTTTTGGCGAGTTCGTCCTGACATGGTTCTATCGAACCCTCTTTGGTGGAGGAACTTCTTTCTCTCTTCATTCCCTTCCCTCTCAAAAAGGCGTAATAGGAAATAAAATTCCCTGGTGCAAGTCTGAGTACAGTGAAGTTACTTTCAGTGCCCTAGAACTGGCGTTCCCTTTACATCCCAAGAGGCAGCTGAAACCATGTAAGCCTTTATTTTGTGCTGATGCTCTGATGGACTTGTTGTCAGTCCCGGGATGAAAAAACAGAAGTGTTTTGTAAGAAAAAGCGTCCTAGATGCTGTAGAGAGTGAGGAAAGTTTCTGGTCTTCGTCAGTGTGCAGTGGTTAGGATTTATTCAGAAGTAATTCTGAGCAGCCTTTTGAAAATGGCATGGCTATTAAAATAAGTGCCATAAAACTTCTTCATGTTAAGGCATCTGTCGTTGTCTCTGCCCAAGGATCCCGTCTGTCCCTCTCAGTGTGTGGAGCACAGTCCCTAGGTACGGTTTGGGGGATGGAAGGGGCACAGTGATCTGACTCAGAGCTAGCCCACCCTATCTGCCCTGGCCATGCCGGCAGGAGGAAAAGTGAGATTTGCCAGAGCTTTTCCATGCCAGAGCAGTTCGAAAGGCAGAGCCAATGCGGAGACTCCAGATCTTGAAATTCCCAGCTCCTTTGCTTTTGCTCTGTAGTAGAGGCAATGGTGAAATACAAAAAAAAAACCATGGTGTGACCCTCACCAAGATCTTTATGATCGTATCTGGTCTTATTTTTTATCATCGTTACCACATCTGAATATCAGAGGGTGGCCAATTGTGACACGTTTAGGGCCAGTAGTTTGTAAACCTATTGGTGCCGTTTTGAGCTCCTGGGCAATTTTTCCTTAAGGAGTGAAAATCTAAGTTTTAACCAGATACATTTTTGTAGATATGTTCTGGGTTTTATAGAGCTGCACGTGGAACTGGCAGGAAACTTCTGCTTTAGGGGAGTGATGTCTGAGGAGCATGGCCACACTGATGCTGTGCTTGCACCAACTTGCCTTTCCCTGTCTGCTAAATGATAGCACTTTCTCTGGCTTGACACAAGATTTCATAGTCTCAGATCCTACTGTAATAATGCTTTGCTGTAGTTTCTGGTGGTACGTCCATGTCTCTTAAAAACTATTTAATAAGATAGATGACAGCTACCTTCAAGGCATTACTGCTTTCCATCAGAAGTCTTCTCCGTCAGCCCTTGTCTTCTGGAGCAAGGTTTTCACTATTCCTTTTGGTGAAACTGTACAAGTCTCTCTGTCCTCTTTGGCCACTTTTAGTGCCTTTAAATTTGGTGAATTCTGCCGTGAAGTAGTCCCAAAATACCTGAATTGTATATTGGTGTTGCTCACAGAAGGGAAGCACAGATACTGCGTGCCTTTGAAGCCACCCCCATGGAGCTCCCGCGTGAGTTTTCCTTAGATTTTGTTGGCCAACTCTGGGTCATCAAGCAAGGAGGAGGCAAGCTGCCATTGTCTGCGCCAGGTCTGTTCCTCGCTTTGTAGAAGTGCTGTATTGTTCCTGGCGGTTGCTGTGCACGTGTTAGTTTTTCATTGCTTCTTGCAGACAATAGAGTACTTCTTCTCTGTAGGCTTCCCCGGAGCTGCTTAGTCTCCCCCAGAGTGAGAATCCATTGAGATTAGAGGTAATTACTTTGAGATTAGAGGTAAATCCATTGGAGATTAGAGAAAATCCATTTAAAGAAGAAGTAATTACCAGCCTGTAATTGTTTCCTTCTATCCCCCACCGTGCCCCCCCCACCCCAAGAAAAAGGTACACGGCTCTGTATTTCCATTTGCTCAGACCTCCTTGCGTAGCCCAGTTAGGTTTGCAACATCCTACTTTTGCCTTGGCTGTATGTGGTACTGGTGAGGGACCATGCTCAGCTCCTAGCTGACAGGAGGCTACTGGGGAAAATGTCCTACTTGTTCAGGGGCTTCTTGAGACACCTTTACTGAAGCCACTCTCTAGGAGTAACTAGGGTTCTGCTCATTCGTGTTAAAATTTTTTGGTGACGTGGTTCGTATTAGAAATGATGGTGGTTTAATGCCTTGTATCTATTGCCTTTAGCTTTCAAAGAGTCACTGCGCTACTTCTGCAGTGTATTTCCGTACTGTCAATGGACTATTTATTGTCAATTAACTATTGTTAATACACCCTGCAGAGCATTCGTCGTCCATCGGGCAGTAGTATGTGAGTAGCATCTTCTCTGCCCTTTGCAAACCACAGTGGGGGAAGAGCCAGGACCAGATCCTTGAAGTCTGCTGCGCTCCCAGTACAGTCTGAACAGAAATTTGTAGGCAGGAAAGCCAGAATTTCACTTGGGTATTGCCAAGTGAACGGGTTTTCCCCCAGGCAGGACTCTGATAATGTGTTTCTGGTTTGGTTTTTGTTTATCTGTAACTGCTCCTTGCTTTTTTCATAACAAACCAAAGAAACTGATGAATTTTTAATGCTGTGCTTGCATTGTTGTTTGGGATAATTTCTTACATCCTTTTGAAAAATAAGGGCCTTATTCCTACTAACCTTCCCATTAAACAGCATTGAAGAAAAGAACTTTTGTTAACCATCTAAAGTCAGTTTCCTAAACTCATAAAAAGCCTGGCTCTCACCTGCCCTGTTAGTTAGATTTGGGTTATCTCAAGTATGCGGGTCATGTTGATGGTAAAAATTTTGCAGTTGTAAATCTGTGAAGTGAAAGGTGGGCTGGCCTCTAGTGGTGGCAGAAGTAAATTTAGAAGATAATTTGGTCTTTCTAGGCTGTGGTTTGAGGCAGAACGTACCACCTGCATTGGAAGAACCTATTGTAATATTTAATGACTGATAGCGAGCACTGTATTAAATTTTGCTTGAGATCTGGCCAGAAGTGGATGAGTTGTCTCTGTCAGATGTGTTCAGTAGCGGTTCAGGCACGAAGGCAGTGTTTTTAATAGAGAGAATATGTCTGTGTTGCAGAAATCAGTACTGTCATCCTCCTTGAAAGGATTGGCTACAAAAAAGGTTTTGGGATGGGGAGTGAAAAATCAAATTAGTACCTTCCTTACAGAGGAGGTGTCCCTGGAAGGGTCAGGCCTGTTTGGCAGGGCAGCGTGTTGAAATGACTGCTGTATTGTGCCAGCTAGATGAGTAACTACTAATGCCACCGGGTTGACGTTTGACACAATAGCTAAATTCATACTCTTTCTTTTCAAGAAAGTGGGGGGAGAGGAAAATGGGGAAAGAAAAATATATGTACATAAGCACCCTACTGTTTTCTGACTTGGTCATGTCAGTTTTTTTCAAGAGCCTCAAACCATCCCATCCCTTGGGATGCTGAGGAGCTACGCCGATAGAAAATGGTGGGGATAATGAGAGAGAACTTTGACCTGCAGGCTTCAAAGTTCACCATAGCTACCTATTCATCTTCTGCTTCTGGAGTATAGCTGTTGAGTGGATGACTAAAATTCTGGCCGACAAATTCAGTGTCGGCCTCCCCAAAGAGACTCAGGGGAATTTGTCTAGGCATCTCTTGGCTTTTAATGGCAGAATGCCATGTGCGAGGGCTCCTGAAATGTATTCACCAGGATACCTGCTGGGCACCATTACATGCTGCTTCTTTATCTAAGCCTTATCCCGATGAATAGCTGATGGTGCTTCACCACTGTCTGTCTGCCAGAGGGTTACCATCACGCCACAGGTCAGTAGATGACAGAGCTTTAGCTGTGGATGTCCATTTTCTGCCTTTGTATCCCCATCATCATCACTGCCCCTCATTTATGAAAAGAAGAAAAAAATTTAAAAGCTGATAACGGCTTTTTTTTTTTTTTAGGGAAGGGCGCTTTTTTCCCCTTTTATATTTAATCTGTTCTAGATTTGATTTCAAATTAAAGCACAGTGCTGTGGCACCTTATGGGGGAAGAACAGCTTCTTAAATACATGAGAAGGAAGGTCTGATGCCCGTCTAGGACATGCATGGTACGTAAATCCCATGTACCTACACAGCAAGGTTGGGTTTTGCTTGCTGAGGGCTGTATGGCAGTAATGCCACTCTGTGACCTTGCTCCCATCCTCTCTGGTCTGATTTGATAACCTGCATTGAGGTGTGTAGGACTGTAGCAGCAGTGATTGGGAGAGGGGGAAACCGATCTTTTATCTCCTTGGATTCACCTGGTCCGCTCAATTCATCCGACAGTAGCCACAGTTTCAAAACTCTTCCTTAAAAAATAGCGCTGACTGGTTGAGCAGCCAACGGGAGCTGGCTCAAAGGGAGCATCAGCAATGCCACTCTATCCTCCAATAAAGTGAATGCATTTTAAAAAAAAAAAAAAAAAACAAACCAAAAAAAACTAAATCTCAGCCTGGTAAGGAGTTGTATCCGACACTGGGCTAAACTTTGCGCAAGAGCTTCAACACTATTATATGGATGCATCATCTCAGAAGATGACCCAAAATGGACCAATTCATGGGCCTGTAAAATGCTTTGAGACTTGGGGTGGGGGACTGGACTTTCGGTTGAGCTTTCCTTGCTTGGCCACTTCCTCCAAGAAAAGCAGACTTGGTGAGAAACTGGAGGCTATTGAAAATGTTGGTATCTGGAAGTGGTGTAGACCCATGCGCTTTCCTCGGGTTCCATAATACACAGCGTTTTTCTTAGACCTGCAGTTGATATTTTTGACCATTCTTACGACTTCCCTGAATAATTTGAAACCAGAAGGCATGCCTCCTAATGAAGTCTTCCATCTCTCCTCAGTTTTAAGAGAACACCACGCTGGCTGGGCGGCGTGGCCGGTCGGCAGCGGGGTTGTGTGGCGGCGGAGCTGGGTGTTGCTCTAGCCAAGGGAGCAGCGCTCGCCTTCGTGGCTATGAGTAACTGCCTACAGACATCGTTTTGGTTCAGCCTTATTTTCAGGGTTGCATTACCTCAGGCTGTTTAATAGCTCCGAAGTGCATTGTTTGTGTTGCTTTAATAGAACTATCCATGCTCTTATATATTTCTAAAATACCAATGTGTATGCCCATATTTTTTTTTTTTTCCCCCTCTTTCTGCTTCAAAGGAATGCCAAGCGGAATATTGGCTGGCTCTGAGAGTCCTTCTAACTGGCCTTTCCTATGGACAAGTAATCCTTAAATCAGGCTTTGGTAAATACGTATTTGAACTGACAAAAGGATATGCATATGTTGTTTTTCACATACGATGTAGCTCTACCTCCTGAAAGGGTGATCAAAGCAAGTCCTGCAGACTAAAAATTAAGGTATAGTTTGAGTGGTGGTGAAGAGAAATCTGAAGCATGTGTATGTTTTTATTCTAATTAGTGCATCCATTAATATGCCTAAAACACTGGTTAAGGTAGAAAAATTGAATGATAGGAGCAGTTACACAATAGATGTATAATAATTGCTTATTACAATTGATGAGTTGATGCCGTATTTTTTCCGCTCACCACAACTGGCACTCTTTCTGGAAGCCTTTTCATCAAAGCCACATTCAGAGCAGCATTCTTCTTTCTAACATTATTGACTTAAATTTTTCAGAGCTTTCCTTTCTTAATTCTAGCATGGTTCACTGTGAGTTTACATTGCTTCTGGTGGTACCTTGAGGATAGCCAACCTTTATGGAAAAAATGAGTGTTGATCATGCTGCTGTAACTTTTTCTGATAAAGATACCAAACACAAAATATCCATCCTACAATGTTTTAAAAGCAAAAGAGGCCTTAATAAAGTGGTAGAGCTGTAGAGATCATTCATTCACTTTATAGCTTCCTGGAAAACTTCTTTATTATCTTAAAGATGTAATGGAGTGAAGATCAATTTGGGAGAAAAACTTAAAAATGGGTGGTGAAAAGAGAAGCTAAAGTGTATTCTCAGACCTTGAGTGAGACCTATCATTTGGGATAGCTGTCAAGGCCAATTATTTTCTACCCCCCTGGCTTTGTGGCTTTTCAAACTAGAACTAGTCTTGCTTGAAAGCGGGATTGCACCTGTTCTGCGTGGTACCAAATGGGATTGTGGTGACTGATGGTCAGCAAGCCACCCTGTGAAATATTCCTCAGGATCTAATCCCGGTCGATGGGGAGGGAGAAGACTGATTATGCACAGTGACTTCTTACAATCACTTCCATGACTTGTTACGGATACTCACAGGTCACCAAACGCACAAACAAGGTGAATGTGAAGCATTTTTAGTTCCAAGTCCGTTCATTTCAGGGGGCATGATGAGATTTATCATGTCATTGGCTTAGGATATTGTAGCAAACGCAGCACTGCTGTTGCAAGGCTGTGCAAACATGCAGTACGTAGTAAGAAGCAGCAAGCATTCATTACAGTGTCATGTCTACTCCCTCTTCAAAAAGGCAGGGAAAATTTTTGGTATCGGAATGAGTTGCAATTTAAGTAACAAAAGCCAAGCTATTAATTAATCACAGGTTTTTATAAAATTAGAGCTTCCTGTCCAGCAGAGCTAACTGCTGTGGATATAAATGCTTCATAAATTACTCGGGATGGTAAAACTCTGATTTGTCTTTTACAGCAGTTCTTGTTACAAAGTCTGAATGAAAAGTGAAGTGCAGACAGAAGAATTTTCTGGCAATTTTATGAAAATGAGTAATCCATTTAAAAAAAAAACAAAAACAAAAACTAAAAATATTTTATGAAACTGCTTTTGTGTTGAAAGTGTTGCTCTAACTTCCTCCCCTGCCCCTGCAACACTGATCAAACTGATTAGCACCATAGTATAAATATAGTCAATTCTCTTTATTACTGACTTTAATGTTCTTGATTCCCAATGTGAATAAAACAGATTCAAGATGACCTTCTTTTTGTCAGGACAGAGTGCTTTAGGGTGATCAGTGTTTTCCAGAATGCATTTTCATTCCTATGTTCTCCTCAGAAAATAACATTTCATTGCTTTTCTCAGGATTAACTATATATTATGAAGCCGAATGATATTATGCCTGTATTTATATGCGAGAGGGGAGGATGGCTAATTTAACAGGAACATTTGATGAATAGATTCCACTGTGGCTCGTAACCTGACGGTAGGTTTGTTGCTGAGGTCCTTCCTGGGAAGAGGGGAGAGAGGAGTTGGAGACTTTTGTTTCTTCTTAGGTGTGCCTGTGGCCCCAAATGGAAACCAATCAAGGAGCGATTTATGTTCATTAAGTGCTTGTCAAAACTGAAAAATTTTCTAATCAACAGCAATCTAGCTGAGGCCCCTCAATGGCTGGGAGTGTCGCCTCCGCAGTATCGGCTATTTGCCTGTTACAACTCTAGGCTAGAAATCCGCTGATGATTACATTAGGCTAAGCTGCGAAGTAAATGAACCATGTCTTATTTAGGTGCAACTAGCTTCAGTGTAGTCCTGCCCCGCAGGGCACTTTATAGCGTTTTATGGCTTTAAAATTAGTGTAGCTTCCCATTTGCTGCAGGGTGCTGCATGTTATGCCTTTGAACTCAATAAGCAAAGGGAAGGGGGCCTTTTGTTTTTTTTTTTTCTTTCCTCTCCCTCTCCGCCCCCCCCCCCCCTTTTCTTCTTTTTGCAGTTTAGCAATTTTGTTTTGCATCTTTTCCAGACGGCGTTTTGCAATAAAAATGTCTGACTGCCACATAGAGGCACAAAAGTCAAGGCTCCATCCATTTACTGGTCTGCCAGGGGTTTGGGGGGTTTGGCCTGGTTTGGGGGGAAGGGGATTGCGTTTCGTTTTTCGGAAGCAGTTGTTGCTGAGGGTGAACAATAGCAATTGTTCAATTGTGGGTCCAATAGGTCAGCTCATGAAATTGGAATTGCGTTTCAGAAAATATGCCACCCACAGTCTTTAAAATGTCATCCAGAGGTGCAACCATAAACTTTCTTTTCCACAATAATTTTTATTTCACCTTAGATCAGGAAACACTCTGTCAACCTCAGAAAGCTAAGCCTTAGGAGTGTTTTGTCTGATTGAACAGTGGGGAAAAACTGCCATGAAATGAAGGTGCTTTTCTCAGAAGCTCAGTGTAAACCAGGGACAGATCTGGGAAGGATCCTGGGCCTGGACCAGTTCCTAGTGTTGGAAGAACAGGCTTCTGAGAGATTTTAATAGCTCAGAATGAGAAAAAGTGTGGTATTCTTACTTGTGTACCGTTATAGACATGGAAAGGCACTGCTCTCGGAGAGCCTCTCTTGTTTGGTATGTTGTGCGTTGGAAAAGGGTGGCAGTGAGACAAGTAGTGGGGAGGCTCTCTAGGAGGGAGCAGGTATTTTTTAAAATGTTAATTTTATGACTCATGGCTGTCCTGAAATGAGTGGTTTTGACGTGAGCTTTGTGTCCCGTTCACCTAGTGCCATGATGTAAAGAATACGACTCCAGTGAAGGGGTTTCTCTCTATGTACAGTCCAACTGAGCCCCGCCAAAGGAGGCATTAGCTGTTGTCTTCTCCAACTTGATCCTTCTGTCTTGGTGAGTTTTCTTGGCCAAGAGGCCTTGGCTGTGGCATTCGCCGTTTCACTGCACTCCCAGGAGAGCAGCACAGCCCAAAGCGGGTTCGATCAGAGTCCTGCTCTGGCCTGTGTCGCTGCCGGGGCCGCGCTGGCCCGGCCTGTGCGGGCATGCTGCCCGAACCTGCCCGCTCGGGTGCTTCACCGGGGAGCAAACCTGGCAGAGTGAAATAGCTGTGCTCTCCTCCTTCGTGGGCTCGTTTCCCATCACCTTGGAAAATACTCTGCAGCTGTGGAAATCGAGAGGGGAAAACACCTGCCTTAGGGGCAGGGAGATTTGTACTCCCGCTTTACATGCAGGCAGCTATACAAAAAAGCATGGGGGATTTGGCTCTCAAGGTACTAACTGATAAATGTTACATTTGGTAACAGCATTCATACACATTTTCTTGCTAAATACACTGATAACGCAGTACTGTGGCTTTGAAATACAACCTAAGTAGTAGAAAAGCATTTTGTGAGCGTGTGACAAGGATGAGCATCTCTCATAGAAGAGATATTTGAAAATCCTCAAACTCCACGATGTCTTTGATCTCCTCAGTTGTTACGTACCTAACGCGAGCCACATCTTTAACTTAAGGATCGTTCTAGGGAGAAACCATGCACCGCATGCTCAGTGGTCTTTTAGAGAAGCATTGGAGATCACTGTGGTAGGTAGGCAGGCTTGGATGATGTGAGTTTGAGTCCCAGCTCTTCACAGAGGCGGGAGCCAGCACCTCCTTCTGCCTTTTCCTCAATCTGATCCATATGTCCTTACTGCCCTGAGAAAAGGGCCAAGCAGGCAGCAGCACGAAGCGTGGCTGTGGAAGAAGAGATGTCTACTTGTTGTCTTCGGTCTTCTCAGCCGGGAGAAAGCAGGCAGCTGGCGGGAAGCGGTGTGTAGCGTGGGTTCGGCCCACAGCCCTTGGTGGAGTGTCTTCTCTGGCTTTGAGGGCAGGCAGAAGGCACCGCCATGTATGGCAGCAAGTTTAACAACCGCTGGCATTTCGAAACAAAATGGGCCCCCCAAAACAGCAGTGTTTCTTTTTGGTAGGTCTCTTTAGAAAACATCATCATACCCGTTTTCTCAATTTGCGTGTCTGAAAAGCGTCTGTTCAGTTAATTGGTTAAATTAATTTCTGCTGTTGTAAACGGAGAGCTGTATTAAGAGCAGAACTAAAGTAATTTTACTTTGCATTATTCTGTGTCATGGCACATCGTTTCTTTCTCACTCAAGGCGATTCATTTTGTGGTGCTGTCAAATATTTTTTTTGTGTCATCCTCAGTCAATGTAGCTTTTACAATTTTTCCTGATACTTTAACAGTTTATTTAGTCCTCTAGATAATGGTCAATGGCCTTGAGTAGTCAAATTAACACCTCGGCAGCACTATATTTGAGCAAACCGCTAACGGTAACCTGAGGATGAAAAGCAATGAGAATCAATATAGTGAGCGTATTTTTAGGGATTATTGATTGATTGATGCGTTCCGGCCTTAACTTGAAGAGGCAGCGTTGCCCCACAGCTGACTAAGATTAAGTTGCCAGTTACTGATAACTGCAGGCCATTACCTGCGTAGTATTTCACGAGCTCGGAGATTAGATGGAGACCTTTTACGGTCCTTCGCTGAAGAAACCGTGGCGTTGGCAGGGTCCGTAATGCCTGCCCGGCTGCGGGAAAACGCTGCGCGCTTCTCCGGCTCCTACCCGCCCTGAGACTCGGAGACGACGTTGATTTGCTCCAGCGCTAGCCCGTTGTTCCTGTAGGGATCTCTTTGGGACAACCGAGGCACTAATGGCTTGTCTCCCCCCGCCGCCTCCGAAGGCAGCTCCGCAGAAGGTGGGAGCCACGTTAAAGCTGCGCTGCTGTCAGCAGGCTGAGCGCTGCGGGTCTCCCCGCCACAACTCTCAATTGCTAGCAGGTTTCTCTCATTGCACCTCATTTGCATCTGGGACATCAATTAGCATGTTTGTTGAGGCTAATTGAATGAAACTCAATCATAGCTCTTAATTGCTTGACTATGTGAAAAGAAATCACATTAATGCAGCTAATTAAGTGTATGGCAATAGATGCAACATAATTAGGAGCGAAATGTAAAAAACAAGCGATGGCGAAGGTGCGAGCGCAGGGGTGCGGGGACTGGGGCGCTGGCTTCTCCTGTTAGCCACACGTTTGGGGAGGGTTCCCTTGCCTTTGCTGCTTGCTTTGCTTGCTTTTTTTTTTTTTTTTTTTTTTCTGGGTTGTTGAATGATGAACATGGACAAGTTGAGAAGAAAAATGCAAATGGAGTTGCAATTACTACTTTTTCAAGCTGTTGAGGGGCAGAAGATGGCACTTCTGGGGTGGCCCACTGTTGAGTGGGCTCTAGGGACTTGTTAAGTGCTGTTTAAAAGTACTTGGCTTTGAATTACCCTCATGCCTTGTTAAAGGGTTTTTTCCCCTTTTTTCTCGGATCAGCATTTTCTACAACTAACATCTAGGGGAGTTATATCTGTAACATTTGCATATCAAAATCAGGCTTGCTGTCTTCTCTTTAACACAGCATATTCCACATGACAGCAAGACCCTCATCTGTTCTAATCTGATCAAACCCTCCATTGCACTTCTGAAGCCGCGACATTATTTTGTAGTTTTAACTTTTATTCCCCAAGTGCAGATCTGAAGGAGCGCACATGGGGGCGGATACTCCACTGACTGGAAACTTGGTGCTTGCTTCTCCTCCTCGGGGAAATGCAGAGATTATCGCTATGCATCTTGCACACAATGAAAGAGGCTTTATTATTTACATTTGATATATCCCTATAAATATTTAAGCTGACGTTAATACCTATGTGGCATCTGTTGTGTTTGGGCACTTTCGTATAATAGCGGTACGGCTACAGCGCATTTATTTCCTGTTTGCCAACATTCACTTACTCTCTCAAATGGTTTATAGCTCACCTAAGCCTGGTTTACTCTCAATTAAAAGGTCTTTAATAATGCCCTGTCATATCTCACAAGTTGGCAAGGTAGCAGGGAAATCACAGGCACTGTTCATCTGAAGAATTTGGAATAAACACCTACTCAGATTTCAATGGAGTACACTGGTTGTACGTTAAATAAAACATGTCTATTAAAAAGAGTGTATGCCGAGGTTTAGTTATGATCTGATTAAGCCTCATTTTAGAGCCCCATAAGCAATAAATGCTCAATTATGTTCTGCTTATTGTATTTTAATTTGTGAAGAACTGACACTGAACAAGAAAGTTATGGCAACTTGATAATTTATGGATGAAACCATTTTGTTCATTTCTGTCTAGCACCTAGTGAATGAGTTTTTATTAATGGATTGCCTTTGTTTCTTTTGGCAGCAGAGCTCTGTGTCCGCACCCCATGAATTGTTCAGACCCTTCCCCCCCCTCCTTTTTACTGTTAATAATTCCCAAACAGCTGCTGGGGGGGGTGGGGAGGTGGGGAAGCTGGTGTGATGGCTTAGTTTTGGGGTTTTATCACAAATCACTGTTAGCTGTGAAGAAATGAATGCTGGTCCAGTAGTGGATTTTTGGTGTGTTCTGAGCAGAATATATAGTTTTTATTGTAAAAACTGTCAAAGGTGGAAGGATTTTTGTAAGGGAGCTGATTGGACCCCGTATAATGGCAGCAGAAATGTTAGACCTCAGCTATGCTTTTAGTCCATTCAGGTATTTACTTGTAAAATAGATGCTCTGGTGCTGTACAGGTCTGTAGGCTGCAGGTTTGGAACCAACCTAGTTAATGCTTGTAGTCTTTCATGTAGCACCTCTAATCTGGCCAAATCTTGCCCTGGCCACTTGGCCAGCTGGGAGTTATGTCTTCGTTGGCAAGCCTTTGCTCGTGCAGATGCCCACAGCATCACCCAGGCCTCTCTAAGTTGATCAAGTTCTGTCTGAAAAGGAATTAGATTTTTTTGTCCCAGCTGCTCCACATAGAAGATTGCTCAAGAATACCATTCCCTTAGTTTCCAGCTTAACTCAAGACCTTAGGCCCAGATCTTTTTCCAAGCTTCAGTTCAACTTGCTGTTTCCCTCTTGGGGTACACAGACCCAGATGTATTTTTGTGCAATGCCGTTGCCCCTTTTCGCTCTTTACTTTGCTATCTTGTGTTACTTCTCATAAAATACAGTCTCTTTGTTTCTTTTAGTATCCTCATAGTTGTTTCAGGTATTTTTTTTCTGGCACATGAGTAACCACGGTCGTGTGTATCAGGAGATGAAAACTTGGTGTCGTGTACTGGCTTTAACATTCACCATCTCCACTGGAAATTCCTCTTCTGATATATCCCAGGGTTGCAGCCTCAGCGGCTGTTTCACCTTAATGTACTGTCATTTGCCCTCTGATAAAGACACCCATGTCCATTTGCTTTTCTGTTTCCATCTGAAGAAGTCCACAGACAATCTAGGGAATGCCTTTGGAGCTGGAAAGCAGAATCTCAAGAGCCTGTTTTTCCAGAAGCTGTTTACAGTTTGAAGAATTTTCTCATGGATTTCTCGGGAAGCAGTGGCTTTGCTCCAGTCAGTTGACACTGTCTTTCCACAGCTGACTGGGTTTGTCTGCTTATTTCCTCTTCATGGGTTTTCCAAACAAGAATTAGGAAAAGCCTTTTCCACTTCTGGCTTCCAGCTTTTAGTGTGATTACTCTAATCAGATACAATTTGCATAATTTTTTCCTTTCTATGATTTTTTTTTTTTTTTAATGTGTGAAGGAAGGATCGTATTCTAATGAAACAATGTTGTAATTGCAGAAACCTTACCAGCCAGTGCCCTTTCATAACTTCTGTCCCTGCTGACCAGTTTCAGCCAACCTTAAGGGAGAAAGAGATAAGTGCATAAAATGTTGTCAGAGAGGAGACACGAGTCTGCATGCTCATGAGGGACAGTCAGCCTTGTCTTCTCCTTCTGTTTGGGACCTGCTAGCTGATAAATTCCTGTGTGTGGCTCAGAACCAGCCACATTGTGAATTGCCTCTTACCCGACTGGTAGCTGGAGAATGTATTAGACAGCTCCAAACTTTTGAGACTATTTGTAGTGAGAAGTGTGGAAGTGATTATCAAGAAAATGGAAGAAAGGGGAAAACCATATGGTGGGTGTTGACAGATGATGTAGGGCAAAAGTCTTAAGAAACCAGGCTTCATTAGTTCTACTGCTTACAGAACTACTTGTTTGACGTTGGGTTTTGTTTTTTTCTTTTCTTCTTACCAGGACTATATGCAGAACGTTCATGGGAAAGAAATCGACTTGCTGAGAACCACTGTGAAAGTCCCTGGGAAGAGGCCGCCCCGAGCTACGTCAGCTTGCGCACCCATTTCCAGCCCCAAAACAAACGGCCTCTCCAAGGACATGAGCAGTTTACACATCTCGCCAAATTCAGGTAAGAGAACACTGTGCTCGGGAAAAAAAGGGAAAGGCTGCATTTCCAGTGTCTGTAGGCAATTGTCATGTACAACTGGGACAGGGACGATATCTATTAATAGTTTACAAATCCAAATAACCACTGATGTCTAACTTTTAAAGTCCTGACTGCGGAGCTGTCCTCCACGAGAGATTCTGAGTAATCTTCAATGTCCATCTTTTTATATCTGTTGCCTTACACGTGCCAAAACCCTACATATTTTCACAGAAATTAACATATGTGAAGAGTTGATGCCACCTCACGACTGATCTGTTAGGTCTAATAATTTGGAAAAACAAGAGATGTATCATTTGAAAGGGCTTATTGCGGCTTCCTGGTGGGCTGCACAGCACTTCTTTCCACCTTTAGAAGGATGCATAATTTTGGACTTTCCAAGAGCAAGATTCTTCTGTAGAAAGCTATTTTAGTTTGTTTATGGAAGTAGTTTATAGCTCCTTGTGAGCTCTAAACAAAGAAGTTTATTGTTCGCTGAACTATTTGTCCATGCAGCTAAGTGGATTTAAAAAATTGCATTAAGGAGAAACATTTAAGACAATTTATCTTGTAAAATGCACAGCTTATACAAAACTCATAATGGTATAGTGTTGGTGTGGAAGTTTTGTCAGCATGTTTTGGATGACGTCCATAAAGCGCCTAGTGCCTTCTGCATTTATATTTAATGTAGACACCTCCGGCATGTGCTGACAAAACCATCCAAACACACTTTTGTCCCTGTGCAATACGTACTACACAAGTAGTGAAGGAGCTCAAGTTACCTTGCTATTCAAGAGTCTTCTCTCGGATAGTAATAGTTATCATATGCCTCAAGCCAAGATGTAATTCCCTGCATTTTTGTGATGTGCATTCCCCTCTATTAGGGGAAGGGGGAGAAGGATTTTCCTTCCAACTGAGGATGCTGCTTGTTGAGATGAATGTTTAAAAAAGGAAAAAAAAAAAAAAAAAAAAGCCTTGTGGCTTTACAGTGGTGCCACTGAGCAGACATCCCTGGAGATCTTGCGTGGCAAGTTATATTGGTTTGGCCTGGGACCTGAAATGTCTGAAGCCATGATTTCATCAGACTCTTTTTCAAGTTGTAACCTACCCCTTGGGAGGCACAGAGCTGGCATTGTCACTGGAAGAGCTCATAGGAGAAAATTATTCATGGTTGGTTTGTTTTTTTCCATTTTGCTATTTAATTTAGGTGGCTGGGTGTGGGGAGTGTTTTTGTTTTTCAATGTATGCCATAATTTAGGGAAGAAACGTGCTGGATTGAGTCAATAAACCAGTGGTAAGACATCTAAGTAAGAGATTTCTGCTTTTAAGACACTTGAACACAGGCAAAAATTACTTGGTTGATCCAGAGAAGTATGTTTCTGGAAACATACTCAGAGATACCTGCTAATATAAGGTTTATAGCATGGCATTAACATGCTTTGGCATAAGCTTAGATTGCCAGGTCAGAGGGAAAAAGCTTGTACATGACTTAAGTGAATATTACACATTTCATTTTGTCTCAGGACACTCTGCACGTGTAATGCTTTCTTTATATGAAACTGTACAGTAAACAGCTCGCTCTGCCAGTGGCGGTAGCCACTGTGTATGTATCCTGGTTAGCCTGAGCTTTTATCGCACAGCAGTTATTTTAAAAGAGAAAAGTTAATTGTGCTAGAAAGTGTAAATGCTGGAAAACAGCTCTGCCTTTAGATAACTATTTTCAAATAACATGGTGGGAATAGTTGGAGCTTCTGTCCTCTCTCTTGACTTCTTTATCATGCTGCTTAGAAATTCCTGTTGTTGATGTCTGGTTACCACAGCTCAAGAGATGGACTGTGGTTAAGCCTCAAAATAATTAATGCCCTCCTAATGTATGAAAGAGTCGTATCCAAGGGAAGTTGAACCTGATTTCTCTATCATTACCCACTTGAATACCTTCGTTTCCCCTCTTGTGCATCTAGGACGCTACGCCGATCCTTCTTTAATTTTAAGCAAGTTCTTGACCTGCTTATCCTTGCATGGCTCTCTTCCCATAGATAAAGCAAGCATTGATGTCTTAATTATATTACCCCTATAGCTGGCTGGAAGCATAACAGTTTTGAAGCATCTTTATAACTTGCTGGGGGAGCAGGTGAAGACAGGCTGGACTGAACAGCTTTATGCTCTACGTGGCAGCCAGCCAGCCTGTTCCTACCGAGCTACCTGCGGTCTCACGCCCGCTTTGGGTGTCGGAGGATATAGAAGGGGGATGGCTAAGGTTTCAGTGTGAGAGGGAAGGTCAGCGAAGATAAAACCTTACAGAGATGTTTGCATTTCATTAGTTCAGCTGCATACAAGGGGAGTGTTTTCAGACCCGCTGTAGTATTTTGCCCCGTAGCCGTTGTTTCTGAAATTCCAGTTGGTACATTCAGTGTATTATCAGCCATGGTATCTCTTCTTTGGGGCTCTCCTTCAGAGAATGTGTTTCTTCTGAAGAAGCTGCCTTCATTGAATCTTTCTTACTTAAGGGCCACATTTGAGGTCTGTCTGGTTATTACGCTACTGGACAGAATGACCAGCAGCAGCAAGACAGTGGAGCTTTTTTAAGAAAGCTGATTGATCCAAGTAGTGATTACTGGGTTAAAAACAAACAAAAGAAGGAACTGCTAATCAGTAAAATATTACTTAAAAAAAAAAAAAATAGTAGGACAGACTGGATCTGGGAAATAACTGTCAGCAGCACGGCTGTGCATCAGGCCGTATGTCACTCTCAATACCCTTGTGTTCAGGTAAGACTGAAGAGCTGCATTGCGGAGAGTGATTTTAAAATATATGGGGAGTATTAGTATTGTAAAAAAGACACTGTCACAATCTGTGCCTGGCTTGTTAGTCTGAGCTTTCATGTGGTCAAGTATATTGATAGTGGTTTTTATGCAGAGGGTCACGGCTTCTGTTGGGTGGGAGACCTGCAGGTGCTCGGTGCTCAGCTTCTGGAGTGCTGGGAGGACTTCTGATATCTCTGCAGTTATCTGTCAGGCAACTAAAAACATTTGTAAATTATCCCTTGCAGTCTGTGCTGCTGTCTCAGGCTTTTTCTCAGTTGTTAGTGCTGGCAAAATGTTGTCTTCTTCTCGCACGATGCTTTAAAATTGATCACGGGGCTGAAATTGTCTGTTACTCTTTTTTCGTCGGGAGGTTTCTATACATGGATCTGCTGTAGGAAGGAGGTTTGGACCAAATACAGAAAGAATCAGCACTTGCTATTTTTATTTCTAGGCCTGCAAATACACTGCATTCTCACTGCTTCACATGATTTCTGTTCTTCTGTGTTCTTGCCACTGCAAACGTGCTACCTGAAGTGGAGTAATATTCGCCATGGTTAGGAAACAAGGACAATATTTCATTTAATTGGTTGACATGGTCAGGAACAGACTAATTTTCCTTCTGTTATTATGTAACTGTGTGCAGGTTGCTGAAGAAGCTAAGATATTACAAGAATACCACTGCTCAATTAAAATGTCACGTTTAGGATTGCCCCTGGTGATAGAACTCTCTCAGTCCTTGCTTATACGTGGTGATAGCCCAGACCCACAAAAGCATTTCTCAGCTGAGATTACCTATTTTCCCTAACTTGTTTTCCTAGAAATGTCTGAACTTCTTTTCATTCAAACATCAGAAATGGAAAAGTGAATGCTTTTTTATCATTGAAATGGTCAAATAGTGCTTATCTGAAATGATGTCTTCATTTGAAGACATCAATGGTCTGTTATTAAACACTGTTCAGAGGCTGCCCCTTAAGCATGGATTTCAGTGCCAACTTGGCTGATACATGTATGTATTAGATGTCTATTTGATTGCCTGTAACTGGCATGTTTTAAAATCATTCTTTCACAAGTGCCCAACAGATCGTTTTCTGCCTCATAGTGGAATTTCTTGTGTTTTGGGTAGATGCCAGCACATCGGCTGTTGTGGCAGGGAGGCGAAGGCAAAGCCTCTTGCCTATCAGCCGGTGGGTTGTAGAATACGTGCCTTGGGGATGGTGTCTCAGAGGTTGGTACCCTTCGGCGTAGGGGTCGGGAATAGCATGTGGGCAGACTTGGGATAGTTTGGGGCAGGGAGTAGGAGCAATCATCTCACAAGAGCCACTTTGGGGATGGTTTTTGTCTCCTAGCTCCCGCTGGATTTCTGCAGGGATGATCAGTGCTACTTTGTGTTTCTGCGGAGGCAGTGCTTCAGGCTAGAAGACATAACACCCCGTCCCTAAGAGCTCAAAACTTCATTCAACCTCTCTTCTGATCCCTACCACAGCCCATGAGGCAATAGGGCACCTTGAGCTCTTCCTCCTTCTCATCACCTTCCCTCTCTACAGCCTTCTTGGACCGAAGTGATTGTTCGCATCAAACACGTTTAGTCTCTTTCTTCCGAATGCTTAAGAGGGGTGAAGATCTTTCCCAAGGTGCTTCTCATAGCTATGAGAAGAACAGAAGGAATTAGGCTAATCAGGGTGACGTTGTAAATTCAAGAGGGGCATACTCCATTATTCGGTAATATAACAACCAAGGAGTAAGTGAAAGGTTTTTTTCCCGTTAGGTCTAATTGACGAAGATGTCACATGCAGAAGGAAAAATATAAAAGCATGTCATTCCTAGCACATGGAATTCAGTCGTGCTTTGTGGCTCTTCTTGTCTGAACAGGATTGTTTTTCTGATTTTAAAGGCTGTTTGATAAACAGACATATAGTAATCATCTCTGTGACAGCTATCCCAATCTGTAAATGTGTTTACATCCCGAACATCTGGGAGCAGATACCTCTGGGAAATAATCACCTTAGCAACAAAAGCCAAGTTCCAGTCCATCTTGAGTTTCCATTTCAGAGATGTAAAAAAACCCCAAAGATCTATATGAGAATATATGAAGAAAAAAACCTCAAGATGACTTTCCTGCTGAGTTTCCACACTGACACAAGAGCTGGGAAAAATACTTTTCCCTTGATCATGGTAGGACAGTAACCAAACTGGAAGTGAAATAGCAATGGGAAAAAAGGAGTATTTTCTGCACTCTGTCAGAAAAAAGATAAATGAGTAGAAGGTAAAGCTGTTTCTGCTGTTGCAAAGCCAAATACCATACCTGGAAAAATGTTGACTTTTCTCTCCCAGAAGTTTTGCCATGACACCTTCAAAGTTGAAAGTTGGTCTATCAGCTTTCTTGGGTTCTTGATGGTGCAAATTGGGGTTTATCCTGTAACAGTTAGGATTCTGTGTGGCCACTTCCACTTCTCCCAGGCAATATGGAAGGATGGGGGGGATGTTTTAGTTTTGTTATTTATAGGCTTTAAATAAAAGATTTTTAACGGTGTCTGTCGGAAAGGTGCTTGTACCTGTATGCTAACTTGGTAGGAATCTCTGAGTTGGGGGAAATGGAAGTTTCTTCCCTTTCATCTAAAGTTATGTTACTTTTGTGGCATCTGAAAGTTGCTGAATGATCCTTAAGTAACTTAAATTCCATTTACATAGCAGTGAACATCATTCTGTTGATGCATCTCAGTTGGAAGTACTTCAGAAAAGGGTAACTTGTGGACTTGTTCAGTTCCGGCTTTAATAGTTGGTAGCATATTGTGGCAATGTCGTAAGGGCCATCAGTCCTGTAAATCAGTCACTGGCCAAGTCTTTGTGCCTTTTAGAAGCTGACTCAGTTCTTGCTGACTTTGGAGCAGGAGTGGGTCCGGGTTTCAATTACTCCCGAGTTGGGTTGGATTTGAGCTGGTTGACCTGAAGGTGAACTTCTTCCTGAAATCTCTCCCAGGAGTCATTTATTTCTTCTCCTCTACAAACAACCCAAAGGCTGAGCTGCAGCAAGAGGCACTGATGTAGAAAGTTCACATCTAAAAATAGCTCATGGTGTAGAGATAAATTGTTTCCTGATTAACACTTCATTTAAATAATTTGGTGCTATTAAATTTACTCGCAGTAGTGACTGTACAGTATGTGAAGTATCCTAAAATGTGTTAGCTACATAGCCGTCGTTAAGTATGCTGAAGGTTGTTATCTGCTAACTCTATGTGACATTTCAGACATGTTATAAGAATAGCATCTTCACATTTTTATAAATGTGAGTTTTCTATCTGTTATTAACTGTGATCATCTATCAAATCAATGCAGTGGTCATTAAATAATCTTATCTTACACTGAAGTGCTTGGAATCAGGCTGAGTTGGAATGGACTGCCTTCCAGATTTTTCTTTTAAAAAGGTAGAGAATTGGTGTTTCAATTAGACCAGTATACCTTCAGAGTGAGATTTTTGACATGGTAGCTTTAGATACTAGTGCCTGTCTAATAATTCTGTTCTTTAACCACTTCATTTTAATTTTTTTTTTTTATTTTTTTTTACCTTTTAAGCCCGACATACATCTACAGCCCTACCTGTCACGTTGGGTAGCCATTTTCCACACTGGAATTAATAGCTGCCGAGTCTGGTACTGAGAGCCAGTACCCTCTGAAGTGTGGCGTGCCATATGCAGGAGGGGAGGGAAGCATGATGGAAAACCATGGGTAGGATCACTCCTCTGTTGTGATGTGTTGTGAATTCAAGTCTTGATCTAAATAATACTGAATTTATCAGTATTTTTGTAGATCATGTTTTTTGGTTTTTTTTTTTTTTTTTTTTTTTTAATTGGAGGTTACTGTGAGGATTCAGATGTTATGTTCAGGTTGACAATGAGTAAAAATGTCTATCAAGCCAAGAGCTTGCTAGCATAGGCAGTTGCTCCAAAGCCTGTAGGTCTTGGGTGACTCTTCAAATAAAGGCAGAACTGAGTCCTAAATTCTTGAATCTGTCCTGAACTCCTGGCTTGTAGGTGACTGAAGTTGTGTACTGGAATGGTGTGTGATTTGACAGTGCCAGATTCTATCTGGTGGAGTTCCCACACGGCTGGAGGTTGGTAGTTGGTAGTTACTTGCTACTAATTTTGTAGTCTAATGTGGTACGTGAGATGACTTGACTTAACGTGAAACGTTTTCCACGCTTCAACCTGAGCGTGAGTTTTATGGTTTTGCCACAGATCACAAATGCAAGTTTGTGTCTTACTTTTGTCATTAATCACCCAAGTCAATTTTCCATTTGGTTGGGTTTGCTGTTAGTTCAGTGATATACAGCTGTAGCAAATGAAAGGAGAAGTTGTCAGTTTGCTCGTTTCAAAGGAAAAAAAGCCCAATTTTAAGTGCATCGAAGATTTCCCTTTCATCCCACTAGAGGGGGATCCCTCAAGGTCATCTTCTCCAGTTCCTTTGAACTAGGATTTGCCCTTTCCAGAACTAGAGAGAAAAAAACTTCCACTGTTAGTATCCTATTTTCTGTAATATTTGGGGAAAAAAGGAGCAGGGCAAATATTAGTGTTATTAGTGAAATAAATATTTGATAAAAACACTGTATTTGTTAAATATTGGGGGAAAAAAAAAACAAGCAATCAAAAAAAAAAAAAAACAAAACAAAACCAAAAAACCAAACCAAAACAAAAAAAAAACCCCACAAACAGCTTGCTTAGATTTTCTTTTTAGAGGAAGAAGGAAATAACCAATTATCTTACAGTTCTTTCTTGAGGTGGGCAAAGGGTGCCCATCTCTAATGACGATTAGGTAGATAAAGGGTAAAAATGCGTCGTGGAGCTTCCAGCTGGTAGCTGAAGCTGCTGGACAAGATGCAGTTGATGCTGCTCAGCCTGCGCCCATCTCACCGTGGTTGATTTTCATGCTTCCATTGCGCTGTATCCAGAATAAAATCACAGATCTGTCTTGTCCACCAGATGCAATCTTGCCGATTTTTGACGGTTACACGTTGTAATACTAACTGGTTGGATGTTAAGACCTTTGCAGAATTGCTCATTCTTTTTCCCCCAGTGATTTTAAAATATTAAAGCCATCAGGGGGGTTGAAGCTGATTTACCAAAAGGGAAAAAAAATTCACAAATGTGTTTTGAGTATTGAACTGCCGTTGACATCTAAAGTCCCAACCATGCTGTTTTCCTCCACACTTCAGCAATCAGGACATCCAGCAAACCCATAAAAAACCAAACTAATAGCATGAATATTCAGTGACCTAGAATACTAATTATTGTCATGAATATTAATGTGATCGGACTTGCTTTTTCCTCTTCTCTTTCTCTCTGGCTTTTTTTTTTTTTTTCCTTTTTTTTTTTTTTTTTTTTTTTTTTTTTTCCCCCCACTCAGCCGGCTCTAAAGATGGACCATAATGAGAGCATTTAAGAGAGAGAGCGCTCTCCGCCGTGACAGGGACCAGGGTAATAAGGAGAGCTTGATTAACGTGGTGCACTTGGGGGAGAGATGAGAAGATTCACGTGGGCCTGTTGTGGGGGAGGCAATGAGGCACCGGCGGCTGTGTTGCTGCTCCCTCAGATTAATGAGGCCTAAGAGTGCATTAGGAACAGTGACAAAGGTTTGATCTAATGGGCTCAGTCATTTTTCCTTTGAGTGACAGACGCACAGAAGTAATTGGCTGTGCAGAATGGCAGCTCATTGGCAGTACTTAAGGATACATTATCCCCGTTGTGTGGCCCGCAGAGGCTGTTTATCAAAACTGCTCACACTGCAGACATGCATTCACTTAGCTGCTGTTACAGTGGCAATAGCTATTAAAAAAAAAAAAAAAAAAAAAAAAAGAGTAATCTCGCATTCGTATCTATTGTCTCTTTTTCAAAAATAAAGTTTCTTTGTTCCATTTTCTTAAATCTGGAGGATATTTGAATACCAGCAGATATCCCTTCCCATCCAGAAGAGTCTCTTGTTGCAGCTCTTAGGGTTTGGGGAGGATTGTAGGCTCGTGGAAAGCTCCCAAAGTTAGTTTGGTTATTCGTACCAGCTTTCAGTGTAGAACCAGCACGCAGGTACCCTTCCCCTCCCGCCCCCTCTCCGATTTTGTTATTAATAACTTCCACAGACAGTCAAAGGGATTAGGAAGCATTTTACATCTTTTGCCTCAGGCCAGTACGCATGCTTCACTTTACATGCGAGCAGCATAGTACCTCAGAATTACTTGATTTTGCGCTGTTATTTTTTGCAGTTAAATTCACAATTGTTAACAGGATTTGCAACCAAATAACAGCAATACAAAGTAGAGCATTTGTTGGTGTGAAATGGTCACCTCTGGGTCTTGAAGAAGCAGTCTGTTAGCAAGCAGGTAACCTCAATCAGGACCTGCTCAGAAAGCGAAGCATACCTTATTTATCAGTGTTATTTGTTAAAACTTCTGAAAAAATAGTAATATGCCTACTGGGAAAGGAAAGCACACTTTGATACCAGTAGAATAAATAGTCTGGGCTCTTGCACGGAAGCCCTTGGTGAAGATCTTGGATTTAACTTTCTTTTAGAAGAGATGTCTCCTCTGATGACTTAATTTTCCTCCACACTTGCTGTGTTGGTTTGGCATGCTCTGAGAATAATAGCTTTTCTCGTTATACTCCCAGCACCATGTCCTTCACTGCCAGGATATTTCTTGGCATTGCCTTGTTTGTTCATTAGTATTGACCCTTCTCAGTTTGTACACTGCTAATCAAGCCCAGTTCACAGAGGCTGCCCTGCCAGGCTGCGAGATGGAAGGCCTTCCTCTATACATATCTGCTTATCCTTCAGGAAATTTGTTCAGTAAATAAATGCTTCTGAAAAAAAATCTTAAGAATAAGTAAAACCCACAAGCAAGTCACCTGCTACAGCATTGAAAATTATTGTCAGTTTATTGAAGGAGACTTTCGAATCCATAGCAATACTTCAGTGTTTTTTTCCCCATTAATAACCCCACTCAAGAGCCTTGTTATGGAAGTTGGAGCTCCCTGGTGCTGGTCCTACAGCTGATCTTCCTGAAATTGTGGCCAGACAGTGCTCTAACACCTGGGCAATACCTTTCTTTCCAAGAAGGACTTACCCTACTCAACTGGAGAGGCAAGGAGCTGTAAGTAGCGGTTTTCCTACCTTTCAGTGCAGGGCATGATCTCCAGAGTTGTCAAGGGAGGGAGGATGCATCTGTAAAAGATGGGTGCTGGGATCTGAGGCAGCAAACTGATGGAACCCAGAAGAGCCATCCCCAAATTATCGTCAGCTAAAGCAGCAGTTCTCCCAATGTTCATGTTTATAGGCAAAGCAGAAGGCAGAAAGTGGCAGAGCTTGGATGGTCAGCCACTTCTCAAGAAAGGTTTGTCCACTGGAAAGATTTCTGCACAACTCTGGGGATTAATTCATGAACGTAATGCAGAATTGAGGAAAGGGGAAGGGAATGCTTTTCATCTTTCTGCAGCTAGCAAGGCGGCCTCTTTCACTTTCCTTTTCCACCCTAATGCCTGAAGAAATTTCAGGGCGCAGTGTTGGGTGTGGGTTTTGAAGGGGTGACCAACAGCCAATCTAATCAACTTGACAGTGCCTTGTACTGAATTAGAGGACATTTCAAGAATAAGCAGTATTCCTGCAACATAAATTGACCCAACATGATTTGAAACAATTAACCCTCTGATATCAAGAGTCAGGATTTCCTGACCCACAGCTCTAATGTATTTTTCATTAGTTCTAACAGCTGGTGAGCACAGCCCTCTGGCCTTAAGAGGCTTATTTCTTTTTTTGGAAGAGAAACTCATCATGAACATGAAGAGCGTAACACAAATAGAACATGGCCATGGTGAAAGCGTGGCAGTAGGCTGTAGTTCATCTGGTTCAGTCTTTCTGTGCTTCTGTGCAGCTGCTTTCTGCGGGTCTCATCTGCTGCTGCTGCTGCTTCATGGAAAGATATAGTTCTGCTTCACGACTCCTGCAGTGTCTGCTCGTCTCATAAATTCAAGCATATATTAGTTGCACTCCTGAATGTAACTTCTTGTAACTAAGTGATTTGTTTCGGAGAGATCGCAAAGGGGTCTGCAGCAGGGAATGGGAGACCACCTCCATGTATTTAAATCACTTGTATCTTGCTTTTTAGGGTATAGTTGTGAATTACATTCATTCTGCATTTGTAGTTAGTGGGTGTCATTGCTGGTGAAGGCTTAGGTTAAAGTGATGTGTCTGTTAAAATAACCTGTGCTGCCCAGTGATGATTCCCTGTATTGTTTTTGTTAAAAGACAGCAAAAGAGGAATTGTTCAAATGTTGTCCACCGTACTGTTCTGTTACGAGAGTAACATAACAAAACCCCTGAATGGTTCATTTTTTTCATTGGGCGGGTTACTCCATATATGTAAGATAACTCTTATGTTAAACTTTACTGTATATTTTATTGACATTTTTATAAGGCACAGTGTATTTATCTTTTGATTTTTACTGACTAGATATGCACTTAGCATCTTGTATAGTCATGTGTTTGTATAAATCTTTGTTATTTTCTTAATGTTTCCAAGTATTGTAACCTGAGGTTGCATTTATGGTCTGTTGTTTTGTAAATCTGGAACAAGGGTGTATGAAGAGCCAAGGCCAGTCCCTCTGTGGATAGGAAATGGAGACACATTCTGCCCCCAGTGTGTGTGTGTGTATGTGTCAGCCTTTTCATATGTACATACGTACACACAGGCATGCGCTCCTCTGCTTCATTCTTCTTATGCCGAGTCTCTGGTCTCTATTTGCTCTTTGCTGTTTACAGCTATTTACACTGAATAGATGGATATATAAATTGAATTTTGTATGAACACACTCACTTTTCATAGAGGCTCTTCTGCTGAGCATTGACCAAACCTGGAAATTACCTTGAATCTTAATTTGGATGGGTCTTGTAGAGCTTAATTGTTTGAACATTTTGTAAGCGTGATCATAACGGGGTATTTTATAATATCAGAAAAGATAGTTTTAATAAAGCTGTCTAGAGCTAGAAAGAGGAACTCTTCCTTTGATGCTCCTTTGGTAGATGAAAACATTTTTGTTCAATAGGAGACCAGCATCTTTTTTTGCTCATTTGAGACCAGTTCTGGCAACATACTGATATTCATTCAAATATAAATGCCATATTCACTTTGAAATGCAAATTGTTTAAAGAAAAATAGCATATGGTAGAGGTAAGTACCTTTTCAAATCAGCTCCCACACTTTAGGGATGTGAGTACAGCTAAAATTATTCTTTGGAAAGAATCTGGAGCCTTTGACACATTGAAGCTTGAACTAATCAAGGCTTCCCAGTAAGCATATACACATATCCATATCAAGGAAACAGTGCTGAGAATACATGGATTAGCATAGTAATTTAACTGCCCCCTGCTAATCAACTTAAGCAACCAGCTGATGCATATATGATGTATTTGAAGAGGCACTCTTTCACAACTCCAGAATGGGCCAGGTAGCTGACCATGGATTTCACATTAATGTTGAGATACGTATCTATCTGCATATAGATAGATATACATGTGTGTGTGTACACATGTACAGATGGGGGAGACAACAGATGCAGAATGCATCAAGGCTTTGCTTGTAAGAGCTTGACGTAAAGGCTTCATGTGCCTAAGCCAATATACAGGGTTTACTCTTCAATGAGTATTGCTGGCCTCCACTTTTTAACTGTCTCTCACTTGTCTGCTGAAAGACTGAGATGATTTCTGCTGTTGAGGCTTTATCCTTGAGAAAAAAAAGAAAGGACAATTGCTTTGTGGGGGGGTCTGGAGTGGGGTTTGCCTGTTTCGGACAGGAAAAAGCGTAGGACTGTTTTGTAGAAGCATACAAAGTGTGTGAGAGCAGCAGCTGACTTCCAGTAGTTCTTGTTTTTGTGTGACAGCATTAGTGCCTACTGGTGTGGTGGGGTACATGTCCTGGGTGTGCTGTGATTAGCCTGAGAAGTGGAAAAAATAGCAATGGATTGGGAAATAATTATTTTTAAAGAAGGTTGTAAGTAACAAGTTTGTGCTAGAGCTGAACATGCCTAGGAGGGGAAGAGGAAAGGGCAGCCCTTCTGTTATCTACCCATGAATTCCGGTTTGCATGGTCTGATATATCATAAAAATCTTACAGCACATGAATGAAGTGGAATTTAACTTTGAATAAATGTTATCGCAAGGGTGGCAGGTAGCAGCAGTACCAGACTATGGCAACAGAAAAGAGGGAGCTGAGTTGAGTTGCATCATTGATCAGTAAAGTATTACGTGATGGGACTTGGCACCAATTCCTTGCCAGCAGCCCACACCTTTCAGAGATGTTAAGTGAAAGAAAAATTCTGAATTAGTTTGCAGAATAAGTCACTTCCTCAACAGGTTCATGTCATAACGTGGGGTGGGGAGTTCCGTAAGGTGGCATTAAGGTGAAAGTAAAGCTTTTGGTGTTGACATGATGATGTAGAAGTCTTGATATTATCTTTTTAAGATTTTGGTTTTGCATCATGGTTAGAAAGTGACTGGACACTTCTGTTCAAAAATGTGTGATCTAGGCAGAGGATGTCAACTTACAAATATTGCCGCTCTCTGCAACTCAGCCACCCAGCACGGAGTAATGGGGATGTGTCATCCAGGCAAAGATGTCCAGTAATTGTTTTGATTTTCCCATGATACCTAGGAAACACTCCCTCTCGGCTTTCATGTACCAGTTTTCTCCTTCCTGATCTTTGTTACAAAGATACTCTTGCAGGAATTCGTCACATGTAGCTTCCTGTTTTACTAGGCACAGTGTGAAAGACGGCTACAGCTTAAAAGTGTGTGTTTGTGGCGTTGCTCTTGAGTCTGGCAGGGTAGATGTTTGTGAAAAAAATAAGTTGTTCCCAAAGCCATTTTCCAGGAATAATCTAAAGATGCCCGAAAGGGTGCAACAGCAAAACCAAAGACCTTTGGCTGTCTTGGCAGTTCTTTGCTGGCTCTTCTCCCATTTCCCAACAATCCTTTTGAAGTGGGGGACCCAGAACTGAGTACAGTGTTTCCAGATGCCCATCGTGGTGTGCCCAGCTTGCGGTTTGTGTTGAGTATGGTGTTAGCATACATTCTGGCATCCACTGTTGTCTCTTGAGTCCTTCACAGCAGTGCTGCTACTCAGCTAACTGGTCCCCAGCCTCTGCTGCTACACCACGTTGTTCAGCCCCAGGAGCAGAGCTTAGGACTTCTCCTTCTTGAACCACATGGTGTTATGTTGGCCTAAATCTGAAGTTTCTAGAGTGCATTTGGTCTCAGTCTCTGTCGTTCACATCAGCCACTCCTGTAAATTTGGTGTATAATCAAAATAATTCGTGAACATTCGTAGTTTCTCTGGATTGTGAAAACTGGAGGAAAGGGTTATTTCAAAGTGAGCATCAGTGGCATCACAGAAGTTCATTTGGAAGGAGGTGTGTCTTTTAAGAGACCCCAAAATATGTGTACTATCAGACAGTGTTTCATCTTCTATTGTGACTTTAAGATAGTGAGCTATAATTTGATCCTCTGCTTTGTACTTTAATTTCTGTAGGCCTAATTTCTCTGCTGAACATTTCTTTGGAAGATGTCTTTAGAAGGTGCTAAAATACCAGCATTAGTAAATTGCTCTCAGTTGATGGGGTCCGGCACACAATGTCCTGAAGAGGACCAGTTGTTGGAGGGCTAAATTTTTTCAACAGTTTGGCAGAAGATGCTCTGATTACAGAATTCTTTTGGACAAAAGCGTTGCCCAGGGAAGGCGATTAGAGAGGAATTATGTGCCAGTAGCTAAAGCACTGCCTTGGGAGGTTCCAACATGGTTCCAGAATCCACCTTAGACTTTGCATAATTGAGTAAATTGTTTTTTTCTATGTATTTCATGTCTACTAAGTAGAGATTGCCACACAGAAGTTCTTGAGTCTGAGTAAGTACACTCAAGACTCAGGTGGACAGATACTGCAGTGATGAATCTGTGTTAAGGACTAAAGATGAGATTTAGTCTTGGGAAAGGGGAGGAGAGAAAGGGACAATTATGCCAACTCTAATAAACACAAAGTAGTTCACTAAGCTCTGCTGTCTTCCCAAAGGCTGCTCTGGGAAAAGACATAATGATAGAACTGGGAGTCAGGAGATCTGGGTTTTATTTTCAAGTCTGCCACAATCTTCCTTTGTGGCCCTGGGTCATTTAACCTCTGAAAAATGGGGAAAATGATAGCAGATAATTAACAACCTCACAGGAGCATTGAAAATTAATTCATTAATTTTTCTGAACTCATCAGTAGAAGGTGCAATGGAAATTCAAAGTGTTAGGGTATTTTACAAAATTGTGTCTGTTTTTTTCCCTTTACATTTGTTTTTAAAGAGTATTCTTAAATCCGCAGAAGACCTGTGGGGTCCTTTATGAGGACCTGCCACCTGGAATGAAACTGGCTTTGTAAAATCTTTGTGTCTTTATAATATGTAAATCCTGTGTTAGGATTGGAGTAAAATGTGCTCAGAAACCAAAACTGTAGAGCAGACTTTGGCCCATGTCAAGTGATGTGTAAGACCATCAGAAACCTGAGCTTCTGGAAAGGTGTAATTGTTTCAACTCTAAAATTTATTCAACCAGATCACGCTTCTGTTTTATGGCGAGAAACCTGTCCCTGTTGCTCCCTCTCGCACACGCCTCCCAGCATTTTATTGTCTTAGACCTCAGTGATCATAAAAATACAAAATTGTTTCTAGTGTTTACTGGGTAAAGTCTATTCTTCCTATTTCACCTTTTGTGTCATAGGCCTTCAGTTAGAGTTGTGATGGGTCTACTGTGATGGGACAAGACGCAGGAATGGTATTTGCAGTCAGTGGGACAAGCCTCTAGTGTGTGCTTTGTGTCATAATATTAAGATTAAAAATCAAAAGAAGTTTTTTGCTTGGTCTCACAATGCTTGTAGTTATTTGCTCTCCATCACTGTGTTCTTGGCTTCGCTTGGGGGACATACTTAGGTGAAATATTAGTTAGACGTAGATTGTTTTAAACTCTTTGAGTTGGCTTAGTTGTCTCATCTCAGTTGCTTCTGTAAAGAGTGGTTTTCAGGAATAAATTTATTTTCTGTGCGCCGTCTGTCTTTCATGCTGTACCAGTGAGAAGTGGAGAACCTATACAGAATGTGGCTGGTAGCAGTGTTGTGTAAGGTTGTGCTTTCCAGAAGATGAATGAACGGAATGAGGTGAAATCTTGGAAATTTAGGCTCTTTTGTCAGAAGTTCCTAGCTGGATTTGAGTGGGCTGCTGAACTCTGCAGTGTCCCAAGCTGGTCACAGGACCATTGTCTTCAGAGTTTCAGGGAGAGCTGCGCTAGTTAAGTAATCTCTTTTTCTGCTCTGTTAAGATGCACCCATCCATCTTCATGCAAATCAATTTTGTCTTCTCTATTGACACAATTTATTTTCCATTTATGTCTAGGGAACGTGACTACTAGCACATCTGTGTCTCAGATGGCAAGTGGGATCAGTCTAGTCTCCTTCAACAGTCGTCCGGATGGTATGCATCAGCGCTCTTACTCGGTCTCCAGTGCAGATCAGTGGAGTGAGGCAACAGTCATTGCAAACTCTGGCATTAGCACTGGTAAGAAACCTGGAGCTGGGGGGGGGTTATGTGCTTTGGGGTGAAGGGGGAATTTGGTTTGCTTTTTTAAAAAGGAAAAAAAAAAAGCACAACCTGATGTTCACCCAGATGCTCTGCTGGAAGCCAAACTTAGAGCATCTGAGAGAAAAAGAGAAATGAGATAAAAGAGAACAGATCAATACAATACTTTTTCAGCAGGAGGAGCTAATGTAATTATAATACTGCTTAATTTTAATTTCGGGTACGTGATGTAGGTTGTTGTTCACTTGATACTCTTATTTCCTTACTCTGTGTGGTAGGTATTAGCAGTAAATTATCCTCCAGATCTTTTCATCGGCATGTCCTTTCTCGGCTGTGCTCTTGCTTTAATGTATGCACACTACTGGCATAGTCGCAGTGTTTTCTCTGTGGAGCGTTTAACAGTATTAAAAGGAGCAAACACTATTCCAGATGGTGTTTTGCAATGATTAGATTGTAACAGTGAGAGAGGGATTGTTGTTTTTAAAGAGTACACGTGGTATTTGGTAACAAAATGGTGCATCGGGCCTCCGCGGAGTGCTGGGGGAGGACAGAGATATAATGCTGTTCACCTATAGCTGACCTGCTGCCTACGCAAATCAGAGCAGCCGCGGCGGGTGGGCTGGGACTCGGGTGTTTCTGTTGTGGTGTGCGCAGACATGGCTCGTGCCGGTGAACCACGCGTGTCCAGGAGCATGGGGATTAGCAGGCAGTTGGAGAAACCGAGAGAAGTTCATCCAACAGAGGAGAAAGGGAGATGAGTGTGTGAGAGAAGGCAGAACTGAGAAGAAAATTGAGAATGTGCATAACAGGGGCAAAAATGGTAAATAGGACAGGAGAAGGGGGAGGAAAAGCTGTTTGTGATGGCTATCCCTGAAACGGTGAGAATTACAGGAGTATGGAAACTATTTCACATGTCCCGTATACATATGGATGTGTGTATATATATGTGTGTGTGTGTATATGTATAAGGTTTGAGTCCAGGTCTAGCCCAGATACTGTCTCTGGGGGTTTAAGCAGCTTTGGACAGCCTTTCAGTGCCTCCTCATGAGAACGGAGGGGTTAGAATCATGGTCACCTTGGCTCTGACTGGCAGTGGCTCTCCAGTTCGTAGTTGTTGAAGCACATACATTTCTGGAGCTCTAAACTTGTGGGCAACATCTTCAGGTGCGTGATATTTGCATCAAAATGGTACAGATTTTGACCGAGAATTTTCTAAAGCAAGCATCCTTTATTTCAGCCTTGGTGACAGCCAGAGATCCTGCTAAGCAGCATGATCAGTTGCCTCAGCACTCTCCTCTTCAGCGTCCACCCAAGTCACCCACTTCTTTGGAAGTCTTTTAGGGCAGTCAGCAATGCCCTGCACGTATTCCTTTAGACTTAACTGTTTTCACAGTTAAGACCATGTATTCCTTTCTCTTTTTCCCACGCTGCTTTGTCATTTTAACCCACCCCAATTCTACTTTCCTTTTAAAAGGTTATACCAAAGTTTCAGCTTTTTGCATCCTTCTTTTATAATGTAGCTTCTCAAAGAAAAGTTGGAGAATGTTGTACGTTTGCACCAGAAGGCAAGTGAAAGACAAGATGTAGTGTCCGGTCCTTTACACCTTAACATGCCTACAGTCAGGTGAGCAGATGCCGTCCCCGTGCTCCTTAGTGCCAGATGTGACAACTGAGGCTGCAATAGAGGAAAATCTTCAAAATTCAGAATTCAATCAGTGCCTAGAAGTGGCATGTAATTAATGTGTTGAACAATAGAAATACAACCTGAATTCCTACCTTTTCCCTTCTCCTTTACTTTGTGATGCTGTTTCTGGTTTTGAGATATTTTCTGGACTTGTCTTTTGCTCCTGATGCTGTGCTTCAGCTAGCTTGAAATTCATGGTGAAGGGAACCTTTCCTCCTACACAAGCTCTGTACTCCCAAGTATGTGCAGTACCTTTTTCCGACTTGACATTCATACGCGATTCCTTCTGGATCTAAAGAGATGACAGCTAGAATTATCTATGAAATATTTGTTCAAAAAATGCAGATGGCTGGTAGATGCTTTTAAACAAGACTGACTTGAATAATTTCTTTCACAGGTTCTAATTAAAAAAAAAAAAAAAAGTTGTGGGTTTTTTATGAGTATGGTGGAAAAATTGGACTAACAGTGAGCTTTAGGCAACTAAGGGTCAGCAGAATCAGAAGTATTGCAATAAAGCTGCTATAAAACCTGAAGAATAATTCATTGCTATCAGTGTATCATCTTTCGGTAAGCTCGTAGATGTGTCCTTTATGTTGGCAAGTTGACGCATGAAAAACCCTTTTTAATTTCAGGGTTTTTTTCTCCATTAAAAGATTTTTGAATTTTAGTCATAAAAAGATAATACTGTGAAAGCAGCAGGTATGGCGAGAAGCTAAGCATCTTTTGGAATTCAAATGCCAATGTACTGGAGAATATGCCTGCTTATTGTCACATGGTTTTATTGTAGACAAAATAACATATTGGGATTCAATTTTTCTCTGCACCTTTTTTTCACATTAAATTAATACTTTGTGTAGCTCCGGAGAACTTTTCAAAGTCTTCCGAACCAGACCTTTGGTTTCCTGGGGGTTCTGTCTTTCAAGCAGCTGTGAACATCTCCTAATTAGATAAATTACTTTGTAGTGGGCAGAGCCACAAAACAGGAGGTGCTGGTTAAATTAAAGGGGAAAAATAGAAAAATCCATTCTCTGAAATGGAATGCCCCACTGCTTTATGACTATTACTGTTGTAAGGTTTTACATTTAAGTACCTGAGGTTTAAAATTAAATGTCTAATATAATTTGGCACTGGTAACATGAAGCCTGTGACTGCCCTCGGAGAAAATCTAGACAGCTTAGTTCGGTGTTTCAAATTGCTGTCTGCTTGATAGTGAGCACATCGTGCGGCTGGCTCACTATTTAGCTGAATACCACCTGCTGTTCAGCATAATTTTAAATGCAGTAACATATTTGCCTTAAAAACTCAGAAATTTAAAAAGTCTGTTCCAGCAGCACATGAAAAATTAATTCTTTTTACATTTTTTTTCTTAGTCTTGTAAGTACTTGACAGAAGTAATTTTAGCAGCAAGAGAGAATAAAAACTGGGGGCAGTAAATCCCTGTCCGGGAACCTCTTGTGTAGATTCTTTATGGACCCAGAATTGATCTACATGTCAGATCCTGATGTAGTTTAAACTGTTTATCACCCTAATGGCGGTAGAGAGACCATGAACATCAACTTATAATCCTCCATGAAAGAAATTGGTGTTTGCAGTCAATGAAGGAGCAGCTTAGCTTTATTGATAGATTTAGAACAATTACTGCTGCTGCGACTATTGGCCAAGAGGTTTTCCTGGATCACATTGGAAGCCTGCGATTTTTTTCCTTTGATAAATCTTTTCCTTGATGGATCATTTTTTTTTTCACCTGGAATTACCTATAGTTGCTCGCTGCTGGGGAATAAGAGGGTTGTCTGGTCTCCGGGGAGCCATTCGTAACCTGTTCGGGTGTTGAAGTTTGGTTCAAAAATGTGCATCTGCACGATTTCTCCTCTGAGAATTCGGCTCTTATTTTATTTCATGCATTCTTCTGCAAATTTTCTTAGCTAGGAAAAGCAGGACTGTTTTGAGGGATCGAGGAAATGCTGGCCAGGAGTACTGTTGTGAGAGGCATCTCAAACTTGAGTACAAAATGCAATTTTTTTCCCATGGAGAACGGGTTAATACTAACTAGTGGTGTTGCTGCCACTAATAAGAGATGGTGCTGTCTGTTCTACAGTCTCCACAATTTGTACATCTCTAAAGAACTTGAAAGGCACATCCTCAAGCTTAGCATCAGAGCTTTTTTTTGATAGAAGAAACCACAGCCAGCTGTACTGCAAAAATTAGGTTCATGAGACTTAACTCGCAGAAGACTGAAGATGTTATTTCCTACCTGGGGATAAAGAAGTAGCTTGTTCATTCTCTTTTTAAATGTCAGGTTTTATAGTTTGGCTTCTAAGACTGTGTCCTGAGACTGTCAGAGGGAAGAATTTCTCCCTTAAAGTTACAATATTAAGCTGTTCTGAAACAGTGCTGCAAACAGTAGTTTGCATGGGACAGGGATTTCTTTCCTCTGGACTTGTAAATTGTCATTTGAATTCTACCATGATATAAAATTCTGCAGTAAATCAAATATCTGTTTAAATATCATCCACTTAGGCTTTATCACTGTACAATTGCTTGTACGGGCCATTTGATCTCAGCTGTAATTTATGTAAGTTGTAATACCTGGTGTCTTTTGAGTTTCTAAGTTTGGTGTTAGGGTTTATTAACATAAAATTGAGTTCTCACTGTGCCATGGGGTATGAGAGGTCATTGGAGTGTTTATATTAATGCAGACCTTACAACTTGACTTACTTTTCTGATCGTCAGCACTTGGAATGATTAAATGATGGAGCCTTCTGCTGTGCGTTGGAAAAGAAAATGGTTCAACTTGCTTCTGACAGTCGTAACACTTTGATTTCAAAAGTGAACGAGAAAACATCATTTGGATTTGTTGGAATTCAATAGGAAAATGCTTGACTAGAATAAATTATATAATTTCAAATAGATTTATAGAATTTCAGATTTCTGTTAAGTGTATATAGATGGTTTAGGTTGGAAGAGCTTTTTCTTCTTTTTTAAAGAAGGAAATCATTACTGAAAAGCAAATGTCAAGTAATTATCTCCTTTTTTCTAGCTGCTTTAGAGCTACTCTGGGGTTTCCTGCAGTTCCTAATATTGAATGTTTTAAAATTCACCATGTATAAGACAGTATATGTGCAAGTAGTTTACATTGTCTTTAAGAATGGGGAGGAAAAGGGAACAATCATGTACTTTTCATACCCTTTTGTGATCAAGAGAAAAATTGCTTCTGACCAATACTTCCAGAGGGAAACTTGGTCAGTTCAGCAGGGTAAACTCCGATAAACGTGGATTATAAAGTAGTATTTTTTGGCAATTTCTGGAAAATGATTTCAGCATGAGGTTTGCATACTCAAAAACTTCCAGTATTAAAATTTAGTTGACATCCCTGACAAGATCTTACTTGAAGTAGCCCAGTCAACCAGCAATACTAGAAAATTCTATGCAACAATGTCCTAAGTAGCTGGACTCCCACCAGTGTCGTGTCTATGCCTTTACTCAGTCAAGAAAGGGAATAGGAAACTGATGTTTTCTCAGAATTGCTGTAGCCCCCTTCTTGTGGCTAATAATGCATGGCAAGAACTATTCTGCTGGACTTAGAATTTCAGATTTATTTTCATTTATACAGGGGGAGATGCAGTTTTGCAACCTGTGGTTCCTAAAAATAATGTAAGGCATGCAGGGCAGAGCGACTGTTGTGCTTGGGGTGACAAATAAGTTCCATATAATAATAAACTGGTCTCAAAGTCCATCCTTGATTTCAAAGCAAATCATGAGTTGCTGCTCCTCTTTCTTGAGAAAGAGGACAGGTATATCCTTACCGGATTATCACAATTAATGAAATCTGCCAAATTCCCCAAGCAACCTGCCAGCACCACCTCATTTAGACTGTAATTTCAGCAGTTTTTCACTTCTGCAAATTTCATTGTCTCTGAGCATTCCATATCTCCTTCTGGAGCCTCACCATAAAGTATGTGAGGTGCTCGCATGGAAACAAGACCTTTGCAGCTAGGTGTTCTGCTATATTATTCTCATAGTTGTGTCATTCATCATTTTTCCATTGCCGCATGGCGAAGAGGAGGATACCAAAGACTGTCTGATATTTAAATTAGACCCCAGAAGTGGTGATGTTTCACACTGGTTTCTGGAACTTGTTAAAGCAGGAGGAAGCCATATCGTTTCGGTGCTCGGAGAGAAAGAGCAGGTCAGACAAAGAAATCTGGTCATTGTCTGACAGCTTGAGCATTACTCGGGAAAGCGTCATGTTGCCTGCGCCCTACCTGAGCTCGAAGGCAGATGGGGAGAGGAAACGTGATGTTTCTGAGATGTGAGCAGATGTCCCATTTGTCATTTCACTGAGCTTTCTTCTCCCAAATGGTGTCAGCATAAGGATAAGCTCTCTGAATAGTGTTTCAGAGCGCTGAACTAAATGATGCTTTCTGCCTGCGGTTTTGTAGGAACAACTTAGCATCCAGAAGCAGTAGGACCCAACGCTTACCTATTCTGGTTTGTAGACAAGAAAAATCTCAACTGAATGGGGAACTTGAAGATTGCCTTTCTTGAGGAGGTTCCTACCAGGTTCACAAAATACAGGCCCTTACCTTGTCTTCTCTGGGTATCTGCTTGTCGCCAAAACAATGGGGAAAACCTATCCCGGCGTGCAAATGAAGAGCACTGCGAGGGCCTTCCTGAAATTCTGCCCACGATGCCACGCTGGAAACAGCATAATCGAGGGGCAAAATGTGTGTGCAGCACGGGTCCAAACGCTGCTGGCTCGCTTCCTGCTCTCCGTATGCCTTTCACCAGGTACCCAGGCTGTGGGCTGCAGCTTGGCCAACGCCAAACTGTAGATGAGCCGTGGCCACTTGGTCCCACTGGGCTCCACGTCCACCAGAGAACTCACTGCCTCGGGATGAGTTAAAAGAATGAAAGATAGGAGAGCGGTTCTTCGGCATCTGTGTCCGTGGTGGAGGAGGGAGATGGCACCAGGGAACCTTCGAGGCTTAAAGTGAGCGGTGTCGGGATGTCGGTTTAAGGAGGGCTGTGGGCACGTGGGCATTTCTGCACAACTTCACCGAGTTTCAGCTAAGTTCTTCTGTGTTTACTTAGTGCTGCTATTCAAATCTAGAGCGATATTATATGGATTTTTACAATTCTGCAGCTCTTCAGAAACCCATCTGCTTTTCTTGTTTAAGATCCTTTTCTTTCAGCTCTCCCCCTCCCCCTGATTAAAATATAAAGAATTATTGCATTCAGCAATTAAATCCCGTGCTTGGTTCCAAAATGGCAAGAAATGCGAGTTTTCATCTTCAGATAATTTGACATTGGCAACCTCATGCTCATCTTAATCTTGTTCACAGCCTGAAGTGCCAAATGTCTGTCAGTAAATTGTTTATGTGACTAAATTAACTTTTTGAGTGGAACTATAAAGCTTCGGTTTTTCCCGACATTTACTCACGGATGCTTAAATGCATATTTTGCATTTAGTTTCGCTTAGAATTTAGACTGAAATAGGAATACATATGGCATGTTGTTTATAATAGAGAAAAAAAGATTATTTTTTGTTTGTTTGTTTACTGATGTTGATTAATCTGACTTGGTTGTCTAGCAGTGTTCAGTAAATCAGTGCTTTTTCTGCCTGTAGCTGGGTTTGGTTGTCACACCTTCTCTGTTTGTCCCCACTCACAAGAAAAGAAAAAAAAGAAAAAAAAAACTCAAACCAAAGCACTATATTTTTATTATGGAGCATAAACTTTAGCCTGACAGGATAGTGAGAATAGTAAATGTTCTTTTTATCAGGTCTTCAAGCTCGTGCCTGGGAGACACTGCCCGTGCCTGACCTTTCAGGCTCAGGGTTAGTGTGTTACTCATGGTATTTAACCACCACTGAAAGTCAGTACTTCTCAAGTAAGGAGAGTGGATACCCAGCACTGATATCACTAGAAACAGGGGGCACTTTTAAGTTCAGGTTGTGTTTTAAAACATATATATATATATATCTCCACAGCTGTCTCCTTGTCTAACTTCAGCTGCAAGCTGGTTCTCTGCAGCTCAGATGCCTGACATTTGACAGATACAGCGCTTAGAAGTCTGTAAAATACATTCTGTTCTCTGTTTCTATATTAGTGTCTGTCAAAATGGAAGGGTTAATATTGAAGATGATTGCACTTCTGTACAAAGTGAATACTTCATCAGGGAGGCAGTCCTACAGTCTCATTTGTATAAAAAGGTAGTTCACTTGTTCAAAAAACAATACTTTTTTTTATGCTTGTAGTTCAAGATTGCTTTAATTTTAAATGTTTGCAGTTTGGAATGAGTTTTGCTGTGATGTTTCTTGGCAGGTCAGTCACCAGGAAGTTTGAGATAGACGATCAGCTGTGATTGTTTTTCCTAATAGCTCAGAAATAAATGTGACCTCCTTAAATAGTGGCTGAGACATCAACACACTGGCTGTGTTCAGCAGCAGCAGCAGGACAGATCTTCTGGAACTAGCTATTAAAAGGTGAAGAGCTGCATTTGATGTGAGGATGCCTGTATGCATTCAGGACTGACGTATCTTGATAAATTATAATTGCAAGGAAATACCTGGATGAGACGGATTCACACAATATCCTACAGGAGTTTATGAACTTTGAAAAATAAAATCATGTTAACAGAGAGTAATATCGATTGAGAGACACATTTGCAAGTAAACATACAGGGAAGACATAATACTGCAGGAGCAAAATGTGACACTTTATAAGCTCTTCTGATTCACATAATATGACCGAAAATTTCATAAGCCAAATACATTCCATATTTAAGGAACTTGTAAGTAAGACTTGTAAGGAGGGAAATGAGTAAACGTCCCAGATCAGTACGCTTTTATTTTTCTTAGTCTTCTTCTCTAAATTTTAATAGTGTAAATTTATATAATAATAATAAATTTAGATAAAGTTTAGTAATATTTTAAACACAAAATTGAGACGGTAAAAAGTTAATGTATAACTACCATTGGAGTAATTCCAAGTTTCAGAACTCCTTTTCATGTCCATACTTTGGAAGTTCAAATAGATGCTTGTAATAATTAGATTTCTCGTTTAACATATGTCCAGGAGCACACTGCTTTTTTTTTTTTTTTTTTTTGCCAGGATCTGGACAAAGTGTGCGCAAGAAGCACACACGATGCTTTTATTTCTCCTCTGGCGTAATGAAGTTTCTGTTCCAATTAACATGAGAGGGGTTGTCTCATCAAGCATGTCTGTTTGCAGGCTCGGTTTCTTTCCAGTCCAGATCACAGAGCGTGGGGTACAGGGATGTTGTGTATACGTTACCTATGGAATCCAACACTTCAAAGCTTCTTCACAGCATATACAGTTCAAGGAGTGAAAGAAGCCTCTGTGTTAAATCCGATACGCAACTCCTTCACAACCTGCTGATTGTTGGGGGACAGCTGAAGCGCAGAGACCTGGCCTTCCCGCAGGTGGAAGAGCATCTCCTTTCAAGTCGCTGGGCCCTTCATTTGTTACAGTTGATCTCACCCCCTTAATTCAGCGACCGTGTGTGCCACCCACGGTCCGGGTCGATGAGGAGTATCCAGTTTAGGGGAGTGGCTTTTCTGATGCATGGATTCTGTGAGAGCAAAAGAAGGGTCCTGACTTTGGTTATCTAAACCCTCAGAAGAGCTGGTCAGAGCTAGAAAGAGTACTTGATTAAATTTAAAAATTTAAAAGTCTGTCAATGGCAATTATGTCATCTGACACCTATAAAAGGCAGCAAAGACATAGCTTTATGTTAAGAGCTTTACTTTTCAGCTGTAGGTTTCTGCAATAGGAAAATATTTGGGTTTGCTTTTGGTTAAGAGTGTCTTTGCTGTCACTTCCATCATTTCTTTGTCTTTCTGTCACTGGTGCTCTGTGGCATATGTTACCAGGAAAGCCTTAGCTTTTTCCTACCTAGCATGATGCAGCTAACTGCCTATTTGGTATATAGCAGTTACTCAGCTTTAACTGGAAAATATTAATAGTGAAAGTCTCTTTGATTTTTTCCAAAACACTGGTATTAGGGCTTGTCATTGAAGTCCTGTGGGCTGACAGTGGAGAGTTTCCTAACCTCTTCTCAGTTACCAGTGAGTAGGTTTATTGCTTGAAGTTATCCACAGGTTATACAGACTGAAGGTTAAAGTCAGAATGTAGAGACAAGAGACATAGGTCTCTTTCTGGCTCTGAGCATTTCTTTGAAGAGTCTGTTCTTCTTTTCTGTCTTATTTTGCCTATCTTGAAACACAAGGTAAATATTTTAGTAGGAAGTGATTCAATAAGGCGTACATTCATTATTTTCCAAGTGCCTTGAGACCTTAAAGCTCTATTTCAAAGAAAAATATTGTTAAATGAGGTTTTTTGCAATTAGAAGAACATGCTGATCGTTAGATCAGGGCGGAGCTCTGACCCTCTCTGTGTAAGTGAGGTGAACTTATTATGCACATCATTTTGACCAAGGATATAAAATAGTATTTGTCACATAGTCTTGTATGTACTTGATCGTGATGTAGCTTGCTCATCCAAGATGTATTCTTTGGGTGGTGCTCCCATGTGTTTATTTTTCTGCAAATTACCATTACTTGGGATGGTCTTGATGGGTTTGCTAGGTCCAGCATGCCACAGCTGTGACCTATTCTTGAGGTATCTGTTTATCTATCTGGCTTCAAAAGTGGCAGATGAACCAACATATGACCTGGAATTGAACCAGGAGGTACTGCCCTGAAACCGTTCCACAGGCATACAGTTTGTCTTCAAAAGGACCATCCATCTTCTTTCTCCCTCGTGGGCTGGCTAAGAACTAGCTACCTGAAACTAGTCCCCATCACTGGCTGCCTTCTGTAACATTCCTCACCCCTCTGTTTTGTGTGAAGTTGATGGCCGGGAGAAGCAATGCCCACAGCAGCATACACCCAATTGTAGCAATGCGGGGTGACACCATGTAAGAATCACATCTTCTCAACAGATCTGATGCCACACGGTGAAAAAGATTGTGCCAGAAGAATTAGAGACATCCCTTGCATATCTAGACTGTAGATCTGTTCAGTGGGAGCCGTGAAGTTGGTTTGCCTTGGGATGTGGTGGCATTCTACAACATCCAAGACTTGCATCTCTTTCTAGTTTGTTGTCCTTACGTATTCAAACAACTTGTCATGCTTGATCTTTCCACAGGGCATGTTCAGCGTACAGTACAAAGGAGACAGATGCAAAGATGCGCCTGTGTAATCGGGGATAAGATAAATTAGCAAACTGTGTTAACTCAGGGAGTAGTTTATAATGTCTCTGCCCCTGACCTAAACCTGCTTTAGGCAAGATGTGTGGAGAAGAAATTAGCATCTGGTTCCCGGTTCATGCTCTGAGGCTTGCAGGTCCTCTGAAATACAGTCTTTACTTTGCTTGTCATCCTATTGGCAACACAGGAGGGTCGCTTAGGAATAGACATTTCCTTTCCTTGTGTCAGACAGTAAATTCCTTCTGTGATACAGGGAACCTACTTCATAAGATGGCTGTGATGGGGAGTTAACAGGATACGGTTGCTTCTTTTCTTGTTAGCAATACTTCGATTTCTAGGGAGCAGGATGGTGTTTTGCTAGCACTGTAATATGTTACTCCTTAGGAGGGAAAATGTAGTGAGCAATGTACTTTTGCGGGGTTTTTTTTAAACACTATATTGTATTTTTGCTTTCATGCTTCCTTTATGACGGCCAGATATTACGTGTTAGTAGGAAATGAGCTAGAGGGAACTTTGTCTTTCCTTTAGACGAGGAAGATTGTAACAAGTGTCTTACTGTGCCCAAAATTATTGAAGCCAGTCCTTCCGATATCTGTGCCTTACTGTCATGAGACTGACTTTCTCTCACAAGTCTGTGGATGATGTCCCTCGCTTGTCACAAAGCGGCTTATTAGGCTGCCAAGTGGAAACGATCCTGTCACGCCAAACATGCCTTCAGGTCCGCTTTGCTTGAGGCGTGCTGCCACGTATCAAAAGCCAGACCCTCCAAAAGCAGGGAGATCTTTTTTTGTCAAGAAGGAAGCTTTGTTTTTCTTATTTAATTGAAATTTCTATTAGAGGGAAGGAGGCAGTAACTTGGGCATTCAGTGGGGCTTTCTGTACATGACAGGATAGCTTTGTGATTTACAGGCTCTAGGCACAAGGCTGGAAAAAATGGTAGACGCCGTGGAAAGAGAATACTCCTGAGGCTCTTTCATCTCCATCCCCCAGTTCTGCTCAGAGCTTCCTTTTAATTTCGTTCAGTGCAGCAGGTTAATTTAAGCCCTCGATAGCTTGAGTGTCCAAGCTGAAATCATCTAAACGATGACCGGATGCGCCTAATTCCTACCGTAGGTATGAGCTCTGTGTACTTTAAAAATATTTGCCTTTTTTTTTTTTTTTTCTGTAGGCTATAATCTCGTGCCACCCCTTGTCCCCCGCTCACGAGTGTTTATTATCATCCACAGACTTCTGCCAAGCTGCAGTTTTGACAGGATTTTAATGTCAGTCCTGTACATCCGTGCCTGACTCCAGCCTTCTGCAGTCATTGTGCAATTGCAGCATCCCTTTAACTTCGGTTTGAGGCAGAGGAGGAATATAAAGAACTTGATAGAACATTTATGGTAATAGCTGTAAAGGGAAGCTGTAGAGCATTGGATTTCACAGCCAGAAAAATCTCAGCTCGGGGAAATGGGTCTGAAATACAACTACAGATGGTTTTAGTCTATTGCTTCCCCTGTTTAAATAAAAGGATTGCTTTTTTCGCCTCTATTTAAAACACATGTGTAGAAGATGAAAGTGTCCAGCTATTTTTTTATTATTCAGTCCACCAGCTACCGACATCTTTGCCTTATTTCATTTCAACACTAATGGCATAGTAAAAGTTCTGAAACACCCTCTTTGGATTCAGCCTTCCTTGGGTCGCGGCAAAGATTCCTGCTGCAGTCAGAGCTGTTGCTGTTGTTTTCGTCATCAGCGCTTTCTTTTTCCCCTTGAACCTGGTGCTATTAATTGTGTTGCTGCTTCTGCTCTTTAATTGATCCCATTCACCGGTCCCGCTTTTGTAACATCTGACTTCTTGTCACTTCGACAAATCAAAAACCCAAATTAATCAATCTCCAGCCACTTGAGAATAAGGCTGCATTGGGGAGCTGGGCTTGACAAAAAAGTCTAATTTCACTTTGAAAGCCTGTTGGAAAATTTTAACAAGAAGATGCAAGAAAAATGTAAACCAGATCAAGCTCGACTTTGGTCTGTGGAGAATAGCGTCACCTGTTGAGTTTGTTTCAAGTTTTTGTAAATAGGTGATTTGACAAAAATATGAAATAAATCAAAAGACGTGAAGATAGAAGAGGTCAGAATATCCTTGTTTCCGCTGCAGATGGTTACACAGGAGCGAGGGTTGTGTGTGTAGGAGAGAGAATAGGAAGCGTGGGCCAAAGATGAAGCTCCTCTCTCGGATTTTTGTATCTCAGCCTTTGTGCTCTGCTATTCCCATACCTTATATGTTGCCTCTTTTCCTCAGGCTTTTTGCATCCTTTCACCCTGGCCTGGGGCACTCATACCTGCTTATTGTCCCTCGTTTTCTTCACCTCCTTGATCCCAGTGTCGCTATCTGCCGCAGCTCTGCTGTGTGGGCGCTGCAGGCGGTGAAGGGAAAACGGCCTCAGTCCCCATCTCAGACACGCTCCGAGCAGGCGCTGGGGAGTTGGGGATATCAGGTAGTTGTTGTACTGTGCCAGGGGCGCCAGCGAAGCACAGGCGTGGTTGGAAGTGGATTTCTTTCCCTTTTCAAATCCCGGAGGGCTCTCGCAACGTCCTTCGAGGTCACAAATGGAGTTCTCCTTGAGATCTGTTTGTGGAGCATATGTGTGTGGCTTCCGACTAATAAAGCTATAGAAAGAGAAGAAGTGGGACTTGTGTGGAATGTTACCTTTCACAAACGTCAGACAATATTGCGAGAGGATATCAAATGTGTTTCAAACGGCAAATAAAGTGCAGTACAACAGCACAGCCCATGAGACTCTTCCGAGAAGGATTGGTTGGTTTCTTTTCTCATTTAATGTTCTGTCTCATAATTCTGGGTTGTAGTTGTAGAAAGCATACTTCTTCCCTTTTGCCTCTCATTTCTTCTACCAGAATTAGTCATAATCAAAAAGAATTTCTCTTGTGATCATAATTACAAAATGCAACTAAGGTAGAGAGTAGGCATGGGTCTTGCTTTCTGGAATAAAAGCTGCATTGGCTTTTTTTTTGTTTTGTTTTGTAATTTCTAGCAAATGAGGGTTGGATTTGATCAAGCAGAACCTTTGGCTTAGCCCATGTGTCATGCACCTATAGAGAAAAATCACCACTCTAACAAAAAAGTGATCGGTTCATCAGTATCCCATCTCTTGATAACTTAAGGAGTTTGATTACCAGGTGTCGCCTGTTGCTCCTGGGCACGGAGTGAGTTACTGCATATTTTTAAATGGCCTCAAATAACTTACGTAGATGTAAACTTACCCTCTATATACTCTGAATTGATGATTTAAAAATTTTTCCGGAACGAGCATCTGTACTTTGTCGCACTAGGTTTGTGCAGAAGCTCTCCTGTCCCTTGGTATAGACTTGGCGCTATTTCACGACCCTGCAAAGCTAGAAACTCACCTTTCAGTGAGAAACACGTTTTCTCATCGGTGCAGAAAGCCGCCGAACACGCCTGTGAAATTCATGGTGTCCTCCTTACTGCATCGTAAGCGTGCAGAGGTAAACTGCAAGGACGCAGCTCGTGACAGCTCTCACTTCCAGCCGAGAGGAGTTAATAATTGCGCAGGGGAGAGAGGGCAGGCAGGAGGGCTGGCTGTTTGCTGGGAGAGGGCACGGGCACCTCTAGCTCGCTTCTGTACATTGCAGTCGGCAGCAGGCGTAGGCTGGAGCACAGTGATCCTCTGTTTTGGAGGAAAAGACGTTTTTCAACAGCACGTTGCTGTACGTGACTTAGAAACGTGGCCCAGCAGTTGCAGAACAGAGGATGTGCTGGTCAGGACAACCCCAGCTACGCGACAAGGGGAGAGTTTTGTCCTTAATGTTGTATAATATAGATGTACACCCTGCAAATGATGACCATCATCAAGGAAAGCTGCCTGTACAGTCCATCAAAAACTGCAAAGCTAATGATGGGCTGGGCAGATAATCGTGGGAGAGTTAATTGTAAGGTTCGATATGGCATCTTGTCAGCAGAGATAAGTTGTCACGTTTTCCACTTGAGCTGAAACTAAATGATTGTAAAATAAGTTATGAGTGTCCTTGGGCCTGTCTGCCAGAATGATGGCTAAGAATACATTCCTGGCCCATCAGTCTCAAGCAGCCCGCTTGATATTTATGCGAACTGAATGTTATTTTATTCCCCCTCTAGTCATGCTTGTCAGCTTCCCGAGTGAAAAGTGAAACTGCTTCTTTGACTCATACTTCAAGTATTGAAGCTCGGAGAGGCTGCAGATTGTTATTATTATTACTAGTATTATATATTTTTTCGGGTGTGTGTTGAACATTGATGCCCGATTGGGAAGAACTAATGGCTGACATTGAACGTGCGGGATGGCTGCAAAACAGCCCATCCCAACCCAGTGAAACGCGTCTTATGAGTTCCAGTGCCTCTGTCAAAGCTGGTTTAGATGTGGAGTAATGAGGCGCTTGCTTTTTTAATTTGGCGTGCCTTTTTCCTTGCCTTTTTTTTTTTTTTTTTTTTTTTTAATATATATTTAATAGTGCCAGCAGTGGTCGTCTGTTCTCAGGCGTGGTAATTGATACAAAATAAAATGCATTATTTGTATTCAGTCAGGAGTATGAAATTGCATTCAACGGGCTGAAGCCTGAACTCATTTACAGTTTTCCGAAGCCGGGCTTTCAGGAGCCCTCTTTTCAATTTGAAGAATACCTTGTCAGGCAAGAGAAGTAGTGGGAAATGGGAAAGCACAGCGTGTAAGCCTAGCGCCTTTTGATTGCTCATATTTTAAACCAGGAGAATGTTAAATAACTTCCATCTTCAAAGGGTGGTCTCCGAAACCAGGAATACAGGGCATTAATACACCAACAATATCAGCTCGGCACCGTTTACGAGCGACTCGCGTTTCTTTTCTGGTTGAGGGGGAGGGAAAGCTTCGGGCTCTTCACTTCAGAGCCGTTTGACCCAAGGACGGCAGGTTATTACCTGGCAAGGGCTGCGGATCACGGGGATTTACCATAGGAGGTTAATTCTCCAGCTCTCCGACACCAGTAGTCGGACTTTACGTGTATAAGTGTCCTCATTTTTCAGAGCTCACAAGCAGCTTTTGTTGGTGCAATTTATAGCCTAGAAATTAGACTAAGCCGCAGTGAGTGTACAGATCTACCTTAACATTTTTTAACAAGGATCCTGCTGTAAAATATATTCTGTGGTTTTGCCTCGGGGCGTGGTTTCTTCATCATTTGACGGGTCCAGGGCGCTGGGGCTTGATGCTGCAGTCGCACTTGGAGGTGAACGCAGCCCTCGTACGCCTGCCTCGGGGACCAGAGTGCTTGGGCACGTGTCTTGGCATTCCAGATATTTGGAAACAAGCTTTTTGTGAGGCATGGGAGAGGGTAATAGACATGTTTTTCCCTGGATTTTTTTTTTTTTTCCCTCCCCTTGAGTAAAATGGGATAATTCTTTCTAAAGTGAGAGCTGAGAACGAGGCCTGTCCAAGTGACACTTGTCTCATAATTTCCGTGGGGAAAAAGTGAAGCGTATTGAAAAATTGTGCTAGATGTGAGCAAGCCTTCCTGGGTGGTGTGGTCTCTGGGATTTTTCCATGATATTTATGAATTTTCTGGATTTTTGCAAGCAACTGAAAATTAATGAGATGCATTTTTGGTGCCCCGTGGCAGAACTTGCTGCCACAGCCAGGCCCTTCCTGGCCAGTGCCTGGCCCTGCGGCTGGCCTGTCTCAACGTGGCAATTTTCATGTCATTGCTGCAAAGGAGGCTTTTGTGTGGTTGGTTGGTTGTTGTTTTTTTTTTTTTTTTTTTTTCTTCCTTCTTTTTAAGTACCCAGTGTAGGAAACAAAGAAATCTCAAAGTGGAAGTCAATATTTAGAACTAGCAGTAACCAACTTACATCCTTGGCCATGCCTCTGTATTGCCGGCATCCTCTTTTGCATCTCTTTCTCTTCTTCCAGTATGAAGGGAGTCAAAGATGTCTGTGTCCCCTTTGCCAAGAGCATGCTGAGCACTGGCATGGGTTCTTACCAGGTTTTGCCTTCCTCTTCACCTAGAGAGACAACAAGCCCTTGTAGGATAGCCACTTTAAGCATTTCTGGATCAAATGCTTAAAATCGCCTATACAGATATACAGTAAATGCATTCCCACGATTCCCTTTTGTGGTTAAATGCTTGATGATTGGTTTCAAAATAGTGGACATAGGGATAAGAAGAAAAATCCTTAATATTAAACGTATGTTTGATTTGGTCTCTATTGCCAGGCAATTAGCTACATAATTTATCCCCCACTAATAACTTGCAGCATAACTGTGCGGGTAATTAATAAGTAAACTTTATTAGGGAAAAAAAAAATTAACAAACAAACTGTTTCTTTATCAAATAGGCAGTTCTTTGGGCATTTAACTACTCAAAAAATCAAAAGTTGCTTTTGAAATAGTCTGACTTGATATTTTTCTGACATATTACTTCATCTTAAGTGTAATACCAGAATTGCACTTAAATGCCATGTGGTATCTAAGCAAGGTTCTGGGAACAGCTTCATTTTAAATGATAGCAAGCACATTACTTAAAAGTGTAGGGTGTTATGTTAAATTTTGTAATTAGAAAAACCCCAAAACCTAGAACTGCATTTAGCACTAATCCTAACCAAAAGATTATTTGCAATTAAACTAAAATCCTATTCCCAACATTGGGTAAAAATACTGGATAAAGGTTACAAGTATTTGAGATGTGAAAGGACCCAGATGGAGCGTGAAATTTCAAGTATGTCTTAATTTCCTAAACTTGTGCTAAATATTGCTGTTACACGTTTCTTGACTGAAAAAGAGAAGAACAACTCAAAGAGAAGGCATTCATTATTACCAGCCATTACATGGACCAGGGAATAAACTGTGGGTCTCTGCTTATGAGAGGGGGTGTCATCAACCTTTAATTTTGAGTTGGTTGAGCAAGCTAATTGGTGGGGGAGCGGAGAAAATGACTCTGTCATTAGTTCTTAAAATTGTTGTATGTTGTGCTACCACAGCTAATATGGTGGGAAACCAAACACACCGAACCTGGGATTATTTTTTTTCGTTGGGAGCAGGTAGTAAGTGGCCCTTTGTCACACAGTATTAATTGTACCAGGCATTCATGAGTTACTCACCTTGTTTTCCCATGTTTATTGCCATTGCCACCTTTTCTCTGTGTGTTGTCTTTATTATTAATGAAAGCAGATAGCATTCAGAGGATATTAAGATATCTCTGTTCCATTAGGTATTAGAACGTCCTAGTGTTACACATGTTAATTTGAGGATCCATAAGATCTTTGTAAGGAAGAGCAATTGGAAATAATGAAGTGATTTCCCATTGTTTTTTGTCAGTTCCAACTGGTCTGCTTCTAAAATTGATGCAGAGTCCTGGTGATTTAATCGGACTTGATTCAGAACTTCAGCCAAGTTGCTTTTTTGTACCTTTTTGAAAAAGTAATGGATATTGTTAGGAGACTCTGCTGTAGCCTTTGGAAGTCAATGAGCTCAAGGAGTTAGCTGCTAACAGACAGCAAGGGGTTATAGCTTGGATTCTAGCAATCATTAATTTAAATTATGCAGCATTTTAATTTTCCTCCATACTTTTTCCCACCCCCCTCCCCCCTGAAACTGCAGATACCGGGTTAGGAGATTCTGTGTGTTCAAGCCCAAGTATATCCAGTACGACGAGCCCCAAACTTGATCCACCTCCTTCACCTCACGCCAACAGAAAGAAACACCGCAGGAAGAAAAGCACGAGCAATTTCAAAGCCGATGGTATCTCGGGCACAGCTGAAGGTAAGCTTACTCCATGGTGGAAGTCTGAATTTTGAAAATATCATTCCAAAGAGCATTGTTAAGTACAACTCAGCTGCACCATTGGCTTTGCGTACAGAAGGTAAAGGGAATTGTAGTGAAGTAGAGGAATTAAAGACTGATATTTTAATGATGAAGCTGAATAATCTGAGGCATCACGATGGTGAATTAGACTGTCTGAAACATGTTTGGAACTAATTTTCCTAATAAATAAAAAAGTGTCCCCAAGTTAATGTGGAGCATCATTAGCCATAAAGGTAAGGTACAGGCATACTTATGAAGTAAAAAAGAAAGAAAAAGTCAGGTTCACTCAGTAGCCCATACATCTAAATCTCATGTCTTCTGCTTAGACACATCCTGAGCTCTGGCATCGCAAACACTTCTGATGCCTGTTGTTGTTTGAATATTCAGCTGCTCATGGAAAGATTGTGTTATTTGAGGATAAAAAGGAAAAGGGGAGAGTTTAAATGTTTGGGTTCTTTTTTAAGAACCAGAAAGGAAAAGCCAAAAAGAACTTCTTTTTTCCCTTAGTTTAGCTTACTATTTCCAACATGAACACTGTTCAATGCCCTTCTGAAGGGGTAACAATGTGTACAGTAGCCAGATATGATATAAAACATGCTTGTATCTTTAGAAAAGAAGAAAAGAAACATGCTAGGATTCAACCAAAAGAGCTCCAGAAAAAAAAGATGAACAAGGGTAGTTGGAAAGCTCAGAAACTGGGAAGTCAACATATAAGAAGAGATGAAAAATGGAAACAATGGAATAACATTGTTGGAAAAGGGGAGTGTTGAGTAAGAAAAAGATGTGGTTGTAAGCATTGGAGAGTAAAAAACAGCTAATTCAGTATCAAAGCGTGTTGGAACAAGTTCTGAAAAAAGGATGACAATTGCGGACAGCTGAAGAGACATTAAAAATAGATGTGATAATAGTATACAACTGAGAAGGGGCATGTTAACTACTACTTAGTCATCCTTATTTTCCATTTATTTAATTTCTCGATTGCACTTCTTTCACATACAGAATTTATTTCCCCAGCTATCTATACAAATCCTTTTTTAAAAGCCATCAGCTTTTTTTCATAATAGCTCCTGTTGCGTTCTCTTTCCAGTCATTTAACTATCTTTACTGTTAGTTTCCCCCTAGTTTATGGCCTGAAGCCAAATTTTATTTTAACCTTTTATTTTTAATTTGTCATATTTTTTTTTCTTTTTTTTTTTTTTAACAATCCCTTTTACACCACTTATTTTCATACCTCAATGGCAAGTTATAGAGGGGATTTTTCAGAGTGCTCACCATTGGTCGAAGACTATTTTGTTGAAGTCAATATGAATCAAGACCAGCTGGATATCAAGAGCCTTTGAAAATCTCTTTCTAAGTAGTTAATACGTGTATGTTTTCTTTCTCCTGGGGAGATTATTTTCACAAGTCACTGGAGCTGGAGCCTGTGTGGTCCTGGTCTGCAGGCACGGACTTCTGACCTGCAGCGAGCGATGCGGGATCTGCAGTTGTTGCGCATCCTGCCCCTGAAATCCCTGTTCTGACTGGAGTGGGGAGTATATGCTCCTTCATCCTTCTGTTTTCTCTTGCTCTTCTCCTTGTCTTCCAGCATCATAACATGCTGGCCTGAAATTCTTTTGCGATAACTCAACAAAATTGTTGGATATATGTGTGTGTATATATATGTTGGATTAAATATAAGTATAAATGGGATAGATATGCTTCCAGAAGGGCAAAATCTAGCTGGCAAGCAGCAACTAAGTAATACACAGGGAGCCTTCAAAGTAGTAGTGAGTGCCAACACTTCCTTTACAGTCTTGGTATCTCCACATTAGCCCATCAGGTTTCTTCGACCTGCCTCTTCTTACATGTCTTCTGAGGTGGGCACTCTTTTCTGACATGCGGTTCACAGTTGTGCCTTGGGTTGTGCCACAGTGTCTGTTAAAATCTTTATTTTTATTAGATCTCTTTTCAAGCACGGCCCAGTGAAAAGCAGCGATTAGCCACAAGAGCAGAATTGCAGCTTTCTACACCGCATTCTTGCCACATGTAAGGAGAATTCTGGGCATCCTTCAGCAGATAACTAATCTTACTGGCCCTTGAATCCTTAGCAAGGCTGGGAGGAGATGCCTGACAGGACAGTCAGCCTTGTCTGTCAGCGGTAGCTGAAGGAGAAAGCAATGAAGCATACTTGAGTTCCCTGTCTTTTTAGAAGAAGGGCATCTCAGAAAAAGCAATAATGATTGTAGATTCCCATTAAGTACTTTCTAGCAAGACTAACGAAGGCTGGGGGTTGCTTTTTCCAAATCCTGGCACGCGGGCTCTTGCAACCTTTGTCTGTATTTTCTGGTACTTGTGTTGGTGCAAACTAGAAGTTACGTTTTGTGTATTTTGTGGTTGACCAGACAGGTAGTGTTGATCTCTGAGCTTGCCGTGATGCTGAATGAGGGGAATAACTCCAGTCCTGGGACAACCTATGTCACGAGCCAGTCTGCTGCTCATGGGGTGTGTGCCTGAGATGCTTCAGGCTGTTGCGGGTTTTTCTCCAAGTAGTTGAATGTAGCATTTTCACATCTGTCTTGCAATTCAAAGCAGTTTGCAGTTCAATAATTCAGCCTTTCCCCGGGAATAGGCTTATTTCCTTGTTCTGCAGTGCTTGGCTACAAATCTGTCCAATGACCTAAAAGATTTCCTTTTCGATTCTTCTTCCTCTGCACTTGCCGTAAGCGTAGATTTAAACCCTCAGAGCATTACTGCAGTTTCAAAGACCGCAAATCCAAATTAAACAGTATAAGGAAGATGTTCTGAGAGATGCATGCTTTGCTGTGGCAACTTTGATCAAGTGTTTGAAATACGGCAGGTAACTTGCTGAAAATGGGGTAAGGAAGACTGTGGTGATAATTGTGGGAGAACCATATCTTCCTTCCTTCTGGAAATCTTGAGCTTACTGTGAAAAGGAGGAGGAGGATCCTCCTGCAGTAGCTATTCTCAGACAGTTACAATGGATCAGAGTTAAATGATTTGGGTAATTCTGGATTTTATGTTGCCTCCCTTTTTGGGTCCAGGCATGTTTCCAGTGTCAGCTTTCAAACAGAAACGCTGGGTTCCTTCATTTTTGTCTGTAGCAAAGTTTAGGTGTTCAATGAGGTTTAAATCTGGTCTTCAGCAAACTCTAGCATTTTTACTGCACTTTGCAGTCTTTTTTTTCTCCTTGAACGTGCCTGCTTTGATCATTGACCTCTGCCCAAGTATTCAGATATCACGATGATGGACACTAGTGAGCCCAGGGTGATTCACTAATTCCAAGGACTGATGCTCATCTTTTTTATGCCCTTCCATAAAGGTCATGCTGATTCTTCTTTCTCCACACTATCTGCACATGCACAGCCCTCTCTTTCTGGGATTGATTCTTTCATCTTACTTGGTTTATCTTTCTGTGGATTTTCTGAGACAATGGTTCCAGCAACAAAAATATTAAAGCAACTGCGCTGCAGTGGGATGACAATTAAAATTCAGTTCCTATTTTGGAAAACAAGGTTGTTGTGAAACTTTTCCAGTGCAGTGAAACCCAGAGACAAATTTTTTTAGTTCTCTGTACAGAACTTGTCACTGAAAAAATTTCTCAGTGTTTTTGAGGGTAACAGCAGGAATGCTTACATTAGGCAAGGTGCCAGCAACCAGCAGTGTTTTTCCCACCATGCTGTCTAAACTTGCTCGGAGCAGGATTGTACGGTGCTGTGTTTCAAAGAGGAGTAGCTGCTCAGAGCCCAGTCTGTTTTGGTATCCTTGTGCTGCTGCAGTTAGTGGAACAGCTAGTGATAACAGGAAGGTTTTTCAGCTTGAAAGCAAGTAGAAAAATTAAAAAACTTTCTCGGAAATACTCTTCACAGAAAGACCTTTCACAGTGTTTATTTTTCTTACTCTTGTTAGACCGTCTTAAAATTTCATGGCTGTGCCAGCTTGAACCTTCCTGCCCTCGATCCATCTCTGAGATTTTAGGAGCTGTAGAAGGCTCAAGGTATGGGCGTCTTTCAGCATCAAACCTGGATCATCCGTGCTCCGCAAATATTCCATTGACTAAAAGCTCTGGCCAACGGGGCCAGCATTTCTGTCTGCCTTGGGCCCAGTCCAGCTGCGTCCGGGCGGATGGGTGAATCCGCTCCTCTGGCCAGGGAGATGCAAGGCAGCTTCTCCCTGTGTTTTCTCTGTAAATCAGTCTTCCACGTTCTTCATCGCTGGTTTCTAAAGAACTTTTGAAGGACAATGAAGGACCTTTGATGTTTCTTTTTAGAACTGTTTTCTTAACACAGAGATATTTGTTCTCTGCCCCTTGTAAAGTAATTGCTTTTCCCTGTGCTCCTCTGATCTGTGCAGTCTAGCTCCTAAGTGTAGATGTATGCTTTCTGGCTTGTAGCTAAGGATGAACACCAGTTTACTGAGAAATTGCTTTTTTTTTTTTTTTCCTGGAGTGAACTGGTAAAGGTATTTCAAAAGCTTGTGTTCTTCACATGGGTGCTTTATAACACTGAAGTCATTCTTCTGTTCTGAATCTCAGGGAGCATTGAAGATGAGCTATAGTTAAGTTTGAAATTAAAATATGTTCATTTGTTTTCTGTGGGTGGAAAAACAGGGTTTAGTCAGACTTCTCATTCGTACTTGTAGCAATAAGCACAAATTTCACAGCTTTCATCTGGTTTCTCAGCTGCCTGGGGACTTGAGTCCAGGAGGGTGGGACAAGGTGCAAAAAGCCAAGGGAGTTGGCAGTTTCTTCCCAAGGCTTCTTGGCTTCTTTCAGCCATCCCAAAACCAGAATTATAAAGCAAATTAGGGAAATGCAGTTCTTAGCATCAGTCTCTGGAATCTGTAGAATACCTGAAAATTTGTATAAATTGGAAGCAATCCGGCTGTTAACTGAATGTGCAGTATATGATGCATGAAAAAAACTGTGTGCATTTTACCTGCAGCTTTTCACCCTAGCCTTTCCTTAGTCTAATCTCTCAAGCGTCCCCGTGATTTACCTGCTGGCACTATATGCTGAAATGATTTAAACATGCTTGGCTCTGTACACAGCTCTGTGCATGGTCTTCTCCAAACATACGTTTCCTTAGGTGCATAGTTCTAGTAAGTGTGCTGTGGCCAGACTGAACTAAAAAAAAAGAAAAAAAAAGAAATTTCTCTAACGATGTATTAAAAAGAAGTTAATTGAGAATTTTGAAAATTTAGTGGAGACACCTCTGAGGCCTGGTCAATGAAACAGATGCAAACAGTGAGCTACAGTGTTTGTGAGAGAGTAGACGCTTCGTTTGGCAGATGGACTTGACATTGTTAATGCTAATATTCAATGCATTGAATTAAGCACCATGATGAAGAAATGTATTTTTACTTGGTGCTTTTTTTTTTTTTTTTTTTTGGCTATTTATGGTCTGGAAGAAACCTTCTGACATTGTCAGAGGACAGCGTGTTCAGAAACCTTTCCAGCACAAAAAGTCACAGCATCGTTACTCCCTTTTCTCTGCAAGGAAGATGTGAAATCTAATATCTTGACCTGCAGCTGCCGCAAGGGCAAAACTACTCACCTATTAAAGAGTTTGTAACCTTTGGAATCAAATCTATTAGATGTCAAGGTCTCTGTATGGATTGTGTTGCTTGAAGTAATGCACAGAACTAAACTGCCACCAAAACTTCTTCAAGTAAAAGCTCTTTTCCAGTCTGCTGCAGGATAATTAAGTATACTACTATGGTTGTACAGGCAAATAGATGTTGCCCATGTAGGAACTCTGCAAAATGTATTCCTAGTAATCTTGTCATCCTAGTTATTTTACCTAGTCCCTATAAATCAACTGTCAGTAATTACAGCCTACCATGTAGTAGGAGTAGGTACGGAGGCCTTCTTGGAAAAGCGTTATTTCAGTAAGAGTGCTGGGTTTTGATCCTGTGAGATGGGTGAGCGTGTGAAAACGAAGCAAGGCATTAGTGCTGGCATTGGGGAAGAGCTTTCCTCACATTGCCGTGGCCTGTGTGTGGACATCCCAGAGGTAATGTAAGCTGGGTCATTTGGAAGCTGTTTGTCCCTCTAGCCCCATGGCAGCTGCAGAGCCCATCCCGGGACACACTGAGCTCACTGCCCTGGGGCAGGGGGATCCCCACCTCCGGTAAAGCAGCAGCACAAAGTCGGGGGATAAATCAGTAGGAGAAGCCAGTTGTTCCTTAATTATTTCCACATCCATTTTTTTTTTTTTTTTGTGGTTATATTCTCCTTAAAGTGATAACAGACATCTTAAGATTTCTCCCCGCTAAAAAAAAAAAGAAAAATACAAAAATTAAAAAAAAAAAAAAACCAAATGCAGACTGGTGTCATACAGAAGAGGAGTATGTTTCCATCCTGTCATGCAGTATTTCTGTGCATCTTCTGATAGATGGTTTAATGAGAGCAGGTTTTGTTTCTATTTCTGGTCCCTTCAGTGTCTGAAGTTTTAGAAAGTAAATGTTCCATAGTTTCAAAAAATGGTCAGTAATATTTGAAGTGAGATTGGTACAAAAGTGGCTTTTTGAGTGCAATGTTGAATGAAATAACCGTTTATTTGGAACTGGATGAATTTGCAATATAAACATAAAGCTAGAAAGGCTGTTGTTTTTTTTTTTTAAATAGGTTTGTATTTCATTTAGGGTTACTGTTGAATTCTCTTCATATACAATTTGTTGCTCATAACGTCATTTGTGTAGTCTTCCTGTGCATATGAAACACTTCAGAAATTTCAGCAAATAGCCTTCTGCTGAATTCTGTACTGCACCGAAAACAACCAAGTTCTGCTTTCCTAATAGTCACTAAATCTGGAGTTTAACAAGCTTCTTTTTAGTAAGATTTTAGGACTGTGGTTTGGTAAGTATTTGCAACTTTAGTTTGTGGATTATTTCAGATGAGTTGTAGGCCTTGCGTGATCCAGCTATTCTCTGCTTTAGCTGCTTTGTAGGTAAAAATGTCTTAAACAAAGCAAAACAACCCCAGGTCTTAGTTGGCATTAAAAACAAAACAAAAGTGAGCAAAATATCTAGCTGTATTTTCTTCCCTGCATGAGGACTTAAAAAAAACAAAAAAAAAAAAACAAAAAAAAAAAACCAAAACAACAACAACAACAAAAAAAAACAACAATCAAAAGAACAAACTTAACAGTATGTGACCATGTTTGTTGTCTGTAATGCCACATGCTTGTTTTGATTTAATCATACTGCAGGTGTCTTGCAGGTTATCACCTGTTCGGTGTCAAAACACTCCTTGGTTGTAATTCTACTGATCATCAGTAACTTTATTCACTGCTTCATAGGAGATATAGTACTGGCCGATTGCTGTACACCTGAGAAACAGGAGGGCAGAAATTAATAAAATCTAGACCGAATCTTCAGAGACTTACTTTCAACCAAGGCATAAAGGTCACTTGTTGGGAAACCTTCAGCCTCAGTCGTCACAGCCTATCTGACATGAAAGGTTTGCTGCTGAAAGACATTTATGTTGATGCTGAGGAGTGAAAGACAAGGGAGGCGAAGCTCATCTATTGTTTTAACCTACTTCATTGCAGGCTAAACAAGTTGAAAGATTCCTCCTGCTCTTTAAAACCACTGCTAGCTCAGGGTCGGAAGAGGCTGCAGGTCTCTGCCTACCTGGTTGAAAGGAAAAGTGTCGCAGTGGTGGTCAGCAGGAAAGGTGATCCTGGAAAGGTTGCATCCCAGGATGTAGTTGCTGGTTGTTGCAGGCACTGGCACGTATGGATAGCCAGAGAAAGATAACACTTTTTTCTTACCTTTCTCTGAAAAGCGGACCCACTCTTAGTAACTTTAAGTGCTCTGTGTTGTGACTGCGGAAGGGTACGTTGTGTATCCTTATTACGAGTGCTGCACTGCAATTTGGCCTGATTTTGGGGGGAAGGAAGAAGTTTTAAGTAGCTTTATGACTGAACAAAAACAAGTGACACCTTAGCATTTTACTGGCTTCGGGTAATTAGTGTCCTTAGAATTATGCTGTCAGCCTGACACAGAGACCTTGATTATGAAAAAGGTTCCTGGTGTCTACAAGATGATGTTTACAAGATACCAAGAAGTACTTGTAAAATATTAATCCTGCTAGAGAAGTTAATTCCGTTTTGTTACTTAAGAGTGTCTACCTTAAAAGTTCCTTGCCAGTTTTTCCAGAGCATAGGCCCAGGTAATTTTATTATGAATCTACACACCTAAATTAAGATATCCTCAGAATAAAATGAGATTATTATGTACTGTAATGCTATAATAAATGAAAAGACTAAAATAAGGTCTCTGTGTTAAGCGTAACTGTGTTCTCCTGTTTACCACATTACAACTCTTGAGGAAGGTGTCACAATTTAAACAAACAGGCTATTCTGCTATAGAAGGAAGACTTAATTTTTGAAGAATGCCTTGTCTTCTGTGAGCTACAGAGCTGCACTAGGAAAATGCTGCCTTTGAGGAGTGGAAGTCACGAGTAATTCCCTTCAGAAGACTGTAAGCAACTAAACCAGAAACACTAGATTAGACAAATATGAAGAAGAAAAATCCACAAAGGTCTCCTAAAATTAAGATTACAACCTCCCCCCAGGAAGGCCCCCAACCGTGGACTGTTCTGGAAGGTATAGCAGGGTACATGTTGCTGTAGCTGTCGCTGTTCTGCTTTTTGTAGGCATCTCCTACTAGTTGCTGATGAAACCATAGGCAGGCTAGGTGGGGCCTCATGCCCCAACCTGGTGTGGCTGTTTGTATGCCCCGCTTCTCCATGGCATGCCTTGTTAAATTGATGTTTGCCTTAAGAAGCACGGAGCAGCTTTAAGGGGAAGGTTACAGGCATGCTTTTTTTTTTTATTCATTATATGTAACATAAGATTAATGACAATGGCTTGATTGTGGAAGCGTGCCAGGTATAGCCCAAATCTGGATTTCAAGGGAGAATGTGTCAATAGGTCCGATCTACCCTGGGGTTATAAAACATGCACTTGGCATTATGCTAAAAAGAACTCATAATCAAGAGGTACGCACAGAACAGAATGTAGAAATAACAAGTCAGTAAATTTTTTTAGTGTAGAACCCTGCATTCTAGTCAATTATGGGTAGGCCCTGCTGCTATGAAATGCGTTCTTAGGCCTAAAAACTGATCTGAGCAGTGTTGGAAAATACTTCTTGTGTGATCCAGTTCCCTTGCTCCAGGTCTGAAGAACCTCAGTGGGCAGTGAAACATCTGCCTTTAAATCCAGGTGAAGCAAGTGATGCCCTTTCCCTAAAGCACAGCTTTGCTGGTCGCCTCCCCTCTGTGCTCCAAATAAAGGTATTCCAGGCATGGCATGTAGCAAGAGAGATGTAGAAAGTCTTATCTGATAAAGTTTTGTGAATTTAGGTGTACCTAATGCTGTCTGCTTACCGGAGAGTGAGTGAAGATGAGGTTTCCAGCTGAATTCCAATTCAGGAGTCTGTGTACACAGGATTTGCCCAGCGTCATGAGTCTGATACTCTCTTTTGTACCTTGTAGGCATTACAGGTTTGAGGAATTTGCTGCTTTTGCTGCACACAGATAGACTCTCTGTACTGTGCCAGTTGCAGCCAGACGCTTCCTTCACCCCCTTTTAATGCTGATGGGATTTCTTTGCAGCTCTCAGACTTTAGGATTTAATGACAACCTATAGATCAAGAAGTATTTTTGCCCTTTTCGTTTCGGTTCTTTGTCAAAATGTTTGTGACACCTTTTAAAAAGCAGGTCGAAACCAAAAGTGAGGAAAGCGATGGTATATATGAACAATTTTCCTAAATAAGTTGTTGAATATGCACATATTTCTCCTGGGGATTTTTCTTTAAGAAAAGTGGGCAATCTGCAAAAGCCTGAGCAATTGAAAGTTGTTTCCCTTGAAGAGATGGTGATCTGGTTTTGGCTGGGATAGAGTTAATTTTTCTTCTTAGTAGCTAGAATAGTGCTGTGCTTTGGATTCAGTGTGGGATTTGGTACGAGAATTGTGATTTTGGTTCTTCCAGATTTACCTATTAGTCCTGAGATTGATGTTTTGAAGTGTTTTGTGTTTTTTTTTTTTTTTTCTCATTTCTGTATGTTAATGGGTGTTAGTCTCTTCACGCGATGATTTTCGAAGGATAGGTTGGGGTCAACTGGGCATGAACCTTTCTCGGACTACAAGTTGCGGTATCAGCAACATGTGCATTGGCAAGTGCTGTGCACCTCTGGTTCCTGCACGGAACCATAGAGCCGGTGAGAGTCCGTGAAGCTGGGCATCCTCATCTTGTCTTGCAGAGGAGTCTCCGAGCGGTGGGTGCTTGAAATGATGCTTGAAAGGGTGACCAACTAATAGGAGAGGGTGGGGCTCCTCATAGTGAAATGCCAGGTGGAGAGTTCCATGGTAGGGGATTTAATCTTCTGTAGATGTAGGTGGGTGTTCTTAACTAGACTGACATTTCCTTCCCTTTAAGCAGTAGGCTCTCATCCGATCATAGCCGCCTTCGCCGTTTGAAAAACGCAACTCTGGAGCCATTCCAGTTTTGATGCTCTGTGGTACTCATGTCAGGCATTTACAAGACAACCCTGTAGCAGTAATGTAGACCTCTCCTTATTTCCAACTCCTGACCAGTCAGTCATTTCAAACCTGTGTTGTTTTGTCAAGTTTTAATCAAATAGTTGCCTTAAATTAGCTGTCAAATTCAGTGAGCAGATACTTGGTATCTTCCCATCTGAAGTCTCTGCTGCAGGTACACGTGCTGTGCATGAGATTTCAGGGCTGAGCTGCTGCATGTTTGTTTTATATATACCCTGCGCTTTAATCTCCTGTTTTCAATCTCTCCACCTTTCTCTTTACAGATAGGTTACTTGTGATAGATGTTATGCATTATATGTAGTGTGCAACTTCAGTGAAAGGAGTAGGTAGAAAGAAAACTTGAACAGGCCTCATCATTGACATTTTCCACCACTTCCCCCCCTCAAAAAAAAAAAAAATATTAATAAAGGTTTCTTTTGTGAGCGTGAGACGGAGAAAATTGGCCATTTGTCTGTGAGGTAATAGCCTTTGGTATAATATGAAAATCTATCAAATGATTAAATTCAATGACATTAAATCACAATTCATGAAAGAAGAATACTGCACAGTTTAATTCTATTTAATTTTTGAGGGGAAAAAAAAGCCAAAAAAAAAAAAATGTTTGAGTTTCTCTTAAGCTGATTTCTCTATGCTCTTTCTTAAAAGTGCCTTTCTAGTTGCCACACAGTGATGTGATCATTATCTGTCACCTCGTCGCCTTGCTGCCTCAACACGCAGTAAAATACAAAAAAAAAAAAAAAAAAAAAAAAAGAGGGAGAGGGAAAAAAAAAAAAAAAAAGACCAGAGGAGCTTGTGAAGTATGACTTCCTATCCCAAGACTCATTGCCTGCGATTCGTACCGCTTGACAGTAATGATCTTATTACAGTACTCTGGACCTTGAAGAGATTTCATGAGGAGAGCGAAAGGACGTGCCTCCATGTAATCAAGTGGCGCTGAATATTCCACACGTTTTTGATCACACACTGATTGGGCACAGTTTTAGCCCATCTTCTAGTCAATTATGCATGGCCCCTCGTGCTCCTGTGATAGTCAGAAACATTGATAGCTGTTGTCTGGGGGGGCTGGCAGCCAGCCAGGGGTTTGAAGTGCAGTCATTCCGGGAGAAGTGCTTTTTAGTTGGAATTGATTACCTTTCTTTAGGTTTTTGCTTAATGGCAAAACTGTATTGGAGAGGGCTTCAGGTGAAAAATGGACGTATTAGCCATTTAGAGTAGCTGAACTCCTAGTCAATTTTTAGCTTTCCCCTGTTTCCATCTAATTTATATTTAATGATGTAACGTTTGATAATATTTAAGATATTTCATTTTCAGTTGCTGCTGAGCGCACATGTTGAGCACATGTTAAATTACATCGTATCAATTTTCAGGTTTTCAAAATTAATCCAGTTTAACCTTCAGGCTGTGAGAACACGTCTTTTTTGGCACCTGTTCCAGCGAGCCTTCGGTTTATCTGCAAGTGGTACGAAGATGACGTTACCAAGCAGAGCGAGTGCTGTTTTCATCCTGTAATGAGGATAAATCTGAATGCTTGAAAAGGAGCAAAGGGTCGGTAGCTGGGTCCTTAGTTTAGATTCTCTTGTCTCAGAGGCTGATTAGGCTGCTGCTAATTTCTTGCCTATTAAAACGTCACATCTTTCTTAATTCAGATTCTTCCTAAAATGAAAAGAAAATCATTAAAGGGGATGCATGTCGAACTCAAAGCACCATATAAGAAAATATTTAATTGTAAACTATACTTCTTGCTCCAGTACCACCAATCTTGTTTCTGACTTCTGAATATCCCACAATATCTAATTTTTGGATGCATGCGTAGTTTGGAGAGATGGGAGTAGGACTTCATAGTAGGTTGAAGTGCAACGTTGTATTAGCCATGCGTCAAATGCATGCCTTACGTTTCCACTGCTTGGAATATGCTGTGACTGGCGGTGAAAAGATGCAGTCAGAATACTCCTGTAGCACCCCAAATTTTTATTTCCACTTGTCAGTATAATTCTGTTCTGCTGGCCTGCTGCTGGCTGAAATAATAAAGCAGTCCTGCAAAAAGGCATGGCAGGCTCTCAGCCTTTTCTGAACGTCTTTCTGCCACTAAATGTTTCCTTTGTGGGACTGCTTCCTTCCGAGGTCCAACAGAATTTACAGAATTGCTTAAACAGGCAAAATGCAAACAAAAGCTCAGTTGCTCCTTAAACTTGCAAGTGAAACCATCCTTATGGACCCTGCCCCTCTTCCACTGCTTCCCTTTTAATTGGAATGTGGGGTTTTTTCCTTAAAACTAATCCTTTGCTGGCTAGTACTGCCCCTTAAAAAGCAGCTTTAATTTTTTAAATTTCTTCTTTTCTTTAAGATCAGTTCTCACTTCCGTACAGAGGCCAAACTAGAATTAAGAGCAAAAAAAAATAGTCAGTCTTGGTGGGTTTTTGCTCTTTGAAACGGAGCTGTTGGGTTTTCTTCCAATGATTTCAGGTTCAGCTATTGTCTGAAATTCGATATCCTAGTTTGGTGGGAATTATGTGGGTTTTTTGTAGTAACATTTTACTACTTCTAGGCAGCCCATAAGAGCCATGAGAATCTTTTTTTTTCCTTCTCCTTTGGAAGAGAAACTTCTCTAAATCTATATAATTGCTGACCTGTGTGTGCTCGATTGCTGCACCAGCATCCAGGATTGCTGTGTGCTCTTCAACCTTCTGCCGCCTGCACTGAGACACGAGTTTTTCAGGCTGGGGGAACTTGGTGCTTCTTGCTTGGTGAGGTTTTGAACCGAGCCTTTAGTGCCCAAGTTAGAGTCAAGCAGAAGGCCCAGGTTCAGCTCCTAATTTTCCATATTTGTCTCCATCAGGAAAGTAATGCCTTAGAAAGGTAAACTTTTAAGCGGGAAAAGTTCTACGTCTTTGGCTCTGTTGACTTTCTTTGAGTGGTGGACTCGGTTGTTGGAGCCTGCTACCAACTCTGCCTATGAGAATACATGCTTTCTCTGAAGGATTGTTTATCTAAGGGGTGGGAGGAGACAGTGATGGAACAGATTCCTTAGTAGCAGAAGATATGTTTCAAGCACCTCGTATTTAACAGCGCGATGTATGCAGTGACATCGACAACTCCTGTGAGGCTCAGACATATCATGGCAAATTTCCCATTTGCATGGGATGCTGAGATGTGGGAAATACCTGTGTGTTTTTTAAAAAATTAATATTTGATAAAATCTGATTCTCACCTGGTGGGCTCCAGTTTCCAGGGTGGTTTGGCATTTGTCAGCTCCTACTGCCACACGTGCATCTTCTTCATTGGGGTTTTCAAACTGATATGGCATTGACTTGACTTTGACTTCCTTTGCGCCTCCTTCCCCGGTGCTTTGAATCTGTCTTTTTAATCTGGGGAGGAAGTGCTGCAGTTTGTGGTGATGGATTACAAAGCCAGGCTAGAGTATTTCTGACTCTGCTTCATTTGACAAGGAATTGGCAGCTCCCTTGAAGACTGTTTCAGCTCCCTTTTATTTCTCCTTTCCCAAGCTCCTCCTTTGGGGACTTCAGTGGCTATGTGCACAGTGTGCAGTTGTCATGCAAGCTAGTATTTCAAGGGAAAAAAAAGGACGTTTTAGTTTTTAAATCATCATTTGAAAATTGTTAGTGATGGTGGCTGGTTTGTGATTATCATAAATGCCAGTGCTTTTCAGCCAAGGTAATACTTTGTAGTAGTAAACAAAGCACCAAAGTGATCTAGCCCATTTCCAGACGACTTGAATGCTTTAACCAACATATTTATATATAAAAGTACAGTTCATGATTTACTTAACCTTAAAATTGGAAGCAATCCTATTACATTGGGCTTAATATCATCATTGTCGCACACATAATTACTTTTTGGTTGGATGGCTGCCAGTCAGTGGGCTGTGAATGGTCAGTTATAAATAACTTTTTAAAAAAAAAATACAAAAAAACAATTCAAATTTTATGGTGAGGCATGCTGTTTATCATATGAATGTCGCAGCAGTCTGAGCTTAGAAAGGTGGATATAGTGAAGGAAATCATACAATACTTAACCAGTGACTAATATACATTTTTCTGCTCGTAACTGATTTTTTTAAATATTTCTGCAGTCTCTGGAGATGTCTCACAGCCAGTAGTGTTAATTGAGTGATAACTGTTTTTTTTCTTGGTACGCTTTATTTGGATCTTGTTTGGTTATGGAATACACTGACTATGAAGCTATTTAAAAAAAAATATGTATTTTTTTAACATGAAGTTACCAAACATATTTTCCATTTCCAGTGACTCGTTACCTTGGGTTCCCAGTGCATTTTTGCCATGTGTTGTCTGCAGTCGCAGAGAAATGTGGGTGGGTAATTCTAATATGATTTTGCACAGCTGGAAGAGCCCGCCATCACCTGTAAGATGGGCTGGGAAATTTCACACGCTGATTTTTATGTATTCCAGATTCAGCTGCAAGTTACTGACCTCAGTATGTCAAGGGGAAATAATCTGCATGTGGATTTGACATTTCAGCATTGTGTGTGATGTAATCCAGCCGCATAAGGGATATGGCCTGTGGCCTATAGCTCGGGGTGTATTGCTGTCTGCCCGTAGTGAAATGCCATCCTGATGGGTCTCTTTCTCCTCCATGCAGGTACTAAACATGACATATCAGTCCAAACCTTGTGCAGCGTGAGTGTAGATCCACCATTTGGACCAGAACGGTGTCTGCAGAAGTTTGATTTTCCTTGTGCCCATTTAATATTCCTTTTCCCTCTAAATGAACAAAACATAAAGGTAGCTTATAGGAAAGATGTAGAAAGACTTTTTAACAGAGCCTGTAGTGACAGAACAAGGGACGAGAGGTTTAAACTGGCAGAGGGCAGATTTAGATGAGACATAAGGAACAAATTCTTCCCTGTGCGGGGGGTGAGGCGCTGGCCCAGGGTGCCCAGAGCAGCTGTGGCTGCCCCCTCCCTGGAAGGGTTCAAGGCCAGGTTGGACGGGGCTGGGAGCCCCCTGGGCTGGGGGAAGGGGGCCCTGCCCGGGGCAGGGGGGGTGGAACCAGATCATCTTTAAGGTTCCTTCCAACCCAAACCATTCGGTGATTGTGAGTCTCAGCATACTGCAGGAAAATTCATTAAACTTTGCTCTTTGGGCCATTTCTATCACATCTGTTTCCACTAGCATTTTCTCTTTGACCCCATTTGTATCCCTTCAAACTTCTTTGCAAGAGGGTGTTGCTGGAGAGATCCCTGTACAGCGTTGCTCAGCCCAAAGATAGTTACATTTTCTCCTGTTCCTTCTTCAGCTGTGCTCTTGGGGCTTCACAGCAGGCTGTATAGTTAATTACATACTGACTTATTAAATAGGCATCTGTAGAACCATATATAAAGTAGTACAGGTAATTATGGAGATTGAAGACAATATTTGGAAGGGAATACACTTTTCAGAAATGATGCTGTGAGAGTTCAAGTCTGTTTAAATACAAAATATTTCGGTAGTTGGAGCCTCGAATGAGGTTTTTGGCTGAAATAGTGTAAATAACAAGCATGTACATTTTCATCCTAAAACTAAGCACTCATCAATGATAGATAGCCGACAATCAAGATCTTTAAAATACCACCAAGGATTCATGAAGAATTGTTTTCAGAAAATCCCCACTTGCCAGGCAACACACCTGAGTTACATAGAATACTTGGGAGGCCTCAGTGTTTAATTAAATTAGAACAAACCTGCTTGTAATAAATCCTAGATTAATATGTGCTTGACGTACTTAATAATAAGGTAAAATGTAAGTTAATACTTGCCAGATTACTGAAAGAATCTGGTGTGAGGATCCATAGTGATTTTAAGGGGAAGGTGAAAATCAATTAATTTTTAGTGATTTGTCAACTATATTCTTTATCTCTCAGTCTCTCTGTATCCAGTTACGTACCAGTGTGCCCAGGCAAAACTCATATTAATAATTAGGTCACCACCGTTTACAGATAACCTTTTGATCCCTGAGATGAAGTGAGGGGGTAAACGTCGGTAACAGTTATTGCCCCATGGAGGAATGGGATGTACTGGAATGGTGGGGGAGCTTTTTCACTATGAGTGAGAGGACTCAGGCTTTGACTTAACAAAAAGAAAATGAAACTGTGTCTAATGATGGACTAGTAGAGCGAGTGTTTACCTGTAAAGTTGATGTTTACCTGTAAGGTTGTATTGTTTACCCAGTCATCTTAAACAGCATTAGAACTGTTACAGGAGATGGTGTTTTCACTCTGAAGATGATTAAGGTTTTTGTAAGAATTAGCTTTGTAATTACAGACTTCCACTGTTTTCTAGAGGCGTGATTGTGAGCTGTGGCTGAAGCTCCTAAGAGCAGGTCTACATCAGGATCTGCTTCTACCGAATGAGCTGTTCCAAAGGTTTTAAGTGCAGTACTCTGGTTTATTACCAACTAAAGAGTTCAAGATGTGTTCAGAGCTATTGTGACATGAAAAAATAAATGTGGAGGAGATTGGAAGTAGGGTTGTGCTTTTTTCTTAATCATATAGATAATTGCCTGCTGCCTTTAGTAATAAAACTATCAATGTAGTTCATCTCTTTTTTTTCTTTATGAATGTTATTAAAAATCTATTCCCAGGTGAATAGCTGATGGCACTTAGAAAGTATTTCTAAATAATCTATTAATAATGAACTCTGCTGCTTCTCTGCAAAATATCCCAACAGTTTCTTCACCAGCTAGTTGGCTTCACAGCCAGCAGACTATAGTTGACTCCGATAGAAACATTTGATTTCATACAGATTATTTCTGTAATGCAGAATGATAGCAAAAAAGTACAGAAAATACTACGTAAAGGCAACTTTGCTTCTAAATAAAACGATTTTCAAAGGTTTTCACATGTTGTCTATATAGATCCACAAGCAAAATAAAAGTTTGTGTATTCTACATGCTGTCTTAAGTGAATACAGTCATTGTACAAGGAAACCCTACTTTGTGGTTAATTGAAGTATTTCACCATCTGCAATTCCTTATACTAATGAAGAGGAAAAAGTTTCTTTTTTTTGCCAGAAAGACTTCTTTCAGGCTTTTTATTTCCTCCACAGCCTTTGACTGGAGGAGATGTTCTTGTTACATATCATCAGGTCCCATAATTTGTCATAATGCTACTCAATGGCTCGTCTAAAAAATGTAAAGGGACACTGTCAAGGTTGTTAGGCCCAAAGTTTAACTTACAGTACTTTTGAAAAAAGAAGAAAAGATTGACATAAACTGTCCCCCAGAGCCTGAACAGAGCTGGAATAAAATCCAAAATGATCTTCTGAGCAACGCAGGAGCCAGCTCATTGGTCTCTTTGAGGCTCTGCTTGTGAAAATTGTTCTGTGCTTTGGTCGTGCTTGTAGGAGGATGTTGAATATACAAGAAACTTAACACTGCGGTGCGTTACGAGGAGAGAATTCTTGTTCGTTCCAGTTATCCTTCCAGAGCGAAGTAGGTCGCGGAGACCCTGCGAGGTACAGAGGGGTTTTGTTATTTCAAGGGCAGTGCGACGTTCAGCATCGAGGAATTGTCACCTCCTAGCTCTTAGTCCCTACCAGGTACTAATTTTTCAGAGCATTGTAGGTCTGTCCTAACACATCAACCAACATAAGTATGCTGAAGCCTGAGACTTTGATTGACAAATCAAGAAAAAAAAAAGATTTTTTTTGAATCCCCTCTTTTTTTCTCTTAAAAAGCTTTGGGGAAAGAGGAGATGGAGATTTTTATTTGCAAGTAAAAGGTACTGCCAAACACCATGCAGCCTCCGTAATGGTAATACAAGTCAGAAGTCTAGCCACTTTTGCAAGGAGGTGGGAGGAATGAACTAGGGTGAAATGAGAACTGTGGCAAGGCTGAGAGATTTACTAGGAAAATTTCCCTTTAAATCCCTGTTTATATCTCAGCTGTATGTCTGTAGGGACAGGTTTCATTATTTCTCCTTCACTTTTTGGTTGAAAGTGCTTTCCAGCCGGGTCTATGCTAGATCAATCACTAGGGTGAGGTTCTCCTGTTTGCCAGTTATACTAACCTGAGAGCTTAAATCAATTACTCATGATTTTTCATTACATCCAGTGTATTCCCATTTAAGCAGGAAAAGCTGACTGTATTGCTTACAGCATTTTTAAGAATTTTGTATCCTCTCAGTGACGGTCGGTACAGCTTACCTGGGGTAAGTGTGTTTTATCACTCTGGAAGGAACCCAGCAGATCCATCTCTGGTTGATAGCTCTGATTTTCCCATCGGCAGGCTTTGCATTACCAGCGATAGCACCTTGGGTTTCCATGCTTAGTTTCTTTACCAAACCCACTTGACCTTGCCCACCAAGCACGCAGTCCTTAACTTGTGCATACATGCAGATAGGCCGAATAAAAGAAAGAATCTGCTAGTCTATCAACCTTTATTATATTTGCGCAGTGTTTTGACAGTAATCTCATACTATTATGCGTCGTGTTTTTTCTGTGCCATCAATTACTGCAACTACCTGCACGTTAACTCCACGTGGAAGGGTAAAAGCCTCTGCTTTCTTTTAGAGAGCTGATTGATGGCTTAGAAGAATACAGCGCGGTCATGCTAATACCTTACGATGCCTAAGAGATGCAGAGTAAATAATTAAATGTCATTAGTCCCACTCCACCTGGGCAATAAGTCCTGGGCTCAAAGTTGAGATTGTATAAAACAAGCCTAATTCCTCTGCCTTGAACAAACACAGCATAGTTCTCTTCATTAATGCACATATATGTATGTGCACAAACTCAAAGCTTTTAACAGGCTTATTTTCTATAACCATTAACAATGGTGGGAGAATTTCTGTGGGAGAAGAGGTTAAACATAATTATGTGAATAATCTGAGAATGTTTAGGAAAGATTAAGTGCAGAAGACCTACAGTTCTCCATTCAAAAGGATGCTTGTATTTTAAAAAGCATTATGATTAAGAGTGGAAGTGGAGGAAACAATTTAGGAAAGTGTCAGTGGGAAGGACAGTGAAGGTGATGGCAATGAATATGAATCAGTAGCCAGAACATGTAAATTGTTGATAAAGGAAATTAAAGATATTAGAAAGAATGGGTCATCTGTAGAATATGAGGTCTGTACGGTTGATGAAAGAGGAATTTCTTAAATTCATCAGCAACAAATAAATTCTAGCCATGATATGAATCTGATGCTTGGCACAAGGTTATGATGAATCCTGATTTCAAAAAGAAAAAGCAAGAAATTTTTTATCATTGGAAAAAATAAGAATTCACCTTACCTTAAATTTGTACTTCTAAACAGTTATGCAGTGGACAAACATCATCTACCGTGTGTGTGTGTGTGTGTGTGTGTTTAATTATTTATTTATTTATTATGATTTATATCTGCACAATCAGATTAGCTGTGGTCAGGAGTACTACAAAGTTGATTTACTGTCATAATTTTGGAGGGATCTTGTAGCAGTGGAAATGTTTCAGAGAGCTGGAAAAAAAAATGGAAATTATGCTTGTAGCTGAAAAGAGAGAAGAGATCTTGAAGATTCTGTGTGTTTTTTAACCTCATATTGATCCTGTGCAAAGTAATGGGAAGGCTGATATGTGATATGATCAGAAAATAATTTCCATTGGCAGAGTAAGTAACAGAGTTGTCTGAATCTGTTACAGGAGATTGTCAAGCGATACAAAGCTGAGAAGCTGAGCAATTTTTACTGCTACATTATCACAAATATCTTTCAGGAGCAAATATATTGAGTTAGTCCTGCTTGATAATGTGAACTTTATTAAAAAAAAAAAAAAAAAAAAAAAAAGTTGTACAAGCACTAGAAAAATAATCAGTGTAATTTAAATTAAAAGGATTGAAATGACTAACCAGTAGATCAGAAGAAGCAGTTATAAATGGGTATCCATCACCCAAACACAGGAAAGAGTTGACCTGGGTTTTGTTTTCAGCCATGTGCTGTTTGGTGATATGGGTGATTCTTTCCTTGCTTCCCAAGATGTTAGTCATCTTCATACTCCATCTTCATTTCTCCTGTTAGTGGGAGTTCGGATTTTTACCCCTCCAGGGATCTTTTAGGCCTTCTGAAGAAAATTCTTCTTGCTCCTTCTGCTTTGTGAATTCCCCTTCTCCTCCCCTTCTGTGAGCATTCTCATGCGTGCACGTGCAAACAGCCCTTGTCCCTCCGCGGCTGACTCAGAGGTTCATCTGCACGGGGCTTTGCATTTTCTATCCAAACTCAGCCCGGGGTGCTCATCTCCTTGTGTGGCTAGCCAACTACCTTAAGCCCCGCAATGCTATGTCCCTTCCACGTCACGGTGACCGAGAAAAATGCCATCTTTAGCTCTTCAGGTGTCACTGAAGTATGTGATCTGGGCTTCACCTTTCGACTCGGACCTCTTTCACCACCTCATATCGCAATTGCTGCAGCTTCTTTTTTCCTGGCGTTTGATGGATGTGGTGCCCATTCAGCTCCATCCAGATGCTGTTACAGCAGTCGCTCCCCCCGGCCCGTCACCCTTCCCCTGCCGTCCTTCCCGACGGCCGCCTCCGCTGTATCGCACCGACGGTGAGCTGCCGCTCCTCGCTTTGAAGACCCGTCACCATGCAGGCATCTGCCTCGTGTGAACCTCAGCGTCTGTCCGTTAAAATTTTCTTCTTTCGCGGGTTGAGCGCAGGTGATCGAAATACATTACCGTCAGCCTCCTACAGCCTAAAAATACGTGCGGCCTTGCAAAAGACTGGACTACATTAAGGTCTATATACGCAAATAGCGGAGAACAGAGTGAAGAGATCCCTGTGTAGGCCGTGCTCTCCATGGGCCCTTCAAGTACCGTGTAACCTTTAAATATGATGGGACTTCTTGACCCTTTGGCGTTCATGTAAAAGCTGGGGGTTTTGTTGTGGTTTAGTTGGACTGTAATATGCTGTTTATTTTAAACTTAACTTTTTTAACAGCAAAAGGAGACGAGGAAGTAAGTTACCTTACTGCCGCTACTGTATGTGAAGCTGCTTTAAATCTGATGGGATTGTGTTGGGGTTTTAATTAATCGTTTGCAAGGTGTGAGCTATAGGGATGTACAGACTAGTCTGACTGCATCACGTGAATATAGAAATATTTGATCCATCACTTAGTTCAACTGGCAAAATTACAATGCTTTTATTCTCTTATTACATGTTTTTGTTCTTTCCTTGGGCTGTTTTTCTTCATCAAATGGAAGTTGATACGATTTTTCTCTAATAAGAAGAATCACAGGTTTTGGGTGCAAAGTTGAAAAATAATGCAATAGAAAGTGAACTCTGGGAAGCTCAGCACTCTGAGGCATTTACTGCTTTTGAAAGACTGGCTTGATAAAATAGGTTTGACTTCTGCAGGAAGTAGGATGATACCGATACAACCAATGAGATAAAGCTACTCTTGATGGACTGCTTATAAATATAAAGCTTCATTCATTTCTCAAGGCGGGGGCAGGGGAGGCGCAGGGGGAATCCTGTCTCATGCTGCCTCAAAAGCAACCACATCCCTCTCTCCCATTTGAGGGGAAAATGGGATTTGTGGTACACAGCAGGCAGTGTGATATTACGCTACAGCATAACAGTCTTGACAGCTCTGTATGATGCTGCAGTTCGGATTTTGCCATCAAGAAAAATCTATAAACTATACTGAGCTTTCTGAAATCATTAATGCCTTAGTTGTATTGATGATTTCATTTCTGTGCTAGAGGACCGTGGCCGATGTACCTAGCTGCAAGCTGCGGCTTCCCGTTTTTATGATATTCCTCCTCTTTCTCACCATGCTCTCCCTCCCCCCACCAAAAAAAAAAAAAAAAAAATCCATTGCGTAAATTGATTTGGGGATCAGCCTTGATAAAATACCAGCATTCAGCCCCTCACGACAGCGTGGCTGTATTGTTAGCGGTTCTTGATTATTTGGATGCTCTGGCAGAAGCTGCCACATCAGAGTTGGAGGTGTGCAGAGATTAACTGGTGTCTGTCCAACCATTTGTCATACAAATAACAGTGCCAGTAGAGTGAAATACTATAAATCATTTTTTTCCAGGATTGAAACCTTTTATCAGTTGTGTCACTTTCATTATTCAATAAGCGATTAGTAACAGCCATTGTCACTTAGCCATTTAGTAGTTAACAGCTCAGCTTTGGCTAGTAAGGAAGCCTTTGACACTAGCATCTGATGTAAATGCAAGATTTAATATTTATCTTTCCAGGCAAAATGCAGTTGTTACTCAGTGTTTCACTGAAAGATGAAAGGCAGCGCAACTTAGATGTGAGTCTCTTAATTTGTTGAGCCTCCTGGTTCTGCTTTATCATGCAGCCATGTGGTGTTTGTGTATGCCCTGACAAAATGCGCAGTATTTAAAATACGCAAATATAAAATTGCGTCCTCCTTCTTCCAACTTCTTCATTCTGAAGCTAATCACAGCATCTCCCCAGGGATTTTCTGCAACCGCAGCTTTTGAAAAAAGTCGAATTACAGGAATGATAACCTTCATGTAAGAGCAGCTGCAGAGACTCAGAAGTTAACCCTGATCTTGTTGGATTTGTTCAGAACAGTGCCTGGGCAGACGTTGGGCAATAGCACATCAAGAATGTCTTCATCTTATCATTTTTACATTTTTCACTGGTTAGGTGCGAATGAACAGCTTTCAGTAAATCTGAGGAGGCCTATCCAATACAAACATCGGTAACAGCTGCTTCTTGCATATGAAGCCTTTTGAAATCCTGATGCAATCTGTGGAGAAGAAACAACATGTTGAATCTGCCATTGGAAAGAATTTTTCTGTTGCCACCAGAAGTTTAGAATGGAAGAGTCTCAATGCCTACTTTCTCCATAGGAAGAGCCCTGGGTTAAAACTACCTGCCCGAAGAGACAGAGCCCTTCAGGCTCCGTTGTAGGTCATTGTAGTAACCATTGGTTGGGCACTGAGTTTGGGAAGTTAAGCTGGGTAATCTGCAGACTACTTGTGAAAGGTCTGTGCTGCTTTGTCCCATTGCCCGCTTTGAGCTAACTGGTTAATTTTGCAGGCCTCGCAGAGTCTTAAAAAGCAAGCTAATAGATTTACTGATAGCATACTTAAGTGCAGGTGTTGTGGGTGTGCTACTAGATAGGAGCTTCTACCTAATTCATGGCTCCAATGAACCGTCTGTGCCTCAGGTTGTCCTCTTTGCAATGTAGGACCCAACGTCTGCGGCTCTGTGTTTTCTAATGAAGCTAAGGGAAGGAACTGAAAGTCGTCTTCTCTGTCAGTGCAGGCTGATAGAGAAGCTCAGGCAAAAGAAGAGATGGTGACCTTTCTTTTTCAGCACGAGCGTTCAGGTTTATAGAGAAATAATCATTACAGATGGCTTAGTAGTTTGTAGGAAAAGACCTCGACACAATAAATCTGTCCAACTGGAATTTCTCCGGTGAGGAATCTCTGTACTAACATGGGAAGTTGCATCACAGGCAGAGTAACATGCTAAACTATTAAACACCTAATGCTGGCAGATTGGCTCACGCGTATTTTTACAAGTGATGAAAATTAACAAAGAATTCATGTTATATATAGCTCCAGTGGAAAGTAGTGCTGTGTCTGCTCACATATGGACGTGATTCCCCAAGAACAAACAAAAGAGGTTTGTGTGTGAGTGCTCCTCCGAGGTGCCTGTCACTGCTTACCGTGCTGGAGGGCAAACTGCTAATGAGCCTGGATCATGGGGTGGGTTTCTGCAGAGGATGGAAACACTTCACATGAGCCCGTTTCTAAGATGCTTTATGGATGGCCTTTTCTAAAATGGTGTAAGCACAAGGTGTTTCTTTTGCATGACTTGGACTGGCTTGCGTTTTTGAGCAGGGTTCGGATCCTCTGCTGCAGTTACCTTGCCTGTGCTTCACAGTTTTGCTGTCTGGTGATCCTTAGGAGCAGATAGGGACAGTAACAGCTTTTTCAGAAGAGGAAACTGCTTGTGAAATCCTAGGCAGCTGTGCTTTTTATTCAAATTTGTATTTCTGCAGTGTGAGCTTACCTTTTACAGTAGTGTGGGTGGTATGGATTAAATATGTGAGAAAAATGGGAGATGGTAGTGGTGGAAATTCTGATTTCTATTCAATTTTATAACTGTTTTAAACTTCAAAATAAGTAAACGCTGGAAATAACAAAGTGACTCTAATGCCTAATCTAGCTTTGTGCTATCTTAAAAGACCGCTACAGACAACTTATATCCCTCCTTTGATAACAGTGACAGTAGTGGGAAGTTCCGTTTATCGTTTTAAGATAATTTTATTAAATGCTGAACAAAATAAATCCAGGATAAGCAGTATACCCAGGGCTTTGGAAAAATCTAACTCTTCATCATCTATATCTACAAAAAATCTCAAGGAAGTGAGAACTGTAAAAATGGCATAAATGTTGGTGTTCCCTGCATGCCGGCTCAGCTTTGGTTTGTTTCTTGCAAGATACCTTGACAGAAGTTGCTGTGAAGCACATTGGTGATGCAGAGAGCACCTTCCCATCCTACTTCGTACATAAATTCTCTTTATCTTCAAGCAAGTTATGTTTTTTCTACCACATGAGAAAACAAACCTGCTCTTTTTGGCTTTAATTCAGCCCAACGATACTACCTTATTGTAGTACATTTTATTTTTAGTTTGCAGTATTTCCACTCTGACACCTAATACACATTGGAAAAGAAATTTCGTGAAAAAGCCACGGCCAGATACTTGGGAAATTGCAAGACGCCTGCACTGAGTAGATCTTTCAAAAGTGAGCAGTAAGAATATAACTCCTTTGAGCAGAAACAGCTCTTTCTGTTGTTTTTTAACTGTTTTCTTGACAGTAATTGCTCGCACTGTCAACAAAATGTGGCTGCTTTTTGTTCAGAGGGAGAAGGGTGCAGAACAATGCGTCTTTGGTTAATGGATTTAAATGCTCCTTGTTTATCAGCCGATAACAGGCAAGATTGTCGTCTCCCTACCCATAGATGGAACTGATGGTCTGAAACAAGAATAAATCCATCATGCCATAAAAGTAGTGGATCTCTGTGGGGTAAGCAAGGAAGCGTTTGTCTCTTCCCTGAGTCAATACTGTGTCTAAACAGCAGAAAGAAGGTAGGCTGATGGCAAATAACACGTGTCCCCCGTATGTCCCACTCTTGCTCCCCCAATCATCCTCTCCTTTGTGTCCCAGATGCTTCAGCCATCCCATGCGATGCTTTTTCCTGCTCTCCTTCAAAATACACTGATTTTTTTTTTTTATTTTTGTGTGTGTGTGTGTGATGGCCCATTTTACATTATATAGTGGTAGCCTGGCCAATAAGGATCTCAAAAGCCAAGAAGTTCTGTTGTCACATCAGACAGGGTTTGTTGTCACAAAGGTAATTCCGGCCAGGTGTAGCAGTGTGAACAAATCTCAGTGTCCCTTTTCATCCTGGAGTCGTATTTGGGTGCAAGGTGCGGAGTTGAGAAGGGTGGCTTCCTCGCTGTGTCTGGGTTTGGGAGTGGCATCCCGGCTGGTGGTGTCACTCGAGCTCCTGTGGTACTAATTACGAGCATGAGCCTGAGCTTGAAATCAAGATGTTGACTAGATAATTGGATAGGAATTCAAATATCATTGAAATTCCAGAGGGCCCAATATCTTGTATCAGATCTAATTGTGTAGCAAAAAAAAAAAAAATAATACTATCGCAGTAGTTCATATTTAGCATTTGATGCTAAGATACAGTGACACAAGCCACATTTCCATAAATGCTTTGTTACTAATCCAGAAGTAAGCCAACATGCACTGTGCACTTGCTTAGCTTCTGAATGGCTCTGATAATTAATACATGATGATGCTAGGTTATTTTTCTTATACTTCCAGTTGTAAAAGACATTATATAAACAATGGAACAGAGTCAGAAGGTCTGCTTATGCACTGCTCCACCTATCTGGAGTAGATTAATATGGACAATAAATATTAAAATGCAATTAAGATAAAAATAGAATTTTCAAGAGGCACATTTAGGGGTTTTTTTTACATTTGAATTAGTAGAGTGGGGTCAGCTGGGGTTTACAGAAAGCTGTGATGTGGCATTAAAAGTGAAAAAAAATCAATGATGATTTTGACAAATCGCATTTCATCAAAGAAATACTTTCCTTTCCTCTGCAGTTTTGTTTTGTTTGGTTTTTTTTTTTTTTTAGTAGAAATGCGTACAAAAAAAGTGGAGGCAGGGTGACAAACTGATTCTCTAATTCCATAATAACTCAGCTAGCCTTGTGAAGTCAACCCAATTGGAGAAACTAACCTTAGAAATTGGTCGATCAAATGCTACAAGCAAAGTACTTGTTTTCCAGTATTGAAGCTGGTGGTCTAGTGATCACAGCCAAGCAATTACGGCCCTGTTAGATAGCATGAGTAGTAGTCATTAAATAATTATACCTTTGATTAGCTGCTTTAACTGTTCGTTGCCTTTGAAATATGATAGTATAATTTAAAGCTTTTATTAAAAGACAATTTTTCTAGGTGGTTGAAAAGGATTTTTGTGTGTGTATAAAAGACCCATAATTTTCTGCTTCAGATAATGAAAAACTGAGAAAAATGTTTCCAATTAACATTTACTTTTGTCGATTTGAATCTCGTATGTTTATAGTGTATTGGAAATGCACTGAAACAGTTTAGTGGATCCTTTACCTACTGCAAAAGTTTCGATGGAGAAATCTTACAGGGGAAAAAAAAAAACGACATTTTTTAGAAATGTTTAATTAAAGGAACTTTTTTTCCCCTGTCACAAGTAAAATTATTAATGTGTTTTCATTTTTTCTCCTTCATATGAAATGTTGAAAGCTGAATCTAAGCCAAATGTAATTACCTATTAATGCGATTTGAAGTATTACTTTTAGAATGTTTTGTGGGTTTAAAATAGAGCACTGGAAAGAATTTCAGTTTCAGAGTTGAGTTGTTGTTTTGGGTTTTTTTGTATCAGGCATACAGTTTTACTTCTGTTTGGGCTGGGCAAATTTTGTAACTTTGCACTTGTAGTAATTTCCTTTAATGCCCAGCAGCTTGTTTTTCTGAGTATTCTGGTGTCCAGAAAGGACATAATAAGGGCTGTCACCATATGGAATAACTAGCAGCAGTTAAATCTTTTGTATTTTGGCTCCCTTTCTTTGTTTTGTTGGGATATACGTCCTATTAACACCAGTGCACTGAACAGAAACATTTGGAAACTTTAGAGTAATATTCAAGCATTTAAAGATGTTTTACTTTGGAAATCTGGTTTAATAGATAAGCCATAGGCATATAGGAATTATAGAAAAGTAGTGTATGTATTTATGAGACCCTTTCACTTGGGGGGGGGGTTATTTTAAAATTTAGTGTTGATCAGATCTAGAAACACAGCGTATCCCAGATTATTTTACTTTCTAAATGTCATATATTAGATATACCTGGTCAGGATTTTTTTGTTTGTTTGTTTGTTTAATTTTTTTACCCCTTTTTGAGGAATTTTTTTCATTGCTGCTTCCACATAGGGTAAAACAGACAGTGCCAAGCCCCTTCACAGTCTCAGAAACACGTTTACAAGGTGTAAGTATCTCCTGGGTTTCATCTGAATGAAATCATCTAAAGCCTCTTACAGAAGAGCATGGTCCTGTTGAGCAAATCACTGTTGCAAGAAAAATGCCCAGTCTGCCATTTCACAGCCCCTGAAGAAACCACGCCTGATGCAGAAGGAGTTGAAAAAGAGCAGGACAAGGGCTGAAGGGCAGAATTCTTTCCCTGGTGGGGTGGCAACTAGATGGTCCCAGAGTTTATCCTTAAATATCTCTCTGATGCTTAAGTTTGCCTCTCATCCAGATCTTGTATAACCTTATACCTCTAGATAGATGTTACACAGGTATTATATGAAAAATGTTCCCCTGGTCTATGCTATGGGAGCAGGTTTTTCCTCATATATCTTCTCAGTCTTTAATTGTTGCACAATAAGAATAAACAAACGTCCTTAGGTGAATGGACAGTGTTATTTATTTTGCGCAGATGATGATGAGATGTTCTGAGAAGCAAGTGGCACGCCGACTCCATCCCCAGCCCCCTTCCTCCAGCGTAGGTGAAAAGATCCTATTATTTCTGATAATTGATGCTGAGGGCTGTGGCGTGCCTCATTTAATCAGCACTGTTCAGCACACTCCAGGGATGTAATTCATGCACACTTTAACATCCAACATGGCTGACAAGGCTTGGACACACAACCTAACGGCTACATCATTTTTTAATCAGCTATCTGAGGACTATTTATCTAATCAACAGAGAACTCTGTCACATGGAGACCAGAGGTGACATTAACACATCTGTAGTTTCTCAGTACAGCAGGGGAGGAAGATTTTTAGGGTAAAACCGTAGATAGTAAGACTCTCCTAAAAATAAAAGCGTATTTCTGCTTATCAAAGTGTATAAAGAACTGAATTTGAGCAAGTTGGAGGGGGTTAATCTGGTATTTTGTTCAGTATAGTATCTTAAACATTCTTAGAGAACTTCACAGCTATCAAACAGATGTATCCTCAAATGACACATGGGTAAGTATGCTTTCTAGAAACATCTATTGCTTTTAGAAATAATGGTATGTGATCGTAGTGATGGTAAACATATTTACTGCAAAACCTAACTAATCAAAACTAGACAGGAAAAGTAGATTCATTAACCCAGAATAAATAGCATCCCTGTTAAAGAAAGCAAACACAGAAATTCTGTCTGCAAGGGGTTGGTCACAGATGTAAAGTTATTGCCTGAATAAATACAAAGATATGTGGTAATTGGGAGCGATTAAGTTTAATTGATTCCCAGTTACTCCATATCTTACCAAAAGGCTATACCGAAGTCTAGTTTTCTTCTTCATATACCAACATCCTTACTCCCACTTTAAGATATACACATTCCAACCATATAAGCAAGCGTATTTTGCATACAGCACGTATCTTAAAAGAATATAATTCAGTTTACAAAGCAGAGTACTCAAAAGCATCAGCAAACGGAACACTGCCCGTGTCTCCAGATACAGCTGGATGTCCTCGCAGAGCTTCAGCTGAAACAGCAAGCTGTTGCCACCATTTTATTTTAATGGACAGAGGCCTAACATGTAGTCATCTCCCACTAGATTTGAGTATCTTCTATTTGGATTCAGTTTTCAGTGCTCTCTTTCAAGGTGTTAGGATGTTCAAAGAGTTGTACAGCCATTAAATAACCTGCATAACCTCCACTTCAGAGTGTGTGCCTTCCAAGTGAAACATTGCAGGTAAGGACCTAGAAAACTGAAATAAGAGAGTGGAATTGCCTCTGGTCAAGCACACTGAGTCCAGTCAGCACCTTACGGAGTCATGGCAAGGACCTTCAAGCCTCCTGTGCTCTGTGTGCTCTGCAGCCACAGATCCCCGCTCCGTTTGCGGAGGCCAGTCTGCAGCATTTCTTCCTGTCAAACCACAAGCGTCCTAAGTTGTGTTTGATTTTAGCAGCTCATTGAGGCTCTTCGTAGGAAAGGCACAGTAGTAAACACGTGTGACTCTTCCAGATTTGTATGGGGTTTTTAAAGGTCCAGGATGTAGATCTGGGAGCCATATGGTTCTCATGCGGTTGGTGAAACAGAAGGACAGATTGGTGGGAGTAATATATTTTAAAAATAAGCAAGCAGGAAAGTCTTGTGTGGAACAAAAAAAGAGGAGGAGCCTTGCTTACCTTAACTCTAGAAGAAGTCAAAGGCTATTTTCTGGAAAGATGAGTTTATCAAATCAAGATCAACTCCTGAAGGTATGGACCCATTAGCAATTTTTAGGTAGCTAGATGCCCAGGACGTTGCTTGGTGAGCTGCAGTTCTCCTTTGCCTGCAGTTTGTCTGTAATTATTCACTTTTGCCCAATGGTCTTAAAAATCACCCTCTCTATGGGCTGTTTCCTGGTGCCCATATTGCATGAGGTGGGTGCGTCTCAGCACCCTTCTGTGGCTGGGTGTTTGTCTGGAACTAATGGCAAGTGCAGCAAAATGAGGAGGAAAAAAGGGATTTATGGTTCCTGGACACACAACCTGTCCCACATCAAGACTCTTCAGTTTGAGTAATGCTTGCAGAGAGGTATTTGTGAGGAGTGTGCCTTGCTGCTTCCCTGAAATGGCAGGCCTTTGTTCAGCAGGACTCGGTGAAGCAGCGTGGTGGTTTTGAGGCTAGAACAAGGGTTATGTGCAAACAGTTTGAACTGGCTCTCGTATAATGTTACATGCAAGAAATACCAAAGAAAACTTGACAGCTGTCATGGCTAATGCAACTCCCTCTGAAACAACATATCACTGGCGCGATAGCCCTGTTTTATAGCGAGCACAGCCATTGAAAAATATTTATCAGCCCTTGTGACGGGCTGAGTAGCAATATGTGTTTTGGCGTGCTGCTTTGCAGGGCTGTGTCCGCTTCCCAGCTGTAGGCAAGGAGTGTGCAACCAGAGAAGCTGTGTTTGCTGATAGAAATTACGCAGGAGGGCACTTTTCTGAGTGGCTCAAGCAAGTGTTCTGTCATTGCCTGGGTCTTAGGTCAGTGCAGAGCCTGTGGGTGCTGAAGGCCAGGCTCAACTCCTGACACCGGGACACATTTGTCCTGGCCAGGGCTTCTGTGAACTCTTGAGGCAAGGTGCAGGTCATGGACAACACCTGGGAAATCCTTTTTTTTTTTTTTTTTTTTTTTTTTTAATTATAAATGGTCATAGATGAGGCCTGAATGAACACTAAAAAGTGTTTTGCCTTATACTGTTTGGGCTGGATGGGGTTTTTTTAGTGTTTATATGGAAAGGTGGTAGCAAGGTACTTTTCTAAAAGTCTGAGCTGCCACATTTCAGATACCCCTGAAACACAGAGCTGGGATTAAAACTAAAAAGATTGCAAGAGCAACTTGAATAAGTGAAGTAGGAGGAGGGGAGGAGGGAAGCAGGAGGGCTTCTGGAGAGGCTGTGGTTATATACACACAATAATCCCTTTGATGGGGAAGGAAACGGGCTCATCCAGTCCTCCCTCCTGGATTGCAGAGTTTTACCACAACAAAAGTTTGCAATTGTTCACATCATTCATTTGCCATAAAAATTATGATGAAATTTAGAGTGACACTAAACAAACCTCAAGAAAAACAACAAAATCCCAAACAACAACAAGAAGGAAAAAAAAAAAAAAAAAAAAACCCAAACCCAGGCAGTTTGATTAAACAAGCAACTGCTTGTGTGTCAGGCATGTGCAAACCCAGGAATTACTTCTTTCCAAATGAATAGCAGCATTGCAAGGCACTGCAGGTGACGTTTTGGTGGAAATGAGCAACTTTCTAATTTCTACATTACTGAGAGGGGAAAATTCACTCCCCAGCTTGGTCTGTGACTTTCAAGGGCTGAGCTGACATGTCTGTTTAGATAACGTGTGGTTCTTTTACAGCACGTGGAGATTTTCAGCTAGCTGCTGAATATTTTTTTGGTAGGATTGAACAATTGCTGACCTCTGTCCTACCTGAGGAATAGCTCCTGATATAAAAAAATTGATATAGATATGGCCTGTTGTAACACTTGACACAGTTACATAGAAGCACATCATTCTTTCCTCCTTGCAAATCAATCTGGTGGGTTCCAGGTCTTTAACTGGTACATCTGAACAAGATAACCCAGTAAGTATGTGCCACATGAGTGATGCATCCCATCGTAGTTGAATACAGTTGAAACCAGCTGCCTCACAAGAACTCAAGAAATCGCTTTAACCCTTCATCTTAAAAAAACCCCACATCTCAGGCTCCAAGAGAGTCAAAGCTTTCACAGTTGGGTGCATTGGGATTCCTTCCTGGGGTCACTACTGGGTGGAATGGCTGGATGATGGCTTGCGTCAAGTCGAAGGTTGCAGCGATCCCGCCGTTGTTTCCCAGGGTTGTTAAAAGCTGAACTCTGGGCTGTTGGGTAACGGATAATGATTTCTTCTGCTGGTCCAGATTGAGCGTTAGAATGCACAGATTAATTTGCCAGGCAAAGATAGGAGTTTAATCTTGGCAACCTAAATTTCTGGAGTTAATGAGCTTGGCTAAGAGCAGAAACTGTGCTGCTATGCCGTGTCTGCACGCTGGTCGGGATGGGGGGACCACTTTGATTGCTGTGAGGTGTTGGTTTTCTGTCAGCAGCGAAGCCAGAGATCAGGGCAAGTGTCAAAGTTAATAAAAGATTTTCTTGAAACGTTATTCAAATATGTTAGTCATTCAGATTTTGGTAGCACAATGTACTAGGCAGAATACAAGCTGCCCCCTCAGTACAAGCTAAACCAAATACCTGGTGTCTTCTGGGAAATAGTTAACTTCATTCCAGATATTTGATGTTTGAGAGAGGTGTTTGGTTTTTTCTAGTGTCTCGAAGTAGAGACACTTCTTAGTGGCTTTTTTGAAGAAAACAGGCTTCCAGAAAATACTTCAATCAGCCTTAAAGATCTTTCTAATTAGGGAGCTTTGATTGCTGTTAAATAATGAAGAAACTATTTTTTATAGCTTTTTATTGGAAACCAGTTGGGGTTTATTTGTTTGTTTAAGTGTATATGTATTATATATAGATATATATATTTATATATATATATATATATATATATCTCCAGAGTTGGCAACAAGAGCTTTTGTTTAATTAACTTTTGAACCATCAAGTGAAGCCAGAGCAGACAGACTGAATATCTTGGGATATAAGTCAAAGACAAGCTAGGCAAATAATGACCTCCAGTGCCCGTTAAAGCCTTGTTGGTAGGTAACAAAAATGTGTAGACAGCATGTAATTTTGGAGGCAGGCAGGGTAGGATGGCTAAGCTGGGCCCTGGTGTTCGTGCACACATCAATGGCCTCGCGGAGGCTGCGCTTGGCAGTGTCCAAACCCGGCTGCTGATAATATTACTGAATCCTCAACGACAGCAGAGCACCACGAAGAAGCAGGCTGGAGCCTAATCGATGCTAAAGGACACACTCGGATGTATCAGGACCTCAGCATCACTGTGAAAAAGTCCATTTGTTTAAAGAGAAGAAAAAAGCATGACACTTAACACATTAGAATGGATTATTTCATCAATAGGTTAATAGAAAACCAGGCTGCGAGTTCACTTCCTGCTCACACGGCCGTACTCTAACGTGCCATTAAAGTGTGAAAAATGAAAAGGGACTGGGAAAGGGTCTTTGTGTACTGGAGACCGTCTTCCCTTCCTGAGGGGTGCCAAACCTCGATTTTGCCTATTTATATGTAAATGCTTTTCAGGAAAAACAAGTTTTCTGCTGGGAAATTGTGCCTCTGTAGGTGCTGGGACTTGTTAAACAGGTCTTAAAACTGAATATTTTTTTTCATATTGAAGGATGCACCCAATAAGATATTTTTAGATTTGATGAACTTTCATTTTTAGATAGATCTAACTTAGCCTTCCAGATAACGTTAGCTATTTTCATTTCAGCAAGATACATTCTAAAGGATGCCACTCAGACATCCATTCCTCCTCTTGAGTATATAGCATTAAAGCCTGCAGATGGCTTCATTAGAAGAGTATATAGCTTAACAGTCTGGGGTGTTTAGGCATTCCTCTTCCAGCCTTAGCTCTTTAGCCAAAAATCAAGCTCTTTGTTAAAGATTTGAATGATTTCACGTCACTGTTCCTTTTCTGTGGAAGCAACCGTTTGGTCTGAGTTTCATGGGACGCTAAAGAAGTTCTCTTATACATATAGGAAGAAAAGTTGAAAATGATTGTATCACAGTACTCGCTATGTTGTGCGATGTTCATGTCCTCCTAAAGGGTGAGGAGCATCTGTGGTGAGGGGAAGGATGGTCTTACTCCCGATTTCCCATGTGAGTTTCTTCGTGACAGACTCTGAGCTGAACGGAAGGCTGTTTCATTTTCAAATACATCTTAGAAATTAATCATAATGTAACCGGTGCTGTCCGTTTTAGAAGTCTCACACCCAAACTTAAAGCTCTCCACTGTCCGTGGGCAGGAGGGCTGGGTGACCTGCTGAGCAAGGCGGCTCAGAAGGAGGTCTGGATGCTCTTCCACTTGTCACTGACCCCCGTGATCTCTTCCCTGCTCCTCTCAAACAGATTTTACAAAGCAGTTGCATGCCCGGCAACACTGCATCGGTATTTCTTGACTAGGTAAGCTGACACGGACCGCTTTTAGCAGATCCCCGGTCTCCTCCTCAGACGTGGGGGTGCCCGTGGGTGAAGGGGAGGGGGCGTCTCTGCTATTCCAGTCGCTGTTAGGTGCCAGCAGTGTCACGGTGTCCTCGGGTGTTTCACGTGTTCCCTGGCAGATGAAACTCAGGCTAAACGTACTGTTGATTGAACGTATTTCTCACGCTGTGAATTCACTCTTGAGGCAAAACATGTCGATTTTAAAGAACGTGAAAAAATGCTCTCTCCTAACGAGCACGGGAGCGGAGTGCTTTTGAGCAATATTTTCCGCTAATTGTAAAACGGCAGCTGAGAACCCAGACAATCTCAACATTTGGGGCAATTCTAATAAAGCGAGGGCGTTGCCTCTTATGTAAAGAATATACTTTTTTTTTTTTCTTTTTTCAAATAAACACTTTGATTTTTGCAGTGATTTGCCTGGCGGAGGAAGGGAGGGCCACAAACATCAATTGCATCAACGTCTACTTGACACTCTTCAAAATAATGAAGTAATGCCTCTGCGCTCAATGCTGCAAATAACATGCTTTTTTGTTATGAGGATTTAAGGCCTTTGCATCATCACCTCAACTTTTAAAGGTGATGATGTAAAAAGATGGTTTAAGGGTGATTAAAGGTGAACTACAGGCACCAAGTGTTTAATACAGGCTTTTGGAAGAAAAGGAGCTTTTGTCTGTCTGTGTTTATTCATTAAATCGCATTTTACAGTAGCTGTTTTGTCTAGTTGTGAACCCTCTGTACAAATACTTCCCGCGTTTTTTGACTTCTGCTGGTCTGGTTTTGTCTACTCCAATAGCGGATCCATTTAATCTTGTCAAATCGTGTCATGTTGTAGAGACTTAAAAAATCACTCTCAATAAGAGGCTTTCTGTATCGTCTGTGGATTGGAGAGGCTGTGTGGTCCTGTGTGCGTCTTCTGTGTGTAGCTCTTCACGTGTTAACAGGCTTGTGCTTGTATTTTACTTCACATGCTATTTTGATGTTTCTTTTCTCCCCTTTTTCATTCTTTTTTTCCCCCCTCCTTTTTCTTTATTTTTATTCTCTTTTTTTTCTCTTCCCCTTCTGCTCTCTGGACGCAGCCAAACGCAAAGCTTGGAAACTAAACCGTGTTGGTAGCCTGCGAAATATATACAGCAGCAGCAGCACCAACACCGAAGGTAACAAACCCACCCGTTTTAGATGAACACCTCCTCTCTTACCCCTTTTTTTAACCCACTTTTCTGAAAATCGTCTTCCTTGCGTCTCTCCCTTACCCAGTGCAGGCATGGAAATCAAATTTGCCCAAAGCATGCGTGCTTTCATCTCGTGTTTGCAGAGTCATTCCAGTTGGTCTTTTCATCTTTTTGTTTGTGCATTTTATTTTGCCATTCATGTTCCTTTCAGCTTACTTAAATTTTGACCTTTCCCTCTAGTCGTGGTGATGTTTAAATTACTTCAGGAACCCATTTTCTTCTTTTATTTATTTTTATATATATATATATATATTTTCCCTTTCTACATGTGGGCACTCAATGTAATATTTCCCAAGTTATTACAGTTTTTAAAAGTGTTAGTATCAGGTGTAATGATCTGTAGCCAAATACAATAGTGTGCCGTGACATTTAAGTAACAGTCTTAATTTGTTTTGTGCAAGCCTTCTCCATAATGCTCTTTGCAGCTCTAATCCAAAGGCGAGACAGTGCCGGGTCATTTGCATGTGCTACTCTTGCTTGTAAATTCTGTATATTGTTGTATTTCTAAAGGTCACCTGGTGCCAAAGTTCACAAATTGACTTACATTGCTTTTTTTCCACCGAAGACAGCCGTCATGGCTTTTGTATAATAACACATTGAATTTTACATCCCCCCCCTCCACCTTCATTTGAACAACACAATTATAAACTTCCTTTTTTTTTTTTTTTTTTTTTTACTTTTTTCTTATTATTACAAATGCCAAAGGTCAGAATTACTTGGAAGCTAGGCAAGAAAAGAAAAAAAAAAAGCAAAAAAGCAAAACAACTCCGCCACCATCTCCAGCAGCATGTAAGAGGGATGGTGTAAGAAATAGGGAATGCAAAATAGGTCACAACTCAGTAATCTCAGTATAAGGGAGGGGGATTTTTTTTTTTTCTTCACTTAAGTGCGAACCAAATGGGTCAAGTAATCGCAAGCGCATGCCCTAACACTAATTGACTTATTTTGGAATGATTATAACTGTAATATTTTTCTTAATGTCACTGTTTTCTGGGCTGTTGATTTTAGTGATTGCCAAGCGGTGGCATTAAATCTCTTGTAAATTTTAAATTGCATGCTATTTCTGTAAACAAGTCCCTCTGTTCACATCCTGATCATTAACCTTTGGTGATTTATATCACCGTCCTTTTTTTGCACAATTACTGCTCTATTGCTGTCGGATGCCTTGCTCTCGCTGCCAAACAAAGTGTGCATAGGAAACAAAAGTGTGATTTTACTGCAGCTTGTTAAGGAAGCTTTTTTAATTATAATTTTGTTTTATTTCTCAGCGTAAATGTAAAATTATTACCTTTCAGAGCAACAGTTGCAAAACTGCCTATTTTGATCCTTTTTGTTATCTTTTCAAGTATGAAGTGCAAAATATGAAATGAGAGAAAGTTGTTGTCGGACATTAATAAGTTTGGTTGTTTTTTTTTTTTTTTCAATTTAATAGGAAACTAACTGGATACTTCTTAATGATTTATAATTTTGTATGCATTTTCTGTTTTTCATCTCCCAGCCAGATTTTTCTTCTAATCCGTGTGCGAGCATGTTTATTGTGACGGGTTTACTGCTTGAGAAGCGTGTGATTTTATATCTACCTCTTATTAAACTGCACCAGGGAAACAAGTACAAAGAATTCCCTTGTGTTCTACAGATAAAAATTTAATTTTTTTAGAGCCTATCTAGTTTGAGGAATCTTTTCTCTTACTGATCAATCTAAGTAGCAAATGCATCTTGGATGAGCATGTGGGAACATGTTCCTGATGGCTATGGTCCAAAGAGTTTTGAGACATATCATCAAAATGATATTCTGAAATGAGGCAAATGTGTCTTTTTTAGGAAGTATTATCCCCACGTTTAATGTACCCCATAGCTTTGCATCTTTGAGCTGGTACCTTAAGCCTTTGTGTGAAAGCCGGAATGTTGAGACATGCAAATGTTGGGTTAATGAGCATTGCAAGTATTAAAAGCCACATGTTTAGATAATTATGCCTTCAAAAAAGAGAACGATGATAGGAAATGACAGTCCAGAATAACAAATCTGCTTTGGTCTTTAGCACATTCTTGCTCAATTGCACTTAAACCTTTTTACAGACCAAAAGTATTTCCATCGTGTACAGTCCCATTTTTGAAAGCTTGATCTAGAAAGCAGCCTCTCCCATAATTTTTAACGCCAGTCCGATTATTTTGTAGGTATGCTGTATGCTTCCAGGCAGCAAAATCTCTGACTAAGCTGGAGAAAACTACAGCTCAGGTGCTGCAGCTGTTTTGCAGATGCTTGGCAGGAGCGGGTGTATGGATGGTCCTCAGCCTGGGGGTCCCTCGTGCCCACACAGGGTCACCTTTTGCTGTGCGCCGTGCAAAGCTGAGAGTCCTCTCTGGATGTGGCTCTTGGCTATTTGATAGCAAAAATATTGCATTACTGACGGGTCTGTCCTGGACACAGAGGAAGGGGACAGGGTTTTCACAGCGGTGGCTGGGTGTAAGGTCACAGCTGAAGGACTCTGACTTCTGAGGTCAGAGAGAAGCGAGGCATTGCACAGCTACATCCTCCATTGGTGTTCCTTCATCAGTTTTGTACGATGGCAAGAAATCTTACTTTACTTAATTTTAGAGTTTGCCTAAAACTCTTAGTTTTCAGATTTTCTGTAGGGAGGAGCCACCGACAAATGAAAAAAGTCCCACCTGCTTCTTATTGCAGGCAGCCAGGCTTTAAGCAATCCTTTGATTCTCTAAGTGGAAAGTATGTAGTATCAGTGTGTCGCACTTAAAACAGACCCCGCTCTGGTTTTAAGACAGGCTGGAGTCGCTTGTACCTGCTATTATAGCAGTATTATTAAAATACAAAATTATTTTTCCTATCTCAACAGAGTTTGCAGCACAGCAGAAAGGAGTATCTTTACAAAATTAAGTGGCTGTGCTCTGCGTGCTATGGTTTAACATGCATAAGAGTATGAAATCCTGATTTTTCCACTCTCCACGGTTATATATGTGACATGTTAGACATGGCTGCATTGGAGTTGCCAGGCTCTCACGGAAAACTTTTCTTCCGCACATCCATTAACTCCCAAACTACCTGTTGTTTAAAAGGTAGTGATGCCGTCGCTGCCGTGGTGCTGTGCCTGTGCAGAAAGTTCACTTTTGCTAACTGGCGGGTGGAGGGGGGAGGCTGTTCAGAGATAAGCTCTGCCCAACAGACTCTGCTTTGCAACACCTCTCGGTTAAGCAAGCTCTTCAGCTTGGAAACACATATAATTTAAAAAGTAAACCACAGGCTTGAAATGTGTTAGGAAACACCTAATGCAAGTGTAGGCTCACGTACTGTATGAACTGAATTTTGAAATTACTGTATGGATTTCTTTAAACCGTGTTGTCTCAGCATCCAAATAAAACAACATGTACATATGGCAGCGGGGTCTTAGTCCCTTGGGCTAGAAACCAGCCTTCCATCACCAGTTTGTCACTCAGGGGTAGCGATATAAAACAGTACCACTGAAAAATTCTTCCAGTGGAACACAACCTTTATCAAGAGCTGTGGGCAACCGATAGCAGAGCTATATTGTCCTGATAGGGTTGATTTTCAAAACTAATTAGATTTAGACACTGGGTTTGGAAAGGGGAGAGAAGTATTAGCATAGTCATGCCCAGTGGGACATGGCACAAATATTTCCTTAATTGAGGCTGCTAATAAACATACTTATCTTTCAAGTTACAGGGATAATTTACACCAAGTGGCAAAAGGTAATGATAGTTAAAATTATGTAGTACGTAAATAACATGTGCTTTTGTTGTAAACAAATAGTATACTGTAAACATCTATTGTGATTGCTAGGGCACCTCAGCAGTTTTTCATTCTCATCCTTTTGAAAAGATGAAGGGTTATTAAAGAAGGGTGCTTGAGCAGAAGCAATTTTTGAGAGAGGGAGAAGGGTGTGATAAAAAGGGAGTTTAAATAGGTCTCAGTGTTACTTGAGGCAGGCTTCAACTAGGTTTCAGGCTGTAACCTCAACTCTTGAAGATGCTTCACGGGTGTTTGAAATACACCATTGAGAATCTTTTGGTTCTGCACTTGACTTCTTCTTTCTGGAAAGTGTTTCCTACGTGAGTGGCATCATCCACCAGACGTGCACAGTGAGTTACTGTTAATTAGCGGCAGCACCAGCATCTTCTGATGACAGCTACGTTGGGCAAAGATGCAAACGCACGATCCAGCACCTAGGGAAAGAGGCTGGTTGGCTTAGAAGCCAGGAGATCCAGCTTTATTTCTGATTCCGACAAAATATTCATATATGCCTATGAGAAATACCTTAAGCCTGACAAGCCTTTGTTTTATACCCATGGAAAGATAGAACTGGTTTTTTGTTTAAAAATGAACTTTTGGGCAGGGTATAATCTCTGACTGTAGAGTATCTGGCAGAAAGGGGCCCTTGTCTTCTGTCGACTTCAATCTGTGCTTGTGGTTACCCAGCAGTGGTGTAAGGTGTAAGTGGCTATTGATGCAGTTCTTAATATTGAAAATAAACTCTGTTGGAAGTGGAAATTGTGAGCAAACTGATACAGAACTGCTCTTACAGGATACCAAGAGGCGTAACTGCTTCTGGACATGTGTTTTCCCTACATTTTAGTAGACCTAATTGAATTCTCTGGAACAAGTTATAGACTAATTGTATCCTGTAGTTATTTTCAGTGTAGTTTTCTAAATCTGATCTCTGTTACATTCAATAAACACAGGCATTGGTACAGGAATGCAGTGAGACAATGCCTAAATGTTTGTTTTCCCTTGCACAAGCCTTTGCTTCTAAGAAATTGTGTATCATGTTTTCTGTAAGTGGGTGGGCTGTACCAGTGTCTGTATTTTGGAAGAGCAAATTAAATGTTAACTTGGGTTAAATGCAGTAACTTTACTATTAAAAGATAATGGCGAAACAGTACGTGCAGCATAAACAGTGGTACCGTGGTAGCTTCTTGGAAGTGGTGTGGTGGTTAGGATGGTATGGTTGTTTTCCTAAAATTCACTGATGGTGTGCCCACTTCCACTAAAAAAAAAAAAAAATAATCTCTTATGCTTAAGGTTCCATGTCATCATAATCTTACAGTTTCAGCTCATTTCCCATCCTAGCTGCCCCTTCCCACTTAAAAAAAAAAAAAAAAAAAAGGAAAAACAAACAACAACAACAGCATTTTAGACATCTCCTGTTGATAATAACTTCCAAATGGAAATCAGTTGCAGCTGGTTCCCTACACTTTAACCCTTTGTCTGCTGGCCTTCCAGGAAATAATTGATGACTGATTGGCCCATTAACCTTTTTTTAAAAAAAAAAGTTTGACAGCCTGGACTTGTGTAATGAGGAGGGATTCCTAGTGAAATCAGGTTGATGGCTGAGTTGCTTGCCCCTGAGGATGCAAAATTAGCCCCGCGGGACCTCGTCTGCATAGAAACTGGACACAATTAGTGTAATATCCGGTGTTATTAATGTAGTTTGGAGTAATTGGGCAGGTTGATTTCGACAGGTTGATGGTGCTAAAATACTATTATAGTGGACCTTTCCATGAATAACTGTTAAACATGGAAAACTGTTTAATAAAATTTTGTGATTGGGCTCACAGGGATTTAAATAGCACAACCTATAATGTTACTGAAGAGTAAAACTGAACAATTTCATTCCGCCACCCAGATTTTCCTGTTCGTGTATGTGGTGGTTAAGGATATACATGTTTGCTACTCAGTTTTTGTAGGCATTGCCCTGTGGGTGATGTGGAGCAGGCACTGCTGCTTTGTTTCACAACTGCGCTTACAAAAAAAAAACTTGGTGTGTTTAAGCAGGGAAGGTATTATTGAACACATTTTCAACCAGCACAGTTGCTTTTCATCTGAGCTTTTCAGGGAGCAAACCTGAAGCTTCCGTGGATATCGGAGAGTGAAAACTTGTATGTTCTTAATGTGTCATCAGCGATGACCAAGTTTTCAGCTAACTTACTGCTGAACTGAAAATGTCCTTCCAGCTCGGCCTTAAAACACGCTGCAGCCCTCGTAACCCACCATGGGGCTGTACTGGGACAAACCTACCAGGGTGTTACATGGACTTTACGATCCCGCACCACAAAGGCTGTGTAAGGTCTGGAAGGTCTTTGCAGCTTTTGTCAATGGTGTCAGCTGGTCACAGCAGAAAAGGTCAGAGGATGAAACAAGGGAGCCTCTCCTTTAGGGAAAGGAGACTTGGAGTGTAAAAGAGCAGCCACGGGAAATGGCTGGAGGGGTTTCCTGAATTGCACTGCGCTCGCAGGAATAGCCAGGTTTGTGTCCTCTGCCCTAGGTCTCCCGTAAGCAGGGGAATAACTTTGTGTAGCATTTCTGGAAAACAAAGCTTGCAGGGATGCTGCTGCGAGGATGGTATTTCAACCTCGTTTTTATACAGGACGCTGGCTGAATGGCAGAGTTCATTTCTCATACGCCCTTCCTGGGTAAACCAGCTTCACGTATGTGATCAGGGTTATTGGGAAATGGGAGATAGGAGGATCCAGTGATGCTGCAGCTTGATTGTGTATACTCATTTTCACGTCTAGAATTGTAATGCTGGCAAGTCACCTAGTATGTAAGTGCTGGGATGAACTGCTACAGTAGTGCAGAGCGACTCTCTAAACATACACCATATGTATCTCTTGAGCATTAGTTATATACCGTATATTCTTCATTATGCATTGAGAATCAGCCCTGCCAGTGCGCTGGAGAAATCTCCTCTCTTGTTGTCCTCATCTGTGTCTTTGCATCCCTTCAGGGTTTCTAACAGTATCTTCCCTGCTTAAAAAGGAGGTATGGGGAATTCTTAACTTGAGGTGGCAAGATGACTGTTTTCTCTAGTAGGCAGCTCCTTCAGCTTATACCAAACCTTTGGGTTACGTAGGAATAGTATGGCATACGGTCAGGGGAAAAAGGTGTAGGGAAAATATGATGTGTCCTGGAACAGAGCTGCGAGTGGAGAAGAGAACGTCTGAGGGAGAAGGGCATGAGATGCAGAAAATGAAGTGAGGCTGAAAAGGGCTTTTGTGTCACTGCATATTGCAGGATCCCTGCACTAACGATACACGTTTCAGTACCACCCGCACTGCGTAATTTATATAGAGGCTTTTCTGAACGTTTAATGACCAGCATTTGGAAATCCTTTAGTACAATTTTTTTATCGCTTGAAAGGACGTAAAATGATAAATTTCCTAAAAAAGACTGCAGGGGGCTGCTTCAGGTGGGATTCAGTTGTTCGTATTCTCTTCCTTCACCGTCATTCCCTGTTTTCATCAATATATGCATGTGCCTGTACCTCTCCCATCAGGTCAGTGGGGAGAGCTACAGGCATATGCAGAGCTATGGCTCCCCATATGCCATACCACTTCAACCTAAATAGAAGACCATATCCATGTTGTCCTGCAGGAGACAGCGCACAGGACTGAATGTAATTTCCTTTACTGTTGAGTAATTCCTCTTACATCTTCCTGATAAACTCTTGAAAGCTCTGTTTGATAAATGTGGCTTTCTCCATAATTTCTTTGTAGCGTTTTGGATAACGGTTCTACCCGTTTGTTTCTAAGACAGTGACGCTAAAATGGAAAAGCAGTTGTAGCTGTACAGATACACTGTCTCTTATTTTTCTTTTCCCACTTATCCCACACGCTATTTCTTTAGTAAAATGCTGCTTTCAGGTGTCCATGTGCACCTGGAAATAACCTTCAGCTCTGTGTTTATTCTCACCTCAAGGTGCAAAGTAAGCTTCTGCTATTTTTTGAGGCATCATTGAAGCAGTGTAAGCACTGGCCTTGCTAGCGTGGAGTTTATCAAAGAAAACCAGTTGTCCCACAGGCTGAGAAAATGACTGCCAGTGAGCAGCAGGACTGTCCTTAAAGCTAGTGCTAGATTTGTCACTTACCTTTGTATGCTTATGACGACAAGGTAATGCAGGAGTTTCATGGCTCTGAATATATAATAAGTCATTAGCAGACAAGCGGTTGTAAATGCTCTTTCTAAAGCCCATTATGGCTGATGTTCACCAGAACTTTGTGCTCTATTATTCTTTTCCTTTCATGCTTTGTGCTTGCCCTTCCCAATTCCACTTGCTCTGTTTCAGCTTCCTTGATTTCTTTAATTTGACTTTGGTGTCCCATGTGTAGTTAGAGTGCGTGTCCATTTAGTTCAGTTCTGCTGGTATTTTCATATACTGCGGTCCTCTGGCCTGAATACTTGTCCTTATACTCTAGTAGCCCTAAGGATATTTCACTGACCCTTTCTGCTAGCTTCTCAGATCATTTTCTCATCTCCCGTGTTGAATGTGAATGTTGAATAGGTTGAACTGATTTTAATCCTGTATTATAACCCAGTGTATTTATGCTATAGACAAGAAAATGTACACACCTGCTTTTAATATATCTGTGCATGTAAAAAACTGCTTGATGGAAGAGGGTAAATTGTCAGATTTTCTGTATAGTCAGCTCTTTATAGTCCATTCATCTTTTAAGTTATTTTGTGATGCACTTTGATTTTTACATTATGTAGCTCTTAGCACCTCAGGTTTAAATCAAAATAATGCTTGTTAGCCACTTTGTGTTTGAGAAGCAGGTAGACTGATACCAAATCCACAAACACACCCAGGACCTGAATATTTACCCAAAACACTGCTCTATCTAGATAACATTTGGAGAGAAAAAGCAGTGGATCTGCAAGTCGTTTTCTGATGCATTGTGCAACTGTAGGGTAATTGGATATATCCAGCCTCAAACCTCAGACGTCCAGACCTGCATGTGCTTGTTACACTGCAGAAATGCTCATCAACCAAGATTGTTTGGGCCTAGCTATCAATATCCTTAAACTTAATCTTTTCTTCCTATTGCATGTTTTTTTCAGAACAAGAAGAAAACTTTGAGTTTATCATTGTCTCTCTCACCGGCCAGACTTGGCACTTTGAAGCTACCACATATGAAGAAAGAGATGCGTGGGTACAAGCCATAGAGAGTCAGATCTTGGCCAGTTTACAGTCATGTGAGAGCAGCAAGAACAAGGTATGGTACCCAGAGTAATACTGAAAATAAGTAATGGGTGGATGATCATGAAGATGAAAGCAAAATCAAGAGCTCTGAATTTTAAACCTGTATTCCTAGAGATGTGCATGTATTACGCACACAACAGAGTGGCATTAGACCTGCAGGCATATCTCAGATATTTCAAGACAGCTGGTGCCGTAGCCTGTTTTACAGTTTATTTTTTACAGCAATTGAATTAATGGATCTCCTGGGTTATCATTTTTTTGTATTCGGTATTACTCTTATAATTTTGACTGAAATTTAGGGCTTGGTCACAGACCATCCCCACAGAGAAGTAGCATAGTGTAGTCACTGCTGCAGATTCAGGTTTTATTTCAGGTTAGAGGTCTGCAGAGGGATCTTTAGGAAAAGCCCATTTCATAGAAGAGTGGAGGCAGACCCCAAAACCAGCGTATTTACTAGTTGAATCTCTAGTTATATCTACTAAGCTCCTGCATGACAAAATTTAACTGAACGTTCAGGTTGGCCTGACCATAAATGTGCAGTAATGCTCAGCCACAGGATTCTGCCATGATGAAGTAATACAAGTCACAGAAATCAAAGCATATGTGCAATTCTTCTTTAATTACACTGAATTGATTTTTTATGGTTTTCTGCCTTAACTAATATAACACAAAGCAAATCCAGGAACAGTTCATCAAAGTTTTTTGGAGGAAGAAGAACACAGCCTAAGAGGAACAGGCCTTCTACCTTGTAGTGTTTTCATATGATGACAGAAGTAATCTCTTGCCCTTTCCTCTCAAAATAAATGTTGAAAATCTGAGACTTTCTCAGCCATTGCTCATTTTTGGAAGGGCAGGAAAACTTCTTCTCGAGTCTCTGTGTCTACAAACTCATCACAGCTAGAGAGCAATGTGTTGGGTGGTAGTCAAGGGAGAGAAATGGGCAATAATTGTTCAGACCTGTAGATCCCTTAACATTATCCACCTAACAGTTGTCTTTAATGGTTTTATATTGCAAGGAGGAGACTTGTATTTTGAAATGAATGCCTGCTTTCATTGCCTTGATCTACCAGAGTAGATCAGACACCAGTTATTATCATCATCATAATATAATTTACTTCCCATTTTGTTTAAAAGATTTATTTATTTCCAATATGTATTTCTGAGATAGAGAAAAATCACTGCTTACGTGTTTTCTTGCCTTTCATGGATTTACACATTCTAATATGGATGTTAAGGAAGCACAAAAGAGGAAATTTATACACTAACATCTATATAAAAATACTAATACAAGAGAGGATAAAGAGTGGCTGGTAAGTGGCTCAGGGAGGGTTTTTTTTCCTGTAAAGTATTACTGAGGTTTCAAAACATGTCAGAAGAACTAGTTGGAATAGCAAAGTGCAGTTAGTTGGACAGGTTTAGTAGGTGTCTTGTTGATAGATCAGGAGGACATATCTCCACATGGCCGTACTTAAGACCTGGTCCTCATCCTGCTTAAATCAGCTCTCAGAGAGCACACAAGACAGTTTAGTTGGATAGAGCTAAACTACTTGTACATCGTGGCAGTCTCTCCAGGTCCAAGTGGAGGTCATTGGCAGGTCATCATGGAGAGAATTTAAATGGGAGCCATCTGATTAAATCTGACCTTTTGATGATAAAAAGGTTTCAGCTGCTTTTGCAAACCGTCCCTTAGTCTTCATTAGCAAAAGCATACACATCGATAAAAGAAATTGATTTTATAAAATAATATGCTTACCTCGTTTATCTCAAGAAGCAAACATACTGTGTGACTACTGTTCCTGTGAATAGCAGGGTTCATTTTCAAGCTCAGTTTTGCTCTGTGCGTTCTCCCCATTTGTTAGAATCCAGGCTGGAGACCCTGGCACACCGGGAGCTCCTGCACAGGGTGGAGAGAGCTCTGGGAGAAATCCCAAGCTGTCAAGCGTGGAAGGAGAGAGGAGTCCCTGCTTGGCAGGCGTGAACTTGCAGTACTTGGAGATGCCAAAGGGTCACCGTTTTTTGAGAGGCAAACCAAGGACTTGAGGTTCCCTGATCATGTTCATTCAACCTTGGTCTAAGCTTTGGTTTTGCCTTTTGTTCAGCTGACAGTTGAGTCATCTGATTTGGTTGGGTTCTTGTTTGTTGCTCATGCCTGTCTTTAAATCTGCGCAGTCCCGCCTGACGAGTCAGAACGAGGCCATGGCCCTTCAGTCCATAAGGAACATCCGAGGCAATTCCCACTGCGTGGACTGCGAAGCACAGAGTAAGTACGCCCACGTGACTCCAGAAAATTGATTTCTTCTCCTGGACCAAGACTTAAGCGAACGCCCATCATGGGCTTTGTCTTTTTTGGTGTTACGTTCCATATGTTGTTTGCCCATTTCTTCTTCATTATGGAGTTTGCTTATTCAGACTTATTTTATGTTAATTTACACTTAATATATGCTGTGTCAGATGCGTCCTATTTTTTTCCCCTTGTTGTTTCACATGCCACTTTAAATGTCAGCATTTCTTTACTTTCCTTTGAAGAAAAGGAAAAAGTAGTTTGCTATTTGACATCAGTTACTTCCATTTCTTCCCACTTTGCGTGGAGAGGGCACATGTGCCATGGTAATATTTTCAAAGAGGTAAAGTTTGATTGGTGTTTTTTCGGTTTGGTTTTTTTAGAGTTACTTGTCAGAAGAAACCAAAGTCATTGCTCATTATCTGGATACTAGAAAACTGATTTGGGATTTTTTTTTTCCTCCCCTTTGTGTTTCTTTCCCTTTTTTTTATTTTTTAAAACATATACTTAGTGTTCAGAAAAGTGTTCTCAAGAATACTTTGAGCTGCAGTTCACCTCACTAACCCTGGCTGAGGTCATTATTCTGGTGCTCTTTAGTTCCAGGGGTTTGCAACAAAGCCACAAAAAGGAAGTACTCTTGCTCTAAAGCAATTAGTTGTAGAAGCAGAAGGATTGAGAATGTGTGCATTTTTATTTCTTTGATATCTGAAGGTCAGAACTTTGGTGATTTTACATGGGAAAACATTCATTTATTTTTCTTTGGGCATAATTTTTTTTTAAGGCTTGCTGTTTAGGATTTTGACTACTGGCTAAGCCATTCTGACATCCCAGATAACTTTAAAATGAACTTTCATATGGAAATGCAAGTGCTTTTGCACAACTAATTTTCTCTCTGTATAGTTAGCAAGTTAGCTGATTTGGCCATCCACCAAACCAACCTATTATCCCATGCCTCATCCCTAGAAGGCTTGAAGGGAAGGTGGTTAGAACGTTAACAGCCATTTAAAATAGAACAGATTTTTCCATACCATCGAAATTTGCATCACATACGGACTGGTTTTAGTTGCTTCTCAGTAAACTGTCAGATATTTGTGTGCTGTCCGCGGGAGATGGGTGAAGAACAAATCCCCGGGGGTCCAGCACGCAGGGCTGTGAGCCTGGCTGGGCCGGGCTTTGAGCACCAGGACTGGGATGGTGGCTAAACAGCTTGTTGACCTGCTGGAGGGAGATCCCAAAGAGAAATTTCACAGGGGCTTTTCACAGGCAGAGAGAAATAATAGCAACATTGATAAAGTCAGGTCTTTACGTTCCACTGGCTAGTAATCCAGCATGCGGTAAACAAGAGAATATGTTGGTTTGGCTGGTATTTTAAACACAGACAGACCAAAGTGACTCTTATTTATTAGTGTTCTTTCATATTGACCTGATGTTCATTCAGATTTACACCAAAGCTTTTCTATAGTTCGAGTAAAAGGCATATAAGATGCTGTGCTGTGTATACGAGGAGGACAGGGTCTTCAAGTGACCTAGATGTATATTTAGCTCATTTGAAGTACTCACTAATGTCTGTGAGCAGACCACGATGGGAGTACTACAGATTTCTGCTCCAGTCCGTACAGCTGTGGGTGGCATCTTCCTAGACCCTGCTTACTGGTCACCCAGGCAGAGGGGGGATGCACGATGCTTTCACTGCAGACAACTTCCCACACCCACACGCTTCCTTCTGATGTATCCACGGTCCATTTCAGCTTTACCCAGAGTCCACACTATCCCCAAGGTCTGTGTGTTTCTCTCCCCAGTCATGCACATACCCCAGTATTTACGGAGCCAAGCTAGGTGTTTAATCAGAAAAACGATTTTGCAAGAAAGCAGCGCTATTTTTTGATTCTTCTCTTTTTTTTTTTTTTTTTTTTCCCCTCTTTCATTTCAGCCAGGTTGGTTTTCATCCAGATTGTTTCATGGGTCAAGCTGGCCATGCATGCATGATGCCAACAGGAGGGATGTGCCAAGAACATGTTGCTGGGAGAGGGCAGGGTGGGACTGCCCTTTTTGGCAACACTCAGCGCTCTGTTGTGTAGCTTGGGGGGGGGGGGGGGGGGGGGGGGTAGGGTAATTTTGGCATCTCAGCTGGAACCTCGTAATTGTTTGTATTCTTGGGAGATGCTTAATACCCTCTTAGATGCTTCTTGCCGTTTGGCTTTCCTAATTTTAAGGTCACCGTTGTTCCTTTTGAAAAAATGGAGGCATTTCCAAAGCGGTGTATCTTAAAATGTAGACACGAACATGAGGTGAACCTCAGCCTGCTGCTTTTTCTGCCAGGCTTTGCTTTATTTCCTTCTCTCCCTTTCTGCCTCGCCTGGGCAAGTCCTTACCCCGGGAGCATTTAGCATCACAAACACCAGCACTCTTGTGTAATGCTTAGGTAGTTTGCATCTTCACAAAGCCAGATGTTTGGGAGCAAAGAAATAGGAGATGTTGCCGTCCCTCAGCTCTATTCAAGAGCCATCAATCTTCCACTTCAGAAGTCTCATTCTTCCTCCTTTCTAGAGCTCTTTGCCTTTTTAGCACTTCATCACAGCACTTTGTTTCACCAGGGAATTTCTGCCTTGTTGTATGTTAATCAGCAGCAGTAGTACCAGCAGCATCTGTGTGCCACCAGCCTTCTGGCCCTTTGGCAGTCTCAAACTAAAGTATTTCAAAGTCCTTTTTCTAACAGTTCCCCTCCCAGAGCAATAGATGAGGCAGAGTGCTCTTTAGGTGTTGGAGCTTTTGCCCAGGAAGATCTCATCTCATGTTTTGGAAGGAAACTGATGTTGCCTTTTCCCAGAGCATGAGAGTCCCAGTGTCGACTTCTGTCTGGAGAAGGCACTGAAGGTGATCAAATTGCTTAGGCAAACCCCGAAGGATTTTAGCTCATCCAGTCTTGCTGCTTAAAGAGCAGGTGAGAGGAGTCACTCTCTTATCTGGAGAGTGTGGAATATCAGGTCTTTTCTGTTGTAGAAGAAAACAAGGAGAGCTTAAAGGGTGAGAGTTTTCCAGCCCAGGAGTCTAATAACTCACTATGATGTATTTTGTATTTGAGAGCTAAATACTGAAATAATAATTTGGGTGGCCCTGGCAAGCCAAGGGGTATGGTATACCCAACACAAAATTCAGTTTGATATGCAGAATAGAAAAAAAAAAACTCTCAAGGAACAGAAAAAATGCAAACTTTTCTCTTTCTTCTGCTGTGACTCTGCAAGATGCCTTCAGCCCTGCTTTTTATTTCCCTGGCTCTTCTGCCCCTCCCTTTAGAGATTCCCTCTGCTCACCCCTGAGCTATCTTACACATGAACTCATGAGAATTTAGCATGGCAAAGCCTTTCATCAACCACCTCTGGTCCAGAGGGGTGAAGGAGACTGTGGGGAGGGGTTATTCTTCTGAAAGAGCTGTTCCAAGAGTTTCCACCTTCAAATGATCAATCTGATTGAGTTGCAAGTCAAAGTGGGGAGGAGGTTTCTAGAGGAGAGCACTAAACACCTTTAAGAATATGGACAGCTGAAAATTGTAATCTGGATATATTCAGTGATGTTAGAAATCCCTTATTTTGTTTGACAAATTTTAAGTAAAACAAAGAGGGGAAAACAGCTTTATAACACCTCTGGCTGCATTGAATGGGCTTTTTCTATCTTTTACCATCAAATCTGGATGTGTGCATACTGGAGAGAAGCATTTTAAGTGCTTGTGAGTATTCTGAGCATCCTCCAATTCAGAATTACTCTTAGCATCAGCTAGGGGAGCTGATTTTTTATCATCTTCTTGAAAAAAAAAAAAAAAAGCAAAGAAAAAAAAGCTTGAATAGTTATGGCTTATTAAACACATGTGGTTCTTTTCAGTACAGATCAGTGATAACAGTTTTCAAGCATGGGATTTTGAAAGTGCTCAACTACATATGAGAAGAGGAAGATGCAGATAGGAGCAATGATTTGCAAATAGGGACAACTCTGAGCATGTAGTTTTCAATAACTTGCCTTAATTATCGGTGGGTATTGACTTCTGTCATCGAGCATACATCCTTTTGAGAACAGTTTTTCATGTGCACACACTGAAAGGGTTGTCGTAAGTGATATCACATCATTTTTTTCCCAGAATCCATCCAACGCTGCCACTTGACCAAGCTCCTCATTAGAGCCCTGTCTTGCTCTACATTATCCAGTTGTAACCAAGATCAGCAGGTCTGTTTTTTCACTGGATGTCTGTAATGAGTTCAACACTTGCCTTTCCTAGTTTGCCACCTTCATACTCAGCTGTGGGTTGTCAGATTGTTGAAATTTAAAATACTATCTTGACAAAATTTCAGGTAACTTCTTGGTTATTGCTTAGGTGGGCTACTTCAATCATACCAGCACTGTCAGTTGGACACAGGTGAATATTTTTAAAATGTATTCAGTAAAAGCTACGCTGGATGGGCTTCAAGTACACAGAGGTGTTTGGGAGGGAGGTCAGGACCTTAACATCAACGCTGTTAGAATAATTGGAAAAATATAAATCAGTATTTTTTTCTCTTGCTTCAGAGTTTGTGCCTCTTTGAGCTCATTGCGCTTTTTATTTTTGTGAAGATAACCCTGGCCTTTGCAGGTCAGGGACAGAGGTTTCATTCCAAGTCACAGTTTGCAAATCTTAAATTATTATCTGCTGTATTTAAGCTTTTACTGACAAATTAGTATTTCGGGTTTTTTAGTGAGTTTCAAATATACTACTGGTTCCCCCACTGGCAAGACACCGAAATTGGTGGAGATGACCTGAAGAAGTATGCTGGAAAGGAGTATGTGATGGTTATCCTACCAAGGACTTGGAAAGCATGGCAGGAGTTCTGTCTCACCTTATTTTCTGGAGATCTGAAATGCTGTGTATTCCTAATACAAGACTTGGTATGCACAGAGACTTCTAAAACAAAATATATGTTTTTCTGCTCAAGTGAAGTAAGATGGGGGGATTTTTCTTGTCAAGGATATTTTTAGATTGCTAAGGACTGACTGAAAAATACCAATTGGTGCCTTCAGTGAAATGCAGGACTTTGCAATTAAAATTGTCTGCTTTCCTTTCATATTTTTTGTCCATAGGTGACATAGCATAGAACTAGGAAGTGTTTTGTTTCCATATATTTTGGCTGACAAAAAATAACCTTTCATTTTTGGCTTACACAAAGTTGAAATGAGTTGTTGGATGAAATTATCCTGAATGGAAGGGGACACTGGAAGTTAATTTTCTATCAGCTCTAGATTTTATTTAGATTTGAATAAAAATTGCCTGCCCTCTCAATTAATCACCATTTTCCTGTTTAGCATTCAAGATAGCATGCTAGTTCTTTGGGAGGCCCAGGGTAAGGCAAGAAGAAAAGATCTGACAGCAGGGGAGATTAAAAAAAAGCCACAAAAAATTCCTCCCATTCGTCTTTCACTGCATTGGTTAAAATGAATGTTTGTTGGAGAGGAGATTCATACAAATCTAGATTTAAATAACACAGGACAGTGACAAAAAAGTGAACCATCTTGGGAAATGACTTTGAATTTCCCGGCTTTTGTCAGGTTTGTCACAGCCTCATCATTTGCGGGGTTATTTTGTGTGTGTGTGTGTGTGTGTGTGTGTGTGTGTGTCAGTGGAATCCTTCTGGCTCGTACACTAAAACTGGGACTGTTCAAAGTATCACATTTTCATCTTAGTACTTATCTCCCTGATCTTAGAGATGAAAACATACCCCATAGTGTGTTAGATGTAAAAGCCATATGTAGGTGATGATATAGATGGTTATTAAGGGAGTTGATATAGTTAGCAACAGAGACATTGTATCTAGTCACGCTTTTTTTTTTTTTTTTTCCTCCTTTTCCCCTTGTAATTGGCTACGAGTGGCTCTAGATTCCCAAGGAGGGACTTTCTCCTCTACTTCATCATCAGCTGTCTGTCAGCGCATTTGTATTTTCTTTGTTTCTTCTTTTTTCTCTAATTCCAATCTTTCTTTTGACCAGAGGTAGAATGATACATCTTTTAAGACCCCCCTCCACAATTTTTTCTGCTCCTTGAGGGTTTCTCAGAAGAGTTAGCATCTCCACAGGGCAAAACTGACTCTACCAGAAGACCTTCCAACCGTGCTTTTGGACAGGACACCTGCATGGGTTTTTATTGCTCCCGAGCCAAAATCTTTATCCACAGACATTAACCAGAAAGGCTTGTTAGGTGTTTCATTGCACTAATTGCTTGTGTCCCTTTTCCTGTAGACCCCGACTGGGCCAGCTTGAATCTGGGAGCCCTCATGTGTATCGAATGCTCAGGTATACACCGAAACCTTGGCACGCACCTCTCCCGGGTCCGCTCTCTCGACCTGGATGACTGGCCTCTAGAGCTCATCAAGGTGATGTCTTCTATCGGGAACGAGCTAGCAAACAGCGTCTGGGAGGAGAGCAGCCAAGGCCATATGAAACCTTCGTCAGACTCCACGAGGTAGGCTTTCCCACTCCATCTCACCGTGGCACACGGCGGGCGGGTAGTGTGTGATACCGCCCGTGGCTGAGGCTGTAAGCTGTGAGCCCATAAATCCTCCTTCTGGCATTGCAGGCAGAGGTGGTGGGACGTTACAGAGTTTTACAACGTGGACTTTTAAAATCCTCCCTTGGAGTACGCCTTGTAAAAATCATTACGTATATTATATATATATCTTCACTGCATGCCCAGGAAGAACACATGTCAAATGGGGGGTGTCAAAAGTTGAGTGACCCCGTCACTTTTTCACTCTTGTGATGGTTTCCTCAGCAGCTCTACAATTTTTTTGTTCAGATGACTGACCAGCAAAATGGCGGGAGATGGAAACCTCCCTTCTGGTTGTTCCTCAATCTGAATTATACTGTAATGCATTTCTTTGTTTCCTTCGGCCACAAGGTTCCTGGCTCTTGGACTATCAGTTTGGGATTAATAATCTGCCTTCAATAGTTCAGGCTCACCTGGGAATTTGTACCTGGCTGTTGGGTCTTTGGGTTCTCATGATGGATGTTGAAAGTCCTGCTTGCTGTGGACTTGCTTATATTTTTTATGTGATATATGTGAAACCATAAGTTAGTGGGGGGGTGTTTTTCCTATGAGAAGATTATTTTGCCTACCTCTCATAGCTCAACACAGCGAAAATCTTCTTTCTGCAACGTGTTGTCCTACCAAAAGCTAAAGGATTTTTATGCTTAATTTATCCTGATCAGTGTCAGGGAAAGATGTTTTGAAAATACCTTCCTGATTTTAGTAGATTTGAGATGTAAGTGCTGCTAGTTACAACTAAGGTGTTTCCTTGGGGGAAGCAGAGTGACCTCTGGCTGACTGTGTTTCGGGGGGGGGGGGGGGGGGGGGTGTGTGTTCAGGCAGGAGAAGGACCTTCTGGGCTACCTTGCACAGCTGGGCCAACCTTTGAAGTTGTCTTCAGAAGCGAGTTGTAATTGTCTTAGGGGGAGCTCCAGGGGGTCAGCCTGCATCCGAGCCCTGGTCAGTCCCCTGGTAGCAAACAGCACCGTGGAGGTTTGGCTCTCAGCATTTGCCCCTGCATATGAGAGAAATCAGGGAATTATATTCTGATTTTGTTGACGTATGTCTCTGGATCCTGCTTTTTCCAGTAGCAGATCAAGTGAAATTATAACCTGGGAGCATATACCTCCTACAGTGTAGGAGTAGGTTTGTACTATTGTCTGTAGTAAAGTCAACTGTTTCTTATTGCATTATTTCGTTAGCACTGAAAAATGAATTTGTGGTGCCACCTTTGGTTCATCTTCGAGAATGAAGCCAGTACATTAATCAGGCTACTTAGATGAATGACTATGCATATAAAAATGTTCAGGGAGACCTACACCAAGGTTTTGTTCATACATAAACTGTATGTCTGCTGTATACATGTATATTACTAGACAGCTAGTAAAATGATTTCATCAGGTAGATTGAAATCAACTTATTGCTGCCTTTCGGTCATTAGTATTACTTTAATCCAGAGATTTTATATTGTTGCACCTAACAAATATATGCTGCTCCTTACTGCTGAGGTGAGCTGGAGAGATACATCAATTCTAAATACTTAAAAAGAAAAGGTTTACATTCAATTGGATTTTTATTTTTAAAAAAAAACATTATTTTAGTATTAATATAATAAAGATATTATCATGAAAAATCTAAAATATATGTCACTGTGATGAACAGAGTGCCATCCATCTGAATTAAATAATTCAGTTTTTTATGTTTGGAATTGAGTTTTACTTACAGAAAATCAACGTTGTTCTCTTTGTATCTCATGTTCTGCACTTACTTTAATTCTTCTTTGCTTCTGTACATCTTCATGTTTATATTCAGCTGCTCATGTTTGTCAGTAACATAATTGCACTTTCTCTCCTTCACTGTAACATTTTTGGACAAAAAGATTCATTTTATAAATATGTATTGCCAACTGTGTGTCCAAGTGCACACTTATGATGGAAGAGCTGCTAGAAAAAATAGAATTAAGATTATGTGAAAATTTTCCCACAAAGCAATTGTAATCTTGCTTTGCTGCTCCCATTTTTTCTGCTGCTTGCATCTGGTACTGAATTGATATTTTTTGCATAAGTATCTGAAAGGTCTTCTTTTTCAAAGTGAGTTCCTCCTTTTGTACTTTACTTTGGTCTTTACTAGCATCATAAGCCTTCTGTCCAAGATGTGGCAAGAAAATAAGTTCAAGTTCTTTAGCTATAGGTTGTGCATTCCATTTTCTCGCTGCTGTTTGCAGTTGTACGTGAGGAATCCTATCAGAAGCAGCTACAATGAACCTGAAATGGGCTTAAACAAACCCCCTTTTTTTGTCGTTGAGGGACCGAAGAGGGAAAAGGCAACTGAAGTTGAGGGAATCAGGGAAGAGGCAAGAAAGTAAGCAAGTAGAAATATGGCAGGGAGCTGAGATTTGGAGTTCTGGGGGAAGGATGGAGGGAGTCCAGGGATACTTGGAGATCAAGGAAGAAAGAAGCATTCAGCAGAACTCCTTCTGGAGGGGAAGAGAGCTGAGAGCTGTTGCTGAGGGGCTGTTCCAGCCCATGCTGGTGAGCTCTGGGATCAGCCAGAGTCTGAGAGCCACTGTGAAGAGGCTCGCACGCTCAACATGCTCCTGCTTTAAGGAGTTCTCATCAAAGCCCCATCGGATGGGAGAGGGAAGTGCTGCCATGTTTTCCTCCAAGTTTCTCCTGAGCTGGTTCATATGGACGTTCCCTTCTGCAGCCCCACTTTACTACATCTGTCCTGTGTAGTGTTCTCATTTTCAGTTCCACTTGATATACTCATTAGTCCACCCTTCATGGCTTTCCATGTTTGCTCAGATCTTTAGGCTGTTCCTGCAAACAAAGTGTTGGAAACACAAGAACAGATCTCTTAACCATTCCCCCAACTGGTTCAAAAGCTTAGCACAAAGAGTCAGTAAAGACCTTAGATAAATACAGTCTTCTCATGGTTTTCTTTATGATAGACATGTCTCTTAACTCTTCTGTCTCTACTGTGCCACCCCCCAGAGCACCAAAAGTTGTCAGGACAATGATGGACCCTCAGTTAATGGACACTTGTAGAGGGGATCAGACATGCATGGGTTGCACCATTTCATGTTGCGTCTTTCTGTTGGAGACGAAGCCATCAGTGGAAACCCACAGGCTTTCTAGGGGCAAAAGAAGGGGTGTTGACTGCTCCTCAGGTACTGAATCTGTTGGGCTGGGAGGCTGGAGGAGCGTTCACGTGCTGGACTAAAAGGAACCTGGAAGTCGTGACATGGTTTCAAAAGCAGTTCCTTCAGCTTGGAAGAAGTTGACACTCATTGCTGAATCATTGCAGTGACATCCCCTGCGTTTCTGTTGAGTAGAGGGAAGAGTGGAGGGACCCAGGTAGATGGATGTTTTGCAGGAGTAATTGCCAAACAGCTACTCTAGGTCACGGCATGATTAAGGAATCTTACTCAGGAAAATGTCACTAATATTTCTGAAAACAGAGCTGTGCCAGGCTGTGACTACAGCTCGCATCTTCAATTTTGTACACTCAAAAATAAGATAAACATTATCAAACTTAAACCACATGAAATATACTACACTGCTGTCCTTTCCTAGTCCACTCAAATTCACTTAAAACTCTTTCTCTGAGGAAGTCGTGGGGAAAGATAAACCTGGAAGTGTATTTTGAAGGTCAGAAAGGATCTCAGATTGGTGGTGTGAACTCAAAGTCTGAGAATTTTGTAGCAAAAGGCATTAGTCCTGTTACTTTCATTAAGGATATATTGCTCAGGTACGTCCTCTAACGTTAACACGTGCTAGCTCTCATCAAGTCTGAGAGGCAGCTTATAAAATTAGCAGATCTCCAGGTCATTTGGTGCCTTTGGATCAAAAGCAACAGCTTGGATAGCCTCTCGCATGAAACTGGGGTCCCCGAGGAAGCAGCAGTGGCATGAGGCAACGTTCAGACTGAGGGTGTTGGCGTGATTACAGGGAGGGAAGAGGGATAAACACGAGCTCCTGGTGAGCACGAAAAGTTGGCGAAGCGGCACAAAACTCAAGCACAGGCGGATATGTGAATGTGAAAGAGAAAAGGGACCAGCTGGCCTCTGAGCAGTGGTGTCCGTGGGTCCCTGATTAGGTCAGCTTTGGAAGGCTGGTAATTGGTTCCAGCAATTACCAGCAGCCCTGAGAACCGCCGCTCAAACTTCGGGAGCCCTGTGACAAATTGAAGCTGACTGCTGGTGAAGGAGTATCGACTTCCCATTTCTAAACAGGGGGATCATTAGTCAAGAAAAGCATCTTTTAATTACTCGCAGGAAGAAAAAAAAAAGAGGGGAGGGGGGAAGGAAGAAGATCTTTCACTATGGATCCTGCAACAACTGCCGTTTTTTTTTCCAAGTGTATTCAATATTAAATTTATTGTCTTGGAGGGGAGGAGGTGAGCAGGGAGGGTTTGCCTGCGGTCCCCCTGCTTCAGTAATGCGGGTTTAATTTGGAGTAAGAAGTCAAATTAGAGTAAATCAATGTTGCGACAATTAACTGGGTCTGGGCATGAGATCAGGATTTTCTCCTCTAATTGCTATTGATACTATTTAAGCACACTCTTAAAACATTGATGCGGAGCGGTGCGACGCAGGAGTAGCCCGGTGGGGCAGGGGCAGAACTGCTCCGTGGAGGAATGTCGGAGATGTGGTGAAACCAGCTCGGGAAGTATGAGCCCTGTTTTGCCCGGGCCTTTTGCACTGGTGCATAGATCTCCTACCAGATACTTAGCTTTCTTCTGGACACACCTCACATGTTTTGCTGTCTCCGTGTACTAGTCTTCCCCACGTGGCTTCTGGTTTGCAGCCTTGCTTGCCACCATCGGCTTCCAGAGATGTTGTTGGCCTTTTCCAAATGAGACAAGCTGCCACCATCCCTCTGCCCGCTCCAGGAGGTGATTATCTGCTCCCTGGCCCTCACACTCTTTCTCTGAGCTCCCGAGGTCTCCATCTCTGTCTTGCTGGGAGTACTGGGATGTGCCAGCAACGAGGCCACCTCCACCAGCTGAAAGCTGCTGGTCAAGAGGAGGGAGAGCAGCGTGATTTCCAGGCACCATCCCACTCATGCTTTTTGTTCTCCTGCTCAAGCAATGCTGAATACGTGCATTAGCTGTGTGCAAACCTTAAAGTTGAAGGGCTCCACCATTCTGGTGTCTTTCTGAGAGTATTCCTAAATAGAAAGAACCTCCATCTCCATTAAAATGGGGTTTTAAAGTGAGGGATGAGTGTTTAATAGAAGTTCAGGCATAGTTTTAAGCTCTGTTGTGGCAGCCCCAAGCAGCAGCTCTTTAAGTGGAGCTTGGAGGTTGGAGCATCTGCTGCAATTCTGCTCGGGTAGTCTGTTTGCATAGCAGTCACCCTGTTCATTCTGGTTACCAAAGGTTATAAGAAAATAGAGAGGTTCTTAACGCTGTCTGAGAAGTCGAGTTGGGAGCCGACAGTGTTGGGAATTGACTTTCACCTTACGACATAAGATCCAGTTTGATCCCTCGCTCACTAATGAACTGAATTTAATGGTGTTAGAAAAACATTACGCAGCTCGACTATATTTAGCAGACTTTTACAACCCCAAGCTGAAGCCTGGCTTGCTGTTTCGAGGCTCGCATCCACTGTGCTGAGTGTGAGCTGGTTTCTGGGGGACCACTGGTGAGCGACTTCTATGAAAAATATTAAACCATGCCTTCTGTGAAAAAATCGAACTCTACCTCCTTTTTTTTTGTAAAAACGATTATTCCTTCATTATAGACAGCACAGATAAAGGGCAAGCCCGGGGAAACTGAGTAGTTAAGATCCCGGTATCGTATCCTGAATCTTGTAAGGATGCTTCACTTCATCCCTCTCGTTTCTTGTTCCTTTTGGCCATCAGATTGCTGTTATAGTCTTGTTGGTCTCCGATTCCTGGCATAAGGCCGCAGCGTTACAAATGGGGCCTGGGGGAACATCAGTACCTCTCTATCCGCGATTGTCAGGTCTGGTTTCTTAGCGGTTCTTGGCCTGATGAGGTCAGTGTTTTGTGCCTTTTGAATACTCCTCCACGCTTGACACCTTTCCCGTTTCAGGGGTGGGGGAAGGGTGTTTTTAAAAATAAATAAAAAAATAAAAAAAAAAAAAAAAAAAAAAAGATTTTATTGTGAAGGGCTGACCAGAACCCATCTGCAGTTGGGTGGCATCTGCTCCCCACATGTCACTTCCCTCATTAACAAGCAATTGAATTAATTAAATGCTACTCAGAACACGCATAACAAGCTACCGGCAGTGTCCAAATTAGCACTGATAATCAAGGATGATTTCCTTTATTATCCTGCTAAGTGGTGTGCAGGCTCTGATCTCCCTGTCTGCCCTCATCTATTTACATACCCCCAGCTTCTGCCTTTAGAAGCTGAGGTTATCTTACCTAGTTAATTTGCCACGATCACCAAGCATGGCGGATTGATATTCCTGCCTCTGCTGAAGCAAACCCCCCCCTTTCTCCCCCTTTCCTTCCTCCCCAAGCCTGGTCCTTTGTATCTCAAGCTCACTGATAAATTAAAAGCCACCCCTGTGGTCTCTCAAGTGAGTAATAGAGGCAGAAATTTCATTTTGCAACTGGCTGATTTAATGATCCAAAGGGTAATTAATGGCCTGATTATCTTAATGTTAAATATGTCCGGCAGCAATTACTGTGACCTCCCGCTTGTCAAGGTCCAGGCTATGCTCTTCTTTCAATTAAGTTCTCTGGGGCTTAATGGTATGAATAAACTCCTCTGATTCTATCATTCCGGACTCTGAGATTTAAGCGAGCTAGGGGCTCGTTTGGAGTTTTAATCAGCCCGTCTTCTACTTGAGCGATCAGAGTTAACAATTATAACAAGGACAGTTTAACTTTCTTTCTTCCCCCCCCCCCCACCTTTCTTTATATTTTTATTTTTCTTTTTTTTTTTTTTAAGCGCTCGGAGGGAATTTTGTTGGCTGCAGCGGCAGCTTTGCTGGGCTAGTCTCTCCCTATATAAATTATCATGTGAATGCCGCTGTTTTTCCATTTGACAGGCTTAATTAATTGGCAGGAGCGCCCGAAAATGACAGTGCCACTAATTGCAACTCCAAGTCCATTTCTGTCATTGCGGCACGCTTGTCAGCGGGCATGCCCCGCTCCTCGCCGCGGCCGGAGTTTGTTGACGTTTTCCATTCCGGTTTTCACATCTCGTCGGGGGACGTGATGGGATGTGATAGCCCAAGATGTGCCTTTGGGTTTTCCAGGCATGCAGTTTGTGTGCAAGAATGACATTTACTGCCAATAAAGTTTAGACAGCTGGGCTTCTGCCGACCCAACAGCTGCTAGGGGACTTAAGATGTGACTTAAGATATTTCAGCAAGTCCTCTGAACAGGGGACACTTTAGGAAGGAATTAATAAAAAGGGGGGAAAAAAAAAAAAAAAAAAAAAACACCAACAAACCCTGAGAGTTATAACTCACTCCTGGTCTTTCTGGTGGCTGAACTACACAGAACAGCACGTCTCCCAGTGAGCTGGAGTTATATTAGCTCTGTTTTGGACAGCAGATATTTCATAAAGATAATGAGGGAAACGTATAAAATATTAGTTACAAGAGTATTGCGTTTTCAAACACACACATAAATAAAAAGACTGATTCATTGCTGCCAGTAAACTAAAACCTTTCCCCGTATGACTGTAGAAATGAACTGATTCTGACATGCTAGATTGCATGCTTTCAGATTAGAGTAATTGTAATTGTTTTAAAATTAAATTTAAAAAAAAAAAATAAAATTTGTCACTTACCAGCAGCTTCCAGGAAATGCATCTAATAAGAATAGCTAAGTGAGGCAAATGAAATGTCAGCTTGGGTGGCGGCTGGTTAGATTTCACTGTTTGGAGGCCTCAGAAGCTCAAATGCAATACTCCAAAGACGAAGGTTAGTAGTAGTAGTACGACATATTTTATTGTCCTTATAGCTTCTTGGCAGACCTTGTCATCCAGGAGTTGATCTGGTAAAACACTGGTGCCTGTATAGCGACGTGGGAGATGCCTGGATGACTAAAAATAAAAACAAAGCAACAACAGCAACAACAACAAAAAAAAACCAAACCAACCCTCAACCCTGGTTATCCAAGTTAATGAGTGCTTTAGATAAAATGCTCCCTGGTTCAGTTGCATGTTTCTTATGTGCAAATTTGTCTTTGATAAAAACTTAAAACACTTTGTAAACAGAAGCCCTGTTTGCAATTATTATTATAATTGCTTTTCTCCTCATTGCCTGTGAAAGAGAAACCTGCAAAGGAAGTGTTTCTGTCTCTTCCTGTAGTGCATTAGAGCATTTGTTAAAAAGCAGAGGTGTAAAAGCCACAATGCTTTTTTTTTTTTTTTTCAATCTAAATAACATACGTACCACTTTATTAAATTCTCTCAACATTTAGATTATATGTGTATATGGACCTGGCAGACCGTTCCTGAATTCATACCTCACATGGAACATATTCATGCTCCATGTGTGCTCTGTGTGTGTGTGTGTGTGTGTGTGTGTGTGTGTTATGGACCCAATATGGCCTGTGGTCAGCTGAGATTTCCCATTAGGCTGGGTTTACAGTATGTCCTTTTCATCTTGCTGACCAACTACCTTCTGGAGTGTTTGACCAAGTATTGCTGGTGTAGTCTACAGTTTTTGGAGAGAAGAGCCAAAGAAATCCTCGTTGCTTTTGTCTTTTTCTTATTTTCTCTGATGTCTCTCATGTGTTAGACTATCCATACACCCATTTGTTGTTTGTCCTTTGAAAACTGTTTTTGAAGAGGACAGGGAGAGCAATGTGTTTTGGTCTTGTTTTGAGACCTGCTAGCTAAGATATCTCACAGCTAAGGCACCAAGATCTTTCCACAAACCCAAACTTTATGGGTATGGTGACAATACAAAAATTAAGATCAGAGTAGTGGGCCAGAGGCAATGGTCAAGCTTTGAATACTAAACTAAAGATAAAAAGAAGGGAAGGACTTTCAAGGGGCCTTGAAAGAGAAGGCAAGTAGCTTTGTTTTCATACCACAGAGGAAGAGGAAGACAACAGTCCATATTTTAGCAGCGTTTTGCCATTTTTTTTACAAGTCTTGTGAAATGTAGTGGTTGTTTCCCATAATATGGCATCCCCCAGGACTTGTGGAAAATATTCACCCCTTATTTTTGAAGGAAGTTTTCAGTGTTGATGGAAAAATTAGAAACCCACTCTGAATACACCCCGAAGACTCGAAGAAAGACATCCTTGAGTGTGTGAAGCTGCTTGAGGACATCTTGCCTCTTGAAGTTTCTGCAGTAGGACAGGTGATAGAGACTGAAATGTTTTACCCTGGAGGTACCATCAGCCCAAGGCATACCTTTATTCCGCTGAGATTCTTTACAATTTTTGGTTCTACTTTTGTACGTATTTGGCCGCCACACTGAAAAGCACTAAGTTAAGCTGAAATTCCCTAAAACAAGTAAGTTGATGAGCTGTTACGCTTTGGGAAATTGAGGATTCAAGTTCAGGACTCAAGCAAGGAGAATTTCTTTCCATTGTATGAACAGCGATGAGTGAGACAGTGGGGAGATACATTGGGAAAACAGAATTCATAAATCCGTAATCCATCAGAAAAATTTCTTTTTTTTTTTTTGTTTCCTAGGATAAGAACCACTCTGTTGGTTGAGTGCCTGTTCTAAAGGTCTCAAAACAATGTAGGATCTTGGCTTCAGACTTAACTTTTGGTTTAGATATGGCCCAATTATTTCTTGGTTTATATGAGTTCTCTCCCAAACACCTAGCAGAGCTAGGCAGCAGCTCAGATTTGAAGACCAAAGTGTCTTTGCTGTGTTTTCACATCTGCTTGGTCATAAGCTACTTGAAAAGGTCAACCCAGAGCTTGCCAATAGAGAGAGAGCCATCACTGTGTTTATGAGAAACTACTTGGGTCGATGTTTATCTGTGGTACTACAACAGAGGAATGAAAGCTAATTAGAACAGAGAGATTAATTTCAAATGAAAAAAAGTTGGATATTATATTTATACATTGAGGGAAAATATGTTTTACATCAAGTTAATGGCCAAAGGCAAGTACCACTTAAAATGAGTCAGATGCCAGCCACTGTGGGTTAGTCTTCCCCCAGAAAATTCCTTGATAGCTTATAAGCCCTTAGAAAAAAAGTAGAAATGAGACTCAGTCGTATGCCACAGCAAATTCAGCCATAAGAGAAGATGGACAGCGGTACCTATATGGCAGTGACATTTCCCATCCACCCAGCTGCAGCCCGGAATCATTGCAGACTTGCAAAGGGACAGGCCCATAAGCAAACGCCGTATTTCGGTCCAGCAGCCAGACCAGATGATGGTTAGCTCTTCTGCAGGAGTACAGAGAAGACGGGGTAAGTTAGTTTTCTGTAGGATCTTGAAGAGATCTGGAAGGCTTTTGCTGAGGGAGAAGCATCGGCCTTAGGTAGCGTGCTGCCCTTCCACCCACGGGTCCCTTCCACTGCCTAGGTAGCGTGCTGCCCTTCCACCCACGGGTCCCCTCCACCCTGCAGCCTGCGTGGGCGCTGTGGTGATGTAAAGGAAGCAGTGAGGGTTCGTGGCCAGGGGCACGTGGGGGGCAGATCAGCCCTTCCAGCCGCAGCCCGCAGCTAGAGCACATCAGGGGCAAGGTGAAACGGCGCCCCGGCATTGCTCATTGGGATCGAAATACAGATGGGTGCTGAGTAGTTTTGAAATAGGTAACAGGTGGACTCTACAGTACGTTTTCTCCCTGATACATTCTAACAAAAAGAAATTCAAAAATTGCTGCTTTGCCAAACTTTGAGTTGGCTGCATGGACTGGAGATTGAAACCAAACTAATTGTCAGATGTTACAGTGCTTATTTTATCTACCTAAGATGAAATACCTGAATTAGGAGTACAGTGTAGTGCAGCTTTAGAGTCTGAACTCTGAGGTGAGCCAAGCACGGTGTAGATGAGTATTTAAAAAACCCCAAAACACCACCACCAGAAACTTGTTTAAGCTCATGTGCTCCTTATTTTCAGCCGTAAGCATCTATCAAATCGGATGGGGTTTTTACGGGGAGGACAACAGATACTTCTGTGACTCCAGGAGCACCTCCTTGTTCAAAAATACAGAAATGATTGATCTTTGCAGCAGAACATTTGCAGGGGAGTATATTTACATTAGCTAGGCTTGCTTGAACTCATTTTTTAACATTTACACTGAAATTAAGTTCCACGCTGCATAGTGTGTGCGTGCATGCACATATCTGCTACTCCACAGCACCTAAGGAACAAACATGGAGAGTTTCACTTAAGTACGGCAAGCTAAAAGCACCTGAAAGATGAAATTTACTGTATAAAAAATTGGGCAGCCTTACCAAAGCGATCCTTGCCCTCACTGTCTTTAATAGTAGCTATTTTATCAGCTATTTCCGAAAGGAAACGCATTTAACACTTGTGTTGCTATCGAAATTCAGGCGTTTGTGAGGCTGAGACTTGTAATAATAAAAAGGCCCCAAAAAAGCAATTGAGGAAAAAAATGCCAAATGCCAAGCATCAGCTATTACGAGGTCCCTCGGGTCAGATTCAAAGGCTCATCGACGAGGTGCGTTCAACTTGGGGAAAGTACTGGAAGTCAAGTGCTTGCTGCTGCTGAGAAACTCAGCAGAGCTGCTTGGCTGGCACGGGAAATATCCAGCATATTAAAAAATGTGTATTTTGTTAGAAAGAATTCTTACGTAAAACATTTCCATTTTATTTGAGGCTTCTCTGTGCACTTGGTGTTTAACCTATTCTTTTCCTTTCTTCTGCCCTAAGGTCATGGCTGTCTCTTTGTCTGTCAGGTCTCACCCAACCACAAAGCGGTTTAACTAAACATATAATTCAGATTGGTTGCTGCACATGGCATAAGAGCAGTTACTGTAAAGCCGGTCTGTTCCTGGTTCGTGCTGCTGCAGCTTGATTATAGAAATCATATTTAACATTTCTGCATGTGTTTTCTGCTGTTAAGAGATACGTAAGCCAGCTGTGGTTAAATATGAGGGCAGGCTGTCACTGGTTCGGCTGAGGGGGCGGGAAGGTGGTCCTCGTGTTACTTTTCTCCTGGACTTAACTCCGATGGGATGTGAGGGGCAGGTTGTGCTGCACGGGCAGAGAGCTTTCAGAAGCTGGCACAGGTGATGGTGATAGTTATGTTCCTTCATCCCCCAGCATTGTTTTTGACCATTTCAGCCTTCGGAGGTTGTTTGGATGGCAGATCGCTTTGTTTGAGCTGGTGGAACAGCAGAGAAAAGAGCATGCCTAAAACCAGTGGTGGCGATGCTTAACAGTACTTTAAAAAAAGGCAGTGCCTTGCCGTGCTACTGGTGGCTTTGCTGGCCGGTGACACTAGGCACAGAAGCAGCAGCATGCCTTTGCTTTGGTCGTGGCTACAGAACCTGCAGGGCTCCATAACAGTAACTGTGACCAACTTTCTCTCTTTTGTGATTTTTTTCCTTTTTTTTCCTTTGTTTAAGACTGAGCTTTGTTTCTGGCTCTGCAGGAAGCTGGTAGCCTATGGCAAGGGACTGGGGAGATAAGACTTCAGTAAGATAACTAAATGAAAAGGGCAGCAGTGAAAAGATGGTGCTGGCTTTTGACTGGACTGAAACTTGATATACACATCAGCCCAAATGCAGTTTCCCCACGGCTCTCAAATATTATCCGTTTGTCAGAGGCAATGCACTTACTGCTGGATTTTCAGATGTGCGGGTGCTGGTGGGGGAGCCAGCAGCGAACCCCTGAAAGAGAAGAGTGACCGGAAGAAATAAGACCACCATCACTCCAGCTTTAAAGTAATTAAATAGCAGGCTAAAATGTGTTGAGGTGAACACAGGTGACGAATCGGAGCCTTTAGAGGGTAGAAATTAGAGTGACATGAAATGCCTTACTGTGCCTATTAACTAGATTGTGCAGACAGTGCAAAGTCCTGTCGCTGAAGCATTTTTTGTGCGAGTCTGCAGAGACGTACGGTAGTGAGAAGAAGCCATCTCTTAATAATTGGTAAGCCTCAAAAGGTACAGATGGGATAAGCTTCAAAAAGTCTTCGTGCTGAACAGATGATTATGTCATGGCCTAGAAATCTCCCAGCTAACTTTTCTTTTTCCCCAAAAGATTTAAATTTTCCTGGTTTCATTCAGGTCGGAATTTGTGAGTGATGTTTTTGTTGTATTTTCATCTCTCTACAGCACCAGACAGACTTGGAATATGAAGGTGCATGCACAATTAAATCACAACCTCAATTACCACTTTTAAGACTCCTCCGCAAGTGGAAAGAATAGGATTGTATCACTCTGTACTAAAACTGAAGGATATCATCAGCCTCCAGCTTGAGATAATATCCAGAAGTTGACTTTTTTTCCTTTCTCATCTCAAGAAGCAAAAATTTACAGCTCTAATCCTTTGCTAATTACATGCATGTGCTCCTGCCTGAGCCTTTCCAGACCAGATCTGCTTTGGCCACTTGTGCAACTCCCACAGCTCAGACCAGTCATAAATAGATACCTGAGATTGCTTGGTTGCATTAAGGCGAAAAAGAGGGGGGAAAAAAAAGCAGCTGCAGACATTCAAATTACTTGTTCAGACTTCCAGTCAAGGAGAAAGAGGAGTTTTAATGGATTTAAAATATTATTGCAGTTGCAATTTTGAGAAGTAGTCAGAACTGCAGTTCTGGTCGGTATAGCTGCACCCAGCCGTGGTTTCAGGTGGCTGCCGTGGGCACCCACCCCAGGGAGGAGAGCGCTGGTGTAGGTCGGGGCTTGCTTCGCCTGGCATCCCTCTGGAGGAGACGAGGATTTACTGGTGTGCCCGTGCTGCACGCACGCTGGAAGTGATCACAGATCACCCACGGTCTCAGGGAAATGTCCAAACCCACTCGCCCCTGCGTGGGGTGACTGTGCAGCAGAGGTTTGGTGCACGCAGCCTTTCCTTGCAGGAGAGCTGCCCATGGTCTAGCTGAGGATCAGGCCCCTTTGAGATGCACAGTGAAATCACTTCACCTTACCAGGTCACTTCTGGAAGTAACAGCCACTCCCTCCTATGGTGTAATATAAGTTTTATGTTGGATTATAATTTGGTTGGATCTTTTCTCGTTCACTTATTTATATAGAAATCCACTGGCACTAGCATTTTGCAGGCAGAATACAGGTTTTTCTCCATGCAGCCAGGCAGTAAAATACTGCTGAGTTTATATGTTAAAGAGCCATTTAATTTTTTTTTTTTTTAAAAAAAGGGAGAAAAAGAACTTCCCATAGCTACAGCTTGAAATGTGAGTGGAGTGGGAGCTGTGCAGAGACAACTTGCTTTATACTTTTAAGAGTTCACCAACCTCATTGCCTGGCTTATTGCTCTAGGGCAAGTTAATTAAAGCCAACAGAGAATTTAAAATTGGGGAAGGGGAACATTTCTTAATTATGTTGTGGAATTTCTTGCTAATTCGTGTCCTTTCAAAACCCAGTCTTTGTGAAGCCCCTTGCCTGTGGCAGATCAGCCCCAAGACCAGTACGGCAGCATGTAGCTGGCACACAGGTTTGCTGGTGCTTCCGTGAAACATATTTGGAGGCTAGATAAACCTAACTGCCGAAGGGCCCTCTGAAATGCAAAGTGTCCGTTTGCTACGGCTGATGGCAGTTCTGTTACAAGTAAGTCACCAACATTCTGAAGTTTTTTTGAGAACATAGTGTGGTTTACAGGGGGTGTTGAGGTGTTTGGAGGGGAAAGGTGGAGGAGCAGGTGAGAGTTAGGGACACACAGAATGTGCAATGGGAGAGCTCAAAATGAAATGAGAGAAGTGATTGTCTGAGAAAGCGACTCTTCTGATAAAGTTTTGGGACTCAGAAGACTAATATATGTCCGAATCCAATGTTTTAGCTGGCATTTGTTGTCACATTTGCATTTTTGTGGAATCAGACAGCTCGCTGGATACCACTGTATATGTTAAAATGTGGAATAGGAGAGAGAAGAGAACATGAGGTTTCATGGTGTAAATTTTACTGTAAACCTCAGAAAGGATGTTTCAGTAGTGCAAGGAAAATGACCTTCCAGAAAATGATCAACATCAAATGTGATACTGTCTTAAGAGGCAAGTGCATGTGACATCCTGGGAGTGGGAGGTTTGGTTTGTATTTTAACAGTCAAGAGGTGACAGACCATCTCACTGCTGTACTGGGACATACAGGGATCAACCCAGTCTCCAGGGAAGGCTTTCAGGGTAAAGCAAAAAAGAGTATTGACAGCACAGGAGTAATACAGTAGTAAAAAAAAAAAAAAAGAAGCTGATTTTATTCCTCATATTTGAGACAAATAATGGGCTAAACAGGCAGAACTTTTTGTCTTATAGAAAAGGTGTATAGTGCACTGCAGCTGCAGCTCAGCAAGCAAGAACAGGACTAAGTGTTTCTGAGGAGGGGAATGGGATGCAGTGCCTGGCTCCTCTGCAGGAAAACTGGTTGAGTCTTCAGTTAATCATGAGAATAATTTGTCAAGCAGTATTTAATGGACAGCTCATGAGTGTGTATGTGGGCAGGATAGCTTGTAAATTTGAATGTGCCTATTTTCTTTGACAGCAATCAATAACTGTGCTGTTTATTAATGCACTTTGAGAGGTCTCCGACTTTTTATGATCGGTCTGGGCTCTCTCAGATCAGTCAAAAAGAAATGACAGAGCAGAGCAGGACTTCTGTGTTTGCAATCAGTATCGCATTTTTGTTTTCATGCAAATAGGGAGATTGTAATACGCTTTTGGATGGGCCTGTTTGTACCACTCTGTGCAAGGCAGCAGACGTGTTGAGGAGGGTTGGGTTGCAAAGTAGGTGCCGGTACCTACACAAGTGTTTTGGTCTGGAGCAGAAGGTGGCCCTAGTTTGGTTCATGGGATCATCTTGGTCCACACAAACTGGATTCCCTTTGGAGAAACCCGACTGGAAGCTCCACGTGCACCCAGTGTGCTGCTTTGAATATAAGGGCCCAACCCAAGGTGCTTTGAACCTCTTGGATAGTTGGGAATGTTTGATTCAAAGGATGAGGCTCAATCAATCGAAGGTAATGCCCCTGGATCGTTAATATATAGAGACCTTGGCACCAGCTGCTCCAACCTACACTTCTGCTCCTATTGCACCTCTTTATTTGCAGGTGTAGTCAGATCATGAGCTTTCCACAGAAAGCAGCAGGTAGAATTATGCCGCCTGGCCCAGACCCAGGAATTGGCTCTCATTTCAAGTGCTTGCTTCGAGGTTTCCTCAGGGTGTGAACTGTAATTTGGGGGCCTTTCGCTAACATCCAATTCTTTCTGGCCTCAGAGTATTTGATTCTGGATTTTTACTGGAATCTTGGTATAGACAGTTTTGTCTGAGGTGTGTGCATTTACCAAACATAAATTTACCAAGCAGAGCAAAGTAATGTATAAAATACATAAAATATGAAATATTATTTATATATTATACATCCCCCTCTAGCTATTATTCAAGGAATAATACATCCCCCTCTAGCTATTATCCAGGAAAACTAGTTTCACTGCTTTAAAAAAAAAAAAAAAAAAAATATCTGGAATATGCAATTTTTGTCCAAGAGTACATTGGGTAGCAGTTTGCAAAGCATGTAAACAAAACTTGGCTCATTTAGGGGGGTTGTGCATCTCAGGCATCAGTGAAAAATCAGCAGTGAAGGTGGGATAAGACTCACAGTAATTCAGCTCAATACGGGGATGAAGGTGAGTGCATGTCATGACCGTAACTTGCCAAAATAGAAAGGGAATTTCTTAGAATGAGAAGAAAGATCTCAAGTCTTCAGTGAGGATCTTCAGGAGGGGAGGGGTCAATGAAATGATCATAACTGTGGGGGCACGGAGGGGTTCATGGGCATTTGGAGGTGATAGGCTCCTTTAAAGAATGGGTTCTGGAAGTTCAAGAAAGTGCTCCTAGGACTAGTGGATAAAATCGAGAGGAAGTGTTTGGACCCGTTGCCTTAAGCTGTGCAGTCATCTCCCAGGGAAATACATGAATCCCACTGCTAGTAAACACATGATGGGGAGCAGGGCAAGGGACCGAGTGATCTAGATGGCCTTGACTTTTCAGATTTGCTGAATCTCTGATAAGGACTCTCACAGCATTCAGCAGCTGTAGCAGGTTTTTTAAATATTTCTTTCTGTTCCATGTTGAGTCCTCTACCACTCCAGAAGACTACAGAAATCAGCTGATATCAAGATCTAATTCCAATGCTCTTTCCTCCCTTGTCCCCTGCTCCCCTCTTGCATCCGCTGGATGTCCATTTCTGTAAGTTTTCCCTTCAGAACAAACCTATCATTTTTCACCACAGGATATTTACAGCTTCAATCAGTGCCAAATTCAATTGGCTTCTGATCTCATCGCTGGAAGTTATAGATGCAGATATTATTTGCACTGCGGTTAATTATGGAGCAATCAAACTTTGGCTTTTCCACTGTAATTTCCTCTGCCAGCTAATTTAATTAATCACCCCCAGCTCAGCTCTTCCAGCTGCGACCGGCAGGGTCATTAATTAGACATGTGGTGGTAGCTCATAGACCAGTTCCTGTTAAGGGGCTGCTGCCCACTTGATCTCTAAGGGAGCAATAGCTTTTTTCAAAGCATCCGGGCAGGATTTGAGGTAGCAGCCAGGTTATTGTATTCCTCAGAAGCAGAAGCGATTCCTGAAAGATGGACTGCAAGCAAACGGCGGGATTGCTGGGACTGCCAGCACTCAGCTCACCGGGCATGGTTCAGCGAGGCAGGACTGGGATCAGTTCCCTGCCAAGATGTGATTTAGGGTTTGACTCAGGAGTTCTCGGTGCCATCCTTCCTGGCCTGATCCAGGAGCGGAAAAAAAATGCTCAGAAACTCCACAGATCTCCTTCTGACTGTGGGAGCTGCCTGGTTTTTGTCAGATGGAAAATACAAATTTCCTAGTGCAGAAAATAAATTAAAGCATTCATTTTAATTGTCAGGTGATATCAATAATAGGAACGTTTTTGTTCACTATAAAAGCCTTACAAAATAACCAGCTAAGTCTGTCACATTGTTTGGACCTCAGAATAATCAACAAATATTATTTTGTCTGCTGTAAATGGTTCTTTTAGCCTCAAAAAATACTTTGATCACATCCGGCTTAAGAATCTCATCCTGAACATTTTTAGCAGAAGATGTGATTTAGGATATGTGGTAGCCCAACGTAACAGCCCTGGAAGAGTGCAAGCATTTTGCAGGGAAGGCAACAGACCCTTAGTCTCCACTCTTGCATGGTCTGTCTTGACAGGCAGCAATATCAGACCCTGCGGTTGGGTTCTACTCTGCATCTGAAATACCAAAGCCTCCTCCAAAGCCACCGTGTCCTCAGCCTGCAAACACAGCTGTAAGCATCCTTCGTTTTATTACCGGGATCTTCACCCTCCTCGGAGGGCCAGCAAAGTCCCCGGTGTTCCCATCACACCCCATCCTGGTTCTCGGAGTAGGTAAGCTAGAAAAGCTGAAAATCAGCGGGATAGCTGTAGTACTCGGGCAGTTCTTTCGACAACATACGATGGGTGGCTGTTGCAAAGCTGTCATTTCTAAGCAGCGCATCTGTCTGCAGCAGTAGATTGCCGATGGATTAGTTGGAGTCTCCCCCTGCTTCTTTTCAGAATAGACAAACTCCGCTCAAGAGAACCGTTTTAATCACCTAGGGTCAGAAAGCCTCCTTTCAGACTCCTCTGTCCAAATCTTCCATCAACCCCACCCAGTAACAGTAAACTGAAAATAAAAACTCGTTTCTCTTCACCGCGTAACTGTAACTGTGCCTTTTTTAATAGCAAAACAGCACTGTGGACTCAAAAAGGTAAGCTTCCTTTTTTCTGGAGGAGGAGAAGGTGCTTCTGATGCAACCCTCCCTTCAAATGCATCATAGTCTTCAGTGGTGGCTTTTTTTCCTTCCTTGCATCTCTCAGAAGATTCCCTTGGGCTGAACTGTTTTGGGAAGATGCTTTCAAGACAAAGTCCCTTCCTCGCTCGCAGTCAGGGAGAGCTTTAGGGATTTTCACAAAGACGCAGTTCAGCAAGTGTTTCAGACTGGCGGGGTCACATCTGCTTTTACCATCACAAGAAGACAAGGAAGGTTGTTGACATGTTATCCCCATCGAAGCCCTGAATAAGAGACATTTGTAATTGATAAGAAAGCAGCCTGTCTCGTCAAGCTCTCCACCTTGCTTTGGAGCAAAAGTTAGTACTTCTGCTAGACATCAGTGCGCAGAAGCTTCAGGAGGTGGCAGCCAGATCGCCACGCTAGGAACGCTCCTTCTGGAAAACCTTTCTCAGCTTGAAGTCGATAGTTTTCACAGCTGGAAATGCTGCCACTAGAAGGAGTGGGTCCCGTGAGGATCTTAAATCTTTATCTTAAAAAGGTACTGCTAAATAATTTACAGCTCAAAAGTAGAACAACTGCCAGCGTTAACTAGAAGGTAGTCTGCTATGAAGACCTAAACCTGGAATGGTCCTTGGTTCCTCATTGGAGAAAAGCAGCATCTGAAATTCCTAAAATAACGATCAGTGCTCTGTAGGCAAGCTGGAAAATTAGTTTGTTTTTCCTCTGCAAAAATTAGAATTGCACTCAGTCTTGATCAGCAGATTGCAATCACCCTGTGCTACTTCACCTACTCATCTCACTTGGTTTTGTTTTATTTGAGCAATAAATATCTTAAATCTTCCCAAAGCTATTGCATGTCTTCTGTGGAGACTCATCATAGTCCTGCCAGGCATTCATCAAGGCTTCCAATGAACCAGCGCATTAAGTATTGCTCTGCTTCTTATCAATCAAAACAGTTTACTTATAACTTTACTTTTTTCTCCTGAAGTAATCAAAATTTGATATTCCACAGATTGCAGAAAATTGTCACTGCTGTATTCTGTGCTAATCCATCACATGAAACAGGCATAATTTGGGCATCAGAAGAGCATTAAATGTTTAAATAAGCAAGAGCCAGTCAGTGAGAGAGTCCATTAACCGCTCCAGATGACAGGGCAGAAAAATGTTTGGATCACAGGTATGTTGGGAATCGCAGCACAGACCTTACAGAGCAATGGGGCATCTATATTCTGCAACAGGCACTGGGTTTTCTGCGTTCTTCACGATATTGCTCGAATATTCAAAAGAAATACGTAAGCCAACAGAATGGCATAAGGGTTTTTTGCTTAAGCTGCAGCATGAAGCTCATTCAGCTCTTTGTGGAAGATAGTCCAGGAGATAATTAAAGATTTCACTTTCTTGTAGCCTTGTTTTCTTTCATACCAGCTAGTAATAGCTTTCAGGACTAGCTTGTCTATTAATGATGAGAGAGGGAAAAAAGTAATTTTTATCCCATAGACTTGAGCAAAACATACCCATTCGCCATCTTCGGTTCTTCAAGTAACTGGTCTGATAATAAATGCAATGGGCAATTCCCCAGGGGGTGAGACTGGCCAGTGTAGGCACGTGTGTAAGATGTTTCACTAGTTCTTGAGAAGTGCTGGGGGACTTGAGTCCACCTTAAACTATGAAAGGCGATGAGGAGACTTCTCACAGTCACTTCTCAGCCTGAGGGTGGCTGCTGTATTTCTCTGTGAAACACCAAGTCCGGTGGATTCGGGAGAAAATTCTCCACGGAGAGACCGTGGATGTGGGATTTCTTGTGCCTTTATCTTCTGACAAGGACCCAATCCAAAAGTCTCCTTGGTGGAGGAATGATGGCCTTCTGGTGAGTATTGTGATCCTCTTGTGATTTGACAAAGCATCAGCAAAGTGGATGTTGAGTCACGCTGGATCAAGGTTATGATTTGTGTGTACTCGCAGCCCTCAGTTCTTCTGTCCTCTCCTATTTGAGTCAAGTTGCATTCTAAGCTAATTTCCCCTTCTAGTAGTAATTATGTGTATACCATTTCCCGTCTCTGTGAAATACTATGTACAACCGATGGCATTCTGCCACGCCAGGGTGTTTTGCACCAATCCAGGGGCACATCTTATCTTCAAAAAAAAAAAAAAAAGAGCTATTGTAATTAGAGTGTAAGCCTTCTTTTAGAAGGGTGACGGGCAAGGGGAAATTATAAAGACTTGAGACAGTAATTATCAGCCACTGAAAATAGCAAATCAAGCTGTCCATACCGATATCCCAGAGGAAGGTGCCCCAGGAGCCGTGGAGAGGGGTTAAATTAGAGGTGCCTGGGTGCGAGCCCTCTGAGTCACGGAAGGTGCTGATTGTGGTTGTCAGTTTTCTGCTGTAAATACAGCCCAGCCACCCTGGTATTAAAAGGATCCTTAAACCTTCCTTTTCTCCCCTTCCACTGCTTCAAAAACACAGTGGCTGACAGTCCAAATGTTTGAAATAATTGGATTCTGCATTCTAATTCATCTGTAAAGTATTCGTTGATTAAATTAGCCTAATAGATATTATTTCTTACATGACTGCATAATTTCATCCTGATTGGATCACTATGGCACTAACGAGTCCCCCCATTTACTATTGACTTGAGAATCACAGAAGGCTAGAGATAACTATCATCTTGTTGCCATTTTTTTTCTTTCCCAGGCTAAAAGTTAAACTGATTTATACTAAAAGGGCGTACAGCCGATGCTCAGGTACAGTTGTATTTTATTCTTCGAGACCAGTGTTAGAATGAAAAAAATATTGGTTTATATGATCTTGAGCCCTCTTTTATTTACTCAGTAGGTTGTTCTGAAGCAGAAAGATTAACTGACCATTTAAATTCCTTTGGGGGAAAATGGAAGTATTTTTAAATAAAATACATTTTATTATCTCATCAAAACAGATAGGCGCATTGCAAATGAACCTCATAAGGACTGCACACATTCAGAGAAATGAAAATACTCCTTTAAAGATAATGTTTCAGCGAAAGTGGTTTTACCCTCTATTAGTAAGATTTTTCTTTGAGCTGCAATTTGAGTGTAACCAAGAGAAAAGAAGAGGAAAACAAAATTATATTTAGTTTTCACGCTAAATGAGAGCGGATATTTCTTTCCTAAGGAAGAAGGAGCTACCTCGGAGTCCCGCTCATCTGCCGTAAGGACGGCAGGCTCGCGCCCCTCTAGCTCTCCGCGTGCAACCAACCACCCAACCCCAGCAGACCTCCTTCTCAGAGGGTTTTTGTTGGGAAGGGGTTAACAGCACGATTGGCTTTTTCCCCTGCCCCAGTGGCTGGAAACAGCTGGTGGGTTTTGTATAGCGCCGGTGAACTGAGCAGCCGAAAGAAGTTTTTGGCAAACACTCGGCCTGCCCGGGACAAGAAGAGGTGGGTCAACTCAGGAAACCGTTTTCATGAGCAAACGGGGGAAACAATGACCGCTCAGCAGGAACAGAAGGGAGACCCGCTCCTGCTGAATAGCTCCCCCCAAAAAACCCGGCTCAAAAGGAAGAAGGTCCATTCGCTTCTGGGAATCCAATAAATTGTTTCAGGAAGTGAAAGTCTGTCCAGGCTAATGGAGCCGTGATTGACAGGTGGTTCTCATTACGGCGCCCATCAGGGGACAAAGTGAATTCCAGTGTTATTTAAGAGGTTAAGTAGAAATAAGATGCAGGTGACAGCCCAAGGCTTGAGGCATGGCGTGCTGCTCTTCCTAAGTTTTTGGTTTTGTTTTTTTTGTTTTTTTTTTTTTTTTTGCGACGAGCCTTGGCAAAATTTAAAATGAGTGGGGGCAGGAGCAGTTTGGCTAGTGAAATTTGGTCCTACCGTGACTAAAGATGAGCTTACCTGGCTGCACAGGAGAGGGAACAGGGAAGATTGCTTTGGTAATTCTTGCGTTAGAGAGTTCCTGTTCCTTGAGTCCATGTAACGTGGATGTTCTCTCTGTCAGGGAGGTGCGGGGAGGTGAGCTTCCAACATGGGCTGTCACATCCCGATGCTCTGGCACATCCCATTGCAGGAGGACAACAAAGCACCGTGAAAGCCTGTGGTGGTTTGTTCTTTATGGCACAAGCTCAGGAGATCCCACAAGCCTTTTCCTGAGCCCCCCCAAGAACATCTTACAGTGCTCGGAGCCAGAACAACTGAAATAATCACACGACGTTTGTCTGCTACGCGTGCTCGTGCTGTGGCAGCTGACAAGAGCAAATCACAAAGGTTTTAGCTCGATCAGAACAATTTTGAAGTAATTTTGAATCGGAATATGCAGAGGCCACCTAGGGTCGGGTCAGGTTTCTGGGTGCACTTCTCCGAGCTCTGAACCTCGCTTGAGAAGGAAAAGAAAAGGGAAATGCATTACTAGTGACTCAAGTTGCCTTGTGTTTCTGACGAGGAGGTATCTTTGTACCACCACAGGCTACAAAGCTGAAACTAAAGTCTGTTTCTAAGCTTCTTCAGCAGAAAGTGGAGGCAAACTTGCTTGGCAGAGCATCCAAATCACAGTGCTGCTTGCATAGACTGTAAGCACCAAGGTGTGGTCTAAGATGTGACCAGAGGTTTAAAGTAGATCTCTCTGTATGTTGAAGATGCTAAACCACACAGGCTACTTATTTCTCTCTGCGTCTGTATTTTTCCTTTTTTTCTGAATGCCCAGATCAGCAGCGTCAAGCGTCTTAGCACTTGTGGATGTCGTGGGGTGGGAAGCTGAGGGATCCGCTCTGAGTCACGGTATTGATAGAATATTGCATGGTGCATGGTCAGACGTAAGGATGTAATTTAACCAAAGAGATTCACAGCTGGCTTGTGAATGACAGTGAAACTCCCAGGTATGACGTGTGTAATAAATCTGGTTCGATGCTGAATTAATGTGGTATTCAAAATGATTGTTTACCATTTTAAGTTCAGATGTGACTGTGTACGAGAAGTAAATAGCTGTGCACAAGGCACTGGGGAAGGGCACTTAGAGGGGAGAAGAAAAATACCCACTTGCATTGTGTCACACGTGCATTCCCGGGTAATACTAATGAGAATTGCACTTTAAATGCAGGATTGATTTGTGATGAGATCAGCTCTAAAGAGTACATTTGTGGAATGATAACCTGATTGGTGGTGCTGCCTCTTGAAGGGCTGAAGGGGTCTAATTGGCATATAACGCACTATAAATTTATTAGCAGCTTCTGCTTCCCCATTGGCGGACCTTCTCCTGCTAACCACCAGGAAATTACCAATTTTCAGGAGTTAGTCACTCAAGTCGCACTGCGTCTGGGTTTTTAAAAGAAGCCTACGTCGTCGCTCTTATAAATCCTGGCTTAGAGCTTGTACATCAACGGCCGGCTGGAAATTGGTCAATTCTGTAGTGGAGAACTTGAACACCGTGTGTTTACTATTCAACTTCTATCCTCCTTGGCTGGTTCCTCCTTCCCACCTCCTTGCCACAAACCCAAGTTGCACAAAGACCATTAGGAGGTAACTAATCAGTTTGGCAGCCCTTGGGCTGCAGCTGCCTCAAACCAGAAATTACAATTTTTTGGCAGTTGCCATTCAGGGCTTTGATGTACTTATTGATACATTCAGGCCCTGAGGCATATTGGGCAGAAGAGGACGTACCCACTATTTCTTTTGGGGCGGGGAGCACAACAGAAAAATTCAGGAGCCGATGTAATTATTTCAGTGACTTTGCTTTTAAGATTGAGTCACAAATTAGAAAATAATATTCACATGTTTCTTCTAATTGGTAACAGATTAGGGATATTTCATCGTTTTTAAATAATTTCCAAATGTGTCCTGAAGAGGGATTTGCAGGGAAGTAGCTGAAAGAGAGAGGGCACTTATGCGCTGAGAGCGCTTGGGCAAGAGGCTTTAATTCTTTAATTCTGACTTTAATTCTGGCACACAGCTTTTAAATCCTTGCACACCTCTCTCCAGAGGTGCTCTCGAAGTGGAACTTGCTGTCTCTTTTGGCAGGCGTCTCCGGTGTGGATTTTCTTTGCTGTCAGGTTTTATGTGGGTTTCCCACTGTTAAGCACCAACCGTATGGCTTGTAAATCATAAAAGCCTAAAGGTTTGCAAGTGATTAATAGGCAGAGGTGCGCAATTAGAAATGCCTCAGCAGTACTTGAGCACTTGAGTGTCTTTTGAAAGCCGAGTCCATTTCTAATCTCACCTTTTGCGGCGCATTTGGGCGACCCCAATGTTGCGTGTCCTGCTGTTAAAAATATGCAAACAAAAAAAGCCCAGCATTGAGGTTTCATTTCTTAGGTACAGAGGAAACCTCGTGGACTTCTGTGGATGTTAAGTGCTGAGGATTTCTCAAGTCTTTTTACAGTCTTAGCTGCTCAAGTTAATTCTTCATCATCTTTGCTTTTTCAGAAATGTGAGCTGATCTGCCAACAACCTCTTTTAAACTAATTATCGTCTGTGGTTTTAGAAAGTCATCAAACACCTGCAGCCCACTAAAAGTGAGGTAGAGGGAAGTCCCTTCGCTTGCTGAGCAGAGAGAATACCTCAGGAGATCTAACTCGCCGAGAGAGGCGTCATTTTTACTAAATAAAAACAGTCATTAACAAAATGTGACTAATGGAAGAGTCTGATGACATCCGCGATTTCTGTAGAGTCCTCAGCCTCGGTGAGATGTAAGAGGCGGCCAAAGCAGCTGAAGAAGTAACTGGTAGAGCTGGTGTGGTGGAAGAGGCCAAGGTGTCTTGGCGGTGTCGGTGGGGAAGAGGAGGGTATGAGAGATACCAGAATTGCTGATGAGGAGAGGTTGAAGGTGAGGGGAGCAGAGAGGCGAGCTCCAAGTCACTGGGGAAGGGTTGGACAGCAGAGAGGTCCCCGTGGCATCTGAAGAACGTGGGTCGCAGCAGTGCTGCCCACGGGGGTGGTGCAGCTAATTCCCGGCCCTCTAAGATCTTCAGCTGCAAACGTGCCTGCCTTCCACTGCTGACTTGTGCAGAGCAAGCATTTGTTTTTATTTGCTTGCTGCTCCAAATGTGTTTTTCTTCACAGTCTATGCTCAAATACAGTGTTTATTACTTGTATTTTCTCTTTTATGCCTTATATAAATTCAGTGTAATGTTGGGAGGGGGGGGATGTTTCCAAATACTCCAAAGAGTGTCATCTTACTGCTTCTGCTGGAATTAAGATAATATTAAAGCCCTCTGAAAGGGCTTCTGTTTTCCCTTGTAAACCAAACTATAGGAGTTATTGGTAACAAAGGATCAAAACTGTCAAGAAAATTTTTGAAGATCTTTATAATTAGACTGTTCTCTTCCCGGTCCTGATCCTTGGGTAAAGGTTACATGCCCATTCTGCAGCCCACGGCACATTTTTTCCATTTGGGATCGCTGAAGCCACCTTCGTGTGCTAAGCAGGGTCTCATCTGAGAATCCCTTCCATGTCTGCGCCGCGAGTTTGGTAGACCTCAGAGGGTTCCTTTCCCCCCCCCCCCCCCTCATTATTTGTAAGGCACTGGTGCACTCATAGCTATGTTCCTTCTCCGCTTTCCGGCATCATGAGCAGGGGGAAAGCTCCATTTCTCTTCTCTCATCTGTTTATGATGTGATACGTTCCAAAGCAGATCACATCAGCGACTGTTATGGTATCCTTAATGCGCTGTGATAGTCGCATCACGGGAGGAGCCGCTGGAGAGCGCGTGGCTGATGTACGTCCCTGTTACATGCCACATTACTCAGGGGCTGTGGGAACCTCACTTGGCTACCTCGCTCCGTCTCTCACCTGGCACAGATTATTGAGATTTATGCATTGAAATATTTGTATGTCACTTCCCTTCACACCCCCCCCACACCCCCCCCGCTTTGAATACTGTACAAGAGCTTCCTCTGGTATGAATATGAAAGCAGAAGCCTGGTGTGGGGTGAAAATAGCCAGATTTTTAGACATTAATAACCAAGATAACAGACTACCTTCGTTTTCACAAAACATTTCCTAATAATTCATTTTTAGGTCCTTTATCTTTCCGAAACTGCTATCACGTTTTGTGTGAAAATTGATTTCAAATGGAATTTTCTTTTTTTTTTTCTAAAAAAAGGGAAAAAAGTATGTAACGATTTCTTGAGCTATATTTAAAATACTATTGAATTAAGTATAGCCTTCTTACAGGAGAAAATTAGTGTTAACAAATTGCAAATTAATGGAATCTTCTAACCTGAGTGACTGTGTATCAAATTGTAAATTGAAATTTCCAGTCTGTGTTTAGGTACTGGCACAATGCAATTTGATTTATACACTTAAGACATCAGGTTAAGTATGGTTACACATGAATAATGAAATGCATTAGATACGTGTTTGCAATTGCTATTCTCTGCATATATATATATATTATTGCAAACAAGCAAGAAGCAAATATGGTCCTTAGTTTTAGCATTTCCATGCAACGGTTCTGGAGCAGCTTTTGGCTTTTTTTCAAGTAATATTTGTAGCATGCCCAAATGCTGAGGTTGACCACCCAAGAAGTGGAAACGATCCACGTATGTATCTAGAACCACACAGTGGTAACTCAGCCTTTTTTTTCTGGTAGCCAGCACAGTGATATGATTTGGTTTAAATCTTAGAAGGATGTTTACATACTTGTACATCAATATCTAGGTAAAAGGAATCGGATCGTGATTTCAGTAGTTTTTCCGTTGGTCAGTAGAGGGTGGGTAGAAGGGACCGGTCATTTATGGCTGTTGTATTCCAGATTCTTACAGGGTCTCTCCTTGCACGTGTTAGCAGAAACCCATCTTCCTCCACTGTTCACAGTGCTTTTTATATTGTTTTCACCTAGCTAAGTGTTTAAAATCCTTAGAGTTCACCATTGTTAGGGGTTTTTTTCCCTCCTAAATGTTGCTACAGTGCTGTTTAAAAAAATTCTGGGGCTCTTGGGGTTAGTGGAAAAGTACAATTTGTGGCATTCTTCAAGCTCTTCCTTAAATCTCTAGGGACTGTTTTCATTTCACATAGTCGCATGGAACAAAAAAAGCTTGGATTTCTATTGAGAAAAGACTTAACCAGCTTGCAGGCCTTACAGTTGTCACACTTGTGATCTTTTTTCTCAACTTAATAAGCCTTTTCTTAGTATCTGCGGTATTCCCTGCCATTGTATGTCACATAGCTTTTGCTTAACTTTATATAGAGTAAACCTCAGGTGTGATATATTTTATCAAGTGTACCTTAAAAATTATTAGATTGAGTGTATTGCAGTGAAAACATAAGCTTGCTGTAATTTTATGTGACATATCAGAGCCCACAATTGCAGGATATTTATCTAAAAAGCCTGAAGTCAGTAAACCTTGGTGTCTCGGCCAGGCTGGTAATTAATGTTGCGCAGTAATAAATCCTGCAGGTACCTTCACACCTAAGGGAGAGCTGCTGGTTACTCAGTGGCATCACTGGCAGGCTAACCTAAAAGTGCAGAAATAACAGTTATTTTGGAGCCCTACGAAGGGGGATACCGCCAGAAGAGAGGGCAAAGAAAGTGGAGAAGCTCAGCTGAATCCGAATTACGATTGTACTGGTGTCATGCAAGACATGATTAATTTGAGAAGCACATTCAGCTTTGCACGTGTGAGCGATCTCTGTCCGTCATGCACAGTAGGGCTTATTTTTTTTTTCCCTTATACACACAGCTGTAAAAGGCAAACTGGAAAATGTGGTAGTAGAGCTAATGGTGGAGAAGATCCTGACCTATGGGCTTCAGAAAACAGCTCCCTGACCGTGCGAGGGGCTTTGGGCACGCTTCTGATGGGAAGCCAGCTTTGTTTGTGTCTTTTGGGGCCAGCGTTTTGATTTGGTTGCTTGAATAGGTCTGGTAGTAGGAGAAGCAACTTGACTTTGGCATATTTGGACGGCTCTGAATTGTGTGTCTCTGTCTCTCCTTGCCGGTGGACACAGATTTGCAAGTTTAACAGCGGGTTGAACGCAGCCCTCAGCCAGATAATTTCCCTGGCAAAGACAGTAATTAAATCATTTCCAAGCTGGGTTACTACACTGCTCGCCAGGAGAGCCCTGGTCCAGAGTCCCAAGGCAGGACATGAGTTGGCTTATCTGTGGCTTTCCTATAGGGCTGGTCTTCATCCATCAGGGATGTTTAACTTGTAAGAAGTAATAAGCTTAATAGGTTGACTTTATTTAATTATTAATGATCCCTTTCTGTCCTTACAGCTCATAAAACACCCTGTAGGTTGGCAAAACACTCATAATATTGATCAGGAGCCAGAGAGATATTTATTTCCTCTTTGCCCCAATGCACATAAATCTTGGTCCTTTTCCTTAGCAGGCGGGATTTACAGTGGCCTGTTTCTTAAAAGCTTTTCGTAATTAAGGAATAAATACCCATCGGTCTTTGTTTGCTGTCTGGAGCCCTCTTGTTTGCCGGGGACCTGTATATCCCTGGTGGGCTTGTGCGCCTTCCCCCTTAGCAACGCAGCCGGGGAGAGAAGGCATGCATGCTAGGAAGCAGTCAACTGCTAAGCACTTGCTTTGCAATAGAGTGGGGTCTTCTCCTGCAGAGAGAGGAAGCCCCTGTGTTTTCTCAGCATATTGTTCCCAGCTCCTCTTCCATGCCTCTCCTCCCAGTTCCTGCTTTGCTTGGGGCAGGAAGACACTTTGGAAATTCCTTGCTGCTAGCCCTTTCTTCTCGCCTTCTCTTCTTCTCCCCCCTCTGCTAGTTGCAATTAAAAACACCACGAACCTCTCCCAACGTTTCGATCCCGTCTCCCCCCCACCCCGATGTTTCTGTTTTCCCCGTCCCGACGTTGCGTTCGTCGCCGCCTCTACCCAGAGGGATGCTGTTTGTCAGACACGTGCGGGCTCACCGCGAAGGGGTTTCTGTAAATGGCCAGCCCCACGCAGCCGGCTGCCCGGCGCTGGTCGTTAGGTGATGCCTGCTTCTTGCATGCCGGACCACGAAGCTGATGACACATTCTGGGGCTCTCCAGGAGTTTGGGAGGTACGGGGGTTAGATTTACTTCATTTTCTTGGAAGAGACGCATTAGCCTTGTCATCTGGCCAACAGGAGAGAAAATTTGGCAGTGCTCTTGCTGAGCTGGCCAGGTTACTACTGCATTAAACGGTTGTACTTCAGTGAGCAACCAGAAATGGCAACACACGGCACGGCACATGAATGGTGACGCTGGAGAGACCATTTAGAGGCCCTCCTCAGCTACGGAATTATTTTCTTTAGCAGGAGAGAAGAAAAGGTAAAAAATTTCAAGAGCTTTTTAGTGTTGTCAGAGATGTGGAGGATAAAACTGCACTTCAAAATGCCTGCACCAAGCCTGCTCGGTATTTCCAATGGTGGGAAATCAATGCTACGCCGTGGTAAATACCTGCTGCCCATTGCGTTTTTAGTGCAACCTTCCAAAATTTCATTGAGCCTTTTAGCAAACGGTGAGTGATTTTAGATAACGAGCGGGCGACACAACACTTTTGCCATCCATGCTGTCGCTCTGGTAAGAACAAGGCTGCTCTCGCGCTGGAGCTGTTGAACGGCAGGTTCTGGGGCTCTCTGAACCTGTTGATGGCAAGTTCTCAGGCTCTCCAACCGCATGCCATTGCCTACACAATCAGGTCTGAGTTGCCATATGAACGCGGCTTTTATTTCCACCCTGCACATCCGTTTCGTGTTTGCCTTTCATGCCTCTCCGCCAAGTGTATGAGAGGGACAAATGAAGTTGGAGGCAGAAGTGAATGGGAGCGAGGAGGAATAGGATGGAGAGTTGATACCAGCGGGACGAGGCTTCTGCTCAGATTTGTCGGGTGTAGAACCACACGTGTTTAACTGAGGATGGGGCCGAGCTGTGTGGGACGTGGGCTCCTAAAGGAGCATCTCTGGTGCAAACCCACAAGTGGGGGACGCAGTGTAGCTCCCGGAGCAAAGCTGTGCTGTAAGCAAATCTGCTTTTTATATTCTCTCATGCAACCTAGTTAGCCCTCCCCCCTTACAGTGCCCAGTATTTATGTTTCCAGATAATAATGATGTGATGTGGCTGGCAGAGTAATTTAAATAATTGGACATTATCTTGAGAAGCAAGCACCTAATTAGATCAAAATAAACTGAGAACTGAAATTTTCATCTGTTTCTAATAACCCTTTACCTATGTACAGTATCGCTGCCGTGGCAGAGATGTCATTATTCACACCACTGTGTGTACTTAGAGTTCACTAGTGATGGAGACTCCTGCAAAAGCAAAGAGCTTGTTTTTTTGGCCAAGGCTTTAGTGGCTCATTCCTCTCGGGGTACCGCAGAGTATTTTGCAGTCTTACTCTGTTGTATTTGGCCCTTGTATAACCAGTGAGGTTTGAAGTTTGAATCAGCAGCCTGGGTTTGAATGCATAGCTTCAGAGATAAAGGGCTGAAGGAAAGAAAGTCTGATCTTACGACTATATTTTTTCTTTCTCTAAGTTTATCTAGGAGTTTATAATCTGTTAATTTATTTGTGCACATGCATTGAAAAAATTACAGCTAGCATGATCACCGAAGAAAAGAGAAGTCATTTCAGTACTCCTCTGAGGAAGAGGCAGCTCACACGTTCTCCAGCATTAGGTATCGTCAGGACCATCTGAGCGCATGAGGATGTTGCCTCTCCAGCACACTGGCTTTAATCTGGTCCTGAGGAAAGGACTCCACCGGATTTTAGAAGCTCAGTAAGAGTCTTGTTTTGGCTTTGACAACTGCAGCTGAACGTCTCCGGTGTTGAGGGAGTCATTTAGAGTGGAAGTTACCAGGATTACAGCTAAGGGAAGAAAATGAGGGGAATATTTACTAGCCGATGTGCGTTTAGTTTATTTTTAGGGATTGGTTCGGTGTCTTTCTCCTGATTAGTTGCTCTTCCTCACATTTCCTCGTACTCTTATTCAGTTGATTTATTTAAAGGTATGTCAGCCCTGGCTGAAATGAAACACTGTGCCTCCTCTTCCTGCTTATTGCTGACCGCTCCAATAATTCATTTTTTAGCTCATTAGCTAACAGGGGATGTGAACAGTGGTCCTCCAGGGAACTGCAATGAGGTTAAGTGATCTACTGCTGACAACTCTGCTCTTGGGCTGGCCTTCCTTGGAGGAAATGAAACCTCAACCAAGACAAGGTGTGGATCCCAGAAGTGAAATTGGGGCATCAGAGCAACAATTACAGTATTTATGTCTTGTTGTCAGGATTTCTGAGATGAATGCGAGCGGCAGAGCTGAAGCTGTCTTCCAGGGAAGTCCCCAGGACTTCCCGTTCAAAAAGAAACGGTTTGTGCCAGAGCTGTAGGGAGGATGTCTGTGGACATTGGTTTTCTAGATACTCATTCAAAAACTTTTCTAGATACTCATTCAAAAACAGTACCTCCCCACCCTTTTGGCTGCCCATGAGACGTGGGCGAGCGTGCTTTTCCTCCTGCCTCTGTGATCAAGTTTCATGTTCTACCAGAACATCCAACTGACGTACCTTTCTTGTGCCCAGTTTGTACAGTTGATAAGATCTAAATCTCATTCGATAGCCGACGTCAGTGACGTGCTGCCCCCAAATGTCTGAGGCTTTTAAAACACCCTTATTTTTGTTTGTAGTGTTTGCTGTGTTCCCACCACAACCCTTAGTGTGACTCCAAAAGGTAGAACTGAGCCTTAATGAACTGAGTCTTTTGGTGCCCTATGTGGCCAAGAAAAACCGGGCGGGTTTTCTGAAAAGGGAAACTGAAGTGATGGTAAAATAACCACGTGCGAAGGTTGAGCTTTCAGGTGAGCGCAGGCGGGTGGCACAGCCTGCTGCAGGGGCCTGCTCCCCTGCTCTGCATCCCGTTTCCTCTGGTTAAAGGATGAATCCTGACCGGAGCATACAGTCAGCACTCACGCAGGGCTGGCTTGATCATTCTACAGGATGGTGCCTTAGAGAAGGACCGTTTGCATCCTCTCCATCACTAACACAGATGGCAGCACGTTCCCCTTCCCGTTAGATTTGTTTTTAAAGGGGTTTCCTGTTCTTTTTCCAGCCTTTTGAGACAGCAGGATAAACCTGGGCAGGATTGGTTCGTTGGTGTCTGTCCCGCTCTCTCGCAGCCTTCCAAGAGCAGCAGGATTGCCTTTGCACTGCTCCCATGCTTTGAAGATCTCTGCCTGAACTTGGCATTTATTGCCCCTATTTCATCACATACCATAGCATCGCTATTGCAGTTTAAGGTGAATTGTGGTTAGAAGTGTGAGACTTCTGTGAAACAGCTTGTTTTCTAAACAGAAAGGGACTTCTCTTCAAGCCATGGTGCTCACAGCAACCAGTGATCTGACAGGAGTCAGAAATTACTATCACTCAAAAGATGGTCGGGGGGAGAGGAGGGATTCACTTGCAGGCTCTATACTTATCTTAAAAACATATAAGAGCTTTACTAACTATTCTTGAAGATACACTGGGTGGTTACTGGACTTAGAAGTGTTGCAAGAATGCCCGATTTATTGTAAATGATTGCATGTATGTTCTTTTATTCTCCTCATTACACTGGTTTTGGGTTTTTACCTTAAAAAAATACAAACGCAAAAAGCATGGGTTGAGGATGCAATGGTAACAGAAGTCCTTTTCTTCCTCCTCTCCATCTGGAATACCTGAAATGATGCTCTGTTTATCAGATCCTGCCATCAAAGGTTAATTTGCAGCTCCTCAAATGTTTTGTGGGTTTTTTTGGTCTTTTAGCTTGCAGGAGTCATTCAAAGGTTTGATTTAAACGAAGCACTCTTTGTGTTAATTTTCTGTTTGCACTTTTTCTTTGAAAAAAAAGCCCTGGGCCTGTTTGTAAGGTGAACTGTGGTGGGGTAGAGAAGCGGATGCTTTGGGAAGCTGTGCCTGAAAGCATCCAGGGAGGTCAAAGCAAGGTCACTCCACATGTACCAGGAAATGATGCAAAGCTAATCCAGATTTGCTGTTGGAAGGATCTGTTTGCATAAGTATTTAAAAACAGATTAGGGCTAACCTGACACTAGATTACTGGGAGTAGTGTAAACATGGCTGACAGGCATAAACAGAGCTTTGCCTTTTGTACTCCAGGGGAGAAAATCTGTCACCGGTAACAAGTTGCCTGGCTTAGGTGATATATATGGTTTTCACAGGCTGAACAGATTACCTGAGGTACCTCTAAATGGGACTTTGTCTAGGGCTAGATCTCTTGGATCACATAATTGTATGGTAATTTTTTTTAATGGAGAGTTGAGGGACTTGTTTGTAATCCTTGTTCTCCTGTGACCTAATAGCATCCAGAAAGCTTCTGACAGTTCTTTGAGGTATCAGGAGGAAACGGTGCTTCTAAGTATTGTTTTGGTGGCTTGCACTTTGGAAAAAAACAAACAGAGGAACCACCCCTAGGCCTCTTGCATTGGAAGCATTGCTCAACTTGTAGAAGGAAAAAGCACCCCTGCAAGCAAGGCCGTGCCTTTCGGGGCTTGCTTTCCGCTCTGAACTGCAAGCCCAGGTGCTTGGTTACTTCTGGTCTTAGCTACAGAATTGCGGTGCGCTTTCTGTAACGTATTTTGCAGCACAGCCTTCGCGTGGAGCCAGGCTGCCTGTTTTGGTTTGGGTCTTCTGGGTGGTGGGGGCTCTTGCCAGCCCTCAGGGCAGCCCAGCGTTTTGTAAGACCTCCTGGCTGTTGTAATCTTACAACCCTGCAGGCACGGCGTCCACCGAGGGGGATCTTGGGCACTGCAGTAATATGGCTCGGTAATGATGAGGTGGGTGACGCAAATATTGCTGCAAATACAAGGTTTAGGTGAACTATTTCTGGGAGGGCTTTCTTGCCAAAAATTTGAAGGGGGAGTGATATTCTTGTCGGCTCACCGCTGTTTGCTAGCGTGCCGGTAGCTGAACTGCCACCGCTTAGAGGCAGCAAAGCCAGGTTGGAGTGACCTGTCTCCTTTGGCTTCTCTAGGGAAGAAAAAGAGCGCTGGATACGTGCGAAATACGAGCAGAAGCTCTTCCTTGCCCCGCTGCAGTGCCTGGAGCTTTCCCTGGGCCAGCATCTCCTGAGGGCTACAGCCGAGGAGGATTTGCGGACGGTCATCCTGCTCCTTGCCCACGGGACTCGGGAAGAGGTGAACGAGACCTGCGGAGACGGTGATGGGCGCACTGCCCTCCACTTGGCCTGCAGGAAAGGAAACGTGGTGCTGGTGCAGCTCTTGATTTGGGTGAGTACTCGGCGCCCAGGGGAGGGGGCTGGCTGGGTTGGCTTTCGCTCGGCTTGCGTCCCTCGGCGGGACCTCCCAGGCCTGCCACTTGAGGGTTTCACAAGGAGTTTGCTTGGTGTCCTGAGTCTGGGTGTTCCTCACCGCGTGCGCTCAGAAGACAGCACCGTGATAAAAAAAAAAAAAAAAAAACATGTTTCCTCCCGCGCGCGGCTTGATGGAAAGCGGAGGAGGGCGTGGGAAGTGAGGAAGGAGAGATTCCCCTCTTTGAAACACCACTGCGGCACATTTTGCCCCACACGTGAGAGTCTCTCCCCGTCGGGACCTTGATGCCACTGCGCTCGCGTTGTCCCGCCCGCTCCCTCCTCTCCCTCTCCCTCCCTCTCCCCCCCCTCGCTTAAATTCCCACCTAGCTGTCCCGAATCCTCTCCCCCCCCCCCCCGTCGCAAGCGCTCCCTTGGCACCGCGCCTTCCAACGGCCCGTCTCTTCTTCTCCGTAGTACGGCGTCGACGTGATGGCGCGCGACGCCCACGGGAACACGGCGCTGGCCTACGCCCGGCAGGCCGCCAGCCAGGAGTGCGTCGACGTTCTCCTCCAGTACGGCTGCCCCGACGAGCGCTTCGTCCTCATGGCCACTCCAAACTTGTCCAGGAAGAACAATAACCGGAACAACAGCAGCGGGAGGATGCCCACCATCATCTGAGGAGCTCACTCGGGCATTTCGCTGACCTGAATTACATCCGCAGCCTCATATTCCTCCATCCCCATCACAGCTCTGCTCTGTGAGTCTGGTAACTCTCCTTTTCCCTTTTCCCTTCGGTACACCCCTGTCCCATCCGGAAACGGCGCGTCTGGAGAGCGCGAGGGGATGAGAAGGAGCAAAAAAGGGGCTGCAGAGGAAGCGGTTGGTTTCAGTGACAGCTCTCGAACGGCGGCCACGAGCGGGCGAGAGCACGTGGGTTGAGCAGGACGCACGGCGCGTGGCACCGGGACCGCGGGAGAGCAGTCGTCCCCCGGGGCGGGGGGGACGCAGGCTCCCCGAGCGCGGAGGGAAGGGGCGGAGGGAGAGGCGAGCGAGAGGAGAAGGAAGGAGAGATGGTGACTTTCCGTAACTGACAGTTAAGCACATCAGTACATTTCACCTCTACCAAACGCGACGCCTGGATTTCATTCTCTTCTCTGAAGAGCTTGACGGCATAAATCAGAAGCAAGCACAGAGTTTGTCAGGTTTGAAGCTCCTATGATGGTATGTGTCAAATCAGTTGTAGCTAATCTGTCCGGGGAGAATACTGGCTTCATTACACTTGTATAGTTGAGTTCTTCCAGCATTACCGCTGTTTAATAGAACATGATTAGTCATCACGGAGAAAAAAGCATATTAGCTGAGGAGGTAGTTACATGGCACGCTTCGGTGATTGCTTGGATGTGATTGCAATATTCTTAGAAGCATCATATTATCTCAGACATGTTCTTTCAAGCCCTTGGAGCCCTCCTTTCTAAATTCACTGTCATAATTTAGTATCTGTTTAATTTTTCAGTCCAAAGAGAGGAAATGAGTTGCTGAGTGTTATTTGACTGCAGTCTCCTTGGTGTAAAAACAAAATGGAAAAAATAAATAAGAGTAACTATGAAACACAAAAAGGAATAATGAATACCGCTAAGGAAAAACATTTCAAGTACGTTTAGTGAAATTAATAAACGCATTAAAGGCTAATACTTTTTCAGCCAGCAGAAATAGGTTCTGTCATTTTGCCAAGGTAAATGTGTTGAGTTTTTGGTCACTCCTGTGATGCATTGCCTAACTTATACAGATTTTTGTATTGTGTCTCTAGATGATATGTATGTAAAATCTATTTGAATAAAAAAAAAACATAAATATGCATTGATTATTTTTTTTTTTTTGTACAGAAAATGACATCTCTGTTAATTTATAAACTGTAATGGATGTGAACTAAATAATGTGCAACTAGTTAGGATCTGTGGGTTACAGATCATTGTACATTGAAAATATTCCCAGCAGTGAACTCTTGTTTCCATTGCAAGCCTTTGAGGAACGTATCAGAAGGAGATTATGGCATGTTTGGCATGGGAGAAAAAAAAAAAAAAAAAAAAAAAAAGTATAGAAAGGAAAAAGAGGCTGTTTCTAAGCGCTGTAAATATATTTTACTCCAGAAGTCACGAAGCTTTCACAAGCCAAGACAAAAAGCCCTAGTCTGGCTGTGGGAAGATCAGATTTGATTAAGTTCAGAATTGATAGCCTTCACCGCGGCGGGCAGGGCATGGCTGCGCTTGACTCCCAACTTGGCTGCTTTCTGGAAGAAAAATGGCTTGTGAAAGTAGCCTGGACAGTTCATTTGAATTCCAAGTTTTAATACTTGATTTGATTATTTTGGTATTACCGGGCAGATCCCAGCTTCTCCTGTTTTCCGCAAAGTAGGATTCTGGCACTGGGAAGCAGGCTGTATGGTTTTTGGCAGGCAGAAAAGTGATTTTTTTTTTTTTTTTTTTTTTTTTTTTTTTAAGTGGCATATGGCAATGTGAAGATGGGGGAAGGGTATATCACGGAGAAAGTTGAAAACTCCACTGAATTTGATGGCAAAGGAGCAATTACGTGAAGGCAGTGAGGTGCACACAGCATAGTAATTTGCAAATCGACCTGCTCATATGTATTTCCTAAGCCTTCAGTGGTATTCTTCCTTGGGGCTCTGGATTCCATTTGGCTTGTGTACAAATGGGAGGAGCGTAGCAACTGCTAAAATACATGTGGACAAAATGTGAAGGGAAGAACGTAATCGGGGTATTAAATCAGATAATTACGGATTTGGTGTAAAATCATCACATTTTGGAAGAAAAGCGAGCCTCAAGGCGGAAGCACAAGAATATCGACTGAGCTTTTCCTATTCGGTGGTGTTCTCATTTTGTACTTTGTTACTGTATAGACCTTTGACTATTTGGGGCGGGGGGGGGGCAGGGTACGGAATCTTTCTTCAACCAGCCGAGACTGGCTGCATCAGAGTAAGGCTACAGCTGATTCTCTTCATCCTGGGGTAATTTGATTTTATTTTTTTAACTGAGGAAGGGTGGTTGTTGCAATTGCTACTTCTCCATCATTCCCGTGCAGCTCCCTGATCTTTGGTACTTACGGGTGGTCCTTCAGCGACGGGACGACCCCCCCTAACGTGGAGCTGAAGGGGATGCTGTGAAGCCCGCTGTGTCTTGGTGCTCACGAGCTTTACACCTCTACGGGGGGGGGGGGGACACGCAGCAGGGATTTGGGAATCGCGGCTCGTGGTCCCAGAGGTGCTGTAGCTGCCTGCTGTTCCCCTGGGAGCATCAAGGGCACCTGTATCCGAAAACCAAGTCCAATCTTTCGAAGACCTGGTAGGCAGCTTTGCTGCCGTTAAGTTCTCAATGCGTATCCCATTTCTGAGCTGCGTTTTTTCCCAGTTGAGAATATTTTCTGTACATAATCTAATCTTCTCTTTGGGCCACCTTCCTCTTAGAAAGCTGAGAGTGATGTTTGAGAAACAAAAGCAACCGGGCTGTCATGCAGATTTCGGGTAGAGTAAGCATATACTCCTTTCATGAAAATTTTCTGAAGGCGCAAACATCAAAAAAACGCAGAATATTTTTAGGGGAGGAAATTCCATTGTATTTAGGGAAAATGATATATCCAGGCTAGCCAGCTAATAACCTCATGCTTTAATTAAGCGGTAGCACGGTTGCTTTTAACCTAAACATGGTTTTTTTCCCTTGGAGGAGTAAGCATTGGCAGTACCTGTGTTGGAGTGTCATAGACTATGTGATGACTTCCCCCAGACATTTGGGGGTCTGCAGGGAGGGTACCCAGTTGTGCATGCAGAGGCGATCCCTTCGAGAGGCGGGAGGTCACCCGGCGCCGTCTGTCCATGTCAGGAGAGACCTTCTCTGGCACGACAGCTGGTGATGCCCCAGCCACGGGAGAACAGAGCGAGGGTCCGTGCCCCGCAGGGTGTTGGCTACAGCATCCCCTGCTCAAACCAACGGGCTTGGGTGGATGGCTGTGAGACGTTGTGTGGCACCTTGAGCTAGTGGGACAGGCCACCTGGCGAGGACGTCAGGCCAGCGTAGCCTCCATCCCCTCCTTGCGTGGTGAAGGAGGGGAGGGGAAACCCCTTCCCACCGCAGCGGAGAGCGAGCGTGGAGGAAGTTGCCCGTGGCTGGAACCCAGAGGGGCTTGGCTTTCTGCGTGCTTTCAGGGGGATGCGTTTGCACTTTGCAAAGGATGTTCCTGAAGTCGTCCGGGTGCGGAAGCAGCCGATACATACCGTCACTTGGAGAACCTGCAGGAATCGTTCCCCTTGCTTTCACCCTGTTAACCCGTCCGTTTTCGGTTCTTCGTCTCCCGTTTGGCCCCTCTCGTTGCTTTTATGGGACCCCCTTGCCAAGCTGTTTACGCCCTTTGAGCGTGTTATGAGCAAATTAAAACCAAATTGAGATCAAGTCAGTAAGAAATCCCAGCAGAAACATGTTAGCTAAGGCTGTTTTCTCCATAAATGGAGTCCACGGCTGTGGTTTCCATTGCTCCCCCATTTAACCCTTTTAATCATCCCAGATATCTTTAAATCCCCCTTCCTCTGCACTTTATCCACGACGACTAACACACTATAAGCGAGTCAGCCATTGCTATTAACATCAGCACTTTCCTTCTATTTGTTTTAAGCTAATTGCTGTTGAAGGGTGGAGATGAGTCGGATGTGTCGCACCCAGCATCTGAACCTTGATGTTCCCAGAGTTGAGGGGGGTTTACTTCTCCTCACTATTTATGAAGAAATAAATATCTAGCCTTGGGAAAATTCAGGGTCCTGTCAGTGCAGAGATTTGGCCAAGGCCTCCCAATACCAGATTTCTGATTTCGTTGCTGAAAGGGGGCAGAAGAAGAAAAGCTATTTTTGGAGAACCTTGGCATTTCATAGGGCATAGTGTATAATAACTGTGTAAACGTTAATATTGTTTAATTTGATGTCTTTTCCGCGTCTCCCTAAATTATGTGTGTTAATGCAAAAAGAGATTTAGCTGCATTTGGAGATTTCCCCTGGCCAGAGGAAGCTGAGTAACGTAGGGAGAGGAATAGAGGTGGGAATGCAGATACGGGCTTAGAGATGATCTCCAGCACTGTAATGTAGTATAATTAGATTATATGGGGTTTGGGTACCTTCATCCTTTATATTTGTATGGAGATCGGGAAAAATGAAGTAATTTGTAGTTTCTAGTATAAAGTAGTAATAGTGGAGACAAGCACATTTTTCACAAGGGGGTCCCGAAGGGGCCCTTTCCAAACGTCTCGGGGAGCCGTGTTTGCACCTTAACGAGGGAACAAATGGTCATTGTGGCTGGAGGGCCTCAAGGTGAAGGAGGAGAGAGTCGGGGACCAAACCTGGGGCAGCTTGGCTGGGTAGGAGGCAACTTGCCCATCCTCATCTCATCGTCAGGCATCTTCGTTTCCCGTCCGGTGGCTGCTACGGCGATGCGTACACGGCATCTCTGGCTAGTAGTCTCGGATCCTCAATTCAACATCTCCTTCCATTCTTGGTGATTCTTGGGTAAAATTTATCGTGTAGAAAAACATTTTAGGATGTTCTTGTGTTTGCTGCGGAGCAGAAAAATTTTAAAAAATCCGCTACAGATTAAAGTTCTTTTCAAGGTACAAAACCACTAAACTACCCCAGATTAAAAAGTTCTGCCATGAGTTTTGACTTCTTAAATTCTAAGCTGCAAAAAGAAGGTTGGCTTGAATGGTTTTATTAGAAAATAATCTCCATTTTGAAAAAAATGTAGAGGTAATAGAGCAAGATACCCAAAGCTGTAGGTAGGTAGATTTGTTGTATTATGATATTCTAGGTTTTGGTTTGTTGTTTAGTGTGGGCCAGTTTTTCAAGTAAATATTGGGTGATCTCATCTCATGATAGTTTCCCTTGAGTTGACTGAATCTGTCTCATGTTTTAAAGGGAGGTTTGAAGGGTTTTGGCCAAGATTTTCAGGAGCTGTGAATAGCTCATGTTTTGAGAGGAGGATTGCATGATTTCTGAAAGTAAAAAGTTGGTTTGGGTTTGTTTTGGTTTTTTTTTTTTTTTTTTAGAGACATCTTAAGCCCCAAATCGTTAGCCATGCTTCTGGTCATCTTGGCCCCTCTGTTTCATTTCAGGTGACAGCAATATGTGGGTGAATTAACTCCCATCGTTTACTACCGTTCCCTGAATGCTTGGGGGGTACTTCTGCTTGTGGGTGGATGAAATAAAAATGTCTTTGTGCGTTTCAGCAGTTTTAGCCTCTTCATCTCTATATGTCTGCCTCTCTCCCAAATCCCTGTGGCATATTCAAGCAGTAGCGGTCAGTTCTGTTGACAGGCAGAGCTTCAGCTTTCTCATGGCCATGAACTTTCTGGATGTGTGTTTAGCTTCCAGTACTAAGGATTGACTATTTTGCAGTGCTTCAGAGCTAGTAATTTTTACCTGTGTGCTATGTACAAAATGGGAAGGGGGGGTGGGGGGGGGCGTGGGGATGCTTACAGAGGTCTAATGGCATGCGTTTGGGATGACCATGTTGCTTGCTGGCAGTGAATGCACCATCAGCTCTTTTGTGTATGCCCTGTTTTCCAGAACCGATCAATGTTTTTTTGTTCCTGAGAACCGAAGTAGCTGAAAACGCTTCCCTGGTCCTCTTGAATGACAAGGTGCAGGGAGTAAAACCCCTCGCAGCAGACAACTTGATAGTGTCTGATCCGTGCTGAAGGCAAACCCCAAGCTCATGCAGGACCGAGGAAGGGTTTTGGTGCTGAAGGTGGGTTGCTATTTGGCAACTAGTTCCCAGATCTGGGGATTGAGTTGAGGTGAATCGGTGGATGAAGTGCAGTCAAGGTAGTTTGAGTCCTAAGGTAAAGGCAGTGGATCACATGGAGGTCATTGAGGACACGTGCTTTGCATTTGGTGTGCATATGTGTGCTGATATATGCATATACGCTCTACATACTGCTGTTAGCAACGGTGGAAATGCACGTGCGCACATTTACACGTTAATCAAAATCTATAGCTAGAGCCTGGTTTTCAGTTAGATGTTTCTAAACGGGCAAGTTTCCCAGTTTGACTTGAGACCGGCCATTCCCAAGAGCGCAGGAGACAGGCGCAGGATGGGGAGCACCTGCCCGAGGGATGGAGAGGTGGAGGAATAGGAGGTACAGGCTTGCTGCGGCTCTTGCGAGCCATCAGATGCTCAGGACTCGCACAAAAACCTGCCTCAGAGGTTTTAAAAAAAAAAAAAAAACAAAACAAAACAGCTTCTTCAGACAGCAGCACTCAACTTGAGAAAACTTTTAACTTGGCCACCGGGGCTGAAGCTGGCCCCCTTGCTTGAGAGAAGAAAGCCCAGCTCACCAGCCCTGGGGTGTTATCATGGGAAACACTGGGGAAAGAGATTCTGAAGGTGGAAAGGACAGAGGACTTGCTGCTCGGAAGCGCTTTTTTATATAAATTTGCTTGAAACACAGCTTACTGGCTGAATTTAACTGTGGGACCAGCTTGCTGTCCTCCTGTAGCTGACTCGGCGATGCTTCGGGTCGTGCTGCTGTTTGTGGGGCCGTCGGGGGTGACGCTGCTCAGACGTTTCTGAAGAGCGTTACCTAGGTGGATCCTTCCCCAAGAGCAGCTCTTCATCCCTCCCTCCACATCTTCTTGGCCATTAAGCTCTGGCCCCAAAATTTCCCCAGGAGGGAGCCACAAACCTCGGCTGAAGTGCGGAGGCTTTGCGTGTACTGAGTGCTCCAGGAAAGCTTGACCAAGTGTTGCTCACACCATTTCTAGCCTTGCTTTGGGTTTATATCCTTTCAGGGGAAATCAGTAGAGAGAGGGCGAGAAGGATGTTTGCTGGCACTAGGCAAGGTGTGGTAGGAAACACAGCTGGGCGTGCAGAAATGGTGGGAGCATCTTTCATTTCCCCTTCTTGCATCTAGGACAAATAATTACTTTGAAATGCTGTTGAAAACCCTTCTGAGCGTTTTTTAGGATGTACCCAGGGATTCAACTGGATTCTCCGTTGAATCTACTGAGCTCATTTTGCCAACCCACGGGGAAAATAGGATGTGTCCATCCTCTGAAAGGGAATTTCCTTTGCTCCGGGGGAATACCACGTTTCCAGGGGACCGCATGCATTCGGTCCAGCTTTCTTTTACTATTTAATTGTCAAAAGCATCTTTCACTTGCAGGCAGCTCGCGTCGGTGGGTGCACAGACTGAAGGGTTATTTGGGAGAGGAGCGTCTTTTCAAACACCGGGGACTTGTTTTGTGTAACGGTTGCCTTTGGACTCTGGCTTGGGATCGCCGCGGGCCTGGATCTGCAGCTCCCGCTGCCTTAAACCTCTCGCCTGCAGCAGGGTTTGAGCATATCCCGAATGCTTTGCCCAGCGGCTTCAAGCTGGGGGCGGATGGGCTGCATCGTGACCTCTTTGAAGTCGGAGTTTGGCCCCTGGCGTCAGCCAGGTGGTGATTTGAGGTTCAATCTAGCCGGCACCTTTATTTTGGGAAGCGCCACTGGCACTGCTTGGGAAGCAGATACGTATGCTAGGGTTTTTTTTCTTTATTCCTTAATACCCTGCGACCACCTGCAAAGGCTAGGGTTTAACGTTTGGCCACGTTTAGCCCCAAAGTCTTTCAGATTTTCTGCTTTGTGACGTTTGTCTTTCTGGTTGGGATGGGGAGAAGGGGGAGCCCGGGTGAGTAGGGACACCCGAGACCTCCGCTTAGGGTAGAGGCAGCAGACACCTAGCACACGGCAGGCTTTAGAGCAAGTTTTGGGTTGTTTTTTGTTTTGTTTTGTTTTGTTCTGTTTCTGTAAATAGTAATGTATAAATGATGACAAGACAGTGTGGAAATTATTAAAAAAAAACAATACGTCTTTTGTTGTTGTTTTTATATTACCTCATTCGGCAAGTTTGTTTTACAATGACTCAATGATGCTTTATTTATATTGTTTGTACTGTAATTAAACCGATTGACAAACATTTCACTTTGCCTGTTGTTTCATATGATTTTGGTTTAAGTATGCCAGTTTGTATTATGTTTCCCTTTCCTCTCTCTCCGCATTGAGATTTTTGTGTCAGCTGTACAGTATTCTGAATAATTAAAAAAAAAAAAAAAAGAAAAAAAAGAAAAAAAAGTTGTAAAGTACTGCAGAGAGAGGCTGCTATATTGTATAGGTCTCTTTCTAATAAAGACAAGAAAACTTGTTCGTCGCAGCTTGCCTCTTTGCTTGAGTCTTCATTGCCGTGTTATTGAGATACACCTGCCCTGGCCCCACTTCCTTCTCCTATTAATGATGAGATCCTGTCACTCTTTGCCAGTAATAAAGATGAAGTATTATCCGAGACCTGGGATGTCAGAAGAGCTGGTAATGGTGCAAATTGATAAATTAAAAAGCAATAAGTCAACCTGACCGTAATGGTGTATATCTAAGAGTTCTGAAAGTGCTTATGAACTGAATGACAGATCTCCCAGCAAAAATATGCGAGCTTTCATTAAAAACAGTTATTCTCCCCGAGGAAGAGAGAGTAGTAAATGTTGCACCTTGGCTTTAAGAGTCTCTGGAGGAGATCCAAGGAATTAGGCCAGTAACGGTTACATCTGTATCTGCTAAATTGGTTGAAATGATCATTTAAAATAAGAATAATAAAACATCTTTAAGGTCATGATATGGTATGGTCTAATCACTTCTTTGAAGGAAAATCATGGCTCTCTATTAGGCTTCTCTGAGCAAGTCATTTAAAGCCCCGAACAATGGGCAACTGATTGACATTTATTTTCATTTTTAACGGTCCTGGCCCAAGTACATCACAAGAAGAAATCAGGAATCTAAGTAGGCCCAAGGAGAAGACAAAATATTGCCCTGATGCGGAAGGTTGAGGGATGAGATGGAGAGGGAAGCAGGAGGTGATGGTTTTTCACCCGAGCAGACTGGTAGCTAGCCACAGGCCAAAAAGGTCCCTGCCAGGACCACTGTGTCGCGACGGGTTGGCGGTACGGTTGGCGGTATCGGTGGCTGCCGAAAAACTGCACGAGGCCAAGAGAGCTATGTGGTGTCAAGGTAGGTACGTAGAGAATAGCAGATAAAATTCAGTAAATGTGCATTGATGGGGGAAAAAAAAAAAAAAACGGGAGATGACTTGAATAACGTGCCCTGGGGTGAAGAAGGAGGTGCAAGATTTTAAGATCTATAAGGGCACCGCGGAGCGAGGCAACCAATGCTACGGTTTCGCCATCTATGCTTGTCCCATCTTATAAAAGACACAGAGAAATTAGGGATGTTCAGAAATGAGTAGAGCTACGAAGAAGTGGAAAAAGTGGGGAATTTCCCTCGAAAAGAGACACAAAGAGGGGGATGTGATAGCCATAGGGAAGCAGTGGGGAAGCAGCAGATTGGGGATGTCTCTTCTGGTTTTGCACCCAACACAGTGCATGGGCTGATAACCAAAGGGCAGCATGGTCAAAGCCACTAGCAAGATGGATGGGATCTCCAAAGCATGACGGGACTGGAGATCTTGCTGCAGCGGGATTTTCCTCAGGAGATGACCTGGCCAAGGTTGGAAAGGTGAGCTTGCATCTTCATGGACTCAAAGGGACTGCCTGCAGTATGGGCTTGGGGTTTTTTTTTTTTTGGTTTTATTTTTTACATCTGCTTATGTCTTGGCCTAAAGTTGTTCATTCTTCAGGTTATTGCCCATCCCATCGGGTCTCCCACCTGCAGGGAGCTGTCGGTTCTGTCCTGTCTGATGGGGATTTGCTTGGGGTTTGAGGGAGGTTTTCTCTTTCCTTTTCTGCTCATCAATTCTCTAAGTGCTCCAGGGAGCCTGTAGCAGCACCGTGGGGGATGGAAAACTACAGGACTGCTTGTGGAGTTATTTTTTTTTTTTTACTTTTTGGGGGGTCTACATCACTGTTTTGTCATGCAGCAACTGTATGCCTTTGTTCTTGCAAGCATTTCCCACCCTGTTTAACCCCATCATGCGCCCAACCAGCACCAAAGCAGGAGGTGGGTGCTTTGTGTTGTCCCCTTCTGGGTTTGAAATGTGAACTTCAAACGTGGGAGAGCTTGTTTTGGATTCCCCCTGGGTGTAAAGCTATAGTAGTGCTTTTTTTAGGAATCATCCGTCCCTCCTCTCCTTTGCCCTCCTAAAGGCGTTTGGGGTTTGATTTTGTGATGGGCACGGCTGGCTGCTCACTGTCTCTAACAACCCTCCTACGACCTGGCTTCTCCTGGAAGGTCCTGGTGCCCAGGGATGGTGGAGCAAATTTAAGGATGTCCTTCAGGGCCACACCACATTTCTCACCTACCCCACGCCCACCCCCGCGTACCCCTGAAATGCTCTCAGCTGGTGGCATTCACAGATGCCTAGGAAAAAATGAAAATATCCTACTGCAAAGCAACAGGGGTCAGAAAGAGTTTTGGAAGGAAAATTACTGATTCCCATAATGAGAGTAAGGGGAAAACCCCCTTTTTTACTTTTTTTTTCTTCCTTTTTTCTTTTTTTTTTTTTTTTTTTATATATATATAAGAAAAAAACAATTTACTGTAAAGCCTAAACTGTTGCTCTGCCATAAGGCCTTGCCGTGCATTTCCACCCTCACCTACAAAGAATTAGCTTTGATGGATGCTGGGAGCACCAGCTCAAGAAACCTGCTCTGGAGCCCAGAAGGCGCTTGCTCCATAGGTACCACATGCTTTTTAGGCCTCATTCAAAATCATTCCCTTGGCAGTCTTGCTGTTTCTCATTTGTTCTTCAACACAAATCTAAACTGGTATGAAGGGAGCGATGGGACTGAGGATAGCACGCGCGGCGGTCGCATGCAATGTGATGGTTAACAGCTTGGTTTCTCAGGAGAGAGCCAAGCTCACCCAAATTCAGCTGTTTTCATAAACAAAAGAAAACATTTTATGCTTCGTAAATATCAGGTAAGAGTAGCCTTAAAGAGCCAAGTCAAAGGTCCACCCGCACCAAGACTTTTTCTCCACCTGTGGCCAAAAGCCAATGCTGGAGGAGAGTGTAAAATCAAATTACATGGGCTTTTTGCTGTGTATTTCCCCAGCCTGTAACTGTTTAAAATTTAGGGACTTCTGAGCCCCCTGTTTTCGGTGACTTTAGTAATCAATCCTCAGTGGATTTCTCTTCCATCAATTTGGCCGATCCCCTGGATCTCTCGAAAGCTTTGAGCACCCACAGCATCCCGCATCGAGGAGTTCCTCGGCTGAACTGCAACGCTGATGTGAAGAACCACCAGCATCTTCCTCCCCGCTCCCCTCCTCCCGGTGCACGGCCCAGGGGAGGAAGGCTGGCAGCAGGACCCCCTGGTTCGGAGCAGCTTGGCCCAACTGGGCCTCCTGAGCCCTTCCCAGGGCCAGCGCACGTGGCTCATGGCCCAGACTCGCTCCGTGACTTGGTGGCAGGAGGTGCAAGTGGCGTCCAGAGATGCTGCTCAGAAACTTGACCTTACCCTGACTCTGAACTGAGGCAGGTGAAGGAGAAGCAGGCAGTGTAGGTTTTCCCCGGTAGAGCATTACAATTCCCACCCGAACGATGCCCAGAACGTGACCGTGGAGAATCGTGGAATCATTTAGGTTGGAAAAGACTTACAAGATCATCAAGCCCAACCATCAAAAGAGAGCACAGACTGCAGGAGTTACCTGGAGGGCGTATTAGAGGAACGTGGTTACTCCTGGTGAAACCACTAAATGTGCAGTGAGAAACCCACAAACCGGCGCCAGGACTGGGAAACCCACCAGGCAGCCGTTTATCTCGCCTGACGTCCAGTAAAGCCCTTAATTGGCCAATAAATGCGGTCACAGCAACCACGCTCGACGCGCAGCGCCACTGCCAGCAATTAGCACTTATTTATTTGCATTCTGCCCCCACCGATCTCCGCTCCCTGACTTCCAGATCTGTTTGTTTTTAAGCCAGGGAGAGTCCTTGCCTTTTGCCAAAGAGAGAATGAGAAGAGCTAAAGCGGCGGAAGATAAAAAGGCGATGCTGTGCCGTGGGGCAGGGGGGATGGAGGGATGCGGAGCTGCAAAACCACCTGCAGGTCTTTCCTGTTCCTCGGGGATTAACGCTGGGCTCCTAGGGAACATAACGTGCCCGGGGTTTGCTCAAGCCTTTTAAGAAATGGCTTGGCACTGGTGCTGCCGACGCTGAGGGCTGCTTGTTGCTCGGCCAAAGAGAATCTCCTGATCACCTTTTGCATTAGAAAAATAATCACTTATTGTCATTTGGGTGCGGGAGCAAACGATCCACACGGTTTTGGAGGATGAGTGGAAATCAAAGGGCCAGGTATTTCCATCTAATGAAGCAAGGGCTGGGATCCCCAGCGGCCTCGAGCTGCCAGAGCCGGAGGAAGGATGAGATCAAGAGAAAAGCAAATGCCTGATGCCCACTGGCAACTGCCAAGATAAGGGGGCTGCAGCCGGAGGGAGCAAGGGGGTCCCCGAATGCCAAAACGCTGCGTCCTGCAATGCTGACAGCAACAGATGGGTACATGTCTTGAAATCCTGCCTCTGCTTTGCGCCGGCCGGGGGAGGTTGCATCTACTTCACAAGCAAAAAGAAATCCCCGAGAGCCCGTGGCCTCTGCAACAGGATGAAGATGTCCATCAGCATTTTGGTGCAGGTCCCCAGGTGCCGGCTGGGTGCGGGAGGGAAAAGCCGGAGCAAGGTGTCAGAGCTGCACATTGCTGTGGGGAAGGGAGGGAAGCAGCCTGGCCCAGCCCAAAAGAAATAAAAATAAAAAAATAAATAAAAAATACCACCCCCCCCCCCCAGCCCTGTGTTTACCCTTCCGAATGGGCTGTCTTTGGAGGCATTCTGCAGTTTCTGGGAGTTTGTGGACTGGAAAGGGATTGTGCTGCCAAGCAGCTTGGTGACTGAGGCAAAATGGGGCAATCCCCCCCCCCCAGCCCCCAGCATGGGGGGCAGGAGCCGGGGCGAGCGTGGGGGCACTGAAGGCTGTCGGGAATGGCCCCGGAGAGGTGAGCCTCTCCGAATGCTGCTGAGGAAAGCGGATTTCAGGACAACCTTTTTTCCCACCCGCAGCACGCTCCTTTCCTCCTCCTCTTCCTCCTCCTCCTCCCCACCAGAGATGCAGCATCTACAGCTCCCGCTCTGCAGATCCAACTTGTAATGGCCGGGCTGATTGACTGCAGATTTCCCTGTAACTGAGCTTAATTAGCAAGCTAATCAGGTCTGGAGATGGTTCCAATTTATTTATTGGCTGATGGCTGCCACTAATCGGCCTGGCCAGTTAATACTGGCAGTGCTGAGGTTTGTGCCAAGGGAACAAATATATCAGGATTTCACCCTTTCCAGCGCTCAGAGCTGGTAAAATTTGCCCGGTGAGCACCTGAGGTCGGATGCAGGCAGGGTGGTACCCGCAGCATCCCCTCCCCACGGGGTGAGGGAGGGTCCGAGCACCGTGCCCAGCTCCGGCTCACCGGGAGGGTGACACTTGCAGACACAGAAGAGAAAAGGGGCATGTTCTGCCCTTTGCACGCCGGCAGCGTGACAGAACTCAAACACCCAAAATAGTCCCTGTGGCAGGGACAAGGTGTCCAAAGGCAGTGTCGTGCGTGGGTCACCTCTTTTGAAGGTGACTCAGAGCAAGCCTCTTACAACTTGTGCTTCTTAGTTCCTTCCAGCTGCGCTAAGGCGATATAAAAGAGAATTTTATTTTGCCATTTTTTTTTTTTTTTTAACGGGGGGGGGGGGAATTCTTCTATATTTTTTTTTTTTTTCCCCCCTGTAATTACCAGGAAAGCAGCATTAGTGTTCCCTGGGTTTGCTGGAGCATCTCTGAGCTGATGCGGGACGTCTCTTGAGTGGAGGCGAGGAGAAAGGGCAGTGCTGGTGCTGTGGCAGAGCCTGCCTCTCTCCCAGGCGTTGGTGAGCTGGGGAAACAGGACTTGGTAATTAAAGCATGGTGGAAAGGTCCCTTCCCTTGGCTCCTGCCCCTCCAGAAGTCTCGCCAGGCTCTGGATGTGGGGCAGGGACACGTGTGTGGGATGGCACCAAGCAAAAGAAGGGAGAATGGGATTTCTACACCTTCATTCCCTGCTGTAGAGAGGAACCCAAGGGAAGGGAGACAGGAGGAAAGGGGAGAAGTGGCAAAACAGCTGGAGAAGGCATTTGCTATGGCAAAAACCCACACTTGGCCAAAGCGTCTCTTCCCCGAAGGCATCCAGCCCCAAGCTGAAAGCCCCAGGGGCTGGACAGACCCTCCCCCAATCCTTCTTCAATGGTCCTCCATATTTTAAAGAAAGAAAAAAAAAAAAAAAAAAAAAAAAAAAAAAGCCTTGCTTCTAATCTGAATCTGCCTGGCTTGAGCTGCTGGCATCGATTCTCACGCTGCCATCCTCCTGTTGATTCAAGAGCCCTTTAGTGCCAGTATTTTCTCCCCGTGGCGGCACTTACGGACAATAATCAAGTCATTTCTCAGCCTCCTCTCTCTGATAAGCCAGGAGGTGGGTGGGTGTCAGAGCACCAGGCGTTTTGAGGGGCTGCAGGCCCCCTCCAGCCCCTGGCACCCTGGGGACGAGGGGTGACAATCCCAGCGTGGGACGTCCCAAGGTGCCCGCTGGAGCATCCTTCGGGGGGAGGGGGGCGGGTTGCAGGGCATCCCACCCTGGGGTTTTGGGGTGATGGAGCCGGTCGGTGCCAGGCAGGGAGATGGGGGATCCTGAGCTGAAGGGAGGCTGAAAGCCCCGATGCAGGTGATGCTCGTGGGTCTGGGGGAGAGGAGGCAGGCGGGCGGGTTTCGTGGCTGCAGCTCTGGAATCTCTTGCTGGAGAGGGTTATTAGAGGGAGTAATTGGGATCACCTTACTTTACAAATGTTACTTTGCAGAATGAGACAGGAAGACAGATCGATCTCAACTATTATTCATTAAGGAAAGTCCTTTATAAATCCCAAATTAACAATTTCTCTTAGAGAGAGACTTCCTATTGCCCTTCTTTTGCGGGAACTTATTGCTGCTTTGGAAATGGGGAAATATGAAAATAATTGGGGAGGGGGAGAAATAGCAGTCATGGGCTTAAGAAGCCGAGCATCTGTTTAAAAAAAAAATACAGATGTGTGTCTTAAAAATGACCATTACCCTAATTCAGAAAGGCAATGTTTTTGATAGATACTATTAGACCACGGCCATAACGACGTTCATAAAAGCCCAAGTGGCTTCTTAGCAATGAACAGGCTATTTGTAAATGTTCGGTGCTCGATGGCGTATCTGCAAGCGGTGATGGTTTGCAGAAGGTCTTTGCTGTCATCCGTCCTCTCCCTGTGAGGAGATGAATGCCGATTTGGGGGGGGTGGGGTGGACCAGAAAGCTGCCGTTACTGGTGCCAGTTGGACTGGGTAACTCTTTGCACTGGTCCTTGCCGTTGGGGCTGCACATTGTTTTAATTATTTGGGGTACATTGCTGCATACTGGGGGTCTGTCTTGGTGTTTGGAGGGGAAGAGAGAAATTCAACCCAAATCCTCTTGATGTCTTGGGCAAAAAACACTAAGAAAAAGATGCTTTTATTTTCATTTTAAGCAGTGGGAAAAACAGTTGTTTCTACTTAAAACCTTTTAGGTGCCTTCCAGCTTTGGTGCAGAGCCTTGAAATTTGGCAGGAGGGTGAGCTGGTAATTTTAATGTAGGGCTTTGGGGGGGGGCTGTGTATTTCACAGGATGCATTACCCCCAGCCACTAAATTTGGGGTGTTGGGACATGCCCTGAGGATACTTCTGGGATGTGCGCAAGAGGGTTTTGAGTAAGGAGATGTAGCCATCGCCCGAAGAAGTCGGCTGGTTCACTCCGAGTCGAGGTTGCCAGCAAAAAAAAAAAAAAAAAATGCAATTACTTGATTCATGTAACCATGCCCATGGCTTCTTTTAGCTGTTCTGGGAACAGCAGCAAGGAAGGCAGACGTCTCTCAAAGGGATTTTGGGGGCCATACCCCCATTTTCCCCCATCATTTCTGAGTTCAGATGCTTTTGCAGCAAGAATAGACATCTCGAACAGGACCGCAAGCGGAGGGAGAACAGCAAAGCTTTTTATTTAGGCTCAGGCGGATGCAGTTCTTGTCACCCCAGACAGTATCAGGATACGTTACCTTTAAAAAAAAAAAAAAACAATTGGGATCACTGCTAATGCCCCTTTTTGGGAGGCCAGTTTGGGGGTATTGGTACCTTTCAGAGTAGCCTGGGGGTGTGCAGAGGGAAGAGCTCCAGGCACTTGGCAGCACACATTCACCCCGTGAGCTCCAGCTCCGCGCTGTTGAGAACACGCTCCTAGAAAATTATAAATGGGAGTCCCCGGTTTGTCTTTTGCTCTGTTAATTAATACGATTTGAGCATTAAAACTGCTCCCCCGGAGTCGGCGATAGGCCCTTTGCCACTAATTCAGGCCCCTTGCCACTAATTCAGTCATCCCGGCAGGTCAGCGTAAACACCCCATATTTTACTGCCATTTTTAGATTATTCCCCTGCCTTGTAATTATTTTCCCGGGGGACGGCGGGGGATTAATTCCAGGCGCCCGCTCCTCCGCAGATGGTGGCGTGCCATAGCACCGAGGCGAGGCAGAGCAGCCCCTGGCAGCGGATAACGCCGCCGATTCGAGGTCCGTTCACCCGCTGACGAGGAAAACGTCGTTAAGCCGGGTCGGCGCTCCTCTCCCTCCGCTCCTTTTTATAAATAAAAGGGAAGGAAAGGACACGCTGCTGGGTCAGCGACGCGGTCCTCCGGGCATCGGCGGGGGAGATGATGGCAGCGTCGGGGGGCCCAGCCCCCCGTGGGTACCAGGGGGGCCCGTGGGCACCCGGAGCGTGGGCAGCCCTCGCTCAGGCTTCGGTCCGGCATCGCGGCTGAGGCTCTTTATTCCCCGGGGGGGGGTTTTTTTCCACACCAGGTTGTTTGTAGAAGGAGGGCCAGGAGGCTGCGTGCCCCACGGCAAGAAGCTTTAGGGGTTGCCCTTATGAAAAGGAGGGAGAATCGTTTCGCTGATAGCTAAAATATCCCTTTCTATATGATTTATCTGTATGACTTAATCTCTCCGCCGGGGCTGGGAGTCAGAGCACCTGCGAGACTGAGAAAACGCTGTGTTTTGCTTTGGGGCTGAGGTGCCGGGAGCTAAAGCTGAGGTTTTAAATCCACGTGGCTCCCAAAAAAAAAAAAAAAAAAATAGAAAATAGCCTCCGTCCGTCCTTCCTTCCTCCATCAGGCCTGCTTGGAAAGGCGGCCTTCCGCTTCTCCTCTTCTCAGGCTGAGCCCCGGGGAAAGTTGGGCGAGTAAGTTCACTGAGCCGGAGGGAGGGCGGCACAGATCGATTGGCGAGTTTAATAGGATCAGGTCAGTGTAATCCTGTTTTAGCCATTGTAATTCAGGCAGCCAAGGAGACCTCAAACTATAGGGGAAGGGGCTTTTAAAACCTCAGCGGTCCTGCCACAAAGCCAGAGGCTGGGGCCGGGACAAAAGCGGGAGAGAGGATGAAGTGGCTTGAAATAAATAGATTAAGGCTCTCTATGGGCCAGGCGTAGCGGGAGGGAGAAAAGAGCAAGCAAGGGGCGGGCGAGCATCCCGCGGCGGCGGGGAGGGGGACGGGAAGGGACCTCGCACCCCCCGAGGGATGCGGGGTGGCTGGGCAGAGCATCCCCCTTCCCGCCGTGGGGCGGCTGGTTTGGGGCGTGGGGTGAGTTTCTTCCCACCCCCCCCACCCCCCCCCCTCCCCAAGCCCCGCGCGTGTTTCCGAAGGGTTGGGATAGGCAATCAATTTTTATGATGCGATTTATAATTCATACAGGTTGTCTTCGTACATATGGTGTTGCTTTTGTGTGTCAGGGTGCCGGGTGCTTTATGACGGTGACGGCGGGAATTTGCATTGGCGGTTGCTTACCGGCCTCATCGCTCCCCTCCTCGCGGATGAAGATTGATAACGGCCCTGTGGAAGGGGCCCGATCCTGGAGGAGAGGACAGCGAGCCCGGAGGGGGTGGGTGTCTCTTGCAGGGGGTAACTTGCACCCATTTGGGGAACAGGGGAGATGCTCAGTCCTTGGCGGGGAGGGGGGTTATTCCCAGCAGGGGTGCCGACCCCCCTCACCCATCTCTCCAGATATTGGGGTCGGCCCCACTCTGGGGGATGCTCGGCAGGAGAAGGCCCCCTCCAAAACTGGGGATAACCCCAACGGGGGCCTGGCACCCCCTGCCCAGGCACAAAGGGATCCTTGTCCAGCTGCATCCCCGGGGGCAGGAGGGGCAGGTAAAAGGCACAAAGCCTGGCCAGCCCCAGCTGAAATAATTAAACCAATTAAGCCAATACAAACAGAAACAAGGCTGAAGGCAGAGCTGCCCCCTCCGAGGAAGTGTGTGTGGGGAGGGGGTGCTGCAGCTGGAGCGCCCGCCCCGAGATGCGCTGAGTTTGTCCGGTCTCTGCGGCAGCCCTGGCACACGGTGAGCTTGCCGGGTCGCTGCAGCGAGGGGGTAAGAGGGGGGAACGATTTAAAAGCTGTGATGTCTTATTTAAGAGCGAGGCGGTGCGCTCCTTGCCCCGCCGGAGGGGGGGTTGCCTCCTCCAGCCACTGCATCCCGGTGCTGCTGAACAGCAGTGGCTTGAAAAATATGTATCTACATTTATATATATATACATATATATAAGGGGTTTCCTAAGGCAGGCTGGAGGCGAGGCGGAGAGGGGCAGACAGCTTTCCTTCCCCTCCGACTTTGGGCTGCCGCGAAGCGGGCCGGCGTTTCTGCTGCGCTCCCCGAGCAGTGCAATTATTTGATCTGCAGATGTAAGAGGAATTTATTGTAACAACAAATATAGTGATGTCAAAACCCAACCTTGGATTAAAGCCGGCAGCCAAAGGGGAAGTGTATTAATTTCAAACAGCATCAGAGGCCAGTGCCTATTAGGACGAGCTATTCTTCAGACCCCCCCATCAGAATTAATCATTGGGAGTTAATTTGAAGCTCAGACAAGTTGCTGTTAATTTAGTGCAGGGAGGACGGGATGGAATAAAAAGCTGAGGTGCTGGCCGGGCCTCCTGGGTCTCATTAATCAGCGAGCTGAGACGGCCTGGCTTGATTACAATTTGCAAAAAAATTCATTAGAGCCTGGGCGATTGACAATTTTTCTCTCTGCCTGTGATCTGACTCATTAGGCAGCCAAATGAAAGCCATGATGATGGTGATGATGACAGCTATCAACCCCCTCGCTTGTTTATCTCCTTCTCCTCCGGCCCCCGGCCCGGGGCTCCCCCCTCCAGCCCCGAAGCCCCGCTCCTGGGCAAGGGGAGGGGGGTGATGGGGGACCCCAACCCACAGAGTAAATAACTTTCCTGTGCCTGGGGCAGATGCTGGCTTGTGGAGGGAGGGCTGCCCCGAGGGGGGGGAAGACACACACACACACACAGAGGGGTGAGGAGCAGCTGCTCCTCCCTAAAATACAACCCCCCTACACCCCCCACCCGTGGGGGGGGTACCGCCGGGCTGCCGCTCGCCCGAGCCGGCTCCAAGCAGCACCCCCTTTGCACCGAAGCAAACCCTAAGAAATTACAACATTTTGGTGGTTTCTTCGGTTTGGGTTTTGTTTGGTTTGTTTTGTTGCTGTTTTTTTTTTTTTAAAAAAAAAACAAACCAAACTGAACCAGACCAAAACGCTCCGAAGAGAAGCAGCTCTAGGAAACCCGCAGGAGTGGAAGGATGGGGGGGGGGGGGGGGCGGGCGAGCGGGGACGCCCCCCGCGTGTCCCGGCTCCCTCCCCCCCCCCCCCGCACAGAAACGAAACCAAAAATAATTATTACTGCTAATATTAAAAAAAAAAAAAAAAAAAAAAAAAACAAAAAAAAAACGAGCTAAAGGAGTGCGGGCAGTGGCAGCACTACCGAAAAGGCTGGAATTACCCATGGGTTCCCGCTAGTCCACGCGTGTCCGCGGCTGCCCGTGGGGCCGGCAGCAATGCTGCCCGGGACCGTTAAGTTTCGGTGAGCGGCTGGTGGGAGAGGGGAGCAGAGACACCCCCGCTCCTCCCGCCCCCCCCCTCGGAGCCGCTGCCTACACTCTCCGAACCCGGTGTTACAAAATAATAATAATAATCATCATCATCATCATCATATTAATAATGGAATGCGAGGGCTATAAATGATGCGACCACCGCCAAGCCTCGATTTCCTCGCCAGAGCCTGCCCCGGCAGCGAATCTCTCCCTTAAATGACCCCCCAGTTTAATTTTAACAGACCGTTCCCCCCTCCACATCCCCCCCACCCCCCCCCCCCCCCCGCACCCCGTTTTCTCGGGAAATTACTGTTTTTAAATTCCAAACAGCCGCCGCCGTTTCACCGGCACGGATGCAGCCGGGATGCGTAAAATGGGGAAAAAAAAAAAACGGGATGAAAAGGATGTGAGGGGGGTGGGGAAACGGGACCCTCCGGCCCCGACACCCTCCCCCTGCCTCCGGCCAGGTTGCCCCGGGGGACAGCGGCTGTACCCCCCCCAAAACACGCGGCTGGGGGTACAGCCGGCGGGATATGGGGGTGTTTCACACCCCCCCTCTCCCCCGGGCCATCCACCTTTATTCGCATAAAAAGCCTTTTTCCAGCTTTCCGACCAACTCCCTCCCCCCCCCCCCCAAAAAAAAAAAATAAAAAAAAGGAAACTTTTTGCCCGTCTTCCCCCCTCCCCGACAATAAATGTGGCTTTGCAAAAAAAGGCGAGAGCAGCATCACTCCGCTCCGGCAGCGCAGGAGGGGAAAGGAAAACCAGCTCAGCGCCAAATTCTGGACAGAACAGCCAGGGGATGGAGGGCTTTTTTTTTTTTTTGTCTTTTTTGTTTCTCTCTTGGTTTTTATTCACAAGACTTAGTTTGCTTTTAAATTTCATAACTTATAAGGAAATAAGCTACATTGAAATAAATTAAACACAATAGAGAAGATCGTGCTTTCCCCCCCCCCCCCCCGCCCCCTCTCTCTCTCTCTCTCTTTTAAACATGGCTTGGTAGAATAGGCAAACCAAATCGACAGAAAGCCAGGCAAAAAATAGATTTTAAAAATCGTCCCCCAGTGCCTGCCCCTCAGCCATCGGAAATAAAATCAAACAAGAAAAAAAAAAAGAAAGAAAAAAGGCATGAAATGAAACTCTTAGTTTTCTTTCGATTTTTTTTTTTTTTTTTTTTTTTTGTTCTCTTGTCTTTTTACCTTTCGCCCCCGATAAGAAACAAAACCCCAAAGATGGCTAAAGGCGCGCTGCGGGTTCTGCTGGGGATGTCTCTTGCCAGTGAGGGCGGGGGGGGGGACACACACACACACGGGCAAATCGCTGCTGGATCCAGCGCCGGCACCGTAGCGCGTCTGCGGTCCCCGTCGCAGCCACGGCAGCGCGGGGACATGGACAAAGCGGGGGGCAGAGTAATAATAAATATCTGTGTGTCTCTTCCAGGGTTTGATATTCCTGCTCCGAACCAAAACAGTTTCCGAGCCTCTTTTCCTTCGCAGACTCTCGCTTGACTCGGTAAGTGGAAAGTTTCGCTTTAAAGTTCGCTCGTGGCGGGGATTTGCCGTGCTGTGGCGTGGGATTTTTTTTTTTTCTCTAGTTGTTTGTTTTAGGTTTGATTGTTTGTTTGTTTTTTTGACGCTTTTCTTATTTTTTTTTTCTTTTTTTTTCTTTTTTTTTTTTTTTTTTTTTTTAACGCGGGTGGGTTGCTTTTAAACCCCGATTTGGAAACTTTTCCCTCAAAAAACTTGTGGTTCTGAGCGCAGGGAGAGATGATCAAGGTCGGGCTTGCTCCAGCTGCTGATGCTGACTCCTGATCGCAAACCTGCTGACGTGCACGGGGATGGGTACCACGATCTTAGGGTTTCGGGAGGGCTCCCCTGTCTTGGAGTTGGCGTTGCCCGCCTTGACCCGTTTCCATTTCGCCCGTCTGTTCTGGAACCAGATTTTCACCTGCACCTCGCTGAGTTTGAGGGCGTGAGCGATCTGGGACCTCTCCGTCAGGGACAGGTACTTTTTGCAGTGAAACTCCTTCTCCAGCTCCAGCAGCTGCTCGCTGGTGAAGGCCGTTCGCCTCCGCCGGTTTTTGCCCGTGGACGTGGTGTTGGTGGAATTGGGGGGGTTTTGGGGGTTTTCCTCCAGCGTGTTGCCAGAGTCCTCTTCCTTGTGAGCCGCCTGGCCGGGGATGTTGTCGTCCGAGCTATAGTCTAGATCGCTGTCCATGGAGAAACTTTCCTCCTTGCCTTTCGCATCCTCCTCCGCTTTGGGGTCCTCCTTCCCCTGGCCCCGAAGAGCCCCGGCTGGAAGCGAAGCAGAGGCCTTTCGTTAGCGTTTGGTCCCCACCATCCCACGGCCGCCGCGGCCCCCCCCCCTGCAGCCCACAGGTCCATCACCCCCAAAATCGTTCGATTTATGCTGTCGTCGGGGCTTTTTGAGGTTCGCGTGCCTTTCGGTTGGATTTACTCCATTAGTATTATTATCAATGTTATTTTCCCAAGTGGCGGGGGGGTTCCAAACCTCCCTTCTCTTCCTCCTCCTCGGCCTTGCGGCCACCGGACAGCCCCAGGACCGGCCCTGCCTCCTCTCCCCCCGGGGGCTCCCCAGCCCGCCCCGCCGGGGGGGGGGGGGGGATGCGGGGAAACAGGCGGCAGGACCCTGCTCCCCCCAACCTTCCTCCCCCCCTCACTCCCCCCCCCCCCCCCCAAACCCCCACTCACCGAGGGAGGCCTGGACGGCGTCGGCGGCGGGGAAGGGCAGGAGGGCTCCGTCCTTCCCCAGGAAGGCTTTGCCATCGTCGCCGCCGCCGTCCGGGGGGATCCCCTCGGCTTTCTCGAAGTTCCCCGGGGGGGCGAACTTCCTGGCGGCCTCTTGGTGCTGGGGGGAGGCGGGGAAGGTGCCGGGCAGCGTGGCCATGAGCGTGGAGGTGAGGGCCATGCCCTGAGCCAGGCTGGAGCAGAAGCCGGTGGGCAGACTGGGGAGCTGGTGGTGGTGGGGGTGGGCGGGGGGCAGCGCGGGTTGCAGGGCGCCCTGGGGGAGGGCGGGGGGCGGCGGGGGGGGCGGCGGCAGCACCACGGGGCGGTAGGGCATGAACATGGGGTAGCCGGTGTAGACGAAGTGGCCGGGGGCGGGCGGCGGGGGGCTGCCGATGAGCGAGTCGATGCTGAAGGCCGTGCTGCTTCCCAGCGGGCGCTGCATCATCATCAGCGAGGGCTGGAAAGCCGCGCTCATGCCGGAGCGGCGGCGAACCACCTTCCTCCTCTTCCTCCTCCTCCTCCTCCTCCTCCTCAGAGCCGCGCAGCGCCCACGCGTGGGGCAGCGCCGGGGCGGAGCGGGGCCGCGGCCCGCCGCCGCCGCCCGCACATCGGGGCTGAGCCCCCCGCCCTGCGCCCCCGCGGAGCCCGCCCGCCGCCGCCGCCGCTCTGCCCGCCCGCGCTCCCCCGCGCCCATTCACATTTTGCCCGGCTGGGAACCCGGCCCGCCCCACGTGGCCGCCGACGGCGCTTCCCATTGGCCGGCGGGGCGGAGGGGCGGGGCCTCCCCCCGCTCGGCCCCGCCCCTAGCACCTCCCCTCTCTCTCTCTCACTCTCTCTCTCTCTCTCTCATCCCGCCCCTCCCTCCCACCGCTCGCCCCCCCACCTCCAAAATCCACCCCCCCCTCGGCTGCCGGACGGGGCGGCCCACGCGTGAGCGCCCACTCCGCTCGTGGGACGCCCCGCCGGGGGCTCACGCCCCGCGGAGCCTTCGGGGACCTCCGTGGGGTCCCCCGCGGCGTGTGACATTCCCCATCAGACACACCAATTTGGTGCCTCCAAAGCATTGAAACCCCCCCCTTTTTTTTTTTTTTTTTTTTTCTTTAAACTATTTTATTCACGCTTTTCTCTCCCTCTCTCTCTCTTCCCCCCCACCCCCATTTTTTTTTTTTTTTTTTTTTTTTCCTGAAAAGCCCCCAAATAGGCTCCATGTGGTTCTGGGTAAAGTCAGCCCCTGGCTTGGCTTTGAAATTGCTTCTGCAATTATGTAAAAGAGCCATTCAGCAACACGGCGGAATTAAAAGCGATGGAGGGCTGCTCCCTTTTCTCCAGCGAGCCTCTCATGTTGGCCGGCTCAAAGCCTTTTCCAACACGACGTCTTTGGCGAGGACAAAAGCTGGAACAAAAAAAAAAAAAAGAAAAAAAAAAAAAAGAGGGAAAAAGAAAAAAAAAAAAAAGCGCCCCCAAACTTGTAAATTGAACGTCAAGGGAACTTTACACAATTTCAAAGGCCATAAATAATGATAAAGGGACCAGGCGAAGAGGCAAACCCAGGCAATTAATGGAGGTTCCCAAGCAAAGATCAAGTGGTTTGGAAAATAAAATTAAATGCAAAAAAAAAGAAGGAGGAAAAAAAAAAAAAAAAAGGAGGGGAGTTGGCTGGGGGTGGGATCCCTCCTGCCTTTGGGAAGTTGAAGCCTTCCTGGGACAATGGTGCTGGCTGTGCCTCTGGGCTTCATATGGAGGGGCTTTTAGACACAAACCCCAACTAAAAGTGGCTTCTTGCTGGAGGGGGGGGTCCCCCCCAAAACCAGGGGCCAGCAGGAGACCCCGCTCTTGCCTGGCCTGCCCGCTTAGGAAGCTCTTAATGACCCAGCCCTCGTTTCTAGCTAATTGCTGCTCCTATTTTCTGGAGGAGGATGGCAAATATCAGGCTGAGGGGGCTGCACACCCCCGGAGGAAGGTGACCCCCCCCCGCCACGGCAACCAGGCCAGTGGGTGCCAAGGATGGGGACAGCCACGCTCTGTCCCCCAAATCCCACCTGTCCCCGCCAGCCACCCTCCAGGCCCCCAAAAAACCCAGAGGGCATTCTGGGGGGGCAAGGTGAGGGGTGAGGGTGGCCCCTCCAGATTGGCACAGCTACACGTCCCAAGGGACCCCCCCCCCCCCTCTCAAAGCAGTGGGGGCTTTTACACACACACCCCCCCGCCCAATGAGCCCGTCGGGGTTTGTCCCTTGGGGACGTCACAGCATCCCACCCATCCCTCAGCAAGTGGCATCTGCAGCGCCCCCCCCGCCCCCCCCAGAAAAACCAAAACAAAAACAAAAAACCCCCAACAAACTCAAAACAACATTCGCTGCTAATTCCCACCACCGAAGCTCAGCGGCTTCCCCAAATGGGGGGCTGGGGGCTGCCCCCCGCCCCGTGCCCGGATATCTGGGTCAGTTTATCCCTCTGCTTTTCCAGCCAACATCTGAAACCGTTCTTTTCTTGGCAGAAATGCTGAGGGGGGGCGGGAATTACTGCTTTTGGGCCTCGGCGCAGTTTCACCACCCTCTCCTGCATCTGGCTCCCCATCCCCTTTTTCCCCCAGCTTTTGGGGTGCTGAGCCCCACGGGGTGCCCAGGGGTGTGAGTTATGGGGGTCCCCCCCCCTCGCCAAGTGCTACATTTTGGCCGGAGAAACCATTTTTCCCCACGGCGTGGCAAGTGGGACAGGGTGGATGGCCACCGAAGCAGCTGCTGCTGGGGGTGGGGGGGGTGTGTGTGTGTCTGGTGGGGGGGTATCTATGCACACACACACACTTTTGGGGCCCATCTCTGACTTCAAGGGACTGGGAAAAGTTTACTTATACAGCTCATTTCCATATGTCCCGGCTCCGTCGTGCGGAGGCCACCATATGTGCAGTAGTGTGGCGCTCGGGATTTTTCCCAGCACAACGCCGGCAAGGTTTTGATCTCCCCCGTGGATGCTTCGTAGCTGCACGCGTGGTTATTTCTCTCCTGTTTTTTTCCTTTTTTTTTTTTTTTTTTTTTTTTTTTTCCCCCATTTCCCCCCCCACACTCTTTCCCCGGCATCCAGCGGGCATCATCCGCTTGCGGCCCCTCTCCTGCCTCCCGCTCCTCCCCACCGCGACGGATGGAGCCGAGATAAAACCCTCCAGCCCCCCAAATCAGCAGCATCCCCACTCCTTCTAAAACCAGGCTGGAAATCCTTGTGGAGAAGCAAAGCTTTCATTTAAACAGAAAAACGGGAAAAAAAAAATATAAAAAATTAAAAAAAAAAAAATCCTCTCTTTTCAGGAAACCCCGTTAGGTTGCGGAAAGGGGAGATAATTAGGCATGGTAATCTGGCAGGGCATGGAAATGTGTACCAACACCCAGCTCCTGCAGCTGTTTTTATTGTCAGCCCTCTTCAAAATTTGCCCACAAACAAGTGCCTTTGCAAGACGGGAGTATTATTTCAGGCGAGAATAGCCTTTTTGTTCGGCACATAATTAGCTGATTTTTCTCCGGGAGAAAAACGTCGGCGATCTCTGATTGTCGGAGAAGCAACCGGAGCGTGATTGCGCCTGGGAAGTGTAACAGGCGGGAGGGAGGCGAGGGGAGGGCGGGGGGGGGGGCCGGCCAGCCGCCCCCCGCGCCCCACGGAGGGACCTCTGTCACCCGTGGGACACAGCAAGAGCCTTCCCCAGGGCGGTCTAAATCCGAGCGTATGGTAGAAATCGGTATTTCGGAGGGTCACACTTGGCTGGGGGGTGCGGAGTTGGGGGGGGGGGGGGGGGAGGGAAGCCCTTTTCTCCCTGGGCCGTGGCGTGGGTGCAGACGTGGTCCTGCGTGGCCACCGAGATGCGGTTGCAGGAGGCTCCCACGTCACGCGGAGCAGGGCCGGCGGAGGAGCAGGTGGTTTCTGGCAGGTTTTGCCCCCAAAAAACCTTCCAAAAAAGAAGCATCAGATACGGGGAGGCTTCTTTGAACTGGGGAGATTTTTCCTCTGTGTGTGTGTGTGTGTGTATGTGGGGGGGTGTCTGTGATTCCGGTGGCCTCTTGGCTGGGTGGAGGGAGCGTGCGTGTTAAATAAACCGTGGGCTTTCCCCCCCCCCCCCCCCCCCAAATCAGGGTAGGGAGGAGGGGCAGCTTTTTGGAGCGAAGGAGTGAAAAAAACAGGGGGAGCGGTGAAGGAAGGGGAAAGCCGGGAGGTGCCGGAACCCTTCCCGCTGCGAGCCCCGGGGGGTGGCGGGGGTCAGAGCATCCCCCCACCCGGTTTGGCAGCTCCACCCGCCACGGTCTCGAGGGGGGGGGGGGCGGCGGCGGGGGGGGCTGCTCCCGGCCCTTTGGGCACCGCCAACCTGTTCGCAGGGAGCTGTGCCGTGGGTTTCCGTGGGGCTCCTCTCCATCCTCCCACCCCGGGGGGCTGTGCTGGTGGGGTGAATTATTTGGAGCAGGGTGGGTGCTGCTCCCCATCCCCGAGGCTGCCGGGTCATCGTGGGGGGGGGAGTTGAGGGCGGGGGGAAGGCAGCTTTGCTTTGCAGCCGGTGAGAAACCCAATTTTTAAATCAAAAGCAAAACTCAGGCTTACGGAGACCCTAGTGAGGTAATTCTTGCAAGACCCTCTGCCTTTGCCGGGGAAATTTTAATTACCAAAAGCATCTCACCCTACTGTGCTTTTAAAGTGATTTTTTTTTTTTTTTTTTTTCCTAGGGAGGGAGGTGGGCGAGCGGGGGGATCCTGAGCCAAACTATCCCCCCCCACCCCCCCCCCCAAAAAAAATAAAAAAAATTCAGTGTGTGCTTCATGATGCAGGGGTGAGCGCCGAACGCCAAAACAAGGGATGCGGCCGGGGCTCTCCCCCTCCACCCCCCCACCTCGATACCCCACGGGCGTGGGGAGGGTGTACATCCCTGCGGCGAAGGGCTCGGCCGGGGGAGGCAGTTTTGTGCGTGGCCGTGGGCGGGTTTGGGCTGCAGGAGGCGGGGGTCGGAGGGGCGGGGATGTGGCCCTTGGCGGGGGCGGGCGGGGGGCAGCCACCCGCCGCCCCACGCGTGTCCCCGCGGGGAAACACCCCCCGCCTCCCCATTCCGTTTCCAAGCAGGGCGGAAAAAAAAAAAAAACACACAAACAAACCCAACAACAAAAAAACCCCAAAACCCACAACCCCACAACCCCAAACCCCCTAATTCGGCGCTTAATCCCATTAGCTCCCTCGCGTGTTCCCGTCTGAACTCATTGCAACTCGGCTCCGGGTCGGTCGCGGCGAGGGGGGGGGCGTGGGGGGGACGAGGGGAGGGTCTTCTCCCCACAATTTCGACCCCACGTACGAGAGATGTGATGCTTTTTTGTTGTTGTTTTTCTTTTTTTTCCTTTTTTTTTTTTTCTTTCCTGTGGCTTTGTTGTGGGTTTTTTGGTGGTGGTGTTTTGTTTTGGTTTTTTTTTTTTTTTTTTGGTTCCTGTTTGTGGCGGTTTTTTTGTTTTGTTTTGTTTTGTTTTTTTTTTTTTTTTGTTTTGTTAACAAACTTGAAGGCGGTCGGGATTTTCGGGCTAGAAAACAGGAAGGTAAAAGGGTAAAAATAACGCCGTGCAGGTTAGGGAAAAAAGAAAAAAAAAAGAAAAAAAAAAAAAAGAAAAGAAATACACTTGGTTTCGGTAATCCCGGTTCATACCCCGAAATTCGTTCGGATGAGAGAAAATGGGTTATTTTTTTTGTTTCTTTTAAAATTGCTATGTATTTAAATAACCGGAGTCCAAATATTTTAAGAGCACTAAAGGGGACTTTAACGCGTCGGTACGGAGGGATTATCTCCAGCACTGGAAAACCACGCGAGTCCTCTCCTTCACGGCTTTTCGTGGGATCTACTTGAGAAATCCGCCAGTTTAAAAATCCCGAATAAAAGTCTAAAATATTCCCAGGTCAGAGGGGCACCGTCTCATTAAAACCAGCGCGGTCCTGAAACTGCACTGCAGACATTAAAGTGCAGTATTTTTCAATTAGAGCTGACGAATTCAATCAAAATTCCATAGATTAGGATGAAATGAGGCATGGGTCATTTACAGGGGAATTTAATTGCAGAGCCATTAGACAAATAGTATATTTGCCATTCTCACATTATCCATCATTTTAGACATCAATAGAAGGAACAGCATCTTTACTAATACAGCAGCACTTCCCAATCTCTGCCTGTAAACACTCCCTTTCCCCATAGCTCCTGATTATATCTGATTTCATTTAAAGCCATGGGGGATTATAAATGTTCCTGCAATCAGGTTCATTAGGACTTCAAAAATCTCATTTCTGATTTGTATTGCTTTGCGGATCACCCGCCTCAGCGCAGCCTGCGCGATGCCTCGCTCTGCTTTTTCAAAAAAAAAAAAAAAAAAAAATAATCAAATGCTATTTCATTACCGGGGCCACTTCGGGGCTTGATTATCACCCTGAGGAGCCCTCCTTCAGCCACCGAGCAGGTTCGTGGGGAGCAAGCTCGGCTCCCCCACGGAGATCCCTCCCCCCCCCCCCCACTCCCCCCTCCAGCCCCGCAGCCTCCCCGGGGGGCCCGATCCTGCTCCGGCCGCGGAGGGAACCCGCGTGGGGAACCACTCGACGGGTTGGCGAAGCCTTTTTTTTGGGGGGGGGGGAAGGGGGTGTCCTTCATTCTGCCCCAGCCCCGGCTGTTTAACCAGCTCCTTGTAAACAGAGACGCGTGTGCATCAGGGCGGGTAATTCCTATTATTTGGGAATTATTTTGCAGCCGCTGCCGGCCAGGACCATCGGTGGTTTATTGCTGCAAGGGTGGGAAACCGAGACGGACCGGCCCCGCCACAAGAAAAAGGAGAGGAGCGAAGGTCTCGGACATTTTTTCCTTAATAGGAGCTTAATATTAACCGCCTTTCATAAAACAAGCGCATCCAGATAGACTTACAAAAAAAAAAAAAAAAAAAACCAAAAAACAACAAAAAAACCCACAAACCAAAAACCCAAACCCTCCAAAAAAACCCCAACCCAGAAAAGCCTTCATTTCACCCAAATGTATGGTGTGCGCAGCGCTGTGTTAGCTGCCTCAGTAATTTAATTGGAATGAAACGTGAAAAATGTGTCATTTTTTGAAGAATTTATGCATCACTTCCTGGAAATCTCATTGTCTTAACTAGCAGCCTACTGTGTTCTGTTTAGCAGGCATAATCGCATTTTTATGTGTCTCCGTATTATAAGTTAATGTGACCTCCCGTCTTTAGCTGCTGGAGAGAAAAAAAAAAAAAAAAAAAAAAAAAAGATCCTTTCCCATAACATCTGCATCAAAACAAGGCGCCGGCAGGAGGGGGAAAAAAAATATATATAAGTAAATATAAATATACTCAAACGCCAAACTTCTCCAGCCCCGTCCCGCCCCGAGCCGCTCCCACCGCCGCCGCCAGAATGGCTTAAACTGAGGGGGAAACCCCCCGAAAACCCCCCCTAAAATCCCTAAAAGTAATTTTTTTTACATTTTTCCCCTTTCGTTCTTCTTTTTCGCGGGTGCTTCCTGCTGTCCGTGCCCCCCGCCTCCCCCCCGCCACGTTCCCGCGGGGAGTGGGGCCGCCGCCCGCGCTCCCGCCCGGCTCCCCCCGACGGCGGCCGTGCCCAGGGCGCCCCCTGCCGGCCGCGGGGCGCCGTGCACCCAGCCCCCCCCCACGCGTGTCCGCGGCCCTTCCCCCCTCCCACGGCCTTCCCCGGACCCCCCCGCCGCCCCTCCCAGCCCCGCGGCGGCACAGACCTGCTCTTTTTTCACTTCTCCCCATCCCCCTTTTTTTTTTTCTCTTTTTAATTTTTTATTTTTTTTTCATTTCCCCACCCCAACGCTAGCTGCCGCCTGGCGATCTGAGGTCACCGTTTTTGGGGGTTGGGGAGGTTGCGATCACCTGGTGGGACTCTACCTCCGTGCACACTTGCCCGATACGGATGCAAAAACGTGTCGCTCTTCCCTCTCGAGGACCACACAAAAGATGAAAGGCTCGTGAGAGGCACCAAAATTTAGGTTTGGCCTATGTTTACGGTCTGTGTCAATGCCACTGGATACTGCATCCTGGTCGTGCTAATCCACGCTGCACCTCTGGTCCCAGTTCTGCTCGTGCCGCTCACCGGGGAGATTTATCCGAGGGGATTTGATGCCCACGTGGGCTGATTTTAGTCATCTGCCGCGCGTGCTTGCCTCTGCACACCTGAGGAGCCCCGCTGCCTGGCAGAGAACCTTGATAATGAGTATTATTCATATCTGCAGCACGCTCGTAACAGCTACGAATCATTTTATTACTCTTTATAATCTATTTAAAGCACAATTAGAATTTAAAAAAAAAAAAAAATCATCTATACAAAGTTACAGCTGAAAGCGCATTTTAGTTACGTTATAAATCCCTGGAAAACAACCATCTATCATGCAAAGCAGCGCTCCTCGGCTGGGCTGGGCTGGGCCGGCAGCGCGGGGCGGCGAGGCGGGGGGGCTGCACCCCTCAAAGTACGGCCCCGTCGGGCTCGAGCAGCAGGTAATCGCGCAAAGGCTTGGGCACGGGCAGCGAGGGGATGAGGCGGTGGCATTTGCTGCCAAACTTTTTCCGGATGGCGGAGCGGCATAAATGTTGCAGGCACCGGACGGTGCCCGCCAGCCGGAAAAAGGACTCGTAGAATGGCTGGTGCTGCTGCAAAGAGAGAGGGGGGGGGGGGTGTGGGGCGGGAAAAAAAAAAAAATTAAAAAAAAATATAAAAGCAACCCCCCAAACATGAGCATCAGTTGGTTTTATTTCTGATTTAAGCCAAACAAGCCGGAGATACTTTTGAGAGGAAGATCTAAGGGGAGGGAGGGAGGGAAGAAACCCGCCGGTGATGTTTCCCCGGGTGGGTTGGGGGGCTCCTGCGAGCCGAGGTGAGGAATTCTCCCGTGGAAGCGCATGGGATGAAGCCCAGGCTCCCTGCAGGCGCTGTTTGGGAGGGGGATGCTCTCGCGCCCACCGGCAGCAGCACCCCTGCAAAAAGCCTTACAGCTGATGTAGAAGGGGACCCGCTCGGAAACGAAGCAGGGCCGGTCTGTGCAGCCTCAGCCTTTTCCTTAGCTTGGAATAAAAATCATTTCTCCCGCGCTGAACGTGCTGAAGGGCTTTATTTGCATTTCAGCGGCCAAGCTAACCAAAGACCCGCGGGGGCAAGGCAGCCGGCCGAGATCATGCCGGAGCAGGCTGGCCATACCTCTCGCACAGCTGGGGACAAGTTTTTAAAGCCAAAATTAGTGGTGTGGGCAGTGATCTGGCTCCAGGGTCGCTTCCAGACGTTGGGATTGTACTTTGTTGCAGGCCGGGGGCAGGAATTGGGGGTTTTGCCGGTGATGGGGCTAAAGGGATGCAAAGCTGCTGAGATGAATCGGGTGTGTGGTGGCGCGCCGAGGATTATTATTTTTTTTATTCTTTTCCCCAGCCAAGTGAAGTTTGTAGGGGGAAAAGAAAAAACCCTCTCGGTGGGTAAAACCCCCTCCTCAGGGCTCAGCCGACCCTGCCAAACCGCCAGCGCTGTCTCACCTGAAACACCTCCTCCGGCACGGCCTCGGCCCACTTCTCAGAGACGGGGATTTGCGAGTAGGAATTGAAGAGGACTTCGATGATCTCCGGCACGGCCGCGCAGGACTTCAGCACCTAGTCGTGGGCAATGTGATGGAGGAAGTGGGGGGGGTCAGGCATGTCCCAGAGGGGTGCAGCATCCACGTGCTGCAACCGGGGCTCGTCCCACCCCACTGCAGTCCAGGCTGGGATAGTCCCGTGTCGGTACGAGGCAGCCGTAGGGTTTGTCCCGGCACGCTTTGGAGAGCTTTCCCCATCCGTGAAGCGGCAGGAAGACCTGCCTTGCCGTGGCGTGTCTTCATCTGGACGGGGCCCTTGCTTCTTATTTACATTTTTGGCTCATGCGTGAGAAGCCAGGGATAATAATTTCTTTATTGTCTGATGTAAAACCAATGAAACGCGGCTGCACTGATGGCTGATATACCAAGCCTGCCTCTGACATCCCCGGGCAGGAAAAAAAATCCTCCTTGCCGGTCCCCCACGCCGGCGCTGGCTCCATCCAGCCCTTCGCCCTGCCTGCTTTTCCCCGCTGCTGCACCGTGCGGTTATTTCCATTTCCAGCATCCCCAACCCCGATACCACAGCCTCCCTCTCCCTGCCCAGAACCAGGAGGCTTTCCCATATTCTCCCACCCCGGCTTTTTATTTCCCGAATGCACCCCAATTGCAAAATCCCAGGTGCGAGGGGGTGGATGAGGGGATGTTCTAGGGTCGGTACCTTGATGAAGGCGGGGGGCCATATTTTCTGGGAGCCGTGGTTGAGCAGCAGCTGGACGGCGAGGTGGGGCCGCAGGTCCCTCTTGAAGGCGGCGTTCTGCAGCGCGCAGCCCAGGGGGGAGAGGCCGTCGTAGTCGATGGCGTTGACATCGGCCCCGCGCCGCAGGAGGAAGCGCGCCAGCCCGGCGTTGGCGGCCCCGCACGCCTTGTGCAAGGGGCTCCTCCGCGTCTCGTCCCGGGCGTCGACGTCGGCACCGTGGGCAACCAGCAGCCGGCAAAGCTGCAGGCAGCCCTCGCCGGCGCCCGGCGCCCGCCCGCAGAGGACACCGAGGGCCGTCTCCTCCCGCCCGCTGCGCGCGTCGACGCGCGCCCCGTGCCGTAGGTAGAGGCGGGCATGGTCGCAGAGGCAGTGCCTGGCCGCCACGTGCAGCGCCGTCTCCCCCCCGTCCTCGCTGGGCAGGTTGACGGTGGCCCCGTGTCTCAGGAGGAGCTTGGCGCACCTGCGAGGAGACGGGGAGGCTGGGGCGGGGTGGGAGTCCCCCGGGTGGGTGTGGGCTGGAGCGGGAGCCATGGAGGGGTGATCAGGTGAGAGGCGGTGCGGGATGAGGATGGGGATCGCGCTGGAGCTGGGCGCCCATGGGAGTTGTGGCACTCAGGGGTTTTGGGAGGGAGCAGCACAGGCTGGGAAGGGTGACTCTGTGCCCTGGTGTGCACCACGGCAGTAGTGGTGATGGTGGTTTGGGCAATGTCTCCCTCTTACCCTTGACCATCATCGTTCATGAATGGTCATCCTTGAGCATCCTTGACTACCTTGACCACGTTGACCATCATCATTCATGAATGGTCATCCTTAAACATCCTTGACCACCTTGACCATCATCATTCATGAATGGTCATCCTTAAACATCCTTGACTACCTTGACCATCCTTGACCATCATCATTCATGCATGGTCATCCTTAAACATCTTTGACCACCTTGACCATCATCATTCCTGAATGGTCATCCTTAAACATCCTTGACCATCATCATTCATGCATGGTCATCCTTAAACATCCTTGACCATCATCATTCATGAATGGTTATCCTTAAACATCCTTGACCACCTTGACCATCATCATTCATGAATGGTCATCCTTAAACATCCTTGACTACCTTGACCATCCTTGACCATCATCATTCATGCATGGTCATCCTTAAACATCCTTGACCACCTTGACCATCATCATTCATGAATGGTCATCCTTAAACATCCTTGACCACCTTGACCATCATCATTCATGAATGGTCATCCTTAAACATCCTTGACCACCTTGATCATCATTATTCATGAATGGTCATCTCTGACCATCCTTGACCACCTTGCCCATCCTAGACCCACCAGGGGATGGTGATCCCAGCTGTGCCGGTGGTCAGGCAGTGCTGGGAGCAGTGCCAGCGGTTAGCCGTGCCAGGCGGGTCTGTCCCAGCCGGTGAAGACTGTGGGATGCATCCAGCCATGATGAAGACACACAGGGAGATGGGCCCCTTCGTGCCATCAATCTGTTAGTTGTAGTTTCATCTTCTGGCATGGGTGCAGCCCTGGGGTGTTATGGAGATGATCCATACAATCCCCCCCTCCCTTGGCTGACATCCACAGAGCTCAGCCAAAAACATCCAAAACCACTGCCTCCAACTTAATCTGTGTTGGGACTGAGCTGACGTGGAGTGAAACCCTTGATAATGCCTCTGTGCAGCGGAAGAGCTCGGTGTGGTTTTGATTGGGTATAAAAAATGGATTCTCCTTCCCCTGTTAAGGGACCCAAATTCTTGTGTTGGGTTCCTGCTCCAGGGAGGGCTAAAGGATAGTGTTTTCTGCCTATACTGAAAAGACACACCTTTTCACGTGGTTTATGCCTGGAGAAATGAGTTCTGCTGGCTTGTTTGGAACTCAGGGATGATGGAGTGGCAGCACCTGCAGTTCCCAGGAGGAATAAATCAAGGTAAGCAATCCTCCTCATCCCCAATTACTGCTCCCAGCTCTCTTTTCCTCTAAAATCGCTGTGCATGGTTGCAAAGAGGGACTGTGGCTGCTATGAAGTGGGGACATTGGTTCCCTTCAGAATTTTCTGCCTGCATCCTTCTGACAAGGGATGGAGGTTAAAGATGCCTGGTATGCTCCAAGGTTTTTTTTTTTTTTTATGTTTTTTTTTTTGTTGTTTGTTTGTTTGTTTTTCTTTTTGTGTTTTTTTTTGTTTGTTTGGTTGGGGTTTTTTTTTGTGTGTTTTTTGGGTAAAAGGATGTGATCGGACTGTCTAAGTGAATTGAAGTGGCTGCTTCATCTCGTGTTGGGTTAGTGCGTGGGGCTGAGCTCACTGCTGTGGCACGGAGGAGTTATTTTTTTGGAGTGCAGCCAGACCCACGTGTTGGCCAAGTGAGACTTTGAAAACACGGCCAGCTCGTGTTTCCGAAGAGATGCTGCTGGTGAGGTGGGAACAGTGGTTCTTCCAGAACCCTCAGCTGTAGCTGACTGGAATCCAGGGAGGTGTACTGGCCTTTAACTTCCCACACCCCCACCCTAGTTTTATTTTCCTATAATACCCTTTTCTTTTAGCTCAGGCATCAACCAGAGCCCTAAGTGGGATTCTGGCCTGATACAGGAGTGAAATGAGGGGGAACTGATACAGAGCAGAGCCCTTGTGTCATCCCTCTGGCAGAAGGGATGGGGAGGAAGAGGAGCCCTGGAGAGGAAGGGTGGTGACAGGGCATTGCTTGTTTTGCCTAGCCCAGATGAATGTTAATATACATGGGGAATATAATAATATTAATAATAATGCTACTTAAACCCTTCTGGACCTATCGCATCATCTCACCCAGAGTTTGATAGGAGCTGATGAGGCATTCATGGTCCTTGGTGGTGCAGCATCTGCCGATACCTCCTTGGGCCGCTTTTCCCATGCGTTTCAAGCCTGAGTTTGCCAGGAAAAAAATCCTGCAGGACCTGTGGGGACAGGCCGTTTCTGCAGCCTTTGCAGGTGCAGTGCTCCCAGATGCTGCCAGCCCCCACCGGAGGCAGCTGCTGCGGGTGCTCTCTGCTGGGGATGCAGCTGTGGGTGAGCGCCGGCCTGCACATCTTCAGATCCCTGCTTTACAATTCCCTTTTCACTCTAAATGTGCTAAATCCCTTTCTCAAGCTATGGCTTGTCTCGCTGAGGTTTTTTTTGGTGCTTGCTGTCTACTGGCAGCCAGTAAAACTTTGTTGGGGAGGGTCTGTTGCTGGAGCAAATCACATCATGACTCAGTCATGTTTACCAGTCTTGTCCATCCCTGACAGCAGGGAATTTGTAGCCTTAATTATAATGATTCTCTCGAGACCTCTCTGGGTTAACTTAATTCTAATGTCACAGTTAGCTCCAGCACCCTAAAATAATGTATTCAGGGCATACTGAGGGAGGGTTCTGCAGGGAAAAATGGAAAAAAAAAATATTTCGGACTTGGTTACAGAACATGCAGCAGCCTATTCCAAGAGAAAAATTACCTTTTTTTTTTTTTTTTTTTTTCTTTCTTTCTTTTTTTTTTTTTTTTTTTAAATATGTCATGCTTAAAGCATCTCTGCTCCTTCCCAGGCAAGGAGAAGGCTGTGCCTGCAGACCCTGAGCACAAGCACCGCGCTGGTTTTGGTGAGCAGTGTGTATCTAGGGAGGCTGGGCTGAAGATTTACATCTGCATAGGCAAGACAGAGGCAGTATTCCCCTACCCTTAACTTCCAGGTAAAGGGTGGCACATGACGGGTGGCCTGGCAAAGCCAAATCTGTGCCCAGCCCCTCCAGCCCAGCCTCCTCGCTCTGCCGTGGGGTTTTCCCTTATCGAGAGCAGGATGGGAGCTCCATACAGGGAGTTCAATTCCTCTTGGCTTCCTGCTAGACATCCCAACAACTATTCTAGAGATACCAGAGTGGAAATGCCACCCTTCCCAGATGCTATTTTGCTGAAGGGTTGTTATTATGTTGTTATCGAGTTCAGGGACTAACTTGTTGGAAGAAACCCAACACTGTATATATTGAATTCTCCCCCTGGATACTCCTCCCTGGGCAAAGAGGGAATGTTAGTGAGGGGCTATAAATAAGGGGTGATCTCCTCTGGTTAATGGGAATGGTGGGCCCCCACGAGGAGCATGTGCCTCCTGTTTGGATGTACGGGGCATCAGCAGGTGCCGAGTAGATGCCATTCATGTTTGCTAGCAGTTTGCTCTTATTTTAGCCTCTAATCTTTGCTGCTGAACTCACATGCTCTAACACTTTGCCAACATTTCTGTCTTCTTTCATCGTGTGTGGTTTTATTTTTTTTATTAACACCCTGTTGTTCACCTGCAGATTAGACTAAAATCCCATTAAATAAGGCTCAGCGATTGTTTGCTGCTTTTTGAGGGCTCCTTTCCAGTTTTCTGGGAATATTGCAAGGAGCCATGAGTTTAACTCAGCAGACATTCAGACACAGGGTGGCAAAGCAAACCAATTTGTTTTCCAGCCAGCCAGCCTGGTACCACTGACCTGGCCGAGCAGCTGGCTGGTGGCACCGGTACCCTCAAAGACCCACCCTCACGCACAGCTCTACCTAATTTTGACTAGTTTAAACTCACTTCTAAATCCTTCCTAACTTATTTTTGGGTGATGGGTAACACACCCAAATGTCCCCTTGCTTGGGGCAAGTCACTCGTTAGGTTAAAGTCGCTCTAATTGGTGATAACTGGTATTGGTACTGCAGCTTGGCCTTGCACTGGGGTCCTGGCTCAAATAAAGGGGATAAAATGATTTGGGTTTTGTTTTCCTTCTTCACCAACGTCAGGCAGGACATGTTCAGCTCCCTCCCCTGCCCTCTCGCTGCCAGGGTGGCTCGGTGGGATGCTGCTCAATTTGTGATGAAAAATGCCCAGGCTGGGAAAGTGGGATTTAGCTTCAAATGGGATGCGATGAATAACCAGCAGGAGGAGCAGGAGGTTGGGGCAGCGGAGGCTAGAGGAAAATTCCTGTCCTAAAAATCCGCTTGGGCCCTCAGGTTTTTTTAAGGAAAAATCTCCCGTTTGTTTGTTTTTTTCTCCCCCTCCCTGGGGTTGTAGGGAGGCTTTCTTGTCCTTTGCTTGGTTGTTTTTCATGGCGTTTGAGTGACCATCTCTCCATCTCTCTGTGACTTACTGCACGATTGATCCCACTCGGGGGGAAAAACAGCCTTCTCCAAGCCTGGCTCTGAACGCAAGGATTATTCTTACAAATTTCCTACAAGAAGGAGAGAGGAAGCCTGCTTTTTGGGCACTGCAAGCCCGCCGGCACCGAGGGCTGGCGGGAGCATCGCTCTGCCCCGTCTCTTTGCCGAAGCTTCGTGAGCTGCAGGTACTCGTCTGCATGAGCCCTTGTTTTGTCCCACCAACTCGGGGAGCAGTTTCTCCAAAGAGCAGGGACAGGCCTTGGGCTGTGCTCCATGTCTGCTCTTGGGCTCTTTATTTCTTGCCCAGGACCCATTAAGGAGCTGGTCTTCTCTGGTGGGGGGGACCAGTTTCCTAAATGATGGCTGCAAACGCTCCGAGTTTTGTATTTTAGAAGCGCTAAACGGAGCAGAGGAAGAGGTTTAGCACTAGATGATGCTAAATGCTGGCTTTAAAAAATCACTATCTTTTTAAATTTATAATAACTCTTCCTTCCCACAGCCAAAAGGGCAATGTGTCCGGGCCGATGCTGGAACAGCTGGAGGGGGCCAGGTCTACCAAAGGTGGGTTGGTGCCCATCTCCCCGGCAGCTGGACGCCTCACTATCTTGACTGTGTTGCCTTTTTAGGTACCTGCCTTCCTGCTCGGCTCCTGTTTTCTGCTCATTCCTCCCACGATGGGCTATCCTCATCTAACATCCCCTAAGAAAAACCCCTCCTGTCTCCCCGAGCTGGCAGCTCTTGCTCTCACTCCCTACCCCGTTGTTTCTTGCAGGGAGTCCTTTGGACACTGACTCTCCTCCTGCGTTGACTCATCCCACCACTTATCTCCCATCCCTCAGAGGTGGAGGCTCAGAGCCAGAAGGACAACTCTGGTTTCAGCCCCCAGGGTGAAGAAAAAGCTTGAAGTGAACGCGAGGACGTTGCTCAGCCATAAGCCCAAGTTGCATGGAGGTAGGAGTGGCACTTTTTTCTTTTTTTTCCCTCATCCCTTGGCTTGACTAAACCCTCGTCCCTATGTGGAAGGCTGAAGAAGACAAGCCCTGAGAGATTTCTCTCCAGGCAGGCTCTCCCTCATAGCACGGGAAACCTGGGACCTTCAGGGAGCTTTTTCTGACTCGCAGGTCTGAAGGAGGACTCTGCAAACATGGTAGCATTTGCCATCCCTTCTGCTGTGGGTACCACGATGGGAGGCGGGGGCTACACCCTGCGTCCCTCCGAAGCCGCCTGCTCCTTCCCACTGCCCCGCGCCTGCTCTTCCCCCCAGCACTGCCGGGAGCATTGAGGTTCTTCCTCTCCCCCTCAATTATTTTTATTTTATTTTTTTTTTCGGGGTTCCAATAAAGGCAGACTCCTTTAATCATCCTGGCTTTAAGAGGGAAACGGGAGAGCGCCAGGGAGAGAGTGCAGTGAATTTAGAGACTCATCTTACCCCACCATGTTAATTATCTCTGCTGTAAAAAAGAGGTCAAGGAGAGGAACTCTACTAAATAGGCCGACGTTGGCATGAACAGCTCCTAAAGTGAAGAAGGTAAGACTGAACTTTACTGGAACTTTTTTTTTTTCCATCTCTTCAAAAAGCTCCTAGATTAAAGCTCTGATATCCTTTTTGTTGAAATCTCATGGATTCTGAAGCTCAAATGGCTGGAAGGAAGCCCAGATAATTTTTTTTTATCCCAGTCACTGAGAGGCTCAAAGGTTTTAAGTCCTGCCCCCATGGTGAATTGCCGAGTATATGGGAATACAGAAGAACCCGGCACATAGGTGTTCTGGCCATTGTTATCGAGAGGGAGAAAAATAAAATAGCTCTCTATGTAGGTCAATGACCTGCTCTTTATTGTCAGTAAAAAATTAAGGATGACCTAAAATCTACTACTCAATAAAAAAAATAATAAAATAAAAAAAAAAAAGGCAAGGTAAAGTAGTCTCCCCCTAATCAAAGAGGAAATGTTTGTGTTACCTAAAGCTTGACCTCCTCAGTCTCTAAGTTTAGCAAAGTCTTTGCGATTGAAAAGCAGTGGTCGAAACCTCAAAACCTGTCTGAAATGTCTATTAATTTTTGATCTTTCAAGGGAGTTGGCTTAGTTATTGTAGAAGCCCCCGTAGCGCCAGGTAGCGTAGTTAAGGGTCTCTCAGCATTTCCATTATAAAGCCCCAATATTCAAGGGCTTATAACTCAGCTGTTTCCATGTTACGTCTGTCTGATCCCCGCGTTGCCGTTTGCTGGCTCACCTGCCAACCCCCTCCGTCTTTTGGGGGGAAATAGCATGTAAATCAGTGACAACAGCTAATTTTTTTTTTTTTTTATATATATTTATATGTATTTGTGTGGGGTTTTTTTTCCAGTCTGGGCAGCACCCGGCCAAAACCAGGACACCTGGACCTCTCCGGGCCATGAGGTCCTCTCCATGCACCAGGTTGGTTTCTGTTCCCCGTCTCTACAGGGGGAGAGCGAGTCGGCAAAGCCTAAAATAACCCACCCCCCCCCATCCCCGGAGCTTTTAGGATGTCTTGGGGTTTGGAGGTGGAAGGCTTTAAGGTCAAAAGGGAGCTCGGGTGAAGGAATTAAAACCAGCTCCTTAAAAATGAGGATGACTGCTTGTAGCATCCTCCCTTACTCATCCCCCTCTCTCCAACCCTCATCGCACCAAGGATGCATTTGATTAATCCCTAGATTTTTGGCTGTACCAAAACTTGATTAATATCTGCTTTTTGGCCATCATGCAGAGGCTCTATAAGCCGGACTTGGGATATTTACATCTGCAAACCTTTTCCTCTCTGGCTGCTTTTCCTTTGCAGAGCTCTTTCCCTGACGCCTGGCCCACGATACGTTGGATCCATCGTGGGAACCTTGTCTTCACCACCTACTTCGAGTTAAGCTCGCTGCCTGCCTAAAAGGGAGAGGGTTGAAGGAGAGGATTCACCGGGGTGGCTTTTCACTGAAGCTGGCAGGTGATGAAATTTGCTATGGCACTAAGCAGTTCCGTCAGGATATCAAGGAGCTGAGCTCTTAATAGAAGGAAAAAAAAAAAAAAAAAAAAAAAAATTCTCGATTCCCTGGGTCTAATGATTCAGGCACTTAAAGTCCTACCGAGATATACACGTGCGCACGAAAGGCTTATTTTTTCAAGGCACTGTTTATGCTCATCTCTGTGTGATGCTGATGCTGAGCCAGGGTAAGAGGGGAGCAGATGCACGTGGCCGAGCCGTAACGCTGGCCGTAAACCGAGGTGGACCCACGCACGGCTTGTGTGGGGTGAAGGGGTGGGGGGGATCGCTCCCATCCCACAGACTCCAGCCCTTTGTCACAGCCCTGCGGCTGGGATTTGAGGAGGAGCAGGTACCCTGATTGGTATCGACCTCCTTTGCGGGTGGGGTCGGCATGGGCCGAGGCGCACGGGAGGTTGGGGTGACCGGTGTGCCCCACGACCTGACCCATCCTGAGCACCTCCTGGGGAACGTGTGCCAGACCTGGGATGCAGGGTGGTGATTTTTTTTTTAGGATAAATCATCAGAAAAGAAGGAGGAAGGAGAAGCATGCTGGGCCGGGCTGCTCTTCTCCATGGGAAGGAGACCTGGGCCGTGCACCAAAATGTCCCTTTTCTGCTGTGGCAAGGGCAACGGAGCATGCGGGAAGCCTTGCTTGGGGACTGTGACATAGTTTGTGATTTTTTTTTTTTTTTTTTTTTTGTTAATTTTTTGCATCCTCGCCGGAGGCAAAAGCACTGTGGGCTGCATGCAGGGGAGGCCGAGTGGGGTTGTCGGCGGGGTGACGCTGATGGTGGTGGAAGGGGACACATGCAGGCACGCCTTCTCCTTACCCCAGGGAGTCTTGGGTGGTGCAGAGGTGCAGCGGGGCCAGGCCCTCGTCGCTCCGCAGGTTGGGGTCAGCCTTGTGCTCCAGCAGCAGCTCCACGCAGCCGGCGTGCCCCCCCAGGCAGGCTTCGTGCAGGGGCCCGAGCCCCCCCGGCGCCAGGTCTGGGTCTGCCCGCCGGCGGAGGAGGTGGCGCAGGCAGGCGGTGTGGCCGCGCCGGGCGGCCAGGCACAGAGGGGTGCTCAGCTCCCGCTTGTACTCCAGCGACCACAGCCCTGCGGGGACCCACGGGGTTTGCGCCGGGGACGGGGCTCAGCGACGCTCCCGTCCCCTGCCCGCCGGCCGCGACACTAAACCACATCGCCACGCTGCTTTCTGCATTATATATATATATATTTTTTTTTTTTTTTTTTTTTTTTTAAAAATCCTTTCAGCTCCCTGGCAGCTCTGGGGGTTCCGAAGAGCCTGGTGACCCGCGGTGGCTGCTCCGAGCGCCGTTGGCAAGAGGAGAAGCAAAACTCCCGCTGCACGTACGCATCCTGGGGCAGGATTTCACGTGGCGCGAGCTGGGTAAACCAACACCCTGCCCGCAACCAGCCACACGGGAGGGACCCTGCGTGCAATACCTGCTAAAAGGCAGCTCACGAATTCCTCACCCGCGCCCAGGGGAGGGGAAAGGGACTCTTCTTGCTGGGACTGGGCTGGGCCTGAAGGCACCGGAGCTGGGTGGGAGCGTGGTGGGAGGGTGACGTGGGGCTGGGTGTGGGGATGTGTTGGGTTTTGGGGCTCGGCTGGAGCAAGGCGCTGCGTTTCCCTGCGGCTCTGGAGCCATCAGTAGATGTGGGACCAAGGGGAACATCCGTGGTTGGAAGGCACCAGGGAGCAGCACCTTGGGAGCACCTTAATCTTTCCCTGATAGGAGCAGGCTGCTCCTTCTGAGCCCCTGCGTGGGGAATTTGGGTTGCCAGCCCACTTGCAAGCATGCCTAAGCCACAGAACGCCTCGTCACAACCTGAAAAAAATCATGTGGGGACACACTTTTTACACTTCCCTGCCCCTTTGGTGGGTTAGTAGGTGCAGAAGAGAAGAAAATAATAAAAGAAAGTGCTGTTTATGGTTAGGGCTGCAGGGCACAGTCAGCTAACCAGAAACCAGCCACCTCGTGAACAGGCTCTGTCAAAACCGTGTTAGGCGCTTAAATGTACCGCACCTCTCCTATTTAGGGTTAGTAAATACCTGTTTTGTTTTGTTTTGTTTTTTAATTTTTCTGGACTGGCCCTTGAAGGAAAAGTACCTGAAAGTCCGTAAGTTGCTTGGCTTTTCACCTGCCACTCCAGCTCATTTTTACTGATCTCAAAAACCAGGTTGACATCTTGATAGTATCGGTCAGTCAGGACCTCGAGGCTTCTCAGGTCTCCCGTGACCAGGGCCGTGTAATACCTGGTGGCTGGAGCTTGAGCCGTTAGAGGATGCTCCGTATCCAATTTGGGGGAAATCTGTAGCGTTTCTGTTACAGGTCCCGGTAACTCGCCCATTCCAGCACTTCCCGTGTGTGTAGGTCCTAGCTGGGAGGATAGACGGGCTTTTATAGTTCATCGTTTCCATCCTCCTGGGCTCATTGTCTAATTATAATCCAGTTAAGGCTCTATTGTCGTCGTATTTATAACTCCAGCAGGGTCAGATGATAACGGGCACGCGATACAATGGGGGTCAAATGGTCGCTGGGCTGTGCTGTGGCAGCACCCCTTGGATTAAATTGCCGGTTTAATTGCAGGCAGCACCTTGGGACACGGGTGTTTAAGGTGGGAGGAAAATGATGCCTAGTGTTTAGAGGGTAAAAAAAAAAACAAAAAGAAATTTAGTCAGTTCCCATCTGCCCAGCCCCATATAACCTTATTTGTGTGCTGTGAGCAAGTACAGTGTGTTTTTTTTTGTGTTTTGTTTTGTTTTGTTTTGTTTTCTCTGCCTAGCACTGTGGTTTTTTTTTTCTTGAAGGTACTCATACCTGTTTCCAGTCTCATGGTTGCTATATGGAAAAATCCGGGCACCACATTAGCGGCCAGCACAGCACGACGCAGACTGGCACTCTGGTGTGTCCCTGCAGGGATGTGAAGCACTTGGCAAAGGCCAGCGAGGTACAAATCCTCCTGGGGCTTTGGCAGGGGGGGCTGCTCTCCCCACCGCTGCCTTGTATAGGAGAAAGCACCCAGCCTCTGATGCCATTTAAGCACAGGTAACTGGCTCTGGCTGTCCCAAGGCTCGTGGCTCCTTCCCTCAAGGTCACAGGAAAAGTCTGCGGTGGGGATGAGAATAGACCTTGGCATCTCGTGACGTGGAGGCTCTGGGTGACACAACCCTCCTCCCGCCCCACCTCCCCGGGGAATAAACGTGCTCAGAGCCGATCTTGGGAAGATGTTAAACTATGTCAAAGCAACTAGACGTGGAGGGACTGCTGCAACGCTTCGTGGTTGCCTCTGCGTGGAGGTTGGAAGAAATGTTTGGGCCCTTTTCCCTGCAAACGGGGACCTTGCTGGACTCTTGAGGGTGACCATGGGCATCCTTGGGCCAACCCCGGGCCAACGCATCTGCACTGCAAGAGTCAGCTGAGGTTGCTTTCTGGGTTTCCTCAGCACGGCTGGGGTGACGTCCAGCCCTCTGGCCCTGGAGACCAGGGGAAGAGCGTGGAGCCACCAAAAAAAAAAAAAAAAAAAAAAAAAATCAGAGTGTGTCCATCCCGGATGGGGGTCGCACAGAGCCAGGGGGTCCTTTTGTAAATTAATTCCTTGTGTAAAGGACCTGAGGTTAGTTTTACCCACCTGGCTGTCCACAACTGCTCGCTCGGTTTGAATCCCCAAATCCCTTCGTTTGTCTGTCGTCTTTTTACCACTTGCCACTATTTTGCTGCCTTTCAGTGCTCCTTCACCCTTCTGGTATCAACCTGAACCACCTCCTGAAAGCATTGCTTTGGTATGAAAAGCCACCTCGTTGTCCCCTGGGGTCCCTCAGCGGGCGCAGGAGGCGGGCTGGAGACCCGGGGAGCGGCACAGACGGGGATCGTTTTCCCCACGGACGTGTCCTGGGTCGTGTTTCCGCAGCCCTGGCTCGCTTTCCCTCTCTGCTCGTTAGCAACCTTGTGATATTTTTGTGGTGGCGGGGGCGGGGGGGAAGCTTGCCTTCACGTGCCGAGGGGACCACCTTCCCGTGGCACCGGCCACCTCCCGCCCTGGCAGCTGGGTATATTTAGCAGGGAGTTTAGACCTTTTTGGTCAGTCGTGGGCTAATTTTGATTGGGGTTGGGTGTATATGTGTGTGTCTGGCATTAAAGTGCTGGTGAGAGTGTGTTGAAATACCCTGTGACCCCTCCTCGTGAGCCTTTTAATCAGCGTCTATCTGCATATAACACTCACTCCTTGGGTCAGGGTAACGACAGGATTAACAGCATCGCTGACAGGGGTGGGGTTAAAAATAGCCAGGGCCAGCAAGTGTAGAAAGAAAAAGTCCTCTCGCAGCTGAGTGGCACGTATAAACACAGGAGCCTGAGTTCCTGCCAGCCAAGTCAAGTGGTTTTTCCACCGCTGAGTGGAAAGTGATGTCAGGTTGAAACAATATCCCGGCCTTTTTAAGGGGAATGCTGCCGTACGGGCAGGCGTGATTTATTGCAGCGAGGCGCTGGCAGCCAGGACACCTGTGGAGCAGCGTGGGGCTGAGCAGCAGAGGGGGAGAAGTCCCCGCTTGGGGTTTCGAAGGAAAATGAAGGGGGGATTTCAACTCCTTAGAAACCTCTCGGCGCCTTCGGGCAGCCGTTTCGGGCGGTGGGGGAAGGCTGGCACCCCCCCAGCCCTGCCCTCTCCTCTGCCACTGCCATGCTGCCTGGCCTCGGGCGCATCACCTCTCCTCCCAGCAGCCTGGTCCCCACACCTCAACCCTGAGGATCCGAGGGCCTCATCCTGCAACCGGGTCAGCCTGGGCTCACCCTTTTATGTCCTAACTTCAGTAGAGCTGTTCCTACACAGAATCGGGCCTCAAACGTCGGTGAGGATGAGCACTCCATTAGCGGTAGCCTCGCACTCATTAATCTCTAGCGCAGGGGTAGCATCTTAGCCTTCTCCCTGCACATGACTGTTTGCAGAGTATACCTCATTTAACAAAACATTAAGCATTTTACTTCCTCAGATCAAGTATATCTATTAATAATGACTTAAATTGTCTGCGCCGGCTTCCCATTACGAGGAAAACTCATTCCTGGCACATGAAAGAGCACGATACACAGAAGCAAAATGACTTCAGCGCGAGCTCGCTTCCCAAGTTAAGCTGCCACATAACTTCGCACACCGGGGAGATTTCAGCCTATAGTAACTTGCCTTGCCTGTTCAAGAAACCATAAGGCTGACTTGAAAAATCCGGTGAGTCCAGATGTGCCTGTGCCGAGAGCTCCTGGCGTTGCCGCCGTGATTTACAGCTGCTCTCAAGCAGCAAGGAATGGGGTTTTCTTTTTTTTTTTTTTTTTTTTTTTTTTTTTTTTTTTTTTATTTTCCCAAGGAAATTTCCAGCATGGCAAAAGAGCCCGAGGACCGGCAGCCCGTGGCACTGCCTCCTCCAGCTGCTCTCGAGCGTTAATTACAACGCGTGACTGATTTAAAGCCTGCGCCCCATCTTACCTCCCAAAATAATTAAAATGAGCTGGCCGAGCGGCATAGCTCCCCGTCTGCGTGTCCGTCCTCCCCGGCACCCGTGGCCGTGATGGGGGGACGCTGCACCCACGGCCACGGGTGACAAGGGTGGGATGGCGAGGCCACCACGCCGTGGGAGAGATAAACCAAACCTACCTTGGAGGGACGGCGGCGTGAGGGCGGCTCTCCCGGGCGATGCTGGCTCGTGTCCCCCCCCCTCCTCCCAGCCACCATCCCCAGCCGGGCAGCGCCGGGTGGGAGCTTTAATCTCCTCTCTCGGAGCCAGGTGCCACCTTGCAAACAGCCAACCTGTCACCGAAATGTCCCCACGTTTATATTTTCAGCGCTTTCCCCCCCCCACCCTCCCACCCCCCCCGCCACCTCCATGTGACAGCGCTGCCCAGTTATGCGGCTGGTGGCCGGGCGAGGGGGGCCAGACCGCGGGAATAACGCCGTGAAGACGCACGGTTCTGTGCAGGGGTGGGGTGTGAGGGGGGGGGTCACGCTTTGCACTCTCACCCCCCCCCCCCAAAAAAAGTTTTGCAGGTGCAATTGCATGAGTTGCGCCAGCTGAACTGCTGCTGGCATTCCGGCTCGCCTTTAAAAACTGCCGCCTGGTGAAATATAAACTCATCCTGAGGCTGCATTGATTTTGTCCGGTTTTTATTGGAAATTAGATAACATTTAAATAGTGCCAAAACGTTTCCCTTTAACAGCTCTATATAATATGGAAAGGTATTCTGTGCTACGCTGGTTTATAGTGGCCCTTCTTTGTCAAACATAAATAAGTCAATTAAAAAAAAAAAAAAAAATACCCTTCCCAGTTCTCATAAACGTGAAGCGCTTTCTTGTTTTCCCCCTTTTCCCATCAATTATAGGAAAAAAAAAAATCCCAGAGCTCTTAGTTTAACTAAAAATACTAGGCTTCCCTTCTCCCCCCAGCCCCTCCCGAAGAATTGCAGCTCTATTAATTATCCCCCAGGAATTCAATCCCGGTGCGCATCCTCTTTTAAAGGCGAAGGGGAGCCCTACCAATTATTTAACCCCTCAGTAATGTGCTCGTGAAATGTCACTTGGCGTGCCAGCCCGGAAAGCCGGCTCAGACTGACCCTGCATCACGTCGCCCCTTTACAGTACGAGGCCGGGTGATGGTATTTGCTAATTAGCAGCTCACCCCCTCGGCCAGCAAGGAGACAGGGTTATTTTTAGCAATCACCCTTGAGGTTGCTGGTCTGTGGACTGTAAAGGTTGTGGGTTTTGTGTTTTGTGTTGGTTTTTTGTTTGTTTTTGTTTGTTTGTTTGTTTGTTTCTTTGTTTTTTGTTGTATTTGTTGTGTTGTTGTTTTTTTTTTTTTTTTTCCCCCCCCTTTACCCTAAAATATCATAGCCCTTTTGGCAGAGCAAGGCTCCAAACTGCGGTGCCTCTGCTGCTCCAGGCTGCAAAAGGCTCTCGGTGAGTGGCACGAGTGGGTGCAGACATGAAGCTTTTAGCTTGGTTTGCCTTAGATTTGAGGATGTGGGGGGACCCGAGTTCCTCTCCGCATTTTTTTTTTTTTTCCTTGTCACCTATTTCCTTTAGAAGGCATACAGGCAAATGCATACGGCCAAGTCATAATTTCTGGGTAGTGATGGTTCAAGGGTTGTGCCCGAACGGCTTTAACTCAACAAGAGCAGTGCAAAGGCTGGTCCCTGTCCACGTGAAAGCTGTTTTTTCTGCTAAACACCGCTTTTTTAATGCCCACCTCCAACTTTGATGTCCCAAGGCTGCAATGGAAGCCCCTGCTTGCCTGTGGTGGCTATAAAAACCACCAGCCCTGCTCTGCTTACACCTGGGAGGACCTATGAGCCGAGAAGCAGCCAGCGATGAAGGAGATGCCGAAAAGAAACCTGCACAACAAACCCTCTCCTGAAAAGCAGGGACAGTTTTCTTTTGGGAAGGTTGTGTGCGATGGGGAAGGACAGGAGAGCAGCCATCCTGGGGGACTCGCCCCGGAGATGCCTCCAACATTGACACCATCTCTCAGAACACAGACCCAAGAGGCATCTCTTGACTGCTTCACCAAAAAAAAAAAAAAAAACAAAACATTTATTCCTGTGATTAAAGTTTCAAAACCACTGGGCTGAGCAGGGGATTGGGCTCCACTGGCTGTTTAATGGCCCCAGAGCCTCTTTTTAATTTTTGGTTTGCCTGGGTCCGGTGAAAAATGGAGGAGGAAAGGAGACGCATGAAATAACATCGTTCTACATGACCGGGTGGGCTGGAAGAACAGCGCAAGTATCTTGTTTGACCCAAGCGGCTCGTAGGGCAGCACAAGGTGGCAACGGCTCTGCGCACCCCAAAAAACGCTACCGGGGGTCGCGCCGGCGTTTTTGTTGGTGAGCTGAGGCTGAGGGGAAGGTTTAGCATCCCCACAGTGTGGGTTTGCTCTCAGTTTAGCCAGGGCTGAAGTTGATGCTCTCCCACGGCTCCTGGGGGTGCAAGGTGGGTGACAACCCCCCACACCCCCCAAACTTGCCGGGTGCTCTGTGGCCAGCGGGTCACACCATGGCATCCCGGTGAGGAGCTGGGGGGGGGGGGCTGTGGTCCTGGGGTGCGATTGCAGAGGAGGAGGAGGAAAGGGAAGGAGGAAGGTGGAAGGGGTTAGAGGCTCCTTGTAGGGTCCGTAACGCAGGACCCCCTCCTGGGATGGGAGACACCAGGGGAGTGATGTGCCACGTGTCACCACCACCGCTGGCAGGCTCACCGCCTCAAACGGGATTTATAAACGATTACGGGGTGGGGATCCAGCGCTGGGTACCTCAGGACTGAAACCCCAGTCCTCTTGCCCAAACTCATGAAAACTGAAGCAGATACGCCCCATTCCCTAGCTGGGTCTCCACCAAGAGCATCACCGCCAACCAACAGGGTTTTTCTTTACCAAAATGTTACAGGAGGTAGAAACAGAGGAGCTGCACGGCACCACGAGCTTCAACAAGCCCTTCACTCAGTTTCACGCCGTCCCGTGCTGTTTTGCTCCTGAGCAAAATTAGCTTCTGACACCTGAAAGTGTAACGCAGTTGTGGAAGGAAGGTATTTATGAATCGGAAGATGTGTTTCCCAAGTGCACCCTAACTAGAAAGTTATGGAGATAATTGCTTGCCCTCTGGGGCGCAGAAGAACAAACTCCACTATCCCTCATTGGTCGCATCCATTTCTGGGGGATTGATTTATTCCTTGCCAGTGGACACATCTGAATTTTGCTTGTCAGCGTTAATTAGTGGGGACTCGGCCCGATTCATTACGGCTACGACCTCTCCTTGGCGCAGCTGCGCTTTAACGAGGGAGCCATCTGGTTTGCCTGCTCTGCTCTGCCTCCATTCCTGTTCCCCCCCCCCCCCCGCTCCTCCTCATCTCCTTCCCATCACTTGCGGGGTACGGGCTGGAAACGCCGCCTCGCAAAATTACAGGTTGCCGCTGAGGTGGGGCGAAGAAGCCGGTTTTTTGGGGCCCGGCTGCGGCACCTGGACCATCCGTCACGCGAGCTGTCAGCACACCCCCTGCCCTCCCCGAGCTGCCGCGCCGAGGAGTTGTCTCCCCGCTCAACGCGGAGGGTAGGCGATGCGGGGGGTCGGGGTTTTGGGCTGCACCTTTGCCATCTCCCCCCCCCCCCCCCCCGCACCGCCCCGTGAGGGGCTTCGTTAGCGGGCGGAGGGGGTGCCACGGCACCGGCGGGTGGGGGACATCCCAGAATTGGGAGTTTTATCTCGGCGATGGAGCGGGGATGGCTCGAGGGGCCCAAGGGTGGAGGGAAGGCATCTCCTGGGTGGGCTGGAGAAGATGCTGTAAGGATGGGGCAGGTTTTTGGGCCATGAGGTTGCACCACGGTGTGCCCGCACACGCGGCCCCTCCAGCCCACCCCAACAGGAGAGGAGGGGGTTGCTCCCCACAGGGTGTTTTTTAGGCTAATGGGGGTGGTGGGATTGGGGGGGGTGGGGGGTTGGGGCACCACACCAGCTCAGGCTTCCATTGGGTTTTGAAACAACACCACCGAGACCCCAAATTTCAGTCTGGCCTGATGCATTTTAGGATTTCTCCCTGTCCATCACCCATTCCCAATGGGCACTGCAGTGAGAGGATTTTTGGGGCCCTCTGTGTGCACTTTTAATTAGAGCAGTTATGGATGTAACTTAGCCAAACTTTGTGCTGAGTGGGGCTATTGGCTTTGCTGGCTCATTTGCATGATTTCCATCTCCTCCTGCTAATCCTCCAGTCTATTCACCACTCCAATTACTCCTAACGAGAGGACAGGATTGCACCCAACCCTTAACCTCTGTCAAGCTTTCACTAGGGCTTGGCCCATCATGCCATGTCCAGTCTTAATGACCGATACCTAGATTTTCCCTTGCACTCCCAGTGGTCTTTCTTGGTGTTTTTCCTCTTTCCATCTTTTTTTTTTTTTTATTCCTGGATTTTGATGTTGAGTTATTTTCACCTAGAAAACAAAAGTCCCACTCCATTAAGGAGCCCTTGGGTTAGCAGGCGTGGTGGCCTCTCCCTGTATGATACAGGGCACCAGGAGCTGCGACAAAAAAAAAAAAAAAAATGTGCCGGAGATTGAAAATCAGCACCTGCCATCCTCTTCTGTAAGAGCTTGAAATGTGGATGGAAACGCTGCTGGAGGTGGCTGGAGCAGGCTGATTTGATCCCAGACCTGAATTGCTTCCATCTGGGAGAACTGGGAAAACCCAGCTGGATTTTGCACTTCCCATCCTTTGCCTTAAGGCTGCCGGGCAGGCGGGAGCGGAGCCTGGCAGTGCCCTGCCATGGTTTGTGGAGGATCAGGAATGGGGTGCGAGCCTCTCCCCGCTCCCATGCTGGCACATCCCCTATTATTTTCCCCCCTCTGCCAGGAAAGGGGGGGACTCCAGCCAAGGGCTTTAACACTGAAGGCCAACCGAGGCTAAGTTAGGTGCTTCGGCAGGAGGCAACGGCCCACAAAAAGGGGCTGGTGCTTGTTTGCTCCGCAAAAGAAACGGTCCCTCTTCTGCAGCATCCTCCCAGCACGGAGCGGGGGGCTTAGCCGCACCTTCGATTGCGCCGTTTTAGCTGTGAAAAAGCATCGTTGGCCGGGGGCATCCCAGGGCAGCGAGCTGGGGGTCTGGCTGGAGAAACCCCCCTCTCCTTTGAAGAGGACAGCCCTACGGATTCTGTGCAAAGCTGAACAAGAGCCCTAAATGATTTGGGGATTTTATGCAGCTTGTTATCTTAGGTCTAGGCTTTTTTTTTTTTTTTTTTGAAATCCCAGCAAGAAATAATCCTCTTTTTCTGGTCGGAATAGAAATGGCTTGATGCCACGAGGCAAAAAATAAAAGGAGGCTCTACCCGGTGCTGTGATGATTTGCAAGGCTAGTGAGAGACTACATGAGGCGTTTTCAAATAGACTCCAATATTTTCAGTGCTTAAAGAGGGCCCGACTACGTGACACCTTTTTTGAAGCCCTGTTTTACAATGGACCCAGGCTGAGTGCATTATAATTTGCTGCGCGAAGTTCCAAAGTCGCAGTACTTTCAATAATGAGGAGAGAAACCCTAATATGATGAGAATTTTTTGGTATTGTGTTTAATGAAAAGCTAAAAATGTGCTAATTTGTAAGTCCTGTTGTGGTAGTGGCATTGGAGGCTTTTGAAATGCATTACTGACTTAGGAAGTATTAAGAAAAAATGACATTTTGCTACTAGCAGAAAAGTCAATTATAATGTTTCCACACTTTAGAAAATTGCTGATGCAGGATGGGAGTTAATAGAACAGTCAGCTTCGCTTTGTGTTACCAGATTTGGGGGGTTTTGCTGAGAAATGACGGATTGTTTTTTCATTCTGATGGCAACTTAAACAATAAAGCTACAACAGGTGCCGCGTGGTTGGGACTCACGGGCTGGAAGGAGATGCGTTCCCACCTGCAGTCGGAGCATTCGCCAGCCTGGCGCGATGCAGACTGCCCAGGACCAGGGTAAATGATCATAAATATCGATTTAACAGCGTTTTGCAGTTGGGCTGATCCCTGCCTGGTGATGGAGGAGCATGGACCAAAGCGCTGAGTCTGGTGAAATCTGTTCCCAGTGCTTTGCTGAAGAGCCCTGTTCATTTATTAAAACAAAACAAAACAAAACAAAAACATTTGAACCAAGAAACTGGAGAAAATGGCTGTCCTTACCCACTGCGCTCTCGATGGAGATTTTTTTCCATCTCCTGGAGAAGAAAACAGCGGTAAACTTTTCCTATGCTCCTGGGGAACGTAGGAGGGTGGGAGCTGTGGGAGACTCGCTGTGGTTGCCAGAGAGCTTCAGCACTGGTTGTAAAAATCCCAGTGCCGGAGGAGTCGGCTTTCAGGAAGGCAGTGGCACTCCCAGTAACCCCATCCCTAAACGAGCACGGGCTAGCGAGGCAAAACGGCTCCACGCAAAATTGGCCAGGGTGGGAGACCAGGGCTGGCAAGACTTCTTTAACAGGAGTTACAGTGTCTGACTAAAGGGCTTTGGCCCCAGCGGTGTAAGCCGGGGACCTAATAATACCCGGGGCCTGTTGTGAAAGCAGGACTTCGTGGCGGCTGCCTCCTTCACCCCAGCGAGGGCTGTTTTGTTTTGTTTTTTTTTTTTTTTCCCCTCCGGGGCTGCTGTTGGGCAACTGCATCCCCAAGGGCTCGCTGCTGGGATGCTGAGGCGTCCCTGGCGCGGGTACCAACAGGGGATGGTGCCTGGGGTCTGCCAAGAGCCTGGGGGGGCCCTTCCCTGGGCGCTGGAGAGCAGCGCGGGGGTGATGCCTCGTGTCTTAAGGCTCTTCTTGGTTTTGGTTTCTTACTCATCCCATTCCAAGCGCTACGGTAGACCCCTTGTGTTTCTCAGCCTTTTATTGATAGGGTTTAAATCAATTGGCAGACATCTGAGGCAGGGTATCTGCTAGATGCCTGAAATCCTGATTATGGTGCTGCTTTTTTTTTTTTCTTTTTTTGCCTTGTGGCAAACTGGTAACAACCCCTTTCCAGCTGGAGCAGGTCTGTTAGCTGCAGCTCTAGTCTATGCTCTGGCTGGTTGGGCTGATGCCCAGGTGGTGGGAGTTGGGGGTTACTGGTATTTTGGGGAGGCGGAGGCCACGTGGGGGGAATTTGTACAACAGGGAGGTGGGCAAGAATGGCTCCCAGGTGCTTCCCCTACCTTGGACGGAGGCAAGTGCTGGGGCTGTGCTCCTTGCCCACCGCCCAGGACCCTGCAAAACTGGCACTGAAACCCGGGCTCCCGCTGCAAGCGTGGCCTCAGAGGCTAGATTTAAAGCACATTAACCCCCCACCCAGGGCAGGGATATGCCAAGATTTTGTCACCTCTAGGAAAGTGAATTCCTGCTTTGCTCCCTCTTTCTTGGCTGTTCCCTCCCCCAGTGTTTCAAAGCAGGGTTCCTGCTCGGTGTGGGTGAAGCAGAAAGATGGGGAATGAGTATGAGCACTTTTTAAAAGTCATGTCATATGTAGTTCTGGGTTTGGAGGAAGCAATTAAGCCAATTAATTTATTGGTAAATTATCTTATGATGAAGTACAAAATAACTGCAATGAAACGCTGACATTCACATTAATACCAAATTAGTTACTGTATTATGACTGTTCGTACAATGAATGCCCAGTAATTTAATAGTAATGGGACATTTAAATAATTTAGCCGATAATTCTCTAGATCACTTACATATATAAATGAGCATGACAGCTTCTTTTCTCAAGTTTGCTGGTGCTGCTGGATCACCTCCCACCACCACACCAGGAGGCAAAGCAGCCTGGCACCCCTCTCTGCTGTCACCCAAAACTCACTTCTTGCTGGAAACTAAGTAGGGGACAAGGTGCAGATAAGAGGATTTTCCTCCCTCATCAGACTTTGGGATTACCGTGGCTGGACAGCAGAGCGCAACTGTCCTGCAGCAGGGTTTAACAAAGTCACAATTTTTTTTTTTTTTTTTCTTCCCGTGGTGAAAGATCTCTGGGTAGATCGTGTTCTTGTGAGAGCACTATTAGCCCCACCGTGGGACGGGTGTTGGAGATCCAGCCAGGGCTGCTTAATTGAATAGTTCAGCCACTGACAGTGAAATTATTGTGTGTTGACTCTGCCTGATGCAACAGCTTCATTTTCAAGTAGCTTCACTTTCTGTAATAGTAATTACAAATATTATTAAAACTTCTCCTCATTCTTCCCTCCCCACCGCCCCAAGAGGACTCTCTGAAGGAGAGTGAGGGCTTGGCAGCTACACAGGGCAGAATTTGTCTCCTTTATTGCCTCTTTGTCAGCCCCTGGGCCCACGGAGCTGTTTGTAGATATACCAGCGTGGCTTCTAGATCCCCCTGGAGAAAAAAAAAAAAAAAATATGCAGTTTACACTGAAAGCAGCCACCATTGCAAGCTACACCTAAAGGATAAATTGCCCCGGTGCTTTTTTTTTTTTTTTTTTCCCATAAACTGGTAAATACTGGAGAAAAACTGCAGGCTTCTACCCTGCCAAGCACACCTGGGACAGTGAGAGGTTCATGCATCCTTTCTGCACGGGGTCAGAGTCATGCCCTGGAGATGGATGTTGCCAGTCAGCGTGTTACTTTGCTATTGAGATTGCATTGAACCTGCTGAAATATTAGTTAATGGGCTTGCTTACGTCCAACTTAAATGCGGTCTTTTCATCACATCGTGTTCTGCTGTCAAACCTGTTGTGGAGAGGAGTATTCCACTGTCGGCAAGATTGAGGACAGAATTATCCAAATTAGTTTTCTTGCAGATGAGAGCAGAGATGAGGTTTTTAACACAAACCCTGCCACCTCTTTGGAGCATCTGGCTCTCTTCTCACCGAGACTGAAGTTGAAGAGTACCTTTTTTAATTGGGATGTGCTGCCAAATCTGTGAAAAATCTTTGCCTGCCACAAGCAAGCGTCTGCAAAGAAAGAATGGAGAAAGAAAAGCAGAAGTTTGTAGCTGCTCTGTTGCAAGCGATTAAATCCAGGGGCTGGGAGCTCGTACCTGTGGGGTCCCTTGTGTGGGTCACGACGAGGCTCCAGCAGCCGGGTTACTGCCGGGATGGCTGGGGGAAGGACTTGTGTACACCAGAAACATCCTGAAGGCGTTGCACGGAGGAGATCCAGCAAGCGTTTTCTCTCCTGTTGTTTGGATCCTCTTGGCAGGGCTGGAGATGCAGCCTGAAGGTTGGAAGGCTGAAATCCAGGGGAGCCTTGTCTGGGACAGCAAAGTGTAGCCAAAGAGGACCACAAAAAGCCTGAGCTGGGGTGGCTGTGCTGTGGTAGTCTGGCAGCCTATTCTTCCCTTGGGGAGAAAATTCACTTTATTAACCACAGCCATCCGGTCCCCTCTGCTGTGTTCAATGTTATGATTGCTCAAGTTGTTTTCTGTGCAGTTAGCTGCCTGGAGGAATCTTTCTGGTCTTTTCTTCAGACTTTGTTGTTTCCAGCGTCAACTTTGTCCATTGGATTTCATCTCAGGAGCAGGAGAGGCTCGATACCACCCCCTTCCCAGAAAGCTTTGTTAGAGCATCTTCTCAAGCAGGTTTTTGGGTGGGCTTTTGTCTTTCTGCAGGGTTTCTGTCCTAAAGCTTGTTGTGTACTGCCCATCCAGGTAAAAACGCACCTTCTGCAAGTCACTTGCCACTGTATTTTTGGTGGAATAACTCTGTTCTACCAGGGGAAGCAGCGGGAGGAAGGGGTTGGGATAGTAGAAAGACGAAGAAATGTTTAAAATGGGATTGTTCTCTTTTACGTATCAGTAAAATCTCAATAAGCAGTGAGCAGTGCAATACTTGGTGTACACCGTAACCGGCAGAGCCTGTGTGATGTGCTGTCCTCCGCCTGCCCTCCCTCAAGGGCTGGTTGGAGTGGTCTGTGCTGGGGGGAGACCTGAGCAGCTTCCAACAGCAACGCGAACCTCCTCAAACCTCCCGGCCTGTCTGGAGCGAAGGCGTGGAGAGGTCCTTCAGCTCCCCGGGGATGGCGTGCCTTGTGTTTCCAGTCAAATAGGCCTTGTGAGTTTACCTGTCATCAAGTCAACACAGGTGTGCCACAGTTAGAGGTGAAAACAGGTGTTCCTGGCTCTTATTTGTAGAAGACCCTGGTGAATGAGATCCCGTACCTGACATAAAGATGGCGCTGGCTCTATTAATGTCACACAGGATGCCCCAAAGCTTTAGGGTGTTCTAACCACTGTTTATAAAAACCTTGCCCCCAAAATTGCTGATTTGCGAGCAAATAAGATTGACAGCCTCTCAACTGAAACACCGTCAAATGCTGTCGTGGACTACTCGGTGCGTTGTGTTTCTGAGAAGGTTTAGTTCCCTGCACTTGCTATTTGTGATATTTGGATGTCGGGCCTAGCGCACTCTATCGAGTCGGAGACGCTACATCAGAGCACAAGACCAGGAAATCTCTGTCTCTGAGCATCTTGGGTCCTTCTGTGCAGAAGACATTCCTTGGGTGGCCTCACGTTTTTGCCGCTCAAGCACATAGAAAGAGTTACTGTGATCCCACAGGCCACATCTGTACGGGGTCTGAATGCGATGGGGCAGACTTTCACCAGTGGGCTGCTTAAACGGGAGCTTGCAGGACTGGATTTAGAAGAAGCTGAAGCAGGTCTGGGTGGGTTGGGTTTTAACACAGCATGAAACAACCTTTTAGAAAGCTCAACAGGCCTATTCCAGATTGCCATTGCAGCTGCTGTTCTGCTACATACAGGTTTTTTTTTTTTTTTACCAACAGATATATTGCTATTTGTGCAAACGAGGTAATTGGGCATTGTTTTCTATTGCAAAGTAGATTCTCAGGACATCCACCAAAATGAAGACCACCTGACTGCTTTGCTTTTGCTTCTGTTCTGCTTATTAATGGTTTCTGCTAACATCCACATATATGAGTTTGTCCATGATAAAGCATGAAAAGGTGAAACAGTGTTGGTCCTCATGCGGCTATGTAAATATTCAGCTTGTGGTAGATTGCATTAAGTGCCTTATAATCCATCCCAATTAAAAAGCAGTCTTTATAGCTGTAATAGTTTTATTGAGAACTGTAACACATTAGACCTACAGATATATAAAGCAGTTAGTTTTATAAAGCATATAGGATATTAAAGTAATGAAAGACATTAATGTGACATCAATTTTTAAGGCGAGTTACTTGCTGAAATAAATGAGTATAGCCTAAAAGTTGATGGCATGTTACAGTCCTGAGTAATGAACCCTTCTGCCCCCTAAAACCTCTTAGAATAAATAATGCTTGAGCAAGTCAGTGGTCATTAACTCTTTATCCTCTGAGAGCTACATGTCACATTGATGTCTCATCTGATTTTTTTAAACTTTTAAAAATTCATTCAGAAAGGAATTCTCTTTCCTGGAATATCTCTAACTTGAGGTGCGTTATTCTGATGTGTCTGCTTCCCTAACGTCTTCCCCTTTTCAGGGAAGCAGAGCTGTGACTGGTATCCCCAGATGCAAAGTTCTTGAGGAAGTTACTTTTTCCCTTTTCCTTTATTTGTTTTTCCTTTTCCTGCTTTCTTACTGCCTGCCAGTGCTCTGATTCGTGCTCCGCCCAGCGGTGTCTTGGCATACCAAACCTGGAGAATCAAAAAGCATGTTTATGTTTTATTAAAACTTTAAAAAAAAAAAAAAAAAAAAAAAGAACACTTAAAATTTTTATTAGTACAATGGAGCATTCCTTAAAAAACCCAAAACTCTTAAAATCCTGGCTGGCTTGTGGAAAAGCAGAAATTAAATCCTCAGATCTCTTGAGGACATTATTATAACAAGAAGTATAGCAATTGCTTGCTTGAGCTGTGTCTCATTAACAGGAATACTTAGCTGGGCCATTTGTGTTGCTATAGCTATGGAAATGTTAGAACTTCTACGATCAACCCTATTTCTGAGGTATATAGCTCTTGTGCAAACTCCCTCCAGTCTGAAACTTGGCAAAAGACAAAGCGTCTACTTCTCATGGCCCTGCAAATCAATCCAGACAGTTTTTATTTCAATGAGAGAGCTTAAGAAGCAAAACAAACCCTGAACATTAAAAACCTGTTTATTGCTTTCAGATGCCTGTTCACAGTCCCGTGACTTGTAAATGATTTTGGTATAGTTGTTCTCCAATCTTGCCAAGCTCCTGGACTGTAATGTCAACAAGGCAGTTTTAGGCCATGTGAAAATAATGTAAAGTGAAGGAGAAGGCAATGCTTTACTGTTAGTAGTGTGTAGGAATTAGTCTTTCCCCATATGTACGCGCAGGAACTTTTATCAGTAAAGTCCTGCCTGCACCAGAGATTAAAATGCCACTAGGTGTTGACATGATTGATAAAATGCCTTCCTTCTTGACTGTATTCGCCCATGCGCTGCCTCAGGAATGAATGTCTTTCCTCTGACCACAGACCACTATTTAATGCCACAACTGTGTCCCCTCTGCCCTTCACTTGGGCTCCTGTCACCTTCAACCTTCCTACCACTGTGGTACCCTGTAAAGTCTGCCTTTTTCATAGGATCCATCCAAAACGCTGCCTCCAGTTTGAGCCTGGAAAGGCTACCCCCAGGAATTTGCCTTGTCCAGTTTCCCAGTATGTGTTACAAACGGGCAGCAGCAAGAGAAATAGTTGGAAGAAGAGGTCTTGGAAGTGTATAGGGGAAAAAAGAAAACCCCTTAATGCTCCTCTCCTGGCCCCAGATGGTCCTTCTTAGTGTCATGCTGCTTAAAGGCTTCCTCTGGGTCCTGGAAAGGGGCTGATGACAGGCACCCTATTTGGATCTCTTGTCTTGCAGATTAAATGCTGTCACCAGGTAAATGCAGCTTTGATGGCTGTCAAATGTCCGGCTGGCTGCTGGGCAGCCCTTTAAAACCGATTAAAACGTCACGCAACCTCCTGTGCATCCACATCTGGGTGGGTGGTGTCATGGGAGGTGTTTGGGAGGAACCCCTGGGCGCTCAGTGCAGCGGCTTGGGCAACTGAGGTCGGCTGTCCTAAAGATGGTCTGGGGCCAAGCTCTCCCTGCGTCAGGGAGAACAGGCACAGCTGGGACAGGGTGGGGCAGGGAAAGGTCTGGAGATGGCTGTTTCTGGTCCTTCACCTGGGTGGGATAAGAAAGACAAGGTGGTGGTTGTGACTGCTGGATCGGGGAGGAACTGGCTAAAGCAATGCCCCTGGCCTCCCATGCCTGACAGGCCATGAGGCCGGAGAAATTCTGTTTTCCCCCCAGATTTGTTGTCCTGGGTATGATGCTCTCCAGACGTTAAGTGGGAGAAGGAAGGAATAACAACACCCTGCCAGCAGCTTGCTGGGAGCTCAGCAGCGCCGTGGAAAGCGCCGTTTGGTGGGCGCGGGCTGGGGGGCTCGTCTCACTGCCCGCTCTGAGCCGTGGAGAAAGGACTCTGCTGCGCGTGGCAGGAGGAGCCCAGCGACTCGTGATGTCTTCTCGTGTTCTCTGCCCATTTTCTTTGTGCATATATTTCAATGCACAAAATTAACCTGCCTGTTGGCATGTGATAATGGCTGCTTTGGGCTCTTAAGCCAGGGGAACCGCTGTGTGGGATTAATGAAGCCAGCTCTTCAGGTATGGTTAAAATAAAAGTAGGTTTATCACTGATGCACTAGCATCTGAATGGGGGATGTAAACTACTGACAGGAAGTGTCTGATCAGAGTTAAAATGTTTACTTGTTGGAGGAATGATGTCCACAGTCTCTGGTATGGGTTTTCTTACACACCGTAAGTATTTTGTACCAGTCACTGCCAGGCAGAACTAGTGTGCTGGTGGGACTGCCCTTTGCTCCTCCAGGACTACTGCCATTTCTGTGTGAGGATTTGTATCGATCGCACTGGTGCAATAATTTATAATTTCAAAAATGTAGAAGTATAATTGGGGCAGAAATTTGAGTAAATTGAATGAAGAAATCACATTATTACAAATTCTGCATCATTTATATGCATTTTGGAACACTGGCAGAATATAAATGTCAAACAGGGAGACTCAAGTTTCCAGTGACTAGAAATCAAAGATTCATCACAGCACTAATTTTCACCTTGAATACTGCATTTTAGCTGCCCCACTTCAAAAAGGACAAAGCAAAGGAACAGAAAAGGTACAGCGATGGCAATGATTAGAGGCTCAGGAAGAGGGACTTCTGTGCAAGAAGAGATGGAGATATGGGAGTTAATTAATGCACGAAGCCATTTTGACAGTCCTCTTCCCCTGTGCCATATTACAGGTTCTGGGGCAAGGTTCCATGACATTTAAGGGAAACAAATTTAAAACGGATAAAAGGAAATACTTTCTTAAGGGCTGTAATTAATGCAAGGAAATGATTGCCGTGGGACGCTGAGGACAGTATCATTTTAGCCGTGTTCAAAATGAAGTGCTGCCTGCATACCTTGTGCTGTACAAAACAGGCACATTTATAGTAAGTGTAATAATACTTTCAAGTTAGTCGCACTAAATACTAGCTCTCATGTTTCAGGGTACAAATGGATTACTACTTGGAGCTGGGAATGATAGTTTTTTTTTTTTTTTTTTTCTCTTTGCTGCAACACTGAACCATTAGCCTTTCCCTGAGGAAAGATATTGGTTTAGATAGGAAGCATGAGGAAAAAAGAGTAATTTGCCAAATATCACAAATGCTGCCTATGTCGAGTGAGCCAAATGGCTCTAAATGGAAACTGGAAAGTATTCAACGGGGCTGGGAGAAATATGTACTATCATTAGGCTAGCAGTGGAAGACGACTTGGACAAAGTTGTTAGAAACTGCATTCTGTTTATTGTGTGAGGTGCTGTGGGGATTCAAAACCAGAGGGGATTCAAAGAGCAAAATGAAAAGGAAACCTTCCAGCTAGGAGGACTGGATGGTTTATTAGCAGGTCTGGGTAGAAGTGGAGGGGGTATGGGACTGAGAACTCTTTTGGGGTCTCTTGGCTTCAGCACACAAGTCCTATCCCATTTGGAGCCCCTGGTGCGGGCTGCCTGCAGCTCCTTGGTACCCAGCAGGGTTTTCTTTTTTGGGGGTCAGGGCTTTTACCACCACTTAGTAGGGTCGAAGTGCCCTAGTTGAGCATTATCCCATTTTTCTGAGGTGTCAGTGCTGCTAAACTGTAGTGTTGCACTCAGTAGGTGGTTCAAGTCCAGTTCAGCTGTCCCTAAGCTATACTGAAGTCACTACAGTAAATAATTTGTAGGCCTGTACTTAAGCCTGATAAACTGTTCCCATCAATAGGAAACCCAAAAGCAATACGGTGAAAGCAGAAATAACCACTACATAAAGATAATCATAGTCTAGGGAAAGAAAGAGTAATTATTACAGTTACATGTGGAAAAAGTAGTTGTTTGCAGGGTGGTTCATGTATATTTGGTGTAATGCATCTCAAATGCACTAGGGTTTGCCTTCAGGGTTTTATAGCCCTGAGGGTGAGGAGAGGGATGGAGCTTGAAGCAGAAACTAATTTTCCTTTTTAAACCCTGAAATGAAAACTCCTGTTTGAAATAATTTGAAATAAGGACTTAGTATTTGACCCCTATGTGGACCACCCTGCAGACCCTGCACGTCCAGGATTTTGGCTTCTCGAGATAACGTAGCCAGGCTTGCTGAACATGTCGGCTCAAAGAAAAAGGACCAATGCATTGTGCTGCTGGCACCTGCATAATTTATCCACGCGTGTGAAGGCCGTTCTGTTCGGATAGCTGGGTGCAGGCAGTAGGTTCAGCAAAGCAGTCTGCCAGGCGTGTTGCTGTGCAGAGCTGCTGCCTGCAACAACCTCCAGCTGCCTGGCAGCCCGGGCCGCCAAACATCTCCAAATGGGGGAGATGGGTGTTTGGTGCCGTTGAGCCATACATCATCATTGAAATAGTGATGTGCCAACCCATCAGCAGAATTAGCAGGTCTCTAGATCAAATGTGCCTGGACAAGGACATGGCAGGAGACGATGAAAGACAGCTGGTTAACATAGCTCTTAATGTCACCTTAAACGTTTCTTCCTCCTCTTTGTACACAGGGTCCTGTCTGGCCAGAGCTGTCGTGAACTCGGCAGTCCTCAGTGGCTTCCTCCTCATCTGCAGGAGCCGTAGCTCGGTCAGGACAGCTTGCACTGCCAGGACAATGTGTCCCTGGGTGAAACCATCGGACACCTTTGCTAGGCAGCTTATGTTCAGCAAGTTGGTGATCTCTCCACCATTCTGCAGGATGATGTGTTTCCACAACACTGTTCATCAGGACCCAGAAAATGAGAGAATGCCAAAGACATGCATTAAGGAAAACAGGAGAAATATTTTTGCATTTTGAAATTGAAGCAGGAAAATAAGGGGTATCAGTCAGGAAAGACAAGATTCAAATTTTTCTTGTTTGCTGTTTCTTTCATCTACAGATTTGTAGCATAGAGGCCTTCAGGCACATCTGTTCTTAAGCCATTAGTGGTCATCTGTTGGCTACCAGTAAGTACTTTTCAGAAAAATCATTAAGGGCACATAACGTGAGGTGGATATGTGTGGAAAAATGGAAAGAACAACTTAAACATGCCTGTGTGCATACACAGAAAGAGAACCTGTCCAGAATGTTCCCATTTGGGTGGGTAGAGTTAAGTACCTATATTAACAGCCTGTTTTTATTTCTGTGACCCTGATCACAGGCTACTCCTGCTGAACTGAAGGCTGCTATGAGGACTCAATGTCTGCTTTGGAAGCCAAAGGCTTCCAGCTATGCGGGCACATGTTGCAAAGGCCAAGTGTAAATTTCTGTGATTGGCATTTTGCTTGTTATTTAAATGGTGAACCTGTTTGTATCTTTTAGCTGTGAACCTCTGACATGAAGGTTTTCTTAACGTTTGTGAAGTGCCTGAGATTTTGCTTCCAAAAATAAATTAATAGGAGTAGTAAGCTCTTTTTGTTTTATCCTATGGAAAGTAATGGTCTGTCTCAGAGAAACTTAGTAAAACTTTTGTGCCATCTCACTGTGCTTTCCTTTGAAGACTGATAGGAAAACATTTGGAAAAAATAAGAAGTATTATGCATAGAGATAGGTTCTTGAATGAGACAGACAATTTGTGGTTTGAGTATTGTGTGTTTGAACACTCATATGCAGTATGAAAATGTTGGGTGGAAAGTTAATGGTACCGGATGCTGGGGCAGTCATGTAATGGAGAAAACCTGTCTTGTTTTTAACTTCAATTGCAATGTTGATACTATGAACTTGTGTCTATAATTATTGACAACATTGTACTGCATTTTTCACTTAGGCAAATTGTGATCTTCCACTTGAATTATATCCATGCTCAATAATTATTGGCAGAATCACTAATTCATAAAAGAGGAATTGATGCACCCAACAGTGAGCACCTCTTTTGCGCAGCCATATATTGTGTGCTGCAGCTTCTGTTCCTCGTAGGATGATGCATAATACGAGGTACTGACTTGCTGGGTGATTAATAGCAAGAAACCAGTATAGGATTGTGCATCTTCCAGTTTAACGATTTCCATTGTACGTTTACTGTTTCCATCATGCCTAGATTGGAGTATTCTGGTTTGTAACAAAAGGGAGGGTTGTAGCAGACAGGTAGCTGTGCACTGTGGCTGTGAATATTTGTTATGTCATGGCTTTTCTGTCAAAACAAGTTTTTCTAGTTCTCAAATCAGGTGTCAGGCACTGAAAACTGTCAAGATTGGAAGGTGAGTGCTCTGTACTGTAAAGATCATGTTTCCACTGAACTTCAGGGAAGGTTGGAGATAAAGAACAAGCCAGGCTCTGTCTTAAATGGGACAATGTCAAAAAAATAAAGCTACAAGTTTAAACCTGCTTTAAAACATCAAGAGTTAACTTTTTTGGGCATTCTTAAGCTTGCATTTGAAATCCCTTTAGCAGGCCCTTTTTTTTGACTCCAAATTAGTGGTGACAATCCCAGAATGTGACAGTTCAATCCCCAGAAGTGAACACAGCTAAATTCAGCTGCTATCACCTCCTTTCTCTAGGTCTAATTCATGACCCTTATCTGTTAGTGATTTATCAGAGCTGTAACATAACATGAAACACATGTTAGCTTGCTTAGAGACCATTTCCCATCCACACTATGAAAATTATTGAACGTGGGAGAGATTTACAATGTGCTAGGCAGTCAAAACCTGTCTTGAGTCTGCCCAAATGTATGTATCATCTCAGTAATCTCCGTACCTCGGCTCCCTCTGTGAAAGGCAGTATGAGATGGGACTTCACAATACGGTTGCAGGATTTTTGTAACAAGGTGACTATGCGGAGCAATGTTTGTAGTCAAGGTCTAATTGTACAGCGAGATCCCTGAACTGAATGTGGTTTCTTTTATTATTGTATTCTTCTGGGACATGATCTGTCAGAGATCAGTGGCATGAAGAGTTTGTTTTCCTTGATGTGGTGATCAATAGGAGCTGCTGGCAGAAGTGCACCATTGAGAGTCCTAACTGGAACTCTTTGGTGCCATTCTGAATTGCCCCAAACCTCTTTCCATGTTATCTTTAGACTGAACCTAAAACAGCCCTTCTGCTCATGAGTCACCACATCGACACCTTTGTACCCAGAAAAATGTATTAAACCACATGAAAAAAAATTATATTTTTGGGAACAAAAGCCCTTCTACCAGTCGCTTCTGAAGGATGTGGACAAAATACCATTATTTTTTGTAGTAATAGAATCACATTACTAAGCTTAATTTGGAGCATTTCTTCCCAGTCAATGCTGAGCTATTCCAGACTTCAAGGTGATTCAAATCTGAAAATGAACTTGCATTCCTGGAAGTCTGTCTTTTTCTAGCCATGGAAATTGGTCTTTCCTTACAAGCTTTGAGTCTCACCATATGGGGCACTCAATGAATCTTGTTAGGCTTTGGGAGGGCCTGTCTATCACTGTAAATATTTGATAGACTAGACATGCAAAATCTTGGATGACTTTACGATTTCCCTCATGATCTGTAAGTACAAAAATGGAATTTGATAGTGACAAATCTCAGTCCTCCAGACATGGTTCTGTTTATGGATAGGCCCTGAAGTGTATTGTTTAGAGTATGGAAACTGGATAGGAATAACGGAAATTCAGAATCCTTATGTAAAACAAAACAAAACAAAACAAAAAAACAACAAAAATGGTTAAAGTAGAAAATGTGCACTGAAATAGGATCTTATCCTTCATACAGGGGAAAAAACAGCTTGGGCTGAACTTGCTGCACACTAAACTCATGAAAAAACGTTAATCACAGGTGAAGAGTATTTTAAACTCTTCTCCTGTCTTCCACTTTCATTATTTGATCTTTGGGGTAGCCTGTATAAGTATTACCAGAATTTTCAGGAACTGAGATGTACCAGAGGTATGAATTGAGTTTGAAGTCAGTTTTGAGGATAACCAGACAATAAGCATGGATTTTTACACAGTAGTGCAATCACCAGGATGACTTGAAATACTTGCCAAATCTTGAAGCGTAGTCAGGCCTAGGAATCAGAATGATTTTTTGGTAAAATTTGCAGAAAGGTTTAAGATTAGCATCAAAGGGACGGTTGGTGGTTCCCACTAGCAGCACTCTGTCCTGTGCTTTCAAAGCCTTGAGGAATTTGGGGAGGATCTTTTGCAGTCGTTTTGGGTTCATCTTCAGCAGGTACATGTAAATACAAGGAGGAAAGAGTTGTTACTGACGCTGACAGTTTAGAGTTAATGAGGTGAAGCTGTAGACGTGTTATATACAACAGGATTTTATGCTTTTTTAGTCATCTAGTTGCACTGATTATAAGCAGTCTAGATGCTCAACCTAAGTAGAAAGCCCGTGTCTTCTGGAAGTCACTTAAACATTGCATTTCTGCTTGTGTATTTGTGGGTTTGTGCTAGTGCCTCTCACTACTGAATTTGCTGGTCCTGTTATTGAAAAGCAGGAAGGAAACCACTCATTTAAAGAAAGAAATCCTGATTTCCAGTTCAAGGAGAAATATTGCTTGGACCTGTGTACCTGATGAACCTTAACAGACAGAAAAACTGCCAGGGTAGGTAATCTGGTGGGGAATCCTCCCGGATCTTGGAGGTTATGATCTATGAACTCCTACCCATGGCTTACATGTGAAAAACACACTCCTTAATTTTTGCTATGATTTCTAGTTTGCTGAGGCTCTAACCTGAGAACACAAGCTGTGTGAACTCGGGATTCATTTCTTTGCAATAATTTACTGTTTGACTTTAACAGATATTTAACTACTATTTACAGAACAGATGAGTATCAAGCACAACCTGTTATTGGTTGGAGAAGCTTAATCAAATTGCTGTGGTGTCACACTACTGTTAATAGAGCTCTAAGTGAATAACTGGGTTAGGATAGTGTATCAGAAATCTAATGACTTGGAAGCCTTTTTCAGAAACAATTGAGACTTAACATCCAAGTCACCAACATTCACTTGAAAACTTTACTCTCTAGATCACCCTGTTACTTTATTTTTTTTGTTTGTTTAAACTGTATAGTAAGCAGCTCCCTGGAAAACTTGGGTTTCAACTGCAGATCAGCCTTCCTTAATGTCAATAAGGAAGAGACTGTCCTGCAAATCTTTTCAGCTGAAAGGCAATAATAAAGACCTGTGAATCTACATTGCACGTATAAACTTTGTGATCCAATTTTTCTGTTGTCTCTAGTAGCAGACAGCTGACAGAAAGGAGACCAAGCTCTGTTCTTTGGAGCGAAAGCTACAGAGGAAGGTAAACTGGGAAATCAGTAAGAAATCCCCAAAGTCTTAGGGTAGTCACACAGTCGTTTTCTAGCTAAACTTGTCTTAATTACATCTGTTTACTCATTCTTCTTATTCTCATGGTCATACCATGCAGCTTCCTAAGTTTGTCAACTGCTTAATCGTGATAATGAGTTAAGCATGTCTTAGCCCTGGTCCCGCTTTGGAGCATGGGCATGTTGCTTGCTAGGACAATGAATCCAGCTCATGCTTTTGCTCTTGGATGAACTATTCCCGTGGCCACCCCTCAATACCAGCTGTCATCTTTTCATCCCCTCTGTCACGCCTAGGCACCCCACGGTCCCCGCAGAGGAGAGCGGGACGCCTGCGCTCGCCCCCAGAGAACATGCCTTGTAACCACAGTATGTCTGCCCTGGAGCAAAGCAGAAGTCTTGGCCTCCCCCTTGCTCTGAAAGAAAGGATGGTGCTCTGTCCGCACCCAAGCAGTATGCTTGCTCTCTGAGGGCATGACTTCAAATCACAAGCTCTTATCCAAACTTTGCCATTCCCTTGTTGGGAAGCTTTTGGTAATGAACTTGACTTCTTTGATTAAACAAACTGCTGTTACATATCTACCCTTAAGTTTTAGCCAACCTTGCTACTTTTCCTCTGTCAGGGAGATCTGGTCACAGCAATGACCGAAATGTGGATTTATTTTGTTTCTAACACATTTTATGCTGGCTAGATTACTCTGTGATTTATATATCGGTTGCTACTCATAGACTTCAAGCTTTCCTCCCCTTCATCTGTATTGGAAAGAAGTACAAATATTCTCCAAGATGTTTCAAGACATCGGTATTGCTATAAAAGTGAGAATTATCAAATTACTTTAGCTTTGGAGGTGGGGCAGGGTAGAAGAATCCCATCTTGCTGAAATGACTGATAACAGTTACTTCAAGTGAGACATGGCATTTTCTGGGCTTGCTTTCTTCTGCTGGAAAAACTGACTCTCTCAGGAGATGCAGTGAATTTTTCAAACAACTGTCTGACTCCTATTTTGCCTCTTGCTCGTGAAAATAAGTCCTAATTTATACCCTGCACGTAGAACATAATTTTTGGGGAGTGACAAATGATATTGATGGATACCCACTGACCTGGAGTTGGTTACAACAAGTGTTCATTGCTCAGCTTGTAGGAGTCTTAATTTTAAAATCTGAAATGATTGAACCAGTATCAGAGACCAAGCACTCATGTTAAACCCTCCACTCATGTTAAGCCTACTAAGCCAGACTGGCATTTATGTGTCGGCAGCTCCTGTTATGCTTGTGAAACCAATGTGTGTCCATAGCATACACATTTCAGGGATATGTCCTGAAAGCTAATAATATCTCCTCCACTTTGAAAGAAACGTGTCAGTAGCAAGAAGGGCTGTTCAAGGGGTAGGCTATGATTTCAGCCACCATGTGGACCTGAGCTGGAGAAGAGCAGGTTGAATTGTGAAGGTGACCTCTAGTTATTTAGCTATGAGAGACACACACCACATTTCTAGTGGGTATTTGAAGAATATAAGGCTTCTTTTTATCAGGTTCTCAGTCATGGTACCAGAAATGTCACACTGGGATGAGCAAAGTGACTTCCACTCACTTTGGCTTCTGAGGGGCTGAGATTAGCTCATCTTCCCCAAAATTCTAGTGCTCCTAAGGAAGGCTCCCCAGACTGCCGGTTACCACTGCCTGTCCCTCCTGTTTCATGCTCTCTGGCTCCAAATATGGGTTATGCTGTGAACTATGTGGGACATGAATTTTCAAGCCTGGAGCCATCCACTCGCACCAAGAACACAAGAGACCTTTTGTTAAATACCCACAGGTCTTGGGATATGATAGCAGGGACAGAGGTGATACTTGTAACTCTTGAGGTGGAAAGGATGAGAAATTTTTCTACACTGGTGACTACCAAAGCAGAGGAAGATCATGAGTACTCCAGGCGACCTTTGGCCCCTAATCTTAATTTTAATCCCCATCTGCACTTGCTGTCACAATTTTAGCCCAAGAGAAAGGTTCCTTTTTGGTGTAGGGACCGCTGCAAGGCATCAACCACAGCACACCCATCGGCTCATACGGCCCTCACAGAAATAACAGCTTCGTCTGAGGTGATGCTTCATCAGTCTTCTAAAATACAAACTTGTGTCCATCCCACAGACTAAATGTACAGGACTTGCCTCAAGAAAAAAGCTTGAATCTTTCACATGGAGCTCTACATGTGAAATATTTTGCAAGCAGCGTGAATCTAATCAGGATTTCGGGTGAATTGTGCTCCGCTGCGGTGGTTGAGTTGCTGTGCCTATTGGGCAGTGTTTTAATTTTCTTTCTAGTGGGGAAGCTACACAAGAGAGGAAGGAATAGAAGCAATGGCAATGGGACTCCTGGGAACCCAAGAAAACAATCTGTAAACATAACTATTTAACATAGGCTTTTTGTTTTCACAGTGGAAATCTATCCTCGTTACTTTATTGTTCACTTTGGCTCCATCCAATCTCTCAAATTAATAGAGCTGAACAATTTAAGCTCATCTTAACTTTTAGTTTCTTGCCTCGTACTTTGAAATTCTCCATTATTCTCTTCTACTTTTCAGTGCACTGATGAGCAGTGACTGGACTATTTTTAAATAAAGCAAGTATAGGTGTAGGAGAAAAATGTGACCTCTTGGGGGCTCTTAAGAAGTCACAAGACTCTCTTAAAAGAAAAAAAAAAAACGTTAGTGAGACAAGCTATTATCAAGCAAGCTTTGGCAGGTCTGGCCATACTGGTATGTGCTAAGCTAAGAAATACACTTGTTCCTTTGTGTCAGCTGTAATGAAACAGGAGAAATTATCTGTACTGAAATAAAAAAGGAGCAACTCACCTCTTCAGCCTTCGGCACTGCTTTAGAAAATATTTTTTCTGTCTCTCCAATCCACACGACTGAAGGCTGCAATTGCTTAGCCACCTAAGAGAAAATGGGGGAGAGAAGGCAAGAAGTTGATCAAAATGGCTACGATTTCATACCTGGGTGCCTATAATTATGCCTTTGAATCCATATTTCAGCAGTTAAAATTAGCCTGGTTTATCTTTGTCCAGAAACATTCAGCACTCATGGATAGCACTGGCTCTGCTCAGCAGCCTTGGAAAATCTGACTGTTTTTAGTTAGGAATCTAACATTAAGAACCCAGTCCAAATTGGATCATTTTGACTGCTATGCTCATTCTTCATTTCTCAACCCAAATTCAGCTGTAGTCATGCAAAAGGAAGCCTGGACCTGGAGTTCAATGGCAAATGATAGACCACCAGCAGCTTTAGAGTGGCTGCCCTTGCCCACAGGATCCCTCCCTGGTTTTCCAAAGGCAATACAGATGGGGAGACAGGCAAGACATGGCTATTGCACGAGAAGGAAGGGTACTAATATTTAAGCAGAATAGGCTGACATGCAATCTTCTGGCTTACAAAGTAACATTTAATTTGCAGTTAGCCTAAGAATTAAAATGGAACCTGTTAAATTTGGAGCGGGGGTTGTCTATACAAATGGGCTTTCTGGCTCCGGAGTCAGAGGCACTATACCCCTGGTTCACAGCAGGATGGCAGCAATGCTACAGGCTTTTTCACATCTTGCACTCTCCCTATTGCTATAGAAACGCCAGTGGTTTAGACATTCTGCTGCCAAATTTTAATCACTTTCCAGTGGCTCTCAGAGCCGTGCTAGTTTGCTCAGCAACAAAAGTGATGGCTTGGAGTCAATGGGTAACGAGAGAGATGGCATTCTTCTGTCCTGCTTTTTTTTCCCTCCTCAGTTGAAACTGCTGCTTCCAGGAAGGGAGCTTACAAAATCGATAGGTTGTATACATCATAAGCTCAATGTCTGATTGACAGCCAGTGCAGGAAAAATTAAGTCATGAACATCTTTCTTCAAAGCACTGCAGTTCATTTTTTATGGATGCATTTCAAAAGCACTAAGTGTGTGTGCCTGTACAGTAAAAATGGATTGAAGATAGGGGAAAAGAATAGTAGGTGAGGGCTGTTAAACTTGTTTGCTCTGCTGTGCTGCTGATGGGGTGAAGTGGAAACAATGCCGTCTCCAGCATGTGACACTTTATTTGTGGTAACTTGTCAGTCCTAGAATATGTCAAGTGCTACCTCCAAGCTCAGAACAGTTTCATCAGGGAAAACTGAACTTTTTCCTTTGTTGGAAGGCAGGAACTCAAATGCTTAGCATTACTAATGAGGATTTAAGAAATAAAAAAATCATATAATGAAAGATAACATGAAAATCCTGCAGAAACTGATGTGTGGACCCAGGTAGTTATGTGAATGTTTATCTGTATGTACAACTTAAGGAGTAACTTCTCAGTCCAGCAGTGAATTGAGTATATGAGCTGGAATGACAGATCAAAATTGTACAGCAATAATATCTGCCATTTTAAGGCCAGATGCTTTTTTATCTCTCCTATTTATCTGTTTGCAGAGGTACGTTCGGCGTATTCTTAAGCCTGCAGACACTGCAAGGTACATTTGAGAGGGTAAGCCTGTGGCTTTCATGGAACTGAGCTGTGCAATAGCCTTAGACTTGGGGATATTCTGCTGAGTATCCTGCTAGTCAAAGGCTCAGACACCTGAAGAAAATGCAAGTCAGTCCTCCTGACTTGCCTTTGCAGGTGAATTCAGTTAGCTCCTGGATGTCTGTAAACGGGCTCGGAGACAAGTGGTGGAAGAGTAATGTGGTAGCATGGTTATATAGCAGAGATGGGATAAGTGGTACTTTTTGTAAAATTAAGACTTGGAAAGAAAGATACAGGTGTAGTTTAAGTCGCTGAAAGAAATCTACAGCTTCTTAAAGAGCTGCATTTGCATTTCATGCACCCACTATGAAATCTACTGTGACGTGTGGAAACTCTGACTCAGAGACCGTCACCAAACTCAGCACCACTAATGAATGGATTATTAGCTGGGGCCTTCTGATGTTTCTAACGGTGACTTTTACCTTCAGAAATGTAAGATAACAACCACTTTTTGCTCCTGCTCTGTACATGCGTGGGGAGGATGTCAGATGAGGCAGTGTGAGACTGTTCCCCTGCAAGCCTGCCTTTCCCCCGAGTGGAGATTGGGCTGGTGGCATGCTGTCTGCTCAAGTTTACAGGCTGTCACTGCGGGACCTGATGTTGTTGTGGTGCTTCTTCCTTGCTTCACTCGTGTTTATGACCAAAGAGGTGCTGTGCGCTTGTTTGTAGAGTGGTGGTCTCCTGGTATTTTTGCTTTGAGGTGATGCAGCTGTATGAACCCTGGGAAGCTGCGTAGCTGTTCTGCAACACATTCTCCACACCTGGGTGTCTGATGCTGCAGTGTGATGCGATGGGCTGAGTAAGGGGGGGTGGGGGGGTGGTTACAGAGGCTATAAAAGCTGTTGGCAATGGTTGAACTCTGCTCGTGTACTTCAAAGGGAATCACGTTGTCCTTTCCGCGGGGCCACGGCACTCAGGGAGGTGCAGATCTTCCCCATTTGGCTCAGAGATGACTTCTGTGGTTAGCAGCCCTCTAAAATGGAGCCTTAAGTTTTATATCAGACTATATTTTCATTTTAACTCTTAAAGAACGCTTACTGTCACACCTGTCCTCTTGTTGTTCCTTTTACTTCCCCACTGAGTAAGTGGAAATACAATGAATAACCTCAGCTCTGGATCTTAAAGAGGTGCTTTCCTGTGCTTTCTCTTCTGAGGCAATGACCTAAATGTATGAAGTGGCCTGCATACATTTTTCTGGTGTCTCGACACATTAATACGGCAAAATTCAACACGCTGTTTTTGGGCCCAGCCGTTCCTTTCTCTGAAGACAGACCAGACACCCAGAATCCATCGGCATCTAATTTAAATGGTTGGCAGATATGTAGCAGACTGTATATCCCCCGTGAAAGTGCTTCATTTGAATTATCCATGGACAGTTTGAATCCATGGATAATTAAATGCACTGTACATAATTAATTTGTAATTGAAATTTTATTAGCTTTGCTGCATTCAACAATTTGTTGGAGCTGCCAGCAGATGGCTCCTTAACCCTTCTAATACCGCACCGAGCCAGCAGCCACCTGCGCTGCAAATCGCGCTCTGATCTGTCACGGAGGCTTGATTTGCTCTTCAGGAAAATCATTCCGAAAAAAGCCTTCTCGTCCTGCTGTCTGTCAACATTCACCAACGATCAAACAGCATTTTTGAAGGCCTTGGGTTAAACTCTGGCTCTCAAGCTTGAAAAGCTTAACAGTTAAATTACTGCACTTGAAAATACAGAAACTTGATTCTTGCTGGACACATGTGCGCACAGCTCCTCCAGACTCGAAGGCTTTGGAATTTTTTAAAAGGCCCAAGACTAAAATTTTCTGGAAGCTCAAGTTGTTGCTGAAAACTGTTCAATATTATGTAGTTTATATTCACAGAAATGCTTCAAAGCAGCCAAAGCAGCAAGATGCTGAAACCTGTGATTAGACCTTATCTGTGGGAGCCTCACCGGGAAAATATTCCAGTGCTACAGGGATGATGCCACTGTAGTCTGTTTGTTAGACACAAAATAACTATAAATACTGCCTTCCAACAGGACACATTTATTTTTTTTTGACGTTAGAGTAACACAGTATAAAGCTGTTTTGTCACAGAAATAACACTGTATATTTGAGCACTGGTGGTATTTAACACTTGAAGGGTCTAGGCTTCTAGCAGGCTGAACTGCACCAAGAGAAACAAATTGCTCTGGGATGTCTGGAAGAAAGGCTGACTGTACTGCTCCTAAATTTCAAGTCTAATGGAAGAATCTTGTGTGGCACAGAAGTGCTAAATACGCAGAGACTTCTGCCGATGTACTAGGGTAAACCATGCCTGGTTCTTCAGACTGCCAGAAAAACGATATACCCGAAGTGACAATACGGCAGTGCTTATGAATAAAAGGACCTGATTCAGTGAAAAAAAATTAATGACAGACTTCAAAACTATGTTGCCTCTCAATGCTGGGATTATATAATTTAATCTTAAATAAACTCCAATGTATTTATTTTTTTTTTTGCTATAACACTTCTCTAGTCACCTCTGACTTGCTAAATAGCACAACCGAATAGCCTGGTAAGAGAGTCCCCTAACAGTGATGGTGTTGAAATATTTCTGCAGCTTGCAGCTCTGTAGAACTCCTTGTTCAGTAGAGACGGCTGCACAGCCCACACTGAGCTGTTGATACACATACACGGCTTCGCCGCTGGTATTTCCTCCTGGCCACCTCTTTCCCAACCTTTTAGCCTGGTCAGTGTTGCACTAATAACATTTTCCCATGTGTGGCTTTTTGTACAATGTGCTTTCTGTGTGCTGCTGCGGCCCCGGTAAAGGACCCGAGTGGGGTTGTCTCACTCTGGTAGTGATTAACCTGATGGCTGCCTTATGGTTGCTAATGGAAGGCCAGTGCTTGTCACTTTTATTGCCTTGGAGTTAAGCCTTATAAACTACCCGCATTTTTACCCTTCTGTGTTGCAGAGTCACACATTCTACCTTCTCCCCCGGATCCTTTCTGGATTTGTTTTTGCTTCTATGCGTTCTTCGCTATCCTTCTTTGCATCTTTTATAGAAGCTGGTGCAGTGCAGCAGTGTTTTGTGCCTCGATGGGAACACGGGAGAGCTGAGCCATCAGCTGGTACAAGCTGGCAGAGAGCCCCACTGATTTCAGGTTGGCTCAGCACATGGGAAACGTGGCTTAATTGAAATATTCCAGCATGGTCTGGTTCACGCTTGAAGGATGAGCTTTGTTATGGGGTTATAGTGCTTCTATATTAGAGACAGATCCTCTCTTTTCACTCCGAAGCAGAGCTGACCTTGCAGGCTTTGCTGTGTCTTTACAGAGAACACAAGTGCTTGGGCTTGGTGTTTGCAGCTTCTCTCAAGTTTTCCTATTCCATATTAATCTTCCTTACGTTTCCTTTGAATAGGCCGATTGAAATGTTGGTGTTTTCCTGTCCTGGTATGAGAAGTCATTTCCTCCGTATGACATTTGAAATGCCTGCTTTGAGTAACACACAAGCCTTTCGTTTGGATCAGGGCTGGTATGTCTCTTGCAAGTCTCCTCCCTGAAATCAGGGAGGGGGGGGAAAAAGAATTTGGCTCTTGCATCTGAAACAAATTAAAGTTTCATTTTTTCCAAGGCTGTTCACTTGTTTAGGGTGTCTCCCACGAAACAACTGCCAGCAGCCAACACTCCGTTATGGACGGAAAGTTTCCTAATGGTCATTTTATGCTCTCCAGAATTTCCTTTCATTACAGAAACTCCATTTGCAGATGTGATAGGTAATCGAAAGTGCAAGGTTACTTCACCTTTATCACACAGCACCATTAATTCTTACTTACTAAATCTTGGTGTTTAACGACAGTTACATGGATTGTAAGATAACAAAAAAAAGAAGTGTCATGTTTCCTGTCATTCACCTACAAGTGGAAGGTCTGCATTCTGCTTGACTAACCCTGTATAAAGGCAATTCTGGAAAGCTCGCTTGACACCAGTCACAGTTGCTCTTTGCAAAAGATCGTGACCAGAAGTGTCTGATTAGAGAGACATGGTGAATCTTTCACTGATCATCTGCACACAAGGTGCTTTAACAAGGTGTACTGTGGTATGTCAGATAGTAGACTGAGAGCTGTGAATATTAAATACTCTTTGTTAGCTGCAAGATACCAGTCGCTTTCATGGCTTGTCTGCTATATGTGCCGCGGTATATTGTAGTCTCACAATAATCCAAATATCTTTACAGCAGACTTTTTTACCAAGGTGAAAAATAAACTTTTTTGAGGGCAAATACTAGTGTTCGCCTTCCTTTTGTTAAGGAATTTGTTTTCCTTGTGTTTGCTTCAGCTTAGGTAACAGTAGATTCCTGCAGATCGGGATATAAAAGATTCCTTATACTTTGATTCCTTGTGAAACTTTTCCCCTAACATAAACGACTTCCCTTGTAACTTGTGTCCATTGCCTCTTGTTCTATTGCTGTGCGTCTCCGGGAGAAGTCTGGCTCTGTCCTCTGCATTATCACATGAAGCCCCTGAAACAGCAGACAGATTTTCCCTCTCACTCCAGCCTTCTAGGCTGAAACAACTGGATTTTTTTCAAGTTACCTCATGCACTCCATCCCCCTTATCTCCATGGCTCTCCACTGGACGTGCTTTGCTTGTCAGTGCCTGTCTTGTAACAGGGTAGTGCAGTACTGGACAAGGTGTCCAGCTGTGGTCTCAAAAGTGCCAAATAATGGGGAATAGTTAATTGCTTGAAGAGGTTGGCTATACTCTTGCTGATCTAGGCCAGTGTTTGGCTGACTCTGCTGCATGGACATGCTGTTGACTCCTGTTCAACTTGCTGTCCTTAGGAGCCCCCAGTCCCTTCCTGCAAAGTTGCTGACTAGTTGTTGGGCTACAGCCTGGACCTCTTTGTGCTGTTGCATGAGAGTTACTCCATCCCAGGTGCAGGACTGTGATACTGGATGCTGTAAAGAAGCAGCAACTGATGGCAGGACTAATGGAGTGGATGGCTGTGTCAGGGACTTGAGAGATCCCAGAGACAGAAATGGAGACACACTTGATTAACTGCAGAGGCGAGAGCCTGCATGGGTGGAGGATTGCTTCCAGCCTGGCTTTGAGAACCTACAGAATCTGAGCTGAAATCATCAGCAGACAAATCGATGACTCAGCCATGGGGGAAGAAGGTGGCAAGGAAAGGTGAAACAACCAAAGGAATTAGGGGTGGAAATTGAGCATAGCTGATTTGAATGGTGCTAAGACAGGCCGGTGTTATGTTAATATGAGTTTGCACAGAAATGAGCATGCAGATGATGTATTCCTTGGAAAGAGATACTGTGGGCTGTGCTTTTTGCTCTGTTGTTAAAGCAGCAGAGTTTGAAGTAGTACTGCTCTTGCAGTTGGAACAAGTCACCTTTTAATAAGCAAGTACCTGGACAACCCTTATTCCATGTGATTGACTGCAAGCAACTTCTATCCTGGTAACTCAGGGAGGTTCACCAAAGTACCATTGCTGCTTTTGCAAGGGCTACAGTAGAGAATTAAGCTTGGACTGATCACCATAATTTTGGGGGAGGTGTTGGATGATGTTTCCATTTGTTCTTAAATAATGTGGAAAAATGTAAGGGTTTTTAAATACCTGTATCTAGATTTGTGTACATATACATACATCATGTATATATACTTACATATCTAATATGAACAGATATCATAGAATCACAGAGTGATTTGGGTTGGAAGGGGCCTTAAAGACCATCTAGTCCCACCCCCCTGCCCCGGGCAGGGCCCCCTTCCCCCAGCCCAGGGTGCTCCCAGCCCCGTCCAACCTGGCCTTGAACCCTTCCAGGGAGGGGGCACCCACAGCTGCTCTGGGCACCCTGGGCCAGCGCCTCACCCCCCGCACTGGGGAGAATTTCTGCCTTAGTTCTAAGCTAAGTCTGCCCTCTGCCAGTTTAAAACCATCACCCCTTGTCCTACCCCCACCCCCTGATCCAGAGTCACCCCCCACCTCCCCTGTCCCCCCTTTAAGCCCTGGGAGGCCACTCAAAGGTCCCCCCAGACCCTTCTCTTCTCCAGGCTGAACCCCCCCAACTCTCTCAGCCCGGCCCCCCAGGGGAGCTGCTCCAGCCCCCCCAGCATCTCCGTGGCCTCCTCTGGCCCCGCTCGAGCAGCTCCGGGTCCTTCTGCTGTTGGGGGCCCCCGAGCTGGCCCCAGCACTGCAGGGGGGTCTCCCCAGAGCAGAGCAGAGGGGGAGAATCCCCCCCCTGGCCCTGCTGCCCCCCCTGCTCTGGCTGCAGCCCAGGGCACGGGTGGGTTCTGGGCTGCGAGCGCACGGCGCTGCCTCACGGGCAGTTTTCCCCCCCCCAGCCCCCCCAGTCCCTCTCCTTGGGGCTGCTCTCCAGCCACTCCTCGAGGGCCCAGCCTGGGTTTGTGCTGGGGATTGCCCCGGCCCACGGGCAGGACCTTGCCCTTGGCCTTGTTGAACCCCATGAGGTTTGCCCGGGCCCCCCTCTCCAGCCTGCCCAGGTCCCTCTGGATGCCATCCCTGCCCTCCAGCACGTTGACCACATCACACAGCTTGTTGTTGGTCAACTTTCTGAGGGTGCCCTCGATCCCACTGTCCATGTCACCATCAAAGATGTTGAACAGGGCTGGGTCCAACCCTGACCCCTGAGGAACACCACTTGTCATTGCTCTCCATTTAGACATTGAGCTGTTGACTGCAACTCTTTGAGTGCAACCATCCAGCCAATTCCTTGTCCATCTGTCAAAGCCACATCTATTTAGAGACAAGTATGTCATGTGGGACAATGTCAAAAGCTTTGCACAAGTCCAGGTAGATGACATCTGTTGCTCTTCCCTTATATACCAGTGCCATAACCCCATCCTAGAAGGCCACTAAATTTGTCAGACATAATTTGCCCTTAGTGAAGCAGTGTTGGCTGTCACCAATCACTTCCTTATTTTTCATATGCCCTAGCACAGTTTCCAGGAGGATCCACTCCATGCCTTGCCAGACACAGAGGTGAGATTGACCGACCTGTAGTTCCCCGGGTCCTTTCTACTTCCCTTTTTAAAAATGGGGGTTATTACCCCTGTTCTAGTCAGTGGGAACTTCACTGGACTGTGACATCTTCTCCAATATGTTGGACAGTAGCTTAGACACCTCATCTGCCAGTTCCCTCAGGACCTGTGGATGCATCTCATCAGGTCCCATGGACTTGTGTGTCTTCAGGTTCCTTAGATGGTCTCAAACCTGATCTTTTCCTACAGTGCACGGTTCTTCCTTCTCCCAGTCCCTGTCTTTACCTTCTGCATCTTGAGCAGTGTGGCTGGAGCCCTTGCTGGTGAAGCCTGAAGCAGAAAAGTTCTTGAGTACTTTGGTCTTTTCCACCTTTTTCCAGGTGACCAAATCTTTCCTTTTCCTTCCAGAGAGGGCCCGCATTTTGCCTAGTCTTCTTTTTATTGCTGACATACCTGTAAAGGCTTTTCTTGTTGCCCTTGACATTCCTGGTCATATTTAATTCTATGAGGGTATTAGCTTTCCTGACCTGACCCCTGGCTACCCAGACAGTTTCTCTGAATTCCTCCTGGGCTATCTGTCCTTGCTTCCACCCTCTGTAGACTTCCTTTTTACGTTTCAGCTTGTCCAGGAGTTCCTTGCTCATCCATGCAGGCCTCCTGGTGATCTTACCTGACTGACATATGTTTTGTGTATGTTCCAGTTATTGTATATATTATATATATGCATGTATGCAAAAACCTTAATACTTTCAGCAGGAACCTTCTGTACAAGTAGAAAGGCTGCCTGCCCTTCTCCTGTGTTTAAAGGCCTTGTGCTTTAGCAGGGGCTAAACAATGGAAAAGACAGTGTGTGCGCTGTTCCTGCAGCCAGACATGTGCTTTGCTATTGATGAGGGCAGAGAAATTAAGTGGAGAAGGGTGAAATGTGCAGAGTGGAGGGAGGAGAAGGGCAACTCAGTCTAATGGCACTAGTTTGTGTCAGGGAGTGCTAGATCCAGCATTTGTGTTATGGCATCGAAGGTGCAGGATCACAGCACGGTCGCTTTTCCTTAGGCGCTGCTCTGACCAGACAGAAATGGGGTCCTTGGGGATTGCTTTGCTTTTAACTGTGAAACTTGTCTTTTCTGGGCATGGAGGCACCTGTCACAAAGCCTGCTATAATACTGGATTTAATAAACCACATCTGATAAATCCCAGGGAAAGCCAATTTGAATTCAGTCTTTTAGTAGGCCTCTGGCACTGGGAAAATATTGTATTTGGCTTTTTCTAGTGTATGTGCTGTGTTTTTATCTTTCTAAGAGTATTTTGTCTGGAAATGTTTACCAGCTTCCTTCCTTAGCAAAAACACTGAGGACTTACAATATGGAAGAAATCCTGCCAGGATAGTGTCTTTTTTTTCTGAAGAGGATTTGGGATATGTTCTTCACAGTTCATATGCCTACTTTCATTTCCAGACTTCTCATACATTTCTGTTAATGTAATCCTGAACTAGGATTCTCTCTTTTGAAAAGCTTGCTGATAGGTAAGCAGAGAGCAGTATAGGGGAGAGCTGTTTTACAGCAACTGTCCCAGAGAGGAAATTTTTGACCACCCCCAGTCTAGTATTTGATTAAATGCCACATGGCAAGCATTCCTGGCTGATGTGCATATAAACAGAGAACAGAATTTTCTCTGTTTATGCAGCTTTCCATATTCAAGGTAACACAAAGCTTGCACAATTGTTAATGTGAAAAATATGGCTACTACGAGTGACTCCTCAAGGGGCATTAAATCCTCTACAGTGGTGCACACGCTGGCTGTCAACAAGCGGTTTTGAAAACTAGAAAGCAGGGAGGGAATTTCAAATTTGGTTGGCAGTCCTTTGGTCCTTGGGCAGCTTTGCCCTCGTATGACTGGTGTGTATGCTCTTTGGTATGGAGGAACTACCATTCAATTCCCTGTTTGTTCCACAAAAGATGTGATGAACTGAACCAACTTGGTAGAGAAGTACACAAAACACAGTACCTTGAGAACCATGTGAAGCATCATTTGCAGGCCGTTCTTGCCTGGATATTTCCCAGCAATGTTGGAAGCAGATAGGTTGAAGAGGTTGGCTCCTGTTTCTGTGCAGATGGCATGGACCAACATTTTCTTTCCAACACCAGCAGGTCCAGCTAGTAACAAGGCTTTCACCAAAGGAGCTTTCTCATGCACGGTTTGGGAACCTGTAAGAAGTCATATGGCACTATTACTGCTTTCATTGCAGTCTGCCATAAAGGTAATGGAATGTTTCTCCCTTTTTTCTTCACTATAAACAATTTATAATGTGAATTCATTGTTTCTTTAATATGGCACGAGTGCTTTCGAGTTCAATTCTGTGTAACCAGAGCTGTGGCCGTAGCACGTTTGAGTTAACATCCCTGTTCGTAGCAAGACTCAGCCACCCTTATTTGTACCTTCTGATGGGCAAACTTGAGCTCTAAATCTACGTGAGCTATAAGAATGGTAATTCGCTGGTAAATTTTTGAGGATGGACACAAGATTTCAGGAGCACTGAAATGGAGCTGCTGTTGGTGGCTATGTGTACAGGCACGCCTGGTGCTCTGCACAGGGACACTTGCCTCCAGTTACATGACAGTTCCCTGAGCTCTCAAACAGAGGCAGGGTTAAAGATGTACCTGTGGCTTTAAGATTTGCATTTGTTGTCAGAGTAAGTCTTCACTTTCTGCAGCTGGACAATGACATAGACCCATGTTGCACATAAGACTAGCAGAATTCCTTGCTCCTGCTGTCTGAAATGACAATGTCCAGCTTGCCCATCTTTAGAGAAACAAACTAATGGGACTAGCATTTGGAGCTGCATTTGACAGTAATTTTGAACCCAGATATTACTGTGTGTTTTATTTTCTCTCCTTTAACTTCTGCATATACCTCCCTTTTTTTGAGTAATTTTTCCTCTTAAATTTCTTCTAAAAATTTCCTCCTAAGAATTGCTATTCGGTGATTATTGGAGGCTCTGTTTGTCACTTTAGGCTAGCTCTGCTTCAAAATCCTCTACTGTAGTTTTCCCCTCTACATATGCTTGCTGAGTGCAGTGTTCCCTTGTTTGCAGCAGAGCTAATGTCCCCAGTCTGGAACATGGCAGCTGCGTGTTGCAGAGCAGGTACAATATATCTGCTAGAAGGAGGATCCTTTTCTGTTCCCTTCATTTTATTTGGGTGAGCAAATGCAAATGCCAGCGTTGCTATGCTTCGCTTGCTCTGCCACCAGCAATGACTGCTCAGCATTTCTAAGTCTGTCTCTCTGGCTGCTCCAGGTAAATTCATCCTGGGCTGTAAGAAATACACTCCATCACCTGGGAAAGTCTAGTAGAAATGCCTGCGTTGTGAAAACAGAACTACAGAGGGAGATTTAGGCGGCTGATGGTGATAGAACTTGTCTTCCTGGCAGCTCTGTCACTGTCACAGCTGAACCTCCAGAGATGGAAGTAGCAGGAAATGACAAATGCCTTATCTATACCCGCTGTTAGTCCAGTAACATCACTGCCTCGATGCCTAAAAACATCCTGTGTCAGTAGAGGTGGTGGTTACAAAGTCAGATTTGAACATCAAGGTGAGCATCCACTACTTCTGAAGGTCTTTGAGATGAGTGTTGTTTATCTGACTATGGGACTCATGGGGGAAACCAGTCCCCAAAGTGATGGGCTGAGGAGAGAGCCCATGGCTTAGCCTGGAAAAGTTCTCCAGTTTAAGGGGGACAGCTGGGTAAGAATGGTGTTTAAAAACAAATCCAACTGGGCTCCCTATGTGTGTCCTAATGGTTTAATGGCCCAAATAAATGACAATGGACTGAGTGCTAAGATGAATGCCATTATTTCAGCACTGTGCAGGATGTAGTGAAGTTGTCAGCCACCCAGGTTTTATTAATATTTGGTCATTCCATACCAATCTATTACTATTACACATAGATTTATTATGAGGGGAGCAGCAGACTCCTCTGTGGTTAAAGATGAAGTATATCTTCTACTATTATTTCTCCTTTCAGCTGCTTATAATTTTCTCGGTGCCATTTAAGCTGGAGCTTTGCTTGCCATCGCTTGACTATTTTGAGAAAAACTTTCACTTCTATGCATACACTATTATATAATGATTAACTGTTTCTGAGGCCAATTAAGTAAAATGTCATCCAAAACATATCACCTAAAAGGTGAAACCATTCCTGTGCCTTTTTTTTGGCTCACGTAATATCTTTTTTTTTTTTTTTTTTTTATCAAAGGCATTTTTCAAACTGCTATTGCAAATACATTCTGTTTGTTTAACTAGGGTCTCCTCTCCCTAGATTTTTAACCAATTGTAGAAATGAAAAAAAAATGTATGGGTTCTCTTTCACCTTGCCTTGGGGGTGTCTTGGGGCTTGACTTAACTAGATTAGATGGTGTTAAAACATAACTTTGGAGGAGTTATCTGGTATGTGAAATACCACGTTGCAATCAGTGCAGACAGGGATAAGGCTGAGCTCTCAGAGGATTGTGGTCAAACCTGCAGCCAACCCCCCGAGGGTTTGCCCAAAACCAGCTGACCGTGTTTTAGATGGGAAGAGCCCCATCTAGGTTGAAGGCAGGGGTGCTGCTAGCAATGGTTTGTTAACCTGACTCTTCAGGTTGAGTTGTAGGGCAGCAGAAGTACTCTTCTCTACCTGAAACCTGAATGAAGCAGACTTGTGCTGTAGAGAGCCTGGTGCAATAGTGCATGTTGAGCCTGCTTTGGGCACAAGGGCAGCCAGGAAATGCCCCAGGAGAGGCACAGGGTGTGTGTGTAGAGAATAGCCCGAGCACCAGTCTTTCTGGAAGGTGTGTGGGAAGGGGGAGGGAAAAGCAGAAGCCCTGTGTCAGCTTTGCTCCATTTGCCAGAATGGGAGGCAGGGAGACATCAGCTATTTTGCCCTATAAAGGGGATTAGCAGACAATGACACAGCCTGGGGGAGGATATGCCTAGTTAAAATCTCCCTGAAATCCAACCAGGAAAGGAAAAGGATGCAAGCAAAGTATGAGTAGAGGCCCTTGAGACAAGCACTTCTTGCAATCACTGGAGTTTGGCTTAATGCCATTCCCAAGTAAAATATGGGATAGATTTTACATTAAAAGCAAACAACATGACCCAGCAAAGTCTTGTTAGGTATTGGCTAAGTCTGGCATTAAAACTGCAAGGGCATTTAAAAGTGTTCTCTCTGATGTAAAAATGTATTCAGACTAATTCCTTAAACGATTGCATTGTTTAGTGCTGAGTAACATTAGCCAGCTTGTAAAAGGTAAATTGCAACCTTAGCCCTTCCCTTAACTTGATTAATTTTGATCACTGGAGCTTGTTTTAGCTATTATCTTTCCCAAGTGATTTCCTTTTATGTGCTGCCATTCGCAAACTGTTAACATGCAAACAGAGACGGTATGGAAACGCAATACTTGACAATAGCATGTGCAAGCTCCTTTATGCACTATTAAAATGATATGGTCTTCACTCAGAAGGCTTAATTGAAAAACAATTATACTGCAAAATGCTTTAGATTACGATTAATCAAGCCCTGTCAAAGCCAGTAAAAATGCATGTTACTGACAGGAAGCAAAGCCATTGTATTCTGCCCTCTAGTAATTTTTGCTGTGCTCTTACCTAATGGCAGTATTCCATACAGCGCTATTAGCTGCCTGACATCTGCAAGAGAGGGCATTGGTTCTATATCTGCCTGACGAAGTATGGTCCCCAGATAGCTGTACTCGCCTGTAGGGAGGAAGCATGGGCTTAATAAATGTGACAGTGCATTGTTATAAAATGCATAACTCAAGTAATGAAAAACTACCACAGAATACCAATATAACGTGCTCTCAGCAAACCCAGTACTGTCAAGGGACAAGGACTCAAACAGGGCAATATTGTTGTGGAATGTGGCCCTGAGAAATCTGAAAGGTGAACTGCAAATGAAAATGAAGTTAAACACACGGTGGACTTTCCCTTCCAGACTCTGGAAGGCGTTCAGCAGAGCAGTCGGTCTTCAGTAACCTTTTAAAGAAACTTTGTGGAGAAGAATCATTAGTAGCACCATAAATCACACTGCTGGCAAAGGATTTCTAGATTTGGGATTTTGCAAGGCTAGAATTCCAGTGAACCATGCTCTATCAAAAGGATTTCAAGAAGGGGGAAATGTATTTTAACAAGCTTTCCCCTGGCTGCATCGCATCGTGGCTTCTCGCTATGTTAGACATTTAAGAGTGTTGCCTAATTTGGTGGGGCTCTTTGCTTTTTGCAGTTCACATTTTTGGTTCAAAAAAACCTCCACAAAACAAGCCAAGAAAACTAAAAATCCCTGACATGAACCGAAATGATCTAATCTTGTCTCAGCTCTCAGAGCCATAATCACATTGCTTGCTCTGTCAAAGTCCATATACAAGACACGTTAGAGAACAAAGAGCCAGAAGGATGGGCCACAAGCAGGAAAAGTAGTTGTGACGATGTAATCAATGATTATTTTTAGCACAAATTGCATGTCATTATGGTGAATATTATTGAAAAATAATAGTATATTATGTTTTACTGGAGGTAAAAAAGGAGATCACTAGAGCTCTCTGGAGCAGAGGTAAATTAGCGATGGTTAAGAGAGGAAGTGGAGTTGTAATTTGGGGGCAAAAAAAGGCAGACAAGCCCCGGTGAAACTGCCCCATCCCCTCTGAAGAATAAAATTCATTTCAGGTTTTATCTTTTATTTAAGGAGAAATCAAAAGAACTGGATAGGAATTAATCTTCACAGATTTAATTAGAAGGCATCAAAGGGTTTAATTGCAACTGAACATAAATCACAGTGGATATTCTCTGACTAATTTAGATAAGGTCACCAAGAAAATTAGTTCAGTGATGTCAGTTTGTCATAGAGGGGGGACATTTTCAGTGCCTTTACTTGCTGTGTAGCACAATTCCACTCTTTGTCCTTTCCTAAGGAACTGGGAGTAAGTGACCTTCCTTAGACTTCAGCCCTGTAAGAGCTGAGCAGATGAGGACTTATTTTTCTGCAGGCTTTCACTGCAGGTCCTTGGACCCTTGAAGGGAGGGTTTTTTTTGATTTAAAACAAACAAACAAAAATAATAAAAAAGCAGCTAGGTTCGGATCCTAGGCCAACTTTAAATACCTTCTGTATCTTGTTCTGGCAGCTCAGAAGCATGACTGAGTTTTGAGTGGGGAAGAGCTGGCTTGGACAGTCTGAGCCACCTCCTTGCTGCCCGGTCTGCCTGGGCCAGCATCTGGGCCAGGACACCGGCGTAGGCAGCCGGGTGGGTGTTGCTGGGCTCTGTGCTTCTATGCCCAGTATCTTCTGCTGCTGGGAAGTGAGCATTGCTGCCGTCACTTGGAGCAACCCTCGTGTTGCTCTGCGCTGCAGAGGAGCCAAGGCTTCAAAGCTCAGTGTCAAGGGAAGAGGGCCCAAAGCCATCTCAGCCTGTTTCAAAGTCTGATGTTACCAGCTGTTAATTATTATCCACTGGCTAAGATGTGCTTCAAAAAGGTCTGTGGTAGGGAATGTTTGGACAAAAGTGACCTTGATGGTATTGGTTGGGTGAATGAAGGAATAATGAAAATCTTCCATTAACTTACTTCATGATCTTTAATGAGCGTAAAGTGGATTGAATACTTGTTAATTCAGCCTTCAAAAGAGTGGGCAAAGACTCTGAAGGCAATAATTGTTGCTCCTAAGAGTTTATGTAAACATGGCATTTAGAGGTGAAGTACAACAATCTAGCTTTTCTGGCTCAGATATAAAATGCCAGTGGCATTGTGGCTTCTGGATGTCTGCAAATTCAAATAACGGTGGCCTTGGAAACAACTAAACCTTGGGGGGTTTTGCTGCTAAGGTTGCTGATTTTACTGTATGTCACCAAATGCTTTTGGAGATGGTGTCAGACCCCTGTGCAGCCTGCAAGTGGCTTTTTTTTTTTTTTTATTTTTGCTCTGTGTAAAGAATAGGCAAGCATGTCTGACTGCAGCTGCAGGTAACGGAGACTGGGCAGGAGGACTGTGAAATGCAGAACTAGGCAGAGACACATCTTACTCAAATCTAGGGCCAGATATGCCTCAAAGCACTGCTCAAAGTTCATGGGCAGTCAGGGAGGTGGAGGGAAGGGGGTGAGTCTTCTCTGCTGAATGAACAAATGCTTAAGGTATGACTTTTGCTGTTCTCTGGGAAATATTCTGGATGAATTATGACCCCTAGTCTGATAGACTTGCGCTGTTTTGCCGATGCCTGTCCAGTGGACCTTAAAGGATGTCCTGGTTCCACCAAGCTTGTGACATCCAAAACCATTCAAGCTTTCCAGGTGTTAGCGCCTGGAGCGAAGCACCAGCTTTACAGACAGGTCCTGGTTTCAGTAGCAGAAGTGAAAGGTACTAAGCACCCTGCAGAAGCAGACTTGATTTGCGTACGTGGCTTTAGATATTCAAGTTTGAAAGTCCTGAAATTATAATTACTCTTGAACTAACTCTTGACTGGAAATAGGGGTCAGTGAACACTGAATGGCTGGCAGTTTGGTCAGATTAAACACCGTATTAGCTGTAAAATGTGTACTTTACCAACATAATCGGAGAGATTCACGGTCTTGGCTTTTATTAGTAATCCTTCTTCCACTAGCTCCTTGTACAGAGAATCGATGGTCCTACGGACAAGAGACATCACTCAGAAATTGTAGGGCACTGTAAGTAAAAGCTCAGTTCTTCAATAACTGAACTAGCTGAAAAGTTATTTATGTTTCCTTAGCTTTATAAATGTATTTTGCAGCTCAGAGGTAGAGGTGATTAGTGCCATCAATATGAAATCAATAAATACCGTTTCCTGCGTTATGGCAAGGAATCTCTTTTATTACCTCACACACCGCACAGCTCCCTCTCACAGATTCCATTACCCGTTTCCAGGTGATGCAAGATCAGTTATGACTTGTGTAATAGACTCATTCATTAATATCAATTACTGGGAAATTATTTTTAAATTATACAATAATAGCAATCCTAACACTACTGTACCTATTCACTTAGCTCTCCAATTAGTTAGTAATTCATTAATTCTTCTTGGAATTTATTCTGTTTGCAGTAGACAGCCTCATCTCATCAGGAACATAGTGGGAATGACTCGATCAGAGCAACCATTGGTCCATCTTCTGCAGCATTAGGGTCATGCTGGCCAAAGGAGGACGTTGGGGAAAGCATCCAGTAGAAACGGGCATAACTGCTCCAGTGGAAAGTTTGCTTATCTCCCAGGAACTGAGGATTTAATACGCTTACACTTGTATCTGGTTTTCTATTGGCATGGATGTTCTCCACACTCTCAGAGTTCTATCTATTAATTTCAATGCCTCAAGGATTACATAAAATGAATAAGCCAGTTGGAAATTCTCGTTGTGTTGCTAGTATAAACAATACTGATTTGAACCTTTGTAGGTCTTTCACTGTTTGTGCACTTTTCACATCCTCTTCCTTCAATACCTGAGCATTTTTTGTCTTTGCCACCTATCTTAATTGGGACGTTCTGGAATGTCTACAATAAAAATATTTTATAGCAACTCTCAGCTGGCTAATAAAACTACATATATAATTTGAGGTCTGTGGCCTTGTTCCATTTCAGCTGGGAAGCTTTACGTTTATGCTGTGTTAGTGGCACAATTAACATAGGAGTAATAATAAGCAAATGCAAAATTTAACGCACCTTCAACAATGTTGATTTTGCCACTCTGACTCTTGCTTTCATTCTCGGTGATTTTCATGTTGAATATGCATCATAAAACAACCGGAAGGTAGGATGGGACTAACCTGACAGTTCTGGGAGCATGACTTCTACTTTTCCTGTCTTATTACTTTTACTGTGCAAGCTTAATGATGCATGCCCCGAGTCCCCTCCGAGTCAGTGTGATGTGACCAGTCTTTGTTGACTAAAGCCCCCTGTGCCCCCTCCACCATGCCAAAACAGAGATGAACCTGAGCTTCTCTTGGTTATTTTTGAAATGCTTCCTCCTTCCCTGCTCAGCAGGGAAGAGCAAAGCTTGGAGACAAAATGCCACATTAAACTCTGATTTAAAAGCCAGCTACTAAAAGGCTTGTGTTCTTAAATGGCTGTATGTTGTACTAAGTTCATATATAAAGAAGCAGGTATGTAGAAGAATAATTTTAAAAGCACAGAATATATGCATGCTTGTTAGACTTTGGCGCTGCTCTTGTAAGAGAGGTCATGCTCTGTTATAATTCATGACACATTTATTTTAAATATTTGCTTGAAGAGTTTGTTTTTTGTGGTTTTTTTTGTTTGTTTGTTTGGTTTTTTTTAATTTCAAGGCACACAAAGAGATCATTGACTGGTTGTGTAGTGCTAGCACCCAAATGATCTAGTCCAGGTCTTGTTGTGCATGTCTTGTACAAATGGATTTGAGGGGTGAATCCCATGTGCTTTCTCCTGCAGTGATTGAGTGTGTCTGTCTCCATGCTGTTCTCCAGCCCTGCTCTCTTGGGAGCTGGGTCTGCTCCTGCCCTGCACTGCTGCTGGGTCAGCAGGTCCCAGCGGTGATATCTCTGCGTAGGAGTCTGTTATGTGTACAGGTGAAAAATGGCCAGATTATCATCACGAATGCATCACGAGCCCACTGAAAATGTAACGTCAAAAGAAGAAATCCTCTCAAATCCTCCAAATAAAATAAAGGTGCTTCAAAGAGCAAAGGTGCACAAGAAATTGCCAGGTCTGCCAGAAGTCTTATTGATAAATAAGATTGATTTATGGCATGTACATTATACCTCAGATGTAAAGGGTGATTTATAGAGTACAGGGTCCTGTCTGCAGCCTCCCTTATCAGGCCTCAGCTGGGATGGAAAATCTGACAGTCAACAAAACTGCCAGGTGCTTCTGGATGGGAAAGAGGCAAACGTGTCCACTCCTCTGCCTAAATGTTATATGTGTGTAGCTTTGCGTACTGGAATTAACCTGACTGAAGTTAATGGAGACTGGCCCTGGCGGTGTGTTGCTGCAGAATGGGGATCTTAATTTGTATGCGTTGTTGAAAATGGGGAAAAACAAGGTCTGTGGTGTGTAGCATCAAAGCAGTGTTTTGTTGCCCTGTTGTTTGTGGTGCTGTGAAGTCATCGGTCAGGGAGGGGCAGTGGGAAGGTTGTAGCGTTCACTGTGAATGTGAAAAGGGTTTTTGCTAAAGTGTATGTGCTTCAAGTTTGTAAAAGATATATATATATTTTTTAATCATCTAGGCTTTTAATGGTTATTTACAGCTGTTAGTAAGGAGGGGGTTTTTTATTGTAGAGCTCCTGATGCTGGTAAGCATAGCACTGTTGAGATGCTTCTTGTGTAATTGAAAACTAAAAGGGTTGATAGCATATCTACTGCAAAAAGGATGCAGTCTCATTGTCTGAATCCCAGGTAAACAGGTTCTCTTTCTACCTGTCAGGAGTTAGATCTTCTTCCATCTCGGGTATCTTTTTCCTCATGGTTGTCTTTTTTTTCTGAGGACCATGAAAACAGGTAGAAATTAGTGATCTTAGTACAGCTATAAATATATTTGAATATACTGAAGGAAAGTGAGGGTCAGAACAGCAACTATTTCAGTTTTTGAATGTGACCGTTGTTACTGAAGGAACCCAAAGGGAAAAATCATATCTTTGAATGCTCTGAGGGAAGCAAATCATGTCCCTGTTTATAAAAGCACAGATGTCCCCATTTGTAAGTGCCTCACCAAGGCACAGGAGAGGTGAAGCGCCCTTGGGCTGAGGAGCTGTGTCCAACCTATGAGTCTCAAGCAGACCCTGGGGCAGGGTCTGCCCTTGACTTGGACTCTGCATGAAGTAACCTGGTGGCTGCTGCTTTCTTCTAGAACACAGCTGCCCGGGGAGCCTGTATACCTGACCTGCAACTGCCGCCTCCCCAGCGAGTGCCCACGAGCACCGTACTTCGGAGTGATCAGTCCTGCTTCTTCCAGTGTAGGTTGCATACAAAAGCTTCCCAGGGCCATTTGCTCAGAGAGAAAACTCTTCTCTCCTTCCTTTTTGGAGCACAACTCCGTAGTTGAATGGGTATGGCCCTTACCCAAGAGGGAAGCAGGAAGGAAAAGGGTGGGGGGTCCAAGAAGCCTCTCCGGAGACCGTTCATGCTTTGTTTCACATTGGGGTAAAATATACAAGCGGCTTCCCTGAGGGCCATGCAGGGTGCTTACAGCTGGACCAGGACCCAAAACCAACCCTCCCGAGTCTCTAGCTAGCATCCTAACCGTAAGATATCTTTCTGCCTTTTCTTTCCTAATGCCTCAGGGAAGAAGCTTGAAGAGGTCAGAAAAACATGACCTGCTCTTCTCTTGATATTTTCACCACGCTTTCACTATGGGAAGACTTTGACTTGTGTGACTAACTTCTTTGCATACTGCAAAATACCCCATGGAAAACATAAATAAGAAAGATGTGAATCAGTAATGTCAAGCCCCTCCATTAATTACAACTCACAAGCCATAAATATGGTTAGGGATAATTAGCAGTGGAGTGGGAGTCATTAATCCATGTTAGTGCCCACCACTTGTGCCCATACTTAAGTTCTGCAAAGCACTTTAGAATGACTTCAGTCGGACTATTTACACAGTGACATTTGTACATGATGGGATCTCTTCAACAGCTTAAATTTAAGCATGTGCTTAGGTGATCAAGACAGCTTATTCTTTGCAAAAGCTTATGTTCACTTTCCTGGGAATACAATAGTTTATTTTTTAATAGTGAATACTTCTGCAGAGCTCTAGAGGCTATGTTGTTGAATTAAAAAAATCCTATCCAATTATCTGAAAAATGCTGAGTTTTTTTTTTCTAGAATGGATCGGCAGTGTTCAGAAATATATCAATTGTAACTTTTCAAGGACAGTTGCAATGTAAATAACCTATGGTTCCATCACCTGTTACTGTTTACAAGGCGCCATAGATAATATAGATGAAAATGTAAATTAAACCCAGAACTATATGGATAACCTTACTGGGAAAAGGTGATGTTTTTAAGTTTTGGATTAGAATAATGCAAACAACTCTGCCGAACTACACCTCAGGTTGCTTTACATAAATAAGCTTGGCAGCAAATACTCGTTAGAATGTGCCAGTGGGGTTTTGTTTTAAAGGAAAGGAATGGGAAGAACAAAGCATATGCCATGCTGTTTTAACAACCGAGGAAATACTGCGACTGTCAGCGGTTTATTTGTGCTGTTCCTCCAGCTTTGTCTCTTTAACCTTTCTTCCAACAAGCTAGAAATTACATATCATGGGGTCTGACTGGGAAGGAAAGCTCATTTCTACCTATGTAAAGACACTAAACATATGTTGAATTTATTGGCCAACTGGTATTGTCCTCAAGGCAGCTTCACCAATAAAGTAACTCAAGAGCAAAACAAAAATGAACTATGCAGGGGGAAAATGTGTTTTCCTAATTAACATCAGCATTTATGGGAAATTTGGCAAACACTGAGATGCGATAAGGGGAAATATGAATTGTAGACAATGGCTTTCCTCCAAAATGTCTTATTGGGAACTGCTTTTATTTAGAAAATGATAATGTTTAATGAATGTGAACACGCTCATCATTTATAACAGATATCTCCTTGTTTCTATCTCTGAAATGTCAGTCTAGTTTCTGTGTAGCCATCCATTTACTCGGTTATTTTCTGCTTTGATAAGTCACATGTAGTGAACTGCATTAGCTATTAGCTGGCAGATGACAGAAGACTGCCTTCCGCGCTCAGTGTGGTATCTTGTCTTACTGTGTGGGCACAGGAAAATGTTTTGAGTAGCGCAGAGGTTGCTACGAGCAAACACAGACCAGATTCCGGAGCGGAGTGTCTCCGGCACCAGAAGGGAGAGGTTAGCCAAAATGTCTCCTTGAGAGAACTGTTCCACATTGGAACTGCAGGATCTGTGTCACCCTTTGGCTGTGATCATACAAGTCCCGCTGCTATCAGCTGTCTGCAGCTACTACCACCGAGTCAATGGAAAAGTAACTAAAGGAAAGCAGTCCTGTGATTGAAGGGAAATGACAGTGTATAAGCAGCAGTCTGTGAAGTGTTTGAGTGGATTTCTTGGATCATGTGTGGTGCTTGGATCATGATGGGAGGCTGAGCAGGTGCCGATTTGCACTGTGTGTGCATCTGCTCTGGGTTGAGAAATTTTTTTCTGGCAATGCCAAGATATAGAGAGTAGCTTCTGATACTTCTAATGAAAAAAATCCTTAAACAAAGATGATCCCACTGATTATTAAGCTCTTGCTAAATGAGGGGCTCTGATCTGTAATCCCTGTCGGATTTAGCTACAGCATCCAAAGAGGTTACAGCCCCCACAGCTGGTTGAGAGCTCTGAGTGCTATTCTTCATCAGCTACAGAAAATCCAACATGGGTTGTGAATCACTGTCCCCAAACCCAGACTTTCCTCAATTCTGGCCCAACCTGCCTTCTGGCCTTATTCACTATGGTTTTCCTTTTACCAAGTCTTCAGACTGATGTCAATATCCAAGGCCTATTTCAGAAGCAACTCTTACACACTCAAGTTCCCATGTCCCCTCTTTCCTTTTTTTTCCGAATTCTGGCCATGCCTTTGTGTATGTGTGGGTGTGTTCACTTGCAATGGGTTGCTTTACCTGCAGTTGGATCCGAAACAAACCCCTGGGGGAGCAGAGCAGGAAAAGCAGCACAATGGGTTTGATAAAAAGCACTCTGATAAGCACTCAAATGTAACTTCCAGGTCAGTAACTGCAGAAAGCAGATCTGTCAGCTCTTATGTTGGGTGGAAAGCCAGTTTAAAGAAGTTAGGTCTGTGGTGGTTCCCAGGAGAATCACCTTTGGCTGTAAGCCCTCTGCGTACCATGGTTGGGTACGTGGCATCCATCGAGAAGAAATACTTGTAAAGCTGGCGGGTTGTGTTGAGCCACCCAAATGAGAAGCTTGAGCTGTCAGCAGAAAGGGGTGGACTCAGAACAACAGCATTTCACTAAAAAGTCTGCGCTGGCACAAGGATGTCACCAACTTTTTAGAAATCAAATACTTTGGAAAATGATAGTCCTTTCACTTCAGGTGCTCTACAACAGGCTCCTCTAGGCTGAGTGGGGATTTAGACCTTCTGACATCTCTTTGTCAGCTTTCCTAGACATCAGTGCCATATCCCTCACTAGGAGGCAATCTCCCTTCAAATCATCCCTCAGCCTGTTTTCACACAGATTCTTACGATACCAGCTTGCTGATCCATGGCTGGGCAGATAACAAGCTGCCACTGTGCACAGGGAAGAAAAATGCACTTTGCAGCAAAGCCGAACCACATTCCTCTGTTTCTGTTGTGTCCCCATCCCCTCTCCTGTGACAGAACATCAAATCAGGAGCTATCTGGAGCAGAGTCCAGCACAGTGTGTCTCTTAATGAGGACACTTGTGCTCTATACCCTATCAGTGCTGGACCACAAGGACAAATAACAGTGGGACAGACTGTTGTGTGAGATGCTTCCAACATGGGTAGAGGCACAGGATCTGTGCCTCAAACGATAGCACTGTGGCTTGCTGTGTATTATCACAGAATGGTTTGGGTGGAAGGGATCTTTAAAGATCCACCCCCTCTGCCACGGGCAGGGACACCTTCCACTAGAGCAGGTTGCTCAAATCCCTGTCCAACCTGGCCTTGAACCCTTCCAGGGAAGTGCAATCTAATTAGTTTAGGTATTTCCAGACCAGCCTACTGGTCTGGAGACCTGTTTGTAATGGGAAGAGCAATGTGCCTTTCCACCCAAGATAATTCTTCCACAAAGGTGGTAAATGGGCTTTTTACCTCCAGGGGCAATTCTTGGTAGGGTTAAGAGTCACGTTTCAGCACTAAGTGGTATTTGAATATTTGGGAGTCAGTGATAAAGTTCAGCTTAGAAAGTGCAGTGCATGGAAATAAAGGCGTGGCCTACTGATATGCCTGGAGCTGTTAAATTTAGTTTATTGAGACATCTGAAACATGGACTGGGAGAGGAGCTTCTGCTTTTCCTTTGGAGTCCAATTCCAAAATGTCCTTGTTGAATTGTCCGCAAAAGGGACTTCCAAACAGGATTTCAAACTCAAATTGCCTCCTATGGATAAGGCAGATTTTTTTTTCTCTTTTATTTAAATATGGACTTGACAGAATTTTTGGAAGTTGTAAACTGCTTATCCTAAGGTGTGCTTGAAAAGGCTGAGGACATCTATCCTCTACACCCCTGGGTAGTGACAACAACAGAAGCCCTAGTTCTACCGTGGTGTCCTCCTGCAAAGAAAGTAGAAGAAATCCCTCCTTACAACAGACAGGAGGCCAAGTGTGGCATCATGAATTTGATTTAACTGCCCCTAGACAGAAAATTCTGCTTTTAAGAGTTCACTTGAAGAAATTACCCTTGCTACCCATTCCCCACTGACAGAGTGCAGAAAAAGGTTTGATTTCTCTGAAGAATGTTGAATGTTCCTGAGAATGCTTTTCTTTGCAGAATACCCTTTTCTGGGGAAAAAGAAGTTTTACATCATGCTCCAGATGCATTCATGGCTACAGTGAGAATCCAAACCCAATGTTATTTCACATTGCATAGTTGGGGGGGAGACGTATGGGACCTAGGATGTGGTAACACGTGCCTTGAAAACTAGAGGATTTTTGCTGAATAACAAATTAATAAGCTGCTTCCAAAACTTTCCAGCTCATATTATTCTTGTTATATAGGCCAGGTTCTCATAAAGCACATCTGAATTCTGTGTGCACAGGTATGTACACACTGTTGGTTTATGGACTCAGATACTTATACAAACACTAATTAGAAAAAGCCTTTGCCAATGCCAATTGAACATTTCAAACAGTTTTGCATAGGAAAGATGTGATTTGGCTAAAACTGGATACCTCCTTCCATTCCCCACCCCTAAAACAGAACTGATTTTTTCTGGGAAAATCTTTAGGGAACTTGTATTATTTAATTAGCACTTCTTTCACCTCTTTCCTCCTCCCTCTTTCTCTCAGGCTACTGGCACAATTTGGGAAAACAAAAGTTAAATAAACTCCCTCCACCCCAAACCATTCCAACACTATATTGAAGGAAAAAAAAAAACCCACCCCAACATAAAGCTTTATAATTCCAATGTGACATTTTGAAGCAGAGTTTTGACCAGCTGATCTGAATGCTTCTGCCCATGGCAACTTTGGGAAGATTGTTGCAATATTTTGTCTGTGTATCTTGAGACCTCCCTATTTTTGAAACAGATTTAGCAATGCAATTGGTATCAGTTTTCAGAGTCACTCCAGTCTTTCATTATTAAATTGTCCCTGCACGTTTATCAGGTGAATGAACATTGGTAAAGATAATTTGAGTAGAAGTACTGCAACAGCAAGTATTTGCATGCTAAAGGGATTATAGAAATGAAATGCAACATGAGATTAGGGTTGGCTATTTGCCCTGAGGATTTTAAGTGGATCTGTTGATTGAATGGTAGGGTCTGTAAGCTTTGAGTTATTTTGCACTGACATGATCTATAGTTTAAATGCTTGGGTAAGGAATTCGGGGAACTGCAAGCTGTGGAATTCTGCATATGGTAATACGGTGAAACTGGATGTGAACGTGATGTGTGCTGTGTTTCAGTGGGCAACACACATTAAAAATAACTTATTTTATATGCTTAAATAAACTTGGCTTAATTGCAAGTTCCCAAACCCTTCAATAATACCTAGTAAACACAATTAAACAATGTGTACCTGGCTGTATGTGATATGTGTTGTTATAGATAAATGAAAGGTTACACCAAAACTTTCAAAGTGATTTTTTTTTTTTTTGTTTTGTTGTTGTTGTACAGTTTTGAAACACATTGACCAGTCCTCATTTAAGATGAAAACATGCAGCTGCTGGAAAACTTACTGTCACCCAGGTGCATGCCTGCCCTGGAAGACTGTATTAATCTGAAGCTGACACCTTAGAGGCATTGCTTGGATTTTCCTGTTTGACTGGGTCAGAGGATTTCAAGAGGGTGTGTATCCCTCTTGAAAATCTGATCTATCCTGTAATGACTTCTTTCTGGAATAGTTCAACGTGTCCTAAGCAGTATTTATAAAGGTTAAGGAAAAATAACAGCTAAAGGAAAAGACTCTGAAAAAAAGGCACAGGTGAATAGCTTTTTAAATGCTTCTGACTTGAGATTCAGTAAATGTTTAGGGTGGACATTTTGATATTGGTATCTGTGAGACTAGGGTTTGCACTGAATATCATGGTATCTGGGCAGAGAAGTGAGATTTACCCTACATTCTCCCAACTTGCTCCTCTTACCTTTTCACTTTTACTTCCTTTTTTCTGTTTGTCACTCCTCTCTTTATCCACAGCCAGTTTGAGGTTCTCCAGTTTCTGTTGCATCAATTCATCAACCTATCCAGACAAACACAGTTGAATCTTTCTAAGTGTTCTGTTCTGCCACCACACCTCAGACAAATGTTCAGCTAAGCAAGCATTAAAGCAAAGAACAGATAGTAGGGACTCTGGAAGGAGGTAAGGTCTATGCCAGGGCCAGTTCTTACAGCTGTAGAGAAATGTACACAGGCGATGCACATTATTAGTGTCCTCTTACTATTGTAAGCACACCTGCACTCTGATCTCTTCCTCCACTTCTTCCCGTTTCTCTTCTTTGATCAGCTCCGGGTCATGATCCTGGAGAAAATCCCATCCCTCATCTCTCTTCTGCCAAATGGCTGTTATCCAAAAGAAAGAAGAAAGGGGGAAAAAAGTTACAGAAGCCATTGGTTTCTCCAACTGCTTCTGGAGGCAAAAAATAGGTGGTTGTAGGCAGCTTTTATTAAATTTTGAGCTGTATGAAAGCAGCAGGCTCTAGGGACCCTTACCAAGTTCAGAACCGTGTTGTGTTAGGATCCCTAAAACTTGAGGTTAACTGTTTTTTGCCTTGGGCTGTAAACAGTTATCAGATTTCCGGAGGATGGTGGGGTATGGAGGCTGTCATTTTCTGGTTTTAAAGCTGAATACCTGGAGTGGTGTTCATCTTCAAGAGCAGGTAGTAAGTACAGTGTCGGCCAAACTGTATCATGCCTGATACTGGCATTCTTCTGCTCTCTGTTTAATAGCATAGAGCTTAAATCTCATAGAGCTTAAATCTTTACCATGAAGAAGTCACAAAGATGGCTCCTGTCCTGAGGAGTGTGCTGTCCATGCATGTCTCTTGGCTGACATAGTGCAGGCTTGGGGACCAAAGGAAGGTGTTTAGTTGAAAGCAGGAAATTTCCTTGTTCTCTCTTGCTTAGTTAACTAATGCCAAGTTAAACCTTGCGAGTTAGCCTTTGTAGTAATTCACGTGAGGCTGCAATACGGGCCAGGAGCACTGGAACAGGCATACAAGCCTGCATGGAGAACGTGGAAATGGGAGTGTGAGGGGACAGCGAATCCACGACGACAGAGCAGTGACCTGCATCGAACCCACACGTGACATATGGCCACACAGTTCTAACTCCGGGGAGTTTTAAGCTGCTGCAGTAATTGAAGAGGCATTCGATGCCTTTTCCAAAAAGAGACAAGGCCCACCTGATATAGCACCTCCATTTCTTAGTCTTGTGTAAAGGATAAATAATGAGACCTCACTCTAAGAGCAAAGCAAGCTTGTGCAAACTGATGATCAAAAACCCCCTCGTTTATGATGAAGTAGCTAATGATCCTGAGGTGCAATTTTTTATTTTTCTTGAGGCAAGATGCAATTTGCTCCTTAGAAAGAAAACTAAATGAAGTCTGGCAAGCTCAGTGCGTATCTGAATTCTCTGCTATTAGCAAAATGTACTTTTTTTTTTTTATTTTATTATTGGAAACGCCTCTCTTCTTTCTACATTTTTTGAGATAATTTGAAGGAAGACAATTCATACCTTACATTTCCTTGCATTTTAAGCCCCGACAGTATCTTTATAAATGACAGCTAATCTCCAGCAGTCTGTGCTAATTCAATTTCCAGATGATTTAAAATGATAGCTTCCTACTTTAAGACATAGACTTCTTTATGAAAGTGTTTTGTACAGGGTACTCTTTCCTGTACCCACTGCCATTTCTAAGGCACTATAAATTCTGGAAGGTTTTCACAGTACCCTTAGGAGATCATTCAAGTTTTAGTCCAGTTAATACAATACTGGCTGCTATTTCCATCCCCTACGAATTTTCCGAGTTCAATTACGTGCAGAGTATTTGTGGCTTTACACATAGGGAATAGTTTTTGCAGGTGAGTAGTCTTAATTTCATAACTGAAAACGGTAGAGATGGAGAAGGACAGTGGATTGTTTGGTAATGAGGGAAGAAACTCAAAGGTATAGACATTAATTTCTTTAAATTACTTGCGGGTCATCAGATGGCATGACAGATGACACGTAATATTTCAAGAGGGAAAGCTGATTTGCCCTAGTTAAAAGGTACCTCCTCCAGGGTTACTAGCCTGGAATTTCAGCCTTGGGGAAAGGGGATGTTACATGGGAGTTATATGAATTTTTAAATGCTTTTCCTCACTGGGTCAACAGGTTGTAAGTGCTATGTTTTCACAGGAGTACTAGGTTTTAGATATTTATTTTTCATAGAGGGATCCATAGATTTTTACTCTGTTTTTTTCATAATTGTTTATTGTCATTTTGTAAATTGATTAGTGGTTAATATCCACTGCAGGCCAACCAGTGACAATCCCCACAGATTAGGCAGCTGCCTCTGTTACCTGGCAATGAGTTTTCTGAGTGCTATATTAGCCACTAGGTTAGAGGTCCCTAATTTTAGAAGAGAGATCAATAACTCATAGGTGTTAGATGCTATGTTGTTCTTTTATAGATCAACAAAATGTTTCAAAGTTATTTTTAAAGTAAGGTCAGGAGGCTAAGGATGTTATGTTTTCACTGGCTGGTCAAAAGATTCTGGTATTTTGTTACAGACAGGGTCATCCGGCGACAGGAGCTATTTTTGTGCGTGTGTGTATGCAGTGCAATTTATATCACCTATTCTAAAATAGTGCATGATTATCTTTGGATTAATTTATATGCATACCTCTAGCTCAGGACTCAAAAGACAGCCCAGTCCACTAACGTGACTGCTAACATCACCATCTCAGCAGCATTAGTTTTCACTCTGCAGACTAGTAGGTAATTCCAATATCCCTGAATTTCAGAGAACAGCTGTGACTAATAATTAAAATATGTTTATTTGAAGCATGACACATTTTAAAAATTATTACTTTCAAATACTTTTGCCAGGAGGTTGAATCTTTTGATGCCTGGTTAAAAAAACATAATATGACCACACCTTAAAGTCTGGGCCAGGGAGTATTTGGGTTCAACTCAAATATCCTCTGTAACACTGAGCAAGTCATAAACATCAACTGGAGATCTGTAGAATGAGGCAATAACACATTGCTGCCTCACAGGACTGGGTACTGCAAAAACAAACCCCAGGAAGATTCAGGTAATGAATTGGACTGCTTACATTTGTTCCACATAAACTTGCTATTCCAGTGTGTAGATGTCACACAGAAACTGGCTGTTTCCAACAACAGTATATAAAATAAGTGTTTTAGAGCTTGGCAAGTGTAGTTTAGCAACTATCAAAACTGCCAGATACAGTTCTAGAAGAATAAAAGTCTTCATGAATTACAGTGAAGTTTAAGTAGTAGTTTGGTAGAGGAAAAAAAAAAAAAAGGGATGGAAAAGTCTAACTGAAATGCTTAGATCTTTGTGAAAACTGAGCTACGTCCTTTTAAATATTTAAGAGACCTAAGAACAAAGCAACCAGTCTGAGGGGATGGGAAGACCTTATTAATTGTAAGTGTTGGGGGTGGGTGTGTGATTAAACAAAAATGTTTGTTGCTATCATTTTAGGTAAACTTTAGACAGACTTATAAGGGTCTTTAAATTATTTCATTGTAGGCATCTGATATAAATCTTTCTTAATCAAGATCCCTTAATTCAATGATGTTTTCAAGATTTATGCACTAATAAATTTGAATTTATGTGCAAATTGAGATAGTTACTGAGCTATTTCTACATAAGAAGAGAAAAAAGTTCCTAATGTAGAAAGACCAAACTGTTTTTTCTAAACAATTCTGCTACTGAAGTGAAAGCAGGCTAAAATTCAAAATACAAGAAACTGCTTACACTGTTCTGGTCAGAAGTTGTACTAGATTTGATTTTGGTGACCTTGAAAAAGGAACCTTATCCATGGCCAGATTAAAAGTAAAATTATTCTGAACAACCACCAGGTAGTATTGCGTGTCCTGCAATAAAAAAGCACTAAGTGCTTGTGAATGAGGCAGGGGATTGGGCTGCATGGAGGAATTAGCAGCTGTTTACTAAAAATAAATACGGTGTTGAACAGACTTGGTTCCCTAGGAGAAAAAAACCCCAAACACAGGAAGTTTTAACTGGAAAGCTATGTACTCTAACAGTGCATAAGACAGAACTGCAGCTATTCTTTGAAGCTTGCAAGAGAGTTCTTTCCACTCAGAGGACTTCTGGTCATGCTCTGTGCAGAAAATATTTCTTTCTTATGTGCATTTAGAGCTAGGGGAGTAGCTGTCAGCTCCGGCAGGACGGGCTGGAGATGAGCACTGGTGTTTAACTCTGAATGCCAGGCTGGAGTCTTTATCTACCACAAAAGGATGCTGCCCGTGCCTGACCTACCTGAGCACATTATTGCAGGGTACCTGCAAATGCTGCCAGTACGTAATGGGGAGATGGAGGTACTCACAATGACTGGCTTTAGGCACCCGATTCAGGTGCCTGAATAGGAACACAGGCTCCACACACAGTTAATAGGCTGCTGAGTTGCCCCGGGAGGCCTTGTGAGATATACAGGAACACAACCACCCCAATTCAGCACTTATCTCCATGCAAAAAGTTAGCATGAGTAACCCCAAAATGCTATATGCTCCCAGAGCTCAAAGCAGGTATCTTGTTAGGAATGGCAGTACTGGTGTTTAGATGAAGTTTGGGTGATAAACGCGTCCCCCGGCCTCTCATGAACCCCCTGACTTGTTATTACTTGAGACAGCTGTGAAATTTGGGAGTCTCTATTCTTATTAAGCTAACCTATTGACCTCTGCAGTGTTTTTATTCCTAACGCTGGCATCCACTGCCACGTTGGGAAGCACTGTTTAAACCCTCTGTGTGAGGGTACAGCCAAACACGTTTTCTACAACTTGGAGGAGAGTTATTTGCACAAATACAAGGAGTTTGTGGATTCGCATTTCAGCATTCTAATTGAAGACTGTTAGACTGTAAAGCCTCAGCAGGGGATCCAAGCAGCACACTGGGAGCACTGGAAAACGCAGCTCCTCCATCACCTACTCATTAGCAGAGTGCTGGATGATCACACTGCCAAGTCTATGTGGCAATGTGAAACCCTCCTGCCCTCTTGTTGCTACTTTGCAGGGCCTCTATGCTCCTCCTTTATTGCTCTCGGGACTTGCTGGATGGGAAACACTGGTGTGGCTATTGCTGGTCTCCAGTTGCAAGGTGACATTTCACCCTGAGTGCGTAGAAAAACACAAGTAATGTTCTTAGCCAGTTAAGGAAAGAAGCATAGATGAATCTGAGCGTTATCTAAAACTCTTGCTGACTTCAATGGGGTTCTGATGTAGCATTCAAGTCTGGGATGAACAACTCCTCTTTAGCCATAAAACGGCTTTATGATTTATAACGTGTAAGAAAATCCTAGTTGTTAGAAGTCAGGGGTCAGGCAAAACTGTGTTGGTGTGTATTTAGAAAGTAAGTTGCACACTTCCATCTCTCCAGCCATCCCAAATCAGGCAGTAAACCTGATGCCAGTAATTTGTCTGCAGGAGGGAATAATGGAAACTTTTTGTCTGAGGAATTTTAGCAAGCCACTAACTCTGCTGAGTGGGGAGCAGAAAAGATATTTTTTAATTAATTGTTTGAGAATCGAATCTGCATGAAATGCAGCAAAAATAACCCCGAAAGCTTTGATCAGGCACATTGTACGACCGAGGACTTCAATTTGGCTCGTCTGACCTTCAGAGTTCTGCCATGCTCTTCACTTACAGGTGATGGGACAGATGCTCCTTTCCATTTCAGGCAAGTGCATGACTTCCACGCTCCCTTCCAGGCCCAGCACAAGTGATGGCTAACGCACTTGTGTATCTAGGGCACACACTGAAGACAAGAGGTTAGAGATAGACAAAGGCATCAAGTGTAGAGACGAGGGTAGAAGAGAGATGGAAAAGAGCAAGATGTCCTTCTGTGAAAACCACTTTTTAAGATTTGAAACCCCCTACTTCTGGATGCCTTCTCAAAGTGAAGAAACAGCCAGTCTCCTAGCTGTAAGTGTGACTTATGTCTGTTAAGTTACACACACACTGAGTGAAGCAAGTATATTCATGGTCCATTTTTGTTCCTTTGCTTGAAAAGATGATTTTCATATTGAAAAATGTAGTAAAAAATAATTTGACTAGCTGTAGATTGTGTAGGTGAATGAATCCACGGACACTTTCCATGAATGAGGGGAAGACAGGATAAAGAGTTGTAGGAGCATGAAAATATTGATGCTGAAGCCTGACCTACAGAATAGTGCTTTTGAACTATTTGCTATTCAGTTGTTATTTTGTCGCCCTCGGAAAACCCAAGAAAGCCACTGTGTGAACATAAAAGCACTTTGGTTTTAGCTTGGCTCCTTTCACTTATATAGAACTGTATCTTCCTGTATGATTAGCTTGATGATTCTGAGAGACTCCTAAGAACACTCGAGGTACTGAGAGACTCCCTTCCTAGATACCATTTTTATCTAATGTCCTCATTTCTATGATGTTCCGTAGTTTGAGCAGCTGCACTGTTTGACCTTATAAGAATGACATTCAGATTAAGCTGAAGTAGAAGAACATTCCAGCTCTAATTGTTATCTTTTTCTACTGACCTTTGTATTGACTGTTTCCTTCCTCCATTATTGAAAGGAAATTACTGGGAGCCATTTTCCAGCCTTCCTCCTCTTCCTAGATTGGGGAGAGCAGGAGGGTGTGGTGGGGTGAAAAGAAAAAAGCAGAATATTAAGATGTAGAAACTTTGCAAGTAAGAAAAAAATGTTGCAACTTTAACTGGATTTTTAAATATATGTTTTAATTTGTTGATGAGACAACAGCATTTTATTCCTCAGAAATCTTCCTAGTAGGCTATAAGGAAGCTTTATCCCACTGAGAAGGGGGGGGTGTGTCTGTTCATCAGTTGACCTACTAAGGTGACAAGAGTTAGTTAGGCTTGTTTGAACATGTAATATAGGTAGTATACTTGCAACATGTAAATGAAATCGCCTTGTTATTTTTTTCAGTTAATCTTATTGTAGGGCCGATCTTCCTCACTATCCTCCCTCCCCCTGCCCCCCCCCCCCCCCCCCCCCCAAAAAAAAAAGGAATTCCCAACTTGTGGGCAATTCAAAACTCTTGAAACCTCATTTTAATCTGTGATTAGAAAGAAAAATAGTGCTATTGGTGTATCTTTCAAAATAAAATATTTTGTTTCAACTTTATCAAAACATTTTGACATTTTCCTCTCTAAAGTCAATGACACTGACACGTTCCTGAAATAGTTTAATTTCATTGAACCAGTACTTCTGATGGAAAACACTGTCAGAAATTGAAGAAAGTTTCTTCATGTTGTATTAGTTTTAAGTCCTCAAAATGCTGTAACATAATAGTTACTAGGGGGGAAACTAGATCATTGTTTGGGGAGGAGGTGAATGTGGGTTTATGCAAGACAACACAAGTTGTATCAGACTTAGCTAACCAATGTGTAGTCTGTAACCCCCTGGTTGTCAGTTAGATAGAAAATGTAGTTCTTATAAGTAAAATGAAACAAACCCCTTGTATATACCTCTATAATTAGGTGCCATTGCATACCTGCTATCAGCAGATACAGTTGCAGCCAGGTCATGTGAATTATTAAAAGTCTGTTTTTCATTAAAGTGTTGTTATAGTAATTAAAGTCTGGGCCCAGAAGGACATGCAAAACCTAAATACATTTATCTCTTCTACCTTATACTCTACAGAAGTATTTGAAAGAGATTCAGGAGTTCCTTGACTAAACATCACGAACTCTTTGGGCAAAATATAAGCAGGAGCTTGAGGATTTGACACCCAGAGCTCAAATTTCCAGTTACTCTAAGGTATTCTCAGGTTTTGCAGGGTGTGACGTTTTGAGATTCATCCTTGGATCTTTTGCAGAAGGCAGAACCCATTCTTTTAACATTCTTCCATGATATTCTATAAAAAATGATTAAAACATTGTGTTCTAAGAGGAAATACTGATAACTGCTAAGTATTAAAAAAAAAAAAAAATTCCTGCCAAAACAGCCTAAAAATGGGTTATTCCTTTTTAGCCTCTTAATAGCATAGGACACATTAATGTTTCTTTTGTTACAAATAAGCCAATAAATCATTTTAATTACTAGCTTCAGTGATTTTATACACTGATGTAAATAATATTGTTGTGTCAGTTTCATTGATTTTAATCAAAACCACTGTGTGTCTAAAGGACAGTTGCAGAATGCTGTTCCGTGTTCCCTCTTGCTTCTATTAACAGCATAAGAGTCAATGTAATACGAAGAACTTCTTTTCTTTTGAAGTCAGTTGATGTATTTTTCTATGTTCAGCTGATTGATTCCATGCTTGTTCTGTGTTAAGTGCACTAAGGCACTTTGAACCGACAATATGCTTTTCAACCTAAGCAGAGATATGGAAATAACAGTTTGAATATATTTCTGAGGCTTTCCAAAGCCTAGCCCCACACTAGGAGATTCTCATTCAACAGCAGGGAAAATTTTGAATTGACTCCCCTGTGCGCTTTTGCTATGGAGATTTTGCTAATGGGTTTCACTAAGGACAAAACGTGTCTCACTGTTAAACATTTCTGGATGAAAACTAGGGATTCACAGCCTTGCTCATGTTCAGTGAGACAGGCAGGTTGCAGCGTGTTACTGGGAGAAGCAGTCCAGACTAGTCTAACGTGTTCTGCTATTGAAAAGAGGGGTCATACGGTGCTGAAGTTGTTGTTTTTTTTTTTTATTTTATTTTTTATTTTTTAGGTGCCCAATGGGAAATCAAATCAGCACCTTGTAGAGAAAACTAAGTTACTTTGATATCAAATATGCCTTTTTAAAGATTGCTATCAAGCTTTTCAGAAATATTTAAACTTCCTTCTGGGATCAAACTCTTGTTTTCTTTAAGAACTGAAGTTAGGAGCAGGGCTTTTTTCTGCCTGCATCACTATGACTTATAGCCTATACTTATTTTAATAAGAGTCCTGCTGTTAGAACTTTTCCAAATACTTCTCAACTGGTCTTAGATACTATTTTTTTCCCCTGTCAGTATTATAACCTTGGAGAGAATGTTCCCTTTGTTCTTTCTCAATGAACCATAGAGAACCTGATATAATGGCTCAGAATTTTACTTGACAGGACTTGTGATGGCTGAAGAGACGAGAACGACGTGAAGTTATAAAGCCCCAGAGCTCTATATTGTTATTTCACCCCATTTCAAAACAACCTTGCAGAGACTGTGAGCAGATTGAGATTAATTTTTGATATTGTTGGTTCTTACCTAGTAAAATGTGCAAAAACAACAAGAAATCAAATATATCACGTGAAAGTCAGGTTTTTAAGCAGATGAGCGAGTTGCCATCCCCTTTCAGAAGCCTGGGCTGGGTTTGGCATTTTTAGTGTACCTGAACATCAGTGTTTCACTTTGACTTACTGAAGTGTCTGCAACTGCCTTTTCTAAGATTTTTGCCTTCGTATGTGTACTTTTATATGATCTTTTCCATCAAGTTCTGCAGTGTATGTGCTGATTTAAGGGGTTACACCATGAAGTGGTCCCACAGAGCTGACCTCGCCTCTACCACAAGTCCCTGGAAGTCTTATGGACAACAAACAACTTGGTATCAGTATTATTTGGCTTAGATCTGCAGGTATTATGCTCCTTTCTCCTCTGTTGCTCCCCCAGGTTGGCTCTGATCTGCCACAAAGACATGACGAAGTGGCACCAGTAATCACCCTCCATGCTTGGAGTATGATGCCTTCACTAATGCTGTGACAGCGTGACCCTGATGACAAATGACTACCTGAAAACATGTATGACCAGAACTTCAAAAGTTTCCTCTCTGCACAGGAGCAGCCACTATCCTTCCTAGTTGGCAATGCAAGATCAGGCCTAAAGAGCTTGTAAAACACATCTGTGTGTGCTGGCCCTTCAGCCTGCTGTGCGTGTTCATTTACAAAGGGGAAAAACCCAACCCCAAAACCCCAAATGCTGTTTCGTATGACTCAAATAGCGTTTTCAACCAGCGAAGATGCTATCCAAGTTACAAGTTAACACTTAGATATCTACCTCCCAGTTAAATAGACCGATGCTTCCTAAATTCATGCAGTTTAGGTTCCTGGATAGCTGTTATGAGAGCTTTGGCCAGATCAATGGATGTTGTCCAAGAAAAGTATCTTTTTTGTTACATGTCTGTTCCAGGGTTAGGACTTAAAATTAATTTGTGTAGAACTTGCAGTGAGGAATAAGCTTTGCCCCAGAAAACTCACCCTTCTCCTCCACATACTCAGTGAGAGATTAATGACTCATTAAAAAAAAAAAAATATTTCAACTTTGTTTATACTATAAAGTAAATGAGAAACAAAAGTTGCTGCTTCAGCAAAAGCCTACAATTTTTGTAGCATAGCTTGCTTTTGAAGATGCCCTCTGGTCATTGCACTGTTTCACAGGTGTTATCCTCAGTGAAGTTGCTCCTGAAATAACTTGGAAGCAGACCTTCTGTGAAACCAGCCTCAGCATATCAAACCTTTCAGGGAGTATATCGTACGTTAAGTGGTGTCCACTGTGACTTGAAGCAAAAAAATAGTTCGTACCCTAAGAATGTGGACTGAAAATGCACGACTGCTATTTACAGGCTTACAAAATATTGCCTTGCAGTACAAAAGACGCAGCTGGCCAATACAGAACTGTACTTATAAATCAGTTGGAAATCCACACAAGCTCTGAGGTTGATAACTGAGTGAGACTAAGGTTCTTGTTTCCTAGTTCTCATGTGCAGGGGTGTTAGTTACTAACTTCTCTGTACCCCACATTAAAAGTGGAAGTGATTGGTTGGATAATCAAGCATCATTTTATCTTCACAAAAAAAAAAGCAACAGTGCTTTGAAGAGTGCATATATGCTGTCTCGGCAACGATGTCCAAGCCATGAAGTGTATTTTTCCCCTTCATCTATGTCTCTGGCAGTCTGCACCTACATCGGCTCATCCCACTGAGCTGAGTCATGGCCCTGCAGATGGTCACTCCTAAAATATGAGAGGTAGAATTCAGTTCCCCAGCATCATCAAGGTAATTGAAAGGCTGAGAGGGACTAGCCTCAGGCCATTCCTGTGTCTTCTGAACCGAGGCCGAAGCCTTGGTGACCACACTGATGTCAACTAAGAGCTTCTACCCACGTGTGGCTGAATAGGCTGGACTTTGGCTCTGGTTTCACAAACTGCTAACTGGTTTCTCTGCAGGAAGTCTTACTTTATTTCCTGTTTTCTGTGGGTTTTTTCCTTTTGTTTTTTCCTTCACTTCTTTTCCTTTTTTCTCTTTTTGGGCTTTTTTCTGCAAAGCCATCTTCTTTTTGGCAGCCAGTTCCGCAGCAACCTGAAAGAGACAGAAGGGAATGTGAAGAGCTGGTCAAATATTTTCACGTGCAAGGTGTGTTAAACATGTGTTGAAAGAGTTTTGAACCAGTGTGTATTTTTCCTCCCTTGCTTTCACCTTTCCAATATTGGGGAAACACGGTATCCAATACATTGCTTGGTAGCCCTCTGTGAACTCCAGAGTGGCTGACCATTACAGAGAAGTCCTTTTAATTTATGCTGAGGGCACTCCCACCTGCAAACTTGAGCATAGGTGCTGACTATCCCAATATATCTTTGGGAAAGAGGCAATTTCTAAACCCCAAACCATGAGGGCTTTTATGGAGTAAAACCAATTCCCGAAACCACCCAGAAGCACAATATCCTAATGATATACAACTTAAGGTTCCCTCTGGACTTGGACTTGGATTACGAATTTGTTTTAGCGTTTCTAAGGCAGATGGATTTTATAGAGATGGATTTTGAGAGATTGCCCTGAGGCATGTCTAATTTCAATATGTGGCTAAAGACTGAAATTGTTCTAGTGGGTGAGAGACATTCAATAGAGATATTGTGACAAACTCTGACAGACATACATGGATATCTCAGCATCTTTATCCCTGAAAGCTAGTAGCAGCTGATAACTGGGTACAGCTACATCAATTTCCATAACTTTAGTTCCTGGCCATTTATACTTTATTATCTGAAAATGGCAGAGGGTGAAATTTGCTTTTTCTACCGTTCTCTTGTTCCCAGGCATCTTTCATTGTGCTCTCTTGTCCCTGAGAGGAATTCTAAGATCATTTACTGATGAGTGTAAATCAGAAAATCTGTGGCCATTGAAGTTTATTAACGGACCATTAATATTGGCAGTACCGTGAAAGAGCAGAAAATCAAACATTTTCAATTGTAAGACAGGTTTCCTGCCACAGTAAAAATATTTGTTTTCTAAAGAATGCCTTTTAATGCATTGAAGATTGGACACTGGCAGGGGACAATGACAAGGGCTATGCTTTGCAGCCAGTGAAATTTCATTAGTGGATTTCCCCAAGCATTTCAGTATCTTACATTTAATTAAATATGGTAATTTAAACCCCAAGCACCATTCAGTCATGTCTTGCGGTGATAAGCAGTGAAGCATTTCATTCCCTGGGATAGATTAACAGATTGACTAGAGTTCAAAATAGGTTTTTAGTGTCCCAGCAGGCCTGTTGTATCCAAAACCAACAGAGCTACTCAGAGTGTATCCTTTACTGTAGTGCTAGTACCCTGCCAGAAATCCAGCCTTGTCACCTCTACCCTCTGCTCTGACTGCCCACCAAAGCGTAACCGTAACAGTTTCCAGCATCTCAGGGGTGGGTTTATCCAGCAGGATACCTGTAAGCACACATGACTGGCAAAAGGTTTTAATTTTCAGCAATGTTTCTGAGTTCTACTGGTGATATTTTAAGTATATTCAGACTCTGATTGGAATTATTTGCTGTCGTGTTTTTATACAGATGACTGATACTGGAAAGGGTTATACAGAGTTTCTGTTCTCATGAACCTGCTATAATGGGACTGAATTGTCGAACTGTCCTTGTCCTCTGTCTTTCTTTCATCTGTTTAGTAAGGTGGCAAGAAAAATAGTTTGTTTACTATTTTCAGAACTGCAGTACGAGCTATGGTGCAAAATCTTGAACTAACTGCTCGTATAGGGAACAGAAAAATGGGGCTTGCAGTTAGCAATGAATGAAATGTGCAGTTACACGAGAAGCCACCTGCACGGTGACTGCAGGCAGAGGTTGCGTGCATCCAAATAACACCCGTACGGTCTCTCTCCTGGATGCCTTGGCAACGTATAGGTAGCCTGAGATGCCAAGTAGTTTTGGTGAAATGCTCCAAAGCCATGCAGCTGGCAATGCTGTCAGCATGTGGAGCCTGGCACTTCTGAAGTGGCTCTCTGCTTCCCAAAAGAGAATGACAGAGCAAATATAATTTTTCCTTTTTCATGTCAGATACGCTTTCTCCTCTGTACTCCTTCGGTGCAGCTTCTCTAGCTCTGCTTTCACCTCTGCTCTAAGCAGCTCCATAATTGCAGAGGACTGGGAGCTGGGGTGAAGCTAGCTGTGTATCTAACCTTAAATGGCTTGTACTCTTCTATACAGAACAATTTCCCCTTCAGCTACAAGAAGATGCCTGAAGAATCTGACAAAAGAGGAGGAAAGAAAGGGAAGGGCAAGCAAAGGTTAGTTTGAGATACTAAGCAATTCACCCACATTATAATATAGGGTTTTTTTTCCCCTGAAGAAAACTTCATAGTGGAAAGAAAAGTAGATGTCTTCCTAAATTATTTTAGACTGCCCTTTTCTTTGCTAGGTTGCCTTTTTTTTTTTGAAATGGTGCTGAAAGCACTTAGAAAACTCTTAATATTGAGGAAGAGAATGTGCATCAGTAAGAGCAGATGAATTTTAGCCTCTTTTTTTTCCCTAGTCTTGATGTAGGACTCCTGTTGTGCTAGTGATGACTCTTCTCCAGTAACATTTTCTTTTGAGGCTGAAAAGACATTTTCCTCTAAACTGATATCCCACAAAAGTCAAATTGACTTTTCTATTCATACATCAGTTCAAGTGTGTTTCCAAACCCTTGCAGTGCAAATCCCCTTATTTGGGAAAGAGAGGGGCACTGAAACAGAGTGCAGCCTCTGAATGGAAATGCCTCATGTTGGTTTATGTGAGCCAAGTATATGAAAACCTCCAGCTGCCGGTGGGACTCACTTGTGTTCTGCTGTCCTCAGCCATGGAAAGCTTGGTGTTGGCTCAGGAAAGATGATACTTGAGGTAAACATTTCTTCCTCAAGAACAAGCCTTTCCCTCACTCCCTGAAAGAAGACCTTACTTGAACTTTTTGTCTTGGTTAGTGGTGTGGGAATAAATTAAATGCAGGGCTGGTGAGCTAGAGTGAGTTTGGGAATTCTGGATCTGCAGCTGCGGCAGGTGAGAGACTGCCTCAGAGCCTTGTAATTCTGGTTCTAACACCATTTTGAACAGAAATACTTTATATGCAGACTAACACTAATGTTCCTGGAGAGAAAATGTGTTCTCTTTGAGTATTAACTCTACAGAAGCAGCTATTTTGAAATCTAAGAGAAAAAAAAAAAAAAGTTTCTTCAAGAAAACAGGACTGTTTGAGATGGAGAAAGATGCCATCCCCATGTCCCAGAGTAGTGTGCCAAACATCAGACTGCCCATTTGCATCACCTGTACATAACATGTAATATGCTGTAAACATGCTCCCCCCTATCCTGCCCCCCTAGCTCGAGGACACATAATTAAAACTCTTTCTATAGGCGGATGATTTCTGTAAGGTGGTATTATTTTTTGTCAGTTGGAGATGTTATTTTTCATCACGGTGGTCCTGGGACTCTGTCCCATCTAGTTAGCTGAGGGCCAGTGTTTTGGATTTACTCCCTCTCACAGGCATTTGTGAACTTGTGTAGCTTTAACAATAGTCTTCTCCTAGCAAGGCATTTCTGAGCTTTGTTTACTTTTGGCTGTGCACCTGCAAGCAAAGTTTAAGCTGTTAAAAACAACCATAGTATCTGTTTCTTGCAGGAACGAATCAAAAATGTTGGGTGGGATTTCATAGCATTATGCGATCTTACAAAATCTTATAATCTGCTTTAATAGCCGTGTATTTTAGTCCATGATTGATATATGCTCTAGTCTTTTGCCGTTTGGCAGATGTTGCCCAAATGTAATTTAACTCACTCTTGTTTCTGTTTTCTGGCGAATGCTTCAAAATGTTAGTCTCTGTTGAACGTATTTATGAAAAATCTGTTAGCTTTGCTTGGTGTAGATCTTTTTTTTTTTTTTAGGGAAAGTGGTGGTAGAGGTGACAAGGGGTTGTTGATACTGCCTGGATTTAGGCACAAAACCTAGACTACTGACTTCAGCCAACAGAGTTCATGATCATAGGCAGTGGAGAGCTGCTGGACTCGGCATCTACCTGTTGAATGCCTTCATTGCAGTGAATTGTCTGGCGGTGAATACAGATGCCTGTTGTGCCGTTTAACAGACTGAGTACCATTTCTGTCCTCCTGCATGATTAACTTGAAATAATCAGCATATTTTAAGGCTTTCAGGTGCCCAGCTCCAGCTGATGGCACTGTGTATTTAGTCCCCGTGAAAATCCAGCCTGATCATTTCTAAAAGGAGCATCCAGAATAGTGATGAGCAAAGGAAATAAAGGTGAGCATAACTGTAGGCACCTACTTCTATTTCTGAAAAGTACACATGGTGTATTTGCTATCGAAATAAAAGCATATTTGCAAAATGTTGGATGTGGAAAAGTACAACTGCAGAGCCTCTTGAGTTCTCCTCTGACATTTAAACCTGCTCGTGACACATTCGTTTGTTAAAAGTAAGATATTATGTTTGGGGGGGGGTGTGTGTGTGTAAATATTGCAGTACTTGATTGCATAATAGCATTTTACTGTCCCTACCTGGGAAATAGTCAGGGTTGCTAATAAATTTTAGCTAACTACTGGGGATCTCTTGCACTGCCACTTATAATCAAACTGATTACTGGGATTCATGGGGATCTTGAGCTGTTGGTAATTATGAATACTAATTAGCAGAGTAGTATTGCACAGAGTGCCAAGTGAGGATCAGGAGCATATGTTTGCACAGCAGCTAACACATACTTTTTCTCACTCCTTCTCTAGATGCTGCTGGATCAGATACTGTGATTACAGCAATGTGGAAATGACTTTGTTCTCCATGCAGCGAATGAATGTACAACCAAAATCTTTGTAAAGAAGCAACTTTTTTTTTCTGCAAAGTTATTTAATATAGGAAATGAGGAGGAGCTGGGAGATGGGGAATGCGCCTGCTAAATGGCAACTCTCTTGGCTTATTTTCATGGTGATGAGACTTAATGAACTACAGGAAGAGATCATAATTTTGTTGGCAGCAGTATAAGGGCAAAGCTAAAAATTGTCACATCTGATGATTATCTTCGGAACAAAACATAAAAAACCATTAGGGATAGACATCTGGAACAGATGCAGGGAGATTACACTGATGTCTCAGAATCTTAAATTTCTCTTGGAGAGTATGTAAAGTAGAGAAAAGCTTCTTTTCAGTCAAGAGACAGTACATATTTTTCTGACTAAATCACCAAGCGCTTTGCATCGGGATCTCTTTGGCATATCTTTTTGAAAGGTATTTGTAAAATGTCATGAAAGCAGTTTGTGCAGAAGGCCAGCTACATTACAAAGTCAAGTAAGGTCAGAGTTGTCAAAGGATAAAGAAATATAGAATGTATAATAATGCAGCAATGGTTCGTGAAGTGATTAATTTGTATTTTATTTTCCCCAAAGTGTCTTTACCTAAGTCTTATAAAATGCTCGCTTTTTAAATACAGTTCGGTCTTGATTTTTCATGGAGTTTAACTTGGGAGTAACCAGCCCATCCACACATGGTAATATATACAAGAGGTGAAACCTTGTCTCCCCTGAAGCCAAGGACAAAACTCCCATTAACTTCAATGGGGCCAGGATTTCATTTACTAGGTTGCCCTGTTAGACCAGTGTGGAACGAAACTAGTTGCCTTAGGGATTTTTAATATGCAGGCTGACTTAGATGAACAAAAAATATTTTACTTGTCTGACATTCAGGTAAAATCATGAAAGTACTGAACTTTCTTTTGCCAACTGCATCCTGAATGTCTTTTAAATTTGTGTGAAATATGTTCTGGTCTTTCTGGTGGTGGCTAAAAAGGGAGGAAAAAATGTGCACAAAAATATTTGAAAATCACATAATTATTAGTGAAAATTGCTGGGAAAATAGTTACTTTTTTTTTTCCTCCTTCCAGGTATGTTTCTTTTATGCAGGGAAAACCAGGCAATAAAACAATCTCTCTAAACTTTTGCCTCCCTTTATTTTTAGTTGTTGTTGTTGTTTTTTTTTATTATTTTTTTTTTTAATTTTTTTTTTATTTTAATGCAAAAAGAAAGCAGATGCCCAGGAAAGACAGCAAAATAGCTGAAGGAAAGAATTCAAAGCTGGGAGTAGGACAGGAAGAATGTATTTCTCCAGAATCTACTACCATATCCAGTCTTGCTCAGTATAATTACTTGTAACATTTCCTTTGAGTTGTGTTTATCCTTGTTGGTAGCACGTCTAATTAGCATCATGTTCCCTAAAGCCTTCTCCAGCAATAAGCCATACTTACTGGGTGGCTCCCCTGCTGCTGGGAGCAGCCAACAAAGCCTCCTTGACTCGGGCATGTGTTTCTACTTTAGAAGCTGAAAATTTAACTGACGGGTCTCTCGGTCTGTCTGGGACTGAACAACAGAGTGGCTTAGATACAGAGGCCAGCAGGGCTGACCTTGGCTAAAACCAGGAGCGTGCCCTGAGCTCAGTTTTAGTGTGGTACAGAGAGCTGTTTTAGCAGTTTTACTGCCTATTTTAGTAAGCAAAGTAACTAATGGTTAGAGTACTGTGCTTTATGCTGGGCTAGTCTGTATTTACATCCCGCTCAAACCACCCAGACTGCTGGTATGCCCCAGGCTTTTCCCTGTGATCCCAGGAAGGACTGAGTCCAAATTAGTGTTTTACCATACCTGTGTTAGCTCATCGGTTGCAGGCAGCGATGAACACAACAGTCTCAACAGGGGAGCTTTAAGGACCACAGAGGTCAGTTTGTGGCCGTTCAGTTTTCCTAGCCCACTAGTAGCCACCACGCCTGGTTCACTTGGGCCAAATCCTGCTCCTTTGTGCAGGGCTTCCTGTTTATAATTTCCCTCAATGGGCTCATCATCCTGCTAAGATCACCGCGGCGGGTGGAAATGGCCCCAAGTGCCGACCACTGTCCTCACCGCTTTATCTGGTCTTAATCACTTTGTGTGGCACCCAGATGATCAGAGGAAGAGATTATCAGCCACTTCTATTAGCCAAAGAAGTCAGAAGAGGAATTTCCCTGGGAAAAACTGAGTTCACGACAAGAATACATAAGATAAACTAAGATACTTCCTTGACTTGAATATTCAAGCTCACTTAATGATCCTTGGCAGTAAATCAAGGCTCCGGCCTGCCTGCATAAGAAACTCTTCTTTTCTTAAACTAAACTATTGCTAGAGTGTGTTGATACTGAACGCAAACACATTGGAACCAATTCCAGCCTCTGGGGTAGCTTTGGAGGCCTATTTTAAACCAAGACTCTTTAAACTGTTTAATGTATGTTTCTACTAGGAGCTAGCACCAGTCTAACTACACGGATTTTGCAGCAGGAGAGCAACTCTCTGTAGCTGAGTCCTTTCCTCTTAGCTCCCTCAGACATTTATCTGTCTGTAACTTGCATGCCTGAGCACCTTCCACCATGCATAAGTGGCTGCACATCCTGAAAGGGAACAAGTTGTGGTAAGTGACTTTCATGGTTTACCCTGGAAGAAAACAATCCTTTCACTTGCACAAAAAAACCTCTTTAACTATAAGGTTGCTGGGGAACTAGAGGCCATTGTTATGAAAAATTGCTACTTAAATCAACAGACACGTTTTTGTGGCAAATCCTTTCTCAATCCCATTAACCTCTTTCATTAGAGGAGTGACAGTACCTGCTCCGGAGTTTTTTGAGAAAGAATAGCCACTGAACCTCCAGCCTCCTCCGTGGGATAGTCAGGAAACTTGCCTATGATATGCCTGTGTGAGAAACAAAAGTGGAAAATGAGCTAAAATCCGTAATTTTTTATCCAGTTGACAAAGATGTTAGATGGTGGGGAAGCACACCCTTCCTCGCCTCCTATTCAAAAACAGAGAGCCAGATCGCTTCTTATGATAGCGGATTTTTGTCCAGTAAATTCATTAAAACAGTTACCAACCCATGTCTCTTGTCCCATGGCCCATCAAACACTGAAAGTTCTTAGGGAATTTCTTAGGACTGCACATCGCTTCACAGCTGAGACACTTAGCTTAAAGTGTTCATAGTTCTGCTCTCTGCTTTCAACATCCAGCTTTTTTTAAAAAAAATAATTTTATTTAAATCTAGTTTTGATCTACAAATTCCAGACTGTATTTCTGTGTGAGGATCTCCATCCTTAAAAATTTCCAATGTACTTGCACAATTAGGTGGTGATGGAAGATGGTGAGGTGAAAATAAGTGACTTTGCAGTAAGGTTTCATGGATGGCATGGATAGCATAGGGTGCTTCCAGACCTTTCATAAAAAGATTAAAAGATATAAATAATAATTACAGTCCAAAGACCATTTTTAGTGACAAGACTCTTTAAATTCTTGCACTTTTGTAGCTTTTTGGATTGTATCAGTATGTGTCTATTAGGTAATATCAGGAAGATTTTCTAATTCTCTGTTCCAAAGAAAATTCTGACACTTCAGAAAAATCCTTGTGCTACTTTCAAATAGAACGGTAATGTTTCCTCTAAATTAAATGAAATTTCCCTTGAGAAGAAAATAGCTCAGAAAGGTCAATGTGATTCATAAAAATTGCTTTCATTTTTTTTAAAACAACTGGTACCTTGAGGGACTTTCCTAGTCTACTGTTAAGCAGTAGAATCAATTTTAAACTGAGATCCTTGGAACAGAGCATCTGTTATGTTTCTATAGTGCCATGTGTAGGGTTTGGATTCCTAGCTAGTATTAATATAATACCAATTACAAAAGAATAAACAAACATGAATTTGTGAGCATAAGCTCTGATTTGCACGTTCAACAATTACTAGTTCTATATGCCCACAGATGCAGAACTTTGGTCACTGCATTACCAGAAACCAGTCTGCATGAACAAAGGGGTCTCGTTGTTAGGGTGGTTTTTTTTTTTAATCTGGTAGGAATGGGATTTTGGCCTCAAAAACCTGCATCATCTGGTTTATTTAATGTTAGATCATGTTTCATTTTTTACAAACGGCCAGAAAATAGCTCAATTTTATGTTAAATGTAGTCTTGTTTTAAATGCTGCTACAAGTCTGGCTTATGGTAACAAATTTCTCAAAGTCTGATATTAAGGCTGTTGCTACTTTACTAATGCCAGCTGGAAGGAAGGAAAGGCAATATGCACTGTGGGTGAAGAATTAGTTTGGAGTCCACCGCCCACTGAATGTGGTATCAGTGCCAGCTTTCTCTATTTATTAGTGCTACATTTGGTATTTGTATTAGCTTTTTAACCTTTAAATTATTTACAGCTCTTGGAGATGGAAATATTTACCCGTTGGCTAGGAATGATGAGCATATATCTGAATGCTGTAGAAATTCTACCAAATTCTGAAATTTGAAAGTGGATTCCAGTTTGTTTATAATCTGTATTTTCTGCGTGATCCTTTGGCTTACAGCTGGTGCAGCTGTTTGGGATGACGTGGCTCATCTCATCTTTTTGTAGTGGCTACAGCAAGTGTTTATGGTGAAAAATAACTTGAGGTGAAGAGAAGGTAATGCCAATCTCTTCACACAAGTGGAAGAAAAGCGTCAGCCATTTACTAACCCGTCAGCTGTGTGGGGACTGGGTCTTTGGCTGGAGGCAATGCAGAACGTAGGTTCCCATGGTCATCGGTGGCCTTGAGAGCAGACAGCTACCACACGTTTCAGTCATGCCAATTCTTCAGGGACATCTGTTGTTTTGTTTTGTTTTGTTTTGTTTTGTTTTGTTTTGTTTTGGTATGGTTTGGTTTGGTTTGGTTTTGTTTTGGTTTTTTTTTTTCTGGATTTCATCCTTTCCTGTGTACTGTTGCTTAGCATATCAATCGTTGTCTGATGGTCAGAGAGCAGTATTGTTAAGTCTCATTTCCCTATCTGACCTCTTACGGGTTTTCCCTTTTTTCTTCTAGGTTTAAATGACTACAACCTCAATCTTGTAATGCCTGGAAAGCATGCACATGCATGACCCTTATAGACAAATTCCCCTCTTTATGAAACCCTCTGAGTTCAGAGGTTAAACCAGGGTTTCATTTGGCCAGTAAATCTGCACAGAAAAATGCAGCCATTGATCTTCCTGGTCAAAAGTCCACTTTAAATGTAATGAATCTCAATTTTCTTTCTCCATTCACTTTTTGGCAGCGTTCTACGCAGAACCATCACAATGGGTTGTCTCATGCATTTATCATAAGATGCTAATTTGGATTCAACTGGACCAAAACTATTTTGTATAAGCTCGTTTGATAAAAACACCAGGATAAAATGAGCAGCCAGCATGCACTCCACAAACAGGCAAAGATATTTTTGTATCTTTGTTCCATCAGATAAGCTACACATCAGCTATGGCTCAAGAGGGTCCCACCAGACATGTCCCACGCTGAACAGTGAACAGCTCTTGAATTAGGAGCATCTCCCAAACGTGTACAATGATTTTGAGCTTGCTTTACAATAATAGTTCAAAATTGTTTAAACTGTACTTGCCTTTTGAAACTTCTTAAAAACAATGAAGTATTCATGATTATAGCCAGTGCTAAGGCAATAATACTAGAAGGAAATGAACCCAGATGATGCAAGAACTTGCTCCAAACTGGAACCCAGCATGCTGTTTTGCTTTGCTGGAAATATAGAGGAGAGCTGTATGGTGGAAATCCTTCTCGGTTCCGCCTGTGTGGCACTAATGGCAGAACCATGCTGCAAACCAAGACTTCCAGAAGGTGGAGCTGCAGAGGTTCCCATAGCCAGCAGCTAGCCTGAAAACTGAACTGGGGAGTAGAAGAGCATTATACCTGCACCTGGATTGCTTGTTGATTCTAAAAGTTGAGCTATAACTACAGCCACGGTAAGGCTTTAGCCCACTGGAGATCACTTAAGTGTGAATTTCAGACTGGTTTTTATTTAGATCGCTCTCTTGGTTGCGTGAAAAAAAGAAAACTACTTGGTCTGCATTTCCTCTAATCTGCCCAGCTTTAGTTTTGATATTCATAGTACCTTGACACTTTCTCTGCACGTCAGGCACTATATCTAGCTGACAGGTTACTCACAAAGTTCACACAATCTGATGCTTTCTCTGCATGTCACTGAAAAGGGAGCACTATGCAAAAACTAAACTGGTAGTCAGGAAAGCCTAAAAGTCTTGTTGCCTGTTGATGGGGAGAAGAGAATGTAAAAAGTTTAAGCTCTTGATAAGAAGAGTATTGGAGTGTGTAATATGTTTGAGACGTGGTACATGTCAGAAACACCTGGTTTTGAGGCAAGTCAAAACTCAAGAATCTGTTACTTATTATTGCCTCGACATTTGTAGGGAAAAAAAAAATAAAATCCAACTGTGCTTTTCCAGCGTCTTGTAAAAATGTGCAAATGCCAGAACTGGAAGAAGCAACTCTTATTTTCAACGTGATTGCTTCAGTGGGAGTGCTGACAATGTGTTAAGGACTGCAAGCAAAAGCAGAAGCAAATTCTATTGGATTTCATATGAAGGATGCAGTTCTAGTAAAATTGTCTGCCTAAATGAACAAACGAAATGTGTCAAAAGTATGACTTTGGAGAAGAAAATAAGGTGAGACAGAAGGGTAGGGCTAGGGAGAAACCAACACCTTGGGAGACAGACTTCAGCAGTAGCTGAGGGAAGCCTTTATAGACTAAGGACTCCAAAGCTGACTGCTTCCCAGTCTGCAGGCAAGGAGCTGAGGATGGTTCTCGTGGGCAACCTGTGCCCCAGTGTCTATTCGCAGGCCACTGAACAGAAACCTGTGTTTGGGAACTTTGCTTGCACTGCTGCACATCAAACTGATGAGTGCCAGAGTTCACGGTAGGCAAAATATCTTTCTTTGGGCCAGAGCCACTGCTTTAACAGAACTACTAAATGTTTGTGTTGCGGAGGACATTGCTGAAGAAGGGAGCTTTAGAAACTGTGGTATGTGAGAAATCCATTACTTTTCTGGAAAGCAGTGAAATCCTGTCAATGGGAGCATAGCATGGGTTTGGTAAACAGCTTTACAGAAAAGCCATCTAATTGGAATGAATGGGGGCCCTAAATCTGAATCAAACCAGCTCAACTGGAAGAGTAAGGGGATGAACAAAGATCGAGGAGTGAAAAGAAACAATCTTCCACTCCCAGCTAAAAAAGAAAAGGATCCGATGAGATTTTTGTGCTGTTTCTTGAGTTACATTCTGTTCTCTGGTTTACTGTTACTGCTCTCCCCCTTTCCAAACCCACTCCTCTTATATATAACTTAGATCTGTCAAGTGTAATTGAAAAAGAATGATCTTTTATGGTCTGCAATGCAAACCCTTTTGTCTCCAATTATGTAGGATAGAGTTTTGGCTCTTCTTCTGGGTTCAATTTTTGTTTTAGTGCACAACCCAAATAAATGTCCAAGTTTTAACTAAGTTCGAATGGTTCTTTTAACATCCCCAAATCACCGCCAGACTTGGTAGGAGTCGGTGTGATTGGCAGGCTCTGCCGGAGTCTCTGCTCAGCCCCAAATGCTGCGGCACCTCAATTCTGGCCTATAAAATAAATTCCTTGTCTGGGAGATGACCCTACACCGTGCTCATCTCATCTGCTGCTTCCTCCCCTCCTCCTTCCAGGAGCATCACCATATTTTCTTATGTCTTTTCTCTCTATTCGACATTGCTCAGGGATGGTTATAGTTAAGGCTAAATATGGTTGATTTATGAGAACACACCATTGATTTAAACATTTTGTCTGGTAATAGACTCAACAAGTTACTACCTACTCTGTTCTCTGGCATGATTTTACATGTGTTATTTTTTTTCTTTGGCCGTGGCTTCACTAGCTAATTGCATAAAAGGCCTTGTCAGGAAAAATAAAAAATTGTTCTTTGGAGGAAAAAGAGCATTTAACTCTCTTCTGGGTAAGAAAGGATGTGGGCTGTGTGCAGAAGAAAAGACATGAATGATGGCTGTATGCTTTAGGCAGAGGGACAGCAGAGTGCTCTGTGCAGAAAAGGAACAAAACGAAGGGTGGGAGCAACCCTTTAAAGAAATAAACCCCTCTTTTTGTAGTTCTTGCCTATTACTGTAATCCCACCTGATATGGGTTATCTCAGACTACTTAAATAGCAGTGTTGGTTTATTTTAAGTGTCTTTGAGGCATTTTCTTTCCTTTTGTGTGTGTGGTTTCTTTAGCTCTTTGAAAATCACTTCCAGAAAAAATAACCCACGCAAAACCAGAATTACTTATAAAGCAAGATTAATTTCCACAGGATTCTTGTCCTCCTTAATGAGTTTGGACACAGACATATTGCAATTTATGTTTTATCTAAGGTCCTGATCCTCCAAGCATTTGCTCGTTATGCATGAAAGTAATTCTGTGGAGTGACTTGCAGGGAGAAGTGTTTGGAGGACTGGAAACTTTATTGTTCTGGGTAAATATGCAGCTTTAAAAATTTAAGATCGTGTTGTGAGGCCAACAATGTGCAAGAAGAAACATTCGCATGGAGGAATGAGTGTGAAAGGTTTGTGGGGAAAGGTGATATCCTTTATTACAGTAACTATCATAATTAGCAACAGTAGATGGTCTTTTGGGTACCCAATGCCTGCCTTAGATCTGGAATGGTAGAACAGACCTTCAAAGCCAAGTAATAGTTGAGAACAGTCGTTGGAGGGGACAGACCTAAATGTGGAATGTGGTAATTCTCTCTGATAGTTTTATTACATTTATTACATTATTGGCCAGGAAAGGTAGACCTTTGGCTGACCCAGTAGAGTTGTTAAGCTTCTTAAGTTCTTACAGTGAAATAGTCTGTTCTGCTTTGTCATAAAGTTGTTTTACCTTTTCAAGAATCCTCCTGGTCTTCTAAGGATAGCAATCGGTAATTAGTGTACTGGAAAAAAGGGAATCTCTGTTCCCCTTCAGACAGACTTGGGCATGAGCTTTCTCTGCCAGGACTCCTGGTTATCCTGCTTCCTGCTGTAAACCACAGAGGAAAAGGAGGGGCAAGGATTTTTTTTGACCTCTTGGCACCTTCAAAATTCTGACAAATTGTTCCTAGTTTAAAATGGCAATAGGTTTTTCTCCTTGAATTGAATCAGAGACATGGGAAGGTAGCACTGCAAATTACTGCTAAGTTTTTGAATTAAAATAAAAGCCATTATGGGCATGAATAATGCCAAGGAGAAACAAAAAGATTTTATTTTACAGTTCCAATATTAGCTTCAATTAAACAAGTAATTGGAAAAATCAGAACAAAAATTTGGCAACATCAAAACTCACAAAATATTCTGGTGCTCTGATTTTGCGTGTCCCTCCTTACCCTCAAAAATTATTGCCAAAAATTTTCTCAGAGCTCAAACCTGAATTAACTCAGGACTGGGAGAAATCACATCCTGACCTATGTAACTGAACTCCTTTGCGAGAGCTAATAACATCCAACCCATACTGAAAGCTTAGACAAACCTAGAGAACATGAATATTAAGTTTACCCACCGTGGCACGGAAATAGAAGTAAAATTAAAGGGACTGGAAAGCAGGTTCCTACAATCTGCCTTTTGGCTTGACTCCTGCAATGCAGAACAGCCTTGGGCAGAGTTGCTGGTAAGCCTGGTGTGAGGCACTCTGCAGTTACAGTGAAAGCATCTCCCGTGGACCCAAGAACGCCTGGATATCCCATCCCTGCCCTTGGAGGGAACGGTTTCTGAGCTAGGAGCAGGGCACATTGTGGTGTCACACAGCAGTCTCTAGCCTGCAGTATTTCTGCCGTTGGCCTTGCTATGTCTACCCCTAACTGCCTTGTTGGTGAGGAATTCATCAAATTGACTGTATGTATTTGTTTTGGGATAAAATCTTGCTTATCAGAAACAGGCCTGAGAGGCCTTTTTGGTTCTCTGAAAGCTACAGAACGGATACCGACATCCAACACTGCACCCATGCCTTGTTTTCTAGGTCTACACTTTTTAGTGCCTGTCCTCCTCTTCTGGACTTGGCCATCATCCTGCGTTTACCAGAGCCGTGAAGCAGGCTATCTTCCTCGGGGGGGGCTGTCTCGAAAGACGAAGGGCCGATCCCCCTCTTTCACAGTCAGACTGTCCGCAGGCTTATTTCCAGTATCAGCTTCCTGTTGACTGTCTACAGCCTTTGGAGGAATGCGATCCCATCCTGTCAAGCAAGCTGTAAGGGGAGTGGGCTGGGGGATCCTTCCTGTGGAGTAAGAACTCCCCTCAGGGCCCAGCACCACGTCTGGAGGACTTGGCTGATGGAGTAATGAGTACCCTGGAGTGTGAAACTCTCATTAAACTCCCATCTGTTTTGATTTTCTTATATCTTTATTCTCTTTAGAACCCAGGTCAAAAATACAGAAGCTGGCTCAGAGAAATGCCAGGTCAAATTCCGCTTGCATTTACTGAATTCCTTACCTTTGGTCAGCTTATCCTGCCTTCACAGAATGCTGAATCTTGACTCAAATTGGCAATATTTCCCATGCTTAGTATTAAACTTAAGAGACTGAAACAATTATGGCCAGTTTTAAGCAAGATTACTTTAACTCAGACTAGAAGCTTTGTGAGAATAGCTTTCCTGCAGAGTCAGCCAGAGGGAATCAACGGTACTTTATTAACACAATATGAATTCTGTAAAGAGGAAAATAAAGCATGTGATTTTTGTAGCAAGGCCAGCCAAAAGAAATAACTTGCCCTCCAACATCACAAGTTTCTTCAGGATTTGGAGTGAAATGGAGTACAGAGAGCATTTTGTCTTATGGGATTTGTTTGAGACATTCAAGCAATTGTTTTTGCTTCTTACAAGTCAAGGTGTTAGCGAAACAAAATGCATGTCTCTGGAAGGGAAAGAAGGCTGTAAAATGGGCATGGCTGCTTTAAATTGTTTTGCCACGGCCCATCACTTTAACCTGAAGATAATGTTTTGGGGAGGGTTGAGAAATGGTGCCTTGGACAGGTCACCCACCTGGAAAAGTGCCGCTGGCACCCAAGCTCTGTGTCAGCTCCCTTGGGACTTTGCCCTCCTCCTTGCTCTGAAATGGTTTTGCATATGCTGTATTTCTTCTGCCACCACCCGACTGTGAAAGGTACTTGAAGTATTTCAAGGGTATTAGCGGTATTAGCTGATGAAACTCTTTGAAATGACTGTGCTCTCCCTGAACCTATTGCTCATATGCTGTATGGATAGTTGTGTGCATGGATAATAAATTCAGCGCACTTGGGGCATGTCAAACTCCCTGCATGTGCTATGCAGCATAGGCGCCCTTTACATTTGTTCGGAAAATGGGGGACTAACAGCCTGAAAATGAACAGAGAAGCTTTGTGCTTTGATCCACCCTTTTTTATATACTAGAAGAAATATAGCACGGCACCTAAGAGTAATACGTAGCCTTCTGTGCTGGTGGTTAAAACAACCCTGTCTACCTGATGTAAGTGTGGTTAAATGATGTGATTTTTATCTGGTTTGTAACTGCTTGCATCATTTCACAGGGTGATGAAGATGGGTAAATCTGAGGTGATATGGAAGGTGGCATCAGACACATTTCAGTAGCTTGATCTCTAAATCTGCCTTACGTCTATGGCATCAATGCAGAAATACAGTCCAGTCTGGCATAGCTCTAGCTTGCCTTGTTTTTCGCCTCATTGGATTAAAACGATCTGTATGTGCATACCGTCCTCTTCAGCCACTCTATCATTGCTGTCCCATTCACGGATCACTGTGCCTCTGACCTGCTGCCTGCCCATGATTTGACTTTAAACGTTTGTAAAGGACAATGTGTAATCAGCATCTGTCAGGCATCACATTACTGCTTGGGAGAGTGGCTTGTTACTTCATTTAGGACAGATACCGTTGCGCTGTGCTAATGGCATTACTTGTAGCTAAGACTGCGCTTCTTTGAAAAGCACTTGTGATGCAGAAGAAAAACTTCAGTGAGGAACGAGAAGCTGAAAATGGCACGCAGTACATTTCTAAGTTTTAAAGAACGGAACCAAATAATGCTGCTCTTTTTCACTACTGATAATATTCTTGTCCACTTCAAGAGATCTGGTTCTCTGTGGTTTGCATGAGTGTCTAAATGAACTATTTAATGATAAATCTGAGGCAATTTCATGCATATGAAAGCAGTCACAGTGCTTGATTTTTCAATGTTCATCCCAACTGGCTTGTGAAGCCTTATTTGAATAAATCATAATCAGGTGTACACAGAGTGTAAAACCAGGAAAAAACTGAGACTGATATTGAAGAATGTTGCAGAGAATCAGTAGATAAAGTTAGAGGTGTTTACACATCTCAGTAGAAAGAAATATAATTTAGAGTCTCTGCTTTGGCAATTTAAAAAAGTGTTAAAAAAGACAAGAAGAAACACTTCAGATGAGCTCAATTAGAAACCAGTGTCGGGATTTATCGACAGTGTTAACTGAAAAACCCAGTCATCTCTGCAGTCCAAGAAACGCGTTGTAATGCCTTGAGATGCCAAGTTCATTAACCCTTTACCTTTTAGTTTTGTGAAAGACAAACTGGAGTACTGTATTTCTGTACCAGTTGGTGCATCTCTGGTGTACGATCTATAGTCTCCTTAAAATGGCTGAAAATGTGGACAATCTTAGACCAATAAAGATATGAATTCCTTTTGTAGGACTGTGGCATTGCCTCTTCAAATGACTGAATTCTTCTGCACGTGCTACTCAGTGGGATGCACTCAAGTTTAATCAATTATAAGCCCAAAATTGAGCTTTTTTTTTTTTTTATTGTTGTTTGTTTATGTTTGTATGTTGTGTGATGGCTTAATGAGCTTTTTAAGCATCTCTTTGCTAGGTGGGGCCAGTGCTGCAGAGAGTTGCTGGCAGTGTGGCAGAAGAGGTGGATGCCATCCTGGAAATCCAGGGAGAGGCATGGGGATGTCCTCTGGGAATTTGGGGCTGGACTTGCAGCCCACTCTCGGTAGAAATGAAGTGCCCAAACGTTGGTAACTTCCTTCTACTGAAGTGGCGTAACAGATAAGGTGGTGTGGGAAGTGCAATTTGAAGGTTAAGACTTGAAGGGCAGGTTTACTCACTTAGTAACTCTTAGGGCTCTCGTATATTTTCAGTACTAGAGTTCTAAATGTATTGCTTCACAGGACTGTATAGAGGATCAGTTGTTTGGAATGGACTTATTATAGGATAGCACAGCTCCCCTGGGCAAAGAATGTAAAGATTAGGTTTGGACAGGAATGAAATACAGGCACACACGTGGGAGAGGCTACAATCAGCTGCTCCCACCTTCCACCCCACTAGTTCCCAGGCCTCCCTCAATTGCAAATCTTGCAATACATAAAGAATAAAACCATGCATTATACATGATTTCCCAGAAGAGGATGAAGGTGAAATGTATTTTGGGCATAGCGTTACCCCCTCTGTAGCTGCTATAAGAGCCGAGCTGATGATGGGAAGCACATGTATGCAATATGAAAGATGGCAGAGCTCCGGCTCTGGAATTTGCTCCCTTGGAGCAATTGTATTTTGACTTGGAATACTTTGAGGACTCCTGCAGCTACACAGACTGCAGCCTTTAACTTATAGCCATGCTTTAAACCAGTATCTTCAAAGTTGGTTGCTGGATTAGATGCTTTCCAGAAAAATCTGCAGGAAAGAGCCAGTCTCCCTGTGTGATGGGGAATACAAGACAAGGGAGTAAACTTCCTTTCCAAGCCACCAAAGGATTACTAAGTCAATAAGACTCTCTAAGAAGAGAGAGAGGGGTATCTGAACAGATTTTAGTTAAGGGTAATGCACTTTCCTGGTATTACATGAATATCTCAGTAAATACTGAACAAGCTCTTTTACGGTTCTACGCTCTTTGCCCAAGTCAAACAGTATTGCATTTGGTACAGTATCCTACTGAATGGTATTATGTTGATGTTCTGTACAAGTAGAGCCTAAGGAGAACTAGCAACCTTCTTTATATGCACTGTTAAATGTCTCTTATTCAGCCTAGGATGGCAACTCTTAATACTGCTCTTGCAAAAGTCCTAAGGATACCTGACACAGCAGACAAAACATAGCTAGTTTGTGATGCTAATAGCTGGGTGTGTTTAAAGTCAATTACTATAAATAATTAGATTTTCTGTTGTATCTGCACAGGACTGAAATGCAGCATGACTTAAACACCCTGGACTCTGACCTGGATAATAAAAACAACCTGCTTGATGGAGTCTGACTAATCTCCCCTGTGCTGAAATTCTCAGTAAAACTGAAACATATTGACTCTGGAAGGAATGGATGAGACTCAGGTTTCAGGCAAGTTCTTGTTCTGCCCACAGAAATACTATCTTCAAACCTTTTCAGTGTTGAGATTCAATCCAAGTATAGGATTTGGATAGACCGGCCTTAATGCTAACTTTGCATTGGGAAGAGTTTACCTAGGTGCTTACCAAACCATGTAGCGCACTGCCCACCTAACAAAGGGGAAAGTCTGGTGCTCTCAAGGGGAATAATCAGCTCAGAGAAAAAATATTCCTTTGCCTCATTTGCCCTTGACACGCTTGCCAACCCTGGGATTGCAGTCAGTGTACTGTTGTCACCTGGAGTCTGTACCAGCTAGTCCACTATGGAGATCTAGAGGCCGATGGGGCCACCTGCTTTTGCTCCTCCCTCAACTGCCCATCATTTTTGCTTAACCCTACTGGAATTTGACTTGGGCCCCAAATGGAAGGGCATCAGCTCTTTCTATTTTAAATGCCTCTGGATGTTTTATTAACCACCTTAGAACCCACTTACACTGAAGTTGTGCTCTAACCTTAGCGGTCCCTTATGGCAGCTGAGTTTGAGTCTAAAGGCGTATTTGGTGTTTGACTCAAAAAGAGACACACTGTTTTGTCCAAGGTACAGGCGAGGGAGGGTAAGGAGAGATGAGACTGGAGGGGAAGCGCTCTCAGTGGTGTGGTAGATGTTACACCAATTTCCAGTGGTAGCCTGGGTTTTCTGTGCTAGACGATGCAAGTCTCTTGGGTGTGGAATTCGCTTGAAATTCAGCACTCAACTTGTCAACAGTTTGCTAAATAAACACGTTGGCATACTGAAGCTGCAATGCTCTGAATCAGCCTTATGTTCCATCAGACACTGCTGCTGTGGTCCCCAGTATATAAACTCTGAAAAACCCACTGCCAGTGAAAACACTGAAACTGTGTTTCAGAATTAAATATATCCCTCTTCCCTTGTGAGAAAGAATAACAGGCTGTCATTCACAGCCACATTCCCAGCCGTAACTTGCATGCCTTCATCATCTCCATAGTCAGCTGTGACTTCCTGATAATTAAGTCTTTTTTTATATATCCACCTGAGCTTGCTTGCTGGCATACACGTTTGGGGACTGCTCTTTTGTCTTTGCCTTGGATACATTTAATATTTTCTATCAGTCTTTGGTTCTAACTGTCCCTATTTTTCAAATTGGTAACTTACAGGGTTTTTTCCAGTTACATGCCTCTTTCATCCCTCCTCTTCTGATTCTGCCTCTCTAGCTCCTTGTGACTGTTTCTGCTACCCCTTTGCTCTGCTTGTGGCAGTCCATGCCACTTTTATTTTTTCCCCACTTGCTTCCTTTCTTCTTTGCATTCTACAGAGCCAAGGCTGAAAATGTCTTTTCTACCTCCTCTGCTTGTTTCTCCAAAGAGATTGTTCTGTGGAGCAAGGGCTGTAGCTTGGGAGCTACTGCTCTGTGCTTCGTGTTCATTTTTATTCTCCATACTTCTAAGCTTTTCCTTAGTCTTTCTCTTCCCAGAATATCCCTCAAACACCTCTCCTCTGCCAGCCACTGGCTCTTCAGTGCCTCTCTGTCCTTCTACCAGGCACCAGTGGGACTTCTCATTCTTTTTTCTCTGCCTGTTTCTTGTTCCTGTATCCCAGCAGATCTTCATTCACTTTGCTTGTTGGAAATGGGCAAGTGGGAAAATTGGTTCTTCCGCTTGCTCTGTATTAACTTGCTGGAGAAGATACCTCTCCCTGTCACAGTAGAGTGAAAAAAAATAGCTGGGCTGGGTCTCTTCCTCTTCCCCTTGGGATTCATTCTCTTCTTCCTTTCTCATTGATTAGGACTGTGTTATGCTGGTCAAACCAAGAATAGATCAGATGGCAGAGCAGGCCCCTCTGGGCCAAGCATAGTAGGTATCTAGCCGGATTACTGGAACAGAAACCAGCTCTGAGGTGAAAATCAGGCCCCAGTTATCAGCGTTAAACACCCCACTTGTCCGTTTCTGTCTTCAGAAATCCTGTCTGCTGCATTAGGACTCTGCTTGAGAAAGGAATAAAAGTGCAGTGTGAGAGAACTGCCACCTAACATACCCATTGAACAGAGCACACTACAGCAGCATTTTCCAGTAAAAGTCCAATCCGGTCTTTAAAACATGTAGAGCTGTATTATAATAAGCTGTTGGCAAGTGTAAGTCCCTGAATGTAACTGATGTTTGTGTCCGTGTGAGTATCTATGACAACAAATAAATCTAATGTTTGGGAAGTGACCCTGAGAATATCAGTGGGGGGGTTGTTGCATTATGTTGGTAACAGCGATTTCAGACTTGTAATTCCTAAGTATTACTATAGATGGATATGAGTACTTTAGGCAAATGAACTCATTAGTGACAAGATTTTTTTCTTATTTGCAAATGGGACCGACTCACAGTAATGCTATTTACTTTAGCTGATTCCAGACTTTTAGACATATGAAGGAGTGAATATTTTTAGGAACTTTAATGCCAAGCAGGAGGCTTAGACTCAAAGTCAATGGACTGTGGGCTATCTGCAGGCCACTTTCAGTCACTTGAAGAAGGTAGAAAAGGGAATCTAACCTAAATTTGTGGTAACTATCACTGCTGTTTCTGTATCGCTACAAATCAAAAAGTAGGAAGCAAATGAAGCCAGGAATTAATCCTACAGGATAATGCCCAGGATGGGCAGGTCTGTAAGAACAGGGCTAGAAGTGACTGTGGGTTTGGTCCTCTAATTTTTTTTTTGCTGAACAGGAGCTGTACCACCAAATACACGTGCTGAGGCTTATTGTTTTGGCCTTACTTGTTGCATCCATTTTACTCTCATGTCCTGTACTGTCCTCTTAGGAAACGAGAGGGAGTGAGAACAAAGACATCCTGTTTGTATGTGCAGAACTACACCGATGGCTTTCGCCACACCACACTGCCTAACTTGCTGGAACTGGGCCTGTAATGGGAAGGCTATGGAACCCTATAAAATATCTGGAAAAGTTATGCACCAAAAATGGAACTCGGAAAGCCCAGTCATTGGCAGTGTGGTGGGGGAAGGTGGTGTAAGACCTCCTTCCTCTCACCTATCCATGCCTTATCTGGGGCTTCATGGGGATGTCTCTCTCGTGTGTGTGCAAGTATCTGACCGCTCTTGTCCCTCTTGCATTCTAACCTCTGACAATTAACCTTATCTTGGTTCTTGTCTTGAGTGAACAACCGTGCACTCTCTGCAGACCACTGGGCAGGGATTGACAGCACCAAACCAGCTGTACTAATTTTCCACTTCTCGTTTTAGCATGTGCCCAGCGTCACTGCCTGACACTACCCATGACAAAGCTTTGTTTCTCAGCTGATCAAAGATTTGTCAAGCTATTAACCATTTGGACTGAAAGATTAGATGTTGAGCATTCAATTTCCAATATACAGGTCTGAAAATACCGGCCCAAATGATTCAGGTTTTTCCGAGATGGAGACTAGTTAAAGACATAATTTTGCTTATGCTAAATAAATGAAAACATCTAATTAGACCCATCCTTTTGCTCCCAAGATTCATCTTGCCTTTTGGAACAGAAACGTCTTTGCTGTCCCTGTAAAAAACCCTACCTCAACGATCTGAGCTAATAGGCTTTGGTCAATTTTGCCTTCGGTCTACAGTCACCGGAGCATTCACAGCTTCACAGTTAAAAACTGCAGAGACAGAAACTGGAACTGAAATGAGGTGGCAAAAAGGTTAAGTCTTTCTGAGCAAAGTGATTTAGAAGCAAGCAGGTTGAGAAGAAAAGTGGAGGAGGAGAGACTGGTTTGAAGAAGAACCGTGCTCATTATGGCTTTGCTAATGTGTGACTGTTTAGATCTGAATGAGCTTTTAATGTCTCTAATGCATAATTTATATGCAAGCATGGCAAGAGGTGTGCAATGCAAATCATGCCCGATGAAGAGATGAATATGTGCTTGCAGATGCTTGAAGTTCTGAGCATTCCTGCAAGACACTGAGGAAAAGCCCCATCACAGGCAGAAAGCCTATGATTGAGTTTTTCAGCAGAAAAGCTCAAAGTGCCATGGCCCTGAAATAGTTTTGCCTGATCTTGCACTGGTGGTGAACTGTTTGGGGAGCAAAAGTACGTGCTTCTGCCCATCTGTAACACTCTTGAAAAAGCCCTGGTATTGATAAACTTGCTCGGAACCAACAATGTCTTATTCTATGAATTCCTCTGTAAGTTGATGGGACTCTGCTTAGTATGAGGACTTAGCTCTGTTAAATAATACCAGGACATGACCCTATTGCCAGTAAGCAAACTATCAGGGAAAAGAGAGGTCATTCAGGGAAGATGACGAATGACTTTGTGATTGAAGATATCTGAATGTCTATCTAGAAGGGAATAGTAGTGTCTGGAAAGCTGGTGAAGATGTGCTTATGTGCAGCATTGGTGCACTTAGTGATTAAATCATAGTTCATGAGGATGACTTATGTTGAAAACCCCTTGGGAAGCTTGATTTTACACCTGCGATATTTTAAGAATTTTCTTTTTATTCCTTAATTATTTCAAACTTTTGACAGTTCAGTGAGCAAAATTAAGGATCAGCAGCACAGTCCTTTGCATATGTTTTTAATCACTGTATAGAGGTGGCAATCATAAATTGAAGTGTAAATTCAAGGAGCCTTACAAAACTGGAAAGGCAACATATTTCAGAGTTTGTGGTGATTTAGAAAGCAGAACTAGTGATGTTATCAATGCCTCTCTGGAGGCGTGACATCAGGGTTTAGCTGGTCTTACCGTCTCAGATACCTGCCACCAAGATTTATCTGTGTTTCACCAAGTATGAGAAATATATGAGGCCGGGGCTTCCGGCTGATCCCCCCCAAAAGCCTTCGAGCCGCCTCCATTAATGTCAGCACACTCGTAAATTTTTAGCATGCACTGAAGTAGGCAACTTCTGCCACTGCACAGAAGCTTCCAGAGGTGTCCCCTGCCTCCTGTAAATCCACAGACACCCAATAAAGTAAATTAACTGCAGGTGGACTTAATAACAGTTGTCCCTCCTATGGAATTAGAGGGGTTCACACTTTTTAAAAGTGGACAATGTGGTGCTCCCATAAGCAAGAAAGGACTGAAGGTTTGTTCGGTTTTTTGTTGTTGTTGTTGTTGTTTTGGTTTTGTTTTGTTTTTTTAAATGGCTGTCAAAGCTAGATAGTTGATTCCAATCGATGGGAAAAGTGGTTGCAGAACTGTGGGCTCCACACTCTCCCACTATACACAAATCATCCTCTTGTTATGGTAACTTATTTTCTCTCTGTTCAAAGAAACCCGGTGGGCTGTTTGCTCTGGTACTCCTCCGGTAAGCCATTTGCATTCCATTCCCTTGCTCCTTCCAGCCCCAGAGATGTCTGCCAAAATTAGTCAATAGATAACTACCCAGTGGAAGCTTTAAGAATGTGTTAGGAAAGGCTTGAACATTAGCCATTAATGTTTACAGCTCCTAATTATGTTAATTAATCAGTCTTAGAGGTTGTCTCACCCGGGAGCCCAAAGGCAGGATTCTAGTTCCCACAGATGTACTTTAACTCAGCAGCATGGCTGCTTGCAGCGAGGAGCTCAGCATGGTCTAGCTGCCAGAATATTTATGCAGGGGACTGGGCAGGTTTTGCTGCCAGAGCTACGAGCTGTCATGACTGTGTTGTTCCTGTTGGATTCTGAAGATAGCTTTGACTGTCTACACGAGGCACAGTCAAACATCTGGGAGCAGGCTGAGCCATGTTCAGGAAGATTGATGTTAAATGTAAGCTGTTGCTGCAGAATGGCCTTTTGACATGGGAGAAAGGCACTTTGTACCAGCACTAATTGTTCTGATACAAAGATAACCGCCTCTGCAGAATCCAAAGTTGTTAGCTCTGTCAGAAAACAGAGGTGAAACTATTGATAGGGAAAATGGACATTCTTTTCTATTAATGTTTCTGTAGTTTTGCAGGAAGACAAAGCGTATGGGCAGAGGAGGACACTCAAGCTTGTGCCATCCTCTTTCAGAGCTTGATTTCCACAGTGCAGAGCTTGCCTCCACTCTCCTAAGGAAAATGAGAAAACTCGGAGAAGAGACACAACCCAGCCTGGCTGTAGAGTGATTCAGAAGGAGCTTCTACGTGTTTTATGCTATTCTCTAAAGAATTTGGTTTGTGTAGGCTTTCAGTGCCCAAAGTACAAGAGTTTAGGAGAAGATATATTCAACTCCAGTGAACAGGTAAGGACAGGAGAAAAGTGTGGTGCAGATATAGACCTCTTTCTAATTTAGTTCAGCTCATCCTCATCTGGTGGAATTAGCACACAACCACTTATCTATCCCCATTTACAGAATATTCTGATTTTTACATCGAGCTCATAGCTGCTTCTGGCTAGCAATTTTTGCTCCCAAGTGGAATGTCACATACAAGTGGCTTCTGAGTGTGTGACAATCCTTTAATGATGACAGGGAAAACAAGTAATGACAATATGGATTCGGTGAAAGAGAGCGGTTCATCACCCATCTATAAATGGCTCCTGTGGGCAGTAACTCCTGCCTGTGCTGAATATAAAGTACCAGATACCAGAGGGGCATTTTTCGGTAGGTTCCTCCAGAAGAAATGCTCTTGAAGGGATGGCAGAGAAGGAGGGAATCCATTTTCCAGAGCAACAGGGCATTGTATGGAAAGAGGACTGTGATTGAGGGGCTGGTGATGTCTCCGGTTGTGTTTCAAGGATTTCCAGGCCGGAGCTTGCTTGCTTTTTAAGAGAACTGTCTGCTGTAGTGGTTCATTGCACTAAAACTGATTATTAAGCAATTTTCCTATCAGCTGTTTTGTGAACTGTTGCCATACTGCGTAGAGACCGCAATCCATGCTCCTCGGTCACTTGGAAAGCGCTTCTGGCAGGCTGAGGGCACTTAGGATGAGCCAGAGGGGACTGAAAAACAACACGGGTCTGGATGGACTTAGAGCAGCAATCCCTCCGAACCGGGGCGGAGGTGGTACGGGGAGGGGGTGCCACGGCTTGGCGCTGCCAAGGTGTCATCTGTCTCCGTCCTGTTGGCAAGACTTCCGTTGCTGATGGATTGCCTGGCAACCTTCACGCGCGTTAACATTAACTTCATAAAAAGCAGTGTGTCCAGAGTGTGAAATGCGATACGGGCAGTGCCTGACACAAATGAATACTTCCCCTATTCTGTGGAGTTTCAGTGCAAAACCTCTCTCTCCATTCATCTTCCTCCTGCCTCCTCCTTGCCCGCCCCCTGCTACCTAGGGAGCCCCGTGAACAGGCGTATTGGCAGTAAACTTAGCTCAACAAAACACTCTGGTGAAAAAGGGAAATATAACATGATCACTTCCTATTTCTTTCTCCTTTCCTCTGCATCAAAGTCTGGGCTGGCTGTCAGGAATGTTCCAAATGAATAAATAAAGCGCAGGAACCCCCTGCTTCAGAAGAAGCCTCATTCACTCACCACGAAGCTTGGCCAGTTCTTTTTCTGACAGTACTCAAAGTCAGCGGGCAGAGCAAGAAGATCATTCAAAGCTAATCAGTAAAGTGTAAACCTATTAGGAAAGCACATTTACCCCTCGCCTCCTCCCTCCTCCAGAAAACCAATCCCCAAATCTGTGGGAATAACACATCACGTACATAAAAGTTGCTATTACTTAGATCCCCTGTTATTAGGTCAGCAATGCCACTGATGAAATGCTCCCCAGAGCACTGAGCAGCGGCATATAAATCCTCCAAGAAATTCACAGTATAATTTGTTACAGCTAGAGGGCATAAGACACATTACAGCAAAGCCCGTGTATTAGGCTCTTCCCTGTGATTCTCGAGGCTATCTCTAGTAATAAAAACCTCATCTTGATTTCTTATCCTTCGTATTGATTTCTGTCAGAGAAGACTTTTCTTAGACAAAGATACTACTATATTTCTCTGTATAATAAGGCGATCCCTCTCTCCTATTCTTCCCACCCCTTTTAAAAATTTACTTTAGGGATGACTTCAAGGAAAATTCATAACTTGGGGACTGTTGGTATGTACAGTGGGTGAAGAGCGGAGAAGACAACAATGACAGTTTTTGCATATGCAGTGCAAAACCCTAAATGTGAAATTAGAGAAAAATGCTTTTGGTCTGAAATAGTACAGGAAATTGAAACTAAAACCCCAGCTATGCAATTTCTATATTTTAATATGAAACTCTGTTATTAATGTAATGGATGGAATCTGTGGGAGTCAAGTGATGAAAATCCAGACTCAGATGTATATAATCCTAGAAACTGTTAACTTTGGAACATTTGTACTCCTGCTCTATGAATCATATAGCTCTCTTCTTTTCAGGAGAGGCCTGTAGGTCTGATGCTTTTGTGAAAAAGCATTACCAAAAAAAAAAAAAAATCTTTCTTTTTTCAGTATGGTGCAGAAGGACAAGGCCAAACAGAAATCTAGAAAGCTTTACGTGAATAATTTACAAGCCAAGTAACAACAGCTCCATGGAAGGCAATACAGGTAAATGGAATGATGGATGGAAAGACTGTGAGAAACACTGTATTATATAAAAAATATTTTGTATTCTCTGCAATAGGATTACTATAAGCATCTGGAAGATTTTTGTTTGATCTATTCCTTTGGGTTTCGCTTTATTTTGCTTTTTTAGAACCTATCTTCATAAGAAGCTGTCTTGGGTCTTGAAATGACTGAAGCTATGCTGGTTCCCTTGTGCAAAGAAAGTGGTAAATATTTATAGCAGTTCTTACAAGTGGAGAAATTTAATATGTGCTCATTGCTTTTGTAATCTAATAGCTGTGCTGAAAGACAATACCTGCTAATTGTATTTCCTATCACATCCTTTTCCAATTGAAGGATAAAATATGGAAGTTTGGGTTTATTTTTTTTAGTACATACAGCAAAATTTATTCAAAAGAATCTTTGTTCCCCTTTAGCTATCTGTTTATTTAATAGACTATGGACAATGGTAAACTCTGTCAAAAATCCTAGTTAAAGAATAATTTATAAGCTACATTTAGCTGTTGATCTCGTAGACTGGCTTAGTGGAGAGCCAAAATATAACCTGGCAGGTAATAATTAATGTGAACCTTGACACTTCAGACCTGGCAACTGCTCAGCAGGCCAGGCAGGAGCAGGAAGCAACCTCTGCTAGTTCTGAAGTGTCTCTGGCAGGTACCACATGGAAAGCTTGGCTCTGTGTGACACACATGCTTCCCATGTGTAGAAATTTGCTGATTTTTTTTTTTTCTACCTATTTTGGATGCAAGTGATGATGTCTGTGGCAAAATTATTTTGGTCACTTAAATAGAGGCCTCCTGTGAAGAGCAGGATGGCAGGCAGCTCACTCTGATTCCTCTCAGTCCCGTAAATCACTGCATCACTCCCTCAGATTCAAATGAACTGAAATATTGGGTGATGTCCAGCCTTTGCTGAAGATGATGGCAGCTCTCCCACTGGCTTCACTGGGGGCAGAATTTTATCTACCACACTGCTAAATTACCAGAATAGCTTTTGTCAATGAGATCTGTCTAGTCTTGGCTGAAACACGCCTTACGGATTTTTGGAGATCACGATGGACAGTTAATTTAAAAGAAGAGGGTAACAAGGAGTATGATCAAGCACACTGCTCTGACTGCAACAAGTCTGTGGCTGCCCCTCTGCTATCAGAGATGACCCTACACTCAGGCGTACCACGTAACCGCACATGCAGCGTCTCTTTAGCTGTGCTCTATCTAAATGGTCTGATTTAGCTTAAAACTGCTTTTTGGTTAATTTTTTAAAATATTTAATTGTTTCTGATGGGGGGGGGGGGGGGGGTAGAGAAGCAGCTCTGTCTGTGGTCACGCTACAAGGTTGGAGGGGAACTGTTTTCTCAGTCTACCTCATCGGTAGAACACCACGTCTGATTAATGCTTTATCTATAAGCAGTGGTGTCATTGATTAACTCTGTGGGTATATCTTAGTCCCATTTAATATAATCACTTGCTCAGGAAAAGCAGACCGATAAAGCTATACAGGATCAGTTAGTGTGGTGCTTATATTCAAACACCTGCTTTAATCTTTGTTAATTTTCAAGTCTAGATCATATTCAAGACTACTGAACCTGACTAGACCAGACAACTTAAAGGTTAGCTAAAGAACTCCTTATAACTTGTTTAATCACATATTTATATGCTGGGATACTGACTATAGCTGCCTATAGCCTTGAAGTCTCACCTAAAGTTGGGCCCCTGGGCACATCTGTGATATAAATGTAGCAACGAGGTCCCATTTCACTTGTAAGAGCTACTGAATAAGAAAGCTCAGCATTTACACTCCACCTTACATCTTCAGAGTATCCCATAGACACATGAGACTGAGGTCGCTTATACGTTAGGTAGCAAGGGTTTTGATGAACTGCTCATTCAGCCATTCCTCTCCACCTCCCTTGATCGAACGATGACTTCGGCTTCCTCCAAATGATCCTTTGGATTGGTTAGGCTCTTGCTTGGCTCTGCTGTTAAGTGTCTCCATGGAATGGATTTTACTTTCAATAATGTCTCATAACTGTCTTTAAAGAGGTTTATGGCTCAGCCTTATTCTCTAGGAGATTGACTGTTCTCTGCTAATCTCCTATAGAAACGTTGTTATTGGTTCACACAGTATTTCAGTTAGTTCTCCTCAAGCTCTAGACTCAAGTTAATTGGACACAATTGACCGATGTTAGAGAATTATGATTAGATGAGTAATCTTAAGCAAAGGAAATAAGATCTTTCTGTACCTCAGAACATGCTGGGAGTTGTGGGGACTGGCAGGAAATGGCAGCTCAAGAAGTGTGCAGACCAGGCCCTAGGAACAGGGGTGATTTAGGGAATGGGGAAGTGCTCTGAAATAACTGAGGTTTGTAAAACCAGCAATTCTTTCTAAGGGCGAGCTAGGTGGGGTAAAAATACACTAGAATCTCGAGTGTCTGTAAGAGGCAAAAGTACAAGAAAAGATAAATAGATTGTGGCAGACCTGTGAGTGCTATTTTTGATTACTTTTTTTTTTTTTTTTTTTAACAAACAGTACACTGTTGTATAGCTACCAAAACCTGATTAAAGCAGTCAGGGAATAAATAGAGCAGGAATTCATCAGAATGCATTTGTGTTTACGACTGTAAACTGCACTCTGAAGGCAAGTCCAGTACACTGAAGCAATGCTGAATGATTAACGGACATGACACTAGTCCACATGACAAATATGAGCCCTGTAACATCACCAGGCAGCTCAAGACACAAAAACCCTGGAATTGTTTTTGCAGAGCAGCTTAAACCTTGCTGCTAAATCCCGGAACTCTTGGGTGCTGCTTCCCAATTAATTTTACATACTAACCCACTGGATGGGGTAAATCCTGGAAAAAAATACCTATATTATAAAAGCAGCCTATGTTCCTTAGCACAAGGCCTTACAGTATTGCTGTATTAAAATTGCCAGTCTCAAAACTTCTTCAGCTAAAGTAAACTTTCTGAGAGAACTATAGGTGTCAGCACTCAGTTTAAAAATGTGTAAGTATGTGCTTAACTCTACTGAGACGTGAAGTTTCACTGAGATCAGCAGCACTACTTAAGTAAAGTTACATTTGGAGGAGTGTCTTGAAGGTCAGGCCTCAAGTACAAAAGTACTTCAGATTCATATTGGCTGCTGGATAACACCAGCAGCAGGCACCTGGACTGCAGTACCAGTGACGTGATGTGATTTGCTATAGCAAATAATTATACTTCTATCCCATCAAAGTCGGCGTTCTCTCTCATAAACTTCATGTATTCAGACAGGGAAAAAAGTCAGTGCTCCTAAACTTTAAGTCTGCTGCTTAGAATTACAAAGCTGGAGCCCAAGCTAACATGCAAGCAGAACGTGTCCCCACTTTAATGTCTGTGGAGCTGGTTCTGCAGCCAGTCTTTCAGTGTGCACCTCTGATCCCTGCTGGCCTGTGCAAGGAGTGATGCACTGTTTTGGCTTCCCCAATTAGGAGTCCTGCTGATCGGGAATTTAGCTCTGCAGCCGGTGCAGAATCAGTTCTGCAGCTGGGACCGGGATTGCTACCTTGAGATGGATTTTGCAATTTGTAAGAACTGCAGAATCAGGCTCTTTGGGGCAATGGACTTCTCTAGGAGCAAGTGTTTATTCTGCTCACCGGCACTCGATGAAACACTGGCCGATCTGATCCTGGAGAGTTTCCTTGATGCTGAGCCCCTCCATTTCTCTCAGCTTGTCCTTGATGAATACGTCCTCTTGCCTCTCCTGGACCTCACCTTGCAGGGCATTTATTTGTCCAGCATGCATCTGCAAAATACTGGTTGCCTTTAAGTGAGGAGGTAGGCTCTGAAAATGACAGGAAGAGAAAAAAAAAAAAAAGTATGAATTAAAAGAAACTTAATATGAACTGGAATGCCAGGTTGACAGTGAATCCGAGCTTAAGCCTTAATTTATTTGCGGGGAGTCAGGAAAAAACCCTGTGCTCATAAAAAGTGCCTGGATGCACACAATGGTCTATTGTTAGTGTTTCAGCATTAATTAACAACATTGCAATGTACAAAAACAACCCTTCCAGCGTGGGATCCTGGGATCTCAATGAGACAGGTGAGAAAGCTGCTGTTCTGCAAATGCCAACTTTATCCATGTCAGAAGGGTGCCAGAGATTTTTTAATTGAATTTTCAAATGTTTGGACTTCCTATTGGTACTTTTTAATTAGCCAGTATTGTTTTTAATTTGTTCGCTTCAATTTTTATATACACTGCTTGGTCAGTGGTTTCCTGGTATTTTGTTTGCAGCTGGTCATATTCCTTTAGGAAATCAACTTCCCTTGAGGAACAACAACAACAACAAAGGAATAAACAAACCCCCCAAACGTTGTAATAAAAATCATAACTCCCGCAAGTTTCCCATGATATGATAACCTTGGCAAGAAGGGCTCTAAGCCAGTTTAAAGTCTTACACACTAATTTTTGCTTTGTGATTGATTTTACATGTGCACTTTGAGAGAGAAAAATGAAAGTCTTTCTGGTATGCAAATACAGAAGCATGAAAAATACCATCTGTGTGGGTGGTCTGAAACTTTGCATTCTGTAGTTTGCAATGGTTGATAAAGTTAAGATGTTCTCAGTGTTTTATGAGCTATTACTACCTTTTAAGTGTAGAGGGAAAATGTATTTTAGAAATTAACTTGTAAATTAGATTTTTTTTTTTTTTTTGCATTTCTAGAACAAAACATTTTCTACGTACTTGGGAAGTACTAAACTGCTGTCTGCTAGTGTATGTCAAATTTAAGAATGGAAAAGAGGAGAAAATATGATAATCATTTTTTGTAATATGGTATGTTTTACTCTTTGAAGTTAGTGACTGTCTGAAACATAGGTGGCAGCATATGTGAACAAAAGCCTAGGACTATTGGTTTGGATGGAAGAAACTCTATACAATTCTGCTCTGGCCTTCCACCTTCAGAATGTATAGAAATTGTCCTTAATCAGCACATCTCCGACTAATTTAGTGTAATGCATTCTCCTTGCTTTGGTGATGTATTTTATAGTGTGCTCCAAGTCCTAATTCCAAAGGTCTCCTGCAAAGGCAAAAAAGCTTCTACCAAAGGTTTGGCCAGCTTATATTTAAGATCTGTTATTTGGTGTTTTTCCATGCTTCAACCAGGTTCCAAAAATCACTAACAAGTGCCAGGCAAATTTGGTTTCAGAAAGTACACAGCGGGATTGCACACCATCCAAAGTAAGCACAGAGGCCCTGTTCAGGAAAGCAATTTACTGCCTTCCCTGCATCTGCAATGTATGACTCGTGCTATGAAAAAAAGGCATTGGTCAAGGCCACCAGTGAGAAAATATTCAGGAGGAGACAAGATGATCAGCATGCTTCTGAAATAATGGCTGCACATGCTCTCTTCCTGAATATTTGACCCAAAATGTCGCCTTTCACCCTGAGATGTTACCTTCACTCAATTCTCAGTTTCCACAGAAGTGTTTCCAAACTTCACCTTCACCAGCACCTATTTTTAAGTATAGCACAACTAATCTTAATACTATTTATTTGGATTTCACCTGGATTACACCACTGTGTGCCTTATTAATATTAAACAAACCTCAGAATAGCCAGATGTGATGATGCTTTCTCAGGGTTCATCTGGAAAACAGAGGAGGACCCACAAGGACTGCTTCCCAGATTGAGATCTAGAAACAAGATCCACTTCCCTCAGGCAGTTTCCCACTCAACCCTTTGCTTCACGACAGCAATTCTCAAGGGACTGCTTTTCTGAGATGTTCCTGTCAAAGTGTTATTGCCTAGAGGTATTGGTAGCAAGGCTGCTACTGAAGAGATGAGCCGACTAGAGCCAACATGACTCTTCCATGTGTTTGTATGCTGCCATAGCATGGTCTGAACAGCCACTGCATTACACGCAGAGGACAACCTACTAGATTTCCTAGCTAGATGCTCACTAGCAGAAGCTGGGGAAGGGCTGTTTCGTCTAGAAATACGTTTTCTAGCTGAAGGTGAGTGAGAAGAAAAGGCAGAAGGGAAAGAAATCTGGAAGCACAAGAATAGGGGACTGAAGGAGTATTTCCACGAGCAAAGGTAGCTGTGGTGAATGCTGACAGTGTCTTGCTGGGTGGGCAGAAGGCCCCATCCCATCTCCTTTGGCAAGTGATGGAATCAATGTTCAAGCCTTGGCACAGGGGGCACAAGGATCTCTCCAGCTTTATTGAGGCTGACCTAAAGCTGATGGAGAAAGACAGGCTCCCCTGCAGCATGCATCTGAACGTAAGGGCGAAAGCTCATGAGATGGCTCACTAGATGAACAGCTTATTGGTGCTGGGAAGGGGCAGCTCCTCTTCCACCCTAACTGCCGGGTGTGCAGTCCCTCCCTTCTCCTGCACAGGCTCTGGCACTCACCTGATCCTGCGGTGAACCAGTTCAGGGCTCTAAGAAGTGGCGATTAATCCCTTTTGTTGCATGTCTGTCCCGTCCATCTACCATTCCCACCCCTCCCGTTTAATTGTCTCCTGGTATAATGAGCTGAATCAGCTAGCCAAGGCAGGCAGCTGAGGGCCAGAGCCATAGCAAGGGAAGTGGTGGGTGAGCACGGGACCAGACCAACATGGAAAGCAGGATGGCCCATGCAGCAGCATGGACAGGAGAGCTCCTCTGCCATCTCTGAACCTTTCCTCTGCTCAGCTCCTCCTCTGAACTGCTCTCCCCCGAGTCCTGAGGGAGCCCTTAAGGACCAGCTACTTGTCACCGTGAATTTACTATCAGCATATCTTTCATCAGTACCAAAACCAGATGAGGTAAGCACTGTTTGAACTGGCAAGAATGTGCCCACATGAGCAAGACCAGAAGTAGGAGATTCTTATCTTTAAGTGAATTAATACACACCATATCTACATTTGAGTCCAGAGCCATGAAGCTGGTGTGGACTCAGTCCAGGTAGCTCTAAACCAGCTGGCTTAGATGCTGATAGCAACAAGGCTACAGAACATGCTCTGGTTGGCAAAATCCAGCCAAGTCCTGAGTAAATATTTGTGCAGCTACCTGACTGGGCACCATACAGTTATCAATATATCTGCTGGTACTAGCTTATGAGCTGCACTCAAAGCCCTGAGGCTGAAGTGCAGATGTAAACTTGTAGAACAGCTTATGAAAAGAAGCTCTGTTGTATTTGCCCTTCATATTTTTTTCATTTTCTTTTCCAGAGACCATTTTACTACAAGAATACAAAAGAAACAGGAATGACTCCTACCAAGAGTCCAGCTACCCACCTTTAATAACACTAAAGAAAGGAATAAAAGAGATCAGGGAAAGTTCATAAGACTGTATTCTCATTTGACAGTCTTTTTTTCCATTCCTATTGATTTCTTCTTATTAGTATTTTCTAAAGTAAGGTCTGTAGAAAAGGGTTTATTTGCAAGGAGGAAAAGGCCATTGCTGATGTGAAATGTGTTGTTGCTTGACTGCTTCAATCGCTGGGAAAGCGGAGCTGGCTCTGACCTAGATGGCCAGATAAGCTGGGGAGGAGGGTAGGGGTTGGAGGGGAGCCAACAAGACAGGGTGACACGCCAGGTACAAAAAGACACTTGATCCGAGTGGGAGTCGGTGCTGCCAGGCAAGCCATTGCGATGAGTAGTAGGGAGATCCGTTAATAACAAATGCCATCTTTTGAAGTTGGCCTAGCTGTGGACAGACAGTTGCCGAACCTGGGGCTCCTCCTGTAGTGCAAAAGCTTTGGCAATAACACGCTCCAGCTCAGATGGGTGATGGACAGTGTGAAATGAAGAGCAGGGCTGGCTGTGATAAATGAGCCCTGAAGGTTTCGTGGCTGTCTAATGTGGAACATACGCAGCACGCCCTGTTTGTGAGTGAAGACCAGGAGGCTGACACATGTCAGGAACTGAGGCTGGCTCCTGTTCTGGGGGGAGGAGGAGGAGGCAAGCGTTGAATGGCAGTGAGGAAATCATGCCACGGTTATTTGATTTTGAAGTAAAACGTTACAGGCGAACATACAACTGGCCTGACTTTCTATTCTGTTACTTTGAAATCAGTGCTGTTATGTCAACAAAAAATGAATTGGACTTGAGGACAACAGGGATGAGGAAACATCAGAAGAACTTACGTGTATGTGGGTTAACTAGTAAAATGGAGACTATCTCAAAAACTGCCTCTTTGGCCTATAAGAACTGATCCAAGTGTAGTTAAGGGTGTGAATTATCAAGGAAAGGAATCTGTTGGTAAAGTAGAGGGAACAGGAAGACCAACTAGATAAAAGTTGAGTGTGAAAGTGAATTTAGCAACGTGACCTAAAAACAGACACTTCAGTGGCAGGAGTTGCTGAAGGGATATAACAAGATGTCCAGAGGATGTAATTGTACCATTGTCTTAGCTGTCAGTTCTCTACCATTCTTCAGATAAAATGATTTTCTTTTGTCAAGTAAAAGACAAACTGAGGAAAGAAAACTGAGTCCTCAGAGCTTAATGGATGCTATGAAACGTTTTAGACTATTACAACACCTTAGAAAGAAAAAAAGCTATGAATAGCATAGCTGATACGAATTGGAGAACACTGCTTCCACCTTCTTGCTTTGCAATTGAAGAAACCCACTGTTAAGCTTGCTTTCTTTTCTCCACAGTGTTCTTGTCCTAATCACAGAAGTATGTGGCACCCTAAAGCTCACCAGTTTCAGAGTTTAACGCATTCCTAACCCTGCTTCGGTAGTGAGGAGACAACTCCAAAACCTGGGACCTTACATTCATCTCCAAGCACTCTTGTGTCTTCAAATGGAGACAGAGTCTACCCGACAGTCCTGGTGGGGTTTGCGTTCTCTAGCCAAGGAGCAGACTTCCGAAGAAAATATGCCTGAAAAAGCTTGAGCTATCTGAGGCTGCAAGAGAGAATCGGTGGTGAAAGGGCAGAAGGAGTGCCAAGGCAGATGGGCAACGTGGGAGGATGGTTTTGAACAGCTCCAACAGGAACGCCTCCCTGCTGGCCCGTCTCCGACTGCTGTGCCTCGCAGTAGCACGGATCAAGCCTCCATGTGCCTGCACGCTCGTTCTGGAGCTCTAAAGAATTATGCCGAGACAATATGATGAGTGCCGCTTTTACGGCCCTCTATACTTAATGTGCACGTTAAGGAAGACAAAAGCCAATTTATTTCTAACATCACTTCTCTCAGCGCCTCTAATGTTCCTGCTTCTGAATCAAAGGGAGGCATTCTACAGTAAGACACTAATAAATAGCTTTTCCTCGGGGGAAGAAGCATTTTCCCATCTTTAAGAAATTTCTTTGGCCATGTGAAATTCAAATTTGTTAACTTGCCCTACAAACAGCAACTCATTTAGAAACAAATTACAAATATTAGATGGAGACAGTGAACTTGATAATGCAATGCTGCCACATCAGTTGTAGAATAATGCATCTTAATGAAGGCTTCCCATGTGAATAAACCATTATATTTACAAGCTTTTCATGGTTAATGACCCAGAACTGGATAACGAAACTCACATTTTTAGTGTGGTCCTCTGTCAGCAAAAGTATACATATTAATAATTGATGTTGCTGTAAAAATAGGACATAATATGAAGATTCCTGAGTTTGTGGGAAAATAGGACTACATGGTCCATTAACTTAAAATGCTTATCTAATGTTTGATGGGCTTTGTCTTTAAAATCCTTGTTTAAATTAATAAGGCAAAATAGACATTTGTCTAAAAGAGAATTTTATTCCAACTCATCAGTCACAAGTATGCTGATGAGAGCACTGTGAGATTCTGCTGTATTTTACTCCACCTCCCTTTACCCTCCCCAAAGAGAATTTGGGTTTTATGAAAGCAGAAGACCCAGTAGAAGGAAGGAAGACGTTTCCTGCACCTCCCAGGTAAGCCGGTGTGATGAAAGTCTCCATACCTTTTCCTTTTTTGACTTAGGCACTCAATTGCACAGATCATTCTTTCCTAGCTTGAAAAGCCGGCCTTTCTGCTTAGTCAGCTCAACAGCTCTTTCCAACGCAGACTGCTTTATTGTTCATTATAAAACACTTAGAGGTGTGCAGGCTGGCTGAACATGCTTAAGGCTACAGTTCTACATATAGGAGGCCCCATGCTGTGGAACTAACTGCTCTTCAATTGTTCCATTACAAGTACACTTACGAGGAAAGATAGTCTTCATTTCAATGAAATAAATACATTTCATTTTACTTCACGTTTTAAGGATAACATTCATATTATGCCTGAAAGGTAGATTTACTGCAGCTTTTATTGCTGGGTACTTCATTTAGGACAGCTTCTTTTCCTAGGCCTAAACCAGCACAGCCGAAACACATGCTGCATGGTTTTATGGGACTTGTTCCAGCAAATGCTCTGCTACAGACAGTATTGTCCATAACTGTAACCTTTCAAAAGATGCACTAGTTGTGTAGCATTTTACTGTAGACTGCTTATTTTTCAGTAGTAGTTGTAGTTTGCTTCTCTGGAGGACTTTATTTCATAAGCAAAGTAAGTATTTTTAAAGTAGCTTTAACGGTGACTTATTTTCACCAGTACTGCAAGTAAGATTTTTCTTTTATTTCACATTTGGACTATATGGGCAAGTAACTCCTTACTAGTAGACAAAAAGAATTCACCACCTAAGCAGCTGGGGTTCTGTTTTTTACTTATGACTGTTATTCTACCGAATTCTAAACTGTGATCCAAATTATCTTTCAAAGTTTGATATAGGAGTTACCTATGTTCTTGCTTTCTCATTTCCTCAATGTGTTTTGTCTGGCTGCAGGAAGAATGTATTTTAAAGAGGTCTCTAGTCTGATGAAGATTGTATTTCTATAGGTTCCATGGTACACAAATGGTGATAGCCACATCAATTATATGGCTGAATTCCTAAATTAGGCACAAAAAAGGAACAACTAAGCAAAATATATTGCATTCATTAAAGCTTCCCTACTATATGATTCACTTCAGTGGCTTTGACAATTAAAGTAATTGTCATATGCATTCAAACAAAGCATTTGTAGTAAGAGGCCTTGTTAGAAAAATATTGAAAATAGCTGTTTTATTGATTTATATAATATATTTTTATAAAAATGTTGTCATGTAACACTTTTTAATAAGCTAAAAGAAAGAAAATTTGGAGTGGAGAAAACATCTGTATTCATGACCATATAAGTTTATATAAATTTGGTTATGTTTATTTCCAATATCATGACTGGGCATGCTGTTAAACTTCTTCTAAAAATGGCAAGTATGTTTTGGACTCTGAAAGGCAGTGATTTCACTGTTAGTGTGACTCTAGCCAATGAGAGCCAAATTATTTAGTGGGCTGCTTGCTTCCCAGCTTTCTGTTTTAAAAATAAGCAGGTTTAAAATTTCTATTGAAAACAGGACAGATAGTTATCACTGTTTAGATGTATATGCATGCCTGGTGAAATAACATATAATCTTGTGCTGACATTGAAACGTCATCTAGGTTGCAAGTAAAACAAAAGTTATTTTAATCTTATGCTTGATAAAAACAGGCCTGGTGTGTACCACTACTTTAATTGTCCACTTTCAAGAGCTGAAGAAATATTTTAAATTTCACTTACTCATGGAATTTGCAGTTTGTTAAATCCCATATAATATTTATCTAGTCATAGTCTATAATGTTTATACAGAAGGCTATTATGGGAAATGCTGGGGTGTTGTTTTTTTTTTTTTTTTGTTGGGTTTGTTTTGTTTTATTTTTTTTCCGGACTGGATGAAATGAATTATATTTATCAGGAATTCAAAGAACAAGGAATGTTTGGCAGTGTTTTCTCAGATATAAATAAAAGCATTATCCAAGACAACATGCCTAAATTAGGGTATGTTTCAAAGAGGTAAGGAGGAGAGAACAGTTTTTTATTTAAGACCATATAGATCCTTTCATGTATAAAGGATATAGAGGAAGGAAGAATGGTGGTAATACTATGTGAGAAAATCATAGATCGGTATGTATTGTGCCACTAACCCTTTGGTAAGGGCTGAAATTACGGAATAGAGCAGTGAGAGAGCTGTGTAACTGTAAATCAATAGACGTATCTGTGAGACAAGAAGGTGTTTACATGTGTGCATGTCCACAGCATGCAGGGCTCAGTCCTATAAATTGTTTAAGCATGTAGAGCACTTGGTTCCAATGGGATTGATTACTTGTGCTCGTTAAGTGAAAACATGAGCAAGGGGATGTCCAGGCCTTTGGAGTACTGCCTCAAAGTTGCAACAGTAGGCTGAGCCCCTAAACAGGGATGGATTTTGTCTCATCTTTTTGTACTCCTTGTTCCTAGGCTTCTCCTACCCTTCCATAAATCAGTCGGATTGCACACTGTTTATCCTAACATTTTATGTTTAAAAGCAGCTTTTCCTCTCTCCAGTAGCCTGTGTTCTGAGATTGTAAGTATAACTTCCTGGAGGGCCTACCCTGTCAGGGGAGTCTGTTAGGGAGAGCGCTGAGTGTAAATCCATTATTAAGCTTGAGCTGTTTTGCACCACTCTGAGACAAACCGGTTGCCAAAAAACAATTCACACGTCCAGTTACACCAGGCTGATAGCTCGTTTGCACAGCAGCAAAATGAAAGCATCACAGCAACCTCTAGCCAGGGTGTTTAGTGACACAAAATTTATAAATGCCAGAATCAGACAAGTGGAAGTACGCACCGGTTTGAAAACTGCAAAAATTGTATAACTGAGCTGTAAAAGAGTCCCAGCAAGTAAATGCAGGTTTGTTTGGAAAGCGCATGCATGTTTTCAAGACAATCTAATGTAGTTTCTTGCCACGTCGGTGTGGTCGGTGTGGCCTAAGCACAGACCTATGCCTGGAACATTGGTTGTGGTGGTCACGCTGGAGTTCGTAGTAAACAGCATTGTGGGAGCAATGTGAGGACGATCAGGAAACAGGTCAGGATACAGTTATCAAGATAGATGTGCTCTTAGTGAGGCTTGCTTCTCTTTACAAATTAAACCGGTATTGCAAATAGTGATTTATCAGAGATTTAGAAAAACATGTGCTGAGGGAATCATGCTGTTTCTGCAATTAAGCTTTAATAAATAATAATAATAATGTGGCTTTACTTTTGAGCCAAGAAAAAAATCTCTGGAACGTAGGCTTCTACTCTGTCATCAAGCAAAAGATGAAATAGAATCAAATTCCAGAAAAGATACATAAATTTTTCTAAAGCAAGTAGACAGTAAAGAAAATAATACTGAATTAAGTAAAAGACTGGGCAATTCTTGGTCTTTGCAGGTATTTCTATATTTTTTTAAGCCAACACAATTGAATTTTTCCAAAAATCAGTGTTCAGAACTTCAAAGGGACTAGCTCTTTTTGCAAAGCAGTCTTTATATGAAAGTAACATAGATATTTTTGAAACAGCTATAATTATAAGAGAAATTATATTTATTGCAGTAAAAGTCAAGCCTCCTTTGGGATGGACTTGGAGTAATGGATGGCTAGGTCTTCTAATTTATCTAAGTCGTGCAGCATTAGAAAAGCAAATTCAACATATTTACACATGAAGATCTGTGGTCATTTTTTAGAGGGCTGACGTGATCATACATCAAAGGGACTTGACCTTTGGAGCTCACTGCATATCTATCAGTGTGAACCAATGTCTGCCCGCCACTCACTTCCTTTGGAGCCCATGGGAGGGAATGCAGCATGAAAAGTAAAAGGGAAACACAAATGGGGAATATAAAAACACTAGAAAAAATAACTTTTTTTTTTTATTTATTTAGAGGTATCAATTTTTTCCCTACATCCTTTGATTATATACTTGATAAAGAGTAATGAGGCTGAGTGCAGTGTTGCAAACATCAATTCTCTTGCTCCTAAATGGAGGTCAGGCAATGAATACACTGTATGTGTTTGGTTTGAATTCCCTTTATCCCTATGATCACAAAGATTTTCTCCTCATAAACTAGGTTGTTTACATCCTACTTATCAGTTCCTCCTACCATTGGCCACCATGAAAAGAGTGCTTGGCTGTGAACCCTCCAATAACTGATACCAGACTTAGATTTCCTTCCTAAGACTCTAGTTTTAAGACTTGAGAGAAACTGCCAGGGGACTTGAAAGGAAATGATCCCTTGCTTTGCAAGAGGTATAATTTTGAATTAATTTTCAGTACATCCCAAATATCCACCATTTTAGGTCTGCCCTAGTTAAAATCTCTGGTAATTTTCTCTGTCTTAAACAGGAGCAAAATCAGCACCCAAAGCTCAGTTTAGCTTTGCTGGCCACATTTACTGTTTATGACCAGCAGACATAAAGGGCAATAATCCATAAGGTGTTACCTGTATTTAACCTGTCAAAACTTTCTAAAGATTTTAAGGTCGTTCTTAACTGATGATACATGTTTGCTATAGGGACAATGAGTTTTCATAAACCTATAATGTAGCTAAGGGCAATTCCATTGATGGGCAACAAAATCCTCCAAATTATGTGGGAGAAGCAGAAAGCATGTTTTGATTAAAAATTAAACGATTAGTTTATAAATTGATAATTTAAGAGTTGTAGAACATGGAAATATAACTAACCTACCAAACATGGAGCAGTGATGAATATTTCTGTAATGTGGCACTGTGAAGCAGCTTTACTAGAACTTGGTACAAGGGCTGTGCTGTTGGAGTTGGAGATCTGTGAGGCTTGACACTCCTTAGTGCCTAATGAAGGCACCTGGAGAATTGGTGATGGCCAAAGAAAATGTCCACTGTAAAGAGTTTATCCTTTTTCTCAGGTACTTGCTAGGAAGGAAGATGTTGGTTGGAGGAGGAGATTTATCTTGTCTAACTGTGGAAGAGGTTCCTTCTGGAAAGGGTGCTTTCATTTCTTTCTTTTACCCCATGCGATCTAACTGACCATGGACAGCTGTTCACTTACTTCCCTGTACTTTTGTAGTATGAAGTAAGGAATATTTTTATTATTTCTACAGGGACTTATTGAAATATTGACATATTAATATGGGAGTTCTAATGTCCCCTTTCCTTACTCTTTGACATACATATGCAGTGGTTTGCAAAGGGGTGGGAGAAGACTTTGCTGCTTTAATTCTACTCCAGGAATAAGACAACTCAGGTGTCTTGGGATTATGAATTAAAAATTGATTGATCAAACTTCCTTGCTCTGTCATACCTGGGTCAAATCCCCTAAAACCTGGGGCAATTTCTACACTGCCCATTTCCACACCTGCCATATACATTGGACTATGTATATATTGCACAAAAGCATGCAGCATAAGACAAACGGTGCTACTTCTGTGCCATCTATCATTTCAGTTTAGTTCTGTATTCCATAGAGACTCCTTTTAAAATAGGAAGAATCTTATAAATTAATTTCTCATCTACTGCTAAATTACAAAAGTCTGAAGAACAAACAGACTGTGGCATTTTATATTCTCTAGGCAGCACTACTTACCATCCCCAGAAATATCATTTCCTCTTCTCTCATTTTCTCTGTTTTCTTGCGCTGGATATATCCACGCCAAACCTGAATTGTAAACAAAACACTAATGAGATAAATGGGCCTTGTTACAGCTTCCTTTACTATGGCAGACACAGGAAAAAACAAATAGAGGAAGGAAACACACAATATACAATTGAAACTATTACTCTTTAACAGGTTGCCATCTGCTATTTTTTTTAAAAACAAATGCCGAGGTTTGTTATCCCCTCACACTGGTGTGTCTAGCTTCTAAAGACAACAATATCAGGGTTTCAAAAAACGTTTAGATTTAAGATTTAGACCGAGCTTCTGTTCTCATCATGCTGAATTGTCTGAATTCTTCATGCATAGGGACTTCTGGAATTTAGCAGTGATTTCCCTTTGTCATCTTTTCAAGAAACTCTTTCCCTGGAGATCACAGGGATGAATTCTCCGAGAGGCACTGGATTCCAAAGGGATGCCAGAAAGAGCAACTGAGGTCATAAAAATCAGAATGGGAAAACAACATGTAGGTTGTAAAGTCATCCTGCAGTGCCAGTGCAGGACTGTTTCTATTGATCTCACATCGAGGGTCCTGTCTCATTTTGTTATGTGGCTTAAATGATGTATTTCACCTTGCTAGACACCCTCAAAGGTTTCATTTCAGCATGCTTCCCATCCTACGAGCTGTGTTTCTGTCTACTGCTGTTCTTCTGAACAAAACATTGTCATTTGGTTCCGCCAGAACTGTTATTAAATCAAGAGATTTCACCTTTTGAATGCAAGTGGCAGCATCATCTGGGTTTGGACCCATCTGGTCCTGAACCTTAGTTTGTCTTTCACTCCTCTCTTCAAGGTAAATTTGCTTCATGAATGCTGCTCGACAGCGGCCTTGGCGAGCCCGTTCTGCAACTTGGATCACTTTAATGGCTTCTTCAAATGTCATGGCCTTGAGAGGTTTCTTCAATAGTACAGCCAAAAAGGAATGGACAAAAGAAAGTATTAGTTGTGTGTTTTGTTAATTGCCTACCTCAGTTAGCAAACAAAACAACCAATGAACTTGTGAAAACTTTCTAAAATAAAAACGCCTGTCACAAAAAGCAGAGACTTCTGTTTCAGTGCTATCCTGCAGTATCTTAGAAGTTTGATATCTTGAAAGATGTGTTTTTCTGAGGACCTTCAGGAGAAAGTTAACCTGACATGTTGACATTTGCCAAGGAAAGCCTGATGCTATATATAGTGGGAAACAAGAACGGCTCTATGTGGCTTACACATGCTGCTGAAATTTATCCATTTGAGAAAAAAGACAAAAAGAGCCATAGGGCTTTGTCCTACTAAAAGAATTTCCTAGGCTGTTGAATGTTTTCCTTTTACTTTTCTGAAGGGATGGCCTTCTGGATGTGCTGCTGGGGCCCCAGCTCTCTTGCCGGATGGAAGGACAGGCTGTTCCGAGTCAGCCCAGCCCAAGTAGAAGAGACTTAGGGAAAAACATATCAGAACAATGCAGCTGGAGAGAGGGACTCCCCCTTCTCACTCCTCAGAACTCTTGTTAACCCCTCACATTCCCCATAGAAAAGCTGAATTATTGTTCTTTCTTGACGTTAATCTCCCTATTGGAGATAGTTCATATTTGATGCTTCTATATATATTGTGTGGAGCTCGCTATACTACAGTTTCAGCAGGGCTTTCTGTAACAAAATTACACAGAAGGACAAATGATCTGCAGAGCAGGCTCCTCTGAACTCCACTGTTTTTTATTTATGTTAGGCTGCTTGTAACAGCACTGCCATGGACACTGAAGAATAGTGGTCTGTTAGACAGCAGCTCAGATTTCCTGAGTGTACATGGCTTGCTAGGATGCATGCAGAAGTGCTAACAACTCTCTAGCAACCTCAGCACTGATTGAACTGGAAGTGCAGCACAGGGCACTAGACCCATACTGCGTGAGGTTATTTTATTCATGTTTATCGAATTCTGCACCTCACTTGTGGCATCCTGATAAGGGAGGCCTGGACCCTGACAGAGCCTGAAGTGCAAGAGGCTGGTGCTCCCGGGTGAGATGGCTGTACACTACATAGTCCCATCTGTAACGGGTGCCACACTCAAAAGGGGTGAGGGCAGAACTGTGGGAAACAAAAAGACTTCAAGATGTACTGTGCCGAAACAGAGGATCCCCACAGACCAACATCAGACTACTTGAAGAGCAGAGAATTAACCCAGAGATTTACTGTGGAGGCCGAGAGGACTGCAGCTGCCCATTAAAGTAATCTAGCAGAGAGCCTGTGCTCTGTCTCTGCAGTCTGCCTCTGTCTGGTGCTGTTTCTTTCCCTGGGAACCTTCCCTTCATTGCTTTGTGGGATCACGACACAGACTTCCCCCACCAGCACAATTACTGGTGGAGAATTCGTCGGTTGGGGCAGTACAGCAGTTTGACTAAGTGGTCTGATCAGGACTGCCTCCTATGGCTATAACATCTATGAATCTAAGTCATCCAGACATGTAGGCACAGTTGTTTGTTTCAAGGAGTTAGCAACAACTGCTCGTAGGCAATGCGCCATTTCCAAAAGGTCAAAAGTATATCAAATCCAGAGCAGTCTTCACTGGAGTGCTCATGTACTTCCCTGTAATGACTTTTGCTCTGCCAAAACTCAATTTTCTACTCCTCCTAGCAGCTGCAGCTCTGTAGCTGTACAGAAGAGACTGCAGTCATTGTTCAGAAGTTATAAACAACTGTGCTCATCTGAACTATGAGTTTTGCCCGTTCCAGTTGGGAATCCTGGCTCAGTAACACTTAAGTCCAACTTGATTTCAGTAGGACTAATTGCGTGATGAGAGTTACCTAGACAAATAAAGCACCTACTACCTTGGTCAAAGTGCTGCCCTTTCTCTGACACTCTCACGCATAAAGCACAGTCAATTCATTTCAGTCTTAGCCAGCCTCAAGATGTGACTGGATATTGTTAGACAGGAAAACTTAATGTTACTTTCTATTTGTGCCTTATCTGTAAACAGACTTTTACTTCCTAACTGCGCTGAAAGTACTTTTCACTTCATTGGCTCGTGTGTTCAGACAGGTGTGACTATAAACTAAAAAAGGTAAGCACGTTATTATGTAGGTATGTGGTACACTTACCTGTGTTTGCAATCCAGCATTTAGCAAAATCTGGTCAAGGATTTTTTCCCTCTGCTGCAGGACTTCCACATTTTCTTTAATGAAATACCTTGGGATAGGTATTTCTATGTCTTCCTAGATGAAGAAGTAGTCATGAGATGCTTTGTAGAACTGCATTAAAATCACATTATTTATTAATTGAACACCTTTACAAAGCAATTAAATTGGACTGAGATTGTTGAATATTTTGGAGTGCTGGGGAATTTGACCTCTGTAACAGCTGCTGAGCTGTTGCTTTGCAATTACTTAAGGCCTAATTCAACAAAAACAAATAAATCAACCCAGTTTCTGAACCATGGCAGCCCAGAAATCTTTCTTTTTATAATGGCTCAATTATATTATCAAACTGTTAAAATATTTGGCAGGGTTTCTGGAAATTTAAACATGATTTCCACTAAATTGAATACCTCTAGTTGTATGATCATCCCACTTATTTTTTTAATCAACATGAAAAAAAGATCCTTTCTTTTGCATTTTTTTAACCGTTACAAGTAACCAAAGCACAGTTCTGTCTGTCTGTGACTGTGATATCTAAGTCACCTCTCAAAATCAGGCACGATTAGAAGCTGCTGTATTTACTTGTTTCCATCATTAAAAAGTTGTAACTGATTCACGTCTACCAATTCTTCTGTAGAATTTCACTCGTTGAAAAATGGAAAAAGACACAGACAGGCAGACAAAAAAGCTCCCTAAAAGTTAAGATGCTGTGAAGTGACATAACCTGTTCTTTGTATTGTAGTGATGACTGGAGACAATTCTTCAAGAATAATTACTGTCAAGGATATTTCTCTGAGGGGGGGGGAATGTGTCTTCATAGGTCTGGTTCGCAGGTGCCACGTTCCCTATATACTGTTTCAGGAATATTCAGAATATCTACTCAAGCAAATGATTTACCCAGAAGGATAGAAGGAGGGAGTAGAGAGACAGAGAGTAGTTACCCTGTCATGTTACTCATGAGGAATTGCACAATCAAGTTACGTGATAATTTGTCCCCGGGTATATGTGGACACTTGGTCCTTTTGCCCAAGGAGCCTAAGACAGGTACAAGACCTGATGCCGAGCTATGGGTGCTCTCTGTTTTGTCTGCTATGAAAACTGGTGGGTTTGACCTGCTCAGAGAGACCTCTGGCTTGGTCCTTTGTAGCCTCAATGCCAGCTTTGCTGTGGACAGATACCAAGGAGAAAAGTGCTGGCTGTAAAGAAGAAGCACCGCTCCTGCCTTGACACGGGCGCACGGTAAATGTGCTGCTTGTGAACTCTAAGGCCTTCTAATTTTTAAAGTAAGAATCTGCAGGGAAGGCTGTGGCCAATGAAAACAGCCCCTGTGAACTGCCAGCTTAAATATTTCATTACTAATTCCCTCAGCTGCACACTGTAAAGACTGGGACATCCCTTTTATGGCAGTATAAGAAAGCTTCCAAGTAGGACTGTGCTTATCCCTGTTGATTTTATCAACGAAGAGTTCTGGTCTGCTAAAGTTTCTATTTGTCTTAAGCTCCCTGTTTGTACCTTCCAACATCCTTGATTGTTGATGGAAATGATTATACTTTGTACTTCACGAGTGCAAATCGCTCTGGGATGGATTACAAATCTGGATGCCTTTAGGTATAAGAAATCAAGTGGTTTGTCTGGACACCCTCGCACAGGATGAGAAGGCTTTTATGCAGTCAGGTAGCAGCACAAGACAGCATAGATGAGTATCTCTGATGTCTAACCTGGGCTTTAATTACAAATGATTTTGGATTGTGACTTTTACTGACTGTAAAGATGAGATCAAAGCCATAATACTGGGGCTGGAAGGGGTGGGGAGTAGGGAGCCTGCTTCTCTTCATAATCTCTTTTTGGGGCCCAGCATTGAAAAGTTAGGCTTGTGATGTTTATCCTCAAGTCAAATTTGTAGCTTTTTAGCCACTCCCAGCTCCACATGGGATTTGTGTATCCAAATACCTTTACAATTACCCCAGGAAATGGAGTGACTGAGTGTTGGAAGGCAACCTTACAAAAACATGAGGCACAGAACTAAAGAAAGATGAAGCCTGGACTTACAGTGACATAGTAAAATGTATGCAGTATCATTCCATAAGATATAAAACGAGACTACTCTGTTGTGTTCGCTGCTTACAATCATGCTGGATTTTAGCCCGTGATAATACAGTGAAAGGAAGGACTAGAGATATCCTTCCTGGGCACATACTTTAAGAAACAGAAGTTATTTCTCAAGTATGGGACAGCAGTTTTGTTTTGTAACTGAGAACATGCTATTATTTTATAAAAAACCCCATGGATATGTATGCCTATCTACTATGGAAAATAATGTTTTCTTTGAAAAAGCCTGGTATCTCTTCAGTAACTTTTTTTTTGTAGTAGGTAGGTATGTCATGCCTTCTCAATTTTAAGGCGTGGTGCAGGAATTTGAACTTATGCTTGTTTTTGAATAGATGTCAAGCACGGCTTCAAACTTGCCAACTTTTTGCTGCAGGTGGATTTACTGATAAGTCATGAAAACAGCAGTGCTTAATGATTTAGAAATATGATTTGAAGGATGAATTTCCCCGGAGATGTGTTTATACTCTCTAGTATGCCTTCTCATAGTTTAAAATAGTTCTCTGCTGGAATTAATGTAGAAAGTAAAGTGCTGGTGAAAATTAATGGCAATTACCATCCTAAATTTGCAGAGTGAAATAGATATGCAATTGCAAACAGACACGTGTTTGCAAATCTCAAAATAATGCTATAATGATATTAGGTATGATATTTATCTCACGTTATAGCCGAGATCCTGAAAAAAGCAGAAACTTAAAACTCCAACTCTTTTCCTTTAGAAAAGCAGCAGAACCTGAATCCGACAATAGGTGGAGCTGTCTGCGAGACAAGCAACCAGTTTTTCGCGGCTAAGCTTTCATACAGCTTTTAGAGCTCAGCTTCAAGACTGCCTTAATGTCATATCCATCTGGTTTCGCGGGCTGTCTGTCAGGGGACTGCTGTTACAGCAGGCAGTCCTGAACCCCGGAGGTTGAACATGCTCCCAGCGCCCACCTCCTTTATAATACAAGATTGTCTCAGTTTTCTCATTTTAGTAGTGTGTTGTACTACAAACTAGTGGACCGGGCTATGCAACTTTTAACGTTAACTGTAACCTCTGGAAGAGGCCAGGCTGACTCAACGATGCAAAGGGCAGACTGAAGCAGACTGTACTTTAGTTACTAGTTGCCCATCTTCTGTCTGAACCCACGTTAAAATCAGGCAGAGTCAAGCTGCTGACATTAATAGTGAATCTGCCTAGGTCATTACGACTTCATGTTAGGACTCGTGCACGAGAAAGATCCACAGAGCCTGTGCTGTTACGGAGAAGCAGAAATGCAACATAATGATCAAGCAGATCAGCTTTTAAAATCTTGCTCCAATATCTAATGCTCATCATAAATCAAATATACTCTGATCTTTAATAAAAACGACATAATTACTGATCACCTGGTACACTAGTGGACATGCACAAAGCTAAATCACTTGGTGGAACTTCACAGCCCACAAGTGAATGTGACTGTCCTTAAAATACAGGATAGGCAAAGTTCCCATGAATTTTCTCCTAATAGGGGTAGACCTACCGGGAGAAGCTTTAGATCTTCCAGGATGTTATCAATGTAATGAAACTCCGAGTTCTCCAGCCTCACCATCTCTTTTTTCATCTCCAGGATCCGGCCCATCACACCATCCAGCACTTGCCGAATCACCGTCCGTTTCTGCCGGTGAACGAGCTGGTCGTGGGCCGTCTCCAAGTTACGGAAGATTTGCATGTATTTGATGTAGGAGGTGACTAACATCTTGAATACTTTCACGGGGTCCTTCTCTGGCTGGAGGAACTCTTCTCTTTCTCTCTGGAGCTGGATGTCGAGTTCTTTCTGGGCATCTGTCCACACCTTATTGTAAGTGCTAATTGAAAAGCAGAGACCATGTTAACTCAACATGAAAGTAAGAGTTAGCACACAGTGATGACGGGGCTCTGTGTGTGTGGACTTCTCAAAAAAGCAAGCCTGGAAATGTGAGCCATTATATTTATGAAGAGATTTTAACTACAATGCATTTTAAAAAGCCATTAGCAGAAATTTATCTTTTTGATTGTTTTAAAAATAAAAATCTTAAAATGCTGGCTAATTAATGAAAGCTTAAAAGTTAAAACTTCTTTTACCTCATCTTTAACATATGCTTGAAGCTGCAACCCTGATAGCATCATGGGTTTCATTCAGTTATGCTAACTGAGACGACAATTTAATAGAAAAGGTGTCTTCCCCCCTCCAAGCCCTTGTGATAGCAGAAGGTCTCTCTTAGGTCTTTCCAGGTTTGGGATGAGAAGCAACTGATGTTTCTAAAGCATGTGTTGCTTTTCTGCCTTTCTGAAGTGGTTGCTCAGAGCTCATTGTAGGGTGAAGGCTGTATTGGTGCTAATGCTCGAGCGCAGTTGTGGGCACTATTTTGAATGTGAAGCGAGGGAAATAATTTATGGCAGCAACTGCTGCACTCCAAGCTAAACGTCTGGCCCAGTAGCTAGAGGATTATGTGACACTGAAGATGTCACCTAAGGCCAGCTATATTTCCAGAAATGATAATGCTGTTTACTTGGTAGTTTTTGTAGGAATAGGTGGAGCTCTGATGTATGGACTGGCTGTCACCGGCTTTTCATGGTAAAAGCAGACCAGCAGCAGAATATTGTGGGAAATCATCCTAAGGGAGCAAGAAATGGCCTCTGGGCAACGAGACTTTTATTCAGAGAACAGCTCAAACAGCAGGTTTGTCAGTGAAAGGTGCTAACATCTGTGCTAGTGAAAGACCCTTTTAGGTCCTGTTCTGCTTTGTAACCTCTCTGCCAGACGGAGACTCTCTCTTGGGAGTGACAGGCGTCAAAAAATCTTATGTCTTTGAAAATGCTTCTCTACCAGCAGAGCTAAGGAGTTTCTTCTGCACTGAGACTCAGTTATGCTGGGGGAAAAACAGCTGATTCACATTGTCAGGTTTGCAGGAGGAGGGGAGAACAGTGGGCTAAGGTAACGGGGGAAGCTGACTTTTGTTTCTTAGACCTAGAAGTAAAGGCCATTGGCCTCAAAAGTGCAATCTAGTCCCATCCACGTGCTTAGCCAAGCTATTACTTGCTGTTCCTAGAGCCTCTCCAAGAAGGATGAAGACAGTAAAAGGCCCTGCCTCCATTAGATGAGCTTTCAGAGCAGACCTCTTGCTGATCTGAGCAGCATTAAGGGGAGTGCTTGTGTATTAATTTTGACAAGAAAGCTGGGCAGCTCTTAGCATTGCTCATTCTTGATAAGAACTGCCTAAATTGGAGCTCTCTCAGTTGATCTAATCATTCCCAGAGTACAGAATGACCCCAGGCTTGTGCTGGGACCAGTGGAGTGAACAGGACAAACTCCAGCCCACAAGTGCTCTGAGCATGGGGTGTGTGCTGCATGTCCAGGATGCTGACAGGGCTGCTGGGACTCCCTGCAGCAGTCAGCAAAACCACCAACAATCCGAACCCTGCTATTGAATTTGCACCATTAACTTTTTAAAGTGCATATTATACTTTTCAGCTGACCTGGGTTTCTGCAGGATGCAGCTGGTCTTGCTTTTCCTAATGCCTCTGCAGCCCACCCAGGTCTTTCCCCTTCCTTTTTTCCTACTTCATTTACATCCCATTGCACCACCCAAATCACTCAATTGCAGCAATTAACCCAGGTGCAGGAGATAAACAAAATAAAACTAGCACTATGGAGAAGATTGGCACAAACAAGACCAGCATTAGCTTTGACCTGACAGCTCTGCCAGTTGATCAATGAGAGTTTTGTACACTTCCTCTGAAGTCAGGACACGGAAGAACGTATACTGGGGTGAGGTTCACGGGGTTTTCCAGCCCAGAAGGAAACAACGTGGTATTGTACTTACTTAGCTGTGCCTACTCACAGACCATTCGATAATGGGGAGGTTATAAATCTTTGAGGAAGCCTAGCCCTGGAGGTTGTCCACACAACCATGCCCCTGATTTATGAACAGTGGGTATCCTCGGGCTAGAGCGTTTTGGATGCAGGCTATTGCATGGAGAAAACAGATTGTACTGCAGTGAGAACCGACTCCACGATTGCCCACTCCAGTTTACAATAATCTCCCTTTCTGCCTCCTCTGACTGAGGAATGTCAAGTGGTTCCTCCTGCTGAGCCAGCTAATATCCAGTTTCTTTTTATATTCTGAATGACTTTTTGAGGGAGGAGGGGGACAGAGTGCTCTAGCCCTTTAGAGCACGTTAACATAAGGCAATATAGATGGAACATAATTGCTTCCATAAAGCATTAGTTTATCAGATAAGCGTTGAGATGATTGCAAGCACGTTGCTGTGGGTCAGATGTTAAGACTACGGGTATTATGGTGTGTTTGTAGCTTTTGCAGCAGCAATGTTCTGTGTAAATGAGGGCAAAAGAAGGGATAGGCCCACTGGAAAATGAAGCGTTGAAGGAAAAGACTGATGTGGAACTCCTCAATTTTTAGTGGTGATAAGCTGATAGCTCCTGTGTACCTGTTGCAGTCAGGATGACTGACACCTCGGGGGGACCTGGCCCTAGGGCTTCAGTTTATGAGGCACGTGATGAGGAACAGCAGATACTTGGTAACTGGACAATGCGAGCAGAAACGTGATTTGAGTGTTTCTTTGGTTCACTCTGATTAAAAACGTACACAGCCATTTGTTTTTCCTCCCCAAAATGGGATTAAAATAATTATTTCAGGTTTTACTAGTGTCCAAAGGGGAGCCCTTCTGGACTAGTTTGGCGGATCAGATGTGCTTGGTGTTTATAGACCTCTCTGGGGGACTTGGCAGAGCTGCTATGATCCTGAGGAGCCATTCAGCTTTGAAGACAAACTTGTTCAAGGGTAGTCAGGAGTAGTAACGCATGTCCTCAAGGTTACGCGTTAAAAGCAAAGGCCAGGACTGACTCTCCTTGCCTGTTAATCAGACAGCATGCAACCCCTAAGTCCGTATTTGCTGGGTCTCCCTTTGAGGGAGTTTACAACTTAATGCAAAAGTGCTTCTACACACCGAAGGGGGAGTACAACAAAGCCTTGAATGCGCTGGCTTTTTATTTACTGTTACTGGTTCATCTCAGAGGCCTGCTCCCGTTCTGTAATGGGTAGGTTGTGAGCTGTATCCATGCCCAAGGATGATACTTGCATCTGAATTAGATTAGATTGGAGCATCTAACTAGCCTCCTAATGCAGGTAACCTGCAGGACTGAGCATAATTTTCCCACTCAAGGCATGAGATTATTAAATCCTGGAAAAGAAGTCTGTCTCTTGATCTCTGCGTGCATATAGCAGTATAAGTAATGCTGCAAATTGTCATAGCAACTACAAAATAGGAGCGTTGTGGGGAAAATAAGCAATGCTGTAATGGGATGAGGAAAAAACACATAAAGTGACTTAACTCCATAGCCCCTAGAGTGCTTTCTGGCAGCTTACAGCTAGGAGGGAAGGTCAAGGCTTTACCTCCTGACTGATGTCCCTTCTCTTCACTCCCACAAAGTAGAAACAGAGCCTAAACAAGGGCTAAGAAGACTTTTTTGCCATAGCACGAATTCTAGTTTGAATGTCACTTGTATTGCTCAACGTAAAGCCTGATCTGCTTATTTAAAGTGAAGCTTTATGTTCGTCTGTTCAGGTTATAAAGAGCTGTTTAAAATCCTGCCAAATTATGCATTGCCTCATTTTAATATTCCAGGGCCCTCTAACTCTGCATGTTTGCTTGACCTCTCTCCTCTTACATTTAGAAAAAATGTGTTGGTTTTGACTACAGCTGAGGTTAGCTTCTTGATGGTGTTGAACTGGTTTTGAGACTTAAGCACGCCCTTCTTGGAAGGATTTGTGCTGAGCATGCAAACTGTCCCTCAGTCCACTCTTGAGTCAGTAGTGGAATCCGGCATCAGTGGGGTTACTTCTGTGTGTGTGGTTCTTCTTTTTCCTCTCGAAGTGTCTTGGTGTTTCTACTTAGCTGCCAAAGAGAATGCTATTTCTGTTATTCCAGGACATGGCACAGTTTGCACTCCAAGCTGTGACTGTCTTTGTATATGGGCTGAACCCAGGCTTCTTTGATGCCTGGATTTTCTGGGCTGTCCTCCGAGGGCAGAAATACCTCTCACTTTCACATGCCAACCATGTAAATGCAGAGTGTAGTACTGCATGGGCCCTACTGTTTTATTCTGATGGACACGTGTAAAGAGATGGAAGGGAAAACAACTGACTGACTTGGTCCAGCTCTCTTCACCTAATATGGCAACTGCCATAAATGAGTGCTAAATTGTGTGTGTTTTAAAACAGTTTGGAAGCACCTATGCTGCCAGTGCAAACTATCTGCATTTCTTCTTTCTCAGAAGATGAGATTGGGCTGTCTTGGGTCATCTAACGGGGAATGGAGAAAGCACCAGCAGGGCTTGTGAGAGCGAGGGATTTGGAGCTGGGCTGCAGCAGGGCTCCGTGTGCCGGAGCAGGGCTCCTGCAGGCACAAGGAGCCCAGCACATATTCACCACCATGCAGATGGAGCCAACGGTCACGGAGCAGACCAGAAGAGTCTGAGACATGTGTCTAACGACAAGGAAGTGTGTGCAGGGGCCAGTCCTGAGGGTCTCCTAGAGATACTTGGGGCCTGACAGGTCAGCCATTGTGCTAAGCGCTGGGCAAACACGGGGGAGGGAAACCCTGCCCTGCAGCCTCTGTAAAATAAAGAAACAAGAGACAAAGGTTGGGAGGGGAAAGTGAGGCCCCGAGAGGAAAAGGGGCTTGCACAAATGCTGCTGCTTTTCTTTTTCTAAAAATCACTAGACTTAAAATGACTGCTGGCTTATTCAGGTCACCAGAGTTACCTGTTCCCCCACTACAACCTGCTCAGGTGTTGCGTGGTGATTGCTGGGATAAATATACTATAGAAGTAGACCACTCTTTTCTTTTTTGGCTTATTACAGACAAAACCTTTTTGGGAGTGGAGAGGTGCAGATAGAAACAAAGATCGGTTTGGTCTTATGACACAACCAAATGGACTGAAAGGTTGGCTGAATCAATTCCTGTTTTAGAAGCCTTTAGCCTGCAGTCTGGAGCAGTGAAGACTCACGCCTCTGAGCTTTGTCAGGCCCGCCTTCCTCCTAAAATAAGATTAGGTTTACAATTATGCCAAACTTCTTAGTTGATGGTGAATGTAACGCTGCCAGATTACTTTTAAGCGTGCTTGCTTTAGCCATGGTGCTTTACAGAGTCTGAAGCATCCGGGGAAAATAAAGGAAAAACCTCAATAGGCTTTGGTTGTGACAGGGGAAGAAAACATACAGCCTGCTGGCATTGTTAGTGGGAACAGCTCTATGCTTCGGTCATCTCCAATTTCAGTCTTTGGTACTATGACAGAAAGTGAATAGGGGATAAAAGATTTTTGTGGCATAAATGAAATGAGAAACTGCAGGGAAGGTGAGGAAACCTGTTTCATGAAGCAGAGGTGGCAACACCACACCTCAGCAGGTCTTGAGCACCCGCTCTAGCCAAACTAACAAGGCTGATTAGAAAAATAGCTGTTCTCTTACAGAACATTGCAAAGCGATTAAGGTGTGGGAGATGTTATTTGAGGCTGAACTTTGCTGTAGCAGGCTCCAAGGGCCATCCTTTTGTCCATCAGGCTGCAGCTCCTGCCTGGGCTGGAGGCTGCCCTTTGCTTTGAGGTAAGGAGGAGAGCAGCAGCCTCTTCTCCTCTGCAAGCAGTGTTCCTCCTGGCCAGGGAAGTGTGAAAGGATGGGGAAGGAGAGCTTTGGCAACTTAAATCCAATTGCTGTGTAGCACTGCTGCAGCAGATACTGTAGTGAGCTCTTTGCTGAGAGATGGATAGCCAGAAACAGGCCAGAGCTGAGAAGACCCTACCCACTCAAGCTCCAAACAGCATTTGCCCATACCACATGCCCATGCCACAGGGTGTGGAAATGAAGTTTATTTTAGCATTAACCATTCCATGTGTCTAATTTTCTTTTATTTTTTTCTTCATTACAAAAGGAAAGAGCAATTGCCTGTCCAGCTGCCTACAGTTGCATGCATAAAGGGCAAATGCAGTGTCTGGGTGCTGCTCTACCTCTGCTAGGATCAGGAAGCCTTAAGCTTGAAGTTAAAAATGTCGACTCAGTTTCTTGAAACCTGAAGCCTCTTCTTTCACTGTTTGCTAGCACAAGTGCTGCTCGGATATTTCCACTGGCAATGCTTTTTCCCGAAGGAGACAACGTACAAGTAATGCACGAGATCCTTCCCTACCTGCTCATTAAGGATGAAGGAAGGCAAGGGAAGGAGTTGCAGCTTTGAGCCTTCATTGTGATCATTTTGATTCTGTCTCTCTTTTCCGGCTATAAAATAAGCAGGATGACATGCTAGTGCTCACCGTGGTGGAAAGAGGGGCAAAGATGTATCCGTGAATGCTTGGGAGATGTACGAGAGAGAACATGCCAAGAATGCCCAGGAGGAGGCTAATAATTGTGGCGTTTGGATGGAATTTGAAGAATACAGCCTGGGGCCACATGCTGAATGAGGGGATAAAAAGAAATATTCAACAACAGCCCAATCACTGAATGAGGCTGGGGCCCCGTGGGAAGAAAATAGGATATGATCACAACATAAGAAATTGCATCGCAACACAACCATGTGAAGTAGGGGAAAGAAGAGAGGATTAAAAGTTGTACTGACGTTTTCTTACATTTTGGTTTCATAAACTTGATCTTCTTTAGCTGAGCTCTGGGGACATAATATAAAATACGTAGCTCCCTTTGGTTGTTTCTGTCAGAAGCAGAAGAGGAAGGTGCTAAAGATCTTGTCTTAGATCAATATTTAACCACTGAATTAATATATGTTCTATTTGTGATATGAGATTAAATTTTAAAGCTTTTTGACTGTTTAAAGCTCCTTGGTGGCAGTGGTGAATGTCTTGGAGCTGATTAAGACCTGGTAGACATGGTAGCAGTGCCAAGACTCAGCTTTGAATGTGTCTGGACTAGGACTGTCAGGGCAAGTGAAGAAATTACTGGTCAAGATCCTGCAGGTCAAGTAAATGGTAAACAAATTCATGAAAGAGGAGGAAATGCAGCAGGAAAACATAAATGCAAAAACATCTATGTAAATTTCCTGTTCAGTGTCTGGAACAGAATGTACATCTATATGCAAACGCTGAGGTTTGAGTACTTTAGGAAGTGCAATACGTCCAGGACTTCTTAATCAACCCTACAGCAAATGTAACGGGTATGTTCTCTCACAAGCGCTACAACTGTCCACAGAAAATGTCAAGCACGTCTGGACATGCTGACTTTTCTTTTGGCCAGCTGCTGGAACTTACTGACCCTAAGAGAATACAGCTGAGTGCTTTCTGAGTGTCCTGTCTCTATTCTGATACAAAGTTTACTAAAGCAGTGGAATAACACGCTTCCGTGAGCTTCAGACCACACCTCTGTTAAAATCCCTGGGCCTTGAAAATGCTGAATGTGCCTCATAAACTGACTGGAAATACTGAAATCCCGGCCACGCAAACTGTGCTGCAAAAGTTGCCGGGCTGTGGTGTGAGACAACTGCCCTGTGCACACTTAGTATGTCTAGCATGTCCAACTGGCTGCACGGGACGCGTGCAACTTCTGTGTGTAGCAGCTGTTCTTCCAGATGTCTAAAAAGCAGCTGTTTACCTCAAGCTCAAAAGCAGCTATGTGCTGTGTAGCATTTCTATACAGCACACAGGATGTGATGGTGGAGTACTGAAGAATCAGTATTACAGACTTGGCTGTGACTTACTGATGTGCCTACCTCTGTAGGATGGAGTCTGTCTTATATATGACATGGCAAGATTGGCAGCCACCCCTATTCCCAGCCAAATAAGGTGGTAGCCCTTAAAATATTTTTGACCAAAGTACCAAAGTTCTTTCTCATAAACTCCATGCATTATTAGCTCTTTGCTTCACTGCCTCCAAGTAAGACAGTCTGTTACAAGACATTTTTGTCACGTCGCTTTTAAAATACTTTTAATTTAGCATGATTTATGGTACACAGCCAGGATAATCTCACTACATACAATCATCTAACAGTAGCCTCAGTAACTTAGCTGTACCTTGCGAAACAAGATAGCCTAGGAGAAAAGGAAAGTGTGCTCTTATTTTGTAACTACTGGCATTGATTGCAACTCAGCTCTGTGCCAGAGGGGAAAGCACAAAGCTGTAAACATTAAGATAAAATTTTTATGGATTTGTCAGCACTGTCAGCCCCAACCATTTAAAAAAATCATTAAATTAAGCCTTTAAGGCCATATATTTTTAGGTAAGAATTTTGTACTTTTTACTTTTCTGATGGTTTGGGGGCATTTTTGATTCATGTTTTCTTCTGGGTTTTAAAACAAATATTTCCTTTTTAAAAGGAATGCTGAGATTCTCAGGTGATAACCTAAATCCCGCTGCTGGGACAATAAAGAAAAGCACAAACTGTCCAGAAAACTTGTTACACTGAAGTGTAGGATATAGTAAACAAAACTGTCCAGCCCACTGCTTAACTCAAGCTCCATAGATGCAGTGGTTGATGAACTGGTGTATATTCAGACAAAGGCCTGGACTAGCCTAGCTATAAATGCCGTGCTGTGCACAGCTACAGAGTGACCATAGTTAAGTGAGCCAAGGAGCATCAGTGTCAAGTTGGAGTCCCTTATCTCGTTTGGAAACAGAACAGTTTGTATTTTTGTCATGTGGTGTGGAGATGTAGATCTTCACCTGGATTTGCTGTTCGGTGCTGGCTAGAGCTGTCAGAGGGCCCTGTCTCAAAATTCAACTGAAGGGAGCCGAAGAGTTGAAGCACAAGTATTTTCCAGCTATACTCAACTTAATTCCTTTTGTGCTAATATAGTTTAAAAAAGAGCCGTGATTCAGACACTCTGTAGGAATGAGAGAATCTGAGATGACTTTCCTTGGAAGACGTCAAACACTCTTGTTTTGTTTTTGTTTTTGTTTTTTTAATCTTTTAAACAATGTGATTTAGGTACCTACCCATTACTTTGTGAACTTCCTTTAACTGAGTTGCCATGCCAGTGCAAGACATGATTAGTGCTATTACAAGCCAACCCCACACAGGATTAGCCAGGGACATAACCAAGCCTTCCTCACATTTACAGCTGCTGGACACTATGCTGGATCTGTGTCCCTGGACAGAGCCCCCAGGCAGTCTCTGATGGGCCCTTGGTGGTGATTTTCTTCATTCCTCTCTGCTCACCCTTCTCTCCTGAGCCAAGGAGCGAGGACATGGAAGCTGCCTGGCTGGAAGGCAGTAGAGCTGGTGGTGATACCTAGGCGGGCCTGCAACTGCATTGAGGAAAGAAAGCTGGGTTAGAGGAAACCCAACGTGGAGGTGACCAAGAGGGTTGCTCTAGTTCTGAGGCTGGAAGGGTGTTTTAGTGTCTGAGGGGTTTTACCCAGCAATGAGTTGGAGTTTGAAAAGATGATACTGAGCAAAAGAAACATGAAGCTTTGAGGCTGGTACCAGTGATGCCAGGGGAGGAGAAGACCATGGGTAAGTAGCCAGAAGCGACTGTGCTCACAACCTGCTGGGGCAACAGTCTGGATATGGTCAGGTTGGACTGGGTTAGGGCTTGAACATGCAGAAGAAGGAGCAGCAGCAGGCAGCGAATACTGCCTGAGGTTTGTTGTTTTTTTTTTTTTTAAATTTTCCCTTCCCGCCTCCAATGTACTGTTATTGATTGAAACTGAGCAACCCCATCCAGCTCCGAACTGGGACCAAGAGCAGCCCCAAACTGGGCTGTGCCCAGGGTTTTCTACTGCTGGACCTGGAAGCTGAGGGATAATGTGATGAAAGACGCTCACTATTAGGTTTTCAACTGTGTAGCTCAGCAATAATAATGCTTTCTTATTATGGGGGCTTGGTATCTTAGTAATATTTCTGGAGAAATGAGTATGGCTCCTTGCAGGCACTTTGATCCAACGCCATCATCAGTGTCTGGTTATTGTTGCAAATAAACTTTTAAAGCTTTGTGCTGTGCTGAAAGCATGAGGAGTTCATTACAGATTAAAATAATATGTGCAAATTTTGGTCTGTAAGAGAGGAAAAAGTTTTTCGGTGTTTTTTTTTTTTTTTTTTTTTTTTTTTTTCCAAGCCGAAAAAGGCCAAGCGCATGAGTAGGAATAATATTAATATTGGCCTGAACAGGGCTGAGGTGATCCGATTACTTTGAGGGGATGAATCCCGCCTTCTTCACTCCCCCCCCCCCCCCCCCCCTTGGGTCCCCGACCCCGCCGCTGCCTCAGGGCAGGCCGCGGCCCGGCGGGAAGGGGCGCCCGGGCCTCGCACCACCGGCCCAGGCCCGGCGGAACCAGTTGTACCGCGCTTCTACCGGCAGCCGTTTTCCTCTGGAGCTCGGGGGAGAGAGAGGGTGGTGTGTATGTATATATATATATATATATATATATTTTTTTTTTTTTTTTTTTTTTAACCGCCTTAAACAAGATTTTCGCCCGGGCACCTGCGGCCCCTCGCCCCGCCTGGCCCCCGCGCCCCGCGCTACTCACGCCTGAGACATGGCGAGGCGCCGCGGAGCCGCTCCTCCGCCCCGACACCACCGGCCCCGAGGCCGCCGCGGAGCCCGGCCCGGCCCGGCCCGGCCCGGCCCGGCCGGCGGCTCCTCACCGGCCGCCCTCCGCGGGCCCCGCCGTTACCGCGGAGACGGGGCGGGCGGGACGCGGAGGCCATCCCCCCCGCGGCTTCCGGGCCTGACCGGGGGAGAAAGTGAGCTTTTCCTTTATTTTTCTTTATTATTTCCCATGATTTCTTTCCCTTTATTTCGTTCCCTTTATTTCCCTCCTTTTATTTCCCTTTATTTTTCTGTATTTCCCTTTACTTTTCTGTATTTCCCTTTACTTTTCTGTATTTCCCTTTTCTTTTCTGTATTTCCCTTTACTTTTCTGTATTTCCCTTTATTTCTTCCCAAGCGCTTGTCCCACTTGCATTCCTGTTCTTCCTCAATTTTTTCTTTACGCTTTCCCCCCAGGTACCTATCAAAGCAAGTTTCTAGTGGTTTTCCATTCCCTTGCCACTTAAAACCCAGTTTATTATTATTATTATTATTTTTCCCCTCCTTGCACCAGCTGGACACCTGCCTCCTGTGTTGTACTTCATCAGTTGCATCCCCAAACCGAGCACATTCATATGCTGGGGAGGCTGGGAAGCAAGTGCTGAGGCTGTGGACATCTCTCTCCATCCCACTTATTAGTGTTATGTCACTCCTAGCAGGATTTTCCTTTTTTTTTTTTTTTTTTCTTCCATTAAAAAAAAAGGCAATGGGGGAAACCAGGGGCATGTTGCAATACAGCCTGTAAAATCACACCTGTAGTTTCTGAGCCCTGGTTTGGTAGGAGGCTGGCTTTGAGGGTGATACAGCTGTTTTGCCTTCTTGTAAATGATGTCTAGCCAGTAGTGAAGGTGAAGTTTTTAAAAAATAGTTGCTTTAATGTATTGCCTGTGTGCAGAGTGGGAAGTATCCATTGCAGAACAATAAAAGGTTCCTTCTTTAAGAGAAGAAAAAAAATCAAAGCTAGTGAGACAGAATTACAGCACATCACATTTTTTTGGGGGGAAAAAATGCACTCCTTCTCAGAGCAGGTGAAGAAGAAAGAAAGAAGTTTGGGACAATGAGTGTTTTGCCAGCGGTTGTATTTTTTTGCCATAAATCTCAATGTCTGTGTTCCTTTGCTCCCCCACCTTGAAGCCCTAGCTCATATAATTAGGTGAGACTCTTGGCTATCGAGTTTTTGAAATAAAGTTCCTAGCCCCCGTGGTTTTGGAGGAAAAGCTTAAAAATGTGAACCTCGAAAGATCAAAACCATAATAAAAAACATCAAAGGCATATTATTTTTTGAGCTGGATGATGGCTATGCCGATTGCATGATTTCTTTTGGTGTACTGGATTGGTGGGGTTTTTCAGGAGTAAGTGCACTTGAGTACCTGTTGCTTTTTCTTTGGAGGGGATGGCATCAGAAAATGGTGTAAAATTGGCTTGTAATTAGCTGTGTTAATATCAAAGTGCTTCTCTGTGCTAGTGTGGCTTACATCAGAAACTTGTCTGCTTCCTTTCAGTGCCTGATTTTCATCCATCTGCAGGTCGGAGGGGGTCTCAAAAGCAGTAACTAACTTGTGTTTTGTTCTTATTTAATACCTTAACCAAGTCTTCACAGCCTGAATGGGAACCTCACATTTTTATTTCCATTATTGTGGGCATTTGTACATCACTTCTTTTTGCCAAACTATTTTTTTTCAGCCAAGAGTTTTACCTGCAGAGTCCCAACAGTACTGTTTCCACCAGTGCGTGTAGTTTTAAGCACCGATTTGGCTGTAACTCCTAAGCAGTATACCTTTTGCCATAGACTTCAAGCTACTGTTCCCAAATCTCCAAGAAAAAGGGAGTAATGCTTGCAATTTAATAAGTAAATTCGGGAATTGGAGTTGGAATAGAAAACTACTTTCAGTCTTTTGTTCTGCAATGCATCTCTCAAAAATAGCTCCTGTAATTAATAGCTAAGCAACCTATTGCATGTGTTTGAAACAAAAAAAGGAAGCTTTCTGAAGCAATTGAAATGAGAGCAACTAGATTGCTTGATATGATGTGGGTGTTAATTATTAATCTGAATTTACTGCCCTCTGTTAGCACCTTGGTGTCACAGTGCAAAGGATGGTCTTTGTTGTTCTGGAAACTATATTAAAGATAAAGTAATGTCCACTGCTCACTCCTCCCTCCCCCTACCGCCCCCCCCCCCCCCAAAAAAAAAAAAAAGTTGGATGAATTCAAACATCTTCCTTCTAAAAATGGGTAATTATGCTACAAAAAAGTGATGGGTGTGAGAGCATGCAGGGAGCCTGGGCACAAGCTGAGAGTCTTTTTATTTTCATCAGTTTGTAGGGAATTTGGAAAAAAAAAATAATTGTGTTGCTGATAAAAGTCATGCAGTAAAATGAATTATAAAATAAGCAGAGTTGATTTTTTTTTTTCATGGGAAAGGAGCCTGCTTTGTAGCTGAAATGGGAGTGGTGTATGACTGAGAATAAGTAATCGGTTTAGCCTAAGAAAATAGACATAAACAAGAGAAACTGGGGAATGTGAGATGTTCTGGTTTGTTGTAGATTTCCAGTTGAATCCTTGAGCTTTCAAGTATTTTGAAGTGAGAGGACGCAGGTCGGCTTGGGCTGTTGGGACAGTTGCTATCCACAAAGGACTGCCCTGTGATGTATTTTCTGCTGTGGCTGTGTCTTTTGCTTCAGGTTCGGCACAGCTGCTCTCCATCCCCACCTCCAACTTTCTTCTCTTTTCCTTTATTTTCCTTCTTGTCTCTTCCTCTGGAGCATTGCAGCCGAGGTCCAGCAGACCATCGATGGTCGGTCAACACCATGAAGTATCTCAGTCTTTCCAGTCTGGGATCACACACCTCTGATAATCCCGACAGGCACCAAACCATCTGAGATCTCTAGGTACCATCAGAGGTTAAAGGGATTTGTAGTTGTTATTCCACACGTTGTACGTCTTTTGTACAGCATTGAGAGCGACTTCCTCATCCAGATCGTGTTGCATTAAAAAATAAAACTGTGTTACTTAATCTATCCAGCAGGAATAGGTGATGGGTTTTATAGAGCGTGTTCATTTTGGCATCTGTAATTCCTTAGGCTCTTGCAAACACGAGCTTAAAAGTTCTGCTGCCTTGGAAACTAGGTGCCATCATTTTTCAAAAAAGTCTTTTATTATGAGCTTAAGAGGCGACTAGTGAGCTTACAAGGGGATAACATATAAAACTGGAGGACCTTGTTCCTCTAAATGCAGGTCCCTGGCAAAGAGCTTAGTGCACCTGTCTCTTGCTGAGTAAGGGCTTAAGTAAGGCAAGGAACATAATAGGAAAAATGTTCTGCCTTTGCAACTTGTATTTCAAAGCACTTACAAAGGTCTGGATTGTCCCTCAAGGCACAGGATGGAAGGCGGAGTGTTTTTTTTTATTTGTGTGTTGCTGGCCCCAAGAGCGTGCAGAAGGAGAGGCTGTGGGTCAGGGCTTTCTCCGTCACACGGGATGGGTGAGCTGGAGCTTTGGGCCACCACTTGAGAGTCAGGGATCCTGTTGCTTGTTTGGCCATGGGGACAGGCGTGAAGGGTCTGTGCTGCACCTCCCCGGGGTGTGGGATGTTATATGGTCTAGGAGGCACCTCCTGCTGACATGAGGGGTTGTCGAAGGGGCCCGTTTGCGTGCTACTAATGGGCTGGATGAAGCGGGTTGTGAAGAAGTGCCGGGAGGGTGGATTTTGCTGGATGTCTCACGCTGAAAAACCCCCTTGCTCCATAGTTCTACCCCGGCGTGCCAGTGTCCCCTTCATCCTGGAGAGCTCGGCAGAGGAGCTCTCCTGCAAGGGGCAGTGGCTGTGGCAGCACTTACAGCAGGGCAGCTGTCCCCAGATTGGTGACCTGATTGCAGTTGAGTTGCACGGCAGACCCGTGGGTCGAGGAAAGTGAGAAGCAGGACATCTGACGGGCAAGGCTGGGGAGATGTTGCTCAGGGCTTACTTGCAGATGGGTATTTGGTTTTCCTTTAGGTTTGGGTTAAAGTGTGTAAGGGAGCTCTGTGTGGCTCTTCGCTGCAAGCTTGGGGACTGAGGTCTGCCTTGTGGCTTCAGTGCTGGCTTCCAGCTCATGCTGACACCCAGCAGGGATGTCTCTGCCAGCTGTGCTGCGCTGACCAGTTCATTTAGCCTCACGATCAGTCACTGAGCTATTTTGCCAGTTAATATTAACTACTGGACCTACAGGAGGTTTGCTGCTTACTTCAAGGCTAAGTGAAGGGGATTTGTCGGCAGTCAGGTCTATTAGACTTTGATATAGCACCAGCATGTTCATCAGGCCTGAGCGTGGTGCATGGAGGAGGAGGATTGGAGCAGAATTAGAAGGTATAAAGTTCAAATCTAATTTGAAGAATTTTCCCTCTATCACTTAAATGTGGGAAATGTTCCTGTGGTTTCAGGTATAAAATGTCATACTTCATAAGGAGCGTGCGTTTTAAATCTCAGCCAGATATTAAATGCCATGCCACACTCCACTTCTCTCTTTGTTAAAAAGTAAAACCCCAAATCATCTCTCCTGAAATAATGTTGTTCGATAAAATTAAAGCTTTCAAGAGAAGCTGGTTCAAACAGCATCAGCTCTCTATCGCTAGGAAGCATCAGGGAGTGTATTGATATTATTCTGTATTTATTATTCTGTATTGACAATTGTTCACTGGTGTTCAGCTATTTAATTATCTAGGATGCTGTATTTAAAGATGCCTACCAGCATTAAATCTTACAGTCAATACAGATTGACAATTAACGTGCACCAGATGTTTTTTTTTTTGGTGAGAAAGAAACAGAAAAAGGGATTGGACTCAGGCTTCTGGCAATTTTCCAAGTAATTTGTTAGCAGAGGTTTTAGAAAACAGGTTGACTTGAACATTTGGCTTCAACTAGCAAATTTTTAATAAATTAATGCGAATACTGTGTCAAGCTTTAGTCACTTAAGAGAGTAAAGGTTGCTTCTGTATTATTCTGCAAAACAAATAGTGGAAATAAGTAGCGTTTCTTTTGGTTGTGTAATGTGAAGATATCTTCAGCATTGCATGTGAAATGGCACTGCTGGACAGACAGTTCAGTTCTTTTAAGATGTACAGATCCTCTAACCATTTACTCACTTTATAGGCTCACCAGTCAGCAGTTTAAAATATTGTATGTGCTTCTCCTATGATTTTGATGGACAAATGACAAAAAAGTTGCCTGTTAATACTGGCTATGTGTGCACATTAATCACTGAAAACTTCAAAAATTCTCCTGTTTTTAAGCAAACGAGAAGAAAACACTAGACAATATAAGCTGCTATCTGCTCCTTTTGATTGCAGTGAGATTTTAGCTGACCTGAGCCCCCGTGTCCCAGGCTGTGGTAAGTGGGCAGGAGGTTTGGTGGGACCAGCCTGCCGGGGAGCCCTGGCTTGGTGAGAACTCAGAACAGCAAAGTGCCACTTGCTTTCCTTGGTGGGAATGGGACGAAGATGTTGGTCTCTGATGTGGTCAGTTTGTATGCGTGCTGTTTGATGGTCTTTCTCTTAATGGGGGAAAAAAAAAAAAAAAACAACAAACCACGACAAACAGCTGTGAGGCATTATCATGAATTTATGGGGCAGCAGTCTTGGCTTCAGCTGTCCTACTCAGTGGATAAGACATAGAGGCTGTTGGAAGGTCCTTGGCGCTCGAGCTGGGAAGCTGATGTTTCTGAGGATGACCAGGGTAGAGAAGACCATGAGTTAAGGGGCAGAGCAGGCAGCTCAACCCTTCAGGGGTCAAGTCTGGATGTGGAAGATCCCCTTCCAGACCCACTGTGTGATTGAAGGGAAGCATTTGAGCTCTGGGACTTGATGTCTTCAAAGCCAGCAACTGAGAGTGACTTGGGTCTAAAGGAGAAGGGGGATGTTAGCCATCTGCTTTAGCAGTTCATTGCCCAGAAGAGAAGTTAATCTGTTATTCGTGCACGTAGGCTGTTGTTTCATTGTGTTTTGTTTTCTTTTCCCTCCCACTCTCCAGTAAAGCACCTGTTGAGTTAATCCTCTTTGCTTTTGAGTTGAATCAAAGAAGTCAAAGTCCCTGGGCGGCTGAGCAGCTCAGCTCTCATTTCCCCAGGTTTCTGTGCAGGGACTCTAGCTGGTGTGTTTTGAAGGCTTCCAGAAGCAAAACTATTAAAGCAGGGAAGAGGGGATACGAGGGAAGGGGGTACTTAATTTTGCTGGACATAAGGATGACTGGAGTCATGAAATGTTAGCCTGGAAGGGGGAGATACCTTGGAGCTTTCCCAAGTTGTTCTTGAAGATGGTGAGAAATGTTCTAGAGGTTCCATTTTGGTGCATCTCCAATGAGAACTTATTTGATTTAAAAAAAAAAAAAAAAAGCCTCTTACTAAATCAGATGCATCCTTCTTCCTTTGTGCTGAAAAGTTAAAAGAAAGCAGAACAAAATGTCAGTAGAAAGGAACCCCAAAATACGGTGATTTTGTAGGGAGCCACGAGCCATCATCTGTTGAAATTTGGTGGCAACCTTTGATTCTGCAAACGTGCTGGATGCATCGTGTATTCGCTTTTCTAACTCTAAAAGCTGGGCAGCCAGTGCTGCCTATCGAGGGAAGGAGGTTCCTCCAGAGGGTTTCTGGGGAGAGGACCCTCTGTGTCTTCTCTAAATTCTGGAAGAGCCTCTCTTGTTCTGCTCGCCATCAGGATCCAACCTTTAAGACTAAGATGGATGAGCAATTTCCACGATCCCTCCCCCATAATTGCCCGTCTCTCTGTGTTTAGGCGCTAGGGACGTTGTATCCAGTAAGTGGGGATTCAGTTTCCATCTGGAGTGTCCCAGAGTGAGTTAGCTCAAGTGATGTGGTTTGCAGGAATGAAGCAAAACCAACAACTTCTGTCCAGTTAATTCAGTAGTGACAGCAAGAGCTCAAGGGTTAATAATGTCCCACCTAGAGCCGAAGGAACAGTACAAGCCAAGCGCCTGGCTGTCCTTGCCTTCCACGTTGCACATGCGTCACTTCTGCGTGGAAACGAGTGTGAAACTACTTCTTATTCTCTTCCCCTCCTCCTGGTTCAACTTCTCGCTCTATAAATAAACAGTGCAGTGTGAGAGAAAAATGAATAACAAGGGGCTGTCGTTTTTTAGGTGCCTGTGGCAGGATGTTTTCTTGATTATCCTGTTTCTTGTAAACACCGCGATGGCTTTTGTAGCCCAGATGTAGAGGCAGCCCGGGTTCATTGTTCGAACACCTGCTGTCCTTTCAAACGGACCCAGCGCAGCCCATTGATAAAATTCAGACTCAGAAACCTGCAGCACTGGGCTGAGCTCCTGTAGATAGCTCCCAAAAAAAAAAAAAAAAAAAAAAATCCTTGAGGATCTGACATCCGCCCTGTTGTGTTTTTTTTTTTTTCCCATTATATTTGATTGGGAGGGGAAGGGAAGCTCAAGATTATTTTTCTTCCCCTGCTCTTGTTCTCACAATAGCAATAAAAACAATACTCTCTGGCTTTGAGGTGGTAAACGGTGAGAAATAACAACAATAGTTCACTGTGCGAGGATGCAGACAAATTTATGAATGAAACCGGTGGCTGCAATTTAGTTTCCAGGCCTGTCTCTGCTTTTGGTCTGATGCAATGAAATAAAAAGGCTAAAGAGCTTGTAACTGTTGCAGGGTTGTAGCTGGGAGTGAGCACAGGGAAAGATTTTGTCTGAGTGGGAGAAGGGTAGCAAGGGGGTTTTCTGCTTCCTGCATCGAGATCAAAGCATGAAACAGGTGAATTTGCTCAGTTAAACAGAGACTTTGCAGCATTTTCTCTTTCTGACACTAGTGTACAGTGGTGTAAGGCCTTTGAGACTGCAGTTACAGCTCTTCCCAGGTTGGCCACGTAGGGTAAATGAAGTCAGGTAGACTCTCAGTGGGACAGGAGTGCTTTACAGGGTGCACAATAATGCCACCAGCCCTCGGAAGAAAGGGGTAGAAGTTAGACCAAAGGCACCAAGTATAATTATCTCTGCATGTACAGGTCACTTATGTACCTCTTTATTTGGTTGGGACTTGAGGGCTAAAACCTGCTTTTTGGGGAGGTCTCTTTGGGGAGTGGAGACACTCCCAGGCTCTGGAGCAAGAGGTCAGAGAGTTGAGGTAGTCGGTCAGGGCAGCGTGTGGCTTAGCAGCCTCTTCTTGGATGGGGGACTTAATTTCCATGGTGCTGTTCGGAGCAGGAGAGATTTTTCTTGTGTTGAGGTCTCTTGCATACTTCCCTGCTCCTCATGCATCCCCCACCTGTGCCTTTGGCTGCATGAGCAGAGGAGACGTGCTGCGATTTATTTACTGCTGCTTTGAGCAGGGGATTGGACCAGATGGCCTCCAAGGGTCCCTTCCAACCTAAATTACTGTATATTTATCTTGCCTAGAGAGTCGGATGCCAACAGTGAGTTCTTTACAAAGGCATTTAATGGATCAAAGGCTTTCTCCTGCCACCTCTGAAAATGAGACCTGGGACTGTAAAGGAAGCAATCTAGTTCCAAAATAATCATTTTGTCCGAGACAGGTGAAATCAGGTGGCCAGACCTGCGTGTGCCGTGGCTTCATCCTGCTTGAACAGATGTGGCCAGCCCCTTGGCAGCCCCAGATGTTGTGCAGAGCGGAGGGCAGGGTTTGGAGGACTCCTAGTTCGGAGCATCCCGTGTGTCCTCCTGCACTCCCTGAGCTGTTAGAGGTGTCCTAGGAGAGAGGACACTGCCCCCTCCACCCATGGGATAAGGTCGTGGAGGGTCCCGTAGGCTGTTGGGGAGATGGCCCTGTGCTCCTGCTCTCACTCCTCAGCCCCCAGCCTGCGAGTGGGGTCCCAGGGAGGGAAGCACCTAAAGATAAATGTTCATGCAAGCCGCTCTTTGCGTCTGCCTTTAATTAAGCCACATCAAAAAAAAAAAAAAAAAAAATGCAGAGCAATGTGTTGGCGTGTGTCAGCGTCCGCGTGCAAGGGGAGCACACGCTGTCCCCGGGGCACGGAGCGAGCAGCACGTAGCATGTGTGTCGTCATCGGGCTGCAGAAAGGTGCCACCCCGTAGGCAGCGTGGGCAGGAGAGCTGGCATGAGCTTTGCTGGAGCACAGAGACCCTCCCGGGCTGGAGGTGGGACACGATAACCTCTCCAACAGCCGGCACCCGGGAGGAACGTGGCTCTTAAATCCAGTGATACTTGCAGACTGAACTGTTGTGTACTCATTTCAGGATGTGGCTCTGTCAATGCGAAGTCCTGCGTGTGCAGCCTTTCCTTTGTTACCCGGGGTTTTGGCTGGTTTGAGCTTCCTTTCTGATGGCTGTGTTTGACAGCAAGATAGCAAGGAGCTGGAAGGGGCTTAATATCCTCGGCTTTCTTATGCATGCACTTTCTGTGAAAAATGCCTCTTTGCTGATATCATCTCATATGGCATGATGTCAGAGTTTTGCTACATTCACCAAAAAAGCTGCACTAATCACATGAAATGCTTACATGAATTTTTCTAGCTTGCATAGGGAGGTGTCCTTGATGACCTTTCACAGTAATTACAGCAGTTAGGAGATGTTTGCCCCAGGCAAACCTTTCTCTAGGTCTTCAGTGTTATGCACTTAGTTGTTTTGGATTTCCCCTTCTACATTATTCTGCAAAATAGCATTGTGGCCACTAATGTCTTTTCCCCTAAAAGCTTTCAGGTACTGTTGGGAGGCAGTGAAAGCTGCTGGGTATTATTCACAAACGAACCAAATATGGTTTTAAGGAAGCATCTATATTTCCTATTTATGCTTTGTTTTTAGAACCTGCCTTCCAGAAACCCTTTTTGCCCAAGAAAAATTGAGATGATGAGACCAGTATTTCTTTTACAATGGGTAGGTGATGAAGGATGAATATCCGTGAGCGGCAAGTTTCCTTTCAAGCGTTTCTGAGCAAAACCCGAGCCTTTTTGAAGTGGTTTGCTGCTGTCGCAGTTTGTCTTGCTTCCTGCTTGTGCTCTTGGCAGTTCGTTTCTTGGGCATAGCTCCTGGCTTGTTGTGTGTGATTACAGGCGGTGGGGGAAGGTGGAAGGCCAACAAAAGGCAGGGGAGCTTTAAAACTGTATTTTTTTTTTTTTTAATTTAGAATGCTGCTAACAAGACACTGCGTTTTATTCCTTCCTACCACCAAGGCGCGGTATCTCCCCCAGCACCAGCACCGATGGAGGCAGGAGAGGGTTATGAAAGAAATGGAAATAGGAGATTTCATGCTGGATGAATCTTCAGTTAAGGGTCCAGACTGTGGGCAGTGTAAAAAAAAAAGCTTTGTTTAGTCTGCAGTCAGTAGCTGGTGGTTGCTTCCAGCAGGAGCACTGGGGGCCGAGCTGGGATGTGAGGCGGCCTCCTTCTTAAGCTGGTGTGACTGACAGTGTTGGGGTATAGCTCTAGCGCAGCGACGGGATCGATGGAGCCAAAGCAGAGGGAAATGTGTGCTGGAGAGCTTGTCTCCGCGTTAGAGAGCGAGATGCGAGGGCAGAGCTGCTCCCTCCCCGTGCCCACGCTTGCGGGGATGCTTCTCTTGATGGCCACGTCCTTCCTTCCTGCCGCCCTCTGGGATCCCTGGACCATTTTCTGCCCCATGGTTGTGCTGGCAGAGCTCTCTGGAGGACCTCGAGGTGCGCTGGGTGAGGCTGAAAGAGGAGTAAAAGAGCTTTGAAACCACAGCCCGAGGCGCTGCCGAATGGTCGGGATTTAGTGAGTGGTGAAGGCTGAAGGCATCGCTGCCCCAGCAGCCGTCTGGCTGCATCTGCAAGAGTGGGAAGCACCTATTGAATCCCCCCTGGCCTAATTGCTTTAGTAAGTAAGATATGTTGTCAGAGCGGGACTCCGCCAACTCGGTGAAAATCTGTGACTTGCAGCAAGGCTGTGGCTTCCGATGGTCGTGCCAGCTCCTCCAGTGGTGCAAACTAGCTCCTTGCCTTTGGTGCCCGCTGTACTCTATCAGTTTATACCAGAGGAGGAGCTGAAGGCCTGAATTTTGTTTGGCAGCTGTTTCAGAGCAAGATGCTCTTCTCTCTGCTCGATCAACGTGCGTGTTAACGTATCTGTTAATTACATTAATGTAGTCTGACACGGGGCTCTTGCAAAGGCCGCCTCATGCTGCTGAAGGTAGCGATGGAGACCCTCACTGGGGGGAGCGACCAAGCAGCATGTGTGGGATCTGGGCGGATCTGAGCCACGTGAAACATGCTGGATGGTGGAGATCTGCTGGCTCTTGAGTGTCCTCGTGGTTGTGCGGAGTCACGTCAGTGGTGATAGTGTCATACTGGCCTCAGGTCACCTTAGTGGGCTGCAGCCGGGAAATCTACCTCCTGGCAAGGCTCCTTGTCTGGGTCTTCAGCCTCCCAGGCATGTGTCGTGTGTGGACAGGCTGTAGACCTTCTCATTCCTGCGCTGGTGGAGAGGAGGTCCCAAGACAAGAGGAGAGGGGAGGCAGTTGTTTCTCCCTTTTCATGTGTGAAACACAGCAGGTTTGTATCAGTAACATGAGTTTCTCGCTCTTTCGACCTGCGGCTTGGTTAGATGTGGTTCCCTCGCTGAATCACCTGGCTCGTGAGCAAGGTCCTGGGTTTCATTAAAGCCTTAGTTTAATTTTGGAGCATTTAAAATGCACTGATAAAGAGCAGCCTTGATGCTCGTTTTCCCATTGGCTCGTGTTGTTGGAGGCTATTCCCAGGCGGATGGTACCTCTGGGCTCCGGTGTTGGTGCGAGGTGGCTCTCTTGTCCCAGCACGAAAGGTCTGCTTGTGTCCTGAAGGGCTCATGCGTTCAGCAAACGGGCTTTGGCTCCAACCCCAGAGGCTAGAGAAGAGCATATGGTCCCTAAGAGGTGCAGCTTGTTTCTCTAAAAATGCCTGGAAAACTGGATAGCAGCCTTTGCTATGTACTAGTGCCTGCCCCGAGGAGGAGCAGGGTTCAAGCACGTACTGAAATTTCAGCATGTGCTTCAGTGCTGCCCTGAATGGAGACCCTCTTGAGCTTTTACTGAAGTGCTTTTATGAACCAGGGCCAGCAGGCTGTGAAAGTCGTCTCTTATTGTTTCTACCCCACTGTGTATACAGTGTGTATGCTCATCGCGACTCGCTCACTGTTCACCGCAAGGAGAAAATCACTTTATTTAGTTGCAGCTAGCTAAGTAACTGAGAGCAGGCAGGTTAGGAGAGTCGCACACGAGCTGGGAGAGAGACATCTGACCTTGTCTCTTGTCTGTCTTGTTTCTGTGATCCTAATTCTGCTCTAAATTAATTCTTTTGTTTAGCTGCTGGGTGTTGTGGCTTTTTTTTTTTTTTCCTCCTTTTTGTTTTCACATGAATGCTTGTCTCTATATTTAGGTCTGCCGGGGCGGGATGTTATGAATAATTGTTGATTGATATTATTAAACACTAACACGCTTGGCTGTGTTGCACTAATGATGGGGCTTTGGGGATATGCAAATCAATTAATTGCAGTAGTTGCTGTAATAGCTGTTTTGGAGGATGCTGTTGAAGAGCCCTTGGGAGGGCGGACAAAGAGGGAGACATTTGGAAGTGCAGAGGAGAAGGGGTGCTTGAGAGTCACTGGAGATGGCTCATTCCAGCTGCTGATTTGTAAAGTTGGGTTTGTTTTGCTCTCCAAAACCAGCTCACACCAAATCCTCTCTTGCTTTGTTTCAGTTGCCCTGTGTGGCTACTCCTGGACTTTTCCCAGGGCCTCTTCTGCTGAGGTGGAGCTGAAGAAGCTCACAGGTGAGACACAGCCTTTTCCAGGTGATGTCTCGGCTTAGAAATCTGGGAGACCTCTTTGGCAAACACCTGAGGAAAAAAAAACATTTCCCAGTGCTAGACCTCTGCGTTACCTCGTACGGAGCGGTTTTGGTTTGCCAGCTGATACTCATTCATGATAAATCTTTTTTTCTCCTTCTGTGGCAACATCACAGGGGCCTCACAGTGGGCACAGAAGGGACACGAGATGCCTCAGGAACCATTGTGGGGAGGCTGTAAAGGGAATGGGATTTTGGGTATTGTGAGGATGGGGAGGAAAACATCTCTTCTGGCTTCTTCCCCAGCCTATATGTGCTCTCCCTGCCTTTGTGTATGATTGTATATTCTTTTGTCTGGGTTTCTATATGCAACGTGCTTTAGTGTCCGTGCTCTGGGGCGAGTGCTCAATGTGGTGCACAGATGGTGCTCCCAGAAATCCCGTTATTTGCTAATGGGATTTTGTGCAAAGTGTTTCCACTGTTCTTTTCCACAGCCTGCATGTTTGTGTAAATATGCTCAGACCCTCATCTTGCCGACACACCCTCTCCCGTGCAGCTGAGAACGCGGCTTTAATTTTTATTTATCTGGAGTTTTTAATCCCCCAGGAAGGATGTCAGACCAGCTTCTGTGGGAGGCAGGGGTTGCAGGTCCCAGGCAGCGCTGGGGTCTGTACCTGCGCGTTGCACAGTGAAGGAGTGTTGGTCCCCACCGGTTCTGCCAGGTGTCACGGCCTGGGGCACCCCACTCTCATGCCCTTGTTACCTTGCTGGAGGTCCCGTCCTTACATTTGGAACTGATGTATGGCTGGGATATGCTTATCTATTCAGCAGCTCCCCCTCGCCCCCCGCGCTCCTGCAACATTTCTGTAATGCAGTGCTCAGCTATTATGCAGCTATTCCCCTCTGTGCCCTCCATTCTTCAAGTAGTGCTCAAAATCATGATATGAATAGCAGAAGCCTAGAATATGTTGCTTTTATCACCAGAGGCCTTTCAGAATAGGTTAGATGTGTGCCTGATGGGGATAATACAGCCCTGACTCTTCCGCGGGGCACAGAGCTGGACTAGGTGACCTCCCGAGGTCTTTTCCAACCCTTATTTTTCCATCGCTGTGTGACATTTGCTGCTAGTGTTGAAATTGGTGAGCGGAGCTTTGTTTTGCGTCACGCTCGCGGGAGGGAGGTCAGGGCTCCGTGGCCATCGTGACTAACAGACAGTTACGGGCTGTGTGTCAGGAAGTTCCCCGTCCATCTGCGTACTACTCATGTACTTCTCATCCTGCAAAATGCTCTTCCCCTAAATGCTTCTCAGGCTCTTCTGTGATGGGAAGGTGAGTCATAACGAGGGCAGAGGTCCTCTCCTTTAGCTGGCCAAGGACTCCAGGTGGTTCCTCTGGAGCTGACCTTAGCCAGAAAAATCTCACCGCCACCCTGGTTCGGAAAGTATGGGCCGCTCAAGGCAGGAAACGTGCCAAGGACTGTTCCCATTATGGCACGGTGCCGTTGAGCTGGCTGATTCAGGATCAGGGGCTGGCGATGGCTTGCTGACCAGGCAAAGGAGAACCAGCTGTGGGATACTGCGACATACAGGTATAGGATTGGCGGTTGCAGCCCCATGGTGCTTCTCTGGACATCTAGGACTGTAGTGTCCTGTCAAGTGGGCTCCCGGTTTCAGAAAAGCCTCATCTCCAGCTCTGTGCCTGTGCCAGGGCCCAGCTCTGGGCTGGGGAGGTGTGTGAGCAAAATAAGACTTGTAGTCATCTCCGCAGCACCTGGATCTGTCTCCCGTGTTTTGTTTGGACATCATTGCACCTACGAAGCATCTGGCTGGCATGATGTCAGTCCACCTATAGTGGCTTTGCGACCACTTTGTCCAAAATTTAGGAGCCATGGGGGATTCTGGAACACAGCCCTGTGTGTCTCGTACGCCTCTTCCAGCAACAGAGTTTGGGAAATAACGTTTTTTTTGGACTGAGAAAGATGGCAGAGAACCAGCAGACACTGATCCTCAGCAACGCCCCACTGTGATCTGATGTCTTTTGTGGGGTGGGATCCTTATGAGTGAAGAGCTCTTCAGAGGTGTTGGCTTTCTGTGCCCAGTGACAAATACCTCCTAGGCTTGTGTTTTTGCAGCCTCTCAATTTTGCTGATATTATTGCCCTTCTGATAAGGGTGATTAGATCTGATTTGTTTGAATTACAGCCTGACGGCTTTTCAGCTCTTGCAGACACAACACCGTGCCGCGCTGGGTTCACATCAGCTTGTGTATGCGGGGAAGTGGGGAGGGGAGAGCCTTTCTCCTCCTCTGATAATAGCTAGCAGATGTGATATCATTACCAGGTCAAGGATCTGAAAGCATCAAGCAGCAGGAAAAGAGCTGTGTTCGGATGGCACTTTTAAGCTGTAAAGGGGAGGATGTGGCAGAGACTGAATCATCCTGTGCTCAGCAGCAGGTCTGAGCACTGCTCTGCAAGGTTTCACAAGCTGTGGTATATTTAAATAGTCCTGGTTTGGTGGTTTGGCCCCAGGAGCTATTTCTTTAGGTCTGCACTAAACCATGACCAATTTCTTCATAAAAATTAAGTCTTCCCGTGGCTCATTTATGTCTTGGTAGCTGTGTGCAGTCAGTTTGTTAGGGTGTCTTGTTTTTTCTGGAGGTGTGATGCCACGTTTTTTTTTTTTTTTTCCTCCTTTTTAGAGGCTCCTGAGACACTAGAAAGGCTTTTCCCCTCTAACTAGGTTTTGTCCAAGGTTGGTGATCTGCTGTGAGCCAGATCATGATGCACACAGTATTAAAACCTGTTTCTTCTGTGTTATTGGGAGCATTGTGTGGGGGTTTTTTGTTGTTTTTTTTTTGTTTGGTTGGTTGGTTGTTTTTTTTTTTTTTTTTTTTTGTTCTTGTTGTTGTTGTGATTTTTTTTTTTCCTTTCCTAAAGCCCTTGCAGTAGCTTTCTACTGTAGCTCAAAAAATCTGGGACAGGTCAGACTGCAGCTTATTACTATGCGCTTGTGCCTTTGCCCTGTGATCTAGTGGCTGAAAATCTGAAATAAGACACGATTCAGCTGTGGGTTTGGGGACATTTTGGGCTCTGGTGGTGAGGCTGAGTTCTCTCTGTAGGCGCATCTTTTCTGCAGGGCCTGGCCAGGTGTAGCCCTGGGTCTTGCCCTCCTCTTTCCCCCAGTCTCCTCTGCCAGGTAATTTAAATAGTAGTAACAGATCCTTGGAGGATTGCTATTTAGAAAAAAGACTTTGCTTTAACTTCGGACAATGGTCTCAAGTGAAAACTGTATCATTTAAAAGCCATGTTGCAGTCCTGGGCTCCGTATAGCCCTTGGAAAAATCTTCTCAGGTTCTGGCCACATGTGGTCATCAAAGGGTAAGTGGTGGCTCCTAGCATGAGGCTGGAGAACTGCGGGAGTTTTAAGGAGAGATCCGAGTGTGCCTACAGCATGCCAACAAAGAGCAAAATGCTGAAAAGTAAGGAATAAAAGTCTTGAGGAGCTGCTGTGGGTAAGAGAGGACCCAGCCTTACTTGCAGGTGGGTGAGCTGAATCTTTGAGGGCTTCTATGGGAAGGAGGTGTGGGAGGGGGCTGGAAGGGAGGATGTGGCAGCAAAGCAGCCTGGCAGCTTCATCGTAACATGGAGGTGTGTGTGGGGCAGAAGCAACTCGGCCTAAGATATCTTTTCATTACTTCAGTGGGTGGCTGTGATGTGCTCTAGTGGTGGCTTCATGGCAAAAAAACTTGACCCTTTCTCATTCCTCTGCTTTTTTTTTTTTTTCCCCACCTCCTGCTCCCCTCACCTCCAGTAAGGTGTCCTCCAAGTCAACTTTAGGATAAGAGAAGGAAAGTCTATTTGTTTAACTTAATGGCTGGTTTCAGTACCTGCCATGTGAATGCAACGCAGGGGTTGTAGGTGCAGCCAAGAAAATACCATGGGGGCACAGGTGTGTGTAATTGTGTTGGGAGAGGCTGTAAATAGCGTATAGATATGCATTATATTACACTGTAGTTTGCTTTTCTCTTATGCTGATGGCACATTTTCTGGCAGCGTAGATGGCAAGCCCTTCTATCTGATATATGCCAAAGCTGAGAGCACTCGTGAACTCTTACACCAGTGCTATTTGCTGTCCAATGGACATGGGAAGAAAACTGAAATGCTTCCAGTGCGCTTGCTCTCTCCCACCTCCCCCCTACATCTTCTTCCCTGGCTGATTTGACCAGGTCACTCCCCATCTTTGATTCTTTCCTCTTATTTAAAGACCTCCTGTGGCTGCATTGTCTGCAAAAGCTCCGGTAGAGGCTTCAGAGCCGTACTTCCACCTAACTCGAGAACACGCTCTCATTAACAGCCCTTGAGGAGGGTGAATATCGCCGCTGCCTTCAAAGGAGAGACTGAGGTACAGAGCAAACTCCTGGCCCTCAGTCGGATGGAGCTCTGCTGAAGACATCAGCAAGATCAAAACGTCAGCTGGTGAGAACAGAAGTGATGCAGCTATTCCTCTGTGATGCAGGAGCTGCGGTGGCTTTGTGGTTCCTGGAGACGTGAGGTGAACTGGCTTTAACTAGCTGTGGTACCGATAAAAGGTGCAGCAGCCACTGGGGCGAACGGCCTGACTGCTTGCTTAGCCTCTCGGGAGGGTTTCAACGCCCATGCTGAACTCTGCTGCCGCTGTCAGCAGCGACCGCTAGTCATCTTTAAGTTAGCTTAGGACTGCTTGCGCCATCTGCAGAAGAGATGGACCCTCAGTTGCTGTCAAGTGAAACTGCGCTGAAGCTTGGGAGCCAAAACCCTCTTCCCAGCTGCTATCTGAACACCTTTGCCAGGCACTCGGTCTCCTTCCTCAAAGTTGCACCTCGATGGATGAGCTCCAGATGGTTGAGTGGGAACCTTGCCAAGCGTGGAGGGCTATCAGCAGTGTTATGGATGACTGTAGGCTTCCTGCTGGGAAGTATGTAAAGATCTGTTGGCTTCTTATTTTAGTCCCTTAAAAGAGCTCTCTCATAACTACTTTTGGCTTTCCTTTTAGCCTAATGAGTTCTTCACCCTTTTCCAAAAAGTCTGAGGCGAGTCAGTCCTAAAGTATCCACAGCATCTATTTGTCTGATTTCCCTCTTCTCTGGAAGCATATCAGATGAGTGCAGTGGGGTGGAGGTAGGTTGGACTTCAGCCATCCCTTGGCTTCTGCCAGGAGTGCATAGACTTTTATCGTTTCAGTGTGATCATTAAAGGGAGGGGGGGGAAAAAAAAAAAAAAAAAGGAAATTAAACCACAAACAACTGCATTAAAATAATAATCAAAGCCTCATGAAAGCACATGAAAATCCAGTAAACTCTCTGTTCTTTGAAACTCGAATCTTCCTATCTCCCCCTGTCAAGGTTAATTGTTGCTAGGTTCAAAACATGGACAAGCTTTCATTATGATGGAGATCTGAGCCATGGCTGGGCCAGGTTCATCTGCTGGGTGGTTTGTAGCAGGGTTGAATTTGGTCCAGTCTGTTACGGAGGGGATTTCATCTGGAACTGCGCATTTCATTATATTTATGGATTTCAATCTGACCTTTAATATTTCTTGAGTGTCTTCTCCCAGGATTATAATCTGTGGAGCTATTCTAAAGGTGGTCACTTTATTTCTTTCTATATTGCATTGAAGACTACAGTATGGAGACCTTAGGAACAACTGATAGAAGGTCCCATAACATAAGAAACACTTCTAGTTTACATGGTGGGGAGCAAATAGTCTGTCCTGGGAAGCAAGTCCTCCTCATTTCTCAGTTAATTAAGCTACCAAGAGCCAAAGACTGATGGGGTTTTTAATTTTATTTTTTTTTTTGACCGCTGCAGAGTCACTGTTGCAGCCCAACCTGTGTGTTCAGGATCCCAGCTCTCTTCTAGTCTTGGTTTTTGCCTCTGCAGCTCATGATGTTGTGAAGGGGTGCTTGGAGGAATGGGCTATAAAGAGCATTAACAATGAAAAATACTAAACTACATCACAATATTAAAAATACATTAATGAAATGGGCATAAAGAGTGTTGGAAATAGTTTTATACCCTCTTGAACTAGGAAATATAAATATCCATATACTAAATTACAGTTCCCCTCTTGCCCCCCGCAGAATCATATTTTCAATTGGCCAGGTTAATTTGGGAGGCAGTATTTCACATGCAAATGAGTTGGGATTATGGTTTTGCTTGGGTAAATCACAGAAACTGTTTAGTGCCTCAATTTACTCAACCTTAAAAGGAGGTCATCAGGGTTATCGGTGTTCTCTTCACCTCTGCACTGTCTCCTGAGATCCTCAAGCACAAAAGGAGGCTGAGGAGATATTAGAAGAGAAGAAAAGGAACTTATTTTCTCACTTTTAGCCATTTTATGAGGTGGGTGAGATTGTTGCTTGTATCAGTGCTGGAATCTTTCTTGGTGTTTGTGTTAGAACTAGCAATGGTGAAAACAAGCTTGGTTTGGAAACAGGTTTGATTTCTGGTTTTGTTTGATTTCAGGAATTTTCATTACTTTTATCAGAACTTTCCAGTTTTTTAATACCAAACAATATGCACCAATTCCTATCTGAACTCCTTTCCCAGAATTGCATAGTAACTTTATAAAGTATCTTTGAAAGCATTGATTTTACAGGACTGAGCCTTCGGTGCTGGTGCAGAGCAGTGGAGCTGTGCATCTGGCAATGTGTCAGAGGAGCCTGTGCCCAGCAAAAGAGCCCCAAGCGCTGCAGGACTGGGCACACGGGATTCTTCCTTTGCCACAGAAGTTCTGTTTTGACACGGAGAACCCTCAAACATGGCTGATGGGATATGGCTGGCCGTGACTTGACATAGTTACTTGGCATTACATCTCCGTCTTTTCCCCCATCCCACTTCTTTCCTGCGGCCTGTTTTCATTTCCTTGCTAATTCAAGCATGCCTAATGTTACCATGAGGAATTTTTGTGCGGTGCAGGAAGGTCAGGGAGATCTGACTGAGATATTTTACAGGTGACATTCATGTATACAGGTGAGGGAATAGGACAACAGAAAGATCATGAGGATGGGACCTATGAAAAATGCTATTGTAGATGGTGGGGGAGTCTGGGAAGGTGAAATGCCTAAGAATAACTTACAGCAGTGGGTGAAATGAGGTTCAGACAGACGGGTGCAGATAAGTGCAATTCGTTGGGATTTGTATTACTTTCTGCTGTCGGAGAAACGTGAGTGCCCCGTTCCTGTCTTTGGGCACCAGCCTCTGGCACCACGTACCATCAGGCCCTGTCCTTGGCCAGTGCAGAAGTGCTGGTGAGAAGCAGGTGTCCCTTGCTGGCGTGTCGAAAGAAGAGTCAGCTTGCCTTGCAGATGCTTTCCCCAAAGACAGCATCAGTCGTTGCATTTGTGGGGCTTAGTCCCTTCCCTCTGGCTGTGAATTACAGAAACCAGACCTCTCTTTTTCGTATGGACTATATCCACTAGCAACCAGCTGGGGCTGGTATTTGATATCAGCTGGGAACCCGGTCAGGAAGCTTTGATTTTCCTTTTTTTTTTTTTTTTTTTTTTAAATTTTTTAAGATTTCCATCACTTTCTCAGGCTTGGTCCCCACACCCTGCTTGGTCTGGCTGGTTCATCCACTTATACATGCCCCAGCAGTACACCGTGGGCAGGAGTGAGCTCGCTTGGCACAGGGACCGACACAGTGCCGAGCTATAGGAACTTCCCTGATGTGTCTTACTTTGGACAGTCTGAACTCAGCATCATTTCTATAAAGCTTGAGAAAAAAGGCTGCATAGCTCTGGAACAGTAATTTTTTTTTTTTTTTTTTTTGCAGTCTAATGCATTTCCGTGCCTGAAAATGGGTAAACATACATTTTATTAAAAACGATGCGTAGAAAGCTAAGGGCTGTAGCTTTTAAATTTCTTCCGTGTTTATTTTTATGAAACAAATTTCCCATGTTTCCTCCATTAATGGATAGTACTTGCTTTTGGTACAGCAGAAACCTGATGTTGAGTTTCAAATTAAGTAAATCTCCATTCATGAAAACCCTAAGTGCCTCTGTTTCCAGATCTCTTCACGGTACATTTAGACTCCCAGCCCATGTTGGAGACTTAAAGCTCAGCAGCCTGAGCTCAGATCTGGCAGGGAGGGATCTAAACACTGGTCTGACTTTTAGGCTGCATTAAAAGCTGGTGCCATAGAGGGGTGTGAAAAGCCTTTCATGTGGCCAGAGAAGGACCCTCCAGAGACAGCCAGAGGCCAGCCTTGGTGCAGGAAAGTCTTAGGAGCAAGGTGAAGACAGGATTCCAGCCCCTCAGAGGCACAAGATAAGGTTTCACTTCTGGGGGTTGGTTCTTTCCCTCTAAAACAAACAAAACCTTGGGTTTGACTTTGCTTATTTGGTTTGTCTTTTTTTTTTCTGGAAATGTATTGCTCTGTCAAGCTGTGCAGGAAGCCTCCAAAAACTTGGTTTGCAGTCAGACACTTGAGCAATTTCTTCTCTCTTTTTAAAAGATTTCTGTGTGTTGGATCCAGTCAGCTGATGATGGACTGCTGGACCCTCACAGATTTAGCAGTCGAGGTGCTTAGTGTCACCAGCAATGCCATCCTGCAGTACGTACGTTATACCCATCGCTTCACCCAGCACCAGTGGCGTGAGAAAGCTGTTTCACGTGGATGTTTGCTGGATCAGAACCACAATCCTTGGCATTTTGCAGGATGGGGTATGGAAACGCTGCTCTCCCTGGTCTCCAGTTTATTAGCAGGCTCTGAGTAATGAATTTTAAAGGAGAGGTGGCACCTATCTCCGGCACCAGTGCCGTTGTGCTTTCTGAGCTTTGTGTCCAGCTTGGTGTGACCATGTGCCTTGTGGCAAGGATCCTTAGTAGGTAATTGTCCCCTTCTGAAATCAAGTGAAGCCTTGGGACTTGTCTTTGATTTGTCCAGTGTCAAATGAGTCCTGGAAGGCTCTTCCTCCTGTCTAGAGGTGATTAGTTCCCAAGGATCTCAAGATGAGATAGGTTAATAGCAACTGGGAAAGCCTCTTTTTTTCCTAGCACTTGATGCTGTATTAGGGTGGATGCACCATTTTTAGAAGAGAGGAAAGCAATTCCTCTCTGCTTGTACAAGCAGATTTCACTCTGCCATACACTTTTGCAGTTATTCTAGTGCTGGTATTATATTAACTAGAACTGGTAATAATAAAACCAAATCATCAGCCCAACAAGTTAGCTCAGGAAGGGAAAAAACAAACAAACAAAAAAACCAAACCAACAACAACAAAAAAAAAAAAAAAAAAAAAACAAAAACCCAAACCCAACCCAAAGCTCCAGAAGACTTTGATATCTCCCCACTCCTCCCAGTGTTCCAAATGTCAGAAAACTTCAGTGTACTGTGGAGTTTGGAAAAACACATTAGCAAATGAGCACTGCTGCTGTTAGACTATGCAGGGACTTGCGTCCAGATGCCACCGGTGGTGGCTGTGAGGGGCTCTGCCCTCGGCTGTCCTGGGTGGAAGCCTCCTTGCAGTCATCTTCCTCTCCCGGAATAATGAGGCACATTCCCACCTAAAGAAATCACACTAAATACCACATCTTCTCCCCATCTTCTCTGCCAGGCAAAAACGACCCCAAAGTGCTAGGCGTTAGCATAAGCAAAGCTAATTCACTAATTTATCTCCAGTGTACCATATAATTGATTTCATCAAATAAAATCTGCGTAATAAACCTCTGGAAGTTAAGGGAAAGTTACAACTTAATTGTAGTTCAGCCAAGAATCAACCTCTCATTTTCTTTCTTGTTTTCTGACAATTTCTGCTTGTTGGTGAGGGCCAGAAAACATGGGGATTTTACAAAGGTTGATATCCTCTCTATCACTGGCATTTCATATCCAGACTGAAAATGAAAGGAAATTTTTTTCAGATTTTTTGAATCAGCCACAGTAGGGAAATGTCTGGGTTAAAATAGTTGTCCAGCCCCTGCATAAGGCTAAGTATGTTTTTTATCTGTAAATTTTTGTTTTAGTTCTTTCTGTAGTTTCCCTTGAACACAGAGATAGGGCAGAAATGGATTAAGACTAGCTTTTTTTATGGTGTCTCCATTTCAGAGATGCAATAAAAATTTAAAGCACAATAAGAAGTTAAAACCTCAACCTTCTTTTGCTGAGTGAATATGTTTAGGAAATGTTTTACATAAAACCTCTGCGGTAAAACCCTGCAGTCATTCAAGCTGATAGACATCTAGCTTTTGTTTTCAGTTCAGAATAAATGCCATATCCAGGGGGAGAAAGAAGGGATTGGACCACATTTTCTGGGATGCCTCGGTAGCTGGAGGAGTGACGGATGGTCTAGGTAAACAGCTGTTGCGTAGGCATGTGATGTCTGTGAAATATATGCTGTTAGGGGTCCAGCCCATCCAAAATGCAACATGTAGTTTTTTTCTCTAGATGGAACTGTTTGCCTTCCCGGTGCTTTTTTAGGAACGGCTTGGATCTATCCAGTGGGTATGTCAGCTGCAACTTTTGAAAGCTTTACAAGGCTGATTCTTTTGGAAAACATTCTATTTAATCTCAGTTTGTTGTTGCTTTTCATGACTGGAGCAAATATGTTTTGGGCACGTAAATAAGCTTTTCAGAGGAAGATGCTAAGGGGCGTGGCGAAGTGAGAGCTGACGTCTCCTCTCCCTAATCTTGTCAGCCTTGGGATTGCAACATGGGCCAAATAAGAGGTGGCTTCTTAAATGGAAGTGTCATCTCGGATTCCTATCCAGGGTAGGTTAAATGTGCCAGATGGAGCAGCCTGGGTTCAGCAGGGTTTTTTTTTAAAGCAGTCACATCACAGCAGGCTTTTTATTTTGAGGGTGCCCCTTGTTTGTTCTGCAAGCCGAGAGATTGCATAAATCAGGGAGAGTCAGGGATGGAAGGAGCAAGAAAAATGAGTGCACTATCCAGAGCCTTCAATTTCCCTAGTCCACCATCCACCTTGTTCTTGAGCTGACCTCCAGCCCATGTGCTGCAGAGCTGGGCTTCACCAGAGATACTTCTCCTTACTTGCTTTGCTTACACAGCTGGTTTTTAAGCACGCTCTTGAAAAACATACATTCAGTACAAATATTATCCCTATACATCCTCCTCCTGTTGTTTCTTGCGTGCAGGATCAGCAGTTTGCAGTGTGTACCTCGAATCCCATAAGACACTAGAGCTACCCTGAGAAACATTGCCTTAAAAAAAAAAAAAAAAAAAAAAAAACAAAACAGCCTTCACCAGGCCAGCAAAGAGGAAAATGTAAATGGTGACTGAAAGGTAGAGTGTTCCTGGGATGGGCTGTATTCAGCCAGGTCGTGAAAAGGTGGTGAATCTTGAGAGAGGTTTCGGTCTGCGGGGAGGAATGGTGAGGTGTGAGACAGCTGGCTTTGTGCAGCTCATTACGCTCCCGTTGCCGATTTTTAAATGGAGTCCTGTTGCTGAGAGAGACCAGGTTTGCTTTTACTAAAAACATAGGGGTGGATTTTTTATTTTTCTCGTACCAAGGTATGTAACTTTAGATGGCCATCTCTGTGCTTGGTCACCTCTGAGGTTTTTTTTCCACTGACATTCACCTTGACAAGCTACAAAGAGGTAAAAACTACAGTGTCTTGCTGTGTCTTGACTAGTCTCTTGCTTTGATATAAATCCTCAGGGTAAAAAAACCCACCTTGTGTGGTGAAAGGAAAGGCTGAAGTAGCTTTCATGAGGCAGGCTTAGTTCCCCTGGAGGACTGACATCCCCATTTTTGAGGCCTAATTGCACGATGTCTCCTGTGATAATGTCTTAAACAGAGAGGAAAAGTGGCTGGAGCCAGCCTCTGGCATCGAGGGGTACGAGCCCAGCGGGTCGGTGTCATGTCTTGAGAGGGCAACAAAGACATCCAAAGACTTGGACAGGAGTGATCCTGTCAGATTGGTTAAAGCTTTTTTTTCATCCACTGCTAACACGGATTCCTCGGGTTGATCGATATTGAGATGTTTTGCTTAAAGGTGCACTATCCTTTGCTGCTCGTAATGACATTCTCACAGCGAAGGAACGCCCTTGTATCAGGTTGCTGTTGCTGCTGAGCAGAGGCTGCGCTTGTAAGAGCCACGGGGGTGATGCTGTCAGCGTGGCCACGCAGGGCTGCTGCGACTACCCGTCAGCAGCATCTGCCTCTGTGCTAGCCCGGACGGGCTGCGATCCAGCCTCCCTGGTGCTCCCCAAATCCGCAGCAGTAACCTGGAGGTGGTGTGTTACTGGCTCCCCCTCCTTCGCTCCGCATTGCGGGATCGACCCGTGCCGGATCTGAGGGGGGAACTGCCGGCGCCTGGGGCTGCCAGCGTAGCCCTCCGTCCTTCGCTTTGCTGGTGATAGAATGTCACGACCCCCTGGCTCAGCTTGGAGCAGTGTGTGGGGGGTATTGATTCCTGTTTCACAAAACGATAGCCTTCAAAGGATGGCTGGGCATAATGAGTTGGGCAGCTGCCAATAGCTCCGTGTCGCCAAAAGCCTATAACTCTCCATGTGTTAAAGCTTTCCTGCTCCTCAGTAGTTCAGATGGCTTTGTGTCTGTGAGAGCAGGCACGATTTCTCAGGTTCTTGGGGTGCACCTACATCTTCTGAACCCTTTTTGAAGCTATTTCTGCATTTGATTTGACAGCCTAAAGCCCACAGAAAGGAGGAACATAGCTGGTTCATAGGCATGCAACCCCCACATTTAACCTGGACATCACAGCTCGCTCATAAACCCAAAGTAACAGCAGTTTTGAAAGCCGTCTGCAGTGTTGATTTATATTTTTCTGCAGCACCAGCATCACTTTAAAGGACAAGGGATTTTATAATGCAGTTGTAAATTATACCTATAAGTATCTTAAGTGCCTCATGGGAGTGTATGATCACTCAGGATGCTTCGTAATTTATTTCTTCTCATGTTTTTCAGCTGTGCAATAAACCACTTGTAAATACCCAGGAGTGAGGATCCTTACAGATGGCACTGACATGCACCAGGCTCACATGAAAAGCCCTCGTATTATCTGCCGGAAGGAGAAAAGGGAGATAGGAATAAACCTGAACCTGTGTGGCAAGTGTGTACCACTGAAGCTCCCGAGAAGGTTATAAACACAGTAATTTTGCTTCTTGAATCCTCTTCCTGAGGTCCCTGCTGGAATCTCTCCTTGCCGTGTTGTGGCTTGTCCTCTGAAGTCAGCTGCTCTCCTGACCTGGTGAAAATCTAGGCAGGTGCAAGCCAAACTGTTAAAACGGATTAGCATCGGTGCTCACATTCCCCAGTCGATGCTAATATGTGCCCTGGTGGTGAGGTACAGGTGAAAGGTTTAATGGCCCTGCTGCTCCTCTGAGAAGCAGAGGGCTTTGTGGAGAGGACTGTCTCTGCCAAGTACAACTGCTGCTGGTGGGACTCCCAGCTGCAGAACCAAAAAGCAGTTTTTTCCCCGGCAAAGCTTGATGAGCAATTCCTTTTCTCAAAGAGTATGGTTCTCTGTGGACGAGATCAGCTGTATTTTAAAACTATACAGCTCTACAGTCGGTGATAAGAGCGCGTTTGCTCAGCTCCAACGTTGGATGGCTCAGACAATAACTTGTATTATCTTTAGCATGTTCTGTCTCTCAGCAGCGTTGTTTTATCCTCTTTCTGATTAAGTATTTGATAGGCTGCTTCATGTTGAGCTGGTAGCATCAGGTACTAAAGGATGTCAAAAGCAACTGTCCCAAAGTGTGAAGTTTCAGGTGTAACTTAGAGAAGACCTCAATGACCGAATGTATGCAAGGGATGAAAAGCCTCAGTTATCTCTTCCTGCTGAGGGCAGGTTTATGTCATCCCAGATAATTTTTGAGAGTAAATAAATGGCTTTGTTTCACATTATTTGAGAGAAGCCCAGCATGAAATTTGCTGGAAGAGTGCACTGTTGGCTTCTAAAGTAACAGGCACCCGAAGGGACTTTACTGTGCAAGACCGTCGAAGCTCAGCAGTCCTGTGTAACAGTTCCCCAAGATACTGACAATCTGAGGCTTTGAATGAGAGCATCAGATGTGCTGTTTTGTCTTCAGTCCTTTCTCTAAACTGCCACTTTGCTTTCCCAGTATCCCCTTATCATCTGTATTGTGTAGCTTTTAACCATAATGGCCTCAAAAACACTTGTAGCCACTTAATCTGGCTGGGTTCCCCTGTTGAAGTTCCATGTTAATCTGTGTGGATTTGTTACGGGGAGGTAAATGCTGGTTGAAGTTTTACAAGGGTATGTTTTTCTTGAGTGGGAAGGCCAAGAGTTTGCTGTTCAGTAAGTAAAGACAGAGAAATAGCCTTTATTTCTGGCTTAATGTTGGGATTTCTAGCTAGCTGCTCCTCCAGGCACACTTACTGAATGCTAGCAAATTCTTGTAGGTAGGGCAGGGCATGGTGGTCCTTTGACAAAACAAATCTCGAGGGGTTGAGATATCATCAGCGTGCCCCCCTGTCTGCTTACATTGGCTGATGCAGAACTAGTAGTGGTTGTATTGCTCAGGGCATAAAGTAAATACCAGTCACGGCAGAACATTGATCTCTGTAGCAAAGGAATTGTTTGTGGCGTCTTGACCTGCCCTGAACTCCTGGGCAATCACAAATGCAGTAAGCAGTACCTTTTGCTCTGTGCAAAAAACCTACTGTGCACACTTGCGAGACCAATTATGAGTCCCAGTGACTGCCCTAAATTCATTCTTGGTTTGCTTATGACCTCCCAGCGTGTCCTCGCTCGCACAGAAGTTGCTCTGAAGTGACTGGTCGTGGGCTCCAGATGTTTGCCCCACCGTGGCTGGCTGTCCCGGCTAACCAAACACCTGTCTGCGTTAATAAATACTTCATGCCCAAATCTTGAAGAATAAAACAAAATGCCTGCCTTGAAAAACCAGGAAAGCCCCGAAAGCATGTGTAATGTCTGTTTCGCAAGACCGATCATCTTTGATGTGTGGGCCTCTTGCCTTGAACAATTAACTGCTCGGTGAAGATCTTGCAGACCTATTGGAAGTGCCTTTTGACCCTGCTTTCATCTGTCTGGCTGTTAATAGCTTGTTCGGGGATCCAGAGGATTTAGACCGACCAGCAGAAATTGCAGCTGGCCTGGTGGCAATCCTGCTGCTCGTAGCTCCGTCTCCTGGCTTCATGTAATAATTCATAAATAACCCTCCCTTGCTTCTGGAGCCAGTTGTGGGTGTGTGCTGATTACACTGCTGTGGTTGACATCAGCATCTGAACTCTCATCATTGAAGCCTGGCTTAAAAACCAAATGCATCTTTTCTTTTTCGTGTCAAGAACTTGATTAACTCCTCCTGTTTCTGTGCAAGAAACATGACGGGCCTGTGCAAGAAAAAAGTAATCTTCCTGGAGCAGCTGCCTCCATTCTCCTCTGGCCGGACTGTGTTTCTCAAGATACAGGAGGGATGCCAATGAAGCAATGTCTCTCCTGGGAGACAGTTGGATGAATCACGTTAGCGGAGCTCCAGCAGAAAGCTTCGCCCGCGGAGGGTGGGGAGTAGCAGTTGATCTAGACCAAATGATGATTTGACCTTGCCTGAAAATTAAGATGTTGTTCCTTCAGTTTTTGTCCTTCTGGAAAACTCAAATATTTCCATGAAACCCAACGTTTCTTTTTCTGCAGAAAACTTTTTTTTCCTATCCAAACCCTGTCCGTTGGAAAGTTCCCCACCAGCTCTATTGGTGGGCCAGGGAATTTTCCAGGACTAGCCTAAAGTTTCCGTTAGGCAACACAAGGCGTTGTTGGGTTTTTTGTTTATTTGTTTGCTTTTTAAGACAGCCAAGCAAAACAACTGCTGGCGAGACCTTTAGTACTTAATTCGTCATTATAAAATTCTCTGCAATGTGAGAAGACATTTTGCAGAGCTATCTACAACTTGCTTTTAAAACTGCATTTCCTCTGATACCACAAGCAGGAGTTAATAAATGGCTTAGGTGTTTTCTTCGTTTTGGATGCTTAATCTGTTCTCAATTTGTTTCAGATGAGACATGATAAATTTATCTCATGACCCTGTAAATACAGTCTTTCTTTCCATCCCTTAAATAGCCACCCTCATCTTTCAAACATTATTTTTTGTTCACCTTCCCAGCGTCCAGTTTTAAATAAATATTTTAAACTTGGGGGAGCATGATGCTCTGCTTTCCGCTCTCCTGGCTTCCTTGAGAACAGCGAGGGGTCCACCGATTTACACCAACAGACTTGAGATCAGCTTCAGATTTCCTCCTGGCCTTTCATTTGAAGTCTATTCTGGTGGAGAACAACTTTTTGGCTACTCAGAGAGTGGATAGGAGCCTCAGGGAATCTGCATTTTCTCTTTGTCAAGTGCCAGTAATATCGCGCTTGGAAAACAAGTATTTTTCTTTTTGTTTTTCTGCCTCGTGAACTCAGTGCAGCTGAAAGGTGACGGAGCAGACCCTGGAAACGAAAGGTCCAGCGGAAGGAGGAGAGGATGGGCCATCCTGCCTGCACAGGCCTCTTTGGCTCTCCGGGAAATCACATGTAACACCACCCATCAGAATTCTGCGGATGACTTCAGACTGGCTTGGGGCTGGAACAACACCAAGGGATGATATTTTACTTGCATTTTTAAAATTCTAGGCAGAGTTGCTGGTCCAGTTCTGGTTGGTGGCATGTCAGCGTGCACTGGGAAGGCTTGTAACTGAGCTCGTAATTTTTTATGTTTTTAAGAGGGAATGCTTGGCTTTCACTGCTTCTCTAGGTGTTTCTTCGTGTGCTTTGAAATGTGACTATCTGTGAGGTAGTACCGGGGTTTTTTCCACCCCTTCTCCTTAGTGACTTCCCTTCCTTGCATTTCTTGTCCTGCTTCAGGCTTAATTACACCCGCCAGGAGAGACGGAGTTGAAATGGCCACAGCTTTAAGTTGAAGACTGCTGTGTGAAAAGATCCGCTTAACTCCCTCTCCATCAAGCTTATAATATTAAAATGAATAACCGTCCCCCTCTTTCAATTAGTTTTATTGGTGCTAGCTGCCACACTGTGTGGAAAGGGCTCAGATACTTTGACTGCAATGCATTTCATACCTGAGCAGAGAAAGGATAAAAGTCTGTGCAGATCTCCTCACTGTGACCTCTGCCAATGGGTGGAAAATCTCCAGGATTGGTTTTCCTCATGTTTTTGCTGTTCTAGGTGGAACTGACTTTTCAAAAGGAGGGTTAAGTTGGTCCTGAGAAGATGTGTCTCAGGGAAGACAGGGGTTGAGAAGCAGAGCTACTGAGATGATGGATGTTTTTTGTGAAGGAGAGATGCGTCTGTTAAAAAAATACTTGCACTTCCACGTGTATAACCCCTAGACCAGTCCTCAGCAGAGCAATCCCCACTGCACGGCAGGTTAAATGAAAAGTACCTTTAAAGCCACTGCAGGGAGACTGATCCAGGCTTTGCTTCTCTCACTCCTGAACTGGAGGAGACGCGTGTGTTGGGAAGGTCTGTACTAGAAAGTTCCTGTTAGGTGGCATTGGTAGGCTGCGAATATTCATGTGTGACTTGTTTTTGGAGCAAAGCGTGAGCAGGGCTGTGGTACTGCTAATTGCAATTGAAAGTGTTAATTTTCACACGGTGGTAAAAGAAATCCCAATTTGCGAAGATTTCACTTGAGTCAGGGGTGAAGTTCCTGACAGTTTTAAAGGGTGCAGATGTGAAATGCTGAGTTTGAATATTGAGTCCCTCTTAAAATACTTCATTTAATCTGAAAGATTCCCAGGCTCTCTCAGCAAGTTACTTTGTCAAACTCACCTTTTTTTTTTTTTTTTTTTTTTCCCCTGGAGATGTTGGAGTCTCGATTTATAATTCAGCTTTCTATTGCAGCTTTGTTTAGTGGAGTTTATACATTCTTAGATCAAACATTATACAATCTGACCAGAAATCGTGCAGTCACAGTGGGAGATGGGAATAAGCAGCATAATTTATTCCATAAACAAAGAGACCATCTACATTAGAGCACAAGTTGGTTAATAAAATGGGTTTTAGTGAAATAAAAAAAAAAATAAATATGCAGCTTTCCCTGGGCCGTGTTTAGAAATAGTTGCACTCAAATGGGGAACGTGGCGCGCTCATGCCTTACCACAGAGACCGCCTTCGTCTCCTGAAAGCAGCCACCCTGCTCAGCCTTGTCTGGGTTGATGTGTCCTCGGTGAAGCTCCTGCCCCCCTGTGCGCGATGCCAGGGCTCCTGGGCACAGCCCCGTGTGTGTCTGTGCTGCAGCGAGCCGAGCTGCGCTGCCTCTTCCCTGGCGAAGCGCAGAAGGTGCCCATCCCTTTGCGCGCTTGGGGGGAAGGGGGATGGTGGAAAGCCTAGAGGGATTTGACCAGATCCTTCTTGCAAAATGGAGTGGATAATGAATGCCAGCAGCGGGACTAAACTACATTTCATATTTATCCTGAGATGAACCAGCTGTTCTAGGTTGGAAACACATGCGAGCTCAAGCTGAGGGTAGCTCTGAAGACGCTGACCAGGCTCGTTAAAAGGTGAAGTCCAAGGATCACTGGATCTTGTTATTTATCCACACGTTGTTCTGGGGGTGCACACATTAGATCCTCGTAGGACAGCTTTGCACTCCTAAAGCGTTCACTTTGGTAAAATTACCAAATTACGGTGGTTTGGCTGTGGGGTGGACAAAGGAGCCTCCTGAGCATTTGCTGGACAATCGGCAGCTCCTGCCATGTTGAGAAGCTGGAAAATTTATTGAGTGGGTTATGTGTTATGGGTCTGGGCAAAGGGCTGGTGAGTCAAAGTACTGCTCCTGAATCTGAGGTCTGGGAAGGGGGAGAGTTGGGGGCGGGGGGGTAGTTTCTACTTTTTTCTGAGGATATATTGCAGCATGGGTAGGCGGTGTCTTGCAGGCTCCCTGCAGGACAGACCTGGGAAGTATCAGCTGGTTGAAAAATTGCTTTTTCCAACAAACATTAAAAAGAACCAAAGCTCCTGAAAGAGGAGAAAGGCTGGCTTCAGTGAAGTTAATGGTACAACTCCCCTTAGCATGAGCCAGGAGCAGGATTTCATCTTGGAGCTGCAGTGAGTACAACCAGCGTTTCTCCTGGACCGTAAACCGAAAGTCGCTGAGAGTTATTACGCACACGTGCATACAATAGTGCTCAGAGCCTGTCCGCTGAGATCTTTCCTTGGGGATCCATATAAAATACCTCTCACAAAAGCTGCCCTGTGTGCGAGCAGAGGAACTCCATCTAGTGACGTTAAAAAAAAAAAAAAGGCCCACAAAACCTTTTTCACACACACGTACGGTTGTGTACCTCTTATCTTACTGCCAGTCTGTTGAAGATATCAGCACAGCTAAACAGCATGCACTTACCATATGGGACACTGAAAATGCTGCCTGAGAAGTGCTTTCAGTCCCTGCTCTGAATTCTGCCAATGCAAAAAATGTCCCCTTTGTCGTGGTGGTGAATGAATTTTCTTGTTCCCCTTTCTCCCTGGATTTATGTTAACCCTGGGTTTCAGCTGAGTTTGATCTCCTCCCTTTATTGTATTGCAAACAGTAGTCAATAGCTCTTCAGCCTGAGATCGCCTGGATTTATTTTCAGGTCAAGTCAACTCTCCTTGACCCAAGCCTGAACCAAAATACATTCCCAGAAGATTCCCCCACAGGATATCGGGTCCAAAGACAGAGTGACATTGTAATGAGTTCAAGGTTTCGGCTCACTACAACGGAGTCCCTGTTGGTGTGGGGAAGGCAACTGAGCCATCCTTATTTCAGAGCTGAGTCCTCTCCTGGTGTAACTCGCAGCAGATTTTGTCATCCACTAGTCACTTCACTGACTAACATCATATCATAGAATGGTCTGGGTTGGAAGGGGCCTTAAAGGTCATCTCATTACAACTCCCCTGCCACGGGCAGGGACACCTTCCACTAGACCAGGTTGCTCAAAGCCCCACTGCGTTCCTGGTGTTTGTGGTCTGAAGGGAGGCTGGTCCTAGCTCCTTACGTATGTGTTTGCATGGCTCTAACATGCGTGCGTGGAATTTGGTCTGCAGACTTGAAGTAACTGATGAGATGGTCTGCATTCATGTTCTTTTTTTTTTTTTTTTCAGTAACAGGGGGATCTCTTTTGGGGACCGCCTGGCACAGAGGCAGAACCAACTGATACTGCATCATGAAGTAAAAACACTGTTTTGAAGACTCGGGACAAAAAGGGAATGAACTTGTGAATTTATCCTGGATGATAAATCTTCCTTCAGAAGAAGGCAGCCTTACGTTTAGTACAAAAGACTGTTTATTTCTTCTATGGAAAAAAAAAAAAAAAAAAAAAAAAAAAAAAGTAGTGTAATTGGATAGGATTAACTTTCCAGGGGCCCGGGACAGAAGCTAAAGTACAGTCTGCCTCCTTCTTGTGCTCACATTGGCTAACTTGAGTAGTCCAAGACCTTTCTGGTTTCCTACGACATTGGGCCGTGAGCTGCTGCCAATGTGCCTTGCACCTAAAGCCAGTATTAAGGACCCCAGCAACAAGGGTTTCTACAGAAACTAAAGTTGTCCGAGTGTTTGACTAGTATCAACTGCCTGTCTCAATTGGGAACCTGGTCCAGGTAGGGAGAAGAATACAAGCTTACCAGTGCTTTTCATCTCGAGCAAGTAGTTGAGTACACTTAGGGTAAATCCATAAATAATGTCCAACTGACTTAATGTTGCATTAAGAGTCTTTGTGGTTTGTGTGCGCTGACTTTGTTGTTTTGACTGCTCATGGTTAATGTTTCATCAGCCCTTTTTTGTTTTATCTAGTTATTTAATTACCTAGGAACGGTCCTGTGTGCAGTTTTGTCAGTGGGAGCAATGATGCTTCAAATTTCACACCTCATTGGGATGGATGGGGTAGTCTTTGTCAAGATAGCGGGGTTGGAGAAAGGAAGAAGTGAGAAGTCTAGCAGGAGTTTCCATGTGCGTGCTTTCTTGTGCAGCGTGTCCTGGGCAATTCAGGTGATAAGGAAATCCCATCTTTTCTGCTGGGCCAAGTGGAATTCTCTGTGCCTGAGCTGGTTGAGCGTGAAATGGTCAAACTGGCGTGAGTTGTATTGCGGTGTAAGAGCCGCCCAGCCGTCACCGTGACCTTGTGCGGTAGGTTTAAGCTGCCTTCTCCCCTCGTTCCTCTGGAACAAGCTACTTTGGATGGCGATTTATCACAGAGGAAGGACATAAACAGTTACTGTACAGTAGCTTGTAGGTTTGCTGAAGACTTTCCCATAGCTATTAGGAGAGCAGCCATATGGCAGAATGACGCTGCTTGGGACGATTGAGATTGCGCTCACGGTGCTGTGTGAAGTTGATCTGAGCTCAGGCCTCCACGTGTTTTTTCGTTTATGATCCACAGCCTTCTGGGCTCGTCGGGGACTGGTGCGTGGGATGAGTGTCTGGAGAACGGGCGCAGTGGGCAGGAGTTCCCGTCCCAGTGTCCTCCAGGCCTGGAGCCAAGCCGGAGGAGATTCGTACCTACATCACCCGTGGGGCTGCGCTGACCACCATGCCAAAAGTACGGATGGAAAAAAGCGGGGAGGGATGCTCCCGTTGGAAACGAATACAAGATTTGTGGAGTCAGGGGAGAAGCTAAAGGTTGGGTGTGACCGTAGCTGTGAGAGGGGGCCGTGAGACCAGCCCCACCCCAGCACTGTGTGGAAGCTGCCTGTTGCGAGGAGACCTCATCCATACGCTGTGGCTGGCTGTGTGCTCTTCAAATGTCTGTCAGGTACGGTCCCTCAGGGGAAGGAGGTGTTTATTGGCCTAGATCTGATTGCAATTTGAGCAGGAGATAGGTGTCAGTCTGCTGCAGACACTTCTGGGCATGTGCCACAGTAGAACTGGAGCCTCCCGGGGAATGGGGACCAGGCACGTAGGGAGTCTAGATTGGGCAGAGGCCGAAGGAGGGCTTTGGTGAGCCCATGTTTAGCAGCTGGCCATCCAGTTCTAGCCAAATCGTGAGTGTCTGGCTGGACTGAGAGCCAGGAGAGCTCGGCAATTTCCATCGCTGAGCCAGAAGCGATCCAGAGGAGATGGCCAGATAGTTCCCAACCAGTGAACATCAAACTGAACGAAGCCGTAGCGGCTTTGTCTTCTCACTTGCTGTCGGTGTTTGCTAACGGGCCCGGTAAAAAACTACCCTTTGTGTTCATTTACTTAACATTTTCAAGGAGTTGCAGCTAAACGGAGGTGACCTTCGTTCTCAGCTCCCATGCATGGGCTCAGCTCCAGCAACTCGTCAAGTGATGTTGACTTTCGGCAGCTGGGACTTGGGCCCTGCTTTTAATGTCCCTCACTCAGTGCTCATGCAGACAGTTTTCCTTTCCAAGATTATATTTGCTTTCCCTCCTAAAGGACCGCTCTAAATATCGTACTTTAAAAAAATATGTCTTTTTCCCCCGCAGAGGACAATATGATATGCCACTCTTGAATTAATATGTCCATGAAAAGTGAATATAATCTCCCCAGTAGATCCCCTTTCCAAAAGATTTATGATTTAATGAATTTTTTATTTCTTACCGGCGCGTATAGTATTTAGTCCTTTTACACCTAGCAGGACTCTTTCCCATGGAAGCAAGCGAAGTCGGGGGGGGAGAATCCCATCATCCTCATTCAAACTCTGTTCTTCCCTCTCTGTCCCCGGCGTGCCACTTGTAGCCCTTGCTGCTGATGCAAACTGAGAGTCCAGCTTTCCTCAGCGTGGCTTCTGTCAAAACCTACCCCCGTGACACGTTAATGTCACCTTGCCAATTTGAGACAGCATTGTGTGGAGAGGAGAAGTTTATGAAGAGTGTTTGTGTAAAAATCAATGTCTCTGAAAAAAATCTTAGCTGGTCCAGGCAGGATTTTTGGCTCAGGGTCCTATTTTTATTTCCTTGTGGTCGCGGTCAGCCACGGTCTCAAATAAATGGCAATAATGCCTGTGATAGTAGATTATGAAACTGCAGATAACGTCCGGAGGTAACACCTTTATTTAGTGGAAGGGTAAAATGGAAATGAACTGTGAAGGAGAGAGCCATCTTCCGTAATTATTAGCTACACGGGTAATATTCCTAATTACACCACCAGTTGATTTCTCCTAAAAGCTCTCATTGCTTTGAAAATGGTAAATTGATTGCTCTGCCAGAGCTTCCCTCAGCGGGTCCTGCCGGGATGCGTGCCGTACCGGTGCTTGGCTTTTGGGAAGCTTATTGGGAACGATGGCTGCAATTCCCCCTGGGACTGACGGAAAGCGCGCTGCTGGGCGGCTGGGCGGGAGTGTTAACCTCTCTCCTGCTGGGCCTTTTGGGGGAAAAAAAAAAAAAAAAAGACAAAGAGCAGTTAAAATCCTGGGTGGCCCAGTTGGTTGAGACTCACGCGAAGTGCTGCGCGCTTTGCGTTGTCTCTCGGAATCGGCGCTGTTCACCGTCACTTGTCACGGAGGTGAATGCTGACAGCAGCGTCCCCGGGCTGGACAGTCTGCCTGGAAAACACGGGGCTCTACCGGCAGGTTTTCCCAAGGCTTTCAGCGTGTGCTGCTTCAAACCGCAGATGCCGGAGGCCTGTGACTTCCCAAGGAGCTCAGCTTTCGTGCTCTAAAATCTTCCTCTTAAATTTCGTCCTTATTGTTGTGGTGGTGGTGAAGTTGAAAATGCAGCTTTGGAGCTACAGCATGGACGGAAACCAGTCCATGAGGGGTTTTCTGGGGAAAAAAAATAAAAATAAAAAAATCTCATGAACCTTTACACTAATAGGTGGGTGGTATGGAGGAGAATGGGAAGTCCTGCACTGTGATTTCTCTTTATTACTTGGTTTAGTGGCTGAGGCTAGGCTAGGGGAAGCAAGGATGGGCTGTGGTTGCTCCGGCAGCCTCTGCCTGCACATCTCTTCCTTTGCTCTCTGCTTTTCAGAGGTCGACTTCTTTCTGCCACGGTTTTCCTGGCTGTGTGGAAAATGGGTTTGCAAGTGCGAGCCCTACGTCCTGGGGCGTGCTGAGCCTCCCAGCCAGCATTGCCGCCGTGCCTCTTGCGTTGGCTTTCCCACCCTTTTGAGCTAAGGCAGCTCCTTCTTTTGGGGGCACCTCTGGCTCACTCCATCCTTCTTCAGAGGAGAACATCGGTCTCCTTGGAGCTGCCTACAAGTACGAGTGCCTCTCCCACGCTGCCACAAGCAGGAGTAGTACCTTTCCGCAGTGCAGAGGTGGGGAGGGTGCCTCCTCCCTGCTCTCTTCCCCTTGGTTTCCTCATCCCGTGTCTCTTCCAAACTGGACAGGATGGAGCTGGACAGGAGACCAGCCCTGTGGCTTTCCTGACGGCTGCCAGGGGCTGCTGACTCGGCTTAAGGCATGGCTTGGCATTAAATGACTTGATTGTTTTCTGTTGGTAGGGGAAGTGAAGCTGGGCAGTACCGAAATTCGCCGCTCGTTTCCTTTCTGCCTGCGATTTCAGAGGTGACTTCTGGTGTAGTCATCTGTTTATTCCTCTCGTTAGTCCGGTGGCTTGTTCCTCCATCCATCATCCAACCGATGCAGTGAGGAACGTGACTGGGAGAGGACAGAGAACTAGCTGTCTTCGAAGAGGGAGGAAATGAGCGCTGCATTTTCAACCAGCAGCCTGCTGGCGCTGGCTCCCAGGGCGGCAGGAAGCTCTTTTTTACCTTCGTAGACTTCACGGATCACAGCCTGATTTCCTCCAGGGCTCTCCCTGGCTTTATCGTCTTGATGTGGTGTGTTTGCACTCCTGGCCAGCACGTCGCTCTCCGCCTGCGAGTGACGCTGCTGCTTTGGGATGCCCGCTCCGGGATGCTGCTCCCGCCTCACTCTTGCAGCACGCAAATCCTCTCTTGTGCAATGGAGAAATGTTTCCCTTTGTCCCTTTTTGATATTTGCTGTGCTATTAAAATGCTTCCCCACCCAACACATATATGCACTTTGACTTATTAGCTTTCTCTTTTACCCCCCCCAAAAAAATCTTTCTAGCGCTTAAAGCTGTCAACTTCCTTTTTTTTTTTTTAATTTCTCTGTTGACTTGAGTAGGCAGGGCTGAGTGTTAGCTTCCATCTGCCTCCCAGTTGGAAAGGGAAGCCTTAAGAGAAAATGAGGATGCTTTCAGCCCACATTCCCAATGCCCACCGGGAGGGGCTGCGGGGATTGTGAGAAATTCCTGATTTTTCTCTCCCTTCCACGTTAGTAAAAACTTGTGCTTTTGGAGAAAAAAAAACAAACAAACAAAAAAAAAAAAAAAAACAAAACCAGCAAAAAAAATTGCTGTAGTTCAGGCAGCTAAACAAAATATAAATGGAAACCAATTGGATAAGTAGTTAAAAAAATAATCTGGCTTTCAGTGCCATGTTTTGCCCAACACCCTGTGCCTGCCCCTCCTGCCGTACCTATCTCCGTGGGTCAGAGCTCGCCCTTAGGTGTGTTTATCTGCAGCACGCTGGAGCCTTGACCTCACGTAGGGCCCCCCCTGGGTCCTGCCTGTGGTCTGAGGAAAGCAGATGTCCCCGGAAGGACCCCCAAAAAACCCCGGCGAGGAGAATCCGCTGCCCCGTGAAGGTGACCGGGTCCTTCGTTGGCACGATGCCCCGGCCTCCTCCGTAGCTGGGTGAAGAGCTACGGAGTTTTGCTTTCCCCCTTTCCTAAATACATGAAGCCAACTCGTTTTCAGCGAGCGATGGATTGCCTTGCCTGGATAGCTGCATCTTCACCGAGTTTCTGGTCGCTGCGCTGCTTGAGATCCCATCTCTTGGGACATCTGCTTGGACCAGCAGCAGAATCCAACTAATCACGGCAGGCAGGTAGCATCTCGACTTTCTGCTGATCTTATCTGGGGTGCCCAGCTTCTCCCCAGCTCTGCTTGCCGTGTCTTAGGGAGGTGGCTTCGTATCATGTGGGGCTTTTTTCAAGACTGCCTTGTTTTCTTACCGCCCAAGCATTTCACCCCCGAATGCCGAGCAAAATCTGGCTTTCATAACAGAAGGGGAATGGGCTCTGTCTCCCCTGCGTGAGGAACGTGCTTGCTATAAAAAGATAGCTGGAGGGAGGAACCTGGAAGGGGCAGCGAGGGCTCTGCTCTCAGCGAATGCAGGAGAGGGGAGGTTGCCTGTGACTCCTGGACAGCTAGCAGCTTTGCGGTTGCAGATGCTGGCCGGTATTTTTGGAGACCTGTGGAAGAGATTGTACTATTTGATGTTCTTTTCTGGCACACCAAGTAAGGAAAAACCACTCTGCTTGCTTTTTTGGCTAAGTGACTCTGGAGTTCTGCTAGAGTGCCTTTATTTTTTTTTTTTTTTTTCCCCTAGGATTTTCAGAGCCTGATTTAGCTGAGTGCTTCAGTACGTGCTTATTTTTAAACCTAATCCTGTCGTCGTCTGAACTCATCGTGCTTCAATTCCTCAAATGGCCACGGACTTGGGCGAGCGCTCAGAATTTAAGCGGATGCCGAAATGCTTTCCTCACCAACAGCTGTGAGATTTGGAGGACCTTGGCCAGGGAGAGTAGGGGTCAGGGTGGGAGACGAGGTACCTTACCTCTCACCCTCTCCGTCTGTGGGATGGCGAGAGACTCGTCCCTCTGTTCTCCTCCTTCCCTGGCACCTAAACCCCCTGGCAGTGCTGTGAGCGTGGTGGGATGGTCCGGGTGGCCCCTTGCAGCTGTGCTGCAGGGTGACACTTGGAGCTGGTGACCTCCCAGATCTCGGTGGGGACAGAAGCACCACCCAACGCCCAAAAGGTCAGGCCTGGTAAATTTGATGCATTTGACTCTGCTCCTTGATGATCAACTTCTCTTTTGAAGAACTAAGACTGCTCTGCTGGCACATGGGACTCCTTTTAACCCGCACCCTCGCTCTTTTTAGATGGGTCCCTTCTGCCATAGAATGTCTGGGTTTGCCACATCCCCGTCTTGCTTTAAGCTTGAGAACTTGTGCTGGGTGCTTTCCTGGGAAAACACATTCTCTTTTTACGCATGTGCTTGCCAGCGGGTTTTAACGCAAGCTTTTAATTGCCTGTGGAAATAGGATTAAGCATCTTTGGGGAAACAAAATATGTGCTTTCCGGGGGTTTGAAGCCCTCGGGTTGCCAGTGCTAGAAGGCCATGTATCTTCCAAAAAAAACGGTGGTTAAAATGTTTTAGCTGACCTCTTTCTCCTGGCTGGACAGCGGCTCAGTAATGACGAGGTGATTTAGGCTCTGGGAGCCGTACGTGCCGGGGTGTGCTCCAGCAGCAGGGTTTGGGCCGGGGGGAGCCAAGCCCCCGCCCCGGGTCCTCTGGGGTTTTCGGAGCAGCCCGTCGGTACGGGCGTCAGACCCCTCGGAGCTGTCAGCGCCGTTGTCGGGCTTCAGCAAGTTGTATCGTGCGGCTGTTGTGTTGGCAGGTAGATTATCACCTAATCTAGCATCTTCCCTGGGACGGACAGACAGACAGACGGGCTGACCCTGCTGGAGCAGAATATAGACCTACCCCCTCCCTCTCCATGGGCCATTTTAATCACCTGCCTCTCCTCTGCTGAGGAGGAGTGCGAAGAAGTGGATTTTCAATTTTAGTTAGCAAGTTTCTGGCTTCCTGTCGCTTTCCTTGGCATTAATTTTTCTTGCTCTGGGTGAAGGATTAGAGGTGAGAATCTGCTGCCTCCCCTTGCCTTGTCTTCTCAATATTTTATAGTGTCAGGGGAAAAAAAACCTATAAAAACAGAAAACAACTAGAAACCTGCTTTTTTTTTTTTTTCCTCATTTCTCTTTTTCTCTCTTTTTTTTTTTTTTTTTTATTTTGTCTCTTTCTTTTCTTTTCTCATTTTTTCTTTTGCTCTTTCTCCTTTTTTTGCCTTTCCTCTTCTTTTCTTTTTTTTTTTTCTTTTCCTCTTTTTTTTTTCCTCTTTCCCCCCCTTTTTCTCCTTCCCTCACTTTTTCTTCTTCCCCTTTTTTTTTTTCTCTCCCCCCCTTTTTTCTCTTTCTTTCCTCCCCCTTTTTTCTCTTTCCCCCCCTTTTTTCTCTTTCCCCCCTTTTTTCTCTTTCCCTCCTTTTATCTCTTCCCTCTCCCTTTTTTCTTTTTCCCCCCCTTTTTTCTTTCCCTCCTTTTTTCTCTTCCCCCTCCCTTTTTCCTCTTCCCCCCCCTTATTTTTTCCTCCATTTTTTCCTCCATTTCCCCCTCCCTATTTTTCTTCCGTCTTTTTTTTTTCCCCCCCCCCCTTCTCTTTTCTCTCTTCTTTTTTCTTCCCGCCCTGATGTCAGTCCCCTTTCCCCCTCTCCCACCACCGCCTGCCCGATGCTCTCCAACCCTCCCACCGCTCTCCTGTTCGTGCTGACTAACCCTCCCCAGCCCCCCAAATCGCAGCCGCCCCGCTCGCACACTTCACCCCGCTCCCCTCCCGGGGTGCAGCCGCCTCCCCCTCCCCGGGGCCGGGGGCGGGGGCGGGGCCGGGGGCGGGGCCGCCCCGAAGAGGCGGTTCCCGCCGCCGCTATAAGCGGGGGGGGCAGCGGCGGGCAGCGCTCAGTCCCTCCGGCAGCGCTCGGCGCCCAGGCAGCGGGAGGTAAGGGCTTGGGGGGGCCGGGGGGAGAGAGCGGACCCCCGGCCAGGTTTGGAGGAGCTGCGGGGTGTGGGGGGGGTGCGCGCCACGGGTGTCCGTGTGCCCCCAAACCGCGGCGGGGGGCTGGAGCAGCGTGGCCGCCGCAGCCGAGCTCCCTCGGCCGGAGCTGCGGCTGCATCTCCCCCACCCCCGCCAGCACGTTTGGTTTGAGGGGGGTCTGGGGGGGGGGGGGGGTGGGTGGGTTGTGCGTGTGTGTGCTCCTCTTCTCGCACCCCACCCGTGGCCGGGTTAGCGGGGCTGGCTCACCTCGCCGTGGCGGGAGGCTGGGAAACTCCGAGATTTTTGGAGTCCACCTGCTTCGGGCCACTGGCCCGGCACTGGGTGCTGCTCGCCCCTGGGTGCTCCTTCCCCCCGCCTGCCTCCAGAGCCGCGGGGGACGCCTGTTGCCCCCTCCCCTGTCCCCTTCCCCCCCCCCCCCCCCCCCTTATTTATTTCTTTTTCATCTCAGAACTGCAGAAGAGTGTTTAAACGTGCGGGGCTCAGACTTGCAAAGCCCCTTGAAGGCATGAGTGTCCTGCAGGGGCCAAACGGCCTGGGAGGGATCCCGAGGGAGGGTGCTGGAGGACCGGGCTGGTGCTTTGACATGAGAAGGGTGAAGGTGCGTGGGTGACAACATCACCACCCGTCCTGGCTTTTCCTGACACGGCTCCTTTCCTTCCCCACTCGGGAGGGCAAAGCCCAGTTTGCCAGCAGGTCTGAGTGCACTGCGGGATGCTCTGGGTGGGAAAGGGGGTGCTGAGAAGTACCCCAAAGTGTCGAGGGTTTAAATACAGCCCCACAGTGCTAGGTTGCCCTCCTAGGCAGGGACGCTTGTGCCTGTTCGCTTCTCCCCAGCCCGCAGCGGGTCCTAGGTGGGATGGGGGAGAGTGCAATCCTGCAGGCTCCATCGGCACCAGGTGACATCTCCGGGTGCCTGCAGCAGGATTTTGGGTGCCTCTCCTTTCCTTCATGCCGTGACTGCTGCGAGCGAGCAGGGGACTGGCCGCAGCGCACGTGCCTGCCGGGTGAAGGGGTGATGGCCTGGGAGAGCTTTGCAGCACAGCGGACGCAAAACACCATTCCAGCTGCCTTCACAAGTTTTTAGGATATTGTGCTGTCTGCAGAGAGCGCTAAAGGTATTTTTTTTTTTTTTTTTGAGGAGCACAGAGTGGCTTTTATTGAGTTTGTCTAGTGGGTTTCCCCCCCCACACCTCCCAGCTAATCTGGGTGGGAATCAGAGTTCGGGTTACAGCAGCTAATCCCAGACTATAGAGAGCCTGGCCTCCTAAAGGTGTAATCTCTGAATATAGCCATCCTCCCCAGCAGGATTTTGAGCCTGGGAGGCCGTATCGGTTTCAGATTTTTATTACCGTGCTGGGGATGCGAAAGCGCACAGGCGTGCGGGCGGCCCCGGGCAGATGGATGCACGTGCATGCAGCAGACCTGCTCTTGGAGTGCAGGCTGAGATTCGGGCTGAGCCCCGTTTGTTTTCGGTAAAATGCCCCCGGGGTGGTTCTGAGCGAGCAGCTGAGGTGGTGGTGCCCTCTCCTAGCTCCTGTCCCCAGCGCTGCTGGGAGCCCCAGCTTCAAGGGCTTCTTGCTGCCCTGTTGCCGCCTCCCTGCTTGCCCTCGTTGTTCCTCTGTCAGAACCAGCCATCTGACATCCCACAGCCAGGGCTGAGTTCCTTCTCCGTTACGGGATGTGCTGGAGGCTGGGTGGTGGGTCCTGGAGGTTGGTTTGAATTGGGGTCTTGAGATGTGGAATGACCCTGCTCCCCTTCTTGGACCACATGCCTTCCCAGAAGATGCTCAGGCCCTCCCGTGCTCCTTCTGTTGGGTGTTACAAGGGTAGCAGGGTGTTCCTCCAGCTTTGCTCACCTCGCTGTCCACAAATACCAGCAGGAGATGGTGGCCTGTGCCACGAGGCTGGGAGCCTGGTGGCTTTTAGGGAGATTGCTTTAGTTGCTGTGGGGTTTCGAGCTACAGGGACTCGGGGATGTTGTGCTTCTCCCTGCACCTGAGAGGCCTTGAAAAGCGTTTGTGCTGGGGACGCAGCAGTGGTGGTGGGACCCAAGGTGAGGTCTAGCAGGAGACCCGTCCCTCTTACACTTGCAGCCCCGGGCTGAAGTGAGTGGCCCTGGGGAGCTGCGCATCCCTGCAGGGTACAGGATACATCCCCGCGGCTCTGCAGGGAGCAGGGTCAGCCCTTCTGCCCGGTGTCAACGTGGGTTAAATCACCCTCTGCTTCCCTGAGCTGGAGATGGGAGATCATCTATCCCAGGACAGAAAGCTGCCACTGTCTCAACTCCCTCTTTAGGCGGCGTTTTAGCAAAATCCACGCTTAATTTGGTTTGGAATCTCACCTCTGTCTTGCAGCAGGCCGCAGGATGAAAGCCTGGAAGGCTGCGTCGGTTTGAAGCGATAGGCTAGATCGCCTCGTGGGGCCAAATTGGGTTGTGTTTGTGGAGAGATTTGACCTCCCCCCTGGATGTGTGCAGGGCCCCCCCTCATTGTTAGTGCCACCAGCTTCCCCTCCACTGGGACAATAGTGCCTGGAGTCCTCCCTGGTAATCTCCCCCCCTTATCTCCCTTCTCTTCCGCAGCCTGTATCCCTGGCGGGCGGGGAGGGTGGGAGGTTTGGGAAGAGCCGATTATGCAGATGGAGGAGCGAGAGATGCTGTGTCAACCAACAGCCCTTTTCGGGGAGCCGGGGGCGTGCCTGAGCTCTTCCCTGCTCGCTGTCCCTTCCATGCTCCCCTAAACCCCACCAGGAGGTCCTGCGGTGGGGTCGAGGACGTTCACAGATACAGGTGGCTGCGGGATTGGTTTCCCCTCGTTGCTCTCTCCAACCGCTCGCTCATGCTGGCGTTGTCCCCCGGGCTGGGGTGGCATCAGGGGGTACCCCTCGCTGCTGGGGGCATGGGGAAAGAAACAAGGTGGCCACCATTCGGGATGCTGGAAGTACCCACGGCGGGGACTGCGGGTGGGCTGGCTGACCCGATGCTCCGGCTCCAGCCAGGGGAACGAGATGGGGTCCGTCCCTTGGAAACCCACCTTTCCCTCTTTATTTTGGCTTCCCCCAAGCTGGAGCCTGCAGATACAGGGCTCCAAGACTTGTCTGGCTGAAGCGTGGCAATCACGGGCCAAGGCTGCTGTGGGTGGTACTGTTGGCCCTCTCGGGTGGGAGGGTCCCAGCGGGGAAGGCAGCATTTTTATGTCGCTCCAAAAGCACAAGGGTAATTAGCATCCTGGCTTCGGATTTTGTGTAAGCCCTGTGGGTCTGCTGGAGCCCTTCCTTCTGCTGGTGAGGAAGTTAATGAAGAGCCCCTTGCTTTGTCCACTGCCTGCCAATGGGAGAAGGGGCTGAAGAGGCAAAAAAAGTACATGTAGAAAAGCAATAGGGTGGGGAGGAAGCAGTTGTTGTGGAACCAGCTGTGATGGAGGAGTGTTTTGTAAATCAAAGGTCTCTCCTAAAAAGAAAACTTAATTCCAGCAGGCCTACTCAGCAGTCAAGCTCTGACTGTTTTTTTTTTTTTTTTTTTCCTTTTCTCAAAGCTACGTGATAATCATTAAACACAGGGGATGCTTTGTAAAATAGAATTCAAGGGAAGGAGGGAGGATGGAGCAGGATTTAAATTTAAAATTGGACGAGGGTACAAAGCCCCTTAGTTCCCCATTTCTGCTTAATGCAGCTGGAGCTGGGCTTGACAGGATGCTGACCAGAGCTTGTGGTAAATGTTTTACAGTACTGTGTATCAGCCAGATCAATTCTACTATGCTTGAGGGAGTGCGGATAAAATGGCTTAAAGATTCCCCTGCTGAAAGCGATAGTGTCATCATTTATGTTGGAGAAGACAAGATTTAGTCGCCTGACATTTATTTGGCCATGGTGTACTTTGCGGATTTCATACCCGGGGACGATAGCCAGCCTGATGATGTCAGAAGTGAGCTACAAGAAAAAAACAAAACAAAACAAAAAACGCTCCCCCCCCCCCAAAAAAAAAAAAACCCAAAAAAACACCAAAAAAACCCCAAAAAACATCGCACAACAAGCTGGTGCTGTTCGTTTTTTGTTGACCAGATGACTTTTGCTATACATCTGTTTTGATTGTTTTACTCCATGGATTTCTTTAATGGAAAGTGCCTTACAAGAGTAGGAAGTTACTAAAACAGAGCATCCTCCATGTGCTTTGTGGTACGAAGGCGGCAGCAGAAATATCTCTGTTAACTTAGGTTGTTTCTTTTGATCCTAATTTACCTGTAGGTCACCCGAACTCCAAACTGAGCGAACATGAGTGCACTTGATTTGACTTCCATCCTCGATTTCCTGGAAACAGCCAACTTGACGGAGATCAACTGGACGTGCAACAACGGTGACTGCATCACAGTTGATGCGACAACATGCCCTGGCACGCTCAACAAAAGCGCCCTGCTGTACACCCTGTCCTTCTTCTACATTTTCATCTTTGTCATAGGGCTGGTGGCCAACTCAGTTGTGGTGTGGGTCAACCTCCAAGCCAAAATGACCGGCTATGAAACCCACCTCTACATTTTTAATTTGGCTATCGCCGATCTGTGCGTCGTCATCACCCTTCCGGTGTGGGTCGTCTCCCTCACCCAGCATAACCAGTGGCACATGGGAGAAATCACATGCAAGATAACTCACCTTATATTTTCCATCAACTTGTACAGCAGCATCTTCTTCCTGGCTTGCATGAGCGTGGACCGCTACCTCTCGGTTGCCTATTTCACCAATTCCAGCAATCGCAAGAAGAAGATAATCCGTCGCTGCATCTGCATCTTAGTGTGGCTTCTTGCCTTCTCCGCATCTCTCCCAGACACCTATTACCTCAAGACGGTCTCTTCCAACAACGAAACCTATTGCCGTCCCGTCTACCCAGAGGAGAGCTTCAAAGAGTGGTTGATCGGCATGGAGCTCATCTCCGTCGTGCTGGGATTTCTTATCCCTTTTCCCATCATTGCTCTCTTTTATTTCCTCCTTGCGAAGACCATCTCTGCCTCCAGTGACCAAGAGAGGAAGAGCAACGGGAAGATCATTTCCTCCTACGTTGTCGTGTTTCTTGTCTGCTGGCTACCCTACCATGTAGCTGTCCTGCTGGACATCTTCTATAGCCTTCATTTCATACCTTTCAGTTGTCAGATGGAGAACTTCTTATACGCCACTCTTCACATCACTCAGTGTTTCTCTCTAGTCCATTGCTGCGTCAACCCCATCCTGTACAGCTTTATTAACCGCAACTACAGATACGAGCTCATGAAAGCCTTTATTTTCAAGTACTCTGCCAAAACTGGTCTCACTAAACTTATCGACGCTTCCAGGGTGTCGGAAGCAGAGTACTCGGCTCTGGAGCAAAATACCAAATGACTGCAACCCCACAAAGAAACCTCCTTGACTCTCTGACCTTTTATTTTTGCGTGTTTTGGTTTTGTTTGTGGGTTTGTTTGTTTTGTGTTTTTTTTTTTTTTTTTGGTCGGTTGTTTTTTTTTTGTTTGTTTTTTTACCCCCCCTTTCCCTTGTGCTTGTTATAAACGGGGCATGAATTCCAGCCTACGAAAGAGAAATAGCAAACTGTAATTTAAGAGTAGAACCGAGTGCAAAACGGAAGTGGTACCAAAATTAAGCCTTTTGTTGATGTGTTCTCTTTGATCTCCTCCTATCCTAGCCTGGTCTGGACTTCTTGACAACGCTATGCAAATGGAAATGACTTTCTAGCAGACAAAGCCATTGTGTACCGTAGATAACCATGCATTTGCAGGATAAGCTTTTTCTTCCACGTGTAGATTCCCTCTTGTCTCCTTGTATATGTTATATATATAGTGTGTTGTATTTAAAAGCTCGAGACTTTATTTTCTGGCTCTTGGTGTACCTTATACAATTGTATTTGAAAGTAAAATATATTTTTATCATGTATTTGAAGTATATTGCTGATGAGTGTATCCAGAGTGCTGTAGTCTGAGTGTTAGATTGCCATTTGGTTTCAAGTGTCGTAGGAAAGAGGATGCCAATAAATAGCAGAATGGAAATGATCTCTTAGGTGCATCCGCCCTGGCCGGCACGCTTTATTGACTGTAGCTTTATGTGGTGGTCATACCCCCATGTCTGGAGCATGAAATGTATGTAGTGTAATATAGTTACCATCATGTTAAAATTAACAGTATTGTAAGAGTTGTTAACTCCTACGCCCGTACTTCACGAAGCTGTATCCTTATGCACAGAATGAATGATCTTCTGAGAGTTGTCTCTATTTGTAAGTTATTTTTGTAAAATAAAGATCTGAGGGGAAAAAAAAAAAAAAAAAAATCTGTGCCTACCAGTGGTTTGACTTGCCATCCTCCTCCTCTTCCTTAGGGGGAAAAAAAAAAAAAAAAAAAGTTAAAAAGGAGAAATCCCAAAGCCACCTTCCCTTCCCTCCTTTGTTTGGGGCAGGAGCAAACAGGTCAGTCTGTATTTTCCTGATGTTTGTTGACAGTGGGCAGGAACCATTGAATGGAGGAATGTGAGACAGCACCGGTGGTGCGTGGCGAGAGGGGAAGGGGTGGGAGGAGCGGGTCTGTGGGAGACTGTGCTGCTTGGGAAGGTAAAGCCGATGGATTTGTAAGGCGAAAGCTGCCGGGAGCGATGGAAGGCTGTGTTTGGGGCTTAGAAGTAAACATGTGGAAGAAAAATCGGGAAGTACGCAGATGGAGCGGATATTTTGACTAATCCAGGTTCAGTCCTCTGTGGTTTTTGCTTGTGATGGAATTTCGGGGGTTAGCAGTCCTGACAGCATTAAATCCGTTTTTTTTTTCACTCTTCTTCTCTTTCTTGGTTTGCATTTAATTTGTAACGCAGTATTAAGTGTGGGGCAAGATTCAGCCGCTGCGGGAAGTACGAAGTAGAGATCTTTAAGCCAGTGAAGCACCTGAATCGTGGTCATCTTCGTCTCAGGACAAGGTAACTAATGTTAAATCAATGATGTCTTGCAGCCACTGCTGATGCTGTTGCTAGTTTGCATGTTTTGCAACTCTGGCACGGTGCTAACTGCTCTTCTGCAAAGCCTACGCTTAAATTCCTATTAAATCAAAGCATGCCCTCACCCTCTGAGATCCCAACAGCCAAACAATTTTGTGATGACTGTTTTGTTTCTTTCTACATGTTACTGCCTCCTCAAAGGTGATCCTATAAAAACAGATGTTTGCCAGCACTGCAAAGCATTCCATCCCCTCCTTGTACTTGGTGTTTCTGAAAAAGCACTGGTCCATCACCAAATGGAGGAGCTGGTTGCAGAGAAGGGCTGCCAGCACGACTTTCACAGCGTCGCTGCACAAGTATAGCCTTTTGGGCTGATGCTTCGTGTAGGAGATGGGTATTTTTTGAGCTTCCCATAAGCCTTTCTTAAGGTTCTGCTGAACTGCAAGGAAACTGCTCCCTCATGCTGATAGTTCAGAGCAGAGGTGGTGTGTTAATACTGAGAAATGAAGGTTCCTGGTTTAGCTGGGCGTTGCTTCCCGTCCCCCTTTAGCTGTGTGTCCTCTACCAGCGGTGCTGGGTACGGCTCTGGTGTCCCATTCCTGTGCTTCTGCAGGGGGTTGCTCAGTTTATAGCAGCATTAACTATTGCAGCCCAGGCTCTGTCTTGTTTTCACGCGATGCTGTGGCTGGTTTGGAGGTTTGAGTTGGCAGAACCTCACAGATCTTTTCTCTCTGCAGTTTGGTACTCGCACGCTCAGACCTGGAGATATCCCGGGCGGTGCTGAGTGTTGGGGAGGTCCCGCAGACCCGCTGTGTAGCCCAGACCAATAAAAGCCTCCAGACCTCTCCCGTGGGGAGCCGAGTGGTGGTGGGACGATGCCTTTTCCAAAAGCAGGGTCAGACTGAGAGAGCAGGTGAAGTTTGGGACCGCGACCCTCGCTGGCAACAGCTGTAGTGTTGCACACACAGGTCCTTTCCAGCCCCTCCAAGGAGAAGACCTGGGGCTGAGCACCCATCTTGTCTCCTGGGCCCCCAGAAGCACAGGAAGGAGGCAGCATCCCCCTCGCCAGCAGCACTGGGGTTTGGGAAGGGCCCACGAGGTCCCCTCTGGGGATCAACGCTACTTGTGTGGAAGTGGGTGGGCTCGAGGTGGCCGTGAGTCTGTGAGAGGGGTCGTAGTGAGCAGATGATGGGAAATCGGTGGAGGGCAGAACAGTGCGGAGGGACAGAAGGGTAGGGTTTGTCTGTCGTTGCGTATTTCTCCTTAGGACTTGTTTTCGTGCAGAAAGTTCTCAAAAATCAAACTTTGTCAAAGATATAATAGGAGAAAATACACATATATATGGCACTGGGGCCAAAAAACTGGGTTTGAACCCCTTGGAGTCTGATATGAGGGAATTTATGAGCGGCTAACAGATGAGTGAAAATCTGTCTCCAGGTAGATGTGACTGTGACTTCCAGTGGCTGATGTGATGGCTGCCGTCGCCTTGTTTGGCCAAGTGTCCTGACCCTGGAGCTGGAGGTGTTGCGCAGGGTCCCCGCTTCATCCCGCTGCGGCTTTGGGGCAGGGCTGGTGGGCTGGCTGCCCGCGCCCAGGGATCTCCCTGGTCCCCCCCGCAGCTACAGGTGTACGTGGGGGTTCAGGTTTTGCCTTTGCGAGGAGCTCAAATGCGCTATGTTAAGGCTTCGGTAAGAAAAATTAATAAAAATCAAATGTAATCCATGCTGGAGCAAGTCCTCCAGCATAACTCTTGGGCTTTATGGCTGAAAAGATCCCAGTGCTGTCATACTGCACGTGCCTCGGAGGCACTCTCTGAGCAGATAAAAATATATCTGTTCTGTAAGAGAGGAATTTATCTTTTTCTTTTTTTTTTTTTTTTTTTTATTTTTGCGTAGAAAGTGCAGTCCTGCTTTATTGTTACTTAAACACAGAATTCCTTTTATGAACCATAAACGACATTCAGGTGTAGCACAGTGACTTTAAATCAGCTCCTCTGGCAACCATTTAGATAGTGGATCGTAAGAAACGCCTAACTGGCCTGTTTCTCCTTTGGCTAATTCATCGTTTCAGTGCTGCTGACTTTAGATACCAGCCTTTCATGAGTTCAATGAGCATAAAAGCCATTTAGAATTCCAAAGAAGCAAGAAATAACTCAGCTGTGAGCAATATTTAAGCACGTGGTGGCGGCGGCGCTGCCAAAGCTGGCTCTTAATCTGTTTCAGAGAGCTGCTTGATGAGAAGAGTTGGGCTGGTACTTTGAGAAGTGGGGCTCAGCCCCTCTGGTGGGATGCGGTGCTGAGCGGGGCGTGATGCAGTGGGGATGGGTTTTGGGGGGAGCTGATGTGTAACGAAGCCCACAGTTTGCTTTTAGCCTCCCCGCTCCATTACTGCGTGTGGCTGAAGAGCATCTGAGCCAGAGTCTGCTCTGATTTACACCCCAGCTTTACAGTAGGATAATGCTGCTGATTTAAAGGGGGCTATCCAGGATTTATGGGGCTTTTTATAAGTAGGATCAGGAATTTTAGCCGTAATCCTGTGCAAATGTATGGGTGTGAGTGCAGATGTGCGCATCTGCATCACTGATGCAATGTAATACCCACGTACAGCCATTACGCAAAGACAAAATAATAGCAACACAACAGATAATAATGATGTGAGGTTACTTTTGCAAAAGTCCTTGCATTGCAGGGTTATAATATGATTCAAACCAGGCTCACAAAGATCCTCTGGTGGATAATCCGGCTGTAACCCTAAAGCATGTGTCTAACCCTAAAGCATGACTCTTCTAACATCCACTGTCATGAGAAAAATCAGTCTCCTCCCATTTTGGTAATCACTGGAAAAAAAAAAAAATCACTGTTTTCATTTAAGTCTTGATCTATTGTTTTTCTGGGATTATGTGGAATGTGTGCAAGGCCTTAGCTAAAGATTTCTATCCTGGAAGCACTATAACCTCACAGGACCAAAGAGATACCAACATCCCAGTGATGCTGTGAATCCAGGGAGACCGCTCAATCCTATGGCTAAAATACTGAGTAGGATGCTCTTCATCACTGGAGTGAGAACGTCAGAATAAGGGCTTTCTGGTTATTTATTATATTCTGCTTATTATACAGGGCCACGAAGATGCTGGGGGGGCTGGAGCAGCTCCCCTGGGGGGCCGGGCTGAGAGAGTTGGGGGGGGTCAGCCTGGAGAAGAGAAGGGGCCGGGGAGCCCTTCGAGCGGCCTCCCAGGGCTTAAAGGGGGGACAGGAGAGGTGGGGGGGGACTCTGGATCAGGGGGTGTGGGTAGGACAAAGGGTGATGGTTTTAAACTGACAGAGGGCAGATTTAGCTTAGAACTAAGGCAGAAATTCTCCCCAGTGCGGGGGGTGAGGCGCTGGCCCAGGGTGCCCAGAGCAGCTGTGGGTGCCCCCTCCCTGGAAGGGTTCAAGGCCAGGTTGGACGGGGCTGGGAGCCCCCTGGGCTGGGGGAAGGGGGCCCTGCCCGGGGCAGGGGGGGCTGGAACCAGATGGTCTTGAAGGTCCCTTCCAACCCAAACCACTCTGTGATTCTGTGATTTACTTTACCCAGCAGGTACGTGTCTTTACAAGAAAGTTCTGGGAACCAAGCGGACCCTCTGCAGATGTCAGCGGGCTTGGCTTCCATGTGAAGTATAAAATCAATGCAACTCAACAGCTTCACTTCAACAGAGGGTCTGGGCTGTTGTATGTCGTACGCTTCTTGACATCATCTGGTTTTAAGCCAGCTCCGATGATGGATGTTTTTGCCTCTCACCTCTAGGTTAGGGGGGAAAAAAAACAAACCCCTATCATGTTTGCTGTCTGTACAGTACTATTTCCAGACTAAAGAAAAAGAGTTAAATTACATTTTAACGGAACAATACCAAAAACAGCAAAGGTCAGGCAACTTCTAAGTAAGGTCACCCTATCGATTGCAACAGTGAAAGGATAGACATCAAATACTTTGCCATGAAAGGCTGAAAAGAAGTAAATTCAGCATGTTATATTGAAACCCAAGTCTCTTTCATATGTTGCAGAGCCTCTGACATAGCAGGTTTACTGTTCAAGCTGAGATATGTTGCCTTGCCAACATATATTCTGAGTTACCCAAGCAGATTTAATGTTTTTTGGAGTAGTGACTATTCTCTGTTTTGGGGGACACTTTTCTTTTTCTTTGCAAAAAATTGTTGCAGAAGATCTCAAACCTACCTAGGAAATGACCTTAATCAATTTAGTTCCACCGATGAGTATGAAAACTCAGATCTTTCTTTTTGCTTTCTCTAAACATTGTCTTGCTTGCATTGAGTAGGGTGACCGAGTCACAGCTTGATAGGAGAGTGCGTTTTGTTTGTTGGTTTGTTTTTTTTTTTTTTTTTTAATCCATCCAAGTGGCAGCTCTGTTTTGTCCAGAAGGATTGACGTGACTGACAAGTGTTTTGAATTTCTAAGCTCCAAGGTCTCAAAATGCATGAAAAGCGAATGACACACACACAAAAATGTAAATCTTTGGAAAACAAGCACCAACTACACACACACACACACACACAAAAAAAAGAGGCAATTCTGCAAAAGGGTGACAGACGATGCATTCATTCTGTCCCCCCTTTTTTTTCTTTTTAATAAGCCAGTGTTTCTGGGCCACCTACAGGCACATTTATGTTTTTTGCAGTAGGGAATTGGGATGCACAATAAGCCAAAGTCACGGTCGTCGTGCATCAGGGTGGGTCTATCTGCATTATCTCGGGGTTGCGGCTCCCATCGCCACCAGCTCGCCAGGATCTGTTCCCATCAGCTCCGTCTCGATCAGGGTGATGCCGTGGGTCTCAGTGCGATGGGCACACGACCCTTGAATACCCTCATTATTTAGGGCTTGGGCTGCAGGAGTCCCAAGAGAATGAAACCATGGAGCTGGGCTGTGCAGACGCAGCCGGAGGCGGTGCCTGACCCACCGAGCTCACGTCCCAATAATGTTGAAGGTGGGCTTTGAGGGGAAGGCGGGGGGGATCCCAGCACTTGCCTGCTGTGCACGGGTTGGTGGGGGGTTCCAGACTGGGACTAAGACATCCCCTGGGCTGTCCCCAAACAGGCTCTGCTGCAGGCTGCTTCACGTTAGGTCTGTGGGATGCTGTTTGCAGAGAGCAGAAGGTGTGAGAGGGAAGGCAAGTCGGATTTCTGGTCTCCCAACCAGCGAGCTGGCATCTCCTTTCTGCCGGGCACCCCATCGCAAAGTGGATTGACCTAGCTCGGGATTATCCATGACAGGCATACGAACCTCCTCTGGAGGGCATTTTAATCCTTTTTGCTTCCTCTCATCAAGGACTGGTAAAATATCTGCGACCACACCACCTGAGTGCAGGGTGTCGCTCCGCGAGGCTCTCTTCCCCCACATGGCATCACTCTCAGACCAATGCCGGATGAAAGGTATGGGAATCCTGCGCTGTGCAGAGGATGCTGAGCCCCTGTAGTCGTGGGCTGGAGCTCTTCTCTCTAATCTAGCCAACTTGTTCCAATGGCTGGTTCAATTTTCAAGGTGGCCCTGTTGCTTTGGTGGGAGGCGGGAGTGGCTGTTTTATGAAGAGTGGTGATGGAGAGAAAGTTTTTCTTCTCATTTCCCGTCCTGTCTGGCCCAGTGAATGCGATGTTTTTGGTTGAGGGGTTCGAAGGAGTGAGGGAGGCAGTCAGTTGGAAACGCCGATTCCACAAGCTCCTGAGAGCCACCAGCCGCTGCTTCCTCTTGGTTCAGCTCGACCGGTTCATCATGGGCCCGAGGTGGCTGCTTTAATGGGAAGTTGGCCGGCGGAGGAAAATCTATACCTTCCTTTTGCAGTAAATCAATAAAAAGCTGGAGTGTTTTGGATTCCTCCTTCCAGGAGAGAATAGTCCTCATTGTAAGCCTGGAGAATAAAATGTCAAGGAGAGGGAGAGGGAGGCTCTTCCCCCTTGCACGCTCCAACTCTCTTGGCTGAGGGGCAGCTTTGCTCTGCATGTCTCGTCCACGTTTGATTTTGGCATCGCTTGAGGCTTTCAAAACCTCGCCTGAGAGTTGTGCCTTTCTGGAGAGGTAAACGCCAGGCATTGTTTGTTCAATCTAATTATGGGATGAGGGTGATGGGGCCTAAGAAATCCCTGGGAAAGGATGAAAAGTGGATTTTTAGCGAGAAAAGCGTCAGCAGCCCTAATGTCTTGCTATATCACGAATCGTTCTCTGGGCACCATCTCAGCTCTGCCTGTCAGCCCCAGCACCCGGTAATCTCTTGGTTCTGCTTCTGCAAAAGATGCTTCAGGATGAAAGCCTGTATTTCAGGTTGGAAACTCTCTGACAGGTCAACTTCCTGAGTGACTGAGAGGGGTGACTGGTTGGCTCAGCCCCTGAAAGTCTGGATGCAAGCCTGAAGTGCATTAAACCTTCTCCAGGGACGGGGGTTTCACACTTGGAAAGCTTTGTGAGGTTTCCAGCGTTTGCTGCTTCCACTCAGGCTGGAATCCAAAAGTGCAAAGGCCCTTGAAAATGATTAATAAAGAACAAAAACCAGACCCTGAGACAGGTTCAGCTCTGCAACTCCTCTGAAACTGTAGGCTTGCAGAACTCTCACACTTTACTTGGGTAGATTTGTTCATGTAAAGCTGAAAACCCATTCTTCAGACTGAATTCAACCCCGAGTGCAGTTTGTAAAAGGGTTAAGAGCATCTCCAGGTATAACATCCTTGTCTCTAAATTGGAGAGACATGGATTTGATGGCCGGACCACTCGGTGGATAAGGAATTGGCTGGATGATCGCACTCAAAGAGTTATGGTCAATGGCTCTATGTCCAAGTGGAGAGCAATGACAAGTGGTGTTCCTCAGGGGTCAGGGTTGGGCCCGGCACTGTTCAACATTTTTGATGGTGACATGGACAGTGGGATCAAGGGCACCCTCAGAAAAATGCCCGACAACGAGCTGTGTGATGTGGTCAACGTGCTGGAGGGCAGGGATGGCATCCCGAGGGACCTGGGCAGGCTGGAGAGGGGGGCCCGGGCAAACCTCCTGGGGTTCAACAAGGCCAAGGGCAAGGTCCTGCCCGTGGGCCGGGGCAATCCCCAGCACAAACCCAGGCTGGGCCCTCGAGGAGTGGCTGGAGAGCAGCCCCAAGGAGAGGGACTGGGGGGGCTGGGGGGGGGGAAACTGCCCGTGAGGCAGCGCCGTGCGCTCGCAGCCCAGAACCCACCCGTGCCCTGGGCTGCAGCCAGAGCAGGGGGGGCAGCAGGGCCAGGGGGGGGATTCTCCCCCTCTGCTCCGCTCTGGGGAGACCCCCCTGCAGTGCTGGGGCCAGCTCGGGGGCCCCCAACAGCAGAAGGACACGGAGCTGCTCGAGCGGGGCCAGAGGAGGCCACGGAGATGCTGGGGGGGCTGGAGCAGCTCCCCTGGGGGGCCGGGCTGAGAGAGTTGGGGGGGTTCAGCCTGGAGAAGAGAAGGTTCCGGGGGGACCTTCGAGCGGCCTCCCAGGGCTTAGAGGGGGGGCAGGAGAGGTGGGGAGGGACTCTGGATCAGGGGGTGGGGGTAGGACAAAGGGTGATGGTTTTAAACTGACAGAGGGCAGATTTAGATGAGATCTAAGGCAGAAATTCTCCCCAGTGTGGGGGGTGAGGCGCTGGCCCAGGGTGCCCAGAGCAGCTGTGGCTGCCCCCTCCCTGGAAGGGTTCAAGGCCAGGTTGGACGGGGCTGGGAGCCCCCTGGGCTGGGGGAAGGGGTCCCTGTCCCTGGCAAGGGGGTTGGAACTAGGTAAACTAGGTGGTTGGAACTTGGTCCCTTCCAACCAAAACCATTCTATGGTTTTATAAATTGCCAGTGTCTGTCAGTATCAGTGGGTTGTACTCCTTTATGTGGCTGGAAGGTCTGGTCCAGGTAATTTGGTGGAATTAGATGGGATTTACTTGCATGAGTGGTCAAAGTGCTTCTATACATGTAGCATTCTGTCTGCAATTTGCCATTGTTCGTCATGACAACCTCTTATGTCAGTGAGAAAGTCCCAGGCACCTCTTGGCCTGAATTTCTTTTTATGAGGCTTTTTGATTCCCCTCCACTCCATGAGACCAGCAGCTCGTTGCCTGCGATGTGTGTTGGACCTGGGAGGTGGTTGGAGGAAGGGGAAGCTGTTCCCCATTTGTGCTGTCTATGTTGCATGTAAGGAAAGTCTGTGCAGGCGAAGATGCCTTTGGGGAGATGAAATAGCCCCAAAGATGAATTGTTGTCACACAGAATATAAAAGGAAGCAAATGTTTGGGATTATGAGTCAAATGTTGGTGATGATTTAGCGTTGGCTGGACAGCAGCCCCGGCTTGAAGGGTCCTTCTCTTTGGCCATGCATCTTCTGATCCGTGTGTTGAGTGTTACTCCAATGCAGAGGTGGCTCCTATGAATAATGAGACATCCCGTACATCACTGGCTCGTTGTCTCCCTCAAGGGATGCCCACTCCCGAGTTACAGGTGCTGCTCCTGTGCTCATGGCTGATATCCAGGGCAGGAAATCTTGGCCTGGCTGAAGCCTGTGGGATGTCATTGACAGATGGGAGCTGATCTCTGCTCAGCTAATCCTGACTCATAAGAGCAGAACCTGGGGCCTTCAAGGGGGTCCCTGTGACCTCTGGTAATCTTCAGCTGTTCAGAAATTTGGGGCATCTGGCAAAGGTGCAGTGAGGTTTCTGGAGGCTGGTTGTGTGGTTGGCATAATGAGGTCTCAGTCTGATGTATGAGGGTAGCAGCAACCATAAATACAAAGGATCTTGTGGTCATCAATAAAAAAGACTGCTAGCACTTACTGAAAATGGCTTCTTTATAATATTTGTACTATATATATACATGCTATACCATATATTTATACTCATATCAAGCTAGTCCTGCGGGTGGAGAACACGGCAATATACAGCACCAGAAATACTATTTGGGATCTCACAAATCCTTTCTGCTTTCCTCAGGTGAGTTACCAACCACTTCCACTTTACCGGGCATCAGATTACATCCACGTCGCTTGGGAGCTAAAACTGTTTCTACTTGCATGGTATTGGAAAAGGGAACTTTGACTGAACTGCAAGTGGTCAGATTTGAGTTACACAAGTAGTACCTTCCTGCAGGGAGTTGTTGTTAGCTGATTTAATCACCTTCCCTCCTTCCACTGACAGCAGAAGTTATGCATTAGAGGAAGACAGCAAGGGAGACCGTTCAAAACAAGACTCTGAGGTAACCCATCATCGCATGCCTCGTAGGAGAAGGCTGGATACAGCTAATGGGGGGAAGAGCAAAGCTGTTGACTGTTTCCAGGACCTGTGGTTCACAGGCAAGGAGGATTTTTTTTTTCCCTTTACTTCTGTATGATGTATGTGAAGCTGCCTTTTTAACCCAACCAGAAGCATGTTCAGTTCTGATTTTGAGTCAGCTGAGGTGGTGTTCGAGCTTTTTCGTAGCGCACAGCCTCTCTGGTTGCTCTTGTTTATTTGCAGAGGGTGAAGATGAGAGTGTGGGTTTGGGAGAGCCAAGGAGCCTGTGCTGAAGTGGTAGGGTTTTGCACCATTTTTAGCAGCAGTATCGGCTTGATAACCAGCGCTGTATTCGTCAGGCTAGATAAAACTCATCTGAGGTGTTCTGCTGGTTTGGCTTGAGTGTGCTCTTCCTCTGCCTCGAGTGGTCTTCTTCACCTCTTCCTCCAAACCTGGGGCTGATTTGTGCCCTGTGTTTCCATCAGTCCCGGGGGCCTTATCTCTGCCTAGCAGCCGGGAGCAGGACTCTGTCCTATCTGTGATGCCGCAGGCACGGCTCCGCACCAGCCAGCACCTGAAATCCTAACAGCAGGGCTGGCAGCGAGCACCAAGTTCTCCGCTCATCTTTCCCCTTACTCTTGCAGGTCCCTCCCAGCCGAGGGTCAGGCCTCTGGGCCCCTTCATGAACACGCACAAGCGATGATGCTTTGTAAAAGCCGTTTTTTAGCCGTCCTGCCGTGGGAACAAGAGCGGGGTGTGTTTCAAGCCAGCTGATGCACTGATGGTCTTGCTGCCTGCAGGGCTCCCAGAAGCGAGGCGAGGGTCATAGGAAGTAATATCTCTTGTTAGATCAGCCGATAGATTTGGGGAAAAAACAGACAAGCTGTTTTTCAGGCTAAAAGCATATCTGGTTTTCCCCAGTTGTATCAGCGCTGGTTTTTCCAGCTGTATCTATGCGTCGCGTACAGCCAGCTGATAAAAGACGTGCGCCGTGGTCCCTGTGCTACCAAACACTGAGATGCCACAGGAATTATATTCCTGTTATTGGCAGCAACCTGTGACCTGGTGGAGTCCAATTCTTACACATCTCGGCCTGAAAGCCCCCTGGTAGAGGATCCCTGCTCGGATGGGGGATTCCCATCCACGCTCCCGTTATTCGTCTGCCTACAAAGGTGCGAGGGTCTCTTCTCTTGGTAGAAACCATCCGTGGAAGCTCATGCCCCAAGAGGCTCATGAGAGCCTGGGTTGCACGCAGACCCCTTCCAATCCACATTTGACAGACTGAACTGGCTTGTTATGAAACTCTGAGATAATACCGTGCCTATTGGAAGTCTCTTTTGTTTTATAGTGGGATTCACTTTCTTACCTGCCCTCCGGCTGCAAGAGCAGCCAGTTGTTTCTGTGCAAGTCTAATACAGGTTAGTAATATATCATAGGGTAAAATTATAGGTTTTTCTTTAGTGCCAGACATTAGGAAGCATCTGGTTAAAGAAGCACCCAGCATGGATAAATCATGTTTAAAAAGCTTGCAATTCTTTTTTAAACTGCTTTTTTTTTTTTTTTTTTTTTTTTTTGGTGTACTTCTACCTCCAGGGGCATCTCCCCAGCTGGCTGTGGAGGAGTGATTGTCGGTGAAAGCCCAGGCTGGCGAATGCTCTGCTGGAAAGACAAGAAAGTAGTGGAAATGTTCTGAATTCAGTTTTATACCTCATTTACCAGGGATTGCCTTTAAAAGCTGATTTTTCAGCTAAAGTGGGTTTCCTTTTACTCTTTTGGCAAAGGAAATATTTTGCACAGGGCTTTTGTCAGAGCATCTGTTCCCTTCATTTAAAAAGTGGCTTGTTAAGCTATGCTTTGTAAGTATGTGCTTATATAGTGATTCCCTGCTACTGCTTATGATAGGATGCCCTCCTCAGTTGCACATACCTTTGCCTGTTGGAATTGGAGTTTTCCAGCTGAGGTGCCTGCCTTGGACTGAGTTCTTCTGGAGAAATACCAGCTCAGAGTGAAACAGTCACTTCTGAGAATAAGACTGTGGAAAACCAAATAATTTGGTCCATGTTAAAGCAAGCCTGGCTCTCTCTTGTGGGAAAGGCAAGGGGAAAAGAAGACGTATTAGAGCTTTTCAGTTAATTCCCTGAACATGCCTCTACATGGACCATGTTTTACCCTACCAATGTCTCCCGCTGCACCCAGGAATGCAAGGCAGAACTGTCCTTATGCTTGTGCAAGCCTGAGAGATATGGATGCCCTGTCGTTGAGGGGAACTTGATCTCCATTTGGTGGCTTCCAGTACGATGAAAAGCAGCAGTGAACTGCCTGGAAGCATGAACAGTTTGCAGTTCATGGTTTTATTGTGTTTGAGACCATTTGTTGGGGGGTTTTCTGTGTTTTTTTTTTTTGTGTTGTTGTTGTTGTTTTTTTTGTTTGTTTGTTTGTTTGTTTTGTTTTGTTTTGGTTTTTTTTTAAGACAAACCATATCACAGCCTGGAAGAAGTTACATGTTTTTCAGAACACATAAAGATCTGAATAATCTAGTCACACTGGGCTGTGCCTGGGGCATTCCAACACCCGAAAACCACTGGGGATGTAAAGTTGCCCACTAGAAGGATGGAGGTGGCTTTGTTCAGGCAGCAGGACCTGCAGTGGTCCAGGAGGCAGCCTGTATTTTTGGCAAGGAGCATCCCCAGTGAAGAACTGGTGTGGCTGCTGGGGAAGGAGCATCCAAGTGTAGTAGATGATGGGCAGCTTGGACTGCTGGGCCACCTCCAGCCTGGGATGTGCAGTTTGGAAAGGAGAGGGTGGTTCCTCTGTGTGTGCCCCCTTTGCTGATGGCTGCTGAGCCAGGCCATCCAGTGTTTGCAGGTGGGAAGATCAGCTCCGTCAGCATCTGCCTTTTGGGTTAATTTTCCTCGGTATTGTAGAAGGGGAGTTGTTTATTAGAAACTTCACTCCAGGCTCCAGTGATCCTGCGGCATCCGTGTGTATTTGCATGCAAAATAACCACGGATCAGTCAAATGAGAGGTGGGAGATGAACGAAGTGGGAGCCAGAGTATATTTCCAAGCAAAAGCCAGCTGTATTTCTTTCCTATTGCATTCGGAGAAGATGTCAAAGGGGCAGCGGCCGTGGGATGTGTCCCTCAAGGGGCCAAATAGGTGCAAGCCCCTGCAAATGGGTGCAAGTTGAAATCACTCGCTGCGTTTCCCAGCCTCTGGTAGCAGCGATGGGGGCAAACAGCCTGGGGTGCACTGAGCAGGCTGGCTGCTACTCCAAAAAGATGACCGTGGCATTTTTCTCTCCAGGGTAGCCCTGAAAGTGAAGATGTTAAAAGCTAAACAAAACAAACAAACAAACAAAAAACAACAACAACAAAAAAATCACCATGTTTACATGAGCTACAGCCCTGGCCCGTTGTCTGTCAGCTAACGGGCAATTAAATTCTCCCAGCAGGTTGCCTGCCTGTACGTGATAAGATAGGAGGGTGTGAGCGGGGTGATATCGATAGTTTCTGGATGCACTGTGTCCCGGGGATTTACGTTGGGGAATGAGGCAAGGGGGGACATCTCCCCTGGAACACCCTTTATGTTCAATTCACAACCGATTTGCTTCGAGCAAACAAAGACGGGCGCAATCTGCATGAGAAAAGCTTGCGGAGGGACAGGGGCTCGGCCGGCTTCAGCTGCAGGATGCGATCTGATCCCGTCCCAACCTACGTGTGTGTGGGGTAACCGGGTGGGCTTGGAAAGGACTTCTTGGCGGCAGCCCAGCTTCCAGGGAGAGCACGAGAGGCAGCTCACTCCCAGAGCCGGTTTGGTAGCTGAGGGCTGCGAACTCGATGGATTTAGCAGGTCCTGCAAGCCTGACTCACCTGGCAAAATTTCCCTCAGCTGGTTTTTTGCAGGGCTTGATCTCTGTGTTTGTGTGTCTTGACACAAAGAGTGGCCAAAGCCTGCAAAAAAGACATTATTGTCGCTGATGATCCGAAGCAAAAATGAGCTTTTGCAGTGCTGCCCTTCCTGGGACAAAGGCAGGGTTGGTGTTTTGGTGATGCAGAGAAGGCCGGGGCAAGGGGGAGATTCCTGAATGTAGAAAGAAAATGCCTGAGCTTGTAGAGGTGCTGCAGCCAGAGACATTTTTTTTTTTTTAAGCAGGGACACGATGCTGTGAACGTAGCACCCGAGCCACGCGCTTTAAATTGGGATGTACACACAGCCTTGCCGGCCAGGAGGACGCTGGCACCTCTCTGTCACTCACGCTGCTCTGGCGGGACGAGTTTGGGCACTGAGCTGCCCGCAGTGTGCCTCGCTGGGTGGGTGCATCGAAGCAGGCATGGGGAAGAGAGGTTTTGCCACTCCTCCTGTGGGGATGGTGGTGGAGAGGACCAAGCCCGGGAGGAAGATGAGGGGAGGTCGAAGGGTCTTGCTACCTTTGAGAGGGGATGGACCGAGGACGGGGGCTTGGGCCACTCTCCCCAGTTTTTTGCTGTTCTATCCCTTTCCATCACAGCACCGGGTGCTGCTGCTGGCAGAGGAGGTTGGTACCCCAGCTGTGGTTGCCTCTGGCAACCCGTTGCCCTTAGCAACATCCTCTCCTGCCCGTACGCTTGTGCCCTTCAAACTGGAGTTTGGTGTTGTAGCAGAGTAAAAAGAAGGTGTTCTGCTGGGATTACTTCACTTCTGCTTGAGCTGCCCTTTCCCAGTTCTCTCATCTCTTAATTAATCCATCCCCTGGAAATCTTTACGTGCAAGGGCATTACTCAGCAGAGTATTTAGCCCAAGAATATTAGGGAAAGGCAGGAAGAGCTTCTGATTGTGCTGTATCTGTAGCGTAGGTGTTAAAGATGTATTTGTGAGCCAGTCAGAGAAGAATGCTGAGGAAATCCTGTTTGGGTTAATCTTGTTTAATTTTATAATAAAAAACAGATGGCTGGCCATCTGGTGCTTCTTGCAATCAAATATCTCACAATTAACAGTAATTTACTTGCCCTGAGACTTCCATGATCTTTGTGTGAGTTTTTTTTTTTTTTTTTTTTCCCTTCAACCTGAGTATGTGTGGTCCCTTCCTAGAGCAGTGTCGAGCGTAAGCCTAGCCTTGGAGCTGGCTGTAGAAGCTTGTGGTGGAGAGCAGTGCAGGGGTCTCGGGGGGCATCGTCTTTCCTGCTGGAGCTTCCACTTAACACCCCCAAAAATAGAGGCAGGCGGAATATTATCTTCTGCTTCCCAGACTCTGGAGGAGCCATGTTCAGGGTAAGCTAAGCAAACCTCAGTACATACCTAGGTATGCATCGGTGCAAGAGATACAAGACGACACTAAAGGGGAATACACAAATTAGATCTACATTTTCCAGCAGGCTATGGGATTTCTTCAGAGCTCAAAATGATTATAGCTACAGCGGGTTTTGTCCGGCAGCTTTAAGTTATTGAATGTAATTAAACAAGATGCAGGTGATCCTCTGTACTAGAAAAGCTTTCCGAGGGAATCAGCAGCAAAATGGGATGCAGAATAAAACCCTCGGGGCAAATATGCCATTCTTCAGTGCAGTCTTTCCTCCAGGAGGCTTAGAGACCCTCGGGATTCATCCTACACGAGCTGTTCAGTGGTAATGCCAAGTGTGATGGGCAACTACCAGCTGCAGAACCACACACTGCATCGCTAGTTGCATCTTGGTTTATCCCAAGGATGAATTTGGACCTTTGTGACTTGCAGTATAATACAGGTGCCTTCTATTCCTGATAACATTGATGAATTTGCTGACAGGAGGCGGAACTATCCTGCCTTTTCAGGGTGACGGGACGCACATCTCTTGGATGACGATGGATTTTTAGGTGGTGCTGATGCTGCTGAAAATGGCATTTATTCTTCTGAAATGCTAGTCTGCTGGTTTAGTTATATTATTTCCAGAGGTGGCATTGCCAGTGGAGACCAGCCTTTTCAATAATTTCAGATCTCTCTTGAATACTTCCTTCCCCAACCACCTCTGTAGTTTAATAGCATCAATAGTGAGCATGAATAAATGAATTCCAGATGAGAGATCTGCATGCCAGTAGGTAAGAGCTCTCCCAGGCATTCCTGTGTGATTGCTAGCTGTTTACTATCCTAATATTTTTTTGCTAGTAGGTGAAGAAAAATAATTGACCTCTTCCCCTCCTCCTCCTCCTCCACAAAATCACTGGCTTCATTTGCACTGGATGTGCTGGTGATAGCTTCATCAGGGAATTGGGTCGTGGAGCTAAAAGATATTTTCATATATAGCAGGGTACGTTAAGCTGCTGCTATGCTCCATCCTCCAGGTTGTTTATTTAACTACAGACGAGTCTTCTGAAGAGCAAGAGCACGTTTTAAGGGGGGTCCCAAAGGGGACTTTGGGCCATTGGTGGGATCTGCAGAGCTAACAGGTATAGCGTTTCATGCTGCCCCCGATGCCAAATGATCAGATCTCGGAGGTGCAGCTGGGGCGTGGATCTGACATCCACCCAGAGCAGCTCACCATCCATCCAGATAATGGCGGGTGGAAAATCAAAGTGATTAGTGGAACAGCATGAACACAAAGGTCAATAAAATGGTTTTTATTATTAGAGTAGTGGAAAAATACTGAATATGAGGATTAGGGCCCTGCATACATGAATGTTTCTGGGCAAGTGCTGCTCAGCTCAGCACGGATAGCATTTTGGAACCTTTTCATCCTGTTTCCCCCTTTTCTTTTCCCTCTTTACAGGTGATACCAGGGCTGACTCTTTTGTCCTTCAGTGCTTATTTTTCCCCCCCTAGTGCAGCCTGTGTATCTTTTTCAGAAGAAGGATTAGAATGGATGATGCAATGACTATGACCTGTATCTGTCAGGTAACCCCACAGAGGGCACCCTCTTTTTTCTGGGGTATGTGCCACTTTGGGATGTCACTAAGGATGAGATTACAGGCTTTGGTTCAAACTCTGCTCAATTCATGTTTCCCCACCCTCCCGGTTATTTATGCGGAGTGGACGGAGGCCCTGGGGCTCTCTGGGTGGCATTGCTCCCGCCTGAACTTCCCCGTGGTCCCACCACCGGCGTGGAGCTTGGCTCCACCTGCTCCAAGGGCTGTGCAGACCATGCGACCTGCTTGAGCCCTTCACCCTGCCCTTTGGGCGCTTGCAGTCGTTGACCCTGCAGCGCCCATCAGCCCATCGCTGTCGCTCGTCGTGCTGGGAGAAAGCCTCAATGCCCAGCAGACCTCTGATGCTGCTTTAAAGGGTCTGTGCAATCCCTGCTAGGCAGAAGAACGTCAAGAGGCACTGGGGAGAAATAAAGGATGATGAATCAGCCATGCCAGGAAGCGAACCTTGTTCTTTAGGAGAGCTGGATCTTGCCAGCACAATAGCTAGATTACAAAGCCATTTCCTCCAATTACCTTCTCTGTCAAATCTCTGTGCTGTCTGGCATTAGGAAAGCTTGGATCCAAATTCATTGTGAATTGGGGCGACGACACCAGAGATTTCTAAATTAATATCCTGCCAAGAGGAATTGAGCTTGTATTTTCCAATCATGTCAGTTCTGATTCCTTTGCTTGTCAGAGAAAACTTTGACTTGCCATCTGATTTCAAGGGCACAAGTTAGGGAAAATTGTGGGTTGCTCAGCCCAGCACGTTGAGATTGCTGTGCAGTGGCTGCAGGGAGCTTTGTGCCAAAAAAATAATATAAAAAATGGGCTTTGTGTGCTATTCATGGCACCTGGAAAAGAGCAAAGTGGGGAGACCAGAGGCACGGGGTGATGATGAGAGGGAAAGAGAGGGCATGCCCTCCTCCTTGAAGCAGCGGGATTGTGCACAGGTTGTTCCCAGGGAAATCGGAGTGCGGTGCGGGAGACACATAATTCAACAAAATGTATTCATAGGCTGCGCATTTACTTGTAAAGAAGATGCTTTTGTGGTCTGCACCGAGCTGGGGAGCATCAGGAGTAGAATTGCCCAGGCAATCAGTGTGTGAGCCCGTCCTCTGACCCCCATTCATTCTTCTGGAAGAGAAATAGTGATGAATTAAGTAACACCCAAGGCTTGGGGGTGCCTCTAACCAGAAGTTAGGATCCTGCTTTAGCCTCCCCCTTATCTTTCTGCCTCTGCTCCCTCGGGAGGGAGGTCTGTGCCATCCCCCTTCTCCACGCACAGCTCGGTGCTGGAGGAGGCTGATGCTGAAAGGATGGCAATGAGATGTTTCCACAGCGACCTCCTCCCTGCAGAAAGGCAGTGGCGTGTCTCTGCTTGGTAGCTGTTCACCAGAAGTGCCTCAGACCCCTTGCCTTTATTCAACTCTGAAAAATGCACCCAGTGTTGCACTTACAGGGCTTTTGGAAACCTGTGGCAGGGTGGACTGGGGTGTAGAAAGTTATGAGCCATTCTGGGTGCATTTAAAGACCTTAGTGTGTTTGCTCTGTAGGCTAGGTTAGATACATTCGACTGAATGTCAAAGGACTCCTTTTGCACTGCAAAACCCAAGGACCTTAAAATTTCCAGGAAAGGAGCGGCACGTTGATCAGCTACTGTTCTCTAATGCCACCTAATCTGGGTCTGGTGGCCGCGCTACCCGAAAAGCCTGCTTTTACAGGGTGGGATGACTCTGGCACAGCGGTCTCCACAGCTGCTGATGGGAATGCTGCAGACCCACAAGGTAAGCTGTGGTGGAGCTGGTGGGAATCGGGAGGGTCTGCATGTCCTTGTCCTGCTGCAGACAGACTGGAAGAGTCTTCAGAAAGCGGGAGCGCAGGGTGAGGACCACGCAGCAGCAGGGGACAGCTTGGTGCCTGGCACCTCTCCTTCTCCGGGAGCAGATTCGGGGTGCTGGTGAGCCGGCTGGCTCCATCGCCAGAGCACACTGGGAAGAGGCTGAGCTGGGAATGCCAAAACCCGCGGACCTCGAGCGCCGGCCATGCTGCTGTGAAGGGGGCTGATGCGTGCGGCTCGGGGGGGGAAAGCCCCGAAGAAGAAATCCTGTAAGAGCCACCAATTTGAGCAATGTACGAAGGGTTTTTTAGGACGGCGAAGCTGATTTACCGCGTGGGCGATGGTTTATGTCCCTCCTGTTAGCTCTTCTTAGTGGGTGAAGGAGCCTCGTGGGGTGCACCAGAGCTGAGCCCCCTCGGCCGGTGCCGCCGGGGATGCACAGCGACGCACGGCTCCTTTGTCAGGGCGTCAGATGTTGTTCAGCGGGCACCCAGCCAGCGGGTCGCACCCCTGCGAAGGCACCGTCGGCCCTGGGTGCCAAGCGTTCCCGCCCGGCTGTTGGGAAGGGGGCACCTGCTTCCCCCGGGCATCCCTGCCGTCAGCTGCAGCTGCCCAGCGCGGGGACCGTGTCCCTCTCTTCCCGGCCCCGTCGCAGCTGCGAGCGAAAGGTTCTCTCGTGTGTGCAGCACCGTCAGTGCCAACTGCCAGCCGGGCAGGGGGAGGCTGACGCTGTGCCGGCGGGGAATTTGGAGAGGTTTCCAGACCTCTCCCCCCACGAGCTGTTTGTATGAAACCATCTGCCTGCCCCGGGGAGGGAGCTGGGGTCCGGCGCAGCCGTGGTGGAGCTGGAAAGACTCAGCAATAGGTGACGTCCCTCTGCCCTTAATATTAATCCCACGTCCTGCCGGCGGCTGCCTGCGCCGCTCGGCTCCTGACAAAAGGGTGAGAAGACGGGCAGCGTCGTGCTCTCCGGAGGAGCCAGCAGCTGCAGAGGTGCTGGTGCTCAGCGCCGCGAGCGTGGGGGGGCTGCGTGACCAAGCACCCCACTTATCACCCACCCACACTCCCCCTGCCCCGCACACCCAGCAGCCGCAGCTCCTTATCTCTCTTCCCAGCACTGGCGGGGTCTGTGCCAAAGGCCGGAGCAGAAGAAACTGGTCTCTGTGTCATCTCCACAGCCCTCTTCTCAGCTGCTCTCCCCATCTCCCAGCACTCTGGCTTGCTGGGTGCTGGGGTGTTTTTGGGTGCTGCACTGGGAAACACAGCCCCTTCATCGAGGCTTTCTCAACCGTGGCTTTATCAATTTGAACGGATGTGGGTTTTTTTGAAAACTCCAGCTTTGAGGCATGCACTCTTTTTAAACGGTTTCGGTGGAAATTTGCACTTCAGTGGATGTATGGAAAAATGGTGTTTTCAAAGTGAAACTGAAATGGAAACCAGCCTACCCTCTCCTCCCCCTCTCTCCCCAGTGAAATGTTAATTGGAAAGTGCGTCCTCTGTTTTGACATATCTGAAGCACAGAGACATCCTTCTTTTTACTTCCTCCACTTTGCTGTTCCTTTCTTTGCTTCTATTTCACTTATTTTCTTTATGTCTTGGGTCCGTCCCCAGCCAGCCCTCAGCTCTCCTCATCACTTGTAGGGTGCAGGGTGTCACGAGCAGTCTGCTGAAGTGTGTCGAGTCCCTATTTTTTCCAGTTTCCTTTGCTAAGATGTGCTCAGAACTGAAACTCTCTATAGAAACTCTGTACTTTTTACATGAATTTTATAACGCGAGCGGGCTGCTTTGGGTCCTGCCCGTGTGTGGGGAGGAAAGCAGATGGCTCCCCAGGAGCTGCTGCTTTACCTGTGGCTGGGGAGCCTGTTTGCACTGGCAGCTTGCTAAAATCCTCACGTCCTGCTGCGCATCTTTCCCTCTCTTGCTGGGGAGAGGGTGCTGTGTGCCGCGGTCCTGTGCCTGCAAGGAGGGTTTAACGCCAAGGGGCTGCGCTGCGTAAGCTTGTGTGTGTGTCAGCTTGGATGTGAGCATCGTGTCTGAGAAAACCCTTCTTATTCAGAGGTCGTCCCCTTCGCTGGGGAAAGCCTGGGTGCAGAAATAGCCGCTAGTGATGCCCAGCTCTTCTCCCAGCTCATCGTCGTGTGGCCGTGCAAGAGGAACGGGCAAGACCTACGAGGAGGGATGCAGTGGGGCGACGGAGGCTGCGGTGGATGGCGCCATGGGGGTGCTTTCGTAGCTGTCTAGACATCTCAGGAGAGATGCTGGCTGCGCATCACCGGGCCGAGATCGGAGGGGTGCTCGGAGGGGCGGACGGGCCCGGCGCTGCGGATCGGTGGCGATGAGATGCCGCGGCTGTGCATTGTGCGAGGAGCTGCTCACGTGGTTTCAGCCGAGCCAAAATATTCTTTCAGAAAGAGAACAGACCAGATGTCTTATTATGGCTGCTCACAATGCTGTCCTCCAAGTACAGCGATCCATCAGGAGGCTCGGCACAGCCCTACAGAAAAGTCCATGACACATTTTTACAGCAGGGCCGGGTTCTCACCGCTTGTGTGCATTTGTATCCCTTGACAAATAGCTGTTTGACTTCGGTTTTGTTCAAAGGCACGGTGGTGTCAAGCACAGGGCTCCTATTCAAGTGCCCACCAACGGTGGTCCACAACTCGCCGTTTCCTCTTCTTTTCTTGCTTTGTTTCCCCATGACAGTCAGTCAGGAACTTTTTCTTTTTTTTTATCTCACAGGGTTTTTGAAAGACAATTTTAAAGGATTTATCCGCAGTGAAACAATGCCTCTAGTAAGGACTGTAAAAACGGCTTGGGAGTATATGGTGTGAGGAATTCCCATTTGCATTGATATGTTGCTGGCATGACACTTAACTGGGCTTTTTTGGGTGATTTTTCCAGCAAGTTGATTTATAGAATTGGCTGGCAAAGCCTTGCATACATTGAGAAATGCAGCTCTTTCTACAATGGACCAGCTCATCCTTAACGAGTGATTCCTCTTATAGCTGGGAGATGTGCTCCAAGCTGCTCTGAGCGCCATGGGCACAGAGGAGAATGAGTACCAGGTTATGAACTGCGGTGTTTGTCGCGCTGTATAAACCTGTGTAGGTAAGGTGTTGACTTTAAACTGCTTTCTAAGTTACGTCTGTGCCCCAAGTTGCCTACAGAGAATGGATCCCAGATGTGTCATGGGCTGTACAAACACGTAGAGCGAGGATGTCCCAGTCTGCACCAGTGAAACCCGTGCAGATCAGTCTGTGTGACCCCGGCCGCGCTGTGCCAATACGGTGTCCCTGCCTAGGTCTCCTGGTTATTAAAGTTTGGGTTTGCAAATGAGGAGTCCTTTGTATTCCCCAGACTGTGACTTTCTGCCGTACTTCTCTAGCTGAAGTTCCCCTTTGACTTCAGTGAGTATTTTGTGTGCTTGGAGAGCATTTTTCATCACTCGAGCCTGAAAGGGAAGAAGATTTATGGAATGGGGAGCATGAGGCACCAACTCAGCAAATACCAAAGCGTGTATGTAAGTGTTTGCAGGTCAGAGATGTAAGTACTCAACTGGTCTTGGTCTTTGAAAGCCACTATGTATTGCTGGGTGCAAAGGCTGAGCTGAGAACATGCAACACAGTTTGCATATTGACAGTTTCAGATGTCTGGTCTAAGGAGACCCTTCTCTCCGCTGTGCTTCTTGCATCTTCTTCCGATCACTCTCAGTCTCAGCCTGGTTAACAGGCTTACAGCTACTCAGTGCCCTCAGCAGATGTTGAGTATCACATTGTCAGTGCAGTAGATTCATTATCTTTTTTATGGCCTTAGTCTTCATTCTCTTCAATTTTGGCAAGTAGATTATGATGTTTCTGACCTATTATTGTTTCTCTCTCCTTCTGACCCGGTGATGTCCCCCAGCTATGGGCCATCATTACGGAGGTCTTTGGTGGCCCTTCCTATGCTCTTCTGCTTTCTCCAGAGATTATCTTTCACTCCAGCCTTCGAAGTCTCTCTCAGCACATTGCAAGCTTCTTTCTAGACAGGTAAAGCCTGGGGGAGTCTTGTGGCAGATAATGTGAGCATCTTGATTGGTAATTGTAAAGTCAGGATCTGTAATTAATTTTTCTATAAAACTCTCAACCTCAAGGTGACCCTTTATCCATCTATTAATTAGCAAGGGGAAGGGACGCTCTTGTCTAGAGGCAGAAGACAAAAATGGGAGCAGGGAGGAAATAGAACTGGCTCCTTTGCTTGAATGATAAATATTGTTCCCTTCGTGCCTTAAATAAAATGAGAGTTGGGCTAAAACCAGTGAGGTTTAAAAAAGAGATTTTGGCGAAAACCAGCCTCAGAAACACAGACGTAAAAAGGATTGGAGAGAACAGTCCTGGAATAGGCACCAGGGACCCCATCCAGCAGATTCCTTGCCTTCTGAGGCAAGCTCAGTGATACCTGTGTGATTCTTCATAAATGTTCGTTTAACCTGGTTTTGAGACTGTTAAAATGTTCTTTTTTGCAAGCGCGAGGCTCAGGAGCACACGTGATCGCTTGGGTTCTCATGTTAATTTCTGTGAGCTGTGGCTTTGGGAAAAGCACCAAATATCGCAAAAGCTGTTAACACTTCATTATTTGCATAAATTATTTTTTCTTTTTTTTTTTTTTTTTTTCTTTTCTTTTTAATAGCAACTTGGAAGCAGTTTAAAACTCCTGCCATGGAGGGCTCTGTCAGAGAATATTTTTTTTTTTTTTTTTTTTTTCACAAATCTTCATGTGAAATTGATTATACAGTCCTATGTGCTAGAGCCTTCCGTGGAAGGAGAACTTGATGTACTTCCATATAAATCTACGGGCAGTAGGACTTGTTCTGCCAGATTCAAAGGAAAGAGAAAAGTCCCCTAGAGATGAGAGCAATATCTAACAAAAGCAGATAACGTCTGACAAACCTTATTAATATTGAGAATTCAATGTCTGCTGATCTGGAGAGTGTGGCAAAATGTGCCTGTAGTAGATGGCAAGGATACTTGCTCAGGGACCAGGCAGCTTTGCCAAAGAAGAAATGTGAATTAAAAAAAAAGTCATAATAGATAGTTGAAGTGTTTGTTGGTTGACTGGACTAGATTAAAAAAAAAAAAATAAAGATAAGAAGCAAAAGCAGTTTCAATTGACCCTGTTGAAGGCTTTTGGGGAACTCTTGGGAGAAAAGCTAAAAATGCTTTTGATCCAATATCTTTCCTTTGCCCTCAAGTGAAAATCTACTTTTTTTTTTTTTTAAGATTAACATGTAAAAAGAAAAACCACAACAGGGTGGGGGATTTTTTGTTTGTTTGTTTTTTGTTTTTTTTTGTTTTGTTTTGTTTTGTTTTGTTTTGTTTTGGGTTTTTTTATAGCTAAAAAATAGTCCATAGCTGTATTTGGTGTGACTGTAACCAGTTGCTGAGCACAGCCTGGGGTGGTAGGCTAGCAGCAGCTCATAGCTTGCCGTCACTTGTAGAGACAGCATTTCTGACTTTTCACCTTCTGATCTGGGCTGATGCTACCTTTCTGAAGACCCTCGAGGTGATTAAAGGATGCACTGTGATTACATTTCCAAGCCTCTGATACTCACGTATCCCCCTAGAAAGCTAACGGGAGAGCACTGTGTTGTAATACCATGAACTGCTTTGGAGAAATTTAAGTGTAAGTATGTTAAGCTATGATTTATATTCACCACCGAGCCTTGAAATTTCTTCCAGGAGATCCCAGCATGCTTGTATGTCTCGGTGCTGTAGGTTCCAGGCACATCAGCAGATAGCTGAGCTATGGTGAGCAGTTCTGATTTGTGGGGTTCCTTGAGGCAGGCAGCTTCCCCAGCGGGTGTGATTTTTGGTGGTTTTTTGTTTTTTTTTTTTTTTTTGATTTGGTTTGTTCTGTTCATTGCACAATTCCTTGGCACAACGCCTTTCACCTTGTCTCCAAATGATTGTTTCTACCTCTGCGTCCCACTCGGTGAGTCAGGTTGAAGGCATCTTATTCAGCGCAGTGTGTTTCTTTTTTATTTTTTTTTTGCTTTTCCAGATGTGCGTGAGCTTTAGGACAGTAACTGGAATGGAGACAAGTGTTATGAGTGGCTTTGGTGCTCAGCTCTAGTTCTCCCAGAAGGTGAAAGGGGACAGGACTTCAATGTAGGATGGAGAAGCTTCACTTTCCATACAATTACAGCTGATGGCTGTATCCCTTTGGTGCTGGGCCGGGTGGCAGGTAACCACTGAGCTGTTTTATTCTCTAGCAGCACCAGCAAGCATTTCAGATGAAGCCACCACCAAAGGAATGGCTTCTGTGGACTCTCTGCAGGATGCAGTGATTCAGCACAGATCCTCTCTAGAGACAGCCTGGTAAAATGAGGGTCCAAAGTCCAAAACTGGAAACTGCCCAGGCCTCCCTGCTCACCTTCCAGCTGATGCCGGGAGTACCTCTACTCAACCTGGTTGATTTTGGAGCCTTCAGAGTGACTCAAGTTGCTACCTCCGCATTGTTCTCAACAGCCTGGAATCTGTCTACTGACCAAGGCTGATCAGGACAGAGTAATCAGGTGCCAGCACGTCTCAGTTTGTACGCTCAACTTCCCTGGTACAAGCTCATGGGATAAGACCCCCTTGTAAAACCAGCTGTGACTCCACCTTTGGCCATGGAGCTGCAGGACATGATGTGCCCTCACTTTCCCCCTGTAAGGACTTGTGTTGAAACACTTGCCCAAGGGAACTGGGAACCTGGGCCACTTGACTTTTCTTCCTCAGCCTGAAAGGTCCTCACCACAGCTCCACCTCTGAAACTAAGCTACTGTGCAAAAAAAGTTGGCAAGTTTGATGGAGGAGGAAAGCAACCAGCACCAGCTCCTCCCACCACCTGGAGCACTTGTCTCTCCCTGGGCACTACAAGGGGGTTGCCCACTGGGTCAGGATTCCCCTCTGGAGAACCCAGCACCATCCATGTGTCCCTACAAGGAGTGTTCAGGATCAAGTCACACAGATTTCCAGCTTGGACTCTCCACAGCCAAAGCAAACTAAACTCTTAAATACTTCTGAACTCTTGAAAAACCCTCAGATACTCTGATGATGAGCCCAGAAATGCTTGGATTATTAGCTGCTAATAACCGTGGAGGTATGAAAGGGCTGGAAACAGCTCATGCTGTCATCACAGCACAGGGAAAAAAGGCTGGCTGAGCAGTCGAACGCCTTCATGTAGGTGTTTCTGAAGAGCCTAGGCTGAGGTGCTCAAAATGGGGGGGGCTGGGTTTAGCTACAGGGCTCTCGTGTAGCAGTTTTGATCTGGCTCTGCAAATCCTGGCCCATATGTGAGTCAAGCTGGCTTTATTCAGCTTACTCTTTCCTATACGGCAGGCAACGCCTTACGCTGAAGTGAGAAGGAAAGTGCCTCTGGTATGCCGAGACGATGGATTTCTGGTGAGATCTTGTGAAAATGTTTCTGACTGGGGTTCTGGCCTCTTGCTTCCTGGGATACGTGTTTCACTTTGCACTGACTTGCAGTGAAAGATATGCAATGGCAGTTTGAAGAATTGTATTTTCCACCCTGCTATCAAGCCAGATGCTTTTCCCCTAGGCAGATTTTTTTTTGTTGTTGTTTTTAATTTTTCCCCCCCAAGCTGAGCTTTTTAACTGAATTCCTACTGGTAGCGTTTCCTCCCTTTTGTGTTGTGCAAGGACCTGGCAGTGGGGTCAGGACTTGTAATCTGCAGATGGCCTGAGGTCTTGTGATCCAAAGCACCGTGAAGTAAGTTGGGAATGGACAGGGGGAATTTTTGTGTGTTTCAGAGGGAGTACTGTCTGGTGGAAGAACATGCTTTTGTCTAAACTCAAGTCCATGCAGCCAAAGCCCTTCATATTGGAATGATAATGTTAATTAGACCTGACCAGGAATTTCCCAGCATTGATACACAGCGATTTTTGCAGGTTGAATTTTCCAGCTGAAAGTGCATTGAAAGGCTGGAGAGTTTTTTTGGCAACATATGTCTTTTAAACAAACCAACAAACCCCCTAAAAATCCCTTTTAGCACACACCTAACCTGACTTTGTTACGCTCTCCCCTAAGTGACATGCTCACAAGAAGTCTGTGGCAGAGCAAGGAGCAGGAGTGTTGCTTTTCTTTTCCTCGGACCCACGTCTGGCATTGTGGGGTCACTTATTCCATCTGGGAGTGACCCGAGCCAGAGCCTGACCTTGCCGAAGCAGGGTTAGTGTGTCCTCACCAGCAGAAATGGAGGAGGGGGGGAAAACGGAGCTGAGATCATGTAAAGTGATCATTGCATGAAAAAAAGACTGAAACCACATCCATTTCTGCCTCCTGCCTGTGACTTTTCAGCTATCTGTGGGTAACTGGATGACTGCTGGGAATAGCAGGAACCCGACTGTCTTCTCTGCTGTTCTCTGTCAAGATGAAGCAGCTCTGAAAGAAATTAGAAGTATCTTTTTTCACCTTGTTGCTGTAAGAGCTTATATAATTTCCTCCTCTGCGCTCCGACTCCTGACTGTCAGTGAGGTGGTTGCCATCTCGCTGCTCGTCTGGTGTTTCATTATAGTACAGCTTCGTATAGGTAGGAAGAGGAGGAGGTGGGAAGTAGCCTTTTTAGGTGACACCTCTAATGACCCTAAGAGAAACGAAACATTAAGAAGTCTGAAGGGCTTCTTAGACTTCAAGCTAAGTTTCTAGCTCATGTTACCAAACATGCTGTACCATCTCCCCTCATCTGAAGCTAGACAAGACTTAATGAGCTATGCAAATAGCGAGGCCTTATTGGTATGCTGCAACATATCTATAGCACCAGACTGATTCATGTGCTAACTTGGTACCAATGGGTGCTCTAAGTTGTGTATTACATCATTACCATAGGTCTTGCTTGTTACTGAACCATAAGGAAAGCTTTAGACATTGCATGCATTATGATTATAACTGCTACAGATGTTCATAACCTACAAAACTGACATTTTTGCAACTCTTTGACCTTTAACACATGAATAGCAATGCAATCTTGGCAGCACCTTGCTTTTCTTAGCACTTTGGATGTCATAAAATTACAGAGCATCCCAGGCATCTCAAGAAAAATGTGTATCTTAATTTATTCCAGCCTCAAGACTATTCTTAGGCTGTTTTGCTAATCAACCCTTCAAAGGATGTGCATGAAGCCTCATCTCCCCGTCTCCCACTGCCTCTAAACCTTGGCTTGGTGAAGGATATTTGTCTAATATTCAACTGTCTTGAGCCTTGAGTTGAATCAATGTTCCTTATCTTTATGTGGATGATGATAATGACTTTGCAGACCATGTACTCCTAATGTTTTTCACATGAAAAATAAGTCACTGAAGTCCGGAGAGAGTCCCCTTAATGTTTCTATTTATAAGCCCAAATGAATATGGGCCCTGTGGAGATCATTGCCTCCTGATGCTCTCCCAGACCCAGCCTGTGTGTCCCTTGTCACTCTTTGGCTTTCCTCCCACTTTCCAGAGCAGTTGTCATGCTGCCCTGAAGATCCTCAGATCTGATGTTCAGCCCAACACAGTTTCTCCTTGAAAAGCGTTTGTGCACTGCAAATAATGTAGTTTGTTGCTGCTTAAAGCAAGACCTGTGTGGCCACCCTGGCATCTCTGCTGCTCCCAAATAGGAGCTGGTTTTCTTGCAGGAGTTCTCTTCTCAGTGGTGCTACGGGGCACAGTGTGAAGAAACTCAAGTCAAAGTAGCTCTGTCCTGCAGACCTGCTGCTGACTGGGAACCTGGCCAGAGATAAGTCGGTGTCCAGACTGCACCCTGCACCTTGGCTCAGGACAGAAGCTTAAGTTTAAAGGAGGCTTAAATTTGAACTCGTTCCCGGTTCAGGCCTTACTGCCTAATGGTGAATCCGGGGAGCTAAAAGCAAGATCCTGATTGCTTCACACATAACCTGTAAATTTATCCTGGATAAAAATAAGTGCTTGAAATCATCTGGCGGGGTTGTCAGGGTAGGTCAAAACAGGGAGGGCTTCTCTGTGGCGGAGCTGGATGAGTAAATTCCTCCCATTTCATGCAATTTCTCACTGGCATCTGTGTGGTATCAACTGAGTAACACATATTGGTACGAGTAGAAGCCTCCTGTCACCCTGCAGTGGGTGAACTTCCAGACATCTGAAGCTGAAGTACCTCCAAGCTGAATTAATCGATCTTGAGAAGTCAAGACTATCAAACTGGATTCATTCTCCTTAGGTGCTCTCCTCTGCTGCCAGAAGAAGTTTGGGACTCTTTGCCACTTGATTGTATCTTAAATTCTTCTCAATCCTCTCCTCTATGTGTGACCCTGACTGGTCACCAAACAAAGGGTGATTTAGACTTTTTTTTTTTTTTTTTTCCCTCTCAATCTACAGTCTTAAGGGCTTAAGCAAAGCCTTTCAGACAAGGTCAAGGACAAAGATTTGAGGAAGGAATCTGCTGTGGAGGATTACACTTGTGTTGCTACCTTGATTGAATTAAATTAAGCATTGTGCATGGTGAACTCATGTAAAATTCATGCTCTCAACTTCCCTCAGTGCTTTATTAGGTGTTTTAATTGTTTTACACCCTTTTCTGGATGTTGTCTTAGATGTGCTTTACATCAGGGACTTTGCCTTTGTACAGTGGTTGGTAGTGGGATCTTGGCACCAGTCTTCTGCTTTGGGAAATGCATCAGACCAGCCCCATGATGGGCCAAGAGAATTTGATGACATTGCTCTGCTCAGAGGCTGCTGCAGCAGAGGAAGTCTAATCACACACTTCAACGGGCTTTGGATCAAGACTACAACAAAGCTGTTCTAAGAAGACAGTGTCAACATACTGTTATTTCCTGCAAAACCAGCCTAGCTTGGAGCAAGAATCACAACATTTCTCACTCAGAGGGCTCTGATCAGTCCTTCTTCTGGCCTGTTAAGTGGGATCCAACGCATAAGCTCTATGATTACAGCAGATACCAAAGACCCATGCAAGCACTGAAAAACTCCTTTTATTTATTTTAAACATTTCTTCAAGTACGAGATTGGTCAAAGTAGTGCTGGTGATGGAAGAGCAAAGGAGTTGTGCCTCTCCACATGAAATGTTACTTCAATATCCAGATACTTCCTACTCAGGGAATTATTGCTTGCAGACGGTGCAGTCACAGCAAGGTTGTACGCTGCTCCATTATTATCAAGATGGATTAATTACTGCAGAGAAATCTGTTATCTCGTTTCTCCTCTTCCCTCTCCAGAGGTTCACTCTCGCCACCAACATATGGAATGGTTCTACTCAAAATCTATTCAGTGGCAAGATGTAAAAACTTGACAGGCTGGTTTGCTGTTGTTTTCTTAGAATCCCAGCCTAGGCTTGGTATGGTGGACAGAAATGCCTGGTGCATCTCCAGAAACACCTGGAGATCTTTAGTCCTGTCAGAGCCAGATATGGAGAGACTCTGTTCCTTGCAGGAAAAGCAGTTGCCATGGTAGATAGCAACCTTTATGTGAGGTGTGTTGACCTCTGTCACATCCCACTTGGAGGAGATGGAAAAGGAAAATGCTCAGCGTTTCAGAAGGAAGGGAAGGGGAGTTGCTGCAGGTCCCTGCCTCTGACCTCTTTGCTCACCTGCTGGCACGAGTTGGTTCATCTGCTTGCCTAGATCACCTGATAGAAGGCAATACTAGAGGTAACTCAGGAATTTTGAAGAAATAATATTAGGATGTGGATGTAATGCCATGAGACAGACCAGAGCTGGCAAGAGCTAACTGGGCATCCTAGGAAAGGGCCCCTCCATCTCATAGCATGGCCATGCCTGAACAGAACCTACATCTGTCTGTGACTTCCCTTGAGGCCACCTATGAAGACACCCATTTTTAGGCTCTCATCAACTTGCTTTGAAAGCTGGGGCAGGTCCAAAAGATCATTCTACATTCAAACCAGCTGGGACATGTCTCACAGGTGAGATGAATTTCTTCCTGGCCACTGTAGAGGGGAAAACCAAAATTATCCCAGAGACACAGGAATCTGAAAAGAGAAATTCTCTCCTTTTCCACCCAAAGCAAAGGTCAGGCAAACAGCAGTTATGCAGGGTTAGAACTCCAGGCTGGGTCATATATCTCCAGCAGGTTTTTTCTGAGCCTGTGCAGGTCTCGGTGCTCTGGTTATGCTCTCTTACATTTTCAAACTTTCTTAGCTAGCAGCAGTATTTTTGAAACAACATCCACGGAAATTATGGTCTTGTTTCACTGCGCACAGTTGTATGATAGCTGGTTATGGCTGTATCTTATCCGTAGCTCTTTAAATCTAATGGCCTGCGTTTAAGTATATTTCATTTATTAAAATTAGGTGAAGCATAACTCTTTCTATAAACGATCACTGTTTTTCTTAAGGCCTGCTTAGTGATTTCATCTTTTTCTTTAATTCAACACTTCAATTATTTTATCTATTTATTTTTCAAAGGAATATGTACTAGTTACTTATGTGTGTACAGACCATATTTGTGGGGGTTTGATGCTGATCGGCTGCATGTGTGTTTACAATAGCCCTTGTGTTATCCCAGCCGGCAGCCTAAAAACACTTCCAAATTATTCCACATCTGAAGCAAAGAGGGTTTGGATAGACTCCTAGGGGAAAGTCTTGAAGTGGTGCCCAAACCTCAGTCCCAGTGCTGTAAGTCAGGCACGTGGCTGATATTTTATCCACCCCAACTTGGACTTTTGCAAGCTGTTTTGTTTGTGGAGGAAACGGGAACTTGGGAGCAATTTTAATCAGTGATTTCTTGGAGATGGGTTTCCTCCTTTCCTTTGTGTTCTTTTCCTCACTTGACACATGTGCACACGCTCTGCCCGTGTTTTCTAAGAAATTATGGAAAATATGTGCTCATAAGCACAAAGGCTGGGCTGTACTAAAACAAACCCCTCAGTGGATAGGGACTGACCTGGTTACAATTTGTGCCTTTGGAGCAACGCTGATTTTATGCACCAAGAACTTGAATGAGCGTAGGTGGATGAGCACTAGGGATTTCAATTTCAGCTCCATCACTCAGGTTTGGTGTTTGCTGCTAACCTCAAAGTGGGCTGGGAAGTTCAGACCTAAATGGTGCTGTTGTAAAAATCTGGAAATGTTCCAGTAAATGTTCCAGGCTGTATCATGAAGGTAATGATCAAAGCTTTTAGACTGCAACTTCTGTGAAGGAGAAATAGGAGAAGAACTGCTGGCCCTCAGGATCCTCAACTCTCAGGCAGCTTTGTTGCATGACCGCCCTGGGACCGAGCACTGATGGACTTTCCAGGTCTGAACTTCACGGGCAATGCTCTAGGATGTGGTGTCCCACGGGGGTCAGGGGTCTCCTGGCCAAGCTGAGCTCTGTGGCTTGGAGAAACGGCTGCCCTTTGGGCCAGAGAGCCAAAGAAATCAGATAGCCTGAAGGCTTTGAAGCCTTCTTCCAGGAGGACAGGCTGTAAGGTAGGACTGCCTTGGTGTTTAGGACCCAAAACTGTAATGCCTAAAGCGCAATGCAGGGACTAGCTGCAGCCAGTGAGACTCTGTATGCAGCCTTATGCTCTCCGAGCATGCAGGTATTTCACTGCAAATGCATTCATCACACCAAACTCCCATGAACAACCCCAAAACTGCAGTGGTCACTCTGGAGAACATGAGGCATCAGTTTTGTAGATGTTTCTCAGGCCAGTTTAGGTCAGCACTGGCCAAGGATGTCAGTAGGGGGACACACACGCACAATCCTACATCATTCGGAAAAAAAGCAGTATTGTCTCAAAACCAAACTCCTACAGTGTGATTTCAGTTCTAGAGTTCTTCACTTTTTAGCTGGACTAAAGATGACATTGTTATCCAAAAATGTTGGCATTATGGTGGCTTGGAAACTCAATACTTCAGCCAGCTCTGGTCTCGGTCCTTTAGTTACTCATATAATAGCCCACTTTACTACTGGATTACGGTTTGCTTTTTAAAAAGTAGTTTAAAACTGGCACACGCATTGATTTAGGAATGCAAAATGGTTTTATTACTATCTCATCTCAAACCCTTTTCCTTGACTCTGCAATTCTGAACTGCAAAATGTATTACAGAAACACATCTGTCATACTTTATAATGTGAGGTAAGACATTCCATGATTGTTGTTTGTCTCAAAAAAATCTAAAAAAATCCAGAGCAATGCAAGAATAATATATCAAAGCTAGAATCAGGTGTATAACATTTTGCCCATTTGAGCATTGGCTAAAGGGTTGGGAGGAGGACGTGCTTTGGATGGGATGGATTAAGAGGTGTCTCTCTTACAGAGACTGGTAGTTCCTTCAGTTGAACTGCCTTTCAGAGGTCATGCTCTGAGGCTGAGAGAAAAGCCTAAAGTTATTCCTAGGTGGTGCAGAATTTCAGGAGAGTCTGCACAATGTAGGTGATCACTTGACTCCAGGATCTGGAGCTTTCAGACTCTCATCTTTTCCTCTGCAACTTTATAAAAGAAATTCAGGAACCTGGCGACACTGAATGACCTTACAGAGAAAAGCAATAATCACTCTGGAACTTAGGCCAATCCTTTTCCTCATTAGGGCAATGAAGCTTTTATCACTCCTGCAGTAATGATGCATTTTTAAAGTATTTCACACCTACTTTAAATCTCAGTAAAGACCATGAAACTTTTTTGGTCATGGCCACATGGTATCTATTGTTAAGCAGATTGTTAAAATGAATCAACCCAGATTAAGCAGCCAAAATTACCACTTGCTATCAGCTCCCCTGAATCAGTCCCCTCAGAGACAGCCCTGTAAAGAGGCTGAATGCTGATTAAACACTTCTCTGCCAAGTGGAGTCCGAAAAATTCTGGCAACAATTGTCTGTAGAAAGCATGGAAAAAAATGTATGAGATGTAAAAGGCTCGATGCGTCGGTCTGCTTGAATCCAAACCGTCCCCTGCTGCAAAACCCTTCGTTAGCAAGCCTTCCATCTGCCCGATGAGAGCTTCTGTATCCTGGCCCCGAATTTGCTTGCTCTCTCCCCAGGAGGGTGATCGTGTGAGTTCATTATTACTGCTGGCTGTAATTCACACTCCAGTATGCACTGCTATTAGCAAAAAAAGATTAAAAAAAGAAGAAATTGGTAAATGGCCTGTGATTTGCCTTGGAGCTCAGACTGAAGGCTTAAACCCTTCCTTGGAGGCAACCATCCACAGCAGGACTGTGGGAAGGAAGCTCAGCCCATGTGCCTTCAAATGCACTCGTTGGCAATGGAGGGCAGGAGGATAAGGAGCTACTTGCTTGTGACCTCTCCCAGTGAGCTACCTAAAGAGAAGCATCTGGTCCACTTCTAAAAGGTCTATTTGACCCCGGGAAGGCTGGATCTTTGAGTGTAAGGGTGCCACTTTGTGCTAGCTGAGCACGTGGCTCTACAACCTCCAAATTAAAGCTTGTACTCGTGGGAAGCTGCATGGGGAGTAGCTGTCTTGTTTTCTGGAGAACAGGGCTCTGATCTCACCTTCCACCACCAGCCTGGTTGTTCTTGAGCCAAGGGGTATACCGAATTCAGACAATCAGATATATTACAGCAACCTGGCTCCAAAAAAGAAAACCAATGCTTTGTTTAGATTTTTCCTTTTCACCCTCTTTCCTTCTCTCCTTTACCCTGGTCTTCCCTCTCCCCCCTCTCTGAAAGCATGCACATCAACGAGTCTTAAGGGAGCAATCACGCTGGTTCACAGTGAAGGAATTCAATCTCCTGGTAATTACAGATGGAGAATCACAACATTGAGAACGTTTTCCCTTGAGCAGAGGGACATTCCTGCCAAGATATGGATTGTCTTGGAAGAAGCAGAGTGCTATCAGGATTACAGGATGCTGAGCTGGAAAATTTGGGGACCATATCCTGTGGCTGGAGAAAGTGGGTGCAGTGCCGCTGACTTCAGCAGAGCTCTGATTTGTGTCACCTGAGGATGCAGCTCCCCTGAAAAATGTGCTGGGATCATGAGAAATGATGCTTCCCTTTCAAAACACAGCAGATGATGTCCAAAACCCAACAATCTGTTTAATACCATGTGTGGTTGCCCTCCACCAACTCTGTGTAGTCTGGACCTTCAGTCCAAATGACCATCTGGTGTCAATAGTTGCTTTTTACTTTTTTGCTGTTGTTTTGTTAAAGGCAAATAACTTTCGTGCAGGGCTGACAGAAGAGTCACCATCCCAGCTGATAGATATGCTGCACAGCCCAGAGCTGAAGAAACAGAGTGAAACACAAAAGTGGTCATGGACTATAGATCTGCACCTCTTACAAGGGCTGTCATCTTGCAACCTTCAGTCATTTTCTTTTCTCTCCCTCTCCCTCTCCTCTCCTCTTTTCTCTTCCCAGCAAAAACTTTCCCAGAAGCTGGTCTGAGATGGATGTAAAACCATTTGCTGCTGGTCAATGCGTGGTGAATGAGGTCAGCCCTGTCTTTGGCTACCTGAGTGACTGCCACCAGCTCTGCCCGGCCGCAGCGCTCGCACCAGCTTACCCAGTGGAGGGGATCTGAGTGGACCTAATGGCAAAATCTGGGATAATTCTTTACTTGCACTTACATTGGAGTAATTTATTTCGGTAGGTCATGGTTTTTACTGAAAATACTCTATGTTGAAACAGGACTGCAAGCAATGGTGCCACTAGGGTTGCTGTAGTTGAAGATGTGCGACTGCAAAGGTTGCTGTGGTTTAAGTTGTGCTCCCTTAATTTAGCTGAATCGGTGCAATTTGGGTGCTGATTTGCACCTGAATTGAGAATTTATGTTTTCCTGGTTTTGTCTGTCATCTCCAGCAACTGCTGGGAAGGCAATAGTGGGTGAAGGGCACAGATGTTCAGCAACCCCCTGGCTCTCCAATGAGACAGTGCTGCTCATCTCCATCTTTTGATTGGAATTCTTTGGCTTTGCAAATGAAGTTGAGAAACTGATTTGAGTGCTTTTTTGGGAGCCAGCCCAAATAAAATTGGGCTGACTTGGCACGAGTGTGAAAAATGAGTTTCACACGAAGCTTTGCCGCCTTTCCACTGCTCTTGTATTGCTGTCCTTTCAGTAAAGCTGCTGTGGTTCTGGGGGAAAGGCTTAAAGGAAGAGGGGGAGAAAGCAGAAAAAAAAAGAAAGATGGAAACTGCTCTCCTCTAGAGTGTCAGCTGGTAGAGGAGGACTGAAAAGCCCTGATCCCACCAGCCAATATGAACCCTGCCTGAATGGGATCACACACGGCTCATGGTGACAACAGGATGGTGTAGGTGGGAGCAGGACATCTTTCTGAAGACAGAAGCTTCAGAAAGGCTTGGCAGCATTTGAGGTATTTTAAATTTCTTTCAGCAATTTGTCTCTCCTCTGTCGGCAACAAGCAAGTTGGACTCTGGAGAGAAAAATCTCTCGCTGCTTGGCAAATTCCCTGAGAGCCTCTCCTAGCTTTTTGTCCAAGGACATCTAAAGGCTCGCTTCTTCCCTGCCATCATCTTTTGGCAGGAAAAATCAGTGCTGGAGCCCCAGGAGATGGCATATGAGCTCCATCGGTGGGGCCATCCGGCCGGTCTCTGCAGGGCTTGGGGCTCTGCCTGCTTTGCATTACCCTCCCTGAGCCCGGGGCTCGTTGCTGGCCGTGCATGGGGCTGGAGGGCTCCCACAGCGGGGCACGCCAGCCCAGAGGGCCTGGGGAGCAATTTCTGGCAATCTCTAGGGCTAATTTGCATTTCTTTTGGTCGCACCAGCCCACCTTAATGAGCAGTTCTGCCTTGCATTTGACTTCTTTCCAGGATGCTGGATTGTGGAGGTTGCAGAGGCAGAAAATCCTCAAACTTTATCAAAGAGGAAAACATTTAATAAAACCCTGAGACAGTACATATTCTGTGGTGCTCTGGAAATGCTCCTGGAGTGGACATGTGAGCATGGGCTAGCAAACTCTGTGGCACCTGCCAGATGCCATATTCTCTACTAACTTCAGATTTTACTAATACAACTTCACTCCAGGCTGAATGTCCCAGCAGAGCTATTGCCTTTTTAAACAGAGAGGTAATTCATATGTTCCAGCTCTCTGCAGCTTCAATGGTGGCTCCGGTTGGCAGTTCTGCGGCACAGCAGTCACCTGTAGTGAGAAAAACTAGAAAAATACTGCAGTTGGATAACTCTCCCCAAAAGAGGAAGAGATAAACAGAGATACAAACAGATGCTTGGTAACAGATATCTTTATTTTCCAGATAAATGTCAGTTCTCTCTTTGTGTCTTCCAAGTTCTGCCTCAATGTCTTATATCCTTTGGAACTCACTTTGCTGGTTGCATGTCATTACATCTATTTCATAACATTGTTTTTATCTGTTAAAAAAAGATTTTTTTAAAAGTAGATTTTTTTGTTTGTTTGGTATTTTGTCTGAGCTTCACCTAATAAAAGACTCACTGACAAGTGTTTGAAACCCTGTGTCTATCACCAATATTTTCTCCATATGAAAAGGAGAATAATTTGAATTCAAATGTGACTTCAAAACTTAGTTTTCCCCCAGGGTTTGAAATAGATATAATTTGAAGAGAGTTTCATATAAGTACTTATGTCAAACTAAATTGTAACTACAATTATTTTTTGTAACAGAAAGTTGAAATTACTGATAATGAGACTTTTGGACAACTTCACCTGAAATGGTGATACTTTGAAAGCTGTGAAAAATCTGGGAAACACTGTCAACTTCTTTTAGAAGCTTAGTTAAAAAATAACGATGATGCTGGGAAGGGACTTGCTTATCCTTAATGCCCTGTATTGTCACTGGTGATGGAAACCTGCCCCATGCTGCCGTGTGCTCTTGTCCTGGACCTTGCTCGGTACAAGACTTGCTTATGGAAGTGCTGTTGCACCTAACCAAAGCCTGTGGCTCTTATAACTTGCTCTGAGTGAGCCAGCCTTGCATTTTCCTCAGCAGGCTAATGCCATACTAATTTAAAAACTGCAATGCTGAAAGGCAAACAAAGAAGAGGATTAGACCGAACTAGTTTCACAGCGCACACTGTACATACTAATGTCTTGTTGAAACAGGAGAAGGCTGAAAAAATACTGCCTGTGTTTTAACAAGAATGCAGGCTTGCTTTCTGAATCCCTGCCTCCTTTTGCCAATCAGATAGGGGGTATTCTGCATTGCAAAAGGAGCCAAGCTAATGAGAATTATGGTTTTTCACTTTGGAAAATAAAACTGTACCAGTGGAAGTATACCATTTATATAAGATTTGTGCTACACCCTCAGTATGATCACTTGAATCTCCACCTGAGGTTGTTTAGGGGAAAGCACTGCGCCTGTTTCCACACAGATGACTCCGCATCTCCAAGCATAAAACCTTGAGTCACTTTATGCCCTGACTTTCATCTCAGCTAAGCAATGGCCCGAGCAAAGTCAGGCTTGGTGAGAAACAAATATGCAAATTTCAAATCCGGTGTTTCAAATGTGATATGTCACAGATCTCCTTGTGTTGACTTGGCTGGGTAGGCTGTGCCTGATGCATGACAGAAAATTCTGGATTTTCCCCAAATGCTGCCACCTAATTGCACCCCGCCAGCAGGAACAGATTGCAAGCAGAGGAGGGAAATCTTTGCCGTGGTCACCTTGACTGATGCCATCTACGTCTGTAAGAAGAGCTGTAGCATCCACTGTGTTCCTCCACTTCTGTAGCTCTGCGGTCTCCCACCCTCCAGGCAGCGACTGCCCCACCGTGTGGCAGCAGCATCGGGACCCCCAAAGGAGAGAAGGGATAGGAAACACTTTCCACCCCAGTGCCTCTTTATGGCAGGTTTTAAAAGTAGTTTTATAGTTGTGTTTCTTTATCTTTGTTCCCTATGAAATCCCCTGCTATGCAGAGCAGACAGTGCTGCTGGAGAGAGAGAGAGAGCTCTAGAAAGAAAGAGTATTCACCCACTGCAATTGCTGTGAGGTAGTAGAGGGGCTATTTCAGCAACCCTTAAACTACTAGCTCAGTAGTAGTTCAAGCATGGGAAGAACAGTTGTCAGCATAACGCGCCTTTGTGGTGGGCTTGGTGGGTGAGGATTTAGCCATCTCCGCTTGGTTTCCCTAGTGATATGCTAAGGGTCTGGTTTATAGGGTCAGGGGATGCAGCAGCAAGCTGAACTTGGCCTTTTAGCTCCTCTCAACCCTTCCTCCTCCTGTTTTGCCTTTCATGTGCAGGAAAATATTTGCAAGAGGGCATCAGGCAAAAGGTGGCTTGCTTTAGCTCTGACACAGGCCATGTAAACAGCTCCTTGGACCACCAAAGTCAGTGGCATGAGTCCCACCATCACTTAAAGCTTTGCTAGGATTGCTTCTAGCTGATTATTGGTGAACATGCGGGCTGTAGTTTCTGTGCTACAAATTCCTGACGTTTGTGGACTTCTGACTTAGTTATTTTTGGAAAACATTAGCTATGGCTTGGCATCCTGCCTAATCACTGCTCCTAGAGTGTATCAGTAATTCACTGTTTGGGGAATACGGAGGCTTCCCCCTCCTGTGTTCAATTTTTATTTACAGAACCTCGTACCAATCTAAGAGCTAATGGTGGTGCCAGTTTTCCATTAGAAAGCCAACGGTAATCCCCTCTTCGTGCTTTATCCAAACAAACCTGGTGTGCCACATTCCTCCTGTCTGCTGTTACAGTGGAGAAGCAGTCCCAGGAAAGCCTAAGTGTGATGTGAAAAGAAGCAAGATAGGAGAGAGGGGAAAAGTTGGAGGTCTCCTGCTGGGGGAAAAGCTGGTGCTCTGGTGTAAATATCTGATCATGTCGATCCTGCTGCTCCCTTGGGTGGTAAATGCTCTAGTGAAGCTCTTGGAAACTCATTTTGGGGTTCAGGGTTATTTCAGATCAGTTTTGCTTAGGTTTATTGTATTTTATTTTTAAATTTGCAGTGTGCTAAAGCCGAGCCATTAAGCCCTGGGAGTTAGATTCCCTTTGGGGACTCTCCTGGTATCCCCCACCCTTAACTCAGGAGCAGTGTTTAAAATCCCAGATTTTTAAATGCTAATGCATGTGGGTTCTTCTTTTTCAGTTCACAGCTTTTAAGGAGGCAGTTTAGAAAGACTTCTTGCTCCCCTTTTACAGAGGAAGCTGTGTTTCTCACCTGCAAGTCAAGAACAGATTTTAAGATACAAATATCAAAGCAGAGTTTAGGATTGAAGGACTCGGTGTTTCTCCCCCTCTCCCTCATCCTCACTAGGCCTCTGACAAGGCACTTGAGATTTCTCAGCAACTTTCTAAAGCCTGAGGTTCTCTGTGGTTTACCCTAGCCAGCCTCGCTGCGAAACACCACCGTCCTGCTTGAGCTCTGCTGGCGCATAAATTGCTGGGATCTATGAGATGGGAATGGGATTGGAGGTGATTAAAGGGTGGCTCTCTGCTAAAACCAAACCCCAGCCGGTGGGAAGCGGATGGGGCTGAAGCATCTTGCCCCCTGGCCCGCAGGTGCCTGCATCAGCTGGACCTGCCATCAATGCAACCCGCGTCTCGAGGGCCAACCTTCGCCTTGACGTACACCCCTTCCATCTCCCTCCTAACGAATGGGAGGTTGCAGGGTGCCTGTCAGGGCACGATTTGCCCTTCACTGTCAAGAACTTCTCCGGTGGACTATTTACGCTTTCATCTCCTGGTCGTTACTGCCAATTTATGCAACTGGCAGTGCCTAGTGATGCAGCAGCTGCAAGGAAGGGGAGATGAGAACCAGAAACCCCATAGGCTTCCCAAGAGGCGTCTTCTCCAGTAATAAATCTGGGAAGGAGGAAAGCCTGCTCTGAGCCTCTGCGCGTGCTCTAGTGTGTTGGGAAAGGACTGAACACCCAGACGATGCTCTCCAAGAGGAGATGTTGCCTCTTTGTTTCTTTCCTCTGTGGCTTTTGGGGATGCTGCAGCCTTATGACCGTGTTGGCTGGAAGATGCTGTTGACTCAGTGGTGTCCTAACACATTCAGCTGTCAGCAGCTCTCACCAAACACCATTCTCCCTCCGTCACGCTTGAGTACTTCCATGTAGAGCTCCCTGGGCACAGGCTGGAGCCCATGGGGATTACAAAAGGAATGGGGATTACAAAGAAATGTAATATCTGTCAAGCTGGAGACAGCATGGCTCTGATCAGTGATTAGAGGGGGCCGTACAAATTGCTACCGATGGAGATGTTCTTTGCCCAACAGATCTTGTGGTGCTTGGCTGTTAATCTCACCATGGGGGCCCAGGGTAATTTCTGCCGCCACTGTTGAATGCAGGAGATGTTTACAGGGTTATTCCCTGTGTTGCATGAGCGAGGGTGATGGGAATGGTGGACAGGATGAATTTAGGGTTGATTGCCTGGTGCCTTCTGATGCTGTGCCTAATGAAGGCATGCTGCTGTCGCTTGTGGTGTGCCCTAGGTAGATTGACAGGGTGGTGGGGTGGAGACCACCTCGCCTTCTCCTCCTACAACATGAAAGGAGATGAGGTGCCTCGCCACACGGGCCTTGACAACTCATCTATTTTCATTATGTAAATGAAACAGGAGGACAGCAATAATGTCCTTTAATGGAGAAGCACACTGACAGAGCACAGCAGAACTAATACCAAACAAATCAATTGTCTCTGTGACAATTCCCTTTCCATTTTCTCTAAGGTACCTACCAAGCATCACTGAGCTTGCTTGCATGCTGAAATAACTGAGTAATGAACCTTTGTTTGCAAGGAAATGCTTTTTTTTCTCTAAATTGGAAGCCTTCTCCTGTTTGAGGCTTTCTCTATCACATTACCAATTTGCTTTCCTAAAGGAATTAGAAGCTATGTAGCAAAATCTCTATTTAGGGCAGCAGATAAATAAAAGAAATATGCAAGTTATTTGAATTTTCAATGGCTTATAGTACACTGTAGTAAAAACCAACAAACCAACAAAACAAAGAGGGGGCTTTTTTGTTTGGTTTGTTTTGTTGTTGTTTTTTTTTTACAAGCTTCTTACTGAGGGCACAATCTGGTTTCAGGCATCTGAACTGTTAATGTGAAAGGGAAGACCTGCAACTGATAGCACAGAGCCTGGTGAAGGGCTTGCTTTCTCTCCTTTCCAGTGGTGTAGGTCTCTAATCTCCCACCCTCATCTCCTCACCCTGTCTCCTGACACCTCCCCATGGCCTTCTCCAATTGTTTCATACAGATGACGAGATTTTTCTCCAAGTGAAAAAGCAGTTTTGTCCAAATGCCAGGTGGACGTTGCAAGCAGGACCACTCTGGTGAGGTTCGTGGGGAGGGTTCGCTCTCTTCCGACAAGGAATTGCAATGGTGTTGGCTAGAAGAGGTTTGGTTTCATCTGAAACCACCTGGTCAATACGCCGGATTTGGAGTGTGGGGCCCAAGACCGTCCTTGGTAGTTTTGGTGAGTGTCTTGTGTTGCATGGTGGTCCCAAGGAGACTAGGATAAAACCTACATCCTAGCCACAAACTCCCTACCTGCATCTGAACCAGACAGGGCATCTGTGTGTGTGTCTATGAATGGGGTGGAGAAGGCCAGCATGGTGTCTTCTTCTGCTGTCTGGTGAGAACTGGGAGATGTTCGTGGAGATTTAACACCTGCCCCTCGCTCAGGATTGCTCGACTCATGCGCTTTAGATGTGGCTGTTTGTGGTCTGTCTCCTGGCAAACCTTTCCTGCGTGCAAGGCATAGATCTCTATCAGAGCAAGGCTGAAGACTTTGAGAACACCCCGCAGAGATGTAGGGCATCCTCCAGGGTACGAAACTCTCCTGCTTGGACAAAGGAAAGAAAATACATTTCCCTGTTCCCACACAGGCGCTTTGGAGGTTCAGCAGTAAGTTAAAAATGTGTTAAACTATAAGCTCTCTCTGCTTTTCTTGAGAAAAGAAGACAGCAGGTATGTCTTCAGTGCATAAGTTGAAGTTCAGAGCGAAGCAACAAAGAAGAGTTAGTGCCCTGCTGATTTCTGATTCCTGGATGCCTGCGGTCTATTAATTTCTGTGGAAAAAAAAAAAAAAAAAAAAAAAAAAAGAAAGTGAATTGAAATGAAGAAAACTGGTGCAATTTTGCCCAAGTCCCACGCCTGGGGAGCCATGTCCCATCTCTTCATGTGATGCCATGAGGCAGATACAGCTCATCCATCACTCTGAGACATGTGTCCAAGCCTTCTAATTAGTGAATATAACCCAAGGTTTGGAGCTTAAACTGGTTCTGACCTGTATTTTTTAATTAAGGCATTTTTTAATATAACCCCTGCTTCAGGTCATCTGATAATACTAATCTGGACATAATGCCTAACCTTCTTAACCCTAAATTGTTACTTCTGCACTTGAATGCCAGTCTTAAAGAAACATTGCCCCATAAATTAGAGGCTGGGTACTAAACAGGAACAGAACCAGTTGTGAATTAAAATGCTATTAAGGAATAATTAGATGGACCCTGAAGATCGTCTCCCAGCTGAAGTTCTTGTGTCCTGTCCTGTCTTCCTATTGCCAACCCCATGCCTGATAACGGCTCAAAATGAGTAGGGGTAGTATCTCCAGATACTCCTTGGGATTGTTGTTTTTGGCTGGCTGATGGCCACCTATTCCACTTGTATCTTGTAGAGCAGATTTTTGATAAGCATAAGAGCACGGTGGAGGAGACTCTTGTTCCTATCAGCAGACAGAACAACTGATGAAGTCAAGGGATTAATGAAAGAAAACCAAGCGCTGGGCAATTTTATGAGAGCCTTTTTTATGGGTTTTTACTTATCCTGTATTGTTCTGCACATAGCAATATCACGCTGAGAATCACAGGGAGAAATGCTAATTCAGTGTTTTTATATAGGGGAAACAGCATGCTAAGTGCATTCCTTAAGTCAGTCCAGAAACCGCCTCTTGCAAAAATTCATGAAAAGCACATGTAATGCCTTGACAAGCTTGGCTCTTTTATCTAGGATTGTTAAAATATTTTCACCAGGGGAAGAAAGGTTGCTGGGTGGTTTGTTTGTTTGCCTGTTTCTGGATAAAGATCTTCCGAAGGTGGGAAAACACCCGTCTTCCATCTGACAGGCAGAAAGGTGTTCTCCAGTGCAGCCCCTGGGCATGGTTTGGGCTGTGATTTCCCAGGGGAGCCACTGTGGAGCCAATGACAAAAAATACATAGCCACAATTTTTTTCTTGCTTACCGATTCGGGTAGCCACCTTATGAGTAACCATCATGGCATACCAGGAGAGTAGGGCAGAGAAAAATATTCCTCATCATCTCAAAAGCAATCAAGGAATGGAAAAAACAAACAATTTGACTGAAAGACCCTCAAAACCCCAAATCATTCCCACCAGTTCTCCGAAGTACAGTGTTTCAAACATGCATGGCTCAATTTACCACCTATCTGATGGGGGGAGCATTTACGACACATTCTCTGCATTCCTTTACCAGAAGTGCTGTAAAATTGGACCTTTTCCTCTGTATGTGATGCAGAGAATGTCTCGCATCTGGAAAATTTACCTTACAGCTCAGCACTGAGATTTTCTTACAGCAACTTACCTAAAGGGAAAATCAGATGTGACCCTGTGCATTTGCTGCCCTGCAACTGCGGGTGTGCAAATTTACCTTTGCATACTTAGGGTTAGTTAGAGTCATGGTAACAGCATAAATGGAGAGATATGGGCTTACGTGGAGGATCTATAGGCTCTAAAGGGGGAGAACTGGTTAAATCAACATTAGGTCATGCCAAAGGGCATGTTTCCCATGGTCATAGTTATCTGTTACTCAGCGTGGCTACAGTGGGAAGGAGAAACTTGATGTTACAGTTGATTAGGTGATCTGGAGGTTGGAAATGCGGTGATCAGACAAGGCAAAAGCACTAAACACGAAACGTTTGATACCTGGGCTCTAATGGCACTCAGGGGAAGAGAGCAGAAAAACGTGGTTCACGGCAGTCCTTGAACTACGACTTGGAGGTAGAAAGATCTCAGAGGAGGACGTTGTAGGAGGGGAACCGTGCTGCTTCTAGCTTTATGGGGCACTCTGAAAATGTTGCTGGCTGTCCCTGCACTCATGGCCCTGCAGTTTTTCCACCTGGATCAGCCACTTGCACGTCACCGAGGTTTGGCTGTAGAGGCATCCTCAACCAAGCAGAAGAAGACCTAGCCAGGTGCAGTGGCTGCAAGCTGAAGTCCAACAACGAGTACAAGATGAATACTTTCTAAAGATGAGATGGTTTTAACCATTGGAATAGATGTCCAAAGGATCTTGTGGTTTTTTTCTCCGCTTTGTCTCAAGCTTATATTCGTCATGCAGTGGCAGATTCCCCCTCAGCCCTGGGTTATCGAACTTGATGGAGGAATTTCTGGGTGAAAAGCACAACCTGCTCTAGTGCAGGAGGCCAGGATGGGTGTTTCTAATGATTTCTTCCTGCTTTTAAAGCTCCTGATTAAATCTGTGTTGTTTCCCACAAGTTGGGAGCCGAGCCCAGAGGGTGAAATTCCATACAATTCACCGATTAATTCCACCTTCATTCCTGAATGCTGCTTGATTGCGAGGTCTTAATTTGTGCAGAAAGGGGAATTTCTCCTTTCCCAAATACCTTGATAACAGTAGCCTGAGGTTCCCATCAAACCCACTCCTATAACATAACAGTGCTATAACCACTCTTCCCAACTCCAATGCAGTTGCTACTGTCTCTTCTGATGATATACGAGCGTGTCATGACTCGTTATATCATGTCAGAGGATGCGGTGGGATAATAAGAGCTGATCAGATGCGGCAGTAGTCATTTTGAAATTGAAGGAAAAGGTTCTCTGTGCACCAAAGAACACATCTGGTTTGTGGCATAATTCAAATTAACTTCGGGGAATTCACTACATCTCGGGTGTCTTCCATGGTGACATGCAATCTAGAAATGCAGTCTTGGAAAGCTTTTATGAAAGCTCAGCAGCCAGAGCGGTTTTAAATTGCTTTTTTTTTTTTTTTTAATTAAAAAAAAAAAATTCTGATGGCAATTTCCTACTCTTGACTGATTCTACCTAATTTTTGCTCGCACTGATTGCAGTTTTATAAACAGGAGTTCCAGGGCTATGTATCTTTCTACCAAGGGGGGAGGTATCTCCCAGGTGAAATGTGAACTGCCTGTGTTAAACCTCCCTGCATAGAGTGATGCTGAGAGAGCAGAGAGCAGCCGTGCCTGCTGCCACCCGGCTCACATGGGAGCACTCCAGTCCCCTTCGCAGGGACCCCCCCAGAAAGTCTCATCTATTAACTCCTTGTGCTCGGCTCACACCCATGGGAATGCAATTCAGGGGTTGATGTGTGCAAAGGGACCTCAGGACCCTCTGCTGGGAAGCGAGTGTGCTACAGTGTGAGCTGAACTGCACCAACCAGGAGCCAGGCAAGAGGCATCTCCTGGGGAATTAAAACTTGAATCCCTAAGGATGCAGCAGAGGGATTATTTCCAGGGTGAGACAGCATGAGGTGGATGACATTTGGGCTGCAGTGGTATCTTCAAGCCTGGTCCAGATGACAGTCCATGCTTGCAAAGCTCAGCATCTTCCTCTCAAAGACAAAGATGGATGGAATAAGCATCCAGGGGGTGTCTGAAGGAGAGGGTTTCGCCCTCTGAAAATATGTCCTGATATTAGCTGAACACATGGTTCTCCTAGCTGTCGACAGGCACTTTGCTGCTGGGAGCCAAAATCATTCTGATACATCCCTTATGTCAAATGTTGATAGAGCTCTCTAAGTACTTCTTTCTTCTCCCTCTTAATCTTTACTGAAGTATATCTATTTTCCCTTAAATCTGGAATAGAAGTATTGAGCCTCTCTGAGCTTTGTAGAGATTGCAAAATCCAACCAACCCTCCCTGCAGGAACACCTGTCAAAAAGGAATCCTCATGGCTTGATCGGGGCAGTCCGCTCGGAGGGGGCTCCCCCATGGGCTGTTTGCTGCAGGTAGCTGCACAAAACAAACCCGTGACTGGTCTTGTGGGACTCACATTGGATCATAACTCTGGGGAGATAGATTGTCTGCCATGGGCCAGCTGGATGAGCCGGAACGGTCACATTACCTCCTGCGCCTCAGTTTCCCCAGTTGCTGAAATGGCAGCAATGATGTTCTTGCTGATGTGGCACTTCAAGACTCTTAAGGAAAGGCTGGGTGTTACAGCTACGTTCTGCCTCTGAGCTTTCAAGGGACCCTGCAATTCAATTAAGCCCTGAATCTTGCTAACAGCAGCATAAAAAGTGTGACTTCTTGTTGCAATCAATCTCATATTGTGGTGCTACTCAGGAGACTGCATGGGCATTACTTACTGGAAACATACCCCAACCTTAACTCAAAGCACATGTGGCTGATAGAGCTGACCCAAAGGAAGGGACTTTTCCCAGCCTTCACACTAGCTGCATGGGGCTGGGGGAGCAGGTAGGGCCAGCTGGAGCAGCTCTGGCTGCTCACTATAGGGCTGACCTTTCAAGAAGAGTGATGGAGCTGAGCAAGGTGGGACTTTGTCCCAATGATGAGGTGCAGCTGGCTCAGGAGAGGATATAGGGCAGGACCTGAGCCAGCAGCAAGTCTGGGAATGGGGATAGCAAAGGAGGAGAAGGAGGATTTTATGGCTGTTAGCAATCATATGGGGCTACTGAGAACATCAGCTGAGCTTGCTTCCTGCTCTTCCCGTCTCTGCTGTCTCAGCTAGGCTACGCCTTATTTTTTCCTGCTTACCTTAACAAGCATAGAGTAGGGAAAGACAGCAATAATCTTCATTAGAGGGGAAGCCATGCTAATTAGTTGTGGAAAGAAAACATCCATGGCTCAGGAGACAGGTAGAAAACCCTGACACAGTGGGGGTCACCCTACTTATTGCCCAGCCTGTTGCGTGCCTGATCATCTGCACAGATGAAGGCTCTGTGTGCACACGCAAGGTAAGCCTGAGCTTGGCGCAGAAAGCTGGCATATTGCTGTGCTAGGAACCAGGGATCTTCTAGAAGTGAGAGGAACTTGTACAGTCCTAACACCTACAAGAAAAGATGCATTTCTGGATTGAGTCCTGCTGGTATCCAAGGTCTGGGTCAGGAGCTGTTGGTTGAAGAGATGCTCAGCAGTAGCAAATGCAGTGGAGCCCCATGCGTTGGGACCAGGCGATTTAAGACCTTTAGCTTCCCAGAGGAGGGTGATATGAACCAGACCTTTTAGCCAATAAATACAGCTTTGATGCTCCTGGGTTTTGAGCACTTGAGGGTACTTCTTGCTCCTGTATCTGAGGAGGAGCAGAGTGGAGGTAGATACAGGTAGAATGGTGGAAGGCAGGCAGTTAGAGACTGGAAATGTTGGATTTGCTCAGTCTGGCGAAAGGAAGAAGAAGAATCCCAAAGCCAGAAGGAAAGGCACATGTGGGCCTGTCCTTCACAAGCCCCTGGGTGAGATAAGTATGTGCACCTGGTGAAACCAGAAGGAGCCAGGGAGGAGACACAACCTGCTCCATCTGCTCTGAGGACATTTTTCTTCTGCTTTTTCTACTTTACTTTGGAAGTTATTTTACTATTTCTCAGCCTTTTTTATTTTGCCTCTCTCCTGTTCCATCTACCCCAGCTGTCACAGCTGATGCTTTGAATGCAGCCTAGCAATTTTTGTTCATGGAAAACACTATAAGAGACTGTCTTGCCTACACCCTGCGCTGGGAAGATTTATTTTATGCTTAGCTGTCATGCATGTGGGTGCCAGAACCTGGAAGATGAGTAGTTGTTGGATTCATCATTCCCTCCTTGGTCCAGGAGCCTGTACAAGACCGTCTCCACCACAGTCATCAGATACCAGGTCTCTGTAATGTGTGAGGAGGTGTCTGGGGATGTTTTGAGAGGCACATTTTAGGGTTTCTTATGTTCTGTTTCTGAGGGTCAACCTGAAAAATGCAAAGAGCGTTCCACCTTCTGCTTTTGGCTGGCTGCTTTCTTCTTCCCACAGAGTTTTGGGCTGGAATTTGGATCTTGAGGCCAAATGTGGTGGTTCCAGGCAGCCCCTTCTTTTTGTGAATGCATCAGCATGGGCTATCTCTTCTAGCTGGCTTTATCAAGCTCTTAGGCTACCCAACTCAGAACTTGATTCTTGGGCAGGTTGTATTTTGCTCTCTTTCTTTTCTTTCCTAATCCTTACATTTACTGGCTGATAGTTTTGGTAGCAGCTGGATGTTATTTGCCATCTTAGCTCCTAGGGTTTGAGTTTGGGAAGACAGCTGGAGGCAATCTAAAGATGCACTACCTTAAAAAAAAGGGGGTTCCCTTTTTTATCATCCTTGCTCTAGTTAGTCCTGCATTCCCTCTGTTTATCTAGTGCTGGCTTCACTGCTTGTCAGACCCTGATTTAACTCACTAACCTGGCAAAAAAGGGATCCAATAAAAACACGGTTTTGTTTTGTTTTGTTTTTCTTTCTGCCGGGTTCGTGAGTTAAAACAGCTCTGAGTTTCTGGATGAGAAGCCCATCTCTGGAGCCTGCTGCTATTTGCGTTGTTGGCAGAAGTCCTGCTGTCTTCAAAAGGGAGAGGACTCGGGGAAGGGCCTGTGGGTGCGTGTCCTTTGGCTGTCCCAAATTTGCAGTGCATGTCACTGAGCAAATGATGTTTGTCCTGAGTCCTAGACCATTTGCTGTGCAGGAGCTTTGGTGGGACAAGTACTTACTTCTGAGTTCCTGGTGGTCCCTGGTCCTTTCCTTTGCTCTGTTCTCTTCCTCCCATGGTTCCTGCTTTTCTGTTCCTGATTTTGGGGGATAAAGGGGTGAGAGGTCCATCTGCCCTGCAGGTAAGTTTAGCTTTGGGAATTTGCAATGTGCAAAGAACAGTTTTGTGTCAACATCATCTCATGTGGTGCTCCGCTTCATAGAAAAGCCAGGTTCTTCCCCAACATTATCTGCTTTTTCTGGGAGAGGAACATCTCTAGCTCCACCTTGAGCCAGTCTGGAAAGAGATTTTTTTTTTATTTATTTATCTTTTAACTAACATGTATTTAGGTGGTGTTGTTTGTTTCATCCCATGGAATAACATACCAAAATCTTGCACCTAGTTCTCAACATGTGGGCATGTCTCCAGTGACTGGGTACCTCAGTGCCCTGCAGCTCTTGACCCCCAAGGAGCTAATCATGTTGTTCTGGCTCTTTTCCCCTCTCCGCTGCTGCTGCAGTGTGGTCAGAGTTATGCTAATTAAATGGGGAAAGGTTGCCTCAATGGCCTTGCAGTCTCTGTCAGCAGCTGGACCTGGGGGAAAGGGGTCTTCGTGTGTCACAGAGATGGGGCTGGATGGATGCAGCTCATGTGTCAGCAGAGAAAGGATTTTGTGCATGGGTGTGTAAACTGGTGGCAGGTGCTGCTGAGTAGAAAAAAGACCCTGCTCCCCATGTGGATAACTGCATCAAGAGGGTCCCCCCCTCCCAATAAAGAAAGAGGGGGCAACAGACAAATGGGTTTTGTTTTCCCAAGGGCCTTTCCTGGATGGAGTATTTCAGCTTCACCTTCCTCCTGATGGCTGTGGAAAGGGAGTTCAACAGTCTCCCAGGGCTCAGCTATTCAAGTTCTCCAACAGAAAAACTTTGCTTTTTCAGGACTACTTTCCCTCTTAGACAAAAGGGATATTGTCCAGGGAAGGATTTTGATTTTATGCTTTTTAAGTCGGAAAGCATCTCCTGCAGAAGCTTTCTAGCTGGCTTTCACTGCAAGTTTGTTCTCGCCACCTCTCTGGGGGTGCTTGGCAGTGCCCCCAAGCACAGCTCACTGCAGTAAGCTACACCCTTGATCCCTCACAGTATTCTGGCTAGCTTATGAGAGCTAACATACTGCAAAATAATCTTCAGACTGCAGCATCCACCCTGTCCCTGGTGCATATATTTGATGCCAAGGAATAATGTCACACCCCATAATATTGTGGGATAATTTATCTGTCCTTACTGGGCTCTTGTGAAGAGCTATCCAAAGACACTGGAGAACAACCAGTCTTATAGAAAAAAAAGGGTTGTGACAGCAGCTACCGTGTTTGTTCAGCTCATCTTCTGGTCTGCGATCTTAATAGACCACCCAATGTGACTTCATTGTGATGGTTCTCTTGGGCTAAAAAGATGATGGGTCTTGGGCTAGGATCAAGAGTCAGCTGCAAAGAAGGAGTATCGTAAGTAGAGATTGTGTGTTTTTGTTGGTTTTTTTTTTGGCTTTTTGTTTGTTTGGTTGTTGTTGTTGGGTTTTGTGTTGTTGTTTTTGTTGTTGTTGTTTTTTTTTTTTATCCCCACATCTTTGTCCCATTATATGCCTCCAGACAGCCTGGAGCAGAGAGAGAGAGTTCAAACTCCCCTCAAAGGGATAATGGAAGGAAGAAGGAGGCCTTGCTTTGTTTTATTCCTAGGAAAATGGCAGGCATTTCTCATTCTGCAGAAGCCCAATATAAGTTAAGCTGCCAGACATTTATGATAGGAATTTGCTAAGCATGTATGATTCATGGTTTGGACTGTTGCTCAGCCCCAGCAGGGATTTCTGAGCAGCCACGCTGGAGGCTGTCCTCTGCAGCTTGACATGAAGGAAGGGTGTGCTTCCATGTGGCTTGGCACCACCTCCCTAAAGGAGTAGCCCAGAGCAGGGGAAGATGTCTGATAATCAATCTTTTCCTGCTGCTGTGAGGATCTAATCCCCCGGAGGAGTGGCGGGGCTTGAAGTCAAGCTGTGATAACTCTCCCCTTCTTGGGGTGCAACGTTTACCCAGCTTTGCTAATGTAATCTTTGCTTCTGGTGGTAGCCCTCTCACTCTGGCTGATGGCCATCCGCTCACCCTGTCATGCAGCACCAAAAGCCACCAGGTGTTGAGATATTCAGACTGTTGGGGCCTCTGGGTGAATCCCCCATACCTTTGCGTGGGTCCAGCGAGGGATGTGTTGGCAGTACTGTTTGCAGGGGGGAAGGTTTAGTTGGGGTTGGTGGTGCTACTGCCTACAACCCCCAAGCTGAACTGTTTCAGCCCTGCATCCCCTAGCTATGAGCAGTCTGGAGGTTCACAGGGAGCCACCCAAACCTCCTGGGCGTAAAGGTCCTGCAAGCATTAACAGGCTCTGCTGGGTGCTGCCCATTGGGTGCCTTTCAAATGCTGCCTTGCACATAATAAATGAATGGGCCAGAGACCCCGGCACAAGCGGCGTGGGGGAGCCTTGCATCCACACTTCTCTGGGAGATGTCCCTTGAGCGCAGTGGTGGTGACCACTCCAACTTGACCCTTGATTTTGGAGTTTCCTGGGCCTGAGCCAGAGCTTGAGAGGTGGGTCCCTAGGCCATGGAGACCCTCTACATGTTGTCCCCCCAGGAGCCCTTTCAGAAACCAATTTGGCCTAGCTCTGCTATTAAAGCAGTTGGTCTTTTCATGCCTGTTCCTGGAGGGATGCTGTCCTGGCATGCAGTTGTGCTAACACTTGGGAACTGCATGTTTCAGCCTTCCCCTGCTCCTGGCAACCCATGTGTTGTGCTAACAGGTCTCCTTTGCTGTAATACAGATTTTCCTTCTTCCCCTCTTCTGGGATTTTATTTGTGTGTATGTATGTATATTTACTCTTTTTTCTGCCCTCCTCTGCTCATCTAAACATGTTGAACTTTATTAAGCTTAAAAAACACGGATTCCCCCTGTAGGAGTATTAAAAAAATGGATAAAAGGAGTGAAGCATCTCTGCCCATATTCAGATACAGCCATGAAATGGTGAGAATGGAGGGAGAGAGATCCAGTGTTGGTGATTAAGCTTACCTCTCGCCAGTTTTGGTTGTGAGAGGTATCTATGACCCTTTAAATCAAAGTGGCAAAGGAGGAGCACCCTGCCAGACTTTCGCAGGCCCAGCAGGCAGAAGCTGCAGGGGATGATCACAGTGTTCCTCATCTATCCAAAATCAAGTGAACACCCTACCAAAATGTGACCTCTCTGTGCGGTGCCTGTTTTGTGCTCGCAACCCCTTTGGTTTGGCTGGAAGGCGATGGGTGACAGATGTTGGAGATCTCGTCTTAGAGGGAGGAAGGGCAGAAACTGTACTCTAAACAAAATCTTCCCTTGTGTCCTGCCGTTTCCTAAAACTGCTCATTTGTGAATTACAGATATTTATCTATCCCTTCCTATGTGTGTGTGTACATCTATAAGTATGTGTGTAAACATATGGATGTATAGAAAGTTTTATTCTGTTACCAGTACATTCATGTTATTTGAAAAATAACAGTAGTATTTGGGCCAGAAAATGCATCCTTTTCAGAGTTCAGCCTTACGATTATCATAATTTTTTTTGATGTCAGAACATCAGTGGCTCCTCTAATGTCTTGTAAGGACACTTGAAGCCAATCATCCTTATTACCTCATCCATATGCACATCAATATCAAATTAATGTCCTTTGATTTTGTGCTTTTTAGCCCATGAACAGAAACCACATGCCTGCTTCCATTAGAATCACAGGGCGATGTTGCTGGTACTGAAGGCTGGGCCAGCCGTTGGGTGGGAGAAGATAGACCCAGCCTAGAGATCTGCCTTCAGTGGCTCTTGGGACCAGCCTGCGGTCCCGTGGGGCAGCAAACATGGGATGGAGCAGAGCAAGGCAGGAGAAGCAGCAAGGGAAGGGAGCTTGGAGCTACAGATGAGCGAGAACAAGCTGGTGAGAAGCCAGCAAAACCCCTGTAGGTCTGTGGGTGTATGGTTCGTGGCACTCTGGCCCTGCTCTTTTAGCAAAGAAAATTTGAGGGCTGGCTCAGACTTGTCAAAGCAGATGCCAAATCAAGGTGTTGCCAAGGGCATTTTTCATGTCTGAGCAGCCTCCCTTCCTGCTGGGGAAGATGAGGGTATTTTTCCCTGACTTTCCCCCTGGAGCTGAGGTTTGCTCTTGTGGGTATTGAGGCAAGTTTGTTTATTGCAAATAATCTAAATATTGTGTTGTATGTGTATTCAAATCTATATGCAAAGTGGCAATTGCTTGCCTAATCTATTTTTACTCCTGCAAACAATTTGCTCGCTCACTTCAGTGTAAATCAGGAGTACGTTCTCCACTGCTGGTAAATTCTGGGCTCTTAACCCCGGTGGGAGAAGAACCGGGCTCCACGTGTTTATAAACAATGAGAGAAAATATGTATCTCTGCACGTAGAGTTTACATTCCATGTGAGCTCTCTTGCCAGGGTGTCCAATAAAAGAAAAGATGCATTTCTCTTCAAAAGGCACTGGAAACATCTGGCTGGGTGGCACCATCACTGAATCTCTTGCGTGGAATCCAAAGGAGGTCAAGCATGATACAGCAGCCACATTAAATTGGGGTGCTTGCTAGGGATTAACAAGCTCTGTGATTAAGTAAAATAAATCAAAAGCAGGAAAACTGGGCCCTGGGGGTCTTAGGAGAAGGCTTGATGGTGGAGGAACTTATTAGTTTGGAAGGTGTTTAGAGGCTATTTTTGTCACTGTTATCTAGACACAGTTGTCATCCTGTGCATAGTCTGAGGTTCAGAGAAATCAATTTAATCATTAAATATTACTGTTGCCTGCTGTCCTGTCCCAGCGTTTTACTGTTCCTTCACAAGGTGTCAAGGCTTCTTCTTAGCAGTCATTAGAAACTGGCTGGAGATGGGGAGAGAGAACTCTATTATCTGTGAAAAGGAGAAAACAAACAAAAAACAGTGAGTAGTTCATATGTGCATCGGCTTCCGCATCTCTTCTGCAAGACCTTGCTGTGTTTCTGATGTGATGAGTCTTTTTTTTTTTTTATGCAACATAAAGGTGGTGCACGCACTGCACTGTAAAAATTAGTGAAGTAACCTCTGATTAGATTTAAAGAATAAAAAGCAGCCAAACAAATCCAATTCTGTGCATAAAGTACAAAGTCCTCTGTGGTCCAGTGTTGAAGTGCTCTTTTCAGCACAAGCAGGTATGAGACCTTGTAATAGATTCTCCTGTATTATTTTTAGAGCAAGTGTTGGAAAGGGTTGGAGAATGGATCTATTATTTAAGCCCCACAGGGAATTTTTAAGTCAACAACTGGTTGTGCAGAGGACAAGCTTCTCTGTGCCCATCCCAAATCCTTCCTCTGGCAGGATCATTAAAGTTACAAACATCAGAACTGACTCTTCTCCAAACAGGCTGGACTCAATGATCCTTGACTTTGAGATACCTGAGGAAGAGAAGCATTTTTAATGGATTGCCAAATATTCAAAGCTAGCAAAGGTAATTAGGTCTCTAATTCACTTTTTTTTTTTTTTTTTTGACAATGGATAAGATCACGATAACCTTTCAGATTTCTAAGCAGTATCTCTGTCAGCACAGTGACAGGTTAATTTACTTGTATCTAACAAAAATTTCAAGCCTAATTTTTATTTTCTTTGCATTTCTGCAAAATAAAAAAATACTCGAAGGGGATGTACGTGTCAATATTCATCTTTCACCTCCAGGAAATATTTTTCTCTGTAATCCACAGTTTGGCTCGTGTCTTTTCATTATACAACACACTCTTCGCTGGCACATTGGGGTGGCCACCTATGGACCTGTCCTCAGAGATGCTCAGCGGAAATCTGTTTGACAAACCAGTGAGGTGATCCTTCCTTCTTCTCTAATATCTTCAGTTTTGTTTGTTTTGTTTTTAACAACAAATGGACTGGAGGGAAAGATGATGCTCCAGTTGGCACAACCTTTCCATCACCAACTCCCCTGTAAGATCTCTGATAAATGAGCCTCAGTGCCGGTTGCCTACTGTCCTGCGGGGATCACTGACCTGACCACACTCTCCCTTTTAGGAATGAGGACAAAAGCAAGATTTAGGGTAAGTCACCAGTCTCATAATTCTTCCCACATTTTACCCATAGCTGTTAAACGTAAGTGGGGCACACTGTCGGTCATGAACCCTACGGGCCGATCCTTGGCTGCAAAGCTCCCTAAAGGAGGAATTTTCCCACTGCTAATCTTTTTGGCAAGGAGTGTAGCCTTGCTTAATGCAATTGTTATTTTTATCCGTCGCTGAATGCTCTGCAGCTCAAGCTGGGTGGTCTTTAAGACGTCATACACAATTAACGTGGGCTGAGTTGGGAGCAGAGAGGTATTATCAGGGAGGAACATGCGAGTGTGAGATCAGCCAAATTCCTCTAATGCTGCTGAGACAATGGTGATGGCTGATAGTGAGCTGAAGCCTCTCCTCACGTGGTTCAGCAGAGGTGAACTGGAAGGGACGGTCTTGTTCAGAGGTCTGTATCTGCTGTCCATCTCCTGGAGGAAGAGCTACGTGGAGCTGTCAGTCCCAGCAGGACTGCATCAGATCATCAAATCTCATTGGACTGATCTTGTCAGAAACCGGGCTGACCGCTTTGTCCTCAAAAAGCCCAACCGAGGAATGCTGACTAAACCCATCTCTCATGGGCAGAGCTGACACAAGAGGACTTCTGAACCTGAGGCAAACCAAGGGAAGGCTGAAGGGGTTGACTTCAGAGCATGGTTTCTGATGCAAATAACACCGTGCCCTGCTGAGCACCCACCACGGCTCATGCTTCACTGCTGGGCAAAGCCAGAGGGAGATCTTGTGGCCATCTAGTCCTCAAGGGTGGCTCTTTTGCATGCAGTGGAGTTGTGTGTGACCAGAAGTGACCCGATGGTCTGGTGACCGGTGGGAAGGCCCAGCAGCTGTGGCACATTGATGGAAGGAGCTTGAGAGCCTTCTCTAGCAGAATGCCTAGAGCTGTCAGAAGTGGGACACACTTTGAGGACTTCCACTTGCCCAGGCATTTCTTTAAAAGAGAATTGAGAGGGATACGGGGTGGAAATGATCTTCAGCAAGGGATTGGGGGGTTTTCCAGCTTTCTTTCCCTGCTGGTGAAAGCATTTTACAAAAAAATGATTAAGTTTTGCATTATCCCATGGCAGCTGTAAATGGTAATAGATCATTGCTTTATTTCCCTCTTCATTTCTTCACTCTGGAAGCCTCAGCTAGTCATTGGCAAATCACGAGGTGCAGGCAGTTAATGAAACATGTAATTGAAAAAGAAGGGAAAAATAAAATCTCCATATGCATGAAAAGTTATGGAAATCCCCATATACTGTAAGATAGACTGGTGACAGTTAGAAAAATCACTCTGGTGGTTTGGTGGTGACTCATGGATGGATGCAGCAGCTTTCACCAGCTTGGCCCAAGAGCCATAGGCAGCACTAGCCCATCTGCTGGTGGTGTGATCTTGGGGCTGTTGTCTTGTCTGAGGTGGGACAGCCCATGCCACTGATGTGCTGGAGTTCAACTTGATCAAGTTGCACTTCCCATCTTGGGATGAAGGTCAATTGGATGTGACATCAGAAATTAAACTGGGCTGATTAGATCCCTCCTGATCTTGGGCTCTGTCTTTAATTTCTTTCATATGGTTTTCTCTTGGGGAAACTCTGTTACCCTTTAAAGAAAACCAGCAGTTTGTTAAGGGAATGGTTGGCATGCGTTCAGGGGACCATCTTCATCATGCTGTGGGCTACTGTGAGCTGCCAAAATAGCGCTGGCTTCCTCTGCCCTTCTTCAGGGATGGGAAGGGCTTGTGCATGTGCCCCATCCCCAGGTGTTCTCCCTGTCCAGCACACTGCCAGGATGTTCAACAGCTGCTGTTGTTTTGGATCAGAGGGTCTGCAGCTTGGATGTTTGCCCATCCTTGGATGGAGACCACCAGGTCATTTGCTCTGGAGCAATGAGCTGCGAGAGGCTTACAGCCGTCTGAGTTTCCACAAGGCAGTATTTATCTTCAGAGGGATCCAATTTGCTCTTTCCTGCCCTTCCTCCATCTGCAACCTCTGACTTTTCAGTTTAAACCATCGTACTGCAAGAAAGCCCAAAAGCTGCAGTGTGAGCAGGCGTGCAAATATCTGGATCACCACAGGGCAAGAGGCTTAGAGGGATGAGGTGACTCCATAAGAGGCATGGCAATTCAGCTCTTTTTGATTAAGTTTGGTTTTTTTTTTACAGTTTTTCATGCAGAAAAAAGTATTATTCTAAGTAACACTTTTTCCTTATTTTCCTTCTACCTCCCATATAGTTTTCCATCTCCCCAGCAAAAAAAGGGAATGGGGATTTGTGAGGAAAGCAAAACAATTTTGCTTTTGGTTTCACTTCATTCTTTAAAAACTCATTTGTTTTCTGAGTGGAAAACCAGGGAAAATTATTGTGGAAAAGGAAAATATTTTTCTCCTTCAGCTATAGGGATGCTGCATGGCAAAATACTTTTGACAGAGCAGCTGCTGGGGACTGAAGTGTGGCCAAATCCATCCTTTTCATGAAACTGAGGTCCCCGAATGTCACTGTGTGCCAGGAGCTCCGGATTGCATTGGTGTGGTGGTGTTGACCTTCCAGAGGTGAAATTTCAATTCCAGCTGTGATGAGCAAGCACCATTAATGTGTCCTAAGGATACCCAACATGGAGTAAACTTTGGTATTTATGGCTTAAGGGAGATGATAATTTCCCCATTAACCTTTCACTCTAAACCCCACAATGACAATCCCAGAGGCAGGTTTAACTCTTTCACCTCTTTCTCCCATGGCAGAAATGTCCAGCTGTACATTCTAAGTAGAAATATGCTTTCCTGAAATAATTTGTGACAGCAGCCCTGGCAATGGTTTTTCCCAGCTGCTGTATTGCATGGTGGTACGGCCGGGAGTGGTGGTGTCTGGCTCCTGTCCCAAGAAGTGTTTGACTACTTTAAGAGTTGGAGAGCAATCCTGAGGATGTCTGAGTGACACTTTATAAATTGACAGGAGCACCATCACCTCGGGGAGCTCTCCTGTGCCCAAGTCAGAGAGAAATGTGACTGGAGCGGGGCCAGCAAAGGGAGGCAGAAACAATGAGGAGCTTTGAAAGTCTTCCACAGGTGGAGGAGGAAGAAGAGGGAGCTAAATGGATTAGGGCTGTTTAATTTAGTGAGAAGCAGAGTAAGAGGTGCCTTGGTAGAAGTTTATGAAATGGTGAGTGGTGCAAAGACATTAAGAAACCACTTCTATCTAGCAGCTCATATATTTTACAGGACACCTGATGCTACTCAAAGGGAGGGGTGGAATATTAAATAATACTTATATTAATATATAATAATACATAGCATTAAATCAAATGTTTAAGGTAGAGAAAAAAAGGAGATGTTTTGCAAGTATATGTCAGTGCTCCAGATGTTCTTGACTGATGATGTTAGGATGGCACTTCTCTGTGGTCCATGAGGGGATAGTCTTCTGCCTGCCCCACGAGGCAGCTGTGAAATAGTTGCTGATGGATATGGAAATTCAGTCCGTACTTGGCAAGATTTTTAGGATTTAAGACTGTTTAGGTGTTTTGCATGCAAACCTGGTAACGTCAGGACATGGCAAGTGACCCATTGAAAAAAGGACCGGCCAGGCCTGGGCCTTCTAGGGAGGACCTGCCCTGGCTGGGTGGTGCCCAGGGGCTCTGGCAGATGAGCTGTGGCAACATATGGCCCCCAGGTCAAAGGCAGCAGAGTGTCTGCTGCTGTGGAACTGTCGTTGTCTTCTGGCCATCAGGAGCAGAGGCGATGGTTTGCTCTATAGGCTACGTAGCGTGATTTACTGCGTGGTGCTGCTGTTTCAAAGAGACAAATGAAGTTAGGACGAGCTATGTCACCGGATCAGAAGTAACCCTGTGGTTCCCCTGACACTTAACAGTGCTGATTTATCCCACTGAAGAGCTAGCCAAAAATATTTGCTGCGTTGGGATGTTTCATGAAATTGGATTTGTCCCCGTTTCAGCGGAGTGGTGAGCAGGACATTGCAGATGGTGTAGGAGCTGATGGCGTGGCAAGGGTTCTGCAGCTCTAGGATGGAGCTGGGACCCCCACGGGCTTCTCTGGGGGTGGGGATGGAGGCAGAGGGGCTTCCCAGGCTGGGTCACCCCACTTTGAAGGCAGGAGCTGGTGCGTGGTGCCTTGCTCTGCTAATGATGCAGCTTTGACCCCTGCTGACACTGGGGAACCTCTGCCGTGCTCCTGGCTTTGTTTCGATCTCCCGTAATAACAAAAGAAAACAAACTGATGCTTCACATTCACCCCGGTCCGAAGATGCTCTTTAGTCTGGGGATGAGAGATGGATTTTCTCCAGCCTGCCTCAAATGCCCACGTGCCAAAGCTTGTAAAGGCTTTGCTGGGTGTTGCTCTAAGATTTGTATCTGATGAGCGCTCCCTGGGGAGGGGTATTTAAAATGAATACCTAGGAGCTTCTTGAAAGGGGTTGTTTGGGCAGTGGGTTGCAGCAGCAGGGCTAGGAGAGGAGCATGGCAGGCAGGGATGGAATGGAGGGGGTGGGAGCTGCTCAGGGAGGACAAGGCACCGTGCTGTGCCATCCCATGTCTCTGTCACGCTGCCGCCGTGCCATCGCTGCCTGTCACATCACCGTGCTGGCATCAGTGTGTTTTCACCTTCTGGGAAATCACCACCTCTGAATCAGGTGTTTTATAGATTATGGAGTCTTAGTGCAAAACCAGGATGGGGTCAGGGGGCTGGGGCTGCTCTCTGGAAAGGTGCATGTTGCCACGCTTGGAGCCTGGAGACCACAAGGAGGGTCTGGTTGGTGCAGCCCTTGGGCAAGAAAATAAGTGGTAGAGGGAAACTTTATCCTGCAAGGTGGGACTTCAAGAGCCATTGCCTCTGCCTTGCTGTTTCAAGGGGCCTCCCTCTCAGTTCAGCCATTTTCATGCCAGTGGGGAAAAACAAATAAATAAATAATAATAATAATAAAGGGGTAGGGAAGATTCAGTGGCTTCTCTGCAAATCCTGATGGGAAATATCTCCCTCATGCTCCTTCCTTCCCCAGTATGTCTGTCACCTGCTGGCCTGTCAAGAAAGGATCTCCTTGTGATCACTGTGTTGCTGTCGTTCCCCCCAAATACAAGTGACAACAAAGCATCCCACTGGAGCCCCAAATGAGCAGGAACACTTTGCAGAGAAGAGCGAGCCCCCTCCAGGTAGCTGCATCCCCCATCAACCCAGGACACCCAGCAAAGCACAGGCTTTAGTGCAATGATAAACACACAGCTGAGATTGTTTCTTTTACAGGGAAACACTAAAAAAAACATTACTAAAGCTGCAGCGAGTGGGATTGCCCACGGGTTTTAAATAAACTGTGAGATGAGGCATCCTTCTTCACTGGGACTGGGATGCTCAGATCGCATTCCTCTCCTTAGAAAGGGCAAGGTGGCAGCAACATCAAAGGTTTTGGGTGCATATTTTTTGAGTGTAGGACAGCTGCAAAAGCTCAAACCAGGAAAGTTGATCAGAAAGTTGACGAGCCGCTCTCTCCTGTTCTGCCGGCCAGCTGGGAGCTTGCTGAGCTCACTCGGCCTCCCCAGCAGCTTGCAATGAAAGCTGTACCTTGCTCTTAAAGGGGGGCATGGTTTGTATCAGACAAATTCACTGCCCTATGTGTGGAAAAGTGATGGTGTTTCCAGAAATTTTGGATATACTTTAATGTTTGTCTTCTTTTTTTTTTTTTTTTTTTTTTTTTGCTGGTGTTGTGCCCAGCCTCCATAAGAGAGGTTTCAATTTTGAGGAGTAAAACCATCTCCTTTGCGCATCGTGAATTAATTTTTGTGATGTCGATGTACATATTTAAGGCTGGATGTAAACAAGGCTGTGATATACAAATGGTTACTGCCCGGAAGGCAAGGTCCGAAGGCAAACACCGCGCATAGTCCCATCAGGGAATTATACTGAGCTCTGATCCCTTGCTAAAATACGACTGGGTGCTGTGTACGAGCCTTGCTGTGTTTCCAGTCTCTGCTGCTCCCAGTTCTCCCGCGCACAGTCAGCCTCTTGCGTGCTGCCCTTGATTTTGTATTGTCAGACAAGACTGATCTGATTATGTCTGTAAGGAAGATTTATTCCTTCGCCCTCTCAGTGCTGACAGCTCGCCCTCATTTCACTTTCTGCAGGGGGCTTGTCTTGCCTCTCCGCAGTTTCAGCTGCCAAAACTGGGGCCAGGTTTACTTGTGCCATACTCAGAAGGAGAAAGGGTTTGGGTGACCATCTCTGACCAGATTTCACTGGTCTGTGGGGGTGACGACTGCAAATTATTACAGATGGGTGATGGACAGCTGAGAGATCCAGTTTGCAGAAGGACACGGCTGGCTTGCCTTTTTACCACACTGGTACAAAAGAAAAATCATATATATGTGTAAATTGCAGGGAATCAGAAGTGCTAAGACCATTCAGGTCAAGTTAAACTGAGCATGGTGTAGCCTGCCATATAATATCTTCTTACAAAAGCCAGACATAAATCATTTTGATGCAAGTATTTTAACCACCTGGCCCTGTCGTTCCCATAGTGTGATTAATCTAATACCGGGAGTAAATAATTTAGCCACATTTTATCTCCATCCATTAGAAAGCTCTGCTTTCCCCCTCTTCCCCGCCAAGTTTTGTCAGGGGTATAGGTAAAACAACAGGTTTGTTGGTACTGGCTGACCGATGATTGATTGATCATAGAATCTGTGTTTAGGCACAACATGTTCCATGGTGATTTCTCTTTTTCCTACTTTATCTCTTAGAAAGTCTTACCTTTGCTCAGAGGATGCTCGGCTCGCTTGCTTTTCAGGTTAGAAAAAACAAAGGTCACACACTGCAGTGACAAATGTGCTTTTCTCTAGTTTATCAAAAAGCACCAGGGATAAGCTTTTGCTATAAAAGCTAAAAATTCTTCCCTCTGTTCATAAATACACAGAGCCAAGTTAGTCCTCTCAACAGTGCTCAGGATCTGCTCTAGGTCATGGGGTAGATGTGGGCTTTTGGTGGCTCTGTCATCAATACCCATCCGTCTCCAATATTAATATTTTAACTTGGAAGAAAATATATGCACATTCTTATAGTGACCTATGTTTTGTTTAAAAACAAGGAGCATGTACAAAGTTGTATTTGTTATGGTAAAACTTTACAAAAAAAAAAAACAAAAAAACCAACAAAAAACAAGAAGAAGAAGAAAGAAATGTAACCAAGCCTTTGAAACCTCAAAAAAAAGTTGTGGGATTGTTTTTGGCAGGAAACAAAAAAATTTCCTTTTCCTTGCTATTCTTCTCTTTTCTTTTTATTTTTTAGTTTTTAGTTTTCTGAAGACGATGTAATTTCCTGACTATCCCTAATCCGAGCCATATAATCAAAAGGAAGGGAAGACAAGCTGGGATAGCTTCTTCCTGTAAGGAAATGATTTCCAATCTTTATTTAAAAGTACTATAACTTTGTATGCCTTATCCTTCAGATATAGCTAGAAGTATTATTTGGCAAAGGTCCTTGTTGCAGAGATAGAGGCTGGGGATGGAGGAAAGAGAGATAATGGGGTTATATGCAGGCAGCCCTAAGGGTAGGTAAGCCCCAAAGTTGGAGTGAAGGCTCTGAAGTAAATTTTCCTTTGTTTTACAGCACATTCATTTAATCCAAATAGTGCTTTAGGTTTCTTTTTTGAGATCAAACCCTGGCTTGTGTGTTTGGGACTATGGTACTCAGAGCAATTGCTCTCACTATCTGATTAATACGGTTGGCTCTTCCCTTCCAGGCAACATTATGGGAGTAATTAAAACTTGCTCAGTTTGTAAATGGGAAACATTTTGCAGCTTGCAAAACAGACTGGAATATTAACAGCAGTTACTGGAAGGAGAGCTGGGCAAATGTAGGAAATGCTTGCCTCCCAAACCATCTTTCCAAAAGGATGCAAAACTCTGTGCTTGAGCTAGGCTCCAAGAAAGCTATGGAAAGCTGCCCCGGTGTAGTTTGGTTGGGAATTAGGTTTCAGAAAGGCTCATAACTTAATTGAAAAATGGTTCTAGACTTGATGCTGATGGATTTTGCTAGTGGTACCCATGCTTCTTGGCTTAAACCAGGACTTGCAGCCATTTTGCAAGCAGGAAAACATTGGAAGATCTGTCACTTGCATGAGATTTTCAGCCACATCTAAAACACTATTATGAAACTGATCTGATTTGAGTTCCCACATCAAAATGGGAGTCAACTGATTCAGATTCAGGGCATCTCATCCAAACCGCAGCTCAATTTTTGAGAGTGTTGGATTTGCAGCTCTAGTTTCAGTCCGCTTATAATGGGAAAATGACTTTTATTTTGGATGATCCCCAGGAATTTCTCTATCTTGCAAACCACCAATTTCCAGATCTGTGCATAGCATAGAGCGGGGGGGGGAAGCCTGACATCTTTTCAACTTCTGTGTATGTTCTGCATAATCCAATTGCTTCTGCTTTTGGCTGAGTCAAATTTACTGCTAGAGAAAAGTGGAAAAAGTTGTATGTGTTCTTTGGAAATGCAAAGAAACTTCTATATGAACAAAGCCCATCTCTTATCAACTCCCAAAGAAGCCCTCCATTCCCAGCCAGAGGGTCCACTCCATGATGCAAACACACTCATCCTAGGGTGTAAGGACGACTTATTCCAACCCTGGTTCTCATTATCACATTTAGCCACAGAAATTTCCCCCTGCTGCAAGAGTTATGGCCCTGATCTAAAGAAAAGAAAATGTAATACTTACATAACTGCTTAACAACATGTTTTTTCGGCCATTTACTCGGTGTTCTGTAGTTAAAAAAGAGCAGACACTTGGGAAATGTTTGCTTTAATGCCCTTGTGGCACCATGCTCCTGTCCCTGGAAAAAGCCAGCAGCAATTAATACATGTTGCTCACTTATGACTGTGAGCAGGCTTATTTAAACAGCATTTTTAATATCAGTAGATGTTGTAGAAATACAGTATTTCAGACTAGAGTGGTTTGACTAGTAAAACTTCAAGAAAATGTTGAAAACTATTTTGGGGTTTGCTGGGGAGAAAATACAGGCTTTGAGCATGTATTGGGATTTTTTTCTTTGTTTCTACAACAAATGGCAGCTTCTAATGCAAAGAGTCAAGACTCATTGGTATTTATCACTGTCTTATTGAAAGATCATTTTCAGGGCCTTTAAAATAGCAGGGGAAAAAAAGGTTTCTGCTTTAAATCAGGACCTCAAAGTGACAGCTTTTCACAGGAAGATGTGACAATCTTTTTCCAGCAGAGAAAAGCAGGTCAGTTATCAGTCCTGAGCCCTTTTGCTTCAATATGGCACAAAGAGGAACTGTGAGCAGAGTTCTCCTGAAAAAGCAGATGATGGATAAGCCGGCACCCTCGCTGATGTGAATTCCTGACCCAGTTTCCATAGCAGACTAGTTTGGGAGCATGAAAGAGCTGCTGGGGATGGAGAAAATGCCTTGCAGGCAGGCTGGCCCTTTGGTGCATGCAAAGGCAAGGCGAGCATCACTGTGTCGGGGCAAGTCTCTGAGCACATTGCAAACTAGCCCACTCAGACCAGGTTCTCCAGGGGTCCTGCCCCACGGTACTGCTGCATGGTTCAAGGATGGATTGAGGAATAAAAATCTCAGCTAATGTGATAGATGGGGAAGAAAGTCTTGTAGTCACTGGCTGTGGAAGGAAGTGGGTGGTGTTTTGTAGTATTTTCCACCAATTCTGCTATTTTTAAAAATTTTCCCACTATTTTCCAACTTCCAGCCTCCCTTCTACTTTCTGTGCATCCTCTTTCCCACGTGAGTCTTGATATACACCAGTTTGTGCCTTGGGCTTGCAAAGAGCTGGTGCATGCTTCCACCCATCCTGTTTTGGGTTTGGAAACAGCAGATTGGTGAGATCCCTGCCCTTGCGAAGGGCAGAAGCTGGGCTGTGGCATCCCCATCCCACCAAAAAATATCTGCCAGGTTAGAAGGTGCCCAGTGTATTCTGTTACATGGCAGTGGGGAAACAGAAGCTCATGCAGATGCTTTTAGCGATCCCCAAAGGCTGGGGTAAGGATTTGTGGCATCCACAGGTGCTGCTCCCTTCACGGGGAGGGCTGAAAACCTTCTCTGAGCCACGGCACATGGAGAATTGGGGATGAGATGAAATGTTTTTGATAGTGTGAGTGTAAATAGCTCCTGAGTCAGCTGCCCTGGGGGCTGGAGGCTGCTCCATCGCTTGAGATCACTTGGCTCAGTGCTTGACGTGTTCTTCCAAATGTACTTGCTAGCTCAGGGCCAGTTTATTGGGTTTTGCTGTCTGCGTTTGCGTGGCAGGGAGGATTAATTCTCTCTGCTGCAGGGGTCACTGGATGGGGCCATGCAGAAGGTCTCCTGAGGACAGGGGTTCAGAAAGATGCGGGGACATCAGACACCTGTCTCCAACATGAAAGTGAAATAAGTGATTTATTCCACTGCCCCCCAGACTGCCACAAAAATTCCAATTTACGGAAATATCTGGATCTCTTTTGGCCTTGGAACAAACAAATCTATGGTCTTGCCAAGGGAAAATACCCCTTCAGGTGCCGGTTTTGTGCTCCAGTTTATCCTGTCCAAGTGTATTTCAGTCCCAGCAGCAATCTGTCCTCTGACAAGGATTTAATATTAGGAGGCTGTTGGCCCTAATTCAGCAAAGCACCAGGTCATCGGCAGTGCTCACACATTCATGGATTGCTCCCTTCTTAATATCATATTGAGCATGGGTTCCTTGGGAGATGAAGGTTTGGAGTGAGGAGACAAGCTGGTTTTGTTCCTGTTTATTTTTTTTGCCATCGAAATTAATAATAGGTTAAAGATGTCCTGCTGATTAGCCATAACATCCCAGCAGCATTATTTGTTCTGTCACAGCTGAGATCAGGGTCCTGGGGTGCTAAGGAAAGAAGACACCAACTCTGCCATGGAGATGGAGAAAGGAGAGACTTCTGGTCTTAAGAAAAAGGGTGTCAGCATTAAAGTGGCCTTAAAAAAATGGACTTGCAGCTGGTGGTGTGGATTTCCCCAGGTGATGAGGGCAAGATGGCTGAAAAGCAAATATTGGGAAAATTATAAGCGAATTGGAGGCCCTGAGTTAAAGAAGGAGGTGCATAAATGCTGATGATGTTTTTGAAACTAAGTGGAAGCATCCCCAGTCATCCCCCTTTTCATGTGAGCAGAGCAGGACAGATTTTGGTGGCCAAAAAGTGGGACCAGGTCTGCTTTTTGGGTGTCAGGGCCCAGGATGGTGGATCTGGCTGGATGGCAAAGTGTTTATGTCTCACCCATCCCCAGGACCTGCGCTCTACATACAGGTTAGAAAATTTGCATAAAGCTATCCAGCACTTCACATTGGTCATTCTGCTGTCTGTCTTGGGTCCTTCCCTGCCAAATTCAGGTGTAGAGTTCCTCTCTGCTCCCCAGCCTCTTGCCATCCTGCAGCATGCAAGGAATAGCATCCTTGCTCCACAGTAAATCAGTGCTGCCCAGCAGGCTGCATCTCGCCAAGTGGGCTCTGCAAGCTTCAGAAAAGAAAATATGGAATGCTCTTTCTTGCTCAAAATCTGTCTGTATATATATATTTACACATATATATAAAATGGATGTGTATGTATATATATAATAAATCTATAAAAGAAGCTTGTCTAGTACCACAGCATGCAGCTTTTCTCTGTCAGCAGGCTTTCCATGAGGCTGGGCTTACACATGGGGACCAGATGTGTCCATCCAAAAAGGTTTGTTCACTTCTATACCCTCTTTTTTTTTCCATCCTACTTAAGTACAGTGTGAGACATATGGGCCAACCATCCGTCTGAGGCTAAGCGGAAACCAAGAGTGATTGCTTACAATGCCATAAATAGCTAAATAGCCGTTTTCAATAGTAAACAGGGATATGTGAATCAAGAATGAACTCTCTGAGCAGTTTGTAGGCATTCCAGTTTCTTGTTTTAATATCTTCATGTGGCTTTCCCCCCCCCCTTCTTTGCTTCTCTTGGTGGGAGGTGACGTGTTTAACAATGCTTCCCATGAGCAAGAGGCCCACTCTGGTTATCTAAAGCAGAAATAAAAAAAAAAAAAAAAAAAAAAAAAAAGAAGGGCTAGGACTCTTCAAAAGGAGCCTAGCAGAACTAGAGACCTCAGGCGTCTTGGGAGCTGTATATTCAGTTCTTTGAGGGGACCCTGAAAAATCCCATCCACATGATATTGGCAGTCGATGCAAGGACTGGGGGACACATTGCCAGTTTAGACCCTTTGTATGAACATTCAAAGCTTTCATGAGCCACCCTTCTTGACAGCAAGGAAAGCTGTCCAGAAGTTGAATTCCTGTCACATGGGATGAAATTTTCTGATGTTTTTCTGCTTGCTTTTGTTCCAGATCAGGAAGAAAAGTCAACGTTTTTTCACTGAGTGGAAGTTCTTGTGAAATACAGAGTCAGAAACATGGAAGCCACCTTATTGAAGCAGACCATTTAGTTTCAGTCTAAACAGCAGATAAAGCGGCACAAAACATGGGCATCAGAACAAAAGGAAAGTGTAGAATAACCAACATCAACATGAAAAAGCTGAAATGAAGCTTTTGATTTCAGACTTGTGTTTCTGAGATTTTGCTGTCAGACTCCTTCAAAATCAAAATTCTCACGCAAGTCAAATGATTTTCGATGAGTCAGAATTTACTGTTGAAAGCCTGCTTTGGGAATTTTAGGGGTTTACCCCAAACACAGCTTTCTGTCACATCTGTGCTCCTCTTATAGTGCAGAGATGATAACAACAGGCAAAATTTGGGATCCAGCTTTAAGGCTGACCCTGCTTTAAGCAAGGGGTTGGACTGGAGACCTCCTGGGGTCCCTTGTGACCTTGGTGATGCCCACAGTCTTTGACATAGAAAATAGTAATTTTGCTAAGAGATAATGGGAGAAGAAGTGGGGGGGAAAGAAGCAAGAGGGCTGGGGAAAAGCAAAATAGCAGAAGAGAAATGGATGTAGAGGAAAGTGCTTCTTGAAGCCATGCCTAAAAGAGAAAAAGCAAGAAGTGTACTTGTACATTTCTAGGATGAAAATTTAAAATTCCTTCCCTGCTTTTCTTCCAAAATATTCCCAGAGTAATCTCCTCCAGCCACCCTTACAGACCTGATCTCAGTTCAGCAGGGGAGGAGGATTTTCCCAGGCATGTGAAGCATCTTTGGGAAGGTGATATGTCTGGCTGCAGGGAACAGCCACTAATGGGGAAGGCACAGGAGAACTGGGTAGTTAAACAATAGGCAAGTGTCTTTAACTTTACCTATTTTGCTTTATAGAAAGGGGAGAAAACAGCAAGCAGAAATACCAAATCATATGGCAGGAGCCATTGCATGAATCAAGAGGGAGGAGCAGCCCTGGTCGCCGGGGCTCAGCACCCCATGGCAGAGGCAGCACTTGACAGATCAAGAGGTTTAGTAAGTTAAGAAGGAGCATTTTGATTATCCAGTACTGAATTTCTCTGCAAATCTATAAACTGCATCAAGTCACTTGGTAATTCTTGCTCATGCTGGTAGCTGTGCTGGTCTTTCTTGAACTTGATCTGCTAAGGAAATTAGGGCCAAAAGCCATCCCTGACTTGGGATGGTGGCATAGGAGGGACAGTGTGACTTGGGTAAGTAATTTTGGTACTAATGTGGTGCGAAGTTGATGGCACGAGTCCTGCTGCAGAGATCTGTCTCTGAGCCCTGCAGCATGCTTGATAAATAATTTGGACATTTGGTGTCGTAATTCCAAGTGTTCGGTATTGGCTCAACTCTGTTTTATTCAAAGTCAGCGGGAAGTGCTGACGGCGAGCCAGCACGGCTCTTAAAATCCCTTTCTCTCACTAATTACTTCTGGCTGATGTGGAAGCCCCAAGGACTTCAAAGGGATGACACTGGATTTGCACAAGGCTGTCTCTCTGGATCTTCCATCCCAGTTTCTCAGCCCATGGTGGTCCATAAGGCTTCAGAAGGGGACCCACTAAACAACTGCAGAAAACATTAAAATATATTATGTGTTCCCACAAATGCACATTCCCACACAGGCAAAGGCAAGGAAAATGGAGAGAAATCAAAGTGCTAAATGAACAATTGAAATGTAGTTGTTTTTTTTTTTTTTTCTCTTTTTGGCTGTAAATGAAAAATCATGTGCACAAGATGGAGTTGAGTTCTCCAAGAAGTGAAGTGGTTCTTAAATGAAATGCGCAGAAGCACATACTCTGCCCTGCATCTAGATTACTATGGGATGCTACAGAGGTGGCTCAAGGCCCTGGCCACCATCCTTCAGGGCAAGTCCAAGCTTGAGCTCTTAAAAACACCAAGATGTGAGTGTGGTTAACATCTCATTCTTCGCTAGCTGCACATCTTCTCTCAGGCCAAACACTGCATCCACCCTTCTGGCTTTGTCCTAGGACCATGTAGCCCTCCTACCTGTCTGCTAATGCAAGACCAAAGATGGACGGCTCCAACCGGATCTATTTTGTTTCTTAAAATTATTAATGAGTCTTCAAGGAGCTTCATACACCTCACACCTAAGCAATTTGCACCCCCAGCACTTTACCACTCTCGGGGGCCAAATTTTGAAGCAAAATATTGATGCATCAACTTCGCCGCAGTGATGCTGCTTTCCCTTGGGTGGGGACATGTCCTGTTTTTCTACAAGGGACCAGAGAAACCATGAGGCAAAGTAATCTGTAACTTCCACAACCATGCCAACACACCCACCAAATCAGTGCAGTCCTTACCGCCTCTCTCAGTGGCTGGGTCAAAGAGGAGAAACTCTGGCCCAGGCTGAGAAGAAATAGCACTTTTTGGTCTTTGTGGAGGTTTGAAGGAGGTGCTTGTGCCAGGGACAGTGATGCCAGCTCAGGGTGGTGGAGGAAGATGGGCTGGGAGGTCTCCATGTCCTGTGGAGGGGCAGAAAACATAGCACTGAAACCACAACAGCAAATGTGTTGGAGGCTTTTTTCTCTTTTACAGAACACTGCCCAACTTTTCAGACCCTTTTGGGTTGGAAAAGTAGTATCATCAGAGGGTTTCTGTAATAAAGGCTGTTGGAGACATTTATAACACCACTGCATACCCTAAAAGAAAAGGAGGGATGGATTGATTTTGTTTTCACTACAGACAATCAACCCATGGCTTTTCTGGGCAGTTTCCTGCAGGGGGGAGAAAGGGGAGTGGGGGGTTGTTTATCCCCAGAGCCTCCATCTGCCCTTATCCCAGGGGGTACCCCCTTTGCCACAGGGAAGTTCAGCACTTGGGACACAGTGGTGGTTCTTTCCACCCGGCAAGGGGCCCTGAGCCCTGGAGGGTTTTCCAGACATGACCCATGAAAAACACATCCCAGGGCTGGATTAACCCTCTCCAGTGTGGAGATGCTTTATAAGCAGTTTTCATAAAACAAGGCAGTTTTATAACTAGTCAGCGAGCTGATGGGATGTCTCTGGATGAAGCAGACAAATAGCATCATGAGAAAAATGTAAGTGATTTTTGCCAGACTCTTCTCATGGAAAAAACCAGGTTGGGTCTGTTTGTTCCACTCCTGACTTTTACCTGTTTTGATGAGGGGAGAAACAGGTTTCTGCTAAACCATTAAGAAAGTGGTGATTTCAAAACAGCCAGGCAGATGTGATCGTACTCATTTGAACGGGCTTTTAGTAACCTTCAGAGACTGGCAATTCGGGTGGTAAACCCACTTTATGATCTGTTATTACCTGCGCTCTGCTCAGAGGCAGCAAAATTCATTACGGGCGTAAATGGCTGGAGTGCTCCCGTGTACCCACGCAGGCAACCTTTAATGATCTCCCTTTTCCAGCTTCTCAGTGATAAAAACACATTACTGGTAAAAAAACAAAATCCGCAGAGTTAGCTGCCGGTTTTCTTCGCGGTCAGGCTTCTGTGCTTGAGGTTTTATTTCACTGCTGACGTCCCATGGATGACTGTAGAAAATGTACTTAGTTTTTAGGAAGTCAGCCAGTATGGTACGCTTTCTGGTTTTTATTTAACTGCACGTTAAATGTTCCCCCTTGCCCCAAGTTTTATTAAGGAGAAATTAAAGAGAGCCTTGTTAAGCTGGAAACACGGAAGAAAAACAGTCCATCCTGCTGGGTCAGAGAAACAGCCTCAGGATCAATCTCACAACATTAGCCCAGTTCTCCAGACCCGATATAATTACAAGCATCGCAGTCTGCAAAGGGCACGGAAACTGCAGACATTCAAATGGGAGAAAATTGGGGAGAAACAAAAGCTGAAAAGGACCTCAGGGTTCATCAAAACTCACAGCTGGTAGATATGGGTGCCAGCTGATCACGCTGGGCGATGGAGATCCCTCAACGTCCCCGTGCAACCTCTCCCTGCTATTACAACATGGACACTTAAATAGAAAATGTTTCATATTTCTAGCAAGCAGAAATACCAAAGCCCACCAATGTCCCAGCCAGCTCTCTCGGCTGTGAGGTATCACTCCAGAAAAGCTCAAGAAGCTGTTCCTGTGGAGGAGGCCTCCAAGAAGCGATACACCAGATGGTTTCCAGTGGGCTCACAGGTCCACTAGCGTGTGGAATGTTGACCTGAGTGTCAAGGTACACTCACATTCCCCACAGAATTTGCTTCTCCCATCACTCTTGGTGCTTTTCCTCAACACCATGATACAACCACACATTGCATTTGGGCTTGAAGGTGCATGCTAGCACCTGTAGCACACCATGGCCTGCAGATGTTTCGAAAATATGTTTCTGGTTTTTGGACCACATTACTCCTGGGACAAAGCCATGTGCTCTGACTAGTGCTCTAGGAAAGCACAGAAATCTGTTGCTTTTGGTGGTGTTTCTCCATGCCCCACCTGTGCTGGAGTTTCATAGTGGAAGGAAGAGGCACAGATTAACTCAGTATTAACTAATACCGAGAGCACCATCTGGTGGGCTGCGGGGCTGGATAATGTGGGCAGTTGGAGCTGGGGATGGGTTTGGGGCCTGAAAGCAACCCAGAATTGCATCTGGTCAGGGCCATCAAGTGGTCGTGGTCCACCTAGTCCGGTTTCCCACAGCCACCAGCTGTCATCTTCAAGAAGAAGGTGGAAATAATCCCCACTGTGGTGATTAGCAAACAACATTTCTTCCTGCCTTTAAACAGGCGGAGCTCGATGTTCTCCTTCAAGTGTGGAGAAATCCCTAGCTGGGATGATTTAGCTCCTACCATAAATATCTATCCTTTCTTTGAATATGGATAAAATCTTAGCATCAGTTATATTGTGGCAATGAATTCCATGGGGTTTTGATTTAAATATATAGATATATACGAATATGTGTATTTCTCTTCCATATATATAAATATATATCCACTTGAGGTTGGCTAATATTCAACATTACCATCTGTAGCCTTTCCCTGTGACTTAGCAGGGTTTGAGTTACTTGGACTAGCCATGATATTGCTGGTACTCATAGTTTTGTCCAGAGCCCTGTGATAGCCTATTGACTCTTGCAAAGAACCTCCATTTGCTGTGCTGAATAAAACCTAGATAAGGTGAGCTTCAAAAAGCAGATCAACCCCGTGCAAATCATGAACCATTTTTAAAACCTCCATCTTTTCATTGATCCTTCAGCAAGCTCTGCGTGCTTTGGGGTGGGAGATGTCCTTCCAAGATGTTATATGGCATTTTCCAGGCAGCTGATCCTCCCTCTACTGGTATGAAAACAAGTCAAAGATGGTCCTTAGAGTTGGAGCTCCATCGCCTGCCCCATTTTCTGCTGGCCATGGGTCTGATCGAGAGGTCCCTCCTTTAGCTGATCCATCATGATGAGGGATGAATTATCCCAGGCATTTTTTTATGCTGTTATCCTATAAATTTTGATCCATCGAAATGTTTCCAATATGCGAGCTGTCAGGAAACATGTCTTTCTATGTGCTTGTGCAAACTGGGGGCCTCAGCCTAAGGGGGGCACTTGAGCAGGGCTACAGTGTGAAGAGTACAATAACAATAAAGATTCTGTGAGGTCTCGAGCCGCCGCCAGCCTCAGGGGGGAGAAGCTCTTGCTTCTCTGAGCTGAACTCCTATCCCCAGACTCTGTCCATCTGATTTCCATTAAAATATCCTCTGAGCAAAGGTGAAAACAGTCAGTCTTATTAAGCAATTTTAGCCCAGCCTCAGCTTTCTGCTTCCCTTGCCTGTGGGGTGCCTTGTCGGTCTGGCAGCGACGGGTGGATGGTGGCAAGTTTTTTTAGAAAATAAACAAAGATGTTTGCCATGGTCTACTCTGCACCTGATAGGGGTGAAGGAGATGTTGGCAGAAGTTTGACTGGAGATGTAAGTGAATATAACCCACAAATTTGTTATATCTTAACAGGATGGCGTCGCTGACCACGCATTGTGACTGTGTCTGGGGGTCTGCAGAACAAGCAGATGATGTTCTGTAACATGCTTATGTTGAATTTAGTTGTCATTACTTGCGTTACTACATAGCCATCAGATACTTTATAGAACCATTATTCATGTGAATTATTCAACAATGGGGGTAGCTGATGGTATTCTATCCTCAGCATCAGTGTTGGTTTTTGTTGCAGTGAGCTTAGATCAAACATAAAAAAGAAAAATTAATACTGAGGGAGTTTGCAGCCGTGCATTTCTGGGGTGCCTTTCCACAGGTTCTCTGTGCTGGTCACTTTCCAGGGCTCACTGCTCCATCCTCCGTTTGTGCCCTCCTCAGTGCTTACCCTCCATACGCTTTTCTCTTGGCTGAGGCAGCATGGGACTGGTTCCCACATTTTCTCAAAAAAAAAAAAAAAAATCTCATAAGAAAACACATGAGAATTTTCTCATAGTTTTCACAGCGTAGCAGGTGGAAATGTGCAAGCTATGTGGAAAAAAAGCCAGCTGGGTGGACCCAAATCTGTTGTCAAAGTGTCAAAAGCTGGTTAATAGAAACTCCTACTGTTGCTCTTCTTGAGTAAACACTCCCAAGGGCTCTGCTGCCAATAGCAAACAAGTCACGCTCGAGAAACACTTGTTAGCAGGAGCCTTGGGCAGGTTTCCCAACCGGAAGGTAGATGTGGGCTTTCCCCTTTGGGTTGAGAATCATGGGAAGCATGAAAAGTGCCTTGCGGAGATTTTCAAGTCTTTCCCCTCTTGCAAGCGAGGACTTGGTGGAGTCCCAACCCCTTGCACAACCCACACCTGCGTTTGTTTTTCCAAGTGTGAGCAACTATGCAAACTTTTTCCTGGAGGTCTACCAAGATTCTTCTTAGGGCAGGGGCAAATCTCTACCTCTCCTCCTTTTCCCCAAACCCATGCCAGTGTTCTTGGGCTGCTGTCGTTGTCACTCTGTCCTCAACGGCTGTGCAAAAGCTCCATGGGCATAGTGGCAGCACCATATTTTCCCTTAACTGGGGGTTTTTCCCTGTTAAAGTGAACCATCCCTATGCAGCCACGCTGCTGCAGATGCTGCTCACTGCTGTTCAGGTGAGCTTGCTGCAGCAGGGTGTTGACCCTGCCGTGTTTTGAAATGAGTGGAAGAAATCCGTCGTGCTCCACACCAGTATCTTGGCCACAGCCCCTTCTTTTCTTCCATGCCAACAGTTTGGTATTGTCAGACTCGTATGTGGGAAGATGGATGCTTTGGTTAAAGTTGCTGGCTATTGATGCCAACCTGTTGCAGTTGAAGCAGGATTTGACTTCTGGTGGCATGCCCGTGAAATTCTTCCCCAGCAGTTACTTGTCATCTCACGGAGGAAACTAGGAGTGTGGACAGAACACCACTGCACTGCAATTTAATGAGCCAAAATAGTAAAAATCTCTCATGCAGATGAGTTTTTCCCCGTGATGTTTCCCTTCCCCCCATCTCCTGCCTTTTTCTGAGGGCTCTGAATCACAGCACCTGCTTGTTTCAGCTGCTGTGATTAAAACTGGAAAAGAAAATGATCAGTGAGGCTTGCTTTCTTCTCCCCAAACAATACTCAAAATCTCCCGAAACTGGCATGCTCTGTACAAAAACCTCTGCATTAATAAGCATGCCTTTGGGCCCTAAGAAATGTCTTTTGTGTGGGGTTCTCCCTGCATTTTAATAAGCCTGGCTTTTTACAAAGAAGCCCCCAAAAAAAGAGAGAAACAGACACGCGCACAAAGACAAATTTCATTAGGCTCTAATCTCCTTTCTGACAAATACGCTCCTGCCGATCTCTAGGCTTTTACAGCCCAGCACTGTTGTTTTTTGGTTTTGTTTTTTTTTAATCTTGTTTTGTTCCCCACCAAAATAAAACTTGTCCCAGGAGGGAACCCTGGTGCAAAATGCTGGGTACCAGCAATAGATGCAGAGATGCTGAAATGTATACCACTTTTTTTTCCTTCTTAAAGGTGTGAAGTTGTTAATGAGGTGTCCCACGTGGTAGAAACCCATCAAATCCTTTGATTAAAACCAGTCCAAATGGCAAAGGCTGAATTATTTGTCCTTGGTCCCTTTGAGGGGGGCAGTGGCTGTGGTTGGGGGAGAGGAGAAGGTGAGAAATAACATGCTCTGGGCAGCAGGTTTGCTTAATTTGGCAGTGCAGTTTAAGATAATGTCTAGAAAAGGGAGGGCGTTGCTAAATGGCATCAGCACTTGATACTGTATAAATAGAGATGCTGTCAGGAGGATTTGCTTTGAAATGCAGCATTTTGGGGGCGGGGGGAAACTTCTAGCAGAAGGTCTTAGGTCAGCATTATGGCAGCAGGACTGTTCCGCTCTCTGGCAGGACAGATTTTCTGTTGGGATGAAGGGAGATCAGGGTGTTAATCCCCACATCTGTACATTGCCTGAGGTGGTATCTCCTCCCTCGCTGCAGGGTGAAATGTACAGCAAGGACCAGGTAGCAGTAAGTGCTGTGATGGGGCTGATGTGAATTCCTTCAGAAATTGCTCCCGATGGCACTCAGGCTCCCACCTTTGAGCTCAGATCCTCAGAGCTAAGGGTTTGGGTTTCTGTTGTTATCTTCTATTTAAGTTAGGGCTCCAAATCCCATGTTTTCCCAGGCTCCAAAGACTTTGGCTGCAAGGTCCCACACCTACAGTCAGACCAAGGAGCAGAGGAGGGCTGAGCATTCCCTCGATCTCTGCTTTGCACTTACTCACCTGCACAGTACAAGCTCTTTAACTCTGTTTTATTCTCACTTTGATCACTGGAAATAGGGGTTGACCACAACTCATATAGGAAGTGAAGAGAAAGGATGAGCACGCTTGGACTACTGAGATGCAGAACCAAAGCAAAACCAGCATCAAAAAGAGAAATTGCAGTGGAAGGAGCAAAACACCCAATTCAAACTATCTAGCTAGCACCACATTGCCAGAGGAGTTCACATTTTTGGCTGGCAGCCCACCAGAACATTCCTGGAATAGCTGCTCTGGCCCTGAGGGTATTTAGTTGCTCTTGGGTCCAGGCATTTTGCCCGGCTGTGCCGGACTCCTTAGAGAGTCCAGAGCAGGATGAGAAGCCAGGTCGTGGGTGTCTGGGTGCTTTTGTGGAAGGCAAGACACTGTGGCTTTGGGATCTTTGAAGGCTGAGGAACAGTCAGGACCCTGTCCTGAAGGAAATGCCCCCTGGGCACCCCTGAGCAGTCAGGGGACCATGTACCCTGTGGCAACTGCCAGCCTGAGATCATCCGTGGGGATGGAGCCAAGGGAAGGAGCTAGAAATGACCAGCTGTCCTACGGGAGCAGCCAGGAAAGAAAAACAGCCCCTATTTTTCTCGCTTTTGGCTGTCGACGCTCAAACACACTTAGCAAGTTTCCAAGCCTTAGCGGAGCCGCGGCGGGTGCCGGCAGCTGCTTGCGCCCACGTGGGTGTCCCCCGTGTGTCCCCCCCCCCCCCCGCATGTCAGGCTGACAAAAACTTTCACGGGGAGCAGCGAAGGGCACGCAGGCAGATGGCTGGCAGGCAACAACTCATCCGGCTGCTGCAGCACCGTCACTCCCGTGGGCACTTGGGTGTAGCTCCCGGGTCCCCTTGGCTCCGTCCCTGGCAGCTCAGCTCCATGTGGATAATATGGCACGTACAGGCTGTCACTTCAGCCCTCTTTGGAGCCCAGCCATCAAAAAAAAAGCAGCGCCCCCCATCCAGGAAACATCTCAGCTCCAGCCCCGCTCTGGCAAGGCTGGCGTCTGTGGTCCCCAGGGTTTGGCGGAAAATGGGTTTCATGCCCTGCAAAAATGTTGTAATTGCAGACAGTCTGTCCAGCCCACAAGGAATTCACGGTCTGAAAAAAAATACCCAGAACCTCTCCCACACGAAACAAGAGGGAAGGCGTGTCAAGGATGCACACCCCGGCGACTGCATTGGTGCCGGGCTGCTTGCTGGTGTGGCCGTGAAGAGCCTGAGTGATGCCAGGGAGGATAACTGGCTGCCTGAGAAGCTGCAAGGTGGCAGCAGGACGGGTGCTCAGGACCTTCACTGTGGGAGGATAAATCACCTCTTTAGCTCCACGGGGGCTTTGAACGGAGCCAAGAGCTGCGCAGAGGTGAATGCAGATCACTCCCCTCTCTGAGAGTGTATTCTCCTGATCAGAGAGCTGAGGGGCATAAAAACAATCAGATTTTTTCAATGCCTGGGGAAACAACCCTCACTGATGCACACGCTGGAAAGAAACCCCCTGCATGGGGGGGAGCAGGATAGCCAAGCTCCCCAGCAACACTCCTCTGCACTGCCGCATTTCAGTCCCTCCAGCCTTGATGGAAAGGTGCAACAAGACTCTGTCCCACCCAAAGTTACTTTTAGCATTGCTTTATTTACATTAAAAAAAAAAAATCCAGCTAGGACTGAGGTTCCCCATTTCTCGAGGGTCAGGTTCAGAGCAGAAGTGTAGGGTCTCTCTGTACCTCCCTGCCTGTGTCCAGAGGATGCTCCCAGCTCTGCAAGGTCTTCCCAGAGGAAACTTTTTGACTACTCGTGTAGAGAAAAATGGGGAAAAAGTCTGATAATTTTGAGTATTTTTGAGTGGGAACTTTTTGGGGGGAGTTTCATCAGTGCCGTAAATATTTGGTCACCTAAGAGATTTCCTGCACATCATCTGTCTTCTGATTGAATATTCTGGCTTCATTCCATAGCAGTCAGTGCACGCAGCCAGTTTTTCCTTCTCAGTCAAAAAGGAGTAAAACCAGCCATATACCTCAATATTTCTGTGTCAGCTTAGAGTTGGGCTGCTGAACAAATGAAATAAATAGGGGATGCAGCGAGTGGGGAGGTCTGAAAATTTACCACACTTGCTGTAGCAGAGATTCTTTCAAATGTGACAACTGGTGCTAGCAAAAATCTTGTCTGAAATCCCTTCATCGCTGCAAGCAGTGGAAAGCTTGAAGGAAAAAAAAAAAAAAAAAAAAAAAAAGAAACAAAAAAACCCCAGATAATCCAGTGATCTTTGGGCAAACAGTCAGACAGAAGACTTGCAGGACTTCTGCGCTTGAAAGCTCATCTGGTTATTTTATCCAGTGACATCATTTGGACTAATGGAAGACTCTCTGTAAAGGCTCAATGCTTGGCTATTCAGACCATAATAACACTGCTTTAAATGTGGAAGATAGCAAAGACTTCCAAGGAGATCACAGTGAACGTGTTTGAAAAATTGCCTATCGCTTACTAAAGCAAAAACTTTCTGTGACTCATCTTCAAAAATAAGAGGAAAGCTGTTAGATACCTTCTTCACCTCTCTGCAACCCAAGAGTGCGCTCTCCTTTGTGCTATACAGGTCAATAGCAAATCTGTAAAATGTGAATTAAACATCAGAGATATTTTGAGAGAAAAATCCCAGCACTAAACATCTGTTCCTGGGTTTCCCGTGGCCAGAAGAGATAGGTCAGGCTTAGCCAGAGTCAAAGTGCCTTTTGCATCCTGCTTCTCCATGCAGCTCTGCACAAGCTCAGCTTTGAGCGGATAGATAGTTTGTGCTTTTCAAACTAAACATGCACAGGAGCTCTGTAAGGATCTCTGTGCAGGGTTTTGAGCTAAAGCAAACGACAGGTTCTGGATCAGACCTCAAAAAAACAAATAAATAAGCTTCTGCTCTGATGGCTGCCTTTTTATTTAAGGTGAAGATGATGCACAGAAATGGCACACTGCTGTGCACAACTGTTGCTATCAGGAGAAAATAACTACCTGTCCTTACCCAGCTACCAGGCTAGGTTTTAGTGGAGCCTCTGTGCGGAGGTTAAAGACTCCCCTTTGGAGAGATTATTATGGAATAAATCAGAGCAGCTCCAAGTGAACAGCTTTTTTCCATTAGCTAGGGCACAGCAGAAAGATCGGGTATCACACCCTCCGTCCTGCCTCGCCTGCAAGGGAGGGTGAAGGAAGAGTGCACCAAAACACGTGTCTGCTCTGGAAAACTGCAGTGGAGACAAAAAGGTTTTTCAGCTAGGAATGATTTACTGGAAAATGGACATTGGATGTAAACTTCCCTCCCGTCTGCCCTGTCTATAAAGTGATCTTTCACACACTCATCCTCAGGAAGGTTTTATGAGAGTATATTGCAGCCCGGGCTTTGCTCGCAAGTCCCTTGCTGCAGGGCTGATCAGCATCCCTTCCTCCCCGAGAAATTTGGGGTTGTGGGGGAAGAGGAACAACAATTCCTCAGTCCCCAGAGAAACCAAGGGTTGTGCTGCACCTTGGTTCCAGCCCTGCAGCATCATGGGCATTGAGAGCTCCTTTTTGGGGGGGAAGAGAGCAAGAACAGGCTGGGGGAGCCTAGACAGAGCACCATCCTCAAGTGGATAGATGCCTTTATCTTGGGGTGAATTATCCATTTTAAGGGGCCATTTGGGCTGTGATTCAGGAAAGAGTGATTTGCCCCATGTCTGCCCGACTGATCACTGGCAATAAAACTTCTGCTGCGAGGATGCACTTCACTTTAGGCAGGACCAAGGTGGTCTGGTTGGAGGCACAAAACCAGTCGTTGCTTCTGAGAGGTGCTGGTTTCCCTGGGAAATCTGGGGTTGTGCCGCAGTCCTTGGGAAATGTAAGCTAAATTGGAAGAGGAATAAACTGGAAGAACAATAAAAGCGAGGGAATTGAGAGAAGGGTAAACAGAGCAAGAATCATGTGTAATGTTTCCCTGAATCTGGGTCTGAAAGACATCTAAATATAACAAATATTGAAAACTTTAATCTCATCCAGTATAAACAACAACAAAGTATTGTGGCTTTTTTTTTTTTTTTTTTCCCTGTCTGGCAGAGAAATAGGAAAAAATTCCATTCAGATCCCACAGGCAAATTGAGGACAGGATGAAACCCTGTCCCATGCGGTGGCATGGCCCTTCTTAACCTTTCAGGATGCTCAGGGCGGAGGCTGGATATGGCCCCATTAAGTCCAGCTTCCCAGTTTGGCTGGGATGCGGCTGGGAATATCTGAGCATCTGCAGAGCTGCTCTTGCCAGCAAGGCCTTGAAGGAGCACAGAACCAAACCCACCCTATATCTTTAGCAGACCCTTTTTACAGCTGCAGCTCAGGCCAGAGTTTTCCCCTCATCAAAGGAGCACAGGGCTGAAGAAATTTGTGGCGATAACATCTGGCTGCTCTGACCAGCTGCAAGATTTTGAACTGTGTGTGGCTGCCCATGAGAACTGGAAAGACCCTGCCCCAAACTACGTTGGCTCAGGGTTATGATAAGGGTGGTTCTTTTCGGTATCTTGAGGAGGGCAGCGGGAGTACAGTAACTGAAACCGTGGAGGAGATGGAGCCCTTCCAGGAGGGACTGAAATGCTGGAGCTGCTCAGGCTGGGGGAATGATGGAGGTCTGCAAAATTGCAAAAGCAATAGGAAAAGCAAACGTGGCAATACTGCTTCCTCAACAGATGCAGGCACTGGAGCTTCTGGAGGCATCTGAGGGGAAGGGTAGTGGAAAGAAGTGGGGCTCATGGACCACCCAAACCAGCATCTCCTACTGCTGGTGGGAGACTGAGTGCTGGGCTAGGTGGGCCTTTGGGCTAGCAGGGACCAGTAAGGTATTTGCCATGTTGTTAAGTCCTCAAGCCTGAGATGGCCTCTATCTTTTTGAATGCTAAAGGTCATTCAAAAGGAAAATGAGGAAATGGAGAAAGGAAAAGGAAAACGAGGTCTTAGCACTCGTTTTCCAAACTTCTCTGGTTCTTCATGTTTCAAAAGCCCACCATGAAGCCCTGCAAGGTATTCACAGTACCATGCCATGGCCAGTTAATCTCAGAGAGAGATAGAGGCTTCCCCAGGCACTAATCCTGCAGAACAAAGCCTTTCTCTGCATATCCCCACTGACCCAGCTCACTAATTTTAGTAGGTCATTGGCTGGCAATATGCCTCCCAGCCTTCATCCTCTTCCTCATCCTACCACCCCTGAGCTATCGAGCTGTTTAGTCCCAAACTCTCTGCTTTGGGGCTGGGCTCTATGACCCCAAACAGCAACTGGGTGTAAGTCCTCCTCATGCAGTTGATGACTTTGGGCACCAATGTGCAACATGTTGCCCATCTGCGGGGGTCCGGCTGGGCAGATCCCCAGGGCTGAGCCTGGCTGACTCATGGTAAATGCAGAGGAGAGGGGCTGATTTGCAGGGAGGAATTCAGCACACAGCTAACCCACAGTAAATGTTAAGCTCCTCGTGCTGTGTGGTTAATAAAAACTCACTCAGTGGACGCAATGCTTAAAAATGAATCAGATTAGATTGCAAAGACCAGGAATTAATGCCGTACAGCAGAAATCTGTGGGGTGGAAAAGAAGCTCCTTAGCTGGTAAAAAATGGAGGTGGAATAATAAGAGTTTACACCTGAAATCTCTTTCTCCTCTCAGCCCAAAAGTTTTGGCTTTTGCAATATCCTTCCTCCTCTAAAGCCAAGGGTATGTGAAAGAAGGAGCCACCAGCAGAAGCCTGTGACCTGCTGTGGACTCAGCTGGGTAAAGAACTCCATAAAACATGAATGCAGGAATTTGAGGGTCTTCTCGTGTCAGCTATTTCTGATGTCCCAGAGCTGACGGTGGGAACGCTACCTTGATATATCTGGCATATCTGGAGTGGGGAGGGAAGTGTTTAGGAGCTGATGAACTGCTGCTGTAAAATACAGAACATCGCAGATGAATCACATTTGCAGTAGTGCAGATGTTGGCATGTTAATAATGTTGGAAGAAATTTATAATGCACCTAAACTCCTCATTCCAGTAGGATGAATTCAGGCTTGGAATAAACTACCAGGTAGAGATAAACAGCCAACAGCCACATGTAGGCTGATTTTTGCTGTGCAGTGCAGTTAGGCTGCAGATTTGTCCTGCGGTGGGCTGCATTTCAGCAGTTGGTCGCTTAAAATAGATTTGACTCCTCGGTAGGAGAGAAATTCCCACTTGTGGTCAAAAGTAAATAGCAAGCTTCTAGATACCAGAAAGAAACCTTCCTGGAAGAGTGGAGTATGTTGGTTTGTACCCCAAAAGTGCATGTCCCCTTATGTCTGGGTCTGCGGGAGCTGCTGCTGGTGATGGTTAGAGGCAAGGGGTTTGCAGTGGCTCAGTTTTGGGGGGACAAAAGCTCTGTAGATGGGTGGAAAAGTGGGTTTTCCCAGATATGTGGCCAAGACACTAAGGATGAACACTGTTAACAAAGCAGTGTGTAAACAAAAGATGTCAATATGACCTGATTTCTATCAGTATTCACCAGTATTGAGTCAGTTCCCTGCCATGTGGCCATGGTTTCCTGTTTATACACCTCTTACAGAGGAGATAGTCACAACAAAAACTGTAGCAATTGGCGCCTGTAATTTATCTTATTTCTAGAGCTAAAACCAACCCCCACTTCTGCAGACACGACAGAGTGGTGGAGCTCTCTCTGCCTGCTGTGATTAAGCATGGGTGATCGGGCATCAGTTCTGATTCCCAGGTCCTGTCATCTAGCCACGTCTTGTTAGGATCTGAAATCATTCACTTAATCTAAACAAGGGAGAAAGTGTCATATGCTTGCAAGTAAAAAGACAAGAAATTAATTCTCTGTAATTTTTGTAGCTTCTTGTTTGACATCTGATGACAGGCATCTCTGGAGTCAATCTTAGGAACATATGTACAAAGCTGTTTAAGGGGAAATTCTGCCTTATCATCTGTAATAATTTATACTCCCAAGGCTGCTTATCTTGTGCTGACTGGTGGGATCCCTGTGTGCAAGCTGAGCTTCTGTAATTAACCTTCTTCCAGAAGATGGATACTTTTGGTACCTCCTTTGGTGCTCTTGACAGGAGAAACCTAGATCAATCAGTCATCGCTCCCCTCACCTGGCATGGCATGAGGGAATCTGCACAGGTCTTTGAATTTCCCTGCTGAAAACAAGCAAAAACCTCACGTAGTTTTGGCGGAGGAGACTTAAAAGAAAGAAGAGAGTCTTTATGGGATTATGGTGCTGCAAGGTCTCTCAGAAACACCCAGCCCCTGTTTATGCTACCTCTGCCAAGGTTGGTAGGACTTGTGGGGATGACCATGAAGGGGTGATGTTGCTTTTAAGGCATTACCCCACAGAAACATCTGCTCTGGGGCTGGTTGTTGCTCTGTATTTACTAAGCCTCAGTGGAGCCCTCACTGCATGGACCTGTCCAGACCTCACAGCGTGACCACCGTGCATTGGAAGTGTTTAGTGCTGAGAGACGTAATGGGACATGTGGAGTTAAATGGTCCCCAGGCAGCCATCTCCTCCATCTGCTGACGAGCCGCTGCACCTTCCCAGGGCAGGAATCACCAGGAGAGGGTTACATGCTTACAGATCCTCTTTTTGGCTTTTGCTGACTGGAAACTGAATGACATAGGTGACGAATCAAAGGTGTTACAGAACAGGAGTGGTCACAAAACTCGCTTTAAAAAAAAATAAGAAGAGACTATTGTATGGGTCCCTTTTTTTGAAAATGAGAACTGTCACAAAGTTTGGCAAAGCTTTCATTGGAGCAATGAAAGGCAAAATAAGGAAAGATGAATCTATTTTACTTAAAAAAAAAAAAAAAGAGTTGCTTGGTGAGCTCTGCAGTAACGTTTTGTTGTTTTTTTTTTTTTTACATAGTCCATGTTTTGTTTACCTTTGTGTCAATCTAGTGAGGATTTTTCCTCTATTTTAGTGGCATATGAAGAATTTCCTGTTTGTTCATATTTTAAGGAACTTGATGAGTATTTCCATATAAAGAAGAAGGTCTAAAAGAGAGGGTTTATCTCAGGAAGGAGAACAGTTTCCATTTTCCAGGATACCCTGAGAGGGTGTTATGCACTCAACCACAGAGATATTGGCTTGCAGAAGAGCTAGTGGCCCGACATGGAGGCAGGCAAAGTGATGCTCTTTTTGCTGAAGCATCCATGCTGCTGTTCATCTGAACACAATAAGTCAAACCTTATCCCTGCCAAGTGGCTTTAACATGGTATCATCAATTCATACCGCAAACAATTAGCATTGTGGCATTGCCAGGCGTAGCTTTGACAGGGTCATTTATGAAAGTCTGAATCCAGAGAGAAGAAAGCAGCAGTGCTGTCAAGTCACGTCAGTTCCTGTTTGTTCCACAACAAGAGCCAAAGCTGTGGCTCGAACAATGGATTAACTAATATATTACAGACACACAAAGAGCCCTGGAAAAATGAGGGAGGAAGAGGTTTCCCTCCCACCTTAACAACATCTGATGTGGGGCTGCTGGATAAGGCAAAGAGAGGCAGAAGTCACCTTTGCCAAGGAAGGTTATAAAAAATTGAGGAGAGCTTGTAGGAAGCCTCAAGAGAGAAAAGAAGAGCTGGAGGGATGCTCATCCTCAGCCTCGGCTGCTTTGGGAGTCACCGGTCCATGCAGTCATAAGGTCAAACCAAGTTCAGCAAGTTCATCCTGAACTCTCCCCAAAGTGACTCCTTGTTCTTGTGTACGTGTTGGCTTGTGGTAATCGTTTCAGTTTGCTTTTATACAGCATAATTCTTGTGCTCTGCAGTAACACGCCTGAAACAACTGCAAAAGCACTGGAATTAAGGCATTTCTGGAGTGGGGGTTTCTGAATCATCTTGAGAATCCCTGAGTCCCAAGAGATGCGCTTAGTTTTTGAAGCTCGCTCTTCTTTTGGCCGCGGGTAAGGATAACGCTCAAATCCATCCCTGCTCCTGGCCTCTCAGCCATCATCACTGCTACATTTCACCTCGCTGAGACCAGATGCGATGGTGGGGGCAAGTCTAAAAGCCAGAGCAGGGCTATGAGTTAAGCTTGGGCTCGGCATCCTTGAAGCCACAAGGCTGAAGTTCAAAGGTCCCTTTCTTTGTTTGGCGTATGCTGTGTTAATTTGTCAGGTTTTATCTATTTCTGCTACCCCAGCAGCTGCAAGTGTGTGTAAAATACTCCCTGCTCTGCCAGTCTTGGGCTGGAAAAGCAACAAAAGCAGAGGCCTGCAGCCTTTTTCATGTAAATGTTTGTTCAGAGGCGTAATTGTCTCAAAAACCCAACTGAAGGCACTTAAATTGGTTTAAAGGTTTGCAGTTACATGCCTTTGACAGCTCCAGCCATACCCAGCTTGTTCTGGCATTTGTGGGCTCCTCATATGGATTTTTACTGTTGAACAGAGCTTTTTTTTTTTTTTTTTTAATCACTTAACATCAGTTAATAGGCACTTAAGATGAAGTAATTTCCTTTTTATTTTCTCACTCGGTCTCTGCTGATCGATGTGGCATGAGATCACCTGAATTTTGTCTGGGGGGGGTCAAAGGAAAAATTGGCAACACCTACCTAGGGATTTGGGGTTTTTTTGTCCTTCTCCTTTGAACAGGGTGGGATTTCTGCAAAACAATTAACATTCATTTGCTAAGTGTTTTTGCAAGCATGTTTACAAGAAATGCAAATACTCCAGGACTATGGTGGATTTTTTCCTACCCTTCACCTAACTTTAGCCCCTGACCCTGCAGGTTTCATGCACATGTTTAAGTCTCAGCTCATGCTAAGGCAACTGAAAGATTGCATGCCTGAAGCTGAATTCATCTGCAAACCTCTCTGAGGTAGAGGTGCTAAGATATAACAGATCTTAAGCTTTTTGAAAATACTGTTGTATCACAGCTTAAAAATAGAGTCTACTTAGACCTCTCAAGGTGTCGTGCAAGGGAATTTCAGTTGGAGGCAAGGAGCTTGAAAATACCACTGTCCCAGTAGATAAAGTGGGTCTCTGATGTTAGCCTTCCACTAAGATAACCCAAGGAAGCTGACGCCTCCAGGACTGTATTGTTTCACATCAAACTGTCTGCTGGCAGAGCAAAGGCGATAGCAGTGGTGTTGATTTATGAAGTGGTGGCTGAGTTCCCAACCAGAAGCAGCAGAAATGTTTTACGTTTGAAATATGATGGCTCGGAGGCGTGCGGTCTGCCTGGAGTCTGTACGTGTGTTGGGTTTCTCAAGCCTGGCGAAAGTTACCCACTGACCTGGGGACATCAGATGGGTTTCTCTTGCTTCTCCCCAGCTGCCTTTTTCTCACCTAACTTGTAGGCATAGAATAGAGACAAGACCTCTCTCCTTCTGTTGGGTTTTACATGAAGTTGGCCCATACATTCAGTAATGATTAAGGAGGGACAGGCACATGCACTTTCTGTAGGAAATGAGGCTAAAAATGGAATTACTCCTTCCCAACCAATTAACAGACTTCAAGGAACAAACCCGACTGAGGGCTTGGGATGTGGAAAAGATTGACAAAGGATGGTGAGAAGAGATAAATTTAGCAGGCTGGGACAAGCCAACCTGAAGACGCCCTCCCACATCATGAATATAGCCCCTTGGGGGCATTTACTGGGAAAGTCCCTGCTTAATTACAACATAATTGCTGCTCTGGGTGCAGTTCTCATGCCTTTTGAAGATGTCTTGAGACTGACCGGTGGAAAACTACTCTAAAATATGTTTTTTTAAGATATTGGGTCAAGCCAGAGGAAATGTGCCAGGGAGTCATGGGTATGATTGGAGGCTATCAAGATGCAAGGATGAGGAAATGCGTAGCTTGTTCCCGCAAGTGGGAAGAATTAGCTGCATGTGAACATGCATGCTACAAGTCCTGGAAGTAGACACGGGGACAGCAGCAGCAGACACAGATATAATTTAACCCTTCTCCTTTTATTCTTCATACTTCAGAGCAAAGGAACTGCTGCTGCAGGGGTTACCAAGTCAGAGGCAGATTACAGGGGTGGTTTAGGAATGACCTTTCATAATACTAAAAAATATTGTTTGAAAAATAAATATTAGAAGAATATGATGCAGAAATTAGGATTTAATGCACAGTTTTAAACGTGATACAAATGAAAAACTCACCCAGGTGACCTGGAAGAAACGATAGCTAATAATTAAATAAGAATTATGGTGGATAACTGCTTTAGTAAATCAGTGTGTTCAAGGGGAACATACAGGAGGTAGGCGAAGGCATCTTTAGTCGGTAGTTGACTGTCTAGCTTGTGGAGAAAGAGATTCAAAGGGGAGGGAATGTCCAGGGCTGTCCAAGGGTTAGGACGAGAAGATCCCACCATGACCGCCCAAAGCACCATGCAGCACAGCGAGGACACCACAGCCACCCCGTGCGAGTCAGCAGCTTGGGCTCTGCTCCAGAGTTTGTGCATTAATAAGATCACCCTTGTTCAAGGTTACGGCATGAGTTGATTGCTTCTGATTAGGGATTTGTATTCAGTTGTGACATCCTGCAATTTTTATTACCTTTATGGTAATAATTGCAAATAATAAAATGACAAACTATTGTAATTAAACTTTAATTAATTACAAATTCATTACTTTTAAGTTTATTCATGGTAGGGACAATGATACTGAAAACAATTCATTAAAGCACTTGATATGTAAATTGTGAAGTAAAGCATTAATATCAGGCAGCTCATGTATTCACTTTCTGCATAGCAGCAGAGAATTTGTTTAAGGAAAGGCAGCTCCCCTGGATGATTTTAACTGCTTACTTCAGGGAGCAGAGAAATACCGGATACTCTCGAGCTGAAATTATTCCCAAAGTCAGGTTCTGTATCCTCTAAAGCAAAATGCTAAGCAAGCAAAAAAAGAGAGATCCCTGGCTGGGCTTGCTACTGTGCATGGCTAATCACTTCAACAGCCACGGGGAGACGTGGCAATCCTGTTGAGAGGTGGGGAGGAGGGCAGTCTTATTCTCCCAGTCCACATGTTTTACTCCTGATGGGTGACCTTGCGTATGCAGTGCTCAGGGAGAGGGTCAGCATCGCTCTTGTAACGCCAGGCAAGTAATGCGCCCTTTGCTTCAGCTATAAACACCTCCCTCCCCCCCACAAAACACTAACTTCCTATCCTACCAACCAGGTGCTTCTCCAGCAGGGCAGCAAACCCCTTATCCTGGCTCTCTAAACTGAAGTAATCTCATTTGTGATGGTCTATTTGTCTTCAGCACTTGCTGACTTAATTCAATGTAATGAACTGAGCTGGACTCTGCTTCCCCCGGATAACCTGAGCACAGATCGCTGCACATCACCGCAGTAAAAAAATGGTCCGTGTCGGGTACAGGATGCTAATTGCACACCCGTTTCATGCTGTTCACACTCAGAAAGCCTCATCCTTGGCCCTAGAGGGGCATCTTCTGCAGAAAAAGTGCCTGATAAAACATCTCCACGTGGCTCCTTATCCCCAGGCAACAGGGATGAGCTGTTGCTGCTGGATCAGTCCATGTGCTGCATTTAAATGGCACATGGGTATCTTATTTGCCTTCTATACTCCATGAGAATGGGCTGAAGTCTTAAGAAGGAAAAGCAAAAGGATTGAGAAATGCACAGAAAAATGCCCAGGTACAATCAGCCCTGGCAGGTACAGGCTGCATGATCCAAGGTGTGCCAGAGGGATGTGTCTCTGCTGAGAGCATCCTTCCCTGGCAGTGCTTTTTTTCTACCATCTCTCACATTTTGCATCTTTGACCACCACCTTCCAACAGCCTGGGGCACACTGGCCTGGTGGAAGCCGCTTTTTAAATTTTTTTTCCTCTAATGCTATTTTCAGGTGGAGGCATCAGTGCTGTGTTGGGAAGTACAAGATAATATTTGCCTCTTGCTAAAGGGAGCTGGCATTTCACCGCAGCACCCTCTGCGCTCCCAGTTGTCTGCAACCCATGTGTAATTTTATCTCACTTTTCTGAGCTAGCAAAAGAAGAAGCTTTTCTGTCAAGGGGGAAGGCATGAATAAAGGGGAGACGTGATCAGACAGAAAGGCACCTCCAGCTCGGACAAGGAAAGCCTAAAGCAGGGAGGCACACCCAAGGTTAATAACATGTTGCTCCACCAGCTTCTATCTAATCTTGGAAAACGTCCTCTGCTGCAAAGAAAAATGGGAAAGTGATTATGTGACTTGAAATAAGGTCTTGCTCTACTGTCTAGACAGCTTTAAAAAACATCAAGCTAGGGTGTTCCTATTTATGAAAAATGCAGCTGTACTTCTGCCTTCCTCGAGCGAGAGAAGAAAGCGGTGCACTTGAGGTCATTTGGCTGCAGCACGCTCACTGAGCCTGTCCATGGGAATTTATTCCTCTCTCTTTCTTTATTTATTTGTTTTATTCCTCGTGCTGCACGGCTTGTGCTTCCAACCTGCCATCTCCAGCCCTTTCGGCTGCTGGGCTCTGTGCTCGGGGGGGGCCAAGGGAGGCTGCCTGCACCGGGACAGCCTGCCGAACAAGCATCCCTGCGAGGGTCCACAAGCCAGAATGGCTGCTGGGTGCTAAACATGGGCTTTTTTTGTTACCATAATATCGCAGTAGGGATGACTGCTCAGAGCAAAACTGCAGGTGGCCTCCAGGTCCTTAACAGCATCTCTTATAGACTCTCTTTGAAATAGGAAGAATTTTATTTGCCCCAAATGCAACCTCGGCAATTCCCTCTTTTTTTTTTTTTTTTTTTTTTTTTTTTTCCACCCCCGTACTAAATTATGCACATAGGTTTTGACCCTTTTTTTCTGGTGGGATCTAGGCAGGTGGAATCCAATGCCTGAACTGGCTGGGCAGGATTTTCAGCAGTGCCCAGCACCAGCAGGAGCCCCACTGCTCAGCATCCTCTGTTAATGTGTCCCAGCACCACATTGCTGTTATGGTTCGACCCTGGATCGTCTGAAAAAAAAAACCCTATTGATCATGGGGTTGTGTCCTACAAAAGGGAGAAATGGGTTAGCAGATATGTTAATCCCAGCTTGATCTAAAGTCTTCGGGACAGGTGGCAACCTTCATTTAATGGAACAATGAGATCATTAGGAATTCGTAATGAACTGTACCGCAGCCATGAAAGTAGGTCACCTTTACCCCAGGAACACTTCAAAATGAGTCTGTCCCCATTCATGTGCAGCAGCAGAGATGGCCAGGGGCAGACTGACAGCTCTATCTTGGGATTTGCTAACCAGACAATTTTAGGAACAAAAAGGGGCAAACGCTATAGACGTAAAATGAGTTATATTATCCCAAGTAATACGATGACTTTAAAAATGGGCTGATTCAGTTTTAGGTGTTGAATCTCGCTGGCCACAGGCTGTAATCCTTCTGCCCTAGATGAGCTAGGAGGGTGGTCAGTTGGGGAAGAACCAGTCATAGACATGGAACAGTCATCACTTAAGAGGAAAAGGGAAGAGATCCTTACCCGGTCCCCAAGGGAAGATTTTTCCAGCTCTGGGCATCACATAGGTAACCCCATTTCCACATCCTGAGAGCCTCCCAAAAGGTCTCTCCTCACTGCAGCACTCTCCAGCTAGAGATGGTACCTTCATCACTGCACTTGAGCCTTTTGGATGCTACTATCAGGGAGGCTGAAGTTTGGGTGCTTCTGGGGTTGATGTGGTACTGCTCCTGTGGCAGGACATCTGTGTAGCTAGCCCAGACACAAGGAAAAAAATAAACGACCCTGAGGCCCTTCTGTTATGATGTCCAGCCCACTCCCAACACAGAGCTGGCTGATAACTGGCAGAGTTAGAGAAAATGGAGGTCTCCTGCACCCAGGACACTCAGAACAGCCCTTCAATCCTGCCCAAGGTCCCAAGACCTGCAAGTCAAATATGTTGCATGTCAGTAAACCATCTATGAACTTTTTCCTTCTCCCATTGACTCCCGTGGATGAAAACCAAGTGCTCATGATAGGACTACAAATTTGAAAAGCTTTTCTTCCCTCCACCTTCTTTTGCTGCCAAATCTTGATGTTCCTACAATCCTATGTAACTTCATTAACCACCAAGCAAGCAGTCTGCTGCCCTGCAGGAGGAGAACAGGCAGGCTGGGCTACGGGGAGAAGAGAGGTTTGCTCAGCTAGTGAAAGCCCCAGGGTTGAAGATAGGAAAGGTTAAGAAAATATTTTGCTAAATGTGCAATAAGCGGTAGTGGGTTTTGAAGGGTTATTTAATTTTATAAATTTTTTTAAAAGGGGTAATTGAAGCAAACATTTTATAAATATTTATACACAATAAACTGTGCTAAAATAGCACTTGAGGGCTGGCTTGAATTCTTCCAGGAAATTGAGGAGGTGCATGGTCACCATGTGGATCTTGAGTGTTGCTGCCGAGGATCCTTATGTTTCATTACACTTCCAGGAACAGGGTTCAGCCATCGTCCATATTAGCTACAGATTTTTCCACTGCACCACCATGGTCGTGTGATGCCGGGTGGTGGTGGGTGCTTGAGTGACCAGCCTCCCCCAGCTCTGCCTGATGAGCCCCGAGCACCTGGTGAGCTGCTCGCCCTGGCCTGCCCAACCCACCAGTGCTTCCCAGCATGGACCTTTAGGCAAGGCTCTGTGCAACATGCCGGGCCACCCTGAAAAGAGAGCAGAAATCGCTCTTTTCCATGCACGCTAGTCCCAGAATCGAGCAGAGAGAGGTGTTGGAAAGCACCTTTGATAGTAAGCATTACTTTCATGGGAGCGGGGAGCTAATGATCCTCACTCTCCTGCTAATTAAGGAAAGAGCAGCCCACTTCCCCTCCTAATTGTTTTTTCAGATTCATCGTTTCTGCTCCAGCTTGTCCACACCTGAGATGTTAGTCCCATAAATTTAGCAGTCTTGAGTCACAGCCTCACAAGAAGCTATTTAAAACCCAGCCTGTACCACTGAAAACTGTCATCACTCTGTGTGAGCACATCAGGGGACCAGGCGTGTCACGACTGGCCACCAGGCCAAAAGAGCTGGTCTTCTTTTGTTCCTCTTGACTGGAAAGTGCTCCACAAACCCTCCCTTCCCTCCACAGCTGGAGGTAGTTGCCCATGTCCTCTCCCTCTGGGCATAGGTGTCTGTAGTCTTTGCTAATGCACAAAGCTTCAGCAGCTGGGAGGTGAGGGCTCCTTCCTCTCCCCTCCTGGTTTTGCTGTTTTCACTTACATTTTCCATGCCTCTCCTATTCCACACACAGCTCCAGGCTCTCTTTCTATATGTGCTCTGGCATTGTCTGGGTTTCTTCACTAGGACTTCATGCTCACCCACTGCTAGACAGAGTCTGGAGATCATTTGTTGGAGGGATGGGAAAGAAACCAGAAAACACTTCAGGTCATCTTCCCCCACCACTTCCCTGCATAAAACAGCTCTAGAGGATGACCTTCTGGAGGACTGCAAAGATCTGTATTACTGGTGGAGCTTGGTGAGAAAGTAAGCAGAGGGGTTGAACCAGTCCACTGGTGACAGAGTCAGCACAGCCAGACAGGTTCCACCATCTCAAGGGAGCTCTCCTCAGAGGCAAAAGGGGCACTGACTGGTGAAATGTTTTCAGGAGACATACGGGAATGAAAATGAAAATGAGCTTGGGAACTGTTAAAGAGAGAGGGATGCATTTCCCCTCATTAGAATGGCTGATTTCTTTGTGTTACTCAGCCCATATGGATACCCAGTCTGGCCATGGTTCCTGTGTGGCTAAGTTACTGAAAAAAAAAAAAAAAAAAGTCTTTCTTTTGGGGAAGACTAGAGAAGCTCTTGTGTATGTGTCCTTGGCCATGACCAGGGCAGGAAGACTGCCCTGTGATAATGCCAGTCCCTTGGCTCTAGTCCATCCTCTCCACTCTCACAGCTTTGAGGATTTAAATAAAATGTAATATCCCTCTTACTACATAATGCAAACATTACACCATGCCTGGCAGCTGATAAGAAATCACCCCTTACTTTTAATGAGGAAACTTGACATAACCTTGAAGAGCATGCAGGAAAAAGGAAAACATTTCAAAGAGTGCCTGCAAGGGAACATTTCTGGTACTTGAAAAGGCACAAAGCAAGTGTGGTTCATGCCAGTAAACATTTTTAGCTTCCTTTTAAAAAAAAAATAAGTGTAGCAACTGTAAAAACTAAAGAAAAAAATAAAAACTTTCTGCAAATGTACAATGACTCAGAGCAGTCTGGTTTTGAAAAAAGTTTTCATCTGCTTTACCAGCAAAGCAAGAGTGAGGTTTTGGGGTTTTTCCCCCAGCGTTAAATATCCCGAATGATCAAAGCAGCATGCCCTCAGTAGTGTTTCACCTGGTTTGAGGAGAGCTGGTGACACTGCAGTGGTTCTTCGAGGCCCAGCCAGAGATGCAGGTCCTGATATTTGATGGCCTTCAGCTGGACGCTGGTCATGCTTCAAGTCAACCCTTGTATTGTTGGATTCTTTCCCACTTTTCTCAACAAACTGGGCCCTGCTGGGATGACATCATTGTTGGATTGTTTAGAGATCTCCTCTTGAAGTTTTGATGTCTAAATGGAGATATTTATTGGAAGGAGAGTTTAAAACGCCAGCTCCAGCACCAGAGTACTGAGGTTTCATGGGAGCTCTCCAAGGTCTGCTTGGAGAGACCAGGTCCATACTTTGACCACCTCTTAGAATCATAGAATGGTTTGGGTTGGAAGGGACCTTTGAAAATCATCTAGTCCAACCATGAGGTTGGAATTGATCATGAGGCCTGGGACCCTCACTGGTGCCTCTTGAACACATGAAGAGCTTATAGCTAGAAGCAGTAGAATGATGCCAGTGTGTTATTCTTAGCTATAAATTGTTTATTTAAAAGGGAAATAAAACTGGAGGATATATTTCCGAATATGATAAATATGCAGTGTTGATTCCTTGCGCCTTCCTTTCTGCTAGAGTCTTCAGAAGCATTGATTTTTATCCTATCCTGGTACCCTAGTCTCACAGTAATAAACCTTTTACCTCCAGAGAGACAAACATTGCTATGGCCTTGGTGCTGGATCAGAAGGTCTGGATTTGAGTCATAACCTGCTAAAAACCTCCTGTGTGGTCCTCAGGAGAAACCTCTTACCTTCCTCTTGCTTTCACCACCTCGACAGCCAAATTATTGTTGCTTTATTTTTAGTGAGGATCGATGAGGCACACAGAGGAGAAAAGCTGTTGTTCCACAGCTTTGCCACTCACGGTGGTTGAAAAGATAATTAAAAAACCCCAGTCATACAGAGCTTGAGTAAGATGGGAAGAGTTTTATGACAGAAAATGCTGATATGTGTAGTGCTAAAGCTACTTACAAAGCATACATACAGGAGGGTAACTGCTTATTTATCTCATGTGAAATTGGCAGGTTCTTAATATTGTTGCTGGAGTGTGTTTCCTCTTTGAGTGCACACAGACTTTGAGTGATGCTATCTTACCTTCTTTTGCCTTCTGGCAGTCCTCCTGCTAAATCAGCCCCTTTATAAAGATAAAAATTGGCAGCAGACTCCAACAGCTAGTATGCTGGTGTGGTAAGAGTGGGTGTTCAGGGCTGTGTGTTCTCATTTCTGTTTGGTTGCCTCAGACTTTGTCCAACCCCCTGCAATCACTTGGACTCTCTCCTCTGACTTGAGAGGGTGTTGGGTTACGCCTGTTTTTGTTGATCTAAATGGTTTCCTATCGTTCATCTCAGTCATTTATTCTAATGTTAATCATGAGCAAAACCCTCTCTTGATGGGGAGAACTGTAGGAGATGTCGGCAGAGATGGAGTTAGCATTCACTGGGGAGAGGGATGTAGTGGACCACCTGGTTAGGTGACCAATCCAAACTGTAAATTCTTTAGTTTCTTCAAAATAAAAGGAGAAAGACAAAAAAAGTCACTCAAAACTTTCTGTGCAACATGCAGCAAACTGTTTTCCTTTGATGTTAGGGTTAGTTACTCTTTTTGAGTTTTATTTTAATACTATGTCAGTTTGGGAAGAAAAGAGACTTTTGCAAAAATGACCAAAAGTGTTTCTACTTGTTCCCAAGCATGTGTTTCCCTTTATAACAAACAGCTGATTGACAACTTCAATTCAAATACATAAATAGATTCTATCCAAAGCAGACTTATCCAGCAAAGTTACTGTCTTCTGAAAATAGTTTACCTTATGCCTTATTTTTTATATGTTATATATTTCGCAAGCCAGCTTCTCCAATATCCTCTAGATTTCATCAGATAATGAGCAGTCTACTATATGTTCTGGCAGTAGAGTCTGGTTATATTTCTGCACAGACAGTGGTGATCTTTAATATAAATTCATAATATATAGGACAGACGGATAGGACATTTTGTGGTTCTGTTCAACATTTGATGTCAGTGGGTATCCTTCCTCCGTGGGCATTCTGGATGAAAACATGTAAAAATTAATTAAAAAAAAAAATATTTTCAGATGTTTACATCTGAGGACATGTAGTCAAATCTAGTTTAGATGCACGTTTTATTAACCAGATGGTAACATCTTATTTACATTTCCTGTATAAAACCATCTGTGCTTGAACTGGGAAGATGCTGTCTCTTGCTACAGTTGGGAGTTTGGCTGCAGGGGGTGTAGTGTTGCTTTTGTTAGCATCTAATTTTCCTTTCTCGTCAGAGCTGAATATGTAACACTAGTTTTATTTAACCTTGTTTTAATTAGAGGGTTACAAAACTGCAGTTGGCTCTTTCTGCATCAATTAACTGGCACTCTGGATTTTGCTGCCTTTAAACAAAATGGAAATTTCTTGCCTCATTTTCCCTTGATATTGAACTTGCAGTCTGCCTACTCTGTTTTCATCCCATGGTTTCTGTATCTAGCCTTCTCCACCACTAAGTAATTCCTCTTCCTCCTTGATATGAAATCCTGGCTCCACTGAAGTCAATGAAAGTCTTGACATCAGTTTCAACAAGGTCAGGATTTCTCCCTGGGTGTTTATTTTCTTTAAGCTCTCATAGCCTGTTACTCTGTCCAACCTTTCCTTGAGCCAAGTTCAACACCTCCATCTCCACCATCTCTGTTGCTCTTCTATGAACTCCCTCCAAATTATAGTGTTGGGTGCCCAGAAAGGACTGTGCTATTTCAGGTGTTGTCTGAGCAGTAAGCTCATGGAAATACTATTTTTTTTTTTGCCATCAGCTTCACTAGTTGTTTTTTTTTTGTTTGTGGTTTTTTTTTGTTTTGTTTTGGTTTTTTTTCCTCTTTTTTCCTTGTTTTACTGGCATATCGTGTTGCATTTTCATGTCATTCATACAGACGCAAAAAAAATATCAGACCTAACACTGACCTCCCAATGGAATCCACCAGCTCTGCCAACAGTATACTCTGTTGGTTGCCTTTTTGGTTTTTCTCCCATCTAGCTCTTAGCCTTCACGGACTGTTCCCATCCAAGCCAATTTGAATTAATCTTGTATGATATGAAGAGACACCATACTGAAGGTTTCATCATGGTAAAAATCAAATACATGTGGGGACCAGATGTTGTCTTCTATGAAAATTTTCATAATTTGAAAAGGAATTTGAGGGAAAATTTGTTTCCCTTCCACGTCACAATGGACTAGGAAATTTGCTCACAAAGTGATTTTTTTTCATGAGAAAAAGTCATTCACTGTTAAAAATTGTCTGAATCACATTTTTTATGTTAATTTGAATTATCTAAGCTTATACAAAACTTCAATGAAAAAGACAAAATACTCTGATAAAATCAAGCAGTGTACTGCACAATGCTCTCAAAAAGCAAGGTAGCTCCACAGAACATAATTTCCTAGTAGAAAACTTTTTGATGAGAATATTGACTAGCATCAATAGCCTACGATATGTAATTTCTTCCCCCAACAGAACGAGTACCCTTCATTTCCTGGAAAAAAACCCATGTTTTTAGATTTGTGTAGTGTTTCTCATCTTAAGGGTTTTTTTCTTTTCAAATCTGCTACAGAAAATATGAGTATCTTCAGAAAGGAGGGGGTACAAACCCAGGCTACAGCTGCCCAATGTTCATCCTGGATCATGCTTTTTTAGGCCTTTCCCATCTCATGGACTTTATTTGTATTTTGGGATAATCCAAGATTCGCCATGGCTTGCTCGAAGATGGTTGTGCTGGGAATCTCAGTCGGGGTCAAAACAGCCCGTTTGCTTTGGCAAGCATGGCGTGAGTGTAGTTAGATGAGTGGCTGACCACCACCTTCGCTCCGCATATGGACAGTCCTGGCCATTTACCTTGGGTGATGGCCAGCAGTTCCTGCTAGACTCGTGTTACAGGGCCGTGTTTGAACTCATCTCCATCATCCCAGGCATCCAGATGTGTGACAGACACACGGGCACAACATTACAGATGCTGTATATTGGCTGCAGCTGAGACAAATATTATTTCTGTATCATGATGAGGATGAAATAATATCTCTGGAGGATTTGGAAGAGAGATGGAGGATACTCAGTTTGTCATAGTCTGCCCTTGGGCTCCTTGTCTTTTTTTTTTCTTTCCTGAAAACAGGAGGAGAAACCCCAGCCTGTTAACGAAGGAGATTTAAACTCTCACTTGGCCCCTGGTCAGGAAAATAGAGTACATTGTTTGTGATGGCAGTCTCCAGCAATATGGCTCAGGGGCAAAGTTAAGGCTAAGGAGGAAACTCAGCATCTCCAAAGATGAAAGGTCTGCATGCTTTCTTCCCTTGCCTCTGCTGGTTCCCATGCATGCCTCACTCTTCTTGCTTTTTCATTACCAATGACAAAATGTCATTTAGTGGACACTCAGCCTGGATGCATGTTTGGGTGAGCGCTTCCATGGAGAGGACCCAACACAGGGCGTGACAAGGCTGAGTGAGACGTGAGCCCAGAAAGATGCGAGGAAGCCAGTCGGTGGTGCTGGTGACCACAGGGCTGCTCTGAGGAGTGGTTTCCTGGGCTAGGTGGCTTGGGGCAGATGGACGGAGAATGAAAAGATAAATTGGAGCCACCACAGTGGACCTCAACAGAGATGGGTTTGGGCTTGGCGTTGCAACCCCGGTATCTTTGCAAATCTTGAGCCTTATTCAAGGCAGCAAATTGATAGCAGCACAACCATAATTCAGCTGATGTGGGGAACCCTTACATTAGTGACCAAAAAGCCTGTGATGTATGTGATGTAAACTCTTGTTCCCTCTGCTTGGAAACATAACCCAGGCTGAGCACATGTCTGTGTTCTAGTTGCTTTTGCTGGCCAAGTGGGTAGTGCATCCTTCTTGGGATTATTTGCTCCCCAAGTGGGTAGATGCACAGCCTCTTGGCTGTGCTGGTCCCTTCAGGACAGCCTGGTCCCCAAAATGCTTTAGCTCTGGGGAAGAAAGAGGGAAGCAGGCAGGGATGCTATTTCTCAGCAGCCTTCTTAAGACACACTCCTCAAGCACTTAAAGTCTGTACAGCCCCATATCAGCTTAAATCAATGGTCCTGTGTATTACCTGAATTACCTGACTCCCCAGCCTGCAGCCTTTGAAAAGCTCCCCAACATTATCCCCTCAGGAGGATGTGGGACTGCAGGCACCCCAGGCACTTACAGGAGAAGCGAGTAGCCACTTGTGCTCCGAAGCTTGTTCTTGAATCCCACCCAGCTGCTAATCCCTCCCAGCTCCAAACTGGGATAACATTTCCCTTCTCTCACCCTTTATTTCCCTTCGCTATTAGGACAGCTGCCTGCCCACCTTCGCTGAGTTTACAGCGGCTGAGCTGCAGTTTGCACAGAGCCTGACACTGGGGGTCCTCAGCCTGGAGGGGAGAGCAGGGAAATGCAGACTAATTTAATTGGTAAAAACTCTTCCATAAATTAAAAGTTCAGGCTCTCAGCTCATGTTTTTAAACTCTAAGCACATCTGGTTTCTCTGCTAAAGACTCTCACTCTAGTAGGAGATCTATAATAATGTCAAAATCTTATTTAATATGGGAAAAAAAAAAAAAAAACAAAAACCAAAACAGAACACGTGGGTGGGTTTAGATTGTATTTCTTGCCGTCTACCTGGCACCACGTGATGTTGGACCACACTGTGGGAAGACAACGCTGCCGGGCTCCCCATCGCTGCTGTGGGATCACCTGTTGCCCCCTGGGCTCTGCGTGCCCCCCAGCTCTGCCGCACAACACGCACAGCCTGGGGCATCCCAGCCCCACGGTCATGGGCAAGACGGCATGCCGTAGTGTAGGTGGTGAGGGATAGACACCCGCTGCAATGACAGTATGCTGGCAGGCTCCCTTCCACTCCTCTTCCTTCGGTTAAGCATAATAAATTACGTGTGACATCCCACACCAGGTTTGTAAATAGGGTTTTCTGCAAAAGAGAGGGGGGTTTACCACACAACAAAAGCAGACAGGGTGGAGGGGTGAGTGTTTTGTGGTTCCCCCAGCCAGATGTGCTCTTCTCCTCTTTCCAGTGCATCCCTTCTGTGTTAAGTTACCCAGGGTGAGTAATACTACTCCTCACCCACATATTTTTCCTCCTTTTTATTTTTTGAAAAGAAACCTTCCTAGGCTGCTTCTATACATGCCTGCCCTTTGAATAAATCAGGAGCAAGTCAAATCACTGCGCTTTGACTCCTTGCTCCTATTTACATCCATACTACTGGAGCTGGGATGTTTAGAGCCAAAGGTCTCTCCAAATCTGAGTGGTAAAGAATCCTCTCTTTCCTAAACCTCTAGTGCACAGGGAACGCTCTTCCATACCATTTCCCAGGAGGGACATCTTTGTGCTTTGGGAAGGAAGAATTTTGTTGGAGATTTTCCCTTCCAGCAAGATAACATTTTTGTGATGAGCTGGCAAAGCTCAACATGCTGTGTACTCATGCAAGTGGGCAAGCGACACTTGGTGCGACTCTCTCCCAGACCTCAACCTACCAGTTCCTTTCATTTGATGGCTTGATGTAACTTTTTCAATGGAAAATATTTTGGTTTTCAATTCTTTTTATTTGAAAGTTTTTACAAGTTTTCAAAGAGCTCAAAAATCAGTTTCAAAACTGAGCTGGAAACCCCCCTTTTGGGCAGATCTGTTTCCCAGTTTGCTTACTACAGGTAATCATCTGCACTTTGCTAGCCCTGATCATCTTAAAGTCTCAGGCAATTTGAGACACCACATTTCAGCATGAGCCTGAACTGGAAATGGAAGCAGACAGGCACTTCTTATCAAAATGATTGCTGCTGGAAAATTTTCACTATTTTTTTTTTTTTTTTTGCCTGTAAACGTTGGTTTTCCCTTTTTAGGTCCTATACCCTTTTCTGTCTCAAAGGAGTTGGTAGTACAAGCAGTTTCTCATTCCTGAAGTGAACATCTCAAGGGCTGAAAGGCTGAAAAGCCCTTCCCTGAACTGTAAGGGCATCCTATCTAGCTTGGGAATTGCTCATAGGGAGAGTGATTTTCACCACATCCATCAGAAAATCAAATGCAGAATAGATGTTCTAAATGCTGCTTAGGGATAAGGCAGAAATCAGCTCCAGTGGGCAGGGTGCTGGGAGGCTGCCGTGACATCCCACTCCGGAGAAACCAGCAGAGCCACCCCTGTGAGGTCTCCCCCAGCTCTGAGATCATCTATTTTGCTGGCGTCCAAAGCTGACTCAGTGCTAACACGTGCTGCTTCTTGGCCTTATTTATTACTATTACATGACATCCAAAATAAACAACGCCTGAGGTCCTTCTACCCCTTACCCTGCACGGCGTTTCAGATGGGAGCTGTGCTTATGCTGGGGGGGACCTGCACTCCCCAGGCTCTGTAGACGATGATAGATCACCTGGCACGGGCAATGTCTTTCAGCCAAGCCCTAACCTGTTTAGTCTAATGGGCAAAGTGAGGCAAAATGAAAGGCTGGTTGGCAGCTCTGGTTGAAACACTGTGACCGAGCTGTCCCCCATCCTCCTCCACAAATAAATCGCGGTTCAAAGGAGCTGGCGTTGCGGCAGCTGGGATGTTCGACTAGAGGACGGCATGTGTTTCTAACCCCTCTTAAAACACTGAAGGGGAGTGGAGATGCCCTCAGAAGTTGGGTCTCAGCCCTGGGTGGGTGTAGGGCAGGGCTCGCCCGGCGGCCATGGGTGCAGGGGGATGGAGGGAAGGCAGCAATAAGAAAAGCAATGGGACCATGACTCCAGTTTTCTGGGTTTTATGTTGCAAAATTATCCCAAAGGGCAGCTTGAAAGATTTAATTTATGACTATTCCTGCTGTACATAATCTCTGAGAAGTGCCACTTCCAGTTTGTATATCTTCCACTGACATGTATATTTAGCACTCATTAACCACTTACCTTGGGCTAATAACTCAACTTTTTTTCCAAACTTCAAATTTCCTCATTTCTGTCAGTTCTTGGACCTAAAGGGAACATTTCTGACAGATTCATTTCAACTTTGTCTGAAAGTCAGCTACAGACTTCTAGTTTATTTGAACAATATTTTCCATGTTTTTTTAAAAGATTAGTCATAGCGAAACCATCTCATCACTTGAAACCTGTAAATGATTCTTATCCATTTCAGGTAAAAGCGAATTCAGAACATTGGTTGCTTTTTACAAGGAAAAAAATAAATTCATTACATCTAGGTGTTTTAGCCAAGCTGACTGCAATTAAATTTGCTGTTTCTGCCCAAATTCTTTCCTGCTCTAATTTGTAGGTGCTTTCATTGTTTTGTCCTAGATTCAATGGCCCAATGGTTTATTTTCCATTCATTAAGTTCAACAAGGCCAAGGGCAAGGTCCTGCCCGTGGGCCGGGGCAATCCCCAGCACAAACCCAGGCTGGGCCCTCGAGGAGCGGCTGGAGAGCAGCCCCAAGGAGAGGGACTGGGGGGGCTGGGGGGGGGAAAACTGCCCGTGAGGCAGCCCCGTGCGCTCGCAGCCCAGAACCCACCCGTGCCCTGGGCTGCAGCCAGAGCAGGGGGGGCAGCAGGGCCAGGGGGGGGATTCTCCCCCTCTGCTCCGCTCTGGGGAGACCCCCCTGCAGTGCTGGGGCCAGCTCGGGGGCCCCCAACAGCAGAAGGACCCGGAGCTGCTCGAGCGGGGCCAGAGGAGGCCACGGAGATGCTGGGGGGGCTGGAGCAGCTCCCCTGGGAGGCCGGGCTGAGAGAGTTGGGGGGGTTCAGCCTGGGGAAGAGAAGGCTCTGGGGAGCCCTTCGAGCGGCCTCCCAGGGCTTAAAGGGGGGACAGGAGAGGGGGGGGGGGGGGGACTCTGGATCAGGAGCGTAGAGATAGGATGAAGGGTAATAGTTTTAAACTGAAAGAGGGCAGATTTAGATGAGATCTAAAGCAGAAATTGTTCCCTGTGCGGAGGGGGGTGAGGCGCTGGCCCAGGGTGCCCAGAGCAGCTGTGGCTGCCCCCTCCCTGGAAGGGTTCAAGGCCAGGTTGGACGGGGCTGGGAGCACCCTGGGCTGGGGGAAGGGGGCCCTGCCCGGGGCAGGGGGGTTGGAACTAGATGGTCTTTAAGGCCCCTTCCAACCCAAACCATTCCATGATTCTATCATTCTATTTAACCTTTGTCAGCACATAAAATTCCAGGAATGGACAGGACCTGGAGTGCATAGTCCTTGCACAATATCATTTGTTGTTGTTTTAATTCAAGTACACTTAGGCATGTGCTTAAACCTGAATTCAGTGTGATCTAAGCCTCTGTGTGAAATAAATGCAGGCAGGGTTAGGGCTTTTTCCTGCAAAAGCACCTGAGACATGAGGGTTTATGAGCGTGGCACAGTTGTGGTGGGGAATACCCAAGCATCCGTGTTGAACTCTGCTTCACCATGATTTCCTGCCTACGCAGAAGCTAAAATCGATGCAACGAGTCAAAGCACATGCAGACTGAACCACTGGGTTTTCCCCTCTTAAATGGAAACTGAACTCAAAGAGGATCACAGCCAAACAACCCAGTTTGCAGCTGAATCCAAACCAGAACCAACATTTCAAGCACAGTAGCTAAAAAAAAGAATTTAAACTGCTTTGCAGTGTCCAGATCTGGTGCAGTCCCCAGATCTCCTCAGATGGGGAGCAACAAAGCTCGTGACATGCTGGATCCTCAGAAGGGGAGCTGGCATCTCCCCTTCCCAGCTGCTGGGCAGGTGCCTGCCTGGGCTCTGTCAAAGTTTCATCACCCCACCTTGGGGGAATGTTTTGATTTCAGTAGAATAGCAAATTTCTCCAAGAAGTGCTTCACTGTTGAGTTTAGCATTTGGGGTTTTTTGTTATTATTATTTCCGCTGTTCAGCTGTAGAAGTAGGGATGTTGCACATGTACAAGAAATCCTCCATGGACTGCAGGAAAACAATAAGCAGCCTGGGCTGAGTAGGAAGTGGATGGAAACCCAACCCAGAAAAATGAGAAGTGAAACATTCAGCCTTGGCTTGACTCTGCGCCCAGTAATGATGATAGCTGGGCTGTCACTGATTGCAGCAGGCTTAGTCCAGTTCTGGGAGCTTCTGAGAAACCCAGTTCTAGAGGCACGCAGGGCTTAGTCAAACCCTTTCTCCTCCCCACTCCTTCCATTTATTTTTTTTTTCCCATTAAACTCCATTTTTTTCCAGGCAAATTCCACCCATATGTCACATAACTCCCATTTTAAAAAACCATGACGGTGCCTTCAGCCAAGGACTTCCCGTTCAGTCCAAAGGTTTTGTCCTCCTTTCCGAGGAGCTCAGTAGCAGGCAAGAACACCCTAAAGGCACATGATGAAGATCATTTCAAAATCCTCAGATGCAGTAAAAATAGCAAAAATATTGATTTTATTTTTTTTTACTTGTCTATGCAGCAGTGGAACAAAACACAGCACTGGAGGAAGTGAAGGTAGAGGGAAGATTTCTCCCTCTGGTTTAGGTTATTGTCTTGGGCAGATCTGGCACAGGAGAGGAGAAAAGCTGGAAGCAAAACTCCCTGATCCCTGGATTGGGACTATTGACACTTGAAATCATCCTGCTGGGCTGCTCTACCCCAGCTTCTGCTTCAAAGCTCACCCCCAGGCTGCACGAACAACACTAACACCAGGATCCTCTCTGCAGAGCATGTTTTCGAGTCGTGTCATGCTAATTTGTGGTTTTCAGGAGAAACTGTTGGAAAAGAGAGTAGCAGCGTGAACCCAAGCCAAACTCGCTAATTTTGGCTGGTCTTCCTTTTTCTGGATTCCAATTGCTGTTACATTTTTGGTATTTTTACTTAAAAACACAGAAACTCGTGAATAAGAAAAAAATGGATTAGATTATGAAGATTTCCATTCACTACTATGATTGAATATTACTCAGTATTGTATAGCTCTGCAAGGACAGGATATCCCCCTCCTCCTTGCTTTTTTTTCTGATACTGAACTATGTTTCATAGTGGTACTGCACTGAAGACTAAAAATCAAACCTGAGTATTGGGCACCTCAGAATACGAGTTTAATCAAATTAAGCCTGAGACTAGTTTCACATTTTGCATGTTGAAAACCAGCCTCTACCTGAGGCCAGATGCCTCCTCACAGGAGAAACTCCAGCATTTTTAAACTCACTTTACATTGACACAGGGCAGGAAAATACTATTTGTGATTTTTGGTGCTGATACAGCCCCTATTAAATATAATAATGGCGATCCTCATCAGCTTTGAGGTGTTTAGGAGAGCTGGGGAACTGATGCTTGACCTATCCTTTTTTTTGGATAGAAGATACTGATTTTGGTGCAGATTCAGGTGCGAAGCTTCCCGTGCCTGGAGCCTGGAGTGCTGGATGGATGTCCCAGGTGGTGGGCACCTTGGCCAAGCTGTGGTGGGAAGACATCCATGGTGCGGTGCACAAGCTCTGCTGCGAAAACACAGCAGCTGAGCATGGCGTTTGCTGGGCTCGAGGTTAAGGCTGCATCTGCTCATTGAAAACAGATTTAAGAAGCAGACGAGGGATGCGGCGAGATGGCAGGAATATCAAATCTGTTTGCTCAGGGAAGGGTCATTTTCCATAACACCTGCTTGTTATTGTCTTCTGCTCAGCGTGGAGTCCTTTTACAACCTTGTGTTTAGGGAGCTTGGCTGGGCTGCCAAAAAAAACAGAGGGAATCACTCTTTTATGAGCCATCCCTTCCTCCCTTTTATGTTGTTAGGAATTTCCCCGTGTGTCTCTCTTTCACAAATTCCTTTTAATTATGTTGCATCCAAGCGAAAGTAATCCATCCCGGTTTGGCTTCTCTAACGCTAGCAAATGGAACTCTCGGTCTCCTCTTCTCTCTCGTCTTTTTTTTTTTTAGGATTTCCAATACATCAGCCCAATGGCCTGCAGAAGAAAAATTATCTCAGGCGAGAACCAATTATCACCGCTGCCCGTTCTGGTTGGAGGGAAATGTTTATCTTGAATTCTACTTAGTCGTGGGGTTTTGATTAGGAAACAGCAGCACATCTGCTGAACACACGCATGGAAATGTGGGTGAAATGTTATTGCACCCAGCCTAGGTTAAATACCGTCTTCACAGCTAGGAGGGCAGCAGGGACGTAGATCTATGGGTGAGATAAGGGGTCAACACAGCAGTGACTTGAAAGTATAATCCTGGCATCTCAGCACCGCGTTGCTGTTGCATCTAAGATTGCAGTAAACACAGAGCCGGGGAAAACAAGAGGTTGAACATTTTCCAAGGGAATGATTTTTTTTTTTTTTCCCCTGTTGTAAACTCCTCTTTGTCAAAATGACAACTTTCCGGGAGAAAAATCAGCTTGCAAAGATTTTGATCGAGCCTTTCATTTGTTTGTTTCCAAATGTCTTTTTAACGAAGTTGTAGATCCATATCAGATTTTGTAAAAGTCAGAATGAAAACAAGATGTATCCATTTCACCATTAAAAACAGAGCTGGAAGGGAAGATTACAGAGCCCATTCCCCTGTCCCTCTACAGGATTGAATATTTTCAGGATATGGATAAAACACCAAGAAACTTTGGCATTCCTTTATCTTTGTTTTCATCCCCTTCCCCAAACTGTAATCTCCCTTTTCACATCGCTTTGCTACTGCACGTTACATGCTCTCTGCTCCCCCTGGATTTTAGCTGACCTGAATCAGCATGATTATGAAGCTTCATTAGAGCATCCCATCCAGGAGCACAGCCCCTTGCACTAGATGCTGTCCCGTGGTGTTCCCCTGGTCCCTGCCCAGGATCCTGCCCCACTCCAGTCCTGATCTCACACAAGATCCTGCCACGACCTTTCTGTGGCATCTTTGTCACCCCCTTTTTAACCAGGGTTTTACCAGTTGACCAAGGAAGTAACTTATAGCAATGCTGAAGAAACTCTTTTATATCTATTAGATGTTTAAACCAAACCCACACTGCTGTTACTATTAGATCTGGCATTTAATGAAATCCAAACATTTTGGGAGAATGTATCAATTTCACCCACAGTTTCAACAGGAAATTATGGAAACCTATTTTCATCCCATATAGTCGAAATGTTTCCTTCTGACCACTGCATTGGCTGTTTTTCTATCATGACTATAACATGCAGAGCAGTTGATATTCAGATTCCTATCTGACGTTTTTTAGTGTAAAAGTCAAACCAAACCAAACATTTCAGCTTCATTGCTAATTTGCTTTCATTTTTATTTGGAAAAAAGAAAGTCACATATTTGTTTGCTTGCTTCCCTCAAGACAAATGCTTTTGAGAACGCTTTCTCCTAACCTTAATGCTCAAAAGCGTCAAGGAAATCTGAGTCACTCGCCTGCTTTGAATTGTAAAGAATAAATGGGCTTCTCAACCCCTTGGGCTGTTTCGAAATCTCAGTCAGAGGCCTCTATTAATAACCCAGCGAGTTCTTGTATGACACTTTGTTATCCCAATCTTGCAGATGGGAGCGCAGCATGGTAGCGATTCTCCAAGGTCACTCACCAGTGGAGCTGAGGCCAGAGCTCAGTCCTTCTCCTGCTGCCCATTGACCTACTTGAACCAGATAAAATGCATCATCCTCTTACACAACAGCTTATCCATTCATGCACACCAGAAAGCTAGGTATTTTCTCATGGAAATTTCCATGGGAAACACTTGCTTTCCTTGTCAGATATGTCTGTCTTGGGAAATTCTGCCTCTTCTATAAGGAAGTTTGAAAATGCAGGGAAGTGGGGGTTACCTTCTGGTTGTCCTCCTCCCCCACATTTCCCAGTTAGAGAGGAAATCTGTACAAGCAGAGCTAACAGTGCAGCTGCAGCAATTTGATCATAGATGGTTTCTGCAAATATATGAGCTGAGGCTACAAGACTTATTCGCACACTGGCAGCACTGGCTAGTGCTTGGCTGTGCCAAGGGAGTTCTCGTAAAATCTCCAGGCTACACCCAATTATCATGTGTTGTTGCAAATGCCACGGCACGTCCTGCAAAGCTTCGTGGTTTGAGAATTACAAAAACCGCAATTAAGTCATCCTTTCAAATGCCCTTGCCTGAGAAGTCTGGTGCATTACCCTTCACAGATTCACTCCCCAAAGTCTCAGAGGGATAATGAAGCAAGCATCACCACCATGCTGGAGGAACAAAATGCTCCAAACCCTTTCCTGATTTATCACCATCAGGAGATTCAGGTCTGATTTGTCTCTTCTGGTTGCAGGAAGATGCAAATTTGGAATGTGGTGGTGAGCACTACTTGACTCATAGGGAATATGGGAGGGAGATGACTCTGGGAGGTTTCTGTTATTGCTGTTTGAGCTGCTGCTTGGGGTGTGCTGTGTGGAATGAGCAGCTGGGGTGACAAATAGGACCAGCCTGTTGATGATCAAGCCCCGTTGTGGCTGCATGTTTGATCACACTGACCCAATATGAGGGTGGTACCAGCTCACAGCCTCTCTGCGGAACTGAGAGTGGCCAATGCAAAGACCATGGGTCAAGAGAAATGTATGGGAGGACAGGCACTGAGGGAAAATGTGGAGCTCGGTTAGAGAGCCAAAGGGGAAGTCTGGATTTTCAGAGCTCCAGGACAGCCTCATGGCTGTTGAATTATTATTTATTAAAGGAAGAAATATAATTCTTCCAATGTGTGTATTTTGCAGTGACAGTAGATGCAAAAATTCCAGTGGGTTGGTGACACTGGTGTGACTGTGGCCTCTGAGCATGATGGGACCCCATGAACAGGGACGTCCTTGCTTCTTCTCTCCAGCTTCAAAGTCTCTTAGTGGCCACAAAATTACTCTGTTTCATGGAGCAGAAAGCGGTGGCAAAAGCACCAAAAGGACAGTTGTGACTGTCCTCAAGCATGAGACTGTCAGATGAGCCCCTGGGAGACCAGCGATAGCTCTCCTGTAGGCATACATCCCCAGTGAAACTCTGGCATGAACAAAACTCTTAGGTGGCTGTCTGATTTGGCAAAGCCTATTAGAGCAGCAAGGAGAGAGGCAGTTGCACCTCATCCAGGTGCTGGAGGTCAGGGGTGGCATCCCGAGGGACCTGGGCAGGCTGGAGAGGGGGGCCCGGGCAAACCTCCTGGGGTTCAACAAGGCCAAGGGCAAGGTCCTGCCCGTGGGCCGGGGCAATCCCCAGCACAAACCCAGGCTGGGCCCTCGAGGAGTGGCTGGAGAGCAGCCCCAAGGAGAGGGACTGGGGGGGCTGGTGGGGGGAAAACTGCCCGTGAGGCAGCCCCGTGCGCTCGTAGCCCAGAACCCACCCGTGCCCTGGGCTGCAGCCAGAGCAGGGGGGGCAGCAGGGCCGGGGGGGGATTGTCCCCCTCTGCTCCGCTCTGGGGAGACCCCCCTGCAGTGCTGGGGGCAGCTCGGGGGCCCCCAACAGCAGAAGGACCCGGAGCTGCTCGAGCGGGGCCAGAGGAGGCCACGGAGATGCTGGGGGGGCTGGAGCAGCTCCCCTGGGGGGCCGGGCTGAGAGAGTTGGGGGGGTTCATCCTGGAGAAGAGAAGGGGCCGGGGAGCCCTTCGAGCGGCCTCCCAGGGCTTAAAGGGGGGGCAGGAGAGGTGGGGAGGGACTCTGGATCAGGGGGTGTGGGGGTAGGACAAGAGGTAATGGTTTTAAACTGAAAGAGGGCAGAGTTAGATAACCTAGAAGGTAGAAATTATTTCCTTTGCAGGTGGTGAGGCGCTGACCCAGGTTGCCCAGAGCAGCTGTGGCTGCCCCCTCCCTGGAAGGGTTCAAGGCCAGGTTGGACGGGGCTGGGAGCACCCTGGGCTGGGGGAAGGGGGCCCTGCCTGGGGCAGGGGGGTTGGAACCAGATGATCTTGAAGGTCCCAAGGTCCCTTTCAAACCAAACCGTTCGGTGATTCTATTTAACCTATAGACTGCTCACTGCTAGTTAGTACTGAGCAGGCAGCCTGTGCTGTGGACCAGTAGTTAGTGAGGTTTCTTCTGGTATGGATGGAAAAAGCCTGCTCTCAATGCAAACTTCTCTCTGATCGCTTCTTCAGCAACTGCTGCTAATGGAGCAGTCTTTTCCAGAGAGCACCCACACCTTCTGTCTCTTGTATTAGGGATACAAACTAGAAAGGAGAGCACTTTTTCTGTGTCTTAGAGAGTTAAACCTGGGTGCCCGATAGGTCAGGTGCTGACCTGAGCTTGGTTTCACAGAGAGTGATACAAACAGCAATTAGAATAAGTATGTTAGCTTATATTGGTGCTGGGCATGCAGGGATGCTCTATGGGCCATGGAGCAGCCTCACATGTTTTCCTCACCCAAATTAGATCTCTTTTCTCTGCTATGCTGATAGCTAACCCAGGATGATCATATGAGTGGGGTCCCACAGGGGAATGCTCATTCCAGGATAGGAATAGAGATTTATTTTAAACTCTTCCAAACTGACATCATCTGCATGAAAATAGTTATTTGTATACCAGGATAAAAGTGTCCATGTGGGAAGCTACACCAGTACAGCCAGATGACCAAGAACTCACATCCTAGATCCATTTAGCTAATTGATCTAGACAAAGACAGAGAGATGACATCCCATACACTCTGTACATTGAATGAGACTACCCTTAATTAAAAACCGGCACCTTATGGATCTTATTGCTGGTTGCTTATATATATTTTTAAATAACAGTAATTTCCATCTTGTCAGCCCTTGGGACCAGTGTATGATTCTTACAGCATTGCCATCAACTGATCTACACAGTCTTCTCAAGGCTGTGGGTCTAGATAAATACAATAGAACAGTCTCTGTCCCAGCACTCCCATGGTTTGTGGCTCTTTGCATCACATCTTGTTACTCTGTATCATTTAACAGTTAGAAAATTGGGTGCCTCGTGGCCATTGCTCAAGGTTTAACAGACTTCTTTGTACCTCTGGGCTGTAGCAGTGAAGGGCTTGCAAATCTGGCTAAATATCTCCTATACATCAGATTCCTGGGATATACTATGTTTGCCCTAATTCACAAGCACCCCAGGTAAACTGGGCTATGGAAATTATCATGGAAAATGAAGCCAGCCTGAATAACAGCTCATGAAGGGCAGCACAGCAAAATTTTTGCAGATTCTGGTTAGTGCTGACTGGATGAATCTTATCATCACAGTTCAACTTCACAAACTGCGGGGTTTTCATCCCAAGGAAACTGAACTGAAATTAAATATTGCTTGGCTTGTGGGGTTTTTCTGTTGTTTGCTCTCAAGAGAAAATGGTTTCTCCAAAACGGTTTCAGCAGAAAATTCAAAGTTTGCAGAAATTGTGTTTGCTTGCCTGAAAGAGCTATTTCAGTGGAGAACTCCCAGACAGCTCTGAAGCTCAGTTATTTAGGGGCGAACCTATGTAGAGATGTCAGCGATGCAGCCAACTGTTAGTTATCTGCAGAATTTGATCTCTTACATTTTTCTTTTTAATAGAAACAGAGCCATTGACAGACACAGTGGTTATTTATGCTTCAGATAAATTCCTGACCTCAGTTTGGGGAAAACCTTCATTGTTCTCATATGCCTAAGGAATGATTTCTTTAATGGAATAGTCTCTCCACCTGATAACTACTGTAAAATAATATGTCGAGGTGGCAGAGGCTGTATCTGTGTTTTATGAGCCCTCTCCTTGCTGTGCTGTGGGACGTGGCCCTAAATCGTGGCTGTTTGGGCACAGTGTGGGGCAGCACACGGACACACACCCACCCATGAGGTCCAGGCTGCTCTCCTGCCCCCGCGCCGCCTCGCCTCGAATTCCCCAGTGATGACCTTACTGCAGCTATTTCCATGCTTGTAAATCACCTTGCCCATGTGAGGCGATGCTGTTTATTATGTCATGCGAAGACAAATTTACAACATGGAGCAACAGTAAAAAATACTCCTACTTGAAGTGACGTGAGATCTACGCTCAGCGGGCTGTCTGTAAATCACAGCCAGCTCCGTGCGCTGGGCTGACAGGCTCTTCCCACCCACTGGCAAAGGCTGTGGTTATTGGTGCTGACAGGCCAAAAGAAGTGAGTGCTCAGCACCTGCAAACCAGAGCCTGAAAACTAACCTACATCATTCCAAGAGGACAAAAAAATCCTGTTTGTAGGTGCCCAAGTGTTGAGCGACCTGATTTTCTGTGTTGGTGGCATTGCAGTCTCCGGTGAAAAAAAAAAAAAAAAAAAAAAAAAAAAGAAAACCAAAAACAACTACTAACACCTGAAAACATGACTTATCCATGAAGGAATTTGCCCAGGATGCATTGGCTGGGGATGGAGCAATGACTTAGGTGCATGGTGGTCTCCAGCTCACTGTCCATGTCCTTCTGCTCCTCCAGGTTTTCCTCTGCCTTTAGTCATCCCTCATCTGGAGAGGACCAGGACAAGTGATGGTGCCATGGCTTGGACACCTGGGGGTCATCCCATAGCCTGGGGACAGACCTCTCCCCTTGTGGGGGTGACCTAGAAAGCTCAGAGGGGAAATGGGAGACACGTGGTGACACTGGCATTTGCTTAATGGAGCCAGCAGCTATGGTCAGACCTGTAATTTCCCAAAGATCAAAGGCATAGTTGAAAGCAGCTATTTAACACCCAACCAGAGTATTTCAACATGCATTTCCTATACCAATCTCATTTCTTTCCAAAGAAAAGGCAGGCTGACCTGACACATCTCCTAGGGCATCACCAGACCTGGGCTGCATTATCACTGTTAAACTGATGGCTTTCCCCTCCCTGTTTCTACCACTGTTGACCTTTGCAGTTCAGCTAGAAGAAAAGCCAAAACAAAGATTCCAGCTGAGGGTGTGTCAGCCAGATTCAGGGGCATCCTGGTGGGGCATGCCAGACAGTTGGGCTACCCTTGCCTCAAGGAAGGAAATCCAAGTTCATCTGTCCAGGAGCTTCTTATGTCTGAGAGACACTTAGCGTGGGCTCCCAGGCCAAAATTTGGGAACGGCTTTCGCCCTTTCTGTAAAAATCTTTTGCAATCAGTGCTCTAAGCGGTAAGTCTGGGTTGGGTGCCAGGGAAGTGCTGCTAAAAGGAAAACCAACAGTTCCTGAATGATCAGTTTAAACAACAAATAAGTGAAATGCCCACCCTGGCATAGAGTCACTTTTCCATTTCCTGGCTTTCCAGTCATTTCCAAGGCTGTTGCTGTGTAAATCCGCTGAACAAACATCTCAAGTTACCGCCCACTTGCTCACTGTGCGGCGTCCCAGAGTCTGGACGTCCATCCAGGCGCCTCTGCCTCCCTTTCAGGTCCAGCTCTGCTGGCTAACCCACCTACATGGGTTTTCAGTGCAAAGTAAGCATCCCTCACAACAATCGATGGCAATTCATCTCTTGGCTGTATTCAGTGTAGTCCTCTGTTTTTCTCAGAACAAGAAAGAACATCCGTGACACCCACCAGTGGGCAAAAGGCATGCCAGAAAGCGCCGATCCTTTTTCTCTCCTCCTTCATCTCATTGAGAAATGGTGGCAGTGCTCATCAATGTTGGCCTCCTTCCACCTCTCTCTTCCTAAAACTGTATTTCTGGTTGATGTTCAGCACAAGAGTTTCACTGTTTATTTTTCCAGGTGACCAAAAAAATCTGGGTCTGCTTCAGCAGGGTTATCTACCTTACTGTACAGCGCTGCTGGGTGGGCACACATTTGGCAAAGCGCTGTGCCGTTGGTGCAGAGCAAGGGCAGGTTTCATGGCCATGAAGTGGTGGGGATAGGTGGAGGCCCATTGCTTCCAGGTCAGAGGAGCCCAAAGGACTTGCCTGGATGCAGGAATTGCTCCTAGAGCCACTTTGTAGGTGGAAACCTTTGGCTTTGGAGGGCTCCCACAGCTTACCCAAGGCAGGGCAAATCCAGAGAGTAGTCGCAGCCCTTGTCACCACGATAAAACTTGCTCCGACAGCCCCAGGGCAGCCAGGCAAACACCTGGAGCCACATTTGGTACTTTCATGGCAGCTCTCGAATATGCTGGCTCCAAAAGCCTCTGGGTGCTGAGGGCATCCACCTCTTTGCTTGTAGACACACATGATGTCCCCAAGCACGGTCCCATGAGCGGTGGGAGGACCTGGCATGTCCTGAACCCCACCTCGCTGCTTTTCCAGGGCATGGCATCCCTGAAATCAGAGCTGCTCCACATCAGCTTGGCTGTGTGGCTGCCTCCTGTCTCGTGCTCCTTCGCATACCTGGCGAGACAGCCCCGGTTAAAATTACCCTGGCATAATGCCTCAGGGCTTTTATTTTTTGACACCGCATATGGAAGGCAGCTGTCAATTAGCAGCTGAAAAAATAGCCTGCAGTGCTAATGAGAGCAAATCTAATAGAGACCTCTTCCAAATTGTTTCCATCCATTTTTCAGGGCTTTTAATTGCTGTCATATTAGAAGGATGCCAGAAGGAAAGCACAAGGGAAAAGCCCCATTCAGAGGTAGATTCCCTTCTGCCAGGACTGACTCAGACACAGCCCTCTTCCCTGAATCTCATTTACAGGAGTTTCTCAAGTTGTTTCCAAAGTTACATTTGGAGCTGGGCCCCAGCCAGCTCCTGCAATCCCTTTTTCTCCGCGGCGAGGATGGGACTGGGATGTTATACCAGCCGCCACAGCCGGATCAAAGGCTGGGGACAGATGCTGCCTCCCACCCACCCGCAGTGCTCGATTTTGATTTTTTTGAAGGAATGTAGTCAAAAAGGGAATATCATGTACTGAAACAGCAATGGTAAAGTACCTAATATTTCTAAATTCTTACCAGAGAAAAGGCTTCCTAATTATTATGTTGGCAAAGGCAGCGCTGGAGCCTCACTGAAGGCGCCGCAGGCAGAAAGTGAGAGGAAAACAAGGCAGTGAATGAAACGTAGAGAGGGCAGCAAGAACAAGAAAAGAAAGTGATTTATGAAACTATTACATATAGACAGAGAGACTTACCTTTAATCCTGGCATGTATTTACACATATCCAGCTATCCACTTCTGGCAGTGGATATATTTACCTGAGGGGTTTTTCTTAGGCTCTCCCTTTGAAATGAGGGGTGAATGGCTGCTGTCTTGTGGTTACAGCTGCTTTTTTTGAAGCGGCATTTGAGCTCCTTGCATGATGAGGGCAGCCTAAGGTATATTATGTCACCCAGCATTCATTTTCTTCCTCTCAAAAGCTTGTGGCTCCATAAATATTGTTACGTACCTGTTTCTCTGCCTGCATCACCATCCAGGTTCAAAATTATTTGTCATCTGAAGATCTGCTCCTGCAGTGTCTGGCGTTATATGGCTGTTTGCTTCTGGACCCGAGCCATGGTGTTTTAAACCTGCTTGCATGCACTTTGTCTAGCCCTTAGCTAATACAAAAGCTACAGGACTGTGGAGGACAGTAGAACACAAGCACTTGAAGATACTCAAGAAATAAGGATTAAAAGCCTGTGCTGCATGAAGATAAGGGGTTGCATTCACTCCTGGTGTTACACCGGCGTAGGCTGTAGAAGCTGCTTGGCTTGGTAAATAGATTGCCTAAACCACAGGTGATACAGATATTATCAGAGAAGGCATCTGGCTGGGCTTTTGGGCTGATAACCTGCTCTTTGCTATTAATCTTTTTCACAGTTAATAAGGTACCCAAGAGTTTGTACAAGCATATTTGAGGAGGGAACCAAGGGTTCCTCTGGATGAAGGTAGCATCAGCCCTACGCACAGGGTTTATAAATATACTCCCCTAATAAAATCTTGAATCAAAAGGGTAGATTTTGCAAAAGGCCGGGCTAAGGGTGAGCTGGTCCAGCATGTCCTAACACAGCCATTAAAAGCACATAAAAAATGACCTAGGAGGCTTGTGACAGCAACCACAACCGTGCACTGTGGTGGCCCCAGCATCAGGAGCTTCCTGCTGCCGGTGGCAGATAAGGAAGCCCCAAGCAAACAAATTCATCTCCTTGCCAGTGCCATGAGTGCAATGCCTCTGCAAGGTCTCAGCTGCCCCTGGGGTCAGCTGCAAGCCCCGAGGGATGCTGCAACTGGTAAAGGGGTTTCCCAGGGTGGATCGTGTTTTGCTCAGCCCCACTGTAAATCACTCAGCAGGAAGGGGACGGGAAGGGAGGGGGTGCTGTTTCCCAATGCGCCAGAGCCTGCTGGGATCGAGTTACATTAATTAAAGCCTGATGCATGATTTTAATCCATGGCCCAGCGGACACTGGTGCCAGGGGCTTAAATCCCACCTGGGCAGGCTGCTGCCACGAATTTCCCAGTGCAGCACTTGTGGGGCTGCCCCTTCCCAGCACGTGGGGCCAAGCCATCCATGCAGTGGGGTGCAGCCCCCCGCAATCGGCTGCTTGGGGGGTGCTGGGATGGGTGCCGGTGGCAAGGATGGGGGTGATGGGTCTAAGATGCAGCAGCCCTCAGGGGAAAGGGGCAGTGCATCATTTGAGGTTCGCTTAGCAAAAAAAGAAAGGAGCATTTCCTCTGGGCTTTGCCATGATGCTTGGACCATCCTGTGTTTCACCAGCATGGCTTAAATAGGGGCTAATGCACCAAGTGTGCCTTTAATAACCTTGAGACAGTAGCAGCTTAGCAAAATAAACTTTCCCCAGCTGCACTGGTCTAGAAACAAGCCTGTTCAGCTGCTTCTCGTGCTGGACCCTCTTTCTGGACCTGCCTTGCAAATCTGGGTCAGATTGGGACAAGCCAGGGATGACCCTGACCCAAGGAACATGCTGTTCAGGGAACACGGGGTCCTGCCTGCTGAGGCCTGGGGGGGGGGGACCTCAGGGAGAGTGTAGGGTCAGTGGTTTTATCTTAGCACACCTGCCTGGGAGCCAGCACAGAGAGCTGCTCGGCACAGCCAAGGGTCGGGCTGGGAAGCCCTGGACATCTGGCCTGAGGAAGGGTCCTTGCCTGGCTGCGTTTGGACGTGCTTGCTATGGTAGAATAAGTTCCACCACAAAAGGAGAATGGAGAAGACCTGAGGAGGCCCCCATCCATGAACCTGATGATCTCCAGGACCACCATAAGTACCTTCATCTCCCCCTCTGCTCTCTCTGAAGACTCTCCCAGTGTTCGGATGCCGATGACCTTCACTGCAGGTGTGAAACATCCTGCCTGACACTCCTGCCTTCACATAAAATAAAGCTGCAGCGTGGTGGCTGGTTGCTTCACTTACAAGTCCTTGTGAGATGAAGCCTTTTTTTCACCCCAGCTTTATGGAATACCAAATGCTTGGCTACTACATGTGAGGCAGGAGGACCTGGAGCGTTTACCCAATCCATCCCTCCTGCTTCCCCGGACCGTGTTTACCCAGACCATCTGCGAGGTCGCGAACCCCCAACACTGCCGCAAGCCCACGTGCAGGGGTGGGATGGCGGGGACGGAGTGGTCTGAGCACCGAGCCAGCCATCTGTTTCATTAAATACCGCGTGTGCTCTCTGTTTTTAAAAGGGAACAAGGCAAAACAACCCCTTGTGAGATAATGACTTCCAATGTCCTAGAGTCAGCTCCTTCCTTGCAGTGTGTCTGATGTCTGGGGCTGAAAGTCAGCTCTGCACAGCCGAGTGCCAGGCACACAAAATGGGGCTGCATTTGCCTTTCCAGGACAGGTATGGCCCTGGATGAGAAGGGAAATGGCAGGAGGGGGCTCCGGGCTTTATTTCTGTTCAATAAGTGCCGAGGAGAAGCAGGGAACAGAAAGCCAGGGATGGGGTTGGTTCAGGTAGGCAGAGCCCAGGGACAGGGAGGCGAGACTCAGAGAAACCTTAGGAGACACCTGGGAGTGGAGAAAGGCTTCAGATATACGCTGATGTTTTGGGTTTCTTTTTTGCATGAGGTTGTAGAGGTTTCTCTGCAACAGTATTTCCAGTTTTGTGCTCAGCCATCTGCTTTGTGAGGTTTTTTACCTACATGTGGTCAGTGTTTAAGGTGGACTCAGGTGGTACCAATGAGCTAGAGGAGGAGAAATATTGTCCCCTGGCACCAATAAAGCAGCAGGGGCTCTCCCTAGGGCAAAGAGGGAATGCCTGGGTCATTGCAACCCCAAGGACACTCCTCAGTGGGATCTGAGCACTCTGGGGGTACACCCAGTAATGCCCACATTTGCACAGAGAGCCAAGACTAGCAGGAGGATGCACAGCAGGAAATTAGGGTCCATCTGTCCGTCCGTCCATCCGTCCATCCATCCATCCATCCATCCATCCATCCATCCATCCATCCATCCATTCATCCATCCATCCCCAAAAGGAACTGTGGTGTCAACCCTGTTAAGGACTCACCATGGGACTACATTTTCTCCCTCTTCCCTAATGAAGAAGGTTCTGGATTTAGAAGTGAGGTGAGGGTTCCTCACTCCGATTGAACACAGAGTCTAAATCCCTTATTTTCTCAAATTAAGAGGAAACAAACACTTTAGCTGAGCTCTTGGCAGCTTTCCTGGGGCAGCTGGTCAGAGGCATCGGTGTCAGCCCTTAGAGTCCTCCTTTGCATGCAGTCCCCTCTCCTGCAGAGCTGGAAAACAAGGCAATTTTTTCCTTCACTTGGCCGCCTCGACTTTGGTTGATGGGACGCAAGCGAGCTCAGCCCCGCTGGCAACACTCTGCCTTTACACCGGGGACTGACATCAGGGCCAAAACATCTTGTGGTTGGCGAAAGCTGAGACATTCCTGCAATGCTTTGGGCTTGATGCAGTCTGGAGAGGACCGACAGTCACAGCAATGGGGAGAGGCAGCATCAACAACTTTCATTGATACATAAACATCTACCCATTTTCTTGCCTTCCATCCTGGGGATTTCTGACCTGTGTCTAAATCAGCCTCAGGCTTGGACTCAGCACTTGTTTGCAGGCTGAGTTCCCAAGGGCTTAATAAATCCTTAACCTTGATGGCAAACTTGGAGGATTGAGCAACCACGCCAAGCCCATGAAGGAATCAACTGAGGCACGGCTGGTCCCCTACAAAAACAAGCATCTTGGTGGGCTTGTTTGAGGCAAACGAGGTTTTGGTGTGTGGGGAAAGTGGGCTGGGTGAGCTGCCCCTCAGGTTTGCATCAGGTCGCTCCTGGTCCAATTGGAGCAGCCCCTGGGGTCTCATGATTGTCACCATACATGAGAACAATCTTCAGAAGTGATGGAAGAGGCATCTGCCCAGATTTTTTTCTTCTTTTTTTTTGGACAGACATCATCTGGGAGATGATGATCTCCCATCATCTGAGAGTCCTTCCTCTGCCTTTTAAGATTATTCTCTGAAGAGGACTGCTCAATATCAGCCTCGGATAGTTTCACAGGTGGTGGAGAAGACTGTAAAAAGACCTGCCAAGGGATTAAGCCCATGGCAAAAATTATGATGTGTTGGAGAGACAACTGCATGGGGAGCAGGACTTGTTGGAAGATGGCTGTGCTGTGATCTCAGACACGCTCGATCCTCCCCTCCGCCCGGGAATGGCACAAGGTGTTCATTCCCCAACCCATCCTCCAGGCTGAAGCCTCTTCGGGTGTTAAAGACATCAACTGACCACTCCCCTGCTGTTTTTTTTTTTCAACATCCCATGCTCAACAGCTCATATTTTTTTTGAGCTGTAGGATGGGTGCAAAGAGTAGCGGGGCACTGCTGGGGCACCCGGAGACCCAAATAACCCACAAGTGGGATGGAGTTGTGTCTGGGACTGTGCAGTGCTGGGATCTTCCAAAGCACAGGCTTGGAAGTGACAACTCCAGTGATGTTAAGTGCGGGGGGGAAAACACAGTGAGCCCTCCAGGCTTATGTCAGCGAAGCAGCAGGAGAAAAAGGGATTTCTTCCAAGAAACCTCCCTTAAACGGCCGGTCCAAAATACTTTCTGTGTCTTTGTTTCTCAACGGAAGACCAGCTTTCTCTAGGGGAAATTATTTTCTTCCCAAGTAATGCAGTGGTTAGGGAGAGGTGTGGGCAACAGGCTGGTTTTGGGGGTGTTTGCTAAGGGGTGGGGGTCTCTATCCCAGACTGAAATCTAGAAATCTCTTTATCTTGTCCCACACAAAATGGATTCCCATCGCTCAGCCCAGGCCCTCAAGTTTACCAAGACTCTGATGAAGACAATGTCAGGGAGATGACAGGTTCCTGCACCATCTCCAGGCTCCTGGGCACCCTCACCTCAATCTTTACCCATGCAGAAAGTTTCTTTACTTCTCTTCTGAGCCCAGATCCAGGCTTGCATGGGTGCACCTACATTCGAAAATCATGTTGGCACAGGCCTAAATCCCCTGCACTTCATTAAGGGTTAGGCACGTGCTTGAAGCCAAGCGGTGCTGGATGTTGTCCACCTCCTGCCATGCCTTTTCCCTGCAGGAGAAGGCTCCTTGCGTCAACGAGTCCTTCTGGAAACGTGTTGGGGTTATGTCATCTCCCTCGCCTCCTCTGCGGGTGTAAACTGGTACAACCTCGTCGACTTCAAGGGAGCCCTTGGCTCTGGATGCACTCCAATGATCAGCTCTATAAGTAAAAGAACAGGGAAAATGATAAATGACACCCAAAGTTATCCAGCCAGCCAGGGTATATTACTCACAGGCACTCTGCATAAGTGACCTTGAAAATAAATTCCAGCTAAATTCTTTAAAAATCTTTAAAGGGGGGGGCGGAACTGAGCTTAAAATTAACACTCCCAGACTTTCCAACTCCTATCCAGCAGAAAAAGGATTAATTGATCCCATGTGTCCCCTGGGAATGAGCAGAACATGATGTCAATAATCAATATATATCACCTGCGAGAGCTTCCAAAAGCAGTTAGTGCTCACCAGCCCTCCAAGGGCGTTTTCCAGCCATTTGGAAGGAAGCTGGAATGGACTCAAGGGCTTTGAAAATCCAGCTCTAGAAATGTGCTTCATCGGGACAAAGCAGAACTTAATTAGGGCCGGCTGGAAGGTTTTTTCCCGATTACAAAGCTCCTCTCATGCAAAACAGATCTTTGGTCAGAATGGGAAGATTATTAGGAATTTTAGGATCGGGGCAGACACTGTTGTCTAAAATGCGTTCTTCAAAAAAATTCCTCCTTTGGGGGCTTTGAAGTGAGTCAGTTATTTATTCGTTCAACCATCAACGAAACATATTTTTACAGAAAATTGCTCTAGAAATGGAGCTTTTCCAGGCGTGGTGGGGTGATGGATGGGTATTTCATATAAAAATCAGTTAAAATTTTTCAGCCTCCCATTCAAACGGGAGACTTCAGTTGCTGGCACAGCAGTTGATCAATTCACCCTCATGCTTTAAACTCAACAACCTCAAGTAACCTAATAAAGATATATTTTAAATATATATTACTGGTTATATGTAATTTAACAAATATATTCCTCCTGCTCCTTTGCCTTACTTTCCACAGAAGACATTTTAACAGCTTGAGTGATGTTGCTTTTATGATGCACAAGTCATTTTACTAAACAGCATGATAAAAGTTTGTTCAGGCAGGAATTTCATTAACTTCAGGGTCCTTGTTGCACTTCGCGGCATCGGCCTTGGCATGCAGGAATAATGGGTTCCAGGGCCTGAAATTTCCATTATTTTAAATCCAGTTTATTTAAAAATCGTTGGATGGATTATAAAAGGCTGCTAAACAATGAATGTACTGTTGTTTCATATTATTTGTTGCCATACCCAGATGTTTGGTGTTTCAGGGTTCCCTAAGAGCACTTCAGGGTGCCACAGAGGGAAAAGCATACTGTAAAACAATTCCTAAATCTTAGTTTTGTCCTCATAAAGGAAAATGATAAGTATTTGTGAATGGGATGAAACAGCAGAAAGTTTCTGCCAGAGCCAGTGGTGCTGCTGAACACTTGGTGAGATTTTGCATCATGTCTTTTATTTTTCTTTTTTTTTTTTTTTTTTATGGGGCTCTGTGCAAAGCAGGACCATCCTGCTTCGCGGAGTGGGAAACTGAGGCACGGAGAGGAAATCTGACATCCTGCGGTGCCAAACAAACCCGAACATGGGATTGACCCTTCTTTTCCATCCCCAAACCAGTGTTTTCCATGTGCCTACAACTGGATCCCTCCTGAGGGATGTCCATCACTGAGGCGTGCCTGCATGTCTTCTCCCCCAGCTTTGCACACCCTGTGGGAAGAAGGTGATGGGAACCAGTGGTGGGGGGTCACCGGCTCTATACCTCCCATCTAGCTCCCACTTGTGGGATGTACATTAAAAAAAGACCCACCTAAATCAGATTTGCTCCCAGACCATGTCAGCCTGAGCCATCCGGAGCACACATTTATGGGGGAGGGATGCATAGGAGCCTATAATGGCCGTGTTGTCAGAGCCCGCGGGCCGGCTCTGCTCCTCTCGCCAGCCTTTTTATGGGTCCCTGCTCCATGGTTAGTGTAAATTGGATAAGGCTCCAAAATAAATAACCTCCTCCTATGCTTGCCAGCAGGTCATGCACGCTGGGAATGCCACATACTGTAAATAAATGGCTCGTAAAACCGCAGTGTTCTTACAGAATAAATAGCTGCGTGGCTTAAATGAAATAGTTAAGTAAAATATAGAGATGATGGGTGCATCCCAAAATATCCCTCCTGAGGAGGGCCCCCAGAGGGTCCCATCCTGAGCAGCGGTGGGGCTGGTTGTCCCTGCCATGTCCCCCCACCCCGCACCCTGAGTCCTCTGGGAAGGATGGATGCGCTTGTAGAGCAGTTTTGGCTTAGTTTTGGACTCTTTTTTGATGAAGAAATTCCCCATTCAGAGCATTTAAGTACCATTAATTGTGAAGGGCAGGGTGTGAAGAGGGAGCAGGGCTGGCTGGGAGTGAAGAAAGCAATCCCCATCGGAAGCGGCTTCATTGCCATCTCCAAACAGGCTTCCTCAGAATTAAGGTATGACGGGTATGACATTGCTAGGCTAAACCACATCAGAGTGGCAAACCACTGACTAACACAAGGAAAGCCTTTCCCAGCAATAGTGACATTCAAAGAAGCTGGGGATGTGGGGATTTAACAATAATTTGCTAAGCTTATACAAAGGAGGGGAAAGAGAACAACTTTCTGTTTCATTCTGAGTGGCTATTTTTCTGCTGGCATAGCTTTCCGGAAGCTCTTAAAAGCCAAAAAAAAAAAAAAAAAAAAAAAAAACAAACCCCAAAGCATCAGTAGAAATGCTTGCATCAAAAGGTAATTCTGCTTGTAACATTTGGCAGGTAAAGAAAGAATTTAATTTCTCAGCTGTCCCTGCTGACGACTGGGAGATATCTCTTGTGACAAAGCGGAGTCTCGGGTGGAGTTAGCTGTTTTTTCCAAGGGTAGATGGACTTTTGCATTGAGTTTTTCTGGAAGCTAGGCCTTTCCGCAGGGCTCGTGTGCTGCTATGTGTCAGTTCAGAGGAAGAAATGAAAGCTGAATCTAGGGATCTCGTTTAGTGGTCTCCTCCTCCAGCCATTAGTCTGGAAACCATCTGTGGAAAATCTATCAAACAATTATATTCTTGTTATTGTCATGAAGTTCTTCATTTATGGAGTGTGCCTGACTGTTTTTTTAGAAAATTATTTCAATCCTGACTGATATTGCTTCAGCCTTTTAAACAGCTGACTTTCCTTCATTCATTATTATATTCCTCTTAAATTTGATGGCCCAACCCGTGCTAAAAGCCCATCTCCCTACACTGCTGTCACATTACTGATGTAAAACGGGCTGTTCCCAGCAAGGAGAGAGCAGGACTAGGGTCAATATTCCCAAAGTCCTGTACATGCATCGTCCCACCAGGACGATTAGGAAATTATTAAGGAAAGCAAAATCCTGACTTCAGGCCAAGCTGAGCCAGCAACCGTGCCTCAGTTTCCCCTCCATCAAAGGGTTGTGATGGCAGCAGCCTCTTTTGCTGCGAGGCAGTTCCGTGCACCCGGCCCGGGCTGCATCAGTGTGGACAATGTGTATGAGCGACGCTAATTGCCTGGCGAGCTTTTACTCGACGCTCTGGGAATTTTTTTCCAGCTGGCTATGTCCAGTCTTACCCTTTCCGACACGGAGGCAGATAGACAAGGGGGATTACTCCGGCTGCAGATCACTGTCCCCCTTGTCAGCTCTCTGCAAACGGCTTCTGCAGGGTGTTCCGCAGCCCTAGCAGGCTCACATCTGCATAGTGAGGGGAAAGACACCCTTAAAGACCTATATTCAACTCCTTTTTAATCCCTTTGCTTCTCATCCACACCTAACGATGCTTAGTCCATAGATGCATCTTAGTCCGTGGATGAATTGCACTTATCCTGGCTCAACCTCCTCTTTAAGGCTCAGGTTTTATGCTCCTCAAGTGACTTGTTTTAGGGATTATTTTTTGCCTGCTTTGGAGCCCTGCACTGCAACAGCCAGAGGTGGGGAGCCACCACAGCAAGCAACAGCGGTTGCCTTGTTCCAGCACAGGCTGCAGGCAAGATCCTCTGCCCCACCAGACATCCCTCCCGCATCCCACCGCAGCCGGGACGGGCCCTCTGCGTTGGCCACCTTGGCAGCAACACTGTTATTCTGGGATATGGGTAATTCGCTCAGAGACTGGTGCTCACCAGCAACAGCCGTGCAGAACGGGTGGGCTCTTGGAGATGCCCAGCGTGGTCAAGGTTCCCTTGCTTATTATTTCTTTTTGGCACATCCAATGCCACAATGAAAATGTTGCAAAAGCTGAAGATCTTGAGAAAATGTCAGGAAGAGGTGGAGGGATGGTCCTGCGTTGCCAGCATCAAGGATGCTCCCACATCAAGGAATGCTCCCGCAGCTTCAGCAGCGACTTGCAGAGCAGCATCTCCAGCCCGGCCGAGGTGGCTTTGGTTCTGGTGCACGTTCCCTGGAGCAGGGTCTGGCCAGCTCATGGTTTCTGAGTCTGCACCTTTTCCTTTCACTCACCTTTGTCTTTTTTTTTGTCCCCAAGAAAACGTCATTTTACACAAAATCATGATTTCAACCAGGACCAGCCGGCTGGGCTGTCCTTCCTTAAAGAAATCAATAAAGAATAAAACCCGACTGTGCCGCAAATAAGGGTATGTCCACAGCCTTTTCCACTTCAAGGGGGGAGATTTGCACTTGCCTAAGATGTTGCAGAGAGCAAGGAAAAATTCCCAGCTCAGCCCACAAAACACGGCCCTGAAGAGCAGGATGGCTTGGAAAGATTCTCAGCTCACCCCCCCCCCCCCCATCCCTCATAATGGGCAAAGATCCCCCACAGTCGATGGAAGACTTGCTTTTCAGCTAAACAAAACCTCTCCTGGAGAACATTTGCCCTCCTTGAGATACAAAACATTTATAAAAATGTATGAAGTTTGGAATAAATCCCAAACTTCTCTAACAAAGCACTTTTGCTCTTCTCCTGCAGCCGGCAAGGAGCATCACCTGGGGTAAGGGTGGGCAGCTGGGATGCATGGAGAGGAGATCCCACCCTTCTTCTGCACCAGTGAAAATCTTGTTGGATCATGGTAAGAAACATGATTTTTTTCCCATGAGTGGAAGGCGGTTTTGTCTTTTCTTCCTGGATTCCCTTTCTTCTGGGCTTTTCCATGAAATAATGAGAATGGGTTTTGCTTTTTTACCTGGGAAGCACTGCCCGAAGCAAACTTTAGGGACAATCTGAGCAAACCATGAGCCATATGAGAGACTGGTGGTGGGCTGCAGGGTTCTGGTGGCCACAGCCCTTCCCCTGCCCCTCTGGAGACACGCAGTGTGCCAGGTCTGATCCCCAATTCCCACCCCATGGAGGTGACAGACCCCCATGACCAAGGAAATGGGACAGGACCCTCTCCAGACTGGCACAGGCGGTGGGGAACAGAAGGAGAAACTCCCACCACACGCATCTGGGCTCAAAGCAAAGATGCTGCAAACTTATGGTCCTTTGAGGCGTGTGGGCTCTTGAAGACCTTGCCATTGCAGAGTACAGGGATGTGTCCCACGCGAGATGGGAGGAGACCTCTGGGGACATCCTCTCCTCCCAGTGCAGGAAGCCACCGAGTGATGGGAAGTGACCTCTCCATCACAGGGGCTCGGACCAAAAGCCTGGGGTGCGCCTGCCTGCGCTATGAAATATTTATTCCATGTCGCATGCCTGATTTCTTTCCCAAGTATTTTTTTCCCCCTCCTGTTTTATATCCATCTCTCTTCCTTTCCAGACCCGCCTTATTCTGGTATTTATGCAAAATACACAGCAAAAGACCAGAAGGGTGTTTTTTTCCCCCCGTCCTTGTTTTAAGAAGTACTTCCCCTTGCCATCCTGCCAACAAAGACCCCTGGAAATTAGGGATGGAAAGGACCTACGAGGATGGGCTTTGTGCTCCTGCCAAGGTGAGACTTTCCAATGCGATGCAATCTCTAGTGCTTTGGTTATTCAAGGTTTAACAGACCCAGGTACTGCTGATGCAGGGACAAAAGCTCAGGCTTTCCAGGGCAGGCACGGGGAGAGAAGAGCATGTCCTCTCCTAAAGGCAGCCCGGTGGCCTGGGCTTGGCTTTGGGCAGCCGTCCCCTGGCTCCTGGGGGAAAACAGCAGCCACCAACGGGGCTGGCTAAGGCTGAAAGCCAACACAACCTTCCCCCGAAGCTGAATTCTACTTTTCTGATGCTGGTGTAAAGCCAGAGAAAGTGTCTTTGGATGAAAAATCAAATATCTTGTCCTGCCATGTCCGTCCCCAGCTCTCAGCTTGCAGAACAGAAGTTGGGCCACCGGCGCCCCAACTCCGTTGCTAAACACGCTAAATATGACTTTAATTTCTGCTCTGCTTTCTCGCCACAGGCTTTGAAAGAGCAGCTGCTTGTGGCCCAGGACAGCGCATCGTTGGATGCAGAGATGGTGTAGTTATTAGGGGAATAAGAAGTCTTTGGCGTGATGCATGGTTCCCACGGTGGCCCAGCTGTGAGGCAGGACCTGCCTCAGGACCCTGTGGTGAGAGACTGGGGTGTTGGGGCGGGGGGGGGGAGCATTAAGAGCCCAGGGGGCTACAACATAGCTATATAACTTTGGAAAAGCTTAGAGGGGAAAGCTGACATCGAAAATGGACTGCAAACTGGTGGATGCAGCAAGGTGTCAGCATCTCACTCTTGCTCCTTCCATACCCAGGGTCTGATCTAACGATTTCTACGGCCCCATGGTACCGTTTTCTGGCTTTTTGATCCTGCTGATAGGATGCAGATTTGAGCTGAAATCAAAGAGCAAACAAGCAACACGTTTCCTCTTCCAGTCTCACAAAAGCATCTCATCGGAAGAAGCTTTAATCCTCATTCTCTTCTGGGCCAGCTCTTTAGCTGACAGCATCCTTGCGTGGAATGCGGAGCGGACGGAGCGGGGGCTTTTCTCCCTGCACAGAATGGGAAGCATCCCTTCCTCGGGGTCCCTAGGGATGCGCACAGGGGGGTCCTGTGCGGCGACCCGCATCCCGGCTGCCTCCCCTCTCCCTCGCCTGCATCCCGGCACAGCTGGATGGAGAACCCAGCTGTTGGCAGGCAGGGCTGGGGGTGGAACAAAGGGGCCATTGCCGAGTGGACTTTGAGTAATCGAGAGCAAAGCCCGGCAGCACTCAGCGAGCGTCGGGGCCGTGAAATCCGATTCGTGCCCCTCCGCTCGCAGCGATGGGGAAGGGACCCCCGAAGGCAGCGCGCTTTGGTGGCGGGGAAGGACAGGTGGCCGTGGGCTGGGAAGAAGGGCCGTAACAAGGCGTCGCGGACACAAGATCTTCTTTGTTAGGATGTTACCCAAGTAGAAGAGAGACTGCGGGAGAGGTTTCGGCGCAGCTGCCTGAACTCCTTACCTCCTGGAGATCAAAGCCCGCCTTTCTAATTGCGTCTTTTATTACACTCACCCAAACCCTTGCCTGGTATCCTGGTGGCTTTGCGGGAGGAACAGGTGTTTTTTAACACGCGTGCGATTAGAGGAGATTAACAGATTTAAAAGCGTGCCCCGGGAGACATGGCAATGCATCATGCTCCTGTTAAGATGGGGCAGGGAGGTTTCTGCAGGAGCATCTCCCTCCCCGGCACGGGAGGCTCATCCCGCCTCACAGGCAGCCGATGCTGTGGGCTGGCTTGGGGCAGAGGTGTGCCCCCAGCCAGCCCCAGCACAAACTGGGAGGCCAAAGGAGGCCCTAAGGAAGCCCCCGGGGCTTATAGTGTGAACCTGCTGAGGGGCTCCTGCCCAGGCATGCTCCATCCCTCAAATGCCCCAGCTGGACCAGGGACCCCCCCACTCCATCCTCCAATTGCTCCCTACTGCGCCGGGGACCCGTCCCAATTCACACCCCCCAAACACCCCACCTAGGACCAGGGAACCCCCTGCCTCATGCCCCAAATGCCCCGTATTGGACCGGGAACCCTCCGCTCCCTTCCTCAAGCACCCCGTGCTTGACCTGACACCTTCCCATTCCATGTCCCATGCTGGATGGTTGATCCCCCCAAACACCCTACACTGGAATGGGGATCCCCCTCTGCTTTATCCCTCAAAATCTGGGGGATTTCATGGATTTCCAAGTGAGGGACCAGCGTGGTGGGAGATGGAGCGAGGAAAAGAGCTGTTACATTGCTCAAAGATAGTGAAGGTCTTTGCTGCAGAGGATTAAAATATGCAGAGAACAAGAACCACTAGCCCAGGAGCCAGGGAGGGGACAGAAACTTGGCTGAGGATCCTGCAGAACAAAGCAAAAACAGGAAAATGCACAGACATGCCTAGAAAGTCATAAAAACAAAGTTTAGGTTAAATACACACAGGGTCTCTTTTTCCCTTGGCAGGTTAAGAAAGGGCAATCTTTGCCTCCAGAGCTGCTGGCAGAAGCCATCGCTCTTGCTTACTCCTGGGGAAAACTAGAGGAGGTGGATGTTCAGGGTGGGCAGAAAGGGGCTCAGCTGACCCCCAAAGCTCAGCTCAGGGTGGGGAGATTTGCTCCGGAGCAGCAGCAGAAGGACACACAGCACAATGGGCAAGGACAGATGGGTGGACACCCCTCAGCACCTCATACCACACCAGTCACTTTGCTGTGGCCTCTGTGGTCTCCTACGCATCCTCCAAGCTCCCCAGACTCCCTGATTTAGGGATTTTTCTTTAATTTTATTACCATGCTCTAGTAAAAACAGCATAACCGAGACCTCAGGGTTGAGCTGATAAAACAAGGATGAGGAAGGCAAAAAAAAAAAAAAAAAATTAATATCCCCAAGAGCTTCGTGTTTATTGGAGTTCAAACCAACGCCCCCATCAAAAGCAAACTGATAAAAAAAAAAAAGTTTGGGAAAAAGAAATTATAATTTCCCATCCGCTGCTGTTTCCTTTCTGCTGGGTGCAACTCCTACAAACGAGGTGTTTGTCCCCTTTGATGGCTGGTGTAAAATGAGCTTTTATGTCATGGAAGGAAATAATGTATTTAGATACAGCTTTTGCTCAGATCAGGCAGAGCTAATATAAATCAGAGTGCTGAGGGGATTGGGAAGGGCGTGGAGAGGTTCAACTTGACCCTTTACTGCCGTTTTCTTTAACTTTCACATTAAATTAACTTTCCTATTGTTCCATATCACTGTGTTACATCTTATGTTCCCCATCATGATTCTTTTGTTCCCCTGCAAAGCTTTTGAAGCAGACGAGGAAGGGAAACCTCTTGTAATCATCTTTCCAGCGGCTGCCTCCAGATCACAGGCAGCACATGGAAATGACTGGGAAAATAAAGCCTTGTCACAACATCTCTGCTAATCTTTCTTGGAAATACCTTGGTATTACTCTGAAAACAACCGATGGCTCACTGGGACTGTCCAAGAAGGCAGAACTGGCATCCATTTATGTCGCCGCATTAAAATTCATACAAGGCACAAACAAGTTGCTGAGATTTTCATGCCATCGCCGCCGGGAGCTGAATAAAAATCACATTAAATTTACTTTACACTTCTTCAACAGCTGACAGCAACATCTTAAAGTGCTTTTCAAGCCTGTGGGGCAAAGAAAAATCAGAATCCTTTCAAGTCAAGAAGTTTTCCCATTCATTTGACGTGGTTGGCTTTGCCAGTGGGACAGATTTTCCAATGTGCTCAGCTGTTTTCCAAGTCTGGCCTCTTCTTTTGGTGCCTGAATTGGAGAGAAGCTCCTGAATAAAATAAATGACCACATGATTTGCTGCAATGCTAGCTCAGCCAGTCTCAGTCACTGTCCAGAGGTGCTGGATGGTGCCACTGTACAGGGGACAAGTTCATCCTGCACCAGCTCTGGAAAACCCCAGGAACAGCATCCAAACCTCCCAGATTTGTAATAATCCTGGATATACAACAGATCTGCTGTATTTTATTTTGGTCATGCAAAAAGAGTAAAGCATGAAAAAAGAAGCATATTCCCTTCTAGCACGTTTCCTCCCTGAAAATGTTATCACAGTCTTGAACAGCTTTGGAAAGGGGGAAAAAGAGAGAGGGAGGATGCAGCATGTGCATGCAAAAGGGCAGACTTGGTCTGAATTCACCATTTTTCAAGAAACTTTTCACTTCTTCAGAAGCTGTTCTCCATGTCATAGAAACAGCACCAGCCGGGCAGTGGGAGACCAGCCTGAGCCATGTGGCTTGATGATTTCTGCTTGTGAAGGGCTGTACTCTTATCTGCAGGAAAATTACTCAGAAGGGGGTGATGCAATGATGACGGGGTGCTGGCATAGTGTTTTTATATACACTTTCTGGTCCTGAAGCCTGATGTGCTCCGAGCTTTGCAAATCCACCCAAAGGAGTCTGCAAGTGGGATGGATGGAGAGGCTCCGCGTCATCTTTGGGTTGGGATGGGGAGGTGGTGACTGTGTGGGAACAAGCAGCCACGGTTCACCCAGGTATCGAGGAGTTTCCTTGTTTACAAAGGGCTGGGGTTTTTGTAAGTTAAGTCTTTGCTCTTTTAATTTGTCAGAATTAAAATGCGCTCAGGCGTCTCAGCCCATGACCAAAACGCAAACCTCCACGGTGAAATTTGTCTTAATGAAATTAGCTCCTAATGCTGAAACCAACCCACTGGTGACACCTCTCCAGGTACGGCTGTGCCACCTCACCTTGCACTGCCTGGGGATCTGGGGCCGTGCTCTCTTATTAACTAGCCCCAGCCCCTCCTGAAGCAAATATTTGGGTGCTTTGGACATCCCTGGCAGACGGCATCTCCTGGCCCACTGCTGAGACGCCAGTTAAAGCCTTCTGCAACCAGCCTCTGCCCCTGACTTGAGCAAAACTCTGTTAGTGATGGTGTGGAAATCGCTCTTGCTCAAGACAGTAAGGCAAGAGAGGCCCTTAGAGCATCTTGCTCGAAGGGTTGAGCTCCCAGCCGTGATGCTTGGTTCCCTCTTTGCTTATGGGGCAAGGAAGGGGTCTGAAGTCTCTGCTGAGCTGCTTTGGCAGCATCCCCAGCTCATGCAACCCCAGGGTTTTGCAGTTCATGGACACGGAGGAAATAAAATACCACGGTAAGGCAATGCAGGGCACTGAAGTTGGTGGCACTGAGCGAGTTTCCATCAGTAGTGGGGTTTTTCAGCTTGGTAGGAGACCCCCATGGAGAAGTGCATCCCACCTCAGTGGCTGAAGCGTGTGGCTCAGCTTGGTGCATCGTGCTGGCTGAGCTGAGGTGTGCATGGAGCATGGTGAGCACAGCACCCTGGGGCTCGCAGGGTGGTGTCCCCTCGGGTGTTAAAGAATGGCGAGCAGGGAGGGATGGAGGGGAGAATAAAAAAAAAAAGAGAGAGGAAACAGCTTTTCTGGCTGCCCCTGTGCCGAGGCATCGCTTCCAGAGAGGTCCTGGTGGCTTTGGGAGGCTCAGCGAACCAAACTGGAAAGCAACGCATCCTTTCTTGTCCAAAAAGCATAACGAAATCCTGCAAAAAGAAATATAAAAAGAAGCCTAACTGCCCCAAAATGGAAAGAGTTTCTCACATGGAAGGGACAGCGGGATGTTTGGAGGCAGCCACAACCCCACTCATTTCCTTGGGCTTTTTAGGTAGTTTCTCTTGCAGCTAGTGCCCTCTCGCGGAAACCTCTCATCTGCTCCATTTTTACTGTTTTTTTTGTTTTGGTTTTTTTTTTTTTGGTTGGTTGGTTGGTTGTTTTGGGTTTGGTTTTGTTTTGTTTGTTTGTTTTGTTTTGTTTGTTTGTTTTGTTTTGTTTTGTTTTTTTTTTACCAAAATGAAATGATTGCACCGCAGAGAGAAGGAGCGTGCACAGAGGCTGTGGTTCCCCCCAGGCCCAGCGTGGCCAGTGATGCCAGGGACCAGTTGGTTCCTTTGCACCCAGCACTGGGAAGGAGGGTCGCACTGGGATGGAGGACTGCAACCCCCCCATGACATCCCATGAGGAGATGAAGCCTTCTCAAAACAACATGCTCTGCAGTGGCAATCCAGGATGCCCTGACCCCAACCCCACCGGTGCATTGGGAACGTCTCCCACCGGCACCACCACAAGCTGCCGCCCGCTTTTCTCCCTGCCTTTTCTCCCTGCTGTCCTCTCCTGAAAAGCACAGGATAATTGGGCATGGGAGCAAAAGGTGAGGACGATGTTCCTCTCAGATGTCCGACCGTCAAAGCGACGCCGGCGTGGAGCTGGAGGCAACAAAGAGCCGTCGGGATCGATGCGGCCGGCGGGGATGGGAGCGGGATGCGAGGCCGGTTGTTGGGAAAAGCAGAGCCTGAGCCGGCGGAGCAGCAGTGCCATCGCCTGGAGCCCTCTCCCTCCAGGCAAATCCCAAAGCAAATACAAACACACGTTATTTTTATTTTTCCATAGCCAAGACTTCTCCCAGAGAGTGGAGACTCCCCAGCAAAGGGGACAAGTTTAACGCCAGCCTTCCCCTATGCCGAAGCACTGAGAGGTTAAGCATTGCAATTCTTTCCTTTTTTCAACCCAAAAGCGTAGGGAAGACCTCCAGGCCACCCTGCTGCAGCTGAGTCAGGCTTACACATCGCACCCGAATTTTGCACCGAGGTGGTGCAGCTTGCGAGTGCAGCTGGGGGTAAATCCAGAGGGTTCCCTGGCTGAAGAGGAAGAATAAATGGTTTTGGGGATGGTGTTTGGGACAGCGCTGGGGAGGGGGGCAGCTGGGGTCAGGCTTTGCTCAAGGGATACGGGGCTGGGGGGTGCTGGTGGAAAGCAAATTTGTTGTATCAGAAAGCAAGGGTTTGCAGAAAACAAGGCCCCTCCAGTTAATTTTACCCTAAAAAAGTGGGTTTCCTTTTGTGGCCCCAGTCATTTCAAAGATCTGGGTGACAAGCCTGAGGTTTTCCACTGACTCACATGCCTCAAACTGGGGCTGCAATTCGTGCAGCAAATGTATCCTCACCCCGTCCGGGGCACGGAGAGGGCTCCTGAGCCTGGTTTTGGGGAGAGGTGGGCAGGACTGGGGTGACAGGGGTGTCCCAGTTCCTGCCCCGCAGGTGGGACCTCGCTGGGGATGGGAACCGAAGGCAGGGCGAGGCCAGGTAAAATAGCGTATGTGCTGTTTTGTGCCGTTTTAGCACAGTTTTGGCGTGTGTGCTATTTTGTAGGCGATACGGGTACACATAGAGGGGCTGTATTACACCGTGTGTGCAGGGGCATGTACCTTACACATCACGTGATACGCAATATATGCAAAGCAAGCAAACATAAATCTGCTCCTTGAGCACAAACGTTGAGAAATAATGGGGGGGGCGGCGGGGAGGGGTGGGGTGGTGGTGGTGGTGGCGTGTAAACGGAATTAGCTCCCCGTTCCTTAAAAATATGGGGGGCTGACACGTGCGCTGCCGCTCGTAGTCCCGACCCCGTCCCGCTTGGCCACGCCCCCCCATGTTTTGACCACGCCCCTTCTCCAGCCAGGCCTCCCTGGCTCCCCCGCCCCCAAGTCCTCCAGAGCATCTATGCGAAGCTAGAGTGTCTTAGCCCGCCGGAGGCCCGGCGGCGGAAATACGCGCTGTCCGCGACGGAAGTGACGTGTAGGCGCGGCCGCCCCTGAGGAGGAGGCGGTGGCGGGTCTGGGCGGCGGCGGCGCGGGAGGAAGATGCCGGTGGCGGTGATGGCAGAGAGCTCCTTCAGCTTCAGGAAGCTCCTGGAGCAGTGCGAGACGCAGGAGCTTGAGGTAACAGGAGCCCCCGTCGCGGTAAATCCGTGGGTTTTTTGTTTGTTTGTTTGTTTGTTTTTTCCCTGAAAACGCTGTTTTCAGAGAAAGCAGATACTGAAAAAGGCGGGTGGAGCGCTGGGCCAGGCGCTTGCTGTGGGAGCTCGCCCTGGAGGCTCCCCCTCTGCGGTTTGAAGTGCTGTTCCTTGAGGCGTTCCCAGGCCTGGCTGCGGGCGCTGTTCGCCTGCCGGGCTGCGGCCTCTGGCGAGGCCAGGTGGTACCGTGTTAGTGCGGAAAAGCTCCTCCCGGTTCATATCCATAGACCCTTTCTTTTCTGGCGCCGTTCTCGGCGCTTTTCTGAGCGCGAAGCTAAGCGCACCCCGCTCCCGTGATGTAAACAAGGGAAAAGTTTGTATTCTCCTCTTCCACGAGCTCTTCAGTGCTTCTGATTTTTCGGTGTGAGCAGAGAGGAGGAGAAGAGTGCCCTTGTACCCTGTGAGAGCTGAGTGTGGCCCTCCCCTGCCCCTTCCTGCTGGGCAATCCTCCTGCACCTGGCTTGCTGTGGCTTTCTCTGCCTCGGTGGGGTGAGGGGGGAGAGTTGGGTCAGGGATGGAGCCCGGCAGGCTTTGGGCTTTGCTTCTGCAGCCATCTCAGGAAGCTGAACGCATCCTCTTCACTTCACCACTTTAGAGCGCGGGGTGTTGGACCGTTATGAGCCCCCGAGAGCTGTTACGTACCCGCTGAACTCGGACCCTGCCCTGCTCAAGGCTTCTGCTGTGTCTGTCAGCAGAGTCACCTGGAGTAAACAGCAACAGATGCACCCCTGGCAAACTGTCCCCAAATGCTTTGATAAAGTTACTTCCTGTGCTTGTCTGCATCCACATCAAGTTTCTTGTGGGCACAGTGATATCTGCTGACAGCCATGGTGCTTCAGATCATGAGTTGATATGTAAGATGAATTTTTTTTTTTTACAGGATAGATGCAGCCACAGAGCTTCCTTCAGTAAGACTGTAGATTATAAATCTAGTTGTTTTGGTGGTAGTTTGCTTTCACTTCTGTTCTTCTGGCAGAGAAACTAATGAATTTTCTTTTCAGTGCAGAGACACCAAGGGTGAACTTACACACTTCAACCAGGTGGTATTAATTGATTTGGCTTTGTTTTACTGGGTGTATTCCAAGGAATGGTTGCAGAAACTGTTGTATTTTTATGTAAATGAGCCCCGGGAACAGTGTAAAAATTCCTAGGGATGATGATATCTGCTCTGTGACACGGATAATCACCTGCTTTTGGCTTAGATGAGCCTATAAATCATACATGTAATTAAATCAAGTAGCTGCATAATTGGCTTCCTGTGAGTGCTTGCTGCACTATCCTTGCTAGAATTGCTAGAATCTTATTGGAAATATGTTCAGCTTTTAAATGATTATAGACTTTCAAAATTTTAAAACTTCACTATAATTCATTTTTTCTACTTGGATGATTTGTGAGGTATTCTGAAGTGTGGCAAGTGTCAAAACTTAGTTTGGATGTTTAATAAGGGCAGCTCAAGTGAGCAAAGAAGGTTTACCCTGGTAGGATGCCCTGAATTGAATTGAACTGAAGTTCAGCTCAAGGTAAATGAAATGGTGAGTGCCTAAAAGCAGCTGTTTGTGAGGAGCTGTAAAGCGAGACGATGGCCATTCTCATGAGCATAAGCTAGACCATTAGAGTAATGAAAGGGGTAACCAAGCTTTTTTTCATGCAGCAAAACAACCTAGGTTTTCCAAGTAAAACTTCCAGCATGTGCAAGTTAACTCTTCATCATAAGATCTAACCGCATTGATACTGATATCGATGCATAGCAACTCTGAGAATTTGTCCAGACCTATTACGTGGGGAAAAAAAAAATCAGTTGTCTTAGAGTGTTCAGTTTTCGTTAAACTTGGCTTCCTGCTGTGTTTTGTGAGATACTGCTCTTAAACTATGTAACCAAATTATTTGTACTTGTTTTTTAGGCCCCTGGAGGAATTGCAACACCCCTTGTTTATGGCCAACTTCTAGCTTTGTACCTCTTGCATAATGACATGTAAGTGGCTTGTCTTAATCTTTAATTTCAGATACTGGATTTGTCACTATTAGCTTGTGCGGAGCCGTGGAGGAACGACACGCCGGGATGGGTTCATTGTGGGTGATAGAGCATCAACCAACATGTCTCTTTATTGGTCCAGGGTACATATATTTACACAGACAATGATAATTATTATGCCTACTAGTCACTAGCTGATTGGCTTAAGCTCTAAAGGTCGTATTCGCACGGTCCACCTACTTGCAGTTAGCTAACAGCACAAGCTTCTCAGAACACTAAGTTTCTCATGCCACTATTTCTAATTCCTCTTAACCTGCTTTCGACACACCACGGTACACAGGGCCGAAGCATCCTTGACATTCCTCCTGTATCAGCAGCTGTGAGCAGCTGCAGGCAAACCCTAGTGAGGCTCAGCATCAGCAGCTAGAGCAGGCTCTGATCGTACAACTGCTCGGTGGGCTCAGGACCCTTGTCTCTGAGCCATTCTCCAACAAGCTTGAGCTGCAGTTGCCAAAATATTAGTAATTGGTTGTGTGAAAATTAGTAATTGGTCTGTGTAGACAGAGATGTGTGGGTTTTTTTAAAAAACAAACAAACAAACAAACAAAACAAACAAACTTCATTAAATTAAGTGTCTTTAAGCCCTTGCTCTGTCAGGAAAATTATTCTTCGTTTGCCCCTTCTGCTCCTTATTGAACTGTAGGGAAACAGGAGCTTCCTTCCTGAAGCCAATCTTAGTGAAATTGGCTTCTTTGGAAAGTGTTGAACACTTTAGTGTGTTGATCTATATCTTTACAAGGCTGCATTTTTTTTGAGTAAGATCGCATGTTGCTCCTTGTGTTTAAATTACAGCAGGATAACTCTAAACGGTCCATGTTAAAAAATGAGGGATACTATTGGCTTGAATGAGCTAAATCCTCAAGAAGCTGTGATCCTTTGAATTCATTCTGATGTATTATTACCATGTCCCTGCGTGAACTCGATTCTTTGTTTAGCATTTTATTGAGAAATTGCTGGTTATTTATTTGGGCAGAATAAGTGCCGCTGCCGTGTGTATCAGGCCAAAGTAAGCATTGATGTGGGGATTCAAAGATTTGTGTTTTCTTGCACTGTAGATGTATATTCTTTCAGGGCAAATTTCCTGGACACTGATACTGAGTACTAGGTTTAATGCATATACCCTTGGTTCAAATGGATTTGAAGTTTTAGCATTGTGGAGTTTTCGAATTGTGCTGTCATAAAAAGCAGTGAGTCTTTTTCTCTATTTTGCATTTTAAGTCTTTCTGAGAATTTGTAACCATTTCAGTTTGACTTCTGTGCTCTGAAGTTCAATGACTAAGTATTTCAATATGTCCAGATCTCCAGAATGTATGTGACAAAGCTGGGTTGGGAAGAACATGCACAAAACTGTCTAAATCTTTGGTATGGCAAGTGGGGTGTGGGTCCGTGAAGAAAGTATATTTGTATTATTACCAAGTAAGATAAAAACAGTGTTAAATGGTGTTTATTTCATCCTTTTTAGCACCTATGTTTGTATGCTTTATAAGGTATAAAATATATTAATACAGTAATACTTGTATATAATTTATAAATACAAATGCATACGCTGGAGGTGCATGCTCAAAAATGGTTTCCTGCTAGAAATGCATGATCAAAGTTTGGAGACCACTGATTTAAGTGACAAATGACACTAGGAAAAGTTACTGTTTGTTCTTGTGTTCATCAAAGATGCAGCTATTCCAAAAATAAAGCTGCAAAACTACCTTGTGTGGAATGCTGCTTAGGGTAGACAAATGAAAAACCTTTTCTCAACTGGTGTTACATGAGGCAATTATTGAGCTATTTGTTGTATTATGACAGTCATGTTACCAACTTGAGAGTAACTTTGGTTTTCTACTTCAGTAGACACAGAAAGAATATTTTATAACACTGAGCTGTGTTAACTATCACATCTGAACAAACCTTTTGGTGTATCTTTGCAGTAAACATTTGGTTACTGAGGTATGTTTAACCTGATTTTTTTTTTTTTAGGAATAACGCACGGTATCTTTGGAAAAGAATCCCTCCTGCTATCAAATCTGTAAGTACTTCATAAAATGCCATTTGTTACTAAACCAGGTTATATAAGCTTGAAAATAATGACTTTTTTTTCCTGCCAAGGATTCTGTTTGAGTAGCCTTGGGCTCAGTTCTGTGCTCTGAACTGCTTGCCCAGCAAATAGCATATTGGTCGTTAAGATTTCCTATTGTTCATCTATTACCTCTTTTCCTTCAGAAATAATCTGGTGCAATAGCATTTGGTAAATCTGTAGACTTTTTAATAGAAAGCCTCATGATAAAGGGCAGTCAGCTGGAGGAGAGCAACGGATTTGACTCTGGGATGGGGCCACGTTCCACATGAGGAGGCAGAATACTTTGTGCAGTGAAAAGTGACTTCAGACAAGATGCCTCTTCAAATAGATTAACCTTCTGCAGGCACTTGTGTTGCACTGCATTTGGATCAAAGATGCACTTTGGGGATTCAGGTGAATAAATTAGAAGAAATGCTTCCAGACTTTACAGTTGTTAGGTTTTTAGTTGGAGATCGTACATTTTACAAGGAAACACGTGTTATGTAGTCTTGTATTAAGAAACCTCATGGTCGAGATGGTTCTGAAATAATTTCCTTTCTCTTTCAAGAAAGTAGTGACGTCAGTTAAGACAATAGTAATCTGGATCTAATTTTACTTGGTCTTTCTCTGAAACCTGCTGTATTTGTTGCACAGCAATATTCTGTGAATAATCTGGCTTTTTTTGATGTGACTTGCATTTCATGTGAAGTGTCATTCTTGGTGGGGGAAACTCTGCATGAGTTATTTTGCAGAGGTTATGCCTCAAAGCATAGCATTTTCTTGTGTATGTGTCGATGAGTCTTCTGCTAAACGAACCGAGTAATTAGTGTGAGTCATAACTTCAGAAATGAATCTGTTCTTACAATCGAAAATATCACTTCATTAGCCAGTTTAGTGCTTGACTGCTGTTCTGACAGGGTGTTCTGGAGTCTTGTTGACCAAATAACTGTGTGTAACAGTAAAAGTAGCCTTTTAAAACTGGGAGTGGGAGAGCAGTTGTAGTGAGTGTGGCACCATATTGTGTCACCTATTGTCAAGGTTGCAAGACTTTCAAGTTGAAAATTGCTTTCACTGTGCAAACAGCCTCTGCACTTTTTAAAGCCTCTACTGAAGAGGCAAGCATCTCTCTTAGCAGGAAATAAGCTGTGATTCTCTTTAGGCAACTCCACTTAGTAGCCTGAGCATAGATTATTCTCTAGGATTGTTTTAGCTGATGTGTCAGCCTGGATCAGGATAACTGACATGAGCAGACTTTGCTTACGTGGGTGATAAAGTTCTGGCAGAGGATGGGTCAGGGATCTTGCAGCAGTGGTACCTGCTAGACCAAGATTTCCTAATGCTTGTCTGTTCATCTGTACAGGTGGTGTGATATACTCGTGCAATGGGGAAGGGAAAGGAATGGAAGTGGGTTTATAAAGTATGGTTGCTGTAGAGAATACACTGTTCTGGATTAACTGTTTGCTGTTTTTTGTCACAACAGGCAAATGCTGAACTTGGTGCAGTTTGGTCAGTAGGACAAAGAATCTGGCAGAGAGACTTTCCAGGAATCTATACAACAATCAGTGCACATCAGTGGTCTGAGACTATTCAACCAATCATGGAAGCACTTAGAGGTACAAACTGAACTTCTGTAGGTAGCATGGAATTGCAAGTTGCCTTAAATTGTTTCTGTGCGCTCAAACACAAACAGGCAAGTAGACAAATTACATATTATGAAAAACCAGGAGTGGTCAAGAAGATTGTTACCAAGTTTTTGTAGGTTTTACATAAAGGATTTTAGGTATCAGGTGTAGATAAAGCTCATTACAAAACCATGTAAAAATAAACTAAATTCTTTTTATTACAATTGTATATTCTTTCATATTGGAATTTCACACACCATATGTTTTGTTCTGTAATAGCAAACCAGACCATTAGTTATCCAGTTTTATCAGACTTTTAACCAGTAATCAAGGCAACTTGGCTTGATGCTTTAGAACCTTGTGACACTTTCAGAAAGGTTTCTTTTAAATGTGGTTTTAGACAAATGTTTTATAGACTGTGTAATGGTTACATGTGAAGTCTTGCTACTAGAGGGCAGTAGAGACTGCTAAAAAGCTATCCAAAGTATTTTGCAGTAACAGATTTTCTGTACCTTTAGAAGCAACTGATTTTTTTAGATACCTTGATATCGAGGCAGATATGGTGAAAAAGGCCCAAATAATTTAATTGGTTTTTCATTTTTTCTGATTCTGACCTATTTGACACACAAGCTTATTGCAAATGGAGAATGCCACTAGAAAAGAGTTTCCTAAACTGGTTTACATACTGGTGGTAGTACCCAAGATACTGCAAACTGCATGTAGAAGTTAAATGTGGTTTCTGAGGAGTTTTGTCCTGGCATAGTTCAGGCTTTTGTCTCTGGCTGCTGACTGTGGAACTTTGGTGAATTGTGGGAAGGGAAGCAACTTCTAAAGTGCTAGCCTTAAGGGTGGTAGTGGTTTTCCAAATGTATTGGAATTGGAAAAATTTATACTCAGATTTCCTAGTGATGGAGATTAGTCTGCTGACAGTGTTTATCTCTCCTTAGATGCAACTAGGAGACGAGCCTTTGGACTGGTTTCTCAGGCATATACCTCAATAGTTGCGGATGACTTTGCAGCCTTTGTCGGTCTTCCAGTAGAAGAAGCTGTGAAAGGTACTTTGTGTTTATTCACTGAGTAGTTTTTCTACAGATGATTGAGAACAGAGACCTGTAAGTGATGGTAATCATTTATATGAATTCTAAGACTTACAAAGAGAAGTGATGGGACAGTGAATAGAGAAAAAAGTCTTGGTTCTGGATAAGTGTGTATTTTTTTATTATTAGCCACTAGTTGCTCTTGGTTATCCTCCCCTTCTATATGTGAAAATATGAAAGCAATTCAGTGGTGAGGGAAGACTGAAGGTAGTAAGGTAAGCTAGTTCCATGTAGTATTACTTTCATGATGTTATTTGTTAAACTACATGTCTAAATATAAGCATTTTTATGAGGAATACAGCATATAGGCAGTGAACTGAGGTACTTTTCTGCTGGTCTTAATGTGCACGATTATTTTTAATTTCTAGCAATCATATAAAATATTTGTTCTTACAAATGTAAAAATGCCTTTTCAGGTGTATTAGAACAGGGCTGGCAAGCAGACTTTTCAACTCGTATGGTAATGCCTAAAAAGCCAGGTAGGTGGAGCTGTTATTTCATTAGACATTGAGTCTGGAATTTTCTAGTAATTAGGTGTTAGTTTTTAATTAAAATTTTGCACAATATTCTTTTAGATATAGGAGGGCTTATGCCATTTATAAACATGGAATGTTTATAAAATGTAGGAAGTACAAAGTAGTGGGTTTGGTTTGGGGTTACAAGTAGTTTGGATTAAACTACATACTCAGATTAACTTTTTTAAACAAAAGCAAACAGGATATGCTGTGATTTCTTCAGTTCCTCCTCTGCTGCTGGCTCTGAGTGGAACATAAGTTGGATGACCTCAAATGACTTATCTTAATCTAATAAAGATGAGTAAAAAATACACCATTTCAATTCTGAGAATTTTTTTCAGGAGAAGTAGAATTTCTTTGGTCAGGGATATAGTGGATCTTTGTGTTCCGAGGAACTCCAGTTGTTGGTATAATTTCCTTTCCTTTTTAAAATTTATTCTACTGGATCTTTTCTTTATTGTTATGGTGCTGATAACAGAATAACTGTTCCTGCAAAGCTGAGCCTGCAGAAATACTTGGCTTTTTTTTTGCTAAAGCAGTATCTATAGCTGGCTGAGGCAAAAATAAATGTTAAGCTGTGAAGGCAGGATGAAATGACTGCTCTTAAGCTGCATAGTTCAGCTTTATAAGAAGGAGCCAAATTATAACATAGCTATAAGGGCAACATCTATTAGGCTAAGAAAATATACTGTTTGTATGTGCAGAATTTTTAGATGTTCAGAGCCCAGAACACTAGAATGAATGTGTGCAAGTCAAGGTGTTGAAACTTATCCCTTGGGGCACATAACGAACCAGAGTCCTGAGCTTTTATATGGGATCAGATTTTTTTGAGCTCGTTGCAAAATATGTAGTGCTTACAAGTACTGGGAACTCTATACGTGTGGTTCGTTTCCAAAAGCGAGTGCAGGAACTACTGTTGAGGCAAAAGAAAGGCAGGGGGTTATAATCTGTTTTGAAGCTGCATGTCTAACCAGCTAAGCCTTGGGAATTCTGCTTTTTAGTTATGAAGGAAAATGTGATAAATTAAGAGGTTTAACTTTAATTACCTTTTCATCCAGTTTTGGCTTGCTGTATAAGAAATATTCAAAACCGGTCCACTGGCCTAACTTCTATGTGTTTTTCTTCAGGTGTGCTGGAAGCTTCCTTTAACAGATTTATTCCTTCATCAGGTACTTTCTGTTTATATATAATCTACTTATTAATCATGCAAGTTTAGATATACATATAAACACAGTCTCACCAGCACCACAAAATGGGGAATTGGGTCCTAGGGAAGTGAATGTTATCATTCCCCCCTCAAAAAAACCCACCCCAATCAAGTGCTATATAAACATGTTTCCCCCTGTTTTATTTTCCTCACATTTTAAGAAGTGCCTGAGATTCCTGCTTCAATAGCTGATGTAGGGAGCAGATTCCAGGTGTAGACAGCCCCTGTAAACTAAAACTATTCCAGCTAAATCTTCGAATTTAGAGGCAATTGCTTTACAAAGCAATTCTGAGTACTTTTCATTGCTTTTGTGTGGTGTGGGACTTCTGAAGTCTTTCCTGCAGAAGAAAGCAATGTTCTGGTTTTCTTCAGAGCTCAGCTACAGGTTGAGGTGGTATACATTCACAAGATAGTGACAGCAGATCTGGATTGGTGCCTTGCTGTGTCTAGCAGTTACCAAAAGTATCCTAAATCTACAGGCTTAATTCCAAGCCAATTCCAGGAGCTGGGGTCATGCTTTTTGAAAACATTCTTTTGATTGTCAGCCTCTACTATTGCATACTTCCAGCCCCAAGCAGTATTTCTACTTTAACTGTATCCTGAATGCTAGTCTGTTAACTCTTCAGAAAGAGTCAATGCAAATTTTCCTGCTATTTTTTTTATTTCTGATTTTTAATTCTTAACTTACCTCCCTGGCTTTAGTTGCTTGTCTTCCAACCTATTGCTAAACTGTAAACTGTAATTGCAGGCTAGCTGGGATTTCTATAAGGATCTGCATGTGCACTGCGTTCTCCAGCAAGTCATGCAGTACTTTGCTGTGTTTTGTTAGTCAGATAACCCAGTAGGTTTATTTGATATCTTTAGTATGGCAACTTGTAAGGAAAGGAGCAGCTGAAGAGCTTGAGGAGCACTTCTGTCAAGTGGAAGTACTGTCAGTTTTCATTATTCAGATTCCAGTATATGCAAAAAAAAAAAAAAATCTGGAGACTGCTGACAACTGGAACTTGTTACAGCTGTCTTCGTTAGTAACTCTTGGACTACTTGGTTTTGCAGATAGATACCAGAAAAGTAATGTCAGCTCAAGCTGCGTAGATGAGCGGTGCAGTTAAGATGTGCCCCTGTAAGGCTGTTCTGCAGGCTGATTTTTTCCGTACTGTGTGATGGATGGTATTGTGGATGGATTTGCTTTCTTGATTTCATTAATAATGCATTTGTTTTATCTTTGTAGAACCTGCTCCTGTTCCACCAATTCCAAACGAGCAGCAGTTGGCCAGATTGACTGACTATGTGGCTTTCCTTGAAAATTGATTGCCCTGCTCCTATATTCAGAACAACTTGGGAACCCTGTGTACTGACAGTTTTAGAAATCTAAGATTTATTTTATTTTGAATCTGTTAAACATTACAGTGTCCCCTACTCAAATGTGTGAAGTATACAGTGTATGTTGGCCCAATTTGTGTTTTGCCAAAGCCAAGCTAGCAATCGAAACAATCCTTTTAACTCTGGTAATATTTATTCAGTAGGTACACAGCAGTATTACTTAGTCAGTTTTTTGACTCATAGCAGAGAGGCAGAACTTTTTTCAGATATAATAAAAATGGAGAAGAAAGAGTAATGAAGCAGGTTAACTGTGTTGAAGAAATTATGCTAGTAGGTTATGTGCTTCTGTGGTGAGGACTGCAGTGCTTATCACAGGTCAGTGGCATGTTGAACTAAAGTAGAAAGAGTAGAAGGCTGCCCTAGCCCTGTCTGCAGAGAGAAAAATCTTTTGATGAAAGAGTAACTTACAGAAAAAAAAAAAAATTTACAGTAACACTTTTGCAAGTATTTGTGGCCTATTTATAATTGATCTTTTTTCTTTTTGGTCTTTCTGGATTGTTAAATCTTGTTTTGATATGAGACATTTCACATTGGGCATATTTTTGCAGCAGAATAATTGGAGTCATTTAAAGGCAAATCTTCCCTTTGAGGAAGAATTTTTCCTTTTGGAAGGTTTTGAGTGAAGTAGAACACCATATATTTTGCTGGGTAACCATACACCTTCCTGAGGCCTGTCATGCCTTGGTTCTTTTCAGTACACTGGGCCAGGGTCTACAAGAAACAACTCTTACCTGTCTTAAACTTTCTGGATCACCTCTGTAGTTATTGGAGAAGAATTTAAAAATTAGAGTAGGTGTCCCCAAGTAGAGACCGACTGGGATGGTGATGCTATGTTATGCTGCAGTGTCAGTTTGAGAAACACGTTTTCTGTATCAGAGCACTGCTGTTGTTAATCTCAGAGTTGAGAGTGGAATTTAGAAGCAGAAAAGATGAGTTGTTCCCAGGCTTCTTATTAGTATTATGCTGGTAAATAGGCGATGGGAAAATAGTGGTGCTTTAAAGGGCAGTGCATGCCTTCATTTGCTTCTCCCCCTTTTTTTCAACATCATATTCTGTGGTTTCATCGAAGGTGGCAAGTGTGTGCTGTATGTTGTGATTGTTTTTTCTGGTGTGCACTACCTACTGTACATTCTCTTGCTGGGAATGTGTTAGCAGGGAGGAACTATAAACCGTGCACTGCTGCTTTGAGAGCTCCCTTTATATGTAAACACTTACGCAGAATGATTTATTTATTTGAAACCCACCGAAGGCTTGGATTTCTAAATTTATCTTCAGTGATATTAAAGAACATGTTTACACTGACCTTGTGTACTTGATTTTTTTTTTTTTTAATTTTCCTTAGAGTACAGTTCTGGTTTGGCTAGCTTTGAAATGAATTCTTAGTGGTCCAGTTTGGATAGGTATAGTTAAAGATTAGTTCAATACATTATGCCTACACAGATATTTTGAACAGCTTTGTGTGGAGCAACTACGGTTATATATAAAAAACCCCTTCAGATGTCTTAAAATATATAAAGGTGTAAAGTAATTAAGTGAAAATTTCCCCGTCTGTATATGTATTGTGCAACTCTGCAGTTATTTGTAGTACACAAGGGCAACCCTGCTTGCAGCAATGGAAGTTAGACATGATTAAAGGATTACTAACCTCTTGCACTTAAGTGGTAACAGAAGAGGAGCAATGTGGACACTGATAATCTGTGTCTATCTCAAATCTATGTGAAGTATAGTAAGTTTGACTCTTCTCTGTCCAGTTTTAACAAGTTCATAATTTTAAGATATCTGCTGTAAAATTAAAGTTGGCTTTTAGCTTTGGATATGGCATTAACTCATAACTTGCCTTGAGTGCTGTGTACCCAGCCACACCTTCTTGTACTTCTTTGGAATCCAAGCTATTTCAAATCTTTTTCATCCTCATTGCGCTTTATCATGGTTTCCAATCCACAAATATCCTTTTTTTTTTCCACATGGGCTGCTTCTTACCACTCTTACTAGTCATGCAGTGGGCATAGCATGGCTCGTAAAGACAGCAGATTATTTTCTGTGTGTTCCTGATCCTTTCTAAGATTGGCACTGTTCCAACATACCTCAAGCACTGCCCTGTTCTTGGTGTAGTGATGACAATGACTTGAGTATCTTTTATCGACAGTGGTAACTAGGTTGGTGGGCATCATTGCATCTCCTTATTCAGGGTTTTCTCCTCTAGTTAGTGCAGTGCCTGCATGGAGAACAAATGGGCAGTGAAATAATAGGTGAAATTTCAGTACTGCAAGACACTTTTGGTTTTTGTAATCAGATTTGACTGACTTTTGACTTCTTCAATAACTTTACATTAGCAAAGCAGCAATGCCAGGATGATAAAGAACTTTATCAATGTTGAACATAACAGGTATTACAATAATTTATGATAGCCTCCATCACTCTGAAAATTCACTACCTGCTACTTATCCTTAGCCAGTCCTTTCCCCTTTAGTTTAAGAGTTTGTGTAATTTTGGAAAAATCTGTTGCATGTGAATTAGGCCACTTAATCCACATTTGTTGATTCTTTGTAGAAGTTGGTAGATTTGAAGCTACTCCCTACAAAACCGAACCACACTTCCTCAAATACTCTTCTATGTATTTTTAGTAGTTTTCCTTTTTACTAACAAAAATGTTGCCTGATTGGCCTGTCAAGATGCTCATCTTTGGTTTTTAGGCTTTAAAGTGTCAGGTGTGGAACAGGCTGAATTTAAGACTTGGTAAAGGAGCTAGAGGTGTTAAGTGTTGAAGTAGGGGTATTACAGCCAAGTGGAATGCTGTACTTCATGTCTGGGAAAGGCAAATGGGACAAGTTGCTTTATTGGTGTTAATTTGAAGTAACACTGGAATAGGTCTTAACCTACTGGCAATGATAGAGCTTAGTACAAATGGCTTTGAGGGATGTCAGTAATTTCATGAGACCTTTAATGGACTTGTTTGGTATGTATTGAGCTAATAAAGTCAAATTTTTACTTTTCCAACATGTGTGTAAAGTTAGTGAATGATTTTATCCTGCAGCAGGCTGTCAGCTAGTTCACAGTACCTATAAATAGGAAATCTACTTCCAGTGGCAAGTTTATTTTAGTTCTTTTTGGAGATGGTTTGATATACTGTCATCATTGATTTGATTCCTGAACTGCACTGTGCCATGGATCCTCAAAATGGGAATGAGGGCCGTCTCAAAGTACTATGAAATTTCAGGCTTCTGTTTGAAAATACTAAATCAGAAAGTTTGGAGCTACAGTAAGTCACTAATGAAATTCATAATTGGATTTAATGACTGAGGGCAAATGCAGCTTTTCCATATCAGCAGAGGGTCACTAGGTAGCAAGACAGATGTAATTATACCACATAGTTTGTTTAATTAGATGAAGAAGACTTAAGCAGTCTCTGAATTGTAGAGAAATCTGTTCACAGAGCTGTGGTTAACCTAGCAAAGAAAGATGTAAGATGAGCTTGATAGAAAAAATAGGAGAGTTCAGGTCTGTTAAAGACAGCGAGTAGTTTCAGTACAGTAGCTATTTTGGGGCTTACTCTAACTCATGGTCTTGAATTGAGTGTACTTTGATACTATGGAAAAGTGTAAACAACTTTGACACGTGGCATTATAAAAGCCAAAATTGGACATATTTGTAGAAAAGTTTCTCTTTTGTCTTGGGCCTATCTTGTGCTAAATTGTTGAAGTCTCAAAGGAGTCAATAGTAAAAATTCTGCCGAGTGGAAATGTTAGTTCATTTTTAGATGTGATCTGTGTTAAAGGATTTCAGTTTACACTTTGCTCTGGCAAGCCTAGCATAGCTTTGTGCTTCTCTTTCCAGAGCCCTGTCTTGGTAAACAGATTGTGTAAATTATGTCCTCAAGTGGGATTTTTCAGTATTTGAATACTTACCTGGGCTGCCTTAACCCTGTGCTTTAGACCCAACAAAAGAAGAGGTATTTCTGTGGTCGCATTTGCTTTTTTAATTGAAGCAACTGGTGTGGGGTTTGGAGTTATTCCAAATGCTTTTCCATCCGCAGTGCTGGAACAGCGCTGGAGTGGGAGGGCCTTTGGGATAAGAAACCATTAAGAATTCAGCTGGGAGCAGTGGTTCATGAAGGATTTGGAAAAAAAAGAAAGGAATTCCATTTCAGTTTAGTGTTTTCCTTTTTAATCTGCATCCCACATGTAACTGATTCTTGTTTCTTTGCATTTTGTTAGTCTCTCCTATATAGATCAGTGATGGTCATTTACCTGCGGTTTCAGTCTCTGTAGAGAAGGCTGTTTCAGCTCCAAGGTGGTTTAAAAAAGCAGAAGCTGGGTATGGAGGCAGAACAGTAGAGTATGCCTCCCTGCTGAAGAACCTCATGGAAACCTTCTACAGGCTTTAATAACAGAGCCCAGCAGATTTTCCAGGATCTGTTCAGAGCTGTCAGTAACTCACTTAAGAAGATGAAAGCAGAATGTACATGTAGAAAAACATCTCACTGGGCGTTGCAGGAGAATGGTACTGTTGTTGCTGTAATGCCTTTTGATCAGTTGTGCTGCAGATACCATGCTTAGACAATATTCCTCCTTGTTTTAGTAATCTGGATTCATCCTGCAACCTGGTGGAGGTTTTTCTGCATTGCTAATCTATGAAGGGTGAAAAGGGCATCAGCTCAGCCTGGTGCTAATTGTTCCTCTGGTGGCCTGAGTTTATTCAGGTGGCTGACTACAGTAGTAGCAGGAACAAGATATAAACCACTATGCTTTGTACATCTTGTTAGCTTCTTTCCTCTCACCATAAAATCTTGCAGGGCTTCCAGAATGAATGCTGCAGATGAGGCAAGTTAGTCATAAGAGTTCTGCCTAGTCAAGGAGGCAGCTAATGTTGTCACTGAGTCTGTATTCCAGTAACCTGGTGTATGTGTGATAAACCCCAGTGTAAGACAGTAGGGGAAATCTGGAAAAAGATCTTGAGTGGGTGGTTTGTTCTGCCTGGGTCCTGCCCTGCTAGAATTGGCTGGGCCATCATCCAGACAGCGTGTTGGTGTTTTCTTACTTCTAGGAAGGGACTATCTAGGCTGGCTGGCTTGGTCCTTCCAGTTGCAGAGCGACAAACAATTCAAAGCATCTGGTGCCCAGAGCTGGGCTTCCTGCACTGAGCGAAGCAGTCCCGAAACCTTTAGAGGGTGCTTGAAAGTATTTATTAATATCTATTTGCTAATGTACAGGTGTGACTAAAATAATAGTAAAAAGAAAGGGCTCACAAGATTTTACCCTGAATAGGCTTAGTTTTGTGAAGACTAGGGCTTGAGATATGTAAGTCCACAGTGAAGCTTTCTTCTTTGGGTCCCGCTTGATGTCACAAATCTATTCCCATTTACTTTCTAAAATGTTCATCTTCTTACATGTAATCTCTTAGAATTTTCTTGTAATGTAGTAAATGATTGGCAAGCTCCCTGCAGACTGCTTACGAAAGCTAAAATCAAAGCCTAGATCTATTATGATTTGTTGTATTTGTCAGGTGCAGTGGAAACAAAGTAAACAGTTATTCTACCAAGATACCTCAAAGTACCTAAATATTGAAATAATAGCCTACTGTGACACCAGCTGTCTTAAATCTGAGGAATACTACTGAGTGTTGATGGGCCTTATGTATTTTGGAGCTAGTGCACTGGGAAATGTTGTGAGTTACCATTAGCCATCTTGATTCTTTGTCAATCGAGTGCACTGAGGTTTTGTATTTTCATATGGCTTAACTGTGGGCACTTCTTTAAAACAAAAGCAAAAAAACCACCCCAAACTCTTGCCTCTGTTAAGTGTCGAACAGCTGTCAAAAATAGTTTTGCAATCGACTGCCAATGGACTATGACACGTGAAAGGCAAATGAGTTGCTGGTTTGTGATGGGAAGCAAACTTAACAAGTATCTTACATTCTCAGATCGTACCAATTAGCATGGGAAGTCTGCCACTTTTTAAATCTACTTGTGTTGAGCCATGGGAAGTAATGTGTATTCCTGGTTTCCTGGTTTTAGGGTTGATTATTAAATGCTGGATTCTTCTGTGCTTTCACAGCAAAGAGCTCCAGGTGGGATACTAGGGCTGTGTGGCACAAGTCAATGTAAACAAAGTGAGAGAACACGTTACTGAACGTTAGTGGTCAGGATGCTTACAATCAATTCCAAAGCATTGCCGTAAATGTGCACATCTTTCTCTGGGGTGTGTTCTTGGGCTGAGTAAAAGAGACTAGAAAGAAATTAATCTGTTTTTAAAAGTAGGAACCTAACTTGTTTCTTCCACATGAGCCTTCTGTTTTGCTAGGATAAGTGGTAGAGCAACCAGTGCTGAATTAAGTGCTGAATCATGACTAGCATCTTACTTTGTGTATTATAACAGCCCACCAGAGCTGAGATGGGTGTAAAAGTATGTGATGGGAATCCCTCTGAGGTGACAAGACTTGTAGATCACTGACTGCACTGAGAACAGAACTTGGCCTCTTACAAGGTAGGGCACACTCTTGTAGGTGTCTAAAATCTGATGTGTTTGAGGTATGCAATCTGTTTTATTGCTTTTTCTTTTTATGTGTACTTGAGCCTGTCCGAGGTAGAGCATATCAGGTCTGACAGCAGTCCCGAGCTTTCCAAACTCAGGGTAGGAAGATGACACGTTGTGCTTCCCTGTGCTAGCTGGAATCTGATTTTAGACAGAGTTTATGAATAATTGTGGAATCACAGAATGGTTTGAGTCAGAAGGCACCTTAAAGACCCCGGGCAGGGCCCCCTTCCCCCAGCCCAGGGGGCTCCCAGCCCCGTCCAACCTGGCCTTGAACCCTTCCAGGGAGGGGGCAGCCACAGCTCCTCTGGGCACCCTGTTTCACGTGAAACTTAAATACCACACACAGTGAAAATCTCACTGCATAACTTAATCCTACAGCAAATAAAGGGATCTGTATTTTGTTCAAACATTTTACTGTAGTTCCAAGGCAATTGTTGCATTTTCAGCCTGTCAGTACAGTGCAGCTGATACAAGCCAAATGGAGTATTCAACATACCCTGCCCTGAAAAGAACTAATATTTGGAAATAACTGATACCTTTCGGTCTTTTTTATATCTTTGCAAATAGCTTAGCTGCATAATTACTAACTGCTCCCAGATATTTAATGCTTAATGCTGTTTCTGTGGTAAATCACAATTAATGGGTTCAGCCTTGATCTGCTGTATCAGCCGTTGATTGATGTTTCAGAGTTGGCCTCTTGGGATTTAGATGACTTAAATCCTGTGGAGCTTCGATGTATTTGGTTTTTCAGGCTGACACGTGCTGAACTTTAGGAGTTGGAAAACACTGGAGATGGACTTCTCTCCTGTTGTGTGGAAAAGCACCTGCTTGTGACTAACACAGTCCACACAAAGGGCATTGTTAATGTTTGCACTACCTCTGCAAATGCTAGGGTTGAAGCAAACAGCATTATTACAGTGAAAACAAGGTAAACGAGACCACTTACAGTATCACTTGATGGGCACGTGAATATTGAGTGATGGAGCAGGCAACTTGAAAGTGCTTTTTCATCAGGTGGAAAAACCTGAGAACAACAGGGTAGCTGACCTGCTGGATATTGGGCAATCACCCTGACATAACATACCAAAATAATCATAGCAGAATTACCAGGTTGCAAGTGTTACAGGGCAAGGTGGGGTGTGCAGATGGGATACAGAATGTAACAGTGTGAAAACACTGGATGTGTTTTGGGGTGGGACTTGCTATGAAATCTTCTCAGTTGGAAGTGCTGTACTGCGTTTTTATTTCTAGGGTATTACAGTAGTACCCTTCTCAAGATCAGAAATGTGACCACAGGTATGTGATTGAAACAGCAGTAATGGAGGGAGATTTTAGGTACCTCATGTAGACAAACCCCAAAGCCTGACTTGCGTGAGCTGTAGAGAGGACTTGAATGAAACGGTAGTCACTGCCTAGAGCAACCAGTGGTAGACAAGAGAAGGCTCTTTATTTTTCAGTGCTGCTTGGGACAGATGTTAGCTGGAGAACTAATCTAGCTGTCACAGAATGATTAGGTTTTATTATGATTACAGTTGGAGAGAGCAGGCCAAATTCTATGTATGCAAATTCTATTTTAGGAAACGGACCAAGGCAGAAAAAGAAGCAGTTCAAAACCAAAAAACTGCAAAAGGAATAATCAAAGCGAGTTGCCTGCAATGTTTACGTGCAATCTGGAGACTTAAACCTACTGTATTTAGAAGCCCGGGTAAAACATGCCTCACTGCAAATAGAAGCTTAACGCCCCAGCAGTGGCTCAGTAAGGAAGCTGAAGAGGTGTTTCGGGGAAAAGACTGCACTAAAAGCAGAAAGCTTGTGCCAACAAGGAGAGTAGAGAAGCCTGTAAAAATGTCAGGTCAAATGTAACTGGGAAATGAAAAGTGTGAAACCACAATCAAGCAGTATTTTCCAAAGGTTGCTCAGCCTGGTGGGTCATAGTTACTTAAATGTATTGCAAGTAGGAAGTCAGCAAGGGAATGTGTAGAAATTATCCTTGACAATGAGGAAAATGACATATGCTGAATGATTTCTGCATCAGCCTTTTCTGCAGCTTCCCACCCCAGCATGTGCTTTGCAGTGGGTAGCTTGAGGTCCCTAGGTCAACTTACAGTAAATATGCAAGTAAGATCCCAGAAAGCTGCCAAGACCACAGTATTTATCAGAGTTCTGAAGGAGCTCTGATAATAGGACTAGATACTATTTGTCTGCTATGTTCCAACTTTTTTGCAGACAGTTACTGTGCCGGAGGCCTGATGAGTTGTCAGTGTAACACAAGTAAAGGTCAGTAGGGAGAGCCTGGGAACTACAAACAGTTGGGCATCTTGCTAGGAATAAATAGTAGTGGTAAAGATGATGAACCACTGAACTTACAGATAGAACAGTGTTTGGGAAGAACTGCTATGGCTTCTGTAAAAAAAAAAAAAAAAATCTTGTCTCATTGGCTGGAACTCTGTCAGTGTGTCTTCGGGCATGTGGATAAAAGGGGATCTAGTGAACGTGATAGTTTTTGTGATGCCACACACCAAGCACTGAGGAAGTAGTATTGCTGCAGGGTCACAGGAAATTTTCTTTAAGGCCTGAAAGCTGCTTAAAGGATAGAAAGCAGTGGGTAGGGCTTACTGGCTACTCTTGCAGTAAATGTGAATCATCTTTGGGGCCCAAGGAGTAAATGCTGGGACCAATGCATTGAATACTACCCCAGAGGAGAACATGTGCAACAATCTCTCAGTTTGTTGATGGTAGGAAGCTCTTTCAGGTAGTCATTGCAACGCTGATGGCAAGGAAAACTGGAAGAATGTCCCAAAACTGACTGGGTGGACAAAGTAGTAGCAGGTGAGTTTCAGTGCACTGTAGGTAAAGGTAGGAGAGTGCATCCAGGGGCAAAATAATCTACAGGTGTGTTTGCATGATGCTGAACTCGAAATTGGCATTTAGAGCTCTAAAATGAGATCGGAGAGTCTTTACCAATAGCTGTCCAAAATCATTATCACTGTGAGAGAGTGAAAAAAGCCAATAGTGCTAAGCATCATCAAAGAGGGTAATGACAACAAGAGGGAGTAATTTTCTTGTTATACAAGACTTCGGTGCACTTGCACAAAAATTCACTTGAGTATTATAGTTCAGACTTCCATCTCAAGAATGAGAATAAAATTAAAGAAGATGCAGAAAAGTACCTGTAAGATGGCAAAATGGATAGGGCAGCTGACTTCCAGGGAGAGAATGAAAATGCTGGGACTCTCTAGAGGGAGGGAATAGAGGCGATGTCTGAGGCTTATGAAATCATGAAGGCAGTGGATAAGCTGAATGCAAAACTTGTTTGGCAAATTCCACAATTCTAGAGGTAGTGGACACTTGGGTATTGGTTTAGGAGCAGATGAAGGAACATATTCCTATATAGTGTGTAGCGAGCTTCCGGAACTTGTTACTGCAGAAGGAGGTAGAGAGTGAGCGTATCCGTGTACTCACAAAGGGATTACAAATTCACAGGCAACAGCTTTGTAAATAGATAATAAAAAGAACAGGCAGAGATGTGCCTTCTAACATCCTTGTTCTAGTGGATGCTGGAGGAGTCTCGAAGAAAGAAAGGATTATTGAGAAGAGCCAGGCCTAACTGGCATCACCAGTTGCCACCATGCTAGGCAGGTTACTGGGCTACGCTGACCTTTGTTCTGACCCACTGAAGTATTTCCTATATTCCTAAATTTGAGTCCCTTTCTCGTAGGTATGTTCATTTTATCAGCTTTTACTGTCCTCCAGGAGTTGTTTGACAATTTACTTGGATCACATGGCTAAAGGCCTGTGAATTTTTCAGTATAATTATGAAAGGACTGGTATTGAAATATGACTTGTGAATTTCTAATGTCCTTGCAGATACTGTATATAATGAAGTGGGCACTTATATTCTGTCAGATCTGAGAACCTCCTTTGTTTTTAAGAAGAATGGAGATTATTTTCTAAATTTTAGGCAAAAAGCATCATCTTGCTACATGTCCAAGCAGTCAGTGGATGAAAAGCTTAGTTTAGAACATTCAGATGCAGAAGACATGAATAATTCCCAATTTGTGTTTTGCATCATAGCTCAGCATTTTATTTGCCTCCCGTGGCCCTCTAACATCTGGTGAGTAAAGCTCAGAATTAGTAAATGCTCCCATGAGTTCCTGAAGAGCAAATTCTGCTTTGATGTTAAAATACTAGCTGATTTTGATTGTAAGAAAAATGCCTAATTATGAGGGAAAATCCTACTTCTATTAATGGTTTGGATCCATGCTGAAGGTCTTGTCTTGGTTTAAATTTCCATCCCAGTCTCATTACTGCAGACTACTTTGTGTAACATCAAGTACAGTCAGTGTGAGAACCTTTTGTATGTTCCTTTGGATATTCGGAGAGGGAAAATTAGGTCAAAGGGAATTGCTCGGGTACCATCCAGAGGTTTGGAGTGTCTCTGTTCAGTCCTAGCATTGAGGAAAACTCTGTCACCACAGGAAAGTATTTAACCTTTTAACACACAAGTTTTGGGGCTGTTAGGGGTTACCAGTTCTTCTTCTCTCTTGCTTTCCACCACTCCTCTTTTTTTAACCATATGTATCGTGGGAATGAGCCATCATATGTACAGTGTCTAGCATGATGAAATGGACTCCTGAGCTGCTTAGGTTCCAATTAACATTTTATAAGAAGTGAGGAAGCACGTGGGACTGGAATTGGGAGTGGGAAGAATTGTCTGATATGCCAAAAAAATTTAATTTTTATCCCTGCTGCTTAGTGACTCATCCAAACCATGTGTCGCGTATCCAGTTGTTACTTGATTGTGCAATAGTTGATTTCCATGGGACAGCCTTCTTAAATGCTAATCGTCTGATTATCTAGACTGGTTTGTTCATGCTTTTTGGCTGCCTGTCCAGGTCTCAGCTGGTTTAAGAATTTAACAGAGCACAGCTGAGTTGTTAATTGTGATGAGATTTCTTTGGATGCTGGAGGTGAGCACACCTTTGGGAACAGAAAAGAGTTTTAGTTATTTAATGTACAAAGGCTAGCTTGGAGATTGCAGTAGGAATGACCTGAGGGCTGGATAGATGACACATGGTTTTGAAACTGAACTGTCAACCAGTTGATGGTCTGAAGTTGCCTGAAGTAGGATGAAGTGGGGAGATAATTTTGTGTTCTTTTAGGACTCTGAGGGGAAACTTGTTTTCCATTCAAGAACGGCATTTGTCTTGCTGCCTTTAAGTGTGCCAGAAAAGCTGTTAATACCACCAGTAGTACTAGAACTGAGCGAAAGTTTTAGGTCTCTGATTTAGAGAATAAATCTTGGAGGGTTACTAACATGGATAAGCCTGTTGGGAGGTATTTTTGATCTGTCAGTTAGGATACATCCTTGCTACCTGGAGAGGGAGATGCATTCACCTTATGTGGTTACTGGATGGTTTAATTTTCCCCAAAGTTTAGTCACAGTGATTTGTCCACCTTAAGATGCATGCATCATCACTGTAGTATCTCCTGACTAGCACCTTGGCCCCAGCTGGGCATTTAGAAGACACTGAAATCAGCCAACCAGTAGGGAAGAGGATGACAATAAAGGTATCTTGCTACTATGAGCACTTGAGCAGTTTGTAGGAAGTGCCTGACCTGGGGAGTGAGGTTTGCTTCACTGATCTGTGGAAGGCGAGTAGCCTAGGATGAAATTTGATTCAGTTGAAGGCAGCATCCATGGTTTTGCACAGCTTTGGTTGTGGAGTGCAGAAAGACTGTCTATGGCTTTTCTATTTCTGTTAGCAGTATTGATTCTCAGATGGGGAAAAAGGGAGAGCTGTACTTTATTGGCCAGTCATGTATCTTTGTACCAGGGGGAGGATTAATGTTTTTGCAATGTAGTTATTTCAGTTTGAGGTGCTTTGGTAACATTAAGTGAACTTTCATCCCTTGAGAGCTTTTTCCCTTAACAGAATTTGTGATTGAAAACACTTTGCAAACCAAACACTGACGAGTTTTGCCTGATTTGTAGGTTAAAGTAATGCAAAACAGGTAGCGCTTCTTACATTCATAACCTGCCCAAGCACCATAATTCAGTCAAGGTTTTCAAAACTCAGCGAACTTCAGTTTGAATTTGTGAATCTAAAAGTCCAATGATCTTCAATGCTTTTTGCAAAAGACTGAAAAAGCTCGAGTTCTTATTGGCTGACAAGTAAACCTGGTCGGGTTACACTTCGTGGTATCTTTTCAGATTGCCCTGTGGAAGGGTTCGTGCCTGTGACTGCAGAGCTTGGGGAAAAGAAAAATCAGCATTTGTCTAGTAGCTTGTGAGCCTGTATGGTCTGCAAATAAATCCACAGGCCCTGGAGAAGTGACAGGTGATGTGACCAACAGCTTTCTGAGTGTACCCTCTTGAGGCTTTCACCCTTGCCCATTTTTTTCAGATGTTCAGAACATGCTATTTCCTCCTCACACAAGGTCTAGCTGTAGCGTGGTTACCCACCTGCCTCGATGGATCACTCCCAGATGGTCTTGGAGAGTCTGGCTTTGTGCATGAAGCAAATGGACATTGAGTTATGTGCCTTAATAGCTCTCCCCTGTCTTTCTGCAGCATGCTACCCATTGGGCAGAGGATTTCCCCTTGATTTGTGGAAGGCTGCAGGCAAATGCCAGCTAAGTGCTATAAATAACATCACCTGGTCTGCTGCTCTTTTAAGGGAACTTCAGGCTTTCTCTTGAATCACCTTTTAGCACCATTTCCTTGAATTTGTAGCGTACCTATGCAGACACCTCAGGGTTGGGATGGGTTATTTTAAGCTATGATGAGGCAAGGTGTGCACAGCATGATGTGGCAGAGCAATGCAAACCATGACTTGCAAAGTTTATTTAAAACCACCCGCTTCCCTTTCAAAGCAGTGAGAGCTGGAGGGCGGGGAAAGGAGGGGTGGAGTAAATTTATGTTCTCTGCAGTTGATGAACTGTGTATGCTCATGATGGTCCTGCCCCGGTGGTGTTACAGAGATGCTGTTGCATGTTCTTCCTGGGAGGCAACAGTACTACTTTTGTTGGAGGGCATCTGGTAACCTGAAGATGTAAGATCTGCAACCTCACAAAGTTTGGTGTAGTTAATTGATTCACGAGGAAGTTGTCTTTAAAACAAAACTGTAGGGTTTGAGTATTTACCTGAAGATAAGATCAGTGAATGTTTGACTTAGCCTAGTAGCCCAAGGGAAAAACCAGATTTAATAGCTGGAAGCTGGCTAGAGATCAAATGTGGTTTCTGGGGCTTTTTCCCCTTAGGCAGTGTGAAGTCTTTTGAGAACTTATTTTAGTGGTAGAGCTGTAACTGCGTGTTGTGCTGTGACACAGCTAGTGCTGCTGGACTTGGTGTGGAAAATGGTGCATATCAGAAGAAGAGATAGGCTCCTGGCTGTGTGATTTTTATTTTTTTTTGGATCTCAAGCAGTTTATATGTCCTGAGGATACAGCATAACTGTTTTCTTACCATTGAGATTGGTGTGTAGGTGCTCACATAATCAGAAACCACAGATGACTGGCAAGTGCTACAGTATCATCTCTGTAAATGAGTATTACTCCATTATCAAGAAAAGTATCTTTGGGTGATAATGTGATCACACCACTGCATCACTGAAACTGTTGTTCAGAAGATCACGCTCCAGATTTTATTTCCTCAAGTACTGACTTATAATGGATGTTTCTGAATATTGTCTTAGCAGATGTATATCCATCTGTTTGTGGAAGTGAGAATGTACACTCATACTCATTTTTCCCTTCCTGGTAATGATCAGTGGATTTGATATGGGATGATAATGGGATTTTTGTTGCAGTCAGTAGTTTTATAGTTGAGGATCAATTTTCTGCCATCTAGTCTAGTGCTTATTCCTGCTTGATGTACAAACAGGACATGAGAAGGTTCTGTGGTGGCTCTGTGACACAAGCAGTGATTTTTCTGTGGAGTGAGAGGAATTGCTATCACTGTGTGTGGAGCAGCTAAAATCTCTATTGCTAAACATCTGTGATGACAAGCTGTCAGGAAGTATTGTCTTCCCTTTTTGGACTTTTTTTCCCAACAACATGCTAGATGATCATAATGAGAGTATAAGCACCACAGCAGATTAGAAAAATTAATCATATTAGTTCTTGGATGTGCAGACATGGATGGAAAGGATGTGCAGAAAAGGCACAGGTAGAAGTTGCAAGCTGACATGACTTTCTGGAGCAGCTCCAATCTGAGTCAAGATAGCAAAACTAGAATCAGAAGAAATTTCATGGTGAAAAAGAGTTCAATGTTTCCATCTGAATGCTGGTAAAGGAGAAGAGTCATGGTACCATTGGTGGACCTGAAAAAGGAAAACATGACCAGAGATTCTGTGTAGTCATGGGCAGGGAGGGGTCTTGTTCAAAATTCTGCCTGTTCCCTCACGCAGTCCTTTTTGGAGTAGTTATGTTCAGCTCAGTGGAGAAACAAGTACCCAGATATTTGTCCAGGCAAAACGTCAGTTCTGACCACTCAGCTGGATGATGTCGAGTTTACTGCAAGGACCTGACTTATTCTTCCCTGTGAGAAAGCTTAGGGACAGCCAGATCTTTGAGTCCCCATCAATCCTGCAGCCTGTGCATTCGCACCACAAGAGGTGTTGATGTGAAAGAAAACTGTGCCTGACTTGAGGGAACAGAAGGAGATCTGGCCTCGAATGAGAAGTGAAAACATGTTGTTGAACAGAAGAAGACTGAACAGAAAACTGGTGGATTATATTGTCATTCTGGGAATGCAGTCAATTTATAGAAATGGGACCTAACTTGGCTACGTTCAGAGCAACCTGTTTTCTATGTAGAGATTTTTGTCCTCTGTTAGCACAAGGAAATATAATTTGCTCAGATTCTTCCCGGTCCTCCCTATAGGAGGGCAGGGTCCTGTGAGAATTTATTACAGGCTTTGTGAGATTGAGATCAGTAGAGTTAATATGCAATCTTTCTGGACTTCCTTGGAGAGCAGCTTCATGTGCTTGCCTTGTTCAGAGTTAGCATGTTGAACACTTGTTTTTCTTGAGAAATGGGAAAGATTTGTATTCTCAGATCTGCATGCTCACATGGCTTCCCCTGTGAGAGATCCCCTAATATTTAATTGGAGATTTTGTTGTCACTGTGATGGAAACCCTAATTTTTTTTTTATTCTCGTAAATTTAGAAGTATTTCAATTTTTCTGATAATTCCTTACAATGTAGTGCAAGTCCCTGAGTGGATGTTTGAGAGGCTTGGAACCCTTTTTATGAATAACTGTTTCACATAGAGCATTAGGGATTTCATTGCCAGACGTGCTGCAAAATACGTTTTCATTTCTTCTGTACTGTTAGCTGAAGCTGGAAGTACTCTGCAGTGATAGCAAAAATTCAGTAGGATATTTCAACTGAGCTAATGTCTGGGGGAGGAATGGAAGTATTTTCCTTTGCTGTCTTAAATTCATGTTTGTTTTTAAATCGTTTGGCTTCAGCAAAAGGCTGAAAAAGAACAATGTGTTTCTGTAGTTTCCTAGGACTGTCTCGCCTTGGGGGCAAGAGGTTTCTCTTTAAAAACCATTTCCCATTCAATTTATCTTAAAGGTTTCATCTAGTTCCCACTGTAGTCAGTTACAAGTTTTCTGACTTCAGTGCAAGTTGATTTGGCTGAAGTTTTGTGTCTTTAACAACGTGGAAGAGTTTAGTAGAACTTACTGATTAACACTTCAAAACAAGGGCCATGTGGGCTCTGCTGTGGCAAGTAAATTTTTTTTTTTTTCCAGCTGCTGCAAAGGTGAGCAGTAATATTGACTGTGAAACTGTTACACTTGACGTTTCATTGTCATTAGACGTGACAGATGATCAGATTCTCAACACTTGATTTAGTCCACTGGGAAATTAACAATTTCCCTCTTTTTCTTCTGTAGAAGGGTATAGATTATACCATGATGCTCTTTTTTTTTTTTTTTATATATATATATATATATATATAAGCAACTTCACTGCTTTGCTTTTAGGAATAAAACATTTCAGCATGGATTGAAAGATGCCACTATGAGATGCTGCTTCACAGCTAACAAGCTAGAAAGGATGTGGGACTCTAGTCAAGCTGAGACAGGCTTTTTAGTCTTTTAGAAAATCCTTAATGTAACTTGCACTTATCCAATTTTCAGGATGTTGTAGCTGAAGGGCTTTTAATGAATCCACAACTAATTCTTCACTAGAAGAAGACGGTAGCATTTGCAGAAATGTTCTCACAGTCTCAAGAAAGCCATTAGAAAGAATTACCAGTTTATTTTAAATTTATCCATGTTCCATAGTTAGTACTCAGAATACCTGGCTGTAGGAACATCACTGCAGTAGCTGATCTATATGAAGAATGTGGGAAAGCCTTGGGGGGTGTTGTAGGATGTTTGGTGAACTCCTCTGAGAGCAAGATGTGTCCCTGTTAGCAGTATCGCCAAAGAAGGTCTCAAAGACCAAATAATAATACACATCTGAATCTGCATTTGTCTGCTTCTCTGCATCCATCAGCACTGAAAAACATCCCCCTCTCATTTCCAACATTTATCTGTAAGCTTCAACTTGCATGCCACTGAGTGGTAAAGCTGCCTGACACTTGTTTTGCAGGGTGGCTGTGGATTCCTTAGGAGAGAGCTGGATAATACGTAGCTCAAGACAGCGTGGTCTGGGTATATGGCTCCTGTACCTGGCTCCTATGTCCTGCTCTTCAGCTCCTCTACAGGTTGCTGTGCCTCCGTCTTGAGGCCAGAATGACACAATTATGGTAGGAGTGCACTGCATGTAGCGAGGGGTTATGTTTGAAAGAATTCAAAGAGAAAGGTCTGTTTAAGTTGTGACCCCACGTGTGCCCCACTGCCTGTCCTGGAAGGCAGCGGAAGGCACCTTGGTTGCAACGCTTGTACCAGATGGGTGGGCATTCCCCAGGTGACCCAAGGCAGCCTTGACTTCACGGTACCACCCTGGTAAAGAAAAGGAATGTCAGTGGCACCAGTCCTAGCTATGCAGCCTGTCTGCTGGGAGACAAGCACACTTACATGTAGGCTGAGGTCTTCAGAAAGTGAGGCAGAGCAGTTGAGAAACTACAAAAGAGCAGGGAAGTACATTAAAGTGACTAGTCTTTGTTACCCTGTTTCTTCCAACATCTTTTCAAATACTGACAATGAGTCATTCTGAAGCCTTGTCATTTTTCCCCGTGGTTAAGAGTTCCCAGACTGTTGTAAGATGTGTCCTGTTAGAAGCATGGATCTACTCCAGAGACTTTTACAGTGATCTAGGCTATTATAAACAAAAGGCAAGAAACCTTAACTCAAAGCTTTTGTTAAAAAACCCACACGTTAACAGAGTCAAGGTAAGTGTAAGGGGCAGTGTTGCGATTTATGCGTGGATATAAATGAAATAATATTCTTCCTAGATGGGAATTAAGGAATGTATATTTAGTTATCTGGATAACCACCATCAACACTTTAGAAAAATGATCCAATGTTTACTTATGCTGTGATGTTTGTAATAGCTGTGCTTTATTGTGCCCCTCTTTTTGGGAAGAGAATAGGAATTTGGAGTTGGCTTCACCATTTATATTTTGAGACCCAACCAGATAGTAGGAACAGCACATCTTCGAGAGAATCTGAGACAAAAGATGGAGTCCTGTTTCTACAGGAGCCGTTGAAGTCTTCCACTGACTTGAGAGGACAAGGATCCCCCCTCCAGTCTAGCACAGCATCTAGAGAACACATCTGGCCAGATGGCAACAGAGCAGCTGTGGTAAGGAAGTTCACAGGCTCTGCTTGGAAGCTACTGAGAACAAGACTGGCTAAAGCATAGAAAACAGCAGAGTGGGGGAAGGAAAAATAAACGGATATGGACATATTTAACTTTTGATTCAAATTTATTTCTCTATTTTTCAGTATCTTTCACATGAGGGAGAAGGCAGTGCTGCTTTCCCCTTTGCCTCTAAATCTCATGCTGTCTTTAGGCACCTAGTAAGGAACTTGTATTTTACTGAACAAGTAAATTTCCCAGATAGAGGCACCAAAAATACTAAGCAGGGGAGAAATACTGACATATCTAGAGTCTGATCAATTTACCAGCAGACCACAGGACCACTTTCTTCCCTGTTGTATCTTATTCAACACAGTGGCAAATAATATTTTTCCCAGTAACAGCCTTCTTGGGTAGCTGTCATGCAGTGGGAGGGGTGACTTAAAAGTAAGCTTTTGACTCCAAGAAAAGTCTTCTTACTCAGTTATTGGAGGACTCTCCTTGTATGTCACACATGAAGTTGGCAAACCCAAAACAACTTTTATCTGCTTGTCCCTGAAACATTTGTAATAGAATTTGACATGCTGTTCTGACATCCTTCAATACAGATGTTTTGAAAGCTAATGGTTTTTTAGCTGTTTATATTCTGTGTTTGTTGGTGGAGCTACAGTGTTTGTGTTATGTGTGGAGTGGCCAGCTCCATAGCAGCAAAATCAGTCAGTAGAAGGAATACCTGGGGAAGTTAAAGTCATCACACTTAAAGCATTATGGCTTTTGTATTTTGTCCTGTCAAATTGCTTATTCGGGTAGCCTAAATTAACCAAAATTCATAAAATGTAATCATAGTTGCAGGCAAAGGTAAAGAGATCAAGACTTTGAGGATGAGCTACCAAAGTATGTGATCGAGGGAAAGAAGGGTCAGAAAGGGAAGTGCTAAGAAATCCCATAGTTGGGTGCACTTCCTCATGTTCCACCCACCTTTTTTTTTTTTTTTTTTTTTTTTGTTAATGTGATATGTCACATTTTCACGTGCCTAACTTCTCTGGACCCTATGGAAGGATGTACCTGGGATGATGGGTGAGATGGATTTAGCCAAAAGATTGTGAGAGAAGCTTAGAATTGGAAAGAAGGTAAGACAGCCTGGACCCAAAAATCTCTTGGCAAGGTTTTAACTCAACAAAGGCTTGCATTAAGTTTGAGATTTGATTTAGAGCTGGTTCCTTTGATTTATTCTTTTAACTAGGTCATGAGTACTTTTGCAGTTTTGCAACCCTCCCAGGCACACATTGTAGACCAAATAGAAACCTTTGCAGTTTAGCAGCTCAGGGATACTTCGCTGTGTTTGCAACACACAAAGGAACATGAAAGGCAACCTTCTGTTTAAAACTCTAGATTGTGCTTGTGTTCAAGTAGAGAGAAGTCTGGCTGTAGCCTGCACGCTGAGTTTGTTCGGTTACCTGTGGCATCCTCGTGTCTGTGTGGCCCAGTAGTGTGTTGGGGAATGAATCAGTGGGGAGAAGAGCTGTAATAGGTTATGGTGGACAATTTTTACCAATGCAGGACAGAACAGCTCTTTCAACTGTTTTGGAGCTGTGTTGACTCATGCCAGGAGGAGGCCTTTCTCTAATTTCCCCTGTCTCATGGGCTCATTTGTTTTTGTCACAGTGGTGGCTTAGGCCATATGTACTGCAAGTAGAGAGCAGTCTTCCTCTGACACATCTCTGCCTTGCACCCCTCCTGTTCCTGGAGACTGCCACTGGCACAAACCCCTCCTTGAAGAGGTTAACAAAATGGCTGTATTGGACACATTGCAGGATGGGGTTGGTAGGAAATGGAGTGGTGTGCAGTGCCAAACCCATGATGCGTGTGCTCTTTCCATTGGGAACACTGAGTCATAAAACGAAATAAAAAGCTGTTACATTTCTGCATGATGAAAAAAAGGGCCTCAGTCTAGCCTCTGTTATGTACTCGCACAGTCTCTGTCCAGTGAACGCTTTCCCTATTATAGGTTATGAAACCTGGCTCCCCCTGGTAGAAATTAAATTTATTTCAGCTGAAAAGAATTGGGCGTCACCTTGGATAGGCCTTCTCCCTCATCCCTGGTCAGGGCCAGGCACTAGTCTTGTGACTTTCTAAATACAGTCCATGTTACTTATTTGCTGTTATTTCAGTTCAGCTGAGAAGAGCTTGGCAATGTCTCCGTTCGGTTGTGTTGTCAGCTGGTTGCATTGCTGATCAGTTGATCAAGGTATGCGTGGTAGAAACTAGAGAAGGAAGCATGTCTATTAGCCATGGTTCTCACATCTAGTTTCTGTTTCAGGTGCAGAGCAAGGTTGTAATGTATCAACAGGAGAAGTAGTATCAGATAGAAGCAAGGAAGCTTAGGAGAGGGTGTGAGCATTCTCACTGTGTCCTGCATAAGATGCACTAGGTGAGTATCAGGTTTTATTGCATGGTCAGTAACAAACTGATTTCAGTGTGGTTTTAGGTCTGCAGTTTTCATGACTTGGTAACACTTGGGCAAAAAAAAAAATCTAATTATTGCAATTATGATTCAGTTATGCTACAGTTTATATTACTGTGACCGTAGATAAGCTGTGATCTCAAACTGTCTGAGACTTCTGCAAATGCCTCTTTACGTTGCCTCAAATATGAACAAATGCAGTATAATTCAAATTGTGTGATAGAGAGATTGAACTGCCTTTGGTAGAAGCAACATCGTAAGAATGAAAGGTGAACAGACAATCTGACAAGAACAAAGGAGGAAAGTTTTGCTTTACGTTGGGGTGTGGACGCAGCTGAAGGAATTGCTGCTGCTTGTGTACACTATAACAGTTGATAATTGTGAGTTGTCCTGTGCCTTGGCTGAAACCTGTTGTGTTTTGTGCAGTCTGGGCATGGATGCTCAGCTACTGTGGTTTGTTGGTGGGGAGGTAAGTTGCTGAGACATAGTGAAACTTGACTGGACACTGAATAGTAGGATGTCCCAAGTGATGCCATTTTGATGAGTTGGAAACACGACCTGGTTACACAGTAGCTAACTAGCCGGAATACTTGAAGTCCGGCCACTGTCTGTGACAAGGTTTCACATCAGGAATAGCTTTATGGATGCAGACTTGCAAAGAAGGCTTTCATGCTTCAGAGGAGGCTGGTTTTGCTTAGGCCAATACTGGTGAAGTTTGTGGATGAGCAGGAATGCCCACTTCACAACCTTGTCTCCTTTGCCCATGCAGAAAATCAAGAGTGGAACCGAGAAGATAATCTGGGGAGCCTGGGTGGTAGTGCTATACTCTAGCTACTGGCTCATAGATGGGTATTATTCTTGCATATTTACACCCTGCTTGTGTTAGCCAGATGATGTGGCCATAAGGCATGGCAAAGTCCTTCCTTGTGTGAATCCAAAGTATCGGTGGCAATCAGGTGCTTTCTTCATTTTGTGCTGTTGGTTCTCATCACCAGGAACAACTGCCTGCATGCATTTTGCATTTATTGTGAGCTAATGGAAATGAGATCTAGGTGATGTGAGGATGGCGTTGCTGTTTGGCAAGCATGATTCTTCCAAGCAATGTCTCCTGTGATGTGTGTGCTTAGGGGGAGTTCTGCTGTCCTGTCCTCCAGTGGGATGTACAAGCAAAATTAGAGTGACTTGGTGGTGATTGGATTTCTCTCCAGTGTCCTGCTTGGACCACTACATTCACTTCTAGCTAGCTTAAGCTGTGGTAGTGAAAAAATTCTTGGTGCTTTGATTTGACCTAAGTCACTTTAACCAGTGTGTTTTTCATGTCCTCTGGGAACACATCTGTGCTTTTCAGTTCAGTGTTCTGGATAAAACGCTGAAGTTATCAGTGTGTGTGAATTTCTGGAGGCAGGGTGGTTTCCTGCTCACAATGGCAATAGAGTTGAGAGCCAGGAACTCTGTTTAAATTTCCTTTGTTATTAGCAGAGTGCACTGTGGCCTTTGGCATTCCCTAATTCTGCTTCTCTACCTGGTAATTATGGTACCTGCCATTTACGGGAGTGTGGAAGATTACTTGAGGTGTGTACAGCCTCTTTAAAGATGTAAAGTGATACATCTGTTGGGTATTAATGGTTTATTAAATTTATTGAGCGCTTTGGGATTGTTGAATGAAAGATGTTGTATAAATGACACTTAATTATTGTTATTGCTGGAGAAGGGCTAGCACAAAAGCAGCAGTTATCTGGGAATCCATGAAACAACAGATCTGAAGTGTACTGCCAACATCTGCTACCACTTAAAACTTCGACTCACTTACAACATGAGGCACTAACGTGGAGGCAGACACGGAGGAGTAGTTTTGTGATCACTGAGTTGTGGCAATCCTTCAGTCAGGCTGTTCATATGCTGAATATACTCTGTACACCTTACCCCAGGGGAAGTACTCTGCCCTGGTAAGACTGTCACAGGGACCACATGATACTTTTATCACAAGTCAGCTTTAAACGTTGCTGTTTCCTTCTTCATGGAACTGAACAGTAATGTGCCCTTGTGTTTCTCATTCATGACCTCAAGTGTCCTCACAAACATGGGCAGGACTCTACCAGAGAGCATAGAGCAAAGTTTTCCAAGGCAGGTAATGAAGCTTTCTATTTCTAGGAGCCCTAAGATCTCCTTCAAACTCCTGTATTTCAGCGTGTGGAAAAATCCATGGGTGTGTGTGGTGTTTGACTCTGGGTGCACAATCTGCTTTTGCTTCTGGAGCAGTGGGAAGCTCTACCTCTCAGTCTTACGAGAAACTGGTAACCTTGCAACACCAGACTACTGTGAGGCATCTAGCCAGTGGCTTCAGAAGAGAGAGGATGAAACCTTCTACCCCTAATGTTGTTTGCCAAGGGCTGTGGTAATCTTATTAGGCTCATTTCCTAGCAATTTCACTGATACTATGGTGAATTCACTGACAAGCTTGCTTTCTTCTAGCCCTTTCTGTGGGTTAAGAACTGCAGATGAAACAGGGCAGGACAAAGGGATTTATTTTGATCCTTCTATTTATGTTCATGTCTGGGACCAATAAACCATCAGCTGGCTTGTGACTGAGCAAGGCTGTTGGTCATGAGGAGCGGGTAGTGTAAATGACTGGTGGAGAAGTTTTGTATGGCGACTGAACTGAAATAAATTTTTCCCATAACAGCTAAAAGAGATCACTTAACCATTTTGAGAGTATATTCATCTTAAAAAAAAAAAAAAAAAAAAAAAAAAAGAGCCCATAATTCATGAGAGAAGGTGCCACTGCTCTTTTTAACCTACTAATTAAATATAATCCTATGGTATGGGAACTTCCAAATCTTATTCTGATAGCTACTTATGGATTTTTATATTGTATAGTACCAGGAGCTGTAGAAAGAGGCCCAGACCAGAATATCAGATGTGTGAGCAGCCCTTCTAGGACACACAAGATCCAGCTTGAAGTTTAGTTTTATATCAGGCTGAGGAGGAGTTTGCATCTTGGAGGTCTCCCGTGTCACATGGACTTCCTAATCACAAGAGGAGGAAAAGGGAGGGCTCTTCCTCCATCTACTATCTGGTCTCTCAATCAGCCTCAAACTCGTGAGGACGCTTCATTTAGATCAATCTGCTGTATTTCTTCTAGCAGTGGTCATAATGGCATTTTAACTCTATACATAAATACTTCATTATTCAGCAAAACCTTTTGTTAGTGGTTAGGAGGAAAGAAAAGGGCAGATGCTAAAATCTACAGGTTCTTTTTTTCTGAGATCTGTCTTCTGAGTTTAGTATCTTAACTCCAAATGGAGGCAAAAAATAGAAGCAATGAATAATCTAAGTACTTTTACTCCTGTTTGATCTTCCTTGCTCTTAGGACACTTGTTGCTCTTTCCACCCTGCGTAGATGTAGGCAAATATTTCCTCCAGCATCTGCCCACCCATGAATCAATACCAGCAAAAGCTTGTGGTTGCTCAGCACGCTTGCATTAGTAATAGTTTGGCTAAGAGCAGTGCCAGTCACAGGAGTGCCCTGTGCTCAGGACACATCTGTGATTGCTCTTGCAGTTGCTTTGCCAGAATACTAGGAAGGAAGATTGCCTCAATCGTTGATGGCTTCATGGCTCAGGAGAGGGGTGTACCATTCCCTTTCCTTTGACCCGCCTTTTGTGCAGCAAAAGCTATGCAGCCTCACTTTGCTCTGTACAACAGAGAGCCTTGCAGGAATAAAATATGCCAAAGATTAATTGGTTTCCAGATAACTTCCTGGTGACAGCAGCTGTAATTTCCACAGATAAATCTGTGGGTTCTGGTTTTGACTGTGAGTCTGTGGCTTTCCCACTTGTGTGCTGGACTGTGAGAGTGCACAGTAGGGGAAATGTTAATTTGGGCATGGAAGGTTAGTCCTTTTGCCAGTGGCTCGGGAGAATGGAACTTAGTATTTGCGCATTGCTGTGAACTCTTGTTTTTCAGAAATCTTCTTTCTTTATAGCAGCAGTGGATACATGCTCCCTTCCAAAGGCAAGGAAGAGAACGCTGCACTTATGACTTGTCTGTATTTGCCTAAACTTTGAGACCTGACTAAATTTCAAATTGTGCCAAGTAGTACATAGCTGGTATCATTCCCAATTCAGACTGCTTGGTTTCACTGGTCGTGATCTGCTCTACACAGTTATTGATATTTAATGGGATAATTCCCTCCGTTAATAAGGAATTAATTTTTTTCTTCCTAGTCTTGAAGTTTCCCCTTAGGAACAATTAAAGCTGACTCCCGATACTTTAACTTTGACATTGCCTTTGATACTTTTCTAATCAGATAAGGTCTTAAGTAAGTATTGTTGGTCCTTAGTGGTTTAGAAACCATCACTCAGAACCCCAAAGACTGAAAAGATAGAACAAAATTCCTTTTTCTGCATCTTCTGTTTCTAAATCTTTTAGTGCTTATTAGTTCCCATTCCTAAGCCCTTCCTGAACTGTAACTGCTAAACTGTTTTTTAATCACAGAATAAGATGACCTCCAGAGCAGCATCTTCACTAAAATATTAGGCACTGCAAAAGTTGATTGTGCGGGGTGGTTTTGGTTTATTGTTCCCTGTGCCAATTCTAAACATTCAGTGTGTTGAATATTGCTCGGAGTCAGATTAAAATATTGGTGTGCTCATCCTCAAGTTGCCTACACAAGAAGAAAGTACCTGGGCTGAAGTTCAGGCAGATGGGATGGGCCTGCTGTGAGTTTTCTGGCATTTAAAATCCAGGCTCTACATGGAGCACATTGAGCACCCCCCTTGCATATGCATTCCCTAGCAGGGGATCTGAGGTCAGGACAAGCACGAGTGTGCTTTGGAAAGATCATTTCCAGTTTTACTCTGAGGGCATGTACAGCTATGCTAGCCCATGATGTCAGGGAGAAATAAATCCTGTGCTGCTGCAGCTCAGTTTACACTCTGGTTTTCTAATGGTCACGATCTCTCAAACCCAGCTACTGCTGGATTTGTTCCTCGGGACCATTCGGCATATCTATACTGAGGATTTTATTTGTAACCGGAGAGAAAGCATGATCCTTCTGCATTTTACACCCTCTTGAAACAAGGGCTGGATGATTTTTTTTATCTTCCTTCTGCAGTAGTTTCAGGAAATGTTGTTTTGTTCCTGGTGATGCTCCACCAGAGTTGCTCTGAGGAGACGCTCTGGCTGACACGCAGCTCAAGACTTGGCACTTACTCCAGAAACACTTCTGCCAAATGCCTTGCCACTGAGTTACTGCTCCTGAGCTCCAAGTGTTTGCTCTTTGCAAGGTGGGGAACTGCTGGAGAAGGGAAGCATTTAGTGAATCACAACTCCCACGCCTTTGCTTACCCACTAATTCCCAGCCAAAATACTTTCATCCTTACTCACACCAGATACCACCTTTACTCCAGAATCTTTTCCTTCCATCCTGTAGTCTGTCATGCATAAGGGAGATGAGAGACTTTGGGGCTTCTCTGAAGACAGATGGCTGACCTGAAGCAATAAATACCAGTGTGCCTGCATCAGATATTTGAGTTACCTTAGTGACTTCTGTTCTCCTCTGTTCCTGCTGTCAGCTGCCATCACCAACCCAGGGGTGACAGCAGAAAGACGACTGTTACCCGTCGATTTGGCTGTAAGAATGTCTCGCAGCTTGACAAGAAGCAGTATCAATTTTTCAAGTGGGTGCTTTGAGAAGCTTTCTCAGCTCTCCTAGATTTCAGTGGGACTTTGCTAATCCTTCATCAGATGTATATTTGATAGTAAACCAGAAGTAATATTTCCTCTGGGTCTTTAGTGATGTAGTGGCACCGATTTGTTGCAGTGTGGCCTATTTTAAGCACGTTAAAGCATGTGCTGACTGGTGTAAGCTGCTCTAAAATGACTTGCTTTTAAAATTCAAATGCGTTGGTGGCAGACAGGACACATCCAGTCATTTGTCTGAACTCGCAGACACTAGAGAAATTGTACTTAGTGAAACAGATGGTATCGTGTTTGTGCTGCTGATATACGTGGCTAAAATCCAGGTTCCTTAAAGATAAATCTGAGAGTGCTTCCTGGGTCTGCACAGAGCTGACATTCAGAAGTGAAACTGTATAGTGTGCAGTAAGAAAGTCAGTTTCTTCTGTGGACAATAAGATGGTGAGGTGGGTGCTGTTTGTACCACTGAGGTTTGAGGCAGCAGTACAAGAAGGTGGAAGCAACACATGTGGAGACCCACGTTCTGGAGCCTCCAAGCCTTGAAACTACAAAAGCAGATCTGAATCCTTCTGCTAGGCCAGGCATGGCACATCTTCGGGCGCAGGTTCAATGTCAGAGCATGGCACCAGTTTGATTCTGTGGTATTTCATGGGATGGAAACTCAGCCTTAGAAAATAGGAAGCATCAAGTCAGATATTCTCTTCTATCCATACCTCTTTGAGCTCACTCTGTAAAGAAAAGGCGGATAATGGTGGTGTTGCTGGCGTGGGATGTTTGAAGGACCTAGGTGTGAGTGTCAGGTAACATCTGAAGATCTTGTGATCTTATGACATGAGCAGAACCTGGTAAGGAAAAGATTGTGGTGTTTTTTGCTGGTGTGAAGTGGTGGAAACACCCCCCTGTTGTTGCAACATTAATTATGAAGGTATAGGTCTTGATAGGCCTTTCTACCATATGTTGAGGTGGTAAGAGTGGTGTTCTTGCCATAGTCTTTTTCATCTTTCTTTTCCCATATCTGTGAAATGAGGATGCCCTGCTTGCTTGTGCATCTTCCTAGATGTAATGGAAGGACATTTGTTCTGTATTTTGAGTTGGTATTTGGATACACAGTGAAATGGATGGGCCTTAACTAGCCAGACCCCATTAGACATAGTTTGTCCTCAAAGAGGGCTGAGTTGGCTAGCTAAAGTAAGTATTGCTCAAATAGGAATAGAGCCACTTTAGTTGGGTTGATGACGTTGAAGGCTGGTAGAAGTGACTGCAGCTGGCTCATGCTTTAAGGAGGCAATGCCAGGCAGGAGTTTGTCACTAAAGTGACTGATACTATTCGTTCCACCCTGCTCCCCTCCCTCAACCTAAAGCTTTCCATGGAAATTTTAGCTGTATTGGATCTGGCTGAGACTTCAGGCTTAGAAACATCCTTGCACTTCTGCTCGCATTCAGGTCTTTAATAAAACACAGCAGTGAGCCAACCGCTGTGAGCGTGCTGGTTAGCGTGGCCTTCCAGTGACTGATGGATTAAAGTTTGCCGTGTCCCCCAGGATGGCGGTTGTTATTTTCTTTATGGTCATGCCTAATAGTCTCCAGGGTGTTCAGGTTACAGAAAGGGGATGACTCAGCTGTATCAGCATCTGAACTGCCTTACTCCGTTGTCTGTCTCTTCACTAACCATGTAAAAAGCTTGAGCAAAGTGGGAGTGAGGCTCAATGCCTGTAATTAGCTGAGTTGAATCTTGGCCATGGTGAGAGGCAGCTGCTTCTCCCTAACTCAATGATAAACCACTGACAAGTTTGGCTTTCACTAAGGATTGGGAGCCTCTGTTTTGGAAAGAAATTGGCATTAGAAAACAGAATGTGTTAAGATGCTTATTTTATTCAGTCTTGAGATAGAGAGAATTTCAGGATGTGGTTCTGACTTTTTCTCAACCACAAAGTAGCGTTTTATTTTACAGTTTCTAATGTGATGGGCTACTCAGGCTTTAAAGATTTCGTTCGGCCCGAGTGAGGTCTTCACAAATCTGCAGAAGTTCACACTGCATATATGTGGCAGAGCTAGAAATAAAACCCGTGTCTCCAGAGACTTGGTTGTCATCACTGTAAGGCAGTTCCCAAGGTCTTTGTTTTCCTTGTGTTACATGAAAGGAAGGCTAGACTAGAGTGTCTGCTGTGACAGAGATTTTCCTTCTGCAAGGAATGAGGGGAGATTCACTTCTCCCAGTGGCAATGAGAATTGCCTCTGTGTTAAAGTCCATAAACTGTAAGAGATTAAGCTGAACATTATGTACATATTATAAATGTAGCTGTGCCCAAGAACTAAAGATGCAGGAAAAACAGTTCGTGGCTTTGGCAGCGGTCTGGAACATAGAGCAAGTACTTGGGTGTGGGGTGTAATGCCATTACTCACTACCATTGCAGTAAGGGCTTCGAGTCTGTCTCGCCACAGTTGCTGGAGCCTTCCTGGGTGCAGAGAACTCAAGACCATGGGGGAATACTGTGGGATTTCTCTAAACCAAACCAGCCACTCGTTAGCTATTGCCTTAAATCTCTAAACCTGCTCTGCTCCCCAAGCTGAACATGCTCCACTGTTCCACGCAAATCATGCAGCTTAGGCACTTGAATTAGAAAGCAGGAGGCACTCTGTTTTTCATCTGGGACACAGAGGTACAAACACATCTAGTACAAACTGCTTTGATTTGTTGGTGTTGTTTTTTTTTTTCTTTTTTTTTCTCCACTGTGTCTGGATGGGGAAGAGTTGTTTTTTTTTTTTTTTTAATAAGAATGAAAAAAGATGAGCTGTAATTATTTTTCCATTTGGCATCTTAGGGGGTAGAAATCACATCTCTAATAAAGGAGAAAAATACGTTATTGGACCTGTTGAGGACATGAAAAATTTCTTCAGTTCAGCTTCAACAGCTGAGCTTGGAAAAAAAAATCTGTGGAAGAAAGAAACATTGTTTTAAATGAAGCCATTTCAGGCTCTAAACTTGGAACTTCTACCTTGAAAAATGTTAGTGAAACATCTTAAGAAATTTGAAACTTAGGACTCATCTGGAGTAACTCTTTCCTATGAATATTTTCATTTTTAATGAGGTCTCTGTTTGCTCCAATGTTTTAATGAAATATTCTGAAATAACTTATACCCCTAAAAAAACAGTTTCTTCCCTGCATCCAAACCCACTGTTATTCAAAGAAGGTTTTTGATGAACTGCCAAGATATGTCAAGATATGTTTGCATTTGGGAGGACTTAAAGTTCAAAACCCACTCAGTCAATCCGATCAGCTGGGCGATACAGTGCGTGAAACTGCAGAGACCAGCATGCTGATGGCTCAACACTTTGTTTTTCCTTCTGTTTTTAAATTTCTGGCTACAAACATTACAAAAATTGCTGCCGTGCTTTAAACAGTTTGGGGTGTCAGAACTAGATCAAACTTGCCCATCACTTACCCTCATGTACCCAAGGCACTTCAGGCCAGTGTGGGGAAAAGTTCCTGGCTGGGGCAGTTTGGAGCACTTCGGCAGTTTGGAGTAATGTTTGCTGTGCCCTCTGGAGTGGTCTCTAAGTGACTGTAGAGAAATTCTGGCTGGCTGCCTTAGCTCTCTAGATGAGCGTGACGTGATAACCTCCCAGTGAAATCCTGGCTTGCAGAAGTGTCGAGAACCTCACCGCTGACATCCATGCACCCTGGGTTTTACCTACAGTGACTGAGTGTGAGTTTTTATTCCCTCTGGTTCTTCTGGGGGCTCTGCTTGTTAAAGGCACAGCTAGAAGGAAGATGTCTGGCACAGCGCCTCCTGGGTGATATCATGGATTGTGGTTCTTAAAAGGCTGCTACGTGCACAGGAAGAAATTTGATCTTGTACAAATGGAACAGCCAGGCACAGTTATGGTCAACTTATGTGTTCTGCTTCCCAGTGAATATATGCTGTTTGGCTTAGATGTGTCTCTCTTGGTTTCATTTGCCAGCAGTTTTCTGTTGACATGCTCGCATGAAAGCAGCACCAAGTAGGAGCAGTGTTGACCAGCTCTTTTTTTTCCTCCTATCTTCCAATTTTATCATCTTCTGTTCCTCTCTGTCTACTGTTTTATATAAAACACTGAGTAGAAGCATACTGGGAGTTTGTTTTTACTTGCCATTATTTGAAGACAGTGTAGGGCTGTAGGCATGCAGGCAGGGAGAATGGGACTCTGAAAGGTGGTGCTGGGGATGATGAGACTATATGGTTCTTAAAATGTTTACACCAACCAGGCTGCCATCATCTGTCTAACTTCCCCCAGATCACCATCAGGCAAGAGGCAGACGTAGGACCCTGTGTGACACTTGACGGATGCTATGAGGCCAATCTGGTCACACAAGTAAAAAAAAAAATCCCTAATGATTTGCATCCTTTGCTGCAGGAGGGTCTGTGCATGTCGGAGCTGCCAAAGAGGGAGGAGTGCATCACGCAGCCAGGGATGCTTGGTGTTCCATGGCTTTCTGGTGAAGCTGGTAGCATGCTCTTGTCTGGGTACCCGTGGTGCGGTATCAATGGAAGCACTGCAGATCCCAGCGTGGGTAGGGACAGATTAAAGTAATAACTTGCAAAGGCTGTGAATTCCATTAGTCAGGCTCAAAAATGGAAAGAAAAATTAGTTTGAACCGATAATAGAAGGCAGAAACATTTCTACATTTAAGTGCATAAGAATGGCTCTGCTGGGTCAGATCACAAGCCTGAATGGCTTGGTATCTTGTTGCTAATCATGGTTGGAGGGTAGAGGTCTGGAGAAAGTGTAAAAAATAAAACATGTACGTAGCAATACTCCCCTCAGATACTCTCCAAATCTCCAGCAGCTGTGTCTGCAAGGCTTCTTGAGCCAGGGGTGGTTTCTTTGTGTTTATTAATTCTAATTTTGATTTCAGAAAATATTTATGCCCTCTTCCTCCGGCATAGGGAATTGCAGAGGGTCCTGGGTTGTGGAAGCAGCAATGTAACTAGCCTGCCTGAAATCAGCACAACCTCCTGGGCAGGGCTGCTAAGCTGTGTTCTTCTGCACCCAGATCATCTGGGTCTGGCTGCTTTCCCTCCCTGTGAGGCTGTGGTTTGCCTGGCAGCCTGACTGTGGGGGGAACTTGTGATCGCAGGGTGCAGGAGGTGCCAGGCTGCCTTCGGTTCCTGCCTGGGGAGCCAGTGCAGGCCTGAAGGGTCGGTGAGGTGGGTGGAGAGGAGATGCTTCAGCCCCGTTTGGGAATATCAGGCAGGGAGAAGGCAGGACACTCAGCTTGTAAACTGATAAGTAAGGAAACCCAGGCTGTGGTATATCGATCACCATAATTGAAAAGACTGTTCTCTGCGGAGACTGAATTAGCTCTTAAGTTAGGATATCCAGTTTACTGCTGCCACAAACAGCCATGTGCGTGCTGTCTCTTCACAAAGTTACCTTGGATGACCTGCCTTTCTGTGTCCATGAGATGGAACATGACTAGGCTTTGGCTTTCACCAAGGCAGCAACATCCCCAGCACTTTTACAGGAACTTTGCAGTTCAGACCAAGTCGAATTTGCATTAGACATCACAGTCTGAAGTCAGAGACATGTAGGGATAATGCCAAGCAATAATCCTTGCCATATTCCTGGACTGCACTAGAAGTCACTCTTGTTCTGTACTGAGGCTGTCCCAGTAACTAACTGGCAGTTGGTAAAGAAATATGTCACTGTTAAAGATGCCACTAAGCCTAGCCTATTTGTCTGCTGATGGAGACATTCTTTGTCTCGCTTCCTTGTGAATCACAGGGAGAGTGAAAAATCACTCGCCAGGCCTCCTACTCAAATTTCTCCCGAGGATATTAATCTGCAATCCTGATGCTGTTCTCCAGAAGCTTCCTAAGGTAGCCAAGCCAAGAGAACAGGAGGGACTTCAGGAGCTGGTCCAAAGTCCTATAGCTTCCAACCTTGTTTGCACCACAAAGTTTCCACTGTGGCTTTACAAGACCAGAGAAAGAGTCTGAACACCAAACTGGCTAGTGTATAAGATGCAGTTCACTGGTTTCAGTACGTCGCCCTGAAGTCAGCGGGATCCAGATAGAAAAACACACTTTCTCTCTAACCAAACTGTGATAAGCAGGGCGCTTCAGGTATGATTCTCAGAAGCAATGTGTACCACTCTTTCTCCAGTGAAATCAGCTCTATTTGTTACTCTGTTTATCTGCCTCTAAAAGAGGTACTGTAATATTTACTTCCCAGTATGAATTTACAGTTGTTTTATTGCTTAGGAAGAGTGGATAAGGATGCAAATCCAAATGGATCGAAATGTCTTAGGGTCAGAGTTTGAATCCAGTACTCAAGAGGGTGACGTATGTTTTCCAGGGTGGTTCCAGGATGATTAGAAGTAGTACTTTGCAAAACGGATCACTTAACCTTTTGGGATTTTTCTGTGTCTTGGCAAGGTACCATGCTAATAGGAGTACTGTTACTTTTAAGACCAATGCCCTCCTTTCCTTTTTGCACCCCGAACTAAATGCTAGAACCTCAACCACAAGCCCTGCTTTAATTAGGTCTGCTTCAAACAGCAGACATGCACACATGCTATGAAGAATTATGGGATGTTGCTGCCAAGGATGCCATCAAATGCCTGAGTGAAAGGGAACATTTACAAACAAATAAAACCTGTTATTAAGGGGATTATTAATGAAAGGCTTTTGAACAAAATAACCACCTCCTCAAAACATCTGAGGTTATTTTTTTGTAAGCTCCTCTTTTTGTTTTCTTTTGGGTAAGCTTCATGGGAAAATAAATACCACTCAGTTCCTCCAAAAGAAGTGACTGAAGAAGCAGTCAGCATCATATGGGTCGGTTCTTTGGGACCTGGAGGTTTCGCAACAGCTCATGTTGTGTCTGTCCATTCATGCCGTTTTTCACAGATGTTGTGAACTTCACAGTCTGTGGTAATTAGCAGCAGGCCTGATGAGGAGCTGTGGAGTTGGAATTCAAGAGTGGGGGCATGGAGAAAAAGAATTCATATCATTATTATTTGGTTTTGGTTAGCTAGGGAAAATGTTTGCAGGGCTGGAAAAATAAGACTTGGCACTTCATGTTTCATTTAGCAAATGGGGGTGAATAGCTGGGAGACAGGGGAACTGGTCTGTGTTCCTGGTTTTGGGATCACCTAGGCAAGAGTTTGCCTGTCATGTCGTCTTTGCTTGCCTTGTTAGATATCAAGCCCTTGTACTGAGCACTGAGCTGACAAGGTGAGAACAGTGGTTGTTAGCTTTGTTTTGCTGCTGGGAGGTCACTGCTTCCTGGCAGAGCAGCAGCAGTGCGTGTCCTTCCCCAGCAGCTCCAGTTCCTTATCCAAAGTAATTATTTCCTAGTGAATGTAACATCAGCAGGCCAGCAACACCTGGTCTGTGTGTCCAAGAGAGCTCTTCATACACAGGGCTGGATACATCAGTGCCTGGGGAGATGATGTTCTGTCTTTTGTGCCATCTTTGCTATGGGAAGAGCTGGGAGGGCAGCTCTCTTAAATCACTGGAGATCTTGCTTCCTGTGAGAACCAGGTCCTGGCTTGAAGAGGGCTAAAGAGATGAGAAATTCCAACAAAAGAGAGGAGGAAAGAGAACCCCTGAGAAAGGAGCCAATTTCTCTGTAAACCCGGTTTCATCAAGCAAGTGGCAATGTGGAGAAGAGAGCCCACATCTCCTGAGGGGCTATCTGTCTTTACATTTGCTCAGCCAGTTGCTCACAGCCTGAGTTACAAGGTGATTCTATGTCCCTTGTCCCTGTTACAGTACTTCATTCCTGGTGTGTATCATCTATTTTGAAACCAAGCTGGGCTGATGGACCAAATTTGAAGACAATTTTGCCTACGGTAGCACCCCGTTTACCTACAATAGCGTATGTTGTTGCTGAGGAAAAGGACAGGTTGTCGTGTGCAATTCTGACTGTCCAAGGGTGAGGTGATGCTCCCCCTGCGCTGTTGTGCTATAGGCAGGGCGAGGGAAACTTATCTCTGAGCTGGAGACTGACTGGGGCTTTCCAAGGAAGCCAGGAATTTGCTGGGAAACGCAGCAGTTTGGCAGATGCTTGGGGGCTGGCAGAGGTACCCAAAAGAGAAAGGCAGGAGTTGATCAGTGTGGAGAAGAAGAGGGAGGGCAAGGCCAAAGTACCTGGGATGGAGGAGGCAGCTTGTACTCCATCAACGGCCCTAACTTGCTAATGCAGCCAAGGGGGTCAGGGTCCTGCAGCTCTCCAGTATCGCTTTGGGTCTGACTGTGGTCATGAGCTCAAACAGCTGGTAGAAAATGGATGATGCAGGAGAAGTGTCTTTGGAGTTGGAAGCGGTAAAAGGCTTGGCTTCTTCCACAGAAAATGTTTCTGGGAATCAGGATGGAAAAAAATTCAGCTGGATTAGGAGTATGCAGCTGGGATAAGGGACCTTGCCAGTTCTTCCCTCCTTGCTGTCACTGCAAAGGAAAGCAAGGGTATGCATTTAAAGGGAATTCACATGATTCAGTTGCACCTTTCTTGAGGTTTGGGAGGCAGAGGCCTTACTGACATCTATCTTGCATCTAATGCAGATTACCCGAGGGCCTCATGCTGCTTACTTTCTGCCTATGCGGTCCAGCCACAGTTTCCTCCAGATAAAAAAACCTCTGGTCTAAGGAAACCAGGGAGTTGAGCTGCTGCTCTCACGAAGCAAGCACACCTCTCATGCGTGGCACTGGACAGCTTAGTGGGAACCTGTGGAAGGGCATAAATGGGATTTGCTCTCTGGTGCTCACCGCTTTCTTCCTGACATCTCTGTAACCTGGTAGTGCCCCCATGAGACTTAATTCAATGCATAGCCCTCTCAGCACTACTGAGTATGGATGTCCTGTGTCACTTAAGCTGTGCAGCTCCTACACATGCCTGGAAAACACACCTCCTGAGTATAGCTGAGCTGACATTCATAGCAGCACTGTGTTCACCAGTGAGCAGCTTGTGATATTTAGACCCCAGTCTTCGGTGACTCAATACAAACCTGAAATCTTCATCAAGTCCTCTTGTTCTGGAGCTGCCTCACGTCAGAAGCATGGGCTGATGGCAATACTTTCTATGTTGTGCCATTATAACTTTTCCATCTGGTGTGGCATGTGCCCAGCATGGCTGCTGCTAGGAAAGGAGGCCAGTATTTAAGGATTTGGATGCAGCTGTGGCAGAAGAGATCCCAAACCTCCACAGCCTGGTTCCAACCCTTGCTGGACACAATAAGGCAAGCCTAGAGCACCAGATTTACCTTATGGTTGAAGTCCCCCACCAATCTACATAAGAGAAGGCAACATCCTCCCCTCTATTAGGGGGTTAGCTTATTCAGAGTTGGAGACAGGCCTTTTGCCTTTGCTGCTCAAACCCTTCCCTTGCTGGGAGCATGCCCAGACAGATTGTGGAGCAGCTCTAGCTCTTCCAGCCCGACATTTATTGTGTGCGAGAGGCAGGCAGAGCTCAGCTTCATACCAAGTCTATATGTTTGAATGAGAAGCACCAAGAGCAGCCTGCCTGCCCTCTTCACAGTGTGTACTTACTGCATGCTCCTACCACAGGTGTTTAAATGCCCTCCAGTGAAAAAGAGGATCTCAAGGGACATGTCAGAACAAGAAGTATGTAAGCATCTTCACCTGGTAGAGCGTTTGACTGGCACAGGGAGCTGGGGGTAGGTGTCTCAGGTGTATGGCACAGTGGAAGATGTAGGCAGAGATCTGTGGGTAGCTAACTTGTTTAGAAATTGTTTCCTGATTGCTTGCTCTTGAAATGACTGGCTTAACTAGGAGGGGTCGCTGCTCACTGCGGAGGAGGATCATCAGTGCAGCCTGCATCCTCGGAGTGATGAGAAGGAGCAATACTCCAACAGACATCTCTCCCTCTCTCTTAATAGTGTAAGACGATCAGGGCGGCTGTGCTTTATAGCTCCTAGTCTAAACCCATCCCACAGTTATTTTGATAGCTTTCCTGTGTTGAATGCTTGTGGTCCTGCCCGTAAAACTGTGCTTCCCAAGATCCTGGCTTGTAATAGTCCTCTGCACTTTCTTTCCTTGGTGGTTTGTAGTCTCCAGTTTTGCTTCTAGGTTTGCTTTTGCTCTCTCCCCCCACTTTCTGCACACCCTCACTGGTAGCCTTACGTTTGCTCGAACCTCTCCCAGCTGTTAATATGACCGATGTCTGAGCAGCACGCGGTTTCCTGAGTGACTTTGGCACATGGTCAGCTGAGGGCCATATGCCTGCAGCCCTGTGTGATTGGAGCTCTTTGCAAGTCCACTGTTCAGTACTCCATAGCAGGCTGGAAAAGAAGTTTTAATGTAAGGCCATAGAGAAAACATTGCACTCAGATACTACTTTTTTTTTTTCCTCAGGTTCAAGCTGTCCACTGTTTCTTCCAGTGTGCGTGTGAAGAAGAGTGCTCCATGTCTGTGGATGCATACAAGGACTCTCTCAAGCAGATTTAAGTTAGCACGCAGGAGGTCTGTGGGTTCCCCTTATGTCTGGGCCTGCTTCTGCCACCTCCGGTGATGCCACAGCGGAGGCACAGCCTAGCAGTATCCACGGACTTACTCTGTGTAAGTAAGGATGGCAGAAGGATGGAGGTATAGTAGGCAGTAACTGTGCCGTTAAAGGTTGAGTAATAAACATATCCATAGGGGTACACAGCTTCATATTGTAGTCAGATGTGTGGAGAGGAAAAAGTACTGACAGAGAATGTAGGATTTGGGTAATGTTTTTCCCCAGATATGGTGTCTTAAGGACTGTTATTTGAAAACCTTCAGATTTAACAAATCAAAACAACAAAAAATAAAAACAAAAAACAAACAAACAAAAAAGGAAATAGATTTTTTAAAATTGCATCCAATTGATAATCTGGCTGCTTTGGAAAAAAAATAAGTCTTAATGTGAAAATATCTATTTTGGCTAGAATAAACGTTTTCCACTGGAGTAAAGACAGATGGAATGTTCTGACCCATTTCTGCAGCAATGTCTCACTCCTGACTGCATGTAGTTTCTTTGGAAGAATAAGCTTATTTAAGGGTTCAGACTATTAAAAACATCTGCTTTCCCAGATATCCTGAAACACTGCAGTATTTGAAAATGGAGAACATGTATAATGCTTGTCCTAACCACTATAAAACATCGGCTCCACAGTTTAAATTGTGGGATTCTAATTATGGTGTGGATATATTATTCAGTCCTATGTAATGCACTTTTGGTTATGGTGCTGTGATCTCTTTTCCTTGGTTGGAACAGGATCAGCTGACCATAGTTGCAGTGTGTGGCCGAACAGCAAATGCATCTGAATAAGCAAAGTAATCACTTCCAGACTAAACACATTTAAAATTTGTTTAACATATTGAACAAGCTTCATCACTGGGAGATGTCTCTTCTGTGAGTGACATCAAGCTACACTGATGTGTCACTTCTGATGCCAATGTCTTTATCTCGTGTTGAGGTCTAAAAGCACTGAGTTCTCTGAACTCGACTGAAATCTTCCTTTGACTGTGGTAGCTCTTGGCTGAGGGCCAATCTCTGTCTGACGTCTGAGCATCTCTAAGTATTAATAGCTATGTCTTCAGTGGCCCCTGTGGAGCAAGAAGTTATAAGTTATTCCGCTCTTTCAGATGGGAAAACTGGATTGTGAACAGACAGTAATGCTCATCTGTTTAGCTTGGAATGACTTGGAGGAAGCTGGTGATAGCACCAGAGGAAAGCGGAGATTTGGCATTAGTTGAGTTCACTACGAGACCCTTATTTGTTTAGCAAAACCGTTCGGTGGTCAGGGAGAAAGGGAAGCAAAGATGCTTCAGATCTCAGCTGTGCTGGAAGAGCACCAGTATAGCCCATGTACGTGTGACTTCTATGTACGGTTCCATAGTTACGATTTTCTAGGCTTTTCTCTGTTTTGGTGTTTAGTCCTGATATTATCCTGACAGCACGCCCTTCACTTGTTCTTGCTTTCCTTGCCTTTATTTAATTCTCCAAAGCACTAAGGTAGGCATCTCTCTGTTTATATTGTGCTTGAGACAGAGCGGTGAGAGCTTCCGCTGAGTGGCACATATTCTACACCCACCCAGGTGCTGATCTGATCGTGTCTCATACCGGTATGTCTGGCACCAGTGAGGATGTCCAGCGCTTGCGGGGTCTCCTGTAGGCGGTCCCGCAGCGAGAGGGCAGCAGTGCTGCTGTAGGTGCTAACTGGGAGATTGTGGTGCTTGGCTAAAGCTCTGCTCATGTTACAGAATAAGGGTACAGCAACATAGCAACATGGCCCGCCTGCCTACGTATATGCTCTTTTGCTAATTTGGCCGTCTTCTTGCTGGCTGCATTTCTGTGGTTGTGGAAAGAGTTTACAACGCATCTGTGGTCCCTAAAGGTTCTCTGGCTCCCTGTTTCTCTGGAGAGAAGGGTGCTATTAAATACAGCCTCCCACCAAATTCCAGTGACTAATCACACACAGACCATAGTCCCAAACCAGCCATGACTCAGACACCAGCGACCCTCTTCTGAGTAACGCTGCAGGAAGAGCTAACGTGCTTCATCCCTGGCCTTGCACAGGCAATGGGAATGCTGAATAAGAGCAGACCAACTAAAAAGGCTGGTTCTTGAGCAAAAAAAAAAAAAAAAAAAAGAAAAAAAAAAATGCTGCCTGCAGTCCCTAGGTATTGTCCATTATAAATACTGAGCTTCCACATGGCTACAGCTGAGGCACAGCAAAGGAGCTGAACGCGGATGCTGAAAAGGTTTGGGGCAGATTCAACTGGCTGGCAGGGTGATGGGAGAAGTCCCCACCATGAAGCCTGCCTTTGAGTTTAACGAGATATTTGAGCACACGCCTCAGGGCAGACAGGAGGTCTTGGGCCCAGTGTCACTGTATTTAAGTTTAGGTGTAAGTTTAAGCATCCTGCTAGAGTAATGGTTTGGATGAGAATTAAAAGATGAGTTCCTGATCGAGCGCATGTCCACCTAGAGGTACAGTTTTCTTCTTAGACTTAATTTCTTTACAATGGAACCCTGCCTTCCCCCTTTAAAAGACTTTCTCTTGAATAACAATGTGGTTGGTCATTTCAACCTGCTTCTGTAGTGTTTGTTCTTGCTGCAGTTATTTTTGTACACTCAAAAGTGTCTCTTTTTTTCTCTGACTGTACTTACATAGTAAGGGACTTATTGAAATGGATGACGTGTTATTTTCAAAATCATTTGAATACAAAAGTGAAGATGGAAAGTTTGTGGCAAATTGCTCTGTTCGTGAGCAAAGGGACTCAAAGAAGTTAGCTTCCCAAAGCAACTGCAGCCATTAAAAAGTCTTTCTAAATGTTTCTGGGTTTTCTGAACACATTCTTATCCTTATGTTTAGTTAGAAAGATACTTTTTTATCTACCGAGAAATGTCTATTCTGTTTTTTCAGAACCTGCAGTTTTGAAACTTAAAACAAACAAACAAAAAAAAAAGCTTCCATTTATATTCCAAATACAATCAAGATTTTCTTTAAAATGCTTTCCTCAAAGTTTTTATTGTTAAGAACAGGGCATTCAGAGATGAGGCTGGATGCATAGTTTTGTCATGTTTATGAAGTCATGAAAACATCTGGATACAGTATGGAAACCCCCAACTGAAAATTTTTTGAAGTCTCTCTTTAATATAATCATCTGGGCTTACTCCACTAAACTGTGTATTTATTGGATTTGGATGGAGATGAGGTAAGAATCACACTGATACTGTTGAATTTAAAGGTATTGTTAAGATTGCATTGCTTTAGGGATGTTAAACTGTGAATGTTAATTGTATACACTTTTCAGTACTTAATTTCTACTTCTACAACTGATTCACAACAATCATGCGTATCAAACAAGTCAGGTAGAGAGCAATGTCTGTTCAGTGGTTGCTTAAAAAAAACATTGTGGCATGTCCTTTTCCTTTCTTAAGTATCAAAGAGCAAATAAGCAGCCTACCGTGTATGTGGCCCTGAGTTGGCAATGGATCGCTTCTGCTTGACTTCATCAGCATCCGTTCCTTAATTAACAAGTGGGACTATGTTTGTAAAATGAAATATAAAATTTTTGTTTCTGCAGAATTTTTTTCAGAAATTCTAAAAAATTTCCTAGTTCTCTGAAATACCCTCATCTATTTGGCACCCTCCTTTATCTCGTTGTAGTCTTCAACTCTAGAAAAATTATAGCTCCTTGAGAGCTAATTTAAAGAAAACTCTCACCCTCTGCTTTCACAGACATCAGAATCTTTGGAAAGACACTGGTCAGCACATCTATGCAGGCCTGACTGATTCATTTGCCACTAACTTTTCAACATTTTAAATCACTTCCAAATAACAAAAGGAAAAGTCAAATAATAGTAATAAAACCTGAGGCACCACGTAGTATGCAATGTCCCAGGATGAAGAGCTTCATCCTGGCTCTGTTGTTGTGTTATCTCTTGCTGCTAAACACCAGTGTATGGAATAATTCAACATGTCAGGGACCCTGTCCTTATTATCATTTACCTCTCCCCAGTCTTTGTCTCCTGTAAAATTCCTGATAATGTTTTTAACTGTTCTTCTTAAAGTCTGATATGTAATAATACCATTACTTGCAGATGTGATGATACCCACTGATAAGAATAGCTTCAGTAGATGGGGCCAAAGGTCTGTCTTGTGCAGCATCATCAGCTGTGGCCAGGAATGGATGAAGTTCAAGGTTGTGATATTTCCCCCTTACATTCTCCTGCCCTTCAGCAGCTTTCAACTCAGAAACTACTTGAGTCTATCTCTGGGTTCTGACATGCTTTTTTACTTCTATGTCTCTGCCTTAATTTTTTTTTCAGATATCACAGATACACGTAGGAAGGAGAGTGTATATTTTCAGGCTAAGCAGAAGAGTTCAATTAAGCTTCATTCAGTTTTTCCACATAGCAGGGTCATAGCAGCTTAGTCTGTAATGGGAATTATACCTCTGTAAATATTTCCAAAGAAGCCCTAGAAGTACACTGCTTGAAATGATACAATGGAAGAAGAATGTGATAGCTATAATGTTTGTTTTATTCTTGTATGCAAGGCCAAAGGAAGCTGAAAAAGAAAGGTAGGAATGCAAATAGAAGTGTACAGGATTGTGACCATTGTTGATAGTGACTCTGTTCTTTGTGTTGGGAAGTTTTCTGCTGTCAGCCCACTGCAGGATAGCTGGTGACACCTTGTGTTCCCCGCATACGCGGGCGGTTCACTGGATTCAACACAATGAGTGAGTCCCTCTGTAGTCGGTAGTGAGAGACTGACAACTACGAAATGGTGACAGCTTACACCAACTCCGTCTTCGGTTCTAGGGTTAGTCTCTGCTTTTGTTTCTTCTGAGCCAGTGCTGAAATTGCCAATCAGTGAATGAGCTAATTAGTAGAACAAAAACTCTTTCATGGAGCAATTATTTCCACTTTCCAGCACTGCTGATACAGTGTTGGGGAAGGCCATGTTTTCTATTCAAGTAGCACACAGGTTTGAAGTGTTTCAGTTTCTTGCAATCCAGATATATACAACAGTGTAACTATCTTCAATTGTGGTCTGCAGAGAAAAGAGATGGTCGAAGAATAGAAATGCATTCCTTACTACAAGATGGGAAGTGGCCTGGGATGGTTTCCAATGATCTGTGCCCGCAACTGAAGCCAACCAATGACAGGAGAGTTCCCAGCCTCTTAAAATCCCCCTTCTTAATCTAGGCTTGGAGGGTTGCTGGACTGTCACAGGTAAGGGAGCACAGAGCAAAAGTAATTGCTACCTGCAAAGCTGCTGTGGGAGAACAGCTTATATCTGAACTGAAAACAGGTTGGAAACTGGCGGACCAGTGCCCAGCAGCAGCCATGTGGATGGCCTGGAGGAAGCAGCTGAAAGCAAACAAGCAGTGGGTCTGGGTTGTTTCCAAGAACTGTCTAGGTCACCTCCTTATCTGTGATTTATATATCTTGTGAATAGGCTGCTCGACTATCTGGATGAGAGGACTCACCGCCTTGGAATTAAATCTGGGAAATGCTTTTGGAAAAACAGAAGATGTGCTGGATGAGGATAGTGTTGTCCCTCCGGCCTGGCAGGTTCTTATAGGTTTGGGGTTTTTTTTTCCCATTAAGAGGAGAAATTGATTATATTATTTGGAGAGAGATATTCCTTGGAAAAAACATAATTTACTTAGACACCATGTACGTGATGTCCTGTTGCTATGATATCAAAAGAAACAAACAGTTTCCTTGTCAGAAATCTCCAGCTCTCTTCAGCAGGCTCTGTGCCCCAAAAGCTCTGTCTGTCTTCCCCCCTTACACAGGCATGTCTCATGCTTCTACCTCTAGGCTTTCTCCTTTGCTTAGGTACTTGAAAGATGCCTTGCATTTATTTAGGTCTGTGATTGTGGATTTCAGTCAGTCGTTACCAGCTTCCAAAGTAATTGTGTGTTTATAATATTCTGGAAGGACAGAGATTTGGCTCTGGAGTAAAACAAGAAGGCATTTATACCCGCTTTTCTTTTGTGTTTGACTCCTTGGACTGTGTATAACCTTTTTCCTTTTCACCAGATGGTAGATGTTTCATCCCTTGTGGACTTCAGAATAAGATCAAAAGATAGACATGATGATGGTTAACTGGATTAAAACCAGTGTTTGGTTGAAGTAAAGTGATGTTTCCTACTGGCTCGAGTCTCTGAATTTATAACTGAAGGACATGAAGTGCCTAGTGTCAAGGCTGTTGTGAAAAGTAGCCGAGTGTGGAGGACAAGAATGGAGCACTGAATTGCAGGAAGGGGACTATCCTACAGCAGGGTGGGAGGATCTGGCCCATGTGGGAGCACATGTGCTATCCATGCTGTCTCAGAGCACTGTTATTGCCTGAACAATGTTACATTACATTATTGCACGAGCAGACTATGCTCATTCATTTCAGCTTTGGTTTTAGGGCTGACAATAGTGAGAAATTTTGTGCCAACCACATCTTCCTGGGGATTTCTTGACTGCCTGTGTAATCCCCTATGTGCTGGACCAGATGATCCCCAGCGATGCAGGGACTCCCCTTCCTAGGGTAGCTCCTATTTGCTCTGGGATTTCCCAGCATATCCAGGCAACAAGGAGTCTACTTATTGAGTGGAAAGCTCAGATGTACTGTGGCTGCACAGATTGATTGTAGGGCATATGCACAGCTTTCCGAGAGCTGGATTCCACTGAGCTGCCATTCACCTTTGTGCAAATTCACCAAAATGCCTTTCAGACACTCAGTCTGTGGGCAGGAAAAAAGCAGAAATGTAGAAATATGACCATACCTCTTTAATAAGTCACAATTTAATCAGTCTGTTCAATACTCTGTAGTGCCACCTGGCCCTGCCTGAGCCGCAACAGAAGGAAGTTTGCCTTGCAATCGGAGTTGTTATATGTGAATCTATTTCTGTTAAACCAAGTGGGAAAACCTTTGGGTCCCATTCAACATTTCGGGAGGTGACACAGTCACCAAATGTAGACTCCCAGTTGAGTTGGTCACCCTGCCCCAGTACATACAGTATTTGACACAAAGATTGACTTCTGCCGCCTTACTGAGAGTTTTTTGTTGCATGTAGCAAAATCATGCCCTGTTAATCCCCTGACAGCTTCTGTTCTCTGCTGTGCAGCATGGTGTCACCTACACCTTCGTTACTTTCTAACGTGATGAGGAATGGGCAATTTCTAACCCAATTGCATTATCTTAGTCTCCTCCTTATCATTCCCAGGTTCCACGGGATGTTTTTCCAAACATCATCTCTCTTATGTGTAGCCTGCAATGGGAGACAAGATTTTCATAAAACCTTAGCAACTGTGAGGTGTAAAATGGGATTTTTCCCAAGCACATACCCTTTGAACTCCACTTCTCTTGAAATCAGTGGTGAGTGGTATAGATTTCCATGGGTCAGGGTTAGAGCAACAATAGGACTTTTGTGAACTCCCACAGACGGAGCCATGATTTCGGCATTCACCATCCTGAATTCTCTTTAGGGACGAGAAAAAAAATCCCAGCAAGAGACCCTAAATTAACATAATACTTTCCTCATTCATTTCAGCACACAACGTGGGAGCAGAGAGCTCTCGTGAAGTTGCCTGAATGTTTCTGCCTCCATTTATCCTATAAAACAAATATAGAAGAAATAATCTGAACGAAAGTTGATGAACTTTTCAGATAGGGGACTGTACAATATTGAGTTAAATTAAACTTGGCCTTGAAGTATCTAGAGATCGTGATATTAGTCTTAGAGAAAACAGGTTTCTGCTGAAATTATCACCAGTAGTGACCTTGGCCTTGAAATCTGTGTCATTAGGCTGTAGATTTAGATAAAGAATTTGGGTCACCAACAGGGTTATAGTATTCAGTGGATTATTCACCAGTTCAATGGGTGTAGTATCCACAGCCTGTGGTTTAGACTCCCACCAGAGTTTACCCCAGGCTGACTCAGCTACGGTGGACTTCTGTGATGGTCTTCTGCATTGGCTGGAGGAACGACAGCCAGCGAGACATGAAGCTGTATCACTTCCTTGCTGCTAGCTAGCCCAGCGGGGCCATTGGGCATGTTTTGCTGGGCCCAGTTCTTGGAGAAAGACTGAACTTCCATTTCAGTGCTCTTGGGGCCTGTTCCTTGAGTCCCAACTAGAAGATGTTGTATCCCCTCAAAAAGCTTTTAATACAGCTTTTTCCTATAGCTGATTAAAATAATTCAGTATCCTCAATATCACCTGTCTTGGCAAAATACCGAAGTTTGAGTGAAAGCTCCATTAAAGCCAACTTTTATTTAAGTTCTTCATCTCCCAGATGTACTACTGTAAAGACTGCAGCTGTCTAAGCAGGCAGAATAGCGCTGCCGCTCCCTGTCTGTGTGCAGTGTGTTTTCCTGGCTCTGCGTGTTGGTGTGGTAAAAATAGCCATATTTTAAATCTATTGAAAATATTAAGGGCTTAATTATCTGCTTTGGAGCCTTTTTCGGATGAGACTAAGGAGATATGAAGAATTTGGCTGCTGTTCTCCGCTCCTGCACCACCCAGCCATAAGGAGAGCTAAAGCAACTCAGTGGCTACTGTATTTTTAGTGGCCCCTCTGGCAGGAAGAGATCAGAGCGAATGCAACTGCTTCAATACCCCCTTGTTCCAGGCATGTGTGTGTCTGTCCCCAACAGACCCCTTGGCTGTGTGTAGCTGTTGTAGGAGCTAGCTTTATATGAAAGAGGGAAAGTAAAATCTATTTATAGGCAGTCTGAGCGGCACATTAGTCAAGGCTAGGTTGTTGACTCATGCCCATCTGATATCATTTAAAGGGTTAGATATTGCCAGCGAAATAAAATAAGTGCTGTTACTCCCTTCTAGTCAATAGAATTAACTGTTCTTAAGCTGACATTTGCTTTTATGGCAGAAGCAGCATTGCGTCTCAAGGGTACTTTTATAAATATATACATTGCTGAAAACGGTGCTAATCTGGATTTCCTTGGGATTATAGTGATGGAAACAGAAATATGAGGGCAGCAAAACCAGCAGAGAGCCTTCAGCTCTGTTGTTTGTCACTTATGTTCATCTCTGTTAAAAGGACCTGTGGAAATCAAGGGCAAAGGAGGCAAAAGGCAGCCCTGTTAGCACCAAGGGCTCCTCCTTTTCCACAGTAGAGTCTTGGAAAGGCCTTTCCCTCCTCCTCCTCATCCCAGCCTGTCTCAGGAGTGTTCTCTTTGTTAAATAGAAACTGTTCTGTTTCCTGTCTGTGTTGAGCCATCAGCTTTTGGCGTCAGTTTTCAAGCCCTGAATCACGCTCTGGGGATGCGCGCTGGAAAGCTGATGGGAACCGATTGCCTATCAGCAGCTGAGATGCAACTCATGGCTTCGCTCTTCTTGGGAATCACAGTGTGCAGACCTGGACAGCATCAAGTGCATAGCGTAAGGGACCAAGCACCTCTCGTGGGCTGAGTGCATGAAATCCTAAGGCAAATGCCTATTGCAAACTTCAGGGCACGAGGGAGGTGGGAGAAAAAAAAAATCAGCTCATAAGGCTTTGCCTGCTGGCTCAGGAGCAGGGAAAGAAATACAAAATGAATGAATGTAGTTCCTTTTCTTTTTTAGGTCACCGCTGAAATTATCCGTGAGATATTTAATGCTGAAGTGGAGGAGAAAGCTGAAAAACTGGGAGAACAACTGTTTGAAAACTGGTGAGCCAAATGTCTCTTTCCAAAGAGAAAAATGCAGGATTTGCTTGGTGTAAGGTCACACTTGTCCAACAGGATCCTTGTCTTTCCTTCACACAGCTGGGATAAAGAAACTAAGGCCAAGGCTCAGGCATCCTGCTTGAAATGTAACATAAAAGGGAGACGCAAAAGGCAGGTGGGGAAAACTGGCTGTGAAAGAGGCCTCTCGTGCACCTTACACTGGCTGCTCCGGGCCAGGCTGGCTCTGTGAAACCAGAGCCGCAGCCATAGATGAGAGAATGAGAAAAGAGAGCTGAACAATTCCTCACAGCTGCTTTAATTCCCTTTGCTGCCCAAGTCGAGCATGTTGGCCATCATCTCCCATTGAAGGGATGCTAATAGCTGCTCTGCAGAGAGGGTACACCCTTTGACTCAGAGCAGTGGCAACGGTACCTTGATTGCACTGTTTTGATCAAGACTAATCAACACCAAAAGATGTTTTGCCTCTGGAACAGTTTTAATATATCGTGGTAATAATAGCTGTCTCAGGAAATGTTCCTGGAAGGGTTTGTTTTTCTCCCAAATGAGGCTGGGGGCAGACAGAATAGCACTCATAAGAGACAATACCCTATCCGATCCCAACCCTTGGTGGGGTCTGGAAAGACTTCTTTAAAGAGCTGCTCTGTCTCATGAAAGGTGTTAATCAAAATTTAGTCTGCTGCTCCTCAGGTTAGTACTGCACATGCTGTGCTCTAACTAGGAAACTTATCCTGGACCTGAAAAAAATCCTTCCCCGATATAAATACCTTTCTAATAAAAATGTGTTTTCTTTTTCTGACAAAACAAGATTTTTCATTAAGCAAATGGGAGAAAACTGCATCCAAAACCACGCAGCAGTAAAGCACATCGCAATAATACAGGCAAAGTAGTCATCAACAATAAAACAGTCTCTTGGAGAGGAGCCTGAAATATCAAAAAAGCTGCTTGTATTTGTGATATGTTGATTAACGATGTGCTAATAGCTGAGACATGTCTGTAATAACTAATTAGTTTAAAAAAAAAAAACTAATCAGAGCCAGGATCTTCTTTGGGCTGAAAGGGCATTTACAGTTTGCCAGCGAGGCAGACATTAGGATCGTACCCAGCAGATCTGGGAAATCACAGCCATGGTTCAGCAAAGCCCAGAAAGCACATGCTTAACCTTACCATCCCTCCAAAAAACTTGTGATATATATAGACAAGACAGAGCAAAAGAAATATTGCTGCCATTGGAGAAAGGGGGAAAGATTAAGTGAGTTGGCCAAGTCAGGCAGGAGGCCTGTGTCAGATCCAGGAGCTGAAATCACCTCTCCTGAGGATGGTCTTTAATGTTGCCAAAGGCAAGCTCTCCTCTAATCAAGAGCTGACCTCCCTGTGGCTCCTTGTGTAAGATCTCCCTGCTCTGCGGGACCTGCCACTCAGATCCAGCTTCTTTCTTTTATCTTTTTGCTTGTCTGCCCTTGGTCAGCTTTCCAAGTGCACCATGGTAGAATAAGCATCACCGGTGAAAGGGCTGAGTAGGGCTTTTCCTGTTGTAAAAAAAAAACAAACCACCCGCCCGCAAAAAACCTTCTCTGATATTCTCTTTAACCCATACTCCTGGAAAAGCTTAATGCCTCGGTGGAGGGCTAGGCTGTGCGGTGTGATCCAAAAGGTGGGGAAGAGAAGGAGAGCAGGAATTAACTCCGTGGCACATAGCAAGCAGAGACCCCAGCACAGAGCAGGGACTGCCAGGATCTGCTCTGCAAAACCTGGGGGAAGCGAATGCAAGCTCAGCCCTGACTGCAGGCAGGAGAGATAGAGTTGACGGAAGACAGAATTTCACCTCTTTGCTCTTCTGCTCCTCCCTTTTAGGAAATCCTCGGAGAAAGGAGCTGGTGCCCATGCCTGAGCAAGCTCCCTTCCTGCCAGCTCAACCTGTACAAGCAAGCAGATTTCAGTACGTTGGTAACAGACCCCATTTACAGGCTGACTGGCGAGATGAAGAAGCAGAAGGAGCAGCATGAGAGGGACTAATTTAAAAGGGAACATTTTCAGAGGAGCTAGTCCAGTCCACCCTTCCCCAAGATGTTCACCTTGCAGACAGATGCTTTTCAGTGGGGATGCAGTCCCTGCCTGGTTGCATCTGCCTAATCCCTGACCTTTTAGGTCAGTGGGAACAGTCCCAGGCAGTCAGGAGGCTTGGGAAAAAAGCCCCAAATGAGAGAAAATCAGACTTTGGGATCTTTGAACTGTTATTGCTGCTTGACTCATGGCTGTGGGTATTTTCCTCTCTGTGCAGCTGTTGGGAGAACTGGGGGTGGCTACTGGGAGATGATTGAATACATGTGACATCCCTGAGGCAAAAGAGCTCTGTGGTGAGGCCTTAAAATGTTATGGCAATCCTAAAACAACCAGCAACTCTGACAGGCACTGCTGTCTTGCAGGACTGTGTCTGGGGGAGCAGACATTGGCTCTGTTGTGAAATTCCTTGAGTTATTTGTGCAGTGATAGCACTCACCGCCCCCAGTGTTACGTGAGCAAGGTCAAAGGGATCTTCTCTTGCCCCCAGAAAACTTATTTCTTACAAAATAAATGAGAAGTAGAAATAAAGGGGCTGTTGCAACTTTAAAGTCTTAAAAGAAATGGGAGGATTGGTCAAAGGTGGGTGCTGAGGGCCAGGTTCCTCTAGGTGCCTTCTCAAATGGAGTTGGCTCTCTAAGAAGGGAATTAGTGAGGTGAAAAGGAGCTCATCTGCTGTAGAAGTTAGGACTGAGGATGACTTCATCCTTGTCAGCCAGGCTCTCTATCAGTCATACAGCGAAGGAGAGGCGCTTAGCCCCTGCCTGCTGTCAGGCTGCAGCTGAGGAAGCCGCATGGCCCTGCTGCTCGCAGCTGCCGGCTCCTCTCTCTTCCCAGCTCTGCTTCTCGGAGGGGTCAGAGTCCAGGCAACAACCAAAGTGCCAGGGAAAACTTCCCGTGGCAAATAGCTGGAGTTTCTCCTCCATCTGCAAAGCTGAAAATGGAGACAGACCAAAAAAAAAGTCTGAAACCCCACAATGATGACAATAATCCCCAATTCCCTTCTAGTCAGTCTCATCTTACCCCACCCTTTATTTTCTTCTCCAGCAGGAAAATGTTTCCCCAGCGTTGCTGGCACCCTTAGCAGGACAGATCCGGTGCAGGAGTTGTGCTGGGGGTCAGGCAGAGAGCTAGCATGAAGGGCTGGGATGGGATGCTGGGTTTCTTTCAGGACAGTGAGTTCAGATCATTTCCCTGCCAGAATTTTTTCCACGTGACCTCAAGCCTGCCCTTTAAACCCCTCTTTGCCTCAATTCTCCGGCAACTAAACAGGGATAGTAATTTTTCTCTTTAGCTGTTTGGATTGTAAGCTCTCTAAAGCAGAGGCTGTTCCTTCTTAAGATTGTGTGCCTCTCCTAGCATGCCTGGTCCTGGCTGTAGCTGCTCCTGTGAAAATCCTTTTAATGAGAGAGCATGAGCGCGTGTCCTCCTCTCTCTGCTCTGGATCAGCCTGTTCTTCCCTTTTAGGTTTCTTATCACTGCAGTTGCACCAGCATCGAGCAGACTCTAAATTGTCCAAGTGCGAAAGCACGGCACGTGTTGTCCCAGTCAAAGTGTGAAGCAACCCTGAACTTCATGCAAATCCCTTGCCTGAGCCAGATCGGAGCACAGAAGCTGCTCTAACGTATATCTGAATAGCATTGCTGCACAGCACGGATTAGCCAGGCGCATTTGCAAAAAACACGGGGCGGTCTCTGCTCAGCGAGGGAGGTCCCTGAAGGTCGTGCCTTGGCCCACGGTGTGCCTTGGGACAGGCTGTGTGTACGCTGAGCATCTGGGTCCCTCTGGACCGCTGGGCTCTCACTAGCAGAGCTGGCCATAGGACTCTGAACAGGTGTTGCAAATTTTGCTCTTTTTGTGTTTTTTTTTTTTTTTTTTTTTTTTTACAAGCAGGGTAAGACCATCTGTTATGCTCTGAGGTCATTAATGATTTCCAGGATTGCCAGGAAAACAGAAAATACTTCTGCAGCATACAATGTGTAGGCCGAGCAGATAATACACATAGATATGCAAGAAAACAGACCAGGGTGTAGTATTTAATGAAATATTACAGTGGAGTGGCTTCCAGCGGTTTTGCCTGAGGAAGCTGCGCAGCTGTTTCAAGCTGTTGAGCACTTGGGGAGATGATCTGTATTTGCATGACAAAGGCAAAAACAACATAATTGTCTACGTTACCTCCGTCTCGGTGTGCCATGCAGGGATGCCCTCCAGCTCCTTGCTGAGATAGGGGATGGGACTGCCTCCGCCTGCAGCCAAGGATCTCCGAGGCGTTACCTTGTCACTCAAACCCACCTCTTACATGGGGAACTCGGTTTTTTGGGCTGTAGCCCAAAAATCCGAGTGAAAGCCTGCTGAAGCCAGTGGGAATCTTTCCATGAAATGCTCAGGGGTTTGCCTTGGATTTCGCTCGCTTTCTGCAAATCTGACCCCAAGCCAGCGGAATGACTCCGTTTGGGGATACTCACGCTGTTCCTTTGAGGAAGGTTTCAGAGGTTAGGAAGAGCTCGCCTCCGGATGGGAAGCAGAGCCCTACCAGGAGCATGTGGGGTCCCAGGGACCTAATCACCCCTGGAGCCTTAACGAAGGTGTGGGGCCAGGCTGGGGTACAACCCCCCCGCTGCCCGCCGGGCAGCCGTGGGTGCTCGGGGAGGGCTGTGGCACGTTCCGCTCCCGTGGCTTTTTCCCACTGGCCATCGACATCTGTCTCGAAGCCTTTGGCTTCTGTGGGATGGGCAGGATCGGGCTGTGCTTCCAAATCGGTTATCAGGAGTCTGCCTCCAAGCGGGAGGCAAAAAGGTGTGTGATGATAAAAATGACTGGACGTTTCATTTGCGGGCGAGAAACCAAGCTTAGTTTTCCTAGGCTGACATAGGTTTCCCGTGCTCTGACAGTACAGTTTTTGTTTGGACACTATCAGAGCATTTCATTTTTAAGTGCTACTTTGCCTTCCTGATGGAGATGCTTTTGTTAAAATATGACTCCAGTATGTTATATACTGTTGTTTTTATAATATACTAATAGTCTGTTTTATTTTTTTACTGTTGCAATGAACTATTTCTACCTCACTGAAAAGGAGAATGTTTGTTATCAAGAAAAACAAATCAGCCTTACCAAAGGAAACTATACTGATATTTCTGACTATATTTTTAAGGGATTCACTGATAAATTTCCACAATGTGCAATTTTAATTGATCTTATTCTGTCTAGAATCTTATACAAAAATATTGGGGCTTTCCAGAGAACAGAAATTACACTTGCCAGCCCACCTGAGTGTGATTCTTTTTGCAGAGATAAGGATGCATTCTTTTCACTAGTGCAAGAGTCCCTTCATAAACTTATTTCACAATCCATGTGGTCTGGCAATAAGAGCCTGCAGTAATTTAACATTACCTCTTTTGTATTGGTTTTTAAGTGTACCTGAATTGCAATGCTGAGGTTGGATACCATACAGACAGACTCAATGAGTCCCTACCTAGTGTAATTGCATAAAATAGCCAAGAGATATTGTTAATCATCCTGGTTTTTGTCTGGGGAATTTGGGAATGGAGAGAGAAATTGTTTTCCAAAGCTGGTGCAAGGAATCAGATGGAGATGAAACCATGAACACTGGTCCCAGGAGTCCCACACGGCAACAGGACCTCCAGCATGTGCTACCTGTGTTTCCCATTCTGTCTTGCCGATGGTTTCTCAAGATCCCAACCTTGTAAAGTTTTTTCAGGAGCAGCCACTCTGACCTGTTGTTTAAAACTTTGCTCTGCCCTTGAGGAAACAGAAGTTTTCCTCCCTCTCTTGAAACTTGTGGTATCTTCAGCTGTAACATCACAGGGAATCAATCAATATGATCCTGCATAAAATTGTTTTCTCAAAGCTTCATCCGATTCCAGAAGTCTTATTTTCTGAAGGTCATCTCAAGAATGGTAGTTAATACATGCATCTTTTTTAATTTGCTCAGAGTTAGTGGCTTATCAGGATCGTTCTAAACTTAAAAGCCAAACTTGGGAGTTTGGCTCCCAAGTGCTTAAACAGATTATTGTGGTTTGGTGGTCCTACTCAGGTAGATAAGTTCCTCTTTTCACCATACATATGACCTCTACTCCAGCTCATCCAAAAGGGGTAGCCTGATTCCCCTGCCAGCAAAATTTTTCACTCCGTCATGGTGAAACTGGATGAAATGGTGAGGACTGGCCTCTCCGATTGCAACAGAAGGGTGTAGGGGTTGCAGTATTTGTGGTATGCCAAAGTAGAAATGTGGTGCGGTGGAGTCTGGCTTGAAGCAGAGCCTGCAACTCCTGCCTGCTCTGGAGACGTGCCCGCAGTTCCCCCCGAGGAACTGGCCTGTCACTCGGTAGATGCACAGCACCGCCAGTGCTTTAGGACAGATTTACACAGAGGATGATTGGAGACAGGCTACCCTGCCGCATGATTTGTTTGGGTTTACAGATTTCAAAGTGTTCTAATCGCCTTTTAAACAGCTATTCCTTTATTCAAGGAAATCTGCCTCAGGCTTTTCCAGTTTAAATTCCAGATTCCCATGGAAATCCAGGAGCCTGGGTACATTTCAGGCTGACATTTATGCTTTGTGATGTCTTGCCATTGTTCATAAGCGTTAAATGCTACATGTAAAGCAAACGCTGAACTAAAAGATCTTAGGAGAGAGTTCACCTTTAATATTTTGTTTACAAGATGAGAAATATAGTCCAGCCTCCAGCCTTTCATCATGTTGCAGTCACCCAGGCTTGGAATAAACACTCTGTAAAGACAGCACGATAGCATGCAGCTTGCCAGGGGTCTGCTTCATTCAAGTCTCACCTACCAAATGTTTAGGCCAGGACAGCTCCATTCTTTATCTTTTTTTTTTTTTTTTTTTTTAGCATTCTGTGAGCTTTCTAGGGAAAAAAAGTTTCCTGTTACAAGGTCCTGCAACCAAATATAGTTCTAACTCCTACACTAACAACACTTTTGATGTGCTGTTCAAAGCAAATCCATCGAAGCAGGATACTGTTAATAAAACTCGGGAGAAACAAGAGGTCAAGTGACGTGAGTAAATAGACCTTTCAGTCTTTTTGGAGATCCTATTCAAAGCCAAGAGGAATTTATTCTGACAAAACCACTAGTTTTAACATTGGAGATTGCTCTTTGAAGCAGAAGGAACTACTTCATGCTAGTGGATTGCATAAAACCACTTATCCACATCTTTCCAGTGCTCCCAAATGCATCCAGGGACGACAACTATTTTTTAAATATAATTTTATATCAAAAGAAATAATCCTCAAAACACTATATTTAAACCTTTTGGTATCCTCTGGGCTTGTGACAGAATTTCAGCATGTCAGTAGCAGAATCATTTTTACCATTAGATGAATTGTCATTGTTTGTTTATCATGTGATATAAAGACTTATATTGGACAGTTCTTGTGGTAATGCAAGTTTTCTCATTTGGGACGTAGGAAAATTCGGTGAATTTAAAAGAACTTCAGCTTGTAAAAACTGATTCTTCCAGAAGTCTGTTTAGTTTCACCTGGCAGCCTTTTGAGAGAGTATGCAGATATCTTGTGTCACCTGTGGCTTCATACACAGGCGAATGTTGGTCAGTATGTAAGTCCTAGACCTTTTTTTGTTGTTTTGTAGGTCCATGTGTCACTTCTGAATGGAGTCTGAAGTATTTAATCTGAGAGAGGCGCTGGTGATGTGCAAGGGTTTACAAGGGGTGGCAGCTGAGCAGGGCTGTCTTTACCTAAGGAACCTCTATTTCTAAAACCTGCTGGGATTTTGTTGTTTTTTTGCCCAGGGAGAAATCCATGCTATCACTTTCTTTTGCACATGGTCCAGTGCTTTTAGCTGACTTTCCACCCTCCCCCTCACATAACTGAGATAATGCTAGCATGCAAAATACTGCACGTCTTGCAGAAAGCTTGTGCTCCAGACATTTTATATGGGAGTCACACGTGTGAGGTTCTTATCTGGAAGAGCTGCTGCCTGCCTTTGGGAATTCTGCCCCGTATATTTGGGAGCGGGTAGGACTTGACCCACTGGGCTGGCTTTCCCTCTCCTGTTAGCTTTTCACCAGATGTATTCTCCGTCCTAGTTTCAGATTGGTGCCACCGAGGTGAACATCTGCCTTAGCTGATGAGGATTGCTGCACACCAGGGAGCCTGCCTGTGCCCAACAGCAATCTGCCTGTCCCGTTCCCTATTAATGCAGCACTCTGTGGGAAGCCATTTATTGATGCCGTTACACCCTTGTTTTCGCCAGGATGGGAGACCAGAGGTAAGGAAGGTGACTGTGGCTGAAAATTGCCTTTCACGTGGCCCACCCAGCCCTGTGGTTTGTCGCTCCACCTCCTGTCTTTTAAGAGCCTTGAGCTGCCTGTCAATGGTGGGGACTGCCAGCGGTGATGGAGAGATGTGCTCGTCTCTTGGCAGCGATGTTTTTCATATAGCCACAAGCCCAGAGCACTCCTGTAACGCCCGCTGCTCCCTGCCTCTTCCTGCCTGCTCCCCATGTCCAGAAGTGGCCTTGCAGAGGCCACTTGCAGGTTTTCCAGGCCTCCGGCAAGGCTCTCCAGAAATGGAAGAATTTTAGTAAAAAAGCACGCCTCACCAAATTTGGTTTTCTCTCAAAGTCTTGTATCTAATTGAAATACCACTGTGTCAACTTGTGTGGGCTGTCAGCCTGGCAAAATACATATTGTGTGCAAGCTTCTCTCTGCCCTGAAACCTCAGTCCCGTTATTTCCGTGTAACCTGAACATATAATTTCTGCCAGGGGAGACTGAATTAAGAGAAGCCCGTGGTATTCTTCAGGGATGAAAATAAGCATAGAGGAAAACCTGAGCTGGCCCCAGCCTGTTGAATGTCCAATGAATACTTGCTGATGGGAAGATAGTGTGTGGGATGTACTTTGTGGTGACTCTCTCCCTTCTTTCCACTCCTTTCGCTCTTTGCCTTTTTCTAGCAATTTCCACGGCTGTCATCCTGGTCACATTCTTTTCAAATTCCTCCCTCGGCTAACGGTCATGGTCATCAGAGTCACTGAGCCCTGGTTTGGCTCGGGTCCTAACTGGTCACCGTTCCCAGCCCCTGCATGGATTTCTGTGCTCACAGACGCCCACGGCTCTTTCAGACTTACGCGCGGCCCTGTGAACCAATTACATCTCCAGGTCCAAGGGGCTTCCCTTTCCTCCAAATGACTCATTGCCCATGCGGATAGAGGCCCTTTCTTCCAGAAGGCTCCCAAAAACGTTGGATATGTTGCAAAAAAGGGAAAAGTCATTTGGAAATTGCTGTAATGTTGGGATAAAACGTGAAAAATTGCAAAGTGGGGTTTGCCTTCCCGAGGGAACGGCGGACTGGCTCAAATATACATCTTTTCCACGTATCTTTGGACAGACTGACTCACCCTATGTGGCTGCTTCTTTCCATCTGTTACAGAGGCCTGGAGGCCTAGCTTAGGTGGGCATTTAACTTCTAGGATCTTCACAGGTTGCTGTATTATCTTAATTTCCCTTCTCAAATGAGTTTGGTGCACATTGTTAGCAAGTCACTAGATAGTGTGTCAAAAGTGTTCAGAAATACTCAACTATACTCTCAGATCAGTCTAGCACAATTCACAGAAAAATAAAGAACAGTAGGAGCTTGCCCTGGCTCTTTTTAGGCTCTTGATCTCAGTGGCTGAGGATGGAAAGAAAACAGCTACTGCTGGGATGGATGCATGGAAAACAAGCATCCAGGGACACTGGACATCCCTAGTCCCACTCTGGGGGGGAAGCACAGGTAGAGGCTCCCCTGGTTTGTGATTCTTCAGACTCAGAAGTCTTCAGTTGCACTGCAAAGTCTGTTATATCTGTGAGAAGTCCCAGAAGTACAAATATATTCACCTCTTAGGGGTTTCTTAATCGTCAAGGCAGGATGAAGTGATCCTACTTCCCTAATAACTGGCTCCTGCTTTAATACAGTGCAAGAATAGAGTAAAACATGTAAAACTTATTGTTTTAAGCCAGGCACAATTATCTGGGCACATGCGAATGATGCTTGCACATTTTGGTTAAAGTTATGTGTTTCTGAAGGCAGAGTTTGGATTTAAAGATAAATACTCTACCATGCTGAGTGAGAGGAGGCTAACTTTAACAAAGATACTTTTCCCATAACTTTTAATATTTCCGTGACTGCCCATCCCTATTTACTTAAAGTACATCCCTCACCACAGTTATTACATCATGAACTTAATATCTCTCCCTGGGAAAAGAAATACTTTTTAGGAAAAAAAAGAAAAGGGAGGTTAAAAAAAAAAAAAAAAAAAAAAGTGTTTGAAGAAGTTCAGGAAGCCCCAGATTCCTCTAGGGTCCCCAGCTGTGCTGTATGTTGTCCCAGCTGAACGCCAGATATTTCCGCTCTGCACATTACTGTATTCAAGGAGAAATCAAAGCGGCTGTCTTGAGTGTGCTTTGGGCCAAGTGTGTATGTCCCACCTCAAAACTAAGCTTACAGCCCTTTATTCTTCCCTTCTTATAGGCCTGGGGCTGAACACGAGCTCTCAGGAGCTCATTGTGGCTACCTGCCCGTCGGTATGTAAAGTGGTAGACGAATCTTCAGATGCTTCATGGTCCCCGTGGCCTGGAAGCCACATCCTCTGCCAGACCGTCTCTGGTGACACAGCAATCTTTCCTGCCCTGGTGAGGGGAAGAGCAGTATTTCTCTGATGGTCTCATCACATCGTATGTCCTGTTGCTACCACTCTTCACAGAGGTGCCTCCTTTGGAGGCACGTGCTGGTGGGTGGCCCAGCACCGGTGGCACTGGGGCAGCCCTGGGTGACAACTAATCCAACGTGGTAGGAAGGCTTCTGTCAGATATGTTGCCTCGGGGGGTTGGTTTATTGTCTAATTTTAGCTGGGCCCAGCCCTTACCACGAAGCCAGGTTTTGGTGAGTCACGACTGCAAGGAGAAACCCTTGTCACAGTCCCCCTTTTCCTCATGCCCCTGATGAAACTCTGCGGGGGTTGTGAACATGCAGCAGAGCGTAGTGGGGCTGTGTTGCTCCAGCACCCTCGGTCGGGAAAGCTGGCTGGGGGCTCTGCAAGGTTCCAAGTTCCGTCCAGCCCCGTGGCAGCATCACTGCAGAAACATCGCAAAGCAGAAGTGGAATAAACTGAGTATCTGGCAGAAATTATCTGGTTGCCTCCCTGATGAAGAGAAGTAGCAGGGGCCTGGTCTGGTCATGCGCATAGTTTACCTGGTTCATATATCTTTGAATTCGGAGCTGCTGCACCTACCATTCACACGTACTTCTGCTGTTGGGTTATTTACTGTCCCTCAGCCTTCTGTGGGATGGGTGGGCTTTTTGTGTCCTTGTTGAGGGACTGCTTCTCTGTACACTGTGTCTTACGATTCCTTGCTTGGGTGATGCTATGCAGCTCAGATCAAAGCCATGTCACTAGCTAGTAAATGATTCAAAGCGATATTTCACATTTTCACAGTAATTGTTAGATTGCTCCGAAATCAGTCTTTGCATCAGCCTTTCTGTAACTGCTTTAAGCAACCATCGCTTACAAGGAAAGAGGGAGATCTGCTGAAAACTGAAAGTACTGTAGACAGTACAGTGTGTTGTGCAAGGGCTCTGTCCCTCATCAGTGTCAAATTGCATAAATCAATGTTGGCCAGAAGAAGTGAAATAACAGCTTACTTCCTAAAATGGAAATATCCCCATATGTTGTTCCTGGCTAAGGATTATTCTCGGGGGGCAAGACCAGCAAGTGGATGGTAGTGACGGCAGCCTGTCCCTCACCGCTGCTGGCCCTCATGTTGCTCAAGGGAAGGAGAACAGCACTATTTGCCATAGATCTGACAAGAAGCGGGGGAATTTGCACCCTATAAAATCCCCTTAATTGAACTGTAACTGCTAATAAGTTGACTTTAACCTAAACCATGTATCTTTCTTGAAAAGAAGCTACTGTTCTCTGGAATCCAACCTCTGATGGTTAAATCTGTTACTGCTCATGTCACTTCCATATTCCCTAGGGCTTAAACGCTTTAGGCAAGTTGTTAGCACAACAAATTAAAATGGGAAGTTGGAAAATCCTATACTGGGAGATTATTTGCACAGTTTAGCAGCAAAAGACTGTTCTTCAATGGTGGAGAGCGGTCAAGGGTCCATCTGCAATGTGGGGAAAATGACTGGTCAGTGACAGTGGAGGAAACCCAAATCTACCATGGGACTCCTCACTCTGGGAATGATTCATCAAGGCCAGAGGAACATCTAGCCCCTCTCTGCTTGGGATCCAAGATTGTAGGTCTCTCTTGATTTTAGTTTTAAATACTCTCACTGTTCCCAGCCCTGCCCCGAGGCTTTGGGTGACCTGACCTACCCAAAGCCTGAGGTGCCAGTCCACTTCTTCTATCACAGTTTTTACTACTTTTTGTTTTGTTTTGTTTTTTCTTTCCCCCCACTTATGTGGCTGCAGTAGGATTGCATGAAGGTATTTACAGATGAGAGATTTAGCCAGATTCCATATTTGTTTAGCAGTAGCTCTGGACACTAGTTTCTTCCAGATGTCCTTGAAGCTGGCAGAGTGTCTTGCCCACAGCTATCTATCAATTGTGCAGCCTCTGCCTTGCCAGAGCTTGTGGGCAGCATTCGTCCTGATGTTGCTTCCAATGTATCTGAGCATTTTTACCCATTTATGGACTAGGGACTTGAATTGCTCGCCATTCCATATGAAGTTCCCCATCATTTAGCCATTTGACTAATGCAAGCACTTATTTTGCAGTTAACTTCTCTCCACATTCATCCTCCCATTATGATTTTGCCCAGCTCCTCGTCTCTCCAGAATATTCTCCCACGCATTTGCTTCCCAAAAGCTCCTTGACGATATCTGCAGACCTGTTGTCCCAGCCTTCTGGAGCCCTTTGGCAAAACTCACCTCTTTTGTGAGGCATCACGGGGAGTTTCACTGGCTGCCCCTGCACTCTAGCTCAGCTTGGCATTTTGGATGTGTTTGTCACCCCAGGTCTCAGCCCTGCTGTGGCCTGCTTTGTACCACCCCCCTCTCGCATCTCCTAGAGTCTGAGCCCCCACATGGCTCAGTGGAGGTCTTCAAGACCTTCAAAGAAGGTCTGCAAAAGTCAGTTTTTTTTACAGAATCGATGAAACTTGCATCCATATTTGTTCCATAGCTTAGTTTCAGAACCAAATCTGGCACCAGCACGGCCAAAGCTACACATGATGCTTCCACGCAGAGGTTCCCCCTGGGTTGTCAAGCATGGCTGTCCAACTAAACCAGAGCTAGTTAGCAAGTCACCAGGCTTCACCCTTCTCTTGCCAGGTGCACGGTCCTCGCTTACTCCTGTCCTGAACGTGTGAGCAAAATATAAGCAAATCAGAAGAGATGCAGATCTAATCCAGGTCAAGCTGCTGCTAGCAGGGTGCAGGCAAGCAGCTGCAGCAGTGGCAGGGATGTCAGGATCAACAGGGAGCACGTGGCTGCTTTCACGTTACTGTTCCACTTCTTTTAAGATCAGGAAGAGGGATATTCATCCCAGAAAAAAAAAAAAAAAAAAATCAGTGGAGTCATTCATTCATATCTGACCCTTATTACTGAAGTTAGCTTATGGATTAACTCTTTATGCGTCTCTAGGTGTAGATACATACACACACATTATATAAAGTCAGTGTGGTTCTTCAGCAGTAAAAAGGGGCAAAGTCTCACCCTGATTCATGCAATGGACATTTGTAGCCGTGTCTTCCACTGCAACAACTCAGCCAAGCTGGGCATGGAGCCGGAGAGCAGAGGAGTGAGGTTTACTGTTGGGAGGCCTGAATTTCGGCTGCCCTTGCTCTATGGCAGACTTCACTTCAGCACACTCTGAGCACTAACTGCATCACAGACTCGTTCAGGTGGTGTCAGCAGTCAAAACTAGGTATTTCTACTTTAAAAACAAGGGAAGCATTTAATGGGTTCTTCTTGTGCATTCTTTTTTTCTTTCAGAAATAGGAAACATGAGAGTGAAAGCTGTCACTAGGATAGTGGGGCTGCCCACTTTTAACATACAGCTCACAGATCTGGGGTCTGCCTTGATATCCCAGCTCGTGGGGAGTCTCCAGTCCTCCTGGGGAAGGATTCAGAGGTAAGCGTCAGTGTGAAACCCTTAAAAAACACAGGAATAAGTGAAACAAACATAACACCATTTTTTCTTTAAAAACCACTACTTTTGAGGTAACATCAGGATTTTCCTGAGGTTTGACTCTTTTTTTTTTTTTTTTTTTTTTTTTTTTTTTTTTTTTTTTTTTTTTTTTTGTGGAAGGGCTGCAGCCAGAGATGGAAGTGCAGCAGGCTGGGGCAGAAGAGCAGGGGGAGAGGAGGTGTCCAGCATCAGCTGGGTAGGAGTATCATTGCCATTTCCTTGAGGCAGAGCTCAGCTCTTGCGTGCTTGGGAAACACCTGATAGCACTAACTTCTTTTCAAAGTCCTCACCTTGTGGGTTTTTCCTGTTCACTCATTGGCCTGAAAGCCTAAGTTTTTTTAAATCGGAGGTTCCTTTTATTTAACTGAGAAGGTGGCTGTTTGGCTAATGCTCTCTTGCCAAGGGTGAATTCCCAGGGTAAATATCTCTCTAGCTTGTTAGCTCTGGGCTGGGATTCAGTCCATCGACTGGCTTCAAATGTGGTTGTTTTCATTTCTGTCCTCCTTGGCACAGGAGGGACATATAGGCCATGACTAAACTTTTCTGGCTTTCCTGCCAGTGCAATCGTGTGAGAGGTTTGGGGGCTGAAGAAAATGCTGAAGAATCATATCTGAAATAGGAGAGCTTTTTACACATCAGGCTGCAGATGAACATGAACAACCTCGGGGAAAATTCAGGCAAAAGCTGTTTCGCTTCGGCAGGCCAAAACCCATCCAGCACTTTCCAGCACTGGTCAGATGTAGCAGCAAGAGCAAAGGGCAAATGCAAATGGCATTTGCAGCCTTTCTTCTGGCCTGGCTCAAAAACCTCTGCCCTGATCCACCAGCCCTGGCTGGCCCATTGCCAGAGGGTGGGAGCCCCGAGAGATGGAGATGGGTGGTTGTTGAAGGACTGGTGCAGCGAGGCTGCGTGGGCTCAGGGGAATTTCTGTTATTCTTGAGCTGCCCAGGTCAGCTGGGTGTTATCTCGGAGCCGCTTGGTCAACAGACTCTGTGAGCTGGGTCCAACAGAAACTGCTAGTCCGGGAAATCCCAGCTGGTGTATGGCACAGTGCAGGCTTGGGAGACTTCAGCAGCAACCTGAAAATTAAGGAAAAGCTGATACTGATAGTGAAATCATGGAAATAACAAAATAGATATCTCACTTCTGCATTACTTAGTGACTCTAGAGATAGCTGACAAAGACATTACATATATATATGTGTATATATATATATATATAAACTAGAGCACTTATACACACTCTTTTCAGAAGCCGCTGTGCCTGCTAGGAACACTGGCAGTAGTCACTCTCCATTACAGTCATTATCAAAAGCACGTCTCGAAGCTGCCAGTGAAGCTGTTTTTTCTTTGTGCTTCTGTTAATGAGGCTGGTTTTGGCCTTGGGTATAATTTCACTCACTGTGTGTGGTTTCCTTTTCTGTCCCAGGAGGGAAATGGGGAGTTGCTGTTTGGTGGGCAGTACTGGGGCACCCACCTGCAGGACAAAGAGACAGTCCTGCTCCAAAATCCTGCAGTCTGAGTCGGTGCTTGCACACTTGTGATGGGCTTTCTCCCTGGTGATGCACGCACAGAGGTTAGGTTAGCCCGAGAGAGGCAGAGTTGTTGTCCTTTCTGTGCCCTGAGAGGGATGCTGGCGAATACCAAGGCATTAAGACAAGCCTCAGTTGCATGTACCAGCCCGATGGCCTTCCTAGGACTGAGTTCCCCTGAGCTCTTCCAGAATCCTTTTGGAGATGGCTGGAGGAACCTGTGGGGCATGCTAGCATCCTGGGCGCTGGCCCAGGGCCTGCTGTCGCTCCTCTCGGCCTCTTCTTCATGTTTTCCTACAAACTGATGGAAGGCTTGTAAAAACACAGTCCTGGGACTTTCATGTTAAACCCAGCCACACCTTCGCTTCTTCCAGTGACTTCACTCCAGCTGAGCTCAGCTCAGGCCACAGCAAGTGCTGCAGAAAGCTCCCTGGCTTTGCTGAAAGAAAAGGCAAAGCGGGCCGGTGAGGGGCCAAGTGTCACCTCCTCGCGTCTTAGTCCAGCAAGCTGGTTCCGCGTGGGGACCCAGAACATCCATGTCACCCCGCTCCTAGCTCATGCCCTGCCTAACTGGACATCTTTCTCTCTGCTATCGCTTCCTTTGACCATGGAGGCTGAACTGGGGGAAGGTTTCTTGCCTTGCTTGGATGGTCATCGCACCATCAGCAGCACCGTGCTCCTGCTCCGGATGCAGCCAAGTCGTGCCTCTCACCATCCACCTCCCACACTTTGGTTTTCCCTTTTGGTATCGACCTGGCTGCCAGTCATCTGAAGGAGTTATGTAGCGGTCTGATATTGCCTGGTCCTTACCATGATTAAGCCGTGTCACCTCTTCCACCTCGTTGACAGAGGGCAGGGTTTGTGTGGGTCCTGTGGCCCGGCCAGCCACGGGGCAGGACGTCCCTGTGCACGCTCGGGGCTGCGCAGAGCTGTAACAGCAAATAGCTCCCACTCAAGTTGTCTGAAACTGTAATTTTGCAAGACTGGAAGTATCTGGCAAAAAAGTAGATACATAAATGGATCAATTGTTTTACTTTTGGTTTTGTTTTGGTTTGGTTTGGTTTTGTGTGAATATTTTGTACCAGACAAATAGACCACTTAATAAAAACATTCATCTCAAAAGAAAAAGCAGTGAAAAAAATCAATTGAACCATCAGGTCCTATAAAAGCAGTTAGTACATAAGGTATTAGTGCTTTAAAACAAGGACTTGACATTGCTGCACTGCACCAGGATGGTGGAGGGTGGCAAAGCACGAGGCAGGGATTTTTATACCTCTCCAAAAGCCTCGTGGCAGACGAGGAAAGAATAGCATCCTCTTTTGTGGAGAGCAGAGAGGCTGCCTATGTGGGTCTAAGTGGAGGTACAGAGCCGTGTGGAGGAGAGGCCATGTGCTTAGATCAATCTGGATTTAGAAGTCTCGCTTTTTGCTCTTTTCCTTCTCTTTTTGTCCCCTCTCTGAGCACAAGAGACTGATCCTCCACAACCAGTGTCAGCAAGGGTTGTGGCATCCTGCACCAGCAGAAAGGCAAAGGGAAACACAAAAATCCCAACGCGTGAGCACTATCGTTATTGCCTTCTCTTGGTAAGACAAACTGTTAAAAGCCTTAAATGAAAGACATCTCTAGGGAGCGGCTTTCAGCCAGCATATAAATCAAAAAGTTCACCTAACATTTTCCCTCACATTTGCGCCAGTGTTTTAATTGTGTTTGATTTGGCAGCCCGGGTTCATTTTCGGAATAATAAAGAACTGAATTAAATAATTGAATCTTTTCCTTTGCAAACTTCATTCCCTGGCTCACCGCCAGGTTTTTACCAGGATAGAGACCATCTACTTCTCTCACACAACATAAATACACAGCAAACAGCAGGCCGGCTTCTCAGTGATCTGCCTGGCTGACCGGCACGCATTTCCCTATTGTTTGTGTGCCTGTGGGGAATGTACCCCAGGTTTGGAGGTCCCAAATCCTGACGGAGGGATGTAGACCACCAAGCAAGCTCCAGCATCGCCGGGGCAGTGTGTGTGGGCTGGGTGCAGGGTGCGTGTACAAGGAGTAAATTCCCCAAAGCATCTATTTAACTGACTTTTTTTTTTTTTTTTTTTTTTTTTAACAGACTACTTATCCCTTGTAGTATTTCCATCCCATAACATAGCTGTTCCTGAGGAACCTTTGTTCTAGGAATTTTCTGTACCAGTAAACAGGTGCCCCGTAGTGGTGTGGGGAGCCCCAGGATCGTGCCCATGCCCACCCTGCTCTGGCAGCACACATCCTGCTTCAGCCGACCTCCCCAGCGACCCACACCACCTCTCTGGGCTCTTTGGTTTTTATCCTAATGATTCTCCCCTTGCCAAAATCACATCAGGCTCTTGCCCACAGAAATAACTTTTTATTGGTGCTGCTGTTTGATGATAACGTGAGTGAAGATGAAGAGGCAGCTGCTGGATGTATTGGAAAGTGGGATGGTAAAAAGAGGAGTCAGGAGAGAGACTGCTGCTCTCAAGTGGGATTTTGGGTCAAAGCCTGATGTGTTTCAGCAATGCTTGTCAGCCCTGGCTTAGTAGGTGCCCAGTGAACGTGGAACTGAACAGCACCCGCATGGCTCCTCCTCCTCCTCCAAGGATTTTAATGAATTTTTAAAGAACTTTGCAAGACTCTTGTGCTCTCTTGCACACCTGAAAACATTAAAGCTGGGCTCAGCAAGCTTAAGTCTCGCAGGAGTATGAAACAGGACTTTTTATATTGGTGGGGAGGGAGGACTGTATTTAGGGTGATGTTTAGACCTACGGTGACGGTTCCCAAGCCATGCCTTCTGAAGACCCCCCACCCAGCGCAGGGGGGATTATTGTAGATGCCTTTTCCCCAAGAAGCTGCATCTCCACACCGCCAGTGCGAGCTGTAGGAAACACAGCCGCTACAAGGGGTGCGGATCTCTCCACTTCCCAACCGTGTTCATTTTATTGCCTTTTGCCCATGTACCAGCTCTCTGCTTTTTTTTCTCTCCCTCGCTGGGAGATACCAGAGCCAGCCTGCAGCCGGGTTTTCACGTTGTAGGGATGAACAAGCCCATCTCTCCCCGTGCTCCCTTGCAAAAAGGCTGTCAGTGGGGTGGCTGGTTGCCTTTGCCAACCCCACCAAGAGGCTGAGTCCTCCAAAAAGGGTGTTTTTGTGCAAGTCTGAACTTTTTTAAAAAATAAGCAAGGAAGCAGGAATGTCGTTGCCTCCTTCAAGCATCAGCCTGACCTTGGTAATACATCCCTGCGTGCTGGGTCCTGGGGTTTACCTGCTTCTCATCTGTGGCCGTGGTAGGGAAATCAGAAAGCTTGGTGTCAGCCAGCTCGGCATCACACCCTTCTCCACAGGGTTTGAGCTTTTTCCTGCCCCTGTGAGAATTAAGTGGGGTATTTAGGCTCTCATTAATTTTTTTGCTCTTAAGCTGTTTCATAGAAAAACTTGTTTTCTCCTGTCCAGAGTGTTAGGGGAGGAAGGATTAAGGTTTTCAGCTTTGAATCAGCTTAGAAGTGGGGCAGGGATGTTTTTTTCCAGCACAGCCCACCAGCATGTGGTTACCTGCCAGCTTCACGCTTCGAGTGGCTGCCAGGAAAGTCGGGCTCTCACGCCTGGCTTTTATTTGCTGTGAAATATCGCCTGGACGTTTCTTCTGAAAAATGACAGGGAAACCAGCCAAATAACAAAGCTTTTGAGGACACGTTTTCAGCCCAGCAGTCAACCCCATGCCACTGGGAGGTGGAGAAGGGATTTTGGACAAGCAAAGGGCTCAGCCGTGTCTTTTCATACGGAAAAGTCCCCAGGAAATCAGGGAGGGGGGGCAGGGGGAAGTTAAAGTAAAGCTTGACGTTTTTCCCGTACAAAGGTATTACTAGATTAAGGTATTACTAGAAAGCACCGAGTCTCTTTAAGCCCATTCTGGGCAGTTGGTTGCTGTTTCAAGAAGGTGTTTGGCCATCCCTGTTAAAACACGAGAAACTGCACGGTGCGGTAAAGCTTTCTGCATAAAATTGTGTTAAATGAAGTAAAGGAAAAAAAAGATACTAATTGGAGGAAATTACTAGAAATTCTGCCTTGGATCAGCCAGTAGCAACCCCTGAATTTCTGGAAAATTACAAAGCCAGGGGCTCAGAGGGCTGGATGGGTTATTGGCTTCTTTTTACTGTTTCCTGAGGATTAGCCACGTTGGTAAGGCTGCGGCGGTCATCCAGTGTGGGACTGTATCAAAACTCATCTAGCAGCTTGGTTAATGACTGGGGTGATACACTGTGAGTTAAAAAAAAATAAAGACCATATGTCATTTTTGCAAATAGCTTCCAGAAAGAGTCCTGTGGCCAGGAAAACGAGACTCCTGGCTAAGATAAGTGCTAGCCATCTGAATCATGTGGAGTCCAACTTAATATATTTTTTGCATTTCAGAGAGAAGCAGCTTGGGGCTGCCCTGGAAAAGGTGCATCTCCTGGGTGTGCTTGGGGTGCTGGACAGGGGGAGGGTCTTGCCACTCATGATTTATGGGGGTCCAAATCCATCTGGGCCTGCATTGGCCACTCCTGGCCTGCAAGAAGGTTTCCTCCCTCCCGAGCACTCATCCCTTTCCCAGTATTTGGGCACCCAAAAACTTCCCCAGATGCCAAGAGCCCCACAAGGACCAGACCATGATTGGGGTCAAAATGGGCTGGGGCTTTGCTGCTGCCCTTTCCCTCTGAAAAGCCAGTCTGTAAAAGCTGTAAGGACACAGTAAGGGTTTGCATAGTGAGCCTCCAGCAGGACCTGCCCTTACAAGAAGGGGTCATAAAATATTTTTCCATTTTAAACAGAGAGTTCCTCCTCTTGTTCCCACCCCACCAAAGCTTTGATCTCCCCACTCTGTGGGGAGTTGCTGGTAGGGTTTCAGCGTTGCCTCATGAGCCCTCGAGCCTCTCCAGAGAGTCACTCAACCTCTCTATATCAAAAAAAAAAAAAAAACCAAACCAAAAAAAACCCAAAAAAACACCAGCCACAAATAAAAGGCCCTGAAAATGCTCTATCATGCTTACAGCGTGGTGGTTCCCCTCCAAAACAACCCACCCATTTTACAGCTCTTCCTACCCTTCCCTTGCGAATGGGTCCAAAATCAGAGTAGCTGACGTTGTCCTCTCCTACCAGGAGGGTGAGGACCACTATCACTATCACCATCACAAGCAGTGTTTCCCTAAGGCTGGCTGGACACAGTGGGCAGCTCTGCCTCGGAGACAGGCACAGTGACCTCAGCAGATGGGCGATTAATGTATAGACGATGCTATATAATCTCTAGTGTCAGCAGGTGGCACTCCTACTACTTGATCTTTGCACGTATATGGCTGCGTGGGAGCAGCAACCTGCGGGATTTCTGGCCCCAGAGCAAGGCAGGTATCTGGGGATGGGAAGATCTCAGTCCCTGAAGCTGCTGCACTCACTGGAACTTGAACTGTTGAACTGTTTCTGCTTTCTGGTTCCTAGCAAGGTTGTTAAAATTAGACAAAAAAAAGATATAATTTACCCTGGGTCTAGGATAGTGTCAGTAAGAGTTGGATGGGTTTTGCTCTCCAACTTTTCAACACCAATTTATAATCCTAAACAGTAAAAGAATTATTTTTTCAAAGCTCTCCCAACCCCAGGACATCCAAGCAGAAAAATAAACCGGCAGCAGAAGGGAGCTGGGAAGGGGCCGCCGGCCCCATCGGCGGAGCAGCGCAGCTGGCACGGTGACTTGCAAACACCCTGCCACCGGCCCACGGGAGCCAGCCAGTCCCCGCAGGGACGTGCCCAAGCCCCACTGCAGTGGGGAAAGGAAGGGCTAATTACTGCTAATTGCTTTGCACAGCAGCTGGTTCGTCAGGGAAAAAGGCTCTTCACCAAGGGCAGGGGGTTCCCCATCTGCCGCGGCCCTGCGGGCTGTGCAAAAGGATGCTCTTCTCCCACTGCTCGCTGTCAAATAGACAAACAAATTATTTTGGGCTCACGGGCTGGTTTCATTCTGGTGGACCTTGAAGCTCGATGTGCAGAGCCGCAACCATCTCACACGCCCTTCACAGCAGCCAGAGCCCGAGGGAGCTGCCTGCCCTCACACTTCATCCCGCTCTGGGCTACGAAAGGTTTAGGAGATGCTGGTGTAGCCTTTGGCATCTCCCGAACACATGGTTTGGCTTGCTCCTGATTTCCAGCAAGCTGATAAAAGGCCCAGTCCCGCTCTATGAGCACGGCTCAGCAGGCAGACAGATCCTGGGTTTCTCATATACCTATACATGCCACGCATGGTCCCCAGGAGGGAGGGGCTGCCTTAGTGGAGGCTGACGGTGTAATGTGCTGGTGTAACCAGCCCTCTCTGCTCCTACCTAACCTAAAACTCCCCTGCTGCAATTTAATTTCGGTCTAATTAATCTCCACTCCTATGCAGACAGTAATGTACTGGTTTTACATGCTGCCTGGGAATACACTGAAGGGAAGCCGTTTCCCTGCTCTTCATCAGCGTTTGTCCTTGAAACTCGTGTGGGGCGAGTGCGGGAATGTACACGATGCTTCCTGTGATTGCGATACCCGGTGCTCATCATTAGGAGGATTAGGTTCACGTTTTCCATAGGACATGTATGCTGGCGCCGTAAAACCTAGGGCTGGAAGAGGTGCCTGAGGTCAGCACATTTTTTTCTGTGTCAGTGCAAGACTTTCCCTGCAGCCCTTTTCCAGCAGATTTCCAACTCGCCGTGCGTGTCCCCCGCGGCCGGGCTGCTGCCACCCCCGGGCTGATTGCGAACGGGCTGATGCGCTCGGCTGCGCATCTCCCTTCCTCGGTCGCTGGCCGATGCTCTCGCATCATGCTTCTCATTCCTCTTTTTTGCTTTCCCAAAACATCCCCCGCTCCACTCCCTTCTCCGTGTCTCCACCCTCCCATCTCTCCTCGTGGGTATCCTGCCCTGACCCTTTGCCGCACATAGGGTTTGGCTCTTCCCGACCCCGGCACGTTGGAGGGGCTTCAGGCAGTGATGACAAGCTGCCACTGAATCCCAATTTTCACTTCCAGCCCCAGGAGAGGAGCTGCGAAGTCGGGGTGTCCTGGCTGAACCCCTGGGAGCAGGGGGAAAGCTTCAATGAGAAGGGTCGCTACTGCAGAAGGTTGAGGCGGGGCTGGGTGAGCTGGTCACCCCATTTTAGGGTAGGATAGCATCCCTGTGGGTGATGCATGGAGAAGCAGCCCCCCTTCTCCACCCCAAGCTCCTTGCAGCTCGCCTCTGGTTCCCACGATAATGAGAAACAGCTTAAAACATGTTTGAACCTCACTCTCTTTCCACACGTTTTCAAGAGATTAGCGGGGCTGGGTTCACCGTTGGGAGGAAAGTCTCCTTCCCCGCCTTGCCTTGCTAGTAAAATCACTTCCAGGGAATCGCAGCGCAGGTGGGATGGCCACAGCTATGCAAGGGCTGGATTTTATCACTCACCCCACTTTGGCATCGTTGTTATTATTTGCATGGTTTGCTGGGTCTGGGCTTCAACCTGCCTCCACCGCCGTGCTCTGCCTGGTGCCAGCCCCACGGGTGTCCTCTGAGCCAGATCCCGCAGGGACAGCACAAATAAAATCCTGTCTTGTGGATGCTTTTACAATTCCCAGAGGATGGTTAAGAGGCTTTATCAGTGGTTTATTGCAAGGCGAGGTGAGGAGTGCAGGTGATGTACCAAAGTAAATGATGCTTCTTTCACAGGGCCGTGTCGTAGCTGACCTGGGGAGGCAGGTCGTGAATGAGGGGCACAAAGCGTGGCCATCGTACAGGACAATGAGGCGACTAGCTGTTGTGCACAAATAGAGCAATGCGGGGTTTTGGCAGTAGAATTCACCAGGGGCTGATGCACATTTCTGCAGAATCTGTGCTGTTTTGTGGAAAAATGTAACGGTGTTTTTCACTGTCCAGCTGTGATGTGGAGAGGTAGGGGACGAGTGGCCCCGCAGGCTCTCCCGTGGGACCCTGTCTCCATGATGCCATCCCAGTCATGCTGGAGCCAGAGAAGACCATGGCACTTGCACAAGTATTAAAGTTGTTGGAGCTGCTGACCAAATTCTCTTTTTTTTTTTTTTTTTCCACCAGCCTAGCCCTTAGAGCAAGAGAGAGCAGCCGTGACGTCAACAAGGGACCCCTTCCAAATCTCACGCGGGGATTCACGGCCACAAATCATCCTCCTGTCTTAACCAGCTCAGAGGGGAGACCAGCCAAGCAGGATCTTTTAAAAACACTTGCTTCTCCAAACAAGGGGTTATTTACTTGCATCACTTTTTGTCTGAGTGTGTGCTGTCGCTGGTGCCCCCCAGGAGCCTCAAGGTCAGCAAATTGGTCCTTGAAATCCCAAAGGTGATCGCCAGCCCCTTTGCCCCTCTCCCGGGCAGAGGCAGGGTTGTCTGCCCGTACAGGTATGAAATACTTGCAGTGCTCGAAGCACTTCATGTGGGCTCAGCAGGCACTGAAGTTAATATGATTCCCACCCCCCACCCCCACCCCCCCATTTGGCAGGCAGGCTGTTTTCAGCAGAGAAGGGGCTCGCTGGCCTGCCTGGTCCCCATTGCACTCCTTGTCCCTTCTGTGAGTTGCTATGGGCCCGTGTGGAGTTGGCCTCAAGTTTTTTCTTTTTTCTTTTTGCTTTCTCCTTTTTCCTTTTTTCTCTTTCCTTTTTTCTTTTTTCTTTTTTTTTCTTTTCTCTTTTTTATTTTTAGGTTTTGTTTTTTTTAATATACATATATATTTTATTTTTTCATTTTCCCTTTTTCCTTCTTCCTTCTTCCTTTTCTCTTTTTCCCTTTCCTTTTTTTCTTTTTTCTTCTTCCTTTCTAATATTTTAATCTTTTTTTTCCCTTTCCTTTTTTTCTTTTTTTCTTTTTTTCCTTCTTCCTTTTTCCTTTTTTTCTTTTTTCTTTTTTCTTTATTCTTTTCCTTTTTCCTTTTTCCTTTTTCCTTTTTTATTTTTTATTTATTTTTTTTATTCTTAGTTGTTTTTTTTTAATATACATACATCTTTTTCTTTTTCCTTTTCCCTTTTTCTTTTTTTTTTTCTTTTTCCTTTTTCCTTTTCTCTCTTTTTTTTCCATTCCTTTTTCCCTCTTAATCCTCATTTTTCTTGCGCTGCCTTCTCTCTCCTTCCCTTCCCTCCTCAGTCAAGCTGGCAGCACCCCAGCGATGAGCTCATGCGGCTTGCCGCTGGGTCCCGGATCTGCGTGGGAGGCAGTGAGATGATGCTGAGCCGCAGCTCAGCCCGGTGCCGGCCACGGTCGGGGTCCGGCCCCAGCCTGGCGAGCGGGGGGGGGGGGGGGGGGCCACCGTGTGCCACCAGAGCCGGGGTGGGTGAGGGGCAGATCCAGCCAGCCCAGTCCTCATCTTGCTGTTGGGGCTGGGAAGGGATCGCAAAGCTCTGATGGGGTCTGGGCTTGGGTGGGTCCCAGCTGCTGGGTGGAGGAGAGCGAAGAGAAAAGCATCACTGCACCCCTCAGAGGGGAGCGGGGCTGGGTGCCCCGAGGCCAGGGTGATGGACCCTGGGGTCTGGCTCAAGCCAGCCCCATTGAGAGGAGGTAAAGCCCGTGGGAAGGTGTTGAGTGAGATGTAACCCCTCCACGTCAATTCCTGCTGATGGCAACAGGATGGCCTGAAGTTGCCAGCACAGACAAGTGATGGTAGCTGCCGGAGAGAGGGATGGGTGGGCTGGCAGCGGGGGGAGCGGGGGGCACCCCGGGGAAGGGAATGGCTCCAGTGTGCCGTGATGGCTCTGGCTGGTTGCAAAAGCCCTTGCTCCTCTACAAGTTGCCTTTTAGCTTTGCAAAGAAGCATCCCTCCGCAAAGACCAACCATTTAAAAAAATAATTAAAAAAAAAAAAAAAATCAAACCAGAAAGAGTTGGGCGGCTTCTTACATCCAAGGAGGACCTCCTGGCCACCAAGGTCTGAGGTGGCCAAGACACCGCGACTCCCAGGGATGGCAGCAGGCAATGAGGGGTCCCAGCAGTTTCTAGGAGGTGCAAAGCATCTCACAGGAGCAGGGGGATTAGGCAGCAGTGTAATGGCTTGTAGGGGGATAAAATGTACATTATAAAAGCTGGACATCCTTTGGCGTCCAGGATTATTGCTTTCTTGGCTGATTGTGTTCTCCTCCATTTCCATCCTCTCACTTATGTCCATGGCATATCCATCATCCTCCAGCTGCTGAACAGGCTGGACAAACCTCTCTTGTACATTTTAATGTTTGATTTTTTTTTTTTTTTTTTCCCATTGGCAACCCCCAAAATAAGGCAATTGGGTGTTATTCCTAGGGGATGTGATCAGTGACAAATATGGGATTGCACCATCTCCTTCGGGGTAACTATCTCAATCCATTTGCAAGTGGCTTTCCAACATATCCATAAACTTTCAGCAACGTTTCTTGGAATAAGTGTGTGCTTGTTTTAGAAAACACAAATTGCATTCTCTTGAGCGAGCGGGAGATTGCCTCAGGCACAGATGTAGCCATGCACAGTACCTAAAAAAGGCAAAGAAAACCCCTCATCAGCCCCCCTTAGACTTGACGATCTCTCTCCTGCATCTTTTGCTCCACATCTGCATGACCTGCCTGCCACCCTCGTCAGTGTGCAGTACAAACCTGCTCTGGTTTTATTTCAAAATACTCTAAGAAATGTAATTTCCTGTTGTTTTTCCCATGCATTGGGAGCTCTTTGAAGCAAAGAGATGACCAGAAGGAGGCCTGAAAGATGCCCTCTCCTCCTCTATCCAGCCCTGTGCAGGTTCAGAGCAAATTAATGACCAATAGAGAATTATTTGTGTTTCCTGCTCTTCAATACCGAGCTGCCAGAGTCTTGTGGTGGCATTCAGTGGGAAGCTCCCTGCAAGATGCTGCTTGGGCACCTCAGCATCATCTTCCCACCTCTTCCAAAGTCCACTGTGGGCCGCTAGCAACATTCCCAGGGCTTTACAGCTGGGAAATAGCAGCGACCTCCTGAGAGAGCCTGATGTCACAAGATTTTTCAGCCTGATTTCCAGAGCAGTGGTCTGGATGTGCTTCAAACTTCTGACTGCTTTTTCCGAGTAAAGTTGTTTCTTGGGATTTTTGTCTTTTTTCTTTTGCTGGACTCTCTCTTCTCCAGTGCTCAGACCATCTTGTGCAATCGGTGTCCCTTTGTAGACACGCCTGTGAAAAATGCAGAGATTTCCTGAGAGCAGTTCAGTGAAAATTCCTGAGATTTCTGATGCAGACAGACACGTACAGAGCTGGGGCTGGGGAGGCGGAGGCAGCAGTTTAGAAGATGCCTTTTCTTCAGAAGCAAATCATTTCTACCCATCCTCTCTAGTCTGCACCTGCAAAAGGGTTATTCAACCGATGGTAAACCAGAAGTGCGGGTAGACTCAAGCATTTGCTGCTCTACCAAGTTTTTGTAGCTACTTTTGTGCCTCTGGGTTTGCAAATGGGTCTTGGCCCTCTCCCTGCTGTGGTCAGCTCGAGCCAGCCCTGGCCGTGCGCGCTGCTCCCTGCCGTGCAGGGGATGCTTTCCCCAGCTTCTGAGCATCCAGGGGATTTCCATGTGTGGCTGAAAAATGCCAGGGGAGCAAAGGCATGGTGATGGCTCATTGAGAGGTAGGGGGTTTTGGCACAGCATGATAGCCAGCCCTTGTGCCAGCTTCTCACATGCCTGGGGACCAGCACGACACTGGTTCAGTAAATCCTTTAGCCCCCATGGAAGAGACCTGAGGTTACCCATTACAGGGACAGCCTGTCAAACAAAATTTGCAAGAGGGGATGTTCTCCTCCCCATCTTTACGTGACCACCAGCATTAGACGGCCCCGCGATGGAACACAGCTGTAGGGACAATGCACAGGGCTGACCAGAGTACAGCCTGCTCTTTTGCAATGAGTTTGGCTCCAGACTACAGACAAAAATGCTTTTTTATTCCCCAAACTAAAATTAAATAAAGGAGGCAGCATTCCAGCAGCTGCCTGTTGCAGCGGCAGAAGAAGAAGGCTGGAAATGAGGTGCTCTTTTCAGTGCGCTGCTTCTTAATCGAGCAATTCTCAAATGTCTACGGCCAAAATTGAGGTCTTAGATGGGGGTCTTCAGGTGGAGCAGGTCAAATGGACCAAGGATGCCTTAGAGGGATTAAAAAAAAACCTGTTGAATGGCACTTAACTGAGGGAAAAAACACTTTCTGGGGTGTTAAGTGCAGATGTGCAGGTGATGGTCGCTGGTTCCCAAAGCTGTGGGGTTCTGCAAGCCCAACGTGGGAAGGGCCACCATCCATTTCCCTATGCTCACATCCCTTCCCAAGGCAGCTGGGGTTGGCCTGTGTTGGAGGGCAGAAAAATGGGGCAGATAGATACAGCTTCGGTCAGATTGGGGAAAAAGTACTAAAAATGGGAGGTAACCCCCAAGTCAGGCTTTTTAATCTGGGGTTAACCCCATCCCTGAGTCCACACAGACACGGCGCCTGGCTTCCTCGCTCACTTACCACATTCAGGATTAAGTTGACTTCAATACCAAGCATTTCAGATCTTGATAATCTCTTCCAAACAGAAGATATTTTTCTAGCACTAACAAGGCTTTTACACTTGGCTGCTGAACCCAGCTAATCCGTCCCATCCTGCTGGGAAGTGGGCAAAAAGGGCCTCTTTGGGCTGCATTGTGAGGATGCTCTGACCTGGCCTATTTCAAGAAATAGTCTCCCTTGGGAGGAGAATTATAATTCTACTTGCTAGGAGAATTAGTACATTTCCTAAGATTACGGGCAATATGCAGATGTCCCCTAATGCAGCTACCACAAGCTCTGAGGTAACCAGGCTGCACTTGGTCTGTGTTATACCCCTGTGTAATGAGCTGTTACTGTTCTCAGAGACCTTGTGGGCTTGTCCGCTGAAGTTTTTCAGGGCGACATTTGCATTTTTAGGTTCCCCTTTGGTCAGTTTGCTGCTTTTAGTCCCAGCTTGACACCTACAACCTACCCTGCATCGGCAGGCTTTTAGGCACGAAGATGGGGTGCAGCTTCCAGGCTGCTCTGGAGGTGTCCCTCTGCCTTTCTCCCATGGCTGCTTCCATCCTGGGGAGAAATAGCATTAAATAAAATATCTAAGCTCAGTAAGGAGCCAGCCTGGGACCACCTGCATCCATTGCTGGGGTGGCACTGGGGGCGATGCAGAACTTTTGCCCATGGTCTGCATCCCAAGAAAGAGGGATGGGAGACACAGAGCAAGAAGGTGCAGAGAAAACAAAGGAGTCTTAAAATGCAGCCGATGTTGGTGGGGATTTTGAGTAATTATTTTGGAAACTGCTTCAGAATCTGGCAACCTTTTGCCGTGTCAAACAGTCAGCCAGTCTGTCCAATATCCAGCCCTGCGTAGCTCAGGAGTCCAGGGAGCTGGACGTTTCTCCCGGTGAGCTCTGCAGGGACCCCGGCACCCAGGGCAGGAGTGGGTGGTCAAGCTCACTGGCTTTTCCAAAATCATTTCTAATTTCTAGCTCACTGGCTTTTCCAAAATCATTTCTAATTTCTAGCAGCCTTAAAAAAAATGAACTGGGGCAAAATGCAATGCCATGAGAGGAGCAGAACTGTGGGTTAATGGGAAATGTCAGGCTTGCCGTATTTAATCCTCCCACTGCAAAACGTCTTTTTTAAACCACAGATCATCTTTTACTTAGAAAAGCATTCTTGCCACAAAATTTGCCAAATTTCCGGGGGAAAAAAGTGTGAGCAGTGAGTGAGCGCATTTAGTTTTCCTTTCCAAATGGCGCTCGTTTGATTTCTTTAGTTTCTAGACAGTCAGTGGTAATGCTGTCATCCGAGCTTTACATGCACGGCAGTTAAACCATCAGTAAATACAAGGATGCTCGAAGGGCTGGCGTAGGGAAGCAGCAGCGAGCCGGGCAGGGGAGCCTGAAACACGTATGCTGCAAAATAGCAGCCGCAGCGGCCCGGTTATTTCCAAAGCAGGCTGTGTCATGCCTTCTTCAATATTCCAGTCAATCTAAAGCAATGCTCATTTTTTTTCATTAGCCTCCAACGCAACCTCCCCATCTGCAGAATTAATCACCACTGTAAAGCTAGACAAGTATTTTAGAAATAGCAAACTACTGCTTTCATCCCTAGCAACTTTTTTTCAGGCCTTGCAGTTCCACTTCAGTTCATTGACCACGCTCACAATCTTGCAGATCCCACTGATAAGCTATATATATTTTAATTGCATATGCGCTTAAATAGTTTCTACCTTTTTTTTTTTTTTTTTTTTTTCAAGTCACAGCTTATTTGGACTTTGCCCACTAGGATATCCTAGAGTTGAGACGCTCGCATCTCAGATGACATTCCCAGCAGCACACTGGCGTGCTTTCACCCCAGGTTTGGAAGCTGTTTTTGATGGGATCGAGAGCTGGATGTTATTCCCAGGGTATTTCCCTGCCTGTCTAGGCACTGAGCTAGGAGAGTGCATACTTCAGGCTCTCAGTTTGGAAAGCCCCACTGCTCACACCAAGCTGTGAAACCACACAGCGTGGTCCCCTCATGGCACGGACTTCCCAAAAGCTTTTCATCACGGGTGGCCAAAAGTTCCCCCTTCTCTGGGAACACAGGGCAGAGCCCATCTCTCTCCAACATCTCTCTCCCACTTGTCTTGTTCACTGGGTGGGAAAAAATCCCCAAAGTTGGGTGCCTCAGCCTCCTGCCCTCATTCCCCCTGTACTTGCCCTTCCCCAGCCCCGCTTTCCCGCAGACCCCAGCCATGCCTATGTGCAAATCTTCAATCAGCTGCCCAGGTTATATCTTTATAATACCAGATTTTAATAGAGTAATACGGTGAGATCATCCCAGCCGGCTGCACTTTTATTTCAGTGCAGTCGCTATAGCAGCGAATGTCGAAACAAAACATATAGTTCACCAAAGCAAAGTTTCCTGGCTTATGGTGTTCATTTTTCTTTATGAGCTGACTTTGGAAGACAGTGGAGCGGCAGCTCATGGAAACTCGAACGTCTTTCTCTCTCCCCTGTCTGCTCCTCCGTCTCCGCAGCAATCGAGATAAAGGTTAGACATCTGGTTCGGATCTGCTCTGTTTAACCGAAGAAAAGACCCGCTCCTGCTGTCTCGTAAATCATCCCGCAGCTGGAGCGCAGTCCCAGCTATTTGCTGAGGCTGTTTACCCCGCCACGTCCAATTTAGCCGTGGGTTTTGCTTTTGGAAAGGCTGCGCTTCCAGCGAGCTGCCTGCTGCCATTTTGTGAGCAGTCCCCGGCTGCTGGGCTGGGGCTCGGCTGGCAAGGGCTGAAAAATCACCAGGGGTTTAAAATTATTTCGCCATTTAAAGCCAGCCGGGCTGGTGGTCTCGGTGGCAGGCATGCCAGCCGCTGAGCGGTCAGCGCAGCTCGAGGGAATGGTGCTGGTTTACGGTGGGCTGCCGGAGAGGTGCTGCTCCCCGGGAGCGACCACCCTGCCCCAGCGAGCTTAGGGGCACCCAGGGGCTGTAACACACAGGCAGAAAGCAAACGAGCACCTACAAAACCTAGCATCTTCCAAATCCCCTTGGCTCGGTTTATCAGCTCCTTGTTACCCAGAGGTTTAATGATTTTAGGGATGGGAGATGTATTATTTCCATCTCACAAGCAGGAATCTGAAGCAGGGAGGGACAAAGAGTAGGGTGATGGCCACACAGAAGAACCCGTGGCTGAGGAAATGCCCACACTTGTGTCTCAATTATCCGAAGATCCTTTTCTCCAGGCTCAGCTGGTCCAAGTTTATCTGCATCTATGCTGAAGCACTTGAATGCAGTCTTAATTGCCAGGAATGCCCGGCGTGGAAGACATCTTTTTCCTTAAACTCTTGACCTTGCAATGTCAACACTCGTGATGTAGGGCATTGCTTTGGCGTGGTGTCGCTGGAAAACCTGCTGTAACTGAAAAGAGCTAGGCAGGTACATGTGTACATCTATATACTCTTAGACTGGCTTCTTTTGCTGATGTAATAAATTTAATACTGGCTAATAAAATGTGTCAGAGCCACTTTGCCTCTCCTTGTAAAGGTTTCCCAAGAAGGCTATGATTAAACGCAAAGCTACAGCATTAAGAGAACCTAAGCGAGCATTAAATGCTGGTGCTATTCTAAATTTTAAGGTCTGGCTGCAATGCTTAACTGTGCTACATGTCCTACTCTTAATTTTTATGATACCATTGGTGTCATAAAAGGTTATGCCTCTGCTCTGGTGTTGAACACTGTGGTTTTCAGCAGTGGACCCATAGCTCACTTGTATCCAAGGGCAGCATGTTCATACAAAACCCTCTGGATTTCAATTAGACCGAGTGAGATTTGAGACTGGCTGTTGCAAAAGCCACGTAGTAGTTTGTCCCAGGGGCTGTCCACTATTACCCCTTAGGGAAATTATAGTATTGCCTTAAATCTCTGGAGTTTTCTGGGAATGGGTTAGACAAACCTATGCAGAGCTCATGTATGGCGGGTTGACCTTGCCTTGGAGACCCGCATAAAGTCCAAGCAAGTCTTGGATTTAATGCTTTGTCTTCAAGTCCTAATGCTAATTCTGTCACAGTCAGCAGAGCCACCAGCCCTTATTTTACCAGTGACCGTCTTCATGGAGTGTTTCACAGTAAGATTGCACAGAGGAAGGCACAATGTCCTACATCCCCTCCTGCATCCACACCTCAGTTTAGAAGTGGGTCCTGGTTACCTAAATGCAAGCCCCGACTGCAAATTGAGATGCTCAGCGGTGGCCGACAATCTCTGCACAGGGTTGGAAGACCTGGTAAAAGTTAAGGAGCTCCCACAAGCAGCACGTAACTGGTGACTGAGGGTTTCTGAAATGACACATCATGCCTAGATGTAGGCAACCACGCCTCACCCGTACTGTCTATAACGATGGTCAGACCTTCCTAGCGTTGCTTTGGGTTGCCTGAGGGCATGAGTCCCACAGGCAAGCTACGCTAAAACAGGTAGTTTTAGCCAAAAGAAGCTGTGAGCAGCTCGGAGTAGGAGGAGGATGCCAGGTTACCCTCTCCACTGATGCTGAGCTTTTTTACAAGATGACTTGGTCATTAGTAGAAGTGATGTAACTGTTGTGGTCTGGCAACGAGAGGTGCAGTTTATAGGAAGTGATAGTATCTTTTATTAGGCTGATGTGCCCCAAGAAAGCAGGCTTTCAGGTATGCAAGTCCTTTTCGGGCCACAGCCCAAGGGTTTGAGAGCATGAGCCCAACACGGGCCATTGTCCTCCAGCAGCTTGATCAGGGGTCATGCCAAAAGATGGAGAGACTTTCTAAACAGCGTTAGACCACAGAACAGGTCCTCACCGGGGGACTTCGCTTTTCTTTTACAACATGCCCTCAGCTGATGGAGAATTTCTAGGCTTTGAGTCCAGCTTTTTTGTCTTTGCTGTCGCACTCTCAGGAAGCGGTGGAAGACTGAGTTTTCAAAGATGAGTCACGGGCAGTTTTGATGCAGGAGGTTTAGATGGGATGTCTGCATAAGAAGTGCAGCTTTAAGGACTGTGTCCTCTGCATTACACCACATACATCCATCACGGCTGTCTTGAGTTCATCATCACAGTGTCTATTTCTTTTAGGGTGCTGCTAAGAAATGGTTTCACAAAGGGATGGGAACTGTTTATCCAGAGATAATTTGTCTGCAAAAAAGCCCCATCACACTGGGGGAGCAGCCCCTTTCCCTAACATGGGAGGCTTGGCAACCAAGATGCCAGCCAGATCTGCAGCCAGGAAATGGCGAAGGCTACCCCAAAAGCAGTGGGGCACGGTGTGTCGGGGCTAACCGTTGGCAGCCAGGAGCAGAGCGCGCTGCTCGGGGCTCTGCCGGGCTGGGATGAGCTATTTTTACTCCTGGTCTGGTCCCCCAGCCACGCTGGCAGATGTGCTCCCAGCTGCAGATGACTTCCATGTGTAACCCCGCGTGGCCGCTGGCCGGGGGCCCGGGGCGTAACGTGCTTCCTTAAAAGGCTCGGGAGAGGCGACTACAATGCCCCGCAGCCCCAGGAATGGGAGGGGATGGGGGGGGGGGGGGTGGCCCTTCCCAAACCTCCTGCTCCTCCTGGCATGCTGTGAAAGCCAAGGCTGCGCCTTCGCATCCCGGAGCACTGCACGGTCCACTGAAAGCAGCTTTCCCGGGAAACGGAGGCGGCACTGGCATTGGGAGAAACTTTCCCTGTGCTCCAGAGGGGTGGGAGGCCAGAAGGAAGGGTGATTTGGGGGTCGCTTTAACCTAGCTGCAACTTTTTTACTCCATGAGAGCAAAAAAGGGAGATTACAACATGCCCCTGTGCACAGCAAAATGCTGGGCGGGATGCTCTGTCCTCCGGAGCGGCCACAGCTTGGTGCAGCCGTTGCAAAAGCCAATTATAATAATAAATAAAAAAGGGTCATCCATTCCCCCTTTTTTTTTTTTTTTTAATGAAGCCCTTGTGATGTGCTCCGAGAGGGTGCCAAATAAACAGCACAGCTTCCCGAGCGCAGCTGCCAGGGCTCTGCTCATCCCCGGTCAAGCAGCGTCCCTGCCGTCCCCGAGCCCTGCGCAAGTGGCTTGGTACTGATGGGAAATGTTGGGATCTGGGCTGCTCCGTGTGTCAGGAATGGTGTAAAAGCTGGGACAACTCAAAATGTAAATGTCCACAGGGACAAAACCCAGAGCAGTCCTTCGCTCGCCCTGTGCCATGACGAATCTGCAGCCCTACTCACCTGGATGAGTCAAGGTGAGGCTCTTGGACCCCTGTGGATTGTGTGCAGCGTTGAACAGGGAACCTGAGGTGTCTGGCCAGCTTAATTTAGTCTTGTAAATGGTGTTATGGAAGGTGAATCATCCCGTTGAGAGGGCTGCTTTCAAAGGCATCACGTACAACGCATGGCGCATGTCTCATATCCATGGTCCTTGAAGACCCACCTGAGTTGCTTTAGAAAGTGGTACCACAAAGTGTGGGGCAGGTGAGCACCAGGTGACCTTCTCCTTGTGACAGTCCCACCCCGACCCATGGAGGAAGATACTGGATAAGCCCTAAATGGTAACCTTGGCCTCCTTTCCAAGATTTAACCAATGCAGCTCTGTTCTCCGGGAGTAAATACCCTCTCCCCTGTGGACCTGCTCTGGTTTTGGCATTCAGCTGCCCCGTCCATGGAGTGTGCCTGCAAGGCTCATGTCTTCCTTTTCAGCACCTCCACTGGGCTATGGGAGGTGTTATCAACCCCCACCTGCAGACCACAACTGAAGTTTGGGGACATTTAGGACCTCAGCCCCATACTCTAGAGAGGGGGTCAAGTTCATCTGCCTCATGATTTTAGAGGGACTTTCTGGAGGGGCAGGAAAACGTGCTTTGGTTGGGATCGGATAAGGACAGGAATACCCTGGGGTAAAGATCATCATGTCTATGGACAGCAGAGACATGCAGGTTGGAAGAGATCTCCAGATGCCTCTGGGCCAACACCCTGCTCCAGTCAGGGCCAGCTGAGGCCAGGTTCAGCTGAGTTTAAGTTCCTCCAGGACAGAGCTTTCACAACCAAGACATCTTGGTTTCTATCTTTTTCCAAGCTGGAAAATTCCAGGTTACCAGCAGCACCTCAGTGACCTCCCCCCAAATATCCATACGGCATCCATCCTCCCTTTAAGGACCACCGGAATTTCCCTCCAAACAAATGGTTTCCAGACCCTGGAAAATGACTCCACTGATGCCCACCATGGCTTTTACAAAGACAAAGTCACGAGTTTCTCAAAACCTCCATTAGACTTTATTTAAAAGTTCTTTGTATAGACTTCCTGACACAGATTCCACAATAAAAATAAAATCCCCCTCCCACCCACCGCCCCCCCTGCCCAAATTGCTTTGCTTTGCATTTTATAAAACATACAACATCAGAAGAATGCCAGAGGCATCCTACACCACAATTTAAAAATTTGTTAACTGAGGCCTTGGTCCCAGCAGTGCATTTGCATTGGGAAACCGTGCTTCCTTTTCCTTGCTAGTTCAGTTGGCCACATATGTTACAAATGCATACAAGAGATCTAGTTTGAAATCTAATCCAGCAAAAGGAGAAAAAAATAAAAAAAAAAAATAAAAAGGAAGAATGAAAAATTGAACCACTTGTTTATCAGAATTAGATACTCTCTTACACGAAGGCTTCCCCTGTAAAGTTATGCTCAGTTATGAAAATGATAAAAGCAAGCATGTAACAGTTGCAGTGAATTTTTTTTTTTTTTTTGTCTCATTTTTACGGTGCCTTAGATAGGCAAACTCCCAGAATCAGAAAGAAAGGGTAATTTAGAGACGTGTTGAGAGACAATAACAATCTGCAATTAGGTAAATATTTGGTAATGTTGAAGCTATACAATATAACCTGGACACACGTAGCACTCAGTCCACAAACAGTTTAGCACCATATTGATAGGTCATGCAGCAAAACACTTTCTTCAAGGTTTGCTTGGAAGTTGAAAGCATGAAATAGTACAGTGCAAGGTAGTCTATACCCTTAGCTTCTATAGGGGTAAAGGTGGCAATGGCTGATGCTCCTGACTGTCTCAGAGGTATGTGTTGACAGGTCGCTGGCTCTATGTTCCTATCGTCGTCACCACGCCAGGGATGATGTTACCTGAAAAGGTTTGATGGAGAAAGAGAAAAATGAATGAGGTTATTGCCCACACGGAAAGCTGGGCAGGATACAGAAGGAGGATAAATGGGGTTCCTTGGCAGGACTTGCTATGGAGCCCAGACAACCACGAGCAGGATCACTAGAGCCATGGACTGGACTGGAAATGCCAGGGACCTGGCTGGCCCCCTCAACAGCCACGCGTATGCTGCTTACCAGGGACACAAACTTTTTCACATTCTTTTTGCGTGTTAAATCTGTTCTCGTTGCCTCCACAGCCGCCGTACCAGAACCGGGCGCAGCTCTTGGTTGCGGGGTCGTAGTACCATTTCAGCACAAAGTTCCTGCAGGTCCCCTCGTCTTTCTGCAGCCGGCAAATATCTGTGACTGCAGGTAAAAGCAGGAGCAAGAAGAGTCAGCAATAACACTCGTGGGTGAAATGCAGCCTCTCTGAATGTGTTTGCATGGCAGAGAAATGCCGGCGAGCAGGGCTGGCATGCAAGCTGAGGAAGGGCAACCATAGCATAGCCTTTGCACGTCTCCTGTGACTAAATCCCATCTCTTAGTTTGCAAAGAGAAGGTCTTCTTTTGGAGGTCACCAGCCCTGATCCACAAGCCCTCAGCCGTGTTGCTGTCATGCATCCGCAGAGCGATGCTGAGATGGAGGATGAGTGTCGCACAGGAGCAGTTGTCTGCAAACCCCCCTGAATTTGCAGGAAATGAGTTGGCAGCTCTCAGAACTGGGAGAGGACTGGCTGGGCTGCAAGCAAAAAAGTATTGGCACCATCGTTTTCTCATTAAAAATACTGTCTTCCCTTGAAAAGAGGAATCTTCTATGTAAAGATGCTCCTGGACCTACCACACACACTGCCCTGTGGCATCCTACGCCCCTTGCTGGGATATATATATATATAAATATATGTATATAAAAATAACAAAGTACTTGGATGTGTGGAAATGAAATTGTCAAATCAATTTTTTAAAATAAAGAAAGGTCTTACATTAGCCACTAATTTACTGTCAAGTCACAAACAAGGCATCCCTTGCACGCAGGGACGCAGAAGCAGCTCGTGCCACCACTGCTCTGCCCAGCGTAACCGTCAGCCGTCACACCTTGTCCTGGGAAAGCCTTGTTACTGTAGCCCCAAGTCAGGCCGACCCCAAGAATTTCTGATATCGTGCTCATTGCTGCCACTTATCAGCAGTATGGCTTCAAGATGCTGGTGTCCAGCCTTGGGCATGAGTAAAAATCATAAGACATCAGTCAAACAAGTAAATCAGTAAAACAGCCACCACAGAAAAACGAATGGGGGTGAGGGTGAGTCAGATAGACAAAGTGTGCAGTTCCTCTCACTAGAGTGGTATTTGCAACCAGGACCACTTTTTTAATTAAGAAAACAAACAAACAAAGAAAGTCCTTTACCTTCTTTTTTTTTTTTTTTTTTTTTTTTTTTTTTAAAGCAAAGTTAAATCAATGCATACAGAGTACACAGGCAATGACTGCTGGGGAAATTCAGGTCTTGAAGTTTCCTTCTGATAATCTCGTTTTAGAATCATGCCTTTTGTAAACTAGGTGCCAGAAACCAAGCCACTTAAAGGACTTGTCTGAAATGGTGGTTAACAGCCCCAAGCCTCCTGCAGTCCCCTTGTAATGACACAGGGCCCCCAGAAATAGCTCTTTGGTAACAGCAAAGGTGCCTGAACTAGCTGTGATCCTCAGACCACTCATGTGACGGCAGGGTTTTATGAGATCGAGAGCTCAATGCTGGTAAAAATAATTTTATGTTCACTGTTCTATGATTCTGCCTGTCCCAAGCAATAAGTAAAACAATTAATTGGCCACTAATTGCAAGGGGCTGAGAGATCTTACCAGGTCTCAGTTCTACCAGAAACACAGCCCCAACATACCAAGGAATGAATAGAGGAAAGAATATATAGATAGAGGGTGAATATATAAAAAGTTGCGTTTGCCAGCAAGTTTCTTTGGGGACTGATGAAAGCAAAAGCATACTAAACCCTTCTAAAGTTTTCACGGGAAGAAGGGCGCAGAAGATTATCCCTAAAATCCCGACTAGAAAGTAGGTCTTGGCAGCGGACCCCAGGGATTAAGAAAGCCCCGGCGGCAGGTTTAGATTAAAGGAAATTGCGGCTGGTGCTGGCGGCTGCCCAGAGCCCAGGAACGCTGCAGCGAGGCCGGATGCTCCCGGGATTAACACGGAAATGCCCAGGCCAGCGACACGGACCTTGCGCCCCAGCCACAGCTGTGCTTCTGGGTAAGACCCTGCCAAACGTCTAAACCCTTTCTGCCCGCTCATTTTAACCGCGGGTTTTGCCCGCTTCCGTCTGCTCCCCGTGGCGAGCGGCTGAGCAGATCGCTGCCGGAACACCGCTGTGGTCAAAGGGGTCAGGCTCAAGCGGTCCGTGCCGCGGGCGTGATGGAGATGGGGTGGTAGGTCTGAGCAGTGGGCTGACTGTTTAGATCGGAGGAGCTGGGAATATGTCCTTTCTGGGAGAGGAGACGTGTCTGAAGGGACGTTCCTGCCCGTTGTCCTGTTCTAAATGCAGCTTTTTGAAGCAGGATTTTTTTTAATCTCCATTTTTCCTTGGAACTTGAAATCAATAGCGAGCTTCCAATTCAGCTTTTCTTTTGGGCTCCTACAGCCAAAAGCTTCCCTGTGTCTTTGGCAGACTCTTTGCCTTTTCATATTCAGATATTTTTTTTCTTCAAAGTCCATCTCCCTTCTTCCCTGACTTCCAAAACACTGAAAGCCAGCAGATGTGAATACAAGAACGACTCTACCCCAAATCCTGCACACCCTTTTGGGAATCCAACCAGCAATCAAAACATTCAGCTGATGGGAGGTATAATACAATTTTTCTTTACAGCATGGGGTCTAGGCAGCCCAGCTTTGCCCCTACTTCATCCCCTTTGAGAGTGGAAGTAGCCTTCAGGATCAGCAGAAGCACAGGGAAATTAAACCACAGCTTTAGAGGCAGATCTGGCTTCAGGAAAGCTGCTGAAAATTCATTGGAATTATAATCTTCAGTTTTCCTGCCCTAATATTCGCCCCATGTGGGCTTGTGCCACTCTGGTTTCAGAGCGGCATCAAACACCACCTAGTAACTCCTCCAGCTGAGCCACTGGATGGCATTTTAACCAAAACCTTCCTCCCTACCAAAAAACCCAAGCCCAAAACACAATAAATGAAAGAAAATCTTATAAAAAAAAATTCAAAGAATTGATGGAGAACAAGAACTAGGGAGCTCAAATGTGTTTTGAGCTCAAAGGATGGGGACAGCCACCAGAAGGCAGGGTTTTAATTCATCCTGTGGAGAAAAATGGGCTTGGGCTCCTCAGTTGCACTTAGAGTTAATTTTGTCATGGCTAAATATATATATATATATATAATCAATAATTAAAGATTATCACAACATTCAAAAGGCTTCAAATGGGAGGTGGGTCTGGTGCACTTTTTTGCACCCAAAGAGCCCTAAGGTTTGGGAGACCAGCTCATTTCTCAGTGTTGCACCTGGCTTCAGTACCTGGTACGAGCTGAACGGAGAGCCCGACCCAACACCCAGCATTTTAAAAGCTGAGCTGCACGTGAACTTGTGTGTCTGTTTTTCCACGGTGGATTCAAGCTCTGGTTTTGCAGAAAATGAAAAGAGAATAAAGTGGTGAAGAGAGTGGGGTGGGCAGAGACACGAGCGTCCCTCCAGGGCCCCTCAATTGCTTTTCTTGACTATCTGCCCAGGGCAGGACGGCGCCAAGTTCATGAAATATCACTTTAGCCTGAACAACAGTTGCTGGAAACACCATCAAGGCATGTGATGATGATCAGAAGGGGCTGGTCTATGGGATGAGGCTAGCAGAAACACGTGCCCTCTGGAGAAAAACACATCAGGGAGGCTTCCCTGCTCTGTGAGGATGAAATCCTGCTCTACATTGAAGATAGAGGTTTTTGCACAAGCCATAGGCTGCTTCCTCTGGCTGAAAAGTCCTGAAACTGCAGCCAATGGACCTTTGTCCATGATGTCTGTTGGCAGCCCAGAAACTGCTTGCAATGTCCTTTTGCAAGCAGCTTCTGTCCCAGGCATCTCCGTGGCTGGTGGTGGCCTCCTCCTCGCTTGCCTGCATGTTTCTGCACTCACAGCTGGACCCGGGCTGCATCGCTGCCAGTGACAAAAATTCCCAAGTCTGATTTAGGGAGCCTAAAATACACCCAAGAAAATCAAATGGGTGGGAGGGGTCTTTAATTTGCCTTTCCAGACCCTGTCATGCCCCTGCGAGGACTAAAGCCCTGCCATTAGGTCCTAAACCTTGCTAGGTTTCCTAGGGCATAGGGCCCTGAAACACCACTGGAAGGGATAAGCTGCTATGGTAGCAAGGCTTTGCTGGGGTCAGGCTCCCATCCCAATCCCTTGCTGAACCAACAGAGGCGATTGCAAGTCCTTACTTCCTTCCCAGCTCTTGAAGAGGTTTGCAAACACAACCCCTTGAATCTCAGAAACTACTTGAGGCGAGGCGGTCATTGCCCTTTTCCTGTGGGCTCCTCCCTCAACTTTGTTTTTTTATCTTTTGGTGCAAAAGGAGAACATCTGCATACAAGTCCCAAGCCCCATGGAGTAATTTCCCATCCAGTGTTTCGGTTACAGGCAGTGAAATGTTTGCAATTCTTTGCATCTCAGCGAAGGCGCACTGCTGATGGGTGGCATTGGCTAGTCACGCAGGGACTACAGGAACTGCTTCGGGACCATGCTGCGCTCCAGTTAAGCAACCCCACGCTTTTCATGAAATCCAGCGTGTGATTTTGCCCTGTAGCTGTGGTTTGCACTCAGGTCATGCAAACACAACGTGTCCTGATGCAACAACACGCATGCAAGGTGACTTGCTCATGCAAAGCGGATGGTAGAGAATGGTCATGTCAAGGAGCAAATGAAAACCGAGTCAATACTACTGGTGATCTTGTATTGGACAAGCTTGGATGCATGCTATGAAATGATCAAGGTGAATTAATGGATTTGCATTGGTTTGTGACTACTATTTTTTGGGGCGATGTTACCTGATGATAGTCTTTTCTCAAGGGGTGGCTGCTGCATGGCTTTCTCGACTGCTGCTGGAGGAAAAAGTGTGTGGGTTTGGATTTTAAACGATTCTTTCTCTCTGATCCAAACATTATTTGACAATGTGATAAAATACAAAAGGATCGATCCCCATGTGGTACTTACATGTTTTTAAGCATTTGCTAAGGCACTCAGCTTCGGCCTCAAATCTATTGGCATTACCACCACAGCCACCATACCAACCCTGGCTGCAGATCTTGGTTTTGTAGTCAAAGAACCACACAATCTGATAGTCCTTACACTGCATGCCCATGTCAAAGTCCAGCAAGCAAGGGTCTGGCCAATCTGCATTTCAAAAGGTGCAAAGGTTAAGTGACTCTGAAAGGGTTAAAAGCTGAAAAAGCAAAGAGATTGAAAAGAAACAAAGCAAAAAAGCCCGGTACAGGACTGGTGGCATTTCCCTGTCTTGTGATTTCTCTCGCTGAATGCAAACCTTCCCCAGCCTCCAGCTTACCTCTCCCCACTCTTGGTTTCATTGTGCATCCAAGCCCCAAGTCCCTGGACCAAGGTGGTGGAAGCCCCTTACTCCCTGCTGGTGCACACAGGATTGGGCCCTCATACAACTCCCACCGTCTATTTTCAAAGCAATTTCTCTTGGCAGGAAGTTTCAATCCTTAAGTGTGGTTTTTTTTATCTCTAAAGGCAAGCCACACGTGGTAAACTTTAAGGCTTGATGAGGATTTAAACATATGTTCCCTTCCTGCCCAGAAATGATAATTTAGGTCCACATCTCAAAGTTTTTACTAGCAAAGATAAGCTATCCATGCTAGCAGATGCTTTGCCTCAATAAGGAGGGCAGAATGTGGGGCTTCCTCTGAGGTCCATTGGAAGATTTACGCATGGAAGCCTCCCATTCCATAGAGAACTAGAGAAGACTCGGCTAAACAACCCATCCCAAATCCCTTGTCCTGTTCAATGTCTTTAGCCTGTTGAAAAAACTTCAGAAAAAGCTTGAAAAAACATCCTCAGGGAATGTTTCCCCCAGATTGCCGGCCGCCATAAATCCTCGGGCAGAGATGTTTGCTGCAAGTGGGTCAACAAGAGGAGCTGAGATTGAGAGGTCTGCGTTGAAGCGCAGAGTGAGCACGCAGCACATCCATTTTCCTTTGGGCAGACCCACAGAAGCTTATACGGGCTGGCACACAAGGGGTTAAACAAAGCCAAGGGAGGTGGCGTGTGTCACCTGGTGGGGACAAGCCAGGTGGGAGGCTTGGAGAAGGGTTGTCAGTGCCAGGGGGAGGGACCAAATGAGTGGGAACGCATGGGAAGGGTGGGACATGCAGCAAGGCAGAAATTAGATGGTCCCTGCCTGGCACAAGGCCTTGGCCCCTCTGCTGAAGGAAGCTCTGGTGGTGCCACCAGCCAGGCAGGAGGGCCAGGCTCACCCCTTCCAACGCCAGCAGCCAGACCCCAACAGCAGCTCTGCAACGCTTTTTTGGCCCAACGCGCCGAGCGGCGGCAGAAGCAGCAGCAGCTCCCCGTGCTCTCAAATCACCTCGGGAAGAAAATGAGCCACAGTGCAAGCAAAGTGCTTAAAGGCAAAAACACGAGAGTGATGGTTCAGGGATGAGTTTTGGATGCCAGACTCGCTGTTGGTGCCTGCGACAGGGCTGTGCAGCTTTATGAAGGCTGAGAGCCCTGCCAGACCCTTGGAGGAAGAGTTGCTGCCTGGCACTTACAGTAACATTGAGTGTAATAGCGCCGATATAATGAGCTTGATGTCAACAAAAGCCATGAGATGACAGCTACAGTGATTATGGGTTATTAACACAGGTTAACGGGATTGACAACGGAGTAGGAACTTACAGCTTGCTCATTTAGCAGTTTACTACATACACCACTGGTGGCAGAGAAACAGGGAATGGGCAGATGGGTGAGCCTGGAGGGAGGTTACCAATTAGCCAAATTTATGCAAGTGTTCGACAGTAACTCCCCTGCAATCCCTGGCTGTTGGTCAAGACCTTGTTGAGACCTGTGTGTTAAACCAAGGAGCCAAGACCCATTCTTTGGCCCAACTGGGGACAGAAGTAGTGAGCAAGCATCAGGTGAGGTTCTGCTTCCACACCTGCATCTACACATGCCAGGGAGGCCACGGGGCACAGCCGGTTCATGGAGAGTGGCCAGCGCTTGGGCCCTGGATCATCTCCCATCCTCGTGATGGAAACAAGACCTGGTTTGAGTCAGCAACATGATCAAACAATTTCAGGGGGCTTTGGGTCCAGCATGGGGCAGAGATCCCAATGCAAGGCTCAGACCTGCATGGCCAAGGATGTCATGTAGGTCATGACCTGTTGGCTCTGTAAAGTGAAGGACTCACAGATCCTCTGGTCCCAGCAGGGCTCTGAGAAAGGATGGGCAAGGGGAAGTCTGGTACAAACATCCAGGCTCTTGCTAGGGGTCCTGGCAGAGTCCCCCAGCCCAGCGCTCCCACCACCACCCATACTCACCACTCTCAGGCCCTTCCAGCGGCTCGGTGTTGAGCATCATGTTGGCCAGGGACACCTTGGGCTGCGCCGGGGTCTCTGGGGAGAAGAAGCAGTGGGGTCAGCCAAGGGGAAGGGGGATCTGCAGCAGCACCCTCGGAGCAGCCATAAACAAATTCACTGGCCCCAGCTCCGGCACAGGGGACGCACACAAGTCGCAGGAGTCAGGTCTGGATCTGTTTACCCTAGCACATACATTTCAGAAATGTTTATTGGAGGCAGCTGACAGGATGAGTAATCCACAACCGCCCAGCCGCACGGGGACGGGTTCGCCTTGCTCTCCCCAGCCAGCCACTCTGCTGCACCTTCAGGCTCATCCTCGGGGGTGACTGTGGAGGAACGTCTCCAAGGCCCCACGAGACTCTGCTTTGGATGGCCCCTTCTCACCCCACAGCATGTAACTGGAGGGCTCAGGAGGAGCAGACGTGGCCTCGCTGCAGCCAGTTTAGCTTTGCTCTTCTGGCCTTAGAGAGGGCAGGGGAAAAAAGGCAATTTCCAGGGGAGCAAATATCCCATGATGCATCTCCTCTTGTTCCCCTGTAGCCCTCAAGGACTGTCCATGCATGGCACACCTCTCCTTGACCGTGGTCCTCCCATCACAGCCTCACTTCCCTCTAGGAACTATGTTATTGAGGACTGTCACCAGGGGAAGGAATCCCTTGTGATGGGAAGGAGAACATGGTTCATATTGCATCATACCCCTTTTCCGGGGCATCCTGTGGCTCATTTTCCATGGGGCTGGAGGTCAGGATGAGGCTGCAACCACAGGAAGGGTTGGATTTGCTTTTTTAGTGGAGGGTATGGGTGTGGGTAAAGGGGACAGTGCTACCCAGTGTACAGGTCAGAGCTTGTGGGCATAAGTGGCATCACCACTGCCTGCCCAGTTCATTCCCATTTGAGATTTACTCTATGGGAAATGCAGCCTTTCCAGTGCATTGAGAGATCCAACTCAGCACATGCAAGTGTTACTTCTACACATTGATGTCTTTTCTCAACATTTTTGTGGGCACATTTATTGCTCGCGAAGGTAAGAGACTTCAGACCTGATCCAAATCCACTGAAGCCAACGGAAAGGCTCTTTGTGGGCACTGAAACTGGCTCTGAACCACCAGAAGCAGCCAGATGCAGCACTGGCAGGACCAGCGCAAACTTCTCCATACCACCAAGTCAAGTCACCTCTTCACCAAATTATATATAAAAAAAAATTGGCTGTGTCTTAGTGAGTTTTGGCCATGCCAAAGGGTTTGGTGAGGTTTACATGTGATCTGTACACATGGAGCTTGGGTCCTGGAAGGACTAAATCCTCCGTTTAATCTCTTCTTTGTGGTTTGTTTTTTTTTTTTTTTTTTTTTTTTGATAATATAGAATGTGAAGCAGATAGGTGGCTATGAAAATGACAATTGGAAAAAAAAAGATTTTCTTGCTTAATTTGCAATCAGGCTGGACTGAATTTATTCTGTGTTAACCCAGTCTGACTCTTATTATTAATTACAGCAGTGCTGGCTGAACTCCACCAAGATCCATTGTGCAAGGCCTCCTGCACGCACAATAAGACAAACCCCACTCTGGGACTGGCTTTAATTCTCCCACAATCTGTGTCAATTTAACACCACTGAAGTGTCAACTTGCATTTGCCAAAGAAACACATTTGCAGCATTTCATAACTGGGTCCTGCTGCTGGTCTGGAGGACACCAGACATGCAATGCCACAACTGAGCATTGCCACGGCTGGGATTATTGGTACCGACTGATTCCCTGACCCTTACATGGGTGGGTTTTTCCATTTTTTATGTCCATTTTATGAAAAAAATAAATGTTTGTTTTCCCCAAGAGGTACTTACTTGTGCTGAATGTCCCTGCGTAGGTTACTTTGGGTTGGGATTTCTGGTAGCCAGTAATGACGACGAGGTATTTCTGTCCACTTCTGAGTCCTCGGATGACATGCTCAGTGCCGGTCAGGTTTTGCTTCTGCACGAGAGAGTGGTCATGCGCTAAGGTGATGGTGATATCAAAGGTGTAGGCGTTGTGTGGCTCGGGGCTGGCCCAGCGCAGCCTGGCACTGTTCTCGGTGACATCAGTGATCTGAATGTCGTGGGTCTTCGCTGCAATGCAAAATCAGAAGAAACGCTAAGCAAGGACTTGGAGAGGAAAGTGGCTCAGTGCTGCATGATCTCCTTCCCAGTCCACAACAAATACATTTGTCTGCAGCCTGTTGCGGCACATACAAACCAGGTTGTGACTTTGCTATCTCAAATACCGAACCCAGCACACTGCTTTTTTTTTTTTTTTTTTTTTCCCCATAGCCTAGATGATTTACCAAGTGGTTTATTCATTTTCCAATCATCTGCTGCAATCTATCAAATCATAGCAATTTTTTACACAGCTTGAAATGTGATTCCCAGCACAGCTTTCCCAACAACTGTGAACTTGTCTGGTCAGATCCTTCTCTAGGATGCAGTGGATTGACTGAACTGCTGGAGATCGTCTTAAGCAAAGCCTGCTTAAGATTGAACATAACTTTAGATGGGTCAAAGAAGCTATTAGGGAAAGGTTTTCATGATATAGCAGAGTATTGGATGAGACCTTTATAAATGCTGCCTGGGAGCAACAGTGGAGCAAGAAATACCCAGAAATGTTTGTTCCTCGCAAGCTGATGAAAGCATTAACCTTGCAAAAGGTGATTGCTTTTACTTATTGCTTTTTATTAATTATTTACGTGGGGACATGCATTCATTGACAGTTAAGCATCCCTGGGTTCCACACGTGTTCTTTGTTACTTGGTCAGCTAATGCAGAGCTGCCTGCACCTCCTTACAAAAACACATGGGAAAACCCTTTTACGTGAACTGTGCTCACATGAAAGAGCTTTAGCATTCCCCAATAGGTCTCCACACTGATTCAGTGCTGAGTTAACTGAACCAACTATTTGTATTAGCTGACAGAGAATTCAGACAATGCCACTGCATGAATCACCATAAATAGCAAAACGTAGCCAAGGGGTAATGCTGCAAGGAAAACCTAGAAAGCAAATGGGTCACACTAGAAAGGGAAGTGCTCTGTCGCTGTACTGCTGAGCTAGGCTGAAGATGACAGATTGTGCCGTGTTTAGATGTCCTGCTTGTGTTTTGTCTAGAGGTAGCCTGTCCCCCACCTGGTTTTGCACAAAATTCTCAGCATAAGTTGACAAAGCCTTAATCCCTCAGGGCAGATTGCCAGTTTTGCACCTAAAAACTTGTTCCCTCAAGCATGGAATTTGGCCTCTTAGTGACATTTCCCATAGGACTAATCCTCTTGGGGAGGAAGAAAAGCCACAGCCCTCTGTGGTACAGACAAGCAAGAGGCACCGCTCATGTTGGGGAGAGAGCCTTCCACGTACCGCCTTGTCTTCTCCTGCCGCTGGCCACGGTGGCAGCGGTGCTCGTGGTTGTGCGGCCGGTGGCTTTGGTGTGGGCAGCGGTGCTTGCCGCGCTCTGCGCCGTGGCATTCACCTGGCCCACGGTGCTGGCCGTGGTCTGGTCAGTGGCTCTGGTCTGGGCCGTGGTGCTGGCGGTGGTGGTTCTGGCGCGGGCGTTGGTGCTTGCCACAGACTTGATGCTCGCACTGACCGTGGTGGTGGCACTGAGGGTCCGGCCTACAGTCGCATTGGGTGCCACGTACCTGTCAAAGCAAAAGCAGCTGATAGGGCACTTTTTTTTTTTCTTTTTTACCCCCCCTCCCACTATATAAGGAGGATTTTGGAAGTGGAGAAGAGTTGACATAGAAACCATTGGCAAGACCCCCCCACCCCAAGGTCAACAGACCTGGTCATCTTTAGATATGCCCACATCCAAGCAGTGAAAAGTGCTGTCTGTCACTTGGGGTACAAGTCTGACTATACACCAGCTTTACACTCATAAGAGTGAATTAAGTAGATAGATCTGTAGCATGCCTGTTTTCAAGGGGCTCAACCTTCTAAACCCAGGACAGCTCTGGGCCAGAGATGACTGAGTCTTGGTAACATAAGCTTTCACTTCTGTTCGGAAAATATTAGGATATATCCTATGATGGATCCTGAATATTGGATACTCCAGGGCAGCCCAGCCTTTGAGAATAGCTCATTGAGTGGAAATCCCCAAATTAATAGCAATATCTGGAATTCCTGACCTGCACAATGGCACTACTATACACCTCCTTCACATCTTTTATACATATATAAATATGAAATTTAACCCAAACTTAAAATGTTGTGTGTACTTGTCTACCCTGATCTATTAGATATAACTGTTGTTATTTTGACACAGCACTAAAGGAGCTAGTAAAATGCTGAGAATCCCGATTGCTAGCACTGAAGGTACTTTTTCTTTCTTCTTCCAAACAGGGACTGGGAAGTGAAGACTTCTCCCCTAGGCAGGCTGTTAGTAAAGATCATTCTCTTGCAGACACACCACTACGTACAGTGCTTTGTCCCCGTCATGCCCTGGGCTCTGGCTCTTGGCTTGCTGATCACTCTGGAACTGCTCGCACTGTTTCCTTATCTCTGGAGACAGGTAGAAAGCAAAGTCGCCTGGAGACAGAGAGAGCCCGACATGAAACACTGGTGGTTACCTATCAACAGCACATTACATATATTTCTTCTTGATTTAAAAACCTCTCTTCTCTTTTTGCTAACTCTGACAAAAGGTATGGAATATCTCTTTGACCTTTGGTGTGGTTACTGCAGCATCCTGGGCTGGGAGATTTGTTATTCCAATTTACAAACATAAGAGCAGTAACTACAAGACACCAGAGGGCTGTTTGTCTTAGTCTGTCACATGTAAACAACCTTCTTATAACAAGGCACTTTCAACAACACAGTTAATATTTTTTTAATAGTTAGGATTAAGTTTCCAGGAAGTGGTAAATGGAAAAAGCAAATTAAGAAAACCTAAACATTTATTTCCAGGGCAAGATGTGTTCATGTTTGCTTCCTATTTAGTGCAAGACATTCCTGAATCAGTGGTTTATTAGCCCTGTAGAATGATTTTTAGGACCTTTTTGATAAAATTATCTCTCCTAGAAAAGACCCACTTCTTGTTCTTGCTGACCAGATCTGTTTAGGATCTCTGGCAGCTGGCTCTAGCTGGAGATCCAGCCTGGGGTCTCTAGCTAAACCGAGACGCAAATTTTCAAGGCACAATCTGCACATCCCAAACACAGCAGCATTATTTAACCCTGAGCAAAGAATCCTGTTCATCTAGTTCTTAAATCTGCATACCACAACTCCAGATTGCTCAGCCTGAGCCATCCAAATGCCTGCTAGGTGTGACCTTTATGCTGAAGTTGGGAAGAAAGATTTGCTGGGTGTGCAGGGAGCTGTGGGGGAGTGTTAGCAGGCTGCTGGGCTGCAGAGGGTCAAGAGTCCCAGCAGGACCAGACCCTATGGGACATGTTGCAGATGTGACCAGCAAGCCAGGCAGAATTAAGTCAGAGCCCACAGGTGAACCCACAGAGACCAAGTCAAACCAGATTATGGAAGTGCAAACTCTACTTGGCAGACCAACAGACAGCATGGGATGGGGAATACAAAGTGAACAAAACACAGACATATTTAAATATGTAGACTTATGAGCAGCAACAGACCAAACAGTACAGAATATATAAAAAGAGATTAACTTCAGTGGGCCACAGTGCCCAAAGAAGTAGTCAGGCTAGAGCCCACCCAGACAACAGGCAGGTAGACCAAGCCCGGCAGATTAACCCCTCTGAGGTCACATGTTGTCCCTTCCATAATACTTTGGCTGTAGGATGTCATACTTACTTCTGATAAAAGATGGCAGCAGCCTCCCAAAGCGTTGTAAGGGTTCTTCATGAAGCTCTCCTACTTTATCAACCAGCTTGAAGAACACATCGTTTGGCTCACTAGCTAGGCTGTAGATATTCTTGGCATTCACCTTCCTGCCAATGCCCAAGACAACAAAGAAGTACCCTTTGCATTTTGCACTGGTAACAACCTTCTGCAGGTACTCAAGTTCTTGTTTATTCACTTTTCCGGTCATCATCAGAACTATGACTTTTAGATCCCGAGGATTTGGTGCACTTTCAAAAATATGAGACACTGTGTGTTCAATTGCACTTGCTATAGCCCTTGTGCCATGGAGCTGGGTCATTTGCTTCTGAAGGTAATTAATAATCTTCTCTTTGGATCCATAATCAGTTAGTGAAAACTCAGTTTTTACTGGTGGGAAGCTTGAGTTGGTTTCATATTCATAAGGAGCTTGCTGGAGAACTGCCACTCTTGCGTGGTGTTGAGATACTTTTGGCTCAGAGCTGATTTCCAGGTTACTTACAAGGTAGGAAATGTACTTCTTCAACTCGCTGAACTGCAGAGGGGTGGTGGACTCTGAGCTATCCATGATGAAGGCTATGTCAGTGTCTATATCTGTTGGGGCTGACCTTCTGTCTCTGAATGTAGGTCTCTGACTACCATAACCACAGGCGGGATCAGGGTCACACACATCTAGGGAAGAAATACAGTAGGTTTCACCAGGAGGAACTGAATATGACCTTCCCTTGTCATTGTAAAAATCTCTTGTGTCATATGAAATACTATCAAGCCATGGACATTCACTGGTCCATTACTTGATACCAAAGTCATTTAATCCCAAAACACATTTAGTTATGCACTTAGTAATTTTATGTGCTCCTTTGTCCAGAGGGATCCCTGAAGTGCTCTGTCATAAATGGCAGAAGGCCATATTTTAGAGCATTGCGCTATCGATATTTGGGCTGTAAAAGTGGGAACCAGCCAAAAAAGGAGCTTCTCTCTACAAAGTGGAGAACACCCATCAAGCCTCATTCACAACGCCTATGTTTTCTGCTCAACCTAAGAATATGAATCCCTTGTCTTCAGCAGCAAAAGGGCTGACTCCCAACTGGTCTTCCCTTCTGCATCACTGACAACCGACTGCTGCGCGACCAGAAGGATTTGGCACTGTGTAGGGGAGAAATTGGATGCTTTACCCAGACAAATATGACAAGTCAAGAGCCTCCGGATAGTTTCATTCAGCTGACTGCCACCGGTTGGAAGAACAATTGCATGTCCAACTGCTGTGTTGTTGATCTGGTTAGATGCAAACAGAAAAACATGGTGTTAGTAATGCTGCCTTCTGTTATTTTTAGCTCGAAGTAGGGGAGGGCAATCCACAACTCTAAGAGATGCTCTACTCAGAATGCTGCTTTTGGTGGATCCCACCTGGCGGAGCCTAATGCCCCCAGCATCAGTTAGTGGGACTAGTTTAGAGACATAAACTCCAAGAAAAGGGTCAAGTACTAAAACCACTGCTCAGTGTGCTTATCTGGGGATTCTCTGTTGCATTAAATTTCTGTATGTCCACTCTCCCACTGCCAACAAAGCTACCGTCCCACTCTTTGCCTTTCTGTCAGACCTTTCTCGCTATGGGGACTGTCTTTTCTTCTGTTTCATACCACACCTGGCACCCTGGACCCATGGACTGGGAAACAAATGACTCATCATAACCTCAGTAGCATTTCACAGCATACGCCGCGCTTTGGATTTCTCTCCTAACAGACATGATGGACGAATTTGGCCCTCAATGCTTTCTCAGCACTAAGCACTTGAAAGTCCTGTGGAAGCCAACCACTGCCTGTAGGAGCAAACACCATCAACCTCCCCTGCAAACCAGACTGAGATCATGAGCAGAAGATGAAAGAGGTTGAATGACCCCAACCTCCAGAGCTCTTGTGAGAACTGGGTCCTGCCTGCTGGTGAGGAACACGGGCATGACCCCAGCATCGTAGAGTTTCAGCACGGCATCATTGAGCTGTGGGGAGGCTCTCGTGTCTCCATTGCTGAAAAAGACTGCCACCTTCCTCATAAGGAAGCCGCTTCGGGCACGCTTGAAGGTATTCCTGGCCACGAAGGACATGGCAGTCTCCAGGCTGCGTGGCTTCGTGGTCAGGGTTGCCTGGAAGTTTTCAATCTGCTGGAGGAGACTCGATTTCTTCCTGGCATCAGCAAAGCGGATCTCTGTGGTGACCTCATTGTTGTAGGTGACCAGGGCCACCCGGGCACCCCGAGGACAGTTGCTCTCAGCAATGGTTAAGTTGTTGACCACTCTGATCACCGTTTGCTTCATCCTGTTGAAAACATCCCTCACAACCCCTGAGGAGGTGTCGATAGCGAAGGCCAGCTCAGTTGGGAAGACAGGGCACTCCTTGGGACCTGCCAAAAACGTGCATTGGGAACACATAGTGCCCCAGATAGTTGCCAGGGCTCAAGGACCACGTCCTTGGCAGGGGTAAATCATTCACACCATGCATGAGGGGAGACCAACAATTCTGTCACATAGTCACACTGGGGTTTAAAGGACTGAGGGTGACTTACCATAACAGCAAGCTGTGGAAAATATGGGGGGAAAAAAGGCAGTTTGATCAGTACATTCGTGTAACATGATGGGCATATAAGGATAGAGGCAGGGAATTAGCAAAGCACTGAAGTACTCACGGCATTTGTCTTTGATGTTCCGCACAAGCGTACATTGCTTTAGAAAGTAAAATGAAAGAGAGGGAGAAAGAGGGGAAAAAAAAAAAAAAAAGAGATATGTGACACAGCCAACAAAAGAGTATTTAAAAACAAGAGAGAAATTATGTCAAACTTACATCTCTGGATTCTCCTTTATCTCCTTTAAGTCCCTGTTTAAAAAATAAAGAAAAATTGAGTGCAATGTATATTTTCAAGGTGCCCCGTGAACCCAATTGTAATAATTATTTAACCACGGGTCATGCAGAAGCTAAGGGAAAACCTGTCTGTTTTCAGTTGTGTTTCCAGCAACAGGGGGAAAGGTTTTCCCATGTGAGGAGTAAACCTAGCTGAGGCCAAACCCAAGAGGGACATTTACGGTGCTCTACGTTCATGTGCAAAGCAAGCCAAGTCACCTTGGCCTTTCTAGGGTGCTCTGTTCCAGTCAGATTTGATCACAGACCATATCCTGTGTGGGGTGATAAATGATAAAGAGCTTCGAGCTTCCCGGAAGGAGCTTGAATTGGCAAAGTGCCTTGGGGAAACCCCAGTGCCGGACAAAATATTGCCTCTTGACTTTTTCCTTCTGCTGTGCATTGCAGTTTGAGGACATGTGAATATTTATCAATGATAAACAGCTAGTTAGGAATTTATAGAGATGCATCCAAGACAAACACAGAGGAATTTGCCCAGCTTGAAATCAGCAGATGGTGATGGGCGTATTTTCAACCCCTGGTACCAACAGGGACCACCACATTTCTCAGAGAAGCAATCATGAGTCTCTCCAGGGGGGAAGCCAGAAGCTCTGTCAGCAATGCAATGAACACTTACAGATGGTCCAGGGTATCCAACCTCTCCTTTCTGACCAGGTGTCCCAGGATCTCCTGCATTTCCCTAGAGAGAGAGAGGAGAGAAATCCTCACCATGAACATCTGCAGGAGGACTCCCGGGAGAATGGATCAACACTTGGGAGAAAAGATGTGTTCATCTTTCAGGCTGTTCATGCAGAAGAGAAAAATTGTGTCATGGCCCAACTTACTCTGCGTCCTCTGTTTCCTTTAGGGCCAGGGCCTCCAGCACCACCACGATCACCAGGTCCACCCTAGTTGGGGAAAAACACAAACAGTAGCTCTAAATCTGCACAGGACCATAGGTAACAGCTACATTGCTTGGAAACTGAATGCATAGCTCACGGGCTGCACCATACCTTGGGCCCTGGGTAGCCTATGAAGCCACGTTCTCCCTGAAAAAAGATAAAGGTTTATTTTAATATGTTTTAGCAAATGAACCTGCTTCCACAGGCAGTCTGTAACAGCTGAAGGAACTAAATGATGGAGAGAAAAGAGAGAGGAAGAGAGACTTCAAATTCATTTTGCAATTTTGTTCCTCGTATGATTAATAAAAAGCAAATATAAACTCTTTTTTAGGTCTGGTTGCTCCTCTAAGGATAATTTCAACTGTAGAGGAGCTGTCAGAGAAGCTAGCCTATTGTTTTCAAAGTCCCGTGAACATTCATGGGGATCTCTGGTTAAAAGGCACAAAAAAATTATGCTTCCTCCTTGGAGAAGCTGTTTTACATAGGCAAAACCAAGACAAAGGCAGAGGGGAAAGGTCTGAAGAGTCTTGCATGATTTTCTCATCAGAGTACACATAGGGCTGATTTTTGTCCCTGTATGAATCTGATTTCATCCAATCTCTGCCCCCGCCCATCTGCACTAGAGACCTTGGCTACTTCCTTGTCCTTGGTAACTCATGTTGGTAGATGGGCGTGCTGAGCATAGACTTACCTTTCTGCCTTTAGGACCTGTGCCACCAATTCCATCTCGTCCATCATCACCCTAAAATTGGAAAGCCAAAGTCATTAATATGCAGTCCTATGTGAATAGCTTAAAACTCACAGATTCAGCAGCATCAGTAGAAAGAACCCACTGATGCCACAGGCCTCTGAGAACTCCTTCTATAGATGAAATTATTACAAGAATAACAAAACACAAAAAGGTGATGCCAAAACTACAATTAAACTACTACTACTACTACTGAATTACAACCTGCTTAGTATACACATATAATGTGTAAAACCCAGGTGGAAGTCAGTAATGGGGAGCAGGTTAGGAGGTCAATCAATGTTAGGTGTGCACTTAAAGCTCTGTCTGACCCAAGCTTGTCCTCTCTTGCTTTACACAAACCATTTTTAATTCAGTTGGCTCCTCGTTATACAGAGTAATGAGAATCAGGCACCACAAGAGTGCTCACTTAGTCCATACGTCCTATTTATAGGTTACTTTGGACTAGCACACAGGGTCAGCTCAGGGTCTACCCGAGCCTCACGCAATGAGCTGGAACAAGGCCAAGCAACTCTGGACAGCCTCTGCCCTGCAAACTGATCTCCAAGATGTTAAAAGTCACTTTTCAACTGAATATTTCACCTGCTTGTAGGGACTACCATTACCAAATATGCTCATGTCAGGTGAAGACATAAAGCTGATTTCCCACTCTTGTATTGTACTATGGAGGATGCAAGGTCCATAGTGGAGCTAAACCTTCTGTGCCCATTTGCCACAGGAGAGGGATCAGCCCACCATCCTTAAAGGTGTGAGTGTGTGGCCACACTTACCATCTCTCCTCGTGGACCCTGCTGTCCATTTGCCCCTTTGGGTCCAGGGTTTCCAGGCTCACCCTGAAAACAGGAGCATCTGTTAAAGCATGTGCTGAAACTCCAGGCAACTCTGAGCCTTTCCCACCCCATCAGCACTGGTTTCTTTACATAGACCAGTCTGCAGTGGTCCTTGCAGCAGAAAGTCATGACTGGACCTCAGCGGTCAGCAATGCTACAAAATGTTTGCTCTTTAGTGGGACCTTTAGTGATTTTAGGACAGCTGAGCAATGGGACATGAGAGATCAGCCAGCTCCCACCACAGGATAGTGTTTGCTTTTTATAAACACTGCAAAAAGAAAAAGCTCCCAAGCTTTGGAGATTTTGCCGGTACAAATGGACAGTGGAGCAGCCATGGAAGTGAACCAATGTGTGTGGTGAATCTGGAGAGATAAAACCATACAGAGGGTCTGGAGAGATCCAGCACAACCACCTTCCCATGTGGGCATGGACTGAGAATCTGCCCTGGAAAATTATGTGGGGATCTCCATTACACAAGTACTTTTGCCTCTCTGTTCAATGAAACAGGAGCCTAATGAAACAACCAGAGCACAGACCTCGCTCTACTCCACACTGTGCAAGCCAATGAAAATGAGCTAATTTCTCTCCAAGAGGTTCATCTCAAGTATTTTTTTAAGCTCATTCCTATCCAGCAGCTTTTCGCTGCTGTTTTAGCTGCTGATGCCCAATACCCATGAAGACATACCTTTCGTCCCAGGGGACCTATCCTGCCCCGCTCTCCTGGGTTTCCTGGTAGTCCACCACCAGCCTGGAACAGGAAGAGATAGAGGCATGTTGGCAACATGTCAAGAAAACGGAGTGCCAGAAATGAGGGGATTAGGTGACCATAGAAATCATAGGGCTGGTGCCTATCAAAGCACCTCAGGAAATTCAGAAGTCTAATTCATTGTTGGGAAGAGTGCTGAAGGAGCAAGTCAGCTCAATGCAAATGTCAGCAGCAACTTACACTGTCTCTAGAGAACCCCTCTGGGTAAGGTACAAGCAGAAGAGGCAAAATCCTGCTCAGGATGGGAAAATGCAAGATGTGTCTGGCTTTATGGCCACAAATCTTGGTGGAGTGTGCAGCAGGAGGGAGAAATAAACACATGGGGGGTCCCTGGCAATCATATGAGATGGTCATGCTCTGGCTTCAGAGGCTGAAACATCACGGAGGGTGCCCCGCCAATCACTCAGGGATGCTCTTCAATTAAGCTTGCAAATCATAATGGGCCAAATGGTGAAGTCCTGACCATTTTGTGGTTGCTTTTAACTCTTTCTCTTCTGCAACTCCTCATCAAAAAATCTTTAACATAAGTCAAGAGGAGAATCATACTGAAAGAGTGTGTAATAAGAGAGCTAAACAGAGTTGGAGCCCTGGGGAGGGGTTGGAAATGGAAAGACACATCAGCTGTGTCTTATTAGCTCAGCAAGATGTTCTTGCTGAGCATAGATGGGTAAATGGTTGAGAAGGAGCAAAAGGGTTTACCCTGGGTCCAGGAATGCCCTGCTCTCCTCTTATGCCTGGCGTGCCAGTCTGGCCAGACGGACCCTGTGTGGGGAGAAAAGAGAGACTGTCAGCACACATGGGCAGAAGTACATCAAGATTGCAAGGAAAAGCAAGTGCTACAGCACCCAAGAGATGGTTTTCAAAGATGTCACACCTTGGGTGGTGTGAATACAATGGCAGGCTTGATGTCCTGGGGCATGACAGCCAAGCCACAACTCACCCAGAAATACCTAAATTCCGACAGTCCTCGCTGCTGAGACTCTTTGAGGAGGTGGCTGTGGTAAGTAATGTAACAGTATCATGAGGTAAGACATTTACTTTGCTGTAAGATCACTGACCTGTGGCCCTCTCATGCCTTGTTCTCCAGCTGGTCCCGCTTGACCGAGCGAGCCCTTGGTACCCTTGAAGTGTAAAATAGGACAATGCAGGTTAGCATGGGGGGATGTGGTCAACACCAAGGGGAGGGAAAGGAAATCTCAGGGCGTTTACAGGGGCATAAAGAGCCAGGAAGAACAGTTGTTTGGGTTTTTTTTGCAGAATATTGTTATAGCAGAGAATGAGCACAAAGCTGGCTGGGTAATTTGGTTCCTGCCCCCCATTATGCTGCTCCAGCAGGACATGGAGCCCAAGCATCTGACCAGGGAACGCTGCAGAGGATGGGCAGCCCCAGGCACAAGGACAGCTGGTTCTGCACCAAGTCCAGCAAGGAGCATACAGGGAGATGAATCTGAGGAGGAGGAGGGATACTTGGAGGAGAGAGGAGGCCAAGAGGAAGAAGCAAAGCCTGCATGTCTCTTCTCTTGGCACACCCCTCTGGGTGCTGTGGCTGACTGGCTGGTGGCATGGCAGGAGCCCCAGGTGTCATCCTCTTTACCACTTACCTTAATGCCTATCTGTCCCCTTCGTCCTGCCATACCCTGCAAAGGAAGAAATAATGACACTCGTTATGCATGTAAGCAAATGTTTCTCTATTGCTTTTAAATCTGTGTATTGCTGCTTCTCTTAGTCCAAAATTATGTTTGAATAAACTCCTGGGGAGAGAGAAATCCACAGGGCCAGCTCTATTAAATCAAACTTTGGCATGTTTTTTCCTCCTTTGCATGCCCCCAAACCTCCACCACAGGTATAGCTCCACTGAGTTACTTGCATGGGAATAAATTCAGGATTAGACTTCTAAAGACTATACAAGCCAGCAAACCACCAGGCATTTTCTTTCTGAGGGTTGGTTTTGGGGATTTTTTTTTTTTTTTTAGGTTGAACATTTGTGAAACAAAATACATCAGAAGGCAGGAGGGAAGAAGTAATTGTCAGTCTAAGCTTGGCCCTGCTGACTGTGGGTCTGGCAGCTCACCTTCCTCCCGACTCCACCATTTTGGCCGTCCAGCCCTGCCAGTCCTGGTTCTCCCTAAGGAAAAAGCAAAACTCAAGTGAGAGCCTTGAGATGAGCAGGTACTGGGAAAATATGATCAATTCTCAAAAAATAGGTCCTTTCATGCTCTCGCACTAGTCACTCGATATTCCTGCAGCAGTGAAAATCCTTCTAACATCTCACAGAGACTTTCCATCAAATTTTTGAGCTAGTGCAAGCTGACATTCCCATTCTTTGTGAAATGGCTTCTGACATTTTAAGTCATATTTTTATTCTGAGCTAATATGGAAACTAATGGATTTTGAAGTTTTTTAAGGAGCGTGTGGTTTTTTTTTTTTTTTCACAGGTTTCAGGTGAATCAGGACTTTCAGATTTGGTATCATCTAAACAGTTGTCTGCTTTTGTACATGACCCACAAGAATGTATTAAGTTAATTTCCAAGTACAAAGTTGTTTTCAGTGACACTATCCCAAAAGGCATTGTATAATAATTAAAAACAAAACAAAACAACAACATAAAACAAACAAACAAACAAAACAAAACAAACAAACAAACCAAAATACATCTTACACAAAACATCCTCTAAAGTGACATCTTCCCAGCAAAAGTTTTGGTTGCAAACCAACATTTTCTAATAGAAAAGTACTCCATCTGACAAGGCACAGTGAGTTTAACAAACTTGCACCTTTTTGGCAGCATCTTTTCCTCTTAATTTCTCTTTCCCATTCTATTGTAAAAACCCAAAAGCAACAAAAGACAACAAGGAAACTTTACCATTGGTCCAATTTCACCCTTTTGGCCTCTGGATCCCCGTTGAGTATTATCAGCTCCTGAATCTCCCTGAAAGCAATAGAGCAATGAGAAACATCTGTGTAAGTGGGACATGAAAGTCAGACATCATAAACTGCTCTGCTATAGCTCAGAATGGACATTTCCTTTCTTTTTTATTTTTTGACTGAGGTAGATGAAGTAGTATTGGTGTTTTCAGACAGACACAGCTTTTCAACTGAGAAATAATAATATTGAAGAGGAGGAGGGAGGGGAAGTTTTAATATAATGAAACAGTGATTGATAGGTTGGTGGTATCAAGAGGCATGTGTTACCCACATGTGATCCCCAAGTCCTTGCTCTGTCACTGGACCTGCCACTGTCAAGAAGCATTTAATAAACCTGACTGCATGCTGGCTGATGAGCCCCAGGACTAGTGGAGAATGGGTGGAAAAATCAAGGAGATGCCTTAGCCATATTTACCGGGTCTCCGCGGAGCCCACGGTCACCTCGTTCTCCTCGTTCGCCTTTAACTCCCTTATCACCCTGTGGGAAGAGAGGGAGAGTCAGCAAGAGCAGCCCTTACCTGCCGAAAACATCCCTGCTGCCACGTACCTCTCCCTGGATCCTCAGCCCCGAGGGGAGTGTGATGGCTTTCCATCATCCCCTGACTCAAATCCACCTTTTTGCCATCATTTAGCCCCATTGTAAACATGATAAAAGCCTACCCTCCTGCCAGAGTATCCCTTCTCTCCAGAGAATCCAGGCAAACCCTTGTCTCCCTAAAAAAGAAAAATAGTTGAGAATATTTGCCACTTTCAAGGTGCTTCTTAGATGCTTCATCGAAGCATCTCATTACAAAGAGAAAAGCAATTAAAATGACTGACCTCTTCTCCATCGATGCCATCCAGACCCATTTCTCCCAGTTCACCCTGCAGAACAGAGGTAAGGGGCAAATGCTCACTGAGGGGAAGGGGAACGGGGCAGGGGATACCGATGCGCCCATACACTCACGCTCACCACTGTAGCATGAGGAAATAGCTCCATACCTTCTCTCCTGGGAATCCCCGAGAACCCTAAAGAGATCAGAAAAGGAAGTTACTCCACTTTTGCCCAGTCCATCGCCATGGGAAGCAGTGAGGAAGGGGACCTGTGCTTGGTGGCAGACCCAGAGCCAGGACCAGGGCAAGACAGCCTTGCTGCACCAGGGTTTGACCATCCCTTATTTCTCTTATGCCAATCACCTTCTTCAGCTGCCTCCTCAACACTCATGCCAAGATAAAATATGTGCATCACGGGGTTTAGCCAGCTGATCCAATAAAATAACTTACTCCTTAGCTGCAACTCTTTCTCCACTGACACTTTTCTCCCTGCACCTGTTTTTATATGAATCCAGATCCAGTCTCATTGCCTTTGTCCAAGGCTCAACAGCTTTTTAAAGAGACTCAGTATCTCAGCTGCAACTACAGGCTTGGTGCATGCACTCTGCTCCCTGCCAGAGGATCCTGTGGTCAGAGCAAATCGTAGGAAACATCTTAATAGCGCTGAATATTTCCCATAAATATTATACATTTCACCACCTTTTCTGGCTTGTGGCACAGCTGCTGTCCTAAGCCATTTGATCAAGGTTCCTCTTTAAAGCAGCAGCCACAGCTCACTTTTCTCCCTCCTCCCCAACAGCAGATTTTCATCCACACACTGTCCCAGCCCTGGGCCAAGACACACACACACCAAACCCTGGTGTTAAGAACAAATCCATCTCTTCTCACATCCTTCCCCTAGAGCTAGCCTGTGGAAAATAAATCAGCCTTATCTGCAGATTCAGCCTGGGTTGCTGGGCTGCCCTTTTGCTCTTCATAGCAATGCTAAAGCCATGACACCTGCTGCAAGCCTTGGGGTTTGGCCAGGTGGACACCACCACTTGAGTGGACTTGGTGGTTGTTGCGTGACACCCTAAAGCAGCAGGAGTTGCCCTCGGTGGACTCCTACCAGCTGGACACTGGGTCTGCTCTGTGCAGGCTCCTTCCTCACGTACCTTGGTTCCTCTGTGCCCGGGACATCCCTGGAAACCCTGTGTCCCGTTCACACCCGGTGGTCCACGTTCACCCTGTTGCATGGAGAGGAAAATGTAATGGTCAGGGTTTGCATGCCAAGCACATTCCTTCAGCTAACTTGCATCAGTAAGCGCAGGAAGTATCTTGGAAGCACAGGAGCCAACAGAGCATCAGGTTTTGAAAGGTCAGTGCCCAGCCACCCCACCATCTCTGCCCACAACCTTCCTCATGTAGTGACCAACTGCAAGTCTTCATCACAGAAACATCCTTTCCAAACTCTCAGCTATGAAAGAGCTTTATAAAACTTCTCCTTCAAAAACAAAAAGACAAGATGAAACCCTCAGAGCTCTGCATAGATGTGTAATCTCAGCCTGACCTTAAAGCCCCAGGAAAACATTTCATCGCATACGATATATGACAGCAGCATTTGGCCCCTGCCTGTGCTATTGGAAAAGTGATGAGAACCACCAGCCCCTTGGCCTCAGCTTCACCTCCTGGGCGTGATGCGTGGGGAGTTGTTTATTCCAGGGGTGACATGGGATTCATGAAGTAAGAATTTGGATAAAACTGTGCTAGTAAGAAGTCATGGGACTCATGTTGTCTGCCACTGTGATGCATAGAAACACCCCTTCTTGGTCCCATTCTTGGACTAACTCAAATTTTTCAGCTGCATTTGGTATGGATAACCGTGGCATAGGCTGCAGCTTTAATGAAGTCGGGGATTTTATTGTGTTCATAATCACCCTGCCCTGCTCACAAGTGTTTGGGACCAGCTGCAAACATTCCCACCTGCCTTGGAGGAATAGCACAGAGCTGAGTCACATCAAACAATGGGAGTTTTTCCCCCTGTCATGCCTTCACCAGCTCTCAAGGAGCTCCTCACTGACCTTCTCTCAGGAGCAGCTGGGACCAGCAACTCAAACCATCAGGTGGGGGAAACGAAGTTCTGCTTGCTCTCTTATCTAATCTACACCCACATCCCCAGAAGAAAATATTTAGTGAAAAAGCCTCCAAATGCTTCTCTATGGTGAGGTCCCTTATTTGAGCAGTACCATGCAGAGCAAGGGCAATCACTCACCGGTCCTCCTTCATCACCAGGGTAGCCTCCGTAGCCAAGATCACCCGTGGCACCCTAGAAGACAACAGAGAGGATTCTTCATTTTTTTTCATAGTTCTGTGATCTCTCTCTAATTTGATATTCAAGATTTCCCTAGATTTGCACAAAGCAACTGCTTGGTCATCTGTGTAAACAATGAGAGAAACCATCTCCCTTTGATATCCCTCAATCGTTCCACAAGACGCTTCACCCCCTCCTTCCAGCCACTCATCCCTGCCCTCTTGGTTGTTTCACAGCACAGAGGCTGTGAGGAAAGGGCAGAAGAGCAGGTCTCAAATGCTGTGCATGGCCCAGGACCATCCCCCCCCCCCCCCCCCCCCCCGTTAGCATCACCCATTACAACGTAAGTAGCCTGCATGTCACCCACCCATCACCACCATGGTGGACGCTGACCTCACACAGGGACCCTTTATCCTTCCATGAAGTGACCTACCTTTGGTCCTATGGGGCCTGGCAGACCTCTGTCCCCTCTCTGCCCTGAGCACTTGCATGGGACCTTGCAGCACGTTCTCTCTGCGATGTTGTCCTGCAGCAAAACACACACGACACAACAGGAAGGTGTTAGAAACCTGTTAGAGCCCCAATGCCGTAACTCCTGCAAGCCCTCAAAGTCTGTAATTGCTCCTATGCCAGGCATAACGTTGGTCCAGCAGCATTTTGGGGTCTCTCTGCCCTGAAGCACCCACGACAGCAGGAGAAGGAGGTGTGTGTTGACGGACTGGTTAGTCTGCATGGTTAGGAAGCAGCAATCAGCATTATCTTTTGGACACCTGAGGCAAGGGTTTAAATGGGAACTGCGTGGTGCAGAATTCATAGAGAGAATGTAGCAGGAGATCAGTCCCCAGACTGGTGCTAGTCACTAAAGAGAGAAATCTCATCTCCAAAGAAACAAATTCAGGCTGTGGAATAGGCCTCGAAAAACTCATTGTGGTGAGTAGCTCACCAGCAGCTCACAGGCTGAGAACAATTTGCAAGCACACAGCAAAAGAGGGAGGAAAAAAAAAAAAAAGATATGGATTCAGAGAAATCACAGCTTGGTTTTGCATCATCCAGTTGAAAAAAAAAAAAAAAAAAAAAAAAGAAATCTTTTTTTTTTTGCCAAGTACATTGCTGGCTGCAAATGTTTCCTGCCAGTTTTGCACATTTACATTTTGAAAGGTTTTTCCTAGGCAACTGAATTACTTGGAGATGGGCTGAAGGCTAGCTCCTATCCCAAAAACTAAGGTTCACTCCCAAGCGGCTACACTTTGATTTGTGAAGAGGGGCCCAGCAAGGTTACCACAGGGACCAGTTGTTAAGACCAGTCTTATTAAATCTACTGGAAAAGGAGTTTAATGATGCTAGTAGCAGATGTGAAGTTGGGAGGAAGTGGACATACCAAGGTTGATAGCAAATTAACTTGACAAACTTGAGAGGACCTACATACATGGGAGAGAAGTAAATCTATGAAGAAGAAAGGATAACTCCATCATCTGTTAAAATCATGTCTGAAATACAGACAGTGTATCAACTTGGGGAAAGAAACCTAGAAAGCAGTGCTTCTTCAAGAGAGTTAGCACTGACAAGGCATGACAGTGCATTACCCGTAAGGTTAAAAAAAAACAACAGTATAAATATAGGCGGAAGGAAGGCTTTTTGGCATGGCAGCTTTTGATGGCATTTTATCCCACCCCCTTTGACCTAATCCCATGCGCTGTAGCCTCGGCTGGAGTAGGGCTTCTCCGGGAGTGGTACAAGACCAGGCAGCACCGTGATCTGCTCTTAACTTTATTTGCTGTGGCATCTATAAAAAGAGGTGACGTGAGGTGGGGAGGGGAGAGGACCAGAGCCAAGAGGGTGTAATTCAGCCACAGTTCAGCCCCGCAGGAGATCCAGCCGTCGGCTTTCCTCCAGCATTACAAGGCAGTGCTGCCTGTGCCAAGTTACTTACAAGCTGCTCTGCCAGCTCAAAATCCAAATCCAGCAGATTAACTCTGAGCGGTCTGTTGTAGGTGAACCCACGACCAAACTCCAGCTGCATCACTCTCTCAAAATCTCTCACTCGGTCCAGCCCGATGAAGATGAGAGCGTTGACACCTGGGAAGGGGGAAGCAGAAGGGGCTACATGATGGGGTGAGGTGCTCTGCAGAGCCTACACACCCTCCCCTGTAAGGACAGGTCGTTATCCACCTCTTTGATTGCAAATGGAGCTTATTCAGTTGAGAACAAGCATCTTCAAGAATATTCAATGCAAGATACCCACATGCTTAGATGCCAACAGGCAGCTAAATATAACAGGAAGGCAATGAAGAACAGCCAGTGCATGTAGTTCATTACTGTCAAAAGCTGCTGGATTCTTGAGAAATGGTGGTAAAATGGGCCACATGTTAACATGGACTATAACCACACTGCCCTGAAGAGTAAAAAAGTTACCTTCTGTATGCAAAGCAGATGAAGCAGCCTCCAACTGATCTATTGAGTCATCTGCACCATCAGTAAAATGGATTATGACCTGTGAGAGAAACAAATTTATGTCAGGACCCAGAACATTTCATGTATGAAACTCAATCAATGTGCAACCTAAAGCGCCTTCTTCCAAGGAATGCTTCGTCTGAGAGGAGATGGGGGAATTGCTATGCCCTTTCCAGGCCACGGAGCTTTGCATTTCTGTACCAGGTTTCTGTACACTGTATCATGCAAGTTCTTGTTGCTAAAGCACAAACTGGGGAATATCTGGAAAGCAACAGTTTGCAGCCAAGCAGTGCTCATGGGTACTGGCTTCAGTGATGCTCAGCAATTGTCAAGGACAGGACCATGACAATGCAGGGAGAGTGCAGGAAACATGTAGGGCTTAAGTGACCAAATTTATTCTGAATAGATTTATTTATTTAATGAATAGTTATTTTTGTTAATGTATTATGAATTTACAGTTGCTTTACCAACTAAAATACATCAGAAGTCAGCTTTCCTGGCCAACACCATCCCAGTGGCCTTGGTTTCGAATTACCTTGGTGCTGCTGGAGGGCGAGGATCTGAATTTGTTCAGGTAGGACCTCAGTGTATCTGCCGTGAGGAAATAGGGCCCACGGGTCCGCATGCCCTGAAACTTCTCAAAGAGCTCAGGCTGGTACTCGGAGAAGTCCAGTCCCTCCACGGTTCCCCCCCGAGCCTGGGCCATGATGGCTACCCTGACGTTGGGCACTTGGTTGCCAGTGCAGCTGATCTTCTGCATCTGTGTTATTCTGTTCAGCACGGACTCAACTCTGGACTCTAGACCTCTCTGGGAACTGAATATATTTTGGCCAGGCCCAACATCTGTGACATCGAAGCCAAGTATTACATCTAAGTCACAATCTGAAAAGGAAACAGACAAAGAAAGGAGAGCATCAGCATTGAGCAATGCCATAATGGATTTTCAAGTAATGGCTTTCCTAATTATTCTGTTAGTTGTTACAGAAGACACTCTGAATCAAGAAGTGCCACCATTTGATAAGCAAGTGCTTTCTACTTCCTTTCATCATAGCAAAGATAACCTGGGGAAGTCTGCATTTTATTAATTTTTTATTTCCTGTACAATTGTTGCTTAGTATTAGGAGGCGCTGACTAAACCAAGTCCAACAGAAATTTGTATTTTCATCAGGCAGGCAAGACTGCTGCTTTTCACTGCATGAAAACCTGTCAGTACTTGCACAGTGTACATGCACCTTCTGCCTGTGCTTGAAGCAACCATCCTCCAGTCACAGGGATTTGGAGGGAGGTGACAACCAAGTGACTGATCTCAAGTCCCTGAAAGATGTAGCTAGTATTTATATGGGATATCTGTGAATGAAGGCAGAAAGAGGCATTGAAGTTGCTCAGCCTGAGCTAACAAGGAGATGCATGGCCAGCCTTTCTTCAGGAAAACTTAGCATGGGCTTGGAGCCACCATGTGCTGCAGGCATCAAGCTGCCTGTTGGTCTGGAGCATGGAGAAATCAGGCTGCTGGATGCCCCTCATCTGGATTTGATGTCTCCTGTGCCTACATGGGCTTTCAGATAGGGAGGTGTTTGAATTTTCTTTGATATTAATCACACTGGTGCTACACTCAGGAAGCACTCATGGTTACCACCAGCAGCAGTTTGCTTTTCCCTGCACTCAGTTTTTCATCTTGGCTGGAGCTGCTGCTCCGCTCAGGGCTGCTGTGGCTCTCCTTCAACTTCTCCAGAGGTTCAGGAGACGCCTCTGCTCAAAAGCCAAAGGGCTGAGCTGTGGTCAGCTGTGCTAGGAGTAGGACTTGCCATGCTGTAGTAAGTTAAACCAGCTGCTGGGAGTCTGGTCTGACAGCAATACCAGCTCGCTTACTCACCCCAATTCCCCTCACTTGGCTTCTGAAGTAGCCAAATCAGGGGATTCCTTCTTAAGGCAATTTTACCTTAAACTACAACCATTCATGCCCTAGCTTTTTCTCATATACCTGTCACGAGATCAAGTGGGCACCTTGTGTGATTGGGCAAGAGAAATTCTGATTTCCAGCACACTATGCATGCCAGGGACTGAATGGCCAAGAAGACCAATTGGCTTGTTATAAACGCAGTGGGCAAACCAAGGACCATAATTTTTAGTTTTGGCACTAAACAAGATGGTCTGCCAACAGGATACTGGCATCATGTCCCTACACATCTGGGGAGGATGGTAGTGAGACTTAGTCCAAAGGCAGCTAAATAAAGGAGCCCCTCCAATGCTGTGGTAGGAGGCCAGTGATTTAGTACCTGACTGTCATATCTGAAATTATTCCACCACAATGGCTCCTCTGCGGTGATGGTGCACCAGCCCTTCATGTACTGAAGCACACAAACAGGCAGATCTTATTACCAAAGGTAAGTGCAGCCTACCAACATGCTCATGGAGGAGGTCTGAGCCCATGCTGCACCTCAGGCTACAGGCAAATCACAAGAGCAGGCTGGACAAGTCCATCAAAACATGTTGGATGTTAAAAGCCACCCACTGGAATGACCTGAGCACATCATAGAATCGTAGAATGGTTTGGGTGGGAATAGATCTTAAGGATCACCTAGTTCCAACCCCCCAACAATTACGAAAGGATCATGCTTACCTCTCGTAACATCCGTTGTTCCTGGGCACAACTGCTCCTGCACAGAAGCTTCCAGCGTAACCAGGACCTGCTCGCTCAGCTCAGGCAGCTCCTGGGCTGTGGCTGCTCTGAAACTCATGGCGCTTTCACTGGCCAGTCTGCTGACTTCCTTCAGGTCAATGTTTCTCACACCAACTGCAAACACCTTGACGCCTTTCTGCGTGATTTCCAAGGAGGCACCCGGCCCGTCATCCGAGGACTTCCCACCCGTGACAATGAAGGCGATCTGGGGCACCCTCTGGTCAATTCGGCTGCCGGCCTCTTTCACAAAGTGTTTTGCCTGGATATGCCTGATGGCTGCACCAGTGTTTGCCACTCGGCCACCTTTGTAGATGACTTTGTTGATGGCATCTAAAATTTGAGGTTTGGTGGAGTGGTCCTTGAGGAAAAACTCATCAGTGACATCTGAGTTATACTGGGCCAGTCCGACCTGGATGGAGTCACCATCCCTATAAATGGCATCCACCACAGAGTAGATAAACTGGAGAACTTCTTGGAAGTTCTCTCTCCCCAGATTGATGGAGCCATCCAGCAAAAACACAATGTCAGCCTGCTTTTTACCTCCTGAAAATATTACAAAGAAAACACAGTAGTTAGTAAATATTACAGATGCTGCAAACAATTAAGATGCTTAGTGCTTTGTGAAGTAGTGTTGTGTTTCTCTCTCTTTTCTACCTTTATAGTTTCCTCTGTCTTTGGCATGATTTTACATCCATATAAGAAGAAAGGTTTTACACAACACTTATTACACTTTAGACAACATTACTTGGTTTTGTGATAGACACCCTCATCTTATTTCAAATTTAATTCTGTTCTTTCCTGTGCTCAATAAAATCTTCTTCCAAGTGTTATTTAAATCAACATGACTAAAGGGTTGGGAATCAAAAGGTGTTACTATGGAATCACTTTCACATTATACAAATTCCACCTGTCCTCTGTCCAGAAAAGTCTACAGGGTGAATAGCAGTCTTACCAGGTCCTAAGGGTCCAGGGGTTTCTGTTGTAGGTATCGGCAGTTCTTCAAGAATACTCTGCACCTTCCTTTCTAAAGTTGGGAGTCCCGTGAAGTCCTGTACCACAAGCACGCGCTCAGGATCATTGGTAATGACCTGCAGCTGGTTTCTGTCCACATTCCTGGCTCCAACACCCAGAGGTTTAATGGACGTTGAAGTGATTATGTTAGCAGGCCTGTTCACGTCATCCTGGGACCGGTCTCCAAGGATGACGACTAGGTGCTGGGGCACTCCATCTTCTATCCTGCTCCCTGCAGACTTGATGAAGTAGTTCTTCACCACGTAGTCTAGGGCTTTGCCAGCATTCACAGGGGACCCCCCTCTAAGCCTCAAGCGGCGGATGGCTTGCAGGACAGCATTTTTGGACTTGTGGGTCTTCAGGTAGAACTCAGGGAAGACATTATTGCTGAACTGCACCACACCAATTCTCACTTTGTTTGGCCTAACTTCCAGCTGCTGAACAATTCTGCTGATGAAATCCCGAATGTGAGCAAGCCCATCAGGCCTAACACTGTCAGAGCTGTCAATGAGGAAGACTATGTCCTTTTCATCACCAGAAATATCTGCAGTGAAACGAGAAGAGAGGAAATTATCTGTGCGCCAAGTCTTTGCTTGAGCGTCGCTAGAGGATTTCTGTGCTATCTGTTCTCGTGTGGTGTAAAGCTGAGTGGCATATTTTAGCCAACTTTAGGCATGGTGCTTTGAGGACCCCCTCCAAAAGGGCTTGTGCACAAGTGTATACGCGTGTGTTAACAGTCTGACTAATATTTGAAGCATGCATTACTCAGAGACTTATCTGTTTCATTCATTAACACTCTTCCCTGATTTTGTCAATGTTTCCAGTGTCATTTTGCCCCAGATTTATGTCTCTTTCCTAGAGAGCTGCTAAATGTAAATAGGCAATTGTACACATTGCAGTATTTCACTGGAAAATCAAAATACGTAATGTATTTAAGTACTTGACTTGAAAATCTTAAGTTATAATGTATTTAGGTACTTGGATAGAATTTCCACATATCTAAAAGTTTCCTTCTAAAACTGTAAATGTGCTTTTAACTAAGGAAAACCTTGTTTTATGGAGAAGGGATGGAAAGTTATTTACACATTTGGGCAACATTTACTTGAATAGCAACCCAGAAGCAGCCAGTGTTGACAGAGCCTTACCTATGTTGGGCTGCACATCTCCCAGCAGCTGTCTGATTTGGTCCCCAGTCAAGGTTTCAATAGGAGTCAGCAGCTTCTGCTCGAGGCTGGGCAGTTCCTGGAAGCTAGAGACTTGGAATACATAATCAGGACTAAGGGAAATCTGTACCATCTCCTCAGGATCCACGTTCTTTGCTATCACCATAGGCGCCACTCCCACTTGTTTGACTTGGAGTGACGGGTACTCCAAGTCATCATCGGACTTGCGGGAGGAAAGGATTACCAAGAACTGAGGGACATCCTCCTCTATGCGGCTCCCAGAGGGCCGGGTGAAGATGGTCTTTGCCACAAACTCAAGGGCTTCCCCCACGTTGACCTGCTGGCCACCCTGGGGCCGCAGCCGTCTCACAGCACTCTGCACCTCATCCTTGCTGGAGTGGGCGTTGAGCAGGAACTCCACGTGGGGATGCTCGCTGAACTGGACCACTGAAATCCTGGTGGTGTCAAAGCCCACGTCCAGGTTATTCACTATCCTCTCAATGAGATCACGGATGAGGTAGAACTCCTGGGCTGCATAGCGGGAGCCATCAACCATGAACACTATGTCCCTCTTCACGCCCGCTGCAGAAAGACAACAGCAGTCAGAAGATGCATCAGGCATTGCTTATGGAGAGCAGCTAAGCTCATCATCTACATCACTGGTCCATGCCTTTGGCCATGGGGAAGATGTTTATTGTTTCACTGCCTATAAAATCTCCTGGGAGCCCCAGCAAGCAGCTATGGGTTCATCCCAGAGACAAGACCAGACTGCTAGGCACATCCTCAGGCAGTGCAAGAACAGCAACTTCCAGAGCAAAGGAAGCAGGAGTGAGCAGGGGAAACCTGCAACAATAATTCCTCGTGTGATCTCCACCCAAAGAAACAGCCCGGTGATGCTCCTTACTCAGGGCAGGTTGCCAGGGAGCCTGGGGTTGTTTTACACTCAGTACCTTCCCTCTTTCTTTGGCTTTGTCCTCTAGGAAAGCTTCTATCCTACTATTCTCTCAGGTTCTGCCTTTCCAGGATGACTTTTTGGTTCCTAATAAAATGTTTTCTGCAGCGGTAATTCAGGTCAGAACCTGAATTATTACTGAATATCACACTGACAAATGGGGATGGAGGAAAGCAGGGTGGCTCGGAAGGGAAAGAACAGATAGAGTAGGATGCTGGACTTCAAAGGGACTGATCTGGGGTGGGTACCCTTCATCCCAAGCATATGCTGGCTGGATTTCATTCCAAGCAAGACCAGAAATGGAAGATCTGATTTTTTTCTGATGCCTGCTTCCAGTTTCCCTTCCCCCAGTGAATGAGTGTGACAAATGTAAGACACATCATTTAGCAGAAATCTGACCTTGATTTATAGTGGTGTAAAGGTGTCCCTGTAGCATCTAAATGACGCAATTTCCATTCCAGGAGGAATAGCATGGGCTTAAAATCCATCAACATATAACAAAATTAAGGTCATAGCATTCACTTTGTGGGTCTTCCATGAAGATACAACATGGACCACCTTGAGGGACTGGGCTTAAAGTGGTTCATCTTAATTATACAGCTTGCACTAACCCCAAGTACATCAACATTGAGACCAAGATAGACTTGGAGTCTTAGCTGTGACCATGTTTGCTTTTCTCAGTTTGTGTTGCAACCATGATGTTACTAAACATCATATTTTGCCGCTGGCTCTTGGTGCAGACACAAACATCTTCTCACCTGGGCTGAGTGTTGTAAAAACCAGATCAGGGGCAAGTGACTCTATCTCTTTCTTGGTCAGCCGGATGACTCTGTTTGAGATGACCTGCTGCACTGTATCCAGCTGGTTGAAGTCAGGCACAGAGATAGCAAAATCTGGGAGGAAAGAAATTGTCTGCAGCTCTGTAAGGTCAGCATTTCCAATCCCGATGCCAAAGGGCACTGTGCCACTCGTCTTCAGGACCACCGAGGGCCTCCTCACATCATCCTGGGACCGGTCAGCCGTCAGCAGAATCAGGAACTGTGGGACACCCTCCGCTATCCTACTGCCACTTGACACCGTGAACACGTTCTTGATGAGATAGTCGAGGGCTGCTCCAGTGTTCAGAGGAGATCCTCCCATAACCTTCAGCTCCTGGATGGCGCTGATGAGCTCTGCTTTGTCTTCATGCGTGTCAAGTAAGAACTCGGGTTGTATGACGTTGCTGTACTGTGCGACGGCGACACGGACCTTGTCACGACCGATATCCAGGCTTTCAACAACTCTTTGGACAAAGGTCTTCAGTAGAGGGAAACCTCTTCTAACACCATCTGAGCCATCGATTAGAAACACCACATCCTTCTTCTCACCTCTCTCAACTACTGTTTGAGACAAGTAAGGGAAGGGGGGAATAAGTGAGATTCTCTTTTGCAGTGATTATTACTCTCCACATACACTGAACTGAAGGAGTACAAAAGCTTGGGGAGGGGAAAGCGAGGTGTCAGGATGAGTGGTTCGGTTCCTTTGCCATTGGATGCAATCCCTGATGAAGAGGCAGATGGGTGGAAGTCAGTGGAAGCCACAGGGCAACACATGCCATGCCTTGCCCACCGAGTCATAGAATCATAGACCCATAGGAAATAGGGTGCCAAGGGACTTCGGGTGTCATCTTGTACCTGAGACCTGGAGAAGCTGCCTGCCTCCAAGGGGGCTGGGATACTGGCGCATGGCTTTGCAATAGGCAACAGGAGTCTGGGGCAGGAGAGAACTTTTGCTCCCAGAGAAAACTGAGTTTCTGAATGAAATGTCATACTGTAGAGAGGGTGCTCACAGGGAGTCACTGAAGATTGAGAGAGAAAAGCTTTTCTGAGGCATCGTTGAACTTAGAAATAAATAATCCTGCAAATGTTTAGAAAAAATAAGAATTTGCTGGAAAGGACATCCAACTGCAAATGCTGAAATACTTGACACTGATTTTTTTTTTTTTTAACTAGGTTCTAGCACAAAAAAAAATGCTGATTGTGACCTAACATTCTTCTTTTTTTTAAAAAAAAAAAAAACAAACAAACAAAAAAAACAAAAAAAAAAACAAAAACAAAAAAAAAAAAAAAACAAAAAAAAAAAAAAAAAAAAAAACCAAGACCATGAAATGTCAAAGATCAGAGAACTATTGAAGCATTCTGCTAATGACTAACAGAATTGCAAAGCTTTGGCTCAGTCAAGCAGAAAACATCACTGCCTCTCAAGCACAGCAACTGATAGACGGCATCCCAAAAGTGCCGTTGGCTTGCTTATAGCAGAGTCAAGTGGGACAAGCAGGAACATGTTCTCTCCCTCTGAAGAAAATCTTAAATATCTGCTTATGAATGCTAGTGGCATAAAGGGTTAAAAAGAGCAGTGGAAGTCTAAATGCAGACTTCAGATCAAGTTTACTATTTAAGAAGAATGTTAGAAACTTGGTAGGTTAATGCATAGGACTGGAATATTAATATAGATTGTGTTGAGCAATACAGGTAGGAAAGGGGAGGAGACAATGCCTGATGTAGCCCAGTTTCATACACTTCCTCTAAAGTTCAGGAGCAGGAGAAGAGAGTCCTATCAAAAGCCTCGGGGTAGCAGATAAAGAAGAAAAAAATATGGACACTCTTACGAGGTAGCTCTCTTTTAGCCAAGAATAGTAGGAAAAGTGGTTGGATGCAGCAATTTCTGAGCAATTAGCACAATTATTCACAGCACTTGGTGGTCAAAGGGGTTCAAAACTATCTTAACAAGAAAGAAATGGTTTGAAAAGGGAGGGTACAATTCAAGAGCACTAGTTGAACTAACATTCTGTGTTGAGGCAGAAGCTGCACAAGTACAGGAAGGGCAATGACTCTTCATGGAAAGGATGGGGTAAGAGATGACCAGGAGACACTGTTGTTACACACTGGTCATTTGGAGCAGGCTGACGTTGGAGAGACAAGAGTGAAAAGGTAGAAAACCTACAAGGAAAGGTTGAATGTGCTGGGTACACAGCTGGTGACACAAGGACCAGGACAAGACATACATGGCAAGCTTGAAGTAAATGAAAGGCTGTCACACAAAACATGGAAATGAGCTGACATCTGTATCCTTCTTCAGTTGAAGGAGATGTAAAAGTCTTAAACTATTACTAGAAAGGCAGAGGTTTGACATTAAGGAAAAGTACCTGCTATTGCAGATAAAAACAACTGAACAGATTGATTATGGAGGCTGGTAAATCTGCTCCACTGGAGGGTTTTCAGAATAGATTAGACCAATGTCAGCTGGTTTTGGACAAGAACATCCCATTGGGGTCAAGGGTAGGTAACAGATGGCACCCTGAGATCCCTTTCAGCCCTATTTCTTTTTTATGTTTCTATGATTCTAAGTCCATCTGCCCAGGACTTTTACAGAGAGATGACGTAGATGTTATTACACTTTTCCTTGTCCCCATCTGCTGTTGGGAGACAGGTTAATTCTCAAATTAGGGCTCCCTCAGGAAATCACACAGCTGGACATGCATAATTTCCAGTACCGCAGTGTGAATTTATAATTGTAGCCATGCGATTCTTTTAATTATTTCTTTTTTATTATTCTTCAATTAATCCATACTCATCTACTGAGCTTTTAAGAGTAACTAAGTCAAGAGCATCTAATTATTGGTGCATAGGTACAAAACGTAGAAACTGCTGTCATATCCCATAAGAAATAACAGAGCAAGAATGAATCCAGCGTGATACAGTGCTCCTGACTCCCTACCACTCTTCCAGAAAAGGGCGGATGGGAAGAGAAATCAAGACAAGCCTCTATTTGCTGCTTCTAGCCCTGGTCCAGCATTGCACATCAATTTATGCAAGACCTCTGGGGCAACAACTCCCTGTATTTCAGGTTTGTACCATGTTTTGCACACTGGTAACAGCACCTACTGCAGCCAAATAAAAGGCTTTTTTCTTTCCTATCTTTAAAATTCAGTTTGGAACTTAATGCTTTGCTGGATCAGAGTCTGATCAGAGGCAAATCCAAGTACAATAGCAGTTTCTACATAATCATTTTAAACATCACCAGACCAAATAGCCCCAGTTACCAAATTGAGGGGGGCATGTAAGTGGTGTCTTTCAGCCTCTTCGAAACCCCAGGGGTCCCTGTACCTGTTGGCTGAAGCTGGATAGTTTTCAACAGGTTGACTATGTTTGGCTGAAGCTCTGAAATCCGAGGGAGGGAGTCGACATTCAGAATGAATTGGGGGGCATAAACGATCCTTTCCAGCTCTACGGGGTCGGCATTTTTGGCTTTGATAGCAAAGGTCACAACACCAGCTTGCTTCAGAGCATCTGATGGTTGTTCCACATCATCAGTTGATCTCCCAGCAGCAAGAAGGATCAAAAACTGAGGAACCCCTTCTTCAATTCTGCTTCCAGCTTCTGTCACAAACAGCCTCCTTATAGCTTCATCTAGCGCAGCTCCAATGTTCAATTGCTTCCCAGTTTTTATCTTCATCCTTTTCACTTTGAGAAGCATGTCTTGCTTAGATGGGAGTTCAGCAAAGTCAAATTCAACTTGGATGGTGTCACTGAATTGGGCTACAGCTACTCGTGTGGCATCGGGACCCACATTCAGATCAGAAATGACTTTGTGTACAAAGTCCCGGACGGCAGGAAAACTACCCAAGAGGTTGGCTGAACCATCAATCAGGAATAAAATATCTTTCTTGCTTTCTAGAATAAATTCACAAATGAAAAGAGGGGAAAAAAAGAGATATGAAAGCATTTTTCTTCTTAAACATCATCCTAGAAACTTCTCTGCAAATTAGTTGGGTTTCAATATGCAAAGCAAGTGATTTTCATTTACCAAAGTATTCAAAGACTACAGGACTAAACAGTACCTTTGACTTATTTATCTAAGGAAGAAGGGGAAGCAAGGATACTTCTATCCTAAGAGACATTAAATTCAGGCACCAGATAGTCGTATCATAAATTGGCTGTTTCAGATTAGGCTGGTGATGTTTATGGTCTAACAATACGCCAATAATACAGGTATGAAGTACAACAGCAGTGAAGGGTTAGGGTTTTTTCTATTTAAAGGCTTGGTAGACAACAAATAGGCATTAGTTCATACATACATATACACACACAAAGCATTTTCTGTATTCTCTTAAAGTACTTCTCCCCATTGCATCACAAGGAGTATCTAAATCCTTAGGCGAGTTGTGCCTAGAAAAAAAAGCCTTTTACCTGTTTCCATTTGATGGCATTTAAATCTAATTGAATACTGAAGTCAAAACCAAGCATCTCATATCTCTGTGTCTTAGCATCTTTCATATTAATCTTAACAGTCTTTTCCATAGTAAACAATCCTGGTTGTTCTTATTTCTCCATATGAACATAGCCACAATAAGGAAATTAGTGAGCAAATACCTGTTTAGAAAGGGTTAAACTTGCCAACAGCTTTTGGGTTTAATGTTGGAGGATAACTTTGAATATCTGGAGTCAAATTCAGCCTCTGCCTCTGTGACAGCTTGGTAACAGCACTTGGACAAAGTGGCTGTAGGAAAGGATTTGGCCATATATAGCTGGCTAGACCTCAGCTCCCCTGTGCTCTTTGACATAACTTTAACCTTTCCACACCACTCCTTGTGGCCAAAGGCATGTGCTCTCATCACCTGAGCTAGTGCAGACGGTGCATTTATAGGTTGTGACTTCGTCATGGCAACAGAAAGGGAACACCTGAGTGACTGGTGAGCATAAACTCACTTGGATCCTCCTTCAGTCCTGACCTGCCAAAAGATTTTAAATTGTGCTGTCTTTAAAGTGTGCTAGCAATGACTTGAATAAAATTAAGATCTTCCAGTGTCAAGGCAGATATTGATGGTTAACCACAGCTCTAACCGCTTTGATGACTCAGGGCCTCGGACCGTGAAGGTGTACATTGGGAACAAACAGCCAAGAGAAACAAGATTAACTTAATGCAGTCAACATGAAGGAAGGTAGGTATTATTACCTGTTGGGGCGAGTGGAACCTCTTCCACACCTCCACTAACATATGTTGTTATAGGCTTATTTAACTCCTGGGGTAAAGCTGCCAGAGCACTGAAATCATCCATAAAATATACCATTCTTGGATTAAAGGCAATCTGTTCAAGTTCTGCCTTATCCGCATTCCTAACTCCAACAGCGAAAGTCAGCACTCCGGCCCGAGCTAATTCATTGGAAGCTTGCAAGAAGGGATCGGCAGACCTCCCTGCCGTCACCAGGACTAAGACCTGTGGCACTTGTTCATTTATTCTGCTCCCAACAGCTTCCGTGAAGTGATTTGAAAGCACAAAGTTCAGTGCAGAGCCAGTGTTCAGCACTGATCCCCCCTTGGGCCTCAGCTGTCCCATACGTTGAATTATGTCTGATTTGGTTTGGTACGAGTGTAGAAAGAACTCGGTTTTAGGAGTGTCGCTAAATTGCACTAAGCCAACTCGGATTTTATCACTGCCGACATCAAAGTAGTTAACTAGAGTGGCAACAAAGTCCCGCACAAAGGGGAAGTTGGCATTTCCAACGTTGAGTGATCCATCCAAAAGAAAGATGATATCCCTTTTGGTTACTTGAACTGCAGTAGAGCAGAGAAAATAACATGAGACAACACAGAAAACAAAAATAGAAATTATTTTTTTCATGTGTGCATACAGTATATGCTGTACACACATGTAAACCTTGTTAGGAGGAAGTGGGGAGAAAAAGAGAAGAGAGTGTGATCAGCACATAAGTAACAAGGACCTTGCTGGAAATTACTAAATTGGACAGGGGGGCATTTCTAACTTGTATTGAAAAGTCTTTTAAACATCAGGTTTATCAATGGGGCTCAGCCTCTGCCATGACAGATATTTTCAATGGCTGCTAATGCCAGAGTTGCATGGTCTGGGCCAGATCCTTAGCTGGCAAAAGGCAGCTTCATTGATTTTGGTGGAACAACACTGAACTAAACCTACAAGCACTTTACTTATCTGTAAGTCACCCCACATTTACTTGGTGCTTTCCAAGGAAGCTTTAGGGACCGTTTCTGCTTTCTGGCAGCTAAAGTGTGCTTTGACACCCAGTGCTATCACCCCCTTATTAAGCAATCCCCCATTCCACAGGGATTTTCCCATGCATCCCTAGACATAAAGAACCATGTCCTGCCCTGCAGTGACTTCAATGGTTGTGCTGTGCAGCCAGCAGCGGCTGGCCTGCAGCGGCATACAGTTAGGCTCCACTTGCATGGGAAAACACTTCTGCCAAGTTACCAATTTGGTTGGTATTTTGAGTGGATATTAAAAATAGCTTTTACTAATAGACTTAAAAAAACCTGGTTCAGATGAGGCTGAAACAGCTGCCTGAGACACATGCCTTTTGGATGTCTGCATTTGATGAAGAAAACTGCATTTTGGTGTCTGCAGTTATAGACCGCTTTGTGGTCTGGTGAAGGGGGAGAAGTTTCCCACTTTTGGCAGTAACCAGCCAGTTCTCATCTCCTTTTTTAAGGTTAAATCCTTCCTGGGCTGTCTTCTGGCATCTGAACCCCAATACACAGATCTGCAACATCACCCCAAAGACACCACAGGATCATCTCCATGTGCTTTTTGCTCTAAACATGTCGTGTCCAGGTGACAGACCAAAATGCTGAAACTTTAAAAAAGATCTCTGAGCACTGATGAGTGAGCTCATCCAATGCATCCCCCCTGGATACCTTCTTCCAAATTAAGTTATTTGAGAATATATTTATGCCCATTGCTAATTTTGTTCATTATCCTTCTGTTTAAAGCATTTACCTATGGGCATATGGCTATATTCCTCCATCTCTCTAGCTTGCCTTTTCCCTGTAAGCTTGTTCTATATATAAAATACATAAATACTGAGATATTAAAACCAAAAGGGAAAAAATGGCTCTTTGGAGCACAGGTGCTGCTCTCAGATTTTACAGTTTGTTTTGGATTTCTGTATTTTTAATTTTTTCCCAGAAAAGTGCCATTCAAGGCCCAGGGTGAGACAATATCTAGTTAAAATGTAACAGACTACCCAGCGTCAAAATCAGTTATCATTACTTATAATAATAATTTTATGGAGTAGGATATGATTACTTGCTTATTGTGAATAGCTGTGAGTACAGTAGAGCAAAAGTACTGGAAAAAAGGAGAAGCTGCATGAATAAGCTTTAAAGAACAAGGAAGTATAGGAACATTTTTAATTTACATTGAAAAATAAAAATGTCAGGTTTGGTGTATAGCCATGCAAAACTGTATTAGCAGGAAACACATTCTGAAAAAAAGCTTATTAAATGATAAGTCCCGTGATATTCATCTTAATTAAGGACAAGTATTGGCAGACTGATTTTAAAATGCCTGCTCTTTGTGTAAATCAGTTACAGGCTTTAATTCTTTAAGGACCCTTTCCAAAAACTCAGTTTCTTTTGCACTGTGGTTTATAATTTGAAATTACTTGGAAAAACTAGAAAAAATGTGGACATGGTTTGACACCCACTTAAGCCAATGGGAAGGTCACTATTGGCCTTACTGGGAGCTGGAAGAAGCCTTGTTTTTCTAACGTTTATATGCCATGAGACAGAAATGCAAGGTTCAAGTATGTTCTAGCACAACATTAATTCAACCTCAAACATCTCTATCAGGAAGAAATCCTGAGAAATTTGGTATAAAATCCCTATGCAGCTAGAACACCTCTTGAAGTGCAGGGGTAGTGCCTCAAAAGACATGACTAGCTACTCATTTGCTTCCAAAGTCTACTGATGTCAATGGTGAGACCAAGTAAAATGAATCCACTGGCTTCATGGGACTTTGAATCATCTTCTAAACAGATTACATTAAAATCAACACTGCAATAATCCCATATGCCTCTTAGGGCTTGAGCTAACTGTAAATATGTTCTTAAAGGGTGAGTTTCAGTCCAATAGTGTCAGGCTAGCTTTCTCTGAACATCTCCATGAACGAACTTGCTTATTTTCTTTACACTCAGCATAAACTTAAGTATTCTTGACCAAATATCCACTATGGATGATTTTCAAACTGGGGAAGAGATTATAACATTCACAGCATGTCCCGTTCATAGGTTACACAAACCCTAAGTGAGAGAAAAGGCCTCCACTCAACGATTTCAGTACCTAACTAGTAAAGCACATCTTTCACATCCAAGCCTTTAAATGTTGGGGACAAATATGGAATAAGATAAAAATCTCCAGGAAGGAATGACAAAGCTGCAACAACCACCATGCTACCAAATTCACTGATTTGTCCATGTACATTTTGTAAATCAAAGAGACAACACTTAACTATGCTGAAGCATGTGCTTGATGCTTTTCCCCCCGCCTTATCTCTACATGTCATAGAATAAGAGTTGACAAACATATAAACTGTATCTCCTTAATTATAAAAATGTAATTAATTACCTGATGGTGGTTCTTGGATAATCAGTCCTCCAGAGAGTGTCCGGATAGGTGACAGCACTTCAGGAAGAATGGCTTGCATGAACTGAACGCGGAAGTCATTTGGATTGAACACAAAATCTCTCTCATGAGCAATTTCTTGAAGTTCTGCCAGGTCAGCATTTCTGGACCCAATGGCAAGGATCACTATCCGGTTCCTTTTCATCTCTGCTGCTGCTTGGTCAACAGCATCCCTGGACTTACCGCCAGTGATGAGCACCAGCATGGGGAGTACCCCTTCCTCCATCCTGCACCCAGCAGCACTGGTGAAGAAGTTGTTCCTCACAAAGTCCAGTGCCGAGCCAGTGTTGAGTGCTGTACCACCCATGAGCTTCATTCTCTTCACATTAGCCATCACATCCTTTCTGCTCTGATGGGTGTTAAAATAAAACTCTGGCTTCACAGTGTCTGCGTACTGTGCCACTGCAACTTGGATCAGGTCAGGTCCAACCTCCAGCCTTTGGACAATTTTGGCAACGAAATCACGAATTGAGTTAAAGGGGGAAGTCCCCAAAGCAGTTGAGCCATCTATCAGGAAGACTATATCCTTCTTGTTCACTTCAATAACTGCAAGTAACACATGAACATAATGTTAGCGGAAGCCTTCACCACACTCTGTGCATCAATTTTATGTCAACAGTTCAGCAACACTTATGACTTCTTGTTTGCCTGAAGTACTGTTAGTCCCAACACCTTTAAATGGGTCTTGCTTTCAAAACAGAATTATTTTTTAGGTTCTAGCAGAGAGCTAATAAGAAATCTGATTGAATGTTTCCCCTTTCTGAAACACAGAATAGTTGAAGAGTTGCAAGAATTGTTTTGTTTATAAAACTTAATATTAAAATGCATATACATGTCAAAACAAGAAAGAAAGGCAAAGAGTCAGGAGACATCTTGGTACTCAGCTGGCACATGAGATAGATAAAATAAGCAGGTGACATTCCCTCTATCTGCAGTGGACCCATCTGAATCATGCCAGAGTGTGGTTTGGGCTCAGAAGGATTAGGTTCCCAAGAGCAGTGACATAGAAAAGAACAGTCTCCACTTACTCAACATACTTGGACTTCGGGTCTTCACATCCTACATCTTATTCCTTATCTAACAAAAACAAGTTACGATTTTTCTTGGCACAGCTAGCCCAGTCATGGAAGAGCTGAATTATAGTCTGGTTGCCATGTCTTTAACAAAACAGGTCCCCTAGTTTGTAATCTTTGAATTTTTATTATTGACAATGACATAGGACACAGAAAGGACACAATTCAATTTTCAGTTACCTGGCTAAGTTTGAAGAAAGATAGTTAGGGAGGGAAAAAAAAACAATTGTGTGGCACTGAAACCAAAGCACCATCATATTTAACATAGCAAATGTACACGAAAAAACAGTGAATATCAACAAGACCAAGACTATTATGATAAAAGAATTCTACACAATCATCATGGGAGATAATCTTAATATCACCTTTCAGATAACCCCACTCACATTATCCCCTCCCTGATTTCATGCCATTCAAGTGAAAAAGTAAACCTTGTGTTGCTTCCAAGTTATGCTGGAGCATTACAGACCATTGTGTTACGCTGGGCTTGGGGTGTCCTTAAATTGCCTAACCACCTAAGAGCTCCTAAGATGGTATCAATATTCATGGTAGCAGGTCCATCACCTCCTGGACTTACTGCTACACCCAGCACACACCTTGGGGGAAGGGGAGACCCAGCATCATCAGGATCTCACACCCCTCAGGGGAAGTGGTAGCAAACACTCTCTTGTCCTGCCTGGGTGGAAAAGGGCAGCCCCTCAGCCCATCAGGGCTCCTCTGCATGGAGGCTATTTACTTTGGATTTGAACAAAGAACAAAGCTTTGGCCACAGTCCTCCTTGGCTGGACACCAGCTGGCCATGGAAAGCAGTGCTCCCAATGGCCAGTCTCCGTCAGGTTTCTCATTATGGGTGAGTGCCATGAGATTGGGCTACCACAAGGAGTGATTTAGAGTTGGAGATGACATCTGTGGCTTGGCTGCCCTGTCTGCCCTTGGACCCCAAGAGACCTGCCTCCACCAGCAAGTGCAAGCCTTTGTAAAAGCCTCTCACGGAGCCTTGCTGGTAATTGTTTGATTAAGGACCGATTGTCAAAATTTGAAGCCTAAAAGAGCCTGTCATGGCGCTGTCGGACACCAAGTGATGAGAACCTGCTCAAAGCAAATGTGGTGGTACCCATCCTGAGCCACAGCCTCAGGTGAGCTGCCGGTGGCTTGCAGTTAACTGCCCAATCTGTCAAAACAGAGCTACTAAAAAAGCAACAAGGATTTGTTTAAATGATCCCTTTCTGAGAGGCATAATTTCCAGCATTCATGCACCCAGCCAGGTTTTTTAACTCATCAGTTACTCTGAGAAGTAGAAGGCTGAAAACAGGAAACTTTCCAAATGGATAGCAAGGGCTGAAATCTCTGCTTTGTATCACCCAGGAGAGATGTCCAAAGCACTTCCTTAGCTTGTCAGTAGCTAGGTACCCAAAAATGGAGACCCTGGAAACTTTTGACTTTATATAGAAGTTTGTGGAAAACATCAAAGGGACTTTGTGAAGATGGGGGAGGCTGGGAAGGAATAGCTCCCTCCGCTACCCATTCTTCTTGCAGCTCTCAAATCCTGCAGTATGTTTCCTTAGAGAAGAGGAATGCAAGAACCAAAAACCAAAACTCACAGGAAGAAACACCTCACGGTACTAATTTCAAGGAACACAATTAAAGCAAAAGCATTTGAGCAAGGCTGTACACATCTCATAGGATCTGATCCAGAGCCCAGTAAAGCTGATGGCAAGTCACCCAGGAATTTCAAAGGATTTGGGATCAAAGCATTATATCTTTGACTCTAAAAGCTGGGAATGTTGGAGCATGTCAGCATTGAACTCGGGCCTGCATAGTTCTCTCATTACCAGGTCAGCTATCTTCAGTGAAGAACTTCATCTAATTTAATCATCCAGCAGAAGCTAAAGGAGAAGGGAGAAGAGAGGCATCCATTCATCCCAGGAAGACTAGCGTACAGCTGGAGAGCTAAAGTAGAGCGAGGTGACTTCAGTATTTCACAGGAACTCTTGGCATCATGATGGGTTTGGCATCCCTTTCGGGGTGCTGCGTGTCTCCTGAACCAGTGCTTTAATGCTGCAGACTTCCAAGGCACTGATGCTAATGTAGCAGACCAGTCAAACTTAATTTCTGTGGATGCTAGGGAAAGGAAATTCCCAAAAGCTCCTTTAAAAATACCCACATCTCCATTTAGCATATCCATCTGCATGTAAATTCACAGGCTGATGCCACTGTAGTACCTTCTACAAATGATCTGGCATTTTAAGAGAAAAATATGCAAATGTGGATGAAACCAAATGTAGCAACATTTTTAATATTGCCATTCAAATTGTTAAAAATCAGAGGGGCAGAAAGAGAGGTTTTCCATTGGCTTGCATGGGTCCTGGCATCCACGTTTTAGCTTATTTAGGTAAATATGGTTCTTGTGGGGTGCTACAAGCAAAAATTCTTTATGTTCTTTCCTGGAATAATCAAGGCAAGGTCATAAAATGGTCTGTTAGGCAAATTATTCCCTTTGATTTGAGCCACGGGATAGCAATCATGTTTAGACATAGATCAGCAAAGACATCTGGAATGCAGTTTTACACGTCAACATACATCATGAGTTGAACAGTATGTACAGAACTCCAAACTGGCACTCGGATCCCAAAAGTGTTGTTTGCATTAAGTGTCCTGATAATTAAGTGCAGCAACTGCAGCCTGGCCCTTTCATATTCTATATGAAATACGGCATATTGTGTCTTTCATAAAGCCTTTCTATCAGTAAATGTAACTTAGTCATAAAACTAAGGGTGAGAAACTCTTACTCACCTACTTTCTCCATAAATTGAGATATTCATTATTCTGCTGCACCCTAGCTAATGCTAGTCCAGAAATAATGTCATTGGGGACTTAAGAGTGACAAAGTGACCTAAGTGGAATATTGACACATTTTAATTTCCCACTGCCTCATGGAAAGCTATAAACTTTTTCAGTTTATGGATTGAAGGGAAATATATGTTAGCACAGTAGGGATTTCACTTCAGAAGAACTAAGGGCTGTTTTTGCTTTGAAGTTCAACAACACAGGCATTTCACCCTTTCCCCAATGATAATGCACAGTTTCAATGAGGTATGGAATTTTACTGTTTTAGCAAGCTGATAACTTCAACTCTGTGAAATAGGGATCCATTTAACATCCCCCTTAGCTTCCTCAGTCAAATTTCATTCTCACGATGCTTCCAACTGACATATAATGTAAGCTTACATGACATAAATGTTTTCAGAACTAACAGTGCTGCAGTATTTACCCCCCAGGGTGCTTAGATACCCCACTAGGCATTATGTGAGGTTTTTTACATTCTGCTTGTGTCCTTTACAACCCCATGCTATTCCAGTTATTGACACAAAACCGCACGGTTTTCAAAAGATAACCTACTGGGCAAATGAGTTTCTGCACATTAGCCACAGGACTATTTGTCTTCCCCATTGTTTCTCCATAACCAGACCAGAGAGATGCATTGCAAAAATAAAAAATGTAAGTTAAAAAAAAATAAGTATGTTTTTAAAACGTGCAAAAGCTCTTTCATTCATTGATTCATCGAAATGCAACAGTCTAGAAAGGCATACATACCTTCAGTCACAATGGTTGGGGCCTCTAACAAAATGAGTCTTTGGGCCACTCCAACAATGTTGGGCAGTAATAATTCTCGAAGAGCATCAAGGTTACGGATATCCAGGGCAGTAAATGCGAAGCTTCCATCAGTAGCAATCTGCTGCAGCTCTGCACTGTCAGCATTCAGGACCCCAATGCTAAACGAAAATATACTAGCTTGCTTCACCGCTAACAAGCCCTCTCGGATATCATCACTAGACTCTCCACCACTTATCAGCACTAAAATCTGAGGCACTGCTTCCTCTATCCTGCTGCCTCCCGCCTGGGTGAAGAGGTTCTCCACCACAAACTCCAGTGCCGCACCGGTGTTCGCTTCCTCGCCACCGCGGAAGCTAAGTGCCTTCACGGCATCCAGAACATCCGCTTTTGTGGAGTAGCTGTTCAAAGCGAACTCGGTTCTGGGTTGATCACTATACTGCACCACCCCAATGTGTATTTGCTGAGCTCCAACTCTGAGGCTTTCAATCAAATTTACAAGGAAATCACGTATGGCTTGAAAATTGACACTTCCGATGTTGTTTGATCCGTCAATAAGGAAAATAAGGTCAGCGGACTCTTGAGCTTTAAAAAAAGAAATGCAAAAGGTGAAAGCATTAAAATGAGTGATTACATGCGGCTGTACAGTGTTCTGACATGTTTCTTGGAAAACCAGTAAGAAACACGAACATGAGAAAACAAAACACATGTTCATGGAGGAGGTGAACGTTTGCCTCTTAGTTCTGCATTCTGATTGAATACGAGCTCCCAGCCCCATCCCAGATGCATCCACTACCCATCCAGGGATGGCTCGAGTGGACACAACCTGAACCGGTGGCTGCAGTTACACGGGGGTCAGCATTATTTGCACGTGAGGAGAAAACTTGATGAAATATAATTTTTGGAAATGTAGATCCACATTCCATCAGTGGCCCGTACTGTACAAATATTTAGATAGAGCCAAAAGGAAAAGGTGGATTTTGGCAGTAGTTCAGCCCGAAGTTAGTGGGTGAGGACAGTAATATTCATAGGTTTTCCTCATTGCAGTCTTTTCCTTTTTTATTTTTTTATTTTTTTTTAAGAAAAAAGCCACCGTTTACTGGATGCATGGAATGTTTCAGCCTCTCTGTTGCAATTCTGTTCTTTTGCTGGTTAAAAACAGCAGCTGAATATACTGGCTTCTCCCACCATGAAGATTTACTATTTGAAATGCATTAGTGAGAAACAATTGAAAAGTTTTTGGTTATTATTCTTGCACTGTAACTCTTTTACCAGCTGCCAGCATACGCACAATGGTATTTGTCCAGCAAGCTGACCCACACAATTGTCAACCCGTGCCACGCAATAATTGTCTTGCTTTAATTATTTTGCACAAAGATGCATTGATTATTGATAGAGGCCTGTATTTTTCATATGGACTGTGGATATTCAATCAAGGAATGCAGAATCAGGTTAAAACAGGGTGATGAAATCAGTCATGACACAATTATCCAACTCTATTCGTTAAGACCATACCCAGATGTTTGCAAACATCTGCTGAGAATATAAACACACCAAAAAAACCTTTCAGATGGTATGAACATGGTTGTTGAGGGGGAAGCATTTTTGCTGTGAGACTTACCAAAGCAGACCCAAAATGACCTGGTGTCTGCTCTTACTCCTTTTGCTCAACTAATTTTGCCATCAACATCACCAAGAGCTGTATGCATGCAAAAAGGTGGGGAGGAAGACCCCAAAGCATGCTCAGATGTTTCCATGCTATTACTCTCCGATCTTGTTAAGAAATCATATTGCAGATTATTTGCAAACGAATGACAAGCAACATTGGGAAATCCCACCCAGCTCTCAACATTGGAAAGCTGAAGGTGGAACCAGTAGCAAAACTGGCATGTAGTTTAACAAGGCCAGGAATAAACCTGTGGTTTTTGCTGTTAGCCAGCGGTATCAATCTCATTGTTTTGTTTTGGTTTGGGTTTTTTTTGCCTGCTTAGTTGTTTTTCTAGTAAATGTTTTCATACATGGCAATGCCACCAAGAGATTCAAATAATGCTGCAATTCCAGCAATAAAGAAGGAGGTCTCCAGGGCACCACGGCTTCCCTGGGCCAACTCAGTGGCCAGTGTTGGCTTGGAGAACATCAACATGGCTCAGAATTGCAAAGGGCTCCCGAATTTATTTTTCCATCGAGTTGAAATTTAGGGGTGCTCAAGATTGTATTTACTGTGCCATTTTCAGGTGGAATGTACACATTCTACTTCGTCATATAAATGAAAGGGAACTCTCAAGGCATTTGTAGCCAGCGCAGCTTTAGATACCCTGGACATCTTTTTGAGGAACGAGATTTCAGACACCAATGGGTGTCATCACAGCAGCACAGGTCACTCCCGCAGGAGCGAAAATAGATATGAAACAGATACGTTGGATAATTTGTCATCACTGTAAAAAAAACCTTGTACTTCAGTGCACATTTATGGAACAAGCTGGTGCTGGAGAAAAAAAAAAAAAAAGCATGCTTGTTACACAACTAAGCAAGGAGGGTCAGATGAGACAGACAGCTAAGATTTAACAAATACATCAGGGCAAACTTGGGGCTGACTTTCACACTTATGCTAGTCAGCTCTAGAAACTGCCACAGACCAACAGCTTTAGTATTCTGTACTGGAAGTACTATAGGTCTGGGGTTTTTTTTACATTTCTGTTTCATATTAGGGCTCATTTATAGCATAACATCCACAGTATTTTTATACATTTTGATGCTACATGGAGTTATCAACTGAATAAATGACTTCTTAAACGCTTATGCAAACAGTTATTTGTACCATGCTTTGCACACTATTGTCATTCAGTGCTTAGGACCTGTAACATCTTTTCCCATGTTTAATGATACTCCATAGATGTCCCATACAAATCACATGGGCAAAACTACAGTAGTAAGATTAACTTAAATTTGTGTTATGGGGGGGGAAAGGAAATGCTTGCAAAAATAGATCTTTGAGTAGAAATGAACTTAGAAATACATGATATACATGAAGTAGGAATTTGCTTCAAAGCTTTTAAAGAAATGTCTGCGACTGCAGATGCTTATGTACTATGGGGTTACCTGCTGGGATGCCCCAGAGGAGGACAGCCAGCTGCCAAAGACCAATTCCCCTACTGATTTCAACAGGGAAGCACTGGGGTCCTTCACAGCGAAGATGCCAAACAGCTGCTGCAGCGCTGTCAGCAGGCTGGGTATAACATTCATTTTTCCACCTATATTGGCATGTTTTTCTTAGAATTGGTGGACCTTATGTCATCTTTCTGGGGCAGCTGCTTTTCTTCCCTGTGGCTTTCACATGATCTGGGTATTTGCCCTGTCAAGCACTTTGCACAATAAAAACACATGTGAGCACAGCCTTTTGGTGTTGCTCGGTGTCATGCAGTGATGGAGAGCACCCAGTGGGGCTGGCGTGAGGGTTAATCAGGCAAGACAACACAGGGGGATTAATGTTACACTGCCTCATTACACTGACGTGGCCTTACATCACCCCACAAGCTATTGACCTTCAGATGGAGTCTCAGGAATAAAAAGAAAGGTTTGATCTCTGGGGCTTCTGTTTTGAAACACAACAAAGCAGCTCAGAAGGCCCTTTCCACACTAAAATTTCATAAACAGAGAAAGGACGGAAGAAGACCGTCTTTATTTTTTTTCCAGGCAAATTGGGCCCCTGGCTTGCGGTCAGCACAGATCCATTGAAGCCAACACAGTTTGCGGAGAGATTTTTGGTTACGGAAAGGGTCCAGTGCTCCAGCAGGTGGAAGCCATTGGCTTGTAAAGAAGGCATTTTTGTGGCATTGCAAAAGGGACTCTCCAACCACATACCTTCTCCAGGCAGATGAGGAGAGAGGCTAAGGGCCAGCTCAGGGATGGGGTTTCAGCAGAGAATTCTCCACCAAACTGCTTTTGATGCCTTCAGCCAAGAATGTGACTTTCTGGAGTAGCACACTGCCTATCTCCCCTGCTAGATGCAAGGGAACATCCCACACGGTGTCCCCGCAGCCAGCAGCAACCTTCTTAGTCTCCAGAGGTTTTTTGGTCAGGACTTTGAAGAGTCACCATTGTGGCTAATGTGTTCAGCCCCTATTTCCCTGCCTTGGTAGTGGATAGGATGGGGCAATTTAATAACCCTGCAGAGCTCCCTCTGTTTGCATTTCCATGCCATGGGTGCAAAAGGATGGCTACAATGGGCCGCTGCCCTTCCAAGGGCTCCTGCGCTACGCCTTGGCAGCTCTGTCAGGGATGTCAGCTCAGTCTGCAAACAACAACACGCTCAATAGCTGCAAACATGGGGCCACACGCTTCAAACCTTTGTTTTTAAACCTCTGAACGTCCATCTCAGTCTTGGCCCTACAAAGGCTTTAAACAGCACAACGCCAGCAGATACCATGCTGATGAGAGCCATCAGCAGTCAGCCATTACCTGTGATGTCTTTAACCAGTCCTTTGGCCCCAGCCTTTTCTGGAGTCATGGATGAATGGACACTCGCCACTAAGTCTCCAACTATGCCATGGAGAGCGGTAAAATTCTCTAGGTTGAAAAGGTGCGTATCGAGGGGTTCGCTCGCTATTTCCTTTAACTCCCCTTCCACTGCATCCTGCACGCCGACCGCAAACATGTTTACACGGGCCGATTTAAGGACAGATGATGGCAGAGCCACATCATCCTGGGATCGTCCGTCCGTTAACACTATAATAACCTGGGGGACGCCTTCACTGGCTCTGCTTCCAGCAGCTTTAGTGAGATGGTTCTCGATTAGATACTCTAATCCTTTTCCAGTCTTGGTGCCTCCCCCCATGTAAGGCATGTTGGCAATATGGGACAGGACGTCTCGGGTAGAGGGATAGGTATTTAACTGGAACTCTGTGTGGGGGTTTCCGCTGAACTGGACCAGGGCAAAGCGAAAATCATTTCCTCCCACAGCTAAAGCTTTTACAACATCATACAGAAACTCTCGAACAAGTTGGAAATGTTCCTTCCCAATGCTCCAAGAGGAATCCACTAGAAATATTATATCAGCCACGGCAACGGTTTTGACAGCTTTAAAAAAACAGATGGGGGTTTAGGATTTTCTATCAGTCAGCGCAAGCATGCCTCCTCCTCCTCCTCACCCGAATTGACCGACGGCCTCTTTCGCATGGTGAAAGTGAAGCTTAGCTTCCCCTTATCGCCCGCAGCAAAACGAGAAGCTCTGGGGAAAATCCAGGCAGCCATCAGCACCCTGACAACGCAAGTGTTGGGGGACAGGAGGGGACAGCATGCAGCCTACCCTTCCTAGGGAGGGGGAGGTGAGATGCTTCTCCCCTCCCAAACTCTCGCTGCACGGGTTTGGACACCAGCCCTGACCCAGACAAAGATGCCTGCAGCTTCACATGTGAATTTGGGCTCACTCAGCTTCAAACCACCCATGGTCTCCTATGTGGGTTTTTGTGGTTCAGTTTTGCTTTTTTTTTTTTTTTTTTTTTCTTTTGTGCTGGCTCCGCGGCGGTGCTCAAGGAAGAAAGAGCTGCTCAATTTAAGCAGCCTAGGTGCTGGCATGAGTTTTCCATATTTTTCCTGCTGCTAACACCCCTCCATGACACCAGCTACGGTCCCAAAGACACCAGTGCCTTCTCTTAAAGAAAAAAAAAAAAAAAAAAAAAACACAAACCAAAGAGCCTTTCTGCAGGTCAGTGGCAGTGCTCATCTTGCTGTGAAACGCCCTCCTACACATGCAAGGAGGGCAAAACAGCTCTGCCCAAGAGAAAACCCACTCAGGGCCACCCTGGGTGCACACCCCACACCTCCGTCCCCCACAGAGCATCCTCAAAGGCACACCACCGGCCAGCGACATGCTCAGGAAGGCACCGCGCGTGTTGGCCAAGGTCCGGGTCTGAAACGACCCTCAGCCAAGTGAGAGCTGAGGAGCAGAAGGTAAACCACAACGTACCATCAACATGCATGTCAAAAACCAAACGAATGTCTTGGCATGAACTAGCGGCATGTTTGCACCAGGGCAAACTCAGGTAAAGCAGTTGGGTCTTACCTGCTTGCTGCTGGGCACGAACCGAGCAAAAGCCTGAGAGTAGGAGGCCAAACATTGCCACCAAGGGCAAATGTCGGTGTTTCCTCATTTTGGTCTTTTATCTGAGTTTTCTTTTTAGTCTCTTTGTTTCAAAGCACCCAACGTGAGACCTAAAGGAGCAAAATAGGGAGAGTGAGAAACAGTGGCAGTGTTGGCCAAGAGTGGATGAGGCACAAGATAGAAGAGTCAAGCCATGTGAGTTTGTGATGCTGTTGTGGCAGTCTGGCAGGAAAAAAAATATTTTAATGTTGAACAGAGTCTGCTTCCTAGCAAGCATTTCTTTGGAAGAGGAATAATCATCGCTTACATAATCAGCATTTAATCACCCTGTGGATTTAGATGGCTTTCTTGCCTATCCTGTCCTAGGTAATACCTAATAAATAGGAAAATGGTCAGCCTAGGTTCCTACCACTGACCCTCAAAATATATGATGGCATCTTACCTGTCCTCTTCTCCTGTGGGTGACCAGCTGAAACATATTGGCAAACGTGTTCCCCCTTGCTGTTACCTTTTCTTATTTTATTTTTCACAAACGCCATAATAATAATTGCCCTGAACATCCCTCTTTGCCTCAACTCACCTTTTCAGCTGTCCCAAACTTACAAATGGAAATATAATTACTCCAGACCCAAGCAAGCCACATGATCTGGCTGTACAGCAAAAAGCCCTTGAACTCCCCCAGGCTCACAGCCCCAGCAGTGGAATAGCCTACGCTGGCTGATCACATTTTGGAAAGGCACCAAGAATAATATTTTATGTGTTGGAGCCAAAAAAAAATTTCTGCAAGTTTCTTATCTGTGATCCACCTGGCAAGTCTTCTGAAACAATGTCTCCTTCAGGAAATCTGTATATCTGTTGTCATAGAGATGGCCAATTTATTATTTAATCTTCATTTTCCAAGTCTACAGAGCAGTAAACCAGCAACGCTTGCTTAACTGAGAAAATATCCTCCCAAAAGGGAATGCAGTGATTTAATACTTCTCATTCCCCAAAAGGAGCTCAATTACTCAAATGAGCCAAAAGTGATTCAAATATATCAAGCAATTAACCAGGTCATCATAAAAAAAAAAAAAAAAAAAAAATCCGTTTTCTCATTAACATCCTTACCATCTCCATCAGTCCAGAGAGTTGTGACTAATGCAAGAGCCTAAGCGGGTTGGTGGGAAGACTAATGCCCTCCTTAAGGAAAGCCATGGTGGTTATACAGATGGCCACCTTTGGCATCTAGAAACAGAACTAGGTGCTGGGAACTAGGGAAAATTCAGAAACAAACTTCCAAACAGCTGATCCCTTTTGCACCAAAGAGACACTCCTCAGGGCTATCAAAGGGGAACTTTCTGGAAAGGAGGGGGTCAAGGTCCACCTTCTTTCCTGAAACCCAGTGTGATCCTGACACTTCCACTGGCTCCCTGCGTGTCAAACCCGGGTTGGGGTCTGGCCCTTCTTGGGAGAAGGGATTTGCAGCATCTGCTCTTCCAGGTGCTCCACAAGACATTTATGAATGCCATATAGCATGAGTCAGGCAAAAGCTAGGCCCTGCCTTTCCCCCCGCATTTGTGTATAATAATAATAATAATAACGCCAGGTGGAGAGACATTTAATAGGCACCCAGAGCCAGCAGTTAGCACGCAGCATTAATTAACACATGACAAGCCTTCCCTGTTATTGGCAGCCCCTCGATTTATAGAGGCAGCTGCTGCACTCCAGAGGTATTGCTATCATTCATAAAAAGACTAAAAAGTCAATCCTGTTAGCTGGCACTCATCCATCCCCCCGGCTACCGGAGTCCAAGCCAAACCTCCCAGTGCCTCCAGCGGGAGCGAACCTGCTCTGCTGGACCACGTCCCTGATTTACAGCTTGCTCCCAGAAATCCTGGTTTCACCCAAAGGACATACAGGGAGGGGAAAGCTGGGGTCTGCTTCCCCATGGGTACAGGAATGACTATGGGCTTTGCTGCAGGGTTCGTCCCCTGAGCATACAAATACAGAAAGGTCTGTAGGTCCCAGAGCTGAGGTTTGCAAAGACCCGCAAGCTTGTGACCACCCATCCAACCCCACTGGAACATCTTCTCTCTGGGCAGAAGAGATTTATGGAAAAGTTGTGAGTTTTTTGAGATGGGATTGCTTTGCAGCATTCAATGGGAGTAAAAATGCTGCTAGCAATGAATGAAAAACGTGAAATAAAATGCATGTTACAGAAAAAACAGCCCGTTAAAATAACGTATGCTATAGAAGTGCTGGTATTTCTTTTCCAAAATGCAGGAAGTTATGTTATCAATTTGTTTATTAGTTGCTGGCATCTTATCCCTTTGCAGTCGCAACAGCTGGGGGTGAACAGAGTGTCAAGATAAACCAGTGAAAATTAAGGTCTTGTCAGCTAATAAATGACAAGACTGAAACAAACATTTGGGGGATTTTTGGTTTTAACATTGAGCAGCTGCAGAGAGCCTTACAGAACTGTTTACAGCAATGAAAAACAGCGGAAGGGGAAAAGCAAATCTCCCTGGAGCTACGAAATCTCCCCTGTCCGTAACACCCACCATGACCCTCCCACAGCAGTGGGCAACTGGGCTTTAAATGTAATGGGATTTCCAAACTCAATGGTGGATCTACACCTACACCTTTAGGACTTATTTGGTTTGAAACCCCTTGAGGAACTGCCCTGCCTGTGTTCAAACAAGGAGCCTGGGGGAGAGCCAGGGCTGAGCCCACCTCTGTTAGGGCCCTTCAGGTCATGGTTCAACCCCAAAGACTTGAAGTAGAGAAGCCACAGGTTGTATTTTATGTACCTCCATGCCAGCAAACCCAAACAGCTGAAAGCCATGAGTCAGCCCTTGGGGCACCATGAGATAAACTTGGATATCACAGTATATTAAAACAACACTTGGTCTCAGCTTTGGTTTATTTGCCCCGGCCAGCTGGGAAATATAAAGTCTTTTTTAAAGCAATAATAAGTTGGCTGTTCTTTTTAGTCACCTCCTTTTCTATTTTAGCCTTTAGGAGGCCTCTACATCTATTTCCAGCTTTCCCCGTGATCACCATCATGGTATTTTAAGTTATATGAAAGCAGAGGGACTTGTTCATCAACAAGAGATGAGCTTTAGCATCACGTTTTCCCAAAACCATGCTAAAATCACAGGAGCTAAGATTAGTTATTAGAAGGAAAGAAGCAGCAAAGCCTTTCAGGAAGAAGTGATTGATGTCTCTTAGAGACTGACTGATAATTTATGGAGAAGAGAAGCATTTAAGCACAGGTGTTCCTGATCCCCCCTCCATGGCACCCTTGTTAATAAAGGAGGAGGAGGAGGAGTTAATGCTTGCAGAAAGGTGGGTGAGATGAATTTTCTGTAGGGGATGGCCTTTGAGAAGAAGCAGTGAGGATAGCAATGTTTGTGGTTTTTTTTTTTTTTTTTTTGTAGAGGTAATGTGCTTCTTGGGTGGGGGAAGGATGGTTGAACTAAAATTTTGCTCAGACCTGGTTTGACTGAGCCAACAGCATGTCTCTGGCCCAGTGAGAAAAGCGGGTTTAAGACAGTAAATGATGTGATTTTTGTTGCTTGGAGGTAGGTCTTGCTTGGCTTCCCTTGGTAAGACACAACAAATAATTTCCTTTGCTCAGTGTGTTCTTGCTTTGGGTCCCAAATTACCACTGATCGTAGAAGCTGGAGGTAGTACTGGCTTGTAGGGGGTAGAGTATAAAACCAGGGATGTGGACTTATGCTAATAAATTTCAATTTTTGATTATGGCAAGTATCTGTTTTGCAGCTTTATTCTCCTGGATTGTTGTTATTTTCAATAATGTATCTTTGATAAGGCAATTTTATCTTTTTTTTTTTTTTTTTTCTTTCAAATGAAAAGTTCCTTTCAGTCCTGGGAGGAGTGAAAGCTCTGGTGGAGTTTTTGATATTACTCCTACAAACTAGAAAAAAACCCTGAAATAAGTGACTACTGAATGCCTTTAGAAAATGAAAGCATTTTCCTGAGCTGTTAAGAATTAACACCAAAACCTGGGGCCTCAATCTCTTAATAACTCATGTGCTAAAAGATTTTTCTCATGTAGTCTTCAATAATCTGAAATTTTTACGTCTGTCTAGAGTTTATATGGTGTGTGGTGACCTCTTAATATTACAGTATGTTCTCCATTTCATCAGAAGATATACATCTGTTACTAATAATGCTTTCAAAAGGCAATCATTTCTACCACTAACGCAATGAAGTGATTTCCTTAAATATTTTTCCCAGCAGCTATTTTTTACTTCTTGCATACTTCTCTGTGCATAAAGCTTGACATTTTACATATTTTTTTTATTTGAGTGGATGTTTCAAATTCATTTTCTAAGCAATCATTTGCTTGTGTGTGTTTTTTCACTACAGTGTAGTTAAAATATAATCTGTAAAAGTGCAAAGCAGATGAGCAGACTTTAAAAAAGCAAAACATAAAAGGCAAGAAAAAATTACTACAGCTGTTACATATCACTGATTCATTATATATGCCTCTCAGCTGGGCTGGCTGGATTTGAGAGGGAGGGAAAGTATCTATGGCTTTAGTGTGAATAGAAATGTGATGTGTCATGCATAGAATGGATGGGTGCAATGGCAGGTAGAGGGAATAATTAATGTTATCGCAAAATACCTCTTAAATCTCAACTCCCAGATGGGGAGTGCTTCAGGCACTGATGCTATTTGCAGCACTGGACTGTAAGAGAAAGCAATCAGCACCGTTAGAGCTGCTGGAGGGATTTTCTGTACCAGCGTTTCGTAGTTGCTTGGTATTTTTCTTCAAGGCTAAAGCACTGAGCTGGGCAGAACTGACTCTTGGGGTGTGATAACCAGGAAATCTGAAATTAGGGACTTATTTGTGAAAGCTGTGACTGTCAGCTCTCCTTCCCCATGACACATTGCTGCTACAGGGAGGTGATCAGCCTCTGGGAAAGGGCAGGGGCCTCAAAGCAAGCATGGTAGGCAGAGCCATCGCTTGAGTGCCCCTATTCTGGGCACAAATGGCCTGGGTTTGGGCTTGGCCTTGAGCAGCATGTGCAGCTTTGCTAGTTGGCACAGCCAGGGACCTTTTGGGATGCCTCCCTGCCCCAGAACTCAATATGTGTGATCCAGTTTTCCTGTCCAGTACTGGTGCATCCCAAAACACTTTTCTTGAATAAAAACCTGAAAAACAACTGCAGCCCTTAAATTCCCTTGTGCGTGTGGGGTGGATCATCCTGTACTGTGAGAAAGTGATGGATTTCCACCTGGGTCCCAACAGCTTTTCTGAAAGGGGATCAGGCAGGACATGAGGGACATCTCACAGATGGTGAAGGAGATGAGATGTTGTGAGCCTCCTCCAGAAGTCTACCCGGTGGGATGACCTCATGGGGTCAAAACCAAGAGATCTGTGCCTTCATCTGCATTTGCTTTGTGGGGATGTCCCCATGCCTCATCCTCACCCTGTTTCCCAACCAAACTGCTCAGACTGAAATCCCCTCGACTTGGCTTTTCTTCGCTATATGCGTGTCCCTTGGGGGCAGCAGTGAAGCCATGAGGCTGTAGTAAGCCTTGCCAGTGGCTTGAAAGTGGACACTGACCAGCCAGAACAACTACTGGCAGCCCCAGCAGTGGGATGTACATCCAGCTGTGGCCGTGGAGCAAGAAGGGAGGAGAAAGAGCTCCTGAAATCCTGATGTGGAGCCACAGTGGCACGGATTGCCCTCCAGAGGTGATGCGTGCTCCTCTCGGCTGGATGAATCCTCCCTTAAATTTCTCTGCACAGTTAAGAGCTCTGAGCTGAGGAAAATGTTAGCCAAAAGCCATTCCTGGCAGTGATTTGGGCATCTAGGAGGCTAAATGTCATGAGTATTGCATGTGAAGTAGCTCAATCACTGTTGAAAAGGGACATGAGTGTCCTAAGCCTCTAACCTGGCCACCATTTCACCATAGAGCACTAAATCTCACCTGGCCCTGCAGCCTCTGGGAGAAGCAAAGCTATTTGTAGAGGCTCAGAATGAGAGGTATAGAACAGATTCTGGATTCACTTATGGCTCCAAGTGGAGCCATTTCAATTTGCACCAGATATTTTGAAGGGTTTCCATTAACGTTTCTGTCATCTGGCATCGATGGCAGTGGGAAGGTGGGGAGTGTTGGGTTGAGGGTTGCTCCTGAAAACATTTCTTCCTACAAAGGTAGACCTGAATGTTAAAAAAAAAAAAAAAAAAAAAAAAAAAAAAAAGCCTAAAAAGGTGGAAAAATCATCTTGCTGCTGCAAGCTACCTGAGCTCTGATTTTTTGAAAACCAGCATTCAGAAAAGTGACAGAGTTGTGTTGTGTTTATATTCTACCCGGGCAAGCTCCCTGGGTGCTAGCATTTAATATGAATCACATATTCATTTCTGTTCTTATAAGCATACTGTTGGCTTAAAATCTGGTTGTTTTCTTCTTCTGAAGACTGAGACTGAAATAGAGTAGTTAATAAGAGGAAAGGGAGTATTTGCTAAAAAAAGAGGAAACTCCCTTAAAGATCAATGACTCTTTATGTATAGTAACTGAAGCCTCCTAGAGTCTCTCCACCCAAACAAATCGGCAACTTAATGTGGAACACAGATCACTTAAAAAGGTGGAAAAAGTGATGGACACACAGAGCAGTGAGGCTGGCCATGATTCACAGCGGAGAGCAGGCATGCAATGCCACCCATAGCCAGCCTCACTGCCGTGCACGCCCAACACGGGGGCAGGTTCATCTCTTTGCTGCAAATCAGATGTATCCAGGCTGGGAGAATAGAGTCCAAGGCTGGCAAGACTGTGCGGTTACCAGAGTTTGCACTGATGGAAGGAATAATATGTTCCCTTCCCTCCTCTTCCCAGACAGGCACGTAGCAAAAGTTAGGAGAGGAACAATTTTTTTTCTCCTTGACATGTGGGAATACAGCGAGGGCTGGTTTAGCTCACCCTGAAATTGGGGAAAGTTGATGCATTTGAATGGAAAAATTTGTAAATTTGGAAAACCAGAAAGGGAACTGGGGAGGCTGGTGATAAATGGAAAGCGAATGAATGATGATGCAGCAGCAAGCGTGCAGCCCTGCACTCCTGCCTTAGAAATGCCATCCCATCCCTGGTCATGGTCAACCTCTCTGCAAAGACCAGAGTGCAATGAGAGTACAAGGCTGAGGACAGAAAGCCTGTTTCCCTAAGATCTGGTACTGGCAAGTCAAGAGATGGTGCTGGGGAGATGCAGAGTTGGGTCTCTGCTCTGCCACTGCTTTTTTACGTGACCTCAGAGGGGTCTCACAGCTCCCTGCAGCAGCTGCCGGCTGGAGACATCCCTCACGCCTCCACAAAGCCCCTAAACTGGGCAGTCATGCCCCAGGAACAGCACTATATAAGTACAGTAATTATCCAACCATAAATACTGATATTTTTTTAAAACTAAGTACAGTAATTATCCAACCATAAATACTAATAATTTTTTAAAACCAGTAAGTAATGGGGTAAAGCCAGAAGTTTGAAAAATGCAGCATTCCTCCCCTGAGAGCGTACATGAATCATCACAGCAACCAGAAATGAGCTGAGAGTTTCCCATTGCACCCGCTGGAACCAGAGTGGCTTTGGCCACCTCCGTTCCAGCCAGTTTTGGCCCCTGTGCCTGGTCAGGAAACCAGTTTGGCTGCAACCCTTTCTCACCCCGGGCTCCGGTTGGGAAGGGAGGGCTTTCCTGAGCCAAGGGGGAGGGTGGTGGGGTGTCTCTACGATTAGTCATAGCTGCCCCCTCAGCAAGAGCATCTCTGTGTGCAAAGCTCTGGGGAGCCGAGAGCAACTGGGGCTATGGAGGGAAAGGTCTGGGAAGGGCAGGAGGGTGCAGGGATGGGGGCTGTGGAGAGGGAAGGTGGGTCCATGCAAGGCTGGAGAGCCCCTGGGGAAAAATATCTGATGTTTGGCCAACCTCCCTCTCTATGGATGACCCCAAAAGGATGAGGATTGTCCCTGGAGCCACAACAGTGCTGGTTCACCCTGGAGCAGCAGGGACATTCCCGGCAGTGGGACCTGTGTGGGGTGGACAGGCTGGCAAGCATCTCTGGCCCGTTCATCCTACCGTACCTTGAGGCAGGAGGGGTGAAGGCTGCTGTCAAACAGCCCCCAGCCCTGGGGGCAAGCCTTGGAAGCAGGAAAGGGGCAGTGAGACACCCCCTCAGCTGGATTCCTTGCGGGGTTCCATTTGTGCAGCTCCCCAAACCACTACATGCCCTCCTCAGGGGACCCATCCCACTGCAGTCCCGCTCCCATCCCGTCAAGCTGCTGCTGGAGTGATCTCAAAGCATCAAAGGCAAACACTGTCCCACAGCAGTGGGGGGAAAGCACCCTGCTCTGGTTTTGGATGAATTTAGTTCCCCTGCACTGGTGGGGCCAGGAACATCCCCGTACACCTGCGGTGCATCAGCTTGGGGAGGAGGCTCCTGGTGTGAGCAAGCCGGCTGCATCGCTCCACTTTTCCAAGTGCAATGCAAGCCTGGGGGCAGCTTTCCTCTGAGGACGCCGCTCTGTGCACGGGATGGGTTTTGTCTAAAATTCCTTGAAAACTCCCCAATAAGACTAACACCCCGCCAAGGAGGGGAAGCACAGCAGCTGCTGAGCCCAAGGCTAAAGGTTCCGCGTGGAAAAGCGACACTTACCCCTGAGCAAACCCCCCCAAAAAAAGTTGCTTATTCCAGGATTTTCCACTCCGAAGCGCCTCTCACCCTTGCTTCATGGCGTACCAGCGCTGCTCAGCCTTCCTGGTCCCCACTCGCCTTGCTGGGTGGGACGCGAGCACCAGTGGGGTGAGGGAAATGGGGGTGCGCTGGTCCCCGCGAGACGGCCGCAGCGGGTCTGAGCGAGGCCGGAGGAGGCGGCTGGCGCGGGAGTGCCGGGGGGCCGGGCGATCCAACGTCGCAAAATGGGATCCAGATGGTTGGTGCTGGCGTTCCCGGGGCTGAGGTCAGAGCTGCTCATCACACGCGGTTCCCCCCCCTCCTCTTCTTTGTCCCCCCCCACCCCGGGGGACGCCTCCGTGCTGTGTGGTTTCCTCTTCCCGCGCTGGTCCTGCCGTCTCCAAAATGCTTCTCCCTGCTATCAGTGAGAAGAAAGATATATTTAAAAAAAAAAAAAAAAAAAAAAAAAAAAAAAAAAAAGAAAAGCCTTTCAGGGTTGCAGGAGCAGTTTTAACTACGCCTTTCAGTTGGGAAAGTCTGGACTTGGATTTTTGCAGGAGCCAGAATGCACCGAGGACGATACCAAGTTACGCAGGGCTCCGGCAAAGCGTCGTTTGGAGATGCTTGGGGCTGCAGAAAGCTCAGCCTCTCCCCCTGAACAGTTAAGAGCATCAGCGCAGGGGGAAAGAGTCTCTTCTTAAGGCAGTTTCCTATTTACATGTAAGAGCAGTTATTTTACCTGCCCAGATGGGGAGGAAGAAAGGCAGGGATTATGTTATAGCATAACTTATAAATAAAAGTTAGACCCTTAGCAAAAGGATAAATATTTTAAAATATGTACAGCCCACTAAAAGGTTTAAAGTAAAAGTTTGAAAGGCAGCAAATCAAGTCAGCAAGTTCCTGACTGGTGATTTTTTTTTTTTTTTGAAGCCTACATGCTCTGAAAAAAATACCTTTAATATTTTATTGGGCAGAGCCTACCAGGCAGATTTGGGGAGGGCTAATTTTAGCCCTCTGCCTCGAGCAACAGCATGTCACTGGTCAAAGTTAAACATTTCAGTCTAGACCGGGTTGTGTTTTGCAAGAGAAGGTGGTATGGAAACATTAATTCTTATCTCTTGCCCTTATTTGGTTCCATATAAGGCTGGAAATGAGATGGTGTCTCTTGGAATCAAATAGTCACATTTTCTTCATTTCAGATGGGGACTTACTGTGTTTGCTCTAGGTTTTGTGCTGTTTGAAAGACTAGCCACATGAAGAAATAGCTGGAATGCTTCAGGAAAGTGCTGAGCCCTTGAACTGCTTCAATGGCTCGTTTCAGAAATGGTGCTTGGCTTGGCGCTTGCAGAGACTGAGCGCCGGCCTCGCAGAGGGATCCATCGCAAACATCCCCGGCCACGCTCCCAAAAGCAAGCAGGGTGTCGTGTGCCCCCTGCCCCCCCTCCAAATCTGGCCAGCTGGAGCTCAAAGGCGGGGTGTTCCCAAATAATAAATGTGCCTGGCGAAAGGGAGCTGCAGCCTCTCGCTGGGTGTCGGCGGGCAGCAGTGACAAACGTGTAGCCGCAGCCAGGATGGGTGAGGGACAGCTGCTGAAGGGTAAAATACGTATGATGGAGGTGCACTACGTTGGGGGCAGCATCCAAACCAAAGGATTTTTCCTTCTGAATTTGGTTGTCAGGGGGAGAGCCCAACTGGGATGCACCAGCATCCCAGTAAAGCAGCAGCTGGTGGCCGGGGATGCGCTCGCCCCCTTGCCAGCCTCCTCATGCCGGCGATGCGCTGCCCTGCATCTTCTCCTGCCTTCGGGATATTGCCCCTCTCACACATCTCAGCCCTGCTCTTACCTGTACGATGCATCCAGCAAGAGTTACATCCACCACGTGGGGTCCAGCATTTCCAGTTTGCCGCCACCAGTGGAAACCAGTGTGGTCATATGAGCTCAACAGCAACTGGGATCTCTACTGGCTTTACTTCAGATATGTCTTCGAAAAACAGAGTTTTCTGTGTGGCAATGAAGGAACACAAGAAAACATTTTTAATTGACTGACCAAAGCAAAAGATCAAAACACAGGAAAGCTCCAGGCACCCCTAGGAACATAGTGAAAAAAAGCCAAGATAGAGGATCATAGATAAATAATGTAACAATACTGGCAAAACATGTGTGACCTGCATTGTATGCCTATCGCAGCTTGATTGAGAACATATTTAACTTGGAAGTCAGAATTTATTCTTCTTTTGTCTTAATATGGTTAATATTGAAGTGACTTTTACCAAGTGCTCCAATAATTAAATGAGACTATGAGAGGTCTTAAATTCCCATCTGATTGCCTTTATGACTGTAATAACCAAGCTGAAAGGCTTTCCTTTCCAAAAAGGGGCTTTGTAGCTGGCACACAGGGGGAGAGCAGCCAGCCAGGATGATGAGGCGGTTTTAGGGTGGGTTTTGTTTTTTTTTTTTTTCGACTGTTTCACAATCCTTTTCAATCCTTCCTTTAGCTGTTCCCTCTACGTTTGCATTGGTGACCCCCTGTGAAGCGGACCACATCCACCGTGGCAGCAACAGGGAACCCAGGCAGGTTCCCACCGCGGCTGCTGTGATGTTATGGGGGTGAGCAAAACCCCAGGGAAGGGGTAACATCCGCAGGGACAGATTTCTTTCCATCCCCAGACTCTAAACAAACCCTCTCTGATAATTAGTAAAAGACTGAATCACATCGCATTGGTAATTTCTAGAGGCAGCTGGGACTAAGTTTAGCAAGATTTCCTCCCTGGTATATTAATAACTAGACGTGATTAATGCGATGAGTCAGGAAGAGGGTTTTGAGGAATTCTCTTTCCACCCACGACAAAAAAAAAGCCCTGTGTGCTACATCTTTGCCTGAATGCAAACGGAACCTTGACATTCTTCCAACTCCTCCTTCCAGGTCCCTTCTTAAAACCATTATCACAGAGGTGCGGCTGATTGCCTCGGTGCAGAGGTGGGTCTGACTTGGAGCTGGGGGAGCTTCAAGAAGCTTCTCACAGGGGGTCACTGCTGTAGCCCCCTCCCCTGCTACCCAAAACCCCACCACTCACTCAAACCCAGGACACCCAGAATGAGGGTCTCAGCTTGGGATGTTAAAAAAAAAAAAAAAAAAAAAAAAAATCAGTGAAACAGGCAGAGTGTGGTGAAATTTCACAGCTCTTCTCTGCGTGAGGATGTGCTTCAGCAGGGCTGCTTCTATACCAGATTTAAGACCGGCTCTGTGGGTTTCCCCCATGTGACTCACACAAGAACGGGGTGGCCGGCTCGGGGTCATGTACATGTGGGGACACCCAGGAACATCCCGCCTTGGCTCCATCCTTGAGCACCATCTGCTGGCTTTTCCTCCAGGGACTCCTCAGGCATCCAGCAAGCCCAAGGTCACCTTCTTTCCCTCAAATAAAATCTACTCCTACTAGAGAGGGTTGCTGCTTAATCTGAAATTAAGTGGATACCATAAAAACCAAGGGTTGTTCTGTTATTTTTCCATCACCAGCCTGAGCACCTAAATAGCAGACTGGAGGTGTGGAGGTCTGGCCCTGGCTCTCACACCCCTATTTTGAAGAACAAACTCTTTATCCTGCTTGCAAAGCAAGGCAGAGATCTGCTCTGCTAGAACAAGGGCGGGGTTGTAGATTGCATTTTAATTTTGCTCGCAGTAGATGGTTTTCATTAGTTTCAAAGGATTTGCCGTTTCTTTCGTCCAAATACTTCCCCTGCCACCAGTACCCTGGTTAGGAAGTGGTCCAAGAAATATTTTCTGAAGTTTTCTTGGTTCTGCTTTTCTCCTGCACTTTCAGTTAGTCTGTCCACCTCTGCACAAGTATCTCTTGATGTATTTGTGCCACATTCAGTACCACCCTCGACTTTGAAATTGTTGGGGGGAAAGGGCGGGAGCGTCTCTAGAGCATGCAGACAGGGTGGGGAGAGAGCTGGACAGGTCAGGATGGGAATTAAGGCAAGAGAAGAGCCACCCAGCTCTGCCCTTCCCATCCTGCAGCCCTAGCAAAGAAATTAAAACATCCCTGCAAAATCTCCCTCCCATCCTCAAGGTTGAAGTTGTGATGGTGGGTTCAAGGCAGGCTGCACTAGGAGAGGGCTTGGGGAAGCCTTGAGGATGCTATGAGTGTCCCAACCATCTGGGTGCAAACTGGGCTTAATCACAATCAAGGGCGTATTCCGTAATTAGCATCAGGGGAGGGAGGTTTGTGCCCCAGCACAGGTCAGTAGGGTGGATATTAGTCTGATCCTGGGGGTAACATTGGGGAAACTGTTGTCTTGGGATCTCCCTGCCACCATCTGTATGATTACGGGTAACTCATCTGCTCTGTCTCACCCCCTTACCTGTAAGATAGTGGGGGTTGCCTCCCTAGCTTAAGTGAAAGGTTAAAAATGGGGATCAGTGCAACTGCTGCAGGGGAAAGAGCTGTCTTACAGAGTTGAGCACAGGTTGGAGTCTTTTGGTCTTGGTTTTTACAAATCTTATTTCCTGTTCCCCGCCCCCCCCTTCCCAAATCAAAACTCTTTAAAAATCTCTGTTGATGCTAGAAGACATTTTGCTTTTGATAAATCAATGATTTCTTAAAAGGATGCCTGTTTTGTTGGCATATTTCAGAGGCTAATACTGCTAATAAATCACAACAACAGGCTAACTCCATAAGAAGCAATAAAAGCAAACCTACACCAGGGTTCTGTGTATTATCCAAGTGTCTTAATCCATGGGCTATAGGAAAGATCATAAGTCAAAGTAGAAACTTGGAGCCCTGACCAACAGCATTCTTCAGAAAGTCCTTCTGCTGGAAGGGCTTTTCAGCTTCTGTGATGACAAGGAACAAATGACTCTCAAATATGTGAATAATGTGAATATTTTCCCCTCTAACACAATGCACAGCTTGTAGGTCAGTAAACTGTAATGTGAACAATGATGCTCAGTTTCTAAGGAAGATGATAGCTGAGCTCTTTTTCAGAGTAAAAGATAACTTGGGGAGCATGCATGAGATGCATTTTGGCCAACACATTTTGCCAGCCGTTGCTTTGGGTTGCTCCTATTTTCTTGCATTAGATACTTTCAGGTGATGCCTTCAACAAGGGGATAAAAAAAATCTTTCAAAGTCTTGGCCTCCATGTCCTGCGGCAACTTCAAAGTCCTGTGTTGCATAAAAAAGCTGTTTGAAATGGGCTGAATTTCAGCAGTTCAATGAAACTTCCCATTTTGTGATGGCAACGACTGTTGCTAATTACTGGGGAGAGAGATGAGGTGGCTTGAAAAAGAGTTGGAGTCCGGGAGAAGCCAGAAATACTCGCTGCCCACACGGACGGGGTGATGTAACGGCAGATGAGCTGAAGAGGAATTACAGGGAATTATTCATACCCATGAATGAGTGTTATGTTAGTTGGGAAGATACAGGGGGGAAAAGACCTGAGGGTTTGCTGTAGCCATTTCACTGGAAACCTGTGGTCATTGTGCACCAGTGGTAATGAGAAAAAGTCATGTGTTATGCTAAGAGGGAGAGGACAGCACTGGAAATATAAAGGTCTGTATTGATGTACCATATGTCCCAGTCCCTCTGGGGTATGTACTTGTTAGGGTTCCCTATTAAAGGAATAAGAATATATATCTTTTATCTTGCCCATGTGGGCTTTTCCACAATAAATGGAGTTTTCCACGAGCAGCTCTTCCTTGCAGGTAGAACAAAGCCAGGGGAGCAGCAATGCTAGATCCCATGGGGATCCTGCCCCACACGCCAACCTTGCCAGGGCCTGCTGCTTCTCCCCTGAGGCAGCAGGTCCTTAATCAGCCCTCACCTGCTTTCATGCCAGGTGAATCTGCCTAAAATACCACTTCTTTTTAATCTTTGGAAACAATGCTAAATGGCAGAGTCTTAAATCAGCTGTGAAAACTGGGATGCTCTCCTAAATTGAAGAGATCTGTGAATAAAGGGGAGGAAAAAACCCTCATTTTGCTCAAGGTGATCACATGGATTTAAGTAGAGTTGAATCCACATTCCCCTCTCCATCTCTCGTATCATGCAGCTTCTTGCCTTCTTCTTTGGGCTTTATTTCTTTGGCTTCATCCCGCACCTGATGGTCCCTCTTTGGTCTTTTGGGCCTTAATATAGGACATGTATTTTCTTTCCTGAGGGTGTAAGTGACTGCAGGAGCTGTCAGGGTTCTGGCAGCAAAGCCTGCAGAGGGTCGTGGCGGGCAGAGGTGGCTGCTGCTCCCCAGGACATCACAGATCTGGTGACACCCTATTTCCTGACGATAACAAAAAGTAACGTTAGCTACCGAGCATCCTCGTGCCGCGTCGCACCCCGGCGTTGCTGTTGCTAGAGGTAGCCCAGGGTTGGGATCCACTTGTTTCCCCTCCGTGGGGGGGGGGTCCTTGCTGTCCCCGGCGGGGTGGCACGGGGCTCCTCGTGGCAGGGAGACCTGCTGGGTGGGCACAGGGGTCTGCATGACCTTGCTCTCTCCTTTATAAACATCCCGTCGCTTGATGGGGAGCTGATATAAACAGTGTCTCCACATCATTTCTGTTTTGTTTGGAATTGGCATTTTAACAAAACCCAGGAAATAGCATGTATGTGGTCGGTATGTATTTATTCCGCAGGGACTTGTCTGGGATTTGCACCGAGCATATGGAACAACTTGTGCTTGAGATGTTTGTGTCTGAGGCTTCTGGAGATGCTAACAAGGAGGTAAAACCATGTTGTTTCCACTGTGTCATTTGCTGCCTTGGGTAGAGCTGATGAGGCATCATTTGGGAGATGCTGAATTTTCCTCTGTAAATGTATGGAGCTCCTTTGGGAGCTAAATAAGCGAAGGCCTTTGCCCAAATTCATCTTAGAAACTCACCTGGAGCATGGGTGCATTTCTAGCTGGACTAGGCAATTTTCAGAGCAATATATTTTTCTGCATGAGCTGCATCAGACATGCAGACACAAACTCAGTCTTTAATCAGACGGTTATTCTTCATCTGTTCCTCAGCACTGCCCAGTTATTCACACACAATCAAATGCAAACCAGCAAGTAAATGGAATTAGCTTAAATACCAAATTGAAGGTCTGATGTGTGGGAAAAAAAAACCAAAATTAATCCGATGAAGCTGCACAAAAGACCAGATATAAGATGCCATTTAAAATCTGGGTACAATGGGTAAAAATAAAGCTTTAAGAAATTATTTGCATGGCGAAAAGAATGCTGTTTTGCTGAAGTTTGTAAGTTTGGCAAGTGGATTTGTTGTTTGTTGGGTGTTGTTTTTTTTTGCTGAGGAAGCCAGCCTGGATTTACAGAGCCAAAGGAGAAGCTGAGATTTTTTTTTTTTTTTTTTCTTCCTGTAGCTCAGTTTTGGGGAGCAAAAATTGGCTTCAGAGGCTCAGGAGGTTATGGAAACCTCTCCTGATTACTGGGCAACCTCTGAGCCTTCTCCCCCTGGAAATTTAGGCAGCCCTTTGGGCAACTGCCTCCTCGCACTGGCACCTGCAGCTCCCACAGTGCCGGAGCTGTGCTGCGGTCCCTGGGCTGGGGATGTCCCTGGATGTGAAAGATCAACCTGTCCCGGGGCAGGAAGAGGTGGGGATGGCTTTGCATGGTTACCGTTGCTGTTTATCACCCTTTCCAACCGCTCATGGCAGAAACGAGTGGAAAAAAAGCTTTCAGCACTCCTTATAAAACACGGAGCCAGCAGCCTTGCCAGCCTTACAAATCTGTCCTCTGTCAAACGTCTCATTCATTCATTCTGCAGCGGGGACACGTGAAAATCACATCATTTCCCCAAGGCAGAACAACAGCACGCTTGTCCCTAAAAAATCTCCGCGCTACCTAGCAGCGAGTCACCTGTCAACTACGAGCAAGCTGGAACAGGGCTGATCTTCACGCGATCGAGCATCTATGCAAGTAAAACTCAGGGGGAGCGAGCCTGAGTGCCAGCAAAACCTGATGGAGTTGTTCTGGCCCACTGTGGTCCATCAATAATGTGGCCAGGCACATCACTGATCCTAGGCAGGAGGCGTGCGGAGAGGGCCAGTCCGTGGTAGACAATGAGGTGTCCTAATTTTTTGCTCCCCAACGAGCTGCGAATGGGCACTCTGCACCGTCACCCCAAGGGTTTGCTTGCAAAGTCGTGTTTTTCCCTGGCAATGGCAGAGTACAGCCTGCTCCTTTCACCTGAAGCTGCTCTCTGAAGCTCAGACACTGGAGCTTTCAAGCATATCAAGCCTGATCAGCTTTCACAGGTGGAAGTTTTATCTTCTTGCAAGCAAACAGTCTATTCCCTCCAAATATATGTAACCTCCATCATCCTGTCCTGATCTCAGACTATCTGCAGGCTGAGATGGTTTTAGTGTAAATTTTCAAAGTGGGGATGATTTGGAGCTGGATTAAAGGTGCATATGCTGGGGGTTGTCCATCTTCCACCACATAAGGAGTCATTTCAGTAAAAAGATGGAGCAGTCAAAACTGCTTTTCCAGTCCAATAAACGAGGTGGGTTAGCAAATGTTCTCCATCAAACCTTCTGATCAATGCTGGATCAGCAGCAGCTTACTGGGCACAAAAAGCCATTGTTTCAGACCGTTTCTGGGCTTTGTAAAGATGGAGGGAAAAAAAAAAAAAAAAAAAAAAAAAAAAGGAAGTCCAGAAGTTTTGCCAGGCTGCTGCTGCTACCCAGGCGGGCAGCCACGTGCCAGGGCAAGGTCTTGTATCTGAGATAACTGATGCTCCAGCTCCAAGCCCAGCTTTACCTCCACAGCATGCACCAGTGTGCATCAGGTCTTGTGAGACTGAAGGCTACATACCGATGAGCTCCTCTTCCTAACCCCTTTGGGGATGGGTCCCAAAGCTTGGATCTTCCTGCTTTACTTTGTGTGTGACTTTTCTAGCTTTACCTAATACTCGGGGTCTTTGGTCCTCCAAACAGAGAGAAGACAGATGCCAAGTGGCCAACAAGCACCATCCACATACGTCAGCATTTCTTTATTTCTTTCATTTGTTTTCTCTTCCAAATCACAGTTAATCTGTGGTACGTTTATTGTTTTTTGTTTTTGGGGGTTTTTTTTTGTACTCTGGCACTGACAGCTTTGATTCCTCAATCCATTGAACTTATTGTTCTTGAATTAGAAAGACTCACATCCAGCCTGGCCGCCGTTGACATGTGTTTTTTGTTTTGTGAGGTCTCGTGCCAGCAGCATCTCGCACGGAGGATGGGTTGCGTCTTGCTGCCTGCTGCCAGCACAGGAGCAGCTTTGGCAGGGAGGTGGTGGCAGGCACCACAGCCCCAGCTTTTGCTTTGTTTGCAAGGAAAAGGTAGAGATACTGGCAGCAACGACGGGTGTCTGGTGAGTTACTGTTTTGGTCGGTCTTCCCAGGAAAGTGAAATGCTGGTAGGTTGCCAGTTGTCCCCAAATCACTCCTAACATGAGTCAGATATGAAGGTAAAAGCTAAATGAGTTCATTGCCCTCAGACACAAGGCTCCAGTGAAGCACCACCCTACCTGGGATGGAAACCCAGAAATAGAAGAGTAAATTGCCTCTTACAACAGCACATACTTGCCCCTAATTTCAAGAAGCACTCTCTGCCTCTTGCTCCACTGAAACCCGTCAGCACACCCATGGCACCACTGGCTGTGACCCAGTCCTCTGGCTAAGCTCATCCCAGCCTCTCCCCCAGAAGTGGCTTTGGAGATGAGTGGAGCTTGTCCTTATGCCCAGCTTTGAGAGAGCCTCATGGCAGGGCCACTTGTGCTACTCACTGGAGTATTTTGGGTGCCTATCCCAAACCTTTCTTGCTGTGCTGATTTGAGGTGATGTTATCACCAGCCAGAAAATAACTGTGCTCTATATTGAGTGACTGTGGTCCTTTTTTACCAGTAAGGGAAGTATTATCCACTGTGAACAAAATGCTGCTGCTAGACTGGGGTCTAAGCCTTAATGCATGACCCAAAATCATAACTCCTCTGGGAGGAGGTGAGACAAGCACCCGGTTGACGGGCTGTCGAGGCAGGGTGTTAAATTCCCCCATACGCCCTGTCTGCTCCAGCTCCTTGTGCTGGTATCAGCAAAACCTCCAACTGGGCTGACCCTAACCTTCTGCCTCAGTGAGGGCACCTTCTCTGGTGACAACAGCATTTTGGATGCTCATGATGTAAGGATTGACGTAGTGATGACTAGCCATGCCGGCACCCTCCCAGGGGTGAATGTATTTATTAGACTGCAGCTCAGAAACCTGTCTCCTGCTAGAGACCCCTCCAGCGCAGGGCACACGCCTTGGAGGCTCAAGGATGATGGAAAAGGCTGTATCCTGCAAAGGCACAGCCCAGACTGAAGCGTCAGGGTCCAAGGCAGTCCATCAGTTTTCCGAATTACCATTCCCCCCACCCCGCCCCCCCATTTTGGGTGCACACAGCAGAAGGTGGGAGTTCTGGCAGGGCATTTACGTGATGCCCAGACCAAGGAGGGGACCCTGCTGAGTGGCAGCCTGTGGTCCAGCCTTTGGGCTGTGGTGAACCAGGGTGCCACATCAGCCTTGCAGAGCATCCCGCTCCCCCTTCACCTCCCAAGCCTGGCACCTAACGGCCATAAAAATACTGTCCGGTGCCCCTGTTTCAAGGGAGAGTGCAGAGGCAGAGAGAAACCTGCTGCGGAGCTAACACCAAAGGATTTTTGTGAATCTGAAGCACCGGTTCAGTAATTTGACCTCCTCCTCCACTCTGCAGCAGGGAGGCTTTGCTGGAGCAGGAACGTGCAGTGATGTACAGAGTACAGCATGTACGTCCCTCGTGCTGACAGCAGCATGTTCTCACTGATTTTCTCCGTTGATCTACATCCTTGAGCAAGGCTGCCACTGACATCCTTCTCGCTGTGGCACAGAGGAGCGCAAGCCTCCTCCGAAAACATCTGGTCATCTAGTTTTGCCAGCTCACTGCTCTGTAAGTCCCTGGATCAAATTAGACACTCACAGGCTGAATGAAAAGCCATTGTACGTGAACTAATCCCCTGCTGAGACTTGCGTCTTGGAGCAGGCAGCAGAGATGTCTGCAGGGCGCTGACACTTGGTTTCCCTGGTAGGGTTGGTCTGGCCGACGCCTTGACAGCGGGAGGAAAGTTTCTGGCAAGATGATGCAGTAACTGGATACCTGGCGGGGAGATGCTCTCCCTGTACCTACAGCGTCATCCTGGCAGCTGGATAAACCCCCCACAAAAGGGAACAAGCTCAGAGGGCATTTAGGTACCATTTCTGTGTCCAACATCTCCCAAGGGTTGCTGACTCTTGTGATGTTTTGGGGGCTTGGGGTGCATTATGTGGCTTTAAGCTGACCTATATGGCTATCGAGGTATGAGGTCCAGTATTGAGGACTGCCTCGGAGGCAGTGGTCTTCTCTGGCTGTGGTTTGGTGGAGCACTGTTTTGGGTCAGGGCTCTTCGAGGTGCTCTGCAAACACGGAGTGGGAATTGACCGCAGTCCCCAGGAGCTCTCAGTCCAAACAACAAGTCCAAAGAGATCAGTGGCACAAAGAGAGGGGGAAAACACTCATTTTCCCCCCAAACTGAGTACTTCCGTATCACAAACTGGTGGCCCCCAGGCATCACAACAAAGTTGGCCATTAGGTTTTTAACTGGAGTGGGGTATGGGATATTTAAAGCAGGATGTTGCAAGGTGGGCGTCTAGGAATACAGCAAACAAAGATCAAATCTTCTTTGGTATTTAACAGCAGGAGTGATTTTTACATAAATGACCTGAAAGTCTTCACAGAAATGCCAATTTGGCCTCTATTCAACTACTATGAGGAATACCAGAGAGAGAGAGAGAGAGGAGGAGATTTGGCTTTTCCCCCCTGTAAGAGGCCAACCCTGGCTGGACTTACTGGTCATGGGATAGCAGTTGGGATTTTCCTTCTCTACCAAGAGAAGGAACAGGGAGGAGAAAAAGGCAATTGTAAGTTCTCCCCAGAGGCTGGGAGAGCTTTCCAAAGGTAAAAAAAAAAAAAAAAAATAGAGTCTTAGAGATGGTGTTTTTTATTTTTCCATGGTTTAAGCTTTTGGAAGGGTGGGGAGGACACCTTTGCCTTGACAGTACCTGGCAAGAGAGCTGTGAAAAACTTGTTTATGAAAGAGAAATGCGCAGAGTTTTCAGTTATAGACAAAAATGCCAGTGTTTTGTCTCTGTGCCCAGCCCCAAGCAGGGGCAGTGGAGCATGCAAAATGTGCCTGAGCTCAGGAGGCTGGGCTGAGCTGCTCCTGGGCGTTGCATCGCTGGAAATCCTGCTTGCCTGAGGTTGCAAAGGGGTTTTTCTGGAGAAATCCTCTATCGGGCTGATAGGAAGAAGGCAGGCAGAGGTCTGTGGTGGTACCCGATTTGGGGCATGAACACTGCTCCTGACCCAGAGCTTGTTTGAGTGATGCTTTGGATGGTTCTTTCTACATTTGGGTCATGACCCAGATTTGCTTTGTCTGAACAGTGTAAGGAGGGTGGCTTCAGCATCTAGATCTGAGGCAAATACCTCCAGACTTGACATGTCATTTGAGGTGACAGTGGGGTTAATACACTCGACAGATAGCTATTCTCACTGCTGGACTGGCAACCGGGAGAGAATGAATGGGAAGGAGTCACAGTGCATATTAGGGATGGAGATTTCTCTTAGGGTTAACGTACAGATCAGAAATCAGAGCGCTTCCCTTGAGAGCAGCAAAAAGGGAGCTGCTTTTGCAAAGCAACGACCCCTTTTTAATAGAGAAAAAAAAAAAAAAAGTCCCTTCTCATGTGCTGGCTTTCCATGCTTGCTGCCTGTATTTTTTGCCGGACTCCACAAGGTGGCACAAGGAAACCGCTCTCTCCAGAGGAGCATCCCCCGGGCTGTTCCGGCTCCCCAAACTGCACTTTCCAGCACTGGATCTGCACCAGCAACTGGTGGTGGGGCTTTAGCTCTAGCCTTCAACAGAACTGGAAAAATCCTATACGAGGATTATTCCTTCTTAGTTAAAGCAGCGTTTTGCTGGGTGCTCAGAAAGGACAGGCTGAGCAGGGTGATGAGCAGCACGATGCTTTTGTTGTTGGGAGCTTGCAAAACAAGCAAGGGCAAGGGGCTGGTTGTATTTTGACCGGTGTACCCATGTGAGGATACCCCCCCTTCCCTGTAGCTGGTCAAAGGGGCCCTTCTGACATTGGGTACCCACGATGGCCCTGGCCCTGGGTGCACCCCAGAATGAAATCTGAATTACACCGGAAAAAGCAGCAAGAAAGTGAGCCTGGCTCTGGTTGGAACTTTATCAGAAATGCCAGCAAAGGAGGAAACCACAGCAACAGATGCACGGGAGGTTGTTTTTCTTTTATGAAGTGGAACGTGTTTTCTGGCTGGGATGGGCTAAAAAGTTTCCCTCTTTCTACCAGTCTAAGGACCCTGTCAAGATAGCTCTGCCTCTTCTGCTGCTTACAGCCCTGATGCTTCTTCTCAAGTCTGGAATCATCCATGTTGTAGCCTGCCAACTCCATTGCGTCCCACAGACCATCCTTTACCCCTCCAGCCAGAGTATTTCTGGGTGGCAGCTCCCCATCTCCAGACCGAGCAAGTCATGCCCGCTTCAAGCTGCCAGAAGTTAGACACTTCGATTTTGCATCTCCCTTTGAAAGAAAAAACCCAGCCTGACATTCCAAACCATGCCACAAATGCCTTTCCTGCGCCAGCCTGCTCTCATCGTAGCTGTTATTCCCAGGGCGAAGTGGGCTTGGCAGCTTGGGTGAGGGGGGACAGGGCTCATATGACTCACCCCAAACCACACAAACACAGCCAGGCTTCTGGTTTCCCCTCCAGCTTGCTCGCTCAGCTTGCCTCAACGGCTGGAGGAAAAGAAAAGCAGCTTATGTTCATTTATTGCTGGGTGTAACAAGAGAATGTTGATAAGCAGATGACTTATCCGAGCATCTCCAGTGGCCGAGAGAGATGAGCTGTATCCTGCAGAGCCAGCATGTCACGGGTAGTTTGTGAGGTTTAGACAGCTTTGCTAGGAGGGGGTGTTTCATGCCCAGCTCACTCCCACCACTTGCTCGATGCTGTGCAAGTCGCTAGGTCCATGTTTGCCCCTGCAGAGCCAAAGCCTGGTGTTGCTGGGGGCTTTTTTAGGTGCTGGGTGGTGATGAGGCTTGAAGGGGTTTCAGAGAGGTGGCTGGCATTTCACAGACTAGGAGGCATCAAAAATCTGACAGAGACAAGGGCCCCTTGCCCTGCCCAGGTAGCTGGGGTGGCAGAGGTGCTACAGAGGACACAGGCTGGGACCTGAGCTGGGGGACTGTGGTGCAAAGCTGCTGCCGAGGTGCTAGCTGGGAGCTCCACAGGCAGTGCTCAGATGAAGGACCTTGTCCCTCAATATTTCCACCACCAAGCCCATGCTGCAGCAGGCTGGAGATCTCAGGTGTGAGCTTGCAGAAACAGGAGGGGCAGGCAGAGCCCAATTTTGCCCCCCAGGGAACCTCCTGCAGCCCCCGCCCCCCCCCCCCCTCCCTGTGCCCCAGCCAGGTCTGCTCAGTCACAGCCATCCCTGCCCCAGCCGGAAAGCCCTGCCCCGCAGCACGGAGCCTTGGGGCTGGGTAAGTCTCTGAGGATGCTAAGTTACGCTACCACTGCATCATATATATGTAATATTATATAATGTGTGCATCCCGCAGTGACGCAAGTGGCTTCATCTCCACCCGGGGGAGCGGCACCCCAGCATGGTCACCCGCAGGGAGCAGGCTCTAAGCGATGGAAAAAGGATGCTGGCTCTGTGGCCTTGAGCAGCAGACGAGCAGGAATTGTGACAAGAAGCACAGGAGCTGGGTTCTAGCTTGAACCTGCTCATCAGACGCTTGTTAGATCAGCAGGGAGCAGCCCTGCGGGCTCTCGCATCCCTAGGGATGGCAGGGGCTTGGACTCTTCGCTCTTTCCCCCTCTGCAGCCTCTGCATGTTTGGAAGAACAACTCTGCCTTCCCTCCCTCCTGCCTGGTCTGAGCCTTGGAGAGTGGCCACCTCATCCCAGCAAGATGATGAGAGCCAGCAGCACGTTCAAAAGAAGATGGGAATAAAGGTGCTTGCTGGCAGTACGGTGCAGAGACAGACGCGTGGAAATTCATTAGAGAGCGGATCGACCGGCGAGGCTCTCCTCAGGCGACCTTGCTGGGAGCTCTTGCACGGCGCCGAGGCTGCCGGCAGCCTCCCACCAGTCCTTCCCATCCCTCCAGGGTCATGTCTAGTGGGGAGAAAAACAACTTGCTCTGTCTTTTCTAGCTGGAAGATGTCTCGCGTCTTGAACAAGGAGGGCAATGAAGTGCTGGGACAGCTTCAGGAGGGACCAGGGAGCCTCCTGGAAGCTGGAGCTTCAAAATAGAGCCTAGGGCAGGTCAGCGGGCTGGAAACAAATTGCAGCTCAAAACAAATCCCGTGGCTGGTAGTCAAGCCACCCAGCTTGAGAGCAAAGAAGGGTGCTGCCAAAGAGCAACAGGAAGACTGGTGTGGGGATGGCTGCCAAGGCAGGCACAGCCAGGAGGTGCCCAGGTGGCAAGAACGGAGCTGGGTCTCCTCTAAGAGCCAAACCATCACAGGGAGCTTCTTCAGCCTCTCTGCTGGTCAGTCCAAACCCAAGCCATGGCAGGTAGCGTGAACAGTGGTAAAAAGCCACATGGTTATGGAGGGGATGGGTTTCGGCTGGACACCCACGGAGCTGCAGGCCACAGGGCTAAGCCAAAGGCACTGATTGTCACTAGCCCCGGGGCACATCTCCTGGGATCTCCACCTTCATTTCCACGTCCACATCTGCCACATGACAGTGCCCAAACTTTCTCCAGCCTGAGCCATGTTTTCCTGCTTTACACCCTTGCTTGGAGTAAAGGCAGGGACACCTCTGATCAGGATGCACTTGGGCAGGTCCGGGAGCGCCGAAATGCTGCCTCACAGCAGGTTATCGGGAGGTGACAGAAGAAAATAAAATTATTTGTTTCAACTTCTATTGAAAATAAATAGAGCAGTAGTCTGAAAACATCCCGTAGTGTGGGCACATGCCTGCAGCCAGTGACTTAGGTGTGATGAGCCCATACAGACCTAACAAATTAGCTCAGAACAACTTTCAGCCTTTACAAAAGAAAGAAAATAAGTAAAGCTAATAGACAGGGTGAAGGAAGGAGAGTTTTGCCATTAGGGCATCTCGGTGAGCTCAGCAGAGGTGTGCCAAGCTGCCCTTCAGCATCAGTGACTGCCCCTGGTGCCTGTTCTCTGCCTCCTCTGGGAGGGGTGTGGGGGGGTCACAGATAGCCAAGCTCTTCCCCTGCTCCCCGGTGCCAGCTCTAGGGGTCGAGTACAGTTATTTTCTGCTTAATAGCTCAGAAAGTCACGTCTTCCTCCTGGTCAGGTGCCAAGCCTAGATTATCTGTACCCCTCCGCCACGTGACATGATGCTCCTCAGGGTGCTGAGAAATGAGTCTTGTGCAAGGTTTTAGAGTGAAAGGGATTTAGATTTTAGGATTTTCATGTTAGGTATTTCTCAGCTGCTTGGTTGCTGTTTCCAGTGTTTAAACATTGAAGGCAAAAGGAGATTGATTTTGTTTGTGACCTGGTGCTCAGGAGCAACCCTTGGGGATCAGAACCCAAGCCAGCTCCAATCCTGGTTCCTGTGCACCCCAGCACTCGGGGTACACAGGGATTTCCAGAGCAGAAACCATCCAGCCTGGCCTTGGAGAGGCAGTGGTTTAGTCTGTGGGGTCTGCATTGAAGTCCTCTGCTTTTCCAGGACCTCGGGGCTTTCATTGCAGAAGATGTTGAGCCCCTTCCTGGTCCTTTGTCATGATTGCCAACTTGGGTGGATTAAAAAGTAAAAGCCATCTGTGATTGCTTACGTGGGCAGTCAACAAGGCCTCCAGGAGGGTTTCTGATTTGGGGTTTCCCTCTGGTAGGAAGGGTCTGCTTTTCCTGTTCCCAGCTATGAAGCCTTTTCCAAGCTGTTTTTAGGCTTGATTTTTCCTCTTTTTCACACCCGTGGATCTCCACTGATCTCCAGGAACTTGCCTCTGGTGTCCTTTAGACAAGTTGAGTCCTTCATTATCATCTGTTTCATTATCCTGTCTCCCCAACATCATCCCTTATCAGACGTGCAGTAGCAAAGGACAGATGTTTGGGGTCTGTTTCTTCTTTGCAGTGATATCAGCCTCTTAAGCATGGTGAAGACCCCTCTGGGCTTTTGCAAAGCAGGAATGAGTTCTGTGATGACAGCCTGTGCCTTCAGACAGCCTGGAGCAAGCACCCTAGGCATGCACAAGCTGCTTTGTTTCTCAGGCAGTTAGCTCTCTAAAACTGTGTGTGTTTCATTTTTGACCCTGATAATTGTCTAAACAGGAACATCCAGTTAGTGCCCTTACCCAATAACTCTGATCTTCTTCATGTCTTCGTAGATGCTCAAGCTGTTTCCAGTGTAACTGGTGAAGCCTCCAGCCCCTTCCACAGCATTGCTTTCCATATGGAGAGCGTTAATCCAAGTCCTTACTGCAGGCTGAAATCCCAGGCACAGCATAATGACATTTAAGATTTAAAGGGGAAAAAAAAAAAAAAAAAAAAGAAATTGTCAGGATGACCCTCTTGGGCATTTGCTGGCATCACTTGAGTTTGATGTCTGCACAAAAACTTCTTCTTCATCATTGTCAAAATGGTGTAAAAAACTCTAGGTTTTACTGCAAACCAGATGGGACTATCCTAGAATAGGGCAGCTGGTCCATCCCCTGCCTCAAGACAAGGTTACCATGGCCTATGCTGTGTTTAAGCTGCTTGTAAAGACCTCCACCTCTGCTGTTGATGACGGAGGAGTCCTTAGGACATCGTAATGGAGGGTATTTGAACACATGGGTTAAAGCCCAGCTCTCTGAGATAAGCTAGGACATAGTCCCCAGAGGGAAGGGGTAGAAACCCAAACATCATGATCTGCTTTGGTCTCCTTGTGGAACACTGGGAAGGATAGGGAATCAGAATTTTGTCGCCAGCTGTGGAGGAGTGGGAATGGACTGACCTGTCTAATGAGCAGTCTCCTCCATCCTAGATCTCATGATCCTTGAAGTATCGAAATATTCTTGGCCCGATCCATCAGCGTTTTGCATTTAAGATGTATTGAACCGTTGGCCTCTGGCATAACCTCCTACATCCATGTTAAAGTTGGCGATGAACTTTAGAGGGACCCAGGTGCCGACACTGAAGGTGTTTCTCAAATCACATCTCCCAGACTGTGGGTAGGATTTGCGTGGTCTCCACAGTCCAGGTAGCCCTAAACAGTTTTTGGTTTCATCTGTTTCTGATGGGTTGCAATAGGATGTAATCCATTAAGACACCTGTGTCAGAAGTGACCTTGATTTCATGTTGATTTTGTAGGGATTTACTCATGTTTGTTCAGGTACTTTCTACCCTGGTGATTCCTATGAGCTGCAGAGGGTGATGGCCTTTGCCAAGTGTTTTACCACCTGCCCAAAGGCAGATGCTTGAATTATATTTTTGATCACTACACATGATGCATCTCCACAGGACCAAGCTCATCTAGCTTGCTAGGGAAAATCCTGTTCCTGTGAAAAACCTTAATTTCAGGTGGGAAGTCGCCCAGCTAGCTTTTTGTTAGGCAAGTGTTTGGTTTCTCTTCATATTAAGGCACTAATCATTGAATAGAGGTTGTGGCATTTGCTCCTTTCCAAAGGCAAGCTGAAAATGGAATAGGGATGTTTCAGTCTTGCTTGTGTTGATAAAACAGGTGAGGAAAGTGGAAATAATTCCTGACATGTGGGAATATAGGGCTGTGAGTGGTATGAGGGCAGTATGCTGAACTTGGATCAGGTTTTACTGTGTACTCCTCTGTGTAAACAGTGGCAAAGATGCAGCGCTTCTCACATGGGGTTGACAGTAGGCTTGTGGCACAATCCATCAAAAATATTATTATATCCATATTAGAAAAAATGGGGTAGATAAGAGATGGGAGAGATCACGTATCCTCCTGCACCATCATCCAGACTAAAGCTCCATAACATTCACATGGTTAGGAAAAATGTCCTTACAGCTTCCACCCTATAGATGATATTCCACAAACTTTGCTTTCACGTATTCCATGACAGTAGTTTTCTAATTGCAACAGATGTCAGAGCCATGATAATTAATGCTGAATGGCCATTTACTTTAAGCAAGGCCATTGTGGTCATTCCAAATAAGATGTGGCCATGCCATGACATAATTCACAGTCGTATTAATAGGTAAAACCCGTAACAAACCCTTGCAGGTCACTTACAAAAGTAGCAGAGGCATTGTATACCCCTTCCCCGCCCTGCTTGTTCTGCTCCAGCATGATGGGGATGATAAGAGGTCTTTGTAAAACTGCCAAGAAGCTGAAGGGAGAAGGAATGCCATCCCAGCCCTAAGAGATCTCATGACTCAGGGATGATTGCCAGGGGGTGGTGGGAGAGGCAGAGGCACCCGTGAAATTGCCTCTACCAGCAGCAAAGGCTTCCTTAGAGTCAGCAGCAACATGTTTGCTGCTGCCTTGTTTGTTCGAGCTGCCCTGCTTTTGCCGTGCTCCTGTGAAAAAAAGGGTCTTGTGTCCTCTCTGCTTGTGACTTGGAGATGGACTGAAGCTGCTGGTGGATGCTTCTAGTCTGACTCCACCTGGATTTTGGAAACTCCTCTAGCTTGGCCGGGTGCTTGGGGTGTCCCTATGCTGATGGGAGCCAAAATAAACATCAGAGTCATCTATGGGAGTGAGGAGCAAAGCTGGAGTCAGCACCGTTGTAAATCAACCCACCCTCGGGAGCATCATTTCAGCAGCTTATCCCAGTCAGCCTGCCGGTTGTTGCACGTGTGGAAGGACCCTGTTTTCCCACCTCAGAGGCTGTGGGTGCACCACGCTGTGCTGTGGTTGCCCTGGCGCGGTGATCCACCACAAAACACTGCTTGTGCGAGGTGGAAGCAGCGTGGCGTGTCCTTCTCCTGCACCCCCAAGTGCCATTTGACCAGCTTGTTCGGTGGCCTGCATGCCAGCACCAGTTTTACATGCAGGGTGGTGGGAACCTTGTGTAGACATATCTTCCCTCTGCAGCACTTGGGGCAGCTGTTTGGAAAATCAGGTATTATTATACTCAGAGAAATGGTTTTGTTTCCCCTTGGTTTGGCCAAGCGGAGTCCTCTGCACCTAGAGATGCCAGGCTGAAAATGAGGATGGAGGAGTGAGAGTGGTGGCTGGTTTCACTGGATTTGCTATCTTTAGAGACAACTGAATAGTATATGGTTTTGTTGAACTCTGCACGTAGAGGATGGGTTTACTTCCAGTTATCAGGAAAAACACTGTAAAATGGATGGCTGGAGAAGATCCAGGCCACTTGTCCTATATATCAGTTCACAGCTATCTTACAAAAGGTTACCGAGAACTGCCAAGATTGCAGCTCTTGTGAATAACAGCTTTAAAAGATCATCCCTGCTTCTGGAAGGGCATGTTTCTCTTAAGGAAGATACCCCAGAAATCCCATTCTTTTATCATCTAGGAAGACTGAAAATCAGAAATCAAGCCTGAGCTCCACCCATACCTGGTTTCACAGGAGAGGCTTAGCTTGTAACACTTCTCTCTCTCAGTTTGCCACCCAGGTGTCTGGACCCCTGACTCAACTGGACTTGAGGTCCGGTTGAACCTCTAGCAAATAAGAAACACGTAACTTGCCTTGTCCTTTGCGTCCCTGCTCCTAAGTTCCACCCTATGCACACGTGGTCACCACAGGCACTGATGAGCTTCATGTAACATCATCTGGCCCTATGACATGTGATAGTGTCTGTGTGAATGGCTCTGGGTTTGATTTTTTTTTTTTTAGCTTCTGCACGAGTTCATAAGATTCATGAGCCTTTATTCATGGTTGGATGATGGGGGAAAGGGCTGTGAGTAGGCGCGTTTAATTGTCCTTCTCAAAGCAGAGGATTGCTGGAAGCTGGTGGTTGCTGGGTCTGAACTGCTATAATATTCAACAAACTGCTTTGATAAAGGGGAAAAAAAAAAAAAAAAGTCTTTCTTTGCTGGTACATACACCACTGAGCTGGGGGAGGAGAGTTTCTCTGAAGAGATGCAGTTCCCAGGCCAATGTAATATTTGAAATTTATTCTGTGGACCTGAGCCTGGGACGTTTCCCACACAGTGGTTTTCTGGCTACTCCAGCACTTTTTGGGGGTATGGCTTTGCTGAGAACTTGCATTTTTTCACATTTTTCATTGCACAGCAGGCTACATCTTCCCAATTTCATGCAACCTCCTTATCCTTTTGGAGAAGGAAGTATTTGGATCTGTGCCCCAAGTGTTGGAGCTCCTGGCATGATTGTACCTACAGGACGTGGAACAGGGTCTCGTTGTGATGTTAATTAGTGTCTATTGACCCACTCTGCTATTTAGATGCAGTGGGGCACACACAGGCTCGTAAATACGCTTACGTAAGGAGCAGCCCAACTGATGCCTGGCTCCTGCCAATACACTAATTGCTTTTGCCGGGATCACATCTCCGCTGGAAGAGGAGCTAGAAATCAGTTTCTGGCTTCCAGCGGAGACCGTGCTTTCCTGATATCCATCCTCAACACTGCATCTGTAATCATCACCTCTTCTGCACAAAATTCATCCAAGTTTGGATTCAAAAGGCCTTTCTGGCTCTGTTCTTGGAGTTTAGTCTAATCTTTGTTTCAAGTGAGTTGCTGGGGTGGATAATTCCCTGTACCCATGGGCCAGCACAGCATCTGAGCGGCAGGGAGGCTGGTCCCACCAGGCAGGATAGTTTTCCTCTTATGTCTTGCCATCTTGCTCTCTGTTTAGATACCTGTTGGGGGAAAAAAAAAGTGTGGTTAGTATCGATATTTGCTCTGATGAACTTGAGAAACGGGTTTCTTTTAATATCCAAGGTCTGGGGAATTCCTGCGTAGACACACAGAGAGTGTTTTACTGAGCAAGAGAACAGCTTTGAGAGTCGGATTATTGCAATATATATCCCTTTGGGTATGTGATGTGTTTTCTTAAAATCCTGTCAAACCATCTTTTCTTGCTAATTGTAAATGAGGGGAGCAGCGTGTCCTAATTAAGCCGTTTGCTACAAGCAAAGCTCAGCTTCCCAAATTGCTGTCAGAGCAGTTCGCAAATGTGGGAGGCCGGTCTCCGGTGTGGCTGTACTGGTCGGGGGGGGGGGGGGGGGGGGGGGAAGCCAGACGCTCTTGATTTTTTTCCTTACAAAGCTGTTGAAGGGGGAGAAAATGGGTTTAAAGAGATCAGCCACGGAAGAAAGAGCTGAGAAGTGAGCAGCAGGGGAGCAGAGGGTTGCGGTGGGGCAGGACCCACCGTGATGGAGCCGATCCCCATGGGGTGTGCAGGCTCAGCTCCTGGCAGGGATGCTCAGCCCCCTCCCAAACCCCGGGGAGGCGTTTGAAGGTTTCGTTTGATTCGCACACCCTGCATAAAGCAGGCAGCTCCGCTGAGAGTAAACATTCTCCTTCAACCCCAGCCAGGCGGAGGAGGTCTGGAGCTGGCAGCAGCTCTGGGCAGGACCCCGGGGGAAGGCAGGGCTGCCCGCCCGGGGTGATGGGGAGTCCCCGCAGCAGATAGGCACCGCGCCAGTCCTGCTCGCCACCCGTCTCCGCGGGCAGGCTCGCCCGGCAGACCGGCTGCGGTGCTGCCAGGAACCGGCTGGCCTGCCCGCAGCTCTGCCTCTGCCCGTTTATATGGGCAGCCACGGAGGTGGGGCCGAGCTCTTTCCCCCCTCCGTCAGCATCCCGAGGTTCGGGAGAGCGAGCGCTCGGGGTAGCGAGTAACGGGACCGTGTTCGACTCGCCGGGACAAGATGGGGAGGAAGCTGGACCTCTCCAAGCTAACCGATGAAGAGGCGAAGCACGTTTGGGAAGTCATTCAACGGGACTTTGATCTGCGGAAGAAAGAGGAGGAACGGCTGGAGTGAGTATCTGCCGCGAGGTTGGGTGCAAGCAAGCCGTAGTTGCAGGACCCTGTGTGCCTTGCTGCGTATGGGTTGCAGGAATAAAGCAACACGGTGAGGCTGCGGGCAAGGAGGAACAGCCGGGATCTGGCTGTTAAAAATCAAACCCCGTAGTTAATAGATTACGTTATCAGCGCCAAGGTGACGCGTTCGGGCTGCAAAGGTGCAAACTGGCACCGTGCCACCGGTGGCGACGCAGATCGGTGTCGCTGCCGTGGTTTACGGGGACAAATATCTGGCCCCTGCTCAGGAAATGCCTTTGTGGGGCTGGACGCTGGCGTGGCTCTCACGGGGAGACCTTACCTTGGAGCACAAGATGGGATTCGGCTCCCTTGTTTTTGTTTCACATGGTGGTTCTTGTGCGTGTAGGACAGGAGGGGTATTCAGGGATTCAGTGGGTCCTGGGACTCCACAGGCTCCTGAAGGAAGGATCCTAGAAAGATAACTGAGAGGAGTTGGAAGAGCTACTCTAGTAGCCTTAAATATGCTCTATATTTAAGGTCTGTGCCATCCTGGGAAAGTTTTAGGGGGCCACAGATTGGGACAAGATTAAGCAGCAAATGGATATATCTTCTAAGTTCTTATAAACAGAGCATGTGACAAAAGTCCTGTTCAAAAAATGTTCAGTGAGATTAGATTAAGTTTTGAGCATGAGCAGCTGTGGGGTTTTAGGCTTTGTTTGTTAACTACATCAGGCATTGAATTTAGTAATTTCTTAATTTTATTGCAAGAAGATGCAGCGTCTCTGTTCAGGGTCTGGGCAAGTTCTTGTTATTATCCCAAAAGGATGGCCCGTGTTCCCAGGCTGGGTTTGGGCAGTGCTGCACTCCTGCTGAGCCCTTGTACCCTCCTAGCTCTGAATTTTGTGAGCCAGGGCTGGTGCTGATGGCACGGCGATGCCTGGGGATGCTCATTGGTTCCTCTGCCAGATCCCAAGGGAAAGGTGAGGGGTGAGAGTCAACCTTCTTCATTTAGGATATCTGCATCTGAGCTGTCAAAGCATCCCTCAAAAGCTTGCCATCATGGGTTGCTACACAAGGCTGTGTGGGACCTTCTCCATTTACACCATTAGTCAGGAGAAGCTCTCAGTCATCATATATTTCTGAACCTCCTGATTATTTTTTTTGCCTAAGAAACCCCAGCCCGCGTAGGAGGCAGAGATAATTCAGTATCATCAACTACTGCCTTCCTCTACTGGTAGCTCTGAAGTGAAGGACGGAGATCAGACAAGGATGTTTAAAAAAATTATCACCCTGGAAAGGGTGAATGTCTCCCTTGTGATGGATCTGAGCTCTGCCTGGAGGAAGGAGGTGGGGACCGACATTGCTGTGCCCTGCAGCAAAGAAGTGGGCGAGATGAATTCCTTACCTACTTGACCTTGGCGCCAGACTGGCTTATCTGGGTCCACTGTGATGCCCAGGAGCCTCCCAAATTGAGTGCCATGATATGGGAGGTATAAGACAGGGGAAAGGTCTCAGGATGCTTCTACACAGCTGCTGTCTTTTCTCCTAAGCAGCATTCCCTCTGCCCCATCAGTCACGGCGTTTTGTTCATTTTGGCATTTAATCCTGTCCCGGGGAAGGCTGGCGTTAAGCCTGTGGTGTCTGGCACTGCCTGAGTCTCTAGGGTAGAGCATGTTACCCGGTCCAAGGCTTGGTTGCCTCTCTCTAGAGGCTAAAGCCGTACATCAGATATTTCTGTAATAACTGGCCCAGACCAGACCACCAGTCTGGGAAAGCTTGCCACAATCCTGTACGCCAGCCATGGACCTACATGACCATTTTTTGCCTGCTAACAAGCTGGGACATGATGTGATGTTATGGGAGACCCTGCGGCCATTCACCCTGCTCCATGTGCTCTGACCCCCCATTTGCTTCCCTATTCATTTGCTTTTCTATTCCAGGCTTGTCTCAACCTGCAAGCCTTGAAGAAATGTTCCCCCCCACCCCCCACCCCGCCCCAGCTTGGTCCTTTTCTTCCCTTTCTGTTGCTTCTCTGCATTTTCTTTTTCGCTGAATCTATTCACCAACAGCGGACAAAGGCTTCAGCTGGCCAGAAACTGCACAATCATGCGAGGGTAATGCTTTGCCTGAGAAATTAAATAATGGGCACTTTGTGGGTCTCTCCCTGATTTCTTCCATAAACTTCCCTGCCAGAAACCCCATTTTGGGGGGACGATTGCCTGGGTCTCTCCTGGAGCTCATCTGGACCAACCCCACTGCAGTTTGGCATCCCACCACCACTGATGTATTCTGCCGTGAGCAGAGCAGGGAAGGGGCTGGCTTGTGCTCCTGCCAGTGAGAGGAGACAAGAGGCGTGCAGTTCCTGCGGGTTTTAAACTGGTTTGGCTGAGACTTGTCCTTCCTTCGGCAGGTCTCGTGGGCAAGGGAGGGGAGGTGAAGGGATCCGACCGGTCTCTGGGAACCAGAAAAAGCAGTCCAGTGAAAGACCAGATCCTGCTGGAAACAGCCCTAGCACAGGAGTGGAAAAGGAGCAATGAGCCCAACCCAAGGGTTTTCTATTTGGGAGTTTGTTTTTAGTAGCCACATAGAAATTCCCTGCTGAACATTTGCACTAGATCGTTTGAAACACCACTAAGACAGTGAATATCTGAATATAAAAGGTAGGTGCCCAGTTCAGTCTTTACACTGATTTTTACACGGTTAATGCAAGTTGGTATCGCTCCCGTGTAACAGCAAACACAGCCTGGCGTGCTGGCGAGAAAAATCTCTCCCAGAAAACAAAACGAGAGCTGATCCCTAATGCACAAACCGATTTGGTTACACAGAGATTAGCCTGATTTACATTCATGTCGTTCCCACCAGCAGCCAAATCACTGCCTCCGTGGACACCCCGGCACTGAGTTGCCACGCCAGCGAGGCTTCTGCTGTGGTCCCCCCGGCGTCACCCCATCCCCCCAGCAGCCGGGGGGCACCAGGAGCATCACCAGAAGCCCTGTGGTCCACGCTGTGCTCCTGAAGCAGCCTCCAGATCTGAGGGTTTTGGCCCAGGCTGACTTCTGCTCTGGAAAATGCAGCTTCCTTACCCTGCCTAGACAGAAAAAAAAAGACTTCTAGGACCTTCCCTACAAGTCAAACATTGCCTCTCAGCCATGGCCCCAAAGGCAAACATACCTGAGGTGGTGTGTGGCACGGGGAACAAACAGAAAGCCTTTGGGTAGCTCAGCAGGCCCCCACCAGCTCGGCAGGCATTTTATCTGGCCCTGGCTGTCACCCGGGGTTCAGCCTCCTGCCTTCCTGCATGGGGACCTGCTCTAGCAGCCAGGACTGGAGAGCAGAGGAAGCCTGAAGTGATGGACTGCCAGGAGAAGGTGCTCTTGGAAAGCATTCGTGTTGGCTGGGCTTTCACAGGACTGTTGTGAGCATCTCCTCCTGCTGCTGTCCTCTGAACAGCCAGAACCTTGTTGCTCATCACTTCTGCCCTTAATAAAAGTCTCCACTGAATTTAGCACTGAAGGATTAAATTAACACCACTTTTAATCCTTTTTAATCTCAGATTGACTTTTTTTTTTTTTTTTTTTTCCTAACCTGCAAATTCCAGAAAGATTTTAATTCCCATCTGAACTTCAGACTCAAAGATTGTGTTGGGTTGAGATGCAGGCAGAAATTTTGAGAAGAGTCACTTTCCTGAAGTCCCTGGGATTTATGCTCCAGAAGCAAATGGGACAGGTTTTGTCACAACCAAATCTAATCCTAAATTTAACAGCAGCAGATCACCAACGTATAGTAACCTGCCCTGAATCTGGGCCTCTCCTCTTTGCTCAGCTCAGCTTGTTTAACTTGTGATATGTTGTTGATTAGATTTGCCCTACAGCTGTTTCCACAAGCTCGGGATGTTCCCTGGAAAATCATTCCTCAGATGATTGAAGCATGGTGGAGTTTGCCACATGAGAGTTCGCAGTGAAATGCTAACAAAACCAAGTTCCTGTGTTTTGGGATGTTTTCTGCAGGGAGCTGAAATGCAAGATCGACCAGGAGAGCAGCAAGAGAGAGTTCCTGACGAATCAGTCCCACCTCAACGAAACCCACTGCGTTCACTGCCTCCAGCCTTTCAAGTTCCTGCTGAACAGCAAGCGGCAGTGCCTGGATTGCCGCTTCTACACCTGCAAGAACTGCAGCCGCTACAACAAGAAGGAGCAAGGCTGGGTCTGCGATCCCTGCCGCCTCTCCAGGTACCGCTCCCGCGACGGAGGGCGAGGGGCGAGGCGAGCCTTGGGGCTGAGGCTCAAGAAGAGTCGCCCAAACTCAGCGTCCCTTTATGCTGGTTAGAAACCGGGCTGTGTTTCTGTTAAGAGGCGGTTTCTGGGTGAGGGTCTGGTCACCGTGAGCGTGGCTGGACTGGCTCACCTGTATGCGCATCCTCTCTTTGGGCAGGATCGTGAAGATCGGCTCCCTGGAGTGGTACTACGAACACGTGAGGTCCCGTTTCAAGAGGTTTGGAAGTGCCAAAGTGCTGCGGTCCCTCTACGGCAGGCTGCAGCCAGGGCAGGGGCTGACCTCCGCATTTCTCGGTGAGGAGGAGCGCCGGGGTTTCTCCTGCTCTGCTGCACCGGGGCAGGAACATCAGCATCAACGCTGCTCCGAGTGCCATGCTGTTTTGAGAAAGTTCAAAACATCTTGGGGAGGAAGCAGAGGTCCAGAGTTGTGTGTTCATACCAAGAGCAACAGAGCAGATGTTCTTGATGGATTTTTTTTTTTTTTACCCCCTCTGTTAAAGTTTTTACCACAGACTTGAGAATATCTCGTGCTTAGTTTTAAGTGTCTCACGTCCTGCAGTTTATAAGGAAGAGTTGCAGCTCTTGCTTTTCTTTTTTAGCTCTTTTCATCACAGTGGACAGCTTTTGAAATTAACCCGAGTTTAACCTGCAGGTCCATAACATCCAGCTGGCTGGATAAAGCCAGCACTCATTTTTTCCCATGATCTAATGATTTTTATATACAATCAGATGATGCTCCGGCACTGACAAAACTGTGTCAAAATTAGTGAGTTACCTGTCACCATAGCTATATTCTTCAGAGCTTTATGGATCTTCAGTATTTCTGATACTAGTCTGATAGTGCTGAAAGCTGTTGTTATTACAGTATTGTTTACCGAGTAGCTGCTAGTTGCCATTCATACAGCTCCTGCACTTCTTTGCCTATTGCCTTTGAAAACCAACATGCATTTTATTCCCATCTTGAGGAGCCACAGAAAAGTTTGCACAAATAAATCAGACATGAGCAGATTCAACTGGTCCAATCGGGTTTTTTTATCCAGACCAGATCAGAAAGTGCATGGAGGTTAGTGGCACTGAATATAAAATTAGTGGACGGAGAGACAATTTTTGCAGCGTTCACTCTGAAAATGCATCAGACAACGCAGAAAGGACAACCCAAGACAAAACTAAACCAAGTGCAAGGATACCCGTTCTTTAGGCTTCTATAAATTGAGATTCCAATGTCTTTTTCAAAAAGAGATTATTTTGTTGTTATTACTTCATTATGGCTGGTGAATTGGCTTGACCCTTGAGCAAGCATCTCCTCCTGGGACGCGTCTCTGGTTGCAGGAGGTACAGCAGAATGACATGAGACCATCGCATTTTGCATGGCCCTCTGCTCTTGGCTGTGCCTTCCCCTGCTGCCACACTCCCAGGCGTGTTGCATCCGGACTGTGGAAGTGGTGGAATTAGCTCTTTGACTTCTAAAAGTCAAGTCCTGTCTCCACGTGCCTGTTTTGTTCTCTACTTAAAGAGCATTTTTGATGATTGCGCCTCGTGATGGCTTGAGAATGAGAATTCTAACCGTAGCTCTGAGGCTAGTTCTCTGCAAGATACTGGAGGAAATGTGCTTATTTACTTTTCCCACCATTTTTCTTTTCACTTAGGTCTTCATGACAGAGTTTACAGCCTGCCAGACATTAACAGTAAGTAAAAAAGAAAAGTGCAGCATGTGGCTTGCAGGTCAGGAGAGGTTTCCAACATCTTTTTCTCTTCACACAGTCTGGCTATTATCACACCAGCATGGTTTGGTGTGGCTGGACCAGGGAGGACATCTCTCCACTGCGATGGAGGTGGACTCTGGTGCTCATCTCTTACCCCATGGTACACCTGGGGTCTCCAACAGGGTTTTTAGTTACATGCCAAACTTGAAGCTTGCAACTACTCATCTCAATGCACCTGTGTCACACACTGAAAGCTGGCCATATTCTTAGGGAACCCACTGAATTTGGGTCTTCAGGTTGCATTCCTTAGGAGCCCTTGAAGGCAAGATGCACTGCACCTTGGCGTTTGATATAGGAAAGAGCATTTTCTCCACCTTGAGTTTGAACTCAGGCTGGCATTTGTTCCTGATGCTGGGCTTGGCAGTGGTCTGGGTACAGGGATGGGGACTCAGAAAGGAACAGGTTGCTGATAGAATAAGTGGAGCTGGCTGATGGGAACCGGGAACAACAGAAGCAGAGCCCTGTTGGGCTGAGCTGTAGTGCCTTCAAACACTGGAGTCACCCGGGTGGACCTCGGGGTGCTCTCTGTGGTGGAGGTGCCCTTCATCTTCCTGCGGTGGTCACTTCCACACCTGTGATGGTGCACAGCTGGAAGGAGAAGCAATGAGAGGCCAGCCAAGCTTTTGCATGATCAGGAGCTACGAGTGGGTGTCTGCAGTGCTGCCTGGGGACTGCACCCCAAAGAGCTTCTACCCTACAGACCTTAGACTGTGGGCACTGCATGCCAGATGCAGCACTATTCCTTTCCCACCCTTTATCCCCTTTCTTTTACTTGTGCAACCTACTGGCCATGGTGTAGTATACAAAAAAAATTAAAAAATAAGTAAGATTTTGGGACGTATTTCTAATGTGGACCTTTTCACCCCATATAAGAATGGGGTGCAGGAGCTGCCCATACATGGCGTGCCATTGTCTCCCCTCCAGGTGAATGCCAGCTCCTCACCAGTGGTGACATCGGGGACAACAGCAATGATGAAGACGATGTCCTTCGTGGCGCTGAAGCAGAGTGCTACAGCAGAGTAAGCGTTTCATTCTGGGGCCCCTTCTGCCTCGCACTCTGTGCCCTCAGCTGCTGCCTGGCCTGCCTTGGGGGGTGGTGGTGGTGGTGGTGGTGGTGGTGGTTTTCTATGCCACATTCAGAACTGGGCCTTTCTCTCAGTTTTCCTTCTCTGAGATAAGGCCCTCTCCCAGTTTGAGTAGAAACAACCAAGTCAGTTAAATCACAAATCCTTGTCCTCTGGAAAAAAAGACTCACTCTTGACACTAAGGATGTCCCCAATTAATATAAAAGTCCCAGCTCCTACTCATATAATGAGAGCCCACCTGTTTTTAACTAACTGAAGAAATATGTGGTAGAGTAGCAAAGCACAGCTGGGTTGATGACTATATCACGTTATCTCCTGGGGTTTTCTGGGACTGTGTGTACAGATTAAGAATAAGAAGCCTGATGGGAAGTGTATTTGTCCCTGTAGCATGTGTGAAATCTGCCGGTGTGTTTGAAATGCTGGTATGGTGACATACATGCTGTTACATACATACCATCTCAGCCTGCGGCTCCGGGTATGTGCCGCGTTTCACACACCTGACACTTCATTTTGATCTGCTTCTGCAATCTTAGCGGCTTGTCCAAGCTGCTCCTGCCCCAAGGCAGCTGATGACCTCCCTAACATCCAGAGAGATCTGCCCACATCATCCTTTCTCTGAAGACGGGGAGATTCTTCAGGACTCGAAAGCGTCTCCTGGATCTCTCTCTGAGCTGTAACCTGGCTCAGCTTCCCCACAGTGCCTTTACAAACCAGTGGAGAACTTCCCACTCTCTGCTCAGAGAGCCAGAGACTGTGGAAATCAGAACCCACTTTTCCTTGACTCCAGCATAAGCACACGCTGCCCTATATACCTAGCTCCCTTCAAGCAGGATGTCAGACCCAAATTTCCTCTGCAAAAAGCAAGAGCCTTGCTTTGGGCTGGGCAAACTCGGGCAAACTAAGGAGACAAGGCCCTTCCCTCCACCTCTCTTCAAGGTCAGCTGTGTTTTATGCTGAATTTTCCTTTCTTGCACTTCCTACGCTGACTAAGATGCGCAAGACAAAGCGCCTGCTGTCTGTCCATCCCTTTGATTTTGAACTGGACTCGGAGTACTCTGCTCAGTCTCGCCGCCAGTCTGTGCAGCTCTCTCCAGCAGCCAGCAGCCCGGATGCTTTCCAGGTACTGGGAGAGTGCTGGGGGGTTCCTTTCCTCTCTTATTCTTGCTCCTTGCTACCTCTTCTACCTCGTCCTTCAGCTATCAAAACTTCCTTCAGCTGGTGTTGAGAGGCAGTGGTGCCAATCCTTGCTCCCCATAGCCCCGCTTGCTCTCTCTTCTTCCGTTTGAAGTCCTCTGCCTCAGGTTGAGTCAGGAGTAGGACATCTGACTGAATCGAGGATGAGTGGTAAGATGAATTGGCAAGAGGTTCTCTGGCCTTCTCCCCACAGGTTTCTTTGCTCTCTGCAGAAAACGGTTTTCTTGTGTTGTGCCAAGGCTATGGGACACCCTAGTTTCCAGAGAGCTTTTGGAAGTTCAGTACTCACAGGACAAAATGAAAGCAGACTCTTGTCCCATCATCCCATCCAGTTCAGGGCTGGTTTTGCCATGTGGTGGCACTGAGGACATAGTTGGCTGGCAGCTTCATGGGGCACACAACCCTTGTGAGATCGAGAAGACGAATCCCACAGAGCCAGCGTGATTGCAGCGATGGCACCTGGCGGGGTGGGGGGCCCCGTCAGTCAGAGGGGACAACAAAAATTGCGTGAGCTCTGGTTATTTCTATATAGGAGACTATATGTGTCTTAGTGTCAGGAGCTCCTGACCAGGAGCAGGACCCACGGACACTTTATCTAAGCCCATCTTTATGCAGCAGAATTCAACGTGAGTCAAGGGAGGGCTGGCCCCTGTCAAGATCATCTGAATTGGGTTTGTTGGTTGCATATTATTTGAGGGGCAGAGGGTGGCTATTATTGGAATAAGCGAAAGGGCGCCGTGTTTTAAAAGACTGGAGCTTTTTGCAGCCTAGCTGAAGGGACTCTGTGCCTAATTCTTGTAAAAATTAACAGTGCCCCCTGGCAGCGATGGGGAGTATTGCTCAGGGCTCATCAAGGAGGCAAAGAAGTCTGGATTATTAGGAACTGGCATTATAAAAGGTCAATCGATGCATGTATTGGAGGATAAAGCTAGGAGCTGTTAGCGAAGGTCAGGAGAGGCAAGGAGTCCTCACAGGCAGCTGCTCAGCAGCAATCCTCATCTCTCAGTCCTTCCCAGACTTCCCCAACTCAGCCGAAGATGCCTCCCAGGAGGAGTCCAGGATCATGGACACAGATCTGGTCTTCCACCACGTCTTGCAGGAAGAGGGACTGGGCGTGAGCCCTCCGGAGCAGCACTTCAGCACAGAGGTTCGGCTCACCGTCAATTCACGGACAAGGAGCCTGGAAAGAAATGCAAAACCTGGTAGGTGTCTCTGGCCAGGCTCCTCTTGTATCCTTTTTGAGACAAAGTGTCTGCAAGAGCTGGACCAAAATGAAGATGTCTTTAGTATTTTTGAACCACTTCAAACTTAAAAGGCTTGAGGGTCAGACAAAATATGCATCTGCAAAAGTGATTTTTCTCATGAAAGAATCGGATTAAGTTATTTAGCTGTAACAGGCTGGTCTTGTCCCCAACAAACTCATTTCCCAAAGCCAGAAGGGTTGTTCTTCAGGTGTCCATCCCCTTCATACCTACTGGTCTTGTTCAGGATAGAAACTAGATACAGTCAAATGGACACTACTGGAAACAACGGGGTGTGTTTCCTCCTGCAGGCAGCAGTAGATGAGTTCAACTCCCTGCCAGAGGATGTTGTGAGTGCAGAAAGTTTTGACCTTTAAGGGGACTTGAAGTAAGACTGACAAGAAGTGGAGGCAAGTGCTGGGAGTTGCTAAGTAGCATCCTTGTAGCTGGGCAGGAGGCACTGGCAGGCTACAGGATCTGTAGTTTCATGAGTCTGTAAATAACCTGTCAAATGGTGGTGCAGAATTTGCCTTTTACTGCTACTGGTTCTCCTGCTGTGATAGCAGAGCCAGGAGGGTTGGATACTGCCTTGTGAACATGAAGCTGTAGAATATACCCTTCTGGGTCTCCAACTGTTTGCCTGTATTTTCAGGGCACTAGGAAACACTGGGTAAACCTTACTGTGCACTGTTTAAATTCCCACCCTGAGCCCCGCTGGAGTGACACAGCAGCAGGGCTCTCTGCCTTGTTAATTCCAATTTCTCTCATTGTTTTTGTCTCATTTGAAATTCTCCTCTTAAAAGGAGACTTTCCACTCTTTAAAATGCTCCACCCTGGACTGGTACCTCTCTAGCCTGAGCTAAACGTCTTCCAGCACCTGGACAATGCATGAAGGGCAGCGTCCAAACCTGGACTCGAAGAAAACTGGGAAGGCCATAGCAGTTTTTGGTGAGGGATCTGGCTGTTTGGGGCATGAGAGATCAAGGATGATGCTCCTTGTGCCCACTGCTATCTCAGCAGCGCTGTGAGCTAGGTGCTGTGTGGCCACAGCGGATGGAGCTGCATCCTTAGCCTCGGTCTCTCTTGCAGAAGCATCTCCTGCTGAAGGATAAATTGTGTGATCTGGAGAAGTGCCTGATTATTTGCTTGTCTTAAGGATGGGGCCGATGTCCAGGAAGGAACTTAAAGGTGTGATCTCTTGTACCTTTGTGCTGAAGCCTTCTCTCTCCAAAGGCAGCCCCCAGAACGAGCAGCCCCGGTCCCGGTACTCTGCAGATATGGACACCTCTGATGAAGACGTAAAGGGAGCCCAGTTCCCTGCCTACCCACACCATCACATGAAACGGCGGAACAGAGCTTCCTCCCAGGAGAACATCAGCCACTCTGGGAATCAGGTACCAAACAGCTGATGAGCCTCTTGTGAGATCAAGTCTGTGGCCAAGCCCCTCTTGCCGTAAACAGTGCTCATTATCTGTGAGGTGCAGGGTGGTTCAGGGGAGAAGAAAAACAGTGACGACAAACTAAGGTGCAACCGTGGTAGTCTCCCATCCAAGATGGATGTGGAGCACGAGCAGAGAAGCCGGTGTGCCCTAGGTATCCACACAACCGCTGCCCTTCCTGCGCAGAGGCGGTTTGGTGCCCATGCTTCCCATGGGCAGGTCCAAGAGGGAGCAGAGCGGGTCCCAGATCTCTCTAGGCTTGAGATCCCTTTTCCTCTTCAGCTCAGGTACTGAAGAAGATGGGTGTGTAGCCACTTTGCATTGCCGGAGCAACACAGCGGGCCTGTGGGATGACCTAGGAGCTGGTTCATTTAGATGTCACATCACGGTTGAGTGTCACCAGCAAGATGAATGCCCAGGCCACGTCCTGCCCTCCATGTTGTGAGGGACCCTGCTAAGGTGGTCATGAAATGGGAACAGGACTGAGACCCAGGAAGATTCATTTAAGGCTCCTTTGTTCATTAAGATGCATGAGAATAGACACTTTTCTGCCCTTTTAGGATGATGCAGAAATATGCTGGAGCTCTGTTCTTCCTCTCCCAGGTCCTCCTTCCAGCCCTTCCACTTTTGCAGTCACGGCAAAGAGAAAAATCAGACGCTGGTTGGTGCTTCACTCTGCCCATGTTGCTGTTGCAGTAATGAGCCTGACTTCATTGCTTGTCCTTATTAATCTGCAAGTTACCTATGGTTTTCTGTGTCCCCAAAAAAGATTTCTTCAATTGAATGCGCCAGCGCTTTATCATCAGACAGAGGTTTGAGGAGGGATATTTAATAAGCATCAAGATATTTTTCTTCCTTTGCAGCATGTAGTGTTCCTGCCCTGGTAGGACTGGGTCAGGACAACCTGTCACGTAACTCTCCTGAATGTTGATAATAGGGGGAATAAGCTAGAGAAGGGTGTCAAGAAGGCTGCAAGCTTGTGTTTTAATTGTCAAGCAAGGACCTGCAGTTCCTGATGCCACCTTTGTGAGTGGTGGGTGGTGAGAATGGCAAAGCATCCCTCAGACCTCTTGAGCAGCAATATGCAGGGTGGTGTTTGGCTACAGATATATGGGGAGAGACAGCTGCCAGTCTCTGCTCGCAGCTGGTAATTTTGCACATCCCAGACCCTATTTTGGGTAACTGGGGAGGGGGGGGAACCTGTAACCACAACCATGCCTCGGCACCACACTTCAAGTGTCTGTGTAGGGAAACCTTTCCTTTGCCATTTATTTCTCTTGGCACATGTTTTAATTAGTAAATGCCATTCCTTTTTCAGTCAGCAGTAAATGGAAGAACCCTGGCCTGGGTGCCCTTAATGAGGCCATGGTACGTTAGGCATGAAATGTGCACCGTGCTTTGCAGTGGGAAATGGGGCCAAATTCCTACCAACGCTTCAGATGACTTCCTCCATCAGCTGAGCAAGCTCTTGCTTCAGGGTGGTCTGGTGTGCTTTGTGGTTTGCTCCATCACACCGGTACGAACGCTGTTGTGGAGCCTTGCCACCCTAATGGTTACGAGACATCTCACTCCCAATTTAACCCCATTTGCTCCTATGCCAACATTGTTCATTAGCTTAAATAGCTCTTCATCCTTCCTGCCCTTTGTGCTGCTGATGTGTTTACAGCTAGCAACCGTCCTCCCACCAAGCCTTCTCCTTGCCCCGCAGGAAGAGACCCAGCTCTGTGCTGGACCATTAACTTCAGAACGATGCACACGTGCATTGCTGTCACCGTTGGCCAAGGAGAGGCCAGGTACAAGCCCAAACAAGAAAGAAGGCAAGAACATACGGATTTTGGTGCTAGCCATCTCTGTTGTACTGGCAGAGCTGGAAGAGGTTCAGAAGAGGCTGATGGCCATCCCCTTGTCCTGAGATTGGAGGAGATGGAGGGCCTGAGGCTGGCGGGAGGGCAGAGACGGGGCGGGAGGGATTTGGGACAGTGCGCAGCAGACTGCATTCTCCTGAGCAGTGAAGTGGTGGTTCTTGAGTTGCTTACAGGCACTTCCAGGGTATGTCATGTAGCCATCATCAGGGCTTCTGGGGTATCCCAGCCCCTGATGGGACATCCCAGGGGGCAGCAAGGATGGATGAATACAACTGGTCACTCTGGTGCTGCACTTCTCAGAGGCTGTGCCCTTTGCTGATGCAAGATGTTGGCCTTTGGGGTGTAAGGTCCAGAAGCATGTTTGTTAACCCGTGGTAATCCTCTATAGTATCCGATAGCCTGGCTTCAAAAGCAGTGTTTTCCTGGTAGACACCTTGTTGGCATCTGAAGATTTCTAGAAGTGGAGAGCTCGGCTCTTTGCCCTGCTTCACTTTGACTCCACAGACAAAACCCCTCTTTCCTACAGCTGCCTTAGGTGCAAGTTCAGTCCCAAACGCAAGAAACTTAACATTTCCAGTAACAAAAGCAGAGGCTGTTCCCTAGCCACGTGACTCCAGGAGCTGAAGATGCTAGAACAAAATTTTTAAAAAACACACAACGCTATTAAAGAAACTTTTTAAACCTGATGAGACATGAAAAGAAGCCCTGAATTGGTTACTGTGCAGGTCTTTGCCTCTAGGTGTTTAGAAGCCAGGTAGAAACAGGACCAAATCACAAGGAATAGCACCAATTTACCGAGTTTCTCCCCAAAAGCCATTCTGCTGTACCTCAGGGGAGCTCAGTGGTCCTGGATTCCCACAGCTTTGATGCTGTCTGGCTCCTCTTCTTTACATAAAGCTTCTGCTAGAGGTCTGGGGTGTTTGAGGGACTGGAGGCTAGAGTAACCCTTCTTCCCTCCCCAGCAGCAAGTGATAGTTTGCCCTAACTGATGTCCTACTTACTTACGGGCCGTGTTTTGAGTTTCTTCACTTTGAATGTTTTAACACAGAGCACCCTGGTGGGGATGGACCCTGATGGGGTGACCACCGTGCCTGAAAACCAGCTTTGCTTGGGAGGAAGAATGAAAGCAAGCTCTCCAGCTCTTACCCTTGTAGCCCATCAACAGCAGACCGTGCATTATGCTCTGACCTCTCCCAACCTCTGCGTTATGGAGACAGAGTAGTGCCGCTGCTCGGTTCGTCACCATCTCTTCCTCTGAAGCTGATGGCCCATCACGGACTTCTCATTGTCACCAGGAGCAATGCAAGAGTCAGGCCTTAAACAGTACTGGGAAACCACTTAGAGATGGATTGGATTGTTTCCTGCCTGTGGGTTTAATGCTGCTTAAAGACGCATTCAGTTCGGGATGGTAATTACAGTACTCTGCTCTCCAGAGCGACAGGTTTTTATATTCATCATCCCTTAAGCAGATGCAATCTCTCGAAGCTGTTGTGAGGATCTAATTAATCAAACACTAGCAAGCACAAAAACTAAGTGAGAGGATGGAACTGTCATAAAAACAAAGCGAAGCCCTCGCATCTCCTTGTTACTGCATTCACTTACTGCATTTGCTGCTTGTTCCCCTTTGAATGGGAGGCAGCCGCTCAGAGCAGCAGTGATGTGGGAGGTAGTGTTACAAAATGGGCAATATTTCTCATCATTTGTGTTTTATTTGTTTGGATCAAAGGAGACTTTTTTTAAAAAAGAAAGCAAAACTTCAATTTCTAAAAACGAGAGGAGGGAGGGGGAAGCTTCCTTTAATGTTTTCAGTGATTTAACCACAAAAGTTTGTCTTAGCTCTTGAGCATAGAAAGCATCTTCTCTTTGATTTTTAGGATTTTGTGTATCTTCCTCTTTTCTACTCTTTTCTCCAAGCCCCGGTTTTTTAATGGGAAGAGTGAGGGAGAAAAAAGGGGCAAGCGTCTTGATAAATCAATGCACAGAGAAGTCAGAAAATTTCAAAGTGTGTAGGGGAAAACTTCCAGTTTTAATTTTTCTGTATAGAATTTTTCAGGAGAAATTCTTACTTTCCTCCTTCTTCCTTTCCAGCATTGTATTGGCAGGGCAGTGACAGGGTAGTAGCTGCTTGAAAAATGTGTTAATAGGAAGTGAAAATTGATGTTGACTTGCATTTGGAGCAGCATGCAAATGATGTCAAGAGAGATGGCTTTGTTACAGCCTGGTGCTTTTGTCTGGACAAGGGACACAACAGGGCCCGTGATGTGGTTTTCTGTTCACTGCATCAAAGCTACCGATACTGGTGGGAATAACGATGTGCTGGGTACTCAGCATCGCTTTGAGAGTTCCAGATTTGAGGAGAGGCTGCACATCTACTGGAGCTCATCGACGTATCCAGGGACATTATTAAAAGATGTCATTTTTTTAATGTCTTTTGACTCAGCCCACGGTGGCAGTGTCTTGCTGCTTGCTTTCTTCTGCTGGTTGCATTGTTTCTCACTGTCCTGGCAGCGGTGGCCGGTCTGTTCTCTACTCCTTTTCTCTCTCTCTCTCTCTCTCTCCTTTCCTCTAGATTCATGAGCTCAACAAACGCATGTCTGCAATCGAACGCATGCTGAACCGCTTGGAGGAAAAAATCCTGGTGCGCCCTGACGAGGTAACTGGGACAAGCTGGGCACTGTGTGCTGGTCCCTTCCCCTTGCTGTTGGAGGGGCTTCTCTGAAACAGCCAGCTTTGCAGGGAGAAAGCCAGGTAGACAAAATGACTCAGGTGGTTTGATTTTAATCCTGTCTTTTGTACTTGGAGGCTCTTCTCTAGTTCCAGGTGATGAAGTGCCTTAAAAAACTTTGCCTGGCAGGACAGAAACAGATGTGAATTTAGCCTGTAGCATTTAGGCCCCCATGCAAGCTAGTGCCTTCCTTGCCCCTTCTGCACAAGAAAAACTGGGTTTCAGGTTGATACTCTATGAAATGTTAAGTTCAGTAGTACTGTTAAGTGGGTGTCGGTACATCCGCAGAGCTGTGACAGATCATTTGAAATCATGGGGCACTCAATTAGTACATCTGAGGAAGTCACCTCGTTATTGTGGATATGAGATCTGAGTCGAGAAGGATTTCTATATCTCTTCTGAGCTGGCCTTGTCTTACCATGCCATCAAGCTTGGAAGAAAACAGCTAAATTAAGTTAAAGCTGGGCAGCGATGTAGAATCTGTGAATACTTATGTCGCTTAACATTGATTTGGGGTTTCTAATTTTAGACTATGCACTCTTTTCCTTCATGTGAACCCATCACCATGAGCTGCTCTGGCGGCTGATGGCTCAGTAGAACAGACAGTGATAATTACAGAGAAGCCCCCTAGGCATAGATGAAACAATGTAATTTCTTCTTTTTTTTTATAAATTTCGTAATGGGCATGGCTGTGTTTGTAATCATTCAGCGGTTCTGTCAGTAAATCTGACCAAGGGAGTAGGAGATGTGCACATTTGCAGCTTCCCGTGCTCTATTCCCACGTCTAGGGAAGATCAGAGTAGAGGCAGCAGGTCTAAACTGTGGCAGGACAGATTGAGGTTAACTATTAAGCAAAGCTTTCTAGCAGAAAGGGTAGCAGAGCCCGGGAATAGGTTGCCTGGGAGAAAGATTGCCTCCTGCAGATGCCGTTGTTCATGGTCATTAAGAACAGCTTAGACAAAATCCCCAGCAGGTATGGCAATGATATATATCTTCCCATCTTAACGCAAGGGACAGTGAGTTCAGTAACTTCTGGAGATCCATTCCAGCACCTGGGGGTTTAATAGGATTCTCCTCTGCGTACCATAAACTGCATCTAACAACAGGGCCAGGTGGAAATATGCTGTCTATCCTACAGGAAAATTTGCTGCATGTTTTCTCATCACAAGTAAGGGTACCTAGAGGCTCCGAAAGCTACCTCGGGGAGCAGTAGTTCATGTGGCTGCTTCCCTCACCCTGGTGGACCATATCTTTGCGTCACTGTGATCCCCACCAGCCACACCGTGGTTCCTGATGAAAATGTGATGATTTTTGGCCCCAAATCCCCCATGTGCACGTTTTTAAGAGGGGGAAGAAGGCAATCTTCCACAAGCAAGTTTGGAGAGGGGAGAGGGGGTTGGAAATGGGAACGGAAGCTCTTTGGGTCAAGGGTTTGTGTTCCTCAGCGTGGGGCTGGAGAGCGGCTCGCTGGGCTCTGTGGCTTCCCTTGACTGCCCCTTGGGAAAATGGGTGCAGAGAGGGGGCTCAAAGTCCCCATTGCAAAGCCCATCTGTGGTAGCACTCCTCGAGCTCCTCTGATGGCCAGCTGTGGTGAGCGTGTCTGGACCTGGTCATGCCCCATTGCCCACCACAGGAGTCTTTTACACAACTCCCTTCTTCTGCTCCTTCAGTCTCCAGCCCCAGAGTCCCAACTTGATCCTGATGCTGAGGAGGAGGAGTTGAAGAGGAAGCTGGAGGAGTTAGCCAGCAACATCAGCGACAAAGAAGTCTCTTCTGAAGAAGAGGAGCTTGAAGAAAAGAAGAGAGCAAAGAAACCAGAGATGAGTTCCTCCAGTGAAGACATGGCCAGAGATGCTCGAAAGGTAATTTCTGTCTTCCACTCATACTGCTCTAGGCTCCATCTGTGGTTTCTTCTGCTCTTGGTGGTTTATGACTTACACCATGATACAATTCTCTTCTGTCCCACACCTCTGCCTCAGTGCCTCCCAGGGCGGTGGGTGTCCAACTTAGCTGCCTGCTTCAACAGTGTCAAGGGACAGGGAAGTCTCAGGGTGTTGGATCTGGACCTTTCTCCTTGTAGGCTCTCCCAATCTCATCCAAGAGTCAAAAGTAAAGTCTCTTAGGGACCTTGCAGGCTACTGCCCGTCATGGAGAGGTACACAACCTCCACATCTATTTAGAGGAGTTGTCTCAGGATCTGGATGTCATTATGGAGAAGAGAGTCCTGGGGTGGGAGAAGAGCTCGGTGATGAGTTAGTACTGGCAGCCTTTGTCAGGCACCTGCTACAGCCTGAAATGTCTCTTCCAGACCTGTCAGTGCTCCTGAGCCCCAAAATCCTTGGTCCCACTTCCACTTTGCTAGGTCAGCATCTCCTGTACTTACAGCATTGTGCTGGCTCCTGTCCCCTACTCAGTGGCAAGCAATCCATGGGGACATGGGTCAGGGAGAGGAGGAGGAATCACAACACCTGTGCAGCCCCGTTCCCATCACCCCAGTGGGTCCCTCACCCCCATGGCCCAGCGCAGCTCTGATTTATCCCCCTGATTGCTGGAGTGCATTCCAGAGATCTGCTTTTCCCCCATGTATCTCTGCTCCAGGGCTGCAGAGGCGTCCGTTTGTGTGCAGGGGAGAATTGTTTCCCTGGCTTCTCTGCGGGAGCAGAGAAAGGCACTGGACTGCTTCCCCCTCACCTCGCCTGGTGGGTTGTAGGGCTGGGTGACCCCACTGGGGACAAGCAACCAATGACAGCCCCGGTGACTCAGAAAGAGAGGGAGATCTTGTGTGTCTCTAGTTGCGCAGAGCCTCCCAAAATAGTCTGTTAGCACAAAATGGAGAGGTCAGTGTTCCTTGTTGGGTCTCTAATGGGTTATTTGTTCATCCCTTCCCTTCTGTCTTGGCTGTGGATGGGGCACGTGCACATTTTCTCTGACACATCCATTGCTGGCGAGCACGGCAAAGGAAGCAAGGGGGGGCCGCGCTGCCTTTCTCCTCTCCTGCAAAGCTCCTTTCATCTCATGTGAGGTTGCGGAGACTTTCACGGTGCCACGAGGCCTCTCTTCAATGTGCTTTTGTTCCTCAGCCTCGCAAGGCAAAACCTGGCTGCTGCTGGGTTGGGAGAGTGTGGCTGCGTGTACACGCGGGGTGCATTTAGTGAGCCTGTCTCAGGCATGTGTGTCTGCGTGGCTCTACATAAAATCTCAGGATCAGAGCAAGCGACTGTTCCCAGGACAGCTTCCTTCACGGTTTTGGGTACTGTTTGTTGTGCTCCTACCAACACTGGATCAGCAGTGCGCTGCATCCTTACCAAATGCCTCCTTTACTGCCTTCTTTTTCCTAAAACCTGTTTTTAGATGATCGCTGCAGCTAGACTTCAGTACAACTCGTCGGTTGAACAATGTGCCTCTTCTTAATAAACATTTCCAGTTAATTGCAGCAGAGAGGATAAGTGATAACTTATCTAAGCCAAGATAACTTCATTCCTGTGTGAGCTGCTGATCTGCAGAAGACAGAGGCTCAGCCCTTGATCTGTGCTCAGGAATGGGGAGATGTTAGTGGGGTGTCAATGTAAGCTTCTTCATTCGCATAAAATGAAGCCTGGATTCTTCAGACCTGCTACTTTCTTTGACCAAAACCCAGCTTTGAAGCAGGGAGGACACAGGCGCCGTTCTTGCCTCTCAGGTATCACAGGAGCTATGTGACAGCTCCTAAGCAAAGAGAAACCCAGCTGGGTTGCAACAGCTCAAGCAGAACCAAATCTTGAGAAGTGAAGCAAAACTCAGCTTTTTGCTTCATGGTAACACTCATATACCTTCGTGCAGTATTGAGTTAGAAATTCCTGTGATGATGTAGATGGACCAGCCTTGGTTAAAGTCTATGTCAGTGTGGATTTTTTAACATCAACTTTCCTTATACCAGATCCAGGCTCGGATTTGGCAGGATTTTGAGTTTGGCTTTATGCAAGTCTCCTCTCCAGTCAGAAGGAAGCCTTCTAACTGGGGAGCACTGAGACAAAAGCAGATGCTCCTAAAGGAAAATGTCAAAAAACTCTGCTCTACCATGAAGGCACCATAAAATTATAAAAATACCTACTGGGCTGAGTTAGCTGGTTCTCTGCAGGACAGCTTGCCTGGAAATACATGCAGTTGTAAACACAACTGTTTGTCACTAGTGCATATATCACCCCCATCTCCTTGGTTTCTAGGGAATTATCAGTTGATAAAGAGATTATGAGTTTCTTCAGTCTATTTTTACATGTGACTAGTGCCTTATCAAGCAAAAGGCAGCACTTACCAGCGTTATTGCTGTCAGTGCTCCTTGGGGTGGGAAGAAAGGACATTAGTCCCAAGTTCTGGCAGTGTGGCAATACAATAATTTTATGGTGTGTTATTTTTTGGTTTGTGTTTTTTAATTTTTTTTCCTTTTGCCACAAACTTAAGGAGTTATTCACATCCATGCTCAGGTCTGCTGAAGTGTAAAGCAATATGCTGTAATTAGCTCTTAACTGCTGAGTAACTGAGTGGCCTTCAGGTGGCCAGGTGCTGCTGCTCTCAGCTCCGGTGGCACCGCTTCCAATGAGAGACACATCCCCTGATAACCTCTTTTCCACGCTTTTTGAGATGACTTCTTTTGTCACAGACATCCTCCAGAAAGCACAGGCTGAGATCAAAGCTCTGCTTTAGCCACGCATCCGTCTCCAGTGGAGAGCCCTTCAGGAACAGCGTAAGCCCTTTAATTATCGCTTCTCCGTCTTTCTACAGCTCCTGAAGGTCTGATGCCCCTTTCACCCCCGACTTGCGCTGGTTTGTACACCACATTAAAATAATGTCCTTATTTTTTTCCCCCTCCCACCTTCCACTTTGGCTGTGCCGGGCGTTCGCAGAGGTCGTCGGCTCAGGCTTTGAGCGAAATCACGGCCAAAGTACTGAGAGCCATAAACGCCACGGAGAAAGCGGTGTGTGAGTCGTTGCACGGAGAGAGCCGGTGCAACGGCGGCTGTGCCCTCCCCGCGGGGCAGCTTCCCAGCCTGGGAGACGGGAAAGAGGTGGCCGAAGCGTACCGTGAGCTTGAAGAAAATGTAAGGTTCACGAGAGCTTTCTGCAAGCAGGGAGGGCATTGGAGGGTGTGGGAATACAGAGATAAAACACACACCCCCCATTTCTTGTTAGTGGGTAGGTCAGCATTAAAAGGATGGGCACCACAGAGGGATTAAAGAGTCTGGTCTTGTCTGACGGTGGCCAGGGCTGTCGTACGAGGGAGGTGGCACAACAGCGAGTGCTGATGCTCGGTCTCGTGGCTTCCCTTGCCTCGGTTCCAGGTCCCCCCCAGGTGAGTGCCAGGGAGAGAGGATGAGCGTGGTCCCCAGCTTGCTGTATCATGGCTTTGCTGGACTCCAGCAGTCCTGTGTTCCAGCTGAACCAGAAGCTTCTCTTTGGTCCCCCCTCAGCTCTGCCTTTACGAATGAGGGTAGCATGACCTATCTGTTCACTGAGGCTGACTCGTGCCTGGGGCTGATGGGCTTGTGCGGGTGATAAGTTTACATCTAGAGCATAATCCCCTGCTGAGTTTGTGTGACACTGTGAAGCGCCGACAATTTTTTTAGCTGCTGTAAACCTGTCTGAATCGATTCCCCGTGGGAAATGGATTGTATCCGCAGTGCCATTTGCCAAGCTCCAAAGAAACAGTTCAGAGATGGGGGGAAGAGTTCCATCTCCATCGGGGTGGTTGGGTTTCGCTGTCAGAAACGCCCTGCGATGGGGCACAGGGTTTTATAACACTGTGGCTTGTCTCTCGTGGGGGAAAGCTTATATATAAAAGCAGGGAGCTGCTAGGAGCGGAGCCAGGTACCACCTGACTGGTTTCTGGCCAAATGCAGCATCCCAGGGGAAGAGAGGTGGTTCCGTGATGGTTTTGAGGTTCCCTGTCTGCCGGAAGAGGGGATAGGGCTGGGAAGGATATGAACTTTGGGCTTGGCACTGCTGCCGTCAGCAGCGGGGCAGGGGCGAGGCGGTGGGTGGGTGGATGACGGCCCTGGGAGGTGGGTGCTCATCCTGCCATCCCCTCCGGGGCCGTGGCTGAGTCACGGCTGGCTCGCTGCTCTGCTCTCCCAGGGATACCACCTGCCTCTCAGGGCGCCGGGAGAGTTTGATGGCCCATCAACAAACTGCGTCCCTGTGACTCACGGGTTCACCGGTAGCACCCGCAAACATTGGCAGTCTGTGGTGGCCGCAGGGTTTGCACTGGGGCGTGTTGCTGTGACTCGGGTGGATGGTCCGTGCTTCGGTGCATGCAGGGGGCTCGGGCCGGGCAGTCACCCAGCCCAGGAAAAGCAGAGAGGGCTGGAGGAGCAGGAATTGCATTAAGCAGTACCAAGATTTTGGGATCAGTCAGCGAAACGGTGGCCACAACCCGTCTGGTCATCTTACGTGATTGTGTACTGGCACACTAATGTTTCCTAAATTGCCTTGCTTGGATTTGCATCCTGGTAGTAGCCCAGGAGGGAGGCAAATGACAGTAAAACCAGTGGTTTTATTGGGATAGGTGCTTTTACCCTTCTTACCTAAACAGCAAGGGGAGCATGCTTCTCCCCACAGCCACCGTGCACCCCCGGTTAGCACTCCCATGTTCACCCCACTGCTGCACTGGGCTCCATTTACACATATGTTTGCTGGAGCTCTTGGCCAGGATCATTCCAGGGTGTCCAGAGCAGTTTCTGGGCAAAGCTGCCTTTTTCAGGGGTCAGGTTTCTTAACTGCCCAGGACCGAACACCCAAATCCTGACCCTACATCCAGACAACCCAGCAGCACAGAGACCCTCAAAAAAAAGATTGAGTGGATTTGGAAAGTCAGTCTATCTCCTTCCCAGCTTGCTGCCACCATGGGATATGGCAGCCTGAGCTTGTTTGCAGGTTCCTGCCTCCCCTCTGGGCACACGGCATAAAGATGCTGATGCTTCTCAAGTAGGTCACCAGGTTTTGGTCCTTCCTGTGTTCTCACTGAGCCTTTTATCACTTCAACCTGTTGGCAATTGCTCTCTAAAAGCCTGGGGAAGGGAGGAAATGAGATGAAAAGCCCTGCCAAAGCTGACTGGTACTGTCTGTGCTGCAAGGCAAGAAGTCAGTCATAAAATAGTGGCAGGAGCTGTTACATCTGGGGCTGCGGTCACACCGGGAGAGGAGGCTTCAGGGAGGTTAATTCTGCAATGTGGTTTTTTTGTTTTGTTTTGTTTTTTGGTTTTTGGTTTGTTTTTTTTTTTTTTCCTTGTATTTCAGGTGTACCTGACTGCTGGGAAGACCTACCGGCTTGAGAAGACCCTGAAGGAGCTTGAGGAAGGGGCTCAGCACAGCGGCACTACTGATTCAGAGCTGTCAGAGCTGGAGGACAAAGTGGCCTCGGCAGCCGCTCAGGTGCAGCAGGCAGAGAGCGAGGTGAGGGCTTGGCTTTGAGAGCTGCTTTTCCCAGCCAGCAATGGCAAATGAAGCCAGTGACGGATCCTCCGGCCACCATCTGTATGGGTTTTTTTTTCCCTCCCTCTAAAGATATCCGACATCGAATCTCGAATAGCAGCTCTGTCCGCTGCAGGGCTGACAGTGAACTCGGTGGAAAAGGCGAGGAAGAAGTCGAGCGGGCAGGTGAGTATGGAGGACGGTGAGTATCAGAGGTCCCAGCCCCGAGATGGATGTGCTCCCCCCAGGTTGTTGCTGCTGCCCCTGGGTGCTGTGAAGGGCTGCTTGGCTTGCTGAGCTGTGCCCAGCTCCCTCCCTGCTGCCTGGCACTTTGCCTCAAGGCTCCGAGAGTGGATGTCTCACTGAGGACGGGGGACAATTCAGATTCCTTACGTGCATCAGGGGAGGATTTTATATCTGGTGCTCTTCCCGGGGCTGCAGGGAGGGCACGCCGGGCTGCTGCATGCACCACAGCCTGGGCTCAATTCCTGCATTTCCATGCTGGTTTCTAGAATCACAGTCCATCAGGCTGAGTTGCTGCCGCGGCAGTGCGCTGCCTCTTTTGCTCACCTTAAGATCACCCCAGGCTAAACCAAAGAGGCTGAAAATGCAAAGAAAGGCAGACCAAGTTGTCTGCTTCCTCTGCAACCCCAGAAAAAACTCTGCTCTTCCTCTTCCCACAGGCTGCCGGCCTCTACTCTCCCAGCTCCACCAGCAGCAGTCCAGGGGAGTCTTCAGATGACATTAAAGTGAGTATGTGTTTAATCTGTGCCAGCTAGTGCATGGGGGATGGCGCTAAGCCTGGGGACAACCAGGGTTTCCAGGGAGCTGCTTTCAAAGTGGTGGCCTCTGAGGGGACCTCTGTCATCCCATCGCCTTCCCCACAGCAGGCTGCTCCCCTTCTCTTGCAGGCGATGCCCGGACCACAGGGGTTCAGGAGGAAGTTCAACAGTCCCCTCGAAATCACTGGTAAGGACCACGGCTCTGCCCACGGGAGGTGGGGACCTGGGGGTCGATGGGCTGGGCTTTGAGGGACTCTTGGTCCTCTCTTTCTCTGCATCCAGTTGTGTGTAGAAAGGAGGAGGCAACTGGCAAGATCAGGGACAGTGATGGAAAAGCGGAGGTCAGGCTGCATGAGCTCAGTCCTCCAAGAACCAGGACTTTCTCTGCAGCCTGGGCTTCTGCCACCCCAGGGAGACATCTGCGTTACTTCATTTGCAGCATCTTCTTGGCTCTTAGACCTCAAAGCCTCACCCTAAGCCCATCATCTCTTCTGATACCAATTTCTTCCTTGCTTGCTGATCTTGGAGAAGGTATCCTTGACCCAGTTGCCCACCACTGCCTCAGCCACTGGTCTCTAGTGGGGGGCAAGAGGCCCCTACACAGCCCGGCTATGACAAGCAGCAGCTTGGGAGTGCTTCAAAGTAGATGGTGGCCTGAAACTTGGCACAGCAGCTTGTGTGGTAGGGGGCAATCACTGGAAACGTTTTATCCTGACCGATATCAGCGAGACCCATTTGGAAATGACTTTTCTATTTCTCTCTTGCCTTGCCTCATAAGCTTAAAGGCAGAAAGACTGGCTCTCTTTCCAGATAATGGAAGATGAAGGGAGGGAAGGGTGTGAAGGTCATTTAATGCAGAGAAGGGATTGTTTTTCCCCTGTGCGTGCAGACAATTAACAGTGCCGTTTCCCAAATGGAGGCTGGTAGGTGGAAAAGTCCCTTCTCCTTGTGCTGAGGAGGAGTCATCTCCTTCCTGCAAAGGGCAGGCAGATAAAGGCAGCCCAAGGTACACGTCAGCCCTGTAAGGAGATAGAGGGCTGTGCAGCTGGGTCAGACATCATCAGGCGAGCCTGATCCCCGCTGCCTGGGCTGGGTGACGGGGCAGCTCAGTCTCCTGACCACCCTTCCTGCAGGACTATAAGTTGGGCCTGCAAAGATGCAGCTGGGGGAAGTCAGTGGCGGAGAAGAGGAGATGACTTAGTAGACTCTACAACAAGAGTGTGTCGTAGGCTTGGGCAGAGAGAGCTCCTTGCAGGCTGGGCCTTTCCTGTACCACGGAGGTTTCCAGAGCAGAAGTCTTTGCAGTTGACTGCTGGCAGGCTGACCCAGCTCGCACAGCGCTCTGGAAACCCAAATAGCAGCAGCTTTTGCCTCCCTGTTGTCAAAGGGCTTCCCACCACCCTCCTGGGGAGGGAAGAACAGTGATGCATCCAAAACCACAGCCAGCAGGGGATAGTAAAACCCAAGTGACTTGGTGGGTAACTGAAACCTCTAGTGAGGTAGATGAGGACCTGCTGCCCATCTATCTTCTTTCACTACAGGTCTTGACGACTCCTTTGACCGCAACTCTGTTTACCGCGGCTCCCTGACACAGAGAAACCCCAACGGGAAGAACAGGAGAGTGGAGAGGCTCTTTGCGGTATGAACCCAGCCACCCAGGAGCATTTCTGGCCTGGAATCCATGTGGGACCTGCCTCCTCGGGCTTGTGCAGAGGGACCTGTCCTTCCCCGTGCTCTCCTCAAGCCAGTGGAGCCCCCAGCTCTTGGCATTGGCTTCACCAGGGCAGAGATGCCTGGGCATCACCCCCTGAGGTCGGGGATGTCATAAGCCTCAGGGTGGGGGGATCAAACAAGATGTATATCTTTGAATTCCCGCTGCGTGCGTGGCCTGTGGGATGGGGCAGGTCCTCGCCCCATGCGGTGGCAGATGGAGGGGACAAGGAGCACACTGGCCTCCTCCTGGGGTGGCTCGGGGTGGCGTGGGCACGACAGTGAGCTGAGGTTTCTCCCTGCGGTGCCTTGCAGAAGCCTGTGATGACCCACCTGTCCTAAGGAGAAGGGGACCCTCCTGCCACCGCATTTCACTGACGATACAAGACCTCAGCGCAAAGCCTCACCGCCTTCCCCCCAACATTCGTTCTTCCTTCTCCCATGCCCATCTCTCCCTGAAGCCCTGGACAGGAGGGAAGCTGGAGGCCATGGGCAGGAGGTCTTGCTGGGAGCTGCCAGAGAAAGGAGCAAGTCTGCACAGTGGTGCAGACACGTGGCCAGAGGATCTCATGGGAGAACGCAGGCATGAGACCTTGGCTCTGGGCAGCTCTTTGGTACCAGGTCAACAAAGAGGGAACCAGAGGGGTGCAGAGCAGAAGCGACCTCCTCGAAGGGAGCTGGATGTGGCTTTCCAGCATGGGGACTGGGGGCAGTGGCACAGCCCTCACCCTGGCAAAAGCTGTCAGTGCCTGTCCCTCGTCTCTCCCAGGCTGGTGCTGAGTGGAGAGGGGAGCTGACAGTGGACGTGGGATGCCCTTGGGGCACCCCAGGTAGAGCAGGGACCCAGGCATCCCAGCTTGGGATTCACATCCCACCAAGTTGGCACTGGTGCCCACTCCCTGCAATGTCCCTTGGAGCATGGCTTCTCTTCCCTGAGCAGCAAAGCAGTGCTGGCTCCCTCCTTGGCCAACAAATCTTTGCACAAAGCCAGGCAAACACCTGCTGAGGCTTCTTGTCACCATGCCTGAAGAATCTGTGACCATCTGGGGATGTGAGTGAGGAGAGACAAGAAAGGTGGAAGAAAGGCTGGAGGGGTTGTTGGGGATCGGTTTGTTTTTCCAGTTCTCAAAGATATCCCCTCTCCATGTGAGTCTATATCAGCAACTTTAGAAGGACTCCGGCAAGCAGAGTGTAGGTACTTCTCTGGAGGCTTTCCCCGCTCCACAGAGGGGTCGTCCCGTGCCAAGAAGCGCTTTGCGGGTGAGCATGTCCCCAGTCCCTCATGATGGGACTGTAGAACCTGGTAGGACCACCAGATCCTTTGGAGGGGCTGTGAAGGCCTCTGGGAGGTTGTGGTGGCCATGGGCTCCTTCCAGCTGACAGCAGCATTGGTAACACCCTCCCCCAGATACCCCAAATTGTTAATTTTCCTCCAACATTTAATTCTCCACATCCACTAGCCCTGGTGTATCAGTGCCTGACCCTGTACCTGTGCTCAGGACATTGGGATGGGAAGAGGGTTGCTTTCTCTTGCAGGTCACTTTGGAGGAGGTTCATGTTAAAAAATTTTGCTCAGTACCTGCTGGTCCCTGTCCTTTATAGCCTCCACCTCCCTCCCTCTGCAGTGGGCGATGTGGGGATGTCAGGTCAATGCTGGCAGTTTCCCATTGCTGGCCACTTGGGCTGGACCATTTTAGGACGTTTCTGTGTATCTGAACTAAAACCACTTTAATTATGAGTGGTAGTGTGGATTCTCATGCAAGTAACATGTATGTTTGGCTTTGGTAGTAGTAGAGACTGCTGGCTGCCTAGAAATTGGTCACCTGCAGTCAACCCAGAGCAGGCTTGTAAGTCCGTAGTCTGGGCTTCCTAGCTAGAAACAAAGCTAGTTTCTTATTTTAAAATGAAATCCTCCTGCCCTGAAGTTCAAAAGGGTAAGTGCAAACCACTGTGGTTGTCGAAACTCTCACAGACACCGCGGTGTTGCTGGGTGTATCTCTCGCTCGGTGCTAGGATGGCAGCTCCTTGGCTGGCAGAAGGGAGCTCCACCAAGATCTGGGCAAAGCTATGAGTTTGCATTCACCCTTCTGGTGTCAGGGTTCAGCCTTCACCCCAACCGCATCTCTTGCTGTATCTGGTTTCAGCCATAACTCAAGTCCTTCCACGCAACCGCTCCGACACCTGACCCTGCAAAAAAGTCATTCAGGCTGTAGTTGCTCGCATTGTTATTTGCCGGTTTCCTGCCCCATCTGCCTGTGTAGAGATTATATATATGTGCACTAAATCATTCAATAAAGGCAATTTTGTGTCTAATACCTAGGACCCATTTTGGGGCATCTGTTCTTCTAGCTGACTCAAGCAAAGGTTCCTTTCTCTTCCCATCCTCTCCTTTAACCAGCTGGTGTACCCCTTGCTTTAAATCTAGGCAGGTGAAAGCAGACAGGAGCTGAATCAGCAGCACTGAAGGAGAATGAGGGGAAATGGTGATGACCGGGATGGCAATATGACTTGTCAGATGCTGGTCACAGAGCCACGGGTGTGATGAGTGTGGGTCAGTGGTACCCAAGGGGGAGGCCAGGCGGGCAAAAGGGATGCGTGGTGGGGAGGGTAAGGAGGGGCTGACCCTGAAATGCGCTGCCCCAAATTGTATGAAAACCCAGGATCAATTCTGGCAACCAAAGCCACCCGAAACACAAGCCCACAACATTGAGGGCTTGCTTTAAATCTATATTAAATAATAGCAAAACCCCTGGTGTAGAGAGAGCCCTGCTGAGCCCAGGCTCTGGGCTTCCTTGGCTGATACTGGGGTTTTTTTTCCTCCTCTCTTCATCCCTTTGATGCCCCTCTGCAGTGACTGCATGATATTCCTGGGACTGTCCCCCAACACTGGCTGTGCTCAGGCATCGGAGCCTACCACGGCGTGAGATGGAGCTCTGTCACAGGGCAATGGGGGTGGCAGACAGAGACCTTCCCCCCTGCCGGCACCCCACTGGTGACAGTGTCTTCACCTTCCTGCCAACACAGAGAAGTTCCCTTTTTCGGGCTGTCTCTAGTCCCAGTAACTCCAGTTTTGCCTGGGGGTAGACCTGTGTTTGGACATCAACCGGTGCTCCGTGCTGGGGACCCCGGCTGGCTCCTCCAGCATCGCATCCAGCATAAAAAACATCATCAGATATCTTTACCTGGGGTTGGTTTAACCCATTTAAAATGGGAGGTGTGAAGCCCTCACACAGCAGGGACGAGCCTGATGCTGCTGCTGCCAGCCCAGGTGCCCCAGCAAGCTGCCCTCCCTCTTCTCTGTATTTAATTTTCTGGTTTCTTTAAAGCACCTTTTCTTTTCATTTTGGGTGGGGCGGGGGTGTAAGGAGAAAAGGTGGTGGCACCCGGTGTAACTCCTGCAGTGGAGCAGGTTCGTGACAACAGGACCCCGGCGTTCAGGGCAGCATCACCCACCAACCCCTTTCACGTTGGGTGAGAGGCTCCCCGTGGGTGGGGTGATGGAGCAGAAAACTTCCCCTTGTCCAAAATAACACTGGGTTGAGGACAGGGATTAACATATTCCCAAACTATCTGCCTCGGCCAGGAGAAGATAAAATGCTGATCCCTTCTGAGTTGTGAAAATCCCTGTGCTGATTTGATGAGAGGGGACAGCGGGGAGGGGAGATGCCCCGGCTCGGTCCCCACTGGGGCTCGCCTCTGACATCAGCACGAAATCGGCCATAAAAACGGCGGCCGGAGGGGACTCCAGCTCAGACGGCGGCCACTCGGCTCAGCGGGACGGCAGCCGGGCACCTCGCCTCGCCACGCCGCGGTAAGTGCAGCCCCGGAGAGGGGGAGCACCGCTTTTCTCCCCCTCTCATCATGCTTTTGTTGCTGGATAATCTCCCGAGCGCTGCTTTGCCTCTGTGTGTGTGTGTGTGTCCTTGTGTCTGTCCAGCCGGATGCGGGGGGGGGGGCTTCCAAAAGGGGGTTGTAAAAAGACAGCAGCAAACCTGAGGTCTCAGGAGCCCTGACTGGCTCCTGCCCAGCACTCTGCAAACTTCTCCTTTGCAAAAGTCCCTGGAAATAAAGCTGCCAGCGCATCCCCACTGAGTCCTTCTTAACCCAGCTCTTCCACTTTTGCCCCCTGCCCCGGTCCCTCATTGCAGGTGGCCGCAGAAATCAAGCCCATCGCTCATCCCGCCTTGCACGGTCCCGCTCATCGCCTCGGTGCCATAAAGCCTGCTACAGGGTGTTCCTGGGTTATCATTTTGGCAGTCGGGGCCAGGGCTGGGTGCCAAGGGTGGCTGCGGTCCAGCCATCACCCAGCATCAGGCAGCAAAAACCATTCGTGCCCTCGCAGCTTTTTCTTGATGCTGCCAGCCCTGCATTTTGGTGGTGGCCCCTCTCCCCAGCCCCTGGGCTGCAGGGTCCCACGGGTGCACTGGAGGCCCAAGCGAGAAGGAGCGATGCCAGGGCCTGGCCTAAGGCACTAGGCTAGAACGAAAACCTATTTTAATGAACTTGAGGTTTGCACAATTCGTGTTGGCAGGGGATATTTTCCCCAGAGGTATCAGCCCCAGTAAACCCCCCCGGTTTTGATTAAGCTGCCCCCAAATCCTTAGCCTCTGCTGCCAACCCGGAGACGCTGCGATGGGGATGGCCACACAGTCGCCCCATCCCCTCCATCGCAGCCTTCCCCTCCTGACGGGGGGCTCACCCTGTCAGCACCTAACCCAAGCGGGTTACCTCGGCGAGGGTCAAACCCCTTCGCTCCCGCAGCCGCGTCGGAGGCCGCCGTCTTCGTGGCACCAGCGGGAAGCGCCGGGGACCGGGAGGCTTCGGGGTCAAACCGCTGCGGCCAGAGAGCACCGGGGATGAAGCTGGGGGCCGCCTGCCTCCTCTGCCTGCTGCTCGCCTGCCTGACCCTGCCCGTCGCCCACGGCCGCATCCGTGAGCGCTCCATGGAAATCAGGAGTAAGGAGAGCAGGAGTAAGGGACTCGCCCCCCAGCTAACCCCCCCCGCCGCCTCCAGCCCCACTCTGCATCCCCAGACCCAGCTGCATCTGGCGGGGTGGGGGGAGGTGGGAGGCGGGGATCGCTCTGCAGAAGCAAAGGTTTGCTTTTGAAACAGCCTTTGCAACAGCTTTTATCACCCTCAGCCCCCTTTCCCGCTCCCCTGGCGTTCATCGTCCTCCCCCCCCCACCCAGCCACCCGTGGGTGCAATGCCCTGTCCCCCCTTCACAGCCTCCCCTGTCAACCCCCGCTGACAGTTCCTCGGCTTTTGCCTTGCAGACCCAGACATCGACCCCTCCTGGTACACGGGCCGTGGGATCAGGCCGGTGGGGCGGTTCGGGCGGCGGCGAGCCCTGGGTGCAGGCACCCATCCCAGGGGGGCTGGCCAGCGGCAAGCCTGCGCCCCCTCCCACCCGCACCCCCAACCCCCCCGGGAGGAGCAGAGCCCCTGAGCTGAAGCCGACAATAAAACCCTTTCTCCTCTCATCCCCGTGTCCCAGCCTCTCTGTTCCAAAACACAGTGGGGAAGGGGGCAAGGCGGGGTGCAAGGGTGGGGAGGGGGTGGTGACCCCCCAAAATTGCTGGTCTTGCCCTTTTTTTTCAGCCTGCCCTGGCATCATGTGCAGTGCAGCAGCACTTCCCTCTCTGCACAACACAGCGTATTTATCCCACACACCCCCAAAATCACCCTAAAAATAAGCTCTAGAGGCCCTCCGCTTCCCAGGTGCATCCCCTGGGGTCCCCACAGCACGCCGGCACCCATGGGTGCCCCCAACACCTTAATTTCCATGGTGTTGGGGTAAGAAAGAGCCACCCCATTTCCCTGGTGTTTCCCATCAGAAAGGCTCAGGGAGCACATGGGGCCCAATCCAGCATGCTGCGTGTCCCCAAACGTCCTCACAAGCTGTGTCCCCAATCCAAACTGTTTTACCCCCTCTCCAGTTTGGGGGTGAAAGGGACCACAGAGAAGGGTGACCCTCAGCATCCCTGCCTGTGGCTCCTGGCTCAGCATTGAGGGTCTAGAGCTGTTTGGGGAGGGAAGAGTTGATCTTGGAATGAAAGAGGCAGATGTGGGGGATGAGTGGCAATTAGCACCCAATGTCTCCCAGCTGCCCTAAGGAAGAGGATTTAGGAAGAGGAGGCATCAAATTTGCCTCTTTTTGCTGAGAAGGAGCCTCTGTCCCACTCCAGCGTGGCTCAGCCCTGGGGAAGCACCGCACGTGGGTGTCCCTGAATGGGGTAGGGTGCTGGTGGGGGGGTCCTGACCTGGAAAATCCTTAGCAAAGGGTGCTGTGGTCTCCTCCACAGGCACCATCTCCAAGGGTGTCTGCTGCCTGGAGGCTGAGCTCAGCCTGGCCAAGCCTCGCCCCGTGGGCTGGCATTGCCATCAGGGCATGCCCCTCTCCCAGGAAGGACACTATGTTCCCCAAGTCTGGCACCCCCCCGGGTTTGCTGGGCACCAGACTGTTTTGGAGAGAGCCTGTGTCCTTTTTTTTTACCTCCCTTCTTTCAGCCAAGGTGTATTCTCACAGCATAACTCATAAAACGCAAAGGGGAGGCCCTGCAAGGAATGGGCTACCGTAATGGCTGACGTTTGCTTCGGCCCTTCTCTGCCCCCAGACCTTGCTCTTATATTGACAATACATTGGTGATTTCTCCAAAGAATGGGCTGTGACCCCTGTAATGAGTTGGGAGGGGGCTGGTGGGATGAGGGGAGCACTGGCTCCTGTCCCTGCCACCCCCAGGCTTCCTGTGGTCTCCACCTGCAGGTTGACATCTAGGTCAGGAAAAAAAAAAAAAAAAACAAAAAACAAAAAAAAAACACAACACAACACCTTTAGGGAAATATTCTCTTTATTTGCAGCCTGGGTATAAAGCCAGTGGGATGAACCTGCTTCACTCTGCAAAGTTAAACCCTCCCTTTTCAGATGGGAAGGGACACGGAGGAGGTGATGTGCAGCTTGGCTGGGGGGATGTCACCAGTCAGGGCCGGTGGCAGCAGTGCTGGCAGGTCACACTCCTCTCTGGAAGCGGGCAGTTGGTGGCAGAAACCCTTTTGCTTCACCTCTTGGATGAAGCCAGTGCTGCAGAGTTGAAGAGGGCCCCATGCTCCCAGGATGGGCTCTACACTCCAAGGGGGAGGGTGGTTGGGCTGAGCTGCCCCTGTGCTTCTGTCCCCACCCCTGTTCTGTCACTGCTCTTCTTGGAGACCTCATCCAGCCACCGCTGAGCTCCAGAGCTGCCCGTCCTCAGAGCCGGCAGCACCCTGTCCTCGCCCCGCTCTCCCCCAGGTCCACTGTTGAGCTCCCATGTGGGGACAGGGTGGATGCCTTCTCTTGTTCCCGCTGCAGGAGCTCTTGGGCTAGGAAGAAACACAATGTGAGAAAGGGCTCATTTCTCCTGCCGGTGAGGTGGGATGGGACAGCCCGGGGAGCCACTGATGGCGGCTGGTGCTGTCTCGCAGTAACCACATTAGATCTCTACTGAACAGCTACGCTGTGGACACCATTACACCTAGACTGGATACTAAAGCAAAAGAAAATTCTGGCTTTGCGAGAGGGCCTGAACTTCCTCTGTTGGAACATCATGGGATGGATCTGTCCATCCTTCTGCCCTAAGAGGTGTGGCACGTTTCGCAGAAACCATGGACTGCTGTGGCTGTGACCCTTGCCCAGTGTGGTGCAAACTGGTCAGGCTGGGAAGAAGACCTCAGTGGCAAGCACGAGCAATGAAGGGGGTCAGCTCTGCAGAGAGGAAGGCCTTTACAGCCTTGAAGCAGAGGTTTGGGCCCTGGGGTTCACCCGCCTCTCCCCTCACCTAGAGTCTTCGCACAACTCACCTACAGCCAGAAATACATCATTCACTTGGTGGTTGGATTTTGCAGATGTCTCCATGAACAGGAGGCCCTTGGTCCTTGCAAACTCTTCCCCCTCCTAAGTGGAGACAAGCAGAGTTATTGCCCCTGCCCCCTCTGGGGCTGCGTGTTTGATTATGGTGGCATTTCATGGCAGGTCAATAATCGTACAGGGACTTTGGAGGTGCTTGAAAGCCTTTTAAATTCTCAGCTTTGCTAGGACATATCCCAGTGCCTGCTGGTGTGAGGGGGCCTGGGAGCTCCACCACAGGGACTCACCTTGGTGGCAACCTCTCGCTCAGCAGCAAGGTCTGTCTTGTTGCCCACCAAAGCAATGATGATTTCATCGGGAAGGAATTCCTTCTCCAGGTCCCTCAGCCACAGCTTTGCTCTGTTGAGTGTTTCCTGGAGAGATGGAGACAAAACTAGCCAGTGATACAGTTTTGATTAATCCCTTTGTCTCAGGCATAGCAAAGCTGGGCAGGTGGCACCAAATCAAAGTGGGTGGAAGAGATGTGGTGGGGAGGCTTTGATTGCCCTCTCCCTCAGGGAAACAAGTCAAAGACCCTCAAACACCTTTAGGGATAAATCAGCCTTGGACGGGATGCACCCTTTCAGCACGGCAGCAGAAATCACCCCTGGGGTGGTGGCATGGTCCTGCGTGGGCAGGGACAGGCCCTGGCACATCCCAGGTGGGATGTTTATCTTCTCAGGCAGAGCTCATGTATTGCTTTCTCCTCTACCAAGGACAAAAACCATCATCTGGACACCTCTGTCCCTCCAGTGCTGCTGCAGCATGGCATAGTTTCGGCACGGGCGGGATCAGCATCCCCTGCCTTACCTTGTTAGCGATGTCGTAAACGAGGAGAGCAGCGTGGGCGCCCCGGTAGTAGAGGTGGCAGACGCTGTGGTACTTCTCCTGGCCTGCCGTGTCCCAGATCTCAAACTTGACAGTGGCTGCCCCCAGATTGAGCATCTGTGTGAAGAAGGAACCTGCAAGCAAGATGCAGGGTGCACATTCGCTTGCAGCAAGAGCAGAGAGCTCAGATGTGATGCTGCCGTGAAGTCAAACCCATCCCGAGAGCCGGTAACAATACTTTAACACACAAAATTGGGCTGGGTTTCTCAAAAGCACTGGCACCACTGGTGGGATGGTGTGTCACAGGGCAAGGCAGCCTGTAGCAGGCTGGGAGCCCTTCCTGGCAGCAGATTGGGGTGGATGCACACCGGTTTTGCTGTCAGATAGCTCTAATCTTTGCAGAATAGCCCCCAGATAGAGAGCCACCTCCACCTTCCTGGTGGGTCAGACCTGTGAGAGCCGTGAAGAGGAATATCCATCAAAAAGGGCTCCCACTGGAGGGGAACCTCCATCCCTGCTCCCAGGGAGCAGATGGCTGCTTATTGACCAGCCAGAGCCAAGGCAGGGGGGACAAGGGGAGAAGCTCCGCAGGGCCTCACTCTCCTCCACCAGCTAGCTCTTCAGGCTCCAGGTGGGACCCCAACCTCTGTGCCTGCTCGCAAAACCCAGGTGTATCATGTAAAATTAACATCTATAATGTCTATATGCTGTAGGAAGCTGTGCTGATGAGAACGTTCAGGGGAGGCAGCTTGATCCAAGCAGGTGTGTTGGCCCAAGGGAAGGAGCAGAGCTCTCGCAGCAATCCAGGTGGTTTTCATCAAAGCGTGAGCATGCACGCGGCCTGCCTTTGGGCACGGGTTGTTGATCGTGGCTTGTCAGGATAGGATGTGCTTATGCTCTCCCCTTTGCCAGCGGGGCAGAGCATGGGGTCTGCAGCCTGGCCAGGGCGTGGGGAGGTCTGCGCTCTCATCTCTGCGGGCAGGGCTGGAGGAATGAGGTGCTGCTGTGAACCCATCATCGGGCAGGGCTGCGGGGGGGTCCTGCCCTCCTGCACCCCAGCCAGAACCTCCTTGCTCCAGCGGGACATTGAGGCTGGGGCAGCACACTTACAGGAGAGACTCTCCTCGGGTGTCTGAATAGCTGTGAGGGACAGAGCGTGCACAGGGCAGGTGGGACCATGCCACTGGGACCCTAGGTTTCCCTCATTTCACTGCTCATCTGCCTCCAAAAAGCAGCGCTAATCCAAAGTGATGCCATTTGGATGTGGCTTTTCTTACAGCCTGGTGCTAAGGAAAATGGGCTGCAGAGCTCCAAAGGTGACAGTGATGGGGGAGGTCTGGCTCTGGGGCAAGTCCGTATCCCGTTCAAAAGCAGGTCTGTGCTACTGCAGGATATACCAACCTCTTCTCCTGCATCCCACCCTGCTGCAAGGAAGGGCATCAGGCCTGGTCTCTTGTCCAGAGCCATCAAGCTATTGAAGCTACTCACTCACATCCCACAGTTGGCAGCGACTCCCTGAAGTCATTTTTCACGTATCGGTAGGCCAGGCTTGACTTTCCCACTGATGTGCTCCCCAGCAGAACCACCTTGTAGATGTAGGTGGGATGAATCCCCTCCACGGAGTTGCCTGGCATTGGTTTCTGTGCCATGCCCTGCAAGGAAACCAACTCTGTTCAAAACACATCTGCAGTGATTCCAGCTCCATCAGCTGAGCCTCCTGCATCAACTTCTGACCGGCACCAGCAGGGCAGGTGGGGTTTAACCTCAAAATAGGCTAGCACAAAACCACTAATATCCTGAATCAAATTTAATACAACAAACCATCTGCCATTCTCAGTTATGACCAGAGGGTGGAGATCTTTAGGAAGAAAATTGATGCAAGAGGTCTTCTTGGATGTAGACAAGGAGCTTGGATTGGGTGCATCTCCTTTAAAGAGAGGACACGCTAGAGAAAGGTAATGGCAGAGAGACATCACTTATGGGTGTGCCTTGCTCTTGAGCATGCCTCCTTCCCCAAAGTCCCGGTGAAGAGCTTAGGCTTATGTTCCATGCTTGTTGTGGGTCTTGCTAGAAGTTATACCAGGAGTGCTTAACTCAGGCATGGAGGTGATGCTGCTACCAGCTTGCTGAGGACACTGCTGAGGGGATGGCTGGGCACCCCAAGAGCTGCTGGGCTTTGTGGCGGCAACACTTCAAGCCAGGATGAAACAGCAGGAGTGAGAGGACCCGACTCCAGCACCCTTGAGGACAGCAGCACACAAAGCAGGCAGCACATGCTCCTCCACCACGGATTAAGAAACCCTGGGCAGACCAAGCCCGGGAAGTCTCACACCCTCATGACCGTTGTACCATGGAGTGTGACTCTGCATCACTCGGGGTGGAGCTACACTGCACGGTGACACCGGGCAGCGGGGGAGTATGGCCCAAAGTAACGGTGGTCGCCTCAAACCTGACCTGAAGAGTTGCTGCAGAGCGTTGGCCACAGGCTGGGAAGATGGCAGTCGGTGTGAACCCTCCTGGGCAGCACGTTTCCCTTTCTCCCAGCCTCCGGCTCAAGGAAATGACGCTGCCTTGCTGTCGGAGGGAGCTGTCAGTGCTGGGTGGCAAATAACACTGCCTTGCTGCTAGCCAAAGCTTTGCCTTGGCTCCTCCTTGCAGAGCTCCTCCTCTAAAAACACTAAGCTCGAGCAGAGAGCTCTGCAGGAGAGGGGGAGGTTCGTGCAGAACTCGAAGATGAAAGGTCATGGGGTGTGGGACTGAGCAGGAGAGGGCACGAGATGACCTTACGTGCACTTATCCCACTTCACACGCAGCAGCAAAGGGGAAACACACCACCAGCAAGCCCATGATTACTGTGTGCAGAGATAGGATGTGCCTCCTATACACATCCAAGCTTCTAACACCCAAAGACAGCAGAGGAGCCTTTGTGAAGGATGCTAAAATGTTAATATTCTGCTGCTGGTCCCTGCCTGTGTGTCCTGACCCTCTCGCTGCTGTTGCGTGCCAGATGAAGAGCCTCCCATGCCGAGGTGAACGCTGCTGTCGTGGGGTGCTCCCCTTTGTGTGCTTTTGAAGCAAGCCCCGGTCAGCCAGAGAGCAGGGACCTGCAAAGCTTATAATGAAGATGTGGTGCAAATAGTGCAACTTCTACCTGGGGCTCGCGGGAGTTTGGCGTGCAGAACTTGCAGATGAGCAAGAAATAGTACCTTTATAAAGGCACTAACAGCTGCACTAGCAATGTAGCTCCTGGCCCAGGAAGGGGTCTTGGCTCCCCTGTCTGATAAAAGCCTCTTGTTCCTGCACGCTGCTCATCCCACATCTCCTTCATTTTGCCTGTCTTCCCCCTGCAATCTGGACGGCTCCAGACCTTTAATTCTTCTCCCTTCCCTGATCCTGTTGTCACAGCAGGTTGTTGTTAAGAGCGTTCCTCAGTGCCGCCTGAACCAGAGTCTCTATCTGTAGTTTTTCTGTTCCCTGAGATAGCTTTCATACCCTTGAAAAACAGGGGTAAAATCTTTTCCACCAGCTCATACAGCCCAGTGATGAAGAGCAGGATTGCGGTTTGTGCAGCACAGCTAGCTACTGATGGGTTTTGTTTTGTTTTGCTTTGTTTTTTTAAGCAGGAAAAAGATAAACCCTGCAGTGCAGCATAAGGCTGTGCTCCTTCTGGTATTAATTAGACACCATTGCCTCTTTACAGGCCTGGAAATAAGGCTGCTGTCCTTTCTGGGAAGTTACGTTAGCTACTGTAGGTGATGTGCCGTAAAACTCTACAGAGAAGCAAGAAGCTGCACGAAAAACACTCAGAATTGTCTATATTAAATTCAATTTTGCATTATTTCACTCTGTCGCTTTCTGTTTAACCCCAGAAGGCTGTATTGATGCTGGGACAGAGCTCACCTGAGAACTACTGCAATGAGAGAAATTTCCTTGCAAACTTTTCATACTAGCAAACACCCATGAGCGATGGGGAGTTTTGCCAACGCTCATTCAAAACAATTCTTTTCCCCGTGTTAAGAGGCAGAAGGTGAGTCTCCCTTTCAGCCCAAGGAGAATGGCAAGGAAGTAAAACAAGTCGCTTTATTCTGATTCAATGGAAAATAGGATTTAGGGAAAACACTGTTCCCTTTTTTTTTTTTTTTTGGAAGGAAGGAAGGAGTGTACAGAGTAAAACCCTGTGCTCACTGGCTAAGGGACTGTGGGGAAATCCCTTCAGACATCTCATGTGGCTGGTAGTCACCCTTCTGCAGCTGCTCCCTGCCATGGGGAAGAGCCTGTCAGTGAGACCCAGCTTAGGGTTATAGTCAGCTCCACAAGTCCAGGATGTTGTTCTGGCAGGGTCACCAACCCCTGCTCTGGGTGACAATAATGGCACAAACAGCATCCCTGTTCTTTCAGCCTGTGCTGCCGATGAAGCAGAGGAAGCTCATTCCTCATCTGGAAACCTCCCTGACTTCCCTGGGCTGAGACTGACTAACCGAGCATATCCAGGAGAAACATTTAAAGCAACTTTCCTGCTGATTTCTGTGAGTTAAGCCCCAGCAGAGTGCACCTGCATGCCAGAAAGCTTCTGGCAGCATAACTAGAATAAGTTTGATTTATCTCACTGCAAACTCGAAACTCTGAAGAAGTCACCGATGCTTCTACGCAAAGTGGCTTTAGCAAATTTTCCCATGCAGGCTTTGAAAGGCTGCGGTGTAACCTGAACTGGGAGTGCTTAGATCCTGGATTTCGGGGCTTTATAGTTTGATCCTGGTAAAGAACAACTCAGCAACTTAGGGAGCATCCTGGGGAACAGCTGAGGTGTTACAAGTCCTGTCCTTGTGCCCAGAGGCCATGCCGAGGGGCAGGAAAAACTGAACCTCTAATATAAAGAGCCGGAGATTAGTCTAGACAAGCATTTCTCTTCAATCAACTGTAAAAGTCCTGTTGGTGGATTTAGTCTCCAGACACAGCTTAATATTTTGTGCCAGCCTGTGTCTAGCAGCAGATGTTCAGGGCAGGTTTGCCTGACCTTACACTTACCTAGGAGGTGAGGACCAAAACGGCCGTGACGCAGAATTGTTTCTCGCTTCCTAATGGAGGATTAAGCATCGCTGCACCCAGGAAATTGTGTTCTCGGCCAGACGCCCCCGTTCCCCTGTCTCGATGTCTCCTCTCTCCTTCCCATGGGCAATAGGTGATTATGTGGCGGCAGCTCTGACCAGCATTAACCAGTTTCCCCCGGTGGAGCCCACTGGTTTAATGTAAATCAACTTAAAGGTAATCTGTTTGTCGGGTACAGCAGCAGCGCCAGATCAGTGACACTGCACTCGAACCTCCTGCCCTCACTGTTTCCAAGAAGGAACCTGACAAATCTGTTTATGAGGGTGACTCAGTTGTTTATAATTAGCAGGAAAGTGGACTTTATCTAAGGAGCATCCTCTCAAACTCGTGTTTTATGGGCATAAACACTAGTAATAAAAAACAGAAACATGAGGTGGCAGAGTAGATATTTGCGCTGGAATGCGACAGCAAGGGCTTGGCTTTCTCCACTCGGTAAATTAGTATCTCTGCAGTATTTTTCACCTGGGGAGGGGGGATCCTGGTATATGTATTGTCAGGGGATAAGCCTTTTATTTCCAAAGGAAAACAGTGAAAAAAAAGAAAAGCAATGCGTACTTTTGAGAATGGAGCTACTGAGAAGTGTTATTTAAGAATCTATTGAACTTCCTGGGAAATTAATCATGTTTAAGTCTAATGATGTCGAACTGATGTCTAAGCTTTTCAAAACCACAAGCTCTAAGATGATCCTAAAACCGTCAAAGACATTTGTGGAGTTTCTGCAGGGGCGCAGCAGTGACCAAGAACCACAGTTAATGAGCTCCTTGAAAAAAAAAAGAACCCCAGTGCTACCTGTGTAAGTCTACAGCCCTGAAATTTTGGGACACAAAGTTTTTATGTTCTTTCAGATGTAGATTGGTTTTTTTTTCCCCTGGATAGCGGTCATGCACCTACAGCCCCAATTAATTTCTAGGATTCATCTCAAAGCACCCTTTTGCTTCTGGGAGCCTCCTCCTACCTGCTAAAGCTCTCGCAGCGCTGGTGTAGGAGTGTGGCCGCTTGGAAAGTTCGCTTAAGCCAAGGTTACCAGGGGATGCAAAAATCCCAACTGCAAAGACTTAATGCGTAAACAGTGTTAGATCTACATAGTGCTGATTTCCCAATGAAGTCAGCCCTCCTTGAAGCTAAGGGGAACAGAATAAGGGTCATTAACTGTGCAGCTGGAGTGGGTTGGGGAAATAGGGCAGCAATAAATGGACATTGCCCTGGGCTGTGGGTGAAACCAAACGCTCCAAGACCTTCGCAGCAGCTCTTCGGCTGCCTGAGAGGGTAGGGGTAGGGCAGAAGGCTTCCTAAGCCTTCTAAAATCTCTTCTCTTGGGCCTGGAGAGACTGAGGATGGTGCTACCCTCCCCGGTGGATGCCCCTTTGCGGCTGGGATACAGGGCTGCTTCCCAGTGGGAGGATGAGAATCCCAGGAGCTTCTCCGGGAAAGGCACCTCAGAGATGGTGGGTCATGGCTGGGGTTTGCCCTGCGGGGAATCCCCCGGCGGAGTTACCTTCCCGAAGCCTTGGTCTCCTCCCAGCACTCCGGTCCGTGGCGCCAGGGGCGAGGGCCCCGTCCGGCTGCCTGCGCCTCTCCGTACCGGGGACAGATAAAAGCGAAACCAGCCGGTGTCAAAGGTGAGAGGTGACCGGAGATCAGCGAACCTTAGACCCGGGCAAGGCGGGACCACAGGGCTGCTGTCACGGTGAGCGGGGCCGGTGGCCGTGCCCCCCGCACCCCCTCCATCCACCCTTCCCTCCGTCTTTCCCCGCTTCCCATGCTGGGGTTTGGCAGTGGGTGGATGGACAGATGGATGAATGGGGGGGTTGTTTTTTCCCCATGCCTCAGGGCCCAAGGCCAGCCCGGCTACCAGGGCCATGGGGAGTAAAAGCAGCCTGCACCCCACCACAGGGGTTTGAGGACTGGGGAGGACTGGTTTCAGGACCAGCCAGAGCCACATCATGCCCGGCCTTCTCTGCCTTTTATAATACAGCAATTTCTGCTGACGCACGTTAGACCTGGCTTTGGTCGAGTGCCAAGGTAAGGACTCAGATAACTTGGGCCTGGGATTGCCAAAGCAATTTGTTTTCAGGAGCGTGGCTGGTTTACTAGCTGGCAGGAGATGGCACACCCGCTTCTCTTTTACTTACTAAAAGGCTTTTACTGCCTTTTAATTAGGATAATAGCTAGTTACCACAGGCAGTTGGGGCTTGGTGCTTTGGAGAAGGCTGATCTTGTTAAAGCTCTGGTATCTTGGGAGACCACAGCATATTAAGGCATTGGGATAACGGGTCTGGAGTAAGAACAGAAAGATCTGATAATGAAAAATCTAAATGAAGATAGTTTTTTAATTTCTGTCACTCATCTTGTAATAGTCAGTGTCTTTCCTTCAAGTAACAGCTCCTAAAGTTTTCTGGAAGTGAAACAGACTTTACAAAATCTAGTCCTAAAAGTTATAGGGAGCAGGGTGAAAAGCAGGAGTCCTACAAGAGAGCTTAAAAAAAACATCATCCCAGTTTTGAAATGAAGAGCACGTCTTGTGACTCCCAAGGCCTGACTGCTGCGGCTCGGTTACTTCCCATGCCTATGATGAAATCCCGTGTGCGGACGCCTGAGAGTTGCATTGATGTCACACGGGAGCAGTGCCCCCACCCAGCTGAATCACCGCGAGAGGTTTTGGTCTGCGAGCCAAATGAGAGCGTTTCCCCTCGTTTGGGAATGTGTCCATGCACGGATTTGCACCACTGAAGCAAAACTGTCTTGAGTATACCCACGTCTGCCTCCAGCCTGAGAGCAGATCTCACCCTGCAGCTTTTTTTGCCAAAGGGAGGGAAAGCGTTACCATCCCAGGCCCCTTCCCATCAGCTCTGCAGAGACTACAATGGGATTTGGGGATCCTTTGAAGGTATTTCTATCACAACACTATGAAAACCCAAACCATCTGAGACTGGTGTCATTTTTTCAGCACAAAGCAGTTTATGTGGTCCTGTGCCTCTCCTGTAACTTCTTGCACAAGGCTGTGCTGTGAAATGAGCTGACTTAAAGCCTTATTTTTATTCCAGGGCTTTGGATAGATCAGTTCTTCAGCAGGAGTCTCAGTGTGACCCAGTGAACAGTCGCACTGGCACAGCAGAGGGGTAGAAAGGTGTTTCGGGGTTTGGGAAGGGCTGGGGGCATGGATGCCTCAGGCTGGGATTGCTGCAGCGAGGGTCCTTGCCCGCAGCAATGAGCAATGCTGAAAGGCAGTCTGCTCCCATTTATCCACTGCTTTTGACCTACAAGCTGTGGTAACGTCATGCACCCAAACTAAGCATCTAATTCTTAGTGGAAAATGGGGCTCTCAGTCTTGCATGGAAGGCTTTGAAGCCTTATGAAAGGATTGCTTTGTAGCTGCTAAGAGAAACTTCATTTCCAACTCGCGCTGCTGCAATAAGCACCCATCTCATGCTCTGTTATTTTCATACCAGCCTCCTCTGCCCGAGCAGATGTTACGTCTCAGATGCCTTTGTTAAGGGCTTTTATAAAAGGAGATGGTGTAAAAGAGACGCCTGCAGAAAGTGCTATGACCTGGCTGGTGTAATGGCCCCTGAGTCCCCCGGAGCCCAGGGGAACGTGCCGGCTCCTGCCGAGCCAGACCCCAGTAGAGGGCACAGCTCCTCTGTGATTTAAGACAACGGCGACGCCGGCTTCCAAGTCTCATTTCTGAACTGGACAACTAAATAGACACCAGTCAGTGAGGGTGACGGAAGAGCCGGGCTCAGGTCTCCTGCCAGAACCGCATCTGGACAGCCAGCTTTTCTTTGAGTGGGCTCTGTTCTCCAACCAACCAGGGTGTGAACCTTTGTTATAAACCAGAGCTTTTTCACACACTGTCTTGGTCTGCCTGCCCGCTCCCTGAGCGTGTGAAAATCTTGCTGTCCTGGGTGCTCAGGATCAGGCCTCCTTCAGCAGCAAGTGGTTTGCAAATAAAGACTGCGGCTGCATCTGAATTGGATGGGCAGGGCGTCAGGAGTGACTTGTACAAAACTAGGGATGCGCCTTGCTCAGCGGTGCTTGTGCAGTGAAAAGTGCCTCACCTGAGATAAATTTTGCTGGTAAAAACTGGGCATTGGTTGTTTTTCAAAGGTTAGGGATTGCATTTCATTTTATGCTTGCCTGGTGTAATTACGGCACAAGCTTTTGCAGGACAGGTCTGGCAGCAGGGGTGGTATGGAGTAAATACTGCAGCCCAGCAATGCATGATCTAAGTGCCTGGAACCCCTCTGTAGACCTTCCCCCACTGCTCCACCTCAGCTTTTTTCTTTGATTTTTAACTGTGAAGGAAACGATGACATTTCAGTGATGCACCAGAATGCCAGGCTAGGTCAAAATAAAATTCATAGAGAAAACATGCAAGAATAATTTCAATAATCTCATATTTCTGGCTCTCCCTGCTATGTAACTTTGGGCAGTTTCTTCTCCTTCCCTCTTTCTCTGAGTAAAAGGTTTCCATGTGCTCCCCAATGTCCTCTGTGCAGGTAGCCCAGTGCAGGAGATCTGATCTCCTTTGAGGCTCCCACACTGCTGAACCAATGCCAACACCTTGTATTTCTCAAAAATTATTAACTGCTCAGCCTCAGCTTTAGTGTTTTTGGACCCCTGAGATCCCTGAATACCATGAAGTTGTTCCTGATGGGTTAATTTTCATCCAAAACACTCCCATTTCTTCATATTTAGTGTGATTCAAGAGTATGGCTGTGGTCTCAGCAGCCCTGCTCCGCTGAGCACTGCTCGTGCCACTTGCTTGAGCACCTCCAGGCTCTTGTTTTCTGCTCACATCTTGCCCCATTTTGCTTGGGGACAGGTGGCTGTGACCTCACTCCTGAATTTGGCTGGTCTGACAAGGAACAGCCACAGATACATGAGTGTGTTTCAGCTGCCTCGATTACACCACGAGCACTGCTGTCCGCCTTGCCTCTTGCTCTCTGAAGAAAACGTCTGACAGCACAAGTGGCTTTTTAGGTTTTTTTCTTGCTGATGCTAGGGGATGTGGAGGAGCAGGAAAACTGTGTTATTTACACTGGAAGGGCTTTGTGAGACTTTTCTGGCCTAAACCGTGGAGCCAGGGTTTGCTAGAGCTTCTTTGAAATTACACCTGTACAGATTGAAGTTGCTGCAACAAGGAGAGAGCAGCATGAGCTCATTAGATATGGTGAACTGGAAATCCTTGTTTGCTTTTTTCTCAGAAAGCCATGTATCTATAATGCATGTGCATACATGTATGCAGGCATTTTAGAAAGTACAGGGTGCATATTTGATAGCGTCTGAGTCCCGCTGTTGTCCTGCGCGGTGGCCCGGTGGCTTCAGGGCTCCGGGCTGCACTGGAAGCCCATCGTGCCCACAGGCCACTGCTGACCTGATGTAAAGCCTCTGCTGCTGCAAACTGCTCTATATATAGGCTCTGATGGGCTGCCTCTGTATTGCCAGGCTTTCCAAGAGCGTCGCCCATCGTCTTGATGCTGTTGCAAAGCCAACACTGTGTCTATTGTGAGCTCTGGCTATCTGGACAGAAGTGAGGTTATGGTCAGATTTAGACATCTGACAATGGGCATGCAGCGCCTGGAATTAATGAGCATAGAAATGTGGCTTTTGTTATGACCTTGCCTAAGTGATTTTGGCTCCTGGGCCAGCTGTAGGACAGACAACTTGTCCTTCTGCACTGCCAGATTCAAAGGAACCAGTTACTTGTGTGCGAGTATATATAGCATGCCTTGCTTTTAGGATATAATTATTTTGGTTTAGCTGTATTGATATAAATAAGCTGACTGATCGGAATCCACCTGTGGTCCTGACCCTGCTGTGCAGAGCAGGTCTCTTCACTGTGCTGCTTTGAGCAGGGCTCTGAAACACTGAGTGTTGGTCTGGGGAGACCCCGGCCAGCCCTGAGAGAGGTGGGCATGCCGCCTCTCACTGAGCAAGCCAGCCTGGCCCTTGTCAGCAGCCAGCAGACACAAAGCCTCAGAAATTGGCTGGGGCTCTTCTATTTTTAAAAGCTTATTTGTTTCAAGAAAAAACATCTGAAACTACGGTAAGCAAAATGAATTCAAAATAATAGATCCATCCAGAAGTCGCAACAAATTATGTTCTCAAAACTGTTCGCCATAGCTGTGCTGTTAAACATTTAATTCCATTCTTTCCGCGATGGTTCTCATAGAAAGCACGGGTAAGAAGTTAATCACAGAGGCCTGGCTCAGAATGGAATAGGTTTTTTTAAGCATCCTGGTCCTTGTTGTTTCTCCTTTTCTGTGCCTGCAGTAATGTCATGAACTGATGCAGTAAGATGAACAAGAGTTCAGCTCCTGAAGCCCGAAGACCCAGGACAGCCCACTTGTGACCATACAGGAACAGTTTGTCACTGCTGCAATCGGGCATTGAAATACCATTTTGTCGTTTTGAGAGGAGGAAAGGTTGTGCTTTTTTTAACGAAAAAAGATTGGGCTCCTCACTGCTGCACTGTTAGAGAGTTAAGAAATATTTTGAGGATTGGTGCAGCTGTAATGATGAACAGATCATTTACAGTGAGGCTCGAAACTGAGCCTGACATGAACTGCTTCAGGCTTCTAGAATGCTAGTCTTCCTGTATTAATTATTAACATTGGTAAAACACTCCAGAGATTGTCTTGGAAACATTCAACAAGCTTAATATTAATGGCTCCCAGATGATAAGTGATGGTGAACATTAGCATGTGTTAAAGACCGAGGAGGGAAAATAACTACTGATTACAATAAACATTTTAAGTATAGTGGGTTTAAATTACAAAAAGCATACAAGTGTGAACCACAAGAAAGGCTTTCCTATAGCATTGGCTGCTCCCCATCTGAAGAGACAGATAATATTGTTTATGCGTTCGAAATTGCACTTGATGAGTCACAATAAATAGCCTTGAAGCATAGGGATGTGCTGAGGTGGAAGATGTCTCCCTCACACCAACTTGCTCTTCAGAGCAGCCGTGCTCCAGCTAGAGACTGTCGCAGGCAGCTGCCTACCCACGCTGGTTACCTGCTAGCCACAATCCCTTGTGATTTATAGGGCATTTCTCAGAATTTAAGAGTTGCTATGAGCAGCCCCAGCTGCAGGTGCTGGGGTGGAAGGAGGTATGAGAAGTAGTCAGTGCTCCCTTTTAGTGCACGGAGTGGTTCTTGCCATATGTCTAGTACGTAAATTGCAACTTTTGTGAAAGGTACACGTGGCTTTCCCTAGTAAAAACAGATGCATCGAACTTTTTGCTTATCCCAAACTCCATGTTCTCTTTTACTCAGCAGACCTTGGCCAGGAGGAGCCCCCTCTCCACATCCAGCCCACCTTGCCAAGAGAGCTGTGATGCAGAGACCTCTGGCTCTAGCCTGGGTACATGATTTCGAAGGGGAGCCGGCTCCTGAAGGGTTTGGAAACAATGGAAACAGTTCTGTGAAATAAGGGACATCTTTATATAACAAGGTCCAGGTTTTGCAGCGTTTTACATGATTAAGCATTTTACATACTTAAGCATTCTCTTCCACGTGTGTGGTTTGGTGCCTTCCGTGAGCTCCATGTGCTGCTTTTTAGGGGATATCACATTTGGGATGGACCTTGACCTCTCTCATAAACTTGGTGGTAGCTGGTCAGCCGGCTTAAGCTGTTAGCCTGGGACCAGCGGACACTCACAGAGTGATCACACATGTTCCCTTAATAAACTAGGCTAAAACTGGCCGAAGGTGGTACCTTCCTATGCAAAGGGCTATCAAGGAGCTCACTGACAGCCAAAAGTTGCTCCCAGCTCAGTAATCTCCCCCAGAAGTGTTTCATCTGTTTGTGTTTGCAAGACTTTTGTAATGAATGTGACTGAAAACGGCTTGCTGCTGCTTGGAAAGAGAAATATTTAAGTAATACTGTCTAGCACAGACTTGGAAAGCTCGCATGGGTGTGAACATAATTTTTTTTCCCCCTGGAGTCCCCACCCAGCTTTTGGGTGTATAGTACAGGCATGCTCATAGGGCATTTTATGACGGGTTCTGCCTCTCTCTGCTTTACAGCAGGCCAGTGGCCACATCGGAATTTTTTCAGGGCATGTCTAAATATTTGGCTGAGTTTCACCTAGTTCTCAGTCTCATGGACTGGATGTTATAGGCATTGTCTGTAAAGGCACAAGAATAGAAATTATTTCATCTGTATGAGCCTGAGCAACCTCGTTTAACAACAGCCACTGCTGGAAGAGTATAGTAAAGCAGTCATTCTGTTACGCAGAGGTGAAATGAGTCATCTGTGGCCAATAAACTAGGTAGGAATTAAGATATCTCGGGGGGGAACCATTATCTGCTGTTACCTAGAGCAACTCCTTTTATAATTGAAAAATGTATTAAAAATTATTTTGGGAATTTCTAATTAGTTGAGTTGAGCCACTAATATGCTCAGGATGTTTCAGAAACTTAAACTAGTGACTGCCCCAAAAAAGGCCACCACAGAGAAGTCTCTTTCCTGCCTTTACCCTCTGCCACCTCAGCTACAAGGTCAGGGAGGATGAAAACTTCTGTAGAAATTGAGGTTGGGCAACAAAGGCAGCGTCTGCCAATCCCTGGGGAGATGACTCCTTCTAACAGTGCCCAGCCCTACACGGCTTCAGGCTGGAAACCCTGCAATAAGGAGCTACATTGAGTAGCCGTCCTTAGGGAAATGCACAGCTGGGAAAGTCAAAAGGCAAAAGAAAGGTGAGGCCGCTCTGTTCCTGCCTCTGGCACCTGTTTCCAGTTTCCCAGTCCTTGACAAGCCATTCAGCCAGCTAGGGAAGCTGGTGGTTTCTAGATGTGAGCACACATTTTGCTTTTTGTCCAGCTTGGGGCACTCAATGTTTGCTTGCTTTCTTTCCTTTTTCTTTCCTTTTTCTTTCCTTTTTCTTTCCTTTTTCTTTCCTTTTCTTCTTTCTTTCTTTCTTTCTTTCTTTCTTTCTTTCTTTCTTTCTTTCTTTCTTTCTTTCTTTCTTTCTTTCTTTCTTTCTTTCTTTCTTTCTTTCTTTCTTTCTTTCTTTCTTTCTTTCTTTCTTTCTTTCTTTCTTTCTTTCTTTCTTTCTTTCTTTCTTTCTTTCTTTCTTTCTTTCTTTCTTCTTTCTTTCTTTCTTTCTTTCTTTCTTTCTTTCTTTCTTTCTTTCTTTCTTTCTTTCTTTCTTTCTTTCTTTCTTTCTTTCTTTCTTTCTTTCTTTCTTTCTTTCTTCCTTTCTTCCTTTCTTCCTTTCTTCCTTTCTTCCTTTCTTCCTTTCTTCCTTTCTTTTTCTTCCTTCCTTCCTTCCTTCCTTCCTTCCTTCCTTCCTTCCTTCCTTCCTTCCTTCCTTCCTTCCTTCCTTCCTTCCTTCCTTCCTTCCTTCCTTCCTTCCTTCCTTCCTTCCTTCCTTCCTTCCTTCCTTCCTTCCTTCCTTCCTTCCTTCCTTCCTTCCTTCCTTCCTTCCTTCCTTCCTTCCTTCCTTCCTTCCTTCCTTCCTTCCTTCCTTCCTTCCTTCTCTCTCTCTCTCTCTCTCTCTTTCTCTCTCTCTTTCTCTCTTTCTCTCCTTCTCTTTCTCTCTCTCTCTCTCATTTTTTTCTTTCCTTCTTTCCTTCTTTCTCTCCCTCTCTCTCCCTCTCTCTTCCTTTCTCCCTTTCTCCCTTTCTCTCTTCATGCAGCTGAAATGAAAGGGTTCTGCAGCAGCTCATTGGGGTTGGGAAAAAAAAAATCTTTTCATTGTTTCCACAATTGGAAGGAAAAGTAAACACTGGAGAATTTGACAACACTTGTCTGTTTTGGCTCTTTGTTGATGGAGACCAGAGGAGCTACAGGGAAGGATCAGAAGGATTTTAGTGCTGTAATAATTAATGCTGTGGAAAAGCCTACAGGAAAATTGCAGAGCACAGTAACGGCTGCAGGGCTGGGAGGGGGGTGCATAACGGATGAATTGGCTTGGGGTGCAGGGAGAGGCAGAGGGCAGGGAAGGAGCGCTGGGCAGATGAGTCAGTCCCACATGCCATTCATCAGTCACTGCGCACGGAAAAACAGGAATGCTAGGGATGCCAGAAAAATGTGTTATGACTTAAAATCAGATGCACCAACTCTGACACGCTGTAACATCTGAAGTGTTTTGTCTCCATTTCCTCTAGTGGTTTGTTACCAGTATGTTCTTTTACTTCCCAGTCTAGGCAAACTACTTTATTTCAGGAAACTATAATGACCTGCCTTCCTGCCCTACTAGTGATTATCACAGCTGGAATCTGAAACCTTTTAGCACCAGCATGGCTTATTTTAGGCAAGCCAGGAATTATTAACCGACACTGCTGGTTTGCTGCTGTTCTGTGTAGGTAGGTGACAGGAGAGGTGACAGGAGATGGGGTAGTGATACCCAGCTTGAGTTCATAATTCAGAACCACGAGACATCAGACACAGGTGCTCTTCTGTCTGATGTTAAGTGGTTGGAACTGTTCTTTCAGAAGAGACGTGGCAATTTTTCATTTTGCTATAAAATAGGTGAGTGGAGAATAACTCATTCCTGACAAGCGTGAAAGATTGCTAGAAGCAAAGCAGAGTTACGTTCTGCTGTGCTTGAGAAAAGGGATGTTTTGCCTTTGATTTGCGCTTTGGATGAATCTGGATGGATTTCCACGGGGACAACAAACGGCACCTCCTTCCTCCTCTTCCACTCCAGCTGAGGGAGTTAAACTCTGATGTGGTTTCACATAAGCTTTTCCAAAATGATGTTCATGTGCCATTTTAGAGAACAGCATGACTAATTAGTGCAAGCACTTGATCTACTACAAACAATTGGGTTGTTTTTAGACCATGTGTTGTGGCTGTGTTTTACTGCGTTCCAAGACAACTGGAGTTTAAGAAAACCTGGAGGGCCTGATTGGAAAATGTGGCTCAGCTTAACTCTGCAACATTTGGGACAGGAGTGGATGAGGCCACACAGCATGGAGCAGACAAACCTTCGGGAAAATCAAATAAGCAGACGACGTCGAGTCCTCGTAGCGAGGCCATGTGATTCCTCACTCTCGTGTCCATGCGCTGTTAGCGGGGCGAGGACGCCGGCACAGTGGCAGGAGGAATGCTTTGATATATTAATCCCAAAGTGATGCCAGAGCCAGTTCCTCAGCTGCTTCAGCTGATGTAATGCATTGTTTTTGCTGAAGCCATCCTGATTTCATCTGGTTGAAGGACTAACTAGTTCCAACTATTTTTTCGGACAGACGTAGAGGCTGTATTCCCAAATTGAATACATACATTGATCTCTTGCCTGCCTTCCACCCAGGCTCTGAGAATAAAAAGCAGGGGGCATGTAAGGTCTTGTCACTGCAATACCCAAGCGTCCCACAATTTGGAATGGGTTTTATCCCCACAGTACTCAAGGTACAAAACAGGGAGTGGTTTTAGGCTAGGTGGAAGGCATCTATGATGATGTATTTTGAGAAGGCTCTTCTGAAAACAGCCCAGGGCTCTCTTAAAACTTAGCTTTTTTCTTACATGGCAAGAGGGGGAAGCCAAAGGAGGAGAAACAGCCAGATTTTGCAGCTCGCTGTGGTGCTGTGACAGGCTGGGAATAGCAGATAGGAGCGCAGGTAGCAAACAGCAGACCGTAAGAGGCTGTCTTTGTGAGCCAGGCACAGCAACCGGTTGCTGTTCGACAGCCTAGGGTAGGTTTGGCTCCTTGCGACTACAGCTGCTGTGGAGCTGGCTTCACTTTGCTTCGTGCTGAAACACTCTGAGCCGTGGCGTGCCTGCTGCTAATGAGATTAGGTCCGCAGAGGCTGCACTGAGCGAGTGCCCATTTTTAGTCCCAGGTGGGCAGTTTTCAGGGAACTTGGTGACTGTTTGCAAGCTGCAGGTAAGTTCCCTGCCTGGCACAGCACTGGAGAGTTTGTATGTGTTGGTCTGGGTGAAGGCTGGCTTACATCCCCCCAACAGGAGCATCAGTGGGGCCAGGACAACGTCTCTGGGGCTGTTGCGGTGTCAGCCGTGATGGATATTCCTGTCCCAAATTTAGTGGCAGGGCAGAGAGCCTGTGGTGTTTGCGTTAGTGCTCATTAAGGCAGACAGACTCTCAGTATAGTGCTTACCACAGACTTAACGTACTTCACCCCAGCTACCCAAAAATTGCTTTTGGATGCATGTCCAAAACTTTGTCAAGGAAACTCTGATTTCCAGACTACAAATATAGATGTCCTGTTTAGCTGTAGGCTTTTGTGCTAACTTGCCTCTAAGCTTTACGTAGCATCATCCCCACCCCTTTTCTCCAAAATAGTTTATAGAAAATAGATACAGTTGTTCTGCCTTTGTCTAGACAAGCCAACCCCTTCTCACCTCAGGAAAGGTCCTTCTGCTGCTTATCCTAGGAGCTTTCCTCTCTACAACTATTCAAGTTTGAGTTCTTAACAAGGAAAAGCAGACTTGAAGGCACTGTTTTAGGTAAGGTCTTGTGAATAATTGTGCAATGGTATAAATATTTGCATTGTTAGAGCCTTACCTGAAGTACCCTAACATTAAATGTAATTCTTTAGTGTCTGTGTTGTGATGGTGGCACACAACAAACTTGTGACCACTTTATGACCCCAGAACTTCTTCCTCTTCCCTCATTTACAGCAGATGAGATCATGAATTTAGTCCTTGACATGATATTTGCTGTCTGCTTGATTTCATTCCACTTGTTTCTTAAGTCCTTAAACTCCTCCTATTCTTGTATGACTTTATCCTCCTTTATTGGCGGTGCTTCATAACACGATGTCATCAGCATGTTTCATTAGTGTTGTCCTACTTGTGTCAGGGTGCTAATGAAAATATTAAACGAAATCAACCCCAAGCTTAACCTTTGAAAAACTCCCTCCAAAGGAAGATTATTCTTCAACCTTGAAAGGGATCCAATTCTGAGACCTCAAGATCCCCAAAGTGGCATCTTCAGTGTCCTGTGAAAAATTTACAGATGAAAAGCTCTCCCTCATGACATGTCAAGGTGACTAGAGGAAGGCCATAAGTCATTGAAGGGTTTTGGCAAGATGTAGACAACAAATAAGCCCTCTTCAGAAAAAACCCCACATGTTTGGTATTCCAATGAAGTTGCTGTCGATAAAGAGGCAACAAGATAATCATCTGCTGCTGTTGTGGGATTTTTTTTTTTTTTCCCCTAGTCCTCCTAAAGCTTGGCTTGGAAGCCCACCACTTTACGGACTGTATTCTCCTTGGCCAACCCAAGCTCATGGATCTCTTTTCTGGACCATCTGGGAAGGCAGTTATCAGTCACAGCTTTGCTGTGACGAGCTGCTGTGTAACTAGGCTAGACAGAATGAAGTCAAGCAAGGTTCCTAGTGTGCCAGAGCTCTGCTGATGCAAACAGCAACTCTGCTGACTTGAACAGATGATAAAACAGTAACGAATCTCATCCGGACAAAATCTGCATGGACATTACCAGTCCTCTGAGCCCAGTCTTGACACTGCCTAAATGTGGCAACAACATCTGAATGCTTTTCCCAGGAGGTGTGATTTGCTGAAGAGGATCATTGTGGGCTCCTTAGGAGGTCTAATAAAGTACAAGCCCTTTAGTTGTTCCACTGTTCTATTTTTTTTTTTTTTCCTCCTGCTCTATTTCAGTGCCAGCACATACTTGTCTGTGATGTAATTTTTTTCCATTAATAAATCCACAGGTCCTGCTGGATACCACTATTATGTTTGCAAAATGTTACAATGCTAATGGAGCTCTGCTTATTTCACGTATCTTGACAGTATGAAATATTGGCCTCCTAAGCATAGATTTTCCAAGGTATTTAAGCGTTCCACTCTCCTTGGACTAATGGACATCTTGTTAAAGCTGTCAGGCTTCAATTCTGGTTTGGCAGACGCCATGACCTTATGGTGAAGCAGAGAGTTGCCCTTGTGTTTTCTTTTAACACGGTCAGCTAGCCACTGGATTCCCCTGTCCCAGGGCTTGCTGCTAATAGACATGTAATCGTGTTTTGCTGCACAGAATATAAAAACATCCATTTTATTATGTAAAAATGGTCTGTTGGGTACCCCAGCAGCAGCAATTTTGACAGCTGATTGCTTGTTCTGATCCTCAAGAGTGAGGTTTTACAAGATGGCTTGGTTTAAGAGCAGCACAGAGGGAAAATTTTGTCTTTGGGGTGTGCTCTGCACCAAACAGCCTCCTTGTACACAAGATATTGGAGAATGAGGTACGTATTATGCACTTAAAATAGAGCCCTTTAAAACTGGCACAAGATACTTAGTCTTGTCCGAGTATCATTAATCACAGTTATGACTCTCAGACAAAATGAGCCTCGACTTCATGTTTCTTGTTAAAATAAGAAATGTGCATTTCTGTACTTCATTTTCAACTGCACTCACTGCACTTCGTAGCGTAGCCAAAACTAACGTGTTTGAATCATTATTTCATATTTATTTGGACAAATTCTGTATGTATAATATTTTTATAACAAGATAGCTTATTTTGACTATATTAAAAGAAAAAAATTACTACACATGTCTGGAATGCAAGACAAAAGAAGGATTTCTTACACTGCAGTGGACGTTCAATAAGTGATCTGAAATCTGACTGCAGTCACCCAATAGCTTCTCTTACAATTTCTCTGCTTTATTTTTTTAAAATTTCTTTCTTTCTTTTTCTTTCTTTCTTTTTCTTTCTTTCTTTCTTTCTTTCTTTCTTTCTTTCTTTCTTTCTTTCTTTCTTTCTTTCTTTCTTTCTTTCTTTCTTTCTTTCTTTCTTTCTTTCTTTCTTTCTTTCTTTCTTTCTTTCTTTCTTTCTTTCTTTCTTTCTTTCTTTCTTTCTTTCTTTCTTTCTTTCTTTCTTTCTTTCTTTCTTTCTTTCTTTCTTTCTTTCTTTCTTTCTTTCTTTCTTTCTTTCTTTCTTTCCTTTCTTTCTTTCTTTCTTTCTTTCTTTCTTTCTTTCTTTCTTTCTTTCTTTCTTTCTTTCTTTCTTTCTTTCTTTCTTTCTTTCTTTCTTTCTTTCTTTCTTTCTTTCTTTCTTTCTTTCTTTCTTTCTTTCTTTTTCTTTCTTTCTTTCTTTCTTTCTTTCTTTCTTTCTTTCTTTCTTTCTTTCTTTCTTTCTTTCTTTCTTTCTTTCTTTCTTTCTTTCTTTCTTTCTTTCTTTCTTTCTTTCTTTCTTTCTTTCTTTCTTTCTTTCTTTCTTTCTTTCTTTCTTTCTTTCTTTCTTTCTTTCTTTCTTTCTTTCTTTCTTTCTTTCTTTCTTTCTTTCTTTCTTTCTTTCTTTCTTTCTTTTCTTTCTTTCTTTCTTTCTTTCTTTCTGTCTCTCTTTCTTCCTTTCTCTCTTTCTTTCTTTCTGTCTCTCTTTACAAAGCCCTCTCAAATAGAAGCTTTTGGACATACACCTGTCTAGCATAAGCCTCAGTTTGGCTGTAACACTAAGCTCCTCTAAGGTTTTCAGCCAGTGAGGCAAACAGCACTGATGCAAATCTTACTGCACCACTGAACTGGAAATTCCATGCACGGATACAGTGATGCAGCTGCACAGGTGGCTGAAATCCCTGGGTAACATGGACCTAAAAATAGGGCACTGTCCCACCTCTTTAGCCAGAATTCCTCAAAGGGCAGGGGCAAATGCAAGGATAAGGGCTCAGGGAATGAGTTATGCAGAGCCTGAAAGGGTGATAGTGCTAAGCCAGGTCTTGCAGAGGTGAGGTTGGAGCTGAGGCAGCTGAAGGAGGTAAGCCTGTGGGATATCGAGGAGAGCCAGGCGCAGCAAGGCTTTGCCTCTGTAGCAGAGTCAGAGCTCACTTTTAAGGCCCCTGTGCTGCTTTGCGGAGCAGGTGCTTTTTTTTTGCACTTGTGTGTGGTCAGAGTAAGCTTGATGCCAAATCTTGGGATGTGACACACTTGTTTTTAATGCCCAACTAAGGTGGGGAACTCATCTATCTGCTTCTGCTGACAAAAAAATCATTTGTTTCTTGTAAAGTTATATAGTCCCAGGCGTAAGAAGCAGTATCAATGCAATACCACTACCCAGTCGTCAGAGGAGCCACGCTTCCCAAAACAACTGTAACGTGAGTTGTGAGTGCACGCACAGCCCAAATGCTGTCTGAAAAAAAGACTGCTCTAAGTCTTGGCTGCTCTAAGAAGGTTGTAGACATTGAATAAGAGCTGGAGTGATGGTAGGGTAAAGGAGGGGGTGGGATTTGAGTTCCCTCTTGAAAATAGGAGAAAACTGCCAAAAAATGGAGGACTTCCTGGTCAGGCTGCAGATCCCAGAGCTGAGAAGGGAACTTGCCCGGCGGGGTGGCTGCTCAGCAGGGCTTCATTAGGAGCTTTCAATTACTTATCTACTCTGGAGTCAACAGCTGCACCTCAAAGGCCTGGGCAATCTCCTGAAAAGTTCGGACCCCAACGTTTCCACGCGCGGTGCTGGCGGGCACCATGCTGCGGAGGAGCGGAGGGCCATCGCACGGAGACAGTCGCTTCAGCACCGGCACCAGCTATAAATAGGCACCTCGATGTCACTTGTATAAAAAGCAGCAAGTGAGAATTAAATAGTTTCTGAAGAACGACTACCATCCAGGGACTGATGGAGGGCATCTATACCCTTTTGGGGAAAGAGAGTCTGCTAAAGTTAGGTGTTTTTTTTTTTTTTTTCTTTTTCTGATACAGCCACCAGTTGCTTTATACTCTCATGGGAAGGGATGATATATTAAACTGCCTGACACAGTTTTGAATTTGTGGATGACCCAGATCTTGGTTGCTGTATACGAAAACTGCAAGATAAATGTTGGGCTGACCAGAGCAGGCAAGCGTTGCCTTTTACCCTTATCAAGTTTGAATCAGTGGTAAAATTAAGTCCTAAAGATTAAATGCAGCTTGCTGGTCTTTCTCAGTGAAGGGGTGGGTGGGTTTTGCAGCCCTATTTTCTGTCACGTCTGTGTAACACGTTTGGTGTCCTGAGCTTGAGAGACTTTCAATTCCTATGTAAGGAATTATTGTGAAAATTGAGGTGCAAGGGCTGTGACAGGAATCCCAGAGAAGACATGCTCCTTGTCAGTGTGAATTAATTAAGCACTGATGTGTTTGACACTAGAATTAATCGCGTCCCCTGACACGGACAAGGAAAATTCATGGTTGAAGGGTTCCCACAAGGGTTATGAGGCCAGGTGATGGTGTTGGGGAGACAGGTTTCTGGCGCACTGCCGCCGTATTTGTGGCAGCAAAGCGCACACACCCCCCCACCCCAGGTTTACAGCTGGTGATATTCTGGCATCCGTTTCCTCGATTTCAGGGAAATTTTCTTCAGCTTTGTGGACAAGAGGCCTCGGGAGGGCAGGCCGCCGGGGAAGGAGTCCCCAGCCAGGCTGCCCACAGCCGGGGGAGCTGCTGTGGAGGAAGGGGGGCGAGCAGACCGCCCGCTTTTCGGGAGGGTCGGTGAGGGGGGGAGGCGGCGCCCGGCCCGGCCCCTCAGGGCGGGGGGCGGCGGCGCATGCGCGGGGCGGCGGGAGGCTGGGGGGGCGGTGACGGCCGGGCGCTTCTCGCCGGCGCTGGCGGGCGGTGGCGGCCGGTGGTGGAGGAGGAGGAGGAGGAAGAAGAGGAGGAGGAAGAAAAAGAAGAAGGAGCGGGTCCGCCATGGGGACTCAGGGGGCCGGGCGAAAGCGGCTGCCGAACCGGGAGCGCCTGACGGCGGAGGACGATGCGCTCAACCAGATCGCCCGTGAGGTGAGTGGCAGGAGGCGACATCTCCCCCCCCCCCCCCCCCGCCATCTCCCCTTCATCCCCCAACCGCCGCGCACGCGCCCCCGCCACCCCGGGCGACAGGCTCGGCGGCGGTTCAAGGGCAGGTGGGTGGAAAGGCGAAATAATAAAAATCGCATTCATCTCGTCGTTGTCCGGCCCGTTTTATGATCTTGGGGCACAGCTTCGGTCTGAAGCGCTTGAAAGCCCTCATCCGTGAGGGAAACGGCGTAACGGTGCCAGCCCGGGCAGAAACCCCTCCCTGCTGCAGCCCCTCCGTGAGGGGAAATTGTCTCCCGCTGCTGGGGCTGTGTTAATGACTGAGAACCAGAAAACAGGCCACTCGGTTTTTTTGTGGATACATACAAATGAAAAAAAAAAAAAAAATATATATAAGCCAGCAGGCTGCAAGGTGATGCTAGATGTAGGCATAAGTGTACAATCTAACTTGGAAACTGGCTTATATTTAATGTTAGGCTTGCTGTTTGCTAGGCACTGCATTGTACTTGATCTGACTTGAAACAGTTAAAGCCAGCTGATGGCTGGCATTTTACCTCCTTATTCTTACAGTTGCATTGGCTCAGGGGTGAATAGGGTGGCATGAATTTGGTTCCTACGTTTACTAACGCTGACACAGGTTGTTCGGCATCCTTCCTTCCACAGCCTTCCAGTGAGGGAGATGGGCAGGCCCAACCCGAGATTGGGATAAGTGGCTGTGGGGTTGTTCTTCACCTCATCTAAGCTGATCCGATGCTGGCCGCTGCTGAAGGTGGCCATCCTCTTCCCCTAGCATGGGTTATGCGTGTCTCCTCCCTGCCTCATGTTGGTCTGGCCCCAACCAAGGTGGGTTGCAGGATAAATTGCTCTTCTAGAAGAAATTTCAGTGTCTTGATTTCCCTTCCTGAATCACAGTGGGAGCTGATGAATGCTGATGTGCAGCTTATTTTTGGTGGCAACTGGCTGTTAGATTGAGTTAGCAATAACATTGTACACCTCGGATATTATCACTAATGGCAGCCCTGGCATGGAAAGCCTTTACTGTTGTGTACCATTTTGAAGTGGTTTGTAGCATCTTTGAAATACATGCAGTAGACTAATTTCTGTGTGAGTGATTTGGATAGCATGTTTCTAGAAGTCAGATTTTTGTGGCAGTATGATGAGAAGATGAGAAAAATCCTAGGGCTGGAGTTTGAGGTAGGAGGACAAGAATGTCTCATGTCCTAGACATTAGATAACAAGTAAGAGTGATTGTGCTATTAGAGTTAGAGTCATTATAACATCCTAGGAATTGCTTCATGATGAGAGTTTAAATTCCACAACTGTCCTGGCTGTGCTGTCATTAGATGAAGGAAAACCTCAATCCATAACAGGGCGCCTAGGTTGTCCTTCTCTGTTGCACATTTCTCTCCTGCTTTCTTTAGCTTATATACTGCTTTTCACTGTATTGCATGGTGGTTTGAGGCCTCAAATATTGTGTTGTCTGTTGTTTTGTTTTTTTTTTTTTTTTTTTTTTTTTTCTTCTGGGGATTGTTTAAAGGACAAATTCATTTGGTCAAAAAGCCCATGTCTTTTATCTTTTCCCTTGAGTGCTAAAACTGTGAACTGCCAAGTTCAAGGTTCAGCATTTTCCCATATTATCTTAACTCTTTGCATTGCTCTGTCTTGGATTTTATGCACTTATAATAGTTTTGTTGTTTAGCTGCCTGTTCTCCATACAAGGGATCCCAGATGAATCCTTCTGTATGATTTAAAGAACTCTTAAAATATAAAGTAAGCCTTTTGCCTCCTCCTAATAAAGATGTTGAGTGTCTTTGTGTTAAGAAGGGTACCAGGCTCACAGACACTTTGGCTGTTCCAGCCTTCCTCTCAGGTATTTAGACAAAGCTGAGACATAGGCATGTTGCGTTTGTGCATAGGTTTTCCCTCTTCTCTTTCCTTTGGTCTTCCTTTGTTACCATGAAGATGCAGGTGCTTGCGAGTTATTAACAGATTCTGGGATCTCCTTTTGCTGTGTTCATATGGGAGCCTAAAAAAACATCCAGAAGAGGTTTATCCATATAGGTACTTTTTTACCTTGGGATCTCTGGGAGTGAATTGAAATGTGTGCATCTTCTCTCTCCTTTTGGTTTTCCTCCAGAAGGATTGTGCTGCTTTGACACTTTCCAGTTTTATTTTGTAACTGTCAGAATATCTTGAAAAGTCAATAGTTCATGTTATACTACGTGCTTCTATAAGGACACATCAAGACTTGTAAAAACTCTCTTAAACTCCTGCCATTTGAATCATAAATATTTTTGAATTTGCAACCAGGATGTCTTGCTGTGTATGTACAATCTTGCATGGACCAAAAGAGATCCTCGCATAGTGAAGAAGGCAGTCCTCGCCCCCATGGGCTGTGAGAATGGTCTTAAGAGGAAGTAACTAAGCAAGTGGAAGGAAATTGTAAAAGTGAAGCATATTGTAGTAACAGGGTTTTAGTAGCAGTATGAGTTGTGTTGAGCAAGAGTAGTAAGTTTTAATGTTAGAGGAAGTTTCTGAACTAGATCTGTTGAGAGCAGAGGTAGAAGGTACAGTTACTGTAAATCACCTTGCCCGTCAGGGAAGAGTAGTACTGTACCACTAAACCTGGCTGTTGAGTTTCTGATTTACATGTCAATTAAATCGATGCAAATATGCAAATACAGTTAACATAAGAACATGGTGTTCCGAGTTTCTAATGGACACAGATGACTGCCACTCAGGATTTGCTGTAAGCACACCTAGCTTGTATTGCCGAGGTTATTTTTTTCCAGCTGTCAGCTCTTACAGATGAGAGCGAAGCTGATCAATGATAGGCTTGTCCGCTTTCAGACTCATGTTGACGCCAGTAGATTATTCTGTGTTTAGGTCAATGGAAACTTTTGGGCTATTTTATTCCTCTCTGTGAATACATGCCAGCAGTGTTTGCAAAATCTAGCAGTTTGATACTCCTCGCGATCTGTGCCAGCACAGCCAGCAGTAATCGTGTATGTGTGCTGTGCAGGCATCTGCCCGTTCCCTGGGGCTGGGGTACCCCTGCTTCGGGAAGGCAGAGTCCTGGGCTGCTGAGCCTTACTGGGACTGGCCTCCTGCTTTTTTCCTGCTGGGGTTAGATGGGTTTGATGTGATAACTTGAGACGTTGTTTGTAGGGGAATATTACTTTTTTTTTTCCTAACTTCCCCTATGCTCTTTGCTAGCTACAGTAATAGTTAAGTGTTACATGAGCAGAAAGAATTTTGCAAATCCAATGAGGATCTGCTGTCTGTGTAAATGAAATATTTCTCTTTCAAGCAGATAATATTAGTTACTGGTTTTTGTTTTCTTGAATGAACAAGATCAGGGTAAATTTCTTGTTTTTATTAGGAAAGCCATTTATATCTTGTTTTGCTAATGTTTTACAAACAGATATGTGTTATACTGCTCAGAAAAACAATCCTGCCTTGTGTCATCTCTGTGATGGATAGAAAAGAGAAGATTTCTAGCAATTTGCACAGTAGAACTCTTTAGCTAGTAATTAATTAGAAGTTATTATTTAAAGCAACATAACTTTAATTTTACTGTTAAAGGAAATAATGTTACCACGGTTGCTTCTTCAGTCTTTGTACACTGTATGTCACTTTCAGAGTTTCAAGAACTGTCACCTACATACTTACACATACAAAATCATTATTTTTTTAAATAACTGACATGATCAGTTTATAGACCGTAAATTTGATTGTTTCACTGAAGCTTTTAGTTTGGGCATTGACTTGCATTCTTAGTGATTCAAATATTGGGCTGTTACACTCCTATGAAGGAGCAGAAAGTGTAGCTGATTAGAAATAGCTCAAAATGCAGGTGAAACCAGCCCGCCAGCTTTACTGGTTATGGTAAGAAGGCACTAAGTAACTTCAAAAGCCTAAATTGGAGTTTCAGGACTAGTGAAGAGATTCTGTGATCACCATCTGTGGAATCTTAAAGGCCTGGCTTTTGAATTGAGGGCATAATTTGGGGGAGAATTCTCTGGGTTATACAACAATTTGGTTGACTTGCATAAATAGAGATGGAAACAATTTGGTAAAGGTCGAAGCTAAAACAAGAAGAATGGATATTTATATATAGAAATGCAAGCCACACAAGCTTTCTTGAACCGTTATGTAAACCAGAGCACTGAAGGTAGCATGTTTCTGAAGGATGTACTAGGTAATGCCTGTGTAAGGTCTGTGTGCATCGTTAGTATAGCGGTGGAACTTTTTTGAGCAGTATTTGGCATTAGAGATGCATGAAGACTTGTGTAAGCCAGATAAATATTCCAAGAGAAACCATTAGAAACAGTCTGGTTTATGTAACACCAGTTGCTCATACTTGACTTATTTTTTCATTTCACTACTTTCCGTCTTTATGAGCATTAACATGTCAGCTCAAGAGAACAAATGATCTGAAAAAGCATGTTTGGCTGTAGGTCTGTCTTCTAGAATAGAAAGTTATGAAAGCAAGGGATGCTCATGAAGGCCTTGACTCAGCCCGGTTGACCTAAATATAGGAAGGAAGGAGGACTTTGTAGGCAATGCTTGCCAGTAGGGTGTGGAGAATTGTTCCAAAATTGAGATGATTTTCTGTAGCAAATGTGCTTTTCTTCGTCAAACATTCCTTTTTCCTAATGTTTTACGTCTTTATATCCAACAAATGGCATTGGCATCACTTACAGTCTTTCCCATAGGAAATGTGTGAAGGAACAGCTTTGAGTGGTTTAAGAAGCAAGTCAAAAATCTTAAGACCCATCTCATTTTAGTTAAATGGGTGATTGTAGCCTGTCTCCCGACGCAGTCTGCCTCACAGTATGCCTACTGCAACTTGGAAATAATTAGTTGCCTGTTTTTGTGTCCGTGCCTGGCCTGAGTCCTCTTCAGCTGTTCTCTTGCTGTCCGAGGAAACAGCTGTTTAGGAACTGTGACTCCTATTTCAGTCAAGCAGGAGACTACTGTTAGGATTAACAACATGGGAAGCCCAGCCTTTTTCTTTGCAAGCCCAGATGCTGAGCTTGTCTGCAGGATGTAATACTAATCATTACCTCATCTAGAAGGATGTTTTTCCAGGCCCGTTGCTGAATAAAGTTGGAACTCGAGTGTGCTTGCATGGCTTTCAACACTGTTTAGTTGTTTATGGTTTTGGGGGGTTTTTTGGTGTGTGGTTGTGTTGTGTTTTTTTTTTTTTTTTTTTTTTCTTTTTTTCATCCCTTGGTTGTAAGGAGCATAACCCACATAGCATTTTGGGCTTGTGAAACAAAGTATTTGTCCCACCTGTCAAGTCAGCAGGTTGCCAGGAGCAGTGAATCTGTCTAGCTAGACATAAGCACTCATAGGCAAACCTTAAAATAGCAGCTCTGAAATATCAGCTGTTGTCTCACTTGTGTTGAATTACTTTTTTGCGGGAGAAGTTGACTATAGGAATGGGGGTGTAGGGGGAAGGGAACTGCAGTAAGCCGAATTGTTCTTCAGATAGTTGTAAGGTGGCTTTGAGAGTGGTGGTGGTTTTTGGTTTTATTTTGTTTTGTTTTGTTTTTTTTTTCTCAGAAGCATCTCAGGTATTTGAGAAGGGAAGGTGCATGGCCATTTCATTGTGGAGCTTTCTCTGCCTCTAGCATTATCTGGTGCTTTTGCTCATCACTCTGAATGTATTAGAGATGAGTAGCTGGCCTTGCACAGTTGAAAAATAGTTGATGTTTTGGCTTTCATCACACAGTAAAGATGAGGGAAGTCCTTAAGGGTTTCTTATGGGAAGACATCTGTAACCATGTACTCCCAAGACACTCTCCTTTTCTTTTACCTCCTTGCAGTTAGGGAACAAGAAGTAGGCTGTAGAACTTTCCCAACTAAAGCTGGAAAGATAACTGGTGTGTGCATTGAAATGAGAATATTACATCAGGTAAAAACGTATTTAAAAAGCATCCATATGGGTAGGCTTGGTCTTCAGTTTTGCAAGTTAGTGTTGGTCTATTCCTGGTGAATGCATTTTTCATACTGTGGGTAGCTGAGATGAGGTGTTGTGACACAGATCACTGCAGTTTGAGGTTACTGTGATGGCTAGATTCCAGCCTGGCATCTTTGCACATAATTTTGTTTTAAACTCTTAAAAGTAAGATTCTGTCAGGTAAATTGCTGCTGGTGAAGAGCTGCTGTATGCTGCTTCATCCTCTACCCTGTGAGTAGTGCAGCCTCTTACAGGAGAATGAGACTGACAGTAATCTCTTAATTAAGTAGTCTGATGTGCTGGAGCTCATTTATGGGTACTCTTAGATATTTTGGTGATGGAGAATCATCAATGTTGCTGGTAGATAGCAAGAAATGTATGGCAGCTCTCAAAGGCCTGGTTGTAGAAGCTTTAACTGTTGAATTTAAAGCTTGGTGTGGCATAATAAATACTAAATAAGGCAATACATCACTGGTAGGAATTTGGAGGTTTTAATTACTTAGGAGGAGCTGATCTAGTTGCTGTGCAGTGCTTGTGGTGTGTAAATGACTTCAGGTAGGTGAATGACCATGTGACATAATTTTTCTTTATGAAAATATGGAAGTTCTGATCAGGCTGTTAAAAACTACAGATTTTTGGAGGCCAGAGAGAGAGTACAGTAGTCATGTATTCAGAGGCTGGGAAAGTTTGCACAGAAGTAATACTTCCACGTTGGCAGGAATGTGCCACAACTCTGACCACTGTACTAGTTTGACAACTGTCCTTACCTAGAGTGCTCGCTGGTTAGATGTCAGCACCAGAGACATCTCCTATGTGTATTTGGTTGGATTTATAATTCTGTCTTTAAACTTAACGAAGTGGTATGAAGTGTAGAGGGCAGTGTGAAGGGCAAAGTTTGGGAAGGGTTTCCTGATGGGCAGAGTTAGGAGCAGTTTTATGGCCTAACTAGCTGAGAGTATTGGGTGTTGAGAGAGGAGAAGACGTAAGCTAACTCTGATTAATGCTGTTTCCAGAACTGAGGGTTGCTTGTTTTGGGATGTGGATGTACGCCTAAACCAAAAACTGGGCAAAAAGGAGTGTATCCCTGGTTAAATGAAGTGGTGTCTCCCCAGGATGGATTTGACTCGCACTTCAGCATCTAGCCTGCAATTCTGTTCTATGTTCCTTCATCCCTTCAGTGTTTCATGTTTTCCTGTAAATTAATTTCCAATACAGCGTGTGCTACTTTAGGGTGTGGAATTCTGAAGGGAGAGGTGGTTGTCTTAAAATCCTTTGGAAAATGTTTGGTTTTCTTGTCAGACATAAAAATTTGAAAGTTTTAATAAAAGTGGTTACTTCTGGGTTAAGGAAGGATGGATGTTTTGGGTATTGAGTGTAATTGCACATAAAGAGCACAACTCTGGTCTAAAACTTCGAGTGACTAATTTTGACTTGGAAGCTCCACTGAATAGATTGAAATAACTTGTTAATTTAGAGACTTAAGATACTGTTTTGTGCCAAGAAAAATGTGTGTCTGAGCTAATTGCTCATTAAAAATTTCTGACCTAGAACTGGAAAGTTGTTTGCTTCGTGATGTACTTCCAGTAAAATATCCTGGGTGTGATCTGAAGGGAGGCGGATTTGTTCAGTTGCATCTGCTTTGCCCTTCTGCATGCCTGTGAGCCAGCAGCTTGGCATGGGCTGTGGTTTTATCCACCTAAATACGCCCTCAGCATTTAAGAGTTGAGCTGGAGACAGCAAACAGGGAAAGTGATCTGACAGTGCCAAATCCAAGCTGTGTTCCAGTCTCGGATGTGTCGAGGAAGTGTCTTCATTTCCTATGGCTTCTAGCTCCTTGCTGGTTCATCACCGCTCCTTGCTCCTTCCTGCACGCTGCTTTTGTGTGCAAGATGAGAGTTTCTTTTGTGATACAGCTTAATCCTGATGCTATACCTGCAAAACCACTGGATGCCTTCTAGTTCTTTGATGCCCCATGAGCTCCTGTGCTCTTTGAGAAAATACTTAGATTTTATTTTTGTATTATATGTTGCTGTACAAGAAATCAGAACCTTTAGTAAACCAAAATTGCCAGGTGCATCACCACTGCTGTGTTCCTATTTTTAATACATGGTAATTAGGTAGGGCAGTGCTTGTTGTCATTGGCACATGAAGAAATGCAAAAACAATAGTTAAGTTTCAGAGCAACAATTTTCTTTCCTCTTAGCTGTTGGAAGGTTTATGTGAATGACAGTGGACTATTCAATTTGTATTTGAACTTCTAACAAAGAAACAAGCACAGTGGTACCTCCAGCTGCTTCTGGCTTCCTCAGAAGTAGATTTTTCCTCAAAAGTTGGATTTTTCCTACTGTAGCATCATTACTTGCAGTTCTTAGATGTAATTAGTGTCAGATTGATTTATCTTTCCCAGAACGGAAAGCTGACTGGAAGCGAGGTCCACAAAACCAGTTTATTTGCGTGCTTACTGGTTTAGCTGGTTGGTCAGTGACTTGTGTTTTAATATTGCCCGCAATGAAGTGATGATGCCTCTGTCCTGAGTGGTCCCACTGGTGACTCTTTGCAGACCATTCTCACAATTCCACAGATGCCTTGAGCACAGACAGGGAACGTAAAAGAGTAATGTTTCTTCCCTCCCAGTCTCTGCTCTTGCATATCTTGTGACCTTTCCCTTTGCCAGTATCTGATTTAAATTTAATACTGTTTTTTTTTTTATTTGCTTTCCTCTCTTGAGTACTTCCTATGTCCCAAAATATCCTTTCTCTAATCCCATATTTGAATACCAAATTTAGTCGAGTCTGTCTCTTCTGTCTGCTTTTGCCAGCCTCTACCAGTAGACAGAAACGAAACACAGGAGTGTCTGGCATGCTGAAAGCTGTGTCAGGACTTGAAAATTGTTCCCTCAGGTCAGATGGATTTCAGGCATCCCCACTTGGGTCTTCTAATTATGGAGAGTTTATCAGCTAACGTACTAGGATGACAGGAGAACAAGGAAAGGCTCTTGGTGTGTTTCACATGCAGAAAAATCTCTGGTCTCCTATCAGACTCTTGTAGCTTTACATTTTTTTCCTTTTAAAACATACACCGCTTTAGATTCAGGTATTTCACATATGACTGTTTATACTGGTGCCAATGAACTACAGTCTTCGTATGGAAACATGAAATTGTATTTGCTTTTGCTGACGAACAGTAAATGATAACAGGCTACTGTTTTTTTTCATCTATGTAATTGTTTCTTGTTTCTGAAAACTTGAAGTTCTTTCCATTCAGTTGGTAGGAAAATAGTAGATATAACTTTACGTGCTTTTAGAAAATAAGTTGGTTTAAATTTGAACGCTTGACAGCCCCTTGCTTTGCTGTGCAACTGTGCATTTCCTATAAGCTGTTTTCTTTAAAATGTCTGTTCTCCCATATGAAATGTGCATGTGCTGGTCTTGATTTTCTATCTTTGCTGAATGAGTTGCTGAGCTCTAAGAGGATTTACATTGACAAATATGTTGAATCAGCATCTGTTGAAAATTGAAGTGGGCTTTTGGGACATTTTTTGTGGAACCCAAAGGTCATGCTATTCCATTGTCTATTAAATATGAAATTTAAATCTGCTCTGATGTGAAATGAGTACATTGAAACAGTGATGTGACCTAACCTTTACATGAACTGTGGAGGAATCTAGGGGCTCTGGGAAATAGTATGCTTGTGTGTGGATACAAGGGATAATGTTGGTATATGTAGAGAATGTTAGTGTTTTATTTATAGAGGGTTACACAGTGTTTTTAGTAATATTTGTACATTCTTGTCTAATTACCCTGGGGAAGAAAAAAAAAATCATTATTCGGTGAACTAGAGCAAGTGAAGAAAGGTTTTCTGTATGTGCTGATGAAATGCTTTTGTATCACTGATGGAATAAATATATACTGTCAGACTTAACAATTTTAAAGCTAGCAGAAAGGCATCTGCTAACCCAGAAGTTGTCTAACCAAGCAATCTACAAATTTAGCATTGGAGAATAAACATCAATGGGTTTATAGTGAGCTATGCTCTTACAGCAATCTATCCTTTTTTTTTTCTTTTTTTTTCTCTCGGGGGTGGGTGACAACGGGGGAACACTCAAATGTTCAACCTGTTAATACAGAAGCAAGCTTCTTGGAGATCTGCATTACCTAGAGTTGCTTCTCTGAGGTCTGATACCTGGGCTGCTGGCATAACAGGTCTGTTCTTTTCAGTCTTCACACTATCAAATCAATACAGTGTGCCAATAAAAAGTCTAATATCTTGGATACAAGCTCGGTGAATACAGCGATTTTTGGTATAAAAACCTGATGTATAACATTTCTAAGATTTCTTGGTGCACCTCAGGATCTGGTAGTAAACCTTAAGGGAATTGGGTTTCCACTGTAATTTCCTCTAATAGAATGTGATTCCCAAAGGGCTGAGCTTTTGCTGCTGATTTATCCCATTCTCTCACTGCTTCTTGTTACTTGCCATTTTTCAAACACAGCTGTTCCCCACATGCTGATTGTGTCAATCAGTTAGTTTAGTGTTAAATAGACTGTGAGACTGAGGATAAAGTTATATTTTTTTTCTGCTGTTAGAGAAAAAAGGAGCAATCAAATAAAGAATCTGACCAGGGGAGGGCTGCCCCTGTTCTATGCTGTTGATGTATTCCAAGTGGCATTCTTTGATTTCAAGAATTCCAATAAATAGCAGTGAAAGTCTCTTTTGTTGCACAACTAAACCAGGTGTGTGTAGCCTTGTTAGGGTGTTTCACACTGAAGTCCTTTGCTATTGAGGGTTAGGACACAGATTCTCCAAGTAATCCATTATAGCCCAGACCCAGTTTGGATGCAGTAATCCTGTCCCACCCCCACACAAAAACTGTCCAATCGTTTCTTAAACAAGGCTGTTTTTTTAGCTTTAATCCCAGTTGATGTGTTGTTCAGCACCATCTCCCTCAGGGCAGGTTGTCTTGACATGTCCTGGCTCTCTCAGGGAATTCCTCTTCCCATGAGGAAATAGGTTGTGGAACTATAGCAAGCATGAGAGGGTAACTCCTGTCACCTGGTCAGGTAAGAGTGTCTTGTAGATACAAATTTTTGGATTGGTTGTAATGGTGAGATATGGAGGACAATGTGATTTATTTATTTATTTTTAAATATTTTTTTGACAGATCTTAAAATTGCTTGAGAAGAGTGAATTTGTAAAATGTTTTCTTGGTGAAATTTCCTCTGTGTGCTTTATCTGCAATCTGAATGTAGAATTTGGCTCCTCTCCTGAAGAGACATGGTTAGAGTGCAGTTTCAAACTAAATATTTGAAGTTTGATAATTGTGCTTAAAGGACAGAAACTCTGGTAAAGCATGATGTAGTAGAAGCTGTTATCCATACTCCGCAGGGTTAAGCTGTAATAACAAGCAAAGGCAATTTCACCAGGCTTTTTAAAGGTGGTTTCTATGGATAGAGATACTTCTCTAAGTCAGATTTGCTCAAACAGGTTTTTGGCATTTCTTTGGTGGATGTTACAGATTGAAAATTTCAGCCTGTATTTGAAAGTGTCCTGACTCTTCCATCAGAATACAGGTAGCCTGAAGGTGAGCTGCATGTTGTTTATTATAGCAGAATATCTAAATTAATCAGAAGCACAGTGGCTCTGCAGGAGGGTGGTACAGTTTGAAGAATTGCATGCAACTCTTTCCCACTTAGATGTCCCCAAACTCTTTTTACAGTCAGAAGTGGTCCAGTGCTTAGCAGAAGTATAAAGTAGTAGAGGGGCGTGAAAATCACAGTTTTTACAGTAGTCCCCTTGTAGATGGTAAATGTGTGTGTATGTCTTACATATAAAATAAAAACAGTCTCCTCTGGTGATGTCTCTTGTAGGGTCCTTCATATAATCTCTGTAATAGACTTCTGATCTTCTCCAGTACTTCTCATGCCTCTGGGTCCTTTTTAAAAATTTGATATAAAGTCAGGGTAGTTGAAGAGGTAGTGGAAAAACATTGCCTTGCAACTTGTAACCGTTATACTGTAGTCCAACAAAAAAATCATATTGTAAACACAATAAAATGGACTATTACCAGATTGCTTTATTAACTCTAATCAGTTTAAAGAGCTAAATTTAATTAAATCTGCTTGTGGATGGGAACATTCCACACATGGAAAGGTGCACTAAAGGTTATTTTCAGTTTTGAATCCTAACGTTCCAAGTTAAAATCTGTTTTATCTTTCATTTGCTTGAAGCCAGGTAGGAAAGAAGCTTTAAGGATTTTTAAACTGTTACTATTAATTATTTTTTGAAGAGGTCTGATCTCCCTGACTTCTCATGACAGAAAATAGAAGTATACCTATAAGGTGTGGGAAAATAATTTTGTGTATTAGATGTATGTACTTGTACATATTTCTTACTGAAAGTCCTACATAAACAAAGATTGAACCCTTTGTTCTGACTTGATACTTGAATGTTTGTGTTTTGAACTCCTACTTATTAAAGTACTTAATTGTAAACAGTAATTTTTTTTTTTTTTTTTTTTTTTTTTTTTTTTTTTTGGTAAATACCTGGAATTCTAGGTCAATCTTTTCCAGGGAAAAACGCTCTTAAATGAGGAAGGAGGGAAATGTTTATTTTCAAATACATGGATGGGAAAGAAAAGCTCCACTGAGTTCATATGAAAATTTTTTCACTAGTAGAAATTTGTCTTGGGTTTATTTTTTTGAAAGAGTGCTCAAACAGTATTAAATGTCCACGTTTTTGAGTGGATTCTATAGCATTATCTCTTGTTTTAATTTTTTTTTTTATTATATTTTGTAGGTAGGCTATGCACACCTGTCTTACCATGAGAGCTTACATCAAGCATCAAAACACACTGATTTTACTCATGCTGCCAATGAGCTGTAGGATTGAGGATCAAAACTGTTGTCATGAGTGTCTAACATAGATAATATAATAATTATTTTGACTCTATAACAATTTAAATAGTACTAATATCAACTGTTAGCATAGTGTCCATGTAACTGAGTTTGATTGTGCAATCTGGCAAAGTAAGGCTGACATGAGCACTGTCAAGTGTTTTCTTTAAAAGGATGTGCTGTGTAGCACCTGCAATGAGGAGTAACGCCGTGCTAAATTAAGGGCTACATAGTGCTGGAGAGGCACGTGCTAAAGCAGAGAACAAGCATTCTGAAAACTAGACATGGGAAAAATTCTTCCTGCAGCCTTTGTCAGTAGTCATTACAAAAATTCATTTCACTGGAGTTTTTGACATGAAACTTCAGGAAGTTCCCAGAACTTACGTAGTGGGCATTGCAGGAAATCCTGCCTAGCAGCCTTGCAAATCCAGGTGTTATCTTGTGAAGGCCTGCAGACTTTTATGAACTGTATCTTGGGTAACTGTGTTATGCCTAGATGCTGGGTGGAAACCTTAGGTGTATTTATTTCTATGTAGGATAAACACCACACTCTATTATTAGTAAAGGAATGAAGACTTCTTGGATGTATTTTTCATATGTCGTTTTTAAAAAACGAAATATGTGGGGAGATGGAAGGGAAGGAAGCAAAGGCCACCTGAGGGAAAGGCCTTATGCCAGTGCAGAGGAAAGAAGCAGCTGACAAGGTGTGATGCTGCAGCCTAGCATAGTAGGCAGGTAACCCTCTGTGTAATGTAACGTCAATTCCTGGAGTATTTTGTCTACTTCTGTATTCAAATCTTTATTTCTACCGCTTTGAGCGACATGCTTTATGAAAGCCTTTTACTAACTTATACTTGATTATTTAATTTCTTTAAGTGGTAGGTGTGAAAGGTCTTTGCAAAGACTGGATAACACTTTTATTTCTGTTCTATATGCACTCTTGTTTCTTGAGAAACATTACGGGGTGCTTTGGTCGTTTGAAAGTAACTGCAAAGGGAGACTTCTTTCCTCACCTAGGAGAACTTGCATTCAGTGTCTCACAGGCCATGTTGCTGAGACATACTGTGTACCAGATAGCCAGTTTATATATAGAAACAACACACTTCTAGTACTCTCTTTAATGTGCTAAGCTTGAGAGAATTCCATCTGAGACACGGTAAGGGGTTACTCTGGCTGGATTTGTTAGTTGAAGAATATTAGGGAAAAGAGGGAAAATATAGTATGGCAAATAAAGGCAATCCAGATATTTAGCATATGTTGAATGGTTTCCTTCATATTAGTATACTTGCTTTAGAAATGGCTAATACAGTACTTATGTAATTTGTTTGTTTATTGTCAGAGTATCTTCAGTTTGCTTTTGCTTCACTTCTACAACAGGAGGCAGGCTGGGTGTGATAAGATGTAATATTCATCCTAATACTGCCAAAACAGGACAATTGTATAAATGGATTTAATTTTCATTTCTGTAGCATTGCAGAAAGTTCTTTCTGAAACATGACCTGACTGTCCAGGGAACACCTTGGAACATGCAAAACTGATACTTGCTTTTATATAATATAATGGGTCTTGCTGAGAGTCTTCTGTTCTCTCAATTATCAATTTGAAATAACTTTTCTTTCGCAATGGTTTTTAAACCAGACCTGTTTTTATAGTGCATGAAAATACTTAGGCTGGGTGGGAGTCTGCAATAAATATTTTTATTCCCTAAAGTGATGGCTCTTGGCCAACTTATGCACTCTTACTCAAGCTGCTGGTCTTAATTCTGCTTAACTCAAACTTTTTTATCTCTGAAGAGCAGGAATAATTATTTATGCATGATTCTTACTCCTGAGTGTTGTTTCATTAATGAGATGCTGCAATTCCTTGGTTCTTGAAGACAGTTTATTCAGGAGCCTAGCTATGCTGCTGCCGTGTCTGACACTGTGCAACTCAAAATAGATGTTGGTTTCAAAGTGTCCTTGTTTTTTTTTTTTTCTCAAGTTTTATCGGAGACAGAGACCCTTGAAAGATTGTATGGCTGGCAGTGCTCAGTACAACACACTTTTTTTCCATAACAAAAAATGAAATCCAATTTTCAGCATAAAGGTGTCTCTTCGATAAAAGATCTCCAAATGGAGGGCTGAGTCTGAGCACAGCAATGAAGTTTCACTGTGTTGGTTTATCTCCTCACCCTGTTTGGTTGCTTATGCTGTGAGATTATGCTACATAAAAATGAAATCCCAAGACAAAAAAAAAATAAACAAACAAAAAAACCACCCAAACCCTACAGCTTCCTAGAGGCCTTTTTAGTTTGTCAAGCAGTGCTTATTTTAGAAATGGGCTAGTTCAGGGACACGAGAGAAAATCATGGTAATGCCATTGAATGCTTCAGTAGTCAGATGTCAAAGTACTCTGCGTTTGTTTTGTTTCAATGCTTTTTAATGTTATGGCTTTTAGAAGATAATCAATGTTCTGTGCAACTGCTTTCTCATTTTCATGCACCTCATGCTCACATCAGCTGTCTTCATTACGGAATATTCCAAGCTCATCAAATCAGAAAGTTTTAGTATTTTTTTTTTTGTTACACTTGAGTGAAGTGCAGAAAACAAGAGCCTGTTTTATTCTGTTTTCTGGTGGCTTTTGCTACCATAGCGTTGCTGGAAATTCCAGGGGAAAGGGTTATGGCTGGAATGGAAATGGAGATTGAACCTTCCTCACTTGGACATTGACTCAAAGCAAGAACAAAGTGATCCTGGCAGAGTACCATGGGAAAATCTATGCTCCTGGGGCAGTCAAATGCCACATTTTACAACCGCAATGCTTATTCAGAAGGGGGGAAAAAAGGGAAAATAAGTTGGTCATGTAGAAAGGGGAGGAGAAAAAGGAGGGAGGTGTCTTATGCCTTAAAATATCTTTGAAAGCAAAGTGCTGGTGTTGACTGTAACAGCTCCTTAGAAGTTGTGCCATTGTTAAGGGAGGGGGCATGATACTGCAGGTCCATCCCATGTACCCGTAAAGCAGTTGCCCTTCTATATGAGATGGGGGAAAAACAGTGCTTAGGTTTTGCCTGACTACCAGAGACATGAGAGCAGAACCCTGTTAGGGTACATCCTTATCCCCTGTTTCTTAACTCCCAAGCAGTTGCTTCCCTCACCTTGCTGTTTCCCGTTGTTTGAGAGGGGAAGCAATGCCGGCTCTGGCAGGACTCTCGGCTCTGCGGGGTGATGCCTGTGGTTTAGCTAAGTAGGGTGTCATAGGAATGAGCTTCCTGCCCTAACGGTTCTGTCTTCTTCCCCTCCCTGCCGATGACTCACGCTTGGGATCAAATGACAAAGTTAACCCCTTAAAAGAGAAAAAAAAAAAAAACCTACTTTTCTGTGAATGCAGAAAAACTGGTCTTCCCCCCCCTCCCCTCCCTCCTTTAGAATTTGTATTTTGCCTCAGTACTGGAAATGTGCTGACCAGTTATTAGGATGAAGTAGGTCAAAACATGAACTGGCTCAGTCTCTCCAGTTCTGGTGTCACAGGTAGGTGGCAGAGGTTTCCTGCATGTGTATGTTACTGGCTGATTTGCAATTCTGTTCTGAAACAGATTAGAGATCTGTGGCAGCTTTTTTCAGTTCAGCATCTTGGACGTTAGTTGAAAGCATTATGAGAAATAACTTTTTCTTTGTGGAAGATCTGTCTTTTCCTGTGTGGATTTGGCAAGATAGGAAGCCAAAATGGAAGGATTATTATTGGGATGAATTGGAAGGTTAACTTTGATGCAGCCAGCCCTTCACCTATCTCCTTGTCAGGATGGTTTTAATCTAGTGTTGGTCTTTAGCATCTGAAATCTATTATAAAGTGATTACACTGGATGGAATTGCACTTTATAAACCACAGCCTGAGTTCAGCAAAATTGCACTGGACCTACTTATTGTGAGTATAAGCTCCCTAGTGCATGGATTTTGTATTATGATACTTCTAGAAGATAGGGGTATATTTAGAAGCAATACTGATTCATTAATAAAACCTAGAGAAAATTAGCTTTCATGCTTGGCAGTGTTTCTCCTCCTCCAATACATCTTTTTTCTAGTACACATTTGAGAAGTTCTGTGTCCCCTTTGTGTCTTCCTCCTCTTCAAGTTTGGCAAGTTCAAACTATGTAACTTTAAATATTTATCTCGGGGAAGAGAATCAGTAGAATTTAGGTGTTGATGAATGAGGTGACAGAGTAGACGGGATAAGCCAAGAGACTCTTAATAGTTCTGGCTGCTTTTGTATGTAGTGTACCTATTATTCCTGTGCTTGGACTGGAGTCATTTCCTCACATCCAAAATTTTTGGCATCCTGGCTCTTCTCTTGATCTAGTTGTATAGGCTTTAGACAATGATTGCTTAGCAGTAGTCTCAAAGAGCTTTTTGAAGAAAAGAGCTGGAGAAGCATCCTGGTAAAGTTCAGGAGCAGAACTATCAGCTTCATCAGTTCCTCCTGCTCTCAGAGCGACAAAGCGAGATGTGGAAAGTGTGCGCAAGCAAAGGGGACAAGCATTGCTCAGTTGATGACAACAAATGGCATACACCTCTGAATGGGCTGTGTAAGTTTGCGTACATCTACTTCTGGTAAAAAGACTGAATAACAGTGAAAAACTAGATTAGAGTTTTGCACTGTGATTGCAGTTGGGTTCCCTCCCCCCATTTAGGAAGACTGAAAGATTAGCTAATTCCTTTTAGAAGATTATGTTGCAACCATTTGCCATTTGTCAAAAAAGACATTGAAAATGACAACTGAGAGCTGAAAAAACTTGCACACCTAAAAGAGGAGGGACTCGTCACACTTGTTGCTGTTCGGATGCATTTAAGGGTTTATTCAGGAATCTTTGAAGACACCTCCCCACTTTACAGATGAGATACTAATGTTATCATACGGTAGAACCAGGTAGTAGTTTTGCAAGTTTGATCTGTGAGAGTGGAGTCTATATGACAGTAAACCTCTGCATAACAACTACAATTGAAGCAGCCTCTGTACTACCAGTTTGAGCTCTCTCAGTGGCCTCCCTCCTTTGCAGCTGCAAGTCCCCCTATCTCTCCTCCTCTTCAAAGGTGGCATCATCTGCTCTTCCTGTTAGGACAGTCCCCTTGTAGACCTCTGGTGCTTGCAGTCATTTTGATGTCACGTGAGGCTAGCTGCTTAGGTAAAAACTAGAATTCCTAATTGCTGCTAAATGTCAGTTGAGGCCCAAACACATGTGGAAGTAAGATGATTTATATAAAAGCTTAAGAGTAGCATCAGTTCTTTCTGACAGTGTCTCAAAAGTCCATTTCATATCTCCAAGTGAATTTTGGGATTTTCTGGAACAGGTGGGGAAATATAAACTGGTATTTCGATACTAAAGCTTGTCTATAAAGATGTTCATGTTTACCCATTTCAGCTGCTCATTGTGTTGAGTGAAATAATTCCATCATCCTGAGCAATTGAGTATGGTAGATTACCAAATTGATTCTTTAAAAAAAAAAAATGCACAAAAAAAAATTACTCAGAGCTTTGATTTGTACTGGTAATTACTGCTGAAGACCTCTCTGACTCTTATAATTAATGTTAATAGCCTTATAAATATTCTCCAAATATAATTAAAGGAAATTACATGTTAGAGAGGTAAAGATTAAGTTGCTATGTTGGTGAGGACTAATAGGCTCTAGCAGAACAGTGATTTAAAAACAAGATATCACAGAGAAAGTGGCAGCTTTCTGGCAAGGATTTCATTAATAGTTCTAGCTTGAGGAAACAATATTGTTTACATACCTTGTGCATCAAAACTAACCATTGTATTGAATAATTTCATAATAGTAAATATGCTAGGTGTAGGTACTCATGTAAATAGTGTTGAATTTCTGGAGTATAAAAAATAATATTAAGATAAACTCTCCTAATCTTTGTAAAACTGTAGCTTTATAATGTCCTGGTGTGTCAGAGTCCTTAAAACTGCTTTTTGTGATGACGTCTGGCTTCTCAACACTGAACTTTTAATGGCATTGAGTTGAAAGTGGCTTTAGCTTTCATGAAAGTGAAGACTTTGTGCACTTGACAAAAGGAAGGAGCTTTAAGATCCCACATCTTTGGCAGGGCTTCTTGTGATTCACGGGGTGGGGAGTGGAAGTCAGTTTCTAAAATTAAACCAAACTCTGATACAACCTTTTTCCCCTCTTTCTCCCTGTGTGAATGTGTTACATAGTCTTCTATAGGTATGGACAAGCAAAGAGTCTCCCGTTAAAGAATTTTCATACTAGGACTGGTCAATGCTAGTATCTCCAATCTCTGTTTGGATTTCTGAAGTCTTGAAGGATAAATTACTTACGTCATCTTGAACCTGATCTACTCTTTTTACCCTTTCCCCTGTTGGATGGGAAGGGTGAGAGTATGTCTCCTGCAGTCGTTCCCTTGCAGGGAGGCAAACAAATAAGGAGATGTTGTGTTACGTGCTGTAGTTATGAGTTATTTGGAGATGGCCAAGTTGGTCAACAGCTGCAGCCCTCTGCTATCGTGTGAATGGTTTGCTTTTTGCCACACTGCTTATTTTAATGAACTCCATCTGTACATAGTGTAGTCCATAATAGAAAGCAGATTGCCGGACTGGTGGTGTCTGCAGTGCAGTATAGATGCTGTGAGTTGCCCAGTCTGTTTACTGGGTTGCAGATGAAGGTTGAATATGAAAATGTGGCAGATAGCTTTTTGTTTAGTTCAAAAGCAGTTTCCAAAATGTTGAAATTTTGCCTGGAAAAAGATTGTGGGGTGAGGGGCAGGTGAGGCAGCAATTGCTTGCAAAGGAGCTGACATTTTTCTGAAAGAGGCAGCTCAAACTCTCTGAAATTTATTTTGCAGTTAAAACTCTAGAGGTTTATTTTTGGTGGGTTCTGTGTTGTCATATCCCCCCCCCAACCAAAAAAAAAAGTCATTATGATACTGGCTTACCATTTGGGATTTCACTGCTATTGAAAGTGGGTTTCTTTCTGGAGTCTCTGGTTTTATTCATATAGTATATTTGTGTAGAAGCTCAATGTCCTGTCCTTTAAGCTCATGCTAAGACAAATGTGACAAAGGAAACACAGAACAAGTTCATTTTAGGGTAAATTCCAACCAAAGTCAAAGCACTTTTCTTAATCAAACCAGAAATAAAAGTAACAAACAAACAAACAAACAAACACCCAAAAAATCCCAAACAAACCCAAACAACAAAATAAACAAACCAACTTTTAGATTAGAGTTTTCTAATAAGACTTAAATGACACTATTTTTTAGCTGTAGCTTATTCAGGTAAAGTTGCTTCTGCCTGAGTCTAAATATATGAAGTATGGCATCCAAAGCCGTGGTTGGCTTACTGGGAATGTACGGTGTAGCATATTTTCCTTTTCCTCTGCCATAGGTTGAATATAAATCCTGAAACAACTTACCAAAAATAAGGCTGTATAAATATCTGAGCACATGGAAAAAATAACTTTCCTATTGCTACCATATTAGAAATTAAAAGAATTACTCAATTTTAGGCACGCAGTGGGGACCTCTTAAATTAGTAACAATTCTGTGAACGCAAACATCCAGATTTTAGGCAGATTTCTGGAAATGAGCAAGGCAGTGCTGGCACATGCACTGATATGACCGTTACTAAGTAGTATTTCAGAGGAAGTGTTTGTCTGACAGCCTGTAACAACTTCCAACAGCTGACATTTTTCAACCAAAGGTATATGCCCAATTAGGTAACTTTTTGCTCTTTGTTCCACTTGCTTCTCCTTAGATTGCAGCACTGACATAGAGAATTCCTAACTTAACCTGGGACTGGCTGAATGCATAATTTAGTCACCTGACCATTTGTAATAAACTTAAAATGATACTGTGGAAGGGAATTAATGCCTTAGACTGTCGTTGGTGGGACCTGTAAATTCTCATCTCTTGGTGTCAGGTCTGTATTGATACTGAGGAAGATGGTGTTGCAGTTGGATGTCGGCAAAAACAATTAGGATGGAAGAGATGCAGAAAACCCCACCTGTTAATTTTGGGATAGTTTGCTGATGGAGATTTCTTGGTGAGAGGAACTAACACTCCCATTTCTCTGCAGTGTTTGTAAGGACTTCAGGATGGTTGCTGGTTGCAGTACTCTAATACTAGAATAATCTCAATCTTCCAGGTGTATTTGTGAGTAGGCTGTTTGCTAGTGCCTGTCCTGTTAATGAAGAGTTAATCACCACCTACTCACTACAAAGCCTGTGTAAGGAAGGAAGGGAGAATATTTTACAATTTGTGATTGACATAATTAAGGTGCTAAGTTTCTAGATAGCAAAGCTGTCTTGGTCCCGTATTTCTTCAGTTTAATTAAAGGTTAAACATGAGTTTAATGTCTTATTTATCAAAATACAGAATGTTCATTCCTAGATTTTAACCACAAAAAAAACTATGGTTGACAGGCTAGCCTAAGTTTGAGATTCCTTTGTCTGCACTATGGAAATGCTTACGTGCCATTGTTCCTAAAGCCACTTTGCCTGTATTTCCTGTCTTGGTTGCACAAAGGACCAGGAAACAGTCATTCCATTTTTTGGACTGATAAATTCCAGTATTTTCACAATCCCTTTTGTCATCAATAAAACTGTAGCTTCAACGTTTTGCTTACACTTTATACTTCTGATATTTTAATATTGACAACTCTTGGATTTCAAGATGGAATTCATATGTCATTTGCAAAGTTAGTAAGTCATGAAGATAAATAGTCATCTTAGTTCTGAGCTTCCCATTCCACCTCTGCCTGGGAGTGTTGTGCAGTCATCCCCAAAAAGGTAGATCCATACAGTATTGAGGAGGAAGAATAACTGCTGATTAATTCTTGGAGTGGACCAAATCTTCTCATGGGTCTGTACAAATCCTGAATCTATTCCCACTGCAGCTGGTGGGAATTATTCAGAATATGGTAATGCTTGTGGTGTTGGCGAGCCTATAATACATCTACAGAGGGATCAGGGTGATGAGTTGAAAAATACATTCAGACACTTGTGCCCAGTTGAGCTGTTTGTGTCTAGTATGGTGGAGTCTTATTTCTGTTCGAAGGAAGTGAAGTTTAGGCAGATGCTGTTGTTTTTCTAGTGGAAGCGAGAATACATTGCTGTGTCTCTGGGAAACTTTTTACAGCACACATGCTTTCATCGCTTCCAGCCCTGAAGTTGAGAATAAAAACTCTTTCAAGTGAAATCAAGTGTTCATGAAGAACTTAGCCTGCATAGATTTTGCTTTGTAGGACTGAACTTCTGCTACAGAGCTACAGATCTTATCTTCTGCTTACGCAGTGCGGGTGAGAGACTGACTTTAGCATGTTGGTTGTTTTCGTGAGCCTGTCCTTTTTCCGTTTGTAATAAACAAATACTCCACTCAGGTATCTGAACAAATTGACAGTGTCAGTTGACAAATATAAAAAGTAATGCTAAACACGGGATGAGAATAAAGGGATTTTGATTGGATTAACCAGGATTTTGCTGGAGAACTGGGTTAGAAATTCACTGTATTGTGTGCTAAGGTTCCGGCCTTGTTGAATTTGCTGAAGTGATCCATTTTTATAAGTTGTTGTGAAACTAAAATGTTATTAAACCCTGCTTTACTAATGATGTAGCTGATGGGTATTTCAAAGTTTAATATAGGTTGTTGTTGATGTTGGTTTAAGTTTATATTTGGAAAAAATCAAGACAGTACCCATTTTTAAATACAATATTCTGTAAATACCTCTGCATTAATAGAGCCTAATAACTTTTTACTTAAGACCACTTCATCCATAAGGTCTTCTGGAGCAGCATAAACACTTTGAAACCCATCAACTACCAGTGAATTGGAAATCAAAAGCCTGAGGCTCAGATCTGTGAAAATATTTTCTTGACTGTCTCAGTCTTGGTGTCTTCAAAACTACCTTGCGCTTGCCCCCATGTCTGCAGTTGTCTGCATTTTTTTTCCTTGTGATTATGCAGCTAAGGCTCAGCTTGGAGACCTTGGGAAGAGATACTTAGGCAGATTCTCTGATCTGACTCTCCGGTGCAGCTTCATCACATTGGGGCTTGCCTAAGCTCAGCAGCCCCACACCCTGTTTCTTCCTTTCAGTGAGGAAAGGTTTAATGATGAGAACATTGTACAGATCCCAATCTTGTGTTCCCTGAATGCTTTAGGTAAATGACTCTTGCAGGTTTGTGTCCATGAGATTGAAAACCTCTTTAGAAGTATCTAACTTCAAGGAAAAAGGTTCATATTTAAAAGGTTGATTCTCACCATTTCCAATCTGAGCAATTGTTGGTGAGAGTGGTGACAAGAAGAGAATCGGTGTTTATATTTTAAAATAATAAAAATAAGAACTTCTCAACACTTTTTTTTTTTTTTTTTTCCTTTGTATGCAGCTATTTCAGTCTCTCTTTGAAACAGTTTCCTGGAAAGCCCGCTAATGTGTAGATGGGTCACTGCTTGGGGAGCTGCAAGTGAGGATGCCTGGGGGCAGTGTAGTATGAATCTAGTGGAATGGCCTTTGAGTGTTTCAGTGAACACATCTAAAGGGTAAAAAGCACAAGAACTGTGCTGAATTCAGTATGAAACACCCCTGTAGCATAAAAGGTTTAAATGTCACTGTGAAGAATGAAAGCCTGATTTAAGGAGAAAATACTTTTTATATATAGCTTGTGCGTTAGAAAAAACGTGGTTTCATACTGTCAATTCTGATGCTTCTTTAGGATCAGGAATATAATAGTCTACATATATGTAGCAGAACTCTGCCTCTCCATGGACACTTGAACATTTTATTGACAAGGCTGTGGGCAATTCTGTTGGATTCAGAACAGTGCTGGTGCTTCGTGTCACTGTGGGACTACAAAGTTGGGGACTTTGATACTGTTTATGCTATGGCAATGTAGAAGAGCCCTTAAGAAAAAATCCTAATAATTATGTTTATGAAGAGTAACAATACCTATTAGACATGAAGAAATCTAGTTTTGGAGGATGATGTATGCTGCAAGGAATACACAGCTTTCTAGAGTCCTGTTTCGGCTTTCGTGTCATCAGAATGGCATTTGCTAGTAGTAAATGCATTTAACGAAACTAATTTTAGAACTATAGGTCAGCACTTACATTTGCTTTCTCCTTGTTAGTCTCCCAACTAGATCTCATGTCGTAGATTTTATAATAAAGAGGACTTTGAAGCCTCACTTCTTCCCTCTCTGCCAGGTACTGTCACACAAGTGAGAGAACATGGTTGTTACTGGTTGTGTAGCCTGTACTCCTTATAAATCAGACTCTGTTTTTTAACACTTGAATCGTATTTCCAGCACGAGGGTAGTTTTTTCCCCCTTCTTACTCAATTTTCCTTTTATTCCTGATCTTTTGTTTCTTTTGTTAGCGATAGAAATAACTGTTGCGCAAATCAGATGTGTTGTCATGGGGAAACTTCACAGCATGAATGTGATGAAAAATGGCCAATTTTTTTTCTTTTTCTTTCTCTTGCTGAGATACCACAGGGGAATGAGCAGAGAACTAATTTCTTTACCACCCTATGGGGCAGTCTGTGGATGGACAAGGAGTGATGGGCAGTCGTGGTTCAGCTGTGCCAGTGCCACTGGATTTGAAAGCTGAACAAAGGAAAAGGGAACTGTAATCTGCTGTCATATAGGAGTATCCCTTGGCATCTGTCAGCAGTCCAAGTCAGGCTTTATTCTTAGTGCAGCAGATTTGCGAAGCAGTGTCTCTCCTGCAGAAAGAAGCACATGGTGAGTACGCTTTTGCCATCTGTCCCTCGTCGCTCGTATCCGTCTAGTTAAGACAGAAACTGCCGTGGCTCTGGAGGATGGAGCGGGCCGGGTGGCAGCTGCCGTGCTAACAGTGCGTATTAATGCCCTGGGGAGATCGGATCAAGCAGTGCCTGCCCACAAGCTGGGAAAGGGAAACAGTACAGGAGGTACGGCTTCAGCACAGGAGAAATGTGTGAATTCCTCTTGTGAATGCCAAAGCTTTCACCGCGTGAATATTCAGGTTCTGCAGCTGCCCCTGTGGACTGGTCTGTGTGTACCTCGTTGATCCTCTGGATAGAGGTTTTTATGGGATTGATGAGCATCGGCCTATTTAGAGTTCTTTCTGCTGCAGTGAAATTGATGTAAGAGCATGGCAGAAGCTCAGTCCTGAACATCATTAAGGGAAAATAAACCCTTCATCTGGCTTGGTGGTGGTGGGGGATGGCTGTTAGTTCAACCAATACCATATCATAGCAAAATTTAAAAGGCTAAATAGATATTGCTTCTTATATGGGGTGAATGAACAATACTCCCAACAGTATACTTATGTAAAATTTACAGGACTAGCAAAAACTACACAAGGAGGGGAAGATGATAAATAGTTTGTATAGACTTTAGTCTTCATAGAAGAGATGGTTAGAATGAAAGCTGTATGGTCTTTTTTTTGTAAGGAGATGGGAGTATATGACTTTACAGTGATTGTGTCAGAAAGCTTTCCTTTTCCAGCATATTTAAGCCATGAGAGTTTGCATGAAAGTGAGGAATGGATTCTAGCATACTAAGGCTGTCTCCTACTTTGCTATCTACACGCCATTTTGAGAACAAAAGCTAAACATCTAGTATAGAGCAAACATCATGTTTAATCCTGATCAACTAAGTAGTTTATTTTGGTGTGGATGATGGTATCAGCCAGGTAACTTTGGTACTATTGAACTGGTAATGGTATCAGTGTTATACTTGGTCTACATTGTCCATCACAGCTACAGTAGGTAGCATATATATTACATAGTGTAAATATTTAGACAGGTGAGTTGTGATCTCAGTTGTTCTCTAGATGCAACTAAAACAAGAATATCCAAAAAATGATATTTTATAACTAAGACAGCAGAAAGATACTTATTTGTGAAGAGTAAATATTGCAATAGAGCTGTAATGATATTCCATTACACTTAATCTAGATGATTTACCTCCAGAGGTGTTAAACCTAAGCCTGGTGAACAAACTAAGGGCAATTTTGTATATGTCCTTTAAGATTAGACAGCCTCCTTTTGTTTTTAGTGGGAAAATCTTCTGTCAGAGGAGCTCAAATCATGGCAAATAATTTCTGGTTCAGAAACGGCCACTGGAGAGACAAACTTGTAAGCATCGTAGTGTGTGTGTTGCATCCTTTGCAGTGGGCATTTACTGGCTCAGCTCTCCTCTTAACTTGTACTTAAAAGTGGCATCTCCCAAGCCAAGCCTGGATGCCGTTTACCTGCAAAGCAAGTGTTTTGCTGTTTACAATAAGCTCATTAGGGTCTTGTATCTGAGGCAGGAAATAAAATGCCATCAGTGCGCATGGGGAGAAGTGCAGGGCTTGTTGAATTCAGTGCTTGTGCCCAAGTGTAGTCCCTGCCTGATATTCTGTGTGTGACTCTGGCTTCAGTCTCTGCAGGGAAGTGGGACAGGGGCAGAGCGTGCTGCTGGGCCGGCAGCCAGGGCCCTGCAGACAAGCTGCAGTGTCCTCATCAGGAAGGCGTGCAGCCCCGTGGCATCTCTTAAAGACACACATTTTGTGAATGTTCCCTGTTGAAACCACTACACATCTCAGCTACTGTTTGAGGGGCATCCTTCCCTCCCACCCCTCAAAGCAGCATTTGGTGATGGGAAGCCTTATTCCTAGATTGGACTGGAGGAACTGGCCAGTGAGGAACAGAGGTTGGGCTGAGGACCTCTGGCACCTGGCTGTCCTGGCTGCTGCTTACCCAGTGTTCAGTATCGGTGCTCAGCATTTAGCCTGCTGTAAAGCAAATTCTGATATGTGCTTAATATGACCTGTTACTCCTTCTGAATTAGACATCAACTAAATTCTTCAAAAAAAACCAGGCAATTAGCTGTTTCTTGCATAGCTAAAGACCTGTTTACACAGGCATGTCTTTGTATGTAGTGTTTCATTAGGATGCTACAGTTCTCTTATTTGTCTCTTAAATCATCCATGGATGGATTTTCTCCTGCTGCCACATTGTTCAGATAAAAAGAATAGGATGATGTATTTGACAGGCTTATAAATATTACTGGATATCCTTAATTTCTAGCTGCTAAGTGTGCCTTTGGGACTGATACTGATTGCTTTGTGACCAGTGCTTGTGTATAATGTTTCCTTGTGTCCAGGTAATTGCCAGGATATTAGCTGTAGAGTCTCTGCAGGTGTAGTGTGTCACGTTACGGTGATCCAATAGATCTTCTTTTTTAGCATGTGAGCATCTCCAAGCAGTTTGTTGCAGCAGAATGGTTATAATGGCATTTTTGTCAAAATCTGTACTGTTTATCATGCTTATTCCTAGTATATAGCTGGATTCATGGCAGAGCTTCTCTCATTTGGAGAGATTTAGCCTTGCTTTTCTCAGACCTGCTATGGATGTTATACTGGGTTTGCATAAACTGTAGTGTTATACTCCAATGGCTTTTCCAGTTTCGGTACTATAGGCTTTCAGTGAAGGAGACTTTGCTGACTGTGGCTGTTGTCAAGCCGTTAACATAACCAGGCAGTGTCCTCTGGACATTCAGGGTTGTTTCCAGATAACCTTGACATTGCCAGAATTTTAACAGCCCCATCAGGTTAATAACAGATATAATTCCACAGCCTTCCCCCACCCTGCCCTGTATGAATGGAGCAGTGATGTGACTTTGTGATATTGCTACCCACTGTAAAATGACTGTTTCATTAGTTGTGTAATGGTGCAAAATCCTGCAGCTCCACATGTTTTATTTAAAGGAAATTTTACACTCACTGTTAACTAATGCATAGTATGCTAGCTGAATGCATTCATATGCTGGCCCAATACTGAGCGCTTCTATCTTCTGTCCTCACTTACTTAATCGTGTTTTCAGAGAAACAGTGCATCGCTCCCTGGGTTCACTTTATTCTGCTTGTATTCGGCTGTATGAAGAACCGGCTGTGTAGCAGGAACACTACATCTCCTAGACAGACTGAGGTTTGATGACCTCAAGGTTTTTTAAAACCTTTTTGGCACCTTTATCTCTGTGTATAAATAGCTCACAAGTCTGTTCCTCAGCACTGGCTAGACCTAAAGTAGCGTTGAATGCTTCTGTGAGGTGAAAGTAGGCTTTCTCAGTTACTTGTAGATGGAGCATATCCAAGCTGTATGCTATATTTACACACTTACATTCCCTAACAAGTTTTACTCCATAATACACATGCAGTATCTGCAGATTTGGTACAGTGTATTTAAAATGCACTCCTAACAAAAGATTTGTGCTGGACTTAAACAGATGAGTCTTTCCATAATTCAGTTTGTATCTAGCTACTGTCAGCAGCTCTACCTTAAATTTTTTTATACTATTTTTTAGGTAATATTTTGATCAGCAGCAATTCTTAGATCTTTTAAGAGTCATTTAAAATGGGCAGGTAGTGCTATTTATTTCACTGGTATTTGCTGTGAGTAGCTGAATAAGTTTGCCATTCATGCCCCTGCGTCTCAACTGATTGATTTTTTTGGAATTGGCTTGGCAAGTATACTTTTTTTAATCAGCACGCTGCTTGTAATGCAGGAGATAAGAGTGCTTCACAACTGTATAAAGTACACTGGCGCAATATCTTCGTGTAACTGCCAGGGAAGAGCAGGTGGACATTTGGAGTTCAACAGGGACAAACTAACGGATTTATCTGCATTTCCAAAAGGTCACAAGGAATTCTCAGTGACCTCAAGGAGATGTTTTTCCTTTCAGACGGCATCTCAGGTTTCAAGGAGCTCTGTTACTTCCCTGATTAATTGGTGCTGTTGAGCCACGGAGATTTGCTACCTATTAAAGTATCATTGCTTCTGGCGACATGGAAGGCTTTAAGATCTCCTATCCAAATTTTAGTTGGTTTTAACTCTCGTACTATCTGACTGTGAGGTGCTGTGGCTATAAGCATCATTAAAGCTTTGGAGAAGTTACTGTGACTCTTTTCTGAAAAGTTGTTCTCCATTAAACTCTTGTCAGAACTAAGAAAATAAACGGAAGTTATTCTGGTGTATAACTTCCTTATGCATTGCCTTTTTTCATATAACCTAACTAAAAGCATACTCTGTGTTTAATAGTAAACTGTATTGTGATTATTAATAATATTTAACATTAACATTCTTGAATGATTATCAGCAAATCTTGTATTCTCTGGCAGATATGCCTCCAAACCCAGTTATATTTTGTATGTCTGTGACTGAGTAGTTCTGTGTCCATAACAGATGGCTTTAAAAAGCCAGGGAAGCATGAGGGGCAGTCAGAGCTTTTATTAAAGTCTGTGTTGGAGCAACTGAAGTGTGCAAGGTCTATTCCCTAAGGAACCCAGACACGTAAAAATAGGGGGCTGGATGTTTTTGTTTGGGGTTTTTTTTTTTTTTTTTTTTTTTTTGTCTGGGATACTGTCTTGCTAGCCACTGTGCTGGATTTTTCAGATGACTGTAAAACCCTCATTTTTTTATGATCCAGGGCATAGTGTCAGATTCCTATGTTTTTCCCCTTTTTCAGGTGAGTAGTATGCGCATATAATGAAATACCTGTTGAAGTCACTGTGGATAATCCCAGAGGGAGAAACCTGGGAAGGGAGAGCAGTAACAAAAATGTCGGGGGGAGATGAGGAGTCCAAATGTGACTTCCAGGAGCTGCTAGAAGAACTAAACGGTGGGACTCCTGCAGCCTCGCGCCTCGGCCTTCCTGCACAGGGCTGAGCTTCGTTGGCCCTCCTGGGATCACCCTGAAGCATGAATAGAAGAAAGCCTGTCTCAAACTGTTCTGTTAAAAATCTTCCAGCAGCCTCCTTTCTCTATTGCAATTTATAGTTGGATGTGCTCTCTTCACAATTCCCACTCTTAACTAAGTAAAGGCAATAAATTATTAATAGGTCCTGAAATACTGGGCTGGGAGGTAAAAGACAAAGTGATGTGGGAAGTTCTGCCTCTAAATAAGCATTTAGTTGAGTCCTCAGATTCTGCTTTGAGCTCTGAGATGCTCTTACTTAAAAAACATCTGTCAGCGAAACATATTGCTGTCTTACTTTTTTCTATTCTTTCACTTAAAACCAAGGCTGTCAAACAGTTGTGGGAACCTGCAAGAAACAACATTGTGAACCTTTTCAAACGTCTTAAGTTTTTTCTGCTGTGCTGGTGATGCTGACTACAGAAGCTGTTACCTTTTGAAAGGCTGGTAGTTAAAGGAGAAACAGTGTGTGTTTTGTTGGAGCTGTTCTTCAAAAGCATTGATCAGAGAGCAAGGATACAAAACATGAACTACTGGCAAAATAAAGTTAGCTAGGATTTGTGGGTTTTGGGGGATTTAGAAATTTAACACAAAATCTAAATATTCCCACTCTCTGCCACCTTTGGTGGCTTTCTTCTTTGCATAGGTGGTTGAAATGTATTTGGTAAGGGTAATAATTTAAGGCTGAATTAGCCTGTCCTCAGTAGGAATACAGAGGAGTATACCTTCTACTGTGGTCTCTTAATCTTCTTTGTTATCCCAAGGTCAGATTAAAAGGTGCTAATAACTGTCATCCACATCCTCAGTGACTGAATAGTCAGGTAATTAAATATTCAGGGATCCAGCTTTGTGTGATGGAAGTACTGTCTCTTTAGAAGCACAAAAAATGTTTGCTTTGCTTGATTGCTGCTCCCTCTTGTGGGTTTCAGGCTGGTTTAAGCACGCTTGAAGTTCATTCTTGGTTTTTTTAGATGGAATTATTAATCAGCAGTACTCCTGATATACTGGGTGGGATATTGACCTTAAGACTTGCTTCGCTGCATACCTCTACAAATTAGAACATACTTTTATATCAAGAGGACTAAATCTGTAAAAGCATTTAATTCACTTTTAAAATTTAATTTACTTTTTTTCAATAATTTATACTGCTGTGCTATCAGTATATAGTATGATTTACTTTTTTTGTAAAAGCAGGGAGAAGTCTGTACCATAACTGAACCAGACTTGGCAAGTGCCTGCTGTACTGACAGTATTAAAATCTCTCTTATATTTCCTCTTCTGTAGTCCAGTGCTTCTGAGTTGCACTTCACAGGCTATTGCTCTTGTCTGCAGAGAGCTGCTATGTTATGCAAGTTGTTCCTGAAAACTAAATTCAAGAAAAGAGCTCTGTTTGCTTCCTACATGCTCTCCTGCATACCCAATAAATACAAATGCTGGAGCTGTGTGAAAGATTAATTTATTTCTTATAGGTTCTTAATTGCTCTGCTGGCATAAAATCTCTGTATGTACTGTGTTGTGTCTGAAGATTTCACAATGCAACATGTATTTGTTTTCCTGCAGAAGGACATACAATCTCTTTTCTCTGGACAAGAAACTGAAGCACAGTGGAATTCTGAATTGCTCTTAATTGATGGCAAAGACCTGTGCAACTTCACTGACTAGTTCTTGGCATGAAGCTCCTAAAAAAATTTCCCACTGAAACTTCAGAGACAAATTGTTCTGACCTATTGCAAAATGGAAAGGTCCCTCATTAGTGTGACACTAAAATAACAGCAGTTCACATGATCTAATTCAATCTTACACCATTTCAAAATTATGATACAATTTCTCTTGGCATTGGAAGCTGTTCCATTTCAGTCACTTAACTGATGTTGAACTGTTTGTGTACAGGAACTGGAATATGGCTATTAAATCTTGGGTCCCCTAGGCTTTGGTACTTGTCTCCTATGCTTTTATTAGGCCTTTTTTTCCCACCCCCTTCCTGATTTTTGATTTTCACTATTTCATCTTATTTTCCTATTCCTCTCGTGCTCCTCTTATTCTATATTTGTCGTCTATTTAATCTCTGCAATGTTTTCTGCGTATCCCACTGTCTTCTTTGGTCTGCAGTATTTTCAGCTTCTTTTTCCTTTATCTCTCACCGTCTTCACACTACCTGTTTGCATTATTTTTCAATACCATGTTTTCATGGCCAAGAACTGGACTTTTCATTAGCACCTGACCAAGGCTCCAGCTATTGTGCATCTGATAACATTTGAACTTTTTTACTGCTTCTGTACCTCTTCAAGAGCGTATGATATGGAGGAGTGTTCAATGGATTACCTGAAACTTCTGATCTTCATTGTATTTGGCCTTAAAAGAATAAATATGCCTGAAAATTGCTGGGATGCAAAAAGTGTATTTCTGTGGAGACCCAGTGGTGTTTGTGGGTGCATACTTCCCCTGAAAATGTATTTGTTCTTACTGTGATGCAAGTGAAGTTGGGCTTTTGGTTGCCCTTTTTTTTTTTTTTTTTTTTTTTTAAAAGGTGATTAAACCAGAAAGCAGGTGTACTTGACTTGAGAAACAAAACAGAACTTAATCTTGTATCTATGCCCTTTCTTAAAGCTTTATATCATTTTGTGTTGCAGACTGGGTAATTCCTAGAACAGTATCAGTAACCTTTACTTAAAAATTTATGGTTTCTTTTCTCTTGACTCATAGTTTGAGTACTGTTTTAAGCAGTTGCTGAGGTTTTATCCACATTTTAGTGTGCTAGAAGTGCAGAGCTGTGTTCAGGGTTTGCCAGCTTTTATTCAGATGAAATTTGCAGTTCAGTGGAGACCAGAATGTGGTCCCCACAGATTACGTTGTTTGTAGCAGTCCCTGAATTTCAGTTCTTATTTATACTTCAAATATTTTCACCAGTCAGGAACAAAACCTCTGTTTATGTCCACGTTCAAAAAGATGTTGGCATTCGTCCAGCCCCAGAGCCCTCCCCAACCTGTGTTTATGCGGTAAAGAAGACAGATGAAATATTGCTGTTTATTGAAGGCTCCAAATTTGGTTATTGTGCTTACTTTCTCTGTGAGCATGGTCAAGACAAATGTGTTTGCTCTTCAGTAATATGTACCACTGGCTGAATTAATTTTGCCCGTGTGCTTCCTTACTGAGAGTCTTTCTGCTGACCTCTCCGTGCGCTGCGTGCCTGCAGCAGCGACCAGTCCTGGTGGGAAACACTGGTTGTAGCTTTGTTCCCTCTCTGGAAAGAAATGGCAGTGAAGCACCAAGAGTCTGAAATATAATTCAACTCTCTCTTTTATTTGTGGTATTACACAAAGATGTCAAACTAGCAAGGATGCAGAGTCATTAATGTGATAACTTATATTCATCTTTCACTTTATATTTGGTTTAAGCAAAGTTATCCAGTTCTGGATGTTACCAGTTCATTTGCACTACCTGGATAACCCTAGTGCCTGTATTACAGCAAGCATGCTGTTTTTTCTCTCCAAATAAATAAATTCACAATGCCAAGCATACACATTTTGTGATAAAGAAAGATTTAAAGCCTCTTGAGGTGTGCATACTATAGACTTACTGTGGGATGCATTCTACAAACTCTTACCTCCTTTAGTACCCCTTGTTCACATACTGCCTTTCTTTCAGCCTTACTGCTTTAAGCTCTCTAAAGTCTGTAATGAACTCTGGGTGACTTTGATTGTAGAACAGCCTTTGTAATTAAACAGAAATACAGTGTTTAAGAAGTACTCTGGAATACAGCCATTCTACTTGTGTGTTTTGAGGTTCAGTTTTATCTAAATTTGAAATGAGGAAAAGAGTTGCTGCAAAACACTGCTGATCTAATAGAGGGAGAACTAAAAGTATCTGTGTGGTCACTGTAAAGGAGAAATTTCTTTTTTTATAGAGAAGTTGGATAAAGCAAGTGGAAGAAACGACTGAATGCAGTTTAATACCATTAAATATTTCAGGAGACAACACTGGGAAGACTTGTACGCTTTTCTTGTGAAATTCTAGTTCATATTTGCTAATACCGTCAGCTGTCTTTGTTTAACTTTTTCCTTCTAGGTATCATTGTAGCCTCAACAATTCTGATTCATTTGCTTGAATGAGTGATCCAGCTGCTTCCAAGATCAATGTCGACTCCCTCAAAACTATTTTATATGAGTAGTAGACTTGATTTAAAGTATATGAATGCAGTATTATACAGGGTGTATAAAACATGTGGTTTTGTTCTTTGAGATAACAGCTGTAGAGTGGTATCCAAATTCTCCTCTGGTGGGAGCAACCACTTACTGACTAGAGCTATATCGAGAGAAAACGCTGTTTGAAGAAGTGACGTAAATGTGATTAGTGATACTGCGTTGGTCCTTTGCCAAATACGCTACCTATAGAAAACTGGTTGGGGTTTAAAGCTGTAACACACTTCTGCAGAGCTGCCAGCAAACATCCTATACTGGAATTGCTCTTTCATCCCTGTTTTGGTTTTTCAGAGTATGGAAATAGGACAAGTTATTTATTGCTGAAGAGCAGTGCAGGTGGTATGCCTTATATATACAGTGATCTTCCCATTCTCCAGGCTCTGGAGCTACAGTGCTTATAAAAATCTCTGTTTTTACAGGATTCTACAAAACTGATTTTCTGTAGAATTCTGTAATTGCCTCTGAAGCTGCATTGAACTCTCCAATGTTTTTTTCATGGAGAGGATTTGTTTGAATTGAAGGCCATGCTTCAAGCACTTTTTCCTTTCTCCTACTCCAAGTCCAGTGCATCTTCAAGTGGAATCCAGTTTGCAGCTAACCTACCTGCAGCTAAGCTGGTGCCTTAGCACACAAAGGGAACCCAATGTTGCAACAAAGACCAAAACAGATGCAAACCACTGAACAACTTGTCAACCAGCTCTTGGTTACTGGTGTGCACGTGAAGGTACATGACCAGGTAGTAGAGGGAAAGAGACCATATCACCTTCCTGAGAAACTAGTAAATTTTACAGTAATACCACTTTTAAACCCCAAGGGAAGGGGAATTAAAAAAAAAAAATCCGAAGGTAATAAATGTCTCTAAACCACTGCTAGGATCTATGGAAGTGTTTACAGGATACCTCACTTCTAACAGGTGTTTCCAGATCAATTCCTTCTGTCAGGATTTACTTTGGTAACCCATGCAAGCTCATGATGGAGGTCAGTTATTGTTTAGACTGTATTTTTAGCAGTGGTCCCTTGCAACTGCATGGCAATATAATTTATGAAGTAGGACACCACTCCCTAATTGTCTCTTACATTGTGGAGCTGTACACACTGTTTGCTGCAGTGTTCTGCAGAATAAACATTCTCTTCCTTTATGGGGAGTAAAGGTCCATGTCAACAAGACTTTCCAGCCTCTGGTCACATGCTTAAATTATATCTCTGAGTTGGGTTTCCTGGCAAACACATAAGCAAATGTTTCTCCAAAGTAGACAGTGTTCATGTGTAAATTCCTCATTAGCTGTGGGTCTCTTCCCCTCCTCCTCTTCCTAGTCCTCAGCTCAAAATGTTAAGCAAGACCAAGAATGCTGACCCCTTAAACACAGATAACTCACAGCAGCACCATTGGCATGTCCAAGAGGAGCGCTTGCCTGTTAGTACTCCCTGCTCCTGGTGCTTGGGAATTAATGAAAATGGAAAAACAAAGCTCTGATATTCTGAGAAACTTTAAAAACAAAATAAGAAATCAGTCTTTCAGTGCCCATGAAATAAAAGCTTTCCATGAAAAAGCTTACCATTTAATCTCTCTCCAAACTTCAGTTTTGTAGGATTGCATCGTGTGAGTGAGTCTGATTCAGAAAAATAAGTTTAGGTTGCAGTTAGGGTGGTCATGGGAAACACTGTAACAGTTCTTCTGGTCAGTTTTTCTCTGGTGGTGTCCTTATTATTCCCTTTGTACAGGAGAATTGGACACTTCTCAAAGTGAACTGACATTTTTTTGCTAAGATGTTTGATAACAAGATTTTGCAGTGTTTGCAAAGGATCTTAAGACGCAACCATTGTACATTTAAGATGCCATGCTAGTTTATTCTCTGTAGTGAATATAGTGAAACATTTGGGTTGAAACCATAATTATGGCTAGCTGTAAGTCTGATTTTTTTGGACTTTGCTTTTACTGTGAATTTGGATATTGGTTGCCTTTTTTTAACATGTTGAGTTGGAGAGCTTGATGAGGTAACTGGCACTCCTAGAGTTTTTGGATGCTGCTTGTGTTTCCCCACTTAATATCACTAATAGGGGGGTAAGGCTGAAGTGCAGAACCTCTGCCCTTCTGCGTGGTGTTCTTTGAAATTACTAATGGTTTTCCAGTTTACAAAATTTGTGGTCGTGGTAGAGATGGTTAATGCAGCTTCCAGCTCTTTAAAGCTGATTAGGTTTGAGGTAGAGCCTGGGAGATGGTAAAGCCTAATATTGTGGATATACCAGCAGAGAAGCACTTTACTACAAGTAAAAGTTTCTTAGTGGATCACTTCTGCATGGTTGTTTTTACATAGATGTCTGTATACTCACAGGTTCTGTGAGTCACTCCTAATCAAAACTAATTTTTCAGTCTGATCTTTTAAAATTCTGTGGATTTTTATATATATGTGTGTGTGTGTGTGTGTGTGTGTATTATTAAGCAAAGGAACAGAAAAGTTTAAGATTTGGTCAGGAATTTATTGGTTTATGGGAACTATTCTTAAATCTGTCTCTTCTAAACCAGAAAGATCACATAACTTTTCATATACCCATACTTGAAATTTCTGAAGCTTTCTGATAGTAGTGAGGCATTAATATCCTCGATACCCAAATATTCACGACGGCATTGCTTTTGAGTTTTGAAGTTGAATGGATTCCCAGAGCCGAATGATAAACATGCCTTGTATAGGCTGGAACCCAAGAGTGTTCCAGCTTCCCTACCAGCATGACTCAGTTCATCTGACTTCACTGTGACGAGAAGCACTTGCGCCTGGTTCAGCAGTTTCCTTCCTCCTCCTTGCTGCAACCCCTTCTAGCCTCAATAGAAAATAATCTGTTGATACTGGCAGTACATTTTGGTGATGAAAACCGGACATTGTTTTCCTAAGCAGCACTTAGTTGTGTATACTTGGGTTCATTGCCTTGGTTACGGTTTACAAGGAGGTTTTGTTAACTCTGCCAGCAGAGCTGCAAGGGTGCCAGGATGCCCACAGCAGACAGGGATGATGAAGTGAGATGCATGCGTAGTTTTTTCTGTCTTCATGATTTCAGATGGGTGTTACTCCATAGATTTTTATAGACTTTCTTGAATGTTAGAAGAACCTTCACCAAAAAAAAAAAAGAGTCTAGAGTAACCAAATTTTTCTTCTAATATGAAGTACTTTCCAGCCTTTTCCTCCACAAAATGAGACTTTCTTTGTCTGTTGCCACTGTTTGGAAAGCTGGTAGTAAATATGGTATGAAGGGACATGATGGAAATTCTAATTCTAAGAATCATAGAAGAATTTAGGTTAAGACCTTTACGATCATAGAGTCCAGCTATTAACCTAACGCTGCCAAGTCCACCAAAAGAGCTACTAGTTGAAGAGAATAAAAGAAATGCACACTAGAACTTATTTATATATTTATATATATATATATAATATATATATACATGAAATATAATATATATATATATATACATGAAATAGGCTGAGTTACATATGTAGGTGATGGATAGCATTGGGAGGTGGCTGCCGGTATTGCTTAAGAACTAATATTGGGGTGGGCCAAGCTGGAGCCAGCGTGCTCTATGTTGCATGTTTTTTCAGTGTTTAAACCTGTCTGAAAATGTTTTGACTGCTTTATTCCTACTCGAATCCCTGCTTCCGTGCCTCATTTAATGACTACTGGCATCACATGCCCTGAAGACAAAAAATAATCAACTGGGTGTGACCCATGATGGAGGCCAGGCTTCCTTGGAATTTGTTTGCATTGTCATGATTGTAACATACTTGGAAGAGGGAAAGATCATACCGTCATCTGCCTTTTGATGCAACTCCTCGGTAGTTATGGGTAAAGGGTTGCAGTTCTGTAAAACTGAATTTTAGGATTTAGCCCTGGATTTGTGGAGGAATGCGTTGTGCTGTGTGCAAGCATGCCTTTTTTGTGTTTGCAAAGTTGAGGTGTGTTCCCCGTGGCAAGATAAGGAGTCTGTGTCATCAGAAACTGAGCTGCTGTCCAAAGCGCAGTAATTCTTTTTTCTGCTTAGACATACCTAAGATGAATTCACAGTTAACCTACCAAGTTTCTGAAAATGCCAGCTGACTTTTTTTCTGCCTTCTAAATCCCTGCTGTTACCTGTGTTTCTTACGCTCAGTTTAGCATTGTACTACATGGGATGCATATTTCCATTGTAAACATTCTTCCTGCTTAGATATCTCCTCGAATTAATGTCACTCTTGCAATGTCCTATTTCCAGTGGGAAATGCAAAAGGACTGTGCACTGAATTCATGGTGTTTAGCAGAGCTTGAGAACCTTTGGCTATCTTTCTGACTATGAGGGAGGTATGACTAGATACTGCATTTTTGAGGGGGTGAAATAATACCCCCTTTCAGACAGTGTTCTCTAGGTGCTGGAAGTACCCCCCTGCTCCCCCAAGTTTACATAGCAGTGGTTTGAAGAGCAAGGAATCTGAGAGCTAACTGCTATCTGCTTAATGATGCTAAATAGCTTTGGCAAGCAAGCAAGTGAAATGCATCACTGGCTTCCTAGATTGTGTCTCAGCTATTGTAGTTACAGAAGCGTGTGCACTTGCTTTTTATTTAGCAGTGGCTGAAGGATCCAGTGTGGCGCACCAGGAGGAAGAGATAAGAAAGATAGTGTTTATGTGGGCGTACGGAGAATACCTGTTCATGGGAAATTTGTCGGAATGGGCCTCACTTCATATAAAATCAATTCAGACATGCCAAAGTGTGTGGTTTGAATGCTGTCAGCTCTCTATTCTGAAAAATGGAAGTTTGCTAGTATTAAAAAGACCTGCTGATCCTTCAGTTCCTAATCAGCGGGTCCCTGGCACACCTGTGTGAATTTATCCCGAGGTATGTATGAAGTGCTTCAAGTAAAGCAAATAAACATCTTGGCTTCTACATTGATTTAGGAAGTAATTAGAAAAAGGTGTGTGTGTGGGGGGGTCCTCAGTTAATTTATGCCTTGTATAGGAAGTACTCATATCTCTAGCGTATCTTCCAAGTGACAGATAGTATAAAAACTGTACAAATTTCCCAGTGAATGTAAGGGGATGTTAATTCTCATTAACCAAGAAAACCAGAACAAATTGTCGATTTTAAGCTCACATGAAAATATGCATACTTTGACATGCTGAGTTGTTACAATTTACACAGTTAACATCACTCTCCTTTCCTTCCCTTCTCTGTTAAAACTTCTACATATAAGGCAAAACGTACTTTTCCTGAAGAATTAATTCCAGTGCCTGGTCCCTGGCTACCTCAGGGTGAGCTGCCATAGCCCAGAAGCGCTGCCTTCATAAGTGGCTATGATTTCTGGATTTCTGCAATGCTTGATACTGTTTACTGCACCAAAATTAAGTGCTTAGCAGTCTCTGGGAATTAGGGCATATTTTCTTTTGGACCAGGGGCCATTCACAAAAGCCAGACTTGCTGGGCATTGTGGGGCAGAGCAGTGAGGTTGCCAGCCTGGAGCAGGATCACCCAGCGCTGTCTCCAGGAGTGCCAGCCAGCTGGGGCAGAAGGCATGGCTGCAGGCCATGCCAGGGTCTTCTTTCACTTATTGTAAATTGCTGTTGTTCTTTTGCTCTTCCTGACGGAGGATAAGGGAAATGTAGCGGACTAGGAAGTTTATGAACCGTAAATAATGGGCTTAGGGCTGTATGTTATACCACCTGAATAGGAAAGAGTTTCCTGATCGTGTTAGGTTGGCCTGGTTCCTGATTTCAGTATAAGCCATACTGGGGGATGAAATGGGTGTCTGTCAAACGTAAATTTAAATTATAGATGATTTCTCTGTACTGAATGTTGACTGCTTATGAAGTGTGCTGTGCAGACTATATTGTCTGGCTTCCTTTTCCCCTTTCATTTCACATATTTTGTTATGCAGGCATACTTGTCATACCCTCCAGCTAGCAGGTTTACCAAAAAGAAATTTAACATGAGGCTATAGTGTATCATTGAATCTAATTATCAGCCTTCAGAGTAGCTTAAGCCTGATTTTTTTCTAATTAAAAACCCAATACCTTTGAGGCATGTGATTATCTTTCTGCTTCACAGGAATATATAGTACTCCTATGTCTATTAGTTTCTTTATTTTCATGCACACATTGAAGTGGGTTTAAGACAGGTCAGATTTATTTTTTTAAAAAGCAAAATTGAGTCCTTTACCCTGTGATGAAGGAAAAAATAACTTGTAGGCTCAACAGGTGGTGTTGGACTTTAATGAAAAATGGAGACTTTGGAGACCTTATTGTAGCCTTCCAGTAGTTAAAGGGGGCTTATGGGAATGATAGAGACTTTTTACCAGGGCCTGTAGTGATAGGACAAGGGGTAACGGTTTTAAACCGAAAGAGGGCAGATTTAGATTAGATGTGAGGAAGAAGTTCTTCCTCGTGTGGGTGGTGAGGCGCTGGCCCAGGGTGCCCAGAGCAGCTGTGGCTGCCCCCTCCCTGGAAGGGTTCAAGGCCAGGTTGGACGGGGCTGGGAGCCCCCTGGGCTGGGGGAAGGGGGCCCTGCCCGGGGCAGGGGGGTGGGACTGGGTGATCTGTGAAGGTCCCTTCCAACCCCCAAACTATTCTGCAATGCTATGATTTAGGTAAAACTTAAATCATTTGTCTGTTTTACAAATGCAAAGCTCCCCCTCGGTTAAGCAGGGTTTCTCCCAGGGCCAGGAAGCAAGTTAAACATCCCTAATGTCTTTTATTTAAAGGAAGCGTGTCTGGCCTTTCCAGGGACAGTGGGACATGGCTGGGGTCCAGGAGCTGTCAATGAATCTAGTTGAAGTATTCCCCCCACAGGTAAAACAGTGCCAGCGCTTCCAAATTAGCTAAAATACTGTCAGCAGGCATGGCACTGCGTGCTCCTCCAGCGTGCCAAACCCGATTCTCCATACTGGGCTGGCAGCTCATGGAAAAACTGAGCTCAGTTGCTGGGTGGGGGCTTTGCAGGGCTCCTCAGCCTGCACCGGCTGGCCGGGGAAAGGGGAGAGAGTGCAGGGTTTAGGTGCTAAGGAGCAAACTGGTGTGCTTGTCTCTGCAGCCGGAGAAGATCCGGTGCCATGAAGGGATGGCTCTCCGTGTGCTCTATTGTTGCTGCTGCAAAACTGCCGCGGATAGGATGAGCTGCTTAAGCTTCCCTAATTCTCCCTACCTGGGTGGTTTCCTCCCTGCCCTCTTGTCTCTGTGAGGGGGTGGGGGTGTGCGCCTCGGATAAAATCAAGGGGAATCAAGAGATGGCACTAATTTCTGTGGAGCCAAGATTTCTGCTCTGACTGGCGTGAATTGTTCTTGGGGTACATTTAGTGCCATTAAAACACATTTGTGTTCTTTAATCATTCTCATTTTTCCCTCGGTGTGTTTTAAACTCATCCAGCTCGTCACAAGAGACCTTTAGAAATGCAGAATGCTTTTTTTTTTTTTTTTTTTTTTTTCTGTTCAGCCACTATTCCTGATTGCTCTTCTGCAGTGCTTTCAGACCTTGATAAGGTGCTGTTTTTTGTCCTGGCCTTTTCTTTTGCTCCGTTATTATTGTCATTATCATTATTATTACTATCATTATTATTACGGTAATTATTATTATTAATTTGTTGCTTAGAGTATAATGCTATTTCTCAAAGAATAAAAACCCAACACTAGCATATCCAGCGTTGATTACCCATTTTAAACTCAGCTCTACATAACCCAACATACTATCCGGATATAATTGCAGCAAATTAACAACAGTTAGGCGGTTTCTTTCTGCCTGCGATGCAAGTGCTGGGTGGTGTGAGGATGGAGGGATGGATGGATGGATGTATAAGCATCTGTTCGATGTTACTTTCCAGCACGCTGCGAGAAACAGTTGGGATACGCCAAGCAGGGGCTTGGTCGGTTGTTGCATCCTCCTCGAGCATCAGAAGGAGGTTACGAGCTTTGAAGCCGCTCTCGGAATTGCTTTCTCCCCTGCAAGCCGCTTAAGGGAAGCGCCGGGCCCGCCCGGGTAGCAGTGGCTGGGAAGGGAGGAGGGGGGCTGCCCTGTGCCGCCGGGACGCCCCGGCGAGGGGCGCGGACCCCGGGCCGGCCCCGGCGTGGGCTCCCCCGGCCGTGGGGGCCGGCGCCGGCAGCGCCCCGCCCCGTGGGGCCAGCCCGGGCCGCTTCCTGCGGGGACAGGCGAGGAGGAGCCGCGGCCATGGAGGCGGCAGCCGACTGCCTCAGCCCGGCCGCCCGGCAGCAGGTAAGGGGGGGCCGCCTGCACCGTCCCCCAGCCCCTTCGGAGGGTGTGGGGGTTGGGGCCGCGGCGTGCCCACGGGCGGCCGTGGGGAAGGGGCTGCGGGGTCGGCGGGCCGCACACCCCACGTGGGGACAGCGGCCGGCTGCGTGTGCGCCCTGGCACGGCGGGGCTTCCCCCCTGCGTGTTCCTCCCCACGGGCTTCCCCCCCCCCCCGCCACCCCAACCCGCGTGTGTCTTCGCTGCCGCAGCTCAGACCTAGCGACCTGGCGGGGGGGGGGTGGGGGGGGGTGGGGGTTGCTGGGGGCTCTCGGTTTATGTGCGATTCGGAGTTTAGCCTCCTCTTGGGCGCTGGTGTAATCGGCGGCAGCTCTGCGGCGGTGGGTGCCAGGGAGGTGCTTGCGACTGCCGGCTGCCGAAGGTAGGTAATTCTTCAAAGCGCGTGGAATTTTCTAAGGCTTTCTTGTAAAAATCAGGGACTAAAACGTAAGCTACTTACTGCTCAGTTTGGTACGGGAGGAGGTGTGCCAATTGAACCTGTTAAATGTTTTCCAGATAAAGTTTCAGGACAGCCTCGTGTGTCCATAAAACGTTAACGGGTGGATTAGTCATCCCTTGTCACTCGGGTTCACCACTGTCACTATGAACAGGAGAGGAGCTGTTAGACAAGCCCATAATGGGCCTGTCTGTCCAACCAGCGACGCTGGTATGTGGGTATTAGAAGGGAATTCTTATGTTTATATGTGGGCTAGGGTTCATGAACATGCTGCCTTTAAATACTAATTTACATTTAAGAGAAAGGTGGGGAGTTAAGCAAGATGTGGCCTGAGAGAGCCTTATGTGACTCATAGGCTCATTGTCAAATGAATAAGTGGTGCAAAGTATGTTTATAACTCAGGTGCAGAAAATGTCAGGTGAGTATGCTGGTTTGACCTCTAAACATAGAAGTCATTTATAGACACTCTTGTTTCAATGGTAACTCAGGGTGAGCTCCTGAAACTCGCTGGTTTAGGTCACTCGCTACTCAGGTGGAGACTGGAAAAACATTGCCATGGGTTAGCAGTTGTTTTACCCAATGTTGGTCAGCTGCGTTGCAGGAATATTGCAAATCAGGTGCTGCTTGTCTAAACAGACTTTAAATTCTTTAGAAGTACAACAAACCTTATCAGATTTCTTTGCCTAATGAAGCATGTGACTTATATAAAGAGACTGAACAGTTGTATAACATTTGAGAAAAAGCCTTTATATGCAGAATATTGGAATGGGGCAGCATGAATCATGAAAAATTATGCTTGTCCCCAAAGCAACTTGCTGGCGGTATCTTAAGCATGTTGGAAAGAAGTTTAAATCAGCCTGAGAATACTTATTGCAGAAATACATAATAGTAGTTATGTACAGTGAACAGGTGTAATTTAGTCAGGCAGACTTGTGTTTTAAAGTTTCTCTGACAGTGGGATCAGAGAACTTTCTGAGTATGGTTTGGTGCTGGCAAACACTTCAGTCCTCCACAAAAAATAAGATACTGACTTTGATTACTAGTCTTAGAAGCAGATAATTTTGAGTACATTGGAATTAAGGGGTGCTTTGTATAGATCGAAAACATACAGATGTAGCTATGTGGCAAGTCAACATAGTCATTTTTCACTGCTCAAAAAAGCAGCATAATTTCCTGTCTTTGTTGGCTGTTTCTTGGAGCTTCCAGTCAAACAATGAGCTCTTGGACATTTCAGGAGGAAAAAGCTCTGAGAATGCACACCTTCAGGATGTGTGTCATTAGCCTATATCTAACCAAGTCACCTAAATAATTCTCTCATCAAAATGATAATGACTCTGCAGCTTCCCTGACGTGGCGCGCAGGGCCCGGAAGCCGTCGCTTCCGTAAGCATTGTGCATTATACACTGGCCCCGGGTGCAACCAGACCTCACCTCGTCTGGATGAGTGGTGTTTAAAAAGGGGGTATGTGGGGGGTAACTCCTCAGCAGTTGCAGATCTTGTACTTCCACTGCTGCAGATGGCAGAAGATGCTTCTCCCTTTCCATCTGGTATCAAATATCTGGTTTGGCTCTTTTTCAGATGCAGTTGTACTTCAGTAGCGTACCAAGTTACAACCTGCTTAGTTTTTCCCAGTTCAGAGCTAAACATACTGAACTCCTTTAGGCAGGGTAAAGATCTGCTGCTGCAGAGGACTGGATTTGTATTTTAAAACTAAAGTGTCCCTTAAACAGGGGTGTTGAGTGCTGAGCAAGTGGGCCAACAAAAGCAACGAGCACTTTGCGGTGCAACAGTATACTTGTTTCAGGGCTTGGTGGCTATAAATCATCCTGGGCAACTGCAATAAAAAGGCAAAAATATAGGATGTATAGTTGTAGTATTGGAGCGAGTGTCATAAATTAAGGTGATTATTTTTCAGCTGGTGTGCATTTCTGTGTTCTCCTCATCTCCTCTTGTTTTGCCCATGGGGCTTTACAGAAGCCCCTTAGGAGGTTGGGTTTTTTTTTTCCGTATGACATACACAGTATGGCTGAAGCTGCCGGTTCTCCTTGTCAGATGAGCAATACTTCATGAAAGGGAAGTTACAAAAGCTTTGTAATGAGTGCAAATAGGTTTCATATTTTTATTCTGTTTTTGCCAGTGATCTGTCACTTTTGATTGAGGCCTGTATTGCTCACTGAGTCACTAGTGAATTTTAGATGCTTTTAAGATTACTTCCTTCAATCTTAGTGATTTTTTTTTTTTTTTTTTCATCTTGAATCTGTTGAATAATTATGCTGGCAACCTTGAGATTTTCGTTTTAGCTTTTGTAGTCTGAATTTCAGAACTCTGTATGAATTTATTGATGGTTTCATGGTGTTCAGCTGTGTCCCTTGCAGGCTACAGTGTCTGTCTGATACTGCCTTTAGAGGTGACTTGGGTCTGGGCTCTGACAAGTGCTTGGGCTGGATGAAGGCCAAAGTCATCCAGGCAAAGCCTGCTGTAGTTTAGTCAGCACAGAGAGAGAAATGTGAAGTTAAAGTTGCTGTTTGCAGGGTGTGCAAGAAATCAGGATGTTTATAATGCAGAGCTATTAATGTGAAAGCAGAGTCCAGGACTTTCAAAGAGTGTGATTTGACAAACTCAGACAAATTTAGTCACGCCCCTGCTTTTTAAGAAGAGGTCCATAATAAATCTGACATTCTTATGTATTAGTCTAAAAGTCTGTAGGTGACGCTGGATGTCGTATTATGAATGTTCATGATGTGTGGGTTGCTGTTGGGGTAGCCACTCCTGTCAGTAGCTGGGCCATGCTTTTGCATAGGAGAAAATCTGTATGTAATAATTCCTGTTTGTCTCCCCACATTTGCTGCAGAATTTGCTGGACGTTAGGGTTGCTACCAGACTTTTGGTTTGACTTTGCTAAAATCGGACATGATGTTAGGTGTAGACTCATCCCTGCCCTGATTTGATTTACTTCCTCTGAGTGCATGAGCGGTGTCAGGTTTGTCACCAATGCCACCAACAGAATATCAAAAACATTCATTTGGGTTAAGTAACTGTATCAAAGCGTGGTAGAAATGAGGTTATGAAGGGCACAGGCTGATCGCTTAATGACCAACATGATTATAGTAGAGTACCTTTCTGTTGAGTTGGAGAACACCCTCCAGAGGCTTGTATGCAGCCTCAAAGGGGTAGAGTTTGGAAACACTGAGATAGGATATTGGACTATCCTATATATAGGATATAGGATATGCAGCTGGGGGACTGTTTCTGCTCTTTGTCAGATGAGGACTTTCCTGGGCACCCGTGAGTATTCAGGAGCTCTGACCTATCCTTCCACAGACTCTAGTGGTCCTGTTTTGTTGAAGTGCCCAAGGGAGATGGATGACGAGTAAGAACATGTTAAGTCTTTCTTAACCACCCTTACCGGAGGAAGCGAAGTAAACTTTATTTGATGGAAGTGATTGGTTCATGCTTAATCATTATCTCAGTGCTGTTCTTATCACTGATACCATCAGAGACCATTGCTTACTGTTTTGTCCAGATCATTGCCCTGAGAATTTTTTTCTCTTTGTGTATTTCTTGTCACCCATAGTCTTATTTTAGTGTGAGTTCAAAAACCCTTTAGGGAAAGATGGCCTGTTCCTTACCAACTGCCTTTGTCTAGCACAAATGAGCTGGTGTTTTTGTTGGGAACCACAATGAAAATAACTATGTAATCATCTAAATAGCACCCAGACACCATTGAGAACATGTTTAAAAATGTAACAGTCAATTTACTTAAAGTATTTGATGCAGAATATCAGACTTTAAGGTAGGAACTACCGGCAGCCTTCTGACATACAAGCTGAGGTTACTAAGAAGCCAGGAGCCAGGCTCATAATGGGGAAGTATGGGAGGATGAGACAGTGGATTTTAAGTTGAAAGAGCAGATTCTGACATGATGGCAGGAGGGGAAAGACTGTTCCCTGTGAAGATGGTCAGGCATTGAAAGAAGAGCTTGGAAAGGCAGCGGAGCCACTAAAGTTGGAGGTTTTCAAGAGCCAACTGCACAAAGCCCTGAGCAACACAGTCTGAATTTGATGCTGACCCTGCTTTGAGCAGGAGGGTGAACTGGAAACCTCCTGAGGTCCTTTCCAGCCTCAACGTTGCTGTAATTCTTTGTTTTGATATGATAAAAATTAGTAGCTTTAAAATACTAGTGTTCTGGGTGGGATAACATTGTTTTGACTTCTTGCAAAGATTTCAGTAGGGTATGTGCTGATGGCAGAATTTGATATGTTAAAAAAAAGTTTAAAAGCTATTTAAAAGGATCCAGAATATATTGTTTCTCATTTGTATTGAAAGATACTTAATGCTGAAGGGCCATGTGGCCATGGAAAGAAGTTCATGAATAAAAAATATGCTTGTTCCAGATGTAAGCTATTGTTAGTCAAAGATACTAAATGAAAACGCATTTTTACTCTTACATGTCTTAAAGGTTTGCAAATTGGCTTTGTATGAGGAGGTGAAGGACTGCAAAGCTGAAGTAGAATAGAGAAACTCCATGGATTGGCACTTAAAACTGAAATGTGTTATAGATGTGATCTATCATTTACTAGGATTTTACACAAAGTGAAATTAATTTACTGCAGTTGGTATTGGGATCTGGGGAACTGGTGAGCCTTGTTCTCAGGGAGGCCTTAGGATGACTTGCTAAACTTCCTCCCCCCCCCCCCTTCCATTTGTCAAATCAATATCATACTTGTTCCAGTACTGTGCTTTCTTACCCTTAGCATACATCTTAGAGCATGTTTATATAGTGGGTGTCATAAATGATATCAAACATTGCAGGTAAATCAGAATGCTGCCTGGCAGGGATTCTGCCTAGTATTTGCCCAGTGGCAGGGCCGTGGGGTTTCTTTTTGGACAAACTGCTTCAGGTCGGCAAGTGTGGTTGAAGTCCCTTGAAAAGGCTTGTGGTAGCGCATGCCTACACCCTGGAGCCTGCTGTTGTTTGGCTCCGTAAGTGACGGCACCCCGCGATGATGAGAGGGGATGGATTTTGGGCGCAAGCACGGAGGTCCGCTCTAGGCATGCGAGCGTGGGTGTGTTTTGCAGCTTTTGTCCACAGTAGAGCTGATTACCTTGAAATTCAAGCAATGAATTGAAAAGAGAGCAGCGCTTTGCGCAAAACCAACCCTTCACTCTTTCTGCCATGGGCATTTTTACCCTCTGAGAAGTTTTTTCTGTTGTTACAAGTAATTTTTCAGGCTGAAGTTGTCTGTGTTGCAAGAATTAAAAACTCAGATCACTTAAATAGATGATATTTGCACAACAGGGAGCTGCAATAGTCATAAGAAGTAATCTGCCTGCCTACCAGTTTGAGTCTAGGGACAATGCAGTAAAATGGGAGAGAATGTAGATAAATGAACAACAGCAGTATTTAGTCATTGGGGCTATTTGTGGTGGGGTTTTGTAGAAGGTGGGTGTTGTGAACTTAATTTTTGGCCTAGTGACTGTATATTTTGGCTTTTGTTTTAACTGGTGAGGATTTAAGATGTACAGCACTGCAAGGCTCCTAGTCCTCCCATACACCAGCTTGTGCTTGGTTTTCATTAGCCCTTTTCTTTCAGCTGAAGGTTTCAGCCAACCTACTCCTTTTTTGGCTTTTTTCTGTGTTTGGTTTTGTGTTTTTGAGGGTTGTGGCCTTTTTCCACAAGTTTGAGTGGTGAATATACTTACAGAAGGGAAAAGAAATTACACCTTTCTTTTTTTCTGGTTTTCTGTCTGTTTAGAAGTGCTAGTGAAAGTGTTGGCGTTTTGATTTTCTGTAGGCTTGACCTTGATATTATTGCAGTTTTTCATGTTACACTGGATGCTGTACTTAACAGTAAAAGGTTTCAGAAGCAGCAAAGTTTGGTGTAACACCAGGGTGACTAGCTGAGCAACGCCTTTTGGTTCCCTGCTGATGAGGAAAAATGACACAATGTGTTTGCTGCTGGTCAAATTCATTCATCAATAAAAAATAATCTGCACGACGGGGGGGGGGGGGGGGGGGCGGGAGGGGAAGAGCAAAACCCGCTTTTCTTAAATAAATCTATTTCCTCTCTTCCCACAAAAATAATAATTAAAGAAACACAGAGCACTTCTAAACGCAACTGCTAACCGAGGGTAGTGCCTGCACGAGGGTGTATTACCTGCCTGTGAAGCATAACAAGTTATGGAAGGCAGGGCCATTAGTTGCAATAGGGAATTAACTCCTACAGATGTGTTTACAGTCTTGCCGAGTCAAGTCTCCTTATTTCATGTCCTGCTTAACAAGTGTGCTTCACGTTGAATTGTCCGGCTTTTATTTCATTGCTGTGTTCCCGTTTGCAGGCTGAAGCCAGACTCGCAGCAAAGCGAGCGGCGCGGGCAGAGGCACGAGAGATCCGAATGAAGGAATTGGAGAGGCAGCAGAAAGAGGTACAGTCAAGGCTGTGGGGGGTGTTTTGATCATCTTCTTTCCTGAATATAATCTGGGATCCTGGAACAAAGGGTTAATCTAAATTTTGTTGAAACATTAATAGTCTGCTTGGAGCTAAAGTTGTATCATAAAATAGCCTGGAAAAAAGATGGTTTGCGGCAAGAATTTTATCTGGGTGAAGCAAGTATAATTATTCATGGAAAATACTGGTGATTACTTAGTAATCATTGTTTAATATTAAACTCTGAAATATGCAGCTTGTTTGTGTGTGCATTGGGGTGGTGGATTCTTATCACTTGCTTAGAAATCTAATAAATATGGAAGACTCTTGGCACTTGTATAACTCTACTTGTATGCTGTTTCGCTTCATCTCTGTGAAGCTGGCATTGTGGTCCTCCCCCGTTTTATAAAAACGGTCTTCTGCTGTTGGTAGAAGTGATGATGGAGACTGGATTTGGCAAAACATTAGCTTTGCCAGAGTGTTTGGATTAAATGCATGCTGTATTCTCTCCCAAATTCTGGAAGATCTAGTTGTTTTATATCCTCAGCAACGCTACTGTGCCTCTGCTTGTCAGTGTGTGGGAGATCATGGGCTTCCAGTGTAGGAATGATCTTTAAGACCAAAAAGGCTTGTTCTGTTCCTGCTCTGTTTGACAAGTAGGAACTGCACTAAATGTCACTTTGTCTCCAGGAAACTGAGAGCAGCATTTGTTTTGAAGCTCTAGAAGCTGAACTAGTGCTATTAGAATGGGGCTGCATTGGTTCAGCACAGGTGGACTGAACCAGAAGGGCTTAAAACTTGTGTTTGTTGATGTGCATTTAATGAAACAGCAGAGTAGACATAACAGCGTCAACAGTAATCATAATTTATTTTTTCTAAGTAGATTTTGAAGGAAGGGGAAGAAACAAGGAATTTGGGGGCAAGGCGTGGGAATACCTAGTGAAAATACATGTACATCTGTCCTTCAGGGTGCAGAGGAGGATTCAGTTTAGCTTTTAGACAGTGAACCAGGGTGTGATGGCAGACTAGTATCAGTGCAGGCTGCAGCAATCAGTGTGCAAAAGCAGCACTCGGGCAGTTTGCCCACGCTCAGCTTCGTGCTGGAGCGTCTCATCTAGTTGAGGCACGTCTGGATGTGTCGTAGCACCCTGTAGCTGCAGCGGGGTTAGATGTACCTGCAAACACAACGGCAGTAAGAGCTGCGGGGGAGCGTTGCTGCAAGCACAGTGCCTCTGGAAGAGAGGAGCCTTTCTGCTACAGTTGCTGAGTTTGAAGGATGTTTCCTGAGTGATGGGACTTGCGGAGCAGCCTCTGGAAGATCCGTGGTAAACAACCACCGGGTGTTCTGTTTGGGGAGCAAAGTAAATAGGGGTGTCATGGCAGCTGACAGTGGTGTTACCATCTAATTTGCAGATAACTTTAATGGAGCTGATGACCCCTTTGAAGATTAAAAGCTGATGCTGCAAAGGGTGTCCTTGTAAATTGAAATTTGGGTATGGAAACTAAAGCCTTGTGTGTGTGCTCCTGCAGTTGGTAACAAAGAGCTAGTGATCTGAAAATCTGTGAGAACGTAGTTGTACAGATAGAAATTGAATAGTACAGGATGTCGCTCCGAAATACCAAATTCAGTGAAAGCTAAGCCAGATAGCCACTACAGTCTGTTTGGTAATTCACTGGCATTAATTACATACTGTTACTAAACATTTATTTAATATTTTGCAAGATTAGATATTTTGCAGCTTTTTCAAATAGCTTAATCTCAGCCCTCAGATGCAAGGTTGAGCTAGTAAGGATGGCTGCAGGAGGCTTTTCGTTGCCACAAGTATCTTGCAGATATAATAAAAGAAAACACACATATAGAAAATCCCGAGCAGCGATCGACACAAGATTTGGCGCTTACACCCTCCTTGGAGGAGAACATGCTGTGATACTGGTGTCTGTACAGCTTGTTGTCTGCCATCTTCATTCTCATTCGCAAACTTCTCAGAGAAATAAATAGCACATTCACACTGTTGCCATGTTGAATAACCAGAACTTAAAGCAAGTGCTTTACTACTTCAGAAGGCTTTTTAGGGACAGTTATGGGAGTTAAAAACCAATAAATAAATTTATTGCATGTGTGTGTACTTGTTCATGCTTAAAGCAGTGCACATGCCCTGACAGGCTTCTTGTGGATCATACATTGCTTGAGAATACATTTACATTGTTGATCTGAGTTAAAAGTTTCCAGATGCTACCATTACAAGCTATAACTGTGGTGGTATAGTTCTCACTGGCAGTGAAGTAGGATGTTTTCATGATTTGGATTTTGGACTGGAGATTGTCATTAATCTAGTATCAATGACATTTCTTAATGTTTTACTTCATTTTCTTCATTCTAAAATAATTGGGTGACACTTGCATCATGAGTCTATGTAAGTGATTTAGCTAATGTTCTGCTTGCCATTACAGAAGAAATATCAATGCAAAAACACAAGGTCTCTGAGATTGTTGTTCTCTTATGAATGTTTCTGTAGGTAGAATGAGCAACAGCTTCATTAGAAAGCTATTAGAGCGCCCTGAGCTGGTTCTGTTGGCTTGGCCGTATGTGAAGAGCACACCAAAACTTAGTCACAACTTTACAGTAAACCTCACAGGTAAATGGTGAAGACTACACGATATCATACTGAGCTCTTCTTTTGGCAGAAATGATTTCAAGTCAAATGCATAGTGGACAGCAGAAATTGCTGCATAGTCTGTTCTTTTGGAAATTTAAAGTTGTATTCAGCAGCAGCTGCACTAGCGATCAGCTCCCGTCCTTTCGGAAGGAGCATGCGGTGAGAAGCTCGTGGCAGAGCTCTTGGTGGTAGGTGGTGCCCGGGCTGCCCTACCTCTTGCCAGTGGTCGCTGCTTTTCACCTCGTGGTTTCTGTGCTTGGAGGGGTGGCTTTACTAAGCTCAGTTTGAAATATACAGTGATTCTTAAGAATTCTTCTGGAAACTTAATGTGAAGCAACATACTGCTGTAGGAGAACAATAGTTGCGGAAATTATGTGGCAGGAGTAGATGGGCTTTTGGAGGAAAGCCACGCTGAATTGCAGTGTGAGATGTGGGAGAGCTAGTGTGGAAAGGCTGCTGCCGTTCGCTGTGGTGGGGCAGGATTGCAGGTGTGTTTCAGGGGCGGTATCGTCTCATCACCTGGCATCACCTCCTGCCAGGCAGCAGAGAGAAGGGTGAGTGTGCCAATGTTTTGGGGTTGGTGTTTTGTTTTTTTTCTGTGCTTTTTTGTTTGTTTGCCCCAGGGAGAGGAAGATAAGGAGGAGAGCAGGAGTACAAGATTAATAGGAAAGTATAAACTAGGTAAATGAAAAGTGTTTTCTGAAGCTGAAGAAGGAAAATGAGCACAAGAATTATGATCTGATATATGCTAATTTATGACGATAAGGGTAGTGATCACTCTTGAATCACATATATGTGTATATTTATGTGATTATATGTATTTATAATTATATATATATGTTTAGTAGAGAATGAGTGCCTGGTCATGAGGCTCTAAGAAAGACACAGATCTAATAAACATTGCTGCTTGAATGTTTCTGACTTCTGATTCTGTGATGCTTTGTTGTTGTTATCCACCAAAGACGTAAATTATTAATCTGGAGGTCAAGCATACCAGGTTTTCTGGTATGCTTCCATGCATAGGAATTCCGTCAGTACAGGAAAGCTCTCATGTGAGGCAGTGCCAATGCGTGTTCTTAGCTGCAGGGACAATTATAATAGAGGGTACTTGCTCCCTTTCCTGTTTCCATACCACTGGTACCCACCCAGCTGCTGGGAGTCAGAGCAGTGATGGGTCCTCTGTTTTGTACCACACCATGCTGCCATGGTCTTTAAACCATGTTTGCAACTGCAGACTCCAAGGCCAGTCCATTTGGCTTGTACAGTAGAGTTGTGGTTGGTACTAAGACAAATGCTTGTGCGCATTCAGATATTTATGTTTAATTCACACAGAAGAGCAAGTGAGGAATTGTCAGCTCAGTCTTTCTGTGTAACAAATTGATCTCATGGCGCTACCAGGTGAAAACGGAGAGAAGAATTTTCTTCAGTGTATTTTTTTTTCTTTTTAAAGCTTGGCATAAGATATATTAAAGCCTTTTTTCCACAAGAAATATTTAACAGTAGTGCTTCAAGACATGTAAAAGCTGCAGCATTAGGACTAATTGTAGAGAATGTTTTATGTAGGAGTACCTTCTGTGTGTTCTGCTGGCAAGACTTTAAATGTCTCTTCGAGGACTGACACTTGGAGACCACAATTTAAGCTGATATTAGTGCCTGAAGTGAAAAGAGAATGATCTCCTCCCACTCCTTAATCTGCAGGATAGGATTCTTCCTTGCCAGTTCACACAGCAGATGAGCCTGTACTTCTAGTTCAAGGCAAGTGCATTGTGCTTGTCTCCTAGCTTCATTTTCAGCTCTCACATTAAGGGCACAGCACAAAGCCTGCCTTTGCTATTTTGTAAATTTGTTCTTTACCAGCATACTCATTTGCACATACTTTTCCTCCTTTGGTTTCATATTTCTTTGGAATAAAATATATTACCAGTACTTTCTGTCATGAGTTTCTTTTTTTTTTTTTCCCATGTCTGTTCCTTGAACATGTAGTAAATTTAGTAAATGTACTAAATCCAAATTAATGCAGGCAAAAGACTTGGAAACACTATTTGCTCACCCATTCTGTTGACTTAGGCCCCTTCTTTCCTTCTAGGATTTGGTGCCCATGAGTCTGATCTGAGTCAGAGGGTCCCCTGGCACAGCTGGCATTTGGGATTGTTTGAAGCTGTTTAAAAACCCAGGCGGTGCAGGAAAAGCAGAATTCTTGTAGCTTGAATGGGAGGGGAGATACAGACGATGAAACTTGGTGCTTACATACACAGGGAAGAAATTAAGGAGCTTTGTGATGATTAATCTGTATCTTTCTTATAAAACCAGTGTGAAGATGCACAGGAAAATTTGAAGAGGGACAATGTTGAAGGTGTTTTTAGTAGGCCCTGGATTTCTGCCTTCTGCTGCCATCTGATCATGCTTCACTGGCTTTTTCTGTCCCACTCTAAAGTTACTTCTATGAAAAACTTTATTTTTGCGGGAAACCTCACGTAATGCAGAAACCGAGAAAGCAGTCTACCAGTAATAGTGTGGACAACACACTTAACACTTCTTTTTTTTTTTTTTTTTTTTTTTTTTTTGCCATACCATAGTACGAGGAAGTGCTATTTAAGGCATTTGACTGCTTAGATGTCTGTTGACTCTTTTAAACTCTTTGTGGGGTGCATAACTGCAATAGAGATTGTTTTGTAAAAGTATTTCTCTTGTAACATACTCTCTAAGGAGAGCAGTACACTGGTGAGAGAGCAGTCACTTCGGAGCAGAGCTGTTGTAATGCCTGGTAGCTAATGGATGACCAAAAAATTCCAGGTTCTATAAAACACTGGAGCAGTTATGATGACGCACTTGGCTTTGTCCTTGTGCCCTTCTCCACTGTCCTCCATGGTGTCTGGCCCTGAACAAAGGCCTCGTTGTTATCTTATCCATTGGCAATCTGGGTCCTGGACACAAGACTTCTTGTGTGTCTCACTTTGTACTCAACGGGGATACCTGCTATGCCAAGCCTGAAGCGTTGGGGTTTGAAAAACCAGGCTGCTGTGGTCTTGCTTCAAAGCGTGGGTGAAGCAGCGGCATTGAAAGTTAAAGCTTAAAGGTTAAACAGCTACATGGTAATTGCCACATCTAAAACGGTGGCGTTTGGCTTCTGTGTATGGATGAAAGGCTCTCTGCATGTGCAACAGAGAAGCAAAAGATCAGAGTCAGCATGCAGTCTTGGGAACTATGGGAGGGTTTAGTTAATTTTCCTCTTCAGGGTTTTCTGTGTAAAAAGTAAGCAAGGTGATTAGTTGTGTGGGAATGCCGGTTTTAAATGTGGGTCCTAATTTTCCCCCCTGTGCTTGTAGGAATAGGAATTAATACTTCTGAGGTATTAAGATGGGGTCTGCAGTTGTCCTTCATCATCACGAAGGGAAGCCTGATCGGGAGGACAGGGACTGAAAGAAGGATGCTCTGCTTCCCAGCCTTGGGATCTGGGTTCTCCTGATCTGGCACAGAAGAGCAATGAATGACAGGGATTCCCTGAATATTCCAAAATGCAGGAGACTGACTACCCTCCTGCCTGCTGACCGGCTGAAGGATTGGAGTCAGAGCTGCCTACCGTTCCCCCTGGGTTGTACTCCTAGAGCAGAGGGCTGGTGTTGGTGTTTATTCAGCATCAGTGCTTATCTAGGAAGATAAACAGTAAGGCAGCTGAGGGCTTTCAGACCAGAGCTGTGTTACCTTTCCTATGGATACAAAGCTGGGTGTTCATCAGAGAAGCTGGGAGAATGAAGCTGCAATTTCCTTCTGGATTTGTGTAGCCAGCTAGGTGGTTTTGAACAAGAAGGGTTCCTTGCTTTAGAAATGCTAGGAGATAGGAAAGAAGAAACATATTTTCTGTTTTCATGTGGATTTACAAAGCTGATCCGTCAAGGGCAGTTCTCCACTTCAACAAAATTCAGATGTATTAAGGTGGCTGTAATGCTTTTGTGTATTATTAAAATGGTTCAAGACTATGGAACAACTTTGTAGAGTCAGCAGTGCATTTGTTAGGGCCTGCAGATGGTGTGAGGCTCTGTGGAAACATTAAAAATTGAAAAAGCAACCTGCAGAGAGATCCTCCAATACTGGCAGCATATGTGCGAGAAATTTTCAGAGAGTTTTAACAAGCTGACGCACTGCTGTACAGAGGTGAAAGATGTATAGCATTGATGCTTTTGTAACTATGCTTCATCAGTTAAGGACAAAATTTGCTTTTAGAAGAACAGATTTTCTGTAATCAATGCCATTTGCTTTTATTGTGATAGTAGATGCACAGCTGTCACCCCAGGTGAATATTTGGGCATCCATTACTTGAAAGGAGGGAGGCTGGCAAAGCAAGAGGTCCCAGCTCAGAGCTGGGTTAGGCTCCGATCTGGTGCAGGGTCTAGGGAGCAGATGTTGCCTCCAAGAGCCTGGGGAGTATGAAAACAGGAACACTGTGTTTCAGCTGTTCACATGGAGGAGGACTCGAATGTAAGCGCTACTTTCATTCTTACCTCTACAGGGCTTCGATGTGCAATTTTTATATTCATGTTTTGCTGTATATTCTGTATAATTTATTTTTTTTTCTCCCCTTTAGAATGAATTATGGAACATTGCATTGGTATTTATTCATTCACACTAGTTTTTGTTTCCTTGTTTCTTTCCCTTTTCCCCTAGATCTATCAAGTTCAGAAGGTAGGGCTTGCTTTCTTTCATTCTTGTTTGCATGTGTTCCCATGTTATTAATCTTGCTAACATTTCTGGAAAACCTCTAAAGAAGGGAAGATGCACAGCAGCTTTCGTATTTCCATGCAATTTCCCCCTTTCCTCCCATAGTCTTGTGAGGTGGATAATAAAAGGGAGTGAGGAAAGATGACCCGTGTAAAATGTGTCTGGTCAGGCACTTAATATAATTTTTTCTACAGACCATTTGGCAAAGAATAAGCAATGAGCAGAAGTGTGATTTGGCAAAGTAGTCATCATGGGAGGGTAGGGTGGCTCCACGTGTCACCAAGAACCATACAGACATTTGTGTGTTAGAGGGCCAAGAGTATTGCTGAAAATATTCCAGGCTGGGCAAGCGTTTAACAGGTGCAGCAGGAAGAATGACTTTCAGATGACTTTGCAGAAAGTCACTGAAGTAAATCAGGGATGCTGCATTTGAATTTATAATCTTTGGGTAAATAAATGGTATGGCCTTTCTTCCAGTGTGATCTAAGCATTATCAATGCTTTTATATTGTTTAATCCCCTGTCACCTCAGTTTAAAGTCATGATCTCTTCCCCCCTCCCAGTTTCCTTTTCATAATTCCGAATGATGGCAAAGATGATGATAATAATAATAGCTCTAACTGAGGTCAATTTCTGTTGTAACATCAGAGTTTTGAGTTTTGTGTTACGTTGTTTGGCTGTTTTGTGTTTCCAGCATGTGAACTGTTCGGTACCTAGAAAGAGAAATAGCTCCAAAGAGATGTTGCAGGGAGGGAGAAAGCATGCATTTCTTCAAGCCTGCCATTTTATACCCTATTGAATATTTCTCTTTTTTTTTTTTTTTTTCTGAGAGATATTTATTGCTTGCTGAATGATAAATGTCTCCTAAAACCACAGCTTGTTTGTTTTAGTTCTGGCACTCCAGCTGACTTAACTACATGTTTCACTCGCTTGACCTAGCAGTGCTTGTGCTTCTTGGAAATGCTGTTCTCCTCTTGAAGCACATATATATGAAGATAGCTACTCAAATCATGTGCTCTGGTATTTAATCCTGACCCCATCAATTTGGCAACAAATGTATCTTACTCTTGTTTTTATTTGTGGAGTTGACTACATACTGAGTGACTCAAATTAACATCTGCCCATGGATCAACAGGCTCATTATCAATCTCCTTTATAGGAACTAATTTAATCTTCTGGTACAAATGCAGCCCCATGGGAGACAAGGAGGTTGTTTACTGTTGGTGATCTGACATGGATGAGGAGATAAGTGGGTTAGCCTCGCAACATCTTGTAGTGAGTTTGCAAGTCTAGCAGTTTCTCTGTCACGTAGTGAGCAAATCTGATACAGAATTCTCTCTCAATGGTATTAACGTCCTTAATTATTTAATTCTAATATCACTTTTCAGGGCAGAAGGGAACTTGAGTCTGGCAGAGGCCTTTAACTAAAAACCAAATGAATGGATAAGCACCATTTATTCCTTTAACCCATGCGGCCATTCAGATCAGGCCCCTTGGGGCAGAACAGAAGAGGAGTTGGCCTAGAGAAAGAAATGGGAAGTGGCTGAGGGGACAAAAGGCTTAAAATGCTGACAGTTCAGCCCAGTGTGAGATGAGCCATGTTAACGGTTATAAATTAAATATCATCTCAAGGCAATTGCACTCATTAACATTTTTCTTTTGGGGATATTAAGCATGTAGCTATGTAATTTTAAATGGTGGAGGAAAAGACAAGTGGAATTTACCTGGTGACATAACAAGTCTTTTAAGATATTTTCTTACCTCCCTTTTGCAAAACTGTAATCAGAAGCCTGTGTCAGGAAGTAAGGAGAACAGAGGTCAGGAAAAAGAAGCAGCAGATCATACAAAAATTACTAGCATGTTTATGGATCCTTCCTATGTGTGAGAAGGGATTTTCCATTTTCATAGTGGTTTTGTAAAAAATTATTTCTAGTGTTAGAAATTTTTTTTTGGAGGGGAGGAACTTCTAATAAGGCTTTATCTGACCTGACTTACTACAAAGCATATAATCTGTAGGTTCTGATCATGTACACAATCCTGACCAGCTGGTGTTCATACAGTTTTCAGGGTTTATTTTCAAGATGTGATATCCATAAAACTTAATTTTACAACAGGTTGTTATGTGTTAGACAGAAGTATAACACAGTAACTAGTGGACTAGTAACTGGAAGTAACTAGTCTGAGCACTTGTGAGGAAGTGTGTAATGCTTGAAGAAACAGCGGTTCATGTCAGGCACCCTAATTTCCTGTAGTTTAAGGGAGAAATTTCACTTGTGTGCAATTTGGCTAGGCATTGTATAGGTCTGTTAGATGTATTTGAGCACACACTGAGATGCTTTGCAGGGAAAGCAGAGGGAAATACTTCCCTGTTCTTATAGGGCTGTGGTTAAAGAGCTTGCTGAGCCGTTGTCTGTTTTCCTTGTTCCAAAGAGATGTTTTCACTGCATTGCAAATTTAAATAGTATGCGTTTATTTCCTGTTTTCAAGTTTCTGGCCTAAAAAATTTATTTTCTGATATTTTTCCTAATAAATGGGATTGCTGTGAGCTCTTGCCTCCTCCCAATTTGACCCCAAAACTGACAGCCTTTAAAGGTCCATGTACACTTCGGGCTATCTAGGATGCGTAATTGAGCACCCCGCTGTCTATTCTACTTCGTAACAGACTTTCTTTTCTCCAGAGCTGTTAAGATGAAAATAAAGATGACCTTAATATGCAGATAATTTTGTTATTTAATGAGGAAGAACTCTGAAGTGGGAATAAACTGATACAGTATCAAAGAACATGCGGCTGTTTTATTCTAGTTTATTAATAAATAGTAACTGAAGACTTTAAGGATGAAAGTGAAATTACATTAATACCATTGAAAGACTGCTAACAGGTTTTTGTGTTATTCTTTTTTTTTTTAACATTACCTAAGGTTTTGACTGTTAATACTCCTGCCTCCTCAGACCTCTGGGAAAGCTGCCAAGTACAGGCTTGTCTTTTCCCACAAATACGTGAATCTCAAAGCACATAATCTAAATTTTTCTGAAATACATATTATGCTTCCTTAAGCAGGATTTCCATTTGCCAATTACTGTCCTTCAGGCCAGTGATTTTTCTTCACACAGGAATGTTATGGTCACCATTATAAATATGAACTTCCTGAGACTAGATTTGAAGCACGTGTTTGGGGAGGAAGAAATGTCCTGATAAACTTGCGGATCTTTGAATAATTTGCTGTCTGGTGGAAATACAAGTTCATTGGGAAGTTCCCAGTATTGTGCAAAGAAATTAGGAGTTGAGGAATGGTTCAGAAAAGACGTTCTATTAAGAAAAAGCATGGCACTTGGTACTGAAATGCAGAGAGCTTTCCAGTTTTGCCTGCATTGGTGAAGCATGTCCTCTTTTGTCCTTGTCGGTGATACCACCACTGTCAAGATGGTTGAAGTGCTCTGAAAAGGTATTCTGGCGAGTCCTGAATACAGCAAGTAAGAATGCGCAGAAATTAGTTGTGTTGTATTCTATTTGTCTTCCCGGTTTGATAAATCTATACAGTAAACATGATTTGACAGCATTTTTCATCCTGAAAGTGTTCTGCGTTCGGATCCCTTGTAATGAGTCTTGACTTAAATGGGTCAGGAATTCAAGACTCATTACACGCCTTGTTCCTGTCCCCACAGCACTGGGGTTTTTTGCCCTGCTGAGAGAGAAGCAGCTGTTGAGTACCGTGGCCATACCCCAAACACCCCTTTCCCCTTGCTGGGCAGCTTTTCTGGGGCGTGGGCTCTGGTGGCATGCGGCACGGCTCTTCCCTGGCATGTGTGTGTGTTTGTGTCTGTGCGTGGAGCTGTGTGGCTCAGCCAAAACCTGCCAATGCATGCCTAAAGGTTCTGTGTTTGCCTTTCTCATCTAAATTCTGTTTTTTCCCTTTTCTGTCTGTAGAAATATTATGGTCTGGATACTAAATGGGGAGACATCGAGCAATGGATGGTAGGCCTTGATCAACATAGCTAAACAACTTCTACCTGTTGAAGTTTTGTATAGTTCATAGAGTTTGAAATCCCACACAGAAGGTATTTTCATGTATTGGAAACGCGAATTCCAGTCTTATCACAGAGATTCTTGCAGTCCGCATCAATACCTGAAATGTGGTTTATGTGCCAGCTTAAAACTGGCAAGGGTTTGGTTAGAGCCATCTCTTTTTACAGACCTCTGTCTCTACTCTATCACTTGAAGATTAGCTTAGCGTATAGACCTGTTAAAGCCACGTGTGATGCAGGGAATATATGTACTCATTTTACTTCTTGTGGATTTTGTTACAATTTGAGTCTTCTCAGCTCTGCCTTCAGGTAAATTTTGGGCAAGTTTTATCCATGCTTCTTCAGTTACCTTTGTACTTACTGGTCCAGGGGTGCTCTTCAGATGCATTATTACTGCTACTATGGCAATCCTCGCTTTTTCCAATAATACAATGTCTTGGATTTTACTATTTGCCAAGCCAGTGAAGTTGATACCACATACGGACTTGGCCATTAGCAACATCTGACTGAAATGAAGATGAAGAAAGTTGCTAAAGGGCTGGAAGACATTGGCTTCAAATGTCTTTCAAACATAAGTTTATGAAATCACTTACCAGTGATGCGGAATGAAAACTGTTGTTCATGGCCTTGCCATACAAGCTGAGTAGTGCACACTGGAGAAGGCAGAACTGAACAGCTGACTTCCAGTGTGGAAGACAACTTCTCAAACTCCCTGACTTTTTGACTCTTGATAATTAATTAGCATAAATACTGTTTTGCTCTATGCCTTTTTGAAAGCCTGCTGCCATATGGACCAACCGTCCACCAAGATGATCCAAACTCACAAATAAGCCATTGTGTCTCTTCAAATCCTTGCTTGGTGAGCTTAACTCCACCTTACTAGCAATCCCCTTGCTTCGAAATCAGTTCACCGGTGAGAACCATTAACTACAATGTTAAAACTTCCCTGCTCCCCGCCCCCCCCATTTTTTGTCATTGTTACTAAATTCCATGTAGAATCGGTTTATTAAAATCAGTTTGTTGAAATGTAATATATCCTACAGCATTTCCAGCATTAACACAGCTTTTGGTCTGCAAAAGGCAGTGGTGCTGTGTCACAGAGGCTGTAAGCAGAGCAAGCAGAGATGCTTTTGTTCTGGAAGAAGGGGCTGGGGGGGGTGTGTGCCCCTGGGATACCCATTATAGAGAGACCATTGCCCTGCCACATTATTTCAAATAGAAGATTTTTGAGATTTATTTTGAAGGACTGCAAACTGGAAAGCTTAATTACAAAAGCACTGTAAGTATTCCAGCACTGTAAGATTCCCAGATGCAGAGAGATGCAGTTGAAACTTTTTTTGAGACAGAAATAAAGGTGTCACTGTAGTTTTCTGCAAAAGTAGTAAGTGTGTAGCAGAATAAAATGGAAGGGAGGAAAGTTGGGCTCACAAATGAGGGGAAAAAGGGTTTTTCTGTCTTGACAGGGCGTCACTTTGCATTATTTGGTTTAATGTTACTGACTTCTAAACGTTGCTGAAGTTCACTGTTTCTTTCTGAAAGCGCTCTGTTGGTATATCTATCCTTTCAACACTTCATACTTTGTTTTTTCTCTGCTGCTTGATAGGAAGACAGTGAGCGCTATTCCCGTAGAGCCCGAAGAAATGCCTCGGTTAGTATATACTTTTGCTTTTTCTTGTTAGCTAGATGTTTCACATTAAGAAAACAGACATGTATAAGGCAGTTCCTTTTTAAAAGAGAAGACAAAACAAGCTCCCCCCACCCCAGCCAAGTGCAAACCCCAAAGCCACTTCCTGACTTCTGCCCTCTCCCCAGTCACGCTGGGGAGCTTTTGCAAATGTGCTAGAATAAAGGGGGGCAGGGGGTGGAAGGTGGGGAAATACTCCGCTTGGAATGTTGTAATGTTTGTTTGTTCAGACTGTGGGCTAAGAGCATAGAGCAGGGAATACCCGAGCAAGCTTGTCATTCATCCTGTAGTAAAATGCTTGACAGTGTTTCTTGGGCAGGGTATGATTTCATTTACTTTCTCTTACAGTTTTAATGTGATTCTTTTTAAAAGACATTTATTTTGTATGTCTCTTCTTTCCTTCTGTTCCATCAAAGCCATCAATATTTACCTCACTGGCTGTAAGTTGTGTTCTTTTCATTGTTTTCTTGTCTTTATACTTTCTTTTGATAGGCTTCGGATGAAGATGAGCGCATGTCAGTGGGTAGCCGTGGAAGCCTGAGGGTTGGTAAATTATACCATTTAAGTGTGCATGTGTGTGTACAGATGTTGCTGTCCCCCTGTACCACCAGCCTGGTTATAGGACTCTGATAATATCATCCTTCCAAGGTCTTGTCATGTTCCATGTTAAAGGCATGTGTGTTTTTTTTTTTGATGTTGGTTGGGTTTTTTTTTTTGTTCGTTTGTTTTGTTTTTCCAAGTACATGTAGGTCAATAATTCTTTCAACCAGGGGAACTGTCAAATCTGTATGCACTGTGCAGGAACACCAACAGAGCATTGGAGTCTATAGAAACCTTTCTGGTAAATGCTGTTCCCTGTTACTGTTGCAGAACTACTTAGCCAAAACATTGGTATGTGCAGCTATTGCAGCTATTTCTTGTATGCACCTTGTAAGCTCCCCTGTTGCATTACTGATACTGAGAATTTGTGAAGAGGAAGTGCTGCCTTACTCCATGATCAGCTTTTTAGCTCAGGAAACAAAAAGCAAATTGGCAGTGGAAATAAGTCTTAAGCACTTTAGAATTGCAGGTGAACATTCTCCTCAAAACTGCTTTAGAAATATTTGAAATTCATCTGCAGACTTGAGTTTTGTGGAGGGAGGGATTAATTGGAGCATAGAGAGCTGTAGTGCACCAGTACTTACCTGTAGGAAAAGCTGAAACAGTTTTCTCCTCATAATACCTGTACAGTATTTTTCCAGATAATACACGTGTACAAATCTCAACTCTGTTCTAGTGTAGACATAATCAGATCTTGTAATTGTGAAGACAGTTTAGTAGTTGTGAATGGGTAATGCTGTATTGGCATGTGTTGTTAGTCAGAGCTCACTGTTTCTGAGAGCTATGGAAGCATTCAGCTAATCAAAAAACTGAAACAATACATAACAGCGCTATGGAGGAAGCCCTCAGCAGTCCTGAACATGAATTGGCTGCAACTATTTTTTGTTATGGAGTCATTGTCCCTAAAACTCTTGTGTTTGGGAATAATTTGTTCTTCTACTGATGTTCCCAATATATCAGTAGCATCCGTTATGTGGGTTAAACTGGATGATCAGCTCTGGTTTTATGGAGCAAGCAAGACCTACATCATTCATTGCAAGATCTTTATGTGTAATCCTTGGTTTCTGACTTCTGTGGAGATTTCATGCCATAAATTTCCTTTTTTTCTCCTTAAAAAAACTTGCTAATACTTATCTAGGCTAGAACTACCTTTTTTTTTTTTTTTTTTTCCCTGACAAAGTATCCCCAAAAGAACAGGATTGAGTGGAATACCTCATATGCCTCAAAGCATCTGAAAGATATAAAAACCTCCATATTACTACTGCAGAGCCTGCTCAGTGATCCTAATGGAGTTTACTGTAAGATAACACAAGGTGTAGTTAAAAATTTTAAGTGTTGCCTTGTTCCTTTTTTAGCATAATCCTTACTGCTACTTATGAAATGCTGTTAAAATCTTTATGCTTTAAGACTGCAAATCAAATCTAGAAGATTAAAGCTCCAAAGATTCAATGAAGAAAAGCTTATCCTCACAGCTGAACATGAAAACCAATGTTTATTTTACTTAAATTTGGACACGTTTATTAAAGTGGTTTTTGGAGGGAAAAAAATCTCTAGATCCATTGACATTGCAATTCTTTCTGTTTAGAAGACGATTATGATACAAATGGGTTATTTAACCATGACTATAACTGTGTGTCCCTTGATGTTGCAAGATGGAAGCACCCTGGCACTGTATTTATAGCAGGAGCCCTGTTCATCTGAAAAACCTTTTGTTCATGGAAATCCACTACTGATTCCTTTTGATGTGTTTTTGTAATACGATCCTGTGTTTTACTGTTATAGATCTAAACAGCAGAAGCCTTGCATTCTGCTTCTCCCCCACCCATCCCTTGAGAAGAAGCTTTTCTGATTTTTTTTCCTGGGCTGCCAGCATGCCTTCAGGCTGGGATAACCACTGCTGCTCTGATGAACAACCGTCTTCAGCTGTTTCAGGGGATGGTCCATAAATACCTAATACTTCTGCAAAGAATGTTCTTTTCTGACAGAAGGATCTGGTTGAAACTTTTCACACTGCTATTTCTAGTGATGTTGCACAGGCTCCCCCCTGTCCTCATAAAGTAGCATTCAGTGAATATTCTTATGCAAGTTGACGCTTGGGCATGCACAGGAAAAGAGTTTTGACAGAACTTCCTTCCCTGATCCAAGTGTCACTGGGATTGTAGAAGAAAGTAAAAGTTAGCTAGTCTGAACTGCAATTTACCCTTCTACATATTTTAGTTGTTTCAATCACAATGAATTGATAGACCGTACATTGATCATTTTCCTAGTGTGGGTTTATAGTAGATGCTTTTAATAGTTTGACCACATCTCTCTCTGGATATTTGTGAAGGTTTGGCTCTTGCTGTGTGTGTCTTCAAAACAACAAAGTAGAAAAAATAAACAATGACCAACCTAAAAAATTACCTCTGAATAACAGAGTTCAGTTTGGCTTCTGAGCTATTTTAACTTGAAGAAAGCACCAAAAACTTGCCATGTGTACACAAAGGGTATAAAAGTAGTTGGAGAATTCTGAATGCTCTTCTTTTTTTGGATATTTGAAGGCTCCTTCCATAGTTGCAGGATGACATTGTAATTGGTCTACAAAACTTCCATTTTCTGAAAATGGATCTTGCATCTTTGACACTTGGGCTCATTGCACTGTGAGGGGCTGATGATGTTAAGGGTTGCAATGCTTCTTTTCTGCACAGGAAGTTTTCAATGAAATGAGCCAACTATTAGGAATGTATTTATCCTTAAAACTTTACTACCCTACTAATCTACGTGGGTTTTACTCTGCGTTTTCTCCTCGAATATTTTCTAAGTGGATGTCTGAACTTCAGGCATCAGGTCTGCTGAGCTCTAGCTTTCAGGGAGCTGGCCTGGATGCTTCTGGCAGAGCTACCATCAAAATGGACCTGCAAAACCACTTGAGGTGTTGGTTAGACCAGGCTAGCAAATTGGTTTAAGCTCCACAGCTGTCACTGTACTGTAAACAGGGGCCTCGTGTGTTGATATAATGCTAGTTTGGGCATCTCTGCCTCCTGCAGGCAGACCTCCAGCTGCGATGAAGGGGCATCTTTGGTTTTTCTGTGGCTCATCCTGAACCCATCAAAGTGTCCTGCCTCTCTTGTTTCAGAAGTTCTGCAAGCTCGATTCTTTATCATGCAGTTTTTCCTAGGGAAGCTCAGTAACATCATTCTGCATTTAAGATGCTCAAGCCTCTCTTTTGTCTCTTTCCTACTGCAAGCGTCCTTGTTCTCCCACTTCTCAGCTGGCTGTGTCTAATTGGAGACCATCCAGCATGACATACTGTTGTGTTATCAATCACTTGTGATAGTTTGTGCATTTTCCTTGTTTTGTTTGCTCCCAAGTTCCTGACCTCTGGCTTTGTGCAAGAAGTCCTGCATTATCAGAGTTTTTAGTTGGGATTTACATCTCTGCCTGGCTGTGGTTTGTGTTTTGGGTTTGTTTTGTTTTGTTTTGGTTTTGTTTTTTTTTTGGGGGGGGCAGGAATTCTTTTGGTTGCTGTAACTTACTTCAGTGTTCTTGTTTGTGTTCTGATTTTTCTTTCATGCCTTTACAGTCTCATTTGGAATATGCCAGCACCTACCCTGTGGTGAGAATAGTCTGCAAGTTGCAGTGTGTGTTAAAAACTAATCATGAAGAAGAAACTAACATCAATTATGATAGCTGATTTGAGATAAGAGATGATTTGAAATGATCCTGAGGCAGTTCATTGTGATGTAAAGATGCTACTTCCCTCACCTACTCCTCTGATGCAGTTCAGATAAAAAGCTCTGAACGATTAGAGAGATACAAGCTAGATCTAGTTCATTAGTTACCATAGGACAGAGCAGAATAGCTTTTATTTATTCTAACAGACTTTCTCTAATACAGTCTGTCCATTGTTTGACCAGGTATATCAGGTTTTATTTCGGCATAAATCTGGAAAGGAATAAAACTCACTCTGAATAGATCTAGCAAAGGTGACAGGATAAATACACTGCCTACCAAAGCCTCGGCTTGTGTATCGAGCTGTTTCCTTTTCTTTGGTGGATAAAATCAAACTCTGTAGGTAATAATAAGATGAGAGTGAATATTTGCATTGAACACACTGAGATAAAGCTGACTCTTGGAAGAACAGAAAGGGCACGGAAGGGTGAATGAGAATTGGGACTTCAAGCTCAGTTTAAAAAATTTCCTTATGCTGTTAGCAGTGCTGACTTGTGGCAACACTGTTGAAATAGAGGTGTCTCGTTCTGCAGAAGGCAAACTGTGGAGAGCAGTTCTATGGCCTCTAGTTTTTTCATTCTCCTTTGTTCCCTGCACTATTTCAAATTAGGAATGCAGTGTATCTATTTTGAGTGACCTATATACAGAAATAGTTCAAACACATTTGGATTTTGCATGGATGTATTGATATAGTAAGTATAGACAGCTGGTAGCTCTTTTAATTGACTTAACCCATCAAGTGTGAACGATTTTAACTGTGGCTACTAAATTTAACAGTGCTATCATCACTTTTAACAATATTCTTTAATAACTGGTCGTTTGACTTTGAGATTTGATTTTTTTCATGTGTGCTTACTGGGCCGTGTTGTGTGGAGCTGGAGGAGAATTGGACTGATGTTTTTGCATGTTGATATGCATGCTTTGCTATGGATGGGTGTGCATAAACTCATTGATCTTTTCATCCTGCATTCTTAATCTCACTGCAGGCTGGATTAGAGAATGAGAGGACCAAAAAGAAGAACTACTCCAAAGCAGTATGTATCCTGACTGTCTCAGAGAGGTTTTTGCATACAAACCCACTGTGATAGGACAAAGAATATGTGCAAGTCTGTGGCTGTTAAGAGCTCACCAGCCTAATGTCAAGGATACAGCATAACTATGAGGACTTGTTGGGTCTGTGAGAATACTGAACATCATTTCGTCTGCAAAATGTGGTATAATCCAAACACTTAGGTCGGTGTTGTGCATAAAGAGCATCTTGAAAACTCAAAACCTAACTTCAACATTACACAGAAATAGGTAATACTGATAGAATATATGTAGTAAAGGCTGCATCTTTCATAAAGGTAGTTCTGCGTAGGATCGGTGCTTTACTAGGACCTGTATAAATAGGATGCTACTTAGAGCACTGCAAAGCACTTCCTGGATGGGACGTAAAGGATACTGTGCTTTTACACGGGCAGGATTTTAGGTGAATCTCATGGGGAGCAATTCCAGGGAGGGAAAGAGTACACGAGGGAGGGCAAAGTGGTGTACTGCTAGTGTGGAGGGAAGGCTGCTCATCACAGAAAGATGTTGCCAACCTGGCTTGGGGTTCTTCAGTACTTTGGAAATCAGCCAATTTTCTGAGAAGTGGAAGTTGGGTATGGAATTGAGAAAGCCTGAAGGAGCAGCATTAGCCACAGTCTAAGGTAAAAAATGCTACAAGTAGAAACAGACATAATGGCAATGAGAAAGTTTTCTGCATTGTTAAAAGCAAGAAGAAAATACAAAAAATAATAGGGTCAATTGCGCATGAAGGGAGAACAGGTAAAATCTGGATATTTTAGCTTCCCCAGTATGCAATTTTATTTGTTCTAGTTTGCACGAAGATTATGATCAGATGTTTAGCATGCTAATGTAGCGTAGAACGAAGGTCAGCAAAGTCTGATAAAATTGACCTTTCTCTTCAAGAGTGGTCTGCAGTGTTTGCCTTCAAAAATTATGTGCTGGAGAGGTTTCTGGAGAGGATGGGTTACAGTGGCAAGAGAAATGACCTGAGCTATGGGGCTTCAGTTTGAGATTTGAAAGATACAGTGCAAATTAAACAAATACATTTAGAAGTGCCTGAAATATAAAGTGTTAAACAGTTAACCTGGATTTGTGGAAAATTAATCATGTAGATTCAACTTAATTTTCCTAAGCAGGGTAATTATTTAAGGGCATAAAGGCATTAGGTGTGACTATAACTTGACTATAAGGCTCTTGGCATGTCTCTACATAACATTAAATGAAACTTCGGGCAATATTTAGTTCTTGTAAAAGAAATGCACAGTTAGTTGAAAAATAACTTTATTGGAAAACGAGACAGCTGGAAAGGTTCTCATCTGGTCTATTCCCATCTAAGCGTCGTCTGTTTTTAAAGGAGAAAAGACTTCTGTTGCCTAGCTCTCTGGAGGGAAGGTGGTTTCATGCAAGGTTAGAATAAAAATGCTGATGGTGAATAGGAGACAACTTGTCAAAACTGAATAATAGTAAAAAGAAATAAGGAATACCACATTTTGGGAAAAATTAAATATACTGATACAAAGTAAAGAATCCTCCATAGAAATGGTTCAGATAATAATCTGAGGTTACATTTAGTCAATACTACATTGCTGAGAAAGGGCAAACTTAATTCCTCAGCGTAGTAATGAAAGGGGCAGTGGAGGTAATTGATCTGCATGGTGCTGTAGAGGCTATGGCTGGAGTGTTGGCTTTAGTTCCTGAAGATTCATTTTAACCATTCTTCAGGAGGGTGTTAGAGAAATCAGGGAGCCTGTAAAAAAAAAAAAAAAAAAAAAAAAGGTAAAAACCAGAAAGAAGCCAAGCTGTATGAGAAGGCTATAGCAGTATTTTAGTTTGGTGGTTTTTGAAAAAAGAAACTGGATGTTGGCCCTCCATTTGTGGTAATAATATTGCATTTCAGTAGGGAATCTAAGCTTTTTCCTGAAGTTGCTTTACCAGCTTGGGTCTGAACTGGTTTCTAAGTTAATTTGTTTAATTTTTCATGGAAGCCAATGTATAGCATTTGATAAATATTTTGTTTTGAAATTGATTCAGATTGGTTTTACTGGATTTTCATTTTGGAAATACAATAAAACTTGGTCTCCAAAATTTAATTTGAATAGAAATTCTAATTAAAGTTCCACTAAAAAACCCCACTCTGAATACACAGAGTGCTTGCTCATTTTCAGTGTTAAACCAGACCTCATTGTGAAACGATGCCAGAGTAGTGAATTGCTTGAAAAATCTGAACTTTAAATGGTACCGACTGATGTGACTTTTGGGTCTATCCTCTTTTTTTCCAAGCCAATCGGCACTGTAGTGATCGTTTTATGTTATTCCTGACCCTCTGCCATAAGGACTTGAAGCATCTCATCCTGCTTGTGAAATGCTGGTTCTGAGCCTGTTTGTTTGTTCTCCTTTGAGGGAAAACATCTCAGTGACAAGGCAGGTTGTCGAGTATGATGGAGGACAGCTGAATGGACTGAAATCTCTTGTTAGTCTTCAAGCTGCCACACAAAATCCTGGGATGTGGCAGATGGTCACTGTCTGGGTGTAATTTTGATGTAATTGGGGAAAGCTAAAGAGAAGAGATTTCATACAGCATTGCATGTTTATTAAACTAAATTTCTTAAATATAAACTTACAATTAATTCTTTTGCTACAAATTGCTGCTTTTTAATTGCTTAGCTCCCACAATAAGTAACTACAGTGATAAATTTCTTTTATTGTAGTCTCTCATCCCTAGAGTCCCTATTTTGTCCTGTGTTCCCTCCACAGAGCGTTTGAAAAGACAGGTGATAGAGTGCAGTAATAGCAGGAGAAGCAAAAGTGTTTCTTAACAAGAAAAAAAAAAAAAAAGGGGTCAAGAAAGTCAAGCAGGAGTATCCTTGACATTTTTGGCTGGTATGCCAGTACTGACAGATGCACAAATGTACATGTCCTCATGTTCAAAATCACAACCTAATCCTGCACTTCTCCTGTTCCTGGTGTATCTTTGAAAAGTTCTGTCTCTGCCTTTGCTTTTCATAAGTGATGACTTTTGCTAAAAATTCCCTTTTGGGTCTGCATCAATTTTTTCTCTCCTTTTTTTAAATTTATTTTTTTTATATATATATTTTCTTTTCTTTTTTCCTCTCCTTCCATAACAGACCAATGGTTATGAGGAAGACGTGTATGGATCATCCCAGAGTAGAAAATCTAGCAGGGTTAGTAGATGATTTATATGGCTATAAAATCTATTGCTCTATTTAATGGGGTTAAAGCTAATTAGCAAATTCTTTTCTGTGGTAAAGCAGGTTTTTCCTGTCTTGCATGTTTTGGGTTTTGCAGACTGTCAGAGGTGGAGGTGCAGCAATAAGCTGTCTTTAAAAAGACAAATAAAATAATTAGGCCATGAGTGGGAAGGGAAGTCTCTGAATTAGCTACAAGAAGAACTTAAAGGCCAGAACTGCTTAACTTGTAAACAGAATTGGGTCAAAGTTGAATTGTGACAAGAAGTAGTTGGGTGGCACCACCTGCCATGGAGGATTTCCATGTGCTGGACAACAAAATAATTGTTTTCCAACCTGTGTAACTTTTTCAAATTGTGCTCTAACACTGCAACTCCCAAGCTTCACCTAGAATTTAGTCTTTGTCTTGAGATTTGCATACGTAAAATTGACTTTGGATTTTTAATTTCCCCCAAATGTGTGTTGTTTAGTTGAAGTTTGATTAACTAAATGTCTTTTTTTTTTTTTTTTTCCTTTATAAACTGTATCCTAGGATTTCTGGAAACTACCACAGCCAGTGCAAGTGTTACTGCTTAGCTACTTACCATTGATGTACTTTTATTTCTAGAAATACTCTTGTCAAAAAAAGCTTAATTAACTAAACTTTGTGTATGTGGGTCACAATGTTCCCTTCTGTTCCAGCACAAGGGTTTTGTGTCAGTTATAAGAATTCATTGTCCTGCTTTGTTAAATATTGGTGTTTGTGCAAATTAGTTGAATGTATTGTCTTAAGCAGAGCCTCTTTGGGGGGCAGGGAGGGGAACTGGTTGTTAAAGGCAAAGGAAAAAAACCCAAAGGCAGACAGAAGAGCCTGTTGATCTTTATGCTATCAAGATTTCTAAAGAAATTTAGTGGTATGCAGACTAAAGCTCTGTGTTTAGGGGAAAAATAAACTACGTTTAAGACTTCATTTAGCTAAGTGTTTGAGCAATACATGCTAAACATGAGATAGATTTCAGTGACTTTCTAAGTTACTTTGTAAGCATGAAGTTAAGCAGAGGCTTGTATAAATAGTGAAATGGGACCTTCTATTTCATGTCCATTTTAAATTGTTGCTTCCATGTGGTTTTATGCATTTAGCTTGTATATGTGGATAAGAGAAAATGAAATACTGTTGCTTAAACTGTTAAGAAAACAGTATGTCCTGTTGTTGGCACTCTTGCTGAACTGCTTAACAAGTTCAAGGAACTTTATTATGTAGTGCTTCTGACAAATTATGTTCTTATTCTTTAATGACATGCTCCAGATCTCAGAGTACTACAGGGAGAGCAAAGTATCTGTAAGAAAGTCATCCAGGGAAAAGCAGTTGTTTGGTTTCCATTTAAATAATTTCAAACCCTAATAGCAAGATGTTTTTTAGCATGGAGGTTTAGCATATGAAGAGCGTAATTATGGCAACATCGTTAGTTCCTTGCTGTTTTCATTACTAAGTGTAATTCAGAGTAATTAGATTTAGAGGGGGGATGAGAGTTTGGGGGTGACTTGGTATAGCTGAAACTCCAAAATCACTGGATGCCAGTATTCACCTTCAGAAATACTCTCTCCCAAAACCCCAAACCTAACTGTAAAGATTGCCAAAGTGACAACGAAAAACAGAGAAGAGGCAGAGTTCTGCAGGTCAGGAAGGAAGTGATGAGTCTGCTGATAAAATAGTTGTTTCCAAAATAGGTGTCCAATTTTAAGTCACCAAATGGAGTGATGTCCATATGCAGATTAGCTTTTGTACACTATACTTGCAATATCATGGGTTGATTCCTTAAATATTAATGATGCCATGTGCTGAGGTAGTCCATGTGCAGATTGCAAACTCCCTAGGTGGGAATTAAAGTAATTTCTTTAATCTCAGTTCAGTTTATTCAGATTTCTTCTCAGCGAAAATCTTATTTTCCAGGCATTCAGGAAGAATGAAGCAGAAAGGGATGTAAATTTTTGAGGTTGGACAATGATTTATCTTCTGTGTATACCTTTGGGGTCTGTGTCTTATTCACAGACCTGTTTGCCTGCAGTGACAGAAGTCCAGCGTCAAGAACAAACAAGTTTCTTTCATTTGTCAGAAATCTCCCTAATTTATAAATGGAGTTAACACCTACATCATTTATAGCGATGATGCATTCCCACCAGCCTGCATGCACCCGTGGGGAAATAAGGAACCTAAACAGTGCCTAGAAGGCTTTGAAAATACCTTTGCAAGTCGTGTGGTGTTGCAGAGCTAGTTACAAGAGGCTGAGCGAGCACAGAAGACATTTCACGCGGGTGGGGACGCGGGGAGGTAGCATTTCCTCCCTCACCCTTGCATCTTCCTAGTATGCCTGTATTTCTTATATACGCATTTCCAATCTTCATTGAAAGCAAACCTTGATTTGCAAATTTAAATATCCCTCTGTGTTAAAACCAGCTCTTTATATCAACTTAAGTTGTTCATAATATATTGTTGCATGCTCCTGGAGGTTTTGGGAGGGCAAAATACTGAGTTCCACTCAATATTATAAATATCCTACTGCTGTCAGCCTTCCTGCACCCTGGCAAGCCCTACGTGCCAGGTTTGAGTTGAAGCTTTTATGCAGCGGAAATTCTCACAGTTAATGCACGACAGCAGAAAAGCTGAGCTGGCATCCTATACTCCAGTACAGGTGCTGGGGGGAATGAGTAGAGATGTTGTATATCACACTAGGTAAGTAAGGGAGATTTTTAAGTCCACTGGAGTTGCCAATCAGTCACTATTGGTACTTTTGGTATTTAACTTGGAGTTAAATTAAGATCTCCCCATTCTTGGGGAGACCAAATAAGCGGACCAAAGCACAAGGTTGGGTAGATGCCAGGTAGGAAGCTGCATAAAAGAAAATCTTTAGTTTAGACAGTCTCACTTCTTACAGAAACGCTTCCCTTGCGTTCAGCTTTGCCACATCTGACAGAGGGCTGCTCACTTTTCTTGATGGTGCACCCAACTCTTTTGGTCCCTGGCTTTGCCCTCTGTCTCCTGGCAGAGTTGTCCTGACACCATCTTCTGCATCTCTTGTGGGTTTAGCTTATTAGAGCATAAAATCCTCAAGAATTCAGAAGGAAGCCAGCCTACTCTGGCCAGTACATTTTTCCAGTGCTTGATGGGCAGTGGCAATCCACTCTGCCTGCAGTGGTGGGACTGCACGTGTGAAGAAACAAATTCTCTAATGCAGGATCCTGGGTTTTCAGGTATGAAGCTGTGATGCAGCCATTTATTCTGAGTTTGAGCCTGGAAGCTAGCATTTACAGCATCTTGTAAAACAGATGTTGTCTGTTATGTTTTACAGAAGCTGGAAGTATGTTGGTAAATACAGCTTCACTTAACTAGAGTTATGATGAAACCTAGGTGCATGAACTGCATACATGCTTTTGGAAATGTGGTCTGTTTTCTTCCAAGTCCCATACAAACAATGTCTGTGCAACACACTGTCATGTTGGGTCATAGCAACGAGGAGGGAGGAGAGAATGTGGGAGTTTAAAGCCTTCTCAGTGGAAAAGAAACCAAAAGGAGTATTTTGAGTGTAAGATGCTGTCGGGATAGAGGAAATGCCTTTTGTTTATTTAAAAAAAAAAAATCTCTGCCTTGCATATGGAGAGGGCACACAATTTTCCCATACCCTCGTATCTTTAATGCAGTTTTCTTAATGCAGTTATCTCCTCTTTCTGCTTCTGTGTCCACTTTGATTCCTTGTAATTTGTAAGCACCTAATATACTTTTTCCTTCTCACTTAGAGGAATTCAGAAGGTCCATCATGTCGTGATGCTGAGTTCTCAAGGGTTTATTTTTTGTTTATTATTGATGCAGGCTTCCTACTACTCTGATCTGGGTCTTCACAACAGCGGCTATGCTTCCACATCTCAGCCTTCCTCCCAAAATGGAAATTGGGTCTGTTGCCCTCTGACTTTACCTGGCCTGGACTGTTCTGACTTCATTTGGATAATACAGCCTCTTGTATTTAGGAATGAATTTGGACCGGTTGTCAAGAGTCTCTCGAACTCTCTTTAGTAAAACTTAAAAAAAAAAAAAACAACAAACCACAAAACCAAAACAGGCCTTTTAAGATAGGAGTGAGTAATGGAAAGCTGTTTTAAAATGAGCACAATTAGTTTTCCTTTGCTGCTCCTCCCTTTCCTACAGTTACTTTGTTTGCTTTTGGCCTCAAGTGGTCTGGAAAAATAAGGGAAATCTTAATTAACTCCCGTTCTCTATTCTATTTGAGGCAACTTCTCTGCTCATGGTATCAATCTAGCAAGCTTCAGCCAATCCAGTCTGCATAAAATGTCCTTCACGGACTGCTGGAAGAAAACCGCTGAAGCTTCAAAATCACCCAGGAGGTTGGATTGTCCTGTGCGTGTGGAGGTTGCTCAGGCAGCCCGGCGCTAGCAGAGCAGGGCTTGGGCAGTGGTTCTCAGCCCGTCCTGCCCGACAGGCAGTGGCAGCACAGGGGCTTCGCCGGGTGCTCGGCGATGGGGCACCGCAGGCGAGCGAGGTGACCTGCGGCGGGACGCTGCCTGCAGGCTGGGGGCTGGGGACCACTGCCGGAGGAGCTCTTGCACCTAATTCTGCCAGCTGCAGTGGGTGCTCTCTGAAGTTAATTGCTGCATCTTTTGAGTGATGGGTGCTAAACCGCAAAGTCGTTTGTTTCACGATGCTCTGACTTAAGTACTCATAATTTTGTCCTGAATTATTTGGATTTTCTCTGCATTTTTGTTTAATAATAAAATACACAAGAGATGATCATCTTATAGCTGTGTGAAACACTTAAGATGTGTATCTTAAAACACTTTTGTCTTTGTATGTAGCTCTTTTTCTGGCTTTGGTTGAAGTGAGGAGAAACACCCTTTCTGGCTGCTACATACAAATGTGTGTGACAATAACAATTTAACAACCTAAAATTAAATTACTCTGTTTTGCTTTTGCATACTGTTGTGTCCTCCCTTCCTGCAGGAAATGCACGTGTCTGCTTGGTATTCTTAGTCTTTGGGAGTTGAGATTTAATGCTTTTATGGCACAGATGACTAATATTCTTTCTACTGGGTTTCCTTCTGTTGTAGTTTAATAATCCTGATCTCTTTATCAAGATGGTTAATTCTGCTGTAGGCGCCTTTTTTTGTTTCATTTTCTATGCAAAAAAAGTTTTGTGCTTGTCTTCCTCAGCCCTCGTTGCTGTACAGCGATGCCCTGCCAGCCAGAAGTTATAGGGTTTGTTGTACTAATGCTCTGAACACAAATATTGAAGCCTCTCACCTTCAGCCATGCATATGTTGTCTCTTGCCTCTGTAGTTTCCTGTTGGGTCCATTTGTTTCACACTCTGGTGTCTGGTCCATCTGAATGCACATGTGCAATGCTGTTTGTACAGACCTGGATTTGCTGATCCTTCCTTTTATTCCCGTTGGAACTGTGCAACCAATGCTCGTGGGGTTGTGATGCTGCTGCAGACTTCTCTCTGGATGGAGATGATCGTCTTCATTTCAGTGTATTAGCTGTAACATACAGGAGCAGGCCAGAGAGAGGCAACATCAATTCTTTCTGGTTGTGTAACAACTACAACAAAAATCTGTTTACAAATTTTTGTAGCCAAATTCCACTGTCCTTGTTTAAACTTTAAAATTAACTTCTTAGATTTTTTTTTTTTTTTTTCCTGAAAGCTTAAAGGTAGAGTTTCCTGCTCCCCCTGTGTTTCCTGAGCCGTACCTGTATATGCTAAACTGGAGCCAGTCTTAAAATATGCATCATCGTTTTATTAATTTAGTAAACTGGCTAGTAAGTGAAGTTCATCAGGTGTGAGTTTCACCCCATATTGCCAGCACCAGAAGTGGAGGTTAAACAGATTTGAACAACTTAAGAATTGATGTAGCTGTTTTGTTGGTAGGCAATATTAACTGTTCTCCCAATCATCAGTTCAACAGTTTGAAATGCATGACTACGTGATGGACTTGGGGGGGTGGGGTGGGGAGTGTTGTGTCAGACTTTGCACGTGCCTTGCGGCATTTCCCAGCTCACTGACTTCAGATTGTCTTAGATATCTTCACTTGCATGTTGCTTGTGTTTGCATACAAGAGATGTCCCTGTCCTTGCACAAGTAGCTCATTCCCCTACATCGTTCGTGCTGCACCTTGTGAATTTGTAATGCTCCAGACTGAAACCAGAAACTAGGTCTGCCAGTCCTGTTCTGACTCTGTCTTTTAATTGTAGGCGTCTGTGTATGACGAGAGCGTTTACAGTGGGAGTCGTCGGTATAGTGCCTCTAGTTCTCGTGCTGTAAGATGTTTTCTGCATTTCCCTGTTGTCTTGTCTCTGTCCTCCAGTAACCTGCGTGTACCAGAACACAGCCTCTGCTGGGCTGAGGAACATTTAAGATGGACTCTGTGACACTCATAGCCTGCTGCTGCTGTAGGCAAAAGTATGAGCACTGTTTCCTTGAGCTTCCATGAAACAAGAAGTAGTGATTTATCTGCTGTTGTGATGCCTGGCCTCGTGCAGGCCGGCTCTGGCTAGCACTGGCAGAGCCAGGCACTGGGCACTCACCCCTCTGTGACAAGGGGAATTCAGCTCAGCCTCACATTTGGTTTGCAGATAAAGCACCTTGGAAAGATGGTATATAAAGTTCCTTCCCTCACTGAGAATTCTTCTTTCAAAAACTAAGAAGAATATAGTTTAAAAAACCCCAACAAGACACAACACTTCCCCAGTGTTACATCATTAGCACTTACCTACTAGCCTGAAGTACAGGATTTTTGTGAAGGTACAACTTGCTTGGTTTTGTTTCTTGGATTTATATTCCATAGTGATATTTCAGGCAACTTGTGATGATGTTTTCAAAATACATGCTCCTGTAAGTAGAGAGCTCTGTCATTTATGGGGAAAGACAATATGAGGAATGACAATATAAATTGTTTTCTTTCAAAAAAGAGGGGCTGCAGGACTCAGTGTACAGATTAGAAGGCAGAAAATAAATGCTTTCACCTCTTCTCAGATGGGGCCTCCCTGTCATGGTGAACGTTTGGGCCAGGCAGTACATCTGCTGTTGTATCGGTCTCGTGGGGGGAAAAAAAGCGCCAATCTTTTTTGATTTTTAAATTCTGGTCTGTGGACCCACTGCTTATTCTGTCTCTGAACTGCTTCACTGATTATCAAAAAAAACCCAACCAAACAAAAGAGCCCCAACAAACAAACAAAAAAAACCCTCTAACGTAAACATAAGACTGTCACAGAAAACAGCCTCAAGACAAAGCATTGATGTTAATGTAACTGTAAAAGTTACAATTTTATTAGCTTGGAGAAGGAAACAGACTTTCAAGAATGCTTACTAAGTGCTTGTTAGTCTTTAAAGGGCTATTCCATCCCTTTGCAATCACACTGGTTCACTGGTTGAGCTGTGTGTCTTGGTGCTACTGATGTTAAGCTTCAAATTACTTTCTGTTTCATAATTGTGCTTTCTTTTCATCTGGCTGCCTTGGAAAATTCATCAGTACTTATCAGTTTGGACTCTTGTGGCAGACTTCAATTCAGTGAATTTGCCACTGAGGCTGTGCTGGGCTGGTTCTAGCCCATTGTTTGTATGGGATGTCTTTTGTTTGAGACAGGTCTCTCCAAGGTCCCTATGATACACTTCTACTCTTGGGAGAAATAATTTACAGTGGGCTCCAAGCCCAAACACTGTTTACAAGTCTTTCAACCAGTGTTAATGGCTTGAGCAAGGAACACAATAAAATGCCAGTGCTTGTTCCCCTTTCTCCATCCCCATCCTACCCTGTGCCACAGGTATTTGGAAGCCTTTGTATAACCCAGCCTTTCCATTTTCTGTTTCATGGTCGCCTGTAGTAATGAGAGTTGAAGTATGAGATTTTTTGCCTTGATGGGAACAGCCTTGTCATAATTAGCAAGTTATCTGTGGTTATTTTAACATCCCTGAACCTTGTAGCACTTTTTAACATGCAGAGGGTGTGCTGTTTGGGTAGCTGTCCCCAAAGAATGCTTTTTGGATGATGAGGTGACTGGTGAGTGCAGGGGGCAAGGCAGAAACTGGCCTTGCTTGGTCTCAGCCAGCTGAACAAGGGGCACTTGCTTCCATATTCTGCCCTGCAATACACAGAGAGCAACTGTGGAATAAACAGGTCCCGTGAAGCATGAATATAGGACTCACCAGTAGTTTATACTTTTTCCCTGTCATGTCTTTCAAGTTTACATTCTTGTTACAGTAAACATAAAACACCAGTGATGGTGCAATGCTTCTGTGCTAGAACTAGTTAATAAGGAAACAACATCTAAATATTTACTTCAGGGCTTTTTGTTTTTAATTTAGGAATTGAAGTGGCTGTGATTGAAAATAATTGTAAACTGTGTGCAGTACAGTTCTGAATTTTGCATATTCTCATCTCTCAAATGAAGCTCAGTAGTTCAGACGCATGAAGTCAACCTCACTTCACGTAAGACGTTAGAGGACACAGCTTGGTCACGTTCTGCCCTTTTTCAGGGGCTTGCTAAGGTCTGTGTACCTTGGAACATAAAGCTTTGTGGTTAGTAACTAAGGTTAGTGTTGTACTGTAGCTGGGGTTACTTTCATCTTACCCTTCTATAGTTTAGGAGTACTTTAAGGTTAATTTTCATTTAATACTGTGCCGCTGTGTAAGCGTGACTCAGTGATGCTGAAACAGTCCTCCAGTAGCTTGGTGAAGATGTGGCTGTCTCTGTAGCTTGAGGAGTCCAGGGGATTCCTGTACTGGCCAGGTAACTTAGCAGAAGAAGCCCTAAAAGAAGACAGAGTATATGCATCTCATACTTTTAAGTATGATAATTTTTTAGATTTCAGTGGTTTTGTATCTGAGAAACAGGCTTGAGTGCCTATAAAATAAAACTCATGAGGGTCGTTAGCAGCATAGTCTGAGCTGCTGAGAAGAGCAGTTAGTTCCTCATGCCCGTTCCCATCCCTGAACTGCTTCTGCCCTTCTGTCTGCACTAGCTTTTGCATGTGAAATTTGACAGACTGATGTGCCTCTTTACAGAGGCTACATTCACAGTTGCCTTGAGGTGGTAGCAGTAGGAAAAATACCATGTCTGGTAAACCTCAAACTTTAATTCCTCTCTGTTCTGAATGTATCAAAAACTCCCTTTTATATATGCTTATCTATCTTTCTATAAAGTACATCTAAATAAAAGATTAAGTGTGAAGCTGCTACTCTGAAATCTGTGAAAATAGAGGGAATAATTCTAAAATGCATTTCCAGAATAAGTTTTAGTTCTGTTTTCCCAATGCTTTAAACTTTCATTTTTCTTTTCTACTTGCACTGCATTATAACCTCTGGAAATAAAACAGTGTAGACCCATTTTTTGACCTTGTCAGCAACAAGTCAGCCCTGTTTGTTCTGCATCACTGCTTAGATATTTGCTTTTAAGAAGAACTAAAATACTTTCTTTGGAGATGAGGACTGCAGGTGCTGGAAAAGCAGGAGGGATACTGAGTCTCTGAGATGGTCTCAGTTTTTACTTTAATCACCACACAGATGGGTGTTTCTTGCTTTGACCTGAGGAGCACAGATTCATTTTATATGTGTACAGTGTTGGAAATGTGGGAAGCAGGCTCACCAGAGAACCTCGGAGCTTGTGTAAAGTAGTAGGATTGAGCCCTTTGTATAGAGACTGAGTTGCTTGTGACTGATATCTTAAGATATACAAATAAATCACTGGTATTGTGTCATTCTAAGAATTGAATGAAAACTCTACTTAGTCCATCATCTGGAATTACTGCTTGCCTCAGTTTTTAAATTAACAGTTGAATTATCTGTTCTCTGACTTTCACTCCTATTCTTTTGTCCAGCTGCATGTAATCGTTTTCATAACTAACCTCCGATGTAATGCTCTGAATCCTCTCTCGCTTCCCTTCCCAATTCTAATGCTTTTCTCTTTTCTCTGCTTGCTGTTCTTGGTTTACCTGCGGCAGCCTTCTGAATACAGCTGCTACCTTGGGTCAGGATCTCGGGCATCCTCAAGAGCCAGCTCTGCTCGGGCCAGTCCAGTGGTGAGCTCCTCTCTTTTCTTTGTTCCTTGTTTAATTCCTCTGTTCCTCAAGGTCTTTTTTATACAATGAGGTCACTGTCCCTCATGAGGCAGTTTCTTAGGGTATTAATTGGACCTTCTGGGCAACGTTTAAGACAAAGAAAGGGTGAATCGGTTGAGAGATTACAAAACCAAAGTAATTTCTATGCAGATGCACATGTTTTTACCATAGAAAATACACTTCAGACTCATGTGACTGCTCACTTTTTTCTAAGCCAGGCATAAAGAACATCAGCAAGGGTGTTGTGAAAAAGACTGGGTTGTTGATGCTAGTGCTGCCATCCCCTTTGGTTATTAAAATTAGGAAACCCTAAATCCTACTGCAGCATTTAAGTAGTTTAGTTTCTCTACATCGAGCATTATTTTGGTGTTCTGTTGCTGCTAATCTGCAGAGCTATCCAGAGACTGAATTTGAACACATTTGTTGGACTGTAGATCACCAGGCACAGCAGAGGCATTAGCACAGTGAAGTGCTGGAGGGGTGGCGTGTACCCAGCATGGCTAGCATCATGAATTCCTAAGTAGTCACAGCTGAACAAGACTCACATGCTAAAGGCTTGTCCAACCCCTGTGACTGTAGTTGACCAAGAAGAGCCTTTCCCCTGCATTTTACAGATGGAAAGTAATTGTCTTCTGTTTTTTTCAGTGGCATGTTGTTGCCTTCTCTTTGTGATTGCTCCATCTGACTGTTTAAAATTCTGAATATCTTTCCTGATTAATTTCAGAGCAAGGCCTGGTAGTGTGGTGACAGTAGCAGAGTGCAGTAGCATGTCTCTTAGAGGAAACACTGTAAGCTGCACATCTTACAATAAACCAGTCTATAACGAGATTAATCTTCCACGGGGAGTGATTTTTGAAGTGTTGCACTGGGTTTCAGTAAACTGGCTTTGCTTTGCAGAAACATTCTTCCTGGTAAAGTTCTAATGTGTTTGTTCTCCTGGGACCTGTCACATACTACCTACCACATCCCCAAGATATGAAGTGATGAGGAGGGTGATACCGTAAATGAACACACACAGTGTGCTTCTCTAGTCATAACCTCTTATTGCCTTTATTGCTTTGTTGAAGAGCTGAAATTTAAATGCTGTAAATGTTGCCTTAAGGACTAATTAAACAGGAGTATCTGGGTAGTCAAAGCAGCTACCACAGCATGCAACACAGTAAGCTGTAACATGAGTATTTGGAGTGTTCCTCTTCAGTAAACACACACAGTCTGCAGTAAGGAATTGCTTTGCATCTGATGTCCCCCAGCATGCTGGTTTCCCCCTTCAGATGCAACCTGCAATTTGAAAACCTGTGCACTGTAGCATAAGGGTTTTCTGCTGTAGTTAGAAATGTGTAGTAAGCCTGCATCCCAGTGGTGAAAGGTACCTGAACTCTCCACTCAGAGTTACTTCTTGTCATCAGGCAGGGAAGAGGTGAGCGTTTTGATCATCAAGCCAGCCTTCTTCTAAGTGAGAACTGAATAAACTGGCTGGAGCAAAAGAAAATGGAATTGATAGAATAGAGATATATGCCCGGAAGTATTAATGTTTCTTAAAGACAAAGGCACATCCACTTCAATAAATTACTATTTATTTAAAAAAATAAATTCATCAGATAGTGTATGGCAGTTGGTAAGCTATAAATAAATCAGTTTTTTAATTAGTCTCTGAGTCTGAGTCCCTGAGCTATGTGTTTTTGCAGTACGTATCTTACATTAGTAATACTTCTTACATGTCTTTGCAAACTGAATTTCAATTGTCCCCAAAGGAAGAAGCAGTCAGAATAACCAGGTATTCCATTAAAGTTCTTTAAGTGTAAGAATTGTGTACCCATACATTGATGTTGGTTTCCATTATGTGTTTTTTGTATGCAGTCTGAGTCATTCATGCAAGTTGTTTATGGTAATCACAAAATGCAGCTTGGCCCTCCTGGGAGCTGTAGGGCATTTTTTGTCTTTCAATTCTCTGCTTATACTTTGGACTCTTTGTATGCTGGAGATGGTTAGCTGTGTCAGCATTGGTGCTGGAGAGGTGCCAAGCTGAATCTGCTCTGCAAGGAGACAACAGGCACTTATTTATGTATTTATTTTTAATTAGTGGTTTATTGCAGGATGTGAAGAGCTTCTGTTATTTCCATAGACTTGAAGACGAGAATTAACGTTCTAGTGGGTCTAAAAGGCACCACTGCCGGGACCCCGCTTCTGCTAACGCAAGGTAGCACAGACCTTGTTAACGGGGTGGCGTTGCTCTTAAAAATTCTAATTGCTGCACTGGGTCAATGCAGCAGCACCTCTGTTGTTTTTTTTTTTTTTTTATTTATTTTTTTGCTTTTCTTTTTTCCCCCCTGTATTAAGCAGGCATTGCCTCTTTCTGTAACTCACAGTAAGGAGTCGTTTGCCTTTTACTAACAGAGGTTTGAAGGCATTTTGGTAACATTTTCAGTTGTGTACTTGATCTTGGCAGTAAAGATGCTGAAATAGAGCCTTGTCTTCTCAGCAGGCTTAGCAGTGTATCACTTCCACTCCTACAGTCCTGAAATGTCATCTGCTTGGACTTCTTAAAGGAAGAATAAAGATCTCATTGGACGATGGTGATAACTTATGAGAGGAAAAAAGTGGTTGTTTTTGTCTATATGAGTAGTCTACATTAGAACTGTTTTAATATTGCTAACCCCCAAAACTGGGTTGTTCCCCGCCTGAATGTATTGAGCCATATGCTTTTTTTTGGTTCTTCTTTATATATCTTCTGGCATTTACTCATGTAAAGATTTGATTCCAGGTTTGCTTTTTAAATGGCTGGTGGAGGAGGAAGGAAAGGGGCATATCTGCTGGGTTGAAAAGCCATTTCTAGCATGCTTCTGTCACTTGAGGGTGTGATCGTTTACAAAGTCCATGAACTGTAATCATGAGTGCTTAACACTGAAGTTAAGTATGATTTTCTTATGATTATGGGCATTATTAGGCAGAAAATTAAAATTGAACTGTTCCCAAGCCTGACTAACTATCATGAGAAATTATATCTTAAGAATGGAGAATGATTTGACTTAACTTTCTATGTTAAAGTATACAGTATCTTGTCACTGAAGCCCGTAATTTTTTTGCTCAGAATTTTGTTTCCCCCTTCTATCACTGTTCATTAAATAGTGAGCAAGAAGCGACAGTAGTTTTCCTGCTGTGCACAGCTTTGCCAGCTTGTGTTCTCATTTGTGTTATCATGTGTGTAATACAGTAATAGCCAGGAAGATACTTAAACACGACATGTGGATATCTATTTGTCTTTGTATGTATTTTTAGGAATTCACTACATCTGCGTGAAGTTTGCTGTTTGATTATTTTTAACATTTTTTCCATTATTCCCACTAGTAATTATTGTCTGCTGCCCTTGCAGTTACTGCAGGTATGCAAATGTGTCATTTAATATTAAAGCCTTATACTTGATGTAAAGTACGGATCTTAAGACTACTGAGAGCAAACATCAGGCCCATCTATACAGATGGAGATAAATCTTGTGCCTGAGCTAGTGGCGTGTTTTGGCTGAGACGGGCTTTTTAAAATGAATTGCTGGAATATTTTAAAATTAATAAACTACTAGTGAAAAGCAATTACTTATCCATTTGAAATAGACTCAGCATGCGATAGTATTTATGCGAAGACTTTCTGAGCAAAGGAAGGCAAAATAATAGGCGGGCACATTTTGCTATGGTGAGAAGATAATCTTTTGTATTAACCCTCTCCCTTCTTGCAGTGTCTCGGGCGGTGGGCACAAGAAGTCAGGCAGCAGGCAGCCTGCCCAGGCAGGCTGGGACCCACCGCAGCACGATCGTACAGAGGGCAAGGCTGAACATGCTGGTGCCACTCTAACAAGTGGGCAGTCCTCAGGTCATACGTTAATAATACATGGTTGTGAATAACTTTTTTTTTTTTTTTTTTTTTTTATTCATTTGAAGAAGCTTATCATGTTCTCACCAGAAATAAAATGGAGACAGTAACAGACAATATTCAGGGATGCAGTTATCAGCGTGCTCAAGCTTTGCCTTCTCTCCTCTACACTTAAAGATTTATGGTAGGCTTGTGTCTTAGCCCAGCAGTCTGGGTGTGCTTTTGGCCCCTCCAGGCTGAGGATTTGCTGCAGTGCTAACTTGCATTTCAGAGACTGATAAGTTTGTTTAAGCAATGACGTTTGGCATAACACTCATTCCTGAGTGAGGATACTTTTGACAAATCCACTTTAGACCTGACAAAGTTCAGCAGTGGTTTTCCCCTGCTGACTTTTAAAGGCTTATTGCTAATTGCTCGTGTTAAGGTGGCTCTCCTTGGAAAAACACGCAGAAACTCTGTTACTTCCTGCCCCAGCCCAGCTGGTCATACTGGTAAGATGGGGATTGTAAGAGGGGTTATATAGACTGTAGTAATTTTTTAATTCCAGTTTTTGTAGATACCGTCTTGTGTTCTGCACTACATATTGTGAGAATTTTTCTTTGGTGTGGGCCATATTTCCATTTCAAACTGTGCTGTGCTACTTTAAGAGCAGGAAATGAACTTAATTTGATTTGTCACCAAAAAAAGCCCCTTGCTTTTATGAGGAAGTTGATCTAAGTGCAAGATCTTAGATGGAGCTGAGCAGTGACAGCCACGTACTGAACGCACTGGAGTTGTCATACCCGAGCATGGTCTGCAGCACTACCCGACAGCAAGCATTTCAGATTTTCCTTCTTCTCTAGCCATGTTTAGGTGGCTGGAAGCTGGAAACTGTGCCTTAGTCCTGATAGATTTAAAGATCTCTTTACTTGCAGCAGGGCTGTAATGCTTAACTGTCCCAGGGACTTGGAGAGTTGTCTCGTTGGATGCACTGTGACACTGGTAGCAAAGAGTTTCAAGGGTTAACCTGCTAGCTGGCAGCAGAGTAGAGAGAAATACTTTTTCAAACATTACACTAAAATGTTTTTATTATCTATGAAAAATAGGCGATATATCCTTATATAGACTTTGTGAGATGAGTTTGCTCTTGTTAAGTTTCCAGCTGCGGTAAGCCTCGGATACTGCTGACATTTTTGTAACGTGCCTCTGGATTTATTCAGAAATCGCTGTCAGAAGAGGCTGAACTCTGATCCCATTGTATTTACTTTGCCGAAACAAAGATGTGCATGCTGGAGTTTCTTGGAAAATTACTTCCTTTTCCTGCTTTTTTACACACTAAAGTACAACTCTTCACAGTTGGTGAAAAGGAAGGTAATCTGTGATGAGGGACAGACCCGTACCCTTGTAGAAATTAAAAATGGTACAGTGTTCTATAAATTAAAGGTCTAGTAACATTAGTGAATTCCTCTTTAGCTGTTCCCTTCTGGTAAGTATTCTGTTAGTCCTTTATATGTAGAAAAATCCCAAAGCCAGTATCTTTCCATGAAAAGCTATGCTGAGTATACTACAGTGAAGTCAGAGGGGTTGTTTCCAGTTTGTTTAGTCATTACAGTATTCTTTACTGAATGATGATACGGCAGGTAGGTATTTTGGGCAAGAATTTTGTGCAACTTCAGCTAAAAATAAACATTTTTCCTGACCTTTCTCTGTTTGATTTCTTACTGGATCAAATGCCAGAGGGCTTGTCAGGGACTGGATGAAGGCTGAAAACCTGGAGTTCCCTCTGGTGGCTGACTGCTGTTGGAAAGCACGATTTATCCTTTTTTTAAGGAGTGATATTGTGAATACAGTAATCTACAAATGACCAGAATGAAAACTGTATAAAATATGAATTTAAAATAGTCTTCTGTTTTTCTACAAGACATGTCTTTATAGCTTTTGGTGTATCACTGCCACATAACCATAAAATTAAATGCTGCTTGTTTTAGACTGACTTTTTGCTTAGAAAAGTGTTGGTATAGGAGGAGGCATTTTTGTAATGTCAGGATACTATGTTAGAATGAGGAACTGGCTTTTCTCAAGTTGATTAAATTTAAAAATGTTAATATTTATATAGATCGGTAATTACTGTTTTTGAGGAGAAAATGCTCTGAGTATTCCATTCATGACACCAAATGGATGTGTGTATGAGATAATCACTAGGGAAGACGAAACCTCCTGGTTACTTTGTTTTTTGGTGTTTTCCTTTTTCATTGTTTTTTTTTTTTTGTTTGTTTCTTTGTGTTTTTTTTTCTGCTTTGTTTTTTTAAACCATCTAAATTTTAGAAGCTGCTTAGTAGCTTTAATTAAAGATTTTGCTGCCTTCTAGAATTATTAAAGATTGTTTTGCAATACATGTATAGCAAGCTTCACAGGCATGGTTACGAGTGCTCTGAGTAGAAATGTCCACTGTATGCATATCTCTTACCACATTGTCTTCAACATTTTCCTTTTTGTAAGTGGAAGGTTTTATTTGACTCATGTGATGCATCATTAAAATTTCATATCAATGTTTGCTCCTTTCTTTATCTCACTAAAAACTGAGATTGCACATTATTTCACAAAATAGAGGACATTCTGCAAATGGCTTAAAGAAAATTATATTTTTGAGTTGTGCCTTGAACCCATAAGGTAGACTTGACAAAAAGCTGTACATGAATTTCCAGAGGTAGATTTGTGTGTGTGTGTGTGTATACGCACACTAATCTTTGGTAACATGCCAGTATTTACACTGCCACAACTGTTTTGCTAAACAACAACACAGTGTTTGGCCAGGCTAGAAGGCTGCCAGATCCAGCACTTGGAGCTGTCTGGCATGACAATAACAGCCTGTTTGCAAAAGTCAGTCCATCTTGTTTATTGTGTCTGAACTGAAGTATCTGCCTTCAGTAGTGACCTTCTCTCACTGCATCCAAATTCAGAGATTACTTTTTTTTTTTTTGCTGTATTTTGTATATTCAGTGTCTTTGCAAAGTTTATATCTAGTGCTTTAAGTCTGGCTTATTTTACTTTGAAGCCTAAATCTTAAATTTTCTTAATGCTAATCATAGGGAATTTATGATATGAGATGTGTTGTCAGTGTAAAAAGCTGATTTGTAATGGATACCTCTCAGTTCTGGGATTTTATTTGTTTTTTAATAGGGTACCATGGGTAATAGAAAAAATGAGTGGGATCATCCACATATTACTCTATAATTCAAAGAGAAAAAAACATAGGCCAATTGTGAACTGATTGGAAAGAGATGTAGGTTTTGAGTGTGTTTGCAATGAAACTTATCAACTTAACCTCAACTATTCCCCGAAATACCTCAACTCCCCCTGAATCGGATCTCTCTTGATTTTTTTTTTTTTTTTTTTCAATCATTTCAAAAACACTGTTCCATTTGGCTGTTAGGCTCTTGATCTGGGGAAACCATTAATTTTCTAGAAGTCTTCTGAGAAACCATCTTGACTGTGGTGCTGAATGTTCCCAGAAGAGGTTGACATGTTCTGGATTTCTTGAGTTCTGCTGAGCTTTTCGATTAATTCAGTCCTTTTTACACTTAGTTCCATTTTAGATGGAGATACTTCTAAAAAGATTCTGTTATGAAATGCACTTTTTTTTTTTTCTTCCCTCAATAGCAAAGTGAATAATGACAAAACACTTGATTTTAAATTTCTGCTCTTGGGAACTTGTATATTTTGAACTTGTATATTTTGTTTCGTTTCAGAGCAGGAAAAAGTTGATAGGATAGTTCCCATCAAAGAAAAAAAAAATCTGCTTAGGTTGTACGTGGGTTTTGCTCTGTAACTTTCTTTTAAGTATTTAAGCTGTCTGTATCCATGGTAGTTTTTTGTAGTCCTAAGTGCTACTTTGGCTGCGTTTTGTTTCTTTGAGATGAGATTTAGTGCAGGATCTTTCTTCTGAATTAGTAAATTCCAGTGAAATACTGAAACCATAAGAGAGCTGTTTATTTAGACTTTGAACTGGTCCCTGATTCTTGACTTGAGGATCAGTTTTTGTAGTCTCAGTCTGACTTGGAACTTTCCTTGAAGTCACAGTCACTTTTGTCTTGAGCAGAGAATACTAATCAGAGGTCTTAAACCTTATTTTTCTTTTTTTTTTTTTTTTTTTTTCCCCCCCTCTTCCCATTCTTCTTTTGGGAGTAGTGCAGACAGTGTAGTCCTTCAAGTCTAACTTGGTACCTTGCTTTTTGGAATGGGGAAGGATGTGCTGGCAGCCTTCAGGGGCAGCCTTTTTTTAGTTAAGTTCCATAAAAAAAATGTAACTTTAAGAAGCTATCCTGGTCTGGAAATCTGTTGATCTTTCAATTTAAAAACTTAACCTCTCTACTTAAGTAAACTGCTATTTGGGGTTCATTTGAGGCATATTTTTAAATGGTTCTAAAGTAAATAGGAACAGCTGCATATGTCAGCACAGCAGTTGCATACAGCTGGCTTTATGTCCATGCCCGTGTAGGTCTTTGTATTCTTATATTGTTAGCTCATAGATTACATGCCATCTTCATGTTTGAAACATTGTGATGTAGAATATGGAAAAAAAAAAGTATTCCTCTGTCTTATTTAATGGACCAAATAGATTTTTATCTAGGAGTATATTCCACTTAATTATGTACTGCTTAGAAATTTGAGGTGACTTGTCCAGCCTTGTGCCCTGAGATAACAGCCAGGACACTACTGGTCTGAGTGAGCTGGCTGCCTTTTGAGTGGATAGAAATTGTTAATGAAAAGTCTTTTCCAGGTTTAAGAATTCCCTTTCTGATATCTTAACTGCCTTCTCTTGTCCTTTGTTGATTATATTAATGATTCCTTCTAAATCTTTGTTTTACAGATTGAGGAGAGGCCAGAAAAAGACTTTGAGAAGGTAAGAAGGATCTTATGAATTATTCTGACAATAGTGCTTTCTTTATGTTGTTTTTGTTAGGTAGAACTTGCAGTGAGTGTACGGAAATCTTCCCTAAAATTCATTGTGGGGTAAAAATTTGAGTTGTTGGAGGTTTCTACTACTACATTTTTGAAGACGAATTTTTCAACCTTTGGCCATTCAGATGTGAAGTAGTTGATCTTCAACAGTAGCCAGCTGAAATTGCTTTAGGCTAAGCCACATGAATACTGTGTTTATTAGATTTTAATTATGGTATTATGTAATAAATAAATAGTAATAAAAAGAAGAGGGGGATACTGCAGTAGTGAGAAATTGGCTTAATGCACAACCCTCAGTACAGTAAAACAGTAAACGCGGCTACTGCTGCAGAGTAATAAATATCCACGAAAGGAGCAGAGCTTGAGCGGTGGTCAAAAGCATCAACAAAATAGGTTATTACAAGTTCTGAAAATACCTGGCAAGATGATACTAGCCCTTAAAGACTTTGTCTAATTAAGAATTAGTAGTTAGAAGCTAAGTCATGGAAACTCCTATTACAATAGTATTCAATCTGATCTGCCTTTTCTCATTAGTTTCCCTTGTTAAAACTTGGTCTATTGATTTTTCTTCTTAGAAAATTACATTTTAATAAAAGTGCGTACTTTAGAAGTGCAAGGATTGGTGTAATGTGTGTATTAAAAAAGAACAACAACAAACAACAAATCCACAATGTATCTAGGAAAAAAAAAAAGGTTATAGCAATTTTTAACTGTGTGTGATTGTAGGGAGCACGTACTGTCTCAAGCTTATCAGCAGCTACCTTGGCTTCTCTGGGTGGGACTTCATCACGAAGAGGCAGTGGAGATACATCCATCTCAGCAGATACAGAGGCATCTATTAGAGAAATAAAGGTGAGAAGTACTTAAAACTGGCATAAATTATTACATATCCCTTAGACTTCTTTCCAAAAAAGAAACCAGCTTATCTCCTTCTCCTGGAGGTTCTGACAAGATTAATTGTATGCTGTAGATGAATAGTTAATAGCTTTATTAGAGAGATGCTGCTGGGAAGCTGGTATGTATTGCATGAATATTTGGGTAAAGTCCTACAGCATATGATAGCAGAACAGATTGATCACAACAGACACATCTCATCTTAACCGAATGGAATAGAAAATGGACTCAATATAACACACTGATAGGAGGATTGAAGTAATTCAAGAAGCGCTGCGTTTACTGGATGCTAATTTGGGAGGGGGTTTTGTTTTGTAATCTAATTCATGATTCCATGAAGTTAAACGCATTTGAATAGCAAATAGCTGTGAAATCCAGTGTTCATATCATTGAGTGCTAGTCTAGGTAGTCCATAGCTAAATTGGGTTTTGTCGTTCATTTTTTAATGCTCCATTCTGAAGACTATTTTAAGATGAGGAATCTGAATTCTGCTAACTTTCATGCATACAACTTAAAACTCTTCTGAAATTAGAGCCAGTTAAAACATGTGGCATTTGTATTAGGACCTCAGGTCCAAGCGGGTCTGTCTCAGTTTCAGCACTGTTAAACAGCTGAAAGATAGCCATTTGCCCGTGACCAATGACAAAAGAGGAGAGAGACTGTGAAATAGGACTTATAATTTAATTTAGTGTCATGGATGGTTTTCGTACAGTCTTTTCTGCATCACTAGTATAGCCTGCATTTCAGATTTACTTTGGCAGCCCTTAACCTTAATACCAGAATTCCTCAAAGTGAGTAATAATCAGTGAAAAGGGTAGAGAAGGACTGTGTGGCTGGGGTGGGTAATTGTTGGAGGCTTTGAAGCTGAGTCTGCATCTCGTCCTTAACTTCAAAGATTTTATTTTTTCCAGTCAAGAAGAGTAGAATTAACATGTATTTCTAACCAAGACATTTAATTGTCCGGCAAGGCTTCGGGTTAGGTTCAGATCCCTTAACCTGTGTGGCAGAAATATTTACATGAGAACTTTGGATACCTGCTTTTCCCTATCAGCTGCACTTCTGCCCATTAGTTTCAGTGGCATCATTCACCTCTCTCACCGTTTTCCTCAGGATATCTATGAATTAAAGGACCAGATTCAGGATGTAGAAGGCAAATACATGCAGGGACTGAAAGAAATGAAGGTACTGGTTTACTGCAGACTGGGAGTGTGATCATTAACAGCCAGCTAAATATTCAGAGAGTTGGTGTGAGACCTAGAACTGACCTTGCATGCTTGCTTCTGGGAAGGGTTGTGAATTGTGTGGAAAAGCATTTCCTTAACTGCAAAAGTATCTGTTCTGGCCTTGATTGATTGTGGTGAGAAATGCTTCCAAATGTTAACTGAAAAGCTGCTGATTACTACTGCATGTTGTCTTTGCTGTTTTGAGAAGGTAATAGTTTTGTTAGAAAATTAAAATTATCAGGGTTGGTTGGGTTTGGGGTTTTGTTTTTTTTTTTTTTTTTTTTTAATAGTTTCCTAATCCAGGAAGCCTCCCAATATTGGAAGATTAACTAGAACTCATGTCCTACAGTGCTATGAAAAATCGGAGTTTAAAGGCTTATATGTTTTTGTTTTGATAAGGTCCAGCATGCCTTTGGAAGGTTGTGCACGTGCGATGACGACTATCATTTTGGTTTCATACTTAGATCACAGAAGACACCCTTACACAGTTCTTGTAACAAAACTCTGTGTACCAGAGCTTGTTGTGTGAAGAATAGAACGCTCACACCAGTTGGCACTGAAGAAGCGCTCACCACTTCCATGAAGCCATAAGTGGATTTTGGTGCAGCAACTAACTTGTGCATTCGCATACCAGCCCCTCATAAGTAAGCAGCATCATAAGCTGCATTTTTTGGAAAAGGCAGTCTTGCAAATATGTATGTAGACATCCAGGCATATAATGCAACTTTTATCAGTGTTGACTGCTGACTGTGTCATCAGCTCGACGCTGTGACAGGTGAAGATGCTGCCATCTTAAGTGAGTTGTCAATGGAAAAATAATAGTTTGACCCTTTTTCTGTAAAATCTAGTTTGTTTTGGTGTGTTGTTTTTTCCCTTGGTCACTGTGTAGCAGGTGTAGCAAAATAATCACACTACATAGAAAAATGTAGGTAATTTTTCAATTTTTGTCCCTCAGACTTTCTTTTGTGGTGATATGTACCTAAGCCACACTGATGCTAAGAAAACAAAACACATCATGTTGAAGGAGTGGTGCAGCAACAACCTTACCTTCTTACTTGCATATACTTCCTTTCCAACTAATTTCTGAGTCTTGATCCTACCACTGTTACCAAATCCTAGTGGCTTTCCTGTGCTTGGTATTTCTCATACTTGGACTGTAAAGTACACCAAAACACAGTTTGTGTTTGGAACTATACAAATTCATGTCCTGAAAGACAAATTATCTTATTTGTCCATAGAAATGTAAACTAAACTGATTCAGACTGAATTTTGTCATCATCTCGCCACTGTCATCCCCAGTTCCATTTATTGAATGAAGAAGGAAGTATATGAAACTCACCTGTGCTGTAGGTGTAATTATTATAATTATTTAAGTTCCAAGAGAAATTGCTTGTCCTGTAAACTAAAGTGTTGACATGGGTGTTCTCCTTGTTTGCATAATTGCACTGTTTTGTTTATGTAACTCTTCTATTTCTGTATTAAAATCAAATACTACAAAGTTTGACTGCATAACACAGAAAATTATCCTGATCTTTATTTTGCCATCATGTGTTACTATAAATCAGTATCTTATATTCAGGTCAGGTTGATAAGGGGGGGGGTTTCAAGACCCAGGGAATTGGATCTTATGGAGTAAATTTGTAAAGAAGGGAACTAATACAGCAAACCTGATGAAAAGTGATACACAAGGTCACAAAAGCTGCAGCTTTTTCACAGCGAATCCTAATTCCTGAGTCACTGTACTTAGTGGTTCCCACAATGCAAGGATCCGTGAAATCTGTGTGAAGTGGCTGTCAAACTGCCTTAATTTAAGGCCTAAGATCATCTAAAATAATCTTAAATTGAGGCCAGTTTACCTTTAAAAAAAAAAAAAAAATTTGAACTTGTCATCTTCAGCCGCTGCTTTGAGCTGCCAGCATGCAGGGGCAGGGGGAGGAGGGGGAAGGAAGAAAACTCTGAGAAAGCAGAAGCTGAAGCAGCAGAGAACAGGAAACATTTTATGCATCCTGAGGTAAGGCACAGTGCTTGTAAACAGAAGTGTGGTGGGAACACAGGGAAAGGTGATCCTCACCTTGGGACAGTTGGTAAGCCTCTCTAGCACATGATTAGCACTGGTTTCCGTAGGAGTACTGAGCATGCTTGTGGTTTAGTATTTAATTTTCTTGTTGAAGGTCTTGGTTGGCAAAGTGTCCTTTGTAACTGACTCTAGACTGTGATTGCTTATTCTTTGCAGGACTCTCTAGCCGAAGTTGAAGAGAAATACAAAAAGGCTATGGTGTCCAATGCTCAACTAGACAATGAAAAAACAAATTTCATGTACCAAGTAGATACCCTGAAGGATGCACTCTTAGAGTTAGAAGAACAGCTGGCAGAATCCAGGCGGCAATATGAAGAAAAAAGCAAAGTATGTGTATAGCTATGGCATATTATTTAACAGGGAAATATTGGGGTGGAGGAGGGGGGGCTTTTGGGAGGAGGCAAACATGAAGATTCAAGATTTTAAATCAGTTATTAGTTACCGCTAAAGCAAGTGGAATAGCAGCGTATTTTGTGCTTGTGATCATACAAATGGGAATCTTCCCTAAGTTTCTGACTTATAAAGCAATTTCTGAAGAAGTAAAGAAATTTTTTATGCGGTAAGGCTATATTGATATTGTCACATGTCCTTTTATAGGCCATCTTTAAAGTAAATTCAGAGGTTTTGCCCTTAGTGAACTTCTGGAGCATATTTGCACACAAAGCTCTCTTCAGAAGGCCTGTAGGAAGAGTTGTGCAGTTTATATAGTTAAGGCAGCTACTTGGTTGAGAGTGGAGTTAAGTTTTACATTAATTCAGCATCTGACAGCTGGTGAGTTGGTGTTAAATAATAAAGCTGTGGCTTGTGTTAGCTTTTCAGAACTGGCTCTTTAGCTGCGGGCATTTCACTATAGTGTACTTCAAAACACATAGTTCCTGGAAGATACAGTGTGGTGGTTTTTTTGTTTTGTAGTCTATAGTGTCTGCTTAACTTTTAGTACACGGCTGTGTGGAGGGAGTGGGTTAAATTGCCATCCATTCATCTGTGAAGTCTGTAGGACTTGAGGGTAAAAGCTATTCACTGCCAGCCTGCTGCTCAATTTAGGAGACTGGCTAAATGATGTCTGTCATTTCTATTTTTGATGGAATAATAGTTTCTTGGGAAAAGGACAAATAAGATAAAAATTATATTCTTGTAGGATTATGATTAGATGAACATTCAAAAATTGCATTGCAGTGAGCATTTTCTTTGTGCTTGGGTTTATTTTCTCTTTTTTTTTTTCATGGGATGCTATTTTTGATCAATACAAATTTCATGAATATTTCATTATTCATAGGAATTTGAGAGGGAGAAGCATGCTCATAGCGTACTGCAGTTTCAGTTCATGGAAATCAAAGAGGCTTTGAAGCAAAGAGAAGAAATGCTTGCAGTAAGTAACTCTTTTTAATGGCTTCTGTGGTATACATAATTGGTATGTTCCCAGTTAGCAGTAGGAGTGTAGAAGGTGAGGCATGGGGAATTTTATTCCCTACTCAAGTTTCTCAACTGAAGAAATACTAGTGTTTCAGGCCAAACAGGTTCAGAACTGACTAATAGAAATAATACTTTCTTAAGTATTGTCTGAAGTTGGACTTGTTTTTTTGCCTTGTCCATAATACAAAATAAGCTGTGCTTGGGACAGCTATTTGTAGAGATGCAGAGGGAACTGATGGAACTGTCCAACTTAAGTCATCTCGTGAGTAGTATGATTGTCTTCAGGAGTGTAGGTTTAGTTGAGATGTCAGAAACTGTAAGACTGTGCATGTAGACACATTTTTACTTTAGCACCTGACTTTTTTCATTCTATGGCATCACTGCAATCTTAACCTTCTTTGTTAACCTGTTACCTGCTTTCTGTCTTCTTGTTTGCTCCTGTTCTCAGGAAATCCAACAGCTGCAACAGAAACAGCAGAGCTATGTCAGGGAAATTTCTGATCTTCAGGAGACAATAGAGTGGAAAGACAAAAAAATAGGGGTAGGACTGTCAACTCCTGAAATGTGTTCAGAGTGGCACTGTCGTTCTTCCAGCTGATCCTGCTTTTGTGAAACCTCATGAATAAAATCCTCCTTAGTGACTTTGCTTGGTGTGGCTGTCTTACTGTATTACCAGTGAACTAGCAAATAGCAAATTTTGTCTTCGGCCAGTATCATAAAATCCAAGAAAAATTTAGCAGCTGGTCTGATTTCCAAAGCTGGCATAATTTATTTGCTGTGGTGCACCATTTGCATTTGCCATATTGAGAAAGGAAGTGATATTTATAATGCAATTGCATCAGCACTGAATTTTTGCTTATTCAGATTTTATCTGCAGACTGAGCAGGAACTGGAGTGTAATAAAGAAGTAATAGAGCTATTTATGGGCTATTGGGATGAAAGCTTCTAACTTTCCCTTGCTTATTGTTCCTTCCCACCACCCCCTGTGAAAGCCAAATGGAAATCCTCTCTTTAAGAAAAGCAGGGCTTTCTTTGCTGACATTGAGGGCTGAACAACTGTGTGAATATAGGAGGAGAAAGAAATCTGGCAACTTGCCCGTGCTTCTGATGTCCAATAACTTGTAACAACTTGGAACTTAAGATTGTCTAAATTTTGTTACTGTTCTATTTGTACTTACATAGAAATATTGGGGGAGTTCAGTAGCAAAATGCACATTTGCACATGGTACATCCCAGTCTAAAGATGACTTAATAGCAGCTTTCAAATTAATGGAAATGTGCTGCGCCCACAGTGGTAACCCATGGAATAAAAAGACTATTTAAATCTGCTGGGCCTGTTTTAATGCTCTTCTGTTAACACATGGGAATGGCACTATGTCTTCAGTGTGCATGTTGAAGGAATATAGATATGAATTAACTTGTCTAGCAGATAAAAATGAAAAGTTGATCCTCATTTGAAGGATCCCTAATGAAGGATTGGGCTCTAAATGTCTTTAGTAGGAATTTCTGGTTATTGAATAAGCTGTGCATTTCTTGGATTTGAAGTTTATCTCTGTGTGTGTAAACTTGGTCCTTTAATCTGTAATCTTTACCTTTTCATACATGCCACTTCCATCAATCTCTGAATATCTTAAATCTACTCGTTCTTGTTTACACTTGCTTTTCATGGTCTTCACTTGTCTCCCTTCCTTTCTTCACATCTTCTCGCCCTCTGTCTGTGTTGGGAACTCAGGCATTAGAGAGGCAGAAAGATTTCTTTGATTCCATAAGGAGTGAGCGGGATGACCTTAGAGATGAAGTGGTTGTGCTGAAGGAGCAACTGAAGGTATGCAAGAAGAATAAAAAAAAAATTACATTCAACTGCTGACCTTTTCCTACTGTACATCTTTGCAGAAAATTTGAATCTAGCTCAGTAGCAAGAACTCTATCTTCATGTTGCCTATAAGTTGCCGTTTCAGGAATTTTCTATGTAAAGTCTTTCCCCCTAATATTGACTGTGAGCTCTTAGTACAGACTGCAGTATTAAGTAGTTGCTTTTGTAAGAGATACTTCTCTGAGGAACATTTTACGCGGCAGATTTATGTTTGAAAAAAAAAGAGATCTGGGATCACATGCTTTCTGTCATAGTGGCTAAACTGAGACCTGTAATACTCTGTGCTCTTTTCTGACTTCCAGCCAAGTTTAATGGAATGATTGAAGCAATTGTTTATTCAGAATATCAAGGACAAGAACGCTTGAACAAGCCTCCCCTTTCTGAGCAGCAGACTCTAAAGCATTGCTTTTGCTTCTCCACAGAAACACGGAATAATCCCAGACTCTGATGTAGCCACCAACGGGGAGACATCGGACATTCTTGATAGCGAAGGACACTTGGATTCTTCCAAAACTGTTCCAGGCACAACTCAGGCATTAAAGACAGGAGGGGATGGGATGCTAGGTAAGTGCTGTATATCCTTTCACATCTTTCTGTCTGTCTGTCCATCCATTCATCTTTGCTTGGAGTTTGGGCATTTGTTAGTGGGACAATTAACACATCACGCAGCATGCTACTTGTCGAATCGCCTCCTATGCATTCTTCTGCTTAATATTTATTATCACTTCAAGTATGTTATGCAGTTTCCTGGAAAGGCAGACTTCATTTCCCATTCAAGGCAACAAAGGACAAGAATACAAATATTACGTTACAGATAAGTAGCAGTCATTCAGATTACTATTTAAACCCTGAATTTGAAAATTGTCCCAGAATAATCCTACTGTTGTTCAATACTTTTTCAGCACATATCCTAAACAATCAGGAAAGAAGCATTTTAGTTTCCTATAAAGAACTTGTATGTTGGTTCATTTATATACCTGAGAAATGTGTCTGCTGAACAACGGTGCTGGGCACTGTTAAAACACACTAATGTATGCATTAATTGTTCTTGGTATCTAGTAATGTTGAGCAGTTAATATTAATCCTTCAACATTTTTACTTGTTATAAGGGGATTAACACTGTTAAATTCAAGGGATATGACTCTGAGGTGGATAGTGTTAGGAAGGAGGAATCTGGTTGGCAAAAACATTCTTCTTATGCACTTGTGATGAATGGCCACTCAGAGAACTTTTATACTAGTGGAAGGAAAGGAAATAATAGGTACTTTTTTTCCCTCCTGTTTTTGTTCTAAATGAACATACAAATAAATAGCAACAGGCAGCCAGCTGTTGCAAGTTATATTGCTTTTAGATGTTGGCTGCTTTTTCCTCACTGAGTTGTTGTGTGGAAACAATCTGGAACACCAAAACCAAGGTAAGGGTATATTTTAAAATGTAGTATGTTTTCTGTCTCTCCTTTTTTTTTTTTTTTTTTTTTTTTGTTTGTTTGTTTGTTTTGGAATTAGGTACAACACAGACCCAAAAGCTAAATGCTGAAATCACAAGCACTGTTGTTCTGATACCTGTTGCTTCTAAATACAAGTTTAAGTAAAACTGTTACAAAAAAAAATATAAAACCAAAACCACAGAAGTCCCCGTCCATTTGGGTGGATAAAGGGCACTAGGTACCTGAGCTTTGATCTGTGTTGGAAATGTTAAACAGCTGAACCATTGGCTTGCCAATCAGATTTTACATTCAGTGTTTATAATGTACACTGATGATGCCTGTTTATGATACTTAGGAGTAAAATATTACTGAATATTCCTTGATTACTTCATTTTAATGGCATCAGACACACACTCCTGCATTCATAGAGTGATGTCAGGGTTAAAGGTGTAGAGAATATTACTGAGAAAAAATAATCCTTACTGTTAGTGTTACCTCTGCAAGCATTACTGTTAAATTGCACTGCTTGAAACAGTGGTTCTTGTCTACAGAAGCTGTAATTCACACGGCCAAGAGCATAAATCTTTTACGTTACAGAAACACGGTCCAGAACCAGAGACTTCTTGCTTTGAGAGGGTGGTGGTGAATTTCACTGATCAAAAACCCCAAACCCTTACTAATTCAACTGCTGCTTTGCCTCACGTAATTGGCAAAAGCTGATCTTTATTAACCTATTCTTTGATTCATTCTCTTTTGGGTTTTAAGTGGGGAGGTAAGTGCTGTGGTGTGGTCCCTTCAACTTTCTCAATGGTCTTTTAGGCAAAGCCAATGAAGTGGACATGAAAAATGAGATTTTGGAGGATATGGGGAAAAGAGAAATCTTGCAGAATACTGAGCGTGAGGAACACAAAGAGGAGTCTGAGGAGCAGGAAGTACAGACATTGCATGCTGATGAAAATGCAGAGGCAGAAAAAATGGTTGAAGAACGTGATGCCTTGTCAACAGTGATGTTACCAGATAGTAGGTTTACCAAACAAATTCAGAGCGTTACAGAACATGCATCAGGGAGTGCTGCTTCAAATGATGGTAGTGACACAGATGATTTGAGAGAGGAGACTGAGTCCGCAGGCACAGCAGTCCAACAGCCTGTTAGTACAGAGGCTGAACTGCATGGCTTAACTGCAAGGACAAGTCAGAACTCAGAGGTGGGCTCTCTGCAAGATCATCAGATTTTTGAGACTCCTCAGGAAATGCCTGGTGACTTTGGTACAGAGCATGAACTGGAAAAAGCTGCACCTGAACAGGAAGAACGAGAAGATCTTAAAACTAGCCATGCCCTCAGTTTTAGGGAAATGGATCAAGAAGCCGACATTACAAGTGAGAGCTGCGAGTTAGTTTCTAACCAGGCAGGGCTACCAGAGGGCACACCAGCTGGCTGGCTTAGTGATGAGGTAGATGTGGAGAGTCATGCTGAGGGACTCCAGCACCCAGAGGAAAGTGCTGAAAACAAGGTTACAGATGTCTTGGGGGAAGAGCTTGTTGAAAGCAAAGATGGAAGAATTGATAAAACAAGAGGGGATAGAGCTGATGAAGAAAATAAGGTTGGGAACGCAGTTCAGGGTCAGACAAGGGGAATGGAGTCTGTGGGTTTGGAGGAGACAGAATTGTGTGGAAGTGGTGTCTCAGCAGATACAAGTGAAAAGGAAGGTGGAAGAGATCAGGCACACATCCAACCAGTTTCTTCAGAAGACAGTCCTTCAGCATCATCAGAGGAACAAAATATGCAAGATAAAACTGAACTTGAAAATGCTAAGGCCGAGAAGGATGAACAGAAGGAAATATTAATAGAAGAGGTGGAGATGCATTCAGATTCTGCAGAAACAGGAGAGCAAGATAAGGCATCTGTGGAGGCTGTAGGCTGTATTACTGAGGTAAAAGAAAGTGTGTTGCAGCAGGCAGAGGCAGACACAAACATTGTGAAAGAGGTGATGACTCAGGAAACCAGTTTAGACGCAAGTCTTTTAGATGATAAAATTAAGGAGTCAGAATTGGAACCAGGGGATGACTCTGGGAAAGAAAAAAGTGGGACAGAATGTGTAGAAGATTTGAAGCCAAAGGCAGAAGTTCAAACAATTCAGTGTACTGAAGAGATAACAGGTGATACAGTGGGGGAGAAAAGTACTCCTTTAGAAGGTGAAGCAGAGAATGTAGTTAAACAAGAGGAAGGTGAATCTAAAGAGGATTCAACTGTAGATGTTAGTGTAACTACTGAAAACAAAGTTGATAAAGAAACACTGAAAGAAAATGAACAAGAGTTAGAGCTTGCAGACCACCGTGGTGGTGAATTTGCTTCTGAGGAAGATGCAAATAATACCCTGGCACAAAAAGCTGAGCAGGATGGAAACATTAGTGAACAAGTTCAATTGGAGTGTCAAGCAGTGGAAAGACTGGAAGATGATGGTGATGCATTTGATTCTGATGGAGGGTCAAAACAGATGCTAAAAACCGATGAAAAACGCGATGGAGAGAAGGCTGATACACAGAAGGAAGAGGGTGATGGAGCAAATGATGCTATCGGAAAAACTATCCAAACAGATGAAGTCGGAGAAGGAACAGACAAAATAGAAACCGAAAATGCCTTGACTGAAGATGACAGCTTGCAGCATAAAAAAGGAGATGAGCCTGAAGAAACAGGGTGCTTGCAAGGGGAAGCATCATGGAAAACTGATGAGAGGACTGGTGTGACGGAAGATGAAATCAAAGCATCAGTTTCTAACAAAGCGGAAAAAATACCAGATCAAAATGTTGCAGAACAGGATTTGGAAAGCGCTGGCAATAACAGAGATGGAAGCAAGGAGGATTTGCAGGGTGGTAGAAGGGGGAAGGGTAAATCCAGAGATGACTGCACAATATCATAAGTTCAGAATCTCAAGGCTACCTGAGTTACATGCCATTTGATTAGTCCCAGTACAGAAGCATGCACTTTGCACAATACATCGGGCCTTAGGAATACTCTTAAAAGTTTTTTCTTTATAGGTAACTCTCATCATAATACAGTGTTACGTAAGTGGTAATGTTGCAAGTATTGAGTTATTCACTGACATACCTAGCCACAAGCAATCGTGTGTGGGTTTGGTTTTGCTGTATCTAAGGTTAAAAGTTTATCACCAAAAGAGAAAATCACAAATTGACTATTCATACTATCTTGCAATTAAAGGACTTTCAGTGTGAATAACTGCTACTGAAGAATTTCTGTAGGAAATTCTTTTTTTCTAGCCTAGATGGTAGATGTCTTGAATGTACTTACGTGCGTTGGACCTTTGTGAACTTATGCGCATGCTTATGTGTACTTGTGTGCATTAGATCTACAGTAAGTACATTAACACTTCATAAAGGAAGTCAGTATATCAGCAACACTGATCTGATGTTGAAACTTCTTTCTGAATGATTAAAGTCTAGGAACCAATTTTTTTTTTTTTTTTAATGGAAAAAAAAGATAATCTTATTCCACTCTGTGTGTATTTTTAATATGGTCATATTCCAAAATCTAGTTAGATCACTGTGAATCTGCTTAGTCTAAACACTTTAGAAGAACAATATATAGTTTGAAGGAAGTGCAACATACAGGTCTTAGTTTGCTGAAAGGAATAAATATGTATATGTTTACTTCATCTAGGCACTTTGCACCACAGTAGGCCTTTTATACCATGTCTCACATGGGTTTTTAATTTTTTCTGAAGAAAGTGTCAATACGTATTGTAATATGCTCTTAGGTTTGCTATCAAGTACTGTCTAGCTATGAATATATAAAATATCTATTTTTCCAAGAAGTTATTTTTGTTAAAATTTCATTTCCTTACTGCATTATATTTTTTGCAAACTATGATTCTGAAAGAATGTTTTTATCTCTGAAAAATTCTTACCTCTTCCTTTCTGGAAAGAAGGTAACTTTGCATGTTTTAATTCTTGTTGTATATCAGACCAAAGACGGTTGTTGTTCTGTGTACTAGCCTCTATGCCTTTTTGAAAAGCTGGATTGCTTTGAATTGCTGGCATAAATCAGACACTTTAACTCCGTTGGTATATTTCTTCTTGCATCTTTGCTAGTTCTTGGGAGGACGAGCATGTTTTGCATACTTAAAACTTCACTTAAAGTTGTTTTAAGCAATGAAAGCCCCAAGGGAATGCAAATTGAGGAGTTGGGGTGGGGGGGCTATGGAAGGCTGTATTTGTGTTGATGTTACAAAGTGGGTAGAGGACAAACAGACTGCAAAATCTCAAGATGTATATCAAAATGTACTGAACTGTATATAATTGAAATAAACATATTTTATACTTCAAATTGCCTGTCCAGAGCACTGTTTATAAACCTGCATAAATATTTATTTAAATCTATATAATTTCAAAAACATTTTTCTACAGCTTTGTTAAATTTATTGCGTCGTGCTACATAGCTAGAAACGCTATCTTACTAGGAATGACCAGTTTTGGTGTTTGAGGACCTTTAATATATGATGGCACCCTTAACTGTAAACCTGTAATGGCTTCTTTCTAACTTAAAACCGTTCCAGTACCGTTTCTGTAAGTATTAGCAGTTGTTCTTTTAAAGGGTTTACCCTAAATGCTAATCTAAAGTCTTAAAAGTGTCTCTTGTTACTATGTAGCAGTGTTCATTTATAGATTTGTCTTTGTTATACTCATAACAGTAATATATGGTTTCATGCTGAAAGTATTCTAAATGTATTTAATTATAAATGTTAAATACACTTCACTGCAATTAAAATTGCTTAGCAGGCTTCACCATTACTTGTGGATGGATCTGTAAGCACCTATGAGTTCTATGAGGCACGTGCCAACATTTCCTGTATTTTTCATACAAGTTTGTTTCTAATAGAAATGTTTCTGGATGGTTGAGGGAATTAACATTGAGCTTTTTAAACTAGTTTTTCCGCTTAAAAAAAAAAAAAAAAAACCAAACAAAAAACAACAAAACAACAAAGCATCTGTAAGAGAGATCCTTTCTAAAGCCAAGTCACAGAAGGAGAAACAACTCTAGTCCTAACTGTCCATGTACCAGCTTTTATCCCCCAGTAACTGGCCAACTCTCAGTGAAACTAGGGTAGGAGCAGGAACATGGACAGGCAGTGCGGAACAGCTGATGTACTAGAAATCCATGCTTGAATGTTAGCTGCTTGGTACCTCTGTTGGCAGCTGGTCCCCAACTTCTGGATGTACTGTGGAGGAGGTGGTCATGGTATTCTTTACCTCTTTGGTTTTTGCTTGAGTATCATCTGTACATCGAGGGAGATGGGGAGGTCTCCCAGAAAAATCATCCTGAAGATAAAAAAAACTGCTAGATGTTATATTAAAATTTAATAATTTAAATACTTTCTTTGGTGGTTTTGACTTTCAAAGACAGCAAAATACCAAAATCAGTCTTTTCATGGTCTAACTTGAAACCAAGAACTCATGAGATGAACTAAAATCAAGATTCATATTTGCTGCTATTATGTTACCTATTTTGTTTTGATCAGAGACAGTCTGCTGATGTGTGCTGCAGCAAGCACCACTCTCGGAGTACATTACTTTTGTCTTTCAGAATAGCTCTGTAGCTTCAAATGCTCTCTGGGTTTTCTGTTCAATACCTAGTGGCACATGTAGCCTGTATAGCAGGCTTGTGCGTTGCTGTGAATTCAGAGCTAGACTGAAAAGCTTTCAAAAGCAGTAGCTGAAGGAACTTTTTTCTTTCCTTATTCAGCAAGTAATAGTGAAAGACCTTGGCCAATATTTCCTTTATTACAGAAAAGGAACAGTCCTCCTGCCCCCCTCAAAATAGGTATGGAAAACTGGTGTCTTCTCAATCCTGTATTTATTCACTGTCCCAACAGCCTGTTCCCAGCAGTATCCCTCCTCTGAGGAAGAGAGGAAGGCCTTTGTCAATATTTCTTTGTTGTTGTTGTCTTCTCGTGATCCAAAATAAATTGACAGATCTGGAGAAGAAGTATTATCCAACCTGCTATTGATCTGACAGATGGATTCTTGCAGGCTGTTCTGAATAGCTGCTTGGGGCTGCTGGTGTGACTTCATGGGATCTCTTCCCACTCCTCAAGTACAGTTTACCCCTTTCATTTTCATCAGGATTGATTACTTGCTGGGCCCACGCATCATGCAAATCATTCCGGTTAAAAACAGCTGCTTCCCACCCCGCATTCCCCTCCAAGTAGGAAGAGCCATCAAGGATCTGTGGCTGATTAGGGGGTGTTAGATCAATTGTGCCGCTGAAGCAGCACCCTAGTTAGCAATACCTTGAGTCAACTGCAATGCCAAGGTAATATGAATAGTTGTTTGACTTACTAACAGGCCTGTACAATAGAAGAAGAAACTGGTAACTACCACCACACCCCTTCTGTGTCCTGCTCTCTCCCAGGCCTTCCCAAGGCCCAGCTCCTCGCATCAGCCTTCTGTTAAACTCCTTTTGCCTACGAAAGTGATGAATCGGTGCAGTGGGTAGCGTGGGAATGATGTTACTGAAGTTAAATTTAACTGAGATGAATGTAACACTCTAATCATTTGTTGTAATATCTTTGTGTGTGAAATAAGGATAATGACTGTTACAGATGAGAATTTCAATCAGCTGCTTGTGTCCTGATTCAGTAGATGGCACTTTTCTGCTCACCTGTTTTCAAGGTCCTCGATTTGTTGGAAAAATGCCTCCTAAGTGCAAAATTAAGGTGTCTCTGCAGAGATATCTATTAAAGCTAATGTAAGTTTTCTGTGTTAGTGTGAGGTTTTAAGATAAGTGAAACCTGAGACCTTCATCTATACATGCAGAAAACTTTTCTACACGAATGGCAATTTTAGCAAACTAACTTCTTCTGTGGTCCTGCTGCCAGCATGCTGTCTGTCCCAGAGGGGTGCACAGATATCCATAACGAGGGAAGAGAACTGGTGGTGGAATCAGATTTGAAGGTTCATCCCAAAGTGCTAGCATCCATTTTGCAGGGAAAGGGGTTGGGGGAAGCTGATGTGCTTCCTTACTGGAAACTGGAGGAGGTGTCCTTTGTTCAGGCAGGCATGTTTCACCCCACAGCAGTGGTTGGGTTAATGAAAGTTACTTAGCTGTGTGCATGACTGAGTTATTTTCAGGATCGGGGTGGTGGATTATTTGGCTCTTTTCAGTTTGGGCTAATATTGTAGTGGCCTAGAGGTTTCTTTCTGCATCAGTCCTCCTTCTCTTTCTAATCCTTAGAACTTCATTTCTTGATCTCTGCTCCTGTGACTCACAACCCTATTTCCAAGTCTGAATATCTGACATTTCTTTTACTGTTTGCTCTCTTTGCTTTCTTCATTGACCTTTTATTTTTCTTCCCTGTCTTTCATCTTTTACAGAATTTCAGTCTTAGGCTTCCTTTCCTTCCCATATATATACATGAAATTGTTTTATTATTTTGAAGGGGTTTATACTTGTACATTTTTTTATGCTTGATAGTTTATGAAAATGTGGTTTGTTTGTTGATTTAGTTTATTTTGGTTTTCTGTATCAATGCTCAGGTGTAACCATGCTGGATATGTTACAAATGGCTAAAAATAAAACCAAACAAGGGGAAAAAAAAAAAAAAAAAAAAAAAAAAAGAAAAACCACAAACAACAACAAAAATAAACAGGATAAAACTTGAGAAGGTTCAAAATGAATGCACAAAAGCGCTGAACTGGGATGTCGCTTTAAGATCTGTATTTGGGTATTGTATCAGAAGCCAAGGTAAAGGTTTTATTCCATGCTCTAGGATGGCTGCTGCTATATGAGAACTTGTATACCCAGGAGGGAATGACATACCGTATTATAACTAGCTAATGGACTGTATACATCTGCCATATAGAGGAATTTTCATTTGAAAACTTCAGTTTTCCCCATGATTTGATTCACTACAGATTCTTTATTCCCTTTATTGCATGTGTTAACAAGAAAAAAGGGGGAACCACAGGACTTTGGCCTGTTCCGGATTTAACAACAAAGGAGGACTTGTATTTTTAAAGCTTTTTTGTCTATCAACAGAATTTACCTGGTAAAAGCCCACCAGCCTTTTATCTGTAATTTGTCAGTTACTTTCAGTAAGTTTACAAAAAGACTTTTCTCTTGCGTGACCTTTGGATTTTAACCATTTAATTAACAGGCCAGACCTTAGATGTGGAGTTCAACTCTGAACACCCTGAGTTCTGCACAGGTGACTGCTTGCTGGCAAGGGAGGCAAGCTAAATAAACCTGCATTAAACATACACATCAAACTGGTGGAGTAAGACCTGTCCGAGGTCAATGTATCCTCCTCTAATGAGTATATTTGAATGCAATGTTCCAGTGTACTTCTGTTGGGGTGTACCTGAACAAACTAAGGTTGTTAATTAATGAGGTAAAGTAATTTTAGCAATAAGAAATTTGTGAGTACCTGCTAAAATGCTTTCACATTTTGCACCCCTTAATAGGGAAGGAAAAAACCCAAGTGATTTGGTTACTTTCTAGTTCGTTTTTCCAGTTGTCTCATTCTGTAGTTTGCACTTTATTAATGAATGCCACATATATCCATGTGCTGATCTGTAGCACTTCCAAGTTCAAATGTAGCACAACAGTTGGACCAGATTGCCCATCGCCTGCTTGATGTTTGACCAGAAGAACTTACTATGAAGGATTAAAGAGAAAAGAATGTTTTACCAGCCTCTGCATTTGAAGCAAAAGTAATTTAATGGGTGAATGTTCTTCTGGTCGTAATACCAGAGATAACAGAAAATGTCATTGCCATGCTGTTTAGGAGGAGAAGGGAAGATTTAAAGTGCTGAGAATGTGCTTAGCTATGATTATAGGTGTTTACAGTATTTTCATTATGTTAAACTGTAAAGATGTGTGAGATTTTGTGTTGCAGTTGTGTTTGACCCTAGAGTTCTTGCATGCTAACCTAACGTAGAAGAATAGCCTCTTTGCATGTAGCTGGGTGCTGCTACTGCCGTGACAAGCATGTTCTGTGAGAATGACATAACCTCCCCTGGCTGCAGCCCCTTCCCAGCCCTGTCTGTGGCCTCATTGCCTGTGGTACGTGCATAACTACCTTCATCATTAGTTTCACTAACCTTAATGGTTTGGTCTGATATCAGATGCACTCGGAAGAGTGCGGCTCGATCAAATCAGCACTGAACTTTCAGTTTTCTCTTTCAGACAGGCTGAAAAAACTCATTGATGAACGAGAATCCTTACTAGACCAGGTAATCACAGGAAAACTGAAATGCTGTGTCTTTCCTAAATCTATGATAAGAATAGTATAGATTAAGAAAATCAAAATGGCCCTAACGTAAGTACTAGAACCACAGTGCTGATGCCTTTCAGAACATGTGCTGGGTTGCTCTTGCTGAGGACTGCGTTGCTTGCCACTTCAGTCTTCCTCTGAAACATTTCTCCTGCACATGTAACTCAGGATACAGGAGAAGAAAGATATGTCCCAGTGTGCCCGTTCCATGTTGCTAACCAGTCACATTCCGTGTCCTTAGTCACCTAAAGCTCCTTCTCCAGGACTGTTTTTGAAAACGTATACTCCAGATTGGCCAAGCCCAAGGGAAAAACAAATACGGTCCAGAAATTATACAAGCACACTGTATCTCTAAGATTAAGCTTTTCCGATTGCTGGGTCTGTGGGTAATGGGCCATTCGGAAATAAATGCTGGAGGAATTACAGTAGATGGGTAAATAGCAATTAAAGTAATTATTGCTGGTACCATGATATTCCATAGCGGATATAAAGCTTTAGCTGATCTGTTTCTCTGCAGGATGCTCTGTGCTTTCATTTATGGACTATATCCTTGGCCTTGAGACTTCACACACAACCAAACACAGTTTTGGGTTTTTAAGAATGTTTTACACAAATATGCCTACAGAACACTTATGGCTTTTCTAATAAAACAGTCATCTTCCACTTGGTATGTTTAGTCTTGAGTGTATAAGCACTGATAGTGAGAATATGATGAGTCATTTGCCAAAAGAATTTCTAGGGAATTATTTTGTAACAAAAAAGCTCGGGAAATTTAGGTTTCAAAAAAATATTTTTATAATACTTGAGTGAATTTGAATACTGAGCCATAATTTTCCCTTGCAGATTTTAATAACTAATTATTTTGTGCCCTTCAGGTTAAAAAATTAAAGGGACAACTGGAGGAAAAGCAAAAGAATGGCAAGATGGAAAATACACAATCAGAAGATGAAGTTCTGGAAAATGGAACAGATATGCACGTGATTGACCTCCAAAGTGAGCTGCATTTTGATTTTAAGAAACCTTTTGTGTCCTGCATGTGAGTGAGAAAACATATCTATACAATAACCACATGGCTCTAAGTAAAAATGAGCGTTCAGGTCTAAGGGAGCTTCAAACTGGGAGCCAGCCATGCACCCCTACTATAGGTGAGGGAAAGATGATCCTTTGTTTGAGCAAGGTTGTAATTGGAAATCTCCCTTCTATTCCCCAGGAGACCTGGGGTGAGTTCCTGGTGGATTCTGCTTTCAGGGTAGTCAGAAGGGAATCAAGTGAGACTGGGAATAACGCCTATCTGCTGGGCACTTTTTTTGACAGAGAGCACTTGCTACTCTACCGCTGCCCCAAGTAGATTCTTGTAGCATGGAAATCTTACGGCAGACTTGTTAGAAGACACTGTTCATATTTGTTCTGACCTCTCTGATTAATCTGGAATTATTTCAGGAGATGCCAACAGACAGATCAGTGATCTCAAATTTAAACTAGCAAAGTCTGAGCAAGAGATAACAGCGTTGGAGCAGAATGTAAGTTTCTGGTTTCTGTTTGTTTAGGCATGGCGAGAATGCAAAGAGAAAATGTATTTTATTATATGATAAATGAAATCATGATGACTGTGATTTTTTTCCCCTTAAAATAAGAAGCAGGAGTGTTGGAACGTCAGGGCTACTGCACTTAAGTCATAAAGACAAAAATGCTTTCATTTATGTCTGGGGAAAACTGAATATATTATTCATCTTTACTGAAGGAAAAACATTGAAAGACAAAGGTATATTGAGAGCACTTACTCAGAATAGTTTTTTATGCCTACCTATCATCAACTTTGAAATGGCTCCTGGCATACGATGTAGTATATGTGGATTTTATGCAAGACTGTTCAGTTTTGTTTGCTCTTGTCTAGAGTATGTCAGCAATACTTTTGCTAAGATAAATTTAGTCAACGGACTGTGTTTTTTGTTGCTGGAAGCATATTAAATATAGATATGTATAAAATGTCTGGAGTTAAGTTACCGTGGCCAGGCTTCCTTGGTATATATTCTCTTTTTCCTCATTTTAATAAAGAAAACTAAGCATCTCTCTAGTTATTGCTTAGCTACTAGTGGAAGAGTAAAGCTTCAGAGTAACTTCTTGGTACAGCTTTTAATTCAGAAAATTTGCCTTCACCTTAGGTAATACGATTGGAAGGTCAGGTAGCCCGATACAAAACTGCTGCTGAAAACGCTGAAAGAGTAGAAGATGAACTGAAAGCAGAGAAACGCAAACTACAGAGAGAGGTAACTAAATGCAGACTGTCCTGGGCTAGCAGTCAGCCTGCACCGCGTGGGGGGAGGCCTGTCCGTCTGGTGCATTTTAGAGGAGGAACTACCCTTCTTCTCAGAGCAAAGAATAAATCTCTACTTTTTAAATTGCTCTAGTAATTCTAAATGTGTAACCAAATTTCAGCACTCAAAGTGGAGTAACGGTCACAACTGTGAGCTCCCACTGCTATTTCACCATTCCTTCCTGAATTAATTGCTTTGTACCAGAGCTGGTTCTCTGGAGCAAACTCAAGTTCTGCTTTGTACAACTTAAATCCAGAAGCAGCCTTCAGATGCTCAGGTTTGTGTGCCATTTTGCAGCTGAGAATGTTGCTGTGGTTTGACATTCATCAAGCTGAGGAACTCCTATTTCTACTTTGCTGTCCTTGTCCTTCGTTGTACCTGCAGGCTCATTTCTTTGGGTGTTATAAATTTTGGGTTTGTTAATACAAATCACTGGTCTTTTTAGAACAGTGATTCGGAAATTACAGCAGAAGAAAACTGGAAATCCTACTGTAAAGTTAATTGAGGTGCTTCGTCAGTCTACACTTCCAAGCTTCAGAGTCTAAACTTGAGTGCTAAATGGATGTGGATTGTTCTTATTGAGCCTGTTCTTCTTGCTCGTGCAAGCCTGTTTGCTGTAGTGTGTCCGTCCACAGACTCGGTCCATGTTTTTCTCTTAAAACATTGCGTCTTCAAGCTGTCTGTAATTTTGACCTTATTTGTCTTACCAAGCTTCATGTTCTCTCCAAGTAGCTGCTACAACCAGCTTAAATATGTTTGTCAGCTTCTTCCATACCTGCCCCCTGAGGTTCTGGGTTTGTTTTTTCAGTATGTACCTTTGCTTTTTCTCATTACTCCTGCTCTGCTTTCTATAAATACTGCTCTGGGCAGTCCACTTTTCTCTCCCTACCCCCATCCTGTGGTGGGTTTTGTAGAAAACTAAGGCACCAAAGCCACGGCTGTGGCTGTAGTTCCAGGAACCAGAAACATAAAAGCCAGGCAGCCAGACAGGAGTATGTCACCCAGCAGATATCTCTGAGCATCCGTGCCTCTGAAGTTGAGGCAAACTCTGAGCCGTTTATTCAACATTCTGTAAATACCTTGGATTCTTGGCACCGTGCTTAGAAAATATCTGTGTGTGGCCTTCCAAGCAGATCCACAACATTTACTTTCAACTCTGTTAATGGGAATTTTCAACAGCTTTTATCTTGTAAGGAAATTCCAGCAATATGGTCAGTGTTGGTAACCACAAGCCTTGCTTTATCTTCAGAAAGAGAAAACACTGTGAAAGTTACGGGGGTTTTTTCTGCTTCCTTCCTTCAGCTTCGTTCAGCATTGGATAAAACTGAAGAGCTTGAAGTCAGCAATGGTCATCTAGTAAAACGCTTGGAGAAGATGAAAGCCAACCGGAGTGCTTTACTGTCTCAGCAATAACCACCACCTTTCGATGCTACTACTACTAGACAGAACCAGAACAACGTTGCGGATGCTTCTGTCTCTTGCTGTCTGGGATGCTTTGTGTCATGCCTTCTGAGAACAGACAACCCCAACACTTGCTACGTGCCACCCAGCTGTGGTTCTCTCTACGCAGATTCAAACCTGCTGCACTGTATACATAGGAGTAGCTGATCCAAATGGCTGTGCCAGCAGGAGCCCTTCTACACCCTGCTTTGGGTACCTCTGAAGTACAATATCTGTCTACCCCGTAAGAAGCACATCGGGCATCGCGTTAAGTTCTCCATCCAGAAGGCACAGCAGCCATTTATTGCCATTTAAAATGGCATTCAAAGAAAACACTATAACTGGACTGGAATTTCGTGTCTTGCTGAAATTTTAAAAAAAGCACTGTAAGTTTTAGACTTTCTCATGACAGTATCTGTAATTTAGTGACTACAGTAGAATTATTCATAGTAGGTTTTTCATTTACAAATCACTGTGGAACCACAAGCCATTACAAAGCAAAACTCCTTCAGTGGAAACCATGGAAGAAGATGGTCTTGGAAGCAAAAGTGACCTTAAATGACTTTGCCAATAAAACAAAGGTATTTGGAGGGATTTTTGCACCAGTGGAATCATAAGACTATTTTATTTCAGGGTAAATAGGCAATAGCTTCATTGAATTTTCAACTTTTATTTGTATTATTTAATCCCTGCTCTTGGAGTTGAAGTAAACTACTTTTAAAGGATGTAAACTTGCATTAATAAACCAGCATAAGGCCGTGTTCTAAGAAATGGTGGGTTTTGCACTTAGATCAATCACTTTGGTGCATTTGTCAAAGCAAGTGTCACTTGCTTAAACAAAATATGTAATGGGTTTTTTACATCAGAAACTATCTACTGGTCCATGAACTACTAGGAGACTACGCCGCTACAAAATACAAGTCTAATTTTTGAAAAAGTAACTGATAAGTAAAGAAGCACTTTAGAAAATATTACTGCCTATGGTTTTTCTACAAATGCAGAAGTAGTGTATTACTTCCTTCTAAGGTCATTATAAAGGTTTTCCACTTGCCATGAAAAACAGCGTAACCAATTAAGATGTTGCAGGCAATTTATTATACACAACTTAGCACTACAGCTCTGGTTTATTGGAAATTATTCTGAATGTACTACTCAAAGGAGAACAGCAGTTACCTGAAGAACAAAGCTGTCCTTCCCCCTTCAGCCCTAACAGGAAAAAAAGCTTGCAAGTGAGGCAGGCAACCAGTCCCTTAGGAATCTGCTCACGCTATGAAGCAGCATCTCCTGTTCAACAGGAGCAACCTTCTGTCGATGCCGACTGCCTCAACAGATACGGTTCCATCAAGCCAAATCCAGACCCAGGAGACCATTTCTTCCTAACTTGGTCTTCAGACTCTCTGATCCAGGTCTTTCCCTAGCCTCTTCCTTGCAGACTGGAGGTTAGAGTATAAACCGCTGCTATTTTCAACGTAGGGGGGATCGCCAGTATCTTCTTAGAGCACCTTCACAAATTAAATAAACCAAAAACAGTGTCTGAATGTGTTTCTCTGGTTTGGCTAGAAAATAACATGTTTCTCTCCATCTGAGTGCACGCGGAAATTTAGGAATGAAGTACTGAAATTAATATTCCAGGAAAAGGATGAAGAAGGCTTTTTTTGTGCCCCTGGGGAAATAAGCATGGCCTTTTTGGTCAAATGTGGTGGAATGTGAGGATGAAAGGAAACTTTTAAATGACATTTCCATTCCCGCTAGGGCTTTGGGGTTTGTTTTTGTTTTTGAGAGGAACATTCAGGTGCAGAGCCAGGTTTCTTGTGGAATACCTCAGAATTGCTGTGGATACCAATTTACAATTTTCTGTGGTTGACTTGTGTAATTTCTGGTGTACAAAGCTTCTGGGGCCTAAAATTGAACTAAGGGTTTTTCATAATGCAAACAAACGTGCTAATTACAACATCTTGCTAACTGATGATAAGGTGTGTGATTGCCACCAGTCATCTTTTTATTTGTGGTAGTGGTGAAAACTGTCTCTCCTGGCAAGATCCAGGAGAAACAACCTAGCAACTAAGCATTGGTCCAGAAGGCTAAAAATAATCCTTTGCTCATCAAGAAGTGACGTGTTTATCATTTCGAAGTAGATTGCATCTCGCACCCCATAAGCATTAACCTCATGACAGAAATCAGATGTGTATTTCAACCTGGATATGCTCTTAGTAGAAATCTTTGTGTGTGGTAAAATAGCTGAATGTTGAAGCCGCATTTTTTTCCCCCTAACTTTCAGTATGACTTAGCTTTAGAATAAGGGAAGAAAAAGTACTGGTTGGTTTCCTGCAAACTTATGTTTTTCTGTGAAGAATGTACAACAACAGGGCTTTGAATGGTAATAATAGCACATGCCCCGGTCCTTTTAATTGAGCTCCAAACAAGAGAGCCTCGGTACCCAGCCCGCTGACTCGGAGCGGAGCCGAGGTGGTGGCAGCCTGGCGAGGAATGGCTCCTGGGGGAACCAGGACGGGTTTTCCTAGAATTTGTATTTAAAATTGTTATCCTTTTGTTTTATTTTTAAATGTTAAATAATTTTATTGTTTGCAAATGGAATGTTACCCAAAATGTGGTTTTGTTTTGTTTTTGTTTTTTCAATCGGACTGTTAGGAGATACGAGTGTGGAAAAGGAAATTCATTAGCGGAACTCGCCAATAAAAATGTCACTTGTTTGGGTAGTTTTTATGGTCTGTCATGATGATGTTCTCTTGGAAAATACAGACTTTTTGGATGATACTGGTGTAATAGCTCCTTTTCCTTTTTAATATATTGCTGCAGACACAAAATGTGAGCAAGACTGGTTGTAAAATGTACAAAGGCGGGTGCTTGTGTGACTGAGGGCACATTTTTAATGGCAGGGTGCACTTGGGGAGTTGGGAGGACAGGGACAGTGTCCCAGCAGGAGAAATTGGAAGGGTATTGCTAATGATTGATTCTCAAGGGTACTAATAGTGAGCATACAAGTAACCCACAAAGTACATTTCCCTGGAAGAATCTTTCACAACAGGAGGCAAGTTGGTTCCTCAAAAACGTGTCAATTTTAGTATTAAATTTAATCTTGCACTGATCATGGGTGTTGCCACATAAATCACTCCCATGTTAGTGCTTTGCTTTAATTGCTCTAAACAACTGATTGCCCGTGTTTGGGAGTTAGTTTGCTTTAGACAGCTAAGTGGTGTTTTGCACGCTTCGTTAAGAACTTTCCATGTCTGTGTTTAATGGAAGGAGCAGGGCCCTAACCTTGTAAAAACAGCCTACATTTATGACCGTTAACCTGCGCCACAGGTTTTTACTGGGTGGCATTTCCCAGGCTGTAACACACTCCGTCAGACTGAAAGCCTTCTAGCTGCCGGTGGGGTTTTAATAACAGCACCAGCCCTGGGGCTGGGGCACTGGGAGAACCCCGGGCCGCCCTGAGGGAGGAAGAGGAGGAGGAGGAGGAGAAGCGCCCGCCCTCCCCTGAGGCGACATGGCCGCGGGCGGCCTCCATGCGGGAGGGCGGGGGCAGGCGGCGCGCCGGCCAATCAAGTTGCGGGACGCTTCCCGCCGCAGCCAATGGGCTGGAGGCGCGGGCGGGGGGGCGGTAGCCGTTGGAGCGCGTGCTCCGCGGGGCCGTTGTGGGCTGGGCCCGGGGTGTGGGGTAACCGGGAGCGCTAAGTTGGGAACGGGGGAGGTACGGGGGTGGGGGGGCTTCGTTCGGGCAGCAGGAAGGGTGCCCGGCTTTTCCCCGGAGCCAGGGTAAGCGCTGTGAACCGCGGTTCCCTGCCTGGGGCTTCCCCTTGGGCGAGCGGGGACGCCGGGCTGCTCTGAGGGCTCCCCCCTTCCTCCCCGCCCTGCGCCGCGGCGTCGAAGCTGCGCTTCAGTACAAAATGGTGATTTATAACTGACCTGGCTGTTGCTAAGCGCCTAGCTGCGCCATTAGTGCTGACGGCGAGGTTATTGTGATTTATCTAGGGCGTAGGTAGAGCTATTTGATTCTTGTTTCTTCAGGAAAAAGTGAGGGGGAAGAGTCACTTTTCTGTGATAATACATTGTGATTTACATATAGATGGCCGAGATGTGCTTTGGTGGCGTTGCAGCAAGACTTAATTTCACAGATACAGTTGCTCAAAACTTAAGTTAGGAGATGAAGGTAAAGTTAGGGTAATAAGAAAGCTAATGGTTTTGAGACAAAAACAGCCACAGAAGTGCATAATGAAGTTGTAGTAAGGTTTTATTAAGTGAATTTAAATTATGCCATTTTAATGATGATCCTTAGCAGATGAGAACCAGCGGATTGCAGATTTGAGATACAAGCCATTTTTCCCTGTGGGGAAGGGCTGTCATGAAGTTACCTCATAGGGGTCCATCCTGCAAACCTTCCTGTGCAGATACGAGGCCTTGGTCACGCTGTTTATATCTGGAATGGGCAGAGCTCCCATAACGTGGGTGTTAATCCCAGAGCAGTGGCCAAGAAATGGGCCTGAGTTTGCACTCTCTCCACATGCTCCACCAGCAGCTCGTGTCTTGCTTCAGTACTTCATTCAGTTCCTTACGGGCTGTGCTTCACCACACTGGAAACCTACTCTGGAGGAGGAACCAGTGACATGTGTCTTCAGGAGAGTGTGAAACAGAGTTCATGGGCCTGTCGGTCAGTCTGCATGCACTTGCAGTGGGAAGAGGTACAGACAGGACTGTATTTTGCTGTGTTTTATGTAAGATTGTAGTCAGGTTACAGACCGGTGACTGTAATATAAAATGATTATGTTTCATTTCAGTAGTTTATAAAGAATACCTAACTGAGAAATACGTCTAACATTTGTATGTTTCCCTCTGTTATAAGCTTCGGGGGAAGGCAGAGAAGAATTGACAACTATTTATAAGAAACAAGCTTCACAAAGAGCATCTTCCATCCCTATGTGCTTTTTCTCTGCTTTTCGTTCATGTTTGCTATGAAACTAGTTTTGTTACAAATGCAGAGCAGGTGTATTGCTTTGGTTTGGTGTGTTGTCCAGCCTTCTTCTGTTGCTAAAAGAAATGCATCGATCCAAGAAACTGTCTTCCCGTTTTCCTCTATGACTTACACTTTTTGGTTGTAAAGATTCTCGGGCTTTCTTATGTTTCTGTGCTTGATAACCATTCCTTCATGTTTCCCCAGAATTAAAAGGAATGTGCTTCCATTTCCCCCTTGTCCAACACTAGAAGGGGCTTTGGTTCTCCGAAGACACAGAGCTCTAAGTTCACCTCTTCACTTGTTTAAGTAGTTTTTAAAATTGTTTAACTCCTGGACTGAAGGATGTTCCCTATAGTAAATATACTGGTCTTAGATCAAGAAGCTGTGAGCTTTCTGTGGCAGGGAGTGCTTACAGGCCAGTGCACAGTCCGGAATAATGTGAGGTCAGTCTGTGGTCACTGAACCCATGACCATCAGCATCTTGACTTTCAGAGTCGGTATGTGCATCTGAGTAGTGTCATGAAGTTAGCATATGATGTAAATAGCTTACTGTGTAGCAACAGGGATCCTGATGATTCAGCCAAGAAAGACTTCAGCTATAAGAGGATGGAAGCTTTGCCCAGGAGTGTAAGAGAATAGGATTGATTGGTCTCTGAAGATGCTTTTACTCAATTGAAATCACACAAGAATGGCAAATTCTTTTAACAGCCTGCCGTGACCTCTTAGGATTTCTTTGAGAATGTACTGTGTAATTCCTAGCCTTTATACTAGCATGCAGTAGGTAAAAATAAAACTGTTAATTTAATGTATTTTTTTAAACAGTAATGGCCTCTTGTATACCATGGAGTATTTCAAACTTATCTTAATTTTTATTAAGGTGAGAAACTGATAGGAAGAGACAAGCTGATGACTTTGAGAGGTTGCAGTGGAAGTGAGTTGTGTGGATGACTTCTGAGGAGGAGGGCTTAAGTGTTTGTACCATGGAATTAGAAAAGAACGGCGATGTTAAAAGCAAAAGGAGATGCTTCAATCAGACCTCCCATCTTTTTTCTTATTCTGAGGAAGTTGAGTGCACACTCATCGGAGACACTGCAGCAGGAGCTAACCCCTCTGGTTTTGGCCAGACATGTTCTGTCAATGTTTCAGAATTAAAGTTGTCAGAGGAAAGCTTACCTTATTTAAGCTCATCTTTAGATGCAGATATTGAAACGTATAATAAAAAGAGAATGAGAATTTGCTGTGCACGGGTAGGTGAAAGCAAGAAAGAAGCCGATATGTTGGGAAGGGCATGTGACAATATGCACTTCAGTTGTGGCAAGTGTGATGATTGCAGAAAAAATGATTTAGGTGAAGATTCACAGCTGGAGTATCTCAGTGCTCAAGAGCAAGACTTTGATGACACGAATAGCTCAGGTGAGTTTTCTGAGCAAAGGGAAACTATAGGAATCGAAACCTTAAAGCTGATAGATCCAGTTCATGGAGTGCCAGGGAGTGGAGTCACACAGGAACAAAATCTTGTTGAGGTGTCAGAAGATTGTTCTCCTGCTCCCGAGTATGGCGTAGGTGACCAGGCCTGCCCAGAAGCTGCTGTGCCAGAGCATCCCCACCTGCTTCAGGACTCTCTGTCTCTGCCAGATTGCAGTGGCATGACTTGTGATCATCAGGATGAGCAAACAGAGTATGACAGTGTTGTTTGTGGAAGTATACTTGAAAGTCATTCTTGTGGGAGTAAAGAAAAGGTCTGTCCAAGTCTGCTTGTATGTGACAGTTTAGAAAATGGAGAGGTGAAAGGCATACCACTGATTGATGGCACGCTGCCACTCCAAATCACTACAAGTGAAGAAGTGTCTGAAAAAAATGACAGACATGCTCACAGCATCTCAGCGAAGCAAGGTGATCCTTTGCTGTCACTAGGGGAAAGGGCCCCTGCAGTAGCCATACAATTTTGCAGATGTGCGGGGGACTCAAATTTCTACAGTTGTGAAGAATCCGGTGTGTGCGCACATGGTGCCAGCTGCATCAACTGCACTGCAGAGGATGCTGAAGCCCAATTTTCAGTCTCTGAAATTCTCACTAGCAAGAATCCCTTTTTGAAGGTGGAAGTTGCAGATAAATCCTCCCATGGAAATACCAGCTCTATGAACTTGGAGTGCTGTGAAAACTTGAAAAATCTTACCAGTGTCTCCACGGTTAACCAGGCTGTTGATGCAAGTTCTGATTTTAGAGCTTGCTTTACAACGAGCAGGAGTACCGGTGCTCAGGTTTGTCTCTCATCCAGAGCTATTAATACAGAGATAACAATGATGAACAAATCTCGACCTGTGGAATGGCATCGTGAAACTTGGGCAGATGTTGCTTGCAATACAGACTGGTCATGTGGAGCCAGTAGGACAGAGGAGGTTCGGTCGTCGCTTACCAGCACACTGGATGACCACTCACATGGCAATACTGCAGCAGCTGAAAGAAGTTCACAAATTCAGGTAATTTAAAAAAAAAAAAACCAACCATAACCAAACGATTTTGATATCTGGAACTTTTTAATGCTCAGAACTTGCCTATGCAAACATTAATCTGTAACTTGTAAAAATGTTTTTTGTTTAGGAACAGTGGGAATCAAAAAATGAGCTGTGTAGCAGTGATTTAAAGACAAACACTGACAGGTGGGTCGTGAATTGGTTTGAAATTCTAGATGTTGGATAGGATTTTTTTCACGGTTGCAAGATTGTCTGTGACTTGGGAAAACGGGTGGTGTTAAAAGACTGCTGAGTAGCATTTCCTGCATGGGAGGGGTCGGAAGGGCCCTGGACAAGTGAGAAGAATGAGCTGAAGACCTGAAGTTGAACAAAGACGGAAGCAGCCTTGGTGTCTGCAGTTGCAGACTGGCCAAGAACAAGCCAAGTATAAGTCAGCAGTGCTCCCGTATGGCAAAGAAGGGAAACCACATGCGGGGGCTGTGTTATCAGGAGTGGATGGAAGGAAGTATTGATTCTTCTCAGCTTGGTGATGGTGAGGTTGCATCTGCTCCAGCTGTGGGATAGTGAAAGAGATTGGCAGAGTGGGGAAAGCCCACTGGAGGGGAGCAGAGATGGTGAGAGGAGCTGGTGGAGCACCTGGCATGTGGGGAGAGCTGGGGGAACGCGGTTTAGCCGGCTGGGAGAAGGGAAGGCTGGGGAGATGGTTCTTGGTAATCTGGTGGTGGGTTGCGGGGAAGGCGGAGTCATATTCTTTGCAGAGGTGCATTTTGAAAGGGCAAGAGCCAGCAGTTACAGTGGGGGGGAATTCTAAGCGTGTGTAAGAAAAAGTTTCTTACAGCGAGAGTAGAATTGGTGCTGTCTCCTTTCTCGGAGATGTAAAACAAACAAAAAAGCCCCAAACGGAACAACAAAGCCAGACTGGCTAAGACCCTGAGCTAATTTTGAAGTTAGCCCTGCACTGAACAGAGGTTTGTACTGCAGACCTCTAGAGATCCTTTCCAACCTAAATTATTCTCTGACTGTGGAAACAAAATAAGTGTGTCTGTCAGTTAACAGTCGCTAAGTTTTTGTTCTTAGGACCACACTTTTTGAGTAGAAATTATTATGGTGCTCATGCAGTTCCCGCCTCTCAGTTATCGCTGATTATAATGTGAAAGCTACTGTGAGACAGCATTTTTTCTGTGTAGTAAATAGGAGGAACTGATTTAATTTTTCTTTTTTTTTTTTTTTTTTCCTTGAATTGTATCAGAAATAGCTTTTAGAAAGCTACTTGTTTCAAAGTAAAATATAATGAACTTAAAATATGGATTCAAGGGCTTCAAGATTTTATTACTATTATTTTAAAGGCTGGTACACCTTGACAAACAAGATGTGAAGAATTCTGCACCAAGCTACTGTCAAAAAATACTGCAGAGAGCGATTGAAGCAGAATTGCAGATTCTAGACACTCATTATCACATGTGCTATCAGCACTGCTTGAAGATTTACAGACTGGCTTTGGAGGAAAACATATGTTTTAGCAGGCATGTACTTTAATGTCCTTTTTTAAATGAAACGGATAACTTGGTTAAAAGGCATTAATTGCTAAATATTGCTGATGTATTCTATCCATAGCTTGTGATAGTGTTTATAGTTAGCATTTTTATCCAAAAGAGTTTAGGTTCTCGTAACTACCAAGTCTTATTTTCATCCTAAAATTTTCTGTAGCATTCACAAACCCAGCAAAATATAGTTTGTTTCCAGGAATGGTTTTCTGTACAGGAGGAATAGTACAGAGAATCCCTTCAGGAGCAGGCGAATTGCATAGAGGGGGAGCTGGGAGGTGAGAAAGAAGAGACAGGAGGTGCAGAAGTGTTAAGAGGTGGAGCAGGAAGGGGGCAGTGATTTGTAGAGCCTCTAGCTGATAAAGCACACTCCCTGTAACGAACCTGGAATTGAACCAAGAAGTCCTGCCTCTGAATGCTTTAGGGTGCCAGGGATAGCTGTAAAACCTCCTTTCCATAGGGTGTGCCCCGCAGCTGAGGGGAACGTTTGGGAGAGGGGGTTGTAATGCTGCGAAACAGAGCATGGCCCCAGAGAGCTGCTGTGCGTCAGGAGAGAGCGCGTGGTCCTGCGCCCTGGGGAGGAATCTTTAAACACTGTGAAATGTTTGGGCAACTCTGGAAGCAGTAAAGGAAGTGAAATGACTGTTTAAGTTGTTCTTATTTTCTTACACGTATTTTAACAGATGTAATGGAAATACTGAATTGGGTTCGTCTCTCATGTTGGTTTTGGAAGAGCTAAAAAAGAATTACAATGGTATGAAAATGAAAATAAAAACGGGCATACCCTTAAGTGCACTTCCACCGCTATCAGTTGAGGTGAAGTTGTTCCCAATCTCTTCGTGTTATGTGCCCTGCAAGGTAATTTCTTAATTGTTTTTTGTTTTTAATACAGATTGTTTTCTTCAGAAAATTAAGACAAATCTTTTCTCTTTTGACAGTTGTTCAGAGATGATCTTTACTATAAGTAAGTACTCCTCATTTGTGGTATTTATTAAAGTTTAAAATAAATGAGAAGTGAATTTAGAAGTTGTTAAACTTAGAATGTCTTTATTTCAGGATGTGTATTGTTGCTGAAACCGTTTAGCTGAAAGACTGGCGTAGAACTTTGGGTACACTGATTTTATTCTAAGGAAATTTTTTACTCTGTGGTGTTCTACTATGCAAACTATGGAGTTGTATTTTTACTATGTTTATAGCAAAAGTTTTCAATGTATAGGTAATTTTCCTGGTTCCGTACTTTAACTACGAAAATCTTGGTCTCCAATCTTAATCCTCCCTGTCTTGGGGAAAAAAAAAAAACAAACAACACAAAAAAGCACACAAAGGAACACCAAAACAAAAAGATTTTGTTGCCAGCAAAGACAATAGTTGGCATATAATCAGATGTTCTGCTAAGATTATCATTCAGTCATGAAGAATGATAGAAAAATAACTTTATATTTCAGGCAGACATATGGTACTGCATGTTTGAGAACCATGTGCAGTTACTTTATGTAAGTGTAGATTAAAACAAATTTGGCAGTAAGTTTTTACTGCATCCGGTAAACAACTAGAGATCTGTTTCAAATTTCTTGTTACGTATTAGTAAAATTAATAAAAAATTGCACGGGGATTTCAGGTCGTAAAGATGTATATCAAAACATCACACAGAGCCATCTGAGTTTTTCCTATAAAGGAAATACAGCCTAACATAAACCTAGAACATAGCTTTATGTTTCAGGTTGCAACCAGTGCTTTTATAGAATAAAGGTATCAAAAAACATTGTTTCTCATTCTAAGCCAATATTTCTTAAGCACATTTTATTTATTTTACTGTGAACTTTTGGAAATATCGAAATTAATATTTCAGACTACTTGGTATCATTGTAGAATTTTACATGGTTGTGCTATATTTTGTATGAAATTCTTGGGTCTGTTTTAGGTCTGTGTCAGGCACAAGAAAATCTAACTTTGTAGCAGCAAAACTGCAAGAAAAGAAAATTTCTGTCAGCATGGTAAGGACTTCTTCATTATCGAGGTTCCTAGACGTTAAGTTATGAAGCATAGTCTTCTCTTAGGTATATGCAAATGCTGTCACTGTCTTCAGGGTTCAAACTGGGCTGCTCTGCCAGTAATGGCAAATGCAACTGATGTCACCAAAAGTTTTATCGTCCTTTCAAACTCAAATAACTTGGGGATTCTTGAAGAAGATCAGTAGGTTAACTTTTTAAAATTTACCTGTTTAATCATTTAATATTATGAGGCTCAGAAAGATGGCATATGATCAAGTGCAGGTGCTGTGACATAACTGAAACATGTTTGTAGGACAATCCACAGACTGTATGTTTAACTGATGGCAGCCAGCCCAGTGACTCTAATTCCTCCAAGACGTTTGAAGTGCAGCATAAAGATCGGCACGTGGAACGTGGTAAGTGGTTTGCTTCTAGTACAAATACCACATTATTTGTTAGTTAAGTTGTTGGAAAAAAAAACAAACCCTGTGTCAAACATATGTAAGGATACTCAACTGTTCTTTCCGTGTTGTAATGCTTAACATTATGTCAGCTCTATATTATATTTTACACCTTGAAGAAAAATTTTGCCACTTAAATCAGAAGTGAAAACTATTATGTGTCACCTCTTTCTAATGTAGTACCAAGACATGTAGGTAGCTGGAATCCTCTTAAGCACAGAAATTTTATGTTCAGTCGTATGACATACCACGGTCTGAATTTTAACACACTGAAATTTATTTCAACTGTCAAGGCTGTGCGAAAAATGAAGAAGGGAATGAATATTGGTTTGATGCTAAAGAGGACTTTACAGTAGCAGATATTTCAGTAATAGCTGAAGAAACAAAAAAGCAACAAGAAAAACAAGACGTGGTTGATTTAAGAGGTGAGATTGTATATTTTAAGCTGCCATACTTAATAATGGTGTTTGTTTATTATTTGAGTATTCTGTTCCTTCTACAAGCATAAGTAAACTTGGAAAAAATGTTAGCTGTGTTTTCAGACTTATTTTTTTCATTGACTTGCAATGAATCCTTGCACAGGAACAGTGGTTAAAGACAATTTAGCAGATGTCCAGCCAGTCATGTAGCTGGAAATCTTTTCCGGTTTTCTCTTCCTCCTCTTCCTGCTTCCCTCCCCATACCGGCTTCTTAGGAGTTAGCTGGGAATGGTCTGTGTTTGGAGACTTGGGCCCCAGTGACGGGCATGGTCAGAAGTCCCAGTACACTGAAAGTAGAGAGCTTGTGCTCTGCGATGGGGACTCACGGTATGCTACCCATGCTTTAGCACTGGTACCCGTTAGTTCAGACCAGTGTTCCCTCTGTTGTACCTCTTCTGCCTCTTCAAAGCTCAGGAAACACAGAGGGAAAAGAGATTCCACAAACTGAACTGTTCTGCTTCTCAGGACACTCATTTTCTGTTAGAAGATACTCCTTCATTCTTGTAGGGTTTTGTTAAAGGTCTTCTATCTAAGTTTCCCAAAATCTGCAGAGAAGATGTTAGCTTGAACCGAAACAAGAGCAGTTAGTAACACTTTGCTTTCCTGTGTTTATTACTAGCAGTGAAGGTAATGGAGAGTGGGAATGAGTATTCTTTTATTCGTGTTGGTGGCCTAAGTTCCTCAGTGTCAGAGGTATGCATGTTCTTATTTCCTTAGTAGTAGTCCTGTTTTGCCTTTTCTGAATTCTTTCTGACTATATGTTTGCAACCAAAATATGCTTCTATTTTGTAGGGTGATTTAAGATCACATTTCCAGAAGTATCAGATTTCTGACACTCTTATCTGTGTGGATTCTGGTAACTACAGGTATATTAATACAAGTTTTACTTATTTCAGATTTTTTTGTTGTCAAAGTAAGAGGATCATGGGAGAGAGGAGGGAGTTGTTCGTTAATTTATTTTCATTTTGTTTCAATAATTAGTGTAGATACAGATAACTTGACAAAAACTTGTAATTCCAAACAGCTTCTCATCTTATGAGAAGTTAAGGAGTCAGAAATTTTCTGTTGAGTTTAACTGGAGATACAGTTAATATTCAAAAGATGAGAACCATCATATGTTCTTGTCGATAGTAATTCAATATGATGTACTTACTTTCTGGTTTTGTGTGTTTTTTTTGTTTGTTTGTTTTTTGTTGTTGTTGTTGTTGTTGTTTTTGTTAATTTTGTGTCTTAGGTATGCATTTCTCTGCTTTAAAAGCATCAATAAAGCAAAGTTAGCTGTGGAGGAGATGAACCAGAAAAAAATAAAAGGAAAACCAATAAGTGTTGAACTTCTAAATAATCCATCAGAGAACACATCTTTAGTTTCCCAAATACTTACAAATAAGCTTTGGCATGAAATCCAACCTGTTGATAACAGTCAAAGAAACGATCAAGATAAACCACCCACTTCAGCCTCCAATTCTGTGAAAGCACCTGATGCCACCGCTGCTGCTGGGAAAACACATCTCCTTCCTGTAACTTCTTCAAAAGTTTCTTGCTCTACACAAGTACCTTCAGAAACAAAGTGCCCTGGTCTGAAATCATCTACTGAAGATTCTGTACATTTCTTGCTTCAGGTTAATCAAAAGGTAAATAATTATTACTAAGGCTCCTTTATATGATAGATTAAGAGCTTTAAAACTTCTTGTTCCGTAACATGTTATATTTAAATATATGTTATGTGTCAGTAACGAATTTCTGGCATGCTGCAGAAGAGTGAGAGCACCATTCATTTGCCCCTGCATCAAACCGTAATACCCTGTCTTTTCTTCTTAATCCTAAACCAGCTGGGAACCTAGCTATTTGCACTATATTTTTCATCTTGCTTTTCTTCTCCTTTGGATTTCCACTTGTAACACTTTTTTTTTTATGTGGATGTCTTGTGCTTTTATACAGGAAAGATTTTGGGGATACTTGGAGGGGAAACTCTTGGGTTTTTTAATATAAGTCTTAAGAAACATCTGTGTATAAATACAATATTTTGTATGCACTCAGGTTTGTCCTTGGAGGATAAGGCAAAGTTAGTGGTGTTGCTTTCATAAACTATATAGATATGCTACCTTTGGGGATTTCACTTTAAACATGCTAGTGCTCTGGGAAATACAAATCAGATCTAATTTAAAGGAGCAGGACTGTCAGTTACACGTAAATGCATATAGTAGTTTTATTTCTGATATACAGATTGGCTAATGTGACTGGTTGCATTAGAATAACTTACTGATCTGAATCTGTATCTGTCATTTTTTTCTTTTTCCATAACAGGAGTAATTATTAGTAGTAAAGATATGTTATATTACTTGTACAATACTTAATCCATTAACTTTTTGCTTATTTTGATGCAATTCTAGGATACTGGAGAAAATTTCCTGCAGAAAACATGTGCACCTTTCTCCACTAATTCATATGATGCCTTTATTTCTCCTAATACGTTGAACTTGAACAGTTTTACCAAATTAATGAAGAAACTTCAAGAAATTCATCCAGAGGCTAGCAGGTGAGAGTATTTGGATTTCATTTCTGCCCTGATTTGTAATGGATCCAATATCCATGGTAACCAAGTGCTAAATGTGTTGCACAAAATGTGATGTAAACAGTTATTTCTTTTATTCATGTAGAGACAAAATTGTGGATGCTCTGCTGGAGGTGAGGAGAAACAACAAAGGTTTCCTAAGTGGCTTGTCCATCAATTCTATTGTGGAAAGGACTTCTTTCATTCTAAGGAAATCGACCCCCAGTTGTGGGTGGGAAAAGCAACGTAAATAAGTGAGTATTCTAGCCCACGGAAATATATGGAAATAAAAACACTTGCATTTGTGTCGCTGTATAGCGGGACTAAGTTAGTAAGTAACTTCGTATAAAGCTCTGCATGAAGTTCCTGCATGAATCCACTGAAAGGATGGTTTCTGAGGGTTGTTAGCTGGTTTACAGAACATCTGTAAACAGGTTAGCTCGCTAGCTCTGTGCACTCTATAAAACTTGGTATACTGGGGGTTTTATTATGCAAACTGGTTATTGATCAACTTAGTGAATGTTGCCTTACATAGTCTGGACAAAGGTGACACCTAATGGCCAGTCCTTGTGCAGCATTTCATAAAGAAATCCCAGCATAGGCTCAACTTTGGTTTAAATACTGATGATTTCTGTCCAGTGTATGAGATTTGGTTCTGGACAAGAAATCTAACAAAGTAACATTGCATAGCTGTTAGTTTTTTCATGTTAAAGGGCATCTTGCATGATGACCCAGCACTGGATGCTGCAGGAAGCTGCACGTGCTAAAACCATAGCCCAGAATTCCAGGGATGTGTGTGTATATTCTCCAGGAGGAGACATCCTTCAGTTGGCACTTGTTTCACTCTCCTGCTAAGCTTGGTACTCTGCTTGCTCTCGGGCTGCTAGCAGTGCCCCTACTGAGTTTCCCACGCTGTCCCATGTGTTTTTAGCAATGCTCCAGCTTCACTTTTGCCCACAAACACAGTCTGTATAATGCTCATTCTTCTGTAGTGTTTCTTCCCCAAATTCTTAATGCTCTGAGTTTGGTCTCAGAGCTCCTGTTTCAGGGATGTCAAAGCATCAGTTTGGTTTTAATTGATACCACCTCCTCAAGAGGAGTGGTATTTATGCCTAGAGTTTTACGTACCCAATTATCTTTCCCACCCATTAAATGCTGATTATCAGGCTAAATTCTCCTGCTCAGATGCCTATGCATGTGTTACTGTAGTGCACGAGTAAACCATAACACAGCCTTAACTCGAAAGGAACTGCTGTGCATTGCCTACTAAAACTGTAATAGGAGTGATTCTGCCCAGTAAGATGAAGCCGAAGCCTGAGCTACAAAAGTTTCCGTAGATGCATTAAATGTACGGATAGATGCTTATAGGTCCTTCATCTCAGTCCTTGTTCTGGGAAGCACTCTCAGTGACTAGAAAAGTCCTCGATTGTGTTAAATACACAGAGACATAGGATAGGGTTTTACATACAGCCTAAGATTATACCTCCTGTACTGGTGAAGAGCGTGAAAGAATCTCAACCAACACGCATGTCTGGCTGAGTTCCTGCTGAAAGGATTAGTGTAACATAAGTCCGTTAGTTTGGCATTTGACCACCCTGTGAGCTTTTACAGATCTCTGTGAACCAAAATCAAATGTAAAAAAGGAAAGTCTTCATATTAATCTGACTAACTTCTGCAAGACTGAGGATATGGACATAAACTCAGAAAAAAAAAATAATCTTACTCATGACAGTATTTTCAATTAGTAAGGTTTTAACAGCCTCAAATCTGTTGTGCTTTCCTCGTCAAGTGATTTTTTTATTTTTTAAGTGGTGTATGGTCTTTACAGCCATAATTTTTCCTGTGATACTATTTTTTTCCCCTGTTGGTTTGCTAAAGCAATGGTGACCTATAACCATTTTTACTTTCATCACGAGGGAGCTGTGAAATAGACAAGTCATTAGTACATACTGGGGAAAAAAGAATTCTCATTTTTCCGTAGTAAGAAACAAGTATGTAATATGTTTAAGGAAAGGTTGATTCTGTTTAAAGCTCATCTGTACTAATTCTGGTATGTGTATAGCTTCAGACTTTCCTGAAGGGCAGTTGTCCACTGAGAAGTACCACCTCAGAGCCTTATGTTCTTGCAATGAACTGACATGATGAAATGTCCAGAGTTGTACAGATAATACTTTCATGTCAAGCAGTATTAGATAGTATTTAATGAATAACAACTCAAATTCAGCTTTAAAGCAAAGCACTAGATAATCATGCTTTTTTTCTTTGGCTGACCTAGCCCAGAGTTGGACACCTGAATGTTTATAGATCTTTTATATTTGTTGATTTTGAAGGAGTAACTTCATTAGAAATGGGAAGTTAGGTTTTGGCCTGGAAAGGCCTTTTACTCTCATTGGTGAGCGGTTGTCAGATTTACCTGAACAGCACACTTAACCTTTTTCTGTTTTCTAAACCTAACGGTAAGCAGCAGTTAACAGGAATCATAATGCTATAAAAGTTATTCAGTTATTCATTAAAACCGGCTATTTCCTTAAATTTATCAGTATCAAGTATTCATGCTTGGAAGCCTTCTGTGAAATTAATAATCTGCGTAGTATTTATTTTAAAACAGACCAATGGAGAGGGGTCTTACCAAAGCATAACTGAAACAGTGCTTTGCGAAACAGAAATAAATGCACAGGATAGATGTGCTCCTAAATGATGATTTGATAACTTTGAATTAATTGAATTTAAAAAAAGAAAGAGCACCAGATATGATTTGTTGCTCAAAGATTATATATTTTATTGTAGCAGTTTCTTCCATTTGGTTCTTGAGGCTGGGAAACCTCACGCTGCTCTGTACTTACTTCTGCAGCGCACAGCCAAATTTTAACAGCTTCCACTGGTTTTCTGGGGTACTAAAATGCTGATGATCGGTTTATTTCAGTGTGAGTGTGTACATGCAAAATTTACCTGCTGCTTTTGTTTGTTTGTTTCTTTCTTTCTTTTTAAGTAGACGGCTTTCTGATAATGAAGAATCAATCATCTCCCTCTGGAAGATTTTTGCAAATTCTATACTCCAGCTTGTCCTGGGATCATACTGTATTTCTTGTTTGACTTATTTCAGCAGTTCTTAATGAAAACTCAGGTAACATCACTGTGTCACACGCAGTCGTATCCAAGAGAATATAACCTGAAGGTCAGTTTGAGGTGTTCTGTTTCTACAGATACTAAATGATTCTTCACAGTTTTGTTGTTCCCTGTAGTTGGTTCGAGCGTTTCAGCAGGTTTCTCTAAGGTAGAAAGATCACACTTCAGCAAAGCAAGATTTCTCTAATACCGGCAGGGCTTTTCTAGGCTGCACTACACAGCCCCCAGTTCTTGCGTGCCCCTTAATTTTAGGCATGGTGGTGGCTGCTAAGACGTTAATAAATAGCCAACACGCTTGCGCTTTCCAGATAATCTGAGTCTGAATAGTCTGTAGAAATTCCATGTATCCTTTGAATCCCAGGGAGGCGCGGGGGAGGCAGCGAGGGCTTCATTTTAGAAAGCCAGGCTGAGAGCTGGCAGCGCCGGTGGACACAGTTACACAATCCTGTGCTGCAGCAGAGTCCTCTCGTGTCCATTTTGACTCAGAAGCGTGTTGCAGGCTGCAGAGCGGTGAGATGGCCACCACGGTTCCTTCAGGATGAAGCCTGGATTTTTTTTTTTTTTTTTTTTTTCCCCAGAACATGGTATTTTCTTGTCTCATATTCCACTTCTGTTGCTGCAAGCAGAGGATGGGCTTCTAAATCCATTTTTTTTGTATCTCGTGGCCCGGTATAGTGGGCAGCACGCACTCCCTGGGATTTTTATTTTGGGTTGATAGAGGGGGGAGGAGGAAGTCTGGGAGTATCCAGTCTTTCATGTTTGCAGGTGTCATGACTGTACAGAAGAGGTCTAGATTTTAAATCCTCTTCTGGCAAATGAAGGAAAGGCAGCTTAGGTGTACGTGTGTGGCCAGGGGGTGAGGAGAATTATCCTTGATTGACACGGACAGGGTCACGCTGTGATATTGCACAAGACAGTACCTTGCTGTTGTCCCTCTCTGTCTCTTTGTTGTACTTTGTTCCAGATCCCAGCTGCATTTGCTGCTGAGAATAGCAGCCTTACTGTGAATGTGAATAAAGGTTCAGTTCCTTCTTCAGAAAGTTGTGGGGGTGTCGTGCTGTTTTCAGATCTCATCCGCTCCCAGTCCTCTCGGCGGGGCCCCTGTAGGTGACGCTGCCGCAGCCCCGGCCAGGACCGTGAAGTTGGTCCCGAAGCTGCAGGTGAGGCCTCAACTTTTGGTTTCTTCCCAGTTCGTATCAAGACGAAAGCAGCCCCAGGCTTTGCTCTGCCACATTATTAAATAGCAGATGCTGCCCTTTGTGTTCCCCAGACTTGATTCTGTAACTAGGCGGGTGTTATTAATAGTTGCCGATAGAACTGGCTTTCTGGCACTCAAGCTCTTTTGTTTCTGTTGGGAAAGCAGAAATAGTTAGCATACTGTGGTGTTCTTTCAAGTTTTCTTGTTTCTTGCTCTTCTCCTTTTGAAAGGGAGAGCTCACTTAAACTGTGAGAGAACCGCGGTGTGGGGTGATGACCTCCCTGCTCACTGGGATGATAGGCTCCTAATGGCATATCCTAATCCCAGATGTGCTCCTGGAGAGCCCGAGCAGGCACACTCGTGTCCTGGCAAGGCACAAATTCAGTTACCAGCTGTAGGTGGAGCCGTACTAATGATTTTTCACTCAGTAAAAAACCAAAACACAAAACATTTATGTGCCTCCTAAAATAGCATTACATTCTCTACATTGAACGCTGTAAAAAGAAAGGGGAGGTACGGGTTGGAGCCTCAGGCTAGCGAGAGGTGGAGAGGGAAGGAGGGCTAAAGAAAGCGAGTGAGAAAAAGGGGTTTCTCGGTGCTTTCCTTGTGTTCCAGTTCCCTTTCCCGCGTCCCCGGGCGCCCACCTGCCCCTTCGCACCGGGAGCGGAGGGAGGGAGCGCTGCCCGCCCCGCCGGGCGTGCCCTGCTCCGGCCCTGCCTCCTCCGCGGGCACAAACCGCCGGTGGGCGAGAAACCCGCCCCCCCCCCCCCCCCCGGGGCCGGGCAGGCGGACACCGGGGCGCTGGGCACCCCCCTCCATCTCCTCCTCCTCCGCCCTGCGCGTAAGAGCCTCCGGCGCGGAGCCCCCCCGGCCCCGGGGCGCGGAGCGGAGCCGCGCCGGGTGCGGGGGGAGGATCCCGCCCCGCTCCTGCCCGCGGGCCGGCGGCGGCGATGGCCCTGCTGCCGCGGCGGTTCCTCTGCTTCGTGCTCGGTAAGTCCGCGCCCCGCTTCTCCTCCTCGGGCAGCGGGACGGGGTCGGGCAGGAGGAGGTGAAAGGGGGGGGGGGGGGACACGACAGAGGGAAAAGCTGCCCCGGACACCCCCGGAGCGGGCCGGTGGTGGCGGGAAGCGCTTGTGCAGCTTCCCCGGGAGCAGCGGCGGCGGGGCCGGGGGCTTGGGGGGAGCTGCAGGGGGCAAGCGGCACCGGCCTCCGCCCAACTGGTGGCTCTGAAAATCTGCCAAGTCTCCAGCCGGGCTTTGCAGGCAACAAAGAAAGCAGGGGGGAATTAAAAAGAGAAATCATTCCAGGGCGCTAGGACATAGTAGGACATCTAATTTGGCCTCATAAATATGTCAGATGCTGATGCTGTGGGACACAGCCTGTTTGGGGGGGGATTTCCTATTTGACAGGTGAGATTTACTGAAGTGTGCTCGCGCTGGGAGATGTCCTCTGCCATTTGTTTCAAAAGTAGAAATTAATTACTAAGAGACTGCTTTAGAAGTGGGTATTTTCGTATTGCTGAGCCACAGGGAGAGGACATAGCCGGAGGTGCTCGTTCAAGCAAGCATTTCTAAGCTGAGGTCGGATGTTCTGAGTTGAGCAGATGATTGACTTGAAATCGTGTTGGAAATTCTTGCGTTGCCTGATTATTTTCACAGGGCACAGTGTGCCCCCGTTTCTTTGATGTCCCCAGCATTTCAGATGCAACAGGTAGAGACTTGTGCTGCTCTTGCAACCCGTGCATCCACAGCAGAACGCTCAGAGGGATCATGTATTGGTACTTGCTACAAGAAGTGTGATCATTTAAGGTTACTTAAAAGGGAAACCACGTACCTTCATCCCAACGCTGATCTTCCGTGAAATCCAAGTGCTCTTTGAGGAATTGTGGATTTCTCCTTCCTCCCCTTCCTTCTCCTGTGCAGGTTTTATCCTCCGAACCCTGGTGAATAATGCATTGAGCCGTGCTGCGTGTAATGGTTTTATCTCTGACACATAATTAACTGTTTGCTACGCTTTAGCTGGCAGTTAGTTATTCAAGGGGAGGAGAAGGCCGTGCCGTTAGTCCAAGCACATTCTCCCTCTTCAGTGGCGGGGTAAGGCTCCGCGTCCCTGGCTGAGGAGGGAGCAGTCCTGCGCAGAAACCTCTGGCTGGTTTTGCTGCCAGTGAGCACTAACTGCTGCTCAGTTAGGATTTCTCTCTGCTCTGTTTTCCCAGGCCCTTTTCCCTTTTTCTGCCCCTTCCTTCTTTCGGTTTGGGCACTGTACCTTTCGAAAGTGAAGAGAGCAGGAGTTGGGGATACTCCAGGCTGCTCTTTTCCATCCCCAGGAGGCTCGGTCACAGCAGGATGTCTGCCTCTGTGCAAGCCAGATAACCGATGACAGCTCATTGTGGTGTCGAGTGGTGGATGCATTTGTCTTTTGCTGCACCCTCCTCATGCGATTTTAGTATTTTTTGGAGCATGTCCTGCACTATTTAAAAGAAAAAAACAGCAACAAAAATACCTGCTTGTGTCTTTCTGCTTTACGGCCCCACAGGCAGACGGGGCTGCGCTCAGTTTGTGAGTGGCAACTGAGAAAGCCGTGGAGTCATGAATTTTGAGGTTGCTGGTGCTTTTGGGGGAGCAGATGTTTCAAAGTTAAAATTTTTGAAAAAGGGAAATATTAAAGGGAGGGGGAAAAAGCTCTGCTGACGGATGTGCCAGGATGTTGCTAACATGAGCGCTGAGGTGTCAGAGAAAGTTTTCGGGCTGTGTGTTGGCATTTTCACTGCCGGCTCGTGAGCCCTGCCGCTGCCTTGGGCCACGCTCTGGGAGAGCTAAAGCACCTTCCCTTGCAAACTGTCGAGAGCTTTCCGAACGACGAGGGTCGGGCTTATGTTTTGTATTTCTGGAGATGCATCTGCCCCTGTAGGCAGCTCACTGCGAGCTGAGGGCCCTTCAGGCCAAGCCTGGTCCTGCCCCGGCTCCTCCTCGCTGCGTTCGGCTGCCGCTGCGGCCCACAGCAGGATGGAGAAGTGGGCTGGGGAGGCCGCCTCCCTGTTTCAGAAGAAACAGATGCCACTTGAGATAACCCGGATGGCATCCAGAATAAGACAAGGGGAACAACGGGCTGATACTCCTGTGTTGTGCTTCCCTTGAGTTGGTCGTTTCTGCATCAAGTCAGAGTGCAGCAACTTCTGGAGCCGCGAGAGCCGTGCTGCCCGACGGCAGAGCTTGTCCCTGGCACCTCAGAGCTGTTGCCTCCCGAGTCTGCGTGCGGTCCGGGCCACGAGAGGAGGACACAGCCCCCCTCCCTGCCACCCTAACCCCCCGGCTGTGCTGCAGCCGGGGCTCACACCCCGGTGGGGTCAGCCGGGCTTTCCTCCCGTGCAGAAAAAGCTCTGTTGGGCTCAAGCCCTTCTCGTAAAGCTCAAGCTTTTAAGTAACTTTGCAACTGGCTGCAGAGTCCTTAAAAAGCAGTGATGATCAGGGTGGCAACTGCCTAAAAATAACCCTGGTCTCCTTCAGCAGGCCTGAGATCCATATGTATCCCAAGGTAACCGAGGTAAAATCAGGCTTTTTCTGGGTTTTGGCTGCAGTTCTCTGCAGAGGCTGCTCAGAGAGGAGGGAGTGAGCCAGGCTCTTGCTCACGCATACCGGGAGCGGTGACGATCAGCCCCGCGCTCTGCTCTTGCAGCTTTATTTCAGTGTTTAAGGGGTTACCCGTGGGCTGGAATTCACAAGGAGACTCGTTACTGCTGGTGACCATGGTTGAATGAGCCTGGAAGGCAGCTCAAGGTCGCGCAGCTGAGAGTTACCAGGAAACCCCTGTTCTTTCTGCGAAACCCCGGGATGGGTTTGCGGAGAGACGGGGGGGGGGGGGGGGGGGTGTCGGCACCGCCGGCTGTGCCGGGAGCATCGCGCCGTGTGCCCGGGGGTGCTGGCTGCCTCTCGTGCCCGTGCTGGCGGGTGGCCGTCCCCCCGGCCATCCCCCGGGCTCGCCGGCGCTCCTGGCGCCCGTTCCCGCTGGCAGGCAGCGCGGTGCGGTGCTGCTGTCGTTTCTTTCAGGGTCGGATAGCTGTGTTGTTGAAAGCGATAAAGAGGGAATTGCAAATCAGGCCAGGAAAACGTTCATATCCTATTGGTGCCCTTGCGTCTTCTGACTATGCTGCACAGCACTGTGTCTGCGCATTCTACAGAAAGTGATGCTTTCTTAAAAACCCAAACAGTTATTGGCACTATTTGCGATCTCTCCTGGAAAATACAAAATTACAAGTGCTTTTGTGTCCTCTGTTCAGCTGTTGGGATCCCAGGGGTCGGGAGAAAAGGTATCAACTTAAAACCTTTGCAGTGCTTCGGAGTGGTTTAAATTGTCTTGACTTTACGTGTAAACATCACAACTTTGATCCCTGGACTTTGGTCCAAGATGCCTCCGGGGAAGGAGGCAGCAGTGAGAGGCGATGCTGTGGGTTTTCTGTACGTGCCTGGGTGCCATCCTCGAACCATTGTACCTTACACCTCAATATCATCAATCCGTGCTTTGCAGGCTGTAGTCAGCTCATCACTTGAATTTCCTGGACTCAAAAATAATAGTAATAAGGAAAGGTTAACACTAAAAGTAACAAGAAAGGGAAACCACTGCCTGTCATCAGGAGCAGCTTTGCGAGACAGGCAGCTGCACTGCTACCACAAAATGTTGCGGTGCGTTAGGGTCATTTGTGCCTTCCCTCACCCCAAAGCACACTCGGTAATGCCTGCGTGTGATTTGAGCTTGAGCACCTCTTTTAGAAAAATATTCAAGTCTTGCTTTAAAGAAGCAAGAAGGCTACCGTGTCTCTGGGAAAAAAATATTTAGAGCGTGTCATATAAATCCCTGACAATAAAGCAAAATGCTCCTCCTCCCCTTCAGAGCATCTCTGAGATGGAGAGGACTTGAGGCTTCCTATACTTTAAAAGAAAAGCATGTGAGTAGTGAAAGAGAAATTCCTTCCACCATGTAATTTCATGTACTGCTCCCATACGTGCCAGCTCTATTTCTATAGAAACCGGTGGTGTACGGGTTTGGTGGGCTGGATGCCGGCTGTGTTATCCGGTCAGGAGCCTCGTGGCTTTGGGAAATTGAATTGCATTTATTAACTCGGAAATGCTGTTGAATTAAACAGCCGTTAAGCGCTGTCGTATTTGTGGTGACCCTCGAGGTTGTGGGCAATGAAAATATAAATGCCATGACCTGGAATGAAATCAGAGACCTCCTAATCACTAAAAAAGGGGTTGGCGTCCTTCGTGTTTTCAAAGGGCTGGAAATCAGGTCATGACAGAGTTGAAGGAGGTCTTGGAAACCTGCAGGTGGAAATCTGGAGTTACTGCTCTGTGCTAGCAAGTTCTTTCTGCCTCCCTAAGTAGCTGTAAAGTCGGGCTCCGTCGGTATTAGCAGGCACGTTTGGTAGAGGTTTTGGCCCCAGAGTGATGGTCGTGGTCAGAGCCCTTACCGGCACAGACCCTGCACTGAGTGAGGACTGAAAACACCCTGGGGTAGCACTGGGTTTGAGGGCAAGGAGCATTAAAAACTGCTTGTGAGGGATATGCGGCATGTTTCGACTTGGTCAGATGGCTGAATACCTTCTTCTCTTCCGAAAGAAAATCCCTGCTAGGGTTTGTTGGGCAAATTCCCGCGCTGGGTGGGTGGGCACCGGGGAATCCCGAGCCCGGGGCACCGTGGCTCTGCAGATGCTGCCTGCGAGCTCGCTGCTTTTAATCAGCACATCCCAGAATGAACCTGCTGAATGGCTTCAGTCCCTTCTCGCTGCGCTTCTACAGCTTGAGCTTTTGAGGATTTAAAACCACAGCCTGACACCTCGGGAAGGCATCCCGGCGGGGCTCTGCGCCGGGAAACGGGCAGCAGCTTGGGTGAAAACTTCCGGCAGCGCTGGATTTCAGCCAGGGGCAGGATCCCCCCCGACTTCCCCGTATCCTCCAGGTAACGTTTGTTGGGAAAACAGCAGCCCTCTGCATGGGCGAGTTGCCGAGAAGTGCCATCTCTGCGCCTTATTCCGCTGGAAGGAAAGAAAACGGCATTGAGAAACCTCTGTTAGAAAGGAAAATGAATCGGTCCTGGGCTGCTCACGTGGCTCAGCAACAGATTTTAGTCTGGAAACTCTATATTGAAAGTATTTAGTCAAGCTGCTGTTCCTTGCAACCTGCGATGAATGCACCGAGACAGCGTGGCTATTTATTTTGGTTTTCTTCCTAATGAATTTTTATATTTATTTATTACGTGCTTCTTTATAGGCAATCTGCTTGAGTGAATAGCATTTGCCTGGGAACTGATTTTTTTTTTTTTTTAATCTCAGAGGTAGTTCAATAAAATGGTTCATAGTCCCACGTATCCGCATTTAACACACCCAAACCCGTTGGAACCTGATCCAACAGGATCAAAGCGTGTTGTCTCCAAACTGATGCCGGGAACTTTTAACCTTGGTGTTAGTTTCCCTGTACTTATTATAGCCTCAATCAACTGAAATAGCTGAAGGGAAAAACAGTCTGGGGGCAGGAGGAGAAGGGCGCGTTTGCCTTTAGCACGTTCTTGAGATCTGGAGCGTGGTGGCCGCTCGTTTCTCCCTGGCTTTCTGCAACAAGATCGGCCCAGCCAAGACCCGGCCTCTTTTGGCATCCCATGCTTTGTAGAGGTTTTAAAAATTACTCTCGAGCACAGGTGTAAGGCCAGGTTAAGGTGTCGGGATGACGATGCTGGAAACCACCGTCCTCCCCTGGTAGGCAGGAGAGAGGCGGCTGGTTCCCGGGGGTGGCATCCCTCCAGCCCCTGGGAGCTGCCGCTGTTTGCAAGGGCTGGGTGAGCAGAATTAAACGGGGGTCCCCGATTCAGCCCGTCCGGGTCAGCGAGCTGGTGTTTGGTGGTGGCAATGGTCAGACCCAATTTGAGATGGCAGTAGGTGAAGCCAACGAAGTCGGGGCTGTACCATCCCGAATCTCCAGGATGTGATTAACTTTATAACTAACTGCTCAGGGCAGATTTTTCCCCCCTCTCCTGATTTGCAGTCAGCCAGCGGTTGGTTTTCAGCATGCCTGGGGTTTGATTCCCCTTCTCCTTCCGCCCTTATCAGCTGGTTTTGATTTTATTTTACTTACTAAATTAATTGGGGTTGGGGGGAAGAAAAGTATTTGTCATTCTGACCTACGCAGAATCAAGTCTAGGAACGTGTCGGGTAAGTCCCGTTCCTTGGCAGCTGCTAATGGGTAACAGGGACATACCATAACTCGTGCCGATACATCTGGGAAACTGAGGTGAGGAGAAAAACTGGCAGAGGATCCTGGGTCTTTGAACAGCTTATTGCAGTGTATTTAGCAATTAATATTATTTAACAGCAATACTAGAATAGCAAAAAGTTAATCCCTTGTGACCCAGCTAACCGCAGCTGTCCTGCAGTGGGCCGTACGTTGCAAAGTACCAGCATTTATTTTGCATTTTAATTTTAATCTAGTATTCTGCATCTTAAAAGAGCCGTTACATGGAAACCCACATCAGAACGTTGTTAAATTATCCCTCGTTTGGGGCGGGGTCGGCTGTTGCGTTGCAAATGCTCTGTAAAATGTTGAACTTGGAAGAGGAATAATGTAGTGCAGGGCTATCTCTGCTGCCTGAGCGTCTCCTGAGCAGGGCAAGGATCCAGCCGGAGGGGCTGGGGAAGCTGTTTTGGGTGATACTTTTGTGAGTTGCTGTATCTTGCAGTAATTTAGTGATTTGGAAGCCTTACACCATCCCAAAGCACCTCCACGTTTCTTAAATCTCTCAAATCATCAGAAAACTAATCACCTTCGTATTGAGGAGAACTGGAGTTGTCCTTTCCACACAGAACCTAAATGCCTTTATTCCGATTTATCCGCTCGGTGCAGAAAAGGGGGATTTCATCCAGTGGGACCCTGCTCCTAGAATGGTTATACCCCTTCATTTTACTACACAAAGCAAAATAAATAGATAGCTTTTTTCCCCAGCCAGCACTAAGAAGATACTTTGCGTACTGCTGAACATAATCACGAAGCCCAAAAAGATATCAGAGGTTTTAATTTTGGCATCCCGTTGTGCCTGCAAAAGAACAGGGTGATTTATTCATCGAGCTGATAATCTGATGATTTGTAATCATTTAGGTTTTTTGCTAGGATGGGGGTGTTTGAGTTTTTGCTATCATTTCATCGTTATCCCAAGCATTACAAGAGGTCACAAAATAAACTGCCTAAAAATAACCGCCAGTGAATTATTTTTTGAAGTAGGAGCCGGCTGCCTGAAAGCAATACCTGTTTGGGGGCACTTTTTTTTTTTTTTTTTTCTTTTTAAGCAAGTACCTTATCAAACTGATGAGGCAGGACACTTCCAGCCAGCAGATTCGATGCTATTTTTGTTAATTGGTTGTCAGGATTCCCTCTCAGGTGGGGCTGTGAGCTGGGGGGAGCCTGGACAGGGTGGCAGGGGGGGCGGTAAGACATGGATGCCGGGCGGGAGGTGGGCTGGTTGAAATCCCTCCTGGGCAGCCCGAAGGCCGTAGCGGTTTTCATTTTGGCCTCGTAAATTATTTTCCTTCCTGCAGAGCTCCCGCCCCAGGTGCGAGGGACCTTGTCTCTGGGAGCATGGGATTTCTGGGGCTGCTCCTCTGGAAGCAGCGGGGGGGAGGCGCTGACGGGACTGCGGCGTGCTCTTCCGACCCGCCGCATCTTGTGCTTCGCTCCCAAAGATGCAGAAGCCTCTTGGAGGGCATCTGCTGGCCGAGCTTCCCGTGTGGCCGCATCCCTAAACAAGGGACCGTCCCCAGCCCGCCTGAGCAGGGACTGATTTTTTCCCAGTTCTGCATTTGGGGATCCGCTGTCTCCCAAGCCAGAAAGGTTTTACACCGACCCTCGCCGCAGCTCGGGCCCCTGGCACGGCACTTCCACCGTGGCACCTCTCGCCACAGCGGTCTCGTTTCGCTGGGATTTAATGGAATTAGCCCTCAAATATTTACTCGGGGCTGGGGGAGGCTGTTTTGTCAGCAAGCCCAGAGGGAGAGATGCAGCACACGGGCCTGGGGAGCCCCGCGGCGATGCTCTGCCCTGCGCCTGCACCGCCTGCCGCTCACTCCCCAAAGCCCACAGCCGCCTGCGTGTTTTTCAGGGAAATACCTGATTTCTTAAAATTGAGCTTTCCTAGCCCTGTCTCTTTTAATTTAACGCTTTTTCCCTGCCATGAGGCTTTTTTTTTTCCGCCCCCAGCCTGAGTGACTTCTCGCCCATCCAAGTTTCCCGAGCCCTCGAGTCCTCTGAAAGCTTTTGTGGCTTCGCAGCAGGGAAGCTGTCAGACAGGTAAAACACGGGGCGAGCCCTCCATCTGGAGACCTGGCTGGGGAGCTCCGGCTGCGCTCTGTAACTGCATCCGTGCCACGCTTACAGAGCACTCTGCTCAAGCAGGAGCCGGGTAGTTTCCTTCTGCTCCTCCATCTGCGGCCCCCCCGGGGGCGGAGGGGAGGCAGGGAAGGGGGGGGGGATGCTCCCTCTCTTCTCCAAAGCGAGCGGTGGCAGCGTGTCCAGGACATCCCGGGATCAGCCTTCCCGGGTGCTGGCAGACGGGCCGATGTTCCCCCCAGCACCTGCTCTGCCTCCCAAATCCTCGCTGCGCTGGGACTCGGCGGCGTGTTGAAAACTCCCCTCTCCCTTTCAGCACGTGAAAACCTCCGAATCCTGTGAATTCCCCCTTAATTTAAATCGTGAGTAGGCTGGGAAGGAAAGTCCTGCGGATTAAGGGACAGTGTCACAACACACGGAGCAAAGAAGCGTGCAGCAGGCAGGGGAGGCAGAGGCCGCCTGGTTTTGGGACCTGGTGATACCCCAGAAGCATCCGGGAGCGGGTGTGGGACAGGGCAGCTCTCTGAATTAACGCTGCCGGGATGAGAAATGCCCTCCTCACATTAAAACAAGATAGTGGGTGACTGCTTTGGGCGGCCAGCGAGCCCCTCCTCATCCTGCTGTCCCCGAGCCTGACTCCGGCCGCGTGCCAGCGGGTTGCCAGCGCCAGCTCTGGCAGGTGCAGGCCTCCCGAGTCAGTGGCTGTGGGCTCCTTTTCTGCCTGTTAAAATAACAACTACGGCTTTCCTGCGTCTCCAGGTGCTTTACAGAAGAGGCCAAGATGATGGTCCTTGCCTGCAGTTGAGAAAAGGGAGGTGTCTTGAGTTAAAAGCTGTTTTTTGGGGCAGGAGAGCGCCTTGAGCAGGGGGGCTGTGCCCGGGCACGGCAGCGTGGAAAGCCCCATGCCCTGCGCTTTCCTCCCACCACGTTTGCTGGGCTTGGGAGGAAAAGGTGTCCCGAGCCATAATGCATCGTTCCTCTAACCTGGGCTTGGAAATCACCACGAAGGAGATGCTGAAAGCCTCGGTGGATGTTCCCCTGTAGCGGGTAGCAAGAGGAGATGCTGGAGATGAAATGTTGCCAAGCTTGGAAGGGAGCAGGGGAATGGAGGAGCTGCATGGGGAGAAGCTGGGCTTGGCCTTCACAGGAAGGGTTGGGGATGGGATGGGATGGGATGGGATGGGATGGGATGGGATGGGATGGGATGGGATGGGATGGGATGGGATGATCCTGTGCTGGTGGTGGGGCTCAGGCAAGCTGCCTGAGCTGGGGACGGGTCTCTGTCTCCCCCACGATCGCCTGCCGGGTTTGGACCCCTCCATCCATCTCGCCGTTCCCAAGCCGCTGCACAGCCCCGGCAGCCGCTGCCGAATCCCAGCAGCTCGGGGTGGGTGCCAGTGCCCCTGGCCTGACCCAGCCAGCCAGGGAGAAGAGGCTTTAAAAATACATTCCCTGTGCAAAATCAGGACAGAAATAGCCCTGCCAGGGCTCGGAGGTTTCGTTTGACTGCGGGGGCGCATCCCAGGCTGCCAGCGAGGAGAGGTGCTAGCAGACGGCTCCCTCCTTTCTGAGGGATAAATAGCGTAGAGCTTGCACCTCTGTTGGGGCTCAGCCTGCTTTTTGGAGAAAACATCTGACTTTCTGAAAGCACCCCGGGGGCCAGAGGCTACGTACAAAGCAGCAGGCTGGAAGTGCACCCCCCCGACCCCGTGCCAGACCTGGCTTGCTCTGGGGAGCACAGGGTTTAGGAGAAGGTGTGGCCAGGTTGGCCCCGGGGCAGGTTTGCGGCGCAGCTGCCAGCTCCCATGGGTGGTGGGTTTGCGGGCACCGGCCGGAGCCCAGCCCAGCCCTTCACGTGCGAGCGCTGCCGGGAGCCGCGGGTTTTATTTTTAGTCCTGCGAGCACTTGCTGCGTCCCCCGCGAAACCATCTGCTGCCTCCAGTGGGGCTGGTTTGTTGGCTTCGAGTCAATAAAGCAATCCCCTCTCTCTCCTTCCATTCCCCCCCCTCCGCAAGTTTTCAATTTTTTGGCCACAAACTGGGATGTTTTTCATGCTCATCTTCTGCCTCCTGTCCCCACGTCCTCTCCCCACCCTCCCACGAGTGTTTTGGGTGAGAAGTTTTAGGCTGGGTCTGATCCTTCCCTTGGCTTTGTGCTTCAACCCGGGCAGAGCACCGGGGTGCTGGGAGGGGACTCACTCCAATGTGACCCAGGGATGCTCCCAGTGATCCCCAAGCCCTTTTTTTTTGTGGGGGGCGGGTACCAGATGCTCACCAGGCTTCAGATGAAAACTGCAGCTTAAATGTGCCGAGTTACTGTTTAGCAGCGGACGGGGCGGCTCTACTGAGTGAAAGCAAAGATGCTGAGAAAGGCACTCGGTGAGGCCCAGCTCAGCTGGCCTGTTTGTAAATGTGGGTCCCAACACGAAGGGTTGAAGAGCAAAACGAGGCGGCCTTGGGGCTAATGAACGTGTGCTCCCCGTGTACGGAGTGGCTTTCGAGGCTCCCCAGGGCTGTGCCTACAGAATCCCCCTGCTCAAAACCCGCTCTCCCAGAGCCACGCAGTACCTCCAGCGGGGACACGGGCCAGTGGTGCCCAGTGTGGGGTTTTTGTCACCAGGGCGAGTGGCCCGGCGGGGAGAGCCGTGAGACTGAGGTGGCCGGGGGATGTTGGCCACGAGAGAGGGGGACAAAATCAAATTTGGGGTTAACCACAGGCGACCGTCTCCTTCCCAGCATCGTTCCCAGGGGGTGAGTACCCAGTTTGGCGGCACGTCTGTCCAGCTGGGCTTTACCTGGTTTAATCTCACAGGTTCCTACCTGCTGGTAGAGGAGTCGTCCCTCTGGGGGGGCCTGTGGGAAGGGCAGCGCTCGAAGCACGCTCCACAAATGAGCTCCAGATTTCCAGCTCTTGTTGGGTTTATTTTGCAACCGGGCCCAAAACCGCGAAGCTCGTTCTCGATGAAACGGAGCAAACGACCGTGCTGTAAAGGCGGGGAGACCAGGCTGTTTTCATCTCGGGCTTGTTGAGAGAGCTAATGGTTTCGTGGGGGGGAGTCACAGCACTTGGGAGAAGCCCCAGGAGAAGGTATTGGGATGTTTGTTCTTTGAGCCCAGAGCTTTGCTGGTGCTCGGGTTTAGCTATGTGTGCCTTGTTCGTTGCCAGCCCTGCTGTGAGTGTCACTTTGCAATTTTCTGCGACATCCTGGGGTTTAATGTGACTTCTAAGTTTATAGAGGAATAACTGGCTATTTTTTTCGCTCTTTGTTATGAAGCCTTGAATGGTTTCCACCAAAAAAGACCTGCCGATCCAGCTGTAGTCAGGGTGGGCTGGTGAGGACTGTTCTGCACACGTAGTCAAATAGTTTCATTGTTCATCCGGCACCATCAAGGGGTGTCGTGGGCGTGGGGGAGTCAAGCTCCCCCGTTTGCTGAATAGCAGTGAGCTACGGCCGTGCTGGGTGGGTCTGGCAGCCCCTCCAACAGCACCCCGTGGGTGCCACTGGAAGGGTTCACGAATGAGGGTGTCTCCAGTTCCCATCCTACATACGAGCCTGCATCAAGGGCTTCCTTCTTGGCTGAGGCCACAAACAGGGCTTGCAGCGTGGGTGCTGGGTGAGGAGCCTTCATCTGCCGGAGCCACGTGGATGATGGCTTTGGGGCTGCCCCGGCTGCATCTGAAGAAACCCAGCAAGCCCGGAAGGACGCAGCGCGTGGGTCCTCCTTGGTGGGCTCTCCCCCAAAATGAAAACTGCCTTACTTGAGACTCGCTGCCCCAAAGTCTCCATCCATTCCCAGCGCACACACATCACAGGCAGCTCCCAGAGGTCGAATGGCAGAGGGCCAGGGCGGCGGGGCTTCCAAAAAATGCCGACAGGCTCCAGCGTGATGCCTGGGAACCGGGTCCAGCAGCGCTGGCACCGCTCTGACCTCCTGTGCCATGCCAGCCTGCAATGCTCCTCTGTTCTCAGGCTCCGCAGTCCTCCCTGCCTCCTCCTCCCCCTGAGGTTTGCTGCACGTCCCAGCAAGACGAGCCCAAGAAGTCCCAGAAAACTGAGGAGAAAGTGGCCAGAGACAAAAGAATCGTGCAGAGGGGATGGTGATGTGAGATGTAAAACTTGCAGAGAAAGCTCAGGGCTTTCTGCTGGCGAACCGTCACCATGGCAGGCGTGCAGGCTCTGCGGCGGTGGCAGGAGGAGGTGGTGTGGTGTCCACCAAGTTGTTTTCTGGAGCTCTTGGCCCAGACTCCAGCTGTGAGAAGTGCAATGGAAGAAAGTCCAGTTATTCTGCTGAAATTTTTGTAACAATTCATGGCCAGCACTGTTTCTCTGCTGAAATGCATGAGCAAGTTGGTTTTTTTTTGCAGCTAGCTCTCGGTAAGCTGGTAGATGTTTGTTGGGACTCTGTGGGACATCAATCCTGGGGCAATCAGGAGGATCTGGGATGCCTGAAAAAGCCTCCCCTCCAATCACTTCCTCACTGCCGCTCTCCGGATGTTCCCAGTGAGGAGGCAAATTAAGGATCCTTAAAGTTACGTCTTTTAACAGGCAATCAGTGCTCCTCTCAGCAGGGAAGGGCGTTCATCAAGCGCCGCACAGGTCGGCAGACACCACGGCGGATGGTGCCTCTTTCCAGGCGCGGACACCTTTGCAGGCAGAAGGCAGCGCGCACGCGTGCTGCGAGGATGAATTTTGGACGGCTCGCGGTGGTGTCACCCGGGTGGAGGCACAGGCTGGGGAGACGTGGGAAGACGGAGAGAAACCCCCGGCTCCAGGTCTAGGCAGCACCTAAAGGCCAAGTGGGATTTTGAAGGTGCCGCAGGGCTCTGGTGGGATGTTCCCACTGCGTTCCTGCAGCTCCCAATGCCATTTTTCCCAAGGGAGTGGGAGTGTCAGGGGCACATGAGAAGGGAGCGCTCGGAGGCGGCTCAGCTTTGGTATAGTTGGGTTTTGAAGCTCGTTTCTTCAGCAGCTTATAGCCTTCACAAATGGATGCTGCTAAGCACAGAGACGTGACCGCTCCGGAGCTCAGTTATTTACAGCTCGCTGCAGCTGACTTACGCCGCCTCCATCAGCAGGGTTGGGGCGGGGAAGGAAAACCTACTGGAATGAGAGCCAGGAGATGCAAAAATCCCTCCCTGCCTTTTGTCCCCTGTTGTTACAAATCCTGAGCCCGTCCCAGCCTGATGTGGGTTTGGGGGAAATGGGGAAGCAGCAGGGAAATATCGGTGGGTTTAGGTGAGGGCCATGCAGCAGTGTGGCAGGAGCTTCTCCTCACTTTGACCTTAAAATGTGCATTTAAAGCTAAAGCCAGTTCTCCCCAGTCAGCTGAAAACAAAAGAGCTTTTCGGCCTCGCGGTGCCCAGCTCCATCCTCGCAGCATTTATGCAACGGGCTCTGTTGAGCGTTGCTCCTCTTGGATGCTCTTTGCCTCTGATGCATAAAACAAAAGAGCCCTTCACGATGTTAAAAATCAAATGTCCTCGTGAAGTTGTCTCGGTCATTGGCTTGATTGGCCAGGTTTCCCCAGTCCCCTGGGGAGAAGGATTTGCAGACAGACCCCATGTGTAGGTATGGGAGATGCGGTGGGAGAGATGTCTTGCAGGAGGGCGGTCTCGGGGTCACCGGGGTTCACCACTGCAGAAGACAAGTCCTTGAGGGGAAGGCAAAGCTCTCGGAGAACACTGCAAAGAGCTGCCGGGGCGGGGGGAGAAGACAGGTGGTGACGTGCCTGCAGAGGACCTTCAGAGCTGAGACAAGAGGCAGGAACAAAGTGTGAGCATACGAGTCACGCTCGGGGATGACGGAGCCCGTGCGCGGGCTCTCTCCTGGCCGCCCACACCTGTACTCAGCCCACAGCCACGTCCAACCCAGCAGGGTCTTTTGAGCTGCTTTGGATTGGCAAGTGCTTAAAGCTCCCCACGTTTTTGCTTTCACTTGGTTTGGGTTGGTTTTTTTTTTTTTTTATTTTTATTTTAACAGCAGGGTTCATTTTCATGCTGACTACCAGGTACAGGTGGCTTGCAGATACCCAATCAGGTGTTGCAGCTGGTTTGCGCTTCTCATTTGCTTCACCCCCTTGGTTAATTTAGTGTTTCTCCTCTCCCCACCCAAGGTGGAGCTGCCTGTTAAAAGCGTTTTCCTCTAGGTCCGTTCTGCAGGAGCAGCTGCATGATCATCAGGAAATGTTTGGGCACCTCTAAGGACAGTTGTTTTTGTGGTACAAGTGGTGACTTGTCTCTAGGCTCATCCGTGCTAATTGGGAGCAGGGAGGAGGGAAGCCAGGCGAAGGGCAGCCCGGCCACGCTCCGTTAACTTCTGCTTCTCTTTCTTCTTGCGCTGTATCGCTGTTGAGGTTCTTAAAGCAGCTTTGTTTTCCTCAGTTTCTCTCCGCGCTCTGCATGTCTCATTTCTGCCTGGCTCCATTTCCTCCCTTTGCTCCTCAATCCCCTCAGCCGCTCATCAGGCTGCTTTTTCATTTTTTTCGCCTCCCCTGCTTTCTCCTTCCTCCCCTCGCGCAGCTCTCCCCTGTGCCGCACTCAAACACCTTCACCTGCAGCATTTTCTCTGCGAGCCGTTTGTCCGGCCGCGTGATGGGCGTGATGTTGGCAGGGTGCTTGTCCTTGGAAGCCCAGTGCATGGTTTCACGGAGGGGTGACCCCTCGGGGTGGCACCTGAGCCTCCCTTGGATGCTGGTGCTCGCTCAGTCGTGTCACTTGTTCACCCGATTCATCCAGATTTGAAGGGATGGAAAGGGGAGAAAAGCCTCCCAGCCACCTTTGAGCCTGCCTGGACTGAGATTTGCAGTGCAGCTCTCCTGTAAAATTCTTGCACCTTCCCTCCTCCTCCTCACTCGGCGCTTTGCTTCAGCATCCCAAACCTTCCCATTTCAGAGCAGGGCTTATCTCTGGCTGAGGTCGTGTTGTGCAGGTGCTGCAGGGTGAGACCCTGGCTGGTAGCGGTTGGAGAGAGCTTTGGATTATGATAATCTTGGTTTTATTATTGCGACGCTGAGGGTTTAACGCTCCTTGACTCCTTTCCCTTGGCTTGATAACTCACGTCTTATCACAAGCCAGAGCAAAGCGGCTGCCGCGGTGGGAGGCAGCGTGGGGGGCCCCCGGCCATCCAGAAACCTCACCCAAGGGTCTGGGAGCCCCTCACCACCCAAATCCCCCGGTGGGTCCTGAGCTTCCCCCCCCCCATTGCCAGGGGATACTGGTACCTGAGTGCTCTGAGGATTCGGGGGCTGCAGAGGGACCTCTCAGGGAGGGCATCCTCTGGGCCAGAGCCGCTGGGATGTCCCATGGCTTTCACATATTAAATAAGTAGCTACATCTGTGTTTTTTTTTTTTTTTTTTTTTTAAATGAGATGGAAATAAAAATAAAGCCCCACTCTTTTGCACAGAGTTATTCACGCATAGCAAAAAATAGAGCTGGTATGCGATGCCTGCCTGCAATGTACTCCAGGAGCTGCAAAGGCACTAGCTGGCACTTTGGGACCAAAGGCAAGATATTATTTATAGCCAGGCTCAGTATATCATTCCTCTGAAGGGTTTCTTCCCTTCAAGCCTGCTCCCTCTTCCCTTTGTAGCATTATTGTCCTTTTCCCTTGCCACTCGCTAGCGGCATTGCATTAACTGTGCACAGACTTGTAGGGAAGCGCGCAGCACCCACTTCCCTCTCTGGTCCCAAAGCAGAAGGCACCGTGTAGCAGCGACACGTACCTAGAGGTGAATCTGTGCAGCCAGAGATGAATTTCACCACGCATGTCCCTGCTCTCCATCAGAGATGGACAGTTGTTTCCAAGTGTGGCACCGTGCAGATAATTTTTAAGGGGTCCTTCGCTCGGCAGCAGCAGGGATCTTGGCTGGGAGCTGTGGGGTTAATTCCCAGTTTCCCCCACACCCTTGCTCTTTTTATAAACCGAAAACCTGGGAATTTAAAGCCCAAAGACATGTGTCAAGTGATCAGCAGAGAATAAATCTGCGTCCTTACTTATTTATGACTTACCTGGCATATTTTGAATAATTGATTTATCTAGCATCAAGCACTTGGGAGGGTAACGGAGGATGATGCCGCAGGGTCAGAGGGATAGGAAGAGGGAAGTAAAATCCTGAGAAGGAGGTTTTGAAGAAGTGGGTTGAGAGTGGGGTTGCTTCGAGCTCCAGCTGGTCGCTTTGATGTCCAGCTTTGCTTTGGCAGATGCCCTCTGCGTGAAAAGCTGGGGGTGGGACGACCCCTCGGTGGGGAGGAGGGGCTGTCGCTGGGTCACGACCCACCACGGCAGAGCCTAACCCCGCCGGCCCCTCGCCTGTCTTCCAGCCCATCACTTCATCGCGGCGACGGCGTGCCAGGAGGCCGACTACGGCTGGATGATCCGGCACTACTGCCTGAAGCAGTTCCAGCTCAGCATGGAGGGCATCGGGCAGCGGCTCTGGTGTGACTGGGATGAGACCGTGGGGTAAGTGAGGTCCCGCTGCTCACCCCGACCTTCCTGGCATCCCGGGATGGCCTGCACCCGTCTTTGATTTTGGGGTGTAAGGTGGTCAGCGGTGGGTTTTATTCCATGGAGGGGGGAAACAAATGTGCCATTTCACTCTGCCTTGCTGGTGCTGCTGCCCTGGCTCCATCCCTGTTGGGTCCAGCTAAAGGGGCTTCTTCATCCCGGTCACCTGTGGAGGGGCCACGAGGTGGGCTTGGAGGGGACAGTGGTGGACGTTGTCTACCTGGACTTCAGAGAGGCTTCTGACATGGTCTCCCATAAGATCTTCACAGATAAGCTGGTGTGAAGTGTGGGCTGAATGAGCAGACAGTGAGGTGGGCTGAAAAGTGGCTGAACAGCTGGGCCCAGAGGGTGGTGATCATTGGACAAAGCCTAGTTGGAGGCCAGCAACTAGTGGCGTACCCCAGGGGTCAGTGCTGGCTCCAGTCCTGCTTAACTTCTTCATTAATGATCGGGACAATTGGGTAGAGCATACCCTCAGCAAGTTTGCAGATGACACCAAAGTGGGAGGAGTGGGTGACACACCAGAGGGTCGTGCTGCCATCCAGAGGGATCTCAACTGGCTGGAGAAATGGGCTGAAAGGATCATCGTGAAGTTCAGCAAGGGGATGTGCAAAGTCCTGCACCTGGGGAGGAACAACCCCAGGCACCAGTACATGCTGGGGGCCGTCTCGCTGGAAAGCAGCTCAGCAGAAAAGGCCCTGGGGGTCCTGGTGGGCGTCAGGTTGAACACGAGCCAGAAACGTGCCCCTGCAGCAAAGAAGGTGAACGGTATCTGGGGCTGAGTCAGGAGGAGGGTTTCCAGCAGGTCGAGGGAGGAGATCCTTCCCCTCTGCTCATCACCGGTGGGGCCGCTCCTGGAGTGCTGGGGCCAGTTCTGGGCTCCCCAGCGCAAGAGAGACATGGACTCACCGGAGAGAGTCCAGTGAAGGACCACGAAGGTGAGGAAGGGACTGGAGAGTGTCTGCTGTGAGGACGGGCTGAGCGAGCTGGGGCTGGGCAGCCTGGAGAAGAGAAGGCTCCGGTGGATCTCGTTCGTGTGTTTCGGTATCTGCAGGGAGGGTGCAAAGCAGATGGAGCCGGGCTTTTCTCAGTGGAGCCCAGTGACAGGACCGGAGGCGATTGGGCACAAACTGAACCACAGGAGGGTCCCTCTGAACGTATGGAAAAACTCTTTCGCTGCGAGGGTGACCGAGCACTGGCACAGCTTGCCCAGGGAGGTTGTGGAGTCTCCATCCTTGGAGATATTCAAATGCCATCTGGACGTGGTCATGAGCAAGCAGCTCTAGGTGACCCCGCTGAAGCAGGGGCATTTGGCCAGGGTGAGGTGGACCTCCAGAAGTCCTCTTCAACCTCAGCCATTCTGTAAATAAATGGGCTTTCAAGGAGCCCAACCTAAGCAGTGTTTGGAAATCAGGATGGCGGTCTTGCTCCCTACGGTTATGTAGATATGAAGAAACCACACACCCCAGAGTCTCAACAGGAGAAGCCCATGGCTGTCAGCTACATTCTGGGTATCAATGTGTTAATAAGGCAGGAGATTGGGATCCCTGTCACAGCGCCGTTACCTCTTCCGGTGACTTACTGCTTGATGGACATCTTTCCCATGAGATCTTTCTTTTTTCTCAGCATTCAGGTTCTCCAGACAGTCCAAAATGCCCTAACTCAGCTTGAAAACCCCATAACCCACTGAGGTGCCCTCAGACCCTCTCTCTGAGAAAATCCCAGGCTGTCCCACTGGACCCGCTGGCTCGCCCACTGCTTCCAAAAGTTGTGTGTTGATTTTTCTTAGCAACTAGGGGGAGAGGCTGACACGGCGCAGCGCGGCAGGCTTCTGCTAAGCCTCCTGGTTGTAATCAGTGCCAGGGAATTAGCGGTGATTCATGACTTGGGAGAAGCAGAGATGTGGTCGGCTTTCTTGGTGGAGCGTTGGGCAGCTGCCTTGGGGGCGGATAATGAGGGTGATAAGGGAACCCTACTTCATGTGGCAGCATCAGGGAGAGCAGGGATGCTGCATATGGGGAACATGCTGCTCTGTAAGGAATTTTTGGTTTTTTGTTTTTTTTTTTTTTTTTAATTGCAAACCACCTGCATGGTGCTTTCTTTGGATTAGCTCTTTTCTACTTACAATCAGCAGAGCTGAATTTTTCGGTACGGCCATGGCGTAACTCATTCTAGTGATGAGATGGTTTTGACTGAAGTTGCCAAGACCAGTCAGGGATGTCCATGTGTTGGCATGAGGGCTTGAAAAGAGAAAATAAAAACCTGCTTTTCACTCCCAGCTGGCTCGCTGCATCGTACAGCATTGCTGTGCTGTGGCCTTTCTCTGGGAAAATGAAGCAGCAGACAAAAATGAGCTCTTGTGACACAAGGAGGGGATTGAGGTCAGCTGGAAATGGTGAGCAGATGTTGCTGTATGAGTGCTCTGCACAAAAATTAGGGGTTTTGTAAGATTTTGGTTGATTTCCTGCTTCACGCCCCTTTCTTCTGTGCCAAATGAAAAATCTACATATATATTTGTGTATGGAAACAGGCATATATATATATATATAGCTAGCTTTTGAAAAGGCCAGCTTGGGTTTTCCTTCCCCTTTACTGGTGACAAAATGGAATGGAAGGAAAGAGAGTGGAAAGACTGCGAGAGGTTTTCTGGTTCTGAGAAACCTCATCCAGTCCTCAAAAATGTCTAGGGCTGCTGCCGTTGCTCCGGCCCCTGGCCGCCGTAGGGCTTTCCGTGGGACCTGTCCCTCTCTGTCAACACCTATAGAGGCAGCAGCCAGATGTGGTCCAGATGTGGTGAGTGGCAGGAGAAGGGGATAACCACCTCCCTGGTGTCTTCCAGCTGTGCTGGGGGGGAGCTCCCACCCCTGGGGCTGTCCCTGTGTGGGGGCTGAGCGTGTCCCAGGGGCAGGGCATTGCTTTTGGCCCTGGTTCGGAGCTGTCTGCCGGCTTGATGAGGTGCAATCCATCTCCTCCTCCAGACCGTCAGTGAAACCATGGCACAGGAAGCAGAGGTGTATTAAAGACCGCGTTGGTTAGCTCCGACGCCCTGTTTTTCTTCTAAATAGCTTCCACTAAACTTGTTAGCCTTAAAGCACTTGGAGGAAATGTTGATAAACTTGCAGTATTTAATTTGATTGCATGAGCCCATCTTCCCCGTGCGAACACAAGGCTTGAGGTTATTTAAGAGATGACATTCCTCTGGTCCTCCTGTGTTCTCAGGACACTGGGAAAATCAGGTAGAAACAGCTCAGCTACTGCTGTAAATAAGCTGCTCTGCAAGGATATGGGTTTCGGGTGGCCACCTCGCTCCACACCCCCGCTCCCTGGGTGTGCGTGGGACTCACCATCCCCTTTTAGGAGAAAAAGTACTGTTTGATGTCCCAGCAGGACTGGGCAGGGGGATGGCACAGGCTGGCTGGTCACCTCTCCGACTTTAGCGGGAAGGTCTTGACTTCCTCCAGGCATGAGATGAAGAAATAGAAATACAACCCCTTCCCTCTCCATATCTTCCCCCAAACCAAGGAATTTTGATGCTTGAAACCTGTCTGAAACGAGAAGGAGAAATGTTGGAAGGTTTTGCCTCTGACAAGACCGGTGCCGTCAGCAGCGTTGGGTTTGGAGCTGTGATTTCTCGTATGCGGCATTTAGTGGGGTAGTGCCTGTTAAGCCCATCATTTACTGCTCAATTGAGAGTGACATGATGGGAACATCTGGATAAATGAGTTGTCTCAGCAGAGTTTGTAATTGTGGTTTACTGGTCCTGTTTATAGGCTGCGGATTATCCTCCCATTTTACCCTCAGAGGTATTCGCCGAGCTTTTGCATCGCTGGTACCGCTGCGTGCAGCTGTAACAGAGGGGTCTCTGTGGAGCAGGGGTGTTTGCTGAGGTTGGGCTTGCACCATGTGAACAAGCACCAGCTCTGGGAAGGTTTGTCCAATGCTGTTGAGCTCTGCTGGCTTTCTTAGCCATGCTTATCTGGGGAGAGTTGCTGGTTTTTGATGTGCAAAATCGTGTACCAGGGCAACTTGTGTGAGCTGTTAGACGCTTCAGGAATGGGGCGCCAGGTGGTTGTTAATAATTAGTTCCAGAAGTTGGCTACGAACGTCGTTTCCTGCGGAGGCAGAGGGACTGCTCTGGGAGGTGTTTTCCCTTGGGTCAGCTGGGTTTTTTCCCTGTCTTCTTCCCCAAAGGACGAGCGATCCGGCACGGCCTCGGATGCTCCCGTGCGTGCCGGTGCCTGCTGGGTCAGCTCCCTGGGGCTGCTCGCCTACACGACGGTGGAGCTGGTCTCTCCAGCCCCTCCGTGCCGTTGTCCTGTGGAGCCCCTGGCCTGCGAGCAGCTTTGCCCGAGCACCCTGGTGTTTTGTTTTCCAGGGCTCGCAGCCGCCCTGTCCCTTAAAAGCCAGACGATCGTTTAGTTGGAGCTGCGTCACCGGCTCCTCCGCTCCGTGGTGGTGGCCGAGCTGCTCCGACCAGGAGCTCAGCTGTTCATGACTAATTATCCCAAAGATCAACTTGGCTATTTTGATTCCAGGTCCAGATTCATCGGCGCGGCGATTGAGCTGGGGGATGAGCTGTGGTCTCCCTCGGGGCAGCTATTTTGGGGCCACGGAGCACTGCTGGCAGAGCCTGGGGCTGCTGGAGGGGTCAGGCTGCCAGCTGCTCGCCCGCGAATGCATCACCAGGAGCTGATGACTTGTGGATATTTTTCCTGCATGTTTTTGGCTCGCCAGGGGATAGCTTTGCACGGCGGTTTTTGCACGGCGTTGGTGCACCAGGCGGTAGTAAGCAGGACGGGGGGGGATGCAGCTGCAGGTGCCACTCCAGCTGAGCCGGGCGCCTTCATCCGAAATAGATCTGCCTAAAAATCTCCGGGGAATGCTTTCCCCTCACCACAGGCATCCTGTGGGGAAAACGTGCCAGTCTGATGGCTGCAGCCAAGTCCAGGAATGAGGGATGATGCTGCCAGCTCCCAGTACCCTGCTCCGCTCCTACCCCCGCTGCGGGGCTGCTCTCACAGCTCTGAATACGCTCACAGTGGGTCTTCAGGTTATTTATCCATTATCTTACAGAAAACAGCTTGATCCATTCTCTTATTGTCTCATTATCTACTTATTTATCTTCAGGTTGCCAGGTCCCTCCTGGGATACCCCTTGAGCATGTCTCCAAGCTCACCCTGCAACCTTGTAGAGGAAGAAATCAATTTTTTTCTTTTAATGTACAAAGCAAAAAGAAAGACTCGTGGTAATTTTTCTTTCCTTCTGAAGCAAGGGATTTGGGGTAGATAGGAAACATCATGATACTCGCTGGCAATCCCGTGAACCCCAACCAGTATCTGTAGCGTAACACCATCCGCACCCAGGTGCTGGTGAGGAATAAATGGCAGATCAAGTTCCAGTCTCGGTTGCAGTGGTAAAAAACCAGAGGCATTGCTCAGGATTTACAGGGGTATAAGCATTCGGGTCCCGTCAAACCATAAATCAGTCCTCGATTGCTTCCCACCAGCAGCCCAGCCCCATCCCGGTCCTGCTCAGGGGTGTTTGTCCCCACGTGGTCCCCGCGCTGCTCGGCCTCCTCCCGCTGCAGCAGCCTTTAAACCCCAACCGTTTCCATGGCGATGTGGAAACAGGTTTTATTGCAGTCCACGTGGGGGAGGGGGGAAAAAAAATACTGAGATCTAAGAAAAGTTGTACTTTTCAGGACAGGCCGCTCGTCTCCCTGCCCGCAGCGTGTGGTGGTGGGATGGCTTGGGATAAACCTGCCTTGTTCCTCGTGCTAGCCTATGTCAGCTCAATAAGCAGATTTTTTTTTTTTTTTTTTTTAGTAATTACAGCTAGTCTTTTAAGAATTTTTTAAGGATTTCAAATTAAGATATTGGTATTTAAGGCAAAGCCAAGGGAGGGGAAGGGTGGAAGAAGAGGGCTGTGGAATAGGTGCAGACTGCGTCTCCTCTCCCCGCCGTGTCTGGCGGTCTCTGGGGACACGCTAACCGAGGCCACCCTCCACGCTCAGCGCTCTGCCAGCCACGAGCATCTCTCCAGCCCTCTGTCTCAGAGCGCAGGTGAGCTCCCCTCCCCCCCTCCCCCCCCGAGAGCTGCCATTCCCAGGGGAGCCCTCGCGGGGCTGCCGGTGCTTTTTGGCACTGGGAAATATCCCAGGGAAGTGGGAGCGTGACTTGGGAACTCTTGTCCTGGAAGTTGCCGCGCTCTCCTCAGGGTTGGGGGAAGCAGGACCAGCCTGAGTGCTCTGACCAGGATTTTTTCTGCACATAAAACTGGACTGTCCTTGCGAGAGGTGAGGAGAGATTTCACATACCTTCCCACGGGGGGGGGGGGGGGGGGCAGAGGCACCTGGTGGAAAGGCTTTTGTCACATCCTCTAATTCCAAATACCATCTTAACTAACTCCCCCGTTGTCAATGAGGTCTTCCAGCCTGGCTTTTGGCTGTTATGAGCAGCACATGGCGCATAGCTTTGGGCTGTGCTGGCTTATGAATAGCAAACAGCAGTAAAAACACCCATTCCTTTGGTTACCTTTTGCTCCCAGGCAGCCTGGGAAGTTGGGGATGATCATCCTTAGATCCCCTGGACATGTCATAGTGTAGGTCTGTGGCTCAGTGGCTTCTCCACCTCCTTATTTCCCCCAACCAAACTGAGCCATGGAGTTGGAAGCCTGGCCAGGGATCTGCCCTGTGGCTAAACACACCCCCACATCCCCCCCACCCCCCCCCCAGCCTGCTTCAGTAATGGCCCTAAGGCCCTGCTCAGCTCTTTTCAGAGGGCAGACAGCCCCTGGTCTGCGGAGCAAGGGAGGTGAGGATGCAGGGCATGGGTATTTCTCTGCCCACCCCCACCTTGGGTCTGATTTGGAGTCGGTCCCATTCAGGTCTCTGAGGTCCTCCCCCCCAAAAAAATCATCTGAAAGCCAAAAGTTTGACTCTACCTTCTCTCCAAAGAGCGTTTTTAACACTGCGACTGAGGGTTACACCTCTTTCTGGATGCCAACGATAACGTGATCATCTCTGCAGCTCCGGGAGCTTGAGCTGGCTTTGCCTGGCCGAGTGCAGCTGAAGGACCTTGGCTTCTCAGGCTGGGCACTGGGGTTGGAGGTGGGTGGCAAGGGGAGGGCAGCACAGCCGTGCTGGGCAGGAAAACAACCCCCACCAGCACAGGCTGAATTCGCCAGTGGGACTGTGCTGGTGTGGTGCCAGCGTAATACTGTGGCTCTGCTTGTGGAGTGGGAGAACCAGATGCCTCTTTGGAGACGCAATGGGACGAACGTTCACCACGGCCGGGATAGGGACGAGCACGCTCAGCCCCGGGCGCCAACACAGCTGCTCTCCAGTGGGATCCTGATCCCTTCTGACAAGGCATCGCAAGCAGCAGCCCGGGTCTGGTTTATCCATATCCCAGCAGATGGATCCCTTTGGTGTCCCTCTCTGGCAGCTGGTGATGAAAAGGTCCTTGGTGCCACGCGTCTCGGTGCGCCAGGACAGAAGGACGGCGTCTTGCAGGAGCTGCTCTCCAACCACCGCGAGACACGGCAGCGCAGGACCGGCCAAGGAGGACGGATGGCCAAGGCTATGGATGAGATGAAGAAATTAAAGTAGCTACAGTTCAGAGTTTGGCTTTGCTTTTAGGTGGCTGTTCGTAAAACTGCCGTGGTCCAGGTAGCGCTTTGTGTAAGCAAAGAAAATGATCTCGCGAAGAGCAGCCAGACTTGCTTTCCCTTGGCTGAGAGGTCAGCAGCCCGCGGTGTCACCTCTACCCTTCTAGCTGTTGCTGAAAACGTTTTCTTTTCCCTCCAGGCCCCTCCTGCTCGCTTCTCACTGGGCTTTGGGAGGGTGTGCGTGGAGCCAACAGGCAGCTCTGCCTGTGCTGCCACCCCGCTCCTGCCGAGGATGCGATCCCACCCAGAGCAGGGTGGCTTTAACGAAGACAGGGGACATGAAAACAAAAGGGACAGGGACTTGGGATATCTTAAGCCACAGCTGCAGATCTCCCGTCGAGATGGAAGGACCTCCTTCCACACCTGGACGGATGGTTGTAGCCCTACGACCACCTCCTTGCCCCCCTACGCGGCTGGTGGGGCTGTGGCCGCTCGGCTCCTCTCCTCAGGCCCCGCTGGTGCGCATGGAGCTGCCCGAGCTCGGAAATACGGCCGCTGCCCAAGTGCAAAGTGTAATTACAATTTATCCTTTCATTTGCTGACCCCATTTTGCTTTGGTTATTTGCACGCCTTCACGTATAATGATGGGAGCGGCTATTTATCAGCACGAAAGAGCGGCCTGAAACGGGGAAGGGCTAAGCCAGCTGCTGTACAGCCCTTCAGTTTTAAAAATAGCTGATAGTCACTTCTCTGTTAACTCTTTCCCTCTGGTTCCTGAAGCTGCTTCAGCCCCCGAGATCTCCTAAGGATGCTGATGAACGGGAAATGGTAATTTTACACATTGGGATGCTGAACAGAAGCTGCTGTTCGTAGCTCCAGGCGCTCCGTTAATTAAATCACCGGACTCCGCGGGGGCCCGCTCCGGCGAACCGCCGCCTGCCCAAAAACCCAGCTGGCGGGGTGCAGAGGCGCTGCAGCGGGTTGCTGCAAAGCTGCTTACAAAATATTTCTTCCCTCAGGCTGTTTTTTAATTGAATAGTCGGGATTTGGGTAGCTCTGCTTCTCTAGGATTAGATATAAGTAATTGAGATGGGGGAAAAAGAAAATTATATATGTGTATCTTTTTACGCAGAGCCAATTTTAAAGCAGGTGGGATTTGAAATTCATGGTAATACCTGTCCTTCCAGAGGGTGGACCAGCACAGGGGCCGTCCTCCTTCTGCAGTGCCTCTTGCTCGGGGCTGCTCCTCGTTTTCCAAATATTTGGGGAAAAAAAAAAGCAAACAAACAAAAAAAAACCAACTCAAAAACCAGACTTGCTGGCCATTGAGAGGTGGGCTGGGTGGTGGTCCTGCAGCCCTGCAAAGCAGGGTACTGCAGAGAGATGAACTTCAAATTCATGCTGCTGGTTCAGCTGCAACACCCCCATTTTTGGGCAATTAAAAGGAGAATTTTAAGTAGATTTGATGTACTTACTTCCGTCCCCTTTTGGCTGAACCCACATGTGCTAAAGGAGGGTGCCCTGAAGGCCGGCAGCCGGGCGAGCTGCTCTGTGGCTCAGGGTGGGCTTCCTGAAGGTCTTTGCCTCAAGGTGCCAGCTGGTTCCATGGGTCCAAGTGGTATTTTCTAATAGCACCAGCCTGGCTGTGAAATCCTGCAAAAATTAACAGAAACCAAACAAAAAGAACCTTGCTTCTTGTTATTTCTGTAAATATTATTTCTAGTATTACTAGTATACGTACTAGTATTTTTAGAGAGGTAAACGAAAACTCCTTGTGCTTTTGGCTGGGGGTGAGCACTTAGAAGTGCGAGCGAAGTGGCAAAAACTTGATGGGAATTAAAAAACCCCACCCATTGATTGCTGCACCAAGCTGTCGACAATCCCCAAGAAATACCTAAAAAATTCAAATAGCTCAAATCATCTCAAATCCAATCTCAGACGCCCACATCTATGATAGAAGGTATGTATTTTGTATCCTACGGGGCGGGGGGAGGTGGCGTGCCTGTGTTTGGGTGCTGGTCCCCAGTGTCCCCCGCCACCCCGGTGCCACCCCGGTGCCCTTTCTCTGTGTTGCAGCACCTACGGGGAGCTGACGAACTGCACGGCGCTGATCGCCGAGAGGCTCGACTGCTACTGGCCCAACCGGCTGGTGGACGAGTTCTTCGTGGCCGTCCACAAGCAGTACTTCAGGAACTGTTCCCCCTCGGGCCGGGCGCTGCACGACCCCCCCAACGGCGTCCTCTGCCCCTTCATCCTGCTGCCCGTCCTCGTCACCCTGCTGATGACCGCGCTGGTGGTGTGGAGGAGCAAACGCAGCGAGGGCATCGTGTAGGGACGCCCCGCCAGCGGCACAGGGGGGAGGGACGGGAGGGAGCCCACCCCGGAACGTGCCTGTTTTGGGGGAAAACCCTGGCAGAGGAGCATCGCTGAGGGGGTACCAAGGCGCGGCGGCAGAGACAGCACCACAACCCCTCCTCCTTCACTGGTACCTTCTGTACCGCCCGCGTGTCGCTCGCCCGACGGTTTTCAAATAAATACATCATTTAAGACATGGTTGTTTGGCAACACGGGATGCCGGTGGCCGGCGAGGCCGTCACGGGCTGCGGGGAGCTCTCTCGGGGTACTGGGGAGCACTGGGCATCGGCACCGCCACGGCTGCGCTCAGCCTGCCCCAGCTGCTTCCCTCCTGGCACGCCCCGGCATCACCTGCCGAAACAGGAAAAGTTTTAAAGAACAAATAAACCAAGCAACCAAACCACCCCCCTCCAAAAAATAAATAGTAAATAAAGGGGGTGGGATCACAGCGTAACCATGAGGCCGGTGGGTCTGGGTGCGACCCTGGGCGACAAGACCACCACGGCTTCTTTTTTTTCTTCCCACACGAGAGGCATTTTCTCCCCTGGCCCCCAGCATGAGGACAAGGCCTGCACGGGGCAGGTTTTGTCTAGGGGATGGGGAGCAATGGGTGAAAGTCGGCAGTGGGAGCTGGTGGCACTGGTGGTGGCCTTGGCAGCACCCTGGGGCTAGGGATGGGAATAAGGTGCTTTTCCTACCTAAATAAATAAATACGTAAATAAATCAGGTGCCTGGTGCGAATCCTCTGTGAAGGCTGGGGTATGACTAGATGGGCCCCCAACTCCTCGCTGCCCTGAAGGAGCCTCCGTGATCCTTGAGACCCCCCCCAAAGTGTTGAGCCCCATCCCATGAGCACCCTTTGGGGTGGCACTGGGGGTCCCAGGGGTGGGTGGTGAGCCAGACCTTGGTGGTCTCAGGACTGCTCTAGAGCCCCTTCAGTGCCTTTGCTGGCTCAGGAAGGGGGCCGCTGGGGAGACCCAGTTCCCCCTGGCCCTTATGTTTCCCAATAAAAAAAAATAAAAATAAAAACCCCCAAAATTGCATGTGCCGGGCTGTGGGATGCCCAGCCATCTGCCTGGCCCACCCCGGCCTGCCTGGGCACGACTCCTCTTCCAGGACACTGCTGCATGTGTTGGGGTTTTTTTTTGCCATTTGTTATTTAGGGCTTTTCTTCAGGAGCAGTTGAACAGTTAATTGAAAAAAAAAAAGTCAGCGTTATTTGATGGGAAGTGCCGAGACTGCAGTCCCTGCAGCCAGGAAGAGCTTCAGGAGGCTTTCTGGAAGATGGTTAAGAGCCTAGGATAAAAATAAATGAATAATATTAAAAAACCCAAAAGAAAAAAGCAGGAGGTTGTTGCAAAATTGGCACAGAAGTTGCAAAAGCCAATTCCTGCAGCTATTTGATGATGAGCCTCCATCCACTGCCCGGCTGCAAGGGAAGGCGACACTTTGGGGATGTTTAGGCTAGTTTGGCTCCTGCCATCGCAGAGGAGAGCTCCCCAGGAGATTTCTGTAGGAGTATTTTGGCCACGTGCAGTGAACCGTGACCTCAGGGACACCCCAGCTTGGTGCTTCGGCAGGAGGCGGAAATCGAGGGTGGCTGGAAGATAGATTAGTTGCATCTACACTAATATACACATAAATAAATATTTACAAAAAAATAAAAGTATATATATATATATATATATATAAAAACCCCAGCTCCTCATGTTCAGGAAAAAATAATTCAGTTTATTTTTCTGGACTGTGAGCCGATGGACTCTTGTAGGATGAGGGGCAGTATTTTTCCCCCGCCCTGTGTATTCTGGATGGAAAGACACCCATGCTCAGGCCTTCTTGTACAGTATTTAATAGTATCCAAACTTCAATATTCTGCTCATCTCCTCTAGGTAACAGAAACACAGTGAAGGGATTATGCAGCACGACTGTATCGGGAGGCGTGGGTGACTGCTCAAGAAAACAGGGAATTTTACCTTTTTTGCTGAAGGATGGAAGGTGGTAACGGTACCAGGGTGCCACTACAGCAAAGAGCACTCGTCTTGGTTACAGCAAACTGGTTCAGCATTTTTTTGCTCAAAAATTAAAACCCTTCCGATTCAGCAAGCAAAAACTGGATGTATTTGCCAACATTTTCTATTTTTGTCTTTTATTCCTTACCTTCCCTGACATTACTATTTTGGCAGCAAAGATCTCTCACCGCAGTTGCCTGCTTAAAATAACATGCTGATCCGTGTTTCATTTTAGACACAGCGGCAATATTATCCGAGGATGAAGCTCAGGATAAGGCTCTCCTGCATTTCATTTCCCTGCTTTCCTAGACCTCCAGTAAGGTCTACGGGAGCTTGTGAAGCTGTAAGGGAAAAGGCACAGGGAAAGCTTAGCAAGGCTGCACCACGCTTAAAATTTGCAACCCAGCTCTGCCACGCTAGAGCTGGAGACGATTTTGCTTCCCCTCAGTGTCTGCAGTAGGAAAGAATGAAAGCGTAATCATTTGGGGGGGATAAAAAACCAACAGTCAACACCCGAGCGCTACACATACGCTTGCTCAGTATGAAACCACACGAACATTTATTTCTATGATTTATCTATTTATAAAAGCTTGAATCAGTTCCACGGCACCTCCTCTGCGTGATCCCACGAGTGAAATGCATTTGGGCTGCCCCGGGCACCGCCCGGGGTCAGCGGGGAGCTCTGGCACACGGCAGGCAGCAGCCTCCGCACGGCATTTACTCCGAAGTGATTCCTGAGGCACACACTACTCTCTTCTGCAGGATCTCTGCTTACACATACCGTGTGTTTGATATAAAGCTACTTACAGAAAAGGCAATTACAGCATCATATCCTTGCAAATTACCAAAAAAGCCGGGCGCGCACGGGTGTTTAAAAGAGGGTGCGGTGCGGTGTTATGCTCAGCTGTGTCATTAGACATTCCCTTTCAGTGCAGAAGTTTGAAGAACACAATTAAGGTGTTCTCCAGGTAACGGTGCTTGAATTTACCTTCATCAGATCGAACAGCATCTGACGCTTCCTCACCACATCCAGATTGGAAAGCCAAAGGCGGATTTCTTAAAAAAAAAAAAAAATCTCCCTTTCATTAAATTTTCACAGAAATATATAATATATATATATATTTTATATATATATATGTAGTTTTACTAATACTACATATTTACTTAAGTTACGGGTTAGCCTGTATTTCTTTTAACTACTTCACACAACAAATAGAAACAAAAAAATACTGTAGCCCAAACAGGAGCTGAAAATAATAGTGTAAAAACTCCAAATGTGTGACAGAAACGTGCTTACATGAAACATTATCAAGAAATTCAATAGCAGACGTAGACTTTCATTTAGCACTTGCATTCTGGCAAGCCTTAGCTGAATGACTCTTGGAAAAAGCTTGTATTGTTTCTGCTCATCAAAGGCAACAGTATTGTGATTTGGTTCACAGGAGACCATTTTATTGCCAACTTGAAGTGTTCCAAAAACACGCCACCTTTTCTGTTTGTTTGTTTGTTGTTTTTTTTTTTTTTTTCCTTCCCCCTCCAAACTAAGCAAGAGTTAAAAAAAAAGTGTAATTACAATTTTCATAGTGATTTCTTTTAACTTCTCAAGCATATCTCATCAACAGGATATACAGTACAGTTCAGAAGAGTAAACATTTTTAAAAGTAAGCAAACAACTTTTTCAACCAACATAAACAATTTCTTGCTGTATTTATGCTGAACTCTCCTTTTAACATGGACAAGTTATGAAGTTAGTTTTCTTCTTCAGTACAACATGGACACAGGACTAGTACAATCCGGGCTGGTTTCGTTGTTGTTGTTGAAGTTAAGGACAACTCTAGTGCGGAAGCCATGGTCCTGCCATCCATCTCCCTTCATCATCTCGCATAGCGCTTAATGTAATCTTCAACTTTATTCCGAAAGTCCTCCTAGAGGAAAGCACAGTCAGAATTACTCCAAGCACGTCAGAGAAGGGACTCACATAGGACGACAGCGGCGGCGGATGCCCACAGCAGCAGTGGTAGGGTGGTATTTCCGCCAGGCACACGTTGCCCATGCGGTGTAGGAGAACTGAGGCGACCGCTCGAGTCCCTGCAGATGCCCGTGCTCCGCCGCGGACCTCCTCTGGTGACTGAACTGAACAAAGAATTTGCCAGCACCAGCTATCAACGTAGGTGCGGACAGACTGTGCCTGACGGGTCGCCGGGGCCGAGGCCGGGTGCCAGCCAGCGGCACAGCAGAGATCTGGCTGTGACAGAAGAGGCAGAGCTACTGCAGGGACTGTTACAAAAGCTGTGCACCTGCAGGCAGCTCCGTCCCAAATACTCACTCTGGCCTCTCCCTGGTAACTGCACAATATTGCAGCTGGCACATAACTAAGCGCATAATCAATCACTGCCCTTTGTTTTTTTTTTTGTTTTTTTTTTTTTTTTTTTTTAATTGTCATTTATTATATATAGCCTAGAGAATTAAAAATTCATCATCCAAGTCACTCATTTGTTAAACTGGTTTAGAGGGAACACGCTTACACCTGTAGCCCTCCACAGAAAACCCATGGGACTATTATATAACCTCTGCACCTACGGAAAAGCACACATTTCTGGTAGTTTATAAAGCACAGAGATGCTGAGCAAGAGGAATTCTGACATACTTTTCTCATTTGATACTTGCCCAAGCCGGGATGTCAGACAGATGCTACATTCCCGTAATGTCATTCTGAGTCTGAACCTCACCTCGTGCACTTACAGCCTGTTATTAAATATGTTGAACACAAACACACCAAGTGGCCCATGCTCCAGATTCAAGTGGGGGGTTCGCAGCAAAGTGCTCCTTGCTTGATCTCCAGTTTTTGTGTGCTGGCTAGAATATAAAAAACCAACACACATGACAGATGAAGCGGGTTTGAACGCAGTGTCCTGGTGCAGCGGAGGTGCCTGCAGAGCAGGGGCCACAGGAGCACTGAAACCCTCTGCCCACCAAGCCAAGGCTCTGCACTTGCTAGGAAGGGCACCAAGTCTCAACGCCATGACCTGAGGGATGGCAGCAAGGCATGGTCTTGCTTTAAACAACGTAACTTATCAGTTCCAGTTTGCCAATAGAGAAAAGGATGCCCTTCAAATGCACACTGAGTGTTCTGGCACAATCCACTCAGCACAGAGCTAAATAAAATGAAGTCTGCAGGCACAGCAGCAGCTCATGAGCTTAATGCCCGCTGCAAATAATGACTGTTCATTGTTCAAGGACTTTAATGCCGGGTCTTTTTTACTTTTTAATTAACAATAGACAGAAGATGAGCGCTGCAATATTCACCATGACTTTGTACTAATACCGCTAAGAAGTTCTGAAGAGCGGCGAGCAGTCGCTTTTAACTAACCGTGAAGCTTGTTTTAAAATGAGGAGGAGAGCTGTCTTCCCTTGCAGTGGCATGCAGTAACCCATTCTGAAATTTTAAATATATGGTAAGATACTTAGAATGGAAACATAAATCATCAAAGCTAAAAAAATCTGTCCCCTCACCTAAATTTGTCCATTTCTATCTTGTCTACATCAGCTCTGTGCTCCCCCTTTTTAAAAAAATTTGGATTTCCCCCATGTCTTGATCAACATCTAGCTACACACTGCTACTAAATTTCTGCTAGGCATCACATCACACCAGAAAAAAAGCAGTAATATAGCCTTTTTGCTACAGCTAGCCTTGTCATGCATCGCTACTTCCTTGGCCCCAACATCATGCTTTAAACACTTCCTGATCAGCTCCCTTTATGATGGTTTGGTTTTCTGCCACTGACTTTTTCTACCAGCGAAAGAATAGAGGTTATCTCATGGTTGAAGTCCCAAATCAAAGGATCAAAGAGGAACTATGACCCATCAGAAATGTTGTCCATGATTTCGTTTTTCAGCTGATAAATTGCATCACAGAGATGCCCATGAACTAATATGAAAGTCCTCTGAATCGCAAAGAAGTTTAAAACACAGTTTAAGGCCAAAACCATCATAGCCATGGAAACAAAAATATAAATGCGCCTTAGGAAAAAAACACCCGTACAGATCTGTGGTTTGGAAGAAATAAAAGCAAAAAGCATGAATTACAAGCATCCATTACAGGAAATCACTGTAAGATGCTTGATACCTTGGCATCGGGCAGTAGGAGCCCAGGTGCAGAGAACAACCCTGCGAGGACAGAGATCAACTCTTCAGGGCTGCAGAAATCCCTTTTCTCCTTACAGGCCTACAAGACGGGCTGCCTGCACTTCTTAGGAGAAAGGAACAGCTATTTTGGCACAATATGGCACCTGCTAAAGGCAATATTCTGCATAGTGACTTCTAAATCTGCTGCAAGCACACCCATTTCCATGCTCTTACAACCATATGTTAAGCTTGCTAAGAAACTAATCCTACAGAGCTAACACTGTCTTCATTTTAAATAAGATTTCAGATACCGGGCAACTTCAATCCTTTGATGATGGTTACAATAACCAAGTATCACATTAAAGTGTTTTTTGAGTAACTGCTTACAAACAACACGTCTGTTAGAGTGGTTCCCAGACTTCAGGTTGCAAAAAAAATCTCTAGGTACCGTGAGTCTGTTAAAATATCACACAAACAAAAGTGCCCTTCCGAATTTGTTTTCAGCGCTGATACGCTGTGGACTACGTTGAGGCAAACTAGAACAATTACTCACAATGGCAAACAATGCGAAGAAACCTCTCATTTACTGGTTATGATGGTTGTTCTGTCGCTGACACCCTCTGTCAGCCTGTTCTTGGGCGGTCACATCATCAGAGGATGTTGGTCACAACACTACCCGATAAACGAAGCCTTTTGGACTCACCATGTTACTGGGGTATAGAGCCAAGTAAAAGGCCGCTAGCTACAAGATGGCAAAAAGACTCACCTTGGCAATACCAATCAATTTTTTAGAATAACCAAAACAGCGATACTTCCTAGTAGTTCTTTTGCTTGTTTTGCAACCAGCCAGGGTCACTAACACTCTTAGTTGCAATCCCCAATTTAGTGGAAACTGAATGAATTAATCAAGGGCTTGACTGCATGTTATTTCCTGCTCTTGTGTTTCACCAAGAGATGGGTCACTACAGGCCACTAAATTGGGCCCAAAGCTAAGAAATACCACTGGACATGCGATGGGGCCAACTGCACCTTCGCTGCATCTACAGTATCTCGGATCAGTGCAGTACAGACAGCTCAGAGCATCCTCTGCTTTTTCACCTGTACCTTTACGAGCTTTTCAAATGGGAAGACAGGCTCTCGGCAGTGACTTAACAGAAGCAGGACCTCAGTGAAGAAGGAAGGCTCCAGAAATCCACACTGTCGCTTAGGCTGACTCGCCAGATGAAGGAACTGACAGCATTGGCAAGAATATATTAACACGGTACTCGCTGCATGTGAACCTGGCTGCTGAACAGGAGGTTCTCATCCCATAGCTGTAATACTTCATCTTCACATGCCATATGGCTTAACAGTTCCTGATTAACAGGGGGCACTTTTCTATGTGCACATCTGTTTATGTGCAGTACTGAATAATCAGAAGTAAAAAAAAAAAATAACCAGAGCAGCGCATATTCTGCATTATAAAGAGATGCATACAAAATCCTAGTGGGAATGCTAAGGGAAAGAAGAGGGATTAACTTCATGGAGAACGGAGCTGGAGGCACGCCGTTCACCGGACATGTGGATGCTGTGTGGAAGCACTCGTTGCCATGCAGGACGTACCTGCCCTGCTGCTCTCTGGGATGCACAGCAGTGCATTTTACCCTCTCAACTTCCCACCGAGGACAGATGCTATGCATCAGGACCGACAGAAAGGTGGGTTAGACGGCAGGTTGTGCAAAACACATGATTTTTTTTTTTTAAAAAAAACCCAAAGTCTACCCACTTGAATAGAGTTTCTATCTCCAATTCTTTCTGTCAGTGACTCCAAGGAACTGTACACAGCTCCGAGACGGCATGTCTGCCCTGACTCCCAACCATCCTTTAACACCAAGAGAGACACTGATGAGAAAAAGCATATCATGTCCCATGGTTTTGATGCTGAGGAGAAGGGCCAGGTGGCTTGCTGCTGGAAATCCCCCCACCAGTTCATGTGCCTGCCTCTACACTGAAGCAGTTTCCCGTGTCATCAGAATTGTCAAGCCAAAGACTCATGAAGGGGGAGAAGGTTGCCTGTTACCGTGACATTTTACACCAGAAGCACTGATAGTATAATGCATCAAACTTCATCAGAAACAACTCAGCCAGCCATTAAGCCCTGATACACCATCAGTGAGTGCTGGAAATACCACTCAGAGGAGCTTTTCAAAGGGGAATCCTATTTTAAACTATCACCATTTGCTCTTCACCAACCTCATTGTACAGTATTTCTTTCACAGATTTCAAGACAGAAGACAGATGGAGTGAGAGGCTGGAAAAACTGCCCTTGGGTTCTCTGGAGATGTGCTGGGTGGTAGGGAAGAACGAAGCTCGGGTTGGGTTTCTATCTGGGAGCAGTACCTGCCACCTTGATGCGTTTAGGATGGAAGAACACACAGACCTGACCAGAGAGGCCTGTGCCTGGTGCTGGGCCAGGAGACAGGCCTGCTCTGTGCACAATGGAATGCCACAATTCAGGGACCCAAATCAGGCCCTGGCCTCATAGGCAGTATGGGAAATGGAAGCTCAGCCAATGCCAGTATCCCCTCAGCACAATGGCCATCCCATCACACAGCACAGAAACGGGAAGGACAGCACAAGTACCATATACAGTTCAGCAAATGACTTTCCCATACCTTTTAAAGGAAAAAAAAGGTATACGATGATCAGCTGGGAATAGGAAACTACTAAAAATGTAAACAAATGAAAACATCTTAAAGCTAAGCTGTAAGGAACTGAAAGAATCAATGTCTCAAACATTCCTTGACACAGAAGCACCGAGGGCAAGTTGTGGCCTTTGTGATTAGTCTAAGGAATGCTGCCCAGGGAAGGGCAGAGTATTGAAAGATGCAGGGCTCCACTTCCCGGCTGAAGTGCTAAATCCTTTAGATATGCCTAATGATAAGCTAAAGGCTGGACAATTACCCAAGAAGGAAAAACTGAGGAAGAAGTAAAGGTGGTAAGAGGGAACAAGACCACCTCTCATGGAAATGAGTTCCCAGAATACCTGCCTCTCTTTGTCTTTTATGCTAATCAGCTGATAAGATAAACTTAAAAGACTACAGAAAAACTTTGCTGCATGTGCTCCCACCACCCAAGATTTCTGGACTCTCTTTTTCATGCACTCACCACCCAAGATTTCCGGACCTAAGACAATGCTGGAATGAGGGGTGGTAACCAGACTCTTTTCTTTCCTCTTTCCTTTTCCCTTCCCTTTCCCTTTCCCTTTTCCTTTCCTTTTGATTTTGAGGGGTGGTGTCTGGACTCTTCTCCTTTCCTTTCATTTTCTTTCCTTTCTTATAGATTTATCAATAAGAGACCCCATTCCTTACAATCCTTTTCCAAGTTTAAGTTGTCTCTACAGCAAGTAAAACATTTTAACCGGTCGTTTGGTGTCATTTCACCTTAATTTAACCCAATGGGATCACAGAACCTTTACAACTCCCTGGGCTCCCAGTCCAGCTCGTAACATAAGCATACTCCATAAAAGCACAGCGGGTCCCCTTCCAGTTGGATGCTAAGAGGTACAGAGGAGCCCGGACGCAGCTCCGCAGGGCCCCACGTGGCACCTCTATAGCTCCCAGGCACCGGGCTGCAGTGTGTCCCCCTGCCCCAGCGCCATGTCCCTGTCCTAGCCCAGTCCTTACCCCAGATAAACAAGACCTTGGTGGATGTCCAGCTCCAAAGGTGCTCAGTTCTCAAGCCCACGTATGAGAAGAAACCATCTAAATCAGGAAAGTTTACACAATTTTGGAGCAGACCCAAAGCATCTTTGCCCTGAGCTGCAGAGAGGTGAGAGGGAAAGAAGAGCGATAGGTGAGTAGCCCTGTGGGAAGTATCTGCTGTGTGAGTTAATGCTGGCCAGACCATCACTTCATTTGATGAAAATCATATGGGGACAGACAATTGAAGAGAAATTCAAAATCCACCCGTAGATGAAGAGTATGAAATATAAGCTATGACATATTTCACAATGTTATTAGCTGAAAACTGGGTTACAGCACAGGCCACAAAGTTAAAACATACATCCCACTGAACTTCTCCTGGGTCTATTTTTGTACTTAAACAAAGAAGCTTTGTTTATACAAAGGAGTTTTAACAAATAACCTTAAAGCAGATAAATATATATAGACACACAGATTATATATATATGTATATTAGTAGGAACTCTGGCCAAAGACATCAAACAACTTAACTGATGTCATGATTTTAATTTGTGCTGTATGTTCCCACCAGACAGCATGACATGTGCGATGATTTGCATTAAAAAAATATTAAACAGCAAATTCTTATCTAATTAGCTTCAGATTAAACAAAAATACTGACTGATGTAATATTAAAACAATTCACTGATGAGCCACTCGTCTTAAAAACATGACACAGTGAAATGAGATTAAAAAAATATGGCAGACTGTAAAAAGTTGTTACTGCAAAGTATTTTACACTGAAGTCATAACCCCAGTAGCTGGCCAGAGCAGTATTTTATAACAAATTATGTATCTTTGAGGAGCACTTGGGAGAGGATATATAGACAATTATGGAAGCAAAAAGGAAAACAGCCACCCCAAAACTCCGTAAGAGATTGAAGCATGCACTCAAGAACTAGGTACCTTTTTGAAAACTGGGGTTTGATCTGATTTGATCTCTAAGAGAGGAGACTTTGTTTTTTCAACAATTCATATGGCACTGATTTGTAATGAGTGTTTATTATTAAGCTTTTAATTTGATAAAGAAGATCTGCTCAGTTATGCAAAACAAACACAATACTTCTTTGCTACAGCTACCAGAGAAGTTTGGAAAAGCTGTAATGCAAACTTTTGTCTCAGGAATTTTTTTTTTTTTTAAATTCCAAACAATACATAACAACATAACAACAATAACAACAATTCCATACATAAGAATTACACAATAGAAAAACCCTAAAGCAAGCAGATTTAGCTCATAAACCTTAATATACCCAACTACTGGTAGCACTTCACACACAAGTATTTAGCAAGATTTTTCTTCTTCCTGCTCACAATACTGACCTCAGTTCCTGCCCTCAAGTATGTGAGGGACCAGAGACTATTCCTGCCTCTCTGGGGGCCGTGTTCACAAGGCTGAAGGCACTGGCCAGTCCCTGCAGGACAATGCACAGTGTACCGCATCTGTCTCTCAATCGTAACTACAACCACCCAGACACTGTGACAAATCCTTTCTGATCCACCTTTACATCATTTAGATTTACAGTTCTGTAAAATTCAATTAGAGACAAAAAAAAAAAAAAAAAAACCAAACAAAAACACAACACAAAAATGCTCAATTGCTCCTGCCCTCCCCTTCTTTGTGTCAAAGAAAACAATGAAGTAATAATAAAAATGCACTATTTTAACAGAATACGATTTTAATCAAAAGTTTATCACCAAGGTTAAATTCTAAACAATTTCTGTTGGGACCTTACTTGTGGCTTTACTTAAAGTGCAGTCTAGTAAAAGGGTCTTGTGAGCACCAGGAACATGACATTACTCAGCTCCAGCCAAAGCTTTAGGAGGAAGATATAATAACCAGGTAGTTTTACCCATTAGCCCTATGGATTATTTTTAAGCAACCTTTTCTTTCTCTTCCATCTTGCAGGAAATAATGAGTGTTCACGCCCATCAACCCACGCACACCTTCTTCCATTTAAAAAGGAGCTGAATGAAACCTTTGAGTAATAAAAAAATCTCAAGTATGAGGTGTTTTTCCAATTCATGTTCCTGCCTTGCTATCATTTCCTTGTCATTCTTTTATTTAGCTCAACCTCTACACCATCTGAAGAATTCTCCAAGCTCTGTAATTAAATTTTAGTTCTATGAAGAAAGAGAAGAGTGGGGGGTGAAAAACCTATACATAGGTATCTCCCACAGGCTTCTGTGCCTAGCAGGCGCAGTCGAAACTGCATTGATTTTCACAGCCCATGTTCTCTACTTCAGATTTTAAACACTATTTCTAGACATCAAGTAACTCTGATTTTGCAAAATGGTGAGAAAATGCTTTAGTAGATCTCTCTGGTAGCTAAGTCCTAAGGAGAAAAAATGGTGGAATTTTTACTGCAGGGGAAAAAACCCACACAAACCCAAACCACACCACTGCTGGTTTTACTGCAACTATTTGGAAAAAAAGCATTGTGGGGAAGAAGAGAATCACTAAGTTTTGAACCTTTTTGTGGAAAGTATCTGTACATACAGGTAGGTTACAGAATTGATGCGAAAAGTAGTGACCTGCCTGCCAGGACACTGCTCTGGGGAGAAGTTGAAGATGTGTTGCAAAGACAGAGCGAAGCGTTTAGCATGCTGAACGTGAAGCAGCACGTCCACTTTGTTTGAGATTCTCAGATCTTAAGTAGGAACCATTTCCCTCATGCTTCCACAAACTTTCTGTTGTTTACCAGTGAAGCAAAGATAAAGGGAAAAAAGCTCTCTCTGAAGTTATCGGAAGAGGAAAGGGCTATAGATTAGGAGGCAGGGTGTGAAAACTGCCGAGGTAGCCAGGGATAACTACATCCAAATTCCCTTTGTGCAAAGGAGAGAAGTGAGCCAGCTGAAGGGGGCAAAGCAGCCTCCCAACGAAAATTGTTCCCTGAAACAAATGCGATGCAGGTCCTGACACTCTTGCCAAATCTGCCCTTTGGCTTACAGAGGAGCTTGGCTGGAGGCAGATGGTGGCCACTTTTGAAAGCCCTTTGGTCTCAGTGCCAAATGACTCGCGATTTGCCCCGACTGTGACCAATCTGCTTGTTACATTTATGATTTCGCCCAGGCTGCTGAAATCAAAGAAAACCTCCCGGGAGCTAAACCAGGGAGCACGGAGGTTGCCTGGTCACTCAGTGCCTGATGTCAGGCCCTTGTGCTCCCGCTCCTCCAGCGCTCCTGGGGTCGGGCCGAGGCTGGCGCCAGGCACACCGACCGTCTTGTCGATCCAGTCATTGGGAAGGGTTATAGAGAGCACCCTTCAAGAAAATTACCTGAATCATCCCAATTACGGCTGATGTTCACCTCCTCTGTGCTGCAAACACTTCCACCCATGAGGATGCCACTCATTCCCTAGGGAGGATACGTCCTCGGGATCTGAGAGCTTAATGGATAAATTACAAGCGCAGAGGAAATGGGAGCTGCCTGGGTCTGGCAAGAGGGTTTTTGCAAGTCATACTCTACTCAAGTCAAACAATGTTCAAACAAACCTGACCAGGCACGTGGGGAACTCAGCTCAAAGAGGTCAGACTGGTTGTTTGCATTCAACAGGCCACCTGTATGTTCCGCTTTAAAGCCATGCGTTTTTCTAAAGAATGTAAAGCAAAAGCTTTCCGTTTAAGCCCCTTATTTGCCTAAAGCACGTAAAACAAAAGCTTTAAAACATGTGCATTTCTTCCACATTTCTATCATTACCTCAGCAAGTCAAACCATCTGCAAAAGCTTAATCAACTCTGCTGAACCTGAAAGAGGCTCCATCCATAATCAAAGTGTTATGAAAGATGGATAATGGTTTCTATAAATACTTTTAGCATTAGGAAAGTAATGTTTTTCCTATTTACATCTGTTAGCACAATTAGCAGCTGTGCTGTTGCTCATTTGCACATGCCATTTAAGGTACTTTATGCTCACACGGAAAAGGCTTCAAAGGCTGTAACACGGACAGGGAACATAAAATGGGGGAGGCAATCCAAGAAAAACCCCAGTGCAGTTCTCTAAATGCAGGAATATTGCAGAAAAAACAAGTATGTATTCTACTGTGGCTGTCACAATTTCAGTGAGAACAGGAAACACCAAACAAGGTGGCTGGGCATGCAGAGGAAGTGAAGGATTTACTGTGATAAATACGGGGATAAATAAATGTAATGACTCACAGGGAGAATTCTTATGAAAAGATGGTTTTGCACTGGCACAGTACTGTTGTTGTTCTTAATAAGACAGTTAAGATGTAATCAAAGAGCAATAAAAACCTCACAACAAAAATTAAACAGCTTCCAAAAAAAACCACATTAAATTTCAAAGCCTTTTGGGGATAAATTCTTTTCCAGTGTGGTAAAAGCTTGAAAAGCTAAGGCTAGCTTCTAACACAGCAGATCAAGTTCTTCCCTTGAGAAGCTCCTTCTGCTGCTTACCGATTCCTAAACTGTAAATGTGGCACCCACGGGCACTTGCACTGGCTGGAGACGCGTGCTCTGAAACGAAACACCTGAAGAGAATTTCAGGACCACGAAGGTGCTGGGGCTCTAGCGCCGATACACACATCGACTGTCTGTCAGTGCCCTGCTGACATCTTCGGGAGCCACAGCGACACGCGCACATCCCCGTCAACAGCACGAAATCGAATCGGTGCGTGGAGCAGCTGACGTCTGAGCGGCGGCAGCGAACGTCAGGGAAGCGAGGCTGCAAGTTCTGGATCAGCTACGAGTACTTTGGGAATCATTACAGAGATGGGAAAAAAAAGTTTGCTTACACAAGAGATGACAGGCTTGTCTGGCCAACGGTGCATATATACTTCAATTCCACAGATACACTTTGTGGGTGTATTTAATTAGAACAATTCTTCAGTGTTTCATAACCCCTTTTAGAAGAAATCGGGAAATAGATACTCCATTCAGTATCCAGGAATAAATGCGAGTTTATTTTACTTGAAGGTGGTTAAAAAAACCCTCACACTTTAATCACGCCACAGTTTTGTACTGTTAGAAATAAAAAGCAGTGTTCTTGAAAATGTTCAGAACCAGCTACTTCCTATTAGGAAGAGAGATTTCAGGATGTCAAGGGCTGATGCAGGGCTATCAATTTAAACAAGAGAATGAGGTTAAGTGGAAAACCTCATACTAAACAACGGACAAAGACAGATCCCAGTCCAAGAGAAGCTCAAACATGAGTAAATAAAACAGCACAGCAAGAATGAGACTACATTAATTTGAGCAACACAGTGACTCAAGTATTCTACAATGCAAACAACATAAAAAATGAGGGCCTGAGAAAGCCAGCTTGAAGCAAACATAATGAGAGCAAGATCTGGGCATGCCTCCCTTTGTCAGCTCTAACAATATCTCTCTTGACAAGTACTAAACAGCCTTTCTGTTGTCTACCCTTCCTTGAGCTAAGAGTCAACTGCATCAACTGAGTTGTTGACAAAGTCCAGCCCTGAACAAGTTGAAGATGAAAACATACTAATTTGCTTCCTAAATTCTTGAACCCAGATCACAAATCAAAAGCCTGAGGAATCCCTGGAGGCCCAGATACATCCTGGTAGCTCTTTCTGAGTCTCTCTGGAAGAGCAGTAGGAGAAAACACACACAGAATAGGTCAGAGGAATGGAGATGGCTGTCCTGGGTAGAGAAATCTGCTGTGTGTTTGCAGTACAAAAGGTAGCACTGGAAAGAAAGCTGAGATCAGCACTCCAGTCTGCAACGCTGCAAGTCTTGGAGAGACCATTTGTAATGATGACCCCGCAAAGCAATTACTCGTACTTTTAAAGTATGATGTATCAGTGTCACAAGCTCTGGGACAACCAGCTGAGATCCTTGGTAAAATACACAACAAGAACAGACAAAATAGTCAAGAGAGAAAGGTAGTAAAGAGGTCAAGTTATAGCTTACCTCTGTCTTTATGCATTTCTTTTGCAAAGATTAATTTGATCATCTCATAGAAAGAACCATCTGGAGAGCTGTCTTGAAATCTCCTGACACACCTCAACTAAAGATGAAGCATCAGGAAATCCAGCAAAGACCAAGGAATTCCTGAAATGCTGTAGCAACGCCACATTTGGCAAAACTTACACTAATGAGTTTTAAAAACAGCATCTTCTTACTGTTTCTATGGGTATAGAAATAGCTGCACCACCTCAAACTCTTTTCTGCCATAGCCGTGGATCCCACAGCAAACTCTTGGGACCTTTCTTTTACACTATAATTTCCTGCCAAGCAAGACTGAGACATCACAAACTTCACATCAGAGTAATTCCGAGATCACGTGGAAGAGTGAAAGCAGAGAAGAAGAAATACAGTTTACAGGTGAACTTAAAACAATTAAACATGGTAAGAGGTTACCCAATGAGATGTTCAGACATTAACAATAGCAGAATGCATGCAAGAAAAGCAGCTAGTATGATATGGTACACAATTTTACAATGGGTTTTACAATGCCAATCTTTCTGTAAACCTTGAGAATTAATAACGCAAGATGAAGATGCAGTAGCTTCAAAGCCTTGACCACAATTATTTCTTAAGCAATCACAACAGCATGTCTTCCTACTGTTGGAATAAGAGCCAACAGTACTGAAAATTAAAAAAATTATGAGTTATGGAAAAATCTCCTAAAAATTAATGTATACAGCAGTCTGATTACTAATTACTTCAAATGTGGCTAAATACGGAAGAGGAAAAAAAGACAAACAGAATTAAAAATATGCAGATCTCGTGTTAAGTAGCAGAACTCCCTGTGGTGTTTGAATAGCTTGCGGGTAGTTCTCTTTACCAGAATAAAGCCTTGCTTAGTGTGCAAGAGTCTATTTGCAACCCACACATTTTAACCATACAGCTAGGGAATATGTAGCACAATCAAGAAAGGACTTTAAAAGGCACATTCAGCATGCAAAGAGCAAAATCCGATGGCTTACAGATTTGCAGGCTACCATTACTACTCTCCTCCCCACCCAGGCCCAATACAGATTCTCAGTTACACTCCTGACCACCTCCTGCAGTCCCCCCACCCTCCTGCAGCCCTCCTGGGTTGCACCCGGGTCTCCTCACCACTGGCTGAGGGAAAGGCAAAGCGCAGGGTCTGCTCCGAGCTGTGCATGCCTGCGCAGGCCGGAGAGCAGCCCACGCCGGGTGGGTCCTGGCTGAGCACGCACGGCAGGCTTTCCTGGTGGCTCACTCACAGACTGTCCTCTCTTCCCTGCTGACAGTTTTTGTGACAGTTATGGGAACTGGATGTAACCACTCCGCTGATCTGTCAAATTTGGCAGAAATTGATCTGTGCGTTTAAAAGCTATGGGGAGAGAGGGGGAGGCAGAGATGAGGGGACAGATGGATGGCATCACTGCATAGGCCTTACTCTCTCACATAAAAAAAAAAAAGACTAAAAAGCAAAGCAGTTGCTAAAGGTTCACTTCAGTGAAGCTCCAAGACAAACTGATTTAAGTACAGACCAGATAAATGGACAGTGAGGTGGACTGAACCAGCTGAACTGCTGGGCTCAGGGGGTTGTGACCAGCACACAAAAATACTGTTTAACCTCCTCATTAATGACCAGAATGAAGGGGCAGAATTTGCTGATGATATAAAACTGGGAGGAGAGGCTGATATACCAGATAGGTGTGCTGGCATTCAGAACCACCTGGACAGGCTGGAAAATTGGGACAGAGCTGAACATCATGAAGTTCAACAAGGGGAAATGCAAAGTCTTGCCTGTGAATAACGCCACCCACCAGTGCATGCTGAGGGCTGGCAAGGAGCTTTGCAGAGAAGGACCTTGGGATTCTGGTGGTCACCAAGCTGACCACGAACCACCAAAAACAACCACTAGCATCCTGGGCTGTACAAGGAGCAGCACTGGCAGCAGGTCAAGGGAGGTGACCCTTTCACTCCAGGCCTGAGAAGACACATCTGGAGTGCTGTGCCCAGCTCCAGGCTCCTCAGGATTACAGTGTGTTCTGGCTTCAGCTGGGATAGAGTTAACTTTTCTTCTTAGTAGCTAGAATAGTGTTGTGTTTTGGATTCAGCATGGGATTTGGTATGAGAAGAATGCTGATAACACGTTGATGTTTTCAGCTGTTGCTAAGAGATCAAGGACTCTCCAACCTCCCATGTCCTGCCCCTGCGCAGGTGCATAAGAACCTGGGAGGGAGCAGGGCCAGAGCACCAGGCCCAAATTGGACACTGAAATATTCCATAGCATGTAACGCCATGCTCAGTATATAGAGGAAGGGCAGCTGGGAAGGAGGGGGCTCGCTCTCGCTTCCGGGATTGCGACTGTGGGATCTTGGGATTTCGGGATCACTGGCTGGGAACCAGCCGTCAGGTGGTCGTATGCAATCTCATTGTGCACTGTACTTTCTATTATTGTTACTGTTTTATTTTATTACAATTATTAAACTGTTTTTATCTCAACCTATCAGTCTCCCTTTGCCCCTCCAATTCCCTCCCCTATTCCCCAGGCAGGGCAGGGTGAGTAAGCGGCTGCCTGGTGTTTGGCTGCCGGCCGGGTTTAAACCACAACAGAGAGACAGGGACTAACTGGAGTGAGCCCAGCAAATGGCCACAAAGATGATAAATAAACTGGAGCATCTGTCATAGCATGAGAGACTGATGGGGACCATTCAGTCTGGAGAAGAAAAGGTTTGGGGGTAACATAATAGGTATAAATACCTGATGGGAGGCTGCAAAGAAGACAAAGCCAGACTCTTCTCAGAGGTGCACAGTGACAGAGGCAATGGGAACAAAGTCAAATACAGGCAATTTCTTTTAAACATTGGAGTTTTTTTACTGTAAGAGTGGTGGAACATGGGAACAGGTTGCCCAGGGAGGCTGTGGAGTCTCTGTCCTTGGAGAACCTGAAAATCCAACTGTACGTGGTCCTGGGCACCCTGCTCCAGCTGACTCTACCATGAGCATGGGGGCAGGACTAGACCAGCTCCAGAGGTCCCTGCCAACCTCAGCGACTTTGTGATTCTGTGCATTTCCTTCTGAAAATGTCTCAAGGGTGAAGTGCTGGAAAACCTCCAGTTACAGAACAAACAGCCCTCCTAATGTGACTCAGAATCGCTTTACTTGGTTACACTGGGCATAAGCAAGGAAGAACAAATAATGTTTCTATCAAGACTTTTAACTTCCAGTTACATTAAAAACACAAGTTTATTTTCATGTAACTTGCCAGCTACCAAAGTTTTCCACTGTCTCCTTACTCAATTTCATCATTATTCATCATTTTATATTTCCTCAAATTATTCTGCTGCTGTTACAAGAATATTAGACTGACAGACTCCAAAACAATATCTAACTTTTATCAAAGAAGCAAAAGGATAGAAAACAGAAATCCTTCAAAAACGACAGCGGCACTGAGGTTGACACATCTATCCATACCACAGTGATGCACCAAGCATAGGAACGTTTTGTTAAAAGTATAATTTTTAGTCTTGAGGAACGAAGGAGGAAAGTGTCAGGCTTGTCAACTTGGTAATTCCTTTACTCTCAGCTCCACAGAAACTCTTTTGTTCTATACCTAATTATTATTATCTCATATTCCAGTATGTTCAAGACCAGATTGTTTAGCTTATAATATATGGATGGATTCCCCTCCTTTCCCTACCCAATTACAGTTCCACAGTCTAGGAAACTTTAATCAAAAAATTACTTTAAACCTGAAGTGCCCTGCAGTTCTGTATCTCTCTCCACTTACAATAATTTACATTAATCACATTAAACTGATTGCTTCTAATGATCAAGGTAAAAACTTTCTTTTCCTCTTCACCTATTTTAGTAGCTACCTGTACTGCATTGCCTTGTTCGGGAAATTATCCTCTTGATGGCAGCCTTTATTTTTATTTTTAAAAAGATGGCCACAGACTTTAATCACACACAAGACAGAATTTTCTTTCAGCCAAGTAATTATAGCTGGGACTGCCTGTAGAATATAGTAATTATATCATGGATGAGTAACCACTAGTCATAAGGATGAGTGAATGGTGTGGAGCCACTGCCAAGCCATTAAGAGCAACTCTCCTTTCAGCAGCACAAGGAGAACAGTTTCAAAAACCCAGGTGAAGCCTCTTTTTGTCAGTGTTATACAGTGCCAAAGAGGCTCCTCAATGGAGGATGGTTATCTGAATTCAGACACGAGAGTTACTTACTGTTAGGGACTCAATCTTAAGATTTGCAATGATTTCCTTGCCAAACATTCTCTACTCTGTTTATCACAAACACAGGCTGATTGTAGGGTTTAAGTTTCTAAGATGTAGGAAAGAAAACCCCTAGGACAAGAGTCTCAGCTGTGATTGCAGTCAGTGCAGTGTTGATTTAAACCACAGTCCAATCTCAGTTCTGAAAACCAGAAAAATGTTTTCTTTCGCAGGCAGATAAAAAAAAAGTAGAAGGTCAAGCTTAGATTATAAAATTCACTGCTTCTTTCTTTATGCATCTTAGCTTTTCTATATAACGGGAACCTTTGGCACCGACAAGTAAGAAGGACAGAACAGCAAAGCGGTCTGGCTTTACTCCTTCAAAACTGTACTTGTCAGAGCAGAGATAAAATAGGTGAGAAAGACTGTCCGTGCAGGAACATTACAGCAAGACTGAGACACATTCAAGTCAAAATTAAGGAAGGGGTAAGAAACAGAATGCAATTTAAATGCCAGGATATTAATCCAGGACTAAGAGGATTCAAATGAACGCCCAGACCCCCACTGCTTTATTGTCCTACCCAGGGTGAATCATTTCCCTCTCTACATTACTACATTCCCACCAGCAAAGTAGCAAAAAATCATGAGCTCTCCAATGGTGTGCTTTGTTCCCACAGATGAAATGCCCTAAATAAGAGCTAGGCATTAGATCTCAAATTTAACTTATAGTTAATTGACTCAAATTGACTTAGAGTGAACTGAGAATCTATGACCTTTGCTACCTCATCAGTGAGAGGAGGAAACTGCATCCTCTTACCATGATAACATGTCCTTATCTGCTTCAGGGCTCTGGCAATTTGTATAACTAAGTCCCATCTACAAGAAACTGTGATCACAATTAAAATGGTGGATGATGAAACTAAATTTGTAGATATCAGATCCTATTCTATTCACACAAAATTGTCAAATGTATCTACAGATTCTACTGTAAACCAACATTAACCAGCTTCATGATACTGAAAGTAAAAGAACACCCTATTTTTCTTTAAATCCATTTCTTCAGCTTATTATTAAAGATATCAAAATGAAATCACTTACAACTACTACTAATCATTATTAGAAAAATCAAGACAAGGTGAAAAGCTTGGCTTGACTGCAGCCAATGGAGAAAAAAAAACAAACAAACAAACAAACAAATTTGCAGTGGTGAAGTATTAATCTTCATTCATGAAGAAGCAAGTTAGAGTCTTAAATCAAAGGACCATCTTTGCTGTTGTCTGTTAAACCTTTCAGGGTTTTCTACCTATTTAAGCTTTGCAGATGGACATCTGTGAATTTTCAGACAATATGAAATAAACAGAATATTCAAAATATGTCCAAGCCTGGTTTACTGCCTCCTCCTCCTCCTATTAAATGTAATTCCTATTTATTTTTCAAGAGGGATTTCAGCTCATGGGTTCATAGGCTCAATGACACTAAAGAATCAAAAGCAGCTGTTGTTTTCTACAACAAGCACTGTAAGTACTTCGGAAGTTAAAAAGGACTTAATTTTAGTGGAGTGATATGCTAATACCCCAGCAGTGTTAGAGCAGTGCTTCACTGCAGCACTGCAGGAAACTCCACTACCTGCAGCTACAGCAATTGTTAGGTATCTTGTCCCTACAGATCCCACTGCTGGTGAGTATGCATCCCATCGGGTTCTTCTGGTCAGCAGCATCATTAAAAGTTGCTTCTGTTGTCCCAGCCAAATATAACAGTGAAAGCAACTGCCCAGTCCTCCAGGATAAGTATCTGTAATCTAGGCACAAAATTAGAGTGCCTGACCATAAGCTGACATAGTGGAGAGTACTATGTAATCAGAGAAGTTGTGCAATAACCAGCATCCTTACAATATCCTCGGACAAGACAATCCAGTGGGATGCTTGACTAAAGGGCTCTGGATAGACATGGCTAGTAAGTTGTTCATATGAAACTCATAGAAAGCCTGATTTTTTTTTTTTTCCAGTGCTAAAAATCTGTACAAAATCTGCTAAAATTAATGTCAACATTAACAACTGCTGACTCCAACAAAATGGGATGGCCACACGACCGCATATGTATAAGACTGGCAGCTAGGTTCAACCCATACACTCAACAGAAGGCTATGGGCTCAAAAGTAGGAACTTATTTGTAGCTTCTGCTGAGTAATAAAATATATTACATGGGAAGTAATTTGCAGGTTACATGGTAAATGTTTTACTATTGAAATAAAGCTCTTTCAAGACACCAGAAAAAAAAATATTCTGGCTTTATAGATTTTGTTACTGAATATTCACACTAGTGACAAGGTAGTCAGTACACGATGACAAGCTGAAATTTTCAGATAGTTTCCTCCTAAGTCTGCCAACATAGGGCTGGAATCCATAGAAAAGACACACTTCCTGACAACACTTCATTTGGCAGCTGTAACCAACCCACTTCTCTCCATTTACTTTGCCAAAATGAACGCAAGGCTAAACAAGGTAATATTTGAAGTCAGCACTAGCATGGTGCTGAAAAGAGATTCCAGAAAAATGTGTTTATTGCTGATCTACCACTTTCTTATGCCTTATGCCAGGTCATCAAATGAAATTTCAGACTATTTTGACAAATATTCAGTGTGCTACCCTCCCCTGACTGACGTGTATGCAAACTTGATTTTGTAGCTAAGAACACAAACAAGCAAGATGCTGTCAGATGTTATCCCTTCGTGCTGTGTCAAGTGAGCCATCAGCCACCATACCCAGAAGCACTGGCAGAGGCTCATGCTCTGGATGCAGAAGAGTGTTGACTAAGGAATTGCTGCCTTGAATCAAGAAAAAGCCAGCAGCAGCAGGTACTGTACTCACGGTGGAAGATGTTTCTTGACTCCAGTTTTCGATGTGTTCATACCAAAATTCTCCTGTGCTGCTTCTGCGTGACAGGTGTGCCTGCATCTGTCTCTCCTCAAGTCATTTTAGAGCAGGAAGCTACTCTGCCTCAATAAATTACAAAATAAATCAGATGAAAGCAGAAATTAAAGCAAGCAGCGCAGAGCTGTCAGTCATGAATTTAAGGCTACTGAGAAGCACGCAGCAGAAAACAAGCCAGTAATGTGACGTGCCAGAACTCCTAACTGTCTGCACAATTAGCAAAATACCAGGCTACCTACATCACGTTGGAGCTGGATGTTATATTACATCCTTCCAGTAACAGCATAGTTACATTTCGTTTTTATCTCCATTCATTTATGCAAGATTACATTAGGGTATGTTAACCCAGCATGTCACTAACAGCCTGCCATCAGCCTTTGTTCTTGCACAGAGGAGATGGGAATGAACGGCAGATAATCTGTATTCGCACTTCATTACTCCCCTGGGTCTTGCAGGGATAGTTAATACATTTTCACGTGCCATGCTGAAACAGATTAAGGACAGTTAGCTAATGCTGTTCTGTGAAACAACTGCTACAAGATCAATGCAAAACTAAAGACCCATGCTGAAAAACTCTGAATGGTCTCAATTCTTTTTTAATTGAAGGAAAAACTGAGGGCACTCAGCACTTTGCACATGTAGAGGCACGGGATGACTGATTTGTGTTTTCCAAGCTACTACCAAGTGTCAAACTCCAATCTGATCCTTCTTCCCTGCCAACAATTGATAAAGATGCTTTCCCACTATTCTGAGGAGGATATCAAATAATGCTTTGATCGTCTACATTCTCCATTCGGTTGGCTTGACAGATGAAAGCAGCAGATTATTATTAAAACATTTTCAGCTTTCAGTTTGACATACCATCATGTTATTGGCCAGGATTTAGGGAACAAACTTTGAAAATGGTACAGGAATGTGCCCATTTTTTAACCCCTTAAAAATAATTCAGTAAAACTTCATCTAACAGTTGGATGTTTTCAGTGAGGAACTACAGGACAGAGCCTGACATTCAACTAAGAGAAAGGCAAGACATTTTGGAAGAGGGACTCTAACATGTTCTGACCTGCATAGGTAAGCTTGTAAAGCTGGAAGGAGGGAGGATCACAAAACCGTACAGACCTTTTAAAACCCAACAGGTAGGAATAAGCCTGTGCAGTACTAAAAGAGGCAACAGTTGTGGACTCTGAACTCACAGAGCCCTCTGCTTGCAAACATACATGCTGTAATGATGATTTCAAGACTGGACACAGAGTCACTGTAAATGCTCTCTTCTAAACCTGAGTGCCTAGCCAGATGTTTCCACAACACCTAGCAGGCTTCACCTGGACCACGTATGCAGGGAACGCTACCTAGTGAAAAAGCAGCGAGCAGAACACAGAATAGAAGAGCTACCAAGGAACGTGACTGCCTCTTTTGGGAAGCTGCAAACTCAAAAATCTCCACTTTAATCAAAAGCTTTTCCACCCAACAGAACTCTCAAGGTTATTACAATGAAATGTAAAGGACAATTTAGTCAGAAGGCTCTTCAGTAAAATCTGGTACAAGGGACTGAAGAGCCTTTCATATCAAACAAAGAGTCGTGATGTCCAGGTAGACCTACGGCTTCCCTGTGGCAACTCTTCCAGCTGCTGTGGTGGGGAAGAGTACTGCCAGCTCCGGGGAAGCATCGATTGAGAGGAACATCTCTTCTCCTCCCTGTGACTTGAAGCCTCAGGGAAGCGGTGCAAAGAAAAAACAGCCAGACTTCAGTACGCTCCCTTCAGAAACAGGCAAAGCCGAGATTTTCCCTCTATACTGTCTCAGGTGATGACACAAGTCATTCTTGCCTGCTCCATCACTTCTCCCCTCTATGTCCCCCTGCAGTGAAACAGGCAGGGTGCAGCTGAGAAACTACTCCTCATCACCCGCCAGCATCTAGCACAACTGCCCCCAGGCATGGATATGCTCCTAGCACCACCTCAAACACATTGGTAACAATAAAATACATTTTTTTAAAGACCACCTGAAATGAACTTCAAGTAAATGTTTGCAAAATCATTTCTCTGTTCTAAGGCTAATTTTCCAGCTGTCTTGAGCTATGGCTAATCTTCAGGCATCTGAGCTTAAAAAATGAAAGTAGTAATGGAAATAGTAATAGTAATGATTCTTCAAGTATCATTAGCACTGTTTGCATACAAAATTTCATGGGCATACTTTTGGGATACTGGAAAATTTTATCAAAGTGTACGGCTGTGATGGGAAACTGCTGGCAAGAGGGACAACTTTGACAAAGAGAATTGGGCTAAAAATAACGCATTAATGAATTAAATGAGCGTTGTTTTTTAGAAATTCCTTGGGGAAGGCATTGGAAAAAACAGTTTGCCATTAAAAACCTTTGGAGTGCATTGCCTGGACCCAATCCAATAAAGAAACAAGCATTCAGATAGAAACAGGACATAAACTTGGGTAATAGAGCTGGTGTTTGACTTTTGACCTACTCATATGTAACTACTTTGCAAAATACAACCATTTCAACTGTTTTCAGTTTCTTCAAGGAACATTACCAATCAAAGGAACACAGCTATTTCACATAACTCATAATTATCTGGAAAAAAAAATGCTTGTTTAGAGCTGTATTTGTGGTAAAAAACACTAGAAAATGTCTCCTCTGAAATGTACAGTGAAAAGATGCAGCATCCATGGACCATGACATTTTATTTATTATATTTTGTATACTATAAGTGTTTTATATTTAAATGTCTTTTACAGAATCTTGGATAATTTTGGTGAGTATTAGCCAAGCAAACTGTTCTGCACCCAAATTCACCAACAGTCACTACATACCAGCAGATAATATGTCTAATTCTCAGACAGATTTACTTCAAGATATTTAACTGCTAACAATTAAATCTAGCAAGTAGAAAACCCAGTGAAGAACATCCACAGGAACACTTTTGCTTCCAGTCTCACAAACCCAATTAACTCAAAGCTGGAAGAAATGTGCTTGCAGGTCAGTCAGTCTCCATTTACAAAGAGGTGGACCAACCCAAATGCTTCAGGTGAGAGAAGTTAATGCACTAAATGATGTATTCCCTACAACAGCTACAATACCTCCGCTCTTGGGCCCTGCAGCCTGAGTCTCAAAGAACTAAGCCGCTCTGTCCTTGAGTTTCTCATAAAGCCAAAGATAAAAACCAAAAAAGCAGAGTCTAAGCACTTTGGAGGTAAGAAAAAAAAAATAAGAAAGTTATTTATTAGAATCCTCTTGCAGATGCTTCATTCATTTCCAACCCAGACGTTAGCTAGTGTCTCAACTGAAGGGCAACAGTTCACATTACTCAGTTGTTTCGATAAGTAAAGGTGTTGATCTGCACTGAAGATGCCGATCTGTAAAGGAGCCTGCGCTGGCTGGCAGGCACTGCCAGCTCTTCTTGTTTGGGATGGGTCTGGAGAAATGGCAGGGGAAAAGATCTGGTCTCTTCTGAACAGGAATAATCACTGCAGGGGCTAAGTGAGCTAAGTACTGAAATGTATACTCAATGCCTATAATATTAAAATGATAAAAAAAAAAAGAACAGGTATGACAGAAGCAGAGAAGTTACTGTAACATCAGTTAGATTAATTACTTTAAACCAGAAGACCTGAGGAAGAAATACAGATAATGAAATTTTTTTCCAGACTTTCAAGTTTTAATTTTATTTTGTGTTACTGTTTGTCTGCTTAGAGGATCCAACACTCCTGAGACATGCTAGCATTTATATTGTGCTTTTCATCGAATTCATCAAATAACATTTCAAACAGACTCATCTTCTGATATATGAAATTACATTAATAGAAGAAAACTAACTTCAAAGTGATCAATGACAAAAGATCAAGAAGAATACAAATCTGACGACACTATTTAGTTTCAAATACACTTCAGCTACTCAGATAAATGGATTTTCAAGGTAGACTTAAATCTAAATGTAATTACACCCTTATTATGTATAAGGACAGAAATAAAAAGACAGGAGGATAAAAGTACAGCTGGCCATGACATTATTTTGGAAGAGTCTTTAGAAGGATCAAATCAGAAATGATATACAGTCAGCAAGCGCTGGGACTTTTTAACTGTCTGAAGGCATTATCAGTCTGAAGACAAAATTACTCTAAACTTCATCAGAGATGAAAGATCCCAAATCTGCTAGCTTCTATATTTAGCACCCCGCAGGGTAGCTCGGAAAGGAAAGCACAGGGCTCCCGGTCAGTGTGACAGATTGGTTTATAGTGTTTGATAAAACCTGAGGTGGGACAGAAGAACAGCAACCCCCTTCCACTTTGACAACGTGCTTGACAAGCCAGACTTAGTAGCTTCTGGTATTTTGTCAGGTGCTGCTGGTTCTTGCCCAGTTGCCCAAGGAAGGGTTTGAGAAATTAAGATTATTCTATAAAAATCCTAAACTGTTTGCTATTTAAGGACTCAAAAAACCTGCATACAAGTAGGAAAAGTTAGAAAAGCTCTTCAATGAAATATGTAGTTGGCAACTGTTCCTAATTATCAATGGGATTTCTAATGGAATTAGATTAGTGCTCTCACTTGTAAAGACAAGAAGACAGTCCTCAAGTAATTCAAGGAAAATGTTCATCCCAGAAGACTCATTAGAACAACCTCCAAAGACTGCAAGCAATTGAGAAGAGAGACTTTTTTTTAAAGACTAGTTTCCTATGGAACTGAGGCTATGTAGGGCAATTAAAGTCCTAAGAAGGAACCTTAAGAGACAGCTTCAGACCCCATAAATTCATGAATATTATATATCCATCTCCACAGAAACAATCCTGAAATAAAAACATACTTTATTACCAAGAGAAGCCTTTAATAATTAAAAAAAAAAAAAAAAAAAAAAAGCCAAGCAGTAATGTATTTTCTTGTGTGAAAAAAAAGATTCAATAGCTGTCACAGCAACATTTAAGTGACACAAGGAAAAGTCTGTCCCAACACTGCTCTTCCTCAATAGCTTCTGATTTCACATATCACTGGTGCCAGCACTGTGTGATTTATCTGAGGGTGCAGTTCATGAAAATATAGCATTATCTCAGGTGAAATGAGGCTGCAGTACTGTCCTTGGTGTCTTCTGGAGGAATTTCACTGGTGTGTTAGTATTACTCTGGTGAGGAATCAGAATGCCATCATTTGAGCAGGACTAGAAACAGCAACTGTAAAGATGTTCTTTATGGTCTTTAGTTTTTAATAGAACTACAAACTACAAAGACTACAGCCATAACCACATCACAAATTGTCCAGTCATGTTTATCTGCAGTATGTTATATACAAATTCCAACTCTCCTGGATTTTCCCCTTAATATTCTTGCAAATGTATAACTCCCCTCCCTCAGAATAAAACCATAATGTCTACAAACAACATCATAACAGTGTATAAAGCTACCTGAAGACAGATGGACTAGATATAAAGTCAGTGACAACCAGAGCTGCTAAAATTTGTCAGATATAGTTAAAATCCATGCTTTCTAAAACCTGGGCCAGAACCAAACTCCCACACACAAAACTATGCAAAATAATTCATCATTAAAGTATCAAAACACCAGCTATAAGCTTGCTACAGATCTATCCGTGGAAAAGGCAGGGACACAATTAAAACTCCCTTTGCTGACAGCAGCAGAAGATAGCTAGGGGAAAAAAGGCAACACCAAGAGCCCTTTTACATATGGTTGTTGTACTGCCTGTTCTTTAAAAGCAGGCAGACAACAGGGAAGTTCAACGACGCAGGTACTGATTGGGACAGTCAGCACCTGGACTGCCCGCTGGAAGCAGCATGCTGACCCTTCCGCATCCAGGAGCAACTGGGTGATTCCAGAAATAATCACACTGAGCCTGACAACAGCCCTCATTCCTCTGGCTGGGGCAAGCAAAGGGAAGGCCACAAACACATGACATTAATGATCTTCTTTTGATGTGATTGCCAGTTACCTGGAGGCAGTGAAGTGAGGTGACACTCCTACTGTTCATTGTATTCTTGCACTCTATAATTGGAAATACAGGTCACTGCTTTCCAAGGAAGATGCAAATACAATCAGGGCTCACTGAAGTAAGGAAAGATGTGTTTAAGATGGATTCTTGGCAAGCACACACTTACTCCAACTAGATTTCTCACCTTTGTTACTGGTAAAAGTCCCATGAAAAGAAGCCATGCTAGATGTCTTCTTTTCACATGGGAGAAAAAAATCCCTCCCAGAGTGCTATCTATCTTACCCTTTCACACTGACAAAGCAGGAAGCATTTTCATGCACTGAATACTGACAGATGAGTTTCATTGAGAAGATGGAAAGATCATGCAGGAAAATAACACAGGGTGACATTACTCAGCTTCTCCTATTAAAACAACTCAAGACCGCATGGATGAACAAGTAAACGTGTGTTAACTAATCTGCACGATGACAAAAACTGCACCAAATGCAACACGCTAACACAATTAAAACAGGACAAAGCATTAGCATTCTCAGTATGGCAGGCCTAGGTGAGGAAGAAAGCTGAGGAATATTTGGAAAAACGTTTCTACTTTAAGCCACACGAACAGTGCAATGAATTTTCCTGTTGTATACTGCACATATGGCTTTGAAATGGTTTTTGGCAAAGGCAAACACTACTAGGAAATATAAGGGCTTTTAAGGAACACAGTGAATTGCAATGTCCTGAGGTAGTATCTCAAAACAGCCATGACAGAGGTATGTATGGAAAACATTTTCTGGATTTCAACTAACAAACAGCAGACACAGCACCCATAGCACCTCTGACTAAGGAATACACAAGTCCCAAACTACTAAGCTGATCTGGTTTTGTATTACCAAGTTACATCCCTATTCTTTCAGTATTCAGCCTACATGAGTGCCACAGAAAGCAATCAACAGAGCTCTGTTCACTGTACAAAACAGCAAATCCTACAATTCTTAGCACATCATTTTTAACTGAGTACTCATTTAAGCTTAATCACTTGCTCATTGCTTAGGAATCCATGAAATCAATTCAATTGACAATTAACAGCTGTGGTCACCCACATAATTACTGGCAGGCTGACTTCTCCACTAAACCCAAAGGGGTCCCAACTAATTAACTAGTAAGCAGTTCTTCAAATTCAACAAGAAAACATACTACCAAACTTGTATCAATGTGAGAAGACTGAATGTTGGGAAACACCTTGCTTAGAGACATCAATCATCTTTTTATTCCGATTTACTGAGCTCTAAACCAAGAGAGGATGGTTGTCTATCTTCCAGTAACTGTGATCTAACTGCAGTGCAAGGTGGGCACCAGGAAAGTTCCAAAAAGTAACACTACAAAAATGAACAATACAAACTTTCCCTAAGCTGGAAATAATTATGAGTTAAACAAAGATGGGGGGGGGGGGGGGGAAGGAAGGAGTGAAGGGAAACTACAATTTTATCTGAATGCTTTATTAAATGCAGAAGGCCACAGTCAATAAGCTTGCAATAAGGTTTCCGTTTAAAAACTGGCTGAGTGTGGAAACTGGCACCAGATCTACGGAAACAGTCACTAAAGAGGATGCAGTCAACATGCCGGAGGGCGAGTTCACCCTCCAGAGGGACCTGGGTGGGCTGGAGGGAAGGTCAACAGCAACCCCAGGAGGCCCAGCACGGCCAAATGCAAAGCCCCGGTGCTGGGACACGTTCAGTCCCTCATGCTGGGCTGGGGACAGCCCTGCTGGGAAGGCCTTAGGGCGAGGAGAGGCTGAGGGAACAGGGCTTGTGGGTGGAGAAGAGAAGGCTTTTGAGGGGGACCTAAAAGCAGCCCCCCGTACTGACAAGGAGGTTACTGAGAGGACAGAGCCTTCTTGGAGGTGCGTGACAAGAACAGGAGATTGAGCTCATAAGCTGAAAGGGGAGACATCTCACTGCATATATGCAAAAAGATTACCATGGGGGTAACTAAGCTTTGGAGCACCCAGCATCATTTAATGACAATCATAAGAAAAACTCAAGAGTGGCAAAACTGAAGCCTTACAAAATTGACCATAATGACCAGGAAATCACTTGAACAGTAAAATTTAATGCAAACAAATGCAGGGGTCCTATCTCTGCAAAATTAATTAAAAGTCACACACAGTGGCAGACACCATCCTCTGTCCCTGGAAAGGTCTTGTGATGAAAACAACCAATTACTAGACAGATCTCTAGATCACTTCTGTAGCTGATGATACTTTCTGCATACGTAAGTAGAGGGCTAGCAAGGCTGAATATTGAGATAATCTTTGTCTAGCATTTGTGAAAGTGGCCAATCATCAACATCCAAATTTGATGTGTAACCTTCCAAAAGTTACTGACATCTTGCAAAGTATGTGGGGAAGAACTGCAGAATTACCAAAACTGCATAAACAATCACGTGTACTTTAAAACATAATTCATGTAAAAGTGACTTGATGATCACTGGCTGAAGGATGCTCGAAGAAGTTCAGTAACTGACATCTCCTTCCTCTAGCTAAAGGAGGCCCCCCAGGGCTGGAAGCTGAAGCTGCACTAACTCAGATCTCAGATAAGACACAGTTTTTAAAAGCAATTAATTGAACAACTTAGCTCTGAATTTTGTATCATTCTCACATCTCAGAACAAGACTGCTTTCCAAAGAGCTACAACCAGGTGCTCAGGTATAAGCCATAGATTTAATGCAAAAATGAAGAGGTCCCTTTTGCAGGAAGAGATCAAAACGGTCCCTTTTAGCCTGATCTGTAACACAAACATTCACAGCACAACTGTTTTCCAAGAATCAATAATAAGGATTTGGTATCTATGATGTGATTTCTTCCAGAATCTGCAAGGCGGCAGTCCTTTTTTTGATGACTTAATACCAGCCTGCAGAACTGAACAAACTCTAGTCTTGTATTTTCAATAACCAGAGGCAGGCTCCAGATTAGCTGTTAACCTCTCAGGCAGCCACACTTAGCCTGGAATGTCAGCAAAGGGATCCCAGGATTTCAAATCTGAAATGACATCAGTGAAACACTGAGTCATCTCCTCCAGGGGAGCCACAGAAGACAGCTAGAAGTACATTTGTTTTGGCTGTTACAAGCCACATACTCCCACACTGTCAAATAACCAAAGGCATCCTCTTATATTATCTGCTAGATGCAGATGTTTGCATACAAAACTATTTGTATATAGATATATTTGCACATCTGTTTGTAGATTGTTCATGCAGGCATATATATTGCATATACACTATTTGTATAATTGTATTACACAGATAAAAATGTCTCAGGGAAAATTCATTAGCATTCCCATACTAATCATATTGGGCACTGCAAGTATTTTCTTAAGAGACAGGACAGGAGCACAGTAGTTTGACTTCACAACAAAGGGCTTATATGCTACGTGCCTGAGAGACAGAAAAACTAACACTGCAGTTGCATCCTTTGAGGCTAATTGTAAAAGCAGCCATTTCTCTCCCTCGCATAATTTATTCTCTCGACATAGCCATCATTTTGTCTTGATGTTGCTGTAAGACATACTGTGGAAAATCCAGCACTACCTGGTGCTGTCACTATCAATTAAATACCCAAACTAAAATCAGATAAGCTCCAAAAAAAAGTTAACATAGCAGAATATGAATTTTACAGATATCTGAGGAGACTAGAGTTTACTAAATAAAAAATGTTGATTCCAAAAATATTTTTAATTTAGAACACTGTCAAAAAACATACTCATTTTCCCTTTCACTTCTTTCACTGCTGTTATTTAAAAAAAAAAAACAAAACAAAACAACACCAACAACAAACCCCCAACTTCCATGCTATTAGTGTAGCAGTGCATACTTTGAGCACTCACCTCTCCGTTTTAAAATTGGGTAACATTCTTCCTTTCTGCAGATTCCCAAGATTTCCAATTTCTGGATGAGGTTGAGAGATAATGACTACTTAGCATTTCATCACTCTTTGGGAAGAGGACACTACTGCCTGGCTGCTCTGAGGTCTAACAATTTACGCCAAGCAGTGGTAAGGCTCGCCGCCTATCGCGGCCTCAGCACATCCAACACAAGACTGTCCTAGTACTATGGGAGCAACTCTACAAAGACCTACTCAGACACCACAGACAAACCACTTTCCCTCTGGCAGTCAGAAGAAATCAGGTGCCAAATTCAACACTCACAATGGTGTGTAGCCTCACTATTCCTAAAGAGCTACAAACTTGCCTGGCAAGATATTACAGAATAATTCAGTCTAACAATGCAAACAAAGAAAATGTTTCAGCCTGCTACCTTCACTACACTGGTTTTGTTTCTCAGGCTGTATCCCCTCTGTAACTACTTTCAGTGTTTTATGACTGGGAAGTCTTCCTGGCACTGTTTGTCAAAATGATATAACCAAACCATTAGAAAAAACCCTCTTCCAGAGTACGTGTCTACTAAATTTCTCACCTTAGGCTTACAGTCTTGTCCCAGCCCTGCAAACACTGGCAAATACCAGAATAGCTACAAGATCTCATTAAACAAGAAAACAGCTAGAAAGATGAATTCGCAATCCTAATGTTTCCTCTTGAAAAAATGAGATAAATTAGGCGCACTGCCTGACTGCATTTTCAATGAACTCTTCAAATCAACCTGGAAACTTTCTTCAATCTTTCAGGTTAACTTCAACAAAAGTATCAGAAGATGTATTTGATTGGCGTGCCAAGATTTTGGTAGCGGGGGGGGCTACTCGGGTGGCTTCTGTGAGAAGCTGCCAGAAGCTTCCCCCATATCCGACACAGCCAATGCCGGCCAGCTCCAAGGCCAAGCTAGTCAGCGACGGTGGGAACACCTCTGAGATAATGTATTTAAAGAAGGGGAAAAAAAACCTGCAGCAGAAGACAGAAGTGAGAATGAGAGAGAAACAACTCTGCAGCCACCAAGGTCAGTGAAGGAGGGGGAGGAAGAGCAGAGGTTCCCTTGTGGTCCATGGTGAAGGCCACGATGAGGCAGGCTGTCCACCTGCAACCCGTGGAGGTTAACGGTGGAGAAGATGCCCACCTGCAGCCCGGGGAGGACCCCACACCAGAGCGGGTGGATGCCCAGAGGAGGCTTTGACCCAGTGGGAAGCCCACACCTGAGCAGACTCCTGGCAGGACCTGTGGCCCCATGGCGAGAGGAGCCCACGCAGGAGCAGGTTTGCTGGCAGGACTTGTGACCCCGTGGGGGATCCACTCGGGAGCAGTCTGTTCCTGAAGGATGCACCCTGTGGGAGGGACCCACGCTGGAGCAGTTCATGAAGAGCTGCAGCCCATGGGAAAGACTCACATTGGAGAAGTTTGTGGAGGACTGTCTCCTGTGAGAGAGAGCCCACACCGGAGCAGGGGAAGAGTGTGAAAAGCCCCCCCCCCCCCCCCCCCCCCCCGAGGAGGAAGCAGCAGCAGAGGCAATGGGTGATGGACTGACAGCAACCCCCATTCCCCATCCCATTGCACCACTGACAGGGAGGAGGGAGAGAAACTGGGAGTAAAATTAAGCCTGCGAAGAAGGGAGGGGTGGGTGGGTGGGGAGGTGTTTTTATGATTTGGTCTTATTCCTCATTATCCTACTCTGATTTTATTGGTAATAAATTATTTTTTTTTTCCCCCAAGTCAAGTATGTTTTGCTCATGATGGTAAATGCTGAGTGATCTCCCTGTCTTTATCTCAACCCACATACCTTCCATTATATTTTCCCTCCCCTGTCCAGCTGAGGAGAGGGTGGGCACCTGGCCTCCAGCCAGGGCCAACCCAGCACAGAAGAGTTTAATTAAAACAAGAGATCCTGAACATGCCACACGCAATTTTTGTATGTTTGAGCTATGCATCTATATAACGTAACACAACTTCATCTATATAATGTGACAGAACTTCAGAGATCTATACCATGAAGAAATTAGTACTTTGTCTACCTCTGTGCTCAATCTCAGTTGAGAGGTACATCTCACAGATGTTCACCAGGCCACTAATCAATACCATGGTTTGCTCTGCCCAGTCCATAATGTGCACAGAACAAAGAGGATCTGTAAAAAGAAAATTAAGTTTCCACTCCTGTCTTTCAAACATGCCCAGATTTCTCCTGGCTCAATAAAAGCACGCAAAATGTAAGAGTTGTGAAGAAAGAAGTTGCATTTTGAGAGACAAAAAATTATGAGATCTTTTTGCAGGCCTTTTAAGGTAAAGGCTACTCACACAACTGCACCAAACCAAATCACTATCATTTGCTGCACAGAACATATACAACTTCAGGGAAAGTCTCAGAAACACAAAGGAAAAGATCATCTGTTTTGGCGATATGACTACATTATGGTCAACAATTCTAGCACATGGTGAATACTGCTACTGCGTTGAGTTTACTTTCCCAGATAAAGCACATTTTGTTTGAAAACTGGTTGCTGATACAATGAGTCACTTGGCTGCCTGAAATACCAGCTCGAATGCTTTAAAAGGACTGACTGGGAATCGCAGAGTACAGTAAGTGTATTTGTTTAGGAACAACATGCTTTAAATAAACCGCTGACTCACCTTGTCACGAAAATGATGTTCTGCAGCCTCAATATTCAAAGGATCATCAAAATTCAAAAGATCCTGAAAAAGAAACAGAGAACATTATAGGGTTCCCGCTCACTGCATCATACAGGGAATCCGACGCCCTAATGAACAAGACAATGAAATAAAGCAAACAAGACCAGCAAGTATAGCTTCGTTTTCTCGCTATCTTGACAGGTATCTCTGACAAAGGTAGATGCAAATGAGTTTGATGACTGCAAACCAAATCATAAGTCAATTAAAGAACAACTACAGCAAGACATTTGACCCTATCTGGTGGAACACCACACCCAGCCCTGTGACACTTCTCTCTGGCAGCGTTGCACTTTTATTTGAAAACTGGTTTAAATTAAATTTTGAGGGAACCTTCAAAGGTTCAGAATGCACAATTCCTGTTGATTTTTGTTCCAGGTTAAAGTAAATCCTTAAAAAAAAAGCAAGTTGCGAACAGCCTGGTGATAAAGCAGGAAGAGCTTCCTTAATAGCGTCTCCATAGCAAAGCAATTTAATTCCCTCTGTGAAGAAACTACATAACCTGGAGCCTGACAGACAGGAAAGTTTTAGTGCAATGGGAGGAACTGGGCTGAGAGGAAAGGGAGTGCAAAGACCATAGGATCTAAGGGCATGTGGGGCCAGGGAGCATAAATAACCAAAATAAATCTCAGGTATGCCAGTTTAATCTCAATAAATACTAACTTTGGAAGGAGAAAGGGTCTAGGGTTAAAATCAAAGGAAAGCAAGATGCTGATAAAAGAGGAATTATCATTACAAAATAAAATTGAATCGCAAAACCCCCTATTCCATCTGCAGCCCAGGTCACTTTCCCCAGTTTAAGGTTAGCCTGTGACAGCAGTGAAATGTCATCGTTTCACAAGTGTGAAAGGCTCATGTCAGTCACTCTCTGACTCATTTTCTAACAGCAAACTTCCCATTTCAAACCAGGACACCAATCCACCTCATTTTCACTCATTTTCTTCAAGAAAACCCCAAAAGAATCTGCAAGGCCAGTACAATCCAATGCCAGCTTTTCAAAGCCTAATTATTTATAAGCAGCTGGGTGTGAGGGAAACCCAAAAGGCAAGCTGGGCAGCACAGCTTTTACCAGCCAGGACAAATCCCCGTGGTCTCCGATGCGTGACCATCGCTCTTTTGCAGCTGTTTGTCCAACAGATTACTTTTACATGCAGTTCTGCTTCTGAAGGCACTTCTTTGTACCTCCAGTGGATTTCGCTTTCTTCCAGTTACTTAGCATGCAGTGGGAGACTAACTGTGAAATGCAATTACTCTTTGTTGAAAAGGCAAATGCTCTCCAATCTTCTAAATCAATTGACCGAAGAAGTTGTCGAAGTAAATCAAGCCTTTGGATGCCAGCAAAGTTAGAAGACTGTAGCCAGTCACTGGCTTGGTCTGTGCTAGAGGTTTTAGAAATGCACCATGATCCCAGTGATAGTGCTGGGAGCGCAGTCACTGCTCAGCCCCTCCTCCCAGGTAGCACTGGAAGGAATTGCTCTCTCTGAAAACAGGCTTGGGCTAACAAAGCCCACAGGGATTCTCCTCATCTAAGGCTTTTCACAGCCTCCTCCGTACACCCTGGGGTAGTTCCCTCCAGAGCTGACGACAAACGTGGCAGCCACGTTAGTGCCTTTCTTTGCTTTCTCCTGACCTTCCTACCCAACCATAATGGCTGTGAAAGGGGACCATAATCCTGAACTCCCTAAAAAAGGTAGCTTTTGTGCAGTGAAGACTTAGCCTCTCTCGACTTTTAGGGCAAAAGCAGCTGTCACATCCTGCCTGTCTCTTGCAGCTTCGTGCCTTCTCCTCCATTTTTAAGTTGCTCCTGTCAATCTAAGGAAAAGGGGGAAAATAGGATCCCTGAACAAAATCATATAATTTCTGTGACAAGTCAGGGTTTATGCAAATTATGCAAGTGGGTACCAAGGCCCCTGAACAGGAATATAAGTGTTCAAAACAGGAATGAGACTGCAGAGCAGCCATTAATTCCTAAATATAATTAAAAAAAAAAAAACAGAACACCAACACAATTCCTTCCCAGACCAATATGAATTTCTATTTCCTGCAAACAAGCAGGAGGAATTTCATACTGTGTGGAAGATCCCAAGTAAGCTGTAACCAAAATATCCCATAATAGACTTGTAACTAAAAGTAAAAGCAACATACAAAATAGCTGGCATTTCAGACCATCTGTATGATTCTTGCAGTAATACAGAAACAAAAGCACAAACTGATTTCATGCTTGTACAACACCCACTGAAGCCAAGGGAAATAATGATCTTGAGTTTAAGAAGCATCAGACAGGGTTCACATTAGGTGATGCTGAAACCAAACCAGACAGGAAAAGGGAAGGTGGATATGCAAAATATTAATTTACTTACAGTAAATAAAGAGTTTAACCCCCAGACAACATCCTGTAAAGGAAAAGCACAGTCAGTTAGGTATGCATTTCAGGTGTTTTGAACACGTTCACATACTTTATTTTTCTATTAATCCATGAAATTACTGAAAGTCAAATCTAGATTAAGGGTGATGCTTTACTAATTTAAATAAAAATATTGAAAAAATTTTCCCATTTCATGGATGCTTGATACTTAGAAGTCACCAAAACCCAAATATTGCATATTCAAACACAAGTTCAGATCTTTCTGTGGGTATAGGAGCCTTATTCCTGTTGCTTCTCTGCTCAAGAAGAGGAGTAACACCCTAGTATATACCACCAACTGGCTGCACTGCTTAGTTCAAAGGCTGGGTATAAAACTTAACTGAGCAATCCAGTCTTAAAATTAAATTAGTGCCAGACAAATACTTGAAACTGCATCAAAATATCAGAGAAAAGAGATTTAGGTGTAGTGTAAGTATGGAAAAATACCATTCTTATATGAGCGTATGTTTCAAATCATTTTACTGCCTTTAAGTATCTATGTAAAACGCAGCTGAATAGAGAGGGTTTGCAATTCCTGCAAACAGGAAGCTTCAGGGAATCTGCCTGCAAACAGTGTCATCAAACACAGCTTCTTTTTGGGTGGGCATCTCCAAAAGGGTTCTACTACCACTGACCTCAGAGTCCACATCCTCCATTTACAACCTGCAAAGACTAAGAGCCAAATATTACAGAAAGAGATCTAAAAGGATCCCCTGCCACTAACTCCAAGGCTAAGATTTCTACCTAGAGGAAAGATTATTTTCTGTAGTAGCAGAGTAAGTAAGCTACCCTACTGCACCTCCAGTACGGTGCAGTACTACACCTACCAGACAACTGAGTAAGATCAGCACTGCACCTCCTGCCCTTACAGCCTGATAGCACTTGGCTGCCTATCCATGAAAACCACACTGCCTAATTTCCACTAGTGGGACAAGCACTGCACATTAATTGCTTCATTTTAAAAGGTATAACAGAAAGATAAAGTCTCAAAGTAAAGAGTTCCTCTCCATGGCAAAGAACTTCAACAAACGAGCATATTTCATCCTGTTTCCTGTTCTGGGCCCTCCGCTGAGAGTGGTGGACCACAGAAATCCATATCCCTTAAGAACGCTATCCAATTATGTCCTAATGAAAAAAAGACACGATGTCAGCATTATCCGGACAACAGCTTCTCACGATCCAATTTTCCTTTGATCTTGCACAAACAACCCACTCAGTTTATCTGCTTGTAACAACGTGAATCTGCCCAGCAAAGCTGATATTGTCGAACTGTGTTTTCAGTTTCAGCATCTTCTCCTAATGGAGTTTTGAAATCATCAGGTGTGGCAAAGATGGCAACTCTTTCACATGTACTCATCGTCTTCAGTGTCAGCACAGACACATAAACTGCAAAAAAGGATACACCCCAGACACCTAAGAATTACAGTTATCCATACATTCTAAGAGTAGTGCTGAGCAATCATCCCCGCTCCCAAACGACCATACTATGATAGTTGCTTGGGAAGTATGGGAAAATAGAATATTTCAAATAACTGATGAAAGTCATCATTTTACCCTGTAAGTTCTGTACTTGTTCAACTAAAACTACTGTCGCAGAAGCTGGGCGGGGAGGAGGTTAGCAAAACATGGTATTATGGAAACCTGTATCAAGCAATCCTGGGGATAAAGTAATTGTACAGTGCAGTGGGGCTAGAGAACGAAATAAGCCAAAGTCACTGATTAAAGGAGGGTTTCAGCAGTCTGGAAAGCCTGGAGAGTAGGAACAGGCATTAAGGTCTCCGTTTCACTCTCCTGCATCCAGGCAGGAGAGGGTGCGCAGCACAGCGCAGGCTGATGCGCGCTGCCCCGGCAGGGACGCGGCCGGGGCTGACTGGTGCAGGGTGTGTAACCAGTGATGGCTGAGAGTGCCTCTCTCTCCGGCCAGCCACTCTGCTCCAGCTGCTGCTCTGACCCCTGGAGGTCAGGAGCCCCTTCCCCTGCTGCCCTCAAAGGCTGTATTGTCCTTCAGGGAGGTGGAGTGTATGTCTCAGGGGCTTTAAGAATTTCTTGCGCCCAATTTTACCCCACTGTGTGTTTCCCACAACCTTTGATAATGGGACCTGACTAAAGCACGGTAATTTGCTTTCTTCCACTTGAAGAAGCAGGAATAAATTAACTTTTTAAGGGTCATCTTTCACCTACACCATGTGACAGCAGACTGTAGCTAGAGAATGTGATGCAGAATTACAATACTGAGTATTAAAACACATTCTAAAGAGGTATGAGGAGCTCACACTAGCACACTGGTGTCTGTCCGTTTCTAAATCCTGCTTGAACACCAAAATGGCATTCACAGGGTTGCAAACTGTTCAACCACTTATCAGCATGGCTAAAAAGAAACAAACACAAGAGGAACTCAGTCGCATTGATTCTGAAAGCCTGCAGAGTTCACCTTCTCTGCACACTGAACAGTGCTGAAGCCCCCCCGTCTCCCAGAGCCTCCCCACCAGGACACTCGCAGATTGTCTCTCCACACAAAACAGCTTCTGTTCCAGCACCAGCAGCAGAGAGCCATACACAAGTAAATGCTGCAAGTCAAAACAGGAAAGTAAATTATATCAAATTACTTTCCCATTCTGTAAACACCTGGGTTTGAAATTTACCTAAATTGCTCCCAAATTCTCATTTGCTGAACCTTTGTTTTAAGACTTCAGGACACTTGAATCACTCAGGCTGGCTTTGCATAGAGTTCTATCCAAAAAAAAAAAAACAAAACAAAACCAAACCAAACCAAAAAAAAAAAAAAAAGGCAAAAAAACCTCTGTAAGGCTGTGAGTTTTCAGAGCCCTATATATTTTCAGAGCCATTCTAGACACCAAAAAGCATAGAAGGATTATCATTACTGAATAATGTATGTGTGAAAATCAATGTCATTTCTAATATTTCCACCTATTCAAGTTTTTCGATTTGCTGGATTCATTTTATACCCATGCATGGCTCCAAAAAAAATAATGCTAAATTACTACCACAGGGCAACACTTTTTGTACTGTGTTTGAGGCTAGCCTGTATTTAAATCTAGGATATTGAGAAAGGGAAGTGGGACAGAACAGATGAGCAAGGATGAAGCGAGTATTTAATATCTGAAAAACTTGACACTGTTGCATTGCAAAAATAATCACTTTGCATTATTGACTTCAGCAGAGCTGCTTGCTGCATGCAGATAAGCACTTGCCTGAACACTTGCTTCACATTTTCCTGACAAACTAAAAGGATTTGCAAGCCACCAAAGATCTGTCAGATTTAACAGTTCAAAAACTTCTGTTTTCTTTTAATGTAATAAAGCGTTATCCTTTCCTTGAAACATTTACTGAACTTCTGGCTTAAATACTCTAAAAACCGAAAGTTAACTCTACATATGAGAATTTTTAAAGGTTATCTTCACATCTAGGAGCAGGGCAGATATCACCTTAAAATGTTAATAATACACAGCACCTTTATGCCACTCCACTCCAATGAGAGAATCTACTTGCAAAAGAAGAATCAGGCACAGGGATCTGCCTGTTCATATGGCGAATACCTGACAAGGCTCTTTCCTTTACAGTGCTTCTTTTTGCCCCCTTCTACATGCTTAACATCATAGCTATGGAGTACAAGTACACCCACTACTGACAGGTAACCCCAGAGCAAAAGTGAGGACCTCTTGGGCTTTTTGTAACGAAGTGGCACGGTGTCTGCTCAGGATGGACTCTGCAGAAAAGGCTGCAGAATTCCCCAAACCTCTTCATCTGGTTTCTGCTCCAGCTGTGGCCAAGCAGGACATCTCCCTGCCCCCCTGGTCTCCAGGAGGCTTTGCATCAGAGCAGATGTCACCCATGAGGTTAGACACCTTGTGAGAACCAACTGCAAGTCTCGGGTACACAAGCGTTTTTCAATAGCATCTACTACATTAGTTCAGAGGATTCAGGCACAATACTTGAACTAAAGAGCCGGGTTCACAAGAGCAGCAGTACCTGGTTAAATCCACAGTGAGTGGAAGAGGGTATAATGAAGGAAACACACTCTGCTCTATGACACTGTCACCATTTTGAGCTCAAGCATGGGGAAGTCGACACAAGCAAGTCAAAAGATCAACAGACTGCTTTATATAACCCTTTATAATGGCCCCTTTTCGTTTTTGAGTATTTTTGTGTTACATGAGTGAAAATTTACATTAAACCCCTGCCCACAGACGTATTTACAGCATGCCAAATGAGGGAAAAAAAACCCTGCCACTGCAGCAGTGCTTAAAGTTCAAGAGCAATGAATCAAAATCCTAAATACAGCTTTTGAAATAGCCTCTTCTGAGGTTAGAGAGTCTCAAAGCATTGCATTTGTAGGAGGTCCTAATTCAGTTAGTCACCAAATCTTCCCAAGTGGCAGTTTTCACAACCACTTCGCAGACAAGGGTTTAGCTACGCTTGCTGATGTTTGGAAATACAACCACATAGCACTTCATTTGAAGAGAGAGCAAACACGTAAATTGTAACTCTAAGATTTTCCTTTAACAGGCAAAATATATTTAATACATTAATTTAAGCAAACAAGCCAAACAAAAGCAGCTAATGAACTTTCAATCAAGGAAACTTCTTTAGGGAACCAAGAAGCATTTCTGATCTAATAGACTGATTAAAGCTCATTGCTAAATCATTTATTATATACAAACAATTTAACCCATTCAGATCAATGAAAGGAGCAGCAGTCATTTATACAAGCAGATGTCTGAAGCATTTTTTTATTGTTGTTGTTACAAACTGAAGCAGTATCTCCAATAAAAGAAGGGCCAAGCTCTGTACATCACAGTTTGGAAAAGGGCTTGAAATTACACCCGAACACTTAGTACGCTGAAAACCAGGCCGCTGCACAGCTATCTCCTGGGGCAGCTCTCTGCTGTCCTGTCTGCCTATGCACCACCTCAAGCTGGCTCTCCACTTTCATTTACCTTCTTCCATCATCTCTCACAAACAAGTCCAGCATCTTTCTCTCTTCATTACAGTCTAGAAAACCAAACACCCTTCATCCCACCCAGTCCCACCTTCCCCAAACTCTGTTGGACTACTCTTTGTGCCTTGACACACCTCCACAAACATCTAATTTCTCCCCATGCACCTATTTGCAACCACTGCAATGTAATCGACTGCACAAAACTTGTAATTGGTCCAAGGAGTTAAAACAAAAAGTATGATTTCATGCCAGAGATGGTAGGCATTTTTTAGCTTATAAAAAAAAAAAAAAAAAAAAAAAAAAAAAAAAAGAAGCTTGCCTCCCAGGCACTCTTCTCCTAAATAAAATGTTCTCTTTTACATTTACCCTCACTGTCCTGTTCCTCTGTAATCTTGTTTATAACACTGTTACAGTATCTTAAAGAATTCCTACAGCAGGTAAAACACTGTTTCTACCTGGAATAAGGTGATGAGGAGAATGTCAGCTTTTTTTAACCAACAAAAAGGCCATCGCAATTCTCATGTGCCTGCAATCCCAGCACATGCTTCCCACCCAAACACAACAACAGTAGCTTACTTAGAGGGCTTTGGGCAACTTAAATGGCATGAACTGCTCCAGTTAGCAAACACAAAAAAAGGAAGAAGGCTGGTAAACGATTTCTTCTGTGCTCAAATATACTAGAGGGAAAAAACCAGGAACAATTATAGTCTGTTCCTCTCCTACACTAAGACAGTTGTGAATTGCCAAGTATGCAGGAGCACTCATCTAAAACCCCTTACTTTTGTTACTGACCCCTTGACATTTGCCCCCAAGGTTACTTCAGAGCAAGAAGATAATCTTTTATAAATTGTTCCCAGGGCAATTCTATTATAGTTTCTTAATGAACTACACTACAGTGATTACGAAAACTAAAGCGATCGCCCTCCGGAGACCAGTCTACTCAACTGATTAAAGTTGACACAAATTATATATTCAGAAATCAACAATTTGGGGAAAACAAGCATGGTTTAATTAGACTTACTAATGTATTACACTGCTTTACTGAATCACTCTTTAAAAACGTGCTAGTAACAACAGCTACTGTATTTAAAACAAAGATTTAGCTTTGCCAGAAGCCACTGAAGAGAAAGAAAATTTTTGCAAGTCTTTTATGAAGCAAAGGATCGTACAAAACATTGATTTCTGTTAAGTATTTTCTGGTCTGGGCATGTACAGAGAGAAAAAACTAAAATCACTTCTTACAAAATTGATAAAGCCAATTTATAAAATCAAAATACAACATAATGTACCCCTGTAGAAAACCTTCCTGAAGCTTATTTTAAGAATAATAGAATAACGTCATATCTACATAGAAGATGGTATTCAGTGGCTTATAACTTCTCTTTACCAAATACTGGGTCTGAAGTTTTTTTGTCTGCTGCTTATTCAATTTTTAGCGGTGGAAAATAAATGCAAAGAAATTAAAGCAGCAACAATGGACATTTTAAGCACCTTTGAGAGCAAAGGTATTGAAGAAGTATAAATCTTTTGCACTGCGATTTTCTTTAGATGGCTTCTTTTACAGAAGGAAACTCAAATCATTGAAAGATACCTTGTGGTAAAGCTGTGCCTTTTGCAACAGCTACAACTACCTATCTAAATTGTGATCAACATCCAGAAACCCTTTTGACCGTAACAACTGAGTCTCCCCTTGCTTAGTCTTTGCTGAAGATGCACAGGCTCCTGCCAGTACCCGGAGCCACCATGGATGGCCCAGCCAGCTAAGAACTGCCTCGGGCCAGGGACCTGCACAACAAGCAGGACACTGATGAGCAGGTCCGTGTTTGGTTCAGAGAGGCAATGCCATCTCGAAGCTGGATCTCCACCTGGCCCCACCGCCCGTGGGCTCAGAGCACTAGTGGTGTGTGCAAAATAAACTTCTGGATAAAGTCAGGGCTGAGGTGCTGCTGCAGATGCATGGGCTCCAACACCAAGCAGGGATGTAGAGATCTGGACCAAAGAGGATACCACCCTCCAGACCATACCAAAAAAGGCTCTGAGCCACTGAGAGTTCCTACAACACCCTGAAGGACTTCTTACACTATGGGAAGAGATGAATGGTGCACGTCCTTTCGTGTTTGCTGACAACCAACAGTCCTCAAATGATTGTGACTTCTGTTTTTCCTCATCTACCCATCTACTGGTTCAAAAGCTCTCTCTTCTGTACCTGCCTTTATTTCCTGCTGCCACTCCCTAAATTAAGGTTTCTTTTGTATTGATCCCCTTGTGTTTCACTGCTTCCCTAGAGCTGTCTGCCACAATGCTGATATCCCCTTCTCTATCCCAGAAAATACAAGAAAGCGTGCAGCTTAGGCCCTGAGGAAGGAACATTTTAAACACGTTGCAAGAGGGACCAAAGCTTCTTGAGCACCAGGATCCAGTGGCAGCATCTGGCAGTGGCTAATTTCGTAACTGCCAAGAAGGGTCAGGCGAACCAGAGGAGGTCATCACAGCAGATGAGACAAAGCCCATGCTCTCAAGCCTCAGGACAACTGCAGGTTTGGCACCAACCACCTCATCACAAAGGATCTGAAACATCTTGTCTTGGTTTGGGCTGAAATAGAGTTAATATTCCTTTTCAGGGACTAGACGAGTGCTGTGTTTTGGATTTAGCTTTGGGTTTGGTATGAGAAGAATGCTGATAGCACACCGATGTTTTCAGCTGCTACCAAGACTTCAAGGACTCTCCGACTCCTCGTGTTCTGCCCGTGCGCAAGGGCACAGGGAGGGAGCACGGCCACAGCACCTGACCCAAACTGGCCAGTGAAATATTCCATATCATAGAATGTCATGCTCACTCTATAAAGGAGGGGTGGTTGGGAAGGTGCTCTCTGGCTTCCAGGATTGTGATTGCAGGATCTTGGTATCTCGGGGTCGCTGGCCGGGAACGGGCTGGATATTGGTTAGCGGGTGGTGAGCAATTACACTATACATTGCCTGTTTATATATATATATATTTTTTTTTTCCCCTGTCATCATCATTGTTCTCTTTTTATTGCCATTATTAAACTGTTCCTATATCAGCCTGCGAGTCTCCCTTCACCCCTCTAATTCCCTCCCCCATTCCCAGGTGAGGAGGGGGAAGGGAGGGTGACCAACTGCAGCGGTTGGTTGCCAACCAGGCCCAAACCACAACACATCTTTAGTTGGAAGCACGTGATAAAGCTTCTTGCTCACTAGTTATCCACATCCTGGGATCATTACACAGGAGAATCTGGAGAAGAGGATACCTTAAGAACACTTGTGTCCTGTAGAAAATCCCTTCAAGGACCCATCCACGGACACTGTCAGCCTGTTCCTCATCGGCTAGCATCAGCAACAGCCTTGCACTTCTCTCCTTTCTGACTCCAAAAGCGTATCACTTTTCTGTATGCACCTATAAGGTGGCCAGGGAACAATGCTTTCAGTAGAAATAGTTTAGAAATATTATATATATACTTATATTTGTGTGGATGTATATATTCAAGAGAGAGAAAATGGTCTTGCTCTCTTCAGCAGCAGCACTTTGCACTGGCAAAACCAGAGTATAGCTCTGAAGGAGTCCATGTTATTTGCAACACGAAGCAGTCTGCAGCAGATCAGTGCCCACACCTTCAGGGACGCACAATGGCCAACGGGCTTGCTTTTTTCTCCTTCACAGATTCCTTTGATCAAGACCCACGGTACTGACCTCACAGCCTTCCAGCAAATAAAGACTAAATCTTCAAAACTAAACACTTGCACTGACCTGTTTCTGTTAGGCTAGAGGTATAGCCCCCTGCTGCTGCAGTGGCCTTTCCCTAAAGCTATCTGCTTGCAAGCATATGTTTTATTTTGTTAATGACTTTGTTGAGTGGAGGAAAGAATAAAGATATTGGCAGCAGGAGACATTGTGCTATGTGGTCCTAGGAGCCTTCATGAGATCAGCACACAGAGCTGGACCTCTAAGTGCTCTCTGCATGCGAGAGGAAATCAGCTCTGCAAACGAAGATGAGCTGGGAGTGACCCCAGAGGGAGTAACTGAGAGGTAAGCAGGCACAGTCCTCCTCTGAACAGTGTTTCAGCCAGAAGGTCACCCATAAAACCTACAGTACAGCTGAGGAAGACTCCTAGAAAGTTACTCTGCGTAACTTGCTCCTCAGACAAAAGAGAGCCCACATGCCAGACGGGGGTCAGCGCATTCACGGTGGCCTTCTGGAAGAGCTGCTGCAGACACAGAATTAAGTTCACCCTTTTCCATTCCTCCCACTGTGCCAAACGCTGTTCTGGGTGGGGAGCAGCCTTGGGTGACAGGCACCATGCACCACCATGGAAACAGCACAAGGAAGAATAAGGTGGTGTCAAAAGTCTTCAGCGAGCAATAGCACGGGAGGCATAGACACATTGCCTGAAGAAACATCCACCTGACAAAATTCCTGTATGATACCAGAAGGCAGGTGAAGGCACAGCACCTGACGAAACAGGTATTATTCTGCTTAATGTAATATTTGAAACCTGTATGCAGTGACTGATTGTACCCACACACAGGTCAATTTTTTTCCCCAGTGCTCAGAGGCTCTATACTGGTCTACACCAGAAGGCGGCAGACACCTGGACAGAGCCCATCTCCCCTTGAGATCACACATACAATTTCTTAGGTGCTTTGTTTTGTAAGTTACATCAGTGATCACGACCAAGAACATCCCAGGAGATGGATGTAAAATTCATACAAGATCAATAATCTCCTTGCTAAGCTATGTAGTAATTACTTTTCCTCCTCTGCAAGAGTTGACATTTGTGCTCTTTGCCACTGCCATGAAGTCTGTAGCTTTCTTCTTTTGATGACTTTCTCCTTACTTTACCAGTCCGAGAGTCAAACATATTCCATCCAGGAAGGCAGCTTTTACAAGCACAATGCTCTGACATTTCTACATACAGTGCAAAGACCCATTCCAAAACCGGATTTACATAAATCAATAGCAAAACAATGTTACCATAATGCTGGCTAAGAAAAACAGTATCAGCAGCAAGAATTACTGAGAATGACACAGAACATACAGGTTTACCTTCTTCCCTTCCTCCTGAAGACAGTGACAGTTATTGTCCATTTAAAACACTCCCCTACACTACACTAATTACATATAATTTTGAAGCAGACCACCCACATTCATTAAGATGATGAATGATAGTTTTGTGCTTATATTAAAGTTTTTAAAACTACTCAGATTTATGCTTAAACATTGAGGTAAAGGTAACTGGAAAAATTAAGTCAAGGCCCTCTGATTTACTTCTCCAAGATACTTGAAATCATTCAAATGTCAAACTATAATCAAGTCATTTTACTGCCTGAAGACAACAGCAGAACCAATGCAACAAATAGGGCATATTTTCCCATTTAGTATTAAACACTAATTAAATAAACAAGCCTCTTAAGGATAAACTCCAAATAGCAATAGTTTATTGCAAATGAGTCTTGATTCCTTTTAGATTAGATAATCTAATAGCACAGACAGATATTTCTTAACCTAGTATCTGAAGTTATGGGAAAAGAATTCCCCAAAAAAAAGGTTGTTTTCCTATAGGTTGGTATAAAAAGCTGTCTGCTTATCTATAGTTTAAGACTATCTTGATATTTCCCATTCCTGTTCCTCTCTCTGACAGCAGGAACGCAAAAATGACAAAAACTAGCTCTTTAAAATACTTCACTGAAAAACTTGAATGCATATATACCTAACCAGTAAACACGAAAACCCTAAAGAAAACAGTTCTCCAATTATTTGAGACCAACTGTAGCTCTATCAGAACAGGGTTACAAAAAAAAAAAAAAAGACCAAGTATTCCTTGTGAACATGAACGCCCATCATACATTTTTAAATGTTGGTTTTAATGTTACTATGCTCAGCCCTCCAGAGTCAGTCAGCAGAGCTGCACAATGTGCTTTATTTTTATGGTTCACAAATCAGTCACCAACCAATTTCCAGTTGTAGTTTGTTGGAGGTAATTGCAGAAGGAACAGCTTGACTTTTAGAACCAATTAGGCAATCACAATACACAGATCCACTTCAAGATAATTTTATAGCAAAGTGAAAACAAACATTTGAAAGAAAGCTGATGAATACTAGGGAGGCCTATCTTAACTAGGCAGATGATACTCATGGCGATTAAGGTACAAGAAGTGCATGCTGAGGACTAACAGGAGCTACTGAAGCACTTTTGAGTTTGAAATTGGAATTTCTGAGGAGGAAGAAGCAGGGTATCAGAGGAACAGCATTAGTGCTATTTCATACTAGGTATTTAAAAGCTGGTATCTCCAGTGACATCAAAATCTGAGAACAGAACGGAATCAAAACCATCTATTTGCTTTCTGACTGGAAAATTTCAATTTTGACCATCAAACCTAAAAGACGACGACAAGCAAGTTCAGACAGTCTGAGCAGAGGTCCAAAACAACTTCAGCAGTCCTCAGCTTTAGGAATACTCTGTTTTAGGGAGGAAAGTATGCAATAAAATGGTGCAGAACATAACAGAATGGAGACTAAAAGATAAATAAGATCCTGTTGCTAACTCACAGCTAGCTATAAAGATGATTACACAAAGATCAGTTAAAAAGCACTGCATCAGTTTTTACATGGTCCATAGTCTGTGGGCCAAACTGCAACCAGAAATTATCTAAGAATTTAAGATTCGGGTGTGTTTCTACGGATAAAGAAAACATTTACAATCACATGAACAGTGATTAAAAAGTTATATATAGTTTGCTTTAAAACATTAACCTACCAATGTTCTGTTTCAGGGTTAAAGCCCAACTTTCCTCATAAACTGAATTGGAAAGTATTTAATACATGAACTCAGAAATAGCACATTTAGTGTCTTCACGAGTATACAGGCTGCTTTTCACAGTGGTCCATGGAAATGCAATCAGTAGCAGGAGGTAGTAAAGTAGAAAAAAAGATAATGCTCAACACTTAGTAACTTAAAGAGAACTCAATCATGGATGAGATGACAGAGGGCAACAAAATGCTAGAAAACAGAATTGAGTTAGCTTTTTTTTTCTCCTTAAGAATTCTCTACACTGTTAAAATACATTTTATCAGGTAACTTCTACAGAGTGTTTAGAAGATTTTAATTTTTATTTCAAAAAGTTAAAAGGCATAAAATTAAATGCCTCCATGTTTCTACCCATTTGACACTAAAGAAAGTATTAAAAAGGTCACAGCAGTTTATTTTGAAGGATTTTTCATGTAAGAGCTCTGCTGCCACCACAAGGATAGAGAAGAGGAGACACAATCTAAAAACTTATAAAACCAAAGCCTTGTAAAAGGGTAAGCATATAACATGAATGCATGCAGTAGCAAACAGCAGAGCTGGTTTGTACATGTAGCTTTTGAGGTTTTGTATTATCTATCTGAATGGTTTCACTAATGCACTCAGAATGGCTGCATTAGTAATGCCTGCCAATTCTTGTCACAGAAATACAGTACATCCCCAATCTCAAATTAAATATTTGAACAGTGGTTTAGAGTGCTTTATTGGACAAATTTGGGTACTAGTCCTCCAGAAGACCAGGCTGCCTTCGTATTACTGATGAGTAGAATATGAAATTCTGACTTTCAAGTCCATCATCTGCCAAGATCGGATATTATCCATAGTGCTACTGCGCCAATTCACACAGCATTCCACTTGCGGAGAAGAGTAGGTTCTCCAAACCCTGGTGTCCAAATGTTGGAAGCAAATGATTCAGGAAGGCTAGATTAGTGGGTGCAGGTGGTGTGTTAAGAGATAAAAATAACCTGTGTCATATCTCATGGATCTTGTTTGCTACCAGTCACTCCCTGTTTCATGTAATTATGTGGTCCACAGTTAGCACATACCTACCACAATTATTAATTCACACTGACAAATAACTTGACCTTGTGGCCATACTGTCAATAATCTAGCACAATTCCATCTTTTTCATCTCAAAAACAGGTGTAGCCTGGAATCTAAGCACTTGGGACACGGATGAAGCTTCAAAACACATAGGAAGCTTCACATGTGACAATCAGCCAAAGATCTGAAAGAGTACATGATAGAGCAGCTGTCAGGAATTCTGACTCTGACCAAGACCCACCTTTCCCATGTTTATTAGTCCTTTCACAGAGGATACTTGGAATGAACAAAAATATCTTTGACAAAGAACAGACTCACCCCAGATGACAGTTACCTTCTAATTACAATTTGTATCCCAAGCAAAAACACTGTTTGGGGAATAGTGCTCGTAGCTTCCCAACATCCCCAATGGCTATTTCTGCTCTATTTTTTTTAAGCTACTTTTGTACTAGAAGCACAGTTTAACTACCATGATCCTACAGGGGCACAACTTGAAAGGCAGGACCAACACGTGGTACTTGTGATTTGAGATGTCATCACAAAAAATATCGAGTGACAACATGACAAGTGAGAGAACACTTACTGAAACTGTACATTTACTTAAAATGGAGACTCTGGAGACTATCATCTCCTCCTCTCTTGCTGAATCTTTCATTTCAACACCCACAAAGTTCCTGGGTTTTTTGTTTGGGGTTGTGGAGGTTTTTTTCCCCTCTAACTTACTGGAAGTAAACACACCCTAAATGCTTCATATTATTCAGTCATTTGAGTCTCCTGGTAGTTGAGATTCCAGAATGTTTAATCTATGAAAATAATCACATGCAATTAGCAAACTGATGCAAAAATAAAATGGATATCCATATGCACCTTCCATGATCACTGAGGACAGGAAGTTAAGTACACACAATGTCAGCAGTTATTCCCACCCATAACCTTAACATGCGGCAGTATTTTAAGCTCTATAAGAAAGATACCATGAACAAAGCTAGGAGAACAGATAAAAATATCTGTACATTCTTATCCAGTTGCAATATCGGTGTACTGATTTTCTAATGGCTGAAGCTTAAAACTTGTAGTCCAAAAAAATTTCACTGGGAAAGACAGGGACAGAAACAGAAACAGTTAACTTAATTACCCAGTCAGTGTCTTGATTTAACTTAATACAAAAACAGAAACACAAGGGGCAAAACAAAATCATACTAGCTGATGAAAAAAATACGGAAAGGGTGTTTAAGAAAACCCACTAAACACCACACACACATTGATTCTACTTCACCTTCCAGAAAGTCAGATACTCACAAAGAGATTTTACAGATGAAGAAAGACACAGATCTCATTCATAGTGCCAAATAGGAAATCAAGTATTAGATAAAACTTGCTTTCAGTTTGCCTTTTGAGAAGAAACAAACACCTGGCATGTTCCCTTTATCTACCTAATGGAGCCACCACTCTTTAAGAGCCAGTTCTGGGAGGGTTCCTGGTAAAAGCAAAAGGGAAATTATTGTTCCGTGCTCTGCAGGACTCTACTGACAGCAAGGTCACGTAACAGTAAACAGACAACCAACTGCTTCCCATAGCAAGACAAAAGCAGTCAAAATGTAAAATTACATTTGAGGCAAGGTTAAGAGGCAGATGCAGTTAGTTCCCTACTGCAGTGACTAAACCAGCCAAGAGTGCCCTGTTTTATGCAATACGTAATTGCAGATGCGCTGCTCCCCGCTTTGAACACTGGGGATGAAACAGAATTCAAAACAGTGCAGTAACTACACCACTCTGAATCTGTACTACATAGCGTTTCTCCCAAACGCAACTTGCCTTTCACTTTTCCAAGTTTCCCTAACTCAGAGGAACTTGGCAGGGAGGGGAACTCAGACTATTTCTTTGTCAGGAATATCAATACAATGGAAGTTACAAGGGCCATGGATTATACTGCTAGTGCTTCTCACATCACGCTATTGTATGTGTTGCCTGAGTTAAAAAAAAGCAAACCACCCATACCAAGCATGGTTTCTCAGGGTCATGTACAGGCATAATATTCTACAAAAGCTTCCAGCAGTAAAAGAAGTATTTGTGCAGCTATGCTAAAACTAGCAAACATTTCTATAATCAGCTATCACTAGTTTCAGTACTGCCACCAACACTCGTTGAACTACAAAAAATTTAGTTGTTTCTAGAGCAAACTGCATTATCTGTCTTTCTAAGTCCACAAAAGTATTTAAAAAATTATGTCTAGTTTGATGTATGTATCTAAAAGGAAATGGTACCTTTAATGTTCTAGTTGGAGCCCAGCCAGTGCCATCAATTGAATGTTCTCTCAATAAACTGGAAAAAAGACACACATATTATACAGTGCAACTTCTAGTTAAAACAACCTGTTAGAAATCTTCTCAGAAAACATTAAGAAATTTGGAAGCAATTGCAACATAAGAATTACAGATCTCTTGCACGGTATCTGGTACTTGGATTTTAAAGCACAAAAATTTATATGCCTTTCTAGAATTGCATTCTACACAGCGTCATTACAGATTTCCCGATCTGAGCTCAACTTTTGCCAACAAAACTGAATTATTTCCATCAAGCAAAATAATTGTAACATAAATCCTTGATGCAGTCTCAATATTGAACCTTTATTTTCCCCCTGAGCACAGACACCCACGCTCCAGTTCAGAACATGTTCACCTTTGTTGAAGAGACAGGCTTACAGAATGACCTCTCACCAAATCTGCACGTTTCCATCCAAAAAAAGGCTATTTTTAGTGGGATATCTAATTATCAAGGCAGAGGATTATCATCCTCTCTTATGTGAGAGGATTTCAGCTTCTTAAAAGCAGGGATAGGAAAGCGAGATAGTTTTGGCCTGTCTGCTCAGGAAGGTTCAGCAACAGCCACAACGCAAACAGATACATCTCCAGCCTCCAGGGACACAGCACAGGACAGTCCTCTTCCAGCGGGTGAGCCATACCGCACACAGAACGTGTTAAGGCTTTACAGACAAACTCAATGCCACACATCCCCGACTGGAAATCATGATGAAGACTACTCTGAACAAGAGAGATTGCTTACAGGAGGAAAATGTTCCCTATAAACTATAATACATGCTTTTGAATTTTAAAATACATACATACAAATATTAATATAAGTAATCAAGATACAGACTTTCCTATATACACATATACTGTACAGAAATTTTATACGACCTGCATTATACTACATACTAAGTCCAATAAAGCTGTTGACCTATTCACAAGTTGAAATCATTGAGGTGTATTCAGTTGGGTAGGCTTTCAGGTCAAAACATCAGCAGTTATAAGAAGTAAAAATACTGGCGATCGGAGCATAATTAAGAAACGAGCGGAAGTCTTGCTCACATTTGTGAAAGCAAAATTAGTAGCCTGAATGGGAAAGTCTGGAAAATTCCTTGAAGCATTTTACAATCATGTCTTCCTCTGTTAAGAAGTAATTTAAAACTGAAAACTCATACAGCAAAGTTAGCAAAGCACGAAAAATTCATCACCACCAGCAGCTTCTACTACTGAAACGATAGGGTTAAAGTGAAATACTCTTAAACTATTAGGTTTTACCAACTTTCAGGATGACATGTATGAAGTAATTTTTAAATTACTTGACTGGAACTTTAAATTATATGACTGGACCATACAGGCTACCCATATAGTTATTTATTGAATGCACCAAGTTTTTAATCCAAGGAAATATACTACGACTAGCATTACTCCTTGTTTAATGTAGAGAGGCTAGGAACAAGATGATCATACTGGACAAGACCACTCCATCTTAACTGTGCTTCTAATCTCATTTCTGTGCCTTTAAACAGAAAAAAATATGCCATTACCACTACTGCAGCTCAAAACTAATTTTAAGAACATTGAAAATAATTTCTTGTGGCTGTGATTTTTGTTCATGTTACCAAAGTAAAAGCAAAAATGCTGCTGAACAGGCAAGAGCCTGGGTTGCCAGGTTTTGAGCAAATAACGGACTTTCTAGCTTGCTTTCTGTCTGTTCCTCATAAAATGTTGCTATAGTACTCCCATTTACCTTTTCATATAGCTCACTGTGAACTTAAGAGTGAGGAATAAGTTAACACACGCAAAAAGAAGCATAAAAAATAACCACCGATAGGGCTCAAAGCGCCTGAGCATATCAGCTGAGCCTCAGGAACACCCTTCCAGCTTCCCAAAGCTTCAGAGCTCTCTTTGCACACCTCCAGCTGGGGACATCAGGAGCCAGGACTTGAGGGGACTCTCATACCCCTCACAGAGCTCTGCCAGAAAAGCAATGATGATAGGTAAGCGTACCTTTGCCTAATATTTCTCATTTGCTGACATAATTCAATTTTAGAGCAGCAGCATCCTCCTTCCTACAGATTGGGAATGATTGTGAGGCCCCTAATCAAAACCTCTTTCCCAGAACAGGGTGTCTACAGGAACTGCACCTCATGCCCTCCACGGGGATGACCTAGATACAACTGCCAGACAGTTCAGAGATCTGAATGGTGATCTGCACTCAGAGCATTATACACACAGCAGAATGAACACCTAAATGAGTAGAAAAACACAAAACACATAATGAACTAGTTTAGTAGATGAACAAGCATCTGTATGCAGCTTCTGTTCAAAGACCTGTCGTCCACGGGTCTTGCTGCCACACAGGAGCTGGGCTACTAGGAAGTTCTCAGATGGACAACCAGCGTTTTTTCTCACCCACTCAATGCTTCAAGAGGCTGCCTTTGATGAGCTGCCGCACACACAATAAAGCTACCAGGGTTTCAAGACACCTGATGAGCAGGAAAACCTGTTTACTTGAAGTGACTATTCTAAAATTGACAGGACTTTGCTGTCTCATATAGGAGTGCCAGAAAGTTCATCTACTACTACTGACATTGAATAAAGATTCAGAAGCTTCCCTTGTGATGCTTGAGAATGAATTTGCAAAAGTAAAGAGAGGGGTAAACCAACTACACAATTTCTGCAGCATTTCAAACTACTAAAGATGGTGAGTAAGCGCATGCCTTGGAGAAGAAGCAGCAGGGCTGACAGGAGGGGGAGTGCGGTGTCATGAGCAGGAGTTTATCAGGCAGGGAACTTCACCAGGAACAGGGAAGGACAGTAAAATACTATTTCCATTTGCTTTATCTTCAGCTGTAGTAGGGTCTGAGAGAAGCCAACCATGTCCTCAGTCATGGGGGGACTGGAACTGATAACCACACCTTAACATCTAGTGTTTGTATCTAAGGAACCCTCCCAGAACATGATTTCAACTCCTTTTATCTGAGTTCCTATGGGAAGACTGCAAAAAAAAAAATAAAATAAAAAAAATCACTATTTTTGAAGCTACAGTAACCAAAACAGACACTGATGTGACCAGTCAGCTGCTCAGCTTTCATTTCCAGAAATACCTTCTCATTCTGTAATTCCTCTATGGAGAAAGGCTTTAAGGAGTTTTGGCTTTTTAAATACAGAGCATCCTAAAGAGACCTTGCAAAAAACACTTAGTGTGTGGAGAAAGTCTTTCTAAAGAGCTTTGTGTTTCCACATTGCCACAGCTGAGAAGACTAGGAGGAGCACTGGGGAATGGAAACAAGCAATCAACTTAATCAGCTTTATAACTGGAGAAATTGCAACACTGAGCTACACTAGATGATACAATTAATCAGTCTTCAAACACTTCTCCATTCAGCACCCTTTAATATTGTATCATGAAGAGACCAAACCTTAACTAACAACATCTATTGACAAAAAAAAAAAAAAAAAAAGAAAAGATACATTCAACAACACTAATCACCTCACCTAGTAGCAAAAAAGCAGCAAAATCTCTGAGTGATTAAACTGTTCTAAAAGCTTGTATGGTCAAGGAGTTAAAAAAACACCTCAGGCAGAGATCACATCAATAGGGGTAAAAAGAAGAATAGTCAGTGACATGAATTACACATTGCCAAAAAAGTAGTTAACTATTGTTAAGTAGTAAGCAAGCATATCCTTTCTAGGTATGTTTTCTATCCTGATGTTTTCTATTACATGTGCAGTAGAGGCAATATCCACAAATATAGTCCAGACCTAGTTAATATGGTCCAGAGTAACTTCAATCCATAAAGCACAGAGCAACAATACTCTTCCTGCCCGAAACTATTACACTTGTGGTCAAGTTTAATCATTTGGTATGTTTTAATTCAGGGATGATTATCAAACCAACACATACCATAGCATGAGGTATGTTTAGCAAAAGTCAGTTGGGAAAAAACACTGATAAGGAATTTTTTTTCTGCTTTTAAAAATAACTAAAGCTACTTTAATGTAAAGACTCTTGTATAAGTTGATTGCAGATATTATATATAGAGTGCATTCTCCATTATAACAGGCATAAAGCAGTCGAAGTTATTTTCGTTTTTTCCATCGAAATGGTAAGACATTTCAAAGGCTTGGTATGTTAAAGTATCTGACAGTCAAATAAAGCTGATGTTTCAGTGAAGATGCTGAAAAAATTATTTCATGAGAATTATGATGTTCCCAACACTACATTCATCTTTCATAATTAAAACCATTTAAAGACAAGAAACAGTGAAATATCCTCAAGAATATGAATCTTTATTTAACCTCAGAAGATGCTGCACTGTAGTCAGAAGTTAAACTTTTCACTATCATTTGGCGTCTAGTATTTCTTGTTTGCTGGTTCCAAACAGCACACTTACTCCTTTACTTGCATTATTTAACTCAAATCATCTAAGCTTTCTCCACTAAGCCACATGGACTCTGGTGGAATTTAAACTGTAAAAACATCATCCTCAAATTAGTCTCCCTACTGTCAAGTGAGAAGTTCACCTGTACAAAATGGGACAGTCCTAGGAAACACTGAGAAACACCACAGGTCTGGCAACTTCACTAGAAGTAGCAGTATGTATTTGCCAAAACAATTTTTCTGTATCATCAGCATGCAGCTCCAAATAACTGTGGGCAACCAGATTTTTAGGTAGTCTCAGAGGATTTAGTATGGTTTTCCACTGCTTTTAAATCCTCCAAACCCTAAGTGAGATAAAGTCTACAGACACCAGCCCTCACTGCCTGTAATCCTGCTGCAGTCTGGCACTATCGAGCACCAGGAAGTTACCACAGCTGCCTCAGGCTGGTTTCCATCACCCTTTCATGATATGAGCTTCTCAGAAGCAAGGAGCAGACCACTATGGCTAAAAAGCACTGATAGCAGCTCTTATCAGCTGATGAGCCTGACCTGTCTATGAATTGTGACAGTTTGCTTTGTGAAAACTTAATTTTCACCAGGACCCTGAACACCGCACAAAAATGACTTTTAAATCTAGAGGGAAAATTTAACTCTTTTTTTTAAGCATTAACGTGATACACAAGGTGGTAACTGTTTTGGATTTTCAGAACAGCTTTCAATCTCACTTATATTCATTGCTTCTGTTTCATCTACTTTTTCTTTTATGTCTTATTAACTTGAAAAATGACAGTCATGCTTCTCACTTCTGTTTCTTTTTGGTTTCTGACCATATTCAGCATCAGGTACTCATGATGAAACACTGAAATTACAAAGTTTCAGAAATAGATTTTTGAAGAGGAAACATTTACTATCAAGCAAAACCACTTGAAACATAAGTCTCTCACCTTGGTAAAGTAAAGCTTTCAGGCTTTGTATCTTGACTTATACTCCCCCAACTCTGTTTTGTTATAACTGGCACATGTCTTGTAGTAGATATTAAATGTTAAAATAAACAAATGGCAAATATAGAATAGTTATTGTCAAAGCTTAAGGAACACTTTTTCCTTCCTTTTTGAAATATAAATGGTTTTCAAGCACTTAACACATTCAGGCATTAAACAAGTAAAGCCTTAAGTCCTCTCAGGGCCTGAGGACTATTCATTTATGGAGGGAGGAAAAAAACCCGAAGTCCTGCTTAGGTTGGAGTTTACATTTTTACCCTGAGTAGAATAAAACATTAAGTCTGAACCTGAAAAGCCAGGCTCTACATGGTCTCTAACGCACAGCAAGAACAATACTTTCAGTAGATTTCTAAGTTCCTAAGGGTCACATGCCACTGATTTGCAGAATCTGTTGAAAAAATATACTAGCGTGAAAATTACATATAATGTTTTATCACACAGATGAACCTCCAAGGTTAAAAAAACAGAATGCTGTTGCTACCTTAGGCAGATTTCTCCCGTCTCTGTAATGTTTGGATGCCAGATTCTTGTCAAGCATTTTACCTTTGGAGGCTGTTAGGAGAGAAAACAAGTTAAGATGTTATCCTTTAAAATAAAACCGTATCACTGTTATAAGCCACAGAACTGAAAAAGGCAAATATATTTGATATTCACAACCTACCTTTGTATGTTAAAGACCCTGACAATATAACCTACAGGAGTTACACCAACTTTCTCTGCCCTTTTAGTTTCTCCCAACCCCTCACAAGAGCTGGGCTGGTATTAGGCTCTTCCTTGGAAAAATGCAATTTAAAGTCAAGAAAATTCACTCTCTTCTCCTGTCTGTTTCAGGAGAAAGAAAATCATTCCATGTCATTCAGTTTCTTAACACTTAACCAGTAAGACAACAATTTAAAATGGAAAACTACTAAGTGTTTTCCCCCAAGGCTTATCCAAGTCAAGCATTTGTTAAAAAACAGAGGATGCAGTAACTACACCAAAAGGACAGTGTCTTTTAAAAGGCAGATCTTCCTGTTCACAATTGAATAGGAATTATTGTAAGAAGCATCAAGAAGGCACATCATATGCAAACTCAAGACACTAACATAAAAAGCCACCAAACATTTTCAGGCAACATCACCAGATTTATGAATTCCATAGTGGGTTTTGAAACACAGATTCTTAAAATACAGTCTCATTTGCTCTAGTTTTGTGAAGTAAATAAAGAGAGGGTCATAAAAATTCTGGTAGCTTAGCAACAGCACGTTGTTCTATCCATGCTCTCCAAATTGCAATTTGCATCTTTCAATCGAGCAGATTAGTTCTTATAGTAAGTGTACTGGAATACATCAGCACAGACCAGTACCTTTCATAACTTCAATTAAATAACATATTATAGATGTGGAGCTATTTTCCTCTGCTGCTTCCCATGAAGTCTTCAGTCAAGAGACAAAATAGCTCAAACAGCTGTATTTGCATAGCAGCATGATGTGTTTTGTCTCATTACTATGTTCTCAACTTCCCAATTATCCTTTTAGCAAAATATTTTTTTTAACTAAGACTTCTTGGAAAAGAGATAAGAACGTATGCAATGTACTGAGCTACCAATAACATATCTGGCACCAAAATAAGAAACACCTATCACCACAATAAATCTGCAATTCATACTGCAGATGTTGACTTTTCTCCATTCTTATTTCATGTTTGTCCAATAACTCAAGAACACCGACTGCCCCAGTGCTACATCATGGCATCATTGAAAATTAAGTGGCACGTAGAAAGCCATCTCAAACTTTTTACTTTCAGAACAAATCCTGTTCTTCAAAGTTCTCTAACAGCACAGCTTTCCATTAGCTACACCTTCACGTTGTTTTGAAAGATTATGTCTAGTTCTCAATAAAGGGAAAGCAGCAGTATTTATTCCATGCCAGTAGATCAAGATAAAAGAGTAATTTTCTACCATATGCACCTTCAAAACAGGGAATGTATTGATGAGTAGGACAAAAAAAAGCAAGCTTTATACAAACTTTAAAAAAATATCCCCAAATCTTCACAGTCAGAGCGAATTAACTGGTGTCTCATATTTTCCATAACATGGAAACAAAAGAATTCCTTTATCCTTTCAAAGTGTTTTTCGTTACTAAAAATTAGAAAAACCCCCACTCCTGGCAGTAAGACAAGCTTTCCTCTTTCTCTCTCCCTCTTCTTGTCAGATAGGACAACTGTAGCACTATCGTAAAATTTATCTTCAGGCAAAACTTCTCCTTCAAGCTTGTTCCAAGTCACTTTTGAATCTTTCTTAGACCAACCAATCCATACAAGATTTCCTTGAGATGATGTTTCACTTGAATACCTCTAACTACCTCCAGGTCACACCTGTGACACTTTGCACAAAGCTCATAAAATCCATTTATTTTATTGCTCAAACTCTTCCTTTACCTCAGATACTGAAAGCTGCACAGCTAGAGCCAACCTCAACTGGGGGTCACAACAGTGAATGGATTCATTTTCTTCTGCATTTCTAAGCAGTCACTTATCCTTTAGGTTCTCTCAGATTTGGTAACAGAAACTGACTTTCACATCCATTCTCAGTCCACTTCAACATATCAGTGAGTACATATAGATGGTACAAAAGAGCGTAGCAAGCATTTGAGAACTACACACATACTGACTTCAGTTTTGGCAGAAGTTCTGCAGAACAAGTTCAGGTTTGCCTCAATTCTTTAAAAGCAGCAAATATTCTCTCCCCTCCATTATTCTCACCAAATGAGAAATTGGATATAAAATGCTAATCGATAAATGAACTTAACAGTTTCAGATCTTGATCAATTTGGCAAGCCAACCACTCTAATGTGACAGGTGTACTAATACATATTTTATCTGTCCTGTAGCTGTAGTCTTTCACTTCACAACCTTTTCCCCAGAGAAGGGATACAGTTACTAGCAGAAATGTGGAATCGTGATATGTCAGAATCACTGGAGTTGCAAATGTGGCTCAGCTTCCGGTGGCAGGCAGTTTAGTTTTATGTCAAGATTAAACCAGATCTCTACTATTAATCAGGTTACACTCCTTAAAGCACCAGGTCCCTTGTCTTGTAGCTCCCATTATTTCATCAGCTGCACCTCAAGGCAGAAAAGAAGGGAGCTTGTCTATTAGTATTTCAAAATCAATTAATCCCTCTGTCACTGGATTATTTTTTTTATGTTTTTTTCTTTTAAACATTTGCTCCCATCTCCCACTGACCTCTATTTCTGGGCAGCTGGTCAACCAGAAAAGCGGTGCTTGGGGAACAGACGCTGCAGAGACAGAGGTCAGAAAGCAGCACTTAGTGCTAAAGGCATTTGCTGCATACACCATTAATGTTTCGCTTGCTGTTTCACAGCTTCCTCTGATGACTTTATGGACAGCAACATTCCTGACAGGCTTTGTAAGCACAAACACTAACAAACTTCTGCTTGCTTTACACAAAAACTCAAGAATGTGCAACCTATCTCCTAACAAGAATAATATTTTAAAATGCCAAGCAACTGATTACCAACAGATTTTAATATTTCTAATGGCATGGTAGTTTGAGGAGACACTACAGACTTAATTAACCCTGCTCCAGTTTTTTTCTCATGATCCCTCTGTAACATCTGTATCAGTACCAATTGATTTCTGTTCTGACGCAATATCCCATCACCAAAGAAAAAGGGTCCACAGGTTATCTGGTAAATAATATATTGTTAAAGAAGTCTTTCCCTTCACTCTGCGCACCTGCTAAGGATCTAAAGAACAGTACATTGGGAAAGCGTGCAACATATTAAGGGCAGTCTCATACACAAATGGATCTGCAAGAAGGGATCAGCCAAATTCTTCCAAAATATCACAACATATGAAGTGTTTTGAGCCATGGAACAGGTACGTACCACACTTCCTGCCTGGGACAGAAAGAAGCCCTTGTACTAGTAGAGACTGACTTTTAGTACTTCAGCAGTTATCTTTAGAGAAGAATTACTTTAAAAATTTAAATCTTTTAAAACAATTCAGAACAGATAAAATTAAGCATTGATATTACAAAGACTTTTAATGCCCTAAAATAACTTAGAACTTAAATATTAATACCATTACTTTTCTCACCGTAGTATCTTTCCACACAGATTAGCTCCAACTTTAAAAGGAAAGAGGCATCTCATTATGAATTTTATTTAATTTTTTTTTTTTTTTTGTACTCAGAACAAGGCCAGTACTTATGGAAAGAACTACACTGAGTCCAGAAAACATCAAAAGCTCAAGACTACTGGTTCCACCTATGGCATGTCCCTAAAACAGTGCTATAAAAAAAAAAATCATTAAGGAAGTCTTGGGTGTGAAAGATATTTGATCTGAGCAGAGGATCCTGTAGATGCAATGCCAGGTTTTCCCAAGGTTCCAAAAAGCATCCAGTCTGAATCAGACGCTTACAGAAGGTGCACAAATTCCTTTTGGAAGACATTTTTGGGACATGTATGGGATGAAGTCTTCCTTTCAGGATGTTTTTTAATCCAACTGTCCCTGGAAAGCAGAGGCCTTTCCATTCAGGGCTGTGTTTATATGCTTGTGTCTGAGAGCATGACCAACTCTCCTTCCTTCCTCAGGGCTACAGGAAGCATCACCTGACTGCTTGCTCAGAGGCCACAGGAAAAGGATGGCCCCATTTACAATACAGAAGTTTAAAGGGTAAGCACGCACTGAAAAAGAAAAAAGGTAAAGATCCCAGGTCTGCCTTAATCGGACAGACAGAAATTTAACTGAGAACGCTACAGAGAGTAAATATTAAAACATTAAGCCAACTCAAGTGCTGATTAGTGTGTTAACTGAACCAACCCAAAAAGACTACTGAGGCATGCAACTTCCTGGATGTTTCCTTCAAAGGGCAGCTGTGTAGGAGAAAAATCACTTACAGACCACAGATGCCATCAGATCCATTTCACTTTATTATTGCTTGTTTCAGCACCAAACACCACCAATACTTGCCCAATTACAGCACTAAATCAGCAATAATGAAAACATAATCATTGGACTAGCCAACATGACAATGCACAACATCAGCACTTGGAAGACTTCCCCTCTTTGGGAAGCACACTGCTTTAGGAAAAGCCTGTGGTGAGCTCTCACCTCTCTTCAGCCTTTCTGTAGAGCAGGGAGCGAAATGCAGCCCATGGGCCTGCAGGAGTGGGGGGACACAAATTACTACTAGTGCTGTAGCACAAATCTATCTGAACCATCCCCTCATGCCTCCAACAGATGATTAAAAATAGGAACCCTTTCCAGTTCAAAAGCTCAGATGCTTCTGAAATTATCCACATCTTCAACGGCTTAAATATGTTCAGTTAATTATGGATTCAAAGGAAGAACCCTTGTAATATTTTATTGCCTTACAGATAATCATAATAAACCTTTCCAATACTTAGTACAGCAGCAAAATTGTACAGAGGTCTGATTAAGCCCCGATCTGCTGTGTGATCTGTTTGCAAGCAAGAGGCAGCACTTCACAACAGTGCATGCTGCAAAGCATCTATGCTGCAAAGCACCCCTCCCACATTTTAGGCTCTTGAATCTTTGCACTAAGGAAGTTTCTATCCCAGGTCCCAAACATCAGCGTGCATCCTAGTCAGTCACACCTAAAGCACGAGGACACATTACTTCCCTGTATTCACAACCACTACTTTCCAAATCAGCCTCCAAAGCTTTACTCCCTGGGCAGAGTACTATGCCATGGCCACAGTCCACAACACAAAGTCTTCCAAGTTTTTCCTTTTTCAATTATATACTCTTACACTATGCCACCACTCTGTACATCCGCTTCTTTTCCCAGCACAGAAGCTGAATGTTTGTGTATGAGGAATGAAAGGCTAAAAAATTCCCCAGAGGAACACCAAACACAAAGGATTTTGGCAACAGCATGCTACAGAAATTAAAGGATGCTGTTACAGAAGCTATACTATAAAGTATGCATTTTGTAGCTTTAAGAACAGATATTCTTTTTTTTCTGCAGGCTGTAAAGATTAGCTAGAAAATAGATTCAGGCTATGGGGCAGGGCTACAACAACTTGCCAGTTGTATGGTATTTTTACTCCCAACACAAACATGTTTAGCACTCCTCCTAGGAGCTTGATGCAGACATGCGATAGCCCGGCCCTGCTTATGGGCTGAAAGAGCACTGGGAGGTCTGAAAAGCTCTATTAAAAACACTGCCATCGTTTGTTTCAGTCTCATTCTGCTTGGCAGAAAAAAAAAACTATGGCCTCAGCACAATTATCTCAATATTTGTGAATATATACATTGTCATTAATAACTTGACCATAATCCAATATTTAACCCACTGCGTTTTGTTTTGTTTGGTTGGTTTTTCCCCTCTAAATTGCACAAAGGCAAACTTTTTACTTTTGTATTGAACAAGAGGTGGTCAGAATTTTAAAATATCTAATTAACATTTGCTGTAGATTTTCTGCCAGTGCTGAGCAGGGAACCATAACAAACCAGAAGAGTTTTTTAATTATAGCAATTGAGAAGCAAAAAAACCCAGATCAAAATTAACATTCAGCTCTCCTGTTAACACATAGCAAATATTTTCCTGCAGCAGTGTTGCTTAGGTGAATATCTTTAACACAAATGTTTAAGAAACTAAAATGAGTATATATTGTGTGTGTTGCCCTGTGTCCAGTATTGCCATAGTGGTTAAAGTGCTATTACTGAAGAAGACTGAAAATTAGACAGAGAACATGACAGGGCTTTCCCCTTTATGCTGAAGGCCATGTTTCTCAGGTATGCAATCGCAGGGTTTATTCAAATTAGAACAAGGATGTAGTCTACCTTAAATGACCACCTTTGTCTTTATAATGCGTGCATAACCTTATACAAGCTAGTAAAAGTGGTCTGTGTCACAGTATGAAATTCTTCGGTGGGGTTAGGGAAAATTTAAAAAAAAAAAGCCACAACTAAAACTATGCAACTGCAAACACTATTAGCACACGTAGGTGTTTCAGACAGTATATCAATAAAGACAGCTAGGATCCTAAACACTTAAACCAAACATAGCTTGAGCAGATAATCCTTGAATATTACTATGAAAGGAAAGCACAACTTTCAAAAAAAAAGGGGAGGAAAATTCAAAGCTCTTTTAGAAGTGCTATAGTCCTCCACACAAGCATGAACTTTTTTATAGGCTATAGTGCATGTCCCATGTATTCATAGACTATAAATAAAGGAATATTAGGGAACTTGTGAAGGCATCTTCTGGAATGCAGACACAACTCCTCCCATTTCAGAAACATAACCTTTCTACTCTACTAGCATTGTTAATGCACCTTGCTCCAAGCTCAGTCTGGGAATTCAAGCTATTACATCCCAGACCACTGTACTTCCTTCATATCTGTATATAAACAATGCTGTGACTGCAACTACTACATGCATACAATGCTGAATTTAGGCTTGGTGCATCTGAATACAGAAGTCAAAGGTCTTCCCAAAAACATTTCTCCAGTATCCTCCCCTACACATTTCCTCAGCCTCAGAGAAGAGCTCTGAACTACCGACAAAAGTAAGAAAACAGAAAGCAGAAAGCTTGGAAAAGTTAGAAAAGCAAGGAAAGTTATTAAAACTGTTCAAAATTGGAAGAAAATGAGGCTTCCCTCTTTCTGCAATTCATATACCTAAATGCAAATATTGTAACTCAAATGAGTCTAGTTTCCTTACATATCAAACTAACAGGACACAGAATGGCAGGTGTAATTCTTGAGAACCACGTGTGCCCAATTGTTTTCTATTTTTGGAGTCAATCTTGTTCTTTTGACAGCTAAACTATGAAAACAATGTCTGAAGTTATTTTTACTGTAATTGCACCTCCCTCCTTGCAAGGTAAAATACAATAATGAAACACTAACATTTCTCATGCTTGAAAAGGCCAAGCTGTCTGGAGCTTTCTATTTATCTACAATAAAATATCACCATAATTTGTAGGTCCTCTGAAAAGCTGTTTGTTTAATAACCATTGAAATTGTTTTGTTTTGTTTTGTTTTTTTTTAAGGTATTTAACAGCCTAGGATACAACCAGTAGAACTGATGAAGTGTCCTAAAGGAGGCCACCTGTCACCATATCTGTGATTTCCATTACATGCTCTCAAAAGGGATTAAGCACCTATGTCCAGTATCAGAACTATAAGCACCAGTTTCAAGGTTACAGAAAATAAAAAGAATAAAAACTTTTCCTTTCTGTTCACCCGTTTCATTCCTTCTCTTAGATATATCATTTTTTATGAGAATAATCATTAAGTGCAGGTCTCAAGAAAAAGTAACAAGAAAGAACAGATGAGAGTGGAACCTCAGCCAGAAGAGAGACACTCTGGTCTGACTCATCTGAGCTTACAAGCATCTTCTGCCAGACAGTTGGAAATACTTATTTTTTTCTTTAAGACCTAATAACATTGAAACAATCAGAGCCTCAAGGCTGTTTGGTTGCAAACACTGGACTGCAAAAGTATAGCCACAGAAATTATTATTCCCACTACCTGAGACTCGTGACATGACATCCAGAATGATTGTGTCCCATTTTGAACTCCCCAGTACCAGATATATTGGCAAACTGGAGTGAGGCCAGTAGACAGCCACCGAGATGGTGATGAGACTGGAGCATGAGCAGTACGAGGAGAGTTGAGAGACCTGGATTTGTTAAGCCTGGAGAAGGCTGAAGGTGGGGATGCTATTGCTGTCTACAACTATCTAATGGGAGGATTTAAAGGACAGAGTCAGGCTCTTCTCTTAAAGGTACACAGCAATAAAGCAAGAGGCCACAGACAAGCTCCAAAAAGGGAAATTCTGACCTGATACAGGAAAAAAATTCACAGCAAAGGTAATTAAACATTGGAACAGAAGGCCAGAGAGGCAGTGGAATCTCCATCCTAAGAGATTTTGAAATACCAACTGGACCAAGCCCTGAGCAACCAAATCCAACTTCTAACGCTACACTTTGAGCAGCTCAGATGACCTCCAAAAACCCCTGGCAACCAAGATTTTTCTATGAACCCACAGTATTTTAGTAACAGACAAAATATCATTCCTCTGAAGTCCTATTACCTGGAAATCTAAAATGACGACCATTAGATTAATGGCAAATACTCACCACCATATTGTAGGCATCCGGAACTTCAATTTCAAACTGAAACTTTCCACCTTGGTAATAGCCCTCATCTAGAAAAGAAAAAACAAGGAAAAAAATAAATAAGTGAAAATAGCAGACACTATGTAACACAAAATATCTGTCATTACAAACATTAAAGTAACAGCACAGGGCTATCATCAAATACTTAACCTAGTAATACTGTAACACTAGATGCCACCTAGTCCAAAGCGTGTGGACATAGTGTCTTCCTCCACACCCAAAACCTTTATGGCAGTAATTTTAAGTCACAGAGTCAACAGTCCCAGAGTGACCTTGGAAAATCCACCTTCCTGATCGGAGTACCAGGCAATGCCAAGCTAGAGGAACCTTTGAACTCCTCAAGTGTGTATGAACAAAATTATGCCACACATCGACCATATGGCATGCAGTACCACAACAGCAACCTGGAATGGGTTGGATACATACTTCACTTGCTAATGGATGCTAAATCCCAGAGTGGGAGTTAGTACATCTTCCCAGACGGGCTAGCAATCGCATATCGTGAGTAATATGAATAATGGTGTGCAAGAGCATACTTCAGAGTGTACTACAATAAAAGAGCAAGTTAGCTCTTTTATTGTAATTGTTTTAGCATGATGTATCATTTAGCAAAATCTGCGTCTATCAACCTCAGTTGTTATACTGAATTATTAAAATGGCTAAAGTTCAAAATATGAAAATTAAAAATATTTAGTTACATTTAACCAGTGGTAATAATAGAGTAATAGTCAGCCTGCAACTCTTGAGATGGTTGTGCTTGGAAGCTGAAATGCTTGCAAGTGATCTGAAATTAGTCTGTCTGGCATTCCCTTACTGAAAAAAACTCAATGGCAAACAGACAGGTACCTAGCCCACACTGGGGCCTTGGGACACCTGAGGAACACTCAGGCTCAAACCACCTTGAGTAGTCTAGCTCTCACACAGTACAGCCGCAGTGAAGGCTTGAAGATCAGGAAGGCTGCTTATCATTGTATGACAAAAGTTTTTTATATATTTAAACCAACATTGCACAGGAAAGGTTTGTGAAGTAATCCATAGTTTACAGAAAGATTAAGAGTTTCCCTTACTATCTAGCTTGTTCCAAACAACAGAAAACTAACTCTTTTACTATAGGTCATCAATATCCTCTTTCAGGGTGCTGTCTTCCGGACCTGCTGCCTTCCCAGTCCCTACACAGATCTAGCATGACCTTCTGTTTTCTCATGCCAACCAATGCACTACATCCACCTGCTCAGGTTTCACTCCATGCTACATCTCACCACTGCCAGCACAAGTTTGTAGCTTCCACACCACAACTCCCATAACCCCAGGAGAGTCACAAGTCCTCCTCTTTGCAATCTCTCATCAGCTGACTTACTGAAAAGGAGATGGCATCAAGCCTGTTAAAACAACACAAACCCTCGGCTGCAGAGGGAAGTGAGCCAGTAAAAGCTGATGCTGCCAGAGATGAGACTCAACTACACGCGACACCCAGCGTCCCGCTCCACAAGACCTGTGCCTACCGAACAGCAGAGGAGTTGCTGGGAAGTACATCACAGTCCAGCTTCTCCCAGGAGCCTGTGTGTAGACCACTGACAGGTTCAGCACATGAACAACAGAAATTTTAGACTGCAACAGCAGCATAGGCACAGAGTATGAAAACAGAACAGAAGGCTGGTTTTCCCCACCCCACACAATGTTTACTCCACGCTGAACTGTGCAGTGCAAAGCTGTAAGCCTTAGCCAGTGCAAATCTCACTTTAATAACCTGTCCAGAGCATCACGCTTTCCAAATATATTCACTGTTTCTACTCCAATTCAATTCTGAAGTGTGCTTGATTTATTAAGTAGTCTCCTCAGGCATGCCACACTTCACCAGAAAATAAATGCACATGCACTAATTTTTATGGAAAAAAAAAAGAGATAAAAGCATTTATCTTGTTTTCAAATATACCGAGATAAAAATCTGTAAAAAAAGCCATTTCTAACAAATGAGGTGTAAAAGGTGAGTTATACCAATATACTTTTGATGAAACTGCTCCCTGTCAAGTGTATAAAACACTCGAAGCAAGATACTGACTGTTCCAGGAAGGAATGATTAGGGAAATTGTCCAATATCCCCCAGGAGTTCAAACAGCTCAAGCACCACTGAGTTACCCTATAGTACACAGTTAACTGCACTTTATCCACCATCTAGCACATTATAATATTTTTTTAATGAAGCGTCAGGAATCCTCACTATTTCCAAGCATGATGTTGTTCTTTGTAAAAACCACAGTCGAAATCATCTCAAGTCTTTCCGTGATCATACCAAAACAAACAAGCAACACCATACAGGAATTCAATGTTTGTTATAGTGTAAGCCATGTACCCTAAAGCCTTCCACGGCCTCCTCACTGCCCTCTTGCTCACAAGCACTTATCAAGCTATCACTTCCCAATATAAGCAATGACATGAAACACCCACGTGTGTTTGCGCAGGGAGAAGCCTGATGCTGGTACATCCAAGTAAAGGAAAAACACCAACACTGCTAAGGTTGCTCAGGAAGTCCAGCAGCGCAAAGTTATTCTCCTTGGCTTAACTTCAATAGTTCCTCGATTGTGTGGAATTGGAGCAAAGTGCACAACAGCATTTTGCATTCCACCCCTGCTAATGTGAAATAGATGCCTGTTAATGGATGTATCTACATGTGCCTTATGTCAAAGAAAATCCTCAGATTTAATGCATTCTCACTGTAATAGAATTGTCCAACAGAAATATTCAAGAACAGCTCCAAGGGGGGAGAGTGTGCCAAAAGACTGTCAGATTCCTGCCAGTCAAGCAGCAAGAGAAAAAACACTCCACGTCTCTGCATACTGGAAACACCAGGCCCACAACCTCTGCAGCATGAAGGAACATTAAGGCAGGCCCTCAACTCCAAGCACAGACAGCAAGATCACTCTGACATTGCTTAAGAAATGCACAAAGGGGGGGGGGGGGGGGGGGGGAAACCTGAACAGTTATTTTTCGCTTTCTCTGCTCTTCCTCACCACGCAGACCTAGCTCAGGTTAGCTCCACTTCCACCCAGCCGCAGCAGAAACTCCCAGTGCTGATGTGCAGAATGAAATCAGACAAGGTGAAACGAGCTGAAGGGGACAAGCCCATTGTTGGTATAGAAAACCACCACAAAGTGTAATTTCCTCCAGGATGACTGGAATGAACTGGTGTGCAGAGGGTTAAATCATCACCAGTGCCAGCAGAAGAGAAGTAGCAGGACCAGACAGTGAAAGAACACCCCTTTTTCTCTGCAAAAGTGTTTTAAATTAGATCAAGCATTTTCTAAACTGCATATTAAAACCTCCACAGTCCATAAGAGATTCCTCATGTAATACTTCAATTTTCTTTTGTTTTTCTGTGTTCTACATAAGGCTGAGAAATCTCTGGAAGACTTTGAGGACATTGTACCTCACACTACAGGTCACTTCCATACACTTATATGATTGAGTCTCCCTCAAATACAAACCAATACTCATCACTGTCTTGCATTACAACTTCTCATTTTATGTTTCGAGTTTACCTTGACATCAGTCCATGCCAGCACTAACCCAAAAGTGCACTGAGTACTCTACTGGTCCCGTTATAAAATAAGCAAGGACATATTTACCAAATCAGAAGAGTAAAGCACCTCTCCCCTCCCCCCCCCTTTTTTTTTCCAATTCTCCTTGTATATTTGTAAATCATTTCACTAAACAACAATAAAGCATGCTACTCATTATCAATCACTCAAATGTATATTAAAAATTCATATCTCTGGAGAGCCTCCGTCCTCAGCCAGAAATCTTGCAACGCATTAACAAGATAAGTCTTCACAATGAAGTCATCTTCTGGCATCTCAAGCAAGTAAATAGGTTCTCCCACATGCTTTCCTTCCCTGAGGGACAAAGACCCCCAAATTTTTAGGCACATAACAGTGGTGGAGAAAAACTGAAGTTCTGGCAAAGTTATTAACAAGGAAAGTGCTATAAATAAAACAGTCAAAGAGAATAGCTTTAGCACATAATTTAGGAAGTTGGCCACTGACAAGACTTGTGCAAAAAGGGAGTATGTCTGAGCTCCAGTTTTCCTCCTACTACTTAAATTTATGTCTTCAAGCTGTATTAACAGAGCAAGCATACCTCCCACTTCAGTCTCAAGTTTCATTATCGACAACCTGACTCTAATCTTAGTTTGCACTTGTAAGGTGTTTTGATGGCTACAAGTGCTGTGAAAACACTAAATGATTTATCACTTTAAAAGAAAATGCAAGATAATTAGGACAGGCCACAAAGGATGTGCTTTTGTTAGTAGCTCCTTGAATCAGCAGCATTGAAACATTCAGCCAAGCTCACCAACATCTGTCATTTTATGGTGTGCAAAAAGAAAACATGCCCTTTATTAATTCCCTGTAGAACGGGACTCAAATAATCACACTAACCCCAAAATACCCCAATTTGTCTGGGAACTGCAGAAAAACTGCATCAACTCTACATATTCCTCTAGTTTACTTCATGTGCAAGCTACCTACACTCACCCTCTTATTTTTTCCAGGTCATTACCATGTTTTAGCCTCAGCTTCCAATTTTGTGCTCCAAATATCAGTGCAGCAGGCAGGACAGCCCACACTATAAGCATCTATCTCCTTATTTTTCCTAGCTTCTCATCCAATAAGATACTGGCACAAAAATAAGAACAGAGGCAAGTAGTGGCATAAGAGCATTTTTCAATAACAGAACGATTGTTTCAGATGACAAAAAGAAAAAGAAGCTTCAGACAGCTGAGAAAGCCAGCAGTATCTGCCTTAAGAACACACAGTTTGTCCACTGTGGCAGCAAAATCTAAGTCTTGCCATCTTACACATTTTCTACTGTGTGCTACTATATATCCACCCATGGTGCACTGCAGAAAGCTGTAACAAAGGAATCAACATTTCTTGAGGACAAGTAACTTACGTGAAATAAGCAGTCACCCTCATCAAGATTTTCTACAAATTCATTTTAATTTAAACCTCACTGTCACCAGGATAGTTTTGTGACATTAAATACTTACTAAGAGTGGTTATCGTAAGAAGTGGAAAGCAAGGGAGCTGGAAGTATTTGTTTGATGGTAAAGTTTATTTTCTTACTCAAATCAATCTTTTTGTGAGAACATAAAGAAGCTTCTTTCACTGTCCTTTCAAGACCAGCCACATTTGAAATGACTGCATAAAACAAAGCATCTCAGAACAGGCTTTGTCAATAATATAAGCCTGGAATGCTGACCACAAAAAGCATTTCTAGCGTTAAAAAAACATGTTCAGTCAGTATCTTCACGGCACCCTGACAGCCAGCTACTTTTAGAAACTGTCTTGATGTAAAATTCCTTATAAAATGGGGTTACAGAATTCAAGCTCTACTGTTAATCAGAATATAATAGAACTTAAAATATTAATATAAAATAATTAGCACCCCTTTAGCAGATCTGTCATAGAAGGATGCAATCTCTGTAACTGCAGATAAGCAAACTGAGAACCTTAAGTATTGAGCCAGGAAGAAATTCTTTGCTGTGAAGACTACCAACTCGGGCTTATGCACACTTACAACACAGGTCCTAACAGTGAGAACTACAAGACAGCATTAGATATTCCCTGGCACCTGCAGCTGTGCTGAGCCCAGCCCTTGTTCCACAATTGGAGAGCTGCAGAGATATTCGAGGCCAGATTGGACGGGGCTTTGAGCAACCAGGTCTAGTGGAAGGTGTCCAGGCCCCTGGTAGGGGGGTTGGGACTAGGTGGTCTTTAAGATCCCTTCCAATCCAAACCATTCTGTGATTCTGTATTTGCAAAGCATTCCCCAAAGAGCCAGATGTATGAGCAGGATTTCTAGAACTCACTCAGCTCCTCAGTGCAAGAGACAGTTCCAGATAGGAGGAAGAATACCGGTTCTTCCTCTGGACTGTCAAGATTCATGCAACATTGTTTAGACACTATAAAAATGGTTGCCTCAAGCAAAGATTTTGGCCCATTTGAGCCAGAAAAATTCTGTGACAACCACTTAGCTGCCTCTCTGTTATCCCAAAGAAAACCAAGATTTAGCATACGCTAAATAAAAACCTCAATAATGAGGGGAATCAGAAAGATACAAAGATTTTCTTGGTATGTGTTGCATTCTGCCTTTAGAGAACTGTGCTGAGCTGTAGCTGATCACAAGAGTCTGTACCTGAATTATGCACAGCTGAAAATAGATGTTTACTTCGGTCAGACTGCAACTGCAGAGACTTCAGCTGTGCAGCTATATTTAGAGTAACAAAATGTTAATTAAGATCATCTCATTCCCAAGATAATTTCAGCAATGAAGCTAGTACAAAAACCACCCTCTGCACTCAATGACTCTTCTGACTGTAACATCTTGCTGCACAGCAGTTAACAGACAAAAAAATGATTATGTATTTACACACCTTACGATTAGTATGAAGAAGCTATCATTGCTTCACATTTGAGACACCCCTACGCTGCACAGTGATGATCTTGTAAAGTCAACTCATTTCTAAAATATAATAAAGCAGTATCATATAAACTGAAGGACATTTGGTGCAAAGCAGACCAACACTCTTCAAGTAAACACGAGCACATCTCCCACACAGAATGAGAGGTTAAAAAGTTCTATAATAGTACTTGCATTTATTTTTGATTACACTGACTAGGGCAGTCTTACTCATTTTTCCATCACAAAAAGGAGTCACATGAATGGACTTGTTAACAAAGACCACCCAAGATTTCTACTGCCGAGCAAGTGCTAGTTGATTCTGGCAAATAAGCACCAACAGTGACACCTAGCGCCCCTTTGACTTCAAGATACTGAATTATCAGAAACATTCCTACCCTGTTAAGGGTAAACCATTATTTCTATAGGTAAGACATCAGGATGACTGTCATACTGCATCCAAATTCTGTTGTCAATAAGCATCTATAGAAAATGTGCATCTACAAGAATTAGTTGGCAGGGAGATACTGCTCCCCAGCACATCTAGCTCAAACCGTGTACTGCACATGTCAATGTTTTCACTGAGACTCTCAGTCTCAAAGGTAACACACAGCAAAAAAGATGTGCATGTGAAGTTTAAATAATCTTCCACGCAAATTCATCCATAAAACAAACACAACTTTCTATTCTGAAATGGACAGCTAGGTAGGTAAGACTCTGTAGTTTTAGATGGCTATTAAGAAACTTGCGTGGAAATGATAAATTCTGAAGAAATGATTTTATTGAACAACATGCCAGCAGATGCTTCACAGTATACTTAAGCTGTATTAGTAATAAAAAAAAATAATCTAATTTTCACATACTTGAATATTCAAAGACTAAGATTCCTACTTATTAAGCATCTTCAGATATGCATAGATTTGATGTTTTCCAGAAGTGTTCTGTCATCTATCTCCTCACCTCTGCAGAATCAAGCAAGCAGTAGAAAAGAATAAGCCTGCAACATAATGGGGGTGTAATACAATAATTTCTCTAGACATAGTCCAAGTTTTTTCTCAGCAAATAAAACAAGGTGATTTGAAATTGGCTGAGAGAAAAAAAAAAAAATGTTTCGAAATGAGCAAAGAAAACCTGAATATTTCCTAAACCTGCTCAATTTTTACTTTCTTTTTATTGGAATCTAGTTCTCAAAATCCAGCCCAGTTTCTCCATTGCCTCTATAAAACAACCATTGTATTACAGCCAGTCTTTCTTTAACTAGAAAGTTTACTGAATTCTTGAGCAAATTTGGAGTTATGTTTCCTAAACACCAAACACACAGAGAAACAAAAGTAACATGTTTAAAAAAGTTACCTGGGATTACAGCTAGCTGAAAGTAATGAAGTTTGTTTGGGTCAGGAAAGTTCACTTTACACGTACCTGTGAAGCAAAAAGAATAATTTACATCAGACAACTGGTTTTCCATTGTTGGGAAAGCAATTATATCATCTTTCATACTCTCCGAATTCACTCCCTGACTTATCCCTACCTTCCAGTCGAGTAATTTCCTCCTACACTTTGTCTCTAAGCACCTCCTTCCTATACAGTCACAGGTCCCCTGCAGTAATGTAACTTCACTTCTTTGAGCTGTGAGGAAGAAGCTTATTTCCTTACAGTAAACCATGATGTCTCAAAGACCTTAAAATGCCAAAGGATTTGGTCTTCTGCATAAAATAGTAGCTAGATGCCAAGATGACAGCATATAGAATGAGCATCTTTTCCTTACAAGTTCTTTAATGGTAACACATGTATCAACATTTAATCATACACTGCAGTCTGCAAGAAGTCACCCGCCCCACAGCCCTGTGCTAAACAAAGGATTATTTATACCTGCAATGAATTAGATACAAGCTTTACTGAAAGCCTCATCCAAAAGCTGGTGAAGTCTCTGTTCAGCTGTCAGGCTGAACAAGTTTCTTCTGCATAAGCAATTACACACATTAACAGCAAAGGTTATGGAGCATCATTACAAACCAAACACTATGTTTTTATTCTCAGACTAGATGAACTTAAGGTGGATAGTGAGAATGAAAAACAAGTGTGGAAAAAAAGAGATAAAACAATCTGATTAAACTAGTCAGTGGTTTCAGTTCAACAGATGCAAGTTCACAGCATAACAGCCCTTTGTTCACATCTGATGACACAAACCAAGCTGCCTCCCAGGCACAAAACTGGCCTTTCTTGACTGTGGCAGAGACAAGCTGTCAAGCTGGCACTAGAAGATGTGTATATCCATGGATACATTATTATCTATATTATGCAGCCTTTAACTTCTTAAGTATCAGCTTGGCTGTTCTTTTTCTGTAGTCAAGAAGTTAAATAGCATCAGTGATACAGACCCTATTTGCCTGAAAAAGTAACTAGAACAGTACACAAACCCTAGTAATGCATTCACACTGTAGTAACTACAAACCCCAATATATGTTTCTCAGGTGTTTGTTACCCTATGGAAGAGTTAAACAAAAAAAAAAAAAGTTTAACAAAAATTACAATTACTCTCTGTAAAATCACTATAATTGCCTTTAAGAAATAAGAGCATACTGAAAGGAAGAGTTAAGTAATGCTTCTTCCTACCCTCCCTTTTTGCTGCTTCTGTATTTTTTTCCCACTTGTAATTCCTCCCATCAAGCAGTCCGTACATCAAAAATAAGGATTATTAAGATTTGAGTATTGATCTGGGTTTAGAATCATTGGCAAATAGAAGGTGCTCCTCAGAAGTAGCACTCAAAGTTTAACCTGGAGAGAAAAAATATGGTCAAAGTTTCCCTCAGATGGCGAAAGACTAGAAACACCATGAGCTACCTGCCAGCATAATCAGAGAGAATATTCATTGCTTTTCTTTGCAAGATAAGAATATGGACAAGAAAGTGTGAATGCACAGCACAGTAACAGCCTGCATGTACACTCTCAGTCTGCTGCGAGCAGCTCATGACTCCTCTGCAGGGAAAACATCTTCCATTACTCTGAAACAGGAACACGCACCACAGGAAACTCTGCAGAGCAACCAATGGGCTCTGAACATACCTCTGAGCTTACTAGGCAATAACTTGTTGTGGTTGCCTGTATTCCAAGAAATCATGGCAGAATGATGCTGTTCTGGTCAATGCTTGAAGGGGAAGAGAGTTCAGCAACAACTTGGCTTCACTGCTAACACCTACCCTTAGCAACAAATACAGAGCGTTAGAAACTTTACTCCCATTTATAAAAGGGCTTTGTGTTTTGCTGTCCATTACAGAACTGGGGTTTCTAAAGCTAAGGAACAGAACACATATTTGATTTTTAACTATCTATCCTCAGCTTTAAAAGCAATGAGCCATTTATCCTGTGCTCTTAAAAGCCTATTTTAAAGTGGCCATTAATATTTTCAACTTTTATCATAATATATATTAGAATTAAGATTCCAGGGCTAAAACCATATTATCTCGCCCTTTTTTTTTTTTAAGGAATATGGATCAGTTTTTAAAAAAAACTATTTTCATAACTATTTTCCCTATTAATGAACACATCAGGTTACAGCTTGCGTGTGAAGTAAAAAAGCACTAGGTTGACTCAATATGTTCCCCAGAACTGTCCTGTTTGCTCTGCCCCTAAATCACTCTCCTGTTTTGAAAATGAGAGAATAAAGGAAAAACAGGAGTGAGGCAACAAATGCACTCTTTAGTTCCAGGTACCTTTAGGGTGTTTTATGAGAGAGGAGCTCCCTCTCCACCAGCAATCAACTTCTAGAGCCAAATGATCCACACTGCTTCCAGAGGACACTAGTAAGGGTCTACCTCTCTACATGCCTTTAAGAGGTATCAAAGAGAACCTGTTCAAGCCTGAGTGGTAGAGCTCTGCACAGCTTTCCCTAGAAATAACACGTATCATTAGCATTCATACTTCTGCCAAAACATTCAGTTCAACGGCCCTTCTCCCCTTAAAATGCATGCCTCTAAATGCTATACTTACAAGGTAAATTAGCTTCAAGTTCTGCAACCTCTGTTGAAAGAAAAAAAAATTATTGTTACTTATGCAAGCATAAAACCATTCTTGAAGTCCAAATTGGCAAAGGTAATTTAAACCACCCTGTAAAACAAATTTTACTCAAAAATATAATTAAGCTGCACTAGAGGTTTACCTTGAAATTTCTCTTTAAGCCATGCAATTCATTACTAAAAACTCTCATCTGCCCTACAGACAATGCAAATGTATCCTACTGTGATTGGGAGGTTCAGCTCTGCCAAGACTGAAGCACCAGTGCTTCTAATACACAGAGCACTGGCATTTCAAAAGGTGGCATGATCCAAACCTCCAAACCTGCCTATGTAAGGTACTAAAATACAGAAGGCCAGAACTCCACAGCCTGCGAAACAAAAGAGCAGAAAAACATCAAGAATCCAGGTGCCAGTCCAACGATGAAAACAAGCACAGGAGGTTCACAGCCTGCATTGGCATCACCACCCTCCAGCATCTAACTGCTAATGCTCTTCCACCATCAGCTACAGACTGCCTCACATTACACACCGCTTTTGTAGGGAAGCTCCAAGCATGGTATCATGTACTGCAAACTTGAAAACAGCTACTGAAACTCTAATTGAAGGGTACTGTCAAACTAGATGTGGTCCTGTCTGCAGAAACAAGCATTAAGAGCACGGAAAGAACAGAGAAAGACAAACCTCCATGGCAGTGTGTACTGGTTGGTGATAAAAACTGCACCCATTGCACAACTACCCCCAAACCTCTGGTAAGCAAACTCAGGACCATTAAGTTTTTTGCTTCTGTGTCTGTTGGATATTTTCTCTGGAAACACAGTTTGCTATAGATATGTGCTCCTGTTCACTTAAAATTTCATTTTATTTATTAAATTTTCTCATGCATAAAACTTAGAAGTTATAAATACAAGAAAGGAAGTAACCTGATTCAATTGCATAGCTCCTAGGAAGGGAAGTTTATTCCTAAACCCTTTCTCTGACATGCTACCTTCTCTGGGAGACCCCCTGCTTTCTCCCTCTTTTGTGTATTTTATTGAAGTCTTACATTCAACTACCTTTATTTCACAGGTACAAATGAGATGCATTGGGATACCTCCCCCTTTTACTTCTAACATTTTAGGAAACCTTATCAAATACATTTTTGCATTTCCTGTAATCTTTTTTCCCCCCACACTTGATTTCTAACTTCACTTTCTGGTCGGTACAGACACAACCCATTTATTTGGACTAACAATAATATCTAAGAGATTTCACCACCAACTCTCAAAAACATACATCTAAAGAAAACTGTAATTCAGTTTAAGATGCAAGAAGAAATTTCTTGGAACAGAATGCAAACTGATCTCAACACAACTAAGAGCTCACTAATTCCCCTGAACTTTTCTTGCATCCCTGCTTACCAAACCCGGCTGGTCTCTGCAGCAAGCACAATGCTTATTTGACTCCCACCTCCCACATGCGTGGCACAGCCCTGGTACCCCTGCATCTGCAGCCTGCTATACCAAGAGAAAACCCCACCAAACCAGAAGTGCTGTGTTTCACACTTACCTAAAAAGTTCACAACTGCACTCTTTAAAATCCCACACTCTGCAGCACCCGAGTGACCACAGCTGATTTAACCAAAGTTGTGCACTGAAAGATATTGGGGGCATACTTTTCCTATAAGTTTTCAAAGAGTACTGTTGTCATAATATACCAGAAATGTAATTTCAGCTATAATCAAAGACTTAATTTTCACCTTCCCTTTCTGGTTAGAAAAAAAAAAAGACAAGACATAACCAACCACTAATGGTTACAGCTATACAAACCCATCATGAGGGTATTCCTCCAGCCCTTTCTCCTTAAGCTCAACAGCCTTTCGTAGCTGGAGGCACTATCAATCTTCACTAGATGGTAGAGTTTAGGACCTGGCTCTTACTTTAAGGTGTTGACCAACTTCCTTATTGCTTTCTGTGCTTGTGCGTTGTTTGGTTTAATTAATCCTGCCTGCGTTTGCTTCAACTCAGAGCAAAGGGCAGCAGAGAAAAGGGAGACATCAAGGGACAGAGCATGTTCAAACCCAGCAATGGCTGGGCTGCAGCAGCTGTGCTGAGCTGGGGCCTCACTTCTGCATCTTACAAGTTCGGCAGAGAGTTTACTGACCACCATACTTCCTTTGAAGTGCGAAAAATTTCTTGTAATGCATTCACACTTCTGTGTTTCCCTTTGTCTTGGCACAAGAATAAGCAGGTTTTCTTGCAAAAACATGAAAACAAAAGGTGCTCACACCCATAAGTATGGAGCAGCATGCTCTTTCTTTGAAGGTGTGAAAACAGGTGGGAAGGTTATGATAACTAATCCACACAAATGCTTTGTAAGCAAAGGCAAGCTCCCCAAAATTAACGTTTCTATTGAACTGTGCAACAAAATCACTGAAACTAGGAACAAAGCAACTTTAGAAAGAGTAAAAATGCAGGTAAAGACCTGCTTCAATAATCTAAACTTTTAAAGTAACATCAGAGAAACAGTTGTTACTAGCAACTGTGCCATATAAACATCGGTTATTAACAATAACTATCACATTTAGTGGGCCAAAGCTACAGCATTTGTGAGTTTTCCAAATTCTATGACTTTGATAGTGACAGGCCTGACATTGAAATAATTTTTCTGTTTTGCTGCTCAGAAAGCAAACATGTTGCCCACACCATTCAAACTATATTAAAATTCTAATGGTTTAAATTACATATTTTCTACATAAAGCAATACCACTGACAAGAATATTCTCTGTAAGAAAATGCCCCTTGTGCAGTCTGCCAGCTTACTGGCATGGTTTAATAGATTTGTAAATAAGCATAACATAGAAGCAACAACTAGAGTTCCAATGCACTGAACTTTCAAGAGTCCCAAAAGCCTTACTAAATGAAAGAACAAACTTAGTCTCATAATCTTTCTGACCTCCTCTTTCAAAAGATGCCTGCAACTACAGCTGAACAGTAACGAAAACCCAATTCAACTGCTTCTCATAATGTTTTGTGGGTAATCAGTATCCGTGTCTCAATTCACAGCCAGGCACCTCACCGTTCCTTAAGATGCCAAGACAAACAATCAGATAACCCAGTAATACTGTGTGAAAACACCCCACAACTCCCACGGGAAAATGGCACTCCTCAATGCCCACTCGGCACTGGCTTAGAGGTGCAGTAACACTGTGGAGCATCTGAATTCTTCTTGCAAACAAGAGGGCTTGTTGACAAGAAGCAGCAAAGCCAGGATCACTGCAAGGCACTGCACCCACTCTGATAAACCATCCTGGGTAGGTCTGAAAGGCCGTAGGTGCAGACACACGCCAGAGCTTCTGCAGGGGAAAAAAACTGGGGTGCAGTCAGCCCAGATCCAGACTAGCTCCTGACCAGCCAGTCTGGTGTTCCTGAAACCTTATGTGATCTGGTGCAGGAGCACACCCAGGTGGCAGGTGTAGTTGAAGAGTCCTGCTCTTGACCCAGTATGCACATGCTTAAACAGTTCCAAATGCTACTTTAAACCATAAAAAGTGTAAAAAGGCAAGGGTTAAACTTAAACCTACTGCAGACTTTGGAAGAGTTGAATGCAAACTGATTATGTCTCAGAAGCAGCTTAGGAACTCTATAAAACAGGGGAAAGCTAAGCCTAACACAAGCCACCAGAGCTATTAATAAATGATTTCACAAACAATAACTCTCCCTACCCATGACAATTCTCAGGACAGAAATAGGAACACACACTCCTGACGTGTGTACAGGCATATGGTTTGAGAGACACCCACGTGAATGTTATATTCAGTAACGCACGGGCTATAATCACATTGTTCTGCTCCCTCCCCTTCCCCCACCCCACCAGAATATAGAAGTGCTTTATTTACTAGCCTTGCCACAAAGAGGCAGGCCACATGCTTCCTACTGGAGTTTGGATTTAAGTACACCAAATGAAAGCATTATTTCCTCAACTGAAATTAAGTTCTCATCCACAGCAATGCTTACTTCTCCCTGGTTTTGTCCAAAAAGTCCCCTCTCCTGTTTAGGACCCTCTTTAATGTACAGCTTTAAGACTGGTAGAGATGATGAGAAATACCTTGACACTCTGACAAAAACTCAATTTTCTAAGTATTAATTCTAGCAGTACAGTGCTGTTTGCCTCCTCATTCTTATCCATTTATCTTTATAGCTTTCCCTATTTAACTCCTCTGCATTATACATCTGTACAGACCAGTATTAGAAGCTAAACAAGCCACCTAATGCTACCAGTTTTTTTGACAGTGATGTTCCCTTCCACTTCCAAATGTTTATTTTAAGCAAGATACTATCAAATCACATGCTTCAGCTTCTATACACTATTACAAAACTTATTATCCTAACATCAAAAACTAGAAAAAGCCACTGTGGTTGGAAATCTCCAACTCCGCAATGTATCACTTCATACTTCAGGTATGCTGAAAATCAGAAACGTAAGAATTGAAGCAATAGACTGAACCAGGCCTCCCTTTGTCAGTGAAATACTAGAAAAAAAATCTCAGGAATAATTTTTAAAATTAGCTTCGATTCTTGTTGTGTCCATTTAGCTTTACAGTATCTATCACAGTTAGGCTGCAAGCATTTTAGTGTAAACTACTGGTTTCCTCTTTAATAAATATAAATCACTTATTCAAAGTGGTTCCCACTGTCTTCTTCCAAAATAAATGATTTCACTTTAGGGGGTGGGAGGTGTGTGGTAAGAAGCATCACTGAAAAGCAAATGCTTCTGTGATTTGAGTTGTGGAATGTGCAGAAGTTAACACAGCATTTTCAAAACAATGCCTCAAGTAATTTCAACAGTGTTAATGAGAGAAGGTTTTTATTAATTCTCAAAAAAAGTATTTTTTCCCCCCCTCTCAATTTTCCTCCTCTACTATTGTGAGGAGAGATATTACCATACCTGAAGGTTTGAAGAAAGCATATACATCAATTCTCCTCGTTTTAACTTACAATGCACATTTTCTTCATTTTTATGATCAGTTTCCCACTACCTTCTACAAATGCACACCTGAAACATTTACCAGTTATATAAATGTAGTTGTAAAACCCAGAATTGTTGAAGACAACCAAGAAATAAACCTGCTAACTCATTTTCTTAGACACCAAGTTATTTCAAGCTGGCACAATCAAACTAAGCAGCACTGGTAATATAAAACTGAATGATGTTTAGGGGTACCATAAAAAAGCAGTTCAAGGGATAATCTTTGTGACCAATAAGGGTATACATCACTGCTACTACTGACATCCTGGCATGTTCTTTATCTTTAATTCAATTTAGTAGTCACTTTCATGATACAATATTAAACTTAATAGTATTTTGACTTGTCCTCAGATCCTTTCAAATTTTCAGAAAGGATCGGCCTTTCAAGTTCAGCACTGCATGACTCAGAGTAGCCAGGCAGGAGCAGCCATGTAGCCCCTATTCCTAACTTAATGAAGTTCCCCCTCAGAGATGAATTCAACATCAAAAATTGCCTCTGCAGCACAGAACAAATTGGAAGCTGCTAAAGCAAGTGTACTGCTTGCTCTGTTCTAACTTGCATATTAGGCCTACAGAATTAGGGCCTTACTCTCCAACTGAGCCTATATTGAAAGTCCAGTGCAAATAGAGATGCAAGAAGAAGTCACACTGAACTTTTAATAAAGTTGTGCTTTATTACAGCCTCTCTCCTGACCAGGGAGGCAGCAGAGCCACTTCAAACACCATTTCCGTCATCTGCTCCTCCTCACACCAGTATTTGTTTTCTACCTTCTCCAATTATCCACATTTCCTCCACCTGATTTGTCTTGAAGCATGTTAGTCACTGCTTGGTCTCTCTTCAGTCCCCCCCTCCTTGGCCAGAAAGCCTCTCTCCAAGAACTGGCGGACTGAATTACCAGTCCTCACCCTCCTACATGCTCAGACACTTCCACCCGCAGTGATTTCAAAGTGGTGGAAGTTTTCCTGTGACTTCCCGGGGTTTCAGATCACAACCACCACCATGCCCCTCACCCCAGACATATATGCCCTGCTAACCTCCCAAATGTGCTCCATTAGTTGCTGAGATAAGCAGTAGGGGACAGGCTGCTATCAAATCCTGTTTAGCAGCCATGACTAATACCTCAGAGGAAAAACAGCTGGAGGAGAATATCCAGCTGTCTCAGAATTACTTCCCTACATAAAACTCCAGGGACAGAGGTTTTTCCTTTCATAGTATGTCCATGAAATAACCCAACAAAACAGTGTCCTGAGCCCTGATTAATATTTGAATATGTAACAATACTGGACATGTAAGGAATCAAAGGAACAGCTTAGAAAAAACTAACAAAGGGCAATAGTATTTTAAGAATATTTCCCAGAAGTGGAAAAAAAGGCTGTTTAACTTGCACCCATCACTAACACCAAGGACATCCATCACCTGATGACACTCTGCTGATACCTCTCATACTTCCAGTTTTAGCAAAAGTATTTTGAATGACAACTTCCAATTTTCTTCTCATCCATATGGTGCAAATGGCTAACATCATACCTAAATTATCTTTTATTTTTCCTTCTCCAGGGCAGTATCGGTTAGCAGACATATGTAGTTGTTCTATGGCAAATTTTTAGAAGTTTGTAAGCATCTTCTACACTTATTAGTGGCTGGGGTCACGGTCATCTATCCCATAACCAAAATGGCATTGAGCTATTTACCAGTCAGTGTACATAATACACTGGAGGACTGCAGGGTTATCAGTATGACAAGACATCCTTCAAAGAGATCCTATAATGCCTTCCTGGACTAGACTCTCTATCAACACAAACAAGGCTGTCTTTAATTTACCTCCAGATAAAAACCAGACACTGTCTGTGTCTGGGCAATACCTCTAGTAAAACTCGCAGACGTCTGCACAACTTATTAGACTATCGCCAATTTACTGTGGATCAGGAGTAGGAAAGTATCTCTCTAGCACATCATCATCACCACTTGAACAGGCGAACAGCTCTCTGGCCTTGGTTCATACACTAACACCACCTCCCAGGGCCCAGTGGGATTTAGTGTGCTATGCCAAAAATCACCCTCAGCTAAGCTTCCACGACAGCACGTGTAAGCTGCTGTGGAGGATGCTGCACAGACCAGCTGCCCATGGTTCTCCTACTGACTCAGAAGCTATAGACTTACTTGAGGCCAAAAAGGATCCATGTGTGGTACGGAAGAAGCATAGCTATCACTAAGCTTTCTAACGTACGTGACCACAGTCCCTTGTTCCTTCAACTCAGGAGGCTTTTATACAGTAGAATAAAACCACCAGTACTAACAGCGTTAAGAGGTACAACTGAACCAGCACTAATCTCAGCATAGTTCCTGGGGCAAACAAGGACAGAACATGCAGGGCCTTTTCCCATCTCCTCCTTCCTTACCAATGACCAGCATTTCTTTTCTTTTTTGTAGAACAGATTATTTTTCAATTCTCAGTTGACAGGAGGTTGACCTGATTGAGCCTTTCATTCATTCTGCAACTGTCATCTGTTGTTTGGTAACTCCAAACAAACATCAGTAGCAACTTCCACTTAAAACTACTCTTACAGGCTCCCATCAACTTTGTTTCACATCTGATACAGCAGCCTATCACAGTTTCATACAATCAAGCAACAATCAAGTAACAGGCACCCTCACTGTATGCACACCTTTAGCAGACAGCTCTTCACTCCCTATCAGACTCATTCCTGCAGATCTATACGTGACCTAAAAAACACTATCAAGACCAGAAGTCCATCTTCACTCAGGCTCTCAACACTGCAGACACTGCTGCAGCAGATCTACCTTAAAGAGCTGGAGCAACTTCTAGAAGCTGTTGTAACTGAATGGTCTCAATTTAGCCTAAAGAATAGCTTAAAAGAGAATATCCCCAACAAGTCCTGCATACTATCTACTACATTTTCCTCTCACTGTAGTTATACTGAAGTGATCTACTGTCAGCTCCCATTTTGGTCCAGAAATCATTCCAACCAGACTGGCAGCCGCTCCTACAACTCTTTTGGGAGAGTCACGTGATACAACTTTCACACACAATCAGATCACAATCCAGCACTCACCCTTGTCAGAAGGATGCTGGCAGTGCCCTGCTTTTAACATTTGTCAGTTTGGGACTCAACTCATTCATTACTTAGTCTGCACAGGTTTGCTAATGGTAGCCAGAACAATTACAATGTCAATACCAATTTTCTATAGCTTACATTCTTTTCTACCCCTGCAGACTTAGACAATGTTTTAGTCGTAAAAGTGAAACCCACGATTGCTCTAAGGATAAAGTAAAATTTCTTATGGCACCTCACACGGTACCTGGCATTGTAGTTGGAGGGTATTTGTACTGCACTGCTATATTCCCCTAAAGTCTATACCTGTAGGTTAGTGAAAATCTCAGATTATATACATTTAGTAATTTGGCTTTGTAGCTTAGCCTGGTTAAAGATCTTATTCCTCCTGCCCGGTATCTTTCCCCCTCAGAACTAAAGTTAACTGAGGTTTTCCAAACTGGAAGCCTAAAGCAAGCTCTTTGCAAGAGTTCTCACATCATGGTTTAACGTGTCTTAAAAATCCCTGTTCTTAGAACAACGCAAAGAGAAAAAATTGTGAACGTAACATTCCTACAGTCTAGTGGAGGCACTTCCCAGTGTACCAACGCAGAAGCATGTGCAGTGAAACCTTGCCCCAGTATACACATGGCAAAATCTACTCTCATTCAAAAAAGCCATATGCATTGGTAATGCAAGAGTTAAGCAATATCATCCAGGAATATACCAGTGTCAGTCTCAAGTCATTCTGAAGTAAGACCAGGAAATGCGATCTTTCCTTTGCCTTGCACAAATCCTAATAGTGACATCTTACATATCAACAGTAGTATATTTGCTATTGATCAATTTTAGCAGAAACATCAACCTAAACAACGTATTCCTTGCCACTAGATCAAGCTCAACCATTAAAACACTCAACTATTACCAGAGGGAGTAAACAGGAGTTTAAGCCCATAGTAGCTGCCAAATGTCAGCACCTATCAATTTCTAAATATAAGATTATCTATGCTACAGCAAAAATGAAGCGTAAGAAAGATGTCCCCAGTTTTACTACAGTTTAATCACTGTCTCACGCTACATCATTTATGCAGAACTGCCACAAAGTAAATGTCTGGGGTCTTTTTTCCCCACCAATGGCAAGCCAGCTAGTACCAACCTACAGCAGCCTTCCTAGAACAGACCGTACCGTACTACAAAAGCCAAGTGCTGTTTTTTCATTCCCTACTTCACACTGAACTTCCAGTGACTCCAGGCCTATAAAAAAAATCCGTTTGAATTGCTTTTTTAAGCTTTTTAAAAGTTTTTTGCCTCTGATCTGTATCATTAAAGACCACCAGAACACTGAGGCTACTTTTAGGACTTTCCTTCCTGTCACAGGCAGTTACAGCTTTGCTCAGAAAATACCTTCTGATCAAGCCAAATCTGATATTCTCCTCCTATACGTTTAGTGACACTCATGTGACAATTTTTTATCATACTTGTTTTAACTGATGACACAGTTCCCAATGATGGATTAATTTTTCAGCAGAATTAGGAGACGGCTTTTTACGTTTTGCATTATTCAGTGAAAATAAGTCTCCTATAGGCAAAGAGCTGTTGGAGATGCAATGTATGCCAATATATACCCTATAAATATAAAGCCTGAAGTCACAAACAATTTTAAAAATACCTATGGAAATAATTTTATATGCAGTATAGTATTGTTTACTGGCAACACACCTGCAAACTGCAAAAGCCAAAATATTTAAATCTAAGTTCCTTTCACCTTTAACAAGTAATTTATCTCGAACAGACACCCTCCGAGTAGAATCAGAAGCTGGATTGGATGCACGGGGTCCTCTGACACCATCATCCCGCTTCAACTTGCTTGCCAGAGTTAGCATTACTGCTGTCTTCAATCTAGAATGCAAACATTGGAACAAAGTCAATCATCAAAACTAAAGCACTGAGGGGAGAAGTACAAAAACGAGTTACAGTTAGTTCCTTATTCAACAACTATCATCATATTCTTAGCAGTCAAACAAAGAATATGATATATACATGTTAACATGACTGATTAAAGATGAGAATGGCCTAGAATACTTGAAGAATGAGAGTTTGTTTCAGTGTGAATACTGAGAGCGTTACAGTACATCAGGCCAGGAGGAAGTTCAATTTTGCTGGAGAAAGGTCAGACTTCCATCATTGTTTACAATCCAATTTCACTGCACCATCTCCTGCAGTATACCACTGCTTGACATTGCTCCCTTGACAGAATTGCTGTGAAAATATCCCTACCAGATCCCTGGCCAGACAACCTGCTATGGCCATTCTCATCCATACTTCACATGACAATATTCAGAGATACTTTTCAGCAGGCCAGGAAAAAAAAAAAAAAAAAAAGGAAGGGGAGGGGTTACTGAAACAATTCTCTAACACTAGGAAATCAGCTTTGAGACTGCTACCAGGACACAGATCTAAACTGCAAATAGTGCAATTATCTATGCAGCTGCACAACTAACTCTTCACTGTGCAAAGCAACTGTGGAGAAAGTTACATACAGAGATTTGACAACTGAAATTAAGAGAGTGGTTGCTGAGTCAGTCCTCCACTATAGAAGATAACTGCATTGATACATAAATTGCAATAAAAGGTGGACAGAATGCCAAAGTCATAAAACCAAAACATTCAGTCTGTCATGGCTTAATACATTTTGACACTACTCCTAGCTGAAGGCAACTCATTCTTCCTAACAGTTTGGCCAAAACCAGCATGCTGCTTATAAGATCCATACCCTTTAGGACCACCGCCACTAAAATAGCAGGAGAAATGTTTATCCTTTAGTCATACCAGTTCAGTCAGGAAAATAAAGGGAAAAAAAACTTGTAAAAAGTCCACATACAGTCTTTACATGAACTAGCTTGCATAGAAGACCACACAAGTATGATGCAGCAGTTACAAAGACTTGGAACAGATGTTCAGGTAACTTCAGCTCTCAAAGTATAAAATGGAGAATCAGCTGAGATATTCATAAGTCAAATGATAAAGTCCAGTAAACCACTGAGATGAAGACAATCACACTATAAAAATCACAAAACGTGATACAAAATCTATCTTTGTTAGCTCCAGCTCTATGTGACCCAATGTTTATTTCCTTCTTGTAAGCAAGCCCTGCAGTGAAGTTTAACAGGTCCATTGCAACAGCAGTTACTTTGCTTGTTTGTTTCATTTGTTCCTGCCCCAGAGAAAACAGCAGATAAAGCCTCTGGCCTGCCAATCTACTCACTACATCTCCAGAGGACAGCCCTGTTGTTTTCCGAAGGTTGTGACAGAGCTGACAAATTCATACCAAACATCAAACCAACACCAAAACGCCGGTGAAGGGGCAAAAAGGAGAAACTAAACAGCTGGCCTGACACTTGGATGTTGAGAAGAGCATAAAGATAAGTGAGTAACAAGGTTTAAAAAAAAAGGAAAACATATTTCACAGTAGTACCTAACAGTATGAAACTGGTAAAATCTACAAAAAGGTCAAGTTCTCTGAACTTGACAAGTATATGTGTTAGCTTCAAGATGTGTATTTAAAAAAAATAAAATTCAGAGCAAATGTAAATCCCACTTGCTCAACTGAAACATACAGTAGGGGTTTCTTCCTCCCACTACCCCAGAGAAAGAAAGAATATGCAGATAAAACCATCCTTTTTTCCTTGGGAGAATTACAATAGCTGGTATTAAAAAAAAAAAAAAAGTAGAAAAGAAAGGGGGAGGGGAGGGAAGTAGGAGAGTCTGGGAAGTAGTGACACAGAGCCCTAAAAAAAAGAAAAATAAAAGAAAAACTGTAAACTACAGGCAACCCTCTCCCCCACCTTCCCCCCCAAAAAAAACCTAAACCTTTTTGGGTGCCAAATCCAAATAAAATCAAATTCAATGCGAGTTAAACGCCTAAATACCTTTACAGATCTGTTTCCTCACTGCTGGTCCTAGAAAAGTAGGAAACCAAGGAGTGTGACCAGTGTGAAAAACAGATGATTCGCTCCAGCTATACCCCAAAATTTCACCAACGGAGCTCAGCAAGGCAGCACCCAAAACTTGCTAACCACACAGAGAAAGTAAGGCTTTACCACTGCGCGACACCGGGGAGGGAGCGCTGCTGTGCTTATTTACAGAGAAGAGCGACAGAGCCCCGGGCTTTCTCCAGCTCCCTCAGGAGCGGAGGCACCGCCGGTCTCCCCTCCCTGCACCGCCGCCGCTACCGGGAAGCCCCTCCGCGGGGGGCAAGGGGGATCGCTGGGCCGCTGCGGCGGGGGCACGACCCTGCTGTCCCGAGGGAGCGGTCCCGGGGACCCAGCGGGGTACCCCGCACCCGGCGTCGCCGGGGCTCCGAGGCCTGGCGGGCCGGGGCTGCCGGTGAGGGAAGGAAGGGGCCGGGCCTGAGCTGAGGCGGGGGGGGCTAGCCCCGGCTGAAGGAGAAGCGGGAAGAGGCGGCCCGTACGTACCTGAGCGCGGCGTCAGGGCCCAGCTGCCGTGGCCAACACCATCCCCGGGGCTGGCCCGGGGCAGGGGGCGGCGGCGGCGCGGCTCCTCCTCCCCTCAGCGCCGCCGCCGGAAGCGGGGCGGGGCCGCGGGGAGGGCTCGCCCGCCGGCAACAGCTGCGGCTGGGATCTCGCGAGAGTTGAGCGGGAAGGGAGGGCGTGTATATATTGGGACCGGGCGGGGGAGGCTCCTGCTGGGCTCTCGCGAGAGGTCGGCGGCGGGGGGGCAGGCAGTTCTCCGCCGGCAGGGCGGCGCCATTTTGTGGCTCAGCGGGCGGGCAGATAGTTCGGCGCCGGCAGGGCGGCGCCATTTTGTGGCGCAGCGGGCGGGCAGGCAGTTCGGCGCCGGCAGGGCGGCGCCATTTTGTGGAGCAGCGGGCGGGCAGGCAGTTCTCCGCCGGCAGGGCGGCGCCATTTTGTGGCGCAGCGGGTGGGCAGGCAGTTCTCCGCCGGCAGGGCGGCGCCATTTTGTGGCGCAGCGGGTGGGCAGGCAGTTCTCCGCCGGCAGGGCGGCGCCATTTTGTGGCGCAGCGGGCGGGCAGGCAGTTCTCCGCCGGCAGGGCGGCGCCATTTTGTGGCGCAGCGGGCGGGCAGATAGTTCGGCGCCGGCAGGGCAGCGCCATTTTGTGGCGCAGCGGGCGGGCAGACAGTTCGGCGCCGGCAGGGCGGCGCCATTTTGTGGCGCAGTGGGTAGGCAGGCGGCCTGGAGCCGCAGCGGGTGCTGGTGCTGCCGCAGCGCCTGAGGAAAATCTGCCGGCCCCCCGCCCCTCCCTTGACAGCGAGAAGGATGAAGCCCCGGCCTGGAGCATGGCCATTGCACAGCACCGATGTCACCTTCAGCTGTCACCTTGGAGGGCTGTGGAAAGGCAGGTTGGTTCGGCTGCGGTGTTAGTTGCACTGGGTCACAGGGAAAGGTGATAAACTGCAACATCACGAGAAGGAGGGAAAAAACAACAATTGTCAGGGTGATTTCAGAAGGGGAGCTTAAACAGCAGGCTTGGTGTTGGTGTAGCCTTTGCTTTAGTGCCTGCTTAAATTAATTCCCTTACTTTCTATGTTCCAGCACCAGGTTAGTGGAAGCAATAGTCAGTCGGATCAAATGAGCATAAAAAAACGATGATAAGAGTGCATTTAATAACGCTGAATACTGTAACAACTAATATGACCAGTTGGATCAAATGAGTGTAGAAAAAGATCATAAGAATGCATTTAATAATGTTGCATATGGTAACTAATATGACCAGTCGGATCTTCAGAAGCTTTCAGAATTAGGTTAGATCAGACCCTCTACCTGTAAAACCTAAGATAGGTGGATAAACTTAACAAACTTCTATTTCAGTAGCTTCCAGTGAATAAGGGAACCGAAATGAAGCTGTTAGAGCAGCATCCAGGTTAGAAGGTGTGATAAAGCAAAGCTAGAGATCAGACAGAAGGAAGTGTGGCAGACAGCTATTGAAATACTCACTGTGTCCTAAACATTCACTGGAACGATACCGCTTCCCCTTCACCAAAAAAAATTGGAATTTAGCTTAGTCGAATCTAGTTAAACCAGTGCAGAACCGCCACTTTGAAGGCCTTAAATTGTCTTAACCCTCTCACAGGCTTAATGCAGAAGGCGAGCACCTGGTTGAATCGGCTGAAAAGCATTTGCCTTTTCCATAGTCGTTTTTAGTAACGGCCTGTCCACTGCAAATTGCTCATGTTTTGGTTTTCAGCTGGAAAAAACTGTAACTGAAAGATGAGGAGAGGAGGTATGTGTTTCAAAAAACCTGCTCTCCGCTGTCTGGCTTCAGCAGCATAGAAGGCAAGAGGGGAATTACAAAAAAAGAAAACCTCCAACATCGGTGTATGTGCTGACGATGTCTGGAAACAGTGAATGTGGCAGTCTTCCTACCCTGGCTCCATGGCTATGCTACATGGACACACCGGCTGGGAATATTTAAAAATTGACCACTTTAAGAGAAAAATGATCCAAAACACTAAATCCTCGGGGTTTTTTTCTGATTACAGTTGAATCCAAGTGTATATTGATCCTAAATGAGCCCACTGGCTTAGCTGTAGAGATGCAGGAGATGGCCAGGACCATCTTGGGTTCAGACCTCCTCTTCCATTGCTGTGCCACGGCAGTGGGTCCTTCCTCCTTTGCCAGGCAGACGGGGACTGTGTTTGTCAGCAACTCAGACACCAAACATCTTAGAAAAGCCTCTGTGTAACTCTGCTAGTAAGAAATATACTTCTATTTTACCTTCAGATATCACCAACTGTCCTTCCTTTTTCTGCAGTACAGCAGTTCAGTTAATATCTGGTCACTCTGACCTGTGCTGGGATTAATAAAATGTTTTTATGAGCCAATTCATAAAGGTGCTGTCAACAAAGCTACTGCCTCCTCTAAAGACTAATTAAAGCCAAGCCAATACTTCCCAGCACAGGCTGTAACATTGTCAAGCCTCCTTGCACCCTCTGCCAATTCTTCTTATTAGTGATGAGCAAAATTCAGCATCTGATGTTCAGTGACCTTCTGGAACTACTTAACAATTTCAATTTATAACAGCACGAAGAAAAGTCTTTGAAAATCAGGTTAATCTAAACCCATGGCTCAGTTATTCTTTTTTTTTTTTTTTTTTTTCAGACAGTGTTGTTGTAAGTCTAGACAGAGAGACAGCAGTGCTGTTTACTGGGAGCAAGAGTCTCCTATTTTTACTGTGATCCCTCTCTACCCACACAACATCTAGTCTGGGAAAAACTAAGTGAACGTGGTGTATATACACAAAATACATATCACAAGGGATACATGGCATGCATGCACACTTCCCACTGCCACGTTTTCTCAACTCATGTTTATCCATTGTTTTGTTTTCTGTTTGACGAGATGTTTTTCTCATTCTCTCACCTCCTTTTCTCACTCAGGCTTGAGGAGCGTAGTGTAAGCTGCTCCTGAACCTGATCTCTCAGTCACCCAAGAGGGAAGAGACCGGGATCTTGAGGCATAGTGTTTGCTTACAGAGAAACTTGATTTTAACAAGCACCAGCTGATCTGGGGCAAATTCAGTCAAACTCCTCCAGTGAAAACACTCTTGGTGAATACCCCAAATCGGGCACTGCACTGTGTGTTTGAGGCATCAAAACAGGTTCTTTCCAAAGGTGCTGCTGAAGAGGTGAGATTCTCAAATGTTGAGCACCTAAGGAAATAACCACTGGTGAGAGTAGCTTATGAAGTAATTTCATAATGTTTTGTCTATACCTCTGTATCAGTTAGTACTTAAAAACACTGGTTCAAAATTGTTAATATTTAAAACCCACTTTCAGCTGTTGCACACATGATGGAGTATTTTGTTTTCCGATCACTGTGTCTGTGACCTGGCAAGTATTTCATGTTTCACATAGCAAAAATTTGAGCAGTTGCAGACATCACCTGGTGCGGCAAACAAAACCAAGATTTCTCCTCTGTTGGATCTCAGTCAATTACCCAGTCATTTTCCATTACCCAACTGCAACTGTTTTTAAAGCTAGAAAAGGTGAAATGAGCATCTTGCATTTAAACTATGCCACCATTTAAAGACTGTTTATGTTGTCTTGTGTCCCTTTTGGTCTTTTTCTCATGCTTTTATTTAACACATCTCTCTGCTGGGGATGAAGCAGAGGAAGTCTGCTTTTTGTTAAAGTATCAGCTCCTGCCTTAATGAGCAATTGTGGAAGTTCTCATGTTGTCGGGAACAAAGAAAACTAGCCATTATCCTAACTCCCTCATGATTTTTCTAAGCACAGCTTTTCTGTGCACATACTTGAAAAATTCTAGCTCTGTATCCAGACACATTCTGTCTGCTGAAAAATACAGCAGAAGTCCCTGCTGCTCACGTTTTGGTCCCAGAGTTCGCGATCTCTGAAGAGATACTAGTTCTGCATTTGTACTCAAGCACTGAGCAAGCCAGGACAGCTGGGATCACACATTTTGCCTACAGAAAAGCAAGAGTATAGACCTTAATGGAGAAGGCCACGCGGTTTCAGGCCTTAAAATAGGTGCAGGTTAGGGATATATCTGGGGTTTAGGGCTCTTTTTAGATAAAGGATCTGATTTTAAGTACAAAGATAAAAGCAACATGGTATCGCACAATTTGCCATGTTTAAACAGTGAAGGAAGCCAGTGAGCAAGCAGGACAACTCTCTGGTGTGGCAGAAAATGCACTCACTAATAGTCTTTGCTTTGTACCACCTCGTTCGCTCCATTGGGTTTAACCTGCGTTGGCTTTCTCCCCTCCCTTTCTTGAACAAGAGCATTCTGCTTTCAGATGGAAATCATTAGAGACTGGCCTGTCACACCAGACCCAAAACTGGCTTTGCAGTATTGGAAGGAAGAGGATGTTGTGTGACGTTAACTGCAGCAATGGTGACTGCGGTGTTACAGCTGCTCGTTCATACCCACGTAGCTGAGAAAAAGTAAATATCACTGATGTGAGGCATGTGGGATCATTGCCATGTGTGATGCTTCGACTCACGTCTACTGCAAGCCATTTTGGAAGAAGAGCAGCAGATCGCCGTCATTTTTCTGTGGTCATGATGGCAATATCCGAGCATTTTTCCACACACTGCTTTATCAAAGTCATATGAAAAAGGCATCTCAAGAGTTTTTGCAGTAACAACTGGCTTCCCGTTAGTCGATAATTGTGCATCACTATGGACAGTTTGTAAGCAGAGCACTGAAGGGGAAACACACCAAGAGAACAAAACAGCTCTGTGGGCTCAGTCTCATGCTGATTACCAAGTGGCTGAGATTTGATGTATACTTCATAAAAACAATCACGCAACCCTCTGTTTAAAATCAGTGTACATGTTTGCTGATAACTATCAGAGACTGCACTGACCAGGAATTTAGCTGCTGCTTTACCTGGGCACTGCTAAAACCAGAGAACAAAACACTAGAGCAAGGTTCAAAATCAGATGGGAAATCCAGGTTTCACCTGCAGGTCTAGGGGGAAAAAAAAAAAAAAAAAAAAAAGCCAAAAGCCCCACACTGATTCAATTTGTTTTTTGAAGGTTTGAGTTTCTTGCCTAGACCAGTCCTAATCTTGACTTCTTGGATAGAGTAATCTTCTCTTTCATCTCCCAAAGCATAGTGTACCTGCAGGACTTCACATCCATGGTGATCACAGCCTCCAGCGACAGCCTGGACTTTGAAGCTGGGGTTAAACTATAGAGGAACCATGAGAGAGTGTTCCATTTTCAGCTATTGGCTTGCTTGATGATTAACCCAGAACCCTTCTTCTTCCTTGAAAAATAGATTCTGGGTTGATTTTAGCAGGGCATGCCTGCTCCTAACACTGCCAGAGCCTGGGCACCTGCTCCTCTGTGAAGCAGCCCTTAAGGTTTTCAGTCCATCCCCCTAATCTGTTACCCATAAACACCCTAACGACTCATACCTACGCGCCAGCCCGGTGTGACAGGTTGGCTACATCCGTGATTCAGGTACAACGGTCAGAGCAGGTGAATGACACCACAGTCTGTTGAGATGACAGTAACCAAGGCAAGTTTTAGGCAGTGTTTTGCAGGGATGAAGAGCCAAGCAGTTCGAGACTAGAGGCGCATGCGGTAGCCTGGAGTGCAACCAAGGTGGTTGGGATTAACTCTGACTGTCTTGCACCTACAAAGCTACAGTACAGCCAACCGGGAAGCCCCAAGCTCATCAGCTTTTAGGGAGAGAAACAGCCTTTAGAAATTTAAGGAGCAACAGACAGAACAGGGACCGAGAGCTCCTTCACTCCGATGCATTGTGGGCCTCTTTTGCTACACAAGATTCCTTGTGGAAACATCACTTGAAGCAGCATCAAGAAAACAAAGCACAGGCGTGGTCCTCCACCCCAGCCAGACACATCCTCACTGACAAGAGACCATGGGGCAGACCAGGAACGACTTCAAGAAATACTCACGAAACACATTTGGACTTTTCTTCTTCATCTTTTTTCATTCCAGCATTTAGGGATGGGACCATTATCTTGGGCCTATGCAGGCCAATGCCTTTTCTTAGACCTTTCCCACAAGCCAGCTGGAATTCCCTTATTACTTTGACAACTCACAGTAATACTCTAGCAAATATAAGAGGCCATTTCTTATAACCTGAGTCTTTAAATGTCTACACCAAAGTTATTTCAATTACTAAATTTTCCTGATACACCTTGTCCCATTTCTGCCAGGTTTGGCATAAATCACAGCGTTTTGTTTTGTAAATCTACTTTTTTTTTTTTTTTTTTTTTCCTTCTCAAAGGCTGTTGCATTTATCTGTCAAATCTATCAGTTCTGAGCCCAAAGATTTCAGGCTTTTATCTGAAGCAAGTGGAGACAGGGGCTTGTGCAGTGGAAAGAGGGATTGTGCACTGAGGATTGTGGTCTCGGGGCAGCAAGTCCTCCTTTCTGAGAACACAGAAATAAGATTAATGAAAAAAAAATACCAAAAACCCAAAGAATACCCTGGGACAGGACCATCTTCCCTGGAGCCAGAAATCCATCCTGGCCCCATCTGCAAGCGTTTCTATGGGAGCACGAGTGCTAGGGGGAGAGTCGGGGAACGTGGGTCACTGGGGGAAGTTCTCCAGAGACAGAGGAAACGGTTCAATCGTGGCTACAGAGGTGACAGCCAAAAGGAGACAGATGTGCAGAGAAAGCAATCATTCCTAGTTCAGGCAGCCTTTTGGTGTCCCGGGAACCTTGCACAGCTCTCTTTTGGCCCATTCCTGTCTTCCAGAGTGCTGGGTTTTGCATGAAAACTAGTAACCCATCAGCCACTCGTACATGTGCAGCTGAAGTCATTTGGAGTTCAAAGTGAGGGTTACTTTTCAAATAACCTTTTTTGTCAAAGCGAATTAAAAGCAGTTGGATCTGAGTGAACACTGTCTCCCCAGATGGCAACACGGAATCATAACAAAATGATTCCCAGTATGCTTGCTGAGAGACAGGAATTATTATTTTGAGTTATGAGCAGCACCGAAGGAGAAACTGCAACATCGAGCACCAGTATCTAGCGTAGGAGAAGACAGTACAATCCCATAACACCAGCAGCAACTCATTTTCCTGCTCCTCGGAGTGCCAGACGCACCTGAGAAACGCTCCCGCTAACAAGCGAGAGCACATTTATTCCTTACATATTATCAACCTGGATTCTGGTCAGTGGGTTTGGAGCAGTAGTTTATGACCCAGGAGCGTATAACGTGATCCATCAGTAAAATTCAGCTGTCAGCTGTTTTGATTTGCCTGCAGAAGTGCCACCTGCAGTGTGTTAGGCAATGCTCCTGGCGAATCCACCGAATTTCTGCCTCAGGACCAGTGTAAAGAAGGCTGAACCAAAAAACTCCCGAACTCCACTGCCTTTTCTGTAATTCAGTAGATGTTTCCCCTGCTTATTTGACAGAAGCACGAAACGTGTATATAGGTGAAGTAAAAACAACCCTACCCAAATAAAACTCCATTGCATAAATAGTTCTTGGAGGGAGAAAACGGAACATCTCAGCAGTACATCTTAGCCATGTCGCTTGTCGCAGGACCAAGATATTTAGAGGACGTTGAAAGCGGTTCAAAAACCTCAGCAGAAAAGAGCAGCAGTCGAGTAGTTTGTTGCTGCCCTACCTTACCCAGACATCTGCCAACTCCCCGAGGACCTTATCCTATTTTATTTACATCCTTCAGGATTCTGGGATTTCAAATTCCACAGGATTTTCCTTTCAAAAAGAAACTCTTCTCTAAATTCAAAACCAAGATCGGGTAGATACTTCGCATGTATGAGTGGACACCCAGCGAGCACGAAGCTGCTGCTGCTCCGAGCTGGGGCTGCCCAGCACAAAACTCCCTCCCCTCATCCACCCGGGGGGACGCTGGCCAGGAGCTGGCCCGGGCAGCGAGGGCTGAGATTTAATGCAAACAAGATCTTAACCCTTCTGCCTGTTGGTCACCTGGGGTGAGCCACGATCACCTCTGCCACGGGGTGTTTTGTGCTCTTCAACCCCAGAGCTGTCTTCTTGCGACTGCAGTTAGATTCCTCCTTCTGACAGTTCAGTCCTTTCCACCACACCAGTATTTTCCCCACGATGCTACAAATCACAAGCTGCTGGCTTGGGGCAGCCTTTCCAGGAGTTGCATCCTTGCCCTCACCTTCCTTTTCCAACCGCTTGGTCTACCTTGATGCTTTCTTGAGCATTTTCCAGCACAACTTTGCCCAGAAAGCTCCCCTCCACCACAGGTTAAACATGCTTCTGTCTACCCACCCCTTTGAGTTTCTTTCCAGTAAATTTTGCCTTTGGGGCTGGAGGTCGGAGTCCACATGGGAACTAGAGTAGGTGCCTCCAAATGCCGGGGCTCTAGGGAGACTCCACAGAACCAAGGCTTTCTGCCTTCCCTTCTGCTGCTTCTGCATCCAAACTGAAACTAAGGAAGCGCCTCGCTCCTTTTCCCTGGGGAGGCTGGAAAACTGCTGTTCACATCCCTCTGCGTTAGCCAGTCAAGCGCTCAGCAATGCTCAGAAAGGCTCTGACTCCCCAGCATCACCTTCCCGGCACCCCATGCCTGAGCCCATGGGGAAGGCTAAAGCCCTTCTTACCCACATGTGAGCAGCCTCTAGGAGAGGCAGAGGGGCTCCTCCTGAGCTACAAAAAGCTGGCAAGGGTCTTAGGCTAACGCTGGCCAGCTGTGGCACCTGCAGGCCCGCTCCCAGCACCCCGAGGAGCCTGGCCACCCCGTCGCTGAAGCCTGGCCCACCTGGCAAAGGAACAAAAATAGTCACCCTGGATTTAATCTGCAGCGAGCTTGCTTTGCATGGGAGATACCGGGAGGTTAACCCGCCAAAGGCGGCCGTGCAGGGAAGGCATCGGCACGTCTTTTATTTCCTGCCTTGGCAGGATGCATGGGGCGAGGAGCACCGTGATGGAAACGATGCCTCGGGAACTCGGGCGGAGAGATAAAGAGGAACTGCTGTTCCTCTTCCTCGCCTTCCGCTCGGGATCGCTGCCCTGCATCCCGGCCGCTGCCCCGGGGAATGGAGCTGATTTCCTTCCCCGGAGATGGGCGCGCGGGCAGCCCTGCGCCTCCCTCCTGGGTGCAGTGGCATCGCATGCCATTTCACAGCAGCTGCATTTCATGATGACTCGGTAGCTACCTTCATGAGAGCAGGACAATCTATATATTTTGGAGACTGACTAAACACCTTCTGCCCTCATGAGGCTTTCCTATCCAGACCTGTGTATCGTTTGGATATTGCAGCATACCGCTTTTGGCCAGAAATGTTTTAAAAACAACCTCCCCCCTTAGTTGGCCATACGTACAGAGGGATTTCTCGCAAGACTTTCTCACAAGACTTCAAAACCGAGGGGTAAAGCTGTGAGCGGGGCCAGGAGGTGTGGGCGCTGGGACAGATGCTGGCACTGATGGCATCTGCCTTTTCCTGGGAGCGCGTGCCCAGACAGGCAAAGTGCTGCTGCAGCCTCTTGCTTGAGCGATGAGCTCATTTTATCCCAAACCAGGAGTCGATGTGCTGTACCAGACATGCCGTGGGGCTTTGCCTGCCCATCCCTCTCGCTGACCCCACGGCATTTCCCTCGTGGGCGGCTTTTCGTTGCCTTGGGTGTCACTCCGGACATGAGGTGGCAGCAGATGGGTAGCACCTGGGGCATGGCCAGATGATAAACTCTATTAAAGCTCCCCGATTCGCCTGGTGTCCAGCCTCTAGTTTCTCCCTGTCCCAGGGAAGCCGCTCCGTGTATCATGGAAATGCCTCTTGCCCAGGGTTTCTGGTTTCAGGGCGAAGTGCGTTCCCATGCCTGCAGCAGGATGGGCTTCCCTCTCCCCTCGGGGTGTGCTTTCCTCCCCCCTCGAAGTTGATACAGCCCAATTGTGCGGGTGTCTGTGAAACAGAAGGGAAAATAAAGCTTTTCTTCCCTCTCCGTCACCACCAAGGTTTCATTTTGACAGCATCCTTGCAAAGCCTGAGCAGGATGAGCAGGCAGTGCCGGGGACACTCTTCATGGCCGGCGTTGGTGGCTCATGTCCCTTTGCGGGAGGCCGCTGGCAGCTCCGTCCCTGACCCTGCAACCTGGGGAAAGCAGCAACCATGAAATCACCACGGCCCCGTCAGCTCCCCCGCGCTCCTCTCCTTCTTGCCACCCAAACCTGCACCTTTCGGGTCCCCGGGCCTTGCGGTGGTCCCCAGGTTTGGGTGATCGCTCGCACCGAGTGTGGCCATCACACACACACACGCATGGCCACCGTTGCTGGCTGCCCCGCCCCTGGTGACCTGCCTCCAAAGAACCTGAGAAAATGGAGATTGAACAAGGTTTGGGTCCTCTCACGGGTCCTTCCCCTTGTCTTCCCTGCTGGGTGCCTGCCCTCCTCGGCTCCTCGCGCATCCTCACCTCCGGTTTGGTGGTTAAATCATTCAGGGACCTTCTGAGAGCTCCCGGGATGGCTGGATCCGGAGGCCTGCCTGCCCCGTGCGGGGTTGCGAGCATCGTGTTAGGCTCTGGGCTCCTCCAGCTTCGTGCCCTGCCTTGCACCACCCAACACGCGCATCCCTCTTGGAAATACCGGCCCCGAGTGGGCAGGGACAGCCCCGGCTACAACAGCATCCATCTGTCCCCAGAGGCAAACCCCCGGAGGGTGGTCAGGGTGCACCCCCAGACAGTTGGAGAGGAACACGAGTGCCAAAGTTCTGCTAATTTGCAAATGCTCAAAAATGACCTTGACGTCCTCCCTCACCCCACCCAGTAACTCGCTTTTCCATAGGGGTGATGTAGCAAAGCACAGTAAAAACATGTGCTAGCCGCTTGTCCGTTTATGGTATCTATTTTATTTTTCATATTAAATAACATGTAAAAAAATATTTTATACATATATATAAATTTATATAATTTATATCACATATTTTGTAATAAATAGCAAGTACAAAACCAGTTTTCCTTAAAAACAGTCAGTGTTTTGAAGACCAGCAAAACAAAGATACCTAATAAATACACAATAATTTAAAAGACTGTAAAAAAGCACTTGCTCCCTGAGCTCACATAAATAAGAAAAACACTTAAATAGGAAATACAGTCCGGCGAGGCAATATAAAATTGTTTTTTCCCCAGTCCTGGGGGCATCCTTCAGGGCCGAGGAGCACGCGGCGGTGCTGGGGCTAGGTGCAGTGCTCCCGCAGGGGCCGCGCACCGCAGGTCGTTCAGCACTTGGAAGAGGTGGAGGATGGTGGAGGCCTCCAGGCAGCCGTCGCTCTCCTGCGGTGGCGGGGGAGGTTAGCGTTGCAGATGGGGAGCAGCAGGTGAACACCCCGAAAGCCCCTCGCTGGCCGGACTTACCCTTTCCTTGGCCGTCTGCAGCTTCTGCAGCCAGTGCCTCAGTTTCCCTGAGGGCTGATGCGAAGGAGCCTCCCTGGCCACCTGCAAGGGAAGCGGCCGGGTGAGGCCTGGCAATGCCCCGTGGCGCTGCCGCTCCTGCACGGAGCCAAGGAAGGGTTTTTTTTTGGGGGGGGGGGAATCACATACGCAGCCTCGCAGGTCCTCCCGGGCTTGGGCGAGGAAGGCCAGGGGCCGCAGGCGCGTCTCGGCAAACGTGGGGGCAGCGGGGAGCCCCAGCATGGTGGTGGCGAGGTCCAGCTCGGCTTCCACCAGCATCACCCGGTCGGGCACCTGCAGGTGGGAGCATCCCCGTTAGGGACCCAGAGCGCCAGGGCTGGGCTGGGGCTGGGGGACAGGGGGGGTCTCCAAGTCCTGCCCGGGGGTGCGGTTGGAGGTGGGACCAGCTGGCAGGAGGTCCTGGCTGGAGGGGGGGGGGGCGTACCCCCTTTTTACAGCATCGCTTTGCTCTTACCGACAGCTCGCCTGTGTTCCATTTCCGATGGAAGAGCCTGGTGTTGCATTTGCGGTCCGACAGCAGCATGATGTCCTCCTGCAGGCAAAAACCAAGAGAGAGATTGGAAAAAACGGTCACCTTGGCTTTTGGTGATGTGGTGCAACCGTCGTCAGCCTAGAGGGGTTTGAAACCGGGACGAAATTTGGCCCAGCATCCTTCTTGTCCCCAAACTCCCTTGGAAGACATCCTCCTCGTCCTCAGACCGCTGCAGAAAACATCCACCTTCTCACTCAGGGTCTCGAATTTGGCATCCCCTCTGCCTTGCCAGCCCACAGCCCCCCCCGCCCCTGCTGCCCGCGATACTCACAAACTGCTCCTTCATCTTCTGCACAGCCTTCAGCTCGTGGGGCACGAGGAACTGGTACTTGGAGAGGCTGCAGCTCTTCTTCAGGACGTTCGGGGGAAGGCATCGCCGAGGCTGGCCCCCAGCGCCAGCAGCAGGGTGAGGATGAGGTGCAGCATTTTGCTGACGGGAGCCTGATGCTGAGCGGGTTACGATGGGGCGAAGGGGGCTGCGGTGCAAGAAGCCAGAGAGGACGAGGCAGAGTGCTCTGGGCTGCTAAATCCCCGATGTAGAGATGCCCGACGGTGTTGCCACAGGTGGCTCGCTCGGCTGCAGGGCTGCTGGGCTGGTGGCCGGTCCCGAGGAGCTGCTTCGCCTCCTTCGCTGTGGCTGCCTTGTTCCCCATCTTCTCCCTGGCTTTTTATGCTGCCTGCCCGGCCTGATTGCGCTTTCAGATTAGCAGGAAAATCCGTGGCCTGGCGGCTCTGGAAACAGGAAAGCGAAAGCGATGGCAGAGGGAATCCCGCAGCCGCAGGTTCGGCAGGTGTGGGCAGCGCCCGCCTCCTGCTGCCTGCCTCGGCGGGGCACCCAGCACCCCAGGGATGCGGGGAGGGGGGGGTGCTCGGGGTGCTGTCGGCGTGCACCCCCCTCCGAGGGAGCTGAATGGGGAGAAGCTGCAGTCGCGTCGAGCGGCGCAGAGGCGCTGGGAAGTGCGGGGAAGCCTGGGCATGACCCAGCCCGGCACTGCACTAAATTCTGTGGGAGCCCCCTCCCCCCCGCACACAGCCCCCCGGGGACAAGAGGGCTCAGGGCGGCCGGGAGGATTTCGGTGCTTCCTGAGAGGCAGCAGCGGTTCATGCCTCGGTTTCCCCCACAGGAAGCGTAGCACAACAGCCGTGGCAGGGAAGGGTTAAAAGAGCCATATGTGTGTATTGCCCTGAGGGACCAGGCTCCCCACAAAAGCAGGAGCACTTCCACCTAGCGTTTTCTGGGTGGGATGTCGGGTTGTGCAGGGAGGCTGCCAGAGGTGAGCGGAGCTGCCACCCCCACCAGCCGCTGGAGCTGGCTGGGGTTTCTTCCCTGTTTAGCCTGGAAACACAAATATCATGTATTGACATCTCGCCGCTGACAGCTGGAACTGTGCTCCCATTCAGCAAAATCTCTCCTTCCCTCGAGGTAACCTCCTGCCACGTGAAGTCGTCCCCTCTGTGCTTTTGGTTTCATGCAGTAATCAAGCATTAAATATAGCGAGTAATTTTTTATTCAATGCAACTTGTTCACATTCGATACAACTACGAAGTAAAAGCCCAAACCAGCAGAACTACCTGCGTATAACACCAGAGTGAGGCACAGCTCAGCCAGAATAGACAGCACCTTAGCAAAAAAAGCTGATGGGTGTAAAAACAAACGTGGCCCCCGCTGAGGGAGAGGAGGGAGCGGGTGTCCCAGCCCTGGCTGAAACACTTCGGGTCGCAGTGAAGGGGCTGGAGAGCAACGGTGGCTCAAGGTCCCACATGGTGGAGCCCAGCCAGCTCACAGGACAAGCACCACAGGGCGATTCCTCCTCTGGGCTGAAGAACGAGACAGACTGGGGTGTTCTGGCACCCAGGTTGGGATCCCCGGCAGCCGCCAGCGGGGCCGGAGCAAGGTCCTTAGCACCCAGTGACATCCAGCGTCGCGATGGTGCTGTCCAGTGCCTGCTGTGCTGGGGTGTCTGCAGCCCCACGGGCCCAGAGCAGGGCTGGAAGATTGACTTGGAACATTCAGCGATCCACCACAGACCGCTGCCCCAGGCCCCCGCTGAGGGCAGCGCTGGGACACTGCCGGCTGACCCGCCAGGTCCCGGAGCCGCATCACACGCCTGTGGGAGCCAGCTGCCTTGGTTCTTCTTCCCCGCCGCTGTGGCTTTTATTTCCTGGGTGTCACTTGTGGTTGAGGAAGCAAAGGGAAACCTGATCTCTTCGTGCGGGCGAAAGGAGATCCGGAGGCACCAAAGGAAAAGCAAAAGCTGAGCAGGGAAGCCAGGACCATGAGCACAGCCCCCCAGCACGCAGAACTGCTGTGATGAAGGGCTGAAGATCTCCTGGGTGCCTCACTCGCCACCAGCTGCAGCCAAACCCAGGCGTGCCTGGCGGAGCAGCGGCGAGGAATTCTCCCTGACGGGATGTGGCCTTGCCACCCTGGGCATCGGCACAGCGGCAAATATCCTGTGGCGACACCGCGCTCCACCACACCCCGGTCCCCAGCAACGCCTGGCTGCGTTCGGCACAGCTCCTCCAAACCACCACAACGCTGGCTCCTGCCACGACTGCCGAGAGTCCCCCAAAGCCAGCACGGGCTGGGGACACGGCGCCGTGTCCGGTGGGGTCTGCAGAGCACCGGGGACCTGGCACAGTCATTGCTCCAGCCCCGGTGGGTCCCGGCCCTGAGTGCCGGGAGAGCAGCGCAGGTGGCGACAACGGAGCCCCCTCCTTGGATTCACGCAGCCCAGGGGGCTGGAGCCATTTCAGCTTGCTCTCAGCAAGAAATCCTGGGTGCATGGGGGGTCCCGGGCATGGGAAGGAAAGTGAAAACAGGCAGGGCTGCTGGCATCAGCACCGAGTGAGGCAATCACCCCGTGACTCAGTGGTTGCCGCATCGCACAAGTGTGGAAAAGCCTTGGCCACAAGCCATGCTGCTGGAGTGGGTAAGGACAAGCCCATATCTCTCCTTTCTGACCCCTTTTGGAGCTGGCGGGCTCATCCGAGAGGAACTGCCTCCGGCTAAAGTCGCTGGTCTGAGAAGATCGAAAGAACCAAAGCAGCACCCCAAAAAAGCCACCTTTAAAAATAAAAACCCTGGGTGGTGTGCAGGAGCCCTGCCCGCAGCTCAGGTGTGCCGGGGCGGGGGACACCAGGTGGCCTCTGCTTGGAAGCCATCACCAAACCTGTCCCCAGCGGCCCGGGGTGTCAGTGCCACCGAAGCACTGCCAGCCCCGCTACGCACCCCAAAACCCCTTCACCGCCCCCCGGCACACACAAGCTGCAGCAGCCACCACGCTGGCCCGTGACAAGCGCGTTGGTGATGCAATCCCTGGTGTTACGTCACGACCGATGCGCTCACCATCCCGCCAACGCCAGGGAAGGAAGGGCTGTTAATTATTGAGCGGATTGAAACAAGGTGTTTTAAATTTAAAGTGAGGAGGGAAAAAAAACACAAAACAAAACAAAACACAAACCCAAACAAGCACTTTTTTCCCCAGAGCCTTCGCTGTAGGGACACAGGGTGCTCAAAAGGACAAGCCCTGCCAGCCCCAGCCAAGGCAGCCGTACAGGCCACCCGCCTCCGCGTAGCCGTGTTGCCCGGTGCAGTCCCAGCCAGGGAGAGACCTCTAGTGCTCCTTGAGGAGATGACAAGCCACCAGCCTCATCCTCACCCGGCGAGGGAGGGGTTACGGCCGCTCCTCACCCAAATGCAACCTGCACCCCCAGGGCAGCCTCTTCGCCGGTGACCAGCAGCAGGGCTTGATCCAACAGCGCTGCTTGGCGAGGTCTTCTCCCACGTGGTGCCACAGACAGACCAGCCCCACAGCACCAGTGGGCTTTCCTCCACGTTGCTGTCCTCCTGGGATCCCACCACCCACCTGGGAGCCTCCGAGCAGGGGTCAAAGCCTTTGCTCCCCACCCCAGGCAAGCTGCGCCGGCACTCGGTGGCCCCAGTGGAGATGTGCCCAGGGTTAAGGGGGCTCAGGTTCTGCACCCATGGCAGGGCCACCCCCCTGGAGCCCTACAGCTCCAGCCCCTATAAGCCTCCCTCCAGATGCTCTCTCTCTGGGGAAGGCAGCAGAAGAATCACTTCTGCCTTTCTTAATAACTCCTTAACATAAGAGGGTGAGGCCACAGCCCTCCCCGTGGCATCAGGGTAGCCTTCTTGCCAAGGGCAGGAATTACAGGAAAGAGAAAGGTCCCCACAGAGGCTGTGCCTGGACTTAAAATATGTGGAAAGCAAACAGGAGGAGACCCGTGCTGGGCTGTGGTCAGCTTTCAGCCCCACTGCCTCCATCCGCCCCTCCCCAAAACGCAGCCTCTAATCTTCCTTTTGCAGCGTGGGTGTGCGATAGCGGGCTGGGGCCGAGGGGAACACAAACCTGCTCTGAAAAGACTCCCGAGCTGAGCTGAGGGTGAGGGCCGGAGCAGCAGCGCTGGCGCAGCACCGGGCGAGCCGGGGGTGGAGAAGCTGCTGAGAGACTTTGCTGCACTGGGGATGGGGTGATGGAGTGGGCGAGAATAGCCCCTTCCCAGCTTGGCCTTCGAAGACAGTACACAGCTCCTAGCTGAGCCTGGGCAGGGAAAGGGGAAAATGGCCTTTTCTACCCAAAACCCACCCACCTCGTGAAACAGAAGGCCGCTCGGGGCCTCGGTAAGCAGTGCCCATGAAGTGCAGTTATTGCCACCCCAGCAGGTGCTCTGCAGCCTGTCTTGAAAAGAGGAACCACAAGAAACTTTTTTTTTTTTTTTCAGCTTTTAAAATGATGATAGTGTAAGAAATGCAGCAGATTTCTCAGTTGTTATTGCGCTTCTCATCCCCACGTGCAATCCAACCGCCACCAGTCTGAAACTGGACCCTTCCAGTGCTGAGAGGGTGGATGGGAACCCGGAGAGCAGGCATAAACTCCTGTCTGCTTTCCATAAATCAAAATTTTAATTACTGAAATAAGCATCAATCTCCCCAAGAAATGAGAGTGGTTACAAGCAGGGTATTAGAAGGCAACCCACTTTTCCCTTCCCTTCCAACACCAGGTCAGGGGAAGGGTTTCCTCACTGTCCCTTGCACCCCAGCACACAGACGTGCCTCACCCAGAACTCCACCGGGGTTTCCCGAGAAGAAACTCCCATCGTCTCCAACATCCTGAAACAAGAAGCAGAAGAAGGGTCTCGCTCTGCCCAGCCAGCTCCCACCTGACGTGGGGCAACATCAACCACCAGAGACAGGTCTCTTCCACCCAAAGCACAGAGGTCTTGATGCTTCCAACACCCCCACGCAAGGGTTGTTTTGGTCAGTGAGTAGATTAGCAGGCACAGGGATGCCCTCCCTTCCCAGCTTTGCAGCAGGCCCTTGTTTTGGGCCAAAATAGATTGTTTAAGATGCAACTGTCAATATTTTTCCTGCCCTGGGCTAATCAAGAGCAAGGCAAAGAAACTCAAGGTACATCTGACATAAGACTTGGATGGATACAAGAACACCATACAGCTACACGGACTTGAAGTTTAAGTCGACTGACTCAAACTGAGGTCAATCATGCTGTGAGCAGCTGAGGATCTGCATCCATCCACACCTGGGGGACGGAGGGAGCGCGGCACTGCACAGCTCACTTCCAGCTTTGAAGGGGTCTCCGCAAGCTCGCTCTTCGTGACACAGGTCCTCTGTGTCCCGCTTGTTTCCACAAGTGGTTTTCTCACCTCTTTTCAGTCTCTTCGAGAAGGGATTTTGCAGCTTTGGGGTCATTCTTCAAAAAGGCTTGATACGGAGAGGCAGACTCCAAGTAACCAATCACACCAGCAATCGTCATGGGAATTTTGTCAAAGATATCAGTGATTCTAGAAGGGAGACAGGGAGGAAAGGAGCATTGGCAAGTTAAATTTCAAAGGCAGCAGAACAAAGACAACAGATTGAGGTGGTGGTGAACAAAATACCTGACACCAAAGGTCCAACAGATGGAAACAACATCTGACAGTGGCATTCGGTGGGTCGGGAGCTCTAACTGATGCGCTACTGGAGAAGCGGAGATGGTCCCAGGGACCACCTAACGGAGTCTGTGAGTTGACCAGCCCTTGCGCTACAGGCCTCCTCTGCAGAGCCCCTTCCTCTCCAGCAGCGGGACACCAACACCTCTTTGACACCACCACCACGTGCTTTTTGCCTGCGGAGCCAGCCCCTGCCCCGTGCCTTGGTGGGGAGGCAGGCAGGCGCAGGCTCCCTGGAGCTCTGGGGCAGGTTCTTTCTCTCACTCCATTTTTCCCCCCTTCATCCATTAAGTGATCTGCCCAGAAGCCTCAAAATTATCATAAACCACCAGGTGAAAAAAAAAAAAAATCTAACCCAATCCTGCCTTGAGCAGGAAGGGTCCTTACAGCCCTCAGACCACAGTTGCTGGCCCAGCCTAGAGCTGCATTAAATCCAGGGGGAGTGGGAAATGCAACCACACAGCTCTGCCACGATGCAAAGGTATTTACCACCTCTAGCCACTCCTGGTGGCGTGTCGAGGGGTTCCTGCTCACCTCTTTTTGTCTGGAAACGGCAAGGCCTCAAAGATCTCTTTGTAGTCTTCCAAGACAAGTTTTAGTCTATTATGCGAGTATTTTAAAAGCAGGTCCCAGGTCTGTAAAGACAGTGTATTAAAAAACAAACACAAAACCACCTGAAGCTCTCGGTTTCAATTTAATTCAGGTTTGCTTGGCCCTAGATCTGATGCATTCATACATGTGCTTTAAAAAAAAAAATACTCCCTGCATTAAAATACACCAAAATCTTGCTTAGTGTCAGGAACTTAAGGATCCTATTTTATTACAGAGATAAGGGTCCTGTCCTCCTCCCTACACTGCTCTTACAGTGGAAAGTCTCCTTTTATTGAGTTGTTAAAACACTCTTTGTCAAGAAACATCACTAAAAAAGCCTCTTTCCAGTTTCTACTTTCCATTCTTTTCACTGCAGTCAGGGCAGCGGGAGAAGTCTTTTTGACGGTACCAGCCCCCCAAATCTGCTCCGCAGCCACACCACAGTCTGCCCTATTACCCCTAACGTCCCTTTTCTCCTCAGCCAGCCAAGCCCCGGCACTGGGTGGGAACCACTAGGCCCCATCTCGGCTTCGTCCCCGTATTTACCCATCCCCATGCCCCATCCTGCAGTGGGAGTCCTCTAGTCATACCCCTCCCCAAGCCCATTGCCCTCCTCTCTGCATTTAAGTGCCACGCATTTCCCCCTGCCCACCCCAGGAGGGGGAAGCCCCGAGGTTGAAATTTCACCCCTCCACCTCTCTGAAGACTTCGGTCAGCTTTTCAGAGCAGCTCCCGTAGCGCAGGCTCATGTCCACGGTGTAGGTGCTGATGACCACGCAACCGCCCGGCTTAACCACCCGGTTGGCTTCTCTCATGAACTTCTCGATATCAAACCAGTGTGCGGCCGTAAATGAAGTCAGGAGGTCCACCGAGGCACCCTCGAAGGGCAGCTCCTCCGCAGGGCACACACTGGAGCGGGAGAAGGAGAACAGGTAGTGTGTAATATGGAAGTTAGGAAGGAGGACATGAAGTCAGTGCAAATATTTTTTTTTTTTTTTTTTAGAGTCAACGATGATCATTTGGGATGCAAGACCACGGCTACTGTAAGCCTAGCACAACGCCCGTTCACACCAAGAATCCCAGCAAACGGGATTTACTTTGGCGCCCGCTGGTTCTTGCGATGGTCACGCTCACAAAACGCCGCCTCTGCGTGAGGAGCCGAGTTTTGCTTTCGGCTGAGCTCTGCTGCCCCGACACTCACAGGTAGGAGACGTTGGGCAGGGAGGGGGTGTCCCTGGCCTCCTGGATCTGGGCTTCGCTGATGTCCGTTCCCACCACCTTCCTGAAGTGCTCCGCCAGGAAGCGGGTGCCTTGCCCAGACCCGCAGCCGACATCTACCACCAGCTCCGCCGGGTTTGCCCTCTGCAAGGAGGAGTGGATGCGTCTCAGCGGGCGGACGGCCGCCCAATTTCTGTGCTTTTACCCCACTCCTCCCCCCCCCAGCATCCACGGAGGAACAGCCTCAGCGTGGCACAACCCACCTAAATGTTCTTCTGTGCCCACGCCTTCCCTGAGCCCTATCGATTTATTCTCCCCCGGAGCACCAAGCAAGGTAACGCTCCCAGCAGGGTAAATACTACTGCCCACAAATACTTTGTCTTTTTTCCAGACAGCCTGCCCACACCCCGCTCACCTTTTCCTGCAGGTAGGCGAGGATGGTGCGCTGCAGCTCTTCGCCCGGCGCAAACCTGTATTTCTGGTAGACAGCCGCGTGCCCTCGCCCCTCGAACATCTGGGTGGCCATGCTTGGGCGACCTGGCACCTGGGCGGGGGCAGCGAGCCGGGTTTGGCCCCGGGGGCTGCAACTCCTCCGGCCTCCTCAGCCTGACACCGCCGGCACTGAGAGCCCCCGGTTCCCGGCGGGGCCCGCGAGGCTCCGCCCAGGGAGCGTGAACCCGCTCTCCAAGTATCCCTCCCACGGGTGTAAGCTAATCGCGGAAGCACACCAGCAGCCTCTGAGGAGGAGAAGCTTTCTAGGCTTTTTAAACCCTTCTTCTCCTTTTGCTTTCCCCACCCACCTGGGCGTCTTCTGAAATAAATCACCATTACAGCAGGAGTATCTGCGAATTTGGGGGGGGGGGGACTGAGCAGAGCATCAGTGAAACAAACAGCAGAAGAGTTTGTTTGGTTGTGGTTTTTTTAAGGAAATCTGTTTTAGTAGTAACAACACAGTCGCAATGTTTTCTGAACCTTTTTTTTTTTTTTTTTTTTTGGTCCCTTCGTGCCCCGGAAACGCTCCAAAGTCTCTTTTCAATCCAGAGCCTCATTAAACCCGTCACGCAGAACCACAGGCGGAGGCGAGCCCGGCCTCACCGCGGGGCCCCTCAGGCCACCCAAAGCCGCTGTCACAGCTACAGCCCCCAGCAGCCCCCCCCCCACTTACCCGGCAGCTGAACCCCTCCATTCGCTGTCAACCAGCCGGTCCCTGCGCCCACCGGCCGCCGCTCGCCCATCGCGCCGTGTCCCGTTTCCCTCGGTTGGCCGAGCAGGCACCGACCCAGCGCGGGCTCGGTGGCCGTGACACCAGGACCCCAAGAGCCTGCCAGGAGGACTCCCTCCTGCTTTTCTTTTTTTTTTTTTTTTGGGGGTGGGCAACCGCGGCGCCTCGCCCCGCCGACGGAACGAGGGGACGCAACGACAGTGAGTTTCTCGAGCTGATCTCCCACGTCAGGCAAGAAACGGTTATTGCAGCTCGTGACGCAAGGAGAGAGGCTGAGCAGCTGCGTAGCTCAGCCAGCTCAGGGCTGGATACTCCCAGCCGGGGAGCGGCAGCCGCGCCAAAGCCCTTTTTTTGGAGGGGATTCCCCCCCCAGGCGCTTGCCATGTGCTCGGAGAAGCCTTCTCCCCCCACCCCCGCTTGCACCCCTCCTCTTACCGCCTGCTGCTCCCGCCGCCGGCAGCTCCCAGCACCTCCCCCTTGGGAGCTCCGGGACAAAGCGGGCGGGGAGGCACCGCCCCCGGCCCGCCCCGGCTACTCCCCCCGCAAACACACACCCCCACACCCCCACACACACCCCCACACACACCCACACCCACACACCCCCACACACACACACCCTCCGCAAAAGGGCGGGCGGCTTCCAGGGCCCCCAACCCCCCGAGATCCTGGAGCCAGAGAGCTCAGCCTTCACCTTTCACGCAGCTTCGGTGGCTGTTAATTAAAGACAGCTTTCGCAGTGCCCAAGAACCTGGGGGGGGGGGTGTCTCTTGGCAGCCCCGCACACCCCCAGAGTGAAAGCCAGGAGGTTGCGGCGAAGTAGCAGGGGAACGGGATTCAAACGCTTCAGGCACCCAAACCCACACTCAGAGGGGTCTGGCTGTGCTGAAACCCCCTCCTGTTAGCCTGCAGAAAGAGAAGAAGAAGAAAAAAAAAAAAACAGCACCAACTTTAAGAGCACAGAGCACTGGTACTTAAGGACTAGGCAAAGCCTTTCTCCCCCTCCCCACCCCAATTTGGGACAGGATTTTACCCCTTTGCACACTGGATTAATTAATGCTAATTACATAGAGCTGAAGGCAGCGGGCCGAGGTTCACCTGACGCAAATTCACTTCGGTTTGTATCTTTCACGGGGCTTGTGGACCTCTGCTAATTAGCACAGCCTTTAAGCCCCTCCTAATTTGAAGAGACCTCTGCTAATTAGCACAGCCTTTAAGCCCCTCCTAATTTGAAGAGAAATCCGTGGAGCCTATCCAGGGGCTGACGAGGGAGGCCACCTTGAAGCAGTTTGCTGAATCAAAGTGTGGGTTGGAGTTACTGAGCTTGTGTCCCGCGTATTTCATTCGGGTCACCTGCTGCTTAATTTGGCCCTGGGGGTGCGTCTCTGCACAGGGGGGAAAATACAGCACAGGCACTAAAGGCTTTTCGTAACGCGTAGTGTGGCAAGAGTCTGGCCTCTTCGGGGTTTAGATGCCTGAATTTTGCGTGTGCTTTGCTGAGAGCGTGACTGCATACGGGAAGGGATGATGTCCCGGGCTTCGGTCACCTGCCCTCTTCCAAACTCTGAGGTCCCCATAGCACGGGCTGCTCTCATGGGCGACCTACGGATGGTATTTAACCGGTTATCCTCTGGCTACAGCTGAGACCAAACGCCTCCAGTAAAACACAACGTGAGCCAGGCAGGGGCTGCAAATGGGACTAGTCCTTTTCTAAGCTCCCCCAGCCTTTGGCACGCTGGATTCACTTGCCTTTCTCTCCCTACCCCAACTCTAGACCTATTTATATTCCCCAAGTGACAGCTAATCTCCCACGGCCCTGCACCGTGCAGCAATAAATTGGTCTCCTTGACCTTTGGATCGCTGAGCCTTAGCCCAAATGTGAGTTATACTCCAGTCACAGAAAATTAGTGTCCATCATCCCTGCCACAGGCTTTAAGGAATACCAGAGCACCCTGGGGTCTTCTCAACCTGTTCCCCAAACTTACAGGCCTTGTGGATTTAAATTATATAGCGGGGTTCTGAATGAATAGACCTCCAAAAAAAAAGAGCCCAAATGAGACTCCCGTCAGTCTTCCCGAGTCACTTGTTGGTGTTTTTCACCAACAACTTTGCAGTGCTGAAATGTCTCATCTTGATATGGAAAGAGCCATTTTGTTTCTACTATCGTGGTTCATTTCATTGCACATCAGTAAATACTATACTGAATTCTTTTTCTCGGTGTAATGACTTGACATCCAAGGGAAACAGCACTGCCTCGTGAAACCAAAACATCTGACAGCATCTTAGCCAGATGCTTTGGTATTTCTGAAGATTTCCTTTCCCCTCTGTCATGGTTTAAACCTGGCCGGCAGCCAAACACCCGGCAGCCACTCGCTCACCCCCGGGGAACGGGGGAGAGCGTTGGAGGGGTCAGTGTAAGGAGACTGGTAGGTTGAGATAAAAGCAATTTAATAATTGAAATAAAAGAAATTAATAATGATGAAAATAATAGAAAATAGAAACGAGTAACTTGCAATGCGACTGCTCACCACGCACTGACCGATGACCAGCCCATTCCCGGCTAGCGATCTCAGGGAAGAGAGAATCCTGAAACCACAATCCTGGGAGCCGGAGCGAGCTTCCCCCTCCGCCCTTATCTGTACACTGAGCATGACGTGAGATGATACGGAATAACCCACTGGCCAGTTTGGGTCCGTTGTTTTGGCTGTGCTCCCCCCCCCTCCCCCCAGCTTCTTGTGCACCTGAGCACGAGCAGGGCATGGGAAGTTGAAAAGTCCTTGATTTCTTAGCAACAACTAAAACCACTAGTGCATTATCAACATTCTTCTCATATCAAATCCCATACCGAACCCAAAACACAGCACTATTCTAGCTACTAAGAAAGAATGGGAAAAAAAAATAATTAATTCTATTCCCTGCTGAAACCAGGACACCCTCCTACTTTGTTTTGGTGCCGGTGGGGAAGATCTGCTCCATTTTATCCAGAATACAAATGTCACTCTCGGAGCAATCCTGGCTCTATAATTACATTCACGCCATCCCCAGCAATAACTTTCTGACAGAAAAATCTTTCCTAATTTCAGCTGGAGAACTCATAAGTGGCTTATTTTCCTGCAGCTACAAAACTCATAAACACCTTCTAATTAATTACACCTATTTCTCAAATGGAAAACGCCTTCTCATTTACTGTCTCTGTGACTGTATTTTAAGCCCAGCCACCACAACTCTGGGCCCTTTGGTTTTCTACCTGGGTGGCTTTAAAAATCATAAGGAGTTTTCTCTTTTCCTTAACGATGTGCCATTCCCCCTCCTTCCACCCTCCCTCTCTGCGATGAAGTCAGTGTCCCACTCACCTCCAGGTCACACCACTCCTACTCCAGCCTCTGCCTGTAGGATCCTGCCCACAGAGCTCAAATGCTGCCAGATACACCGAGCTGCATCTTTTGGAGGGTCTCCCAGTTTTAGAGGCTCTGAGTACTAAAGCAATTACAAAATACCTTGATCAGGGCGTTCAATTCTCCACCTTCTCTGTGGATAATCCCCCACCCGGGAAACACTCCAGGTCGCCTTCCCACACCTACCCAGAGGAATTTGAGGGAAAACCTCCGCTCTGGCCGGCTGCATCCTCATGAGGGAATTTTGTCGTGGTTGCTGCTAGGTGCGGGGGGAGAGGGGCAGCACTTCACCACATCCTGCTAAACTCAAGGTGCCGAGATGATGCATGGCACCTGAAGGAGTTGGGGATACTCATAGTTTTCTCGTTCCCCTCCTTTCCTTGGGCTGGACGTCTCTGCCCGCTGCTGCTGGCAGCCGTGTAGAGGTGAAGCTGCAAGATTTGGCCTCTCGAAGATGAAGCGAGTCCTGAATCCTCTTTCCCTGGTAGCGGAGGTGCCCCTTTGGCCAGGTCTTTGAACACAGACCTTAAAATTGCAGCAATTCTGTAGCCCGCAGCCAAGTCAGGGGCTTGCTGCTTGTAATTCAGCACCACCACTGCATGCTGCCCCTGCCCGTCAGAGGAAGGTGAAGGAGGGGACCTTCAGATCTGGGCAAAGCAGTGCAGCCTTGATTTTAGAGATTTGGATTTTTAGAGATTTAGAGATTTGCCACCGGGCAATTCCCCAGGAGCAAGTGGGACAAGCAGGGTCCCAACGCACGTGCTGGCACTACCGTTACTTCTTGTGATGAGCTTCAAAACATTATCCGGGGAAAAGAAATCCAGGCTGAGTGAGTAGGAAGGAACGGCGATGTCCAGAGCCGTATGTCACCCTCAGCACGACCTGTGGCAGAAGCCGAGCCCCGTCCTACACAGCCCTGGCCTTGTGGCACCGAACCCTGCAACCGGATGGAGCTAAAGGGAGGGGAGGCAAGTCGCCCCGTTGCAGCGCTGCAGTTAATTTACAAATTTAATGGCTTTAAATCTCATTTCATCTTCGACTGACTCGGCAGCTCTTTGCTGGACCGTGCTGGAGGGAGGATGCCCAGAGGGGGGGCAGGAAGGGCGAACAGAGGCCGTGGGAGGGCTGGATGCACTGGGGTCAACCTCCCCATCACCAGGATACTGACCCAGGATGGGGCTGACACCGTCCTCCTTCTGACCCGACAGCTCGGGAGACGTGTATTTAGGTGATAACTACACCGAGGAGTCAAAAGAGTCTGTAACCAGCAGGCTCTTGCTCAAATAATCACAGTGTAAACACCTTCACCCCGGGGTGGGTCCTTCTCCACCAGGAAGGTAGCGCTGGTATGAAAACACAAACCGACCACAGCGCCCGAGGGGGAATGGGTGAAACACTCGAGGCACGCGTCTGGCATCACTTCTGTCTCTGTCACCCGGGTTATTTACACTGCGAAGAAGCCAGTGAGATTTCTCTTACCTTGTGAAGAAAATTATTTGCTTTTAAGACCCCAGTAAGACTTCAGCTCTTGGGAGACTTTTCCCCTGTTTATTTGTTCTCTGATGGAAAAGGAACAAGATTTATTATCACAACGGGGAATAAAGGGATTGGAAAATACTTGGTATTTCTACAAGGCTCTTTTTAAACCTAGAGGGCTCAGACTTTAAATTAATGAAGAACATAATTCTCTTGATTTACAAGCGGCGGGGCATGGGATAAAATTTCCATGTAGGGAAGGGAGTTAGTCACAGATCAAGGATGTCTCAGCTGATCGCATGGCTCTGTGTGTTACAGCTGTGCCTCGAGGCCCTGGCTGGGATCGGGACTGTCCCTGCCCAGTCCCTGGCATCTGCAACCCAGAAAAAAATCAGTGCTTGTGTGGAAAGAGAGCCCGGACGACAGAGAGACCCAGTGCATCAACAAGCGAGGGAGAGGGGGAGAAAGGAATCTCTGCAGCAGTGACTCTTCTGGGGAGCGGGCATCCGTCCCCGTGCAAATAAGTGTCGCTGCCAGTTGCCAGATCCTTTTAACAGCAGGCTGGCTATTCTCGTGCTCAAGCACACAAAAGGTTGGAGAAGAAATAAAGGCAGGCGGGGGCAAGCTCGAGGGCAGAGAAGGAAGTCTGCAGAGGGGAGCGCCCTCGACTTTGAAATCCTGCCTCCTCCCTTAGCTCATCCTGCCATAAATCCTTCCCGGTGAACGGCTGATGCACAGCGCGCGGGGGAGCTGAGAGCCCCGGCTGGGAGCAAAGTCCCAGCATTAGCATCTTGCGGAAACAATAAGAAACAAATCCTTCTCCCATCATTTCACCTGTTAATTAAGGAAGATGAGAAGACTAATCGTGGTGCTGACGAATGAAATGAAAGTTAGAGGTCACCTGAGAACCCACGGCAGAGCACGCCGAGCTCCCCTGTTCCCCCGCGCGGGGACTGGCGGCTCCTCCGTGTGCTTCCTGGCTCATCTTACGGCTTTATTTGCCGATGAAAGCAGCAGCACCACCAGCTTATCGTTGTCTCCAATTAATTTGTAACGGTAGAACCACTGATCTCTCGTTACCCGATGGCCTTAAACAGACCCGAACGGCCCCGACTCACCTCGGTGGCACCGCAGCCCGGCGCTGCAGCCCTCGTGGCCAAGCGGGTTCCCGAGGTGCGAAGGTACCAGGTGGTGATTTCGGTGTTTGTGGGCCCAGCCGGTTCCCGGCGGGATGCCAGCAGTCCCGCCAGCTTTGAGGCTGTGGTGGTGCAATTCTCCACACACACACACCCACACCCCCCCCCCCCCCCCCCAGCTCTCCTTGCGGGGCCACTCGGTGCTGAGTGTGGTTCCAACACCCCTCCTGGGTCACACCCCAACCCCAGGGAGGTACGCGCTGCTAATGGCAGGGAACCAGAGAGTCCAGGTGCCCCTTTGACCAGCCCGGCTCCTGCTCTCCCTGTGGCTTGGGAGCGGTAATAGCAGCCCATCACCTCCCCACAGCCTGGGATGTGGTGAAGGAGAACAGTAACAGAATTGCACAGCCGTCAAGTTCTTGTGCGGCTGGTGGGAAACACCAGAATACTTCATTGTTCAAGCCGGGACGGAGTGAAAAGTACCTGATAAAAGTCAATTATCTTGGACCCTCTAAATACAACATGGAGTGAGACCCTCTGAGCTCTCCTGGATCGCAGCGGGCCTGGGACCAGCATCTCCCCTGAGCTGGGACGTCTCTCGGGTACCAAAAACCTTAAGGGATCCGTCCAGTGTCAGAACCAACGGGAGGCCAGTCAACCCACTCGAGTCTCAACCATTGCCCGCTGAGGAACGCCGGCGCCTTGTGAGCAGTCACGCTCAGCTCGAGGAAAGGGAAATTGTAACCTTGAGCTAGCTTCTCTTTCACCCGTTCTACCTGCTCACCGATGGGTTTGGGTATACACGGTTGTTTTCATGAGCGTGGGCACATACATATTCCGCTGGATCCAAATACTTCTGTCTGTCTGTTTGTACAGCTTGTGTTTGTGAATGTGCACGTGTGTACATGTTGGTTTAAGGTACCGCGTGGTAAGTTAGTGTGAATCTTGTCATCTTCGAAGCTGTCGCTATTTTAATTATAACGTATTTTACTGAATTATTTTGTAAACCTTTAAGCTGGTTAATGATTAAGTGCTGCTAGTCATTTATAAATCTTGATTTGCTGCTAAATCATTACCGTGTTAATGCTTTTATCCACGACAGTGGCGCTGTCGGCTTTTACTGCTGAAACTCATTGCCATCCACAGCTCCCAATGCAGTAACGTGGAGAGAGGGCTGGACCTGGGTGGGATGAAGCAGCCCCCCCCATATTTTGGCAGCCGGGTTTCTCCTCTCCTCATTAGAAATGTTTATTTTTAGATGCTTGGGAGCAAATAAGAGTCAGAGAGAAACAGAGGACTCTTGGGCTCCAATGCTTTTGGGAGAGCGTCAGATGTGACGACTAAGGTTAGACACCTTGGAGAGGCCTTCTGCAATAGCTGAGAAGCACCACGTGCCTCCACCTTCAGCTTCAGCCCCTGCGTTTCAGGTGCCCGGAGGTTTCCCACCTCCTGCCTCCTCTGGTGGCTACAGAACCGGAGAGGGGAGGCGAGCCCGTGGGGAAGCCACGGCTGATGCTGCCTGCGTCTGTGTGTGGTGGTTGCAGTGCCCGTGCAGTTTAGCTGACTTCTCCTAAATGTGCTCTGGCTGAATTGCCCCTTGTGCCCCCGGCTGCTTCTGCACCCTGGCAGGGGGCTGTGAGCCTCCGCACTCGACCCCCTCCTCCGTGTGGAATAACCATCAGGAATAAACCTCACCAGGCCTGGATTCGGATGCTACGGAGTCCCCGAGCCGAGTACTTTCCTTTAGGGCATTTTGCGGCGCTGTTACGAAATGGTTGTGCCTTGTCTAGCACAGAGCTTTGCTTTCCAGGGACTTTGGGCATCCAAAGGGCCATAAATTCACTGATGATGAATTAACAAGCCCTGGAATTAAAAAGAGAGAGAGAAGCGTGAGTGCAAATTGATTTTATTTCACCTTTCCTTGTGCGCATGTGCTGGGCATGAGGACATAGTACATTATGTTATTATGTCTGCTGGGATAGGCAGAAAATTCAGTGGTGTCAGGAAGCTGTTGTACTAAAATTAAATGACTCTTTGGGATGTGCGCGGCCAACCACGCTTAAAGCGATTGCTTTGGGGACTGGCTGGTGCTTGACGGTCCGTTCTGAAACGCAATCAAACTCGTGATAATTAAATGAGATCCCGGACCATCTTAATTCAGTGTTTAAGCTTTTTTCTTCTTCCTTGGGATCCAACTCAGGCATATGATAGGAATATTCATTGTAAGAAAGGGAGAAATAAAGGGGAAAGGGGCAATCTTTTAGGCTCTTCTCTCCTTCCTCCAAAACCCCTGTGCCAGGAGACAGCTGAGGCCATCACCCCCTGCTCGTTTCCCATTGCAGTTCCCAGGATCACAGCCCTGTGTCCCAAAAGCCGGGCGGGAACGAGCCTGGAGGCGTAGCCGTGCGGAGGTTTGGAAAGGGGGGGTTTCTGTTTTCTGGCCATGCTGTGATGGCTAGTGGTGGCCCGTTTCAGCCGGGGCCCTTGTGCCTTGGCTGAAACGGGCCTTGAGGAGGGTGCAGGAGGATGCAGGGGGGTGTAAAAGGGTGCAAGGGGGAGGCAGGAGAGTATGGGAAGATGCAAGAGTGGGCAGGAAGGTGCAGGAGGGTGCAGGAGGGCACAGTGGGGTGCAAGAGGGTGCAGGGGGGCGCAGGAGGATGCAGAGGGGCAGAAGAGGGTGCGGGAGGGTGTGTGAGGGTGCAGGAGGGAGCAGAAAGGCAGAGGAGGGTGCAGGATGGTTTAAGGGGGTACAGGGGGGAGCAGGAGGGTGCAGGAGAGTGTGTGAGGATGCAAGAGGGTGCAGGAGGGCACAGAAGGGTGCAGGATGGTTTAGGGGGGTAAAAGGGGGAGCAGAAGGGCGCAGGATAGTGTGTGAGGATGCGAGAGGGTACAGGAGAGTGTGGGAGGGTGCAATAGGATGCAAGAGGGCAGAAGAGGGTACAGTGGGGTGCCAGAGGGTGCAGGAGGGCACAGGAGGGTGCAGGATGGTTTAGGGAGGTACAGGAGAGTGTGTGAGGATGCAAGAGGGTGCAGGATGGTTTAGGGGGGTAAAAGGGGGAGCAGAAGGGCGCAGGATAGCGTGTGAGGATGCGAGAGGGTACAGGAGGGTGTGGGAGGGTGCAATAGGATGCAAGAGGGCAGAAGAGGGTACAGTGGGGTGCAAGAGGGTGCAGGAGGGAGCAGGATGGTTTAGGGGGGTACAAGAAGGTGCAGGAGAGGGTGTGAAGATGCAAGAGGGTGCAAGAGCGTGCGGGGGAGTGCAGAAGGGCGCAGGATGGTTTAGGGGGGGGGTGGGTTGCAGGGGGGAGCGGGAGGGCTGCAGGCGAGCGTGTGAGGATGCAAGAGGGCGCAGGGGGCCTGGGCCTGAACTCAACCCGCCGTGGGAGCGGCTGGTGCTGGCGGGGCCGGGGCAGGAGGCGGGGCCGAGGCCGGGGGCGTGGCCGGGGCCGGGGGCGTGGCCGTGGGCGGGGCAGGAGGCGGGGCCGGGGGCGGGGCCGGGGCCGGGGCCGGGGCGGGGCCGGGGGCGGGGCCGGGGGCGGGGCCGGGGCCGGGGCCGGGGCCGGGGGCGGGGCCGGGGGCGGGGCCGGGGGCGGGGCCGGGGCCGCCCTGCGCGGCTCTCCCGCGGCGCCGATGGGGCTGGGGGCCTGGCTGCGCTCGCTGGGGGGCTGCTGCGGCTGCTGCGGGGGGGAGGCGGCGCCGCCGCCCCCCGAAAAGGAGCCCTTGCTCAGGTGAGGACATCCCCCCCCCCCCCGCCTCCTTTCCCTAACCCCCCACCCCCTTTGGAGGATTGGGGCTGAGCCCCCCCCCCCCCTCGCCTCCGCCTTGCGCTGGAGGAGGGATGCTCCCCACCGGAGGTGGGCCCGTCCCCGTGGCCACAAGCCACGCGTGAGCCCCTCTTCCCCCCCACGCCGGCACCAGCCGGACCCCAGTGCCTTTTCCCCGCAGGTCGGCTGCCCCGGTGCGTCAAACCGAGCCCCGTTTTACCCCAAAACAACCTCCCGGTGATTTTACAGCCGCTGCCGGCCGTGGGGAGTTGACCATCCCTTGCGCGGGGGGTTGGCAAGCGCTTGCAAGAGCTGGACGAGGCTCTAAAGGGATTTTTTTTTTTTTTTTTTTTTTTTTTTTTCCTTCTCCCCGGCAGTGACAAACTGCTTTCGGTTCTCTTTCCGCCTGGGTTGGCTTGCACCGGGGGCCGGGCTCCCTGTCACACCTCCCGGCGCGGTGCCCGCCGGCCGGGCGGCGTGCCGCCGGGGTTTTTGTGGCAAAGCGAACCGAGGGCGGCAATCGCTTCGGTGTTCCCCGGAGGAACCGTTCAGCCTTTGCCTTTCCACGCTGGGGTTTCCACAGACGGGTCTCCCGCCCTCGCAGGGCGATTTTGAGAGAGCAGGTTTATCTCGCCGCCCTCGGTCGCGTCCGTCTCGCTCAGGGAGCCGTGAGGTTGGGGTGGGCCGGTGGGATTTTTGGACGAACAGATAAAGCCCCGAGGCGTGGAGAGGAGCTCGTGAGGAGGTTTCGCCCGCCGCAAAACCTCCGGGCAAGGGGTTTGCAGCACCTCGCCCCCCTTCCCCATCTGCCAGCCAGGGCCCTGGCTGTCACCGAAGCCCACGGTGGGTACCCCAGCCCCGGGACGGGGGGGCAGGGGCTGTGCCCTCCCCGTGTCATCGGTGGGACAGCGGCATCTCGAGAAGGAGGGTGGGATGCTCCCAGTGCGGCCTGTGTAGGTACCGGGTAATAGCAGAGCCGTCGACAGGGCTTGAAACGCCCTGCTGCCACGCTGTTAAAGCAGTTACCTGAATAATAACCATATAATCCTCAGCGTGGGGCCTCCAGCCTGGAAAATTGGCATTAATCTAACGATGGGACGTGCGGAGAGGCTCCCCCCCGCCTCTGCGGGGCGGCTGTCCCTCACCTTTCTTCAGTAACGTGCCTTCCGCTGGCGATGCAGCTCGTGCTGGCTGCAAGCAGGAGAGCCTGCATTAATGCTGGGCCTTTGAAAGGCACCCGCTCCTGCACAAGTGTGCCGGCGTAATTAATCCAACAGCCTAATCGCTGGCTGGTGCCTCTTCGGGAGGCTTTGGGGTTTTATTTCAATGCGGGGATCTTGCGAGAACACGCCTGCTGTATATTTTTATTTTTATTGCAGCGTCGTTTAAAAGGAATCACTTGCTGGAGATTTCAGAGCTTTTCACTGAGTTTTAGTTTTTGAGAGCTGGTGTTGCTACCAAAATGTTGACGTTACAACTTTTCACCTTACTTTCCCCAAGCAGAGCGGGTTGCAGCCTCATAAATGTGATGTGTCAGAGAACGAAGCAGTGAGGAGGAGGTAATACGTGTATAATTCGGTGCATGTATTACCTGAGCGTATACAAGGCTGAGCTGTGACCCGTGCCGAGGCCGGTGAGAGCAGCCGGGGGAGGTGGGGATGGAGCACGGGTGCAGGCACAGCGCTGGTGTGGGGCTGGGGAAAGAAACCCCGGACAAAGCCAGCGAGCCGGGCTGCAGCAGCACAGCACACAGCATCCAGGCTGCCTGGCTGCCTCGCGACGTGCGAAGGTGGGATCTGGCTCGGGTGCTGTCCTCAGGATGTAAATAAACAGAGAATTTGGGCTCCAAACCCCCCAAATGGGTTTAATCTGGATTGCAAGCCGCCTGGAGCAGAAATTCGGTGATGAAGCGTTAGCGCTCACCATTTTCTGGACAAAGCCCAGAGTCTGAAACGGTGTGAGTCCCCCCTGGTCCCGCAGAGACCTCTGTAACCTGTAAAGCAGGCTGCCATTCATGTGCTCCTTTTTTTTTTTTTTCCTCCCATTTCTTCGTTTTAAATGGAGCTTGGAAGTCCAGTGTGCTCTGGGGGTGCTCGCTGTCGGCAGAGCTCTCTGTGCTTGCGTGGCTTTGCCGACCCTTGGGCACTGCCCACGTCCCTTACAGGCTGCTGGATGCTCCGTGCCAGCGTTCGGAAGTGAAGGTGCGTTGAGAAGTGCCTTGCAAGCTGTGGGGGAGTGGCTCCTAAAAGCTAAGGCATGTTAGTCTTCCTGCCAAATATTGGCTTTTAAACTAGGTCAGACGTTAAGGGTACCGGTAGGCCAGTGAGTGGGAAGAAGCCTGTCGAAGGCAGGATGGGACCGAACCCATTCTAGCTCCTGAGAGATCCCTTCCAGGCTGGGATCCTGTCTGCTTTATGCTTGAAAAACTGTTTGAGCAAACCCATGCTGGCTCCGGTGTAGGAACGACTAAGTTATGCCATCCACACCCTCCAAGTTATGTTTGTTTGCTCATCTTCAGCGGGAGATGGTAAGAGATTATCTTTTCCCTTATTACCTGCTGCTCAGGTTTTTGGTTTGTTGAAAGTCTAATTAACCTTCCTGCGGGAATGCTGATGTGAATGACTTTTTTTCTATTTTATCTATGCTCTGGAGCTCCTCTTATCTTTTTTATGGCTTGGCGTCACAGATAAAGCGCCCGCAGTGTTAAGAGGTTTCACTGGATGGGTTCCTTGCGAAAGGAATGGGGTTTGGAGAGTAAACAGAATAAACAGTGGCTTGTTCTAACAAGAAGTGAGCAGGTATTGCCACAGGATGGCTGATGAGACTATTAGATAAGGCTGGAAATATTTCTCCATTTGTGTTGTTCTGTTCAAGTGTCTGGACACCTTGTTTAGAAACATGATGTAAATCCTCTGCTAAAAGTTTTTCTGGCAGAATTAAATAACCCTATAAAAAAAAATGCACATCCCAGTAGCAACATAAAGCCATAACACACACAGAACTGCCACCAGTGCAGGGAAAAGCTCCTTGCCTCAATGGCAACAGCCTTCCCAGAAGAAGATGCCCTGCTTTGCTGGCTGCTAAGCAAATAAAGCCTGCGGTTTACAAGCAGGCTGAGGACGTTTCCATCCCCAAATAAAGATGGGGCTAAAAGTCCTTTCTGTGCCTTGGCACAGGTCCTTGCACAGCTCCGTGCATTGCCGTAGCTCTCGGGTAGAGGAGCTGCTGGGGTGGGGGGGGCACCTGCGAGGATTGTCTGCTTGATTCGGTGGGGTTTGGGCTGCTTGGGGAGAAAACAGTGCTGCAGGGTCACTCAGAAACATGGTCATGGATGTGGGACCTCTGGAGAGCATCCAGTCCAACCCCTGCTCGAGCAGGGTCAGCCGGAGCAGGTTGTCCAGGACTGTATCCAGTCAGGCTTTGAGTGTCTCCAAGGATGGAGACTCCACAACCTCTCCGGGCAACCTGTACCAGTGTTCACCCACCCTTCTTAGGATCAAACAGAATTTTCTATATTTCAAAGTGTGTCCTGTCGTGGGGCAGCACTGAGAAGGGTCTGTATCCGTCTCCTTCGCTCCCTCCCATCAGGTACTTACACACATGGGTGACATCCCCCCGAGCCATCTCCTCCCTGGGCTAACCAGTCCCAGATCCCTCAGCAGAGGTGGCGCGTGTTTCGTCCGAAATAAAACCGTGCCCAGCGGCACTGCCTTTGGGGAGAAGACGGGTAGAAGCTGCTTCTTTGGCCAGGAGGCAAGTGAGAGGCGTTGCAGTGGCACCGTCCCCTTGCCTGCTGCTCACAAAGCCTCTAGGGATCTTGGCACGGCTGCGGGGTTAGCCGGGCAGAGAGAAAATACCCTCCGGAGCCGCCGGGATTTTTGAGTCTTAGTTAATTAGAACTGTTCCCACGTTAAGCTGGGAGAGACTGGGGGGGGTCTCGTGCAGGGTTTGGGGTGGGAAGGTGTGATGGGGAGCAGTGGGGAGATGCCGCCTTTCATGGTCACAGATGGGTGCACACAGTTCCTCCATCCTAGCTGCTCAAATAACACCCAGTGTCTTTAGCAAATTTGCGTGCCTGACGCCTTTTATGGCAGCACTGCCTGGGTTGAACTGTGGCTTGCGTGGTCGGGATGTCTGCTAAGGTAAAAAACGCTGTCTGTCTTCCCATTCCCCACTCCTCCTCCTCCTCCCCCTGTCCCAGGCAGGACACTGGGCTGCAAGAGGGGATGCCACAGCGACGGGCACTTCACCCTGGGAAGGTAAAAGGAGGCAGCGTGATGCTGCGGTAGCTAACGCTGCCTCGCCTCTCCCCCTCTCTGCAGTAACAACAACCCCTACGCCTCCTTCGGAGCCACGCTGGCACGGGATGAGGAGCAGAACCTGTGGAGCACCCCGCACGACGTGACCCACACAGAGGCGGACGACGACCGGGTGCTGTACAACATGATCGTGGTCAGGAACCAGCTGGACAAGGACTCGGAGGTGAGGCGGTGCCATTCCTCACGCCCGGTTTCACCGCAGACCGCGGCTCGGGGCTTTCACCGGGTGCTTTGGCAGTGCCTTTATTTAAGCACCCGTTAAGCCACTATAAAGCCCCCAGAGTCCCCCAGCGCGGCTCATGTAGGCATCGGGTCCCCTCATCTGCTCCACCACTCTCCAGATTTTATCCTGTATCCGATGCGGATGCATCTTGTAGCCATCTCATCCCTCAGAAGCTGAGCCAGGAGAAGCCGCCCTGAGCTGGGATGCACGATGCCCCGCGAGCATCTCTACCACCATCACCCGCAAACGTGTACTGGTAACACTGGGATGCCCAGCTCAATTCCCTAGCTTCACAGGCTGCTTATTTTTCGTCCAATATTTCCCCAGTTTGGCCTTTCCACGGTCGGACTGGTGTCACCCTTGCCTGCAGTGGTGTTTGCCCGGCAATGGCAGCGCCTGGAGCTGAGCTGCCGCTCCAGCGACGTGTGAAGTTAAATGCTCCTCTAACGGGTTACGCCGCAACTACTGAGCAGCAGAGAACTAGCACAGCTCTTAGCACGGAAGGGAAAAATCACTGCTGTTACATAGAGGCTGCTTTGCAGCCCCGATTTCCTGCACTAAAGCACTTCTGTGCAAAGGAGAGTTCAGTGGCCTGATTAGGAGCAGGCTGTAGCGAATAGTGACACATTTTCTCCTCTCTGATTGCTTTTAAGACTTCAGAATGTTTGCAGGAAAGCCTGGAGGCTTCACATTTGATTTCAGCATGATCCCACTTCATCCAAGAGACAGCAAGACTGTAACTCTTTCTCCTGTGATAGTCTCCTTAAACCAAAAAAGCTAGCTCAGCTTTCACAAGAAGCCTTAAACTCCAGAGGTACAGCTAAGATCAAAATTACAATTTTTTAAACTTAAAATGAGATAATGCAATCCTTGTATACGGTTGGCCAAAAGCCCCATTTCATGGTTTGGGTTTTTTTTTTGATGGAGATTGACTTAATCGTGGTGTTTACAATAGATGGTTTTGTAATGTTTTCATGGCTTCACGTAACCTTTACATCTCTAACTGAGGATATTCTCTTCCCTTCCCACTGCTGTTTTCTCTACCTTGCGATTGCTTGCCCTGGGGAAGGCAGGGAGCTTCATCCAGCCCCAACCGGCTGAAGGACGTGAGGATGACTCCATTTAGGAGGCTGCTCTGGTCCCGAGTTGTTGGCAGGGCCGGGTGCACTTCAGGGCAGCGCTGAAGCTCCTGATTTCAGCCCGCACCCATTCACGTGGCCTTTTAGCTTGATTTAGGGCTCATTATGACACCAGCCTCCTAAAAGCTGATATTATTTATAAAATGGTATCATAAGCGGATGGGCTGCCAAAAAGACATCTCCCTGGGCAAGGGAGAGCTGCGTGTCGGCCTTGCTCAGATCACAGAGGAGAGCATCAGTTATGGGCGAGCAGGAGAGCGGTCCTGCGCCTGCTTGCCCTGAACCCTCCCCTTTCTCCCTGCCTTCAGCCCACCTGTAGGGTTTTAATGGGTCTGAGCAGTCGCCGTGCCTGCCAGTGAAAAAGGAAGGTACAAAAAGCATGGGGCTTCCTCTCCACAACAAATGTAAGATCACGTACCCTGGGTTTTTATGCAGTGCAATTAGTAAAGAAGCCTGAGGACTGCAACATCAGGCTGATTTTGAATAAAGCCAACACACGATACACTTGATTTGAAATATGGCACAGTGCCCTTTGCAGCTAGTCATTGCCAGCCTCTCTGCTGTCTCTCTTTCCTAGCGAGGGAAACTGAGGCACAATATATATAAGGCTGGCAAGCTGCTGCAGTTTCCAGCTGCAGCCTTTTCTGGGTGGCAGGACAGGGAGGGGACTTGGCTGACAAAGCCAACATTCCTGTGTTCAGCTCTGGGTGCCGAAATCTCTCCTTACTCCAGTGAGCATTTTAAAACTAGGCCAGATTGTGTTGCCCTGCCCCCCCCCCCCCCTTACAAGACTTCAGTCCTGCGAGAGAGAAAAAAAGTCTAATTGCAAAACAGCACTGGGCTGCAAAAGCCATAATCCGCTTTGGGGGCTGCTCTGCTCCCAGAGTCCCTGGGGAGCGCGTGTGGATGCTGCAGAACAGGGGACAGAGAAACAGTTTCTTGTTTGTGCAGGGCACAAACATTACGAAACCATAGGTCCATTTTTTCTCTTGGTTAAAATGGAACTGAAAGGAGAACTACTCCCTGTATTTCTCTCCCTTCATTCCACAAAGAAATTTTGGCCCGCTGTGCGTTTACTGTATGCTTTGCCATGCCTCACCTTTATCTTAGGGATTTCCTAGCACAGGACCTTGAAAGGATCCCAAAGAGCAAGTCGCTCTGTGTCATGTGTGCTTTATCTGTACGGCACCACCCTGGCCTCAAACCAGTATCACATTTTTCTTAATCGGGCTAACCCAATTCTGCTTTCCTGGGTATTTTCTTCTTCTTCTTTTTTTTTTAATGGTTATTCACATAGTGACAAGGTGCTGTGAGCTAGGACAGGAGACGTTGTGGGCCAGGATGCAGTGCTGACATGGGCACAGTGCAGGAGGTCAGTGGGCTTGGGCCAGGATGGCTCTTTCCTGGGCTGGGCACCTCGGGCATCGTGGATCACCGTAAATAACTAAACCAAACTACATGCAAAGGGCCAGGCCCTCCAACACCGAGTGCACCCCGTAGCTCAGTCGATTTTCTGCATGTCGTTCACCAAAGCTCACAGCACTGGTGTCCCCCGCTCGGGGCCAGCTCCTTGCCCCCACCGTGGGGCTGGACCAACACTCGATCCCTGCGGAGCTGCTTCTTCTCCCTGCCTGCTCCCCATGGCCCTGCTCTGGGAAACGTGGCAGCTCCAACCCAAGCTCCGTGTGACCTTCGCTTGCATAAGGATGGCTCCACCCTGCTCCTCGCTGAACCAGGGCAGCAAGCTTTTCAAAGCAAGCACCCTGATGTCCCGGGTGCGCCCCGTTTCACGTCCTGCTCCACGCCGTGTGCTGGGAGTGACGACTCACGGGGCTGTTGGCCGTGGTGGAGCCCGTCGGTGCACCCTGCGGTTGCCAAACCCACCGTGCAATAGGTAGACAAGGCAGGATTTGCTGGAGCCTCCTAAAATCAGAAGGACTGAGCAACTTGCAGCTTTGCATTTCGCTCTGCTTGAGGCCGGTGAGCGCATGTGTGCTTGGATGCACTTTGGGAAGCCAAGTGGGGGCAAGGGAGGGTGTGTGCAGAGAAAACCAGAAAAGCTCTAGCTGAAGGGCTGGTTTAAGGGGGCTTGTAAAGCTGATGCAGCCTTTGGAGATCAACGCTGTCGTCAAAGCTTTTGAAGGCTGGGGTCAACATTGCGAATATAGAAAAAGATGGTTTTTTCCCTGCTCCTGCTCTGCAGCATCGTTGACCTGTTGTGGTATAATGTAAAACCCTAAATCTGGAGGTGAAATGAGGACCTCCAGGAAAACAGGATGCATAGATACAGGCCAGGCCACTGTTCCAGCACGTCCCATGCAAGTGCAGAGGAGAGCATTTTATGGTGAAGGGGAACTACTGTGGCTCTGGCAAGTCTCCAGTTAACAGTGAAAGCTGCACTGGGCCCATTGCTGGGCTCATATGCACGATATGGCAGATAAACCCCTCCGTGAGGTCCAGCTTGTGGTGGCCCTGGTGTCTCAGCATCCTCTGATGGGATGGATGGAGTTACCCAATTTGGGCAGAGAGCCTGAGCTGTTGAACTAATATAGGCTTCAGAGAAAGAGCCGGGTTTAGGGCAGCTGTGCCACGGGTCTGTGAACAGAAACTAAAGGTGTGCTTTTGCATTATGACCAAGGAAAAACCACTGTTCTTACGGCTTGTTGTAAATGCAGTGGGTTTTTTATTCTTTTGGCCTCTTTGCTTGGGGAAGGTGGGATCGTAAACCTGCTGGCAAAGGCAATTCCTCAGCCTGCATCTCTGCTAGGAGCCTGGCTAGGAGAGCTACACTGGCATGATCCTCCTGGCAAGCCCATTAATGATCTGACAGGGCCCATTTTTCTGCTTTCTCCTGCTCTCCCACAGGATTATTCTTTTTTAAACACACTACAGAGAAGGTCAGTATTGTGACACATGGTTGCTGGAGCATAAGGAGGTAATGGGATTTGCCCAGGGTTGAGGATTCTGGTTGGGGAGCCCAGAACTGACCCACTTAATAAACACGAAAAATTTTTTATTAACTCCTGCATGCCTCTCTTATAACTGAATCCGATTTAAGCTTATTCTAAGCGAGACGTAGATTAATGGTTCAAAATATGAGCATGGATCTAGAGTTGGTATTTGCTCAGCTCCTTCCAGTGGGGCCGGTCACCGAGCCAGAGTAGGAGCAGCCCTGGCTGTGGTGTGGTACCTGCCTGGAATGATATTTTGCAGTCTTTCCCTGATAACTCTGTTTTGACCTCATTTCCAAAATAACTCTTGAACAGAATGGTGACACCAATTGCTTTCAAGGGAATAAAGGAGAAAGCTTTGGTAGAGCATTGCTTTGACAACACAAAGAAAGCTACCTATTAATTAGGAAATTTCCATACAAGCAGAGATGAAAAGTTGGATGGTGCTTGCTTGTTCTCTTAGCACCTTTTTTTCCCAGAGCTCTCAGTTATATGCCAGCCTGGCTTATATTTCATGCCCAGCATTTCCTCACTTCCATTTGCCATTTGCAGATTTAGTACCTCACACTAGAGAGTCTGGGGAGGTTTTCCAGGTAAATATTTGGAGGGCTGAGCACACAGAGGAGAGAAGGTGGCAAGGTTTCCCTGCTGCTCCCAGGATATTTTTAAATCATGCACAAAGGGTCTTCTCAAGCCCGCACTGGTATATGCTGTGCCCGGCTATGTAGGTTTAAAAGGGCAAAACCGGATGCATAAAAACAGGGCCAGGAGCTGCAGTGTGCTTTGGTTTCCTGTGGTTAATTCAGATTTTGGCAAAAGGGTATTTTTTCTTAAAGAATTGATTTCGAATGCATAGTTGGGATGTCCCAGACCCATAGAAACAGGAAGGGGTTTGGTGAAGACAGGTCTTCTGTTGAACTTTCCCAGTACTGTGTGCAAGGAGCCTCCCTGACGCCCCAGAAGTTACATCTACCTTTGCAAGAGGCAGGACAGGGAACGGAGGTGCACAGAAGGTGCGAAACAAAGCTAAGTTTTGGGAGAGAGCTGCACGTCCCACGCCTGCACGCAGGCTGGGACACCTCGCTGGAAAAGGTCTTGGGGGGGGGGGACACCTGTCAGAGGGGCAGTGAGGGCTGAGGAAGAGCGGGGTTCGTCACGAAGCCCCAGCTGCCTGCCCTGGGGCTGCCTGGCAGCGGGTGCTGAGCGGCCTCGGCCTCGTGATGCCGCCTGGCCCCGACCAAACGAGAGGCTCCTTCCGCAGGTCACAGCTTGGTGACTCACGGGATGTGCCTGGGGGACAACCCTCCCCAAAGGCTCTGATGTTGCCCATTGCTATGCGTGGGGAGAACAAGCTTTGCTCTTCCCCTGCTGTGTAGTCAAAGGGAGAGGCTTTTTAGAATAATTTCGGGGATGGAAAGATGCTCTTAACTTTATTTCCTCACTAAAACAACACGAGGACAACCTCCTGCCCACAGCACTTAAGATGTCTCTGCTACAAGGAATTGCCCAGGAAAACTCGGTGGTTTCTTGATGGAGGACAGGGCACGAGTCCCTTTGAGAGCTCAGCCTGTAGCTGCCCAAGCTCATCCTGGTAATCTCTGATAGTTGCTTTACAATTTCTGGCACCGTGTGCAGCGTCCTCCTCCCAGCTTTTTCTACAGAAATAGAAATACATCCAACTCCGTGCTCAGACAAAAGAAATCTTACCAAAACAAGAGTTTCTCCCCCCAGACACCACTGTTAAGCATCACTTTCTGTACCAAAACTGCTCCTTTGCATACTCCCCAGATTCTTCATCAACAGAACACTGTTAGAGGTCCTCTGGGACTAAATATGCACCATATTCACTTCCATAACGCAACGCAGTCACTACAATGTACACGAAAGCCATAACCTAGATTCTCTTAAAACAAAAACAGACAGGGGAGAACACACTGCCATTAATCCAGAGAAAATCAGAGGCAGTATCCCTGCATGCTAAGCACTGCTCACCGGTTAGCTGAGCAAGGAGTCTGGCTCGCTGCTACAGGGGGTAAATCCCTGCAGCCGTGAAGGCTGCTACCAGGTGCCAGCACGCCACGTTTTGGCGAGAGGAACATCTTTTCCACCTCGCCCCGCTCGCTAATTCAGCAGTGTGAAGCCTGCTTGGAATCACAGTGGCCATCTCGATCGATCGCTTGCATTAAAGCACTTGTTTATCTCCGTGGGAGGGCAGAGACATGCAGCTTATTTCCCCACCAGCATGCCCAGACTGGTTTGCTCTCCTTTCTGCTCATACCACGGGGTCACGAGCGGGCTGAGAGGTTTCTGAGGGATCCCTGCCAGTGGGGAGCAAGGCACCGTGCAGCCTTTTAGTCCCTTTTTAAAAACTTTCAAGTGTGCAACAAGCTTCCCCCAAAGCTTTAATACAATAAACCCCCTCTTTTCTTTTAGCACCGAGAGCTCAGTTCCTAGCTACGAGCTGGTGTCATGAAAGAGGAGTCCTGTCCCTGCCTCCTTTCTGTTGGGAAGGGCTGAAGAAGCGTTTTGATGCCTTGCACTGGCAGCCAGGTGCCCTCCTGTGCCAACAGTAAAGCTGTTTTCAAGTATCACTGCAGTCAAGAGAGAAACGCGCCTCTGATCGGCAAAGCCGGCTCGTTGCGAGCATCAACCCAAAGCTGAAAAGGAAGGGGATTTTGCTCTCCAGGAGGACGAGTGGTGCAGAGCGAGTGGCTGAGGGTCGAGCTGTGTTTCCCCAGCTCTCTTGACCTGCATTTAGCAGTGTCTTAACCCCTGCTTCTTCCAAAGCTTAATCTCCAAGGGCTTCCTGCAGCTATTGCTGAACAGCAAGAAAACAGGCTCGTCATTAAATTCTCTGCAGTTGTGGCATGTTAGCTGGGTTTAGCAAAAAGCCACTGAGAAATCTCCGACTCTTTACTGAATCAGGTCAACTTTTTAAGGTACCACGTATCAGAGAAACAGTGGGATTTCTAACACACAGCCAACCTTCATGGGTATTGTTTAACCCCTTTGAACCCAGTGTGTCACGTAGGACAATCCCAGGGAGACAGCACCGATTAACACCCCTTTATTCTGCAGGAGTGCATCTATGAAATCTGTTGCTGAGAAATTAGATCAATTAAGGTTGTTAGTGCAGAGAAATTATCTGAGTGGTGCTCTGAGCCACTGTGTGGATGCTTGTGTACATGCATCCTTCGCAGTGTGTGCTTTGATTAAACTCAGCTAGAAAAAGTACTCCTCGTTTTCTTGCTTGTACACATGCGTTTAATTGTGCTGGTGTAACTTTAATAAATAACCTCAAACCCTTCCCTTTTAGACAGTGTCCTGTTATGCAGATATAAAGCTCGAGGTCAAGTGCAAGGCTCTAAGCTGAGTAGTTCAGTGAGGCATTAACTCCAGTAACTGTCAGTCACTAATAGTTACTATGTCAAATGACTCCAGCTCAGCCCTCAACCATCAGTGTGCATCCCTCTTATCTGCTATTTAAAATAGGGTACCCCAGCCTTTGAAGAAAGTCTCTTTTTCTCGTTTTCCAGTGCTTTTGAAAACCTGCCTGCTCCAGTTAAATGCCAAAGAGAGGGCTGAGCAGTTTGCAGAAGCCACTGCGTGTGTGACGATACCGAGAGCCAATAACTTTTTTTCAAACTTTTAGTTTCCCATGGGCTATTATCAGCTGTAAGAAAATGTGCCCTGCCAGTCTGACTGCAAGGGTATGAAAATAAGGTGTTGCAATAGTTTATAGAAGGTAATTATTAATATGTGGCTATGCTTTCCCAAGTTGCTAAGGGCCAGATAAGGTATTTTCACAACCTCAGGTTTTGATTCTAGCAGGGGTGTCAAGGTTTGGGGTATAGGGCTTTGGACCAAAGACACTGAAGCCTCTCAAATTAACTACATTTGGAATTTCGTGTTGTTCTCCAGCCTAGGACAGCATTATACTTTCCAGCACAGAGCTGGAATTATATTCTCTCGTGTCTGACTGAGGAGACCACCCTGGTCATCAGCAACGCCTAAACTAAATTCTGTAATCCCATTTTGGGGTAACTGGAAGCCTGTTTTGTATGTGCAGAGGAGATACAGAGATGTGTACCACATGTTAAGCTAAAATATTCTACACTGGTCGGTGTGATTTCTTCAGGGGCAACAGCAGTCTGGGCATCGACCTTCACATCGATCCCTCAGTGCCAACATCAACAGTTCAACTCTGGCTCCGTTTCTAAAAGCTGAAATTCCTAGAAAAGCAGCAGAGACCTTCCCGCGTGCAAATGATTGAGTATGTCTTATCCTTTTGCTTTGCAGGAATGGCAAAAGCTCAACTATGATATTTATACTTTACGGCAGACCCGAAAAGAAGTGAGAAGCAGGTGGAAACACATTTTGGAGGATTTAGGTAAGCTAGAGGACAAAATGCTGTCGTTTGTGTGGTACCGAATGAGAGGCTCCACAAAATCAGGCTGGTAGAGGAGGGAGGGAGGAAAATAAACCAAGGTTGCAGAGCAGTGCCATCAGGTAGCCCACACACAGCAGCTGAGAGCCTGCCGGAGGCTCCTCAGAGCTCAGGCAGGGCTGGGAAAAGACGGGGCCACCCTGTCTGCAGGCACGTCAAAAAGCCCACGAACCACGACCAGCGGGAGAGACTTTCAAGCCCATACCGGCACGCACGCTCATCCATTTCAGGCTTCCTTGTGCAAACTTAGCAGGGATTCCTGGGAGTTCACCCTGGGTTTTTCTAAACAAGATAAGCAGGGAGAAATGAATATTCCTTTCAGATTTGAACACAGATATATCTGTTTTCCTTCCTTAGCCCGTGCCAGCTGATCAGAGCTAAACCACCCACTCTGTTTGCTCCCGAGTGGATTATAAATGCGCTTTTCACCAAGCGAAATTGCCCAACAGTGGCCCTCCTACTGCTGCCGCGCGCTAGCCTGCAACCAGTGAACTGCACGCACCGGTCCTGTGTGCCCAGCTGCTGCTCCTCTGGAGGAGGCAGCGGACGGCGTGACCTGGTTTTCCCCGTTGCGTGGTGCAACGCGTGGTTTTCCCCATTGCGCGGCCCGGGGAGGTGTGCCGTGCCGTGCCGTGCCGTGCCGTGCCGTGCCGGCACGTCGGCTTGGTGACTTGCATCGTGCCCCGGAGAGGGTTGGCAGCAAACGAGAGGAGGATGTGCGAGTCGAGCGCACTTGTTGGGCTGTTCAAGGATATTATCACTGGGAGCAAAAGAGATGGGTATCTCAGCCACTCCGGCCCTACCTGCCGTTCTGGCATCTGGATGGGAGGAGCTTTACAAATTCATAACTAGGTATCAGCATTCACGTTCACCACGGTACTCGCACAGCCTGTACAGACCAAAGACGGGAGGGATCTCTTGACATCCTTACGTCTGTTACTGCACGTTGACAAAGGCTCTCCCACACCTCCCTCACGTCCGCAATGGCTCCGGAGCCGTTTTGCAAAGGGTGGGGGAATCTCAAGGCCAGGGATCATTTGGCCTTAGCGAAGCTGGATGTGCAACCTGATGTGAAACCTCCTACCTTCTTTTATCTAGACCTGTGCTTTAATCATAAGACTCTTTCCCCTGTGAGTGTTTTCTGGTGAGATGCATCACCACCCGCTCCCTGGAGCTGAACAAACTGTTAACGGTAGCCATTGCCTTCAAAGATCTCTGCATTCGCTCTCTTCAGATGCTGACTGCTACAGGAACAATTACCCATGCATTCATTACTGCTGCAGGTTTTTTATCGCTCTTACCTCCCAACAACATACAGGTGTAGTCGCTGGGGTGCTCAGGAAGCCCCACCAGCCCTGAAAGCTTTGGCAACATCAAGAACTTGCAGGAGCTGAAGCAACACCCTGGGTGTGGATGTTCCTAGCCTTCTCTGGAAAACTAGCAACAAACTTGCTCTGAATGTTTTTGTGATTTTTTTCCCCATCAGCAGGCTTATACCTGCCCCAAGTGCAGACACAGAGCCTGCCTGGGGGAAACGCCAGTTTGTTTTAGCAGGTAGATAACACAGCAGCCCAAGGTGGAGGGGGAATAAGGAACCTTGCAAGAGCCTGGAGGGCTCAGGGATGACCCTGCTCGCATGTTTGGCTCGTTTCTGTAACATATTTCTTTCCCAGGTTTCCAGAAGGAAGTGGACTCCCTCTTGTCAGTGACGAAACTCAGCATCATTAGCGACTCCCAGAACATGGGCAAAGCCCGGGACTTCCTGTTAAAGCTGGCTGAAGAGACAAACATCTTCCCGACCAGCTGGGAGCTTTCTGAGCGCTACCTCTTCGTGGTGGTGAGTAGCTCCGAGCGTGCCTTCCTCCCCACCGCCCCCACCACTGCAAGTGAGCTCAGGCAAAGGGGAGCGGGTAGGTGAACTGCACCAGAGGACACTCAAATACACGGTGACAGCTGGGGCGTCCCCATCAGATGTTGCACTTGTAGCTTGGATGTTCAGCTTCCTTGGAAACGTCAGTGAGGTAGCACGAGAAATTTCCCTTCCCCTCCCAGTTCCTTTAAGCTGTGTGTAACAGTTAACAAAGTGGGAAAAGATGAGACCTACTTTCTGGCTTAACCTGAGAGCAGCTGTGGAGGGAGGACCCTGACCAGGGAGCTGCCCGAAGCAGCCCGTAGTGACTATAAAACCTCGTTGCTTTGGCAGGATCGACTCATAGCTCTGGATGCCGCAGAGGAGTTCTTCAAAATGGCCAGCACGGTGTATCCGAAGAGACCCAGCGGGGAAAGAGCGGACGGGAGCCAGAAGGCCCCGCAGTGTATCTCTGTCGTGATGCCCTGAGGAATGTGCCTCAGTGGCACGAGCTGGACAGCGGGTTTCCTTCCCTCCGGGAGCCCGCTCCTCTGCCGAGGGGTTCGCACAAGTAGTGCCGCTCCTTGTTTTCCTGCAGAGAAGCGAGCGGGCCAGCCGGAGCAGAGCGAGGAGGTCAGCGAGCCGTGCTGCCGCCGGGAAGGCACGGGAAGGCTCATGCTGGGCCCAGGGTGCTCCCAAGCAGAAGGGAGCAAGAACTTGGCGGTAGCGTAGCCCCGGCGGGAGACTGCTAGCTGAGTAGTGTGTGACAGGCACGGGGGGGGGGGGGGCACCCACCGCCCCAGGCGTTGCTACCAGTAGCTGCAAAAATGGAGATGCCTCTAGCTGCAAGGGCTGCGAGGAGAGCTGCGTTTCCACCTTCTGCTGGTACCTGCCACTGTTGCCTCCCTCGACCCAGCTGGCCGGGAGGACCAGCAAGGGAGGCAAAATACCTCAGTCATCTGCAAGTCCACGTCGTTTCTCTGTGTGCTGGTCCTCTCCTCCATCCCCAGCCCCTGGCAGCCCCACCGGGCAGGTCCCGAGGGATTTGGCAAAGAGGCAGGAGCAGCACGGGGCTGGGAGAGGGGTCAGTGCCGGGCGGGAGAGCCCTGGAGCAGTGTCACAGCTGGGTGCTCCATTCCCAGCCATTACCGGTTTGGAGGTGTTTGTGTTGGGGGGGTGCTCAGCCTGGCATCTTAAAAGAAGGTAGATTTTAGGAAGGTGCCAAAGTCAGACCAGCTAAGAATTTGGCTTATGTAACATCCTGAGAGTGGTTGCCTAACATCTTACTTTCTGAAAATTTTGGTCTCAATTGCATAAAAAAGCCACACTATAAAGCTGCATGCACTGTTAATATATACCATCTCTGCTGTTAATGAGGATTTTAAATGAACAGCCTTTATATCTTGGGGTTTTGTCTGATAATAAGCAATGATTTTAAAACACTGGATTTGATAATTTAAAAACAAGTGGAAGTTATTCACATATGCTGCTAATTGGCCAGCTGAAAATGCTGGTTACATAGAACCTCCCAAAATAGCAAAATGGAGCTTTTATTTGTTTATACCTACCGTGTTTGAAAGATATATATTTATGCATAGTTTCTGTTTGTCAGTCTTCCTGGGAAATGATTTTGTCAGCTCAGGACACAAGTGAAAACTGAGTTTAATAAATAAGACACATTACAAAACTAACGTTTCTTACTCTCTGTAACTCTTTTCAGGCAACAACATTTACCTTGACTGCTGATAGCAAGAGGGTTGGGGTATTTGTAAAGCATACGGTTCTCTGGCCTGCTCTCCGCACACTTACAATTGCCTGTTGAGTTGCAAGAGTAGGGTCATTTGCCAGCCTAGGACTAAAGTCATTGTAGGAGGTGAGGACTGAATTTGATTTCAGTAGGATATGGAGTTAGGTGCCCAGTTGCCATTGATTTATTCAGTATTTTTTCTAGCAGCAGTTCAGCCGCACTTTGGAAAACATCCCATGTTTTTATAGAAAATAAACTTCAGTGCATGGCAACTCCAGGGTTTGATTTGAACAACCTGTTGCAGAACAGAGAGACCTGGCAGTCTGAGGAACACCGTGCCAAAGTACCTGACATGACCTAAAAGTCAGCCCTTGGGATCTTATCACTTTATAGTACTACATGTTATGTAGAACCACCTGATGAGTTCCGAAATCTCATGGGCAGGAAGAAGAGGCGTAGTGTTAGCTGCGGTGCTGCTTGTTTGGGTGGCAGAGGTTGATGTTAAGAGCGCCTTTGCAGAACCACCCCTTGCTGTCACTTGTAGCTGTGAAACCAGTTCTGATGTCAACAAAATGCATTTTGTTGGAACTTAATAGGACAGAAAGTGCCTAAAAGGGACAATGACCAGGATCTCTGCTACCGAAGTCAGGCCCCGTGCCGGGGAAGCGCTGAGTTTCTGGGCACAGCCACAGGGAGGAGCAGGAATTAACAGCAGCATCGGATCAGAGCGGAGCTGCTCACTTCTGAGCAGCAGGGAGGAGTAACCAGGCCCAGGTGCTTGCGCATCAGATCACGCACCGATCACAACGTGAACAGGAAAAGGTCTGTCAGTCCCAGCACTTGGACAAAACTGGTCACGGGATAACCTGCAAATACTGCGAAACAGCTTTTGGTTAAGGATGCAGAACTAAAAATCTGCAAGCCGAAAAACTACAGAAACCAGCAGAAATTGTTTCCGTAGAGGTCCAAGCTGAAGTTTATCACTATGTTCATCTCAGTAGGAAATGCCCTGTCTTTCATGCACTTGAGGTAGAAGACCGACAAATTGTATTTCAGTTAGCAATATACAGAGAGAAATTTGCCTTTTCTAATCTGCTTAGAAATTACCAGGAAGATGCACGTCTTAAACTTTTGTTTTCCTCAGATTTGGGCTTCCTCTCCTGCCAAGAGAAGGAAGCACAGCTTAGTTTGCCTCCAAGCAAGCCTTTTGGCTGTTTCTCAGGGACCAGCAATAGAGGGCCCTCCACCTGCAACTCAGAGATGGCCCATACTCGTCATAAGGTTCAGATACCGCCCAGTTGCCTATTGATACTGGCCTGCCAGAGGTGTTTAAAAGACATATTTAGGATCTGACAGTGGAAAAGTTACCCATGTCTAAACAGCAGATATGGTGGGACTATCTTGTTTAATGGCAAGAACAAAGACAGGGAAAGAGGCATAAAAAAACATCTCCCAAAGAAAGTCATTCCAGATTTTGGACAAGTTAAAATCACTCGTGCTGGCAAGGAAAAGGCTCCTGGGCAGCACTTGCATTTTGGGTGTCAGATTGAGAGTGTGAGATTAAACTGAGGAGATGTTCAGATGGTAAAACCAAGTCAGACACACACAGTCAAGCATCACACCCTGGAGCTGTTTCAGCACAGACTGAGTGTCATAGGCCCCTGGGTGGACAGGCTGCCTCACCACACGGACCAGGGCACCTCACTGGCCAGCAAATTTCTCTGCATTGAGAAAGACGGAAGAAAGATTTCATAAAATATACAAATCTCAAACAGCATTCAAGCCAAAGGATCCCTGGTGATGCTACATTGCTGCCACAGTCCTGGGTGGGGGGAATTCATCCTCCCAACATGAGCAATTGCCTTCTTCACTAGAAGCAAGTTTGTGTTTCTCTCGTTTGATGCACCACCCAGTCCCCTCCAGCTGCCGTTCGCATGGGCTTGAGTCTCCCATATGACCTGTATCACGCCTGGATGCTTCCACAGATGCCTTTGGCATCCTGCAGGCCTCAGGTGCCACTAGCTACCTGCATGTGGGGAGCAAATCCTGCCAGCACCCACCTGGGAAGCGGTGGCTGTAGGACAGCCCAGCGAACACCAGATGCCACTGTTCCCTTAGCCACGCCGCAGCATGCGGAGAGAAAGCGTGTTTACAATGCAGGGGAAAGGTTTCCAACCTTTTCTTGCATGCATCAGGTCTCTCGAGCCTGCAAGAACTGGCTTTCTGTTAAAGGCTGGGGTTTAGATATTGAATAATTGCTCTGGCACCTTCCGGGAGACAGTGGCAAGCCCATCTCTCTTTCCAAGGTTTCCAGGGCTGGGGCCAGAGTCTCTTCTCCTACTTGGAAGTATCACTCAGCATGGGGCTGGCTGCTGCAGGAATTAGCATGTTCACCAAGAACATTTATTTTTCTAAACAGAGGGTGGACTTGGGCATCCCTTGCTTTGCCAGGAAAGGAAAAACACCAAGAATTCTTTAAAATAAGCAATATGAGAGGGTTTAAAGTACATCCATGTCAAGTTTGTTTGTTTTGTTTTGTTTTGTTTTTTTTTTTTTCCCCTTAACTCTGTATTTAACTAGTATTTCAACTAGAAAGAAGGAGGGAAGGAGGGACAGTTTCCTTCCATCCATAAGCCATCGACATGCTCCACTTTGGTTTCCCCTTCCTAAGTCACAGTAGCAGCAGACACAACTAGCACAGTTCATGTGATAACTTGAAACAGATAACCACTGGGTATGAATCAGGGTAGCTTCTCCAAAGTGAGGAATCCTGATTTATAACAAGTGATTGTCTAAGCTTTGTCTTCCATCACCACCCGTTTGGTTATTTCAGACATTGCCTGTATCAGTCAGGCTGTTGAGCAAACCTGGAAAAACACCTCTACCTAATCGCTGGCCAATGTGTTGGCTTAACAGTGGCTGAGCAAAGTATTTTAGTTTTTTTTGAGTCATGGGGAGCAACACTGTAAAGTTCCCGTCCTCTAAATTACAGCTAGGAGTTAGGTATAGTGCAATTGCTGTCTGTAATAGAGACTGGCTAGAAACAAACATCAATTTACAGACCATCTTAACTGTTCACGTGCATACATAGTTTCTTCTTTGTATTCCAAGTTTTCCTAGGACATACATCATGAATTCGGCAGGATGAGGAAAAAAAAAAAAAATCGTGGTAGAAATTTAGCTGTGAGCTGTAAGACAGACAGAAGGTGGCAGTGCAGGTGTTTGGTAAATGCTGGAGCAGCAGCAGGAGAAGATGGGAGGTAGTGGCCTGAAAGGAGTCAGGCTTTTCATTTTACTTGCTGTGGATGTAAATCACACCGTAAGTTCTGATAAATAATGAGAACAGACATGGGAAAGAAAACTGTCATCTTTTACATTTCATCTATAGGAAAAATTACCATTTCAAACCACTCAGTTTCAATCATTTCTAATGTTAGAAATTCCAACATTTACATACTCCTCCTGCAGGGAAAGCATGTACTTTTCTAATCTAATGAGGATCAGTAACATTGAGTGACTTACCACAAAATAGCTCTCCAAAAGCATTTCTTTGAAGACAAACAACTGGCTTTGCATGGGGCGTTCTTGTTAGGCAAGTTATGGATTATCAGAAACATTTATTTGGCTTACAAATTGCAGATGGTGCGGCCACGTCCATAGGGGAGCTGCCCTTGCACAAGGGAGGCCACAGAGAAATCTGCTCGTTGGCCGCTCCTAAATTCCCTGATACAAGACTTGCACCACCAAAAGCCTGTCTGTTTTTTCTATCAGTTGGTCTAGTGAAACATACCACCTCTCCCCACAGGCCATACCCTTACTATTTAAGGAGAACAGTCATTTTTCAAAGCGGTAATCAATTCTGGTGACCCTTTTGTCTTACTCAGATTAGGAAAGGAAGATGCCATGGAGGCGGTGGGCACCCTGCACACGATAGGATTGCATCAGCATTAAAATAAACAGATTTAGGCAGTCAAGCTAGGGAACAGCCAAAGAGGTAGAGCCGTATCAAAGCACAGACAAGAGGGCAGCAAATGGAGGCAAATAGGCAGCCCAGCCAGCGCCCAAGAAAAGGAAGGAATATTTGGCAAGTGGAGAAGGTTGTGTGCATTGGGTACAGCGTCGGTGCCAAAATACGTAGTGGTGGTGTGGAAGAGTACATCATCTGGGTAGCACCAGCAGGATGAAATGTGTTTGTGCATGCCTGAATGACCATCGTTAAAAACCCTGCTTGATGATAGCTCACCAGCAGATCAGAAAGAAGAGACAGATATTTATGAAACGATGTGTTACCAAAAGATTATCCTTTCAAGAGTGGCAACTTTATATCTGTTAAGCTGCTGGGATTCTTTCCATTGGCTTGAACTGGGTTTGAGTCAGACTTTGGAGACACAAACAGCAGGGCAAGTCCAGACACCACTGAAGTCAAAAACAAAACTCCTGCCAGCTGCCCATCTATTTCTCTTCTGCATCAAAGTCTCAAAAATAACAAGTATGGTTTCTGAAAAGATCTCCACAAGTGATGAGAAGATCTACCTGTACTTGCCTGAAGGAAGAAAATAAAGCCCAAACCATTTCTCGTGACCAAAGGATCACAGGGAAAATTCAGGTCAGTCATCCCAGCCAACCTTCTTCTTGCTTGAAATAATCTCTCCTCTTCAGAAAATGGCACAAGAAATTTCTATGGAAATCATTACTGGCATACAAAATACTTCACCTAGCCAAAGAAGTAGTGGTTGGTACAAAGGAAATATATTAAACTTTTTTTTTTTTTTTTTTAATTAAAAAAGTGAAATAGATTTGTGAAACTCATCTGGCGGGCAGGTTTAGAATGAGTTAATGCCTCTATGAAACACTCCTTTGATACCTCCAACTCAAGTGACCAGGGTTAGCTTTAACCTTGCATTTCCATTCTCCTTTAGGTGAAGGAGCACAGCTGGAGGAGTGATGGGAGCCTGGAGCCCTGCAGCGTGATTCACCCCACCTGGGACGTGCCCAGAGGGGCCATCAGGTTAGCAGCAGCACCCACAGAGTCAGCAGTTCCCAGTGAGTCATTTTGCCATGAAGCAAGGTGGCAGGGAAGGGAATGCTGTTATCTTGCTGATAGGGGGTTAGCCTAAGATTTGGAAACTCAATTTCCATTCCCAGTCCTGCCCCATCTCTGTCTGCCCTTCAGGTCATCCAAGTGCAGGATGGGGAGGTCGTACCTACTAGAGCTGATGGCAAAACTGTCTTCCTGCACTGGAGGTGTTGTCAAGGTCTTGATATTTCTGCATCTGTCTTCAAGCAAAACTTTGTATCTCTCAAACTTTCACAAGGCTATTATCCAAAAGACTCTGCTATAATAATTTCAAGATGTTTTGCTTCAATTCTGACTTTTTTTTTAATGTTCTCCAGCTTTTTAGTATAAGCCAAATAAAGCATTGTTTCTATCCAGAAAATAAAACTTCAAATTTAGATCACAGCAGTGCCTTTTAAAGCAGTGCTAAAACAGTGGGGTTTTTAATTCAGGGGAATACCTATTCCCACAAATAGCTTCAATTCTGATAAATCAGCATTTCCAGACAGAAAATCAGTTGTTTTAGTTTTGTTTTAAATCCTAACCCTGCCTAATACTTAACTCTTTGTTGTGAACTGCTTTGAGATCTACTAACAAAGTGTGCTGCACGGCAGTCAGTAGTATCGTGATTGCTTTTCAAGTGAAAATTACATTTCAAAACATAAGAGAGAGGCATCTTTTAATCACTTTGACTATTTTTAAGTGAGATCCCCAAGAGAGACTATAGCTCTGCAAAGGACATGTGCAGGCATGCCTAGGAATTTGGCTTGCCTGCAGTTTATCTGTCCCAATTAAAGGCAGATGCAGCCTTTCTCTTCCACGAACGTTTATGAACTGGGAGATCTGCTGGACGGGGAGACAGTTAACGTACAGCAACTGGTCCCGAACTAATCAGACACACACTTTTGCAGTGTTGTTTGGCTTTAACTTGCCCAATTGCATGCTGAAGATTTTCAGTTTTCCTTTCTACCTCCACGAACAAGATGCAGCACAGAAATGACCCAAGTCTGGGTAATCACGTAGTTTGCGGTTTGCGTCACTTCTTTGAACTCTATGACAAAAGAGGGGAATTACAGGATGCACAAAGTATGAAAGCAACTTATGCTCTAATTCTGCTTTGCAGAAGAGCAGGAGCTTCCCCAAAGTACATGCAAACATACTGGGAATGGCGAATGGTTTGGAAAGCCCAACAGGTACTTAAATCTGCCTCTTGCTTAAATATCCGAGGAGTCGCACTGGACCCGAGGACCACCGTTCTCACGCTGAGGTGCTCAGTGATATCCTACTGATGAGCACATCAGATGCCTGGTGAAGCTGCAGCCGGGTCTCCACCGGGGCAGCTCCGATGGAGTGGGTGTAACTACGTACCCGGGTCCTTGCACCCCGGGAGAAAGCGAGACCCGAGTCAACTCCCCTGCAGCCCTGCTGTCCCCATAAGCTCAGTTCAGCCCAGACACACTGCAGAGGCCAAACGCGGTCACAAACGCAGCATCCTCTCACTATTACTCGCTCTTCGGACAGCAGCGGTGCACGGAAAGCTCAGTTTCAGAAGGCTGTGTGGGCAACTGGACCGGCTGCATGGATCCAGCCCCCCCCCGGCTGCGAGCCAGCACAAACCCTGCCAGACAGACGAGGAACAAGCAGGGTGTTTAACGGTAAGGTCAGCGCAGTTTTTGCTCCTATACTCATAAATACCACTTGCTAATGTTAATTTCTTTAAATTAGATATATGTGTTATCGAAGGCCTCAAGAAGTTTAACAGCAACGCACGTGCTTCATGCTACTGCAGACCATCTGCAGGGTCAGAGCAGCAGTTTCTCTCCTCCTCAGCCTTTATTTTTTCTTAACAGTGACAATTTACATTCCTAATTATAAATACTGGGGCTCATTTTTCAAGCCATCACCTTTTTTCAGATTCTTTCATTTTATTATTCCTATTTCTTGTTAGGTTTGCTGTTACATGTTTCTACCTTTGAGCCTTACCTTTCACACCTCCCTATTTCCCAGTTTTTATTATCGTAAACCTGCACATTTTAAAAGTTAATGAGGTGGTAGGGGGCTGACTAGGAACAGGACCGCCTGACGTCAGCGATTACCAGGCTTTTCCTATATTTAGAGCAAGATGTAATCATGAAACTATGTGAACCGACAGTCGGCAAACCTACAGCTATACTGTGAAATATGTGGTACAGACGTAACCGCCAGCCTGGGACTGAGTCTCTCACCCACCACACTAAGCAGAAAGACTTGCTAGAGATAACAAAACGCTTTCCTTTTTTAATGATTCATGCAAATGCAGCCGTTGACTTCAACAGAGAGAGATTGAGGCTTAAATCTGGGAGGGATGGTAGTCACTGTGCAGTTTCTAAGTAAAAATAAACACATTTCTCAACACTGAAGAAGGATCATCCAGAAGAGGAGAGTGGTCCGCACCATCCAGCTTTTCATTCTTGTGTTTGCAGCTTCTTTTGGAGATGTTATTCTCCATTTTTTCCATTTCTTTTACATTAAAGACTAGTTGCACTTGGTGATCTAGCATTGGATAAAAAGGAGGGGAAAGGTGGAGACAAGCGAGCTGGAGAGGGCGGACAATGATTCTGATGTCGTGAACAGTTTAACACTGGGTTTTCCCTTCAAGCTACAACTGTGAGAACTAGCTCTCTGCAGGACAATCTTGTCCAAATACACGAAAAGACTTAATACATCCATTTAATCTTACAATCCTGCATGGAAAGGGGGTTTTACATGCAAGGAACAGCGAATTGTGGGTAAAGAAGAGGTCAGCATGGATGTTTGTGAATAAGTTGTAAACACACCTGACTGAAGCAGTTTACCTTATTGCTTTAAGTGCGCCAAACTCTATTTTTCACTCGAATTCCTTTCTCAAGCCCCTCCCCAGTTCAGTGGGATGTCAGCCTGCATGCCCCAGGCCAAGAGAGCACCATCACTCGCAGCAGGCAGCACCCTCGAGATGTTTCTGTAGCTTCAAAGGTTGGTGAGCAGCAACGGGGCATGAGGACACCCAAGCCCTGGTGTAACAGTGTTCCCAGGATGCCATCCCATCAGACTCCTTCCAACCCTGCAGTGAAGGTGGATGGTGCCCAGGACACAGCCCTCTCTCGATGGCTTTGGCAAGCTCTCCTGGGCGAGATCACCTCTGTGACCGCTGCACAAGGGGAAGGCTCTGTGCCCTGGATTACGCTTACATAAATCACCGCAGCTCTGCCAATTCCAGGTGTCTTGGGAACCTGGCCTCCAACACCATATTTGTACAATTTCTTCCGTCCCCAACTAGCCCTGAATGATTCGTGTCTTTTGAAGATACAGAACTGATTTCATCCCGAGACGGGGCAGGGGCTCCCTCTGAGAGCTGGTGACATGTTGCCTGGGTCGATACGTGATCTATGACAGCGAGGAGCGAGGGGCACTTGCTCTGACTCTCAGGTATAAGTCTTCAGTAAACAAGAGGGCGGAAGCAAACGCACGCTTCTCTAGCTATTAACTTTCCAGTGTGAATTTATAGCACTTGTTACAGCTTTTTTGAATTATTTTCCACCCCGGGAAAAGGCAGATGTGATGTTTTCACAGGCTGCATGTACTTTTTGCTTGCTTTGTACTGCACATGTTGGCACCTTACTCGGCCGGAGCACAGGGGGCTGGAGAACATCAGTGGGTACAACCAGTTTCTGCCATTTCAATTGAGGTTTTTATTTGGTTTTAGTCTTCTTTAGGACCACACGCCTACTCTGAGAGGAAAGAAAGATTCCTTGGCAGGCAGAGGTGAGAATTTAGTCAATCTATTTTGATGGGAGTACTGAAAAAAGCCCCTGGGACCCTACATTTACCCACCCTGGAGCACAGCAGTCTCTCCACAAAAGATTTTGGGAAGAGGAGAAGGTAGCAGACGGCTGTCTCCTCCTACCCTTACAGGCACTGGCCCCTCCTGAGCTGATATTATTCTCTATGAAAGACCCTATAAAAGATTAAATTCAGGCTATCTGTTCCTATTTGTATTCCTCCTGTGTACTCCTTTGAAGCATATTTTAATTCATCCTGTTCCCCAACCTCATTTCAGCTAGTGGTGCTGGAAGGTATTTAAAGTTACAGCCATAGTCCCCTGGGTCACCATGAAAGAAATAATAAGAAAAAAAAAAAAAAAAAGGAAAAAACCCAGAAAGAAAGCCTGAGTCTGTCTGATGCACAGCAATGCTTATATTTCAGTTACAGAGAGTGCGGGGCCAGACTCAACAGAGTCTGAGACAGGGAAAGGAAGAATTATGTTGGAAAACCAGACACCGAAGCCATAAAAGAGTGACTGCCTGTAAATGGCTAATCCAGTTAACAAAGCAGGCAGGTGGCAACCATACTTTCGATCCGAATCGGGCTCCAACACGGCAGGGCACGCTGATTTACACCATCTGAGGGTCTGACCTGCAGCTGTGCTGCTCCTGCAGCGCAGGAGTGATCCACAGGCCCATGTGTGATGGTATTAAAAAAAAAAAAACAACAAAACAAAACCAAACCAAAAAAACAAAAAACCACAACACCACACTAAAAAAATAACTGCTCAGCCCTCCCTCCTCCATCTCCCACAGAGCTGATTCAGAGCAGGCAGCTTCCCGGCTCCCCGACACCATTTCCTTGCTCCTTCCTTCCTCAAGCTGTGGGCAGCTGGGGATTTCTGTCCTACCCGCTGGAGGTTGGTGCTTGCCTCCTCCAAACATCACTGATGGCAGGCCTGCTCCTGCTGCTGCCAAGCCTTGCACACACACGGGGAATGAAGGCAGCCCCCAGCTGAGCTGGCCTGAATTCGGGCACGGAGGGATAAAGGAGCTCTTTGTGCTTTCGCCCGGGGCGCAGTCTGACTCTGATAAGCGAGCTTGCCTGCGCTGAACCCGGCCTGGGCAGGGCTCCCTTTACAAATATAAGGCTTCTGTGGGATTTTATGAATGAGGCTGGGCAGGGATTTGTGCGACGGAGGTGACATGGTGCAGCTGCCTCCCCAGGGGAGGCTGAGGGCAAGATAAACAGCCCAACTGGCTCCTTGAGGCCATTTCTCTGATTACCCAATATTTTCCTCCGGGCTCTGGTCTCCACGTCTCATAAATCCTCTTGCTGTTTGGCCCCCGAGCAGCGATGGGGGCTGTGAATATGCATCCAAGGGATGTGCCCTGTCCCTGGGCTAACAAGGGACTGTTTGAAAGAAACTCTGAGCAGGATGATGTCAAGCCAGAAACCTCTCTGAGGACGTTGCAAGCCAGGCTTTGAAGGCAGGGTTTGTTTAGGGACATCAGGTTTCAGCTGGATCCACTGATACTGGACATGCCAATAAGAAATCCCAATTACCAGGTAAAATTGAGCAAGAGGCTTTCAGGCTGTGGGCACCTTTAGCTGAGCAGCACATAAACATCCTGCCCTCCTTGGCAGGGAGGGAAGGAGAAACCGCTCTGCCTTGTATGCTCTGTCTGGAGTAAATGAGAACTCTCAGACTTCACCCTAAGCGCTGCCATCAGCACCTCCTCCTTCATCATACACCCAGCAATAACAAACGAGGGCTAGCAGAAAGCTGGCAGAGGCTCAGAATAGATGGTGTGTGTTGAAGAGGGCTTTGCCCCCCATCAGCCCCTGCACGCACAGATTTGCTTCAGCAACAGCGTAAGCTTCATCCTCATCTGTTCAAATCCACATGCAGAAGCTTTTCTTGAAAAGGAATAACCACCCAAGATCTTACGCACCTTTCTTTGGAAATGCCATGCAAATAGGTGGTTGAGGTTTTGTGAAATGGCTGGTAGCTTTTGCTGGAAGGGCTACATGGAGACACCGGGGGAAGGACAGCTGTTTCACCCTCCTAATCCTCGGGCACTAATCCTGAGGTTTCTGGGTTTTGGGACCCAGCATACCTCTGTAGGTCATTTAGGGCCAGGGTGGTGCAGTGAGACTGTGCTACACTGTTCTGAATTAGTGCAAAGGGGAGTTACACCTGAGACATGTTAGATTGCACTGTGACCCCACCGAGGTGGTCAGTCTACATTTATTGAAGTCACCAGAAGAACCGTGAACGTACAGTGCTTTATCTTTATAAATAAGTAAAACAGCAAGAAATCTTGCTTGATAGCAGGGACAACCAGAGAATGGGACATGGCTTTCTGAATTCCCAAATTGTGGCTTGGATGCGATCCTATTAAAATAGGGTTTCCATATGAATTTAATTCTTTCTGCTTCTGCCTGCCTTTGGCCAAGCTTTTCCGAGAGGGGGTGGGGCCACCTTAGTCTTTGTCCAGAAGTTGTCACTCCAAGTGGGGGTTGCTTTATTTCCTCTGCATTGCTGCTCTCAGTTGGGTCGCATCTGAAGTCCCAAGTCCTGGAAGCTGTATCAAACAGCTTGGTGCTTTTAGGGGATGCAACAGATGCAAACAAGCTTTTATCTTCCAGGGCCTCCAAATTGCTGGATCTGTATTTTATTTCAATGGTCTCTCAATTGCCCGTAATTACATAGAGCGAGAGAACAGACCCATTTGGCCAACTTTTTGCTTGGTCAAAGCCTATATTTAACTCTAGTTCCTGGCTCTCTTTCCAACAGTCCACGGTAGGGCTGATTTTCCAGCCTGCACCTGAACACCCAGAAGTCCTCAAGAAATCAACAAGTAGAGCTAGAAATGATCCATGCCACCCTACCTGACAAGGGCAGAGACCAGCACTTCTAATTGCTGCAAGCTTCCTTTTACTCATCAGCGTATCATCAACCTGCAAAAGTGAAAACAGAGCGCTCCCGCACCCAGCTCTCCCTGTGAATCATGTTAGCTGCTGATGGCCTCTCCAAACAATTTAATTTCATGCCACAGCTATCCATCTGCGGCTGTATTTCACCAAGTCACTCTTTGGGAGCTTGCTGACCTTATAAAGCATGATTTGGTTTTGTTTAAAGAAACAAAACTGACTGCCTACAGGATACTTTGATCCTAAACAGTGTTTTCAAGTAATGGGGCTGGGTGAGGCTATGAAATGATCTGCTGGTGAATCACGACACCGCTTTCCACAGCGATCCACTTTGTCAAACAGCATACCTGATTTTCTTGCTCAGTGTCAAATATTTGCTGTCTGTCTGAGTATAAAGGATATTTCACAGCAAAACCAAATGTCTGTCTTTACAGCCGTGCATCCTTTCACTGCTGGCTATTCTCTCTCACACATGTGTACACACACTCAGTTGTACAGAGGAGCCAGACATAAAGCCAAGGTAAAAAAGCAGTAATCAAAGTTGCACACAAAGCAAGAGACCCCCCCAAAAATGCCATTAGCTTGCAGGAAACAGCAAGCTTTCCAAGTCCAAATCACCGTTGGTGAGAGCAAGCCCAGCTCCATTAAATTCAACAGACACTGTTACACTTCACTGAAGTAGGTCTTTTAGGGTTTATTTGAGGTTAACTGCCCAAATCCCTGGCTTACAGACCTCTTTATGTCCGAGATAACAAACGCAAAGGCAAATAGGAGCTAAGAAAGAAGCCGTGCTCGCGGCTGGTTCCCTGCCCTCTGGCTTGCTGTGTTTGCTGACAGCGCAACTATGCAAAGCATTTGGCTCGGCACACATTGTGGCTGTCCCGCTTTTATTTCAGCAGCTCCTGATACAGCCCTCCTCTCCTCTGTTTGCTCTTCGGGGACTTCGAATAACAGCCAGGTAGGGATACCCACATAAAGTAAACAAGTTCTGTCAGCACTTTTCCTTGATTATTGACAACGAGAGTCAATTATAAACAGGGCCTGGCCACCCCAGGCACAAAAGCCATGCTTTAGCCACATCTGGAGGATGCTGCAGCGAGAAAAGCCCAACACTGGTCAAACTGGGACAACACCCTGTGTATTCCATGAGCTGAGGGTGCTGTTTGCTGGTGCTCCACCAAACCAAGATGCTGTTCTGGAGCTGATGGAAGCGGGGGGGGGGGTAAGACTGTGACACCCACACTGAGTGCTCCCCTGTGTGCAGGGGCACACCCTTGGGCGCAGCTACTTGGCCACTGCCCTGCCTAGAAAGTGGGTGGACAAACGGACCAGGCCTTGAATAAGGAGCATGTGTTTGAGCATAGGTGTCTGCATTTGGGTTACACGACCCTGGCTGCTGTCTCCTCTCTAAATGGGGTTGACAGTGCTGAGGAGCTGAGGAGCGCTCTTATTCCCAGCTCCTGAAGGCAGCGAGGTGCCCTATGCTAAGGGCAGAAGGTGGTACCTTTTCTATATCCACTGAACCAGCACTATGCACAAAATGAAAAAACAGCCACCAAAACCAGACATCACTCCCCCACCTTTGCTCTTTTTTTTTTTTTTCATACTTATCTTTCCGTAAGTATGATGCTCCTAACAGAAATAAGAGAACATTTAAAAAGGCACTTTCTGGAAGTAAATCTGTGGAGTAACCTAAGCTATTAGCCCAACAATGAGAAAAGAGCTTATTCTTTATCCTGGTATTTTTTTCCTCAAAGCACACCTTAGCCAAGTCAGCCTTACACTGCAAGAGGCAAGAGCTGTTGGTGTCAGAGCTGCCATGTAGGACTCATGCTCCCAGAGCAAGGACAGTGGAACAACTGGCCATGCCTCTGCTGCACCATGGTGGAGTTTCCCACCACTGCTTAGCTCCTTGAAGAGTAAATACAGATGCAGATCAGCATCAGGCAAATGTCTTGGTGCCTGGTGTCCCACAATATCTCTGTATCATGCTGTTTTCTCATGCATACGGAGGAGAGACTTGCTCATGAAGTCCAGCAATTAAGCTCATGTTCAAGTGTCTGTGTGATCCAGACTTTAGATCCATTAACCATCCGGTGAAACATCAAAACAGTCTTTCTTTAATGCATACCTATCTCACAGATTAATAACGGACATATAAGGATGAGTGGGGTGTGGGGCGGGCACAGAGGAAGCAGAAAAATGCCATTAAGGACCAGGAGATGGACAAAATGGTGCCATGATTTTATTAGCCACGTCCCTGGGGTCAACAATAAAGAAGATCTGATCTCAAAAGATGTCACACACTGGGTGCAAGCTGTTGCAGAGCAGAAATCACATGTTAGTAAGACAGGGATGTCAGCATACATGCAATCCAGATCAAAAGGCTGGTTTGCATTGCTATGGGATGTGCTGCTTCTTGGCTGGCATTCAGACAGCACCCCCTTCCTGGGCCTTCTGCTCTCCGTATCAGGAACCAACATCTCCAGACCCAGTGCTGGTCAACAGATTATGACTTAGTGTCCTTTCTCGACACTTTCATTTTCCAAGAGGCAAATTTCCATAACACTGCCCCCACACTTGCCTTGGGTAACTCCAAGCTTTCACTTACTCAGCAGATTCACAAACACTGGCTGCAATTTCACAGCGAAGAGGAAGCCGGGAACACAGTGACCGGTCCCAAGCACCGAGCTCCGAGATGTGAATTAACTGAAGAAAGTCCAAAAGGGAACAGCAAGAAGGGCCAGAAGACACTATTTATGAAGAAAGGGTGAAAAAATGAGGGTTGTTTAGTCTAGAAGACAGATGATTATGACCTTCAAATACACCCAGGACAAAGAAGAATGGATTAATCCTTTCTTAGCAGTTGTGGTGGAAAGTAGAAGTAATAACAAGGTTAAGTTGCATCAACGATGATTTTGGTTACACATTAAACAATTCTTTCATACTTTTCTCTGCTTGCCCTTCAAGTTTGCCTGTGGAGGCTTTCTCCCTAGATTTTTAAGAACAAGATGAATTTTTGGGTTTATTTTTTTTTGGTTAATTTGCACCTAAGTAGGGGTAAGGGGCCTCAGTCTCTCCTTTTTATTTTTTTTTTTTTCCACTTATTTTCCCTAATAGAACCAGTGCAAACCTCACTTACCAACTTACTTGTTGTTATGGGAAGAGTCCCCGTGTGGGAAGGAGTTTGGGGATCAGAGCCCATTATTACCTTGGAACAAAATAGGAACCTTCATGAAATAAGGAAAAGCCCCAAACTCCCAGACACCTCAGGGGAGATGCTGTGGTGCTTCTCCCAAAGAAACAGCTGAGATAAGGGCTCAAGCACTATTTCTTGCGCTATAGGAACATAAGCACCTCCCTGGGCTCCTGCAGAGCTTCATGAAGAAGCTGAGCATCAGTGAGGGTGGTGCTTGTACTTGGGCATTTCTCTGCTTTCTCCCTGTTTTGGGATCATCTGCCTTCATCATCCAGTTCCCCTCCTTGCCCTCAGAGCCTCTTGCAGCTGTTTACATTTTCAAGAGAAACAAAACTCCCAAGAGCTGCTAGCAGCAGCCCAGTCTTTCCAGGATGAGCCAGGGAGCACCGTTCAATTTACTCGCTGCAAGTAAATGCTCCTTCCCTGTAACCCCCCAAACTCTGCAGGGGTGCAGAGCCAGACTTGGACTCACTTGCTGTGCTTGGAGACACCCGAGAGGCAGGAGGTGCAGGAGAAACTCGCGGTTCCTTACAACCACTCGTGCCCGCAGCCTTGGGGAGCTGTGGTGTTGCAGCAGTTAAAGGCAACCACCTATTTCCTAGCTGCTCTTTCCTCTCCCACAGTCTCTGTGGCCACAGCCCACAGGTTGGGACATGCTCCACTGACTGTTTTATTCATAGAAGGGCCTCAGTGAAGATGCCCCATCTCCACCTATCACACAGCTTGTAAAACCATGCTCGTTAGCAATTGTAATTAGACTTGGCACTGGCACAGGCTTGCAGCAAACTGTTCCAGTTGCTGCCTTGTGTCTTAATGTGTTTTAATCGGCCACCAACGTCCGATTGATGTCTTTGGTACCCAGCAATAACCAACAGGATCTGAGCTGCACTACAGCTAATATGAATTAGCAAAGCATTGCTCTCACCCAAAATTGCCTTGGGTAATTACAACCAGTCAAGTGCCCTACTGGATTTTATTTTTTTTTTTTTTTTTTTTTTTAAACTGCAACATTTGGTGAAATGCTGTCACCAGCTTTCATATTAATTTATCATCTTTGCATCTACACCCTGTATGCCATACTAAGAGTGCCTGGGACTCAGAAGACCCTGATACCTTTTCTTCCTCTCCTAGTAGGCAAGGCTCAGTGGCTTAGGGTAGTTTTTTCTTTTGGCAAATAGATTTATTTTTTATTCCCCCCACCACTCCCTGCCACACCGAGACACCTTCATATCCTGCTCCTCCCAGTTTAACCACTGGTCACAACAGTTCATGAATACAAATCCTGTCCAAGTCTCCGAGGCCTGAGAAGACATCTGTTATACCAGGCACTAAATAAAAATAGCTACTGATGTGAAATGGTGACAAGAGAAAGCTTTTACAGGGTGAGCTCGTGAGATCATCTTTAAGTGTAAGACAGTGGACTTCAACATCCACTCTTCCCCAGTGGCACCCAGAGAGGTTGCTTACCCCCATGCAACACACCAACAGCTAAACACAGTTATCCTGACAGCAACTGGTCCCCAAATTAGTGACATCTCACTCTCAGATACTGCCAACCCTCCGACATGGACCAGCTCAAAGCATCAACTCTACAAGTTACCTTGCAGCCTCTGCAAGTTCCTTCAACCCACATACCAGTATTGTAACTTTTTAAAAAACCTAATGTTAGAAGGACAAAAAGCCCATAAACTCTGGAATCGAGAGGAAAATCATCCACCTGCACCAGGCAGTGTTGTCACTTGCTTGTGACAGAGCCTAAAGCCAGCAGGTCCAACCCAGGCTGCAGTCCCACCTCAGACCACCAAGCTGGTTAGTTGCTACTTTGGGGCTGGTTTCTAGAGGCCTGGACATGAAGGTAAGGACACAGCAAGGGCTGCCCTCACGCCTCAGCAGGAGGAGATGGTGGTACGTGTTATCTCAGGACTGCCGGCACATCTGGGACAGAGGAGTTCCCAAGGGATGCTCTGGTCAAGGGAAGGCAGCTGGAGAGATGGTGGGAAGGGAAGGAGGCAGGGGGGGAATATGCAGAACAATAGTTATTTATTTTGATTTTAAAAACCCAAAATTTCTAGTTTGTTTATTCTGTGCACTGTGGGGAGAGCGTAGATTCCCAGAAAAAAGCATCTGGGAAAGGGAGGCTCCCATGTCCTTCAGCCCATCAAAGATTAGAACCACAATATTTATTTGAATAAAAAAAAAAAAAAAAGGAAAAAAATAAAACCCAAAGCCAAGCAACAGCCCCACAACAGCCCTTGTCCCCAGCCCAGATTGCCACCTTGGTCTTCTCTAAGCCTCCCTTGGTCCCAGAGCAGGTCTGCTCAAGTGGGGTTTATGCTCTCAACAGGTATCTCCATCCGCCACAGCACCGGTCCCTTCATCTTATTTCCACCACCACGAGATTTTGGAGGGAGGATGTATGAGAGAGCAGGGAAACAAACGTGCAAGTATCTTAACCGACAATCCCAGCGGTTCAGTTCACATAAATACACAATTTAGGAGTTAAAGAGGACATCTTTCCTCAGCCACTCAATCACTTCTGTCGCTCATGTGAATTCTTTCAGTTTTCAGGACAGCTCACTCTCGCCCCAAGGCTGACTGACAGCCTGGCTCGGGGTATGATTACACATCTGAAGCACAGACCAGGACTTGCTATTTTACTACCCACCCTTTTGCCAACTGCAAAGCACTACAAGTAATCCTGGAGCAAACCTTGAGAAATGAGGCAAGTGGCTTTCTAAGTAGTAATGCTTGGGTTCTTTTGATCTCAGTTTGTCAGACAGTAGAGTTGTATTTTCAGGCTTTGAGTCCATAATTACGATATCTAGGGTTTTATTAACTTTTTTCACCTCTTCAGTTTATATCAAGGTCCTCAAGCACAAAATAACACAAGAGTTGCAAGAGCTGGTGACACTGTCAGAGAGCAAATTTTGCATCCTGCTGGCCTCCACTCTTAGAATTGCAAAGGGACACGTGTTGGAAGAAACAGAGCATCTTGCAGTTCGAATCCCTGCTCCTTTTGCAAGAAAACTCTTGCCTCTGCCTGCTGCACGGTGTGCAATGAAGCTGCTCTGCAAGAGCGGGCCTGGTGGGCTGTAGTGGACTTTGATAAATCAGAGAAAGGTCTTTGCAATCTCAAAAAGCACAGCTGTACGTGAAAGAGAAGAGCACCAGATTCCCAGGATGGCAGAAGGGGAAAGCGAAGGGAGAAGTCTATTAACAAAATATCATACAAATACTAGAATAAGATGTAAGAAAAATGTACTGCACATGTTTGTACTTACTGCAAATAATTCAAAATGTAAGGCAGACATCAGTCTGGATGAACACCGAATGGCTGCACCGCACAATACCTCATGCCATTAGACTTATCATAGAGTCCAGATATAGCAGAATTAAATTTATTGCATTTTTCCTGGATAGGTTTTAGCCAAAGCAACAGCTTAACTCTTTGTTGTCCTGTAGCAGGCACTATGAAATATTACACATCAGTCTAGTGTGTGAGCTGAAAGACAAAGAGCCTTTTTTTGCTTAGACTTCAGACTGGAAAAGTCTGATCTGGCACTGCTTCAGTAGAAGAGAGCTCACATTCAGCAGAAAAACACCCTTGAAAGTAGGCTTAATGCAAATGTTGGAGAAGGAACTTCATCTGCAATTATTCATGAGCAGATACCTTGTGCATCAAGTTCTTAGGAACAAAAAGCGTATCCATAAGCGCTGTCAGGGACAGCAGCTCAGATGCTAGTGGAACAGAGGCTGAAACGTCTCGCTGCTGCCCAGGAGAGGTGTCCTTCCCCAGAGAGTGGTGGCAGGGAGGCAAGTCAGCCACAGCACAGGGCCCAGCTCCTCACTGGATTTGGGATAACCCAGGTCAACTAGCCAGGGTAAGATCAAAGAGTCCACAGCTTTGCACGGGGAATGGGAGAGATGCTGTCCCAGCTGGGGGAGAGATGTGCAGGAGAAAGTCTCTTCTCACTGAAGAGACCCGACATGGAAAATATGTCAAGAAAGAACTTGGTGTAAAATCATCTCAAATACATATACATATTTTGGGGACTGAATAGGTTAAGTCCTGAAGCAGCAGTGGGGTCCAAAGCACATCTATCTGCGTGGCTGGAATCAGCTCGGCAGCCATTTTCACTGAATAGCAAGAATTAGAGACAGATGGCAAGGTCTGAGTTTCTCTCATCCATCACAAGTTCTGCAGGCGTATTCCCCAGACGTGTTTTGCAATATTCACTTACTGCAATATTCCCTGGATGTGGTTTATCTCCACACTTCAGAGAGACCCCAGGACTCCCAATTCAGCTGCACAAGAGGGAGATGACTGCAATTCCCTGACGCTTCTCCCACTCCTCTGCAGAACATATGTGGAGTTTAACACCTTTGGTGGACACTGGAGATCTTGGCAATGCTTTCACAAGACCAGCCACTAACCACCCCTATCCTAACTTTGCTTTTCTCACTGTTTCTCTGACATAATTGCAGGCTTCAGAGTTACTGGGGTTCAGAGGGTATATATTGATATTAGATCCTTGTTCCCAGTCTCCATTTGTGGTAGGCAAGACAGTATTTAGTCAAATTTTGGTTCTTACCATGGGCTGAAGAAAGGCAAGGGAATTGCACACCAAGAGGTGAAAAAAGCTATTTTTATCCTGTCTGGGTTTATACCCACACGTGTGGGTTTGTTGCATGAGCCAATTCTCAGCTGGTTTGTAGATAAAAGCATAGAACAACTCATAATTCTGTATGGAAACACCCTGATTTAAAACAATGAGCAATCTGGCCTCTAAGTTCTACCATAATAATAAAAGTATGCATTTCTTGCTAGTAAATTGGAGAAAATAAACTGACAGTGAACTCAGTTCTATTAGTGTTTGAAGATATTTAACCTCACAAAAAGAGGCTATCAAAAGAATTTCTGGCATGTAAAATGCTGTTAAGTAGAAAAGGAACATACTAAAATTTGGTATCTGGTAGTCATCTCAGCATACACGAAAGACTAAACTGGACCAAAGATGTAGAAACAGCCACTGGGCTTCAGAGGTTCCCAGGCCAGACTGGCGGGTATCAGGTGGGTAAGTCCATGGACACTTCACTGTATTGTGCTATCCTTGCTTTCCTCCCCTCTGCACGCAACGCTGGCCACTTATGGAAGAAGGGTGCTGGGAAAAATGAACCTTTGCTCTGAGCCACTAGAGGTGTCCCTACATTTGGTAAATAATGATGATTAGGCTGAGCTTTTATTCCATTCCTGTAAATTTCCATGTTTCCTTTCTAATAAAGTAACCATTACAGAAATTATTTTCTGAAATAAAGTGCAAGAAGCAGCCTCATCTTGTTTTCTGGCAGCAAAAGCATGGAACAAAGAGCAAGAACATTCTCTTGCTTTGTAATTTTGTGTGCCTTTCAAAATGCTTCTCCCACTGCAAGCAGTCCTTGAGATTGACCATGAGTGCTTCCCAGCTCCTGCAAGTGTTGCAGCAAGCAGGATTTACCCCGTGAACTTCCCTTTCTTCCCAGCTCCTCTCCCCAGTACGCCAGACACTGATGCCTACCTACATCCAGAAAATATCTGTGGAAGCAGAAGCTAAAGGCTTCTCCTTTGGGAACACTGGAGTATGTTTTCTTTTTTTAATGCTGAACTTCTTACCCCTTCTCTATCAGGGGCATTTCACATCCTGCTGACTAGACTGTTCATTTACCAGTTCAAGCCAAAGAGACATCCCTGAGCACATCTGAACAATGACAGCACAAATTCAAGACTGTGTACATATTTCCCCCACCCCACAAAGTTTCCATCCAGTGCGATTGATCAAATATTTGCTTTCCTCAAAGCAGATAACATTTGTGAACTTACAAACTCGAGCCACAAACCCATATCCCCCTGTGCTATTTATCTCAAGAGTACAAAGGCCAATTGATTTCCTTCTTTCATGACAGCCAGACCCAGGCTCTCAGCTTTCACCCCAATGCAGTTCCTGGTTTTAGTCTTTGGTTTGGACTCATCTGATTTAAAACAAGGGAGAATAATAGGGAGAAGAGGGTCAATAAGGAACAAAAGTGAACCTAAAATAGAGTTAACCAGTCATCTGTGTACAAAGAAACCATTCAGCTCCTCTCCACACTGAAGGACTAAGTTAGCCCATAGTCCTTTAAGGCAGTCACACCAATGTTTGGCACTCCGCACTGAGGCCGGCACTTGCAAAAGGAAGCTCCAGCCTCCGAAACGAGTTAGAGAAACTACACACCCTGCTTCCAGTAGCTGAAGTTACCCAAGTAGACCCTTGGGTCAGGGAGTGAATGCCATTCTGCCAGGTGTTTTACAGACCCTGAGATCTCAGATGTGGTTATGGTGACTCAGGATTAACTTCCAAACCTTGAAACATGAGGTTAAATCTCCATCTTCAAGTGAGAATCAGAAGCAATGTTAGTCTGCAAGTCCCAAAGCACAGAAAGAGATAGCTGGAGATACAATAATAAGAAAAGCGCAGCTTGGCACAGGGACAAGCTTTCCCTGTTTCTTAGTTTCCCTAACAATTTTTAGATGCAGGTTTACCAGGCCAGGGAGGTCACTGGAAGAGTGATACCATGAGGATCCGCAGCCTTAGGATGACCTTGAGAAATGGAATTGCTTCAGGAAATGGAGCTATGAGAACAAGATCCATTAGGAAAAAAAAAAAAAAAAAAAAAACACAAAAAAAAAAAAAAAAAAAAACAAAAAAAAAACCCCAAAACCATACAGTGGAAAAAATGCATCACTTGGCTTAGTTTTAGTTTTGGAAGTAGGGGAAAAGCGTTACGTTTCTCACTCCTACATTTTGTTGTTCTTAAGCCTTCACTACAGAGGAAAGATCAGTTCTGCCCATGACTTGTGGCTGCTGCCCGAATGCATGGAGAGCTGCATCCACTGTTAGAGGGCTCTCCCTTATTACTCCAAAGGCCTTGACAGCCAGTCCTTTAACTCTGTATTATGTCTGATTTCAGAGTGGCAGGGAACTACTCTACAGGTTTCCTTGCTGCCCTTATGGCAACCCTTTTCACCCTTCGGCTGAACTACCTAGCAGGACAGCTGGATACCTCAATTGTTCAGTTCAAAGGCAGCCTAATGGCAAACTCTTCTCTCCTGTAACATATTTGGAATTGTCCTTTCTTGGGCACTGACACTGTGAATGGAAAGGAGACAATAACAATTAATCCTTTCCAGGATTGCCATGAGCGGGAAGAGTTGGAGCCAGGGCTGTACAAGCTAGGGAGCATGCAGAGGGTTGATACATAAAATCAGCTGGGCTGAAGGAGTTGGTAGGGAAAAAAAAAAAAAAAAAAAAAAAAAATTGGAGGGCAGCAAAGCAGCTTCCATATTCACAGACAGGCAGAGGAAACTCCTCTGGGGAAAGCAGACCTCTTGACAGCAGCCTTTTGTGATATTACATTGGGCACCCTGAAGCTTTGGGTTCCCCCTACAGGTTCAGCATACCCAGGACCTTCCTTTCCACCCCCACGTAGCCCTCTGCCTTTCAATCATGCTTTGGAAAAGACTCCTTTAAACCAGCTGTCTAATTCAGGTTTCTCTGGTTTCAGAGAAAGCTGCTGGGGAAGAGAATATACAACTGGGGAGATGCTTTTTGCTTCTGAGCCATGCTGATGAGTCCTGTACCCACAACATAAATGTCTGAGATGCTCTTCAGCCAATTTTCCCCAGTACATCCGTTCCTAGAATTAGTCATCATTGGAATAACGGTAAGAGTGGGTATTGTTGGAAGCCAGTTTCAGCCTTGAGGACCATGAAATAACTTGATCCAAAAACTCACTAAGGCCTGCCTGACATTGAGGGGGGGGAGACACATGATTTCCATTCAGCCGACTAAGTTTTTCCTTGTATTCTCTCATTTAATCGCAAATAACGTCATCTGCATAGCACAGATACAGGCGAAAAAACACAAAGCAAGAGCTGCATGCTGGAAACAGAACATGAGAATCTGCCAAGAACAATAATTTATGATAAGACTTCTCACTTCAGACGTCTTACCCAATTGTTTGAAAAGCATGGTGGAAAAGGAGACCTTATGCTTTTTTCCCTCCTACAAAATCCCTTAGTTTTGCAAAGAGCACTGAGAATCCTGGCTCTAGGTAGATGTGCCCTGTAGGAAGCTTCCAGTACCCTTGCTAGGGAAACCTACTGTTTGCAACTTAGTTTCCTGTCTTCCAAAAGACCGAAATAGAGAAAATACTGCCAGCCTCTGCTACCCCGAGGGGTACCTAGGTGTGTTGGCAAGGCATGAGTTGCTATACCACTTCTTCCAGAAGCATAGCTGTTCTTCCAATTTCCCTCACCCACATATGCCCTTGAACATCTCACAAGATTGAATGCAATCATTAGACACAGAGAATTCAGAGTCTGTCCTCCAGCATTTTTGAGTTTTTGTTATATATTCCATCCCCCAGTCCCTCCATCTGATATGTTAAAGGATGCCATAACATGTTATCTCTCCACAAACCAGGGGTGCTCTTCATTGTTCTCCTCTGGATATACAGGAGTATTACTTTCTTTAAGGAATCTGAAAGAAAAAGAGGGGGCAACAAGATACTCTAGAAACAGGCAGAGCTCTGTTGAAATTGCCACAATTAACATACAGAAAACTAGAGTCAGGAGCAATCCCATTAATTTCAGTTACATCAGTTCAGAACGTGCCCCTCAGTTTTAGGGTCACTTAACCTAGCTTTAAGGAGCTATGTATTATGGGATCCCATTCACTTTATCACCATGAAATAACATATCTGGAATTTGGATTGTTTGTACGTGAACTCAATAACAAGGATAAATGAAGTGGGAACTGCCCACATCACTTGCATATGGAAATCTGTGTTTAGAAACAAGAACACCCACACAGCTAATCGTCATGAGATGAGTTTCTTGTTGTTTTGTGGTTGTACTCACAATAGAAACACTGTTCTGTGATACAGTATTTTCAGCCTCAGTTTTTGTGATTCTCATGGCATTTTTATTAGCGTGTCCGGTCTCACTGAAACATGAAAAGTCGGTATCAAATGGATATGAACAGCTTATTGATACACATTAGAGTTCTTGATGACTTCCTCATCAGAACTGAGAATCAAAGATGGGGAAGAAGAAAGTACCTAAGCTTCAGAGGATGTAAGAAGAGCCCTGTGTCAGATCCACATTGAACCAGTGGCAGAACTAAGTGGTTGTTTTTAATCTAGTGTCCCCTCATCCAGAAAGGTTGCTTAGCCCTGTTTTACCTCCTCATTTTAAGAGCTTGCTAGGAGCTGCCTAGAACTTGCCAAGCCTGTACCTTGTGTGAATTTTGTCAGATTCACCTCACACCAAATCCAAAGGCCCCACAAGCATGGCCACCAGCCATGCCCTGCTTCCCAGCTCATTGCCGTTTCTGGTTCCACTTGGGTCAGGCTGGAAAAAGCTTCTTTCGGTAGGGACCTGTGACCACATGAAGCAGCTGATTGTCACAGCCCCTTATTACCAATAGCATCTATTAGCATGGACCCTTACATTCTCTGCAGAAATACAAAGCTTTTATTATTCCTCATATTTTATAGGGGAAGAAAAATTGAGCTGGTTTACCCAGGAAATCTGTGATAAAGAAGAACAAAAAAATCAGCATGATCTCCCCAGTTTCTGCTGCTCCTAAACCAAGAGTCAAGCCTAGAAATACTGCATGAGGCTAGGTTCCTAGAAAGGAATTTGCATTAAAAGAGGTTTTTAAGAAGGATTTCATAAGCTATTTCTTCATTTGCTCTTACATACTGCAGTAGCACATGAGGAAACATAAGGTCTCACCTATTGGCTGCGGACTGAAATGCAAGTCTCTTGTCTCCAGTGCCTCTTTGATCATGAGTGTCTGCAGGGAAGGCAGCAGCAAACTTGGTCAGTGTCTCCTAAACAGTTCTACCTTTAGCTTAGCATGCATGCTTGGGCCAGAGTCACTGAGAAGAGGGCTCTCTAAGGTGACGTTACTAGAAACAAATGCAGCATCTGCCCGCAAGTTGCTCACATGCTTTCAGCTGTGCTCAGCTGAGCCCGGTGAGCTCCACGGATCTCCAAGGAAGCAAGGCATTGCTCTTGAAGACAGGTTGAGGCAATAACTTTTGACAACTGGGTTGGATAAAGGGGGAGCAGCCACATCCCCTCCCCAGCCACAGAGTGCGCCCGTTCAGCAGAATGTGAGAATAAGGCCCATCCTCACTTCTTTATCCAAACTTGAGCCCTGCCCACAGCCACGTTCCTCCACAGGAGGAAGAGGGCGGTAATACCAGCACTAATACTTGTCGACAGCCCTTCACACTCAGCTTTTCCCCCCTGAGAGCAGTGAAATACTGCTTTCAGGAAGCAAAACGCGTTTTTTCCGTAGTGATGAACGAGAGAGGTTCTTCCCAGCCAACCATGAGGAAGACCCCCCCAGGTCCCCACAGCATGCACACGCCCCACACGCGGCTTGAGAGGATCGCAGCAGGTTGCAGCTGTCTGGATTAGTGCTGCCCACGAGGGACAGAAGCACCGGGACAGCATGAAGAACTGAATGTCACCTGGGGCTCCCTGTAAAACCCCTTATGTCCTGTATAAGCTACAGGGAAGCTTGCATTAGACACGAGGAGTTAAATTGGGGATGTGTTCCTCATGCCCTCTTGATTGGGAAATAGGGGATCTGCTCTCACCAGACCAAACTACACAGTAGCAAGCGTCAGCCCCAGCAACCACTGTTTCGGTTGATCCAAAGCATCATGCAGAGATCACGGCAGTGCCTGTGGCTGGGACCAAAAGACTCCTATCATCAGGGCCTTGGGCACAGCAGGGAACACGCATCATTCTACTGGCCTGGTTTCATTAACATTCACTGTGGGTTCATGGCCTCAGGCTGGTTTCTCCAGAGCAGAGAGAGGGTGTGAGGGGGAGGAAGAAGCTGCAGCTAAGAAAGGGTATTGGTATATGCTGTGCAGCTCCCAGGACACGTCCTGCATACAAAGGCTCATAATCAGGTCAAGCCCATGTTGACTCCTGGCAACACACACACCTCTTAGAGGACAGACAGGTCACAACCTCTGCTTGAGTGGCTCAGTACCTCTTCCAAGAGACCTGCGAGATAGCAGCAGAAAAAAACACCCTAAACACACAGCTCTTCAATCCCTTCAAATATTCTTCCATTCCACAACCCGAGGAGAGTCAGTGGCCTTTGGACCTCTGGGGCTGTAGAAGCTCTCCATAATGCTTTCAATGCCTTGACCCTGTTGGCTAGCATGATCCCACTCTCGGGTAGCGAAGCCAGCATTAACATTTCACAGGGTGGGTTTAAAGCCAGGATGAAGACACAGAGATGCTGACATGACTTGCTAAGCCCACGGGGAGCTCCTAGTCAAACGAGCTAGAAGGAGCTAAATAGAGCAGAGGCGTCTTTTTATTTTGCAAATCGTGACAGTTGCCAGCTCTCCCTTACCTGCTAAACACATCTCAAGCATGTGGAAAAGCATTTGGGAATGAGATCATGACATCAGCTGATGCTGGTGTAATCTTCTTGCCTAAAGGGCCAAGCTGCAATCAACTCTCTTGGGAGCAGAGCGTGCTTGGGGCCACGACTCACGCCTGCAGGGAAGCTGACCCCGGGCAGGATGGGCTGATAGCCACCTATCAGCAAGATTTGCATTGCTAGTAGTTGGCAGAGTCTCAAATCTGCTTGGACTGCTGCCCTGCTCTCTCCTCACTAACTCAAACTTCCTCTGGTCCCAGCCACTTCTCAGCGCTCCCCCACCGCAGCCCCCTCGCCGACCCCATCCAAACATCTCCGGAGGGCTGTACGCCCCGGTGCAACGGCTGGATCTTTCAGTGGGAGGTACGGAAGAGGGAGGACTTCACTCCTTCAGCTCCCTGCAGTCCCCACCAAGGACCACACAAATCATACACGGCGACAGCCAGCCACGTCTCATTTCTTTCACCTGTCAATTCTTGGAGCAGATAGAAGAAAACTACCCCAAAAAACTTACAACAAAAAAGACTCAGTGGTCATCTATGCAAGCGAAGTGCTCGGTTCAGACATGTGTCTCAGCTGGTTGCCAGTGTGGGGTGTGCACCACATTTAGCAAAGCATCAAAAGATCAGTGGTTATAAAGGGCCAGAGGAGACACGCTAGAAGCATGAGGGAAGGAGTTTTTCCTGTTTACACTGGGTAGATTTGTCTGACATTCAGCGCACCTGGGCATAACAAACCCTTTAGAGACTGGCAGCAACAGAGAAGGGAATTCTGGTTTAGCCCATCACCTACAGCACAAGAGTCAGATCACACTTGGTCACGTAGAGAGGAAAAAAACAAAACAAAACACTCTCCCCCCCGAACACCCATCACAAAACAAAACCACCCACCACATATTTCAGCATAACAAAAAACAAATAAGGGGCCATGAAGGTCAAGGATAGACAAGAGGAGCCAGGCAGGGAGGTTTGGAGCAGGACTTTGGAATAAGCTATGGCTGGGAGTCAGGATTCCACCCTTCCTCACCATCAAGCTTTCTCCCCTTTACTGCCTTCAAGCCACCACCCCTTGACAACACCAGCAGCAGCACTTGGCCACCTGACACAGAGGTGGTTAATGGTTCTGCCAGGACAGGGCCATGCTTGGCCCGGGTCCACCTGCTTGTCTACCAAAGGTAACTTGGAAGACTTTGGTGAAAAACGAACACATGGAGGGAGGAAGGACATAATTCAAAAACAACAGGGATCTGATGAAACTCTGGTAATGTCACATCTTTTAAAACAGATGTCTGAGCTTTCCTGGGCTGCCCAGGTACTCTGGTCAGGCTGAGCACATTAATGGCCCAGACTGACCAAGAGCTTTGTAAGAATGACAAGCATTTGTCCCCAAAATATGCAGAGCGATTTGGAATCACTGAGGCAGTTTTACCACTTCAATAAAGGAAACCAACAGATTATTTTTTTTCCCCTTTGAATAATTTGGTCAGGTTTCTGTTCAGTTTGAGGGAGGGGGTAAAAAAAAAAAGGCATTTTTAATGTGATGTGATAAAGGCATAATGGGTGAGCTACTGAGAGATGCTGTGAAGCATGGAATAGGTTTTTAGATTAATTCTGCTTTAGCACAGGTCTTCACCTTTACAGGTCTGGTGAAGGGATTTGGCAGAGAGATATGTTCCTGGAAGTAACTACTTTTGTTGTCTGTGCAGTACGTCTTATTCATTGCGACTACCATGTTACTGAAACTTAACTCAAGGGACAAACCAGGACATGTGTCAACAGGACACAGGCCATTGAGGGAAGAGACAAGAGCCAAGCACCAGGAGCCCAAGCTAAGCACTAAATTGGCTTCCCAGGAAGAGGACAGGCTCTCCCAGGCAGGCTTGCATTTTGTTTCTTCCCTGCTTGTCTACCAGGAGTACCTCCAACAAGGAATAAAGTCTATTTTGTTTGAGGACTTATGAAGTGTCCTCATTTAGCAGCTTGAAATATGCACATAAACTTTTCACAATGAACGATCCGCAGCCCCATCAGCAAGATCTTCCTGGTAATTAATTAGACAAACCATTTACTTAGCCACCAAATACGATGAAGCAATTGTCAAAAGTTTCAGGCCATAAACTCAGCATTGAAATTCCCATCCCAGGACAACAGCATGCGCAGGGCAGGCAGGGATCCAACCTTCAAGAAAAAAAAACAAGGCATGCTTTTGTGAACGCAGCCCTCAGGGCTTCTCTTTGTCATATGAGAGTAATTATTTTGCATATGTCATCCCTGGGTAAGTTTGATGGTTGCATTTCATTACATCCCAAGCACAGGTGTTGTACCAGGCCTTAGGGGGAGCTGATCCTGAGGGGGGCAAGGAGAACTGGCTATTGAGAGACTATTAATATGAATGCACTACTAGAAAGAACATAGTGGATAAAACCAATATGGCCCCTTTAATTATGCACAGGCAGTAATTAATTCATGTTATTAACTAATTAATGACTCACTTCAAGGACAAGGGAAAATGGGTTGTTTATAGCTTAAAATGATGTTATTGCTGCTTAGAAAACAAAAACAAAACAGCAATTGAAGATCAAACAGCTCTGTCAGGGCCCGAATTTGTTTCCAGGAAATCCTGTGTTCTTCTCACCAAGGAGCAGTGATTCATAGTTATGTCTTGCTAAACAGACTGAAGCTGGGTGCTCTCATTTGCTCCACGTTGACAAGTTTTTACATTTTTTGTCCAAATTCGCAGATTTCCAAAGCCAAAATAAGCTGCGGAGTGTCAGACAATAATAAGAATTTTAGATTTATTACAGGGTTAGTATTATTTTAGCACTTTGGAGACCTGGTAGAGAGCCAAGACGCCCTTCTCTTTCTTCTTTGCCAAGTGTTGTATGAAATGGAACAAAACAATATGGTGCCTGCCCTCAAACACTCGAATCCCAGCACAAGGGGACACACACAGGCAGATGGCAAATGCTCCAGGTCATGCAAAAATAGTGACTTTCCTGGGAGGCTGTGGCAGCAGTGCATTACACAGTCCCATGCATAGGCTCGGTGCAACCAAGTTTTGGAGAAACGGATGGTAAACTTGCAGTCTTATTGTTCTTCTGTCTCCAGTAAAGACCAGACTAAAAAGGCACAGCCTCTGAAGAGAGGACAAAGATTTAGACGTTTCTGTTCTCTCGGTCCGTTTCAGTGTCCCATAAAGTTGGCTCCCTCAAGTAGCCATCTGTTTTGTACAGGGGGAGCCCAAGCTCATATGGCTTGGCTGAAAAAGCAGTAACATCTTAAACTGAACAAGTGTGTCATTTCCCATGCAAGAGGAATGCTGAAGGAGGTTGGTTGGTCGCTCTAGAAATGAGAGAATTGGGGGCAGAATCTCAACTGTCCAAACCTGTCTGAACTGGAGTAACTCTGCTGATTAGTTTACAGATGATCAGGTTGTAAGCTGCAGTTCTGACCCACTTTGTTTTTCTTCTAAATTTCTCACAAGAAGCCTCTCTGAGACAAGGCAGAAGATACAGCTTCAGTCAATTGCTTCTTGCTGATTCTCATTGCTATTAGGATGTGAATTTAGTCACCAAGTTAAGCAGAAGCAGATGGGGAAAAAAGCCAAGTAGGCCTATAGCATTGCACATCTCAACTACCAATGGGGAAAAAAACCAAAACAAACTATCCCAACAATCCCCCCAAAATCTCCTAAACTCACCTCACCCTCATTACTTCAATTGCACAAAGATAAAGATTGGTCTATACTGAGCATCCTGGAAGAAATACAGCCACACCATAGATAGTCTGTAATTTCCAGGTCCTAATGAAGGGACCATTTTGGGAAACAAATAGGGGCAAATTATGGCACCAAAGAGCACACGTGAACATTTGCAATGGGCTTGCCAGTAGATATGCTAGTACTTGACTCCCCAAAATGCTAGGGAGAGCACCACTTTCCACTTTTCAGCTGCATTCATGGACTCATCCACACTTCTTATAGAAGAAATCCACAGTAGTCAAGTGAGAAAGCAGAAGTGTGAATTGAAGAGACTATTTACTAGATTAACACAGCCTCTAGCCATTATTAGAATAAAATATGTGAAGGATTTTTATTGACAACACCAGGCTTTAAAGTCATTGATTTTTCAGCCTAATCACACAACTGAATATATCTAATTTGCTTTTGCATTTGTCAAGACTTTCTCTGCAACACAGAAGACAAAGCTTTCCTTTTGTTAAAAGAAAAAACATGTAGAATCTCAAGTAGTTACATGACTGAGATACCAAAGAGAAGAGGAAACTTAAAAGTATGGATAGGTACACAACAGATACAGAAAAACTTAGTAACAGGATGAGAGTGGCCGACACTTACTCACATTTGACATGCTATTCCTGGGAAAAAAACATAGGATTATATCCTCATCCTCCTCCAAAACACAATACACATTATGCTTTCAACTCAGCTATCTGAACTAGTCACTACAATCACGAAAGCCAAAATTACCCATGATGATCTGTCATTCTGATTATGAAAATAATGATTGCTCTTATTGTAACAATAATCATGGTGACAAAAAAAAATGAACTGAAAAAAGGTTTTGAAAGGCAGGGGCATCAACTTGAAACTGGCATAAGTATCTGATGCTAAGTAGTAACTAGGTGATGGGCAAGAAGAATCTCAAGACGGGAAAAGTAATAACAGTAAAATTAAGTATTATTGGTAAGTTAAGTATTATTGTGACTTTCTCAGGTTTTGGGTTGTTTTTTTTTTTTTTTGTTTGTTTTGGTTTTTTTTTTTTTTTTTAAGTAGTCCCCCAAACATTAATATTGTTGCATGTTTAAGGGTCCCCCACCACCACTTATCCACCCTGCTGCTTGTCAGAAGAGATACTTGAGGCTACCAAATCAGACCAGGAATTCCTGACTGCTGCGGGGTTTGTTATTTTGGAAACAGCAGCCAATGACTAGAATAGACATTGAAGACCAGGCTGAAAAGAACTGATGGATACGAGGACTCTGAAAGCACAACTTGGTTCTGAAACTCTTTTCTGTCCTGAGCAAACCATGTTCCAAGGATTCTCAAAGCACTTCCCACATTAGTTCTCACTGAGAAGAGCACAGAAAAAACAAAATCTTTCAAGGGGGAAAAATACCAGCAGTCTTGATTTGGCAACTGTTAGACCGGATTAGCCTTCATCTTACAAACACATCCCAAATAAAAACATCAGTTCAATAGAAAAAAAACACCAAAATAGTGCTGTTTAGGAAAACAAGCAACTGAATGTTTTAAATTGGATTGTCTTCCAGAAAGCTTGGAAATTAAAGTAGTTTTGAAACATTCACAATTCTCACCCTAACTCTTTTAAAGTTGATTTACAGAAGTAATTTGGGAAAAAAACATTCAGGTCTGCCTTGCATATGGCTAGACATGTGCAAGACAACAGTACATGGGCAGCTAGAGATGTAGAGTTTTTTCCAGCTACACTGGCATGCTTTTCTGTAATCTTCCATCTGGTCCCAATAGGATCAGAGGAGACAAAATACTGCCTTCAACAAGCTATACTCTTTTGGATGTAGTTTGAGTTTTTTTTTTTTTTTAAATTAAAAAATCGGAAAACCCCCGTCAAGGAAAAAAATGCCAAGGGTGTAGGGTGGAAAGGAAGGGGATTGCCAAGAGGGCTACAGTTTCCAGAGAGCAGAGCATGAGTCAGCAGAGAGAGTAATTTTTTTTTTTTTTTTAAATATTACAGAGCACAGTGATGCCCTGAAGACCACAACAGATGAAACCTCTTTACTCCAAGCCTGTGTGTGTTTTATCAATCAGGCAGCAAGATCTCATTGCTTCCTGACAGAGAAACTCCCTGCAAAAACAGCTGTGATACTTTTTTTTTTTTTTTTAACAAAAAAAGCTTGTTTATTTTTTTAAAGAGAGCTTGGGAAATCTACATGCCCTTGAAGGGCTTGCCAGTATGAGCAACTTCTTCCATCTCCTTATATCTGATTTGTCACCACAATACACATGAACTTGCTTTTCTCTCTCACTGAACTTACAGCTTTGTAAGATTTGGGAGTTCTCAGGGGCTCCTTTCATTTGCTCTTAAATCCTGCTGAAAACTTTCCCTTTCAGAAAATATTCCCATTTCCTGGTGGCCGGCTATCATTAACACCCACCATAGCAGGTCAACCCTTTTTGCCACTTCATTGGCACTTATGTACCACCATTTGACCAATGTTGGCCTCTGCATGGAGAACATGAAAGCTGCACCATATAAAGTCACTTACCAACTTTGTCTTACTGTAGAGACTAAAAGAGACACAAACAGACAAAATCCCAGAAGAGGTCATATGTATCTGCACACATGTCTGCACACCTCAGTCTCACAGCTCAAGCCTTCTTCGGGGTCAGGTCCACATGCTCCAAGACCCCTTAGTCCCACAAACACCTCTGAGCTCTTATGCAATCTACCAAAATTTCTTATTTTGTTCCCAGTGACATTATAATTTCTAGTCCTCTGTCACATAACCTCCTGAGCAGCCCCGTTATACCACCCAAGAGCCCAGTTAGGACATTTGCCAACATGTCCCTGTCAGACTAAAGATTCTGGCTGGCAAACCCCTGTAAGGAGGATGGCAGGAAAAAAAAAAAAAAAAAAAAAAAAAGTGCAATACCTGAATATCAACTGTCAAGCCCCACCACATCAGAAAGAAAACCAACATAGTAAAATGATAAGTACCTGTTATAAATTGCAGCTCCTAGAGTGTTCCAGTGAAACCTGAGCAATTGTTAATGTCTATGTCACTGGGGACAGTTGTTTCCTCTGTTTGCTCCTGGGAACAGGCAGAATCTAAGTGTCAAGGTGCAGATCTCACCCTATAAGAAGATCTGCCTGATTGGGTGCTGGAGCAGAGATGTTGGGGACAGCTGGATCTAATGCAGCTGAATCAACTACTCGTTTAGCAGCCAGAGCAGGTGTCCTCAGCCAGATTCCTGCTCTTCACAGCTTTGGCCCAAAGTGCAAATGCGCTTTTCTCAAACTACCCCAGAAAGTGCCTCAGGAGTGTTGCATTTGTGCCATCTGCCTCTCCAGGACTCTTCCAAGCCCCTGGTTGCCTTCAGGGCTGGACCAGGGCAATCACAAACACACTGCCCATGGAGATGGAGAATTTTTTGGGCAGTCTGACTCAGAGTTTGGGTCAGGGTGACCCTGAACTTTCTACATGTTGGAGGCAGTGCGCTGGTCCTTCACATCGCTGGAAGGGATAATTAGAGCTCTTCAAATGCAACCAGACTTTCATCAAAACGACCCCAAATTGTGACACTCTAGAAAATGCAGAAGTGGCCGCATCTAGTTGGTAATTTCCCTAGACCACCAACAGAAGTTGCAAGCACTACCCATGCCGGGAGTGCCTCTGAGCTGTTTTCTCCTGGGTGTCAGGAACAAGCTCGTCACTTCTCAGTGTTTCAGGTCCCAGCTGCACAGGCCAAGGAAAAGCATTATTATGCTTGAGACTTGATAACACAGGCAGGCTTTAGGAGAAACAGCTCATTTCCTTGTCCCTTCTGCATGAGCACGTGGCTTTCTCGGGAGAGCTGGGCTTTTATTCTGAAGCAAGAGCTGTAACAGCTCATCGAGCTTGGGCTGCGTCTTGCATCTCGCAAAACATTCCTCTCCAGGTCTGCAAAACATCAGACGCTTTCTGTTCAAGCACATGTGGGCTCTTTCCCAGCTCATCCTCTCCTCTCCCTTGTCTCTGAGTAGGGCCAAATAATTTTCTGCTCTATTTCCCCTGACTGAAATGAGTTTTGACCTCAGTGCTTTCAGACCTGGGGGCCTGAATGTGTGACCTCACCACTCATTTGTATGAAAGCAGGCTGTGATATCACAAACAGAGGAGCGAGGAGATCCAGCACTGACCCAAAACCTATAGGGGTCGTTGGGAAGGCACTCAGGGATGTCATCAGGCTTTGCATATGGCCGTGGATGCCAAGTTCAGGGGCTAAAGCACTGAGCTAAGAAGGTGGCAGTGGAGGGGTTCTGCTCTTGGCATTTGGTTGCCGGGTTCCTCTGTATTTCACCGTACTGCTTCCGTAAAACACCTCCATCATGATACAGGCTCCCTTGAAACCTTTGGATGGAGAGAGTTAAGGGTTATTAAAAAAACAGCCCACTTATCAGAAGGCTGAAATGGAGCCTTCTCAAATGAGCTGTGCCACCAGAATTAGTTACCAAGTAGTTCAGGATTATGAATGTACCAGGGCAAATCAAGGTCAATTTGCAAGCAGACTGAATGGGAGGAAATCCGATGCATAAATAACCTGTCATGACCTATTCACCTGATGCTATTCCTATTACATCCTCAATAAGCTAATAAGCAGTACTGTTGCTCAATGAAAGACTGACAGTGTATTTGCCTTCTGTGGTGTGATGTGATCGCTCCTAATTGATTTTGGCCACTGACTTGCAGTGCGTGGTGGATATCTGGGAAGAGCAATAACTTTAACATGCAATCATCCTGGTCAGTGACCAAGACAAGCTATTCTCCAACAATCACTGGACACCTTCCTGCGTGCAGCCTCCCTGCTCCAGCTTAGATCATAATTTGGGTGTCTTTCCTTTGCAGCCCTGAAGCACCTGCTTTCTGGAGACTAGGCCCCTTACTCCTGGCCGTTTACCCTTACATTTCAGGACTTTTGTCATTTATGGTGAACCTTTGTATGTTTTAATTTTGGAAAAGCTAAACTCCTATGTTAAAAGGACTAGAAAATCCCTGCAAAATAGTAACTATGTGACAGACTTCGGAGGTTCGTAAGGACACAGCTGAGCTGCTGTGATCACTGGTGTGGGTGACACAGTACAAAAGCAGCTCAAATCCTAGCAAAAAGATAGCCCTCTCCTCTGGTACCGTGTTTGATTAGTATTTCCACCCTCATTACAGCCCCAAACCTCTCTTTCATCATCAAATACTCTTTTATCTGACTAGATCTCCTTTCAAGATCTACTGCTTGCCTTGGACTTTCACAGTGAGATTGGTCACAAGAGATGTTTCATTTATTGCTCTAAAAACAAAAAACAACCACCCTCGGTTCAATGGCATAGGTTCATCTGCCACCAGATTTTAGGACCTCCCAGGAAAAGTTTCCCTCCAGGATCCTGGACCAGACTTTAAACTGTTGCAGCTAAGAACAAGGGTAGATAACCTTACCTAGCTTGAATGGGGTTTTGTTTTGTAAATCAAATGTAACTGCTGACTGGACACAGATTTAAATAAATCCAAAACTTCTTTACTAGAATGGGAGCTTCCAGCCAAGGGGTGGACTGATTTATAAACCAGTGCAGGTTCATACACCTGCTCCTGGGACGTCTCTTCCATCCTATAGCTGTGTATAAAAAGGCATCAGTGCCCACAGCTTCTCACCACCTTCCTTTTAGCGGAGGTTGCCTGCTGACTCACAAAAGCATTTCAGTGCAAGTGTGGCCCTTTAGCTTAAGCACTTTAAATAAAAAGACTTCACTAACACATATGGCTTTGACTGAGAAGGACCAAGGGCAATCTATGCTGGAAAAGGGGAGGATTATCTTTAAGAGATGGTCATGGCAAGCTGCTGGAGGAGGCCAGCACTGTAAGGCTTTTAGCTGAAAAAGAGCATGTGAATAGACCCTAATGGCAGCTAAACATATGACACAGGGTAAAAAGTATCATAGGAACGGCTCTTCTGAGTTCAAATCAAAGGCCCATCGAACCTCATAAGCTGGCCCCAGCTAGGGAGAGAGGGCAAGAAGAGGGGAGCCTGCAGGCATCCTTCCCTTCGCATGCCCTCCTCCTTGCAGCCACCAGTGGGTCAGGGACTGCCACCGGCACGGATGGACTCCTCCTCCCTGAACCTGACCCGCACTGTGCTGAACCCTCTTACATTTTCAGTCCCTGATGAGGAAGAGTTTCTAAGTTGCATGCTCCACGTCGTGTGTGATTGAAAGCCCTCTCACATATCCCTTCAAGGCACTCATTCCTTTGCTTGTTTTTCTCCTCCGTGTCTTTCTACTATATCCTTCGTGAGGCAAGATGAATAGGACTGCACACAGAATCCCTACACCAGGGATTTATATAACCACAAAGAGCGTTTTCTGTGCTGTTTGCTATTGGTCTGAGATAAGTCCTACCCTTTGGTCTCTAGTGAGTACTAAGCTGATGTTTGTACAGGCCAATCCATAGTAAACTTTCTGGAGCAATGGTAACTGGGTGCACTTGTGGTTGGTGTCCCTTTCTCCTGTCTGTTTTACCTTGCGTTTGGCAAAATCAAATCTCACCTGCCATTTTATTGAATATCCCCTCAGTACTGGGAGATCCTTCTCCATCTCTTTGCAGTCAGATTTAGTTCTAAATAATTCTGTATTAGCAAACATGACCACTTTCCCTGCCACACTCCTGAGTGTTTGTAAAACACTTCACTGTAAAATCTGAAGATTTCATCCTGTCCTTTGTTTGCTATTATTACAAGCTTGTAACTCATGAAACATCTCCCTCCCAGCAAGGCATCTTGTTAAAAGACTTCCGTCAGCCAGCTCAGCCTTAGCTAAGGGTTGTTTGACACTTCAAACAGTTGTAATGGATTTGTGAACTGTGATTTCTCCCTACAAATGCCACACTAACTCCTCCCCAACCTATCAGTTTTATCCAAGTACCTACTAACTCTAAAATTTCTGCCAGTTTGTCTGACATAGAAGTCAGGCTTCCTGGTATATGGGTCCCAGGAGATGTCTGAAGAACTGGTGACATATTTACCACGCTCCAAACTTCAGACACAGGGACTGATTTAAGCAAGAGGCTTCACACTACAGTAAGTGGTGCTGTAGCTTCCTATCAAAGCAACACCTGAGCTTCTGAGAGAACAGCATCTCATTCTAGCAATTTATTGCTGTTTGTTGTCTCAGCTTGGTCTGATCAAGTTATCATGGGTTAATGAGCCATCACCCACCAGGCAAGCTGAGTGCATTCATGTCCCATTACAAAGACAGGGGATTTTAAGCTATTGTATTTCATTTAACAACAGAATTGGATGAAGAAGACGCATTTATTCCAGCTTATCTGACAGGCAGTAACTAATTATGTGGGACAATTCCACTGCTTGCAATTGTAAATCACTGCCCTTGGCACGCACAATGTTCGTATTCAAACTAGCTGGAAACTGCCCCAAAATATCCACCAGTTCTATCAGCCACCAAAGGACTTTCAGCCTAAGGACAGGATAGGCACTGGCTGCAGGTGTTTTCTGAGGATGGCGGAGCTCTGCACAAACCCTTGTCTGCTGTAGAGCCTGGATTTCAGGCTTACAACCCCAGTCACGCCAAGAAAATTGTGCCGTGGTAGGATAATCTGGAACTGAGGCCGCAGGGGTGAGAGGTTAAACAGCTCTTGAGCTACACACTCGCTGAAAAGACATGAAGAGAAGTGTTGCCAGGTTAACTCCTAGAAAAATCAGCCTCAGCCCAAAGAGCAGATAATAAATCGGTGTATAAGCTAAACAAAGTGCTGACGCAGCCTTCGCTGGAGCAGCACTCCCAGCACCGCTGTAATATGGGGCCAGGATGAAATTCCACCATGATTGACACTCTGCCATCACATCATTTGTTACCGATCCCATTTTTCCTCCCTTCTGCTTTTCACTTCAAGGGACAGGACCTGCAGCAGCACAGCCTGCAGAGCCCTCCTTCGATCTGTTTTCCATTTGAGCATCCTCCTCTGAGGATTGACTCATGCTTCTTGACATAAAGCACCGCCTCTTTGGGCTCTTATAAGGAAATAGCACGAGAGAATTGTCCAATTCAGACTTTTTGGCAGATTTCATATACTATGCATTACAGTGTCCATTTCTAGCAGTGTGTTTGCCCTTTTGTGGTCATTTCGGAACAAAGCAAGTTGCCTCCCTCAACAGTTTGGGTACTTTTGCAAACTTGCAATGCCTTAGACCAAATAGAGGTTTGGAGTAAACCAAACTCTGGTGGAATTATTTTAACATATCAACAGTAAACACTCCTCTTCTATTTCTGCTTTGCTACTAACTCACATCACAGTTGCTCCAGGATTTCGCTACAGGAAAATACATTTCAGCATCAGATAAAACAAACGAGATGCACAATTATTATCATGGCTATTGCCTGTGTTTATGGGAGCCCTGTATCTGTCCCACGCTCAGGTCTTTAAAACTTGAGCTGTAAAAAAAAGTCTGTAGTGAAACATGAAACTAAATAATACTGACCTAGACTGGGATTTAGTTATACATGGAAAAGTCAGGCTAAGTTCACCTAGAGAGTTGTGAAGGTTCATGAACCTTGCGAGTGAGCAAAGGTCCAGTTCTGAACAAGCCCAGCCAAACATTTTCCAGCAATTTTAAACAATTATGTATCTGGGAACAGAGAGATCTTGTAAAATAAATAGTTGTGATAGGAAATCCATTGGAGAGAGACCTGGTGGCTTCAACAATGGTTAGCATTAATGTGTTGAACAAATTGAAAGTTCAAGCTCACACAGAGGCTGAGAAGTATTAAATGAGTAGGACTGAACCACAAACACCTTGTTCCTGGGGCTCCAATTATAAATATGTCATTTGCAGCTCTAGAGCTAAGGAGAGTTGTATTTTGCTTTATTGGATATCTGCACTATGTCTGAAATATGGAAGTCGCTAGCCGGCTGAGACCTTCACATATTGAAAGCATCTCCTCATTTTCTCCTGAAAAGCCTCTCAGGAAAAATTTTTTACTGTAAACTACCAATCTGCCATTTATGCACCTCCTTTTGGCTATGCTCAGCAAAATACTTCACAAACATGGATGAAAGCTAACTCAAGGTTCAGTAAGCACTTTTGTTAATAGAGAAGGTATTCTTCTGAAAATCACAAATATTTCTGTGCAACAGATCCGTAGAGACAGGTCCTCCGATTATCACTATTATGATACCCTAGAATAAAACCTGGGAATTCACCAATGTAACAGAGTTTCCCTGAGACAAAGAAGTATGCCAGCAACTTGACAGCGGCTGGGGATTTTGCTTTGGGTCATGACTCCAGCTTTTTTTTTTTTTTTTTTTTCCTAGATTTGGCCAGAGGAAATGGAAAAAAGATTTACCGTACAGCTAAAGACCAGCCATCAAATCTCATGACTTATAGTCTGGTATCTAATCTTTAGAAAGCAACTGAAGCCATGGCTTCAGATTTTCATTACCACCACCAGGTTCCTAGAGCTGGGGGAAAAAATACAGTAATGCTTTTAAATGCCAGATTGCTAATCCACAGTCTTATTAACATGCTGTGATGTAGCAGACAACTTGGTCTCAAAGTGACTCTTTTGTCCCTTACCATGTGGGTCTGGGCAGCAGCGGAGAGGCACAAACGCATTTATATTCTGCCCTGAGCTCCAAACATGAGGCACACTGGTGCTCTTGGCCTCATGACCATGTGGTACTGTTAGCAGGAGAGGAAAGTGGGTGTTAAGGGATCAAGCTATTCTGCTGATGACCTTACCCTCTCTATATCTGGCTCATGCCCCACCACTCACTCCAGAAGTGAACAGAGACAGGCAGGGCAGAGCAGTCGGCTCATCTGGCAGCTTAAAAAAAAAGAAAGGAGGAAAACATCACAGCCAGATTGTTTTTCTCCACAGTAAGCTTCGAAATTAGACTTGCTTTCCCCTAAGAAAACTCCCCAACCGTACTGTGATGGGCAAAGGACTAAGAAATAAGAGACAGAATGGTGGTGCACATGCCATAAACATCACTTCCGTGTGTGCTCCATTGCCAGAGCACACATAATAAAGCTTAATTTCCTGGTGCCGTGCCCTGACTGTAATACACTGCCCAGATCTTCCTCCTGCTCTCAGATGAGAGCCAAGTCATTCTATAGGATTATTTTGTTAAGAGCACAGCTATTTGATCTGAAGAGATTTAGCACCAGATTATGACCACAGCTTTTTCTGGATCAGTGACTGCAGAGGAAGAGGGCAGGAGTTGTCTGGTGATTTGAGCCAAAGCCTGGAGCTTGGGAGACCCAGGTTCAGTCCTTACAGCAAGTTCCCCATATATCTGGAGATAAGGTACTTTCTACTGCTGTCTTGACACTGAAATATAGGGCTTGAGGAAGGTGGTTTTGTTAAAGACAGGGAGATGCTCACCTATTATGACAGGGATGGACAAAAGCTTTAATACCAGCATACCCAAAGCCTTCTGGAAGCCAGAAGCCACAGGCCTTTACAACACTCTCGAATTCCCTTCCCCCAGCCCGGTGCCCCATCTCACGGCCCAGAACCTCCACCCCGAAATCAGCTCTAGTGCTATATGGGCTAGCAGGGAGAACCAGCCCCACGGCAGGCCTCAAAACGAACTGTGATTTATTTTCTGCCCAGTTGGAGGTGCATGTGCCACTGATAAGGCCTCACCTCACACCTCTCTCCTGTCATGGGACCGGCACCTTCCTTGCGCTAGTGCTCCAGAAAAGCAGGTTTTAATAGAACTAGTGATTTAGGGAGAATTCCTGGTTTTCATTGCTGTCCTTTGTTTTGTGAATTGTTTAATGAAAATTAATTATCCCTTGGACTCTTTAAATTGCAAGGACATATTTTTTTGCACGTAAATATTCACTTTACATACAAACAACTCCAACTGGTATAGGTAGTGGGAAGAGTCTTATAAATTTCATAGTGCCAGCTTTCCAAATCAGCCAGTTCCAGCCTGGGTGGCTTATAAAAGCTTCCTTTACACTCTCACACTGTTGGAAAGTGTTACCTGAATGTTTTTAGTGAAACACATGTATAAACACCTGTCTAAAAGTGTAGGAAAGTAGATTGTACAGATGGGTGCCATAGCTTTCTGGAGGTATGCATAGACAGACTCTGCTTCTAAAAGCACTCTGTGACTGTTCCTTGTTTATAAGAAATGACTCTAGTTACCGTATCCTCCCCCAGAAATGCTCTTCCACCACACCTGCAGCTCTAGAGGGAAGAACATCTTCCTCAGGGCTCTCAGGCTGACATCAACATAACCATCATGGGTACCACAATGAAGAAGTCTTTATGTAGAAAGTACAAGTTATTTTATAGAGGGAAGATCTTTTCTGAATTTTAGATTAGCTTCACAGTGGGGGAAATGAAAGGTGCCATGTATACCTTCCACTCCACAGGCTGAAATTGAACCTGGAGTTCCCACCCCATCCCCCTCCATTTCCCCAGCCTGTCTCTATTTCATACACCAAAACCACAACTTTTTGAATTTTATGCACCTGCAGCAAGCTGCGACTCAAAGAACAGCGATAGAAACCATAATCATAACTCCCCTAACCCAAAGCAGCCATCACGGGATGCTCTGAATGTCTTCCAACTTCATAAAACAATAGCAAAACCTCCTTTGATTGCTATGAGAACAGGTTTTAGCTCTTTCTGAACCAATTAAATACTTCTTTCTCCAAGGCCATGCCTTAGGGTTAATTCTTTGTAAAATATTGACAAAGCCATATCCCTTTGAGAACAAGATTGCAGTAGGTAAGTGGTTCCTAAATCCGTTTTAATGCTTGTGTAACTACTAAGCAGCAACAGGACCCATCACATACCGGGGTACACATCTAACATGTCAAGCCCTGTGGCAGTGGGACATAAAGCTTCATAGCAGCTAACGGGAGGGACCATCAAATCTGTAGCCCGGTGCAACCCATGGGTCAGCCCCGGGACAGTCAGCCTGCAGAGCTTTGTGGGCCTTAGTTTAGAAACAACAGGAGGACATTCCTAAAAATAGCATAGTAACATAACTGAGACTGAAAAAGAAAAAAAATAATTTAAATAAAACATAATGGAATATAACTATAATTACAGTATTAAGTATCTCCACTTACACAGCCCTAACAGTTACTGGAAATACCGATCAACTTAAAAATACAAACCAGCTACTCTTAGAATTGGATATAATAGTGAATCTTTCTTCCCAGCTCCACAAGGAGTTCCTGGCTGGATAAACAAGAAATGAGCACTGGACATTGCACACGTGCTATAGGTACAAATTACTAGTGGTCAGAAACAAAATGATGTTAAGTGATGAAGATGATTTTAAGCCTTGGTTAAAGGCGCACTATTAATTCGATGGACTTGCTAATGACTCATGCCAAATGATTAAAATTTTACTGTTATTTGTGGATTGGCTCTTTATATTTCACTTACAGACTAACTTCACTGATCTAAAGATAACCCCAAGTCTTCAGCTTCCCTACTGCAGGAGAAAAACTGAGGAGCCGGCCAGTGAGATAGTTGCAAGGTCTGATAATTTGGGAAACATGACACAGACAATCATGGTCTCCTGAGACATGTAAGAAGGCACAAATGAGTGGTCTGGAGCCTCCACCGGCCCTTGGGAAAAGGTGGTACCCAAAAGATGGTGTGTAGGAGCCATCACGGCAGCCCTTCCTGTCTACTCTGCTGCAGAAGTCGTGACCTCTTTAGTCTACAAGCAATGCCACAGGGATTTGGTGCATCATGTTGCTTAAAAGCTTGGTGGTGAAGACTCTAGCTGAGGCAATTCATTACCTGTCACAGAGGAAATGAGTAAAAATTTGGCTAGGGCCATAAATAAATATGAGATCATTTTCTTAGTGCTGACTTATGCGATGAAAGATGCGCGTTTAACTGTTTCCATCATACGATGTTCAAATCCTGGAGGTAGCGTCCTCCTTCTGAAATCAACAGGAGCTGCAGATGCTTTTCACTTCAAAAAAACAGATTTCCTAGAGCCAAAATAAGCACCAGGTGCTTTTCAACTCTCTCTTCCAGGATTTTGTATTTGCAGTATTTTTTACCAAAAACTCAAACTAATCATTGTTAAACCATGAGACAAATCATAACTTGCCTGTTTCAAATTTCCATCTAGGTCATTTTTTACACTTACGCTAAAATACTCACCAAGTCTAAATGTTTTGCACCAGATTTTTCTTTGTACATATATATATAGAGAAAGAAACCTTTAAAAGTAACATTTATAGAACAAACATCAGTGTGATTTCCAACTGTTTGAGATTCTGATTATTCAAAATTTTATCACAATGCCCAGATCCCAATATTCAGCCTCGTGTGTGGAGTTCTGACGGAAAGGAGCTGACTTTAGTGGCATGACTATGTACACAGCTTTAATAAAATGTAGAACGCAGCTATATATACGGCTATAAATCAGAGTTTGTGCTGGTACGCAAATTAAGCTCTCCAAGTACAAAGTTTGCTTTCTACCATCAAAGCATTCTGTGAACAATAGGAGTCTGAACTGAAACAGTTGCATGTTTGTGTCGTCAGATGGAGGGAAGATGTGGATGGCCTGGGGGGAGGCTGAAAGGAGGAAAGCTCTGAGCTCCCACAGATTTGCTTTTGTCAGAGGAAACACAAAGTTTAGCATAAATCTGTGCAGCATCCTCATGCAACTGAAGACACATTACCAACAGCCTTCTGAGCTAGAGACAGTGTCACAAACCACGAAGGGAAAATTTCAAGGTCAAAAAGCTATAGGTTTTGACTGCCCTAGGAATAGCTGCAGTAATGTTGTAAGCTGGAGGAAACATAGACTGTTTTAGAAGCTGTGGGCTTCTACGTTCTTAAGGTGACATATACCATGTAATCAACACCTACAATAGTGTTTTGGGCTTTTAAGTGTTTTACCTGAAGTTTCAGTTCATCGAGTCATGTACCAAAGACCTATGGAAGGCAGACCGGGGCTCAGTGGAGCATTTTAAAGCTCCTTCATGCTGCCAGACAGCTCTTGTCACCCTGGCCAGGGATGCTCTCATGGGGATGCTACCTGCCTTGGGTCCTGTGCACCAGGAATTTAAAAGAGAATAGCTTCCACTCTTGATCCAGGTCTTGGTGAAACTTTCTCCCCATCCCAGTCCTCAATTTCTAGGAATAATCTATACATACTCTGACAGCAGCGAAGGGAATCACAGACTATTCCTGCACTCACCTACGGTGTTTGTTCTACCAGCCCTTGAGAACGGATGTCCCTGGAGAAAAGTCAGGTAAAACAGGCCTAGTGGAACATCATACCTTGCTATCCCATGATGCTGTCCTGAGATCATCCTGTTTTGTTCCATGTTTCTTTAGCCCTGACTGCAGCCAACGTGACTAAACCACAAAGAGCTATGAGCTGTCTCTGCTAGTGTTGTAGGGCCATCGGACTCTGGAGCATAATGTGTTCCTTGCAAGTAGTGGCTCTCTGCAGACAGTCTTGGGAAGAAAAACAGACCTAGCAATGGTAACCTCCCATTCTCCTAATGTCCGTCTATACTCAGGTCTTTAAAAAAAGAGTGTTGTTGCTACAAGCACCTTGCTAACAATAAATCCTTTCTCATACATCCTTTTAATGCTAGCGCCCTCAGGCAATGCTGAATGGAAAGAGTAAGGTTTCAGGCTCTGTACCAAGGAATTCCTGTTTTCAAAAGGCCAGACACAACAGCTGGGAAATTTTTGGGTTTTGCTGCTTTGTGTCAGCTCTTACCCGTTCCTGGAGGGGGGTGTAATTTCTGAAGCCTAGCAGCATTTGAACCAGTCTGAGCAATCTTTGAATTATTTTTTGGCTGACATTTCACAGAGGCAGGAGTGCGTGTACTAACACATAGCTATATGTGTGTTTTATATTTGTGTGTATATATATATATATATATACATACACACACACGCGCCTTGGGGGAAGGAAGGCGAGGAACTCAGCATGTCTAGCCTTCAAAATGCTGATTCAGGAGACTGGAAGCTGCCCCCAAGTTGCTGTTCTACCAGACCCTGCCTAGCTTTCAGCCAAGATGAGTCCAGGGGTGCCTGAGATATTTGTTTAGGGTGAGGGTCCAGCCTGAAAAGCAGCGGCTGCTAGCAGCACTGCTGGGCTGTAATTATTAACAGATTTGTTGTTGTGGCATTCACATTCCCAATGCTTCCCCTGCCTTACCCCCTCTCTCAGGGAGCTGTCTCCTCCTCCTCACATATATGCAGAGCCCCTGTGGGGACACAGATTTCCATGGATGGCAGCAGTGGAGAAACCATAGTGCTAGCCCAGTTGTCTCCTGGAAGCTGCCCCTTGCTCTTTCCAGCACTGCAGTTCCATTACAGCATGAGGGGGCTTTTCTGTCCTCTCACAGGTGCCTTTGCCCTTGTATCCTCCCAGGAGCAACAAAAAGGTTTCATTTTTGCTGGCATCTACAGTGGTAGTATGGCTGTCCACACACATACGCACATGTCCATAATCATTTCTTTCCTCAGACTCTTTCTCGAGGCACACATGTGCAAAGAAGAGAAGGGAATCTCCTCGTTTCCAGGAAAGGCAAACAAAGCTGTTTGTCTGTGCCTTTAGCCCCAGAAACTTCTGGGCAGGAAGTGAGACCGTCAACGCGTAGGACAGAGCAGTAATGGAGACTTGAGACTAATTAGATCAAGCTCTGAGTGTTTGATCAGTCCTTCACTACCCTCCTGTACACGTAGGGTGTTAGGGGCTTTGTCCTGGGTTTGCCATCCAAAGCTTGCTCTGCCATGGGCAGGGCGTATCCAGCTGCACGAGCAACATCAAGACGTGGAGTTGGGGAACAGACCTGCTAACACGTAAGACTCATCCCCTGATAAAGTCTGAGGCGTTTCTAAGCCACGACCATCTTTTCTAGCAAAGGCTTTATGCCCCAAATATTTTGCTTTCACAAGTTCTTTGGGCCTGAGCCCAGGGAGGAATATCTCCTCCTCTTCCTCCCACCCACCCGGACCAACAAATGCAGGCGGTGGGTGAATATCTCAGTGCTTGCCTGTGGGATCTCGAAGGGGCTCTGCAGCAAGTCACCGTCACTGGCTCTGCCGGTCTGCCTGTCTGTCTGCCTCTCTCACGTGGGGATCAGGACTCTGCTGAGAAAAAGCAGATAGGGTTTCACACAATCCAAAGCACATGTACAGTAACTAAAGCTGTGTAAGCACTTTCCTAGGGAAATTTTCCAACGCATGTTTCGAAAGAATGTGCAAATATTCCCCCTCCTTTCTCGCCTGCTTCCTATAAATCCAGCCTCATGTGGATGATCCCCTCAGATGCTCCTCTCCAAGAGGGATTTAAGGCTTGGGAAGGGGCAGGGATGACAACGCTGGGAATTCACGCCCTGAGCAGCCAGTGCAGAGCAGGCCCTTAGAAAAGGACTGATCGGTCATGGAAACCACCTAAGGTTAATCATACATTATTGCCGTGAGAAAACACACCCAAGCACTCGAGTCCAGTGAAAATGGATGTGTTTGGGGTTATTTTCCTCTGTTTAAACATCATCAGATATTTGCATCCTCCACAGGCAACTCAGTGTTTTGGGCGTCCCCTCCTCCTTCAGGACTGTCCATGCAAAAGAAAATTTCTCCATGGGAAGTAGTGCTCTAAAAGCCATTTTTCACGAGGGAGGAGAAAAAAAAAGCCTGACCAGCTGCTTTGTTCACATATAGGCTGCAGTGACCAGCTGCTGCAAAGAGCTGCCAAAAACAGTGCTCAAGGGGGAGAAGGCAAAGATAACGTGTGATAGGTAATGTCCACTACCTACAGACAGCCTTCTCGTGGCCGGCAACTCCAGCTGTAGAAGCCAAGCTGGGGAATGAGCCTTTGGGATGGTGCCCCATGAACATGGGACCAACGTGCCCTGCTGATCCCGTGATGGCTGACCTCAGATCAAGTCCTTCACTCGCTACGTGAGAAAAACAGAACTCCCTGTGCCGAAGTGGGTATGTCCATGTGTTCTAACACATGAGCACGTACATGGCTCCTATAGACTCCTGCTTCTCCTGCCCGTCCCCAAGGGCTGAGCATGGCCCTCGTCCAGGGTGGAGGGATGGTGGTTCTTAGCAAGGACCCACAGGGCTGTGTGGGAAGCAGCTATCCCTTGAGAAATGGCTGAGAAACACATTCATATCCTCACTTCTGCACTGCAGATCCCCAACACAGAGCTGAGTCATTCCAGACAGACTTATGGGAGATGATTTCCCCTTTAACTCCCAAAACGTTTGCTGGGTTATAATTATTCTTCTTTAAAAAAAAAAAAAAAAAAGGGAAAAAAACTCCAGAAAAAGCCTCCTCCTCCAAACACTGTATACATAAAGTCATGGATAAGGAATGTTAAACTTCCAGAGTTTCTGGTGGGTCACCACATTAATTTGCAGACTTTTGTATTCTTGCAAATTGTCATGTAAAAATGCCATCAAAGGTCTGCCCACAGTTCCTCTTATGGTCATTTGATTTCACAGATAGATTTAACCAATAAACCTACAGATCAATTTACACAGCAGAAGGAAAGCTATAGGTTTTTCAGGAGATTAAGTTCCAAAAACGTTTCCAGTGGCTCGGTCCGTACAAGTGTGCGTGTGGGTATGTGTGTATGTGTCTGCATTCGAAAGACAGACAGCGGAGGTGAAGAGAAGGAATATATGTTTGGGCCTCATTCCCAGTTAATGTCAGTCAGCATAACTGTATTGTGTATTTGTGTCTATTTATACCCACTGAGGATCTAAAATTACAGCTTTAAGCAGGAAGCTAAACCTAGAGTTTTTAACAAGTCTAAGTAGTTGAATTTAATGCTCAGGATCAGGGGGGACAGTTCTGGTACTAACCAAGAGAAGGGCTAGATTTAAGAAACTGTAACAGGAGACAATTTTTACCTTATTATCCACCTTATGAAAACCAAGCCTTTTTAAATATGCCTCAGGATAGAAGCCACAAAATGTTATTAACGCTGGAAAAGCTTTTCTGGGACTTACAGCAGCTTTCAGTCACGGAAAGGCAAAAATACACCCAGATCCTCTTTTCTTGCAGACAGATCTGGATCAGAAACTCCTGACACCAAATCTGCCAAAGTTGCCCAGACTTGCTCAAAATCACAAACAGAAATGAACTGCAGTTCCAGAAATGGGAAAGGTCAGAAGCCACTAACCAGGAATCTAATTTTGTAACCGGGACCTTTCTTTGATCTCTTTTACAGGTAACTTAGTCCCTGGACAGACCTCATGCTCCGCATCTCTTTGAGAGGGGTGAGAGATAGGCATGAGCTGAAACTAAGGCAGGCAGCTGCGAAATGACTTTTTACAATCATACTGCGGGCCAGGAGCAGGACTGAAAAGGAAATCTGCATCTGCTGGGTCCCAAGGGCACACAAATGCTGAAATTGAGGTTACACATGGCCTGCAGGAAAGAGCGCGAGCTGGAACGAGGTAAAAGGCCTGACCTGTCATCGGCTTCCCCTCCCATGCGCCACAGCAGAGCAGCAAAAAGCAGATGATAGGCGAGTTACCCAATCCTCCCCATCCCTCCCGGCTGCGGCTGTGGCTGATGTCCCCTCTCATCAGCCCGCAAGGCCCATGGCCCAGCTGTGCTGGCCACTGCTCCAAAGCTCAGGTGCAGGGTGGAGCAGCTGAAGACAGGACTCCCGCAGCTCCGGGCAAGGAGGCAGCTTCCTCTTTAAAGGGAAAATAGCTCGGAGGGAGCTACGTGGTCCCATCCCCTGCAGCCACTGCGCAGGCCAGAGCTGCTTCCCACCATAGCATCATTTTTCTAATCATGCTTTTAGCTGGGAACGGTCTTTCCGCTACAGCTCTGTCCCTCCAAGCTTGTTCCATGGGAGTCAGATAAGGGTTTGTCTGAATCTGAACTCAGCATACAACCCTCTGGCACAGACGGAAAAAACAGCTTTCTTGAGTAGCTTGCAACCAGATCTCAGTCTCAGTTTAGTTAGTATTCACAACAGCTCTGCCCAGAAATGACTCCAAACACAAGCAAAAAGTACCAGACTGTGGAGATGACCATGCAAGCAAACTTCCAGGAGGAAATTTCTGTCTGTCCTGCTCTTTCTGGGAGAGGCTGAAAAAGCACAGGAGCCCTTTTCTCACTGTGTTCTGACAGGGTGATCCTACAGCACCCAGGGCCTAGTGCAACTCTCAGGCATGAGATTTCCTTTAATACATGGCCTCTCATATTTGCCTTTTCAGCAGTCTTTGCAGCAATCGAGTGCCCTTCACAGCGCAGTCTGATTTCCAAGTGATGCACAGAGTTCATAAATAGTCAATAGAGCTCCTTGAGCATGTTACAGACAGGAAAATTATACGCTACCGCCAGCAAGCTGCTGGGTGCTACCCATTGATTACTCATTTATTAAAACAGAAGCCCCTTTCCAACCACTTATAAATAAAAGACTTGCTATAAAATGCAACTCTTTTGAAAGCACAGAAGCGCATGGAGATGAAGTTCCTTCCCAGACGTGGAGGTGACCTGTATTTACTGTAAACATTATCCCACATTTAAATTTGGAAATGAAACAAGGGTGAGGCAAGGAGTCCGGATTCCGGTCAGAGCTTCCCTGCAGTCGGAGGTGAGCTCCGCTGCCAAGGCTTGCTCGAGTCCTCCTGCCTGCCTGCTTTCACAGAAACCTCTACTTTCTTTGGATCACTTTGTACGTGTTTCAGACTGGGTGGGGGAAAGGTTCATTTGCACAGACATCTGATGAGGCTTACTCACAAGTGTTACTCACCAGCCACTTGCTTATGGGGCAGGAGAAGTTCGAGCCTCGTTCTTTGCTCAGACCCAAGAAACAGCCGCAAAATACCTTAAAGCGAAAGGGCTGGGTTTGATTCAAGATCATGTACCCTGCGGTTTGTATAAAAAAACAACATCAGTTGGAAACAATCTCTCTCAGCTGAAAGTCAGGAAAAACATTTATGACTATTGAATGGTCTGGGTATTCCTTGAATGCCAGAGCACAAAGATAGTTCTCCAGGGTGAGGAGCAGGGGGAATCCTTCCTCGCTGTCAGTTGTTGCCTATATGGCCAGCAAAAACCACCCCGACCACATGCTCAGCCTCAGACAACCACCTAACCCCTCTGACCGCCAAATGTAGCAGCACAAGGCTAAGTGATGCCTCAGTGAATTAGGATCCCAGCGAGTAAACGCTCTGTGAAGGAGTTACTAACGCGTTGCTAACTATAGTTTGCTATACATGTTGCACTGAGTGCGTTTTTTCACCCGTGCAAACGGGAAAGGGAAGCATTTGGCATTTTCAGTGAGGGTATGGAAACTCCTTTGCAGGAACGGTCCCACCTTTCTCCCTGCCTTTTCTGAAATTCAGCATAAATGAGGAGTCAGAAGTCTGGCTTGCAGATTTAACCAGTGTCCCGTTCCCTTGATGTGAGGTTGCAATTCCCAGTCAGGCTTTTCCATCCTACACTCATATTCTAGCTGAACAAAACCAGAGGTTGCTGACTTGAAGTCTGAAGCTAGCCCCCATTCTGAGAGGGGCTGAACAGGAAACTCAGCTTGCTTCGATCTAAAGTTTAGGAGGTCCTGCTGATACTGAAAAATACCCAGATCTGGATCCAGCTCAAAGTCATACCTATACAAGAACTGGACACGTGCAAACACCAAGCTGAAGCCTGACGGCACTCATCAGACGGGCTGTTCTCCTGGGCTTCCCAGCCCAGTTCTGCAGTTTGAGAGAACTGGAGTGAGGATCCAGTTAGCCTGTAGAGTATAACAGGTTGCTCTTGTGAGTGTCATGCCTTGTCCTGCATCGCTTTTTCTTGAATCCAGCAGTATAAAGAGTTCAGTAAGTTAAAAATGATCTAAAATCAGTTTTAATTAAGGAAAAAAAAAAAAAGTAAAGAATATTTTAAATACTCCTCCACTGCTGCATAGACTCTGTTTCCTATTAAAGGCAACAGTGTGCAGTGTTTCTATTAAGATTCTGCTTCCTGTTGTGTAATATGGAATGTTAAAAATCCTGATATCACTTAAGAAGTTATTACAAGCTCCAGAGAGTTTTCAATTCCCAAGAAATCTCTCCCAGTGGGAAGCTGGAAAAGTTCCTGTTGAATTTACAGTAAATGCCTCAGACCCTATGCAATATTTATGGTGTCCCTCTCATCTTATCCAGGCTGGTTTGCAGTTTTGCTGCTGTGAAAGAAAAGCCTGTTTCAATGGTTAAGGGCTGTGTCATTCACTTTGAAGGATATTGAAGCGGATACGATAGCCACAGGAAATGTTCCAGTCTCACTGAGGTACCTCAGAGAGGTATTTGGTCAAATGAGAATTCACTAATCTGATTCCCAGGAAAAAAATCACAGTGACTTAATGAAGAAAGAGAAAGAAATGTGACAGATCTGCATTAATGGCTTGCCAGATCTGGATTCTGTGAAAGCCATAGGAAAAATTCCCATTCACTTTCATGGGAATAGGATCTTGACCCCGAAGAACTTCCATTCAAACAGAATTATGCTGCCTTTTTAAACGTTGTGAGAATTAGGTGCTGTCCATTTGCATTAAAAAGAAGTCACTGTATGGTATGATGCAGATATATATTTGCCTGGCCACAGACTACAGATACAGCAGTCCTTCTTATCAGCAGATCTCAGGAATGTCTAATAGGGGCAGAAAAACAACCTAGGTAGCATCATCCACCATTTCACTGGCTGAGTCAGGAGCAGAGGTGCCACCTTCACAGGGCCAGTCCAATATCGCTCCACATACAAAAGCACATGGGCTGTAACAACTGCGGAATAAATGTCTTCTCAAAAGTTGTTGCGACTTTACTGCCTGCAGAAGACATGAACACACAGTGGAAACAGTTGTGCATTCAAACCTGTCAGTGTGGAGATAAGGGAGGTTACCTCCTTTGGGTTGAGCTTGGTACTATATATAGATGATGTATACGTACTGACAACTCCTTTAGTGAATCCTTTTGTAGTCCTACATTACAGCCTCAACTTTAAGAACTAGAGGTTAGGGCTTAAAGTCCCTGTTTAAGTATCTAGAATCGACCATGATTCACATGTGCTAAGCACTCAACAGCTTTCATTGGTCCTTAGGGAAGATGCTGGGTGCACAATATTTTTTAAAATATGGGCATTTACTGAGGAATTGTGAGGCTTGTAACAGGAGACAGTTTGTCCCAGAGGTGCTGGAGGCATCAGTCAAATTGAAAGGTGAGGAAATGGGACGTGGCATCTGGATGAAGGGGACAAAATGAGCAAAGAAGCAGCTGGGGACCAAAAATGAATTCTGGTTGTGAAATCTGCTCGATGGTGGCATCGACTCTCAAAGGGAACAGCCTGAGCTTGAGTCATTGCAAGGTGGTCTGAGCAAAGTCCTGGAAAACAGTGCCAAGATCAACTTGCCCTGTGCTCCGTGGATGGGCGACACAACCCAACAGGTCAGAGCCCATGTCTCCCGCTGTCTGCATAAACAGAGAGAAGATTATGTGGGAAGGAGGAATCCGCATTAGCTGTATCCTTTGAGGGCAAATTATAGTTCAGGAAACAAACAGTACTATGAGCAAGAAACAGCAGGGGTGCTAAGCCTATATGTTTATTTTTAGACTCCTTTGCATATTCACACGTACGCAGGAAGAGAACTCATTGCACCAAATAAACCACAACCCTGTTTTAGACACGGACAAATAGTCCCGAACGAATGGAAGGTGACGTTGCAGTGAAAGGAATAAAACTTTTAGTATCATGTCTCAAGAGACATTTAGAGTGGAGATGATGTGAAACCCTTCATTCAGCAAACTGATGGAAGAACCATAGAACAAGAAGAAATAGTAGCTGTTTCATTGTGAAAAGCAGAGATACTGACGGACGGGAGCGGTAAAAGGATTAAAGTTGGTGTCTGGTTTTATTTAGCAACCTCATTAATTCCTTGAGAATAAAAAGGAGTGAGTACATTCACATCTGAAATGACTTTGAAACATGCAGCCAACATCCGGTTTGCACCAAGCACTTAGAAATATGAGGAGGAAACAGCGAAATGAGACTCAGCGTAGGATGGTGAATGCCAGGGAGGGAGAGTGATCCAAAATGCAGATATTCAGTGGAAGAAATACAACTTGAAAGCGGGGGTCATGGTGGAGGTTATCATCTGAGACACAGATTTATAAAACAGTAAGGCAAGATGGCTATATTCAATTTGTATGTAACTGCTGTGTGCGTTAGAGACGGCACATCTCTGGCAAAGGGATCGCTAGTGAGACTGCACGGAATTTACTGGCAATTTCAACCCTAAATGGAAAAAGGAGAAAACTCAGGCAAGAATAATAGGAATGATTAAAGGATAAATGCATACAATTTTAAGATACTTTGAAATAGTTACATTTAGACAACCTTTAAGAGAAAATAAAGCCACCCTTTGAGAGCGGTGATACCACTACTCTAAAAACACTTACAAGCCCCCAGTAAGTATGCCCAAGGTACTAAGTATCTGTTCAGAAAAAATATTTTAAAAAACGTTCAAAATCTCAGACTTTCATAAAGCTAGTAAGAGACCTAGGATGTGGGACAGGTCAACTAACCTTTCTGTGAAAAGGCAACAACTGCACTGCAGAGATACAGTCACCCAGGTACTGAAGACATGTATCAGCTCTCTGGCATGCAAAACTAATCTCTAGGCAGGATATACGCCTGTTTACCTATTAACTTGGTTTTAAGATCGCATCTGTGAATTTACTGTTTGGGGGATATGGGAGAAGCTGAGTTTAAGGAGAAATTGTCTATCTCTGCATATGAGATCTGCTCCTGACTTGTTTATATTTTTCTTTCCTGTGGTGATTTCAAATGAGTTTGCTGTTTATGGCTGTCGGTTACAGTCAGAGTATGCAACAAGGAGGAACTGATGGAAATGCCATTTGGGATATTCATGCTAAATATCAGAGCATTCCCCTTCAGTCTCGCAGCCCGATTAGACTAGACAAAGCACTTGAAGAACAAAAGTTTCAACGCAGGAAGCCAGTCTGCATGGAAGAAGGCAAAGACAGGCCTGGTTCACATCACTGGCAAATCCTGCACCCCCAGGAATCCTGGATTTCTCCAAGCCTCTCTATGGAAGTGGGAGCCGGGCTTGGGCCTGGGCTCTCGCAGTAGCAGACACCATGTGGTCGAGGCCACTTAGACAACATGGTGTAGGAAAGCCTATCTTTCATGCACGATGTTTGGGAATTTCTGGTGGGACTAATGGCTTGATAGTTAGACAGAGAAGTGCTGAATTCAACATGCATTCCTCTCACCACCTCATTACCTCCCAGCCATTCCCCCATCTGCATCTGTTTGTTTAAATGGAGCTCCTTAAGACTGAGGATGCTTGTTAGGAGCCTGGTATGATAAACATGGCACTTGTGTACTTGCCTAATTTGATACATCTGATGAGCCAGAACTTAATAAATGCAAACTGCTACCCAAATTACTTAGATTTATTCAGTCGCTTTCTGTCTTCCTCAGCATATTCTATGGGCTGATCTCATGACATTCTCCCTCATGCCAGGTTTTTTTTTGTCTATCCGTTCTTTTTCCACTAGAAGCCTCCAAGCTGGGCTTCTCTGAAGCACTTTGCGTGTATTATTTCACTGCTCCAGTGGAATGGTTCAAATTATAATTTTCCAGCTGAGACACAAAGACTAATTCATTCACAACCACTTTTTGTGTGTGACAGTGTGGATTCCTCTGTGGCCCTTGAGGAGATAAAACACACCCAAAGTGCTGTGGGGGAAATCAGTGTACTAGGAGCAAGTGTTTGGACAGAGGAAGCAGTTTGTGCTCTGCAAGTAGAGCGAAGTCATGTGCTTTCAAGTGTATCCCATGTATTCTTTGGGGATGAGCTGGTTGTCATCTTGGGATGACGGGAGAGAATAGAAGATACTAGACGCTGAGTAGAGTAATGAATGGCAGGTATAAATCTGAGCTGTAATCCTCTGCTGATACTAACCAAATGAAACCCACAGCAGTAGTCAACGCCGAGAAACGGGCTGCTAATTTTTGTGACTAACCAGCATGGCTGCTCTTCTGAAGGCTGCTCCAGCAGTGACAATCAGTGCTACGTCAAGAGGCCCAGGAAGTGATGTGCATCCTTTGCCTTGAAAACTGGCCACCCGTGTCCCTTGCCGTTGTTGAATGCAGTGGCTCAGGACCTGGGGTGATACAGACCTTCTACCTTCAGCTGTCTGCATGGAGGGAACATGGAATGGGTGGCCCAGGCTTCTGTTCAGGATGGGATATATTTAGGAGAGGGGAAATTGAAACAGCAGCTTTTTTTGGGGGGCCAGCTAGCCCAGAGCAGGGCTAGGAGCCCGTGGCTTTGAGAAAGGCAGGAAAACTTTGCTCTGGTATTTGGGCCAGGGACAATCTTGCCTCTAGCTTGTAGAAAACCAGGCTTATGTGCTTTGGAGCTTTCCTGGGACAGACAAACCAGACATAGAGGTCTGGGGCTGATGACATGCCAGGAGGCTGCTGGATGCAGCACAGTGCATCATCATGCGTGCGTCAGCATGCAGGGTTTACAGCTCCAGAGACTGTTTTATGGCTGTAATCCCAGAGAAGGAGTTTGGAGCAACTGAGAGATGTACCAGGTAGATGCCTAAAATTAAATGTGGTGAATGCAGGCCTTAAAGACAGCCCAGGAGAGCAAAAGCAAGCAACTGGGTCTCTGAGCAACGCACAACCCTTTCCTTCTCTTGCTGACAAAGCATAGCTGATGCTCAGGCTGCCCTCCCAACACTGACCTGTGTGTCTTAAGAAACATCCACACATAATTGTCCTGCTATACCGATGCAAGCATATCTCATCGTCGCGACCCCACAGTCGCAGGGAGGAAAGGAGGCTGGCCTGGATCTGGCCTGGGAGGACACCAGAGACATCATCTGCGAAAGCGCATTTGGCAAATAACAAATTACTGTGGGCAGTGGGATATCACAGCACAAGGGGAAACACATGGCAAAGGCTGAATCCAGGTTTATTTCCACCACTCATGAAGGAAAAAAGGGACCATTTCACAGCAGTAATCCTGATATTTGACAAGTAGCTTAAATTCACTTACAAAGTAATCTTATAAAGTAAATAGCTTTGATTCGGTGTGTTTAATTTAAAGTACTTGATGTTTTATTTATTGTTTTACTGTGAGGAACAGATTGCACTTTCTTTAATAATGTCTAAGAAATAAGTGTTTCCAATCCCCACATAGAGGAAAATTCATACTGGCAATACAACTGTGAAAACTGATTTCCCTGAGCCTGTTCTCATGGAGAAGAAACAATTCCTGTGCCTTAGGATCTGAAGCGACCCTGTATTGAAGTGCAATGCTCCAAATACCTGGATGAAAATTAACTCATGGGTGATTTGAGAAGTTGATAAGTGCTCAGTCACATCAACAGCAAAGAATAGATATGATGATAAAAATCAGTCTGCCTCAGACAATTTCTTGGGGGCCTCAGGAAGAAAAAAAAAGGAAAAAAAAGACAAGAAATGATCAGTTTGTAAAATATGATTGTTTTTGAAATGTTTGCCTAGCAACAAACCAACAAATGTTCCAACTACGTCTTTATTTCATATTCTCACAGCAATACCACATAGCATTTCAACAGAAGCCAGCTCTCACTCTGAAATCCACCCTGGTGACCTCAGCTGCCCTGCTCTGATGCTCGAGCATCTCGCAGCTCCCACTGCACACCCTTCCCAAGCCGTGGCCGCTTGCAGTGTTGGCAGAGCAGAAAGTGCAGCTGTTTCCGCCTTCCTACGTTGCAACAACCTATTCCCCCCAGTTGCTCTCACTTGGCACAAAGAAAGAAAAATAACCCGATGTGCCAATTTCCTTGTCTCTGCTTCTGGTGTCGCGCTGGTGCTGCCCATCTCAGCACACTCAGAGCCACTTGACCTCTCTTTCCCAATACTCTGAGCTTGCTGATAGAGAAATCAAAAGTTAGGTCAAGTTCTGACATCCTTTCTTGTTTGACACAGAAATCAAATTCCAGGTAAAATCTCTTCCTCGTGGAGTTCAGTTTACTTTTCTCATTGTCTCACACTCTTGCCAGTCCCCACGCTTTGGAAACACAGTTTTGCTTTTCAGAGCAGACTCAAAAATTTGTTTCCAACAGTAAAAACAAATCAGGGAATTTAAACAAAGCCCACTGGGACTGCTGGGAAAAGAAAGGCGCCAGTCTCAGAAATTTAGCCTGAAATAAGTTTCATATCCATTTGTATCCCTGTTTTGCTGTGGAGCTTGGATGTAAGAGCGGGCAGAGCTGGCAGCATAGCTGGTGGCCACGCTGCAAGTAGCAGGCGGTTGGGCGCATGGTGCAGAGGTAGGGGACCACACGCCACTTCACCACATTCTTGTTTTGCTGTAGAGATAGGTATGCCACCAATTACAAAAACGGGGTGGATGTAGGTGTCCCTGCCTCTAAGCAAGACACGGCTCAGCAGTGGTATTTGCCTCTGAACAAAATCAGTCGCTCCTGGATTGCCTGCTAAGCTCTGTGAGACCCTGATGCCGTGGAGGCAGTATCTTGAGAGAACGGCCAGATCTCAGAGCTGCTGCTGAGCTCTGAACTCAGATGAAGATAAAATCCAGTAGCCTATATCCAAAGACACCTCTCCTATCTACTGTCTTGCTCCCTTTTTCAGGAGAATAGCAGCAGAACATCACAGGCAGGGGTAACTCAGCCCTTAAGACCCAGGGATCCTTGCCTCGGTGCCTCACTGCCCTGTTTGCTAACAGGGACAGTAGCACAGTCCTATCTCACAAAGGTATCTAGCCAGCAGTTTAAAGGCTGGATATTCCGGTGACAGACACATTAATGCATGCCAGATAAAGTTGCCACCAGAGATGAATCACTGGCCAGAAGCATTTTGTGGGTCATCTCCAAACGTGCCCCATCAGCAAAGAGGAAGTGTGTGCCCAGACAACGGCTGGCATGTCTGGAGTGAAAGGTCAGCGAGGCGTACGTGAGCACAAGGTTGTTGCACTAACTTGCATACGTACATACCCTGCTGAATCAGGTCTCGGTGACACCGTGAATCTGGCTGTGCTGGCCAAAGACATCTTCACCCTCGACACAGTCTCACCTTCCCATAAATTTAAGGTAAGGACATACTGTCTTCTGCTAATGTTGCTCTGGATAAACAACCTCTGGCAGAGGGATGAGTCAAACAGCCAGGCAGGTAGAGCTTTAATTGGGCCCAGTTTTGAAGCAAAATGCATCAATTTCATCACTTTTCATTATAGGTTAATGAACATTGTCGCTTTGCGATTTGGGCAGGCTTTGAACACACATGTAGGTAGTAAATGCAGGGCAGCTGACACGTATCTGCTAAGCCTCAGCAGCTCTGCTGTACTGAGTAGTGCACCTGAGCACTTATTTCAGCTGGAGATCTTTTACTAATGTAAATTTTGTCCACAGCAGGAGCGCTGGTGAGTGCAATTAGACCAGCTAACCTTTAAAACACAGACAAAGCCAAGCTGAAGGCCACCCAGCAGCAATTTCGAAGCAAGAACGGCTCAGCAGCTGTCCTTGGGTGGCCAAAAATACTTTTATGAGCCCAGTTGCAGGGAGCTGGGGCTGCAAATTGTCACCTCTGTCCTGCAGACACGGTAACTGGAACCAGATCTATGTATTTGCATCATGGGTGCAACTTTCATTATGCCAGCTCACACAATTGGATTTTTGCAAATTATCCAGAGCATGAAAGATGAAATTTAGCTGGTCTTCATGCTTTTGTGCTAGATTTGGCCTGGCTATTAGAAATCAGACAATTCCTAATGTAGCATTACACTCGCCAACAGAGTTCACCCAGGTGCATTTTTTAGAACATTTTTGAAGTAGAAAGGTGGCTTTACACTAGATTGTCTTGTTTTGCATCACTCTGCTATCATGTTTTGATCTATTGCTAGGAACCCAAGAGATGGATTAATCATATCACCAAATCATGGTCTTCATATCCCTATCACGAACTGCAGGCAGAGGGGTCAATGGCTAATTAGTTGCTGTCTGCAAAGCGCTCTGAGGCCCACAGAGAAAAGCGTGGCAGTAAGTGACAAGTGTTACTTATTATTCTCTGAGTTAATAGTCCTTTACTTTGCAGTATATCTTTGACCTTAGCTATCATACCCTTCCTACCTCCCCACTCCAAACCACAGAGGGTTACAATACAGAATACATCTGTTTCCTGTTTCATAAATTGCAATTGCACATTTCCAACAGGCACTCTCGTCTGAGATTTAGTGGCAAGCAAGTTTATTTACAAGTAGTATGTGCTCCTGAACCTATCTGTCTGCTTTGCATTGTACTGCCTGCTGAAAATAAAGAACAGCCAAATATAGCAGAAACAACTTTCCCGTTATTTGGAGGAGTTCGCATCATTCCCTTTTTCTCTTACTGCTATTAAAAGTAAATAGGTGTCTGAGATATTCTGATATATTTTACAGAAATAACACACACAGAGACAGAAAAGACATGAAGCAATTATTTAAACTTGTCATAAATCTTCCTTAATAAGCTATTATTAATTTTGCTCTTGTTTGTCACGAGAACCTGTGGGCCAAGTAAGAGTATATGCTAGCTTTGCTACTTCACTGAAGTGAGGCCAGTGGGTAAACCCTGGCCAAAAGAAATTAGTGGTTAGAAGGGCCTGGTGACTTGACTACAGGCTACATCACACATTTCTGCAGAAATTTCTCGTGAGCATCATCTTTCACCTGTCTAGAAGCGAAATGAAACTTAAAAAGCAAACACCCTATTTACACACCATTGTGCATTATGCCTTTACAGACTTTGGGATGAGACCTGGGGTTGTGTTTGCCAGTGTAAGAAGTCACCACTGTTGTCTGCTGAGCCACAGCAATTTATTGTCCAGTGGGAAAGCAGAACAGTCCCATTCCTGGAGATTTTAGCCCAATTCCTTTCCCTCACAGGTGGGCAGGCTGTGAGCATACCCTGCCAGTGTCTGCACCTCAGCTGATTAGTGACAACTTCTTAAACTGCTGAAAATCAGTTGTGTATTTGGGCTTGTAAACTGACATATATTTGATGGGGTGACCCTCGACTGAGAGAATTAGCCAGCACAGTGGGAGGTAGGCAACACACCTTCAGGAAAGGGCACACTCTGTAACACTGCACACCCAGGCAGGGCCTGCTCCCAGCAGGGTTAGAAACAGAAAGGTTTTCTGCAATACAGCTATTCAGGTCCATACAAGATGCTCTGGGACAAACCCTGGCCAGCCCACAATTTAGGCTTTCTTTCACCTTCTGCTAACACTTTAGATGCAGACTGGAAGCTCTCTCTCCTGCCATGATGACAGCCAGTGAGGCTGAGAGAAATGCATCCATTTGACCACTTCTCTCCCCCTCTTGCCTTTTCTATGCTCCGGTGCTGTTTAAAGACAAGCTCCCTCCCAAACGAGCACAGCTCCCCACTGTTTCAAGTTAAGTAGCCTGAAAACGACAGGCCCAGCCATGTGCTTAGGGATAAACATTTGTGCAAATATTTGCAGATGTAGGACCCTGAGCTAGAGAACAACGTTGATCCCAGAGATCTTTTTGTTTATGAGTGTCGCTCCTGGGGCATTACCAAAAGCCCAAGGGAAAAGTCTGTGTTTCGAGATGCTTACAGTACCAGGGTCTTATCCCACAGCCTGTCTCAAGCGAGCAGCCCTTACTTACCAGAATAATCAGTATCTACTACACAACTAAAACTGCAGGCTGGCGTAGGACAGATACATTTTGCAAACAGGGCTGGAAGTTTAAAACATGCAGATGTGCAAAAGTATCAGCACTTTGTAGTTCTAAGTCTGTCTGTGTGTGGAAAGAAGAGCGAGAAAACAAAAGAACAGCCATGCAGGCCTCCTGTTTGCTTGAGAAAGCGAAATACCCATCTCATTAACTTTGTGCTTGTTGCTTGGCATATTCCTTCCTCCTTGCTGATGCACCAAATGCAAAATCTCACTCACTGGCTCCGTGTCACATTCGTCTGCTGGGTATCAGCGCTCTGCTACAAGCTCTTGTCTCTCCAGTTCTTTCTTCTAGCTCCTGAGCTGCAACAAGGTCTTCCAAAAGAGTTGCTGCTGCCCAGATGTGAAATAGGAACCAAACCTCTGAACCTCGGGTGCACACTGTACATAAGCCCTCCTTTTCCCCCTCTAGCAAGTAGATGCAGCAGTGCCTCTTTATGCCAAATGAAAGCTACGGCACCTTAGCTTTTAGCTTGGAAAATAGCAGCCTGGACTTTCAGTTTGGCTTCAACCTCAGCATGCAGAGATCAATGTGATGGCCAACACGCACAGCTTCATGCCAGAGTCTAATAATTTTTGAGAGGTAATTTTAACAGGCACTCTCTAGATTCAGAGTCACAGGGCTGCAATAGTGACAAACCCATCAAGAGAAGGGAGAACTGGAGGGATTCCTGAATGACAGGCGATCGCCTGTTTTTTCCCCAAGGCAGAAACCAGTATTTGGGAGCTACAAAGTTGGCTTCGTGTGTTTACAAGAAGATCTGCTGCGCACACGATTTGCTGATGTTTCCCAGGCAGCTCTGCAGACGTGACAGGGATAAGGATAGGCCCCTCGAGACCCAACTTGCTTATAAACAACGCTCGTATTTGCAGTGACTCTTTTCCTGTGAGATCTGAACCCAGCTTGTCTAAAAGGCTTTCTGCAAAGAGTAAATCAATTAATACCCTTAAAGCACTGAGTATCACTAATCATATATCACGTTCCTGTAGTGAGAAGGGACGCTGTGCCAGCCCTGTGATGCCCTCTTACGGCGATGTGCCAGCTTCAGAAGAAACTTTTGGAGAAGATCTCTGCTAGATATGTAGCTGTGAATATGATTTTATGACAGGCAGTGGGGCTCTTTTTCTTGGACCATCACTTGATGTGGTGGTAATGATTTTGCAAGAGAATAATATTTTTATGTACCTCCTTTTTTTTTTTTCCTAAACATAACAGACTCTTTTTGTTGTTATTTCTTCTTTTTTTTAGCCTAAATTTCCTCTCAAAGGAAGCTTTGATTCCCCTGTGTACACAGCCACCGTCACTGGTAGATGATGGAGGCTGGAGAACTGTAAAGATCCTACTTTTATAGGCTATTCAGATTTTAAACTGTATGTCAAGAGATTGTACCAGATTTAGGGGGAAGGAAAGAGAAAACATTGTGTCAGATCAGCATTAATTTCAAGAGAAGAAAGGGGGGGAATCCTTATGTGTTTTGTCTACTACAATCAGGAAACGCAGCAGACATCTCTTCAGCATCATCTGCTGTCCTTATTCGTTCTCCTAGGTTGAGGCACGCTGGAGAGAAAAGATTTTGCAGCCCCAGCAGAAATGTTTGTAAAATGTTTATCCGATCAGCTAAAGACTTTGAAGTCTTGCTTTGGGAAAGACTTCTAACACTTCATAATTCAGATGCAACTGAAACACTTGGTGTCTCCTTTTTGTGAGAGGCGCTTTTTTTTTTCGGGCAGCAAATTGGTGTTTTGTACCAACAGCAAGAGTTAGGATGAAGTCAGGGTGCCACAGTTCACTGAATTTTTTTATTTTTTTTTTTTTCTGGCCAAAGCTAGAGATGGGGTTACATGCTGTTTTGTGTTATCAGGCACACTATACTATTCACTGCATAATCTATTCCTGGAAAGGAAAAAAAAAACTCCAAACCCCAATTTTGCTGCTAACTGCAGAAACCATATGCCAATGCACAGTGAGATGTATGCTCTCTCCCTCTTCTCCGCACAGAAATAAAACCTGATACTAGACCTTATTATTTCTTTCTACGTCGAGAAGGAGACTGCACAGTTGGGAAAAAGCACTGTATGAATCTCTGTTAACAGTAAGAGTACTGGCTTTTCGACATGGAAAAAATGATGCGACTGAGAGAGAAACATGAGCAGCTTGGGAAGAGCCAGTTTGCTGACCTGCTCCATAGCGTATCAAACTCCTGGGCAGCCAGGCTCTGCTTCCTGCTCTATTGAGTGTGATAAGGATGAAGCTTAGAAAAAGCAACCTCTGTTATCTTTTTACACTACCCAGCACATCCTAATTTCAAGGTCAGACCACCAGAAAGACATACGGAAAGGTTTTGGTGTGCCTAGTCTCCAGGCTAGGCAGTTACGGCCCACATCAAGCAGAACTCTGTGGGTCTGGGCAGCCGTGTTCTGCCATCAGGGTTACATTTGCAACCATATTGCTCAGCATTTTCTCTACCTTGATTTCAAGTGTTTCTAGCAGCATGGCTACCTGACGCATTTCAGTGGACAAACACTTCTGATTTTCCATATGATGCCCAGCACGGACACTCAAGACACCTTAAAAGCCAGCTACATCAAGCTCACCTTTCTGAATACTGTTTCAGTAGTTCTCAGCTTTCTCCCCAAACTAGATCTTCAATTGCAACATTTGTCTTTGCCTGCAGGTGCTACGTATTCATTCATGTCATCTCAAAGACCATAGCTCAGACATATGTCAGTCTGAATTTCCAGCCACAAATGAAAAAAACAAAACAAACCAAAAAAAACCCCCAAAACAAAAAAGCAAACCTCGGTGAGAATGTAATGTACCTACTTCTAACCACTTGGAGAAATACCATTTTGTCTTAAGACTTCAGATCATCATGCAATTTCTGAGCTATATCAGATTCACTTTTAAAGTACATCTACCCTTCAGTACATTTTTGTCCAGGAAAAGTACCCTGTTCTGAGCTCAGCATTGCAGTGGTGGGGTCTTATCAATACTTCAGCCAGTAGTTTAAAGCCAGCTCCTTTAAAGCTAAATATTGAAGTAGTAGGATTGTAGTAAAGACTTAATCTAGGCTAAGACCAACCTAGCAATGCCTGAATTATCAGCAGAGAAATGCATACCAAGCATCCTCAATACTCATGGCGGGAAAGTCTCCAAAGGAGTGATGATCCCTGTACCTTCCATTAGCAATAACTTGCTTAAATGCAATTAATTCTCATAAATCTCCTGATGATACCACTTATCTCCTACAAATACTGCTGTAATCTCCTATAATCTTCTTCAACTGCAGAGAGCATTCTTTCTTTATAACTTTCATTTTCTCTATGAGAAATGTTATAATTTCTGCTTTCTTACTTTTCACTGTCAGAGTTGCTCTGAACCTTCTCCCAAGTCTCTTTCCCTTCACCTTGCTTTTTCTTTTTCCTCCTCCTTTCTCCCTCCCCACTCCATTTCTGGGGGCTGTAATTTGATTGTATTGCTCCTGGTATTGCTTCATTTATGCAACTTTCATTGCTGAAGCAAATGGGACTGGAGCTTGAGCAATATAAGTTCAGAGCAACAAAAGAGATAACTGAAGCAGGAATGAGACAATATGATGCCTTGCTCTTACGAAAGAGAAATATAAATTGCTGAGGTTGTAAACAAGCACTTCCTGGTGGATCAAAAACACAACATTACAGGCAGCAGAAAAGGATGATTTCAACATTTTCAGGGCTTGGTTGTTTAGGATTAATTTAGCATATTTTGCTTTAGCCATGGTTTTAAATCTTTTATCTCACCACAAGGCAATGAGGAATAAGCACTATGTATTTTAATTCTTCACAGTTCCTCAAAGATATTGAAATATTTGAAACTTGTTGCACTCCATGTTATGTTTGAAAATACTACTTCAAAAGGAAATTACAGTTGAGTATCATTTTTGTAAGTTCTACTACCTACAAAGAAAATCTTTATTTTGAGGTCTCCTTCCATGATTCCTTGAATGCACTGAGCACTAATAAACATTTCTAGCAAAAATTACTGTTTAATTACAAGTTTCATTAGCACTGTACCAGATGACTAGATATTAATGAGTACGTTGGTGCAAATATTGAGTGTGACTATCACATTCATACCCAAAGGGGAAAAAAACTACAAAGAGGCAAAACTATCCCGCTTTGAGGAGAATAAAATATAAATGGACAAATTGAGAAAACTCTAACTTAGATGATGAGCTGAAGCACAGAGAAATGGAGGGACCTGGCCAAAGTCACCTAAGAAAGTCACACAGACCCAGATGACCCTACAGTTCCTCATTCTTACTTTGACTTTGTCCAGGGTAAGAACCACAGATATTTCACAGAGAAAACTTTGGCCCCTCTTACCTGCTTCTAGAGCTGTACCATTATTCACGTCCCCTTCCCAGCTGGGATTAATTTAGGATGTGCTGCAGCTGGGCACTGCAGTGCCACATGTACAGTAAGCTGACAACAATTAAATCCCACCCTAAATTTGACTCACTTAAAGTCATCAAAATAGGTTGTCAAGTGTCAGACCCACCTGCACTGATTTTCTTTGTCAGTGCTTCAGGCTTCCTCCTGTATTCATCTACTCCCAGTTTGTATTTAGGGATATCTGGCTTGCAATAGAGGCAGAGGAATTTGCTTGATCATACGTACTAGGAAGAGGTACAAAATAAATAGCTTCCTGGGGCAGTGTCAGCAGAAGACTGACAGAGGTCTTGGAGCTTATTATCAGAGTTTAGAAAAATCTCAGACTATAGTAATTAATTAACTGCTTCTGTGGTATTACATACAATACAGGACATGCTGATAGGCTGTTGTTTTCTGATGAAAAGCCATTAAAATGAACACAGTCTACAGTTCTGTTCTTAGGTTATGTGCTTGCGGCGCCTGTCAGAAACTACAGAAGAGGAATACCTTCTGACTTCCAGTTTCATGCTGGGCTGCATCCGTCTCTGCACCAAGATGTAACAAGAGACTGAAATCTATGCCGGCACTGCATTCATTCAGCATTGCTTTTCCTTGTGAGCACAATGTAGGAATTAACATACGACAATGAACTTTCCAAATTCACTTACAATCTGGATCTCTGTTAAGTAGATCCCTACAGATAACTGTTTCTTCTGAAAAACTAAGTTCCAAGTTTCCTAAGAAAGAAGTAAAAAGGGAATCCACAATCAAAATAATACTTTTTTTTCCAATGTCTATCCAGTTTTATTTTGAATTTATACGTTGAGTTTTAGACATCAGTAAATGTCATCAGTCCAATGACATCTATCAGTATGATCATCAGTAGGATTCATCTATCAGTACAATTTGCCATTTGATTAGAACTTTGAGTAAAAAGTCTTACTGTCCTACACTCTGTATCCTTGTGTTTTGATTTTTCTTCACTGCAAAGGAAAAAAAAAAAAATATTTCTACCCCTTTTGCACTGGGGTCTAGGTGAACATCCAAATGTGTGGATGGAGAATGTGTGTTCTGTAAGGAGCAGCTTGGCAACTAAATGGAGAACAACCAGAACTTGTGAGTGGGTGATCTGAACTCCAGTGAAATACAGCACCCTTTTCTTATCTATATTCCCCTCCTGAATTTACTTTATCTTAAACCACGCCCACGGAGGCTTCTCTGTGTGAAGCTGAAGTCAGGGTTCAAACTCAGGCTAAAAGTGCAGTGGAAACTCACCCAGTGTCAATGAACAGTAAGGAAAGCTTTATATTTTTGATGTTTTAATTTCTAAGATGTCATAAGATATCCCAGTCTTGCTGGAAAAAAAAAAAAAAAGAAAAAGAAAAAAACAAAAAGAGTGATTCTGATATTTCCAGTATTGCCAGTACTGGAGACCAAGCAGAAAATAATTTTTTTTCTGATGGAAGAAAAACACTTGGCTGCATTGTTTTCAGAGAAGATACTGTTCTCTGTTGTTGGGAGGGAAAAAGATAGTATTTTAGTCCACCATAATGCTAGCCTGTTTCCTTGGGCCTCAAAGAAAGCTTTCCACAAAGTATCCTGATGGAGCTACAGGTGGAAGGATGAGCTTCATCTGCCTGTGCAGGCATCTCTGCACTGAGAATATCCCACACAGGATTAGTGAACTGCTCACAGCTTGCCTGCGAACAGAAAAGATACTCAAGACTTTCATTTCAAGCAACTAATCACCACTGATCTGAGGAAACAGCCTTCGCCTCTTTTTGAACATGCAGTGCATGACCAGTCCCTGCCACTGAAGAACGTGGGCCTGACAGCTTAGCAGAGACATAAAGAAATTACAGATGACAACTATATCCAGAGTTATCTAAATCAATCAGAGGCGCTTGGAAAAGTTATAATATATATTTCAGGTTGAAGCTGACCTTTAACAACTGCAGACTGAAATATTATTCTGAAGCAGAATTTCTTGAGAACTGGTTCATAAAGGGCTTTCTACAGATTCCTCTGAAGCACTGAGCAACGACCACTCTTGTAGCCAGGAAACAGCTATGCGAACTGTTGGTCTAATCTGGGCTTGCAACCCCTGGTTCTTAAAGGTTTCAGGTGTGTATAAATATATGCATACCCATGTGTGTGTAGTTTAGCAACAAAATGAGGGACAGATGCTTCTAAAGACTTATAGGCAATCAGGATATCATTACCAGAGTTGTACTCAATTTAAGGTGTTACTATTCTCAGTTTTATTTGGATTTTACTTTAATCCTCAAGAATCCCATAAAATATATCTTTCTGGAAAATATAATACGAAAGGATCCTATTGAAGCACCTGCCATCCTTGCCAATGAGCTGTAAAAGAGGGAAAGACGTTTGGAAACTAGTGCTCAGAGACTGGGCAGGAGGACTGGAAACTTTGCAGAGATGCTGTTCTGTTGTCCTGTCCTGTTTATCTTCTTTTCCTCTTCTTGCTCAGCTGGCCAGTGGTTAAGGAAAAGTATTTTGACTCTTGTGAGTCATACTTACCAGAAACATTTTGCTTTGGGCACTTCCTTGTTGCCATGATCCTGGTCCCCCTTCTTTCTGTCTTTCCCATTTAAATGGAAAGGCACCAACTACTATGTGGAAATATTACAAGTTCTTGTATGAAGAGCATTGTATCGGTCATGTCCAAATCTTTCCATTACAGCAATCCAGGAACAACTGCAAATAACATTTGTAATCAGAGTAGGACCCATAAGATGAGCCACTGATATTCAAGAGGTTCCCGTCTGTGGCTTAAGCAACTCCTAATTCATGGGAATTAAAACGGGGTTAAAAAGCAAGAGAAAACAAAGTTTGGCTCTGGTCCAGACTCATATCTGTACTGGAAGTGTGGAAGAAAAAAGAAAAACTTTCCAGAAACACCACATGGGAAAACATACATTGTTTCCTCCAATCTTCTTTGTTATCCTATGGGGGTAGCACAGTTTTCTCATGAGAGGAACTCTCACCACATACAAGCAGCAGATCCAGAGGTTTCTAAGAGGGTGCAAAGATTATGCCTTCAGTGAAGTGTGGTGGAGGGGGAAGTGAACGGCCTCACTGCCCTGTCTCTGCCCGGCAAGACCTCCTTGAGCAGGGTGTGCCCTGCCTCTTGCTTCGGGTGCTGAAATCAGTGGAAAGTCCCTCAGGACTTCAAGCTACAGTGAATCACTGTCTCTTTTCAATTTATAATGGCAAAGAAAACAACCTCAGTATGAAGGAGTTATCTGCAGGCCTGCTCTGCACCAGAGGTTCAGAAAGCCCCGGTCCCACCTGACCAAAGCCACGGGCCTGCACCAAGGATCAGAGCAGAGGCACCGGCTCACAGCTGGTGACAGCCGCGGCCTAAACAGCTAGCGAAGCTTTCATGCCTACCTCTGCCCTCTCCTGGATGCATGATGAAAGTGTTACTCCATGCCAAGAATTGCATTGTAGTCAATGGAGAGCCACCAAATAGCCATGGTGAGAATGGCCCCAAGCTACTTCTGATCCACCAATATAAACATTTTGTCAGATATCCTGAGTATCTGAGAAGTTCTGAAATTTGGAGGGATTGCCTAGCTCAGGAATGGATGAGCCCTCAGCAGCCATCCCCTAAGTTGCTACAATGTTCTTCATCATCCTTCTCAGTCCCGCGTCCTTAACCAGGGGCAAGCACATCCTTCTTAGTGACTACTGTGTGCCAGCATTACAGCTGAGTGGTTCCCAAACATTTCTGAGGAAGGAGCCCCTCCCTGTCCTCAACGTTGCTCATTTTTTAACAGATGTGTAAGTGAAGGATGGTGTCTTGAAGGTCACTCTACAGGGCCTAGCAGAGAGCCAGCAATCTTCAAAGACTATCTGGAACCACTCTGCAAGTGGAAAGTATTAATAAGTATGTCACAAATCCACATGACTCCACCCAAAAACTCAGTGGGGTTATCCTTCCTTTCTCCAACAGCCTACCTCAGCCTCTGAGCTGGTAACTATTGGAAAGAGCTGGAGGTCTGGATCATAACCACTGCTTTTTTCAGGGCACATTTTAAGTTATAATAATATGGTACAAAACCCACCCTTTCCATGGCTTCTGATTCCTGTAATAACTTGTCTCTCACCCTGACGTGCAATCATGTTTTGCCTGTTGTGCTGCCAGTGCTCTGACTCCTCAGATTTCCTAGCTGCTCTAGTAAGATCTCAAAGCCTCCTGGACCTCAGAGGCTTATCTTGGTCTACAGAGTCCAGGAGAGGATCTCTGCACCAGAAATTTTCCTATTTTTGCTCATCTCATGCAAAATAACCATCCTCCTACCTCCTGAAATTAATAAAGAAGGCATTCCTGTGTAACTCCTTTCCTATCTACCAGCAATCGATCTAAGCCATGCAGATCTGTTCTCATCCTCATTTTAATTTGTCTGGACCGGGACACAGAATTCAGACCTCCGTTCAGACTTGACTCTGCTATATTTAACTTCACATCTGATTTAACCCTCAGACTTTCCAGAAGGAGCCCAGATGAGATTTTCCAACCATGCACCATTCACAACCAAGGTCAGTGGACCAATTCACACCCATTTAAACACTGAGATATGCAACAACATTTCCAAGACAAACTCAGCATCCTGTACTTTGACACCCAGCCGAAGCCAGACTTGGTTTAAATGACAATAATTCTCACCCAGGAGGGCTGGGTGTGTTTCCCAGTTAGAATAGGAAAGAAGTTTTTGTAACACTCAGTGGCCTCACACCTGGCTTGAGTGTAGGAGTCTGGTTTAAGCCCTGGAGTCAGTCCCTGGCCATCTTTGGTACAAATTTAAACCAAACCTCTGGCTGCTCTAATTTATGCTAAGAGTCAGGATGAATGCCAAGCCAACTCAAGATGCAGAGATTCAGAAAGTGACTGAGAGTCATACTCTTTTCTTTATTCTTGTAATGATGAATCCATTGCTGCAGATCTGAGCTACGGAATACTGCAGGAAGCCAACAGAAAGTGAAATCATCTTATGACAAGCTCTAATTACTTACCTGTGGTTTCAACAACACGACTAGTAACAATTTAACCTCGGGGGCAGGAATCTTTAAACTTGAGCTAAAACTAAAATCGTTGTACTTAGGGAAACTTCTGCAGTACAGAACCTCTGGTTTGGCTGATGACCATAATTTCCCATTATCTTCTGCAAGCCAAGTGCCTCCCATGCTACATCAGTGCCCTGCCACAAGAGAAGACATGACGGGAAGGCATCCTGGGAAATGCTGCACAGCCAAGGAAGCTTGGTGCTATAAGGCATCTGTGCTAGAGCTCCCATGAATTAACACAGCAACATTTCCAGATCAAAAAACTGTGGTTTGGAGTGCAAACCAGAAGCATTTCTGGATTTCTTGAGTGCTCATCTTAAACGTAAAAGTTTTCCATGGATATTTTTTCATAGTTCACAGTCTTTTCATTAAAAAAGCAACATTTTAAAAAGTCAGGTTCCCTCGCAAAAAAAAAAAAAAACAAACCCACAACACAAAAAAAACAAACAAACAAACCAAAAAAACCCAACCTAAATGGCCAGAGCATTTTTGATCACCTACAGATATGCTGCAAAGTTATCTGAAGGGTCCTTAGCAGTGGATGAAAGCTGGTGTTCCACCTCAGCTAAGCAAATGATGCTTGGGAAGCTGCAAGTCATAATGTAAAGCAAAAGGAAAGTGGAGGGAGTGAATCGCTGGCCTGTGGCTGTTTATCAGCTCTACTCTCACTTTTCTCATGGAGCTCTGTGGGAGGCATTTCTGTGGGACATGATAGTAAAAGCTGGGATGTTTTTCCACCCAATTTTTTTCATGCTTTCCTTGCAGATCCCAGAGACCAGATGTCTCACATTAAAGAAAGAATAACTTAACTTCTCTTTGGGGACATATTTGGGGAAGGAAGGGAGAAAGAGTTTGTTCTTTTTGAAATAAGAGTTAAATTGACACATGTTGGATAAATGGCAGGCAGAGGCCAAGCATGCTGTTGATAGAAAAGAGGATAACCCTGAACAGTGAGGCTGATCACCACAGGAGCTGAAGGTATTTTCTGAAAATAACTTTCACGAGGACAAACTTCTCTGTAATGCCTACAACAAAGTACCTACACTTAGAAATTCCCCTCAGACAGCTCCCACTTGACACCCACTCTTAAAATATGCTCTCAGATTACCTAGCCAATTCATGAGATTTTTATATATCTTTTACGTTTCCTCTGAGTGTATTGAATTAAAACACAAGCCATGTGCTGCAGTCAACTGGTGAGGAGAGCTGGAGAGCAATGCTACCTTGACGCTATCCATGAGTGCAGCTAGCCACCATGCAGGTGGGAACTAGAAAAATCACACTTCACATCGTTTCCCCCATGGCTCCTACCTACCCTGGGCTTCAGGCTGCTCCTGCATCACCCAGCTCTGGTAGACACGAGCACAACCCCCATCCTGCCCGAGCCTCGTGAAGCTCCCTTGGCCGTCCTGTACCTAAGAGTAATGGGGGCACTTGGTCCCTGTGAGGACCTTTGTCTCACAGGGGAACCTTCCCACCTCCCACATTTAGGCAGAGACCCTGCTCCAGCCCAGCCTTGCATCAAGTGGGGCAAGGCTGCGAGGGATGACATAACTTCTTCATCTATGCAGCTGCCTCAGCTCTGACAGCAATGAACGATGGTGCTGTGGTGCCTGCTGATTACAGACACGTTAGTCATCCTCCCACTGTTATTTGGGCTTCTGTGTCTGGCTGGGTTCAGCTGCTAGTCCTTGTGACACACTGACAACATAAGCCACCCCCTTGCACAACGAATCCGTATGCTTCGCAAATTGGGACCCCAATCCCCCATTTGAGCTTCTTGCTGATACTTTGTACAAATGCCATCGTTCATGAAAGCTACAGTCAGTAAATCATCCCCTTGACGGTGCTTTGCAAATGGGATTTGGACATCACTTATCTCCACTGGACTGGAGACCAGCTGGGACACTGAGATCACTCCCCACAAATCCCAGAGAAGCTCAGCAGAGGTGTTTAGTCCAGTCAAAATCCACAGCACATCCATTCCACGCTCGCCACAACCATAAAACAGACCTAACAAAATAAGGCTGTTAGCAGAAAAGACCAAAACCCTCAAAAACTCTAATATGTTACTGGAAGGGAGTGAGAGACCACAGACATTTTGGTGTCCCGAGGTCTTGCAGTGGCAGAGAACCGACATCTCCTTAAGAAACAGAATGCAACTCATTTCTTCCAATGCAAACGCAAGGACATTTCGGTGCCAGGTGGCACCAACACATGGTAAAGCAAACAGAGATTGCTGCAGTGCCTCCAGCTACAGATGTGTAGAACAGCTGAAGGACCACCATGTGCTCCTCAACTCTTCCGAGCTTCCTTCAGTCTCTGATTTTGTGTCCTACATCCACCAAGAGTCCTAACGCAGGTCACGTCCTCCATCTTTCCTAGAGCTAAAAGGTGGCAGATACTCCATTAGGATTTATTAGCTCCCACTGGGAGAGAGGAACAGAGATTCACATGAGTCATTAAGTTTAAGTCCTACCGCCAGGATGACCATGAGAAATATTTCAGAAGGGTTTTCATTGGCACTGCTTATCCAGTTAAACGCTTGTAACATAATTACTAAGGGAAAAAGGATGTTTTCAGAAAAAAATTACAACCCAAACACAGAAAACTCCACAGAACCCAAACAAACTACACACATTTCTGCAAATTATTTATGGTGGAATTGGCTGTTCTGCTCAAACAAGTTACAGGGATTGAGTTGTCTGTGTCCACAAAAGTAAGATCCTACCCAGAAGCTTGATTTTGATTTAAGGGTGAGTAATAGAAAAACTACCATCTTCTGCAGAGGTCATTAGCATAAAAATAGACTTGGTCAGAAATTCTTCTCAGAATATCATTTTCTTTTGTGTGGTATAAAAGGACAAACTCAAAAGAATGTTTGAGATCAAACTTGTTTTTTACTTTCAGTCAATGCTCAGAAACCCAAAACTCTTAGCCAAAAAGCAATCATGCAGTCCATGCAAATATCTGAATGATTTTTTTTTTTTTTTTTTCTTTCTGGTATGTTGACTAGATTTAATGAAAATATATCATAACTGTAGATAATTATTAGCAAAAGTCACCATCAGCAAGCTCTTTAAGTCTTTCATTATCTCTCCTTAACAGAATATTCCCGTCCTACAATTTCAGTATTACCACCATAATTAGCACAGCCTCCCAAAATACTGTAACGTGGATTATCTGGCTGCCTCTGCACTGACTCGTGGGGAAGCTGTGGACAGCAATTTACAGACAATACTTTCAATCTGTCTACAATGTCCCTGCCCCAGAACATGACACCACACTGGTGCGGCACAATGACACCTACCTGCTATACCTGCAAGGTGAGCTGGTCAGGTCAGCACGTGCCTGCCTTGTCACACTGCTCTCCTTGTGTTTGACAATGCACTTATTTCCCTGCCTAGTCCTGCAGCAAGGCTCCTTCTCTTTCTCACACACTGTTCAGTCCCCTAAGAAGGGACTGAGTAGTCCCCTTCGCTTAGTAGCCAGCTTAGCAAAGCCTGCTGACACAGCCATGGGGACTAAGGAACGAGCTTCAACACTTGAGCACGCTGCTATAGTACAGCACGTAGCTTGAAACCATCTTGCCACACAAGCGTTGCTTTGTAACATATTGAGAAATACAGGTTCCTTGGAATTTGGCTCAACCAGAACTATCAGCTCCTGATGACCATCTAAGTGATCCCACCAGGGCAACAGGAGGAATTGATTGTATTGAGAAAACACGCTGTAATTAGAAATGGGTTAAAAACAGATGGACAGACCTCATCACTTGTTTTTTATTTGCTTTTGCAAAACCAATACCAAGAATGGTTTGGCTGCAGGCCTTATTTCTGAGCTCGTAATATTCATGGGTGGATCTGGGGATCAGAGAAATGGTTTCTGTCAAAAGCTGTCAGCAGAAAAAGAGCGAACTATTATCCATTTCAGCATGCTCCCACATTTTTATGGCTGAACCCACTCTGACCAGCACCACATCTGTCACTATGGGTTAGGAAATTAAATGACTGAATGAATCTGTGAAGCTGCTTCGCTGCACTGGAGTGATGGAGTATCCCCTCTGTATTCAGACCGGGACTCCGCAGAAGATGTACCTGTTCCTCAGCCAAGGATCGTCAGCTCTGTAAGGTGTTCATAGAGAGGTCCAGTGCAAATACTGTAGACTCTGCTCAGGTGTGAACAAGGGGCTTTGGTCATGCAGGAGAGAGTCCCCTCCCTATTCAGGTAGTTCCCCAAGTCCCAGAGCATGGGGTTTATAGATACCGTAACAGCTCTGGAGAGGAATACTGCCAGAAACACCTAACTTCCCAGAAGCAATATAGGACAACAGGAAAACAACTGGGGCAGTGCTAATTCCTCTTCTGTCTCTCTCCTTCCTCCCCCTCACATCTATACAAGTCCACGTGTACATGAGTATCTGACCAAAGCCTTGTCAAGTGTTACCCAAAGGTAATACTAAGTTCAATGGTATTGTTTGAGCTGCAGCTACGTGACCTGACAATTGCATAAACCCCTGTGTTTTAGGAGCCTAGTAAGTCTCTAGTTAATGTGGAATATGACAGATTTAAGAGCTGTTACAGCTCCAAAATTTCTTATGGGTCCTATAATCTCAACTTAATCCAGGAAAACACTTAAACAAAATTTATCTTCCACACCACTGACATCCATTGGACTACATCTGCATCAACACAGTGCTTTATAAAGCATTAATCAGTAGAAAGCCCCATTACTTTCAAGTGTATTAACTTTTATGGAAAATAACTTCTCAGCTGTTTGCCATTTTACCATTCTAGTATCAAGTGATGGAATGTTATTATTAAATGTGTTTCCTTAGGCCTTATCACTCTCACGTTCCCACAATAGCTGCCTTATTTAATAGGTTCTTCTTTTGTAAGGAAACATTAAATCCTTACTGCACAAAAGGTCTCATTATTAGTCATTTGTTGTTCTTCCCAAGCATTAAAGTTCTCCAGCTAAAGGACCTTCTGTTCCCTACAACACACCACAGAGACTGATCTACAGACAGAGATACTCTATCAGAACAGCTACTGCTGCAGAGGAGTAGCAGCACAAACCTCTATACGTATTTCAGCCATCATTATGAGAAGGTATTCAAGCCTCTGAGCCAGTCACTGCTATGTGGTCCTTCCAGCCAGGGTGTGAATTTGTGCCAAATGAAGTGATTTGCCATCCTACATCCTGTCCTCAACATTGCAGCAAACCAACTTACTTTGCACAGATGTTTGAACAGGCTGTTGTAAGATCACTGGCTTCAGCAAAGGTGGGAGATCCACTGCCAATTAACTTCCCTTTACGTGAAGCAAAGTGTTTCAAACTTGGCAGGACATAGAGAGATGAAACTCATTCAAGCAGTGACCGTTATACCAGTGTTTTGCTCGCTTTTGCCTCACTGTTCACAATGCATTTTACTTGGCTCTTAGAGGTGATAGCAATCTCTTTCTAACTATAGCAAGTAAGCAGGTCTTCAGCTCCTCTCCTCTCATCTCATTTAATGAGCAGAGTTGTGCTATTAATGGTGTTAGACCAATTTTTTGCAGTTGCAATTCAACCAGAGTTACACTGATTTTTACTAACTAAGGATCTGATCTGATACCTCTGAATTCCTCTGCTTGCTCAAGCAAAGCTACAAAGCTTTTGCTGTGATTCTGCCAGCTTTCATTGGCTAAGTTGGTCAAGCCTGAACTCTTCCTGGATGGGAGTTTTCCAAGAAAAATCCATCAACAAGCCAGCCCTCTAGCAGTGTTCATGGGCACTGTGCTGTCAGAGGAGCTGTATTTCAGATGTGGTCATACCCAGGCATGGATTCAGGACTAACTCTAAGGGAAGAATACCACCCCCTGAATCACCAGCACAGCTTCCTGCAAACCTTGAGGTTTCCTGGACATACATCTGAAGAAGTTTCTGTTCCCTTTGGCATTTTTGTTTACCTTTGGTAATTTTCCACTATGCCAGATTTCCGTTGATTTTTCTCATTGGAGAAAGACAGACAGTGACCCAATCAGTTTAATCGGTTTATGATGTGCCAAAGACCTAACATTCCACACCACACCCTCATGTCAGGAGCTGGGGCTTTGCAGAAACTCTGCTCAGCCATGCCAAGGTGGGCACTCTCACCAAGAGTCTCACACGGGAGCTTGGTCCCCCAGGCGATCTTCTCTAAAGGTTCACCAAGGTTACTGAGAGGAAAAAGAAGGGGGGGAAAAATGAAAATGCAGAGGGAAAAGGAACAAAATTGCCATTCCCAACTACTTTTTATTTCTTCCAGAGACTGTGCCTGGTCCAGATTCTTTCAACAGCAGGTTCTTGCGCAGCAAAAGCTCCACATCCAGCTTGTCACCTTGTCAGAAGCACTGTACAAGACCAAAACCAAGGTTTCCTCCACAACCCAGACCCTCACAGGGAGCTCAGATAAAGATCTATGCTTTGTCCAGGACTACATCTTTGTTCAGTGCTGGGATTTGCAGCTTTGTGCTTGTGTGTGGCATGAAACTGCATCATTCGAGAATAGCCCTTTCACTTCTCCCTGTGATATAAAAACACCTTTCTGACAATTTACCGAGACTGAGGGTTTGAAACACACCCAGTGAGGCCAACACAGGCCCAATGGTAAGCAGCTGTGCTCCCTGGCTCTTCAAAAAGATCTTTTGCAGCTTCTTTTCACTACAGTTTAAAAAATAGCTTCCGACATCAAAACCCAATGAAGATATTTAAAACCTAACTGGACACGGTCATGGGCAATCGGCTCTAGCCAACCCTACTTGAGTAGGACATTTGGACTAAATGATTTCCAGAGGATCCTTCCAACACTGTGATTCTGAGTTTAAGCACACAAAACAACTGACACTTGATGACAAGGAGAGAGAAGTATGACAACTTCTCATCATATTCCATCCTGGAAATGAACATACATGGGTAAATGTTGCTTTTCCCCTGCCCTGGGAAAAGAGCTGATACCTCTCTTGAAGTCATGGGCTTTTTTGCTGGGTTGTTGGCATGGGAATCAGGAGAGGTGCTTATGATTAAGGAAAAATACGTGGGCTTTCATAAATTCAGAGTGTGAGAGACTCTGCATTCATTCATTGCGCTTCCTGTCGTTGTTCTCCATTCAATGCGAGGCTGCAATGGCCCCAGAGTCCCAGAATCCTAACAGCATTCAGAGAAGGTCCTGAAGAGACGTAAAATCCCTCCAGAAGCCTGAATCTGAGATCAAAAGGTCCACACATCTTTCTACACCTGCACTGGACTTCATCATTACGTTCAAGGGAATAAACTAAGCTCCTTTATTAATCTCCTTTACCTGAAATGGATGTTTCCCCTGATCATACAGTTAGAATACAGGTTCCAACCTTTATTCCAGGACATGGTTTTGAGCTCAAATGTGGTGGGCTTCTAGGAGTCTGGATATTTACTCAAGGCCGTGCAAATTCCTTCCCCCAAGAGGCTGGTAACAGAGGCCTCTTTAGCCAGACTCTAGCGCTGGATGTTTATGACTCAAGGCTGACTCATCATGCCTCTTGCCTCTGATGACTCTGCAAGACCATTTATGTGTGACCTGACGATGCTGTCCTTTTTTGTCCTCTTGCTGCAAGAATGGAGTTGGAGGGAGATGCCTTGTTTGCATACAGTTAGAGAAAGACTGGCTTTTAAAGAAACACGAAAGAAGCAATTTCTAGTCTCCTAACTTCAGGGAAGAAGCGTAGAGGGATCAAAATCAGAAACTGTGTCTGATCTGCATTGTGCCTGAGAGAACACAAGCTGGCTAGCCAGAACTATGAAATGGGCACTATGAATTTCTCACAGTATATCTAATAAAGCAGGGAAGAGTTTAGGAGGGGGAAAAGTAGAAATTAGATGGGGAGGCACCTTAATAGAAAAGTTCTCAAAAAAAAAAAAAAAAAGCAGATGCAGTAGTTTTGAACCTATTTGCCAGTCCTGGGTGCTTACTATTGGAAAACAGTATAACATATATAGGAAAAAGTGACAGTGCAAGCAGAGACAAGGGAATGACAAAAGGCGATTGTCCCAGAGTTGGAAAAGGAGATTTTCTTATTGTGAAAGTTTAGACTTCCCAAGAAAATGCCTCTGCTGATTTTAGATGTAGATCCTTTCACTAAATATTTTGTTAAGGAAGGCGTGCCTTCACATATGCCTTTAGTTAGCTTAAAAGAAAACATGCTAGCAAACCTATTGTGTTTCTCAAGCTGTCTAAAAATACTTCTTGGAATGGAGTAGATGCACACTGACACGGCTTTAAAGAGATCACCCAGTAAGGTAGACAGCAAATCTGGTCTGCTGGCCAGCTGAACATTTCCTATGCTGGAGAGCTCTATAAGCCTAGGTCACATATAATCAGAAAACCGTTTTCCTTTCATGCTATTTCTTACTGCATCTACTTATTGCAAAAGATACTGCAGCCAACTTTTGCATGCTTCAGCTCTTCCTCAGTTCAGTGAGAGCTTTGCTCAAGTCGGAGGAAATGTGTGGATTCATATATTTTGCTAAGGCCAGAAGGGATTCCTTTGCTCATACATCTTCACCTCTTCCATCACCCAAGGCCAGTGAGCCTTTGTTATAACTTCTCTGTGGGTGGGAAATACCTTTATTCTCTACCTTAGCCACTACTAACAGGCCCAATAGCTTGTGACTGACTTGGGACATATTTTTCAAGAACACATTCTTGAACTAAGGGAGCAACATGAACCCTGATGTAAATGGTTGTACCTGAACATGCATGTTTCTTCTGCAGCCCTTCTGCTCCATCTCTTTCACAGCAAAGTAATGTGATGTTGCCATGATCTTCAACAAAATGGTATTTGATGTCACAAGTGCAGAAGGAATGTGACAACATGATTCCTCTTCCCTGTTTTCACCATGCAATATTCATAGATCATTCAGACAAAGAGGCAGACTCAGATGCCTGTTCAAATGGTTAGCTCTACTTTACCTGGATTTTCTGAAGAGGGGACTTCTCCATACAAGTATCAGCTTAGCTAGTTTATGATTTTTTCCTTACACTGAATGCCTACTCAGCTAGCACTGATCTGGTGCATTTTTGATAAAAATAAAAATGCCCTCCATTTACTCTATCCAGTGGAAAGTGACCCAAGACATTTATTAGACTCAGGTGCCTGTTGGGTTTTCCTTGGTCATAAACTCCTGAGAATGATCAGAAATGTTTCCTACTACTTCACCAACCTCCACACAGGTCTCCACATTCAGACAGAAATCCTGGAGGGAGGGAAGGAGAGGAGAAGAGTCCAGCTCCTGCAGTCCTCAGTAAGCATCGAGGAGGATGCCTAGACACAAGCACACCTACGTGAAGATGGGAAGCAGAGCTCTGTGATTGAGGAGAGCCTCGGCAGCTTGCACTTCTGGCAGCAACAGAGCACATGGCTTCTGCAGCTCACCTGGCCCTGCCATCAAAGCTAAATGTTTTCAGAGAGCAGATGGGGCAGGGAGGCATTCAGCAGCCCCTGGGGAGATTGGCCTCCATAACAAAGGTACCCTCCCCTCCCTGATGAAAGTTTAATCATGATACCCAGAGAGACCTCTCCATATCCTCTCATGTCCACTATGCTTCCAGACATTACTGTATTCAAAAGGAAAATCAATATTCTCCTACTTTTTATTCCTTGTGTAAAACACAAATATATAGAAGCCAAGCAGGTATAAAGTTACTCATGGAAAACCAAAATCACTGCTGGCAAACAGTAACGCAGATAAAAGGGGACCCTCAGACAACCACAGCTGTCTCCTCAGCCCCTCACTGTGTTGTGCAAGGGAAATACATGACCAAGTAAGGGAGGCAGCTGCCCTTAATCCCTGTGTGTTTCTGGCTAAACCAGCACCTCCCTGGGGCTGGTCCCATCGCCGTGCCAGGCAGAGCAGAGCCCTGTCCCATGACGGGACTCCTGAGCTGGTCAGCAGTTCCAATTAAAACCACTTGCCTGGGCGGTGGTGGCGTCTGGGCATCTCTCAAACTGTGTTGATTTATTCTCCTCACAGCTCTGCGAGGTAAGAAAACACTGTTGTCTGCACTTTCTGCACAGGAAAAATCATGCATCAGAAGGTCACCATGTAACTTTGTGCATCCCAGACAAGTCACACATGCAGGAGGGCTTCCTTCCTCTTTCACCAGGGGCATGCTGCACTGGTTATAGCTGAGCTGGGGGAAAAGATCACTGCTTCAGCCCTTTCCTACCCGTCTGATGGCATCCCAGCGTGCAAGCTTACTGGCTCTTTCAGATTGATGATAACACTGCTGTATCCTAACAGCTCCAGGTAAAATGGTCCTGCTTAGCTTTACTGAATTCTTCTTTTCCCTGCCCTGTCCCAGGTCACCATTCTGAGAAAAGACTACATGAGAAAAAGGAACTGAAATACTCAAATGTATCTCTAGCTTCTGAATACAGTTTGGAGGATTTTTAAAAAATGCCTAAAGAATTAAGGGCCCACTGGAGCCAAGAGATCTACTCCAGTCATCCTCAGGACGCATTGGGTCAGGCAGCCAAGTCCTGCTTCCACAGCATTTGTGCTTACAAACGTTGCATCAAAAATCTCAAAGACGGCACTATGAGGACATAAATGCACTTTTCCTCCCTTCTTCGACTCCCCTTGTAGGGCCTCCTGTTTCTTTTGCAAAGCCTTGAATAGCTGATGTGACTTTGTCTGGAGGCTTTGCAGAGCCTGACAGGTCTGGTGCAGCCATTAGTAATCCTAGAGCCTCTGCATCCTACAGCAGGCAGGAGCTGGCAGGTACTGAAAAGATGTAAGGAAACTTTGCTAAAAGCCAGAGCACCTTTTTTTTTTTTTTTTTTTTTTTTTTTTTTTCAGACTTGTAGCTTTTCAGACCTTCCCTCCACTTCTAGCTGACATCTGACTCTGCAGAGCAACGCATGTCACTGTTTGGGGGAGCTGGGCGGACAAGGAGGAAGTCTGGGGGAACACAGACAGGTGTATACCCAGAGGCACAGCCAACAACTTCTGCAAAGTCACCAAATGACAGCCAGCCTTAACTGCAAGTGCTTTTCGTAGTGTACTTGTATGTATACAGTCAAGCATATGCACGTGCACTTGTATACATTACATTCTCCAGCGTCTACACCCAACAAAGGCATATAAAGCTGCATTTTCATCCACCTCTGCTATACCCTTTCATGTACACACAGCATTGCCACATTTTATGTGCTGAAGAACAGGGCAAGATTCAGTGCTGCAGACTGCTTTAAAAAAAACATAACCTACAAACACAACTCATTTTGTATTTCTATTAGAGGTGCCAGAACATGAAAATGAGCTTACAGACTCATATCCAACGGAGCATTCAGACATTTCCAGCTGATTCTGGTAATTCTGCACTTCTCCAACATATAATCAGTCTCATCCAGAGGCCATAAAGAAATAAAGTCTGCATTTTTTCCCCCCTAGGAGTATGACACTGAAATTACCACCCCCCCTTCTTTTTTCTTTCAGCAGCTTCTGCATCTGTTAAACAAAGTATCTTATAAGGATGCAGAAACAAAAAGAAATTCATCAGTGCCCTCCTGCTTTAGCATAACTAGATACTGCTTGAAGAATTATATAATAACACTCAGTAAAGGAAACCCTCACTGAAAAGAAAAGTTTTTCATAAAGCCCCTTTACTTTTGTTCAGTGGAAACTCATTTAAACTTGATTTATTGCACCTTGGAATTTAAAGCTTCAGATGAGATTAATGGGCTGTTTTCTGGTTACATCATCTTCATGGATTGTCAAGACAAGCCTACACTGAAATCACAAAGGAAAGTTTGGTTATAGTCCCCTGTTAAAACACTGGAGTGACTGCTGTTTCTAAGAAACTCAGTTGGATAACATAACAGATAGGCTTCATGAGAAATAAATATGGAATTTCCACTGTATTAGAACAGTGAGCTGTAGCAATGTTTTACATTACAGGAACAGGCCGTATATTTTTAAATACATCAGACATGACTCATTCTTTACTCCACGCTCTGATTGGCTGAGAGAACATTTTTTTCCCCTTTTGGACTAAATTTTTTTTGTGAGCTTGAGCACTATACTTACCTTTTCTAGTATAGTTAAGTTGTAAGTTGATAGCAATAGTGGATAGGCTGGGGGGGAGGATTTTCAGAGGCAGAAAAGATCACCACATATCCTGCTGCTGTGATCTGAGGCCAAAGTGTAGGTACAAGCAGCACTTGCTAAAGGGTTTATTTATATTGGAGTGGCACCTACAGACACCTTGGAGCTTGGATCCCATAGGTTCAAAGCCAGCAGTCAACCCATCCTCCTACCCTGCAAGTGAAACAGCATTACTTAATTGCTGTTGTGAAAAAATTAAGGTTTAGTCTACAACCACGTTCCTAGAAGGAAAGTTAGAATTGTCCAGCACTACAACTTCGACACATTTTGTTGTTGCTCTGAGATTTCCTTGGGGCTAGACAGCGATTTCCATCAGATGTCCATACTAGCACTTAACGAAGAGTGAAAACCAACTGCAAGTCACACTGTCAGCCACAGCAAAGCCTTAGGACTAGATTACGAGTGGGCTCAAGCGCCCACCCAGAAGGGCTGGGAGGGGGAAGGACAGCAGATGGGATTCCCCCACACACACACACCAGCACGCAAAGAGAAATTCTCAAGGCGTTATGAGACAGGTCCTTGCAAAAAGCCACGTCTGCTCCTCAGCCAGTAACACAGCCACCCGTTTTAAGGTGGGAGCCTCCCCAATAGCTCTCTGATGGGCTCCACGTGTTTTAGCAGCTTGCCGGGCTTCCAGGAATGCAGCCTGAAGCCAATAAATAAATAGCTTAGTAAATATAAGATGCAAAGAACAATACTGTTTGTTAACGTACATCCAACCAATACAGATAGCCAAGCAATTTGATTCGGCTCAGCTTCCACACAATTTCAACCCCTGGGGGTATCTAGTTTAGAAAGCAAATTTCTTTACAATGAAATAGATTTGGCAGCCCTGCTGCAAATGAAGTTCATCTTCAGGGCAAAGAAAAAACCCCCACCACCCTCCAAACCCTGCTAAACAGTTGCTGTGTAATTTATGTCAAATTACTGGTTGCTAGGAGGAATAGATCCAGATTTGCCCACATTTACTACAGAAAAGGGATTATAGATCTTTCATTCAGTCCATCAGAAGCATTATCAGAGCTTCTACTTAGTCTGCCAAATGTCTGATACATGATCTTTAGGGGGTTTTGTCCGTAGAGGTTTCGTTTCTTTAACAGCCTTGTTTAAATGATGGAGAAGAACATCAGCCGACTGTAAGGCTGAGCCATACATGGAGCTCTTAAAGGACTAATAAAATCAGAGCGCTTGAGCTTATAAACATCTCAGATTTTTAAATCTCCAGAGGGGAAGGTGTGAGAAAGTGCAATAAAACCAGAAAAGTAGGTATTTCTCAAAGATACAAACCAAATGGGGGGTGAGGGTGGTGGTAAGGAAATTAAAAGAGACTTTAAAATACACACTTCTCTAAAAAAAGATATATAGTTTTTAGACTTCTTTTGGGGTTTAGGGTGAACCAGCTTTACTTCCTATCCAGCTATAAAGAGCTTGCATTCAAGCAGGAGTCAGGATTAATCAGAAATTAGTAGCACTGCAATTTTCTTCACAAATTCACATCTACAGAACTGCTCACACTTTGCTTGGTCTCAGATTTGATCTGAAAGAATAATAGGACCCTAACGAATAAATGAAAGCCAGCTATCAACACAAACCTGACTGTTCAGAACTATTAAATATATATATATTTTTTTTTTTTCTAAATGGATGAATCTTTGTAACACGTGAGCAGCTGTTATATCTAGCTCCGATGTATTTTCTTTCCATGGGTTGGAAGTACATAGTAAAGCAGCATGTAGGGTAATTAAGACTGAAAGCCAGCACATTTATGGGTGCCAGTAGATGCTTCTCAGTAGTTCATTGGGCTTACCATAAATTTACATGTTTGTTTAACTGAGACTATTCGCTGGATGGGGTTTTTCTTCTGCTTTTATAGATAATTTTTCTAATGTGAGAAAATTTAATTAATGCAAAACCAACGTGCCGCAGCGTAGGATTCTGCAGCTCTGCTCTGGCATAACTGCTAGGACAGGCAGAAATTAAATTTAGCTACCTAGTGCTGTTGACTAAAGATTCCTAGATTGTGGCCCATGACTTGACCTGTGGTTTGCAAAGCAGTAGCCTGTGGTCTGGGCACAGATGAGCAACAACAGGGACCTTATTCTTCTCCTTTCTGTCCACCTGCTCCCTCCCATTAAGCTGGGGCTCAAATTGTGCTCAGTCCAAAGGTACTTACTGGACCTTATAATGGAAAGACTGAAGGTCATTGCTCCAGCTGACGAAAAGAGGCCATGTAATTGCCGGTGGGAGTGGAGGTGACATTTATCCTATGAATTTACCTTGAGCCATCTATGATAGCGGATGAGACCTATCATGAAGTCAAGATATAACCGCTTAATGACAAAAGTTGAAATGCCACAACATCAGCCGGCACACTTCTGTGATTCATCTTGCACTGGCCAACTCCCTCCCTCTGTAGAGCAAGGTGCCCTCACAACTTCAACCTGCTGACACGCTTGCCCTGGGGTCCCTCTCCGGGCTCAAGCTGAACTCTTGGTCATTGCAAGCACTGAAGTTGCCAGAGTAGGAACATGGCGTAGCTGTCGGTGCAAATCAGCTCTGACCCAGATGCAGTGTCACCTTCACAAGACTTATTTGTGCGCCGTATGGTACGAGAAATCAGTTTTATGGTATGGAATTTCCCTTAGTCTTAGGCCTTAATTAGGATCAAATCAGCATAGTAGGAGCTGAGAAACTCCAAGGGTGTTTGCATCTGCATTTATCAGTATAGCGGCCTAGGCAACTGCCTCCACCATCCAAGCATAAAAGGTCACCTGCTCTCCAATACAAGTGGATGACAGGACAATGTCCCATTGAGTAGGTGTAAGTTTGCTTTTGGGTAACCATTAACAGGAGCTCAATGTACAAACAACACCTCTTTCCACCCACTCCTCTCAACCCCACACAGGAGCAAACCCCAGCAGTGAATGTAGTTATGGTACGGTGTGTGCCCAGTGAGTCTTTTATAGTCTTTGACCTTCGTTTTGCCCAGAGTACAGCCTTGTTCAGTAGCATTACTTAATATCCCATGTAACACCACCCCTGTTTTCTCACGGGGAGTCATGTCCCTGTGAGAACAAGCTGGGTTTTGCTTTGCTCTAGTTCCTAAGTAGATTTTCCTTTGACTTGGGGAATCACATGTATCAGACTACAAGACTATGGAGGCTGTATAAATGGAGGATGTATTAGAAGATGTATTTGGGACCAACAAATCTGATGAATACACTGAGTCAAGAATTCAAGATTCTGGACTCTGATCATTTCTTTATGTGATTTTGTACGTGCTGTTTAACAATAAACTCTAAAGATCATCTTAAGTGCTTCATGAATGTGGAGCCTTCTGTCAAATAGCACACAGCACAGATAAGACATTTGAGATACACATACTGATCTACCAGGCTGTGTAAAGACGGCTGAGTGAAACTTCGTAGTTTTTGGCCACTTATTTTGGTCAAGAAAAATGCAGCTAAGGATGTGGCTTGTTTAAACCAAAATCACTGTCAAAATGAGCAGAGCTACACTGATTTGGCAGAATTTCTGGTCTTTGATATTCTTAAAATATAGATTGCTAGTAGCTGTATTTGCAAAGAAACCAGGTGTTTTCATTGCATCTGTTAACTGCACCCAAGTGAAAAGCATTTTTAAAGTCCCATGGAGAAATAATCCCTTTTCTATTCTATATATTCAGAGGCCTTGTTCACATGAGCCTATCTTTTTCAACAAAACGCCATCATGAATCACAGGCACTGGCTTTTTTCTGTTACTCATAAAATTTTATCCTTGTAATTACTGCAAATTCACTACTATGAAAACACAATTAAGGAAACTTCATACTAGCCCACCACCAAGTCCTTGATAACCAGTTACGTGTATGTGTGCTGAAACGGTTATGTCGTGTGTGCAAGCTGTTTGCAAAGTATTCCATAGTAACCAAGAGACTTTGGGGGGATGAATCACCTCAATACAAGTTCTGTTACAGGTCAGCAAAGGAAGGGGAGGGAAAAGCCAACCTAAACAGCACAGGTAATTGATCTCAAATTCTTCTGTTTATACACCCTGTGCCCTGAAGGCATATTGCGAGTCCCTCCAGATTGCTAGAAACGTCATCTCTTCCCCACGTTTCCTTAGAGACAAGGGTGAATCAGCCTGGAGAAAAGCAGCTGGATCTGATAAAAATTCCAGAGGGATAACCTGGCCCCTCCGCCTCTTTGCCTAAGACTTCCAGAGCAGGACTCTGCTTTCTCCTGTTACTTCAACCTCAGGGACTTCTGTTTTGAGGGAGGAATGCAACACCATCACACTAAAACTGCAAGGGTCTCAGGAGGGTTCCTCTTTCTTGCTGACATTTCATCTCTTTCCCTATTTTCCCACGCTTTGTTTATTCTCCAGTATCTGTTGTTAAGCGAGTGGCTCAGGCAGTTCTGTCTGTCTGTCCCTGCAGCTTCATTAATGCACAAGCTGAGCTCCTAAATTAATTAATTCATTTCCTCCATCCCTTTGACATACAGAATTATTAATATCCTGGCAAGGCACTTAGGGACCAAAGATTACAGGCATCATTTGCAGCCCACTGGATCAGACGCAAGCTCTCATCGCACTGGATCGGGACCAGGAACTGTGCAGCAGAGCTGAAATTTTATTCCCCCGCCCAGCCTCTTCACCTTCAATGCATCTCCCCTCCAGCTGTAACTTTGGGTTACTTTGGCAATAAAAGATAGGCCTGTTCAGATCCTCTCCCTTCCAAGCTCATAATTTCTGAAGAGATGCTCTGCTTGGTGGAAAATGCCCTGAACCAGCAAAGAAGGACATGCAACGTAACCACCCGTGAAAGGCATGATAAAACTTTCATCTGAAAGCTGCACAGTTCTTGAACTTGTGGGCCTTTTGTAAATGCCATCCAAATTACTTAACAGGTAAGTTTTATTCAGAAAGCAGAGGAATCACAGAAGGGTGAGAGCATGTAGATAAATACACTTAAAAGCAAAAGAAACAGAAGCTTTTAAAAGAAATGGCATATTTGTTATCATTCACTTCTTGAGTTCGAAGTAGTGATCGGTGGCCAGAGAAATATTTTCAAGTTGTCTCAGACAACCCTTTTAAATTGATTTCTATTGTGCTTTAATTGGTATGTTACCTTTACCTCTTTAATGAGCTTGATACAATCTACTGACTTTTTTTTTTTATTCTAAACTCTAAGCCTTTAAGCTACTACTACACAGCTCCAGACATCAGTGTTGTATATTTAACATGCAAAGGTGTAACAGGTTTCATTCATAAGTCTCAATATATTCTGTAGCATAACACAGTCAGAGTCAAATCTGCTGTAATTAGCTGAAGCTCCATTCAGGCAAAATGAAACTCAGCTTTCTTTTGTGAGTGCCTCTTTCTGGGGAAAGCCTTTGAAATCCACAGCAGACCAGAAAAAAATGAGAAGTTCCTCCTACTCTTTCCAATTTCAACAAGTTGCATTTTTTTTTCATTCATGAGCATAGAAGCTATTAATAAAATTACTGAATGAAAACGGTTAACCCCCAAAAGTGACACATACCTTATGCTTTGCAAGCCAACATGACAACAGTCAAAACAGAAATCAGCCTTTCAATACCTCAGCACATAACGCTGTCTGCAGTTTAAAAAAATATATCAGACTACATCATATCAGTTGCAGACAGATGAGTCACTAGAAAGCTTGAGACAAGCAGACCTAAAGTCACCTCCAGCCTGCAAAACACTTCCCGTCTTTAATAAAAAGCGGTGGAGGATTCTGTCAATGAAGCAAAACGCCTGGCAGACAGATGCGCTGTGCAGAGCCCTGCGCTTCCCGTCCCCTCCCGGGGAAAGGGGGAACCGAGGGCGAAGAGGAACGGCGGGGGAAAAGGGACAGTGAGTTTCTCTCCAGCAAGCCTGCAGTTGGTAGAGCAACAGGATTTGCCCCCGAGGAAAGGAATATGACAACAGCCCTCAAAGGAAAAACATGGGATGAGGCACAGACATTTTGGGCTGGAGGGTAACAAAAGCTTTGGTTGGTTAGATTTCTATCAAGCAAGTACCATCAAGCAAACCTGCCACTTTGCTTTACCCTGCCTAAAAGCACCCCTCCATCGCAAGGTTTTGTGCCAGCAAGCACCAAGATCTATCAAAGTGACCACGTGGGTTACAGCAAGCAGCTTTAGAGGGCTCGCAGCAAGATTTGGGCATCTGTTTAGAGGGCTCCCCATCCTCAGCAGGGTCAACCTATGAATGCAAATGCCTTCTCCCCTCTCCCTGGGCTTTTCTGTTAATAAACCAGCAAAAGAGCCCATTACCAGGTCCTGTAGCATCTCTAATTGAGAGCAGTGCAAAGAGGAGGGAAGGTTGGTCTCCTCAGCTCAAGGGATCCCCCTTTCCTGGTGCTGGAGACCCCCCCAGTTGGGATTCATATCACAGCCTTCCAAAGGCAACATGGATCCACCTACAGTAAGAATGGCTCACGTTAAAACCTACTCCTCTCTTGACTCAGCATTATTTGTAAGGTTCCTCTGTTGACAAAATCTTCACCAGTTCTCCCCTTACTGATTTCCAGAAGAGAAAGGACAAATACAGGCAAAATTTCTGCAGCCAAACTTCTCTAACTTAGTTCTCATGTAAAAAAAAATATATATATATATATAAAAAAAAAATCAGAAAACCTCCTTCCATCACTACCTCCCCTTGAACCTCTCAGACCCTTCTTACAGGTTTTAAAGAAAAAAGGGTTTCACAACCTCAGACATGTCCTATGCTGTTGAGGCTGTCAGACCCCAGGCTCTCTCATGTCCTGCCCTTTGCTTCCATCTTCCCTCGGCAGCTCTGCCCCGCAGCAGCAAGCCTGCTGTGAGAGGCTTTCAGGGTGGAGCAGGTAAGGCACAGCTCCCAGCCCCTGGAAAAACATCTCCGAAGGTCTGGCTTGCTAGTTTTCCAATAGATCCACACCCATCACAAAGCAGCGCTCAGCCTAGGGCAGGAAGGGGAAAGGGGTGGCTGGGCCTAAACCGGGGCAGTTTGCTGGGCAAGAAGAGAAATCAAGCACCTGCACTGCCGCGTGGAGAGCCCCTCGGACGATCATCTGCGTGATTCTCATGCGCAGCCATGCAGCTGGAGTATAAGCTTGAATTTCTGTTGGGTATTTGACATGAAAGTTATTTCTTTTGGACAGCTTGCTGCGGTCAGAAACAGGATTTACTGCCTTTGCTACCAGGGCAGCTGCTGCGGGAAGGAAGATGGGCAGTCTGAGAGTGCCTCTGTCTTCAGAGGCCAGCTGAGGTGCTGGACCCAGGCTCCAGCATGTCCGGGCAGGGGAAAAACACCCAGGCAGGTGAGGAGTGACACAGAGCCAGAGTGGGCTTGCCAGCCACATCAGGGTGGGTGAGAGGGAGAGCAGAGGTGAGCAGCCTGAGCAAGAGGCTTTGCAGGCTGGGGAGGGAGAGGGAGAAGTTACGTACAGAAAGAGGAATGTGTGTTACCTTTCATTTCAACTTAGAGACACGGGGGAGCATTTTTCCCACCCATGGATGATTCTGAGTTCAAAAAAGCTAGATGAAACCACTGGACATAAAAAAAAAATAAAAAAAAAAAAAAAAAAAAAAACAAACAAAAAAACACCCATACAAATCTGAGCACAAGCTCAGGACCTCTTTCAGTAAATAATGTGCCAAAGGGTGGTTCAGTCCTAGCTCAGGCAGGGCCCCTTATCTGACCCTGAGCAAGTCTCCAATTGCCTTACGTTTCACCCATCTGAAAAATAAAGAAGAAAGCTTCCTTATCACTCAGAGGTGAGAGGACAACAGGAACAAAATGCAAATGAATGACAATGAGGGAGGGAGAAGAGGGTCAGATACTTGGAAAGACTAGTACAGCATGCATTTCCTCTCAATAGGACAGTTGAAATAGCTCAGCTCTGGGCAACCGTAATACTTTAAAACCCCAAATACTTATGAGCCTTAAGTTGTTATAGATTGCTCCCTCTTCTTTTTTTCCTTCCAATCCATCCCTTACCAAAATCATGCCCAGTGTGCTAGCCACAGTACACATATACATGAAGACATAGCTCCTGAATATTGCAGAGCTTAAAACAAGCAAAGAAGGGCTGAATATGCACCAATATACTACAGAAAGCCTATGAGTTTTCTAACACCATGTAACTGTAAAGCATTTGTCCAGGAAAATACCTGCCTCAGATACTGTATGGTTGCTGTGTCCTTTTTCCAAGCCTCATGAAAAGAGTGAAGGACTAAGGACTATATCAACACAGTGAAGGAATTCACCTCTCTTCATTGCTAATTGTAGAAATAGTGTTCAAATTCAGGTGACCAGGCTTGGGAACTCGCATCCCCTAAAATTTTCTTGTGTTTTACAACATCTTTTGAAATTTTGCTGTCACTGCCAGTTTTGTATGTTACCTGGGTAGCCATCCAGGCTCCTGTTATTCAGCACATCTCCCTATCTCAAAGCCAGCCCAGTGCAGGCACTTTCTTTCTGTCCAAGGAAGACAGGGCTCTGACCCTCACAGTTACCGCTGATTAGCCTGACAGCCTGCTCTCGGCTGACTTTCCCATGGAGGACTTGTGCTTCATCACTCCCTGACCTGTCGGGTGTTCCCATCTTGGGAGCAAGAAGCTCGCATTAAGCCTGGAAACAGCCTATGTTACACTACAACTATTGTTTGGTCAACAAACTTATCCCCTGGCAAAAAGATTTCTAATAAGAAAACACAACTTCCTAGCCCTTTTTAGCTACATGGGATAAAGCAGCACAAATTTATTTCCTTTATGGACAACTGTAAAATGTTTCATTTTTTAGGATGGGGTAGGTGACTTTTTGCTCTTGTTTGAGTGGTGCTGGGGGGCTCCCCATCCTCAGCGAGGCTTCCTGACCACCATCTAACCATTTCCCTGCCATCTTCCAGCCTCTCGGGCTCTCAGCAGAGCTAGAAACAAAATTTAATGGGCATTCAAAACCCTCTACAAATAACAGTTAAATGTCTCAGCATGTAGAGTTATTGTTCTGCTCTTGGCTAAAGGGATTTCCCCAAAAAACTTGGGTCCTGAATAAGGAGTGGAGTGCCCTGTGCTGTTCCCCTGGGGACACCTGGCCATGCAACCTCACAGGGAATAGCTCTGACTACACTCTACTCTGCAGCAGAAGATGGGGAAAAAAATTACTGCATATTATCTCCTATATGGACCACTGATCACCCTCACAATCTCAAGCATCCCCCTTTCCAATTGCTAAATTGCAAAAAAAAAAAAAAATCCTTTTTTTTTTTTCCAGTGAAAAGTGTCACCTCATAATAAATTGTGTTTAGTCATAATTTTCTAGTCTCAGGGGAAAAAAAAAAAAAGCATTAAATTAGTTTTTTATCCTTCAGTGAAAAGGGGAATAGAGTCCCATAGATTCCCTATCTTAAATCAGTCCTTTGCTATCCTTTGCAAAGGACTGAGTTAAGACAGGGAATCGTCTTTGCACAGCAAGACTAGCCCATCCAAAATATTGGCAATGGTGATACACACACTATTCAACACCTCTACTTTCTAATAACACAAATATCTTGAGAGCTATAATGATCATCTCTGCATAATTTCAATATCATCTGAAGAAAAATTATGATAAGGAAGAGAGGTGGGGAATGCTAATGCTGTCAAGTTTTAAGTGTGGATGCAAGTGCTTTATTAAATATTGTCCATCGAATGCTCTAACGCTGGAGGACCTTTGCCAAGAAGGAATTTGGCTCTGTGCACTCCTTTGTCCATTTATTGGGTTTCTTTAAGCCTTATTCCTGCCCTCATTTTGAGGACTTCTGAATGCATAAGTAAGCCTAAGATAGTGATGTCTCTGTTAAATATTTATGAAGTAAAGCCATTAGGATTTCAAGAAATTCATACGCTAGGCCTGATCCAGCAAAACACTTAAGCAGAATTTAACTTTGCAGTGAATAGGTAGACCCCGCTGCTCCATGTAATGGTTACGCTTACGCCTGTGCTAAAGATTTTAAGGGGTTGTTGCAAAGATACTCCACAAGTCCCCACTTCATTTTCTGACAATCATGAATATAAAAATCATTACTTCATCCTTCATGCATTGACTGTTATTTACATTAGCTGATTTCTTCCTTTCTATAACTCTAAATCATAAAATCTCCTTGTTTGACTACATGATGAGCTACCAGCAAGTGATGTATATTTAAAGCATCTTCAAAGAGCCTCAGAGTCAACAGGGCACAAAGCTACTCTATACAATCTGCTTGCCTGTTTCTGAAACTGCAAAGCCAGCCAGCATTTTTATATGCCTATTCAAGATAGAGCCCATGTTGAAAAAGACCAGTCTGATAGCTCGGGTGTTTTGAACACTGTACATAACAGTGACAGATATCTTGATTAAAATAAAACAACAGTTCAGAGTTGTCCCTGCTGGAATTGGCTGGCAGAGATGCTGTCGGCACAGACACGAGAACACCACGGGTAACTACAGCAAACCTGAGCCAAGGAAAAAGGAGGAATTAGAGAACGAAGGGCTCAGCCATCAAAAGGCCTCCTATCTGTTAAAAGCAAAATAGTTGGGTTAGATGAAATCCAGCTATTTGGCTAGGTGGTCGGATCCAACAAGACAGAATTAGGGTAATTTAACCCTGAGAACGGCCTTAGACCCACACATGGCCATGCTCGGTGGTGAGAAAGTACCAATTAAGTGTGTCCACAGGCTTCTCGGGCTCCCCACTCCCTGCTAGCAAAGATGTCACACATGAGTTGGAACAAGCTTTTGTCTTTCCACTCATCGACTGCTCCTGTTTGCCACCAGAGTTAAAAGACTGATGCTGAATGAAGTCATTTGTAACCTCTACAGGCCTTTCAAGCCAAAGCCCTTGGATTCCCTCTTGTTTTTTTCTCCCAGGCAATAAGTAAGGCCACCACTGTTTGCTACAAGCCAGGCGTGATTCTCATAAAGTGGTTTTCAACAGCAAATTTCAAGAAGTTGTAGAAATGCTCCAGGGTCAAAAAGACCTTTCTGGAGTGGGAGGATCACAGGCCAGTGGCTCTGAGTGTAGTCGAAGGCTGGCATCTTCTATAATTAATAGTATATATTTAAGAATATAAATCAATCCTTGCTAACCCAGAGTTCAGAGTTGGAGTGCAGTTTCACCTAGTGAAACTCAAGCATCCAAGTTGGATGCACTGCAAAGCATATGGGCAGATTTACTGCCACAGAACAGGAATTGCTCTGCATTAGGAAACTGCACCAGAGTAGTTCCTAAATCCCATCTTCTCACAACCTAACCTTAAATTGCAAGCAATTCCTTTCACTTGAGATTCCCAGCCTAAAAGCTTTCCTAAGAGTTTATCTTTTAAAATCTGAAGGAGTGGTTGTGTGATCTCCTGTTTCATCTGACAGTTCAGTGCTTGGTGGCAATTGCAAAGGCGTTCAGCTCGCTGCTGGAGAGACTTAAACCTGCAGATCCTGCTTTGCAGAAGACTGCCCTAGCATCCATTTTTTTTTGCAAAGTTGGTGCTCTCATTCCTTCCGTTTCCCAGCATACCATAGCCATTAGGCCAGGAGAAGTAAGCTGAGAATTAGCACAACTCTGTTGCTAGTGTTTTGGGCAGCAACCTGGAAACAGAAAGGGTTTGGGCGCAGGACCCTAAGCTTGCAAAGAATTTTACATTTGTAAGTGGGACTGCTCCATCCCACCATCAAAATTTTACAAGCCAGTAGCTAAAAAAACCATTGGGCAAGGACGGAGATGATGTGCTGGGTTTGACTGACCTTGAGAAGACCTGAAGCTCAGCATAGCTCACCCTTTGAGTGTGCTGTAACCATAATTTCTTGAGTGGGGGCAGATGCCACTGTTGCCCTGAGCTGTGCTAAGCAGCCACCCTGCCTTTGCATGGTCTGAGAAGGTGCACTAGTTTGAACCCTATGCATAAGAAACCAGAGGATAGCTAATTTATGGACGAAGGAGTAAGGAAGCACCAATATGTCTCGCTCTGTCCAGACCACAGGCATACCTAACTGTGAGCAGGATTTTAGGTGGTTGGTGAAGTCAGCCCGTGTTAGTCTCAGCAGCTATGCCAGCTTAAACAGTTCCCACCTTTGCCTGTCTCCCATCCATCACCCCTCTGCTTTGACAGCCCAATTGATCTCGGGGCTTCCCAGGACACAGCATTAGTGAACAGAGGAGGTTAGACTTTTCTTCTAGGATTATTTTATAGCCTGGAGCAGTTCACTGACCCAATTTAACATGCTGGTTTATCAAACAGCCATGCCATCCACTGGGTCAGAAACAAGCAGGTAAAGGGAAGCAACATAGGGGATGCTTTAGGCTACTATTACTAAGGAGGAAAGGACCTGTGGATCTGCCTCTGGGATCAGGCAAGAAGCTGACTAAGGATGTGGGGATCCCTTTCTGGAATCAGGTGCTTTCAGTCTCCTCTGGGGCAACTCCCTCCTTTTGAACTAGGGAGTCACTAGCAGACAGACTCTTTACTGTTGCTCAATTAAGTGACTCATAATTAACGTTTAAACCTTCCCTGTGACAACGCCTCTGTGCCAGGCTTGTAGATGCACTTTTCCCTAAAATCCCACTAATTTGCCAGCATCATGCTGTTGATGAGTTGTTCAAAACTGAACACATGTTGCTAAGGGCCATAAACACAGTGCCTGTTACCTCCTTGTCTCAGAAGACACTGCTTCAAGGCACCGAGCCTACCATTTAATTAACAGTTATCAGCGAAGGGAATTGTATATATTGCAGAAGCAGCCAGTATAGAAAAACCATCTGGGCAGATGTGTCAGAAAAGGGGATCTCTCTCATCCCTGCAGCCTGTGTAACACAGGGGTCTCTGGGTTAGATCTCTGTTGCTGTTTTAACCAACACACTTATAAATGCGAGGCTAATTCCAGGACACAAAATATTTGTGGTTTAAGGCTACGACGCCGCTCTAGGTAAGCCACAAATGTTTGTGTCCCAGAGCAAGCATTTCCAGGGTGTCCAGACAATCCAGGAGAATGAATTTTATTGAGCTGTCAGGCAGATGCACAGACTCCTGTCTAGACGTACGAAGCACACGTCAGGACAGGGCAGGTGGACGGGACACACGTATGAGGAGAACGTGGGTGGCAGCAGGAGATAGCGAAGGGAGCAGTGTTCGACAGCGTAGCAGATGTCTCGGCTTTCCGTTTGTCTAATCAATGCCAGACAGCCTTACAGGGATTTTATTTGGCAGACAGACCTCCTCCTCGGTCTTCCTTGAGGCCACATCCTGTCACAAGCCTGCATAAGATTTGGTATTAAGAATGCAGCAACACAAATATGGGCACATAAAAACAAATGGATTCTAGCAGAGGAGATTGTTTGGGGATAAATGCAGCTTTTAAACATTTGTCCTCCAGATTATAACTTGTTTCCTTGAAGAACCACCTATGGACACTTAACTCCCATAAAAACTGGAGCCTCAGTTCCTTGGTGGGGATTCACCTCAGTCGCTTTGGGAACTAAAGTGGAAAGATGCTACAGACACAGGTAGCCAGGACATGGCAGGTTGGTTGTACAACTATCTCTAACTCCCAGGGGACACAGCAGCATTGGATTTCTGAAAGGAATTGATGCCAGCTCAAGTTATTTGAGGGTCTTGGATTATAGAGAGAGAAATGAGACAGCAATTAGAGGGCAGTGCAAGAACACCTTTCACTTTTGCCCCAGATTTAGGTGGGACAGGTGGTCCCAAGCAATGCTAAAAGCTCAGGCTGGGCATGTCTCACAGAACTGTTGAGCAGGATTTGCCAGTCAAGATACAACTTCGCAACAAAACTTTCCTGGATTATTCCAGCAAAGTATCAATACATCCAACTGGACACCCGCCCAGACCACAGAGTTGTTCCAACAGCCTTGCTGGAGAAGTAAGCGCACCAGAATTCTCCAATCTGCTTTAACAAACTTGTGCTAAATCTGGAGTTTCCCAAAAGCTTTTTAAAAAAAAAAAAAAAAAAAATCTCTGCACCCAGTGGTTAAAAAGAGGCAACACTGTGTCAGTGACCAAAGGAAAGGACAGGTCCCTTGCTAATTAAAAAAGTAATTACATACCTTGTTTGTGAAAGTGTTCCCCTGCCAATGGAAACATAATTTTTAATAATTTTTTTAAGAGGCTGTTTTTTTTAATAACCGCCCTATAAAGCAAGCTGGGAATAAATACCCATTAAAATCAGATATAGAACTCAATATTAAAGGAAAAAAAAAAAAAAAAAAAACACACTGGATTTAACTTGGTAAACTTTCTCTTCATGTTCCCAGACCCTGCAGAGCCGCCTCACTGTGCTGCACTCTGCAATCCTTTCAGCAATTCCTCCATCTCCACTAAAACCCAGTTGCAGACAAACTGGACAGGCCAAACTCTTCAGTGCTATGAAACCATGTGGCTTTTTGACAGATTATCTGGACCTTCTGGCCTCTGTCCTCTTTTCCTCAATTTTTTCAGCCCCATTCCTTCTCATTTTCGCTTGAAAGGAACATAACAAGAAACAGTCCTTATACACAAACTCTGGAGAAAACAGGTACCATCCATCACATCACTTTGGGCAGAGTAGACTATGACAGAACCACAAAGGACAAAGAGATCTAAGAATATGCATATTTTTGCCCTCTCGTATCAAGTAAATCTTTAAGCATGAGAACTAAAATACAGTCTGCACCCAAGTATTTTTTTTTTTTTTTTTTTTTTTAAAGATGATCAAGTCCAGACAGAATTGAAGAAACTTCTACCTTGCCACATGAGCAGTGCTCATCCCTTAGGACAGTAGCTCAAAACTGAGATATGAGGAAGCCAAAGGGACAATCTGGTTAAATTACATAAACCTATTTTGCTAGTATAAAAATAAACAGATTTTCAAATTATTTTTGTCCTGAAATCCCTTAAAGCAGACACTGTTTTTTCAAACCTTCACAAGGTTTTTAAGAAGGTTTCCCCAAGATTTTAATGCAAATATCAATAATACATACTGACTGCCAGAAGACAAAAACATTTTGATTAACAATTTTGCTTGAAGTTTTATAACTTTAAAAAAAACATTGTCATAAAGACTTTCACAGAGGTACCTTTCTGTGGAAAATTTTGTTTTACTAAGCCCATTGATTTTCACACAACTTTTTGGACTGCTGCTAATGGGATGAAAGCTGCTCCTATTTATTTATAAACAGGAATTTGTAGGCAGAAATTTTGGGGCCCATGCAGGTGTGCACACATAAGGGCAGCCTCACCCTTGCCTTCAGCTCCACACAACCTTGTCTAGCTGCGTCTTAATGCCGGTTAGATTTTTAACAGGGAAGAGGATGATGTTGATGGAGTTGTAAGGACAAGGTCAGCACCGCGTTAACACAGCACAGCAGCACATGGCAAAGGAGGAGCTGCATTTACTGATGAAATAGTGTAGACATACCTTGAGTTTCCTACTGTAAAATGCAACCCTTTAGTCAGGATGCTACAGCGGTCAATAAAATAGTAGGGCAAGAGTTGGTCCTGCATTTCCATGGATGAAGAGAGGAGGGATGCAGAGGTCATGCAGGGGCTGGAGTGCCCTCCTCATGCACCTGGGGCTTCAGGAGGAGTCATATCTCCTTTGAAGTATGATTACAGCTGTGCAAATAATTACATTTTGGTTCCCTGGCTGAACTTGAAAACACAGTATTTTGTTTCAGATCCATCCAAAATGATTTAAAGATTTTGAGTGCACCAAAAAATAGAAATCATCCACACACCCCCTCCCCGACCTGGAGTCAAACAAAACACTGCATTCATCTCAGAAGGAAAAGATAAAATATTATTTTAAATGTGCGTTTTTAGCCAGCGACACTGCCCTCAGCACACTACGAAAATACACACAACAGAAATGAAACAGCTTCATCTGAAGGGTTTGCAAATCAACACTGCAAATCCATAGCATCTTTCAAAAGGCATGAAGGGTTGACACAGGGCCACCTCAGCACAGGCAGGACAGGCAGTAGGGTATAACAAAACGCCTGCAGGTCTCATGCTTACTTCGCGCAGGTGCCACGCTGATGGTTTACTGCACCTTCCCCTTCCCAGAGCAGCCCCAGCCACTGACAATTACAGAATGAGGCTACCTGAGGTGCCCACCCGAGAAGCCCTGAGCCAGCCTAGGATAGACACATTTCCTAACTTGAGTTCAGATGTTGCTGGTGTACTCACCAGCTCCATACCTTGAGTGCCCCAGGGTAGACCCCATTCCAGCCTAATTCAACCATGACCTGAATTAAATGAATGGGTTCCACATTAATACATCAGATAAGGCACATGAGAAACACATGGTCCTTGAAGTCACTTCTGCTGGAATTGGAGTACATATCCTCTTTTGGAGAAAGGCACAGGCAAATACAGAGCTGGTGATCTCTTTCCAGAAAGGCAACACATTTATGCATTAACATGAAGGTATGAAAACCTCTCAAACACACTTTATTCCCACATGTAAGATCCAGAGCTACCTCCACATTTCCACTATAGAAGGAGAGGATCTGGGCCAGCCAGACACACGCTAATTCCCCCATCCCAGCTGAAGGCATGGGAGAATTGCAGCTTGTTCACCCACTGGGAAGATTTAGCATATATAGAAGCCAGTCCAGGGCCAAGGAGGATCCTGACTGCATGTAAGCTTGCTTTCCCTCAGGAAGTCAAGAACTGCTGATTTCAGTGGCTCCTGCCCTTTTTTCCTAGAATGTAAGAGCTGGGATGAGGGGTGCAAAGGAACATGCCTATCACTCTCCCCTTGTCTGAGATTACTCTCCTGCTACTAAAACTTCTCCATCCGCATGCTGACTCCCTCACTGCAGGCAACAGCTGTGAATTTGAATCTAGCCCGGTGTTGCCATATGGTTCCTTCCTGTCTTTCACGGGAAGGATTTGCAAAGGAAACTATTTCAAGTGGGATGTGACACAAGCCCTGGAGTTTGGGGAGAGGGAAAGGCACACATAAGCTGTGTGAATGCTAAACAGCAAAATATTAGACCCTAGAAGGCCAAATTCAGCAAGTCTGACAATACTATGCAAAGCAGAGTACTGATCCCAACCATACAGTATTTCCCAATGTGTTTGGAAAGCAAAGTTTGCTACTTATGTCTTTACTACCCGTATCATCTTAAAATAATCTGGAAAGTGATTTTGGCTTATTAAAATTAACTTTCTAAGAAGCTGGCATTTATCCCCTCCCATATAGGTAGAAGTCATCAACAACATTGCCACCACTTGCTCTACAACCACACATGAAATGCCTGCTAGGACTCATGCTGAACAGAGCAGCCTGTGCCCTGAAAGGTCTCAGCGCTTTGAGCTCATTTGGAGAAGCCCCTCCATGCCAGAAGAGCCCCACAGAAGTCAGTGGGAATCCATATGATTGAGATTTTGTGGCCAGATCTGGGTTTACAGAGGTGGGGTAGATGAAAGATGACAGAAATAAGTGAGGCACTCGTGTTTACATTGCCTGACACAGCAAATGCCAGTTTTCATCCCCCGGGGACCACTATCGTGGCCTGGGGCAATGCATCTCCTGCTATTATCATGAATATAAGCCTGCACATAAGTCTCCTTAAAATAGTTTGCATATAAAGTGAAACTGGCATACTTTGGCATATAAAACTGTATTTAATGAAGGACTGGTTTAAAAATGCTAGGTAGTTGCCAAGAATATTTCACCAAATCAGAATAGGCACTTGGCCAGGCTCTTGCTGTTCCAGATGCATTAACGTCGAGGCTCCTATTCTGAGTGCCTGGATGACTCAACTGTAGAAATGCACTCCAGCCCCAGGCTCAGCACAGAGGGTGGAGGAAACAGTCTGGTCCAGCACGAAGACAGAGTCAGTGGGAGCCTGTGCATTGCCTTTAGTGGCCTTGGATCTGGACCTGCTGTGTTTATATTCCCAGCATACATTTCCCTAGCAATATCCCACCATTGCACAAGCAGCCTGGGACACCTTCCCCAAATCTTCCTCTGCCATCTCCTCAGATTTTAGATCAGTGATCAGAAGTCAAACCTCTGCTGTATTTTTTCCAGGTTCCAGAATACCCCCCAAAATCACCTCTAATGAGTCTGCAGGAATTGAAGAACAAGTCCAACAGCAAGAATGAGACAGTTTAATTACTGGTCTTTTAAGTAAGTCAAAACTGCAATATTGTATTGGGAAGCATTTCTCCCCTATTAATGGTTAAATCAGTTTTATAACAGGTTTCAGCTAGTTGGTATTTGCCTATCTTGCATATACAACAGAATGAAAAAGTGACATCGTGAAAGTCCGTAACAAGAGTCTTACAGGCAAAACTGGAAATTTGTCATTTAAGGTCTAGATCTGCCATCCAACTCTTGACTGTAGTTGAGGTTTGAACAGAAATGGTCTCATATTCAACAGCTTCAACAAGATATGAGGAAAGGGCCCAAGGCAAAGATGATAGATTGGAGAAGAATTAGAAAGCACAATATGGAAGATCAGTCACAGCAGAAAAGGGTCCTCTGTGTTTGAAGATTGCTTGCACCCAACCTAACTCAAACTGGAATAGGATTCCCTTTCCTCAGCTACCAAATATGAGGGACAGAGAACAACGAAGAGACTATGAATTGAATGGATCAGGTCCTCAGTTAATGGATGTACGTCCATTCCTGGTCTGACACGATTGTGTAGCAGTAAATTATTTTAGACAGCAGTTCAGTCATTCTTGGGGCAGGAGTTAACCTGGTTTACAATGCCAGCAGACAGCTGGCCAGCAGCCACTATGAGGCTGAATCCTGCCCTGCTGAAGGGGTGAAAGGTCCCTTTGCATTCAGTAGGTTTCCAGCCTTACATTACAGCCCATCTATTATGCTATTGGAGTATGTGTCACTGCTTGAACTGATACTCCAAGTCAAAGTTTCATGGTAATGCATACACCCCAAAAAAGTAAGTGTGCCTGTGGTTCTTGGAAGCCTGAAGTTTAAAATTCTGAATAGCATAACAAAAACAACTGATAGATTATTCAGTGCATCATCCATGGCATTTATTAATATTAGGTCATCCGTGCTCATTGGCCGCTTTTCTCCTCTGAGTAGCCATCAGTAGAGATTTCTTTCCTTCCAAATGATTTCTCCCTTCTTGAGTCAGAAGGGACCTATGTGAAAAAGTCATCTTTTGGAAAAATACAGTAAAAGAAAAAAAATCTATCCCTAAATTGCTCCTTTTCAACACAGTCTGAATTACAGTAGCTTTTAACAGCATAGCAGAATAGCTCAACATACAAGGCTTCCTTTCTGTTGCAGAAGAGGCTAAGACAGAAAGTTAAAACTTAATGTTTACATCCTTTTCTAGACAGATGGTTGTTTTTCTTTTCTAACCAAATATGTATATCTGGCCTGGCTCCAGTGCCCCGGTGGTGGTGCTGTCATACTTTACCCTGTCTCTTGAAAAAAAAACCAAAACCAAGCATGCTTTTCCTAACATACCAAGCTAGACACTGTATTTTCCAAGTCCACCACTTGCACAGTCACTGCTTACCCCTTCAAAATCCTGGAAATGCAAATAACAGCATCTGAGCACTTGTTACTAGCACTGTTGCATCTTCTCATGGTTCAAACGTCTTCAGCAGTGAAACTGCCACAGTTTAATTTTTTGCAGCTCCCTCTGCTAAACAGGGTGAAAGGTGTAAACTGCCCATTTACAGCCTTCTCCATAAATCTTCTTTCTCTCAGGGCTCAGAACCCTGCTGATGAAGAACTCAAGCAAAGGGCTTTCCATTGACATCAGCAAGTGTTGGATCAGGCCTGAAACAACTATAAATGTAAGCTTTCTTTGCCTCTAACAAAACTTACGAGCTTCTGTGCTTGGAATTTTGCACTTTTCAATCCAAGCTCAGACTCTCACTCTATTTCTGGAAGCTTTCAAAAACATTCCAGCAACCGCCTTTCTTGGACTTGCGATCACATAATGTATCTTTACATCCAGCCACTGAAGAAGTGAAAGCAATAAATAAATAAATCTGCAAATTCTACCTTTCTTCAGCATGTCATTCATTTTAAGTGGCTCAGACAGCAGAAGGCTATAACGCTCTACTTTCCTAAACTGAGAGATTGCAGTTCTGATTTTTATTGGGTTGACTGAACCATTTGCAAGGGATTTCACCTTAAGTCAGGAAATCTGCCAGCACATGTCTGGGTTCATGCTCAGGCAAAGCACCATGTCCATGTCATGTATTTTCTTGGGCCCTGTGAGCATGTCCTAAGCCTGGTGAAGTATAAAAAGGAGCCTTTCCAAAGACTTCATGGACTTTGAGTTAGGCAAAGAATACAATCATTAACATTGCTCTTGGAACACCTCTTTTCCTTCATAGCAATCACAGAGAAACAGTTACTTGGCCTATGCCATCTGTAGTTTTCTAGTTGGGGTTCATCACTGCCTTCCTGACAGCTTCCTTCTGAACTAGTGGCAATTACGCGAGCATAATTAAAACAACATAATCCTCTAAAGTTTAATTAACACCTCTCAAAGCACCAGTTCCACCACAGATCCCAAATCAAAGGGAACTTAATTTCAAGCACCCAAGCGAGTGAGGGCTTGTCTCCAAACAGCTGATCCATGCACAGTATTATCTATTTCCATAGAAGAATAAACTGAAGTTACCGCCAATGCAACATTTTTCTGGGGAATCCCCTATGTCCTTTCCCCACCACCACAGAGGATGAATCATTTGTAAAATGAGACAATATAGTACAGACACAGGGAGCTTTTCTAAAGATGAATGGAAAGGTCAAATACACACTGCACAGATAAAATCAGTGTATATTAATCAGAGAGATTTATTTTTCACAGGCAGCCAATTTCACCTTACTGTAATATAAAAGCCTGGCAAACTTCACGTGAAGATTGAGCAAGTCTTAAGGTAAATATTGGTAGAACATGATCCTAAATTTAGTATTTACATTAAGTGGAGATATTTAAAAGAGTGATTTTTATCAATTTGAAATTATTAATAAATCCCACCACAAGTTCAGAAATCAGAATTCCCAAAATACTAAAATTGGGACTCTCACCTTCACTGAAACAGTAATCATGCAAGTATAAGCAAGCATAAGGATAAAAGGGGAAATATACCACTGGATCCATTGGTTAGATATGAGAAGAAAATGGTACACCAGTTGAGATTAAGACTGGACACTGGCTTTCCAAAGAAAGAAAAATCAGTCCATATTTTCAGTGAGGGACAGAGAAGAAGAAACCAAAGACAGTTCTCTGCTTCCCACTGACAAAAGCACCAAAGGGAAACCTAAAACTTTTGATTTTGGTTGCTGTTTCTCTAGACATAAAGGCCAAAAGCTAAGCATTCAACAGGAAGTTGAAAGAAGTTGCCAGGCTGGAACCCACACTGAAAGATAACATTCAGGAACAGGAATACAGTGTGGAAACAAAGATATGGAAAGACATACACTTGTAACAGCAGCAAAACGCTAGAAGGTCATGTGTAAGCTAGCAGGAGAGCGCACCACAGCCAACAAGCATTACAACTCTCTTTACAGAACCATCATCCTGCCTTTCCCTTTTCTTTATAGCCCAGGAGAGGGTGGAAAGAGCAGCAAAACCGGGAAGTCATCTGCAGGGATTAACTCCAGCCACCTCTGGATTCAAGAACACAGACCTGCTGTGTGGAAGCACAGATCCTGTTCAGGTTTTGATGGGAATAGGGTCATGAACCTAGAGGGCAGCAGGCAACAAGAGGCCACAGACTCACAGTTGGCTGTATAGACAAGATGCCTTTTTATATTTTTATATTAACCACGCTGACGGCTGCTACAAAGAAAGCAAGCTAGAGCAAGATTTCAGATACCTCCATTAAATGTTAAAGCAAGAGAGCTCTAAAGAATGAGGGATACATATCCTTTATGCTCTCCCACGGGAAGGATGCAGCATGGAGTTGCATCAACCCAAAGATAATGAAGTTGCTTTATGATGTGGTGCCTCTGCAATGGGAACGTAGAGACAGTCCTTTGGTTTCTCACCGTACATCAGCACAATGCCTGCTCATTTTCAAGCATTTTCACAGCCCTCCCCACCTGTAAAAGAGCAGAAGCTCCCAGTTCTTTTGGATCAGTGAGCCATGGTTTCATGCTGCATCTCAGGAACCAACCTCCATATAACTTTGCCATTAAGTTTTAAATAGAAAATGCCAGAAAGTTGATGCAGTTCCACGGAGGTGAAGTTAAACTTTTCCCGTCAACCCGATATTGCCATTTCCCCCTCATCAAGGCCTCTGGGGCCAACCCTACCCCAGTTTTCATAACAGCAGGGGTCTGGATTCACAGTTAGTAATTCCCACTGATCCCTGAAGTAGATTACAGAACTCAGGATATGTAGGATCTTAGTGCACATATTTAAGATAAAAGACTGTTAACTCACAAGAAGCAGCTGAGTCAAAGAACTTTAGGCAGCTATTAGATAGGGACAAAATGTGCACCAATACACACACACACACACACGCTCTGTTAATCAGGACATCCCAAATGACACGTTGCCTTGATGATTGATTAAGAGGGACTCAACACCTCTTTTTAATCTATTGATTCACAGACCTGCAGAAACACTCTCTCCCCTCTGTCATAAGAGACATATCTTGAAAGTGTTGCACATCAGGATATCTTGATAGGCAGGAGGGAATATTTTTGGGCAGGAATCATAATTCTTTCCTGACTGCTAACATCTGTTTGCTAAAGCCTACAGAACTTCCCTGGAGTTTTGAGGTTTAAAAGCATTACTTGAAGATGACATACTAAATATTACGAAAATGTGCCTCACGATCCACGCCCAAAACCCCCCAAAGAACATTTCATATTTTCAGACTTTGGTCAACAAAACTTTTTTGGACTGTTTTTAGTTCCTTAAATGATGGGTGTTTAATTAAAAATGAGCCCATGTACCAGAACTGAGAGGGAACTAGACAGCCATAAACCCACAAGACCAACTTTGAACTAGACTATGCTGGGAAAATTGTGGTTATATCCAACAACATCATCTTATTGGAAACTAGGATCATTTGCAAATACACTCATTGAGCCACCATGTATAGGTAAACAAACAGTAGATGGATATTTCCCATCTCAGACACCTTTGAAAGGTTTGCAATGGCACGGTATACTTCAGTAAACTGTCACCATTCAGACAGGTGCCTAATTAATCTTTCAGCATAACTGTTATTTGATAGCACGTTGCTGACCTTGTGCAACCACCACTTCTCCTCCTAGGGTGATATTCATTGACACTGTTCTCCCACCGTTTTTTTCTGCACTAACTTTGCTAACCTTTTTCTCATTCTTCCCTTTCACCTAAAATCAATCCTGTCCATGTCTGTGATTTATGAAGCTTCTCCCCACCCCACCCCTCATTTGTTTTGTGTCACTGAGTGACTTGCTAAGATAGACGGACCAGTCACTTTTAAGTTCCAGAGTAGAAACTCATGTCTACAAATCCAAGAACAGGCAAAGCCTGGTGAAGAAAGGGGCCTTTACCAGTGCAAGTAGCTAGAGAAAGGTACTCCTTTCTTCTGACAAAACAGAGCATAGAAGAGCTAAGCATACAGGTCTATTTAAATATAGGTGATCTCTTTTTTGGAGTAAAACTATAAGGAGTAAAATGCCCAAATATCTTTAAAGATCTAGCTCTCGTTGCCTTTTGGAAAAAAAAAAAAAAAAAAAAAAAAAAAATCAAGCCCAGAATACTAGCTCCTCAAAGGAAAGAGGGTAGAAATTTAAATAGTGGCTGAGGGGATATGATGTCTCTTAGGTCAGTCCTGCAACACTGCTGTCAGCCTTTCAACTTCAGCCTATTGAATCAGGAAGTTTTTACCTGTCTTAGAGGACTTGCATACCATGGATTAGACTATGGGGCCATCCAAGCCCAGCAACCTCCCTTCAACTGCTGCAGCCATCTGTATAAGGAAGCATGTGAGGACAGGACTTTAGCAACACCTCCCATTATTCTCTCAGTTTTTGGCGATGTGCAGCTCAGACTTCCTGAGCCAGAGTTGTGTGCTTAAACAGACCTTTGTGTTTAATAATCACCAATAAATCTTCTTTCCAGTAATTTCTCTAAAGCCTTTTTTGGATTTCAGTAGTTGCTTGGCAACTTTTGGCAATGACTTCCACACCTGATTCATGTGTTGTGTGACAAAGTACCTCTTCTCATCTATTTTGAAGAATCCAGCTAGTAATTCAATCTGATCCCTCTGATTTTTAAACCATGAGTGACTAAGCCTTTCCCACTGACATTCTCCCTGCAGGTCATGAAGTTAAAGGTAGTTTTTCTTGTTCATCTCTTCCATGCTGAAACAAATAACACTTTCAGTCACCTCTTGTACAAAAGCCATTCCCCACCCACCATCTATTTTTGTCCTTCTCTGTAGAATTTATTCTTTTGAGTATCAAATATCACATCCAGTTCTTACGCAAATGATGTGCTGAGGATCTGTACGTTGCCACAAGTCTGGTTTATTCTTATTCCTGTCCTGGTAGTTCTTAGCATCATTTGATCTTTTTCTTATCCCAGCTGAGTTGTTATTTTCATATAATCACCTATTACAGCTTTTAAAAAAGTAGGTTTCAAAATAAATATTCCCACTCACTAGACATTAGAGTTGCATATGCATGCTGAAATGCTAGCCTGGGCACAGAGGGGATACAGCCATATTAACCAAGGCAATATGGTACTCTAAAGGGACAGTGCCTCTGAGCTCAGGAACCAGCAGAGCATCTCAACAGTGAGGCAAACCTAACTTCTCACCTCAAGACCTGCATGTGAACATAGTTCTTGCAATCTGACACTGTCTATCAGCAAAGGACAGAGCAGGATTTCATCCTTTAAGAAGGCAACGGGCAAACATCAGCTTGGCCATAATGTGTATTTATATATGTATAAATATATATGTTTATATAGGTATACATATAGAGAGATTTTTAATAAAGTCAGTTTGAACTTTATTTTTAGGCCAGCAGAAAGCCACAGATGAGGAGGTCTGCTCTTTGGCAGTGACCCAGCTGTGCACATTTTCAGCATCTGGAATGTTAATGAGTCCAGCTCTATTAAAATGAGCTCCTTGCCACTTTGCTTGGGCCAGCTCCCTGAAATAGCAGCCAAAGAGCACTTAGCATGATACTCTTCATAAAAGATGAAAGGACAGCTCAAATACCTGTTAAAGCTTCTCTCCAAGGTCACTTTCAGGATCTGACTGGCTTTCAGAATCAGACACACTTGGAGCTAGAGTATCCAAAACCATCAGTAGGGATTTACTAAAATTTGTAGCCAGTGAAAAGAGATCAGAACCAGACCATTAATGAAGTCAGCTCACACTCTGGTATGGCACAGCATCATCTCTAGTACTCTGCTGGGTTTCTCATATAACCATGTCTCCACAGTCTTCATAGTAGACTAAAGAAGTACAGACTACCTAGAAAGAACACCCTGTTAAGTACAGGACCGAGATCCTCTTTTAGCTCTTACCTCCGCTGTAGCCATGCCCTTTCAAGCACTGATCTCTTCAGGTATTTTGCACCCCTTTTTCTCTTCCAGTTTAAGAGTCAGAGACTCTACAAATCTGGGTCTTTGACTTGCCTGGGGTTCCCCTTCTGATAGAAGGGCCTAAATTCTCATATTCTCAACCTTATCTGTTTGAAGAAACAGCATTTGAAGGGGGAGGTGTACTCAGGTGTCCCTATCTCAGATATCAATATTGGCTGGGTTTCAAAAGTTAGATCACTATGTTCAGAAGTTAATTAATACAGCAATAGGCAGCACTAAGTTAATACCATGTTTTATATTGATTATCTGTTCTAGTTTATGAGTAAATATCCATGATCATTCTCTTACTCCTTTTTTCTAAAGCTCTGGAATTCACTCAATAGAGTGCAACGATAGGAGATATGTTTTTTTATTGCCGTATTATTTTTCCTAAAAATATTAATTTGGTAAATGTCATCATGCTTCTTTATTCACCTGTAAAGTCTTGGCACACAGCCCTAGTGTTTTCAGTCTTTTTGGATTCTTTACGTTTTGCTCAGCACTTTAATAGATATTACAAGAAGCTTAAAAATGAGAACAAAAGCTGATCAGTTTGACATGTTCTGAAATATGAAATTTCAAGGAAAAATTCCTACCATTTTGACCAGATTAATTAAAGGGCAAGGGAAAACAAAAAGCCCATAACTTCCTCCAACAAAATTCAAGGTTTTTACAATGTAAAATCTGGTCAAAATGGTAAGAATTTTCATTGAAATTTCATATTTCTTACGTTTTTTCCCGCTGAATCTATTGGATTCTACCAAAACACATTGGACTGGTTCAAATCAGGGTCTTCAGCTCTGATGTCCCATGTATAAGTAATTGGCACTTATTAAGAACAAAAGGCCCCCTTTAAAGATTTCTCAGCATACAGCCAGCTCTGTGGCTCTTCATCCTCTCGTCTCCCCATCAATAATGAGAAATCATTTTTCAAACAGAGCAACAGATACAAGGAGAAAAATAAACCCTTTGCCTTACCTTGGCATGCACTGAGTAAGTAGACAGGTTCACCATCATCGTGCACTGTAAAGCCTGGGGCCCAAGTTACATGGGTCACCTTCTGCCTTTATAGTTTTAAACAAGCTGTGCTATACCAAGGTATAAAAGTATTCCAGGTACAAATTCATCTACTTTCCTTCCTCCATACATCTGATACCTTTGACAACCTTGCTTTTGTTCAGGTTTATGTCAAGACTTCATATGATGCAATGTTTCTCGTTTATAAGAAATGGACCAAGATTTCCCCAAATATTTCAGGCTAGAATATGCCAAGCTCTTTGCTGTAATCGAACTCTGAAAAGGAGGCAGGGGGAGATTCCCCCTCTTTTATACCCCAACAGAGAAAAGCATGTTTCTTCCACTAAGCTACAGCAAAAGGTAAGGCCATTTTACTAATAATTTCCCAAACTACATTTTCAATCATATTGACAGTAACTTGCAAAACCTCACCCCAGCACCAAGACAGTCAAATATGATAAGTATTAACTTTTTAAATGAAATCTAAAAACTAGGTCTGTCTAGACAGGAAAGGATGAGTAATCAGGCTCTCCCATCAATCCAGCTGCACAGGTTTGTAAGGATATTTGTTTTAGCCAGCATTTCACATCTTACTGGCAAGATCTACCTTATGCTGATACTCCTATTATGCTTCGGCTTAATTTTGTAACCCCAGGCTTATGAGGCCTCTAATGAGAGGGGTCCCTTTGCTTCCAACTGGCAATGCCTTCCAGGTTTGCACAGCTCCTGTTTCTCCTGGACTAGAGAACAGAGAAAGCTTTTATAGGTAGTTAAACTATAATCTGGTGAGTTACCTAAATACATGGCTAACACACGAATAATCTCAGTGAAGTCAATAGGGCAGTTGCATGCATAGACCTAAGTAGGTACTTAAATACTTTAACTGCAAGTCTAAGATATAACTATGAAGGACACTTAAAAATAGTGATCTTCAACTGCCATCCACAAGTGAAAAGATCAGTGGCAGGGAGCTGTGGTGGTGAGGCAGTTCTAAAGTGGCAAATTCAGCTGTTTTGAATAAATGGTGATCAAAGGTCCCAGCCTGCTGACTGAATAGCAAAGTGTTGTCAGCTGACACCAGCTCATTATCGAGATCTTCCCAATTAAAAAAAAAAAATGTCCATCGACTTTTGTTGAGCACTATTCAGTATCTTCACTATGTTATAAATAAGCCATACTCTAAAGAGACAAGGCAAAAAAGTGACTTCTGTCAAAGGATTGTACAACACAGCCATACTGTTCCTTCCCCACTAGTTCAAATTCTTTAGTGTTTTCAGTGTGACTGTTACAACCATTGAAATATAACAGAGAAACAGACTGAGCAAATGTAGGTGACCCAAATGAATATAAAAGATGCAATGGTTTTTAATTTGTAAAGAAAAGAATTTTGGATACCAAATGCCTTACACTGTACTTACTGCTGCAGTCAGGAACCGTCTCCAGTGGGGATCCCATGGGAGCAGATTCTGCAAGTAAGACTCCACATCCAAGATCAACCAGTTCACCCAGCATCATTAGCTGCTCTTTTAGACATACTGTAGTCTGATTTTTCAGAACTCAGCAAAAAGTAAGAGTATTCTCTGGAAGAGAGGGGAAACTTAGCCTTCAAAGTGCTTAAACAAACTCACGATATTCTCATAGTCATGAGTTTGATCCTTCCTTTGCTATCCAACAGAAACATAACATATATAACAGAATAACAGAACATCAGTCAAAGGTTTGCAGAGGCTGCTCAAGCCTTTAGATACATGGTGGCTTCAGGAATTTTAAGAGAGCTTAGGACTAACTACTGCTCTCAAGGCATGCAATGGACAAGAGGTTTCAACCTGCTGGGCACTGTTTCATCTTCATACACTTATGGATTCACCCATCTCTATCATGTCCCCATTCACAACCCTGGACTTCAGAGGTGACCCCATTTGTGGCCATCTTTGTTGGCTCCCTCCAGATACAGACAGAAGACATTGGTCTGAAAGAGGTATGTCATATTTCCAAGACTGCTAGAAATGCTCCCCAGATCAAAGGGCTCAGCTTCCAAGACCTCTGGTTTCCAGAAAGGAACCAGAGTAGGTGGCCACTTGTTAGAACTGCTCAAAAAGTAAAACCACTGTGATTTTTTTTCCATATAAGTACGTGTATATATGTATATTCTAGAAGAGTACCTATGTTATACAAGAGTTCCAGAATTTTTCTTATATTATATGTGGAACCAGAGTATGCAGTATCTTCAGATATTGGACAACAGCCCAATTCCCCAAAGTTTCACTACAATGGACCCTTTGTCTAAAAACTCATTACAAAGTTTATTAATCACTCAGTGCTCTTACTCAGAGGTGTCAGTCACCCAGCTGAGGTGCAGACACAACTCCCAGTGGCAGAGGTAACTAATTACAGCTCCCTCCCCTCTCTCACTTCCAAACTGTCTGAAGTGAACCAAGAGCAGCCCACAAGCAAACTCACATTTGCCCACGTATCTGCTCAGTGGGTGGGTGTCAGCACACGATGTGATATTTTACTTGCCCGTGCCAGTGGTGAAATCCTACATGTTTGTGCAGAAAGCAACCAGCCAATAATCCATATTCTCCCTTTAGTTCCTTTGAAGGAGTTCAGCTTGTTCGAAAAGGGCTTTTGGCTCTGATAAGCAGAGGAAATGGAAAAGCCCAGCTCTGCCTTTATCTGAGACTCACTTGTCTCAATCTGCGGTAGGTTTGAAACTAGTGAGTTGTTTTGGATAGCAGAGTGGTTGGCTCTTTCACCTATGGCAGGTTTAGACTCAACTTGAGTGGGATTCAAGATGAGAACAGCTAGTAGAAATGAATGGTCAGATAAAAAGCTTTCTCTGGAGAGTTTCCAATACTGCCACCTATGCAAACTGAACTCTGGCACAAAATCTGGAAAAATAGTTGGCTTGGATTTGTCATATGTTTCCTTAGTACTGTGGGAAGCCTATAACCATAGCAAGTACTATTATCATCTCTGCTTTAAATATAGCATCTAGCCCAGTTTAGTTTTGTCTACAATGATAAATGACAGCTCAAAATGTACATTTATACACCAATTTTGGCAAGGACATCTGTGTTAGATGTAAAGGATCCTATGCCATACCATATGCATGTTAATGAGCGATGTTAGCACCAACATTCAGCTGGGCATTCCCATCACAGTCAGCAGCTCCCAAATCTACCAAAGTTATGATATTAGCCTATAGACCTCTCCTCTTCTGATGTCTTCCCAGATACAGTCGTTTTGTCCACTGAGCCTGATGCTCAAATTATTGCTTTTTCTTAAGAACTGTTGTCATATCTAATACTGTTTTTGCTTATTTCCCCCCCATATATACATCCTTGTGCAACTTCCGTTCAGAGGACCCTCTTCGAAAAACATTTGGCATTATGGAAAGCAGCTTATTCCTCACCCAGTCAGAGCAGGGGGTTTACTTGATAAACATCATACCAACTAGCCTCTTGTTTGATCTTTTTTGGCAGTTCCAGTGGTTTCTCAAGCTGGGGATGCCTTATGCAATGTATCCTTGTAGTGCTGACGTTGATGGATGACTGATACCCTGCCTGCTCTAAGAAATAGAGGTTGTTCCCTTTGCTGCTTTGAACATCTTATGCATAGTCTCCTGCAACCATAAGCTTTGTTACTTTAAGACAAGAGCTACAGTAATATAAAAGAAATTTTCAAGGTGACTTAAAAGAGATAGAAGAGCCCATGTTGGGAATGGGACATGTGGCTCTTCTGGTCTGTTGAGCACACCAAGCTTTTTTAAGTAGCAGAAACAACAGACATCTGCTTTTCCCATGGAAACAGAAACCAAATAGGCAGTTATATGAGTAAGTAAATTAAGTGCTGTCTGCATAACAGCATGGATGAATGTGAAATGGTCTTCTAAAAAGGGCACCGAAGTGTTCAAGCAGAGCATTAGAGAGCAATACTGCTGTGCTGCCACTGCTGGACCACCACTGTGGCCTGAAGATGAGCTGGGTAGAGGAGAACACAAAGCCCTTCTCCCCTTAACACTCTGAATATAAGCACGATCAATATTATTTTATTAAGATACTAGCTTGGGAACTGTGAAAAAGGCCTAGAACAGAGGCATAATTTCCAGCCCTTAAACCACACATTTCAAAATATGTGTTTAAAATAGGCAGTTCCTACCCACACAAATCTGACTCCAGACTTAGATGAGTTTGGGACACAGGGGAAGTTGGAGGTTTTCAGTTCAGTCCGCTATCACTTAGGGTATGTATCTTTGTGGTTTTTGAGGCTATTGAGAAAGCAGGATATTATTTATATGAAGAGGTTTGGTTCAAACAGTCCATCCCCAAGTTTAGATGTGAAGGACTCAATGCCAGCTTAGACTAACCACTCTGCATGGCACTGGTATCACAGAAGGGGTCTGATTAACAATCTTTCCCAGAATCATGCAAAAATACTTAATATATCATTAAACCTCAAAAGGTTCTTGGTTTCAACACGTGCATGATAGTAATATACTAATAAATTTAAACTTTCAATTCCCCGTGAAAATACACCACACAAGTGACTGCAGATTACAAAACGTTCCCATCACCTTTTCAACAGCACAGTCATAGCCAACATTTTTATCCATACTGTATTTGAATACACAGAGCAAGACTCACTGGTAGATTCTGGTGACAGTGTTGCTCTGGCACTGTAGAACTGTTGATATAGCACCATTATAGCACCTCTTCATTAATGGAGAAGTGAAAACAGCCAAAATACACTAGTAAACTCCTGGCTAAGGTTATATTAAAAATACCAAACCTTCATGAGTATTAAAAAAATATTAATGATTAATAGAAAAAGCAATCAATGAATGAATGATTAGGCAGGCAATCGAATAAACCACACAACTGATCTGGTTCTAAATCAACAGTTATCTATCCAGGACAGAGAAAAACAATAGAACAAACATCTAGACGTTAGCGGTTGGGCAACTATGACTTCTACTACAGCATCTGGCTAAAAGGTTATATTTCAGTAAGCACCATTTGATTTAGGATCCTAAGTCTCATTTTGCTAGGCCTAACTAGGCACCTGAAGGCAGAGGCAGACACCTAAACACCTTAAAGATTCTAGGGCACAGGGCTAAATTAAGACCTATTCTAGGCACTTAAATATGCAGGCTGACAGTGATTTAAAAAGGTAGCTTTTTTTTTTTAAAGAACCACTTTACTGAAAGTACATGCAAACTTCAAAGGATCTCAGTAACTTGGAGGACTAAGTGATTCTTAGTACACCCAATGTATTTTAGTTTTTTTATTACATGCATAAATAAAAATAATAAAAAAAAAAAATAGTTCATTCAACTCGTGAGCATTTTGTGTTTTCCTTCAAAGAACGTGATTACTTTCAAATTCCCCGTCTAATCTAATTTAAACTTCAGGGAATAACAGGCATAATTGTAGCTAAAAACTTACTCTAAATATGGTGCCCATCTTATAAAACTTAACAGCTCCACTGCTAAACTCAGTTCCTATCAGAATGCAGCACACTGACAGCCCCAAAAAACTCCAGACAGAAGGACTAGACCTTCATGCACAGCACTGGCTACATACAGAGGCAGGGCGTGATGCTACAGAAGTGGGAGCTGGAGAGTCTGCAGCTTGTCTTCTTTCCCACCAACAATACAGATATAGCTGTATGCTTCTACACACCCAGCTGCATCCTTTCCTAAATACAGACAAACACAAGATAACAAAAGTTTGATCAATTCTTGGCTAAAAAGACCTTTCAGCTGCTCACAATCAATGTCTTGCAGAACCCCAAGTACATTATAGCAGATGTAGGACATGAGTAGAAATAACATCTTGTCCTGGGTTGAGTGAGTGGTGGAGTTTTTTGGTGGCAGGGGAGGGGGCTATCAGGGCAGCCCCCTGTGAGAAGCTTCTTGAAGCTCCCCCAGCTCCAAGCCAGCTCCACTTCTGTTTGGGAAATTGAGCCAATCAGCTGCGCCTCTGCGATAACGTATTTAAGAAGGGACATGGTGAAGGGCAGTCGGACTTGTGAGGAGGAGTTGCTACAGCTGCATGAACACCAAGGTCAGTGGAGGAATGGAGAAAGAAAGGAGGGGGGAGGTGTGCCGGAGCAGAGACCCCCCTGTATCCTGTGGGGAGACGGCAGGGCGGCCCCCCCTGCCACCCATGAAGATCTACGGTGGAGCAGACACTGATTTATGGCCTGTTGCTCCTGCTCAGCTGATCAAGGTTCTGTGCCCGAAGAAGGCCAGGGTCTTGTGGGAAAAGGTAGCCCCGCTGCTGTAATTCAGCGCTGGGAGGATTGCAGCATGCGGGGGAGTCCCACGCCGGAGCAGCTCGGGAAGGGCTGCAGCCGTGGGAGGGAATCCTATCGGAGGAAGTTAGTGACCCATAACGGAGCAGTGTGGGGAACGCTGCGGCCCATGGGAGGAACTCATGTCGGAGAAAGTTTGTGGAGGACTGTCTCCTGTGAGAGGGTGACCACGATGGAGCAGGAGGAACAAGTTCCAGACACTCCCCTCACTGAAGATGAAGGAAGTGGCAGCGCTGACTGCACCCCCCATTCCCTGCCACTGCACCACTGGGGGAGGAGGTAGAGATATTGGGAGCAGAGCTGAGCCCGGGAAGAAGGGAGGGATAGGGGGAAGGCGTTCTCAAGATGTGGCAATGCTTCTCACTGTCCTACTCTGGTATGTGTTGTTAGTGTCTGTAATAAATGTATGTTCTTTTTTTCTTCCCCTAACGAGTCTGCCTTTTGCTCGTGATCATAAAAGGGGGATTTTTCCCCATCCCAGTCCTATCTCGGACCCCAAGCCTGGCTCTCTGTCCCTTCTCATTGCCAGAGGGGAAGGGAGAGAGAGCTGCTGCATTGTGGTTGGCTGCCAACCAGGCCCAAACCACGACACATCTGTAATACCTACAGCAAAAGAAACCAAGACCATGTCCATTTAGTGGCTCATGCTTCATTCCCCAGTACGGGCTGGCTATTCATCTCGTACGTTACTGGTCATCAGAATTTACAGATATTTTACAGTTCCTTAGGTCATAAAATGCTCAGTGAGACGGGAAATAGGTCAAGGATTTATCAATTGCTTATACAGTAACCTTTCATCAGCCTCTCAAATTCACAGATATATTTACATATCTCATACGTATGTATATTTGGCTTGCAGGAAAACAGGTCATGTTTAGTAAAAGGCATGTTCTGAAGTAGTTTTTGCCAAGTCAACCGTTAGGTAGATTCCCATCCAAGATGTAGTTCCCATACTACTGTTCACTTTGAAAAGGATCTCAGTGAGGGGACAGTCATGTTGATTGTAGATGGTGGCCTCTATACTTCACTGCCTGAGGCTTTTAGAAAGAGTGCTCAGCTCGATGGGAGGGAGCAGCACCACCATACCACCAGCCCTCTCTGGGCAGAGACACAAGGATGTTACAAAGACTGCACTGAAACTCTTTAAATTCTATGCAAGTTATTGAGGCTGATCTTTTATTTTAGATGATATTGATGGACAAGACTGACTCCAGCCCTGTGCACTACCAGAAAGAGATGTTGAAAACTCCCAATTCCCCTTGACATCTTCTGTAGGTTTCAGTGTCCCGAATCTTTCAAGGCCCCCATTCTCCAAGTGTGCCCAGCCAGGTACACAGTGCACAGGAAAGGGCAAGGGCCAAGACGCTGTGTCATGCACTGGTCAGGGAGTGGTGGCCGAGGTTCCCCCCTCGGGCATCCACACAAATGCAGCTTCACGACCGTCTGCAGCACAGGGAAGAAATGGCTGGAGCCTCCCAACTGAGACAGGGGGCATTTCTGCCTGGTCTACAGTGGCAGCACTTTCACAGGAGTCAATTATTCAGCCTGTGTATTTAAAGACTCAGTAAATAACTACTCAGGGGATGTTTTTTTCAAACATACTAATGATATTTTCATCAAAAGACCCTTTTTACAGAAATAGATGAAGGAGAAAATATTTATTCAGAGTATGTTTCATGGAAGCTCATTTGGCTGGTGTTTTATGGTAAATGATTACGGTGTTCTGGGGACAAACAGACCAGGCAGGCCACACTTATTCCTGTTCTTGAACTAGCACAGGTGCAAGAGAAATAGCTTGTACCTTGTCTACTCAGACTCTGCTGAAGAAGGGTTTTTTCCCCTCCAGTCTGCTTGAGAATAGCACTTTAGTGCACAGATCCACTGCAGCATAACATTGTCCCCATCATCATTTCTCTTCCCTCTCTATCTCTTACTGAAGCCTGACAAAGACAAGACTGGGACAGATTGGGAAGCAGTGGGTTCACCCCCACACCCTCCAGGTAGGCTGGTCAGTCACACAAATATTCAACCCCCCTCTTTTGGAAGAACAGCTTAGAGAAGACACTGCAGACATATCTGCCCCCTGTATTTGGTTACATATTCTAGACCCCAACAGAAGTACCTCTTAGCAACATAACCAAGAAAGGCTTCTGAAAAAGGAGGAGAATAAGATTTTTCTAAGCAGCAGTAGACCATTACTTTTTTTTCTCATCTACAGAAGGGTTCATCCCTAATTACTATTCCTATCTTTGGGCAGGAATTTTGGGTGGTCCCTCTTTAAGGAGCACTTAAGAAATTTCCCTCTAGCTCTGCAGTCAACTGCTCTTAAGTCTGTCTGCAACAGCAGGCAGTTGGAAACAGCATGAAACGATGGATCCAGTCAGGCTAGCGCTCAGAAAACTCTTCATACCAGTATCTTTCTCACAGTTGCTCAGACAGCTTAAAATATTTTTATTCTTCAGTGACTCATATGATGGCATATTGTCAGTAAGGCTGTGGCCTTTTGTACAGAGCCACAAGTCCATGTTGTGCCTCTGTCCAAAGAGGGGAGAGATGCCACAACTGTTCCACATCTAATAAGCAAGCAGAGACATGTTGCCAGTTGTGCAAAAAGGAACATTTGAACCGGCCAGCAACTCAGTCTGTTCTCAGGAAGATATGCAGTCAAACAGCCTAATATTTGCAACAAGGTCTGAAAGCTGCAGAAATTGAAGGAATCCCTCCCTCCTCTCCAAAACAACATATTTTCGGTGGATCCCAACAGCTCAGTTTTGAGCTGTGCTTTAGGATTGGAGACAAGATTCTTACATTAACCCTCTGTAAAGTAAGGGCTCTGAGGAAGTCAGATGCCTGTAGACATTTGTATGCACTACAGCTCACCTGCTGCTTATCACCCACTCATTTGGGAGCGGGGATGCAGGTTTAACCTCCTGGAATTCCCTCTGTTACTCCAAGGACAGACATGCTCTCCCTCACTGCAACTCAGTTTAAGTGGCTCACTTTATTCAGTGACAGGCACCCCATCCTGTAATAAGCCACAGAAGTCCAAACAAGGAGGAATACGGGCTCAGGAAAAAGTGTAATAGCATGGGCCTGGCTTCATAGTTTGGCAGATCACACATGGCTGAGTGCTCAGAGCTTGCTAAGTTACATGACTTTACAATGAAGAACCACAAATGTTTATATCATGTAGATATCCCAGCACTTGTGGATTAAAGCTGCAAGCATGGCAAGACTTCTCCACATTGCAAGTGTCCAATAACAGCAATACATCACTCAAGCCCCTCCCAGCTGACCTTTTAAGGCAGATTTAGACAGAGATGCTTCCAAATTGTCCATAACAAAATTGATAGTTTTCCAACAAGATGCATCAGTGTCCTGAAATCACTTATACCGGTAAACATAGTTCACCCTGCTCATTACATGACACGCTCTTTATAATATATTTAAAAGTATATCATAGCTGAGCTGAAGTAAGCTACTGCACAATGAGCACCTGCTTGTTTTTTCAGCTCACTTGTTATGGGCCAGATTTAACCTCACTACATGTAGAGTGGGAAACCCTCTGACTACTTGATTTGGTCCTGTGATATGCAAGACATTTTTATTCAATCAAAAGTTGCAAGGGAGAAGAGACACATTGAGGTGACAGACAAATGAGTAACAGATCCTTATAACTAAATGAAGATGGAAGAGTTACTATTGACCGTTTCAAGCACTATAAAAGCTACTAAGAAAATTGGACATGAGGTAGCCTTTGCTCCCATATATATGCTTTGCCATGTGGTCCTTGCATTTACAAACTTGCCTGGATTAATACATTAAGCAGAGTTAGCCTTCCTCTGGGAAACAATGCAAATCTGCTCAGAAAAGCATTTCTGAGAAATGTAGACAAGCAGTGGGCCAAAATCTCTGCTGGCCCAACTCCACTGAAATCAGAGCAGCAGCAGCAAATTCAGCCATACATTCTTAGAGCATTACTGCTCAAAAATCTCTCCCAGAGGGGAACAAAAAAAACCAAAAAAAAACCAAAAAAAAAAACCACCAAGAGAAATATTCTCATTAATGAGAAATTAGAGAAATTTATTTAATCAGAGATAACAACGTTGAACTACTACCTCTCTCTATAAAGAGTTTCCCAAATGACCATCACTTCAGAGGAACTCGGAAAGAGAAACAAACAGAAATGGAAGGGAGGTGCTGTTAAGGGGAAAATAGTTTATTGTTTTCCTCAAAGCTAATGTTTCTTTTTAGGAGACCAAAGTGATCATTGCTTCATTCAGTTTAAGCAAACAAAGTAGCAGATCTAAACAAAGGTTTTTTAACGGTAAGTAATGTTCCACTAAGAAATTGCTTAACACAGTCAAGTTGGAATAATTAGATAATTGCAAGAAAAAATGCTTTAAAATTAGTGCTGCCAATTAGGACACAACACCCTCTTAGTCAAAGTGCAACAAATGACCACATCAGTCCTGCTGGTCTCTTGATACAAATCAAGAAGTGGGGCATGAATTAATCCCCCCAGCTCCAGCAGAGAAAATGGTGTCCTTCCCAGACAGGGAAGCAGGACATTCCCAGCACTACCCTAAAGCATTTCCAATGCTTGGCTCATATTGCAATATTGTAGCTAATCTACTCTTCTGTAATTAAGCCAGGATAGAACTCCTGGAGGAGAAAGTGTATAATATTAAACCAGTAAAGTTTCCCCCATACCTGAAAAGGGACATGAGTAGTTTACAAGTCCACCAGAATCAATGTTCACAGTATCTAGAAGCCGCCAAACTGCCATGCCCCTATTAAAAATGTAGGGGTGAGAAATAGAAGACACTCGAGCACCATCTCTTTTCTCTGTTCACACAGGGCTTGTCAGCTCCCAACCCAGTGTCCACAGAACATCTAGCACCCTCTGAAAACAGCCTTTACATTAAAGCAACCTAACACCTCACCACTGGAACGCTGCTAAGAGGTACCAGTAGCAACAACAATTAGGATGCTTTAATATGTCTAAGAGGGCTAAAAGATTTATTGAATTTTGGTTAATTCTTACATTTGCTGTCTCACCAGTACCCAGATTATTCTCTCTCTGGTGCAATCCAGCAGATGTGCTCAAACTATGCATCGCTCCCACTTAAATAGCATCACACCTGCACTTTGTGAGATATTTAACAGAGCAAAGAATGTATCCGGAGCTTTAGGCGTCCTGAGGTATCTCAGTTTCCAAGCTGCACAATGGCTTCTGACTGTAGCCATCTGCAATGCAGTACCCTCAATATTTTGCTGGAAGACCCATGGATTATGACGCCTCGTTCTTCAAATCAGTGATATCTTTCAAAGGAAAGAGCTCCAGACAGACGCAACTGGAAACAGAATGTCATCACAGGGAAGAAATGTAGACTGAGAATATCCAAGCCAAAACGTTTCAGCTCATTTCAATCTAAATTAGTTCCGAATCCTTTGGTGCCTTTCAAAGCTTTTGCAAAACTGACCTAAGTTTTTGGTGCTGATCTTTTTTTTTGTTTGTTTGGTTTTGGTTTTTTTTTTTTTGTTTTGTTTTGTTTTTTTTTTTTTTTGTTTTGTTTTTTTACTACCAGGTTTCTCAGTGCCCACATTCAGTTCCAGTTAGGATATTACATCTCTGAAAATCCCCCTTTTAAGATGCTGCAAATTGGTTGTTCAAACAAACTGCAGACATCTAAAAACCATAGATCTCATCAACTTCAGTGGTAGCTCAGCACTGCAAGAGATAGTGGCACTTACCTTTCTATGGCTCCAAACAAGCACCCGACACCTGCACCACAAAGCAAGATTTGCTTCCCCCTCTGTATTTGATGGGACATATTTCCCTTTCCTTTTTTTTCCCCACAGACTCCCTGCCCCAGAAAATAATGAGGATAATCTCACAGTGGATATCAAGTTCATATATAAAGAACTGACAGAACTCATACAGTTCCCAACACCCCCTACTCATTGTATTATCCACCATCTTCTGATTTAATAAGCATTTGTAACTATTCAATCAGCTCATACTGCAACATATGCACTGTTTGTCACTTTATTCAACAGCTCTTGTGAGGCAGGAAAGACATTTGACATGGAAAAATATCCACTTTTCAGACCTTACATTTGTGAAGTGCTATGTGGGGTTTCATTATACACCTTGGAGGTAATTAGAGATTTGATTAATTTGCTAAATATGATCTACATAAGCAGTTCACTCACCTTCCCATGCAAATTGTTCCTAAGTTCCTATTTTTCCATTAGGAGATACTTGTGAATGGCAAATAGGGCAATCTATTCTGCTGAAATTATGAAGTAAAACCAGCTTTATTTGTACTTAAGATGAGAGACAGAAGAGGTATTAAAATAAACCCAATGTTCTTATGGGTTAATATTTTTACTGTGAAATATGTTTGTTCACATCCCAGTTGTGGGAAACAGTTTGCCTCTTCTAGCAAGCAGTGAATTTCCAGCAGTAGAAGCCAAATGAAGTGGGTGAATTCAAGTTAAGTCATCACTCCCCAAAGCTGATTTTGCTCCGCGTTGGTCCAGATTTCTTGAGGAAGTCTCCCACCCTACCATACCCATCACTGCAATACATCCAATAGCTTTCTTCTCCATTTCAAAATTGGGTTGACTTGTACATGGACAGAGGCTAAACAGGGTGAGATTAATTCCCTGATTCAGAGTTAAGATCTTCTGATGAAACTATCATTTATTTGTTCAGACTCCAAATACTCTATATCCTCTACCAGATGGGCAAATCACTTTGACCTTACAGCATCTTTCACTCCTGAGGAACAGTCTTCTGTGTAAAATAAAGGCAGAATTGAGCACTAAAATCAATTCACTCACTGTTCTCCTGGCCAGCTGGGATATTTTTGTTGTTGTTGTTGTTGCTGGTTTTTAAAGTAAAACTTTCCTGGAGAGATGTTTCACAAAGTTTCACCCTGCTGGTCTTCAATTCTGGCATGTGAATTGGAGACACTGAGATCTCCCACATAAAATTTTATTCCAAGCCCATCCTGTGTAGCAATACAAGTTCTTAGGGTTTAGCTGTTGTTCTGCTTTCTCCACAGAAGTGGAATTCAGTTCAAAAACTGAAAAATTAGGAAAGTTAAAATCCCAAGCCTTATCTTTAATCTGGTACTGCAGTCAGTGGATATGGCATTTGAAATTAACAACTGCCAAGCTAAACTCTGACCTCTTGAACACACCACAGCTGAAATTAAAGCTACTGAGAGCTGATGCCAGTCTGGCAATTTCCCCCTGTAAAGTTGATGTGATTTCAGAGGCTCTAGCACTGGCTCTTTAAATTATTTTATTTATTATCTTATTGATTGCTTGGTTTCTTGCATGTGAAAACAGATCATATCCTGGGGCACCCTACAGTTTGGTATTTTTTAATAATTCTTACCAAAGGGTTTTGCAAGCAGATGGGCAAGAGAGAAATGGGCTCCTGACAGCTAGATGAGACCACACTATATCACATGTGAGCTCTCACTCTTCCAGATCCAGACCAATTAGAAGGCAGCTACCAGATAATACTCTATAGACTTTGAATGTATCCATGTTGTGCAAGTGTACTATCACAACATTTCTTCTCAGACATGTGGGCATCTGGAACGTTTGCTCTTTTCTTACACCCAGACTGTTAATATCTTGTTGAAAAAAGGATATGGTGAGGAGAATCGTGCTGCTCTGCAAGAGGAGGGGGTATAGCAGCTGGATGATATCCCTGTAAATCCAAACATTTAGGAACAGCTTAATCCAAAGCCAGAAAAAAGTCATGAGTGCCAGTGCATTTAGAAACCTCCAAGGCAGAGCTGTCAGGGCGGTACATAAGTCTGTCATCCTCATCCCTGTTTCATCAAGATCTGATGCAACTTGCTTTCAAATGCTAAGTTGCCTGTGCCATGATGGTGTAAGAAAGCCTCCCTGCAAGGGTACAAACCAGCACTGGTCCTTCTCAGTGTCCCAGGCAGCACAGCAACTGGAAGGCTAGAAGAGCACAACAGTGCTATTTAGCCCGCCCACCCATCCACTGTCAAAGCTTTCTTTGCATGAAGTATAGCTAAGCAGCAACTCTGACAGGATTTACTGAAAATGAATGCTATTTTCTTTCTTAAGAGTTAAGCATCAAACAGGGATTTATTGGTACAGAGCTGCTATAAATAAAGATTACAGGCTTCAAATATGGCAAGAGAGCAAAATCTGTCTACTAGGAGTGCTACAAAAAAAAAAAAAAGGAGGCCTGCCTGTAACATTTTGTATTAATATTTGTGTTGTATTTAACCAATAAGTGTAGTGCAGAAGAGGTGGACTCCAGGAGCCAGCACAGCTACCAGTAGCAGCGAGTGCAGAAGCACGGACTTTCAGGACAGGGAAATAAGCCACTAGGTGCCCCAGGGGTTTTTGCATCGTTCTTAAAGTTTGATTTATAGTCCTTCTCTGATTACTTATGTATTAGCTAGGCAGATGCTAGTTTGGACATATCCATAGTGACCACAGTATGGAACTGACTTTAATATTTAGAAGAGCAAGTCAAGTGTTTCTAAGAGCATTCACAAAACAGTGAAGCCAGATTGGCATGTAGCATGAACTGTCCCCAGATATGTTAAGAAGCATCCTTACACCTGATCAGCTTTGAATTCTAAAAATCAGAAGTGCAAGCTTCAGCTTCAAGTGCAGCTTTTCCTCAGCTTGGATCATTTACAAAAAGCTGTCCCTGGTGAGGACTCCCTAATATCCTCCGAGTATGAGGTTACAGTTCATAGTTCAGTAGTTCCACATATGTTGAGTAATATTCAAAACTCAAATTTAAAGAACAACCAGTGATATCAGTGACTTGATTATTTGATAATTACAGAGGTTTAGAACTGAGATTTCTTTAATGATTTAAGTACCCGATAGTAGAAATGGTGTACTTAACTAGATTAAAGAGAAAAAACATTTGGAGATTGGGAAAGAAAAACAAGAAGCTGAGAAATAGTACAAGGAGGGCTTTCTACAGAAAATCAAAGCATTCAAGAGAAACACTGGCTGGCAGAAAGTAAGGAGAAATGCCTGGAAGAGATGAAACTACATGTTGATTTACCAGTCTCCTAAGACCATCCCTACTGGAAATTCACTGCTCATCTGCTAGAACAAGGTATTATTTGACCATAGCTGGATAGAAATCAAAATCCTCAGGAACATGTTCTAAAAAGCAAGACAACTTAGTTCTTGATATTTTTATATTTTGATCCTCACATAATGATAGCATTAGAAAGACTGGACCTACTGTGTCTATGGACTACTTATTGAAAACAGACTATTCTGTAAGCATTTGGAGCCATAGAAGTGCTTGAAACAGCTGGAATCATTTAATGACAAATTAGGGAATGAACACCCTGATACATTAAAAAAAAAAAAAAAAAAGGAGAGCAGCATCCACACAACATGCAGCAACAGGGCAAGGTCTCAGACATCATCACTGGAAGGCTTGTAAAACAGGGCAAAAGGGATGATCTCCTGACAGATGCACAGGTCAAGGTGTAACCCTGGAAGCACAGGGGGAGGCAGGAGCTGGCTGTATTTGAAGAGACAGGTCTAGGAGAGGCTAGAAGTAGTGTTTCTCACTGCTGCAGGGGAAAATAGGAGAAACCCAGCATTTTTTTTAAAGTGTCTCTAACTGGTCCTTCACGAGGACTGTATGCTTTGTTAGAAAAAGGCAATCAGAATTTGTGTACTTTTCTTTATACCAAACCAGGAAAAGCCTTTATACAGAAATGTTTAGATAAAAAAGTTTGTTAGTCTTACTAACCCAGATGAGAAATTTTGGCAGAAAGAAGCATCAAGGACCTAGGGAAGGTTTTTATCAAAAATACAATAATAAGCATTCTTTTTCTCTTTAGTTTAGTGGGTAAGACATCCTGGGATACTTAAAAACTTTTGTTCATATCCCTGCTACTTTGCTGTGCCCTACATGCCAATCTCAACTACAGGATTGTTGATTCCAATACAGATCTTGCCATAAACTTCTAAAGCAGAACCTTAATTGAGGTGGTTTAGGTTTAAACTTTTCAAAAATTGGTACATGTTTACAATGTAGTTTTTTTGCTGGGGACGCTTCCCCCCTAACAATACAGATTATCCTACTGAAAAAAATTAGTCTCTGCAATGATTCTGTGCAAAGTAAAATCACCTCATCCAGGAAATCATAGGATATTATCTTCCTGGTCATACAAATAGAGATATCCCCTTTTTTCTATCTTAAGCAATTGCTTAAAAGCAGAAAATTATGAATATCTGAAGCATAGGAGAAGTAACAAGAACAGCTGTGAACTGCATGGTTATGGTTGCTGTGTCTTAGAGGGCATTGTGTCTGCAACTCAGGACAGTTTTTTCTTGTTTTCTACTTTTCCAAAGTGTTCTTTTCTGGCAGGACATTGATGATTTTCAGCTAGAGTTTCAGAAGTGTTTTCTTGAGAAGCTGAAGTTCCTACAATTCTTTTAGTTACAGAACTTTATTATACCTGATCTGAACAAAATCCAGGTGCATCAAAATTACTGATTTGGAATGTATATTGACATAAACTCACAGTGTCCATCATGGCATATTTGGGGGAAGAATATGCTGCTGTAATACATCATTTTTGCATGCACCTATCTGTTAGTTACACTTAGAAGACATTCCATACCTTCTCCATCATATTATCCACACATTTGAAGTCACTGTACAATTACAGCCTCCTCAATGATGCAGGGCCAGGCTCTGCCAATGCTCTTTTAGAGATTAGCCCCTTGCACTGTATACCGTAATCTCCAAATTAAACATAACCCCTAATGAAAAGCATGTAGTTCTCCACGCTTCAAAAATATCCCTGCATAGGTGGTGGTCCCCATTTCCTTACATGCACTGTTAACAGCTGTTTTGACAACTTCCCATTCACACCTGAATATATTAGTACACTATCAGCAATTTCAACCTATTTCAATACCTCTTTGATAAGCCACTAAGATAATTCACATTTGTTGCTCTTATAACCCCAATATGTCCAAACAGCAATCATATTAGATCTAACACTGTATCCACCCTCTGACCACAGGTAACAGCAGATTTGGGGGCACAGAGAAGGGCTGGGGAGAAGAATGAGGCCACAAATACCTCCCACTATACCTTCTTGGCTTTTGAAGATCAGTGGCTTACAGATCCTTTATCACACTTGTAAATTGAGTTACACAGATAGCATACCTTAAAGTATTGCATACAAATTGGATCCAAAAATATCCAGCATGAACTCCATGTCTTTTCACAGGCCACATAAACCAGTTCTCCCTTGCACTTGTGGAGGAGACCATTCTCATACTCTAACTTCAAGCACCCTATTAATAAAATTCAGCATACTGTCTGCATCCCAAGGGAGCCTCCCCTCTCACTTCTGAGGACATCTGCACAATGTGCAGCTTAATGCTCACTCACTGCTTCCAGACTTAACCAAACCAGATGCGTGCACAGAAATGCATAGCTGCCCCCTGTTTGTAAGCACACTTGGTGTTGTTTGCACCTGCAAGCTCATGCATGTGTGCATGCAGCACCTACATTGCTCTCATCTACACTCAGGTCATGAAAATTTTTCCTTTTATCCTTCACATCATTTTCTTGAGGGCTCCCTCTCAGCCCCCCAGGTTTTCAGGGTTTCATGTTTTCAACACCTATTCTTTAAAAAAAGTATAGGAATTTCAAAGCATCAACTATTTCCACATTAAAAGCCCTCACAAGATCTAACACTGAAACACGCAAAACCCAGATAAAAACCATGTTACAGATAACACAACTTCCAACCCTCCAAAACCCTTAAGACTGTATTACTTGGAAAAACTACAGCCTGCAGTGTAACTAAAGACATTGGGGCAGGCAACTTCATCATGCGTTTAAGACTTAAAATAGCTTTTCCTTATGTTTATTTATAATGTTATTTATCCAAACAGCATTTTGGATGTGTTTAAATACAACACTGTCATGGCTGAAATAGTATCCAAGATCAAATCATAAAACCTGGGTCAGTCTGAACGTACAGAGCTGATTTAAAGCTGCACAGCTCTGCAGTCACCTTTTGAGGCATGTATTAAGTGTGCAGCCCTACAAACCCAATTTATCATTGCCTTAGAGTGCATAGTCCTAATTATGCTTCTGTCCAAAAATCTCACTATTACTCTGAAATATATGTGTACTGTTAATGAAAAAAAATAAAAGGTTTCACTTGGTTTTACATTTAATATAGCTTTCTTATAAATAGTTAACCTGACTGTATTTAGTTTGCTTTGCTGTTTGTGTGTTTTTTGCTTAGCAACAAGAAAAAACAATCTTTTAACTATAGGAAACCATAACTAATATCATAAAAATTGGCATAGAAAATAGGATATTTGAAACTACCTATAACAAAACATTTACACTGTTTAAGCTACAAATTTAAGGTATTCCTTTAACTTTGAAGGAATGTAGTTTTGTGTAAATACAAACATTTAGAATTGTATTTTGTAGAGAAACTTTCTTCCCAAAGAGCTGTACATGTGGAACCCATTCAAAGCCTAGGAAACCCCTGAGGACTTTTGTTCATAGGAATATTCTCAACTCAGTGAGATTATTCATTTATTTAAAATTAGTCACCAGTTTATGTATTTGCAGAATTGAGTCTGCACGAAATATTTCTCATCTACCACTGAAATACAGACACCTCCAAAGTAAGATAAAGTTGTTTCAGCAGCTCTATACCACAGAAGCACCAAGAAACAGAGCAAGGAAGTTTGAGTAAGAGGTCAAGGAAGAGACAGAAAAGCAGAACATAAAAGTTAAAACTTCACCAGGATTGGATTTAACATAATTTCTCTAAACAAAAAGCATACCAGAAGGTATTTAGCAATACATTCACATTCAAAACCTTGCCTCTTCATCCTGTGACAAATCTAGCCTCCACCAGAGATGTTTTATCCTAATTTAGCAAACCCCAGAGAGGAGTGCCACTGGTTTGAGCACCATTGGAATCACCTGCAAGAGATGAGATATGGCACAGCAAAGCTTAGAGAGAGCTGGAGGGGAACATGCTCCAAGATTTCACAGCCTGACTGGAGCGTGTAAGTTTTACTGATGGCAAAGTATTAGCATACAGCTGACAAACAACCCAGAATCTGTTATCATCCTGTAAATCTTAGGCTGAGAATGACTGCCATGGCCTGTTAGACATGTGCCACGCAGCCTTAAGGTCTTCCAAATACCTTACTACAGATTGGTGCAATGGGCAGCTCCAAGCCAGTGAGCAGTCCTGGTTTCTGCTTTTCACAAAAATATTCCAAACACAAATATTTGTTGTCAGTAAAACGCTAAGAAAAACATGCTCACCTCTGCACCTTTCGGCATGGTTTGGAAATTAATGACCCATGAGCTGGCAGCACACCTTCTCCTTTCTTGGGTTTGGAACAACTCAAATAAACCACGATAGCAAAGTGCAAAACAGGGTTTAAAAGAAGAGACTTCCCAGAGCGCTGAGGTCTTCAGCAAACTCCTTTTTCTTAATCTCCATTACTGTATAACCAACTGCTGTTTGTGAGTCTTCTGTGGGAGAAGGAAGCTAGCTCTTATCAGGTAGGGGAAATCAAGGGTCAGAACAAGAGCTGGGTACTGCTTAAGCTTCCCTCGGGTTTTCTTTCCTCCATCATCATGCTAATCTGAGCATGAATACTGCCCACAGGTAAAAGCCAAGCCCCCCTGCGGTTAGGAGAACAAAAAGGAAAGCAAAGATTTTGATCTTAAAACAAGATGGGGGAAGCAGGTGTTACTTGCAGCAATGTTTCTGAGGGTCAGCACAATTCTAGCATGACTAGTCATATGCTAAGTGATTTAGCTGTCCTCCCTTCCCCCCTTTTTCTGTACAATACCAGGTATAGTGGGCAGTGTCAAACTTCAGCAGGCTCTTTGAACTTTGCGATATCACCAGTACTTGTGTTGCCCTTAAGTACCTATATTGATCAAGACCTGAGGCTGCAAGCTTGTTCTGTGTATTTAGCATTAAACTGCACAAGGCAAGTCCTCCAGCATTTCATAGAATACCTACAGTAGCTATTTGTAGAGCCAGAAAGGCCAAGACAAGCAGGTGCATCTCTGCTGTCCCAGGCTTGGTAGTAAGATGTGTTTAACTATGTGTGTACCATGCACCACACCGACTGTGTCCACCAAGTATTCTTCACACTGACAACTGCTTGCTCTGGGCTGACTCAGACTCTGGGAGTTTAGTGCTGAACCCAGCCTAAAAACCCTGCAGCTTTTGATCCACTGAGCGAGCTAAAATTGCATCTGATACAGCATAGATTTTCCCTAGGACTCCCTACAGACCCACAGCACACCCTCCAAAGTCACAGCTGTGGCTCACCATGTCAGATTCCCACCAGATCTGCCACACAAATGTTTTTGGTGACAAAGATGCCACCACTGCTCCTGGATACTGTCTTATCAAGAAGTCATCCTTTTGGTAGGAATTGTTGAACGATGACTTCCCCCCCCCCCAGCATATGGCAAGCTTTATCTAAGCAGTTCTGCAGACTAAACTACACTAGCAGTCTTGGTGGAGAGACACTACTGTAGAAATGTGTTTCCTTTTAGCAAGCTCAATGTCTCTTGTCCAATTTCAAAGTGGAATTGGTTGCTTTCATTCTGGATTTTCATTTTAACTCAAGCCCACAATTAAACTGTATGTAAATTTGAGTTGTACACAACTTATTGGAAGTGGCAGGCTCTGAATGACTGGCACGCCTCCAAGTTTGTAAAATAATTATGCTCACTGCAGTCCTGCTACATCCAAGGGAGCTTGAAACCACGTCTCACCAGTTCCTATGATCCAAAGTACACTCACACCTTTTGGGCAAGCACACAACAGTCAGTGGCACCTGTGAAGATCAAGGGGACATCAGTAGACAGGATCAGCTGATCCAGAATACAGGAGTTTACATTTACCAGAGAGGTTTTGAACAACCACCTGACTGCATCTTTTATTGATACAAAAAGACTAGATCACTAGGTCCTTGTTAATGTACTGCTGCCCACAGTACACTCCCTGCAGCAGCTGGGTATAGTCCCTCTGGAAAACAGATCTACCTCATTCCCTCTAATGCACCATGAAAATTATCTCATCTAGGAAGAATTCAAAGACAGAGAGGCAAAGAGGTGGCTGCACAAGAACAAGGCCTGTAGGCTTCGCCCACAACCTCTTTGGGGTCAGTTTTGTAACCTACAGAATAGAGGGAATGTGATGGAAATCCTGAATGCCCTATGAAAGCCTCATCACTGGATATAATGGAAAATGATACAAGACAGCCTCATGGGTGCTGGGGCTCCTGCCATTTGAAGCTTTGCCTGTGGTGGAGGACTACATACAAACCTTTGTGTCAACAGGAATATAGCTAAATTAGGCCTTAAATGAATTAAATACTTTGAGTTCCTTACATAGTAAAGCTAAAAGCAGTTTAAGGAAGAGTTCTGAGCAAAAAGTATTACGTTTGGACAGACTGACAGAGCACCAATATAACCATACTGCTGTCAATTAAACCTCTTTACAAAAATTTAAGCTGTAAGTACATGCAGGAGAACCCTTTTTAGCATGAAGCTTTAAAAATAAACTGTTTACATATATATTAAACATCCAAAAGAAAACTGGCAGGATGAATCAGAGAGGTGGCTTGAAAAATGCTTCCAGGACTTGCTGTTAACAAGGCTGACAGCATTTTGGTTTCTTAAATGATTGCACAGAGAGCTTTGAAGAAATAAAGAACGCTATAAAAAACACTTCACAGAGCAAAGTAAACACTCCACCCTAATAGGAAGTCTCTCTCCCCCCTTCAGATCGGACATTTTGTTATGTTTTCAAGCCTGACTTTCAGATGCAGCCTCAGAAGTCCCAGTGTGATGGCTATTGGACAAAACCCAAGCACCATGCAGTGAGGCACCTTATTCCAGGCAGCATCCTCACAAAAAAAAAAATAAAATCAGTACTCTGGGTTTATGTTGGATTTCCTGTGCGACATATCTTGGTGTAAGGTACACAGGAAAATTCTGACTCTTAAGCTAATTACAAACAGCAACTTCAAAGCCATTAAGAACTCTAAACTGAAAACAGTTTCAAAAGTCAGCATCAGACTTAGAGTGATTTTAATCCTTTGGGTTTTGTGACAAACTCAAGCCAATACCATATATGATCAGCTGCTTTTAGTGGCTGATGCCAAACACATCAACTGTAATCAACAAAGTTACATCAATTTATTCCAGCCCTTTTGGACTATGCTATATTATATTAAAAGAAATTTATACTTGTTGTGACATATTTCTCTTCTCTGAGCTCCTGGTGAAATGCCACTGAAGCTTTCTGCATTCATCCCATTGAACATTTTCCAGTGCTGTTTAACCGTTTAACCCCTTTTGCACATTTCTGCCTCGCCATTTACTTTCACTGGCAGGTTTGCACCTGGTCTCCTGGCTCACTGCATGTTCAAACACAGAATTAACTGCACTTCAGTGAGAGTTGAAGACCCATTTAGAAGCAAAATGGAACAGATTTTTTTTTTGTTACCCCCCCCAGAAGTAGCCAAGAGAGATCACTTTCAGATGAATACTGTGGTGACAAGGAACAATGCACACTTGGAACAGTCAGATAACTTCCTCACCTCAAATATTAGCCATGTCTAGAGCAGAACATGAGCCAAACCATTTGGAGGTTCAAAAAGCACTGAATTTCACTGTTTTTTCCATTTGTCCATTTGTAATAGGCAAGATTACTTTTGGCTTGTAACACGTGACAAAGTTCATTCTCAAAGCTTTTCCAAAAAAAGAACAGGAGCAAAAAGCACCTTCACTCAAAAAATACCTGTTGCCAGCACATAACAGCAATAGTTTGTAGAAGCTGTGAAAAACTGAATGAGCACTAGTTCTTCTAAAAGCAGACTCAAACTCTGGGTTTTCTGAAATTAGTCCCCCCCTCAATCATTAGTGCAATAGTTTTTTGCCCAGTGAGTTTTTATATTTTCAGCAACCAGCTCCACACATGCTTGAAAAGACAATCCTGAAAGTTTCAGAGACCTAAAAGTAGGAAGAAACGACTTTCCACTATTTTAGCTAGTAGACCAGTATGAGTTGCCTGAATGTTAGGATAACAAACCACCATTACACCACTTAGAAATAATATTTATCTACTGAAGTTGTGTCTGCTGCAACAAAGTCATCAATTTTGAGCAGTTTAAAAAAAGGCACTAAATTATAGAGTCCAAGTGCTTAAACACACAGCTTTATCTGCAAGGGATTGCATGACAGTTTTGCTCTTTTATCAAGAGCTGGCAAACAAGGATTTAGCATGTTTTTATGATCCTGGCATAGAGTAGGTTGTGGCTGATGTGACCATTTAAGGCCTGATCCAAATGCTTACAAACTTTTGCCATTTACTGACTCCATTCAGCACACTCAGACATTTACATCTAGTCTTGCAAGAGTGGTCCCATCAGCCCTGGTCCCAGTAGGACTGATTTGTTCTGGCGACCTAAACTCCACCCAGAGCCAGCCAAGTGCCAATATTTAGATGCGGAGAAACTTTTTACTGCAGGACTGGCACCAGCACTGACACCACCCTATTCACAGCACTCATAGTACAGGGCATAGCCAGGGCAAAACGAGGTAGAAAACAGTTTCTAGGCAAGTATTGGAGAGCACACAGATCTTTTCTTAGCCCAAAACTAACAAAAAGCTCCATGGGAGATAAGGAGGACATCGGCTTGTAAAGCAAGGTTTCTGAAGTCTGTTCCTGGTCTGTCACCTACCTTGTGATCTCAGACAAGGTATCTTCTTTCTTCCTCTGCCTCAGAGCGTTTCTTATCTATTACAAGCTCATTTCAAGAAGCCAAGGACAGTGAAGGGAAGATACAGCTCATGGTTTATTCATATGACCCACAGGTACAGAATTTCTCCCACATTGTGACTGAAAAAACATCAGCAAAACGTTACTGTTGCTTTCCAGTTATGTCTGAAAAGCCCAACATCATCAAGAAAGCAATATTCATCGCCCGCTTTAGGTGATAAACTTAGAATCACAGAATGGTTTGGGTTGGAAAGGACCTTAAAGATCATCTAGTTCCAACCCCCCCGCCACTCGCGGGGACACCTTCCCCCAGCCCAGGTTCCTCCAAGCCCCATCCAACCTGGCCTTGAACCCTTCCAGGGAGGGGGCAGCCACAGCTGCTCTGGGCACCCTGGGCCAGCGCCTCACCCCCCCCGCATAAGGAAGAATTTCTGCCTTAGATCTCATCTAAATCTTTCCGTTTAAAACAGTCACTCCTCCTCATACCCCCACACCCCCGATCCAGAGTCCCTCCCCACCTCTCCTGTCCCCCCTTTAAGCCCTGAGAGGCTGCTCGAAGGTCTCCCCGGAACCTTCTCTTCTCCAGGCTGAACCCCCCCAACTCTCTCAGCCCGGCCTCCCAGGGGAGCTGCTCCAGCCCCCCCAGCATCTCCGTGGCCTCCTCTGGCCCCGCTCCGTGTCCTTCTGCTGTTGGGGGCCCCCGAGCTGGCCCCAGCACTGCAGGGGGGGTCTCCCCAGAGCGGAGCAGAGGGGGACAATCCCCTCCCTGGCCCTGCTGCCCCCCCTGCTCTGGCTGCAGCCCAGGGCACGGGTGGGTTCTGGGCTGCGAGCGCACGGGGCTGCCTCACGGGCAGTTTTCCCCCCACCAGCCCCCCCAGTCCCTCTCCTTGGGGCTGCTCTCCAGCCACTCCTCAAGGGCCCAGCCTGGGTTTGTGCTGGGGATTGCCCCGGCCCACGGGCAGGACCTTGCCCTTGGCCTTGTTGAACTCCATGAGGTTTGCCCAGGCCCCCCTCTCCAGCCTGCCCAGGTCCCTCTGGATGCCATCCCTGCCCTCCCGCGTGTCACCACACCACACAGCTCGGTGTCGTGGGTGAACTTGTTGAGGGTGCATTGATCCCACTGTCTGTGTGTATCCCAGTACCAACCCCTGAGGAATGCCACTTGTTACTGGTCTCCACTTGGACATTGAGCTCTTGACTAACTCTTTTGAGTGTGACCATCCAGCCAATTCCTTATCCACTGAGTGGTCCATCTGCCAAATCCATGTCTCTCCAATTTAGAGACAAGGATGCCGTGTGGGACAGTGTCAAAAGCTTTGCACAAGTTCAGGTAGATGACATCAGTTGCTCTTCCCTTATCCACCAGTGCTGTAACAACATTAAAGGCTGCCAAATTCATCAGGCAAAATTTGCCCTCAGTGAAGCTCTGTTGGCTGTCACCAGACATTTTCCATGTGCTTTAGCAGAGTTTCAGGAGGATCTGCTCCATGATCTTGCTGGGTACAGATGTGAGACTGACTGGCTTGTAGATCCCCAGGTCTTCCTTTTTTCCCTTGTTAAAAATAGGAGTTGTATTTCCCTTTTTCCAGTCAGTAGGAACTTCACTGGACTGCCATGACTTCTCAAATATGACAGATAGTGGCTGAGCCACTTCATCCACCAATTTCCTCAGTACCCACAGATGCATCTGACCAGGTCCCGTGGACTTGTGCACCTTCAGGTTCCTTACATAGTCTTGAACCTGATCTTCTGCTATGGTGGGCAGTTCTTCATTCTCCCAGAAACCAAGCTTCCAATATAACAAATACTTATTACAACATGCACCATTCCTTATGCATCACAGAGCTCTGATCTTAACTTGGATTTCTGGACATTACAATGAAGAGAAAGGATAGTCTCAGAACTTCTCTAATTGGGGCTAACAATTAAACTACCTCATCCACTACTTCCTCTTCTGTGATAGGTCTGACATAAGAACTTCATAACCCATCGGGCAGAAACCCTTTTATTGAATGAACACAGAAAATCTCTTCTGTCTTTACTCTTCCAATCTGTTCCCATTTTTCTGTCAATATTAAGCAACTCTTTTTTTGTCTGGGGGTACTTGAAAGATCCAGTCCACTGCAAAAGCATTCTACCTAAATAGGCTTCATTCCCTCAAGGAAAATAGTCACTACTTGGGAATTAGAAATGGCCCTTGCTCCCCTAACTGTCAAACCCTACAGCTGGCCCCTTGGAGAAAGCTGTTCAAAGGAGAAGTCTCTCCACTTGAGACAATCAGAGACCAGGGCAGACAGCTGGCCAAAGAGGCAGATATATACTATAGAATATTTTAAGGGAATTATATCCTTAGCACTGACTCAATATTTAGAGGGCAGCAGGAGGCTGCTTTGCAAAGTCAGGCTCCCATCTCTCCTTCCATGCTTTGGCAATCAGTCAGCAGTCTGATTTTCAGTCAGCACAGCTGAAGTATTTCTTTGCTGTCCCCCATGATGCTCTGGAAGAGGGTCAGAGTCAGCTGCTCTGGGATGGGGTAACAACCAGCACCTTCATCCTACAGCTGTGGAAGGAAGAAGTCACACAGCATCAGCTTCAATTAGTGCCATTCCCAGCAGGCAGGTTCAGCCATGCCTCAGGGAAGACAGCTCTTGGGGCAACAGGCGATGGGCACAAGTAGTAGGTGGGGAGGGGGCCATAGGCAGCAGTGCTCAGCAATCCTTGACAGCAGAGGTTTCCAGCCTGGAGGTTTCTCACTCCAGATCTTTGCCCCTTTCTTTCACATTTGTTGTCTCCCTCGTAGCTTCCACAGAGGGAGAAGCGGCCAAAAGTAGTCATCCCCATAGGACTTCCTACCTTCACAATCCCATGCCAGCAGCATCTTGAGTTGTTTCCTTCTACAGATGTTTTCTTCAGTCTCCATTCAACACTTAAATGCACCCCCGGCTTCAGCCACACAGGAGCTCAACTGAAGGGCTAACTCATGTCCACAGCACTGACACTCAGTATTTTGAGGAGTGTTTGAGCTAGTCTCCACAGTGCCTTCCCCAGTACAGTGGGTCCCCAGCCCGCCCCTGCAGTAAGGACACCACTTCCTCTGTACTTCACTCTCCCCCCATCATTTTCACACTCACTTAATTCTCCGTTGGAGTTTGGAAAGGTAGGCTGAAATCAGCTAAATAAGTGAGAATAAGCTTTAAAGCTTCAAATCAGTATGTCACCTTACCAAGTATGGACCTGAGGATCTCCTAAGGGAGCAGACTACATTTCTTCTTCCACTGTCAACTTGTAATGATGTTCTGTGAACTACTCCTAGCATCATGGTCCCCAGTCATTGATTACACAGGAATTAAATACATGAAAGTCACATTCTCAGAGGTATACATCTAAAACAGGGTTTGCCATACCTCCTACCTTGCCACTCAGTTTCCTTCTGTATGTTGGACATACTCAGAGTTCCCAATTAGAAACCTAAGAACTGACACTTCAATTTTACTGTAAACCTTCAAGTCAGTTTTCATACCAAAGTAGAGAAGATTCATGTTTCAATAATTAATTTACTATCTCAGGAAAATGTCTGTTGGAGTCAAGAAATCACTATTTCAATAACATTGAGCAAACTTGTTCAAACAGTGTTTTGAAGTTTGATAATACTGTAACTCAACATATTTTCAGTGAAAGCATTATTTTGAAAGGAAATCCTTTGTCTTCAGTTGCTTATGACAGAGCTACACTCATGCTAGCATTTTACCATAATGGCTTTGAATTTGTTAAAGCAAATTCTCTGTGTGGAAACTTTGTCAGAAGGCTTCCTACGACATCTGCTCTCAGGAGTCTGCCTCCCTAGCTTTCATCACAAGCCTCTGTTGAGCAATGCACCCTGTGAAGAGGAGTCAGTACACTTCAGACATGACTACTAATGATCAGCATCTTCATACTGCTAAGAGAGCACTGTTTACATGTCAACAAATGTTCGACAACTCATGCTTTGTATTCCTTAAAACTGACCCCAGCTTCTCTTCCTTGCTTATTGCTTCAGCCCCGTTTTTGCAGTTTCCACACCTCATAACAATTTTAGATCAACAGATGAAGAAAAAAAAAAAAAACAAAACCAGTCAAACTTAAGACTATAAATAAATCATTTAAAGCTCCCAATCTCAGTTTCTACTAGCCAGACTTCAGGGTAGTAATTATCTGGGCAATATCTTCATTGAAGCCACCAGTCTGCTGCCCTAGGGGTTTCAGCCCTGTGATGCATACTCTCTCAATGCATCCATGAATCATACAGCCTTTTGAAAGATACTTAACATTTAGTAAATGGCTGACATTTTGTAATTTAGGACTAGAACCAGCAAAAGGTTTATTCATATAAGCAGTTCCCACTTAGTAAGCCATTGGCACTATGCACACGAATAGTAACAGCTCCTGTAATCAGTGCTTTTCCACATGGAACTGGGGAATCAGTGGCAAAATATATTTGCATGAGAACAGGCTCAAACCCCACACCCCGGGACAAGTCTTTAAAAAAAAATATGTTCAAATAAGTTATGGCAGATACCACTGTTCTGCTCTCTATTTACAGAAAATTAAAAGCTTCCAGGAGGTAGATCACAGACACATGCACCAAAGAACTTAATTGCACTGGTAACTTTCCAGTGAGTGGAATTTGTTATGTTTGTTCAAAAGTAGCAATCCAGTGGAGAAAATGTTGCCTTGATATTTTACTTGTATAATCAGCAAATGAGCTGGAAAGAACGTCAAAGCAAAAAAACCCCAAAGGGATGGCCAGGAGAAAAGAAATACAGAGATTTAGTGACAGTAATGTTAAAATTGGGATAATCCAAAAAGTGAATGGAAAATGAGAAATATCAGGCCACAGTCTGTAGTCTTTTCTGCCTGTGCTGTTGATGTGGTGCACGGATGATGGTTTTCAGGCACTGTTTAGAAAAATAAGATCTCTATTGTATGGGTAGATACAGAGGCAGAAGTAGGAAGAGGGGATATTATGGTGGATCACTATGGCCCAGTATCCCAATTACCTACTGGTAAGAAGATTTTTCAGTTTGCCATCAGTTCATAAATAGTCCAAGCTCTAATTCTGTCTGTTATTCTAACCACTCTAAACTGACTCTCAACACAGACAGGGCTCTCAGCTAGTTAAAAAAATGATAGTACTTATATCAGGCTTGCAACCTCCTCACGCTGTGAGCTTAATGCTGCTTTAAATAGCATAAAGCTGATAACCCACCACCACCACCCTAGCAGCAGGTCACACTATTCATTTTACCACAGGAGAGAACTGCAGGGTGAAGCCCAAAGGCTGTGACAGTTGCAGCCAACCAAATCACAAGAATTTGGATTTGCACATGCTGTAACAGAAGTACCAATATGATATTTTCAGTTTAAATAGATGAAAGTAGGCAATGGCTCACACTTCACTTGAGCCCTCAACAGCCAGCCTTGCCAGAGTTGTAGAAACCAGGAGCAAGGCAGGGGGAGGCCAGAAGTCTCCAGGAGGTATCTTACACCTTTGTGGTAGTCAGGAGGTATCCGAGTTGGTGTTTTCAGTTGGACTACAGCACTTCCCCAGAATCTAATAAGCTGATGGGAAGTTTACCCCAGAATTAAATGACCACAGCCACAGGCAAATATAGCACCGGTAAACAGTTGTTAATTTGGACAAGAATTTGCACCACAGCTCCCCCTTTACAGATACTCCAGATGGCAATTATCCAGTTCATCCCATGTCTTGTAGGCTGACAACATACCATAGAGGAGCAGTACTGCTCTTTCACCAGGAAAAGTGGGATGGACAAGGGGCAGGAGCACCAGATGCATGGGTAAAGGACACATTGCCTTTCTTTGTACTCTTCTCTCACACTTAAAAGAATGGTTGTTTATGACAATTGGACAACCACCATTTGTTCCAAAGGCATCGGCAAAAGGCTAAGGAACAGGCTTGCCTCAAACAAACATCTGTTTCTAACAAAAGCTGAAAGAAGTTGGCTGACAGAAATCCAAGCACCCTCAAGACCAAAGCAGTACCTGGCTTTTAGAAACAAAATGCATTTTCTTCTGTGTGCCAGTAAGGAACACCAAGAGCACCAGAAAACCCTCCTACTTTCCTTGGTTGTAAAACTACCCAAACAAGGAGACGAACTTTTAAGGGCTTTTGGGGAATTAGTAGTACAAGCATTATACACGTTAAGAAAGTGGTCACAAGTATTGCAGGTATTATCTATTTAAGATTAACATATACTGTTCCCAAAACAGACTGTTAACAAGAGGAATAAGAAGAAAGAGTGTTTTACATTGATACCTTACTCTGCCTACTCCCCAGGGACTAGGAGTGCAAGAAATGGGTGGGTCTGTGTGGGGAAGACAGCAGCTATGAAAGGATTCCTCTAACCCTTAACTGCTTGCAGCTGCTATCTGTGCCACACTCCATAAACAAGCCAGGCTTTGTCTCAGGCTCTGTTTCTGTGTGTTGCTCAAAGAGGGAAATATCACTGTGTCTAGACCTCCTTACATAAACACTTTCAATGTTTTCTGCAGAAATATTAACACTTCCCCAAGTAAGAAAACAAGACTTTTACCATTTTCATATGAGAACAAAGAAGTGGTTTTCAAATGAAAAAACACTAGAAGTGGGATAATTGACAAAATACAGTAAAGTCCTATTTACATCCTACACATTTCAGAAAGGCCACAAAACTGAAGCAAAAATTATTTTTTAGGACAGAAACTAGATTTTATATTTCTTCTGTTTGCCAAATAGGAAGTTCTCAAACACTGAAGTGCGCAGAGAAAATTACTCCTTTACATTGGCTAGGGAAAAAAAAAAAAAAAAAAAACCAAACAAGAAAAAAACTCAGTATTTGTGATGCTATTTCTGAAGAACATCATGGATGTCTTCTCAGGTGAATCAATATCTCTTCGTTATGGTCAATCATTTACTGTCCATTTGCTCATTTGCCACACACGTGAAGAGATGCTGTCTTTAAGCTTCTGTACTACAAATGGCCTCAATTTGCCCACATGACAATATGGAGAGCTATTTCAGAATACCTATATTTCCACTACTACATCTTCTTTTTCACTTATTTGCACATCAGCACCAAGAACAGTTGTCTTATCTATGAAACTCAGTGGACCAGACTGAAAAAATACAAAGAATACCCACAATTCAATAAATGAAAGGCCTTACCTGCTGTACGCATTGAGGCTGTTCTCTTCAGTCAGTCACAGAGCTGTGGCAGACCACTTGCTGGCCTTAGATGTAAGTTCATGCACAGTGCTGAAAGAGAGCACAGAAAAAAACTGTGTCAATCATCTTCATGCCTGGGCTTTCATAGGGTTTTCTAGCCAGTCTCACACTTTGGAGCTACTCAAAACAAGCAGGGGCAAAAGGAGTCACCATTGGTTAGTAGGAGCAGAAAACACAAGCAGTACCAAAAGCAACAAAATGTCAATTATTCTTCATTTTAAGCATCCTGCTGTGCAAAAGGAAGATTTAAAGTTAGCTCAACAATCTGTAAAGATTTTTAGGGTAGCAGGGCATAATTAGAATGGAGCAAAGTTGGCAGCGTTTAGAAACGCCCCCCTTCAGACAGCACCCATCTAACAGCAGACTTCTTCAGAAATCGACTATCCTGTATAACAAATTCCTATGTTTCTGAACTTTTAAAGAAGCTTCATGCAATAGTCGGCCAAGCAATAGAAAATCAAGTAGCAGGAACAACATACATAACCCAGAAACACCTCTTTAGAATGAATAACATAGCATAACCCAGAACCACCTCTTCCAAACATTAGAGAGCCAACACCTACTGCACTCTCCCTTATAAAGCACCACCCAAATTGCTTCTGCTCTATTTAAAGGGGTACAGCAGCAATCACTTGGTACATACCATAAAACTCCCTGTAGTCCTCATGCCCCCTCCCCTCATTATTCCAGTAATGAGTTTCTGCTAATGAGCATCAGCTTTCTGCTGCAGCTGGTCACAAATGCTGAGCTCCTGGCTGATAGGAGCTGAGGTTGTTTTTTCCCCCCTTCCTTTTCAAACAACCAAAAAGATCCTGTAAATTCAAAGCTTAATTTGGTTCAAATTTTGTTTAATACATGATAAAATTATGTGTAACAGAGGAAAGAGGTCAGTCCCTCTTGCACTGCCCTCCCTTCAGCTGTTCTCCCTAAGCCCCGTGCCACACACTGAGCCTGCCTCACTGCTGTACAGGGGTTTGTCCACCCAAATCTTACAATGTGGGCCTGAGAAAAATTGGCGTTTTCCATCAAAACTCCACTTTGATTGGAAATTTCCAGGCAATTTTCCTTTACCCTGTAGGTTTTAAAGGCGAACGATCATAATGGAAAGGGGCTTTCAGTTTCAAATCACATTCCTCATCCAATTCAACAATTATGTTTCCAAGCCATCCTATTTATTTTTAATCTTATTTATTTCTAATCCAGCCCTTTAGAAACATCAGTATTTCTCTTATTTCTATTACAATCAATTTTTAATGTGATTTTAATTATTACTCAGTTACAGGAAAGGTGTGGCCAAATGAAATTGTAATTTGTGAACTGACATCCCTCATTTACTAAAGAAAACAGCTGTACAGCCAGCTTTTTTACTATTCCCCCACTAAGAAAAGCTGGAAAAGAGAAATCCACCAGAAAAATGTGCAACAAAGTTATTAATTCTCCTGCGTACTTCTAACCATCACTCTTTAAGCAGCATGTCCTGCTCCAAGGAGATGAATGGCAAAACTCACCCTGGTTCAGTGGAGCGGAGGGTGATTACATGGCTGGAAGGGAACTGCGGATGATATTTCCAGGTTACTGGTCCAGGAGCATCCCACATCATCCACTGCACGGATGTGTCCACATGTGGGGGTGGTAGACTCCTGCTTAAGGGGAGTCATGTCTTACACAAAGACAGCTCCCCAGCAGGGCAGGGTATGGCAGCAGACCCTCGCTCCTCAGCTTGGGAACACCAAACAGGGACCACTGTCTCCTCCATTAACAGCTATATCATGATTTTTTTTTTTTTTTTTTTTTTGCGCAGCCTCAGAGGGAAGCGTTAGCATTTCCACCAAAGCAGTAGCTACTTTTGAAGAGCAATAGTTCAAGAGAACCCACACAATTCATGACTGTGGCCTCGGTGGCAGTGAAGGTATCGATGCCTCACCTCCTTCTCATGTAACCAACGAAGTATCCCATTGCCTTAAGGAAAAAGCCAGATGGTAGAGCAGAGATCAGTTAAAGCCTAAGTATCTGTACATTTTCCAAGGTCAATAGATCATGGAAGCTATAGAGGGTTTGTTTTTTGTTTTTTATTTGACAGACAAAAATAATGCTCTACCAGAATGTGCTATAAGAATGGCCAAACTAAGGTTGCACACAGTACCCGTCCTGTGCCTGCACATACAAAAGGGCTTTGAAAGAAAAATGTATCTGCAGATCTGCAGTAATGATTGTTTCCAGAAGAACATAGCAGATCCTCACCAGAGGGAAGACTGAGGCCAGTGACTCATCTGGTGCAAAGCAAAATGACTACCTCAGCTATTAAATTACGCTGTTTTACAGAAGCTGATGCTTTGTGTCTAATGAAGTTGAACAGACAAGTTTTCTGTCAGCATTTTTCCTCACAGTCACCAAGAGCTTGCATGTGTCTTCTCCACCCTGTCCCCCCTCGTTTTGGTTGGAGAGTGCATTATTTTAGTAACACCCACCACCATCCTGTGGAAGCGAGTTTAAATTTATCTTGGAAATAGGCATTTGCTCTCAGTTATAATTAAAACATCAGAGGCCTTGGTCAGACAAAGAGACACTCTGGAACCCAGTTTGTCACATTTTTCACAGACAGTCTTCACCAGAAAAATAGAGAATCAAATGCCTACAAAAAAACATGTTACCATTTCTTGCCATTTTTAATGGGTCTTTCAACATTTGGTTATTTTCTTTAATGCCCCAGGTTCTGCACAGCGTGGTAAAATACTGGTCCTGTTGTTAAATTCCTGTTCCGGTTCTTAGGACACATAATAAAACTTGAGTCTAATGTAACATCTTTAAAGACATCACCTAAAAAGACACCTGGTAGGGGGGAAGAACATTATTTATTGTGTACAAAACCCTCATGATAGCTAAGCCAACTTCATGGTCTGAGGGTGCCTGTTTCATGAGTTGGTTGGCTGAGAGGCACAACTCTCTGAACTCTCTGACTTCTTCTAGGGCCTATCTCATTTCTAGTTTTCTCTTTATGGGCCTTGTTTAAATTTTCAGGATAAAAAAAAAAAAAAAAGAGATTTGGGTAGGAAACACCCGTGGGAAGCTTCCAGATCTCTTTTTTTTCTCTCTGAAACATGAAAAGCTTGGCTTCCTGTCTATATAGAGCAAGGGAACAAATCATGGATGGAGAGGAAAAGGTCTGCTGTTACTACAGCCTCCTGCAAAAGCCAAACCCAACATATCCCCATCTCCTCTTCAGCAGAAATAACAGACTCAGCCATTTGCTTTTCAGGACTCTGGCATAAGGAAGTGGGTAGCAGGACCATGGTCTTTTTTTGGCACCTCCAGCAGGCGTCTGCCCCTGGCAACTTTGCCTGCACCCAGACCTAGATCCAGAGGAACTTGTTGGCCTCAATTTCCCTCAAGCTGTCCAAGTCTAGTTACAGGGCATCGGGTGCCTGCAAGTCAGGCTGCATATGTCAGCTCAATCCTTCAGCCTTATTTCTGCCTGTCTTTCAACAGACTGATGCAGAGCAGAAAAAAAGAGGATCCTCAATACCAGACTGCTTTGCCATTAGTTTGCCAGTTGATGCCTTGCAAATATCTTCAAAGGGTGTTCCACGATGAGCCAGCAATGTCACAAGAGTCATAGTGCCAGACTCAGAGGCCAGCGTGGGTTGGAAGGGACTTCTGGAGGTCATCTGTGCAACCTGCCTCCTCTTCAGAGGAGGCGCAGCTTTGATCAAGGCCTTGGCTAGGCAAGTTTTTAATATCTCTCAAGTCATTTGAGCAGTTTCAGGAAGCACAAAGAGACCCCAGAGTTAACCCTGGGAGACAGTGGAATAAGTCAGACGATGAGAAGGTACAGGGAAATTGAGTGAAGTGTATATATGGAAGCATATTTTTTTCTGTCAATCCTACCCAGTATAATGGCCATGAAATTGTTTCCTGAATGTTCATAGATTCATGGAGCTCCTGTGGCACATCACCTCTGGGCCTCCGTACTGTTATAATCCAAGATTCTCCAAAGACATCTGCTGTGCCGTCAACACTTTTAATTTTACCATTAATCTCACTTTATTTGGCATTTTTCTTAACGGCTCAGCTTCTAAAGACACAGAGCTGTAGAACAATGTCGACTTTCATGGTAAAAAAAGAAAAAACTGCTAGATTGTAGAGGAAAGCAGAACAGAGAACCTTACAAATTCAAAGGCCACAAGTCAAAAGCACCCCCAATTAATTTTACTAGTTCAACACGCTGTGAAAGCTGGTTTGCTACTGAGCCACATCGGATGTGTGGATTCTCAATCATTTCCCCATTAGTGGAGCTTTCATAAAATCTCTCCTGGGCACAGTCAGACCTACTCACACCTGAACTCACACTTCAATCTTTCCTTTCAGTCACAAGATCTCTCTCTCCTACTCAACAATTTACTGCTGACACTTACAGAAACAAAATTATTTTTGACTTTTCTACCTTTCTGGTGAAGTTGGTTGACGTTAGTCAGTGGGTTCAGAAGTTGAAGAGAGAGGAGTATGATTGTGTAAGGAAACAAAGCATAGGCAACACAGCTGAAATGATCTCACAATTTGTAAACCAACCTAGTCTTCCTCAGGAATATGAATCCTTCTTTAAATGCCTACCCTTGCAAAGTAGAAAGACTCAAAGCAAGGCTAAAGCTGAGAGCAGAATTTATCACAAGGAGGATTAAACATGAAACATGTTATGTTTTAGTATTATGGTATGGGTATATAGACAGATAATATCATGTTTTATCCTAGGAAGTGAGAGGCATGGAAAACAGCTGCTGAGAGCATTGGCCACTTATTTAATAGATTAAGTACAGACATACTACAGAAGCAGATCACCCCACGTATTCTTAAATTAATAAATAAATATTGCAGTGATTTATATACTGGTTTCCTGTTGCTGTAGAGGCACTTGTGACTAACTTTGCAAGGAAACAGCATTTCACAAGCAGCTATCTGATTCTAGCTGGTGTGTCATGTTTTAAAACAATGCTTTTTCAGAGCTTTGTGCTCACCACCCATTTGTCTCAACAAAATTCCCTACAAATCTTTCCCCCTTTTTTCTCTCTGCTACCAATTCTGCCCTTCATGTCTGAATGGTGTTTTGCTACAAAGAATGATAAACCCAGTCTTTTCTCTGATTACCTTACTCTTTTTCTAATAAAACCCTACATGCTTCTATTAATCACCAGCTACCTGGTTAAGCACTCTGTTTAATATCCCATGGATGGAAAGCAAGACATTATTGCCTGTTCGTTTTTTTTTTTCCCTTCCAGCAATATTGACCATCTTCACCTATGGAAATTGTTCAGCATTTGTCCTTACTTTTGAAATTATTTCTGCCTTGTAAAAGATCAATTCCCAAATCCTTACTCTCAGAAACTTGTAAGGATCCCAAATCCATGAACAGAACAATCTCTTGTTGCAAGAAGCGGGAGCAAATCTCCCTCTTTTCAGACACATTGACTGGTTTTATACTTCTAAACATTCATCCAGCATTTAATCCAATTAAGAGTCACTCCCTGGGTTTTAAAGATCTCCAGTGTACTCATCTCATCCTACCACTCTGATCTCATGTTAAGTTGGTCCCCCAGAGACTCATCTTATTACTTTCGTTTGTACTTCTGCTCTGCCTAACTCACCCCAATGGAGGATTGTTATTTCATTTGTGTGGCTCCATCTCTTTGGGATTTTTTCTCCTGTTGTTGAATCACTTCCTCTACAGCAAACTCTTTTTTTTTTTTTTTTAATTAGGCTGTGTAAAAACTGATGGTAAAGCATTTTACAACACGGTCTTAGAAAGATGCACAGAGGAAAAAAAAAATGTTGTATGACAGTATTTCTGAACGTGAGTTGCTTGTGAACTGTTCAGCAAGGGCTCCATTTAGAAATTGTGTTAATGAAACCACCCAACCTCATAAAGCCAGTTTTTAAGGAATTAAGTAGATCTTTGGTGGTCGAGACCAGCTGAATGTATTCCAGCCTCAGAATAGTGAGTAGGCTGTGTAAATGGCCTCTGAACTGCTAAATTGCATGGCATTGTTTTTACTGAATGATTAAAACACTCCAACACCCACAAAGAACTTCCAAAACAGCTGAGCAAATGCTTTCAGAGGGTGTCACATTTTTTCCTTTCCATATTTGAGGCATGTTCTCTTCCATGAATGTACTGTTGTAAATAAAAATGGTTGGACAGATGTTTGCCAAAAACAAAGACAAGGGGTCACAAAACCCACTAAAGCAAAATCAGCCCTGTGCTGAGCTGGAGAAACGGCTCATGGTTTCTCTTAAAAAATAAACACAGATTCATCCATCTTTAGCAGCGAGTCACAACCCATGTTCATTGTATACCGTCTTCTGAGTAGAGTGACGACATAATAACCGCGCAACACCGAGCAATCACCTAGAGAAGGAAGAGTACAGAGAAAAGAATAACAGTTGAATAGAAAATCCAGAAATCCTTCTAAAAACAAAGCACATCATTAAAGGAGAAGAAAAGTTCCATTAAGCATACATTCTCTAATATGTGAGACAGCAATGTTCCAATGTTCACTTTTATCTTATGCTAGCATCACAAGGCCTAAAATGATGATCAAGAATTCTAACGTATGATGTTTTGTAAAACAAACTGTAAGAGACACCTTGCCTTGAAATATTTACTGCTTCAGCATGGAAGGCAAGAGGCAGAAGAAAAGAAAATCAAGGCACCAAAATGTTGTAGCAGGGGGACCAGGAACAGCTCACTGATTCCCCTGAAAGTCGGTTAAATGCTCAGTGCAACAACTCCCCAATCTATTATTTTCCTGAGGGAAGATTAGATCTCTGTCATTTAAGAAGTGTTCATAATTTAAGACTATTTTTAAAACTACAAAGTCTGAAGTGCTATTTTGTAAACCCTTCAGCTCAGTCTCTCATTAGTGATGTCTTCGTATCAATAAAAACAGTCAGAAAGTTAGCAGGAAAGAAGGAGAGGCTACCCCAGTGCATAGGAGTGGCCTGATAAAGCTTCATTCCTGTGGTCACAGGGACTAAGGTCTTCCAAACTGATCAGGTCCACGGATCAGGACAAGATTGCCAGCTGAGCTATCGTTATGTGGGAAGCTGTTCTATAATGAAATGACCTTGGCCATGCCACAACACAGTTGCAGTTCTCAGCTATCTTTCATCACCATTTACAACCTGACATCAGGGCAGGGCTTTCTATACCTGCATGTTACTGGAAACGCTTTCTAGCACCAAAAACAGGGCTATGGAGGAGAGTGAGGACATTTCAGAAAAAACAAATCAACTTTGAAGTCACTCCAGGACACGATATGTGCCTCAACATAGGATACACAGACAGTCCCCTTCCCTATCCCAACCAGAGGATTTAAATAATCAGCTGTAGCAGTACTGCATGTTGTTGTGTTGTTGTGATATGTGTTGGGCAATAAGACACCCATGTGAAAGGAACCTTTCAGAGTTATGATGCCAGCTTTCACCAGGGTCAGTCTAGGGGGTGAACAAAGATCACCTCAGAGAAGGCAAGTCCCTGCTGAAAACAGGAAAAATTAATTCGTACAGTGTCAGTTGTCTGTATCGTCTCCAACTGATGCTCACCAGAATAGAACCGTGAAAGTGAACTGGCACCAGTTGAACATCTTGACACTAAATACCTGACTTCGAAGAAATAGAAGTGAAGGGAATTTTGGTCTTCACATGCCAAGCATGAAAATAACCCCTTTTTGTACTTACACACAGCAACAATGCCCCACTCTAACAACCAGGGCCAACGCTGAGTTGTGTCAACATATGACTCAGAAGAGGAGGAGGAGAAGATGGAAAAACAGGCCAAAGAAAGGCAAGGCTGCTGGAAGAAAAGCAAACAAAAAACAGCAGTCAAAGCAGCTGTGTTCTGAAGGGAGAGTGCGCAACTCGGAAATACGTTAAATTAAGGGGAAATTCACCTTTCATACTTCCTAATACCTATAACAAGCCCGTCTCACATTCTCAGAGGAGGCAGAGGAATGAAAGACATGCTTTGGGATAATTAAGCAAACACAGGATGATTAAGAAGGTAAAGTTGCTCTCCCTTCAATCGAAACCACCATTACCACTGCTCCAGCTCAGAGCACATTCCATCCTTATTTTTCAAATCAGCCCACTCCTGAACTGCCAGCTTCTTCCCTAAGCAGGGAATACAGCAGGTTTTGCAAGCGAGTGGGACAGAAGTCCAACCATGCATGAAATACATCAGGAGCTGATAAACTCCAACTCCATACAGGCATCTACAATAAAATATTTCAAGGGAACCAGCCCCATCCTACATGTTACAACTCCCTATTTACCAGAGTAGGGCAAAATATCCCACAGGATCTCATGTTTGTGCTGCTCCAAAGATCCTGAAAAAACAGAGAAAAGGTGCAGTTGTTTTTCTTTGGTGGCCTCCCCAGGACTGTAATGCAGAAAAAGCATTTAACAGACATCAGGGACACACCTGTGCAGAAAGGCAAAGTCAGACCTAAGTCATTGGAATTTATTTCATATCAGTGAGGTTTAGTACAGAGCTGTGTTTGAGCTAATAAACCAGAAATCTGACTTTCTGGTCAGAGCAGACTTGCATTCAAGGCATTTCAAAAGTCCTGAAATTTCAGCATTTATTTTCATTTCAAATTTAACAGGAATATTACGTTATAGATTCTGAGCAAAACAGAAGTAATCTGACCCATGTTCCACTTTCATATCAGCTTTTAAAAGAAAATATTTAAAATTCTGAAACTAGAAAAAAAATTTAAAATAAAAATTTCACCAATTTTGGGGGTATTTGATATTATCAAAATGCCCTATCGGATTGTCTATAAATTTTGTGGACATGTTCCTTACATTTCCAAAGTTTTTACTTTGAGATACAGTACCTTCCAACAGAAAAATGTTCCATCAGGGCATCTGAATCCCACATATTCTTACCCAGGAGTGCACTCAACACCCAAGTGCACTTGGATCATAAAAGAATTAAAAGTAATAGCTATTAAGTTAAAGAAAAGATACAGATTCCTAAGAGACATGTAAGACACTGCACAGTACTTTCGATGACTGTCACCTAAAGACAAGGACACAGGATAAAGTCCACTGAGGAGGTAGAAAATGTCAATTGGAAGGGGATCCTCCTGCTTCTCACGAGAGGCATCACTCTATATTATTGACTGTATGGCATCATTAAAAACCCCATTGCCCTTGCCACAAGAGTAGGAGTGATAGCCCACAGCCCTGGCTCAGTTTCAAATGGGATTTCGCCTGCTTATAATTTCACTTGTGGCTTCAACCAGGAAAGCAGCTTTTCCCCTCTTGTTCTTGTAAATGCTGTTGTGCACGGATGGTGCGTGGATACGCTGCTTCATTTCTCCCAATCACAGCTACTTTCTCCTTTATTTGCCTTGAATAAGTATTTCCACTGGTAATTATTCTTGTGAATAATTAAAAGCCCTTCAGGTTCTTACAGGATGGAACTGTCTCTGATCAAAATATATTGTGGAGCAATCTCTCATCCCAACTGTGGAACAGCTGCAATAGCTGTGCCCTTGGCCTCTCTCCTGAACCTTTCATTTCAAGCCTGTTTCAGAGCTGCCTATGGTAAAAATAAAGCTCTGTAACAGACAGCTTATGAATAGCTAGGTCCTCAGCACAAGACTTTTTGAGGATTTCCACCCACACTGTGTCAGGGAGAGTGGCTCCTCTGGAATCAATTAAATTACGCCAAACTGCACCAGCTAAAGATCTGCTCGGTTTATTCTCATTCCCCCTTCTTGCCCCAGCTCCGCAGCAAGAGGATTTCGTGCCTCCACAAACACCCTTCATCACACTCTCTGCGAAGTACGTCTCTGACTGTTTAGCCCTGCTTTGTCTACACAACATGATGGCTGTTGTAATATCAATTTGTATTACCAGGAAAAGTCTTGGGTGTGAAAGGAAATTTTAATTTCCTCTTTAGCTGAGCACTTTACAATATGTGTTTTAATAAAACAGAGCGAGTCAAATTATTTGCTTGTAAATGCCAATGCGCAAGAGAATTAATTAGGGCAGCAGCAGCCTGGCTGTAGAGCCTCTCTTGAGGGGTTTCACACGCTCAAGACAGCCAAAGCATGGATTCCCTGAAAAAATGTCTTCTATAATTGCAAACTTATACATTTAATCTCTGTGCAAAAATTGCTGATTGTGAAATCAGACTCATGATCAAACCAAGGGCCAAGTTTATCTCTGTTCCTACAGCATCCATCAGCTCTGAAGTCAGTGAAGATCCTGGTATCAGGGAGGTGTGACTGCCAATGTGTCCAATGTATTACTAACCTGGAGGAGATTACATGTTATTTTTTTACAGCTCCCAGCGGAAATAAATTTTGAGGTTTATTAAACAAGATGGCATAATAGTCCTGTTAATGTACTCCTCCGGAGATCTGGTTTAGGCCAGTAATGGTTTAGTAAAAAAAATTAAAAATATAGAGGACAATCAGCTGCTATAAGCTTAGATCCAGTAAATACCCTGGGTGTTTAATTGTGCATCGTTTTACATGCTGTAATTCCTCCACCGAGACCTCTGTGCAGCTCAGAATGCTGTCAGTCACCTTAAGCTTTTGCAAATCCTTCAGTCGACTGTAAGACTGAGACATACTTTCTCTGCCTCTCAGAGCTCAGTATAACCTCCGGCACATCCTCCAAGACTGAAAGTCAGGATACAGAATTAGGAGAGAGTATGGGTCTGTGTGATGGGCCGGATGAGTGTGGCTCCAGAGAAGGGAAGAGGAGCAAGCAGGATCTCATGCTCAGAGGTGGCTGGGGTGGGGCAGAGGATGGAGGATGTATCCCTGGAGGCAGCCTGGGTGCGCAAGAAGAACCCATGGGGTTCCCAGAGGCTGAGCATGCTCATCAGAAAAACCACCACCACTACAAAACCTGCAATTTCCATCGCACCAGGGTAGCAAAAAATTGAACAAATGAGGCAGTAGCTTCACCCCATGCAAACCCTCCCTGAATCAGCTTTTCTAGCCAAGGCAGGCTGGAGTGCTTCTCTTGCAGCAGCCTCCTACCCAGTGAGTGCAACAGTCTTGGTAATATCTTGATTTTTGCCAATATTAATTCCCTGCAAATTCATTAGAAGTAATCACATACTCAGTGTTACTGGTGGCTGCGGGTACCGGGGCAGTCTAGTTTCTATAATGGAGAAGACTGGTACAAATTCTCGCAAGTGAACGTAGTTACCCCACTGAATACCTACCAAATATTTTCATGGGCTGCAATATAGAGTATGGTTAAATCAGCAGCCTGGCTGGATCTATATTTAAAAACCTATTGACAAAAGAACATCAGTTCTCAGTATACCAATGGGAATGCAGAAACAGACACAACTGGTTAGGAATACGATGCGAAGGGAAAAAAAACATCTTTCAGATTCATGCAAGTAAGAAAAAAATTGCCACCCCTACCTGCCTGCCGGCAACTGATTTTTCCGTGAGACTGCTATTCTAGGCTCTGCCAATGATTCACCCTGGTTTGTTTTCAAAAGACACACATATACACAAACACATGTACATGAGGCACGTAAACTGCAGTTTGCGTTAGGAGCAGAATTGCTGTTTTTATGAAGCTCAGCCAGAAAGAAAGGAATTTTTGTTGAAAGTTGTTCCGTCTGTTACACTGTATGTAAACTTTACATATTTCTTGGGATGATACATCCACAGCAAATAATTAGAATGCATGGAAAAAACAAACATTTGCCACATAATCCAGTTTTCATTTCTCTTTTGCTGCTGCACGTTATTAGCACATTGAACATAACTGCTAGCGCTCACTTATAAAGACTATGAATAAATCACTTCTTTGATCTCTTTCAAAAATCAAAAGAAAGAGGAGATAAGGTAGGATAAGGATTGCATTAAATATGATTATGTTTAGAATTTCTTCAGTCATGAATGCTCTTTTTTCAGGGACTGACTTTAAGCTAAAAATTCAAATTATTCCAATTAAAGCATGGTTCCCTAGTACAGCTGTCAAGAATAAATAGAACCTAACTATGACATTTGTGTGTGGCCCAAAGTCACCAAAACTTCCAAGAACTTCAAGGATATTGAATCCAAAACAATCTTGACATCACCTCTGAAATCAATAAGATGAAATCTGATAGAAACAAGTGGAGATTGCTCAGCAATAAAGGGAGCTTATGTGGTTCAGCAGCAGAACTCTAGCAAAGAATTAAGGGATAATAGAAACTTCAGATCATAAAAAAATCGGTGAGATGCTGTTGTCAAAAATTACATTTCTCATTTTGGGCTGTAGGAATGGAGAAAAGCAGTAGAATAGTGTAGGCAAGACCCAGATGATGATTCCCATGCTCTGCCTGATTGGCTGTGATGCCACTCCTGTTATTCTGGTGAGGAAGGAAGGAAGGAAGGAAGGAAGGAAGGAAGGAAGGAAGGAAGGAAGGAAGGAAGGAAGGAAGGAAGGAAGGAAGGAAGGAAGGAAGGAAGGAAGGAAGGAAGGAAGGAAGGAAGGAAGGAAGGAAGGAAGGAAGGAAGGAAGGAAGGAAGGAAGGAAGGAAGGAAGGAAGGAAGGAAGGAAGGAAGGAAGGAAGGAAGGAAGGAAGGAAGGAAGGAAGGAAGGAAGGAAGGAAGGAAGGAAGGAAGGAAGGAAGGAAGGAAGGAAGGAAGGAAGGAAGGAAGGAAGGAAGGAAGGAAGGAAGGAAGGAAGGAAGGAAGGAAGGAAGGAAGGAAGGAAGGAAGGAAGGAAGGAAGGAAGGAAGGAAGGAAGGAAGGAAGGAAGGAAGGAAGGAAGGAAGGAAGGAAGGAAGGAAGGAAGGAAGGAAGGAAGGAAGGAAGGAAGGAAGGAAGGAAGGAAGGAAGGAAGGAAGGAAGGAAGGAAGGAAGGAAGGAAGGAAGGAAGGAAGGAAGGAAGGAAGGAAGGAAGGAAGGAAGGAAGGAAGGAAGGAAGGAAGGAAGGAAGGAAGGAAGGAAGGAAGGAAGGAAGGAAGGAAGGAAGGAAGGAAGGAAGGAAGGAAGGAAGGAAGGAAGGAAGGAAGGAAGGAAGGAAGGAAGGAAGGAAGGAAGGAAGGAAGGAAGGAAGGAAGGAAGGAAGGAAGGAAGGAAGGAAGGAAGGAAGGAAGGAAGGAAGGAAGGAAGGAAGGAAGGAAGGAAGGAAGGAAGGAAGGAAGGAAGGAAGGAAGGAAGGAAGGAAGGAAGGAAGGAAGGAAGGAAGGAAGGAAGGAAGGAAGGAAGGAAGGAAGGAAGGAAGGAAGGAAGGAAGGAAGGAAGGAAGGAAGGAAGGAAGGAAGGAAGGAAGGAAGGAAGGAAGGAAGGAAGGAAGGAAGGAAGGAAGGAAGGAAGGAAGGAAGGAAGGAAGGAAGGAAGGAAGGAAGGAAGGAAGGAAGGAAGGAAGGAAGGAAGGAAGGAAGGAAGGAAGGAAGGAAGGAAGGAAGGAAGGAAGGAAGGAAGGAAGGAAGGAAGGAAGGAAGGAAGGAAGGAAGGAAGGAAGGAAGGAAGGAAGGAAGGAAGGAAGGAAGGAAGGAAGGAAGGAAGGAAGGAAGGAAGGAAGGAAGGAAGGAAGGAAGGAAGGAAGGAAGGAAGGAAGGAAGGAAGGAAGGAAGGAAGGAAGGAAGGAAGGAAGGAAGGAAGGAAGGAAGGAAGGAAGGAAGGAAGGAAGGAAGGAAGGAAGGAAGGAAGGAAGGAAGGAAGGAAGGAAGGAAGGAAGGAAGGAAGGAAGGAAGGAAGGAAGGAAGGAAGGAAGGAAGGAAGGAAGGAAGGAAGGAAGGAAGGAAGGAAGGAAGGAAGGAAGGAAGGAAGGAAGGAAGGAAGGAAGGAAGGAAGGAAGGAAGGAAGGAAGGAAGGAAGGAAGGAAGGAAGGAAGGAAGGAAGGAAGGAAGGAAGGAAGGAAGGAAGGAAGGAAGGAAGGAAGGAAGGAAGGAAGGAAGGAAGGAAGGAAGGAAGGAAGGAAGGAAGGAAGGAAGGAAGGAAGGAAGGAAGGAAGGAAGGAAGGAAGGAAGGAAGGAAGGAAGGAAGGAAGGAAGGAAGGAAGGAAGGAAGGAAGGAAGGAAGGAAGGAAGGAAGGAAGGAAGGAAGGAAGGAAGGAAGGAAGGAAGGAAGGAAGGAAGGAAGGAAGGAAGGAAGGAAGGAAGGAAGGAAGGAAGGAAGGAAGGAAGGAAGGAAGGAAGGAAGAAGGAAGGAAGGAAGGAAGGAAGGAAGGAAGGAAGGAAGGAAGGAAGGAAGGAAGGAAGGAAGGAAGGAAGGAAGGAAGGAAGGAAGGAAGGAAGGAAGGAAGGAAGGAAGGAAGGAAGGAAGGAAGGAAGGAAGGAAGGAAGGAAGGAAGGAAGGAAGGAAGGAAGGAAGGAAGGAAGGAAGGAAGGAAGGAAGGAAGGAAGGAAGGAAGGAAGGAAGGAAGGAAGGAAGGAAGGAAGGAAGGAAGGAAGGAAGGAAGGAAGGAAGGAAGGAAGGAAGGAAGGAAGGAAGGAAGGAAGGAAGGAAGGAAGGAAGGAAGGAAGGAAGGAAGGAAGGAAGGAAGGAAGGAAGGAAGGAAGGAAGGAAGGAAGGAAGAAGGAAGGAAGGAAGGAAGGAAGGAAGGAAGGAAGGAAGGAAGGAAGGAAGGAAGGAAGGAAGGAAGGAAGGAAGGAAGGAAGGAAGGAAGGAAGGAAGGAAGGAAGGAAGGAAGGAAGGAAGGAAGGAAGGAAGGAAGGAAGGAAGGAAGGAAGGAAGGAAGGAAGGAAGGAAGGAAGGAAGGAAGGAAGGAAGGAAGGAAGGAAGGAAGGAAGGAAGGAAGGAAGGAAGGAAGGAAGGAAGGAAGGAAGGAAGGAAGGAAGGAAGGAAGGAAGGAAGGAAGGAAGGAAGGAAGGAAGGAAGGAAGGAAGGAAGGAAGGAAGGAAGGAAGGAAGGAAGGAAGGAAGGAAGGAAGGAAGGAAGGAAGGAAGGAAGGAAGGAAGGAAGGAAGGAAGGAAGGAAGGAAGGAAGGAAGGAAGGAAGGAAGGAAGGAAGGAAGGAAGGAAGGAAGGAAGGAAGGAAGGAAGGAAGGAAGGAAGGAAGGAAGGAAGGAAGGAAGGAAGGAAGGAAGGAAGGAAGGAAGGAAGGAAGGAAGGAAGGAAGGAAGGAAGGAAGGAAGGAAGGAAGGAAGGAAGGAAGGAAGGAAGGAAGGAAGGAAGGAAGGAAGGAAGGAAGGAAGGAAGGAAGGAAGGAAGGAAGGAAGGAAGGAAGGAAGGAAGGAAGGAAGGAAGGAAGGAAGGAAGGAAGGAAGGAAGGAAGGAAGGAAGGAAGGAAGGAAGGAAGGAAGGAAGGAAGGAAGGAAGGAAGGAAGGAAGGAAGGAAGGAAGGAAGGAAGGAAGGAAGGAAGGAAGGAAGAAAGAAAGGAAGAAGAAGAAAGGAAAGAAAGAAAGAAGAAAGAAAGAAAGAAAGAAAGAAAGGAAGAAGGAAGAAGAAAGAAAGAAAGAAAGAAAGAAAGAAAGAAAGAAAGAAAGAAAGAAAGAAAGAAAGAAAGAAAGAAAGAAAGAAAGAAAGAAAGAAAGAAAGAAAGAAAGAAAGAAAGAAAGAAAGAAAGAAAGAAAGAAAGAAAGAAAGAAAGAAAGAAAGAAAGAAAGAAAGAAAGAAAGAAAGAAAGAAAGAAAGAAAGAAAGAAAGAAAGAAAGAAAGAAAGAAAGAAAGAAAGAAAGAAAGAAAGAAAGAAAGAAAGAAAGAAAGAAAGAAAGAAAGAAAGAAAGAAAGAAAGAAAGAAAGAAAGAAAGAAAGAAAGAAAGAAAGAAAGAAAGAAAGAAAGAAAGAAAGAAAGAAAGAAAGAAAGAAAGAAAGAAAGAAAGAAAGAAAGAAAGAAAGAAAGAAAGAAAGAAAGAAAGAAAGAAAGAAAGAAAGAAAGAAAGAAAGAAAGAAAGAAAGAAAGAAAGAAAGAAAGAAAGAAAGAAAGAAAGAAAGAAAGAAAGAAAGAAAGAAAGAAAGAAAGAAAGAAAGAAAGAAAGAAAGAAAGAAAGAAAGAAAGAAAGAAAGAAAGAAAGAAAGAAAGAAAGAAAGAAAGAAAGAAAGAAAGAAAGAAAGAAAGAAAAAGAAAGAAAGAAAAAGAAAGAAAGAAAAAGAAAGAAAGAAAGAAAGAAAAGAGAGTGAGTCACAAAGCCAGTGCTCTGAAGTGTGTACACAGACATGTTTAAGAAAATCAAGATGTCACACTCTGAGACCACTGAGGAACATCAACAAGGAGAATAATTTAGTATAGTTTTCAGTCTGGTGGTTTAAGAAAAACTTTCTGAACGAGGAAGGTGTAGCCCTGAGGAGGGTTATTGAAGAAATCTCCTTCACAGGAGGGGTTAGAGTCAAGGTCAGGTCAATGTCTGCTGGAATAGTCTACACGTCTGGCATATTCAAGCCCAGGATTGGAGCATGCGATCTCTTGAGTCCTGTAACCTTACTTTCCAATGATTACAAGTACCTGCAGTAAACAAGTCTACATCCAATTCCCCTCTGCAGTCAAGATGATTAATAGCTGAAGTCTTGAAGTTCTACCACAGACTTGAAAGTAGCCCAGATCTCAAACGTTGAATCCTAACATCTTCAATGTGAAGGACAATAACCAGTGAAATTCATGGGCTTAAGTTTTCTCTGCTACAGCCTTGCAGAGTACTTATGTCCATCACATTGCAGATACACAGCTGGTATGAAATAAAAGCTGTGACTCTTGTCAACCTATACACACCCACGTTTCATCAGTATATATTTATCTGGAGACAGAAATGACAGCTCTTGAAAAATAGTATATTATTTTGAGGGGGAAATGCAGTGAGTTAGTCTGAAGACTCAGTTAATCTTCTGTGTTTGTTCTCAGGGTAAGTTTTTTATAAATCTAAATACACTAGAGACACCGAATGTTCTTTATCTTCTGTACAGTAGTACCTTCAAAACAAACTAGCATGCATTTACGTACACACAGACACATTAGCAGACTAAGTGGTTGACATTAGGATCTGCAGAGCGGAGATCTCCATCTTTTTTTTCTTTATTGTACCTTATGTCATTTCCACTTACAACATCCAAAATAGACAGCTGGTTTCATGGCCCTTTAATATACTTTGCAGGAAGCAATCCTTGCATTAACATCTCTCCTTCCTGAATTCCCTCAGTATTGATTTTTCGATTCAGTATCAGGATAACTAGAAACTTTCATGGACATCAAACTCGTTTATTTTTCATTTATTGTTAGAATTTACCATGACATTTAAGTTGAAACATTTCTCTGACTTTTTTCTCTCCATAAATGATACATTTAGTTTGTTGAAAATGAAGGCTTGTTTTCCCAGCAAAGATGAACTTGAAAACCAATTTTCTCCCTGTAAACTTTCAGCTTTTTAAAGGGAAGGGCTGCCAAAGTTTTCTGACTTGAAAAGAATTTGAGGATAAAAAGAGAGCATAGTTAGCATCATGCTATTCCATGTAGCACCTGACCTGAGGGAACCCTAGGGAAAAGCAGTCAGTAATTATTTGAGATGCATTTGTTTCAGAAAGGGAAACAGGTTTTCAGAAGCACTTGGGCACATGTGAATTCCTTCTGAACACAGAGGGACCAGTTCTTGCAATCAGAATATCTCAGTTCTTTAAAAAAAATGAAACATACTTCTTAATAGTGCAGTTAGGTTGGGGGCAATCTGCGTGTACCAGAGATGTGGTTAAAGGAGGATTCCTGGAAGAGGTATTTGTGCACAGGGATCACTGACAATACAAAATACAGAAGGAGGCAAGGTATTTTACCGTAGTGGTAGTGGAGATGATTTAAGACAGGTATGTGCAAGCCAAGGTTTGCACATAAAGGCCTTTGGTCTTTTAAACAAAATGAAAACAGGCTGTGATACCAGCATAAAATATGGTTATTATTGTAGTCATAATAGACTCACTACAAATTCACTTTTTGTCTAGCTTGGTCCTCTGCCACAGTGTGTCACAAACCACCACAATGATGCCTCATAACCTTCCTTGACATAGCACCCAAAAATGTCTTCCTTCAGAAGTATGCCTCCAAATTTCCGCATGTATACTGTTATTTTAATTCCTCAGGTCATCTTGACACTCTATAGTCATTTTTCAGATGTCATGTAGCTGCATATAGGTAAGTATACACTATGTTAGGAGAAATCAGACTTGTTCTCAGGAAGTAGTTTTTCCAAGATCTATCCATCTACAAATATTAGATACAAGCTGTGTTAGAAACTGTCCACTACAGCACCACAGAGCAGTAATACCACTGTTAGCAGATAAGAATAAACACCTTCTGTCTGGGTTCCACTATCATAAAATCTACTGCTTCTTGCTCCGAGTCCACTACAGCGAAAGGGAACATTTGCTAAAAATGTCACAACCTTAATTTTAAAAGAAGTTTTGCAATCCGATATAGCAGCAATTTTATTTCAAGAAGCATCTGGATTTTATTAGATGCAAATACAGTTGGTAGAAGTCTGGAAAAGGAGAAAGATAAAAAAATGTTCTCTCTGGAATATTTTAAACCAGAAGCATTCATCATGCTCAGCATACCCTTATAATATAACACGGGTGTTTAGGGTGACTGTGCAGTTCACTGCAAAGCTATTGCTACTGCAGTGAGTTATTGTATTTATACTTTCATTGCCTCTGGCAACTTGCAAATGGTGACAGGTGAAAAGTTTCCTTTCTTCTTTGCAGGATTCAGCAGTTGCTTGCAGCCTCACTCAGATTCCCTTGCAGCAGGAAAGATGGAAGACTGATTTCTAGTAATTTCCAGGCAGTTATGGGCATTTGCTGAGCCTTTTCCCTATACAAAACTTTACTTTTGGAAGTTATCACTCACGGGTGATGCTTGTGATGCTGTCCCTGTTGTTGGCTCTTCCAGCACCAGTTTAACAAGGTCATGTCTTGTAGTTCCCAATGAACATTATATAATTTGTCCATCTATACAGAATTTATACAACACGACTATCTAGTAGGTGCATGAATGCAAATTTGAATATGAATCTAAATTTTAAAGTCCCAGATCAAAACACTCTGAAGCTATGCTTGGATTTAAAATCAACATCAAGGCTTCAAGTTTTATAAATGAAGTCTCTTCTTCCAATAAGGCAAAACCAATCAGTGACCAATATGTGGTGTGGCATTTGAATGTCAGAGTGTTACCTTCCCTGGAGATGAATCTCCTCTTTAAACATAGAACTCACTGGAGTTACGTATGCAAACAAGAACACGCTTGTCTAAGAACTACATAATCACAGCCCCTAGTCACATACACTATGGCAGAACTTGCACTGGCAATGACTTCAGCAGCATAGCAGGAGGGTTAGGTGCTGATCGGCCGGTAAGACCAGCTGCATTCACATGCAGGTGCTAAAAAGGATCCTCAGAAATCCAGTGGATAACTTCTGTGGGACAGGAGGTACACAGGGCTGCTTTCTCAGCCCTACTCTCTCCACCTTTGGGCACCAGTCCAGGCAGCATGTCAGATCAAACGGGCAAGAAAGCAGCACGGGGAAGGTGACATTCATCACAGCAGCCTACGGCAGCGCTAAAGCTCTCATTCTCATACATGCCAGCTTTTCTCCTCAGGGAAGCGTGTGGATTGGCAAGCTCCTCCTTGCCTTAAACCCCACGGAAGCATAAAAAGACACTAATCGATAACGAGCACCATGCAAACTAGCTTGTTTGAGACGTACCAGTCTCCTTTCCACTTCCTAAACCTCACAAGGCAGGCAACGCAGACTTCAGTCATGTTTATTGCAGCACCCAGGATGGAAACCTTGAGCATCCCCCTCGTTCCTGGGGGACCTCGTTCTGCCAGCCAGCTTCCTACCCTGGGGCTCCCATTCACCTAACACACCCCACCACTTCCACGTGTGCACACACCGTTCTGACCCCATCCTGTCCCCAGGACAGATAATTTATCTGGGAAAGGAGGTGAGCTTTCACCATTCTATTTACACTGTGTCTACCATTTAGGAGGCAATTTGACCTAGCAGGACTTAAAGATGTAAGCAGTCACCCTTAGCTGAGGCATGTTTGAGGTGTCCCTGTGCAGTCATAAAAGGAAATGGTGTGCATAGCACTGGACATACTATAGCACATGTTTTTTGCAATTAATTCTATCTGTACATGATTTCTGATGTAAAGTGCTATGATCTGGGAACTTTTTCAAGTGTTTGTCTCACTAGTGAGGTAGTGAAGTGTGCCCTGAATGCACTGGCATATACTTCCATCCCTAAAAAAATGCAGTAATGTATGTAGCAGTAATAAAGAAGCAGATTTCTGGAAAAACTCAGTAGTAGTGAAACCTGCTGTGTGGCACTTGAGGACAACCGCAAATGAATCATTTTAAGATTGTCTTGAGGATGGATTAAGCTCAGGCCATTTCCTATTCCCTCCAGCAGCTTGGATATAAGCAGCAGTGTTGGAAGGCACATTTTGTGTATCTGAGGACCGGATCTAAAAAGCCATTTAGTACCACTCATAAAAGCCAGCTAAGAGCACAAGCACACACATATTAACTCATGAGGTCTCACTGATTCATGGTATAAGCCTACGCAGACAACAGCAGCTCTCCAGGGAGAGGACTTTGGCCAAGATGCTTAAATCATGGGAGGGATTTTTACAGATGCCAAAAGGATTAGGACACTCAATTTTCATTATTAATCGGGCATCATGCAAGGACCCACAATGTCATTGAAAATTGTTCTCCACATGTTCACTTCAATATGAAATCATCTGATGCACTGCATCCTCCAGTGGGTGCATATCTGTTTTTTTCTTTTAAAAAACTTGACTGTCTCCAAGAACAGGAATAAACTCTAAGTAATGGGGTAGGACTTAATCAGTATATTCAGATCATAACCAATACAGCATTATGGCTTTTTACTTCCTGCTTTGTTGATTTTTAATTAACATTGACATTTATATATGAAATAGTTGGTTTTCAAAAGGCCAAATGGAAACCCTCTTGTGGATTACCTCATCTAAGCACAGATTTTTTTGTGTGCATATTTGTAATTGTTTGAAGGTTTTCCAAGCATGTCTTAAAGTCACACTACAGTTTTCAAACACATTTATGAGAATTATAAGGTTATGAAACTTCAAAGAAAAACGTTAATTTTACACAGTAATGGTGTTTAGACTTTGTGATGGACGCTAGATGTAGAAAGAGTATTTTGGCCCATAGCCCACGAAGGCTGACACACAAATTTAAGGATATAGCTGCAGCCCATGGATTCAGAGATAGGCATGCATCGTATATACACTTTTGTGGGATTGCTCTGGCCTGCTTAAAAATCAGTTGCACTTTATGGTTTTGATTTTGGCTTTTCTATAAAGAAGGCAGAATTTCTAATGGCCTTAAAGCATCAGTCCTTCCTTGAGAGGTTAGACAAAAAGAAAAACATTAAACAGACATTAGGAGACCAAGCCTGCTCCCAAAGAAACCAAGGTCAGAAATGGTCTCATTTCAATGGAACAGAGTCTAGTAGTAAAATTTCTGCCTTCCTCTTAAATATTAGTCTTCCTTTCCTTTTCTCCTCATGTGTCTGCCATAGCTCTCATCTCTCCAGCAGCTATGATCTGCTGCCAAGATTTGTTCTACTCTCCATGTAATTTATGACCCTGTCATGCAGCTTATTCATACACACTTTCCCAGTGGCAAGGCTGAGGATACTGATGTATTTAAATGCTGCTCACAGAGGTGCGGGGAGCGGGCTCCGGAGAGACAAAGCACATGCCTAGCTTTATTCAGGTGACAGCCGAGGTAAATCAAATAGTGGAATTACTGCAACAGGCAAAGCTAGACATTTTAATTAATCTTTGCAGGGTCAGGTTCTGAGCCTTTTAGCTACAAAAAATGCCTTGCAGATCTCTAAGCTGTGAGCCAACAACAGCAACAAATTCAGTGTGCTGGGTTGCCTCTAGCCTAATGCTGCTTCCCCCAGCTGACCCACCTTCCCCTTGGCAATGTTGCTACCAGGCACTATGTGCCTACAGGAGCCAGGGGCCTAAATGACATGTCTGTGTAGACTCAGGTACTAAGAAACCTAAGCTGTACTGTCTTTCAATGAGACTTAGGCTCACAAGTCTCTTGAACCTGGCCTGTCAAACAATCTTAAGTCTCAAACACATGGGAGGTAGATGTCCGTACGTTGACCTGAGCCCCGGGCATTTCAGAGGTGCTTAAACACCAGTATTCCAGAGCCCAAAGCTCTACCATAGAGTCATCTTACAACAACACTGGTAAAATACTATTGATTTTCCTATGATACTTAGAATCTCGTTGTCCTAAATATTTCTTTCCCATGCACAGATGCTCCATCTTCTATAAAAAAATCCTATCAAAGGCATGTGTCTCTCTTCCCCTTTTTGCTTTCTCCATCAAGGCTTTCCATATAAGAAATGTCTCAGGCTGTTTTATTTGCCAGAGGAAAAAAAAAAAGAGTAATTTTTAGAAGCCATGCTTCACCAAAATATTCTCTAAAGACAGGAGACTTATACAGGCCCTTTATAGCCTCCCATTTCCACGTCCCTGCACACCACTGAAACAGAACCTGAAAACAGTGAGAAGGAAGTGTCAGTCAGGAGATAAATGCCATGTGTAGCACTTATTTTCAGTGTTATACTTGACATTTCTGATTATAAATTAATTGAAGAGACATACTGTCAAAAACTTTCCCTTCATTTAATGTGCATGTAATCTGCATTTTATACTAACGCACTCTACGGAAAATATGAATGCTGTTCCTGGAAAGTTAGCTATAGCCTCTTTCCACATTGTGTATAAATCTGGAGAGTATAATCCAATGCAGAAGGCATGTATATCTCCAGGCTCTGAAGCTTCTACCTGTCCCTATAAATCTTTCACCTATGGAATAGACAGCAAGGGGGTTTATACTAATCTAGCCAGCTGAATACCCAAATTTGATTATACATATGTAGATAATGTTTGCTTTAATTTCTGCATGACCTGGCTAAGCAAAAATGTGACTCCAATAAATATGGCTGGCTTGGGACATATTCAGTGAGTACAAACACCAGATGCATCATCAAGAGCTTTGGGTATTTGTTTTTAGTGTATGACCACAAGATATTATGCATCTTCGCAAAACTTCCTACTTCACTTAAGAATTATGCTCTACTTTTTTGGTGTTGCCAGAAGCTATCCCGGACAACATAACGATCATATTTCCTCCCCAGACTGTGTCAAACTGTTTAGGCTTTTATTTCCTTTGAAACATCATTTTTTTTCTCTGTTTCCGTATCTATGAAAAGGAAATGCTAATAGTTACTCAGTTTGGAAAGTCCCTAGATCAACCTGCTAACAGGGCCAAATCCTGCTCCTTTTAAGAAAAACATTAATTTTATTGTTCAACAGGCTGGACTGCAATCACCTTATTGCAATGAGGTAAGGGATTTAGTTTTCCATCCATTACATGCCTAAGTGCCTGCCTGGCGACTGCTCCTATGCCTTTACAGGAGAGGTGTAGACAAGAAAGTGTAGGTTAAATTACGATGCCATGCCCTCCCCACACACCAGTCAAAGGCACCTGCTGGTCTTGAGAGGAGACTTCTGCAAGAGAAGAGATGTGTTTGAATCATCATTTTTTCCTGCAAAACACTTTGAAGCTTTAAATTGGTGTGTAAGCACTTGGAATTATTGAAATGGATTCCTGGAACGTGGGCATGGCTCCTTGTTTTGGACAAGCTGACTTGTTTTCACTTATGATGTCCCAGTGGAAAAGCTCCTGCAGCGTATCTAGTTATGCCAATCATACATACATTAATGACTAAATACTATCCCTGATAGAAATTTAATTTGCACATAGAAAGTCTTTTGGTGTGACTGTATCAGTATAGATGGCAGAAAGAATTACATAAAATGACCCATGAAAACCATGTATATTTATTGTTACTACAATCTTTCATCATCTCAATAATAAGGAACACTGCAAATTCCATTAATACTGTAAGAAAGGTAAAAGAAATAAGTGATGAGTGTTGGAAAGCATGGTCCATGATTTCATGGATAGGTAGTTCAGTACAGACTGAAAATACAAACTCCAAGCCAGTCCAAGAGGCAAAGCAACCACAAAACCAGAACAAGGACTATAATCAAAAAACATATGCAGACTCAGACTATTATCAGTTTTGATTGCCAGGGGAAAAAAAAAAAAAAAAAGGTCTAGTCCACTATAATCAGCATTTGAAAGTAAGGAATTAATTCGAAGTACTAATGACAGAGCAGAAATTCTCTGAGTTGGTAAAGTCCTTTGCCATGAGGTCCATCTTTCAACCAAAAATTAATCAAAGCACATCTAGATTTTAACCTAAAGCCACATCAGAAACAGTTAAGCAATGACATGTAGGTCTGAGGTAGCTCCATTTCTCAGCCTGGCTCTACAGTTAGAGGTTTCCAACAGAAGTGACTTGGGAGGAAAAAAATTTTATCAATACCTATGCCTATAAAGGACCAAAACTCTTCACTAGCAACACTCCCTAGGTAACAATCATACCTGCAAGAGGCTCTGACTTCAGACTAATTGTGAGTTGACTGACTGACACAGAATGAAACTCTAGCCCTCTTTACTAAAATTTCTTGAAGCTTATCTTCCACAAAGTGTTTGAATAAGTCAGAAACAGCACTTATGCCTTATTCTGGGCCTCTCTCTGGGCTGGATTCCCACCCACAGAAGAGAAATAGTTGTGAAAGTCCCACAGGAGAAGTGACAATATTGCTGGGCCACAGAAACAGCCAAGTTAAAATAAATACATCAGAAACCAAGGAACATCTTGCTGGCCAGGAGACCTGGACTACTGGAAGGAAGAGGGTGGAAGAGCAGGGAAAAGAAAGTGAGAAGGAAGACAGGGAGAAGACCCAAGTTCTTCCCCAGAAGCTGGAAAGTATAAAAGGCGTCCAACAAGAACTTCTGGGCAGGGCTGAAAAACAAGTGAAAGTGAGAGCTTCTCTCATCTCCAAGAGTGCAGCCAAAAAATCCAGTTACCAACAGTAAGAGAAGGAGGAAAAAAAAAAAAATAAAAGCAAACCCTTCAAAATTGGCAGCAAAGACCTATCCACACTCCTTGGCTCCATGTAAGGCTGGGTGGAAGGGGTAAGAAGGAAACAGGGGACAAACTGCAGCTTGGAGCCAAAATATTTTCCTTCTGGATGCTCCTGGCTCAGTTCAGCCCTTTGTGACTCTCAATTTCAACCCGTTACGCACTCCCCCATAATCATCATAATAAATAGCTGCTTGCTTGCTCAGTGTATTCAACTTCCTCACAGCCAGCCAAGCTCAACCCAACACTAGCATTTATTTCTGGATTTTGACCAGGCCTGCCTAAAACCAAACAAGACTCGGTGTGATTTGCCATATTCACTGGGAGAGAATAAAAGCAACTGCACTCAAACACCAGGGTTTGTGGCCAAGTTCACCTCATGTTGCTGGTGGTGATATCACTGTTATTTAACTTTGCTTTAATACCTTTAAGACTGCTGTGGAAAAAGGGAGGGTTTCAATTCTGTTTCTGGGCTTGGAGGGAGATGTAAGTTATGCTAACAACATGGACATAACCAACCGTTGTCTTTCCATTAAAAGAAAAAAAACTCTATTATTCAAGTCAAATTGTTGTTAGAAACCCGTAATGACTAAATAAAAACAGCCACTAGAATTAGGAGCCTTCCCTCACCACCACTGGGTGGGATTTTGGCCAAAACGCAAAAATTAAAAAGAAAATAACAGTCATAAGGAACTGCGCTTTTCCAGCTGTCGTAACTTTTTTCCTTCCTTTGTCCATGCCTAATGTGCACAGGTTTGCACATGATTGCAGGCACTGTTAATTCTCCCCTGTTAATTGTGGAAGGGGTTCCTGGCTCCTGATGGGTGATGTCACCCCCGTGCTCAGCAATGCAAACCCCTGTGCTGCCCAGGCTCCCTGCAGCAATCCCTTCTAGTGCAAATGCCCCTTTTCAGGGCCTTTTGGAGCTCTCTCATCTTTGCTTTGGGGAGAAGCTGCAGGATCCCATCTCCTTCCATGCAAAGAGAATGGGGCTGTGAGCTGGAGGAAAAGAAGGCTTGCCTATTGCCCACAGCGGTCTTTGGGGGCTGCTTAACCTCTGAAAGGAGGAAAATAAGTTGCACAAGCAGCCAGTTAGAGGGGGATTTCCTCTGAGAAGGGAAGACATCAGCTGGGGAGATGGAACATCCCTCATTAAGACAAAATAGCTCCAACCCTGCCTAAAGTAACATCTTTCAAGAGCTGGCAACACCATGCTTGGTGTCCCAAGCCAGGTCCCACAGCCCCATTCAACAGTGCTCGTGGCACATCCCAAAATGCCAATCCAGACTCCAGAGCTGCCCTGACAAGCTCCCAGAAGTGCTGCAGAACTTCCCCGGCAGGGTGTCAGGCTGGGATTTCCAAAGGATTTAGGGTAACATGAACAGCATTTCGGGCATCTGTGAAAATCTCTGCCAGACATCTCAAAATATGATGAAGAACATGTTTTCAGTTCTTTCAAGTTGGTGTTGCCCTTCCAAAAGCTTTTCCTGCGAACCGGTGTCTGTCCCATGCTACTTGCCTGCCAATTCACATTGTCACGGGTCTCATGAGAGTTCTCATTTTTCTTGAAGTTCTGGCATCAGGAAACATGTCAGAATCCCAGTTTCCATTCTTAAATCACTTTGTATGTGATATAAACACCCCGCTTAAAGAATCAGGAAAATAAACAAACAAACAAACAAACAACTTGAAACCCCTAAATGAACCCCTCTACCTGGAAAAGAATGAAAATCTCTCCCCCGCTGCCCTCCAAAGCTGTTCCCCTGATTTTACAGGGTGTGACTCACAGCGTTAAGCGCCTGGGGCTGACAGTGCCGCAGACCCAAGCAAGAGCTGTGGCTATGAATTTCTCATCACTGGCAAACTACAACACTTTGGGTAGACCAAACTAAACAACATGATCCATGGACAGCTAGAGAAAGGAAATGCATTTTTCTGCATTGATGACACTGAACATTTTGTTAGGAAAGACTGGGGAGGAGGGAGAAGAGAAGGGAATTTCCACTGAGAGTGCCAAAGATCTAATTAATGCCCTGTTATGGACCATTTATACACAATGAAATTCATTTTGACACTAAGAGCCAGCATAAAGTTACGTACCGCTGAAGTTGCAGTTAACCAGCATAAGGAATGAATTTCATTTAAAGCACAGTGTTCCAGATTCCTGGATGAGACACTCAGGAGTGAATGAAACACTGCAGTAGAGCCTCAGCAGCCTTGAAATGAATTTTGCTGTGACCTAGCAAAAACCACAGACTTGAAATTGTGATGATTCAGAAATTTTCAACTCGCAACAGGAGCTCTTGCAAAATATTTGGGAACCGCAGGAAGCGTTTAATGGTCTCCCTATGTCAAGGGGAGGAATCCTGACCTCTTGTCTTTATGGTTCTTGTTCCTATGAGTGATAATTTTAGAAGGAGATGATTAAGCCCGTGTGGCCTTTCTTCTAAGGTTTCTAAAAGAGTAACAAGTGACCTGGCTTGGTCCTTTCTGTGCTGATTCATCTTCCCTCTTTGCTATTGGAATTTGCAGGAGAATGGTTACAGGGACAGACTGTGCTCCCAGTCGTACGTGTAGACTTCCACAAGTGTGTGCAGTAAAGGAAATGGTCGACCCTGTGGAGAGGTTTATCTGCAGAGCAGTACAATGGAGAAACAGAAGTCAGGAGAAACTTATAAAGGCATGTGCCTTTTCCTACCAAGAGTCGAAAAGTTACGGTTTCAGTAGAAAAAAAATTTTGAAAAGACCAAGAACATGAATCTGAGTACCCATGGCTAAACCAGAGGTTCAGGACATTCTTAATCCTTATTCAGATGCAAAAAACACAGAAGGGTGGTTATAAATTCAAACTGATCTCATCCTAAGAAAGACTTCAGGTGAATTTTCCTTTCATTTCTTGTTAGCTCGAGGGACAAACTGACAGCAGGACAGACATAGGAGTAACATCCAATTCCCAAAATAAGAGATATCTCAGAAAGTCTAACAGCATGCAATATAATAATTACTGTCTGTGTCATAATTACTGTCAGAGATTCCTTTAGAAGTGAAACCAGGCTGTTCCAAATTGTGTTGAAATACAACTCGTAAGATTATTTCTGGCTGCTAATAAATGATGGCTACACAAGAAACTAATTTGAGCATTGTTGAAAATTATCGTTCTGTTTTGTGTGCTTCCAGTAATGTTTTCTTAAATAAGAATCTTACATTTGTCCCTGTATTTGTTTAACTAATGATGTGGAAAGCATTAGACACAGTCACACAGTTGCTAACACTGTATTTCTCATCCAATCTCGAGACTGAATTCCATTTTCAGTTTTGTGTAAATACTTATACTTTCCTTGAAGACCTAAGCGCAATGCAAAATTTCATGAGCTGTGCTTGAAGTAGACATAAGTGAGGTCAATATCAATCATTTACCCTTCATGGGGTGTATATCCAGTATATGAACTTTTAAAATGACATTTAAAAATAGTTGCTAAAAGCAGCATGCTGGAGATGGGGTCACTAAAAGCATCCTGGAAATGCATCTAAAAGTCTTCTTTCTTGGGAGCAGGGACTCTCCTCCTCTAATGCCTGCAGAGGGCTGGTGGGTATTATGTGCCTAGACCTACAGAGGTTATAAACTCCCTGGAGCACTCTTCGGCTACATTTGCACAGCATCTAGCACCCATGGGCTCTTGCTCCACAGTGAGGACTGCTGGTTGCTTCCTCATGTTTGCTTATTCCACCATAGCCTGTTCCTTATGGATTACCCGTAGTTAGCTCTTGACATTTTAAGCAGGTTTCCCCTAGCAGTTTTTATTTATCAAAATCCTCTTGTACTTGAAGTCTCCTCATTACTACTACCTTTTCCATGTCAGTTGAGCTTTATTAGCGGCTCATGGCAGCAGCAGGACCTGTTCACACACTCACTGGAAGGGTGTGCAGAAGCAAGCACTGTGCAGAAGCAGCACTACACTGCATGCTGCACCAAAGAAATTGAAAATTTGACCAAGACCTACATACAGTAACTGGAAAAATGACCTAAAATTGCCACCTCATTGCACATACATGATTCCTGGAAGGAAAACTCTTCCACTGCTTTCCACTCAGTAATGCTTCCTTTAGAGCAGGCTAGGTAAAGTACATCCCAGTTAAAAACGGTTATACAGCATAATTTCTGACAATGTGCTTTTCACCTTGCTTTTATTAGAGAATTCCAGATACGTTGTAAACTGGAATTTAAGGATGACACTTCACATCTTAGGTCTCAGAAAAGCAGGAACACTTTCTGAAAGCAGGTTCTCATTTTAGGAAACTGGATATTTGACAGTTTATGATGATGTGTCCTGCTTCAAAAGCTAATGCTCTCCCCCGCTATGGCCATCTTAATTCTGTGATTTTGAGGGATAATATGTGTCCGGTAACTCAAAAAAAAAATGCAGCGCAGAAGAACTAAAAATAAAAATTAAGAAAGATGGGAATTAGCTTACCACAGCTCACCTCAATTGCCAGGTCAGGTTTCAATTTCCAGTAAGTTTTCAGCAGGGAAGCTTGTGTTAATGTATCTGTGGGCATTCCTCATACAGAGGAATAGAAACTTCTTTGGAAACAGATACCTGACATCACAACTACATGCTTTCCTGGAACAAAACGTGCTGGGTCTGCACACTGCCTACTGAAAGAATCTTCATCCCAAGTGAGGTATTATTGCTTGCATTTCAGTAAAGATAGATAATACAACTTGTCTGCAGTAAGTGGAACTAAAGCTCAACTTGCTGAAGAACTCTTATGGAGACCTGTGGATGTTCAGCTTAAGGTGTCTGGAAACACTGTAGACTACTTCACACTCACATTTCTCTGAAGAGTTGCTTTAATAGATCAGGAACCACAGCAGACTTTTAGATGAATAAACCCCTTGCCAAAACAGAGTATGTGTGAGAGACATGAAAATAGTTAGCAACATGACCTTCCTAGATGATCTGAACTTGAGTGCTGGTGCTGGGCTAGGCGCTGTACAGGGCACGCTGTGCTCTGCTCACCAGCAGCTTCCTGCCGAGAGCTACAGCTGCAGTGCATGCTCTCTGCTTTGCAGTATTCCTTCAAACGAGGGAAAAAGAGACCCCACCACCACCACCCCCAAGCAGCAGATATGGCTATGGGAAGAAGACAAGGAGAACATTTCTATACAGCAGGGTTACATCAGATCATCACATTGAAGATCCCATATACTTAAAAGGGGTTCAAAGCCTTGCATTTCTTTTTTTCACTTTTCTTTTGTTCTCAGGATTGACTTTGGACAGCAAGAAATCAAGTCAGAGAAAGGGGCTATTAAATTTCTTTTGAATGGACTGCAACCACAGCGTTTTTTCCCAAGTGAGGTATGAAAGATTTTAACCTGGAGTCACCAGCAGCAGATAAAATACCACTTACGGTTTCCTATTTCCAACCTGTACACGTATGTTACGCCTCACCTTCTCCTCTGAGCAGAACATTATTTCTCCTGAACGGAGCAGTACTAGCTCACAGGCAGTGTCGCTCCCAGGAAAAAGGTTTGCCTCCCTCCCCCCTCCCCCCCAAAAAAAAGCCATTTTGTTAAGCCAAATGTTCCACAAAATGGCCCGACCGCCTTGCAAGCCGTCTCTCCTGGCGGGGCCGGGCTCCCGGGGCTGCCCACCGCTCGCCTCGGCTCTTCGTGCCGGAGCCGGCGGGGGCGGCCGCTCTCGGTGTTGGGGGGGGGGTAGGGGGGCGGCTGCGCTCGGCGGGGCGGTGGCAGCCCCCGCCCGGCCCCCGGCGGCGCCGAGGCCAATGGGCGCCGGGGCGGCGGCGGCCCCCCCCCCGTACCGCCCGCCCTATATAGCGCCCGGGCGGCGCCGCTGTCCCGTCTGCCGGGCTGCTTGCGAGCAGCGCCGCGATCCCTGCTGTGCTCCTTGCCGCGATCCGTGCCAGGATGCGGGGCCGCACCGCGTGGCGGCTGGCGCTGCTCGCTCTCTGCCTGGGGGCTGCAGCGGCGGAGGGGGGGGGGCGGCGGCGGCGGCGGGGGGCAGCGCCGCGGAGGCAAGAGCCGGCGGCAAGCGCAAACCACCTCGGTACCTCAGGGCACCCCCGCGCAGAGCAAGCGTGAGTACCGCACCGGGGCGGGCGGGGCTCGGCCCGGCATCTCTGGAGCCCCGGCCCCGCTGGGTGACACCCCCCCAATCCCCCTCCCAACTCCGTCCCTCGGCCCTTCGCTGCCCCTCGGGCTCGGCGGGACCCGCACACGTGTACCGTGGCGGTTAGGCTGTGCCGTGCCCCTTCCCTCCCTGCCTCTGCCGCCGGTAACTCCAAACTTTTCTTTTTCTTCTCCCCCCTGCTCCCTCCCGTCCTCCTCCTTTCCCCCCTCCCCCAGAGACCTGTTATGACAACGGAAGATACTATCAGATAAATCAGCAGTGGGAGCGCATTTACCTGGGAAACACGCTGGTCTGTACCTGCTATGGTGGAAGCAGAGGGTTTAACTGCGAAAGCAAGCCTGAACGTAAGTTGGTGGTCTTTTTTTTGCCTGCCTCGAGACCCCAGCGTGGCTTTTGATGCCGAGTAAGCTAAGCCTTGTACCGAGTTATAACTGCCAGACCAGGTTTTCAGCTGAAGTTTGGTACTTAGGGTCAGTAACGGATCTACACTCAATTACACTGAAGATCTGGCTTGGGATTTTAAGAAATGCTTTTCATTAGCGATGGGCCTGCCACCAGAACCCTGAGCCAAACATCACTCATCTCTCAGGAGGATTGGATCTAAACGTTAATTTTGGAGCCAACCTCTTCTTTATAATGAACTGAACTGACTCCTGGACTCGCACAGGGAAGTTCAAATCTGGAGTCACTTTGCAGCGCTGGCTCTGGGCTGTTTGATTGCTTCACCCCAACTTTTCATAGTTGTGCAATGTCGTCAGCTTGTTTAAAAATATTTCAACTTACAACTTTCTGCAGCCCCCCTGGCTGTGCTGCGAGCTTTCTATAATTGAGTGTAAAATGAGATTGTTTAGTCTTCTGCAGAAAAAGTTTAGGTAACAAAGAACTTTAAATGCCACATCTGCTGGAAGATGCATCTCTCTGGGATACCATGTAGTTTAGATTATCAGATGTGATCTATCTGTATTTATTGGTCTGAAGCCACTGGTTTGCCTTAACTCCTTTATGTTGCTCTGGAGATACAAGACAGAAAAACTGGTTCCTGGCTGATAGTGTTCATGTAAGACAGATGGGAACGTCTCAGCAATCAGTTTTGCAAGGCTTGTGTGCTGCCTGCCTCACGGCTAGAGTATTTTAAGGAGTACTCAGTCCCCTTACTCCTCCGTAAAAGGGGATTTAATCTTGCTTTCCTTCCCCTGCAGGGATTCCCAGATTTTAGAGTTTCAAAGTCTAATAACAAAGTTTTCCTTATGGCACACTTAACTTTGTGTCCAGTAGTGAAGAAGGTTGTTCTGTTGCAGATCTCATGTCTGGTGGCATCACCGACATAACCATTCTGTAGTCCCTTACTCCTGTGCAAGTGTGAACAATTCGCAAGTAGCACTGTTGACTTTGGTGGGACTGCTGCAGAATTTGGGATTAATATACTCATTTTTTTGCCAAGTCAGAATGAGGAGGATTAGCATGACAAAGCACACAGCTTCTAGGGGATGTTTGTTCCCTCCTGTCTTCTGTACTGTTGCACTTCAAACAGCTGGGGCTGATCCTTTCAGGGCATGCCTGCCCACATGCCATGCTCAGCTTTTGTCTCACTGGGGGAGGGAAGCTGAAGTTATTCAGCATCATGGGTGAAATTTGCCCCCTCAAGGTCCCCAACTTCCTTTCTGCTCTTCCATCCCTGCAAGAAAGAGGAGACTGATACGCATTTTTCCCCAGAAAAAAAAATAGCAGCGATGTGAGGAGGCAAGGAATGTGTGTTTGACTGTACATGTTACTGGCATGGTTACATGAAGTTGATTTTTCTCCCCTCATAGCTGAAGAAACTTGTTTTGACAAATACACTGGATCCACTTACCGAGTAGGGGAGACTTATGAGCGCCCCAAGGACTCCATGATCTGGGACTGTACTTGCATTGGAGCTGGACGTGGGAGAATCAGCTGCACTATTGCCAGTATGTAACTAAGAGCCTATTACTAGAGCTATTGTTCCTTAGTGTCATATTTTCCAGACCAATTTACACAATATTCCCAGTGCCCATTAGTGAGAGTTGGGAGGGTTTAATCCAAAGCCCATTGAAATACTGGAATTTGAAGTCCTGCCCCATGTACATACATTTGCAAAACCAAATTCCTCTTATTTAAGAGGTGAAGTGCTATGTGTAAAAACATGGGCCAAAAATTACTGTTGGTGTCCAGTCATACACTTACTATATACAAGAGTTGTTACATGTTCACAGGTGCATTTACGAAAGTATTTTTTTGACTGGAAAAAAGAGGTTCAGCTCTGCAGCTGGTGAGTCACAGTAACACCATCAGCATTAATGGGGCTACTCTGAATAAATGATAATAAATAACACCTGAGAGCCACTCCCCTGTCCTCCAAAAATGTCATGCCAACACTTGTCCCTGAGGGAGCTGGGATTTGATATTCAGACACCAGCTCGATGTGTTTTTGCAACTCCTTTTTCACCAGCCTGACCCATACTTTCCTCTTGTTCCTCTCTGTCTTCCCTTGGTCTTTTCTCCCCAGCTCTCCTTTTCATGTCTCTGGCTGGAAATCTTTTCCATATTGAGTCATTGAATTGTTCACAATTTCCCTTCAGTTCATAATTAGACTTTCTGTGAGCACGGATGAAGATCACTGTGTCAGGCCTTTTAGACTGAGATTTCAAAGTCCCTGAGGCACCTTTTGAGAAAAGTCTTGTTCTTAAAAGTATTCAGTTTCTTGTTTAAGATGCACATGCTGATCCTAGTAGCATTGCCACAGAGCTCTCGGAAGCCAGCCATCATTATAGCATGGAAAAAAAAGCACTGAATATAACAAGCAGAGCTAAAGCCTTTCTGAATTTAATGGCATTTTATTGGGCAGGGATGATAAGTGTTCTAAGTAAAGTAAGAGTCAGTAAGGAAATTGCAAACATAAGAGCAGTCTCATTTTGTCATCATCAGCCTGGTTTAGAGCCCATTGGAGAGTCTCATTGACTGCAGCTAGCTTTGAATCAATCTTCATAACTCTCAGATTCCTTGCTTTGATAAACGAGCCAATGAAACGTTTTAGTGGCTCCAAATAAATGACCAGAGATGTGTTTCTCCTCTCTTCCTTGGAAGAAGACCTTGTGTTTGCAAACTGCCCTTCGCTATGTTTCCCGCCCTGAGCCTGGGGCCGAGTGACTGCCTCGGGGCTGTGGGACACCCACAGGTTGGGAATCTGCCTTTCCAGGGCAGGGTTTCCACACACAAGAGGACTGATGTCCCAGTGGGGTGTCACACTAAGCACCTCCTTATTCTCCACATGCTGGCCTGGCTACCCTGTCCCTTGTGCTGTACAGGGACAGCTATGGAGAGGCCCAAGCAGTACCACCTCAGAACAAGATGGAGGCAAACCCTCCCTCACCAGCCCTCAGGCTGTGAGCAGGACCTGAGGGAGAAACAGCACCTCCTCAGGCCCCGGCATTCCTCTTTCACCAGTCAGGGCTCAGTGGTGGTTTGAAACCTGGAGAGGTTTAGCTGAGGAGAGAGGACAGGGCCTGGGAGACTCAGAAAAGGGCGGGTACCAATGGAAAAAAAAATGGCGGGTGCCATTTTCTCCTCACTGCCCCCCACCTCTGCCCCAACCGACCCCATTCACCCCTGGCTGGGTGGCCCGTACCTTGTCACCTCGATCCTGCCCCTGGTGTGGTCCCTTGCCTCAGCTCCTCTCTTTTCCTGCTGCAGATCGCTGCCATGAGGGTGGCCAGTCCTACAAGATTGGCGATACCTGGCGCCGGCCCCATGAGACGGGTGGCTACATGCTGGAGTGCGTATGCCTGGGCAACGGGAAGGGCGAGTGGACCTGCAAGCCTGTGGGTAGGTGACAGCTCCCTCCTTCTTCCCCCAGCTTGGTCAAGGTGTATGGCTTCTTCTTCCTCGTCTTTCCTGAGGCGTCCCCGTGTGGAAGAGCCCTGGGCAGACGCTTATCCCCTTCTCTCTCACAGCTGAGCGATGCTATGACAACACGGCTGGGACGTCCTACGTTGTGGGTGAGACCTGGGAGAAGCCCTACCAGGGCTGGATGATGGTGGACTGCACCTGCCTCGGGGAGGGCAGCGGCCGCATCACCTGCACCTCCAGAAGTAAGTGCTGGCCTGGCGCCTGCCAGCGGCTCCGTTTTATTTATCTTATTTATTTTTCAAACCTGTCTTGCATCAAAAAGAAAAGGTATTCGTATTCGTTTTTCTGCCCTGTTGCAAGTGGTGGTAGTTTTAGAGGGACGGCTGAGAGGGGGGTGGAAAACAGACCCCTCTGAGGTGAGAGGGGAGCGTTTTTGTGTCCCAGTTGCCATTTGTGACCTGGGGACACGCCAGAGAGCTGATGATTTGTGCTGGTGACAGAGTGGCTGGGTTATTTGGGGTTTTAACCTGCTGTAGGGAGAAAGGTTTAAGAAACCGGCTCAGTCAGTCCGGCTGAGTCAGCCGCGCATCCCCTAAGAAGTCAGGGCGATGCCTTAAGTCTGCAAAATGGCGGAGAGTTTGGCCTAGTATCTCCATTTCTGTTTTTTTAAAGTAGCCTCCTGAGGGAGAATTAGGTGCTTTTAAAGAGAAATATTTACCTGCTCCATCATCAGGATCTGCCAGATTAGACTAAAATGTCTTCTTATTTTTTTCTTTATTACTGTTTAGTATGTATGTTAGCTAAAAGAAGATTTGTTTTGTCTGCTCTCCCATCTTGCTTGTTAGTTTTCCCCACCATTTCGTATTCAGTGTAAACATGCTACCCCAGTGCAGGTGACTTTTAGTTTTCACATCATTGAAGGACATTACTGTAAGTATTCTATTTGTATATGCAAAGCAAACAGGGTTTTTAAAATCCCAAAATCTCACTTGTTTATCCACTCTCTGTTCCACCTTTGTTAGGAGCAAGCTCTGTTGTGGAGCTTACACCAGTTGCCTAAAAAAAATTTAACTTTGTACCTTACACCTTTGTTATGCAAGGTTTGAGAAACTCTCCTGTAGCCTTTGAACTGCCTGGTATTCAGTTGCCTCAGGGCACAGAGATAATGGCTTTCTGCTGATATAAACAGCAGACATGTAAAGAACTAAAACACTAAGGAGGGTTGGGATTAAAACAGAAGACCTGGAGAGACTTGGTCAAGAAATAAGCTATAAAATTCAAACCAGCCTTGACAATATTAAGTCTGTTAAAAACACATGGGGAAAAATCATTAACTGTCAGATAAGAATGAATAAACCAGAAGGTGTTGTTTGTGAATTTTGGAGGAATTATTATTACTAATAAAAATGATTTGGCAGTATCTTTCCTCCAGTAATTCAGGACTGCATTGTTGTATCATTGGGGAAATTGCAATAAAATGACCTGTTCATTTTTCATTTTATTTTTCAAATGTAATCAAATTCAAATTTATGTGTGTAAAGTGATAGCTGTAGCCCACAAAGTGGCATTGCGCTTCGGTACGTGCTGCTGTTCTGTATCTTCTATAGGCAGTGTTTTCCAGAATCACGGTTGATTTCTTGGGGGACATTTCAGCTTTTCATTGTCTAGCTTGAGAATATGAGTATCCATCAGGCATTTTTTTTTTTTTTTATGTTTGCCAAATTACATTATGAATACTTCACCAATTTACCACTTTTCTGGCAAATACTCAGTTTTTGGTCACTTTAACTACTGTGAATTAGTAATGTGTTTTCTACATTGTTATCCCATGTGCTCTTTCAATGACAATCTGGCATGATATGTCCTTCCACAGTTCTTCATAAATCCATGTTCATTGGTCCATAATTATATTTGAGCCACTGTATCAAGTTGCCCTTGAATGAGAAGGTAAAATGTTGTAATGGAAGAAGAACTAGTTAATCCATGTGGATCTGACATCCAGATAAAAGTAGTTTGTTATGCTGTCCTTTGAACCCATTTACTCAATTCATCAGGGGCTGTGGGTCATTAAAAGCAACAGGGAGATTTAGAAAGTCTAATACTCCTGGTATGACATGAGCACCTTATGTTAACTTTACTGGAGTTTCATGCACACTTCTTTTGGAAGAAATGGAATTTATATATTGTCCTCAAACAGGTTTGAGTTTCTTCCAGCTGAAGTAGAGCCCCAGACTTGGAACTGTGCCCTGTGTATAGTATGGAATGACCCAGCTATAGAGACTTCTGCACCTTTTTTTTTTTTTTTTTTTTTTTTTTTTTTAATAATAAAACAAGTTTAAGCTTTAAAGGTCTATGCTAGACAGAAAGGGCTTAAAATAGCTTTAAAAGTAGCTAGCAGGAATGTTTTCAATCCAGAATGTGCTTTTTCACATTGATTTTGAATATAGCTTACCATGTTCACACTGGGAATGTTATGATGCTAACTTTGACAATGGCTACAAAGTAAAATCATCGTTCTGGAAATAAATGGGAATTTTCTCTTAGACTAAAGCATCTGGATTTTCAGATGCACCCAGCCTATGCAGTTTAGTGCAGGCTGCAGTGCATACAGGACTTGTGATAATGGGCTGCAGAAAATGAGGTGGGCTTTCAATAAAATCTTTAAACTGTCAGATTGTTTGATAGTGTTGGTGGTTCAGTACTACAGATTGCTTGGTGAAGCCATCCAATGCAGAAGTAGCTAACAGTCATCTTCCTTACACAGATAGGTGCAATGACCATGACACCAAGACTTCCTACAGAATTGGAGACACCTGGAGCAAGAAGGATAACCGTGGAAACTTGCTTCAGTGCATCTGTACTGGTAATGGCAGAGGTGAATGGAAATGTGAAAGGCACACATCACTGCATACGACTAGCACTGGTGAGTGGAGCATCATAATGTGTAAGGTGGTGGAAGGGACAAGCAATGGCACATTTGTAATGGTTAGGACTTGGTGCTGAATTCTGCCATCCTAATTTAGGCATCTAGGAGTCTTGTCAGGGAAAGTTCGTCAACAAAGAGGGTCAGAGTTCAGGAGATGCTTCTTGTTCGTGCATGTGTAGATAAGACTAATTTATACCTTGTTCCTGTGCACATACAGATGTGATTGCCTGCACAATCACAGTGCAGTAAATCACATCTAGGGCCGTGCACCCACAGGAACTATCTACTAGCTTTGTCTTGGAAGCATGGCACTTCAAGTTACTATTTGAATTTATGTATTCGCCTTGGGGTAGTTTTGTTGAAATGTCCTGAATTTAAACTCCACTGAGACCATCTGGTTTCTTTGACAAGATAAATACACCTACTAATGGTTGAGCTTTGAAAAAGACAGAAATGCCAAGGAATGTATACAATGTTATTTAATACACGTACATTAGATGGTTTGTAATTTAGGTATGAAATATTGCCTAGTTTATAGGTAGAATGTATTTTTTGCCCAAGGTTTGTTAAAGTCTTCAGCTCCTAAATTCTTTTTTGCTGTTTTAAGGACCTAGGTTTCCTTTTGGTGAATGCAACGTAAAAATTCTGGTTTTATGCAGTACCTACACTAAATTTTTCTTGGTAAATGACCTTTAACTGTTAGGTACCAGCAGGTTAACTTCAAACTCTGAGAGTCTAAAGTTCAAAATGTACAAAGCGCCAAGGGTGCCAGTATTATGTTTCCATTATTATTTCCCCTATTTCAGCAGAGCTGAATTTGTGGAGATTCCTGTGGGAATCATTAGCAAAAATTTCCATAATGTGGACAACAAGCTTCTTTGTCTCTCAGCACTATTCCAAATGATAATAGACCAAAACCTTTGATTCAAATTTTTAAAATTCCAGAAAAAATGAATATGTTCGTGTTTTGGTTTTTTTTCAATGACATATTAAAAACTAATCCTTTTTGCCTGATCTCCCTAATTCCTTGGTATCTTTTTATTGTCTTGTCACTGATCTTGATTTTCTAAATTTCCTTCAACTAAAAAATTTTTTTCCAAAAAAATGTTTCTAAACAATTCCTGTGAAAAGCAGTTGTCAGTCTTAATCCTTAAAGCCACTCTGCAGTGGTAGAAACCAGAGGTTATCGTTAGCAGAAGTGGGAGTTCTTCTTTTAATTTTGAAGTTTGCTAAGTAGAATAATTAAAACGTGTCTAGGGAAGCTAAGAGATGGGTGCCCTCAATCCGATGAAGTGACTGAGGTTTTATTATGGCAGCATTTAATTGAAGCTTTCTGTTCTTTAGCTGTGCATGTAACGTCTCACTTCTCTCCCGTATTTTGCTGCAGGATCTGGCTCTCCTAGCTTCACAAATGTACAGACTGCGTTGTACCAGCCCCAGCCTCAACAGCCCCAGCCTCAGCCGTATGGCCAGTGCATAACTGACAATGGAGTGGTGTACTCCGTGGGCATGCAGTGGCTCAAGACACAGGGCAGCCAACAAATGCTTTGTACCTGCCTGGGCAATGGAGTCAGCTGCCAGGAAATAGGTATGAGTTTGTGTTTAGTGCCTGTTCAGTCCAGTGAGATCTTTGGGACTGTTTCGCGGTTTAATTTCTAGCTAGAATCCTTCTGTGTGTGTATCAGAAACATCTTCTGTGGAAGACATGCTGGAGAAAGGTGCAAAGAATGAAGAAATAGTTGTTTTGGTTATTTGATGCCTGGTTCTGTAGTGCAGAAACTTTTCCCATTGAGTTATATATAACCTGCTGAGGGAAAACAAAGCCCTTGGGGAGCAGCATTAATAACTATTCAAATCGAGCTGCAATAATATATGTTTGGAAAAGAATGTAAAAGAATGACACAGCTGCAGAGCTAAGTCATCTGTTGGTGCCTATTGGCCCAGGTCCATGGCAGTATGTGGGTTCGCAGCAGCCAGTGACTTGGTCCAGAGGGGCTATTGCTATTTTAGAGCCCTAAGATTTAGAGATTGCTGTAAGCCAGAGTCTAATGCTGTGATTGGCTTGTTTTAAAGCTGTGACCCAAACATACGGTGGCAATTCTGATGGAGAAGCCTGTGTTCTGCCTTTCACCTATGACGGAAGGACTTTCTATTCCTGCACCACTGAAGGCCGCACAGATGGGCACCTGTGGTGCAGCACCACTTCCAACTTTGAGCAAGACAGGAGATACTCCTTCTGTACCGAGCAGAATGGTAAGTTCCTCTCAGGGAATCTTCACATGCACATAACCCTCATGCACAGATGGAGGAAGGAGCAGAGAACATAGCGACAGGCTGCCGGAACAGTTTCAGTAGTCTGGAGCAGCTGTAGCCATTCCTCAGCAGCAAGGCAGCCCTGTGGATGGAGGGCTGCTTGGTGTCAGGGCACTTTTGTCCCCTTGGCATCTTTGGAGGGTGCGCAGGAGGATACAGGTGTAGCCTTTGAGTCTTGTGAGCTGACCTTAGAACAGGAGTACCTCGTCAGGATAGAGCTTTGGCCCAGAGGATACTTAAGCTTTGCCTTTGCTTGGCTGAACTGCTAGAGCAATGCCCATATTAGGCAGCAAAGAAGAGGATATCCATGGAGTACAGTTTGTGCAGTCCTCTGTCATTCCCTCCATCCTGACTGACTAGCCAGGTTGCCATATATAGCAGTAATTTTGATGTGATTTGTGATCACTGATCAAGAGTTGGTGTATGACTAATGCAGCAGCATTCCGTCTTGTCTGGGATGGTCAGTGTTCCCTTCACAGCCCAGATCTACCTGTGTGGTTGTGCTTCCTGGAAAGCCCATCAGATATCCATGGAACAGTATCCAGGCAGCTTCTCTGGAATCTGACCTTAGAGAGAATTTTTCATGTTCCCACATGAAAATGCTGCTTCTTAACTCTGCAGAGAAGTTTTTTTTTTTTTTAACTCTATTCAGTTGTTTTTTCTGATAAGTCAAGCCTTTCTCTGCAGCACATACAATAGTCTTTCTTTAAAAAAATAAACACCAAACAAAAAACAACCCAAAACAAAACAAAACAAAAAAAAAAAACCAAACACTGTCCCTGTCCACAAATGTTCTTGTTTTAGTGAGACTTCTTGTAATACACTGTGGGGAAGGAGGAATATCAATATAGAAAAACTTCAGTAAGTGCCTCCTTGTTCTCCGTTATTTGTAAAGCAGAGTTGCTCAAGAGGTGAGTAGTTCAGGTAGATTACAGCCTTCTTTCCACTGCTGCTTACAAAACATGAAGCTTCCAACCTGCACAGAGGTTTTGACTTGTCCTGTTGTACATAACTGAATTGTAACCCTTTCTCGAGGGCTGAGGCTTTACTTTAAGCCAAAGGGCACAGTTGGGTAATAGCCTCAGTGAGATAATAGAGGTATGCTGGGAACTGTGAGGTTATTTGATTCCCTGTTTTTTGGCACAAAGGGTCTGCAAAGCTACTTCCCAAACACAGTAAGCTTTGGTTTTCCCTCTTCCCCAGGAAATCCCATGGCTGGCTTCACAACTTCTTCCAAAGCAATGTTTGACCTGAATTGACCTTGTGCGAGGCTTATGTTTCCAGATCTGAATGAATTAAAGCCCAAAAAAGAGGCCTGTGGATAATATACAGGGTACATGTGGGAAAAAGTAGTGATGGTGGTTTGTTTTCCGAGCTCTTCCATGCATGCTGTGGGAGAGTGCAGGCTTCATTTGCATCTGTTTTCTTTTCGCTTTTGTACAGTTTTGGTCCAGACACGTGGTGGCAATTCCAATGGTGCTCTGTGCCACTTCCCCTTCCTGTACAACAACCGCAACTACACTGACTGTACTTCTGAGGGACGGAGAGACAACATGAAGTGGTGTGGAACCACTGAGAACTATGACGCTGACCAGAAATTTGGTTTCTGCCCTATGGCTGGTAAGGCTGAGAACCTTAAAAGGCTTATGGAATACCTGTAAGTTTTTTCTTTGAGCAGGAAAGTAGAGAGCTGTCTGTCGTTGGTCAGTTATTGAGGACTTTCAGTGAGCTGTATCCCAGACCAAAACTCTTTAAGACATTTCTGAAGTTCTGTTTTGTCCTCTTTTTCCCCCCACTGATCACCTCTAGCAGAGACTTGGGCAATGCTGGGAGAAGGCAATTTTCACTTCTTTGCTACAAGCCAGGGGTAGGCACACTTCTCAGCTGCTACAAACTGGTGTAGATCCATTAGGGAGCATTGGACTGTAGTGCTTTGTAACAAGTGACATTTTTATCTTGCATCTCCAAAGCTTCTCCCTCGTGGCTTATCGCTTCCTCTTGTCCAATCTGTGGTTAGAAATAAGTCTGTACTTGTAATACCTGTGTGCTAGCCTGAAAATGGCAGTAATATCAAAGTCAATATTGTGGTTCATTCCTACAATCCATGCCCATCTCTGTGATGTCAGGAGAGGATGTGTGGGAGGGAACATGACTACTAATTTTTAAATGAAAGGTTCTTTGGTAACTAATGGCAATGGAGCATCTGAGCCCTTAAACAGCTTGTGGGACATGTGGGTCTTCAAATGGCTATGTTCATATAAAGGCATGTATACAACAAGAACTTATTCTTTCACACCTTGGACATTGTACAGATTTTTCTAGTAGCTTTCAAATGAAAATTAAAATGAATGAGCCCCTACAAGGGATCTACACTCATCACTCAGAAAAAATGCTGTTTGAAATTGAGTGGGTGCCTGTAGCTGCCTTGTTAAGATGCAGAAAACACCACACGGTATGAAGGGGCATTGCAAATGCTCTAAGCCCTCTAGACCTTGTTAATTCTAGCCACATAAAGTATCCTCTTGCTTTCTTCTCAACCAGCCCATGAAGAAATCTGCACAACCAATGATGGTGTCATGTACCGCGTTGGGGACCAGTGGGATAAACAACATGACATGGGCCATATGATGAGATGTACTTGTGTAGGAAATGGCCGCGGAGAATGGACTTGCATTGCATATTCCCAGCTCAGAGGTACTGATTTTCATGTTGATGTCACCACTTTAAGAGTTGGAGGTGTGGGAAAAACTGGTTTTCTTTCCCATCACTGTGAGTTCGAGCCCAGACTCAAGACTATATTACCAAGCTTTTCTTTGGAGTAGAAAAGCAATCAGAGGAGCTAAGTGAAGTTCCTGTCTTGTTTACATGCTGCAAAAGTACTGTTTCAGCCCTTTGCAGGCTAGCAAGCACCTTGATTATCTTGATCAGTAGGTATCCCTAACCCCTTTTGTCTACATTTAGGAATCAGCACCACTGTGACTTTACAGACTGCTCAGCAGAGGCACCTCCCTCTCTCAAGAACAGCCAAAACCCCAGACTAGTCTGAAGTTTGAATGCAGACCTGTCCTGTTTTATTGTTCTGCAATGAAATTTTCAATTCCTCTGTGCTAGATTAGCCCTTTGCTGGCTAATCTATATGAAAAGTTGGCAGGGCAGCACTGAGATTACTCTTATTTATTTACTTATTTATATGAGTGGTCCAAGTGGAGAAGTGTTTAAGCAATACCAAAAAAAGAAGACTTAAAAGCACAGACATTTGATCATCCTACAGCTAGCTCACAGCATTGGCCTCATGTCTGGAAAAGGCAGGGGGGTTGCTGTCAAGCAGCCAAGAAAGGACTCGTAACACCATTGCTGAAATGGGATATAATTTATAGGGAAAGGCTCACTCAAGGGCTTTGGGAGTTTGGTTTTGTGTTTTTTTTTTTTTTTTTTTTCAAATGTGTTTCCTTCAGAATAGTGAGGAATGCTCTGCTAAAAGTTCTGGTCTGTGCAACTCCTTTTTCCACCTACACAGCTAGATCTCTGCACTTTCATTCTGAAAAAAAAAAGTGGTCTTTCTTGATAAGGGGCACGTTGAGATACTTCGCTTTTTCAAAAGACAAAGGTTATCTAAGTAGAGCTGTTTAAACATAGCAGCCAGAGAAGGTCCTTGGCGCCCATAGGAGGGTCTGAGTGCTGCCCAGTTTATCCTGATGCCCGTGGTGTGGGAAAGTATGATGGGGAATGAAAGCCTGGGATTAACTGAGTCACTTCCCCAAGGACAGATGGTCTGTGCTCGACTCCGGAAACGAACTTGGGTCTCTTGGGTCCCAGTTAACAAAACAACATGCTTCTGGGGTGGGTTTTGTGTTTGTTTTGTCTTTCTGCTCCTTGCTGTCACTAGTCTGGCATTAGGAATTCTGGGCCGCATCAGATTGACACATCACCATTGAACCTAATAGACTGATACCATTGTACTTAAGCATGAACTGGGGATCTGGTTACTGTATTTTGAGGGAATAGTAGATTAGTAGGCACCAGTAGCATCTTGGATGTGTAATAGACCTGCTTCTGTCTTTAGCTTACTGCAAAGCGTAGCAGATGCCCAGCAGAGTAACGTCATGAGGATGTTTGTACCCCTTTGTGGTATCTTTATGAATTTGGAGCAGCCCTTTTCTTGTGTAGTTCTAATGATTGCAGACAGTACTCACTGAGGTATTTCAGTCTAGACCTTCCTCGCAGGAGGTAGTGAGAGACTGTGTGCTGTTTTAGATTTTATTTCACATGTGGAATCTGTCAAAAGGAGCAACCAGGCAGTTATGTAGTTTCAATAACATACAGTACTTTGGACTGCATCCTACAGCCCTCTTTTCTGCAAGTGGTGCTTATTTGCACACTGCTGATAAATGAACCCGGGAGCAGCGGTGTGTACGGTGTGTACGCAGCACTAATCTGTGATGATCACAGATATCAGGAGGGCTCCCTTTTGCTTGAATGGAGCTTGTCATGGTCAGCCTCTGTAAGCTGATCAAGAGAAGGGAACGATGTGTGAACCAGAAGGATTCTGTCTTAATGCTTAGAGCTATTGCTGACAAACTGTCTGCTCTTTCTCAAACAGACCAGTGCATTGTGGACGGTATCACCTATGATGTGAACCAGACCTTCCACAAGCGTCATGATGAGGGGCACATGCTGAACTGCACATGCTTTGGCCAGGGCCGGGGGAGATGGAAATGTGATCCTGTTGGTAAGTCACCAGCTGTTCCTGCTTGCCAAATGCACTCTGGGGCTACGTAGAAACTGGTTATGGTATGGTGAAACTGGTGTGTGAAACTGGGCCCAGTCTTTGCCCACTTTCTGCTCTGAATTGCACAACTGCAAAAGTAGAAGTAACACTGGATTCACTGGAGGGTAAGTGCCAGGGTAGTATTAGTTTTAAGGAGATAAGCTTGGGTAATCAGACGTGCCACAGAAGAGGTAAATGATGATGTAGTACTGGATTGTGGCAACACATCTCTTAAATGGAGCAGGTTGTGGTAACAGGGCGTGCTAGCCCCAGGCTCTGGCTATTTGGCTGAATTCTGGTACCTGGGCTGTCAGCATAGCAGGCAGGGCTCTCAGACTGAACACCGACAAAATAATACGTTAGGCACAGATGCTAGGATCAGTTTTCTTTCCTTTCTCTATCCAAAAATCTTTAGGTCTCCTCATTGAACTGAGAAAGGAGCACTGGTGTATATTAACTTACCTTAGACTAAATTGATTTTTTTGGCTGCCCTTTGTTCTGACAGAGAGAAAGCTCAGGATGAGAACACGTGTTAATAGCACTCTGGAGGTTAGCTAAAACCATCATGGTTCTCTGCAGGAATGAGGATATTTCATCTCTTGTGCCTCCCCCTGCTTCCCTAGTGAACCTAGATTGGAAGATAAGACCTGACTGTTTGGTTTGCAATTACTAAATCCAAGAGAGCTTCGAACTATTGCCAAGAAAATCTATTAGACAGTACTAGTGGTTGAGTTCTGCTTTATTTACAGTAATATCTGTACAGGTTTACTGGAGGAACTTGGATTGTAAAGCTCCTGAAAATTACTACTTCGAAAAAAGAGGGAGGGGGGTTGATTTCAGCTATCTGTAATGGTGCAATTGGTTTAACTTTGTTGGCTCTCTCTAAACAAGGCTCCTGTTTACACAAGCAATCATAATGCTAGTTCTCACTGAAAATTTCCATTGAGCCAGAAACAGAGGTGTAGATCAGACTGGAAAGTGTACTGAAGCACTGGTACTGTGTTGTATTTACACAAGCTAAGCTGATTTCAGGATTTGATCTGTCCTCCTTTGGTTTATACAGTGGTAAATCTGGAAAGACTCTGCTGAAAATTAATGGGTCACTTCGGACTTATAAAGTATAACTGAATTCTGCTGAAGCCAGTAGACTTTTGCCATTGGTTTCCTTGAGAGTAACATGGTTTAGCTTTGGATGAGAGATTAACTTAGTTGACTGAAGTAGAATTGGGCTCCATAATAGATAGTCCAAAAGAAATCCTTTCTTCAAGGAACATCCCGTTGATTTCCCTGGGAAGTTTGCCAGGTGGGCGGCCTGTACTTACCAGTATTTTAAGAAATGCATCACAGCTGAATTAGGCCTCTAGTATCTAACTTAACACATGCAGTGACATATCAAGGACCTTGAGCTGAGATTCAGTTTCTCTTGCCACTTTGTTTTTATGTAACTATATATGCAAATACACATTGGTGTTACATTTCTTGGTGTAAAAGTATCCTGTGACTTACTCTTCTGTGTATGGCACAGATTTTTCGTTATAGTTTCAGTAACATACAGTGGTTGACTGTCTCTTTTTGTGCCTTCAGATCAGTGCCAGGATTCAGAAACCCGTACCTTTTACCAAATCGGAGATTCGTGGGAGAAGTATGTCCATGGAGTCAGATACCAGTGCTATTGCTATGGTCGTGGTATTGGAGAATGGCATTGCCAGCCTCTGCAGACCTATCCTGGTAAGAAACCCAACAGATAACCAACTCATCTGCTGAGTAATACATGAGGAAAGCAATCTTTCTGCCCCTCATCTGTTCAGGCTTCTGTACATTATTTCTTTTGGTTTCCTTTTTAAACAGAACTATTTCCCCCTCCTTCAGCAGACACAAACAGGTGTCATGATTATAAAGAGGGGGCCAGGCTGTTGACAGGTGTGCCTGAGGCCAGGGCTAGTTTAGAGAATGACTGTCAGTTCACACAACAACTTGGGTCTACATTGTCTCTTGGTATTTAGTGATGTCACACCTGCAACTGTCCATTTCTATTGCTTAAAACTCTTACATGCATAGTCTTTCCTTTTGCACTCACTAGAGAAGCAAAATCCACTATGGAATGAATCATTTTTCCTGATCAGTGCCCTGAAGAAATTAAATATTTGAACTTTTGTTTGCCCAGTCAGTTCCAGGAAATCTTTATAGGGACAGGCAATGCCTGTTTGTTGGCTTATTCTGTTTCAGTTCCCTGAACAGAACATGATAAGGGGAATGTCCCTACTTTCCTGTTTAAGGTTGCAACTGCCACTGTCTTAATCTGAATAAAATGAAATATTAAGGCTGTGTTTTGGCTTCCCTATTGGGAGGAGAAGACTGTGGTCATATCATTTGTTCCCCGACCCATCTCTGAGCATAAATATGGAGGAACTGCATAATGACTGGATCTCTCAGTTTCAGTGCTGAGGTGATTCTCTGCTTCTATATCAAGATAGGTTAAGAAGAGTCTGTCCGCTCACTAGCTGCAATGTATTTATACCCTAACTGCCCTGAAAGGTAAGAAAGGGAATGTCAGGCTCATTCAGAAAGAAGGTTTTAATATAGGTGCCCCTGCTGTAAAAGGGGACTAGCCTCTTTGACGTCTGCAACTACATGCTTCACATAAATAAGGTGGGTAGCTCTTCTCTGTGACTTGCTTCCTGCACATCGTATAGAAGGTCTTTGCGATAGCACCCAGTTGAACCTGACCTATACCCAGCAGCGTTGTCAGTGAACGGACTGCATTTCCATCCATGGCCATGCAGCTAGTGAGCCAGAGACAAGGCAAGAGGACACTTGGTGGACAGAACTATGGACTTGCCTTTTTTTGGGGCAGCAAACTAAGGAGGGCAAGAATAGGAAGCAGGCCTTCTTTGGACTTCTTTTCTTGAGTTTCTTACTGGGCCTTGCCGAGCTGCATTGACTCCTGTCAGACTGCTTAAACATCTCCCTGAGCAATGTGAAATATGCATGACTCCAGATTGGAGACCAGGGCTTTGGGCTTCTTTAGACAACAGAGTGACTGAAAATGTCTAAGCAAACTGAATCTAATGTTTCTGAATGTAGGTTTAGGCTTAGGTGAGCTTTGAAGTTTTCTGCATGTGGGCACAGGTTTGCCTTTAAGTCCCATTAAATATGAAGCAGGTATGTATGTTATGTGGTTGTCCAAATAAATTACAATTAGAAATGTAAGGGGAGGGTGAAGTTGTTAATGGCTAAACCGAGACACTTGCCTGCAGATTCCAGGGTGCTCTTTGCTGGGATTTTCCAAGAACTAACATGAGGAGGGTACTGCTAAGTGTTCAGTGAAACCTCACCAGCAGGGCTCGGGAGAACTGAAAGGAGAACCATGGGATCATAAAACCTGTCCTTCTCTGTTGGAGAGCTTTGTGGAGAAAATACGCTAGAGACTGATCTAGCTAAATGCAATCATTAGTCTTCAGCATTAGAGCGCTGCCGAACTTACATTTTCATGAGTTTGTGGGCCTGATTTATCTCAAGAGTTTCACCAGCCCTGCTGGTGTGGTTTGTGTGCAGAAGACATGCCTCACTACCTGTGGAGTGCTCCACATGAAAATTCAGTGTTTCAAGTCAACCGATCAAGAAATTTAGTAAAATAGGAAGAGACTAGTGTCTCTTTGCAGGATGTATTCAAGGTCAGATCAGGAATTGGCTCCCACCATGCCACAAAATTAGACCTGGATTTGACAGACATTTCTCATCTGTTTACAAACTCCCATTGCAGAAGGTATTAATTGATGAAAGTAGTTAGTTGTTGAGAAGCTCCCTCTCTGAACAGCACGACTTCGCTTTGCAGATTTTTTTCTATACTAGACTGTTCCGGTTTTATATTTTATTGATAACTCACACGAAATTAATCCCAACAGTGCATGTTAACTTCCCCACAGAATATATTCTAATTCACCAGTTTTCTAAGTAGCAATGAAGCGTTAAGGATAGGAAGACAATATAACTTATTTCCTATGTATAGAAATAGTGTGCGGGCCATACAACTTCCTTGCCTTTTGGTGACTCCACAACAAAAGCAGAAGAAAAGCATCTCCAGTATGTTAAAAATGGCAATTGTTTTTTTCAGGGTCAACGGGGCCTGTTCAGGTGATCATCACAGAGAGTACAAACCAGCCAAACTCCCACCCTATCCAGTGGAATGCTCCTGAACGATCTCACATCACCAAGTACATCTTGCGTTGGAGACCGGTGAGTGCCACATTCATCGTCGTTCATTTACAAAAAATACTTTATTTTCATTTTTATGGTGTCTGAAAGTAGTAGCTGACACAATTTCAGCAAACTTTTGTTGCTAATTCAGTGTCCTTGTCCTGTTGAGGTCAACAGTTACTCTGAGGATCAAAGACAACCAGTACTGTAATAAACACTTCATGTTTTCCTGCCCAAACTTTACTGGTCACTGTGTTCATGAAGTATCTTATTAACCAAGGCACTAGCTCAGTAAGCAGTCAAGTTTATACCCTTCCTTAATTTACCTAATGTAAATCTTTGTGAAAGGTTCTTCATCCTAAGAAACATTGTTTTAGTACCACGTGCGTATCCGGAGACAACTGGGACAGATTATATCCTATTAATGAGGAGGTAAAAATGAGTAAGGTATGAAGATATAAACAGCTAGCATAGGATTAAATAAACAGTCATCTCCCATCTTCTCTAACGTCTAAACCAAGGCTGGTTAACCACTGCTTGTTGGCTCAGTCATATTTGAGGAATGAATCAGTTTAACCAATGTAGATGAGTTGTGTTACAGTTCCCCTGAGTACAGCTTCACAAAAGACCACTTAATGATTAAGAACATTAATACCTCAATGCTGCCTGTTATTTAGAGAACAATAAAGGCCCTGATCCAAAGCCATTAAAGGCACTCAAGTCTTTTTACTGACTTCAGTGTATCTTGGATCAAGTCCTGAATGCAATGGACTTTAAAGCACTGGAGTACAAACCTCAGAGGATGGAGCATTATTTTAGAGCTTCCCATAGAGTTCAAACACAGGGTAGAAGGGAAGAACTTTTCTGTATATTGTTTTCAGATGATAGCTTAGAGTGTTATTGCGAACAGCCTTCAAATGTGCATTTTCCAGCCATTCCTTCATGCCTTACTGTGTTTTTGATAAAGGAATGAGTTTAGTTTATATATTGCAAATAATGCTCCTTTTAAAGGAAAAGCTTCAAAGCTAGATTGTTTTTCAGTTTACTCCAGTAAAACTTAATCACCCAAAATGTCATCAGCCCTCCTTTCTGGCATACTTTTCTCATCTCCTTTGACTTGAGTCCGTCTGTGCATTAGCCATTCAAGTCATACCTGTGTTTGAATATCGCAGTGCTTGGTAAACATGTAAGCAGGTTAGGTCACTAGATTCCCCTGCTTGCGGGCTAGGGAGTCTCTCACTATTGGAGTGTCCTTGTTCTTGCAGAAAAACTCTGGAAGGCAGTGGAAGGAAGCCACCATCCCCGGCTACCAGAATTCCTACACCATCTCAGGCCTGAAGCCTGGTGTGATATATGAAGGACAGCTCATCAGCGTTCAGCGGTATGGTCACAAAGAAGTCACCCGCTTTGACTTTACCACAACCAGCACCACAGCAGTGACAAGTAAGTTGAACAGCAGGGCATCCAAAGAAACCTCATCTCCTTCACCTAAGTCTTTGTTTCGTGCATCCCAGTTAACACAAAAGTAGAGATAGTTAATTAAACCTCTCTTTCTTCTTTCTTGTAGGCAACACTGTTTCAGGAGAGACAACTCTTCTTCCTCCCGTGGTTGCTACTTCAGAGTCAGTCACTGAAATTACAGCCAACAGCTTTGTTGTCTCCTGGGTTTCTGCTTCTGACACAGTTTCTGGATTCCGTGTTGAGTATGAGCTGAGCGAGGAGGGTGATGAGCCACAGTATCTTGGTGAGACAGTGCTTGAGTCTCCTGGACCAAAGCATTGCTAATAGTACATTGCTGTTTTCTGTGACATTCAGTATAGCCAGCGTAAATAGCGAGGATCTCACTATCTTTCAGTATGGTTCAGTTCGGATATGAGAGTGGCAGGACTACCTCAGATTATAAACTCACTTAGTTCATTGTCCTTTCTCGAGCAATGGCTGTAAATTCATGTCCCAGGAAGAGTATGAGAACAAGGCAAGTATATAGCAATACCCTCTCAGAAACATGTCCTAGGATCCTGCAGAGGAAAACTCCCTGAGCCAGGTGTGATGGATTCGTAATAACTGTGGGTAGATACATTTATTCTTTTCAGCTCCAAGAATTTGTCCTGTCTTTTTTTTTTTTTTTCTTTTGAAATCATGTAAATTTACTAGCTTCCACAGCAGCCCAAAGTGCACAGCAGTGCAGATGAGAACCAAATCTATTTTTCAAACCTGCTGCTATACCTTTGTCCTTCCATCAGAATGGACAGAGAGAAATCTTTCCCAAATGCCCTCTCTTGGCTACTTGTCATCACATGGATGTCTGTTCCAGTCTGCTCTGTCAGTTGTTTTGTTTGGATCAGTTTTTACTCATCTTTGATAACGTGACAATTTAGCTAAGCTGGGAAGCTGGTTAAAAGCACTGGACTCAGACCCTAGGAATTGAGTCCACTTTTCCAGCATCTATTGTACAGCCCGATGTCACCACACATAATTTCATCTTAACTTTTTTTTCCTAATTTCCTGTCTTAACAATGGTAACAGCAATATCTCACATGGATTTGAGGTTATAAAAGCTAGTCGGAGATGAGTGCAATAGAGGAACAAAATAAGAAAAAGAACAGTAATCCTGTGACCTAATAATTCTCCCTGGACTGCTGCTCCCCTGAGCTCACAGGCTTGGACTCATGAGCAGAAGTGGCTTACACTGGGACTGCCAGCACTGTCACCACCTTCCTTGTCTGCACCCTGGCTGCCCAGACAGCTGAGCTGTGTTGTGAAGCAGCTCCTAAGCTCATCTGTCTACAGACAGAGGTTTGCAGGCAAATTGAAAGGCAATTCCCAGTTTTCCTTAAGATGCTTGGCTTCAGTCTGGCCGGTAAGGAGCTGCTTCATGGGGACTTTCCTACATCTGGCATATAGGTGGACATCTGGGGGAAAGGAAGAGGGAGAGAAGTTCATCAGCCCTCCTAATGTCACTCTTCTCCACTCATGAGTCAGTCTTTCCACATAACCTATTCATGTGAAAATTTTTCCATATGTGTCTGTATTGAAAATACGACTATCAGGGTATGAAGCGAGTACTCAGCTGAGATGGCTAGATGCCAGCAGTGTGCAGGGAGCTGCTGCTCAAGTTGCCCTGCCATATCACACATCAGGCCTTGCTGTCCTAGGTGTTGCCTGCCTGCTGAGTGTGGGGCCCTGTCCCAACTCTCCACACAACTTTTCTGATGTGGACTAAAGACACAGTGCAGAACAATTGCTGGTTTATTGCAGGAAGACTGTGGCTCAGCTCAGATTAGAACAGAGGTCTCAATTACTTCATTTGGAGAGAAAGGAAGAAGACAGAGTCGCTAAGGCAGCTTTTTCTTTCTTGCCCTCCTTAGATCTTCCAAGCACAGCCACTTCTGTCAACATCCCTGACTTGCTTCCTGGTCGCAAGTATATTGTTAATGTCTATCAGATCTCTGAAGAAGGAGAGCAGAATCTGATCCTGTCTACTTCACAGACTACAGGTATGTCTGGGTGTTGCTGCACTTCAAACGCTGTTTTTATTGTTTGCTCAATAAATTTTTGTTGCCTGTTATCCTCACCCTTGCTGTCCTCTGTTTATTCCCTTAAACAGCTCCTGATGCACCTCCTGATCATTCTGTGGAAAGTGTAGATGACACATCAATTGTCATTCGCTGGAGCAGACCACAGGCTCCCATCACAGGTTTATCTAGTTGGAGTGCACCTATTTTGTACTATTGGTAGAATCTGAAATCTAGGTGGGGAAAAAAAAAAAAAATAGTAGTATAGCTCTAGACAGAGGGCTAGTGCATAATTCTGCCCTGAGATACCAGCTGGAAAGCACATGGGCAGTTCAGGATTTGCTTGGTTTCACTGTCTGAACCAAGCAATTCAGGAGGCTGGATGCAAAACAGTGTCTTCTGGATTTGTGTTAAATAAATAAAAGCAGGCCCCATGACCTTCGCTTTGTGTCCGTCATCCAGACCATTCCGTAACAAGCATGAGAACGGTACAAACCTAAATCACATGACAAAACTCAGAAATATTCGAATCCAGGTCAAATTATGCTTTGTAAGACACTATGAGTGTGCGATCTATAGATGGGATGTGAGCACACAGGCAAGCCACAGTTCTTGCTGAAGTTCAGGACTCTTTTTATGAAACCTTAGTAGAGAGATTAGTTTATCTCATTTCTAGCATTTCTTGTGCTGGCTTACTGATTGTGGTTGAAGACTTACATATACTTCTCTCGCTATAGGCTACAGAATTATCTATACACCCTCCGTGGAAGGCAGCAGCACAGAGCTCAACCTGCCTGACACTGCAACCTCTGTAACACTCAGTGACTTGATGCCAGGTGTTCAGTACAACATCAGCATCTACGCAGTGGAAGAAAATCAGGAAAGTACTCCTGTCTTCATCCAACAGGAAACCACAGGCGTCCCGCGCACAGGTAATGATCAGCACGTTCTGGGTATCAGTCACTGAGGTTTCTGTTAGTACATAGAGCCAAGTGACAATGCAGGCTCGCACTGCTCTAGCTAAATGAATCCTTAAATGAACTCAATTCTGTTTTTTGTCGTTGTTGTGGTTTTTAATTGTAAATGTCACTGGTATTGAAGTTCCATAGTAAAGTCATACTCGCGAATTGACACAGTCAAGCCACCACTCTTCATTAAGAGGGTTCAGACTGCGGGCAGGTCAAAAGGTTGGTCTTGCATTGTGTCTACGGAAAAGAGAGATCAGAGTTTCCTAAGTTGTCTTGGGGGGATTCTGCTAACAGATCTTCATAAGAGCCTGGTAAATCATTTTGCCTCAGTCCCTGGCCTGCAGATGTTTAAGATTATGTATCAGATGCCACAACACAAATCCAAATTGTTCACCTGACGTCTCCCTCTCCCTTCCAGTCCTAACCAGTATTTTCCATTGCAGTCAGTGGGGATGGGAGATTACTCAGCATTGACTGATGTGCCAAAATAACACCATACGATCTAAACTCGAGGCACCCACAATTTAAAAAACTGCTGGTTTCAGGGTTCCTTGAGTATCCAATTGGGCTGAATAGCCAAACCAAAAGAAAGGACAGTGAAAGAATTGGGACCTGATGTGGTAGCAGTGGAATTTGATGGTCCTGCAAGTTGCAAGCACGTGTTTGCAAAATGGGAATTTACCAGGAATGAACTCAGCTCAATGATTTTATGGTTTGGCATCTGTATCTTCCAAAAATGTGCATTGGTTAACCTTAGAGCAGTATCAGTCCTAATCTGAAGAAATTTAATTTGAGCATAGGAATTCAAGTGTGCAGTACTGTGGACCAACACAGAGGGAACTGGATTTTGTCTTTGACTGCAGTAAGGCCAGATCAGCCCCTGTACTTGTTTAATTATAAAAGATGGATTTTAAGTTAATTATAGGCATTTGGAACATGCCATGAGTTTTGAAAACCCTGTCTTTTAATTTTAAAAGGAGGTTCCTGTTTCCAACCCCTGGATTTTTTCTTTTTCCCCCCCAAGCTTTTGGTTCTGCATATATTTGAAGTTCTGTAGCATATTACATCTGGTCTTTCAGCTCTCTTTCTGTGAGCAGCAAGGTGCCTTCTGTGACCGAAGGCATAAAATACTTAAAACTATGTAGTAATATTTTGAATTGTAGTCTGCTTGGATACTGTCTGGGATTGTGTGTATACATGTTTACAATAAGGTTACCATGACATTTTTAATGTGGTAAATATTCTTGGGCTAGCCATTGTTCGACCAAAATTAACTTCATTTTCTTCCATGTAAATCTATAGCTTTTCCTGCCAATGCTGAGGGCTCCCTCTAACACCGTTCTGTCGCTCTGCTTTCTCAGATGAAGTTCCTTCACCCAAAGACCTGCAGTTTGTGGAGGTTTCTGACATCAAGATCACCATCATGTGGACCCCACCGCAGAGCCAAGTGTCTGGCTATCGAGTGGAAGTGATCCCTGTCAATCGCCCTGGCCAACACGGCCAGAGACTGCCTATCACCAGGAGCTCTTTTGCTGAAGTTCTTGACCTGCTCCCAGGAACAACCTATCTCTTTAAGATCTTTGCCGTGAGCCACGGCAGGGAGAGCAAACCTTTGACTGGAGAGCAAACCACCAGTAAGTGTCTTTCCTTCATGCTTTTTTTCAACCTTTTGAAGTGCATATTTCTCTGTCGCTTAGAGAAATATATAAACAGAGCACTTAAAGTGCAACAGTTACAGCCCAGGAGGTATCCCATAAGTAGGATGACAGGGCTGGGAATTCATTCAGTCAAACAATGATCTCTTCAGCAGATTTATCCTCCTCCAGGGCTTTCCAATGGGAGTTTAACTCTCATGGTGCTTTAAAACAATTTCACATGGCTGGAATTCAACTTTCTTATTACTGACTGAGAATTGATGGGCCCTGCAGTTCTTTTGCAGCACAGATCACAGCCTGTGATTTTTTTTCTTTTTTTCTTTTTTTTTTTTTTTTTTTTTGAGGATACCTTAGGGCAGATTTCAGCATGACTTAAGAGCCTTGCTGAGATTGCTCTGAAAATCCCTATCTCCTTTCTGACAGCTACATACCTATTTGGCTTCGCTGTCAGCAGCAGGAGTTCTGCATGCACATGTAAGGACAGGCGTTGTCATTAAAAGGACTGCAGTTCAGCTTTGCCAGGTCAGGCCTGGCTTTCCACAGGCTGCCTCACTACCCCAGAAATTTCACTGTCATCCCAGTGAAATCTAGGAACTGGACTGCAGCAACCTCAACGGACTGTTGACAGGAGCCATGGGGAGCATATATTTTTCAGGAAGGGTTGTGCAGGATCTCTCAGAACCTGATTGCTAATGATCTAGGGGCAGTGCAGCTTGTATGACCGGTGTGAGGCAAGATGACAAGCAAAGTACAGAGTCTGTCAGGAATTGCTCTTTGCTTTGCAGGAGTGCAGAGAAGAGAGGAGCTGTGGCTGGGCAGGATGTAGGCTTTCAGGTAGAAGAGGAATTTAGCACGGGCTCAGGTGGTTATCTCCGGTTTTGATCCAGGAGAAGCAGGTCAGACAAAACCTGGGACATAGTTCATTTGAACAGATCCTGCTTATTGGGTGACTCGGTGTTTGTGGTGTTCTTTGACTGGGTCACATTATTCAAAGGACCAAAATTCAGCAGTGCACATCTGCTTTTTTATACTTTCAGCAGCCCAGCTCTTACAAAGATGAGAGGGAAAGAAAGGAAATGGGATAACCTGTGAACAAAGCCATGCTGTTTGAGAAATACTGTTTACTTAGATCCAAAAAATAGGAGCCGTGAACAGTGCCTTTCCCTCTTACCATCTTCCTTGACTATGCAGGGAGAATGGGATCCTTCTGTTTGTCCTTTGACATAGGTATTTGATTTGAGTGTAGCAGACAGTGTGAACACCCTCCTCCCTCTTTCAAACGAGGCTTTCAAAAGCAAGGATGCTACTTAGGAGTCTGAACTCTCTTGGAAGCATTTAGAACAAGAAGGGCTCAGTTCCCAGTTAGATCTGTAATGTTTTGTGGTTGTTTTCAGGAGCCTTGGCTAGGTGTAGAGCCCCTCTGAAAGTCCACACACAGAAGTGTACATCAGAGCATAGACATTTGATTCAGACAGCACAGGGGTAGTTACAAATGTCTGGAATCATTTTCCATAGGCTATGATCACCCGCTTAACTGCTTTGCCTAAACCACATTTCAGAAAGTATTCACATAAATTGCATCCTGTAATCGAAAGTCCTGGGAAACAGAAATCATTCAGAGTTCCCAAGGAAAACCCTGCAGCAAAAGTCTCTTCCCACGGTGTAAATGTGATTCTCTTTTTGGCCTTCTGTTAGAAAGCAGTCTACAAATAAACTCCTGAATGTGTGTGTGGCTTTTTAATCTTCCCCTTTTTCCTTTGTTATGGGGAGAGGAAGTGATAAAAGCCTAATAGAGCTGGCAAATTAAATTGTGCAGAAAGGAACTGACTGTAGGCTACAAATTGGAGGAAGATACAATCCTTGTCAGATGAGATTTAGCACAGATCTAAGTACCAAGAAGAGAAAAAGCTGACTCTCAGCCTGTGGGTTGGAAATGGGCCTAAGGAGGGTCACACTCATCCTTTGTCTTTTAGAACTATCTCCCCCATCTTTGCAAGTGGTGGAAGAAGCAAGGCCTCGCTTCCTTTTCCCTCCCTCCCTCAAAAAGGGAGAAAAACCAAAAAGGACAAAAACTACTTCCTGCTGAATCACTGGAAGAGTGATGAAAACATTAATTTTTACCCGAAAAATGTTATTTACTCAGGGGGAGAAAAAAGCATTTGCCTTCAAAAAAAAGAGCATTGATGGAACCTCTCCTCACCGGTCTTAATTTCAGCATGTGAGTGGGACCTAGAAAAAGTGGAGAAACTTGCCACGTAAATGCTATAATCTCTTTGCTGCAGCCAGTGCTACCCTGCCTGCTGTGGGGGTCAAATTGCTGAAATGTCTTTCCCCCTCTGAGCCTCACCTTGTCTGAGCCAAAGGCAGCGACATCTCCGCCACTCACTGGGCTCCAGTGTAGTGCTGAAGGAGCTGGGTTGCTTCAGCCTCTTGTTTATGTAGTTTTCTGGGTTATCGGTTTCAGCAGCTTCCCAGGGCAGTGATAAAAAGAGCTGTTGCATGAGTCCCATGGGAGAGATGAGCATGCTTAGAATTGTTGTATAGTCAGTTCCACAGTGTGATTATTTTTAAGTAGATCTAGGAACTGGTTTTCTGCAGAAAGTTGCTGACTGTTATTTATTTTTACATTAAAATGACAAAGTGGAGTTTTTTTGTTTTGGGAAGGGATTTTGAGAGGGCAGGGAATAGAACTGGGCAAAGATTTAAAAGAATAAATCTTTTTAATGAAAAAGGGCTAATGTTAGGTTTCCGTGCTTATGCTGACAAGCCTAAACTGAGCTGATTTTTAAAAAATGCTCAGCATTCATGAGAAACTATTGAAATTCCTGAGTGCGGTTGGGTTCATCTGTCTCGCCTCAGCCCGTTAGCCTGACGTCCCCGTGGGACGGCGCGTATGGCAGCGACCCAAATCAGCGCAGCCCGGAATGCACAGGTCTGCCTGGCCCAGCACACTACTGGCTGGCACCGAGGCATGGATATAGTTGTTTCACTTCTACTCCCCGCTCTCTCGAGGTCCCCACCTTCTCTCTTCCCTACTGTTACACGCACACCCCAAGTGAGAAATACGAGCTCAACAACCTCATTGTACGGCCATGGGTTTTTTTGCGTGGTAACAGACACACTTTGGAAGTAGAGGTGAGGTAGAGATTGAACTGGAAAATCAATGCATGTTTTGCTTTTTCTTCCCCAGAGCTCGATGCCCCTACCAACCTGAGATTCCTCAATACTACGGAGCATTCAGTGTTAGTGTTGTGGACGCGGCCCCGTGCTGTGATCACAGGATACCGGCTGACTGCAGGTCCCACAAGAGGAGGACAACCAAGGACCTACAATGTGGGACCTTCTGCCACCAAGTACCTTCTCAGAAACTTGCAGCCTGGCACTGAGTACACAGTGTACCTTGTGGCAGTTAAAGACGACTTGCAAAGCGCCAGAGAGACTGGAGTCTTCACAACTTGTAAGTGTAACAGACACATATTCCTCTTCCCTAACGCCCTGGCCTTTCTTCAAAACTTGTGCTGAAAGTGGCTATTGTGAATTGGTTTACAGAAACAGCCTTTTGAAGTAGCATTCCAGCAGAACTGCTTGGGAAGTATTCCGTGTTCTTCTTTCTGAACTCTTTGGCAGGAAAAAAGAGAGTTATTTGCATCAAAAAGCTTTTAGTAAAATATATTTCACCTTTTTGGTGATTAAAAACAAAAGGGAAAACTTACTACTGGTACCTCAGGTTTGTTTAACTGAATGACAAAGAAATTTAATTTTACTTGAGCTTTCCAATTGTTTGGTTTTGGCATGACAAATCAAGGAAAGCAAACAGCTCCCTTAAAATGGGCAAGGAATAATGAGACTGTCATTTGTGTAAAGCTGAAGGCAGTCATTTCTGAAGCCCAACCATACCATCTAAAGCAGCTCAACTGCAGTCACAGAAACTGACACAAACATTGCATTTTCCTTTTTTTTTTTTTTTTTTTTACATTTCAGTCATCTATACTGTGCTGTTGGCTTGGAAGAAATATTAAGCAAACTTTGAGAGGAAAGGGAGTTCTGTAAGAACCCACGCATACTTCTAGAAAGAACAAATAGATTCACTGTTTAAATAATGATGAAGCAGTCATATAAACTAAAAGAATTCAAAGCCATCCAGGCCCAGAACCACATCCTCTTTACAAAAGAGAATGGGGTTTCTTTTAGAACAATGTGAAATTAAAATAAAGGTTCAAACTTTTAATTGGAGTAACACTGTTGACATTGGCAAGGTGCTTTATCCTGACACAGCCTTAGCTATAAACATTTCTCTGTTAGGATATGATTGGATATGTCAGCTGAATATTGCCTTCAAATTCTCGGATATCTGAATGAAACCAGTCCATTTTAAAACTATAGATTAATAAACAAAGTCTCTTCATTAATAACAAGGTCAATTCATATTACACTCACAAATTCTCTTGATTAATAAAAAGGTCAATTCAGATTAAACTCAGTAGAGTTACTTAGACTGAGTCTGGGGTACATGAAGGTTTTGGCTTCTGTGTGATGCCCCTGACAGATATCAATGAGACCACAGATTCCTCAGATTGACTTTGAGCTCCTTTTCACTCTGCTGACTTCAAAAGAGTTGAAGATGTTGGTGAGGGATGAGATGATCCTAGCTGCGACAGCTGGATGACAGACAAGGGTGTAGTGTTCTGCTGATTAAGTGGCATATGGGGGGGTGAAGGAAAAAAGCTGTTTTTTGAGGAACAACATAGGTGTCGTGCCAAAAACAATATTCCCCAAGATCTTGGGGTTGAATGCGTAGAGGACTCATGAGGCCCAGTTCAATATTTTCGTTTTCCTCAGGAGCAACAAAAGCACTGGCTATGATTAAATCACTTGCATTCTGTGTCTACCGAGCCCAGCAGCAGACAGAAGTCATCTATCAGATCCCTCCCAAATCACTGGATTTTCATAAGTGATATAGTGCAGCACTTACCACCTACCTTTTGCTTTTGGACTGTGGTAGGTCAGGTGTTCTGCTTAGTGCCATCACAGCAGCTAGATTTCAACTGTCAATTCATTTCACAGATCAGCCTGTTGGCTCTGTTCCTCCTTTTAACACAGAAGTGACTGAGACTTCTATTGTCATCACCTGGACACCTGCCCCAAGGATTGGTTTCAAGGTAAGAGAAACTGTAATCTCGTGTTTCTTTTTCTTATTGCTTCGTTGTGATAGGGAGGACAGATTAAAGCTGTTTGCTATGGCTTGCAGTGAAGACAGTAGCACAAAGGAGAGAGGTGCGAAAGAGAGGCTGCTTACAGGGGGCAAGTCTAGGTCACAGAGGTCAGTGCAAGGGTGTCCTCTGGGCTTCAGGTCAAGTTCATCAGTCAGACATCTAAAACACAAGCTACAGGATTAACAGTTGGCTTGAAGCACACAGGCCCGTGATACTCACGTTGGATGATAAGTCTGGATGCTGATGCTTAGCTGGGATAGGGGTGTTTGAGACTGAAAAGCAAACTTTGCTGCTTCTCTGCAGCTGGGCGTGCGCCCAAGCCAAGGCGGAGAGGCTCCCCGGGAGGTCATCTCTGATTCTGGCAGCATCGTGATATCTGGCCTGACCCCTGGAGTGGAGTACACCTACAGCCTTACAGTCCTGATGGACGGCCAGGAGAGAGAGACTCCCATCATCAGGAGAGTGACTACACGTACGACACATTTGTTTTTCCACAATTATTCCTTCTTCCACTTGCTTCCCCTGTGCTCCCCAGATGGATGGCTGTCTTCTTGGAGCCAGTTCCTGTCTTTTCCTTCTGTCGTGGTCTGGAAGGTGTTTTTCTTTCTGACGTGTAGGTGACAGTAGCACTAGCTCATGCAGTGCAGAGTCACAACTTCAGGAGAATATTTTTTAGCTAATTCTGAAGCGTATGGATGTAATCTGGGGAGGAGGGATGCCGAGGGAGCTAATGTGGCTCTCAGTGCCATAAATGACCCATTTGTCTGAATGCTTGCAGCATTGTCTCCACCAACCAACCTGCGCCTGGAGCCCAATCCTGATACCGGGGTCCTGGTAGTCTCTTGGGATAGAAGCACAACACCAGGTAACTACATGAACTCACTGTTGTTCCAGAATGCTAACATGTGTTCTGTGGTGCCTTGCAGTTCATTAAGGACACTTTGATGGGAAGCTTGCTGTTGAGTAATTTAAGGAAAAATGTACATATTTCTAGATATTTTCAAGGATATAATTCACAGTTAAGTATAGGTTGCCATAGGACTCTTTGTGATTTACATTCTGTGTAAAATGCTATTTTTGAGTATAAATATGTTTAAATATTTTAGCTGTTTTAGAGGTTTAAAGGATTTCTTCAAATACCCCCAGTGGTTAAAAAAAAAAAATGTCCAAGGGAGGGAAAGCAAAGTGGACCAAAAAGATTTCTGGCAGTGACAACTCAGTTCGTGTTGTTGAGAGTAGGCGTGGGGTTTCTGAAAGTGTTCAAAATGAACTCTTCTCCCGCAATAGCTGATGGGAGCTGTGCAATTGACTTCTGTAAAACAAGGATTGAAAACTTTTTTCAAAACACCACTCTCAGTCAGCGGATGTATCTTTTCTTGACATGCCATGAGATTTTCAGTTTGGGAAGGTCGCGGAGGGAACCGACGTGATGCTGTGCGAGTGACCTGTCTGCCTCCTGGGAAGCTCACTTTGGGGTGCTTGACAAAGCAAGCTCTTGCCTTCTGGGTTCAGGGTGGCAAAATCACTTGTAAAATGTAATGGGTTTGCCTCAGTTGTTCCTACGGAGGCCTGGTGTAAATCAGCACAGCGTGAAATGACTGCATACTGCTCTATCTGAATTTCAGGCATCAGTGGGTACCGAGTGACCACTGCTCCTACCAATGGGCAACAGGGCTCTACCTTGGAGGAAGTAGTAGGTGCAGATCAGACCACCTGCACCTTTGAAAACCTAAACCCCGGTGTGGAGTACAATGTCAGCGTTTACTCAGTCAAGGATGACCAGGAGAGTGTCCCCATCTCTGAAACCATCACACAAGGTAATGAAAAGATGAGCAGCACTTTTAGCTACTCAGGGTCAAATTGCTGAGCCTGAGAGCTCTACGCTGCAGAACTCCTATTAGTCTGATGGCAGAGGGCTTAGACTTTAGTCTCAAGAAGCAAAATAACCATGTGCCGACATGTGACAGGGCAGTTTTTATACCCATCTGCTTCTCTGCCCGGGCAGCCTACATTGTCTGTCAACAGGGTGGTGGTAAAGGGATGGATCTGTTGTATCAGTACACTGAGCTGGAAAGCACCAGAGATTTCACTTGGCCCTGCAGTGCCCCTGCACCTGGAGCACAGCTGGAGGGAATAGGAAGTAAGTGAAGAGACCTATGAGTGGGAAGTGAGCACAGGAGGGATTTTGGCAGCAATAGTGACAGATCACTTCAGCAAGATGGAGAAGAAAGCCAAGACTGCAAGGTTCATCACTGCAGCACTTCTGGGACACAAAGTGGTGTGTGCCACCTCACATTACATGCTGCGATGACTGCAGAAACTACCTTTTTTAGCCACAGTAGCAAAATTAATATGCATCTCCCCAAATGGTTTCATTTCATTCTCCTCTGTGAGGGCTTTGTTTGTTTGTTTTTGTTTTCTGCTCAGCCCTGAAATGATGCCAGCTACTGTGTTTGCTTGCTCTTATAACACTGCTTTAAAATTTCCATGCTTCACTGAAGTGCTGTATGCTCCCTGGAGGTGAACTAATACTGTGATACTGCATAATTAAAGCAGTAAGAGCTTTAGCCCTTGACCATCTTCTGGTGGGGGAAAGCTAAGAATGTATGTTTCTGGCTCTTAGCACTCTTTAAAGGTGATATGGTACATGCATTCCATGTGGATAAAAAATGATTTTACAGAAAGCTGGCATTTTTTTGCATCTGTTCTGTAAAATAAGTCTTTTCCTAGAAGGACGTTAAAATAGAACATAACCACATATTAAAGCCAGTCTTTTGCAATATTACTGTCCCATAATTCCTTTTCAAGCTAACTGGTAATGATCCAACAGATTGGATGCCGAGTCCTGCATCTTTGACTCACCTACTGGTGTCTGATCCTGAGTGAGGAAGAGCATCCATCAGCTCCCACTGAATTCAGGATCACCTTGCTAAAGTCACAGAGCCAAATCTTGTGGCTTAAATCAATACCAGTCTATTGACTTGAGCAACTGAGGGTTTGGCCATTGTCGACTGAAGATGCAGCTAACAGTCCCCACTCCCTGCCCACATCTGTTGGTGCTAACATGCAGGAAAAGAACAGCTTTGCTAGGAGGAATAGTATCGATAGAGAAAACAGTCACAGATGTGCTTGATTGCCATACAGAAATTTAGGCAATATCTGGAAGGTCATTAAAGAGGATCCTTGGCTCAGTTCTGAGACGCTGAACAATTTAGCCAACAACTCAAGTCAACCTCTTGGCCACATCATGTGCTGGGCATAACCTCTGAGTATGGGGATGTTGTCACGTACAGAATTCTTATCATTTAAAGTTCATTTTTAACCATTTGCAATCTTTCCAAGAAAGTGTTCTATTACTCACCGTTCCGTGTCATCCATTTGTAGCACATATATCGCAGCAGTTAGTGGTAAGTAGAACTTGGGGAATTCTGGGCCAGATCCTCAAACTGTCACAGGGATTCGAGACTTTTTTCAAAGGCCAATGGAAATAGTTCAGATAGTGGATGATCTACCCTTGAAGCTTTATGATGGTTCTCACCAGCTGAGGGTGTAGTCTGATTTAGCCTCTTCAAATGGGTTGATATTTTTATAATCCTGGTGGTAAGTTAAATTTACCATTCAAACATGACAAAAATTCTAGAGGGTCGATCAACTATTATTTCCAAGGAGTTGTTTTATTTTACATTAATAAACTTTGATCTCTTGTTTTCTACCTGCAAAAAAAAAAAAAAAGGGTATGTTTTCTCTGTTTGTATTTTCATCAGAAAATGATGGGTCTTTATGGCTCATCATTGCTCAAAGTAAATTTGTTGCAAGTTAAGTGCCTCTTGTAGGTCTTTTTGGAAATTGTATGTCTAAAGCGGTAGTGCATTGTCCCAGGGGATTGGGGTTTCAGGCGAGGCATCTGGAGACTGCATTGAAGGGTAAAATATAAAAAGAAAAAAAACCACACCAAAAAACCCCCCACAAACAGGAAAAAACACCAAAAACCCCCTCCTAGTCCCTCAAACCCCAAGAGAAATTCTGCATATCACCGCAATTGCTTCTAAAGTTCTGTCAATGTTAATAGTGATGAACACTGCTTTTTTCTCCCTTGTCTTTTGCCTCTGTATGTCTTTGCCTTTCCCGTTTGCTCTTTAACTCATTAGAGGTGCCCCAACTCACTGACCTAAGCTTTGTTGACATAACTGACTCAAGCATCGGCCTGAGGTGGACCCCGTTAAATGCCTCCACCATTATTGGTTACCGCATCACAGTAGTTGCGGCAGGAGAAAGTGTCCCTATTTTTGAAGATTTTGTGGACTCCTCGGTAGGATACTACACAGTCACAGGCTTGGAGCCGGGCATTGATTACGACATCAGTGTAATCACACTCATTAATGGCGGAGAGAGCGCCCCTACCACTCTGACACAGCAAACGGGTGAATTTTGAAAACTTCTGTGTTTTGTGACATGGACGGTGTTTCATGCTGTCACTGGCTGTCGGGATGACGGGGCTTTGTCCAAAGAGGAATCCAGCTGCTCACTGGAGGGAAGCCAGACAGACCCAGCTCGTTCCTTTTTCTAAATGGCAGCTGGGGATGGATATGCATGGCTCAGTTTTCTAATTTGAGGCATTTTAATACTGGGGATGGCTGCAGACGTGCCAGGCTCATTCACCTCCTGCTACTCCGATTTCCAGGATCCAGTTGGAATCAAGAGCCTGAAACACGAGCTATGTATTCACCAAACTTTTAAACTGCAATTCCCCAAAATAAGAGTGCTGAAGGGTAGAGCAGTTCAGCAGACACCCTCCAGGCTTGACAACTGTTTGAGCTTCCAGCAGTCTGTTTCTGTGGTGGCCCCGCTCTTTCTACAATGCCCCGAAGGGTGTGGATGAAACACCACTCCCTGAGTACATGCCACTGACAGCCGTGCCATACCGTCAAGGGTCTCTCTAGTGCATGAGCAGAAGGCGAACTCAAAAACTGGTTCTTGCATGAAATCTTACTGTGTTTGAAAATCCTGAGGCTGTAAATCCTTCGACACGAGTAGAAGTAGAGCCATAGGAAATTAGTGATGTACCCTCTCCTCTCCTGTGTGTGCATGTATGAATTCTAGATGAGATTACTTTCCCATCTGTAAGCTGCTGTATGGCAACTTTAAACCTCTCTTGGCTCTGCATCTGTAAGACGAAATCCAGCTGCAAGAAGCACATTACTGAAACTTGCTACCTTGTTTTCAAATTAGCCCCACAGGGTATACTTAAAGTATCAGGAATTGCCAAGAGGTTAAAGGAGCCTGACAGTAGTACAGACATATTTTCCTCTTAACTACAGTAGAACTGAATGTAGTTTAGAAGTCTGTCTGCATGGGTCTGACACAGTAGTCTGTTATGCATGAGGTACTTTCTGTGGTGATTCCCTGAACGTGCATCTTGATCAGCTTTTTATGAATCAGAGAACTGAGATAGATTTGTTCTTTGCTATGTAGCTGTGCCTCCTCCCACTGATCTCCGCTTCACTAATGTGGGGCCTGACACCATGAGGGTGACTTGGACCGCACCAACTTCCATCGTGCTGAGCAGTTTCCTGGTGCGCTACTCACCTGTGAAGAAGGATGAGGATGTTGCAGAGCTGACAATTTCACCCTCAGACAACATGGTGATGTTAACAAGTAAGTGGATTACCTACGCAAGTCAAACAAATATAAGAGGCCCCTTATATGTGACAAGGCAAAAGAAAAATTGCTTACTCTTAAGTGTAACTGTCCACATTCTCAGCTGAGCTAAGGTGATGTCAAAGTAGCCTCCTACAGATTCCCACTAAATGGGGTTTGGCCACTTGCTTTACCCACGTTAAAGCCAAACCACAGGAAAGTTTTTCCTGTCAATCCAAGGACAGTGATGAATCAGACTGTGGGGCAATTGCATTGATTTGCAGCCTGGTTAGGTATTAAGAGTAAATACGTGTTACTCACCTGGTTTGCCAAAAATGTCAAGGGCTTGCAGTGCAGAGGTTCAGGGAGAGGATTAGAATGTGCAAAAGGTCATTGTTCCTTTGGCTCTGTATGCTCAGGACAAGAAAATAAATACTGTTTGGAACCTTACAGGACATGGTAACAAAACGTGGGCATTTTCAAAAAGCTGATGTTAACTTTTGCTGGTGCAAAAGCTGTGTTATATTTGGAGTTTTTTTTCTCTGTCTTAGAATCAGGTTGGTTGAGTGAGAGACAATGCCCGCTTTCAGAAGAAGAGATCTGATCTGGACCTCATCTGAGTTAGAATAGCTGTGTTGTAAATCCTTGGCCCTATTCCAGTTTGTATCAGCTAAAGCTTTGGCCTGGTGTATAACTAAACTACTATGTAACTAGAAGGGACCTTGTACAAAAGGTAGTCGCTTCTAGCCAGTCTCCACAAACTAATAAAGCAATGATACAGGATACTGTGCTCCTTCAGGCTAAAACATTGCAAGCAACCATAATGACACAAAAAGAACTATTTAAATTTTTCACTGTCCTGGGGGCTCAGATCTTCCATCAAGCAAAGCCTGATTACCTCCCTTAAGAAAGACAAGTTAAAACTGTGCAGGTTGAGTGACTTCTAGCTATTAGTAAAGAAATACGTCTAAATTCCTGTACTTAAACTCCGCAGATCTGCTCCCTGGTACTGAATATCTGGTGAGAGTCTACAGTGTTTCTGAGCAACATGAGAGTGCGCCTTTGTCTGGAATCCAGAAAACAGGTACTTTGATGCACCCTGAGACACACGCACAGCTAATGTCACCCATTGAACATTCATTAACGGGACTTGGTTGCTCTTCCTTGTGTATTGCCACCTCGCTGATGGGTCATGAGCTAGCTATCAAAAAAGAGTGCAGATACACATCTTGGGAAACACTAGCAAATTTTGCATTTCATTATGTCTGAGAGCCAGAACCACTGTTGATTTTGAATAGAGCATCGCAGACCCTGGTGTGAACGTACTGACAGTGTCTGACTGAGAACAAGCCCAGGCAGAGCCTGTCATACCTATGGCTGAGTCTTCCTTGTTTCATAACTGTGTAAAGGAGTTGTCTGGTCATGTGCCTTGTTTTATGCTGTGTTTTCTGTGTGTGCCATACACTCTTTTCCTGCAGTTGTGTTCCAGTTCTTGTTTATCTCACTTTGATGCCCGAACATGTATTTTTTTAGCTCCATGGCTGAACAGCATTAGGCTTAGGATCTAGCAGTGTCATGGTACTGAGCATAATGAAACGTGGCAGTGGTGATGATGACCAGTAGTTGGGTTGAGCTGAGTCTCTTGTCTCTTTGAAATACCCAGGCCTTGATTCCCCCAGTGGCCTTGACTTCTCGGATATAACTGCTAACTCTTTCACCGTCCACTGGATTGCTCCTCGTGCCACCATCACGGGCTACAAAATCCGGCATCACCCAGAGCATGGCGTTGGCAGGCCCAAGGAGGACCGTGTGCCCCCCTCACGGAACTCCATCACCCTTACCAACCTGCTTCCAGGGACTGAGTACGTGGTCAGCATCATCGCCGTCAACGGCAGGGAGGAGAGCGTGCCCCTGGTCGGCCAACAAACAACGGGTAAGCCTTGAGAGAACGCTGGGTAAAAGTTACCGTGGGGATTTTGGGTGTCCTCTAGCAAAGTAGTTGCTGTTAAACCAGATCTTTCCCACCAGCTGCTGAAACTCTGCTCGCGGGGAAGTGCCTGTGATACTGAGGCAGCGCCTGATTTAGAAAAAGGTGGGAGGGCCTGTGCTACTTTCAGATCAAGTCAGATGTCTTTAGGGCCAGCAGAACTTTTAAATTAAATATAGTCCAATGCTGGGTAGTTTTTGACCAGATACATCACTTACAGAGGTGTGTGCATTGAGCTAGAACTGAGACAGATGAGTAGCAGAGGAGCACAACACGATAGGTGGAAGATGTAGCTGATGTACGTTAACTGTATTTAAACGCTCTCTCAATTCTCTATATTTCTAGTTTCTGATGTTCCAAGGGACTTGGAAGTGACCCCCACCAGCCCAACCAGCCTTGTGATTTCCTGGGATGCTCCTGCAGTGACAGTCAGATACTACCGGATCACTTACGGTGAAACAGGTGAGGGCAGGCTGCTGGGAACAGACCAGAAGCTCTATTTTGAGGCCACTAGAAAGCCACGCAAAATAGCAAAGGCAAGTTTGTATCCCCTGAGATTCTTTATATTTAGAGAAGATTGTCAAATATAGGTGCCTTTTTTTTAAAAAAAAAAAAGGAGAGCAAATCATTTTTCGTCTACCAAAAAGAAAGAGCACCTGGAACACTGCAGTCATTTCAGAGGTGGCTCTGTACATGTGTTTCATTCTTTTCCTTGTGTTGATCTGAAAAAGACTTTGACCCAAGATCCACTGAAATCAAGAGGGTCCTCTCTTCAGCTTGAGGAATATAGGATTGTTCTGGTTTTCGTAATGATTTAAAATGTATAATTTAGAGATCCATTACGTTTCTTTTTCTACCTCACCCTCCTTAGGTGGAAGCAGCCCCGTGCAGGAGTTCACAGTGCCTGGCACCATGTCTACTGCTACCATCACTGGCCTCAAACCTGGCGTAGACTACACCATCACTGTGTATGCTGTAACTGGCCGTGGAGACAGCCCTGCCAGTAGCAAGCCAGTCACTGTCACCTACAAAACAGGTGAGACCTGTTTAAACAAAACAAATTAAAAAAGGAAAAAAAACCCCAAACCCTACATCGTTGTGTTGGCTTGTCCCCATAAATTTGTATCACTGATCCCCAGGTTCTTTTAGAAGTCATGGCCTATGTTGTAAACCCATCATTTTCAGTGGAGCTGCGTATCGTGGTGTCCCAGCACGGTAATGACATGACATAGAAGGGGATCGTGGACTTGGACTTTTGGAGGAGGGAGACCCTGTGGAGCCCAGATGGGGATACAAGCAATATTTGACTGCTTATTGCAGAGTGGAAATCCTGCTGGGCTTTTTCATATCATGGGGTCACTGTTGGTTTAACTCTGGTGCACTGTCATATTATGTGATCCCAGTGAGACCTGACTTTCTAACTCCAGGACTGTTGTCTCACTCCTGATCTGGATACAGCCTAATCCTAGCCCTACCCTAGCTGCAGATAAAGGCATTTAGTAGCCTTTAAACCAACACAAATCTTCGACTAACATTGATATGAGGTCAGTCACCCACACAACATGGTTAAGGCTTTTTTTCCTTCTAGGCTAACATGAAGGACAAATAAATAGCAACATGAGTTTTCTGTTCTAAGAAGTGCAGCCTAGAAAAGGAAGAGCAAAATAAACTTCAGCTAGGGGGCAACAGTGGAGGGAGGGTTTCCTGTACCAACATACTCAGAAAAAACTACTTTTGTTGTCCAGAAATAGACACACCATCACAGATGCAAGTTACTGACGTCCAGGACAACAGTATCAGCATCCGATGGCTCCCTTCAACATCCCCGGTCACGGGCTATCGCGTGACAGCTGTCCCCAAGAAAGGACACGGGCCCACAAAAACTAAAAACGTCCCTGCAGGTAAGAGTGCCTTGACATCCTTCACCAGATCTGTAAAGAAGGCAAGACGTGACCGCTAGAATCAACACTATTGGGCACTAGGTGTATGCTTGAAGCCAGACTTTCTCCTGCTTGTGCAATTTTTTGCCACCTTTCTGACTTCAGCTGGGTCCCATCCAGGAGAAGCTAGGGCAAATTTCTGCCCCAAAAGCTTCACATTTCTTTGACACAACTGTGCTGCAGAGGTTTGATCCTGGCAACCTTGGTGTCTCTGAAATTTCAAAGAAATGCCATTGGATTTTCTATCATCCAGCAAGACTTCCTCTGCAATCCTTCTGAAGGTCACATAACGTGACTCTTGGTCGTAGCATGGACTCAGTCACATACGCTCTGGGCTTGGCCTTGCTACCAGAGAGCCTGCCAGGTCAGCTGCCGGGCTGCTCTTGGCAGCACTGTGTGTTTTGTGGGATCTGCAGAGATCAGTACTCGGGTATGCTTGCGATGCAGTTGGGTTAATGGTCAGTCTTATCCCAGAAAACAGCCGGTCTTCTCCTGCTTTGTTTCTTGCACTGTGCCAACCTGCCCTTTTAGCTGTGGGGCCTTCGAGCAGGTACAAATTGCAGATGCCCTGTCACGCATAGCCAGAGAAGCACAGTGCAAGCAAAAGGCAGACTTGATATGTCAGTCCTGTCTCGTTCTAATGACATTTATTCACAGTATGGCTTATAGGCTCATACAGGCTCTTCATTCAGGGCCGCTTAGAGACCAGTTCTCTGCAGCTCTGTGCAGCTGCAGATGGACTAACGTTGTTCTTTCCTGCCAGATCAAACGCAAGTCACTATCGAAGGTCTGCAGCCCACAGTTGAGTATATGGTCAGTGTCTATGCTCAGAACCAGAACGGAGAGAGCCTCCCCTTGGTTGAGACAGCTGTCACCAGTACGTATTTCACTTCACGGTAACGAAACAAATGTTATCTGTTGATGTTGGAATCTGCCATGCGCGATCAGGTTCCCAGTGAAAGCAAGTGGCAGGTGCCTAGTCTCCGGGAGAAGGCAAGGTGGTCTGCCCTGTGACAAATACCGTGCCCCTAAATTGCAGATGCTGGCAAAAATGCAGTCCTTCTCCCTCAAACACTGGCAAAATGCACCCCCTCAAAGTGCTGTGCTTCTGATTTTCTTTCACTAAAGCCACAAAGTCTTTTGGGGGTTTTGTTTGCCGTCAGCCAATCGGTGGAAAAAATGTGCAAAGATCTCCTTTCTGGAGCTAGGTGGCAAAGGTGATTCCTGTTAAGGGACTGGCCTGGGCATGGGAACAGTGACCCTGTGCAAGGGAGTAAAAGAAACCGCATGAGTTACATCAAGAATTTGGGATGAAGCACTGCAAGAGAAAGGACAGCTCAGCCCTCCAATTGCTGTATCTGCCCGTACAGAACAGCAGTGCTCTGGACACAGAGAGGAGGCAAGAGGGAACATGTAACTCAGAGGGATATCTCGGATCTCAAGTGCCTTTTTCAGGGACACCTCTGGGGTAGGGATTTGCACGCATGTTATTCTCGTGCTCAGGCTTGTATTCAAAACCACAGCTCAGCCCCAAATACTTAGAGAATTGTCCTAACGACACGAGGAGCTTCTCTGAAGCTTTGCAGAGATGGGAAGAGAGTCCCCGTCATTTTCAAAGCAACAAATTCCGGGACAAAAATCACCTTTGCCAACTAGAAAATGTAGAAAATTCAGGACTAATATAAACATGGCAAATAAAGTTGAAATCTTATAGAAAAGCCTAATTTGGATCCAATATAAAAAAAAAATTGCCAGATCCTCTAATCCTGTGTAACAAATGGGTGTAGCTCTGTGGTAGCCACACTAGACTTCTGTGGAGCAAGGCTCACTTACCTCGCTGCCTAGCACTGAGCTCCCACCTTGCTAGGAAAATCTGATGAACTGGTCTAATTGGGAACTGTGCGTATCGCCCAGTTGCACCTGTGGACATTCCCTGTGCACTCAACACAAAGCTGAAACACAGTTTGTTTCTAACTGATTCAAAAATATAATTTACTGAGTAATTTGTTTTCTTGATAAGTGTGTTAATTGGATATTAATTGATGAAAGAAAATAGCGGGACTGATTCTCCTTGAACTGGTGCTTTGCACAGCAGCTTACAACAGTGAAAAGCACAGGCAGCACGAATCCAAACTTCCTGAGCCAGGGGGTTTGTCTGGCTGCCTCTAGCACTAGGAACCAGCTACTGGCTCTGATGGTAGAAACGGGTCTTAAAATTCCTGTTTCTTTTTGTCTCTTAACTACCTGAAGGTAGCTTAATGCTGCTGGAGTTGCGTAAAAAGGGTTTTAGTGCCCAGGGGACTCAGATATAGGTTCGAGTTGGTGTCCTGGCTGCTTTGAGGATGGGAATGCCAGTCCTTTTGGTTTCAACAAGGCCAAGACTGCCTTCCTGCTGTCCGGCACCCGTGAACTCTCAGCCTTACTCTGCACGGGTGTAAGCATGTGTGCAAGGTGCAGCCCAGAGGAGAATCAAGTGCCCCCTCTCCCGCGCAAAACCGAAAACTGCTTTGCATGTGATAGAAATGCTTTTTATTTTCCTCACCCACAACCTGCTTTTTATCACATAACCTCTTACCGTTAATTTGCCTAACAGACATTGACCGCCCTAAAGGACTAACATTCACTGAGGTGGATGTTGATTCCATCAAAATTGCTTGGGAAAGCCCGCAGGGGCAAGTCACCAGGTACAGGGTGACCTACTCAAGCCCTGAGGATGGAATCCATGAGCTATTGCCGGCCCCAGGTGGCGAAGAAGACACTGCTGAGCTGCATGGCCTCAGGCCAGGTTCTGAGTACACTATCAATATCGTTGCCATATACGATGACATGGAGAGCCTGCCCCTCACTGGGACCCAGTCCACAGGTACACCTTTAACTCCACCACCCAGCAGGCCATGGCAGCAGCGGCTTCTGCCCTGTTGGGTAAAGTGTGCTTCCATGTGCAACTGGAGCTCCCTGCCGGGGAAGCCCCAGGGGCAGCCAGAGGGGTGTGATTGCTCTTGAGAGATGGCTTAGTTGGTGCTGGAGAGCTGGCTGCCGGCGGAGTCAGCCGACGTCCGCATTAGGGAAGGCAGGAAAGAGCAGCAGGATTGAAGGAGCAGATTCTAAAGGAGGGAGCGATGTTACCTTACAGCCTTCTCCAAGGCCTCAAATGGATCAGCAATGCCCGGTCCCGAGTCGCAGAGCCTAATTCACAGTGAACCACCCTCTCGCAATGCTCTTGCCTTGTCCTTATGGTACGGGGCACCTGCAAGCAGAGAGGCAGTTACCAACAACAGAGAGATTAGGGCAGTTTTCAGCCCCACCCGGGTCCTCGCTGTTGGGTGGAGCAAAAGATCAGCCTGAAGGGCTAGGAGATCGCTTAACCCTCAGGTCTCACAGAGCCTCCAGATCCTTCACTGGCGCTGCCCGAAGGACTACAGCTCCGTGGGCATGCCCACTCCCTGCACTCACATCACAAGAAGAGGACGTGCTCCGTTCAGGAGAGTCCCTTACGTGCCAGTCTGATCCAACTCCACGTAGAATACCTTTACAAATCCTTTGCGAAAATGGAAAAGGAAGGTAATTGCTTGAGATGTAACTACTTCCCAGCAACATGGAATCCATTGCAAAGCTTCCAGCACTACCAGATGTGTCTTTATTACAAAGGTAGCACCTTTGTAATAAAGCTCTCCCGTTCGTTTGCGGATGAAAAGTTGGCACTATAATTCCAGGGGTGTAATGAAGACAGTGGTTCCTAGTGTACAGATTGTTATACTAAACTGAAGCAAAGTGCTGTAATGATTGAAACAGCTGGCTGACTACCTGCCAGAAATGCAAATATGGTAATTTTTAAAACCCGCTCTCTGTGGTTTACCCTTTGTGGGCTGTTCAGAAGTGTATTTGAGGTCATTCAAGACTTTCCATTGACTCTCATGGCCTTTAGATAGAGCTCTAAGCAAAGCAACAAGGGCGAATTACCTTGTATTTCCACTCCCTAAAATTAGAAAACTTAACAGCAGTGTGCTAATAGCAGCCACTATGGTAAGGTATGTTTTTCCCCTGTTTACAGCCCAAGGATTGCCAACAGTAAGGCAAGAAAATGTTTCAATGGATGGTTCTTTCTTTATGCAAACATTTGTCTTTAAAGGTATCGGAGGTGTTAGCTCATGGACAGACTCTTGTGTGATGAGCCTTACGGCCACCACAGCTCTGCTTTTCCATTGCCTTGCTCTCTGTGTAGTAATTTACACTTGTGTAAGTGGCTGTAAAATGCTTCCCCTCTGCATTTGCAGTATTTTTAGATCCTCTTTGCAGTTCCTGAGCCTGCTTCCTACTGACTTTGGTAAATCTTCCATTGTATTTTAAAAATGGGGAGAGATAGGCAAGTGAAGCAGGACTAAACTGTTAGCTGTATGAAGAAAAGCAGACAGGCAGAAGAATTAAAACAGACTGTCCTACTACAGATTTAAGCACCTCCCAAAGCCGTCACCTTGTATCACAGCAAGTGTTGTTACTTGCCTAACTTCAGGGTTCAAGCAGCGAGATCTTTTTAGTTTTGCTGAAAAGCGTTACTGTAGATTTGGCAATCTCCTCCTGAATACCCTGTCCCCTTCCACGGTGCTTCACACCTGTGTTGGCAGAAGGCACACCGCTCTCCTGCCCATATATTTCAGGCCTAAAACTGTTCTCGTTCAGGAGAGAATATTGTTGTATCCAAGACTGTCTTCTTTACACTAACCATGTGCCAAACCGGATTTTTGCAGCAATCCCACCTCCAACAAACCTGAAGTTTACTCAGGTAACTCCCACCAGTCTTACCGTCAACTGGAACGCACCAAACGTTCGCCTCACTGGCTACAGAGTCAGAGTGAACCCCAAAGAAAAGACTGGTCCTATGAAAGAGATCAACCTTTCGCCGGACAGTACGTCTGCTGTCGTGTCTGGATTAATGGTAACTCTTTTCTTTGTGTAATGCAGACTGTGTTGTGGGAAGGAGACGTTAGGAAAACCTGAAGCAATTTCAAATTCCTGGGTCAGGAGCCTCAGCTGGAGTAGATGGTTACAGCTCCTAAGGGTCTTACTCTGAAGTCTGACTAGCTGTCAGCTGTGACTACTTTTTACCGTAGCTCTTAAAAGGCAAGGAATTAGCCTGCTGAATCTGCATTCTTTTCCCTTCCTCATTTAGTACAGAGAGACTGGAGGCCTTAATCACATGCAAATTATCAGGTTCACAATCAACACTAACCCAGTCAAATGCTTTTACTCATCTTTCACAAAAGAGGTCAGATAAAGTGACCTAATGCAGAGGTTTTCAAGCTGTGAAATGGGAGCTCTGGCAGTCTATTGCCAATTTTTAAGAATTCTACAAAATGTAAGTAAAAAAAAAAAATCAAGTCTTTTGTGAATAGGCTTAAATTTGCTATATAGCAGTCTTCTCCACTGGAAACACTTCGGGAGTTCCTGAAGTAGAAAAGGCTGAAAATCACTGCATTTATGATTCCCGGTATCTTAAAAAGCTACCGATCTGTTTTTAAGGAGTTTTACGAATCATTTTCAAAAATGAGCCTTAAAAAAAACATTCTAATCTAAGTGGACTCCTGGTCTGATGCAGTCAAGGACGAAAGACCATGCTGTAACTTCCACCATTCGCTTTTCTTCACAGCAAGAGGATCTTATCAGAGCAAATGGCATCCATTAACCCCAGGAGAAACAGGACGTAAATTAGTTTTTTTTTCCTGAAGAATCAGCTTTGAAGCACAAATTCCAAACTGCAGGATGACAAAGAAGCTTCTTTCAGGATTGCCTCTGCTCCCGGATGTGCACATGTGCACCACTAGTGTTACCAACAACACTGTTTGAGGGTCCGTGTCTGCTCTTTTACTACAGATGGAAATAATTAGAATTGTCCCATCAATCCTTCACTGATTTCAGTCATTCTAAGGTTTCCTACTTCAGTAACTGGTGACCGAGAAGTGTGGCTCCACCAAACACTGGACGAGGGCAGGAGTATTTCCTGCTGTGGCCAGGTCCTTCTCGTAACACGGTATAACTTTGTCCATTCCAGGTGGCAACCAAGTATGAAGTGAGCGTGTATGCCCTGAAGGACTCTCTGACCAGCCGACCAGCCCAGGGGGTGGTCACCACTCTTGAAAGTGAGTAGTGATTCTCCCCAAATGACCAGTTAGTATCATGAGAGGTGCAGAGGCCCCGAGGCAGAGATCTTGCTCTGTCTCAAAAGTAGGGCTCTATACAAAGCTCCAGCAAAGGCCTTTGCTGGTGAGATTCACAATCCCCACAGTCCTGACAGGAGACCTTTTCCTTCTCGTGCAGATGTGAGTCCCCCTCGCAGGGCCCGTGTGACAGATGCCACCGAGACAACCATCACCATTACCTGGAGAACCAAGACTGAGACCATCACTGGCTTCCAAGTGGATGCCGTCCCAGCGAGTGGCCAGAACCCCATTCAAAGGACCATCAGCCCTGATGTTAGGACTTTCACTATCACGGGTAAGTGAGGTGCTTCTGCGGGTGCAGGAGCTTCCAGGGTCACACCAGAAGGCACACTGCGCTCTTGTTTTGTAGTTGAATTTCCTCGATGAGAAATACTGTAGGAGCAAATGGTGGGGAAAAAATAGCTGGGTCATGAAAACTAATCTCCAAGAAGAAGTTGTTGAAAGACGTTCTGATGCCCTTTTTAGATTGCTTCCTCCGATGAGCTAACATTTTTGCTTCAACTTCATTTTAGGCTTGCAACCCGGCAATGACTACAAGATCTACCTTTACACTCTGAACGAGAATGCACGCAGTTCCCCAGTAGTGATTGATGCCTCCACTGGTAATGGTCTTGTCTGTCTTTTCTGCTCGTGCGAACACACGGTAGTTACATATGGTCAGGCAGAAGTTGTCCATATCCGATTACATATCGTACTTACTGTGACTTACAGTGTTATGTTTTACTCCTGAGTTTGAGAAGGGTGCTGGACGGTGCAGTTCAGGTGAAGAATGTGCTTGCCTTTACCTGCATTTGACTTGTTTCCTTTTGTTTTCACCTAGCTATCGATGCTCCTTCTAACCTGCGCTTCCTTACAACCACAAGCAACTCCCTCCTGGCTACCTGGCAGCCCCCACGAGCCAAGATCACAGGCTACATCATCAGATACGAGAAACCTGGCTCGCCTGCCAAGGAGGTTCTGCCTCGCCCCCGGCCCGGCACCACCGAGGCTACTATAACTGGTACCTGTCTCGTTTTGTCTGGGAGTGCTTCACCTGAAACACTTAAATTTGAAGAGAGGGAGAAGGCCTAATTATAAAATGTGTTGATGGCAACTGAGAGAAAGAGAGAGTCTTGTTCCATTAATGACAGTGGTTTATAAGCACACCTGTCCTACAAACACACTACGCTTCTCTGACCAGATCAGCCATCAGATTTGAATGATCCACAGATGTGGTGGCAGTGGAAACAAACAACTGTCCTCCATTCAGGGAAAAAAGCCCATGACTCTGGCACCCCATCGGTCACACATTCTGAAGACTCATTAGGTTTTGTGTCTGCAGTGTCCATGATCCCAGCTGACACGGTCAGATTTGAAACTTGCTCTGAGGAGCCAGAGGCTGGACTCTCTGTACTGTTCTGAAAACTTCAGATCCAAAATGCACATACTCATACTATAGCCACACCCACCTCTCATTCTGCCTTACATCCCACACATAATCGTAGAAGAAAAGCAACTCTTGAGTTTAAGACTGCTTGATGTCCTTCCTCCCTAGGTTTGGAACCAGGAACCGAATACATCATCTACATCATTGCTGTGAAGAACAATCAAAAGAGTGAACCACTGGTTGGCAGAAAAAGGACAGGTAAAACAAAGCTCTGGATTATTGTGTGCCAATAGGAGGTTACGTCTTCCACTTGGAGAATGCAATCTCAGGACTGAAATAATAATGTTATTTAAAATACCGTGTTCACACCGTTCAGCCACGCACTTTTTATGAGTCAAATAGCCTTTGTAAGGAGTTTTTCCTTTCTAGGATGAAGGAGGTAAGATTTGAAGTTACATTAACTGCATTTCACTGCGTTTGAACGCTTAAGAACAGAACAACACGTTTGGTGCTTGATTCTTGCCTGGGTACCTAACTGATAATTAAATTAGAGTCAAAACTCGCATTTCTATCTAGCACATGGTGGCATCAAAGGCAAAATCCATTCACTTGTTGCCCAGTGCATTTCTCTTCACAGCCTCCACAGTGCGAGATTGAGACACCTGTAGCAAGCGAAACATCAGCTGTATATCTAAATGTGATCAAGGAGGTAGTTTCTTACCGCACACCAGTGATTTCTCTTCAACCGATAACCTGTGAATATCTCTTGTAATCATTTCTTCTCCATTTGAGCAGTGGTGGCTTCTTTGGGTTGCAGTGTTCAAAACTGTTGCTCAGCTGTATGAAAATTTCATACCAACACACTTCTTATGCCTGTGCCTGAAAGATACACGTATAAATATACAGTACCTAAATATAGGGAGAGATAGAAATTACCTTCACAATCCCAGTGAGGTCATAAAAAGTGTGTTGCACCTTGGGATGACTGCTAATCTTCGATGCTCCGAGCGGTGTACAGCATCCACTCTAGCTGTTTAATAAACCGTTGTTAATTTGCCACGCTTTGCTTTATGGCTTCTAACCTTTCTTTGGCTAGATGAGCTTCCCACGTTGATTACCAGACCGCACCCCAACCAACCCGACATCCTCGACGTACCTTCCATTGACGAGGGGACCCCTTACCTCACAAACAATAGGTATGACAATGGAAACGGTATCCAACTTCCAGGCACCTCTGGGCACCCGCAGACAATAGGACACCAGGGTCAACAAGTCTTCTTTGAGGAGCACGGCTACAGGCGGCCTGTACCCACGACAGCAACTCCCCTTCGGCCGGGGTCAAGGCGGCAACCACCAAATGTAGATGAAGCAATTGAAATCCCTGGGTACCAAGTGCCTATCATAGTGGAACCTTCATACCCTCACTCCCGTGGGCCCAGGCGCAACGACACCACGGGTCAAGAAGCTCTTTCTCAGACAACCATCTCTTGGAGGCCGTTGCTGGAGAGCTCCGAGTACATCATCTCATGCCAGCCAGTCAGCCAGGATGAAGACACTCTGCAGGTAACTGAACTGTCTGAGCACAGGAACGGTGTTAGCCTCACCTGTGGCAGCAGAGGTCTCGTGGGAGTCCAGCCCTTTACTGTGTGAAGGGGATGACAGTTGGAGTTGGCTTAAAAGGTCCTACTGACGTGCAGCTGAGAGGAGGATAAAAGCCTCCATCCTCTCCTTCATGGAGAAGGCCACGGGATAAGACTGCTAGACCAGAAAGCCCTTGAAATGCCATCAGTATCAACGTTTCACCAGGGAAGGGGGCAGTCAGGAAGACAATTGGGACTTTCAAAGACTGAGGTTTTACTTCTCCAAGCCAAAGACTCCCTTAGCCCTTCTCCTTTGTCTCCCTTGGTTTCTGTTTCACTGAAGTGGCAGTAATAACAGAGCCCTCACAAACCATAGTCAGGTTTACCTTGGTATCATTTGAAGTTCTCAGAATGTCTGAGGGGAATGGGCTGGCTCGGGCACGGTACAGAGCACAGAAGCCAACCTAAACACCCTGTCTTTCCTATGAGTGAGGGGGACACTTAAGGAGTCACCTCTCGGTGACCTGGCATTGCCTCTTGTTGCAGTTCAGGGTTCCTGGCACTTCCTCCAGTGCTACGCTCACTGGTCTTACGAGAGGGGCCACCTACAACATCATAGTGGAAGCCCTGAAAGACCACCGGAGGCAAAAGGTGCTGGAGGAGGTGGTCACAGTTGGCAATACTGGTGAGTAAAAGCGTTACGGGGTCTAGGTGAACCTTTGCTGTCCCTGCCTCGTTGCCTTTCCTCCAGGCAACCTACCTGGTGCCCAGGCTTGAGAACAGTTCAGAAAGGAAACTTCTCCTGGCCAGGAAAGTTGACAGCAAATGATTTGTGAGGTCCGCTGGTTTTGGCTAACTGACACACTGCCGGTGTGGCTGGAGCTGTTTCTGATCTGTTCTCGAATCACGAAGAATGTGCTTCTGAAGGCTCCATACGCTCCTCTGGGGTCAGTGCCCAGGACAGAGCAAGAGATCTGGTATGTGCTGCTCTCAAAGGAAGTTGGGGATTGCGGACCGCTGCCCAGCAGCAAAGATCTGTTGCCACAAAAACACATCATGCTTACGGGAAGGTGCTGGTGGCCAGCTTAACTGCTCTGTCAGTCATTTGCCGCTGTATGTGTTAGCCAGCAGCACCACTAGACCATCCCAAAGGTCTGGCAGCAGGGCAGGCTGCCTGCAGAGACGCTGATTAAGCACAAACAGGCACCGCTTAGAAGCCGTGTGACCAACCACACAAGTATTTGTGGTCTGAGATGGCACTTGCCACAGCTGGAAAGCCCAGAGCCCACACACGCCCTGTGGGACTTGGGCTTTGCTTTTACCAGCACAGGAGTCTGGTCAACAACTCTTTCTCTCCCTCCATCTCCTCCTGGGTGTATTTTGAGGTCAAGACAAAGAGGAGGAGAGGATGAGAGAAGTGGAAATAAAGAGTTAAGGATTTACTTTGTCTACCCATTAGGCCTCTCCAGGCAGTCTCCTACTGCCCCCACCCCCCTGGCAAATAAGGCAGTTTCTCCCCTTCTGGCACCCCAGTTGCCTTGTATCTGTCACAGATACAGGCTGAGAGCATTAACTCTTGCCCCTGATCATCACACACTGAACTGGTGGTCGTAAAACACCCACCTTCCACTCAAGGCACACACCTGAAGTATGAAATCCAGTCTGTCCAACGCGATCTGGTCTCCTTTTCCCATCTCCCTGCCATGAGCTAGAATCTAAAGTGCCCCCCCCCCAAAATGCAGCTACCAGCCTCCTGCTGTTGCCCAGCATCTCACAGCGTGTTTCTCTTAAAAACAGGCTAAGTCAGGTGGTTGCTCTCCAGCAGCAAATGCAAAAACTCACACTTGCTTGAAACTTGGCAAATCAAAATGAAAATAGCCTTCGTGTCAGGTTTTTTTTATCATTCAACTGCTCTGACACATGCAAATGGAAAATAAATCACAGGGAGTCTGGACTGCTGACAGAACCATCAAGTATATGCCCATGGGGTGGCTCTATTGCTGGCAGGAGATTGTAAATTCCAAAAAAAAAAAAAAAAAAAAAAAGGCACGAATTCAATGAAAAACATTCTTTCTTTCAGTAGTTCCCATTACCGTGTGTGATGCCTGTTTCTTCTCTTTTTGTTCCAGTGTCTGAAGGACTGAACCAGCCAGCTGACGACACCTGCTTCGACACTTACACTGGCTCCTTCTATTCCATTGGCGAGGAGTGGGAGCGCTTATCTGAAACAGGCTTTAAACTCTGGTGCCAGTGCTTAGGCTTTGGCAGCGGTCATTTCAGATGCGATTCTTCTAGTGAGTAGCTGGCTGCTGGCTGCCCCCGTCCCCAAGCTCCCTGAGCACTAATGGCACGTTTGACAGAACCAGCCTGATCCAAACATGATGCAAATGAATGCAGGCTCTTGAAGTTTTTAAACCAAAGCGGTGTTTTGCATCGTGAGAAACGATGGAAAACTTTGGTTGCTTTTGAGCCGTGCAGCTTAGGCAGTCTTGCCATTCACTGCATCAGCAACAGTCGATACTGTATTGATAATTCATGACTTTTTCACCCAAGTTAAACATTTGGTTTGTTTTCCCTACCCTTGCCAGGTGTACAAGTGAGATAGGCAGGATGCCTCAGTGACAGTATCTGAGTAGTCATTTAAGAAGACATCTTTAAGTATTAAATCATGGTTGAACTCTCCTCTCCTAACTGCATACGCCGCTGTATTGGGCCAGACAGACCTTGTGTGGATTTCAGTGGCTGTTACAGCCAGTACAGAGCCTGTTTTGCATTGCAGACAGCACTTGCGAAGCATCTTGCGGAACTAGTTTTCTGACTTTGTCAGCTGCTGCTTGAAGCTCTCTCAAGCAGGCAACACTTCTGCTGGGGCACTAAGTTTTATTCTTTGCAGGACTTGTGGTTTACATGGAAGGGTATCAAACTTCATGTAAGGGAGTGGAACAAAAGTCTGCGATGGAGTGGTTTAACACAACACCTATCCAGCTGTTTGAAATCGTCCTTTTAAATGGTGCAGTAACCTGAGCAAAGAGGGTATTTCTGTAATTTTCATAAACTCAGAGAAGTGACTGCAGGGAAGACACTTGTTTTATGGGCTTAATACTTGTATTTCATCATTTGCTACACATGGCTTACCCAGGGTGTTTTTCCAGTCTCTGTGATACAGTTTTATTGGTGTTTTGTTCCATTTAAAATAGTTTTCTCCCTCCTTCCCAGCCCATGTCTCTTAAATTCCCTTTCACTTCTATTCCTCTCCTACTAGCCAACCCTCCTCTCCCCCTCCCCACTCTTTGTCACATCCTACTTACACTTCTCCTAAGAGCCTCGAGCTGTTTCTTAGAGCTGTAAGGGTCCTCAGCAGTTAAAAGCCACAGGAGCTGAACCCATTTCCTCCTTGGGACTTCCAGGAGCTGAAAAGATTCTTTCTCCCACCCCTCTCTTGGTTCCCGAGTCACTGCCAAGCTGTTCTCCCCCTGCTGTGTCACTGCAGTGTGGGGGGCTAACTCCTGCTTCTCTTGCTCCTCTGCCCTCTCCAGAGTGGTGCCACGATAATGGTGTAAACTACAAGATCGGGGAGAAGTGGGACCGGCAGGGTGAGAACGGCCAGATGATGAGCTGCACCTGCCTTGGAAATGGAAAAGGAGAATTCAAGTGTGAACCTCGTAAGTCTCCCCTCTGACGTTAATTGAATTGAGCTCCCATTCAGGAAGCTTCAGCATCTCTGAGCTGTTCTCGTTAAGGTCCTGCCACGGGGGCGAGCGGGGTATTGCTATGTCCGATTCAGGTTTTGGAGGCTGAACTGGTGACAGATTGAATCTGTTCTCACAAGAGCTGGAGGCATAAAACCTGCCGTTCCCGGGCTTAAAAAGAAAACCCTGTTATTAGCGAAGGTCACCGCACACTCAGCATCTCTCTGCCTTTAGCCCCGAAGCCACACAAGAGGGACATGTCACCACACTCAGGGGTGTAATTACCCTAATCAGTAACACAGGACTTTTCTGCAGGGCCTGGTGCCTGAAGAGCCTCTAGGCTTCACGCTAGGAATTAAACTGCATTGCTCCTGTCAGGCAAATACCCTCATGCTCTCGTTTAAAGCGGGAGAGCTGTAAAACTGCCTGATGTTCCCCCTGCCAGCCTGCGGCCCCGCAGGGAGAGCGCACTAGCTGGATCACCAAGCTGCTCTGAGAGTGCTTAAAACCAAGCACAGGCCATGCAGCTGAGCTCTTCCTGTGTGTCCCCCCCCCAGATGAGACCACGTGCTACGATGATGGGAAGATGTACCAAGTTGGAGAGCAGTGGCAGAAGGAGTACTTCGGGGCCATCTGCTCCTGCACTTGCTACGGAGGGCAGCAGGTAAGCAGGACTGGGGAGAGGAGGCTGTGCTGGAAGTGCAGCCCTAAGACTCCCGGGTTTCAGGTCAGGTGGTGCCTAATGCCTGGCCCCTGGAAGAAAAATAATGAGTAGGAGAGCTTAAGTGCTTGCATTGGGGCCTGCGTTGTATAAAACGGGAGCAACCTGGCCCTCGCCAGCAGCGTGGTCTGACCGGCGCGCGCGGGTCGCTTCTCCAGGGCTGGCGTTGTGACAACTGCCGCAGACCCAGCGTGGAGGTGGCCCCCGAAGGCTCTGCCGGCCACACCTACACCCAGTTTACACAGAGGTACCACCAGGCCACGAACACCGTGAGTACAGTTTCCTTCTCTGCCCTCCCCTTCCTGCGAGTCCGGTCTGCGGCACGGGGCGGACAGGGGCTAAGAGGAGCGCGGCAGCTTTCTGCGCGGGCAGAAGCGCGCGCCGGCACAGAAGGCACGCTTGAGCTCACACTTCCACACCCAGTGCTCAGTGCCACCCTCCCCTCAGCGCCACTTCTCCTTCCCTAGCCTTGGGCCGGGCCTGCATGCTCTGGCGGAGGTGCGCGTAGCGATTTCCCGGTCTTCACACTCGCTGCTGTACACCAGCCCTTGTGCTTTGTGCTGAGGGATTCACCGGCTCCACGAGCTGACACCTGACTCTCAGCCCAAACCACACCCCACGAGTGTCCGTCCTTCCAGGACAGAGCGCTAACTGATTTCCTTCCCTCCTGACAGAACGTCAACTGCCCCATTGAGTGTTTCATGCCCCTAGATGTACAGGCAGACACACAACATCCACGGGGAAAGTAACATCCAGCAAGACTTCTTGCGGCAATGGCAACAGACAAACCAAAGTATAAATACCTATCTATCTGCCACGATTACCATCCAAACTGGAGTGATGCTAGCAAAACTGCATCTTTTGAGAATGGCCTTCTGCTCTGGAGCCATTTTCCCAGCTTAAGCTCAACTCACGGCTTCTCCAAGCGCCACTCTTGGAGTGTTTTCAGACTTTTCTCATGATTGATAGCGATTGTCTTGTTTTTCCTCAAAGTGTTGACTACCAGTCAGTATTCTCAAATTTAAGGAGAAAAAAAAGGGGGGAAGATGCTCAATGACAAATCGGTGGGGGATCAAAATCTTAAGGGGGGGAAGGAAGATGTCGAAATTGAAGGTTCCCATGCTATGCAAAGAACATTTGAGTACAACATCACTGAGGTTTAGCGATAGGAAAGTCCACCAAACACTTCTGCTTTCACATAAGCGTGCAGCCAGCAATAAGATAGGAACAGCAAATCCAATCACTGTGATATTTAAAATATGCACAGTCCTAATTCTTTCTCAATGATCCTAGTATTTTTCTAGCTGTATCTTTATATCTCATACTGTTATTTATCAGTTTTGTTCCCCTGACCTTCAAGTGTTTTTATATGGGAATAAAATGTATTGAAGACACTTAGTATGCAGTTGACAAAGAGGAATTTGGTGTAATTATGATCAGTGATTATTTTTATACTGTAAGTGCCAAAGCTTTACTACTGTGGAAAAGAAAAAAACAACTCTTTTAATAAAAAGATTTACAAACCAGACAGGTAGTTTAAGTGATTCTCTTTGCTACCGTGGAATCTAGGATGAAGATTGTTATTCCGAGCTGGAGTAGCATTGCCCTGAAACAAGACGGAACAAACACCTCAACGAAGCATGAAGTAAACCTCGAGAGAATCTCTGTAGAGCAGTTTGTTAATTAAAGACTTCCAGCTGCACCCCCTGCCCCAGTAGAGTGCAGAGACACGCTGAGTATGTATGCCACGCTGCAGGAGGGAGAGGCTTGCTTTGGGGGAAGAGGTGGAGGGAGAAAGGGGGGAGGGAAAGGAAAACGGTCCCTGCTTTGGCCAGGAACTGAGCTAAAGAGATGGTCCTCGATCCAGCCAGCCACTGAAATACCTAGAATCAAAAACGCTTTCGGTGTTTGAGTTGCCATAATCAGTGAGGCTACCCCGCCCTTGTAGTTGGATGTGCTCAGTTCTCCCCTCTCTGCGACGGAGAGTAACTTACCTGTGACCACCACAAGAGTTTCCCGAGGGGCCGCCGCCCCCTCTTTCAACCCTCAGCTCCAGTTGCAGTGTGTAAATTCAAATGACCCAGAACTGAGGCTCTTCAGGTGCTAGTGAGCACACCCTGGGGTGCTGCTGCAACAGCGACACAGAAATCCTTCCCTTTTCCCTCTGCAGCAGGTCTCGGGGAACAGCGGGGGGGGGACGGGGGACAGATGGCACCCGGGGCCGTGTCCCGGCAAATCCCGCTTTCAGGTCTGCTGCGCTTCTGCCTTGTGGGGTGGGGAGGGAGGCAAATGAAATTCTCTGCAAAACCTTTTCTAAAACAAAGCCGGTCTTGATCACAAGGAGCAAAGGCAGCAGGAAGCGCCTTCAGCTTGCGCTGTCACCGCTGCAAAAAAACCTGTACAGCGCTTGCAAATGCAGAACGTGGAAGGTTCTGTCCTGATCCCTCAGGCCGCGTTCCTCTCTGGGCTAGAACAGCACTGTATTACTCAATGGATTGCTCTGGATTGAATAAAGCGTAGCGTGAAAATAGAATTTGGCTTCTTGGCATGAGAAACACACATGGCAGTTGTTTTCACAGATGGCTATCTATAGAGCAACCAAAACATTTGCAAATAGTAAACTGCAGCAGAAATCACTTCTATCCCTCTAATTAATGTTCAACAGCCCAATCAGTATCTAAAGTCCATGAGAACTGAAAGTGGCAGACACAGAGGCACAGAAGAATACTTCCTGCTTTAACTAGATTTCTATTAATTTGTCTTTCCCAAGCGAGGCTTATATATTATATTATAATGTATATATTATACGGGGGTTTGCCCCCGCCTTAAAGCACGAGGCTTTCCATTGCTGACAATTTCTGTTTGAGGTTGGCTGGGGTAGTGCCGGGTATTTTGTCACTCAGCTAAAGCTTTGATTTTCAGTTAGTCACATGGGAAAACCCCTAGCAGGGCACAGCAGCGGCAGAAACTTGTGAGAGCCAGGTATCAACCTCACCTCTCTCCTTTTAGAAACAATCAGAAACAAGAGGAACCGAGGTTTCGGATGGTTCCCATGCTTCTCCCGGGCCGTAGCGCACACAGGGGCAACACGCCAGCAGCTGGGCCTTTAAACACCGGCTCGATTTCTCTCCAGGGTCCACTTGAGCGCTAAGATCAGCTAAGATTGGCCGACCCGAGCTCCCTTCGGAGCAGGGGCAGCTGCCCCTGGTAGCAGGGAGCTTTTTTCTGAGGCGCCGGGCTCCCCGGCAGAGCACTTCTGGCTACGCCAAGCCCAGGGGCAGTTAAGCCCTTGGCTGTTCTTTTCCACAAGCGGAGGCGCATCTGCACGTGGTTCCTCTTCTCAGCTAACGCGGAGCCTCGGTTAGAGCACAGGAACAACCGGAGTCAGGGCTCTCTGCTGCAGGGGGGAGCTGAAAAAAATAAATCCTCTGCTAGTGATGGTGAAGTCTGAGAATCGTTCCTCCCTGCTCTCCATTTACTTCCACGCTTTTGGGAGCTGTTCTGCCAGCACGGGACCTGCCAGGGGCAAGGCACCACAGGGTGAGGGTCGCAAAACAGAGCCCGGCAGCAGCCCGCTCTGCAAAAAACACTGAGGGGAGCTAGACCTATCCCCTCGCCAGGAGAGACATGCCCTTTCCTATGGGAAAGGGGTAGGAAGCAGAGCTATGCAGTTTGCTTTTAATCCTTGCAAATATCACAGGGAGAAGTCAGACAAGCGAGGCTGGGAAGTCAAGGACACTTGCTGGGGACGTGGGACGCTTAGGTGCGACTCCTCAGTTCTGCACAGCTCCTGTGCATCCTTTAGCCTTAGCCCAGGCACAGCAGGAGGCAGGAGCATCCCTCTACAGATCCTATGTAGAGAATTGCAAGGAGCAAAGCACAAGATACCACCTTAGTTACACATTTACCAGCATCTCATGGAGAAATCTCACCTGGAAGATCAGGACCTAATAACTTGCATCAGTAGATTAATCAGTGCCTCAAGGATGGCAAACAAAGGGTAAATGCTAAGCAGAAATAACATGAGACCAGCAGCAGCCAGATGCTTATTAGCAGGCTCTACTGTAGTCGACGCTTTAGAAGATGCAAGTAAAGAACAGGCTAAGAGATTCCTGAGAGAACCTCACAGCATGGCACGCACCTGCTATGGTCAAGACTGCATGGCAGAAAAGACATGTAAGGACTAGAAAAACAGTGGAAGAAAGAGTCCGAACCCCAACTCCAAGTATAAACTAATAAGAGCAGGGAAGACTGCAAACACTTGGAGTCCGTGGGAAGCAACAACACAGAAAGCAGCCTGATGGGCCGGGGCTGGGGCTAGCACAGCCACCAGGCAAGCCATTGAGCAATGGAACATTTTTATTTGGGGCTATTGTTCTTAATTTGGGCCCAAACAGTAGAATCCTCTCTATCCTGTCCTGCCTAATCCAGACACTTGGAAATAATCCACTGTAGGGATCAGAAAAGGGAAAAAAAAAAAAAAAAAATCCATGTCAGAGTTCAGAAAAGAAGAAATAATCTACTGTAGAGATCAGAAAAGAGAGGAGGAGACTGCTCCCTTCCAGGCCAGAGCAAGGGCAGCGCTGGGCACGTGGAATTCCTGGGCAGTGCCCAGGGCCTAAACCACGCGGAGAGCAAGGGGAACCCGTGTACACTGAGCAACAGACTGACCGTGTTAAAGGAAAAGCAGCGTGTGGGTTAAGGTGTCTTAAATGACTCGCATCCCGCCGCAAGTATCTTTGCTCTGCTCAGTTCAAACCAGTCTGGATCTAACAGACAGGCAGGTGAAATAAAATAGGAGCCCAGAGCCATGGCAAGTCAGCAGCAGCACTAGGAACACAAGCCGAATTCCCCCTGCCAGGTCCATCTCCTACCTCTGCACACCCACTGCTGCTGCAAAGGGAACACACGCAGGCTTCCTGCTCTGCACCAGCTGAGATCAGAGCTGTGACAGAAGCGTTTATTGCAAAACTGTGGACCATTCCTTGCCAAAACTGAACAGATTTTAGAAAATGGAACCAAAAAAAAAAAAAAAAAACCAAAACAAAAAAACCCAAACCTAAACCCCTTTGAAACGGTCACAGTGATTGCCAGCAAAAACGTGTCTGGGCTGTTACTTTTATTCCTCTCACTGTGCTCCAGATTTTCACTTTGTTTTTCTAATCAGAGTTCAAATCTGCTTAATGCAAATTGCACACAATGGAGAAGGGAAGTGGCTTCAGGCAAGATGCTTCCCAGATGCCTGCCTCTGAACTCAGGGATTGAACTCCCCGGTATGAGAACAAGCATGTCCCGCTCGCAGGAACGAGCCCTTCACCTGCGAGGAAGCAATCCCCTCCTGCCTCAGCCCGAAGCGCGCGTCCAGGGCAGCATTCAGAGCGCCCAACCCACCACGGCCCTGCACAAAGGACCCGCTCCCCTCTCCCCGCCGGGGAAGAGGATAACGCATTAGAAGCGCCTCAAGAAAACTACCAGCAGGTCAGTTCAGTTTTTACAACACAGGTTTTTATCAGTTTGTTGGGAAGCCGGGCTAAGCCAGGCTTTCGCGGCATTCCATAGGCCTTCGAATGACTCGGTAAAGTCTGGACCGCAAGATTTACCTCAAAAATAAACCTTTTTCCTGAGGACGCTGCATTTGGATGACACAAGGCTACAGATTCCACATAGCTAAGAACCGTATGTTTATTCGTAAAAGAGACCGATTTTCTACATTGGAGGCCAACTTCTTGCACCTTCATTCTCTGTTAACACCGGGAAAGATCTCATTTACAGATCTTACAAACACTTGCTAAGCACAGACTGCAGGTGCCTCCCAATTAAGCTGGTGATATTCCAGTTACTGCTGCTGGTGAGACTGTGACCGAAGAGGGACCACAACAGCCCAGGGCAAACTCAGTGATGAAACAGCCGAAGATTGGTGTGAATGAGAGTTATCCCCAGCTCATTGCAAGCTTCGATCACAACCTCGTCGGCAGCCGAGCCAGATGGGGCGGCGATGAACTGTACTCCGCTCTGAACAAAGACAGAGATAAGTGGAAGGATTAGAGGATGGAAGACCCAAATCCCCCTGAAAAGGAGCTAGCTGGCAGCCCCAGTCCTCCATCCGCATCCCACCATACTAAGCGTTGAACAAACAAAGGCTTCCGTCGTCCAGAGCCATTCACAGGGGAGTTCCTCATCTCTCCACAGCTCAGAAATAACAGTAAAATGGTTCTTCTGCAAGCACAGGCCTTGTCGTGATATTCTTAAACGGTTTAATAAACTTTAATCCTCTATTCATCCCAAACCAACAAACCGAGCGATGGCTGGATAATTACTGTCCACGTGAGACCAGTAACCACGAGAACAATCCTTCCTGGGATGCGCTGTTCTAGCCAGCAGTGCAGAGCAGATACATTTCTCCGCAGCGTCCGCACAAAATTCAACTGAAAAAAACCCCCAGGCTGCGCAGCCTCTTCCTCGGAGTCACCCTGCCACCCTGGCCCCGCCACAACCTTACCCGTTTAGCTCTGTCGACGTTATCCCTAAAAGGGAAGAACGCGTCGGAGCTGAGGGAGACAGCAGTCAGCTTGGCAATCCACTGCTTCTTCTCCGCTTCCGTTAATTGCGCAGGCACCTCCTCGAACATCGCCTGCCATTTCGCCAGGTCTTCGTCCTGCGAGAACAGAAAGAGCCAGCTCAGCCCCAAAGCACCCTGGCAGTCCCCGGCGCAGGGATGAGGGATGGTGCCATCCCTCCCACTCCCAGCTCGGCGGTGCTTTCTGCTCCCACACCATACCAGGGATTTGAAAAATCCCAAGCGGTGCTGGGAACACATCAGCTCCTTTTGCATCCTTCCCCCCTCCTCGCCCCAGGGCTTGAGGGATTCCTTCTTCCCCCCCCTTTTTAATTCCAAGATGCTCTGGCTTGGCCGGCCTGCAGTATGCTGCTCTGTGTAAATGCCAGCGCGCACGAACGGGATCTGCTGGATGACTTAACACATGACAAACAGCAGCTTGGTTTATGATTCACCTTCTGAAACAGCAACTGCTCCAATTCTTACCCCCTTAAACAAGCAACGGCTCTCCAAGATGATTCACGAGGCCCCCCAGTCCCACTCTTGGCTTTCAGTACTTAAAAAGGAGATGCTATTTTCCTGTCTCGCTATTGCTTGTAACAGGGAGGTCAGAGGGATTCTGAGAATCCGGAACGCCACACAAGCCAACCACCGCGCGAGAAGGGAAGGACAGGAGCCCCGGGAGGGCAGCCAGAGTTGAAACCTTAACTGCAGCTTTAACCCTTCCCCTAACTGCCAGGGGGAGCCATGGGATGTGAGCAACTGCACCCCCCGAAGCGCAGGGCAGGTTCCAGCACCCGGAGCACCGGGTGCCGCACCGGAGGGGAAAATCAGGACACTCTGCCATTAAATGACCTTGGGGACGTCACCACCCAGGGCCCCGGCCACGCAATTTGGGATCATCTTTCACCGACACCCACACACAAAACACAACCCAGGCTTAAGCGCTACGTAACGACTTTGTTTCGCAGAAGCCGGACTCTCCAGGGAAACCTCTCAGCCAGCCCTTACCTCACCAATGGTCCCAGTGACATACTGGTCAATGGCGTTGGAGATCTCCGCTCTCTTCACGCCAGCTTTGAACTTCATGGAGAGCACGCGCGGGTGGTGCCGCAGCCACCAGTTGTTTGCCTTGTCGCCAGCCAGCCGCGTGCAGTGGATCCGGGACTGCTGGCCCGCCCCAATACCGATGACCTGAAGCATGCAGGTACAAACCACAATCACACCTTGCTACACAGAGATCCCAACCAGGGCTGCATTCCAGCCAAGCAATTAGGAGAGACATCGCACAAATTAGCTGCTCCTCGCTGGAGCAGTGTGTAGGTAATTAGTGAGGAAAACTTTGAAAATACCTGCATCCCCAATCCTGTCAATCAGCTACAGGGTCGGCTCCCTGCACTGCTAGCTTCCACAGCTCTGCTGAGCTGACACTCACTCTGAGGACACTACGTACTGTCATCCCGCTAAATAACACAGCCCCAGCCATCAGAGTCCAACTGTTAGCCTCAGGAGAGTGACACAAGTGTGATTTTTGTTTAAGGCAAAATTGTTGGTTGTAGAAACAAATATGCCTGCTAGGAGATGGTAGGCTGCCTGCTTGTTCTTGAAAAGGGCACTTCAGTTTGAGGATTAAAGTCTGAGCCCAGGTCACCCAAACACCATCCCCTTCCCTGGTGGGCCAGGGGAACACAGCTCCAGCGGAGCAGCTGTGATACGTAGTGGATGACAGGGCGGTTTGTCTGTCAAGGCTGGTAAGAAAGTAAATCCACTGCTCCATCAGGAAGGTGGGGCAGTAGGACCATTACAGTGCATGAACTGCCAAGGCCCTGGAGCTCCCAACGCATCCCCTACTCTGCCACCTGCCAGGGAGTCCGGGATTTTCAAAATGGCTGCTGCTAACCTTATTTAATAGCATGTGTGCTTGATATCAGACAGAGCTAGTGCTTCCAGAAGCAAAATCCAAACTGTGATCTTTACCTCAAAGAATCTGCTATGGAAATAAGAGTATTTTCTCAGTTTCCATTTGCTGTTATCAGACCACTTTCTTTGGCGTTCTCATCAGACACATTCGACCTCCATCACTTATTTCAGGTACGCTATAGATTAAAGTATCTCTGGGTATTTTATGTATTTATATCTGGATATTCCACAGTCTGGAGTCTGGTGGTCAGGTAACGCTGCAAGCCATTTGTCACGGTGGGACGCACAACGCAAACAAGCTCCTGCATCCCATCTGGGCTGGTGCAAACTCGCACTGGAGACAAGGGCAGCTCTGAAGCGCTGACACGGCGGAAAACGGAATGTGGCTGGAGACAGTTTGGGTACTGGACGCTGGCAGAACAGCCTCTGCAGATATGCTCTGCCTGCGGCCACAGCTGGGAGCGCAAGGGACTGAGCTGAGGTCTCTTGGGCTCCAGACTGTCTGCTGTCCCTCCGCCCTGACAGCACACCAGGCACACAGAGGCCAGACCTAGCCACCTTGGCTGTCCAACTCGGGGCCGGTAACTTTTCTCCACAGCTTTCAGAGCTGTGGATCTTGCTTTCCAAAGAGAGCTCCTGCCCTTTCAAACCAGAGCTCTGAGGGAAAACAAGTCTCTCTCCCACTGTTTCCTCCTCCTATGAAGCCACAGCTAAACTGTTCACCAGACTGTTCGCATGGGGGACGGCTCCAGGGACGCCGTTTGGAGGCGAGCGGTCCTGGCCCGTGCCTCACAGTTTCCAGTTCAGACTGAAACAGATGGTAAAGCTGTAAGTCAAAGGCTGCCCTCAAAGCAATGAATCATTTGTCTTCTCATTCATCAAGACACCGTGACTTCACCTCTTACCAGAACCATAACAAACGCTGCTGGACACTATTCCCCCAGGGAGCAAATGAAAGCCTTGGGTTGCTATCTAATATCATCTGCTCAGCTCTAACTGAAGTCAGCAGTGCTTAATAAATCCACAACGATTATCACAAATACTAAATAGATGCAAAGTTTCTCACGGCTTAGCAACGCCTTCAGCCCCACAAACGCTCCCGATGGCCAACCTCTGCTCCCACACCCACCCTCTTCAACCTTCAAAACTGGCAGGGACCCTGCCTCTCCAGGGAGCCCAAGGCCAGCATCAAGGTACAGCGTCTCTTCCAGAGTGGTTTATCCTCTCTCCCTGGACAAAGGAGAAGACTTAAAATAGTCATACACTGCACACAATGAACTGTCACCCAGCCCTTAGGAGCGGGCCTAGCAAGCCAGGCTAGGCTAAGGCAGAAACTTTTAGCTGGGGATGCAGATGATAGAGAGGACTTGGACAGACTGCTCCTAGCAGGGGCCAGAACACCATGAAACATTCCCAAGTTTCTAAAACAATGGGATGTCATGCGCCAGCAGTACAATGGCCTCTCTGCCCTTCCCCAGCCAGAACGGTGCCTCATCTTCATCTCAGGAGCTGTGGCCCTGCGCTGGAACTGGCCAGTCTGCTGCAAGCCCTGGCCGGCGGCCGCCAAGGGCAACAGTTCTGGAGAAAGTGTTTCCAGGCCAGTGCAGCCCCAAACACACACAGCTCCTTCACGGGCACTCATCAGAAATCCAGCTCTACCCATCAGCATCCCATCACCCTTCTCAAAAAGGGCGTTCTCCTTTTCCCTCTGAGCTACTCAAAATATCTCACATTTTTTGTGACTTAAGGTTTGTCGGAAGGTGCGTAACTGAACTTTAGCACGTATGCAACAACTCCAAAATGGCCAGAACTTTGTACTTCAGTTAAAGTGATGTGTCCTATAAACTGTTCACAGGCATCCCCAAATCTACAGAGGTATCTGCAACACATAAAAGTTTTATAATGGCTTAACAGGCAAGAGAATATAAAAGCTGCTTCTCTGTGCCTCCTTCTGAGGGGCCTACACTGTTCTAGAAGGAAGTTCAGTTACAGCCTGGGCAGAACGTGTCGATAAGATGCACTTCACAGGAAAATGATGATCCAAGGAAAGAGAAGTCCTTTTTTGTAGAAAAATGTGTTTTGATGAAACACTGCTGGGGAAGATTTCTTCAGTGTAGCCTGGAATTTCTGTTCTAAAGAGGAGAAATCAGAAGGCTGAGCTTCTGTATAATGCAAACTATAGACTTGTAGCTGAATCTCTCTTCACACTGGTCTGTCTGAACGTACCTATTCTCCCCCTTTTTCACTTTGTGTTTCTCCCTCTCTTCCTTCTTCCTACACCTCCTCTCTCCCTTCCTCAAATGTTGGCTTTCTTCCATCTGAGAACACTGCTGAAACCTCAAAATCCTTCCCCCTCTATTTTCTGCCTATTTTCTACACAAAAATTAAGTTTCTTTCAAAGTTTAATCTCCTGGGAATCACAAAGTACTAAAGCAGAGCCTATTAAGTGTGAGGAGCGAAAGGAGACAGTAATACAGGGTGAGTAGAAAAAAAAAAAAAAAAAAAAAAAAAAAAAAATCACTCAATAAAAAAAGCTTGAGTGAAAATTGAGAACTACTTGACCAAAACAGCGGCTCGCAGGAGAGCTAAACATGCCCCGTTTCTGGAATACTGTGCAAGGGCACAGAGTGGACAAGATGGATAACGCCCAAAGGATCCTTTCAAAGTGATCCAGACCAGCCTGGATTTACTCAGCTTTAACCTGAATCATGAGTGAAAACAGAAACCCTAAATACATTTGGAAGAATAGAAATCAAATAACAGCCTTCACAATTGGGAAGATGAACAAGCAATGAGGTAACTGACAGATGTCGGCATCATTTGTGGAAAACAGCAAGGTAGATTAACAGGTTTGGTTTATCCTACTGTGAAGAGAATAAAGAAAGAGAATAATTTCCAATTGCTAATTTAAAACATGATGGTATCATTAAAGAAAGCGTAAATCAACATGTTACAGACTGGCTTCACTGTGCTGAAAGTCAGACAAAACAAGTCAAAGTGTTTATTGCAATTAGTGGCAGCTGGCTTCCTGCAAATTAAGTGACACTCAAGTCCATAAAAGCTTCCTCCCACTCCACGCTTTCCTAGAACTTATTAACACGAGCACCAGCCCTTGCTGGAGTGGCCAATCCACTCAGGAACCCAGCGAAGCCAAGCTGTCAAAAACGCCCTGGACGTCTGATACACGCGAGTTTTGCTGGGCAGTAGGGATGCTGGGAGGCTGAGGTAACCCCTGGAAAACCAAAAGCAAGCTGGACTTCCCGGGCTTGGCTCATATAACCCAAAACAAGTCAAATCCTGGAAAAGCATTTTAAGTGTAACAGTCCAGAAGTTACTTTCCACCCCGAGTTCTTGATTTGTGCTCGTCTTTGTTTGCACCCAAATATTTCTGTACATGTCTCAGTAGGTGATGTGACCAGTAGTTAGTTCTGCACAGCATCACCACAAAGAACCTAAAGCTAACCACTGTCTTACTAAAACTGGTTTTCAGTGGACCTTATTTCTTTCCCATCTCTACCTTAAGAACAATGGTCTCAATACGCAGGCTCAGGAAGCTTTTAGAGATTTTAAAACCAGAAGGGAGCTCCGATCTTGAGCTCCTCCATCACGACCTACAGCGTGCCACACAATGGTTCTGTGTTCCGACTGTAATGAGTCTCTCTGGGAAGATGTTAAGCTTTGATTTGAAGTCCCCACGACCGATACACCGCCGCCTCGAGTAAGTGACTGCAACGGCTGCTGACCTTTGCTCTTACAAAAGTCACTTGTTTCTCAGTGCAATACACAGACCTCTGATCTTGACCTTCCCTGTCACAGATACGGCAAACTAAGACAATATACATTCGTATTTGATTAAAATATATGCCTGCAAATATGCAAAATATCGCCGAAGCCCTGCTAGTTAAATCCCTGCCTGCCCACACTGCTTTTCACTCCCCCCTCATGCTTTCTCCCTTCCATATGGTATATTCATTACCACACACATTTCAGAAACATCTGCGGCACCACGTTAAGTCCAGGCTTGTAAAAGCACTGGGGAAATTGCTGCTGTAATAAGGGAAAAGGAGCAAAGATAGTGACACCTTTGTCTGGGGCTACGAGAACTAACACTCTCGAGTACAGAGAACCATTTAAAAGCAAGAAAAAAGCCCCAAAGCTGAATAAAAGAAAAATGCCAAATCTCCAAAGACATGTTTTCAAGAACCACACAGCACATGACCCCAGAAAGTACAGAGAGACAGTACTGCAATGTTTTCAGGCTGTAACAACAATCTGACAAATGCAGATGAGTCCCAATGCAGAAAAGGCACAGTTCATTCACAGGCTGTACCTGTAGGGTACACTGTTTGATCCATTTCGGTGATATATGATGTACCAAAGCTCAAGATCAAAAACATTCTTTGTCTTTTTCCTCTGTATTTTTTAAAAAGAGTGCAGGCCTAATGAAAAGTTACCATGGAGAGGACAGAGCCAGCTAAACAACAGCATTATGAGAATGAGCTGCTGGGAAAAATACAATTTTTAATACACTTACAACTTTTGGATAACTGATATAAGCTGAACACCTAGTGATAACTTGGAAATAAGGGTTTGGTTTTTTTTTTTTTTAATTCAAGATTCTTATATCAACTGCACGTTTGATAATGTCCCTATAAATCCCAACATCCATCAAAAGCTTTTAAAAAAAATCAGGCACAACAGAAGATTTCAAATGCCCCAAAGGGGAAAAAAGAAAGTACATCCCATCTTTCTTACACTAAAAATGAAAAGAAAACCAAGAACCATTTGGACAGTCAGAATCCAGCTGTGAAAACTACCGTCATTTCCTAAGGCTCTACACAGACTACAACATATGTACGTGCCCTCAAAAAATGATATAGGAGGACAGAGTAGTTAGAAATAAATGACTCGAGGCCAAACTGGCAGAAGCACGTCAGAGCTTTTTCCAACCCTATCATTGAAAGAACCAGTCCTGTCATTACCATGAAAAACTGACACCGAGGTTTTGAAGCAACGTTTCTGAGAAACACAGGTTTAGCTCCTGTTCTGCAGGGCACTGTCTAGGGCAGTTCATCTGAACCCGATTAATAGCTTCCTGTATGCAAAAAGATTTTTAAAACTCCAGCCTGACAGAAGCACTCCCTGACCAGCTTGGCTGTGAAAGCACACTCCACAGAGCTGCCCCAATTTGGTTACCTGCCCATCCTTGGCGTAGCAAACCGAATTGGACTGGGTGTATTTGACAGCGATGCTGGCAACAATCAGGTCTCGGACAGCAGACTCAGGCAGCTGAAACAAAACACCATTATCAACGGCCCATCCTCACCACCAACCAGCCAGTGACCTGCAAACCCCCAAAGCCAGCACAAGTACTGTATCACAGAGAGGGAAAGCAAGGTAACTAAAAATATCCTGTTTGGTTCAATTACCAGCAGATTCTGTTTAGATTAAAAACTGTAAATGATTGGTTTGGCAGCTAATCTGGTAGCTCGTAGGCATAAGACTCATCCTTACCAGGTCAAGAGGGCTCTATCACTGGCCCTAAGCCTGCAGAAGTCTTCTGTATTTGCTCACTGTCATCAGATATGCTTATAGACAAAAAGCTAAGCACATGCTTAAGCACACAGAGGACCACAATGATAATAATGGCTCTCAATATCTGCATTAAGTATTATTTTTAAGTCAGTTCCATGACTAATTTATTAAAATTATTTTTATTACCTCAGTGTCTGAACTTGCTTCTGAGCCCATGACTAATCACGTGCTCATTAACATCTGTTTTATAATGAGAACAAATCAGACACAAAGAAATAACTGATAACTTTCTGATGATGTGAGCTCTAACTGATGAGCAATATCAGCACGGCCAGAGCTTATAGAACACACTGTACACAAAAGGGAGAAGTAAACAGTGAGTCAGAATGAGATCACAATGGAACTGTAGCACATGGCAGTCTCACCCTAAGAAACTACACACGGTAGCTTCTTATTTATAAGAAATACAAATATTTTGTTAGTTGGAGATCAAAGGCGAGGTCCAGCTCCTTATATTTATGCAAGGAATCACAACAAAGGCAAACGACCCTGATTTGCCCAAGTATATTTGGTCCAGAAAGTTTGCTGCATTGTTTAGTTAAAAGCCACTTAAATATCACTAAAATATTTTAAGAGTTCTTAAAATATATCAGCGATGGCTTGCTTGATGAAAACACACTAGTTCATTCCACCAGTCTTTTAAGGTCATTTATCTTCCAGCACTTACGTTTTTATTCTTTGTAACAATGTTCTTGAACAGTGACCGGTCGATGACTGCATTGTTTCTCTTTTGCATGAGATGCAACCCATAGAGGGTTCGAACCTCATTGTCATCTGGCTCATAATGGGGATCCATCTAAAAAACAATAAAACATTCTTAGAGCTCTTCAAAGCCAACGTACAAGCTTAGATAATGTGTTTTAACGTAAAGAATCCAACAGAAGTCAACCGTTTATAGAAAGCAAAGCAGTGTCAGATCATCAGCGGTAATCACAATTCACTGGAGCAGCAAGGCCTCAACAGCACAAAGTGACATTTACAGAGGGAGGAGAGGTAATGCAGTATGGGTGCTTATATACAGGTGCCCGTGTTGCAAGCCATAAAAATCTACAGTCTTCCAGTCTTTCACAGAAAGGGGAAAACATCCACACACAAAGAGTCTTTCAGTCTTCCACAGGAAGGCTGAAAAAATCTGAGTTGCTTCACACATGCCTCAAGGTACAACTCCAACCCTCTTCAACATTACAGAAAACAGCGAAAGCGATTATTTCCAGAGATGCACTCTCTTGGGGCACATCTCCAAACAAGCATGCAGCACAGTTAATTTACACCAGTGTAGGGGGTAAGGTTAAATGGAACTGTTAAACTGCGTTCAGGTCTACCCACGCATTGGCTTATTTAGAATTTTGGTAGCCTCAGGCCAGGTTATTGAGACATGAAGTAAACTGGATTAAGGCTACCAGCTCTAAACAGGAGCGTGCACACACTTTATGTGGCTTCCCTAATCCATTTAAATTTGTTCAGATCAACTTTCCTTAGCATCCCTCTGCAGACAGGCCCTGAAGATACAGGCTTAACCAAACGACCTCATCCTTGCAAAGCTAATTGAATTCAGGAGGTAATCAGCTGCCAAGATGATCTGCAGTTTCATTCCTTCTTGCCTGAAGCTCCTGAGCCATCTTCTACAGTATCCCCCGACAGCAACACTACAACTGCAACTTCAGCTAAGCCCTGGATTTTCTTTTTGTAATGTTATAAGGAAGTTCTCTGCTTGTTGGCCTCTCCAAAGTCAGGCAGAAATAGGACCTGTTTGGCTGCTCTGACAGCATTATGTAATCTGTTAGTCACGTTCACAAAAATTGGAGAATTCTGAAGTCCCAACAATACTGTGGCAACTAGGATGGCAACCTGACAATGACTTGACCATGCTGTATTAATATTCGTTGACAAGCATCCTGGTTGTCATGTGTAAAGGTGTGTCATCCCAGGTCCAAACTCCACCTTCATCACTGACTGTACTGAAGACTGCTCTACAAATACCACGTGCCCAGACAAGGCTTCCCCCAGTGATATACTACACACGCTGCTCACTGCCAAGACTCTCAACATCATTGAGGCACTATATCTTAGATATAATTCAGCAAAAGCGAGAGGAAAGCTGGCGAAGAGCAGAAGGAGATCACAGAAATTCTGTTTCTTTGAAGTACTCTTGCTGCTTCATAGATTTAATTACTTTAAATCCACATCATTTTAAAAGCCAAGAAAGGCATTATGAAAATACTGTCCTCTAGGACTATAGGCTAAACGTGATCACAACACTGCTGGTGGAATTCCAGCTCGTACAGGAATCCCCAGAGACCCAGAGGAAACATTTCCATGTACTGTAGGGGTGCCTGGCTCAGCCCCCCAGCTATTTGGACACTAACGTCTGTGAAAAGCAGGTACAGGAAAAGCAGTAGAGGGTTCAAGTGGAGCAGGAGTACAAACCTGGAGGACACAGTAACCACCATTCTTCTTTTTGGCAAGGATTTTGAGAGCTTCTTCCTCATAGCCAGGAGCTACCACACCATCAGATACCTGCAACACACACAGACTTCAGCTTCCACATAAAAAAACCCAAAACAAACACAAAAACAAAAGCACAAAACCCAGGAACTGATACTGAAAACTCCACCTGCCATTTCCAGAAGGCATTGAAGGCACACTTCTTGGGGTCTGTCTGTACCATACAATACCAAAGGCACTATTATAACACTGGTTTCAGTCCTGGAAACAGCAGAGCACTTTAAGTTCTTAGCAGGAGTTAGTAAAAAATCCCTCACCATCACTTTAAGCAGAATTGAGCTAATAACTAATATCCCCCTCCAGGGGGAAACAGCTCACACAGGACATCCTCACTTCTCAGCCCTAATAGTAAACATGGAGAGAGAGAAAAAAAAAAAAAAAAAAAAAAAAATCAATCCTTATTTCAACAGTGACACTCCTGATGAGACAAAAATATTGGCAAAAGAGCTGTTAACAGCACTGAAATGAAGAAGTATTTACATTCATTAGTGCCATGAAGTGGTATCCACCTTCCATATCCTTATCCTACAATGTGGGGGGTTTGTTGTTTGGTTTGGGGTTTTTTTAAGTAATAGTATACCAAATGGTATCCTCACAACCCGTCAAACATGCTCTTTCATTTCTTTGAAAAGAAGCCTCTAGCGGACAAGACAGCCCTTTGCATCGTGCCTTCCCCCTCTCAAAAAAAAAAAAAAATCATAAGCAAAGTGTAACAGGATGAATGTGTTTGGTAAAGCATTAACTCTCAGTTGGGTAACTCTGTATTTAAACCAGCAAGTGGTGCGATGCAGTCAGCTATGGAGTTAACGTTGAATCCAGCAAAGTTAACAGGGCAGCCTGGAAAGTGGTTTTGCCTACACATTAACTTGTACCAACTGGCAGGTAGCAATCTACATCCACATTGCTGCCTTGGGCAAGAGGCTGGCCTTCAGCTCTCCAGCCCCACTATTGTTCCAGTTATGGCCTGTTCAACCAGATACTTGTGACAGGGTTCATTTCTGGAGGCCTCCTTGGAGGCAGAGGTTTACAATCGTCTCTCGGAAAGCAGCATTTCAAGCACTGCTATTTCACACGCTCTTGCACACAGCCAGGTTTTAACTGGTAGGAAGAAAAACGAATCAAAAGATAGGTGTAAATTCTGCATGCCAGATACCGAATCACACAAATGGATCAATAAATAGGCTTCAGTAAAATGGGTCAAATTCAAACAGAATGGCTGTTACAAACCAATGGCTCCATCTAGTACGATTCTCCTTTTTACACTCAAATGATTTGCTGCTGTTTAACTAACCTCTCTGGAAATAATCTTGGCAGTAGCCACATCGCAGATATCAGACAGGGCAATGAAGTCACCAAAAGACGACATCCGATCGGCACCTGCAAAATCGCATTTTTAGTAATTTATCAAACTATAGCATAACACAAAGAAAAGTCTTTGCTCCTACAATCCAGTCTATTTCCATGACAGCTAATAATTCAATCCCACAGAAAAAAGACCATGTAAGAACAACAAGGATGAAAAATCCTACCTCAGACACACACACCTTTAACTATTCCCACAGTTCGGATATTCTTCCTTCTCCCCTGCATTTGTCAAAGCTCTAACTCTGTAATGACTACCTCCATTGCTGCAAGCAGCTCTGCTGTAGCCATGGTGGCAAGAGGACAGGGAGAGGCAAGAATCATACAGAAAGATTTTAGATGGGAGACAGTTGGAAAAGGGGAAAGCTTTTAAATGCCTATGCTCACATCTGGCTTTTCCTGCAAGAAACCAGACCCAGAAATGTAGCTAAAAGCTATTTTTTTTAATAAATATTCTCTCTATTTAATGGCATAGCTAAGGTATACACAGTTCCCATCACAGATGCTCTACTAAGCAAGATCAGTTCTTTTGTTCCTGCCATTCTAAAGGTTCAGTCTTCCACCAATCATGCAATGGTTTTCTGAGGGCAACATTCAAATCTCCTCTTTAAAGTGGTGAAAAGGGAAACCAAGCCAACACGTCCCCTATCAGGTAAGCTTGCTTTGTTTTCTATAATCTGTGCAGATTTTCTAGGAAGGCCATGGACAATGAGAGAATTAGCAAAGTATCTCAGCTAAGCAGAGGAAGACATTTTTATTTACTTATTTTTAGCTTTTTTTGGGTGAGCTCTGCGGCAAAAAAGCATTAAAAAACCCACCCACCAAATACTGGGCAGAAACATTTCTACTCAGGTTAAGTGTTCTTGAGCACCCCATCTGCAATGGAAGGCTGAGTGTGCCACTAGCACAGCTGTTTATCCAGATCCTTTAGCCAAAGGCCCACAGATTTTTATATGTATGTGTGTGTACACATTCAAATTAAAAAAAAAAAAAAGAAATCTCTAAAGGTCTTCTACATACATTAAGGAACAGAATCTAAAACGGTTTTAGCTTCTTTGAAACAATATACAAAGTCTGCTCACTTGGAGAACAATATTTGATAGGCAGTCAGTCCATTTAGTCAGTCAGGCCCTTATGGGGAAAAACTCTACAGAGGAGAACACAGCCAAGGGAAGAGCCTGCAGAGTGCTAAGCGTGCTGCTCAGGTGCTGAGAATTAAGCTCAGCTCTTTGGGCATGCTAGTTTATTCCTGGGCTTCTCACCTCTGCTTCGCGCGTAGGCAGACGCTAAGGGCGTTAAGGTCTTGTGGAAGTCATGCACCATGCAGACTTGCGCCTCCCCTTCGCTCAGAGGTATTCCAACAGCAGCACCTGGTGGGAAACACAAGCCAGGGCACTCCAACCAGAACCTTTCGCCAGTCCCTGCCCCTGGGACTTCCCCAGACTGCCAGGGTAAGGGAGACAGAGACACCAGAGGCAGGGCCTGCCAAAAGACACAGTCTGTTCGAGAGGAAAGCGTGGCAAGGAGGAGCCACCCACCTGCAGGGCTGACGTGTTTGAAGGAGGCTGCAGCGGGAATGCCCAACGCCTGCTTGAGTTCCTTCACCAGCTGCCAGGCGTTGAGAGCATCACACAGGTTGATGAACCCAGGAGAGCCATTCACCACTGCAAACACAGCGCACAAATAGACATATTTAAAGCAGGCAGACCCCTCTCCCCCGAGTCTGGAGAGCAAGCAGAAAAGCTTTCTCCCACCGAGAACTGAAATGACTGCAAATTGTTCTTGGCTGCCTCCTCAGAACCCAGTTAAGTGCCCTGAAAAGCTTCAGTGACTTGTGAGCAACACACAGGTTTGAGACTCAAGAGATGCAAATACCATTCTCTTCCCTACCAGAAGCTGCTGATATGACCTTGGAGTAAGACACACACTGACCCTGTGCACCTCTCCTCTTGTGAGAGTGGAACCAAAAAAAGAACATCCCCCCTTATGTTCTCTGAGATCTTCAACTGGCAGCCATTTGGAGTAAGAGCCATCTCCTTCTGAGGGAGCTTACCAGAGCTTGATTTTGACCAAGGTGCATAGGTAAAGCTGTCAGGGAAGAACACAAAAAGCACATCCCCTGCTCCCTAGCAGGTAAATTTCTTTACAAATTTAGTAAAGAAATTTCATATAGTGACTGTGGCTCTGATTCAACCAAGTACTCTGGCACATGTTGTCTCTAAGTGATGTAAACAGAACCACTCACAAGCATGAAATTTAGGGCAAGCTTTTAGCAAAATGCTTCATCTGGTCACTTCATCAGAAACCCATGCCAAGAGTAAAGACCGTTCAAAAGTTTGCTCGCAAAACCTTTAGTCCTGGCCCTGCAAGAACTGCTTATACTGCAATGGCAAGACTGAGCACTTTGGGAGACAGGAGGAAAAGATAATTTTAACAATAGTCCACGGCCAGCACAAATGAACACAGTGTTGCTCTGCTGCCATACCGGGAGGCAGACTTGCAAACAAATCAACTTCCAGTACAGGTGTGGAAAAGCTTCCTATGAGATCCCAGAATTGAAACAAGGAAATTCTGCAACCCAAAGCTTCGTTGTCTGTTCAACAGGACAATGCCTGCACACAAGACCGAGCTGGTTTTCACCACCATTAAAAGCAATCTCAAGAGCAAGAGTAGCCAGACTTTCTTTCTCTCCAAAACAGGGGTCTCCCTCACTGCAACAATGCTGTGACAAGTGGCACAGCCTGTGAAATGGCAGAGAGAGACACCAGCGACCCAAACTCTTGCAAGTGAGACTAGTATCCCTTCCCTCTGCCACCATTAGCAGAAGCAGCATTCTAGAAAACCAAGGTAATAAAACCTCTGCTCAAAACCAACAAAGAAAGAAGAAAAAAAAAAACAAAAAACAAAATCCATTCAAACCTAGAGAAGACCAGCTTGGTTTCTAGACAGACTACATGGTGACACAAAAAGATTGGAAAGATAGTAAATAAGGAAAATGGAAAGGAGCAAAGCATGTTGAAAAGATAAGATTTTCCTTTGCAAAATCTGGATCTGATGTGAAGCTGAAGACGGACCAAGTAAATCTCCTCAAAGTGTCTTCAGCATAGACACAATTCTACACCAGCAGAGAACACAAACCTGCAATAAGTCTTGGGGAAGGTCAGCAGACAAGCTTTTCTCTCCCACAGAGCTCCAACTTTTAATTGCAAAGCTAGTGCCACTCAGTAATAAAGCAGTTGTTAAGGCTCTGCTGGCCATCCCTTGGACTAAGGTACGAGGTAGTATTTCAGTTTTGAAGGCAGCCAGCAGACATGCCCAACCACCTCCTTTCCCAGCTATCCCAGAGCTCCCTTTTGGCCAGCACGGCCTGGGCCTCACCTGTCAGGGGAAGTTTGGGTCTCATCGTGTAGAGCTGCGCAGGACTCTGGTGAGGATTCATGCCGTACCTCAGGGGCAGCTGGGACACCCCCTTGCTGTACTCTTTCCTAAAGTAGTCAGAGATGGCTGCGTCATACTGAGCAGTGTGGGTGAAAGCCTGGGGACGGAACGGGGGACACTTGTCAGCTTACAAACATCAACTTACAAAGGATTTGGTGTTTAAAGAAGCGAATGAATGAAAGGCAAACGAGTCTGGCCTGGCCCTTCACTGCAAGCAAACATAACCAACCTTCAGTGCAAGGTGGCGCCTGGTTTCCATGGAAGTGTCTTTGTCCCTTGATGTCACCATCTCTTTAGCTACTGCAGAGTAGTCTGCAGGGTCACACACAACTGTCACGCGAGCATGGTTCTTGGCAGCTGCCCGCAGCAAGGCAACTCCTCCTGCAAGAGAAGGGTGGAGGCATGAAGCGCTTCCCTTCTGGACAGGGCATCAAGGACCACACCTGAGGCCAAGAAGGGATGTGCACTGATCAATCACCTGTGCCGGATGAGTGTGCCACCGTCTCCCCGGCAAGGTGAAGGGACTGTAAGACTGCTCTTCAAAACCAGCACAAGGCTGGTGAGGGGTCTATAGGAAGATTTACTTCTACGCTGCCAAGCAACAGAGGTCCCCAAATCTCTCTGCAAATATTAATGAGTCCTGCCCAAGTCCTCTGTGTAAGATAAAATGCCACGCTTCCCCCTTAAATCTGACTCTGCACAGCTATTACACCACTTTAAATCATACAAGATACTAGGGCTGTTGCAAAGGAAAAGCAGGGGCTGGCAGTGCTACATGCAGAGTGAGTATTACTCCATAAAACATTTAATAGAGAGCTCTGCTGGGCATCATTTGAACTAAACTACTGCAAGAAAATTCAATCCCAGTCCAACCTCATGGCACAAAACTGTGCCTGTACTGTTCACAAGCTGCCAAGCAGAGATGCTGCAGTGAAGGAACGGCAAGCCTTTTGGGGTTAATAACTAGCAGAAAGAGCAAAACTGCTGATGATACAGGCGTCCATACTTCCAAACTCAGGTCTTAACTACTCTCCCACGTACACCGACCAACCCCTTTCCTTGTAACAGCTTCCTGCAGCAAAGTTTTCAGCAATCCCCAAAGTACTTTCAGTGGTTTCAGCTTTTTCTCTCCACAGCTCATGGTTTTTATTTTTATTACACTGCCAGAGGCTGCAAAAGAGGTTTAATCTGCTCTCTGTTTCAGTAGAAAGCATGCTCCACCTGGCCTCTCCTAGCACAGCCTTCTACACTACATCAGGCTCCTTCTTTTGGGCAGTGAATGACTTGCCCACCTACACAGCACGGCTTGCCAGCCAGTTACAACAGCCACTTGCCATTTTAATTGTAGGTCTGCTTAAAAGCAATGAAGTTTACCCAACTATGCTTTCAGTCTGCTCCTTGCAACTCCCAAACTCTCCAGCTGACTTTATGGGTGTGCAAGGCCACCAGACAAGAACAGAACAGAGACCACTTAGACCAGAACCACGAGGTCTGCCCGAAGAATGGATTTGCTCTCCCCCTTTGACTTACCAATATCAATCTTTTCCACTGCCTCTTGTACAGTCACGTCCGGAGAAGATACAGTCTTCACAAAGGGGTAGAGGTTACACACTACAACTCTACGAAGTGAGGGGAAAAGCAGGGATATTCAGTAAGAAATAAAAATGCCAAACTGGGCTTGACAAGCACAAGCTATCACCAATGTTTTTACAATCTCAACTCTCAGATCTGAGACCAACATGAAATCCCGTAGCCAAGGCTTCTTTCTCCAAAGACTTCAGGGACAGTGGTGTTCAGCCAAAGGCCAAGTGATGGTACAATGCATTGTGAAATTAAACTGCACTCTGTGCATTAAGCAACGTTACAGCAGATAGAACCACAATTTACAGGAGTTAGTTTAAAGCAAAAGTTTATTTAAAGACATGGGCCTGTATTTAAACGTGTAGTGTGTTTGGCACACAACTTGAGCCATTTTAAAGGACTTCAAAGTGAGCTCTCAGCGGTATCGAAAATAGGCATCCCCCCAACTTTCATAGGAGAGTAAACAGCCAGGGCAAGGTTCATTGCAAACAAAGTATAATCAATCTAATTTTCCAAGAAGAAAATGACCTACGTATCACCTTCTGGACTTTTCAAATACCAACAGCATATAAAACCTGAATGCACAGCCTGGACCCCATAAAGCCGCTGTAGCACATGAAAGCAGAGGGGAGAATTGACTTTCCCCTCTCAAAGTAAGACTGAACCTTGCTGGAATTAGTTTTTTGATCTGACTGGGAAGAAGCTGCAGCCTGTATTCCAGAAAGCATGAAGTAATAACTTACCCTGTCCCATCCTACCAGTGCCACATGAACTGTAGCAAAAGGAGGTATCTGCTTTGACCTTCACAAAAAATGTTTTTAATCCAAAAGAATTAATTTACTCTCTTGATCTGAATATATGAAGGTACCAAACGCTAACGCATGCCCAGTAATGGCAGCAAATTGCTGTGATGCATACATTTGTGTCCAGCTTTTAACATTCCTTTGTCTCTACAGTGTGTAATGAACTGGAGCAGAAGGGACAATCAGCTTCCCATATGGTTTTCAGAACGCCCTATGTTTCTATTGTTCCTACGAAGTCTTTACTGTCTGTCCTATTTCTAAAACCCCCGCCCCTCAATCCATTCACGCCCCTAACCTGTTGCTAACTATCAGGAAATCTGTGGGCTTTGACACTGCTAATTCTTTTACCTGTGGAAATCAATATAATCAAGTTTCCCTACCTTGACTTGGGTATGTAAATTTTATTATATAACTACGCAATGACACTCCTGCTGAGTATCAGCTCCTTCTGTTTCATGTCAGACAACCCAAATTCAAATTATTACTCCGGATGCGCCCTAAGTCACTGATGTAAAGGCATGTTGCTCCCCCTACAATTCAGCAGAGCCTGCTTCAATATGCAGCATACTCTAAAGAGCCAGCATTGCTGAGCCATCTATGAGGATTCCTGTGATTTTAAATTTAATGTTTTCAAATTCAGCCTGGAAATCCATCCATCCTAGGCACATCGTTTTTTAAAGACAATTTTAAAAGCTAACATGAATTCTGGCCCAATCACCACAGTCAAACTCTGCCTCCCATCCTGGCTATACCTACAGTTTCCTATGTTCAATTCAGCCATTCATTTCTAAACCAGGATCTACTCACTGACATAGAACTGGTTACTCACAATCACTAGTTAAATGTTAAAACCAGTTAGTTAAATATAGTCCCAAACTGCCCTGTGTGAGTGCACTGAGTAAATACACTCTAACAAAAACAGAAAAAAATCTTTGGTACATTCGTACACACTGTGTTACTTCAATTTCTGGCTGCAGCTCGCTTGCTCTCATGATGGCTCTCAGCAAGCGAGCTTTCTGTTATCTGTGTGTTTTCTGTCTGTACAAACAATGCGTGTTCCTGACCTGCTTTTCACATCTACTCTTTATTTATGTGTTGAAACTCAGTAAACATTATGCAAATATCAAAGGGTATATTTACTAAGCAAATATTTCAAAATCAGGAACTGTCATCTGATCAGACACCCAGAGCCAAATTGAGGGGAGATGCATCAGCTTCTAAAGGAAGTGCAACGTGGCCCAACACTGACTAAATGTAAAGTGTCAAAATTCCCAGATAACCAGCAGACACTGAAACCTCTGTTCCCTGTGGAAACCACACTGTAACTTTCTTGATTTTAGTTTTCTCTTGCTGTAGGTGACGAAGGTGCCTCTGTAGAAAATTGTATTTTTAAAAACACACTATCTCCCAACCAGGAGAAGGAAGAAGATGGCAAATCTTCTGGTGTGCAGATGTTACAGCCCCCACTGCTCCCATTCACTGGTGTTGACTGGTCTCCAGTGTTCATTTTTAATTATTGATGAATTGCATCATGCCCCCCAACATTTACCTTACAAGGCTGAAATCCTGTTTGTTCATATCAGCATTATCTTCTGGAATATTGCGAGCCAAGATGCCTAGTTACAAAAAACAGTAAGCCTTCATTAAAAAAAGAAATGAATCACCAACATTTTTTTAAATTTTACACCTTCCATCAGACTGTTTTTCCTCAAAGACTTTCTATCATAAGCTTTCTCATTCTAGTTCAGACAACAGTCCTCAGCCCCTGCTCTTCTACGTTTATTCTGCCTTACTGACTGTTCAAATTCCATACTGATCGGTTTTCTTCCCTGCTGCTAAATCCTAGAGCATTCCAGGTGCTGAACAGCAACCTCAAAAATGTACTTCATAAGCATTCAGTTGCTACCTTTAAAACACCAAAACTGTCATTAAGAAGTTCATGGAGAGACAAAGGACACCTGCCACTCATCAGCCACTGACACAGAAAGCCTGTGAAACACAAGTGAGAGAGGCTGTGCCTCTAGCTGAGCAGCTTGGGCCTAGGAACTCAGAGAAACACGCAGGTGACTGTCTGGTACACAGTAAGCAACAGCACAATCCTGGGTTCAAGGCTGTCAGAGGAGACTGTCTCCAGCCCTCAAGTATGATGGGCAACAGGTTCCATCTGAGGGATCTCAAGCACAGTAAGAGAAGGTGAAAAAGCAGATGAGTTAATGTGCACATTGACCAATTACCAGACAGCTCCCTTGCTGAAGAGGAGCCAAGGAAGATTAGACATGCAGAAATCACACATTAAAAGACTACGCTGTCATGTTCCTCATGCTGCACACCAGATTCATCCACAGGTTAAATTCAGTGGAGCTCTCTGCCTGAATACATCTAAAACTGACTCTGCAAAGAACGTGTAACAGCATTTACAGAGATGCCCTATTACTGGTAGCCCTGAGGAGGAAAAGCTCTGCCAACTGCATAGATGCCAGCGTAGCAACAGAGGAAGTTATTCAGCCACCGTGCATGTCTCCACCCCATGCTTTTCACCTCTCCCACTGCTGCTATAGCAAATCTGTTCTCATTATTCAGTTCTTCCCTACAACCCTTAAAAAATGCATCTGTCAACTCCTTTTTCCGACCCTCACTGACCATGGATTTCTCTTTTAGACTGAAAATGTATTAGCAGAAACATACCAGCATGGACTGCAGGATGAAGGGTTTTCACACGTCCACCTAACATCTCAGGGAAGCCTGTCAGGTCCGAAACATCTCTGCCCAATGAGAAAGCATAGCACAGTAAGAGATGTGCCATACTGACTTAATCTATAGGTTGAATGTTTATTATTCCTATCAGGGCAGCAATTCAGATCTACTGCCAATGCTTGTTTTACTAGAAGAAGACTTAAACCCTAGAAGTTTTGAAGGCAGTAAGGGGATAGAAATTAAACTTAGTTTTATTTTGGTCTGTCAGTAACAAAAAAAAAAAAATCACCACCTTTCCATCAATGACAGGAGGAGTTTAGAGAGAAAACACATGCATGATTTCTCTAAACTTCAGTGTCTCATATCTCAGTAAGAACATAACATATGGAAGGCGTATTACTAAATTTCTAGGGAAAACCTATGCTAAGTGATAGACTATGATGCATCCTTCTTATGGAAGGCTGGGAAGTAGTTCTAAGATGAGGCATTCTACATTAAAATAGATCTGACTGTTTTTGTTATGGTTAGCATCTTTCTACTAGTTAGCAAAATGCTGCTAAGGTATAGAAGGATTAGTAGAAACAGCCAAAACGTTGGTTTAATGCTCTTTCACTCCTCACAAATGTAGTTCTGTATAGTATGCAAAAGCTGTATCTGACAGAAGACAGAAAGGACACTGCTTTCTAATTAAGTGACCCAAACCAAAAGAAATCCTATCAATTTCACTACAACCCCCTCACCAGGCCAAAGGGGCAACAACTGCATTTCCTGCGAATGGAAACAAAGTTCATGGGTCACACTCAACTAAGCAGTATGGTTATTTGTCAAATACACTGAAATAACAAATATAAGCAAATCCCAAATCAACATAATTTACAGACAGAAGACCATCCTCAAAAGCAGCAACACCTCAGTACCCTTCTTCCCAACTTAGCCAAAACATTAATTAAAGTTTCACTACTCCCTGTGACTGTTTCTGATGGCAAAGGAACAATAAATTGGGAAGGGGAAACATCACCATCCTTTGCTTCAGGCTTCACTGATAGCATAGCCAAGCAAAGAAGTCGGAGAGACGTGACCAAGTGCTGGATAACAGGAAGGACAGGCACCTCTGGAGGAGGCACTGTACAGTCGTGCTGATGTGTCCCAGGTACCCTACCACTGCATTCACTGGAAGCAAAAAAGGAATCGGTCACCTGTCCTGCCAAATAATTGACATTTTTTTTATCACTGCACTGGAAATTATTTTTATTTGGCCAGAGGTAGTTTTCTAATCACAGCACTGAAGAAACTAAAACAAATTCCCCCGGAATCATGGGCCAAAACAGCCAGGGTATGCCCCTTCTCAGTGGACACACCACACTTAAAAGAGTCTGAAAAAGCTGACTGTCATGCTGGGAAAATTATTTGTGGCAAATGATCACTGGTGAGCTTAAACATACTCCTGACACGTGTCAGTCCTGTCCCAGGACAGCTGTAAAGAGAAGAAGCACTCATGTCAGATTATGAATTTCAAGACAACCTATTGCTTCCCGGGAGTGTAGCTGGCTCAAGGCAGACACAGCATCATCTCTAACACAACGCTCCTGACATCTGTGTGCTGACCTGCACGTTAACACTCTTTGGTCCTGGTCAACCAACTTCTGGCCAAGAAGGTTCCAAAGTTTGCTTTGGGGCTGGGTTTGTTTTGGTTTGGTTTGGTTTTTTTTTCAGAAGGGAGGACTTGTTTTCTGACCAGTTTTCAATCATTTTTGTTCACCCGTGAACAAAAATGATTAACAGTTAAACAGTTTAAGCAACCTCAGGGCCCAAATAAGCATTTTTAGTGGAGATGTACAGGAAAGCATCTGTACCTGACAGGCAAGCCAGCATCTCTCAGGGATTTGGCTGTTCCTCCAGAGGCAATTAAACCCAGGCCAAGAGCATTCAGGCTCTTTGCAAACTCCACCAGGCTGGTCTTGTCAGAGACGCTGAGTAAAGCTAACAGGTGGGAAGAGCACAAATATTTTGGTTTTAGAAGTGGAACAGAGGAAGAAAACAACAGAACGCAGAGAGGGAAGCCTTTATAAAATGTTATAATTTACGAATCTTCTCTGATGCGAGGTGCCCGGGGAGAGGAAGGAGGCGACCACCAGTGCTTCGCAGCGCTCCCCCCACCTCCATAACGGAGAAACCCCTTTCCACCCCCGGGCAGGAGGAGGCAGCGCTGCCGCTCCCGCCTCCCCGCCTCAGGATTCCGAACGCGAGACATCCCCTCACGCCCGTCCCGGCTCCTCTTCCCCCCCACCCCCGGGGGCAGCTCAAACCCCTCCGTCACACCGCAGATCGAAGCCCAGAGGGAAGGCAACACCCCGCTCCCCACACCCCCCTCCGGGCAGGGGAACTACCGGCCGGCCCTCGCCTTCCGGGGCCACCCGTGTTTAGCTGAGCCCGGCGTGGCGCCGAGGACGCCTCGGCCCGGCGGCCATTTCGCGGCGCGGCGGGAGGGCGGTTATCCCCTCACCCACCCCCCCGCCCCGGGGCGGCTCCCACCGCCGCGACCGGTGGATCGCAGCCCACCCCGGGGCTTCGCCGCTTCCCCTCTCCCCGCGTTACCGAGCTGCTGCCGGGCGGCCATGGTGCCGTCGGTGGGTACGCAGCGGCGGTGGGGAGGGAGGGAGGGAGGGAGGAAGGAAGGAAGGAAGGAAGGAGCGGCGGCGGCCCGGCGGGATTTGGGCACCCGCTGCACGGAGGGCGGGAGCCTGAGGGGGCGGCCCGGCCCGGCCGGGGCGGGGAATGGAGGGAAGGTGGCGGGGTGGTAACGGAGGGGTGGGAGTGGGTGTCCACGCTGCGTGGTGGGTGTGCGTGGGGGTGAGGGGGTGTGTGCCCTCCTCACCCAGATCCCGCGGGGACAGGGTGGGTGGCCTCGGGGCTGCCAGGCGCAGGCCCAGCACCTTCAGGCCAGGGTGCAGGGTCTTCTGGGGCCCCCGTAGCGTCAGGAAACCCAGCACACTCGGCAGGGGAAAAACGAGGTGTAGGGGAGGCAATACCTCATTGCAGGGAAAAGTGGTACAATAAGGACAATTCATTTTTCGCAGAAATACCCACTGGAATTTCACCTGTGGAAAATCCTCTCGCAGACCTTGCAATCTACCGATGAGCAGGGGCAAAGGCAAAACACTTGTTTACCAAGTCTGAGGTAAAAAATTAAGCTTGCAAATCATAAAATGATGCTTTTCTTCCCTTTATTTACTTTCTATTTTTCTCTGTAAGGGGAATTACTAGGGGGAGTTTTTTTCCCCTACAGGCCTCCACATTTCCTGGAACTCCTTGCAAAAGAGTTTTTCTTGTTTTCTTTCTAGCTTGTGGTTGACAGGCTAGCACTGACAGAACGTGTTGGATTTACCATCACTAGTTAAAATCTGCGCCGTGCCCCTGTACACCCCAGTGGGGTTGAAGTGCAGACTGGGGACAGCAGCAACCCGTGCTGCTTGGCAGGTAGAGAGCTCTGCAGTTAATTTGCAGCCCCTGGCCGTCACCCTGCCAGTGTTTGCACGAGGCCTCTCCACGGCTGCCCTGTCACGTTGGCAGGACGCAGTCAGCACTGCCATTCCCAGCGGGGTAGCTTTGCCCGGCAAAATGGCAAACGTTTTGCAGGTAGCAAGTCCAACACGCTGGGACGCGGTTGCCTTCTTCTAACATGCACATCCCTGACGCCTCTGGGCTGGTGGGGACCTGGTATGTGGGTTTTGAATCAGGTCCTTGAGCGATAAAGTCGGCATGGGCAAGCCCCTGAGACATCTCCTTACTTCTCTTGTGTTTTCATCGTTCACGTAGGTGTTCACTGTACACTTGCAGCTCCCAGAGCAGGCAGGCTGCATTAGGCTCTCCACTTCCATTTAAAAAGGAAAAATAAATGAAAGTTTCTAGATCTTGCAGACAAAAAGCTGGGAAGTGCATAACAACTGGAAGGCCCAGAAACTTGGCTGTTTTGATTTGTGAATCTCTGGGCTTGGGCAGTATTGCCTGTGTAAGAAAGAGTCAAGCAAGAAATACTAAACACACTAAATAAACCCAGTATATGTATTACTCTTAGTAGCAGCTAGTGACAAGCAGTAATAAATTACTGTTCAGAAGTGTGGCTGGGGCCAAATGAAAATATACTGTTAAGTGGTACATGAGCACTGTCATTATGAAAATACATACCTTGGAGAGAATAAAAGTTGCATGAAGAGTACAGATCTGTACAGCTGAGGTGGGCTTTGGGATATGATTAATGTATGTGAAAATGAAAAATTTGACAGAGTGCTGCATATTTATCCAATGTTGGAGAGCAATTGTGTATTCTGGTGCAGCGCCTAAGAAGCTGAGGAACAGCGCGCATGCTGGTTGGGAAGCAGGGTGTTTTGTGATACCGTAGAAACTTCGAGTGAGGGGGTGGCTGTCTCAGCCTGTGCACAAGAGGATGGGGCTGCCACTGATTTCAGACAAACAGTCAGAGGGACGATATCAGCGTAAATAGCGGCGTTTGCTTTTTCAGCTTGTCCAGCAGTTTGTTGTCCCCTGGCTCAGGAGATGAGGTTTCTGTTTGCGCAGAGGCTTGCGTGGCAGGAGGGCAGTTTGTGTTTACCCCGTGTCCTCTCTTGGACTGACGTGTGACAAGGGGTGTTCTGGCTGTGTGCTAGAGGGATGTGTGGCTTTGGATGTGAGGGGTACGTCCTGGTTTGGGGATGGCCATGCTGGGAAAACAAACTCTGCCTCCCCAAAGCTTTAGTTTTACTTCATAGAGCTTAACTAATTAACTGGTTTCGGTGATGTTTAGAAGATGTTCAAATATCCTGTGCTCTGCTCATGTCCCATCATTTATTCAATAGGAATGAGGTCTCACTGGAGTTTTTCCTGCTGTTTTAAAGCATTGCAGAAGCTTGTCTTGAGCCAAGAATGCAGTAACATCATATTGGAAATCATGGGAAGAGATAAATACTAGAATTATAAATACCAGATTAAGGTTATTTCTAAATCATACTAGGGCTTACATCCAAGAAAGAAAAATCAGGCTTAATTAGCAATGTACTCTGCTGTGTTAATAAGGAGAGGTAGAAAAAGGATGAAGCTGAATAGAGACAGACAAAAGGGATGGCGTTCCTGGTTTTGCTGTTGTTAGGACAATATCCTAGATTCCTTTCTCTTGAGACTGTAGGGAGTAATAGCAATGCTTTTTAGCTTGGCTCTGAGTGCTAATTGTAAGTCTGCTCTCTATTGTTTGTTTGGGTTTTTTTTCCATGTAACACACCAAGAAGAGTGTAGAGAAAACAGGTTAATTTGGCCATGTATTAATTTGTTAGGGTAGGAGGCCAACAAGCTAGCAGAGGGGTGGGCTGGGCCTGGCAGTGGACCAAGGAAGACCCAGCCAAAATGTAGGAAACCAAAGTGAAAGTCCATGGTTGGTCTGGTTTGGGGCAACCCTGGCTTCAGAAATGAAGTGTCATTGGTGATGAGTGTTACAACGGTGGTCTGATCTGGATCTGCCCTACATTTATCAATGAGATAAATGTATCTCATTGCCATGAGGCTGCTTTGGAAAAGCATGATATTGTGGGCATCTCTGCCTGTAAAAAAAAAAAAAAAAAAAAAAATTCAGCTTTGAAATTTTTCATCATATTGAGTTTATTTTCCTTAACCAGGCCCTGCTTTCATTTATATACCTCCCCACACCCTATTCACATACAAACAACCCCTTGGCTCTTTTATGTTCTTTCTGAGCTGCCTTCAAGAAGAGGTTGCGATGTCTCAGCACGGCGGTATTTAGCATGATGTAAGGCAAATGCATACATCTCTGTCCTGCCCAAACTCCTGTTTTCTTTACTGACAGTTACTTAAATGGGAAGCAAGGAAGCATAAGTGAGAAAGATGTTACATTCCCAAGGGGTGCTGCTGTCATCTGCATTGTTCTGGTATCGGGTCTCTTCCTTCAGGAGGCTGCTTGCCAGACACTGGGCCTCAGTTTCTCCGGTCTTACAGAGACCACAGCCTTGCAAGCACTTGTATACAGCCCTGTGCTCAGTATTGTGGGATTACTTACCGCAGAGTTGAGTACTCATGAAGGTGCATGCTCAAGCAGGCTTCAAATGCCCCATCTCATATGTTGCACAACAGTAGAGATGGGAGTGGAATTTAATATGGGCTATTTCTCAATGGTTAGTGCTATATCCAGTCTTCTGGTTTATCTGCCTTTTGCTTTAAGGGTTTATGAAAACTGCAGGGTGTAGTCATTTTGATGTATTCTGGGAGAAGAAGAGCAGCTAAGTATTGCTTCGCTGAACCTCGTTTGAAAGCTGCATCACACTGCCCATGCCACTTGCCACCAGTTACCAAACCTCTGGGGTAGCTTCAGCAGCTAGGCTGGTGAGCAGGCTGGCTGGGAGTACTCCACAGTAACTGAGAGACTCAAAAGCTCCGATGCATTTCGAGTTTCTTTTCAACCCTTATCAGCTTGGAGCAGCTTTTGTTTTACGGTGTTCCTTGGAGGTCCCATTTAAATCACATGCGCGGGGCTGGCATACTGTCTGTCGGCTGTCCTTGTAAATTCGTGATCAGGGTCCCACGTAGCTGCAGAGATGATGACTAGCCTACTAGCTAAGGTTCAGAGACACCAAAGAGCTGTGTGTGTACAGTTTCACCTGGGGTTTGAAGGTTACGTCCCCCTGTTCAAGCACCAGTGTAAGTGGTCAGTTTTCCCAAACCTTTGATATCACTGACTGATGCCTTTCCTGTGAAAGAAATGACTTCCTTGTAATAGAATAAATATTGCAGATTTCGACCTGAGTTATTCCTGTAATGCTCTGGATTATGAATGAGACCCAAAGGTGCATAAACCAAACAACAATTTGTTTTCTGAATGTTCCCATTCCTTTCCTCACAGAGGCTTGTTCCTATCCAAGCACAGAAAGAATAAGAATAATAAAAAGGTAAGAAATAGTTTCTCCTGTTGGCAAATTGGTGCCTACTTTATTGTCTGAAACCCCCATGCAGTGAGACAATGAATCCCAGAGCGTGAAATCCTGTGTTGGTGGGTGAGGAAGCAGCCTGTGATGTGTAAGCAAAAGGGCAAAGCGGTGTCTCACAGAAAGGTTGTGTGCCCTCAGAGCAGCCTCAGCTGGGCAAGGTGGAGGCCAGGGTGGTGATATGTTACTGATGTAGAGGGTGCACTTATGGGAGGAAGGTGATGCTTGAAAGCTGTGACTGAACAGGGCTATGTGTAACTGCAAGTATGGGCTTTGCACTAAACAAAAAAAAAATCTCATCCACTTTGAGGATTTTTATGTGCTTCTTTGAGCTATTCACATGAAAGAAAGAACTCCCATTAAAAAGAAGTGGGGAAATGTTTGGGGATTTTTTTTTTTTTTTTAATTTAGTTGCAGAGAAACAATATTATCCTCAAATAACACCAGGATGCTTTACGTTTTCTCTAATCGCTCTGAAATCACTGACCCTTTCCCGGCGGATCTGGTGTTACAGTCACCTCCCTTCGCCCCCAGCTCTCCAGACACCTGCAGTGGATGGCTTCGTGTGCTCGGGTGGGGAGGCTGGTGCCGGGAGAGCAGCCCTGCGGGGATGCTGCGGAGCTGTGCATGGACCGGGCTCCCACTAGAGCGCGCTAGGACAGCTAAAATGGGGATGGTTTTCTTCTGGCATCGGAATGGAACCATCAAAGATGCCTACGTAAGAAATGGCACCTTTGTTTTTAAAACAGGGAAATCTGTCTGATTTCCCCGTCTTTTGGCTGCAGTTTCCGCGGATGAGGCTGAAGCGTGCTGCAAAGCCAGCTGTAGCTGCCTGAGTGCACTGAGGTTTAGGCTGAGTCAAGTGCTGAGAAAGACCTTGTGGAAGACCCAGCCTGTACACAGAGGGCAGGGAGAAGTTTTGTTCTCAAGCGCTTTATTTAACTTGTCTCATCTCACAGTCCCTCAGGTTTAGCTTACTGCTCTGTATGACAGAGGAAGTGCTGTACTTCAACAAGGGCAGGAGTCGATCTCAAGGTCCCATTCATGCCTTATTTGTGCCTTTCAAAACTGCCCCTAACAAGCCTGCCCATCATCACAGAAGAATTTTCTACCTCAGTCAGTACTTGAACCCAGGCTCCTAGACCCTAGCCCTTGTTTGCTACCCTCATTTGCTTCATGTTTACTTAATTAGCCAGCTGGAGCGTAACTCCTTTCATGATCTACAGTCTAATACATAAAGATGACAGTGACATGAATCTTGGCTTAGGATTCAATTTGCATGTTAATTCACTGTGGTTCCCCAGATATTTGGAATTTGCTCCAACAGGATCTGGGAGATGATGAAATGTTCCCTGGGTGGGGTGTTCACATGTCTCCCAGCAAGAGCCTAGGGGGATAGGTGACATAGTTTTACTGTCCACCAGGCATCATCTGTTGTAGAGTGTGAGGGATCTACAAGCAAAAAAGAATGCAAATATAGTCAAGGCTGATTGTAAAGAGTGAAGAAACATCTGGAAATCAGTGAAGCATGGCAAGAGAGACTGCAACAGATTAAGAAGGCATTTTATATAGCAATCCAGACTCAGTTATCTTTAGTTCACAAAGTCCCTGAGACACTTGCCTAGGGGAGAGAGAGTCTTGAGATGGGGAGGAAAAAGTAATTTCTGTGAGTTGAACGCTAGCCCATGTTGGCTTTGAAGGGTTTAGGCACAAGCCCCATCACTCAGTTCCATCAAGCTTTCTGCTCACCTTTCTGTCTAATGTCCAGGAGCTGGTTTACAGGGAAGGGAAAACACTGTGAGCCTGTTTTCATTTCCAGCTCGCTGGGGGTCCCAGGAAACCCTGTCACATTGCTAACAGGCTCAGAGGAGACCTGACAGCAAATGCAGGCAGAGCTGCCAGTTTGCAGCATGCCTGAAAGAACAGCAGCTTGCCAAAGAGAGCACAAGGAGTCTCTCCTGGAAAGACACTCATAGGTGTTTATTTATGTGTGTTACATTACAGCAAGCTGTGATCCGGACCCCCGAGAGCTAGGATATAGGATAAAAACAGGTCTTGCCGCAAGACCTTGTGATCTGAATAGAAATCATGGCTAAATAGGAGGATGGAAAAAGAGACAGTTGTATGAAGAGACATGTCCGGCATCATACAGCAGTCAGTGCCACAGCCAAGGAAGGCTTGGAGCAGGCTCTAACTGGCAGATGTTTTTATTCTAATAAAAGATGTTCTTAGTTGCAGCAAATCGTCCAGTTTCAGATTTTGCTGATTTTATGCATAGTCTAATTTTAGCAACAAAAAAAACACAGAAGGAAAGAGAGAGTGAAACATTTTTTTCATAAATCACTCCCTCTTTGTTTTTTTCCTCCTGAGAAACTGGACCAGGTCACTGTATTTTGGCCTTAGAAGCATGGATAACATTTTAATGAATTGTGGAGGAAAAAAAAAAAAGAAAATAAATGTTGTTTCTTTTCTGTGTTCAGAACTCCATGGCTTTGGATTCCCCAGGAGTTTCTTATGCTTTCTGAAGTGCTGTTATCCTGTATGCCTTGCCTTCATAATCAGTTTTCGCTCCTTTCTATTCTGACCTTCCTTGCTTAGAGTCTCCAGTTGCAGCAGGACAAGTTCTGGCTTTTCAGAATCATCTCACTGAAGTTTTGTGGCTAGGAATGACTAGAAAAGGAAGGGTTTTATTCCCCAGAAAACATCATTAAACAAACCCCTTTTATTTTTCACCTCAAAATCATGTTTTTCAGCTTTTCATTAGAAAACAAGTATTTTACATTGATCAGGAAGCCTTAAAATGAACATTTCCAGGTTCTAAAATAAGCAATGTAATTTTCCAGATAATATTTTTTGGACAAATAGGATTTAGTCATGTAGCTACTCTTCCCTTAACCAGCATCCCCAGGAAAACTATTGAGCAGGCTTTGCCCAGCTCCAAACTTGGGAAATGCAAGTTCTGCTTCCTTCATGATAATCCTGTGCAAATTAGGTGAGGGGTGTTTGTGTTCCCTGGCATGCAATCAGGGGGCAACAACATGTCCACATTTGCAGCACAGTTGAAATCTGTTGATGAGAAGCCCCGAGCAGGACTGAGTTACATCAGTCATAGGCACAGACTCTGCCTGTGTGGATGTGGCAAATCCACCTGTAAGAGGCAGGGAGCCTTCAGGATGGGGATGACAAATACCACTCCTCGTTAAGGCAGAGGTGAGGCAGGTACTAATTACCCTGGAGCTGCAGTCGCGATTCTTGTGGTTCCTGCCAGCATGCAAGCTGTGTCCTGACTCGCTTGTTGATTCCTGCAGATCAGCAGTGAAGAAGGTGGCTGGGTCTGACTCTTCTGGGGTGAGAACAAGATTAGCGTTGGCTTTGTGGTGGCTCCACACAAGCTCCACACTAGCTTTTGGTTGTCTCCATACTTTTCAGGCATTGAAACTGTGTCTCTGTGCCCATCTCTGCCCAGTAGCTCTTGTTCTGGAGTCACTGGAGCTATCTGTCATGCTTTAATTGTAGAGCTGTTTTTCCTGGACTAAATTAACAGATGCATGGGGGTGACAATTTTGGTCCCATATGAGTTCAGTGGTAAAAGCTGAGTCTGGGACTCAGGCCAAGGCAGCGGGGCCAGAGGGAACTTCATGGGACTTCTCGCAAAACACAACTACAGACTTTCAACCATGTTCTTCAATTCACCTAAAGTTCTCACCAGCCCCGGTTTTTAATTAATGATAATGTCATTAATCACATAATTATGGCCTCATCCCATTGTCTTACAAGACTTGGGTGACTAATAAGGACAGGGTAACACTTCAGTTTATTTGCTGTGTTTCATTGACTGATTTAATGTTGTTGAAAAGAAGCAAACGTGCTGGGCACAGAATTCCCAGAACATAAAATTTTGCTGACAATATGCAACACTTAGCTATTTCTGGAGAGCTGGAGAGTAGGATTTTTTTTTTATTTACACTGTTTTTCGCATAAGTACACACCTTGTCAGAACCTGGAAATAGACTTGCTTGGGTCTGATCACGTCCATTTAACTCATCTCACAGGCACACATCAGCATTGTAACAAACACACAGGGGAAGAATGATTTCTCTAGGCAAGAGGCAGTTTAATCATGATGGGTCAGATAAAAATCCTTTAAATGGAACATGGGGAGTTCTTCTTTTATAGATTAACTCCTGCAAGGGGCTGAAATCCCAGTGTTAGGCAGCTTCAAATCCCACTGATGCCATAAACCATAGCAAGGAGCACACTCAGACTAAGAGTTAAGGGTAGATGTGATTGAATCATGTGAAATGTTTTTTATTCCTGGATTAATGTTAGACACCCGGGTCTAATGTTACGATTTGGGGAAAGGATGGTTAATGCTTCACATCCTGTTTTTTTATTCAGTTTTGACATTTCTCTGCCGAGGTCCTCCTTTACTGATCCACTGTTCCTAACTTTACTGGATTATCAGCATCATCCCATCTAGAAAAAGGGTAGCTCTTTTCTTCAGAGATGTTTTAGGCTAAAGGGATCCTCTTCTAAGCATCTTGGCTGTAGGGAAGATGCATAATGCTGAATTTCACGGGGTTCCTTGTATTCCCAAAGAAGCGGGAATAAGCGACAAGGCCGCGGGAATCCAGCATTTGACATCCAATCTCCAGCTCTGTTGCAGACCCCCGGTGTGGCAAGTGGAACAGATCCTACCCTCATACAACAGAAATAAGATGGGGCTGTCGTACGGAGCAGATTTAGCCCTCCCAGTTAAACCCATAAGAAATTTCCACACTATTAACTAAAGCATATGCCTTAGTTCCTGCAGCTACAGCCAACATTGCTGACTATGCCAGCCTTTGTTTAACACAGGGCTGTGGCTGGTTCTTCCTGGCTGGTGCTGCTCAGAGGCTGGGCCTGGGTCTGCTGATGTTTGCAGCGGCCACCCTCTCTGTGCTCAGGGGTGGCATGAGCAGGACTGCATGAGGGTGGGCTCTCTCTACATTTGGTGCTTCACCAGCACCAGGAGCATCAGCCGGTGCCCTGCTCGCTGTCAGGCTGCTGTGTGTGCCTCTGCCTGGCTCCTGCTGGGGTCAGCCCATCTGTAATAGCTGCCTGTGCATTTCCCTCTGAAATCAGCTCATCTTGGAAGATGCTCAACAAAATATGTTGTACTGATTTTCTTCCCCGCAGGCCAATCTACCATTCTGAGTTGGGCAGAAAGGACCCTGCTTAACGAGGTACCTCAAAGCTACTGATCTGTGCTAATCCAAAACAGCCACCACTGGATTAATTCCTTCCAGTCCTTTCTCATCTCCTGATTTTACCTTTTCACTGCCGTACAGTATTTATTTTCTCTTCTGTCCAAAGACTTGTCATTTGGTTTGCAGCTGGCTTTTGCTGATCGCGTGATTTCACTGCAGATCTTGCAATAATTAGTGGTTTACATTTTTTTCTGAGGACAGTAAGACTTCTTGGTGGTTTGTTTTTGTGTTGTTTTGTTTTGTTTTGTTTTCCAGAAAGTGAAACTCTAGTTCAATTATTGCAGAAAACTGAAAGTTGCAACTGAAAGTTGCATGAGGGTTGACAACTAGAAGGCAGACATTCAGAATATATGGAGTGTTTTTATAAGCCCGTTAATTTTCAAACTAGTTTCACAGTTTCCAAGCCTAACTTGAAGGGTTTGAGCATTTGGGGTGGGCAGTACTACACAAACAATATCCATTTCAAACACATGGGCAGCCACAAGCCTCTCATTGTTGGTGCTGTGAAAACATTGCTATTTCTCCTACAAATAATAACATGTAATATTATTCATACTAGTTTGATGTCCCACTTGGAGCTGTGTCATGCAATGCACCAGTTTTGTTTTCGTCTTGATACTCATTTCTTTTACTTCAATCTGGTAGCTGAAATACAACAGCCTCTAAGCTGGTTTTACTGTTTCCCTCTGATTTTTGGTTGTGCTCAGGTTAGCACTTGTCTTTGTGCTCCTTGCCTTTCCCCCTTGTTCTCTTCTCTACGACATGACTGAAATTTGTTTGCACAGGATTTTTATGAACTTCTGCACTCACTAACGATGGGCCAACTTGTCTTGTGAAATTTCCCCCATCAGTTTTCCACTTTGACATCTCCTGCAGCCAGCCACTCCTCAGCATTAATTTCGATCACTTCCCCCACTTTTCCAGGAAGAAATTCTGATTAGGCAATAAATGATGGGCTGTCCATCATTTTATGCCAGTCACAAGTTCCATGGTGCTTCTCAGCCTATAACACACAGATCATTCTTAATCAACTGACGTGAGCCACGGGTGAGAGAGCTAAAGACCTATTTCCATTGCCATCTCCTTGTGATCCTGTCTAACATTACAGAAGTAGGGCAGAGCCATTGTAAGCGCCATGTAACAGTGCAGCACAGCTGATTAAAAACCTGCAAAGCTCAGATGGTTTCACAAAAGTCCTGTCAGTCAGCTTTCATTTGATTTCAGGTCTTATTTTCATTTATTTACAGTATCGCCCATTATGTATAGAGTGTTTGCTAAACACTGAAGAATAATGGTCCTGTCCCACGTAGCTGACAGCAGAAGGGCTGACAAAGGGAAGGAATGCAGTAAAAGTGGTAATTTATGTATGATTCATGCTTCCCAGCCAGCTGTGCTGATAAAAAATGGCCAGTTTTATGGGAAGGTTGGAAAACAACCACAACAAAATTACCTTTGTGAAAAAAAATACAAAATATTTGGACCAGCACTTTGATTAAAGATGACTTATTGCTGTCAGTACAGGAAGAGGAGTCCTGAAGAGGCATTTAGATTTCTCAGATGCAGGTCTGTGTAAGGGAAGATGTTTCTGGCATGGACACCTGCACCTAAGATAATATGGAGGCAGCAGCAGCAGATCTTGCCTACGGCACACAAAAAGCTGATAAGGAAGCAGGAAAACAGAGGATACTAAGTATGAGAGATGAGAATTGATAAGGCAGGGGTGGAGTTATGAGCAGAGGGCAGTTGGTGAGGCAGGGAAGGAAGTGATTGGAGGTAGTTTTTCGGCAAATTGCCAAGTAGTCATAGTCCCTTATCCACCTAATGCAGAGAATTCTGCAGGAAGATCTGTGTTTTCATCCACCTGTGTGACTTGGGGTCTGGCTTTGCTCCACTTAGAGGCAATGACAGACTCCCATTGATTCATGGGAGGCTTAGAAATCAAAGAAAACTTGCTGTGGCAACTGGCTAATTCGATAAAAGCATCGATTTCTCCAGCTGGACAATTAAAGAGCATGAATGCAGTGTAGCTGGTTTCTGTCTCTGCATTAATGTAACAAATGATCATTGATTCAAGTGAGAGGAAACTGTACCCCACAGGAAAGGACCTTCCATGTTAAAAAATCACCCAGCCTATGTGAGGTGGTCTTTAATGTGCCAAAGATAGAGGTAGTTACCATTCATTGGGAATCCTTTGCCTGCATTTCCCTACCTAACCTGTCATTCTGTTGTAGAGCACCCTTGGGTTCTGCATCGATGGCCATGGAACAGTTTGGGGTTTGTCTGAAACACTGACTTTATCAGCTAGCCTTCCTGTGGAGAGTTTGAGAGTCACTCTTTTGGACTGAGACTCTTCAGTACCTGCAGAGCAAAAGGCAGCTTAGAGCCATGCTCATCCATACTTGGCACAGCTGAGCTGCCTGTGCTGGATGTTTATTGTAAAACAAAACCAGTCTTCATGTTCATACTTTCCTTCCTTGAATTCTCCAGCAACTGAAAAAGGGTTTCCCGCAGCCACAGCACAGCAGCACCAGTCTGTGTGTTGTTTCAGCCACTTCAGAAAATGGGAGGAGAAAAACGTCTGCATCTTCTCTGTCTTTCCTTCTTACACTGGTTTCTCATGGACATTCTTCCTGATTTCTCATGGACATAAAAACAAACACCATATCTGCATCCCCACTGCAGCTAAGGGGCGCAGACACCTGGACACATTTGTCCCAGGGCAAATCTGGAGGTGACTCCTTTCTGCTCTTCGTAGTATGTGTTGGTGAGCAGGACTTAGGAGTTAGTTGACTGGGTCCTCCTCACCTTGCAGAGCAGCTGAGGTAAAGGCAGATGCGCAGGGACAGGGAAGACCCCAGAAGGTGGATGCAGGAGCCCATGGGGTTCAAAACAGGTAGTGGGAGCACCTCACAGCACCACTTCAGTGATGGCACTAGTTTTCCCCTGCATTCATGACAACTGTCTCTTCCCCATAAAAAAGGAACTTCTCAAAGCACTCATGGTAGCTGAAAATGGACCCTGATATTTTCAGGGCTGCTGGGTAGTTGCAAACTTTGGTTACAGCTTCATGCTTTGCTGCACTGGCTCAGGAGTCGGTGCCTGATGCAGCATGATGACACTTCTTTCATAGGCAACTGGTTTGCCACTGTCCGTTCATAAACCCCTTGTGCCTGTTGAGATTAGCTGTAACAGTCTTGAGGCATATGGCTAAAACCTGAACTAACTGCACCTAACTACCTTCACCAGAGAAGCCCTGGCAGATCAGACTGCAGGGCTTCAGACCAGCTCCCAAGGGTAGACTAACTTGGCAACAGGGAACACATCCTGGTGTCCCCAGCTCCTAATTTCCAGGCTGGCTGGTGTGTATGGGCTGCCAGTGTCGGTGGGTGCCATGGTTATGCTGCAGCGCTGGCACAGAGGCACGGTTGCTGCTGCTGTTCCCTGCTGGGGATGGTAACTTGGAGTGGAGGGGCAGGACAGGCAGCATTTTAAGAGCTACTGTTGTTTGCGTCAGCGTACAGGAGTCAGGGAACTGACCTGGGCAATGTCTCATTTTCACATTGATCCGTGGGCTTTGACGTAGAGCAGACTCACCTCGATAACGGATGGGACATCCCAACACACACTGACCTGCCAGAGATAACCATCTCCTATCATCACCTTGCAACAGTAAGCCACTGCTTCTGTGCTTGATGTCTTTTTTTTTTTTTTTTCTTCCTTTTCTGGTAGCCTGCACCTGCAATAGAGATGTTCTGAGAGGCCCCAGAAAACACAATGCTCCTGCTTTTCATCCCAGAACAGGACTTAAGAGGTGTGATAAGAGTTGTGGAACATTAACGTAGCAGGATGCTCGGTGCTAGAGGGCAGGAGGGATATTGTGACCAGCCACCAGGATAAAAGCTGAGCTGCTTTACTGATAGAAAGTGGCTGTTAGAAAAATGCGTCTATTAAAAGGTTGGGTGTGGTCTTGCGTTCTGGATTGACACTTGCACGAGCTGGTAAATCATACATAATGAATACCATACGAGGTTAATTTTGTGTATTTGGGGTGGCCGTGACCAGCCCATTAGAAAAATACCAGTTTTCTCAGAGGATGCCAAATTGCTGGTTCTTGTTATTTCTGCAAATAATACTGAATCTGTAACTTGTGTAAGAGCAGCTTATTGCAGTATTTGGTGGTCAGATTTGGAGTGTTACCTGGGTAGTTGCTTACTGTGCTTCTCTTCACTGATCATGGGAACAACTCCTAGATTCAAATTTCTCATGTGCAATGGGCAGAGGGACAACCACAAGTTCAGTTTTGCTATCCCAAAGCATTCAAAAATTGTGACAATTTTGTATTATATGATGTTTCTGACATCCATGTCTTGTTACAGTTCATGGTTTTCAGCATGTCTTTTCAGTTGTGAGGGCTGAAAGGGGATCTTTTGCTTTAAGACAGTTCTCTCACTTATACTGCAGATCCCAGCACAAGGAACATTAGGGAAAAAATGAAATACCCAAGAGCACCAAACTGCAAATATTCTTTCAGAATAGAACACAGGATTTGCTCCCAGTAAACTGTCAGTACTCTTGCTGGAAGTGTAGAGTGCTTGCTGGAAAGCTCTGTGAAAAGCGCCAAACAGACTTGTTTAAAAATTCAGCTCCACATTGACAGACTTAGAACTTTTTCCCAAGTAGTAACATAGCTCTGTTCTTGTAACTGTTGGTAGCTGTCACAGAAGCTTTTTGTTTCCTAGCAAAAAATACCAGAGGCAACAGTGGTACGTTCAAGAGAGCTTTGATGCAGAATGTTCAAAAGCGTGATTTCTATTCCCTCTCCAAAGCCTGGCCCCCAGAAACCTTCCTTGACCTCTTCCAGGCATGAAAGAGTCCCACATGGGCCTTGGTGCTCTTCTTCATAAAATTCTTCCATGTCCTCCCCACATGCATCTTGCCAAACAGACAGCTGAAATGTTACCAGCAACGCTTTGTTCTGTGGATGGATTTTGAATATTAATAAGATGGTCAGGGAGAATGGGACTATTTCATGTCTTGTCAAAGCGGCACAAGTACGAGAATGCTTTTATGAGACTGGCCACTGCTCCTCCCTCCTCTAGATCATCTCTTTCATGTGCCTGAGCGGGACTGAGGTGATAGTCAGCTTCATAAAGAACTGTAACAGCATGGAAAACAGCTCAGGAAGTAGTTTATGAACAGCAAAGAGAAAACTCAGAGACAGAATGAAAAAGATAAAAAAAAAAAATAAAAAAGCCGATTGCAGTTTTAAGTTGAATTTCCACTACCTTCCAAGCGGGCATTCCAGTACAAGTACATTAAATTCACTTATTACTCAACAGCCAGGGCTATTTAGCAATAAAGACCTCTGGCACTGAAAGAGACTCAAACCAAATCTTTCCAGCCAGCAATAAAACGCAAGGAGTGTCATGCTGAAGATCACTGGGTCGCACAGCTTGTTAAAGCAAGAGGCTGGAGGCTGATTTGTGCAATCGCTGCAAGTGATGTTGTCCTGTGACACACTCACTGTCATAGATAACTGCCTTGGAGATTAAAAAAGAAAAAATGAAATATAGCCCTGCAAATGCAGTTCTGTAGCCATAGTAAATGAAACTGTGCACGCGCACACACACACACACACACAGGACATGAGGGCTTTTTGAAACTTGATCCAGGCTGCATTAGGAATTGTTTTTATAGCTGTTGATTGCTGTCTGTGAAAAAAAAAAAATAACTGCAAGTGACACTTGTGCATCCCAGAAAATGAGAAAAAAAAAAGCCTCAAAGCCAATGTGTGCAACAGAGTCTTATCTGGAAGTCTCCAGCTTCCAGTCCAGGCCAAAGGGAGAAGGCAGTGTGGGGTTTTCACATTTTCTCATATTAAGTTTTGATTTCTGTGGTGCTTGGCATTGCATCCATAGCATACAGAGTGCCTTCCAGCCATCAAGGAGAGGCCTCTGGCTCCCACAATCTGGTGTCCCAGTCCTGCAAGGATGCCATCACAGGCTTTTCTTCCAGTGTGCAGGTAGCTGTTCCACACTACAGTTGTCTGTGGAGGTAAGCATGTGTATAAATGACTGTGGAAGTGGGGCTTTGAGTTATTTAAGGGCTATAAATTGTAAGATGTTTTCTTCTGGGGATTTTGCAGGGAGATGCAATTTTGCCCTGCTCATACTCCAAGGGAAACCTCAGCTGTAGAAATATGTGTGTAGTTAGCTGATACACCATGCCTGTCACCGTGGCTGCATTTGCACTGTTCCTGCTCAGCTCAGAGCTGAAGGAGAGGTCACATCTGTGTTACTGATTGTGGCTGAACAACCCACACCGTGGTGGGAGTCCCAGCTTGGGTCTCCCCCCAGCAGCAGGGAGGAGGGTGATGGGAGAGTGACTCAGTGCACCAGAAACGGACCACAAAGCCCTCTGCCACGAGAAAGCACCTGAATGTAGTGTTAGCAAGCTATCTTACTACCAGCTGAAGGCAGAGGCCCCAAAATTACCTAATTTTCAGGGGACTGAACGTACTTAACTCTAAGCATTGCAGCCACAGCTATAGATGCCTCTCAAAATCAGTAAAATTATAGGGACTCTTCAATATTCAAAGAAAGGTGCTGCTGAAACTACCTATGTTCTTACTCCAGAGCCTGGGGGGGGGAAGTTATTCCACCTTCTCACATGCATGGAAATTTTTTGTCAAAAATCTATCTTCCTTCCTAAAAACATTGTTTAACCAAGGCTTGATAAGGATTTTTTTAAAATTAAGATTTTCATCTTCATCAACTTCTCCATAAAATTTCAGATACTTCACTGTCAAAAACCATCCATTTGGACCACTTGCAAGAAATTGCATTGAAATGGCATTAATATATGGGACTGAGTGAGTCTCTGTACATACCAGTAGTGTAGGAACACAGTGTTTTACGTTAATGGAGCCCCAAGGCTCTTGTCTGTCTCAAAATGCTGCATTCTTGGAAAACTTCTGTGCCCAAAACAATGTGAAAATAGTCATGTGGCTCAGAATTGCTTGCAATATTTTATTCCATTGCTAGCCTCCCCTTTTTCCAAATTAATCTATGCCTAACTTGCTTCAAGCAAATGGAGGAGACAAAATGTTGGTTCTACAGTAGCTGGAGTAGTCATGCAAGCCTATGTCTAGATATCACAGACTCCTCAATATTGCTGTTCTTGTGCTGAGATGAGAAATTTTTCCTATGGGAGACATTTGATCTGTTGGTTGATGATTTCTGCTATTACATGTTATGATATTTGCGCACTCTAGGTTTCTTCATACAAGTTAAACAGCCTGCACTGGTGAGAAGGTTAATGCCTATGTCATCTGACTGACACTGGATATTATCTCCGTGTTTATCCTCTGGTTTAACTTCTAGGAAGAAGTTATATCCTAGAAAAATATCACAATCTGATTTGCTCAGATGTCCTTACTGTTGCCTCTGAATTATTGGAATGGCACAAACTGAGGCTTGTTCATCTATTTCTTGTGAGATACATGTGTATATATATGTATATTATAGCCTGTCTTGAAACTAGTTTTGGAAAACAAGGCATCAGCTAGCTCCTTTCAAGGGGTTATGTAGATTAGTATCTACATACAGAGAGTGCACTCTTTTGTGGTAATTTTTCCTCAAGCAGACATGGAATCATAGAATCACAGAATGGTTTGGGTTGGTAGGGACCTTAAAGATCATCCAGTCCCACCCCCCCTGCCCCGGGCAGGGCCCCCTTCCCCCAGCCCAGGGTGCTCCCAGCCCCGTCCAACCTGGCCTTGAACCCTTCCAGGGAGGGGGCAGCCACAGCTGCTCTGGGCACCCTGGGCCAGCGCCTCACCCCCCGCACAGGGAAGAATTTCTGCCTTAGATCTCATCTAAATCTGCCCTCTTTCAGTTTAAAACTATTACCCTTCATCCTATCCCTACACCCCCTGACAAAGAGTCCCCCCACACCTTTCCTGTCCCCCCTTTAAGCCCTGGGAGGCCGCTCAAAGGTCTCTCCAGAGCCTTCTCTTCTCCAGGCTGAACCCCCCCAACTCTCTCAGCCCGGCCTCCCAGGGGAGCTGCTCCAGCCCCCCCAGCATCTTTGTGGCCTCCTCTGGCCCCGCTCGAGCAGCTCCGGGTCCTTCTGCTGTTGGGGGCCCCCGAGCTGGCCCCAGCACTGCAGGGGGGTCTCCCCAGAGCGGAGCAGAGGGGGAGAATCCCCCCCCTGGCCCTGCTGCCCCCCCTGCTCTGGCTGCAGCCCAGGGCACGGGTGGGTTCTGGGCTGCGAGCGCACGGGGCTGCCTCACGGGCAGTTTTCCCCCCACCAGCCCCCCCAGTCCCTCTCCTTGGGGCTGCTCTCCAGCCACTCCTCGAGGGCCCAGCCTGGGTTTGTGCTGGGGATTGCCTCGGCCCACGGGCAGGACCTTGCCCTTGGCCTTGTTGAACTCCATGAGGTTTGCCCGGGCCCCCCTCTCCAGCCTGCCCAGGTCCCTCGGGATGCCATCCCTGCCCTCCCGCCTGTCCCCCACCCCACAGCTGGGTGCCGTCGGTGAACTTGCTGAGGGTGCCCTCGATCCCACTGTCCGTGTCACCGACAAAGATGTTGAACAGCGCCGGGCCCAACACCGACCCCAGAGGAACGCCCCTCGTCACTGCTCTCCTCTTGGACATGGAGCCGTTAACCACAACTCTGAGTGTGACCATCCAGCCAATTCCTTATCCACCAAGTGGTCCATTCGTCATATCCATGTCTCTCCAATGTAGAAACAAGGATGTCATGTGGGACAGTGTCAGAAGCTTTGCACAAGTCCAGGTAGATAATACCAATTGATCTTCCCTTATCCACCAACACTGTAACACCACTGTAGAAGGCCACCAAATTTGTCAGGAATGATTTGTTCTTAGTGAAGCCATGTTGGCTGTCACCAATCCCCTTCTTATTTTCCATCTGATGTTACTTCTGTTTTCTTGGAGGCAATGAATGTTGCTTCTAGTGCATCATCAAATGTCTCATTATTAAATAATTAGAGAATGGTTTTTATAAGCATTTTGACTGTAAAGAGCCCCAATTACTATTATTACTACTACCTTTTGGCAATGGAGAGGAAGACACTGATGAATCTTCCTTTGATGTTTGTTGAAACAAGCTGAAAAAAAAGGGCAGACCTTTGGACTCTAAATAATGGTACTATCCATAAATATAAAGCTCTTCAGGGCCCTTTGTGGACAAACTGTAGCTTCCTGCCAAAAGGTATTCATCTTCACACACAGGCACAGTGCCTGTCCTGTGCTCCTCTCTTACCACTGGTCCAGCTGCATTTTATGGCTATAAATTTCTTACAGAACAGATTTCTTACTGTGGTAGTTGTAATGGCATCCAAAAGGACACACACCTAGGGGTTGTTGTGTGAGGGTTTTTTAAGAATTTAAAAGTTTTTCCGGACAGAAATTTGGTTTGAGCAAGGAAGAAACTAAGAAGCAACAAACAAGGTCATCTGTTTGAGATTTCCAGGCATCCAGACTGGAGGTGACTAGAATTCTGGATAGTTCTGCAGCCTGATAGCTGCAAAACCCAGCAGGTCATCTGACATGTCTTGGACTTTGGACCAAGAAGCCCAGAATACAGTCACCAAACAACCTTGCTAACAGCTGGGGGGATCTGCCAGGCCTGCCAGACATCCAGAGGTCCTGGACTAATGGCCCTAGACCACTTGCTTTTCAGCTTTGCAGTGCACATACGGTAGGACCAGTAGAACCAGGACCTGTCTGACCTGCTAAGGAGGTCCTGCGTGGTGGATCACTATATGCCCACTAAGCATGGCTTGTTTTGGGTGTGATTATCTGTGGCTATCCAGAAGGTGCTGGACTTGTTGTGCCCTTAATGCAAGTCTGTCCAACAGTACTTGAGTTTAACTTCTCCTCTTTCTCTGTTCCATAGCCAAGAAAGTTTTCATGTGATGACGAAGTCACAATATCAACTCTAGACTTTGTCTTGTTGTAATTTCTGTTTGAAAAATAGAACTGTAGCATGCTCTTAGGTAAGTCCAGCATTGACAACTCTCTCAGGTATAAATCTAGAGTGGGGTCTTGCCCATTTGGTCATACAGGGATGGGCATATCATAGCTCAAGAGCTCTGTGTGTATCAAGGGCAACTCCCAAGATAAGAGCACATCGTGCAACCACTAGTGAGGGCGTACTGGTGGCAGGCAGCTGGGTAATTGCAAACTCTAGATCTGCAGCACATCTTACAGCAACTCCCAGGGAGCAGCCGTCTTCCTCAGCACGTGTACCAGACCCGCTCCCCAGCTCTCCAGTGTACACGCTCCGTGCCTCGTGCTCAAGCACATACAGTTTGAAATACGGGCCGTAAAACATCAGCCCTCCCTCCTCATGTGCACTGCGCTGCCTTCGGCTCGGTGAATCAGATCAGAAGCCTTCGTGAAGGACCAGACTGTTTCCTCTCTGGAAGGGTTCTGGGGTGCTAGTTGTTAGGGAAGGGAGGAGCGAGCACTCTCTCCCAGGCTGATGATTACTGAGCCTCAGGTTGAGCCACTCTCCCTTGCCCATTCAGTGAAGATTGCCCATCTCCATTGTACGAAGCAGAGAATCAAGCCCTCTTTTGGGACATCTGTCTTTTAGCAATGACCTCAAGAGGGAAAAGGCTTCTTTAACCTTTGCTATAGATTAAGGAGCTTTCAAAAACAGTCTGTAGGAGAGCAAGCCCTTCTCTGCTTCTGTCTGTGCTCCTCCATCACCGTAGTGCTTCTATGAGATTATTACAACACATATTTTTCTTCTACAGCAAGCAGGTTCCCAGCTATAGGAGGCTGACAGGCCTTGTGTAACTTGTCATTACTCATTAACACTCCCTATACTCGTTTAGGTCTCAGGGTGTGGTTTTAATTAGCTGATTTTGTAATAACACCCAGGTGACTTGGTGATGGATAGACACCCTAGAAACCCATTAAATAAGAGTGTAGTGACTCCATGTCCTTAGAATACTCTGTCAGATTGTTGTTTGCTTCTAGAAATTGAGTCTGTGGGGTTGCTTGTCTGGTCTTCCCCTTAGCTTCCAAACCTGTTGGTTATATTCAACCAGGTTATGCTGATGGATAAACCCCACAGAAATAATCAGACCTGTAGATATCTCATAGAAATGTGCAACCAGGTGTATGTTAAGTGCCTGCTCTGAGAATCCTGTGCTTGTTTAGGTAACAGAAAATCTGTGTGGGAAGAAGCACATATGAATGCCCCAGCTATGGGGAAAAAAACGTTGCTTGCAATTCAGTTCCTAAATCTGAGAGAATTAGACTATAAGTAGGTGTTTTATTATTCTGTAACAATCTCGGTTTATGTTTTTTCCTGTTCCTACTTTCAAGTTCTCTTATGTCAGAGCTTATTTTGCTAGGCTTCTATGGTCTTCAGCATGTGTGAACCAAGTCTCGTGGGCTTTTGCTGAAGCTGTTTGGGGCTTTGAAATGGTCTACCATCAAGGTATGTGCTTAGCTAAGGACTGTATAGTACTTGATTTCAGATACAGTCAGCCTTATATATTCAAAGACTCTATATTGTTTGGAGCTAAACAAAGCTTTGCTTTGATCACTTTTATAACATTGAGCAGGTTTTTGGTCTAGTTGATTGCCTTGTGAATAGCTCAATAAAATTAAGTGGTATCCTCTGTACAAGTTGAACTTGTGCTTTACCTCTGCTTTGGTGAGTTTAATTGTACTCATTTTTCAGTGGTGTCCTTAGATCTGAAATAACAAGCTTTTTTTTTAACCTGGTGCAGTCAAGACCGTTAAATACTTACATAAGAATGTCTTGCCCCATGTTCTGCAAGTTGGAGAGGTGTTTGGTCATCTGTGCTCATCTATACTTGACCCAGGCATGTGTTTGGGTTTTTCAGCCCACTATTTTAAGCTCAGTGGAAGGGTGTCTGTCCCTGCATGAGAATACTTGGAAACAGGTCCCATTTTTATATGGGAGAAGCGTGATGAGCAATTTTTTTTTTTTTTTTTTTTTTTGTACTGGTGATCACTGCTTTGTTGATACTGGCTTCATCTGTGTTGCAGTATCTAACAGGATATACGCTCTTGGTGTTACTTCTTTCTACTTTTTCAAGTCAATCAGCTGGGAGGTGAATCTTGCATTTGTTATGGAACAAAGGAAAAAACCTTTTCTAAATCCACACGACTGAGGGTTTATCTTCCCATCATGTACAGACGAGTATAGTTAAAAATTAACTTAATAAAATGTTAATCTTTCAGGAAATATGTTTCCATTGCATACAGAACAACACACTTGTGATATAGCTGTTGTCACAAGTGCATCTTGCCTCTGCTGTTTCCTTATCCTCACAGTCTGTCTTTAGGCCTTTTAATTTGGAAGCTGGTTTGTTGGAGTTTTTTGGCAGCTTTGCTGACTCTTTCATTTGAAAAGCGTGGTTGTCCCCAGCCTTGGAAATACCCATTGTTATTTGCAAAGTCAAATCCCTTTTTCACAGCGACCTTGCTTCAACCTTGTTATCAGTCTTACCATAAATACTGTGATCTCTAATTAGTTCATCTGTTAGCTGTCCAGGTTCATGTGACAGGACATAAATGTTGCCACGCAGATTGGAAACTAGCTGAATGCACAGAGAAGGTTAAATGAGAAATGTCAGAGGAGTTGGATGCTGGTAGCTATCTAAATCTTGTTGCAAGCCTTGCCATTAGATCTGGTCTTAACATTGTTAATAATCTGGAGGAAGGGTTAAAGGACATACTAATGAAGCTTGCAGTGATATCATCTGCTTGGTTTCACAAAGAAAGGCTCTTGAGCAAAGTTTGCATCAAAACGGGCATGCCAGTTGTTGTGTCAGGTAATGCCCACCTGCAAGCCTTGGGGCTCAGTGGGTGTGTGTAGACTGAAAGTTAGACCCTGTCCACAAGAATGAGAAAGGGATTTAATTACGGAGGCACCATATGTAACTGAGCACAGTGGACCCCAAGTTAGTAAGCCTGAATGCATACTCTGAAGAGTTATACGTTGCTGGGCTTAATTGATGAGCAAGAGGGTGGAATAAAAGGGTTGCATGACTCTGCTGGTGAACTTTTACTGTACCAGGGAGAGACTAAACTGGGGTTATTGGTGACTGCCAGGATCTATCAGGAGTAGCTGCCTTTCACTGTTCATTACTTGTGCCCGCAGCTTTTCTGACTAACTTTTAATCCTGATTTAGCGTTGTGTGTGCATGGTATCACAGGAGTTTGTAACTGATGCAGGTAGGAGCTTCACAAATAAAGCCCTCAGCTGCTGGGTGTGGTGGGAAGTGATTCATGGACCCTTAGGTTTGCTAGGACCCAATGTGGATGAAGGTGACCTTAGGAGCAAATGAGTAAGGTAAAGGGCTGGCAGGTAACACTGCACTTCTGAACAGAGACACCATGGCTTTAAAGCCAAAAGCTGTGTTTTCCTACCCTTCCCTAAATCTGTTCCTGCAGAACATTGTTGAGAAAAGGTGAAAAAAATTAATTTATGAGCTCTTTTGAAAATCCCATCTGAAAGGTTTTCAGCTTACTTGCAAGAAGCTCAGGCATTTTGATTTTGGTGCTTAACTGCTCTTCTATCAGAGTATCCCAAAACTCTTACTTGGTTTGGGGGCTTGATCCTGGAAACAAGGCTGATCTGTAGAAATGAGCAGTTAATATCCAAGGGCTTTTGACCAAAAACCATCAGCACAGTTCTTCTTGAACTCCTTGGAGTGGGTCCTGTGTGGCAACATCCTTGTATTTCCGACTTAACTGATGACTATGAACCACAGGAGGGAAAACTGCTTCCAGGAGGGGCTGTTTTGCAAAAGCATTTTAATAGGGGGAAAAAATATCACCAATAAATTGTGGAAATGTCTTTGCTGGTGGCAGAGTAGTACTGTGGTGATGCCACATCACCTGCAGTTTCCACAGTGGTTAAAAATATTGCTGGCCATTTTAGTTTTTCTGAGGACTCTGATTTTTTTTTTTTTTTTTTCCCAAAAATGCTGAGTGAGCATTTTGCTGAAAACTCTGCCTTGTTCAGGTGCCTGAAATTAGGCACCCAGGAAGTGTGGGGGAATCTACATTTCTAGGCTCCTGCCATGCTTTTGGAAGGAATTTGGAATGATCCAGAGAGTATGTGCAGTCTCTCACTGGGGAATACCCTGGGTTGATCAACAAAAGCCTTTTTTATCATTTAGCAAATGGTGTTCCAGCTAGCACAAGAGTCTTAGGCCATTTCAGCATCATCCGGCACTGTGGACTGGGTGACCTAATGCTGTCAAGTCCTCAGGCAGCTGCTTCTCTAGCTGTGAGGAAGGCTGTGTTTTAAGTTGGCCATAGACTTTTAAGTCTTCCCTTCCTTGCTGCTGCAAGATTATGTGATGTTCTTTGATTCCTACTCATTCTGGTTTCAGAGCATCCTAAAATTTGGACTTGGTTGGGAAGCCTGCCTTTTGGTAGAGGGCTGCTCCATGAAAATGAGCAGCCAAGGGCTTTGAGCTGAAAATTAATTGTACCCATTTCATGAAGGCTTTTCTTGTTCTGTTCTGGACCTGTTTCTCTGTTCTGGTAGAAATGGCCACAATTATATTTTGTAGTGCCTTGCTAGTGCATGCAACCTTAGCAAAGCGCCATCCAACAGGACGTTTAAGTGTGCACTTATCTTTAAGCAGCTAAGTCTGCTCAGCACCGGTCTGTGAGCGCCCTGCAGGTTGCAGACAGAGCTGCGGGGCTGAAGGCTGCTCACTCGGCAATCCTTGGCCTGGCTGGGTTTGTGGATGAGAGCTCACTGCTAAAGCCCTATGCGTGGCATCTCTGAGATCTTTATGGAGAACATCTGGTCAATATTAACTTACTCTGTGAGTAAGGAAAGCCCATCTATTGCACAGTCTGGACTTGCTCCTGAGCTAAGTGCGGTAACTAAAGACACTCCAAACTTCATAAGAGGAAAGTACCGAATTCAGACTCCTGCCTCTTCATGAGTCATAGCATTACCCCATTGCTCCCCTTGCAGATCTCCTTCAGTTCATTCCGCTTTGCGTGTATTTCTCTGGCATGGTAGTTAATCTGGTTTTGCTGCTTCACTCACTGCTGGTGTGATCTCTCCTCCGGGCCCCTGAGGGCACCTAACCACTCTTTGCCTGTATGCCTCTGGAAGTCTCTGCTGTGGGTTAGTTGTAGCATGCGTAGTCGCTGCAAGGTTAGTGCTTTGTTTTGTTTTTTTTTTCCTGGTGGTCAACAGAATAGGTTTCTCCTCTCGTCTTGCATGGACTTCAAGGGGGTAAATATTCAGCCCTGACAGATTTGTGCCGGCTACCCCTGTGTTTAAAACCCAAGCCAAGAGTGTTAATGAGTAGACAGCTGCTTGCGTTTTATGATGCTCTTAACTTTCTGGTAGGTGGACCTGTTGTTTTGACCAAGCAACTGGTGAAACATTAACTACAAGGCAGGCCATTTCTTCCCAGTCTCCCAGTGCATTAGATCTGGAAAGAGCCCCCTGCAGCCCTGGTGTGGCCCTGTGCAGCAGCTGTTCCACAGGACAGTTTTCTCTATTGACGGATCCATTCCTTGCATTGCACAGTGCCTGTGGTGCACGCAGTGACTGGCCCTGATACAGCAGGACCCAGAAGGGCATGTCCTCTTGGAAGCACATGTCCAGCACTTTTGAAGATGGTTTGCTCACGGCCTTTATCCTCTTCTCTTACCAATTCTGTCTTGCATCACTTCCCTAAGCTTTCATTTCTCATAGAGGTAACTTGGCACACCTGGAAAGCATGAGTGCATTTGTTTTTACTGAAGTAAAAACTCCTCTACTTGAAAGAAGGTCCCAAGGAAAGGCCTCAGTTTGTGAGTTCTTGGTGCATGGGGAGAGCTTTTTGCCCTGGAGGCTACAGGCCCTGCTTGGCATTTTCATGAGCTACAACCACCACTGCAGTACATGTGAGGAGTCATGTCTCTAAAGACCTGCATTGAATGAAATCACAGTTCAGAGCTCCCCTGAGGGTTTCCTCACCTTCATGGTCACAGAAGCAGATTCTGCTTTTCTTCGCTGTGATCTGAACCAACAATTTGCCCTTCAGCCCAGAAGCACCCTAATTCTTCAACCAGAGGAATAAACCAACTGAGGATTCATTGGGAGAAGGAAGAATTTGGCCTTTCCCTCCTCTCTTCCTCTGCCTGTATGTACATTTGCATTGTCACTGGGACATCTGTCTGCTCTGGTCACTTTGTCCAGGAGTGGCCATGTAGTTGCACAGCCTCCTGTGCCATCTGCAGGAATTGCTAAGTAAAGGAATTAAAAAGGCAAAAAGGTATACTGGCTTAGTGAAGTTCTCATCTTGTGTTCTTAAACTGGAACAGTATGGTCTTTGGGGAGTTGAGTGCAGGTGCTCTGGGAGCCAACTGACATTGAGTTATTTTGGTTTTACAGTGGTGAGCTTGAACAAATTATCCTTTGGGTACTTCCCAAGGGGAATGTTTGTTGACTCAGTTCATAAAGGAAGTAAGGATGTGCATTTGCTTGGGAAAATTATTATCCAAATCACAGTGTTCTTTTGAAACAGTTGTTTGACTGAATACCAAAAAGAAGCAATCAGACACTTGCCTTAAAAGACCTTGGCAAAGCAGTGAATGGTGAAATTATAAATTTCTTCTCTCTTACCCCCTCAGAGAAGAATTATCTATATTTGGATTTCTCTTTACAGCCCCAGAGAGGAAATTAATCAAGTCTGCAAATGGTGTTTGGACCAAATGCAATGAATCCGGCGATGTCTTAGATGTAGCTGAACTAGAACAGTGTCATGAGGAGCAGTGCTTGTTCTCAACTCACAGACCCAAATGAGACCCCCCTCTCTCCTATGGATGTAGAGCTGGGAGGTTAGACGTTTGGGTTTCTTCCCATCACTATCAAGACTATACCAGAGAAGCCTCTGAGGCTCATTTTAGCTCCAGCTCCACTCCCATCACTGGAATGCCCAATCTATTTAGACTGAAGGTATGTGGGGCTGGGACTGCTCCATCTCTGTTGCTATTCCCACCTTTGAAGTATTTCCTAACCAATCCAGTGGAGCTGTTTCTCTTCGCTGAGTACCACATCTCTCTCTTCCCCCCTCTCTTGCTCTCACTCAGCATTCTTCGCAACCCTTAGATCAAAGCTCCTCTGCTCCAAGATCATTCTGGATGGCAGGGCTGCCACCTCCACTTTTGTCCCTGAGTGAAGTTTGGCAAGGACTCATTCAAGATGTTTTTCATTTTAGAGGCACAAAGTTTGTGGCTGGAAGAAAAGCCATGTAGGAGAATCTTTTTTGATCTCTTTTATGAAATATGCTGAGAGCAGTGAAGTCTTCCATGGCTTGCCCTGGCACTTTGAGGATGATCTCAGTGTTAGCAGATGGGGTACTTGAGTGTACATGCTTCTCTCCCGAGGGGCACCAGAGCTCTGCTGGATGACCAGAGCTCATCAAACAAGCCTGTATCAGATTTCAAAACTCAGATTTGTTATAGTCCTTGGTGCAATGAGCAGTCCCCTCTGCTGTGATTGCTTCCCTCTGTACCTGCAGTTTACTCTTTCCTTTCATCTCTAGCTGTTTTGTTGTTTTTTGTTTGGTTTTTTTTTTTTTGATATCTTATTACTAGCTTGAAGAATTCAATGATCAGTTGAATAATAACAGTGTTCAACCTATAGTACTGCTTTGAAATCTTTGTGGGGTCTGCTCCTGCAATCCCTTTCCCAGTGGATTGGATGTGTTACACTGAATTCAATCAGTGAGAACCCCAGAACTGACCTCCTGGAGGAAAGGGAAGATGCAGGAAGGTGAGCAATTAGATCCATCCCTGAGATTTTCATTTATATATATTTTTAACTCTCTCATTTAATTTCCCTGGATGGGTAGGTTTAATTGAGACATTCAAAAGTATTAAAAAACCTAATTCCAAATCAGCAATGCCAGGAAGATGCATGCTGTGGATGCTTTCTTCTTCCCAGCCGTTCCCTGCGAACTTGGGGAAGTCGGACTGGCCTGGCAAGTGGCCTAACTCCGCTGTTGATGACACCTCTCCAGCAGAAGCGGTGTGTGGGCAGACAGCTAGTTTCATCATGGGGAGGAGGAGGAGGCATGCATCACCTTTTGTTTAAGCAGAAGCATCTTTGTGGAATGCTATCCACTTTATCGGTTAGGGCTTGAACAACGAGCAGCCAGGAGGGGCTGGATATTGTAATTAACACAAGTGGAGACAGGCTGCTGCGCCCGCCTGCCTGGAGAAGAATAACCTGTTGAATTTGCTAGGAGCTATTGCTGTGAGGACAAGAGCTACGGTTACTGGGAGTACAGCAGCCACAAGTGGATGAAGTAGCTGCTGCAGAGCTATGCTGTGGGGAAGAGGCAGAGGCTTGGATATTGGACACTGGATGCCCATTTGGGTTAGAGCCTCTGCTTTTGCCTTCTAAGCCTGGGGAGGAAGAATCCATAGCCCGTTTGCTTTTGGTTGGGTCAGCCAAGGATGGCTGCCCTCTCTCAGCACTTGAGGATCCTGCTGTGGAAGAACTGGCTGAGTGTCAAGAGGCAGCCGGTGAGTGCAAAAACAATGTAGTAGAGGAGGGGCAACCTAGGAATCACAGCAGCTGAGGAGCAAGGAGGGCACTGCAGGAGAGGAAGGTCACAACATTAAAACAGAAATATTTTGAAGGCTGGTGATGAAGGCAGAGGGAAGGAAGGGAATGGCATGGAAGTGAAGGTGGGTCTTTTTAAGCCGGAGTGATTGGGTCTTGCATTGGAGCTCATGCGTGAGGGCTCAGGAGTCCGGGTTGGGTACCATGGATGCCACTGTTGTTCATTCAGGGCAGTGGTCCGTGCAAACAAAACCATGCAAAAACTCATGGTCAGACTTGGATAAAAGCTGTGCAACTTTATCTGGTCCCACATGAGAAGACCTCACAGTTGGCATACAGCCTCCAAGGAGTGCCTGGGAATTGGGAGTGATGAGGGGTGCCCTTATATAGGGTCTTCTGTAAAGAATGGACAAAGAAAAAAGTAGCTCTGAGGAATGTAGGTAGGACAGATTACCAGTGCAGTCCAATGTGTTGCTAATCAAACACCCCAGTTGGTCTTTCTTCCTAAAAGATAAACCATTTCCAGAAATGTCCAGGGAGCAATCTGTACTGCAGCAGCATCAGGGAGGCAGATGTTCCTTTGGGTGGCATCGCGTGTCCCAGCAAAGCCTGCCCAGTAGTTTTATCCCAGTCCAGTTTCAATACAGTTGCGCTGTAATTTCAGCAGAAGCCTGCTGCCGTTCATGGACTTTTATTGCAACCTGACCTCTTCCTAGTAATCCAGATGTGTAATGGTTTTTAAACTTGCTTTGGTTGAATGGAAGCCTTGGCAGGTGCAGAAAATGCTAACAGAAGAGAAATGGCCGTGAAGGGTGTGAAATGAGGATGGAGTGAAAGGCTTTGTATCACCGCATGCTTTTGCAAGGTCTGTTCTTGCCTGCCCTGTCCTGCCTCTTGGTTTTGGAGCCTGATTCACATGAGTTCATCTGAGCCCTTGTGATCTTCCATAGGAGCTACGGACATGCTGTGCACCTTAGAGTATCCTTCACTGCTGCTAAGGATACAGGAGACTTTCTCTTGAGATACAGAGGAATCCAAATCACCTCGAATTTCTCAAGAGAAATTGTAACAGCCTTGTTAAATGCAGAAGGCTTGGGTATCCTTCAGTTCTTGTGTACCCAGAGTAAATGCCAACCTAAGCCCTATCTGTGCTTCTCACATACAGTCTCTCACTTGCTTTAATTCTGGTTTCCTGTGGAGTTGAAATACCAATTCTGTAGAATTGAAATGTCCATTAAAATAAAAATCTGGCTACTTCTGATTATTTCATGGCAGGCACTCCCTGCAACCCTCCTTCATTTCCCCCTCTTGCTTCAAACTAGGGAGCTTGCTCAGACTGGTGAGGGTGTGAGGAGATAAACCCAGATCTCTGCTCCCAGACACATCCTGATCTTTCTGTCCTCCTGCTTGCATTTTTTTTTTTTAACCTGTGTAATCTGACTTCACTTACAGACCAAGCTTTTAGAAAGCTTTATTTCTGTTTTAGCGTGCTTGTTTTGTGAGGGAAGCATTTTGTTGAGCTTCTCAGTTTCTGATAAAGAGTGGAGGTGGCTCCTGCCGCTGCAGTGGTGTTGGCTGTCCTCGCCAGGGCTGACTGGTATGTCGCGAAGGGTCTGGCACCAGCCAGCCCCGTCCTCCCCCCTGCAGACTTGAGTGCTTTCCTGCTTTGTTTATTAGTCTCTCCAGGGCTGGCAAACACATTTGCTTTTGCCTTTTGCTTTACACGTTATTTCCTCTGTGAGCTCTCTGCAGAGCCCCTGGAGAGACTGCCTTCTGCCTGTGCAGCATGGGGAGGGCTACGGCTTGCTTGGCTGTGTTTGTTGAAATCAGCTGAAGCTCTGCATCCATGGCGAGGGAGGGCCTCGATACAGGTTACTCAGGCCAAGAAAGGAATGGTCTTGAGTTTAGGCAGCAGCCTTCTCGGGAGCAAGGTTTAGCCAGTGTGCCAAGGGGAACTGGAGAAATCAGTGCCTCTTGCACTTCCATCACTTTCCATTTGTCACTTCTAGGCAGCTTGGTTATTTAAACATAGGTAGGGAGGAGAGAAAATGTGGCTGCATCCAGAGATACTGAGTAAGGTCTGAGCAGTTTAATCTACTTCTAGCAATGAAATAATCCAGTAACCAAAGGATTACACAACCTACATCACAGTGCTTAATGTCCCAAGAGCCAAATTGAGGTTGGTTATGGCTCCATTCAAGTCAATATATTCCACTTGCAAGCAGTTTGGCCAGGGTGGTTGTCTTGTTTTTGTCAGCTAGAAATGCCTGGAACAGTGGGAATGCTGTTATGTTGCAACTGATGTGCCCAGCTACTGTTAAATCCAATTAAGTCAAAGGACAGAGATGCTAAGGGAAGAGCTGTCTAGGAAGTGGGGAGTATAAGCACCATTTTAGCTCAAAATGGGGAGGTACAAAGATTTCCCTGAGTAGAAACAATCAGTATTCATTTCTTGCCCTGAGAATATGACCCTTTTCTTGCCCTTCCTTTAGGCAGCTTCTGACTAATATCAGTTTCTGTGCTGTTACCCCATAATTTTACTTTAGCCTACATGGTGCTAAACAAGCAGGATACATTAATAATACTGTTTGCATGTGAATTCATCAACATTAAACAGCGTGTTTGGGGACTGATAATAGGGAAAGCATGTGATATAAAAAAATATAAAAGTATGTTAGTTTCAGTGATGAATCTTGTTATAAGTTGGCAGCGTATATATAAAAGTCAGGAAGAGTTTTGTCTGTAAAAGCTAAAATGTTGCTGAATGCTAAAATTACAGGAGTCCCCTCTCTGAAGGGATGTGTGGGGAGGTGCCTTGTGGTTTGATGTCTGTCAGTTGCCTGTTTTGGGGCATGAATCTTGCTCCTACTTTCATGACTGTGTCATCTCATCAGGGATGATAGGGAGGGAGTTGCTGTAAAATAACCATCTTTAGCTGAATTGCTCTCCAGGATTTGTTGGTCGGCCTGTTTGTTTGTTTTTATGTTCCAGTAAGTGTTACAGGAAATGAAAACCGTGTTATGGGCTTGGAATTACTTTGGAAAAACAGTTTGGGGTAATATGTCCTGATCTGAAAAAAATAGCAAAACGATGAATAGGATGATTTTGAAGACAGACATCTTTGCAGTTTCAGAAATTGGCATGAAGATAGCACAGCAGTTTTGCAGCACAGAGTAGTTTGAGTTGAACTACTGATGGATGGAAAACTAATCTAATAAGCACGGTGGCAAGCTAGCCAGCTAGTGCAGAATCAGTTGATTATTTGAATAATTGAATTTTCTTAGCTTACAAAACTCCAAGGCTTGTAGTTTTAAGACTGTCTTTGGGCCTCCTACCTAGATTGGTTTACTATGCTAGATGATTAGCAGACTGTATTTTCTTCCTTCTCATCCACTGAAACGGTCAACCCTCATGTCAGAGACAAGATGTTCATGTTTTTTCCAACATGCTAGGCCAATTTTACATCATCTCTCTTCATCTCGTCTATATGGACTGCTACAGTCTGGAAATGGAAAAGTGTCAGGGAGCTAGGTTGCTGGGGTCAGAAGCTCATACAAGGGATCCTGGCGATTGGTGTTCAAATGTGACTTCTCCAGTTGACTGGTTACACAACTCCATAAACCCCTTCCATCCCTGTGCCTGAGCTCCAAATCTTGTAAACGACTACTGTGAAAAATCCTCTCTTTCCGCTCTACTGGGAGGCTGAACTACTGTTTGTAAAGAACAGTAAAACTTTTTGGGGGGAGGAACCCCCCAAACTGTATACTTGTTAATTCACTTGTCAAGCACGTTAATTTTGAGGTATAATCAAATCAAAGTAATCTTAGCCCATCATTGGAGAGGTGGCATTCACTGAAAGCGAAGCCAACCTTTCGCACCTTAGCTCTTTTATCGTGCCATCAGTGTGTCCAAAAGTCTTGTACTTCTCAGCGTTCTTTTACTATTACATAGCAGTGTCACAAAGCTGTCTAAACACTGTCCCCCGTAATTATCACCCAAACTGAAACACAGGAAGGCTTGTGTTATTTTCAGACTTGTAATTTGCTCTTGAAATCTTACGTAGTTTTTCTTCCTGCATAGATAATACTTGGGTTTTAATAGTATGCATAGCAAGACAGGCGTGATTTACAATGCATCCTATAACTCATTTAGGGCAGTACTTGTACATTCCACACAAGCTCTGAGGCACATCAATACGACAAACGTAACCGATATATTTTCATTGCTGTTTTATAGGTATGGTCGTTCATTTTAATTTCCTGGCCTGTGGTTGTTTTCATAATCTTGGCCATTATCCGTCTCAAATTCCCTCCAGAACCACAGCCAAACTGTAAGTAACTGGTTTGTTTTTATGTTTTGGGGATTTAGTTCTCATTTCAGTGACTGATGTGTTAATTTGATGTGTTTTGTTACTTTTACAAATTTGGTTCTTTGTAGTTTCCAGTGGAGATTTCCTGGGATGCAGCATGCTATAAATAAAATGTGTGTGTTCCTCCGAGGTTGTTTCTGTTTATGTTTTTTTCAGATTAGTTTTATAATTAGGAAACAGCTTTAAAGAACTGTCTCATCAGGATGCACTCAGATACTGCTGTTGTAGACAACAATATAAATTTTCATGATAAATTCAGGGACAAGAGAGCAGCTGGGGGAGATCTTACTCAGTAAAAATGGGTAAGGGCATAGGCTTCAAGTGGGATTATGAAGGTGAGGTAACAAACACAAGGCTGGTCAACATGAAGGATTTTACCTTGTGTGTGCTACAGGCAAAAAGCACCTATTTAGGCAGCTTGCTACTAAGGCTCAGCAGAGGAGTGATAACTTGTTGGGCTCCTGTGACCTGATGGTGTATGTGAGCCCTTTCTAGCAAATCAAAGAGCAGCAATTTGGGTGGGTGCATAGTTGTTGGTGGTTAAATGGATGAAGAGTTTACACAAGGTCATTTTTGCTTGCAAGCCTTGCTTCCTGGGTCAGGAGAACGTGTCTACATCTGAGAGCATGGGTGTGCTTTAATGTGCTCTAAAAACTGCTTTAATGAGTCCTTATCACCATCAGAAGAAGCATGCTACCAACGCTGGCCACATTTGTTCGTGGTAAAACAGAGCAAGGAGTTATCCAGTTGGCGGAAGCCTTTTTCCCTCCCAAAGTGTTAATTTTAACTTGGATCAAATCCCTGATTCTGTTCTCTATGGCGTCACAGGCACAGTCCCAAGGGAGGAGAGAGGAGCGAGAGAAAGGGCTGGGCCCCTCTTTTCAGTGATGGCTTACCTTTGTGGTGGGAGAAATCAATCACAGAGCTGCACTGTTACCTGCTCATTAGAGGGGTTCCTTGCCCTTATCACTGCAGAGACCCTGAAAGTGTATGCGAGATTCTTGCTTCATGTTGCTCATCTAGTCTGCTGAATCATGTCCATGTGTTGCAGCACAAAGCTTTGCAAAGAACTATTGGTGAGAGCTGTGGTTTCCCAGCACAGGGTAGGAATAGGCCCTCCTAAAATTACCCTCACTGAAAGATTTGCAACACCTGATTCATAGGAGAGACACCCCCATCGATGACCTGCATCAGTGTCATCAACTTGACAAGAACAAAGTCCTGGCATGGGCAATGTTGGATTTTTATATTTGGGGCAAGGAGACTGATACAGGGAGGGAGGAGACAAACTCTGCCAGCAGTGAGGACAAACAGTTGGCTTCCCGAGTTTGTAGCTATCAGATGTGTAACGTATGGTTGTGAGAGTTCTATACTTGATGACGTGCGTGCACTGGAAATGTTCGACCCAGTGACGTGTGTGATTCTCTGATTAAAAAGTCTTTGTTTCTGTATGATGTGTGATAAAGGGCCACATTGCGACAAATTCTGGATATGCAAATAGGATAGCCCTTGCCCAGAGAGCTTGCAGTCTAAGCTGACTAAAGGTTTGTGTACCTCATTTTGTAGATGGGGATGGGAAGCCAGAGTAAGTGACTTCCTGAAAGTATCTCAGCAAGTTGTTGATGGAGAAGGACATTTGTCATGTGTTAGGATGGTCTTTTAATTCCAAGGCCATCTGCTGTCAGCAAAAGGCCTCTTTAGGCATGATAAATATTTTAAGTTCTCCCAAATTCCCTTGAACAAGCTGGAGTAGGCAAGACAGGACACGTTGTGCTTTGTGAAAACCCCAGATGTTGCCAAGTGTGGAAATGGCAGTCCTCCCACACTGCTCCATCAGTTGTACTTCCTGTTCCTGATAAATCAGGTAAGATGAATGTCAGGAGAGACAGCTGGATGGTAACATATTTATTCTTTTTACTCTACATAGCTATTAGTTTGAATGTATATTTATTTGGAGCGTGTTTGCTCTGGATGGTTGCATTTCTGAATTAATGGATCGGAAGGAATGTTCTTAGGAACAGCAAGTAGCTCTATCAGTTGTGCTTTGCAGGAAAGGGGAAGATTGGGCAGTGTCTTTGGACTAGTTCCCTTTTCTGCCACAGATGAATTCTATTTTGGGACAAGTCTCAATAAATATGCATGTAGGTGTCTGTCTCTCTTAGAAATGGATGATAGGAACTCTCTATTGCAAGAGAGGGTTTATGCTGGAAGATAATGGTTATGGTATATTCTTGTGATCCAGATGTTCAGAGACCATCTAAGAATCCAAAGGGGATGGAGAAGAATGTTAACCAGGGCATCTAACAGCCAGTTTCTGTTGCTTCTCTAGTTAAATAAGAATAGCTATTAGACAATTACCCTCTTCTTTTGACAACTGGAAAAAATGTTTAAACTTTTTGCTTGAAAAGCAATGTTATTTTCTGATACAAAAAAAAAAGGGAGGCGTGGGGGTGGGCACATCTAGAAAAATCATTACAGGAAGGGGGTTTTTGTTCTTTTTGAACAGGAATAAAATCTACTTAATGCTGAGTTCCACTGCCCGCCTTAAAAGATGCAGTCATTAAGTAGTGACAAGAAGTTGTTTCCAGTTCTGCTGTCAAGAGATTATTGCAGGTAGACAAAAGTCAGGAAGCACAGAATCAATGGTACAGAGATAGAATAAGCTACTTAGATGCTGAATTTTGAAGCTTTAGAGATAACCCCACAGAAAATCTCAGTCTGTAAGCTTATCTCATGTGTTCAGGGCCACAGAAATATCATTAAATCTATTATTAGGTCAATTAAAACAGCTCAAATTCAAGACAGTTCTTCTGAAGGATGTCTAATATACATTCAACAGATTGAGGATTATGTAGAGAAATTGCCTAGCAAATGTCAGTCAAGAATGAACAAGTGGCAAGAGCTTCCTGCAAGATCAAGTTGCTTGCTTTGAATTGTGTGTAGCACCTAATGCAATGAAGCTTGTGCCAGACTGAACTCCAAAGGGAAATGACATGCCAAATAAATGTCACCAGTCAAAAGGATGGTCATAGAAAAACTAAGAAGTGAGGAAAACCAGGAGCTGACATCCATCTGATGTATCATTTTATTCACAACTAAAGCATCTAGTATCTAAGAGGAAAAAAAAAAAAAAAACCAAACCAACACATCTCTTCTTTCTCACAGGCATCTGATGATAAATTTCCAAATCAGCAGAGATTATTGTCAGGAGAAATGAAAGAGAGGTTTCTCTCTCTGTGTGCCCAGTTCCTGTGATGATTTGAGAGTCTAACTGCACAAAATCCCCGTCCAACTCACTATGCACATCGCATCTGTGGCTTTTGACCTTTTTATTACAGCCTTTGTGTTTGCTAGGAGCAGTTGGGATGTTTTGTGGCACACATGTGGAACGGGAGGCTCTGGATTGGGTGCCTACAGTGTGAAAGCCAGTGAACTGGGTTTGATGCTCTCTTCCAGTCTTTTGTGCCTGTATCATTTGTTTTCTAGAGTGACTAGGGACAAAAGTCCCTTTCCATCACTGTAGCTTTTTGCAAGGTATGGGAATTGTGTATGAGATATGATCTGTCCCTCAGGGCTCAACCCACTCAGTCTACAGAGAAGCCCAATTATACTCCTTGCTTTAACTAGCACTGTCACACCCTGTCACACCCTCCCCACCCGCTTTCTTCCTTTTCTGTTCGCAGCCTTTCCCCTCCTGTCAGTTTGACCTCATCATTATTCTCTGTAGAAGCCTTCTTGGGTGTGGTTAGTTATCCACTCATTCAGTAACCCTACTCTTTAGTGCTACAGCAAAGATGCTGTAGAAAACTTGCTCTCCTGTTAGACCCAGGGCTCTGCTCCCCCTGGCTTTCCAAGGGACAGCCAGTATGCTGCCAAAGCCATGTCTCGTTCACAGGTATTTTTCCTTCTTCATGGGAAGAAGCTGTGCTCTTGGGTCTGGTCTTAAATCCATCAGATTCTGCCAGGGAATTTGTTGCCTGAACTCTTTGCAGTGAAGCACATCTTACCCTTCACCTCTGCCCAGAATTTCCACCCAGATTTCATGATAATCTTGGAGATGCCTGCAAGGTATATTGCTTTCAGAGATATTAGTGGTAGCAGAGTGCTCTGTCAGACTGCTCTTTGCAGCCAATATTCTGGGGTAATATCATAATAATTGAGCGCTAGACTGTTTGCCAGTACCAGCATAGCTGTCTAGATCTAGTTTAGAGCCAGGGCTGCGTGACACAACTCTACATAAGAGCAAATACACTCTGCTCTCATTCTTGGCTCCAGTGCTCCCGTGAGAAGGGCCAAGGATAGGAGGGTCTCTGAACTACACTCCATTCAGTCTTACTGTGTTTGGTAGCTAGGATTTGAACAGGTCCAGAATTGGCTGGAAAAAAATCAGTATGAATCACAGAGCAGAGATCTGAGGTGCCTTAGAAGAGAGGCTGTGTTGTCTTGTACCTGCAGACACAGGTTTCCTGTGACTTCTGTGCTGAGCACTGTTACCACGTTAGAGGTAACTGAGGCATGAATTACCCTAGTCAGCAGTGTCAAAAGAAGGAGGATGCTCTATATTGCTTAAAATGAAAGGATAAATGCAGATGGTATCCCCCTTCCCATACCACTGGGAAAGCAGGTAAGGCAGCTGGTTGTGATGGTGAGGTGTCTGTTCTGCCAAGCGTGTGGCACGCAGTGCCTATCACCTTCCATCCTTATCACGCTCCATCCTTATCAATCACCCTCCATCCTTATCACCTTCCATCCTTATTACCCATGCGTGTCTCTGCTCCTCTGGCTGTTGCAGCAATGTGCTGGTAGATAAATTCAGGGAGCTTCTGCCCTGTGAGTCTGTATAACTAAGGAACTGAAGCCACTTTTAGCTCTGACTGTTCCCTGCCCCAGTCCCCATGTTGCTCTGATGCAGATGTGAGATCAGATGTCATGCAGCAAGGTGGGCCACAGCACCATCCTTCCTCAGAGATACCAACCTGGAGATGAGAAAGCTCTGAAAATATGCTTGTTCTTTAAAGGAATTTGCTTTGTAGTTGGAAAGACCTGAACCCCTCTCTTTTCCTAGTAGTGTGGAAAAACTAATAGGTTTCCATGCTAATTACAGGGAGTTGTGGTGGCTCAGCTACACAGGCCACTCCATTCATTTGCATAAGTCATGGATATTTATACAAGGCATAATCCACCACAAGGGTTCAAACCTACTCTGTATACGGACAAGCACACATCAGACTCCCAGCCCTCCTTCACCATTTGATTGATGGAGCAGTCCCACTCTTCCTTTTCCTTTACTTTCCTTCATTTTTCCTTCTTTTCTGTCCAGTTTCTCCCCTTTTCTACACAGCCCAACACAATATTTTTGTCTGTGCTCAACTGCAGCATGATTAGAAAAATAGCCTCATCAGGTCCCTCCTTAAACATCCTTACTTTGGTATGAACTTTGCTTTGTTTCTTTTCCTTGTGCTGCCATTGTGCCAGGGAGCAGACTGCCTTATAATGCTCTGTTTCATTGAAGCAGTGCTGAAGGGGGATATGAATTATTATCCCCACGTTTGTTGGAATAGACATATGCATTGACCTTCTTCCATACATAAGCAGTGCCCAGCCATAGAGATCCCTGCAACTTGCTGAAGCTTCCACTTAGCTCAGAGACCTGCAGCCTAAACAGAGTGCTGTGATGTTTATAATGCCTCTCCTTTTATGAATCTCCGCACCTCCATTTCTTTTTACAGACTCTTCTGCCTTGCAAGGTGTGACTGAAGGATGTTTAGAGTTGGAGACAGGGACTCCTGAGTAACCAGTATTTTTTCCTCCCCACTGAATTACAACAGGGCCTTGGGGCAGTCACTTAATTCTGATTGACTTCCTGAAGTATCTGTATCCAGATGCTGGGACCTAGGAGTGCAGAAGTATTTTTCCAGAGGTGCTGAATGGTTTGGCTTGCACTGAAGTTAGCAGTTGTTGATGTCTGTGTTTCTGGAAAGGAGGGCACTTCTGTTTAAAGAATCTAAACCTGGACGCTGGAGACTACCTGAAGGCACTCAGCATTGAAAGACATTGGTTTAGTAAACACAGCTTTTGTGCAGATTTTTTTTTTTTTTTCCCCAAAGTCTATGTATGAGTTTAGGCTTTTAGGTTCCAACTTGTAGCTGGGAAATGTTCTGACTTTCTTCTTAGGGCCTCTTTGTGCAGTGCCCTGCTGCTCATGCATACAGGAGCAAGTTGGCTCTATTACACCACCACCAATTTAGCCTTGTCTGCATTAAACATTGCTTAAAAAAGCCCTGTAGGAAAAGGGCTAGTGTACAGTTCCTTCTTTCTCTTGGTGTGTTTGTGCTTCACGCAGTGGAGCATCCCGCCACAATGCAGCCCGCGTCCAGTGCGATCCATCCCTCCTCATCTGCTCTGCCCTGCGGTGCAGACATCAGCTTTGTCATTTCCCCATCTTGACTTGAATTTGCAATAGCTCTTAGAAGGTTTCCATCTCCTCGTCTTTGTTCTTTGTGTTTGATTTGGGGGTTCTTTCCCTTCCCTCTACACCTGCTGCTTCTTCTGCTCCTTTGCAATTTTTATGCTGTCTCGTTTTTATGATCTCTCTGATCAGTACATGAACCCAGTGCATTCAGATACAAGTGTTGATTTTTAATTTATTAAGGAAGGAGGTGGAAGGTGAAGGTCTGTGGGCGAGCAAAACTAGCTTGCCTGGTCTTAATAAGCATGGAAATAGATTCTGTCTGCTCTGGGCTGGTCATATTTGCAGGGCCTGAAATGCTCGAGGGAAGAATTGTGCAATGAAATGCTTCCTCCATTGAGGCCACCAACACAGGGAGGAGTCTTGTAGTGAGTTGTCTGCTGCTTCAATCTCACTGTCGGAGGCAGACAACTGAGGATAGCGTGTTATTGGGAGACTTGAGAAAACAAGATGCTGTTGCTGTAAAGATGAAAAACACAAGCTCTTGAATCTCACCCAGCCACACTGGGCATCTGGGGGGTTGGATGGAGTTATCTGGGGTCCTGCCGAGCTTTCATTTCTTAATGAAATTTCAGAATGGAACAGGAGCTGGGTAATGGATGTATGACTTGTAAATCAGGGTAGGCTACGTGTGGGCCAACACCAGATGGTTGTGCTTACCGTGTGTGGTGCAGGGCTCAGCTGGCAGGTTTTCCCATGCTGTATGCCATCCGGACCTGTGCTGGTATGTGCCAGCGGCACTACGTCGCACTGTATGTATTTGAGCTTACTGTGTGCCATCTTGCAGCATGAAGCTGTCCTAACATACAGCAGTGATGGAGGCTTGCAGAGGAACGGAAATTATTCTGATATGTTAGATACTAAGGCTGTTTGGTGTCTTGCAACTTGGGGGTAAGCTCAGGGAATCTCTTCTTTCAGTACTGTCTGCTCAACAGGTGAAGTTGAGGAGTTAAATGGCAGTTCTGCTGGCTGGCCAAGATAGGGTGAAAAAAAAAAATCACCTGCTAGCACTGGAGTGCTTTTAAAAATGGGCTCTGTGATATGAAAGGCAACAGTATAGGGATAATGCAATGGGGAGTGCAATATGGAACCATTAACTCTGATCCAGCACAGCTCTTAAGTATGTGTTTAACCCGCAGTCTGAGTAATCCCATTAAAATCAGTAGGGCTAATCACTACTGTGGTATGGGATTTGGACACACTGAACAAGATTTGGGCTGTACTGCCAGGAACTGTAACACCTATTGTCCTCGCCCCCGGTTGGTTTTATTGGTTTGATGTTTTTTTTTTTTTTGCGCAACAACTGTGGGACTTGTGTGGGCATTGATCTTGCAGGTGTGAAAAAGGTAAAGGAAAGGCTCAGCTGTCATTTGCTTCCTGGACCTCTTCCCACTAAAGACCTAGGAAACTAGGAACATTCATGTCCCTTTCTCCAGCTTCAAGGTCAGATAGGAGTTTCAGAGTGTATAGATGTCACCATGTCACAGCAATACATGTGCCATGGCAATTAAATATTTTCTTTTTATAGATCAAGGGATACGCCAGCTGCCTATTTGGGCCATTCTCCATGTGTGTGAAAAATCTCTGCTTCAGAATGAATCTTATCCCATAGATTTGATGATCAAGTTTAGTTTTTGGAGAGAGATCAAAAGCCCTAGCATTATTGCAAAACTTTCTACAAAAGATAGGCAGTGTAAGTTGTTATTCATAAGTAGATATGAACAAAGCTAGAAATGGGCAGTTGCATGTGGTTAAAGAGAAGCAATATCAGTCATCATGTCATGAAACAGGCATGTTTGTTGTTTTGACTCTAACAAAGCAAAGGCATAAAATTTAAAGCAATGATGTGTGACTGGGAAAGACTAGAAAGGAAGTAAGAAGATTGTGTGCACACAATATAGTTAAAACATTTTGGTTAAAAAGTTGGAGCAGATCACCACAGCAGTAAATATTTTCATTGTATGTTCTGTGACTTCTCGGATAAATATAAATCACAGCTGATAAACAGTCAGAATTGCCACTTGGGTTAGACCCCCTGGTGCTGCTCCAGATGATTGATTGTGTAGGAACACAAAGTACAGAATGTTTCCTCCGCTAGAAAGATCTTGAAACGTTTAAGATTTCTTCAGCCAAAAGCTGAAGAGGTTGAATCCAAGTGGTCATATTTAATGGCCACTGACAAATCTATTTTTGAGAATTTGTCTAATTATTTTTTTAATGAATGTCTACTTTTCAGCATACACCACCCTGTGACAGTGAGTTCCACAACGTTTTGGTATTTGTTAAAAAATGTACTTTCCCTTTTGCCTGTTACCTCATGATCTTATTGTGTTTCGTTGTCCCTGTGTTGCAAGGGATGATCATTTACTCACCTTTTTCATCACTGATCATGATTTTATTTCTTTATCAAACTGCTTTTTGGCTATCTTTTTCGTTGCTGAAGAGTCCCACATATTAAGTCTCTGTATGATTTAGCAGTGATTGAATGCATTTTCAATTAAACACAATACTTCCTAATGAAGTTATTTGCTCATTAATGCCTTTAATTCATCAGTGGGGGAGTTGAGATTTGTATCGATTTTTTATGAACTATGGAAGAAATATGGAAGGACTTAATGTGTAAGGTATATGTAGCATCAGAATGTGTGAGATCTGGAGCCAAGAGAATTTTTTTCATGCCCAAGAAGTGGTAGTGATATGACACTAAACTATGGGTGGATAGAAAACAGAGAAGCTCAGCATTCCTTTTAAAATTAATGGTAAAGGAGGAAGAAAATACAGTTCCTGTACCTAAATTTATTTAAGAAATGGCCATTCATAATGGAAGTCCCGTATCTTTGATGTGAATAAAATGGAATACAGATTTTGTCTGGTTTTGCAGGATGAATGTCAGAGCTAGGTGGGAAGCCCTGAAACCAGAAATACAGTGTGGGCAGAAAAGGGGGAAGGAATGCATGGGTGATGTTTGGAAAGCCAAAGATACAGTCTGCGTAGCTCCATGATAGTTAGGGGGATTTGCATGTTCAAATGTTGGGGCTGGGATACAGTCAGTGTCTCTCAGAGTGGCAGAGCTGGGGCGAGGGAATTGAGGGAAGGGAAGGTACTTAGCAGCACACTGGGTGAGCTGGTTGCTAGTTTACGCAAGACACCACTGGTTGGTATAAACCAGAGTGTAACCTGTACTGGATGGATAACCTGAAAATGCTGCCTATTTACTTGTCTTTGCTCTGGCGTGGATAATAGTGGCTGCTACCCTCCCAGCACTCAGCTCCTTCGGGGCAGGCAGCCTCGCTGCCTCAGGGCGAAGGAGGCGACACCAGGGGCTGCGTTTGCTCCGCTGAAATGCCCGATTCCTTGAAGCGAATGCTTGGACTCAGCTAATGCCAGTGCCTGAAACCTCAGTGAGATTGAAAGCAGCAAGATCAATGTGGCAATGTAAAACATGGTCCACTTAGATTTAAGCATTTTAGTCAATTTCAATTAATCTCAGAGGTCATAGTGAAATAGTAGTTTTCAGCTGTCTTGTATGACATTTATTATTACCCTGACATTTTTCATCATTATTATACCAAGCACCTTTACCTGAAGAAAACAAAAGGTTTTGCTCGAGTTGAAGGGAGGTGTGTTGGAATTTACAACATTCAGGAAAGTAAGGGAAATTAATTTTCTTAATTTTATTCCAAATGAAAGCAAATGTGGAAATACCAGAATTTCCAGTGGCCTGCATGTGTTACAGGCATCTTGTGTTTATTATTACTGCTCTGCATGCCTTATTTCTTTTCAGCTCTTGGAGTTGTGGCTGGCCCAGCTAGATCCAGGGAGATCTGGGAGAACCAGCCAGCGCATGCAGCGCTGAGCCCTCGGCCTCCTCCACCCTTTGGGATTTTTGTCTTGTTTTCTTCAGATTTGGTGATCTTCTTTCAATGGTGATAGAAAATCAAAGCTCTCAGTGAGAGGGGACAGCAAAAGCCTCTGTGCTTGGGATTCTGCTGCTAGCAAACCCAGAAGTCAGTCTTTACTAACAGGATAGAGATCTGGGCTCAGATTTTGGTTGCAGACAAGTCAGTTTGACCAGAAATATTGCAGGGTGACCTCTCAGCTCAGACATGGGGCAGCAGTGGGTGCAGTGATCTCTCCTTCTTGGCTCATATGCGGTATAGTGTGACCCTCCAAAGGTAACTGTAGTTTTAGGAAACTAAGAGGTTTAAAGCTAAAGGCAGTAGTAGAATGAAAAATTATGTCGTGTGTTATGGATCTTCTCTATTGTGTGATGTGGGATTATGAAGTTGGGGAATACAGGGCTAGGGAAATCCATGTTCTTTGGATATGGCATTTCCACATCCGTGCCAGTGGGAAAAGGAGCTGCAAGTCACTAGTGGTGGTAAGTGTCATGTTTCAGATGGCGAAATTATCCCCATTGGAAGACTGTCCTTTAAAATTTGCAGAGTGTTTACAACTTTCCTTCAATAATGTTTCGTAGCTAGTGCTTATGTGGTGTATTAACATAGTTGACATGCTGGATAAATCTCAGCCAAGGGAGAGACAGGTAGTTATGAACATCTCCTGAAATACTGGAGTCGGGAGCCAGCTTCCTCCCTGGCCATCCTTGCGGTGGCATACGGGGCCAACACACATAACAAATTTGTATGTGTGGGCAGAGCAGCACGTGTGGCTCCATGGAGTCACATCACCTTACCACGAGCCAGTGCATGGAGGGCGGGAGGATGGAGCAGGGAGCACGTTAATCTCTTGACTCACCTTCTCCTCCATAAATTCTTTCCTTTGCGGGATGAGAAGGAGTTAAAAGAGCGAGCTCTGAGGCTATGCCATGTTTGTCTGGGGCTTGGACTCCCAAATCAGCCATGCTTCCTCCACAGTGCCTTACGCTCTGGCTCTGCTCTGATCTCAAGCACACAGGCCAGAGGCACCACAGTCAGAAGCTGAGCTTCCTCTGGCTGTGCTGCTCAGCTTCTATTAAATGAAGTTATTGGTCTCTGCGGCTCCTGAAGGACATGATTTTCAAGGCAGCATGACCAGGAGGACAAGTGCTTAGTGGTTCTGATGGTGGTGAGGTTGGCTGCTTGTTATCTGGGAGTGACAGATGTGTCACACCAGCCTGGCCACCCTGTTCTTGGCTCAATGGGGCCAGTGTGTAAACAGGCAGTGTGCATAGTGTGGCTCCTTCAGTATCAACAGCTTGCCATGCAAGAAAGCAAGGGTGGGATACAGCCCCCAGCGGTACATGTCTGCGGAAGGGGTGCCTGCATCTGAACCAGGTCTTTAAACTTTTTTCTGAAGTCAGTGGAGATCTCATCTGCATTGATGAGCAATGAGCAGAGCCAATGTAACAATTAATTTCATCCTGACAGATAAACCTGTGTGTTATTTGTCTGCTTAACACGGAGCGTGGTTGTGCTACAGACTCTGTTAAGAACCAGCATAGGTCTAACTTCCACCAAATGGGAATTTGGCCCAGACGTTTCAGATTTTTCTCTTATGGTCTTTCTTGAAAAACTTCCTTTATTCTCCAGCTGCTGTCAGAGTCCTGGCCTCTTCGAGAAAAGTCCTTTCTGGCATTGCCACTTCTTTTGTGCCAAGAACATTGTGGGGTTACGCCGGTTCACACCTGCAGCGACTCAGTGATGGATCAGGCCCTGTGGCTGCATCCAGCTGCCAGCAAAGTGCTCAACATCTGATACAAGTTGGCAGAACCTCACTGAATACCTCAATTGCATTGGGCCAATGTCTTCACAGGCATCGTGCCACCCCCATGAGTAGCAGCACTTCCAAACTTCAGGTCATGAATTCCTGTCTTTTTACTTTTCAGGCTGTTGTTTCAAAAGAAATTAAAAAAAAAAAGGAAGAGCTGATAACATCACCGTGTTCTTATGCTGTACACCTCGCTTGTGATACAGCAACTGATTGTTTAATTGTCTACTTAGTCTAAAGTGTACCACCTTTGAATCCAATTTTACATTTTTTTTATTGCTACTTATACCTCAAGGAAGTGTCTTCCTCTGCTCTGGATTAATCAGGATCTCTTGCATATTTCTCTCTGTAAACATCTCACATGTCTCCATGCAAGACCAGTGCTCCCCAGACTCCTAGCCCCATCCTTGTGTTCCCCACTGCTGTCCAGTGAGGAGTTACACAGCTTTAGCTGCTTCAGGTCTGCTAAGAGACAGGAGCTTAGTTCCTGGCCCTGGTTGTTGTTAGCAGATGTGGATGGCAGTGGAGGGTGTAGCCATTTCCCTCCTAGCTCCTACCTGTTTCACTTCATTGTGGTTGTGCTCTCTGTCCAGAACCTCATGGCTTCCCAGGTCTTTGAAGCTTCATTTTGGTGGAGACACTGATAAAGTGAGGTCTATGTGGTGTGCAATTTTGGCCTGGTGTGTGAGTCAATTTCCTGCCTGGGAATGATGATGCGGGAGATCAGAAGGAAGATGAGAGAAAAATGCCAGTGTGTGCAAAATGTCATTTTGCAGGGTTGTAATTGGTGATCTCAAACGTCTCGGATGTGGCAGGGATATTCACACAAGGATGCTTCCAGATTAAAGTGCCCTACTCTGAAGTTTCCCTCATGGGCAGCAGACTTAATTACACTGCCAAACCTTTAGAGTGCCATATGTTCGGTCTGTCAGCCCCAACACCAGAAGGACCGCCTGTAGGGACAAGAAATCTTTTACTCTCCTTGGTGCTCTGTGATTACCGTGAGTGGCTCAGCCCACTGCCTAACTCCTGGTGGCCTGGGGACTGCAGTGAGTGTTGAGGGAGCTTCCAACAGCAGGTAGCCTTGTCTTCTGGCAAGGTACCTCCTTTAATTTTCTAGGGCAGTTCTCTGCTGAGATATACAAGAGAATCACAACGCCACTCAAAATGAGTGCCTTTGGCTGTGCAGGTCTCAGCAGTCCTCTGTGCCAGTTGCCATCTGGCCCAAAGCAGTGGGAACTCCCATGCTTCACCATGAGCTTTTGCGTTTTGACCCCAAAATGCAGTGCACACTCATGGGCTGTGACCGACTGTGCTGAGGAAAGCTCAGGGAAGTCAAGTTCCCTTCAAGAAACCTGACTGCCAGGGACTTGACCTAGCACTGCCATCCCCTTTGGGAACATCTGTTTTTTGACCACTGCTGTAATTAATAAATGTAGTACAAATGTAGTACGGTGTCCTTGTTGGAGGGGTTAGAGATAAAGCTGTGCCTGGGTGAGAGTCACGGGTCGTCTCTGAAGACTAAAGAGCAAGGTAATCAATTACCACAAGCCTGCCTGTAGGCCTTTTGTAAATCTGGCTCCTTTCCATAGTAGAAATAATAGCAATGTCCTTTGCCAGGTAATTTTCCAAATGATTATTTTAAATAATATGTTGCTGTGATCCAGCAAAAGAGCTTCAAGATTTATTAGAGCATTTGTCACCGAGAGGAAAAGCAGCCGGTGAACTCTGCGGGCTGGCAGTAAGCAGCACGGGACAAGTGGCACATAAAATACTGAAGTCTCTAATTGCTCGGGTCCACTCTGTGTTTGCAGAAATGGGAGACAGGGACATACATCTCACCCCTCAGAGCTGGCTGCCAGCATCGCAGGTCACCAAGCAGATGGTACGGGAGCTGCTCTGAGGTGGCAGGAGACACGGAGGGGGTGGTGGTGATAGATTGGTCCTCTCCCTTCCCTGGGCAGGTCTGCACAAAAAGCAAAGGAGGTTGTCTGGCCCTAGATCCGTTGCCCCTTCCTGTGGTAAAAGCTGAGACAGAGCCGTGTTTTAACAACCTGGCTTGAAACTGAAGACTGTGGCTTTCCATAGAAACTGATCCAACCAAGCCTTGGAGAACATGATCTTATGGGTGCTTCAGGTTACTCTGGCCATGTGCCTGCTTTTATTCTATTTTATTTTTTGAAGGCAGAATTAGGATATCATAAACCTAGCATGCTTTTGTTCTTGCCTGTTTCTTGCATTTTGGAGTGAAGGGGGAAAATCTCCAGTTGCTTTGGGACTGACAGGTATCTTATAAAACAATAGCTTGACTCTTATTAAAATAGCCTTTAATGGCTTTGTCAGTGTTGAGGAGGTGCTTCTAGTGGGACTTGGCAGGTAGCACTGCTAGGGTGGAGTAAAAGAGCCTCAGTGAAACTGAGAATCAGCCCTGTGGTTTGGGAAGAGAAAATAGCACATACTGATAGAAACACATGGCAAAAAAGTACACATCTGCATCGTAATAATGGCATTTTCTTTCTCCTCATTCCTCCAGGTTACCTTGCACCCCGAAACCTTCCTAGTGCAGGCTTCTTTCCGTTCCTGCAAACCGTGCTGTGTGATTCAGATGCCAGATGTAAAGGCACACCATACACACCAGAGGACCTGCTGCCAAGACTTAATGACATCTCATCTCTCAAACTGTAAGGGAATCTGAATACATTGGGGTGTTACAAGCTGTAAAGCAAAACTTGCTTTAAGGTGGAGGGAGCCAACATGCATGTCTGTATTTGCAAGTGTGTCCACAACAGATATTTGTCAGGTATCTGTTATAACAGATGAAGTCTCAGATATCTGAACACTTAGAAATGAGAATATGGGCTGGAACATAGGACACTGTAAAAATGTCTGTATTAGGGATGGTGATGTGTCAGCTGATCCAAGCCTGGTAATAGAAGAGAATTTTACTTCCTGATAAAAATGCTTCTGCTCAGAGCAAAGAAACATTTTTTCCATGATTGTGTGTCAGGTCCAGCAGGGTGTCAGTGGATAAGACTTGTACCAAGAGCAGCCCAGCATGCTGATCTGCCACTGTGGTGATCGGATCAAGTGGAAGTGGCAAATGTTCCCTAAGAGCTCTAGTTTGAGGTACACTTGTTCTGAAGCGACAACTGCTCTTTCTGTAGACCTTCCGGGTGCCAACCAGAATGGGTGTCCTCTCTGCAAGTCATCAAAAATATCAGGAAACAGATGAATATGAAGAAACAATTTTTACCCACAAAAGCGTGTAGATTTGCAGCATGGAGCTGGCTGGGCATGTTTCGTTGGAAAGTCAGTTGGTTGAAATTAAAATGTTCAGTGGAGGCATTTCAATTTCACTGATATTCCAGTTGAAGCCAAGTAGCATTTAGTTTGAGACATGCCGGCCAGGGTTGCTTCTACATCTTGGCTGCCCAGTTCTGGCACATCCCTGCAGAACATGCTACTCTGAGGCCTGTCTTGCTTACAAGATCCCTGGTTGCTCATCTTTGCTTTCAGGTGAGAGGCTGCTCCGTAGTGGCTATGTCAGAGCCTCAAAATCCCCCTTGGCCAGAGCTTGGGAGTCTGAAGAGCTGAGGTGGGCCCCATGCCTTCCACCAGAGAGTCCAGCTGGCAGGATGGGGGATCCTGGGGTTGGTGGCTCCTCAAGGGTCCTCCTTAGTCAATGCTGAGGGACTGGCATTTTCTGGGCCAAGTCAATGGGCAGGATCTCTCCATTGGTTAGGAGACTGGATGACTAAATATGTGGATGACTGAGGTTAATCAAGGTGAATCCTAATCAAATTCAAGGTCACACAGCAGAAGAGGGCAGAGCCACACAGAGGCTGGATGCCTGGATTCACAGTTCTTCGCTTGTTTCCTCAGTGTCATTGTTTTTCCCTGGGCATATTAAAGAATGGTTAATTTGTGGTATTGAAATGAAGAAAAGGGAACTTTAAGCACCAAAGCTGGAGGCCTTCCCTGGGTTTCAATAGCGACAAATTCTCCTTGTTTTCTGTTTTTGGTTTCTGTACAGCTGTTTAGGAGATAACTCTTTTTTCCTGCCAACTGAAAATCAAAGGATTTGGGCAAACTATATCTCAAGTCCCATGAGTCATTAATAAACATCTTGACCACTGTTGTTGCTGAAAGTTGACTGTGTGATGTATCACAACTACATGGGTATACCTACCCTGGAGTGGTCAATGTCAGCTTTAGAAATATATTGTATTCTACAAGAAAAAACACCCAACTATTAAGTAGTCACAGCCAACCTAGCAGGATACAGTAGAGTATAAAACCCCAGCAGAAGGTTGACTGGGTAGGGGAAAGGTCCAGATGCCAACATGAATAGATGTAGATCTGCCCCAGGAGCAGAATCACCGTGGGTGAGTTTGTCACACAAAGGCAAAATATCTGAGCTGTGACCCTTCACTGTCTGGAAATATTATTGTATAATATTCTAGAGTTTGTAATATTCAGCTAATCCAGACTGGTTTTTTCTCCCCTCCCATTGAGCAACTCGCCGAAGCTCTTATTAAACTGTTTTATAACTTACCCTAAAACTGTGCCTTGCCAGTGGCCAGCAGAGAAAATGGGCAAGGTTCCCATCTCTCATTCTGTTCCTTAGGAGCGTTTACCAGGGTGTGCAAGACATGGTCACTTGAAATTTCCCTTAGTAAAAGGGAACTAAGTACAAAGACTGAGACCAACATCAACATCTTCCACCCTTTCTTATCCCCTGTAGTGAAATGTTTGGAAAGGTTGAAGTAAGGTCCTGATGTCTTGAAGGATTTCTTGGTAGGGGCATGCAACCTACTGTTACAGCTCAGAGCTGTTCCAGCTAACATCAAGGCCGCTCTGCTCAGTCCCAGTGTCATTAACAGTGCCATGAAGTTCTGCACCATTTCTTCCGCTGAGCATATGTTGTTGGAGGACAGAATAGGACTTGATACAATGCCACCTTCTTTCCAGAAGTGGGAATTTGTTTAAGATTAGACCAAATGCATATGTCAAGCCTTGCCTGTCCTTGGTGTCCCTGCCGAGCAAGCATGAATGTGGTCCCCTCCATCTGTTTTGTGTCTGAGAGCACTGCAGTGTGCTTCCCCAAAATACATGCCAGACCTCTAGAAGGAACCAGGATTTTGCACAGCCCAGATTTCAACACACCTGCCATGAAATCCAGCTATAGACCCACTCTGAGTCATACGGTATTTAAGTGTAAGCTTAATCATAAGAAACCCTGAGGCTTGTTACAGGTGTCTTACTATTTTTTGTCTTTTTCTTCCTTTTTTTCTTCCTTCCCCCAGTAAGCAGAGGAGCTCATCCGGTGTGGCCAAGGACAACCATCTATCACCATGGAGTGCAGAGGTTCCTAAAAGCAGAAACGCTTCACTGGGTAGGTTATTCACTGCTCTGCAAAGTTCTGGTCTTTAAAGACTGATCTTTTGAAGCTCTCTGGACAGAGATGCAATTCTTAGAGCACTGCTAAAATGATTTATGTGTTCTATACAGGCACATGACCATGGCCGTGACATTAGTGTAAATTCTTGGGAATAATTACAAGTAGCTGTCTATAGAAAAGACTTTTGGAATTTGGCCAAGAAACCATGATTAAATTGTTGTGCTTCACAGGAGCAATGCGAGATCACAGACTGTTGGGACATTAATTAAAGACCTGGCTATTTATGGAATATTGTCCTTTTACTGCCCACAAATTGTCCATAAACAGCTTATGATTTTTTTCAAATGTATTTCTTATTCACAGTTACCCAGCAAATAAGTCTTCTTCTGTGCCGCAGTGGATATTTATTGTTGGTGATTCTCTTTCCTGAAGGAACTTTCAGACTTAAATTTTCCGTAAAATCATTATGATTATTATTTATGGATGGTAATGGCTAGTACTGTCCACTAGCCATTGTGATGGATAGTCCTTTTTGCAGGGAGCTCACGATCAAATGAATGATTACAGATTTGCATTCTGTGACTGTTCTGCCCCAGCCATTCACCATTCCAATTAGCATTCCTGCCAGCGCACTCACTCTTTAGTGTACGGGTAGAAAAAGGCAGAACACAAGAGGGACTGAACGCAGAGGCGTGGGGAAAAAAAATTAATCAAAGAACAGCTATGGGAACTACCAACTCATGTTGATGGCCATGGATGATCAGGGAGGAATTCAGTTCTACATCTTATTTAAAAAAATAAAATAATCATAGGTCATAGCTTCTGCTGGTGTAGACTGTCACAGCTCCTTTGGTTTCAGTGAGCTGTGTTGTTTTCAGAGTGCAGCTCAGTGCAAGTGTTGGCTTTGGTGTGCATCAGCTGGGGACATGGCAGTGTGCCACTGGGTATAGTGGGCAGCAGTGCTCCAAATCTGTGTCAGAGTTGGTTCTGAATAACGAGTACCACCCACTGGTGCCAAAGACCCCTGGAGCATTCTCCCTCATGGGGCTATCAGCTTGAGCTGATGTCTTCCTTGTAAGCCTACCCGTCTCTCTTCCTGCATGGGGGAGCTGCAGGACTGGAGAAAAGAGGTGGAAATTAATGTTGAAGTACAAGCTGACAGTTAAATGCATTTAATTTTAAAAAATTACAGAAGGAAATAATGTAATCCAGGGTTTAATTACATTAGAAAAACCCTTAAGTCAGTAATTACAGGATGCCATTGGCTGTACCTTTGGAAGCAGATTAATAATGATAGCATGCCCAAAGCTGTAGTCGGCTATCCTGTGCCACGGTTTGATGTAGCAAAGAGGTTAACAGACATTAAGTAAAATACAGTGTTTCGAACTGTATTGCAGCATTTGGGGATTTGGTATCTCATGGAGAAAATAGCCTTTGGAGTATTTCATCACCATCCAACTTGACTTCAAGCATCAACATGTTCAGCAAAATCCTCAATTTTGGGAAGGTAAGTCCCAACATAAACGTGGGAACATCTATGTATTGTCTTATTTAAAGAGTTAGAAGCTCAAAGTACCAACATACAGCTTTTATTGCGTTTGGATCTCCCCTATTATGTGAAAGTGCTTTACTTTGGGAAGAGGAAGACGGTTATTGTGGGTAGACTTTTAAGCTTTATGGTTAGTTTATTATCCTCTAAGCAGAAACAAGATAAACCAGACATCTTGGGACATAATACCATGAATTACTAAATATGGTTGCACACAATACTCTGAGATATTTTGCTCAAAACTTGTGTGAGTTTAGGTGTTTAGAGTGTGTTTTCTTTCACATGAAATTGAAGATATGACATCGCAGGCTTTGCCATTCAATTCATTATTTGCCCACAATACTCCTGCCGTGGCACGACAGGCACTGTGAGTTTAGTATGTAGGTATTGACTATGTATAGGCACAGCTCCTTTGTAACTGAAACTTGGTACCATGTAATGGACACCAGTATGCTATGTTTTTGTATTAAGGCCTACAAACGCATACACATTTCTGTTTATCTATATGAGGAGTTTAAGGAATTTCAATGACACCATTCACCTATTGGAATATTGTGTGTGTAAGTGCTTGTAATGACAGTGCTTTTCAGATGTCTCTACTACACCTTAGAAAAAGTCACATCACTGCATTTAAAACCATCCCAAATAGAGTATTGCTTTAAAGCTACCTTTAACATTATGTCTTACTTTTAGAGCCAGACCCAATATTCAACTGCAGCAAATCTCAAAGTCATTCTGTGTGAGGTCTTGTCGCGATACATAGCACATCCCAATCTCACTGAAGAGAAGATGGCAGCCAATATCCACCAGACATTCTGCTTTACTGACTCATCACTTTTAGAGTCGTTTACCCAAGAGTTCAGAAGTCAGCTCTCTCAGGTAAGTGCCTGGAATCTTTCCTAATATCTGCAACTAGTAGTTGTGTACGTTCACACGCCTTACTGCAGTGTTTGGGAGATAGAAGGTGACACCACCTGGCTAGGAGTTGCTCATCTGCCAAAGTGCGTATAGTGCATGGTGAGACTGAGCTAATTCTTGTGACTGGGATTAGCCCAAAGACCTTAGAGTTGAGTACACAGTTCAGAAAGGCAAAGACATCCAGCCATCAGCTAGTGGCCACTAAGGGTTCTCACCGTGCCTAGCTCTTGTTTCTCCTCTTTATTTGCCCTGCTGCAGTCACAGGTAGATAGAATGGTGTGAAGATGTGGTGAAAATAAGAATATTTAAAGGTAGGGAAGACAATAAATGTAATCATGCATTACCTCAGCTGTATAACTTCATCTACTGTCACCTGCATCTCATCCAACAATTCATGATTCAAGCAGTAGTTGTCTTTGGGAAAGCTATATAATTAAAGTAAATGAATCCTTTAAAGGTAATGCCATCTTTTTTGCCAGGTTGAGGGTTGATATTAATTTTTCTTGTATTCCTAGTCTGTGAACTGTTTGGGACACAGTGAATCGTAGGGCTTGTCTAAACTGAGAATTTATTGTGCAGTCTGGGGTGTGAAGGTAAAGCACAATCACTCTCTCAGTTATTGCCTGTCACTAGAGTCCTTTGAATGTATTGTTTGTAGAGTTGTGTACAAGTGCAGTGCAAGCTCAACAACATAAAAAGACCCACCAGCAGCATGGGTTCTTGTTCTTAAATAATTTCTTGCATTGTTATTTGTTAAGGTGCAACACAACCCACAGTACCAGGCAGCATTCGTCAATGAAATGGTCTCATTTCTAATGCTCATCTCCCAAGTGCAGAATGACACCTCCCTGTGGCATCTCCTTTTGATGGCCCCAGACGTGTTTCAGGGCAGCATGCAACTACAAGACATAATTGATTTCCTTCAAAAGCCAAGCAGGTAAAAATACAGAAAATGCCAGGAGAAGCATTGAAAGTTGATAGGTTTGTATATTGAACTCCAAGGACATCACCTCTCCTCTTGAAGAAAGGGTGTTAGCTTAAAAGCATGATTTATTTGGGGGGATGATATGACTCCATATTAAAGCATCTACAAAGGTCTCTATGGACAGTGAGCAGTGTTTTGGTTTTCAATGACTCTTGTGTCAGTTTTTAAATGGGATCTTGTTGTGAACTCAGTTTTTTTCCAGCCTGCTTAGAGGCACTGTCATACCCATGTGCAGATAGAAAAGGTGGTAACAACCACTGCCTTTGATTGAAGAAAAGACCTCCTGGCTGGATAGTTGTTCTGCAGAAAAGAAAGCAGCTCCTTTCCAGAAAAGCATAGAACCAAAATCAAGTTGCTTTGGAACACCTCAAGCATTTGTAGGGGAGCCATAAACTATTTTTTTTTTTTTTTAATTGGTTACCGTATTGTCTGCTGTTCTATCTTTCAAGATTGGTCCCAAGAAAACAGAGAAGAGAGGGAGCCTGGTTTTTAGCATATGAGGCTTTGAATATGTCTGACTTTAAGAAGAAAGTACCAGCTATGTCTGGCTCAATGGTTACGTGAAAACCGGAGCTGGATTAACTGCATTAATTAACTGTGCTGAAATATTTGATGCAGTATGCAGCTAGGACAATAAAAACTCTTCTAAAATGGGTTTAACCTTGAAATCCCTTTCATGGTCCATAGTTGGGCTAAACTGTCACTGATCTTTAGAAGGCTTGAGTTATTCAAGAAGTTAGGGGACTATGTTCCAAATCGTCTACTGGATATGTGGCTGACACTTCTATAAATTGTTCTGAATAGTCCACTTGTTACAGCACGTAGAGGACAGCAGGCAACTTCTGTTTGTTTGTTTGTTTGGTTTGGTGGTTTTTTGTTTTTTTTTTTTTTTTTGGATATATGAGCAGTTGGGTAAAGATGCCAGAAGAGGTTGTAGAAACTTTGCCACTTTGATTACACCCAGACTTAGAGGGACTCACTTTTCATCACTGGCATGTTGCCAAGGCACTTAAAAACCTGTACATTTAATGTGTAGGTAATTTTCTATACTGCACTGTGAGAACTATTTGTAAGTTGTAATGTCCGTATCCTTAAAGGAGTCAGTAGCAGTGTGGCAAGAATTTTAATTTTATTCAGAGATGTTTTGTCCATGCTGCTGTTTCAGTGACAGGATTATTACATTTGTTTGCATTTAGTGGCTTGCAGAATCAAGCCTGAGAACCAGCACTGTTTGAGTGCCGAGGAAGAATTAATATTTACTGTGCTGCTTTGCTTTGCTCTACAGCTGCAGAGCTGGGCAAAGTTATCCTAGGCACAACAAAGAGGCACATAGAATTTCATCACCAGCACTGTGCAGTGCTTTTATGCCTAGCATCTGGCAGTGTAAGTGCATGAGTAAAGAGTTATTGCAAAGAGATTGCACAAATAGTATTTTTAATGATGCTTACAAAAGCACGTCTTAGCAAGCCTGGCCATGTCTTTTACTTAGGCAGTACTGACCTAAAGAAATGCTGTACGGGAAATTTTTTTGTAGCATAAATATGAAGATAAAGAAGAAAAGAACTTTTGCTTATTGTGGCATCTGTAATAACCACGTGATGAACACCACCACTGTGAAATGTAACTTGAAAATCATGAATTCTATAGAAAGTTTAGGAGCAAATTTTATTACGCACACAAACTTGATTTACAGACTGAATTCACAAATGCTCCTGTTTGTTGCTTTAAGATAGTTTTTCAGATAAGCATGTAAGCTGAACTTTTTCTCTAAAGCTAATGTCTGGAAAAGCCCTGCTAGACTGAAATAAAAGGGCAACAACAAAACTTGTTTCCATTTTTGCTACCTTCTAATCTGCATGATATGCATCCACTTTTGTCAAGCCTATGCCTCCTTCCTCCTTGGCTCTGCCATTGCTCAACTAAATAAGTCATAACTGCGGTTTCTTCCCCCGCTTCTCCCTCTGACTCTTACTAACAAGCACCTCTGCAGAATGGAAATGGTGAGCACCAAGTCCACGAAACCTGCATAGAGACATTATATTAAATGAGGAGAAAAGAGATCCCTGGTGTTCTGTTCTCACTAGCAGTCTGTTCCCATAAATCACTATGTATTTATTCAAGCCACTGAAATCAGCTCAGCTAAGTTCTTTGTGCATCACCTGCAGAACTTCAGGCAGGCGAGAGACTCTGCATTTCATGGTGACCTTGTGCCTACAGTGAAGAGCTACTCTTTATATAGGAGAAGCAAAAGGGAATAATAGTCCCCATGAAGTTTTCAGTAACCTGCACACATTGAACAGACAGTCTTTTAAAGGATTTCCTCTGTGATACAATATGCCTGATTATCAGCTTGTTCTTTCCCAAGACTGAAAAACATTCCTTGCTTCCCTGTCAGCCTGATTATTACAGTATGAAAGAGGAAAGAAGGGGAATTGGAAATGATAACAGTTATTTGTGATTGCTTCTTCCTTCCACAGATGTCATCCCCTAGGGATCCCTGCTCTCCCTGGAGCTTTGTCTGCTTGCTTCTTGATTTCTTTTAGGAGGAGATTCACCCGCAGCAGTGAATCACTAGGCTGACATATCACCTGAGTATTTTCTAAGACCTATTGTGAGGATTTAAGTGGCCTATAGATTTTACATAACCCTTTAAATAAGTACACCTAATGAGTACAACACATGTTTGTGCTAATATAACGCCATGGCTTTTCTATCAAAGCCCTTTGTATTTGTATTTTGTGCATGATCAAACAAATAATTAAAAGTAGGGGCAATGTCTAGTCTGTCAGACATTCTAAGAATGATAAGCTGTACTCCAGCTGTTTCCTATTTGAACACTTGTTTTATTTCTTCTCATAAACCTGTAACCACAATTTATTTTCCTTGTTGTTTTTTTTTTTTGTTTTTGTTTTTTTTTTTTCTCCATTTAGTGTTGTGCTGGCAGCTCAGAATGTCTCTGCATCACTTGTGACTGATGATAGATTCAAAACTGTTCAGAATGGGATTACAAATCCTCCATACTCCCTGAACTGCTTGGAGCAAGGTAAGACTCCTCCATATAGTCATATCTCTGCTGAAAACCTGTGGTGCTAAGGAGAAGCAAACTGCAGACTAATAAGTAACCATACAGGTTGCATACTGTTCAGGGCTCAGCATAATGAATTCTTCTTTCAACTTTTTACAAAAGTGAATAAAATACCTCATTTCAAATGAAAAAGTAAAAAAGTTTGGTTTTGACAGTAGACAATGAATTAACATGAGTTTGCAGTCTCGGTGGAAATGAGGAGGCAGTAATTTTTTATCTTGATTTTTTTGGGGGGGAGGGGGAGGGGGGCGGCGAGTGGTGTGTGTCAAAATCTGCCTCTATTTGTGGGCTCTGTCAAACTCACCCAGATATATTGAGGTAGGGGCTGGGGCTGAGCAGCACAACAAGCTGTATACATCAAGATTAGCTCTTTTCTCTAAACCTGTGTTAGCTTACAGCAAAGGAGGAGTCCTCGACATCCCCCTCTAACTGGAGTTATGTGAATGGGCAAGGGAAATGTACAGCAGCTAAATGCTACAAGGGTCAGATTGGTAAATGCCATCCATTCAGTACTTCTTCTTTGGTGGAGACTGTGGAAGTTGGGGTGGATAAGAAGAAAGCAGATTAATGCAGTGCAAGTAGGGAAAACATGGACATGTGATTAGTGAGAGGACTGGACGCATGGGGATAGCAAGATGAGTGTAAATGGCTATAGGAGACATAAATGATACTGCAGTCAAAGCCTGCACGTGGGTAGTAAAAAAACATTCCCAAATGAAGGGAAAGAAAAATTAGCATTAGGCCAGCTTGTGCTGCATCACTAATGGCAAAGTGTGCCTAAAGCAGGAGGAAAGCTCCATTAGCACCCAGATCACAGGGGCACTGAGCTGTTCCTGAGATGGAAAATCATTTCTGTGATGTCGAGTAGTATCCTGACTTCCTTTGGAAGGCCAGGAAGAGTTACACCCCAAAAAGGCAGTCAAATTTCTAACCAGGATCTTGGAGGAGCCTAACTTCATATGAGCGTGTTATCCATAACAGATTTGTCATAGAGCTTTTCTCAGTTTCCAAATTAATGTGATCTTTACTAATATACTCTTTACATATTTGTTGTAGATAAAGAAAAAAATTTGGTGATCGCCTATATTTGTAATCGCTTTAACTGGAAAGACAGTCGGACTTTAGGGTTTGAATTGGAGGAAGCTCTGAGGTAAGACATTAGCTAAAGGGATATTACTAACAGTATAATTCAAATCTATGATATTTGCTCTAAATCACTTTACATTTCCACTTGCATTGATTTCATATTCACTAAAATGCTTTTTTTCCCCCCCTTCCAGAAAAATAAAGTCACCAGAGATTGGTAGAAAAGACGTCAAGAGGTCCATTAATTCAAATGATTTAGAAGCCATACAAAAGTATCTACATCGTTTCAAAGGCTTTGAAAAAAAAATGAATAGAAGTGAATTAAAAAGCTTAAATCCATTCAGAAATTTGAAGAATGAAACATTACAGAAATTGTATGCAATTCTTGAACTGGGAATGAATCCACACCATGATTATAAATTAAAGGAACCATATAATAAGGAAATAATTGATGAAATCTATAACTTCACATCACTGCAATTACAGAGTGACTTTAATGGGTCTTCCATTTTCAATGTAACGACCCAGTGGAAAGAAATTCAGAGTGCTTTAAAATTAGCTACGATGATTTGGAATCCACTTCTGTTAAGTAATTCTAATTTTAGAACGGCACAGACTAAGGACGCTCTGAAAATGCTCTCCACTAGCATGCCATCATTTCTGGAACACTTCAGAGACCGTTTCCATGGAATGCAAGAAATACCATCTTTGTTCTCCGATTATTTGCTAAAGCGTGTGTCCTACAGAAACTTTCCAGACTACCTCCTAGCTCTTCAGAAGATGTTTTTTATAATGACGGACACCAACATTGGTTACCAATACCTACTGATGCCTGTGTTTGAACTGATGAGGAAAGTAGAAAGCTCCATGGGTGAAGCCTGGTGGGATGAGTTGAATGCCTATTGGCGCATTGGGGAAAAACTGAGATCGATGAAGTGGAGTAACACAGGCATCGTAGCGTATGGGCAGTTTTTAGACGTATTAAACAGCCATTTACAAAAGCCGAATAATAATTCAAGTAGTGTCTTCAGTGAACAATTGGATCAACTGTCAGAATTTATAACAGCTGTGTTTAAAGAGTTTGGGGAAAACTCTGAAGTAGCCAATATCTCACTAGTGACTCAAGCCATCCAAAAGACCTTGTACATATTAAAAGACTTACAGCTGAATTATAATGTCAGTAAATTAAAATCTATAGACCTTTTCTTTAATTTTGACAACAAAACCTTCGAGAGCTTGACTGAACTTCTGAGGACAGGAATGAAAATCCTTCGTTATACAAGTGCCAGTGAAGCTTCCATTGAAGAAATAACTAACCTTGTCTATAATTTCTCACATTTGCTCTTGCAGGATTTCAGCCAGTCTTCTTTGCATCACAATACTTCATTAGCGGCAAAAATTTGGCAGTTCTTGTATTTAGCCTTGAGTCCTCTCCTTGAGAATGATGACAGTGGTTATGGGACACCCCAGAACTGCTCCGCTCAGGATGTGCTCCACATAACACTGGAGATGCTGTTTGAAAATGCCACTCTAAGCGAGTCCTTAGCGCGGAGCCCCTGCAAGCCCCTCTTTGATTCCATGGGCATGGAGGGTGGAGCAGTGCACAATGACACCTTCACAAAAATGTTCCAGCTTGCCATAGCAAACCTGAAACTGTCTCCAGAGTTTGCTGCCATCTACAAGAACAGCAGTGAACGCTTTTCCGAGGAGCTGTCATGCACTGTCCAGTCTCTGCAGCTTTCTCTGAGCTTCCTTTCCCAATTAAACCTTGTCTCTGAGCTGGAAAACTCCTGGGTACAGGAGAAGGTGAGAGCTGTGACTGCTCTCACGGAGGGTCTGCTGCAGAGTAATGCCTCCTGCCCCATCCCAGTTGAGGATGTGGGTGGTGTGGTCCCGTCCCAGCTGTGGCACATGCTCATTCCTTTCATGCTGAACGAAACGGTGCTGAACTCCCTAAATTTCTCTGACAGCTCAGCAGGCTGGCATAGGCTGCCTGTGATTTCCCATCTGTTATCGACTCCTTCCATCAGGAATAGCAGTGTATATGAACTGCTACAGGTGGGCAGAAATGCTCCCAACCAGTCTGAGTGGGAACACTTCTCGCGGCTGTGGCATGCCACTGGCGACGTCTTGACCACTAAATGGAACCTAACAGAAGTGGATGAATATGTGAAACTCCTCCAAATTATGAAGAAAGCTCTAATTCTTGTGGACTTTGGAGTAGCTCCTGGAAAAACATTAGTACATCATATCTTTCATAATTCTAGTGGAGGAATTAAATCCTTAGATCTGAATTACTTGTATAGTTCATTAAAACTCTTTTTCAATTCAACTTCTGCCACAAACAGCATGCTGGACTTAGAAAGAATATTTCAAGAAATACTCCCACTGTATGAAGTTGGTGGTGAAGGATTGTTCAACCCTGATCCCTACGAAGAAGAAAATCAAGATGTTCTGACTGTGGCTGCAGTGATTTGGAATCAGACAATTTTAAACAGGACTCATTTTAATACAGAGAAAGCATGGGAGGTTATCAAAATGATTGCACTTCATGCAATCTCGCTTGAAGACATTGAAAATTATCTCAGCACAAATGAAAAAGTGTCATTATTTTCTGACTTCTTGTCGACCCCTGTAACTTCTGAAAATTTTGCAGAACAGCTCTTGTCCCTTGAGAAGCTTCTTGCTGCCATGGCAAAGGTGAATACCAGTAATCATTATCTGCTGATCTCTTCTTTCTCAAAGCTAATGCAGAAACTCCAGAGTTCTCCTCACAGAAGGCAGGGAAATGAACTTCGTGCTTTCTGGCATATTGCTGAAGTACTTCAGTCCATGAACTGGAATAGTACAGACAGTCTCACTTCCCAGTCACTTCTAGACATGCTGCAAAATCAGTTCAGTTCCATCGAAAATTACTCCAGTCTTCCTTTCAGTAAGGAACTGAAGCAGCTGGTAAACTTTGCATCCTCCATATTTGAGCTGTATGGTGAAGAAGACTCCAGAGGAACCAACATCTCCATATACTTGCAGGCCATACAAAGAAGCATCTTAATTTTAAAAGATTTGCAGAAAAGTTATAATATCAGTGAGCTTGAAACTGTCAACCTCTTATTTGATTCTTACAGTAAGTATACCCAGAGACTGATTGAAATATGGAAAGCAGGAATGAAAGTCCTTCATGACACCAACTTAAACAAAACATTTGAGGAAAAAATGGACATTGTCTATAATTTCTCACATTTGCTCTTGCAGGATTTCAGCCAGTCTTCTTTGCAGCACAATACTTCATTAGCGGCAAAAATTTGGCAGTTCTTGTATTTAGCCTTGAGTCCTTTCCTTGAGAAAGATGACAGTGGTTATGGGACACCCCAGAACTGCTCCGCTCAGGATGTGCTCCACATAACACTGGAGATGCTGTTTGAAAATGCCACTCTAAGCGAGTCCTTAGCGCGGAGCCCCTGCAAGCCCCTCTTTGATTCCATGGGCATGGAGGGTGGAGCAGTACACAATGACACCTTCACAAAAATGTTCCAGCTTGCCATAGCAAACCTGAAACTGTCTCCAGAGTTTGCTGCCATCTACAAGAACAGCAGTGAACGCTTTTCTGAGGAGCTGTCATGCACTGTCCAGTCTCTGCAGCTTTCTCTGAGCTTCCTTTCCCAATTAAACCTTGTCTCTGAGCTGGAAAACTCCTGGGTACAGGAGAAGGTGAGAGCTGTGACTGCTCTCACGGAGGGTCTGCTGCAGAGTAATGCCTCCTGCCCCATCCCAGTTGAGGATGTGGGTGGTGTGGTCCCGTCCCAGCTGTGGCACATGCTCATTCCTTTCATGCTGAACGAAACGGTGCTGAACTCCCTAAATTTCTCTGACAGCTCAGCAGGCTGGAATAACCTGTCCATGCCCTTCAGCGTGGCACAGGATGAGCTCCACATGAATGACCTGTTGCAGAGCCTCCAAGGCGCCTTCAACCTAACCAAGTGGAGTTATTACTCAGGCGTCTGGGATGTGGTTGACAGTCTCCTAAACACCAAAAGGAATCTAACCGAAGCAGCTGCCTTTACAAAGCTGTTGGAGGCAGTGGCAAACAGCTCTGCCAATGATGTGTCAGCTCTAGAAATCATAGAAGCCACTCTCTACATTCTCAAGAGGCTGAACTTCTCTGATCTGCTAGATGATTTCAATATAAGTTCCAGTTCGGCTTTTCTCTCCAACAAAACTAGTTTTGACACCGTGATTGATATTGTCTCTCATCACTTCATTGTGATGGCAGAAACCCTGTACAACAAGACCCTACCTTGGACTCAGAGTGACCAAACTCTATCACCAACCAGTTTGATCACACGGTGAGTTTGCTTTTTGGGTATTGCAATTGCACTTACGGGTAGTGACCACCATTCTTATTCCAGCATTGCACGTGAAGTATGTTATTTTCTTCCGGTGGAGCAACTTAAGCCTGAAATCACCGTAATTTAAGACAGTAGGTCTGACGTGGGTTAAATTGAAGAAGAAGAAGAAATTTCTCCTTGAACTGAATGTTCAGCTAAAAGAAAGCAATTAAAAAATTTTCTGTGTTGGCATATATCAGTTCACAGTGGAAGCAGAATCCTATAGGAAGCTTGCCACCAGTGGTACACTCTTCAGAAACCCCTTCTTTGTGGTGTGATAGTTTTTGATTCTCAGTCTCCCCTAGTCACATTTTTGCATCTATATCTTGCATCCACACTGAAACTTTCAAGTGTGTTTTCTTATACATGTGATTTGAGAGTGAATGACAGCTTTGGGAGATAACAGCAAAGAGAATTGATAAAATAAAATTGGGAGAGTACCCACTTAGGAGATGTCATGGGAGACACGTGGCTTCATCTGGAATTCTTATTTACGCTGCCAAGGAACAGCATCTACACAGCTGACAGGTTCCTCACTGATATGCCTTGTTTCTGAAAGAGAAGCTGATTGAAAATCCTATCTTATTTTTCAGATTCCTGTTTTTAGAATTTGAAAACACCATCATACAGATGACAGTGAATAACAGCTATAACCCTTACCTGATATGTTTAATAAATGCCACTGAAGTTGAAGACAGCAAATTGACAGGTAATCATGATTTCATTAATGTTGTGGGACCTCAGCTGGAATATGCTGTGCCTGTCTTTTCAAAGTGTTTTGTCTAATGATGGGAAGGAATGGTGCTACATCTTTTCATCCACTGGCAATTAACTAGAGCTGTGAGACCTTGGGAAGCCAGGCTCCTTTTTGTTGGAGTTCTGTCACATTGCAGATACAAGTTTTCCATCCAAAAGGCACGTCTGCTCTTCTCTATGTGATGACAAGTTGCTGACACTCAGATAAAGAAATCTTACAAATAGAAACCTATATTCCCCTCACAGCTTTATGTATCCGTAAAATGACAGCAGTTATTTTTGAGAGTTAACATGGTATTTCACATAGATATTCATCGTAAGAGTTTATTGTAAAACCAGAGGGGTTTATCTGTTCGCAGAATAGAGATACAGTGCTCTGAAGGGCACTGTCAGAAGTCTTGTAACCAGTGTGGGGTGGATTTCTTTAGGACCAGAGCACCTGCTCAGACTGGATCAGTTATAATCCAGATTAAAACCCAGGTCTTGGTCTGTGATTTCAGAGGTCCTGAGCCCTGTGAATTTGGTGAAAAATAGCAGTGACCTCAGAATAAAAGTGCCAATATTCCCATCTGCAAAATTTCTGCAAGTCTGGTGTTTTTTGTCTCAAGTAACTTTTGTTTTCTTCCTCACACAGAAAACATCACACTGCTTTTGAGGCAAACTAATCTGAAAAAGAACTCTCTTATGCAAAATAATACTTCTGAGAAACATTCATCCATACCAGAGCTCCTGAAGCTAAAAGTGAGTCTGCTTAAAATGCTGACTTGAAGGACATCCCGCAGTGATACATGAATGTACAGTGGAGGTTTTGAAAAACAGCATATGGAAAAAAAGTTTCTTAAAAGAACAGCTGATAAAAACTAGGACTGAAACTCTATTTCCTGCCTGCTGCTGATGTTTAAAGATCACCATTAAACTGGGCTGAGGAACTTGTTCTTATATGAGTCCCTACCAAGTATACACCCATTTTTCTGAGAGGGTAGAGGTGTTCCTGTTCTCCCAGTCTGCTAGATAGATTGGCTTCTGTTTTCCACCAGCCATCCCAAAAGGATGAGCACTGCATAGGTTGCCAGTGGCAGCATATTCCTCATAAATCAGTGCACCAGTGGTTTTGAAGTTCAGTACACTGAGTACATTAGCAAAGCACCTCGCAGAGATGAGATTGTTCTGGGATGCCTGAGCTTCGTCTGAGAAGTTTATAGGGGAGGAGTTTTCAAAGGCACAAATAACTTTAGATACCTCTGTCCTGCTGAAAACCAGTGGAATTGTGCATACCCAACTGGCAGTTATAAGCATGACTAAGTTACCGCTATGCCTGAGGAGCTATACCGGCACCAGCGTGGCTGGAGTCCAAGTCCCCACATGCTCCCTTAGTCTTAGATGTCTTGCAACACCATAATGGTTTCTCATATAAGCACCTAAGCAATATTGATTCACAGATTTCCCTCACCAGTTCTGGATTTGGCAATGCCTCATTTGGATAAAATGCTTCTTACACCATACGTACATGACTGTGCTGGTAGCATACACACACGTTATTCTATTTTTCCATAAGAGAAATAGGATTAAAACATCTTTTTAAAAAAGATAACAGTACGCAGTGCTGTTACTGCTTAAATCTGTAACAATAATACAGTGAGCCTCAATGTGACAGGTACTTACTGGCACAAAACAGAAAACAGTTCTTTCCATAAGAGACTGATAATATAAATAATGATGTCAGACCAGAGGGAAGCCCATAATAGCAGAGCAGGCAAAGGACTATAATTTTGCACAGGCTGGCAGATGCGGAAGTCCTGACTTCTAGCCAGCTCAGTTTCATATGCTGTAGTAGAGATTGACCAGGTGGTATCTGAAAGGCTAAACCTGTTGCACAAGGTAGATTTATTTGGTCTTTTGAAAGATTAATTGGTCAACAGGTAAGTCCAAATGGAATATTGCTGTGTATGCATGTTGGGCAGGCTTGCAAGGTTTATTAGATCCTGTGCCATGTTGTATAGCCAGGTCTGCTACAAACTCATGTAGGAATGATTTTTGTGAACTGTTCTATTGGAGACCTTTTGAATGAACTAAAAACATATATTAAAACTTTAATCTTAAAGAAAAAGGGAAAGGGACAACTAGACACTTTAAAACTTGCCTTTTATAATTCTGCCATCTAACTGGTGTTTGTGCATTTGTCTTCCTTTTCAAAATTTCCTTTGAAGATATCTCGCCTCTGGCATCTGACAACACTTCTTTGTGACTACGAGAGCTTTAAGTCAATACAGCATATTTGCCATCTCCCTAATGTTAGCTTTGAAGAAGTGTGTGAACAAAGTCAATCTCATGAGCAGCTATTCCGCACTATTGAACGGAGCAGCGAAGTTGTGGCCAATGTACTGAATCACAGAAGGATCTTGCAAGAGCTTCAAAATGTACTGATTGGGGATGCCACAAACATCCAGACACAAATGAAGTGGTGAGGCTCTCGCTCTGAGTTAGACTCCTTTAATATTCTATTTATCAAATGAGGAAAAGGCCTCTTGCCTTCTTTTCGTATTTCAAATTTTATTGGTGGTTTTGTTTTTCCAATTTAGGTTTCAAGAAAATATACCAGAAATTGCTTTCTTTCAAGAGATTCCTCAGTATACGACTGCTTTGAATTCCATGTTAAACATCACTGAGAATTTAACAGATTCTAGCAAGCAAGGTAGTTTTCTGTACTTATTTTGCAATTTTATTAAACATCGTCACTGGTACCATGCTTTCTGCTGGAAGTCCCAAGACTTGCTTAGCTGCTGGGAAGAAATTCTATTAATGAAATAACCATATACCATGTCCCATGTCCTTGGGATCCTTTATTTAGGGTAATTCTAGAGCCCGTTCTAGACTACCCTTTGTTTTCTGTACAGCCCAAATAGTCCTGCATGCTGAAAGTCCTAAGTCTTTGTGTTTGAGCAACTTTTGCTATCACTAGGCCTGTCAACTCCAGCCCACAAATCAGATTGTAGACCTAGGAAATATGACTGTATTTTACAAGTTTTTTGTTTTGGTTTGTTTTTTTTGTCAGCAGTGATGTACCGCACTTCCATACTTTACCTAAAGTCCTCTCTGTGTGCTTGGGATTGCTGTATGCCTGTAGAAAGCTGTTACACCAATTATTCGTTGATTGTTCTTTACAGAAAAGTTAAGAGATGTGTTTAAAAATGTGGACCAGCTCAAAGTGGATCTCAAAACCACAACAAGAATGTCCACAGCCAGTGTTGATGCTCTTCTGGAAGCATCTCTCCCAGAAAACAGCAGTCAGGTAAGTTTGCTCTCGTCTTGGTGGGAGATCTTGTTTCTTTCTACCTCTCAGACCGTTAAAACCAAAATTTGTTAGTGAATGTAGCTAAGCAGATCACTGCATGCGTGATGATGGTACAGAGAGAGGTAGATGATCCCACAGGGCTAGACAGCATGGCATGTTATGGATTAAAAATAGCCGTTGGAAATGCAGTAAGAGCAGTCATTGACGTCAGGTCAGCCATTGGAGACCAGGAGCCATATGGTCTCTCTGGCTGTCACCAGTAGCTGGTAAGCAGCCATGCACTGCCTGGTGAGTGATTGCTCCGATCTGTAGCAAGGGCACAGTTCACTACAACAGACTAATGAGGACTGAGTGAGGTCCTTGGTGGTGTCCTCAGCTCTGAGAAGTTGTTGCGGTCCAGATGGAGAAGCACGCTTCTAACCACAATTCGTGAGAGCACTCGGGGTCCAGAAATAGCCTCCCAGAATGAGAGATGAGCTTGCCTCCCTCAGCCTCCTGCGCAAGCAGAGCTCCAGATGCTTTTCCCCTTCCCAACCATCTTGTTTGGACTGAGCCCCAAAGAGCACACTCTTTTCCAAACTTCACGTGCATCAGTCAATGGGAAATTGAAGCCACAAAAGCTTTTACTACTGTGCAAGCTGGGTAGTAAAACACAATCCTTCGGATTTGTCCCTTGGAGCGGGAGTAATGGGTAGGCATTTTCTAGTTCTCAGGGTTGAAATATGACACTGTGGAAAGAACAACAGCAAGGCAAGATTAATCCATGCATACTGGAGCGAGCAGCCTACCCCCTAACAAATCTTTTCTTTCTCTGTGCAAACACAGCTCATTTCTCAGATCCTCCAGCTGGAGTCTTGCAGCGTCCGTCCTGCTGACCCACAGCTGCAAACAGTAGCAGAAGAGTTCTGCAATCTCTCTTTTTCAGAGAGGACTCGTGAGACATACATCCTGGGGGTCACTCTGTTACGACACTTAGACATTTACAATTTCTTATACAAGGTTAGTGCTAGATTTGTAGAGTGCTTTCTGTAGTCTGTGCTGCATGTAGTGGCTGAAAGGTCATAAAATACCATTGCAGTGGCCAGAAGCTATGCTGATTTACACAAGCCAAAGATCAGGCTTTGCTCATGCAGTAATTTTTATTGCATATCCATGCTGTGACAGTGTGGATATAAATGAGGATCCCAGCTGGTGTAAACCAGCAAACCTCATTTAAAGGCACTGGACCTACTCTAAATGCCTCCCTATCTGCTAGTGTTGTTTATGTGGTGTCACAACCTCTTGAACATTCCCAGCTGAGTTTAGGCTTCCCAAAAATAAAGCACTGGGCTAATTTTTTTTCATTCCTCGAAAAGAGAAGCCCTGGAAAAAAGTCCTGTGAAATATATTTTCCCAGTCTAGTTGGCACTACCAAGTTATTAAGTGACTCAAATATCCCACACATATAACTGCATAGACAGCATGTAAGAATACCATTCACGGGAAGTGCATATAAAATACCTATTAAAAACTGCTGCAGATATGATCTTGGGGGAAATAAAGTTATTAAATGAGAATGCCAATGAATTTGGCTCGGGTCAAAAGTCACTCATAGTGTTTGACACCTGTGTTGTGCAAAATGCTACCTCTTAGAGACTCGGATTATATCCCAGCCAATATCTGATACCCATTTCCCAACTGTAGGTGTTTAGAAACATGTACTGTTCAGAATATGTAATATTCAGGGGGGTGGTTTGCAAAAGCGCTTGGGGATTTAGGAATACAAATGCCATTAATTTCCCATGGGACATCCTCTCCCTAAGCCTCCTAACAGTTTTAAAAATTTCAAAATCTTTGTCTTGGAATGAACACAGTATGGGTGTGTACATGCATGTGTGCACAAATTCCTGTTAATCATAACTGATATTCTTCCTGCCTCTTGTAGATGTTTTTCCCTAAGGAACTTCAGAAACCCGTGGACAAGATGTTGGGCCTTCTGACAAAAATGAAATATTTCAGACACCAGGTTGAATCTGGCATTGATCCATTGCTACAAGCTATTCATTCTCTGAAGAAGCTCCGACGGTCTAGAAATGTGCCACTGACTAAGGTACGTATAGTCTGTGTATGCTTTGGGGGCAAAACGCCACTGGAACAGTTTCCACAGGAATTTTTTACTCTAGAAGCCAAAGGTGCGTTAAATCATAGATTACTGATTCTCTTTCAAAGCAGCAGTGTTCTAAGAAGAGTCTCTATCAAACTTATATGTTGCCTTCCTGGCAGAGCTTTGATTTGGAGCAGTGGGCACGTCATCTGCTCATGACAGGGAACACGTACTGTGGGAGCGACACTAGGAACAAAAATGCAGGGGATGAGCACCTGTCTTGTAGACTTCCAACAAAATACTGGGAAAGGGTCAGCTTGTGAAAACAACAGGAGAACTGCCCACTAAAGGCTATCCAAAACCACATGAGTCAACAGCAAAAAATTTGTTCTAGCTTTAGTGTGAATTAGATCACACCCAAAGCCTCGAGACTGCCCGAAACATTCGATACAAACCCAGTCCTGCTCCGACCACTGCAATAACTTCAGGTTGCACTAACTTCATCCAGCACTGGATCCAATCCCTCCCTGATCCAGAGTCAGTGATGGCTTAGATAGCAGCAGTCATTTCTAGTAAATCACTTTACCCGTGCACTGCAGAACCACGTGTGGTTGTGGTCTAGATGGGGATATTTATCTTGTAACCCAGGGTGTGTATGTGCCACCAGGCACACATTATAGCCAATTTCTGCATACACACTATAAGCAATTCCAACATTGAATCCATACCAGGAAATTAATTTCTCACCTCTGTCATAGCAGAGGTTGGCCATAAAAGCATGATTTCCATGGAAAGTCCCCTCTTTTGTAGAGAGAAACTTCTCATAAGCAAGCAGTGTAAAAATGTTCTATCCTTGCCTTCTAATTCTGTTACTTCTTTTTCCTCTCAGAGTGGGATGCTTTTAGTGTGCAGAATTTATTTGCATTTTGTGTTTTCTGCAGGCATTATTTAAACCAAACAACTTGAGGGTAACACATGGCACATTTAAGTCTATGTCAAAAGTCCTCTGCAACCAGGAGATCACACCCCTATTTTTTGAGTCCTTGCTTCCAGATTTTGGAGACCCTGTAAGCAACAGTTCTTCTGTGGAGGATGTCTACGTCCAAAAGATGATGAGGAAATATGGGATTCCTCATGACTCCAGTAAGTCTGGCTTTTCCTTAAGGCAAAAACATTTCAGAGCCAAACTTTACTGTTTCCAGAGAGATCCAGTGCTGAGCTGTTCCCCTGTATGTCTCCGGAGGGCTGTAAGCGCTCATGATTTATGCTAACTGAAGATCTGCACTGCCCTAATTATTGGTGGTTTATTTCCATAAATGTTAGAAGGAAAACAGCCTATGTATCAGAGCAGTGCTTGGCACTGCACTGTTTCCCATTTGCTGATGATCTGGTCTTAGGGCTTGACAGGTCACTGCTTTTTCTTGATGTGTAGTTTTTCCGACTGTACTGACATTATTAGCTCCTCTGAGTTCACGAAACTCCATTTAACCTTCAAGCAGAGAATCTTGGCTCAAACACTGTGACTCTTGTTGTCTTGAGCTCAGCAGCAGGAGATCTTGGGGGTGGATTGCTTTTGTCAAGACACATTATAGCAGTCAATGAAGAGGCCCTAAAGTCATTCACTGGACACAGCAGCAAACTGGGCAGATGAGAAAAAAATACACTAGTAGCTTTCTCACGTCTGGTCTATTTGTGCTCTGTGCAATTTGTTTTCTTTTCTTTTCTCCTCTTGCAGCACCGTTTTGCTTATCCTTTTACCTGGATCTAGTCAAGACCCCAACTGGAGCTTTAATTTGGTCTTTTTTAAAACCAATGGTGCTTGGGAAGATCCTTTATACACCAGATACCATAGAAACTCGAGCAATCATGCAAAAGGTATGGCTCCATTTCCAGTGCATCAGCATACACCCACTCAAAAGGATTGTAATTTATCTAGCACGGGCTTGTTTCTCTGAGAAGCAGAAGTCTTATTTTCTGACTGTTTGGGCTGTTAGTCAAATTATGTTTTCCTAGTTGCAGTGCTGGTCATACGAGTCATCTTTTGTCTTTGAAAGAATCTTGTGTCCAAAAAATTGCGGTTGGTCTAATATTTAGAATACAGTTTTTTAAGGCCTTCAGTTTATGAAGTTTCACTCCCATATTTTCCAGTAATAGAGATGTCACCCAGGCCAAATGCTATAACCAGTACTTGTTCTCAAGCAAACTAGTGGTAGAAGGAAAGCTGATATCCAAGACATGCTCCAAATGTCACATATGAGGTGGTATTTTTAAGTACTTGCATCCAAATTCATTGTGTTAAGGGTTTTGCCAAACAGTGATAGGGTGCTAGGAAACCAAATTTCATCTTGGCTGTTTTATTGATTGATTTATTTATTGTTTAAAAGCTGTAAGGTAATGAAAAAGTTAATCCTTATATGTTGTGGGCTTTTTTATAGTCTAATGCAACCCTGAAGCAGATGGCTGATCTAGCCCTGAAGTCCCAGGAGTGGTTGGACAAGTCTCCTGTCATCATGAATTCACTGACTAAGTTAAACCAGACAGTTCCAATGATCAAGGTATGAGATTCTACCTCCCCTGTCTCTCTCGTGAGAGGGAATTGGGAGGATGGATTTCTTCAATGAAATCAACTGCAGTTCCAGGGACCTCAGGGACTTCCTAGGTCAGCTGGAGAGACCCTTTTCAGGCTTTTGTCCTGGACTTCACAGTTTCTGGGCCAGCCTGCCTGTTCCTGTAACAGAAATACTCCTGACACACCTTTCCATGCAAATCCTATTTCTGAAATGATCTGTTTGTAATATGCACTCTGACATTGGCCATGCTGAGGCCTGCTGGAGGGCTAAGATGAGCAGGGAATGCTCTTCAGTTTGTAAATTAACTTTCTGCTTGATGGAGTGATCCAGCCAGCCAAGACCAGGCAAGAAATGACTTTTTCAGAAAATGAAACAGTATCTATAATAAGCATGTAGCTCTGGGTACACACGTAAGAGCTAGAAGATGTCTTTGTACCTCAGTGAATGTAAATAAAATTTCTTTTTCCCCTGCTAAGGAGCCTAGCATTGCTTGGATACAGGAAGCAGTAGGCTGTCATGTTTCACATACTTGCTTTCTGTTCTCCACAGTAAAAATGGTCTCCTTTTCTTACAAAACTATGAAAATGAGATCTCTGGAACCCTAAAGCGTTATAAGTTAATTTCAGTGGCTGGTATTCATTGTAATTTCCATGGCACTGAGAGAAAATCCAGAGTGGAATATGCAAAAGTGAAATGAAACATTCTCTGCTGACTGCACTCATTGGTGGAATAATGAATATTCAGCCAAACAAAAATCTGTCTGCTTGTCTCCAAGCTAAATTTTGGTCTCTTACCCATTGTGCTCTGGCTGTGTTCACAGGACTTAAAACAGACACAAATGAAATTTGCTGCACTTTTAAAATAACAAAGATTATCCATGATTTTTCCAAGGGACACTAGTGCCCGGTGGAGACTCAACAGCCATCTTCTGTTGACTCTAAGAAACCCTGGCTTGGACTCACAGGGCTCTGTATGACATTTTCATTGCTAACATTTCCCCATCCCGATACCCAGAGTGAAATAGAGAAGTACAGGAAAGGAGTAGGAGAGGGGTTGTACAGCTGCTCAGTGAAGGCAGCTGGTCTGTTATGTTTTAGAAATACACTGAATAAGCTCAAGGGACTTCTGGTAAAACTGATGGTTTTTCTTTTTGCTTGCTGATAGAACACCCTGCAGAATCCCTTTGTGCAGGTTTTTATCAAGCTGATGGTGGATTTGGATGCAGCTGAACTGCTGAGTCAAATAAGCGAACTGGGTGAGTTGTTCCACATTTGCTGCTCTCCTATTTGTACTTCAGGTCTGGGAGCTCCAGAGTCATCAAACTGCAGCATTCCTCTGGTACTGCTCTTCTCTGGCCAGTATGGGATGCTTTAGTGCAAGGCAACCTTCAGCTGTGATTCAGAAATCTTGTGGTCTATGGAAAAAGACTCTTAGAAAGCAAAGGACTTGTGCGAGGGGATGATTCTTGTGAGTGTTGAAGGGATAGTGGGATGGGAATCTCTGCAGCTGAGTGTGGCCACTGGAGGACACTGTTTAGCCATAATTATGTCTCCAAATGAGCTACCTAGGATTCTTCTGGGAAATGTTATGGAGGGCTCACTTGCATCACATTAGGGTTCAACTTAAAAGTTTTCCAGAGCAGATGAGCAAGGGATCAGATAAAGGTAGCCAGGCTGATGAAGCCAGAGGCGTCGTTACAGGAGATGCTCTGCTGGAATTTATTGTTCTCTGGTGGTCTTGCATGTTCCTTCAAGGTGAGAGATGCTGATCTGCACTGTGGGAATCATCAGCTAACAGTGGTGGTGGATACATCCATCCCCTGTCAGTGCGCAGTACAGTGATCACAGTCCCTTCCCCTAGGTCTTATTGTCCCTACCCACTTTTTCAATGAGTGGCCATATATGTCAACATAAATCTGGGTTATGCCAGCAAAACCCAGCATAAACCAAGAGTGGTTGTAGTCGGATGCGGTCAGAAGGACATTTACGTACTATTCATGATGACCCCTGTGTTATTTCATGAGTAGCATCTCTTGTCTTAACTCCCTATAAAATCATCATGCCTGCAGCAGCTCTTCTGCATTAGTTACACTGCATTATACAGTCACCTTTTAAGACAGCCAGGAAACAGCAGTGTCTTTATTAAACTGGATTATCAGGTTTAGTACACACATCAGCACAACAGACGTAACTTTTCCTTGATGTGCTTGGATAAAGCACATTCTCCCCTGAGACAGAGCAGCTCCACAGATGAGTTGATTACATCAAAAAGCATAAGATGTGGAATGAATGGCGAGCATTATACGTGAGTCTAACCCTCAGCAGGTTAGTAGCAACTTCTGATTTGAGATGGCTGTCACATCCCATTGCTGGCATCCTCCCAAAGGCAAACTCACGAGCATATTACAAATGATTAACATAAAAATTGGGTCAACAACATGCCTTCATTGCACTGCTAAGTGCAGAAATGTATTTTACACTTAATGTTTAGTACGATGGGGTTTTTTCTTCCTTTCTGGTGTCATTGTTAGTGTAAAGAGCGGAATGATGTGATGGATTTTTTTCTATGTGTAGTGATGCTACTGGTTTTGTGTTTTTGTTTTTTTCAGATGATATTCGGCTGGAATTACAGAACAACGCTGACATTGTTGATCAGCTGAATACATTAGCTACCCTTGCTGTAAATGTGTCCTCCTGTGTCTCATTTAATCGCATTCAGGCAGTCAGAAACTTAGAGGAAATGGAAACGGTGGCTAAAGAGCTCTTTCTGAAGAACGAGCTTTTCGCAAGTATGTGGCAGTCTCGAATACCCGTGTAAATCAAAGTTAGCCTGGTTACAGGGAGGGAGTTCAGCGTAAGAAGTTTGGCTTTCCACCAGCAACTGTTGTGGTCACAGCTCCCACCACACAGCGATCGATTTTGAGCCAATGTGGGTGGGGCCTGCACAGAGACCTCCTTATGGTAGTGTTTTACACTCACCTCCTCTTCTCTTACACCTCCACGGTCTGTATAGAAAGCCTCTGGTCAACCGGTGTTTTCTCTTGGTTAATTCTTAGTTTGAACAAAATTTCACTGCTCTTAGGAGATTTTAAGGACAACTGCCTTCTTTCAGACACCCATGGGAAAGGATGCTTAGTCAAGAAAGATATCATAGAATAATCTAGGTTGGAAAAGATCTTTAAGATCATCAAGTTCAAAGGCCATAAAGCTCTTGATGTTCCAGCAATATTATATTGGGTCTTCTCAGTCACACTTTACCCATTTGTGGGATCAGATTGCAGCTTTAGAGCAGGTGACCGAGGGGCAGGGGGAATAGAGAATAGCAACTTACATTAATTTGAATAATACAAATGTGACTTAATTTTTAAAGAATGCACAGTATCATCTCCTCAATTAGGATTTACTTATCAGTCCTGTGACCTGGTAGGTTTTATGCCTCATAATTGAGGGGTAGATAGAAACTTCTTCTTTGCTTGGAACTTCAGACCTTGATGTTATTTGTCTATTCCCGTAAAAGCAGTTTCCTTCCATGTTTTCCCTCCATTCCATCATGTGCTTTATATAGAGAGTAATCAGGAAAAATATTCAGGAGAGAAGAATTTTTGTGGTATTGCCTCTACTCAAACAGACATTTTAAAGGAAAAAGTCCTGTCTGTCAAACTGTATCTACAGCATGTCATTTCTTAACGGGAACTTGCAAAGCTTTTATGTTCTTAGACATCTTAGTTTTGCAGGAATTTGTGTGGGCACAAAAATATGTGTATAGGTCATGAGCAGTTTTCAACACAGTGTTCCTGAGGTTTTTATGTTACAGCATCACTATATGGGCTCCGTTGATAGAGTACCTTTGGGCATGTTCATGAGAGGTGCGTGTGCTGAGTGACATGCCTAACAGATACCTGACAGTCCATGTTAACAGCAGGATTTTTCCAAATACAGCTGATTATTTTGAGAGCCTTTGCTTTTTGAATGCTCAGTGGGAAAAGATTTAAAAGCTCTAGGGGTGTATTTCACACCCGAAATCATTGGTCACATTTGAAAGTATGAGTAGCTGCAGTGATGTATAGTTTCCACTTCTAGACCCTTGATAAGCAGCCTACCCATCTGAGCATTATTTGTGCAGCAAAGAAATGAAATGATGGATTGTAATGTAGAAAAGGCTTATAAAAATAAGGACTTCCTGCATATCTGTGTGTACTGCTCCTGTGCTGTCAACTCTGAAGAAAAGCCTTTTCCCCTTCTTTTCCAAGGTATCATTTTCAAGCTGCCTTCAAGCCGCAGCAGCCCTGGACGCTCAGTTTATGGGGAGTTGGTCCTGCCTCCTGTGCTCAACTACACCATCCGAATGAGCAGCAGGATCACACAAACCACCAACAGAATAAGGGAGCGCATCTGGACAGTGGGGCCACACAATTCCACCTCACAGAGCCAGATTTACAGCCGGGCGTTTATTTATATCCAGGACAGCATTGAAAGATCCATTATTGAGTTACAGACTGGCAAGAACCCAGAGGAAATAGCTGTTCAAGTCCAGGCCATGCCTTACCCCTGCTACAATAAGGATATGTAAGTTTGCATGGCTTTTGTCTCTGTGCTTTGTGTAAGCTCATCTTGTCTGACTGGTCGAGTTCACCAGCAGCACTGGTCTCCTTAATAACATGTTCACATGGCATAGAAGTAATTTTGCATTTTGTTTTGTCTTGTTTTTTTCAAGGATCTGAACAGAAGAGGGAATTTTGGGCTCTAATATAAATGGTCTGTGTTTAGTTTGCCTAATCTTCTCTTTTCAGAGCTCTGTATGTACCTGAATTGTCATGGTAACTATAGGTTTTACAGCAGGTAAAATTTGCTGTCCCTGTTTTTTACTACACATGGTGGAACTGAGACTGGGGTTGGCAGGACTTGGGTTAAATATCAGTGTTGCCTTGTTCTGTAGGTGTTCACATGCAGACAGTGCAGCGGAACTTAAAAAATTTATTTACTGGGTGAAAAAATAGTCTTTAGGTTTATGAGCTTTGTTCCTAGAGATTGCTATCCAGCTGTGGTATTTATTACTCATTCCAGTGATTTTATCTAATGTTCAGTGTATAGTGAATAGCTCTCAATACAGGTGCCTCTCGAATGCTTTAAGAAGGATAAGAGGGAAGATGAAATTGTACCATTCATCTGTGCAGTAATGAGGGAGGACAGAGAAGCTTTTGATGCACTGAGTTGCCAGGGTTAACAGCCTGTTACACAGAGCAGTGCAGCGTGAACAGTGTGTGGACCAGAATAAGTTTTGAATGTGAAGCAGATCAAAAAGTTTTGGATCATCTTCCTTTCCACTCATTTTGAGCCAGATCTGCAGCTAGTATAAACTGCATCTCTGCCAAAGGCAAGAGAGAGAAGCGAATCTCTCACAGCTGAGGACCTGCCCCTCTGGCAAAGCAATTTTGGGCTGCACTGGAAAGCTGGCAACATGGTAGTTCCTCAGAGTTATTACCCTGACTGCAGCTGGTGGCCAAACTGAGTGGAAAACACACAGGGAAGGGGTTTCAGTGTCCATCAGAAGGCACTGAAGGATGTTCAGCAAATAGTATTAATAGGTTGGATGGTCACTCCACCCTGACATGAGGGTCTCCCTTGGACCTAAAGTGCAGACTAGACCCAGGAGCTCTTTCTGTTGAAAAGCCTGCGTGTCTACTGCATGAGCTAAAATATTATCTGGGAGCTATACCTATCGGACCTGTAGCAGACTCCTTAATCTCCTGTGTCAGCCTGTCACTTAAGAGAGCTGGGGACCTGTGATACCTTCTCGAGGTAACAGGATGCAAAGTGCCTGCAAGCATCCCACGCAGTAAGCATTCAAACCAAGTGTCAACTTCTTGCAGCAAAGATGTGGATTATTGCTGTGAGATAGTTTTGTGCAGTGATTAACTGGATGCTGGAGGCATTTACTACAGTGCTATCTGCTCCTTTTCTTGTTCTTGAGCAGCTGAGAAAACCACTTGCCTTCAGGTCACCCTCCCCACCCCAGGTTCACAGGGACATGAGTTTGCTCAATTATTAAAACACCTAAAGGCTCTGGATTTGCATCCGGTAGAATTCATCATAAAATAGCTGTTTATCAACTGTTATCACGTAGTTACCATCCTATAGAGAAAAGAAGGGAAAAAAAAATATATATATATATACACCAGTGCACAGAAAGTATTGGGAAATGCTAAATACTTAGTAGCCTGGAGATCATGCACAAGGTGGTAGCTAAAAAAACCCAAACAGCAAAGGACTAGTAGAGCTACTAAAATGCCTTTTCATTGTTCTTTATAAATATGGCTTCATTTGCATGGAAGCATTTCCTGGAAGCATTGGTTTTTTGAAAATTTTCAGCTTTATATGTAAAAAAAAAAAAAGAAACCTAAATGTAATCATATTAGTTTCTTTCTGTTATTGTACATGAAACTTTTCCCAGGAATAAGACTGATTATTTTTTTAAGCCAGGTTTAGAAATAAGGGAGGAAAGAACAAGCCCTCTAGATACAACGAAGTGATTCTCCTGCTCTAAAAACTTGCTTTCCATCAGAAAAGGAGGAATTTACTGTTGGCCATTGTTATCTTTTCTCTGCGCAAATTTGGCATAGGAAGAAGGTCTTAACTAAAGTGAGGAGCCAAGAATTGTGAAGCCCATGTTGTAGACTTGGATCCACAATACCTGTCCCACAGGGTAATAGGACAGACACCTTGAGAGGAAGCACCTGTATCCAAACTCCAGCACAAGGAAAAATGGCCTGATAACAAAATTTGGTCATTTTATCTATTAACAGAACTGGGAATTATGACTGGCTGCTGTGGTGTTTCAGAATGGGATGCACCCCATCAGAGAGCCAGGAGATGCCACTGCCCATGGCAGTTCCTGCTCCTGACAGTGGTGCTGCTGAGCAAAACTTCCAGAATGCATCTGGAAATCCCTCTGTAATTTCAAAAAAAGATAAAAGATTTTCAACAGTCAGGAGTTTCATGAATAGAAAATGTAATGCAATAGCAAAATAGCCTTTTTTATAATTATTAATTATACTCCGCATTTTGAAATATAAGCATGTCTTTTCTCTGTGCCAAAGTATTATTCTGAAAAATATATTCTGTATAAAGCCCTAATCCCCAGAACATTTCGTATTCAGCTAAAGCCTGCATTTGCCTTTTACAGGTTCTTAACCAGCGTGACCTACTCTCTTCCATTTGCTCTGATGGCTGCCTGGGTGCTGTTTATAGCTGATTTTGTTAAAACACTTGTTCAAGAGAAAGATCTGAGGCTTTATGAGGTACGGTTAAACTTTCTGGGGCGTGCAAAATTATAAACAGATTTTCCTTATTAGTGGGTAGTATGTCTCATGTGCAATATTAAATGGAGCAAAACAAGCATTAAGGAAAATAATATTCCAAATACCTATTGTTTGACCTGAAGTGTTTGAATTCTGACATTGTAACCAAGCTCAAAACCATAGAAATACAGAGCATTTGCCCTTCAAGTGGTGAGAGTATTGCTTTCCAGTTCTGAAAACTGGAAACACGGGAACCTCACAAAATCACATGTTTCCTGAAGATTTAAAGCTCTCTAAAAATTGTCTTTGAGTCATACCTATTGGGGACAAAGACATGAAAAGTGACTTATTTCCTATCCTTGAAGTTATTACACTTAATATTTCAGAAGATGCTACATATTACATCAGCTTCTCTGAAATGAAGTTTTTCATTCAGGTTACCTATTGGAGAAGAAACGACATTGAGACATAGGGAATTTATTAAATTAACTCGGGTTTTCAGTGTGAACACCATCAGCAGAGACGAGCAGCAAAGAACTTTTGTAAAACTAAGCTTCAGCAAGCAACAAAAGCTTGAGCAGATTTGGTTTCTATCCGATACCATGGAAACAAATCCCGATTCACCAAAAACATTTCCAAGAAAGGGCACGCTGTGAACTGTGATGAGATTGAAAATGAGTGAACCACAGTGGCTAGCTGACAGCCCCTTACTCTAGTTTAGGGAATCCAGTTTCACTGTCTCCAAGATCTGGGGTGTCAGTAATCTTTTCAGGTGTGTGGTAATCTACAAGACACCAGCAGCCGTAGTTTCTTTTGGACTTATCAATACAAATTCAGTTTTGTACAAGTCTTGTAGACTTGATCATCAGCTAGTATAAATTAATATTGCTTCCTTAACCATGGTAATTTAGCTAATATTTCTTGTCTTGGGGTTGTGTGAGAAATGGTTTCGTTTCAAAGACACTTAAGAGCTTTTACACTCAAGCCACTGGATCAATTAGCATTATTCTAAAAAATAACCAAAATGCTTTAGGAAAGTTACAAATCTAAAGCCAGAAGTTGCTTTGGATCTTGTGGGCTGTGGCGCTTCATACTTGCAGATCCTGACTGTGCTGTTCTTTTGCAATAAACTGCTTTGCAAACCGATGGCATTCCAGAAATGTAAGCGCGCGGTTTCTCCCTGCTTATCAACATGCAGTATGCCAGAGTATGAAAGAGCATGGTTTGGCTACATGCCCTGTCCAGAAACTGAAAAGAGAAACAATCCAATATCAGCAGAAAGATCTCTTAATATAAACAGTTGTCATTTGCGATTCCTTTTTTTTCACCTTTCTCTCTGTAGTACATGAAAATGATGGGTGTTAATGCCAGCAGCCACTTCATTGCCTGGTTCATAGAGTGTGCCATCTTCCTTCTAATTACTGTCACCTTCCTCATCATTGTTCTAAAAGTGGGTGACATCCTTCCCAAAACAAACACAGCGCTCCTGTTCCTGTACCTTATGGACTACAGCCTGTCCATCATAGCCATGAGCTACTTCATCAGCGTTTTCTTCAATAACACCAACATAGCAGCCTTGGTGGGCAGTCTCGTGTACATCCTCACCTTCTTCCCCTTCATCGTGTTGCTTGTCATCGAGAATCATTTGAGCTTCTCTGTGAAGAGCCTGTTGGTAAGTTCTGCTTTTTGATGACAAAAATCATGTGTGTGGAAGCAGACACTCACCTTCAATAAACATCAGCTCTTATTATAGCTTGTGTCACAAATATACGTGAGCTGGGTGCCTTTATAAGTTCCATCAGTGGGTGTTGACAGGTACGACAGCATGACGGAAGAGTTGGCCATGGCCTGTTTGAGGGAGAGCTGGAATTAGTTGTGTCCCATGACTGAAGCACTGTTAAAAATGAGGCTGTCCGAGTAAGGAGTTTAGGTAAGAGGCTTGTGAAGGAGGGCTGGCTTTGCTCATTCCTGGCCTTGCTTGTCCTTTAGTTACATGTATCTGAAGTTCCTAGCCATGGAGATAGATGTGAAGTCTTGTTTCTTACCAAGGGTAGAAATAGTTAGGTGTTAGGTTCCAGAAGTCAGCCTGTATTTCAGAAGCCTGAAATAAAGCCCTGTATGAGAGATGGAGTTGGCTCGTGGGTGTGGAAGCAAAAGGCAGGCAGGGTCTAAGAAGACCTTAAAGCCCGTCACCTGTAGTGTTACCCATCATAAGCCTGGTCCAGTGCTCTTTGTGACTGTTGGAAAAAGAAACCCACTAATTTTTCTGGCTACTGGACCAAGCCAGTGAGGTACCTGATTGTTTGACTGACTTGATTTCTCTTTGGGACCAATTCATAAGTTCTTTGTTTTCAATTTTGTTTATTCCACAGAGTCTGTTGTCTCCAACTGCGTTCAGTTATGCAAGTCAATACATTGCTCGATACGAGGCACAGGGCATAGGTATGTTTATTGTGGACAAAACTAGACTTTGAGGTCCCATGATTGTGACATTTCATTAACTAGTATGGATTCTGTTTGTATTTCTAAATTCCCTTCTGCAGGTCTGCAGTGGGACAACATGTATAAGTCCCCAATGATTGGAGACAACACTTCCTTTGGCTGGATGTGCTGGCTCATTCTGATAGACTCGTTCATTTACTTCATCCTGGGATGGTATATAAGAAATGTTTTCCCAGGTAAGGATACAAAGCATTGAGACTGGCGCTGTATCATCTCTTTTGGAAAACAGTGAATACAACACTGGCTGATTCCATGGTTCAGGCAGTAAGACAGTCTGCACACACAGGATACCTTTGTTTCTAGGTCGAAGGGAGCATGACTTTGTAAGATGACTGAGACTATTAATGAAACTGAGACAGAGCAGAGTAAGGGGGAATTAGGGTTCCTCTGCTTATCACATGGGAAGGTGGATCTCCTGAAGAAGCTGAAGCCAGGGACACAGGAGGATGTGTTTGCAGTCTGCCCAGTGAAAATGAGAACAGAGCATGTTAGCCTGCATTTGTCAGTTGAGTGATTTTGTGTTGCGTTACTTATATCATTTGATTTCAAAAGTAATTCCTGCCTTGGGCAAGAGCCAGTACATTTGTCTTTTACTTTTCTTCCCCACCTAATGAAGCAGTCCACTGGCATACAGAAATCTACCCAGTGGAAAATGTAAAGTACTCCTGCCCTCCAGCTATGAAGTTACTCAGAATAACAAATTAGTAAATGCTTCTTACTGTGTGAACTGGGCAAATTCTCTACCAAGTATCAGGAGTACATGAGCACATCAAGACGGGAGAGATCTCTGTGGAGTTTATTTTTGCTATTTTGAGTGCACCCCAGTAGCGATATTTCCTCAGGAACAGATACCTGAATGAGATTCCTCTTTTCCTTGCAGGTAGATACGGCATGGCTGCTCCCTGGTATTTTTTCTTGCTGCCATCTTACTGGGTTGAATACAACAGTTACCTCCCCTTCTGGAATGAGAAACGAAGAGGCCTTCTTTTCACCAAGCTGATGTTAAGAAAAGAGGCCACCCTCAACAATAAGATATGTATGTGAATGCTAGATTGGGGTAGTGATACTAACTTACGCCATAGGTAAATGAAGCCAAACTTGTAAAGGGGCACCATACTAGGAAAGCACATTTCTGTATCAATCCTTATTTTGTAGCACAAGAAAAATTGGAAGCTGTTCTTACCTGAATGGAGATTTGGCTTTTAAATTATACTCATTGTTCCTATTTGGTGTGAAAATCCAGTACTGCTATTCACATACATATTTGTGTATGTTGTAGTGGGGCAGTTCTCTTAGCTGCGTGTATCTCACTCTACAGTGCTCTATGTAGAAAAACACTTGTGCAAGCAAATAGAGGTTTCCACTTGGCAAAAGGGATGTGTGCTTCTTTGTTCATCTCTTTAAATATTTAGTCTGTAAAATACTATGGAATCACACACGAAAGCTTGCTGATTCTACCTAACTGAAAATGACTGTAGTTTTGCTGTATGTCCTCTAATTTTCTGTGCTTGCTTAGTATAAATTAATTTAGGTGCTCCAAAACATCTAAATAGGAGACCTTTTTAAAAGTGATTGATGCTTATTGTCAGGAGTTATTAGAAGCTGCAGAAGGAGTAAGGAAAAATCCCAGAGAGCTCAAAATTATACAGATCCTGTGAAAAGTTCTCTGCATTCCTAGCTGAAAGACACCTGCTTTTGCTCTACGTTGTTTTTTTAAAGCCCTGCTTATCTCTGGGGTGAAAAAAGTAGCACAAATACCTGCTGCAGTACAGTAACTGTCCTCTGACCCTTCTCTTTGGTATCAAAGGTGGCCCCCCGCCTCACCTGGAACCGGAGCCCACTGATCTCACCGTGGGAGTCTCCCTCAGGGGCATAACAAAGGTTTATGGATCCAAAGCTGCAGTGGACAGCCTCAGTCTCAACTTCTACGAAGGGAATATCACTTCCCTGCTGGGACACAATGGAGCCGGGAAGACTACGACCATGTGTGTATCCTTTAAAGCTGCTTTTTTTTTATACTGTGGTGTATGATTGGGTGAATGAGATAGCAGGTGGGACTGTGCAGTGTTGGGAGACTAAACAAGATACTTTATTAGGCCAAATCTCTCTTGTAGTTTTATCTTGCTCACGGATGACCTCAGCAGTCCCTTCATCTATTAGAATTAAAGGTTCTTTTCTGCTTAGGAACATACTTTTTAATCTGGTAGAGTACCTGTAATACACAGCATGGCAACCGTTCTAGCGTTTTGTTCCATGACACTTTGGTGCCTGCGGTTAGGTTGTTCTGAAAGCTGTGAGTAGCTTGTGCACACACCAAAGCTGAAGGGATATTAGCAAGAAAGCTTAATAAAGGTATACTTCAGCTTTACAAACTCGTGTGTTGGCTGGGCTGGAATGACAGTGGGTTAATATGTTGGCCTTTCAGCCCTTACAGCCTTGCCATTTATAAATTATTATTTGAGTTGTTGGATAACAGCACTAAGACAGATCTGTAGAACTTGATTTTTCCACTGATATGTATGTGCATCACTCTGAAAGCAACATTAAGCTGATAAATAGGAGCCTCAGAAGAGCCAAAAACAATAAGACAGATGTATGCTTCATCTCAGCTTATTATCAATTCATCTCCTATCCTGTTTGCAAAGTGTAGACAAAGGTGATATGCAGAAAAGTGTAATAGCTTCTTGAAACTTAGTGCAGGCTTCAAATCCTGAGTAAGGTCACAAGTTACTTCTTTTTAATGATGGTTAAAAGTCCCAGGAGAGAGAGAGAAGCTCTGGGAAGGTGAAGGGCGGTCTGAGACGCATCTTCTTCCTTTAGTCCCTGCAGGACAGCACCAAAAATGACCTATAATGTGCAAGTAGTTATTCTGAGTGGAAGGTGTTTGACTCAGGTCTGTTGGGTATTGGTGGGCAGGTAATTATTTGCTTGAACTAGATGAAAGTGCTGCCCACTTTGAGGTGTCTTGTCGGGACGTCCTCTCCCATTTCTTGTTAATAATGGCAGTGAAATTGGGTTTCCATGCTCTGATGTGGTTAGTAAGATGAAGATGAGGTTTTCAATCTCCGTTGTGGTTAGCAATATGAGGCTGTCCGGATACTGCAGACAAACCTCAAAGAATAAAGAATAACTGCATTATATGAATTCCCAGTGATTAAATTGCAAGTCAAGGCTATTCATGAGTATTGATGTATGGAATATGCAGTGGTCTGACTTAGGGGGAGTGCAAGGCTGAAGAAGATGGAAGTACATGTGAAAAGTAGCCAGAGTTCAGCGTGGGAGCTTGGTACTTGCCTTCACGTTCCTGCAGAGGGGTACGAGGATGTCCTCTGATGTTAATTGGCCACCGCTCTGCCAAAGCGTGGTCAGACAGCAGAAGGAGCAATGGTCAGTGGTCTCTGGCTGGAAGAAGTGTGATAGTGATGTAAGGAAACTTTGAAGGTGATAGGTACAGGACTTCTCCTTTTTCTAACTTCCTTTTCTATTTCTTTTTTTTTTTTTTCCCTTTCAGATCTATTTTGACTGGGTTGTTCCCTACATCGTCAGGTACTATCTTTGTGTATGGCAAGGACATCAGGACTGACCAGGAAGTTATCAGGAAGAACATGGGTGTGTGTATGCAGCACAATGTGCTCTTTAACTACCTCACCACAAAAGAACACCTGCTGCTCTACGGGTACATCAAAGTCCCTCACTGGAGTAAAGAGGAGCTCTACCAAGAAGTGAAGAGGTATACAAATAGCAGGGTTGGAGAAGGGAGAGTGGGCTGTCAAAATTATTGTGTGGTAGTGACATTGCCACTGCAAAGCTCAAATGAATAGTTTTGGGGACTGTTGCAGATCCAGTGTAGAGTTCAAATAATGCCTTGGTCTGACTAGAGGAATATATTGGTATCTGAGGCTGCAAGAAAACAAGGTCTCTTCCTCAGGGGGTTTACAGGCTTCTGTGGCAGTTCTTTGGAGATGAATTTATAGGTGTAAGGGTCTAGTCCTTGCTGCTTTACAGTTTTCCCCAGAAAGAGGTTTAATCAACCAGTCAGAAAGATGATGTCGGCTTTATTGGTTCTGCGGAGAAGTGAAGCAGCGAGAACATCCCAGGGAGTTTGGATCCTGGTGTCCTCGGTTGATGAGGTTGAGCCTTTAACCTTGACTTGTCAGATGGAAACTTTGAAAACATCCTAAAAATTATTTTAAATTACAATCCCAGTGACTGAGCTACAGGGTGAATCATCTCCCTGCACTGTGACCATTCAGTAGAGCAGTCCATACTTGAGCAGTTTTTCATTTGCAGTTATGGGTTTTTTGGGTATTTCAGATCCCTGATTTTAAAAGATGCCTGAAGGACAACGTTTGGGGGTTGTTTTTTCTTTGTTTTCAAGGACTTTGAAGGAGACTGGACTATACAGCCATCGTCACAAGCTAGCTGGCTCCCTGTCTGGGGGGATGAAGAGGAAGTTATCTATCGCTATTGCTCTCCTGGGTGGATCAAGGGTGGTGATTCTAGATGAACCAACCACAGGGGTGGATCCATGCTCTCGGAGGAGTATTTGGGAAATTATCTCCAAGAATAAAAAAGGTACTGTGATGAGATGCTACCCAGTGGCGAAGGTGATTCGTGTCACTTTTGCAAATACAGTATCTGTGGCTTTGAACTGTGTGATTTGGAGACGGCAGGGAATGAATTGTGGGAGACGGGGATTTTGCAGGCCTTCTGGGTGCATCCTGGTCGGTTCCCATAAATTCACAGCATCATTTGACAAGTAACTTTCCCATAATACATGATTTACAATACAGTAACTTTCAACTTCTCTCTAATGTTGCCTTTCATCCCATTTCAATAATAATTACAAAAAAAGCACAGTCGATTTTTACAGCTGATGCTCTGTGTCCCCCTATTCAGCATAGCTTTCACCTGTCTCATGTCGTCACGTGTGTTTATTCTGTGGTGGCTGACACCAGCTTTGTGTTTTTCAGGTAGAACCATCATTCTCTCAACACATCACTTGGATGAAGCAGAAGTTCTGAGTGACCGAATCGCCTTCCTAGAGCATGGAGGGCTCAAATGTTGTGGTTCGCCGTTCTACCTCAAGGAAACGTTTGGGGATGGATACCACCTGACACTCACAAAAAAGAAGGTTTGCGTCTGAGTTGGTCCTAAGTTTTTGGTGTCTTGGGTAGGAAACTGAATCAGTTGTATGACAGGAAGGAAGGAGGCACATCATAGTGTCCCACAGAAAAGAAGCGTGTTGCAGAAGGTTCATCTCAGTCTTCGATGGCTGAAGTGGCATGGTTGTTCCAGTATAATTTCACTTTCATGGAATAACTTCTTTATGCAACCACTTTATGCCTGGGTGAAATTGGGATGTGTTTTGGGTTGAAACCCTTGGGTTTGGCCACACAGGTTCAAGAATATGCTGGACTGTTTCCTTGAGCTGCCAGTAAAATCATTTTTTCATATGTCTCAACCACTGAGAGAACAGGGTTCCAGTCCACTCTGCTGCCTGGCTTGTTCTGCCTGTCCCATACTGGAATCCACATGCGTTTTTTATAAATAAGTTTCCTTCACAAAGACAACCTATTATGGAGAGTTTCCCCAAAACACAGGAGTCTTAGCTGCAGCCCCTCTACACAAAGCCTTGCAGCTCTAATAGACAAGGCGTAGGTCTGAACTTGAGCCTCCTGTATCCCAGGTGCACGGTGCAGTCCTTTTTATCCTCCCTTCCCTGCCGAGCCTTCGCTCCCTTTCACGTCCCGTGGGCACGGTCACCGCAGCAGGCACTGCTGGGGGCAGAGATTTTTCTGTTTGCGAGCCTGCGCGGAGCTGAGCTGGAGCTCTCAGCAGCTTCATCTCCGAGGGGGGCCATCAAGGCTTGTTCAGGGATGCAGGCACTCACAGCTATATCATCAGGAGCTGAGTGACAGATCCAAGGATGGTAGTGATACTAAAGAACTATTGAGGACCTCTGTGAGCACGCTGCTTCTCGGTGAGGGATTCTACCAGAATGTGTGGCCCCCACTTCCCTTGAAGCAGAGGGAGGCACTCCAGCAGGGCCATCAGCCCAGCTGCCGTGGCCCTCGGAGAACAGGAATGTCAGTGCTCTGCTTTGTTGAAAAAGAACAGGGTCTCCTTGAGGGTTAAAGGCAAGGCTGGGTGCAGAGTGTGAAGCAGCAGATGGGAAGAGTCTATCGATAGTGTCTGGTGTGAGGCACAATGTTCTGTTTGCAAGGAGGGGGGGAACTCTGCTCTTGGTAGCATTTATCACAGTGCTGTTGGTAGCCCCAGCACACAGAATAACGTGCAGATACCGTAAGGGATCAGCCCCTGTTCCAAATTGCTGGCAGTGTAGATAGAGAAAATGCAAAAAGACACACGTACAAGTCCTGTTGTTCCATAGGGGAAAGAGCGTATTTGTGCTGGTAGCCCCGTTCAGGTGTCAGCTCTCTTGTGGCTAGGCTTTCTCTCTGTTGTACTACAAACCCTCTAGCTAGTGCAAAGTGGTTGATTCAGCCCAATCCCAGTATCCCTGTAGACAGAGGGAGCCCAGCGAGGTCTTGGATGGGCCAAGATGGGCACAGTGCCACACCTCCCTCTTCAAGGGCCAGAAACCCACTTTCATCTCCTTTTGATATTTAACCTGAAATGTTGCATACCTGGACTGAGATCACCTACTGATTATGCTCTGGAACAGCATTTGGGCTAAATCCTGTGGTAGGAAGTTTGACCTCACAGCCCCCTCAGTGACTGCAGGATGTTTTCCTCCTTTTTCAGAACATGATAGAGGAGTGTGACACCACAGCAGTGACATCCTTGATCCAGTCCCACCTCCCAGAGGCTTATCTCAAGGAGGATATTGGCGGAGAGCTCGTGTATGTGCTTCCCCCCTTCAAGTCCACAGTCTCAGGGGCCTACCAGGCGCTTCTCAGAGCCCTCGATACCAGCCTAAGTGACCTCCACCTTGGTTGCTACGGGATTTCAAACACAACTGTGGAAGAGGTATGAGCTCAGGATCTGCTCAATTTGATGAAACGTTACGGAGATTAACTTCACAGCACTGGCTAGCTCTGCTTTCTAGGCTAGACGGTGGCATGTTTTTTGGATGTGTTTCTCTTTGAACTATTCTCCTGGTCTCCATGAATCTGGGTTTGTCTACAGATGCAGTCAACAGGGAGGGAGTTAGCAAACCATCTAAATGATGAACTTCAGCGTGGATGCTGTATTGTACAAGTGAGTTACCTGGTGCATCTCGGAGTAACACAGGCGCCTTTCTGCCCATCTCTGGTCAAATAAACACAAACGTAGCTGCATCAGAAACAAAAAGCAAATGATGAGCAGTGATGATCCTTGACTTGCAGAAAGGAGGGAGGGAGACTGTTACCCTTCTGCTCAGAAATTCTTGCTTGCTTCTAAAATGTTTTCCTAAGGCAGCAAGAATGAGTTACACAGCATGTACCACATGCAGCTTGGGTGACACGACTGTGCACGCTCCCAGCATGGAGGCAGCTGGGATTGTCAGAGGCTAGTGGGGAAAATATCCCAGGGAAACAGCCCTCCCTTGTTTCTTCCCTTGTGCCATGCAGGGAGATCCATCTGGGCGCTGCTCACTGTGTGGGTGTGAAGGGAGTAGAGTAGCGTAGGGCCTGAGCTGAACTGCAGCTTTCTTTACACCTACTCAGTAGTCACATAGCAGGTGGTGTTAGGACAAGGTCAGTCCAGGGGGCAGCTGCAAAGGTTTAAGTTTCCACTGCTGCTGCAGAAGAGAGGCAGGAGGTGATGAGGAGCTGGACAACAACAATTTTATATTGAAAAAAGTTAAAGTTAATTTCTCTTTCAACACAAAAGGAACAGAAAGAGGATTGTAGTTCACGGTTGCTGCACCAACTACGGCTACAAAGTAGGAGAGTGGATTCTGATTATTGTTTTGGTAAATGGAGTAATTTGGACCAATTTTCTTCCTTCATATTTTTTTGCTCCGTAGGTGTTTCTCAATCTGACAAAAGAGCTAGGAAGGGACCAGCAAGAAGATGCTGAACTGCCCCAAAAGCTGCCTGGAGCAGGTGGTCAAATTGCCAGTGACAAAATGTCTATGAGCACGGATACCTTCACAGAAAGAGAAGGTACTAAATTACCTCCAGGTTTTATTCCAGATTTGTCGCAGGTGCAAGAAGTGACAGATGGACTGATTTGAGTCCCATGTCTTCTTTCTTTGCTGAAAAGCACATTTCACCCAACCAGGAATCCCAAAACCAATAAATCACTAGAAGTACAGCACTCAACAGTTGTTTAGATCCACCGATTTGGAATAGTCTGAATCACTGAATAAATTACAGAGGGGTTTTGTTTGCATCCACCTTCCTTTAAATTGATCCAGGTTTTAATCTAATCAGATACAGTGTGTGGGTGAAAGAGCAAATGTATTCCTCTGAAAGTAATTGCTGTAATTGATGTAGAGGATTATTTCTACATAACTAGTAGAATTGGAGAGAAACTTTGTGGAAACCCCTTAGCCTGTTGCAAAAGCAGCACAGCTCTGAGCTGGGTCCTCCTTGCTGGTTTTTGCTGTGCCTGAGCGGTTGCATTATGGTAAAACAGCTCAAAGGGCCAGACAGTTGGATAAATTCACATTCAGAAGAGATTCAAGCTACACCAGTATCTCTGAGGGCTTGAGAGCGGCAAAAGGTGGCACAGCCTGAAGACGAGCAAATACCTAGTTGAAATGATTTCTCAGACTAGAAACATTTTTTTGTACTTGTAAATATAGCATTATAGTGCGGGAGGCATCCAAGGGACAACGCAGAGATATTTTTGTACTCACTTCTCAGAGCTGACCTGCACTGTAAATGTTACTGTAAACGGGAACTCATATGTGTAGAGAAGTGGTTTGTGTCACCCCTAGTGAGAGCCCTGAAAAGGATTTGCTTCATGTTGTATTATATAAGTTAATATTTCATAAAGAGGAATAGATTGTACGGGATTTGGCTTCACTTGTAGTATACCACAAGCCTGTCCATGCAAAAGATCAACTGGTTTATGTGCCTTGTTTTCTTATTTCAGGTTTAATCTTCTTACTGATTTGTCTGAGAACCTGCTTTCTAAGTTATGGAAATTTTCATTTTGCAAATATAAGAGAATAATATTTCCCCTGTAAGTTGCAGCTGAGTAGGTGATAACTTGTTGCATCCGGAAGCCTATGTTCCTCTTTCAAGATCTCAAAATGTGTTCACTACACGTATACATTAAACAAAAAGCCCTGGTGTTACATGGGCTTATGACTTGAGCCAAAATGTCCCAAGCCCGACCCTTGCGTACGTTCCAGCGTGGCAGTTTTTACTGTCTGTAAAGGAGTGCAGGAAGCTAAATATACTCCCTGGGTACTATAACCATCAATTCCCCGCATTTCGCAAATCCCGATCCGTGACAAAATGTGTTCTTCTTTTGTACCCAGATCAGCTGCTGATTAGATCAAAAAGCCTGCAGGGTTTGCCGTTGCTGCTTAAGAAGACATCAGCTTTGTTCATTAAGAGATTCCACCATACCCGGCGGGATGTCAGAGGCTTCATTGCTCAGGTCATCCTCCCAGTCCTCTTTGTGATGGCTGCGATGGGACTTGGGACTCTGAGAACTAAGGAGACCGAATATCCTGAACTGATTCTTTCCCCCTCTCTGTACGGCACATCTGACCAGGCAGACTTCTTTGGGTAAGTCACGTTCTTTGTGATCCTTAAACCCATTTGTTCATAAAGAGCCAGTTTTACCACTAGGATTATTTGTAAGCATGCTCAGTGGAAAGGTGTTCTGCAGATACCATGTAGCTGTGTTATCTGTGTAGTTATGTTACGCAGGTAACATGTGGAAATCCGAGTTCCTAAAGAATCTCTGTGGGAGATGGCTTGGCTCAGATCAGCAATCAGAAAGCTTTACAAAAGCAACTTCTCAGTTAGAATTAACTGCAAAATATGTGAGGAATATTCTTTGTGTTTCCCACTGGAGTCCTCCAGCCCTGTGACAGCCATACTGTCCCATAGTGATTTTTCTTAACATATGTACTCTTTCCCCGATGTAAAACAGAGACCCCCACATCAGTTGTCTCCATCATTACAGCTCTGGGATCAAATTCTGTCCATCTTGTGAACTGTCTGCATCGCCCTCCTCTCTGTCAGCACAGGACATGCTCTCCTGCCCAGGCCCTGCTACTCCAAAGCACACAGTCAGTTTGAAGGGCAGGCGCTTTTTCAGTGTGATTAAGATGTCACCACTGAATTATTTCATTGTGCTTAAAAGTCCTGCTACCGAAATGATTGCAATTTGTGTTTCATGATGTGAACTGCTGGCTTTCCCCAGTGGTTCTCAGTTTTAAGTCAGGAATATAAGATTTAGCTCTAAAGCAAGCATGTCTGCTCTTAGGTGTTCTTTCCCAGGGCTGCTCATGCCTTTCCCCTTCAGCCCCGCTAGATGTGGGAATGACCCAGAACTGCATGTCTGAGTCCTCTGTTCCTAGTGTTCTCTACTTCTCCTGATGGATCATTGCTAGAGAGCTGGGTCAGAAGCATCTACTTGAATGACTGAGAACAAGTGGACATCACAGATGAGAGAGCTGGTTGAGTCATGGCTGGAAGTAGTGCCTGAAAATTGCAGTAGATGCTTTTTTCCTGGCAACAGAATCTTGATTGTTCATAAGTTCTTCAGTATCTTGCTTAGGTCTAGAGACAGCAAATCACTGGAGAAGCTGTGTGGCTCTAAGTGATGAGCAGTCTTTTAAAACCCATGTGACTGTCCTCATGTACTGCTTGTACTTAAGTGATTTGCATGGCTAGCACCATGAATAATCATTTATTTATCATCTGAAATAAATCCTGTTTCATTCAGGCACAGTTTTCCTCCGCTCGGTGGTAGTGGAAGTACCTTGAACATTTTCCTGTTTTCTTTTTTCTTTGTTAAATCTTAGGAATTTCAATGAAACCACAGATGCTTTAGTCGCTTCAATGCTTGCTTTCCCTGGAACAGATAACACATGCATGAATGAAAGCAATTCGTAAGTAGTTCTGGGTTTTCCTCCATTTAAATTCAGAATCTGCGGGAGAATTGACATAACGCTATTAGCCACTAGATCTTAATAACCACCTTTGATCATTTGCAGAATTTTCATACATTGGTGCCACACGCAGAGAAGGAAAAATATCTCCTGCCTCTCTTCAGATTGACTTGCAGACTCTTTCAGCTCATTAGGAGATGTCTAACTGGCCTTTTGCAGGCAGGCACAAGCTTGTGCTGCTCACGGATTTGATCTGGTGGGATGCAAGTCGGTTCTGAGCAGGGAGCTGCCTGGTCATGATTGATGTGAAGCAGCCCTCAGCCCTGCCAAGAGCCCGTGGGGCTCCCGTGCAGCTTGGAGCAAAGGCTTGTGTCTGCCAGCACAGAATCGGAGATAGTTTTGAAGACAGGAAACTATACTGTGCTTTAAGGCTAAGACTGGGACTTCCACACAGTCCCTGGACCTTGACACTGGTGTTCTTTGCTTGCCTCGAGCAGTATGCACCACCACAAATGGACTCCTTTATTACTGTGAGTTGTAAGGGAGTAGCTTTGGTGGTGGCAAGCTATTCTCGTAGCAGGGAAGAAGTCCTTGCCTCCCCAGTAATCCCAGTTAGAACGCCGAGCCCACCCAGAAAGTTCTCAGCATAGCTGTTGTTAGCTGTATCTAAAAGCTGCGCCTTGAGGGCTGGTTTGTTTTGGGCTCTGCAGATATATATTCAAGGAAGTGGTAGTAAAATCCTGAGCGGGCTTGCATGCTCCTGCGTGCCACATATCTGCAGGCAAATATTTATAGTGAGTATTTACTGCCTAGTCAATACAGTCCATCTCAGGACCCCCCAGTTATTGCCATGACAATAGCCCTTATTTCTGCACTGTAAGGTGATTTTGGCCTTTGCGTGCCAACTCCTAACACTGTGTACTGTGGGAATGAAGTGGTGTTTGGATTCCTTCTGATCAGCTGAGCGAATCCAGGCACAGAGAGCAGTAGCGAGGGCTCTCTGCTGAGAGGCACTGAAGGCAGCGGGAGGATGGGTATTCCCTGAGGTGCCCAGAGCTGACAAGGTCTGCTTTCCTGCTGAAGCTACTCACTGCTGTCCTCGCTGTCATTGAACATGACAGCAATTAGCATCGTTTGCACACCTGAGCCTAGAGAACCTCAGAGGAAAATGTGTTCATTTTCAGGCAGTGTTTGAAGGAGGACATGCTTGGCCAATGGATTATCAGTGGAAACCAGAGAACTAAGTATTCTGCCTGCAACTGCACAGATGGCATCCAGGTAATTTGAATAAACCCAAAAGTGAGGAGGCTTTGGGGGGGCAGCTGGGGGGTCTTGTAGGTTGGGAGTGGTTTTGTGGGCAGGCATGGCACTAAGGGGAACTCAGTGTTCAAATTCCTCCTCTCTCTTTTCGGCCTTGTTGATATTGTACACTGAATAACCACTGTCTGCACCAGTTTGGGGACAGGAAAGGAAACAGTGTCCTCAGAAGATTAACGTGCTAACATATCTGCCTTGCTTCCCATGGTGGGAAGAGGTTTAATGGTGTTTTTGAATGTTGTATGATTGTCCCATTTAGCAGAGGTGAACATGTATTCAAGAGGACAGTCGCGTTTTATACAAGTGCTGTCATTATATGAAAGCACGGCTATTACTGCTGTTTGCTCTTCAGAATTTAACTTTATGCAAAGTCCAGATCCATCTACTTTCACTCTGCTCCATATTGTAAATAGTGATGATTAATAATATTAATTTGCATTATGGTGGTACATACTGAACCAGATATGGGCACTGCTGGGCTTAGTGTCTTTACATGCACATGGGGAAAAGACAGATTCTGCCCCAAGGATGTTACAGTTTTACAGTCCAGTTTGAAGCTGAGCTCTCATTCCTCCAGTGCTCTTTGCCTGTCTTCAGCTTTTTTCCAGTAGAAAATCAGGCTCCTAGTGCAGCATGATGCCATTTGTAACATAAAGTCTGTACTTAATTCAGTGTTCCTAGTCATTCCTTAAAATGCAGCTATTTTATGCATTTTTCTGGACATACAATCAATTTCACATCATTAGAAGTATTGGCATAATTTCTCCAGTAAGTCAGGATAATGTTCAAAGCTAATTCTCACCTCTAGCAGGTGCAGGCAGGTGTTCCTCAGCGTGAAAGTAGCTATTTTGTGTATTCTCATGCAAAGTTAGGAACAGATACACAACAGGGGAGGCCAGGGGTTTTGTTATGGATGAGCTGAAAGAAGCAGCCAGCATGCTGTCTGGTAGGCCACTTCAACCCTACGAAACAGTCAATGTGACTTTGACCCTCAGCATGTTAAATTATATGTTCAGGACTAATCCAAGGTTTCTCTGAAGCTCCAGAAAATATCCTCGGTGACTGACAGTAAAGCAGAAATGTGGTGTGTAGCTGCTGTGAAATGCAAGATGAGAGTTTGAGGCCGAGTTGTTTTGCCCTCTGCAGTTGTCTGTGCAGTCACTCTGATGCTCTGCTAAGAAAGATCAGCCTTAATTCAGCAAAAATCTTCCTACGTAGCATGAAGCACATTTCAAGGTCTCACTGATGTCAGTAGAACTGAAGTGTAGATTTAAGCAAAGATTGTTTTTAAGCACCTCACTAAATGTGTTCAGGACAGCATGCAGGGATGTATGCCGTGTGTCTTGGCACCCTGATTTGCAAATCATCAGCTTCTGTAGGAATCAGTCCCAGGACCAGAATGTTGCCATTGCCTGCCTGATATGCTAGTTTTTAGTTAAAACACGGCTGCTAACATTTTTGTTCATTTGTCTCTGCTCAGACATGTCCACCGACAAACTACACCCCCCCACACAGGAGGACCTTCTCCACACGGACACTGTATAACCTTACAGGGCATGATGTGGAGACCTACATTCTGGCAACTACCAGAGACTTCCTGCAAAAACGGTACAGCATAAATCTCCAGTCCTTCTCCTCTGAATTGCACTGGGAGCGGCCTCTTTATACATATCATATCCACTGTGCTTGAAGAGGTGGCAGTGCAGTAGGGGTTTAGAAGGGCGTCTCTGCTGATGGTCTCTGTGAATCTGGTGAAAGGAGGTAAAATGTCCTGCAATCATGGAGTTAAAGGTTCATGCAAGTGCTCTGCTCGATCGTAGCAGCCTAGGGATAACCTGTCGATCACCTGTTCCGTTGATGGCTGGATCTGCAGACAAGCCTTTGTCTGACTCAGAAATTCTCAAAAAGAGGAAAATCTGACACAGCCTCTCATGAAGTAAACCCTGGGGAGAGGCTTTCCTCCAAGTTTGATTGTCTGAAGAGTCTCGGTGTGTGCTTGACTTAAACGAGTGCATCCGTTCCAGTGAAATTAGAGATTGCACGCTTTCTTGCACCATGGGGCTGTTAGATCTGTTAGTGTGTCTGGACTCCGCAACACAGCCACGCAGCATGTATTGGGGCAAAAATAGCCTGCCATTAAGGTCGTCAAGGAATATGTTCATCTGCCATAGATCTAAACTGAGCTGCTCATCTTCTGGGTAAGAAACAGCCATCTTATTCCAGTGTGGTAGGCAAGCGGGTTAGGAGCCCACACTCCTCCAAAATGTTCCTCAAATGGAGGCTTTCAGCACAGTTTTGTGATAGTGCTGCCACGTTCCTGCTTCCCTTTTCCCCCCCTAATAAGGGCTCCTGCAGCAGTGTTGGCTTGGCCACACACTACAGATTGGGGTAAGTTCTTTCAAGTTATCTGGGGTGACAGTGGCATGCTAACATGTACCAGCCACGGGTTATTAAAGCTTTTGACTGAGGGTAGCGATGCATTTCTCTCTGGTTTTCACTCAGGTATGGTGGTTGGAGCTTCGGGCTGCCTTTGACCACAGATCTCCAGTTCGATATCAGGCCAGTGCCCCCCAACAGAACACTGACTAAGGTAACTAACCTCCATCTGCTCATCCTAGCACATGGCAAGTGTGGGGCCCAGCAGAAGTGACATTGAGTTCAGGGATATTTCAGAAAATAAAGCAAAAACCTCTGAAATCTGCAGCTTGGCATGGAAGAGATGATTTGCAGCTCATTTCCTTTTCTCTCCCCATTTTTCTTCATTGGTCTGACATCTCTTGCTAGCAGAGGACAATTTTTCTGCCCTCATAATTTTATTTATACAGAGGTGAAAAAATCAATTACTAGCACCTTTATCTCATGAGAGAATGTATGTACCTTAACTAGAGCAGGTACATTCCGATATACCCATTTCTCTGTTTCTTCTCAGTGAAAATGTTGTAACACATCAGCGTTAAACGTACCAAGGCTGAAATCTGAGGTAGCAGGGAAATGCAAGTTTGTTGACAAGATCCTGTGATCTCATTGCAAAACCTAGCTACCAGGAGAGTGTTCTTGCAAGAGCAGTGCTCTTTTCAGAGGTGGCTCCAATAAAACGGAATAGCGGTGGTTTGTTTCACTAACACTCAGAGCTCATATAATGAATTTGCAGATGTTTTAACCCCTCCAATCTTACAGCTTTATCTTAGATCTGAAAGCTATAGCTATTTTCTTATCACATCAGATTTAATACCTGGAAACTGATAGTGTTGGAAGCAGGGCAAAATCCAATCCTTGCTTTGCTAAGGCAAGGAGAATGAGATCACTGAGCACACGGGACTTGGGAATGTGCAAAGGTGGATGCTGTGGGCTGTGTTTAAGCCTCTCACCTTAATAGCCTAGGCTCTGTGCCCTTTGGTAGGCAAATTACACCTCCAACCTGGGTGCCGTGAAGTGCCTGAAGTAGATGAAGGCAAATCCCCCCAAAGTGCATGTCTTGTAATCTGATTTCTCCCCTCGGTCCTCAGGGTTAATCGTAGTATAGGTGAGAAAAGTTTTCTTGGGGAGGGAAGGGCTGTTGCTGAATGAGAAGGTGACAGCTGGCTGTTTTTTGCCCTAAAGCAACCTTTTCCCCCTGGCTTTCAAGGGGTATTAGGCATTTGTCTGCTTAGCCTTCTTTGGGAAGTCCCCACTACTGATGTTCATCAGATCTGAGCAACTTATTACACGGAAGAAAATGAGTTTCTGTACACTTTGTCACGCATCCAGCTAGTGCTTCTTTCTTCTCTCCCAGAAGGCAAATGAAGCTGATGGGACAGCTTGTGCTGAAAGTGAAATGTACTTTTATACCCATTCAGTATTTGATGTGGCTTAATCATTGGATTTTGACTTGTTGAGCTTATGACTTCAGATAACAACCATGGAATGATTCATTTGTGAAGCAGAACAAACCAAAGTGTTATCAGTAACAATTTCTCTCCCAAATTGTTTCAATTTCTCAATTGTGTGCAGGTGTGGTATAATCCTGAAGGTTATCACAGCCTTCCAGCCTATCTCAACAGCCTGAACAACTTCATTCTTCGAGCTAACTTGCCAAAAAATGAGACTTCCAGATATGGTAAGTCTCCCTTTGCATGAGCAGATAATTTCTCCCCTTTGAGGGAAATATTCTGGTTCTGTTGAAACTGATGACAACACTTAGACTTCGATGAGGCCATTTCTTTATTCCCAATTATGCAATTGCTTTAAAAACAGAATTGAAAAACATGAATAAATCACATATTTAATTTGTCTTAGTCAAAGACTCAGGGGAGCTGGGCAGGGAGGACCCCAGCTCCTACATAAAACACTTTCTTCATCCAAAAAATGCCAATGGTTGCGGTTTGATTTATTGCTTCTCATCATGGTACTGAAATAGCTGTCTCTTGATAGGTGTCCATTAGTTATGCATAGAAAGGCTACTTTAGGTCATCTCTGGGGGTGGTTTAGATTAGTAAATTTTAATATATCACCCTTCTGCTGGGAGCAACTCCGGATGTGTGGGTATGTGTATGTTTGTGTTTGAATGAGAATGAGAGAGAGTGAGATTAAGTGAGAAACGTAACTTTCAGCTATATTTTTCCTCTGACACACGGCACGCACAGATTCCAGGGAGTGTTAGTAGCCCATTTGGGGTTATCAGTTCTCATAGCTTCTCCTTGGTAATGTAATGCAGCAACCCAAATTCCTGCTGATAAACCCTATCACGGCTTAGCCACTTTTTTATTATGGATAAAACCCATTTAGGGTTCATGCCTACAGTGAAGGGTGCAGCATGGGCACAAACATATCTGTGTATGTCTGCCTGCCTCTAGAGATGGAGGGGGTGCAGGGAGAAGAGAAAGATTTATGGTGATGGCATTTTGAGAAATCTCATACAGAGATTTATGGGATCTGACAAGAGTAGCAGTCGTGTGCAGAAATGCCCTACAGATTGATTTTCTTTGATGAATGGTGCCCTTCCAGCCATGTCCTGGTCACGCCGAGCCCCCCTCACTTCAGAGGCCTGCTGTTCCAGGTGACAGTGCAATAGGTGACAGTGTCTCTTTGCTCATAAGATTATTCCTCACTGATGTGTCTGAATTGAACTATAATGGAAAAGGCATCTGGTCTGAAGCCTTGAGTGTCATGCCGTGAATTAAAGAAACAGCAGAATGCTGATTACAAGTCCAAACAGCATGCCTGTCTTCCCACCTCCACACACCGATGCACTGCAACTCCTTGCACAACAAGCTCAGCTCACAACAAGCTCGACCCGTGCCTCGTCCCCGCCGCTATCCGAAAATGCCCACTGGCTCAAGCCTTTGAGATTTGCAGAATGCCCTCCCGGTCAGAAGGTTCAAGCTCTTCGGTGTGCGCTGCAAGAGCATATCGCAGAGCTGCAGCCTCTGCCCGGGTGCAGAGAGAGGAGACCCGAGCCAGGCGCTTCCAGCGGCAGGAGCATCCCAGAGCAGCTGAATTATTAAGCAGTGAAGCTTCTTGCCCTGTCTCTGTATTCCCAACACATGCTGTAGCAAGAGCAAAGGCAGGAAGCTCATGTGAACAGTCAGAAAGTTTTCACCGGGAAAGCTTTATACCAGCAAAATAACAATTTTCAGTGGGAAAGAATAGCAGCAGTTTTTATTCCATCTGTCCTGCTGCTTATGTGTTTTTGGAAAGAAATGCTTAGTAGTATATGACCAGACAGATAATTCTCCTCTTCCCACTAATGATCCAAACCATAGAATGGGGGAAATAAAATGAATGGACTAGGATGGCTCCCCTGGGGTAGTGTAAATCCAGTTTGAAATACAATTGAACAGACGATCTGTGTGGTATGTTTCTGGCAGCTCAATCTATTTGTTGTTGTGACGAATAAATGACAGTTTAAGAACCACTGAAATGGCCAGATAAAAGTGTGTTGCCATTTCAGCAGTTTGAAAGAGGTGCCAGTCCCGCCTTAGAGGTTTGACTTAGACTGTGTATATTTTAAAAAAATACATAAAAAGCTTTTTACCCCATCACTAAGCAAGTCATAATAGCTTTTGACTTATGTATATTGTGCTTTCTCTTCTCTCAATCCCAACCAACAAAAAAGAGAAAGCATTGAAATGGAAATTTTGACTTCTAGCCTAAGCTTCAGTAAAGGAAAATGGCTTTATAGTGAAGTATTAACAGATTAGACAGACGGTATCTTTCTTTCTCTGTCTGTCTTTTAGAGAAGGGAAACATTTCCTGGCTGTTTGTGTGGCTTTATCAGCAGCCCAAGATTTTAATTCCATTTCTCTCACTGATGACAAGACTGAGGGCTTTTTTCCCCTTCAATATGAATATCCTAGGAAATCTTCCCTTTCAAATATATTTGCTCAGTATGGCATGTGGTCAGCTAAACCCACAGTCTCCTCATTTCTGGTCCCCATGTCGGAGTGCTCATTTGTAGGGGAAATAGCCCAGAATAGTTCTTCCTCTTATAACTGCTGAAAGTCAGGCACCTGGCTGTAAGGAGCTTAAATTTCAGAGATGGCATGTTCTAGCAAATCTCTCTGGATTTAATAGCAGCTCGAGGTCTTCCAGCACTCTCTGAGAACTGAGGTATTTCCTTAGGTGCCTAAATATGGATTGAGAACCTTGGATTTAGCCACATCAGTATCTTAGCCTAAGCCCTTTCTCAGGTGCTAGAGTCTTAGAGACTGGGCTGTCGTCTCCATGGGACCAAGGCAGAGACCTTCACTGGAGGTTGGAACTGGCCCACCAGAGCTCCCCCGGTTCCTCCCTTTGTTAGAAAACTCTGTTTTTATAGTCACAAATTGCCTCTGAACGAAGCAAATGCACTGTGATGAACAATACTAGTATATTTTGAGCTAGATCTTCTCCTTGGTAAAGAAGTACCTAAACTAAATCTTACGAAGATATCTGCCCATGGGCAGAAGATTTCTCTCTTGCAGCTTGTGCCTGATACAAACCCATTTTTAAGGGAAATTTTTTGAAAGCATCGCACTGGGCTTACAAATGCAGTAACTAGACTTTTGCTAGTTCCTTTGGAACTTTTTTTTTTTTCCTAGCTTCATATGACAGAATAGTTCAAGATCAACTCATTGCCAAACTGGGAGCAAAAATGTCTGTAGCTTACTTGGGTTTATGCTAGCATCTCTACAGATGCCAATATTGGAAAAGCAGCTTTAAAATGAAACATATTACTCAGTTTTGAATTTGTCAGTGTTGAGGAATCCAACCTAAAACACATGGATGCACAAGCATGTGCCTAATTTTAGGTGTGGGAGTGCTCTCACTGAAGTGAATGATGCTGTCAGCCAGATAGCTGCAGGAACAAGGCCTAGGGTTTGAATTTTGGAACTGCTGTGCGTCAGAGTGAAGTCATGGGTGAAAATGAGGATGCTCAAAACCCTGCCCAAGATCACACAAAGATGACCAGATGAGCAAAGACCAGATTTTGATCTGCTTTTCTTCTCTACTCACCGTTTCCTGTGTTACTGTCAATATCGGGAACTGGTGAAGGAAGCTTTAAGTTAGCCGCAACTTCAATTTCTTTTCTTTTTGTTTTTGTAGGTATTTTCTTATCAGCTCATCCATATCCTGGAGGACAGAGTCAAGAACAAGTAATGTAAGAAGATTAATTTGGCTGATGCTTGAATTGTTTAGCTTGAAAAGGAGCAAACCAGCTTCTTGGAAACCATAAACCAGCCTGAATTACTGAGTATCTTCCTCTAAATGATGAAACTGCTCTCTTCCTTGTCTTCATTCCCTCTACGCATGAATAGCATCCTGCTTGCCAACAGAGCCCCTGATTCCTGTTAGGGTTTCTTTGCAGGATCCCATATAGATCTGGAGGTCACTTACAGCATCACACATTTTTGTGCTTTGGCACAATAATAATAATTACATAAATTTCCCTTTGTCCTTTGCAGTCGGTGCTATGGTACAGCGCTGCGACTCAGTGCTGTGAGTCCCATTTGCTAGGTGTAATTGCCATCTGCAAAAGATGCTGGTGCAGAATCCAGACCTCTTTGCTTTTGAGCTCTAAACAATTGCCCCTGCAGCGAAGGAAATCTGCCACTTTGACTCACCATATACCTCTTTCTCCACTTTCTCCTCAGGCTCAACAGTTTACTCGACATCATAGTTTCGATGTCCATTTTGGTTGGCTACTCTATCACAACGGCGAGCTTTGTGCTCTACGTGGTAAAAGAACATCAAACCAAAGCCAAACAACTGCAGCATATTTCAGGCATTGGGATGACAAGCTATTGGGTGACTAACTTCGTTTATGATCTGGTAAATAATTCACATTCTTAAATGCACCAAGAGTAGCATTACGCAGGAGGGGGGGAAAAAAAAAGTTCTTTATTTAAAGTTGGTTGCCTGGACTTCTTCATATTATTACTACCAAGAGTGTTATGTAGTAATTGTTCTCCAAGGCATTGAAGACTATTAAATGTGAACTGCAACACTGGGTTTTGCTAAGCAAAGGCATTCCTTCTCTCTCGAGTGTATGCAAAACACTCGGCACATTTATATGAGAGCAACACACAACAGGCCAGAGCTTGATTTCAATTTTAACATGCAAGCAGCAAGCTGCTTTTCTGTTAGCTTGCAGGGCTAGATTATTTGTCGTGCAGGCTTTATGCATCTGGGGTAAGGCCTTGGGGCTTGAGGCTACGGCCATCTTGGAAACCCTGGGAGCACAGGGTGTGACATTCGCAGACATCTCACAGCTGACACTCCCCTGTTGGATGAAAATCCATGGCTAGGTTGAATGCTCTCTTTAAGATTATATACTATAAAGGGTTTTAAGCCAAGGGAAGCTACTGATGCAGCTATATGCCTTCCAGGACCTGAGCAAGTTCCTTTCTACAGTGCTGCACTGCGCTGTGTAGATTTACCACCTTGTTCCTATAGATAGTTGAGCTCCCCAGCACTGTGCTGCATTACGTGGCGTAGGCATGCCCTTGTTCTCCCTGAAGGTAAGTTTCCTCATGGTAAAGAGGGTTAATAGCACTGCTGGAAAGCATCGCTGGGCTAAGAGAATAAATGTGCACGGCGTCTGCAGACTAAAGTGCTTTGTGTCTTATGAATTACCTTCGGTGCACAATGTCAAATCCTCCCACAGGTAGGGATCTGCAAGTGCAGGCTGCCTCTGCTCGTGAGCTTTGGCGTTGCCAGCTATGCTGTAATGGTGATCAGCATCCAACGCGTTCCTATTGATGCGGTTCTGCTAGTGCCTAAAATCCCAGTGATACCAGCAGTTCCTGAAAATACAAAATCTTCGGGGGCATTTGGGTGGCCAGCCCTCCTTGATGCAGCGAGGGCTAAGGGCTGAAATCCCTCGGGGAATGCCAGCCTCCACTCTTCCTGCAGAGCACAGCCCGCACACGAGGCGTTTTGGTAACGCCGACGCATATTAACTAAGCAGTCCTAACGATCCTCTGCTCACCACTGAACAGCCTGTTTATAGGGGCTGGTATGATTAGGCAACGGCGCGCGTACCTCCTGCCTCGCAGGAGGGGCTTGGAAGGGGTCTGAAGGCAGCGTGGCCGCAGTCTGGCTTGGCAGAGCAGCCCCGAGTCGCAGCACAGGGGTGAGGATGGGGCGGGCCTGTGTCTGCTTCCCTCATCCAGGCCCTCTCCCCAGCACTGCATATTTGTAAATCAGCCTGTGGAAAGGTCCCCAGAGCCCTTGCCACAATCAGTATTCAGCGGGCTGAAACTAATCCAGCGCTCTCGGCAACTTGATATTTCTCAGTGAATCCCTGCCAGCAAATTCTGTTAAATCCCAAAGCTGGGAAAAGAGGAAGCTCTCAAGGCAGACAGTAGGTCCCTGGCTTGACTCAACATTATAAAGACTAGATTTACAGGGCACAATGAAGTGGTCTGACTGCAAGGCTAACAGAAACCCCAAAGGGGTATTTTTCATTCACAAGCGTTTTTTTTAAGGCACTTTCTGCCCGCAGTCCTGAATGTTGAGGCTTAGCCTATTCAAAGTGGCTTTGTGGGAATTAGTTTGCAAGACTCCCCAAAGTCTCAGGAGGACTGAGACCCCTCCAGTATTTGGCTCCCCTTAGAAAACCCGAGCTGGACTTGTGGGACCAGATTCAGACCTGGCATTGTTGCTTCTGCATAGTTCTAGAAAAATGCTTTAAGAGCTACTGTCCTAATAGCATCTTTTTAATACAATTTTGCAGGTACTTTTTATGGTCCCTATTGGACTCTCAATAGGAGTTATTTCATCCTTCCAAATACCAGCTTTCTGCAACAACAATAACTTACTGGCAGTATTTCTTCTGCTGTTACTGTTTGGGTAAGTGTGGAGCTTAGTTACTTAAATATTATTGCGCAGAGTGAGGAACTGGATATTGCAGGCTGCTCCAATTTGAGATCCAAAGGAGGAATACGTGGGCTTTTTTCTTCAACATGCACTTTACCAATGGTGACTAGTTGCTCCTTCCAGGAGCAGTGAGCTAAACTGCTGTTGTCATGCCTGCTTTATTCAAAGCAAACTCCACGTGAGGGTATGAAATATTCAAGGTCACAGTGACAGCCCAAGCTGTAAGCAGATGCTTACTGAACTATTGCAAAGTTCAGGATATAGGAGCGTTTCAAAATCAGAGAGGAAAAAAACAAGCACAGCAGCACAACTCAGGAAAACTTAGCAAAACTGTCTCCCTGGCTTTGAATCTTCCAGGCCCAGTCTCTCTGCTTTCAGTCAGGGCTCCATGTTCAAAGTATGTATCATAAACTTTTTCTCCAAATTCTAACAGACGCAAAAGCGTTTTTCCTTCTTTAAACTCCTGTAATATGGAAAGCATGCCAAAGCAGAACTGTTATGTTGTCTGAGGTCTTTAGTTGTTTGTTTTCAATCGTACTTTGAGTTACTGTAGTATTCCTGGCACTGTTGGCAATTTATAGGTATGCAACGTTTTCATGGATGTACCTGCTGGCTGGATTTTTCAAAGAAACAGGAATGGCTTTCATCGTTTATGTCTGTGTCAACTTGTTCTTTGGCATCAATACCATCATTACGCACTCGGTTGTATTTCTGCTCTCCCAGGAAAAGGCTACGGACCAGGTAGGAACCCTACTAACACTAAACCCTCGGTGAAACAAGAGGCTTCTTGTTGAGTTTGGTGGCTTTGATCAGGCCCTTAGCAGCTGGCTGGTTTCAAGATATTTGAGGTAGACCAAGCAGAGGACACTAGTCGCAGGAGTAATGGGGTTCCCTATAGATAGGACGTGAGCCAGATATGAATCTTGCTTGTCTGTAAATCTGCACCCCCCCAGCAAAGATGGAAATAGTGGTGACAGAGGGGAAAATACAAAAAGAGAGGCAGAAAACTGCCGATGCAGAGAAAGGCAGGAGAGGGGTGTAAATGTTTGATAAAAAGTTGATAGGGACTTTGAACCGTTTCTGAGTTCTTGCAGCACGAACTGTGGAGAGTGACAGCTAGATGTCATTGTCCCGAGTCTGACATGTGCTGCGTTAAGCCCAGCACCGGCTGGCTGTCATCTAGATCTGTAATGCAATCATCTCCTCCCTGTGAGGATGAAACATGCCTTCGAGACAGTGATGATTCCCTAAAGTAAAGCCTTCTCTTAAACTGAGATAGCCCTGGGAATCACGGGGAGAAAACGTATACCTTACATTTAGTTTTCCTCTTTTATAAAGGGCAAGTTGCTTTGTAAAACAATAGCTGGGCTGGATTTTTCTCTCTAGCTGGGCAGTGCTTGTTTAGCAACCCCCTGGATTTTAGGGATGTGCAATTATGATCACCTTTTATCCCTCCGTGCCCCAGTGGTGGGGAGTCCATTTCTCTCCGTGCTAATTTACTGCCTCTCCAGTTTGCTGTGTGCACTAATCCTTTCTTCTGCTGGAAAGGTACCGAATCTCTATGTACAAGAGTTCTTAAGTGCGAGACTGCACACTGGGCTGTTTTGCCATGAATTAACTGGGAAATTTATTAGATCTATTAAAGCCAAATCTTGTCTTTTCTGGAGATGTTTGTCCAAGGAGAACAGATAGGACAGTGCTCCGGGGGAGCGGGCTGGTCTGGCAGCTGTGGGGTTTTGGGAGACACGGTGCAGCTCAGTGGCAGGTTCAGCTCTGGCTCGTGGCTGGGTTTTGGGCTGCTGTGTGCAGAGGGTGAGGCGGCTGGAGCAGCAGTGAGGGGCTGCACTGGGAACCGGCTGCTGTTCGCTATGGGTGATCACAACCTCAGAGCTGCCTGTTGACTTTTCTGACCTTGCGCCTGTGAAACGAGCTGTCTCCAGAGCTCTTTGCTCTCAATTTATCTCTGCTCTGAGACATGAGCAAATCCCAATGTAATTGTTATACTTCAGTCCCACAGTAAAACCTATGAATTTATTCCATGAATAAAAACAGTGACTGACTGTGCTGCTTTTTGTTTTTTGTTTTTTGTTTTTTTTTTTTCAGGGCTTGCGTGATCTCGCTGAAAACTTAAGGCATGTGTTCCTTCTGTTCCCACAATTCTGCTTTGGCTATGGCTTGATTGAACTGTCGCAGGATCAGGCGCTGCTGGGCTTCTTAAAAGCCTATGGAGTGGACTACCCTGACAAAACCTTTGAGCTGGACAAGACCACATCCAAGCTGTTTGCCATGTTTATCCAGGGCACCGTGTTTTTTGCCATTCGTCTTACAGTCCATGACAGGATGATTCAGAGAGTCTGGAACAACATACTAGAGTGAGTAACATCTGGAGTCTCGCAATGAACACAGACCAAGCCAGCGCTCAGTGGTTTAATTCTGGGCTCTCACACCGTCACTGTCAATTATGAAACCCATAAATTTCCGAGACACTTTGCAAACATGGAGTAAGTTTTCTCTGGCAGCAGTCCCGGTACCTACCAGTAATTAGAGTATTAACTAATAGAGGTATACGTTATCAGAGTCCCTTGGCAGTCTTTGCTGGCTGAGCTTGTGGCCCTCGTTTTGGGGCTCTGGGCTTGGTGAGCTGATATTCAGCTGGTCAGTAAGAGCAGTCAGTCCACTGACAAACCCCTCCATGTGAGTCTTCCTCTGCACACATGTGAGTCTTGGGTGCACACAGGGAGGAGTGAGAACAGTTCTGTCACCTGTATTACTGGTGCGTCCGCAAGGGAGGACCTGCTCCAGCTCAGAATATTTGCTGAAAAAGGGATAAAAAAATAGGCAGAAAGAGAACGTTGGGTTTTTCAATTCCCTAAACAGAGCGAATACCAGAAGAGAATAGAAACTGTGTGTATATCTGAGTATTCTTTGCATGCCCTGGGACCTCACAGGAAGGCTGCTTAGTATCTCTCCCAAGCACACGGGCCCACTGCTGTCTGCTTGCCAGAGGGTGAGGCCCCCCCTCTGCTCTCCCCGCAGGTTCCTGTTTGACCGAGTACATGGCAAAGCATCGCTTCTGCCGCCCGCGGCTGAAGAGGACGGGGACGTCCAGGCAGAGAGGAGCCGGGTGGAGTCTGGCAAAGCTGACTTCGACGTGGTGCAGCTCCAGAATCTCACAAAGATCTACCACCTTCCTCACAAACGCATCGTGGCTGTGAAAAACATCAGCCTTGGGATTCCTGCTGGAGAGGTAAGCGAGGGGAAAAGCCACGCCTTCCACCCTGGGCAAGGAAACTGAAACATCCACAGTCCCACTGTCGTCTTCTCTCCCAGTCCTTGCGGCTCTCCCAGCACAGCTGTCACGGCTTGTTCTGCTCTTCCTTCCCTCCTTTGCCTTATTTATTGATTTTTGGGGTTACAGTAGTGACGAAAGGCTCCTGGTGGATTTGGGACACCAAGTGACGGTTGGAAGGCCCTAGAATGAGGGAAAGTGGATGAGACAGTGATTGAGCTGTATGCAGAGCAAAGTGTCTCCATGCTGTGTTTGTACAGTACCTAGCACAGCTCAGGCTTGGGGGGGGTGTCACTGTGGGTTACCATATGGCAAATGAAGACAGCAGAACTTGTCCAGTTACGAACATTCACCTAAACTGCATGGGAGACAGTGAGTCAGGCTGATCTGCTTGTATTTTCCCATCAGGGAAAGACAAATCACTTAAGCTGAACATACATTTTCATGAATCAGGATTTAAAACTAACTCTGAAAATAAAAAACCCACATTCTTTGGCCATGTCAGTGCAATTACCTGCAAAACCACTGACTCATGAGAAGAGAAAAGACAGGAGCACACAGAAACACCTCTGAGATCCAGAGGAAAGCAGAGACCAGATTCTGCCTCAGGCTGTGCGCCTGACTTGTGGGGGAGGCTTGGAATTAATGCTTGGTACCTGATTTTTATTTAATTGCCTGGATCCCACTGAGATGAAAGGATGTGGAGTGCTGGGAGGAGGACAGCAGCCTCACGTGGGGACTGTGATGCTGATCTTCCTGCCAGAGGAATCTTGACCAAGCCACAACTGGCATTGAGGTTTCTAACTTCTGGCAGAAGTCGCCCTGATGCTGGTGGGGTTTAGGGTGCTGTTCCCCATCTGTGAGCAGACCCTGCACCACAGGTTGTGTGCAGGTACATAGCATAGCATACAGGCTGTGCGCAGGTACCCCTGCATAGACCTCAAGGTGGAGAAGAGCCTTGGGTCGATGCTGCCCATCTGCAGGGGGCCCAGCACATGAGGCTTTCCAGATCAGCTGGTCTGTACTAACGATATCAAAATAATAGTAATTATCAGCACAATGATAATTGCTTATGCAACACACAACTGCGTATCCCCAACCTTAGCAATAAAGCATAGATTTTAGCATGAGATACTGAACTACTCTACAGGGAGCTGGTTCTTAATCTTATTAATGTAGTGCATTAGTGAGATTATTTGACAAAAATCTTGTGTCACATTAAGGTTTTACCAGTGACAGCACAAACCTCACTCACCTCATCCCTATGAATAGCTCTGTTCCTGTCAATGGGAGGCTTTGCACAAATTAGATGATCAGGGTTTGGCCTGTCAGATGAGCTCGCTGCAAAAGTGCACCTTGCAGTAAAAGGAATGACTCTATTAGGGACACATCCTTGATTCTTCACCGTATTAAACGAACGGTCCTAATATAAGCTGCAGTATATTGCACCATAAACAACCTCCATTATAACGTTCGTATGCTCTTGAGTACCTCTGCCTCTCTTGCAATTCATCTTGCTCAAGGGTCCAGAGAAAAGAAGAGATCAGATGCACGGGGTGCTCATTTCAGAGCGGTATTTCTGCATTATAAATGCAGCATGCTTACATTTCTACTTTTCTTTCCCACAACCCAGTGCTTTGGCTTGCTTGGTGTGAACGGAGCTGGAAAGACGACCATTTTCAAGATGCTGACAGGTGATATCGGAGCATCCAGCGGAAGGTTGCGGGTCCAGGATCATTCTGGGTATGGAAGATGTGATTTCTGGGGAAGGCGCGTGAGCAAATCAGCCGGGGAGCAGTTTTTAAGGCCGGATGGCAAAGGAAAGGAAATGTAAAAGTCTGAAACAAAACCAGACGTTCAAAATGGAGCAAAAATAAATAAGGCATGGAATTTCATCCTTCGAAGATGGCATGGTTGCTTACCTAGGGCTCTGCGTTTTGCTGTTGCACCCGGGCTGTTCTCAGCAGTGTTTCTTCCACTTCATTCCATTGCAAAGGGGATCGGACTCCGATCCTCAGCTGAGTGTGATCCCACTTCTGAGTTAGTACCTGGAGACCAGTAGGACTCATCTGAAAGCGCTCTTTGCCTGGAGTACGTTTGGTGGCAGCTGTGCCATCTGGAGTAATTGCAGAGCTACGTCCTGGACACCGTGGCTAACAGATGTCGCAAATACAATTTTTCCTTTGTAGAACGGAGGGGCCTAAAAGCTGAAGGCCTGCAAATTCATAGCGCTTTCTTTCAAGGGTCGGGGAGGGGAGTAAAAAGCAGGAGAAAGGGTTTTTACTCTCTCCTGTCTGATTCCAGAGTGCACTGGCGATTCACTGTGTTTAAAGCGGCTTGCCAATTTCTCTACGCAGGTCCTTGAATGACATCAGTGAGGCACACTGGTCACTCTTTGGCTACTGCCCTCAAGAAGATGCCTTGGATGACTTGCTGACGGTGGAAGAGCACATGTATTACTATGCTAGGCTCCATGGCATCCCAGAGAGAGAGATCAAAGGAGTGAGTAGCGCTGGGGCTTGACTTAAAGCATTTCCCAGTTATTGAGAGCCTTTACTTCGATTTAATTAGTCTTTCAATAAATAGATACGCACGTGGTAATTTGTGCCTGGATGTTGTTGTGAAAGCAGTGCTCTTGCTGCCACAGGTTGTACTCCAGCTTCTCCACCGGCTGAATCTGATGGCCTACAAAGACAGAGTCACCTCTCTGTGCAGCTACGGCACCAACAGAAAGTTGTCGACCGCTCTGGCTCTCATTGGGAATCCATCAATTCTGCTGCTGGTGAGAAATGTGGGCCTTGCTGGGGGAAAGGCGAGCAGATCTTTGGGCTGGCGGGGGTGCTCTGACAGTCTAGCAAAACCTCCTCAGGCACAGCTTTACAGGACACTCCCCGAGTGCCTGTACTTAGCCTGACAACATATGCATCAGAGGAACATTTAGATTCCAGCAAGCACCCAAATTTTCTTTGAGGGCATAAGAGAGTGGTGAGTCTGCCAGTTTCTCTGTTAGCATCTTTCAGAGGTCAAAAATAGATCTTATACGTGCCAATTAAACTCTCCTTGTTCCCAGCTCTTTCTTGGGTTTTTTGTATCGACTACCCTGCACAGTGTTGCAAGAGCGACATCCAAGGCTCCAAATCTGTAGGAGAGCAAAGGAGCAACTTCCCTCAGGATTAAATTAAACTATTTTTCTATGTTTGGCTTCCCCTTTCGTCTTTCACTTTGAACTTTCCAGTTCTTCCATAAGATATGCCGTTGCTAAAATGCAGCTTTTTGTGCGGTTTTTCCACTTCCTGTGTTTTGAACGTGTGCAGTGCTCTGTGAGCAGGTTTCCCAATATTAAATTTGGTAACTAGTGGACATAAATCTCCCTTGCCCCAACTGGTATCAAGCCCAGCGCTACTGCCTGACCACATACAGCAGTGCTCTAGCTGCTTTTGTGAGATAAAAAACTCTCAATAAAAATAGAAGGTGGGGAAATTCCCTCTGTACTGACTGCTGCCTTGGGCCCAAGCTGTTTTATTTCTGCCTGATAGAAGGCATTGTCCTCAACAATAACAATTTGTCAGTCGGAAGTTGGCTAACAATTTCACCAGCAATGCATAAAGTAGGAGACAGTATACCAGCTTGCATCTCTGCCTTACTGTCTCTGTAGGTGGAGAAACACAACACTTGCTTCATCTGCATATGAGAGAGAGGAAAGATGCAGGTGCACGTGGGAACCGAGTGGCAGTTGACAGCTTCTTGTCTGCGGTTACGCCTGTGGCGTTTGTGGAAATTTAAAACACCGTAGTGTGAAACGCACAGTAGGGTTGGTCTCAGGCGGTGCTGTCACAGCTGGTCAGTTCCTCTAGAGCGCAACGGAGCTTGAGAGTTTCCACTGGTGACCAGAGGAGCTGTGCGGCTCCAGAGGGCAGTGAGGATGGACGTCTTAGTCAAGCTGACTTGCTTCTGCTTGAAGGGAGTGTAGGACGTGTCAGTGAAATCCTTACTGCGAGTGAAGTTAAGTCTCTACCAGTGGAAGCTCTCCTGTGGGTCCTTACTAGCAAACATAACGCTAATGGAGAACCTAAGATGAGCACAAGTGTGAGGAAGATCCAATTTTGAGTGCAAATTTACATTCAGTCTTTCCCAATAGGACGAACCGAGCTCTGGAATGGATCCAAATGCTAAACGCCACCTTTGGAAAATCATCAGTGAGGAAGTGCAGAACAAGTGCTCAGTGATACTCACATCCCACAGGTAGGGCTGCTTTGGCTCTGGCTCTGGCTCCGGGGTCTGCAGGAGGCCTGGGGAGGCCCATCCTTCCCACTCCCTGTTGGTCCTTGCAGAATTTCAGGGCGTCGAGCTATGCCAGATTTGGGGGTTTGCTGTGGCTGAATGGGGGTACCCACAGAGACCCACAACACAATAGGGAAGATCAGTAATGTTCTCTGATTACTTAACTATCTTTTTTTTTTTTTTGTAATATCTTCTCAATGACTTATTAGAGTTTCTTGGTTGTTTTTTCAGCATGGAAGAATGTGAAGCTCTCTGTACCAGGCTGGCTATTATGGTGAACGGGAGTTTTCAGTGCATTGGCTCTTTGCAGCATATCAAGAGCAGGTCAGAAAAATGTACCTATTTCACTGTCATTAAACGGCGTACGGAGTTAGTAACCTACAGCTTTGAGGGCTCAGAACATGAGACCTTTGTTAACAAGGCATCAAAAGAACGTCGTTTTCTGGTTTATGTTTCCTACTACACCATTGAAATTCTGTGTTAACTAATGCACTTTCTACTCTCCCACAGCCTTTTTTCCCAGAGATGTGTTCCCCAAAGTAATCTGTTCACTGCTCAAAAATGTGAAATGCATGTTAGGAGGGTTGAGCTTCGATTTTATTAGTTATCACAATAGCTTGGCTTCTTATTAAGTCTCACTCCAGGTTAACAACCCTGACCCCATTCAGGATGCACTCTGCCTTGATTAGATTTCCCCAAAGAGGCTGTGCAGCACTCTCAAAGGATTTTCTTTATCTGTTTCTCTTTTCTACTCTGTTAACTGTGATGTTCTTTTTCCCCTAGGTTTGGAAGAGGATTCACTGTGAAGATGCACTTAAACAGCAACGCAGTTTGCACTGAGATGCTGACAGAGTTCATGAAGTCACACTTTCCAAACACGTGCCTGAAGGTAAGCAGGACAAATGCTTTCAGGAGAGGCCCTCTCAATCCCTTCATATTAACCAAGAGGATCTGGCAAGGTAGAAGTCTCGTAACATAGGAGATCCGTGCTCTCAGAGCGTAAGGGATTCACACCTGCACACTTGTCGGTGCTATCAGCAGCCTTGTCCAAGGGTTGGAGCACCCAGGTGCCTTGGTGGCTTAAATCACTTCAGCCAAACAGCTACAGTGATCCCATAAGGCAGCTGTTAGGTGACCCTCTGCCCCCGGGAATGGTCCCACTGAGGCCTGCCCTGCACCGAGGCCCACTTCATACCCAGTGGCTAATGAAGATGGCTGGGTGCTCCCAGTAACTGAATAACTGTAAAACCAGAGTAACTGAGTCACAAATCCCATCTGTTGTCCGTAACCCGATCTCTGCATTAATCAAAACGGCAGACTCGGAGCGGGGAAATACTGTAGCTACCCTCAAGCTTCCAGCTCTGGAGCTTAGTTACCATTTCCCAGTCACAGAACCCACAAAATCTCCCCGTGGGGAAACATCAGTCAGCAATATTGCTCACCTTTGTGAGCCAGAAGGAGAGAGAGCACACCCTCTGCCCCTTCATTCTCCCCTGGTTCAGATCCTCTTTCGTTCTCAGCCAGACAGCTGTCGGATCTGTCGGCTCTTTATAGGCAGCAGCCTCTTCACTTCACCCCATCATTCCTGTCCCCACAGGATCAGCATTTCAGCATGGTGGAATATCACGTTCCGGTCTCTGCAGGAGGGGTAGCAAATATATTTGATCTCTTGGAAGCCAGCAAAGCAACCTTCAATATCAGGCACTTCTCAGTGAGTCAAACGACGTTAGAGGAGGTAAGGAATTAAAGATGTGTGGCCATCCATTTAAAACTGTTAACAGGGGAGCAGACTGTTGGTTACACATGATGGACTGCTGCACACAATAGACTGTATTTTGAAAGGGATTTCCATCTGTATTTCTCCTGGGGATACTTCAGCGATACTGCTGCCTCCAGATACCTGTGCTGGCACTAGGAAAATGCACCCAGAAAGCTGCCCGTAGCATAAAGGATCTGTTCTTCCCTCTGCCACTGCTGATTTCAGCAGCCTCGTAGGTGCGGATGAAGGGCAGGATTATGAATCACCCCGACTCTCCACCAGTCCTGGAAATCTGCTTGATTTCGCTCTTTCTCGTACTGTATTTGGGTTGTAAGTTCATTTAGCATTGCTCCCAACTTAGCTTCATGGTTAAGTTCCTTCCATTTTTCCTTGGAAGAAGTTTCCCACTGGCACCAACGTCTTGTAGGAAACACGTCAGCAGGGATGCCGCAAGGACTCTCCAGAAGAAATCATCCTGTTGAGCATCAGCATCTGATATATTAAGTCTGTCCCAGAGAAAGGAGCAAAAACTGCAGCCCTGTAATTGTACGAATTGTTAAACAGAGACCTGGGGGAGGAGGGAAGGAGATCCTCAGTGGTGTTTTAATAAGGGGCAGTGGTTGTGAGAGAAACGGGCAGGCAAACAGCAGGAAGCCCCAGGTTATGCTCTGTGGGAGGACAGCTTGGATTTGCCTACGTGCAAATGTGATGGCAGGTAGTGTTCTAGTAAGAATACTTTATCTATTCATTAGATACTGTTTAAGGTAAGTCTGTTATGTGTGGTCATATATACCTATCTATATAATACGCGGTTGTGTGTGCACGGATGTCAATTATAGACAGACAGATGGGTTTATAAAGTAATAATATAGCTGTATTACACTGTGATCAAAACAAGCCACCACGGGGGTCTTACCTCACTAGCACTTTTGGAACATGAGCTGCAGGACAATTGGGTGCTGTGCAGGAACTTTGCATCCCGGGTGTCGATTCAGCGGGACAGGAGCGTGCATCCATTTATTTACATCAGCCCACAGAAGCCCAACATTTGCAGTTCTCAAATCCAGCATGAATCCATTCCTGAGCACTGTCTCCAGGCTCACAGTCAAATGAACAACCGTTCCTTTTTTCTATTCATTCATATTGCGAATTATTGATGCTGTCACATATTGAATGTTTTCCTTTAAACTTCTAGGTTTTCATCAACTTTGCTAAAGATCAAGCAGATCCTGACGGCGCGGATGTGGGTCCTGACGTGACACTGGACAGCTCTGACACAAGTAGCCAAGACAGCACCATAAGCTCCATCTACTGAAGGGACCCAACCGCTGGGGATTGTAGAAGCTGGGGAAAAGACCTGATGACCCCCTCGGGGTTCTTCCACCTGTGTTTTCTATGATTCTGGGCTGGTGGGGATAAAAAGTCCCATTTTCTTAAAGTACTTTTTTTTTTTTTTGATATGCACTTATTTTGTTACTAGGAACATGGTAGGCATTTAAGACTGGCATTTGGTTACCAATCAGACTGGTCTTTCCACAGGTTCCTTTTTTTTTTTTTTTTTTTCCCCCCCCCAGTTCTTGTTTTAGGATCACTTTAATGCCTGCGAGGACCTAGTTGACATCACCTGCTGCTCGTGGCCATTTGCTTACAGCAGAAATGGCCGCGATGGAGCAGAGGAGCTGTTGGCAGCGCAGGGTGTTTGACAGAAAAGCAGCCCCACGGCTGCCCTCTCTGAAAGCCCACGCTCCGCTCCTTGCTCCGCAACAGGCTTTCTGGGTGACCATGAGAAAGTCACTCAGTTTTGACAGGTTCCCCACAGGTGAAATGGGGTTCACGGCCCTCCCCTCCCTCGCGGGGGTGTTGTGAGGACGTAGGTGTTAGGTACTGAGAGTCGCATGTGCCGTTGGTGGGGGCCATCTTTTGTTAATGACCTAAAGCTTATCTGTACGTGTGGGTTATGGCAGTACAAATAGAATTATTTTCAAAGTCAGCCCTTCTGGCGGTTTTGGTTTGTTCCCCGTAGTTAACTCCAGCTGTATGTAACTCCTCGAGGAAGTCCTCCAACCCAGGCAGTCCCAGGCTCTTGGTACCCAACAAATCATTCCACCAAGAAGCCCCTTGCTCCTTTTGGCTGGTGTTCAGGGCTTCTCCATGACAGCAGAAGAATGGTATGAGGAGGGTAGATTGGTTCAATCCTCTGATATGAAGAAGTTTGCTTCCTCAGATTGTGTTTCCCCGAGCAGAGTAAAAGCAACGAGATCTCCCTTGCTCAGAAAACCTCCCTCTCCCAGGCGGCTCTACCTCTCTGCATCCTTTTCAGTCACCTTCCTCGTCAACACCCGAGTGGTGGCTGCCCTGTAACCCTACAGCTTTCTTTTCCCACATAATGAGGCATAATTAGCTTCTCTTTCAGAGCCTCTGCCACTGGTTTTAAATGAGACCTCTGCCTGCCTTTGAGCAGCAGCCTCCCAGCAGCTGAGTTCAGCACACCAGCACGCACGTCCTGCCTTTTTCCCCCCAGAATCATTCATGGATAGAATAATTTCATATTGCTCTTTATGATATGTATCAGCATAAGGCCTCAGAGACTCAGTGTTGGGTCAGGGCGTTGAGGTATGTGGTGCTATTTAAGCACATCATGAACTTAAACTCGTTGAGCTCAGTAAACTTGCTGTTCCTGGTAAAAGAAGTTGCAGATAAAGCCAGGTCGTACTTCACCTTTTAAGACCTGGAAAGGCCCATACGGCACTCAATTTTGGGTTCACACACACAATTCCAACCAGAAGTGTTGGGTTTGTTTTTTTCTTTTTCTGTTTTTTTTTTTTTTTTTTTTTTTTCCCCAAAGCTAATTTGAGCCAGAGGAAACTTTAGATGAAAGCTGCAGTGGCCCATCCTTCTCACCCTGATCTTCAGAGGAGTTTTACTAGCTCAGTTCCCATTTGATGCCAAGGCTTGCTAAGATAATCGTGCAAGGAATAGGTACTTGTTTTACACTGGGATGCTGAAGTTTGGAGTTCAGCTGCTACAAGGGTGTCATGTTTTCTCCTTGATCTTGGTGTAAACTTCTTACTGATAGCAGGAGGAGTTCTGTTATGGATTGAAGGTATTATCAAGTCCTGAATTATGCCTCAACCTGCTGACTGTAATTAAAACTGGAATTCAGCTTCTTTCCAGAATGCATTTGACACCTGCAGTTTATAAGGAACTGAAAAAGCTGCCCAGACATTCATTGTAGCTTCTATTATTATGTCTCCAGCTCTGCAAAAGCTCTTTTTTTCTCATTTTCATTGCATATCTTATACAGATCACAGTATAAAATTAAGCTTTTCTGTAATGGAGGGCTTGTGCTCCCTGCAAAGGACTCAGAGCATGAATGCCAATGATTTAAATGCAGCCTTGTAATACCAATCAGAGTATTATTTTATTATGTCGATGGCTTTGCAACTGCCAGTGAAAGATGAATCTTCAGACTCTGTCCAGATGTACTTTACATTTAATTGAGGGAGACTGATACAAAGCTATTCTTTTGTCCCTTTAGAGCCTACTAATCAAAAAAAAAAAAAAAAAAAAAAAAACAAAAAATAAAAGGAAGTGATTCATTGGAATACTTCAGCAAGTTGCAGTTTAATTGGGTAAAATAGAGTTTTCACAAAAAGCAAAAACCATCCTTTGAATTTCCACCCAATTCTGGCACTAATAGAAACATCTGCTTCATGAAAAGTGTGTCACGGCCATGATATACGCTCCCCGTTTTCACTTGCAGGTAAAAATAAAACATCTGCTATTGCAATCAAGTCAGTAGGTATTGGTCCAAACAAGCCAAAGTTAACATACTTAAGGGAATTTAATTGAAACCTGTGGAGAAGCAGTTACAACTGTTCAGGGGGTTGAAGCATCTGGCAGGGAGGTTGTATATAACATCTCCAGGCGCCGAATTACCTTTTGTGCCCCATTACAACTGTCCGCACTCCCTGCGGAGCCTCACGGGTCGAACCTGTCCCTTTCGCAGGCAGGAGCTGCCCCCGGCTCGATTCTGGGACGATAAATGCGTAAGCGGACACTATCCTGCCTCTGAACACCAGCTCCAGGTTTCTCACAGTCCCTTTGTCTCCCCAGGGAGGGCTGATTCTGGTTCCCCAGGTGGCCAGAAATACAGAGCCCTGCCTAAGGAAACAACTGGTAAAATCTGTTCAGGATTACAGGCAGGCTGTACACGTCAGGGGAAGGATGGGGACACTCCCCCGTCTTCCGTGCCCACGGTAATCTTCACCCTGCTGACATTGGGGTGTAACAGCAGGTGCCCCCCGTTGTCGGCCCTCTCTGAATCCCCTCAGAAATTCCCGCTTTACATGACTCTCCTTTCCAAAAAAGCCGGGCAGCCAAACTCGGTCCTTTCTTTGCTCTGAGCAGGGAGGTAAGATCATTGAAACCACCGACGTTGGTGTCCCTGGAAGGGACAGAGGGGCGATGCGTACCCCTGCACATCACCTCTGCAGGAGCGAGAGATGAATGCTGCAGGCCGGGGGAGAAAATCAGCTTTTCATTTCTCTTCCTTAATGCCGACGCTCCTCCTCAATGCCGCCTCTCTTCAGCCACCCCAATAACCCTTGCCTGAGGCAAGAGGTGGCAGCAGGGCCGGGCAAGCCCTGCCAGAGCGATCCCACAAAACCCTGTTTGTTAATAAGAACTGCATGGGCCTGAACTGAGCTTAATTTAAAAACACTCTAAAATACTACAGGCTTAGGGTATACGCAGTGCAATCGCCAAACGAGGCCGAAGCCAGGGAGTCAAGGAGGAATTTCGTAATCGGTTATGTGGATTGTGAGGCTGATTCAAATCAGTTTGGCAACTGGAGCTGCGGGCTGGGAGACGGCGATTCGAATCTCCATCCCGGCTCCTTCGTTTATCGCTTCGCGCTGCGGCCGAGCGCACGGCGCTTCCCCAGCCCAATCCTTGCTCAGCTTCGGCCTCAGTGCGAGTGGCCACCAAGGGCTGAAGTCGCAGGGTCAGGCAGGGGCCAGGAAAGCTGGCTGGGAGGCCTGACGTTAGGCAGAAGTCCTCTCAGCCCTGACCGCTACTGTAAATATAAATTCAGGGTCTAATAGGATTTTTTTTTGTCCTTTCATGAGAAAAGCAGGAGTGGTTTTGTTACTCTGTCAGATCAGAAAACATGTTTACAGGTCAAATGCACACGTTCCAGGTAAACACAACTAGTAAAGCACAGGAGCGGGTGGTGCCCACAGACCTGCTGCCCCTGGGGTCGCTCCTGTGATCTGGGATTTGCAGGATCCGACCTCGTAACGGGCTCAGGATGGGGCCCCAGCCTCTTGTAGGGGCTTCTGCTCCCTTACATTGCTGCAGCTTCACTGAAGCCACTGTGAGGTGTCTTGGCTTTTTACAAGCCAAGAAAAATAGATCTTCCTGCTCTTAATAGGGAAAGGAGGGGTTTTGTGAGCTGGTGGAGGTACAAAAATGGTTGTTGGATGGCAACAGCACATAGCGTGATTTTTATTCTTTTTGTTTTTTCCAGACAACAGCTGTGATCTTGCATAGCTATAACAAAATATCAACAGTGTATTAAATGAGAGTGCAACAGAGAAAAGAAGCAGTGGAGAATGACAAAAAAAAAAAAAAAAAAGAATTTACCAGAATTGTTATTCCATGACAGTGTTTAAATAAAAAAAAAAAAAAAAAAAATCACTCTAATTAATGTAGTTGTTCAGGGAGAGGGTGGAAGTAAGGAAGATGGCACTGAGATAGTAAGAGCAACATTAGTAAGGGACACAGCCGGCGCTACCCTCCCGTTGGCGCACGGGTAACGAGGGAGGACGATCGGCCCCGCGGCACGGGGGTGCAGCCTGTGCTCGGAGCAGCAGAGGGAGCACGGCCCACTTTGAGCCAGACCGGGCCCCCCCTCAAAATATCCATAGCATGGGGGGAGCTGCACAAGACCCCCCCAAAGGGTATCTATCAATGTTTTGGGACCGTGGCCTGATACAATCCTGCAGCGCCTGAGGGCCAGCGGAGGCCAAAACTGGAGAGAGTCCCAGTGGCCACATTCAGCCCAGGGTGAAGAAAAAAATACAGGTTGTGCTTGCAACCCACGGAGCAAAGCTTGAAACCAGGCACCTCTCCGGGGCGCTGGGGTGCAGCCCCCCACTTCATTGCTAATGGCTGCTAGAAGGGACTTTTGGAAATAGGCCATCACCAGGGAGAGCAATTCTCAGGGCTCCGTGCTGGGAGAGAAGAGAAATAAACGGCGGTGCTCCCACAAGCTTTAAGGCTCAAAGCAACAATCTGATCATCTACCCCAGCCTTCAGTTTAATGGTGGCTCTTGAATTTTAAGCACTGGGCCTTTCACTACAGGCAAGCGTGTTGGGTAGAAATGAAGCATCACTTAGAAAGAGCTCAGGTCTTCACGGACTTCACAGAAAGAAACAATGCAGCTTCAGGGCATGACAGAATTTATGGTAACACAGAGAAGATAAAATCCAAGTGGAGACAGGATAATAATTGAGGTTTTTACCTCCATTAGCAGGTCAAGGTGAACTCTCAGCCCTCTACTGTCTATGTCCTAGTTACCAGCTGAAGGGGTTTTACACAGCCCTCCGCTTTAATGCGCGGTGCCTTTCTCACAGCCAGAGCCTAACAAATTGCAGCACATCCAGAGTGTGAGGGGGAGGAGGAAGCAGGATGATATGCCTCTCCATAACCAGACCCAATTGGGTTATTTCTGTGCAAGACGGCAATGAATTTAAGTTAAAACGATGCCAACCAGATTGAAATGCAATTAAAGGAGTTCCCTCAGGGTTGCGCATCCAATTAGTAGAATACCTTTAATTACACCGGTGCAGTTTCAACTAGACATGGGCTGAGAGGACCAGCAGCCCAGAGCTGAAGGCAGCCTGGTGACCCGCAGCCGTCAGGGCTCCAGAGGAGTTTCACGTGGGTTCGCATCCCCGAGTGGCGGTCCGCTCCTCTCCCGGGGGAAGAGCTCCTGGGCCCGGCCTCGGAGCAGTGTCCCCGCTTGCCCCGAGCCCCCCGGGCTGCTCGGGGTGCCAGCCCCCAGCTCTGAGCACCTCTGCAGCAGGGCTTTCCCCGCTTGCTCCCGCAGGCGCCGCATACCAGGGCTGGCGCGGGCAAGGCTCTGCCGGCAGATCTGCTCTGGATGGAGCACAAGGGATGGAGCTCGACGGAAAGAGCCGGAGTCACTTTCTCAGGGATCCTCTCGTTGCTGGGTGGCTGCAGTGGGAGCCTGGAGAAGCTCCCAGGCCGAGCCGGGGCCCTGCCCTGAGCTGGGTAACCTAACCCCGAGGGGCTGCCTTTTATTTATCTCCAGCCAGCCCTAGGAGCAAGGCAGTGGAGAAACGCAGAAACCATTTTCAGGTTTGTATGAACAATTTTCTCTAACAAATGATTGCTGGAAAGCAATTAAGATCCAGGTGCTTCTGAAAGGTAAGAGATTTTTACAATTTTTTGTACATAAGGTTTCCCTCTTGCAGTGACTGGATGTACCCTGCTCCCAGGACCTGCGGAAGCTAAAGCATTTGAGCTGACTTTGATAAGAAAGCTTGTTTAAATATTAACAATGCAAACATTAAGAAATGCTAGAAACACCAGAGCACTTCTAGGTGTTCCTCAGCCGGCTCTGGGGAGTTACGTGAGGTATAGCAACCCAAAATATTTTTCTACCTTTACTCTTGAGCACAACCACACCCTCAGAGCAGCCAGACGCAGCGGATGCGAGCCAGGAGTGCGGTCCCTGGCTTGGAGCCTCAGCTGAAGTCCCTGTGGAAGCCTGTAACTGCAGCACGCTGTGGGACCACATCTTGCTCTCCCCAAGTTCCTATTTAAAATCCTGTCAAAGAGAGAAAACTAAGCAGAAGGAGACTCCTCTTTGCCCGTTGTACCACCAGCCTGAGGACCGGTGTGCGTCGATAACCCAGGGATCCAATTTTAATGCGAAATCACGTCACCTTGCACCAGATCGTGCCCTAAGCTCAATACTGATAGGTGCACAGAAGCACGTGCTTCATACATCTTCATATGCTCCTCCTCAAGTGTTTCTTTAAGTACCTTCAATGTCAGTAAGACAAGCAAAAGGTGAGACCAGGGGCTTAATCAGATTAACAATTATAATCATTCCCATCCATCACCGCAAAGCAGGCTGCGATGCTGCTGAATCTGTTCTGCTTCAGGAACCCGGGGAAATCAGAGCTGCACCTGATCAGCCAGACAAGGGCAGCTCGAGGCTTGCTGCGAAGGAGGAAGAGAGCGATTGCTCAGGCTGACTTCTTTATTCATTTTTTGATTAGCCTTCAGTGCCTCCCTAGAAATTATTAAAGCTTCTCCAGGGAGTGCAGTGCTGCAAAGGGAGTGTTTACTCACGGGCTGGCTCTTCATGCTGTGATAACCCCGTGTGTGAACACGCTGGAGCGGCTGTACGGGTTTCCTCCCTCGCACGGGCAGCGAGGCCTCTCCTTTAACCCGCCTTCTACATCCTCAGTGTTCAACCATCCTCGTTATAGACTCAGCAAGCAGCTTTTTTTTTTACCCATAAACAGCTCTTCGCTACGCATCGGCGGATGGCACCAAAGGCAGAGCTCGTCTGTTTGAAACCACCCTGGCTGGCTGGCTGGGGCTCGCTGGGTTAACCGGAGGCCCCTGCTCCTCAGGGCTGCATTATAAACTGGGATTTTGGGGGATTAGGGAATACCACGGAGTTGTAGCAATGGGGACCTTAACTGGGAGGTTTGAGGCTGAAAACTAGGCAGTGGATGCGCACCTAAGGTACCAGCCGGTGCTTGAGGAGTCTACTTGTGAACTGTTCTCCCACCAAGCTTCAGTTTTAAACTGGGAAAAAGGTGTTTAAAAAAAACAAAACAAAACAAAACAAAAAAACAAACAGCAACAGCAACAACAAAAACCCCAAACACAAAGAGAAAAAAGGCCAAATTTTCAAAGGTCCTTAATGTGCCAGAGCTGGGCCCCCAGATGCCTGCAGGGATGGAGCTGTTGGAAAAGGCAGAGCCTGGAGGAGGGCCGGGGCGGTTTGCTCGACGCCGGCCGCCCTGCCTTTGCTGATGGCCGAGGCAGCAGAGCCTAGGGATGCAGTTTCAGGCAGAGTTCACATCTCAACCATTACAGAAATCCCACGTGCCTAAAAGACATAACTCTGCTGGCATCCAGAAAAATGTAATTACTGGATGAGCGTTAGTGGGGCTTCAGCTCTGACCCATGAGAGCAAGAAACCTCCACAGCTCCCTTGGAGAGTCTTGGTGTTATAGGGGTTATTTTTCCACTGTGAATATCCTACACAGGGTGATTTCAGTGCTTGAAATCAGCTCGTATGTGACACAAATATAGCGCCCCTTTGCACAATATACCACCACTTCTCACCCTAAGTTAAATGGGAGAGGTAAGTGTCATCCCAGGACTGCTAAGCTTTTGTGTTACTCATCAGCCTCATCCTGATAAATCAAAGTTGCTGTGCTGTATTTCCCTCCCAACCCCTTTTGGCATTTTTGAGCCCTGGCTCAGGCAGAAATTACCGGGTGGGATTGCTTGGGCCATGTAACGGAGCACGCCAGCCTACATGATTATATGAGTCCTTGAAATCATCTTAAAAAATGGGAAGCTGTTTTTCCATCCACCCAGGCTGTGACATTCAGAGGTGCTCGGCACTGATCTAATGGAAACGGGAGAGTCTGTGACGTTAGGCTTTCCCCTCCCCAAGGGCCTGTTTGCAGGGTGGAGCAGGAAAAATGAGCCTTTTGGGCTCGGATGGCTCAGGACCAGTGGGGTCCCGGCAGTGGGATGGAGCAGCGTGGGCACAAGGCTGGGGGTCTGCACTGGCTCTGGGAGGGGAGGTTTTCTACCGAGGAGCTCACAAACCATCTCACTTGCCTCGGAGGTGAAGCAAGAGGAGGGATTATAGGAAAACTGGAGCCCAAAAATAGGGCTTGGTGCTCACAGCGTGGTACATTCGAGTGGCAGACCCAGGTAACTCAGAGGGGAGGGTGCGACGGCATCGGCTGCCGCCACGGTTTTGACACTCTTCCCCACAGAGGCTGGCAAAGCCAGACCTGTCCCTGTACCCCAGACCGAAGGGAAACAGCCCCCACGGCTCTCGGGTCAGGCTGGTGTTTCTGCTGGCAGTTCATAGCAATCCCATTTGTGGATTAAAATGCAGCCGTCAAGGCTGCTTGTACAGGATTTATGATGTGGCCTCAAAATACAGGAGAAAAGGAAAGCTGAACTCTCCTCTGACGTTTGCAAGTGTAAACTGCAGACCTGAGCTGAACGCATTGTAAGTAAGGATCATTAATCATCAGCTAAGCGGCACGCGGTTGTTGTTATTTATTATAACGACATAAATCATCAAGAACCGCTATCGTGTTAATTTGGATTTAGTATGGATTAGTATAGAAAAAAGAAGATCCTTACCTATTTAAAAAATATATACCTTTATTGTAAACGCATATAGATGTGCTGGGGCTTTTGTTCCTTAGTTTCCTCCTGCCGGGAAGCAAGTCAGGAAAATTCTCGGTGAGCTCTGCAGGTGAGGGTGTGCAGTGGCTCCGGCCGAGCTGCAGCTGAGCAACATCTGGCTTGTGATCACACGCTGACTCAGCACCTAGGGGAAAAGCAAAACCGGGAGGTCCTGGACACGTTTTGGAGGGGCAGCACTCTGCGCCACCCCCCCAGCCCCGGTGCAGGGCTGGCATCCCCCGGGTGCTGCGTGGCACCCAAGTACCGCTGTAGTAACCCCATGTTTTTCCTTATTTTGTTATTAGCAGCTCAGCTCTGACTTTTGCGTTTAAAAAACATGAGGCAGGGGGTTTGTGAGTTGCTGAGCCCTCTGCTGCTGCCTTTGGAAGGAAGGCTTAGCAGGGAAGGAGCATTTAAATTTAAATTAAGGGAGCACTACCCACCCATTTCTTAGTCTCCAGAAATGCCAGCCATACTCCTGGAGGTTATATATATTATTTTTTTTTTCTTTTTTCCCTGATTTGACTTTAAGGTGGGGCTGAACCACTCATGCACCAGAGCAAGGCTGACAGAGGCACCAGTGTGACCATACCTGGTGTTTTGGGTGTGGAGCTCATGCCAGGGCCGGAGGGGTGGCCCCATCCCTCCTCGCAGAGCATTTCTGAATTCGGTGGGGATGGAGCTTCACCCCACAGGGATCCCCATCTCAGTGCTTGGACACAGCATCTGTCCCTGCCCTTGAGCACTTACATGTAGTTGAGGGGTCTTGTCAACCCTCCCACTTTGAATTCTTCAAAGTGAGGCAGGTTTGTTGTTAACAAGTCACGGCAATTTCTCCCCAAACTAAGCCCAGCACCTGCAGTCCCAGTAATCTGCTTTATCCTGATGAAACCAGAGGTGCTGAGCTTTGACAGATGGCGTGGAGATCCCTGACCGACCTCATGGAGCACATGGCAACCCAACGGTAAATTTAAAAGCAAGGCCTTCAAAGGGACACTCAGCTGTGCATCTTCAAAAGGAGACGTGCAGGGAAAAATGGAATTAAATTCTGACAAAGGCACCCTGATGGAAAGGAAACGATTGTACTTTCTTCATTTAAAAAAAAAAAAAAAAAAAAAACACAAAACCAAACACTCAAAACGCCAATGTTTACAGTGGAGCATGTGCTGCCCTTGGCATTTTCCCTTAGGTTGGGATGGACACGGAGACTCCAAATGGGTGGAGGGTCCCATCGCAGCACGTGTGTCACAGCCTCAGGAGCTGTGGCCCCATCGCCCCCTTGGCACAGCCAGAAAACCTCGCCAAAACCTTTAGTGTCACCAGCACTGTCTTAGCTGGTGGTTAAGAAATAGGCCTTGATATTTTTGGAAACAGAAATCGGAAGAATTAAGGTTTTAAAATTTAACTAAAAGGGAAATAAAAAGGATTTTATGTTTTGCAGTGGCCCAAAGATTTCCCACAGGCTTGATGCTGGGATGATACATTTAACAACAGGCTCCTAAGTCAGGGGTAAAAAGAACGAGAGCGATGCTGTACCTGCACCTTGACTCCGCCGTGTCCGAACGCGCAAGCAATTGCCTTTAATTGCCTCCATCCCTTCCAACCTGTGTTCTGTGTGTGCCAGATGAACGGTCATCCAACTAGGGAGAATTTCTCTAAGCATTGAGCCAGAGCTGAGGCTCGTGTTAATTAAAATTGGGTTAATTATAATAACTCTGGTAGAACAGGAATAGTATAATTGGACTAATTAGAGTGGGGCTAATAATAAGAGGGTTCAAGCCACAGCAGCCACTGTACAAAACCAGCACCCAAGTTCTTGAAAGGTTTCCTTGGACTTGTGTCCCACACAACTCAAGGGCAATCCAACATCTAAAAGCTGCGCCGAAGCTTTGACTGTGTTTTCCCGAGCATCCGGGCTTGCATCGCACCGACCATATGTCTGCCTCTGCCTGCTAGCAGATTGCACCAAATATTTTCCTTTTTTATCGTGGCTGAGCAAACAAACACCATCTGCGGGGCTCGTCGAGGGAAATCCCGGCCCCCTCTGCCCCAGCGGGAAGGCAGCCGCGCGCATCCGGGGGGCCTGACGTTTCTGCCACCCGTGCCCTGAGACGAGAGCGCTGGTGGGCAGCCAGCTGGGCTCCCTCCTGTTTTGCTTTTCTCTGTTTCTTGCCTTTCTGTTGGAAACCCCTCTTCTCCCACTTCTGGAAAAAACAGAAGGGTAATCTCAATTTCGTAAAATCCCCTGCAGTTTTGACCCAGCTGGAGATGCACAGAAAGCTCTCACCGAGTGAAGGGCCCGGTGGACGTGGATGTAAATTACTTGTCACCTTGGTTGTTTTCCCGCTCGCACTTCTGCAGTGCTGGGTCCAAAGCATGTGTTCTGACCAAATCTTTTGTACAAGTGCCCTTTGGATTTAGCAATTCGCACAGCAAAAGCAGAACCGATGAACCACAGGCTTCTCTGCTGCTGCCTTTAATTAAAAATGCCATGTCTAACACTGGCAGATGTTTCTGCTATCGAGACTTGACTAATAATTTAATGCCGTGTAATGCAATGCTGACTGTGCTGCTTACTCTGAAAGTATAATAGACTTTTTTTATTATTATTATTTCCTTTTGGGGATCAAATCACTCAATATTTGAAATCTTAAAGCTCGATAGTCTAATGGCCCTAACCAATTACTGCACCGAGTGATCTCAGCAGCCCCGTATCTTTCAAGTCGGCGCCGCAGCCTATGATGCCTCTGAGACCGTGGTAAGCTCACAGGGCTTTGGGCGCACGGCAAAATTGGCCCCAGAGGGGCGGCCCGAGGAGCAAACTAAGCCTGTTAAAGTCTTTGATTCAGATGTTTGGGGAAAGAGGGAATTCAAAGCGCGATGCTGCCCTTCCTCTGTTTTCTTTTTCAGTCTTCTGCCGAAGGAGACCCATCCTGTCACTTGCAGCGGGCGCTCAGTATGTTGAAGCTGCGGTGGCGCTGGTGGGGAGCGGTGGTTTCGGGATGTGTCCCGTATTCGGGTGGACGAGAGGAGAGGGACCCCCTCTTGGCAGGTGCTTTGGCTCTTTTAACCCCCAGGAAATTGACTGACTTGTAAGACTTCAGGCAACTGCCTTCCTCTGCACGCCCCTTCCTGTTACGTGATGAATCATGTAATAATTGTATATTGATTAAAAAACAGCTGGGGAACTTCACTAATGAATAAAATATCAGGTACCGGTGTATTTACATAAAAGGGTCTTTACCAGACGGGCAATGCTTTGAAATTAAGCAGGAGGCAGATGAGGATTTTTTTACCTTCCTCATCAGCCGGGAAGCCGAGCTCCATCCTTCAGCATGGGTTTTGCTCTGGAGCCCTGCATTGTTTGAAAATCACATTATCAGTTTAGCACAGCGAAGATGATCGTTGCCTCGGCAGGGTATGGAGCAGCTGATTCATGCACGTACCGAACGCAACTGTTGCACTATATCACACCACTGCTGAAACCATTTTACTGGCTTTCTGTCATGCAACAAATTTATTTTAGAGTGTGTGGGCCTTATACTGCCTGGAATGGCTTTACTTGTACTTTAAATACTGCATAAACCAAATTTAGAGATATATTTCTCGCTTCCCCCTGTTCTCTGCATCATTTTTTTTTGCTTCTGACTGTCCAATTGGTTGCAGTAATTCACTGCAGGGGAAGACGTTTCTTAGGTTTCCAAGAGCGCCAATTCCTTAACCTTTATAAAATTAGGGAGAATGAATCACTCGTGACTTTTACATCTTTCTCGAACATGAGTATTTGTTAGATGCTGGCTGCCCAGGGCAGTGCTTTGCCTCAGTTTGGCTTAGTTGTAAATGTTTGTAAATTTGCACATAATGTCTCAGCACAATGGAGACTACGTGCGCACACGTAGATTTATTGAGAGGGACACTAAACATATTTCAGCCAGAGGAAAGGAAGACGAGGTACTTACCTGTTTTATTGTCCTATACAGTATATATCAGCATCTCATATTTTGTGAACATAAATGCCAGGTTGACTCAAGAGATCTATGGATCAAGTGTTGTTTGTAACCTGCGCTGAACGCTTCAAATTGCGTTAAAGTTTCATCTCAGCAGCAAGGCCTTTTGCCATCTTTCAGTAACCCTGGTGCACTGGGAGACACCGGGTGCTGTTTTTTTGGAGCACAGAATGAGCAGACAACAGCCACGTAAGATGGAGTAGGATGTTAAGGTTGCATCTGGCGACTGTTCATTTTTAAGGGACAAAAGACTGGTTTAGCTTATTTGGGGAGTTTAGCCTGGTTTTGGCAGCGTGAGGAAACGGGTCCCTGTCCCAGCTCCATCCCCTGCAGCCCAAGGAAAGGAGCGAGGGTTCCCTGTCCAGCTGTGTCATCCCTCTCCTGCATCCAGATGTTCTGGTGCATGCACACAGGATGGGAAGAGGCACTGTGGGACGTGCCAGTCCCCCATCTCACTGGGCTTGGGGATGAGCTCTCCTTTGGGCAGGACATGGCCCGGGGCACCTCTCCCTGCCCCCTTCCTCCTCCAAGGTAGGCAAGGAGGACGCTGTGCTGTGAAGCAGCTCACCACAGTCAGAACCTTGCCTGAGCCTGCCTGCTGCCCAGGAGCATCCGTCACCTACATGTCTCTTCACAAGGTGTGGTTTGCATTTGATTTTGTTTAACTTCCATGCTCACCGCCATGGCTGTTGTTTCTTTCCCCAGAGCTGCTTCCCTCCGTGGCAGAGGGCCTGCCGATCCCACCACCAAGGATGACAGGCCGTTAGCAAAGGGGACACCGCTCAGTGTTGTTAACGCAGCGGGGTGTTTCCTGAGGACCAGAAAACAACAGGGTATTTCCGAGATACAACCACACTTTTCACAGCTGGATCCAGGCACGCAGATGTAGCTACCACACTGTTGGTGACAACAAAGAGCCTTCCTCTCCGTGTCAGCTTGCAGATGGGGATGTCTCCATCCATCCCTCTCCCTCCAGGCGCAGGTCCCAGCTCTGCAGGAACAGTCACCTGCAAAGGATCGGCTGTTGTTTAACCCTTTGGACCTTCCACAGTTTCCTTTCTCATGGATAAGGATTGGGAGTTATCATGAATGCAGAGAAAGCCAAGAAGGTGTTTGCTGGAGTCAAGCAGGTTAGGAGAGAGGATGGCATTGATCTAATAATGGCTGGATATGCCACCATTTAAACCAGCATGACAGTGTTTCACCCTATGACACATCAGCTTGCCCCAGACAACAGTAGCAAATTTTCTCAGATGAGTGGAGTTGAGAGATTTTATGATTCCTCATCCTTGATGACTCCCTTGCACTTCTGTCTATTATTAGTAGCAAAGATAAATGTTTAACCTTCCATATAGAAAGAAAAAAAAAAAAATCCCAATTTATAACATCTCGAGTGTTAAGGAGCTGCAGAAGGAACGAACTACCAAAGCAGAGGAGTGTGAAACCTGAAAAGTGAAGAACCTCCTTCTTGGAAGACAATGATAACTTACCAAGAAATGTTTTTGGCCCTGATTTAACACTCATCGGGGAAGTCCTTCTTTCTAGATGAGCTAAGAGCTCTGGAAAATGCTCCTGTTGCCACCAATGGTCAAACTAGTCCCCCCTGCCAGGCTGCCATCGCTCAGCGGTGGTGGTACCCGACATCTCACTGCTTTCACCTTGCCCAGAGAGTGGGGACGGGGGGAAACCACCCACCCACAGGAAGCAAATGGAGGGAGACACGGGATGAGAAACGTTGCCAAAATTTCAGACGGGCTGCTGGGGCACCGCTGACGGCTGTTTTCTACAACTGTCGCCAACCAAATTTTGTGACTCTGCACTGTCACGTCCTTTTATGATGAAGTTCCCTCAAAGAATAACTCGCTTGCTTTAATCATGTTTGCTCCAAGATTTATGGCTTGATGCTTATTCACCGGTGGAGCTTCTCGACACAAAATGTCAGTAAGCCCGTTATAAATCACTCCTGGCATTCCTGATCTATCTTTTATTTGGCCAGGAGTATTTCCACCTGAAAGTGATAAATTCCTGCTGCAACCGCTTTATGTGCTTCAGTAATTACACTGTACAGCGATGGCAGTGGCTGCATCTATGGAGGTACCATCTCAAAAACAGCAGCTTGTAAAAAGTGGGAGATTGGGCTGAACCCCAAGATGCAACTGGATGCACAGGCTGAGGAAAAAAAATACACTCTCAGAACTGATAACAATGGCAACTAGCGAAATATCTCTGTCAGACTGAAGCTGGTGGATGGGTGGAAGAGAGGGAAGAAAATTAAATTTTTAAAACTGTGGCGCCCCACCTGGCTGCCAGGCGTGTGGGGAGGAGGCCCTCAGCACTACAGCCTGCCCGTTTCTGGCCTCGCTTGGGTAGGGGCCGTTGGTGCTGTTGTTAGACGCGTTCGCTATAGATCAGCAGATGGTGGAAAGATGTATAAAGCACAAAAGGTCTGGGGGTTGGAGCGGTTTGGGTGGCACTGAGGTCGCTGAACTCCAGCCCGCCATTTCCCTCAGCCTTCCCCTCAGGGCTGGCCCCGCCCCACTGCCGGAGCGCGGGAAGAGCGGTTTCCCCGCCCGCGCATGCGCGCTGCCGAGGGCGCGCAGCTCTCCGCGCTTGCGCAGCGGTTGCGGGCGGGGAATTTGGAGCAGCAGCAGCGGGGAACGATGCGGGCAGCGCTGCGCGGCCGCTCGGGCAACCAGCCCCTCAGCGCCGCCCCCATGGCGCTGCCCGGCCCGCGCTGGCCCCTCACTCGCGCCGCGCTGGTGCGGCTGGAGAGCGCGCTGAGCTGCTCCCGCTGGTGAGAGATGTCGTGTGTCCGTCCCCTTCCTTCCACCCCCCCCCGCCGTGCCCACGCGTGTTAAAAGCGCCGCGTTTTTCTTTCCTCTTCCCGCAGCGCCGGCGTCCTGCGGCAGCCCGTGTCCCTGGGGCGGTGCGAGCACGTCTTCTGCCGGTGAGTAGCGGGGTGCGCCGGGGCTCGGCCGAGGCGCCGCGGCCCGCTCCGTGCCGCCGGGCTGTGGGGAAGCGGCTGGCGCCTCGGGGAGGCGGGGGCCGGGCCGCCTGGGTGGGCGGGAGAGGAAAGCGGGAGCTGCTCCCGCCCCGTAAGCCCGGCTGGCTACGGGGGTCAGGCTTTTGGGGTGCTGTCCGAGGCTTCGGGGTGTTGGCCAGGTGTAAAGGGATCCCTCTGACTGATGGAGGGGGGAGTGCACTAAACCGCTTCTAGTTCTTCTCGTCATCTCTTAGCTCCTTCCTCTTCCTCCCTTCAAAACAAATTAAAAAAGAGGAGCCTGGAAAGGTGCTTCCTGTTTCCATGAGGGGTTTTGCTCTGCTTGAGTGGATTGAGTGCTGCTTGTCATTGCTTTGGCCTTCCGCTGTGCTTTGCTCCTTCAGACCTGCCCCTGTAACTGATCTTGTATTCACACCCATCTGAACACGTTGAGATAACATGAGTCCCTTTACTAATAGTTTATCAAATAATGTGTCTTAAAAAAAAAAAAAAAAGAGTTAAACTAGAAATGTCCTGCCAACGAGGCAGTTCTGAGGAGGTGGCAGTCACTTGGCCTGTCTTAGGACTGCTCACTGCATTGTCAATACAGGCGGAGTCTGAAATGTTTGTGCCTCAGAACTTCCTTTGGGGAAGGTGCTGGAACCTTCTGGCTGTCCTGAAAGTCGCTACTCTTCAAGGCATGCAAATGCAAACACAGGGAGTTAAAAGATCAGTCATATATCTTAAACATGTTCTCTGCGTGGCCCAGATGTGAGCTATTAAAATCCTATGCTTGCTATGACAGAGAGGGTAGACGCTTTCTAAACTCTGCTTGTAAGCCAGTCTAGATATTCAGCTTTGCCTCTTGTTAATACCAAAACCACTCTGTCAATAAAAGCAGAGGAAAAGCCTCCCTCATGGCTGTGTATTCATTCCCTGCCTTTAGCTGCACCTTTCTAATGGGAACTTAAAAGTGTTGAAGGCCTGGAGGGTAAAATACTAGCAAAAGATTTTCTTGTTTTTTTAAGGAGTAACTGATTACGGGACAGTATGGATGTATTAAAAGATGCACAAATGACTTATTTCTATCCAGACACGTGGGTTCTTTCCCAGCTTTGCTATGAATTGCTATAGAAGATTCTGCCATCTGACCAAGTTTTCTGTTATTTGTTTCATTTGTGCTACCTGCCCATAGAGTACTTGGTAAAATAACCCTCAGAAGCTTGTACAAGTTATTTGTAAATATGTTCATATCTATCTAATAAAATATTTTCTTCTCAGGTGTAGTGCGGATTGCTGAAAGATAGTGTGAGGGTGGCTTAATAAACATAATTGTTCAGTTGTTGGACATTTAAGGCCTTGCAGCTTTATTTTGGATAACCCCAGTGTATTCTAGGTGATAGATTTCAGACACCCAGTGTTTGTTTGAAGTATTACTTTTTTTAAGAAAAATTTTCAAGACGTCAGTGCAGTTTGCGTTGATGAGGCTGGAAAGAGAAGCTAATAGGAGTCTTAAGCACTCATTAGCAGCTATTTCTTATTCCAGAAGAATAGTTTATTTGCTATTTTCCAAGTTACTGCTACACCTGATCTTTTCTCTTTTATATGCCTGACCTTTTAGTCATCAATTTAATATGTCCCTTGATTACCTAGTCTTGGATAGGCATTTTTTTTTTAAATAAACCTAAGGAAATTTAGATTAAGTTGTTTACAAACAAATGTGGTAGGACGTGGATTGAATCTGCAGTATACAGACAGTAAACTGATTCTGATCCACTGCTAGAGACAGATGTTTATTAATATACATGGAAAGGATGTATAGTGTGATGTGAAGATGTGAATGGCTGGAGCTGGCTTCTGTTACCTGAAGTGAAATATGTGAAACTAATGACTGCAATAATCAGGTCACATGTAATGTAACTGGTTCTTCCTCAGCATGGGTTTTATTATGGGCAGGGATCAGTTTCTGCAGTTTTGACTGAATAACTCTGCAAAGTTAGTTACAGTCATCATCCATTAACTATAAAAACCCAACAGCTAGAAGTAATTAGGAAATGTCGTGGAATAAAAGTCATTGTGCATTTCCTTTCCACTACCTTTTACAGGCAGCGGAGACCTGAGGCCAACTTTCCTAGAGAATGAGGCCTGGTTAGTTCTTATCTTTGCTTCAGGTGATTTGTCAATGTCATCTAGAATATGTCAGAGCCAAGACTTGTACTTCAGTCTCCTGATCATAGGAGTCCCTCAACCATGAAGTCCTTTGCCTGCTCCGGGCAGAGCAGGCTGATTAAAGCACACCTAGCAGCAATTTTTACATGCCACGTTTCCTGTTTTGGGATTAACTGAAGGCGTGATACATGCGTGGTGTTTGAGGGAGAGATGCCAGTGCAGAGAACAGATCTGAAAATAACTCTCCTCGTAAGGAAAGTGGTGGTAGTTTTAACTCTGGTATTGGTAACTACTAGTTTTGGGGTGTATGTCTGTCAGCTTCTGAGGTGACTATGTTTAGAGTTGAGATGCATAGACTTTGATCTTCCTCTCCAGTTAGCAGTGCCTTGATATTACTTGCATTCTGTTCCTCTGAATGTTTAACGTGATCTACTCACATTAAATGTTATATGTTTGGCTGGAATTTTGCATGCTACGTGGTGGTAAGGTAGTGGAGACTTTTGAAATTAATTCAGTCTTGGGTATGTAAGATTATAACCTATATTTAATAGGATAGATTAGAGTTGAGATGCAACATTCAAGGGCCATTGTTATAACTCAGATGGCAAATCGTAAGGTCTTCTCACTGGACTAATCAAATGAATAAAAAATTTTAAGCTTATATGGGGAGGATAGTGTTACTAAGAAGCTACAAGTGTTAAATGACCTCTACTGAGTATATCTGTTTCTCCATTATCTTCTGATATACATGCTCTGAAAGAGAAGAGTGATGGAATATTCAGAACACCTGCAGACCCATGTGGGACTTCTTACAGAAAAGTGTTCAGACAGGTGAAACTTCACAATATCAAGAAAATGTTAAGTAGGAAAAGGTGGAAATGATAGTTTACTATGGGTTGGCTTTTTGTCACTCATTTAAAAATAGAAGGTCACAAAAGAGTGGCCCTACCTTTAGCTGAGGTATAAAAAAAAATGTGTAGTCCTAATTGTTACCTGGAGACAAGCAGCAACAGAGCTGTAGCATACCTTTAAAATTTGTACCAGCTTGTGAGTCTGGGAGTCACAAGATAACAGGTCTTTCGTGACAGTGTCCTGACAAGGCTCTGGACTTGGTTTGCTTAATTATGGCTTGTCACTTGCCGTGATAAATATGTCCTCTCCTGCAATTGTGACTAACTCATGTGGGCTTTACAATAGTGGTTTGTCAACGCTAAAATAAGAGATTCTTGCGGAGCGTTTGGCTGTGAAAAGGTTGATAGCGAGTACAGTAGATAACTTAGGCTGGATAATGGATTTTTACATTTGGCTTTCAGATCTTGCGTGGATGACTGTGTTGGCACAGAATGCCCAGTGTGCCACATTCCAGCCTGGGTGCAAGATGCACAGATAAACCGCCAACTAGATAACATGATTCAGCTTTGCAGCAAACTGCGGCATCTGCTGGGTGCGGACACCTCAGGTAAGAGCGGCCCCGGGGCTCCGGCGGCCGATGAATCCAGAGCGCTCCGTTTCATTTCACAGGCTTCACAGCGAATGAGCGGTGCAGCCCTGTTTAACATTCCGAAAGGCTGTTCCGAATCATGTTTGGAAAATTGATTTGAAGAGAACTGTCTGTATGGATTGCTCGTTCTTTGAATCTGTTTTACTAAGAAATCTGCATGAGCAGGTTAGTCCATAATTCATTAGAATCTGTCTTCCAAAATTAGACGGAAGTGGGATAGATTCCCAAGTCACGTGGCGGTTAGCTGCACAAAGCAGGGGCACAAGTTGTCATATCTTGTGCTCTTCGGGGAGCACAAATGTGTAAAGTTCTGCAGTGTACACTTCTTTAGGGGGGCCCTGTTAAAGGACTAATGCATATACTTTCTTGCCTCTTGCACACCGAGATGTGCGTGTTGTCCCAGTAATTTTCAGTTTAGGGCTTTTGCACACGGAAAAAAATTACCTGTGTTCCTTGCCTAAAAGGGGAAGGAGGCAAGTCTGGACTCATTGATTTTCTGGTCCCTCACAATCAGCTAGTCTGCTACAATGGAATTTTTTAATTGCTGACTGTGCTAGAAGATGCAGAGATCGTACTCTAGGAATGTATGTCTATTCTACAAGCTCAGAGAGGAGCCTTTTATGTAATACCAAGTTTTAGAAAACATTAATTTTGCTGTCAGATACAGAAAGGGTAATTCTTCTTTCCTTCCTTGTTGCTTCTTATTATTTTTGTCTAAATTAAAGATTCTTTTTCTAAGTCTAATCCCATCAGCATCTTCATGTTCATTTATGGGGTAGTTCTTTATTGACTTCAAAATACATTTAGGTGAGGAGGCTGGAAGCCTATACCCAACTGTAAAGAAATACATTTTATATAGATACCAAATCCTATGGTGATTAAATTTTCTGGAGCACAGGAAATGTAGATGATGTCTTAAATAGGTTTTCAGGGAAACATTTTAAGTGGTGAAGGCTTTTAAAAACACAGTTGGAAGAGAATCTCGGAGAGGAGGTGTTTGTGATGCCATAAATAAAGCGTTTAAAATACAACACGGTAGTATTGTTGATATTTAAACATTTTGGAGAACTCTTACAGATGGATGAGCTCTTAAAAATTGGTCTGATATTTAATTGTACTAGAAGTTGAATAATACATTTAATCCAATAGTTCTTCTAAAATAAAGTTTGCATGGTGTGGCTAAACCACAGAACAAAACAAGGTTCTTATTGTTCCTTGTTCTGACTTAAAAGCAGACACAAAATTGAAGTTTACGAGAGTGTCTGATTTGGAGCCGAAGTTATGAACTGATGTGGGAGATTACTTTCCATCACTTCCAGTCTTTGCAGTGTACTAAGGATTAGTGGCCTTTTGGATGTTTCATACCGAGGCTAAAGGAAAAACCTCCCGAGTTGGTGATAGTTCACTGTCAGGAATGGTTTGGATACAGAAGTAAATGAGCACACCTCTAACTAAACAGCCAGTTATATCTTGTACCATGGCAAATAAGAGTGCTGTTGCTTTAGAGATTTCGAGAGCAAATCCTTCAGGATGTTTTGTCACTCATCACTGGCAAATCTGTCACCTCCCATAGATGCATATCTTGAATTTAATGTATACAAAGTGAAATATGTTTGAGTTTGGAGAATCAGGGCTTCTCTTCTTGAAGTGTTGCTTTCATGTTCTTATGGCACTACTTGTGCCACGTTCCTGTCAACAATATTTTCTTTTCTTTTTTGTTATAAGGTCAGAAATTGTATTTTATATTCCACTAAAGGAAATGGGCAGAAAAATCAATTTTTCTGTGGAGGAAATGAAAAGAAGCGGTTGAAAAAGGGATCTTTCCATACATTTGTTTTGTATGACTTCTGTATATTTGTTTTATATGCCTTGTTTTGAGACAATTGTGGCTTGCCCCAAGGATCCTTGTTGACACTGAAGTTTCTAATGCAAATGCATCATACTACCCATTTTTTAATCTACGACAGACCTACTGAACGCAGTAAGTTATGTGTGTTGCCTTTAAAAACACACAGAACTACTGTGACTGAAAAGGATAGGGTTAAGCTCGCATATAAACATCCCTCTACCCCCAGGATCCCCAGTGAATATGAGAGGGATCTCACTTAATACTCCACTGGGATAAGGATAGCTTTTTGCTGAATTGCGTGTGTGTGTGTGTATTCTTAGAAGCAACAGCAAATAATTCAGGAAAGACTGCACAAAATGGCTAATGCTTCCTTTTGGAATTGAAGGGAAGCACAGCAAATGGCACAACAGGATACTACTGGGGTGTTTAAAGGGGGATCTGACAAACAACAAACCTGAAACTACCTAGAAAATGCATGCAATAGGTAACAAATGCTGAGTCTCAAAATTAATTCACTTGTTAGAGATGTTACATCCTCAGTCTGTGTCAAGGTGAGGAGAGCTGTCTGACCTTTTCACTGCCTAGTGTACCTTTATGAGGAAACTATCTGGCTGGCAGGCAGATGGGATGTCTGCACCTCAAATTTTTTAGCTCTAATGTTGCAGAGTCTGAGACATATTGAGAACTGGAGTTGGTGGGATGATGGGCTTCATAGGTGGGTGATTAGTAAGAACTTCTTGAATCATGGACATAGTGAATATATAATATACTAGAGATGAAGAAGGTTAATTTACAGTAATGATTTTGAAAGTGAACTTGTAAACACTTCAGTGGATTTTTCTGTGTGGTCTTCTTTAAAAAGAAGAGATTGACGTAGATTTTCACAACCATTTATAGATGATTTTACCTTATTCTTTGTAAAATAACCTGCTTCACTAACACTGTCAAACAGAAGGCCTTATTCCACCCTTGGTTAAAGTTTCCTAAGGTCACATTGATGCTGGTGGACAGTGGGAGAGATTAACTTTTCGTTAGCCTTTATAGTGTCGTAATTTAGTTTCACACTTACTGATGTGGGGGGAAAGATCTTGAACTGTTGTAACAGATTACATTGCATTTCATGTATGCTATGACATTTTTCATAATAGCTAAAGATGAGGTTTTTGAATAGCTGGAATTTTTCCCTTTCCCCCTGCGTTGAATACTTAACTTGCAAAATAATCATTCTTCAGTGAAGGCACTAATGTTGCACAGATGGTACCAAAGCACTTCCCTTTGATTTTTAATAAGGGACTAGTTTGTCAAAGAGATTTCTCAACTTCTGTTCTGCAACCCATAATAGAGAATAATTTGAAAGGCACACAATGTGCATCATTATATTCCTTTGATGCAGATTAATGATAGCTAAACCACATTTTCTAATTGCTCCTTTTTTTCCTGCTCTAGCCTGTTATTGCACTACAGCGGAACTTGGAGATGTAGTGCTCTAGTTGCAAGGCACTGCATATCTCTTAATATTTGTTTGCTCTCAACCTTTTTAACGCTTAAGAAATTCAACTCTATTAAATGTCAGCATTAAGTAACTTGTGCTTATTGTGTGCAAATAAGTCTAATTTAGAAAGAATTCAGTTGATATTTTTGTGTATATGCATGTGACATTTAATATGTAATGGAAAGTAAATTTACTACATTTACTATCAGCTGATTCCAATACTGTTATTGTGGACAGTCTTTCTGCTATTGCAAATGCTTAAAATCTAGAATTAGTAAGACATGCTTTGCTGCTTTTACTTTTGTCTCAGTGCATCTAAATTTTGGGAGGATACTTCTTATGTGTTAAAAAGGCAAATCTTAATCATATATAGTCATTTTTTCTTTCCTGTTGAGATGCTGCAAGCTCTGGCTTCCAACTTGGAGACAGCAAAGAATTCCTTTGGATTGATTTTTCTATAGGCAATTTTCTCTGAAGGTAGTTTAACTGAATGCACTTAGCTACCAGATAACCACCTCTTTATACAAGTTAATGTTTCCATATTAAGCCATAAGAACTTCCTTTCAGTTTCTTAGCACTGTGTCTCTTCTGTCTGTCTCTCTCTCACAGATCTGGGTCCATCAAAGGATTAGATTTTCAGGGAGGGTTGGTCATTTGTCCTTATTACTTCTATATCCTACCTTGTATGCTTTGGAAACGGAGGAAAGGGGCAGCAGTGTCTAAGAATAATCCTCTTTGCAGATGCTACGCAGAACTGTTCAGGTACAGTTGATGTTAGCTACAGAGTATTCCAAAGGACGGAGTTATTGAAGAATGGCTGAGAGAACACACACGCTGGCAGAAACTTCAGTTCCTTCCCCAGTAGGCTCTGGAGATGCTCTGGGTGTGCACAGCTGGCCTCTCGCTGTGACTGATCTCTTTCACAGCATGCACGGCCTTTTCATCATGTCCCATCGGTGCCTCCCTGTTCTGAAATATGCAGTGTACTCTTTTACACCTAAAGTAGTTGCATGTGAGGAAGAATAATCCTGGGAAGGTATTTATTTGGTGTATTTTCAGCAGGTTTGTAATAACCTGACTAGTAAGTCTCTGCTGAGCAACCAATAATGAGCAGATCAGTTTAAGAACCCTTGTGGTTGATTTTTTTCACAAGCTTTCTTGCTGCCAGAAGTGGTACATACATAGCTTCCAGTGTAAATACTTAATTGTGTTATGCTGCTTTAGATCGCACTTCTGAAGGACACTGCCTTTGATTGAATTTGTCACTTGGACTTTAAAGTCTTACTGTGCTATACACATCAAAAAGAATTCTGGCTATCACAAAATTGTTGCACAAATTACTTTTGCAAGCTGATTTTATTCTTGCTCTTTACTTGGATATGACTGATTGCTCTAGCAAGGTAAATATTTTAGAAGGAAATCTGCTAGTTGTGTAAACAGTGAAGGCAAGACAAGTAAATAGTAACTGTGGTTTATATTTTACATCCGCTTGCAGTCAAGCTCTTCCTTTTTTTTAGATGTTATTGTCAGAATGAAATTGGCTATGATAACTTTCTGAAGGCTAGCTAGTTATGAGATTTCAGTATCGATTTTGGTGCTTTTTTTCTGTTTGCACCAAGCCCAGTCCTACAGAAGAAAATAGGTGCAGTTCTGTACTTGATTATCTTTAGATACCTAAATGATTGATTAGCTAGCCTCAAGCTGTATTCTTAAAGATACTCTTGGTCTGATGCCTTACATATTCCTCTAGCTAAATCTCCCAATATCTAGCATATTTTAATTCAAGGGATAAATAGGGTAATTTAAATCAAGATTGAGGAAACATTTAACCTTGAAATACTGCTTTGAAAGAAAACAGAAAATGTCTATTTTGCTGTTGAATTACTAGCTATACAGTTTTAAATGAAATTTCAAATGTATTTTTTTGTGGTTAATGTGTTTGGGTCTAGTTTGTCTGTTGCCAGTGAGTTTATCACATTTTGCTGTGGAAAACAGGCTATAGTTACTAACACCAAAAATAGAAGAGAAAGTATGGAGAAGACAAATTATCTGTAGAAAGTTAATGCACTGAAGTGAAAGTAATACACTGTGGCAGCGACTGCCTGTCGCTTTTAATCATCGAGACTTTGCATGGTTTTTTTTGAAGAATTTTTAAACAAAACCACTAGTCTTCATCTTAGTTCTGTTTATTAATAATACCATACTTGCCTCACTAGGCAAAATTAATATTGATTTTGTGATTGATTGCTATAAATCACCAAGATTTTTGTGAATGTGAACCTCCCTGAGGTTGGAGGCAACAGAAAGAATAAGTTGTGCATTTACTTTGGAGGACTTGTCCAGATAACCTAAAATAACTCAGGTTTCCAAGAAGAAATCTGTAAAAAATGTTATAGTTCTTTTGCACTGAAAAAGTTGTTGAATTAATGTCTAACTTAGAGGTTGCTTTATGCTTCTTAATTTATTCTTAAGCCACTGAGGACACCGTTTATAGCCCTTGTCCTCAACTGTTATTTCGTGCACTGGGAATACAGGGTATTCCTCTGTCATCTTGGTTACTGATTTGTAATACGCTGCATGATGTGACTTATAAAATTGCTCCACCGCCTATTTTTAAAGAAATATTTGAGATCTCAAAATGTTTTGCTTGCTTGGAATTATTTACTATCAAGGGATAAAGGATCAAATGATAGGACACAATTACTTACAGATTTTTCTATATATTCCTCTAGTTCATCTGCTGTATCTGTGGAATCAGTCAAAATTTCCCAGGAATGTTCAGCATTCTTATAAGGATGTTATTTTGCTTGCTTGCACTTATTGCTCATTTGCAGATGAACTGCAGTGCCTTTTTAGAAAACTGTTTCTGTGCTCTTTTGTGTATGGGTAGACTACTTGTTTCCAAGGAAAACTCAGTGGAGAACCAGCTTCTGTCCTCTATAATCTGATCAAAAATCTGCTGTGCATGTGCTGTGTTGTGAACACAGACTATGGAGAAACTTCTCTAGCAGGGTGCTCACTTGCCTCATGGATAGCTTTAGCTGCACTGGGATCCCTGAACTAGAGTGGCGTGTGACCTTGCCCGTTGTCTTAAAGCCATTACATGTGACTCTTCAGGAGAAATGAAGGCACACATAAGATGTATTTAGTAACACTTTGTCAGTTATTACAGTTGTTGTTCTGTTCTTTTTTTCTTTGCAATATTCTACCGAAGAGTACTCTACAAATTGTTTTTCTTCTTCCCCGATGCACTTAGATTCAACGGCAGATGTGTCCACACCAACTGACTCAGACTTTGAAAAAAAGAATAAAAAGGAACAGATAAAAATGTGGTTCAGCCCAAAAAGTAGGAAGATTCGATGTGTCCTGAACAGCACTCAGCCTGCAACAAAAAGCGATCACCTTTGTCAAGACACATCTTCAGTTTATGATTTCCTTCCTTCCCCTCCTCGTGAAAAGCCCTCCAAGCCGACAAAGAAGCCAACACAGGCACAGAGTAAGAAGATGAAGAAGAAACATCTATCAGACATTAACAAAGTGTGGAGCTTAGAGAAGCCTGAGCAGAAAGGAGGAGCTAAGAAGACTGACAAGGAAAAGTGTGTGACCATCTGCAGCCAACCGGTAGTCCTATGTACTCCAGAACCAAATAGTCCCGAAGAGACTCTTCAGCAGGAGTCTATAAAGGAAGATGACTCCAGCAAAAATACAGATGTGGAAATATCAGCACAGGCAAAATCCTCAGAGGAGAAAGATAACAGTGAAGTTGCATGCCCTGTACAAGTCAGAAAGGGAAAATATTGTGCTACTGAGACATCTCTGCCAATAGAAAATGAAACTACACCTTTGAAACGTGGAAGGCAACAATCCAGACTACCAGTGACTTCTCAGTCTAAAAGACCAAGAACAACTGAGAGGAGCAGTACTGAGAAGTCGGGCAAGCAGGGAGATTGCTTAGAGGAGTTACCTCAGGGTTGCCCCATCTCCCCAGCGTCTGAACACAAGACACCAGTTCAGATTTCTTCCTCTGTATTGAAACTCACTGACACCAAAATGAAGACAAGAAGTTCTGCAGTCTTTCAAGCAATAAATACCCCTTCACTTTCAAAATGTCCCTCTACCCCATCTATTTCTAAGACTTGTGATGAAGTAGGAATACCACGGAGTCCTTCTCTGCTGAAGTCTCCTGGAGGTAAAGAAATTGCCAGAAGAAATCTCAAAGGAGAGACTTTGCTCCACGTTGCTTCCATCAAGGTAGGACCATCATTTTCTAGTTCAACTTTAAGCAGAGATTTAAAAAGACAATGTTGTATTAAAAATATCCTGGAAACCAGTTACTTAGGTACATCCTCTTTCAGTGGGGGAAATCTCATCTTATGGTCTTTTTCTTCTAGGTTTGTTAGGGAGGTTTTCAACATGATTCTATGATTTCATAAAGAAATTAATACTGGAATGATCCAAGATGCTCATACTTGAGAAACTCCATGTACTACAGTGTCAGTTATACCTATGAGTTCAGGGAAGTGATAAGCATTCAAATGTTTTGGCCTTATATGCCAGAAAGCTGTCTTTGATTTGCCGTAAGGAGTTTAGCTAAGTATTTCAGATGTGACTAAATAATCTTGATCAGTTTAACTTGACCTGGTAACTCAGCCAGGACAAGATCTGATTTATCTACATGAGGATAACTCACAATCTGAATCGAGGTTAACTATTTCATAATCTTTGAGATCCTCCATCTGCTGCAAGAGTTGGCTCAAGAGGAATGAAATGCTGCGCCCTGGGGTTCCCATGCAGAGCCCTGTGCCCTGAGCATGCTGTCCTCACAGGTAGTGGAGAAGGGAGAATTAGGACAGAGCTGGGATGTTCTCAGTAGTCTTGTGTAAGATCAATGTTATTCTTGGAATGACAGCTGCCACTCATTTGGCTGTTATTATCTTAGCCAGTTCCTGCTGGTAGAACTCCATGGCTTTGCTCTTTGTGAGGGCTGTCCTTCCCTATTACTATGTGAAAGCTGCATGCAGCTGGGTAAGTTGAATGCTCCCAGTCAGACCCATCAGAGGCACTAATATGGCAGCTCTCTCCTGAGAGGTCATTTCAAAGAGTTTGTAGTCTGGCAATTTAAATGTACTTTGTGCTAAATCATAATATAGAAATACGGTGTGGTTAATAAACTGCCTATACTATACCATCCTATAACTGATTCACCTGTAAGCATCCTGGCATTTATTCAGCACTTCTATTTGTTGAGAGAAAAACTGTTCTTGATAAATAACTGTGTCTTCTTTCAAAGGCATTCTAATAAGCCACTCCTGCTGCACGAGGCTTTCATAAATAGAAATGGCAGCCAAACTGACTTGAGTTCAAATATCTTATTCGATGCTATTAATATGTAATTAGGGAGGGGAAAATGAAACATTGTCCTCACAGGACTTGAGGCCTTTAAAGGAGGCATCTCTTGTTACCTCTCATCAGAAGTCCTGTATATTCCTTTTTATTAAAGCCCTATTTACAAATTATCCTTCCGTGATTTTCTGGGAGTTTGTAAGGAATACTATTATAACTGACTAATTAAAAAAAAAATTATCTACCTTGACAAATTTTCACACAGGTATGGTTTCCAGCAATATGTCTGATACTCAATGTGAGATTTGGGGTAAACAGTGATGTGCCAATAATGTCCTTTTCAACTGCAAAGAGTTTTGAAGATAAATGAGTAAAAATGAAAACACTGATGCTATAGACAAAAAGAATAAACAAGTTTTGGCTATCCCAGATTAGTGGCGTGGCTGGCACTGCTTGTTGGCTTTGGTACAGCCCTCTCTGAGAAAGAGATAGGGCTATTTCAGTGGGCTGAAAAGCTGACCTCCAGCTGTGGTGTGGGCGGGGGGGTGGGCATACACATGAATGCTTTTTTTTTTTTCAGTCCTGTGTGTGAATTCATTTTGGTGTTGTCTTTAAATGTTTATAATTACTAAGCTAAAATGGGAAGTTGCTTCTGTTCCTCATTAGTTCTGCTGTGCTTTTAGTTTGTCGATTCCATTTGCATTGAGGTGCTCATTAGTAAAGGCTTGTTTAACTAGGTAGTGCTTTAGAGTGATCTCAAAGTTACCACTCTTTTAAATTTAATTAAAATAAGGCAAAGAGAGTGGTCTTTTGGTGATGGTTTTAGTTTACTTGCAAGTATCTTTCTTTCCAGCTATAAACTTCCAGTGCAACTCTAAGGAAGTTGTTTCACTATCTCTGAACCCCAGTTCCTCATCTGTAGAAGGAGGTTATACAGATTATCTCCTTTCATTTGTGGTGTTCTTTGTTTTTGTTATATAGCTTAATCACAGGTCTATTATGGCCTTCCTAAGAAGTTGCTGCATCCCCTGGTAGCCAGGAAATGTAGGCACTGTTACTAGTCCGTGTCAAAGAGGGTTAAGACTAAGTTGCTCAAGCCAGTGTGATGTGAGGATCTGATCTTTCTAAAGAACTACTGGTCATGGGTTTTGGTTACATTTTACTTTTTGAAACAGTAAACAAGAAATAGTAGTGATTAATTACCATGAATCTGCTGGGGATCTGTGTCGATTACAAGAAAACATTTTTTGACATGTATGTATCTTTCGTATAACTTGTATGTTTCTAAATTGTAGGAACCCTGCTATGGAACTGATAAATATGTTTTCTCAAAGAAACTGGTCTTGAAAATACTAAGGTTTATACTGTATGTAAAGTCTCATTGTGTTTTTCTTTGAAAATAGACCTGTCATTTTTTCTGTTTCTGGAAGAAGTATTTCCCTTCCATTTTTGTTTTATAGGTGATTTTTTTTTCCTTGTTCTTTCCACAGCCAGTAATGTTCTTCCACGTGTGTAATGGGAAACAGACTTGTAGCTGCCACCCTCCCCCTAAAGTGAAATAAAGTCTAATTCTCTTGGACTTCATTAATTATAAAAATAAATCTCTATTATTTTCATTAGCTGTTAGGGTCTAATACCCTGAATTTAATTAAAGCTAATTGAGTTCTCCCTTTTTTTCTTATTTAAAAGAGATAATAAACAACATTATCAGGCATTAAAATTAAGTGTATTGTGCTGTTTCAAATGATTCTGAGGGATTGTCCTCATTTACTACTACTAGTTATTAACTTGCTGAAATCAAAATGGTTCTCAAGAAAGGTTCTAGTGTAGATGAACTTAAATGCTGAGTTAAACCAATGAATTAAAATAAATGTGGCTCTTCCCATAGCAAACAGCAGTCATGTTTATCTTCTTCCATAGTCATTGAAGGTAAAACTTCCAATTAGTTAAAATACAAAATGTCACCTATTGTAGTCCTAATGTTCTAAACTGGTGTGGGAAATTGCCCAATCAATAGCCTTCCCACATAGGATTTTTCTGTTGTTTTACAGTAAAATATCAAGTTGTTCACAGGACTAGCTCTTACGTGACAATTAAAAATGCAGCACGGTACTAAACTAGTTAACAGAGTCTTAAATCTACTGTGGAGAGAGAAAAAAAAAATCATAGTGTCTTGGTTGTGCCTGTGTTTCTTCTGCATTGGAAAGGAAGGTGATGGGTGAGTGCAGAGCGTGGAATTGCTGTCACTGTGGATTTGGGGAAGAGGAATAGCGAACTGCAGGGCAACAGGGTAAGAGGACCATGGCAACAGCTGCACCATTACAAAGGAGTGGATGGGAGGTAGCTGGGGGAGGAAGTTTTGATTTTCATGCTTCAAGGTAGAAGCAATTTGAGAGTTGTCCCTGTTCTGAGGAGAGAAGAAACTGCATCTGTGCAGAGCATCTACGTAGTCTGAAGAAAGAGAGAAGGAATACTGGGGCCAGTTTTGGTTGCCTTCTGTTTCAGGGACTGTTTAGTTTTGACAGTTGACCAAGAAGGCCTTCATAAAAGCTTCACCCATGGCTAGCCAGCTGTGCTGGACTCTTCATATTCATTGCACTTAACACTGTAATAACTACTAAATAATTCCTTCTGAGCCTGTGAGACTGTTCTTCCTTTTTATTGCTTTGCTACCAGTTAATGGCACATTAGAAAGGAGAGTGAAAAAAGATTTTGTGGTTTTGCGAGCATGTAATGGCCAACATCAGAATACCTTTTAGATCTTTTTTCAGATGTCTGACCTAGTCAGCTGTGCATTTCCTTGATTTTGGTACCAGATAGGTGTGTATCATGGTTGAGATTTGGGTCACCCATACACATGGGAGGAAGGTCTCCCCTCCTGCCTTTCCTTGTGAGCCTTCAGGTACAAGAGTGGAGTTGTGCTGCTGCGTGGTCAGACACTCCCAGCCCCCCTGGAGCAGAAGGCAGTGGATGGACAGCATCGTTCCTGCCAGCTGCTTCAGTGAATGAATGCATCCGTTGGTCCAAGGACTTTTTGTTCAGATGTCATGATTTTATGCGGCAGGTGACTTAGCTGTGTGGATAATACCCATGTCATTGGAGACATGAGGTCTGCTGGCAGAAAACTAGCAGGATGACTCAGATGCAGGTGTAGCACCAGAGACTGCTTTGAAGTTCTAGTTTGACATTGACTCTAAAGTTAAAGCCAAGTGGTATAGGACTGGTAAACAGTGTCCTTGTTATGGATAGTATCCAGTATGTAGCTTAAGACAAATAAGAAGCAGTGTAATGGTTTCAAATGCAGAACTAAAGAATATGAAAACTGGACGTGTCTCAAAGCCATCCATCTTCCCACGTGCTGATTTGAAAGCTTAGAAACAAATTGCCATTTCTTTTTCTGTAATGTTTGGTTCTTCTCTTGTTTCTGAAGTGGGTTAAACATAATTTCCTGAATGTTTTCTTTTTGTTAAAGGTTAAGCATAGCTACTGGTTGTATGCTTGTTAGTTAAAAAATGGTCTGCTGGGTAGGGAATTAATTTGAGAAATTTGAGGTGAGAAACTTGCTGGTTCCTGGAAGGAGTTAGGTGGAGCATTCACAATTACTATAAGCCCTCTATAATTAATATTTGCCCACTTTGACCACTTATGAGTTGTAAATAACTTAGTTTTCTCTTTCCTGCTTTCCCCCCCCCCCCCCGACTTAAATGAGCAAATGTACTTGGGTTTGAAAGGGGGGCTTTGTTCATTTGTTTGGCCTAAAGATTGAAGTTACTTGCTTGTCTTTGCAAATAAAGGGGGAAATGTTTGGTTGGAGTGGCACAGGTTTTTAGCTTCACGTACTGCCCTAAGTCTTTGGATCTCTCTTTTGAACTAATAGAATATGTTTTCATTAACTTAATTTAAATGTGACTTTTGGGTGGAAAATATCTATGGGTAATGGAAATAGTAAAGGGTAAAATGGAAAAAAAAAAAAAACAACCCACCCTGTAAAATAGGGCTGAAAGGACATTTGCAGTTCTTTTTAACCATCTGCCTTAAAACTGTGACATAAACTGACTTGAAAAAAACAAACCAAGAAACCTTGTCTAAGCCAAGTGAGGATGGGTTTCTGGGTTTATGCCATCTGTGTCTGCAGGAACTAAATTCTCATTGGGAGGGAAGTGTTTGTAAACCTGTGCAAATACCCTTCTCTGTGTAAGCTAATGCTGTCTTCCAGATCTGCCAACAGATGGCCCTAATGCCTTTCTTGCTTCTGTGGTTTTCAGAGCTCCCTTAAGCTGTAGCAGAGGAAGAGCAAAGCCATTGCATTATTGTGTTGTCACTATACATAAGCTTTGTTATGAGTTTAAAATGTCCTTTGCTTTGTTTCTTCCAAAGGGATAGTTTTACATTCTGCGGTAGTTTCTGCCTCTTCAGAAGCTGGTTGTAATCCTTCATTGATAATGAGATTTAAAAATAAACACTTCCTTGTGAATTGTTAATGTTAGCATTTTTCTACCTGGTGTTTGTCGTGTTCTCTGTTCATGAACAAGTAGTATCTCCAGTTACGTTTCCACTCTGCTGTTGCTACAGACTGCTAAAACGCTGTGAGGGCCCCTTCTTATATCATCTGGTATGGTTATGACTCCGTGTTTGGAACTGGTGGTTTTATGCTGGCATTGGTAGATCAAGTAAACTCAAGGGACTAAATGTACCAAGTCGATTTCAGGATTAGTCAAAGCACAACTTTTTGAAGCATGTTTGAATTAGTAATTCCATACTAATAAGTGTAGTCTCTTCTGCTTTCTTGCTTGTGGAGGAAAGACATATGGTGTATAGATATTTATGACTGGGACTTGCCCCTACCAGGTCCTTACTCCTTGTTTAGAGTTGAGCAAAACATATATTAGCTTTTAAATGTAATTCCATCAACTGTGATAGAACTGGTCAAGGTGTTAACTGCACTTTTTTTACTCGTAGATCACTGTCAGATGATGGTGGTTATGCTTGCAAGAGGGACTTGTTAACATGTCTGCTAAGGATCTTCTGCTTGAAATTTAGTCTTCTGCTTTTTTTTTAACTAAATATTCACAATATGGTAACTGACTGAGAGCCTGTGAGAGGACAAAAGGCACATTCTCTTAGCTGTAAGCAATTTTGTTAACATATGTTTTGTAATCCTGGTGACAGGACCCATCCAGTCATTGCTCAGTACAATGGCATGACAGCTTCCCCTCCCTTTCTGTCACTCTCATTGCTAGGTGCTGGTTGCAGGGAGCAGGTTTAATTTACAGCTAAGGTGATGACAATATTTGTCTCCTGTAAACAGCAAAACAGCAATTTTCTAATTTTGGCTTAGACCAGTTCAGTCTGTGGATGTTGTCACTACTGGTGTCCACAGCAGCGACACTTCCTTTGATAAAACCGCAGCAATGTTTTACAAATCTGCGTTCACGTAACTATTCTGAAAAGCTGTGATACTACCTAATGCCCACACAAATTATTAGCTGTGCTTACTGTTTTAAAGGAGTACTCTTGAAATGTCAAACCTTTGCTGTACAGGTTTGCAAACTTAACTTTAAATGATAAGCTCAGATCTCGCTCATTATAGATAATTGTATCTTCTCTCTGTAGAAAAAGACCTAATGCTGAGCACTGTCTATTACCTTGCAAGCATAAAGTATTCTAAAGCAGCATATTCTTTAATTGCTTTGGAAGGTAACGTTTTGCTAGGACATCTAGATTGTGAATATAATGAATGAGATTTATCTCTGATGTATTAATTTGTTTGAGTGTTTTAACACTAGTGATTCTCAGCATTTTTTTGGTGAATTTTGAGTTTCCAGTTGTTGCTTGCTGAATTTATTTCTGCTGAGCACAGTCTGTCGTAATAATTTCTCTAGCTAAAGAGTAAAGATTAAAGCTATTTTGTTTTTCGAAAGCGTTCTTTGATAACAAAAAAATGAGAGTAAGTTTATTTTTGTTGTATTTAAAGCTTAATTTAATATTATCTCACTTTTTCTAAGGTATGTTGTAGAATAACAGGAATTCCTTGACTTGCCACTGCTGAAGGGCACAGAACTTTCTGTAAATCGTGGAGTAAACTTCTTTTCCCCCCTCCTGATCCTAATATTATATATTGCAAGTTTGGCCAAGGACAAGAGCTAGATGACAGTTTATATATTGGTCTGTTCATTTGGGGGATCATAATACTCTGGCCTAGGGAAAGTGTTAGTGGTCATCTTGAAATGCTTGGTTGGGGTAGCTAAGAAATGGTGCTTAACTGCTCCTAATTGTAACAGAGCAGGTGAGTCATTGCTTTGGCCTGAGGTGGTACCCGGTGCTGAGAGGTGTGGGACAGTCTGGCCCCGTTAGCTGTGCACCTGCAGCTGTGGGGAGCGTTCCTGGCATTGCAGCAAAAACTTCAGAACAGAATTCATGGCGCCTCTTCCAGTAGGGCCGACCTTTACAATTGTTGCTCTGTAGTAATAAATGCCAGAAGCAGGAACTGGTTGACATTGCACAAAGTGAGTTTTAAGTACCAGGGTGCTGGGGTGCCGACAGTGCTGTGAAAGGAGAATGGGGTCAGGGTCTGTCTGGTTTTAATCTTTGTGTTACTTTTCCCACCTGATTTTTAAGACCTGTGCTGCAGTGGTTTCCTTGCCTCCACTTCCACAGGGCGCTTCTCCTTGTCTATTTATAGCTGCATCTGTATATGTTCCAATCTTGTTACCAACTGTCTTGTACTTGCCTTTTAAGAGCGTCAAAACCTCTGATTTGCAAATCCTGTCCAGTTGCTTTCTCCACCTTGTCTCTACTCAGCCTCTTTCCTCTTCCTGTGATCTCTGCATCAGTTTCCATCCTTTTCCACATACATTTCCTTGTTTGTAGTAAAAACTGAATATAGTGCTCTTCCAAAAAGCAAATGAAAACTGTTTTGGTAGAATAACTGTTAGGGAAAGTGTCAGTGAGATTCAGCAGGAATAGTATTTGCAGTGTTCAATAAAACTCTTTCCCTTTTGAATTATGGGAAAACAATTTATAGAAGCTTGTCAGGCTTATTAATCTGTTTCACTTATGCATGTTTCTAGCCAGTTATTTAGATGAGCTTGAAAAAAATCCAGTCTGAAGGACAAAGGAATTCTGAATAAATGTTCCTGATTTTAATCCTTACAACTGACTCTAGTGGACAGATAGCAATCAGCACAAACTTGTCAATTTATTCTGCATTGTCTGTAATATACATTGTTTTTATCTAAAAATATGTCTTTGTGTAAAATGTGTAGGTGCTTCTAAATGGACAGTAATGATAAACCATGGTCTCCAAACCAGTTGAGCTTTTGTTATTTGGACTATCTAAATGGAAGTCTCGTATCATTAACAGTTTTACCGCAGCTAAATTTATGATTCTGCATCTCTTAAATTTTTGTTGTCTTCATCTACCTTCTTCAATACCTTTTAATAACTATGTTTTTTTTTCCTGTGTAGGGTGACTTAGCAGCTGTTGAACAGCTGCTGAAAAACGGGGCAGATCCCAATGTTAAAGATAATGCTGGCTGGACACCCCTGGTGAGTGTTGAAGAGTTTTTCTGTTTTTTTTTTTGTTTTTTTGTTTTTTTTTTTGTTTTGTTTTTTTTTGTCATCTGTCTTTTGATCAGTTTTCATTTCATCCCTCCTTTCCTCTCCTGTATTTTAGTTCCCTTTACATGAATTTAGGTGACAAAGAATTACGCAAAGTGAAGTAGTGATGATAAACAAGTTCAAAATAAGTTATTAGCAACTACTGACCTGCCCAGTCCAACTCTCCTTTGCTGGGGTAGGGCATGCCAAGAAATCTTACCAGCCTCCAATTCTGCAAATGCAGAAAATATAACTATGATAACTAGAAAACAATCAATTGCAGACAATGTGTATAATTTATGGGTTCTTAATGTCATCAGTGGTTTTTTACTACTTTGGAAAGATATCAAGTAGCTGAACGAAAAAATTGCTGACTGGAATTACAGAAAATAAACAAAAGGTTCTTTTCAACCATGACTTCTTCCTCTCTGGAAGAATACTCTTGACTGAGTCTGTAATCCGGGAGGCTTTGTTCCCTGTAGTCTAATTTGCACACAGTTGGCCTTTGTTCAGTCTTCTCTGTACTTTTTATTAGTGCTAGATTCCAAAGTTAATTCATGTCAGGAATGTAATGCAGTATCCTTGCATCGTCTTCCCTTACCATCTATGAAGAGGTATTTGAAAGTAAATGTGTTAACTGGTGTAACGGAGGTCCTTCCTCTAAATTCTATTTCACTTGAATTTTCTCTCTTCGCTACTTACGGATTTACCCAAATAGCATGAGGCATGTAATCACGGGCACAAAGAAGTGGTGGAGCTGTTGTTACAATACAAGGCGTTGGTGAATACTACGGGGTATCAGAACGACTCGCCGCTCCATGACGCTGCCAGGAACGGGCACGTGAGCATTGTTGAGCTGTTGCTTCTGCACGGTGCCTCCTGTGATGCAGTGTAAGTAGATGTGGGATGTTATTTTAACTGTGGCATTAACTACAGCTACAACTTCCAGGGTGCGTGTTAAGTAAATATGAAGCAAAGCTAGTAAAAAATGTGATTTATTTGAAGTGAGGGGGTGGATGTTAAACGTATGCTCTGCTGTACTTATATCCCCCTTTTTTCCAGGTAGGTCTTTTTGTTTTGCTTTGTCCTAAGCTTTTCTGAGGACATCTGAGTCATAGATAGCTGGAGTATTGGAGGCTGTATGAGGAAAGTAACAAAATAGGCTTACCCTATTCTTACGCTTTTCTGTTGGCATCTTGTTATAGCTATTGTCAGATCTAAGATGCTGAGCTCGATTAGTTTTGAACTGCTACAGCTGGTTTTTGTCTCTTTACTTCTACTATACTAATTGCTAGAAGAAGGTGTTTTTGTCCAGTCTGTTCTGTCTTAACAAATGGCATAGACACAGGCTGAGATTTGGGAAGGGTTTTTTATTTTTTCCATTCTGGATCAGAGCACTAATCCTTGGTCTGCTTTTTAATTAAAAAAACCAAATAAACAGAAAACTCATTAAAAAAAAAAAAAAAAACAAAAAAAAAAAAAAAAAAAAACAAAAACAAAAACAAAACCACAGACAAAACAAAACCAAAAAAAAAAACCCAAAACCCACAACTTAGAAATGTTTCCAGCTGAATCTTCTATACAGTTATGCCTCCTGAAGATTTTGGCATTTGCGTATAGGAGGTGCTAAAGTATCTGTTAATCTATGAATAACCCTGCAAGCTATTAGTATTTCAGAGACTAAATGTGGTTTTAGGTGTTGTAGTATTGTGCCAGGGCCTGTGTGTATAAAATTTGAAAGCAGTGCATGTTGTCAATAAGTGTGTGTGTATATAGTATCATGACAGGATGAAGCCTTGCGTGATGCATAAACAACCATAAAGAAGTTCAGCTTAATCACTTCAGCACTTCAGTATTTGCTCTTCAAGCTTATAGAATTAAGGGTTTTCAAAAACAGTCCTAATCTTTAATATACTGTTTTTTAAAACAAAAAACAACAAACTTGTAAAACTTTAGCATGAAAAAGTAAAACAAGGATCATTTGTTCATCTTTACTTTGTTCTTGAACAACAAAGACCGCTGCATTACACCTTGAAAAGCTGACAGTTTCAGAAACTTAATTTTCAAGCCACTTGAATGTTGGGAACTGGCTGTGTGGCGCACACTGGTATTTGAAAGGATGTCACAAACAGCTTCGATGCAAGGTTTTGACAGAACTTAAGCACTGGAGGATTTGCACAGCAGAGATTCGAACACTGACAGTGGACTCTTCAGGTGTCTTACTAGCCTTAGTCTCTGCTGCATGTGTTCATATAAACTGAGCTGAAGTTAAACCTCTTTCAGCTCATTCTGTGTGGGCAAACATGAGTTTCTATTGAAACAGAAGCTTTTTAATCATGGAATGAAAGATGTGTGTAAACCTTAAGCTCTGGCTTCGCTTTTCACCGAATACAGGTAATGTTCAGTTGTATATTAAAACAGTGTGATACAGGATATGTCATAACTCTGCATCTACCTACCTCTTGCAGTACCTCTAAGTATCAAAAATGGCTTCTAACCCACTTCAAAGTATGCAGTGTTCCTGACTTAATCTCCAGGGTACTTGGAATCTCTAGTGTGTGGTATTGATAAATATAGATACATTTTTTTTCTTTTAAATTAAAATCTTTTTGGAAACAAATTTAGCAGCCTTTAATCTTTGTTTCATTTGTCTGGCAAAAGGAACCACAGGTACTTTTGGCAAAAATCCAGTCCTTGTACATCCCCCCCTGCAAAAACTGAGGCTTCTAAATCTCTGTAGGCTATCTCTGTACATGTTACCATTGCACCACCGCCACCACCCCCCTGCTGCTAATTTTACAGGGAGTGTTAGAGACAGAGAAAGGGATGTACAAGCAAAGCGTTCAGGCTTGAATAGTAAGACTTTACTGACCTTTTCCAAACACTACCAAGAAACAACAGAAACAAGAACTGTATGTCTGAGACTTCTGAGAATCTGTCTATTGCCTGCCTCCCTTCCTCCCTGTGCCCTGCTAGCTTCCACCGATGAATTATGCTAAGATCCTTCCCTGGATTGTGACTCTGCAAACCTTACAGGGCTTTTTCTGCCACTGCTTCTGGTAGTTGTAGTCCCAATTAAACAGTGGTTGGATTTGAACCTTCTTCAATGTAGAAAGTTTAACTATTTTTTTTTCCTAGTGAATATGGGTGCCCTTATAATAAAGTCACATCTGACAAGAAGCTTGCTTTTCTTCAGTGACATTTTTCCTAGATCCCTGAAACCTGCAGACCACAGTTTTGAGAACAGGATGATCACTTAAGATGGTGCAATTATACCTCTTTTCAGTATGACTGGTTATAATTGGCCTCTTTGTACTTAATGCAGGATGTGCTCACCTTCACATCCAGGATCTTTAAAGTAGAAATTGAGCAGTGATGAGTAGAAATTGCATCTCTTCTCAAAGGTTTATTTTCTTTTGGAATATACCCGAGGAGTGCCTAAATTTAGAGATATGCAGTGTGTGAGCTAAGACTATACCAAACCAATTTTGCTAAACTGAAATATTTGTCTAATTTTAGATTGCTTTTTATTTTTTGGTGTATAAAACTCATTGTAGTCTCTTTGTGGGCTCTTCAGGCTCTCGATGAACTAACTTTCAGCCTAGGAGAGAGGGCCTCCTTTATCCTAGCATATTAAAGCGATTCTTCATTACCTTGTGGGTGTGGGGAGGAAAGTTTGATTAGTTCACTGTGGTTTCTTAAAGTCTTTTCCTTTAGCTAAGTAAAATGTGAACGTGATAAATGTATTCAAATGTTACTCGGGACATTGAAATATATATATAGCATGAAACCTCACAAAAGTGACTGATGTCTTGCTGCTGTTTTGATCGTAGAATTAACTCAGTTTTTTGTCTTAATGTCCCTTGTGTGGTGGAGAGTTAATCTACTGGAAGAAAAACAGAGCTTGTGTTGAATAGCCTGCTTAGAGCAGTAGTTTTGGAATTTAGTATGATACTCAATTGTGCAAGATGAAATATTTTTTTTAAAGATGTGCAGTATTTACTGCCTGCAGGCCCAAAGGCAGGTAAGATCCACTGGTCTGCAGAGGGTTGTAGGATATGTCTGGGAGCAAATAGAGCTGATTTCTAAGGGACCTTAATTCATGAGGCGCACAGATATGGGCATAACTCTAGCCATCAGAGTGCTGAGATTTCGCAATTTCAGATTTAGATCATCAGGTTCACAGACTCAGCAAGTACATCTCATTCAGGTATCTTTCAGCCTAGTTTCTTCTGCTTGCATGTTAATACATAGTACATTAAGAAGTAACTGTATGTAATGTGAAGCAATGACATATCTTTTGGACCAAGCAAATGCAAATGAGAACCACCTCTTTTGCCAGCAAGCAGTCCTGGGATTTCAGTATTCTTTGGCAAATTTTTTTTTTTGGAAATCTAAGTGTGGCACTTTGTTTGCCATTCGAGGCTTTCACTGACTGGGAAAGATGAACTACAAATGAAAATATTATATGGACCAGTGGACCTATTAATTGTCCCGCTGGTCTACTTAATTTTTTTTAAGTTAATCTCCTACACGTAACTAATTTTTATTTTTATGGCTTTTTTCATGTGCTCTCTCTCTTGAATTCTGTCTTTTTTCCTTGCTTCAAAGCAAGCCAAGTGATTTGAAAAATTAGATCTGTGCATTTGCAATTTCACAGTACTTCCTAAATGCTTTCATTCAAATGGGCTATCTTGCCAGTTCTTCATGCACAATAAGTTTAGCATTAGTAAAAATTGTTGTGTTACTTTTTTTTTTTTCCTAGGCACTTGCTGTCTTTGAGTAGTTGTGAGTCTGATTCTGAACATGTGGGAATACTTAGGAATAGACTGTGGTCCTCGATTATGAGTGGCATAGGGACAAAAACTATTATAACCTGCAGTTAATTCCGGGAGGCATTAGACCCATGACAGTTGACATAATTTTTGTCTGCTTTTTCTAAATCAAGATAGTGCAGGACTTGTCTGTCTATGTGCAAGACTGTATGCTTAACGGCCTGCTGACAGCAGGTTAATTAAAACCCTGTCCTTGTTTGGATATCTAAGATGGGCTTTCTAGCTACACAGAATAAGGTTTTTTCCTTCTATCAGGTTCAAATAAGATCTCTGCTTACCACACTCTCAGAATACGGGTGCTGACTGGAGAGCCTCAAACTGGTCAGATTCCCGTATGGGAGTTAGTGGTTACAGTACTGCACTGGGACCTGGTTGCAGGACTTCCATTCAGTACTGAACTCTCTTTGTGGGGACGGGGTTAAACTTGGCTTTGTGCTCAGCTGTGGAACAGCAAATAACTTTTGGTGTCAAAATGGAGCATCTTAAAACTCCTCATTAAAAAGTATTACATAGTCGTTGTTTTACTTGTATCAAAAGCTGTGAAAGTTTGGGGCTTCTGAAGAATTGACAAGGATGTGTCTCCCTACTTATCATCTCCCCTCTGGTTGCTTCTTTCCTGAAAGTTTACTGAAACATTTAGATGGTAGCTGTTAAATTTCTCTTTGACTGCAGAAGTAACCTCTGTTGTCTTGCTACCCAAGACTTCAGTGATACTGCATGGTAAACTGAATCCCATTTCTAAAGCTTTTCCTAAGAAGTTCTTTGATCTGTCAGTCCTTAAGATATCATCTGTCATCTCATGTAAAGTCCTACTCAGCAGATTAGATTGAGTTTGCTCTTCACTGGGCTCATCTTTGTTCTCAGCACAGACGTATCCTACTCTTTGATTGGAATTTGTTCTAGCTGTAAGAGCCCTCTACTGCCTATTCAGTACCTTGATGGCTGACTAATAGGAGACTACTGCATCAAAGGATACATCTGACTCTTGAGTGTTTAAAACAACTTGCAAAAAGCCCACTTGCATTCTGGTAGAAAGAAGTATGCCTTAGAGACCTGAATATTCTAGCTTAAGCACCAGAGACACTTATTTCTCTCTTGTAGAAACAATTGTGTCTGTCTTCTCTCTGAGTGCGGAACTTGTCCTGTTAAGCAGTCGTGTGCATCAGACTCATTCTCAACAAACCCAGACCTGTAGTAGGAGCACACAAGCATGGTTGTTGATATTTCTAAAAATGCTGTGTTTGTGTGTTAGGGCAGACCTAATGTACATGTCTCAATTTTGTTTCGCAAACTGGAACAAAATTAATTTTTTGCTCTGAACAAGGTGGGATGATTGCTCTTGTTCAGCTTGGCTGAATGAAGGCAGATTTGAGCATGCGTTTTTGCCAAAAGCTTCCGTTTCCCATTCCTGTGCCTTACTGGTGTTCTTGTAGCTGCATAGATCTAGTCCTTGATGCTGATTATAATGTTAAAAATAATATGCATTCCTAATACATTAAAAATGATTCTGCTGGTAGCTGTACTGATAAGTGTACCAGCCCAGCAGAGACGGGGCAAGGTCTCTTTCTGAGCATCATTACTTTTTGAATGGTTAGTGGGTGCCTAACTAAAAAGAACAAATCTGTTTTTAATCCCTCTTGAAAAGGATGTGTAAATTACAGCAATACCATATGTGCAATCTATTGTTAAGATGTGTTCCTTGTCTTAGTTTTTATTTTGTATACCCTCTCTTCCCCTGTTTCAGCTACTTTTTCTCACTTTCCTTAAGCTCAACAACCTGCTTTGTTGCAAACATTCAAAACTCGTAAACCCACCCCTCGGGTTGGTGTTCCTTTTTTCAGACCTCAGCTCCCAAGTTTGTCACATTATACTTTAACTGTGCCACTTTAACATCGTATGAATAGCCATTAATTCTTCAATGCTGTGTAATGAAGTTCTATATTTAACTGTGGTGGTCTATATATTTATTTATGGTAAACATTCATGAGGGGCTTTTTTAACAGTCAAGAGTCTTACTGTGACTTTGGGGGATGGGGCAGGACATGTGGCATGCTCCCAAACCTCTGCTACTGACATGCAGTGATTTCCTCCCCTTCCATAGTTCACAGTAAAAGGTCAGTCTTCAAGTCTAAAGGTGATTTTTAGTGTATGTGCTAATATATATAATTTCACCCCCCCCCTCTCTGAGTGCATTGTTCAAAGGAACTCTATCCTGCAGTAGTTTGAGTTGAATATGGCCCTTATTTAAAGAAAGGGCAAAAGCTACCCTGATGATGCATGACAAAGCAGGAACAGCATGACAATATTTAATGGGCTGCAACTCCCAGGACTGGGCTGAGATTTAACCAATTATCTTTTAGTCTGTAGAATTTGTATTGTGCTAGCTCTTCACTCATTAATAACACAGAAGAGCTTGGGGTTGGTAATACTGTAAAATTAGCAATTGTAAAATATCATCCCAGAATTTTCTGTGTGGGACTTCAGTGGATTGTTGTTTTCCCAAGAGGCTATGTTAGTGAGCAGTGCTTGGTCAGGGGCATAGAAAGGTGCTGAGGTCAGATGCACTTTTCAGCTTTGCACTGGCCAGAGCCCCACAGTTAAGTCAGAGTGAAGACTTAATGATTTGAGCTTCTCTTTGGGCTGGATTAGGTTGTGGCCTTATGTCGAATTCCCTATAAAGCTTCCTAGATTCCTACTCTGCACAGGAACGTGTGGCTAACGAAGAGCGCTTTGAAGATGCAATGGTTTTTTGACCTCTTTAAATGTTTCATGGTTTGATGACTAAGTTTGCCAGATTTCGGATACTGAGTCAAGGCTTTGTTCTTTGTGACAAGCTTCCCCTCCATAACGAGCTCTTATACCTTTTGAGAGCCACCAGGTGGGGAGAAGAGGATCATCTGGAATAGCCATTGTTCTCGCAAAGAGCAAAGCAAGCAGAATATTTCCCAAGACTACTGGCAGAAGATCATGCTTGTTAATGGCAATTACACCTGTTCTGCAGTTTGGAGCTTTCCTCTGCTCCCTGCCATCCTGCAACTGTAAAGTTGTGTGAAGAAGAGATAGAAGCTGTGGCTGTGCTTGATGTTGTGTTTGTAGCAAATCATATCTGTCTGAGTAACGCAAAAAGAATGGGGAAGGAAATGGGTCTTGAAGCATATCTAATAGCTATGAGGTGCCACATAGGATGAATAGTGTTCAACAAAATTGGCAAGCCAACTAATATCTGAATGAATTGGCTCTAATGTGTTCTGTGGAACAGCATAGAGGGAAAATGAGATGCATACTCAAATTTTGGAAGTGCAAGGGAGCCACAGTTCCCAAGTAGGAAGCAGATAGCTTTTCCCATAAAAGCATAACCACATCAAGCTCCAGTGTTTAACACAGTATATATAATCTTCTGTCGTGTCTTTTATGGCAAATGGATAAGCCAAAAATACATTTCTTGGTTATATGACTGCAACAAAAGATTAGAGCTGAAATTTCTGGGTCTTGTGAATGATATCAGTGCATTTTGAAACAGTTTAACAAGGACTGTGGTTTATTTAACTGAACATGCTGCTCTGAACATCCCTTATTCCTCAGCTGAATGCAACAGCTTGTAATTCCGTATCCATCTGTCTTGGATGCAATTCTTACTTGAAGCTTTGTGGTTTTTAGCTGAAATTACATATTAATAAGAAAGTGGGAGGGAAAGCTACCCAGCTAATGTGCCCAGTTAGTTAAGAATCAAGTCACATTTTATTTACTTAAACCCATCTGTGCTTGTTTTGCCAGTAATATATTTGGTCTGCGGCCTGTGGACTATGCAGAAAGTGAAAAGATGAAGTCTGTGCTAATGTTACCAGTGAAGAATGAATCATTTTCACTTAACCAACCCTCTGAGGTAAGTGTGTGCGTGTTTTTCATTTTGTTTTGCTTTTTTAAAAAAGATAAATCCATCCCGTAAGTATTGAAGGCTTGGATCTAACTACAGTACATCACCTGCCTTTGCAGGGAGATTTAAAATAGGCTGGGAAATTAACTTGGACAATGTTTCTAGAATGTATGTGGGACACTTACAAGCGGTGATATTCTATGTTACAACCGAATCTGGGAAAACAAAGGATGTTTCTTGTCATGTGGCTTTATTATAGGAGAATGAATGCTGTGTTATTCTTGAAGCATTGTTGACTTAACTTTGCTATTGTTGTTTTTCTGCGTGTTTTAAATTTGTTCTACTAGCCGAGCTAGCTGAAAGCAGCAGCAGTTTTTTGCTCCAGGTACTTTTTGGGTGCCTTTAAAAGGCTGTTCCTGTATTGTCCTTTGTCCGACAATTAAGATATCAGCTCAGTGGTTGAAGACAGCTTTTGGAAGATTGTTCTGGGTTTTTTGTTTTTCCCCCTCTTTTAGCGAAAGACTTCTCAGGACTTGTGACCAAAATCAGGTTTTTCAGCCTTAATGAGTTACTGCATTATGAAATGCTTTGTGCTCCTGATGAAGGGTAGTTAAACTGACCTGGCTGATACACAAGTGGTCCTGGTTTACTCCAGGATATACAGCCTGTTATGATCCCTCCTTGTTGAGGTAATAAGATATCCATTGGCCAAAAGTAAACTGTTGCGGCTAAATCAGCAAGGATATGACTATTCCTCCCACCTGTAGTGAATGTAAGATTCAGCTCTTCTGTCACAAACAAAACACTCAGTATTTGCATTTGCTTTGGGATGAGTGTGTACCAATGGATGGCTACCAGCTCATATGGCTGCCACGATTCATGGCTTTGGGGTAACTGGGTCTCAGCTATGTCTGTACTATGGAATCTGGGAGTACTTACAAAGACCCAGGAGCTAAAGTACCACATCCTTGTCAGCATAAAACTTGAGCAAGCAGATTCTCTTTGCATTACTAGTATCTGCATAAAAACCCACAAGCATTCATTACTTACAGAGCAATGTATCAAGGACTTCTTACTAAAAGGAAATGCAGGTGTTAATTATACAGGTTACTCAACACATTGGTAGTGTATCTGTTGCTAATACTTTACTAAAAGTAGGAGGCTTTACTACTTTATTGGGAAATTTTTCTTCTCCTTCAACACTGTAGTCAGACAGGCTGTTTACACAGTGATCAACCATCTGTATGTGTGCACACAGGTATATTAAAAAAACCAAACCAAACCAAAAACAAGCCAAAACCCAACAAAACAAACAAGCAAAAAAAAAAAAAAAACAAAACCTAAGAAAAAACTGATGCACAAACTTTTTTGGTACCTTACATAAGCTAAATGAAGTATCTGTGATGTCAAACTTTTTTCTTCTAGAGCTGGTTTGTTATATAGAGGTTTATTTATGGACCCTGTCCACTAAGCTTGCCAGGAATTGTTTTTCAAGATGCTTATTCTTAGTAACTAAAGCTGTCAAACAAGTTAGTTGCCTTCTTTGTTCCCAAACGTTCAGCTTATTGCAGGATCTTCTGTTCATGCAGGCACTGAGCCCCAGTCAGCCAAGAGATGGACCTCTTGGTATACTGGGGAGCAACCTTACGTCAGAGCAACAGAAATTGCTGAAAAAACTAGCAACAGTTCTGAAGGCTCAGAAGTGTACTGAATTTAACAGCAGAGGTACGTAGTCTTGTTGAAATGTCTCTGTCCAAATATAAGTAATTGCAGTTTTGCACTTTATCCTCTAAGATAGTAGCTGCAACAGTTTGTGTGTGTTTTTTTTCTTTTTTATCGTTCCTAGTAAGCACAGTTTCTGAAGTCCCTGAATTATAGCCGTAGTAGAATGATGGTGTGTTGTTGCATGTAAATGCATATAAAGCCTGCCCTGGGTACTGAGGCAAGAGACTTCTAGGGGAGCCACAGTTTGACAATATATTGTCTGTTATGTAAAATCCTGAAGTCCTCCTCAAAGACCTCTTCTCTTTACACTACTTCTACCAATTTTAAGGTCTCTGCTCATATGAGACATCCTGTAAAGTTTTTATAATCCAAAAGTGGTTTTAGGCAGATGGTGCCTTTAGAAAAGGGCATGTCATTAACTAAAAGTTGACAAATTTCTTCGCATGCTACCTTCCTTCAAATTTTGTTTTTCATTAAGATGATGGAGCCAGATTATGGGGCCTGGGGGCGTTTTGTTCCCTTTTGAGGAGGCAAACACTGTCTTAATGCTTTCTATTAGTTTTTCTTTGGAGTGCTGCTTTTTCTGCTTGTGAAAGAAATGCTAAGGTAATTTTCCCCTACCATCTTTCACACCTGATTACCACTTCAAAATTGTGAGTTGAGTCCTGTTAGATTTGTGTTAAAGCAGTAAGATCCCATAGTAGGATTCCTGTCATAGTTAAATATAACTTCAAAAGGATTAAAAAACCCCTAAATCTATCCTATAAACCAGAGCCTCCTCTGAAGATTTCTTAGCTTAGAACTGTAAAAACGTGACTTCCTTTTTTTACAGCAAGTGTATGTTGAAACCTACATTTCTAATAGTGCTTCTACTTACTCATATCTTAGTCTCAAAAATCACATACTTGTGCTGTCAAGAATGGTTGATAAATTATTATAGTCTGTTTATTCTTTAAATGGTGATTGATTGCTTTTCAGTCAGGCATAGTTCTGATTTTTATGTGCTTTTACTTCTACTGATGTAATCTTTCTCCTAGTAACTCATCTTGTTATTCCTGATGTTCCAATGCCAAGTACCATCAAATGTATGATGGCTGTTCTGACTGGATGTTGGGTCCTCAAGTTTGAATGTAAGTATTAAATATATGGGATTCTTCAGGCTTTTTAATCAGAAACTGTAGATGGGATTCCAGAGGAAATTTTCTTTTTCAACAACTGCCCTAATATCAATACTAGCCTAACATAAAATGTGAGGGTTTTGGTTTTTAATCTCCTGAATGACAAGAGATTTAATTAAACACAACTACTCCTTCCCTGGCAAATGTGTGCGTTTCATTATTAGATGTACTGGATAGGTCATATCCTAAGTATCCTACATTAAGAGTGATTTGGAAGACTGGAAAATATCCTGAGAGGGGAGGAAGGAATTTGTTAAATTCTTGGATTTCCTATAAGCTGCTTCCATTGAAACTGATAGGAAGCTCTTGCTTGCTTGGGGTATGTGATCAAGGCCTGTGGGAAGGTAAGGTGTTGCCTGTAAACTGAGATCTGTTGAAAGTTACAACTTCTAACCAAGGTTATGCTGTCAGCTGATCATAAACCCTGTTTGTACTTTCCACTAAGGTTTTCCATTTGCTGAGAAAATTGTCAGGCTTTGCCATCACAGGCTCAGGCAGATGAAATGTGTAGGTAGCTTTTGATACCCGTTTCTGTACACGTGAGCCCTGCAGACTGGAGTGCTCTTCAACTAAAACAGTAATCTCCAAGGAAAGATGACATGCGCAGTGTCCCCTTAGCATGCAAGTAGTTTTGATGTAATCATCCATGCAATCTGTAATTTGTTTTTATATTGTGTGCTTTTTTTGTTCAGGTGTTCTGTGGACTTATGCCCCAAATTCTGCTATTTATTCATTCTTTCTAATGTATTTCTTAGTATTGGCTTTCACAGGAGTTGTAAAAGCCATCTTCTTCCCCATGACCTTTATGGCTGAGTCCTTTTAGCTAATAAGTACACTACAAATGAGTTAATTATCCATGGAAAACTCACAGACAAATTTCATTCTGGTTTTCCACTGTGTGACTGAATATCAGAATATAAGGATTCTTTAATGGTCTAAATCTTCCAGTCACTAATGTTTATGAAGGCACTGCTTAAAGCTTCAAAAGATGCATAGTAGCTTTTCAAATAAGGCACATGATCAGACTCTTTAAACATTGGACTCTCTTTCAGAGTGTTCATTAGCCTTCCAGATAGTCAGTGGGCTTGTTCCATGTTTTTATAAAAGGGTCTGTCAAATTAGTGTTGCTTCAGAAATGTTTTCTGCAACAGCTGGAGTGGCTTTTGTTTGTTAGAAGCATTTGCAATGGGAAAACATTGTGTTGCCTTTGTACTGTGATTCTTACAGGAGTAGCTTCTTGTTGAATATGTAACATGGAGAAATACTGTTTATGCTTAGGCATGATGTATTCAATAACCTCCAGACCCTTTGTTGATAAGTAGAAGGGAGTTGGTTTCCTGTTTGGAGGTAGGGATGCATCCAGGAAGCTTAGAAGGCCTACAAGTGGTGTTTGGGTTGTGTAATCAGAAGGGGTCTGTGCAGGTGCTCTGGAATGGTATCCTGTTTAACTAGGACTGAATAATCTGTTTCTGTGGTGAGTCGCTTTGTAGGTTCTCGGCTTCACTCAGTTCAGGAGGTCTGCATGCCTTCTATCATATGTGCTAGGGTGGTTTTCCTTTATTTCATTTTATTTTCTTGCTAGTTGGATGCTTAGAAAACTTCAGCTGAGTGGTTGGCAGATTTAATTGGTGAAACCTGAATTTAAATCTTTGTGGAAGAACTTTTATATTTAGAAGTGATTGGAAAAGAAAAAATAAATGAAAGTGTGTGTGTGGGGGGGTTATTCAGGGAATACTGTCATATTTTTTTGTTTGCAGCTGAGTTTTATGTTGTTAGTACTGATTAGTACAATCCTGACTGCTAATGCTGCCAGCTTAGTAAGCAACATACTACTTAAAAGCGAGTGATTCTCCTCCCTAGTGGGAAATGTTAGTAATAACTCATGGGGTCTGATGCAGCTAAGTGCCTATAATTAACAGCACCACTCCATCTGTTCCCACCAGTCTGTTATTAGTCTTCTTCAGAGTCATTACAAGTTAAAGATTGTTATAACAAATAATGGGACTCCTGCTGATGGAACATTTGTCTAGGAAAAAGAGGTCTTTGCTTTTCTTTTCCATAATCTCTCTCTTTATTTATCATGGCTTTTTGACTTCTATTTGGATAAGTTTGCTTAAATGTGATACAAATAAACTTCCAAAAGTGTGCATCTTCAGTCTTACTTATATCAAAGCCACTGCGAGTAAGTTGAAGGAGTTGCTTATAGTTCAGTATTTTAAACCATTCAAATTAAATTCATGTTCAAAAACTTCATTGAAATATATGAAAAAACAAAGTTCAGTGTAGCACAACGAAATGCTGACAATGCATAAGTGAGTATTTGAAATTTTTTTTTACTACAAGGTAAGCTGCATTTGACTGTTACTTCTAAAGTTATATTTATAGCCTACACATAATTACACCACTTCTTTAAAAAACATTGCATGCTGGCAAAAACTAGTATTTCATTTAAGAGTGTAATTCTTACGTTAACTCTTCCGTTATGACAAGCTTTCAAGCTGTGTTTTTCTAATAAAAAGCAATTTCCTTCTCTTGTATAGTTCTGTGGCGTTTCCGTTTACATGTGCCTATACGCACAGATGCAGCATCCATTAGTATCAGTAGAGAGGTAACGTGAAATTTTCCAGCAGAGTTTGAGCTAAATGTAAGGCCTCTGAGTATTAGAGGGGCAAGATTTAAACATGTATCTTCTGTTTTGGAGTTCCCTCTTGACTTCAGGTAGAAGGTAAGGATGAAAGGATGTTGCCATTTAGCAATATTAGATCTTCACAGAAGAAAAATTTCACCATAGTAGTTACATTTCCATATTTTCCTTATATAATACACTGTCAGCAATACATCCACTTTCAAAGCAGCACAGAATTCAATTGAGACACTGTTGTCACTGTGCTCTTTGCCCTTGGCCATATCTTTCATTGGTTTCATTATTTTATTGCCTTCATTATTTCTGGGATGGTAATAGGGCACAAAGTAGCATATCATTATCATTCTGCAAGTAGGCTGAGACAAAGATTCAAGTATCACTCTATTTCCTCTGTGCTTTTTGTAGAGCATAGAATAGTGTAATTAAAACCAGCAGAAGTCTTTAATGGCTTTTCGGGTTGTTTTTTCTTAAGCTGATTGTCATCTGCTAAAGCAGGGAATGAAAAATGATCATGGCAACGATATGCATTGAAACAAGCTTGTGTCATTCTTCGCAGCAAAGTATCTGGCAGAATTCTAAGCATCTGATTGCTTATTCCTTCGTTTGTTTTGCTTACCTGAAGCAGCAGCAATGATTCAGCTCTGATCACTTAAAAGAATGCAAAAAAACCCCCTGCCTTTCCTGTAAGGAACAACTGGGAGCTGACTGGAAGAGCTAGGGGATCGCATGACTGACATTTCAAGGCGAAAACATCTTCCTGAATTTCTTGGAGCAATACGCCCATCCCTTGTTTAGGTTATTAGTTGAGGGAAGTGCAAAGCTGTTTGAGCTGACTGCTGCTCAAGCTGGACTGTCTCTTTTCCATGCATAAACATCTGTTAGGTAAAGGGCTGATACTCAGCAAAGCTCTCCCCCCCCGCCCCCCTTAGAGCAGCTCCAAACTTTTGATCACTGGAGTTTCATGCTTGTTTGGCAGTTGGGAGACTTCAGCTGCCTTCTTCTACAAAAGGACTCACAGCTCTGTGGGAGGTGGTAGAAATACCTAATGTGCATATTCATGTTCTAGTTGTATTGGGTGTACAGCTGAGGGGAATGTTTTACATTAACAGGGTCTGAACTTCTGCACTTCCACAGTGTCTGCACCTTCTGGAAAGGAGGAGGGAAACAGTTTTGCTTCAAAGTCAGCACAAATTTAGACTGTGAAGCTGCTGGGGTTTGCAGAGGAGAAAGTGGGGATGAGAATGTCTTAAATGTGGTGTTTGCCTTTGCCTGCAGAGCTAGGAAGTGGGCTGGTTTAAAATAAGGTCTAGAGGAAAAGGAAACCATGTTTCCACTGCTCCCTCTGTTGTGTTATCCAGATGCTCAGTTCTTCATATTTAGACAGTTCTTTTGCTCTAATTCAGTTTCGGTTTGAAGAAAACATTGCATTAAGGAAGCCCAGTGTGAGGAAAGGGATGGGAAATACTACCTTGTTCCTTTAAAAGCATGTGACGGGATCCAGAGGATGAGCCCAGCCGGTGGAATTTAACCTGACCTCTGCAGCTTAGGAATGGCTACCTCCAGTCACTTTGATCAGGCTAGAAAACCACTGTGGCATAGAGGTTTCTTAAAAAGATAGGACACTTGGGGATTTAAGGGAAGCAATGATTTTCATATTATATGTTCCTAGCTTTTGGGAATTGATCTTTAAGGACTTGCTAAGCATCTGCTCCATCATGTTTAATAAATATCACCTGGATTAATTTAAATACCATTCTTAAGCAGATTCATTTTGGTCTCTGCAGTGTCTTGTGTCATTTCCATTTGTTGGACTGCTCTTGTTTTACCAAATGTGATCTCTACCTCCCTGATTCTCAAGTTACTTTATAAGCATATAAGAGGCAGTATAAAAATTCTTTTTGGTGCTGTAGTGGAGACCAGTAATGCTATTGATGAAAGTAAATTGATGTTAGCTATGCCAGATTCCCCTAAGAGTTTATCTCGGCCCAGATTTCTTCCTTTGCTAGGAAAATAATCCCATCAAGCTTTACTCAATCTGCATGTAAGTCTTAAAACCCGTTGCAGACTGAGCTGAGGAAGTTTCAGTTGCAATCTCTACTAAATCTTGGATGTGTAGTATTCTGTCGTCTTTGTTGCTATCATGTATTTCTAAATTACTTTTGGCTGTTCAAAGAGATTTTTGGGACTAACCCCTGCTCTTTTGCTTTATTAATGCAAATCCAGCAAAACTCCGGTAAGGCTAATTGAGTTACTGAGAGCTACCCTTGGGTATCAGGGTGATTACAACTTGTTCTTGGCAACCAGTTCTTTTTGTACTTCATCCTGTTTAAATTGTTTTTTGCTGATGCAGTTAGTTTTATTATAAACCAATAAGACTTACAGGAATAAGGATTATAGGGCTCTGATCTTAAATTTTGCAAATAATGATTTCTTTATTTCTAGTACTAGTAGCTATAGTTGTATCAAAGGTCAATTAACAATACTGTTAGAGTGGGCACCCTTTTAACCTGCTTGCTCCTTATATACTGGAAGGTGAAAAGGTAGGGGCAGCTGATCAGTGAGGGAATATGGATCAGTGTAAGTAGTGATGCTTTACTGATCTTGCTAATGAGGGGAAAAAAATGAGCAGTGTTCTTGCCAAATGTGGTGGCATCAAGCTAAAATGCGGTTGTATTAAGCTAAAACCTTTTTCTGCGATATTTTCTAGGGACTTCATCGCAGGCCAATTTTTACTAGAATTTGGTGCAAATGGTCTTGTTTATATCTACAGATTGCAAGTGTGAAATCAGCTATTTAAGAGGCTTTTAACCTTCTAATGTTCTGTATTTCTAGGGAAGAACCTTGCATGACCCCTCCGCATATGCGATCTTGCCCCAGAATGGTCTTCTGTCAGGCAGGCTTTATTAATGAGTGCTTGCACACTTGAACTGGGCACTGCAAAACTACTCTGGTCCATGTGAAATGGAACAATGCCGCTTGCCTTGGTACAAGTCTTATCCTTTTGCAGGTAATTGATCCAACTACTGTGATTAAACTAGAGGGCTGTTAAAGCATAGTTGCAGTAATCGCCCTCTTTTCTTTAGGGAAGAGAACATGTTAAACAAATAAATTCGATCAACCTCAAACCTAGAAGGTCCACAGCTTTTTCTGGCAATCGTATCAAGGACTAAATTAAGATTAGCCAAGATCCCCAGTAAATTGAATGGTCTTTATTTTATAACAGAACAGACTAGATTTTTAGACAGGCTTGCCTGTAGAGAATGCACACGCTGCGAATGTGAGAATGAAAGCAACTTAACCGTGATCTCTACCTCCTCAAATTGCAGGTGTCCTCTCAAAAGTAAGTTTACTTTCCCCTCCATTTTCAGAGAGCTTCTTCAAGCTTTTTGGATACAGTCCTGTTCTGAAATCTTTTTTGCATAAGTACTGAAGATGTCCGTCTTGATTTCAGAAAGGAGGGTGGCATACTACTGATGGTGTCCTGATTGGTTTTTAATTAGGATAATAGCAATTAGCTTTTTCAGTCCATTCATTTGGCCAGTGTCTTGGCATCAGTTTCTCACTGGTGGCTTTTCAGTATAGTGCCAAACAAATAAGAGTCCGTAATCTCAGGAGTTCTGGGAATCAATTTAAGATGGCTCCTGTTTGAGGTCAAAGGGCGCTATACTTCTGACTTAAATAGGAGTGCTGTAAGGTCAACAGAGCTTCTGGAAATGTCCCTGAGAAGTGGGGGAGTGATATACTTTTGAGTACAGTATGGAATTTCATTTCCTTTTATATGTTCTCTTAATCAGGATGACACTATATTGAATGGAGAGACTATTAAAAGGGAACTGTCATGTTATCCAGCCACTTACACACATTAGCAGCTTTAAAATTAATAATGCCTACTCAAGAAAAATACCCGAGCTTTACTGAGTGAACTCAGCTTAGCACTCAGTTGTCAAAATAAAATCCCTAGCTGTTTTAAAAAAATAAAGGGGGGGAGGGGGGGAAGTTGGAAGAGCCTACAGTGTGCTCTAATCTTCTGTTTGTATCCCTAGTCTTAAGTGTGAAATTGAGGGGATTTTTTAGCACAAGATCATCTTGTGGTTGTTGTACCATCTATTAGAAGGATGGTAAAGCTAGTACATGTCTGGTGTTTCCAAATGACACTGTAACGCAAATGAGCATCCAGCTGGAGTCCATGCATCTGAAAATGATAATGCAGAATGAGTGATCTAGAAGCAAGTGACTTGACACTAAGTTTTGTGTAGAGAGGGGGAAGAAGATTCGGCAAATAAAAAGCTTTTTGTTTAGACAAACGCATAATGAATTAGGTAGAAACACGGCTTGAGCCCTCTGGCATTTTATCTCAAAAATGAAAACAGCGGGACATTTCCCTTTTTTGTTTCACTGATTTATTTTTTCATTGTGGTGTATGAATTCTTTAATACAAAATCTCTTCCTAGTATTCAGGAGTCACTGAAGAGAAATGACCAACTTGGGAAGAAATCAGTGTGAACACTGTCTGCAGTTAAAGGACATAGCGGTCTCTCTCACTTAAGTTATTTTAGCCTCCTTTTTCTAGTTAAGAAGCCTTCCTCCATCAATACGGATCCCTTGACTGTTCACCTTAGGGTTGTAAGCACCTTCCTCAAACATTGGTTGCTAACTGCATCAGTTTTCTGGATGTATAGCTCACCATGACTGACACATGACATGCCGCCTGTCTCAGTTTCTTCTGCGTAAGACACTCCTTTCGCTGTTACCCTGTCTGTGTTGTCTCTTTCTGGGTGATACTCCGGCTATGGATTAGTTGTGCTGTGGATGGTAAGATTGCCATGAAGTATGGTGAAGCCTGAAGCATCACCTCTTCTAAGCTTGAGGATTCCAGTGACTGACTTTGCTCTTTTGCTACCTGCACGTAGACAAAGTGTTAGATGAGACTGCTTGAAATGTCCCTGAGCACAATGGTTCCAAAAAAAAAAAACGTTTGTTCCGTTCTATCAAATATGACAAGACCTGTGAGTCAGAGCAAGTTCTGCTTCTACATCTTGCATGAAAAATATATTTGGGAATTGTACCATTTTTCTGTCATGAAAAAACATAATCTGTTGTTCCACAAAGAGGGGTGTGTGTAGGCCTAGTGGTGTTGCTTTTTAGCATATTTATGTTAAAGGAAAACACCTGGGCACTGAGAACTTATGTACCTGGCTTTTTATTCTGTCTGGAATACATAGCTTTTGTGTCAGAGATCTGTTCTGATTCTAGCTGGTTAAGAAAAGTTAAAATTAATGAGAATGCTGATCATGCAGACACTGTCTAGACAAATGGCCTGTTTGCATATTTTCATTTTTTCAAGGAAACAAATGTTTATCTTGTGGTTCTTATAGATACAATGAAAGGAGGACACATGTAGCTGAGTTTCTCTTCTTGGTCTCTTGGAGGATTGTCCTTAGGTGTGACAAGGAACTCTAAGCATACAGATTGCTTGGAGGATGTGACAGTGTGAAATGGACAGACATATGTATGCGAAACAGACATAACCTACTTTGCATTTTCTAATACAGACATTTCATTAACATTAGTCACCTTCTTGACCTAATTTTTTTTTTCAGGCAGGTAGCAGTACAAAAAGACATTGTAGTATTTTGTGTTCTTTTCAACCTTTTATTACTTTCGTATCACATTTGCTTCATTTACTGATGAATGCTGGATGCTCAATTTGTGATGTACTTATTGTATAAAAATGTCAGCTCTGTAGTGAAAGTCCTTGAAATTGAGCTTTTGATGGTAGATTGAAGTAAAACCTGCTCTTAATGAATGGATGGTTCTGTTCCTAAGACTAGATGAGATGGTTTTTCCTTTATTGTAAGTGGCACACATTAACATCTGTATTTTCTTGGAAGAGTAGCCATGTAAGTGGCAAATGGACATGGGAAATCTTGTTGAGTTGTGATGATTTAAAAAAAAAAAAGAAATAACTCTAAGATTTATTTTTGAGTTATGAGTACTTTGAAAATAAGTTATCAATATTCATTGCTGTTATCAATAATGAATATGTAAATTGCTTTTCCGGAAAATACATGACTAGGTTGCCCTTCTAGTTCATGTTAATTTTCTTTGAAGGAATGAACAAGTGGAAATAATCAATCTGATACTTGTACATGGAGGGAGATATTTGCTATAGTATTCAGCCAGTTGTGGTTTTCTGTCTGTATAGGTTTCTCCTTTTTCATGTAAGTATATCGGAGGACTTCTAGTAGCTAAAATATGAATTCCCATTGCATTTTGTGAGTTTGTTTGAACCAGTAGTAAATTACTAACAGTTGGCTTTCAAGATCTCTAGATTAGATATGCCTATTGGCTACTTATTGCCATGGTATCCAAGTACCTTTGCAGTGATACTTCTCTTAATAGTCTTGGGCTTTCTTCTTTTTTAAGAGCAAGGCCCCCCCCCCATTTTACTTCTGATTTTGTTCAGTTTGTATTTTCTTTAGATACTGTGGGTTTCATATTTGCACGGTGGAAATTAAGGTGCCTGAATAAGAAATGCTGTGCAAGGAGTGAGGTACTACTTTAAAAGTTACAACCTTGACAACACTGTAAATCCTCATGGAACAGTTTTCAAAATCAGCTTTGCGAACTTTCCTGGGTAATTTTTATTAATGAGTGCAGTGTATGTGCAGGCAAAATGTTCCATCCTTGAATGGGTGACCACAGCAATTTCTCTTTCCAAAGTGGGGTCAGGTAGTACATTTAACTGACGTTAGCGATACGTTAGCATCACCGCATTCCGTATTGGAAAAAATAACTAGCCTTAAAACAAGGTAAAAACACGTTGACTCTAAAAGACAATCTCATTATGCAGCAGTGGTAACACAAATGAATGCCACTGTTAAACCCTAGCATAAATCTCCAGTTTGTGCTGATCTTGGAGACCTTGAAATCCCATCTGATTTGTTATTTGAGGCCATAGCTGTTCGGAAACAGCTTTGTGCTTGCTTTGTAATTGCTCTTTATCAGGCAATTGCTTCCATTTCATAACTGCAGAGTTGGTTCTACACGCTGGCTTCAGGCTTCCAAACGATCAACAATTTGACATTTGACATTAAGTGGTTGACCTTTAGTGGGTAAGAGGAAAAGCTAATAATGCCTAGTGTTTACAGCACTGATTTTAGTGATACTGCTTCTCTCCATCTAACTTGCATCTTCAACCACTGTTGTAAAGTCTTTCAAGTTTAAAGGCAAATTGCTAAAGCACACAAGCTTTAATGCTGTGTTTTACATCGTGGGTAATGCTTTTATTTTAGTGCAACTCTTCAGTCCCTAAAATGACCTGCAAGCCTCTGTTAAGACATGGGATCTCTAATTTTTGCCTTCGTTATTGCGGCTTTTGTAGGGGTACAGGCATGTCTGCAAACCACAGTGCGAGAACAAGAAGAGAAGTATGAAATCCAAGGTGGCCCACAAAGAGGCCGGCTCAACAGAGAACAGCTGGTGGGTTTTATTGCTTGAGACAGATTATCTTAATGACCTTTGGTTCATGCATTTTTGCCCTTTGCCACATGTGCAGTCGATGTAAAATTTTAATGTGGTCTTGTACAGAAATTTGATTATGCGCAAGGTGATCGAAAGAACTGCGAACACCCATAAAGCTGTCATTTTTCTCTATTAGTGGATATGTTGCTATAACCTTGTCAGAGGGAAGGCTCTATTACATTTGTGGAAGAAGCCGTATGGGACAGGAAGTGATGCTGCTTTGGCCTTCCCTCCTCATCTTTAGAAGCTAGTCAAAATTATCTGAAAGTTGAAAGAAAGAAGTGTTTTCATCTCTTCTTCTTTCCATATAGGGCCAGTTCTGTATTTACCTGGGTTAATTTCTGATTACTTTCTGGATTACACTGGAGAAATTAATTAAATATATATTGTAACAGTAGCTGTAAATATTCCTAGCTCATATTTCAAATCCTGTTGTCCTGGAAAATATTTAAACATAAGCAAGAATTTTCCACATAAGCTTTTCTTAATTGCCTACTTTTACTGAGGACCTTACATGTTTAAGTTACTGTTCTACTTTCTAGTGTTGCTTATTTTAAATTGCATTTTTTTTGTAGGCACAAGTAAAATTGTTCCTTTCCACCTTTTTTCTGTGTGCTCAGTTGTGAAGTCCTGTATTTATACTTTTTTTTTTTCCCCCTTACATTTAGCTGCCTAAGTTGTTTGATGGATGCTACTTCTATTTTTGGGGATCTTTCAGCCATCACCAGAAGAGTGATCTTGTGGAGCTGGTCAAAGCAGCAGGAGGACAAATTCTGGTTAGGCAGCCCAAACCAGACAGTGATGTGACGCAGACAATCAACACGGTGGCATACCATGCAGAACCTACTTCTGACCAGAGATTTTGCACTCAGTATGTAATCTACGATGTGTCTTCTAAATTTAAGCCGGAGAAAATTCGTCGGGGCAAAGTCTGGATGGCCCCCTCCAGCTGGCTTATAGACTGTGTGATGTCTTTTCAGCTCCTTCCTGTAAAATGAATATCAGCATCTCATGAGCAAGGTTTTAAAATGTGGTGACTCTTGAGCAGTTGGAGCACTCTGATAAACACTCGTCTGAAGCTATGATTTGTTTTGCATTTAAGTATACGGGAGAGCTTTGACCATTTAAATGAGTTACTAAGATCAGTGATGCTAGAAAAAAATGAACTTCCAATAGAGGAGAGAGATAAATATACTGCATTGAAAAATGTGCCTCGGGTTATTTAGTATGCTTTATTTTTGCATTTAACTTAACTGCAATAATCACTGGCATTTTGTAACGAAGATCTTGCAATATGAAACCTTTCAAATTCTTGATTTAAACCAGCCCTTTGTAGGTGATAGAGCGTGACCCCCTTTATTTTGTGTTCAGTATCCACTGACAAGGATCTACTGTATGTGTCAAGATTTCCCAGCCAGTCCAGAATTTGTATTTTTTTAAAAAAAGGGCTCTGTGCATTTGAACATAGTCATTTGCCTGTGTAGACATCTCTTCTGTCAGATGACATGTGATATTTCTTATAACTTCTTACAAATGAATTTTGCAGGGAATTCTTGGCCTGGGGTAAGCCTTGCAGAAATTGGAGTAGAACTAATGGACTGAATTCATTTGGAAGCAGACACTTTTGGAATCACTATCTTTAAAAATCTTGGTCTAAAATTCCTTATTTATAGCAAAAGTGATACTACGCTTTTGTCCTTTCATGCCTGTAAATGTATAACTTGAATTTGATTCTATTTTCTGAAGGTTTTTAAGTGTCAGGTTCCTTAATAAATTATCGTAATCAAAAATATTTCTGTAAGTATGAATGGTTGCTATCATGGTTACTTTAATGAAAAAAAAATTAATGATCACAAAAGAATTATGCCTCACTTTGCACAATTGTACTTAAACTTAGCTGGCTACATTGAAGCAATATTTAATTCTTGCATATTGCAGCTATATTTCTCATAACTGATCATCAGTTACTGTCAGAATCTTACTTCCTTGCTCTATGCTCCTATGTAATGTCTTGCATCTTTTGTGTTGCCTTAGATTGTGAATTCATAATTTAAAAATGGTGTCTTGTAATAATCTACAATGTGTCTTGTAACAATTTACAGTGATAGCTGTGGGATAAAAGTGGTTTTGTTTGCTTTTGTATTGCTTGTAATAATAAAACTTGCGGTGCCGGTAAGTTTAGAGTATCATCTTGCATGAGCTTAGCTGCAAAGTACATAGTCCATATGTATCTCAACTGGTAAATGGAAATGTAAGTATTTTTTCTGTGAACTTGACGGGGCTGTGAAGACAGCATACCCATCTGCAAGAGTAGCTCTTCAGTGCGAGAGTTGTTTTCTGTAACCACTGCCATCAGGATCCTATGCCACTTTTCAGTAAGCTCTATAGAACTCTCGGAACTATACACTTCAAGTATAACAGGTACAGTTTTCAATAGCATCTGCCGGACTTCAGTAGCTGGAGTATCTTGATCTATCACTTATGCTAGACTTGAACCATTGCTCTTCACTAAATGCAGTTCTCGAGTACTCGCATGTCTCTGCGAGTGAGCGAAAATGCAAGGCCCATTAATAAATGGAACAACCCATGGGATTAATGTGGTTTTGGTTTTTGTGCAGATAAACACTGGCAGCAAATAAGGTACTGAGTCGATACTGTGTGGACTTGGTCATTTATTTTAACAATTGTAGCACATTTTAACTTGGCATTTCATAGCACGTCAATATATCTAACATAGTATTCTTTGCAAAAGTAACAGTGAATCTCTGCAAAATTCTTAAGTGGAGCTTTTGTGCTGTGTACCAGGAGGAAATTTGGCCCATCAGTAACCCCATTCTGTGTTTTAAAGTAGAGGCAGCAAATTTACAGATACTTAAGCGCTATTGTTCCTCAGCAGCTGAAAAGAAACTGTGTTAGAAAATTGCCATGCTGTTTTTTTTTTCTTTTAAAGCCATGCTCTGAATTCTTCCTAAGGTCTTGTTCCTTTGAATCTTGTTTTTCAAGCAGAGTTACTATCAAATGACATTAAGAATCCTTCCATATCATACTGAGGAGTGATCCTTACCCTTCTCATTGAAGTGTACTCGAGATTAACTCTGGCCCATCTCCTTCAGGTCTCTTCAGGAATTCAGGGTTTGAGTGTGATCGACTTACATAGACTTACGCAAGTGAAGAGCCGCGTAGAACTGTAGAAGTAGACTGATGCCAGGATTGCAGCAGGTGTCTGACACTACTGAAGCAGCAGGTAAGGACACAAAAGCTAGAGGTCAGCCACACAGACCCTGCTTAATTCACTCTTGCTAATCTTTAAAAGCGGAGGGATAGCACTTGATAAAACATGTCATAAAAAAATAATCTTGTTGTAAGGATAAGTCCCTTAATCCACTGGATGGATTTTGGCTCATGGAAGCAAGGTTATAAAATCATGAGGCATGTGGAAAAGGGTGTGTAGGGATTGTTTCTCACTGTCTTCTAGTTCAAGAACAAGGATGCATTAAAGGAAGGTAGTAGGAGGCAAGCTCAAAATAAAAGGGGTATTTCAAGCAGTGCGAGTAGACTTGTGGCACTGACAGCCGTAGCCTGCTTTGGGTGCTGTATATCCCTGTATGCAGGGAGTAGATGAGTTCATCACAGAAAATCTGTTAAAGGTTAGTAAAGAACCTTTGCTATAACTTGAATTTATATTTGTATTCTCCTGCTAAAGTGCATATACTTAATGTGCATTGATGATATGGGTATTTGAAGAGATAAAAGTCCAGGGCTTGCACTCTGGATTATAGATGTTTTTATTAATCTTGTATTTATACCTCAAAGATGCTGTAAATATCTGGCTAATGATTTTCAGGCAGCTTCCCTTGAAATTTATTTGCTTATCTCATTATGATTTAGTTCACCTGGGACACCTGATAACACCTGCAGTAGCAATGTCTGGGGTTCAGTGGCGTCAATTTAATATCACTAATAGTTAATAGAAGACAATATTTTTATTAAATACTGTATGATCTTTTTGAATGGCTGTGGTCTGAGTGAAAATATCTGAGGCCTGGTTGGTTTGTTTGCTTTTCTTTGTTGTTATTGGTTTGTGTGGGGCTTGGGGATTTGTTCTCTCTGTGTGTGTGTGTGTTGGAGTGAAAGATAGTTGAGAGTATGGAGGTTGCTTCCTTGCATCGGTGTCCTGGGTAGATCCCAGGGAATATGGTTGTAGAATAGCGCATACTTTTGACTGTTTCTACCTCTATTTGGTTACGCATTTTCAAAGATCTTGTAAGTTTTTCTGGCCCCTAAAATATCAGTAGTTCTCTTTGGACTCTGTTCCTCCGGCTATAAAATAAAATCTGTTCCCTGTTGCTGAATGTGGAGGATTTGTTTGTAATTTGAGATGCACAGAAGTGACTTTTCTGAAGTAGAAGCGAGTGGCCCATAAGAAGATCTTACCAAAGCAATGCAGGAGAGCTGGATATTGTATTGTTTCTGCATGTGTTTCAGGCAAGCAAATACCAAGCAGTGGTAGCTGCTGTTGCTCTCAAATTGACATGCCTGGGAGGTGTTCAGGCTCTGTCCTCACAAAGTCCTCTTCTGCATGAATAACAAGCGTGGGAGGGCCCAGAGACTTGCATCTCTCTAACAACAAAGGTGTCAGCAAATGTTTCACCCAGCTGGCTCCTACACAGCCTTTGCTAGGCTTGAACTAAAGCCCCTCTCTTCTGCTCCATCACAAGTGTCTGAGGTGAAGTTGGACCTGGCTGGCTCTGTAGGACCCAACACACAGTTATCCGTGATCAGCCTGTGCAGGGCTTACAGAAGGAGCAGGAGTGATTGAAAAGAAACCATTCAAGGAAGGGAATAATTCTAGGCAGGGAGTTGAAGCTGGTTGTATTCCCTGCCTAGGTCCAATGTCTCATTTAAGACCAAACGTAATCTGGAGCAGTTGTTTTATGTTGCAGTCTCCCAGCAAATCAGTACTTTGGCTAAAGAAGCTCTTGCAAATACTCTGCTCAGGACAAAGAAGTCTATATGGAGGCCACAGACTGCTGTAAAACTTACACATTGGAGTGTAGCATTTGGAGAAAACACGTAAAAGTGGTGGGGATCATCTGGTCCCACTGCCCGTGCTTTCTGTGCTGCTTTTCATACACGTGGGCTAGCTTCACTGTCAGGGTGGTAGAGGGAAGGGGGGAAAAAAAAAAAAATCCGTTTATAACTGCCAGTGCTGCACTGCCAGTAGAGCTGCTGGGCAGGAGTGTCTGTTGTGGCCTGCCAGCAAAGCCTGGAGAGCAGCGTCTTGGGATCTTGTTGGGGACAGGTCTATGAAACACAGTAGAGCAAAGGTTTTCTTTTTTCTTCCCTCACCTATTTTGCACTTCAGTGCTGGAGGATCACCTATTTTTCTTGGAAATGGGGTGAATTTGATCTCAGATTAATTGGTGTGAATCAGTTTGACCCCATCTGACTTTCTCCCATGCTTTTCAAAAAAAAAGCAGCTTGATGGAAAGGTTTGAATCTTCCTCTCCAGTAACCAAAGTAGACCGCACTGTGTTGCCAAAGCCAACAAAGCAGGCTTAAGTATCAGCTTAAAAAATGCAGAAAGAGATCTTTGGACAGCCAGATAGTATTGGCTAGGAAATGGGCGGTTGTGTCTTGGATGGAACAAATGAAGATTCAGCTGGTTTTAATAGCAGTGCAACATGTTCTGTCTTTTCAGACTTGTTTGATTTAAATTAACGGTAATTTAACTAGTGTTAAATTGCCCTTAAAAGCTGAAGAACATTTTGTATGTAATCAGATGGGGGAAGGGGAGGAAGGTTCCCACCTCTGCCGTGTTTTTTTGTTGTTGGGTTTTTTTTTTGTTTTTGTTTTTTTTTTTTTTCTTCAGATGGAGATGATGTTTTTTTTTTTTCTGTGCTTCAATTTGATTCCTGGCAGGAGGTCTGGCCTGATGAAGTAGCAGAAAACCGTCAGCTCCTGCTGCGTGTTGGAGATGCCGGTGTCACTCACCACGAGGAGATGCTGAGGCAGTGACAGGCAACGGGACGGCTGGTACCCGCGGTTTGTTATGCAGCGGGGGTCGCGATGTCTCGCTCCGGTGGCCGCTGGAAACGCGGTGCGCCGCGGCTGGGAGAGATTAACTGTGGGATGCCACGCTTAGCTGCGGTACGATATCTGCCCCGGACGTCCAAGTGTGTTTGAAAAAGCAGAAAGGTTTCCTCCCTGATGGGCACAGCTGTAAGGCACAGCAGCCCTTTCCCCGGTCTGGGTTTACTCTGGGGCCATGTCTATTCAGTTGCGGTGAGCACGCTGGAGAGCAGTGCTGTGCTCAGGGCTGCACAAGAACGAGCAGTGCTTACCTTTGCAAGCCCATGAGCTAAACAGATACACAATGAGAATGGGGTTAAAATCTATATTAAAAAATGGGATGTGAAGCAATGGCTAAGCTGGCTGTCTCCCGCAGCTTGCTGAACTGATAAAAATTTACATATTTCTTCAACTAGTGTGGTGCTGGAGCTAGTTTTCTACTAGTTTAGCAAACTAGTAATTCTCAGAGGAGTCAAAAAAAGTATTTGGTAGTGGGAGGAAGTGTGAGGCTGCCTCTTGGCAGTGATCAGCTGGGGCTCAGTTGCGATATGAAGGGCGCCGAACTGGAACTTTCTAATTGCTGTGCACTCCATTTTCCCCTGAGGGCATTACGGTGTCTCTGCGGGGGTTTGTACTGGGTGCTGCTTGCAGCCTGATCAGGGAAATGGGTCTCTCCTGCTCTGCTGGAAGGGTCAGCTTTGAACAGCTGATGCCAGGGGAAACCCAGATCAGCTGTATTCCAGTCCAGCTGGAATTCATGGTCTCTAGCAAAATTCAACTTCTTTTCTGCGGCATAAAAGATCTAAAGGAACAGTTTTGTTTTGTTTTGTTTTTTTTTTTTTAAAAAAGGGGGCCTTTTAATTGAATTAAATATTAATACAGATAATGCAATCAATGCTGTATTGATTGCTTTAGCCACAATAATGTTTAATTCAATAAGTCCGCAGTGCTGGATCTTTTTCTTCCCCTGTGTTTATTTTGTGCTGTGCAGCGATGTAATGCCTGTATGCTCTGCCCAGCTGTGTCCCCTAGGCTTGGGCTAGGAGAGCAGGAGATGTTGGCATGGGCAGAGGGCACAGGAGCCAGGCTGCCCTCCGGGTTGAACTCCTTCACGTGCCCTCTGGTTGACTGTATGAAGTCAGGGCCACCTGCGTGGCTGATATAACGTGAATTCAAAACAGCTGCTCTTAGTGGCATGCATATTTTTTAAAGCCCACATACAAACTATTGCTTTTAATGTAAATTTTGGCCACGACCTTCATGCGCTTCGCTTCTGGAACCCGTGCCCGATGCAGTCCTTCATTCCTGCTCTCGGCAGTTGAGTCCCAGCACCTGCGTGTGTCAAAATGGGAAGATTTTTCTACCCTAAGCTCTCCAGTGTGCTTCTGAAGAGGTGCCAGGTTCAGGTTTTCAACCTGGCCGAGCTTGACTGATTTTATCTGTGGTTGTAGACAGAAGGTTTTTGTTAAATTAAAAGTCACGGTTTTGTTTAACTTAAAAATTGGAGGCAGATGTTCTCTCCAGCTCAACCCACTCACGGTACAAGTTTTCTGGTCTGTGGTTCTGCGCTTGCTGTGTACCTGTTGAACAAGGTGTGGTAAAAACATCTGGGAACAGCCAGGAATAAGCGTTTGGTTTCTTCCAGTGATGTCTTTTTACGGACTCTTTCAAGAGTTTCCATGGACTATTGCCTTCTGGCTTCAGAAAAACTGCTTGATGAAATCGACCTTGACTCAATGAGAGATGGAGAAACTGCTCACAGTGAATTGGAGGCTCCTGTGGTCTGTGCAGCAGCATATGTCTGTGGCTTAGGAGTGGGGTGTCCCTACTTCGGGTCTTGTGAGCTACAGGCTTGTTCTCCCACCCATCGCAGGACACCAGACTCACCCAAGGAGCTGGCTGGCTGGATGCTTGGGCACGTAGCCTACCCTGTACCCTGGGCTAGCATAGGACACAACTGCTCCTGCCAGCAAGGCAAGCTCTTACCAACCTCTGCAGATGCTGAGGATGCTCTCTCTCATCAACAGGCAGAGGAAGTGGGGGGGAGAAAAGTGGCTGGGGTTTGATTTGTTCCTGTTGCATTCCACCTACATTCATCAAATCCCAGGAAAATCCCATAACCTTATTTTTATTTCCTCCTTACAAGGCCTGTGCATTTCAGCATGAAGCCTTATTAGTGTGCAGGGAACCAGGTAGATCCTAACAGGGCCTGGGTGCAAAAGGGACAGGCACAGTGGGCTCAGCTGCAGTCAGCTATCAGTAGGGACCAGGTTTGGAGACAGCCATACGTATTCACTTATTTTTGAGCACCTGCAGTCAGGTACTTTAAACTGGATTTGGACTGCAAAGACAGATTGTGAATGCAAAGTGGAGCTCCGGGCTTAGAAATTCAAGCCCTCGAATTCACACCTAAAGGAATTAAGTAATCAGATAAAGCAGCTCCTGCATTAAGATGCCGTGGTCGTGGCACACACCATTCGAATGACAAGTTCTAGCGATCCACCAGTCAGAAGGAAGCACAGTGCCTATTGAAGGCCAGGCAAGGTAGTACCAGCTCTGAATCAATCTCTGGATGGCACTGTAGTGATCTGTGAAACAGGAGATGGCACTTGCACTACAGGCATGAGCAAAGAAGTGACAGAGTGTGAGTAGAAAAGGAGAGAACAGTCTTCGCAAACACACAAAGGTGCAAAGTCCTCACTCGCCTTCTCCCTGCAAACAGCATGCTGTACTCCTATGAAGACAAAAAATGTGCACCCTGGTGAGGCAGGAGGAGAACTGGCTCCATGTTTAAGCAGACAGTGCTCAAGATGGCAGAAGAGGGCCGTAGATGGAAGATAACTCTGGTTAGCTCATGCTCACCCCAGGTGCTGTGCTGGTTGGTACCCTAGAGAAAGCCCCAAGGCCAGGAGGTGGGGAAGGTACACAGAATCTCAGTCTGATCCCATTCAAGGTGCAAGCTGCCTTTGAACTGGTGGTGTATGCCCAGTCCTTTGAGGACTTCACGGTTGTCAGAAGGACAGAGGTGACAACCAGAGACCTGAAGAGGTTTCATGGTGAGCTGTGAGGTGAACAACCTACTGGGAGCTCCAGCACCCAGATAAAAATAGCTTTTGTTCAGGTCCAAGCCCCTGTCCTGGTAGCCATAGGGAGTTCCAGATGGGTGCTGATGGCTTCTGGCTGGCTCCATATGATACATGAAAGTGGACTGTGGCCTCTTCCATTTTCAGAAGATGGCTGTTAGCTGGGACTGCTGAGGAACAATATTCTTCTGTGCCCTACAGGTGATAAATCTTTGCACATGTTATAATGTTTGATCATGGTAGTGAAACACACCTGAGTGCAACAGGGAGAGAGGCTATAACCAGCCCTTGGGATGCGTTGTGTATTCCCACACCTAATTAGTGCACAGTAAGGTAATTATTGAAACAGTCTTTGCGTATTAAATGATAATATTCACTTCTCCTGGTCTTGTTCTTTCTGCTTTCTCTTCGCATACCTGAAAGAAAAGCACTTAAATGTTGCCATTTTGAAGCAGAGCACCCAGCAAGTGAAGAAATCCTCAAATGAAGGCATCTGAGGCTGGTTTGTGTCTTCAATGCCATGACCACCTTCACCCCTTCTGTTCCTGCTTCACACTGTGCCCAGGCTGCTCCTAGTGTTTCTTTTATCTTCAAAATGATTATCTTAAAAAAATGTACCTGCTTGGAGGACTGAACAGTTGATTTCTCCAGGCAACTATTTCTGGGGTGATGCCTCAAAGAAGGATGCCTGTGTTTGACTAGGAAAAACACCTTCCTGCAGTGTTTCTGTAAGCAATGAGGGGCTACTTTTCCCGTGGTGGGCAGAAGCCTGGGCACCCAGAGGATGGAAATCATCATTTTGGTGCTGCCCAGGCCAGGACGAGAGCTTGGGGAGGAGCTCAGTTCCTTACAGGGTGCTGTTGCACTGCCCATCAGCCAGGCACCTGGGGGAGAGGCTGTGCTGCAGCCAGCAGAACCCTTCCACTGCCCTTCCCACAGCCTCCACCAGCGCGCTGGGCAACGCTTGCATAGGCAGGCAAGCAGTGGAAGAGAAAGAGGCAAGAAAAATATATGTGTGTGGCGATGGAAGAGGTTTATGCAGGTGCTTTAAAGCTCTGCGCTTGGGCTGAGCAATGAAATTCCCCCGCAAAAGGGGCATCTGCAAAGCTCAGTTTCCAAATCTTCACCTCTCCAGACCTTTTTTTTTTTCAGGGTTTCTCTGCTCAAAGCAAATCAAAGAGTTCTCTTTAATCACCTTGCACTTGCAACCACCTTTGCTTGGGTCTCTGTCCCTGTCGCGCCTGCTTCAGATTTTTACAGACTTATTCACTGCATTATAACGTTTATGCACCATAGTTCCCAGACATTTCCTTCTAATGGATTTTGCATTAGTAGCTAGTATCTGGAAATCTAGTACCAAAAGGTTAATGTACATCCATTAGTCCTTTTTCCACCCCCCCCCTTCTTCTTTATGTGCTAGTAGAAGACAACCAATTTCAGTAAATACATTAGGTCTGCAAAGGGTCTGAAAGCACTTGAAATTCTGTACGTGCAAAGCTGTGGGGCTATTAATATTGTCCTGTCTAAGCACTACGGGTAAAGTGGAATTTGCAGATGTTGAATGATACCTTTCAGGTGTTTTCCAGCTTCAACAACCTTTTTCTTCCTCATAAAAAGAGTTGGGGTTTTTGAGCCCTGCTCTTTTCATCGAGTGGATTACTCACGCTGCATCTCCTGCATCGTGAAGGAAGCTGTGCTCTCACCCGTGTGCTCCCTCGGCTGCAGGCAAGCTGAGGAGGAACAGTGTCGGGGCAGTTCAGACACTTTGTGTGGGCAGCTGAGCTAGCTTTAACAGTAAGACCATTCAGCCTGGAGCAAATGGTTTCTCCCTCCTCCCCTCAAAGCCAGCATCACAATTTCTGTCCTGCTAATTGGAGCGAAGCTGAACCCTGAGTGTATCTCATTGCGTTCTCTGACGGGCACTTTAGACGAGGTCAAGATTTTTCACTGAAAAAAATCTATTACTCTAATGACCACAAGTGGAAAGCAGGAATAGGGTGGTCTGGCTGTTTATTTTACCTCCTGATATGTTTATGATTTGCAGAACTTGTTATATTCTTTAACTGAAACCTTATGTTTTTAGTACCAGAGACTTTAGAAGGTTAAGAATTTGGGTCGTGATACTCTCATGCTGGCTGTCTTTGTGTTTAGCGTGCAGTAAGCACTGGCTGAACCTCTCTCACCTTTGGAGACACCCACCAAGACCTTGATGGAGAGCCACTCCATTGCCCTCAGCCTTCCCACACTCTCCAGCCCAGCCCAGGACTCAACTTTAAGGTTTCCAGTTTTCTCCAGATCCTTCCACATGTCTAACCCATTTCTCTGTACTCCATGATATCCCGTTTTCCATCCCTGAGAGATCTAACTCACTACTCTGTGGACCAGCAGCTTCCATTTCCCGAACCTTGTTATTTTCCTCTGCTACGTTTTTGTTCAGACTAAGAATTCATGTCTGGCATTAAAATCTGTGGGCCACGGAAAAAATCTGCGCTGGTCTTATTTAAGCCTCAATATGAACACCCCTATGGCGGGGATTGCAGGCTGAGCTGCTGCAGGATGGTCTACCACCACCTACGGGGCTCAGTGCTGCAAAGTGCAACATCCCCTTGCCCCCAACCTCAACTGCCTCTTCTCCAGGTAAGCTCTCCTCTGCCAGAGGCTCACTGACTTTAAGTTATTTAGGTGCAATGGGGGTACGCAAAGCTGGGTGCACGAGCAGCTCTGGGTATGCGAGTTCAAAATGTTGAAGAATCAAGGCCAAAAGAGAAAAAAAAAAAAAAAAAAATCCCTTGCGCTTTAATTTTACTTAATGAGAAACCATTCACAGCTTTCCATTTCTGATCCGTATCTTTCCGTTTCTGTTCTAATGGTAATTATTGTAGCAGTTTATTAACAAAGAAATAATTTGATAGCTTTCACATATTCCCATACTTCAAGTATCTAACAGCCTATTGATTCGATAGCTTGGCAGCATTCCTGATTGAGGAGCTGGAGTTTGATTTTTATTTTTTTTTTTTTAAGCCCAGTGATCATTGATCTTTTCGCATGCAAAGGATAATTATTTTTCTGGTTGAAACAAAGGATGGATTGCAGATCGATGGAGTCTACAGTATGTTCTTGTGTGTGATCCCTGCTGCATCCACAGTCAGAGCAAGCAGCGTCTGCATTTTCGTATAGAAGGACCTTGAAAACTTGTCATTGGGTTGGATTTCTGATCCCTAAATTGCTACAGTCATCAATGAAAAGGTATGCAACACACGTGCAGAGAGGTAATTTCAATATTTGACACTACTGAGCATATTTTTATGAAGGGTTTTTGTGTCTGCAACTATATGCTCTGCTTTCCATTGGGCCCCAGCAAGGTGCTGCATGGAACAGGTTTTGCAGTGGCAATGCATTTTCATAGCCCTCACTCATGCTGCAGAGTCTTGGCACTGCTGGTTTCTTCACCACCCCTGCTCTCGCTTTCTGGATGGTTCCTCACCTTTTCAAGGTGGCTGGAGAAATTTCCCCTGACACCAGTTCACACTGGTAGAGAAGACCAGGGTGCGGCACGAGCTCCCGGAGGGCTATGCAACGTGTGATGAATGAGTCTGCAACAGCACAAAGGCCCAGGCATGGTCCAGCCCCTCTGAGATAACCAGCAGCCAGTCTGCCATTGCACTGGGATGGATGGTGTGTGCAAGACGTGGCGGAGGCTCACGGGAGTGGAAAAACAAAGTGGTGTTTCTGGAAGCAATGCATTGCTGTCATGCTTTTTGCACATTTCTAGAAAACTGTTCCCAATTATACTGGAGGCCAATTATATAATTGCATTTCTGCTATTAAATAGAAGAAATAAGAGAAACTTGCCTAGAAAGAGGGCCCAGCTTCTTCAGTAAGTAGACTTTAGACCCAACGCCTTTGATCAAACCACGAGCCCTTCCAGAAGGAGTAAGGGGAGCAAAGTTGATGGAAGTGATTTGCCGTAAGATTTCTCATGCAGGTTTGGAAACATTGACCTCTGTGAGGAGAAGCTGCTACCTGTGTCCTCGCAGGGCTTTTTATGCACATGATCCTAATGGGCTTCCTAACTGGTTGGTTAATAATTCATATGCTTCTGAAAAGGCCTGGTTTGATCACGCAATGCCTAGGTGACCCTACAACCTATGGGGAATAAGGCAATGGGAGAACTCAAATTACAGGTTAGTCATTTTCCCATCTAATATATCACAGACTGAAAGCTTTATGACTTCAGAGCTTACTGTATTAATTTTATGCATGAGTGCTTTATTTTTGCCATATGAGATATATCACTGGCTTACTAGAGCAAAGTATCATTAGACCTGGAAAGGGATTTGGTCACTTACACTTTGTCACCAAGGATCATTGCACATAGATTATGTAGGGCTGTACCATGCCATTTCTCATGTGTTTATGAAGTGATTATAAATATCGAACAGCGTGCCTTCAGGGGACACTTGAGATCTGTTATTGTAGCAACATTTCATTTAGAAAGATGGCACACACGCAGTGATTTGTGCCTTGGGAGGGTCTGTCAAAGGGTTTGTCTGATGAGAAGACAGAGTTAGCCTGTTCTGCCTCGAAGCAGCTCCCCTTCGTTGTTTTTAGTTTTAGCCGTTATCGTTGTGCATCTTTCTCATCCCAGTGGCACATCTTGATGACTGGTGTCAAGGACAGGATCCTGAGACACCAACATCCAGCCCTGCCTGTGCCGGAGCCCTTGACTAAATCACATCCAATAACTTTGGTTCCTTTGTTTTTTTCCGTCTCAGTTCAGGATTTCAGTCTTGAAAACACCACAAACCTGACTTTTCAGAAGTGCTAAGCCCTCAGTCTTTATTGTTTCGATGAGAATGAATGGGTTTTGTATCGGAACCCATAAAATACGGCTGTTTACCCTGAACATTCAACCTCCTCCTGCACAAGCCAGGGGTAAAGAGCCACCGGACATACCAATGGCCGAGGGACACCCGGGTCCCACCTTCTTGAGACCTTGGTGCCATTTCCCCCACACCACAGCTGCGTGGAAGTCCACCTCGGAGCTCTTCCACTCTTCAGCCACCAAGACCAAAGAGCAGCCCACGTATCCAGACTTTGCCTTCGTTTTGCTGCCAAGAGTGCAGGTAAGCTGACGTCTCGAGTCAAGTTTTCAGAAGAGCTCTCCTTTTCCTTGGTCACTGCAATAGGTTTGATTATTCCACAAAAAAGTTAACTTGTAAGGCATCTCCAGAAGGGTTGATGAAGGCTGGGCCTCTTCTGGAAACTGATGCTCCTTTAGGTCCCTTTTCATTTAAAATTTTATATTCAAATGTTTCCTGCTGGGTCTGTAAATCACAATCTACATCTGAAAATGCAGCTGTTCTCAATTTCTGGATTTCCACTTAAAACTGAACAGGCGGACCTTTGATTAAGTGGTCCACAGAAGAAGAAGGAGGGGAAAAAAAAAACCCCAAAAAAACAAAAACCAAAACACACTGCTATCTGCCTCTTAAACGTTAATTAACGCTTCCGTGATTCATTAATGAAAAAGACTGAGATGAGAAGTAGGTGAGCAGTAAAGAGCTGCATAAATTTGCCAACAAAACTGATAGAAGTCTGCAATTGTGTTCTGAGACCGAGAACATGGGGAAATGAGGAAAAAATTATTTGTGACCAAGAGAAGGAGGAATTTCCTTGTGTTACATGACTGCATGCTTTTATTAGTTTGATTGTGTACAGTGGGACTATTTCTCTTGGAAATGGCTTTTTGGTTAACATTTCATTTTCCTTCCTAAAGTTAGCGCTCGCTCACAGTGATGTGAAACACAGCTCCCTGCAATTGGCTATCCCTGAACTTTATTAATACCACTTGTTGTTGTAAATGATCTATTTCAGAACAAGTAATAAAACTCTTGTTTTGCAGGTAAGCAAGCCCTCGCCCTTTATCACATGGCATTTCCACAGCAGGGGAAGGATGAAAAATTTGTTAATAAAAACTAAAAGGAATAAAACTCATAAGATGTTGCATTGATAGTTATATCACTTTTATGCCAGCTGCTTCTCTTTAGGAATTTGAGACTGTGCACTAATTTAATATAACTAAATTGGCCCAGTTTTTGATGTGATCTATCTTACTGATATTGCATTTCCAGCCATTGTCACTTTGATATTACACGGTGCATCCAAATAACAGCATCTGGAAAAGTACCAAGTTCACCTTCACCTGCAAAAGGCACAAGTTTCCAGGGTCAGAGATGTGGTGCAGATTAGCTGGCATCGGATTAATCTATGTTTATCACCAAATAGATATGAGAAAATTGGATTGAGGGGCCTGTTGCTCATACCCATGGGAATAATTTGCCGTGGTGAATGGAGCTATTAATATTGGGGATGGGGAATGATGAGAGACTCCTGGTGTTGCTGGTGCTGGATGTAGCATCGTCACAGGAGGCCAAGGTTTTCCCTTGCATCTTCTCCAGGAGCAGCTTCTGGTCCCAAATTGTACTTGTTTGAAGGGAATGTCGCTCAGCTGTTTTCATGTTTCTTTCTTTTTCATGTTCTCTAACCTGCTCAGTTTCTCTTTTCTCTTTATTGGTAACAGGAAGGCTGTGACACTTCAAGGTTGCCCTAGGACAAGGCTCCAGCACTGTTGCCCCTGCACAGAAGAAAGTCCCTGTATTTCTGCTACAAGGCATCACAGTCACTGGTAGCATACAAATATTGGGTGAGTTTGGCCTAGGAAGTGGTGGCTTTGGTTTGTGATCCCACTTTCTCAGAGCCAGAAGGATGGAGCCCAGGTTGCTGCTAGCAGTTTTGGTGAGAGGTGGGATGGCAGACGATGCCCCAGTCTCCAGCTCCGGCTGGACGGAGAGCAGCCTTGTATCTTCTCAGAAGCACCCGAGAGGAGCAGGCAGGGAAACCCCATTGTTTCGTGGCATTTGTGGTATCTCCACCTCACGGGGTTTCTGGTCTCTCCACTTCTCCTGCACTGCCCACTAACCCAGGGAGAGTCTTTGACCATCAGGGAAATTTTAAAGGTTGCAAAGGGCTGTCTTTCCCACGTGCCTCCTGCCCCGGTGCCTGAGGCACCTGCGTTTCCTTCCATTTGTTGTTTTTCACGCTGCTGACAAGCCATCCCAAATCCCACCGGTTTTAGGTAAAACCACAATGACTAAAGAGCTTGACAGCATGATAACAAACATGGTTTAGTTTCGAGGCACATCTCCGTTTGCTTTCTTCCCACACTGGCAGCACGAGGAGGGGCAATGCTACTATTTGTTTAGAAATGTCATTAGCCCAAGCGTGCAGGCCTGCAGCAAGCCAAGAGGATAACCTTGAATCCAGAGAAAGTTAGGGGAAATTTAAAGCCATCTGCAGCTCCAATGGGTCCCCACACACCCCTTTCCCTCGCAGTTTCTATTCATGCCGATAAAGCACCAGAAGATATGCAATACAATTGGAAATTGCTTCTTTGGGTATCGTAGCATCTTGACTTAGAAGTGCTTTAACCTTGGCCTCATGCTTCCTGGGGGGCCTGTTGTCTTTGTTGCAGAAGTACCGGCACAAGCCAGGAACGTGTAGGATTTTTCATCTGAGTAAAATTAAAACCCGAAGCCTTTACCATCCTCTTGATGCCAGACATGTTCTACCTGCATTAACTTGAGCTTAATGGACTGCAAAACGAGCGTTTCAGCACGTATGGGAGTGGATTATTTGCTGGAGAGCAAGTTCCTCACATTTTTTCTCTCTTCCCTTTCCCAAAGCTTTTGTCCTTTAAAAAAAAAAAAAAAAAAGGAGAGAGAGAGAAAAGGCAAATACGGCTAAATTATAGGACCGCAGCTGGGCCCTAGGAAATCCAGAAAACTGTTCAAGCAAGGCAGAGGGTGCATCCATCAAGCCATCTAACTAATGAAAAGAGCAAAAATCACCAGTCCCCATCTATTAAACTGAAATGATTTTTATTAATCGCGTACTTGGTGGCAGTGATGATGCAAACACTTAAGGTGATGCTTTTCAACAGGCCAGCTGAACGCCTCACCCTGCCTTTATTGCAGCCTCCTCTGAAGTCCTTCAAGGTAGGACCCAAGGCTCTGAACGCTGGAGCCCACCAGCCCCAGTCCCCCCAGTGCCTGGCACGCTGGCCGCACAGCTGGAGGTAGGAAGCTCCATCTTCGCAGCCTGCTCCAAGGCTTGGTCTGCAGGCTCTGCTCTCCTCATCGTGCATCATTCACAGGGACAATGTAAAGCCTGGCGAGCCCCATTTTTCACCTGCTTCCTTGGAGTTTTGCCTTCCAGGTTCATATAATTTTTGCAGAAGTCCCTAGGCTAGGATTTGGCTGTTTGGAGAAACACAGAGCTAAGCCACCGTTGAAATACCTGAAGGGATAATCCCTGCAGGTAACCAGGGGGGAGAGTGGCCCAGCGGTTTCTCTTCAAGCTTGCATGGGTTATCACTATAAAGAGAACAGCAACATGAAATACCGTGTGTTGTAATGACCAAAAGTACCTTGACGGCATCCTTTCCAGTGCCAGATGCCTTACAATCTAAATGAGCATCTTTAATGGTGGCATTAATTATTATTGACACCCTGCTCTGTCCCACTGAAACAAGTCTAATAGCTCAGGCTCACTCTTTCCCTCTCTCCCTCCTTTCGCCAGATCGCCATCTCCTCTATCTGAAGCAAACATCAGAAAGTCACACGGCAAAGGGTCCTTTTGCCTGATCAGTTGGGCCACTGAAGTGGAGGACACAGCTCTGAGCGTGCAGACAGGGTCAGGCACAGGTACCAGCACCACGGATGCTGCGTGAGCCGAGGGATGGGTTGGGAAGGATGCTCTGAAACTGTCAGATAATGTCTCTTGGTGCTACTCTACCCACCCTCTTGCCACCTTCTTTGGAAAGCCCAGTGCCAAGAAGACGTGGACTGGCGGCTCCCAGGGACTTAGGTAACTAATGAATCAGTGACCCCAGGGGAACCAGCACCGTCAGAGGACACGAGCTCCCTGAGCAAGGCGGGGCTTTGTCCATCTCTTGCTGAACAGCCATCGGTAACACCCAACCAGCTGCCTGCCCAAAAGATGAGACCATCTGTGTGGATGGGTGCAACCGTCACCCAGCCCCTGGCCTCAGCGAGGAGGGCACCAGCAGCACTGGTGGGGACACCATCTAGTTCTGTGGCATCCCAAAGGAGCCCAACTTAGCTTTCTTGTTGGGTTTTGTCTTTCCTTCCAGTGTCCTTGTGTATAATTATCCCTTTGTCTGGGCTTGCACATCCTGTGCCCAGAAGCACACCATGGGCATGTCAAGGGCTTATTCTTTCCTGCTTTGGGCTAGTTATGCACATAAAGCACAGTAAGGCCCAAAATAATATTTTATGTGGCTTAATATGGATCCCTTGGCTACGTCAGGGCCTCTGGCTGCTGTTCACTTTATGGGATATTGGTGCTGGCCTGCCTGCTCCCTACTCGCAGACTGTCAGCACGCATGTCCATGGGTACAGGGAAGGGAATTGCCAAAGGAGTAATTAAGTGACCGAGGGCAGTTACCTGCATTAAGATGATATGTTGTAGGGGTTTCTGTGGATCTCAGGTGTTTTTTTTTCCTGTGTGGAGCTGCTGGAAAAAAAATACCAACCATCTACTCTGTGCTCCTCTGCTATTTATTTGGACACCAATCTATGGCCATGGTGGCTAAAGGGTTTCCCTGGTCAGCTTCTCTCTCGGTGGCTTGGAGGGTGGACCAAGTTCATGGTTGTCCTACAAAATCCTGTGCTTTGAGAAGCCCCTTAAAGAGAACTCAAAGGATCTCTGTCACCTTGGTATGTGAACCGAAATAGTCATGTTCCCAGAGCTCCTATGTTGACAGGGAAATACGTGTCACCATGTCATCCTGGACATTGTTTTATGCTGGGCATATTTGGGTGCAAAGCTCACTGCAGCCTGTGGCCCGGGGGTGTCGCTGTCTCTCCTGGGAGCACGCAGGAAGAGTGTGGCTGTGTGGCGGCATGAACTGGCATCTTCTGAGAGCAGAGCTCTTTCAGATACTACAGTTAGTCATGGTAAAAAGATAATTTCACTAAAAAAAATTACCCTGAAAAGGTAGGAAGTATGTCTGCAAATATAAATATATGCATGTTATATTAAATCTGTAAATACAGGTATTTATGTCATTTCTGTGCGCTCTAGTCCCTGTGTTTTAAAAGCTGAGCTTCCACACCACAAAGGAAGGTGGATTTTTGATAAATTTTTCATTTTCTGTACTGACTTGCTGTTGCAAAACTGTGTAATTTTGCTGTATAAAGGGCGTTCGTTTGCTCTACATTTACCTGGGCCCTCTTTTCCCCTTTAACAGACACCAAAGAGAAACACGTCATTGCTCGTGCCGTGCTGGAAGCCGAGGCTTTGCTCTTTGCCTTCGCATGTAGGGGAGCTGTGGCTGAGGAGGGGTTGCTGCAGTGGATCCGGCGTCCCTGCTGGCTGGGACAGCCGCGCCAGGCGCCGGTCACATCAGACAGGTCAGTAGGTGCCACTGAAGCCATCGCGTGCTGCCGACTCGGAGCGCTGGCGCTCAGCATCCCGGTGCCGCGGGCAGTCCTCTGGGTGGGCTGGTAGGATGGGGAGTACCCAAAGTCCAGGTTTTTCCCAGCCTTAGCCTGGTTTGGGGTGTGCCTTGCAGGCTCCTGGGGGAGAAAGACATGCCCCTGCTGATGCACTGCAGGTGCTCCGGAGCGGGGACAGCTCCTCCTCCCTGGGGCGTGCAGGAAATAATTGCGTAATTATAAAATAATCTTGGGTAACGGCATATTAATGAGGATGGGGAAAAGGGGATGCTCTCGGGGTGGGATTTCCCACTGCTTGGAGGAGGAGGAGGGAGGCTGTATGCATCTGCTGCACTCGGGAGGGCAAAAAATGGCATCACCTCAAAGTGAGACTTGGGTGTAAAGCACCCCATGAGGAAGAATTGTCTTTCTGGCTCCGAGTGTGTTTCTTCTACAAGATTCACCATTACTCGTGCTGAAGGTGTTGCCTCCAAGCTCTCTGACCCGCTCTTTTGCTCCAATTCAAGTTCTTTTGGCTTCCTTTTCTATCCATGTCTCCTCGACTATCATTTCTGACTCCCCTCATGCTGTCCCCTTTATCCCTCATCTTTCCAACCCATCAACTCCACCTTCCCCTGGCTTTCTGCCCTACCAAGCCCCCTGCTCTTCTCTCTACCCCTCAGCATCTTCCATCACTTTTGTTGACCTTCTCCTCCTCTCCAGCTCCCACAAATCTCTCTTGTATTTTCAAGAGTGTGAGCCCAGGGGGAAGGGAAGGACAGCACGTGTGGAAGAGGTTGTGCTCCCCCATCTAATAACATATGTATCAGACACCTTTCCCTTGAGATGGCAGCCTCTGGAAGCCCAAGACGAACCTTTCAACAAGATTAAAGAGATGGTATTAATTGCTATCGATCATGGGTCAACAAATTAAATTGCATCTGCAAACTGCATCTCTGAAAGGTCTAAATGAGAAGAGTAGTTAATGGGTCTGGCTGGCCCAGAGCTGTGATTAATTAAAGGGAGAAATGAACTAAAACATTTTATAAAAAAAAAAAAAAAAAGGCAGAAAGGAAGGAGATTGAGATGAGGCTGAAACTCTTTGGTTCATAAGAAAAATAGTGTATCTGGAGAGTGCTTTACGGGATTTTAATGCTGGATCCACTCTGTCTGGCCTGAGAAGGGCTGCTGCAAAGCAGAGCCGGTGGCAGTGATTTTGGGGGCTATTGCTCCAAGCACCCCGGGTGCTGTGGAAACACTGCCCACCCGTGACCACTGACCCTTTCCCATGAGCCCCCAGCAAAGCTGATCTGTGCCCATCTCTCCTCCCCGCGACCCCGGCCCTTGCCCCGCCGCTGCCTTGGTGCTCGGAGGAGGGGGCAGCTCTGGGATCCCTCAGCGGGACCACGGGCCCTAACGCTGCCGGGTTTGGGGGAACCGGGTCCCTCCTACAGCCCGAGCCAGCATCTCGCGGCGACCTCACAGAAACACCTATGCTGGGATCTGCAGGGCTTCCCCCTCGCTTCACCCAACCACACGCTCCAAGATCACCGTGCGTGGTCCTTGGGGCGTCCCCCTGTCACCGGCATTTTTTTTTTTTTTTCCCCATTTGTTTTTTAGACTCAGTGTCCTGAAAGGGTGAAGGGGGCAAAAAAAAATGAGCATCCCCACATTGCTTAGCAATCCCACTCGCCGTAGATACTGCTCTTCCCGCTCCCGTGCTGCGTGGCAGCCAGCCCCACAGCATCCCTGAGGAGAGCCAGGAGTAAAGTGCTCCTGGGTGGGGGTAAGGGCACTGCTGTGACTCTTTGGGAAGTAATGAAGTAGTACAGCATGGAATGGAGATGGTGCTTAATTAACAATGAAGAAAATAATAATATGTGGCACGTATAGTGCTGTACTTGTTCCAAGCACTGTACAAACATTAACTACAGTAATTAAGCTGTAATTAATTAAAGTAACTACTAATCAGCGTAAATAATGATGCATCTGGAGGTACCAAATGGAGTTTGTGAACTGAAAGCAAATTTCCATGTTCAGGAAGTGGCATCAAATATAAAATGGCACCAGTGACAACAGAACCAGATGGAGGTTAAAGCGAGAGCCTGGGAGTTGCGTCGGGCCACGACGGTTCCCCAAAAGGGAATCCCAGTTTGGCGCGTATCTTGTGACAAAGCAAAGCTGATTTACTGATTTTTCTGCTGAGGAGCTCCCTGGGCAGCCCTGCCCATCCCCAGTGTAGGACTTGCACAGCTATTTCCAGGCTCCGGGCCCGCTCCTCCCGGCCCAGCTGCGTTGCTGCACTCACCAACACTGCAGAGAGTCCGGAGATGGGATGGGGAATTGGGAACTTGAGGGGATGATGATCAGCAGAGTAAAATACACCACAAATATATAACTTGGGGGGTTTTTTTGCTGGTTCACACACTTTATATTTAACAAAATAATTTTTTAATAATATAGTCTTTTACACATCAAATATTGTTTCTAGACCCCCCCATTTTTTTACAGATTTTTTTTTTTTTCTCACTAGTTTCAGGCACACTATTGTTTGAAAAGTTTGAAACTGGATAGTCGTTGATAGGCAACAGCTTACAAAGAAATGTGGCGATGACTTCTTTAATGGTACCAGTTCTACTCGCAGGAAGCCAATGCTCAGCCGAAGCACGGCAATCACTGCGCTACTGCTCGTCCCACCCCTTGCCCTCTGGTAAAACGCAAAGATGGGGGAAGAAATAAAGATATAAAGGCAACAGTGTGCATAAACCAAGACGGACTATGCGGATCCGCTTCGGTGGAGGATGCAGAAAGGACGAGTTGCTGCCGCCGCTGTTAAGAGCAGGCGCTGGGCTGAAGTCGGAACAAAATAAGCACCGTCACCCATGGTCATGGCCGTGACCAAAAAGCAACAAACCAAGCGTGGATGGGGATGGGAGCGGCTCCTCCTGCGCTCACCAGGGCAGGGCAGGCGTTGGTGGCATTTTCGCTCACAGTATCGCTCGGAAGCTGCAGCCTGAGAAAGCAAGAGGTGGCGGGTGCCGAAAAGCCCAGTGGGGACCCTCGGCTGCTGGCGGGGACTGCAAGGACCTTTCCTCCTGGCAGGCAGGTAGGCAGCCATGTAGCTACTTTCTAGAGAGACCCTTCAGCAGGAGCTGATTCCCGTGGCCGCGGCCAGCCCACCCTCAGCTCCCCCCAGGCTTGCTTTATCCCCAGCAGCAGGGATGCTCCGGGCACTGGGGGAGAGCCAGGGCAGCTCCCTCACGCTGCAGCAAAGGGTCTTACCCGCCAGTTTAGGGCTGGCACAGCGATGGGATGATTCTGGAAACCTCCCTTAAGGGTGATGGGCAGAGGCGGGAGGGGTGGGGGGATCTCAAAGATCTTAATTTTGATTCGCGGCGTCGCGCTGTCGCTGAAGTCAATGAAGCGGAGCCCCGGGCTCCAGCCACAGCAGCCTCCGCGCCCGCAAACCAGGGCTGGGGCTCAGCCCGGCAGCTGGGGCGCGGGTGGGACCCTCCTCCCCCTGCTCCGCCACCGACACCCCAGCCAGGCATCCCACGGAGACAACCCGGGGGGGGAACACTGCTTTTTCGGGGACTTTCCAGTGCTTTTGGCTCACTGCCCCCGCCTGCCCGCGCAGCCGGTGTTGGCTCGTGCTCCGGTCAGGGTCACGGTGACTGCGGAGGTGTCTTTGACTTTATTTGTCCCCACTCAGTGGAGAAAGTGTAACACAGATGCAGCTTGTGTCTTGGCTCTCTGGTTGTATACCCGTGCATCTACCGCGGTCCTTCTGCAGCTTACATTCCAGTTGGGTTGTGTTTTGGTTTTTTGTTTTTGTTGTTTTTTTTTTTTTTTTTTTTAACCCCTTCCTCCCCTTTTTAATTTCTACCTCCCTCCTGTCCTTAGCGGCACCCCCTTATAGACACGATAAAAACGATCCACCACTTCACTCATAGCTGTATTGCCCCAATGATCCCAGCTTAGGAAGAGGCTTAAAAAAAAAATAAAATAAAAATCACAATAGCAAAAAAACCTTAAATAAATAAATTTGAAAAACCCCGCGATCCACATTGTAGAAAGTGAGAGCGGTGAGTTGATCGGCATCTTGGAGGTGTCACCAGTCCAAGAACTTGCATGGGCCGTTTTCCTTTTTTTTCCTCCCCAAATCTGATCACCGCATCCCTATCAAGCACTGATAATTACAAAAGCAGAGTAGATACCTAGATACTGGATACATAATGGGTAAAGTGAGAGAAGAGCAGGAGAGCGGGGAGAGGGAGCCCCTTCCCCACGCGCGAAATCTCTGCTTGTGTGAAACCCTCACAGGTTTTTGCTGGTGACCCCGTGGCAGCTGGCGGGAGGTCGGCCGCGTGTGCAGCGTCGAAGCCGTTCCTTCGTCATTGTCATCATCATCGTCGTCGTCGGTGGGCGGTTTGGCCGGCGGGAGGTTCTGCTTCTACAGAGCCTGCTTGCCCTGGCACTCGCGCTTGGAGCACTGCGCCGGCTTCCACCAGTCCCCGTTGTGGCAGTGGCAGATGTTGCAGTCGTCCACCTTCACTTCGATGCCGGCGGGAATTATCGTGGTTCCCGCAAAGCAGTTTGGGCCTGCAAAAACACACAGGGGTAATAGAAATAAATACTGGTTTGGGTTTGCTTTTAAATCAGGTGCGGCAGCTCTGCTAGAAGTACATGGGGGTTGGGGGAGCAGGCGTTCAGCCCCAGCCCCTTGCTGTGTTCCTGCCAAAATCAGCAGCAATGCTCCCCGCCTTCGCCCCGCACCCATCACTTGGCTCATTTTTTTGGCTTCACTCAGGGACTAAAGGAAAAAAAAAAAAAAAAAAAAATTCCCTGAAACTCTCCTCCTGTTTCTGTACCCAACCCCTAGTACAAATAGCATTGGATGCCCCATCGATGCACCCGGATTTTTCTGCTCAGTTGCCCGCTAACTTAGTATCTCATTCTCCTAAAAGTTGGCTGCAAGATGGACGAGACCACGAGGAGAAGCATCAGGACACAGACCAGCCCTCGTTGCTCCAGCCCGGTGAGCCGGCGCTGGGCTGCAGGGACCGGAGCTGATTCATCCCCCAGGACCACGGCAGCCGTGCCCGAACACCCAGTAACCCCAGGGATCCCCCCCACCAGCTCAGGGCTATTAAGGTAAATGATTTATAGCATCAAATTAACAAAAATAATTCACCTCCCAAATAAGCTTTCTGATAAAAATCTGGTTTTTTTCTCAAGGGTGATTCCTTTAATCTGCTCATTATTGGCAATTTTTTTGGCTTCTCTATTATACAATATCAAAACTGAGCAGCAAAGCAGCAAGGATCTTTCCTCCTTCTCATAAAAGCCCCACAAATACCCACTGCCCAGCTTGTCCCTCTGCCAACCCTCTCCTCCCCTCTCGCTCCTGCATCAGGTAGTGCCAGAAATTAATGTCAGCGCAAACAGAAAAAAAATTGAGGCAGTCACATTTGTGGCATCAGGGAAGCCTGAAGACATTTGAAAAGTGTCTCATGGCTTGAGTGCTGCTCTGAAATGTCACCCCTTGGCTAGCCACCGGTTTTTAATCTATGCCTCCGGTGCATGAGGTGCATTCAAAAGATGAGAGCGTGTACAGACATGAAGTTACAGACAAGTTCCTAGTGTTTAAAATAAGGCTTAAGACTGTTTTAAAAGGGAAAACAGGGTCCCTGTGGGGCTGGAAACAGGATGAGCTGTAGCCAACCCAGTGCTGGGGGGGTCTCAAGTTTTATAGTCTCGGAGAACTATTCATTTCAGCTCGCTGATTTATTAGTGCCCTGACTTTATTAAGATGCTCCTCAGGACCCTGCGTTTAAGCTCAACAGGCCACAAGTTTGACAGGGCTGAGCTTAACCAAACGCAAGCAATTCAGGTTGCTGCCGAGCCAGCTGGTGCCTGGACGTTGTTTGTGTTGAAGGGACCTCCCGCCTTTATTAAAGGCCTCTTCAAATGCCGATCAGCTCTACAGCAACTCTTCATACCCTTCTCAATGAAGCCACAACAGAAGGGACTGAGAAAGATGCCTCTGATGGCTCCTGTACCAGAATTTGGGGTGACTGGGTGTACCCCAGGGCTGCTGCTTCCTTCCAGAGGCTGTGGCACTGGGAAGGTCCGTGTCTCTCCCTGAAAGGGGGATGATGCCTCCTCCCTCACCTGGCCAGCACGTGAATCTGTCAGGAAGAAGCACGTTTTTGCTCCGAACGAGGAACTTCAACACCACTTGTTGAGCTACGCTGGTCCGCTGGCGGGTGAGGAGCAGAGCACTGGGCGAGGGGATGGTTTGAGTCTGCTCTGAGCGGGGCTTTGGGCTGGACAACCTCCAAAGGTCCCCTCCAACCTCAGTCATTCCATAGCACAAAGAACTCCAAAGCCAGGAGTGACCAGCCAAGGACCCGCAGCGATACAGAAAAGCCAAACTCGATGTATGTATGGACACATATACTCTATCTGTGTTTTTCGTTACACGCATGTGGTTGAAAAAGTCATGACCCGGTTCGGTCACGAGCGGAAGATTTCCGAAGTTGGCGTCTCTCTGGAAGACACAATCCTGGTTGGAAAGGCTGTCATCCCAACTGCAGTATTTCTCTGGCAACCCACTGAAGTTGTCAGTTCTTCCCACAGCTTTTGGGTCCCTGCGCTGGCTGTGCTGCTGCCTGTGCTCTTCATCACAGGTTTTAATTCTCTGCTTTATCAGGTCCAGTGGGTGCTGTTGTGTTACGACACCCAGTGTGGGCTTTACCACCAGGTCGGCTCATTTGCTGCCATTAAATGTCCAGGGTTCAAATGCAATCAAAATGCCAACAGTTGTAGCTAGTCGTATTTGAAGTTGAAGTGCCTGTCCCTCTTTATTAGGATGCTCTGACTGCCTGCTAATGTCAGGGATGCCCAGGATGGGCTGCCTTCCACACAACAGCCTGCTCCACGCTCCCAGAGCAAAGAAAAAAAAACAAAACAAAAAAAAAACAAAACAACAAACCCTTTTCATTAAAATTTAAAGAAAAAGCTTCCTCTGCAGATAAGGGTGGCAAGGAAAGGGGAATATTGTTTTCTCTCTCTTGCCCTGCGGCTGCCTGTTAATCATGTCATTTGAGAAGACAATACTGCCTCAACACCCACACACGTCTCCAGACACAGCCTTCTCTGGGTGCTGAACCACGGTGGATTTATTCCGTTCAACGCAGCTGAAAACACAGAAGGCTGGTGGCGATGGGAGCCAGCACTTTTTTCACTCGTAGGTGGGCCAACCTTTGCCACCCAGACAGGGTTTGGGGACCCTGCGCCCCCTTCATAGGGTTTTGGTTGCATCCCACCACTGAAATGCTGCCGGGGCCGAGCACGGCTCAGGGTGACGGTCAGCTGAGGGTGAGCGACTTGGGACTGGCTGATGGGGTATTGCAAACTGGGGAAAAGCTTATTTTTCCTCACCTCCTGCTTATCTGGCCACCCTATGGCTGCTCCATCACGGCCACAGCTGCCCTTCCTCCTCCTCCTCTGGCAGCCCCAGGTCCTTTCTCCCATTTGAGCTTCCCTGGGGTGGGGGGGGGGTCATTTTAGAAAAAAAAAAAAAAAAATATTCACCCTTCATAAACGTCCCTATCTCAGAGCCAAGAAGCAGAAAGCGGGCATCATGATGAAAAGAGCAGGGTGGGGGGTGTACTAAAAGCATCACCCATGCCTCTGAGGTCGCTGGCGGAGAGGGGATCACTCATTTTCGGGACAACAACACAGCAGCAACGTCCCCACCCCGGCCAAGGACATAGGGCAGCTCTGCAAAATAGTAATTAAACACTAATAATCTGCCCCTCTGATCTCTGGCACCTCTTGAGCCAGGAAGGACCTGGCAAGCGCCTCTGTGACTAACGGAAAATCCTTGGGATGCTGCCATTCCCCCCACAAACAGGCTGGGTGAAGGGAAGAGAAAAAATTATGACTGTTTTGGGTAAATTGCAGGGACTGAAGGCTGGGAGGAACATCAGGGGCCGGCCAAACCAGCCCTCACCGAAGCAGCACCAAGCACCCCTGGCTGGACAGCTAAACACCACCTGAGCACGTCTGAGGAAGGAGCTGTATTCAGAGGCTGAGCTGAGGGAAAAATTACAGTAAGTGGGTTTGTTTTCCTTTTTCTTGGCTTTTAGAAAAGTGGATGAAAACCTGGCTTTGGGCTCTACTGACATCTGCCCTCCCATGTGATGTTTTGCTACTGTTTCGCGACATCTATTTCTTCTGTCAGACCTTAGTACTTTTAATTTAGGCCGACACTACCACTGCTCTGGACCTTTTTTTTTCCCAGCACTCCCTCAAAAGTCACCTCTGCACTGCCAGAGTGAAATGTTTTCTTTTGTACACCAAAGCAAGCTGGATGGAGCGTTTCTGCATCCTCTCTCCCCCTGCTTCTGTCCCCACCCCTACAGAAACACGGATTTCTAACAAAAGGCAAAATTTCCACACTCCATTTGTGTTAATTCAACTTAATTTCCCACCGCCAGAAATCCAATTTTCCAGCACAATTGCTAACAGCCAGACCCCTTTTTTTTCCTCATCTAAACTTCTCCCACCTTCATACTGGAAAAGTGGATCCTGTTTGTCCAAAATGGGATGCAGTGAGCATCGCACCTGCAGCTGAGGCACGAGAAAGATGCACTTGGGCACTGCACTGCTGAAATTTAGTGGAAAGTACACCCCAGACAAGTGGCATTTTCTATGCAACGGCACAGCCACGGGGGAGTTTTCCAGCAACCTTGGCTTTTTATAGAGACAATGGCTAATGCATTGCTGCAGATAACATCCAACACCTGGGGATGCTATGTGGCTTTGAGATGCTCCTTAGAGGAGCTGCAGCCCTTAAAGTCGCAACTGGCTCTCAGAGCAAGAAATCAAGTCCTTTTTTTCCTCTGCAGCAGAGATAACTGGACTCTTTGAAGTTCTCTCCTATTTTTTTTCCCTCCCTTAGATCAGTGCCCCAACCCCATGCTGCTGGGGACTGTCTTGAGCTTTCCCATTGTGGCTTTGTGCTGCTCGGAGGAGCAGGCTGAGACCAGCATCTGCCAAACTGATGTAAAAAATCACAAAGAAGGAATGAGACGGAACAGCACAGCAACGTGGTTTTTTTTTTTTTTTTTTTTTTTTAATTATTATTCAAAGGAAGATGCTGCTCAGAAACATTTGATGACATGTCAAGCACATCAAGACAGTTAATGATAATAGCACTAGGAACAGGAAGCTGCTTTGGGCAAGGGATGTCGACCTGGTGTTTGTAAAAGCATCTTAAACTATGACTGCGATGAAAACAGGACAGTAATCACCCTCATTTCCTTGCTCAGGGAGACCGATGGGAGAAGTTTCCTGCTCCCACAGACAATGTAATTGTGAGATTTGCTTTGCTTAACGTAGTTAATACTCATAAAGGACCACGGCACCCCAGGCTGTTTGCTAAAACAACTGTGAAGATTTTTATAGAGATATATTAGGGACATTAGGGTGCTGTTTTGATGGGAGAGATGTAGAAAAATCCTATATGCTTTGTTGTTTGGGAAGAGTGACAGCAAATTTTGCAACCGTACGCGTAAGATCAGATACCTGGGTGACAACCCATGTTGTGCTGCTGATCTGCACCCCTGGTACTGGGGGAATCTAATCCCACGTGTGGGCATTAATGCATGCCTGCGATATCACACAACGGTACCCAAGGGTGTGAGATAATGTCCTCTCAGGACTTAGTGGTGCTTTAAAGAAATTCAAAAGCCCCCCGATCTACCTATCACGCTGGGAAAAAAAAAACAAAAAACCTCACAGCCCAAATGCAAGAGGAGCAGCTTCACGAGCAAGCTGCATCTTCTGCACAGTCCCCACCACAGCACTGTGGGTACGCGGAGGAAAACACTGTGGGTCCATGCAAGAGCACCCTGTATGGACACCGAGTTAAATCTGGAAATAGCAGGAGCGTGGGGTTTGATGCTCTCCAACGCCACGAGCATGCAATGTCACGCTGATGCTTTGGAGCCGCTCGGTGCTGAACAACAGCCCAGCTCTGGGGGGCTGCAGGCTGCAGGCTACGCCCAGCTGTTTCTTGGGTGGGTTTTACTGAACTCAACATCTTTGCCCGTGGCTTACAGCAGCTTGGAATTTAGCTTCGTGTGTGCAAAGAAGCAACAAAAGGAAATCAAATGTTAAGCACCACAAGCAAGCACGAATGAATTCAAGCCAACTGTGATACTCAGATTTGCCATGAATATCTTGCACCAAGCGAAGCTCATCACCTTCACTGGAACTTCTCATGGTACAACATGAGGAGCAGTAGTCTCCTCTTACTTAAATACTTTCTGATGATAATCCTGTGTCTCCTGCCACTCCTTTAAGAGCCTCCCCATCCCTTTAGGAAATATCAAGGCCGACTCCAAGAGAATTTGGTTTATTCAGTCAATGGATAACATCAAGGAGAGAGTTGCTGATGGCTAAGCTTATCTACCTTGCACCAGTAATTCAGATATCTGCTAAATAGCAACACAATTTAGGCAGCCATCCCTCAGGCTCCCGTGTGATGTGCCCCACAATTAAAGTTGCAAGGTATAAGCAGAAAACAGTGGTGTTTCCCAACAGTATTTAGGAATGGATACAGCCTGAAAACATCCCCATGGACGCTCATTCAGCCAAATGAGTCTCGATGACTTTGCTTTTGGAGCTTGACCATGAATGCACCAGGGCATGGGCGTTTACTGCTAGCAATCTTTGTCAAACTGGGGCAGCCATTTCTAGTGAACGTGGCCAAGTGTCTTCTCAGTGGGAAGGCGCATTTGTCTTTGCACGTCTCCACAGAACAGGCATCTCATAGTCCTCACCACGACCAACCACAAGCCGTGCGGTCTCCAGTGCCGGTGTCCGGCACATCCAGCATCTCTTGGCTGAAACAACCACTCGCAAAGCAACGACCAGGTGAGGATTACACCCCGAAACCCACACAAGGATGCTCGTGGGTGACTCCCCAGCAGAGAAAGAGGCAGAACACAGCAGAAATATGAGTGATCCCCAGGCTCTGGTGCAAAGGGCAGAAATTGCCGTCTGTCTGCACCTTACCGCTTTTTCCATGTCCAGGCTGAACTCTGAGCTCGGGGGGAAGAAAAACCAGCATCTTGTTTTTAATCACGGCCCCCGTTTCTGGGGGTTAACACAGCTGTTCTCTGCTGATCCTGCAGGATCTTTTCAAATGGTCCTTTAGCTCTGTCAGTGCTATTTATGCGATCGCTTCGGATTGCAAGAAAAGAGCTCAATTTGTGGCTTTAATTAACGAATCAAGGAGGGAAGAAGTCTTGTTTTTGCTGCCTGGTATCAAGACTGCCTGCCCCGCTCTCCCTGGGGGGAGGAGAAGGCAGCGGGTGAAGCCAGAGGTGAGACATAAAGCAGTCAGCTGCTGATGCTGAGCTCTGCCTTATTGAAAATTAAATTTGGCGATGCTCTGCAGGAGAGGGCGGATGAAAATCCCCCCAAAAGATAACAGCCCTGGAGCTTTTTTGTGCTAGAAAGAGGCCAAAGCTGAAGATTTTGGCCCAAAGCATGGCTGAAGCCTGAGGGTGCACTGGAAACGGGGCTGCCAATACCATGGCATTGGGTGGGTGTTTACACCCTGCTAACGCCCAGGTCTGATCCCTGGGCTGTGGCTAGTTGTTTCTTAGTGGTGGCAGGAGGGAGTGGAGTAAACTGCAGCTCTGCCTCCTCCCTGCTCCCAGAGGTGATGTCCATGTCCCCCAGGCGATGGAAGACACAGCTCTTTGCAAATCGGAGGACATCTAATCACCCCACACGCTCCCAATACGTACACCAGGTGAAAACACTCACCCTGGACTCCCCTACAGCCCAGGTCCACCCCCACCCAACCTGCTCAAAAGCTCCTGCAGGGCTGGAAACGGGCCTGTTTCAGGTCAGTGCCCCCATCCAGATCCCCGGCAAGGCTTTGAAAGCCCCTTTCCATCCCGCTCACCCTCTCTGGCACCAAACAAGCTCTCATAAGCTGCTTGCACCCAAACGCGGAGGCTGCATCACCACCTCAGCCACCACCCCAATAAAATCTGGGTGCTGCTCTGGCTTTGGGAGGGACTGGGAGTCAAGCCTACCAAACTCAGCGCTGCAAAATTAAAAATCCCTACAGCAGGTAGGCGGGGGATGCTGGAGGTGTCAGTCCTCGTCGCCATAAGCAAAACGCTTTGCAGAGCCATCTGCCGCCCCAAATGCCAATCAGTCGGCTGCGCATCTCAGCTTGGCAGCGCCGCGCGCTGGAGCCCGGCAGTGTTTTCGGCGTGGGTAGGTGACAGTTGGTCACCAGCACAAACAAGCCGTCGTCTGCTAATCCCCCCGCGCCGGGCCGCCGCAGACCTGTTGGATGGCAATCGCATCCCACGGGGATAAGGAAGCCCTGCCCGGCACGGCAGCCGCCAGAAATGGGGCATCTCCATCTCCATCCCGAGCGGATGCCGGGATGAAATCGCTGTGGGTTTCGTCCCATCCTCCTCCATCGGTTGAGGGATGAAAGCCAAGGGAGGCATGGAGATTTCTGGGGAGGAGTTGTGAGTGAGCACAGGGCTAGTGGTGGCCCCAGCAGCCCCTGGCCCCTCTGCCATTGAAAAGCTCAGGAACTGCTCTGTGACCCTTTTTTTCGTTGCTGTCAGTATTTTAAAATCCCAAAAGAAAGCCTTGCACGGGCCTGCTGTATGTAAGTGTGTGTGTGTGTATACATATATATATACACACATATAGATACACATATAAAAAAAGCCAAGGAAGTTTGAAAGCTACATTTCCCACAGCTGTTTTTTTGTTGTTCATTTGCTTTCAGCCACTTTTTCTGGAAGGACAGGAGGTTTGTGCAAGCTTTCCCAGCAAATCTCAGCCTGCTCCGGTCTTCATTCACCAGCACAGACACTGCAAAGAGCTCCTGGCACGGTGAGTATGCCACTCCTGCCCTCTCTGCTGAAAGGAACCAAAATATGGATACGTGCAACGATGGACCAAGCGACGTTTCTGTGACAAGGCCACCTTCTGCCTGGGATATTTTCACTTTTAGGCAGAGTATCGCATGACGATGGCTCCTAAGCATGGTAACAAGTGTCACCTCCTTGAGGTGACCCCAAGGTGGCAGGTTCACTCTTCCTTTGCTGCCTTGTCCAACTGCACGTGGAGAGATGGCACCTCCAGTAAGTGCCCCCAGTTTCGCTCTGTTGTCTAAAACGTTGCAAAATGAGAACCTTTTCTTCTTTTACTTATGGGCAAACCCCACTGGCTTTGGCTAAAATCTCCCTGGAGTCAACTGGTGGTATCACCTAACCATCCACAAGCTTTCAATCTTGCACACCGTTGCCCCAAAGAATTAATCTCCTCTGAAGCTGATCTGCAGTTCTTTTCCACCGTCTCTGCATATTTCACTCCTCACAAGACGATGCTAACAGCCCTTCTCCAGCACTGCCTATTTACATGAGAGATTTTTCCATCCATAATTCACATTGCTGGGTGACTGAAGATGCCTAAAAGTTATTTAATCTCTGCATTAAAATACATATATATATATATATCTCTGCAGTATCTTCCGATCTAAATCCAAGTTGCTCACGCTAAGCAAGCCCTACATCATTAAAAGGAGTGCGTTAAAACGGCGAGACCGAGCTGAAAAGCTAAATCCAGGGCAGTGGGAGCCTTTCCACTGACTTTTGCCAGCAATGAAGCCAGCACAATAAATAAGATCAAACACACCCGCAGCTCTCAGCCAGCCCAGCGGGACAGAGATCTCCTGGTGGTCCCACGTCACCTTCTGGCTCTCCCCATGCAGAAATGTTCACATCATCCAGGCTTTGCTCAGACAACCCCAAGCATCTGCTGCCTTAGAGTCTAATGAATGCAGGGGACCCACTTGAGTTCCCTAAATTATGACCTGGCTCCCAGTGACACAGACTGATTTAATTCTCACCGCTTTGCACCGCGGTTAGAAAATTACTGATAGCTCGTTATCTGTCTTAATCAGGAGCAGCAAACAAATGAGGGACAGGGAAACATCCAGAAGGGAATACACCGCATTACTCCTCCTTATTGATAGCACAGTTACTTAATTTGATGTGGAGACATAACTTCAGGCATCACTAAATACTGGAGCAGGAATGTTTTGGTGCAAGGAAGATCTATGGATGCAATTTAAAAGCAGTCTGTTTAGGAGTGGTGACATCTACCAGCGCTGATACAGATCTGAGCTGAGTGGACAGACTTGAGATTATCACTCAGCAAGTCAAATAAAGACAGCGGCTCTTCGACAGTTAAAAAGCACCCGCCGAAAATTGCAGCCCCGCTTCTCTCTTCATCAGCCGTGCGTGTGGGATGAGCGTGACGATGGGGGACCCAGCCCAAGGTTGATGGTCACCTCCAACCTGCCCATCCCCGGGCAGCACCGTCATCTGCCTTCTGAGACACGGCGCTGCCCGCGTCGAGGCCCCAGAGCGGACACGGGGCACGGCTCGCTGCGGGGAAGGCAGCACGGAGGTGGTGGAGAAAAACGCCTGTTCCAGTACAGGCATCTGCAGAAAACAGGTCAGCCACGAGCGGTGACAATGACTGACAGCCGACACCGACGCCGGCGGGTACGAGGGGGATGCCAAACTGGGCAGTTCCCAGGGCTGCAGCCCAGAAGGAGCAGAATTTTTCCTCCAGCAGGAATATTGCGGATTGAGATACGATAATAAACTACCGGGAGTCTCAACCGTGAGAACAAATCTTTTTAATCAGTTTTTAACAATCCAAGACTACTGTAAATAATCTAATAAAACTGATCTGCGCACGCTAAAGAAAAGAGGGCAAGTGGTACATTTCCTGCTGCTTCCGATTAAGGGTATTTGCCCCAAGCCTGTGCATCCAGCCTGTTTCTGATCCCAAGTGCACCAAAATCAAAGCTGGGAGCACATCTGAGCGCACTTCGAACTGCCCACAAAACCTCCACCCCCCAGTCTCCCCATTTTATTGGGTTTCTAATCCAACAGTGGGTTACGGACTGCTGACCAGCAGGGTTAGTCGCAGTGCAAATTAATAGCTACTACCAAATTCGTAATCGTAAACTCTGCTGACTGAATAACACACCCGAACCGAGGGCAGCATTGAAGTTGAACCACCGGCACCGAAGTCACGGCGGAGCCGACGCGCGGTGTGTCTCAGGATCAGCAGGAGAGAAAATTGCAGGACTACAGAGATAGCCTCAAATACAGGGGTTTCCTCACCTCTTTTAATACAAAATGCAGGCTGGCATTTTCAAAGTCACCTATGGGATTTACACACTCCTCCATTTTAAAAGGATCTACGTGTGCAAATGCCTTAATCAGCACTGAAAAGTTTAGCTTATGGTAAAAAGCCCTCACAGGCGAGGTCCTCGGCATTGCACAGGCAGATACTGTGCATATAAAAGAGCTTTTCTAAACCAGATTTTTACTGTGTACATTCAAGGTTGAAGAAGGAAAACAGTAACACCTCAGAGACAGCAGTAACCATCCATTAAGTGAGAAATGCATGTTTCAACATTTACCTGACTGAACAAAAAGGATTTGCTCTTAAAAAATCTCTTCGCAGACAGCATAAAGCTTTGGGAGAATACCTTAAAATTTTTGTTTTGTTTTGTTTTGTTTTTTAAATATAGGTAGATTTTAATTGCAGGCCATGGAAGCTACTCCTAGGTCATTATAACCTTTCAGGTAAGTAATAGGTTTTTTAAAAAGTTGTCTAAATAGGTATTTCCTAAAATGAACTCCAACAGCACTGAAGGTACATTAGTTCCTTTAGCGGTTCAAACATGGCAAATAAAGTGAGGTGGGTTGGTTTTTTTTTTTTTTTGAGCTGGTATTAAATAAGTTAATTTAAAAATAATCGGTTCACAAAACTGCCAATAAATACCGCATCAGCTAACAATGTTACTAGTAAAATCAACAGCCAAACGGAGGAAAAGTTGGACCTTCCAGAGATGAAACCTTTAGGTGAAGAAATATAGATCCAGGGGGTATATATCTCTATCTGTCTATCTATATAGAGTGTTCCACTGAGTTTCTGCTGCCTTCACCTCGCCAGCTCTGGTCCCAAGAGCAGCCACAGGACAGTGCATGCGGTGGGACAGGCTCGGTCCAGGTGATCGTGCCCTTATAGCCGCTGCTTCCCAGGTCACCCAAGATGGGAATTGGGACGCAGAGCAGCAAACCCGGCCGGGGACTTGGCTGCCTGTTCATCCTGCCCACTGCAGTGGTGCTGGGGCACCTCCCAAGGCACCGTCCTCGGGCACCAGCACGGAGCAGCAGCTCCAGCCAGCAGCAACAGCTCTTTGGCCACGCGGACACGGAGGGGCACCCTTATCTCGGGAAGCAAGTGGCAAAAGAGCCCTCGACTGCCAAAGCGCCAGGTCTTTGCTCTCTGCCTGGGTATCTCCATTCAAAGGCGAAGGTTAACAACGAAAGAATAACAACCGGGACTTTTTCTCTGGGTCTTTTGAGCTTTTAGCCAACTTACTCACCTCTTGGTTGTGCTCGGTGTGAAAATTTAACGATTTTTATGGCCCATTTTAACATTTTTATATCTTTTTCCCTCAGAAAAAAACCCCGTATTTTGTGTAAGAATTAAAACAGTATTTCATTCTTAACTGCAATCACAGATGATGTATGGAAGAGAGCTGGCTGCACGTCAACTCAGTATAAAGCCAGAATTTAATCTAACTTGGTCACTACAGCTGTGCATGATGTTTTATGGCGTGGGGTTTTTTTCATATCAGTCATAAATGAAGTGGAAACTGTGACAGTGCTAATTTTGTATAAAACAGGAGGGGGAAAAAAAAAAATGCAAAACCGGTGGGAGCTGGGGGGAAGAACCAGGATTACTATACACGATCTGAGGAGTTGTGCACTTAAATGTGAAGTCTACTGAAAATCCAGCCCAACCCATCGTTGGTTGGCTAACGGAACTATGGTGCACGGTGACGGTCGCACCGCCGTGCACACCGGTGGCGGCAATGGTTGCCTGTTGGTATGAGTAAACCTCTGCACAAACCCCTTGCCAACGGGAAGAAGGGCTTCTTTAGCTGCAGGACACCACACCCTCAGGATGAACCTTCAGCTCCTTTCTGAAAAATAGAGCTGCATCGCAATCTAGATGACTGTGTGAACGTCTCAATTGGTAGGAAAATGCCTTTCTGCCTTTCTGCCATCGTGAGATGCTTTGAGGGCATCAGCATGGTCCCAATTTTTTTTTTTTTTCCCCACCCGGCAATGGATTTTTCTGACTAATGTTTTGAACATGGGATCATGTTAGAAACGGAGCTTCAAAGCAAAGCAAAAACTTTTCATGTAAGAAGAGAGCTGCTGCTGAAACCATTTTTTTCTACTCTCACCTCATGTTTAAGTTGTTGGGTTTTCTGCTGCCGATTTTGAGCACAACCCAATTTCCACACAGCAAGCCCATCTCCTGCCATCTTCACCACCATTCCCATCCAGCTGGCCTCCATGGTCTTCACCACCACTCCCCAGCCTCCTGGCCTCCACAACGACCGACGCAGAAATGACTGGCCACGGGCAGGCAAGTCCCAAGTGAAAGGTGAATTTAATGAACATACACGTGTATAAAAGCTAAATGTCTGAGTCAGTCACCAAAGGTTCCCCTCCCAGTTGAAGGATCGCCTCTTCTGGAGGACGTTTAACAGAGCCAAGTGGCACCGGCCTTTGGATTTGCCTTTTTTTCAGCCGTATGAATTCAGGTCGGGCTGCAGAGGCAGAGCTCCCACTTCTATGCATATCTGTACAAATGATTGATTACCCAGAGAAAGGGAATAACCACAATGGCAGAAGCATAATGCCTTCATTTGTTTGGGGAATTTAATTACCTGCCTGGGACACAGAGAAGGAAACTCAAGAAAACATCTCTCTGACCCCACCCCAGGCAGCTGAAAAGCTCGGTGTTAGAGAGACAAGACATGGGACTGCTGGGCTGAAATCCCCTTCTGCTGGGACCTGCCCCGATTTCTCCGACAGCTGCGGGGGGAAGGAACTGCAGGAGAGAGTGGCAAAGTGATGGATGACGACTTCCAAATGCATTTCCCCATTCCTGAGTGTTTCCACACTCTAGCAAGTATTCCCTGCCTTATTTGTCCTGCGTTCATTTTGTCCTTTAGAAATTTTTTTAAAGCCAGAAGACGCATTTAGACAGAACAGCTACTGACCTGATAGAAGTTAATGATTTTATAAATCGCCTAAAAAATGCTTTACTTTAAAAGATTGATGTTTCCTATTGTATTTTTTCAATGCCAATTAATTACTTAATTCATTAGCAATGTAACACAAGAATAGTCTTTGAAAATCTGGTACTTTGTGTAGATGCCTTTAATTATGGTTAATTAAATACTGTGGAAGGACCTGATTATACCTCTGAGCATTTTCTAATCTGGAAAATGAAACACGCTCTTGTACTCTTGAATGCATACACCAAAAGCTGAGCTCAACAACTACATGCAGCCAAAAAAGATGGGGGGGGAAAAAAAAAAAAAAAAAAAAAAAAGCACCTCAAACTGCAGACCAGCCCCAAACCTCACAACTAAAGGAGGATAGAAATTCCTGGGGCAACTCGAGGGCTCTGTGCGCACCTTGCCTGGCTGCCTTCCACGCAGGGGTTTGTAATGCAGTCCCTGCCTCGCCGGCGACACGAGCGGGAGCCCAAGCACACTCAACAGGGAGCCACTGCAGCCAGCGAGCACACATGGACTCGGGGCGACGCGATGCTAACGCTTGCTAAAGTTGGGAACAGATTTCCAGATGGTCCTTTGTACGTATGGCTGCAATAGCCAAAACTGCTAAAAAGAGCAAAGCACTCTCCAAATGAAATCAGGGCTGACCTTGGAAGATGAAAACTTGCCAACACCAGAAGTTACTCTATTAGTTTGGCTTTGCATTCCTCCCCCTTGCATTTTTTTTTTTTCTTCTTTTTCTCCTCTTCATTCCTCTGCAGCAATCGCACTGAAAGCCATCACCCAGGGGGCTACAATAACCAGCATCACTGTCTCCGAAAGGGTTTTAATTCCAGAAGCAAGCCAGGGAAATGTTTGTTTTGAAGACAGCATTGCCCCAGTGCTTTCAAGACAGATCCCCTCCCTACCGTGGCTGAGATCCTGCAGTAGGGCCCAAGGAGGTTTATTTTTGGCTCCTTTTGTACTCGCTGAAAAAAAAAAAGCGGGAGGGAGGGGCACTGATGTCTAAATAAAGCCAACTCGCGCTGTCGCGCCAGGCACCCTCGCTGTGTACACGCCTTCCCTTCCTCCTCTCCCTGGCTTCTTATTTATTCCAACCTCCCAGCATCCGTGCCCCCCTCCCGCGCCCTCCGCAACCGATTGCCTTCTGCCTTAATTAAAAGCCACCGATTACAGTGCTGAGTGACTAAACGAGGCAAGAAGCTTTTCATTGCTAGCGGCCAGTCCCGCTCGGCTGCCTGGGAGCTGACTTTTGCCGCCGGGCAGCCCGACCCAACTCCCTAACGAGCGGCCGGTTATCGATGTGCCGAGCCCATATGCTGCAGAACGGGGCCGTTAAGCACCATACCGCAAGCCAGCCATCAGCCAGCAAGACTAAATAATTCTAGAGAGCACAGGGCAGGGCTGGGTAAACCTCCCGGGGATGCTTTAGAGAGCAAACAGCATCTATTTATCCCCTCGACTCTTACTTTGCATCCTTCTTCCCTGGGCCATGAAGTGACTGTCACACCCAGTGAATAAACTCTGTTGTCTTTATTGAAGCAATTTCTCAGTTGGGAAATTTTGGGAGAAAAATCAGGACAGGTCCTGTGAAACCTTAGGGGCATGATGACACGTGGGGGACAAACAAATGAGCTTCACACTGGCGCTGATTGCTCTGGAGACACAAAAAGAAGGAAAACGTCACCCCTGACACGCGGGCTGCCTGTCTGCATTAAGAAGCCGAAGCAGCAACTGTGGCTTTGTGGCTGCTAATGTCCAAGTGTTGGATGTGGCTCTGCCCAGGAGATCCCCCTCCTGGGGTGCACAGCCAAAATCCTCGACACGGCAGCTGATTTCAGCTGAGAAATGTAGAAACTCAGACACTGCGGGGTGAAATGCACAACCAGGCATTACAGCGTATCGGACATGTTATCGACGCCGCTCACGGACACGGTGCCTACGTCATTTGTTAGGATGACCTACCCGACGCCGCCAGAACGGCTCCCTCCCAAAAGGCAAGGGGTCGGAGACTCACCGCTAGCCCCTCACCACGAGGTTATCCCCTCCCAGTGTGACGGCAGTGGGGGGTAATGCTGAAAAACAAGGGTGTAGCAGACCCCACAAAGACAGCAATAACGCCTTATTAAAAGGACATTAAAAGCTGCCATGTCTGCAAGCACCGCCAGACTCATTGCCAGTTGGGAAAGTTTTGGACATAATAAGCTTATGGGGGGAGGGTTTCATTTCATTATTTCCCCCCTCCCACCCCCCAACAGATGAGCAGAAAACAGAAAGCCGATGATATGCAGCCCCTTTGCTCACCCCCATGGCAGTGACCTGCCTATTAATGCCTACAGCGACGGAGGACCACTGGGTTGGCCCCACCTAGGAGCCTATATATTCAGCCAGCACACGCAATACCTGGTTTACTGCAGGCTTCTCTGCATCAACGTTTCATGTACCAGAGCAGGCCGTGCCTAGAAAGCCCCGATCCTCAGTCGGGAGGACAAAATGCACCGTGCACCTTGAGCATCACCTTCACATCTGGCAAATCCTATTCCAAGAAGGCAAACGCGTTCACGCGCCACTGTGGAACCCCGGCGCACCCGCAGGGCTGGAAGAGCCCAGCCTGTCTGCTGGGTGCAAGCTCGCACGGCCAGTCCGACGGTGCCTGTCAGCATCCCATGTGAGCCTGCCAAGCGTGGTCACTGCTGCTGCTCCCAGTTAGCCAAACTGCAAAAAACACTACTGCATGTAACAGACGAGTAGGGAACGCCTTGGTTTTGTCGCTGGGGGCTTCTAATTCCTTCCTTCCTCCAAGGCCATTCCCACTCCTCAAGCATTTAGATCCATAGATGTAAATTAGGCTAAATCTGTAAGGAAAAGTAATCACCTTTATTTCACAGGTTGATCCACTTGGGAAACCCAAGCAACCATTTAGGGAGGAAAGTCCCTCAACTACGGGTAAAACTGTTCAAGAAAGGGATCTGGGAGGATCACACCGAGCCCAGGAGAGCTGAACCAAGCACAGCCCCTCTGTGTTTCTCAGTCCCTTACCTAGATTTTGGCAAGATCTTTTTGGGGAAAAAAATGGCAGCAGATCAAAGGAGGCTGAGCAGCAATGTAGGAGGCATGTGCAGGCCTTCCTAGCTCAGACAAGCAAGCTGCCTCCGCAGATCAATGCACCCGGGGAGGACAGCTGGCTGCAGCTTTGCTGTTCCGACTTGCCGTTCGTCCCAAGGGGCAGCGCCGCCTTGCAGGGGCAACGGCAGCAGCACCCCCGGATCTGGAGGCTTATACCGGCGCAGGAACTGGCCCCGGCTATTTTTTGCTTGTAACAACATTGTCCAGCTGTTAGGAGAAATGAGAGAGGGGGACAGCTGCTGAAAAAGCAGGGGTGTTTCCCTTGGAGCAAGGCAGCCAGGCCAATTAACACCAGTCTCAGAAACTGGATGACACTCTATTTGCTCTCTAGGGGAGGGGCATGAATGTAGCCAAGAAAAACCCTGGTTTCTGTGCAAAACTGTTACTATTTTGGACAGGTTTCCATTTTTAATCACCGTCTTCCAAGTCCTTGATAATTACCGTTTGACATTTCCTGCAATAGAGTTGGTTTTTTGTTTGACACAGCTCGCAAAGTAACCAAAAATTCTCTCTCGCCGCTCTCCTCGTAGCACGGGGAGGGTAGCAGAGGCTCAGCCGCGCATCGGCTGCGGCGCGTCGAGCAAACTCAAGTGAGATTTATTCCCCGCTGGCTGGCGGCCGCGGCCCCGCTCCGTGGCCCCGCGGCAGCCGGCGGGAAGGGGCCGGTGCCCGCGCGGCTGCCAGCCCCTGCTTGCGGGGAGATAAGGGATGACGCACCGGGTGCTGCTGCGGACCCGGTTCAGATGAATAATCCTCATGCAGACGGAGTCCCTCGGACGTCAGCGGGGGGGGGGCTGCGACGAGGCAGAGATCAGAGAAGGAGGCTCTTCGGGAAGGAACACCCATGGTTGGCTCGGCCCGCACGGAATCGGAGCCTTGGGCTCGCCACGGGAGCTTGGCTCGGCGCTGAAACGCTGCGAGTCGGCTGCAGCGCATCCCCCCAGCCTCTGCTTGGACGCAGCCTGAGGAGCTGACGGCGGGGATTATTTACTCCCCGGTTTTTGCAGTCCTTTCTGTACGCGGCGAGAGCTGAGAGGGGGCGGCACGGAAGGACGCTGGTATTTCGGTTCACAAACCAGGAATCGGGCACACGCGCTGACCCGAGCTAATGAGACGCTCAGGAGTACCGAAGCAATATCGAACGAGGGCTCCTCCACCTGCGCCTCCTGACATTTCCCATGCATTTCAATCAGGTGAGAAAGTGCAATTCGAGGTGTTATTTTGCAAATAGCAAAGCCTGCAGGCCTGATCCTGTAAGATGCAGAGGGTTTCCTGAGAGGCGGTGGGTGCTGTCAGCCCTCTCCAGCCAGGTGTGGAAGGTGGTGGCCCCAAAGACATCTAACCCCAGGAGAGTATTTTAAACCCATCCTGGACCTAACTCCTTACCCAGGCCGAAGGATGTTTCCCATCACCGTCAGAGCTATTTCTGCTGTTCCTCTCCCACTCAAATGGGGAGGAAAAGTCAAAGTCACAAGCACTTTTTGGTTTTAATAAAAATCAGAGCAGGCTCTCTGAAATAATTAAATTGGCAAAAGCCCCCTTCATTTCGGTCTTCCCTATTTGAAATGTTCCAAATTATAAAATAAAGATCTACATCCAAAATGACGTCACTCCCTCCACCCTGCTAGATTTGAGTCCGTTCGTTTTGAAAGCATTAAAATGGGGGCATCTGATCATTTCAAGGTTTCTTCCCGACCTTTTGTAATGTACAAACAGCGAGTTTGCTGTAATTGGCCTTTCTCCCAGGGATGTTTCAGTGAGTCAGCATTTTCTGACCGGCATATTCCCATCTTCTTCAAATACGCTCAACTGGCTGCAGTGAAAAAATGTCCGAGCTTTTAAAGGTTGGGGAGAACTTTGTGTGCTCATCTTCATACAGAGCCATTTCTCTCAACAGATCCTTGTGCAGGACATCAGTACTTTTCTTTTTGGCACATCAGCTCCTGCTCCATTTATTCTACCAAACATGAGCTTCCCTACTAGTGCTACCAGGCACAACACATTTTTAATGGGGACAAAAATGTGGCTTAGTTGATGTAAAATGAGTTATACCAGTTTACAGCAGCTGTAGGACTGGCTCACACGTAGGGTTTTTTTCTTTAAACTACTTACTGAATTCCTTGTGGCAATTATGATTTCAGAAATGGGTACAAGTGGAATATGTACGTCCTAGAGTTTACCTGAAAAGAATAAACCTGGGGAGCCTCCATGCACAAGAAATATTGTTCACATGGTGTAGAATATATGTGATGAGGATGCAGGAGCTTGGGGGTACCTAAGGGGAGCTTTGGCTGCCTTTCCACCTTCCTAGGAGATGAAATCTAACTTGCAGTTGATATATTTTGTGCAACAATAAGGTTAAATCATACATACAATTAGATCAGACACATCCGGAGTTCATTGCAAACAGCACAGATTTCACTCTTAGATAGAACTGCCAGTCTGTGGTGTTTTCCATACTGTTTTGAAGGGGTTTTAGCTTGATTTTTAAAAATTTCTACCATGAGCAATTTCTGATTTTTACAGTTTTAAGTTTCAAGAACCTGTGTACAAAAAGAAATGGTAAGGAATACAGGCATGCCTACACGGGGTTGCTATGAGTGACCATGTTTTGCAGCGAGACCCACCGAGTACATGCCTACACCCCAAAGGATGGGCTCCTTCAGTCCAGCAGAAAAGCAGTATGTGCTCAAGATACAGAGAAGTTACGAGGACTATGGGGCTGTCACCGTCTTTGCTAATGACTCTCTGTATCACCTGGGGTGCATTGCTGCCCCTCCCTGCCTCCTTTCCTCCCCAGTCCCTATTTCAGGTGTGAGCTCTGCACCTCAAGTCTCTGCACATGAAGTCTCCCGGGGTCTTAGTGCTTCTGGAGACAAAAATGATAAGGGGTAAGAGTGCAGTGGCAGCTTTTCTTGTGGAGGGACTCAGAGAGCACACCCATATTGCTAAACAAAACAGGGCATGAGACAACCCCCCCCCCCCCTCCCCCCGGCTCTAATGCCATGTGGCAAAGACTGGCCACATCCGCACCACCCGACACGTCTCCTTGGACCTCCGGAGCCCAGGAGGTGCCCTCTGCACCCTAAGATGTAATTATTTTGTGTGCATTTCTTTGGACTGCTTGAGCTAGCAGGAGGGTGGCCTGGCAGCCCAGTGGGGTGACGGTCCCTTCACATCAAGGGGGCATACGTGCCTCGGGGTTGGGGTGAAGACACGGCTGGGTGGTGGAGCATCCAAAGCCTGCTAAAACAGTGCTGTGACTTAGGGGTGCCACCCATTACAAAGTGCTGACAATCAGGGTCCCGTGGGCGAGTGCTCTGCCCAGCCCTCCTTTATTTAGCTGTACCAATACGGCCAGAGCTGCAAGGAACTGAACCACGCCAACCCAACCAGCCAAAGCAAAGAAAGCAACATCCCCTCCTCTTTCCCACGGGGCTTTTATTTGCTGATGATCAAGCCTAAGCTCTTCAGTCCTAGGTATGAATTCAGATCAACATTGCAGGAGGGTTTTCTAAACACAAACACAGAAAGCAAGAAACTACCCCCAACCAGTCAAGCTCTTAGCCTGTGCTGCAGGAACTGAGGCAAGAAAAGCCTCCTGCTGCAGAAGCGAAGCCCTGGTGCTGAGCTCTCAGGCCTGCACTGAGAGCTGAAAGCACCCACGGAAAGCCAGAGCACGGAGACAGCTAACTGAGAGGGAGAGGGGTGGGCCAAGGGCGTGGAAGGAAATGGATGCTGATGTTTATGGGCAGAAGAGCATCTCTGGACAACGGGGACAGGCAATACCTGACGGCAGTCTTGAAACTGTACCAGCCTCGAGCCTGTCCTACAGGAACCCTCTCCAAGTGGCACAGGCCAACCACTGTCACACAGCAGCATCGCCACCACAAATAAATAATGTTCTTCCACCCTCACCCGGGCGTGCTGTAACAAATTGTGGGTCCTTCCAGCAAACGGTTCCACTAAACTTGCACTTATTTTCATTCTGCCCGGGAGATGCACTCCATCAGCAAATCAAGGATAGAGGTGAAGAAAAACGCACCTTAAAAATACTTTTTAGTCTCTCCAGCTGAACTGATTGGTGAGCTGGCAAGCGTAACAGGCTAGGATGCTGTGCAAACATACAGTAATACCCAGAATGAGATTGCTGCAATGATTTCCTTCGCAGAGGTGCGTAGGTGTATAAGAGACAGAAGACTGTGGCTGAAATGCAAGACCCTACCAAAGAAGCAGAGAGGATGGAGATGTAGAAAAGGTGGAGGGAAGGAAAGGAAGCAGGAAGAGAAAACTTCTAAGTGCCTTTTCTAATTCTAAGTTTTCTCAGACTTTCTTAGCTCTAATCTTTAATTCATATTTTCATTTCAGTCTCTTTGCTCTGTAAAGTCTGCATTTCATGTAAAAGGAGCAGCTCAGACATAAATTATTTGACATTAGTCAACCCCTTGTTAAAGTCCTCTACTCTACATATATGTAGGCTCCAATAAAAGAAGCATTAAACATTCATTAAATTAGAAATACATGAAGACAGTGTCTGCCACTCTTCTCATACAGATACGCTTAATAATCCCAACCTTCTGGAGCAGCAAAAGCAAACCCATCTCTAATCCTTTTAGAAAGCCTGACCATGCAAAACACGGCAGCCTCCTGCAATTTGCCTGAGTCACCCAGACACTATTAGCTCTTGCAGGTCAGATCCTCAGCTGGAGTAACTCAGAGTAAAACAACACTGCCAACGTGACACCAAGTGACACGGACTCAGGATTTGGCTTTCGGCAACTCTTGCAGAAAAATGGTCCACAGCAATGCAGCTGGATAATAATGTCACTTCTGGTCTTTTAAGTTACACCAAGAATCTGGCCAGGTGGGGAACAGCCACACCACGCCCGCTTTATTTTCAGTACTGCTCGGGCTGCTTGTGCTCTGCAAAAGGAAACTGGTTTCCCAATCTGCATCTAGGAACCTTTTCCCCCAAAAAAGCCCAAACCCACCCTCTCCTCTACAATACACTATCATGATGCCAGTGGATCTTGAACTACCACTGCCATAGGCTTGTGCACACAAATTTCAGCAACTTTCCCAAGCAGAAACGATCACCCGTGGGCAGATGCTTCTTCATAAATATTTCTGAGTTTAAAGAGCAATGTAGACCATGTAACGTATTTCCCACATCTCTCTGAGCTGTGTCCGCTTAGTAAGAGCTTTGGAGCAAGTCCCATCCAACAAATGACTTCTCATAATCCTCCCTGACCCTTCTCTCTCAACTGCTGGTAGACGTTAATTTTGAGCTCTGTTGGGGTGGAAGCCTGGAAACGTGGTTAGGACCTGAGGTACAAATTCAGGATAGCGGCTTTCAGCTCCTGTCTGGCCTTCGGCTGTCTGGCAGAGTCGTCTCCTGCCTTGTTTCATATGTGAATTATCCCTTCCTTGCTTCGTGGACAGAGGAAGAGACCACAAAGCTTTGGGAAGCATTAGCTGACCTGTAAGCGTGCAGATGAACACGTCGGGTCGAAAGGGGCTGCTGTCCCACTGGCTCCCTCCCGCCGCACTCTTTGAATTCAGCTTTTCCCGGCAGCGTCCCTGTCACTGACGCTACACAGGCCAGCAGCTACCGCTCTGTGTGAGCACTGAGCTGTCTGATAGCGTTAATCACATTAAGCGCCGGTCAGTTCATGTCTTTTTTTGTTCTCTAAAGGCTTTCCCTCTCCCTTGCCTCTTTTAGCCTCTCCTTCTTCTAAACTTCAGGAGGTGGCAGATTCAGCTCAGTTCCCTTTGATGTTATCCAGCACCAGGGCGGCTAATTTTGGAAGGTGTAACCTCTATATACTTTTCCAGAGCTTTTCACCGTGACTCTTCCAACAGTCGTCTCCACACAGAGCAGGTTATACTCTTGAGTCAGCAGGGCATTTAAGCATCTGGATAATCCAGCTGCGTGAGATCTCCAAAAGCAATGGGGGGGCCAGCTCTTGACAGATGCTTATGGACCTAACGCTCATCAGCAACTTCAGCATCTACGTGCCCTTTAACCACTTGGCCTGAAGTGACGGAGGTGAATGAGCTCCACTGAAAATCAGTTTCAGTGAAATGACCTCTTTTTCCAAGGAATAGTAAAGCAAGTATGGAAGTATTTTGTCAGGTCGGCAACTGCCTGGCCCAAATATCCCGCTTTGTTTTCAGTCTTGATCTTCTACCAGCGTTCAAATCAATCCTTTTTTTCTTCTGTTGGTAATCAAATCGCTCCTTTAATTGAGCTAATAGGGCACCACAGTTAACACTCTTGCTGGAAAACACGAAGAACGTTAGCCAACAAACAATCAGAAATACATCCTTTGTAGTCTCAGGAATTTTCTTTTGCATTCAACCTTCCAAAGCCCTTGGTTTGCCCAGCTGGCCACGAAGCCTTGGTGCAGAGGGCTCTGTCGTCGCGACGTTCCGGTGGCTTCTACAGGCTCTGCAAAATGGGAGACGACTCCTGATTGGGGGGTGGCACCTCTGCACCAGCACAGCAGCGCTAAGGCGTCAGCCGTGAAACAACCACCGGCCCCCCCCCACGCTGGGCAACCGCTGCCCGAAGAGGAGCAGGTCCTTCCCGTGACCCCTCAGCCTGGCATCTGCATGGGGTGGTGGTGATGGGGGGGGGGTGGTGGGGTCAACTGAGTACCCAGAGAGCTGGCTGGCTGCCGTGAGTAATACTTCATCCGCCAGGAACGAAGGGGGAGGCAGCTACGCTACGCTACGGGCTTCGGTCTCTGGGACCTATGGAGAGGATCGTGGGGTCCTGCCAAGTCCGGCGTGGGGGGATCCATCTTCTGCTTGGCTGGTCACATTCAACTTGCATCTGCATAACCAATCAGCATATTGCATAGACTTTGACTGAAGGGGTTTTAACTGCAATCTTAAAATCTGGCCATTTCAGGAATTCCTGAAATAAATTAGAAGAGGAATTTTATTTAGTTGGGGTTTTTTGTGTATTTTTTTTTTTTTTTTAAAGGAATTTCCCCATGGCTCCAAACCACTGTTTTCCATAAAGTAAATGAATATGAAGTCTTCTCTCATCCTCTTGCCACATTGTCTCTGTCACCTTTATCCTGCAACAGTTGTATATAATCAAATGGCAGACAAAACATCCTCTCCCCAAAACCTTCCTTTTATTTTCTCAAACTTTTAGTAATATTTTCCACACTTCATTGATATTTTTTTTTTTTGTCACTGATAATGATAGAAGCAGATGCTTTCCGAAACAATGACTTGGAGATTCAGTGATCCACATCTTGCAGATAAATAAGAAGCTATATTTATGCAATAAAGCACAGGTAACTTAATATCCAGGCACTGGATTATTTGATATTAAAATCTTGGCACTTTTCAAAATAGTTTGGAACAATAGAGACCACGTGGGAAAGTTCTTTTTGTCAAGATTGGTTAACAACTTGCACTGTTAATCCATTATCTTCACCTGAAATACAATACATAATTTACATTTATATGGAGCCTTTTGTCCCCCAGAATCCCAAAGTGTTTTGCAAAATAAACACATCACATTGACCCCCAAAGACAATACCTGGGCATTGATTTGGTTGTCTCCCTGATTCAGAACCAACACTTCTTTCTGTGGCGTCTAGATTCTCCTGGGAGGTCTACCTGGTAATCAGTATTAACCCTGCTTAATTTATGAATGTAAATGAAGTTCCTGAAACCACTTTCACGCAGCGCGTGGCTGGGCAGGACGGGAACAGCCTGGCCCGGGGGCTGCCTGCCCACGTCCCAGCACCAAACCCTGCCGCTGTCCACAGCAGGACAACGTGGGGGACCTTTTCTAAAAGGACATCCCTTTGGACCCCGGGAACTTCCAAAAATCTCCCGCTTAGAAAAATACATTTCTACGTACCGCTTGCTAGAAAAAGGCAGCCTTGAAGGTCAGCCCCCGGGCGTTGTTCTACACAGTGGCGTGCAAAATTCACTTAGGGACACGTGTAACGCGTATCGGTTTGCTAAAGGAAAGGCTGCCCTCGGCTTTGATGGGCTGGGAAAACCCTCGGGGGGTTGCTGGGCAAAACACGCTGTGTTACAGGAGGAACAGGCTGGGGTGCAGAATGCTTATTTCAAATTAACTCGAACAAAGAAATAATAAGCAGCAAGTTTGTATTCTCAGTAAATTAAGAGAGAAGCTTAGGTAAAATGTGGCTTTATATGCATGGAAATAAATTATTATTTACTTGCTTTTGTGCTCGTGCCCTCATGATCCAGACATTTGTATGAAATTATTAATATTTATAGCATATTACAATAAATACTCATAGGAGCTTTGCCTGAATACATGCTATTTTACCAAGGTAAAATCTGTTGAAAGTCAAAGGGATCTTTTACTTGTGCGTGGTGGGCAGGATCAGACTCTTTACTGTGAAATCTGTATCAACTGTGGTAATTTAAAACTTTAATTAAAGACTCAGTGACAGATTATCTACAAAATGTCTTCCTGCTGCCCAGTATTTCATCACGAATGTCTCCAGAAGCCCACGCTAACGTGAGTAAGCACACTTGCCAGGAAGTATTTCATTGTGGACATGTTAGCTTTTATCTGCCTTGTTGGGTAACAAATTCTTTTGTTGAGGATTGGTGGCAACAAAAATTAAATTAAAAGGAAAACTAGAACCCAAACCAGAAATTTATAATGCTTATTCTGTTCATCCCTCAAGAAAATGAAAGTGCCAAGGCAAAGTCTATTTTAGCAATTGTGTTAATGTATGTGTAAATGGGTGAAGGCGCCTTTGAAATGCTCTGAAAAGAATTTCACACTTTACAGAGGAAAAGTTGTTAACAATTCTATTGTGGCATTTATTGGAATTTTTAAATTAATTTCCCAGACACGGTTGTGCCATAAAATTCCCCATGATGATAAATTTTTGCTAACATCGAGATTATTTTGGGATACAATTCTGAAGGAGCACTTTGTGAAATCTGGGGAACACGGGTCGCTGGGAACCCTGCGCTGCCCTTTCCTTGCCTCCAGTCACCTCCAGCCTTTCCCTGAGCAGCTGGGAAGCTGCTAATTTGAAATTGCCTCTGTTTTTTTCTTCCACGGAGCAGCAAACGGGGGACGGATGCACAAGTGGCGTGAAGCTGAGCCCCCTTCGAGCAGTGGGCAAGGATCAGCGTGTCGCTAATTCAGCACGGCGTTGGAGGAGGGACCTCCAAGGCCACCTGGGGACCGTCTGCTGGATCTGCTCATCCTCCCCAAAAGGACACGCTGGGAGTGGGTGGTTTTGGCTCTGAACAAATAGCGCTGGGCGGTGAATTTCTCCCTTTGCGCACAGCGGTAGGGGAGAGCTGTTTGGAGTTGGCAGTGAAGAGGAACCTGTTTAGCCTGGATCACAGATGAAGAGACACATGGGATGATGCACTGGAGAAGCCCCGCTCCGGTCCCTGCATCCTTGCCAGACCACGTCCAAAGGGTTGAAGGAAACGTAAAGAGCAACCTTGCAGCAACGCGCAAGGAAGGGCTTTAAAAAAGCACACGTCCCACCGGTAACGAGGCGCAAGCCGCAGCAGTGGATTGGCTTGCAGGGAGGGACAAGCAGAGGTTTGGAAATGAAAAGTTCATGGTCAGGTGAGAAAACCCCGTGGGAGGTAAGGAGAAGACCAGACCAGCACATTTGCAGTCCTAGACACAGGAGGATGGGGACCTCATGGGGGATTTTTGCTCAGAGATGCTTCGGTGTAAGCGAAGTGGATGGATATTCTCACTGAATGGCATGAGAACCGGGGGGCGGGAGGGACAGCACAGATGGTGGCAGCCACGAGCTTGATTTTAACAGTCATAGGCAAGTTTTAGATCCCACAGAGGAGAGAGAGAGTTAACAATAGCTGACACACTTTCGTCTGGAGAAGTCACAATGACTAAAAATAACAACTCGGGGCCATAATTCTGCAGTCCGTCGCTGCCAGGAAACGTGAAATCCAGTGACCTTTCATCTCCACAACAGAAATGCTGAGCAGCACCTGGAGCCATCGCCCTCAAAATCCACTCTGACAAACTGGACAATGGGACACGAAGGAGGAATCGTCCTCTCCCTCCCTCACCCCCAAATTTTAGCCTCCCAGTGAACTCCACCTGCTCTGCGTGTAATGCGGCATCCCTTGCTGAGCAGAGCCAGCTCTGCATGAGCTTCAGCATTTAGTGAAACACAAGATAACAATTCTATTTCTTTTGACAATAAGGAATAAATCTGCAAAGCCACTTGTTCAGACTGCTCTTAAATGATGGTAGAGGGAGAGAAATTGATATTGGCTTTTTATGAATCTTTAGGTCGAGTATGTTAGAATCAACAGATTTTTGCATTAACCTCACTGCCTCATAGCACTTTTGCCCTTGCAAGACATAATTAAGAAAGGCATGAAAATCTATCTGAATTTATCGAAAGGAAATTATTCACCCCTTAATAGCAGCAACAGCTAAACAAGCAGGTAAGCCATGCTGCTAGCACAGTGCAGCAAATGATGCAGGGCTATGTTTTAACCTAAAATGAGGATTTTCCTTACCAAAATTTTAAGGAGTAGCTTTTGAAATGAGGATTTGCACTACGTGTTGTTCTGGGGATTAACTTCCCCCTGCCCCCAAAAGCTGCATTCCTTGAGCTCTTCTATTTGCCAGTCTAAAATGATGACCACGGGGACTGAGACTAAGCCAAAATGTTTTCATCACACTGAAACATGGCACTGTAACTGTCTTTACCACTTCGGTAGAAAGCAAAAGCCACTGGATGGATGGAAGAAAAAAACACAAATAAATTAAAAAAAAAAGGGGGGGGGGGGGGGGAGGGAGGTTTCATTCATTTAAGTGGATCTGTCAGCTTGTGTTATCTTCATGCATTTGTGAAACTGAGCTTTAATTGACTGGCTGCAGTGGAGAGCCGAAAGATAAAATCTTGGTCTCAAGACGAATAGACAGCTTAAACTGTTGTGATCCTCATTCATTAGGATGTGTCAGAGAGATTCAGTGGGCAAGAGACACAGCAGTGTCTGTGACTCTTTCACATAAAGTTCCCAAAATGTACGAGGGAGGAGAAGGGTGTGCACCACACTCAGAGCCATATCCAAGAGCAGTTACAAAATTTGCTCATCCAATTCCCTGTGACAATGGAGACTATCTTGGTGCCTACTGATTTGTATCACTGTGTGAATTATCTCATTTCATTTGCGAAGGATAAAGCCAAAACTACAAGCAGCGGCCAAATGTTAGCCAGTCAGCTCCAGCTGCAGGAGGAGGAGCAGCAAGCCCTGCCAGCTGGGGGGTCTCACATCTCATCCCTACAGCCAGGCTGGGACACAAGGAGGGGTTCATCTCCCCTCCACAGTACCCCCCTCGTGTAGGGCATCCTCCTCCTTCCCAAGGAACAACCACGCCACCGCACCGCCTCTCCCCTTCATCCACTGCTGGCTCAGAGCTGTGCTGCAGTCCCCAGAGACCAGGATCCCCAAGGCATGCAGGCTGCTCTGAAGAGGGTGGTGAAAAAATACTTCCCTGCCTAAAACAGGTTTCCAAGAACTTTATCTCCAACAGATGAGTGAAGAGAGGAGTGGAGAAATCTGGCAAAACCGTGGAGGAAGTCTCCTGGCTTCTAGCTGAGGGTTCCAATCACTACGGTGTGCCCTGGAGCCCCTTCAGCAGGTGGCCAATTTGCCTTCTGTCCTGTTCTTGTTCCCATCAGTAGGAGCTGCTTCCTTCCCTTGCCTCCTGGTTATCTGGGCACTCTGAATGTCCACTCCCAGTCACCAGAGATGTAGAGGACTGCAACACAGAAAGCCACCGACCCCACAGAGCCTGGTTATCGGGGGAAATGGTCATGGTGGTGAAGGGTTGGTAGGGAAATCCAGCAGCTCCCAGACCTGTGCGAAGCCACCTCTGAGTCTGCCCTCCTGGGAAGCCTGAGAAATGCTCAGAGTTTGGATTCACGTGACGTGAACCAGATGGGAAGGAATTGGCCAGTGCCGTCACCGTAAATGAGGGGGATTCGGCATGGTGCCCTACACGCGATGGGAACACAGGGGCCAAACCCACACGAGCGGCGTTTGTTCGGGTGTAAATGAGTCTGAGCTACAGTGACAGGCATGGCGATGGGCAGTGTTACCCCTCCCAGTCATCAACCCAAGTCATCAATCTTGTTGAGTGCGATGGGAAACCTCACACCCAAGCACAGCAGGCCGTATGCAAAGGCGGTGCATAGAGCTCGTTAACATACCTTTTCTCTGAAGTTCATCAACAGCAACGACAAACCAATGAAAGTTCCTACAAACATTTTCTGCTTTTCAACAGAAACATAAAACTCTACATGAAAACCTTTCAAAATAGTTTAGAGTAAAAATCATGGTATAATATAAACCCTGGGATTTCAAGTGGTATTTTTGGTACAATTTTCCAGAGCACTCTTAATTTTGACAATTCTTTTAGTAAAAATATTTTGCATTTCCAACTCTTCACTTTTTCTCTGTCTTAAAGAGCAGAAAATGTGTTGAAAATGTTATTTCTTTGTAAACATTTTCATTTAGATCCAAAAGCATCCATTACTCTTTTCCAGCAGCAGTGATGTATGTAAGAGAAAATATGTATGGATAGTGAATACTAAACACGAGAAGATGAGTCTAAGTAGTCATTTCTTACATGTTAAGAAAGCCATGAAGAGGTTTATGCAAAGCTAGCTCAGCTTTTAATCTGTCTTCATATCTACAGTAAGAGAAACGTGCTTTTCCAGAGACATATGTGTGTACAGGCTGTGGTACAAGACCAGGGAGACCTGCTTGGAAGCGGATTTATTTTCCAGAGAGGTACTTTCAGTCATCCCAAAGCCTTTCTTGAGAGTATTGCTGAATCGGACTCCAATTCATGAAATCGTTTCAGCAGGACAACGAGGGCCAACGCTACACACACAGACTCCAGCACACAACTAACAATGCTACAGGCTTGGTGGGTGTCTTACTGGCCCCAATGGAAGGTTTGCCACTGATTTTGGTGAGTTTTCCCCTGGCTCTAGGTAATAACCATTGACTTCTTAATTTAGGGACAAAGACTTTCTCTTTTCTTATATACTTGATTTTATGTTAGACTAATTAAGAGAAAAAAGCAAAGACATGAAACAACTATCACCGATATCAGGACCCAATCCTGTAAAGCCTTACTCAAGCCAGCAATCCCATCAGCTTCAATGAGAAGACAAAGACTTGGAAGGGCAGCCTTAATTTTCACAGTTGCCACCTTGTAACTGAAGCCCACACACAAGGAGAAGTAACAGCCCCAACACCAGCCTGCGCTGATGGAAGCAAATCTCCTACGGATGCATCAGTAACAACATTTTAATGAAATGTTTCCTTTATATCTCTTTGTTAAAGCCAATACAGGACTTTCTTACCATTTTTGCAGACCGGACAACACTGTTCTGGTTCATAGACTGGGTTGACACACTCGGGAACTGCGCAGTCTGCTACAACACAGTGAACTTCATTGCTGGGCTCGCAGCGACACCATTCGCATGGCGAGGGCTAGGAACAAATCTAAAATTAGCCCATTTCCTCCCGTAGCTCACAAGTTTGTAACATTTCTATCTTGCCATAAGATAAACACATCAGCGTTCAATACCTCTTGACCGCATTCATTCATCATGGGTAATACAAATGAACCTATAGGACAAAATAGCAACATCTGAAACAGGCAACCAGAACATTAGAAAAACCAGCGAGTGTGATACTTGTTTTCCCAAAGAGGGTGTGGGTTTTTTTTTTTTTTGGTTTTTTTTTTCATGAGAATTTAGGTCATTTTGTCAAAAAGACCGAGCTGAAGCTTCATACCTCTGCTCTCCCTACCTGTTGTTATCTTACACATCTGGCTGGGAGCAGAGCAGGATTTTGGGAAGATCACGAGCGGTGGTTCATCCCAGGAAGGGAGGACAGGGTGATTTTCCAGGTCATACTCGTACCTCATGGAAACCAGCACTGACAGCAAAGGCCAAGCTGTTGCAAAGGTGCTGCTGGGGTGGCCTGTCCATCCGCCAGCCTCTCAATGTGCTTTCATTCCTGCTCTCCAGAGCAGAGGGGAATAAAGCTGCTCTTGGAGGGGCAAAAACAGTTTATCCTGTGTTTGTGCAGCACTTGCACCAGGGGGCTGTAAGCACTCCCATAGCATAACCGTTAGATCTGGCCCTGGCCCCACTCCTGCCTGTTTCAACAACGTTTGTGAGCAACTGCCTCACGCAGAGTATGTAAATAATTCAGAGCCTGAATAATTCTGCTGAAGTCAGGGAGTTTTAGATTAAAGCACCCAGCTAAATGGTTTCGTTTCAGCTCCATCAGTTCAAACAGGAATCTCTATCTACCTCCAAACAGTAGAGAGTTGTCACTTTCTCACCCTTTGAAAAGCTGTGGAAGTCTCTTGAAAAATAGAAAGGTCAGTGTTTTAAGTTTCCCAGTGTCCTTACGTGTGTGCAAGTGTGACGGAATGATGAAAACAGAGCTAAGAAAGGAGAATAAGAGAATTTGAAAGGAAAATAACTTCCTTTCAGTAGCTGTAGGTTTAATACGTAACTCCCAATTCCTCAGCAACAGTAGGTCCACCACTAGCACTTGAATGAGTAAACATGGGTATTGGAAAAAAATTTGCTTTTTTTTGCATTGGTGGGAATCTGCAGCAATGAGAATTGCTCCATATTAAAAAAAAAAAAAAAAAAAAAAAAAAGTGAGATACAAAGGAAAGAAGGATTCATCCCCTGCGTGTTTCAGACCTCCGTGATGCGTCCCTCATTTCTACATGACAGATACAACCTGTGAGCCCTGGTTCTGGCAGGTAAAAAGCTTTTCAGCTCACCTCTAAGAAGCTCCATATGTCTTGAGTCAAATAATTTATTCCCAGGAAATTCATTTCTACCTTAAAATGCACTAATTAAAGCTTCCCTTGCTTTGTCTCAGCATCTGCAGTCTATAATTCCCATCACCTCTCATTTGCTCACGGCTTTGGCAATTTAGATAAAATCAGCACTCCTTGAGCAAGGGGAGAAGTCTGTGGAGGTGGAATTCCTCTCTCTAATTATCTTTCCTCATTCAATCCTGCTTTGATTTCTGTCTGAAAGTACCAGGAATCTAAATTCATTTGACTGACATTTCTTATTCAAGGCTATTTAATAAGAAGAAACAATACAGAAGAAAATAGACAGAACTATTTGCTGAGGGATCAATAAGAAAATTGCTGCTTTGTTTTTACTCATTTTAATCGCTAATTATATAGAGCAGTAGAATTAGATCTTGTGATTTGTGGAGGCTTTCACTGACATATCCTTCAGGACTTGTCCCCATCTTCACTACTACAGTGGCTGCAATGCTAAGAAATACGTGGCGTGTTTCCAGGACTGCAGCCCAAGAACTTAGCTGAGCCCAGGCTTAAAGATGATGAGCACAAGTAGAAGACGCCCCTCAACGATTCTGCGACTGAGTAAATGAGACATGACATAACACATCTTTTGCTTTTGCATTGTTGGTATAACCTGAAAATGACACTGTAATAAACCATGATGTTGCTTGACACTGAAAGCAGCTTTTCAGGAGGGAAGAGCCACAGGCAAGAAGGAAAGCACGCCTCGGCGGTACAAGGAACGAGCAGCCAGCAAATGCAAAGGCTGCTTTGGCATGGATGGCAAGACTTTTCTCAGCCACCTCCTCTTCCCCATCTTATCAAGTTCGAGGTACTTGGTCTTGCCTCTAGGATCTTCCTCCATCTGACTATTTTGTTCAATTGCCAGTGCCCCTTACTGTGGCTCTTCCCCAGACGTTCAGCCCCATGGATGACTCCAGCCCTCCTGTCCACCGATTCTGTGAATGTCGAGGTGCTTTCTCCCATGGGATGTGCTTTGGGATCTGGTTTACAAACCCCTGCCCTTTCAGAAAGGACTTTTCCCCAAGCACATTGATTGAGCATCTTTTTACCGTTGTTTGTATGCTCTGCATCCCTGCTATTAATTTCCCTGGAGTTACCCATTTTGAGGAACAACTATGGGAAACTGGCCACAAAAGTCCTCTATTATTTACATAGGCATTATGTAGACCAAGGGGCAAAATGACACACTAGGAACCAATGAAGAACGCTGAGCTGGTGAAAGATGCCCCCAAATTTTGTTTCCTGATTCTTCCATCTACCTTATTTGCTCTTACTTTTCTCCAGGTCACAGCAGTTACTCTCCTGTGGTCAGTGGCGCTCCCAGTGCAAGTCCTGCTCATGATGAGGAGCACTTCACAGGATCCACCAGGCAGCTCTGTCAAATTTCTTAAGTCCCAGAATCTCTATTTAAAGATTCATCCCCATGGAAGAGGGGTGGTTTGCACTTTTGTAGCCACTGAAGTTCAAACACCAGGTAACATCAATGCCTGAAAAGAAACTCTCATCCCTACTGAAAAACAAGGTCGAAAAGAATAGAAAGGGTTTCTGAAGTATGAAGGAGAGAGGACACAAATCAGAAGCTATGCCTTTCCCACGTGGACTGTGCAAATGCTTTATTGGTGTCCCTTAAACTGATATTCTAGAAAACGTGTTAAGATTACAGGATCATAAAAGGCTTGGGCCAGAAGATGATTTATTCACTCCCCCTGTCCAAGGCAGAATAATCTCTTAGAAAACTCACTAGGGAAGGATTTGTTAGGAAGGATTTCAAGAGATGTTGCTGCAAAAACATTCTTCCACCATTGTCCCAAAGGAAAGGGTGTGCATGGTGCCCAGCAACAACACGGATACATGCCCACACAATTGCACGGTCCGTTACTGTTCAAGATATGTTTTAAGAAATGGAGCTACCATTAAAACCAGAGGAGAAACCGGGTCCTTTTGTAGAAGGTATCAATATAGAATTTTGACTTAGGAAAACTGGTGCAAAGCATGTGAAATTCTTTTTACCCGATTTTCACTTACAACGGGGGTGAGAGCACAAACCCTCAGAACTAGGGAGGAGATACGTTCTCTGACATTGGTTGTTGTCAGTGCACAGGTCACGTCAAACCAAGTTGGTGGGAAGCAGATGTGGCCAACATCTATCCACCATTCCAGGGCTTTTGAGAGCAGATGAGGTGGAACACAGAGCACAAAGGACCTTCTCAGTTTCAGCACTGATCCTGATTCACCTTTCCTTTGGCCAGTCGCTTCAAAGAGACCAAACAAGCACAAGGATGTGGACCCTGAACACCCCTGTTTATAACCACACCGAAGACCACGGCCCAACTTCTATTTCTCTTCTGTCCTATTGACCTCAAGGAGCACTGTGACCCCAGTTTTGGCCGGAGGGCAGGTTCCTCCCCTGCTTCTACCAGGGGATGGTCCCATCCCACACAGCGGGGTGGCCAGGGGAAGGAGCCAGCACTCATTCAGTTGCGCGGCTGGAAAACCTTAGTCTCAGGTGCTGTCAAATGGGAAACATCTGCTATCAGCAGAGTTTGTTAACAAAGAAAGAAGGAAGGAAAATTAAAACAGAGAATAGAGAATACGCACGGCTAATAAAGATTTTATGTGCGTGAGCACATAATGATAAACTTGATAGACGATAAAAACAAACAAATGAAAAAGGGAGCAAAGGAAACAGAATGAAAACCAAGATGCACCCTGAGCAGGGGAAATCAGGAAGCCAAACAAGATGTGGATACCATATCTCCTAATCTTCACTTTCGCTCCCATACATACCAGCCCCCACCATTTTCACCCTCTTTAGGAAAAGCAAATGCCAGTACATGTAGGAATTATGGTTGCTAACATTATCCAGATACTCCTCACAGAGATAAGGGGCTCCCTTTCTCATACAGTTGGGCACCATATGGGTCCTTCTTTAGTCAGCTACTAGGTTTCATAAAACCACAGAAATTTCGTATCTCTGGGAGGTCTACACTTGAGGGCTCCAGCAGGCCCTCAAATCATCCAGAAGGACTGGTGGACAGAGAGATGCATGATCAAACAGTTATTTGGGAAAATAGTCTAAAATACTAATTCTTCCCAAACATAAGAGAGAAATGGAGAAAAGAAAATGGAAAATGGAATTCAAAACTCAGTGTCTAAATCTACTCTTTTATGCTTTTCTACAGCTGAAGAGATCTGAATCAAACATTTTTTTTAGACCAAGGCAGCCAGTATACACAAATAACCCATACACAAAACTTACAGGTTTTTAGGCATGATCTTGCAAGAAGCTTCTGCGAGACCTAAGCTTGAGTGCATCTGAGCCATCTCATTCAGTCATAGAAATTTTCTTGTTCCAAATACTTACTGAACCTTAACTGTATTTCACCCTTAGCTCATGCCTTATCCACAACTACAGCACCCTAAGCCACCTCTCTGCTGCCTCAAACACATGAAAGACTTTTCTATAACATGTAGATTGCTCTGCAAAAGCTTCTTAGTGAGTAGTAAGTATTCTCCTTGAGTGAACGGAGGAAGCATATACACATATATATGAAACATTATACTGCAGCCCTCCTCTTCCCTGCCTCTAATAAAGATTGCTCTGTCTATACGTCCGCTTGTCAATCACTCTTGACTGCTTCTACACAAACATCTCTAGAGAGGTGGAAAAGGAGTGATTTACCTAAGACAAATGAAAAACTCCGAAGATGTCATCTGATGGATACTTCTTTACTGGTTTGTTCTGTCAATCAAAAGCAAATTTCCTCAGTTTTTGCTCTGCTGTCACATTCACCAGGCTAACCGTGGTTTCCAAGTGCACTCACTTCGCTCCTATATGGGGGCTGTCACCCAGCTCAGAGCAGATCTCAGACCAAGTTTTAAGGCTGCAGTTTGCTGTGATCAGCTGTGATAAATCCAGATGGCTTCATTCAGACTCGAGGTTTAAGGCTCATTCCCCTCCAGGAGATGGGAAAACAGCGCCTGTTTTCCAAGCAGCCTTCTGGGAGCGAAGCGTTATTTGGCACCTAAGTATTTCAGGAGCTAGTGGGTCTTACATCATTAAAACAAACTGTAAACAGACCTGTTAATCCTTGAGACTTCCTGCTCTGCTAATTTAGATGCCAGCTCCTGACTTGCTTCAGGCATGTTTAGCACAGCCCCTTCCTGAGACTTTGGACCTCTCCTTACCTTTTCAATAAAAGACTGAATTGCTTGGTACTTCCTTTGTACCTGAGTTTTCAGCCTGAAGGAAGAAGGTTTGGAGCTATCATACAGGCTGCTTAAAGCTACTGCAAATTCTTGCAATTGCCTTCTAGTCACCTATTCTGAGATGCAGTTGTCAGGATTTATTGGGCTGCCCTCTTTCCCCTCCTTCCCACACTCTCCAGCTGAGCTGTAGGAGGGTATCTGTACAAGGATGTCCCATAATCCCATACTCAAAGACTTCATCTCATTGACAAAGTCCCATGAAGTGGTCACGATCAGGATCACATCCTCATGCTGCCTATTGTACAACAGCCCTTTACCCATACACAGCTACTAGCTAACAACTACAGAGCAATACAAACTTTACAACTATTATATCATAAATACTTGACATTTATTTTGAGGAAGGAAATAGAAAAGCTTCATGTAAGTGTTTACAACCATTTAATCATGTTACAATAGACACATACTGATCACCAGGAAGGGGCTGCACAAGTTAGAAGACTTTCCACTGAATTGACCTCCTATTGAGGCCTGTGATGTTTTTCACAGTCAAATGGCTATATTTACAAAATGGGCAGAATGACTGGAGAAATCTGCTTGATAGACCAGAATTTGAAGTGGTGTATAAACAAGAAATTAAGCCAGTGGGCTTGTTTTCTGAGTCCTGTGGAAACCCAAGGATTTACCACACCAGAGCAAATGCAGAGCAGGTGCCAGGACTCTTGATATCACTGCAAACCTCAATCAGGCGTGTTAGCTCCCACCTCCTTTAAACACCAAAAAAGAAATCAGGAATAAGTATATGCCTTTTCTGGATTATACTGCAAAGGAAAAAAGTGCTTTTCATGGTGATTTTACTGAATATGGAGCTGCAATGCTCTCCTTCCACTCTGAGAACATGTTAGAAAAGGAAGCGCAAACCCCTTCAAGAGAAGGAGATGCCATCATCTCCATTTCTACTGATGTCAAGGCTGTTTTGAATGCAATGAATCTAATCTGGTACTTCTGCACACATTTGTCAGTACCTTGCCATAGATATGGATCCACTATACCCACATGCACCTCTTGCCTACATGTCCCTGGAAGGACTGCATGTGTTCCATCCCCTGCAAGTGCTGGACTCTGAGGGAAGGAAAGCTGAAAACTATTGCTGCAGCCAACCGCTCCATTTTTCCATTTTCAAGAGACTGTGTGCCAGCACTGTTATGGATAATCACATGCAGCCTCCCCACAGACACAGGCTCGACTGATAGCATCCTGCTCTGTGCAGATAAAACAGCAGGAAAAGCAGAGCGATGTAAAGCGAAGTCTGTCAAATTGGGCACTTACATCTTAAGAGTAGCTGTAACTTTTAATGACACTAAGGACAATGGCAATTCTGATGGAAATGATTTTTGTAGGTACAGTTTCAGGTGGTGAATTTATTGGTAGGAAGCAAGAACGGGAAGAAAGTTAAAAAGGAGCTGATGAATAAAATCAGAGGCAAAAATGGTTTCCGCATTATGGCTGAGGTGGGAAGTCATAAACCAGGGGAGATGAATAAAAAAGAAACTGGGATAGCATTCATCGAAGATACTCCTGGAGTTGAAATTAGAATCATTTCCATTGTTATTGAAATTGCCTGTGATCTCAGGCAGATTAGCAGAAGATTGCAGGAAAGTTCAGAGAAAGCTTTCAACTGAGAAATTCTGCAGGTGCCAAACTGCAGAGAACAGGCTAGCTAGAGAGTCCCACCTGAAGGTGAGACTGAAATCATCCCATTTCTCTTCTGGGCTGCTCACTTTGCCTTTACTACTATCAGCGCATAAAGAACCATTTAAATTGTGTTAACATTTTGGTAAATTGCTCTTTTTTTTGTGTGTGCGTGTGTGTGCCAATACAACAACTTGCACAGGGCAAAAAATTTCACTCATTTTTTCACTGACTTAAAAAAAATAAAAATCCTCAGTCCAGCTAGTGGAGACACAGTATCAATTATGCTACAGAAACCATAATGACTTGGATTTTCCATAGGTGGAAAGTTGCTCAAAAAACCAATCTGGTGAGTGATTATAGACGAGTACAATCACTGAAAATGCCATCAGGTTGCAAATGATTTTGCAACAGGAAAAAACTACCAAGTCATTAGATAATTTATTTGCAGTGAAAAACTGGAGCTGTATCCTACTTACATGGAGCACTAGCAATACAAATGAACTGCGCCATCCAAAAATTGAAAAATGCTTGCACCATACTGCAGATCAGCTGAAAAAAGGAGCTGGCTTCCAAGAAGCAGCAGAAGTGGATGCTGAGATTTCTAAGGGACCCCCCCAAGACACACAGAGGCATTACTAATGTAAGACTGAAATGAAGTGACAAATTTCTCACTCGGCTGAAAGGACAAATACATTACTGAAAACATTTTCTATAAATGGTGACTCCATCCTATACTCAAAGCAGCCCCATCACAAAGAAGTTGAAGATGATTTGCTTATTTTCTTAGCCTACAGATGCTGCAGCTTTCCAGACAAAGCTCCATTTTAGTTACTCCTAACTGCTGCTTGCCTGTTCACAGCTACAAGAGTCTCTCCAACAGGATGGTGACCAGGTTAGATTCTGGAGATGAAAAGACATAAAAATGCTGTAACCTCGCCAGGTCATGTATGCCTCTCCTCCTCTCAGCCCCAAACCATGCCTGTCCTTACCTGGAAACAACATAATCCTTTCCATCCTTTTGCAAAAATTCCTGAGGAGCTACTACAGATCAGTGAACCAGAGAGAAGCACAGATGGTGTGCCTCACTGTGGGTATCCTGGGCCCACATCTGATGATCCAGGATTGTGATGGCATTAGGAGCTTTGTACTCATATATTTGCTACGTGCCACACAACTTCATGGGTTTAAAATGCTCCTGGAACCACATCTGGATCTGGAGAGTGACTCCTCCATTAGGTAGGGAGGGAGAGACAACCATGAGCCAAGCCCTGGCCCTTTTTCCACAGGAGCTGTGTATCTGCAGTCTCGTGGTTGCTTTTCTCTCCCGAGAGCAGCAGCAGAGCTTTCTGTAACAACATGACTTTGCACTTATTTCATAAGAACGCTCTCTTTGTTTTGATGTATGTCTCATTTTATTCCTTACAATAGTTGCACCTCACCTACCCTGGGGCTGAGGGGACTGGAGTTCTCTATTACTTTGGTGATAATTTTTATGACTCTATTACAATAGTTTTTCAGTTCAGACATGCCCAGTGCACAGGGAACGGGACTCCTTTTGAAAGGTTACAGATATGACAGATGGGACTGTGCCTCCAACGCGCGATGCTCAGCCCCGTTCGGACACAGACAAAATGTTTTGCTTGCGCTTCACATTTGTTAAGCTCCTTTTAATATCAACAGGGAAAGCAAACCCAGCTGGCAGCTTCTGGCTCTCCATTCCCTCCCTGTCAGCTCTTGCGACGAAGGAGACTCATCTAGGACAAAGCCTCCTGGGGCAAGGGGGAAGGAACCAAGGGCGTGGGGAGAAACGTGATCCCTTTTACATGTGCTTTCCCTATACCTGAATCTGCTGTTTCCTTCTTCATTCACGTCGAAAGGTGGGAAAAGGTGGCGAGATCAGCTCTAGGTACTGATGAAATACTGAATTTGTATTAAGGAGGTAGGAATAACACAACCGGCCGTCACTGAGGAGGAGATCTGGATCTTGGTCCCATTCCTTCTCCTGCAGCTTTCTGTCCGAATCGTCAGCTGCACCTTCCACAGCCACAGTACAGGCCAGGTAGATTCAGACCAGTGATGGATTTGGCCCTGTGACTCCTTTACTCACAAGATACCCAGATGATGGCAGCTTGGCCGAACTGAAGGCAACCTTTGGAGTCAGTCCGCTTTGTCTGGAGACGCAGCTGGGGCAGCGGGAAATAATCACCCTGGCAGGTGCCTCCCGGCAGGGTGGTGGCCCTCAAGGGAAGGCGTGAGCCCCTCTTGCAGTAGGCCCCACACTGCAGATTTCAGCGCTGTATCACCCTCAGCCGCAGAGTTTCCCACGGTTTTGCACCTCTTGTGCCCGAAGGGAAGCCGGTCCCACCCCCTGCTGCTGCAGCAAGAGCTCCTGCGTCCCACGGGCACACCAATTTGTTCCCTCCTTCCCCCCCAAAAGGAGCGGCTCCCTCCTGAATGCTCTGCTCTTGCTCACCTCCGCTGAGCTCAGGGTTCCCTCCAGGGTCGGAGCTGGAGACAACGGCTCATTACTGATCTCCATTAACACGCTCTGTCGTTGCCGTATCGCCTTTTTCTCCTCCTGAGGAAAGACATGGTGGCTGAACCCAAGTCTACGTCCAAGGAGCAGTGAGGAGATAACTTGCTTTTTTCCTTTACGTTGCTGAGGGTACAGGAGCTCAAGGGTGCTGAGCACCCACGATTACATCTGCACACACATCCCCTTCTCCTTCGCTGGCTCCAAGCCCTGCTTCAAGGCCGTGTCCTGTCTAGCAGCCAGCTGTGGTTGTACCAGTGGGTTAACATCACGTGTCTGCCCGGGTTGGCTGTGGTTTTGGTTTCCTTTGCTCCTGGGCTTCGACACTGGTCCTGTTTCCATTGCATGCTGAGAGGTGGGAGAGGGGCAAACACGTCACATCAAATACTGACTTGTTCCTGGTTGCTTTTTCTCTCTCATTCTCCATTATCTGTACTTTTTTGATAACCTAGCCTCACTTTTTACTTTCTGGCAGCTGGAAATGTGAATTAGACTTCATGGGAGCTCCCTCGGGCAAATTCTTATCTCAGGTCAGCATCATGCAAATTCCACCGAGGTGTACCTGACTAGTACAGAACTTTACACCAGTGTAACATCCCAGTGGGACACTTGCGATCCATGGAGAACCTGCCCCACAGAATAAAGCAGCTCTTTACTAGCTGGCACTACGGAGGCGGCGTTTTCCAAATTCTCCCACCTGCCCCTTGTATCCAGCTGCCATTGCTTAGACCCTCAGGAGAGAAGCCAGCAGGGCCCAGGAGGTTTCTGCCTCTCAGGGGATGTCAGCACATTTGGTTATGAGCACAAGGTGGGAATGATGCGAAATGAAAACGGGTTTGAATAGGTTATCTGTGATGAGAGAATACACTAGGGCCTGCTAACACAGGGAGCACACTGGGTTAACCCTCAGTCAGAAAGGTTTTCCTGCCTGGGATGACCACAGTTAACAAACAGAGAGATTCCCTGATGTGAAGAGCTGCTTCAAACCCTAATGCTCCTCCAAGCATACCGACTTTATTATAATTCCCAAACAATTACTTCTGAACCACAGAACAAAGAGTAAGGAAGCCTAATACTACATGTATTTTTATTTTGCAACGAGACCGAGAATTGTCACTGCGTGACTTATCTAATTATAGTCTTAAAAACAATAACTAGGATGATTAGCTAATTGAGCATTATTTTTAATGAATGTAATTCTGCATAAAGCACATTCCAGTAGCAACAAACACACCTGCACTTCCCCTCGCTCTGCTAGGAACTGGTTGTCTAAAAAACTTCTCCCCGATGATCTGTCAACATTTCTACAGACAACATCCTTCTTTGCAAGCTGATGACCTGAGGACCTCACACTCACCAGGCCTCGGAAACGTCTTGGGTGACAGAGGTGGACATAGCCTGGGAGAGCCAACGGATGACCACTTCTCTCCTTGGCCCCGCTGAGCATTGACTGGCACGATAATAAAGCCTCAGACTCGATTTCACCACTCTTGGAAGGAGCTGATAACAGTTGCATGTACTACAGATCCCATTTTCTTAACAGCACGGCTCCAGCAGCAATGGAGGGGAGTGGAAGTGCCAAAGCCTCTTCTCCGGCTACGCAGATATCTCCTCTCTTTCAGTAGCTCTCTGGACAGCCCCCAATTCTGGAGGCAAGCAGAGCTGATGGGCTATTTCCTGGAGCGAATATCTGAAAGCCCAGCCACAGCTTTGGCGGCACAAATTCTGGGCACATGTTAATTCTTGTGTCATATTTACTGGAAAAATACCATTCCCTTGGGCTTGCACATACAGGCCAAATTCTGCACTGTGCTCCCACACCAGTGCACTGTGTTTAAAACACAGGGGCTTGAGCTGAAGTCCCGGTGATTTGGAATCATGCTGATGCTCAGGTTTTGGGTCTCATCTATTTCAATGGGGAGCTTTGAGAGAGCATGTGTGTAGCTGTCATGGTGCCACCGAGCTCTGAGTGCCTGGGGCCTCCATGTACTACTGTGACTTGGGGAAAACAACAGCATGGATTTTTTGTAGCCAAATTCTGAATGCAGCCCATCTTCTCTCACCTGCTGTAATAATATACTTGTGCTTAATGTAATATATATGTTATAGAATCAGCAGCTAAGTACATAACATAATTTAAAAAATAGCTATCACTATAGATCAATATGTGACATGCCTATCTATTTTAGCATGGTTTTTTGGTACAAATTATGACAGAAATACAGTAAGTCAGTAATTTCAGATTCCTTTGCATAGACATTGTCACTGTAATTTTGCCAGGAGCAAGATAATAAATCGTACTTTTCCATCTGACTGATGTTCTGTTTCCCCTGTCTGATTTCAATGGCTGTATGCTATCTTCAGAGCTGGCATTGTTCATGGCTCCTTTTATTAAAGCACAGGCACGTTATTGAAATTTCTTTTGTATTATGATTTTCTAGCCGTACGTGAAATTGCAGAACACATGAGGAAAAAAAAAAAAAAAAAAAAAAAAAGCCCTATTTGTTTGAGTCATAGTAGAAAAAAACCCTTCTGAACACATCCTGGAGAGAGAAATGCCAATATTAAAATCGGGGCCCCATACTGCCTTGGGTTAGTAATCAGTTTCTTGGAATTCATGAGCAAAGATCTACAAAACTACTAGTGATTGGGATGACTGGCTTAGTATACTACCAAAAGGTTTTAATAATGCCAGTTCTTGCAATGATTAGCTTGCCATGATTTGAGTGCTTTCCAAGATTCACCAGGAAACAGAACGCTCATGTAACAGAGGAGAAAAGTCTGTAAAGCAGCTTTGTTTTGTTTTTCTAGCAGCCTAAGGATGCTCCTTAGATTTAAGGTGTTGTACCTCTGTTCTCTCACGCTGCCATAAACCGCAGCATCCACAGTCCAAACCTGCAGCTGGACAGTTCAATACACCCGGGCAGGGCCGAGGGACTCTCAGAGCAGCCCACTGCACCCCCCCGGCACCGGACACCTCCACACTTCCCCCCCCGCCCCAAACCCCTTCCCCTTCAACCCAGGGCTGCAACACACTCTTGGTTCTCACCTAACAGCAGCATCCCATCAGTAATGCTCCGGGAACATCCCAAATGTTTCGTTCGTATTTGATAAGGTCGCATTCCCAGGCTGGGTAACTTGTAGTCAGAGCAAGGCTGTAGTTTGCACCACTTAATCTCTATTTCTGGCATGGTTCTGGGGGTGGGGAATCACTTTTTGGTTTCACTGCCTCTTTTTCTTCAGTGGCAGAATTGTCACACTGTATTTCCGGGACTGAGAGATGCTGGGATAGCAGCAGAATACACTCTTGCACTTGCTAACGCCTTTTGATGACAGGTCTTTCTTTGTTAAGTTATATTGAGATAATTGCATTAATAAAAACACAATTAATTTAAAATTTTTAAAGAGCGTTAACAAAGGAGAAGGAGGTGCCACTGTTCTGAAGTAAAGGTTTCCATAATGAGATGAGAATTAGTATATGATAATGCTATGCTTATATAGTCCCTCATTTATTTTGGATTCTGATTATACCCTGAAGATCCCTGCTAGAGCTGTGAACCCTACTGTGCAAAGTGCTGCTCAAGAAGATATAAAGTCAGTGAGATACAGAAGCCCTAGCTGAAGGATTACAGATGATTTGTAGACAAAACAAAGCAATGAACTTAACATATAGTGGCAAGAAACACGGAAAAGAAAAATAAAGTAGAACTCCAGCAGTGGAATCCTGGCTCTTTTCAAGTCAGTGAAGATTTTGTCCTAGAATGAAGCTAAAATTTCCCCTTTTCCTTTTTTTTTTTTTTTTTTTTGTTTGTTTGTTTGTTTGTGTTTTTTATTTCTTCTTCTTTTTTTTTTTTTTTTTTTTTTTTTTTTTCCCCCACAGTGCAGAGGCCTGCCCAGGAGCAAGGGTTTTTCTCACATCCTTCCACACCTGTTCTCCATGTAAGGGACAAACATCTGGGCATCATCCGGGGACTTTTTGAGCGAGGATGGATTTGGGAGAAGTGAAGGTGGAAGGAGAGAGGACAAGGAAGTGAAGAAGTCACTGGGAAGGGCAGGCAGGTGAAAGGCAGCAGCAGAGGTTACGCATTGGCAGAGCCAATGGCTGGAAGAAACTGCAGCTCTGTGCTTGGCAGAAAGCAGAGTGGCCACTGAAGAGCACCCAGAAAAGACCCTTGATGTTCAGAGCTGTCTCCAAGCTCAAGTTCACAACTGCAGGTCGAAGCTGCTCTTCTGACCTGAATATTACCAGGAAGGCCAAGTTGTGATGCCAAAACCTCTCGTTTTCCCACCCAAGGATAACCCACCCAATGTCCTGCCAGGCAAATGGAGGTATCTTAATGTCTGTGGCTAGAAAATTTCTGCCATTGACTTTGAGAAGGATGGCACCATGCCACCAAAATCCATGTCACTGGGACTCACTCTTCTGCAGGGACAGGGAGCAATTCCTGCCTGTAGGGTCTAAAATGAAGAGTGTTTCAAGATGTCAGCTTGACAGTCTCTTGTGAACCCATCATTCATTTCCCAGCAACTGTATTTTGCTACAAATTCATATGAGTCCACAGAAAGAAAGTCACTCTAGATATGCCTATATTGGGTGATGAGAGACCTAGCAAGTTGAGAAGTGATTATGGACTTTTCAAACTGACAACCTAATCCTTTTCAAACGGCTCCTAAATGTGGCTACAAATGTACCTTAAACCATGCTGTAAATCGCATTTCTCAAATCTGGGTAGGCATGTGCTTTTCTGCCAGTAAGTTATGCAGGAGAGTAAAAACTAATCAGCACTTAAGAAAACTGTTGTCTCATTGACATTTGCACGATTTCTCCATAAGCTGCCAATGAACATCCATCACGCTGGCGGTACACTGTCTCCTTAAGTTTACATAAGCTGCTGTCTGGGAACATTCATTTAAAACACAAGCGTGTGTACTTACAATAACCGAGACGCTCTCTGAGTTGTTATTTGTTTGTTTTCTCTCTCTGGGAAGAAAGGGGAGGGTTAACAACCTCCCTGAAAGATTTCTGCTAGTACAGCCGAGCTCAGAGCACCTGGGACTCCAACCTTAACCTCCAGGACTGAAATCAAAACACGGCTGATGCGTGGGAGAAAAATCAAGCTACTAAGTGACCCTGAGAGTCCCTGCCAGTTCTCTCTGGAGAAAATGGAAAGACTGCCTGAGACTTGCAGCATCCTTCACACCTTCCCTGCAGAGACCGCAGCTGCCCGTCACCCCGCGTTTGCCTCCGAGAGGGACTGGAGGAGACCCGAGAGACCAGATTTGAGGCTGACGAGCAGTGGAAAAGGAGGTTGGAAAAGAAATACAGGGATCCCAGTAAAAGCCACCAGACTTCCCCTTTCTCCTGCGTATTGCTCCACAGGAGTCAAAATCCTGAACACTAGGCAGCAATCTACATATTAAACACATTTCGGTCGGATCTTGATTCACATTAGGGACCACGCTGACCTTTTCTGCAAGGGTTTCCGGGTGGAACTGCAGCCTCAGCCGAAGCTGGGGATAAGTTCCAGGCAAACCAAGGGGATAAGGCAGGCTCCGTATGGGCAGCTGGGGCTCCAAACCCACAGAGATCTCCCAGGACCCGTAACAGAGCTATGAAGATGCTACATGGGGTTACTAAACCATCTGTCAGGGACACAAGGTTTTACAAAAGGATACAAGAAGAACTACTAATGGGTTTAGCTTTACAATTGAACTTCAGTTCAGCATCTCATTTGTACATGTTAATGATTTAAGGGCACAAGCATAAACATTTGGACAGCTGTCTAAGCTAGATGGCTTGCTGTCATGTTTATATTTTGTGCTTATAATTGTTACGAGTAAAAAAAATCAGAGGTACAAGATGAGTTCGCTACAAGAAAGCTAATATTCAGGCAATGGGCCTTTGTAACTACTCCTTTACCCTGAGATAGTCATGGTTACTCTGAGTGGTAAGACAAAAAAAAGAGTAAATCACATTTAGGTTTCTCAACCCAAACCTAAACAGAAATCTAGAAACAAGACAGGAAAATTCTCCCAAATGGAAACCTCTCACAGATGTTGATATCCTAGAGAAAAAAATTTCCTAGAGGAAAAGAATAATCCTAATTTGTGAAAGATCAGACAGTTGAAATTTCTACAAGATGAGTCAGTCCTGGCACACACCCACCCACCCACACACCCCCACAAACACACACTTGTAAAAGGTTTTTACACATTGGATAATTTCCGCTGTAACTAAACAGTACCAAGCACTCCTATGGATGATGATTTGGAACCTATATATTACCAAAAGTAAATCAAGTGGGTGAAAGGGTTATGAGCCCACATAAAACAGTGCCTCCGATTCCACTGCAAGCAGTCTGGTTTTGAGTCAGAACAACTGGAGAAAGCCTCTCCTCTTTGACCTCAGTGTGCGTGGAATGGACTTAAGAAAGTTTGCAGACCACATGAATTCAAGAGGATGAGGGAAGAGCAGAGCTCAGGGCCTGCAAAACCGATGAACTGCTCAGAATTCCATCTGTGGAGTTAGCAGGTAAAATCTTTGTTCTGTTGAAGTAAACAGCAAAATGCCTGGATTCTTCAATGATGTCAAGGTTTCACTTCATAGCAGCAGTTTCCTGCATCATGAATTTCTGTCTTTCCTATAGCATTTATAAAGTCATAGGTCACAGATGCTCCTTTTTTTCCCCCCCAAAACACCCCTGGAAGTGCACAGTAATCTTCCATTGCCTGAATCTCTTCCACTATTGAGAGGAAAAAAAAGAATTTCACTATTTATTCTAGGTAAACACAAAGATTTAAAAAAAAAAAATGGTTTCTGCCCTACTCCACAAGGTATCAAGCTCTCAGCAAAACACACGTCCAGGTTAAAAGCTCAAACATCAACTAAATTAAGTCTGAAGGATCTCACACTAGCCCTGGACTGAAGATTGCCATGTGCGTGAGTGGTGTGCCACCATCTACTCTGTGTTTCTCACAGAATACTGGAACTTTGCTTTCCATGCAACACCCCACAGTTTTTGAACACAGCAAACAGTGAACCAGACTGCTCCAAATCTCTCTAATAGGCTTTCTTCCCTAAATTCTGTTTCTCTATCCTTTAAGCAGTTATCAGGTTCAATTATGTATTTCGGGAAAAGTGAATAGTACTTTTGTACTTCATTCACGTGCAAAAGATATTTTAATGAGAAGATCCATCTCATTATTCTCCCACTGAAATCTCTTCAGGAAGAGTCCTTGTAACTTTCTCCTTCCTGAAATCTCTCCAAAAAGAGTCCTTACAACTCTCACATAATAACCTGACCACGTATCGGAATTACACCTCGGTGGGACATTTCACCACCCGACAACACAGCAGTTCAAAATGGGATCACTGAAGCATGATTGTGGGACCAAATCGGGCTGGGCCTTCCTAGGGCAAGAAGAAACTGTTACTTAAGCAGTTCATGAGATCAATGTCCTCATGTTCCTCAGCAAAGCAAAGCAGAGAACGGGGTTGATTAGGATGGCCCTCAAGGAGATGTTCCTCATATATTTGTTTTGCCTTATGTCTATGACATTAAACTGTCTTGCCCATACTGAGTGACTGCAGTTACAGAGGGACAGAAAAAGATGAACATAAACAGTACATGATAGAAGAAAGGAACTAAGTCCTACCTTCACTGAAAATTACAGTATCTGGGAAAGAGAAAATTGTGATCTGTGTTACCGAGAACCTGCGAAGTACACAGACCTATAGAGAAGTATTTTCATTATCAGAGAAGAAAATTAATTGGAAAGTTTATAATGAGATTGGGCATACAGCCATCAAGAGTTGTACGCTGTCGTTAATTAGGGAGGAATGAATCTTAAAGGCACGTGACCTGGGAGAACAAACTTCTGTATACCTACTCCCTTTACAGACCCTGTTCTTCATTGTGAAACGCTACTTTCCTTAGAACTGACAACATGCAGTCAAACTCACTGGAACGAGAGATGCAGGCTGCGTCAAGGGTGATGGTTTTTGAAAACCTGGTCTTATTTTTAAGATACATTCCAGAAGGATTTCTTTACAACATTCCTAATAGGAACTTAACCATTACAATTAAAACCCCATACTTCTCATTACTTGAGATGGTCATCTGCCTAGGAATTAATCTTCTGCCATTCTAGCCAGACTTATCACAGTTGAAATGAAAATATTAACTATAGCTTGCAATCTACTTACTCGCATTCTCATACAGTTATGAGTAATAACTCTCAGTACCATGCCATCAATTTTTGCTACCGAAATTGGAAAAGGGGTTCTTAAATAGCACTCAGTATTTGTTTACCACCATTTCTACACGCTCCAACCTGATTCATGCTGTGAGCAAAGAGGGAGGTTGCCCACAGTAGCGGATTCAGAGGGCTGCCATTTCACACGGGGGCTTCTGACTGACCGCTGGCCCTCGGTGAGTGCACATAAGGGGGGAGGTGGCAGCTTTTACATTAGCCAGACCTGCATCACAGCTAAAAAGGACTTCAGCTTTAGCATCAGTTAGCAGAAGTAAACAAATACCAAGTGCCTCGAATCCCCAACAGAAATACAATTCCTACAGCATATTAATATTAAATACTGAAGAAAGGGTTTCATACCTTAAATTCCTCCAAGATTTTGTAATTTTTCCCATGATATTCACAAAAGTTTTTCACTTCTTTGCATTCTGGACAGCATCCATTGTGTTCCACTTTTGTACACTTTGGGTGGATTTTAGGGCATTCTGGTTGATCGCAAACAGGTCCATCCTCAGTACAGACACAGGGACAGTTGGAATGTCCCGGGAAAAAACGTTCTCCCAGTTTGTACACAAAGCCACTGTCATCCACACAGCCCTTCCCTCGGTAGTCATCAAAGATCAGATTGTCATTACTGGAGGTCTGGTCCCCTTCATCGGCGGGGTAGTCTTCATGATTGATGGCAGCTGGAGTGACCAAAGCAGGGATTACAAACAGAAGTATCCAGGCTTCATGGATATGAAGAGCCATTCCCCTCCTCAGCTTCTCCATGGGATCTCAATGCCAGATGGAAACAGCTGATTCCATAGGGAGACCAGTGTTGTGGTCTGAAAACAAATATTTTTAAGTGAGAGTAAACTCAAAACTCTAAGGAATATTGACTTATAAAGGCCATAGTCTCAACCAGCACCCAAGAATAAATCAGTGCTTTCACACCACACAGATAACTATCACCGCTTCGTTGGAATTAAGCCTCCTCTCAACTATTGTTAGAGAGAGAATAAAGCATATGAAATACATAAATTAGACACACACGCCTGGAAGCATATGCTCACAAAATGTCTCTGCAGAAACGGTGTCTCCCAGAATCACCTAATTTTTACTTTCCTCATTCGTGCAGTTGAGTTTTCTGATGCACCAGAAATTAAACTAGCTGCCTGAAACTGCATGGTGGTGGGCAGCTCAGAGGGATCTGAACCCGCGTGTAAGCGTGCTCTTAACCTCCCGCTGTGGCCACTGTCCCTCTGTGCTACGTACGGTGCGCAGCCCACTTCATTCAACTGAGGTGGGAACCTTGAGTTGAAAAACGAGAAAAGCATAATCTGTAGGTAGATCTGCGTCCAGTATGAAAGATGGTGCTGGTTATACTTGGTCTGCAAGGGGTAGAATAATACAGAATTTTATATATGGCATTTCTGAAGAGGGACTACCTGGGCTACCACCACAGCCCAGCCTGCAGCAGGTACGTATAATCCCGACAGAAGCAAAGATGCAATTCCCCTTGCTCCATTATTCAGCATTTCAGTAATTCCCAGGGAGAAACGCAGACAGCAGGATGTTAAACGCCTGCATAATGCCCGGAGCCGCTGCAACGGGTTTGCCTGATTCAGCTGGAGCCTTTCTAAAACTTCGGGAGCGATGCGGCACGGCCCGACCTTTGGAGAGCTCTGCGGAAGCGGCCGAGCCGAGGACGGACCCGGCGAGGCAGAGGAGGGTTGCCCGGCCCCCGGGGAGAGCCAGCGGCGGGCGAAGGCTCCGTGCGTGGCGCGGGTGTGCTGTTGGCTGCCCGCCGTGCCACGTCCCTGCCACCGGCGCGGTGTCCTGCCCGCCCAGCCGCCCACAGCCAGCGCCACCCCGGCCGCAAAATGGTTCCTGACCTCTCTTCAGGGAACCGGGCAAAGTGTTACGGGAAACTTTTAAATGAGATGAAATTAGCAGCACGACGTGGAGTGAGGAACGCTGGAGGTGGCTGCCGGCCCGCACCAAAAATGGGCCGTGTGTGTGTGTGTGTGTGTGTGTGTGTGTGTGATTCCTTCTCCTCCTCCGTTCCCACAGTGTGCACACACAGTTACACACAGTATACACAAACATGCATTAACCTATACACGCAGGCAAACACGTACTCCCCCTCCACCCCTCCGGGAGATAATTTTTATGTATTGGGATTTTTGCTGGACTGCAGGTGGTCAGCAATTAATTCTCCCGTAATTGAAGAAAAAAAGAGCAGCAGCAGGAGGAAAAAGCTTTAATCCTAGAGAAGCAGCTAAGGGATCCTGTTGACAAAGCAGTTTTTCCAAAGCCACAACAGAGGGAGACACCGGATATTACACAAGCTTTATCGAATTCAAAAGATATCTTCTTAATTGAAGTACTAGCTACGTTTCCATCACAAGGACTATGTACCCTGTTACTACTATCAGCAGTATCTATTGTAACATGCTGTTTGGAAATCAAGTGATTCATGCAGATACGGCTGCTTTACGTATCTATAGAGCAGAAAATCTCACCCACCTAAATGCTACAGGTAGGTTGCAACATTGCAGACTGGTGGGCTAAATTTAGGGGGGGAAAGAAAAGCAGGAGCTAATGAAGTAATTCATATCTGAGGAAATGTGAAACAATTGGGAGAATTTGTTGAAGTTTGATGAGGAAGCTCTCCAAATTATAAAGGAAAAGTTCTCCAAAGATCATAAATAAGACCACTGTATTTTGCTACAGCATCTGAGATGTCCCACAGCAACTCCCAAGCGCTCGGCTCAGCGGCGATGCTGGAAATCAGACAGACTGCAGACGTCTTGCACGGGCAGATTTCAACAAGTAAACAAATGCTGCTCAGCTCAGAATTAGTTTACAGCTGAACTTTCTCATAATTTCTCACTATGAGAGAAGCCAGGATTGTAGGTAAGTCTCCGAGCAAAACGTTTCCATCCGCCTTCCCTCACCCCAAGTGAATAATTTACACTTACCTAATCAGGCTCGATCTGAAAGCCGAAAGGGGTCACAGGCCAACATGGACTAAAAGGTTAGAAACAGATTAGTGCAAGCAGTTCCTCCTAATCACATTTTCAGTGTTGACTCACGGACAATCCCTTTTCCTCCACCTCCCATCGCCAAACGCGGGAGAGCGGCAGCCCAGCAACCACAACATGAGAATTAAGCTTTAACCCGGTGCTGAGGATTCAAAGCGAGCAGCGGCGAGGCGGTCCGGAGGCAGGGATGCCGCGGAGAAACCCCGATGCCAGCAGCACAGTCATCACGCCGAACTTGGGCTGGATTTCCTCAGGTCTTGAGGAAGGGGGGGGGGGGGGGGGGGGGGGATAGATTAAAAAAGGAAAAAAAAAAAAAAAAGAAAACAAACGAACCACAACCTCTATATCCCCTCCCTATGCCCAGTGGATCTCCTGCGAGCCTACATTTGCCACGGCGGGGGAAGGGGGGGGAAGAGGGGGCTGGTTAGGCTGTGGGCAGGCGGGAGAGGGAGGGCGGAGGAGCCCCGCGGCCGGGCACCCCCGCTCCCCTGCGGGGACCCCCCGGCCCGGGGCCGGGCATGGCCGCGCAGCTCCGCGCTCGCTGCCTGATTTTTTTTTTTTTTTTTTTTTTTTTAGGAGGGGGGGGGGGGGAGGAGGGCGGAAAAAAGGGAAAAGAGGAGGGAAAAAAAAAAAATAGAAATAATAATTAAAAAAAAAAATAATCCAGCGGTGGGGCGCTCAGCCCCGCGGGCCTGAGCGCGGGCGCGCCGTGGCGCGGAGCGGCGCGCTTTCCCCGCGGGCGGCGGTGTTTCCGCGCTGCCGCCGCGCTCCCCGCCCCCCCGGCTCCGCCGCCGCTTCCCCGCCCGCTGCTGCCGCGGCTGGGCCCCCCCCCCCCCCAACTCTGGCGCGTTTGCTGCAGGGGGGAAAAAAAGAAAAAAAAAAAAAAATCCCCCCATCATTAAAAACTTCACATCTTCCCCCAGGCGGGCGCTGGGGAAGGGGCGCCCCGCTCTCGTGGCTCCTGGTGGGTTACAGTAAATATCAATCTCCTTGCAATTCGTCTGCTCTGGCATTAGGCGTCATTGTAAAGCTATTTCTCCAGAAAGCGCCGAGATTCTTGATGTTGGGGAAAACACTGTGTCAACAGAAAGAGGGAGAAACTGGGGATTTTATTTGGACGAAATGCAGAGTAACACTCGTCTCGGGTGATTATTCCCACTGCAAACGTTAAGTATGAAAACCCTAAGCCGCTGCTGCTATGTTTGTCCAACCACTTCCCCCCGCCCCGGAACACCTTGAGATGAAGGCCACGCTCAGCCGTGTGCTGGTCCTCAGCTCCAGAGGCCAACGGTTCCGTCGGCAGCCCCGGAAAGCAGCCGCCCTGCCCGGTGCTGGAAGCCAAGGCTGCGCACTTCGCCGCCGTCGTGGCCTGGCAGGCTGGAGAGCTGCCCGGACTCCAGTTGCAGAACCTTGACGGATCCATCGCCGCTCGCCAGAGCCACGCCACGACCTGAAATTCAGAGGGAAGTTACCAGGTCTTGCGAAGGGAAAGCAAGGGAGCGGCGCTGGGAGTTTGGAGGGTGCCGCTTTGAAGATTAAACATGCATATTCCTGTTTTCTGAGATGAATGATCAGAAAGTTGGTCAGATCGATAATAATGAGATTGGATTTAGGAGTGATTAAGCGAATCTGAAGACCCTGCACGCTACTCATTAGAAGCACAGCTATTTTACTTCTAGCTGTTACAATTATTCCGGGCCAGATTCCGGCACACAGACTGAGCACTGGAGAAGTAGATGCTCTCCTGACGCCTGGAGGTATCGGCAGCAGTCCATGCTCTGGAAGCTGCTTTTCTCGTACAGCTCTGTAAGAAATGAAGATGTGGCTTTTCAACTGAATTTCAAGGAGGTCAGGCATCTAACTGAACCGAGTGCCTTGCTCCCTTACATCCTCATGGAATAAACAATGATAATGAAATTGTTAGTATAGAATTGGGTCTAACAGTAGAAAAAAAGGAAAGAAAACCTAAAGGAGGTTCTAAGGAGTTCCCAGCTTCCATGTGTTTATTTACAAACCAAACGGACTCAGTTTTCATCACTCTGAAGGAGGCAGACTGTGTTTATAAGTTTATTATCTTCCTGCTTAAATAAAAGCAGAGGTAACAGCTGGTAAGTGATATGTTTGAAGCACCTTTTACTTATCCAGCCAACAGATAAAGACTCTCTCCTTTTAGAAATTACCTATAATAATCATGAGTTTCACGTACCACAAAAAAAAAAAAAAAAAAGGGATCAATACATTCATTTCAAAGCTGACGTGGTCCTCCCAACAATGGAATCATTGTACTGCCAGTCATGATCTTGGTCAAACACCTTTTTCTATTAGGAGCAAGTTCAATATAGCCTCCAAATGATTACAGCTCTTTTTATGTATCAGGATTTTCTCTCTGAGAGCAAAGACATCTCCAGCAGAGGAATAATTAATACTGACACTGACAAAGTCAGTCTGGCACCGAGGTCATAATTTGTGGGAAGATTATGAAAACCAGGCGATATTTTGTTATTTTTAGTCATTCAAGTAGCCAGTGGGAACATACAGCCCAACAGAAGGTAGTAGGGAGGAATCTGTCCCAATCCTAGTAAGGTGCAAGCCCCAGGGCCTGGGGTGTGCCGAGGGGAGGTAATGTTTAGCCAGGGCATACATTGTGACTCCATCCAAACCAATTCACAACCGTGCTCTCCGCTCTGCTCCTTGCCACCCCATGGCTTCAGCTGACAGCCCGGGAAGTAAACAACTGACATCTTCTCTATCAAAGGTAACGTATAGTCTAAAACATCTTACAAATGCATTGAGAATATTTAATCACAAGGTATGCTTAGTGTGATATTTGGGCAAGAAAGGGAACTAGAAAGTAGAGCTAACCATGATAAATATGCCCTATTTGCAAACCTTTATAACTACCGGGCTCCTTCATCTAGAACAAAGCCTGACACAGCAAAGATCTGTAGGATGGATTAGAGTGTCCAAAGCAGCAGATGTGAATATTTATTATAAACTCTCTTCCAGCAAGTCTTTGCTGACAGAAGCATTGCATATGGATTTTGCTTGCAGCCAGACTCTCCAGGCAATCGCTGGGATGACTTCTCTAGGAGCCAAACAAATGCCATTTTGCCTGGAGCCCTGACACCGCAACAGCTGGGCAGGGGGTTAATGGCACTTTCAGCTTCTCAAAACCAGTAACGAACCCACTTGTTACAAAGAGGACAGGAAGGAGAAAAGATCTGGACAACTGCAGTTCACTTCCAGAAAGTCAGGGCGGGACAGACTGGTAACTGAGACAATAGCAGACCCCAATGCTGTGTTTTTCTAAACTCTTTGCTAGATAAGTCATATGCCCAAAGCAAACCAATAGGACTCTCATCTGGTCAGTCCATGCCAATATTCCGACAGTATCGGGAAATGACAAAACCAATAGGAAAGTAGAGAGGGACAATAAAAAGCAAAACACAACTAGCTAGGAGGTGCAGCAGTAAACTGAGTGTGCCTTCATCGCTAGTACTTGCTGGGGAAAGGGTTTAGGTGCATGAGGCAGCCCTGGGGAAGAATGATGCACTTCATATGGACTTTTGTTACCTGAGTTATGATGTGTTACTATCATTGACTGTGAGTACAGCCACTTCCCCGCTTGGTAGCAGCAGGATGCACAGGCAAACGCCTGTGAGAGGGAACAAAAGGGGAGGGGAACGCACAAAATGAGAACATCTCATTTCCATCACCCTTTATGTCAACACTGATCTACACGCTCATAACAATTTGCTCATTATAATGTAAATTTACTCCCTCCTTCCTTCCAAAAGGAGACGTTTCGTTTTGGAAAGAGGGAACAAATTGTGTTTTATTGCTCTTTCAAAATGTTCTCCAATTAGGAAAGCAAACAAAATCTATTACATAATTGTCACGCAAAGCTCTGTTTTTACGAAGGATATGTACTCGTGCACTAACAAAGGCACTTTGATGCCACACTCAGAGGAAGATAAAAGCCTGGAGATAATTTTTTCTTCATAGCTGTGACCAAACTGTCAGGTGGGGCTGGTCTACGCAAACTTACTGAACTCAAGAGTTACACTGATTTGCATTGAAATGAACAGTTTCTGCTTAGAAGATGCAAAGTCTCAACAACTCCGACCTCTAGATCTCACAGCCCCTAGATCTCCAGCTCACCAGGCTTCCAAAGAACCCGCTCTGGACCTGCCGATGCGCCTCCCAGACGGGCAAACCAGGGAGCTAAAGTGAAGCTTTGCTCTGGCTGGCCCCGTGCCAGACCTGAGCTCATCCTTCCACCTCAAACTGGCGGACAGGAGTGATGACAAAGCACATCGCTATGACAAAAAGACCCTACAGTGGCAGCCTTTGTGCTAATTACAGCTGATTTGCTGTTGCCCATTGCTAGAACATAGGTACTAATTTTTCTGATGTACCCCTATTATGTCCTTAGAATAACATAAGCTCTGACCATCTGGTCACTTGCTTCAGAAAGGATGCAATGAGTTAGAAAAGGTAGAGAGAGAAAAGCACTAACGGCAATGAAAGGTGTAAACAGCTTCTGTGCAAGGAATCATTAAGAGGGATGACAACCTATCCCAGAAAAAACTATCTGTGCACTAAATGTACTTGGCTGGTCATGCTTTCTCCACATGCAAACCTCCAGCTTCAGTGAGCCCATGATATCGCTGCTGCTTCCCCCCCAGGGACCCGCAGGGAAATCCAGAGCTGAGCCAGACCCCCAAACCACCACCCAGGTGGTGTGGGTGAAACACAGAGCTTCCATCAAAATGCTAGTCTGAAGTCCCAGCAAACCTGGGAGCTGCGAGGCAGAAGCTGTCAGAAGCAGCACGGCATGGGACGTGGGGTTTCTGAACAGCAAACTTTCTTCTTGGACAAAACTGAATTTCTTCTGAGCGATCAGTGCATTTCAGCTCCCCTTTTTCACCAGCATTTGAGTAAGCCACCGCCATAGGTTTCCAGTCCCTGTGTCCTACAGAGAAAAAAACTCTGTTCATAATCTCATGCACACTACCTCGCCAGGCTGCTGCTTCCAGACTGGCAATGCTCTTGATTTTAGGCATTGATTAATTACAAATGCAGTGCTGTTGTCTGGGCTGGAAATACATTTGTACTTAACAAAACAATAAAAATCACTCACGCCCTTCTATTCCTGATACTAAAACCACATCCCTACGTTGTTTGGAGACCAGAACTGAACTCCAAAATCAATTAGTAACTCAAAAGATGCAATTACTTTTAAGACATGTATCCCACTTTGGAGAATGGGGTAATTAAAATGAATTAATCTTGTATGGAAATCTGGCCCTGTAGATTTTCCAAATGTATATAAAGTTACGGGCCTAAGAAAGGCTATAGCCATAAAGTGTCAAAAGCAAGAATTTGGCAAAAAAAGTCATTTTACTGTAGTCTCCACACCGACCTAAACGTGAGCTTAAAATCAAAGTTACTGCATTCAGTGAAGCTCAGTTATGTTACATATAAGTAAGCAACATGCTTTTTCTCATCTGCAAGGAACTTTGCATACTTATGCTGCTATGTAAATACTAAGAAAACCAAAGCCAATCATGTGAATACAATATGAAATCCATGTCCTAATTTGAACCGATGGATAAATTTGAAATAGTGCTGGTATGTTGAAGCAATCTGATTTCTTATTGTATTTCTTCAGAAGACAAAACTAGACAAGATTAATTTGCTGGGTTGACGGAACCAAATTACTTGGGGTAGAGGGAACAAAATCTGTACTTGTCAAAAGACAGTTTGACAATTTATATTCCGTAAGAGACTAACAGAAATCACAGCCATGATTACCGTCTTCTTTGTAAAATGAATTTTGAGTGAAACCTTGCCAAGACCACATTAAGTACTGCTTTACTGGCTTATGAGTTCAAACAGCTGGAAACAGTTACATCTTCGGACTGGGAAAGCCTAAAAAGCAGACCAGTTTACTCGTATTAGGCTCTGACAGTCAATAAATGATGTTGGCCAAAGCCTTAAGATTTCATCTTAAAACAAGTCACAACTGTAAAGGCTGTCAAGCAGCTCAAACAGTTGGAAACAGAGCCCTGTTCAGAGCCAACGCTCCAACAGACCTACCCTGCCCGGCGTCGTCCCTGCGCATCCCGCTCTCGTTGCAGACTGCCGCACACTGCTGGGCCCGAACAAACCGCCAGCAAGCCCCATCGGAGAGCCCCTTATAGACAGGTTGAAGCATGAAACTTTTCTTCAGGCAAATTAATTTACAAATTATGTAACATTCAATTATCGAATAGTCTGAAAATTCCTGTTTTAGCAGGCAAGTACTTAACATTTCTAGAGTAGTCTAGCAGCTTAAATGCTAATAAAGTAGCATTGTAACCAAAGTCACAAACTCCACAACTTACTGTAGCATATTAGGCTGAGCCATCCATACTGATAACTAGCACTGTTTGCTATCTCAGAGTAGTATTTTCTCCATAGACTCAGCCGCTAACATTAACTCTTTTGCTCAGATACAGAGCAGAACAAGGGCAGTGGAAGATCAAAACCCCTCCTCACTGTTGCAGCAGCTCTTACTCCCAGAGCGAATGGACTAGGTGAGGTGCTAGATTTGGACAACTGCTTCTAATAAAAGTGTGGCAGTTACTTTAGACTTTCTTGTAAATAATTCAGATGTTGTAACTTTCCCAATTTAAAAATACTTGCACTGCCTAACTGTAAGCAGAGCATTCATCTTCAAAGACACAAACCCAGTTATTTTTGTTTCATTGAAATTATAATCTTGCATGGATTTAAGAAATTCTGTTTATCATAACTGCATAGAGAAGCCAGAGAACAACGGCTGAGATGAAATAACATATCAAAGAAAGAAAAGCTTTGATCAATAGGGAAATGATTTTTATACACATCAGAACCAATTTAAAGAATTCTCTAGGATCAATTTGGATAGACAGAAATGCTTCTCAGCATTTATTACCTGTGGAGGGAATATTGATCCTATCCATTGATTTCTCGTATGCACGCAGAGCAGCATCTGGTTTTGTTGTGCGATTTTTTAAAGAAAGATGCCCCAAAGTGGAAAGCATCAAGAAATTACTTATATTTTAAGGACTTATGTTAATGGTTCCACCCATGTCATTACTCAGAGATTTTAAACTCTATTCAAGAATAGGCAAAATGTAATTTATCTTAATTTTGGCACATGATTATTAGTCAACAGAATATATTTTAAGAGAAGAGGTTTTTTTGAAACCTTATGTACCAAAGGCTACTAATTCCTTACATAACACTGTGTACCAAACATAATTTCTTTCCTGTTCCCTTTCTAAAAGGAATCTCTCTTCATGATAACATTATAACTCACACAGCCCTAGTGGATTACATTCCCTCTGAACTAAGATCTTTTCTCATTACTGGAGCCACAGCCATTTGCATCATCGTGACGATCACTCGACCTAGAGAGTCTCCTAGGAACGGGCCACCTTCTCAGGTTAGGTGTAGTACCCAGTCCCTGCCTTGAATAATCTGCAGTCTAAGTATAATTAAATAGCAACCAACCACAACAAGGAATACAGCAAGTAGCTCAGGGAGGACAAGGCTACAGATAATTATAAACTTAATTGGCCATGATCACACTGCCTTCCCATAGTTACGTGTTTTATGGGTGCCCTGGCAGCCAGGAGAGGACTTGGGTCTGCAGTCTTGTCTGTGCAGGGCACGATGCAGAGGTACCAGGTACCAGCCCCTATACAAAGCGAGCTCAGGTATGCAGGGTGAGTATGTCTCGAGCAGTATAGCTGGCCCATGGTTTTTTAGTTGGTATGAAATTAGTCGAAACTTTCATTTTGAGGAACCTTTCTGAGGGAGGTGGAATGGCAGATGGAGAGGTTGCCAAACACTACAAAGATTCTTCATGAAAATGTTAGTGTGCTTGCCTAAATCAGAGTAAATAAAACGCTTACAGATGCTGCAAACTATTATTTCAGTGGCTGTAGATAAAATTCTTCATTACTATCACACCAAGAAGAATGTTATTTACCAGGCAACTGATTTCACCATACGATAGATGTTGTACATTTTTTTTGTTCTATAAACAGCTTTCAACAAATACAGCAATTATTTCTTGTCTTCCCAATGTACACTATGTTTTGCTTAGGAATGCAGTTTTTTGACATTGTTATAAGTCCTCCATTCTCAAATGCGAATAAAACCTCCTAAATACTCTTCTCTTGGAAATAATGGCAACCCCCCCTCCTCCCTTGGCCTTCCCACTGTGTTTATTTAGATCCTTCATGGGAGAGGGCATAGAAGAATAATCTTGAGCAGGTTGTAATTCACTTGCAGCAATTTACGAAATATTCTCAGTAATGGAGACCAAAAGGCAAGCTGGGAAAGAGAGAAGAGGTCCAACGATCTGCTGATACAGGTTTTTAATATATTGGTAACAAAATAAAATCATTTTGTCATTCTCTAATGTAATGAGTTTTTTTCTTCCTTTCTCAGAAGTATTTAAATAGACAGAGATTTGGCAAAGTATATTAGGGAAAATTAGCTCATCTCAGTATGCACTTAAACTCGTGATTCACCTTATGCATGTGAAGTCATTCAATTCAGTGTAATCATGTGCTTAAATGATGGCAGGATCAGGGCATCACAAACAGATTCATTATTGCAATAATGAGTTACAGCACAAGGTCTTATAATGAACAAATTCTCTTTTATTTGGCTTTTAGTAGTACACTAATAGACCTTTTAAAGAGAAAGGCAGTTTTATAGACTGAGTAGGGGCATGTAACACAGTTTCCTAGACCCAAGTATTAGAAGAAGATAAGAACGGAAAAGGAAGTGTGGAGAAGTTTGTCAGACAAATTATTCAACAGACATTTACAAATGTGGAAAGTGATTCCCCTGGAACACAGAAAAACTCAAATTACCCAGGCAGTGTGTTAACAGAAATTCAGTTATTGTCTTTAAAAATCTGTGTATAGAGATTTATCCGTGATGCGAAGTGAGTGTGCAGCAGGATGTGGCCTTATGCATTTCCCTCAAAGAGTAAGGGTGTGGAGTAATGTTTGGCCAACAGAAAAAGAGGACTTCTCTTAAATTCTTACTGTGTGGAAAATGTGACCTAGAGGAAGGGACATTATTTCCAGAGCTTAAACAGATCTCAGAACTCAACAAATCCTTTTTCAATCAAAAAATCACTAGAAAGTTACTCAGAGCAAAGAAAGCATTTATCTGGTAGAAGAAGATCCCTTATATAAAAGAACTTAAAGCCTTTTTATAAGGATTTCTAGACCCAGATCATTACTATAAAGCTAGTTTTCAGCTGGACTTGAGCTTGTTTATATTAGATTTTAGTTGGCCTTCTGGTAGCATTTTGGATTTTCAGAATAGTTTCAAAACACACCAGAAAGTACTAAAGCAGAAACGTTTGGAGCAGAGTCTTCAAGATGTCAAAACCTTTCAGGATGTGCTAATGAGGCATGCTTGAATATATTCAGAATATATTAAAAAATAATAGATTGAGAATAAAACGACAACAATCTCCATCTTCTGTCCAGGAGTGGAGGTTTTTTCATGAAAATTTATACCAAAGAAGAATATTTTTGTGCATATAATAGGAACACATTTGTCTAGCTTTCAGTGTTACCTAGAGTATCTGTATGTGGGCACACACATAGATCTGTTTCCAAGTGAATCTACCTTGAGGAAAAAAGTACAGATGAGGGACAAGGCAGATGGCATTCTGGCAAAAATCCTTGGAATGCTACTGGGTGTGGGATCTCAGTCCCACTGAGCTCTGCTGAAATCAAAAACCCCAACAGGCAGTGCTTGGTTTTTACATCGCCATGAAGGGGGGAATGTGTTCAGTGACACTGCACCAAGGGGGAGCTGCCTGGAGCCTCAGCAGAGCAGTAACCTCCTCAACACTTGTTGGCTGAGAAACTTCAGAGAAGGTGACATCAATAATGTTGTTGCTGTGGTTGGGCGTGTGCTGACCAGGGCAACAACACGATAAAGACGTCGAATTTTAAAATGCTGCATGAGAAGAAAGCAATGGAGGAAAAGAGTAAAGATCACTATCACCTGATGATCTTCAAAAAGGAATAAATCACCATAAAATTATCCGCAGAAGTTGCCAAGCTGAAGCTCTGCTTACAAAGAAACTTTCTAAAGGACTTTTTATGTGATGGCAAATGCTCCAGAGCATGGTTAAGGTTCATACTAAAATATTACTCTGAAGAACAAGGTCTTCTCTTCTGCTAAACTTATATATTGGAAGCAGCATATCAAGTACTGTACTACTCGTAATATTATCTCCATAATACATTAGTTGGTTTCTTGGTGTTTTAAGAGTCTGAGAGGAAAAAATGTCACACTTCTGTCAAATAAAAATTTCTATTAAGAAAAATAAAACTTACTGATGGGATAACTTAAAAAATTAAGTCACAGCAAAACTGCTGTCACCAAAAATTGAAATTTATTCTTTTTTCTGCTACAAGTGAGGTCCCCGAATATGAATTTGGGTAAAAAACCATGCTTTCCTCTGACCTTCCTACTTGACTGTAGCTGTATGTATTTTAGGCATCAGTATGTCTCATTTTTAAGAACTCAGTGAAGTTGAGCAATGTAAAAAGACAAAAAAATTTCCAGCTATGCAGGAACATAGCTCTGACTAATGGAAACACCATTTTAAAAGCATTCAGAGAATAGAAGATAACCTTTTATTAATATTCTATTCTTTCTCTTTTCCCCACTCTCTATTTTCAGGTGCCTGCAGTCATTCAGTTAAAGCCTCTTTGATCCTCCTTCCTTTCTCAAACAATAAGATGGATATGCTTGTGTTACAGAAGATGAGACCAGGATGTGAACAGTGATTTATTTTTCCCTTGGACAGCATATGCATCATCCTTTCCATTAACTCTAAAGGAATGACCAGATGCGTAATCGTTTTTTGACACAGAGTGGGATTCATCTCATCTAACCTTGCCATCCTGAGACGAGTAGCTAGTTCATCTAGGCTCCTTCTGCAACTACCAGTAAGAAAAACTTCCTTTTCAAAGGAACTCACCCTGCCTCTTTTAGCCAGCTATCGTCGCAGGTGAGCGCCTCTGCACTGACTACAGAGGGACTCCACACAGCTCATTTTCAGGCAGCCGAGGCAGGCTGAGATTAAATCCCACTCAAAACTTCCAAACAGGCACCTCAAAGACATTTTCAAAAGAAATTCCCTGATTTGAACTGCTGGCAGACTTCTGTATACCAGAGCTGCTGAAAATGTAACTAGGCACCTGTATGCATCTCCAGGCATACAGACTTAAATCCCATTGAAAGTCAGACTTACATAGGCAATGACCTCTATTAAACCCAAGTCTTAATCATTTGGTGCAACTCTCATGCTGTGGCAACAATCCATAATTTAAGTAGCATTTGGTAACAAAGCAGATCCCGTGCATTGTCGACATCTTGTAACCCTATTAACTCTCACATAATGGACTTGTCTTTGCTATATTTCTAAGCTTATTGAAACGGACTGTAATTAGCACTTCTTTTTTTTATACAAATCACTTGACCCCAAGAGCCCGCCCTTACACCACTGCTAATAACCAGTGCAGGTGATCGAAGTCTGAGATGAAGATGGACTCAGACAGAAGGGTTTGCCCATGCAAACCTGGAAGCCAAACTTCAGTTTACTTCTAGAGTTCAAGCAGGAGTAATGAAAACTACTTCAGAGAAAAAAGCACTTTTGAGGTAAAATAATATTTATCTTGCTTTACCTCATAATGTTCTGCCTAAATGTTTTATCTCTGAACATGCTCCTTAAAAAGAAGTTTGGTGTCCTTATGAGCACAGATCAGAGCAGAAGCTCTGGGTAAACACTGTTGATTCCTAATGCTTTTTGCACTCATCAGTCTTTTCTAGCAAATAAGATCAGGGAACACATCTGTTTCGTCCTTAAAGCTAGTTTTGTTGTAATCATTATTATTTCAAGTTTAGAAGATGATCTAATGTATGTGGATTCTGTTTTTTGTCAGGCAAGATCCTTCCCTACACAATGCTCCCTGGAGAGGAGGGCTCATGCAGAGCTGGTTAAAGCACTGCTCAGACAGCTGGGAAAGCAGAGCCTGGCTTGTGCTGTGTGTGCCTCCAGCTTAGCCTGAGGTTATCCTCTTGACTTTTCCATGCCCAGTCTATCATAGCTGTCTGTGCATTTTCTATGGTGCCTGAAAAGAGATGAGTGGAATAAAACGTGCTCTGCAGGTCCCCACTCTCCATTCACTCCAGAGGTAGCCCCATGACTAGCTTGAACAAATTACCTCATTTTTTAGGCAGCCAAATAGATGGGTTCAATGCCATCCTTAATCTTCTCAAACTTCAGCTCCCTCAACTCTTAAGTTAGTTTCTTTTGTCTGCTTATAAACTTCAGGATAAAAAAAAATGGTGCTTTTTAATTCTAATCAATGCAGACTTCAGATGTTGCCTACACTATCATGATAATTTAAGTGAAACAGAGTGTTACCTAATGACTTGTATCTTTCTTTCACATTACAACTAAATAGTATTTTACCATGGTAGTAAAAACAGACAGACATACCGGAAGACTCTGAAAACAAAACAGAAAAACAGAAGTAGAAAAATGGGCTTAATAAAATCTTCTTCAAGTAAAAGCTCAAACAAAGAGTCTACTTTTACCATAAGCATGTTATTGTCAACAGCGGCATCTCTATTAGGCTTGTTCCCTTACCTAAACATTCCTATTACTGTCATTTCTCAGGGTTGTCATATTCACTGCCTTGACAGCACAAACACTATGCTGTAAAATCTGTCAGAGAGGCCAGTTGATTTCCTACATCTTCTGACACTTGCAGGTCTTTAATATCAGGCTGTCAGAACACCTAAGAGAAAGGCGGGTGCTTCCCTGCTCAGTGCCGTTACTGTGACTACCATCACACATACTTTAATCATTAGCCTTATACTACTATGAAATCCTGACTTTTATGCCCTTGGAGTCCCATGCTAGAAAATGCTGCTGGCATAAATCTATCATAGAGGTTAGCTGGCTCACTTACCCATGGAGTTATATTTGTCAAATAGAAGCCTTTACATTTTACGAAGCTTATGTAGTTTTTTCTTAAACTTTCTTCTGTGTTTTTTGTTTGTTTGGGGTTTTTTTGAGAGGGGAGCTGTGGGTGTCACGATTATTCAGTGATAAGCATAGATAAAACTCAGCTGCTTAAAATAAACCTCTCTACACCTGAACCATTTTGTCTTTTGGTGTACTAACGTAGCAGATGAGCTCGGTGGGCAGTTTTCTGTAATGCAAAACTCCTTTGATTCAATATTGAAATGAAACTGAGAGAAGAGCAAGAGTAAATTAGACTAGAGCAGTCAATGGCCTTTGATTATGGCACTCACTTCACAGGGAGAAGGGTATCTGTATTCCTGCTCCTACTCTGCTCCTGTCCCCCAGTGACGCTGAACGAACTATTTCCTGAGATAATAATTATCCTGGGATAGGCCTTTTTGAATGACTCCTGTTTTAGCATTCCACTTTGTATCCAAAAAAAATTTAAAAGCTTGGTAAAAAATATTTTACAGCCCCCAGATCAGGGTGATGCCCCGAGATGTAGCAGTCTCTGCTACTACTAACAGTCAAATTAATCACACAGGGTGGCATGGCTCCACAGAAGCCACATGGTCGATGGATTTAGGAAATCCCATTGCAAGAATTAAGAGTGTGATCAGCCAAGCACATACTTCCAGGTGGTATGAGTCAGGTAAGCCTCCAGAAACCATAGGTGAATTTTTATGTAGCTTTAAGTGACTGTATTGGTGATGCTCTGAGTTTCTGTTCACAGGGAAGGGAACAAAAATGTAGGTCTTTAGTACTTTAATTGCCAAAGAACATTTGCTGCAGGAACACAATAACTTTTATAGGCACAAATCCATGCACACCCTGAAAAAGCATTAGTGGAGAATCAACAGACTTGTGGTTGAGGCGGAGGTAGGACAAGTTTGGAGATCAGTTCCAATAACTGTCGTACACCCTGACAGTACAAGTCACTTAATTTCCCTGTGCCTCAGCTCCCTATGCGCAACAGAAAGCAGTAACACTACTTTGTTCAGCTTAACTCTTCAGACCAACTGGGGCAGGAACTCTTAGAGCTTGCCCAGTGGAGACTCTAGGCATTATTAAAAAAATCATAAATAATAACAGAAGTGTTTACTGCTGTAAGTCAACAGCAGATCACCTGGCTGCATGTGCACACAAGGCATCAGCTGAACCATGGGAGATAACACACAGTGTCACTTCCTTGGGCCGCTCTGTTCCTACCAGCTGCCAAATCACTCTCACCTCTCATCGAGTAATGGCTAAATACTGTAAGGAAATGCAGTCTGGCTGCTATTGCTTGCAGTAATGAATGCTGCTGTCAAGCATAACAAATGTCGTATGTCATAACAGCATTTATGACACTAATACTGAATCACTGGATAGCATCCAATAAAAATCTATGGTGAAGTAATGGGACGTAGCTAGAGAGTATTGAAAATGTATCCTGAGTTAATATAGTTCTTATAGTTTCAGGTATACACAAAATATCTTGTAATAATACAGCTAAGTGATAGTTAAAAACCAAAAAGTCTCACTGTAGGCTACATCAGACGTTTTGCAGATTTATGGTACTTAGAATGCAGCTCCTTGCAGTGATCCCTGCCAAGGACTTAAGCGGGGTTAACACTTTTGACTGTTTTGTGGCATCTCCTATGCTTTAAGTGTCTGAAAGATATGAATTGTTTTTCACTAGTTGTCCTGGACTGACTGGTACATTACTGCTTTTATTAACAGCTAAAAAAATATTTTTAATTCTTTATGGATTATTCATCCCTTGCCTGAGAAGCCAGCACAGGTCAAGTCTGAATGAGTTTGTCTCAGACCCTGCAAACTGACTGCTCTTTCAAGCCTAAGTCCATGACGTGTAACAGTTTCCAAAATAAAATCGTCCTACTAGACCCAAGAAGTCTCTCGTATATCAGGTTAAGATATAAAATGTGCCTTGAACTGTGTTTCTTTTCCTTGAACTTGCCATTTGTAATACTACTGATTGCTTGGAGATGTTGCTCTTTTCTGTGCTCACAGAGACAGTTACACACTAAAATTATGAGGTAGGGCTTTGTAAGCCCAATCCATCCCTCTCCTAAGACTGCATAAGCATAGGTAGCTTAAATTCTTTTAATTTAAATTCAGGTTTCCAAAGCAACACTGTCAAACACCTTCAACAATCTTCTACAACAGGGTTACAGCACTGGTGGATAAGGGAAGAGCAACTGATGTCATCTACCTGGACTTGTGCAAAGCATTTGACAGTGTCCCACATGACATCCTTGTCTCTAAATTGGAGAGACATGGATTTGACAGATGGACCACTCGGTGGATAAGGAATTGGCTGATGGTCGCACTCAAAGAGTTGTGGTCAACGGCTCCATGTCCAAGAGGAGAGCAGTGACGAGGGGCGTTCCTCAGGGGTCGGTGTTGGGCCCGGCGCTGCTCAACATCTTTGTCGGTGACACGGACAGTGGGATCGAGGGCACCCTCAGCAAGTTCACCGACGGCACCCAGCTGTGTGGTGGGGGACAGGCGGGAGGGCAGGGATGGCATCCCGAGGGACCTGGGCAGGCTGGAGAGGGGGGCCCGGGCAAACCTCATGGAGTTCAACAAGGCCAAGGGCAAGGTCCTGCCCGTGGGCCGGGGCAATCCCCAGCACAAACCCAGGCTGGGCCCTCGAGGAGTGGCTGGAGAGCAGCCCCAAGGAGAGGGACTGGGGGGGTTGGTGGGGGGAAAACTGCCCATGAGGCAGCACCGTGCGCTGGCAGCCCAGAACCCACCCGTGCCCTGGGCTGCAGCCAGAGCAGGGGGGGCAGCAGGGCCGGGGGGGGATTCTCCCCCTCTGCTCTGCTCTGGGGAGACCCCCCTGCAGTGCTGGGGCCAGCTCGGGGGCCCCCAACAGCAGAAGGACCCGGAGCTGCTCGAGCGGGGCCAGAGGAGGCCACGGAGATGCTGGGGGGGCTGGAGCAGCTCCCCTGGGAGGCCGGGCTGAGAGAGTTGGGGGGGTTCAGCCTGGAGAAGAGAAGGGTCTGGGGAGACCTTCGAGCGGCCTCCCAGGGCTTAAAGGGGGGACAGGAGAGGTGGGGGGGGACTCTGGATCAGGAGCGTAGAGATAGGATGAAGGGTAATAGTTTTAAACTGAAAGAGGACGGATTTAGATGAGATCTAAGGCAGAAATTCTTCCCTGTGCGGGGGGTGAGGCGCTGGCCCAGGGTGCCCAGAGCAGCTGTGGCTGCCCCCTCCCTGGAAGGGTTCAAGGCCAGGTTGGATGGGGCTTGGAGGAACCTGGGCTGGGGGAAGGGGGCCCTGCCCGGGGCAGGGGGGGTGGGACTGGATGATCTTGAAGGTACCTATCAACTCAAACCATTCTGTGATTCTATGATTCTCCTCTGGTAAACAAGAATGATTTTGGGGCAGAATCTCAGGAACTTATTTTCTGTACAAGGAAGCTGTGAGTTAGGTTGTGTTCCTCCATACTGGGAGAACTTTTGCTTGAAATATGTGCCCTGGTTCGGGCTGGAATAGAGTTCCTGTTCATTTTGGCAGCGGGAGGAGTGCTGCAGCACCCTGAGACCCCAGGGGCTCCCCAGGTCCCAGTGCCCTCACCTGTGTGCGGGGGCGAGGGGAGCACAGCTGGAGGGCTGGGCCCCGATTGGCTGATATTCCATGTCATGTGACATTGTGCTCACCATATAAAGGCAGGAGAGGGCTGGGAGGAGCTCTCACTTCTGGGAGTGTGGCTGCTGTGACTTTGTGTTTGGGATCGTCAGCTGGGAGCAGGTGGGTGTTGGTCGGCGGGTGGTGAGCAGCTGTATTGTACATTACCTGCTGATACTGCCATCAGTGTATTATTCTGTTACTGTTATTAAACTGTTTTTGTCTCAACCCGCGAGTCTCCCTTTGCCCCTCCGATTCCCTCCCCGTTCCCAAGTGGGGGGAGGGTGGGTGAGCGACTGTGTGGCATTTAGCTGCTGAGTAGGCTCAAACCACAACAATATGCCATTGTACTCCTGTGATTCCATTCCCAGGGATGCAGATCTCTTTCATCTGGATTCTCCAGATGAAGGGATGATTCCATAATACAGGTAAGTTTGTTATTAACTTTTATATTTTGCGATTAAATTAATCTGACATTTCCATTAGATGATACTTTTGTGTCTATTCTTTCTTTCCACTGTGAGTCTTCAGATCTACTGCCTTTGAGTTAAAGCTGCAAATTCATGTAGCTTTGTTAAATTACATCTGTTTTAAAAGAGGGTTCATATGTGGTTCTAGATTTTCTCAAAAGCTTGAGATGTTCAGTATTGAGATTTTGGTTGCAGCAGCTACTAGGAAAAAACAGGCTCAACTACTGGGGAAAAAAACAGGTTCTACTTTCAGGTCCAAACTCTGAGTCCCATATGTATCCAATCCAAAGGTTTGATTCAGATTCAGCTCCTGTTTTCCTTATGCGGTACTAATACATTTGCCAGGGAGTTGGTTGGGTTTCACAAGAGCTTTAGCAACATAACCAAAGCAACCAGGCCAGGCTGCATAAATGGAATTTCAGCAAGTACTTTGAACAGAACCTCTTCCCAAATTTGTTTTTCTGTAATTGAAAAATGTCTTTCAAATGTAACCACTCAGCATAGCTCTGAACTGTATCCAGAATGGTCATAAACTGCTGCTCACAGGCTAAGGGCCAAGATTTTAACTTCAGATATAAATGCAGTAGCAGATGCCAATACTGCTAACACTGAAGTCTGGCCTGATAAGCTTGATTTTAAAGGATTTGCTTCTTTGCTCTCATTTCTGCTTGCAAAATCAAGGAGTGTGGTTAAAGCAGAACTCAGATGAAATATTTTTGGGGGAAACTCACCATGACAACTCTATCCAACACAGGCTTCTGGTCTGCTTTAATCTTACCATAATCCAAATAGTTTGTAATGGAGCCTTCTCCAGACTCCCTTATTCTTCAGGAGCAATAAGCAGGTCAAGAACCTCAGCATTAGCTTTAATTCCTTCCATCAAAACATCCCAGCTATATACAATTTCACCACTTCTTCCATGACATCTCCAGTGAATCACCTTTAGCTCCTTCTCACAATGTCCTCCCTAATACTTACCACTCTGTCATTCTGCCTTCCCCATAGCAAAACACTGCTACTGAGATCATCGTTAACGATTCTCACCATACCACTCTCGACAGCCTCCACTCCTCAACTACACCAATTCAAACTTCTTTCTCCAAAGACATCTCATTCATTTAGGTTTTTTTCAACTCCTTCCACTCCACCTGTTTAGCTTGCAATGTCTCATTTACCTAATTCATTCAGAAGTCTTTATGCCTAGGAGTTCCACGACTCAAATAACTTATCGACACTTTCTTCAAAACCACAGAAGACTTGAATAAGATCAATTGAAGCCAGTGATGTCAAATTTCCTCAATCAGAAAGCTGTTCAGCAGAGTTCCTTCTGCTTCAGTAAAGGCACCTGTTCTTTAATGTTCTTCATGCTTTTAGTAATGGCTGTTGAAAAAACAGCCTTCCACAGGACTTACTGCAAGTTCTGAAGTCTGAACAGGGGCAGACACTATAGACGGTTTAACAGGTAGAAACATGTCAGCAATAAATCAAGAAGGCAGGCGGGAAAAATTGACTCTTATATTGTATCAACCTGCTTATTCTTGTTTTACCCCAAAGTGAAGAACGCATCTCTATAGGCAGCAGCCCTAACACCTCTTTTACTTTCACTGCATCCTAATTACCAGTGTACAGCTTAGGTTTTCAGAATGACTTAGGTCACCAAAGTTTCAGCTTCTGCTGAAAGTTATTTTGATTTGGCATCCAACCCTCAATTATATTTCTGGTTAATACCCATGGTGCACTAAGAACTGCCCCAATTGAATTGCACAAGTGATGCTTTCTTTGAAGGATGGACCACTGTCCTGGCCATAGACTACGAACAAAGTAAGGACTACAGTGCTCTGCAGCTACTGATCATTTAGCAAAGGAACAGAAGTTTCAAAAAGGGATCCAGCCTAAGGAAAAATCTAGTTTCTGTATTTACTGTAGCTGTTCCTGAGCTAGTATGTCTGGGATAATAAGGATGAGAATTCCAGCAGACAGGTGATAATGACTAGAAATAATTCGATCTTATCTGTTTCTCTATCCCTATTGGTGAAATATTTTGTTCCTCACAATTTTGTTTTTGCACCACAGTAAATCATGGGTAAATTACTGATTAAATCTGAGGTCCTAAAGACATCAAGTAATTGTAATAACTAATATTAGAAAATCATTTAACTCTTAAAATCTACTGATTAACATGTAATTCATATGATTCTTTTTGTTGTTATAAATACAGTTTAATTTAAAGATAATCTTCTAATCCACTGTATTAAAAAGCAATTATGGCAAGAGTGCATTAACTAAGAATCAGCTGCACATCCCAGAGACATAACAGATCCAGGACTTTATTAGAACACATTCACGTGGTGGTGACTGAACAACTGGGGAGGGCATCGGTTAATCTACTTAATTATTTAATGCAATGGGATTTAATTTGCTAATGAAATTCACAAAGTTGTTGCATACTGAAAACATGCTGGCTTACCAACACCAACCACAGCGGCTCACCACCACACAGACACTCTTCCCCTCATTTGCAGACATGGTATTGTGGTGCTGAATTGGTGATATGCAGCAGCAATACTGGGAAAGGCTTCCCAGAAGCCCTTTTAGTGGAACTATGAAACTGAGATGCAGGAAGAAGAAACAGCATCCGTGATCAAGCCATCCTGTGCACAAAACCAACAAAGCTTCTGCGGGTGTCTCCTGGCCTGAGATACACTGATACTTTTAAGGAAATCTGGAATCATTAAGTCTAAATTTTTCGACAGAAGTGTAGAATCCTCTCTAAATTAAAGAAATAAGGAAAAAAGACAAACCGACACAGGAAGAACTCCCTTGTTTTGGATGCTAAAGAGAGATTCTGCTTAAAAATTAAAATCACATTTTCCCTTCGTACTTGAATACCCATAATTCAAATACTTAAGTCAGCAAAAACTGCTGAGTATTGGATCTGAATGAACAGAAGAAGTCAATGGCAAATTCAAGATTAGAACTTGCATCTGTTTCTTAGAACATTAAGTCATGTCAGAAAAACTCCTTTTGAAATTCTCTTAGTACTACACAGATCAGTTCTCACCACACTGGCTGCTTCAATGGGATACATGGAGTCAGACTTTAATTCCTCTGAAAGGCACAGGCATATTACAAATGGTTAGCATCCTCCATTGCCTGTGTATGCAATTCGTATACTCATTTGTCTTCTGCACAACTGTATTTCAACCTTATTTTCATTAGTAACTTGTACTGTGTTTGGATTAATTATTAAATGAAAAAGAGTATCATTATATATGGCAAAGATGAAAAGCTTTCAAATGAAGACTTGTAATTCCCTCATTGAGGGTATTATACTCTCTGCCTCTCAGAGTATATTATAAATCCACACATGCTCAAGTGCTGAAGTTCTTCGCCTGCATCCCAGTTAAGTAAAACAATGTCCCCTTTTTGGTATCTTCAAGCTGCAAGCTTTAGGTGGTCTGAAAACAGAATGTGGCCCCAGTACTTTTATATTCTTTATTGATATTAGCTGTATCTCACTAATCTGCCCTACGGAAAGAGAGATGTATCCTTGTTTCAAAGTCAGATTTATCTGAAGAGTTGCATTTTCATTGTTTAAAAGCCTGGCCTAAGTCTGAAGTATGACAATAACTAAAAGAAATCAAGTCTGAGCAGAGATTTGTTGATGTATACCAATGATTGTTTCTTAAACTTCAGCCAACTATGATTTTAGAGTTAAGGCAAGCATAGAAACCAGAACCATTTCAAATCAACCGGATTTCATCTGGGCTGGTAAATTATTTTTAAGTGTGTAGTATCAATTAAGAAGAATAAACTGCCCAAATTGTTTTTGGCAGAAGAGGAAAGTTCTGTTTGGAGGACACAGGCATAAAAGATAAAGAAGTGTATCAAATTAAGCAAGAGGTCACTCATGAAAGAACAAAATACAGGCAATGTTAAAAAAAAACAAATTATGGTTAGGTGAGTTAAATCTACATAGGAGCTAGGCTCTGAAGAGCAAAAACAGTGGCAGGGATGCAACAGGAGAAATCCCATACTGGAAGAAATCTGAAGTTAATTTTTTCTCAATAAATGCCCCACAACATTGTGGCTATGAACACTGCTGACACTAAAGGGTGTAAAAAAAAAAATTAAGCAAATTAGCAATGAAAGAGTAGTTCAAAATTAGCATTTTTCTGTGGGTTAAAATGAGACAGGATGTTAACTGGAGGTAGCCGTGAGACACAGAGTACTGTAGAGGGGTGTGCAGCTAACAGGGGTTACCTTCTAATCACCGCTGCTGGTTGGATGTAGGAGAAAGGCAACGTGAGGTAAAAATATGCAATAAGGCATCTATGTACAAGTGTGTTTGAGATGGCTGGTTCTGCCAGAATTCAAAGCCATCACCTGGTTAATACAGAGGTCTGGGGAGCATATGACTTGGCTCAGGGAGCAAGGATGAACTAGGGAGAGCTGTATTTGTAGCTGGAGTATGTCATGGAGAAAGGAATGACAGTCACCTGGGATCACCCACAGGGGACAGTGGGGTGGACTGGGCTTCCTCCAGAGACAATGGATAATTCCCAATGCATTAGATTTCTAGAGTGGAGTGAGAAACTGCATTTTTGCTGATTGATACTAGTCATTAGAAAAGTAGCTGAGCAGAATCAGGAAAGTTAGGAAAAACAGCTTCCCAAGGAAGCACAATGATATCCTGAGATGAACCGTGAATCGGTTTGCCTGTATGTTCTTGCCGTCACTTCACGATTCAGCATTCCCATTTCCCTCCCACCTATTCTGTGATTTCGAGAAAAAACAAAACTAAGACAATGTTGTGAATACACCTGATTTGCTTAAAAAATGAAGGCTTTCTCATCCTGTTTGTATGTGGCTGAACTTTATGAGCTGCATTTATATTGCCTAGTTTGCACAGTCTGGGGCCAATCTGGATGTTTTTAAGTAAGAGTTATTCATTTAGCAGGAACAGGTAATTCACTGACTATCTGAATTGTTTAGGCAAATTCCCTGCACTGTCAAAGCTTTTGCTTCTTATGTGCTTATGCAGCTTATCTATTACTCTTTGAAATGCATGCCTAGAATCTTTTACTGCATTTTCTCAGCTAGAAACCTACATCTAGATTCAAAAATTATGACATCAGAGGCAAAATACCAGCAACACCAAGTCCTGAAAGTCATCTCTCTCTTTTCCCACTACTATTAAGCTCCAGGTTTCTGAACTTACGGACCTGATGGAGAATAAATACATGTTTTGTATTTGATTTATTTCTATGTTATTAAATCTTGTTTGTGCTTCACCGAGATACATGTAACAATGTGAACTTATTTCACGCCACAATGGATCATGTCATCTAAAGTCATTATTCCCATTGGAAATACTGCAGTTGCTTGCAGGCTTGGAAGCACATGATATTCCCAACTCAAGATCCTGTGATGGGAATGAAATTCATAGTAAGTTGGTAATTACATCTGGTCCTATACTGTGAAGATACAGGTACTCAGAGACAAGCACGTCAATACTCTGTGTTTATACTTTTGCAAGATAGGAGAAATTCAATTTTATTCAGCTATCTCCCAGTGACTTTCTGCAACTATGTAACAGCAGAACTTTTTTCACTTTTTATTTTAAAGATAAATTGCTTGGTGCACTATCAAGGATACTTAGAATTTAAGAATAGAACCTATTAGTCTGTCACTCTTTCAGAGACACAGACCTTGAAGAGTCTGAACAAGTAGTCTTTATGTGACAGCATAATAAGGATGTCAGGCCCCCTCCCCCAATCTTCTTGAACGACATTTTCCCCAGCAGGGAAAATTAATACATTTCAAATTTATAACGTGCCAGAAAACATACATCAGCCATCAGAATGATTTTCTAAGATGAAGCAGTATGGAAACCACATTCTTAATCAACTTTTATAAACCAGCTCTTTTCCTTTTTCCAAAAAAAAAAAAAAGAAAGAAAAAAAGAAAAAAAAAAAGTGCTTCATAATGCTTTTACTGTGTAGCATTAGATTTGCTAGTGAAGTGTGGAATATTTTTCTTCTTATGTTATTAAATTTCAAAGACATACTCCTTAGGGCTTGTCTTAAGTCTGTCATCTGTGCTGCTAGTAAAGACTCTCAACACTTGGACAGCAGCATCCCTCCCCTTGGATCCTACCAGCAAATCAATCAAAATGGCACCACCTCTCTCCGATGCACACTTTCAGCAGTGTGCCAGAAAATGTTTATATTTCAACACTGCTTAGCTGGCTTTTGTCATCACTTGAGAATTGTCTGTATCACTTAGCAAGAAAGGGATGCACACAAAGGGGTTATCTCCTTAGTGTCAGAGGAAGCACAATTATATTATTTGATCACAGCAAAGAGTGGCTGGTATACCGCAAAGGATGAAAAAAAGATAAAAAGTTAGGAAATTTAACAAAGGCAAAATGATAAGTGGAGGAAAGAAAAAGGAACAAATAAAGAGAAAATGGAGATGAATATAAATAAGAGGAAAATGATATAGCATTAAAGAATATGAATCAAGAAAATATTATGTCAACAGGAAAAGTAAACATGCTAGAAAAAATAAATTGAGATAAAAGGAAACAAAATGAAACAAATCCAGCAGTTTCAACATTAAAATAAGAATCAAGATGTCATTATTGATGTTCTCCCTGCCAGTACCTTCTATCCTGTTTCCTAGGTGTGTGCAGACACCTATCTATAAATTATTGCTCACCAGTGGAAAACAAAAGACAAACATCAGTTCAGGGAGAAAAGTGTACCATCTTCTACCTTGCCGAAGATGGGAGATTTCACTTTCCAGTATTTCTAAGAACCTCAGGAGCAGTTCAAGCTACAGAGCAAACTAAAACCAGATGTCCTTGACAATGATTCATGTCAACAAAACGGGAGCATATCCAAAGCACTCAGATGTTTGTGTCACTGACCTGCCTGTAGGGAAATACTAAGACTCTACAGGGCAAACCAGTTCCCCCATCAGCATCAGGCATGTGATGGAGAATCAGAAACAAGTTAGAAAATCTGTGAGCAATCCAAGAGTCCAGAATTATATCAGTCACTTGCTGTGAAAGGGCTGAGCCCAAGTTAGGAGTCTTGCAAGTGAAATGGGAAGGTCTAGAATGGTGTTAAAATGAACAGGTAAAATCTGAGCTTACAATGTCTCAGAGCCAATGCAGTAGAACAAGGTAACTGCAGCATCAGCTAAGGACTTTTAAATCCCTCAGAACACAACTGAATTAGACCTAAGTAGATCTGCAAGCATCTTTGGGGAAAAGTTAAGAATATTGAATGGTGGATCCCACTGACTGGATGCGGAGATGTAGCTTATATGTATTCCAGAAGAACGGATCAGTCACAGGAAAAACAAATGCTGGCTTTGCATGGCATTTGAAGCTGAGAAGGCGACTGGTAGTTGGTAGTAGTTTAAAGCACTGCCAGTTTCCTGATTAGCTCCCTTAGAAATAAAACAAACAGAGATGACAGATGATGATGTCCCTATCACTGAGCGATAGTTGTTGCTACACAAATCATGTTATTTTCTGTTTAGAGGAGGCAGCATGGTTATATCATTAAAAGAATTGCTGACAGCTCCTGTTATTAACGGTCCCAAATGTGCCTCCTGCCATCTGTGATGGGTGAAAGATAGTAGCAGGCAATGATCTGCATTGAAGTTAGCTTTCCCAACTACACTTAATGAAAAGGCAGAATTTTTTGAAGAACAGATCTATTTCTTAGTGGCCTTAAGAATGCTCTTGATATGAGTCATCTGCTTTGTAAAATATGGTAATTTCACAGGGAAGAGCCACTGTTCTAAGGAGTAAAGATACAGCCTGCCTTTATGAATGTTTTATCATTACAAGCAAGTTTGGTGGGAATTGACTTTGATATCAGTAAAGTGAACCAGAACTAGGAGGTTTGGCAACTTTCAGAGAAGTAGCCCGACTTTGAGGCATCGTGTCTGTCTGCGACAGGCTACAGTCTCTGTTCATCTTGATTGTTTGTCCAGGACACTAGGCATCTTCATCGCCCCAAACAGAAGTGCCGAGAGATTGCAGGGCTGCTCTCCCCCTCAACCTTCACTTGGAGGGCTTGTTGACATACACCTTTTGCTATAACTGAAGTTTGGGCAGTGCTGGGGTTAAAATTTTTCATTACTTTTCTTTTGCAATTCTAGTATGTTGGGGTATTTTTCTGTCTAGAAGAATATGATAGTTAACCAAGCTGGGGCTAAAATGGCAGTCCCAGATTTCTTGCAACGCAAGTCTAAAAATTTCAAAGAATCAACTTGAAAAATGATCAAAAAAACAGAGCAAGCTGCAAAAATGGCTTGTGTTTTTTTTTTATATAAATCAATAGAACCCAACTGACTCGGTGCTTGATGATTGCTCTGAGCACTTCTGCAAGCACAATGGGAGAGAAAAGCATGTACAGGACTGAATTTCACTGACAGGTCAAGTGCCAGCAAAGGTGCCTTTGCTGGCAAGCTAGTTAGATCTCCAATTTATCCAACATAATGAACACACATTCTCTTTCCATTCTAAACTGAAATTATAATCTATCTCTGAATAGAAAAGTTTCTCAATCCTCTAATTTACAGTCTGCTAAATACACAAAACGTATTAAGCTTTATAGTGTTTGTAATGAGGTTCTAATCATGCTAAAAATTGTGTCTTTATAGAAATCTTCAGGTGCAGCATTGCAAGCTGACAACTGGATTTGCATCTGCTTTGGCTGTTCTGAGAACTAGCATTAAAGAAACTTGCTTTGGGATAGAAATAGATGAATGCCAAACTTTTCTTAAATAAAAGAAAGGGGTTTTTTAAAGTGAAGATGAAGAAAGTTGGCCATTTTTTTTTTCCCTTATCAAGTAAACAATGTAAATAAAAATATTTCGACTGTTTGTTTATGATGGAAGGATAAAAACCTCACTTTAGGGTCAAGTACACAAAAATTAATTACTGACATCACAGGAAATCCTGCCATCAGTTGCAGCAGACTGCACTCAAAAGACGGACCTTTTCTTAAATTACATTATGCTACTAGTTTTCAAAGAAAAATTAGGGTGATAACACTTAACTATGAAAAAAACCCAACAAAATTCTAAGCTCTGAAAAGTTTCTGTACTGAGATACGCTTGACCCTGGAAAGAGCACAAAACGAACAAGGTGGGTGTGGGGGAGGAAAGGCAGCATAGCTATAAATGTTGCCTTAAACAAACTCAATCTATAGCTCTACTACAGCATTTGCATACCATCCTATATTAATCATGAGTAATTACTGGGAAACAAAAGCAAATCATGGCAGGATAAGAACTGTAATAAAGATATCATTAAAAACATCAGGGGATTTCTATTAAGACCAGATTTAAGAAGGTCATTCTTTTAATGTTAATATTGCCAGCATAAAACATAATTTAATGCAACAGAGCTCAGCTTTTATTTAGGCAGTTATCCTGCTGGATTAATATAACGGTAAAAAAAAAAAAAAAAAAGGTCAATATTTGTATTTAATCTATTTTAGTGCCAAATTAATTTAACAGTACTCATGCTGAGCCCATCTGAGGAAGAGATGGATCTTCGGTTCCAGGATCTAGTCCCGTGGCAGCATGACAAGATGTCTCATACTGTATCAGAAGGATCCCTGAGCTTTGAGCCTCATCTCAGGGTTTCAGTGATGAAACATCACTGCGTATGCCCATCCCGTGTCCGTACAACCGATCTGTTCAGTTCTTGTATCGGTATACTGCTGCTGATTTTTCAGCAGTGTCAAACCAGCATAGCACCAGTGCAATGAGGAGGAGAATCAAGGCCCGATCCCTGTCTCTTGATGCGTCCCAGCTCTCCTCTGGAACCTCGCAGACATAAAACAGAAAGCCACAGGTTTCCTCCCAAGAGAAAAAAGGTGAACTGCTGCTGCATAGCTAGCGCTTTGCCATGAGATACTCCTTACAATCACCAGAAGCAGAGGAGGAGATAAGAGAAGAGATCAAACTAGTGCATATTCTCAGTCATTTACATTAAGTAACTTTGTATCTGAGAATAAAGCGGGCTGAAGAATACTTGGCAAAAAAATCACTGGAAGGCAGATTTGTTCACAGTTCTCATCTCGTGGTCCCTTTGCGTGCAAAGTTCTCATTAACTTGTGCATTTGAAACACGGACCGGATTCTACACAAATTTTCCCAGGAATCCTCAATGTATATTCATTTCGATACCAGAATAAAAATCAGTTGGGCACTGCATATTTCTCCAGAAGGACACTTCAAAAATACCATCCAAATTCTCTTTTAAATATGATACTTGAAATTTCACGTCCACACTGGGAGAGAGAGAGGTTTTCCAGGCAATTTAGAACTACTATTACTTCCAGGTAGATAGGAATCAACCCAGCCAGACAGCCATCCAAGTATTAAATGAAAGAATGGCTGTTGTCCAAAGCTGGGTTTCTGATAGCTGCAGATTGAAGAAGCTGTGGAAGAGCTGTCATTACCAACAGATTTCTGTTCTGTAGTATCCTGGCAGCAGATGCTGCTGTTGCTGACAGGATACTACAGCACCGGGGATGGATGAGAGTGCCTTGCTGCTGTGGCACTGGAGAGACTTGTCAAGTGCTCAAAAGCATCTGCAGGAAGCTGCAAGACAGGAGACTGTTTCTTATTCAAATGGGCACAAACTCCCCACATGGAGACAAAGAGAAAAACATGGGCTGGGAAGAGGTGTACAGGGATAATAATTAAGGAAGTACAATGCTGGGAAAATGAAGCTTCAGAGAAAGCAACAGAAATCTGTGTGCTCACTGAAATGAGAAATGTGACATTTAAATGACCAAGTTTCTGTGAGCAGTCATGGTAGGTGTGTTGTTATCGTGTTTAAGGGATTTCAGCCCTCATACTTCAGGACACAAGGCAGTTGCTACCTGCTTGAGATTGGCCAGAACCACACCACCACCATCACCCCCCAGAATGTTATTGCTGAATTATCCATTACAGGGGTTTTAAACCACTTTCTGAAGCATCTGGTCTTGGCTCCTGTCAAAGGCAAGACATCTTAGCAACTCCAGATGAACCATTGCTCTGATGTGTTATGACAATTTCTGTGTTCCCGCAAATGTCTAGATTAAACTCAATTTTGATTTCAGCTAAATGGTTCACTTTACAAAAATAGCTCATAGAAATACTCAGTGGAAAAAAGAGAGGACAATAACCTGCCTAGAATATTTTGTGACTGTGATAATTAAAATACAGTATCAAGGGCTTTGCCTAGAAATGATTTTAATAAGAATTGTATTATACTGTACAATGTAATGTCAGGCAATAGGTACTCCCAGTCAATTGACAACCCCTCACACCAGATTGGGGAGGTTAATTTGATGCCTGTTTAGATGCTGTGATGGTGCATTGTGACAAATCCACTAAAAGGTTAACCTGGATTGCAACAGCTCTTGATAGTAAAGAAAACATTAGCTAGAAAGCCTGGATGAATGCTAACTTGGTGAGGCTGAGTGTGCCAAAGGAGTTCCTATCAAGAACAGTGAAAAATTATCCCTGGGGTTTAAGCTAAAAAAGGGCATTGAATGGTTTTTGAAAAAGTGAAAACTCTTTTGATTTTAAATCCTTGTAAAGCAAAGTCAGTTTGAAGCTGTCACCATAAACTGAATGGAAGTTTCATTTCAAATCCCTCCCAGCCTTTAATGTTCTAATTGTAAAGGTTAAACAAGCAGTAGAAACACAAGCTGATTAACCCTTGTCTTCTCCTCTCCCAAACCCCAAACCAGCTAAACCTAAACCAGCTAAACTAGACGGAGGCCAGATTTAACATGGCAACTGACAGCTGGTGGAAACACAGATGGAGGAAGAGGAAGATCAAGAAAACAGGAACTCTACCAAACTTGAACATGATGTCTTAGAAGATTTCACTCATCTTAAACTTCTGGCATCAGCTACTTCATAAAAGAGAGAGAGAAAGGGAAGAGTTCTCATTGAGAACTCTTTAACATCCGTGGACACATGAGGAAGATGTCTTGTTCCCCTTTGCTGATCTGGTCTGTCAGAAAGTACAATTCCCAACCCAAAGCAGTTTCCTACTACTACTTTATCAAAATACTTTGTTTTACAACATGCTGGATAAGATCATTCACGGGTCTCCAGAGTCCTTTTTTTTCCGCTGCAGAACCTGGGAGTTATACCTCTCTTCCCTCCAGAAGAGTGAGGACTTATGTTAATTAAATTCACTTCTCTTTGGGAGGGTGGAACGTTCTTCTGTACTGGCATTTTCATTACAGCATTACAAGCTCTCCTCTTCTTCATAAAGCAAGAAACATGAGTGACTTTTTCTGTGTATGTGTGAATTGCCAGACAGCTAGGATAAAGATCCACAGATTCAGAAAGACACACAGGACATACATAGAAGGAGCAGGAAGTATTTCACTGTAACACAACTAAAGGTATATACATTTTCAGTATGTGAATATTTTCATTGGCTTCCAGTGACGGAATGGCTTCCAAGAAGCTATCTATGTGTGAAAAGTTAAGCAAGTGCCTCACTGTACTGAGATAGATCAGGGCAGATTGGTTTCTTATTAATTACTTCCCTGACAGGCTGCCACTCTCTCTATCAATGCAGCCACTCACTGGCATGCAACCTATCTGTTGATTTATGTCATCTCTAAATTTGCATCACATGAAGCTGAATGACTAGGTGACAAAGTTCTGGAGATTTGATGACTTCACATCTATCATTGACTTAACCTGGTTTCCTCTTCTGCAGAGTAAAGGCCATACAATAAGAGGAATGACACAAAATTACTGTCTTTCAACCTTAAGAATGGAATTAAAACTTTTCTCAGAGAGCTTAGGTTCAACATGACATCAATCCCAGGCAGATCTCCAGCTCAAGGAGATTCGTGGGTTTGCTATCAATAAAGGAAGACAAATTGACGTGCTCTTTTCTGAATTCCACCCCACCCCTCCCACCCCCCAAGTTGCTCTCCCTAATGAATGCATTAGGAATCACAACTCCTACTGCATAAAAATGAATGGCCTCTGCAATATACCCCTAAATTTGAGCAAGAAAGTGCTGGGTGTTTATGTTTGCCCCAGTTGGATGAAGTAGCTTATCTAAAGCTCTAGGCACCTTCAGCGTCAAAGTCTAACAACAGAGTAAATAACCAGAGACCACAGCCACAACAGAAGAGCCAACAGCATAGGAATGCTTCTCGGAGGACTTCAACACCATCTGTTCCAGCTGAGAAATGTAAGAAATATTTTGTTTTAGGCTGGATAACGTTGGAAAATCAAATCCTAAGGGATGAAAGTGTCAATACATGATGTCTCAGTAAGGTTTAAAGTTCAGAACTAAACTTCTGAGTAGATTTGCGTGAGGACAGGAAACACCATGATATATGGGGTAGTTAAGCACTCCACCCTTGTTGCAGAGATCCAGCAAGAGGCAAGAAGCAAAAGACAAAGATGTAATTACCAACACCATCTTGGTAATTCAGGAAAAAAACCCTAAGTGAATACCAGTCTTTTAGGCTCCACTAAGAATATGTTGGAAATCTCATCCCATCAAGCCTTTAAGATCCTGTAGTATGTCCATAGTTGAGTCCCATGCTTGTTATTGGGGAAACACAGCTACAGCACTCAAGGTTTTTGTGTCTGTAACAATTTGTAATTAGGGAGTTTTCACAGAGGAGAAATAGAGATTTGCTGGATTTTGTAACCAAGCTGACTAGAACAGCAATGTGGGTAAGAGAAGGGAGTACAATTTCTGCAAACTGACAAGGAATAGAAACAATGTCAACAGTCATAACCCGAACAAAAGGAGAAATCATATGGCTGTTGAGGCAAGAAAGAAGTTCCAACATGCATCAGGAAGCCTAGCAAACTGCTCTGTGAGCATGGTGCCTTTGCATCTATCCAACACATTCCTCTCGTGAATCTCCTTTAAAAAATGTCCTTCTGAAGTAACGTATCTGTCACTGAAGACACCCCTTCACTCTTATTGCTGAAAAAACATTTCCATTAGAAATGCAAAACCAAAAGGCAAAGGTTAAAAAAGGGTTATTTACATCACAAGAAGAAATTCCACATAATTTTAAATTTTCTGTCTGCGTTATGTCTTATGTCCTGGTATTAAAGCTGTTAAATTAGGTTAGAATCCTGTCCATTGACTGCAGAACTGCTCATAATTTAATCTTGCTAATAACATTAAGAGTGCAGCAGGATCCTTCCAAACTAAGGGTAGAACGATCTATTAGCATTTCAAGTGTGTTTTCATGCAGGGTTTATACTGATAACAGTATAAACAAATTCTATAAAGTATGAGTAGTTTCAATATATTATTTACTGAAATCTGGAAATAGAACCACTGCCTCATCAAAGGTATAGTTTAGGCTTTTAGGAGACTTCTGCAGAATTTATTAGAGATGAAATTAAAAGTGTTCTGTAAAAGCCCAATGGGGTTCTGTAGAAATGACTCAGAAACCCTGTCATGGTGAGCAGAGAATACTTTTCACTATGTGTAATTGTAAAAACAGTGAAATGAAGAGAGAATTAAGGCACAGATACTTGGCACTGGCTCAGTGAAAGTAGGATTAGTCTACCTGTTGTGGATCAGGAGCTGCAGGTTTCTGTGCATGCATTTACAGACTCCACAGAAAAACAAACACATGTTTACCTTGCTTGCATTCATTCTGTTGTGATCTATTAAATGAAAACTGAATGAAGTGTACAGAGAAGTGCTTTCAGTCCAACAAAGACTACATATTGAATATATCCAACTATCTCCTACGCTGTTTTCAGTTACTTTCCCTATCACATATTTACCCCCACTACATGTAAAGTCTTTAAAAAATATTGTATACACAAATATAAGCTCTTGTGAACACATTTTTCTGAAATAGAATGATAAAACTCGTCCAAAGTAAGTTTAAAGTGCCTTTTTTTTGTACACTGCCTTTCTGCCTTTTAAGAGATTTCTATGCCAGACTAATTCCAAGGGGGAAGCCATGTGAATTTAAAAGGCTACTCTCTGTTGGAATCACTATGCAGAAGTAAATAATAAAAAAACAGTGAAAATGAGCCAGGAGTTAGGATGAGATATAGGTAGAAATTTCTAAATTAGTCAGTTCCAATGGTTATGACACATCAAGAAAAAGTAATCAGAAGAGCACCATATAGTTAGACTTGGGATAAGGACTGAAGCACAGGTTTTACTTTTCATGTGGTGTCAAACACTTAAAGTACACTAAAAAGTATTAGTTACTGTTTCTGCTGGCCATGTCCTTTTCTTATCACTTGCAACAGAAAACAAAATAACAAAATCCACTGCACCACTTCAAGATAGAAATTACATATATGTAAATGTATCTTTCCATAAATGATTCTTAGCATGTTTGAAACAATAAATCATCTCCTTTTTTTCACCTATTTCTATCTCCTTTGAATGTCTTACTTAGTTATCTTAGCAATACCTTTTTTTTTTAACCCAGGCTAAGAAAGAGTCCAGGATTCATGAATTTAAAAAAGCGATTTTGGCTTCGCTGACAGCCCTAGGGGACCCCTCTGTGGATAGCAGGAGATGAGCACGCAGTCAGGAATGATATCCCTTCTCTTATGACCTCCAGTTTTCTTGACAGACAAAACACCTCACAGAGTTGTAAGATAAAGGTCTAGGATGATTTTTGAGGCCACAAAGATTCTGAAAGTCATTTTTATATTCTTTTTAATGGTTTAAAAAAGGGACAGCAGCAATACTAGTGCTATAAATGACTTTGTGAAGAATCTCTCCTGATCTTCACACCCCAGACTCTCTGTCACAGGCAAAAGTCTAATGTTTTCATTCATCATCTCAGCGTAGATAAAAATGATCCATTTTTTGAGGAGCTTATTGTCTTTGGATTACTTCTTCTAAACACATAACCTTATCTATTCAAGGTGGATGCCTGGCTCAACCACGACCTTGTCAATCTCATTAAGTCTTGAATGAATTTTCTCAAATTTTCTTATCAATCAAGGTAATTGCTTCTTGCAGGAAATCCAATCTTCTGTTAACCACATCATTACCTGGTGATCAAAGTCCTCAAACTCTGTGTAAGCTGGAATCACTCAAATCACCCAAGGGAATAGAGAAGCCCAAATTTATAAACAAATCTCCACAGGTCTTTTCCATTTCCATTTCCATTTCAGCAGCTATTCCTCAGTTTGTCAGTTATCTTGAACTATTTTTAAGAATTAAAAATACTTTTACTTCATAGTTTTACATCAGGCTTTAGAGTCATAAAAGATGACACTTTCCTTGCAAAGCCCATGTAAGATGAGAAGAACATGAAAAGAAGAAAGAAAAAAAAATCTCTGGAAAAAGTGGATTTTAAGCGAGGATCCGATTAGTATAGTAGATAAAACCCTAAGAATATAAGAAAATCCATGCAGATGGGGCGAAAGGCCCATTTAATCTAAATCCTCCCTACCTGGGAAAGGGTATAAGAACAGGGCAGGAATATAGTCATACCTCATCAGAGTAGTTTCCTGGACGTCAGCAACTTGCAGCTTTCCTGAGGCAGGGCAGTCTGGTTATATTTAACAGCCCATACTGGATTTTTCCTTTTGTGATTCTGTCCAGCTGATTTGAACCTACACCAGTTTTTAGCACATACAATATCTTCATCTCTATTTTACCCATGAGTGGCTTGGATGTAATGCTAATTCAGGCCAGAGATAAAATGCTTAACTTTGAAATATGGGAATGTAATTAAGATGACTGTGAAGAAGGGTTTGGGGAAGGTTGGGAGCAAATAAGGAAACTTGCTGTTCTGTTGATACAGATCACAGAAAGATTTACCACGAGGTGCCCTACTTCCAGAGAGACTACACGTGTTCTCCTACCAACACAACAGCTCTCATGCTATGGACACTGGTGTTGTATGCTAACAATTCTGAGGTTTTATGAATCAAAAATCATTATTTCATGCACAAAATTAAATTAGCATTTCCAGTACCAGTTAATATTTTTACAAACATATAGTTCTGATCTTTATTTTCAACATTTGAGAAGAAAACATATTAATACAGAAATCTGTGTTATCCTCTCTCCTAAGGATCCAGGCAGAAGTCCTTTTCCTAATAAGGTGGTGGGAATGCTGTCATTGACTTCAGTGCAGACAAGATTTTTGCTATTGGTGTGCGTAGTGAAGCTGGTGAGAAATCTAACCAGGTCCCTGAAGATAATCAGCAAATTTCTCCTCACATACAAATCTGAGGTGACTATGCACAGAAACAAGTGTAAGCATTAAGTAAATCCCTTAGTTATTCAGCTTTATGTATATACAGACTTTCTACAAACTTTAATGTAAGAAAATATAAAATCCAGCCAGCCACATATAGGTATGCCTTCCAGTTCAACCCAACTGACAGCTACACAAATGATGGGTCCGTTGATGTTTTCTGTGAAGGAGAGATGCTGGATGACAATAGCAAATAAACTCAAGTCAAACTGCTCTCTCAGGAAAATTGTGTTTAAACTTTCTCTCATCTCATGTCCTGTTCCACACAACACAAGTAATTCATCATATCACAAACCTTATTTTGCACTACAGTAAGTATTTCTCAGTCTGTTAAGCCGGAGATTAATTTTCCTCCCATCTCAAGTCCGTTACGTTATTGGAATGGTTACTTTCCTTCTGTTTCCAAACTTACTAGCTTAATAGAATAACTCAAATTGAATGCGTGAGATGGAAAGGTGCTTCCCAGTGGTTAGAGCATCTGTGGCTAGCATTTGATTAATACTAGCACTTCTCCTGATCACAACTAATTCACGCTCATTCATAAAACTCACTGGGCAATACTGAGTTACAATGCACAGCCGCAACAGAGACACTTCCCGGGGCCGCGTGTGAACCCACCGCCTCGAGCCGCCTCTGATGCCGCACAGTGAGCCGAGAGGACCAGGCATTTACATGCTGGGCAAGGATATCCACAGCTTGAAGATAACAGGGGTTTTTGCATGTTCGGAAGAATTACAACTTCAAGTCTTCTGGAAAAGACTCAGGAAAGACGTAAGGTGGATCTAGGGGCTAAGACAGACTCTGCTCGGTGTGAAGTGGGAAGGTGTGTTACCTCTTGCGAGAACTATCTGGCACTACACTTTTCAAGTGACCATGGCCACTCTGCATCACCAGCAGGACTTGGGCACATCCAGATACAGACCCCACCTCCACTCTGGAACCTGTCACATATTGCAAACCTCATGATTTATAATTACAGTCAGATTTCTGTTATTTCATTCTCCTTTCCCCCACAAGAAACCTAGCACTATGACTGAAACATAATAATCACTTTTATGGAGGCTTTTATAAAAAGATCACTGAGAAGAACAGAAAATATGTTATCACCAGAGAATTGCGGCTATCTGCCAGAGGACTGAAGAAAAAGAAAATGACTGTGATTGTACTTTACAGTTCACCTCTTAGACAAACACAAGGAACACAAGGAACTCAAGGACAAGGGCAGCACTGAAAAGGAAATGCACGAGTGAGTTATACAAAGTCACCAGCCACTTTATTTTCCCTTTTACATGACCTAAATCTCTCCCTTTTATCTCTTGCTCTGGTCTCATAAGGAAAATAAATGCTGGATTTCCGGATAGCCTGCACTTGCACAATGACTATATTTAAGCCTGAAAAAGATTTTTGGCTGACTGCAAAATTTCCAAAGACATGTTTTGCATTAAAAATAAGACAAAGGCAACCACAAGGTTTTCATCTTTTATGAAGTAGATTTCTCCACATTTGGTGCCCAGCCAAGGCAAGAAAGGACAGCTTTCCACTTGCAAACTCCTAGGTAACTCTGGAGTACCTGGGGAGTCCTTACAGGATGCACTTCAATGTTACTAACAGGGAGTCAGTCATTAGCAATAAATTTAACCTGAGACAAACAGCCGATGGAAAAATCAGAATAAAATAAGATCCAAAATGCAATAAAGCAGCAGCTTCTGCTGAGTGGAAGGAAAAGATGTTGTGGATGCGTTACTGCCATGAAGATGACTACAGAAGATGAGTATGTCCAGATTTAAAACTATCTATTCAGAAAAAGATTCACAAAATACTATTATTTACATAGAAGATATTCATAAAATGAGCTTGTCTTCTCTCTCACTTCTCTCTATAGCTGAAGGTGAGAGATGGGCCTCTCCAGAGGACACACCAGAGAAGTCTAACCTCAGGGCTTTGAATGGCCTCCAGCAAAACTGATTTCTTTCTACCAGTCTAAAAAGGGATTGAAGAGAGTTTGGCCTTCTAAACCCAAGCTTAGTTTATGAAATCTTCTGTAGTGGAAGCCTGAAAAAGCTCCTTCTGGGGATGTTTAATCCGTTCTGATAGGCATCTCACATGCCTACAATAATGACAGGATCTCAAGAAATGACATTATTATACAGTGAGAGCTTTATTTTATCATTTTTATTAGCCTAGTCTGTGTGCTGGTATGCCCCCCAGGGACCTCAATCAATGATCTGGGCTCTATTCAGCACCAACATGTATTCTTATATAGTGAGAGTAGGATCCCAATAAGCTGTCATACCATTACTATATGCTAAGAACATACTGCTGACATTTCAGATTGGTAAATTATTATCTTTATTTTTTTTAATGACTAGAGCAGTGTGTTTACAGATGCAGAGTTAAGCCTTTGCTCTATTATTCATGAACACTGTTGCTACTGATGTGAATGTTTCATATACTAACTGAGTTCAAAGGTTACAGTGCACCCTTCCATACACAGTGGCCCTTTTAACCAGCAAAACAAAACAATGCAGCACATTCATCAACAACATTTAAAAATTCTTTTTGGTTGATAGACAAATGTCAAGCATTAAGAATATTCACTTGAAATTTCCTTTTTCTATTGCTTAATGTTCCTTGCCTATAGGTGTGGAATTATCTGTAAAGCTAATTCCAAGGTAAAAATAAATATAAAATTATTGCTAAATAAACGATTGCTTCTTTGTTGCTCATGCATCACATAATTAATACCATGATGATACCGTGATCTAACATGTTAAGGAAATAAGAATTTGCCATCACCAGGCTGAAAGAAATTTGTTTATTAGTTTACTGTGATTCAATTTATGAGAATGTGCTTCATTGATCTTTGCAAAAGAACTTTAATTGGAAATGAGTATCACAATCTATTTACCACACCACTAAACCCAGTCTGCTACAGTTCATTTAAACTACACCTGCTAGTTAATTTTCCAATAAGAGAAAAACTTTGAATTAATACAATGAGAAGCAGTCAGAAATCAGGCTCAGCAGACCACTGTTTTAATCAAGGCATTCCTTGCATGCCCTTATGAAATTCTGCTAGGAGCTGATTGGGATTTTGTTTAGCGTTTACATCAGAGCTTGAATTCAGACACTCTGCATTTTGATTGCTACTTTCAACATGCAAAGATATTTTTCCTATGCCTGAAAGATCTAAAATCTATACCCAGCATGCTGATTCAGAAGAAACATTTCAACACTTTGGACCAGTGATGCTCCTGCCCTAAAGCAAGCGCAAGAAGACCAAAATGAGCCTTTTCCATCTCTTGCGTGATCTCTGGAGATTTAAACTGGGGGCTAGTGCCATGTGTACCTAGAGAAGTGAATCAAGGAAGAAGACAACAAGCCAATCCTAATCCCGTCCTAATCCCTACATTTAAGCAAGAGTCAGAGCAATACTAAAGGTCTTGGAGTCTCTGGAATCTGTATTATTTGTGGGCTTTTTCCAAGGACTGACACCACTTCTGCCACCTTTATTACTAGGTGGGGCGAGGGGACCCTTGTTGCTGGCTGACCAGGGATGAAGAATGACCCACGTCCATCTTTTGTGATAACACTGTCACAGAATTCAGAGTAAAGGCCCCTCCTGCCAAAAGAGGGGGAGAAAAAGCATTGCCAGGTTCAGCTGGCTTATTGCAGGTCCTCACACACCACCCCTCCGAGCCACAGCACACCCTCATGCCTCAGTTCAGATTTACAAGCACTTACTGTTTGTCAGCTAGGCTAAATTCCTTGCACCACTGCACGTCAGTCCACGACCAAGTGCAAAGTTAGGGCTGTTATCCTTACCTCTTCATACAACAGGACAGCAAGAAGCATGAAGGATGAGCTGGAAGAAGAGAAAGGCTGAGCCCCAGTGACCGTGAACTTGCCGCGAGCAGCTACCGCTACGACCTGCCGCCATGAGCAGCCCACCTCCTCGAAGAATCATCGGGAGCCACCGGCGTGGCTTGCCGGCACGAGGCAAAGCATCCTGCCCCCAGCAGCAGGGCCCACTCACTCGGGTGAGCAGCTGGCAGCGTGAAGTTACACCCGCGGAACACACTTTAGAGATGAATGAAAAAATCCTCAAGAATAACAAAAGACTGAGTTGGTTTTCTTTGACAATTTTCCATGACTGCTTCACTGGAGTCTCTTCTATTCCACATGCCTGTGAAAACTACAACAAACCCTGAACTGGGCTAGGATTCGGAGACTTGTCCCCAAAATAATCATCCCACTCACAAGGAGCCCTCTCCTCTGCCCCTTCTTCCCACTAGTCAATCATTTCTGTGCTTAACTGTGGGGCCAAGATTTAGTCTTTATTTAGTAAAGTTCCTCAACAGAGAACTTACTAAAAATATATACCACTTCCTGATGTAATATGTTTATCCCGATTAAAAGAAGTAAGACTGCATTGAAACACTACAGTCTCCTTTATAAAGCCTTTTTCATTTTAACACAGTGTCTAATGAATAGGATTCTTTTAACATGATTACCCTTTGTATAATATTTTAAGAGATCCTGAAAAATTAATTCTTTTACAGGTTATACTCAGATCGTTATAATTTTTTATTAAATATGTTTTGCGGGGTCAACTTCTGACCCTGCATTTTGCAAAAATGGAAGGCACTAACTACTGCAGAGTTATCATAGATTTATCACGTCAAGAAAACACAGTATTGTAAAACCTCATTGGGAACTTTGCCCTCTGGCTAGTCAGACTGTCTCTGACAGAATTATTTTTTTTCTCTAGAAACACCCTTTTGTCAAAATTGAAACTGCTCCCATGAACGAAGAGGTTTCAGGTGATTCTCCAGACCTGAAAAAACATCGGAAAAAATTTAGGAATGGCCAGAATGTTCATTCTGACATCTTTGGGAAGAGAAGTCTCAAAGGGAAGTTTGCTTAAACCTGCTTTTCATTTTGAAATTTAATTTCACGTCTATTTCCAAAAGGTGAAACATAAAATGAAAAAGAATGAAGCCTGTAATTAAGTATGTTGAAGCTATCAAAAATAGATATTTTTAAAATATCAAAAGTAAATATTTTTGCTGGTCATATGACTTCTTCCCCCTATATGCTAATGTATGAAGATTGTCAGATTGCCTTTTATCTCCACGTGGGAATATTCTTACAGGAAGGGATGAATGGTTGCCGTTTAGGTCTATTCTCCATGCTGTGAAGAGAGGGCTCTTCAGTGAGTACCTATGCATGAAACGCAGGAGGAGTGCTGACAACGTGGCCAGACACTTTGGAAGGCCAAGGTCTGATGAGGACGGAGGCAGCTCAGTGGTCTATGCGACGAGTTGCGCTAATGCCTCACTGCATCAGAGATGAAGGAAAGCCCTTTAGCAGGGCCCATTTCTCCTGACTTTCTGCATGGGCTTATGAGTTGGACTGTTACATTAATTTTCCTGCACTTAAATTGTTCCCTACTGGCTTGTGAAAGTATGATTAATATTCTTCAGGAATCTGTTATTAATTCTTCATTACGGTGTAGTCGCACAAAAGGCAGGGGGAATATTATGTCTGGCTTGTTGCACCTCACCAACCATTTCAATAAATATCTTAAAGAACAGAGGGTGTGCAGAGAATGAAGAGTACCAGGGACTGCTTACATTCCATGCACTGCAAAATAGATCACCAATCTGTCTGATTTAATAAAAAAATAGTACAGAGCAGAGTTAAATCATAGAGTTGGATGTTGAAATGTACAGTATTGTGAATGTGCCTTAATATATTCAGCACTGAGATGGATATGTATTATATATATTATTTCTTTTAGCTGCACAAAGGCAAAAAGGTGGCTTTTATATGCTATACTGTTCTAATAAATATCATAGTTCCAAAGCAAAATTATGAATGGTATTAAAAATGAAGTACACCCAAAACACACGACCTGTAAATAAAGAATATCCTATAGGGGAAAAAATAGCTAAAAGAATTCACCAGTGAATAAATACAACACAGCATAATTACAGGCTCTTGTGTTTTTCAGCCTGGGTACAATCACACAGTTTACTCGAAAGTCTTCTAATATCCTCTGGGTACATACTGCATTTACAAGAAAGCTTTCTATTGTGAGCTCTCTCTCTTCCTTGCCTGGCCCTCTGCACTCTTTAAATGTGCTTTTGGGAAAAAAGACTACACTTGAAAGAGGATGAAGCAGATCCTTGGAGCAATATTTGGCTTTCTGAAGTTCTAATTTTGACCATCTCCTTTTCTCAGATCCTCCAAAGTCCAAATTCCAGTGATGGTCATAGCTATTTTTCAGTTGACTTTGATTGGCCTTGGACCACATCTTTTTTTGGTGGGTCCCAAATTTATTTATTTATTATATTTTTCTGGGTATTAAAGGGAGGAAAAAATATTAATAATTCATTTATTCTAAGTTACTGCCTTACTATTTTTAGTTAAGACAATTTAGCAAATCGATCATTTTAAAGATACTATACTACCATGGTAATCTAAGCATGTGGGATCACACATATTTAGGGCCACTTGTGGCCACTTCCCCCCATTATGTATCTCCTGGCAACGCGAAAAGAGTAAAGATAGAAAGAGCCAATTTTGAGAAGTTCTAATCATTATGACCAACTTTAGGGGAGTGATAATTTTGAAGTAACATGACATTACGAGTAGATTGCAGCACTATGTGTTAATGTCAACTAATTAGAGTTTCAGCTATTCCACCATCAAGTCAGATGAGATCTGGTACTGTTATTTTTTTTCCCTGCAAGTAGCAGATATTCAACAAAAACACTGTGAGTTTCAGGGGATAGGTAAGTATTTATATGTAGCACTTTGACTCTTTCTTTATTTTGAGACTTCTACAACACAGGGAAAATTCATATTGGAAATCCAGCTAAAACCAAAGTCAGAGAGATCTTTTATAGAGATTATTTACTTTAAAGGGATCCAAATATAGTATCTTAAATCCATTTGTCATTGATACAAATGGATTTGCCTCTTTCTTGCTTTGATCAATAGGAATTTGGTAGTTTGTGAGGGAGTTAAGCTTTCCAAAGCTTTCCAAAGGCAAAAAAAGGTTGCTACAGGTTGTGTTGGTGGAAGCACCAACTAGCAATGATGATAAAATTTGACTGATTTGCTAAACCATGAAATCAAAGCTTGCTTTGTTCAGAGCATTAGCACATTTTCTTTTGACTGTGTATTTATTATAGAAGGTGCACTTAAAAAAAAAAAAAGATATAAAATAAAGCTATTGGGATTGAGATCATGGGGACATTGAATCAAAACCAGGTTCACTCAGTTAACTACTAACAGAAGTTTGTATTAAGATACATTTTAAAGCAGTCTTGGGATCCAAAAATAAACTGCCTAGATATGAATCTGAATCAGCTCAAGAATACTGTTATTATTACAGAGAAAGCTGAAGCTTTATGAATGAAGGTAGACTGGCTATTTCAAGTAACAGGACTGGATATAGCACCGATCTCGGAGTGAAAAGGATAAAACCAGCTTGCTCCCCCGACGCAAATTACACATGTTGAAGTGGATTACAGAAGACACACATTCTAATGAAAAGTACCGCAGAGTGAACACTCCTGAGATGACAATGAGATGAGAACTTGTTCTCCAAACTCCACTCTCCAAACCTCTCTTCCTCCCAGCACCTTGGCACTCCTAAGAGCTCTCAATCACTCCCTTCTGTTAAGTACTTGCTGTCTCATTTCCCTCCTGCTCATCATTTACCTGCTTCAGCTCCTCTTTGTTCCCTTAACAGCGGATTAAACCTTATTTCCATCCCCCTCGATGACTAACCTCATCTTCAAACACGACCTCCAGCCTTCGCTATCCTTGCAGTGGGAACCTTGCAAGTACAAGTACGATGTTAAGAGAGAGGAAGAATTTTACTGAAGCTTTTATTGATGCACACTTCCCAAGGCACACAACGCGACGCCCAAGGAAGCAGCAAGGCTGGTTTATACCAGGACAAGGTGAAAGGGTCTTCTAAGAAGTAACAAGACACCCTGCCTTTTCCTTCCAGTCTCTTGACATCACACTAATTAACTGTGGAAGGCAGAAGTTCAGGATTAAACTGTGTAAACGTGAATGTCCTGAAAGATGGGCACGGATCACTTTGCAATATGCAAGAAATAGAATGTGGTCTTGATCTTTATTATGTGTCATTTTAAAGAAATCTTTAATCTTCATAAACACATGTGAAAACTCCTACAGTATCACATATCAAAGGTGAAGTATATCTCACCACACTTGGGCTATCTACAGGTTACATGTCTAGATTATACTTGTGACTTATTTAAATGTTTTTGGATGAGATGAATCATTATTCAGAAAATACTTCTTTATCTCTCCAGAGATCATAGAGGGAGCAACTTCTAGATGATTAGAGGCAGTTGAGATGGAGCCTTTCACAGACAGAGGAACAAATCATATAAACTGTACAAATTAGAAAGATGCAATAGAATATTTTGCCTGATTCTCAACTGAAACATGTTAACTGCCTATTATTTGCAAACTATTGACTTTGTTTAAATATATTTAAACAAGAGAAAGTACTTAGAGAAGCAACATCTATTGTTGCTTTGAAGCACTGATGTTCATTTGGTAAATTTTGGAGAAGCAGTCAGATATAAATTGGAATTGTCTCTAAACGTAAATATACATCTTTAATACTATTCTTTCTCACAAGATGCACTGTACACAGGAAAAATTTCAGTCTTAAATGACTGATCTTCTTCATACCACAAAATAATCTGTTCACATTCAATGTAACAGCCAAACCTGGCAGAGAAAAAAATTGAGGAAATGTAGTTACAGCTGACATGAAAATTATAAAAGAGATCCAACAATATGAAATAAGCAATAGAGCTTTGATGAAAGAGCATGGTGAACACGATTCAGAAATATTCATTCATCATATGGGTCTGCAGAAGTCTGCACTGACATTCTGAATTTGGATAAACTGCACAGGTTTTGATCTGTCTCTGGAAAGACTGAGGAATTGTTACTTCATCGAGGATATATACTAGAGAAGGCTTTTCAAATAATTCAAATCAGCACACAGTATAGAGAAAAAATAAGAAAATTCTGATTCAAAATCAAATCTGAAAAGATACAGGGACTGTGAAAATTATGATTCATATTGCATAGACTGGACCTGAAAATACGTAATTTAAAGATTGTAAGCAGCTCCAGTTACAGCTACTCAACAGGAATATGTTGAATTTGTAGAGACCAGATTCCAGTCACTTTACTCGTATTGGATTAACAGTCTTCCTTTACAAAAAGCCCCTCTTAAATCAATGAGTCTACTCTTGAAGTAATAACATCACATCCAGTGTTCCTTATGAATTGATACAAACACATCACAGATAGCCCCTACTATTTGCAGCTGCACAGTATTGAGTAGTTGTTATCCTAATATTGATAATTGGTTAGATTACAGATGCATGTGAATGAGACATTCCCACAACATGTCAAAGTGGAATTAGCTTTCTCATGAAATCAAAATAATTAAAAAAAATTTTTTTTTGCTTGGGTTAAACATTAAGATGTCTGGATGGCTTTTAACACATAGATTTACTGCATATTTATTCCAATCAAACTTCCAACACAGAGATGAGTTCAAATCTCTTAAGAAAAGATCTAGGAGCCATTGCAGACAACTCAGTAACACACACAGCAACATTCACACCATCAAACCAGACTGCAGGCTCCATGATACAGAGTTCCAATATGAAATATGTATTAAATGGTGGCATTTTGTAAAGACACACTTTTAAAAGACACACTGAGGTGCGGGCACTCTCTCTTTGAAAAGGTCGTACTAGAAACAAAGATGCTTCAAGGAAAGGCAAAGCAATGGGCACAGACATGAGAGAAGGTGTTCCCAATGAAAAATGACATTTGGACGAGGTGAACGTGACGTGAGCACACTCAGCTCCACTCCCAGGTGAAGGGCTGCAGTGTGGTCCTGTGTCACCAACAGTGCATTCAGCCCACGGGCATGCTGGCAGAGGCACAGGCAGACAGACTACTACCGCTAACCATGTCAGTGTAAGAAATAACTGCTTCGTGCTACCCAGACTGCCTTTTTGCCAGAAGCAGCCACTCCTCTAGCAGTCTCTGTAAAAAATATCTACACAAGAGCAAAATCCAAAGGCTTAGCTTATATTGTCCATGGGAGAAGAAATGGCAAGCAGCACAAGGTAGTAGCATTTTAACTTGTCACAGCTGTGTGGGAAGTAAATGAGAGGCAAAGACCTTCCAGAGACAAAGACTGGGCAATGCCAAGAGCCAGAGCTGAGGAGCATGGCTGTCCGTAGGGAAACTGGACAGAGAATGAGAAAAGAAGGATATAGGAAAACAGCATGGGGTAAAAGGTTTCCTTTCCCACATTTAGCTTGTTACAAAATAAGACTACTGCAAAATAGTGCAGTTATCTTGCAGTGCCCAATGACACTTCACCTTTCTGAGTTTCAGAACCTTATATAGCAACTTCAAAGTATTTCCCAAGGCTCCGAACTCATTTGTTTTGCACTGACTGTTACAACTCCCTACTAAGGGGTATGTTTGAAATGAACTGCTACTCTTATTACTCTTAGGAACGTGAATAACCTTAAATACAGAAGAAATTCTCTGTAGAAACTAGGGAAGATCTACAGACTGGAATATGGCTCATCAACAATTTCACAGCAGCGCGATCCACTGATCACAGAGACAGTCCACTGATCATGCCTGTGCTATCTCTCCTGCTTCCAACACATCATGCCTGAGAAAGACACATTTGATCATAAGATAAGCAGGGATATGCAGCACAACTGAAGGAGTATTAATGCCCTTTTCCAAGTTCCTCCTGAAACTTCATCTGTAATACTGTGTAAACTGTAGTTTATCAGCTTGGTCGAAAGTGGAACAGCTGGCAAGCCCAAGAAGATCAAGAAAACAAAGATCCTTAAAGATGTAATATAGCAGATCAAAAATGGTGTTTGAGTGAGGATAAGCCTGATGTGATAATGTACACTACAACAGTAAGCATGACCGTAAGTGAAAGAAAAACATAACAGAAGATAATTCCACTGCAATGACCAGATATTAATAAATATAACTTAGAAATTAAAACCATTAGGTATGTGAGGTCTTCAAACATCTATAATTACTACACTAAGAATGATGCTACAACATTTATGTTCTAGGACATAAATTGGTCTTCAACAGGAGTTGAGGTGAAACCAGTACACTGTACATCCCACTGAAAAGTATGGAATAATGGACCACAGGAAAAGTCAGTCTGTTTCAATAAGGTAAGAAGTATACTAGCCTCTTTCACAAGCTAGCTGAAACCAGTGGTTTCCCAGTACTTTCAGTGGAATCTGACACATATGATATGCATACATCCTCAGTATTTCATTAAGTTTTTCACTTTTACATGTTTAGTTAGTTTTCAATGGCTGAAAATTACTAGGCATATCAAGACTCAGTTGCCATCCGACCTTTTTAAAGGTCAGTAAGTTAATGGATCTAATGTTTAGAGACGTATTTTACCCTTTGTACATTCCTATTAACTTCCACAGAGCAGCAATGGGAAAGACTGCTGCAAAATTCCCTCATGTGGTTAATTTATCTGTAGAAAGACTTTGAAAAACATGCAATACAAGAAGCATTTCAGCTTGAGAGGGAGAAGGAATGGACACAGACATTATACGCACAGAAGGTGGAAAAGCAAATAGGAAGGGAAAGACTTGAAATGTCTTGGCAATAAATGCCAGGCTACCTGAATTTGAAGGCAATGAAAATAAAAGGTAGATTAAAAAAAATTGCAAATAACAATATTTTGAATTGCTAAAGGTACTGTTTTCTCTTTGGAATAATTGTTTTATCATACACATTAAAATGTATGATTTGCTTCATTAATCACACTCATTTCCCTTCCAGAGGTACGGATATGATCAGAACTTATTTCACAGGACCAATATAAAAAGGTTGAGCTATATTTTCTTTAATTTGAGTGTTCGCTCTGATTACTGTGAAAAACATTTCCACCCCAAGAAGTTTAAATGCTTTGTATCTGAATGTACAGGCTGCAATAGTCAGCAGCATCTCTTCCTACCTGTAGTTTCAGTTCCAAATTCCCTTTCCTGATTCAGAAAAGAGAGATAAGTGATTTATTTCTAAACAGGTTACCAAGAATAGAAGATCTGGTTCTAGATTTTTGGACTCAGGGAGAGCAAAATTAGGTGCAGCATGAATTAAAAGAGGAAGAAGACAAGAAAAACATGCAGGTAACACAGGTATGCTTTTGAAGTTATGTGGTACTCAGTTTAAAAACCACGTATTAACAGAGGGATTAATAAGGACTGAAAAGGAAACATCCTGGAGAATCTGAATGGAGCCAAACATTAAAGGTTAGAAATGCTTGGGGAAATTACTTACTGAATCATCAAAAGAAAGGAATGACAGGTCATTCTAACAAAGAAACTCAGAAAGGCAAAGTTCAGCAATACCATGGTTTAAATGCTTCCCCCTAAGATGCATTAAATGAAATTCATTTAGTATGAAGAAAGCTTCTCCTGAATTTATAGGCAGAATTTGTCTTTGTGCAAGGAGAAAAGGCAAGCGAGATCATACTGAATAACAATCAAGAGAAGAAGCTGAAAATTTTCAAAGACAAAATATATTGGTGGAGGGCTGCCTGGAAAAGGGGGTTATTCTTCCCACAAAAAAGAACTCTGGATGAACAACAGGCATATCTTCAAAATATTTTTTCAGTCAATAAGATAGTCAATCCAGCCAGAGCTGCTTTTATAAAGGGAAACTAGTCCACAGGTATTCATCATTGAAAGTATTGCTTTGGTATGAAATTACAGAGGATTCATTATAACTATGCTCTTGGGCAGATGTTTTTTCCTGGAAACTAAAAGAAAACAAGGGAAATCTTTAATAAGAAAAAAAAATATGAAAGTAACAAACAGAAGTCAGATTCACAGCTGGCATAAACTAGCAGGAATTCTTTGTCTTCCCATTGAGGACACACTTGTTTGAAGCAACTACCAAGTGAGATCAGTGCCCTTCTTTTTTTTTCACCCATTCATCATTTCTACTCTTTCCCTCAGCCCTTGTTTCATTCCACTACAAAAAAGAGCAGAAGAGAAAGGGATTAAAAGGTACTTGCCCTTATCAGGTTTTCCCATTGTTCCCTTCGCATCATCCACAGTCAACATGACTGGACTTTCTTTGGATTTTACTTTTTCCATAAATTATATTCTGATAGCAAAATCACTGCCGTTCCAGATGTAGAATGTCTGTTAAGAGCACATGCTGGAGCTACAGCTGGCACATAACTGCCTTCTCAGCACAGGAATTAATTTGGCACACAGCAGTTGCGGGTCACGTCCTGTGTCTGCGCAGGGTAGTACCTGTATGCTGAATAAAGGTTTGTTTCTTGGTATGCTCAAAAAATCATGAACCAAATCATCAGCCTTTATACAAGAGTAGACACGCTTTAGAGTTACACAAATGTCAACTTTCCAGCAGGGAAAATGGCACAGAAAAACAGGGCCCAACTTTTCAGTATGAGTAAATTAAAATTAAAATCTCAAAGTCAAGTGACCTCTGCTGAGGTTCTGGTTTATTGGTTTAAGTATATTTTTCACCTTGAAAATACACTTATATTTTAAAGATATTCAAGTTTGTATGTACCCGATTTCTTCAGTATCAGCTACAGCACCCCTTAAATTATGTATCTTTAATCCTGCAAAGCAGAGTTGACAACACGTTTGCCACATGTTTCTAGATGTTAGATGAGCTGCCCGGTTAACTGGTAAACTCTAGACCAAGAGGAATTGTTTGTATTAACAATTGGTTTTAATGAACCTGCACCTTAGTAAGCCCCAGATAAGCTTACTATTAATTTTTACTAAATTTCTTCCCTCTGATAACTTCTGTGTCTACTTCACTAAAAGCTCTAGATATTACATTTTTATTTGTATGTTAATTTAAATTGCCGCTTAAACAAAAAGGACAGGATTGGAATGATCACAGATGTGAACAGTCTACTCAAATATCTTCATTCTCTGTACCACAATGGTATGTGTGCACTTAAAGCATTTTCCTCATTAAACACAAAGTGTTGGAGCAATATAAAATGCTGCCAAAATTCTTCTAATGCATCGTTGGTTTGGAGTAAAGCTTTTTATTCCATTTCAGCTCAAGTACCTAGGTTGCATGTGAATAATTTAAAAAGTACCAACAAAGCAAATTTACCCATGTTTGAAGAAAAGAAAAAAAACAAACCCTGCAATTTAGTAGGTAAAGGGTGAAGAGAAACATCACTGTGCAAACTCAAGGAAATTCTAAGGTAGTAACTGGATCACAACAATATCAAATCATATCTGGTAACATATTATCCTGTTTGGGATAGTTCCCATCTACATCTACGAACACGTAGCGGCACTGACTGTCAGTATCTTTGCCCAGCATCCCCAGGCTGCTGCAGGCTCCCCTCATCACCTTTTATGAATTTTCATCCATTCTGCAAACACGTGAGCCCATCATACTGAAGAAAAGCTTGCTCCCTCCATTAGGAAGAATGTTTCTCTGTCCAATTGCTGTTACACAATATATCAAGATGAAAGGCAGAAAACCAGCCTTGTCCTTCATCTTTCTCTCAAAAGCTAGTGTGTCTTCTCCACCTTTTTCTGGAACTAAATTTAAGTTCTTAAAATAGCTAAGTAACTTCTCCTGTGTAGCAAGGGAAAAACTCTTAAGTTCTAATGCGATATGAACAATATCCAGTAATCCAGAGGTAAAGAAAATAACCTGAGACTTTTAATGTAAGAATCTGAAGAGCTTTTCAGAATTCATTTTGCTGAAAAAAATGTTGTCATCCAGGAATGGCAACATTATTTGTGTTCTGATGCTCAGGATATATGAAAAGCAGTGTGAAGTCCACAGAAAACAGAAGTTCAGGAGTATTCCTGCCAGAAATGCTTGTTTGTGTTCATTCACCAGATACACAGGCGTGGGCGTCCCTGAGCACCATGACCAGTCACACTCAGTTCAAACCCACACCTTTCACAGGTTTCTCTTTATTGAGAAACACATTGGGCTAAAAGAGCGGTTCTCTGCTGGGAAGGAAATGAAGATATAAACTCAGAATTATAATATGGAAAAATAATCAATATTCTCTGTACCAGGCAGTCACACTAAATGTGGATGATATGCACTATATGATCCCATTTACTGACTGTGAACTGCTTGAAGGCACGGTGGATTCACTCCTCTGAATGGTCAGACATGGATTATTGTTATTGCTGCTTATTTTACGGCACACAAATAGTGAGCTAAGCACTTCAGAGAAGAGGAAAGATATACTCCTCTTATCCCAGTAGCCGTGTTAATTCATGGACTGAAACCCAGGGCTTAGGGACTCTCCTTACTTTCCTGCACATTGACCGAGTCCAGCTTCCACTATTTCTAAGGCACGCAGAAAATAGAGAACTGAAGGAGAATATGAAAGAATAATTCAGGTTGTTACAGCGTGAAGGCCTAAGGCAATTAATGCTTCAATCGACAGACAAAGTACTGCATGCATTTTCCTAACAACCTGAGATATGCTAATTTAGGAAAGGAAAAAAAAAAAACAAACCCACAAACACAATGACTTCTAAAATCTGAACCTAAGAAGTTCAGGTACAAAAATATTAAAACTTTTGAAATGTACATTTATATGCAGGCAAGGCAGGATGTTTGTCTCCTTCATTTGCATACACACATCTAGTAGAGACAGACACAGCCCAGCCATTCAGATCTGGTTCTAATATACACCTCACCTTTCCTAAATCAGATTTCTCCATACAGAAGCAGAGGTGCACAATAATTTCCTGTTGCACTTCAGAGACCAAAACATAGCTCTGACAAGACAGTGGCTTCTTGACTGTAGCAAGAGTTGCACATAGCTGTGGATGAGACCTTTTATCCCTTTCCACAGAGGATTTAACTTCATGTTCAGGAGATCTCCCTAGAGAATAGCAGGAAGCCATCTGGAATAACTCACATTCACCTGCCACTTTTACTAGCCTTAACTACCTACCGAAACATCTCTCAGGTCAGCAAGTATGTCTAGGTAAACATACTCGCTTTTTTTTTTTGTTCCAGAAATATAGCTAGTTATTGTGTATCTGATTCTGGATGGACTTCCCAGATCTGTAACTGGCTGACAGTCAAACAACAGCTATACATTTAACATCTCCTCTAGGAAAGAATATACTGGTAGGCTATTAAGCTAACTGAAGTTATGTCTGTGGTTGTCTGTGAATGCTCGATACCAGCATCTGCTCCCACTACCTCCAAAGCTGCACATAGCATCAGGCTCACTTACACAGCGTTTGCCCAAAGCACAGGTTGTTAGTGCTGCTAGAGCAACATCACAACTAGTCCAGATACTCCAATACTCATATTTCCGTATTTACTGTGCATCACATACATACCTGCAAGGCTGCTACATGGGAATAGCATTCAGAGTCACAACGCTGAGATTACTACCTTAAGAGAGAGTCTTTTTTTCCTTTGTTCTGAAGACACATGCCATATAATGCCAAGAGGGAACTTATGAGGGACTCTGCAATGTTACTGCAATAAATGATATATGATCCAAACCCTGTAACTTCACTGCTCAGTGTCAGTGATGGGGCAACTGTCCAACTAAACACAGAAAAAAGCAAAACATGACATGGACGTTCAATGCATGTCACTGAAATGAAGAAAATGTGACACTTCTGATGGGGCTTTGATATTGCAGACAGCTTGTACTATGCCACGATTTAGCTGTGACAGAGCAGATAGAGGGTTGGCTAGACTTGCCTGATTTTGCATGTGTCCGCTGTAACAGCACAGGAGCTTATCGGCTCCTCACACAAACATCTTTGTTCCTCCTTCCTTGCAGTTGGTACATGTGGCACAACCTTCCTCAATTACTGTGTTAACATTGCCACCTTCATACTTCTAGACTTACCTATTTCAAAATGACTATAAGAAAACAATAACGACATTTACAGTATCAGGGAAAAAACCCTGCTGTATTTGCATGATGTTTTTTCCATATAGACAGATGTTAACCAGATGCTTTTCTGAAGAAGGAGAAGCAACACAACAGGATTTAATTTACTTGTTAGAGCTACCTGCAATACCCACAAAATAAAGACCCGACAACAGAGAAATCATTTAAGGCATCTCAAAGAAGCATAAAACATAACATACTAGCAACAATACCCTGAACATATGGTTTCCTTGAGTTTCATTCCTGTGAACAGGTTATAGATGACTTTTCAAAATTAAAAGCAATAACAGAGCTTCTCAATAAATCACAATACAGGAGTCGCTGGTAAACACATTATGGCAAAGATCTATCTTGATTCCGGCAAAATAACTTCTTCTAGTAATTCTTGCACTAAGCCTCTCTCTTATGGATATATATATTACTTCTTACTATACTATATCCCAGTGGTATATATTAGATTGTACTTCTTCCACTCCCATACTTCATATGTCACTTGTATATGCTTATATAAAAATCTTGGGACTTATGTAAGTCCTTGGGAGGAAAACCCCATGTCTATATGGATGAAGATAACACCAGCACAATGCCATGCCAATTCTGACTACATCCTGGAGGCGTTGCTGTATAACAGGAACACCAGTTGACCAGCTGTGTGGGTGTACCTGGAGGAGGGACACAGCCATTCACAGCTGCTTCGCTGCTCCGAAGATGTTTTCGGCTCTTGTGTCGCACTGTGGCCACTGTTCTGCTCTAACCTCTGCCGATCGGAATCAGCACACAGCTAGGCTGGAAATTAAAACTTCAGCTCTCTCTTGTTGGATCCCTTCTGAGTCAACATGAATTCAAGATCTGGATTTCTTAAACTGTGCTATTCTTCCTGAAAAGTTGCTTGACAGTGGCCCTGAGAAGAAAAATGTATTTTCTACCATGCAGTGCCACATTTCTCTTTATATTAATCACTTCTTGGCTTTAATACTAGAAAAGCTAGAACATCCACACAAAGCCATAAAGAATAGTACTGTGGTGTCAGAACACCTGACAGCTTCCACAACTTTGGCACTGATGTTACTCAGGTGATGAAAGGCATGTCCGGTGGCAATGCCTGAAAGGTTCAATATATTGTATTTCCACAAATTCTGCAGACTTTGTGAAAAGCCCACTGTCTGCAGCGTAACCAGAACTTCTGTTAAATTTCACAGATTCTTTTGATTCCTCCACTTCAGAAACTGCAATTTTCAGAAGCTGTCACATGTGTTTCAATGTTTAGCAGAGAATAAACTAGTCTGAATGCTTCTTTTGATATTTTAATTAAGCTCAAGCTTCCACCTACTTGCATTTTCTTTTAAAATGCATAAAACAATGAATTAAATACATGCATCATTACTCATCAAATTGTTTATCTCTGTACTAATTTTATACATATAGGTAGATTAAATATTCCTGTGCTCCTTTTCCCTTTCAGAGCATAATAGCTCCTAGTTCCTTATTCTCCCACATTGGTGTTTCCACTTGCATTGTGTAAGTTGAAGATCATTTAGGTAAAAGCGTCCTTAGGGAATTCTGCCTGAAAATTCCAAATTAATTGGGTTTTTTTTCCTATATTAGTAGTGGAGAGCTGTCCATATGCTTACGTTAAGCCTGACAGATCTTCGATTATCCCTTAGCTTGTAGTTATGCAGCTATAATGCAGTTTAGATACATTCCGTAGTTGTTAATGGCTCAACACACTGAGACCTTGAAGAATAACAACCAAGGTTATTTAGTAATGTAATGCAATAAAATAAAAGAGACTTCACCATGTATGCAAAAGTAGTAAATGCTTTGATGATTTTAAGGCATATGTTTCTTTAAAGTTCTCAGAACATAAATAATTTAACTGCTACACACACGCACAAACACAAAATCACAAGCCAAATTTACTGCAAACTTTGCAAGCTGCAATAAATAGGTAGAGACATAAATTGCTGGCAATTAGGAATTTACTGAAGAGGGTAGTTAGGGGAATTGCGCTGATTCAGAGAGATGAAATGCAAATATATCGTGCTTACATGTACGGGGCCACTGCACCTGTGCCCTAGCTAAAGCACTAAATCAGCAAGCCCAATCCAACACGCAGACCCTGAGGATGCAGATCCCAATGCAGCAGTGAAATCCTAGAGATATGGCGTTCCCACTGATGTTAACCAGAACTGTGTTTGTTTGGCACCTCTGAAGACCACACCACCAGCAATACTCTGTATTTGTAAAAGAAAAACACGCAGGCAACCACTGACTGCCACCAACACTGCTTCCAGTTACAGACTTGAGACATTTTGAAACTAGTAATGGCAGGAAGATACTGGAAGTCCTTCTCTCAGAGGATCTCTCACTGCTTCCACAGCTCCTTCTTTTGTGCCACACTGAAGGGCAACAGTTGTTACCGTAAGACATCACAGGCTCTGTAAGAAGTGCTTGGCTATAGCCAAATTATCATTAGCAGAAGCACTGTTTCAGTTCCTGGAGATTACATGGCTGAGTGAGGCCATTTGTGGATGGGCATGGATCAAAACGTCCCTGCTGCCTGTGGCTTAGCAAACCTGCATGCACTGACTTACTTCTCTACTGATGTATTCAGCTTGCAACAAATCGTTGTGCAGTAGTCTAAGCTGCGGAAGAGGGGTTGGGGGGCTAGGTGAGATGGCCCTCCCGGGAACACTCTGCATGGCAGTGACACTTCTATAGGGCATATAGGACAGCAGGCAGAAACAGACGGGTGACGACTCACAAGCCGAAGGAAATCGAGGTGGGAAGGAGCGTACTTGAACCTCTGCAGTGCACAACACACAGCAAGACTGCGTGAAGCCAACGCAGGAATGGAACTGACCATCGTAGCGGTCACGGAGCCTCAGCAGGCAGGAACACCCCCTCTTTCCCTGCCAGTCCCTTTAACAGTCCTGGCCCCAGGACAGGCATAACCAAGATCCCCAAACTGCTACGCAGGTGGCAGATGAACCTCCTTGCAGAAGCTGATCTTAAGTAAAAATCTATGCCATGAAAAGTCTTTTTCTTTCCATTCCACGTACACGGTTCAGTAACCCAGGATCATGCTTAGCATCCAGTTGTTGGTGTTCACAATTGCCTGAGTCTCTGCGCTGGTGCGTGCAAGGTCCTCTGCCCCCAGATCCAGCAGGGTACGGTACGGCCGCCGGTGGAGGCAGCCGTTGGCAGGAGTAATAACTATTGTTCAGACTCAGTCTATAGCTAAAATAAGCTGTAACACAAGCCAGGCACGAGGGAAATCCATTCAATGAGCAGCTTGAACAAATCTATGTTCAATTAATGTAGCTTTTCAAACACTGTGACAGTGTTTGTGCTCTAAGAAGACGGTTAAGACATTGCTGCCACCAATCATTACGGCAGTTCTCCTTCCTCTCGGGAAGCAGTGTCAGTCCAGGAAGGGAGCACAATTAGCAGTAACAAGAGAGTATGTGGGGGAGTGCAGGATGAAATGCAAGACTGAAATCACTATTGAGGCATTCCTTAGGAGAAAAGGAATTTATGAAGATGATGAGGACACGAAGGTGAAAGAAGGAAAAAGAAGGAAAGAGGAAAACTTCAGAGACAAGAACAGGTGGAGAGGGATAAAGACTGGGGAGAAAATCTGGAGGAAAATCAAACTGAACAAGGAGCTTGAAAAAGCAAAACCATTATTCTGCAATCCATGGTATTAAGGTTGTCTAATCCGAGGTAGATTTGTATCTTCTGTTGCCTTGCCCCTACCCTCCTTGCCACAATTGCCCAGTTAATCCCACCTATTCCTTCTGGTCAGTGCAGACAATAAATAGCACCAAACTACAGAATGAATATTACTGGACAGCCATTTTCTGCCAGATATAATGTATAAGGGCTGAACTCTTCTACATATTCCTCCATCCACCACTCACACTCTCCGTCCTCTCCCCAGTCACTCATTTTCATGAAACTTTAAGGAGTTTGCCATCACATACCGTGCGGCCCCTCCTTCTGGTTTAGCTGCAATTAGCAAACAGGTTCCAAGTTATTAAAGGAGGATTGACAAACACACAGAGGGTCTGACAGATGGACCAATTATATAAGCCTTATTTCCTTAGGCATCCAGGCTGAAAAGAGGACAAACCATGAGGAACACGAATCATGCTGAGAGTAAAGAGAAAGTGCGTGGGTAGGTGGCTGAAGGGGTGGGAGAGCAAGGGAATACAAGACAAAAGAGATTGCTGTAAGGGAGTTGAAAGGGAAGGGAATGAGCAACAGGAGCTGGTGATATTACTGGAAGGGGTCTGGAGTTATGTGTCAGGAAAGGCAGCTGGCTTTGAAAGGAGAGAGTGTTACCTGGAGCTGTAAGATGCTCTGTGATGGCAGGAGCGCCCTGGGAAAAAAGGGGTTTGCTGGGAATGTGATCCAGGAAGTAATAAGGGCAGTGCAAAAAGTTAGGGGATGAGGTAAAGGACAGAGAAGCTGCGAGTAACTGTTGAAGTCATCAAGGGATGAAGTAAAAATGAATAGAATAGATCTCTCATTTGTGCAAAGTGAGATTCACCTGATTCGATGTTGCTATGGTGATTTACACCACCTGAGGACCCAGGTTCAACTGTTTAAGGCAATGCATATAATTATTCTTTTTATTTTCCCAAATAAGTACTTGCAGCCTTTTGCTTACATATAATGTGTTTCATAATTCAGAATTCTGCCACAGTTTGACAGATGATTGATGTACCCGCATTACCAAAGCTAGTAGCAGTCGTAACTGGAAAGGTGCAATTAAGAAGTATGTTATGAAACAAATGCCCTTTACAACTTAAATGGTATCTGAAGAAATGTGCTTTGTTTAACAGATATGTACAAAAGAGAAAAGAAGCAAAATTCAGTCTTTAGAAGATTGATTTAATTTAAACAGTAAAAAAAGGACAATGACAAAGGATAATGCTTCAAGGGTGATACAGAGAAAGCCGTTATCCTGTGTAGACAGCGGGGGTCCAAGAATCCAGTTCAGCATTACTACAAACTTCTACAACTTTTGGCAAGTTATTTAAACCCCTATGCTTCTGTTTCTCAACTTGAATAACTGCTGGAGCTAAACTTACCCTAAGGATGTATTTTGAGACTTTGGTAATAATTTCTAAGTGCTTTGAAAAGTGCTACATCATATAAGTGAAGAATGTCATTATTAAAATTGTGCTTCAGAAAACATCACTAACAAGGATTTGTTCTATAGCTAAAACTGCGCCAAAAACATTATTAGCTTGCAAATCACAAAGCTCCCATCGACACACAGGAGAGAGGCACAGGCGGGAGCTGCGCCTGTACCGCAAGGGTGGGATACGTACACCCGGCATCACCGCCTGTGGTAACGCTCAGCTGCTACTACCCGTTAACCTACAGCAGCACAAAGCTCACTGCAGACCCACACGCACAGTCCCTTTCCATCTGCAGACATCCGACCCGCAGTGCCTTGGCTAAGTAGTAAAAAGGTTAGGATTATGCCTGCTGGCAGATGCTGCAGTCTCGGCAAACCCAAGTCATCGCTGGGGTTAGCTGGAAGAGGGGTACATCGCTGGAAAGAGGTAGGATGGTCACGTTGAGGTGTCATAGGCTTTATCTGTGCTCTGGGGTCTGATTTTGTTCCTCGGTGGTGTTTTTAGAAGATGAATCTCTACCTGTTTAGGGTTCTAGGACACCTCTCTTTGCACGGATGTTGGTTTGGTACAGACACTGACTTCATATTGAGAAATCGTATTTCAAAACGCATTTCAGAAAGAAGTCTGACTACAATAAAGGGAGGGAGCTTTATTTAGGAATGAGCAGTGTACGTAAGCTTTAACAAAAATATTAATTATGTGAAAAGCAGGCCTGCCTCCATCTCACTTTGCACAAAAGGTTATTAAGCTAAGGCTGTTAGAAAAGGTGCTAAACGTTTTCACAGAGAACACACTTTTTTCCTGGAAACTCTTTAATACTTTGAAATTTTAGGAAAGCTGCTTCTAATTTGGAACTGCTCTACCTAAGTCATACTTTCTAACATGCTTGTCTCACATGCATGACAAATTTTCATACAACCTGATACCATATTTTTGTAAACACTGAGATGACTGATTGTGTAATACAACAAGGTTACTTGGTGATATGACTGCCTGATAACATGAAAAGCTTGTTAGCTGTCTAGTTGTCTGGCAATGCTTAACCAGCTGTCGTGGTTTGGGCCTGGTTGGCAGCCAACCACCACGTAGCGGCTCTCTCTCCCTTCTCTTCTGGCAATAAGAGGGGACAGAGATCTGGGCTTGGGGTTCAAGATAGGACTGGGATGGGGAAAAAGTCACCCTTTATGGGCATGAGCAAAAGGCAGACTCGTTAGGGGAAGAAAAAAAAAGAACATACAATGTAACAGAGTAGGACAGTGAGAAGCATTGACACATCTTGAGAACACCTTCCCCCCACCCCTCCCTTCTTCCCGGGCTCAGCTCTGCTCCCGATATCTCTACCTCCTCCCCCAGCAGCGCAGGGACAGGGAATAGGGGGGTTCAGTCAGCGCTGCCACTTTCTTTATCTTCGGTGGGGGGAGCTTCTGGAACTTCTTCCTCCTGCTCCATCGTGGTCCCCCTCTCACAGGAGACAGTCCTCCACAAACTTTCTCCGACATGAGTTCCTCCCATGGGCCGCAGCGTTCCCCACACTGCTCCGTCATGGGTCACTAACTTTCTCCGACTGGATTCCCTCCCACGGCTGCAGCCCTTCCCGAGCTGCTCCGGCGTGGGACTCCCCCGCATGCTGCAATCCTCCCAGCACTGAGTTACAGCAGCGGGGCTACATTTTCCCATGAGACCTCGGCCTTCTTCAGGCACAGAACCTTGATCATCTGAGCAGGAGCCACAGGCCATAAATCAATGTCTGCTCCACCGTAGATCTCCATGGGTGGCAGGGGGGGCCACCCTGCCATCTCACCACAGGATACAGGGGGGTCTCTGCTCCGGCACACCTCCCCCTGCCTTTCTTCCTCCGTTCCTCCACTGACCTTGGTGTTCATGCAGCTGTAGCAACTCCTCCTCATAAGTCCGACTGCCCTTCACCACGTCCCTTCTTACATACGTTATCGCAGAGGCACAGCTGATGGGCTCAGTTTCCAAACAGAGGTGGAGCTGATTTGGAGCTGGGGGAGCTTCGAGAAGCTTCTCACAGGGGGATGCCCCTATATCCCCCTCCCCTGCCACCAAAAAAACTCCACCACTCACTCAACCCAGGACACCAGCTTTGTCTACAAACTCAGATTGAAAAATGATCACTTTTCTAAAAAAAAATTTCAGAAGAAGAGACAATGTCTTCTGCAATAGATACGTAATTATCCTCTTTCAAGATTTTATTCATAAACCCAGTATTTTAAAGCATCCAAGCTATGTTATACAAAGGTAAGCTTCTGAACTTATTTCAACCTCTTTTAAACTCCTTTTAAATTTCAACTCCTTTTATACCTGGGGAGGTCAAAAAGAGTGTTTTGGAAAATAAGAATAAAAAGAAGGTCTAAAAAATCCTACCTCTAGTGCCCGAGTTTCATGCAACAAGAACAGATGCAAATAAGACTATGTTATATTTGTAGAGCGCAGATTATGTATGCATGAACTGAAAAGCTTACCAAGACACATGACAATGCTAAGCCAACTGAAGGGTAAAAGCTAATTTTGAATCCAGATGTATTTGAAAAATATAAGTTTATATATAAAATGGTGAGGGAAAAGGTGTTATGGATGTTCTTCAAATTGAATGTTGAAATTGTTCATTCAGCACTTTTTCTGCAATACAGTATGTGCCTAACCTTTATAGCTGGGATGCCTCCCAGGGGAGATGCATCTCTCCAGCTGAGAACCAATGGCTTTAACCACATATTCCTGCAGACAGAAAATGGTTATATCCTTGATTTACTTGTTCTAGGGCAGCACCTTATACAGCTTTTTGAAGCAAATGACAAATACCTGTTCTGCGTTCATAAATCTTATCTAAGTTTACTCCAGTTGTCCACAATGGAAGTATGTAAACTGCTTCATTGCGATGCATTGAACACAAAGCCAGGATTCAAAGCCAGTTTTGTCTTGATTTGCAAACTACTTCTTTATCTGTGGTATATACAAAGATGGGACACTGTACTGGAACTCGTTGCTAGTGTTAGGGTACTCCACTTGCCTTCAAGAACAAACCTACCGACTAAGGTGAAGCATAGACTAAAGAGGAGATACAGAAGGGACTGTAAACAAGGTGTACTGGAATCAGAATGCAGTTTTACTTTGCTTCTGTCTTAAAACAGCAGCCATTCCTCATGACTGCTTGTGTTTTGGTGGTGATGTCCCTTACAAAACTGAGAAGAAGGTCAACCACTTCCGCACCAACAGAAAGAATCCGAACCCTCTATTTGATCATGTAGAGACAGGTCTCAAGGCTTAGTCTGAAGAAACAAAAGCAATACTTCCTGCTGTTTTCAGGGTGTATTTTAGATAAAATCGGTCAATATTCAACAACTCAGAATAGCTGCTCTTGCCTCACCCTTGGCCACAAGAGTCACTGATGAGACTCTGCCTCGGCCTTCATGCTGGCTGGGCTCTGCGCCCGCTGCGTCACTCCAAGCTGTCACCCTGTGCCTCCCTTTGCATCTCTTCAACTGCACCTCATCTCCGTTTACACTGCACCTCCCTGCCTCCTCAGCTGCTCCTCATTAGCCTTTTCATGCAACTGCATAGCATACTGGGGCATCCCATTGGTTGGGGCTCTTAACTGCCGCTCTAATATTTAATAAGACCAAAATATTACTAATGTGGGTGCATAAATGTTTGGCAGGTCTGCACAAATGCTCTCCCACAGTCCCCCTTCATAGCACCTTTCAGGATTTGATAGCACACCTATAAAGATGGAAAGTTAGGTTTAAAAAAAAAAGCATTCGTTGTGTGCTGGAAAAATAAGGCATACGAAAGTCACTGCAATCAATCTGCATTTCTTCCTGTTAAAATCTAACCGTGTCTTACAGCTTTGTTTTGTTATTTTTGTCAGATCCCCAGATTCATCTTGTAATAATGTGCTTTCTCCCCAGAGACCTAGATGGTGCTTTTCATCAGCAACAGCCTTCCAGAAGTTCCACTTAACTCACAAAGCAAACACAATGTTTGGCATAATATTTCCAAAAGGTCATACTGTGCTTCCTAACTTAATGGCCATTTATATTGCTTTACAACATTTAAATTCACACTCTGCTATCAAGTGGAGCCATGACATCTAAAAATAAATGCTTAAAAGCTAAATAAAAAAAAAAAATGCCCTAGATACCTGGGTTTGGAAATGTTTACTGCTTATCTGATGACAAATTCTGATGCCCTTCTTCACAAGTCCTTTAACTCACGGGTAGGTCCACTGAAAATAGCAGGATAGATGCTGAGTCAGTTACTCTCAGGTATTAGATAGTGCCATAGGTTCCAAAATACCCATAATCTACTTCATATGGCTACTAGCAGAGCATCCAAGTACCCTGAATTTAGTATTTATTTTCACAACTCACCTTAGCAAGATGGAAAGGGTATTGATGCCACAGGACGATGATGCACAGAGAAATTCAAAGCGCGCGCATGCCATGTGCAACAGTCACTGACCTGCTCTATCCATACGTGAACGAGCGCCAGGCCATGGGTCTGGAAACCACACCAGCCTGGCGCTGAGCCAAGCCTGGAGTCCTGCTCATAGGCATGGCTTATGAATTCTAGCTCAGCGCTCCACTCCCCGCCTTACCTGGCCCCTGGCTCACATCTGATTTCTGATTAGCAAAAAGGAATTTCACTACAGCTGACAGTGCCATTTCAGAATGCAACTGCTGAAAAGTCAGAAAAGCAGCATTTGCCCATAGGTAATCACTTCAACTAAAAAGCTGATAGTAACTCTTCTTTTGCTGAATTGGAAAAGTTTAAACCTAAACTACTGCTTCTTTGAGGCAGAACAATCTGATTAACCAGCACAACAAAGCTCCACGAGATCTTAGAGCAAGCACAGCTTGAAAATACAGCCACTGTCATTAAAGTAAGTTATCCTTTACCACTCTGACACGCATACATAGATAAAGACGTATTCTATCAATTCATTCATTTAGATCGGAAATCAGCTGAAGGGCACAGGACATTTCTTTGTGACTTGAATTATTACTTATTTCTACTTGAACCACTGCATCCATAGTCTTTTTACCCGCACAAGTGAAGCAGCTCCACATGGAGACCACTTACAAACAAGCTCTAAAGCCACAAAACTGAAATAGCTGGTGTCCCGCTGGCACAGGTACATGGGGCACAAACAGTTAAAATACTGACATTTCCCATATCGCAGTCTTTACCTTACCTGTAGTATTTGTAGTGATTCCCTATGCTTTGAAGGGGAATCACTGCAAATGCCACTGACCCAATTTTTGCTTCCTAATTTGCATTTGTTCGTACATATTTCATTTTCTTGTCTTTCAAGCTACACCAAATATTTGAAAAATTGCAGTGTGCCAAAATTGTAGGCAATCCACACTGACAATTTCGCATGTCTGGGAATCCTCCCTCATTCATTTGTTGCCACTTATTCAAGCCACAGGTTTTCACTTTCTTGCATATGAAGATAAAGCAATTGAAATATTTCAAATATGCACATTCTACATTATGTTTTCCAGAGAATGTTAAAAAAACCCTATTCTATGAAGTACTGTATCAAGCCATGAATTGACACATCAGTATCGTAGTAGATCACAAAAAGGTACTCAAAATGAAAAGCATAATTTTGCTCTTTTTACATTACTTTTCAAGTAGCTATGCTATGTAATTCTCTGCTATTTTAAAAATATCAATTTCCAACCAAAATATAAGGCTAGATTAATCCCCAAAAGTTTTTAGAAGCCCATATTTTAATTAAGAATGTCTGAATTTACTATGCCATGCAGTTACTTACGTGTTTCTTATCTCCTGTGAATTTTGCTTATGGTGATATCACAATGGATTATGTACACCATGTCTTAAATTTAACACATGTTTTACACTAATTTCAAGTCTCCACAAATTTATCTTTAGCATAATTATGGAATGGTGATTAAGGCAAGTATACTAAAGGCTGTGAGAACATTTATCCCAAATCCACAAAAACGATGTGTAATTTTTCAAATGGAGGTGGACTCATCAACATTAGACAGACCTCAGGCAGCTCTACACAGCATTTTCCCCTTAGCATCACGGTACAGACTTCTTTAATTTCTGTCTCTTTGCTCTCATCAAAATATAATCTGAATTTAATGATAGCCAAATATGCTAGGGGACTTTGCATTGACTTCCAAGGACTTCAGGTGAAAAAATCAGTACGTACTTCAGTGGCGCTTTCCTCACACTCCATCAAGAGCCATTCCATTAACTTGGTCCTCATAGCACTGGGGGTGGAAGACAAAACTGGAACTATTTCTTCTCCTCCCCCTACACAACAGCAGTAAAAAATCTGACAAATTTCTCCAATAGTTACTGCATCTAAATAGAGAAGTGACAGTAGTTGTCCACATCGCATCCTACAGATCTAATACTCTGCAGACCTGCTGTCCTGTTCTGAGCAGGATGGGAGGTGGTCAAGGATAAAAGGAACACTTTCCTTTCCATTTGTAAAGACTCTGGAAACGATAGAGTGTCCTGTCTGCCCTACACCCAGGAAAAAAACATGCAATCACAAGATGAGCGAAAGGAATAACAAGCAGAAAGTCTGCCAAAAAGAGGACCTCTGTGCCTCGGGTTCACAGGGATCACACCAACCTGCAGAGAATGTCTGACTGACAGGACCCCCGAAGAACTGCCTCGGCCCCACACAGCAGCTGCCACAGCTTAACATCAGGATGCGCTTCGGTATCAAAAGTCTAACAGGGGCTTTTAATGCTAAAGATGTTATTTTCTAACAGCTGTTTATATCCCCATCCAGTCTCACCACTGGCTGTGCAGTGACTTGGTGATATTCCACAAGCATATAAAACATGGATTGTCTACCATAAGACAGAACAAATATTTTCAAATAAAATAACCTTTTCCCTGCTACAAATAGAGACAAATACTACAATATTCCTAAATTAGTTGCACAAGTCAGGAAAGTAACAGTTGTGATAAATTATTTCATCGTACAAACTTTCTTCCTTTGGGCACAAACTACTTTCAACATTTACAATTTAAATAACTAAATTATATTCTTCCATGAACAGAGATAATAAACTAGAAATCAGATGCACAGTCGTAACCCATCACATTTTTGCGAATCTATAATGAAACATTTGAGAAACTGTATATGCTGCCTCTGATCAAGATTGTTCTGTTCATTAGTAACACTTTTGCAAGTAAACTTTCAGCCACAGTGCCAACTAAATCTACTTACTTGTGTTTGGAAGTTAATTAATAGTAAATTAAAGTCCTGAATTTCATGCATATTTTTCATCCATACATTAAATTTATCTCATGGCTGGCATTTCAGAGGAATTTTGTGTTGAATTATTTTCATCTAACAAAGGAAGCTACTAAAATGGCCTTTGTGCTTTGTTTCATGGTGACATTGAAAGGCATCCTTCAGGATGTTTTACCAAATATTTCCAAGGAACCCCTCCTCCCTCTTCCTATTTGTAGTAGTTGTCTATATTGTATTAGCAATAATAGAACTTCCGTCAAGAACTGGGAAAATTAATTCTTCAAGCTCGTAACTGTCTTCACCCTTGCCTACTCACACTCATGGGACAGTTACTCTTTTCCAGCTAGTGTGCTACTGGATGTGATAAAAGGAAGCCAAATGAAATCATCCACTCACCAAATAAGTAGCTATATCTAAGACAGATTATTTTTTTGGCACATTAAAATATTTATATGGTAAAAATTAATTTAAACTGAAATGCGAGAGTCAAAGAAAGATGAAAAACAGCTCAGAAAAAAAGAAAAGGGTCATAATCATTTGTCAGGCTTTCATGCTAATTAACTGATGTAGTGTTTGTTCTATAAGCTTTCTATCACCTTATTTTTCACAGAGAATTACCTAAGTTTTTTCATCAGTTTGCTTCTATATATGCTCTGGGCTGTGTAATATTTCCAGGTCCAGACTGGGGTCGAGGTTCCACCCTCGCCACTGGTCACTGAGACATCTCATGCAGGGAGGCATGATGAATCCCCTTTGCACGAGGAAATACTGCAGCAGGCTTAAGCTAACCGTGATGTTTCCCGAGACAGCTTTCCTTTGCCCAAGAAAAGCAAGGATCACGCAGGAACTGTTTGCTGGAAACAGGGAGAATCCAAAGTCGGGGGCCCGCTGAAACTATAGTAAATGGTAAAAGGTATTTTCCTGACTTCATGATGTACTGCACACCAGAGCAGCGACTGGGCTACAGACCCAAATCATAACAATGGCAAAACAGCCTAATTAGGTTGCTTAGCCCTGAGACTTCCTCAAGGTCAGGGCTAAATTCCATATTGTTAATTCTCCTGTGTCAGCAACACACAAGGAAGGAGAACTGCAGTCCTCCAGATTAAAACAGTACAGCTCTAGTGACTCTATTTGCATTAGCTTTCTTATGCATCTTGACCGGGTCAGGAGTCAACAGCACAGATCTACCTCACTGAATCTCTGGGGCCACTGACTTCAGTAGTGTTGAAGGAGACATGAAGCCTCCAATGACCACAACATCTGATTCAAGATCGCAAATTGCTTGTTCAGGAGCCCATCACAATTTCCGAAGTCTGCAGGAGGAACAAGGAGCCACTGGAAATGGAACGTAATCAATTCTTTTTGATAACAGCTATTTTAAAGAATGGTTGAGGTCAGCTGTAAAATACAGCTGTAATTGTACAGCTTAGCCTGTAAAATTACTCTTCGCTAATACAGCTATGCCAGCTTACACTAAGCAATCTGTGCTACGGAGCTTATGGAAACATTAAATTTGCTTAAAATTCCACTCTGTTTCAACAGGATGACACTCAGGATGTCTGGAGGGAGTGTTAGTTTATACGTAACACACAGTTCTGAGTCATCAGTCAGATATGAGATATAATTGTCTATGTAATTCTAACGGTGACCTACTGAATAGAAGCTAAAACCAGACAAGAACCATTAAATTACTAGTTATTCTGAAATAAAATGTGTTTGAAGGGGGGTTGTGATTGCCAGATTCTTTCTGTATGCTCCACTGCACGTTAGCATGTCAGAAGATGTGACAAATAAGGAGATCACAAAACCCTATAGTTTCTTCCAGTATAACTTTAAAATAATGCTTCATTTGGTCTTGTAACTATATTTAAATTAATTAAAACCCATTTATCACTACAAGTTTTCTGAAGTACTTGAAGATTTAAAGTCAGTTTTTTCTTGCTCTATCAAATATCCTAGTTTTCTGAGTGGGTAGGATATAACCTATAAATTACCATGATGAATAACTTCATGAGTAAGAATGTGGGTCAGTTTTTCATTAAAATTAAAAGGTCCTGATTCTCTGTTGTCAGATTATCAAGTTGTGCTGCAAGGGGAAACAAAGTGCTGTGAATGCAGAGTGATGACATTTTACATCCCATTTGCCCTGGTGTAATGAACACGTCATGTTATAGGACACTGCATAGGCAGAACCATTATGCTCTTTTTCAAGGACAGCAAGTAAATTCTGATTTATTCATAGAGAAGAAATTTCTTGCTGGTTGAAACTCACTTCCATGAACACACAGGGTCAATGTACCACTTAATTCTTATATAAATCTTCTGAAGATGGACAAATTTCAAGTAGCGCAATGGTGTATCATTTCTGCCAATCGGAGGGAAAGACAGCATTGCTGATAATTCCTTCTTCTGATCCGAGGGTTTTGAAAGTCAGAGAAATGTGAGCAGGCTGTCAAGTTATGGAGACTGCTGTTGAAAGACAGATTTTAGGGTATTTTTTTAAAACAAAACAATGAAGCCTCCTGGCATTATTGTGCATTTTACACAGACAGAAACTACCAACAGTACAAGATGCAGCTGAGAATCTTTAAAGAAACAATTGAAGGTAAACTAAAAGCAAGTTCAAAAGCAGCTTGAATTCTCACAGGACATGACTTTGAAACTTCAAATTACGCCTTTTCGTGATGGGGACAGCTGCTTCCAAGCAAAAACCTGACAGATGCCACGTAGAAACAGCGAAACTGCTTACAAATGAAGTATTAAGTGCACCAAGGAACTGGCACAGAGAACTGAAATACATTGCTCTAAATTATTGTCATGGCCATTTGTAAGAATCATAAAGGAGAAAAGCTCAGCTACAAACATGATGTTTTCCCATTTGAAGTGCCACCTCTCTGGTTTGCAAACGACCTCAGTCTTAGCCAGTGGGATGAAACCGTTCGTCACGCCAAGAGGCCGCGTTGATGCTCGCGGACTGAAAGCTGCTTCTAGGCACAGCAAGGTTCCTCTCTTGCCAAAGACAGGAGGCACCTTTGCATCTTCACCCAACCTGCCGTTTCTTCAAACCAGCCAATTCCCAGATGAAAAGGGAACACATCTGACAGGGCTGACATTTTCCATCTCAGACAGCTTTCTGACAAGAAAGGGAGCAGAGGACTGGCAGAAAAACGGCAACCTCTTGCCCTAAGAGCAGAGTAGCCACCTACAAAATGTCTCCCCAAATCTTAAGGTAAGGAGGGAACCACAGGTGTGCCTCTGCAGCTCAGTTCTGCAACCTGTTGTGTCAGTAGATACTTTGGAAATTTGGTGGTTATTTACTGATTTATAACAGTGTTCTTCACAGAGATTTACGAGATTGTATAAAACAGAACAAAGAAATGCTCCAAGTATCTCATCTCAAGTGAGTAGATAGAGGGAATTTTAAATGTTTGACCTTAAAAATATTGAAAGTATAATACGGTTTCATCTGCTTTCCTAAATAAGAGAAACATCTATACCAGGAAACTGCAGAGGACATAAACAGTACATGAAGTGAATTACCTGACCTGAAAAATAAGGCTTTGGGCAAAAATGTGAACATTAATCAGCATACAAAGATAAGGAAGAGCCAAAGAATGATGATTTTTCAATAGAAATAATGAAGATTTACCTTTTAATCATGATTTTGTGCTAAAGGGGAGCTAAGAAAGCTGCCTGAATAAAGATGTGAGAAAGATGGGTGGCAGAGAAGTATATTAGATATGTTACTGAACTCTGAATAGATCAAAACAGGTAAGGAACAAGACAAAAACATAATACAGAAATACTGTAAATAATCAAAAATATCACATACAACATCATATAGAACAATATCTTATGCAACGCACACTATGACAAAAATCATAACTAGATATGTGAAGGCAAAAATGTGAATCAATTTCTTAATGGTTTAACTCATGCAGCTCTGAGCAGTAAATTACTTAGAAGGGCCTTATAACGATTTTCTGATGTTCTTCCTGAAAACACCAGCTGATTCAGTCTAATACTAGACTGAAGAGTGAAACAAAATGTTCAGAACAGTACTGTCAATCACATCCAAGCTTCAGCACCCAATACGATTTACAAAGCTGTACTCTACGTGCTAATGCGTGAGATGCAGACTGACTACCTGCCCGACCCACACTGACTCTGCACACCCAGGCTGACCCCCTGAGGTCACAGAGCACCCCAGATCCCCACAGTGTGGGAAAGAAATTGGACAAAGACAGCTCCCACAAGGAAAGGAAACGCTGCGTTACCGGTGGGAAGCACGGAGCTTTAGAGAGGCTGTTGAGAAAGGGGGATGTCTTCAGACTCTGATTTATTTGAAGATGGCTACAGGTGTCCCTGAAGATCCCAGTTTAAGGTATTTCCCCAAGCCAGCACAGGGGATGCATGGTAACCAGTACGAAGTACACAGCTTGGCATTTCCAGGAGCTCGGCATACAAACAAAGACAAATGAACAAGTAGCTGCCTTTTTTATCTTTTAAAGAAAAAGGGAACAACCTAGCTCATCAAGGACAGATGTCAGCCTTCTAAGTGCACAAACATCAGCTAGTTCTGTGGATTTCATTGACCTGAAATACAAGTTCTCAGTCACAATGTGAATCTTTTGAACCCGTGTGCTCAATCTTACTACAAAGATATGTTTTTAAAGAGAGGATTTTATAGTGAGCAGCAAAGTATAGTAATGATTAATACCCTGATTGCCAGCAAGTGCTCTGAACAGCTCTTACTCTGCAGACACTGACATTCACTTGCCAAAGGAAAAACACAGTGGCATTTCATGTTATAAAAACAATGTTCATTGAAATAGAAAAAGCACTAGCTGGCACTCAGAGTAACAAACAAGAAGGTCAGCTGACCAGACACAAACAGTACAGAACATATACGCAACGTATTCTATGAAACAGATATTTAATTTACCCTATGCAGTATTCACTTCAGCAGTATTAATAAAGCTTACATTACTTTAACAAAAAGAAAAAGGTATTACATTAAATTTTTGGATTAAATGCAATTATAACTCTTAATCAGCACCTTTTAGCAGGGTTACTAATGGAAATGCATTAATTAATGCTGGACACTTGTAATTTTATTCTGGTCACTGTTATTTGCAGTTCTGTTACCCAGAAGAACACCCGTAATGTTCAGTAAACCCAATCAAACCTTCACAATAGAGTTTTAGACTGTAATTCAGCAAAGGCTCATAGGCTCATATGCTTCAAGTCCTATCAAAATAAAATCTGAAGTAAGCATCTGTCGAATCATTTTACAGGGATGGAACAGAAAAAAAAAAAAAAACAAAAAAAAAACAATTCCTACTTTTCCTCTATCTGATGCATCTCACTGTCTGAAACCACAGAGAGCCACTGCTCCCTCTGTGCACTCCCAGAGGGCTTACGGTACTCCAAAAAGGTAACTCAAGCTCAGGCTGGGATATGAGGTAGCTCTAGAGCTTCACTTAGCTTGCATGTATTCCACTGTGCCAGGAAGCTCATAGATAAGGCAGTAGAGACCTGGCCCTAAATGCCAAAATCCAGATCAAAATATTTAATCAACATCTGGAGCAAATAAGACTGTGGAGGAGCAAAAATTGCACACATCCAAAATTTGTGTACACAGAGGGGCACGTATGCAGGAGTTTTAAGTAACTAAAAGAAGAAAAAGAATGAACAAATTAAATATTTCCTCTAGATTGGGGTACTAACCCATAGCTACTATTTTTTCTGATTATAAACAGAAATAAAAGTTAAATTTGTATCAAAACAGTAGTTGCTTAAGCAGTGCTTTAGAGTATTTAAACTCAGGCAGTATTATCTTGTAAAGAGAATATAAGAAATTATAAGATATATATGGTAGCTTCATCAAACTTCTGCCCCCCCACCCCAACCTCCCTGTGTGTAGACACAAAACAGTATAATAAAACCTGGTGAAGAAAATGGGAAATGCTTTATATTCCTGTGAAATAAATGAAACTTCCAAACAATTCACGACTGTTTGGTTTTTAAAAAGGAAAAGCAATATGGGAGAGAGAGCAGAAGAGAGAACAAGGGTGGTATTTATGCAGTAGGAATCAAACAAAGGTATCTGTAAAATCTACAGGTTTTAAAATTAATCTCAAGCGACAAACTAAGACTGGTTAAACACAATGCTGACTAGGAAATAAACCCTAATACAAATAGTATGTTTTGATTAACTGAATTTTAAAAGTTATTGGAAAAAGACATCTGAATATCACCAAATTTTAAAGAGATGGAAAAAGTAAATACAATTCTCACATTTAATGATTTCCTGCACTGAAATAACATTAGATAATTGTAATATTTATACAGATCCCATACTAACTCTTCCATCTGCATGCACCAAAGTGAAAGAATCTTGCATAATATGCAAGCTTACCAGCTGGGATCTCATGTGTGTGGTAGTATTAGCAAGATCCTGAAAGAACAAGTGGATCCTGAAGGGGTTCCTCTGATTCGTCTCTCAGGTTCATAAATTGGGGTGCAGCAGTTCATGCACATTGCAGAGATGGTGTGAAAAAATCACCATGAGGATTCTACAGGCATAAGCAAACTCTCAATTGAAAAACAGGTAGAATAAATAGAAGAGGCCACTTTGTGATGGCAAAGACTTTTTCACCCTCTCTGAAGAAAGACTTCAGATACGGCCACCCACCGATACAACACCTAGCACACCAGGGAACTACACTATATTACAGTGGACATGGCCACTTCTTCTTTCTACATGTTTTAAGAGTCTTACGAACTGCATGGATCTGGGGAGGCCTGGGTCCTGGTGGAACTAAGTGAAGAGAACCCGTCTGCTCTGAACAACGGTAATTTATAGCCTACTTCCAATAGGAATGGGCGTTAGCATAGAGGATGGAAACTGGATATCCTAACCTCTGCCCTGAGGATGCCAGCAGACTCTGAGTCCTTGGCACACCAGCACATCTCCCAGTCAAAAAGGGAGTGGGAGTATTACAGGTTGTAGCATACACGTGTTTTGTTAACCTAGACAGCACAGGTAGCAATAGCAGTAAAAAAACATAGTTTGGCCTTCAGGTCATCCACAGGTGAAGATCATGTCTTTTGGAGTGTGTGTTCAGGACACTAGTCCCCATCACTGCTTCTCCACCAGCAGTTTTTACCATAGTCACACTCTTGTTCCCCTGTGCAGATGTATTCTCAGAAATAATTCCTGGGAGCTTATATGTAAAGGATATATTAACAATTAAAGGTTTATCATAAAGAGCTTTGACACATCTTAAAGAAATTGGAAATTTCCTTAAATTAAACAGGTGACATAAGCTGGTTAACACTTTCAAAAGTGTATTTGGAACAGAAACAGTTTGTCATAAGGTCAGTGTTATCATATAATGAGGGGCTCTGTGATATTGCTGTAGGAAAAACAGTGAACAAAATATTTTAAATTAGAGATTGTTTGTTTGTTTGTTTGTTTTTAAGAAAAAAAAAAAAAAGCACAGACCTTAGAAATAATATTTTCCCCCACATACTTGGCATTACCTAAAATCAAAAAGGAAGACAAGTGAATCAGCTTCTCATCACACATTATATCAGTTCAAAAACGCCTGAAAACATGGGGTACATGGAAAACTGAACTCCATATGGAGTGGGTTTACCACCACAGCAAGAAAGACTCAATCCTTTGTTTGTGAAAAGACAATTGATTTTTTTTGACCGAAAGAAAAGTGAATAAACTTTATCTGGATTCCTGTAAAGTGTCAAATTAACTGCTACATGGGGAAATTATTAAGCTCAAAAATATTGGAATTAGCACCAAAACATGCTTTTAAAAAACCTAGCTGAAGGGGATGAAATAAGATGTCGTAAAAGAAAAACTATCAAATGGGGAGAAGCTTATTAATGCAAAACCTCCAGGACTGGTCCTGAGACTCATTTTATTTAGCATTTTCATCAGTTATCTTGGCACAAAATAGAAGAATCACACTAATTAAACATTAATGGCACAAAGTTAGATGGCAGTGACCATACTGATGAGGATCACAGTCACATACAAGACGAGCTGGATGACATTAAGGACTGGAGTAAAAAAATTAAATAAATTATGGTAGTAAGAAGTGCAAGGTCTTGCCCTGGAGATTAATACAAATTTCTGCTATAAACTGAGGGCACGGGAGCTATATTGGCTGGTCATAGGGAGATGATGCTCGTAGGAAGATGATACAGCCATCCACATCAGTGTGATGCAACCCAAGGAGACACTGCCTTGAGGTGGAACATGGGATATATTAATATAAGGATCAGCAAGAAACCAGGGAGATGATCATATGAGACGGCATTTTAACGCCCTAGTTATCTATCCACATAAAGCAAAGGCTGACAGAGGGTATGATTGCTCAGTGAAATTCTGCTGATGATTAAATACCAAGGAGGAGAGAAGGACCAATATACACAGAAGAAGAAAGGGTACCCTTACTTTGGGGCTGGAACTCAGAATAAAGTTTTTAACTCTCTGGACAGTAAGGTTCTGAAACAGTCTTTTAAAAGCTAATAATTTTTAAGGCCATTTTTATAAAAAATTATTATCTGACATGTTCGTCTGCAATTACAGAGAAGTAAACATGCTCACCCAGGAGAGCTGCCTTTTACTTGTACATTCTCTGTTCCTAATGGCCAAAACTAGCTCAGGAAGACAGATGGAGCTTCACTTCTCCTGCCAAGCCCTGATCTGAACTTACAGATCTCAGAGACCAAGACAGTCAAGAGACAAAAAAGAAATACAGTCCATATCCCATCCTACTGCTCTACTATTTCATCTCCGATCGCACTGTGGATATAACTCTCTTTAGAGATCTCTGCAATCTCTCAGTAAGCTGCCTAAAATAAGGCAAATTTTTTCTATTGAATTCTAAGTATTTTGGCAGTTGTTTTCATGTGATATCGCACAGTATTTGAGTGAAGGCTTTTTGAAACCTTCACAAAATCCAGGCATGCATTACACAAAATGACAACGTTTATGACCTGATATTATGTCATATAATTACATATTAATGTAATTTTTAAAATTACTATTTTTCTTCTGATTGCAGCAGAAATGCTGCACATTCTGCCACACACATAAATCCTGCAATATTGTGTCTTGCTTTGGAATATATTAGCGTACAAGAGTGGATTTTTCATCTGACTTTGAAAAGTGAGCACTCACTTGGTATGTGCTGTTCTCACAAAGGCTGCTCTACATTCTGGGCGGTGGAGGGGGTTATCCTGTGTCACCAGAAAATGTTACACAACAGCCTCTGAGACATTTCCAACTCCACAGGTTCACCGATGGTTTAGTGACTGGAATCCAACAGTAGTTTTACTGTATGACTTGGAAACAAATCTACTCGAGTGCAGAGCTTTTCAGCAAAGATTTCACATGCAGAGTGTTTCAAATACATATTTTGGTGATGTAACCATGAATTTTAAGTGGTCTAGTTTTAGCCTCTCCCTATTAGAAACTCTTAAGGAAAGCTTAGTTTTCGTCTTTTGGTCTTGTCAATTGTTGGTGTTCATAATCAAAATGAAAGACATGAAATAGTGTTTAATAATAATTAAACATTACAATTTTAGCTTTTCTCTCAATTTTTTAGCAAGAATTTTTGCTTTATACACCATTGGGCAAAGAGCAATCACTGATTTGTTATGAAGACAGAATTCTGAAAATTTCCCTGACCTATTTTATTTCCCTACTTATCAGAGGATATCCCCTAAAATCACACTAAAATACTCCAAACTCTGCTTTCATAAATCATCAGCCTTGGAGAGAAAGGCAGCATTAAGACAAGGCAGATCTTCAAAATGCTGAGTAATGCCTTTACTCCATCGATCTCTTACTCTGTCAAAATATTAGCTTTTTACTATACTACATTTTCCGTGCCACGTACAGCAATTATGATGTGACTGAAAAGAAAGGAAGCCTGGCAGGTTATGCTCTTGTATGGTCTCCAGATTTTAATGGGGCTGACAAGTCTCAAGGACTCTCCTCCTGCAACGGAGCTGCTGTTCTGCACAGTATTTCCTACAGCCATGACACAATGCAATAATCAAGTTCACATATTGCTTAAAAAAAAAAAACACAACAAAAAAACAAAACAAAATCAGCAGCAGCAAGGAGAAAAGGTAGAAAGCTGTATATAGGTTAAGAGCTAACCATGGTGTAAATCTCACTGGATACTTGCCAGTAAGTATTCATGTATTTGAACTGGCATGGGCAGACTAGTATAAGTCCTTCCTTATCTATGTAAGGAAACAAAATCAAAACTCTCTTGCTATTGCAGGGGAAACGAGGGGATTGCAATTGTACTGGGCCCAGCATTACGTCACTGAATTCAAGCACCGTTTCAGCCCCGACCTCTGCCTCATCAGAAATGGGCCTAATGCACTGCTGGACTGTCTGTGTTTGCTTCTTGCTGGAGTTCATGCGGTAATTCTGTTATCACTCCAAGGAAAATTGACTACAAAAGGCTTGGAACAAAAGGCACGGTTGCAACTGCTGGCTGATGTGAACACAGCAGGCAAGCCTCTGCTTTTGTCAGTTACTTCTTTTGAATTTTTCTATTCCTGTTCCTCCCCACAAGCAGTGTTGCAACCGCAGAACCCAGAGAAACCTGTGTGTATCCAGCGCAAGACACAAGCGTGCTTGGCAGCTTCACTCTGAATGTGGCAGCTCTAGGAGCTCTGAAGCCATCTGCAGTACCTCCTTTAATTCTCAGCTTTCAAGAAGTGCTGGCCTGGGAGTTCTGGGCTAATGGGCTGGCATCCCCCATCCCCTCCTCAGAAAATAGCATCACCCTGCAGTGCAGTCGTGCTTCCACCCCAAGGTGGAAGCCTTCTGGCTTTTCTGTCATTTTGGGGAAGATGATGTGAGCAAGAACTCTTAATTTCAGTGGCCTCATTTGCCATTTCTTCAGCAGCAAGAGGACTAACATAGCATGCTTCATCTGCTGCAATGACTTACGAGCTTCCATTAGATGCAAATGTAGTTTGGGGCCAGTCAGCATTAATAGAACACAGCAGCCCTCTAGCCAAAAGTCTGGGAGCTGCTGTGGTTTAGCTGCTCAAGACATCTTTTCTATAGCTCCCGGAAATCCAGTGGGCATTTCAGAATCTCAGAAGTCAGGGCTGGAGGGCTGCTCAAGAGGTTATTACTCTTTTTGCCATCTCAAGGCAAGATAGCTTTACCGCAAGTCTTTGTGACAGATCTTTGTTAGAGCTGTAAAATGCTGGAGCTCCCACAGCTCTTCTCAGCACTGTTTTTCAACAATAGTTAGTAAGTTTCCTTAGAAATTCACTTGCAGGAAGAAGTTTGCACCTCAAAGACTTAAGAAAAGAACAGGTATTCGATTCAGGGAAACACAATTACTGCAGTCAGTGTTGAGGAACTTGAGCTTTAGATGTCTGGGGGCCACTACTATCCTGACCATTGCAGATATAATTCCCAGTCTTTCTGATGGCAAAAAGCCTCAAGTGAGTCTTTCATTCATGGCCTTCCTGCTTCTTAAACTCTCAGAAAGCAAGAAGATCTTTCCTGATAAAGTCAAATCAATATCTAACATGAGAATCGCTGGAAACATTTCTCCGTATTGCTGAGAGTTACAATGCAGACTAGAATAATCTACATTACAATTACCTGTCCTATTGTTGTAGAAAAGATCTGCAGAAAGCATAATGCTGGGAAACATTTCACTTCGCTTGATGAGTTTGAGTAACCTATAAAGAGTTATTCCATGAAGACTCGGAGAGCCCAGCTGCTGCAACGTGTGCAGGCACAATGCATTACTTCTAAAAATAGGGCACTGTGGAATAGGGTAGAAAAAGGCAGAAAGCCAGCAACAAAAATTTATCCCCAGGTTTTCCATTTTTCTGTCTTATCTGGAAAGGTGTCTTGCACACACACACCAAAAAAAGGAAGATGTGAACTCATGCTCTCAGAGCCCTGACAACAGGGGGAGTGATACCCAGCTTGTTTGTTAGCTCTGTAATGGGTGTTGCCATATAACCTTGGACAAGTCACCCGTACCCATTTCTCTGCCCATCTTCCTTTGTATTGTCTACTTAGAATATGCAGCTTAGATTCCTAAAGGCACTGAGGCACCAAATGCCTCTGTGGATACATCTCTAAGTCCCCCAGGTCAGGTATTGTCTCTTACACTGTGTATATACCAGCTTTGATCTTACTTGCCATACTTCCACCACTACTGATACAAAAATCATTGTCACAACTCACCTCCAAGCTCGTCTGTTCTACAATATGAACAACAATCACAGGGCCCTGTGGGAGTAAGCAAGTGAATTCACTTCTTTTATATATTGACAAAAGTCAGAATAAGAATTCAAAGAGAAGGAAAAGCATATTGAGAATCCATGTCACAAAACAACAGTATAAAATCATATCCACAATAATTAAAGCTTGATTTTAACTGTAAAATTCAAACAGAAGAAAAGTATGGAGGCATCAGTTATTTTGAGAACAGACAGCTCCCCCAGTATTTGCTTCTCAGAAGACAGTTGGCTGAGGATGACGTGGCTTTCCCAAGCTTCAGCAGCCTCATGTGGCCATGTCCAAAGCAAGGGGACCAAGGAGAAGTTAGGACAGTTAAAAATATGCTCCAACTCGGACCAGAAGCTGGGTGTACACAAACCCATTCAGATTCACAAAATGTAATTCTTGCTTATGAAAACAAAGGCTGAAAGGTGATGTCACTGCATGTGTAAGCTTACATGCAGCAGCCCAAGGAACTGATCGCAGGGAATTTGTTAGTCTTATTTGATAAAGGCATAATAAAATCCATTCTCTGGAAGCTAGAGAAACTCAGTCCTAAAAAAGATCCAATCTCATGGCGGTGTGTATTTAAATGCTGAGGTGGTTACTGAAAGGGGTGGTGCGCCACTTAAATTTTTTAGATGCTTTGCAGAAGAACTACTGGGAAAAAGTCTAATGTCTGTATGTACTAACCTGGTCAGATGTTTGTAGCCTGTGTACAGGATGATCTAACTCCCGATATCTCAAGATCTCTTTCAAAATGTTAATATTTCTTACTATTTCTATAGTGGCCCTTTTTGGTCTCAGAAGATGGAATTTGCCCTTGCTGAGCACTACTGCACTACTGCGGTGTCCTTACTCAATCCCTGAATAGAGGCCAGTGAATAACATGCCCCATTTGGCAAGTGCTTTCTCAAGTGTAAATAAGTGCATTTTTAAAATGACACCCCCCCCCCCCTTTCTTACAAAAATAAACCAAATTCACCATATTAACTGTTAAACTGTGTACTAAAGTACTAACAAAAACCAGCAATAAATAATAAAAGCACAATTCTACATTTTAAAAGAAGCCTTAAAACAGAGAGGTTATCACTTTAGCTCCCAGTAAGAACAAGGATAAAACTGCAGTAAAATTGTGTACTACGTTTTAAAAAAGTGGTGAGATCAGAAGGAAAGCCACTGTAAGATTTCAAATTATTACATGGTATAGTATAAGTTCTGTAGGGATTGAAATGCTCATGTCTTTTTAAACATTTAGGATGCTTCAGGTAGTATTTCTATTACATGTAATGAAGTAAAAAGTACCCAGAAGTATGTTTCCCTTGTTCGTGTGGTTCCTTAAGGAATTTCAGGAAAAAACCCCAAAGGCTGTATCATGTTTTTTTATGTATAAGGTATATATAAGAAAAACAAATTGTAACAATCAATAAATGTAAACAAATTGTAACAGCAATAAATGTAGGAATTAAAAGCAGATATTTGAAATAAAAATTTAAAATCTGAATGCTTAACTAGTAAAATTGACTGTGCCTTTTGGTCAATAATGTAATATTTTCTATATTTTGACTGTTTAATATTTGACTTTTTGCTATTTTGATACCATTGAAAACTGCTTTCTTTTTAAAAATGAGGCATAGCACGTGCAGAGCCTTCTGTTCAATAGTACCCTTCAAACACTGAGTAGGTGAAGGAGAGGTTAACTAGGTTACCGGTCACTGATTTTTTGAAGAATCTTATAGACTCACAGACTCAGAATGATTCAAGTTGGAAGGGACCCCAGGATGTTATCAGTCGAAGCTTCTGCTTGAAATACTCTATGAGTACTTTGGGAACACCTCAGAAAATTAAAATCCTTCCTAGGAACTAAAGCCCAGAACTGGGATAGTCACCCAAATTTTTCCTACTGACAGCAAAGAAGCCTCTACATCATCCAGGACTGTACTAACAGAAGCACAGCTAGGTGATCCATCTTTAACTAAGCACCCATTAGACTGTATGTAGATACTGCATCCAGTTTTGGGCCCCCAATACGAGAAAGGTGCTGATAAACTGGAGAGAGTTCAGTGGAGGGTCACCAAGATGGTCAAGGGCTGGAGTATTTGCTCTATGAGGTGGTGGATGGTGGGAGACAGAGACAATGGGCATAAACTGAAACTAAAGAGGTTCAGATTGAATAAAAGGAAACTTTTCTACAATGAGGACAGTCGAGCAGTGAGAATGGCGGCCCAGAGAGGTTGTACACTCTCCAACCTTGGAGGTTTTCAAGAGCAGGCTGGATAAAGACCTCAAGCAGCCTGGTCTGATGTCACATCTGACCCTGCTCTGGGCAGGAGGTTGGACAAGAGATCTCCTGCAGTTCCTTCCAAACTGATTTGCCTTACAATCCTACTTTTTCCCGCAACACTTAAGGCAAGTGAATTCTGAGAAAAATGGGAAAGCAACCAGGTGTATGAGCTAGTAGGGAAGCTGAGAGAGAAATGAGAAAGCTTTCTCTGTTGTTCTTCAAGGTGACCCTTATACATTTTCATATGTAAAATTCTGGACATTGTCTGCTGTAAAAGCAAAACAACTGACAATGTAATTGGGGAAAAAAGGATGGCAAAATCGCTTTCCCAAATCAAACACTTCATACATATATAAACAGATGCTATCGTTGAAAGGGACACAGAAAGAGGTGGATATGAAACTTTAGATCTCTAGGCATCAGGGAAAGAGCCAGCATTCTCTGGCATTGGTCTTTCAGTGTTGAGTTATCTCTGCAAAGAGCTAAACAGAAAACAAGATGCTCCAAAACCTCAGGGACTGCATCATCCCAAGAGCTGTTCCAGTGAGAGCTGTTCCAGTGAGACTCTAATCCCTTCTTGAGCAGGATGAAATGAAAAAGAAAACTTGAAGGATTTTAAAGTGGGCTTATAGTCAATCACTATACAGACAAGTGTGTACCATTCTGATGGTGAAGGTATTGTCCCAATACTTTATTTGAGAGAAGAACCTATCCTGTCCCCAAGGAGCTCTATTTTAGGAGGAGGTAATCCATGTTTAATTCAGAGAATTAAACAGCACAGAGAAATTTGTCCAATACACAGTTTTTCCCGTTCTCTGTAACTCTGACAGATTCCCTGACAGAGACAATTTATGATTCTGTTATGCTTGGTCTTTGAGAGCAGGGAAGGTGTTAGATTCAAATGGGACTTCAGATTCAAGAAAAAACATTACCACTTAGAGAAATCCTTTCAAATGGAGGCATCTACAGTGTTAAGGCAGATTCCCATCTTGTACAACACCACACTGATAACACAAAACATTAGAGACCCTGACATCAAACAGGCACAGCAACAGAATCAATTGATGGAACTAGTCCTGCAACTATTGAAATGATGCTGTGGCTGGATCCTCTCATTACTGCGAGCTGATCGTTGCAATCCTCACATCAAAACTTTCTTTTCTCCCTCACTTCAGAAGCTTCCAAAATACACCAGAGCATTGCCCTACATACAGAATGGGCCTTCACAAGAGGGAAATCTCGAGTTCAGCCACAGAAATTTCAAAATAAATGGAAGCTTAAGAGTTCAGTGTTCCTGTCCCTTTGGGCCCAAGGCAGAGAGACAGGCCATTTGGAGAAATAGCTTTTTATGGGATATATCAAGCCATAGAAAGGGTACTCCACTCTGGGAAGATACAGAGTGAAGGACTGTGATTAAGTCAGATTTTAGAGAGAACAAACATAGAATTTAAAACAGTGGAAAGACAGAAACTGCAGTGTCACAGTATGAACCTCTGCAGTTGGGGTGTTTCCATCCTTCATGCCTCCTGTAATCTGTGTCTGAACAATGTCTCTAAGAAGTCTAACATATAAAAGTGCTAGCAAAGAAGAAAAAATTTTTAACGTATAAAAAAAAAACCAACCCAGTCCTGTGCACTTGGTACACAGATTTTTAATACTAGCTGAGTGTGGAAAGGGGAAGCCAGCTTGCAGGACAAAATTTATACATATCAATAAATACCTGAATGGAAATCTGCCTTCAGGCCTGTTATACAAACCTGAGGATGCAAAGTCTTATTCACAGCTCTTGAGATGATTTTCCACTTTTCTTTCTAATAAGGTACACATTTGCAGTGTATAAATTGATAGTTATGAAAGAATATTGTAGGAATTCAAAACATATTCCAGTTTAAATACAGAAAAATGGTTAACAGAGCATTTACGAACCATGCTTGTATCATATTCCACAGATTAAGATTCACTGATGTCTCCAGACAAATTACATGAAGAGCCAGCATTTCTGTCAGAAATGAGAAGTCACAGAAATTATTTGCCTTTGGAGACTGATTCTGGTGTTTTTCTTATATTAAAGTCAGGCTCCTATTAAGACTTTGGATTTACTGTGACCATGTCCTAAATCTTAGGAAATGCCAATATTTTCCTCACTTTCTTTCCCATTTATTGCAGCGTACTTCTTCTTCTTCTTTCTGTCACCCTCCATAATTGGTGGAAAGTAAGAGAAAAGCCCAGCATGGTGCTGAATCAATCTAATAGTGAGTTACAATGATTGCTGGTGGATCTGAACTCCTGGAGGGAACGGGCTGTATTTTCACAAAAGGTAGTAATCTTTTTATTTTGCTTTCAGGGGCTTGGGAGGAACAAGTAGGCCAAGGAAGAAGCATTTCACTTAGCACAGCTTAGTGCAGAACACAAGGGTGTTCAATGTCAGATCCAGGGTCTACCATGGTACACAAGGTAAGAGGGTTTTCTTGAGGGATTTCCCCTGCTTATTCCTTTTTATATATACAATACCTTGCAATCTCATGCTTTCAGCCAGCTAACTTCCATCTTACTTTCCCGAATAAGGAACTACAGGGATGTAACCTGCTCAGAATAAGCTTCTGCTATGTACTATTAATAGAGCACAGGAATAACTTTGAGCTGTAAAGAGTTCCCAGAGTTCAGACCCCAAGTCCACTCTGATGCCAGAGCAGCTTAGAGAATATTTAAACTTTGCTGGGTGCAGACATACATTAAACACCAAAGCTGAGATAAAAAAAAGCATTTGAAAGGTTTCCATTTGCAGTTACTATTCAGCTACCGATAAGTGTGTGTTTCTTTCCCTATTTTTTCCTGTTGGTGCTCTTTTTCATGCTTTTTTCACTAGTGTTTCTCTGTTTTGCTACCTGCTTTTATCCATTTGTACTGCAGAGAAGGAAAACTAAGCAAATTATAGAGTGAACCAAAAGAAAAAGATAACAGCTTGAGGTTTTTAGCAAGAAAGGATGTAATTCCATCCAGTAGGATGCACTTAAAATTTAAAAGCAAATCAAACCCAATTTATAGCTATATAAATATACATCAGCTAAATAAAACACAACAGTACAGATATTCTTGCTGAATTTCAATTACCATAAGACCCCACACATTTTAGAAATAACATTAAACAATGCTTATTAAGCCATCTGATGTTCTGAAATATATCTTTGTATGTGTATTTAAACCTTTAAAGCAATTTATATAAAATTCAGATTTTGTCTCCCTTAGGAAAATACATTAATGATTTTTATGCTCATTTAAGATAGACACTTTCTTCTTGATAGATTCAAGTGCTAAACAGAAAATTGTTTAGACGATTTCAAGCATTATTGCTCTCCGATATTAATGCAGCACCATACGAATAAATAAAATGAAGCATATTCTTCCTTTGGAACTCACTAAAACAGCACAACTCTAAAGTCAGCCTGAATTCTGCTTAAAAAGTGGGGTGGGTTTTGTTGGGCCTGTATAAAAATGATATAAAAATGATGCAAGCTCATTAGGAGCCTCTGTGCCTGTATTTACTTTCATGAGATGCTGCATTAGAATATATAATAGAAAAGTTTTTCTTGTGCTCGCTTGTCCGCCACTGTTTGGATTACATGCCCCCTCCTCGTCTGTCAAAGCAGAGAGAGACGGGACCCCCACTCCATCAGCGATTCAACAGAAACCGCTGCGAGAGGAGGCAGGGAAGCCAGCAGCTCCCCGTGCACCCATTTCACTGAGCCTGCAGTGATCCAACCTGACCTCCCTTGCCTGAATAAAACTAAGCATTCCTTATTTCTAACCATAACCATGCATTTTGCTCCAGTTGCTTCTACTCCCCAGATTTTGACAACCTAAGAAAAGTGTATTGTATTTGATGACCGTTTGTCAGATGATCTACAACTCTCCCTTTCAGCAGAGGTCTGTGAATATAAACAGCCATTTGATGCAAAAGTCTCCCATTCAACCAAACACACAAACACATACAAGCTCATTATTTTCAGCATAAAATAAATCTATTCCCTCCACCTGGAATTGGAGAGCATCCCACTCATGCTTTAAGAACAGAGTATGACAGGGAAGGAAAAAAGAGCTGATGTATTATCCTTTGCTCAGTCCAAATTGGAAACCTACACACCCTAATAGCATTTTGGTTTCCAAATGAGTTCTTTGAATAATATTCCCTTCCTCTCTTTCCATTAGAATCTCCAGAAATTAATAATTTAGTCTAGTCATACTGTAGGCCACGAGTGGTAACTTTTGAATAAAACAATAACCATTCATATCCACATTTGAATTGCTGGAAGGCTTCTGAGGTTCAGTGCCAAATAACGAACCCATCTCAAGCGTTTATAGTAACTGGGACTTATGAAAAGTGGCTGCAGCTCAGTCAGCATTAACTTCAGTTTAGGAGTTTGGTTTTAATTTGTTATGTTGACTTGCATAGGACTTTATATCCACAGGGAAAGGGACGCACAGAGAGTTTTGTTTGCAGTAACAACATAGCCATGCCTTCTACAGCTAAATACAGCTCCCCGGGTTGCCATTCACCCCTGTGATCTTTGGTATTGCCAGGTTACAGAAACAGTTTCTGGATTGTGCCCCTCTGTTGGCCTTTTCTGAAGACTTATGATCATAATGCTAATGTCAGACAACACAGTGAACACGTACACAGATTGAATTGACCTCAATATCACTATGTTTGGAAATTCTGCATTTCAGGAGATTCAGCCAAGTCTGTGACAGGATTCCATGTTTACTGAATTACAGGGTTCACCACTACGCCTTTTAAGTGCAATCAGGGTATGTAGTAGGTGAAAGAAGGGGAAAAAAAAGGGGGGGAAATAAAGAAAAAAAACATTTCTGTATACAACATCACTGTAGAAAACTTGATCCATGTATTGCCGGGTAGATTCCCTAAGGGCTGAGGTTGAGAGGTTAAAAACTGCTGTGTTTTATTACAAGGGAGCACAACGACGATGGCGGAGGCTCGACCGCAGGACCCTGGAGGGTTCAACCCTCCGCGGTGAAGGAGCGGTGTCCCGCGAGCCGGGGAAATCTGCTTAGCACTGATGGCACTCACCTCTGCCTGCAGACCTTCCCCTGCTGCCACCTCCGTTTCTCAACATTTATATGAATTAAATTCTCCACTTTAGCACGCTGGCTTGAAATACAGGCAGAGCTTAGTGAATATAATTCCAGACTCCAACTGTGATATTAACACTGAAACACACACAGAGCATGTTCAGAATTAAAAAGCCTGCTTCCCCCTCTTTTAAATGATGAGACAAAAAGGATTCAGATGTCTCAGACGCAAGTGTATCAGAAGCAGGGGCTTATGTTAGTGAGAAAGAGTCTGTTACATGCCTGTTATATGCTTCCAGCTTCTCAAAAGCACTACTTTAATTTTGCCACTTATTTCCATTATTCTCTTCCTGCTTATTCCCAAAGCCAATTAAAATGCAAACAGGAGATTTTAAAGGCTTCAGTTTGATAACAGGCAGCAAGACAAGCGAGGCATGGGACAGCACTGAAATATGGCTCTTTAATGCAAGCATATTAATAGGAATAATTGGATTTCTAAAGTCTCACAATTGCAAGCGTTACCTCTTATTGTCCATTAAATCAATTGACATCCTGCACTTGTTATTTCAAAAGTGTTATTCTTATTTCATGAGAGTGCTAAACATATTCAGTTTGCTCTAATGAAAGTTGTGGAGTTTTCTTCTGAAGTACATACTAGCCTCATAGCATATAATATATCCAATAGATTCATTAAAGCCAGTATGGTAAATGCTGGCCTCGGAGAAGTTAACTCTCAATTTTGTTTTTAGCAGGGCCAGAGTTTCATCCAAAACACATAATGTTTTATTAAGCTTTTAGTAATTATAATAAAAGAGTTAAAGAATTTAATCTCAACTTTTCAAAAGAGCCTATGGGAAGTAGATGCTGGAACTTGTCTGAATTTCAATGGGAGGCTTAGCATCTAACATCCTCAGGAAATCCCTTGCCTTATCCTGCTGTTGATTTCTGAATTTCTCATCATCCTCGTTTTCCATTTTATATGTTCAATTCAAATTATTTCCCCTGGCTATGACTGCTGTCAGGTGATAGGGCCAGTGCAGTCTTTAAGCCCATCCAACAAGGCAGTGCCCAGTCCACCTTACAGCCCCTGTTCCTGCCCCTTCTTATACCACATTCATGCTGAAGAGCCAAACACAAAGGAGTACAGACACCCCCACACATACCTTTTTGTTCATCAGGCTAGTTCTCTGTAGGCTTAACTCCCTGAACTGGCTCATTGAGATGTCAGGTAAGACCAGAGACGGCTCAAGGAAGAAGAGGGAGAAGGTGGCAAGGGACAAGAAGAGGAAATAGGAGGGCAGAATTGCCTCCTTTAGTTACAGTTCGCCATTAAACTGGCTTCACTTTCTTGTCAGACCAGAAGCTGCCTGTGGCTGCACAGAATTAAGATTTCCCCCCCCACACCTCTGATGGTATAATTTCAAGTTTATTTATCCCAACAGCAAGTGCACTGCTGACACAAATGGTGGTTCTGCTTTCCAGCCCGCTCCCAGGAACACATTTCTGCTCCTCTCCTTTTTGCCAGCACAAACATCCTTGGCGACTGTGCTGTGAGCTGAAGAGGGAAACAAATACAGCTGAAAAGTCGCTTCCATTTTTCAGAGTAGATTTTATCTGAAGTGGTTCCCTGGTCTGCCTCACAAAGCAGCTACACACCACCAGTGCCAGGGAAAGGGAAGGGGAGACAAGAAACGTCCGTCCCACTGAGCAGCACTGTGAACTTATGCCAGAACTGCTCATGGAGCTACAGCTGTGATCCAAGAGCTGAAAGCCAACCCTTCAAAACTGGGAGATGAAAGCCAGCCTAACAACTTTGTGTTCAGCACATACCGCGATATGTATCTAGGCTCTTGAACAGCTTAGGGATGAAGTTCCACTGATGATGAATTAGAATTATGCCCCTGTTAGGTATGGTTATATATCCAACTCCAGATTTTAAGCACCCATTTAAAACATCAATTAATATTAAAAAGATACATCTAATTTTTTATACTTGTTCATTTTCTATTACTTATTCCAACATGAATATTTCCCTATTTATAGCATGATAAATTATCTTCTATTTTTAAGTCTTCCTACAAGCAAGATTTCAGTTTTCTTTTCAGCTCCTTCAGATATTACCTTGTACAGAAATGTTCAAGTGCCACGTTTTTATTACCACTAATGCAGAATAAGTCATTTTGCCAGTTGAAATTATGACAACTATGTCACAAAGCGAGAAGGTAAGAGAAAAAATGTGGAAATTATGACAACTGTGTCACAAAGAGAGAAGGTAAGAGCAAAAATGTGTCTATGTTTCTTTTTTTAATGGTTAAAAAAGAAAAAAATGACCACTTTTTTTTGTATTTCCTGGAATAACTGTCAGTGGAAGTTGAAGAGCACTTAACATACACCTTGTGGCCTTCAACACTAATAACTTCAACATAGGGCTGATTGGGAAATTGCTTTTCACTTCAAGGTAAAAACACTAAAATCTATGTAGGAGATTAAGGATTTCCCCAACAGGAAACTAAGTATTCCAATTGAAAAGTTGTTTGTTTGTTGTTGGTTTTTTTTTTTTTTTTTTATTTAAAGCAAACGAAGGGAGAAAACGGTCATATAGTTCAGTTCTATCAGTTCTGTCCTCAGTTCTGGATCTCTTTATTTAAGAGACTGCATTGAGTATTTTAAACTCAAGCATAGACAAAATAATGAATACAAAAGGTTAAGAGCTAGAAGTAGCACCAAAAATGGTCGGGCCCTCAAATCACAAGCAAAGTAATCCATGAATAAAAATGCAGAGACTAAGTTTACCAACATAATCCTTCTGCTTTATGCTGCTCCCATGAAGTTATAAATGCAGACTGAACGTCTCTTTCCCTTCACTGAAGTGGCATCACGTGGAGAAAAGGCATCTTTAAAAACTAAACTAATTTGGGGCCACAAACAGGAAATCGCCTTAATCATAATTTTATAGCATAATTTTATGTCAGTACATAGGATTTTAGATGCCTTAAACTGCTAATTTCCATAAATTACCATGCGTGGGTCTTTTTTAATAGTAATCATAACTTTGCATTTACTGCTTGTAATGCTTGGTTTTAACATAATTACAGTACAGTTCCTTGTTTTCAGTCCCATACAGATCCCCCTCCCTGCTCTCTCCCCAGTCAAGCTCTGCTCACCATAGTTTTGTATTAGCAGAGACACAAAATGAACATGCAAAATTTACTCAGAGATTTATTGCATACATAACACTTCCACATGTATATGCAAACTCACATTTGCATATTCAAAATGCCTGTCTGCTCTTGCCAGCAAACATGTTTTATTTTTGCATGCTATGGCTGTACATGCAAATTCCCTTCTTCCAGCATCAATTATCTACTCCCCCACAATCAATACATTCCCTTTCCTAAAACAATCCATTTCAGACCCTATATTACTTTTCTTTCCCAGGCGTCAATAAATACTGCCATGTCCCCCTACACAAATGACTTTGCCCAATTCTTTTTACTGATTCTGTCGACTATATGCTTGTCCCTGTTTTCTTTCCTAAATCTTCAGATTCCTCCCTCTTCTTCTGTCCAGACCCTGCTTTTGCTCACTCCATGCAGGAGAAAGAACAGCAGCTCTACCTCTCCTGCTGCCCTGTTTCTTTCTCATCTGTCTGACACAGAGGCACCTTCTGCTCCCTTCACTGAAGAAACAGCATCCCCAAAAGGCAGGCGTTCGATAGAATCCATGTAAGGGACTGTGACCAGAAGCACCTGCCAAGGAGTGGAAGGAATAAAATACCGCAGAGGAAAGGGACAAAACCACTGCATGGATATTTCTCCTCAGTACTTACAACAAAATGTCATTTTTTAATTTTATTTTTTATGGGAAGCACTGGGTTTGGGAGCTAAATGTTGCAGTCTCCACAGCCATGTGGACAAGGGCCAGGATGAGGCTGCTAAATGCTCTACCCAAGAGTACTGTTGAATGAGAACCTGCATTGAGGCTCTGCTGCACTGGGGCCAACTGCATTAACCACCTCATCACCAGAATATACACAACCCCCCCCTGAATCAGTTAGGGGCTAGCAGGTCCCAGCCCATCTCATTTGAGTGCTTCTGCCTGGCAGTATTTCAAGTAGTGGCGACTTTGCACAAACAAGCGGCCCACTCGCCACCTCTCCTGCAAAAGTACATCATACTCCATCTTAAGATTCACTGTGCTGCCCTCACCACCAGCGCACACGGACACACAAACAAAATCTCTACACGAAACGACAGTGTCATGGTGAATTGCTTCCTAAAGGTTCATTTACTAACCCTTAACCTGCAGCTGTGCCAGCCTGGATACTGGAGTCAGGACCGTGGGGAAAAGCAGTCAGCTGGAGTCTTTACAATAAAGAAACCTCTCTCATTTTTACCCCTGCCGGACTAGCTCAGAATCCTCAGCTTTGTTCTGCTTAGAGCACACTTCATACCTGAATGAAGTTTTGTTCTCTGAAAGAATCAAGTCCGTGCTAGTTGTAAGAACTGAGCTAGCTAAACTGCAAAAAGTTAACTATTTATCATGACCACTTTGAAATATGAAAATAAATTCAAATTTGACTTGGTAGGCTAAATTTACTTTCAATTTTTTCCCATGTATAGGGTTTATTTGCCTAATTTAATGTTTTACAGCTATCTTTAATGTGGAAATACTTTCTATGGTGAATATGCAATATAAAAAAAAAAACCCTCATTCTGAAGTTATGCTGTTTATTTCCTTCCCCAAAACTCAGCTGAGTGAAGTCAGGTTAACTGCCTCTAAGACTCTGTGAATAATGGTGCAAAGCCTTGCCCTGACAGTTACACCATTCTTCTGCTAGTCGTGTATCCCAGAGCTATTTCCATGTATAACTGTAATTCATTTTGGCTGCTAGATCTGCATGTAAAGATAAAAGCCAATAGCAAACTTCCTTAGTCTGCCTCCGGATTTCATCAACTTTCTATCCCGTGTATGTAATTCTGGAGATGTTACTTGATCTAACAGGCTCCAAAATAATGGGAGTCGTTGCTCCCTTTAATATATTCTCTGCACATTGTCATCATTCATGGTGGTAGCAGCAGTACGTTGGCTCATTATGTTGTACTAATCTTGCTACCCGATATTCTTTTCACCACTCAATCTGTTGATTACAGCCAGTTTAAATCTTAGCAATAAACATGATTCTGAGATTTTTCAAAGTACAATGGAATCTGAATTAATTAGCATCCATCAGAGGAAAAACAAAATCCTCCTAGAAACAGAACTGAGAAACTTAATAGCTGACAAGGACAACGTTTGTGGAGCAGCGGATGAGCTTTTATACACTGGCAGTGCAGGAGAGCATAGCATCCTCAGCTCTCAGCTTAGCAATCAGGCTATGGAGAAGCGAATTCTCACACAGAAATTTATTAATTACACCTTGAAACTCTACCAAGTTAGCCTGTTATTGATGCCAGATCTCAAACTTCATAACTCATCTTTAAAACCCGCAAGCATGAAGGTTTGAAGCTTCTGTCAAAGTATTTCCAGGTTACACTTACTATTCTATCAACCACATACCTCAGAGCCAAAAAAACCCCCAGCCTAACACTTACATGGATAACCAGGGGAAATGCATATAAAAAGGGGGGGAAATCATACCCGTTTTCTTCAAATTAACTTTACAGTATATTCCATAGTTGGCAACTTAATAATGCTACTCATGTTAACAAATTCTCACCATGTAGGTGCTCTTCAAAGAACACTAAAATACTTGAAAATGTGGCCTTGAAAAAAAGGTAAAAAAAAGAGACATTATTTACATGGCTGGCATTTAAGGAAATAACAAAAATCATTCTTGCTTTTATGGAGAAGAGTAACATTTGCAGTCCAAAAAAATCATAAATGTCCTGTAACAGATGATGATAGCCTCACTGACATGACGAATAAGAGGCATTTAGTTTTTAATGGCTTTTGTAATTTATTTTTCTTTTCTTACGAGAGCAGCCCACTGTGTAAAATGTATTTTAGTCTTCGGTACTTGGAAGCAACTTCACACATTATTATTCTACATTAGCTCCATTTGTCGATTTCATGACTAAAGACCTATTGGCCAGATGCAAATGCTGCTTTCTAATCTCGGTCTATAACGCAGAACATCTATGGGTATGTCATTCCCCACGAAGGAGAATGAATCAGGAGAATCATTCAGTAAGGTACAGTATAAAGATAAACTAGATGCATTAATTATCTGGAGAAAGTTCTTGCCTACTTGTGAGAACACTTAGTTGCATTAAAAAAAAAAAAAAAAAAAAAAAAAAAGCCCAGGTATAAAGATAAGCCCTGTCAAAAGTACAGTCTTTCCCAGTCAAAAGATGCTGGCATTGGCCTTGACTCCATATGTTACAGAGCTCTTTGCCCTTGATCAACCACATGCGAATAGTCTAGCAAAGTCAACAGGAATTTTTTATGCCTTACTGGATCAAGGCCAGGAAATCTAATATACTTTATTTCTCCTTTCCATCATACACGCGTAAGATGATATCCTCTAATTCAGACATACGTAAAATAATTAATTTTTCTTCCTTCAAGTAAGCATCATGTGAAAATAGTGAGATGTGTTAAGGGTTTGCTAATTGATGATATAGTGCCTTAAATTAAATTTCTACTGTTAGTGTTACTTAATGGAATTTCATATTTCTTATTTGAAAAATGAGGGTCAAAGTAAGCAATGATGAGAGACAATTACAATTACCACTTAGGACCATTAATATGTAAATATATGGGTAAGTTAAGATTGCTAATTTAAGTTGCATAATTGCTGGATATTTTTGAAGTTAGAGCCTAATAGGTTCTGCCACTATTTGCATCTATTTTATGCACACAATGTCAATGATTTTTATTCTTAACATACCATGAATAATAGCATCACATTTATTTTGTTAACTGATTTGGGCATTAATGTCACATTTTGCCATTCAGTCACTTTATTTCTTTCCAAATATACAACAGGTTAAAAAATCGGATCACTTACACACCTCCATGCATCAGCTCATGAGTCAATCAGAAGTAGCTGGGTTTGAGAAGCATCTTACACACTGGATAGATTTCTCCATAATTGCCCAGTGGGTTTTCTTCAACCTTCATTGCAACGTCTGATATTACAGACTTTAAAGCACAGATATTTTTAAAAGGTCAAGATAGAGAATGGATTTGATCCAAGGATCCCCAGCTTAGCAATCCAAAAGTCAAGAGAACTCTATCAAATGTCAAGAGAAAGTGGAAAAGACTTCAACAAATTATTTCTGCAATAGTTCTCTCTTATGCAATGTGTGCACAAGAGAACTATTTTAACCAGTTCTAATTCAGTGATATTTTACAAATTTCATCATATTTCAAACACGCAAAGTACAGACGATGAGATTTTCTCAGTTATGTTTTTTAATGAATTTTTCACTATTACCTAAAAATTTGAAATCAAAACCATCCTTGAAAAAATATAATCCTAAACTATGGCCTGTGTTACATAGACCATGAAGATAAAATCAGAAATAAAGCACTGAAGTCCACCTCTAATCCCAGTACATTTTTCATTTTAATTCAAAACAGAGTATGTGTTCTCAGAACAACTCAGCATAGACCGCCATGCATTCTCCTCACAGGAGTGTGAAAAAATTACGATGGCTGCAGGAATTTTTTTATATATGTTTTTAAGAAATTTTTGAAAATAGAGGTTTTTTCCTTGATGTACATCTAGTGCAAATATTCAGGTGCCACACAGTAAAAGAAGGACTTTCTGTTTCTAAGGGTGCAAGGAATTTTCAGTTCTAAGCAAATTTGACAAGGTATAACCAAACTAAAATAATTAAGATCTTCCTCCTCTTTGCTTTGCATGATTTAAATTAATACTGGATAGTTTTAGGGAGGCATAAAATCAAATCAAATACTATCATCAGGTGAAACAACTTTCTCTGGTATGTATAAAAGACATTTATATAAGCTACCTTCAAGCACATGCTAAGTATAAACAAATGTGTTCTGAACTTGTTGCAACAACCTAAGAAGAACCTGGTTTTAATTTTGCATTCTCCATTCTGCTGAAAATGGAAGAATTGTTCCGGGCCCATGAAGAAGCAACTCACTTTCCTATTTGCCCTTTATTTTGTAATAAGTATGATGTGGCTTTTCTGTAGACAATTCACTCATGTCACTACAGAAGACAGAAAGAATAAATCAAGCCCAATATCTGAGCCATCTGTAATAAAGTTTTAAATACTGATTCAAGAGATATTTTTCCCATAAATTGACTCACCATACAACTGGGATTGCTCCAAGCCTTTAAGACTTTATCTGTTAACTATTTGGAAATAGTAGGTGATAACTCCCCCATAGCTGATAGAGCCAAGTAGTTAAAAAGTGTTTTAGACGATATCTTCAAAGGCCTCAACAGAGAATCCCATAATACTCTAAATTTCTTTAGCTGTGATCTATTCTTAAATAAAAACCTCTCCTTTAATCCCTGCTTTGGATTGATGGAATCACTGGATGGGTTGGGAAAAGTATTTTGTTACAGTTAAACAGTTGAAGAATACTATACCCAGATTCCCCAAAAGATAGAGAGAGCTCTATTTAAAATCTATCTATAAAAGACACTGTTACAATAAACAAAGCAAAAAGCAGGTGAATGCTGTTTATGAGAAATACCTGCTAAAAGAAGAATTAACATACTAAAAAAAATTAGTCAAAGAACAGCTCAAACAGCACCTCCTAACACTATGACAACTCCGATACAGTCAGATGGAAACTCAGTTCTTGTGGGTTACTGAGGAAAAAAGCCATGGGCAGTCTGTGCCCTGTTAATTTTTCTAAATTCACTCCTTCCCATGATTCAGATGTCATCTGCACACTCTCAGGTACCACTTATATATGGAACAGCAACACATTGCCCGCTTTATGTATAACCAAGAAGATGTCCGTGAAAAAGTGCACCAGTGCAGTCAGTGTAATCAAGGGCAGTCGCTTCAAGCACCAGCAAAAACCCTGCAGCGTGCTACTGTTAGCACCAGGAAATCAAGCATTAATCCACATTGGCTAAGGTTTGCTGTCTCCACAGCCCCTAGGTACAGAGATAAATATCTATCACCTCACTGGTCTTAAGTATCTGATCTACTTCTGTCTAACGTTTTTTTTTTGGTGGTTTTTTTTTTTTGTTTTTTTGTTTTGTTTTTTTTTTTTGTTTGTTTGTTTGTTTTTTCCCTTCAGGGAAAAAAATGTATTAACACCCCAAATCCCAAGAATATTTTCAGTTCAAGAGTCCACCAGTCCATCTCATCTTCCACACAAATATCAAACCCCACAAAAATGTCGGATGGCGCACACTACACCCTCTCGGATGAGGTCAGTCCTTTGCACGCTACATCCTGCCCCAGCACTTACAGAGAGATGGCACCACAAACGTATCCCTTAACCTGCCTTTAGCCATTCCCTGTCAAGAGGGCACTGCCCTGCTTATTTCCTTCTGTCTCTAAGGCATCCAAGGCCACAAACAGGTTACCGTGAAATAATTTACTTACCTAAAACACAGCTAGCCACTGTTTACAACAGAGAGAACAAATATTAGGTAAAAAGTTATTCCTCAGAAGTGATGCAGAAACCCTAGTATCACCTTGGCAATGAAGGATAAAAGTTCATAGAAATTCTGTGCTATGAAAGGCTGGGGAGTATAAATGTGTGTACGCTGGGAAAGGATGCTGGAGCCCTCCTTCTCCGCGTGAGATATGTATCATGCACCCAGCCCCACCAATGCAGCAACCTCTCACCAGGCAGAAAGCATGGGACAGAAGAAAGAGATTTCAAGAGAAAGCTAGTGTTAAGAGAACGCTAATAAAACTGAATAGCAATAACAGATACCTTAGAGCTGCAACTTACTAACAATATGACCTTCATTTATGTGCCTCACTACCTTCCCACCAAAGCAAGAGGGATTTTGCTAGGAACTGCATCTGGTTCTAGACAGCTACAGTTGTGCAAAACCATTAATTAATCTGTGCAACACATTGCTCTCCCTCACCTAAGTTAACCCAACCGTGTTGGGGCGGGCAGGCTGCTGGACTCCTGCAGAGGTGTGCTGAAGTGGGTGGGGTGTGCACTGCAGCTGGCAGCAAAGGACAATCAGGTCTTAATAAATAAATAAATAATAAAATAATAAATAAATAATAAGTCAAACCTGGGCAGAGCACAATGATGCGCTGCCTGCCATCAGCAGCTGAGAAGCCCAAAATATAAGGACTGTTTTAGTGGCCAGAATGGAATTATCGATCTGGGAAGAGAGCGGTACATCTGAACCACTAAAATTGGTTGGGGACTTACTATTAGAAGTGAGATGAATTAACGTATTTCAGTTACATAGAAGCTGGCAGGAAAAAATCCCACCCTTATTCTAAATCTGTAATTCAGAACTCAAAATCAAGCCAAGATTTCTTTGAAGGGGCTAATTGAATTTGCTCCTTTTTTGACTTGACCTCATTTTATTTTGTATTTGCTGTGTCACTAAAGTTTATGTAAAGAATTTTCACTTTGATAATTAAATCAGAAGTTAGAACTCTTAGAGATTTTTTTTGTTTGTTCTAAGAATACTAAAACAATTTACAGAAGTTCAATAGAGCAGGAGGAAGATTAGGCCACAAAATGAAAGAAATTCAAATGATCTTCAAAAATTGGCCTCCCCCACCTTATCTTTGAGGGTGGATAAATCCACTTTGATACTTGGATTTAATAAAAAGATCAAAAAAAAATCCACATGCTTATATCTGATGTTATTCTGATAATTTTGTTGTTGAAGTAGTTCTGAGGATGGAACATAAGCCAGGGAATGTACATCTACTGCTTCTCAGCAGTAAAACATTATCTCCACATTTTCAGAACTCCTAGGACTGGGGGGATACAGGGAAATACAACATTTGGAGCTCATGAATACCTTTTTAAAAAGAAAAAAAAAAAAGTAGTTTTATAATCTGTCACTGACCAGATACCATGTAAGCAGCAAACAACCTTTCCACACAATCAATTAGATATAAAATAACCTGTATCTTAGGTTTAACTAGAGATGGTGTGAGGGATTCAAGATGAGAATAAAGAAGCGGGGAGGGAGAGATAAATAGAAGACAAGACTATATGCCAGTGTGAGTCAAATGTATATGTAAATGATTTGCAACCATTTTTATTCATTTTGGAATCAGAAGAGAACAAACTCATTTAATTTTATATTGTAAGTCCAGTATTTGTCTTGTAAATGTTCTAAGAGACAGCACCAAAAACATTAATTCTATAGTTTCTTATAAAGGAAAGAGAGAGAACAAACAGGAAGAACATTCTTGAATGATAAAATGTCTGAGGGATCTGGTGGGAATTCTTCACATAAGATGTATTCTTCTTTAGGGAACAGGCATAGATGTAAACAGATGGGCTTATATAAGTAAAACTGGCAGATCCACAGATAGCTGCTCTCTTTTATATATGATTTTTCAGATGCACCAGGGTATTCAGGACCACTCCGCTTAATTATTCTTAACATTTTGCCCATTTCATATGCTCACAATATCATGGCCAAATATAAAAATAATTTAAGCAAACTGTAGTTTAAATCTCAATGGAAACAATACATTTTATTCAAACAAACCACTTACAAAGGGAACTGTCTGTTTTATGAATGTTAGTCCATCTGTTCACAATAGCTCCTTTGGAAGTCTTTGTTTTGCTTAGAAATACCAAAACTGATTATGTGTGTGGTGGTAGATAGGCTGAGGTGCGTTTTCTGCTTTTAAATCACAGACTGTATAGAGGTGTTTTTACTTTTGTTGGTCTAGTACAATTGAAGAAAGGAAATGCTTGACTCCATTTTCACTGGGCTACACTGCATGTACGCTCTGTACAGTAACTATTCCAGGTGCTCTTCTTATGGAGAGGACGTACCGACAAGCGTTGTGTTTCCATGCTCATGGCCATGCGGTGCTGGGGTATGGTTCTCCCTTCTCCTCCACAAATTGTAAGAAAAGAACCACTCAGATAACACTACAGCAAAGTCCAGTGCATTGCACTTCAGATACATGCATACACGGTACAACAGTACTTACAACGCAGCTGATAGAGCCACGCTGGTAATTTGACTGGGAGCGCGATATCTACCATTTTACAGTGGCAGGATCCTGATGGTCACTCTGCCACATCTTTACATAAAGGACAGCTTCACACACCTAATGGGGTAATTTCTGGTAATCAAACCTCCTTGTCCAGCCCTTGGTACATAATTCTAAAAAGCCCAAACAGACCGTGAATATGTACAATTAGAGCGAAACTGTAGAGAGCCAAAGGACTGTAATCTTCACATACTTGTACATGAGGTGAATGTCAGCTCTGTGTTAATGGGTGTGATTGTGCTCTCATCTATTGAGCAACCCAGTTTGTGTCATTCTGGCATTCCACTGCATTATTTAGACATTCACCTCAGTACTACTAAAACTTAATCACAGAGAACATTAGGACAAATTACAGAAATGAACATCAAATATAAGAACAGAAGAGCTTTTATAGCAGTAAAAGGAAAATAATAACAGAAAACAAATGAGCAATGAATGAAAAGGAATTGTTATAAAATATGTACCAGAGTCCCTGATCAGTGTAAGAGTTTGAAGCAGGTAGCCTCAAGAGTCCTCAGGCCGGCAGCACGCATGCATGGAGGAAATTTAAACTAGGCCTCCCAGTGAAGCTGTGTTTGAAAACTACCAGAGAGCTGTCTGACTTACTGAACCACAAACAAACAGAGTAGCCTGCTGCAGCATTCACATGGTATCTTCTTAGTTGGGTCCCCTACAACGTCTCAGAGAATGGCCTGAACAGACAGTATGGTGCCTGCTAGAACGAAGCTGGCTGAAGCTGGTTAGGTTGGACTATAGCAACAGCAACCCAGAGCATGTTGTGTCAGTATGGCAGAAGTCAAGAAGAAATCCTCTGTGGAGGTCTGAGGCCCAGACTTGTCTGTCCCTTGAAAGCACCAACGCTGAGGCTCAGGATGCCCTCTACCCTGGCCCAGTAAACCCCAGCTTGCCAAAGAGAACCTGCTGCAGGAGGAACGTGATGCCATAGGAATGCCCAGCACTTCCCAGCAAACAACGTCAGTCTTCTCTCCAAACCTTAGATCTATCTAGCTACCAGCTAAGACTGGGTGATATTTCAGGAGAGCATCTTTTTTCTTTTGCTGGGGGGTTCTGAGTGGGGTAATGTTTAATAATTTCTGTGGGGTCGGTTCTCATTATTGATTTCCTCTCCTGTTTCTTTTCCATATGTTTTGCTCTGATGCCAGGGAAGAAGTGTTTATTGTACTCAAAAACCTTCTTTTCCTTGATTTTGTGTGACCATTCTTGCAATGTCTTCTCAAGCACCAGAGCTGTCTACTAATTTACACAAGCATGTTACGAAAAATCTATAATAAATGTGTTAATTCATAATTAAAAATTACAAAAACATTACCACAATCACAATATCTGTATCATAAGGTTCAACAGTCCCAGATTCAAATGCTTCACATCAGATGTACAAGCTGTACCGGGAAGCCCACGTGTTTCTAAATCCAGGGAGTGCACTCAGCCCTGGCATTTGGAGCCGGTCAGGGAAGACGGTGGAGGAGCCCTCTCGGCCGCAGCGCTGAGCGAGGCCAGCACTGGCACAGATCTGCCCTCCTTATGGTGTGACTCAGAGGGTTCATCTGCTTAAATGAAGCCCATTATTTTGCTGGTCCATCAGCCAATGACTCCAGGCAACTCTTTATTTTGCCAATGCCTAAACTTAGCTTGCAAGCACAGCTAAAATATTAATCATTAATTAGCCACTACTACAAATGCCAGTTATACTATCAGAGACATTCCAATGTCACTCAGCCCGACTGGCTAGTATATGAAACTGAAGAAAAAAGAATACACAATAAAAATTAAAAACCCCGAACACTGGACACAAAATGGAGAGGGGGCTAATTTCACTGATGTAAGCAAAGACCTGTTTAGCCAAATACATATAACTGTGAATTAGGGTTTTAAGTAGACAGCTGTGTCTGCAGTCTGGAATACAGAAAGGGATGATCCCAAATAAAAGGCTGTTTTCAACTATTCCTACAGTTCTGGCATGGAAGCCAGGGAAGGTAATGAATTTAACAGACTGTGTTCTAAGTTCTGTGTTTTTATGGAATGCACAATGAAATTCTCAAATCCAGTGAATCTTGCACTCCAAGGACAGCGTTAACAATTTAATTCCTGACCTTAGCACCCAACTGTAATGTTACCATCCAATTTCAGATGCACATCCAGCTGAGAAATCAAAACACCTTATATTATATAGATAGATGTCTCTGGTTGAAGGAATTGCCGGCACATTGCTTTACTGGCAACAGTCATCCATTCCTTTAAAGATGCAAAGAAACCTAGGTGCCCCATGTACCAATAGCCTAAATCCCTCTCCTCCATGACGGATTTTAAAGCCACCTATGCATTATTTCAACCATATCCAACTAGCCTCAATCACACCAGCAAGCAGAACTATGAAGAGAGCTAACTGCTTTTGTAACTCCTGAGTCATAACCTGGTCAGGCTGTTTTGGTTTTTCAGCAGGGAACAGAAGTCCAAAAACCTTACAATAAAGTGATTAAATACTTGCCAGAATCAGACAGTATTCAAACAGGAGTTTTATAAAACCTTAAATAATACAAAATTAACTGAAATTGTTACTGAAGTATGAGACCTATTGCTTAACCTGGTCCAAGGAGCAAAGGGAGGGAAGGTGGCAAACTTTACAGCAACTTTTGAAATGAGCTTGAGAAACTGTCAGCTGGCACATCTGATTTCTTTAAAGGCCTAATGAAGTCAATTGTGTAATAAGGAATGGATTTAATTGATGCATGGAGAAATGCAATACCATAGTAAAGAGTTACTGTAGCTTTTATAGCCATAAATCACATATCAGAAATCTACACCAGTTCTTTGATGGTGCTGAGAAGCAAAGGAGTAAGGGTGACCTGACTGACATAAGTTACTTGAATTCCAAAAACTTTTGACAACAAAATTTAGAAGGCGGAAAAACAAAAAAACAAGAACACAAAACAAACAAAAAAATGAGCTTTCCAATAGGACATAGTCAGGAAACACAGAATCCGATTACAGAAGAATGTGACATCTACCCTGGGACCTGTGCTAGTCAGCACATTCACTAAATATTTTTTTTAAAGGTTGGGAAGGTGAATATTGAGGTGACATTCATTGATAGTATAATATTATTTACGGTTTTCAAGATGACAGCACATTTCACAAACTCACTGAAGAATCTCAAGATGCTACCAGATTAAGTAATAATGTGGCAGATGAAACTGAAGCCTGAAAAACACAAAATTATTCAAATGAACAAAAATATTCTTAATTATACAAATCGAACAATGGACTGTAAACTATCCTTTGTCATTAAGGAGAGAGATCTCACAGCCACTGTGGATACTTCTTCGAAAATATCAGTTTGATGTAACATCAAGATCTACTGTGGGTAAAAAAAAAAAAAAAAAAAAAAGCTAGAGAACAAAACCAGGAAACCTCATTGGGACTCTATTTAAAACCATGATTTAAGCACATCTTGAACAGATTATACAGGCCTCGTCCTCCTCCTCTGTTTCTAAAAGAGTGTACCCGAAATAAGATTTACAGAAGGGCAACAAATGAAGAAAGATGAGGAATGGCTTATGTACCTCGGAGATTAAATAGACACGGACTCTTCAGCTCTGCAAAGAGAGTAGTGGAAGATGTGTCAGCATGAAGAGGTTGAACAAGGAACAATTATTCAGTAATTCCCACAGTATGAGAATCAGAATGTGTCATTAAGAGATTCAAAGCAAAGAAGGGGAAGTACTTCATCATTGCTACAGGATCTGTTGGAAGCTGAAATGTAATGAAGTTCCAAATCAGAAGATCAGAAAAGTTCAACAGAGGAGAGATCCATGAACACCAGACAAAGTGCATGAGGTCCCCAGATCTGGGAGGTCCTAATCCACAGGGCACTGGAGAAGAGTAGGAGAGAAACCTCAGTGTTTTCTCACTCAGGTTTTATCTATTTTCCCTAAGCACCACCTCCTTCTCACTGGCACAGATGGGATACTGGCAAAATAGACCTTTGCTATAACTCAGAAACACTCCATTTGTGCTCTTCTGTGTTTCCAAGCAAGATCATTGAGATATTCCACACATATTCATTTACAATATAAAACATGAAAAGGGGAATGATGTTTGACATGAACCCAACATTAAAGAACTCTCCATCATCACCACCTCTTCTGCTTTATTCTAGAAGGAAAAAAAAAAAAAAGATAAAGCTATTTCCTTTTTTCACTCAATTTAATTTAGAGAGGAAAGGCTATAGGTAAGTAGATTTTACCCTTCTCCCCAAAAGCATGTGATACTTTCACAAGATATTTTCACAAGTTGAAAGACAGGCAAAGAAATAAAGGAAGTTAATTCCAGGGGAAAAAACAAAACAAAACAAAACAAAAAAACCCAGACAGTTCAAATATCCTAGTCAGGCTTTGGAGACTGTTGATAGAATTTCTTTTCTTCCTTATTTCTTCATTCGCCATCATGCATACAATTCTGCCACAGAAAAAGAAAGGGAATTCAAATACTTTATTTTGTTGCCCAAAAGTCTCAGCACAGAAAAAGTATCTTTCTGCCCAGGAAATGACCATGTGCTTGCTGGTGTGAGCCTTAACAAAATGATGGGCAATATTTATGAGCAGCTTGAAGGCTTCCTAGTAATATTCATCTGGAAAAAGAGGATATGCAAGTTTTGTACTCACTCTCTCCTAGGTCAGTTATCTCACCCTAAAACTTCATGAAATCTTCTGTAAATGAATAGTCCTGCATAAGTTAAATGCCTCAAAGGCATCTAAATCATGATTTTCTTAGTAGTGGAATGGCATTAAAAACAAAGGAATGAAAATAATGCTTTCATAACAAAGGGGATTTTGTCTCAGGCCTCAAATTCATTTCAAACCAATGGGTTTGTTTTGTTGGCATGCAGGCTTGACAAAAAGAGGCTGGCAGATACTGCAGTAGGAGCAAATTTCTAGCATTTTTTCCTTCTCAGCAAACATGACACCTTTTTGTGTACATTAGACCACCACTGCAGCCAGTTCTGTCTGCTAGCAGCAACAGGGTAACTGCAGAGATGCCCTGAACTTTGCCTCACTCACCTTCTTCCACCTAGCCCATGAAATGCAAGCAACTCTCCCAGATTGGCTAATAAAAAATAACAAGCACTCCTAGGCATCTGTATGGAGATTATACTGTTAATCAATTTATTTTGCATAGCCCCATGGATCACTTGCTATTGATGATTACTCATTTTAGCTCCTGTGACAATTTGTCAAGGAAATAAAAATAAAAAAAAGGCTAAGGACAGCATACTTTCAATTTAAAGATGATGCCTTCCTTGAAAAGACATGCCACTTTCTATGCTCTGAAAAGAAGTAGCTCTCTAATATATTTAACTTGCCAGGTGGAAAAGCTTTTCAAGGAATCAAAACCTTCCTGGTAATCAAGATAGGTACCCAGACGTGAATAATCTTCTTTTAGAGTTCAGTTACTTTTAAAAAGGAATACTGGAAAAACAGCAAGTTTGAGAAAAAATGTAGGTTTTGAGTTACTGAAAGTGTGTTATTCAAACTCAAGATAGAGTGGCACAGTTTTTACCCCCAAAAAAGTGGAAAGCTAAATACTGTTTACAGATTGTTTTAAAGATCTTTTCACATGAAAGTGTCTGACAATTCACTTCAAAGTTTTCATTCAAAATATGAACTTTGCTTCTTGAAAGGGAAAAGAATGGTCAGTAAATAGACCAAAATACCCCAGTTATCCTTAAATCTGAAACAACATATTTGAGTTGCTTAGGTTGTCACAAGAATTTTTTTCTCCAAAGCATCCAATCCAAATGGACTCTGTCTCCTTCTAAGTATTTGATTCCCTGAAACAAACCCACCCAGTTTCTTCTTTCTACAAGCATATGTTCCACGCTCCCAACACAATTCTGGATCTGTCCACAAAGCTGCCAGCTAACTGATGACTCTCTGTTAGTGATGAAAACATACTTCATTTCAACAGTGACAAAGATGCAAATCGCTGTTCCCTTACAGATTCCCTGACCTATCCAGTCCTTGACAGAAAACACCATGGCTGTTGTATTCTGCATATTTAACACACAGAAAGTACACACAAGTATGATACCTTATTTCAAAAATCCCTTTCTTTTATTACAGGATATGAATGATGAATGCAGTACTGATTCGTTTCTATAGATAAAATACAGGTGCTTTACTTAAAACACAAGACCTGGATAGCTGATGATATTCAAGAGGAGCTTTCATGGAAGAAAGGCTATGATGACCTTCACAGGTCCTTACTCTCTGACTGTCTGCAGGAGTAAGTTAATCAGGAGATGAAGCTCTTGTATCTAAGCCAGGCTTGAGATGGAGCTGTGCAGTTTGAGTGAAAGAAAGGAGTTCTCATACAACCACTGTAAATACATTCAACATGGGAATTTGCTAATTGTAGCACTCTGTAAACTGGAATTAACGTAAACAATAAATATAAAATAGAACGCATGGACCTAGTAAAGTTATAAAAGCAGTAAATACTAGAGATGAAATGTTGAATACATTATTATTTTAAGACGTGTGACTAGTTTAAATGGGATTAGGAAAAAAAAAACAACTTGTTGCAAACCATTTTAATTCAGTTTGTGGATAGCTGTTGGAGAATCAAAATTTTGATCAGTTATGCCCCACTTGGGATGCATAAAGCTCCAATTTTCAGCTTCTGTTAGTTTAGTACAAGGATGGCAAAAATCGTGTGGACATTCCCTTAATTTACTTTTGGAACAAACAATTTGCTCATCACCATATTTTGGATGACTGCCTGAACAGCTGAAACTGTTGCTTCTCATTGAAGAGTAACATTTAACCAGTCAGATAATAATCTATTCAACCTGGGGTCCTCAAAAAAAACCCGAACAGGTCAATATATTGCTTTTATGAGGCACAACCCTGGCTTCCAGAACATTGTTTTTTATGCTGGGTATAGGCAGACAAGTGAGATGGGAATATTTAGTACTACAGTATCTACTTGAAAAAGGCTGGCTCTATTAAATAGCTGTCCATCTTCTTGCACTCCAGGGAATGAAGCATTCCTCTCTAACAAAGATGAAGGGAATATCAATGGGGCTAATCTCTTCAAAGTGCTCAGTGCTCAAAGCAATTGCCTGCAGTAGTACACAGTCCCCACCCTCATTAGCTCAGCACAGAAAGCACAGCCAGAGACAAAATACTATCCTGCAACTAGGGCAAAAGATGTAAAATAAGGGGTTTCCAAGCCACCTCCTTTTCCTTTCCAAAGGACAAATATTTCATAAATTTTAAATTATGTGTGTACTGAAAATAAAGTCATATATTTTAAGAATCCCTCTTCTTTTCTTTCTAGCATATTTAAATGTTGTGGAGTTTGCTCATATTGAAAAATGGTCATGACACAACAGAAATACTGCGTGGCACAAGTCTTCTCTTGATCAACAAAGGGGAAAAATTCATTGCCAACTTTTTTTCCCTTCTGAAAAACTGCAACAGTCAGAAAGAAGAAGAGTGATAGCTTCATACCCCCATGAAACAAAGAGACAAAATGATCTGTCAATCAGCTTACATTTGTGTATGTTCCAATCTACCCACTGCCTCCAAATTAGAGAATTTTATGGTCAGGAAAACAAGTGTTGAGAATGAGAGAAAAGAAATACAGCAGCATTGAGGAGAGAAGTGAGAATTATGAGACAAGGAATTACTGTTGAATAATGTAGTCTTCCAGCACATCCTTTTACTCCCGTGCTGACCATAGGAATAATTAAGGATGGTCAACAGATGTTGTAAGCACTCCTCAGAGAAAGAGAGCTGACATGGATGTGTTGCCGATCTGACTTCCAAGACTAAGCAGCATGATCAGGACTAGAAAATAGGTCATGGGTTGTGTAAACCAACTCAGACCACAGGGGAATCTCTCCAGGGAGTCCACTAATGGATTCATCAGTTCAAACACGAAGGCTGAGCAGGCTACCGAGGGACAAAGCATCAAGACCGGTGCAGTACCTAAGAGCACACAGTTGGGGCAACAGCAATTTCTTCTCGCAAAGCTCTGCCAAAGCAGGGATTTCAGCTTGAAGGACAAAGCACAAAACCTTTCTATTATTGTGGGTGAGGGATCCAGCCCATCACTATTCCCTCTATCTGAGGTATGATTTTTGAAAATCTGCTTATACAAAAACAGCTTGGTCAACAAATGGTGGACCTGAAAGTATATTTCCCAGAGATTAGTCTAAAGTAGGTATGGACATTCAGACATGGACCAAACACATGTCACAGACTCTAAAAATGTCTTTCATTCTCCCTGTAACCTTTGTCTGATTGTTGATTGACGGTTCCTTGTTATGAAAAGTTTTATACAGGGATACTCAAGTTTGGAGTTACAAGAGAAAGAAAGAGATGGACAAGACAAAGGAGAAATGGAGATCCACCACTGCTTGCAACTTGTCTGTGTAAAGTAAAAGGCCTGACTTTGGAGTTTAGCTCTATCCCATTTTGAAAGGAAGGAAGAATTTTTCATGACTGATTGCTACTGGGCCCAGTTTCTGCAGAAGCGTTGCCTGCCCTGGCCTGGCAGAGGAGGCACGCACAAGAACAGCGCTCAGACACAGAGCACTGACACAGCACTTGGAGACAAGCTGAAGCCAAGAAAATTAAGACAAACTAAAAATGCTGATCACCAGATAAAGAACGGAGAAGTAAGAAATGTGGGTGGCCGCATTTCTGCTCGCCAAGCAAAACTTGTAAGAATGTGGATCAATTACATTTAAAAGAAACAGAACGTGTGAATTCTTATTTTGTATAGAGAAGGGTGTGTAAGAATGCAGTGAGAACATACAGATCTTGCAGTGCTGAACCCATGGTGAAGAAAAGGGTTCTGATGGGACAGACTTTAAACAATACATGATGGGAGAAAGGAATGGAATGAGTGATGTACAGGACTGTAGCTTATGCTTTACGAAGAGACTTGAGAAAAGCCTGAATGAGAAACAAAGCAGGCAGCAAAATAAGGAAGAACTAGTCTCAATTTTCTAAGTAAAGAGCAAATGTTTCAAAGGAATTGGAAAGATGTGCTCTAAAAACATGGCTTGATCATCTTGCCACCCTGCAAGGTGAAGCTACAGCACTGTAGCAAGTCCAAACTGACTAATAACCAGAACTGGGAGTTGTCTGAGCTCTTTGTAAAAAAGCAAATGCCAGAACAAATCCTAAGAACTATATCTACTTCAACCTATCTATATATCAATCTCTCTTTGCATATTGGGCATCAATTTGCAGAGTTTACTACATTCATGCTTGAGTGCCCAATTAATGCATGCACAAGCACCCAATTAGTTCACGCATGAATGCCCAATTATCTTATGCATGAATGCCCCATTGGTTTATGCATGTGTGCCCAATCAGTTTATGCACTGACACCCAATTAATTTACACATAAGACCCCAATTAATTTACATCAGTGCTCCATCAGTCCACACATGGATATACACCCACGACCGGGCAGGGACACTTGTGGCCCGTGGGTGACCTGCAGTGAAGCAGCAACGTCCTGGAGCAGTGGAGGAAGAGCAGGAAGGAGCATGGATGAGTGGCAGACAGGATCCACTACACACCCAACCCCAAACTCCCACATCATCCACTGCTGCACCAAAGCAACTGGGATGATGGAGAACAGCCCGCAGCAAAACCAAGGCAAGCAGAGACTAGGAAGCAGGGAGGAGAGATGTTTGGCTTAAGCTGAGACTAGGAAAGGGGGAGGAAAAGCATTTACTTAAGTGCTTGTTTAGTTCTTCATGTTTTCTTTTTTCTCAATATCCAGAATCAGTGTTCAGAAGTTTGCATTAACTTGCAATAGCTTAAATTAAGTAAAAATTTCCCCAGTTGAGACCGTATTGCCTGTGACAGTATACACACAGTCAGAACTGAGGTAGGGACTCAGGCATTGAATCACAAGAGGAAAAGCACCCTAAGGAATCAATTGATGTTATCAAGTAATCTGCCTTGGAGATTAAAGAACACAGAGCAGTGAAGTGTTGTAATGAAAAAAGCTTTTTAGTCAGAAATGGGGTCATAGGGAAAAACACACATTAATGTCAGCAGATAATTGCACTATATGGACAAAATCAGATGCTGCTAAAAAGATTAGTGGTAAATTCTGCACTAGAGGATTTTTCTGCCATCAAGTATAACTTTAACTGTAAGCAAGAGGGAGGCAAATACCAAAAGTAAGCTTCAGAGACTGCAAAAAAAAGTGAGATACAGAGTCCTGCTCCAGTTCTCTTGCTATCTGGACACAGTCCCCTCCTGAGATGCCAGAGGTACAGGGACATCCCCTGCTCTTCCCACATCCAGGCTCCAATTGCAAAATCCACCGTATAGCTTCCCAGCAAAGGACAGCTTCTTCCACCCCAGAAAAAACCCACACACTGCCAAGACTCAGCTTTATCTACTCTACTAAAGTGCCACTTAAGCAGTACCAATTAACCAAAAATGTGAAGGAAAGAAGGAGAAAAGACAGACATCTGGCACCTCAATACCAGCTTGTCGTTCCAGCCAATATACCAACTGAAATTAAGGAAATCAAAGAGAAAGTTGAGTAGTCACCTCACTGCAAGATCAAACCTCTAAATAAATGAGACTGCCATATAATAAATCAATATTATTCATGTTTCCTTTAAGAAACAGAATATATATCCAGATAGGCACATATGAATTTAAAGATACAACTGATACTTCTAAACATTTTCCCTCAATTTACAAGGACTATTTCTGCCAGTTCTGTTCTGAGCACAGATATTGTTACCAGCTAAGGAATCTGAAAACTATAATTCTGGAACTTTACCTGAAGATTCAGTATCAGCAGAAATTCTAACAGTTTGAGATTTGATCTCTGTGCCTTGATCCCTCATGAGGCCTGTGTCGATTGCCTGTGACTTTAATATTATCAATAATATTATTATAATTATTTAATATTATCAGTAATAGCCAAAATAATGTAAAGTGCACATATTGAAAATGCTTCAGCAACAGCATCCCAGAAAATCCCATCAATAATGCTGCGTTCAGTAAAGGGTGGGTTATAATACAGAGAAATAAATTCTTTAGACCACTGCTTAACACCAAAAACAACTCTAGACTAAGCAGCAAACAGTTGTAAACCATTGGACTAATGGCTATCTCATGGTAACGGTCCTGTGTAATGTCATGTGATGCGTAATTAAGCAAATTAAGCTTGCTTTTAGATAGTAACACTGAGCAGTTACCCTGACCCCACCATGGTTGACAGTGGTACCATCTGTTCGAGGCACTTCCGAAAATGATGTGTCTTCTGCACCCCCACAATTCCTATCTCCTAAAAGAAACCACTTCTATCACAAGGTAATCTTGATCCTAGCATTTCTCAGCTTTCACGTTAATTTACAACCTTTACATTCTCTTAATATACTCTCCCTCTAAATAAAACAGGTACATATTGCCTTCTGAGATAATCAGAGGCATTGTATGGCTATTTATTCATGCTCTGACAAAAGAATCACATACTCTTTACACCTCTCCAATGCTGAGAGCAACACTGCCCAGATTGAATGGAAGCAAGCATCTCCAGTTCTCAGAATATACCGGTATGTTTTTCCAAATACTGTTTGCTCTCCCTTGGCCTTATTGTAACTGCTATTGATTTTGGGCTGTTGCTGTTGTAGTGGGGTTTGTTTGGTTTGGTTTTTTTTTTTTTTAATACATTATGATAATAAATAAATACGTCATAGCATATAAATCAGAATCCTGTACAGTTTCTCTAACTTACATACGCAACGCTATGCTGTGATTAATCGTATTAAGCACATTTTCTAAACAGCAACTGGAAACACAACAGGTGATGACAAGAGGGTATTTAAGGGATTGACGAATGCTACAAAAGCATATAAGCACATGGTGATGCTGTTTAACTTGCATATGAAAAAATAAAAGTAAATTCTGTTTAAAAATCAGTTACACTGTGGTCCGTCTTGCACAGTAACCACAGCTGGTCCCCTCTCTCAGGCCATTCACAGCACACAGAATTCAAAGGACATATTCATTTGTACTTCTGAGATTAAGCAAAGTATTGAAGACCATTGCCCTCAGTGGGCTGAGTCCTGGCCAGCTCCATCACCACTTCCCATTGCAAGACCATGAGCTAGTTTTAGGAAGACTGGGGGAAAGAAGAAAATCCACATAAAGTGCAATGATAATTAATCATGTAATTAATTTCCCCTCATTCACAGGTATGCCATACCAAAAAGTCCACCTGTAAGCTGAGCTAAAGAAAAGCTAAGGCAGAGTGTAGCTAAAGCAGAAAAATTTATGCACAACTTTTTTCATTAACTTATTTAAGATCTGATTGCGGCTCTAATAAAGCAGAAAATGGCTTTATGGCCAAGCACTTATGCTATGAATAGCATTCGCATCACTAGAGTTAGCAAGGACCATCCCCAGTAATGCCATCAAGGAGAATCCCAGCGACTTACAAACTCATTCTTGGTACTAACTTTTTGTTAAGCAACTTCCATCCTGTTAGTGTCATACTGACAACAGATAGTACCATTAAAACCAAAAGGTAAGATGTGCTTGTCTATATTGCATTTGAAATGATAATTGCTTGAAAGCAATACAAAGGAAAACCAAGCAAAAAGTCTTCCGTTAGTTGCAGCCTTACTATCTCTGACCTCAATCCCGCTTGCTGATACCACCAAACTTTTCATAAACCCCTTCTATCATTATTAGCTATAATTTATATAATTACTGGGCAGAGGAAAAAACTGCTCAACCTTGGCTCTCTAATCTAGTAATTAAATCTACCCGTAGCATGCTGAGCAGTTTGTTCCCAGGGTCTATGACTATTAATGCAGTGAAGTATTTTACACTAGGTGGTATAACATCACCAGGAGAGACTGAGTGATACAGCTGGAAATTAAGCCACACTTTGACAACGTCAGAAAAACGCACCCAAGCTTCTCCACAGACAGAAGTCCCAAATGAGACAAAAGTCCCATACCCAACAGGCTGTCAGTTAAACACAGGATATATTCTCCCATCACCATTTGTTTTTGGAGTATTCTGGCTGTTTGACTTATTTCAACACGGTTATTATTTTTAGTTAACTCCACTCAAATGATTGACTGAATGGTTTAGATTGACCAAATCCATGAATTACTGCTTAGACAAGCAATGCAGGAGCCTACTGGGTCATTTGATCTAGCCCTCTGCTGTTGCAGATGGGCATATCATTCAGCCTCTCTCATTGATGTATCAAGGGCCATTTCAGGATTACTCAGGCTAACTCTGGTTTAGCTAGCTTGGCAACTCTGGTATTAGCGAAAAAAAGCTATGACTACATGGTGTCCGCATGAGATAAAACATCCACAAACCTGGGGTCCCAGAGATTCTCACCTCAAACTAGGCTTCTTTTACTGGTTACTGAATTGCTAGCAGTAGCCTAACCAGCTGCACCCAAGCGAGGCCAGATTTGCTAAACAATATCGCATCGTTCCCCCCGGATGCAGTGCAGAAAATGCGTTCCTTCCAGCCACTCATCAACTAAATTAAATAATGCTGCGTAACAAATAGGTATTAGTATGCCTGTATTTCTACAAGGCACCTATCCAGAACAGGCGTTGCCTTTTCAGCCTGTGTGCGTGGATAGTGCCTGGTGTGCCTTGCCCTCTGTGCCTAGCTAGGTGACGCAGGCACCATCTCTCTTCGAACAACAGGAACTGCAATAAGCTCTTTTAGCTAGATATTTTCCTATCTTTATCTAGGTGTGATTGCATCCTGTTGCATTATGCCTCATTGTGATCATCCATTCCAATCTGATATCTCTGTTGTGTGGTTACTCCTGCAGAGAAAACTTTGGATTTTATCCAAATGATGGAAAAATTTGCCCATTTAGATTACCTGAAGCTGATAACCTTTCTACTGGAAAGTTCCCATCTGGCTAGAAACATCGCTACTGCATTTTTCAGGGATGCAGTTCCTTTGCCAATGACACATTATCCTCCAGAAACAAAAACGCAAAACTTCTTCAAATCCTCCAGAACAAAAAATGAGCTCTTATTCCAAATTACACACATAAATAGAATAGTGGTTACATTTGTCTTTTGGAAGCTGTCAAACATGGACAGTGTCAATGCATTTTTTTTTTCCCTTGGAAATAAAAATACCCTATTTAATAGTACAGCAGAGAGATCTGTGAAATCACTACGCAAATAATACAGAATTTGATGGCAAAGTTTTCTGCCAAGTGACTCAATATATTGATATTAAGCATTCCACAGTATGTGGGTTATTATGACAAAATAGCATACTATTATTTTTGTTTAATGATTCCTTAATTATCTCTCATATTCTATTGAAACATTATATTTTATGCACATAACATATAATGCAAATGTATACATATTTTTCAATATAGCTATTTATATTACATTGTATATTATTTTATCATATCATATCGTGCTACCTTTGAGTAAGAACGATTTCCTAAACTAGGACCTAATTCTGTGGTGTAACATGAGTGCTTGTCCGTGCTTTAGAATTGAAGATTAATATTGGTTTTAAAACAAACCAAAAAAATGTTTTACACCAGCCCCACTTCCAATGAAAATGAATGTTTACTCACAACATTGCTGACATGGTAATACATGGTTGATGATGAAAAATAACTGGTTACTTTAATTCTCTGTGCAGAGTAAGCAGTCCCATCAACACAATTAAGTTCTGAGGCAATTATTAGAGGATTTAGTATGATTGCCTATGAAATGCAACTACAGAATTAGCAAACAGAGGAACAGTAATGGCGAATAAACTTTACTAGAACATAGGTATGTAATACTTTTGTAATTAACTGCACTTTTTGTTATTGCACATTTTTCATTTTATATAAATGGACCGTTAGTCCAATCTGCCAACCTACTCCATAGAAAACAATGTATTGATCATCAGCACAATCAGGCATCTCTTCTTTAACACATCTGTGCTGCTTCACACATGCTATCTGGCTTCAGAACCAGAGAATGATTAGCGAGATTTCAAAATAAACTGCATCTTAGGTAGAAAAAGTTGTTTTGGAATCCTACCATAGTGATCAAAGATGACCTGGTTGGCAGGATGCGGGCCCGCATCTATGGATAAAATAGGGACTGACTTCCGAATGTCCCAGAGCTTCATCACACCAGAGGAGTCACAGGAAGCAATTGTATCACCCTGTCAATGTTGGAAGCAAAATAAAGGCATTACTTCTGTACTTCTGCAAAGAATAAAGCATATGACCCAAGGCTGGATACCCACTACTGCCAGACATAGAAACTGTACATATTTAAATAACTGTAAGTTATTATATGTGAGGTTATCACAGCCTCTTAACAACTATGTTGACTTGAATAGCAACAATACAATATGACTTTTAAAGAGAACAGTTCAGAAGAAACTGTAAGTAAAAAAGAGAAAAGTGGTTATTTTGAATTCTGATACCAGTGTTCCCTACGAACATACCTTTTCTTCTCACAGAGACACAGGAACGGCCCTTTAACCCTGATTTTTAATCTGTCTACTCATGTTTTCAATGTGAAGCATAAGATGAGAGCAAAACAGACACTCCAATGCTGCACACTCATTAATAGGCATGCTAAGGATGATCTCACTCCTTTCAATGAGTCAGAAGCATTCAGGAACTATCTATGCAAGGAAAGATAGCAGGACCTTGTCCCCCATGCCTCTCTTCAATATTAATTTAAAACAAACCAAAAAACAAAAACCAATTAAAATGTGGCAGAAGTATTTTGAACATGTAGCGTATGAACAAATGCAAAAATCAAAAAAGGCAGGGTAAAGGATGGCCAAATATTACTTCAGCTAATTCCTGCCACCATAATAGAACTAATCCCCTTATCTACAGATGTAGAAACATTTACTGTTAATTTTAACTCCCTAAATAAAGATTCAAAATCCCCAAACCAGCTCAGATGGTGTGCACTCATGAATTATCAAAGTGACTGTCTTCTGCAATTTATGCAAGAGTTTAAGGATTAAAGGATATTCTTTTGAAGGAGAAACACAATGGTATGGAACCGAGAATTAGGTAAAACATGGGTCAGATGCTGCATCCATGACCTTTTTTATATTCAGTTAATTTTTGCGCCTTTCACATAAATAATACCTGTAAGAAAATGTGTGGAGTTATCTAGCAAATAGAGGAATTAAGATCTGAAAACACCCATTGCCTTCTCGAGTAGAAAGTAATGGCCTACAAAACACTATCATGGTAGAAGTATAATGAAATCTTTAGGTTCATTTGGAGGGGACCTAAAATGTCAAAACTCCATTCCAGCTTGTTACAGGGACCAATACAGATTAGCACCAAGAAACAAAGTAATCATTGCCTGGAGATCTCAGTCAGCAATGTGTAAACTCTCAGAACTCGCTGTTTTTCAAAAAAGCTCAGTAACTATAACTACATATCACCTCAACATAGTGGTGCTGAGCATTATGGAAAAGCTATTTCTTTTACTATCTCGCCAGATGTAGACACCTAATTCTCTTTCATTTCATCTGGCTCCTTTCATGAAGTTCAGCCTATACAAGCAATGAAGTCAAGCAGGACATTTGGGAAACAAAGAACAAAACCCCCTCAAATAAAACAGCTACACTCCAAATTGTTGCATGGCTTGAACTGGATCTCAATAAAGCAATGGAAATTTTTTTAATGGAAAAAAAAAAAAAAAACATCATCATGGATATGAGACTGGAGGAGCCATCAAATCCAGTCCCTTACTCTTGCAAGCAATGCTTTCATATGCTTGCCATGGTAAAGTATTGAATTCCAGATTAGCAGCGGTTCCCCTATCCACCCCCTGCTGCTGATCCTTGCATTTATAAATCTTCCAGCCCTTAAGTATAAAATGAGAGTTTAAAAGCACCTCTTCACACTCAAACTACATCCTTTGGGCTAAATACAAGTTTTTATTTCTGTTTCAGAAATATTGCTCCCTTCTTCCCCGACCCTGATGTACAGTATCATTCATATCCCTGCCTCGGACACTATTTCCTGGGCTGAACAGCTGAAGCTCTTCCTCCTCTCCTCCCCGCCCTTCTCAGATAGCACAGAGGCTGGATTAACTGCCAATGTACCCATCACTGACTTCTATAAAGCATCTCTTGCAAAATCAATCACCAATTTTGGAAGCCCCTTCTGAGATGCCTGTAACCTGACTTTCAGAGAGGTTATAGATGTGAATCTCAGCAGAGAAGAGGTTTCAGTGAAGCTGGCACACTGCAGCAACTATGAAGTGGAAGGGCGGGACATGCACCATCAAGTGGGACATCTCCTTTTCTTAGGTCATTATCTATCCACCAGTAAAAGGAAGAGGGACTGAGTAGGTGCATGTAGAAAGATCCCTCCATTCCTCAATGTAAGCACTCAGCTTCTGGACCAGCTCTCCATACCTCACCATCCTCTCTCTCCACTTTCTTCTGCAAAAATTATGTCCATCACTATCAATAGCCCACTTAGGAAATCAGTAGTATCCCTCATACCAATTATTTCATAATCTCTAATATGACTTTGACACATTCTTGCATTTCACTCCTGATTTTTTTTATATTCATAGAGGAATTTTAGTAAATAATACTTTTTTTTGGGGGGGGGGGGGGGGGGGAGGGAGGAAGGGGCAGGGGCAGAGGATTGGTTTTGCTTAGATTTGTTTCAGAATATTCCTGTCTTCAATCTTGTTTTGTATGTGTCTAATATACTTCAATTGAATAAATGCTCCTTAATTACAGATTTGGTAACTCATCAATACTGAACTAGATCAATGGACAGCTGACCTGGGTAAGACTGCACATAACCCACTCAGTGTAGTTGCAGAAGACACTCCAGTGGGTACTCTGTGACTCCTTCTTATGTCATCAACAGTGGTGTTCATGGATTTTCAATACGACATTTCTCTCTTAAGTAACAGCACAGTCCAGCTAATATAGCACCAAGAATGATTCACTGAAATAGATATTATGCAAACATTGATACGAGACAGTCCCTGCCACAAAGTGACTGCAGCTGTAGAGCTGACTTTGACCTTCCCAATGGCCCTGATGAAGGGATCGTTACCAGTTGCATAATTCTGTGAAAACAATCTGATCTGCTTTTATTACAGGTTCTTCCCTCTATGAATTAATTTTGCTACAGGAGCTAGCACACCACAAGAGAAGTTCCATACCCCATGCTCTTTCACTCTTGACATCCTATTCTCTGCCATATATTTTCTCCCCTTTCTACCACAGATCCCTAAGAAACACAAACCTTCCCTCCCAACAGGAATTTAGACAGTCAAATCATTAGTAGGTAGCAGCTACACTGAATCACCCTAACTTTTTATTTAAACTCTCTTTCACAAGGTGATTTGTGGCCACATCAGAAAGGAAAAGCCCCCCTGCCCGTGATCCTTGCAGATACTATCTGAGCAGAAGCACTGTCAGAGAAACCTGATCGGGGAGCACCACCCCACTACGGTAGGTGCTGCGTAAACAAGCTAGAGAAGATGGTCCTGCTCCAGAGGGTTTACAATCTATCGCAGTAGCAAGATCAACCAGTTCTTTCTGTCAAAAGTCTGCAGACCTTTTACCAATTTCCTCCTAGATGCCCGGTATAAACATACTGTGCATAAAATGCAACACCCAGTTGCATATTGCACCTAATTGCCATGAGAAGGCAGCAGACCTCATCTGCAAACAGAAGAAAACATTGGGTTCTGATGGTAGCACATCAACACATGCAAACAAGTATTTTATCAGCCTTGGCATACTCTGTCCGCAGACTTATTATCAAATACCTTAATTATTATTGATACCTAGGCAGCTGCTACACTAAAAACATGCCAAAAAGATTTTGTTAATGAGCCAGCTATTACATTTCACCACTTCTTCAACTGACGTCATCTCTATTACATACCTTTTCTAAATCAAGTGAGCTGTAGATGTGGGGTAACAACTTTTCAATACAAAGAAATAAACCAGGAATGTAACCAAGTTTAAGGATAATTCAAAGATATATAATATTCAAAGGAAAAAAAAAGGGATAAATCATATGTTAAATGAACTTATTTGCATCTGGCCATGGGCCATTTTCAAAAGCTTTAATGCAGAATCACTTCGAATTCTCCTACGAGCTTTTGGCTTTTTCATTCCTTTTACAGTTACTATTTTAGTTATTCATGGAAGGTCCCCCTGCCTTGCTCTTAGTTTTCTTCTTTTTGTTTCTTGCTACACTGAAGTCTTTTTTATTATGTCTTTTTGATGATGTATTTTACTCAACAGCATGCTGGACCATCAGGGCTTGACTGATTTTCCTCCTGTAAAAGGAGGAGACAATGAGATCCAAGGAGAAAATGTGCAAAAGCAGATTGCCATTGTACTGATTTTTATTTACACTACATTTTATGCTGCAGCAGCCACAGATCAGTTCTATTACTTCCTCTAATCAAAGAGCATGTAGAATGATTCATAAAACTGGTAAGAATTGCTTCATATTCTATATAATCAGGTTAGTACTTTTTTGTGTGTGCATGCTGAAATAATAAAAGAATTTATACAAGGATTCAACTAGTCTGTATTCAAAGACTAGTTCTGTTCCAGGCTCCACTTAAAGAACTTTGCAAGTCCTTTAATTGCTGTTACAGTTCCCCCCTCCACTCTTTACCTCCCCTGCTTACTTTATGAACATCTTTATACTACAGAAGATCTCCCATTAAAATGGGTATGCTCAACTCCATATACACCATAATCCTAACCTCAATTGGCACTTGCAAACCACTGTAACACAAATAATTGTAACATTAGGAATTAACAGATTTGTATAATTTCCAGGAAGTTTTTAAAATCCATTTTCTTATTTCCTTTTTTTAAATATACATTTTTTCTTGTGAATATTAATAATTATTAACAATGGAATTAATCACAGATATACTTTAGGCATGTATTTCCTGAAAACTGCTGTTTCACACCAGCGACAAAGATAAAAATCAGAATAATTATGTCTCTTGTTTATGAACACACATCTGGATTTTTGCTGAAAGATAAATAATATATGAACTGCAACAACTTACTTTATCTAATTAAGACTGAGATAAACTCCTCCCAGGAGTTTCATTTGGAAGGCAGGTCAGTAGTTGTTTCTTAACCCTTCGCAAATATTTTTAAAAAGGCAAAATAGTGAGTGAACAGGTAACTAATTTTCATTATTACAAGTTCATATCAAATCAGCCAAGTTTATTGATTTGCAAGTCTGTTTTCAAAACAGACGTAGTTGTATGAAGTGTATTTTAAGGGACTCTTATGATGACTAAACTAAGATTTTTATCAACCTCAGTGGAAACAGATCCAAGTTCTAGGCTCCTTGTTAACTAGAAAGAAGCTTGATAATTATTCTTCTTTTCCATTATTATTGGGAATCTGGTTGCCTTCTGGCATAACAAAGGGCTGATGTGCTTGTTACCAGTCCGTGAACTAAGTAAAAGTTCACATAAAGGGTGGTGGAAACTCCTTGCCATTACGTGCCAGGAGACAAAGTGGCCACATGAGGAATAGCTTCAGCTACGTCGAACTGAGACAGACTCAAATAATCTGTGTTTCTGAGATGCTCCCTGTGGGACACATCCTAAATCACTTAACTATACCACCATTTTATATGTGTTAAAGTGAATATTTTAAAGAGAAGGAATCATTACCTCCCACATTTACAGTATGAAGCACATCAGAAACCTGATGAGAGTTATTGTCTCAGGCCTTGTTGTCATGCAAAAACTAACTATACTCAAAAAAAGTAACAGGGGGCACACAGGCATGGCAGACAGTCCCATCCCTGTGCCATCCCATCCCATGGAGTGGAATTGGGCTTTCTGATCAGCAGTAAGCAAGGGCAGATCTCAGAACTATCCAAGCAGGAGCGGGTGAATCTTAGTAGAATCTTAGAATGTAGTCGTTACAGGGAAAAAGATTTTAACATCCAATTAAGCCAAATGAATTATGTAAAATATGATAAAGATGGGAGGAAAAAATGCAGATGTAGTTCATTATTAGACTCATGACTAATCAATCACCACCCATTTTTGAAATATCAGGCTTAAATCACCCCAGTTTCAAATAAAAATAGCATCTTAGAAAGACGTGGAATTACTTAGCCTGGCAAAAATAGAGTTACACTGATTACCACTTTGAAAGCATAGTGGTCTATTTTTAATAATTATTTTCATCAAGAGTGGGGGAAAAGGGGTGATTAAGGGTTATACAAAGGCAGCGCCAGTGTTTTCTTACTAGCTTTTTCCTTTTATAGTTTCGACTTCTGCACTGTGATCAAAGTGACAAAGGACCATTTATGTTTCAAAGCAACTGAACACCCAGAGCTCAAGCAACTGTGCTCTGGTCCTCACTCCCTGTGGCATATTTTACAGCTTTGAATAGACATGAACTGGTGAAACACCAGCTCTTCTGGAGGTGAGGTGAATCCAAGATGTTGATGCAGAAAGAATCATCTCTCAGAGCTTCACTGTTGGTTCCTCCAGAAGAACCCTCCAGCTTTAGTAGCAGTTGTCAGTGAACAACTCCTAATTTTGCACTGTGTAGAACTGGCACAACTTGCTGTAAGAGGTTGGCTATTTTTACCGTACCTACTGTGATTACTGATCTGTTGTAACCCCTTCATATTATGGTTCAGTGTGCAGATTTTGAGAGCATAGTGACTGTCCATGCTCTGGGGCAAAAGCATCCTCTTCCTCTAATCCAGCAATATGTTCACCGTGAGCATTTGAACAGACAACATAATACCTATTGTTAAAAACCACTATGGATTAAAAACTACAAGAACCTGTTCCAAGCTCTCTCTTAATCCCATTTAAGTGGCAATATCAGCACCTACCCCACTATCTCAAAGGAGGCACCTCAGGATAACTGATGTTTTATGCCTGTGGGAAGCAGGGATCATTCCTGTCCCAGCTCCAATTCCTTTGCTGGCTCCTTTTCCTTCAGGCACCCCAGCAGCTGAGGTTCATAATGAATGTAGTAAGTCAAGACATGCTTTACAAACATAATAGGGTAAGTCTGTGTCAACGCTTTCTTCTTTCACACGATGCTGTAGTCCAGAACACGTACATACTGATCACCTACTGTAGTGAAGGTGAAAGAATGTTAGTTCATCAGAAGTGCTGTAAAAATGTAGGGTTCTTCAAATTAGTCACTCGAAATTATGGCCCAAGATCAAATACTTTGCAATTACTGTTGGGACGTGCTGGGACCTGACCAGCTTCAGCTGTAACATGAGGACTGTCTGCAGAAGCATCCAGTTGGAGACAGCAAGTCCTGGTGGGAAATTCAAAGGAGAGATGCAAGCAGAGAGGTGCTGGCTGAGGGGTGAGTGCTGTTAATGCAACCAACCAACCAGAGCAGAGGGAACAACCAGACAGCCCTCAGGAGGGGTTTCGAGCAAAAGGGAAATTCGTTACAGAAGGGTAGAGGCACAGATGACTCTTCAATGTGATCGGTGAATAGAAGTCCATTGCTCAAATATATCAGGAAGTGGAAAAAACACGTGGATGAGATGTGTGTGCTGATAAATGAACAGGTGTATGGGCCATCACATACTCAGAAACTTAAAGATACCAAGACAGAATGTTTTTACTTATCCTCATCTTCTCAGTGATTATTTTGATCAAGATGAAGTGTATCCTAAAATGATACTATTTCTAGGTTAATAATTTTATCCTTTCAAAGCACATGGAGACTCACAAAGAACACCCCTTGTGTCCTTCAAAGGAGGAGGTCCGTTGAAAGTTATCAATGGGAATGGCAGAACTTTGTTGCAGCAGAATTTCCAGTTCTACTAACTTTCAAAAATAATGATGGATCATGGCTCTCTAGCTTGTTTACATGCACTCTGCCGGTTATCCTCTTGCTGTGTGAAACAGAGGGATTCTCTCTTCCCTTTGCCACATCAAGTAGCATGAAGTGCCTTGTGGTGTTTGAGGAGAACAACACATGCTAGGCTTGTAGAAGTCCTTTGCATAAATTTACATATGAAACCCAAGATCGCTGCACTCCCTGCAGAGCTACTGCTAGCCATAGTTGACACTGCACTTGAAACAGTATCGCAAAGAGCGCGGTATCTTTTGCAGAGAGGTTTAAAATAATCAATTTTGTTTTTCCTTTCTAACCATCAAAGAAGTGCCTTTGAATTCTGGGAGCTGTGCAGTGAGAGAGGGAGATGAATGACAATTGCTGTTACCGGCTTTTCTCTGTATTTTGAGTGATACCACAACTAAAATGAAGTTAGGTGCCATCATTACCTGATTAGACACTCCTGAGAGCAATAAGCGTAACAAACTCCTAGGGTATGCTATGTTCATGTACAAGGATTTTATTGTCATTCAGTTCCTTAAAGTCTAAATAAGTACATTTTTAAAAACTGGCTAGTATCCACTGCAATAATGTTAAAATATGGATGTAATACATACCTTCATAAATTCATAAACTAGTATTAATGGCAATAGATCTATTGATGAAATGTGAAGATGTCCATTTTAAAATGCAGAACATCTAAGTCACCGAAAGAAAATAAGCATCAGTAAACTACATGTGCTTTTTTTTTTTTTAAACAAAAACTATCAAAGGAACACATAAAATGAAAAAGTTCAACTTAAATTTCTCTCTTTATCTTGTGTCTGAGCATTTTTTAAGCAAAACTAAATGCATAAAGAAGAAATACCAACAACATCTAAAATGTATTCGCAGAAGCTTGCCCAATTCTGAACTTTGGTAAGTGTATGAATGCTCCTCCCAGTTTCAAAGTATTTCAGGTGAAAGAATGATCAATTCATCAAATCTTGTCCCATTATTTTGAGAATTACCTCACAAAAAAACCAGCTAAATATCAAAATAGAATAATCTGCATTCCTATTCCTGATGGACTTCAGCTGTGCATTCTCAATTATTTTCAGATTAAATCAATCTGATATTCAAGTACCTTCTAACAGTGATATTTATTCAACTACAGATTAATTGCATTTCATAACAGAGAGGCCTTTCCAAATTTGGCCCTACTTTCACTCTTGCATAAATTAATTTTATATCAAACTTTGTAATGTATAAAGCCATGTACTACAAAACCACATATACAGCACTGTTTCAAGCAACCTGCTTCCCTTTGGCCATGATTTGGTAAGTGGTAAACAGTTCAACAGTCCTCTTACCAAACACAAAGCATTGGTCTAAACTAAACCCACTTCTCTAACCCAAATTTATTATAAACCCTTTTGAATAGTCAACTTTGAACAAACATGCTGTTTGTTGGAAAAGCTGTTACCTGTCTGCTTGTAACCAACGCCAAACCATAACGATAGCATCAGGTTTGGCTGGAACTCAGGAAAAAAAGGAGAGTTTATGACCTTTGAAGAGGACTTTAAGGATGTCGTGAGGTTATGCATTTTTATTTCTGTTATACTTATGGACTAATGGATATACCTATGTTTATATTTGTAAATATAAAGTCCAAAAACATCAAAGAAAATACTGCATGGTCAGTTAATTATCAGTTTCTGCTGAGGATCTTTCCAAGAGCCAATGTAACCTAAAACATCCTGTTTTTTTAAAGTTGCTCAGAAAAAAATTATATCAAAGCCAGGTAAAAATGATACCACATTTTCTCTTACTGGGCTTTACAGAGTTGTGTAAAATCCAAATGTCTATGCATTACCCCAAAGTTTTATCATGAAGAGTTGAGACAAAGCTTCATCATATGCAAACATTTAAACGAGAGCAAAATCTGATTAAAAGATTCAAATAGAAATATTAAATGTTCCATTTACTGCTGGTTCAAAACAAACGTATGAGATAGTATGATAGCAGACATCTGTCCTGCTCCCTACCCCACATTCCTCACCTGCACCATCTCCATGTGGTCCATTTCTGGAGCACAGAAGTCTCAGTACTCATGACTAGAGACTTTCAGCCACTATGGTATATGCAGCTTGCTCCCAAGGAAGAGCAGCCGTCCCTCAGTTATTTCATTTTTATAGAGTCCAGGTGCTAGCAGACACCCCATTAACCTGATATATATCTTGCACTCACAGCACGTAGGAGATCCAGCAAAGAATATGTGCCGCAAAGAGAGGACTGAAAGGACTGACCAGGTGGGAACGCAGTGCCTCTTACAGAACACGAGGACATAAGGTAATACCTGCAAACAGGCAGATATTCATCTTGTAATGCCTGTAATGGTGACAAAGAAGGCTGAAAGTGATGTCTCTACAAATATCATTATTGGGAACAACTACATTCCTTTTTTTCCCATGGCAAAGCAAGAAAAGGGAACACGAGGCAGTGGCTTTTTCAGCAATGATCAATGATACAGTAAGATTCTTTGATTTCTCTATGGGTTTGAAATACCTTCCTAGAACCTACCATCAGGAAGAATAACAATAGGTCTTTTCAAATCTAAGCTTCTCTGTGTTTGTTTGGGTGAATGTTACAAGATACTTTGTGGCTTACTGAGAGTACCTGCATGGTGACAACAAAAAGCACCAGAAGGGATTCCTGGGTTTAAAAAAAAATAATTAAAAATCAACCCCATGGTAAATGAAAGAAGGATATAAACACTGAGGCTGGAGGAGAGAGGTCCTGTGGCAGAATGAGCTAATCTCATCTCTTATAATATAAAGTGTTGAATGCTTAAAACAAAAGAAGGTGAATTTTCCTGACCTGTGACTATCTTCAGTTAATCTTGACAGGACTGGGTTTAAAATCTCAGACAAATAAATTGCACTGGGGAGAACAGGAAGGTGGTTAATTCTCAGTTTCTGAAGGCAACTTGGGCTTTGATTAAACAAACTTCAAGACTAACAGAATTATACTTTTTTTTTTTTTTTTTCCAGAAGAAATTATAACCGGGAAATTGATCCAAAAATAATCCAGGAAGTCAAATTTCTTCCAAACTAAAACAGCGAAGGAACTGCATTTTGCCTGATTTAGAATTGCAGACATAAACTCTAGTGGCAGTCGGTGCATTTAAACACTGACACTTAAGGCTTTTTGGTCACCACCATATGCTGTATGCGAATGGAAAAAGGATTTTTCTCTGTCATTGACTTACTGAGGTGTATGACACCTATTATTAAGTTTTTCTTTGCAAATGATCTCTGATAAAAAACTAGAAATGGTGATGTGAAACAATGACACAAGCATCAAGGTGTGACATTAGAAGATCAGGCTCGGATTTCTGAGGTCCCATTGAAGCGCCTTTGCTAAGAGACTGTGTCTTTTCTCAAGGACACAGGAAGACAGAACCCTGGGAAAGCCACCCCCTTGCAAACCAATGCATCAATAATTTCCCTGGCTTTCTGAACATGTCAAATAAGTCCATATATACTGGAGCTTCCTCACAGAAAGAGCTGGAGGAATTTTTTACTTCTAGGATATATGCCAGACGTATTCTTACTCGCTTATCCAGCCTTTTATAATAAGACTCTGATAGCAAGAATATTTAAACTGATCAAAATAAAGATGGATCTACCCAATTCTCCTAGAGTGGTTTCAGAACATCTTATCTGGTCTACACGTAATGCATAAAACAGGTACATATGTGCTAACTGTAGGGGTCTGTGACTAACAGTAGCATCAGATACGCTGGGAAGTGATTAAACAGTATGCCTAGACAAGGGAAGAGAGCATTCCAGGAAAATTACTTCAAAAATAGGGAATATCACGAATATTTCAGAGAATGGATGTGAAAGTGGATTCTAGCACAGTTTTCTGAGAGTTTAACTATTTTCAGAAAGAGCTTTTTGCCAACATGTGAAATGAGGGTACTTTGATAGAGATTTTGTTCTTTGCCATGACACAGAGACAGATTTATTTTTTTTTACTTCTAACAACATTCGATGGCCTGAAAATGGTTAACTAATGATACTGAAATCTGTATTTAGTATGTAATTCAGTTCTGTAATTATATTTCTTATGCATGGAGACAGAAATAAACTAGAGGAAGAACCTATTAGCCCTTTTGCATGTATAATTGAACACGTTTGATATTACTAGGTAACCTTTGTAAGTAACTGGCTTTGAGTTTATGCAAAGAGGTGAACACTCTGAATACATAAATAACAATAAGAGCAGATAGGTTTTTGATTTTGTATTCCATTCTTTTCTTGTTTGTGTCTGTTAGATGCAGTCAGACATCCCTGGCTTTATTTGGCCATACATAGAAACATCTGAAAGATCTGACTTTTGCATCATTTGGGTGCAGTAATGAATAAGAACTGACATCAAATATCAATATTATTGGCCAGCTAAATGGTAGCTGACATCCAACTGGACTGCTGAAGAGGTAAACAAAATTGAAATTTTGTTTTTGTTTAAAAACAGTCTGACATTATTTGTCCTTCAGTAAATCAATGGAAGAATGACCTAAATGCTGTTGCGTTTTGGCTTGGGGAGGTAAAACTGGGCAGCTGCTACCAAGTATATTTTTTATAGTCTTTTAGATTTTCCTATCATTAACTGTAATTGCAAAAATACTTTTTTTGCTTTAAGGAAACTTGGTAACCTCTGTAACGATCTCTTAACCTGCAGACATACAAACACTGCATGGCAGATAGAGACAAACACAGGTGAATGATAATCATACTCTTATTTGAACACAAACACATATATACACACACATAAGGGAGCAAATTTTGTTCTACTTTAAATTCATAATGATTCAACCAAGCATCTATAGTCTTTATACTTCATTAGCATAGGTGATTTGCTAAGCTGGGAAAATGCTGCGCAAAGTATGTACAAAATTTACTTCAAATGCTATTTAGGCCATACTTAGATTTTATATTACGTGGCAATGTTTGAGAACAGATCACCATTCATTTTATGAATTCTACTGTATGAAATGGCATTGTTTTCCCCTAGTTGCTGGTCAAAAACATGTACTAATGTAAAAATATTAGTGGTTTGACTTTTCATCTTTGCATGAGTTATGCAGATGCATAATATCCTCCCGATAATTATCCACAAGACAGAAGGAGAGGGCCAGGGCTGACTTGGACAACCCTGCCCTGACATCCAGATGTAGGCACTGTGGTACCAATGGGGCTCCCTCCACCATCTTTTGCCCACCATAAGCCTACATTTATGCAGTTATATGGAATCCAACAATTAAATGGGGTAACCTCAAACCCCAGTAACATTCAAAAACTGGGGAAATTACTTTGCCTCTTTGGTGCAGTCTCACTTGGGTTTCCCTACAATGGGTACCTTTGCTTTCCCAGTTAGGGTTTGTTCACACGCATCTTTTACTGCACGCAGAGCCTTTGAAGAGAATTGGAGCACACGCACGAGCCGCTAAAAAAACTTCCTTACAAGCACACACACATGTTTCTACTCAAAGGCTTAGCCCTCAATGGAAAAGAAACATCTGAAACATTTTTTTCTACAAAGTTAGTTGTGTTATGGGGACACAGAAGTAAAAGGAATGATAACATTAACTTTTAAAAGGAAAGGTGCCTTTTTCTACATCTTGAATTCAAAAGCAGCTGTATGGATTTTGCTCAAATTTTCTCAAACTTTCCACAGGCAGAGAATGAACTTGGAAAATGGCAGAATTTACACACTGCTGAAAGTGTTGTTTTGTAAGCCCTGACATAACCACAACTACAGAAGTTTCTATCAGGGCAATGTGACTACCCGCCAGATTCTCCAGAGAGCTCATGTCCCAGCAAGGCAGCCTCCAACAAATGGCCATGTTTCAAGTGCCAAACTGGCAGTTACGTTCCACAGAGAAATGGCTAATTATGGAATCTGAGCACTATTAAAGCATTTTGGCTGTAATGTTGCTCACTTAACAAAAACCTATTAATTACAGTTTCAGAAGTATGGTATAGTAAATAACTCAGATTTAATCAGTCTCACAGAGTTTAATGAGGATTTATTCAATTTGTATAAATGCATTATTCTTTTTTTTTTTTTTTTTTTTTTGTTCTTCTTCATACAATACCCTTTCCCTAAAATATCCCTTAATTTTTGGACACACTGCCTGGATGGCTCTCTGATCTAACCAGAAAATTTGTCCTCTGTTCTTGTGTTTTCTCTACAGGATATTGTGCAATTAGAATTTCAAGTTATTTCAAAACTCCTTTGGGCACTGAGCAGCCCTGAGACATGACTATCACAAGCCCACTGAAGTGATTTAGCAGCCTGATTAAATTGACTTATATCCTAAGCAGAAAAAGGAGTGAATCTCTTGGGATCTTTCAGCATTACAGCACTGCACCCATAGAGTCCAACCCTATAGACATGACTATAAACAAAGCATGGGATCTGCAGACCCGTGACATTAGGATATTAAAAAAAAAATAAAAAAAGAAAAATCCAGGTAGGATTCTGTCAGCAGCCTTCAGCTTTGCCATTTAAGACTTAAGAAACCAGACTTTTCCAACAAACCTTTGCCTGGCTGCAAAGCTTCTTTGTCCATGTCTAACCATTAGGCTTTCTGCTGGCCTCTCTGGAATTGATGTTGCACCTTTATCCAAACAGTCCATGATCAATCTCAAAAATATTTCCCATGAAAGTATTGTTGAACATACTAATACTTCTATGAAAATATTTTTTCCTCATAAAACATCTATCTTTTAACAAAACAATTGTCACTCAAAACACCTTACTCAGGTTGTTTAGGGTAGAATATTTTAATTTCTTAGTGGGCAAGCACTAGAGGGTAAGAAAAGAATTCTCTGGCACTATATTTGGTTGAAATATATTACTTGCTTTGCTAGCCAACCAATGTGACAACTCTAACTTGTACAACTCAGGACCAACTACTTAGTCTTTTCAGTAGCTTTCCAGTACCTACAGAGTTAATTTATATAACTGCAATTACAGCTTCTAAAATTATATTCCTCACTCAGTTTAATCAATGCTGCACTAGATGTTTCCATTTTTACTAATTCAATCATTGAGAATGTCAACCAATGATTTAGTCTAGAGTTTAATGCCAACTATAATATTCTTTATCAAAATAACACGCTTATCTGGAAGATTATCAGCACACAGTCTTTCAGCTTCCTGTTAATCATTATAGGTCACATTAGATCATGAGGCTCTTTGTAAATACGTTAAAGACTATGCTATAGTAATGCTATAGTATTTCCCCCACAATTCTTGCTACTTTTAAATATTCCTTGCTCTACACCATAGTGTTTCAAAACACTGAGAGGCAGGTTGTGCCTGTGGAATACATGCATGTGGCCAAGAATGAAGATGCCCTGGGAATTACTATTCCCCTCCTTGACATAAGCTTAAAAAATAGGGTTGACATTAGCAGTTGGTAAAGCAGTAGCTGGTACTGAACAAGAGGAGAATATTCAGGATCTCCTATAGCAAAACTCAGTACCTTGGCTCTGCTGGTAATGAAACTGGCAGTGAGAGCACAGGGAGCAGGGACACCATTGAGATATTTTTCAGGAAAGATGGTCCCTGAGAGAAAAGAGTGCAAGTGGTAGCAGAAACCAACGCTTGCCTCACCACTTCCACACCAGTTTTAAAGAGCAGTGTGGCCAGGAGAGACAGAGAAACCATACATCACAAACACTTTGATCATTTTAGAATATTTCTTACAACCTCAAAGAAACATTTTAGAAAAATTACTTTCCTTCCAAAGTTAACAGGCATTCAGATCACAGTCTGTCACCAATTCCAATCAAAATTATTCTTTTTAGACAACAACTATAAAATTAACCATCCAGGGAAAAAAACCTAACAGCAAATTTCATTTAAGTAAAGTAACTGAACGATCATGACAAAAGAGAATGGCTCAGATTTCATGCACTGATCAAAGGAGAAAGGAGGTAGGCACAAGGAGGGGGAAGTTTTATTATAACTGCCTCTGAGACTCTGCTCTGTCTGGCAGGCGTGTGCCACACTGAGCCACTCTAGAAGTCATTACTAATACTGAATTCAGCCACAGAGTTATCTGTTTCATCAAAGTGCATGACGGTATTTACCAGAACAAGGAACATGATGATTAAAAAAAAATTTAAAAATTAAATTCACACGCAGAACTTACTCTCATGTTGAATGTAGCATGATTACAGGAATGCAGGTGACCACAGAATGTGTAAACACGGAGACCCTAGGAATTAAACACACAAAGAAAGTAATTAAATAAATTATAGTGATATAAATTATTCTGTAACCTTGTAAATAGAAAGACCTTGATTTTATGGCAGTGTGCAAACCAAGGCACTTTGTGTGCTAAAAAACAGCTCCTGGTTGCTGGAAGAGGAACACATTTCTCACAATTGCTAAAGATATATATCCTTACTTCATATAATAGCTAGCAGATAAGGTGCATTCAAATATCACTAAAAAAAGGCATCTCCCTTGCCAGCGGGTTTGAATTAGAAGATGTAATCACTGCTTCCAAAAGACTGAGCTCTTGATTTTAGGCAGTGATTCAATACATGTCTCTCGATATTCCACACACACCATTAAAGTCTTCCTTAAGGAATCACAAAAGCATGAAATCAAAATTAATTATCTTTTGTCATCTTCCACATTAGGCCATAAGTGACCTACACAGTACAGTAACATATGTCAGATGTCATCACTGATATCTGACTTGTTCTCCCCGTACAGGAAGCATCCAACCACAGTATCTCCTGCTAAAAAACCCCAGTCTTCAAGATGGGAAGACAGAGGTATTGAAAATAGATGCACTTCTCTGTTTTCATAAAAATCACTAGCTTCATGGGTAACAGTAACAAAAATACTTTCTAATAAAAGTGAAATCCAGCTTTGAACAGTGTAATCATATCCTGAAGAACAAGTTTTCACTCTAAGAAAACATTTTATTGACACCGGGATTGAAAGACAATGTATTGTATTTTTCTGGAGAGACAAAAAAAACCCCAAACCAGGATCTGAAATTTTTCCACTCATCTCGACAGTCCTTCTCTGTACTTATTCCAGCTTGAATCAATCTCTCGGGAGCAGAGGTAACATAGGTTAATCATACCTCTGTCATGCTTCTAGAGTTTACACCATCATCTTAATTCCATTATTATTTTCCCCCATCCATAAAAAAAAAATATCACTCCTACTCTGACAAAAGATATTTGAATTCTCTTTTTCACTGACAAAACCTCCTACATTTTTATCATCAGCATGCTTTATCGGTATATTCTCCCTGTTTGCAACAAGTCTTTTCAGGAAAGTATTTAATGAGGTTTGACCACAAAGTAAGTCTGGAGAGACACTACTCGACAATACTCTGTAGTTCATGTTACATCTCTGAACCATTTAGGAGAACTCAGACCAACAAAACAGCAGTTTAAGGGGATTAGATTGCTGTTGTAAATATCTCAGAGGTTAAGAGCAAAGAGGGAAAAGAGCTATTGAAGCTGAAGAGCAGTGTTGACGCAGGAACATATGGGTATTCATTATCTGCAGATAAATTTCAGCTGGAAATTAGAAGACAGTTCTCACACAGTGAGATACAAAAACACCCCTCCACTCCGAGTAGTGGGGATAAAAGAATTCTGATTAATTGTATGAAGCTGCTTGAAAAGTCTGCAGATAAATGACCTCTTGCATGTGATCTTTTGCCTGAACTTAAGAGACCAAGGAGACTCTTTCAAGTCTTGTTCATATGGCATTAGAATACAAATTTCTGGTAAAGCCCAACAATTAATGCTTCAGAAAATTCCTTCTGTTTAAAAACTGTCACCAAAAAAAGACAGCAGGCTACTTTGGCAAGTGCCATTTTGTATCTTAGTGCATATTGCATTTACCTTTCTGTCTTGAAGTAGTCTCTGCTTCAAGGCTGCATACGCTATTGAGATGAAACTAGGAAATCAGTATTATTCCCACGGAAGGATTGCAAGATACAAGATAACAAGAAAAAAAGGCTCTGGACTATTAAAAGCAAACCACTGCCTTTAATAAGCAACCACACCATCCACTTTAAGCATAAAAAGGTTGTCAGAGAGCAGTTCTTGAGTCCTCCACAGTTTTCAGCAGACTTACGGGGGGGAAAAGTGCTAAAAAAACCTTATCCAAAGAACTTGTATATTTACATGATTTCTAAATATTAAAATATGAACCAATAAATCCTGATAAAAGGAAAATTTAAATGTTTATAATGCAATTATGAATTTACTGTTGGAATAGAAATGTGACTACACAAAATTCCCAAGATACTGACAGACAAATTAAATTTGATAAAGATACATAATAAGAGACAAAGATAACTAAACACATCTGAGCAGTCTAGCAAGAAAAAATTTTAAGGACATAAAATGTGGCCTAGCAGCAATATCAGTTGTACCCAGTCTGTTGTCACAAACCAAATGTTGATGCATGTTTTGCATGTAAAGAATAGCCTTTGTAAAGTAACTGCTGTTGCTCAGCAGGACATAGTATTTACCCTCAGACACTTTCAAATACCAATATATACACAATAACCTTTCCACAAATGCAGAAAAAGCATGCCAACACGAACAACAAACAAACAAACAACAAAAAAATAAATAAACCCACATGGATGCCGTGCCACAAAATGAATGTGAACTTTCTAATTTCTCTTCCATAAGTCAATCCAGTATAAACCACCTGAAAAGTATTTTAATAATAATAATAATAAAAGCTAGACAAAGGAAACGGTTCTGTAAAGTGTTTCTCAATACTATTGCAGAGACTAATTTCTTAAGTGCCACTTTATTTTTATTCAATGCACAGCTAGTGTTTCCTTTACCAACACCAGGAAATCTGAGTTTTGCAGACATAGATGCCATAAAAATAAAACTGGAAAGCTTACTATTTAGCTGTAATGTCCCAGCAAAATCAAACAGTAATAAATATTCTCTGGATCAGAGCAAATATTAAGGTAGCACTGAGCTTTCTGCACCCAGAGCTCAGCAGTAAGCTAATGAGAGCCCTTTTGTGCATGCATTCTGCTTTTCAGTCTTTAATTATAAAATAATCTACTATAACACCACCAGGACCACTGCTTCTTTCAATGTGGAACTAAACAGGGTTTCCGCGTTCCAGGCTTAATCTCCCTTGGAGCAAAGTCTGGAGCATCGCTTCTCCAGGGGAATTTCACTGGAGCGCCTTGCAAATTGGTTCTTGGCTTACTAACAGCTTCTGTCACCCAGGAACCAGCTGTACACATCTGCCATTTAACTGAATTTCTTTGAGGTCCAAGATGAGCAGGGGCAAACATCTGGGACTTGTATCACAAGAAAAGGAGCAGAGGAAAAAAGGAGGAGCCTGTCTTAATGTTAGGGGAGTTATCAGTTAGGGAAAATTATGCTTCTTTGCTGCTACCTTCAAGTTCTCACTGACCATCACCCTACTGACAGAGACAGCATTATCACAAATTGAGAGTAGGAGAAACAACAAAACATCAGAGCAGAACTCTGCAGCTGTAAGAAGGCCCATTTTTTTCCACATTTAACCCATAGGTTCTATCTAGTCTCCTTGCATACGACACACTAGCAGACTAAAGGGCAGTAAATTCTGGAGAATACATTATTATTGTTAACTGAGTCATCAGGTCTTGATTGAAATATTAATGGAGGAAATCTCTGTTCTATTCACTCCTTGAGCTACTGCCCAATTACATTAATAACCATACATTCTTCCTCTGCAGAAAATACACAGATAACAGCGACATTCAAAGAAACAAAATATGAAGTGTTCTGCATTGTTTTGCTTTTTTTTTTTTAATTTAATTATTATTCACACATGCACACACACATATAATTTTTCAGTCTGAAACCCAGAAATTAACATTAGAATCAGCGGTTAGAAACACCATGGAATTATGTTATGGAGCCTATCAACCTCTCAGCTTCCACTGAACAGAGACATTAATTGCCTGCCTTGGACTGGAGCTATCTAAGACTTCAGATAGAGAAAACAATTATTTTTTTAAAAATGCAATCTAGTATTGTAGAAAAGCAGCCTGACCTTTGGAACTATGGATCTTCGAATAGTAATCCTGCTGCAAAAGTAGTTAAACAAAGAACCCAAATTCAAATGATTTTTTGTTCTTCCTTTCACAGGATAAAAGCCCAAGATTTCAGAATCAATAGTGACATTCTGCTGTAAATCCTCCCTACTGTGGCCATATAGCTATACAAACATCAGGGCAAGACAAAACAGGCTGAAGACAATCATCATTAATATATTGCAGCTGTAGCACAGCAGTTGAACCTTCCTATACTTATTTTAATTACCAGTTTAGCAGCAACGACAAAAAACTCCCAAACCTAACAAGTCATTAGCCCAAAACTGTTGCAAATAATTTAAAAACTACTCATGATTTTTAAACTCTGCTGTTTTGATTATTTTTCTGGATTTTACCAGTCCTGCTATACATGAAAGTCTGACATGAACAAACTTACTTCACCAAATTCAAAAATCAAGGTAACAAATTCATTAGATCAAGCTGAGTGTAGTTAACTAGGTGCAATACGTAATTATCTCTATTAGTTTGATATAAGCTTTTAGATAACAACATCCGAGTATGAGATTTATATAAACCGTGTTCAGATAAGAGATTTATTTGTAATTTCTTGGTTCATTTAGAAATTAACTCAAAGAAATACGTTCATTCAGAAGGACTGAACTAAGAAAAGCGCTCAAACCATGAAGCACTCAACAGTGGAACTCTTCACCTCAGTCTCTATATTGCAAACAAACAAAACCTCCCAATAGTTTTTCATTAAAGGTTTCATTTTATTTGAGGGGAAAAAGAGAGTATCTTGAATGAAATTTCTGATGTTACACAGGTAACTTTACAGAAAGTAAAATAATCTAATGCTTAGGAAGCTCATTTCACTAGCCTTGAACTTTTCCTGAAACAAGCATAATACCAAGCATACTGTGATTACTGGCTATTGACTCACTGGGGAAGGTCTAACCTGTCTCTCAATTTCCCTTGCTGAATATGGCCAAGGGCTTCCCTTTTTACAACAAAGTACAAAATTAAAAGTGTGACTCCTACTCAAATCCTTGCCTTATTCATGATGTGGCTGTCTGCTTGGTCTACCTGTGCTTTACATCAGCAAGGCACCAGCAAGCTCTGAAGAAAATGTGTCACGTATCCAGCAGAACTGTGGGCTCTGAAGTCACTCCACGCTGCAGGGGAATTGCCTGCATTGTTGCCTTGAAGTAGGTGCACTGGCAACATCAAAACGGGTATGGATCCCTTTATTAGAGTACCAGCTGTAACAAGGCAATTTTTAAAAGAGAGAAAACTAATTTTCATGGGATATGACAAGTAAACACAAAAACTGGAGGAAAGAGTCTCAAAACACCTACCCCCTCTGCCTTCGCAAGACGGCTCCTTTCTTTTAGCCTCTGCCTTCAGCCCAGCCCATAATAACTCACTTCAGCAATTTCCTGCGACACAGGCAGCCTGTGTGCATCCCCTGCAAGGCCAGCCCAGCTGCTCGCAGCAAGAGCCGCTCTCTTCTCCACCTGCCCCATCCTGCCCCACCCAGAGGGCACCACGCAAAGCAACGCAAGCGCACCCACCGCCCAGGTACCCTCTCCGAGGCGCTGTGAGCGCATGATGTACGGCATCTGTACAGTAAGCAGTGAATAAATTTGGAAAACAATTTTACCATCTGTCACCACAGGTTTTTACTCGATAAGCTCAAGCACAGAACCTTCACCACGGAGTTTGCTTCTGTTCTCCTTGCTTGGGGTAGGCCTCGGGGGAAAAGTCATGTGGAGAAGACTGGGTTTTGATGTTAGACCAAGGGTAAGGCCAGGCCATTACTTGGATGTTTTGTAATCCTGTATTTGGGGAATAAAATTAACTTGCAATGGTCATCTGCGTGCCTTATTACCCAAGGATTCACAGAGGTGGGTTTGTACACCAAAGTGGAAGTACATCAACTGTTGGGCTCTTTGCTATTATGGTGATCTCCTATTCTCATAGACAGCTTTTTTTTTTTTTTTTTTTTTTAATTTATTCACTGCATCTTCCTAAAGAAAGAGAAAATAAATTTGAATCTCCTTAAAAATGCATGAACTTATATAACAAGTTTCATACTGTGAAACATTAAAAACTTGAGAAACAGTGTTCTTCTGAAGCTGGTAGGCAATAAAAACTAGAAATAGTGCTCTGCCTGCCAGCTAAACCTAACGCCATGCTTTTCATCGCAGACCAGCCTTCCTTTCACTTCAGTTAGTAACACCTGCAATTAAAAATATGGAAAAAACTCAGGTAACCTTGTTCTGGGACACTCCTGAATTATTTAATTTTTCTGCATCTGAACTTTCACCTGAACGCAGCATTAATATGTCCTTTGCATTGAACATGCAGTCATATTCATTTTTCTTAATTGGGAGGAAAAGTATGTTTCTAGGCCAAGACTTTGTGTGCTCAATCTGTTCAAAGTGAACCTCTAAGGCTCTCCTAAAAAACACTAAAAACGGGAGTTTATAGTAGAAATGCTGACAGATTAAATTCTTGCCAGCATAATATAACCTGACTCTAAGATAAATGTTTCATGAATTAAAAAAATTGAAAAAAGCTCCTCTGTTCAGCTTTGTTCTTGAGATGAAAGTGAATTATCTTTTTGTCTTCCACTGACACTTGGATTTTTGTACTGCAGTCTGTGGAAATCTGTAACCACAGGCAGTCTTTAAACAGACATGACCATGTGAGATTCTCTCCTCACTAAACTCCTGTAAGAGACATCAAACTTCTAACTATATAAGAAGGAAAAAAGGTTTTATAGCAAGCAGATACCTTCCTGTACCTGCTCCTGTGAAGAGAGAAAGTCATCTCTATTTGGAAAGACCACACATGAGCACAAGTTCCACCTGTGTGGCTGTGACAGATTATCTAGGGTGGGGAGGAGAGGGAGAAATTTATTTCCTCCCATCATTCCTTTAAAAGAAAATAAATAGAAAAAAAAAATCCTTCAAAGATACTGAAATTATTTCACAAAAAGCAGACCTGTATATTATTCCCCTGGTTGATACTGGCAGATGGTTTTAGTAATAGAAGCTAATGCATCTTAATAAGGATTCATAATGCAGGTGAAGATATATCACACCCTGTCAGCACCAAAAGAGCCAAATTTGGTAATTGCATTCCTCCTATCCACCATAACTCCTGGAGTTTAAATGTTCCAGCAAGGGAAGGATTAGCGATGTAAGAGCAGGGATGGCCAGGGAAGTCCCCTATGCTGAAGTCCATTAACCACAGACTTCTCAGCACAGGATACAGCCTTTGCCCCCACAGAATTAGGCAGCCCATTTTTACCATGACTAGAGTTTACTTTAAATTAACTTGATATTCCAATACTTTGCAAAACATACCACATTTTCAGGAGGGTAATGTGTGAATGACAAAAACCTAGCAGGACTGTCAAACATTAGGAACTCTATTGCTTTAATGTAAAAAAAGATCAAAAAGATGAATTATATGTGAATGGAAGTTGCTGGTGGAATATAACTGGAAAAAGTTATGAGTGTAGTGAAAACACAAAAGAAATACAGAAGAATTTCTGTTAGCTTTGAAAATGAAATTACATGAAAGCAGAATAAAACAATTAATACATTAATTTAATTTTATATGAGAAAAAGTGAGAGGGCTACATGGGAAACTGTTTCTTCCTTCCCACTTTTAAAGGTAGAGGGTTTGAAATTTAAGTTTCATGCTTGGGACGTTTTTTACTTTTCCTCTGTTCAGAAGTGAAGAGCCTCTGGCCTGCAAGAAAACTACAAGAGGTATGAGAAGCTGTTCAGTTGTATATAGTTCAGCTTCTACACACGTATGACTTCTGCATCTGAACCCACCACTCCTGTGCGTTGTCTTTAGTGTCTGCACCCAAGGACTGTGGCTTTTTACCTGCTAATCTGACTCTGCTCCCGTAAACAAATGTCTTAAGAAATCAGCAACTGAGCGAAGCAGCATGATGTATTATCTTTTGATCTTATTGAAGATGAGAAGTTGATTATCAATCTGAAGGATTTTAGTGGTCTTGAAACTCGAAGCTCAGTTTTGGCCCAAATGCTAAACTGTTGCCTGATGTGAATTCATACCAGAACACTGGCTATTTTTCCCAACAAAAGAAAGGAAAAACTAAGTGTTCTTAACTGAAAAAGACAGTATAGAGGCAAAAGCAGGTATGTACACAACTGTGATTATTGAATAAGACAAATGAGGTGCCCTGAAGGTTTTTTAAAAAAATAAAAAGGTGAAGGATTTCTTCCCTTCAAAGAGTCAGTATAAATCAAGAGTAAGCCAGTAAGATCAAAGTTTTACTTGTCTGACAGCCATTTGGAGAGTGTTTACTTCTACTGGCATAAACAAATTTGTAAGCCTCCTGCATTCACTGTGAATTTTGTGCTGGCAGTCATTATGCATCAAATGCATCACATCCAAATTTAAAATGGCAGATAAGCAGAGAAAAACACCAAAATGAGAAAAACAAGAAAAGGCAAACTTAACAGAACGTGTCTGCAGCTCTCTTTTGTTAACCTGAAACTGCTGAATAGCACTTCTGAGGTCAAGTTCTTCTTTGATTTCTCTTTTCTCCATTAACCAACAGGAAGGGATTGACCAGTTCCCAAAGTAGAGGTCTTGGCAAAGAAACCAGGATCTGAATGGAAATGGAAAGCACATCACTTGCTCACCATGACCCAGTTTTCCCAACTACTGCCACTTTGGGACTAACGGCATTGCTGACCTGAGGGACTGAGATCAGAGAAGAGAGTTCAGACTATTTGGCTAGAAAAAGTTGAAGAAGTTATTCACTAGAAAAAGAAGTCACTGAAAAAAAAAAAAAAAAAAAAAAAAAAAAAAAAAGAACAGTTTCATTTTAAAAAGTCTTTAGATTTCAAAATTTGGAAAAAAAAAAAAAAAAAAAGTCACCAGTGGAAAAGGAGAAAACATTGAAATCAGCTCTTACAAATACAGTGTCCATAGTTTCTGTACACCAGATCCTGCATACACTGTCTACATACACTAAGTGAAAGAAGAAAAAAGGATTGTAAATGCCTATCAAAAATATTCCTAATCTTCTACAATTTCAAATTCAGAATTTTCTAAGTATTCAAAATCAAATTCACATCAATATTTCCAAAAATACGATTTTCTAGAGAAAAGAGAAAGTAAAGCAGGAAGCTCTGGGTAGTGATGGAAATAGTTACATTTTTTTAGTAGGTCTTCTGGACATCTAAGTTTTATTTAGCATTCAATGCACAAATACTTAATTACTATTTCAGTATCTCAATAATATGATGGTTAACTTCCATTACATTTAGGAACAAGTAAACTTTGTCTCATAAACTTGCATGCTTTATAAGCTATTTTTAGTCTCTTGTTTAGATGAGATACAGAAGTTATCTGAAAAGGCATCATCCTTTTTTGCCATTGCCTTACACTGCCACAAGATCGTATCACAAAATGGAACAGATTTGGGGTCTACTGAAGCTTACGAAAAAATTATTTCCAGTTTCACTCACAGAATGAGAACACTTGGTAATGCCCTTGCTAGAAAAAAGCTTCCACCTGATGTAAAGTTTCACTGCATATGAAATTACCTATGCCAATATATATGCTTATGCTCAGACCAAAGATGAGTAAATACATCCTTTTGACTTCCATCATACAAAGCATTCCCACTGGAAGTACCTTGCTGAATCTCAGGCTAAGGATTACCAATATTCCTCTTTCACCACAGCGCTGCTCCCGGTAGAAACCTGTGTTCAGTCTCAGTGGGAAAGGAATTAGGCAAAACACCAATTTGGAAGTCCCATCTGTTCTATAGAGTTCATTGATCATTTCACAGAAAAATTATTTTAATCATTAAAAATACACTCTAGTGGTTTAGCTTTGTTAAGCTTATTAATGTTTCCCAATACACTTAATGACTTAAATGAAATAGGAATAAATATATTTTCTAATCCATCAATACTGGCACTGTATCTGGTGACTGGACTTAGAGGACCACAGAGTATGCAACTATTTATGTCACCTTCAGAGAAGCACATGTAGAGGGGCTGACACCAGAAAATCCTTACAGAGAATATCTCACAACAAAACAAATGACATAAGAAGTTATAAATACGTACATACTTATACACATAAATACATAAACCTTCATGTCAACTAACAAAAATATTGAAAAAAATTATTCCAAAGCAATATGAACGCTTTCCCCAAAATGTTTTTTGTCTGGATATTGGGGGCAGAGGGGATAAAAACATTTAGAATCTGAGAAGCAAGAGCTCTTTATCTATTTTAGAACCATTTTCCCAAGATGCTCACATCATGGCACAAGAATGTAGAGGTACTGAAGATAAGTAGAACTCCTGGAAGCCTTTTCAGAGACCTCTTGTAAAATTACAGCATGATTACATTACCTCTTAAATTAAAAAAAACTTTCACACAAAGTTCAGCCTAACTGTCAGAGTTGCCAGGATCAGATCTGGGACCAACTGTATTATGACTAAGCTCAACGCTGTAAAAATATTAGATCCATTATTCAAACAGCTCACAGGACACCATGAGCTTGATTTTACGTTGATAAAATCTTCCCATGAAATGTCTTTCCTAGGATTTTTCCCTAGCAGGGGTTGTGGCATGGGCTCCTGTCTGAACAGAAAGAAAATATAAGGAGCAGGTTCCCATTAAAGGAGTTACATCATGTACGTAGCCTCATACAACAGAATTCCAGCATTTGGGTTTTGTGAGTTATTAATGGCAGTCTGCTCTGTAATTGTCGGTGAAATAATCTCATTGACACATACAAGTTAGGAAATAGAGGTCTCATTAACAAAGCCTCTAGCCTTTATTAGATCATATAAATAACCGAGAGAGCCTGCAAAAGATCGATTACAGCCTTTAAACGTTTACAGAATCAGTGTTTAATTAAGACAATTTTAATATGCAAATCAAGCATAATTATCATCATTTGTTAATGTTAGTCTGCCTGGGCTCTAAACAGCTTCAGCTGCAAGTATGGTAACAGTATCATATTTTTGCTGCTTTTTTTTTTTTTTTCCTAGGAAGAACTGCAGAGGAAACAATCAAATTGTGCTACCAGTACGTACAAAGGCTTTCAAAACTGCATTTCCATTTACCATTTGGAGATGAAGGTCAAAAAAGTGCTCAGCGTAGCATAAAAGCTAGCTGAAATGTTATGCATTTCTTCACCTCCTATTTTGTAGAGTGCTTTAATTAATGTATTTCCTTCAAAGTAAGTAACCCCTCTGGGAGCCTCTTTTGATGAAAATCTGCCCTTGTTTAATGCAGTGATTGAATAGATGGGTTTCTAACACAGACCGTTGTCACTCAGAAGCTGATATTGGGACTTTTTTTTCTTCCTACCTCCTCTGCCCCAGGAATGGTAACCTTCCTAGGCTAAGAAGCCACGGCATTATGGCAAAGCCCCTGGAAATTAAAGTGTGAGGCAAACAAGAGAACAACACAGCTTTCAGCAACATGATGGGAGGAGCAGCCAGGGAGGAATACAAAGCAGCAAGGGAGAAAACAAATGTCTGTGTTCTGATTCTTGAAGAAGGAAAGTGAAAGCCTTGAAGCCTCCATGAATTTGTTTGGGGAAAGAGGGTGGGGAATCTGCAACAAAATCCTGGTAAAAATTGTTCCCTTTTCCTAACACTGATGCTCTCCTATCACCACGATGAGCTGCACAGATTAAAACGAAGAAAGAGAACCACTCACCACTGGGTGGTATTGACTTGTTGTTCAATGTTTACACATTGACAGCGGGGGAAATATGAAATGTTTCTGTTTGCAACATTTTACAATATAGAAAGTCACTTCTTTATTTTTTCTTTGCCATTATGTTTTCTTTTCTCATATTCCTGACACTTTGGATCCTGTAGCTACCAAGCCCTCAGCTGGTTGAGGGTAAAAGGAAAGCTTTCTACTTTTCCTTATTCTGTAATATATTCAGTATTTCTAAGTAAATGAAGTCCTCATAGAAAAAAAAAAAAAAGAAAAAGGACATGCAGTTACAATAGGCAATGAGTCTTTCAAGACAGAACGAATAAAAATGTAATAATCTGAGAAGAAATAAAATACAAGAGACAACTTGAAAAGCCCCCAATTGAAATGGCAGCAGAGTAGCTTTCCCCAGCATCTTGACTGACTAGTGGATGAAAGGACTTCATTCAGAAACCGCATTTGGGCACAGTGCAGAGCCATGGCTGGGCAGAGATCTCTCAGAAGATCACTTCCCAGCTCCTTTTTGGAAGGTCCTCTCTGGAGACAGACTTGGAGAATGGGACGCGTTCAATAAAACCTGTGCGTGCTATTGCCAACACGCGAGTTGAGCTAGGCTAGGGGACAAACCCTTATCCGGCAGGAGCCCCTAACATTTGTGAACCCACAGGCAATGAAGAATCGAGCTACAGAATACAAAGCTGCTGTAGGGGCTGCCGAGACAGCTGTCAGGCGCAGAAGCTGGATTTATAGCCTGTTCCCACTAAGAGCTGCATGCAAAGGCATGGGCTTTCTGCAGAGACTAATAATGACTGTGGGAGCTGCTGTCATTTCTGGGTGAATATCTGAACCTGAGAAAACCACAAGAATTTGAACTAAATATACATGGAAGGAAGCACCTACAAAGCTTAGTTTTCTAAAGCTCTCTATTAGCTGTAATGAAAAATGCTGACACTCTCTTACTTAGCCTTCGCTAGATAAAATGGCCAGGATTTTCACAGAGCCTATGGGAACTTTATTTTTAGCAGAACTTTATATAAACGAGTACAACAGGTACATTTTCAAGAAATACATGCAAACCCAAGAGCTGGGAAGAAAGAATGGAAAATAAATGCAAACTAGGGAACAGCTAGTAGGCTTAGTGGAGAAGGTTTGTGTTCAGACACCTCAATACATACAGTTACACCACTGAGCTCTGAACTACACCATGACTAGGGCAGGGAAGGGAAGAACCAGGGAGTACTTCAGAAGTTCAGTTCATTCAGTCATTTACTACAGCGCTGCAATGCTGCACTGGCTGGTTTTGCCCAGTGGATGTTTTCCCAAAAGGGGAATTCAACAGGGCTGATTCACTTCACACAGACAGTAAGCTGACAGCAAAGGAAAGTGAAATGACCGAGACAATACTTGAGCTGCTAATTTGCACCCGAGGGTTCGCAGTCATTTTCCAGGTCACCTCCACACTACTTACTAACACGGGACAAGAGACGGTCCCTCCTATGCCAGCTGAAACTTCCCGGGCCATGGAACTGCTGTGCCCTGGTATGCCTGCTCCAGTTTTCCAATCCAGTTGCACAAAAATCCAGCTACTTCTGAGGAAGGTCCATATATATTATTTCATGTTCTCAAGTCTAAACTTGCTATCCATACTAAAAATTAATGAAATACGTTTCATGTTCAACACATCGTATGGTCTCATTGTGAATATGAATGTCCATGCACTTCTGTATCCTGCTAAAGTCTTGGCCCTACTGTCTCAACCCTGCCTGCAGCTCCAGTGATGGAAAGTTAAAAACATTCCCAAACGCACTTCTACCTCTCTGAGTATTCAGTAAGATGAAAGAGTGCCCGAGTCAGACACAGATCTGATAACCTCTTAAGATATATAGCACATCTCAGATAGAAGATATTAATGTCAAAAAACAAAGAGTTTAAAAAAATAATTCTGAAAAAAATTATCTGCATTAGACGTGCACATCAACAATCCTGCTCCATAACAATATTCAGGCATCTACCAAATGAAATGCTACTTCTTACGTAGTGATCTTCTCAGTGTTCAATCATTTGAACATCCAAATTTCAAGAATAAGAATTGCTATAAATAAGAAGTACTGCTTTCACAGCATTTTACGCCCTGAAAAAGATTGAGCCTCTGTTGAAGTCTTACTCTCCAATGAGAAGGGCATCAGCACCCACTTTACAACGTGGAGAAAAGGCAGTACGCTGGCATACATGGCTGAAAGCTGCGGGAGGAATCCTGACACTATGTTTAAGCAGAGCAAGGCAAAACAAAACTTCATTCAATTGCTCAGCTACCGCGAGCACTCAGCATGACATGGCCTAGTACATATGCTTTGCAGGTCAAAATTTTCAACCATATGATTTCAATTAGTGAAGAATGAAATACAGGTAAGAGTTTGTGTTTTCAAAGACATCATCATACTTTTTTTTTAAATGAGACCATTTTAGTTTTTTTTTTTAATAGTTTAAGTGCAATTTGATTATAAAGCCCCAACAAATATAAAACACTGTTTTCTTTTTCTCCTCATTCTTTCCTGTTTCCCTCATCACTGAGGACTGCATACGAAGTTATTCCTAGATCTGAGAAGTAGAGCTCTTTCATTAATTTTACTGGTATCGTAATTTTTAAATTTAAACCAGATCTTTCCTGATTATTGAAACGCAATAAGGTTTGTTTTGTTTGTTTGTTTGTTTGTTTTTTAATTAGAAAAAATATGCATTTAACAAAAAGAAGCTCAAAAGGAAAGTACATAAAGCACTTTAAAGGCAAATGACCTATAGCGTGCATTCAATTTCTGCAAATTTTCAAATAAGATTTAAAAATCTCAACCAAAGCACTTTGGTTTTGCTTGCAGCTAGCTCTGCCGGGCTTGTGTCCTTCTCACCCTGCTTCCCTGCAGGGAATTAGCAGGAAGCAGGACGCCCTGGGCTCCCTCTCCAGCCAGCAGTGGCTCCACAGCAGCGCAGGCTGGCCCTGGTTTGTGATCCCTGATGTAGCTGGGCTCTGCCCTCTGTGTGAGCCGTGCTGCTGTACAGCAGGGTCACAGCAATGACACGGCAGAGTTAGTGTCTGAGCTCAAAAATAAATTCATGCCCTTGCAAGTCTTCAAGCCACACACAAAGCACCTCTTGCCCACAGTAAGAATATATGGCCAGAATAGCCTCTCAGGTCTCATCGGGGTGTATATCTACTCACTGTACTAGACAAGATGGCACAAGAAGCACTGCACTATGAGATATCAAGTTATCTTCATTTTCTCTTCAGTGAACTGAACTGCAAATAAATGACTCAAAAACCAGCATGAAATGAGGACACACCATCAACGGGGTTTTATAAACATTATTTGTTAGTAGAAGTAACTCTCTTAACAATATATGACCCATGACTAATTTCAGGGGGTCAAGGTGATCTTTGCCCTCCACTGTGTAGAGTATTATTCTTCTCTAAAGAAGTTCAGAGGTTAATGAATAAAGTGTCAGCAAAGAAGAAACGAGACTAAGCAAGAAAATGCTCGTTCTTGGGCTCTGCTATAAATAATGCTCTCATTAAAATTCTGCCTTGGAAGAAAGGCAAGTCCATTAGTCTACGAGCTAATTTTTACTGGCTCCTTAGATGTATGCATATTAAAAATTCAGCTTTTATAATTGCCAGCCATCAACCACCTAGTCAGTGCTGTTCTTGGAGTTTTTAATTATTTACTTCATTTGCATAGACACTCCAATTTATGATCAACCATTTAGTTATCAAGGGACAGTTTTAGTAATTCCTCTTTTACATTTTTATTTATTCCTTTTGTATCCCTAACAGGAGGGCTGAGAGGGCCTTGCCCAAGCTGTGTGGCAGTGGGACATGCCCGCCCCGGCTCCTGCCGCCGTCGCCCTTTCTGCCTGGGCCAGGGCAACACGCGGGGTGCAGCTACGTGGCGGCTGCCGAACGCCCGTATCCCACCTCAGAGCACCACAGCGGGGTGCAAGGACAGTGCTCCTACCCCATACCTTAACCTCCTCCTCCTCAGCTGCTGCTGAAGGCCCTTGCCTGGCACCTTGGCCTCAAAAGAGGAAGGAAGAGCTCACACCTGGGAACATCCTGCCTTTTTGCTCTGAGTGCTCTAGCACTTTGCCCCAAAGCTGTTTCTCCTTTGGGGTTTGAGTTCGGGACTGTTTTCTCCTCCTCCCACAACCTTGCTCTGCTGTTGGCTGAGGATACAGCTGCGAAACCTCCTCCACTACCGCCCTTCCTCATCATGAGCAGGTCCCAGCTTCTTCTGTTCATACTTCTGAGCAGACACTACATGCTTCTCCTCAAAAATGCTGTCTGCCCAGATCCTTGGACACACGAAAAGGTGAGGAAAATACAGGAAGACACAGGCTGCGAAAAGAACGAGCGTGGCAGTCGCAGAGGAGCAATGCCTGTCCCACCACTCCCCCCAAGCACAGGCTGCACCACGGCTGCCAGCGCATTCTTCAGCTAGACATCGTCCCCCGGGGCACCACCGGCCCACAGAGAGCCGTGAATCTTAAAAAGCCACCCAATTTTTTGTTCATCCTTAAAAACAACTAAATTATCGAACGGAAGACGTGTTGTCTGTCTTCAGCATTCAACGGCAGGCTCCAGCAACAATGGGAATGATTGATTTGTAATCCCTGGTATCATTGTGCTCCTCCCTGGGTACCATCTCTGACGGCTTTTTGCAGACAGGATACCAGACAGCAAATGCGAAGGGAGCAAGGCAGCCTTGCCTGGCAGGAAGGGAATTGATTACCAATCCCTCTTTCTGCCAGGCAGAATTTCTTTGCTGCAATTCATACTTTTCAATGGGCTGTCTACAGACAGCCTCCAGATGGCTTTGGGGGGAAGTGAGGGCAATGACACTAGAGATTACAAATCAATCACTATTATAGAGCCTTTTATTTGGTAGAAGCTTCCGAGCAGAAAACAGATACCAAAAATATATAATACGTCCTGATTTTTTGTTTGCTGTTTCCTTTCCTTAAGCTCTTTTATGTCCTCTTTTCCTCCTGACACCACTGCTTTCTCTTCTTTCACTGCTTTTCCTTCCATCTTTCTTACTACATATTTCTCGTTTATACTTGATTTTATCCTTCGATCATCTTTCTCACTGCTAACCTATACCATCCATAGTTACCCGATAGGGAAGTAAAACATGATCTTTTCTACTCTACGCTGTCGTCTTCCCTTTCTTGCACACCCAGATCCCTCTCCTCAAAAAATGGGACAGTAACACTGACAGAGAATGGAGCAAGGTCTACCTAACTTTTATTATCTTGAAGCCATTGCATGTATCATTCCGACTGCTTTTGCTCATAGCAGTATGTTGGGTTTAGTCCAATAGGATCCACGCAATAAAGAGAGAAGGTAACAGAGAGTCTGGCAAAAGATGATTGTAGCCCCTCAGCCGCAATATAAAACATCCAGAGAAAGCTCCCCGTATGTCAGGGTACACGCACACTGCTGGGCACTGAATGTGACACTTCTCACGTGTGTGACACTTCTCATCGGTGCATTAATTGTATAAGGGAGATCGTGGGTGGAGTCCCAGCCAGCCAGAAGAAATCAGAATATACTGTTATTCCAGAGCTTTCATGCGAGAACAGTCTTGGAACACCCAGCACACAGGTCTGATTTTACTCACATTTACGCTTTCTTTCATGTTTTAATTAATATTCTGTTATTTATAAAAGTGTTGTCAACTAGAAGAAGTGAGGTAGGTATTGACAATACGTTCACTGGAAGGAAATAAACTTTTTTTCACAATAAACCCGATCAAGAAACAGGTTGGTTTAAATAGATCAACTGACATGCATTTGGAAAAATAAATATCAGCAGTGTTGGAAATAACCTTTTAAAAAGTTGTGGCTTACTGAATCAAAACAACTTTCTGTTCTAAAATATTAACAAGTTTAGATTTAAGTATATTTTTAGAAACTGAAAAATAGATCAAAATTGTCGAAGAAGACTATTCAAAATTTGGGAGACACTACAGTTTGGTTTTTCAGAACCCAAATTTCATCCACGTATTGATACACAGAAAGTTTTCAAACTATGGACCTTGCATCATAATCCAAGCAGGAAGGTTTTTTTTCAAAATCTCAGAAACGTGTTTGATTATTAAAATACCACTTCTTCCTCCCAGGAAGGATGTCACTTCCTTTTTCAGAGATGCAAAATTAGGGTAGAAAACGAGACCACACCTCTCTCAGAACCAGCACGTCCCCTGCGTGAAACGTCCACTACGAATTTTCGAGTACACCACCTGTCGCAAGCGACGCGTCTGAGTTACAACATCACCACTGTAAGGTAGATGACACGACACGGTTCAAGTCAGTCATGTTCTGCAATCAGATGAATTACTACAGCCAGAGTGTAGCGCTTCCATAATAACACAACCGCACAAAGCAGTGGGCTGAAGACTGCAGAGGAAACACTGTGCAGCAGGGTCCGAGCGCACCATGAAAACACCACGGCTTATACAGCAAAGAGCCACGCTGAGATTTGATGCGTCTTGCTAAAGAGCTCAACACCGTGTCCCTTCACCCCTCATTCAAACTCTTGAGAAACCCAGTGAGATGCCAGAGGATGTGTTTTTTACTGAACTTTGTTCCATTTTGGTGTATCTCCAGTTGTGCAGTATTCTGTGAAAATCCAGAAGTGGAAAGGAAAAAAAGGCAAAAAAAAAAAAAAAAAAAAAAGACTGCATGACTAATTTTGCAAGATTTGGGGAGCCAAATTTCTATTTATGACACATTTTTTGAACAGTATCTGTTCTGGTCAGACATACTCGGGCTCCCCAGGTCCTCAGCAGCAGAGCAGCTCTTTTGCACAGCCCGTGCCAGGCACTGCAGACTCCAAGGTCTGGAAGCCCTTTTGGGGGGGGCTGGCACTGAAACCCCCCTCTAGGGGATGAAGAAAATTTTCAGTGGGATGCTGCCTATCATGTAAGAGAAGTTTGTGAAATATTGATTTTTTCCATAAAAATATGTGGGTCAATCAGCATTTTGTGGTGAAATTCTCTTTCATCAGGTAATTTTCAAACAATGTTAAGAGAGATTTTGTGGTTAGGTTTGTAACACATCCTTAACTTCCATAATAATTTGGAAAACTATATACAACAATAATTGTGTTTACTCTATTGATTCAACTATTGGAAACCTTGAGATTTTGACAAAATATGTCTTTTTATTACACCCATTCTGACAGTTGAATATTGCTGAAAATAATAGCAGGCAATTATTTTAATACACTCTTACTGCACATTACTTTAGAAGACTGTTCTAAATTGCTAAAGACAGAACCAATTTATCTAAACAGAATTATTTAATAGCAGTATGGATTAGTATTATATAGGCAGGGTAGGCAGAAACTATGGATAGAAACAGCAACTCTTTTTCCATTTCTTCTTGTAAATTAAGAAAAAGAGGGATGCTCTAGAACAAGTCAAAACATTGAATTTTATACCAGAAAGAACATGTCCTCCTTCAAAATCTCTGGTAATTTGGTGATGGTCATAGAGCAATTTGGTGATATTCAGAAAGCTTATATTATTAGACACCATTTGCAAACCATGTTAACCTGCACCAGAAGGCTTGATCATTTCCTCTAAGTTCATACACACAAAGGAAGAAGATTTATGGAAAAGGAAAACAATTTTTGTGGCTTTTTTTTTGTCTGCGAATGCTGGCAGTAAGCCAGTGTTTTTCTGAATCTGTAATTTTATGCCTCTATGTCAGGCAGATGTTTATCTAAATCATTTAAATCTCTGTCTTCTCTGCTTTAGACACATTTAGTATTAAGGGATGCTCCCTGAGTAACAGCATACATTAAAAGTTAATTAAAAGGAAGTTAAAGGAAAAGGAAAGTAATTACTTTTTTCATACCCCCAACAGACACTTACTTCATTTTGGCAGGTTAAAAATGAGAAAATTTGGAATAAAGGTGTGAAAATCGTCAATACATATTTTTAGGGAAAAGCTTTATTATCAATTTCCTTACATGCTAATTAGGAAATGCAATCCACTTGCTAATGTTGAGTGAAACTAGTAACTAAAGTAAGCTGCTTCATTAATTTGTTTAATAACCAAACTTTTAAAAAGTGACAAGTCTAAGTCAAATAGCAGGCAGTTACAGGCTGTCATCACAAAACCAATCCATTTTTGAACATTACACTAGCAGGCACTATTTACTGGTTTGTTGGTTTTTTTTTTTTTTTTTTCAGTTATTATGCAGTGTCAAATAATGTCTTTATCATTCTAGGACATCTTTATCATTCTAGGTTTAATATAGCTGTTTACTCTTGACTACTAATTAATGTTTCTGAGAGAGAAAAATACATTTAGAAAAATGTGTACACACATACTCCCCCACATTTGTAGACACACACTTTTTAACATGCAGATATGTGTTCAACAATTCTTTAACTCTCATTTATAGAAAGTCACACTCCAATGGAAACACTATGATCTAAATTAAAAATAAAATCTTGACATCAATATGTGCATTTTCCCTCCGGAGAAAGAGTAGTTTCTGGATTTTAAAAAAAAAAAAAAAAAAAAAAAAAAAAAGTAATAACCAAAGAATGTCACAAAGGGGGGAAAAAAAAAAAAATCAGTCTCGGCCACAGCAACGCTGCTCTATTTAAAGTGGGACAATTATTCTTCTAAAATAAAGCCTTCAAGCTCCAAAGATGCTATGTGCCCTGATGTCAGGTCTCAGAAAGACTGTACGGGAGGGGAGTGCATGTGTGCCCTAAGGTTGATGAGCTGCGAGGTGTCCTCAGCCAGCCCCAGAAAGGGAGTGTCAGCCCTCTGCCTGCCTGTGCTCAGCTGCACCCAGCTGAACTTCACCATCACGGGTCACGTCTGCTGCTCTCGCTGGCAGGGGGAATTTGAGACATGAGGCTCTGCATTATTCAGAGAGGAACTGACAACGGGCTAATTTTTAATAACATCATTAAAAGGGACCGAAAAATGGGAATACTCTGCGAATCCACAGCAGATCTTGCAAAATCCATTTTCCAGAATTGGAAAGGAAAGATTTTAGAGGGAACCAAATTCACAAAAAACCCTGCCCCTAAACCAAAATTATTCAAATATGTTGCAGTTTTTCCCAGAATAAAACTGCTCTATTTTTCTTCCTCAAAACATCTTGCATTTCCTATCCTATTCCCTATGAACTTGACATTTTTTTAAACTCAGAGTATACTCATTACTAATATGACTGACACTTATTAGCACTTTAACTGTGTAAAATAAAATACTTAGGCCCCAAGTTTCTTACATCTAAAGGTCTAATTTTAACTTATCCCCTAACCCATCTCTCTGATGGTAGCACTGCAGGAGAACCACAGAAACATCTGGGAGTTGGTGGAAGAAAACACCTGACAAGGCATGTTCATGAGCTCCCCTACGTGCAGGTCTCTCCATTTCTTGCCTAACCAAAGCAGAGAGTATGATGGCCATGACCAACATAAACCGTGTGACTGTAGGCAAATTTTCACTGAATGCAGAAGGAAGGTAAAAGGAAAATGACAGAAGTCTGTAATCATCACAACTATAAAGATTAACTTCAAAATATATGGCAAGTAGAGTCAAAACAAGAGCATCTGTCAAGATGTTACACATTTCCCAAGGCATGGGCTTTGCGACAGGTGAACATGCTACCTGCATTTCCAAAAGACACCGAGTCCCAGATTCAACCTTCTAGGGTTCCCTCTCAACTAGTAAAACCAGTTGCATGGCATTACCGGACAGGGGGACAGGTCTGGCAGCAGGATTGGGGTAGATCTTGGAGTGCAATATGCAGAAGGTCCTACCTGGCCTTAGTCTAGTCCCAACCACTCCTGTTCTTCCACAACTTTTTGCAGAAGCAACTCTTCATTGCTTTTGCACAAACCTAGTATGAAACAGGAGAGATTTAAATAAAAAGTAGGACTGTGGCACAGTCATATCAGCATACATCACCAAGTACCTCCTTTCCCACGAGCTTGTTCACAGGGGAAAGTTGGACCACTGATATTTATTCTAGTCACCAACAGGGGAAGATTACATACAAAGGCTTTGTCACATTGCTAAATTTTGCTTCTTGCCTATCAGTTTTGTCCCAGTGTTTCCAATCTGCATGTGATAAATGTCTTCTTTTTGAAAGATTATTGCTTCTCTATAAAACATTTTTGAGGAGAGAGAAAGGGGAAAGAAACAATCAGCTGAGTAAAGGACTGGCATGTAAAATACTATCATTTGCAAAACACAGGCCTGAAACCCACTTAGAGGCAGAGACGCTGGGCTTGAGCCACAAAAGAGGAAAAACAGAAACGCAGTAATCACATATTTATTTTTAGAGAAAATGAAAAGCTAAATAAACTGTAAAACCAGTATTTACTGGTAAATCCTTTCTGTCCTGAAAAACCACGCTGAATGATGCAGGAACAGTCAGTTCTCAGGGGATCAACTGGTGGTACCTATTTGGCAGTGTCTCATTCCTCCTGTGTTGGTGCCAGGACACTTTAGGTCCTGAAACAATTAATTTTAGCGGTGCTTCGGCAATCTGAACTTGAGAGACAATGATGGTGGTGCTGCCAGAAATCTGAACCTGAGAGACAACGATGCCACTGCTAAAGCTTATTTTTCTGCCCTAGCTCTGAAATCACCTCAAAATCAAGAGGGGCTCTGAGACAGCACTCCTGAAAAGAAGCTGATGGACCTCAGCCTGACAGGAAAGCAGGACATAAAGCATACAGATATAGCATTTGTGAAGGGATTAGTGCACTCACGGTTGGATTTGGCATGGGATAGTGTGTGTGACTGGGATTTACGGCAGGAATGAGGCATTTGGTGCTGGCTGCTTTGATAAATGTGTACCCTTGAGCCATGCCTAATTGTTCTAAGAAAACACAGGAGATACCATTAGACACAGGAGGAGAAAACACACAGAGGAAATTCTGTAAGCGATCTCATGGCACTATGAGGAGAAACTTGCCTCCAGATGAAGAGCCTGGGCAAATGCTATGATCCAAGAAACCCTGGCTGCTAACTAGAATGACACAGCAGTTCTCACCACTGATTGGAATGCTGTCCTGTTGTTAGGAAAGTCCAGACTGACACCGTGATAGAGACAGATCTCTTTTCATTGCATCACATAAATAACAGCATATAATTAGCATTGTAGTCACTGATGCTGAGTGGGGACGCTTGGGGTTCTCAGCATGCCAGAACAGACATTTCTCCACAAAGTGAGCCACTATTAGTTTAAACAATTTCACTGTTAAAACACTGTCACATTACCTCGTCTGCAAGACAACAAAAGAACATGCACTCCTATTTCTATAGGCAGCATGAAATCCCATCAGTCTACTGGAGCAATTTTAAATAGAACTGTACAACACAAATTAGGTGCTGCCTCATTGCTTCTCCTCTCCAGTAGCCCACGCTAATGCCTCCCAGTGTCCACATCAATACTGTACAATACCTGAAGCTCCTTCTCAGGACAACTGTCATAATTTTTTTCATTCCACCTCCACTATTTTAGCAACCAGGTCTATCTCTCATTTGCATCAATTTAATCCTTTCTACAGAATAACCCGAAAGGCACAAGCGGAGAAAAAGAGAGAAGAGAAAATTGAATATGTTCGTGTATTAGGACTTCAGCTGAATCATCTTTAGATTATTAGTACAGCGCACTGTGAGATGGCAAGCCTCTCACTTTTTAATGTGGTCTTTTTCACACCCTATGCTGCAGTCTACATCAACAAGAAAGGGTGAAAGGGGAAATGGAAAAAGAAGTGATAAGCCTGCTACTCATAAGCAAATTCCTGGCCGTGTGAGGAAGAGAAGCATCATCTCCCAAATTTCATATCAGTTTCATATTAGACCAACCACGCTGCCTCTTAACATAAAATGTCCTCAACTTTTTATCATGCTTATAAATGTAGAAGCTGACTTCAATTATAATCAACGAGTTGCATTTTGGCCTTGGACCATAAAATGTGAACACCACCTGTCTGTGTTGTTGCCTTGGGGGGTATCAGAGCATAAAACTGTTTTAAACCTGTGTCTGCCTGGCAGTTCTATGTACATTAAATATGTACTACAAAAATGCTATCATATGGGAAATGTTTGAAGTATGAATTACCACTGCAAACTTCCACTATCCATCAACGCTGCATGGGGCATCCTACTCAAAACCAATGTGACAGCCTACAACTTTTACTTCAAAACTAAGACCCTCAACTATTTTGCAGATGACACTTAAAACTGACTACTTAAGCTTTCATGAAGCAGCAAGAAAATAGTTCTAAAAGAAATACCTTGCAAGCTCTGAAATTCCAGTTTTTTGAACACACAGCTGAAGGCATCCCAAAGGTCTGCCTGCTTTTCATTTCAAGCCGTTTCCCAGACAATATCTCTTCTGCTATTATGTAAAGGACGTGTGAGCAGGAAGTCTAAAGAAGCCACCCACTGAGACTGTGAGGAACTAGAATGGGAATAAATCTATACACAAGCAGTAGCAGTTAGAAGGGAATAATCTGTACAAAGAAACAGATTGATTCAGCACCAACATTTTGATTCAGTACTTACCAAACTGGAAAGCTATTTATTGAAAATGTATTACTTACTTCACAACATTGTTGTAGTGGAAAGGAAATTAATTTGTAAGGTTTGGAGTTGGCTTGGTTTTTAACAGATCTTTTTGAGAATGCATAGCTGCAGTCACCATGTCATCAGACTTCTGAAACGTTCTTACAGCTACGTCTGGGAAGGGACAGTGGAATACATGGTTTGATATGTAACAGCTCATGCTTGTACTAGAGAGTTTAGTGTCATCTCTGAATTTGAAAAGTAAAAACCCATCGTAGCATATTCTGTGTAGACAAGTGTGTCCAGATGCCTTACTTCAACCTGATTGAACAGCAGCTCTGTACTTAGTAGCACATAAAAACAGCTCGTGGGGAATCCTGTTAAAAGGCAAGATAACAAATTACCCACTCTTTTCTTCAGCATAACATGGTAGAGCCTTGTAGGCGTGCAGGTGGAGGCAGACATGCTGATCCACTAAGAGTACCATCCGTAAAATGTTCATGTCTATAATCCGCTTTCCTTAGTTAACATGTGAGGAAAGAAGATTCTACAATTAATTGTGGAAAGGAAAAAGATAATTTAAGATGCACTGCCTTTAACTTAACAGACTACCAGATTTATCTACTTCTCATACAACCTGAGCAGCATAGTAGTTTTTTCCCCCTATTGCCTCATCAAGAATAGGATTTGATCCTGAGAAAATGTGTTGAAGCAGCATCTAACTGTAGCCAGCATGACAATTACTACCTAGAGAAAGCATTTACAGTTGCTGTGCACAGTAACTATTCATGGGAGCTCAGTTCCCCATACGTGTGTAAATCTCACAATATTAGATGACTCCTAGATAGCCCTGACATATACTACTTTGATTCACATGCTTATCTGAATTCTGTCTCCCATGGTTTAATGAATTTCCCTGTGCACAGGAATGAATACACATGTTCTACAGTCACAGGAGGTGCTGACTACGGCAGGTATTTGCTTAGCAAATTTCCACATCCATGCTTCAAATTTTGGCTTAGTTTCCCATTAGCTTGCGTGTGCAAGCAGTATGGTGATAATGGACTACATTTATATCAGGCTCCAGAGCAGGCTGTCTTCATACCTATGAACTATTGGACCAATTAGCTACTTTTGCAGTGATAGGTAAGCTAGACATTTTATACTGAAAGATCTGTGGCAGAGGGTAAAGTATTTGTAACAGAGCTTTCATCTCAAATGTGCTTCCTTCCCTGGCTTGTCAGGACATGATAGCTAAATTTCAGAGATGATGCAAAAGCTGTGACTGATTTTACTCCGTATAACATTACAAGCGCCTTGCGGAAAGCCCGCAGAACAGAATACAACCAGTACGAAACTCAGTAGTTCTCCACGCAGGAGAAGGCAAACAGTGCCTGGCTGTGTACCTTGCCTATGAGTGACTATTTTTTGCTTGTAGATTACAAACTTTCTAGCAGTTCTTAAATCCTCCATCATCACCTCTCACTTCTGCTGTCAAAGGCAACAGTGTTAAGTGGTCTTTTGAAAATTTTCTGGCAAACATCCTCCCTACTACCTTTCACACCTATAAACATCCATGGAACAACACGATTGACCTCTAAAAATTTCCCCATACTTCTCACTCCTATAAAAACATTGCTAATAAATGGTCTGTGCAGTATGAAGCAGTGTTTATCACGTTAAATAACTTAATTTCACTGAAATTTTGTGCTCTCTTTGGCTGAAGTTTCTGGCTTCTCCCTTAGCTATCAGCTGTCTGGAGTAGAAGCATGTTATGGCTATGCACCCTCTACTGCACTTCACACAGTGGAGGCCTGGTCTGGGAAGAGAGGTGTTAATATAATATCAACTAAGTAAATTTAGCTATTACTTTTAATTAATCTAGGTATTATGTGGCCAGTGGTAATCTGGTAGGAACATTATTACACACATACACACACTAAATTGCTTTTTTACTAATGACTCATTTGTTTTATTCTTGCCTCTTTCAAAAAAGCGATTAAGTTGAAAATGACCTTTTGAAGATTGTACTTGTGGACCGATCTTTTAATTTTTAATTACTTACTTTGCTTTAATTGTTACATTAGGAACTATTAAGAAAGCAGCCAGCTTCATAATCAATAATTTAATTAGAGTTTTAGGACCAAGAAGTCAATGCAAATGTTATTCTGCAGTCAGGCCTTTCCCAAAGCCTTTGAAAGATCTACTCCCATTTTGTTTCAAAGTGACATTGGTGACAGAAAAATTAAATTCATACTTACTGTAATATATCATGCACACACATTATAGATATACACAGGCAGCTGGTAAGAAGTTCAGATTCAGGTCAATCTATTTGCTGTCCAGACAGGAATACAGCCTGCTTCTCTCACTTCATTTCTAAATAATCAGTGACACAGCCAAATGCCATTACACTGTGCACTCCGACGGAACCCACTCCCTGTACGGCACACCAGGAGCTGCACTATGTAAGTGTTTACTGAAATCTATAGCCATATTTTTCCCCTTGTTAGAACTTCAAATATTTTATCTATTTATAGCTCTCTAATTACTACTAATATTCTAAGATAACCAGCAGTAACTGAAAACTGATCCACTCTAATTTTACAACTGATGAAATCTGATTCAATCAGCAGTGAATGAATACCCTCCTCCATCCCACTGTTGCCTCTCTGCCTGCCCTTGCAAGTTTACAACACACCGGCGTCAGTGATACATCACAGGGGGCTGTCAGTGGAGCTGTGAATTGCACGGCCTGCCGCCTGGAATACGGATGTCCCTCGTTTGTAATTATAGGCATGTGCTTCACATGACTACATCACTCCAAAATGCCTTTCCCAGAAGCAACCCCTCTAGCTGGTAAGGCGCGAATAAATAGAAACGAGTGCGCTGAGACACACGGGGCCAACAGCCCTCCCCATCACCCATCGTTAGATTAGGGGGGACCATCCTGGGGAACGCGAGGGAAAACAGCATGTGGATGAAAGACAGCCTTGCACCAGAGCAGCAGCTTTGGTGAAAGGCACAAAGCCTTGCAGAAAGGTGGCTGCAGTGACCTGCGAGGAGGGAGGGAGGCAGGGAATCAGCTGTGCTGGGAGGTTTGTGAGCTTGGCAGCAAACAGGAATTCAAAGGCTGGGACACCTACAAGCTTGCTAGGGAAGGGTCAGAGGACTGCCCTGACCATGGGAAAGGCAATGGTATGGAGAAAGGAGCCAAGACTCACTCTAAGACACATAGAAGTTAAAACCAGGCCAGGCTGCACTGCAAGAAGCCTGGCCTGAAGGGTGCAAATGTCTAGCGGCAGGAGGAAACTCAGGCAGAGCCCCACTGTACAGGAAGGGAGGAAGACAACGTGACCAAAGGGGGCTGCCTTCCCACTGGCAAAAGGACTCTGACATCCCGTGAACAGGCCCAGGCATGCCGATGAACAGGAACAGCTTAGTGAAACAATAATTATAACCTCTTAAGAGCCATTAATACACCTGGAGCTTTAGACTTGTAGGATCACAGAACTGTTTAGGTTGGACAAGACCTTTAAGACTGTGAAGTCCAACTGTTGAGCTTTGCAGAAGGCGGCAACTTCTCTGATCTAAAGTGTTTAGAGTCTAATTTAAACCTCATTTAATAGGGAAAAAAGCCCACAAGATCAACTGATTATACTGCTTGTTAAACTTTGGATTTAATGGTTTGATTTGGGAGCAAAGTAAGGCAGGCAAGAAAAAGGAGTGACAAGTCAGTAATGGCAGGCCCAACAGAAGACAGTCATAGTTCCAAACTGTAGGTTATTCTGGGGACAGCAGCTAAATACAGTTTGAAGGGAAATTTTTTCCTGCCTCTCAGGAAGGAAAAAAAAAAAAAAAAAAACCCACAACAAAACATGATCATAAGCTACTTCCTTGATTGCATTTCAGTCAACTGATCCAAATTGCAGAGTTATAGGCTCATTATTTGAAATATTTTATTTTAATATTACTTTTTCCACATAAGTTGTTTTGGAGGAAACTCATAATGTAGTATTTTTAAAAATGACAGTGACCCTATCAAGCTTTTTTCCCAATTATTCTTCAGGATCGGAAAGAAATCAAGACCTTTTTCCTCAGCCATATTTTTGTCTTTGAAAAAACTGGTGCTAAGTCTCTAGGAAAGCATCCCAAACAGATTTAACTTAAACGTCTTCAAGTTTTACTTTTGTCTTTTGTGATATTACTTCTTGGAGAAAACATAATCTGTATTCATAGCTATTTGGTCTTGATTTCATATTTTACTGTGATTCAAATTCCTTTTCATATTAAGACAGGGAGTTTTAAAATATGAACCCATTATTTACAAATGCGTAGAACAGAATCAGGAACACAAAATTTGTTACACTGCATGCCAGGAACTGGACTTATCCTTGCGTGTCCCTTATTTACAGCAAAATAATTCAATTACACTAAGAGATTCAAAGTTTGCATGGAAGAACTCTTCATCTCCAATACTGACAACTTCAATCTTTGACCTATATTTGAAGAGGATTGACTTGAACCATAAACTGCCTGTCAAAGATTTTTTCAGACAACCCATGCTGTCTATCCACTCAGCTCTTGAATTCATTCCTCAGGAGTTCAAAAGGGTTCAAATAAAACTGACAAATCCAATACCCTGAGGATATTCTGACTGATAATTTTGTGTCTAAGGTATTTACTTGGGGATAAATCAACTGGACAAGGCCAAAAAATGTAAAGACGATCAGATCGGCTTTCAGAATAACTCCCTTTGGATGCTCTGTGCCTGCCTCTTATGTCTAATCCATAAATACTCTGACATTTTTCCTGAATTTGCCTTGGGAATACCCACCCCAAATGAACACAGGCATAACAGCCTCCACCACAGATAAGCAGCATCCCTACAAAGATCTGAGTGTTCCCACATACTTTAAAGCTACTGACAAAAGAGTTCTGACAAAATCCATGTTGAAAAACAAGTAGTCTAAAAGATAATTTGTATTTCACTGGAAAAACAAAACCAGAATGGGTTACTTTAGGAAATTACTAATTTGAAAATTACGAAATTCTGACCAAATCAACACTGAAAAATAAGTGGTCTAAAAGATAAATTCATTGTAAGAAAGAAAAAAGGTTATCTAAGGAAATTACTGGTTTGGAACAATTCCACTGAATTTAATCAAGTAAGAGTGAAGTAGCTTTCAGGATTGTGAATCCAGTTGCAACAGGAACCACAGCAGGGTTGTCCCATGTCATAGAAACCGCATGGTAGGGCAAGATGTGTTGTATTGTGAAGGAAAAAAATAAGACTGCAACTTAGATCAGCATACTTGTAATTATTCTACATCCATATGAAACACGTAAGCAACTAAGCCCTCATGATTAAAATGCCGCACCACAACCGGCAACCTTAGCGGAGAACTCTAAAACTGGTATATATATTTATTCTCTACTATGACACTGTGTGAAAAGCCCTTTTAAATAGCCATTGTTCTTAAATGATCTGTACGCCTTAAATCAGATACCTTTTACAAGGCTGCAAAAATGCAAATTACACCGCCCCAAATTCTTGGGGATGTACTTTATTGTTTTTTTGGACTCATAGACAGATCTGTTCAGGATCTAAACATCTGTGGGGTAGATCATGAAAAGCCAAGAAAGAAAAGTCCCACGCAGTGCCTTACCACCAGCACCTGCAACCACTCTGTAGAACAAGGCTGGTGGGGTTGCTGTGGACCACAGGAAAGGTGGTGCCTGACAGCAGGGCTCAGCACCCTCTGCCACTTCTCCTACGGCATGGGGCATTCATTTGGGTTTCCCTGCTGTTGCCCAGGAACCTAATTGCATGGAAACTTAAACTCTATCAAACCTTGGCTAACATTCAAATGCCATTAGCAGAAAATGATAAGCAGACATCATGAGTAGAGAAGCCTCAATTTATTAGGAAATAATTCTTTAATAAGGGCTGTACATAAAACCCTTTTTTTTCCAGTGCCATATTAAAATAAAAAAAAAAAAACTGCCCTAAAGGAACATCAAGCTGCCTATCACTCTTTTCACTGACAACTTATTTCTAAAGTCCTCCTCCGAGTGTAATATCACCCTAAAAGTCCAGCCTGCCCTACTATATAAAGCGTGTCTGTCCCACACTCACAAACCATTTCCAGGGGCTAAGAGAGAACCAACTTCTCCACGCCCATCAAGAAATACCCCTGCATGAGCCTGACAGGAGGCTCTGCCTGAACTCCCCCTCCCCTCCCACGCTTTGGGGCAGGGGGAAGCTTTACAGCAGTCCTCGAGAAGCATGATGGCCACAGCCAGGCTCTGGCTCCATGAGAATGAGTTATCCTTACTGGGAGCTATTTGCTGCTGTTAAGGCAGGATTTTGGACAACCTCATTCTGTTTTTCCCTTTTTCCTCTGAGACTGGTGCCTGTATTATTCATCAAAGACCACACTACCTCAGAGCTTCTAACTTTTGATTGTGCTGTTCAGCCCACAAATTACTGTCAAGGATACAGTTTGATACGCAGAGCTAGAACTTGCATCTGGTCACTGTTCCTCTGTGCTGTCTTACCCCTATTTAATCAGCTTTGACCCAAATAGTAAAAAGCTGCCAAGTGAGGTGCCTTCCTGCCTGGATGTCAGGGATATTAGTTTGATAGTGGGGTGGGAATGGGATCCCTTCATTTGTGTTATATGCTAGCAGTCTTCTGCAAAAGGGATGCAGAAAAATAGGGCTCATCTTAAATCACTGGGCTACACTGCATAAAGTCAGAAATGCTTTCTGGATAATTAAAGAATTAAACTACAATCACTTGAATATCAGTGACCAGTAGAGACCAAAATGGACAACAATTACCAAACAATATCTCAAATGCTTATTATTCCACAAAATCAAATAGAAGAATAGAGAATTGTAGGAATCTAATTCTTTACAGAGCTGTGCATGTGCTGAACTTTACTCACAAGAATAGTATCACTGATGTGAATGGGACTGCGTGGTTAAGTACACACACAGGTCTTCCCAAATTCCATATGTCAGGCACATTCCTTAGGGCATTACTACTGAATACTGACTTCTAAGTGACAGTCATTGCACAACTTTTTAATAAATGAAATATCTAGTTATAGAACCTGACATTTCAAAAATCAGAAAGCAGATGAGACAGTTACTAAATCAGTAAGTTTCCAACAGGTAGAATGAAAAATGTAAGTACTTTTTTTCCCCTCTATTTAATTATTTAAGTGTATAAATATTTGGCATTTTATCTGTCTGAGAAAGAGCAAAGATTCAGCTTGGCTCAAATGTTATCCAGACAAATCTGACTAGCCCCAAGAAATTACTCATCAGAACGTGGGAGATGCAGATGAGTGGCAGACCACTTATCATGAGAAGAATTAACCCAAGCAGGTGAACTTGTACTCTTGGGGTCTCACGTACTTTTGCACCTCTCACATTTATCACTGGACACACTTTGCAATTCATGAGTAGAGATGCTCACTCTGATGTGTCAGCGAGAAAATAGCCTGGTGAAAAGCCAGAATATGCTTGTCTTTCTATGAAACTGGCATAAAGAGAAATAAATTCCACAGCTTATCTTGGCACAAGCGCCATGAGCTTTACTGGCAAGAAATTCCTACCAGTGAATTGCAGCCTCAGTCTCATACATCTAATCTACTGGGAGTCTGGCACGGCATGAGGATGGTTCCTATCCAAGTCCAACAGCAACTCCATATTTTCTCCCAGAATGTTTGGGAAGAGACATAATCATCTAAATACTACTCATCCTGCTGTGTTCTCATTTCCCTATAGTCAACACACATCTTAGGTTTAAAATTAGTCAGTGTGCTGTAGATGTTTTTGAACCACTAGATCTGACCCTATATTATCCAGAAAACAAAAGAAGAAAAAAGTAATGCCATGTGTTTCCAAAGTCTGTCGGCTGCATTATAGCTTCAGCTCAGTAATTACAAAGATTGATGTTCCATTCTGCCCCAAATCCAGAGTTCATTGTCCATTCTACTTACACCGCTTTGACTTACAGTTCTCTGCATCCATTATCTTTAATAATAAAGAGCTGACTAAAGTTAATGATTGAAGAGCAAGATGTGATTAGCAATATCAATCTAATATATGAGAAAACAAACTGGAGTGTGATTTTCATGTTTCATTAGAATTATCTTAAATGTACTCCTTAATGCTAATTGATCTCACAGAGGTGAGAAAATATTCTGTTCCAAATTAATGGGAAAGAATCATTCATCTTCTTTCTGGAGGGAACATTTAATATCATTCACTATTTAGAGGGAGATAGCATCTTCACCGTGATATCAACACTTAAAGTGATGCTTCAATGTAGGCATGTATCTGAAATCTGCAAGATTTTCCACTATATAGGGAAAAAATTCAACAGAATAAAATACAAAACAAAATGCCATATACAATGTTTTCTTTTCAGAAGGGGTCTTCCCTATCTTGGCAAAATTATCCAAAGCTGAAAAACAGTGTTGTTGAATGAAGATTGAGCAGGCTTTTTCCATATGTTTATAGAAGAAAAACTCTTTCATAATCTGTTAATTTGCTATGAACAGGAGATTACTGAGACATTTGCAAGATAAAGTTCCTTGAAGGATTTATTGAAAACAAAACAAAGCAAAAATCTAATTTTCAACTGAGTTTTTCACTTTTGTTTGTATGTCAATATTTTTTTTTTCTTTTTGAATTATTCATATTTGGATATCAAATATTCTTACAAACCAATGCATTTAAGAATAATGAGTCCTGACTGTCTTCATTTTAACTTCTTGTGCTTTATGCCCAGGATTATTATTAAATGACCTTCTGTTCAGTCTGTTTCTAGGATCCATAAATAGAAATTGCCTAATGAGCATCTCAAATATTCCACTGTCATTTTCATGTCAGTGTTTCTTATGCCATGTTTGTATAGCTCTGATGACAATACCTATTAATGCACAGCAATAGCTCTTTGCCTCCTTCCTCTCAAATCCCTTCCGTTAATACAACCTTCTCTGTTCTGGGCTGGAATCTTGTCTATTTACACAGTTTGAGAAATGCAAATTGACCGTAATGGCAACTGAAGTAGCAGCTTGAGATTTCAAGAGTTGCTCTATGAGAAATACCACAACAGCAGCAATAATTATTGAATTTTCTGATGAAAGAGAAAAAAATTCCTCTTGCCTTGTTCTTGTATTCTACTTGAACAGGGTTTACATACTTGGTCTGCAAAGCAGCAGAGACAAATACACTTTCCAGTGCACTAAATCCATTTATAACTATACCAAGGAACAGAGGTATAGAAGAATAAAGGAAGAGATGCAGAATTTCTGACACTACCTACAGTGATATATTATGGAGAAAGTAATACATATTCCACGAGAAATCAGCAGTGAGTTCATGGGGGTGGGAGGTTGCCTTCTAGAGGAAGAATATTAGACTTCTATGCAGCTTGTGTTTCTCCTGTGGCATTTTCCCCCCTTTCCTTTGCACATGCCAGCACTTACAAAAGAAGCCCAACAAAACTGACCTTCAGCTGCTCTATCTATTGAACTGATACAGCAGAGAGTACAGTCTTCCAGACCCGGGCCATCAGTTGCTAAAACCGCAACCACCTAATTAAGTCTACCTGTTTATATAGTGACCTTGGTGCACGTCCATTTGTTGCGCTGTGAGGACTCAGTCATTTCAGATGACAATGAAATGTCATATGGTGGTATTTTTGGTCAGAAGATAGTAGCTATGTTAGTGAATATTCTATTGCCACATCACCCTTACTTTCTATTTTGATTTTACACTGGCTTTAACTTTTCTCACACTGTACATACCATCACTCTGCCTGAATTCAAGAGAGACCAAGAAAAAGACTGCTTACCATTCTGGCATCCCAGAGAGATAAAGTCTTGTCAGCAGAGCTAGTGAGAACGGTGTTGGAGAACGGAAGAAACTCAATGCTATTGACTGAATCTTTATGGCCACACATTGTGTATCTGCATCTCTCACTGCAAAAGAAAAGCACAGAAATACAGCACTTTCCATCCAGGATAGTAAGAACAAGAGACAAGTTTAGGTAAATTAGTAATGCATTTCATGTATCTCTCCTAGCTACTCTTTAGAAAAAATGACCATTGACAGCTATTCATCACCCAAACGCTACACCACAGAGGGAAAAAAAACACATCAGCTAGTGTTTGCTTCCCAGTAATGAAGGCTATAACAGGAAGGTAAATAGAAATGGAGAAACAGGTTTTAAAAAACTGAATTGTAAGGAGCAACAATAAAAGCATTACTTCATGTTTCCTGGGTGCATCCTCAAAAACCTTGCTGATGCAGAATTTAAAAGGAACATGAATGAAAAGGTGATAGGGACAGCTCCATTTGCTTTTTAAAGGTATTTTATTCCTTCTTGGTAACAAGGGGTCTAAAAAAAAAATCTATAGCACCATGCCAATGTGCACCTTGAAGAAAGCTAGAGGGTGCTGGCAGCCTGACTTTCTTCTCAAGGTCTGCAGAAAGACTTATAGAAATTAAGTGATGTCTGAGACCTCTTCACCGATGGTAAAGTCTTGACACTGTTGGTCACCCAAGAGGCCTTCTCCCTGAAGAAGAGGTCTCTTACTATGGATGAGCCCCACCAGTAGCTATTATGAACTGTAAGTTCTTAAAGCAGACGTTAGAAACAGAGGTGAACCCCAAGCATTGAGGTCTTCACCATGAACTGACCACAGCTCAGATGGAAGCACTATGTAACATGGTTCTGGAAGTTCTTTCAAGGCTCAAGACTTCCATCTATCCCATCTTCTCCCAGCTGATCAGCTATGAAGTAATAACCTAGAGGTTTCTGGTTTGCTTTCTGATCTTTTTGTTTTGTTTTCTTACCTTTTAATGAGTTGATTTCTGAGACAACACTACTGTTCCTTCTCAGTTCAGGGTATGAACATGATATAGATGGAACACAAGACAGGGAGCTTTTCCCATTGTAAGGAATAGAAGCACAACCACTATGACACGGCTGTAGAGAATCCGTTCTCTCACAAAACAGCCTGAAGTTGGCTACATAGCTGTGACCTTATTAAAGCTTTTTGGCTTCTGTTTTGTTTTCTGTGTGCACACCAGAGGAGAACATTCCTTAAACTGGAGTCCAGGAGAAGAGAAGGAAGAGCCCAAGGATGACTCACCAGGACCACACAAAAGGTGACAAACAAATCTGGGATTATTCAAATTGAACAGAACAGTAAAGGCTTAACTCCCATACAAGCATGTCAAGATGGGAGACAACTGAAATGAACTGGCTTGCTCCACCCATTATGGCTGTATACAAGAGTTGCCCATAGTGATATGGGTTTCAGTCTATGATTCCTTTAGATATACATGAAACTTCACAAATTTGCAGCGTTTGTATTCTTATACTTTTTGAAAACACAGAGGTAGGTGAGCATACTATAGAAAAATCTAATCAATGTAAAGTCAGTGGAAGTTCTATCCTCTTCGTTCAGCTGACTCAAAAATAGTATGAAAAAATAAAAGCCAACAACTCATCATAAATTATTACAGCTCTCAGTGAGAGCTCAGAATTTTATTCTCTGCTCATGTGATTCTGACAGTAGAAACACACCTCCCCTGAGCTGGCTGCTGAATATATCATTGGGGCTTGCAAATTAGATTACTGGCTGGCTCTTAATGGAGAAATTTCTTACAATATTTATTAAGGAAGCTGTCAGCAGAGGGAATTAAAGATGTGGTGTCCCCCCCTCCCCGTCCCCTTTTTTTTTATTATTTTTTTTTTTTATTTTCCTTCTTGCCTGTGTGCCACCAGGAGGCTCTGGGAGCTCCTGCAGGTTTTATATCAACAGAACAGAAGATCAGTATCTGCAGATCAGTTACAGGCCAGTAGAGCTAACGGATTTTGCTGGACACTACCCCAATCACTGATCTAACAAAGTGACTTCTCAGACCTATTTTAATGCCTTTCCATTTCCCAGACTCAAACGCATATGCTGCACTGAGCTGAACACCAATCCTGTCCCCACAGAACGGACAGTAGAAGGGAGATAAGTTATTTCTGAGAAGAAATATTATCCAGGAAATACATTTCAAAGGAATATTAGATTTCACTGGTATCATTTTACAGAATCTATGTTTTTCTATTATAGGTAATACATTATACTATTCAGTATTATCTGATACATAGATTACATGTGTTATTTTATCACAAGAACTCATTTTAAACTAGTCATAAAGTACTGTGGCTGTTAGAGCTCGGTGCACAAGATATCTGATATTCATGATCACTTGATGTAAGGCAATAAAATATTTTTTTGTTTCACAGTCTCATGGTAATGCTTTATAAAACAGAGATTTTTTTTTCATCTCAGATCATGTACAGGTATGCCATTTTGAAAAAGTGACCAATGATTTCCTGCTTGCCTGTTACACTGTAAGGACCTTGAGTTGCTGAACAGTTTCTGACAAGCAAAGTCCTGCTGTGTATTTTTGTGGGCACTTATTAGTTTTGAAAACATAGACAACTTTACATACCACAGTTAAGTGTTCCACTAGAAAAAAAGAAGATATTTCCCTGTAATAACAGGATGTATATATGTCCTTTTCAAAGGCAGGGGGAGAATAACATCTTCAACATGCTTGAGGGGGCTTGGGATGCAAGAACACAGGAAAAGGAAGGAAAGTGAAGGAAAAAGGAGTATTTTGTTTGTGAGTCGCTCACATAAGATATGGACCATCCCCAGCTGGCAGGCTGCAAGAACAGACTTGTGAGAGATTAATTAGGTGTCAAAGCAAGAAGACCCATTCAGAATCCCTTAGCAAGGTGAAAATGGACTAAAGTGATGGACCATGACAGCAGCAGAAGGGAAGGAAATGATTTGTACTTTTCCATCAAGAATATAAACACCCAGACCTGATGCAGTTGTCTCTCTCCTTGCCACTTCCATATCATTGCGTACTGATGAGTGAGCTCTGGCTCTCAAGATTTAATTTACCACTCTGGTAACTGACTGACTGATATTTCTAAGAACCTCCAACTGCTACATAAAATAAACTCATCCTTCCTTCCAGCTGAGACATAATTTCAGCAAGACTGTGTTGTATACAAGCTATCTTTTGGTCGGAAGGGGAACATTTTATTTAGGTGTTCCTTTTCCACAAAAAAGAAGTTGATATGAAGGGTAGAGCGTCATCCTGTTTTTCATGAGAGCTCATATTTCTATCCAATGGTTCAAGTTTATCTACATTAGAATAAATCTGTAGCAACATTCATTATCTAATGTTGTGGGTTTTTTTCATTATGAACACATAGCCTCATGGATACAAGCTTTACCACCTCTGAACGTTTTAGTTCAGAAGAGAAAGGGAATCATCTATGAATAGTAGGTTAGGCACTTGCAGTACTCTTGTTGCTTACATCCAGAGACAGAGGTCCTGAATAAATGATGTCATGGTAGAAATATTGCTCAGTAGTTCAGTATTTTGCAGATTGCATTCTGAACCTCATCTCAGCCACCAATTCTAACCCTCATCCTTTACCTGTGTTATTACTACTTCTTCAATGTAAAACATCAGTTAACACATTTTCTTGACTCATGACTAATTATCTTCAATGTTCTCTTTTTCTCTACAAAGTCAATTTCCTTTCCCTTAAATCCAGTAAGGTAATAACATCTATCAATAAATCAGCCTTTATTCTATCTCACCAGGTTTCGATTTTTCTTAACAGGTTCAAACAAACATGGACAGACTGATAGTTATAAAGAAGCACACCTATACCATGAATGTTGGCATTTAAATTAATCATACCATTATTGATATCACTAACTCAACAGTGATAGGAAATTTTTACTTGCTCAATTTTTAGAGACTTCTTTTCTGAGAATCACATTCGAGAATGGTTTATTCAAATTCAAAAGGGCTTTCCGTAAAACCATATTGAAAACAGAAGTTATGAAACTTTTCCACTTACATAGGAATTTTGCTGAATATTAAAAGGCTGCCGTCGCTACACTAACGTGTTGGAGAATGGCTCAGAGACAAGGGTCCTGAGCCCACCGAGCAGTTGTACGATCAGAGCCTGTTCTAGGGGCTGATGCTGCCTCGCTGATGATGGGCCCCACTAGGGTTTGCCTGCAGCTGCTCCCAGCTGCTGATACATGAGGAATGTCAAGGACGCTTCGGCCTTGTGTACCGTGGTGTGTCGAAAACAGGTTAAGAGGAATTAGGAATAGTGGTCTGAGAAACCCCGTGTTATGGTAACGGTGGTCTGAGAAACATTGTGTTATGGTACTGTTGTGTATCGAAAACAAGTCAAGAGGAATTAGAAATAGTAACATGAGAAACTTAGTGTTATGAGAAGCTTGTGCTGTTAGCTAACTGCAAGTAGGTGGACCGTGCGAATACGACCCTTAGAGCTTAAGCCAATCAGCTAGTGACTAGTAGGCATAATAATTATCGTTGTCTGTATAAATATATGTACCCTGGACCAATAAAGAGACACGTAGATTGATGCTCTATCACCCACATTGAACCCGTCTCGGCATGTCGTTCGTCCGCGGCTCCGCACTAACGTACAACAGCAGCCAAATAATGCACTAATTATGTATTTCATCAACTGTACAATAATTGAAAAGAAAATACAGATAGTGGGTAGATTTCTCTTACCCTGTATGCTTTCCTATCTGCACAGATGGAGTTAAAACTCAGTAAGGACAGCAAGCCGGCACGCCCTGATGGGAACATTTTACAATTGCCTGGTACATATTTATTGCTAGAGGCTATACAGTGCACAAAGCATTGGACAACCTGCAGTGCTCCACACCAGCTTAGTACTCATTTCCAAAGACACGCAGCAAACCAGAACAACAAGCGACATTACAAGTTGCCAATTCTTTTGCTATTTAAAAGTGTTTTTTAAAAAACACCCAACACCCAACATGTGCTTACTAGAAATCCTATGAAAACAGGACAAGCTCTGTGTCCCTTCTTGATATGTTTTTTTTTTTTTGTTTTTCTAAAGCACATAGTTTTTATGTTCAGCTCCAGTTGTAAAAATTGGGGGTGGGTGGGTGTGATACTATTTCAGAGATTAGTTAGGTAGTCATAGTTACTTCTTTTATTGCCATGCTATATTAATTCTCATTTCAAGCATGGCAATTAAAAGCACATATATAGCCAATTGAAATTAATGAGATTTTAAGCATGTACTTTTGAGTCAGTGCCTCTACCAACTATCATGCCTTCCAAAGGAATACTTTAAATGTATGCTCTCGAACCAACAACTAATTTCTCACATCATCCCACAGAACGAACACTAAACTAAACCCTTTCTCACATCTACTGAATAACATTCTTCTATGGGAGCTGCAATCACTAGCACGTAAAACATCAAGGTAAATTACACCAGAAAGTCACCGGCTATGAATAGGGACACAACATTTCTGAGGAAGTTTTGTAAGGTCACAGAACAACCAGCCTCAATCCTGTTATAGTGATATAATTGGAACAGTTAAAAGGAGAATACTTTTAACAAAAACAAATCCTATCACTTTCCCATTATATGGCTTTATTTCCAAAATGTGTTTGAATCAGGCATAGAGTTTTTCCAGCCAAGATCAATGGGCAAGTATAGCAAACGGGCTGGCTTAAGACATTAAAATGCCAGTTTGGTTTATGCTGTTATAAATGCATCCTATCATGTCTTTACATTTTATGACCCCTATTTTATTTCTAGGTAGCTTCACATATGACACAACCAATTATTCATGTCAAGAATGTAAAACTACCAGTATTTCAGTAAAAAGTGCCTACCATCATTTATGAAAATGATTTTTTTCTTGACCCATTATTTCACTAAATGTAACACATTTTATAAGACATTGACATGTGAGGACACTTCCTCTATAAAGTACATTTGTCTCTGAAAAGATATATGCCAGTATGATGCTGTCAATATGAGCCACTTCGTTCAATTATTACTTATCTTCAATAAAATGAAGCTCTCTTCAAATTGTGAACATTCATTTGTGCCCTCTTCCAAACTACTGCTTGACACTTTGACAATGCATGCTGAAGTATGCTCTACTACTATTTTTGCGAAAATGTAAACATTTCTTCTCCAGTATTTATAAGCATTTAGAAAGAAAATATAAATTAAATCATGCCCTGTGTAATTTATCTTCATAGTCGGCACCCACAGAATGTTTTAATCTTCGCAATGTGAGTGCTCTACAAAACAAAGAGCAATCCCCCAATTTGAAAGAAACACTAAGTCAGGGTTTCTCTAGCAAGGGTCAGTTTGCAGAATTACTCCTGAATTATTAAGTCATGTGAAATCGCTTTATATTGTTGGTTTCTGATTAATTTAAATAGTTACACTTTTTAAATTCACAGTGAGCAGAAGCAGGATTAAGTATTAAACCTTCCTGTCATCACTCACATCAGAGCCTGCCTTCGTCTCAGCCAGGTGAGGCTGGCTGAATCGCACAACCATGGTGTGTAAGTCCTGCTCCCACTGAAAGGAACACAAGGTTTGCCACTGATGTCAGTAGGAGCAGGATTAGATCCAGGTTTATCACCACAGGAGCCTGACAGCTCACACTTCTGGTCTAGTGCACAGTAAATTGAGCATGTAAAAGAAAACTGATCTCTGAAGTGGTGTGGACTTAACTGGTAAGTTCAAGGGTGCAATTCTTTCCCTTCTTTGGTCCTTTTCCTCCTCCTTCTGCCAAAAGCAAAGCAAAGGCTTAGCAACTAGGAAGGCTTATCCAAGAAAAAAAAAAAAAAAAAGAACCCCAAACATGATATTAATGTTTTATTAATGTTTTCTAGGCATATAAACCAACGTTACTCATCTGACTCAGCAAGTTTGCAGGTCTGCAATAAAATACTGTTACATTCTTTTGTTTGACCTCCTTGAGAAACATGAGAACTTTGGAGCCATACTCTTAAAACACGGAGGTTCTGAAATTGATTAAATTGCTTCTTTTAATTAAAAGACACGTCACCTTTAATATTTTTGTTTTAACATTTTTGTATTACTTGGTAAGTTCTGAAAGGCTGCAGCAGTTTATTTTTCAGAGTGCAGATTTCTTCTCTGAAATTTAGCAAATGTCTTTTCTCCTTACTTTTCAGGAGCTGAACTGAGCATGGCAGTTTTCCTTTAAGACCCATTTATAAAGACTCAACAACAGCATCACCAGCCCTGCTTCAGTTCCTGCTGAAATCAGTAATAAAAACTACAGTGACTTAGTAGGTGAGGAACTGTAGTCACGATCCTCTTCTGGCCCTGCCTGTATAAGGAACATACTGCACACACAGGGCGAGCTTTTGTGCTCACACAGGATGCAACTACACCTTCAGGTACGACCCCAGTCTGGACTGAATTTGTCTAACATATACTGCAAGCCCCCTCTTTTAGCAAAACTCTAAGAGAAAACTGAAAGGCAATGTCTGAGCATGACTGGCCCTCAACCTTGGATCTCATTTCATGAGGCCTGAGCACACTGAGTGCTGCCCAGCCCAGCCCAGTCCCACATATTTTGGGGTTCAATCTTGCATGCACCACGTAAGTGTTAAAGTCTACCCACAGCAGGAATGTGGGCCAAAAGCAAGTCCATCATAGTGTGCGCATAAGCTTGTCTGTAAACTTTTCCTCCAACTCAAATACAAATATGGGTTTCTTTTATTCTGCAGTGCCACCTGTTGCAGATGGAGTGATGCACTTCACGTGAAAGAGAAAAGCAACAATGTATTTTATTGACATAAGATAGTGAGTTAACAAAGTTCGATTGTAAATGTGACACTGATTTAACAAGATTTGATGTCAAGGTACACTTGACTATTCATTGCATAGAGGACAGAGTCAGACAAAACTGTCAGGGAGACACTTCTGTTAAGTCATGAGGTTCAGAAAGGACCCCCTTGCACGCTAAACTCCTCCTCAGAGGGGAGTTTAGGTGTGGCTGGATCCACATATTCCCAAACTTGGTCAACAGTTTACGTCTAAAGCATTATATGTGTACAATCAATCCTTTATATCCCTTAGGTGAGATGTCAAAGTTTCAGTGTGTGTTCCCAATTAACTTATCGAGTATCTGATGCGATAAGGATTCTCTCAACCTCGAGGAGTCACCTTGAGAGGTGTCCCTCCCCGAGGGGAGATCCTGGCGCGCAGCCCGCTGCCGTGCAGGAGAGCTCAATGAGCCCTGGGCTGTCCACTCCTTACGGAGTAAGATGATTGACCCATAGTCATATCTGCATACCGACTACAGATGTCAGTGTCTTCCAAACTTGGCTTGAGTTAGACACCGACCAGCGTCATGGTTAGGTGGGCACACTGCTCAAATTAGCCCTTGGCTGTTGGGTTGCTGTCTCCCCAAATCCACGCCACCAGACGCATCCATTATGACCGCCACTGGTGGTTATCACTTGAGCAGGGTTAGGGGACAGCCAGGCCAGGTTGGGGAGGGGGGCGAGGGAGGACACTGTCACACCACCTCCACTAGCAGTGCACAGCCTTGCTACCCTTTACGCATTTGTGTGCTTTTAACAAGCTGCTCAAAGAGCAACGCCCAAACAGAACAGGAAAGCTATTTTGTTGTGTTGTGTTGGAAATTTATTTCATCTCCAGGGACCTTGCCTCCTTACATATTTTGCTGTTCTAAAAATTACTTTGTCCTATTTCTGTGACTTGAAAGAGCCTCTCTGGCAAACAATACCCAGACAGGGAAAACTGAATATACCTGAGAACACAAAAAATACGAAAAAGCACATGCAGAACAGAAAAAGCAGGCAATGCTTTACATGAAATGAAATCTAATAGCTTGAACTTCAGATACAGCAAGGTCTAATAGTGAGGGACATTTGTTCAAAACTCCCCTAATAAATTTATAATTAACCAGCAGAAAGCAATGCTTCAGTCAGATTTCTATTCTGCAGTGAAATTAGATAACAGCCAAATAATCACAGTCCTTGAAATAGTGTTCTATAAATGCAAGGGGTTGCAAAACTTCATGTCTTGCCTTTGGGATTAAAATGCTTATTTGTCTCAATTCCTTGTAATGTATGTAACAGAATATGTATTACTGAAAAAGTAGCTAATTATAACACCATATTTATTGTTTTGGAAGAGCTCTACTATACATATTTTATTAAAAGCTGTGTATTTATTGAGTGTGTGGAAACTTCCACTACTAGTGAGATACTGATCAGCCTACTAAGACGTATCACTGAGAAAAAAATACTCTCAGAGAAAAAAGCACAAAGGCAAAGTTTTAAGGACACCCTGGTTGCTATGGTGTTGAACATACAAGTTGACTGCCTGATGCTAGCCTGAGAAATAATAAGAACCCTTATTTTCTGCCATTGCTTACTGAGCATCTTTCTGCATAGAACGCACACAGATAGTGGTTGGCTGGGTTTTACAGAACAACAGACATTTACAGGTACCATGTTTGGTTAAAGCTATCTAGCAAAAGCAGACAAAGACGAAATATAAGCAACTACATTATGTTCTTTGAGTGACTTGAATACTACTCAAAATGAGGATGTGTGTTGATAAACATTGAGAATAATAAATGATTGACAATAGCTTTACATGTTTTTTATGAGTGAAGAGTGCAAATTACTGAATTAATAATATTCTACTTAGGTTTTCACTAAAGGATGTGAAAAACTAGCAGTGTATGCTAATAATCTATCTTCTTTTTTATTGGTTTGAATCATGAATAATGAATCTGCTTACTATTATACTGAAGATTTAGCCTCTTAACATCTTACATTTTATTGAACAAGTGAAGTGTTGTGTAAGAAGTATCATTTGTATTATTTTCTGATTTCAGATAAAGGGGTTTTAGTGTAAAGCTTTATTTTTTTTACAAGGAAATATAAATCAATAAGTCATAAGATCTCTACTTGAGAATGGTTCACAGTCATTTTGTTCTAGCTTTCCCCATTAACAGTATGATTCGATATCAATATAATTAAACCTGTATCATCACAGTGCGCACCCAAAATAAGTGTTATTGTATGAGAACAGTATCCACAATTACAAGATCAGACTTTTTTCTAAAGCAGTATAGTGACGGTGTAGAATCCTTTACAGATACAATCTGGAACTAAGCACATCTTTAAATCTAGGTATTTTCTTAATTATTCAACTGAACCAGGACTAGAAGACACATCACTTTGCCAAACTTAGCAACAGAAAACTAAAAATAGCGACAGAAATTAAAACTTCCATATGCATATCTCAGAGGCACCAACAAGCGATCATCATGAATTGAAACAACCATTTTTTCATGTGTAGCTGTTCTGGACTGAGTCACGGTAGCAAGGGTGGCCAGAGAAGCCTGAATGCCTTGACAGCACACCGTGACCACCCCAACAGCAGAAAAAGGGTTGCAGTTGCCAAGTCTGTCTTGAGGAGGGCAAGAAATACTTTTATAACATTTCAGTTGGTTCCAAGAGGACAACTGCTGAGATTAAAAGTTTTGCAATATAGCACATACATTTTCATACAAGATTGTAATATATTCTTCATTATCTTTTACTATGGAGGCTCAGTTGAACTCTGTACCTTGTCAAGATATCTTTAAAATCTCACTAGTCAACACCTAATAGCTGGCAGCACTGGGCATTTTTCAGCTCATGGCAACAGCTGTTGCAAAAGCTCACTTTCCATTGAAATTGGGCTCCAAATCAACTTTGATGATTTATTTCAGTCACTTTAGTTTGAACAGAAGCATGTTACTTGCAATCCAGATTTTTCGGAAGGGAGATGCATTTTTATATGCTTCAATTTTGGATTAGTTTGCATTTGAAAATAGCCGTATTTTCCCAAGGTTAGAATCAGGTCAATAAAAATTACTTCAAAAGTCATGGGACAGGAACAAGACTTAGGCATTTATATCCGAAATCTAGATCTTAATACGCATCCTTTCCAAGGACCATGTTGGTCATACACAGAACCTTGGTCTTGCTTTTAAATAATGGTAAAAGACCAGTGTCTGGGAATGGTGCAAAGTATTTTTATCCTGACAGTATTTAGCTATTTGTAACCTATCTCACCCCTGAATGCAGTCAGAAACAATACATTTGTTAACACTACTATAAGGAACTCAATGCAGTAGGCATTCCCAGAACATCTGTAACATACACCTATGGGATTTGCACCACACAAACTGCATTGATACCCCCTCCTAACATGATGCACACCCTAGATTCCTAGATCAAATTTCAAAAGCTAGGTTTAGTTCTTCCCTCTGCCTCAGGAAAGTCAACGCCTGTGTAAAACCATCCGTTCACAGCTATATCTTTCTAACTTTTTCATTGAGTCTGACTGTTTTCAGAAAATAAATTCAGTCTGCTGAAGAAAAAAATTTCTGTAGACCAATGGTCACAGCACTCAGAGTGACAAGATCTGAAGCGGTCCCCCTCCAAGGTCAGCTCTTGTATTTCATAGTTTTTGGATGAAGTAACATTTCAGTCCTTAGAACAGGAACTAGAACACAGTCTTCTCTTCCTCTGAGATGCCTGGGTCTCCCTTGCAAAGCACCGAAAGCAAACATAACCATCTATCCCAGAATTATTGACATCAACTGAGAAGCAGGGTGCACGCAGGTTCAGAAAGGTACATGGAGATGTTTATACTATTTTTTGACTCTAACCCTTGCTCAGCACTTTCTGCACATCAAGTTCCCTTACAGGATTTTTTTTTGTTAGACAGTTAAGGACAGGAGCACCAGAAATCACTTATTGAAAACCATAGCCTGATTTTATTAAACAATTATCTCGTACTCCCTCAAGGCGTATGGGTACTAGATAATCAGATAAGTGCAATCTCAGTAATAATAAAATAGATCTAAACCATTTAAGCTGACATTAAACACTGCAGAACTAGTACCAGCATGTTTTCTGCTCAGCAGTTCTGCAGCCAAATAAGCAAAGTCTTGCTCCCTGGTGACAGTGGGTTATCCTCAATTATCATATGAGCTGACATCAGCACTGAACTGATGTCCTGTTTTCACAGTCAGTATGGAAGCTACCATGTGTTTATTATTTTTGCTTTAAAAAAAAAAAAAAAAACCAAAAAAACAAAACAAAAAAAAAAAACATAAAAACCACAAAAACTTTACAGGTAAAACTTCTGCCTTATTTGGCTAACACTGAACAACTAAATCCAGATGTCTCTTAATTCATCCAAGAACTTACTGCAGTTGATTTTGAAAGATAACAGTATATATATTTTTTGATGGAACACTGCCAAGTGATTTAATTTTGTGCATATGTATATTAATGCTTATGTTAGAACTGTTCTACTCAAACAGGTTATTGTACCATTTTAGGATTCTGCTGTTGCAATAAAACATTGGTGAAAAGGTGAGCCATCTAAACACAATACTCAGATCTCCTTTATGGTGCATTTAGAGCACCCTGAAGAGTTTCTTTGTCATTTCTTTCATTCTTTTCCTTTTTATCATTTATTTCACTCTTCTACTTGATTACACTAATAGATAAAGAATATGGTATTGTATGCACAACTACTGATTGGCCACATATAACACAGAAAATGAGAAATGTGCCAATGAAAAATAAAATTTGAAATATCTTTACAACAGAAGACCAGATAAACTTACTATGCTATACTGGAATGCACATTTTCTGTTCAATCCTGATGTCTTATTGTGAGGCTGATCTGATCTATTTCTTCTGAAAAGACACTGATGAATGTAATAAATAATTGGTTTTTTATAGGATTTTAAGTCTATAACAGCATATAACAGCACATTTTTTAAAAAATGCTACTTCTGTAACTCTGAAATCTCAAAAAACCTTGCCAAAGCCTGCTCTGAGTTCATCCCACGGATATCGATCATACTGTATTCTCTATCACTTTGTACATTTAGGGTGAGATTTCCAAACCTCCCTGACAATACAGAGTCTCACATTCATACAGCTTTTGGGTGCCTAAATAATCAATTAGATCCCTAATGGGATTTTCAAAAGCAACAGTGTTCCCGCTCCAACAGATTTTCGATCAACCCCTCAGGCACTTTTAGGGATCCAACTCTTCCTGCACATTAAATGACAGGAGCCCACTCTCTATCATCTGCTTAGGTGAGAACTTTGTTATGTGACTTTACCAGAATTAGGCAGAAGCTGACAAGAAGATTTGTCTCACTGAAGAACAAGAAGTGACTCTCTCAGGGCTTCTATTTGCTAAGAGTCGACATTAAACTGCATGAAGGATGACCTACATTTTCACTGTTTCTAAAACAAAGTTCTTGCCTTCCTACCAAAAAAAAAATCAACTGTTGTAAAAATACTGACAAAAGGGAAAAACTGAAACAAGAACTCTATAGGAAACCAGCAGAATAAATCTAGGTAACTCAACTACATCCACATACTTTTTATACAACTAACTTAATTCAGCTATCAGCCCTCAAAAAAAAAAAAACAAACCACCCCCCTCCTGCCACCAAAAACCCCCCAACGAAACAAAAACTCCACCCTTAATTTACCTCCAAATCCATTTGCTGGTCTAGCTTTATAGTGATGAAATTCCACGTAGAATAGATAAAGCAGTATCAGCACTTCATAATTTAATTTCAGTAGCCTCTTTATTTTTTTTTATATGAGATTAGACTGGCATTTCTATACCTTAATCCCAACCCATATTCAGGAATACTCAAGTATGCAACATGGGTAATGTACACCGATGCACACATAAATGGACTTCTGCAAGCTGTGTTCCCTGAACACCAAATGCAAATGCATCAGGCATCAAAACTATATGCAATGACAAGTGAATGTTAGAGGCCCCTATTTATTTATTAATATATTGTAAACCAGGAACTTTAGTCCTTCTCATTTTTCAAATAAAAAACAAGTTTATTAAAAAAAAAAAAAAAAAAAACAAACCACCCTAGTTGCACTAATGCAGAGATACATGAGAGCCTGGGCCAGTACTGTGGTATTGTGAATTATTATGCAGTTACACAGAATATTAATGGATGAGTTTAAACTACAGTGCAGATTCACTGCATAAAAAGCGATGTTATTCTTGTCGTATGTTAGTTTAGTTTATTCCATATTTTAAATTTAGTAAAATTCCTTTAGACCTATTAAATGAGCAAATCCTTTTTGAAAACAATGCAACGTGGCTGAAATGCAATAAATATAAGCACTTTAATATTTAAGTGAGGAAAATGAATTTCAGTGTGTTTTCAAATTGGTTTTCTTCAGTGCAGAGTTTCTCTATTTGTCCAAATAAAATGGATTTGAGTGGGTAGCAGCTTTAAGGAGACAGGCAGCACTATTCAGTGGCTTTGTGAACTTGGGAAGGTATTATGAATAATGGATTTGCTGTGCTCTTAGACACGGAGTCACAACAAAACAATATCATTCTAGGTTCTCTAATAAGCAGCTGCTGGAGTAAGGGATAAAAAGCCTGGCCTACTGATTTAAGCTACAGGTACTAGCATTTCTGTTCATATCATTGTAGCAAACTGTAGTACTGGCTCTGTGTTTTCAGCAGGAAAACTACTCAGACACAGAATAGAGATCTCAAATTCTGGTCCCCAAAGCCTAACTGGTGTATTTGGTAACCGACAGATTGGTACTTGCCAAGCTTTTAATACTGGCATTGTAATTCTGTAAGTTGTGATATCATCTTATCTTGTTGGCAAATGGATCTCCAGCAGGTCACTACTAAAACCCTCAGTTGCACATAGCAAAGCTTAGTTCATACAACTGTTGTAGGTGCTGAATATATAATCAAAGTATTGCCAACCCATGAGTGATAACCTGGTAAGGATTACTGAAAAGGTTGACACACTTAGAACTAGGTTTCCATCAACCCACAGTGCTAGCTGCTAACTTCACACCTTGTATTTTATGCTGTGTTCTCAAGCCCTTATTTTCCTCCTAGCCTTCCAAACACAATTAGCTCAGATATATACCAGTATGAAACAAAACTCTGATACGAAAAAAATCTATGAAAAGGGCTTTCTAGTCGGCAGAACATAACTGCAGAACATCACATATAGTAATTTCATTTTTTTCTTAGAACTTCATATGAGATACACAAGTATAACTTCAACTATGTTCACACTGTGGAGCTAACTGGCATGCCCTTTATGCAACAGAAATGGTCCACAACTATCTGCTCTCTATTAAATAATTTACAAATTTTGTTGACATTTTAGTGAAGTCTCAATATTAAAACTCCATTATCTAGAATTTTTGTTTAGGTGAAAGAAATATGTTTGAAAGAGATACTAAAATATAAAGAAATTAATTGGGTTTGCATCAACTGGGTAATTCCAATTCATATTTAATAGGTTTCCTACAGATAGACACGGCTTTGCAGGCTCTGAGATCACTAAATAGATGCATAAAAATAGTCTCTCAGATGGTGAACTGATTCCTAGCTGAGAAAGATACTGGCTAGTCTAGGATGAGATTTTTGCATGATGTCGTGTCTCAATTCACATCAGAAAACCTATTCTGAATATAGTAGGTGCAGAAAGGAAATTGCCAATATTTTTGTTTCCTTCATCCTGATTTTCACTTCCATTAAGGCACACTTCCCCCTCCCCCCACCTTTATTTCCATGAGAAGCATGAATTACTGGCTACGTAAATAATTCAAAGACTTAACCACTTGTATCCCGTGGTTATAAGCTTTATAGCTTTCAAAGTCTACTCTGAAGATTCTGAGATCTGGGCCAAAGAAAAATCTGCACAGGGTACCAAAGAAATTTTATTACATGTATGTGGTCCTACCATTTAGGGAAATTTAAGATTCAGGACAGAAACGAGTCCCAAGTTTTTGAAAACCACTGTTGGGTTGAAAACAATATTCATTCACATTTTAAGAATGTACAAACACAATCCAATGCTTTCCAACATCAGTAAAAGACCCAGGAGAACCTTTTTGTACGTAAGCAACTGTTTAAGGATCAAGATGTGACCTGTGTTCATATTCCAGCTGAGGCTAATCAAAGACGAATGTATTTTTCTTCAATGCGATACACATGGTAGACAACTAGAGTTCAAGCATTTGGGAGAGAAAATAATCTGGCAATATAAAATTTAGTGTAAAGTCTGAACCCTTAAAAAAAAAAAAAAGAAATAGAAGAAAAAATAAAAAAATCCATCTCCAAAGGCATCCCCTCACTTCTAAAGACTGCCTAGAGCCAGAATATAAGAATTCAAATAAGAATTTATATGTATAAAGGCATCCATTACAGCAGACTTTCATTTTGAAATCAAATGACCAACACATCTAATTTCAAACTAAAAGACATTAGTAGCTAAAAATAGTTCAACATTCAGGTGGATATGCTTATCAAAGTATCTCTTCTTATGAATAATAAGATATACTCCTGCTTTTGTTAATTCCCTGGAGATACATGCAGGGAAACAATCTACAATTACTTGTGTTGCAGCACACTGATTTTAGGTAACAGTACTCTGCTTTAACATGTATCACAGACTATACGTGTAATATTTGCACTAACTGCTACTGACAGGATACGGTTGTGATGATTGAAGTTCATCATTTTAATGAACTGTTGTCTTCACTGAAATCTGTAATAATATCTTGACAGCTTTCACTGCTGTATGAATTACTCTCCATTGGTACAGTTCATTTTTGTTTTGGCTGAGATACTGTAAGAAAATATTTCTAGGAAAACAGGTTAGGTAAAGAAAAGACTGCCAGTAATGAGTGAATGTAACATGAAGGAGAAAGAGAACAATTGGATAATGAGTATGCATACATAGCGAAAACCTATACTATGACTTAAAATATGCTGAACATCTGCACTGCTGATCCTTTGCATTCAAACCCTGAGTGTAAGACAGTGGAAACACCCTGTCAAAATCTGAACAATATTTAGCAGAAGCCATAGTTACAGTACCTGCACGCTTGCAAATAAGACAAAGAATTCAACTTGCACATTGTCAAAGAGAGAAAAAGAGAACTTGAGCGTACTGCAACATACACTATCAAAATGGACTAAGTTTTCTGAACCTGCCAGCTGGTTTGGTTAGGATTTGATGTAAAGAAGCCGAAGTATTACCTTCATAATTCATCCTGCTCTTGAACTTGCTGTCAGGGAATCTGGGAGGCATTTTGACAAGTAAGGTAAACCAAGTAGAAAGGTGTCCAACTTACAGAAGATCACATTAGCCTAGCAGTTAAAACAAATAAAGCATTCCACTGCCCAACAGGAATCTCTCTGCCAACTGGACATAATTTAGGAAATCTGTGCATCCCAGGGCTGACAGAGGGCAAGTGGAACATAAAAAAACCCCAACCACATCTATTAAGTTTTTCCAAGCCATACTGGATGCTGAAATAATGGAAGCGAGAAAACTGGTGAGATAAGAAAAGGATACCTCATTTTATGCAAATCAAGTGCAACTTTCTCTGCTATCTTTCTATAAAAGAAGATTGAAATCTTGTGTAGGTATTTGGTTGTAGCGTTCAGATAAGCCTACTAGAAATATCTGCAGAGACAAGAACTCAGACATTCTAGAAAGGGGCTCCATTCACTGTACCCTAGTTTAAAAAGAAAAAAAAAAAAAAGTAGTAACTTCTTTCCCTGCTTGCCCCTTAATTAAAAACAGTGCTGTACATTTCAAGACCAGTGGCAGAAACCACAAAGCAAAGGTGTTACATTTCTGTCTTTTCAATACTTTAGAAAATACTTCAAAATATTTTTCATATTTAAAAAAATACTGTCATTTTAACTACTAAGAAATTCAAGTATGCTTCTCATGTAAAACCTAAATTGCCATAGACAGTTCCAGTAAAAACCAGAGAACACTGATTTATCTAGAACTGTAGCCAGCAACCACCAATACAAACATTTCAGTGGAAGCTATACAATTCCTATCATGTTTAACAGTGTAATACCAGAGAGACGTGTTTCTTCTGTGTCCCAAATGGTGATTACTTTATGTCAAAGTGTGAAGGCTGACAGACTTTGCAATATTGCTAACAGCATATGCTTTTAATTTCTCTAAGTATATGTGTGCTTTGAACATTGCTATGCAACTGCAAACTAGTCCAGCATTGCTTTATCACTGCATCCCTTAAGTGACAGAGAAATAATAATCATATAAACATATGTTCCTTATGAATCTATATTACTACTGAAAATCCAATTCTGACTTTCTTCTCACCCTGGAGGAAAGATTGAAGACTATTCACTTTGACATTTTTTTAATGTTACCAAAGAACGGAAAGTTAGGTTTTTAATGATGGCTTCAGTAGTAACTCCCTATATGTCCCTGAGTAAAGCACCTCTTTGCTTAGTTTCACCAAATATAAATATCACTTTGCCCAGTTCAGGCATTCCATAGGAATTCGGTAAGACTCATCTGGCTTTTTGGACTTACAAATATGTGACCATATTGAGCACTTCTCATTATTAATGCCTGTTGTCTTGTGCTAACTCTGTAACACGATTTACATAAATTTACAATATGGAGTTCAAGCTGCACGTCTTAAGTTTTGTACTTCAAGATACATCTTTTTCAGTATTATGAAGATTAAGCTGTATTTTCCCCTCAACCGAACAGCTATGCTTTGGATATAATTTTTTTCCTGATAATTCACATCTTCAAATTGATTTTTACATTTGGCTCTCTGGGAATTATAACAACTAGGTTTTAGACTTTCTTGGTCCTGAAAAATGTGTTATGGAACTCTAGCATAATTATAAATTTGAAGACTTGGGCATAGGCCTCATTTTGATTTGAGGGATTAATAGCAGGTTGTCTTTCCAGTACTCCTCAGAGGATTCCAAAGGGAATTCTCCTTTATCAAAATGGCAAGCATTTCCTGATGTGCTGTCAGGACAGACATTAAAAACTACCCAAAGAGGGTTCTTCCACATTTCCTCCGAGTTCTTCTACCTGCCTTCTAATTTCCTGGAGGACATTTGTCTTTTCTGAAAATAGATTAGCTTCACTTTTACTGGAATCAATTAAACACAGTATCTGGCCAGAACAGCTTGTGGCTCCTGTCCCACTGAAAAGCAAGTCAGGTAAGTGTCATTTGAAAAGGAGTATTGTGACAAGGACTGGTTACATGCCCTCATTCTGATTCAAAATGTGAAAGTATGGCTCCATTTTGAAACTAGGCAATCTTTCTGAGTTTCTTCAAAGGATATTTTATAGAGTCCTGATACAGATACATTTTGGTGTGGTGAAAAATAACTACAAATCTGCTAAGTAAATATTTAATTTAAAAGCTGTCCATTGTCTAAGGGAAAATAAACAAGAGTATGAATGTAAAAGATGCCAGGAGATGTTAGGCTAAACTCTGTGCCTTTTCACACTGCTCTGATGGTACAAAGCAACTAGTTTGACCAGCCAACTTGGCAATTCAAGCAACATGAACTCAATTCTTAGAGATTAATACCAAAAAAAAAAAAAAAAAAAACCAACCAAAATTATGAAAGAATTTAAAAATCAAATTAATCATGTCTTGCACCACATACTGTCAAGAAGTGTTAATAATAAAAAATGTGCAGTATCATCACTGCATGGTAACATTCCAAAGAAAGCTATAGTTGACTAGGGGTTCTACTTAGACAAAATCCATCCCTGCTTAATTTCTTTTAAATGCATACTAACCCTAAATTTCCGCAAATTAAAATGCTTCTTATGGGAAGATATAAAACTATAATCAGCCGTTACCAAGTGGAGAGAAGTTAAAACGGAAGCTACGAATTCTAATGTAGGCTCAAGAACAAAAGAAGGAATTATTTAAATAAACTAGGAATTAATTTTATGTCATACACATCTGACACCAGGTAAGGAAGTGAAAATTCCCAGTCCTGTAGAGAAGCAAAAGTTGTCAAAAATTATTTTTGTGTATATTTGGAAATATGTAAAAGAATATATTAATAACAAGATACTATATTAGTGGTCATACAGAATAATTAGCAGTGATCATGATAGATCAGTTAATTTTTAAATTTACAACTGAACAAATGCACCAAATGATACTAGTACTGACAGGATTGATGTAAACAATCACATTTTTTAGAATTCTAAAATAAAATTTTGATTATGGAAGAAACTTCAAGGAGCTAGACAAAAATTACTGTTAAATTAGAAGGAAAACAAGTAAGTGATGGATTAAAAAACAGCAAATAGAAAGCAGCAATGGCTCCAATTCACAAACATTTATTCACCCTGAGGTCTGCTGCAGGACAGTACAGAATTGCATTTCTCTGTGGCCTACCCCCACCATATTTTGCACTACTGAAAGAAACCAAAGAAAAATGGAGAACTGGTCCAATGACAATATAATGGATAAACAAGGAAGAAAATAAATTTCTGACTGTTCTGACTTTGGTGCAAATAATTTCTCAAGTTTAAAGCATAAATAACAATGTTTGCATTTAACATACAGTCTACAGCACATGTTTGCAAAACTAAATAACCACCTGTGTTTACATGAGCTATATGATGTTCAGTTTGATTAGCATATCAGAGATCAGGCTGTAAATCTCTGATGATATTTACAGTTGGATAATTGAAATTAATCCTGCCAAAATTACTTTGATGGTCCTGAATTTATGGTCTGAGAAAACAATCCTGGAACTGTTTGCCAAGCTATTAACATGGCTGGCTATATATTTTCAATCTGAGCTATAGTGCTGAATAAAAACCTGTTGACAAACAATAAGCGTCTTCATTTCTTCCCCCACTATGTGTTCAAGTCGCTTCCTATGATCACTAAGAAGATGGGATAACCGTAAAGATGGCAGATATGTCTGTGTTCTGATGGTTTTGTTTTGTTTTTTTGATTTTTCTAACCACGGCAGGCACACTGGTTATCTTTGTTCCTTGTTCAGTGTCCCTCCGCCCCCTCACCCCCAATGTTACACCATTTGCTTTTTCATTTCCTTTTAAAGCAGCCAATTCTCCCAGCAGGAAGTATCTATAAGTTCCAACACCAGAACTCAGACTCCCTTAAATCCTTCAGTAACTTGGATCATGGTTGCATCTCAGCATATGTCTGTGTCTTCAGGGAAGAAGAAAGGTGCTTGGATTTTTAATTGTTTGTTTTCTGTTTTGTTCTTTAAACTCGGATCATATCTTTAACTAGAGGGCTTGGAAGTTGTCAATGAGAACAATATTGTTAGTGACAAAGCTACCTCATATGATCCTCCTGGTAGGAATGCTATTTGTGGCTAGATATATGACAGAAACTTCCAATAGACGCAAAAGAAAAATGCTTGTGATTAATATCCATTAAAAAACAACAGCTACAACAAAATCAGCAGTAGTTTCACGTTCTAATAAAACAAAATTCAAGCAATTAGCAGGCTAAATTTTATCACTGGCAAAGAATAACATAATTTATTAAAACTGTTGAAAATCTTTTCCTATTTAAGAGATGTTGCACCTTGTATTCTTTGGACTACAATAATTGATTTGATGATTGTGAAAGTTGCACCTTGGGTTTTGGTGCCAAAAGACAGCAGCCTGTCCACTTCCTTGATACCAAGTTTTCAACCACAGAGAACTCTACTGAAGGTATTTCAAATGCTGTGTTTACAAAAAAGATGTTTCTGATATATAAACCCAAATTTTTGAAGTCTGGGCATAAAAAGATGACTGCCAGCCGTCACAGAAATGTGTGTAATTATATTTGTAGCATTTATTTGAAACGTATCTCTTTTAGAAAAGTGGCAGTTCTAGCTTTGATATTCATTCTGCTTTCTTTCTCCCCCCCCCCGCTATAACATGCTGCTTTCCAGGACCATTCAATTTGAAAGCAAGCATCCATCCAAATATGTAATATTATGGAAGAAATGCAGCTCTCGTTCATAAAAATGTTAATTCCTTATTAGTAGAAAGAATAATTCACTAGATTAAGCAGAATAACTGATCACTGACTATTGTCCTACCACAAGTATGTTATCTTGTGCTCTGTCCCCTGTTCAGTGCTTGTGTCAACTGGCAGACACCTGGAGAGGGAGAAGTCTAAAGATGACAACTAGATAAGCACATACTCTGTGAGGATGGGACAGAAAAAAAAAAAAAATCTTCCTAAGCATTGAAAACCCTTGTGTCAAGCCTGTTCCACCTTCCCATTTTGCTGCACACACCAACACCGTAAAGAAGTCTGAAGTATGTTATGTATTTCTACGGTACCTAGCACAGCTGGCTCCATTTGTATTGGGAGAAATCCAGGCACATCATAAATTTACAGGGAGCACTCTGGGAAACACCTAGGACTAGCGTTACTAAACTCAGCCAATTAGTTTGGCAATTAGTACTGCGAAGCCAAGATACACTACAGGTTCTTTTCTACAGCATTTCTGTATATAAGCACCAGCAAATTAACAATCTGGGCTGGAAACGACCAGCCTGATTAATCTGTCAATACCTTTGCCTTATTTCCAGATCTTGCTATATATTCTGTATGGGTGGATTTTTCACTTGAATATGGGCATGAGGAGCAATTGCAGCTGACTGTTCTGCAGAGTTAGGTCTTCAGGTGGGATGTCTTAAGCTTGAAACAGCCACATCTTGTCATCAAATCCCTTTTTACAGAAGCTCTTCAAGAGCATCTAATTTTCCCACTGTACTCATTTTATCCTAAGTGCCTACACCACATACACTTCTACAGCACATTGAAATGTGCTTACAAATTCATCTAAACAGACTAGCTAAACAGAGCTCAATTCTCTTTTGGACTTAGGTAATCTAACATAAATGAACACATGGGCTTTTATTGTGAACAGACTGAAAGTCCACCAGTGAGGACTCCAAGTGAGGCTTTTTTATTTCGTAAGACAAATACTCCTATTTTCAGCCTACTCGGCCCCATTTTTGTGCCACCTCCTGCTCCCTTTAGCCACTGAGATTTTTGCATGATTTAAGGTTATTTTTATGCTGATAACTTGCCTTTCACATCATGGCTGTGCTCCTTACTCGCTTATTTTCAAATGCAAAAATGCACATCTGATACACTGAAGGTGGAAATGAGAGTTGGTAATGAGTGTGAGTGGGAGGCATGGGTTGGTGATGAAGATTTGCTTTGATTCCTCTGACTACAAAAGCTTCCTTGGTAGAGCAGGTATTTTAAAGTGTCTAAACAAAACCTTTGTCTATGCAAATCCAAAACCATTCTGACATAAAATTAAAGCTATTCTTAGTATTCTTTCTTAATGGTCATGAGTATGCCACAAAGGATGATCAAAGTATTAAAATCCTACAACAAGTTAAGAAAAAGGCAACAATACAACAGATTTCTAGTGTTTTTATTCCTAGGCAAAACACTGACCATTAATTCTTATTACTGATAGTAATTGTGGAAGTTATCAAAACTGGCTGACAATTTCTGTTATAAAACCCACTTCTCAGTTGTCTTGAGCTTTGCCAAACTTTAACTGCTTTGTCTATGATTTTATAAAAATTAAGTATTTGTTTCAAGCTTTTGTTTTAAGCAGCTGCTCTCAGTTTAGCCAAAATAATCCTGAATAATTCATGAAAGGATACATTGCTTATCCCATTTTGAAAACAATGGTTTTATTATTATTTAATGCTTCCTCAATTCATGATTTGAAAGCAAGACTGAAAATCTGATACTGACAGTGTTTTAATTAGCTCTCAAAAAATCTGGCTAAATTACAACATTTTGAAAAATTTCAATTCATACATGCTTATCAGAGAAGTACTTCACTTTTACAACAAAACCCCTCAACACTCCCAAATCACCAAGCATACTCCTAAAAGAGGTCTCTAGGTCTCAATTGCAGGGCTCTCTGCAATTGCAGCAGACAGGGAGTGATCTAGGCAAAAGGAAAGAAAGAAGAAAGTCTCCCTTCCTTTTTCAGTGAAGCTTCTTTCCCTGCAGTGGCCAACAAGAAGCTTGAAGGAGTATTTCACCTCATTCAAATGCAAAGAAAAAGACTGACAGGAAATGGAAAAATCCATTAGGACTCAATAATGAAGAACCAGGGAAAACACCTATGAGACTGGAGATTTGCCTGTGGACTGATGACATTCAGTTGTTAAAAATCAAACCTAATATAGCACAGAGGTGTCAGTAATATTACTCTGAAGTCATTCAGGAGTCTAGAAGGAACAGCTTGAAAAAAACAAACAAACAAACAAAACCATTCCATTCCTTTAAGGTGTAAATTATTCAAAATATGTCACCTCAAATATAACTGAAGGAAGTTGAGGAACTAATAATTAATTGGTAAGCAGGAATATACTAATATTCTAGAAGCACCTTCATAAAAATGCATTTGCCTGGATAATAAAGAAAATGAAGAGGTATACATTGATTTATTAATCAGGAGTCACCTTGCCAAAGCTTATGTAATGAATAAAATAAATTTCCATTTGTCCAACCTTAGAGTGTGTTGTATACTCATGAGCTACAAATACCATGTGGAAAACAAACTTACATTTCTGTGAGGTTATTTCTTTAAATTACATACTGAAAATCCACAAAGCTCTGACCCTAAAATAACACCACCACCACAGAATAACAGATGCCAAATAAAAGCAAATACTTTTTTTTGGCACTGTCTTAACTTAAGTCCTTCCCAGTTTCCAATTTAGTAAAGCCTTTATCTAGTAAATCACATCAAAGCCTGTTTTTTGCACCACTCCCTTTAATTCATCTGTGTTCCAGAAGTGAAATCCACAAATTGATGCTAGACATCTGTCTCTCACTAGGCTAAAACAGAAACCAGTGGTTATTAAGAAAAGCTATCAATCAGCTAATAAAGAATATCCAGTAACTCCATACCTGTTAACATCCCATATTTTACTTGTGTTGTCCATGGAGGCAGAAGCCACAAAATCACCACAGGAATGCCATGAGCAGTCCCATACAGCGTGGGTATGTCCTTCTAAAACCAGAAGGCATCCATGTTTTGAAAAGTCCCATATCCGCACTGTGGTATCCCCACTTGAAGTGACCAGGTGGGTGCCACTGTTATGAGGAATAAAAATAAAGAGTAGTTTTTAGCAAGGATATAGGTGAAGATTTCTCAAAGCAGGCAGCAAAATAATTTAACTATGTTTAGAAAGAGAAGGTAAGCAGCAATTGTTGATTTTACATTAAAAGACATATGAACAAAAAATTATGCTTGAAAACATTCATATTTTTACTTTATACAGTTTTCTGACACATCATAGATGAAGCAGTCATGTATTAAATATGCTATCAAAAGAAAAGAAATGAGATACGAAGTAGCTATCTTCCACAGGAAAGTAAATATGGGTTCCAAAAATTACATTCTTACTTTTTGTAGTCTATTTATGAGTTTATCAGTGAAATAACTTAAGCCCAGAGAACTGCTTTCAAAATAGAATAAAATATCTTCAGGGAAGAATATTTTCTCTTTTCCCAAATCCATACCATTTTCTACACATAAATTATAATTTAAGCATCGCAATTTTGTCTCTTCTGACTCAGTGTAAACACTTTAATAGATTCACTATCTCTTGGGGTCGTTAATATGTTATATAAATGAAAAATACAGAGTTCAACTCAAATTTTTGGCCAAATATTCAAATATAAACTAGTGTAGTTCTGTTTCATTTAAGCACAGATATATAGCTTCAGACTAAAAGTCCATCTGGTTCAGTAACATGCTACACAACAACTGGTAGGGGATTCTTAATAAAAAGAAACTAATAAGAAAAAGTACGGAGAGTGATTCTCCTACTAAACTCTCCCAGACCTAGCCTGTGGCTCAGAATTTTTTTTTTTTTTGAGGCAGAAGCTTTGTACTTAACAAGCATCCATGGAGGTTTTCTTCCACAATTAATTAATTTTTGAACATATGCAAACCTTTGGCACCCACAATCTCTTGTGTCAATAGATTCCAAAATGTAATTATGCATTGTGTGAAAAACTATTTTGCAGTCTTAAATGCATTACTTCATTTCATTTGATGCTCCTAATTCTAATACTGTGATTAAAAGTAAACACTGACTACACATCTACCATGTCTAAACCAACTGTGGTATTACAGGTCCCCTATCATATTTTACCCGCAAAGCTGAAGACTCCTACTCTATTGACTCATTCCTCATACAGACGTCATTCCACCTCTTTGATCACTTTTACCATCTTTCTCAGCACCTTTTGAGCTGAAACTGAAGAAACAGGTACCCAAGGAAGGTATACAATGCATAGTAGTGTTGTCTGGTTTATTCTGTATTCTTTTAATTTAATTAGCATTTTTGACATTACTACACACAGATTTTCAGAGAACTGACTACAGCGGCTCTAAGACTTTTTTCCTGAGGACTAATAACTAGTTTAGACCCATTCTTATCTATGAACAATTAGGACCATTTTTTCTTATGTGCATTACTTTGCATTCATCTGCCACTTCACCGTTGAATAAACTGCTGTGATTGGAATTCTCTTCCTGTAATTTTTCACATGCAACCTTAATTTTTACTGCCCTAACTAATTAGCAAATTCAGCCACCTCATTCTCTTCCCCAATTTTCAAGATCAAATTAGTAACTTAGGTCTCAACACAGATCCCTGTGGGACTCAAATAATAATTTCTCCATTCTGGAACTGACACTTTATTCCTACCCTTTCACCAGTTTTTAAACTCACAAGATAAATTTCCTTTTTATTCAGGACAATTTTGCTTCTTTGAGAGTTTTTGTTAAATGACCTTAAGAAGAAATTACTGAAAATCCAACTATACCTAATTTACAAATCTCCCTTGATCAAATGTTCAGCAAACCCTTTGGAGAACTCTAACAGATTTCTGACACAAATTCCAAAGCCATGCTGACATCTCCCAATATTTCTCTATAACAAATGTACCCATGTATCCTGTAATTTTGCTTCTTAGTATCATTTCTACCAGCCTTCCCAGTATAAAAGTTAGATCAATTGATCTACAGCCCCTTCATCCCAAACTCTTTTAAAATACTGAAAACAAGTTAACACAACCTTCCCAAATAACACCAGGAATAATGGAGATTTTCTATTGTTTACTTAGAAAAAAAAGAAAAAACAAAAAAATCAGGAAAAATGTTTGGGGATAATACACAAAAATACAGTCCAAAAATAACTTAACCTTGTTTTTTCAGACCAATTTCTGCTGTTATCTCACCACCATCAATAAGATCTTGCCTTTTGAATCCAATAAACTCTGCTTTTATTTGAATAATGGAAAATGTGCTATCACGGGTGGTAGAAGTCCTTCTTCCAAATCTCTGGATTTAAAACTGTGGGAACTGTAAACAGCTCAAAGTGGATCCTAAGCACTACTGTAAAGCATCATCCTAAGAATATACTGAGAGATATTTAGTTGACTGTTTCAGTGTTAAAAAAAAAAAAAAAAAAAGACAAAGAAAAAGAAAAAGAAAAAAGGTCTAGGCAGGGTGGTGTCAAACTTTTTTTTTTTAATACTGTTCCTTTCTTCCTTTTCTTTTCCAATAGATGCCCACCAGATTGTTCTGTAAAAGTGCCTTCTAAGACAGCTTGAAATATGTGCATCATTTACCTGATAGATCTTAAGGGGGAACTTGCCATTATGAAATATCACCTACTTAAAATTTTGACTATTTTTAAAACTTACGGTTTAGATTGCTATTTTTTGTGAAACTATCATTGTAATCCTCATTAAGGCAGTTACACCCCCATGCCTAAAACAAAGCTTTGAGAGATTAATCTCTCAAAAATTTTAACACTGAACAGGAATAATTCTGAAGCTTTTTTCACATATACCAAAGCATAAAGGCTTGAAGCTTGAGTAAGGGTTCAGAGGAGACCCTAATTTTGTCAAGCTGCTAGGAATAAATGTGCTTTTATTAATGAAACACTTGTACTTTTAATAACTCAAGCTAGATCTCACTTCTGGAGACAGATAAAATTAGTGAAATGACAAATTACCATACCCTTTATACATTTATGAAATAAGAGCTATTTCAAAACAAATTCAGAAGCAGATATAAAGCGGGACTGATGAAATCTATAATTGATTCAGAGGGAAGTATGCACTGCTACTGTTGTGAATCACAAAAAGAGATTTATTGCTTATGCATTTTTTAATATATAACCCCCAAAATGCTACATGAAGAACTGGTTCCTTGGGCTGAATTTTAAGACTACACCACCCAGGCAGTGATGAAAATCTTTCAGAAAACAGATATGAGCAGGAAGGTAGTTCAAATGGATTCAATTTGGCAATCTGTGGAAGGGGAAAGAGTTACAAATGAGGTTTAGCACTCCTTACAGATCAAAGGAGAAAAAAAAGGTGGAGACTGAAAACAAAAGTGTAGCATATGCAGGAAAAAGTTTTGAGGGACAGTGGAAGTAGGGCAAAAATACTCAGGAACAGAGGGACCCAGTCCCTTGCAACACAAGCTCTCTAATATTCCCTGGGCATAGAAAAGGCATCGCTTTGTTAAAGAAAGGGGAGTTGCACCAGCTGAGGATCTGCAATTAAGCATGTACAAACTTAACGCCAGCATTTCTGGGAAGCACAAACTGCTGCTTATAGGAGTGACGGCTGTCAAAGCTGTTTCAGCACCAGGCCTGCACTTTGTGGCCATGACATCTTCACCACGCACTAGTATTCAAACCAGACACACCTGTAATGGGAAAAAAAGTGCATCTAAAGTGCTCTTAGAAAAAAAAAAAAAAAACTGTCTACTTAATAGCTGATCGATAACCACGTTTTCTGATCTGTGACATTTTTTGGTCCTGGGAGATAAAGGAAACACCCCAAATTCTAAGGTAATGTTTTGTTATCCACAGCTGCAACATTTTCTTTACTGCACTACTGCTCTCTGTGACATTTTTTGGTCCTGGGAGATAAAGGAAACACCCCAAATTCTAAGGTAATGTTTTGTTATCCACAGCTGCAACATTTTCTTTACTGCACTACTGCTCTCTGTGTATAATATAATCTTATCTTGGGAAAAGAAAGTATCAGGAAATGTAGATGGTTTTAATTATTTAGGCTGTCAGTTTAGCAGTCTATGATACCCACATAGTCCTCTATCATATGACTGATTTTCAAACAAAATGCATACAGATTTTTGTATTAAAAACATATGAAAATACAACATTAGATATTCAGTCTTAATTATCAGCAGCTATATACATAATCTCCATTTGAGTTTAAGATTGATCACTAACAGAGAAAGCTCCAAGTAATCCTGTGCAGTGTATGTATCTTTAATTTAGAGGATAATAAAACACTTTGTTTAGTAAAAAAAAAAAATTAAAGAACCAGACAACAGATTAGGAGACAAGAACAATGTAAATCCTATCTATCCTATCTTTTTCTGTCACCCGAAACACATTCACATATATGTAAATAACTTTGCCAACTTTTAGAAGTTGGGTGCTAGCAATTTTTTTTAAAAAAAGTAGCTGTACATTCGTGCACAGTGCTCTATGGACCCAATTATTTGGGACTGCAGGGTCTTGCCTGGTCTGTTTTGGGGGTTTTCTGTTTAGATTTTCTAGTAGACCAAAGCATTATATGGGAAGAAATACTCCTGTATAGTTTAGAACAAAGTATTTGTGTAGAATAAACTTTCAAAAGTTCTAGGTAACGGAGAGTCTATGACACCTGTAACACCTACATTGTCTCTATGGCTAGGTCTTTTTTCTTAATACTAAATATGCCTACAGTTCTACATTTCAACTGATTTCAGGTATTCCTAACTGATGCCATAAACCTGCCCTCCCAGAAACAATTAGACTGGAAAAAGGCTTTGGAACTGTTAATTCCGTGTTCCACAAAAGCAGATGGAGCATTAACTTCTCAAGCCTTAACAAACCTTTCTTCCGTCACACTCTAAACACACACTTTTCCTTTCATTATATATTCCTCCCTCCTCCAGCAACACTGTTCTCGCCATAAGATACCTCTCCATTAATATTTACTGAGTTGTAGACATATCAATAATTAAGGGACATATTCAGCAATAACAGGAGACTTTGGCACAGAGTTACTAGACAACATTTCAGGTGACTGATTACCTTTCTGAAAAACCAGTCAAATGAAGGCTATAGCTACTCTGATAGCGTTGCCCTGTAAATACATCAGGCAAAATATCAACAGTTAAAGCAGCTTCAAATATTGCACCCTCATTCAGATATTTCTGGACAATGGACTTAGATCTGAACCTTCAGCTACTCCAGGGGGAATACTCGGGTTACCTCTGAAGAAGCTGTGGAACATAGAGCTAGCAACCTATTCTGCCTCACAACATCAGCTGACAAGCAGGACCACAGATCCCATCCTTCAAAATTTACAGGGATTGTCATTTTACAACAGCCAAAAAACCCAATAAAGTCATTTGTATCATTAGATCTAGCTGCCTCAGACATCCCTCTTTCAACCTCTCACATCACTGACTGGAGCAATACTTCTTCATAAACACTGAGCATTCTTGGTCAGCTTTATTCTGAGTACTGCTGGAGAGAGAACATCTTGCTCTACAGTTTATTTGGTAAATAATAATTAGGTAGACTTCTCTGTCCAACATATCTCATCTTAATAGTTAATCACAGGAATAATATTTTTAGCAGTTGCCAGGGACAGTACTGTGAATCAGACAATTTTGTTACTGTATTCTACATGGCATTAAGTGAATGTAGCAGCATCTGTGCTGCTAGCATTTTTATGTATTATTTATGTAGCACTGTGGACATGCCCGGTGTTCTACAGACAAACTAAGATACCAGGTCCTTTTCTGAGACAATTACAGTCTAAATCAAAAGGCAGTGAGCAAAGCCTTACACACAGTGATGTCAAACAGTAGTTCTCAAAGCAACACACTAAAATAAATGCAACTTGTGTTAAAGTTTTCTGTCCTAAAAGAGCTGCAGCAACACGTAGCATCTGACGGGAACTTAAACATATAACATAAGCACCAGCAACTCAGCAACAAATTTTAAACATACAGTCTAAGACATTAGAGGATTAACAGTCTTTTACCATCGTAATTGAAAAACACTTTAAAATCAATATGCCAATTGCTTAATTGGAAAAAATTACATCTCTTTTATTTACTTCTATTTATGCAATTATTCTACAGCAAAATTCTAAAAGCTACTATACTATTTGCAGTATCAGTGCAGGTAGACCCTAAGCACAGCAAAGCCCGAGGGAAGAACTGCAAATACTGTTAAAGATTACTTTAATTTTGATGACATTTTATGCGAGGACAAAGAGGAAAGATAAAGAAAGGAAGTGTCTAGAAAAACTGAGTTACTCCATGAAAAAAAGAACAAATGAAGCCTGAATTCCTATGGAAGTATCTTTTGCCTCTTGACCCTCTTATCTTAGCTGCTAATTAAGTAAATATATCAGGAATTGATTGGTCATTCAGACCTCTGCATTCCAAGTTTTGTCAGAATTAGCCTGCAGGTTAAAAGTTACTAGAGAGCATGGGAGAGGGCACAAGGAACACATGAAGAAGTAGTATGGCAGAAGGGGGGGGGATACATCCTTGTAAGCTCCATTTTCCTTTGAAACAAGGTTAAAACCAGTGATCTAGACAGTTACACTTAGGAAATATATATCTACCAATGCAGTCCCACCTTTGGTTATGAGAACTATATTTAATCACTTTTACATTTGATACTAAAAGCAAGGTAAGGGACGGAAATACCAAACATCAGTTCAGCTGTGCAGTCATCGTAACTCTTCTTTATTGTCCGCTTTGCTTTCTGTCATTGCCCCTCGTTTTCTTCTCACCAGAGAAGGTGAAAATTGGGCCGCATTTAAAAAAAGATTGGGGTCAACATATTATTTAAACAGTTCCCATAAAAACTACTGAAAATACAACAGGTGATGTTTTCCACACCAAGCAGGAGGCTTGCACAGTTCCTTGATAAAGGACAGTGTGGATCCAACTCTTTGCCGGTACAAAGGATGACGGGACAAATTTTTGGAAGAGGAATACTTCAAGGATTACATGGAAACTGCATCTGGCTTAAGAACATTTCAAATGAAGAGTCCAGGAGGGTACCAAGACAAAACCTCAAAAATGCCTTTCCTATTCTTATCCATTTCTAGGCATCCCCTGGTGAGTGTCACTGCTGGGGACAGGATGATGGTCCAGAAGAATTTGGCATGTGCAGCCATCCTTACGTTCTTAGTCTGTATTTGAACAAAACACTCAGTAGCAAAGATTTTGTTTCTAATAGATTTTGTAACCTTGAAACAGACTTGAGATATAGTTCACTTTTCTAGTTACTGGAACTCTGAGTCACATTAATTATTTACAGTGACATTTCTTATTAAAACCCTTAGGATTTCTGATATCTATGGTTTGTTTGGGGTATTGTTTTAATTATCCTCATGGACTCTGTGTCTAAGACACATCTTATGTAGTAATTGTAATATGTCTCATCATTCCGAATAATCTTAAGCTTAATTTTACTCCTGTTTTATTAATAGATATAAAATGTCATTTATACAGAAGGTGAGTGCCAGAATACTCGGCAGTAGAAATACGAAAATACCTTTTCTTTTCCTCATTTATCATCAAAATTGAAGGAAAAAAAAAAAGAATTCAATTTAAAAAATGCAAAATCAATCACAAACTGACATTCTATAAACAATTAAGGAGTTTCAAAGCCAGGAAGCACGGCAGTAACCAGCAGATGGTGGACACTACATAGGTACATGGCTTTTTGCCTGAGAAGAAAAATGCAACTATTCTGCAAAAACCTGGGACACAAGGCTATTGGCTAGAAATCTTCAGAAAACTGTCAATGCATAGGATGCCAAGAGCAAAATTCAAGGTAATTTTTCACTCTACATTACCTAATCGCTAGATCATTTTATCATATTTCATGCCTATATATTGACCCAAGACAGGGTAAACATTTCCCCCTGTCCGTCCACCTGCCTGACAGCTGGATGTGACATCAATGGAAAAAAAAATAAAGCAGTCTTTGGGTGTAAAACCACTTGTCACTGTTTCTAGATAAGGCAGACACTGGGACTAGGCATCATAAAACCAAAAATCTTTTGGTTTAATTAAGTTCACCTTCTTGATTAAAACTTCCTTGAGGCTACATTACACTTCAACAGTGACAGTTACACATCTGTGATAATTTTAATATAACATGTTCCTACTAGCAAAAAGAGTCCCAGTATGGTATAAGTGAATTTTCAGACAACAAATTCAAGTTGTTTATAAACAAGTTTAAACCTACAAAGTCCTCCATATTTTAAAGCATTTTCCCTTTCTGAACTGAGTACTGACGACAGAAGCTGCTGTATCTTACCATACACACACAGAAATCCTGTTTCACCTGCTGCCTTTCCCACTGCCCTTACCAGCCTTTCTCTGTTTCAATGCACGATTATTCCTTTATTTCAAGGTTTTGGCCCTCTCTGAACACTCTGCATTCAGGATCATTATGATGATTTTTTTTTCTGTCCACAAGGTAGCAGATTGCTCCAATTCAGGTTACAATCTATACAGACCACAGTCAGGCCTGCTACATTCAAATCCATTATCTTGCTAAGATTAGCTTGGTACCCCCACAGAAATATTGAGTGTGTTGCAATTCACTGCAGGCTAGTCTTTTTACTGGATAAAAAATGAGTTAGGCGTCTTTCAACGTCATGTAATTAAAAGTGGTTAAATGAGATTTTAAAATAATTTAGGCACCTGGTAGAAGGCAGTTTTTAGTACATGTAAAATTGCCTTTGGAAGAACACCAGGTAAGAAATAAAAACTGAAAGGCAAAAGATACTAGTGACAAAACTTGGAGATCAGATGTAGCAAAATGCATGTCAGCAGAACAGCAGGCATTAGACAATACAGGGCTCTATGCGAGATTTAAAGACCAATGAATAATTACCTTTATAAGAAAAAAAAAAATATTTTTTCTACAATTAAAAAATGATGTCTCTTCTAAAAGCTTTCTGCCAGTGCATGTCCAGCATCTAACACGAAAATTTTACATTTATTTACCAAGGGGTAGGAGCATTTGGGCATCTTATTTGAAGCAGAGAGCTTGTAGGAGCCTAGCCAGTGAGATCTCCAACTATTATGAGGGCTGCTTATGCTGAAAGCAAGCAGCATTTCTGGGTCCAGTTGTGCCATCTTGCTTCAGGATAACTGCCAAGTAAATTCTCCTCCACTAACTTAATGAGAAATAATTATTTTACATGAAATTAAATACAATGAGTAAACATTGCAAAAATACCATATTTTCCAGAAATGGTATCTGTTTTCTTCCATTCCAGTACTTTCCCTCAAACAATGCCAAAGTAAGTTAAATTCTTCCTATACACGATTACATTTAAAAAATATATTCGTGTATTTAGCCCACATAAAATCATGCACAGTACCAATCAATATCCGTAACATAAATTTAAACAGTGTGCTATTACTGTGTGATACTTAATCTCAACACCCATCCCATCCAGCATGGGTCATTTGTCCTCCACTGGAATGACTCCAAAACCTCAAATTTTAATGAAGGGATGTCGAAGTAGGGAAAAATGTAGTTTGGAATGAGTTCAGATACATGAATTCCATGTACAGAACAGATTTATGACCTATATTAACAATGATAATCCTATGTCACAGCTTCTCTGAAATGCATAGTTGTGGATCAGTCATTTCAAAGCCATTATCATCCCCAAATGGTTGTCCAGTGATGTCTAATCTCAATCAATAGCTAGTAATCAACCACAGCCATTAATCCCATTTGCATCTTTGTACAAAGCATCATTTTTAAGCTGCATATTCACATGCATAGAGAGTTCGGTGAGTGCACAGAGATTTCACAGCCTGTGGAAAGTTCTGCACTGGGATTTGAACGTTTCCCAGGCACCTGGAAGAATACTTAACTCACACTGTGTAATGATCTCAACAGCGAAACCCAAGAAATCACTCAGGATGCTACACTAGCCAAGTGTTTGTATTTTGGGCAAGTGAAGATGTTACTGAGCCATGCTCTGGGGATATGAACATAACCAAAGGCAGGGAATTCATTAATGGAGACAGTGATCAATAACAATTTAAAGTCAAAGAGTGGAGGAGAAATGAGAATGCTGAACATGAACCAAATCCTGGGTTGGTACAAGAGAAAGCAGCATACCAAAACTAATATAATCTTCCATTCTTTCATAGAACGGCTCTGCATGAAAACTGAGCTTTTGTTCATGAGGCCATACAGTCTAACACCTGTCTGCCCAAGAAAGTGGGAAAAACAAAAACCCGAAAACCCCAAACCCACTGACTCTCAAAGCTGATCTGAAGCACGGACATACATACTGTGGCCTTCTTTCTTTCTGTTCCCCATTCATTTTATTTATACACTACTGAAATTCAAAGAACACAATTACAACAAGCTAGGAACATGGTCCCACACCTGTGTCCTTCAACAGTCAAACAAGTCCCAATGCTCATTCACAGTCAACTCCCCCTGCTACTTGTGCTTCTGAAACTGTTTTGTACCCGAAGTTATCCAAATTACTGCAACAATACAGCATGAGGGAAAATGCATAAATACAACAAATAAATGACAGTACAATTCATATCTGGAGTTTGTACTCAAGACAAATTTTCCTTACTTCCACCATTAAACCTTATCAGATGCTAAAAATGATTTGTGATTCACACCAGGAAATCCAGAATCTCCGTGGATTGATCCCAAAACATCTTGCTCAAGGGTTATGGCAAAAAGTTCACGTGGTTTACGAAATACCATGTTAAATACAAAAGAAACGCATTAGGAAATGCTACAGATATACAGTGAAATTAAATAGTATCCAAGACTAAAACAACCATATATTAAACCTTGCAAGGATGAATCTTGTGTATTTGAGCTAAAGTATCTAATTAAAAGCAATGCATCACCAACCAGTAAGTGCTCATTGTTCCAACAGCTACTGAATAGTACTGGTTAGATCATTTTTGGCAAGATTAAATACATGACGGACACTGACGCTACCGTGTGAAAGGGAAGGTCCTGACTTCAAATGTGACAAACCAGTAATCAAGTTTTTCCTCCATCTAATTCAGAGCACTATTTCTCATGCCAGATAGATCACTGTGACTGGATGAGGTTTCATATTGCATTCCTCAGCCACACATTCCCCTCATTAGCATTATATTAGCAGAAAAATAATCCTGCAGAAAAAAAAAAAAAAAATGGAAATGAAGTTTCCTGGCAGTCAAGTCCTCCAAACAGGCTCACTGTGCACCAGAGCTGCCCAAGTCCAGGGACTGGAAGCGAGTGGTTGGATACGGACTGAGGAGAAAAGGCTCAGGATCCTGCCCTGCCACAGCAGCCAGCCACAGAACTGGCACAGGCATAACAAAAACCTGCAGCATCAGGCAACACAGGGATTTGAACCTCTGTCTAAATACTTCAAGCCAGAAATATAATCAAATAAATCAGCCTTACTGATAAAAAAGCCCCCTCACCTTCTACAATCTTTTTTAAAAGTATCAAAGCTATATTTATACTAGACCTAAGCCTCCGACCTTGAAAATAAGACATTTCAGTTCAATTCAATTTTTGTAAACATTCTAAATATTTGAGGTTTATTTCCAATTCAAATATCTTAGACATTGCCTCAATTGAATTGCCATTCTCTAGTCAACTCTAACACTAATGTTTGTTATTTTAACAGCTACACTTTAGAAAACGCACATTTTAACAATATAACAAACATGGATATCTCCTTAGCTACTCCACTAGAACCCTTGCAGCAGACTTTAGGGAAAAAACAATTGCCTTTATTGCACAGAAGAAAACAATAATGAACCAAGAATGTTAAAGGCATCAAGATTATAAATGTACGTAAAGAAACATAACACAAGAGTTTCTATTAAGAGAGATGTTTTGACGTGTATAAAGACTCATAATAGAGAGTGAGACATCCAGCAGAAACACAGGATGAGACCACTGTAACGAAGACCAACCCAAGCAAGGAGGCAGCCAGCTCTCTGTAATTCCAACTCCCCATCCTCAAATAGGGATGCTGATGAAGCTAGAAGAAAACCTAAACTACTCCAAATCTGAAGCCACCACAGTGAACAACATCTTTATCTCACAACCTAAATAAATGAAGATCTGCAAAACTGAATTGCTTCTGGTTACTCTCAGGCAGAAGTTGTACCAGAACCAGCAGAAACTGAAAATCAAGGTGATGTGTAGGATAAAAAACCCAAGAAGTCCTTGAAGAGCAAGGAAATTTCTGCAAAACTGTCACAGAACTTATTCCCGGCTTCACTGAAGCTGAACTAATAGGTTGGTACTCTTTATAGAGATTCCAACTGCATATTCATTCTCCCTTTCTCTATCAAAGCAGTTATCATATAGAAATTATTTTATTTCTTTCAAGTAAACACCAGATCTAATTACCCACACAGCTGATCAGAAAGTTTCCTCTTAATTTCTAAGAGTCAAAACAATCACAGCAAAATGTTACTGAATTTGAATAACTGAATAAACTTCTGTTGTGAAGAGAATGATTAAACTTGACACCAGTTTTGTGAAACTGAGAATCACTGTGCCTTTTCAACCAATATGATTAGATTGCTTTAATGCTCCTAATATTAAATATGGTTGTTTTCAGGTCTAAAATTCAGGTAACGAGAGAATGTAGAACACAAGACAATAATTTAAGGAAAGTGAGATTATTTCTATGTAAGCAAAGCATTCAGAAAATTTGAAAACTATTCACCTTATAGACAAGCATAAAATTTTAGTGATATAAGATAGCTAAATAAAAATGTAAATGATACTATACAAAGACTAGCTATTTTTTTATTCCCAATAGGTGTTCAAATGTATCTGAGGTCAAATACTTCATACTGGGAGTATGAAGACTGACAACTTTTTTAAAGAAGCTTTAAAAGAGATGTTTCATATTTATGATGGAGGGGCAACAAATTAATCAGTAAAAAATGACTTAGTTCATCTGAAAAGAACACACAAAAACCAAAAATGAACAAGGCAAAGTTTAGACAAAAAAAACCCCACAGAAGCCCTCTATGAACTGCCTATGGAATCCTGAGTTTGAATTAAATTGCTTGATTTGATCAAAATGGAATCCGATAGTATCATATTAAAACTATTTTAAAAAACAAATTAGAGTGTTGACAGACCGATCCTTTGGGACCCACTCGCACTTTCTCAGGGAAAATTCTTTGAAAAATTGTGGCCAAGGATTCATTTTTATTTGAGAGAACGTGTGTGTGCATGTGTGTAAGACTAGACAGACCCTTAACATCTATGAAGAAAAAAAAATTGTAATTATACATTTGCTACACAGAAAAGTATAAAAATATCATCCAATATAATACATAATTAAAAATAATGAGTAAAATCAAGGGGTATCGCTTTGTGAGGGAAATGCAATACTTCCTCAAACCTACAGCTGTATGAATTAACGACTTGTTTCAGTAGAGAGCTGCAGAAATGAGGGTTTCATGTTATCACAGTTCCCATTTCTCAAGCTGTTGACGTTTCTGGCCAGTGCCGGGTGGGCTGAGTCCTCCCCTCTGGCCCCTCGTCTCCTCCTCAGGAGTAAACCAGCTCCGGGGCCCCGCTCGGCACCGGGGCAGCCGCTGCTCCGAGGGGAGCGAGCTGGATGTGCTGGGATGTGCTGGTCCTGGTGTTCCCTCTGCCCATGAGGTGGTGGGGACTGAGCGTCCTCCAGCCACCTGCAGAGAGCTCGTCAGGGGTTGATGTCACCGGGGGTTCCCTGGGTTTTTCTGTTGGTGTTTCGTAAATCTGAGTAACATCCCTTTGAAGCAGATTGCCTCCGACTCTTTTCTTTGCCCTCTTACAGACTCTTTAACTGTCCTTCCTAGCAGAGTCTTCGCTTTCGCTGAAAGCAAACTGCCACTCAGTCTTAACTCTGGGGAACTCAGGAAAACCTGTAATTTGTCAGCTTGCTTGGAAGCAGGCATATGCTCATATACACACCCAGTGAAAGAGGATTTACATACACTTCAGAAACCACATTCCTGTCTTCCTCCACCGAGACAAAGAGAAATTAAGTTTCTCACTAGGTTTTCCACACAAAAGAAAACATACAGCAGACAGAAAACATACAGATGAAGAAACCAACTGCACTTTTCACAATGTTTACAACTGCACCTCCTTAGCAATACACAAAAAGATAAAAAACAATTGGTGTAAGCATCCTATCAGAAATTTCTAAAACACGAGAGACCTCACTTCATTTCAGTTACAATAATGCCTTAAAGGGTAAAGAAAAATAATTAAAACAACCAGACTCCAAACACCTTTCACCAGATGCCACTGTACAAGAGCTTTTTAAAATCTCAGCCATGCGTGCTAACCAGCAGAAAATACCTAAAAGGACAATCAACAAAATGGCTGTGGTATAAAAATCTTTGGTCTTCAAAATATTATGTCATGGTTTACCTTAAATATTGAAAAGGTTTCCTATTATTTATTAGTTTTACACAAAAACTGTAATAGGTTTTCAAACTCTGGTTTTAAAATTCAGTAAGAGTGTAAAGCTACCTGTGAAAATAACTACAGATCAGTTTCTTAAAAGGACAGCATTTTATCACATCATATTTTCTTCCTGTAATTATTTCAGATACACATTTGCATTTGCTCTATAGGAGGACTGCTTCTTCTGTCAGAGAGTTTCCTCCCTTTCCTCTCTTCAACTGTCATCAGCATTTCTCTCTCCTGCTGTTTGCTGAATTACTGTAATGGAGATATTGTTAGTGAATCACTCAAACTTTGAGTGGTCAATATTTCCACCATCCAAGAAATAGAAGCCAAAGGTAGTTTTTCATTAAAGCATGGTCATTCTGGATGAAAAGTGATGCCTATTCAGTAACCACACTCTGAAACTGCGGACTGTTTGCTTTTTAAAATCAATATATGATGATAGACTCTTAAGGTTCCTGATATAAAAGAAAGAAGTTGCATTTTGTCCTGCAAAGTATCTCTAGTTTAGAATAGCTTTCAAGGACAGGTCTGGTAACTGAAGGATATATTTAAAAATAGAAAAAGTGATGCAAAGTCCAAACAAATTTCTACAGTTACAGCAGCTGTGACTCAACTTCAAAATGCATGCAATAGCAACTTTGTTGGGGTCTTCCTATTGATGCAGAAAACAACTTCTTTAAAGGAGAGGTAACATTCTTGCAGAACACTAATGGTCTAATAAAATATTTCTAAAGTCAAATGTTCCAGATGGCCCGTGGCCTGCTGATAGAACCATCTCAAAGTCAGAAGATCAGAAAGACCGGGATAAAGAAGACACCTGATGTTTGGCAACAAAGAGTATCTCCAGAAGCTTGGACATCTGCTGGGTACACTGGCCTGTGTCAGAAAGCTCTCCTCAGCTTGGGAGGAGTAGCAGAAAAAAGGCAACTTCTGCACAACAAAACAGGATCTAAATGTGTAGCAAAGTTACAATTACTATCATCCCCTATCTTCCCAAAGTACACTGCAGAACTGGTCTGAAGAAAAATAAAATGAGATACAAACATGGCTTTTTCTTAAAATAGATACTCACCAATATTTAACACAGCCCTCTGAAATGTTATAAGACATATTATATATGTACACAACCCAAAAACCCACAGAGAATAACCAACGTGCCAGAAGAGATTAGTATGGGTAGAAACATTTGGCTTATGGGAGTGGGTGGAAGGGGAAAAATTTTAATCAAATCCATTACCTGGTTATTGATTTCTCTTTGCCAGAATGATCCTGTAGAATACTTATAAAGCCTTTGACATTGAGATGTTTGGCTAAAGATATTGGATTAGAGTAAGCAAAAGCTGAGCTTCTCATGTAATCTCTCATATTTCATTTATATGTGATTTATTCCTTTGTCCAGCAGAGGCTTTTTATTGATAAAAATAATGAGATTGAGAATCCCAAAGGAAATCTAATGCCCGCCCACCCACTCAAACATGTTTGTGAAATAAAAACAGTAGACTTTGTAGGTCTGAGAGAGAATGAAGTTACGTGAAGACCGTTTCCTTGTATAAAAAGTATGAAGCTTGCCAAAGATCCTGAAATAAACAAAGCTGCTTCTGAAATTAAAATTTTGCTATGCTTGAAAACACTAAGTACATGGTTAATACTGTACGCTGGGAAACTGACTGAAAGACTTCTGAAATATTTTTTTCTTTGCAGAATAAATAAATGCAACTTTTTTTCTTTTGACTTCCTGTATTAGCTCAGTTTGATAAAATATCTTAACAAATGCCCAGCCTTCTAAATATCATGTGTTACATAAAGCCAGTTAGATGACTAAAAATTAATCGTGCCACTCAAAAGAAGTTTCTAACTATTCTCAAATTTATTATGTAATCTGGTAACTAAAGGCTTTGCTGAACTATATGAGAATCCAAGATCCTCTAAGAAATTATATCATTATGCCTTTTCAATACAAATCCTGTTCAAAAGTGCTAAGTAAAATGTAGCAGACTATCTTGTATTTCTTTAATAGCTATCAATAGTAATAAAAGGATAAATAAAAACCATCTGTTTCTGCAGTGAACCCTGAGTTAGGTTTTAAAATCTCTGTTTCAAGGCACAAATCAGAATAATTCCATTCCACTTATAGCCAATAGAAACCTTCGTGATTAATACCAATCTTACAACTTTCAGTTTTGTTAATGCTTAAAGCGGTGTTAGTGGTGTTTAAGTCTCAGCCTTGTTTAATGTATAAAGTGGAGACTGAGCATTTATGACTCAAAACTAGCAGAAAAAAAAAAAAAAACTTCTGAAGCTCACTGCTTATGAACCATATGTTAACAGTAATCTCCAAGATCCTTTAACTGAGAGGACTGTAAGTCTGGTTGGCTCAGTGGCCACACAGAAAGGGTGAACGCTGACATTTTAGTTCCTCCTCCTCCCTGGCTCTCTGATGGACTCAGCAGCTTGCCTGACTAGTCTTACTCTTCATTTGAACACAGAGCTTCTCTTAGCAAGGGCCCCTGTGAACCCTCCCAGGGCAGTGAAGGTCCCTTCCTCCCCCATGGGCATCTACGGGCCATGAGTACTGTGACCTACAAAGGCTAGTTTTGTCATTTCGGCTCCTTAATCTCAGGCTGAAAGATGCAATTAATGGTACTCCATAATTTAAAGAGTGATTGATCATTAAATCATCTCATCTTTTCTCCAAGATCTCTGTATACCTCTGTTGTCCATAATGAATCTAGCAGTTTCCTGAATGGGCTGAACACGTCTCTGGGATGTCTTGCGCTTGCTGCACATCTGCAGGCCACCTGGGCAGCGTGTGCTCAGCACTCCGGACTCATCTGCACGTAGCTGACAAATTGGAAGCATATTGCAGAGCAATACAGAGCCTACACAGTAAATTATCCGGGCCTGTGTAGACAAGTTTGGGATTGGGCAGTAATCCCACAAAAACCCATACAACCCTTTAATGCCACTGGAAAAACGATCTGGTGCCCAATAAACAGGATGGTACCTGAGCACAGCACAGCTGAAATTTTTCCATAATAGAATCTGAAAGGGTCCCTGATGGAGCCGAATTCTCAGCCTGTTCCTCCCTCAACATCTTGGAGAACTTCCTTTGGTCCCGAGTGGGTTAACATGGGTGGTGTTACCCCAGCATGACTGTTAACCCAGTCTGGGCAGTGGCTCTAAGCAATGGGTGGTAACAAAAACCAACACTTGAAATCACTGACTTGAAACCTTTCTTCCTGTCAGCAGATTTTTTGAAGAGCCCCAAAAGTGGGTGTCAAGGTCTCTAATTAGAAAGATCCTCCAGTAGCATAGTCAAATCGCACAACTTAATGTTAAATCATAGCTTACATACAGACAAATTCTGCTGTATTTAGCTAAACCTAACAAACATGAGCTTGTAGTAACATCTTGGAGTCAGTGGAATCATAACTTAAGCAATAACAGCTTGATCTGGAAGTCTACATAGTTTCACCAAATAACTATAGCATCAATACTTGAAAGTCAGTACATTAAACAAAATGGCATAATAGATAATTCCTATTTCTTCCCAAAGAAATAGAAATAAATCTAAGACTAGCATTAGGAATTATTAAAGTATGAGGAGGAATATATTTGATGTCAGTAGAATTTTTTAAATTATCCTGTTATTGTGACTAAAGAACCTAGTCACTCAATATGTCATTAAATGCTTTTCATTTGCTAAGGCTTCATGGGCCATGTACAGTTTTAGTTATTTAAAAAATATTATTTGTAAAATGTAAGCAAAAAGAAAGAAGCCATTTATTTTTAGTGTCATATTGTCTGACTCTCTTCATACCCTGCAGATGTTTCTCACCACACAATGATATATAAGAATATTATAATTGGCAAGAAGACTGCTGTGGATCAATGCATCGGCATCTACCACTAATGGGACCCTCCTCACCAGTTCAGCCTGGAATGTCGTTCAAGAGCTGTAGAGGTGGGGGACAAAAAAAGAAGCATGCTCCCTGATTGTAATTCACCTTGATAATCAAAGCACTTTGGGCTCTCAAACTATGAAAGCGTGTCCACTGTGAAATCCTGAAATTGTACATGTATCTGCCAAGCTGTCAAGTCTGATTTTCACTCTTCAACGTTTCCCTGCTTCTCCAAGCACAAGTCCTCTGAGACACAGTGAGCAATGAGCAGCATCAGATTCTGCCTGTTACCTCTGAACAACTGAGCATGGTTGGCTTGAAATCCAGCCTGCCCCTCCTTCCTGTGAGCACCTTCCCTCCTGAATTTTGCCCCCTTCTCCCATCTCTTCTCAGAGGTTTCTCCACACCTTCCCTCCACTCCTTGATTGCTGCTTTTCTGGGTCTTGCAGTCTACCCTTCTTTCATATTAAAATTCATCTCTGGATAGTGTCTTCAGAAGCCCAAATGACATAATAAAATATATAAAAATCATGTAAAAAACAAAATCAGGGACTTACCTGAGCAAGAATTCATTTCAGTTTCTCATTTTATTTTGATGTCAATTCAGCTCAGGAATTTACTTTTTTAAACCTTAAAAGTTTTTGTACGATGAAGAAATCCCTTCCACTGTGACAAAGTCTTACTTCCAGAATTTCGCATTTATCAGTCACTTGATCTTTAAAAGTTTGAGAAAACATCACTATCCTGGCTCCTTTCTCTCATTCAGGATTGTCAGCAACATTCTGGACTTAGATTCAAAAGGCTGCCACAGTACTCAGCCACCCACAGCACCGCAGATTTTAAGCCTGGAAGAGGTCAACTGGAGCATCCAACTGGATTTTCCAAATCATATTGTGTCTTCCCCATTTCGAGCCTCAAATTTCCACTAAAGACAAGGCATAGCTAAAGTCAAGAGCAGACTTCACAGCTGTTGGCTGCTTCTGTGTTGGCCAACAGAAGTTCAGCAGTGATTTTGTGCTGCTCAGCTTTATGCAGCTGTAAGAGACCTTGGTTTTAGAGACAGGTGCTTAGAGCTTTCTGGAGACCAAGCATTCATAAATGTGTTATTGCTGTCTCGCACAACCCCCCCAGTCACTCAGGGAGCCTCAAAATCACTGCACCTCCACAGCCTGCTCCAATGTGCCACAGAATTCCCCTAAAAGCTTCTTGTTCAAGCCCACCTGGAATTGCTATTCCCTCCCCAACCCATTCAACCACTCTCCGAGTCCTCACATCCATCCTCAATATATTTTGCTAATTTCTTCTGCACCCTCTCTCCACAAGGTTGTCTTTCTCATCTATCCATGCACAGATTTCCATGAGGGTAACAGCAGCTCCTTAAGCTTTGAGAGATACAACCTGGAGCTGCTTCTTTTCTTTCAGAACATAGATTGTTCATTTGGTCCAACACCTCATCTTTTTCTTGCAGCCCCTCACTGGCACCTTTTTCTAGGACAGCAAACATTAACTATCTTTATTTTCAAGATGCCTGATGCATTAATGTTATTTTTTTTTTTTCCTAATTACTGAGGAGACAATACCCACCTCCAGTTTTCCAATAGCAACAGAACTTAAAGAAAATCCATACAGTCCAAGATCACTGCTCTGGTAGTTTTTGGTATAATAAATAAACTGGTAAGAGTTTTGACTTCTTTCCTCAGTAATTGTGAGAGTTGAAACAGCAACAGAAAGAATGCAACCAATTCTGCTTCTGTCTCATGTGAACAGGACATTACAAAAGAGTTGACAATCTGACAATTTTCAGCGCAAGTTTTAAATAGCTTTAGGAACCTACAGTTTGTACTTCTTTTCAGTTCAGAAATTCATTGTATTCCATAGACTCAAACAATGTTTGCATGAAAAGGGCTACAAACATTTTAGAAGAGTTGACTTGATTAATATTTATGAATATATTAAGGACATTATGTATTATACCAGCACACATGTGGAGCAAGAATACAATATTTTACTGTTCACTGGGATTTTATCGGACATTAACAAACACCTCTGCTATGCTGCAGAGCTTGATTCTTTAGCCACCCAGGAAGGTTAGTAATAAAGATAAATAAATCTAGTACAAGTCATGAAATAACTTAGTGTAATTAGAGTGTGGTTCTTAAAGGTGCAGCATTAACATCCTCAGCAAATTCTGGAAGCTGGCAGAAGATGCAGATTTTTGTCTGTGATTCCAAACATTTAGGCCACACGTTATCCACAGGTACACTACACAGCTCTTCTCCAGCTATCCAGATTTTGAACAGGAAGCCCACGTGGATAACTGTGGCAGGAGTCATTCTGACTCTCTCACTCCTTCACGCATATAAAAGATACGTTGGAAAATATTCCTAAATTGTTCAAGAGTGACAGGAACTTACCACAGCTAATTCATCTGCAAAGTCCTATTCAGCCAGACCAAAGTAAAAATCATGTTTGTTTTTGAAGTTTGACCAGTTTTCACCCGAGCTTCAAAAAGGAAGCACTGTTCTCCCCTCTCCTTCCAGCTGCTGAACTCTGTAGATGATGGGATCTGTTTGAAATTTTACTTTTATTTAAAAAGCTTAAGGCAAAATTCTACTTTCAGATCTGCAGAGAGTGTCACAACAGAGGTGTTCTGCTCTCCTCACAGGCACAGAGCTGGTCTGCTCCCCTTCATCTATTGTCCTGGGAGCCACTACCATGCAGGGAGAACACATGGGGGACTAAGACCTTTTGTACAGACCAAAGAGTACTGGGTGCAATGTAAAAAAATTATACACCACTGGGCTGCAGAGCTTCAGCAAACCATGCACTCTCACCTCACTCTACTTAGCTCAGATGTGAAGGAGACGTGTTTTTAAGCAAAAATAATCACGGAATGAAGCACATTATCAATGAGGGGGGAAAATGAGATTCCTCCATCTCCTCCATCCAACAACTCTTCAGAAACTCAGTGGCCTTTGTCCCTAAGACACAATGGCATTATGATCCTTAACGATATTGTTGTACATCAGTACTGGGAAAGATTCACGTGACAATCCTCAACACCAATATGTATTAATCAGCAGGAAAGGTCCAGAGCTAGAAACACGTCTCTACCCTTTTATTGTATAGCAGTAAGTTCCTACTACCAACCCACATACTCTCACTGCTCTTGGAGAAGCTGTGTATATAGAAATGCAACAGCACCTTTTGCTTGAACATTACAGATCTACACAGCTACCAATGAGACTTGCAACCTTTCCCCTATTTACACAGTGGTGGCACAGAGACAACCATGAGAAAGACCCTTGTTCAAGTAATAGGACACTGTGAACATGTGAAAAAGGATTTCTGGAATTTTAAGTGTTTTGTATGTGCAGAAACACCAGTTAAGTTCACATCATGGCTCTAGATTTGTTTCTCCTCATATTGTTAGTACACTGTGAATTATTTTCATGCTATCCATAGGTGATTTGAAAGTGGACTTGTGTGTGAGTGGCTGTGCATGCATACACGTCCTGTGGCTACGGTATTTCTCACACCAGAGGTGGAGATTCTTCTAAATCTGATTTTATGGATGGAGAGAAGAAACAGAGGAGAAACGCTCTATCAAAAAGGAAAGAATGTCAAAGTGTGGGAGTTCTACCCAGATTTCTGGATCACAATTCAATAGCCCAATGCCACAAAAGTATTTTTCTTTTCAACTTCTGGATGAACATTATTTTAAATCTTTAAAACAGGAACAAAACTAGAGGCTATCTACAGTTGACTCCAGAAATATTCTATAAGAACTTTCCATTTTTATTTAATTGTTTTTACTTCCAGAACACCTGATACATAGAAGTCCCCGAATTAAAAGAAAAAAAATAAAGTTTGATTAAATGTATTCTGTCACATTATATATATTTTATCCAGTTACAGAAGACAAAATCTTAACAGCACTGCTTTTGAATCACTCCAGAGCATTCAGCAGGAGTCAATTTATACTGCAAGAGAATGATGATGTACCTCAACTCATTTTAATTTCAATAATTGAATGAGAAATAGGAAAGCTTACTGAAAGGACTGTATTCTGGTCAAAGACTAATGAGAAAATAGTTTTGAGCCTCTGAGTCAGCGGGTGTCATGGTAACAATGCATTATCGAAATCTGATTAGCATGCCCAGCAGCTTTATAAATGATAACACGCTCTTCTAATTGTCTTTTCCCTTCTTTCTCTGTGATGAGTTTTATATTCATAACAGGTAAGGGGTAAGGCAGTGTTCTGTTTATCTGCAAGTTAGACTTAGGATGTCCAGCATGTTCACAAACTCTGTGCAATAGAAAAATTTTTCTACCATCTTAAAATAAGAAGCTGAGCTTTCCATTTCTCTCCTCCTATATTGTATGCAATTATTTAAGTTAAATATTATTCTTTTACTTTTAATGTATAAAATTATTTCTAAGGATATACACACGAAAAAGAGAACATGGAGACACAAGCATCTTAAGAAAAAGCCTGTTTCACAGGAGAAAGAGATGCATGAGAAGGGTGAGTGCATGTTTAATTCACCTCAGAAAGCGTGACTCCATGTTCCTGAGGTTTTGAGAAGAGGGAGGGGATTTCCTTATGTTCAGAAGATTGTGTGTGTTTGCTAACCCATTACAATACCAGAAATCAGGAAGAACCACAAGTTAAACAGGATACTTTTCCTTCTCATGAAGGAAAGAGCTAGTATTGCTTCATAAAATAAATACAATGAAAATACAAGGTTGGAGGTTTAAAAATGCTCTTTTTTGTAAGTGAATCTCAGGTGAGTTGCCTGGCAGACCTTTATTATAATAACAGTAAAGAACTATTACAACTGCAGCCTCACAAATCTGATGCAAAATCATTTTAACATATAGAGGCTCAGTGTTAACAAATGGATATTTTTTTTTTTTCTGAGAGTAAAACGGCATTCTATTTTTCAACAGAATGACCAAGAAATCTACTTTATGTTTGGCCTATTCTCATGACCCCTGTAACCTAAATATTTATTTCTCATTTTCAGTGTTCACTTTTATTTATTAATTCAGCTTCAAATCTGTATAAAGGAGGAATGCTCATGTTCTTATTCTCTAGGTAAACTCCAATACTCTTAATCATATGACAAATAATGCCTAATATAAGAAATCAACTTTTCTGTATTTTATTAATAATGGAATCGTGTTTGTTATAGTGCATGAACACGGAGAAAATGAATATAGCGAGACCTAAAAAGCTTATTACTCCTTGTTACGTGCACTGGCACATGGACAAAGTTTAAGATGTACAAAATACTAAAAGCAATCAATCTTAAGTCAACACACTGAAAGCCAGAGGAACATTTATCTACATGTTTGGAAATTCAGCAGAGAGCGCAGGGTTACACTGAGAATAGAAAGTCATCAAAGCAGGCCAGTGAACAAAGAAAGAGCAAACAAGTACTCCCCAGAAGGGATTAGTGGGAGTTCAGGGGACTGTTTGCACTAACCTTGGATGGAAGCAGCAGCCTGAGAGCCGATCAGTGTGACCTTCACCTGCCATGATGATGTTCCCATCAGGTAAAGCCCACATTTTCCAGAGGTGGTCATCACTGCCAGTGACTACAACATCTTTCTGGGGATGTAAAGCCAAGCTACAACAGAAAAGAAAGGCAGATTACATTCTGTATCAATTCCATTCTATGTGAAATACACAGCAGTGAGATTCATTTAACTCAGGGCAACAGCTACATAGGACTTTGATTCTGGAGGGACTGAACAACTAGTGATCTAGTGATGCTCCCTGTGCTCTTACGAATTTAAAATACATGCTATGTAGGTGAGCTTCTGCTGCTACTGAAGAAAACAACAAAACATGACCAACCTTTGTGAAACCAGAATTGTTTTCACACTGTCCTGAAGTTCCAGTTGATTAAAACAATCAAATATGTCTTAAAATACTCTGTTAGATTATGTTCTTACAAACATGCAACAGGGTAATGGATGAACAAGCCACATGAACGTGAATCACTTTTTCACGCACCCAAAATAACTTCAAAAGCATTGGCTTGTCAGTCTGCTGCTGATGGCCAAAGGGAAAAGGACAAAAGGACTCTGCTTTTTTGTTTTGTTTTGTTTTCTCCTTCATTGTGCCCACAGGTCTAAAGTCTCCCACCACTGAGAAATAACCCAAATGATAATTACAGTCCAGGAGCTACAGTCTTTGCCATCACTTTAGCACCTATTCGCTGGGACTAGGTCAGAAAATCCATTTCAATTCTATACTCAAAGTGTGTTACATGTTTTCATTTTTTATTATATAGCACACTGGGATGTAATGGAAATCATACACTTATCACACCCCTATACTGAAAACTCAGTTTATTTTTGATTTGGCAACTGCAGTGCAGCTTAAAATGGATCCAGGGAAGAAAATAAATCTGTTGGAAAGATAACAAGTAGTGTATTTCATATGGATTTGGTTATTTGATTTAAATTATTGTAATGCTTTACTATTTCTTGAACATCAAAGAGTATCTAGGAGTTGACTTAAGTCCCAAGAGTAGATTATTTAAATACATTAAATCTGGAGTTCCGAATCACAACGCAACAATGGGGAGCGGAATCACAACCTGTGTGTGCACCTATTTCAGTTGCACATCAGAGCTGACAATTTGCAGAGAAAAATACTTGTTAAAACCAAATGAGAGTAGAGAGAGACGATGCTACGCAGCCAAATGGGAAGAAAAAAGAGGTCCTAGAAGGCATGCTATTATAAAAATCTCTGTTTTAATACTACCTTTCTCCTGCACTAAAATTATTTAATAACATTCCTAAAGCAGAACCACAGCTTCTACTATATTGGGAAAAATAATAGCCTCCATCAAATCTATGCTAAAAACATATTTATGTCAACTAGATTTTCATCAGAAAACACATCTCCTTGCAGTTTAAGGCACAGTCTAGGAAGATTTCTAAAGATTCATCAGTTGAATTCATCTGCTCAACCAAGGAGCCTGGGTTTTACTCATTCTCTAGTTTCTTAGAGAAAAAAAAAAAAAAGTTTTCTATCTTTGCCTAAAGAAGAGAAACTTTCTTTGCATTTATAGGAAGAAAAGAGGAGGGAATGATGCTATTTAAATTCTCCAGAGATGTACAGAAAGCAACTGTATCACTTAGATCGGCCACAACAGATATCTAGAAGAGCAAGGAGGGAATAGAGATAAAAGGAGAGAATTAAAGGCTGAAAGAAGGCACACCAGTGGCTTGCAAATTACAGGATGAGAACTGTCCCAGAATCCCTCTACTATCGGAGACCTCTGACATGCCAGAAATCCCATTGCTGTTTTCTGCAGCATGCATAAGCACGTAGCATTGTTATTCTGGGGACTGCTAAAAAGGAGACCAGCTTCACAGAAAAATGAGCGGGCTAATAACTATTAAGACAAATCCATCAGGGTTGCACACAGAGTCTTCTCTCAGCCTCTAAAACAGCAGACCTTCCTCACTGGCACACACCTGGCCGTGCACCGCACGGGAGCAAAACCAGTGCAGGAGTATCTTTTACTTGCTAGCAACAAGCTCCTCAGCTCTTCTGGACACAGCAAGGGAATGGCAAGGGAAAAAGAAACAGAAGTGGATTCAGGAAGACTAGGGAGGGAGACGAGAATGCCTGTTGCAAAACCCTCGACAGCACGTGCAGGAAGCTTAAACACCGATCCAGGCCTGTCTATGATGCAGTTAAAAGACTGGATTCTTCTCTTTTGGGAACAACTTTATTATTGTGTTATTTAGAGAAAACAAACAAGAAAACAGTGTCATATGGATGCAGTCTACATTTTACTTTTCATCTCTTTCAGCTATTTCAGATACCCTCCAGTTCTTCCCTCCAGGTATTTCTGCTATCAGCCGCGTGCATGCCTGTTGTGAAGACTTTCCATCAGTTATCTATTACATTCTTCCTAAATATCTGCCTTCTCAGTTCCCAAGATGTGTTACACAATCTAACTTAAATCGCCTGCAGTCCACCGTTCGCTCAGAGAGAAGTTAATCTACTGGCTCCCTCCAGATCCCGACTCACTTTCTGAGCAGCCCCTGCCCACGGGCTTGGATGCGAGCTGTGCCATCATTCACCCTGCCTCACCTCCCAGGAACGCTCTTCCTGTTCTTGATCCTCCCAACACACTTCCAGTCCAATTGCTGAAATGTCCAAACTGCTTCAGTGACTAGATGATCCTAACGAGCTTTGAGACAATCCATAAAGTGAATTTCATAGGGAAGAAAAGATCTTGCCGTCAGTATGAAGCCTGCTAGCTTATTTTTCACAAGCTTTTAATTGCAGAGCTCTTGTATAATGTTGCTGCTGTCCAATGTTTTTTTTTTTTTTTTTTTTTTTCTCCATGCCATTTTTACAGGCACACAGTGAACACTATTTAATTAACAGCAAATTTGTGACATAACCACTGTTGAGCTGCTTCTGAGAAAGGGGAGACCATTCATCCAAAAGGCGTTCTATATGCAACATTAATTAGGCACCCTTGTCTTCATTTCTGGCAATCCAGCATTGTATAGATTTTTGCTTCATCTCTGTTCACAGGGTCTAATTATTTCCAGCACAGAAGACTTTGGGTAGATTGGAATGGAAATCAATAATGGAACATGTGTGATAGGAACATTAGTTTTCTCCTCCTCCTCCTTTGGGATAGAAGTGGGATCAGAGGAGACTCAGCCAAGAAAAAAAAAAGAAAAACAACACCCACAAAAAAAACTCTCAGAGATCTGCTGCTGTTGAGTATATAAATACCCATGTTTACACAACTCATTCTGGCATTGTAAGACATTCTCATCTCTTCAGCACTTGCCATGGTAGATATATAGTGCTCCCAGTAATTTGCTTTCAAAACAATCATTGATTATTTTAATTTATTTTGACTGAAGCATAAATAAAAATATGTTATCTTCAGATGCAAAATACTCTCTATTTCAGCATGTACTACATTTGATCATTTCACACATATAAAATCAACCTTCAGGTTAAAAAGTGTTAAATCCAAAGCTGTCTGCGTAACCTTAACTGTGTGCTTGTTTTAATACAAACACTAACTACATTGCACTGAGGCAAGGGAGATTTCAGTTAGATGAGAAGGAAAAATTTCTGGCAATAAGGTTTCTGAAAGATTGGAACCGATAGCCATCTGACATCGTTAGCCTGTGTTTAAAGCTTTCTGCACACCTATCACGTAGTACCTAGGTAGATTACTTCCATCGTGGTTAGCAGAAGAGACTGGTTGGTGTCTCGAGGTTCCCTGAAGTCCTAATGTAGCAATGTTCCTGCTGAGCCCCGGTTCGTTCAAGGGACAAAACACAGTGCTCGTATGTGAAGAGCAATTATAAAACAAAGAAAGCATCATCTCACACCTCTGCTAAGGCATAACAGCAGTTAAACGCAGTTGCACAGGGGCAGGGAAGTAAGGTTTACAAAAACCCCTAAAATTTTGAAATCATTTTAGTGGCTAAAGTATCTCACAAAATCACCACATATTCAGCCTTTTTTACTAGCGCCCCAGAGATCTCAGGAGATAGCAGGAATAGGAGTTGTCCAGAAATAAAAATCTAACCTAAAGAATCTAAAAATTAGGCACCCTGAGAATGAAGAATGCAAAATTAATGTGACTTATCCAGCCTCACCCAACTGATCCACGGCAGAAACAAGGACAAAATCCAGTTTTCTGTGATTGCACATATAGAAGTTACACATAAAAGTATGTTCTCAATATAGACAGCATTTAGCTGCCAAATTCTAATACAGCATTGTACTGAATATCACTTGCGATATGTAATTTTTAGAACTTCATGATTTGATCAAATTTATTTGCATTCTCAGATACTGGCAAAGACGACTGTTGTTAATGCCAGTAGCTGCTTTCAAAACAGTAAGCTCTTCTGCTGCACTTCTTGCTCCAAAATATGAGAGCAGCAGAGTTCCTCCAAGATTAAAAAAAAAAAAAAAACCCAAAACTAAAACAAACATATAAACATTGCAGCTAACGTTTTCTTACACAAAAATTCAGCCTTACTCACAATACCAAGCACAAGAAACTCTGGTCCTAGTACTTACATTTGGGTGAAGTCATAAACTGCTGAAAACCTCAGTTTTATAATGGAAACTGTTGGGAAATTGCCGGTATTTCTTTCTCTACCATCAAGCACTCTAGGCGTATCAGAATGGAAGAACAGTGTGGACTTTGAAGGCAAGGACACAACACGCACTGAACTCTAGAGGATGGCTACTGATTATGACCTCAAACAAGAACAATAAAGTATGTGCCTAAATACAAGGACATCAACAGCCCTACTGAAATCAGTGATATTGTTCACACGCATATACTTAATTATATTGCTGGACTGCGCCCTGAAAACTGAAAAGAATTTGTAAAAGCCGAAATAGTGCTCCAGTCCCAATTTTGCTGGTCACCAGCCAGTCACGCCGAGACCCAAGACAGGTTAACCAAACCATCAGGAACAGTTTCTGTAGCGATGGGTGGGCAGATTGCATGACCTGGTCACATTTTTTGACCTCCTGTATTCACAACAGCTTTTGAGGCAATACCCCCCCCCACCAGCCAGTGAAGTCTCACATGCGGCTGCTCCCTGTGGAGAACTGGCACTGCTTCCTCTCCTCTGCGGCCGCACTCCGAGGATCTAACTATAATCAAGGTAAATCTCTAAAATTATGATAGGTAAAGAGGTAGAAGACCGCACAAAAAAATTCAGGTCAATAGAAAGGCTGATTATTACCTCACAGTTGACTGAAAGGCGACAGCTGGCAGTCATGAAAATCCCTTCACTTCACGAGCAGAAAGGGAGCAACAGGAAAACATGGAGTTCATTCCTTTGTTTGCAACACCTTTTGGCATATCTCTTACTCTCCTCATCTACGTAATGGCGGTGCAGTGGGGATGAGAATGAGAAAAAAAACAAAAGCAAACAGCAATATTTTGTACAGGGCATAACCGGGGAGGTGCTCTGCAGTGTCAGCTTCTGGGAGGAAAAGCTGTGGCTGCCCCGTGCCAGGCACAGCCGGCTCCCACCGGCTCCGCTGTGGACCCACCACAGGATATGGTGGAGCCCATCGCTGACACTGGTGTCGCCTCTGGGAAAACATTAAAGAAAGGGCAGAAAACGTTGGATGGGGAGAGGAGGAGAGAATAGGAGCTCCGTGGTGCTAGAGCAGGTTATCGCCTGCAGACAGCCCATGTGGGAGCAGATTTTCCTGACAGGAATTGTGGGCCATGGAGAGCCTACACTGGAGTCGACTTTCCCTGAAGAACTGCAGCTGTGGAGAAACCCCACACCAGAGCAGGAAGGAGCAACAGAGAGAAACTGCTCCATCCTGGCCTTTCCCCCCTGCCCCTCATGGAAGGGTCAAGGGGTCTGCAGCAAAGGAGTGAAGGAGAGTTGGGGCGGAAGGAAAGGTGCTGCTTTCATGTTTGTCTTTGTTTCTTACTACTGGAATCTATTTTAATGGGCAAGAAATTAAATAAATTTTCCTTAAGTTGAGTCTATTTTGCCCGCGACAATAATTGGTCTTTATCTCGGAGCCATGCGCTTTTTCAGGCAATTTTCTCCTGCCCTGCTGAGGAGGGATAGTGAGAGAGCGGCTGGGTGGGTGTTTGGCCCTCAGCCAAGATTAACCCACCAATAAATTAAAACCAAACACCACAAAAGCATAATCAATGATTTTGCCCACTACAACTTATCCTATTATATATTCTTTGAACAACATGTCTCTAATATAGTTATTTCTACCACCTTTTTATCTTGGCTTGAGTTATCCAGTCTCACCAGCCAGAATACTTCAGCAATAATTATAACCCTGACATTTAATTCATGGTTTTATTATGCAAAGGTAGCATAACTGAAAAGCTTTGCATTCCTGTTTGAGGTCTTAAAATTTATCTTTTCCTGACAAAATGGAAGAGGGAAAAATGCTTTCAAAAGAGAAAGTAAGAGCTAAAACAAACAAAAAAAGGATAAAGCAAAAAAACACAAAAAGAACGTAAGCAGGGAGAAATACCCATAGCACAAAGCTAATATCTTTTGTTTCATTTGTGTAAATGCCTGTCTGGAAGTCAGTGATAGATCACGCCCACAGCGATGCTTAAAAAAAATCTCTATCCTGTCTAGTGACGTTCCTGGCTGCTTCCCAAGCTCCTATGACTCAGGATTTGTGAGGGAGAAAACTTCCTGGGATCTCAACATACCTAAAGTTAACCTTCTAGACTGACCAGCAGATCTTTGTTCACCTTAGAAAGTAATTAGAAAATAGTCTTCCAGAAACTTAAACCTCTATCTCTAAAAGGCCAAAAGACTTAATAACTTACAGTGCTAGCTTATGTACTTACTCTATTCACCATGCACACAAAATCTTCAATTTTAGCTGTATAGCAGGAGCAAACATAGTTATTCTTGTGAATAAGCAAAATAAATTCATGCACTTTCTAACTTGCCCAGACCAGCTCTCCTCTCAACAAAAAGCAACTTTCAGAAATTGAATGCTCCATACCACATACAATGCCTCTACAAATAATTATACTAAACACATCGTTATAACTCACAGGTACAGACGTAGTTGTAGTGATAAATTAATAAAGTCCATTTTGTGATGCTTTGTCTTTGATCACTTTCTGTTTATCCACTCTGTGTGCAATTATCACAACGCATTCATTTGTATTAGCTCTGTGTTGTAACACACTTAGGTTTTACCACCTTAGATCTGGTTATGTACATGCTGGGCCAGTCTAAAATAATTTTCTTCTTAACAACTACATTTGGCCCTGCATCAAATCTTAGAAAAATTCAAAACTATCCTGTTGATCTGCATGTGTTTTATTTAGGTCTCAGTCCTTTGAAGATACACGCACGTTCCTGAATTATGCACTGCTGGGAGTCCTGATGATTTCACAGCGTATTAACTTAAAAACATACATAATCCTTTTCAAGATAGAGCTCTTAATCAGATCAGAGAAAGAGAATTTTTCTAGAATCTATATAATAACATGCAAATTGTTTATGTCATTATAGTCTCCTGTATTGTGAACCTCTGCAACCTAACGTTAAGCCTTTTATCTGGAATGCTTGTAAATAACTACTGGCATGAATCTAAATCACTTCTTAGAGAATCTTTACTTATTCATTCCTTCCTTTTGCTTACAAGGCTGTTGATAATTAATGCTGGCCAAAAAAAAAAAATCAAAAAAATCACTTAAGTCTACAATGTTACCTGTTACATTACAGAAACAGTGCATTTCTAACTTGCCTTAAACCAAAGCAGCAGGCAACTAACAGATCTCCATCTCAATCCAGAGAATGCAACTGTATATTTTCAGTCTGCAAAATCTCTGAGAGCTTTGAGGGGGGTTGTGGTGGTGGTGTTTTGTTTTTGTGTTTTTGTTTTTTTTTGTTGTTGCTGTTGTTTTTTATGGTTTTTGTTTGTTTGTTTGGGTTTTTTTCAAGTTGTCATACGATTTAGATGATGACAGAGCTGTGAATAGAACAAGAAATCAAATAGTTTGGGGTAATCTTTGTAAGACTGATGGTGCTTTAAAAAAACCCAGCTAACTCGGGAATTATTCCCTGTGATTCCAGTAGCTCACAAACTCTTATTGAATACGTATTTGAATCAATTTTTCAAGCTTAGTCAACTTACTAGTTAGCCAGCATACTTTAAAGAGCAGTAATTAAGCCAGAAAGAGAAAGTGAATGAAAGTAGCAACAAACAAGTAGATGCAATTAATATGTTAAAACATTGATGACCCTTCCCAATATCTTCCCTTTGTAGTGAAAGCTGTACTTCCTCTCCTGAAATACCATGACTCATACTGCCCATCACCATGTAACTAATCGTTTACTATCACTTCCTTTATGAAATATGCTACATCTTTTAGGGAAAGGCAGTCCCATATGAGTATTAAATTACAGCATTCAGAGTAGTATTGATACAGGATTAGCTTAGATCTGCAGTGAAGAAAATTCTGAAAGAGATCGCAGCTCATAGGACAACTCTCCAGAGCAGCAGGGAAGAGGCTATAGATAACTAGGGTTAGACCATGAGCAAACCTTGGCAAAGGAACACCATGTATATTTTTACTCTGCACTTGTGGCAGTGAACCACTTCACAGGCAGAGAAGCAAAGGGATAGGCAATGTAGGCAAACTGGCATAAAATTTTCCCTACTCAATACAGAGTTGTTGGCTATTTTTTGATCTGTGCATTAGGTACTTGTTGGGTACTGAGATAATAGCTTGTCTTCCTTTGTAATGAAAGGCAAACTGATTTTCTAGATGGCAATTTTAGCTTGACCAACTTGAAAAGATGCAGATTGCTTTCGCAAAAGCTTCTACCTGTGGCCTGGTTTGAATTAGTGTTGTTCATTACTGTTAGCAATTTCCAGTCTTCTGTTGCATGGCAGATTTTTCAGATGATTAGGATCAGTGTTGTGGTATGTAAGAGTTTGGAACGAAAACTACTTGAAACTTGCCAGTTGGTAAATTCTGTTAAATTATCAAGGTTGATGAAAGAAAATATTTAAAAATATAATTTGCAATTAGAGCATCAAACTGTCAACTCACATTTCTAAATTAATCAGAAACCGAAGCATTAACTCTTCAAGGTCAGCTTCCCTCCTGTGTTTGTTTCTCACTTCTGAAGGCAGGGTACTACGCTCTGTGCTCAGTACCATAATGCTGAAGAATGCTTCCATCAACAGAATTAATGGAAACTCTTGTGGGAAGAAAGTTACATAAACAAATAGTTTCTTCACAGTTAGGACTAAGAGGCAAAGTTGATACATACGAATCCTGTTCTTCCTCTGATGATCTCTGTAACCAGACATGTATGTATGAGAGAAATGGATTTTAGGTTCAGAGAGGATCACAGTAATTCTCTAGTCCCACGATCCCCAAGTTGTAGGCTGCAGAATCCCGGTGGCATGCAAAGCTCTGCTAAGTAGCTTGTCTATCCCCACAGCTGTGCAATTTTCCCCACTGAAGAAGGCTGTTCAACTTTTCCACGACATTTCAAGAGAAACATTTTTCAAGCTATTTGCTCTACTCTCATTTCCTGCACAGAAGTACAGAAACATATGCTGAAAGGCATCATCCAGTCCACCTTGTGCTAAGGAAGGGTTGTGCAGACTCACCCAACATTGATTTGTAGAACTTTTCACTGAAAAGGGCGTTCTACAACACCTCTAGGCGGCTTTTTCCTGGGGTTCATACTTCAAAAAGCGTTGTCTAAAACACAACCTTCAGCACTCTGAATGCAAATTAGAGACCTCCCTTAAATCTTATCTCAGGAATACGGAGAACAATTTCTCTCTACCTTTTGTCTTAAAATCTTTATATATCAGCTGATTGTTATTAACATTGTCTTAAACTAGGTAAACTCAGTTCTCTAACTGATGCAGTTTTCTAAATGTTTTTAAAAGTCATGACCAGACATGGATACAATAAGTCAACTCTGACCTCACTAACCCTGATTTGGAATAATTAGCCAACGTTATAAACACCACACACTCCAGAATCCCATTTCCTTAGTTTGCAACAGCAACGCATTCTAGATTTTTTTACCCATATTCTTCTCTTGATGGGTATTCCCTATCTTGTATTTGTTTATCTGAATTCCTTTTTCCTAAATATATCATGTGGCATTTCACTTCATTGAATTTCACCTTGCTGATTTCAGACCATCTCTCCAATTTGCCAAGTTTATTTTGAATTCTGATCTGATACAGAAAGATATTTGCACCTCCTCACAGCCTGGCATCATCTGCATATTTTATAAGCTATTCTGTATTCCATCACCCTCACTGATAATGAAAATGCTGAACGGAACTGGTTTCCTAAGCAAATTCTCAAACTGAAATGCAGGCTGTGGAGTTCAACCAAGAGATTCTTGTGCCCAATCCATTACATTGCTTTGTACTAAAACTTATCCTTTAGAAAGGCACACAATACCTATTTTAAAACTTCAAATGCAAGAAAAGCCCCATTTGCATTGCTAAATTGTTGCAATAGTTAATTACGCTCTTTTTGTTTTTGCAGAACTTTACTTTAAAATCAGGCCAGCTTCATGCTCCAGCTGCATATTATACTCTGCTCACTACATCAGAGAGAAAATACTCATAGAAAAGATTGACTTATAGAATTATAGACTTACTGACTGATAGATTCTACCATATCATTCCTCAGAACTTCTATGGATTAATCTTCACAGACATTATTAACTGAGGTTAAGAATGTCTAAAACGTTTTGTGAGACTTGAACAAAGTAATGCTGCTTTAGGAGAATCAAGTCATATTTTTTGTTTGCAGTTTCTGGCTCTGCTACAGAATTATGTACAATCACTTGCAGAAAAATATTACCCTACTGGGCAAAGCTAAGCCCTTGAAGATCATGTAATTTCTAGAATATTTCCTATGTATTTGGCATATTTTGCAAATTCTCTCCCCACCTCCTCCCTGTCCCACCCCCTGCCCCATTTGTTGTCCATAGGCATTATGGGGAAGAAAACAGAAAGCAAAGCTCTTCAGTTCTAGGAAACAACCGTAGAGACACCCAGATCCACATTTCTTTACAAAAACTAGTAATAGCTCTCAGAATTCCCTTCAAAATCCAGCACGTACTGAAAAGAAAAGAATTTGGAATAGAAGAAATATGAGACTTATCCATTGTGGGACACGCACACACACAAAGCTGAAGACATGTTCCAAGTGCTGTTGCTTAAAGATTCAAAAAACAGAACAAAACAAACCACCCAACAACAAAACCAAACCTTTATCTAGTTCACAGCAGTTGTGACATTTATCCAGCCCTATAAAGCACATACAATTGGTCATATTCTCTGATTGCTTACATACCTACAGTTCTTCAGCGTAATACATACCTGCAAAAATGGAATGGAACACATACGTTCCCTTTAAGTGGTCAGGATTTGAATAACAGTTTGGTAACTGGAACATCACACACAGAAGGCAACTGTGATCGAGTCTATGGTGATGTCTGGACATGCCGTGCTGTCCTCCCTGGCACGGAAAGTGTATGGCTGCTTTCCCACCTTTCTCTCAGTCAAATTCCATTTATACCATTATCATCCTAATATTATAGTAATGAATGCAACATTTACATTTTGACAAAACCTTGAAATAATTTATTGGAATGAACATTGACCACACACAGAATAATAATCTTCATGGTCAAATCTCCCGATTGCCACATCTTCCTCTAAATCTTCCCAGACTCCAAAATTATAACATACCAGATCCTGTAAATTCTTAAATAAGGTGGTTCTAGCCCTTATAAAGATGCATTAAAGAAGATTGTCAGAAGAGTTTGAAATTATATAAACATTCACATATTAAAAATGACTGCTGGTAAGCATGAGTCTCTCTGATACATATGAGAGACATAGTCAAGTTGCAGGAGTTATCTGAAAGGTGTCTTTATCCCATCAATTAGATATTATGCTTTTCAAGACTTACTGACATCTACAAAACAAACCTCTCAAGGCTCAGTCATGCAAGATACAGATTTTCAATTCAAAGCATATTCAGAATAAAATGCCTTTTCCCAAGTCACATCCAAATGCAAATGATGGGATTCCAGACTTCAGTTTTTCACCTTTCTTAGTATTCTCACCATCCGCTACCATTTACAGACCCCAGCTGTATGTTCACAAGTGGTTCTAAATCTTACGATGGTCCTAACAACCTGTATCTTCTGCGGTGCCATGGAGTTAGGCTATTAACTAGCTGGCTACCACTAACCTCCTTAAACAGTGTCATACAGGAAGAATCAAGAAGACTTTCTAACCCTCCATGTAACCATTTTGTTGGCTGTGGTAAACATTCAAACCAAAGCCAGGCTCCTGCAAAGACAGCGCTTACATAGACTGTGCTGGAAGGGTATAAATGTACACACAACTAAAATGATTACTTATTTTCAACAACTGCAATTCTGTAGCAACACTAACCTCAAGAGTCAGCATTTATCCTGCTTCCAAATGACTTCTGATTCACTTCAAGCTGGGCTATAATGAAGGATAAAGATCAGTGTCAAAAGACCACTGCTGTTTTCTTCAGTGCTCATTAATGAGAAGTAACGAATACGTACTTTTAAAGTATACTACACAGCCCTGCTTCTAAAGCAGGAAAAAGAGGGAGAAAGTTGCCTGTCCTAGTGCTGTGAGACACTAAGTCATGACTCCAAAGGAAAGAAACATAGTGTCCATTCATAGAAAGACCTAGGATTTTCTAAGTGTTTGGTATCCTACATCTGAGTCTTAAAATAGCTAAAAACATCTGTTTCATTTTGCTACGGCCATTTTGTGTCCTGATGCATGGGCATCAGATAGCTCTTTTACTTTTATGACAGATAAAAAGCCCCAGATTGCTATACTTTCGTTTAGCAGACAAGTATTAGCCTGCAGAGAGCTAAGGACCTCTCAGGATCTGACCAAATGCCACCAAAAAAAAAAAAAAAAATAGCAAGTTTTCTAAAGTAATTTTTTTTTTTACACATGAAAATGGTAGTGTATCATTAAGGTGTCAGGGGATTATGAATGAGGAGAGAGGTTTCTGGTTATTTTTGACACAAGAGAGACTAGACTTATAGGGAATGCTATTAATAAGCCATCTATTCCGTAAAAAAGTAACGATGCCTTTAGGAAAGAGATGGATGAACTAGAGTACCTCATCTTGTGCAAGTCATTCAAAAAAACCTCATGTATATATTTGCAAGATTTGCATCTGATGAAGCAAAGGTATGGAGCACAACCTCGAAGAATAGTTCCCTTTTGAGAGTCAGCGTATCTGCATTGCTGCGTATTTTTACCAAGACATTGCCTATGTAGTGAACAGAATCTAGCATGCAACGTAGGAAAGGTTGCCAACAGCTACTTTAGAGAATCCTTCTGGATGAAATGTTAGGATACTCATTGATTGCCCGTTCAGTCACTGATGAGTCTGTATAAGTTTCAGCAGTATCTATATGTGTGACATCTGTATAGTATCTCCAGAAAGACCACACAAGTTGTGTTTTGTTTTGTTTTTTTTTCTGAAGTTCAAACCCCAGTTCTTCTAAACTCAAAATATCGGAACATTTCGTATCACTAAAAGTATCCCTTTGTACTAACTAAAAACAAACAACCTAAATGATGATTCTTGATCAGCTTTACGAAAAGAGCTGATCAAGTATAGTTTGTATGTGTAGCTCTCACACATTCTAATTTTAATATCTGCATAATACCATTTACATTTGATCAATATATACTGCAGACTGAATGCCCCCCTTCATGCCTATTGCAAGCTCAGTATTATTGTAAATTTAAGAACTGCTAGGAAGTAGAGTGCACAACAGAATTCTAGCCTATTTGTCATAGAAAAAAAATCATCAATATGGTAATTGTAGAAGTGCAAAATGCAGTTTAATGACCAATGCTGGCAATTTTTTTATTCCACATAGTAGGAAAACTAATGAAGCGCGTCTTAGATTAGTTTAGTGTAATCCTAGAAGCACTAAATAACACTTCCTATGTAAGTACTTTAAAGAGATTGCTTAAAGTAAAAACAACACAAAAGATTCTGCTCTAATGTTACAGATGCAGTACATAAGAGTTTAAATCACCATTAAATCAGCAATTACACTGACTATTTTTATTACCATTAATTACTCCAATTTGGCAGAATACTTCATGTCATATTAACTTCAATTTTAAGATGAATATTGTTCCAATTTCTAATAAAAAAACCCACACCACAAATAACATCCATTAGACAAAAATATCTAAAAATCCAAGTAAACAATACATTTTAGGGAAGCCACTCTATATAAAGCTATACTCATCTAAAAAGGAGCCTCATTGGTTCCCCCACCACGTGGAGTGAAACAGGAAAGCAATCTCAGCATGAACAGCTTAAACTCCCTGTCTTAAAAATGGCAACTGTAGAGAATAAAATCTCTTACAATAGCTATAGAGAGCTGAAGTCGAGACTCAGTCAGTGAAGAAGCGACGCTGGTACTCAAGTTCAGCTTATCAAGGAAAGGTGACGGGCACACCGCTCTCTCCCACGTGGCCATTCAGTGGTGTACTACGCAGGGCAGAGCAGTTTGTTATGTGCAGTGGAAGTTCGTAAGGCCAGCATTGGAGATGTTGAACACCCTTTTCCCCAGTTCACACCAAAAACATCCAAAGGAACATCCACAGCAAGTCCAGGGCCCGATTCTGCAAAATTCCTTCGGTGGCTTGAGAAAAGAAGCAACTACAGCAGCACTGTGTACCACAGAGCCACACATTTAATATAAAGCACCTGCCCTGAAACGGGGTCTTTCCCAAGTCTGTTCCAACAAATTCATTTTCATCCATCAGTCTCTTTACATACAGCTTGTAAGTGGTCAGCAAGAGTTACGCTCTCAAAGCGGTGTTTGGGACTGTGGCCACAGGAATCTCTTTAACATCAAGAGATTTCTTTACATGCCAAAATGCTATTTTCCTTTGCATGTAACAGGGATAGAGTTTTGCACTGTTCACACTTGAGTCCCTGCAGCCAGATGCTAAAGCTAATGTAATCAATAGAAATCCGATGTTCATTTAAAGGGACTTGTACAGAGAACTGCTTAGAAGAAAAAAAAATACCATTAAAGTTCATGGGAATTTGGACTGACTTAGTATTTCAGCATATAGCACTGTGCAAACAGTTGCTTAATGTGCTTGATTCTCCCTCTGTAAATGCCACTGATTAGCTGTCTGTACCTTGCAGCAGTGCAGAAGGAAACAATACCCTATGTCCTATTCCAGGAAACTGCACTTTACAGTAATAAAATAGGGATTTATAGAAACATATACTTTAAACTGTTTTTAAAGCTTCTGAAATATATCTGGTCTAGTTTATTTTAGCCCTGCAAACCTGTATAAATAAATGTACTCAGGCCATTAAGGCTTTAAGGGTAAGAAAATGCAGAAGGTGGCTGTACCAAAATATGTCAGTCTGTTAAACCACAGCTAAAGTCTCTCTTAAATAGAGCACTGCAAAGCTCCACTGTTATATACACATTTACGTACGTAACATCTTATTTATTTATTATTTTAAGACCTACTCCTGCACATATAATGAGATGAACAGAGGAATTTGGGCTCTTTGTACAAATCCAGGTGTTCCAAATAAGACCAAATTTGAAAGAACAAGGCTAATTGAGGGGGATACAGAAATGGAGTGCTCCTACAGTATTTTAAAATATGATCCTGGATTGCGCTTTATGTTCCAACTGTAACAAAGTCAAACACTTAAGTTACATGCATAACTTTATGCACACAATTAACCCCACAAAGCGGAGCTGAACAACTACAGCAATTTATTTTGGTGTCAGTAGCATTAATTGCAACCTTAAACTTAACTACTGCCCTGTGTACTCATATCACTCACGCACTACACACTTTTGAGCCCCTAATCCCAGCTGCCCCATATCCAGTGAGAAAATATTCCAGTTCTTGTCTGAGTTGTACACAGTGAAAAAAACTATGCTTTATGAACCCGAAAAATAATACATTTTGCCCTTGTTATTGTGTATATATATTACCGGCGTTTGCTATTGCAGCTGGCCTTCATATTTCCATATAATAAAGTAGAATATTGAGAACAAGTATGCGTGTAATTAGCACATCAATCATGTTGTTCTTTAATATCAACTAAGTATTAATTCACTTCTCCGCAAACTCCCTCACCATAACTAATGCAAATTATTAATTAGCTAACCGCGAGCGAAAGAAATGCAGAAAACCACGGGAAGCACGGGAACTTCAGCAGCCGTAGCTGAGGCAGCATCCACGCCGCCCACCCCCCGTCCCACGGGCTGCAGCCGTGCGGAGGCACGCAGCGCCCTGCGCCCAGGGCCCGCCGGCTGCGGCACCGAGGCGGGCGCCGTCGTTACCTGCCGCTGCACAGGCTGCTGTGAGCGGCCGCCCACTCTGCTCGACTGCTGCTAGAGAGCCCGTCTGTCTTGTTACCGGGAGCCAAACTGCCCTTTTTCAAGGGAAGCGAGAAAGGTTTGAGACATGTCTTCAACATTTTTTGTGAGGGCTGCATGATAGTTTTCCTGCAGGAATACCATACAACCATCTTCCGAAAAGGCTTTCTGAAATTCTTCCGAAGCCACTGCTGCAGAGTGTTGGGCTTCTCCCCAGGTGACACCACGGCTGCACCAATGCAAGGTGAGAAGTCTGGTAGAAGGTTAAGGTGAAACCATACCGGGAACAGCCAGACTGGCCCAGACACACAGCCCCAGTGACACGTGTCCTACAATGTTCACTGCTCCTGTGCTTAAATACAGACAGTTCACTCCACTTAATGATCTGTAAAGCTTACCTGTGTAGCTGCAGGTACTATCTGCTTCCTTCACTCCTTTTTCAAACTTAAAAGAACTAAGAACTACCTCACTGTAAATGCACACCCACCACCCATGAAGCAAGCCTCTCCAAAATCAGAAAGGAATAAAATGCAGAAAGTTGTTACGGTGTTGGCATCTGTTGCCGTAGCGTAGCTACTCACTGCTCTCCCACATGACAGCCTTCTTGCTCTCTTCTTACAGACATCAGTGTATATTTCTAAAAACATCAACTTACTGTACCCCATTCCTCCACTTCTTCTGGTGCGTGTTTCTCCCCACACATATACTGTTTTTTCACACTGCCTGTGACAGGGAATTTGCCTAGCATTTTTCAGTGCCACACTACCTGAGAATTCCGATCTCTTTCTTCCTATCTACACTGCGCACACATACTTCATACATGTGTTTTTCACTAGGACTTACAGCCAGAGGCAGTAACAGAAGACCATCCTTCCATTTTACCCCAAAACTAAGTAGTGACCTTGCATAGAGACCATGAGAAACTCCTCAGAGTTTTACAATACCGAGAACTGGATACCATTAGGAGACATATCCCTCTAAACAATATAGCACAGGTATCTTTTCCCTGAGACACATTACAATTTTAAATGTAATTTTCTTACTTTTGTTTGCAAAAAGAACCATTTTCGTCTTTCTGTATCCATTAGCAGCAAATCAAACATTTAATTAGAATGGAAATGTTTTGAAAAGCTTGCTGATGAGAAACAGTGCAGCTTTCCCCGTTGGATCAGAGTACGATCAACCCATCAAACTTCACCGGCGCGTGGTGGTGTGGCTGCACGGCACATCCTACGGGTTTCAAATAACATGTGGGCAAGTTTATTTCCCTGCACCCACCCCCTGCCCCCCGTTTTTGAAGCAGCTTTCTTTTAAATTAAACTTTTAACTCTTCAGTTGTTTATTATTAGTATTATTACTACTATCATTATTATTGTTATTAGTTTGCTAAGGTTTTTAGCTCACACAAAGTTTTATGTCTACATTTGTCTCAAAAGACATACTGGAAATGTCTGTCTTTTTCTTTTTCATCTGTATCCTTACCAGCTACCACCCACGAAAGATCAGCAGTGCACTGGTCGTTAAGTAAAGGAATCATATTCTTATTTACTTATTTTTAAATCAAAAGGGTTCCGAGGAAGAACACTGTCTGTTAATCACTACTGCAGATTATGGCAAACAGGGTTGAAGAGTTTTTTTTTAAAACCATTGTGTTTATCCCAAGAAATAAATGTTCATCATGTCAGCACCCCCAGATAACTGTTACTAAAGTCATTGGACATCGATAACTACTGAAGAGCTCCAGTGCCATCCAGTCATCTGTACAGGGTCACCTTTTACAGAAAAAATTGGAAAATTCAGTTTACTAAGAAAGTCAATGGCATAAACACTCCATTGAGGAAAGAAAGGTGAAATTGTTTCTATTGATTCAGCCAACTTTCCTCTCAACATGATTTAGCCAAATATTCTTCCAAAACCTATTTACACTGGGAAGATGAGAAGCTGTAAAACTCTTCTCCTCAAGAAACATTTCTCTAAAATAGATATTAAAAATCCCGTGGCTTTGAGCGTACAGGATTGTTCAAGCACCTTGCTGGAAATCCCTTCCTTCACCTCCTATCTGCCATAGCAGAGCCCTGGTGCTGGCTGCGGCCCATGACACGTGTCGGTAAATTTGGGACTCAAGGCCTTTTCTAAACAGACGCCTGATTTGGTACACCCCACATGGGAAAGATGTGATCATTTTTGCCATTTTGTTCCACTGCCCTTGACGCTTTAATTAAAAGCAGCTGTTTCTGCCTGATAGATGAAAAAGTTGTCCTGAGGTTAGACAAATGCTATTTCAACTTGCCTGAGCTTCCCCCTCCTTGCATCTTTCCCCAAAACCAGACCAAACAAATGAGCACAGCTGAGCACACCAAGCACATCCAAGGGCACTGGAGAAATCAGCCAGCGCTATGCAATCACTCTGTGCTTAACCCTGACTTTTACAGCTTTTACACAGCACGCAGACACCTACTGCGGAGAGTAGTAGGGTTAACACGAGATTACAGAAGGACAAGGAACACTGTTGCTGAAGCAGTGGTAAAATGCTGGTTGGCTTAAGAGATCCTTACCATCGTAAATGAAAAATTAGTATCAATTTTGGTTCTGCTCATTCATCAGGAATCCTACCTCCTACCCTGTATCAGATAGTCCTGCCTCATAGAAGCAAGGTATAGCATCATTCCCATGCTAGTCCAGTCCAACAATGCTGAGGGGAAGGGGAGATGACAGCAGCAGCAGAGCAGGAGGGACGCTGGGAGCACAAAGGCACCAGAAGTGGCATTCAGGTGGGCAACGGGAGAAAGAAATAATGTAGAGATGTAGAAAGAAAGAGGAAACGGGGAGGGAAAGGAGAAGGCGGAGGTAGCAAGTTTTAGCTATAACAAGGCTACAAGGCCATGAGCCATGGGGCCGTGGGATATAAACATCATAAATACCCTCTGGGAGTAAAGAATGAGTTGTACCAGACCGGCAAGGCCCGCCCTGAGGCACTGCTGTAAAAGCGTGAGGTGGCTCCACCAACTCTCTGAACTTTGTGTCCAAAATCAAATCATTAAGAGCAGTATAACAGACAAGAAAGGTCCTATCACTGGAAAAAAAAAAAAGAAGGAGGACAAGAGACAGCAGGAAATGACCCTTTCAAAGGGTCAAATTCCGCCAAAGCACTAACCCCACACGTACATCAGCAATCACCAGATGGCATAATTTACTTACTAAACTGAACACTATTCCCACACAACAGGAAGGGAGCAGATAAGCACACAAGTTCCTCACCTACTGCAGTTACTAGCTAGGGACAGAAAAGAGGCTAGAAAGGAACGAATCAGAGATGCAGTAGTGCTATCCAGATCTAAATCCATTCTGTACTATGAATTCTGTTAATACATCTCTAGTTCACCTTTTTTCTACTGATGTTCATTTTTTTTTCCTCCCTGAAGGATTCTAGATCTTGCTTCCATGGAAAGAGTGAAGCAGAAATATGTAACACAAACCAACTTCCAAACTTTTTTTTTTTCTTTTTCCCCCCTTTCTCAGATGTGCAAATAAATGAGTTGTAAAATCCTTTACATTTTTACCCTGGATTGGTTGAAACAGATTCTCCACAAGCTCATAATCCAGTTTTGCAAGTCAGGTCTCTTCTCCTGTCTGCCTTCAAATTATCAAACGATAAATGACCAAATGACTGAAGAGTTGGTTGGTTTATGGTTCCCTTTGAAGTGAAAAGGCTCAGCACAAAGAATTCTATGAATAAACAAATGTTGCCATTTCCATCTGCCATTTTACTTTACAGATCACAAGTTCTTCACATTTTGCCATGTCATAATGGTCGAGCACAGAAAAAATACTGGATACATATTTAGAAAATTTTTTGTACCACAGCCCAAAGGGTGAGAGTAAGATCTGTAAACAATTCTTTTCCAATGACTCATTCATGCAGAAGTAGCAGCTATAACATACGCAAAGTGGTAGAGGAAGAAGACAAAGTACATTTCAAATACAGAATGAAATCGATGTGCAATCAATGCATAAAGGACACACTGACAGATACTTGAGCAGAAAGTCTCTGTAAGATAAGGAATGTGAAAAGTGTATTTTTTCAAATAAAACTGTGACAGCTTTTTTTTACAATAAAGAATTAAGGAAAAGGTAGGCCTAACAGAATAGTATTGGAAAGATGGAATTGTGTTTCACAGCAATTGACACGGGTGATAAACGGTCACAGGAGAAAAAAAAAAACAAACTCAGAGTAAGAGATACAACAGACTTCTCTCTCCTGTACTCTGACACTGCTGTAACAGCTAATTACCCTGATATTATGTTATTTATATGCATATACACACACATATATATACACACAAGAAACAACTTATTTTCTAGCAGCCTTGCGTGAATTCAAGCAAACTACTACCAAAACACAGCAACACAGTTCAGTTTAATCTACCATCACCAGACTAAGCAACTCCTAAGACTAGTCCTCCTTTTGTGTTAGCTCTAACTTGATTTTCTATGTCCTCTGGGGAGGGGGGGAATACTTTTGCATATAATCTACAGGGCAGCTTGTGCATCTCACTATTCTAAACAGATGAATACTCTTAAAATCAAAGTGTATGTGTTAGAGAGAAAAAGAAAGAAATGTGAAGTTTTGGATTCTGCATGGAATGTTTTTTTTCAGCAAGGTGCACATACACATATGGGTTGTTTCCAGCCCTTAAAAGGTCTGTTTGGAACTTTTTCTCCATCATTTATTGATACCTGATAAATTATACTTACGCCGGTGCTTGACAAAGATGCCACAGCAAGATCCTAACACACACTCACTTCTAGAACTTGGAAGAAACAGTACGGCTACACATGACATGCTGGGAGAGTATTCCCTGCAGGCTGAAGGTGAGGAAGATGAAGGCCTAACTCTTGTAGGATGCAAAAGGCTTTGTGACCACACAGCACAGTGGCAGCAGAACTCTGCAGGGCAAGAAAACTGGTCTGTCACATTAAATCTGGTACACTACATAGGTATGAATAGAGAGCATCCTCATATTTCACACAAATTAGAATTGGTTTCTTTTGGCCAGTGCTTAGGCACTTCTAGTGTCAGGCTTCACACAATTGTCTGTGTCAGGAGAGAACAGGTAGACAGTATTATCAATTCTTGTTAATTTATAAACTTAAAAAAATCAATTGCAAGATGAACAGGAGACATTTAACATACAGAAATTTCTGTTTTCTAACTATTCTACTGTGCCCAGAGCTGTGGGTTGCTGTCTAAAATATTCAATAAATATATAAAAAACTCAAATGCTTAATTTCCAGAAAACTTATTTCTGAGCTTAACACAGTAAATTTTCATTAATTTCTTCCCCTAGGTTAATAGGAAACAAATTACATTTCAGAAAATGTTAATGGAATTTCCCTACAGTTTCTCTTACGTACTTGCACTTGTAAATGTATAAATATTATACAAATATGTAAGTAGGGCGAGACAATGGACAATTTATTCTACTGTAAGCACAGTACTGCATAGGATGGATTGAAAACATGAAAACAAATTACATCTGTTAAGCTATCTGAAAGGTCTAACAGGCTTAGTGCAACAGTTTGTTCTGTCCTTAAAAGAAGCGTTAGAGATATGAAAGCATTAGAGGGTGTCTTGCAGCATTCAAGCAGAAATGGGTGGGGACACAGAGCTCAGTGGAGAAGAATAAATTGTAACAGGTATATAAATAAGATCAGGAAGACAAGAGAAATGTGGTTTGGTGGGTAAAATTAAATAGTAAAGCAGGTATCTTCAAATGTACCTTCTGGGGGGTTTTTGACACTATTTCTAAAATTTTAAAGCTCCTCATTTCCATTTCTTGTGCATAAATGACAGTCAGGAACAGAGCTATTTCAACCGATTCACCCAATTCACTTTTCAAGCGCAAAACCGCAGATGAAATTTTGCCAGTCTACACACCAGTATTCAGCTTGCAAAAGGATGCTTCCCTGCAACAGATCAATGGCAGAAGTTCCAGCAGCACTTCACGTGGCCAGTATGAGAACTCCCTGATGAGCACATGGAATTTGGTTTTAAATGGCACCTATTTGTGGCAGCCCCTGCATTTTCCCTGGTACTCCAAGAGCTAGAATTTCCTGTAAGGATCCCTAAGGGGCAGCACAGCTCCATAAAAGTGCAACCCTGATTCCAGCGACAACCGCAACCCACATTTCACAGGGATCACCACACGCCTTTGGTTCTGAATCTCCAAGTACCAGGCAGTTCCTAGAAAGAGGCCGCTGCGGTTCCCACAGACCCGGCACAGAAGCCCCACCGCGCACACCAACACGCCCTGCCACCCCCAGCCCACGCTCCACGCAGTAACTCCTTACAATACCCTTCTGCAGGAACCTTTGTGCGTATGCAGGGGCAGAAACCTCCCTTTAGGCAAAGCAAGGCTGGAGGGCTTCCATGTGTTTTAACACTTAAAGACAGAAGATTTACGTTACAAATTCAGCGTCAACTCAGTCTTTTACAGGAACGGACAACCAGCTGTCCCATCCGAGCCTCTGTAGGCCAAGTCAAACCTCCAGCATTCATACAGCCAGAAGTGAGAAATACTGTCTATAAAGGCTGGAAAACTACCTGTTGCACTGAGTTCAGGGGGTGTGATCAGCAGTATAAAGCGCAGCTGGCACTGAGTCAGAAGCAGCACTCCCTCGGGGTTAGTGATGGGGTTGAGTCTGTTAACCGTCTTTATGCAAGACCAGAATGATGGACCCAAACACGCCCTCAGCAAGTCTGCAGCCACCCTGGGGTGGAGCAGTCAGTATGCTGGTGGGTAGGGCTGCTGTTCAGAGGCAGCTTGGCACACTGGAGGTACATACTGACAGGAATCTCATTAAATTTCACCAAAGCACATGTGAATTCTTGCATTTAGGATGCAAATTCTCTATAAAACACCTCAGAATAGGTGTTGGGACTGACTAGTGAGCAGTTTTGCCAAAAAGGACTGGGATGAAGTCAAGGGGAAGGAGAGGTAGTGATGGACCCAAGTTGAACATGAGACAAAAGCTTGCCCATTTAGTAAAGAAGCCAAACACACACTGTGCTGTATTAGTGTAAGGTTGTACTCAACAGGTTGAGGCAGTGACAATTCCTCTCTGCTTTGTGAGAACACTGCTGGGGTACCGTGCCCAGTCTGGGACACCACTGACAAACTGGAGTGAAGGCACTGGGGGGCTGCCAAGATGACTGGAGGCTTGATGGAGCACATGCCATACTGGAGAGGCTGCAGTGTACTCAGACCCATAGAAGTCCTATTATCAGTCTCAATACTTATATTACACCAGCAATTCCACTTCCTTGGCATGCTATGTAAAAATGGTAATCAACTTACTGTAATTTAGGAAAGATGGTATTTTATCAGTGAATATTTTATCTTGAAAAATAGTTACTAACAGAGTAAACCAGAACATTTTTCTAAGTTTCCTGATAGTTAAAATGAGAATTCTGAGAGTCCGATTCTCATTTCATTGTAAAACAAAAGCGACTTGACTGAATTTAGAAATGTTGTGATGGCAGATTAGTACTCATAAGATAAAAGAAAAGCTCCATCAGTTCAAGAATCACTATCTTCCAGAAACACAAAGCTTTCTCGGGATGTATACAATAATGATGATTCAAGCGTTTCAGTGATAGCCAAACTGTAGTTTCCCTTAAAAGACAATTCAGAGCATTTCCTCATGCTGACTTAGAGCAACATCTAGAACAGGACACATACATTACAGTTCTCCATTTTTGTCTGACATGTTGCATGCCTTCATGTTAGTTGGTGTATTGTTAATGACTCGGGCAAAGGAACTACAACTTACTCCCTGTGTTAAAAAGGCATTTCTATCTCACTTAGTAACCACCCTGTTACTCTAAAACATGGACTTGGCTCATGGTTGCTTCACATATGGTTTGTCTTAAAGTGGAAGAAAGTAAAAAAATTATGTCCCTTCTGCTCCCATTTTACTTGGAGTAGACCTTTCTTGGTCCCCCAGACTCCACAGAGGTCTCACACTGTCAAGCGATGCACAAGATGCAAAACTATTTCACAGTGTGCAAGTATCTATTCATCACTGTTTGTACACACAGACACATACACTTTCACATACACTTTTTTTTTTTCCCCCAGAAACAGGATCAGTCCTGTATACATGCAACAAAACAAAACAAAAATCAGAAAGCAAATTTCTCCTTGGAGATTTATCTTCAGGGAGTCTCAGTTCTGAAATTTTGGTTTCCTCTACAAGCACCCACATTTCAATAGCAAATTTAATGAAGGCAGAATGGAAGGAACCTTGTTTCAGGTTCAAAGAAAAAAGTCACAATTAAATTGGTTGTAACAGAAAACCATTTTTACTGATGTAGAAAACAAAACTACTTTAATTCGTATTTCTTTTCTGTATGGTCCATAAAGAGAATCCATAGAAGAAAAAGATATTTTATGACAGAATGAATTAAGAGTTTACAAAAGCCAATGAAACTATTGGAAAAACAGTCAGCATGCCACGTTTTAAAGAAACTGTGTCAATTCAGTAAGAGAAAACTACTGGCTTCTTTATAGTTAAAGTCACTTTCCTTTATGATAGATTATTTTCTGTCTTTCATAATACTGACACATAAATGACATGCTATTTTTTTTTTTTTTCTGATCTAAAACAACAAGGTACTGATTGTGCAACTAATGTAAGAAACTGCACTTCTGTATGTCTGAAAAGCAAACCACGTATCTGGAAGTTTCACATCTACAAAGGTTAACATTTCTTACACCAACTTCTTGAAATAAAATTATGGATTACAAATGCTAAACTCTGTTTTATTAATATTAAAGTTCAGCTAAATTCTTCAGGCTTTCTGAGGTATCCAAAAATTGCAAATAAAGATTATTAAAAGGTCATCATATCGCATCATAATGGAGTTAACTTGCAAGATATAATGATAAAGTAGAAATTTCAGGAACAGATGAACAGATGAAGTATGGAAATGTACCTGTCACATATAACGCAAAACAGTTATTGGCAAAGAAGGAACTAAGAGGCTTCTATTAAAAATAGAATATCAATGCTTAGGTCTAGAAAGACATTTCATTGCTTTCAACCATCACCCTTACACTAGTGTAGCTGAGCCTTGGCTAAATCTATATAAAAATCTTTGGAAAGAAATATGTGAGTCTTCTCAAATCACTAAGAAATGCAGGGTACGAAATTCTGCCCCAGCTGACAACCACAGCAACACCTCCCACTGACTCCACTGGAATCAGAATTTCACTCCAATTGCATCTGGATAGGGACTGGATAGTTCTGATTTTTTAAAACTTTGAATTAAAACTTAATCCTTTAAGAACTTGATCCATACAGGTGACAATTTTGTTCCTACAAATATTTATTAGCACAAATCTTCCTGCTCACACAGATAATCCCATCACGTTCAAAACCAGGAACTAGTATTATTCTGTACTAAGGGTTTTACAGAGGAAAAGTGGTCACAGATACTGACAGATGCAATGAAAACAGAGCAGAGCATGGAGAAAACAAAAGAGCAGAAAGCTAAAGTGCTGAAGGAAAGAGATGAAAGCCTGAAATCACTGAAGAATGGGTGACATAGCCCCAAGAGTGGGAGAAAAGGGCACCTCTGTCAGCAATGTTTTCTTTAGACAACAAATTGGGAGGGTATGAATGAGATGAAGGGAAACCAGGACAGCACTGTTTTTCATCTGCACAAGTCTGAGTACTGAAGACCCCTAAACATTGAAAAACATCAGTACACATTCATCAATAAAGAGGAAAAAGGGTAGTCTTAATGGAAAAAAGGAATACAAGATACCAAGGTTAGGAATAAATGTGGAAGAGTAATGCAAGACTTATTTTTAAAATACCAGATACAAGCTTATATTTAATACAATGAAAAAACCTGATCATCTTCGGATAGCTACTGGCTCTTTATATGAGTCCATGAAAGCTAAAACAACACACTTCAAAATGCCGGTACTGCAAGAAGAAATCTTGAACTGGTATGAGCAAAGACATGTACTGTCATTTTTACCCATAATTTCTCTATTTTCTAACATGGTTATCAAATCTCTGAAATACTAGTTAGGTTCTGGTGATATGTATGACAAAGCACAAGAGAAAAATATATCTGAATCCTGTTCCAAGGTCCTGGATTTCCACTAGGCACGTATTGAAAAGATGTACATAGAAGAATATAGATGTTTAAGTTAATCATACCCTATGGATAATATTTCAGAGGAAATTTCAGTAACAAAAAAATTTAAAAATGTAAGTAAAAAGGGAGATACTCAACAAGATTTAGAATATTTGATTACCAACAGAAATGCTAGGTTATGTGTTGCAGTTCAGTACACTGCAAGAAAAAGGCCAATATTACCAAAAGGCAACTAAACACTACAGTAGAGGCTATCTATATTTAAATCCTAGTCCAGTATAGATTAAAGACAACAAGGAAAGTAAAACTTTTCAGTGAATATTTAAGTGTTGCAGTCAATCAGGTTAAAATTGGACTCCTGTTTTTCTCATGTGACTTAGATGAAATTATCAGCTAATTAATAACAGCAGTTTAAGTGGACAACAGAACGTGGGGTTGTGTTAAGCATTCTGGAATCGAATGAAAAATGCAAGCTTTTTCGTTATGCTATGTATAAGCACCACCACACACAAGTATCACAGGAGAGAGGGAAAGCTTAAGTAAGATCCTGAGACCTCTGGATGATCAGGTCCTGACCCACCTCTAGGTGACTGGATCAATTCTACACCTTCTCCCCGCCAGCAGCATGATACACCTGGGACAAATTGGTGCCTGCAGGTACGCACCAGTTAGCAGCCACTGGACCAGCTATTCTATAATGAAGTAAGTTGATAGTTGTGTTGTGTGTTCAGTCACATAAAAGTGAGTCCGGCCCTGTTCTACACAGCGTCTGGTGTTCTCAGTCGAGCTTCTTCCCATGAGCACTGCATGCATACGTATAAATAATATAAATGCATATGTATTTTGATGAGTATGCCAGGAATGAAAAAAGGACAAACCTGTTTTCTAGAAGAAGTGCCAAGGCAAAGAGAGATCCAGCTAAATTACAGGCATTGAGGGATGTGCCCAGCTGTGGCGGGCACTGCTGTCCTGGGGCTGCTCTGGCAAGAAGCACACGATCGCCAGGGCAGGCTTCCACAGCCCTGCAGCAACAGCCCTGGAAAACCACTTCATGGGTGAGGAGCCATCAAGCCTCTGCATCATAAATGTTCTTCTTTAAGTCGCTTGGAACTATATTTGGGGCTCGATGATCTTAAAGGCCTTTTCCAACCTAAATGACTGTAAGATTCTATACTGACCACTCCTTTGCACGGCACAATGTTCTTACCTTTGCTTGCAGTACAGGTGCAGTCACAGAGCTTGTAAGTGGCAAAGGGTGAGAAATGAGGAGCAGAAGGAGGGAAGGAGAGATGGGAACTGGTTGCTTAAAAAGCACAAAGTAGGTCTCTCAGTAGGAGCTGCCCATCTTCCCTGCGACACCTGAGGCTACTCAGGAGCAGGTCACAGAGTTAGTACTGGGGCATGCGGCTCCTACACTGGGACTGCTAATCAGATCCCAGGAGCTCCTGTTTCTCCACCTGGAAAATGGTAATTGTAACTGTCCCTAATTTTTTAGAGCTCTGTGAGCTCTGTGCTGGGGGCTAAGAAAGTTCAGTGAGATCTGGGTGTCAATCATGTTGCCCTGAAATATATATATATATATATATGTATGTATTAAATCCTACAGTGTTTGTATCTCCTCCTTTAGAGTGTAAACTTACTGTTGAAATCTTGTTATTCCAAATTGACTTCACAAGCACACAATTTAACAGACAATTCTTCTTTGTATATCCACAGGGCACAAGAGATAATCTCAAAGTAAAACCTCTGAAGGATGGCTTTTAAGATTTTACATATTCTGACTACTAATAAGCTAATGAGGAAAAAAAAAAATACTATTTAAATATTTTTTTTCTGTAGTAGAAATTAGCGACAAAAATGCCCAAAGAAATCAACATTACAGTCATCACGATGCAACAACAGCCATACACAGGGATGAATATGTCTTGGAGGTTCAAGCATTTATAAGGTTGCATGTCGATTCAGAAAGGACTTCAGAATGTAATCTCCTTCCCACAATATAGGCAGAGTTATAGTTTTGCTTTGAGCCAAATTGTCATAAAATAGTTCATCCTAACACATAACCATTCGGCAACAGAATTATGGTATGTTACATACCACAGAATAACAAAAGAGTATAATCTTCTCACCGGGAGACTGCTGAATCAATTTTAAATTTTACACCTGAACTGTCTGGATTTAATTAGAGTGTTGCAGTATCTCAGTGTTGCTACTAATAACAACATCACCAGTATAACAGATATCGGTATTAGAAGACCTGGAAAAACCCTACTGTTTACTGCTTCTAACTAATCACAATGCAGAGGCGTATACATGCTATTTAATCATGAATGTAAGAGGTAACAATTTTCACTAACTTAGAGACAGCAATCAATTACTGTTCACTCACACAGAGTATCACAGCCCTGAGTTTGTTCCCAACTTTTTATTGTTCTTCTCTGAAGAGTTGAAATAAATTCATGCTTTTCATACAATTATCATCAACTCCTTATATAGTAATTACCATCTTAGTTACCTCTTTGGGGCTTTCAGCAATATTTACTTTCCAAAATGCACATTTTAGAAGGTGACTGGTGTTGAGGGGTGACATTTTTGATGCAGCCATTCTGAAATACCTTCAACAGTTTGATTTGCAAAATCACAACTTTGAAATCCTCTCCCAGCCGTGACTACGTAAAACCTAATATTAATCATCAGCTTTAAAAAGAAAACATTACCTTCATCTAAACAAAGTAGTATTTTGCAAATAATTGATAAGGAAATGAATAGCAGAGGGCAAACAGTAGCAGGAGTGAAAACCTTCCTTACTTATTTTTCTTAAAAATCATCCATCTTTCAAGCAAAATGTAAGTATGAATGTCATGCTATTAGCTTAGTAATACTTAGGTTAATATTTGTACTAAGCCCCTGAATCTGCCACTGTAAACACAGCTTTTCCTAAATCTGCAACAATCTGAATATGATTTGTGCTTACACAGTTAATAAATCTCCTCTTGATAAACCTGATTCCAGAGTTCTCATTAGGTCTCTATAACAGAGTGTGGAGCATTTCTTTGACTGAGGATTTAGATGAATGGAGTCACCAAGAAGCCAAGCTTACCTAAAAAAACCCAGATCCAACCTGCCCTTTCTCCAAGAATTTTTTATGTCCAAATGATTAATGCAAAAGGCATCCTTTAAAATTAGAATAATTTATTGATATTTTTAAACCCCAGACTGATTATCATAGCTGACACTACTCATCTGTCAATAATATCATATTAACAACAGTGGAAGCCATGTAATTAAAAAGGAAAGAAACACCTGCTGTAACATTAGATTATTGCTGGCTATGCATTAGAATTTCAACGTACTCATCACAAAAGTCTATAAGGTCAATTTTATCTAAGACGGTCTTCAAATTCCTTAGTCAGTCATGACAACGGCAATTAAATATTCACATAAAACAGTCCTGAAGTTTCTCTAGGTTTTTGACCAAAGCAGCATAAATACATCCCCGTTTTGTAGAGGAGTTCTTATCCTGAATAACCATTCATTTTTGAATACTAAAAATAGAGATTTCCATGGGGGTTGGTTTTGCTTTATCTTGTTTTTTTTTTTTTTTTATCTAGACTGGTATAACACAGCCAAGGCCAGAAGTCCCCATCATACACCTGGTGCCATTCCGCCTTTTTTACGTGAAAAATACTACTGTAAAGCTCCCACTGCTGCTGGCTTCAGGCTGAGACAGTGCAAGGATCTTTTTGCATGGATAAACTGCTACTTGTCTGGCTCCACATAGAGATGATATCACTAGAAAACAGAGAGGAACAGCACAAGGAAGTCTCATGTCAAGCAGAAATGATGACATGACAAAAAGGAAAAGCCTCCTGGCTTAAGGGAAAAACCTGGGGAGATGGCTAGGAAAAATTTCTCTGGTTTTCATATAGATGTAAAGAAAAAGACATCTTTCTGTGGAAACTGAACTCACCTTAAGACCTCATTCCAGCCAACATTTACACAGTAACAGACTGGAGGAAGCAAGCAAACACAAAAATGCAAATTAAAACTAATGTGATCCGAGTAAATGGGTAAAGCCAAAGTTACAAAATAACGTTATCCTTCTCTAGAATAAAAAACCACTCCACTATATCCCCAGAGAATCAAAACATGCACTCCTGCAGAAAACATAAATAATAGTGAGACAAATTCAGAAATATTCTGAATTAACATTCCACTCAGCTCTTGCTCTTACCTAGGAGAGTAAAGATGCCTGGTGTCCAAAGGATGTGAAACCAAAAAGCTCTCACAGGTAACAATCAACTGTTCACTTGCATTGCAATACACTTTGAGAGAATCAGGTTGGGTTTTCTTCTAGAGAGAAAACATTCTAGACTTTTAGTGATAATGGCTAACCAGTTTTAGTTACACAAACTGTAATAAACTTTCAGGAAAAACTTCAATTTGCTATGTATTTGCACAGGAAAAAAAAAAATTTCAAAATTTTGTTCCTTTAGGTTTTAAATAATAATCACAACCTACTGCTGAATATAAAACCTTTGTACCATTTGTACTACAACATACACCGAAATTAATGTGAAACCTACCCTAACCTCTTCCGTCACCTGCCCTCCTCATTTAAAAAGCAAAGGTAGTGTTGGAAATCCGTCCCAATAATGACATGGTAATTATCGTATCTAGAATCCCATCTTTGGCCCCAGTACCATTGACTGTGCAGATCACAATATAAATTAACTATTCTGATTTGCTATTTCTTACCTACTGTCCTGTTCCTGCATTATATAATTTCAATTCTCAAGACCAAATTCTGCTGTACTACTATTGACACAGAGGAATATAAATTGAAGACAATGGAAAGGACAATGATTTAACTGTTTCTTAGCTGCCACCAATTCACCAGCTTGCTAGCCCAGTTTACAAATAAGCATAAAGTGGCACATAAAAATTAGCGTAAGCTTTCGGAGATGAAAGACATCTGATTTCTTCCTTTCTGATACAAATCAAGGAAATAAACAATATCTACAGGACCTGCCAAAATCAGCACTCAATCAAGTCAACTAATAATTTGCTTATATACTATAAGCAATAGCTACAACTATTACTAGTATAGTAGTAATATAGTAATACTAATGTAGTATTTCTCCTGAATTGCTAGTTGCAGGTATTAACAAAACTATTCTAGGTAGAGCAACTCCATCCTTGGAATAAATCCTTGGCTTATGTACAGACAAAAGCTGGATCTCCTTGGTTGAATTATAAAAACACCGTCCCCCTCCATAGCTTTGAAAAGTGTTTTTTTCTGCTTTCATGCTGCTGAAGGAATGCTTCATCAGATGCTTTAAGGCATACAAATTGCTACACATTGCAGCAAATGGGCCTTGTTCAAAACCTGCAACTGAAAGAAACACTCTAGAACAGAATGGAAAAATTTAGCTTTGATCAAAGCCTTTAACAGACATCATCTTTAATGTGGTCATTCAGAGCTTTACATGGTCCTCATCCTAATATTTACATATGCATACCCAGCACACACCTATGACCCTTTTACATTCTGTGACACCTTTCTCTTTCTCCCTCTCCTGCAATTTCAGGCTTAATTTCCATCTCTTTTTTTTAATTTATTTTTAAGAAATCCCATTCTGCTTCTCAATTTTGTTTTCCCATTTATAGAGGAGTACTATTACAATTCTCTCTCTCCAGAAAGAGATCACATGCATTACCTAGTGTAGATCTTTCTCCAATGTACAGGCTATGGTGGCACTAACCAGAATCCGCAGAAGTAACCCAAACCCAAAGCATTTGACCTCTTCTCACATTGGGATAAGCCAGTTAAGTTTTCTATTTTGTCCCCTGCTTTACTTGAAAAGAAAAACATTACTGCTTAAAAGCCCAGTCCCCTCTTGCTTACCATAACAGTTCTCAGTCTCTATCAACTCCTTTGGGTCCCAGCATTTATGCCAAGGAACACTTGTGGGAGTAGATACCTTTTGCACATAGATGGTTTTTTTTTTTCTTCTTTTCTAACTATGTATAGCATTTTGTCTTTTTCATAAAATTTCAGAAAATGCTATGTTTCTATTCTAACATTTTTAGGGGAGCAATATGAATGTAAACTATACATATTCTTAATGATACAGAAAGTAATTTAAAATCCTCAGTGAAAAAATTCTTTAGCCAAGACTAGGGGAAACCTGTTATGTGATGACCTTCACGGATATCCTTTTAAAATCTCCAAATGGTTGCAGCTTCCATGATTTCTTTTACGGGTCAACAACCTTTTTTGATTAAGTGTTAAAAGAACCCTTCTCATTACTTTTAGAAGACAGTATTTCTCCAAGGTTTGTTAATTTAAATGAGCATTTGAGTTTCTGTCTTTTAAAGGCTGTTATTTTCTACATCCATTTTCTGAACTTAGTACAGAAGATCCCTTTAACTCCTTTAATCTTCTTGTTAGCCATACCCATCTGTCCTTGCAAGAAGCTTGCAGTGTAGCAAGTAACACAGTTGGCAATTTGAAACCAACATGTAATCATCAGTTTCAAAGCCACATTTTAGGATCTGCAGCCTGAGAGAAAAAAACAGCTTTTCTCCCTGGACTTCTGAAACTTATTTTAATTCTGACAACACTGGAAACTGTGATTATACTAAAAGCATGTTTAAAGTTGAAATTAAGTTACTGATACGCCTTAACAGAGATGCTAACCCAAACAGAATCTTTGCATTGAAGAGAGTGTCTGAGGGGAAAACACACCCATGGGGAACACAAGGAAGGAGTACATTACAGAGGCAAACTCAAACAAGGCAACACCGAGTCTTCCTGTAATTTGTCTTATTTCAAGCAAGAAAAAAGAAAGCAGCCTGGTACACCAGCCACTGCTTAATTTACCAACACCAAAAGTTTCAGATTCATTCCTACTGACCCACAAAACTTGCTAATATAGGCACGGGCACTGAAAAGTGAGCTGGCAGTGTGACCGCATCCATTGGCTTTGTTTGCTTGCAGTTAAGAGTACCCTCACCTGCACTACAGCTTATCTTTTTAAAATAAAAAATGGCATGTCTTATCAGGGCACATAATTCACTAAGAGTAAACAAGCTCCAGACTGGTAAAAAGCAAGCGAAAAGGACAGAGCAACGCAGAACCTATTTGCATTTGAGACATTTGCTGTTTAAGACAGTGCTTAAGCCACCAAGGGGCAGTCATTTATCAGACAGCAGAGAAGTTAACAAATACCATGGAAAGATTTTTTTTATTTTTTTTTTCCCTCCCCTAAGTGGTCTGTGATTGAGAAGGCTGAACTGAGTAAAGGACTCAATGCATAATCCAGGCAAGACGACAGAGTGACATAAAATGGAATTTACTAATTAAACAGCAGTTGATCCAGTTCGACCCGCAGACAGGCGGCCTCTGGCACCAGGAGAGCCCTACCCGGGATGAAATCACTGCCGAGCTAACGGGGGCGGTGGGGGCTGGCGGAAGGATGCAGCACAGCTGTGCTGCTTCACAACACGAGGGGACACGTGGTTCTGCTCTCCTCTCAGAGAACAAATACAGGCAACTAAGCATATGAGAAAACAGAAATAAAATGCAAGCATGTGTAGCTTGTATAGCACGCCTAGCACAAGTATATGGAGCTCAGGTGCTCTGCATATAGCATGAGTTTGTATTTATAGCACGTTTCGGTATAAGAACCTGCACCCTACTGATTTTCATACTAAAAAAATAAACTAATAATGTTTTATCTTGATGTTTTCCTAACAAACATAACTAGGTCAGGTGCTGTACCAATTAGATGTTCCAACACAGCAGGAACTTGCTTGTCACCTGACAAATTATCAATAATGAGTGAAGCTCTGCTTTCACTTCTGTCTCTACTGCCTCGGAAGAACCAAGATATCAGAGAGACCAAACCTTCTGAAGATGTACAAGTTCCAAGTAAGTCAGGCAGACAGTTACATTTTGGCTTACAACAAGCCAGCACACACTGCGATGGTTTACAAACAACACACAACTCTACAAACACATGTGAAAAACTATTTAACATCACTGTGATGCTTATCTAGCAGCTACTCTTCTTTTATCCTTAGAATGAAAGTGATAGTAAAACAAAAATAACTTTATTGCTTCTTTTCCTTCCCCAGGATGGCTCAAAAAGCTGTTAAGTAGGTTGTATGAATTTAACAGAAAATAAGCACAAACAGCATCTTCAATTAATTTAACTAGGTATTAAAATAAAGCAATATGTTAAGTAAATAACAGGCACAGACATACAAAATCAAAAGAAGTAGTAATGCACACAGATCAAGAAATTACACCAGAAAGTACTAGCTACTTGCTAGTGGGACTCTTGGCTTCGATTACTTCATCACAAATGAGACGGTGCAAACACTGAGAAATTTGAATGATGATGGTGCTACTTCAAACACACATATAGAGAAGTAATTCTGAAAGCAGAAATACTGATAGCACTTGTATTTGGAGAAACTGACTGGAAGCCCAAACAGCTGCGTCCCTTAAAAAAGATCTTCCCTTCACTGAGATATGCTGAAATATCCAGAACTGCACAAATTAAATTGCAAAATTCATTGAAGCACAAATTCAAATGAAGGAGTCATATGTTGATACAGTTATTAGCAATTTGCAAAGCTTCCTTTATGAACTATATACACAGAAGAAACATGTTCTTTGCCTTGCTTTTCTGCTGATGCTTACTAAGATTTGTCTTCTATAGAAACTTTGTAAATCAGTTGCTAAGTAGTAAAATACATTCCTCTGGTTTTTCGTTTTTTTGTTTTTTTTTTTCCTTAGAATCACAGAAAGGTAGAAACAGAGGTCTCTAGTCCAGGCTCCTGCTTGAGGTAGGACTATCACCAATGCTAGATCAAATCAGCTGTGGCTTTCTCTAGACAGCTCTTGGAAACCTCCAAGAATTAAGTTTCCACCACCCCTCTGGGTTCCTGTTTCTGGGCTGCACTTGCATCCAGGTGATACAGTGTTTTCTGATGTCCAGTCTACACCTCCTAGGCTACATCTTGTGGGCACAGACCCATTTTATTATCTGCCACTAGAAAAAGTCCGGCTCCCACCGTCTTTGTAACCCTCCCAGAGTAGTTGTAGGTTAACTGAAGTCCTCTTCAGTCTCCTTTTTGTGGACAACTAAGTAAGACAAGCTCCCTCAACCTCTCTTTCCAGGTTGTGTGCTCTATGACCCTACTCATTTTGGTAGCCACCTGCTTAGACCCTCTTTGGTTTCTCAAAGCCCATTTGGACATGAGAGGTCCAAAACGGGATGTAGTTTTTCAAGTATGGCTTTAGCAGCACCAAGTGAAGGGAGGACAACCACTTCTCTTGTATCTGCTGGCCACAGTCCACCCAGTATACTGTGTTCCTCCTCTGGGATAACTGCACATGGCTGGCTCATATTCAGCTGTGACTTTTCCAGCAGGGCTGTGACTAAGCTGGCTTCTAGCCAGTACTGATGCATGGGGTTATTTACCCCAGGACAGAATTTCAATCTTGACACATGTGTCTCCAGGTTTTGTTGTTGTTTTCCTCCCCCCTCCCCATCAGGTGTTTCTCTAGCTCCCTGCCCCATGCCATTCTCTCATGCATTATTTTCAAGAGCTTCAATTCACAGCTGAATAACTTCGCACATCCAGAAAGATGATGAAAATGCATCAAGTCAGGTAAGGAATTAGTTTGTATCTTTAAGTGTCTCTGAACAATGAGTTACGTGACTACATAAAAGTGAGAGTTAGCATATATTTATCATATAAGTTACCTGGAAACTGCCACTGATCACTTTGGTAACTTGTTGTACCTGCCTACACCAGCACTGAAACACTGATACAAGACAGTGAACGCTTGTTATTCTTCCTGTGACCCATAGCTCTACAATAGCAATATGGGATATAAAATTAAAATGTCAAAAGTTTATTTTGCCACTATTTTAACTGATTAAAAGATTCATTAAGCATGACTTCCTGGAAACTCAAAAAAGATAGCTAGAAGGGTATTTAGGATAAGAAGGCATAAATCTAAATATGGGATATTAAAAAAAAAGTTCTGGATTTCTTACTTCACTGGGTTTTGGACTTCCCATTTCAGGATCCACAATGAATAGTGCAATAAACACCACAAAGCCTAAGAGACTGAAGCCATCATTCTGTCGCGTAAGCATAGATCTTATTTTGTAATTTCATACATACTTTACAACTTGCTGCAGAGGTTCCACGCTATTATCAGTTCATTTTTTTTTTATCATAAAAGAAATAAATTCTGCCAGTTAGCTGAATTTCCATCACAGTATCTGAATGAAATAATATTAAGACTGAGCTCAAAAGAAAGGTAATGAATTGTTGTAAGACATAAGATCAGTGATCATCTTCACTAAGCAAAGCATATAGGTCAGAAATATTTCCTGAAATACAGGGGTAAAAAAGCAGATCTTGCATTCAAGCTGTAATTCATCTTTGTTAGCATTGTATGTATTTATTGTCTGTTGGCACTACTGTTAGGATTTCTCATCATAATATTTAAATTCAAAGCAGAACATTGACTTATTAGTAAAGAAAAATAGAGGGGGGGAGCTCTTCTTTTAGGATCTTCAATTCTTTCCTTTAATATTTTAGATCTTTGGCAAATAAATTCAAGTCTTTCTTGAAAACCAGAGCTGTCAATGCTGGCAAGAGATGGAAAAAGCCCAGAAACCAACTGCTACCTCTGCATTTGTTTACTTCACAGCTGATTATACCCAGAACTACACCAGGTCAGCCAAACTTACCAAGACAACAGACAAAGAAGTAGAATCCAGCTATGGGTAATTAAACAATTAAATTATCCCTTCAGAATATGACTAATCACTCTGAGACAAGGAACTTGAGGCATTTGATGCTGTTTAGGTCCCAGTATACAAGTGCAATAGCCCTTATAGCTGTACATCAGGAGGAGTTGTGTGGAATAGCAGAGCTCAGAGGTATATACTGTAGCACTACTGTACTGTATGAAGATATATAGACAATAATTGTGATTGCAGCATTGACTACAGAGCTCGTTTATCAGTCTCTGTGGAAAAGTGGGATAGGTTTTGATGTTTTCTACTGACACTTGAAAGCCAAGTGATCTTACTACCCATGTAAATATAGTCTGGCTCATTGAATATCTCCTTGAATAAAAGAGCTTTCTGCTCAGCTGATCTGCCATTATGTCGGCATTCCTCCACTATGGATGGATACACGAGACATTGTTTGCTGCACCTGGAGAGTACTCCATTGACAATCCTTTGCTCTTCAGGTAACAAGTCTAATTATCCCCTCATTGTTATTACATATTGGAAATTTTGTTTGTTTGGTTTTCTCAGTGTCTTTAGTGCTTCCGCTTTCTTCAGTTTTAGGAATGTATACTGCCTTCTCTCTACCTCTCCCCAGACTACAGACAACACCAGTCCTATCACAAGTCTCATCTTCAACACAGGCACTGATATCTGCAGTGTTGAGAAAGCTGCCCCCAGCTATGATGCTCCCTCTCAAGACAAGAGGGTTCTAAAGAAAAAGGATCAAAGGTTCCTATAATTCCTCCATTTCTTTGGATGTAAAGATTCATTGGGATATATTATCTATGCCATTTTATAGCAGCGAATAGAATTCTGGAAGCTCATCCATTTCTGACAAAGAAAAGGCTTACCGTGCAGTTACTGTAACCAGCTGTACCGCAGAACGGACTACTAGGCTAACAAATGAGGCCATCCTTTACAAGATTGGGGCACCATTCCAGTTTGCTTGCCCTACTTACCCCATTAAGCCACCCATCATTTGGAGACAGAGAACGCTGCTTTCCAAGATGTCAAGCCTTCTCTTACATTTTCAGAAAACGTGATGATAAGGTTTGTAACATCCCATTAGGAGAAATATTGCATGCAGGTATGATGCTATAAATCTAGTAATTGAAATAAAGAAAAGTAGCAAAACACGTGCTATTCTTTGCCCTTCACCAAGCCATGGTAAGCAGCAGACTAGCATGACAACAGTCGTAGTACTAAAAACAGATCGCAGCAAGAAAACAAGATCAACATGTACTTGATGCAACACAAAGATCGGGAAAACTAACTAAAATGACAAGACAGTCTATAAATATCATTTAACTGAGACACTGCAATTTATCATACAACAATTTTAAGCATCACTGAGAAAATGTAATAATATCTTACAAAACAACCCAGAAAACCAGACATTTTGAATATTAAACTGCAACATTCATTGTCTGATCTTGATGTTACGGTAAAGTAGAAAAACACTTAAGTTTTTGTTTAGTACTTTTCAGAGTGATAACATAAACACCATAAAAGGAAGATCCAGTGAGAAATAAATTTCCATATGCAATTTGCTGCAGTGAGATCACCAAAGTACACCCCTACCATTAAAAACTGAAAGCTATTCCTGTATTATCAATGACAAAACATTCACCATCAAAATCAGCTGGGACATCTGCAAGGTTCTGAGGGAAAGCTTCACACAATCAAGAGCTGTAATTTGCATTTACAAGAAATAAAGGAATGCTTTCCTCACTTTGATGTGCTAAGTAATAAGTTAACAAGATAGTCACTTCAAAGATACTTTATTTCACTGAAGGACCTTCAATTATGCTATCTACTGGACAAGGATTCCTTCTTCCCAGCAGTTTCCAGCTATTGGGTGGCACACTTCTAAAGCCATCTGGGCTCATAAAAACCTGAGAGTCCTTGGTGTAAAAAAAAAAAAAAAAAAAAAAAAAAAAAAAAAGGGGAAGAAAGAAAAGAAAAACATGTTGCCTATGGAAGTTATCCTGTAATACATTTTAGTTCCTCCTCTATTTAATGCAGTCTTTTTGATCTCCATGTTGCTGTAGAGAATAAAACACATTTTTTTACCACTGCTGTTGCAGTTTATCTCATATATGCACATTCTAGTTAAAGCTCACAAGATACAGTAATTTTAGCCATGCACGCTAACAAAAGCTTAAAAGTCATGTGCTACTACATCTTTTAGACAAGTTATTTTTTCCTGTGGTCAGTGACACCAAGGGAACCAACAGTCTTCTTCTAAGGAGCTTTTATATAAAAAGTCACAAGAAAAAGCAGTTCATGTGTGCTATTCAGCACATTCTATAGGAACTGCCATGTGGGTTGAAAGTTTTAAGGATTCTTTATGACAAAGAAGGGTTAAAATTGTTTAAAAATTGTTTTAAATTCTGTAATCTGAATTACTGTAATTCATTTTTGATGTTAGATGTCTAGCAATGTAAAAATTGTATTTCATAACATTTCAAAATAATACATGGTGTACTGTCAGATCAAAGAAGTTTTATGGATTAGTGCTGTTACTCTATTACTGCCCTTCTTGTTTTAAAATATTAACTTTTCATAATCATTTCTCAATGCACTATTTCTCATCCGTGCATGCAGCCAAACCTCAGGATGCTGTGTCATCTGTATTAACTCCATCAGCAACTTTGGATTCTTCCATCCCATGGCAATCTGGTGCCCGGAGATATCATCACAGTCTATAAAAGTTAACATATCCCATGGCCATGGGCACGTTACATATTAGTGACAGGTGTCTGTCCTCAGGGAGCAGGACCATTAGCCACATGCTGATACACAGTACCAGTTTACACAGTTTATCCAACATCATTTCATAAAAAGAAAATGTGTTTTTCACTCCCTGAAAACTTAAGACCAGTACATTCATACAACTGTTATCTGACCAAATCACAGAAGAAAAAACACCTGAAAAAAAATGAGAGGGAGTATGAAGTCACCCCAAACCAAATGACCCCTCAATACACAAAAACCCCCCAGAAGTTCTTGAAAACTACAACCACTGATGGACAGACACCAGAATATCCCCTATAACTCTTCACCTGTGCTTCTGAGACTACTGCAGTTTCTACGAACACGTCCCAGTGGATTTGACTCCCTTCTAACAGCTTCGAGAAGCGAAAAGAAGCCCGGCCATTTTAATGATCTAACACACAGCCACAGTTGCCCAGCTTGCAATTTCAGGAGGTGTCTTAGGATAAGACAGTTTTGTACAAGCAAATTCAGTTATGCAACTGCACCCTAAGGGATAAACACAGAGGTGACATTAATCTAATTTTTTAATTTGTAAAGAACACATAATTTTAAATGCAGTCTCTGAAGGGTCTTATTTTAAAACCCAGATGCCTAGTTAGGCATGGCGAGTTCTGTTTAACACTACATGAACAATTCAAGTATCTCACTAGCAAACATTTGGGGTATTCACCTCAAGAAATTATTTTTTACCCTAACAGAAACTCTGAAATTATTCAGACTGAAATGTGTGTTTTCAGATGGAATATTCCTGAAGAAACAATAAGAAAACAAACATCTTTGCTTTTGTTCTTGCCAAGCCAAGACTCACATTTGCTCTCCATTTATCCACCTGTAATAGCTGAGACTTATATACATTCCATCTTGATCACTGAGAGGGATACATGTTCCACAACTTGGATGAGAAGTTTAGTTAAATGAATGCTGATTTTTAAAATACATACTTAGCAATTTAGCTTATAGCTCATTTAATAATTATTCATAAAGTTAACAGAATAAAAAAAGATTTACTTAAATCTTAAAATAACATTGTTTCATTTTTATGGAAAAAATGCTGTATTATTGATTAGCCTTTACTCACACAAGTAACTGTAAGAACAGGAAATACTTTGTTTTCTTATATAATAAAAAAGGAATTTTTTATAATTTTTCAGAATTCTTGTACATTCCAGGCTTCTTTAAAGACAAAACAGACCCCAAGAAACTATGCCTGATCTTTACAGCAATACATCTTTTCCTGAAAATAATTTCTATATTCTTAGGTACTATAATGGGAAAGGTAAAAATGTTCTCTGTTTCTTTATATTAAAACCTCTTATTTTTCACATGGTATGTATTTATTTTTCTCTAAGAAGTGAAGAAAACTTCTAACAAAGTTTGTATGAAGATCAGCTATAAAAATAAAATAAATTTCACCTACACCGCAATGGGTTATTTTTCATTTTCAATGCTTTATATTAATGTAAATCTACATGCTGTAATTTAACTAGCATGAAGTTCTACATCAATCTGACAGTCTTATTAGCCTCGGTAGAAAAGGAAAACAAAGAGGAGGTAGCTAACATGATGCATACAAGCTTTTTGCATCTCTCCCCTATCTTTTCAAACTTCACCTGGATACTGCAAGGACCTTAGTACTTCTAAGAAAACCTAGTGAACCCTTTATAAGCTTGTTACTTGTGTCTATTCTAAAGCCATCTTTAAATTACTCAAGTTCTTACCCAAATGTTTAACACTGCTCTGTTTTTAAAAGAGCTAATGGAATAACCAGGATAATAGGTTCTCCTCCTTGACTAATCTCATTTTTCTCTGTTAGTAACAAAACAAGTGCAAACCTCATACAAGAAAATGGACAGGGGAACTTTTTGATCATAAATATATTAGTTTCTTCATTCATTTGTATAAAAAGAGAACAGCTGCTTTTACAAGCAAATTCAGATTTAATACCATAGATTATTTTCCACTAGTAGCTAAGTAACTGATAAAAAGCATTTTTATTGTTAGGAAAAAGAACCTCATCATGAGGTCACTGGTAAATGCAAGCCTGAAAGTGAAAACCTGTATAAATTCACACTCATGGGATTACTTACTGGGAAAAAAAGATTAGTTGATTTACCACCTCCAGCCAATAGTCTTTAAAGAGTAAGGGTTTCCCCAGAACTGCTAAATGGCAAGCACTTTTTAATATAAAAAAATTACAAAAATAATAAGTTTTAATATTCCCAGCAGGCTGTTTCTCTGCTTTTGTCTCTCAATTCAATCAAGCCAGCAAGTCTTTTGGAAATATTACACTTTTCAGGGATACTATGTCACAGCCAGGTATACCACAGACCAGTCAAGCCATATAGTTTCCATTCCCAGACGCATGTATGGAATGATGAGGAACTCCATACCAGTTTATCATCATACACATTTTCATGGCTTCAATTCATTCAGGAGTTATTACATTTCTTTTTATTTTAGTTCCTAAAGAAACAAACAGTATTACTTACACACAGAACTAGGCCTAAAATATAACAATCCCAGAAATTAAAATAAAAAGCTATTTCCAGGCTAATAGTAATAGATTCTATGAAATCACATTCACAAAATTTAAGTAGAAGTGCTATCCAGCTGAAGAAGAGAAACAAAATACAACCTTAATTCCTTTAACTGAGTGATGCAGGGAAACAAACTATAAACACAAATATATGAGCTGCTGTGAATTGTCATAGCTCCATTAATTTCCACTTTCCACCTGGAAATGTTCTTACCCTGATGCTTAGATATGAATATCTGTTTTGTCTCTCTCCTTTTGAATTTAAAGTAGCTATGCTGCTAGTTCAGGCATTATAGTTAATGCAAATTTACTTATTCTCATTTGATCTGTGAAAAATGAATATAAGCTTTTACACTACAATACCAATCTGTTTTGTTTGTTTGGTTTTGTTTTTTTTTTGTTTGTTTGTTTGTTTGTTTTTTTTTTTTAATACAACCATAATGCAACACTCTTCAAATTCCTGAGCTCTCCTTTCTTCTTACAAATAGAAAAGGCACCATCTGATTTAAACACCCTGCTGGAAAACCCCAAGTCTATTGTAACTCTCAAAACATAGATCTGTCAGTGAGTGGGTTATGGAGATAATTAAGCAAAAGCAGTGAACCTGCAGCACAAGTTCATCATTAAAAAGGACTCAGATCACTTACTATGATAGGCAGATTATTTCAGACAAAGAAAGAAAGATGATCAACATTAATTTTATTAACAAGATCTTGTTATTTAAAATAAATGTGAAGGAGCCACAGAGCCTGCAATGCATTGATGAAAAATACAACAAGCTCACTGTTACTGCTTTAAAGAAAACCTGTTAGAGTGAAAAATTATACCATCGTTGTACACTACAGATGAAAATAAAATACATCTTCCACATATTCACTAGAGTGCCTTCTGTGTGCAAATGAAAACATGCCACCCATGCAGTCTCTAAAGAACAGAAGGTTAACTTTTAAAAATTAAAATTAATTACTGATGATAACCAAGTGTATACTTTAAATATGCTGTAGTTTTATTAAAATACTTTTGCTCATAATGCCTGAATGTACCGGCAAACCAGCACTACTGCTCTGATCAAAGATTAACATAACCCTCTATCCTATTTCTGATACTTGCCAAAAGTGGATGTCCAGGGAAGACAGAATAGGAAATTGTTACTTCCCAGCTGTCAGCCACTTGCAGCTTAGACTTCTTACACCAGATACATGTTCTGTGAACTTGACAAATTTCTACTCCATGAGTTTTGTCTAATCTTCTGTTGAGCCTCTGCAAATATCCACAATGGATGGATGCAAGAACCACCACTTCTATGTTTGCTTTCAACACGCCTCTTGTTGGTTTAATTTCCTATCTTCCAGTTCTTGTGTTAGAAGAGACATGGGAAAAAAAAAAAAACACAACAAAACCACCACCAAAATAGCCACCAACCCCTGTCCACTCTTCCCAAGCCACTCATGATTCTATAGCCACCTGTGTTCCAGGCTGAAGAACCTGGCTTACTTGGTTGCTCCTTGTAAAACAGCATTTGAACAGCCCTGTTGCTCTTCTCTGGACAGCTGATGAATCCACTATATTGCTCTTGAGATGTGAGGACCAGAACTATACAAACTATTTTCAATTGTCAGCAAACTATAGATCTATTCAGTGATGTCTCTGGCTTTATTCTCCATTCCTTTCTTAAGAATTCTTCATGTTAGATTTACTTTTTTGACCACTACTAAGTGCTGAGCTGATGTTCTCGTACAGCCACCTATCAGAATCGCAAAAACATTATTCTGAGCAGTAATGGTCAATTCTGAGCTCATTGTTGTTACTTTAAGTTCTCAAGTACTAAGGAAATATTAAGGAAGACATTACGCATCACAATTAGCAGTTCAGATGCTTTGGCTCCAGTTCTTGACTCAACAGGATCTGATCTTGTTGACTTATTACTATTCCTTTTGTCCACTTATTCCACACTTCATAATCCCATAATGTCCTAGGAGACATTTACATTTGAGACAAATATTGTGCTAAATCCCCCACAAGGAAGGATTCTTATGTGGGAACCACATGGACAAAAGTAAAAATAATTATTTTAGATTCTTTGCTATGGCCTGATGTTCCTTGTCTGCTTACCTATATATACCATCTACAATATTGGCTACAGACATCTACTAGCTTGCTTCTTAAGTGATCTTGCCAGTTTACCAAAGGAACGGACACTGTCTGCCTAGTAAGGGGCATGTGCAGAGGTTTGCCATTGTTTTCCATCCACAGATCTCCACGTAATTTAATTTCAGCAAGTGTATTTTGTACATAGTATATTACCATCTTCATCTGTAACAATTGTGTGTTCTGGTTTTGGCTGGGACAGAGTTAATTTTCTTCCTAGTAGCTGGTCCAGTGCTGTATTTTTAATCTAGTGTGAGAATAATGTTGATAACACACTGATGTTTCAGTTGTTGCTCGGTAGCACTTACCCTAAGTCAAGGACTTTCCAGTTTCCCGTGCTCTACCAGTGAGGAGATGCACAAGAAGCTGGGAAGGAGCACGACCAGGAGACCTGACTCAAACTAGCCAAAGGGCTACTCCATACCATGCCCAGTATATGAACTGGGGGAAGCTGGCTGAGCAGGAGCAAGAGCTGCTTGGGGACTGGCTGGGCATCGGTCAGCGGGTGCTGAGCAACTGTATTGCGCATCACTTGTCTGTCTTTGGTTTTATTTCTCTCTCTTTTTGTTAGCTCCCTTTTCATTGCTAATATTATTATTATTACAATATTGTATTTTATTTCAATTATCAAACTGTTCTTAGCTCAAAGCATGAGTTTTACTTTTTTGTCTGATTCTCTTCCCCATCCCACCACGAGGAGTGAACAAGTGACTACGTGGTGCTCAGGCACTGGCTGGGGTTAAACCATGACATTATGTCTAAAACCCATTACAATGGAGAAAAGAAAACCTATGAAGTCTTACTGATAATGTTTTAAATATTTACAGTGTCTTAATAGTATAAAAACTCACAATAAAAGAGGACAGAGTAAAAGCTAAGTTCTTGCCTTATCTTATTAAAAAGATTAGACAAATGCTGCACAGAAGGCAAACAAAGGAGATATTTATGCAAAGATAGGTGGAGAAGTCTCAAAGCCACAAGATTAAGAAATTAAATTTGAAGGGAGAGAGAAAGCATGAAAGCACAAAGAAAGAAATACTGAGAACAGAATTGTTAGGAAAACATTCTAGAGAATTAGAGGAAATTAAGGCAGACTCCTAGCTATGTAAGAGATGTCTCAACAGCTTCACAGATTAAAAGAGTATGAAACCATTCATTGATAACTTGGAACAGAATTTCTGCTTTTGTTCCAGTGAGCTCAACTGTCTCAGATAAAGATGATCCTGGCTGGAGTGGCTAGAATGCACTAGACTAAAAAGACTGGTGGTAAGGAAGGCAATTAAAACAATAGAAGTGTAACTTTGAAAACAGATGCCTTTTTGTCCACGGCTGAAGGTAGTAAGAGCTAGAAAGAATCTAAATGGAAGGTTTAAGACGGAAAAAAAAGACGCCAGGGACACATCCTAGATGATGGAAAAGATAATAGTGACATTAAAGCTAGAGCAGAAGAATTCATAACTCAATGCGTCTAGATAACAAACATCAACTGACTGCCGATGGTAATGTGATGAGGGTGGGATAAAAAGCGAGGGACACAGGAGAGTTTTGTAGGGGAAGATACAGAGCTCTGCTTTACCTTTGTTATCAGCAAGCTGTCAAGCCAGAAATGCTGAAGATGCTAGATGAAATGCATGCCTGAACAGAGGCAAACAAACTGCGGGCTGACAAACAGATTTGCAAATCATCTGCATAAAAATGGTACCTGAGCATGTGTGAGAAGCAGAGGTCATCCGGTGATAAGATTCACAGAGATGACAGTCAAAAGCAACACAGCATTCCGACAAACTAAAGGAAGGAACAAGGAAATACAGAAATGATGGTGCAAGAAGCTGTAGCAGTCACTGCAGAGACAGAGAACTGCACAGTAACAGAAGGAGTAGAAATTATGATAGAGGGCACATAAGTGATCAGCTTTATCTATGAGAAACCATGAGGCAAAGGCTACGATCTTTGATCAAGAAATCATTATTTTAGGCTTGCTGAAACAGTTTGTTCTTAAAAACAGATGGAAACTAGACTAGGGTATACTTTGGAGTGAACTTCAGGAACATAACACTTTTCAGAACGCATTAGTATGGGGGAGAGTAAAAAAAGGATGAGAAATGTGAAGAGAAAATGATAGAAAAGAAAGCAGCTGTATAGGATGAGGAGATGGATCTGAGTAGTGAGTGGCTAAACCCTAAAGAAAAGTAGTAGCTGTAGCTGTTCCTGAGAACAGACAGGAGAAGGAAATCTCCTCCACTGAGTTGTAAAAGAAAATAGATGCAGAAGCAGAGGGAGACACTAGCACTCTGCTGGGCTTGGCAGTCTGATGGAAATACATAAACCATAAATGAAGTACTTGACTGTGAAGGAAGAATAACAAAATCGAAATGAAGGGACTGGGGAATCTGTATGTTAAGAATACAAACACACCTGTATAAGAAAAAATAGTGGCACTGGAATGGCAGCACTGAAAGCAGCTGTATAGTATGAGGTAGGAGTCCAGTGAGGAGTTTGCAGTAGTAGGAAACTTGAAGAAACCAGAGTTAACAGTATTGACTACAAAATTATTAACTGTACGAGGCAAGGTGAGGAAGAAGGAACAAAGAGATGTCCTGAAATGAAAAAATATTAGTGGGTCATTAAAAGATACTCTATTCATAATAGAAATTAGGGAGAGGAATAATTATGAAAAAATTGGAAACATGAGCAGAAGAAAAGTCTATTAGAGCAAGCAGGCAAAACTAAGAGAGAATTTGGTGCATGTAAGAAACCCAAATTATGACATCAAACAAGGAAGGCTGAAGCAAAGGGCTAAGTTGTCAAGTAAATAAAGATGAGGGATTAAGGATTCATCATGAAGCCAAAAACTGGGTGGGCCCTCAGATGATACCCCATATACCCCCTGGAGATTTACATCAAGACTCATACCAGTGGTTCATGGTGATGCTATGTGCTACATCAGGAAAGGGAAGCGCCCAAGAACAGTCAAAAGTCAGTGTGGCTCTCACTTTATCAGACTACAGTAGGCAAGGTGACATGATCAATGTAACTCATTAAAGAGTTTTGTTTGTCTTTAAGACAAGAACTCATGTGTGTTAGTCACCGTAGATCTGCTGAAATACGGAAAGCTATGTAGTTTACGTAAGGCAATATCCAGTTCTTAGTCTCCTAAATCTTTGTCCTGTGAGTCAGTCATTTATCTTCTGATGCTCAAATCATGCTTCTTCTCCCAGACTGCAGAACTAGACTTCTTCTTCAACATGAAATCTACTGCTTGTCACAAAAACATTCTGTTAATAATAATGAGCCTATAATTTACAGCTGTTTTCCAATTCCTGCATTCAATGTATTTTCTCATTACCTAAGCAAGATTTATTACAATAGCACTTCATTGATGAGTCTTACAAAGGCAATGTAGCATTGAAAATGAACAAACCCTGTGCTTAAAAATCCTTCAGGTATTCTCTTGCATGCCTTTTATGACTTACTAGTCAAAAATGCTAAACCACACCGGGCCAGACTGCATCCTTACCGAGTTACCTACAAACTTTCTTAAAGAATATCCTCATAAAAATCAATAATTCTGCTTATGAAGTAAGGTGATATTCAGCATGAAAAGGAGCCAAATAGTATTACAATACCTGTATTAGTGCACTACTGCAACTCCTTCCCACCAATGGGATGTCCAATAAAGTTTAAGACCCAACAAGTTTTCAAATAACTGTTTGCTTGTAACTACAAACTGAAACCCATAAAGTTAGTGATAGCGGTTCTGTAGCAATTCAGTGAAAACTTTCTATTATTGATTCTAAAATGAATCAGAATTCACACTGGTAATGGAAGATACAACATTTCTATCTGACTTTGCTTACTTGGTAGTAGGCAATTTCTCCTGCCATTATGTTTTTAAAAATGGATTAAATTAGCATCTTGGAAGATTTGCTGTAAACTGATACACAGGTTTTATATGCTACAAGAACAAACATCTAAAAAACCCTCAGATTTTTCTCCCATTTCACTAAATACCTAGAGCTCATCTCTATTATGAGTTACAGAAACAGCAACATTTAAAAGGAGTGATGAACAGCTTGATACATAAAAGTTTAATCAAAAACCAGAAGCTGTAGATTTACACTGGTGTAAATGAACCTCATCAGTCTTTCTCAGAACTGTTGTTTAAATCACTTAGCTATAGAGTAAGATCATGCTAATCTGCAGGAACAAGTAGGAGAGTAATTGAGGTCTTTGTGTCTCTTTACACTGTATTTACAGTTGTTTTGCATGGCTAGAGCAGTAGAAAACAACTGGCACATGCTAGTTAATCTGGTTCATTTATTTGTTCATTTATTTTGACCACTGTAATTTGTTTCACAACATTTGTGCTTTAACATAATGCTATAGTAAATGTAATACAGAACACTCCAAGAAGTCAATAAAGTCAACTGGAGTATGAGCCCTCAGTACAACATCCTGCTGTTAAACCTGTGTTCACAGCAGGAAGAGGAAGGCACATTTTCTATGTGGCAATTATAACATGAAAGGATTAGCGAGGTGTTGCTGTAACATGCGGAATAAACTCAGCAACTCCTGAGTGTGTGCTTCCAACTTGAAAAGGTTTCATTTACTTCAAGTCAAGTCTGTTTTCTCTCCAGCATCCTGTTTTTCTCCACTATCTGGGGACTCCTCTCTTAAAATAAAAAACTGCTGAGAAACTACAGGACATTCTGGTTTTCTATTTTTTTTTTATTACAGCAGTAGTAGTTTATATTTAAAATCAGTTAAGTACTGCCTGCCTTTGGTTCACCAGCAGGATTTTCCTCTGAGACTACTATTAAACTCAATCAGGAAAGCAGTTGGCTCCAAGAACATATGGGAATTGGGCATTTGAACACTACCTCTCTCCTCTCTCTTTAAAGTCCATTGGCTCAATCAGCAGTAGTTACTCATGTTTAAAACCTCCAGAGTCAGCCCAGTTATGCAGTGGGTGGAGATGTGTGAAGAGCTGTGGAGTGGTGGAGCTCACAAAGACTACACCACAGTAATCAAGTGAAAATGTAATTCAACATTATTTTGCTGAGAAGTCATGAATTGGGCTGACAGAAGGAAAAAATCATTTATGTGTATGACTATCGCTGTTTTGGGGGTTATTATAGACTACCATGCAAAGACCTACTCTGTACCAAATCAAAGAAGGACATGCTCTGTGTTATATGTAAATATGCAAAGATTTTTTTCTAATTCATATAAGAGCAGAAGTCATAAGATCTATGTGAACACTGTATTGTTACAGACTCAGTTTTCCTTTTTATAGTTGGCAAAGAAATTCCCTTCATATTTAAACTCTATGAAGGGGAAATGATAAAGTATCACTATGAAAAAGAGATCATTTCATAATACTTTGGGTATTAAGTTGTGGCTGCGCCCCCTCCCTGGAAGGGTTCAAGGCCAGGTTGGATGGGGCTTGGAGCACCCTGGGCTGGGGGAAGGGGTCCCTGCCTGTGGCAGGGGGGTGGGAACTAGGTGATCTTTAAGGTCCTTTCCAACCCAAACCAGTCTGTGCTTCCATGATTAAGTAATCAAGCATGTTCAGATCAAATTATTTTCAACTTTTACTAAACTTCAGAAAGATAATTGATCCTTTTTCCCCCCCCCGCCCAAACACACACTATAGCTCTGCAAAGAAACGCAGTGAAACCAGAAGGAAGCTACAAAATTAATAAATCAAATTACATACTACAATTATCCTAGTTGAAAGCTATCACATGCTTTATTAAAAAAAAATAAGTCTGGCTTTCTTAATTTCAGTAATTTTGGAAATGTTTTGTTAAAATACCAATGTTCCATTTCACAATAAATTACTAACGTATTTGGGAAACAGCTAGACTCTGCCAGGGATTTTTTAAAGCAGATTTTATTATTGATGAACAGACAGTTCTGCTCAAAATTGATGCTATAATACAGCCCTGAGACTCAGCTACTGGCAAAGTGATCTGTAAAGACAAACACTGCACTGATGTGAAGTCCTAATGTCTTCAAAAAGGAGGAGTGTTCTCATAAATGTGATTACAAAATTAGGGCCTACAACATTTTCAGTCATTTTCCACCAAATAGTTCAACGTTTCTCATGGTTGCATGATGTATAACACAATTATATATTTAAATTTGAATAATTTTTATGTTAATTAATCTTTCATTGTACCCTTTCCCCCCCCCCCTTTTCCTTTTCACTTCTTTTAAAATTCATGGGTTTATTCTTCATATATTCTAAGCAGCTTTGCAGTCAAAGTTTTATAATCATTACCAAACAGTTACTACAGATGTCTTCTGGTTTAAGTACAGCATAAAGCCGGGCAATTTCAGATGCTATCTTATGGTAAACAGTAGGAAAAAAAATGTACTTTTAAATACACACTACTATATAAATGGAAATTCTGGGAAGCCTGAAGCACTGTGCACTTCTTGGCTTAGTGACCTGTACAAGCAGTGCTCTCTGGGACTAGCAGCATATCAGATATGCAAATCCTGTGCAATAGCTGTGCTACACTTGGAGATTTTCAATAGCAACCCTATAGCAAAAACAAACAAACAAACAAACAGAAAACCCCCAAAAAACATTTAGAGGCATCTATGGACACACTTGGCAGATTGCCCACGGCAGAATCCATATGGTTCCCCACAGATCTGGCAGTATCAGCTTTTTCCACACCAGTATCTTCTGTACCGAGTTCTCCTGCAGTTCTGCACTGAACAATGATTACAAAAACCCTCTATGGGGAACTGGACTTAGAGTCATCCAGAAGTTTGTGAGATATTTTAAATATTCCTCTTCCACTGCCACTAAGCAGTATAAGCAGCAGAATGAGCCCAGCCTGGCTGCAATCCAGCTTATCCCTGACCACTTGAAACACCAAGTGTAATTTGTTTAGATGCCTGCTGGAAAATAAGCAATTTCTCATTTTCTTTTGTTCCACAGACCTTTGCAGCAGGCCAGTAATTTCTTCCAAGTTTAGTCTAATTGAAAGTGGAACTCAAGGTAATTGAGAGCCTAATCCAGAGGCTTTAATAGAATTGGTGCCTTTGAGGTTGTGCTGCTAGTAAAGCACTACCTACCAATTTAAAAGCCACAGTCACACATGGAGGTAATCAATCAGAATTTTGTGGGCTAGACTATCTCTTGACATCTGCAAAGATTCCACTTTCAAAATATAATCATTTAGGTATAACACCAGCACGTTGCCCAGTAACTAAACAAGAATTATGAGGACGAGTCAAAAATGCTGCACAATTAAACAACTAGCCTCCTATACAAGTTTCCTGTACAATTTCCGTTTTCTCCAGTCTGGAATTGCTGACCACTGTGCATATGAAGAGCCTCAGTGATGACTGTTGGGTTGAGAAGATCAACATGGAGTCTTATATTGTGAGAGATGACTTGTAGCTCTCCAAAATGAGGACTGAGAAAAACAGCCAATGATGAAACCAAGACTTGGTAAAGATAAGGAATGAGGGAGAGCGGAGGCCCTCCAAGCCAAGGAATGTCTCAAACAGTCAGAAGTAATGAAACTATAGTCATGGGCTAGATAATGTGGAGGCTGGAGCTGATAAGGCTGGCCAGATAGCACAGGATGGGGCTGGGGGAGGGAGTCCTGTGAAGGCAGGGTGGTTCTGCTCTGGTGCAGCTTGTGAAGGCTCAGGGCCATCTGTTCGGTGAATGACCTTTGCTTCATTATCCACAAAATGCATGTTAAAGGTGACATCCCTACATACACTAATGAAGATTAACAAGATTATGCTAGTTACATCATCCTATGAAGCACTTTACCCCTCCCCATACATGTGATATGTGGGCAGGTAAGTCGACTTATGTGAGGGTCCCAAGGAAAGTAGGTATAAATTGAGGGGGGGTGAGGAGTGAAAAAAAAAAAAAAAAAAGAAGAGGAAGAAGTGGAGACAACAGATGCATCCTTGACTAACTCGGATGGGACCAATACAGGAATGTGGACTGGTGATCTCTATTTCTACCTATCTCATTTTCTTTTTTCCTTTTTCCTTATTATCATTAGGTAATGCAAGTCATACTCTATTGCTTGCCATAATCTGTTACATACTTAGCCAATTATTGTGAATCCACTTACTGCATTATGAGAAATTAGTAAATGTCTGGACTTTGAGACTTCTCTCACTGTTGTCCACTCTGTTGGGGATTTATGAATCTAAAGTCACTTTTCTCCCTCTTCTGAGAGGGATGTGATATGTACATAGGAAAAAGGAAAAAAAAAAATCTCCGAAAGTTATAATGCCTTTGATCTATAACATTACTACATCTGCACTGTAATCACTGAAGACTTAATTCAGTTGGGTCTTGAAAACTTACAAGGATAGAGACTGACAGCTGCTCTAGACAAACTGTCCCAATGCTTGTCAGTCTTAATGGTGAAAATAGTTTCTCCTTATATCCAGTCAGACTTTGACCTACAACAACAGAGGTGTTCTCCATGACCTATATTATGGAATCCTTTCATAGGAAAGGGTAAGGACAATGCACGAGTATTTTTTTTTCAGTTCACAGGCCAAAATATGTTTTGTTGACTGGGACCTCAAGACCCAGGTTCCAGTTATTTGCATGCATGCAGCTCTTAAGGGTTTCAGAGGCAAAAGTACTTCATGCTCAAGAGCAGAATATAACTGGAAATGACTAACTCTATTTGACATTAATATCACAATTATAGTTCATGCACTGTAGCTAGTCAATTCTCTCAGCTAAATTACTTCATCTTATTTACTAATCATCTGGAGTAGGATTCAGGATTTTATGATGATGGCAAAATGGAGATACAAGGGTGTCATTAACTTTGCCTCTATTTTCACATTATTTTGATGAAGCATTCTCAAATATGGAGAAAAAAATGACTTGGCAACATATTTGATTAAAAAAAAATCCTAGGCACTAAATTACTAAAACATTAATTTTTTAAGAAAAAGGATTTATTCTAACTAAACAATTTTAGGGTCAATAATGTTTCCATACCCTGAATATATTGTACCCTATACTTTATGGAAAAGTTTGAACAACTTTAATATAAAACACACACAGTGCGGACAATAGTGCACTAGACAATATACACATATTTAAAACCATTATCTTCTTATTAACCTAAATCTTTCTAAACACTGATGATAATAAAGCAGCATATATACTTTCAAAGCACCACTGCTGGTGCTGAGGATCTGAAGGCACTTCATAAACCACACAGGAAATATCAAAATATATGGGACAGACAAGATGTTCAAATCAGTCTTCTGCAGCCTGGCAGTGAGCACTCATCTACAGAGCTACGCACACCACCATCATAACGTAGCCAAGATGCACTGAGCACCAGAGACAGACTTTACAAAGGATCTGAAAAAGTTAAGGCTGTACTGACAACGTGCTAGTAGAATACATTTATCTCTCTAAGATGGCCCCCTAAGATGTCACACTGCTCCCTGTAAGCACCACCCATGCATCTTGCACACCTGGTTTCTCCCCACTGAGCACCATCTCTGCTCTTTTCATTCCTCTATGATACATCTCCACAATTTTTCCTTTATATTGCTCCCAATTCTAACTGTGTCAGGCTTTCATTCACTTTGAAAAATACCAAGAAAATGAGTTAGGAACGTCAATACAAATTTATGGAGGTGGCATTGCAATGTCAAATCAAGAATATGGTATCAAGATGAAATACAACAGTGTCAGGATAAATGTACCAAGATGACAGCAGAAAGTCAAAATGGAGCAATGTCACTGCAGATCTACAGAAACAACATTCATCTGTCAAAACAAAATCATGTCATTACACATTAAAGAATAGCTTAAATAAACTGGAACACGTAACTATTCATTCAGATTAGCAAATCCCACCCACATGCTCTTCCCAGCAGGAGAAACACAAGTGTTTGGCAGATGCAGGCAAGTAAACATTGTGATAGGACTTAAAACCACAAAACCAATTAGATTTGGCACAGGAGAGCACACTAGTATAAGGAAATTTCCAAGTAAGGATCAACAAGCACTGCTCAAATTGCCAAAGTGATGATCAGAGTAATCCCCAAAGAATGACCCCCCCAGAATGAGTAGTGACTATTCACACAGGAGTGCATTCACCCATCAATTCTTTTTCTGCTCTTCATCCTCATACAACTGAGGTGGGCTTCTTCACCCGTTAAACTTCAGTCCCAACCACAACATTTCTTTCCTTTTCCTGAAGAGCATAACCCCTTGTCCTCACTCACTCTGAAGAAGACAGTGTGTAGCCCCAAGCAAAAGGTCTTTAGAAATCCCTCACAGCCACAGACCTGCTCTAGTCCTATTTCTGGGACTAAGGTCCCCATTTGAACAAAATGCAGAATACTCGTTAAAAAAATTATGGATTGAACTCAGGACTGCTGATTTTAAACTCCACATGGCTACAAACACAGCTGTTTCTGAGAATGAACAGATTACTTGATGTCACATGTGCAAACACAAAAGGAACACTTTTAGAAATGTTTCAAAGTTATCACAGGAGAAGCAAGGTCATGTACAATGAAGAGGTAAGCAGATGGAAGAATGCTCCTGCAAGTCACTGAATGGGTATTGCTTTCAGCGATGTTTGCTGTAACCTTAAATTATGAGCTATGTGCTTAATCTCTACACTGTTGAGCCTTTCACCCCGGTTCAGCACAGCAATCACTACCCATGCAATAAACATATCAGCTATGGCACCTCCATTTTTCAAATCAAGAATGGAAACAATATTGCTTTCTTTTGGTCTTTGTGTACAAAGTCACTTGAGATTACAAATCTCTGTTTGTACAAAATACAGTATTAAGACGAAGAGAACTATCCTTCTCTTCATTGATAACCATAATCGTGATTTCAGTAAGTATTATCATAGAAGCTTCTGTTTATAACAGCTCTAAATTTGACACAAAGTTAAAAAAAAAAAAAAAAAGTAGTTTTCTCAATGCTAGTAGCTACATCCATCAACACATCATTCGCATTCTTCAAAACCGGATATTAGATTATCCACATTAGGAAGATATGTACAGAAATACAATGGATTAATTGAAATCTTTGACAGGTATGATTTTGTGCCTCTGTGTCCAGGTCTTTAGTGAATTAAAAAAGAAAATTAAAGAATTCAGATGTGAAAAATGCATTCTCTCTGCCCCGCCATAGTTTTAGTACAGAAAGGAACTACGAAACAGTGAAAAACTGTAAATAATCATACTTAAAAAATACTTCCTATTCCTAAGGCAAGAAAAACAGGCACCTGATAGTTTATATGTCATTGAAGAATGTCTAACATTGGTGCTTACTCTAGTCTTCTTCAGGAAACTGAAAATATCCATGCTTTTGATGTTTCTATCCAGGAAGATCTTTTATTGCAATGTATTCCCTTTTATATATCACTTTCCTGAAATAACTTTCTGACAAGCTAGATTTTTATCCTCTATTTATAAAAATCCCAAATCAGGACAACAAAAAGGCAATCCACTTTTCATTGAGAAAGCATCACACACATTAGTCATTCACTGTCACTTTCCACGAGACACTGGCTTGATATTTTAAGTGTAGGGATACCTCTGTGAAGGCCACATACACCAAAAGTAAACACAAGATAATTGTGTGTTATTTAGTATTGCGGCAGAACACATCTGTTAACCAAGCATGACCCTTACACCCTTCCACACGCTCCTATTTTCAGCAGTTTCCTATTAAGTGAAGACTGCAAGTGTTGAGGTTTCACATAGAAATATGTGTGCTAGTCAGCCATCTCCAGTGGAAGGGTACGCTAATTTTGCTATGGTCAGTATTTTAACTGGATGCTCAACCTGTGGCTGTGAACATACAGCAGAAACTTAGAAATTGCATTTACACTCTCATAAGACACTTCATAGTGGTGAATGGTAATTTAATGTAAGAGTATGTATAAAGAGACAGAGACACTGACCTTCAAGAGAGGCACTGAACTATGCCGTGCTGTTTCTGAGGCAGGACGAAGTAAATTCTCCATGGGGATGGTTACAGAACTTAAGATTAAGACTCAGTCTTTGTCCTTTCCCCAAAGCTTCAGAGATTGTAAGTAGAACTAAAGTTTAATCTGAATTCTCTCTTTGAATTTTTTTTTTTTCTCAATCAACACTGATATGAAACAAGCTAAGTTCCTTTAACTCTGTCCAAAAGGATTAAATTAAGCTATGAGATAAAACATTAGGGTATTCCAACAGTGAATACTTAAAACCTCATGGTCATCTAAGAAAAGGTGTACAAATGAAATACTCTGTAAAGACAAATCCATACCATTGATATTGACTGAATCATGAACACAGAAGCAAACAAGAACATTATTCTGAGGCTGACCATTCTTTTAATTACATACCCTCTTTTGTGATGAAACATCACAAAGCAGCAAGGTGATCAGCTTCAGAATGATCCATTATGTGAATTATTTCAGATAACACTCGACTACCTGCTACACATAACCAAAGACAAGGTAATATTTTCTTACAATATTGGGAATTTTATTCTTTCTTTACAGCCCTTTCCTTTTAAGTAACAATATTCAGCTTTTCACCCAACTTGCTATCTGATTTCAGGACCCACAGGGATCAGCAGGGGAGGTTGTTAAATAGAGATGAGAATTTCTACCACAAAAGCACAGAAAACATTATTCCTATATGTTATGGAAATAGGCAAAATGCACATACACAAACACATACAGTTGGAAGTCTCAGAAATCATGTTTTCATAGTCTTTCTAATAGAGAGGATAGTGAAGCAACAAGCTGTGCTTCCAATGTCCCTTTACCTTGGCTGAACTCAGGGTAACTGCCTAGCCCATCCCTCCTACAAGTTCAAAAATTACCTCCCAGCTTATGCCATATCCTAAACCTGTTTATTGTTCCTAATCTCCAGATACTAGGGAAGTCGTCATTATAACCACCATTTTGAACAGAAAGTCAATATAGTTCAGTGACTCGTTAAGACACATTATCAGAAACTCCCACCAGTCAGTACCAATCCTCACACACTGAAATGTTTCATGAAATGTAACTGAAGTTTTCCCTCATGCAAGGCCTACATCTCTTAGCACTGTATTTTGGTATACAGCATTAGTGATAGTTATTATGAAGCATGATAATAATAAGTTTCCAGAACTATTGGCTCCCAAGGCTAAAACGGCATATAAATTTTAGTGCTGCAACAGATACTAATGTATACATTTACATTATCTAAACCATTACTTATTAAATAATCTGGCTGGAAAGACGGCTTTGTACTTGCCAGTTTAAAGATACAGTATTTCAGACTAACCAAGCAGTTTAGATTTATGCAGAGCCTTTACAGTTTGCCTTGCTGTTACACTGTGAAAGGGCTACCTTTAAAGTTACATTTCCCACGTGGATCAAGCACAAAAGGAAAGGAAAGAGGCTACTGATCAGACTAAAGAAGGTATTTGTAATCAAGTTCTGCTTAAACACGAAGAAAGGCTAGTTCAAGCTGCCATGTCTGCTTTTTCGTTTCTATAGGGCAGGCTGTAGATGGTCCAATTAGTACGAGGTAGTCCAGTTTGAAAAGTACTGTGGAAACAAATAAGAAAGTGTCTGCCTCAAGAGCTCCCACCTTAAGATTATGAAAAGACACAAGGGATAAAGCAGAGAGAAGGAAGAGGCAGCAATGAGATGAACATCACGTACATAATAAGCAATTCCCCTAGTGCTACCAACACTGCTACTGAGAGGAATTATGATGAGCTATTCTACACGTGCCAAGAGCTAAGCACTGAAAGAAAAGAGCCTCTCCTTCAAAATGAATTCTCACATTTACTGAGAAGACTGTATTTTTTAATTTTCTCCCTGCTTCTCTAATTCTAAACACCCCATGGAAGCAATATCAAAGTTCTGATGAAAGCCAGGAGAATCCTTAACAGATCTTTAGTTTCCTCCTACCGTGCCCACCAAGTTCCTTGGTGCCCTGCCTACTGGATGAAACACTCTGGAGTCAGTCTGCAAGACATGCACTTCCACAGCAGCTCACACTATTTTTTCTTTCACAGTGAATTCCAAAATCTTCAATTTTCTTCCAGAAAGAGTTCAATCTAAGATCCTGAAATACTGACATCCTTCATGGATCATAACTTCATTTTATATCTTAACTCCAAAATGCATGTTAATGGTGTCACCACACAAATCATAACTACCAGAATTTCACCTGAGAGACAAGGAGAAGTGCTGAATTTAAATTTCTCATTTGCAAATTATCCAAATGGTTTAACTGTAGAGAAGATCCAAACAGTGGTGGTTTCTCTTCTCCAGAGCACGTATGCATAAAAGTAAAGGTATCTTTATGAAATTTAAACTGAATTTGTAAGATTTATAAAGGAACAATAAATACTTGTTCATATGAATATCTCCATTAACCCAAGGCAAACTGCCACTTTGCAAAATCATTTATCAATGTGCCCAGGCCAAATTCACAACGTTTAGCTGATGCTGAATGCAGAGCATAGTACATAGAAAAGTCTCCCTCTTGAGGCAGCTCCGTTCTTGAAACAAACCTGAACTTGTAGATTATCAGGTGCTCCCCATGAACATGTATTGGCAAGGAGGGAGGAAAAGTGCCTCCAAAGAGAACCTATGAAATGTCCCAGCCATGATAAGCACTGTAAGGACTCCCAAGCCATGCAGATGGGCAGTGGAATGGCATCAAGGGGAGAGGAAGAAGGCTTGCGTGCTGTTGCCAGTTCAAAATCAACTGTGATTTTGGTACTTCCAAATGAAGCAGATAAGTAACTGAATAGATCACTACCAAAGCTACCGTGAAGGGAAATTCTACTTATGTTGTATACTGAAAAGATACTGCCACGCACTCCCAAGGTGTCGCTGTGCTCCATTTTCCTCACCGGGCCTCTGTGTTTGCATTCATGCAGACTCTGTGCTCACAACACCACCAGTCTGCCTGTCAGGTTTTCAGAAATATTGGACGGCAGCCTGACTTTCTGGGTTTACTGGTTCCTAAGAGCATTCAGCTGGCTGAGTCTGGCCCTTGCTCCTGCTGAGCAAGTGTGACAGCCAGTTTTCCACTCAAAGCCTCAATGGCACTGCCACTTCTGCTAAGGATACCCTCACATCACAGGTTTTTGAAGAAGATGATTAACTGCACCACATCCCACAGAACGTAGACCTACGCCAGTCTACTCAGGAAACAGATCACTCTTGATCATCAAGCGTCATCTTTCAAAATCCTTAACTGCAAGATATTTCTCCCAAACAATTAATACAGGTGTAATAGATGACTGGTATGCCACAACATCTCCTTTATAGTTCACAAACACATCAGAAGTATCTTTAGGGAAGTATGCATCACAAAAAACCCATCTGCTAAATAGCCCACATAGCAAAATAACTGACTTGAGCTACTGATAACATGGTATCAAAAAGGCTTAAACTACAGCAGTTTTTTTTCCTTGTGCTTGATACAAGAAAACCAATTTCATTACTCTGCTCTTAATAGAGAACATCTGCACATTTTGTTGTCTGGACTGCTATGAGCCCTTCATTTAAAGTGTTACTGCTTCTCCTCTCATTAAGATCAAGTTCAAACCCTGCAGAACTGCCAACTCCATAAGATGCTTTACACAAGGGAGGAAACAAAACATGAGAGGCCAACTGTTCATAGGATAATGTCTTCACGTTGTTTAGTTGTCTACAATAATTAGAAGAGCTTTGATATGTATCTCACATTGGGGTGAATGTTGCTTTCACTTCTGCAGTACTGTGAACAACTACACAGATATGAAAAGTGCAAGTCAGTAATGATCATTTAAAAATGTGTTAGCTTGTGTAAAAATGTAGCCTGCGGTTTATTTATCACATGAAGTGTTGGGGTGTTGATTTAAAAAAAAAAAAAAAAAAAAAATCAAAAAAAAATCACAGCCTGCAGATACTAGAACTCCAATTGAAAGCATTTTCTTCACTGGGAGATTTATCCTGGGTGAAGTAGTAGTGACTCAGGACAAATACATAGTTCAAAAACTGCAGTGTAATAAATACATTGAATTACCATCACTTCAACCACATCACCTTCTACTTTAATGCCTTCCTCAGCAAACAGTTCCTGAGAAATGCTTCAGCTACCTACAAATAGACTGCAGTTACTTTCTGCTGGGTATGTAAGAAGAAGAGAGTGGAACTCAGCAACATTACCTGTTGTGTTCCAATACCCATGTGAGCTCAGGCACTGATTGTTAGATGTCACTTACCCGCGACTACTGGTAGAAGCCCATACACTCCTGGTACATTAACTCCCATGTCCAGCTATTACAGAGCAGCTCTGTCCAAAATTTGACACAGCACAAGATAAAACAGACTGACACTGACTACATACTAAAATTTCCATTGCACACTCAACACAAAAGAGCACACCAAGACTCTATATACTCAGAGTGTTTGTCAGACACTCCACAAGTCAGCTGAAACCTGTATTTGATAGTCAGAATAAAGACAATGTAAATATACACTGAAAGTATGTACAGTTTTGAAATAAATCAAGTGAAAAATGCATTGTAAAGCCAATATTCTAATGTTAAAGGAGGTTTTCTTATCTTATTGCTTGCTTTTAAGAAATGGGACCCAAGTAAGTAAATCACAGTGGATCTGGGAGATGCTGCTCCAGGCAGCTTGGCACTTCAGTCACTGAAATATCTGTGCCTATTAGAAACCCTGACAAGCATTAAGTTATGTTTACATACTCCACTGGAAGATCACTGTAAGGTAATGTCAATACAGAAGCGAGACACCTTTCAGTGATCATGCAAATGATCATGAAACTCATTAATGATCTTTTAAAGTCTAAGCAAAGACTGTATATTTTAAGTGATTGAAAAAATGAGCTCGAACTTGGTTTTGCAAAGCCTCTGAAATCAATTATGTTGCAAGGAGATTATGTCAATGATGAATACTGTTAAAATATTTACTCAGCATACAGATTATCTGTTTATGGTTTTATGTAAAAATTACTAGGAAATGGAACCCAAATACTGTGAGACATGTACATGCATGTATCACACATTAATCTGGACACTGAAAAATACAAAGGAATGGACCTGAAAGTGTGGTGGCAGAGGCACAGTTATGTCGAAGTAAATTAAATTATGACCATGGAGTGAAGGTACAGAGAGGTTACATTACTTGCCAACCGCCAAACAGTAAGCTGGCACCAGGCTTGGAAACAGCAGTCAGAACCATGAATCTTTATTCTGGACATTAACCTCTAGAGCACCATCATTTCACAACGACACTGAGAAGAATGAGATGACTTTACAGTGAATTAGCAGAGGAATTAGAAGGAAAATTTATGAAAACTTAACATTTTGAATTTATGTTCTCATTAGTCGTCCCTCGTGCACACACTACCTGTTGTCATTGTCGAGTCTCCTTAGCTGTATTTTGCCACCCCTCTTTGGCTTAAGTAACTAGGACAGGCAGGGACTGAAGAAGTAAGCACACACACAGTAACACTCCAAAACCAGCCTGGAAAGCTTAAAAATAAATAGGCAGAGCTAAAAATAAACAATGGCATGAAAACATAAACCCTTGCACTTGAAGTACAAAGCTCAGATAGAGCTTCTGCAAATGTTTGTGGGTGTCAGCATCATTCATGTCTACCACATCTCTCTGTTTGAAAGACTTTTTATTAGTTCTTTTGTACGGTAAGCATATGTCTGCATCCAGATACAACCACACTGGCATAATGACCTCAACAAGCTTGGCTTATACACAGGGTCCACACCACCAAATTTTATAAACTAATTTTGGGCTCAGACTGTAAAGGGGTGATGTCTTCCTGCTTGTGTAGAGTAGAGCACCTGCTTTAATGGGCCAACAGTACCTTTCACAGTCTTATTATCAGGCTTCATGACACAAAGATTATATTACTAAATCAATGTTGTCATGGCATTGCCATCTTGATTAAACCACTAAAAAATGTGCACATCCTGTCAAAGCAGAGAAATATAACACATCAACATACCAATTATATACTGCATACAGGTTAAAAAGTAACAGACACAGTTTTAGGAGCTGCTAAATAACAGGGAATAAAATAAAAATAAAACCATCCAAAGGATCTGCTGTCAGTTTGATAACAGAAAGAGACTGCATATGACATGTAACACTACAGATCCTTACTGTTACTTTACATCTTCAAGCCTACATGGGCCTGTGTCCCTAATTATGCAAATTCTTACTGCTGCAGCTCCGGTGAACCCGCTGCTCTCCAAACCTGCTCCCTGCCCCAGCACAACCACTGAGCTCACTCTGTTCCTCAAGAGGCTGCTTTCTCCTCAGCTGGTCACTATAAACAAGCTGCAAGTCTATTTTGTGCCAGTCTCCCTGCCCTAACTAATGTGCATCCACTGGGTCTGTATTTCATTAGAAATCAAGCATGTAAAACAAGGTAACCCGACTAGCCCAGAATCCCAGGCATGGCTGTAATCATCATGATAAACGACTCCAACGGCAGAGCCCTAAATATTACACTCACAATTCAGGTTTCATATTATCTACTTTGAAGCCTTGTATTAACACAGTATGACTCCAGCATGAGAACTGCCACGTTAATTTGCTCCTACTTATGCTGACAGCCCTCTGTGGCCCCATGCCAAATAACAGGCACAGATTAATACATTTTATACCTGCCATGTTTTCCTGACTAAGAAAGGAAATGAAAACCTTCCACAGACTACATCCTGAGTTCCTTAGTTTTTATTCACATCCAGCCTAGGAAATTTCAACTAAGTCTAACAGAATTTTGATTAAGAAATTATTTTTAAGGTGCGAGTTCCTGCATTATACGCATAGTTAATTTTCACAGGTGTCCTGAGTACTGAAAGGTAAAATTATTTTAGAAGCACCTATAATTGCTATAATCACACGGAGTAAACTCTGCTTATGTGTATGCTATGTGTACTCTGTACATACATAGTATGCATGGAGTTTCACAAAGCAACACATAAACAGCTGGTGCAAATAAACGTATATACGATAAAGAAGAATTCTCCTTGACATATTAAAATAGTTAAGAACAACTACAAACCCACCAGATCTAATACAGATATACAGCTGGTGAATCCATGGGATAGCCTCAGCATAATTCATGGCTCTTAGGATGTTCTCAGACTGTGTTTCTGGACACACCTTGTGCCAGAATCAGACACCACTTCCAGGAAACACTGCAGCCCCATTCTTTGCTTATGCCCCTCACCTCCTTCCTTGTGTATGAGAGTGTGTTGATATAAGACCTGTACAATGAACCAGGGCCAGTGAATTTGTCTGTATTAAAAATAACTGCACTTCATTTTACTGGGCTAATTTTAATCCTTACCAGCCTTCTAATCCAGTTCACAGCACAGCCGTATGAAACTGCCGCTACAAGCAGGAGGGCAATGAAGATGTTGGAAAAAAGGGACTAAAAGTAGTGGAGACTTGCTCCTTCTGGCAGCAACACAGGCTTCTGTCTCCCTAACATGCCCACAGAACTGCAGCACTGATTTCAGCCAAGATAGCCCCAAGCTGCCACCTCAGCAACTACAATTGTTTTGATGTCCTGACTTGAAGACAAACTTATTCAACCACGCAGAGGGGATCTTTGTATTTTGCCCAAGATTTTTGCTTGTTCGTATTTTATATTTTTCACTCAATTTCACTATCTTGGATTTTTGAAAGATTAGTACTTTAGCCATGTCCAGCTCGGGGGCCCCCAACAGCAGAAGGACACGGAGCTGCTCGAGCGGGGCCAGAGGAGGCCATGGAGATGCTGGGGGGGCTGGAGCAGCTCCCCTGGGAGGCCGGGCTGAGAGAGTTGGGGGGGTTCAGCCTGGAGAAGAGAAGGTTCCGGGGAGACCTTCGAGCAGCCTCTCAGGGCTTAAAGGGGACAGGAAAGGTGGGGAGGGACTCTTGGGGGGGGGGGGGGGGGGAAAGGGGGTTGGAGATAGGATGAGGGGTAATGGTTTTAAACTGAAAGAGGGTAGATTTAGATTGGGTATTAGGAATAAATTCTTCCCTGTGCGGGGGGGGTGAGGCGCTGGCCCAGGGTGCCCAGAGCAGCTGTGGCTGCCCCCTCCCTGGAAGGGTTCAAGGCCAGGTTGGACGGGGCTGGGAGCACCCTGGGCTGGGGGAAGGGGGCCCTGCCCGGGGCAGGGGGGTTGGAACTAGGAGATCTTTAAGCTCCCTTCAAACCCAAACCATTCTATGTTTCTGTGATTTTTCCCCAAAGATTTTACTTCTGTTTATGTCATTCCTCCTTTAAACAACAAAATTAGGTATACAAGAGTAGACAAGAGAGAATGCTTTTCAAAAGAGAAAATATTCACAGTCCAACATTATAACACTGAGGTTGAGGCCATCTAACTGACCCTAACTGCTTTTCTTCAGATGCTCAGTTTTGCAGGGAGGAGAATGTAGATGGAGAACAGGCTTTCAGAAAATTTCTTGCTCCATTAATAATTCTAAAATTTCCCCAAAGAGCAAATCTGATGTAGATGTTCCATGGGACATAACAGAGATACTCTTCAGACATTGTCTTCCAGAAAGAAAAGTGAATAATAGCATTGAAAGAACAGCTTATCTCTGTGGGACATGAGAGTGAGTGGCAAGAAAAACTCCGACAGTGAAGACTCAATCCATTACCAAACCACTTCATCTGATCTTGTCCCATCACAACAATACAGAAACATATATAGATTATTGCTGCACAATCTGTTCTCTGCAAATTGCTTCCCTCTAGAGCTTTTGTATTATCTTTCAGCAGCATAGTTTTTAGGGTTCCCGTGCCACAAGACAACTGGTTCTATTAAGGCTTCTAATTTGTTTGCAGCAGGGAAATTCAGAAAGAGACCTGAAAGCTGGAAAGGGACACACTGACCTGCAGATGTCCTGGAATTACCCACTGCCACAAAAGGGATCATCTCTAGGACAGCAGTCACTAATCTTTCCTAAGAGGTGGGCATGAAGCCTTCCTGCGACAAAGCAGATTCTGTACAGTCATTACTACACTTCCAAATTATCAGAAGTAAACAAACTGCAAATAAATGACTTCACAATTCTAGCCTTCCAGGTGAGTGTGTGTATTAAGCCATATTAAGTTATTAAAATGTAGGTTAAATTCATCAGTACAGAAAAAGAAAGCAAGCACTTTATATTTTCAAGTATGATCCTGCAGAAAGCTGCTGCTTTGAAAGCAACTTTCCAGTAAATCCATCTATCAAAATTCAGAACTGAAGTGAATTTTCTTTCAGAGAATAGTTCTGCACCAATACACCAATAATCCCCTTCCAATATAAAAATATTTCCTGTAATATTCCACACATGGAAGATGCCCTTGAATCAAAAAGGAAAGAGATTGAGTACAATGTTTGACACTCACTTCGCATGCTAGCTAAGGTGAATCATGGAAGATGTCTTGAAAAGGAAAATACATCATCCATGCAAAAGGAAAGAACAGTCTGCCATGCCAGAAATTATGGAGCACTGTGAAGCTACTAGATAAACTCTTACCATAAGAGTGGTTTGGATTTGAATAGCTAACAGCAAAGCCATTAGACCAAAAAAAAAACCCAAACAAACAAACAAAAGAAAAACAAAACAAAAACAAAAAACAACCCAGGAAATAGGCATCTATTCCCATCCTTGCAACATGATTTTTAACCTAAGAGGCTTACAGTATATACAGACTAAACTCAGCAAAGTACACATATATAGACCACAAAAATAACAAGTTATCTACAAACACCTACACTGGCTTATAGTAAAGAACGACCTGACTGCTGCAGAGTATCTTACTCCCATCTTTGAGAGCTCTGGTGCTTTTAAGGTAGTCTCTTCCGGCCATATAGGTAAAGCCTTGGTCTAAATGATGCAGAGCTACATCAAGATCTACAGGCATGATTTATCCAGGCTGCAACTTTTCAATTCAGTACTAACTTGCAAGGACTTTTTTTCCTGTATTGTTCCAGGATATCTTCTTCATTTTGACCTCTGTACTTCAGTTGAATGTCTGTGTCTTCTTTCTTTCCCCATATCTAAAGGCGAAAAGCATGAAGCTGAAGGATAAGGTTCCCTCTCAGTGTAGAAGGCTCAGTCCTGTTAGAAACCTTCTCTCAAGTGCACTTTTCCTTCACTGTAGTAGAATATTAAATCCTTTGGGATTTAGCAGTAGTGTTGGGTAATTGTTGTTTAGCTAATACTTAACAAAACCATTCTTCCGCAATACAGAAAAACACCCACTTCCAGCCCAAAGGAAATACAACTACAGAAATAGCCACAGCAGATGATACAACATGCACCCACCGGTGGCACTAAGTAGGACGCAGAGTCCTGCACAGGCACAAGAAGGTCCTGAGAGGCTGGATTATATATATGGCTTTCTTACCCCGGCCTAGCCAAGTGAATTGTCCACTGGATACTTCTGATCAATCTCTGTTTGGAGACGTTTCCCTTTATCCTAGCCCTGGCAGTAGCAGCAGTTTAACAAAACCTATTCCTACTGCCAAGATAAGGCCTCCTACATACTTTCACAGACTAGCTTTTTTACTCCTACTGAAGCCCTACTTTATTTATCTAGAATATACCTCCTAGCAACCGACACTATCACAAGAATTTTACCTGTGCACCTTTTGGAGCTCTCATGAATTTCTATTCAATAAAGAACACTAAAATAAGCGTGGCCTTTTCTTTCAGTTAAACAACTGCCCTTGCACATCTCTCCTGCATGGCTACATAATGGGTATAAAAGATAATGTGCCAGATACCAAAAACTCTGAATGTATGATCTCATCATCATGTAGCTACAGCTCCTGATAAATATCTCTTTTCTTCCTATGAGACTTTAAGTAATAATAATACTTGGCATTTATATACTACTTTACATCTTGAAAGCACTGTACAAACACGTATATAATTAATCTTCCCAGTTTCTCTATGAAAGAAATTACAAGGAACTAAGATTATTAATAATCATTATACTATTTATTTGTTAAATCCTGATGGCCTACTTGGCCCTGAGCATGAAGATAAATGTATCTGCCTTGAGGACGTCACAATCTAAATTGTGAATAATTTGTTGAAGAATTGCTGAAGGCACGCATTATGCTGACAGCAGAATTCAGGCCCAAAAAAGGTTCATATCAAATCAAAAGCCAAAGTCAAGTCTATGATGGAAAAATAAAATAATTTCAACAGTAAACCAAAAGTTTTAAGCCCAAAACCTTCACTTGGAAAGAAGCACAACAGGACCCCATGGTGCTTTATTTCACATGACATAAGACTAACTCTCAAAGAACAGAGGAAACGTGTAAATTTGAAACAAAACAAAACAAAACAAAAAAAAGAATCTGACTAACAGAGAGAAAAAAAAACATACAGGTAGCTTATTCATGGTCCTGAACAAACAGTCATTGAAATAACCAAAGTTTTCTGATGCTTTCGTTTATATATTTGGTGGCTTTTTTTATATTCATTTTCTACCAAATACTGATGCAACACTTAGTGTATTTTATTAGTACTAAAATATGACCTTTTCCTGGGTTTGGACACGAAACAAATACTGCATTTCTCAGCAATCTTTAATACAGTGTAGATGCATGCACACTAAATTAGACACCACAGCTTCAGGAATCCTCTTAAAACTAAGGTAGTTATTGAACTTCCAGGCATCATGTAAGACATCTACGTGTCGGAGTTAAAATGCATACGCCACATTTTGTTTGCTAAACCTCATTAAAAAACAGGTTTGCGTTACTCACATAAGCACCCTGAACTGTCAAACCTCCTCTCTGTATGATGACTCTAACACCAAAGAAAAAAGAATTAGATATCCTTCGTGGAAAAGTCAACACTTCAGACTCAGGTGGGGAACAGGATGGGATGAGAGATAAAATTTACACATAGATGAGACACTGCACTGCATATCAACGCTGTATTATTGCACTCTTATGAAGTCAATGATCTCTTCGAGCCACAGCCCTGCACCTGTTCAGCTGAACATTTCAGAACAGATGCCCAAAGTTCAGAACCTAGCACCAAGAAAATTAGGAGCTAACCACTAACAAAAAAATCCAGCTTTGTTACTATTTGTTATCTTCTCATTTTGCCTTATATTTGAATCCTACATGATTTCAACTGCTAACAAAACTGAAGACACAAAGTCAAGGTGGGATATTAATTTATGAACTGCAATTTGTACCACTAATACTTGTCCCTGTCACTAGGGCAAATGTACTCCAACATATATCACCTTAGGCACCCAGCATGAACATGGCCTTTGTAAAGTAAGAAAATAGAGAAAATAAAAGATTATGTGTAGTAAGAAAGTAAAACAAGACAAGACCAAAAACCAAGAGAGTATATTTTGAGTCACCATCCCTGGAGGTATTTAAACGACGTATGGACGTGATGCTTAGGGATGTGGTTTAGTGGTGGACTTGGTACTGTTAGGTTAACAGTTGGACTTGATCTTAAGGGTCTTCTACAACCTAAATGATTCTATGACTCTATGATTCTGTATTTCTTGGAAAAAAAAAAAAGTGGCAAGACATCAGATACAATTACAAAATATAATGAAAATTTTCAAATGAGATATAGTAGCCTCTGTCATGTTTTATCTGAAAGCAGGATTTCCTAGAAACTATCACAATTTACCACCTCTTGCAAAACTCTACATAGATTTTTTTGCTATGCTGAAAATACTGAGATATGTAACAGATTGAAAGATTGTAAATTACTATTTTAAAACTGACTATTGAATATTTCACAATTAAATTACTGAGATCTCAAAAATTACTCTGCTACTTCCTCTTCCAAAGCACACAGTGAAAATGAGGCAGTACAACCTTAAACACCAATTTACCTTAAAAAAGCAATTGTTGCTTTCCTTTATATCACAAATTCACTTATGTAAAAAACAACTGATAGGTTCTCAAAGTAAAATAGCACTTAAGAAAAGAGCATGACAGCTCTTTTACACAGAAAGCAATCTGAGCTAAGCATGGGCAACTATTGAGAAGAAAATGTTAACTGTCTAACAAATATTCCTTTTAGACAAATGGTTTTCTATTTCTTTCCATTTTGTAGCTTGTATGTGATGATTCACTACTAAAAATTTTAGTTTCAACATTAGTACTAGGTTAATTTAAAAGAATCAACCCTAGGATTACCTGTGAATAGAGTTAATATAAAGGGTCAAGGGATACCAATTCTTTTGTTGGGTATGATTTATCACATAAACTGAATGAAACTGAAAACACTACAAGTACTTTGACTTTGACCTCAGTTAAACCAGCTTTGACCTCAGACATGGAAATAAGATCAGAAAAAACTTGTCACTTCCAGCACCAAGTTCAGGGGAGCTCTGGGATCCAGGAAGCTGACCCCATTGCGCTCTTACGCAATCTGCAGACAAGGGTTGGGTGACACCACTTCAACTACTGGAACTTAAAAGCCACAGAGAATTTCATTTGTAGTTGATGAAGGTGAAAAAATTTCCCTCTTCCCATAGCCTAGGAAAAGGAATGTAGGAGACAAAGAGGTCTCCTCTTCTTTAGGAAGAAATTAAACCTCCTGTCAGTGAACTAGCATGGCTTCAGATTTATCACTTGGTTTGATCAGCAACTTCCCCAAGGACACAACAGGTGGGGTGGGTTGGCAGAACTCTGTCTTGCTACTGCAATTGCATTTCCCACATTGCTTGGCTGCAGTTACATAACGCCAGTGCACCATATTGCCAATCGTAAGGATCTTCAGTAGCTTACCAGCTTTTATCAGGGGACAGATAATCTTCCTCTCTTAACTCACTGTGGTGGTTAAATTGTATACTAAGATGAAGCCATGGGTTTAACTCCACAGAAAGGGTAAAACAGAGCAATTCTGTCTTAAGAAACAGGTACTAAAAACCACCCCTCTATTCTCGACTGCAAAGAAGAGTCAGTGTTTTCCTTATATGTGGAACATATCAGCCCTACAATTTCCCTTGCACGGAGACTTGGATGCTTTTCAGAAGCAAAAGGACTATATTCTACTACTACAGCAAGGCTGCAGCAGCCTACTAGCAGTGAATTCACATCATCCTTATACTACCAACCTCTTCTGCTTACTCCATCTTATCACTGCACTAAATATCTGCTGTCTGGAATTCTTTCTTGCCTTCTCAATCCGGGCCAACACAACAGACCCTGATTTAGGAGCACAAAGCCTCTGAAAGTCTCAGAACACCCTGCGTCATAACTGAACTGGAAACCTCAGCCAGCACAGACAGACTGATCACTGAAAATGAATGTCTGGCAGTAAAGCGGACCACAAACCTCTCTCTTCTACTTAGTAACTCCCTCTCTCTAGCTACGCATTGTAGAGTAGTAATTGATACTTCGAACTTACACATTTTCTGCACTGTAGCTTGTAACACCACTAATGCATCCTTCCTCTCAACATGGTAGAGGGCAAATGACAGAAGGACAGAGAGCTTTGAGTTTTGAGAAGGAAATAAGAGGAGGTGGCATTACAAAACCCTTGAGGTCTTCATGACTCTTTAAGGTCACGTCCCCAATGACACCCAGCTCCACAGGAAAACCAAACAAAAATCATGCAGGCTGAATAACCACCGCTCTTTTAAATGATCTATTTCCCTGCAGACTCACGACATGACTCAGGTCCACACAGGCATGAAAACCAAACCCCTCTACTGGGATGGTTAACACTGACTCTAACAGAAGTATGAAGATTTACACCAGCTTGGAACTTGCAGTCTTAATTAAGGCCTGCTTTTCCTCTTTTTACAGAATACCTTCTCAAATCTTAAAAAGAAAAAAAAACAAACAAACAGAAGAGAGAAAATTAGATTCTGCTTCTTAAAATTTAGTATGCAATACATCTACTTTGATGTAGAGTCAGGCTTTTATTTCCCCAAACAATAATAGTTAAAAACATCCCAGCTACACCAAGAAGATACATAGGCACATACAATTCATAACTTATTTTAAGTTCTTCCTTACTCTATTCTCTTGATATTGTTTGTTTCTCCTAACTCATTATTTCAGATCTAAAATAACGTTGGAAGTCCTTATGAATGTGGCAAACATTCTTTGCTCCATCTCCAAAGCACAAGACATTTGAAATATTGTATTAATAACACATGATTTTTCTAAACAGAAAGAAATACTCAGGTTCAGAAGAAGAAACATGTATTGATTGATCCGGGAGGCAGATTAGTAAGCAAAGTCAAATCAGATTTAATTAACAGTTACTCAAACATATGTACTGATGGAAAAGATTAACTCTGTGGCTAGTGGTTTGGTAGCTGACACAGAGACAGCACTGACAGAACTCTGTTTTCAGCTGTCACAAATATTATCAGTGTGACACCAAGGGAATAATGCCCTGGCAGTCAGGCTACAGACTTTAAGGCCCCGCAGCAACAGATGTTTGACATTCACATTATTTATATCTATGTCAAATGTTATAATTCTTTTGACAGTTCAAAATAGGTACTACACAATACCATGGATGAGAATAACCAGAGAGTATATACTTCAGTGTTTCTTAAACTGTAACCTAAATCAGATTGCCGGTAATGCTCTTGTCCTGTAACTCAGCTAGAAGCTGGCATTACCACCGCTTCTCATTGTCAGTCAGCTACACTGAAGTAATCCCTGATGCAGAAAAAGTCACGGATAAGTGTATGTAAACTGTCTTTGAGACCAGTAAGCCTGGGGTCAACATTTCTCTGTAATATAGATGGAGTAGGTGCAGAATAAATCTAAATTAACCAACCAGAACAGCTTCAGAAGGACCACTTGCCTAACTTTTCATCAGCAGAAGGTATTCTAGCTGTACCATTTCTATTTCCAATTCCAGCCCAGGCCCCAAATCTTATTTGTTATGTTGCAAGAAAAAGGGTGACTTGAACCTAGCCTTAAGACTCTGGATATGTCTCTCTATCACACTGGTCCCTTAAGAGCAATGTAAGGGAACCTAACCCAGACCAAGAGCTTTGATCATAAAATGCAGTTTGCTTACTTATGAATCAGAAGTAATGTAGAACAAAAACTAGCAATTGTAGACTATGCTAGAATTAAATACATGAATTTAGTTGAAAAATAGTAAAATTATTAATTTTAAAATATAACGCAAAAGAGAAACAGAGTATAACCAAAACGTGGTTTTCACAGAGGGGGGAAATAAATTATGAATACTTTTAAAAATTCTTATCTCATCTCCAAGACCTTCAACTTGGTCTAAAAGGCATTTAATTTGATTTCTGAAGTCCTACTATTTTTCCATGTATAGACTACGTAGACTATGCAGAAACATTTAGATTTAAGGCCAGTGTAGACATATGATTATAGGAATCTAAAACGTAGGCTTGTATCACAGCTTTATCCCAGAAATGCAGTTCTGCACGGAATACAGGAACTGATTTTTCAAGGCAGTCCTTGGAAGAGAAGCAAAGGATATTTCTGTTGCTGCTATAGTTGGAGCCACTATCACATTCAAAGAAATCACAGAAGACATGGCATTCCCATTTTCTGTGCGGCAGCCTACCTCTCCTAGACATTTTCCAAGTATTAATACATGCCCATGGGAGTGTGGATACAAGCACATAAAATGCAACTCTTACAACATTAAGAAATAAACAAAAAAACGTTCCCAGCTTTTATTTAGTGCATAAAGACACATTACTGGAGGATATATATGTGAAAGAGCGCTAAGAAAATAGCTCATTCATTATTTAAATTGGGGAATGGTCTCAGAGAGGTTTTATTAATGTTCAGAGAAGTAAAAAGCCAGAGTCTCCTTACACAGACCGTATCTGTCTAAATCCTGTTTACAGCACAGACATTTGACAACATTATCGAAGTTCTAAATTATTTCTATAACGTAGCAGTTGAGTAATTTTTTTATGCTTTTTTCCCTTATGTATTAAAAACAATCATGAAAATATCCTTCCAAGGTCACTTTAACCAATTCCTCATATAAGATAAAATGACAAGTCCATAAATCATTGAAACAGTGAAGTATTGTAAAGTATCTCTAGAGTTCAGTACCACAACCTGCAGTGAATCATCTTCAATCAATTAACAGATTACCTTAATTCAGCAAAATCCAATACCTGCATTTTCCTGATTAATACTTCGTATACATCTAGAGTTCTGGTAATTATTGTGAGAAGTACCCACTGAAATTAAAGATGGATAATACATTTGTGGATACAGAATGTGAGAGCCTGCCAGACTGGCATAAATCTCCCTTAAATAGATAACTGAGAGAGCTAGAGCTGCACAGATTATTTACAAAATTAGGGTTCGCATATAACTTGATTTATCAGGGCCTAAATTCTGTCAGCTTAGAAGCCTTGGTGTCAACATTTCTAAAACACATGCTGGGGTATGTATGTTGTCATGTACTCACAGTCATGATGGTTTCTGTCTGGGATAAGGCATTCCAGTGCAAAAGTCCCTCCATCTCTGATAACTCGTCCAGAAGGGATTAGTTTGGAGGCACCCCGAACACAGGTACTTCTTGCAAACACCCTCAAATTTAATTTGAAGTGCAGCTGCCTCTGCTAACTCAAGACCACTAGATGATGGGTTCTGCAAAACAAACTGATCACTCGTACACGTCTTGGGATGACACAGAGCTAAGGCCTCCAGCTGGAGTAACTGCTGCCCTTCTACAGCCATTTCTATGCCAAACCCTTCCAGCAGCTTCCACGGGAAAACTGCTGAGGACAGGCCTGATTGCTGTCCAGTAAGGGCAACAAAGAAATGCTGATTAGCCCAGGCTGAAGATGGCATAACAGGAGCTGAAAGTACTCCATGTGTTGAAGGTGTATTAAGAGAGCCAGAAGCAAGATGAACATATCAGGGTGAAAACTCCAGATGTGGGAGAAGAGGCAGCTGGCAGAGAGCAGGAAGGGAGCATTCAGCAGTGTCAGAGGATGGAGGCAGCATGCAGAGATGAGCCTGCCGTTGTCCTGTTAACAGAGGGCTTGACTTGTGCTCTTCAAAACCGATGAGAGGATTTTCTTCTGCAGACTATGAATAAATCCCACTATACTGAAATTCAGCAAGATACCAACAGCACCTAGGTAATCATCCAGCAGACTAGAAACAACAGTTCTGCCTGATACTGTACCTTTCAATACTGGGGAGCGGTCAGGAGCCAGAGTCCTGTAAAAAGATTGCTACGATGGTAGTGGCACATGAAAATGGTGGGGTTAGTTTTAAACTTGACTGTACAGCCAGTAATTTTGCTTTGGCACTTTAGACATCACATCAGTATAGCTGCAGTGTAAAGAGATTCACGGTAGGTTACCCAAGGAAATGGGTAACAATCAAAAACTTATCCTGGGCTAAACTTCATGCTGCCAGTATTCAAGCTAGCAATATAGTAATCACTAGAGGCAGTGTAGACATATTTTTAGTTATCTGTGATTTCTAGCCATACATTTAATTGGCGAAAGTGGAGTTATTCTCAACTATACATCAAAATAGACAAAAATTGCTCCTGATTTCTACAGAGTGATCACACAGATGTCTAAACAGAACTGTGTAACTCAATTATTTTAGTGCAAAAACAGTTCAGCGTCATTAAGATTCAGAGCACAGGTCGACTTCAAGACATTAACATGTACACGAGCTCAAATTCACCATTAAAAAAACAAACTAGAGAGTCAGACGACAAAATTCAGTATACCACCGAAGTTAATGAGAAAGATGAAACCAAGGTTATACAGTGTACTACAGAAACTATTTTCTTCACTCTCATGCATGCAAATTTTTTTTGTGGGCAAGTAACTAAGTGACTTTCAAATAAACACAGTCTAACAAAATAAACAGAATTTTTCTCATCAATTAGACTGTCGGGTTTTATACATTTTCCCACCCCCAAAAAAACTCACATTAACAAGGCAATGTACAATCAAAATAGCTATACCAATATTAATTGCGTGAAAATAAAAATGAAATTTAACATTCTAAAGTCTTAAAATTATCTAATCTGTAACTAAAATTGTATTACCCTGCTTTAATTAAGATATCATACACTAATTTTCCTTGGATGCTCACGATCATCATTACTGCACGCGTGGGTAAGCCCTGGAATTACTTTTAATAGAATTTAGCATGTGTATTAGTTCCCCACAGGCAACAGCATATTAATAAAAAAGCCACCTCCCAACAGAGGTAAAAGAAAAGTGGAGATAGAAGTTCCTTCTACAAAACAAGCAACTCTGAAGAGAGAAGTTGAACTGAACTTAAATTTAAGTCTTTTTTTTCTAAGCCCCTCAGGAATATCACCATCACAGACCTTTTCTTATTTAGCTACCAAAATGTCTGAACTCCACTCTCTGCAAGTACTAATGATATGAGAGGCTCAAGTCTTTTGAGCCACTCCTCCTTCTTTGAAATATATATTTTTTTCCAATTTCTGAAGAGTTTTACATACATTCAAGCAGAGACAGCTGTATGCCAGTTGGCGCTGTTGGTAAAATATGACATCGGTTTCTTTAACACCTGCAAAGCGAGTATGACAGGATCTTACAGGAATACATTGTGTTAAGTCTTCTGTCGAAACAGCTGCCAAGAGGAGTAGGTGATTAAACAGCCATTATTCACATTATTATTATTTTAAAGGAAAGCTAGCAAAACTTACAGTTCTAAACCCCTCAGTATTATACATAATAGACTGTTGTCACTATATACATATGTAAATACCATTAAGTTTATTATATTTAAAGTAGTATATAGAATACATATTCATACACATATGGAAAAACAAAGAATTAAACAGCGTGAGTACAAGTCTCCCACTCAGCACCAGACCGTGAATTCTACTGTCTTCAAAGGCACAGAAACAGCAGATCTAACCACCCTCTTACCTGAGTTGTCTGCGAGAGGATGCAAGAAAAAAAAAAAAAAAAAAAAGCAAGCAAGTGCAAGGTTGTCTTTCCTTCCTGCCTTTACTCTAGTTTACAAAATAACACTCCACACAAATATGAAGGTATTAGCTACAAAGAGGATGTTTTTTAAAAGACTGCCAGGAATATGGACGGTAAGGTAGATATACAGAAAGGCTTACATATCTAGCAGACTAAGCCATGAAGGATTTCAGATGCATTGACACCTGAATAGTTCTTTCACCTCTTCTACCCTTAGTTACATCAACTCACTCAGTATGTGCCAAGCTGTGTACTCCATTGCCTTGCTGTATGACAGACTTCTCCAGGTCACTGCTGGTCCCTGAAAGCACATCTTGTTCCCTGGGTCTGTCTAATAACAGATGTAAGACTCATCTGTCACACTTTTAGGATTCTTAAGAAGTTCCTTAGGGAGCTTGCATATTTAACTCTCTGAATCCCAGTTTTAAAAAACATGAAGTGCAGCTTACTCCCAGTTTTAGTCCACATTAAAAAAAAAAAAAATAAACACAATCTTAATTTAAAAACCTAGTTGTTAAAGTTAAATGAAGACTTAAAGAATATAAAACAACATTGACTTTATGTATCACATCGTAAAACGTCTCACATACAGAACACTGAACCTTTGTAATACATTCAATGTGCTGTGCTGGGTTTGAGTGAGTGGTGGGGTTTTTGGGTAACAGGGGAGGGGGCTACAGCAGTGGCCCCCTTGAGAAGCTTCTCCAAACTCCCCTGGCTCCAAGTCATCCCCACCTCTGCACCGAGGCTGAGGCAATCAGCTGCGCCTCTGCGATAGCGTATTTAAGAAGGGACCTGGGGAGGAGTTGCTGGACAGTGAACTGCAAGCGCAGACAAAACCTCAACATGACCGCAGCATTTGAACAGAAGCAGGATCAGTAATCCAACGCTCACCATACTCTGCATAGAAAGCACGCTCACAGTCTTCAATTCCTTGAGAGTTTCAATTCAAACTTAATCATAGATACCTATCAATATTATCTGTATTGATAACATAAACAGAAAAAATAAAAATTCTCCTCCCAATTTTTACAGTTATCTAGCTACCAAAAATATCCAGTACTGTTTCTGTAAACCACAGGTGAAATGAAGCACATAAAAAGAATTGACAAAAGCACTTCTAGGCAGAGAGATCAAAGAATACATAATATCGCTAGAAGGATATGGACTGCTAACTTCCACTAATCTCTCTTCAATCCTAATACCTGCGACTTCAAAACACATTTATATACCGTCTTTGAATACGTACTTTTGGAAGATTAGTATCTGCTCACGAAAACATTAAGTAGGGTACGTACGTTGTCACAGGCCTACCCAGTGACCAAAAGTCAGTTTTGAAGACCATCAACTGTTAGAACTTCTCTCCCCACCAGGAACATAAGACCAGCCAGCCCTTCCAGCTCCAGGAGTCACCAGCAGCTGAGGAAGACTGAAAAGGTTTCTCTGAAGCTAGTGCCATTCCAGGGGTCCTGTGCCTCCCTCAACACTTTGATTAGCTTTTAAATTTCAAAAGTTTTATGCATCTCCATTTACTAGCTGAAAAAATTGATTATAGACTAATTCTTGCAAGTGATGTCTCTAATTATCAAAGTGAGGCTGCTTTACTAAGTGATTTTTGATTCAATAAGGCCTTTCCACAGGTAGTAATCATCTCATTATATGACAGCAATAGCAATACTGTGCTTGACTCCCATACAAACATTGAAAGTAAGGAACTGGAATTTTCTCTGTACTTAATCTCATACCTCTAAAACCTAGCTTGAAAGGGTATCATTTGTTTAGATAAATGGGAAATAAAGCATTTAAGTACCATCATTACCCTGAAAAAAATTCACTGATCATGGAAACAAAAATGCTGACTTTCTGAAGTTTGTTTTCTTCCCAAACATGTATTTTCCTATTTGAAAGACAAGTAAATAACATCTCCATTCTTTCCACTAACATGGAAAGTGAAAAGCTTTCTGATGTTCTACATTTTCCTGATTTTAGAAAATACAAGTGAACGGAAGTTGAAGAAAAACTGAAGGGCTAAAGCCAGCTCTAAGAATACATCACTAATGAATTTCTCAGGTTGTTTTCAGCACTTAAAAATGGGTAAAATTAACAACTACTGCAATTCTTCTGAGTACTAGGAATCATCAGCAGGAAGAACCCTGAGCAGAAAAAGCAGTTTTATGAAAAAGTCTCGTGTGAGTCTCAGACTGGAAGCCTATTACACACCAAAACCATAGTGACGTTCTCAGTACTCCCATTATTTTCAGATTGTTACTCAATGATCATCAGAAACAGTAAACTGTAGGAGAGATCTCATGCTAAAATGTGGTTCAACTTTATACCTACTTTAATTGTTGAATCAGTAATTTTTATAGGAAACTAAACCCACATACAACAAGAACTGATTGTTTAATCATGATATTTGGAAGATGCTCCATTAAAACTATAGATGATAATAAAATTTCCAAGGTATTTTGGATGCATATAATTATAGCAAGGATTTTGTTGCCTAGTCTTCTACTGGACTTTGAAGTAGGAAATAGGCTGAAAAGACTGAAATCAGGCAGTTCCTCCCTTTCTCAATAAAATGTCTTATAGGAAAAGATTAAAAAAAAAGGTCAGAAAAATGGTTCTTATTAGTGTTTTTTCCTTCTTCAAGTTAACTCCAAGGCAAATTCTTAACAATGCTGTTCGCCCTTTGATGAGATGGCAATGGCTGATAATTTACAGTGAGTGTCTAGACAAAGGGTCAGCTAAATTGCTCACTGAAAACTGATGAAGCATGCTATGGTAAAGAAAATCCAGGAACTTCCCCATAAAAAGGAGTCTCAAGTTCTGGATTGCATAAAACTCATTAAGTCAGGGAAAGAGTTGGCCGATTTGGCTGAGGGAGGGACACCTCCTCCAAGTGCAGTTCTGGCTCAATTTGAAATACTCCATTTGTGCTGAATCTTTATGCACAGCTTAGGTTGGATTTTTTCCCAACGAAGTCAGAAAGGTCAACTTTGACACACTGTAGGAAATGTTTAAATGTTCAATACAGAAATACTTCTAAATGTAATGGTAAAAAGTTCAAAAGTATCAAGCCAAGATGAACCATGTAAGTCTGGTTTCAAACAAAACATGTTTACTTCCTTAAATCCTATTTTTTCCCAATTTTCTTCCTTATCTGAAGAATATGACAATATTATTTGTGGTCAACCAAAACAAGTTTCTCTGGACTTTGCCAAATTGAAAAGAAAATTTTCAAAACCCTAAACAGAGTGCTACGAACTAGTAATACCAGCCAAGGATCTACATGTATACCTATTTACAGGGGAAACAGAACACTAGCTAAACAGAAGAATTAGAATTAAACTAAGCTCAGTTCAGGTTTTGTGTTGAAGTCATTTCTAATCTGTGCACTCTGTTCACACGTGATTTCTCAAGAAAAATGCAAATTCCATTTAAGTGTTTCTCCTATTTGTAAAAGATCAAAAAAGACCTAAACTGTGGTCCGTTCAAGAAGAATGTTGTTCTTCGCTTTACTGAGATAAAGGAAACGGGCTCAAAGCATTGCTTATAGAAATGTAAAAATCCCCTAATCTAGAACAATATCATGTTCTTAGAGAAACAGATGCCCTTATAGTTATATAACAGGTAGCTAATAAAATGAAAGCTATTAATAAAATCTTTAAGTCAAGCATAATTTTTCATAGGAATTGCTAATCTAAATGAGAATTACAAAGAGCAGAAATAAATGTCTATGTCTCCCTATTCCTCACTTTTCCACTAGACTATACACCCTACATTTTGCACTATGCTTGTGAGTTAGAATTCTTTAACGCTAGCCCCCACTTAACTTCTACTGCACCACACTAGAAGAGCCTTGCAGTCTTAGGTACTATCTTGTTACATGCTGATTAGTTTACATGTGAGTAATTTATAATTTAATTACTCAGTAATAATTGGAAAAAGATCAAATTATTTCTTCCTTTATAGATCAGATAATTAATGGTTTTTTCTATGGCAATTTATTAAGGCACAACTGGAAGAATTAGACAACTATTCAGCTAAAGTTCACATAATCATTTTAGCATTAACATAATCTGAGCAATGCAACTATTTCTGCAATTATACATAGCTTGAGGAGTCCTTACCCCACCCATTTACAAGACAGTGAGTATGTACTTTTTAAGATATCCCCATGGACACTAGGAGGAAGAAGATGAGTTATCAGTTTAGCAAAATACAAAATAAATAACACTAATCCTGTGATCATGATATATCATTGCATTTGAAAATTTAAAGTGCAGTTCTGCAAGTGCCAGGAAGGCAAGAACAGACTGCAGAACTAGTGAGCTATGCTGGTTTAAAGTATAGCTTTGACTGCAATCTGCAATCAGTAGATCCTATCCTACAGGAGAGTTTTTCTTCTATCACATGTAAGTCTTGATAAGAAAGCTTTCTAACTATTCATGTTCATAACAAATGTATCTTGCAGAAAGATAAACCCTGTGAGTTCCTCCCTTGGTCCCTTTTTGGTTGTTTGGGTTTGGTTTAATTTTTGTTTCTGTTTGTTTTTTAACTGCTTTGTCTACTTAGCAGACTAGATTTAAAAGGTGATAGATGAGCCAGTGAATAGAAGTGTTACAGTGGACCTTGTTCACCCCAACAAGGAGGGGCTGGTGGGGAATGTGAAGCTCAAGGGCAGCCTTGGCAGCACTGACCATGAAATGGGTGAGATCAAGATCCTCCGAGCAGCGAGGAGGGTGCACAGCGAGCTCCCTACCCCAGTCTTCAGGAGAACAGACTTTGGCCTCTTCACAGATCTGCTTGGCAGGGTAACATGGGATAAAGTCCTGGAGGGAAGAGGGGCCCAAGAAAGCTGGTTGATACTCAAGGATCACCTTTCTCCAAGCTTACGAGTGAGTCATCCTAACAAAAGGGAAGTCAGGTAAAAATGCCAGAAGTCTGCATGGATTGACAAGGAGCTCCCGGACAAACTCAAACACAAAAACAAAGCCCTGCAGAGGGTGGAAGCAAGGACGGGTAGCTGGGAGGAATAGAGAAACTGTCCGAGCAGCCAGGGACCAGGTTAGAAAAGATAATGCCTTCACAGAATTAAATGTGGCCAGGGACATCAAGGGCAACAAGAAAAGCTTCTATACACATGGTGGTGGTAAGAGTAAGGAAAATGTGGGCCCTCTCCAGAAGGAAATGGGAGACCTGGTTACGGAGAAGACTGAGGTACTGTAATGAATTTTTTGCCTCAGTCTTTACCAGCAAGCGCTCCAGCCACACTAAGATGCCGAAAGCAATGGCAGGGACCGGAAGAATGAAGAACTTCCCACTGTAGGAGAAGATCAGGTTAAAGACCATCTAAGGAACCCAAGAGTGGGACCTGATGAGATGCATCCACAGGTCCTGAGGGAACTGGCAGATGAAGTGGCTCATCCACTGTCCATCATGTTTGAGAAGTCGAGGCAGTCCGGTGAAGTTCTGATGACTAGAAAAGGGGAAACATAACGCCCATTTTTAAAAAGGGAAAAAAAGGAAGACCTAGGGAGCTACAGGACAGTCAGTCTCACCTCTGTGCCCGGTCAGATCATGGAGCAGAACCTCCTGGAAACTAGGCTAGGGGACATGGAAAATAGGGAGGTGATTGGTGACAGCCCCCATGGCTTCTCTAAGGGCAAATAGTGCCTGACACATCTGGTGGACTTCTGTGATGGGGTTACAGCATTGGCAGATAAGGGAAGAGCAACTGATGTCATCTACCTGGACTTGTGCAAAGCATTTGACAGTGTCCCACATGACATCCTTGTCTCTAAATTGGAGAGATGTGGACTTGACAGATGGACCACTCGGTGGATAAGGAATTGGCTGATGGTCACACTCAAAGAGTTGTGGTCAACGGCTCCATGTCCAAGAGGAGAGCAGTGACGAGGGGCGTTCCTCAGGGGTCGGTGTTGGGCCCGGCGCTGCTCAACATCTTTGTCGGTGACACGGACAGTGGGATCGAGGGCACCCTCAGCAAGTTCACCGACGGCACCCAGCTGTGTGGTGGGGGACAGGCGGGAGGGCAGGGATGGCATCCCGAGGGACCTGGGCAGGCTGGAGAGGGGTGCCCGGGCAAACCTCATGGAGTTCAACAAGGCCAAGGGCAAGGTCCTGCCCGTGGGCCGGGGCAATCCCCAGCACAAACCCAGGCTGGGCCCTCGAGGAGTGGCTGGAGAGCAGCCCCAAGGAGAGGGACTGGGGGGGTTGGTGGGGGGAAAACTGCCCGTGAGGCAGCCCCGTGCGCTGGCAGCCCAGAACCCACCCGTGCCCTGGGCTGCAGCCAGAGCAGGGGGGGCAGCAGGGCCAGGGGGGGGATTCTCCCCCTCTGCTCCGCTCTGGGGAGACCCCCCTGCAGTGCTGGGGCCAGCTCGGGGGCCCCCAACAGCAGAAGGACCCGGAGCTGCTCGAGCGGGGCCAGAGGAGGCCACGGAGATGCTGGGGGGGCTGGAGCAGCTCCCCTGGGGGGCCGGGCTGAGAGAGTTGGGGGGGTTCAGCCTGGGGAAGAGAAGGCTCCGGGGAGCCCTTCGAGCGGCCTCCCAGGGCTTAAAGGGGGGACAGGAGAGGTGGGGGGGGACTCTTTGTCAGGGGGTGTGGGGGTAGGATGAGGGGTAATGGTTTTAAACTGAAAAAGGGTAGATTTAGGTTGGGTATTAGGAATAAATTCTTCCCTGTGCGGGTGGTGAGGCGCTGACACAGGTTGCCCAGAGCAGCTGTGGCTGCCCCCTCCCTGGAAGGGTTCAAGGCCAGGCTGGACGGGGCTGGGAGCACCCTGGGCTGGGGGAAGAGGTCCTTGCCCAGGGCAGGGGGGTTGGAACTAGATGGTCTTTAAGGTCCCTTCCAACCCGAACCATTCTGTGATCCTTTGAAAAAGAAAGGTGCATTAATTTTCTCCTCTATGCCGAAGACAAATGTATTCAGACGCCAAAAAAGTTACCTTCAGCTTAAATCTAAACTTCGATGTATTGCATATTGCACTAATTTTTTCCAGTTTGATTCTCACATATGTAAACCAGATGTTCCTTTGTTTCAAAGAATGCCTTGAAGTTTGCTGAGAGTTAAAAAAAACAGAATATCAGAATCATGAAAAACACAAACACATACCGAATGCAGGGTTCCAACCCACTCATGTAGTCCCAGTACACTGAAGCTGAGTTCAGCCCAGGTCACAACCACATGGGTTAAAAGCCATACTTCAAAATCTACTGTCGCACTTCCCTCTACACATATGTTTTATATATGGCTTTTCTACAGAGAAGTTTAATTAATTTTAAAACTACTTTTTAGAAAGCTGAAAAATGAATATTATCAATTTCTCATGTTAGCAGATTTACAGTATTCCATTATGAACAGAGAAAAAGGCAGCATATTCAAATTAAATTTTATAGTATTTAATTTACAGCACCAAACCTGGGAACTTGCACTTGCAGATATTCCAGTAAAGTCGTGCAAAAGATGAACCTTTGGACTCTAAGTTTGCCCTGAAACAACAGGTCAGGTATGAGCCTCAGATGAATTTGAGCTCCACCTAAATATACTATTTATGAGCTTTTACTCCAGTAAGTAGTTAGATGCAGGATTCACCAAGTTTCATCATCTTTGAATTGCATTTCAGTAATAAACTTCTCTTCTACCTTTCTTTGTTGTTTATTTTCAGTCAGCTTGATTTACTATAAAGCATGCAACAAATATGATGAAGAGGTTGTGTGTGTGAGCTACACAGGGCACAAGAAAAACCTTGGTAAGACAATATATCGCTTTTTCACTTTTACAGAGATCCAGATAAACTGCTGTAATTTGATCTTTAAAATGAGTATCTTATTTTTAAAAAGGGAAGAGTTAATAATGCAATTTTTTCTGGGTTGAAGGAACTTCATACTGACACAATAGTAATACAAATCTGGCATCAATATCTTAAATCTATATATGTTCCTATACTTGCGTCTGTCTATAATACTATTAATTCATAATACAACGGGCTACTTACACTTCTGAAGTGTGTAAAAAAAAAAAAAAAGAACAACAACAGCTGTCAAGCTAAAACCTGAAACCATTGACATGATGCAATTCCTTAGGCCTTTAGCTTTTAATAACATTTTATCAAAACAACAGTTATTACTACATTGCTTTTTTATGCACATTTGTGGTGTAACTGCGCATTAAAGATTGCCCGAGTGCTGAGTGCCAGCTGCTGTATTCACAGGAATCCAAAGGCCAACTGGGCCACTGGTTCCATCAGAACAGAGCCAGCCACTACAGACAGCAATGTCCCCATGCAGTTTTCATTTTTAAAGAGGATTAGAGGCATTCAGCCCCATTCTGATGGACTCTTATCTAAATGAGTACAATTAAATACACACTTAAAGTAATCCTTTTATTAAACAACTGCAGGATGTACTGGAATGCCATGTTATATAAGAAACTTAAAGCAGTGCCTGTTAGAGAAAATTCAAAGAAACTGGATGAGAGAAGGCAGACACTGGGTTGTACAAGTCATTCATCTTGTAAATCAAAAAGATCATCATAAGAATAATTTTTTCTTCCTTGAGCCCTGGCTATATAAATTCTCATTCAGAGTAGAGTGTGGCCCATTAAAAGAAAAAAGGCTGAGGAAGAAACTGTTTAACAGATTTGCGTTAACTCTACAATAATAAAAGAGCTGGAAAAGAAAAGGCAAATCCATTAACTAAGATTTTAAATAACATTAACCTTGGTCCTAACTGGAAGACAGCAACTCTGAACAGCAGTACAAACAAAGCTTGCAGCTCTAGTTAAGGGAGAGAATGTAGCTGGCCAATTTTAAAACTTGATGTGATCTTGAAAGCATGCAAAGCTTTAAAATAATTTTTGCAGAAAACAATAATCAAAATACAGAACTGTTTGAACAAACCCCACCAATTTTACTAAACATACTGTTCTGAACTAATTCAGCGAGGTAGCTAGCGTTCAAGGCAAAGCTGGTCATAAACCAACTGTGACAAGTAGTATTTAGTATTTCCATAAGCAACTCTTACACAAATACTGGTACTCTAATAAAGGTCCTAAGAAGATGAGACTGCATTCTCAGTACATAGGCAAACCGGAGTAATAAAACTGGATGTCACCATGGAACCAAAGCAAGAGAAATGGATGTAGTTCAGTACCACAAATCAAGAGATCATGCAACTGCCTACAATAATTTCTGCTAAATTCTGGAGACACTAACAGCTGGAAGTGAGAAACATTTTATATGAAGGAAACTACTTAATGTGGCCATGGAAAAGGCTGCCACAGGCCATAGTTTCATCAACAGCTGAATGAAAACAACAGTTTGTATTAATCCTGTCTCTACTTTCCATGATCCCCATTCTTGCCTTGCCAGCTCCAGGCCATAGTCCTGCCTCTTCCCTGTCAAAAATGTCTCAGGTCCATCTGAGACTCAGTTCAACACATTAGTGCAGTGGCTTTTGGGTTTCGTTGGGTTTTTTTTTGGTTTGGTTTTTTTTGTGTTTTTTTGTTGTTGTTGTTTGTTGGTTTTTTTGGTTTGGGTTTTTTTTTTTTTTGATAATATACCACAGAATCACAGACCGCATGAGGTTGGACAGTAACTTCTGGAGAACCAGGTCCAAGCCCCCTGCTCAAGCAGGGCCAGGTGTCCAGGATGACATCCAAATGGCTTTTGAAAATCTCTAAGGATGGAGCCCACACAGTTTCTGTGGGCAACGTGTATCAGTGCTTGGTCACATTCACAGTGGAAAAGCACTTTCTGAAATGTTTACCCCTTATCCCAGGCTAACACATTAAACAGTCTCATACAAACAGGAAAGCTGAAGGAGAGAAGCAGGACCTTCCTCTTTCAGCAGCAGTGAGCTACTACACTGGCTCCTCCAATCTGTGAAAATAAAGCCTAGAAATGTATCAGATGAGAAGGGAAAATACCACTTAATGCATCAAAACCTCTTTTAAAACGTATGTGAAATTCTGGTTACTTAAATTTAAGGAAGGTGAACCCAAACTGGAAAGGGTACAAATGAAAAAAATGCACAATTAAATGGGCAGGTTAAGATACAAGGAGACTGACTTATATAGCTTAATAAACCGAAGACTGAAGGAGACATGAATTCCTATGGTGTTATTTGGATTAAATTATAGAAGATGACAACATTCGAAAATCAGTAATGGGTATCTCTCATGACTGAACCTGAAATCTGAAAATTAGTGAGGAATGGACATGAAAGGTTTTAGAAATTTTTTGATTTAAAAGATAAACCTCTAATTTTAAAAAGAATTTACTTGTTAAATTGCAACTTAGAGGTATCAAACTCTGTGGTTCCCTGTACCAATGCTGGAATGCAACATGAACACCTCTTCTGTATTCCTGAACTTGCTGTATACTGTGCTAATAAAATAAGAAGTGCATGGCTGTATAAAATTATAAACAGAACGTGAGCTACCTCACACATCTTTGCAACAGACGTTTTCCAGGGACTGCTATAATCTGGCAGAATACATTATAAAAGTTTCTGCTATTGAAGCATTTTTTTATTCTGTATACACAAAGATCTGAACGATCCGTTCATGACCTCAACAGTCTGGGGAGGTTTTCCCATCCCTTTCTGCTTTTTCTTTTGGTTTCACTCCTTTCTCTGCCTCCACTGTTACTCACCACAGAAGAGAGCATTTTGAATCTGATTACCATTCCACAGTGAAGGCTGCAGTCCTGAATGCCTGAAAAACCTAAGTGGAACATTCAGTTAGATTCACTGCTCCTTCCCTCCTTGCTGAACGAAGCGTTCTTGATGCACTCTGGGCAGATGAGATCAGATACCCTTTCCACAAAACTCAGCATCCAATTACCAAGAAGAACAAGGACTGGAGCTCAGGCTTCTCCCCAACATATTAATCTCCTCTCCAGACAACAGCAGTTGCAGGAAAAGCAGCAAGGGAAAAAGTGGGGCTCTGAAGCAGTTTCTTTTCACAAAGGGAGAGAGTTGAAATTTCCTTCAGGTTGTGAACTCCATGGCTCAGTTTATCTTTTGTAAACGGCTGTATGCTGCAGTAGAATTGCAAACCTGATGTACTTTAAAGCATGCTAAATCCTTAGGTGAACTGAGCTATACAAATCTAAAACTTTTCCATTAGCATGGTAGGCCTGTATACTGTTGGCATTTTTTTGTTGAAGCCATCAGATTAGGACATAGGAGAACAAACCTAAGACCTTCTGGTTCAACCTAAGTTAGTTTTCTTACGTTCCTTTGGTGTGCATGAGATAAATAGGTGCATCACAGAATCAGCCCTTAAACTTTAGGGAACAGACTAGTGCTTGTGTGGAATACCGATCACTTGTCCGCAGCCACCTAAAACTTCAAACTTGTTGATTTAAGAAGGTAACATGATTGTGCCAGTTTTCCATTCTGGCTGTGATCCAACTGTTTTCAACAATTTAAGTAGCATCATCACAGCAAATTTCTGAAAGTATCTTTATCAATTATACTTGTTTAGTTTTGGACACGCACAGGAACTTTTTTTTCCCTTCTCAAATACGTCTGTTATTAAGCCTCATGTATTACATTTGTATAACTTTCATCTAGGATTATTCAGAAGCGGCTAACAGGACTGAACCTTCTAATATGGAGAAGGCAACTGTGCTGTTTGCTACTCACGGTCAAGCAAAGACCGCAATCAAAGCGGTAGCAGCAAAGCAGAGTAAAAGTTACTGCCATTAATGTACACCGTAAGACAACTTCAGCTGTCCTGAATCCATGTGGAGTGCAACAGGAAAGGAAGAATGCTTCCGGAACAATCCCAGTCTTCAACTGACTAAATCACAAACTCTGCACAGGATGCATTTGCAATCTGGAAGTTTGAGATACCTCAGGTTTTGCTTATGGTGCACAAGCTACTTGGAATCGGGTGTCTGTTTAAAGTCACAAGCAGCAAGTAGTCCAGACAGCGGTCGGATGGAATAGGCTAGCTGTTGAACATAATGAAGACAGGATGGGGTTGGGAGTGTGTGTTCAGTGGTTTTAAATACATTTTCTAATTTCTTTTATTTTTAATGTCAGTAACTCTTATGGACACATTTTATTAGCTCTACCTGCATGCACTATGAACTGCAGGTAACAGTGACCTGAGTGGTACTGCTTCCTGGTATTGCTTCAAGCAGTAGTCTTGTCACAGATTTAAAAAAAAATACATTTTAATTCTAGTAAGATTCAAGAACACAAATATTTATATGAACATAGAAATATTGAAGATTCACCACCATCATGTCCTAAAAAAGCCTAACTAGTAGACATGGAAGTAACTCCGTAGCATCCCTTAAATTTTTCAAAAGAAAAAAAGATTTATACAACTGACATCAAATACAAGTTCATTTTATCTCCTATTATTGAAGAAATTGATTCTCTTTTTAAGTCCAGCCTTCAGCAATTGTTGACAAATACCAAACACCTTACTTGAGTGTATTCCTAAGTAATTCTTTAAAAGATATTTAATCATTATGTGATATACAGTTAATGAGATAAATTTTCCAAGGGAAACTTCTCAAATTTCATTTAGCTTGCAAATTGCCACATTTTTTTTTAGCTAAGAGCAGGAACCAACAAATCGAGAAATTTAGCACTCACTTGCAAACCTTCTTTTGTGGTTCCTTTCATCATAAAAGGAGAGCGAAATCCTAATGTTTAGATAGCACCACCATGTTAATTTTTGTGTTGGCTAGATATTTGTACCAATAAACTTCTACAAATCCTTGAGACATTTTTATCAACACAATGAAGGCATTCAGCAGAGGACTCTCATCAATTACACCAGCTAGATAATGGACTTCCAAAGGCTGGTCAAGCAGAACTGATGCATCATGTAAGCCCTATTTGATCCTAACTCTATCAGGAGCTTAGACATTCAACGGCTAAAATAGCACCTGGCTGATGCCGCAGTTTTGCATGGCTAGCTTTCGTATTCTTGTCTCATTCTTACCGTTGCACACAAAATATGAAGTCCTGATGGACAAGAACTTCAAGAAAACCTGACATCATCATTTTGGCAACATCCTGACAGAAGTTAGGTTCAACACACTAGGGATAGAAGTACGTGGATTTGTCTGCTGAAACAGAACTAGCTTCCTTATAGAAGGTAAAAGTGTATCTATCACAAAATTTATGGATGATGCGATAATCTGATCAACACAAAATTTTGATCTCTGATATCTACTCCTCCCAAGGCTGAAAAAAAATAAATGTTACACATTATTCAAGTGAAACGCTTCTGAAACTGTGGTAGCTTGACAGGAAATGAGCATTTCCCATTCAACAAGGAATGGATTGATACCTCATTCCCAGTTACTGAAAACACACCTTCACAGAAACATTAAGTAGTTCTTCAGATCAATTTAAATTCCTAATTGATTTTTCTTGTACCATTTTTTCGGTAAGCTGAAAAAGCTTATCTGTTTGTCCATGACTGAACTTGCTGAAAATGTCATGGAATAGAATAGTTCTTGCTTTTACAATAAGCCCTCCATATTTCATTATTTCTTTTCAGAAACCATCTTAGTCAGTAGCGACTAATTCTGTGGGACTCAAAACTGAATTGCAGAATACCTCATTCCTCTGAATCTGAAGCAAACTATCACCTGGGAACACCATCTGTGTAGCCAGTTAGCTGACAAATTCCTCTTTCATTATAATAACCCATCATTAAAAGAGAAATGAAATATTTCATCTAGTACTTTGTACCCAAAATGCATTTGTAGAGCTAGCAAGATGCCTCTTCATCCTGCCTAAGTTAAATACCAATTTTTCTCCTTACTAAATCATAGCAACAAACTAGAAGACTGTCAAAGGTTTACCTTTTTCATGCTAACTGAAGGGAAAGAATCAGAGGCTTAATTCTAATAAAATATTTGTTCATTAATTTCCACTTGCAGGATAACTTCTATTAACTTAAAGCTGTTATTGCAGATACCTTAATGACTACATCTTCACGGTACTTGCAAAGTAAAAAAATGAAATTCATGTCCCTTATTTTCCATTCTTCCAAAAGACAATTGCAGTTTGGGTATTTTAGGGCAAATGCTTTCCCTTACAGTATTTCGTGAATCCTATTTCTAGACACTGAAAGATTTCTTAGTTTTATTTATTTCATAACTATGAGAAATCAGGAAAATTACCAAATTAGTTAAGCTTGCATACTTTCCATGTATTAATTACTTTTTCCACTTGGTTTGAAGATTTAAAACATAAGCATGTTCCACAGCAAAAGCATAGTGTCAAATTAGTATGTTTAAGACTTGCAGTCAGTATCAATTATAGTATAGGAGAATTAACAACATCTTTATTAATGTGTTAATGTACTCTGATGCATTAATGCATTTTGATGAAAAACTATCAAAAGCCTGAACTGAACTAGTGTAGTTTTAAATACAGCTTCAAGCTCACTTTCCAATTTGAATAAAGATCTTGCAGAAGTGCTTCTGAACTGATGAATAATACATTTTTATTTTTATGGTCTATTTCAGGTGGATCTTCGGACTCACAGAATCACATAATAACTGAGGATGAAAGGGGACTTTACAGATCGTTCGGCCCAAGCCTCTGCTCTGAGTAGGCTCATCTAGACCAGGTTGCTCAGAACCATTTCCAGTCACATTTTTAATATCTCCAAAGTCCATGGGGACTCTGAAGTCTCTATGGGCAACCTATTTCAGTGCTTGACCACTCTCAACATAAAAAGGTTTGTTCTGATGTATACATTGAATAACTTGTATTGCCATTTGCAGCCAGGTTCCCAAGTCTGACCGTTACTCAATTCAGCTGCCTTTTCAAACAAATTTCTTCACAACTTGTTTCATAGCCCATAGCTGATTTGCAAAGCAGTATGATAGTTTTTGGTCAAAATTTCTGCTATAGTACTTTTGAAATACAGAGTATTTTGGGATCATATTCATAAATCTTACGTATGTAATCAGTCTAAGACTGATGGTATTTATCATCAGTGATGGCCTAGAAACTTCCGTATCTGGTAAACACCAGTTAATTAGCAAAAAGATTTCAAGATGAATCATGAACACTCTCAGAGCCCATATTTCAATGTAGTTGACAACCAAACAGAAAGGTTTTAACATGCCTATTGACCTTATGAGCTCCCATTTTCCCCTTCGCCATCTTAGAAACCCTAAAGGTAGAATTCGTTCTTTTGTAACTTCACAGAACAAATGAAGCAAAGGATATCTGAACTTACATACACAAAATAAAAATAGTATCCACCCCTATTAATGCAATATTTATCTAAACCTTAATCAGTTAAAATGGCTACTCAAGGTACCTAAAGATTTTCTGCTTCTCCTCCAGCTCAGTGGGCTAGAGACCAAGCCAAAAATTTCAGAACTGATTTATGAATCACCTTGAAAATAAAAAAAAAAAAAAAGAATCACTCGAGATTTTTACCATCTGGATTAAACGTAAGTCCTCTTCCAGTTTCTGAACTGCAAAGTATTCAATTAAACCTATTGGTTCACTATTAAATGTTCTTATAAGTTTCCACTGGGGACATCAAGTTTTGTAGTTCACATATAATATTTTGATAGTCACCATAAAGCATAAGGAATTGGACAAGTATCTCTAATTTTCATTAAAATCTAGACAATAACTTGGTGAATACAGCTTCCAATGCAGTAACTAACAAAGAAGCTGGAAGCCTAATTCCTAATATGCTTTCACTGCATATTAAAAAAGCCAATCTGTCAAACAAAACACTTTTTCTTATAAATCATACTTTCAAATATTCAGAATGTTTTATATAGCAGTGCAAACATCCCATGATAATGCTGTATTCCTGTACCAAGCTAAGTATTTCATCAATAAAAATCACAGAACTTTATCCCAAATTTCATTACACTTAAACGTCTCAACATATTGAATTTGTCTACAGAAATATTCTTCCAGGCTCTGCTACTTGCAGTCAACTAGAAGCACTGTCCTTCAAGTGCTGACTTCCTTGCAATAAAAAGAAATTTTATTTCTCCTTTACTTTGTTTCCTTGCACTACATCAAGATGTGAGACAATAGTTACGCTGCTATAATTTGATTTTCATTTGATTCACAGCATACTTAGGTCAGATGTTGAAAGCATGAAAGTAAGGACACATTAGGAGGTTGACAATCCTATTTTTAAACCTCTCCTGCTAGCAATGTACTTCTCCCTAGACATACTGCAGTCAACATTAAAAATAAATGTATTTGGCTTATAAAGGCAACAATCCTGGCTCTGTTGAAAACTCCTCAGTATGAGTCTTTTTTCCTGACAGGTAAATGCCTTCAAACTTTCATAAGTAAATGAAGCAAGAGCCTTGCAAAGTCTCCTTATTGCCCATTTATGCAGAGAGCAATTCAGCCTATACATTTTGTTTGCTCACATGTTCTGTAAAGAGATCTATATTATAGCCTAATAATAAACAGAAATTTGTAACTCTTTCTAGAGAGAACTGTTTTTATTATATAGATACATGATATTGGAAAGCAAAAGGTATTGTATTCCAGTTACAATTAAAAATAGTTTGGGCAAACATGGCAATATTCTTTCACTAAAAAAATAAAAGACGTCCCAGTACCAAAAAAACAAACAAACAAACAAAAAAAACCAAACAAACAACAACAACAAAAAAAAACACCAAAACACCCAAACCCCAACCATTATACTACCATCACTGACAGAGAAAAATAAAAAGATGACAGCCAGATAGAAGGCAGGATGGTTATTCTTATTTGTAAGCAAGTAAACTAAACAGCTTAATATCAAAGTGATTGTTACACAACTGTATTGTGAGGCTTCCATATGGCCACACACCAACATATACCAACTGCTCTGACTTCAAGAACATTCAACATTTGATACTGAAGTTTGGATCATAATACACAGTTATTGTATCCACAATATGATGTAGGACTCAATCTCACCAGCCAAAGGGGGAGATGCAGAGACTTATAAACCACATTTTGACTTCAAGAAAATCATGAACTAATCTTTTGTACAATAGCAAATTAGTGGGTTGTGGTTCTTTCTTTCAAAGGTAGTAATTAAGTTTTAAACACAGACTTAAGCATAAACATTCATAGTTTAAGAAAATTATCACTACATTTAGATTAGGTTAATTTTCTTAAACTTATGTCCCAATTAACAAAGCAGAAATATCAGACCTTTACACAGAATTAAAAAAAACCTGTTACAGGGACATGCAACAATCAACCAAGCAGCTCACAAAATACATTCTCCAAATTTCAAAAGTGGAAAAGGAGCCATGCTTTAGAGATCCTGACAACTACTTTGTAGCAAATACTCTGCGTTAAAGCAAAGCAGTCCCAGCATTTCCTTAACTCTTACCTCCTAACTCTCACCAACTGTGCTGTTTGAAAAGTACAGATGAAGAAAGGTAAAATATTAAGACACTAAGAAAGGGAAGAAGTTTCCTATTCTGCATTCTTTCCCACCCAGTAGATGTTAGGCATTATATGAAGGAGGAGAAGAAATGAAGCAAGTAATGCCAGTGGGGAGTCCTGTGGCAATTCTCATTCTGGCTTCTAAAAGTTATTTTATCGACTCCTTCAGCATTCTGTGTTAAATGTAAACGAAATCTCAAATCACTAAGATCATTCAGACTTAAAAAAAACAAAACAACAAAAAAACACCAAAAAAGACAACAAATGAAAACCCTAGAAAACCCCAAAACAAAACAAAACAAAAAACACCCAACTTAAGAGTGATCAAGGTAGCTGCCTGAGACCTTGTACATACAATAGATGAATACAGCCAACAATGACAATTTCTCCTTGCCTGGAGGCTTTCCAGCCTAATATCTCACTTATTTTCTAAGTTGTACTGGGAAATAATGCCCCTTTGTGACAATTACTCCCTGCAAAGAATTACTGAAATAGAACAGTGTTTGAGAGGCTTAGTTATAAAATAACAGACAGCAGTTACATTTATATTGCACCTTGATAATGCAGAACCAGTGAACTTCAACTGGTGAGAAGTACTACTGCTGAAAACATACAAAATGATACAACAAAGCCTAAAACACTATATATTCTTCATCCTTACCACACAGAAGGCCAAAGAAAAGATACAAAATTAAGTAAAATGTAAAGTACTGTAGGAAGTGATAACATTTTTCAATCAACACAATCACTAACATCAGACATACATGAACAACCATACACCCGTTAGCAAAAATACTCGGAAACTGAGGTGATGAAATAATATCCACTTATTTAAATAACTTCCATACTTGAGGGGGTTAGGATTTAATCAGGTGAACTACACAGTATCACTATAAGCCATCAATAAAGTTGAGTCTCACTGGTCAGAGGTACTTAATGAAAACATCTATTACCCTGACTTCCCCTAACTAGGTTACATCAAAGGTGACAGCACTGCTCTTACTCTATCCTGCACATGTCTGGACACAAATTGGAAAGAAGGCCAGAAGATGAAATTGCTTCCAAATGCTACTGAGAAAGCCTGTTCAGCTCGAGTCACAGTTATATAAATAAAGTTGAAAGAACACTGTCTTCATCACTGAACCTTTTGGTTTGGTTTTCTGTGTTGTGGGGGTTTTTGTTGTGGTTTTTTTTTTTTTTTTTTTTCTTTTTTTTTGTGCTCAAAGAGACATCTGTATTTTGTAGCAGATGAAAATGGCATTAAAATTTATGATCTTGAGTAGACAGAAAAGGAGACTGAAAAGGGAAAAAAGGGAGAGGAATCTTCCTTAATGCTGCCATTTTAAAAAGATCCTACTCCTGCTGTAAGCACACCGGCATTTTATTTCTTATTTAAAGAATGTAATTGACTGTACAGGGGGAAAAAAGAAAAAAAAAAAAAATCATCACTCATGAAGAAATAAAAACATCCTGTGGAAAAAGCAAGCTGTTTGCAAATGTACTACAGTTCACACAGTTGGCTAGAATATTGTTAATATTGCACATAAATAGTATAAAGAATAATCTAATCTGTATCTGGATGTATGTAGGTATAGCTGCAATCCTACTTTCTTCTAAAAGAGCATCTGCCCAGCTAGGAGTTTTGTGTTCATCAGGGAGTCTGATTTCACATCAGAATATAAGCACCTCTTCATCAGCAAAACCAGTTACTTTCAATTGATGGAAATAGTAACTTCCCCTTTTTTTCCAAGTTACTAACATATGCAAGAACCTAGAATGTTCAACATCATCTACTCACTAATTTCTCAATTTTCTTTCATCAGAATAACTACTGCCAATTTAGAAGTCAATGCCTAAACTTCCTCATTTCAGAACTTCCCAATTAAAATAATGTAAGTTTATTTCTCTGAGTTTACATTACAGTAAGCAGTTGTATGCACTTACATTTCTTATACATAGTACGTGCAGGTATTAATACCACAATTTCCCATTAAGTTAACGTAAGTTATCACCATTCACGCAGAGAATTACTAAATGCACTAGGAAATTCATAACCATTTGTATTTTGCAGGCATAAATAGCATAACAAATGACATTCTATCTTGAACTACCTTAACAGATAGGACTCTCAGCAGAAAGTTCAATGCAGTCAAAAGTGCTGACTGATAAGTAAATTCTGAAAATGCTAAGAAAAGTAATTTTGTATTTTAAATATTATTCCAGCAATGTAATATGACTGGAATATTTGTTACCAACCAATTATAGCACTATGGCTACTCCACTTTGCACTATCTGTTTCAAAAATTACGGGATCCTCAACATCCGTTCTGTATTCCAGAATATTGTGTAAGTGCTCTATTTCAAATTTGCCCAGTGTGAACATCTGCAGTTAAAAAGTGATCAATTAACTACAGGGAGGTAAATTCTGAACAAAACTATTAGCCTAACAGAATAGATTCTTCAAATTAAAAAATTAAAACAAACAAAACCAAATTAAGGTTGCTGAAAGTAAATTACTAAATACAGTTTTAAGTAGAAAGCATTGATGCCTGCTGGCATTTATCTCTCATTAATTATTAATGCACCTTTAATAAAAATTTTTAAAGTTTGAGGGAAGGAAACTCTAATTGGCAATATTTTTGGGGTCTAGGAAACCAGAAGTACTTTCCCAGGACAGGATGGGGAAGAAGGTACAACAAAATCAGATGAAGTCTTATTCCCAATTTACATACAAACTTTAGAATGGCTCTTTTTCTAATTGGGCAAATGTTTTTTGGTTTTTTGTTTTTTTGGTGTTTGGTTTTTTTTTTTTTTTTTTGTGAAAGTCAGATACTATCCTTCTGAAGATCTATTGAGGAAATAATGTTAAAGTTACCAGCTGTCTGCAACATTACACATATATACATTATGTTGAATTCCTATATCTGTCTCCAATCTAAACATTCACTTTGTATCCTGAAAATAAAAATGTTTGCACCTTATCTCGTTAAATGCAAAAAAGCTGTCGCATTCATTATACTTCTTGCAGCAAAGCCTGTCACATTTCATTAAACAATATAATACTGTTATGTGCTTAGTAATAAAAAAGCAATAAAATTTCATATTTGAATTTCTTCTGGGGAAGACACTCATGATTTATGTAGCCTTTCCTACAAAAAGTGACATCTAACCAAGCATACAATTGATGTACACCCAAAAGGCCAAATTGGCTTTAAGAAAAAAAAAAAAAAAACAAAACAGCTTATTTGTGTTCGGGTAGATCTTAAAATCAACAGTTTACTTAAGACCAAGAGTTACAGAAGGTTAAACAGCATATTTTTTTGTGCAAATAAACTGCATCATGTATCTTAAATATAAATCTTGACATTCTTTCAAAGATTTGCTGTCAAATTTTGTTGGCGGTTTATGCTTTTGTTTTTTCAGTAATGCTCCACTTAACAACTTAATAGACACGAAAAAGTTGAATACACAAATATGTTTTGATTCTTATTTACATACACCACAAAATATAAGTGCACTAGATCCACAATAATCCCTACTGACAAGCAATACCTGAATTACTTACTTTCATACTTGTCTGCATAATAATTAGTATGTCACTGTCATTTTCGAAAAGCTTTATTGAAATACTGTATTCCTAAACTATAATCAGAAACATGGAACTAAATCTGACTCAACACCTTGCTTAAGGAAACCCACTTGAAAGGCCAAAGTGGACTTAAAATCTAACCAATTAAAAAAAAAAAAAAAAAAGCTGAGTCATGTCAGACAGCAAATATCTTACTAGTATTTGTTTTGTCATTACAAACATTTCTTCTTTGCTGAAAAAATGATATAGTAAAATGGGAAAAACTGACACAAAGGAAAAAAAAAGTAAATCTTTATCCTTGTCCACTTACCATCTCTACTCCCATCAGGATCCTAAATTCCCTTTATGTCCTGTCCAGACTGGGAGACACAGTAGAAAACAATAGATAAGAGCCTTACAGTGCAACCTTATAAAAGAAAGATTTGCTGTAATTCCATAAATAAAAGTCTAAATTATCACTTAGTACTCTCTCCTCACATTTTTTATAAAAGCTTACAACCCTCTAAGCCTTTTTGCTTTCAACTGGGATTAAAACACTTTTGAGGATTTCACAAAAAAATTGGGAAACTTTAAATTAAAAGCATCCATAAATTTCAGTTAAGTAATTTGCATGTATTTTAGCCATTATTGCTTTTATGGTCTCACCATGCTAGCTTTCTGGGTAATTCTTTGAACTGAACACAACAAACACTTGTTTACACGAGATACCAATGCCTTCTACTTCAAAGGCATTTCAGGGAAGGAGAGGAACAACATTTAGAAATCTTTCTGAAAGATAATTTTTTTCACCACAGTTTCCCCCCCAATGTGAGAAGATCAAAATGTTATAAAAGATATTGGTGAAAGAATTCTACTGGTGTGATAAACTTGCTTTATTATTACAACAGATTTGTTATTTCAGTCTGTATTGATTTTACCAAAATTCTCAGCCTTTATTTGAAGGTGTCAGAAACATTAAAATGTGAAACACTTGTGAGTTCAGACAACAGAGTATCAACAGACTTGCAATAATAATCTCTTTCAAACATTTGTTCATGTGGCCAGGAAAATATAAGCAGTATTTTCACTTGTTTGTTAAATGGGTTGTATAAAGATGTAGCTAAAAAGTACGTAAGGAAAAGCTGATAAAATGCTTCATCAGAAGAGAAACATAGCATAAACTCTTTTTACTTTTGCCATAGAAATTATTTTTGTCAACCCCCTCCAAAAAACCCCAATCATTTTTAGTGGGCAGATGTGAACTCAGATAGTTGATGCATCACCCAGACTCGCTGATATGAGGACAAATATCAGCAAAGTACATCAATAAATGTCATGGATCAGCAGCTTCAATTACAGCAATTACTTTAAGCAGCTCAGTGTACCTCTGAACCATTCACTATACCCTTTAAATAATTTGGGAGTGTTATGCAGGAACACTTACAACTAAATCAGCTTGGTCACACATGCGTATTTTTGCTTAAGAGGGTGTTCTGGTATCCCTCCTAGCACACATTCACACCCACAACACTTGTCCAGCGGCAATCTGGAACACTGCTGTCTGGATACTGTATCTCACAAGTGAATTTTAATGCAGGGGCTGTCACTAGGGTATTTTTATATAGCACAGAGAATGAAATGTCAATGGATAGTTTGTATGGAGGCTAGTCATCACTAACAGTAGCAACACTCTGACATTAAATACAGACTACCTTGGTAATATATTAAAACATCATCAAGGTCTAAGAAAAAATAGGAGAAGAACAATCTTTAGTAGAGAATCCTATTAGATAGATATGTGTTGCCTCAGCATCTTTGAAATAATACATAACTGTTCTCTGCTAGTTTTTTTAACTCCTATTTTCTAATATCTTGTCACTGTGCTCTGAAATCTAGAAGTACAATGAGATTCGTATTCCAAAGTATGAAAAAAAAAAAAAAACAAAAATTGAACTCGACACAATCTCGAATTGAAATTAATAAAGGGGCAAAACTGAGCAGCCCACAACCCCCCTTTTCAGGTTTTATGTACCTAAAGACAACTTTCAACAACGTGACCACATGGCTCTTCCGGGTAGACACCACTCAATCATTGAACAATTAATCAGTATTTAATCTGCGGCCTTACGCTGAAAGGCATGCAAGTTACTACTATTATTCTTGTTAGGTCATATTAATAAACTTCAGTGGCACCTTAAAGTGAAGAAAAAATTAACGTCTTCAGTTGTGGGTTGGGTTTGTTGTTTTTTTTTACAGCACTTTTTACTGACAGCATTTCAGTCCTTCAGAACCAGTAATTAATCTTCTCAGGCCAACAACCTCAGGAGCAAAACTATTTACGTTTTTAAATGGTTGCAAAAAGCTTTAAAAGTGTCTAAGTGAGGAGCCATAGAACCCAACTTGACAAAACACCATTGCATAACATTCAAACACAGCTCCTACTGACAACTGTTCCTGCCGAGTGCTTTACCTTCTGTGCATGTCATGGTTTTAAAACTGGGCATCAACTAATTACCGAGTGTGTATTTTAGAAGAAGTCAAATAGTTTGCATTACACAAGAACTGCCAAAAGAGAATCCCCGCAGAAAGACCACACATAGACAATCTTTGGTCCTAACTCTTTCCAATACTCCAAAAGAAATTAATCACAAATGTTTTCATTTCTGTGCATTCATGTGCTATTACTGTAACCAAATATTAAAAGAAAGATGTTGATTGGGTTGTTCTTAACCATAGCAGCCTATTATTTTCAGTGTTTTTCTTCAAAGCAGTACTAGATAACAAGGATGAACGTAAATACTGTGAAATTTAATATCTGCTTGTCATACACGTATTCAGAAGAAAATGAGGGGATTTTCCAGTGAGGTACTCTGGATAGTACACAACTATCATAGTTTAGTATATTCTCCTTAACTCTTAAGGAAAAATTAGAGTATGTGTTTTTGTTTTTACAAGACTTGGTCATTGTTATGTTATTTTTCAAATCCAATTTGCATTCACTATAGGCAATATACTACAGGAAAAAAACAAAACAAAACAAAAAACACACCACAAACCAAATCAACGCCAAGACTGTATGCTTTCAGACCTGACGCATCCTTCCCTTAGTGCAAGTCTAAAGCTAAGTAATACTGAAAAAAAAAAAAAAATTCCTTATCAAGACAGACATCAGCTCCATCAGTTCTTTCAGTATCCCTACTGTACACCTCCACTGGGTCAAATATTATCATTTGTTTGGTATTCCTCCCAACACATATTAACACAAGACAGCCAGTGACATTAACATGTCGCAGTCCCTATTGCTTCCTAATCAGTGCCACTTACTTGCCATACTATTCATAAGCATTAATTTCATTACTACAACATGTGTGAAAACTATTCAGTGGGCAAGAAAACAATGTTGGCAGTTGCCACTGTGCCCTTTTGGAAAGTGATATTTGATAGTGATCACTTGCGTATTTTGAACTGAGAATTTTATCTACTTACTGATAATATAGTCACTGTTGTCAAAGCTCCGCATAGACAAAAATCTGTGGGTTTTTTCACTCTCTCTACCAATTTCACACACTACACACTCAAACCCAAGTAAATCATGGGACAAAGAAAAGCTACTGAAAATTGAACTCATAAGCAGTGGAAGCATGATGGCACTTAGACAAGTCGCAGCAATTTCAAGTTGATTTCTTACCCAAGTAGGAATAAAACAGGCAAGGCAGTAATTCCGTCCAAGCACTGTAGAACTATCAAATATTGAGAAGGAAACTTGACCCCTTCCTTAAATGTACAAAACATCTGCCTGGTAGGCAAGAGACAAACAGGCCTTCATGATTCCTAGCTATTCTCTGTACTGTAAAATTCAAAAATGCCTGGAGGTCATCCTAATTAACGCTAAATCGTATACTGCACAGCTCAGCTTTGCTTCATCCTTCCTCTGTAAACATGTATCAGACTTCCAGTACTGCTAGAGTTGTATCAGTAATTTATCATTAATGCTTACTGCTGGAACAATAGAGTTTCAGGGACAGTCAGGATGCCACATATCACCTTCAACTTCACACTTCTCCCCCTTTTAACAGGTATCCTGACAGAATAAACCACCTAAGAATTCTTGGTGTAACGTTTTGCCAAAAGAAAATGCAAACTTTTTTTTCTTTTAAACCAATAAAACAACCACCATTTTCCTAATAATGCAGGCATATGTCTAAACGCAGACAATTAAATGGGTCAGGACCACCTTCTTGGCCTCAAAGGGTTAAAATTTGCCATTCACAGGGATGTGCCGTTCTGGATACAACCGATGAGACTCCATCCTGAGGTATTTCAGTTAATGGTTCCCTTGATACACATTCCACTGTTTTACCTTGAAATAATTTCGGTCCATCAGTGTGTCTGCCTCCAGATTTCCAGCACTGTTAAATCTGTATTATTTTTCACCAAATACACTCTTATGATTATTCAGATCACTGGTATTTGCCTCTACTTTGCGCGTAGAACTGCTACTGAGAAACTGTCCTACAAGCTTACGTTTAATGGACTAAATCCTCTTAGAGAAGGCATGCTGCTTTCAAGAATCTTCTCTCCCTTTGAAGAGCTGAAATTGCTCACCACCACCAATCTGAGAAGTGCATGTGTTATTCCCATCCCATATATAAACATCACTTATATAAAATGTTGAGCAGAAGAAAACAGAACCCTATTTTTATGTCTCTATCAACATTGCTATAGTAGTCACCACACTGTAGCCATCAATAAAGCAATCACTCCCTTGTTACTTTCCAGATTATAGCTAAATGCTGCTATTAAATGGCTATCATTTAACTTAATCAGTCTGCTATAAGCCAAAAGAATGAAGAAATAACGAAAATAATTTCCAATCACTTTCTAATCTGTCAGTGGATAGCAAACCAATGCATCTTGCGGAGACTGACACCTGATGATCATTTACTTCCAGCCAATTACTATTTAATGAAGCACAAAGCCACAACCATGAAACACACAAGGGTGATTACAGAGTACATTTTCAGAAGCATATTATTGAATAATTAATGTTAAGATAACTTACAGTACGATTTCAGCATGGGGGAATAAAGGTAACTAGGACTTTCAATAACAAAATGCTTGCTTGTGGCATAATCATGACAGATGGTTTTTGCTCCAGTGATCAGTCCTTAACCAACACTCCTCATCCACCAGTAACTCATAAACACGCTTCACTAGGAGGTTTTGATTGTCAAGGGATGCATTGACATGTGTGTTGACATTATTTAGCCCTTCACAGCTACAAAATTATAACCATAGTACCACAGTAATTAACAGTATGTACTTCAAAGTCTGTCGGTGATACATGTTTTACAAAATTGTTTATCCAGTAAAAGAATGCAATGCTTGCTTAAACCTTTCGCCAAATATTAACGGTGATTTAAATTTTCCCTTCAATTTCTAGCTCGTTTGGATTGGCAAAGATATTTATATTTACAGCAAGAACAGTAGCTCCCATTAAGTTACAACCATGGTCCTCCACAACTACCTTTTCTTCCCTTAGACCAACTTTTGACAGCAACCACATACAAAGTTCTTAAAGCAAGCTCAAAAAGTGAATAACATGTCAGGTTTGATGTATTTAAAAAGCAAAGCTGCATTTCTTTTTAAGTCAATTGACAGTAAACAGACTTGCCTGTCTATCTGTCTTTGTCTAACTTTTTCCAGCTGGATAAACCCAATTGCTATTAAAGTTGACAAAAGACAATGATATTATTAATGAAAGCAGTTACATGATGTTAGACTTTTCATTACAGGCTCCTAGTAAGCTTCAATTAATTGCATGGCTGCTATGCCTAAAATGGCTGCAGACGAAAAGAAGGCTTGGGGGCAGGGAAAAGTAAGTATTTTTAACTTTTTGCTCTAAGTAAGGTGTTTAAACCATCATTTTCCTCCTCAACTGTAAATAAAATATTGCTTCAGAAAGCCCCTCTTTAGATGAACCGTATGTTTTCTTCTTCTAAGCACAACCTATATTAAATTACACATCTGTATTTGCCAACTATTTAGACAGCTTCTGATATAACAAAGGTTTATATCCCGTCTTCAATGATGCTGTATTTGGTTAACAAATTTCACTTTATACAGAGCACTTCCAACTAGAACACAGAAAGAATAATGCCATCACAACTCGTTGTGTGCTTAGGGAACCTTTCTCCTGCCCCGCTGTTTTGAGGATGCTCGCCCTGATAACCCAAAGGCGCTCCCCCCAGCCCCCAAACCTTCACCTTAGCAGCTCGCAGAACCAGCCTGTGCAGTTTAGGTAAAATATCTCTTAGTACTCTCAGGGAATACACTCCCTCCCAGTGGTTTTCTGACCACATTCTCTTCACCTGAAACTGTAAATACCTCATTAGCAGTAGAGACACAAACGAGAGCTGTGCTTGACTGAGCTGTTCGTACATTATTAATAATTCACATGTTAAGTCCTCTTTCTCACCCAGGAAGGCAGCATGGATATCTCCCTATGAATGCTTTCCATACACTGAGCTTTGTGCTTCCTATAAACATCTGCATCGGCAATTCAGACAGACATTTAAATGGAATTAATTCTTGCACTTCATTAGAGACCCTTCATTACTGACACATCCACTCAACTACACTTCAAAATGGCTGGCCTTCTACCCCAGCTTTAGGACTTATCAAAAGATACCCAAGAGAAACAACAGATTTCACCAATACAAGGAGTGCTATTCCTTTATAAGCAGTTCCTGACATCCAATATCTTGCTCTCTTTCAACACAAGTTTTGGTAAAGGCTGAGGAAATTAAAATTATTTCTTGGATAAAGAACCCCATCCTTAATAACAAGAGCTTCAGTTACCCCATCCCATTCCCACAAACATTAAATCCAATTGTCTTTTAATTAAAACACCAAAACTTCAATAGCTTGTAAGAGTGCTATTCCTTCCTTCATTTAACCTTACTTGCACGTTTTTCTAATTCAGAAAACTTCAGTTGAATTTCCCTTTTACTGTTAGTATGATCTTATCTCTTATGATCTTGCAATGACCTCAGACCACCTTCTTTTTTGTACTATTAGATGATTTTTTTACCTTGGTATTACCTTTTACTGAGTGTTTCAGGCCCTGAACAATCTATTGGTAGAGACAGAGCTTCTGTCCCAAACAACTTGTGTGAGCAAGTCATTAAATCTTGCTTTCTTTCTCAATACCTTCTAATATTCATCCCACTTGGAGGCAGCCTTTTATCCTTTGTACTGATTTTCATTATGGTCTCGCTGAAAAGAGGGTATTACAAGAATCTTCAAATGTAAAATTCTATTCTCTCTTGGGTTGCCTACTTGACTAATTTACTGTTCTCTCCTTTCCATCCTTCATTTTCATTGATCCTATCTATTTTTACGAACAGGTAAGAAGCAGCAGGTCAGAGTTCTGTACAACAATTCTTTTGCCATCATATCCATTTATGTAGTTGTATTACTGCGCCCTGGTTAGTACATAGCTAAATTCAATTAGTTTTAGTTAACCCTGCAAAAAGCAACCATCAATGAAATTCTTCAGTGGCTAATACTCAAACTGGCAACTCTGTCTCCACCAGCAGTCAGCAGTTGGTTGATCCTGCATCAAGGAAAAGATATTTCAGACTGAAGCCTTCAAGAGTTCTTTAGAAAATATTCAGAGAATACCTTAAAATACGTCACGCGTTAAAATATTTAAAACACAGATGGAGTCTAGAAAAAGAAAGGTCTCTCTGCATGCTCAAGAGTCAACAGTTTTCAAATTCTGATTTCATTCTCTACTTCTAGAGAACCATAGGAACACTTACACACACACACAGGTTACATGAGCAGCTCGTAGCAAAGTAAGGGACTGCACACCCAATCAGTAAGTGCCAAGAGCTGCTTATCGCCGCTATATGTGAACTACAGCTTTCACACCTGAATTCAGGAAAGTCCTGTAATGGTGCCTCAGCTTCACACTTCTGAAATTAATGCGTCTGTTCTCAGTTAATGCTTGGGAAATCCCCCACAAAGACACTACAGAGTATTTTCATAACCTTGCAGAAGTGAGCAGGATCGCTCATGAGAGAATGTCTTATTCTGATGAAGTGATATAAAACTGCAGAGAACTGATTTTTTTTTTTTTTTAAACTACAATGTCTTCCTAATTGTCTTTTGAATGTATCATTTATGCCAGAAATACTACGCTGATCAGACAGGAAGCATAAAACTCAAGACTAAGAGGTACCTAATAGGGACAGTGATCTTCTCTTATAGATTTCGTTATTCATTGCAAACAGAGCTGGAAATAACAAATTAAGGACATGTTCCAGGAGAAGGTTTCTGCACACATTACCCACCAGTTCCCAGACTCAGGATTCCCAGAATTTCGGCTTTCAGTTAAACAAACTTTTCATGAAAAAACTAGTCAATTGTACCGTACACATGGCAAGCAGGTAATGTTAAGGAAAACGCCAAGACAAAAAATACTGGTTTTTTCATGTTTTCAAACAGTAGTTTGAATTTGAGGTCCAATGAAAATTTCCTCATATCATTTTGCTATCTTGGGACTTCTCACAGAATGGCAGGTTAATTTGGGACAATTTTAGCCAACATACATTCTTTCCGAGCATCTTGAAGTTGGGAGCAATGGCCCGTCATAGCAACCATTCCATTCCTTTTCCATTAAACAAATAGGGTTGCATTCCCTTTCAATAGTGCAGCTTTTGGCATCGATGTCATCTACAAGGAATTAAAAACCTGTGCATTTCATCACCAGGGTGGAAAAGTGAAAAGTATGTAAATTCTGGAGGAAGTGAACTTCGCAGCAGTACGATTTCTGCCCTTCCAGTGCTCTCAGCTTCAGCTCATAACAAATCCAGCTGGTCCAGAGGGCACAGATGAGGGCACCCACTCTCCTGTCATATCCTTGTGCAAGAGAAGAGAAATGTACGGGAATCCAGCACTGGAGAAACAAACCCATACTGGAAATGTAACAAGCAACTCTTCCAATAGGCTTTTAATATTTACTAATACTAAATACTACAATATTTACACTTTCTGATCACAAAAGTATTTACATTTCATACCAGAGTATACCCAACAAGGTGCATAACTACAGCTAGTGCGAGGCATCAGAATTTTATTTTTAAGCAGTGTAATGTAAAACTTGCAATAATCTGTAAACAGTACAGTTTCCAGTCTCCACACTGGAAGAGACTCTGATGCGTCAGAGGTCATTTTTAAGTCCTTTTAGATGCATTTTGTAAAGAAGCAGCTTGAGTAACCTGATCTAACTTTAAAACCAGATCTTCTACAACAGATTGGACTGGACAACCTCTTACAGTCCTTTCCAGTCTAAATTATTCTCTGATTCAGTAACATCCTGGACACAGAGAGCCTTCTAATAGAAATAGTCATGTCGGCTAATGCATACTGGATGAAATGGAAAGATTATAAACACTGTTATTTTCTTACACAGGTAAGCATTATTAATTTTATTGCATACACATCCGTTCTTTATTATTTCTCTGTGCTTTCTTAAAACAGGCTACTTAACGGACTAAAAATGACATTAAAAGCACCCTGAAATAAAACATTTGATTCTAATAATTGAGAAAACCAAAATACCAAAATCTTTCCAAGCCACAATCCGCAGCTGTTACACCTTAAAATCCAGATGCCCATTCAATGATAAACTTTACTTTCTTGTTAAAGCTGCAATACATGGAACACTTAAATAGGATATCACACACAGCCCTCAAATTTTATTAGTTTTAGGAAATATAGATTTTACGTATTTGTATGAAGAAGTGCTAGGCGCTAAGTAAGAGATGTGTACTATCTCCTTACAGAATCACCGGAGCACTTCCAAAAAGCCTCCAAAAAAGAAGTGTCCTGCAATGAACCTACACACAGTGGAAGGTAAATCTGTCTTGCTTTCTTACCCATGTTACCCACGCTTCAGCAAACACAGAGCTTAGACTAACTTCTCCCCATCCACTCTTTCAGAGACCAGGATCTAACAGTCATGTGCAGGCTCCTCACACTCGCAGGAACCAGTTTCTTAAAGGGTAACGTGAATAGCCAGTACAGGAACACAAAATACAGATCTTGAAACTGCTATAATCAAGTACTGATGTACTAGTGAGACCACCACCTGTCCGTAAGGGAAACAAGAATGGGAACGCACATACCACTTCTGTATGCCTCCTTACCAGTCCCCCTCAAATTCACTCATACGAGTTTACTGGGTTTTCCCACTCAAATGGGAATCAGTGAGGCTCTCACACACGTACTGTTCAGCCATGTAACTTCTATTACTAAGACTCCTTGCATAATAAAAGTACTTCTGATAATAAGCTTTGTGACGAGTGATTCTGTATGCTTAACTGTTCAAATGGAAAACAGGAAAAAATAGAAAGCATTACCGCAATGTCATCTTTTCGCACTTCTGAATTTTATTATATAAAGCCTTCATGAATGTTGGATGAGGACAGCACATCTCTGCAAAAATAACATTAAAAGCTTTCAAACTGTCCAAATAGCACAGTTAATAAATGTTAGCATAGGTCTACATTTTGATAGGTTACATTCAATTTCCTGTTAAACAAGCATTATATTACTATGAGGAAGTCATCCCTTTGATGATAAGTAGTGGAAGACACATAAATGGTCTATTAAAGGATAAAAAGAAGAAATGAAATAACTGAAGGTATTTTAAATCACTTGTGTGCCATTTTGATGCATTCAATGTGGTACTTATTTCAAACCCTTTATTTCATAAAGTACACGAAGTTCATGATTTAAAACAAATTTCCTAAGAGACTGATTTGCTCCTTTTCTGACCCGTTTCACAATTAAAAGCAGCAAAGCTGTGGGGTCGTAAAAGGACATATCTGAAACTTGCTACCTTTGCATATCCTTTATATTAAATTATTTAATTAGCGAAATTTCTATTCACAAATCACAAATACACTTTGCTTAACAGTTTTAACGATTGCAGGACTGAATGAATGGATTTTAAAATTTGGCACTTAATAAAAACACTAAGTGATCCCTAAGGTCTATAACATGACTGAACATGGATTTACTAAAAAAGCACTCATTAAGAAATACAATATATTCTATAGGTGATTTGCTAATCTGCTTACAGTTGCAGACATATGGAGGTATAAATTTGCCAAAAAATCAGTTTTTTAGTCTTGCTTTGTCGAGTTTCATTTTCAGAAAAGACAGCAATAAGCATATCTTTCCTGCCAATGTGGCACTTCATCTGATTAGTGGAAATCAAAGTTATGCAAGAATACTTAAAAAGCTAATTTATTGAGTTGTAAAGAACATTTTACTTTGCTCAGACTGAGATTTCATTATTTCAGATTTAATGAAATTATAATCGGAACACCGTACTTTTCAAAGGTGGCCACAGTACTCTCTAACAGTAAAACTTCTGCAATTAACCCTCCATAAAACTTTGAAATGCACTTGTAAAGAAAATGCAGATACTTTATTATTTGATCCCTTTACTAGCTACTTAAGAGAGACTAAAAAGTTGCTGAGACTTATAAGAGAGAATTCAGGTGCAATTCTAAGGGGAATCTAGAGAAGTAGCCTTTAAGCTTACTTCCCAGGTTTTAGTCACACATCTTGAAATGTGTCGGTATTTAGTGTAATGCAGCTCCACACTGGTATCACATCACTGAACTTTTATATTTCATTTGTGAGAAAACTCCCCCCAAAATAAGACACAGAATATCCATAAATATCTATTGGGAGAGACATGCAAAAACAGCTCCAGGAAGTACAGCTGGGAAGAACTTCAGCTCTTTGATCCAGCGAAGAATTATGATTATTCAATTCCTCAATAGTGTTTTTTATTTTTTCTATATTACCCTCAAACTTGTATAAGCATTATGAGTTATTATTGCCAGTATGTCACACTAACATTCCTCTATTTCCATTAGGTTTTGTGTAACCGTGTTTGGAGCCCAAAATATCACTTGTAAAAAGAACAACTTCATTTCCCAATGTATACTTTTACGCTCTCAGAATTTTCTGTACATCTTAAGATTAATTCATCTTACTTTCAATATAAAATCTCGGGTTTTTAAAGAAATATTGCAGTTAGAGGTTACAAAACAGGAGAAAATATTGAACCCTGAAGTGGAAATTAAATTGATTCTCAGACTAAAAGATTCAAGACTAATGGCAAATCAGAACCAATGATGAAAACAGAATTTTGACTCCAACTTGCCCTTGCTCTCTTAAGGCTAAAACATTATGCATGAGTGTTTCCTGCCCTTTTGTAGTCTACCCTTCACTACTATATCATAATATGATGCTTACAAGATATCCAATGCTGACTTGTTGCTAATAGCTACATATTAGTGACATAAAGGTAAATGAATCTTTTTTTTTTTTTTTAATTTGAAACTCTGAAAGTGTTCCTTTATTGACATAAAGTATCTTCTGCCACAGTAGAAAGATTTATAATAGGTGTGACTAACACAAGCCAAATGCACAACCCCAGAATTCATTTTAATGTTAAAATTATTTCAAGAGTGCAACGGTTTGTATCTTTCTATACATATAAAAATTCTTGAGCCTCTGCATACATCAAATTCTTACTGTTTAGCTGAAAATGAGACAGACATGGATTTAAACAAAATTTAAACAAAAATACACATCATAGCAAAGACTGATTATCTTCTCAGTATTGACTGAAGTGACTTTTTCCGCTTATTAATCCACAGCCTGCCAAATTCAACCTCTAAGTCATGGTCACTATAAATACCTGTCATTCAACTACAGCATTTCTCAGTCTTTATAGCACTTTTTTTTCTCAACTCAGACACTTGTGGAAGGGCTAGCAGGAAATAATTTAATTTTACAATTTAGAAGGAAGTAAAAAGAGCAGATATTTTAAAAGTTACTCAGCTCTAATGATACCAAACTGTACATGCACTGTAAACTACCAAGCTTCTACACTGAAAGAATTGATACTGACAACTGGGTAGCAGTAACCGCATGATAAAAAGACTTGCTTCTGGACATGAGAGCAAATTCAAAAGCTCCCCTAAAATACAGCAAAAAAGCATCCTGTATGAACCAAGTTATTTCTGCCCTGCGTCACCTCCCCAGCATTACATCTCCTACTACCCTTACACTTGGACTACAGATTTTGAAGGTGAAACAATGAAGTCTTGAAATGTGGGTTATGAACAAGAAAATTTTGCCAGCACTAACAGACATTTTTAGAAAAAATAAAAAAGGGGGGGGTGGGCAGGCAAGGGAGAAGAGGAATATTGTTAGAAGTGAAACTATTGGATCAGCATACAAGCCATTTTCTTAGCACAAAAGTATTATCAATTCACCTGCTAGTCCATCATGATTTAGAGCTGATCAATAAACAATTCAGATTCTGCAAGCCAACCCGTGAGCAGGCACTGCATCTCCTGCACTTCTACAGGCGCAGACTTTGCTGTGCCATGTACATTGGTTATAGCACTGTACTTCGAAATCAACGATCTCACCTGCTGTAATTTGTTTATCAGATGGAATGGCTATGAAAAGAAAAAAGGAATTGGCCTGACTGAATAAAACAGAAGAATAAAATTGAAAAAGTGGTAATACCATTTCAGAATTCAAGAGAATTCAATTCATATGTGGTCATTCCACCCAGAAAAGATGAGCTACAGAAGAGACAAGACAGTAGATATAGATGGCATTTAAAGCAGGACAAAGATACAATTTTTAAACCATAATTGTTTGTAGGGTAGTCTATCATCAACGACAGCACAAAGTAACATAAGCAGACTTGAAATGAGCTTTGCCATATCAGAAATTCAGCTCTCTGGCCCCATTTTTAAGGTCAGCAAAACAGTGGTGATGGAGAAACAGAAAAAGAAGGTGTGGATATACTACTGTAAAAAAAAAAACAAAACAAAAAAAAAAAAAAAACCAAAAAAAAAAAACCAAACAAACAACTAACCAACCAAACTTTGAGCCTAATTTCTAAGGAAAAACTCTCCTCTATACTCCCATTTTTCTTCTGTGAGAAAGCAACAAAATCCCCATGGAGAATAATAACTGATAAAAATGATTTTTAACAGTAAAGTTTTACAACACAATTTACATAATACAGCTGTTGAAACTGCAGGAGTAGATCTGTGCAATGACAACCGAGTTACAAGCACTGCTGTAGTTACAGCTACTGTTACTCTAACAAAAGAAAAAGCCACCTCTGCCCAGCCCAGCTGTATTTTCACTCTCCAAGGCCTGAGAGCACAGGCGGGGTGAGAAGTACTGACTGCTGCACACTCTTGGTGCTCCCCACGGCCCCACAGCCAGAGACAGCACCCCCAGGGCTGTGCCGGTACCCGGCATCGCTCGCGGCTGGCTCGCCCTCACTCCGCTTGGGTTTACACCAAACACCGTTTTAAACTGTTGCCTATTACCCCAGAAATCCTCACCTTTATGGATTTTGGCTACAGTTGCCATTCACAGGTCAAATTCTCCCAAGATACACGCATGGGTTTGTCCAACTATAACGTTTACCACTGTCACCAAGGCATCGTTGTACTACACAATCCAATACAGCACCTCGTTTTTGTTGCACACGTCATCGTTCAGAAGCTGCACAAAAATAATTCAAGATTCTAACCGATTTTCTGTCAATAGAGAACAGCCTGAATTTTCTGCACTGAGTTAAGGTCATTATCCTTCTGTCAAAAATTACCCTGAAGAATGGTGATTTACTTGTAATTATCACACACACAGAGTTATGAAATTCAATTTAGTGTACTTGCATGCTCAACACAGGGTTGAACACTCACCACACGATTTTTTTTTTTCTCCTTTAAGTAAGTGTTTTCCGATCAAACAAGCCTTTACTTAAAATTAGCTGTATGAGGTCGTACTGTCAACCTCACCACCGTAGAAATAGCCAATGCATTTCACGCCGTCCCCAGCAGGCCTATTTCACAGAACTGACCAACAATTCTGGTTGAAATCCTGCCAGGTAATGAAAACACCAAGTATATCAATTTACCTTTCTTCCTACAAAAAGTCAGTGCTGATCTCAACCACACTGATGAAAACCTTGGTTCACACATTTAACTAGGAAAAGAGACTTGACTTGTAGCAGTTATATAAACTAATAACTCACACAGGGTAATTTTGTTATTGATATAGCACTGTACTCTGCAAAAATACAGACCCTGGATACCCTACAGAGACATTACAGAAGATGACTTCCAACTACAAAACGATCGTTTTTTCTTCAGCATACAATGGAGCATTGCCAGACTCCGCTCAGCACCGGGCAAAACCTTTATCACAAACAGCACTTTGTACCCAGAGATGGCAGGGGCCCCTTCTGGACAGAAGTGCATGCACACATGTGTTTGCGCTTCATGCAAGAGACTGCTCATCTATCCTGTCACAAAAATAATAGAGGAGGTAGTGTGGGTGGAGATGCAGGCACTGGCCTAGCTGAGAAGTGCCACAGGTAAAGTCCATCTCAACAGACAGGATGGCCCATTTTTCCTTTCAATACTCTCTATTCTTCTCCTGTGCAGACTGTCAATTTAAAGACATTGGAAAGACAAAGACAACATCATTTCATTTATACAGAAATAAAATACATGCCTGTCCCCTACAGCTATTAACAGCATCACCATTATGAGCAAACTAATAGGCTTGAATAGACTGGTCCCAGAGTTTTGTAACAACAACAAAAATGAAATGAAGGAGGGCAGTTGCTTGTTACACAGCATTGTCACTGGCAACCTGTGCTGCATTTTTACCAGGAAAAAGCTACCCACAAACTGCTCCAGTATTGCTGGAAGCATCACTGCTAGACTGCAGTTCACATACTCCCAAAATGCAGTATCAAGGGCAACACTTAGCCGATCTAGAAGGTCTAGTAGTTTAGAGCTGATTTCCACCTAAGTATGTCCCTAATTTTCTCAAGGCCATGCTGAGTGATATAAACACATGAAGAAACAGTTACCCATAGTATCTCAAAAATAAACATTCACTTCAGTAGGACTAGAGAACACACAGGATCTACCACTGCCTGATTCATGCAATATGACAAAATCCAATGACACAATGACTCAGGGCTTCTGCAAACCAGGTCTCATACTAAAATATTAATAGGCCAAAGACAAAATATCACATTGCTGCATGTTGCACCTAATTCTTGCAATATTTGAACTACCTCACCGACAGCGACAAAAAGACTACCATAAAAAAAGCGTACTTAAAGAAAACAACACAATGCTACTTTAGGACTCCAGGAGTGACTCGAGCCCACACACAAACCTTCTGAACAATGTTTTAACTTATACACCTAAGCACGAGAGAAACAAAACACTATAACTTAGAACTAAACACTTCAGCAACGTGGTTTAAAGTGACTATTGAACTGCAACTCAACAGGAAAAAAAAAGCCTGTCTTGACAGAAGGCTTCTACTACCTCTGGCTTTCACACTGGCCCAAAAAGCTACATTGCTCAAGCTGTGTTCTTCATGCTTACTGGAGAAAGCCCCTGTTTCGAGATGACATTCTGCTCCTTGGAGTAATTTTGCAGGTATTCAAGCTTTTTAACTATAAAGTTAGGTAAGTGTAACATCAGCTCACTTCCACTACAAAAATCAATTCCCTAGTTCACATTGAAAACTTGGGCTCACCATCACCAGTGACTCCCAAGTTCTCAGTTAGGCCACACTGAAGGTGTGTACACATCTTGCCTCACTGGTTCTCATCTCTAAAGGAGCAACAGAAGAAAAAGTTCAGTTTGAAATAAAATTGCTGAAACCTTGCGCATAAGGATGTCATTGGTTTGCTTAATCCTGATGAATGGAAGAATCTCCCAAAAACTAAGTCAACCATGTAAGTGACGTTAAAGCACAAATATGTTTTAATATATTTAGCAAAGATCACTTTTTCAAAAGTTGGTCTTTAGTCCTGAAGGAGTATTTGTATACAATGCCAGATTTAGAAGTGCCATTGTGTCTATAAATTTTATCACCCGATCTATACAACTGTAACAGCAGTCTAACATTTAGATGTAACTCACCTGAATCTTACAGATATGATAACAGTGACACTGAAAATTTCAGTATCTGATAGATTAGATAGTCCGAACAGAGATGTTATTGTAAATGAAAAAGAAAGGCTGCCTTAAAAGCCCAGAGAGAGCAACCATAAGTGTAGATACACAAACACACATTAACACCTCGAAAACCCCACTCAAAAAAACTTTGTCGCCTTCTGAACATCAGCAGTCATACAAAAAGTGAATGGTAGGAGGAAAGATGAAAGCTTATTCCCCCACCTCCTTGGAAAACCAAGTTTCAACACGAGAACAAAATCAGCTTAAATATGTTTTGTTAACCAGTCATCTCTTAGCTTCTCACTATCCTACAGCATACACCTGATCTTGCCACCTTTATCCCCCAGAGATTTTGAAATGCTTCAGATAAGGAACTGGGTCTGGAGTAAGAGCAGTGACTTTTGTAGTTACTAACGATTAATACACCTATTTCTAAGAAATATTTGTGTTCTCTTCCTTCTTTAATTGGTGTCTTTTCAGTCAGAACATTTAATCTCTTGCACTTCAGAGTCATACATGTCTCTATCATTCAGTGTTAAGTAATTACATTCTATGCACTTTCCACAGTTCAGATTGTTAAAAACCAGAAATTTCATCTTTCCTGTGACCTTAGCAGATGCGGTTTGGTGATTATTCCCTTAAGCCTTTGGATGAAAAGCACACTTAGACTCATTTTCATCATTCACCTTTCGCAACAGCTGAAGTTGCAGTCTGCTCTTTTAATCCCACAGAAGGCTTTTTTAATGGCTATTCTATACAAAGTCCACACCACTGAACATATAACACAAGATTAATGGAAGAAACAGGGCTACGGTACCCAGAATATACTCTTCCTGTCACGAGGAACGTTGCTAGCCTGCTGCTCTGGTTGTCAGTGTCTGCAACAGCGAAGCCCTGCAGTGCAACACAGTTCTAGATGTTTCATGCCACACGTCTCTTATTGTACCCTCATCTTTAGCCTACAAGTTTTTCTTCCCTGGCTCATTTCTACCAGAAGACTGATAACTGGCTAACAGCTTGAAGAAAGAGTTAGCTTTGGCTTATTTGTCTTTCTTTTCCATCACCCCCACCCCCAAAACAAAATCAGGTAGTTGAAATTCCTTGAAGGCAGATTAAAATAATTATATTTAGCAGCTGGAAAAAGCCACCAAGATAATTCAATTCAAATTTATTAAAGAAAATACTAGTGGCATAGATACTACATTTATGTGATTGCAAAATGACATGTACAAAAACCAAAACCATCAAGTATGTCTTTATAAATTTTGGCATATATTGTGCCTGCAGTTTTTACTTACTGCATAAAATTTAGAAGATGTTACATAATGTGCAGGTATGGAAAGGAAACCACATCGCTTTCATAAGTGAGTACACATAAATCCAAAACATATCCATTTCAACAGCTATGAGATACAAAATGCAAGCTTCAGGAAATTCTAGTTACAGTCCCTAAAGTAGCTGCAAATGAGATTAGCTGAACATGCAAGAAACAGCACGGTACTGAAACACAGTTTATCATTCCTTGTTTGCACATTTATAGCTGAAAGGATGTAAGGTTTGAAGAAGGCATGCAAGGTACAACCACACATTCTATAGTTCTTTACAATTTTGATTAGTTCTTGATCCTAGACATGAGATAAAGGGAACCATATGGAAATTATTTTCTAAGTCTGAAAACTAAAATTCCATGAGGTATTACTGGACTTGACTACTACAGCAACACAATTTTTATGTAGCGCAGGAAACAGAAATACCTGACTTTAAAAAAAGTAACCCTGAGCGGGACAACCTGGCATGTTCTGACAAATATCTAAAAAGCCAACATGACATGCTTTTCAACAAAATTCATCAATAGAAGCATACACAGGTACAGGCCAGAAACTGTTCTGCAAGGTAGGTCACCTTTACTTTCGGAATTTTAATAATTTGTTTCCTTTCTTTTACTTTAAAGTTCTACATCAAAAAGAAAGCTTGTAAAAATTCAAGTATTTGAAAAATAAAGACAAAATTACTGAAATATTTCAGTAAGAATACAGTGAAAACAAAATACATGTGAAAACAAAAGCATTTTCAGAAGCAAAAGAATCTACAAAGCCTCATTCCCTACAAATACAAATATCCATTTCATCACTGACTGAAAACTGACTCTTTTTCCTTCCAATTTTTCTGACATTAACAAAAATTTCTTAATCACATGGATTCTCTAGCATGAGTAAACATGGGATCACAGAGCAATCTCTCCCTATTTGTGCACCTCACATCTGTTTTCTCTCTAATCTTGTTTTTATGTGGCCACTGATTTCTAAAGTGAGTGGAGTAACCAACACACATACTCTCATACACATCAAATAATTCAATAAATCTCCTTTTCTTCAAGAAATAAAAGTAGTAGAGTATGAATACTGTCAACAGAATCATATTACTCATTATAAACAAGTTTATTTCACCTTTCATCCCAATTTCTTTCCTCCTCTGCCTGCTTACTCTTGCAAACGCTTGCTAAGAAGAGAAATGACGCCCTAGTTCAATTGTAAAAAAAAAAAAAAACAAAACTTTTAGTAACAGCTCATTATTCACAGAAATTTAACATCTGAGTAAATAAATTTTGTCCTCTGTGTGTGCTGCTGTATTAGTAGAAGGGATGGAGGACATTGCCCTCTACTGAACAGCGGTGTGAAACCACATGGGAGAGATGATCCAATAGTCTGTCCATAGTCCCAACGCTGGTGCAGCAGAAAACACCAGCAGAGACTCATTACATCTGCTTTTGAGCAGCTGTAGGCTGCACTGATTCTGCCCCTCTTTGTGTCTGAGCTACCTGCCTTAGCAGAGAACTACAGCTCAGAGATGCATGGCTGAGCACTCACCACATCTCAGTTGAAAGCAGCAGATGTCTTCAGAGAATACCTCATCCTGTCCTCTGCTGGCCTGGAAAGCTGGCTTGATCTGTCACCTCACTGAGGTTAGGAAAGGTAATCCCAGTTACTACTGGGTGTCCAATCCTGGAATATCCTTGTCCAAAGTAAGATTTTGCCCCAAGCACAGTTTTGGCATTATGGTATTACTTTGCTGTCAGTGACTACAAATGGTAACTAACTGAAAGTAAGGTCACGCTGTGGAGTAGTGGGAGATCTTCTAATCAAGCTCCATTCCACAAGAGTAAGAGAAACACAGGAGCCCCCACTTCAGCAATAAGAAAAGCATTGTGAATTAAGTCAGGACTGTGACTTTATTTTAATGCAATTACTTGTTAATTTAATATCCCCGAATCATTATTGCTCTGGGGCTTTTGCCTGTAACTCCGTTAATTCTTCTCATTTTATTCAGCTTGTAGTGTACTGAACTATACTATGCTAATAGAGAAGTTGCAATTATTTATTTTGTGCATTTCCTGCTGACTGAGGTTACTGCACCATGCAAAAAACGTCAGTGTGTTAGAATAAAATACTGATAATGACACAACAAAGAAGAGACTGCAGTTCCATCACTCGTCGTTGAGTTTTTGCTTTTTGGGTAAGCAGAAAGGCATTAAGTTGTTAAGTGAAAGAACAGCGTAAGTGAAAGCATGGCATCACTGAAAGCCTATCTTCAATTTTCAACAAGAATTAGACAATTTTTCCATTAGTGAAGTATTCCAAATTCCATTTAATTTACTTAACTATGAAATGCACACAGTCAAGCTCTTACTGTTTAATCCACCAACAGCTGTTTGAAGCACTTATTCTAGACATGTTCAAAAACTTGAATGCATGGAGGTTTATAAGAGAAATGAAAAATTGAATGATGTTTCTGTAAACACCCAAATTATGTTGTATTATTTTGTACTACTAGGTTATTTAAACATCAGTAATATAAAGACTAATTAATGAAGGAAAACGTCATACTGCCAAGTTCTACAGGACCTTTATCCAAGTTCCATAAAGGGAGGGCCTTTCAGTGAAAACCGTTCAAAAAATAGTAATTAAAAAGAGGTAAAAGTGAAATAAATTTTCACATTTCCACTTATTAGCATATGACAATTCATCACTCTGTATCACTTTTTATTCAAGCCAAGTTAAGCCTAAAGTAACACTGCTATGATACAGTTATGGGACTGGATTGCTTTCTGAGAAGTCATAGGGTTAACAATGTACCAATGTTCTGGCAATCTACTCCAAACTGTAATTAAACAGACTTCTGTAGTGCCAAGGGAAACTGCTGTGGTTTATATGCAGTGGCCTTTATGAAGCACACCAATACACCAACATAACCTTACAAAACTGAAAAGCCTCCAACCTAGAAAAGGTTAAAAAAACCCAAACACACAAAACCCAAGCTCCACCCCCTCAAATCTCACACAGATTAAAATATAACACAAATTCATAAGAAAGTAAAATATGTTTACTCATGTGGGGGAAAAGAAGAAAAAATACATAAAGCTCAAAGGAATCAATAGAACAAAAAAAGCCAAATCCAAAAGATGCATCAACAAAACATGGAAGACTTCTAAACTGGAAAACACAAGATTGAATTTCAAGAGTCCTTAGCTAAAGTGAATTGCTGGCAGAAATGCTGTCTGGTTCTACAATCATAAAGTCAGAATGAAAATAATAGATTTTAAAAGCAAATGGAAAAAAACAAACAAACAAGCATGGTTTTGAATTGCTCTTCACAACTGCTTTCTTTTATTGGTTGTGATTTTTGTTGATTTTTTTTTTTACTATAGGAAAGGATTCACATGTATTCTGTCACATAAGATTTAAACCAACAGAAAACAGGCAAAAAGCAAGCCAATTCCATGAAACTTCTCATATAATTATAAGAATCACCAACACTAGAGTTGGCTTACTGCAAATAATCTCCGGTGTTTAAAGAACTTATAGATGATAAGTAGGAGAACAATTAATTTCAGACTGCATATTCCCTACTCGTGCTACTGAATGACAGAACAAACTATTCTGCTTCCTTAAGCCACTGTCACCATTTCAAGAGCAACAGGCACCTTTCATGTGCAAGAGCAAATCTCCAGATACAAGACTTTGGAGGACTTCCATTTTAATTAAATTAAATTAAGCAGAACCTTCATATCAATAAGCATTATAATGCCTTTATCAAACATTCTTCCCCTCCAAACACACACCCCTATTATAGAGGCATGATACTCCTCACAGAAAATTTGTATAAATCTTCAGAAAGCCTAAAGTCTATATAGTCTTAACTGTCTTGTCAACAGGTATTTTATCACCTGAATTCTGTAAGCATTTTCACAGGATAAGAAGCCAAGATTTCTCAACTCATATACCTTTTGTGCCATTTAATTCACAGAAGTTCCTAAAGGCCTTGAACATCCAATTTTTATAATGAAAGAGCTTTCATTTATCATCTATTCACCCTCCACTAACACTATTTTATTACTTTCAAATGCAATAGGAAGTATAAAACACTTTGTGGGGCTTGTAACAGCATGGAATGAGAACTGTATTAAAGCTGGTGCCTCTTGACCCAGGAAAAAGTACTCCCTGATTGTACCTTTCACTCCGGGTAAGAACTGTCAGTCAGTGGGCTTCAGCGGAAAGAGGAAATCACTCAGGAAGCAGCAGGTATTTAAGACTTGCAAAAGGTCTGGAAACACGTGAATTTCACAGTAAATTAACACCTGAAATCAAGCTTAAAACTGGGTTCATTATTTTGAAATCCTTCACTCAACTGAAAGGTTCTGCTGGTGGTACAGGTGGGTCACAAAAATCAAAGTACACAAAAATTAAGTTCTGAATTGGTGACAGAAGTTAAACCATCGTCCTAAATTAAAAGAATATGAAAGTTACTGACAGCACCTGAGAAAAGAGCCTCATATGACTTCATTTCAGCAAACGTAGCACAGCTCAAAGGGCTCCCTCTGATATACAATAGAGGACTTTCAAGCTGATAAGCATCTATCAATGTGTGCTCCAAAGTATAAAAATAAAATAAAAAATTTCAAAGGCAAAGAGAACAGCAAAGAGCAGCTCCCAGTACAAAATTAATTCTGAGGTGCTCAGAAACCCCACAAACCTGATTCTGTTCTTAATAAGGTGCTTACACTTGTTACAGCCATACGTATCTGTGCTCCTTGCTCTTCTCTGCAGGACTGCATGATACTGCCTTAGAAATGGCCTGACCTCAACATGAGAGAGGAAAGCAAACAGTCATAAAGGAAGCACATGTAAACGAAACTATTCAAGTTTCTTTAGTTTATCTGTTTAACTGTAGCTTCCCCCAAAGAGGGCGGAACCAACACCTCCCCATCCTCCCCCAAAAAGAAAACAAACAAACAAAACAACAACAACAACAACAACAACAACAAAAAAAAAAACCAAAAACACAAACAAAAAGGGGCCATAGAAAAAATTAAAGAGGTTTGATAACAGAAAAATCAGCAGCAGGTAGAAAGGCAAAAAAAAAGCAGGATTAGTGTCTTCATCCAACTTCATTCTAAATCTGACTAGAATAAATTGAAGGGCTTGACATGTATTCCATAGGAAAACTTGAGTCATCAAAAGTGAAAAACAAACCACCTTTGAAGACTACCACACAGCAAGATTCAGCTAAAAACTTCAAAATCATACACAAAAGTAGAAGACCAAAAGAATTAATAAGGAAGACTTCAACAATAAACAGCAAAAGTAAAGAATATAATCTTTGAAAGACATTGTAAAACATGCTTTCTATGCACTGTTTAGGTATTCTCTGTATGCCAGAAAATGGACATTACACTATACTACAGTTTTTCCAAAGACAACAGTGATGACTGATTGGAAGTGATGAGAGTACAGATCAAGGCATGATTACAGTAATGTGGATGAATTTAAAGCTCACATCAACAATTCACACTCTATTTAATAGTAAATTAAGGATTGGAAGACTGCTTAGTTTATGACTGGTAGAGAATATCAATTTGTGCTGTAGTTCAAAGCAGTAATCTTCCTGTAAAGATGCTGGTTCAATGCGGAGGTCAGAGAAGTCTAGACCATTAAATTTCCTAAAGCTGAGGAAAAAACCCCAGTTCTCCCAAGTTAGCCATAGGCCCAGTTTCTTGCTCAAACTTCCTCCAGGATCACTCAGTCTGTCACTCTGCTCAAGACTAGAGTAGGTTCAATCCTCATATCTAAGTTATGAAGACCACCAGTTGTTAAGATGGGGGGGGGAGGATAAACCTCCTCCTGATGTACAGAGTGCTTCTCTTCTTGGGTGAGTTGTTCCTCTTAAACTTTATTTTGAAACATTTTCCCCCCACTTAATTATTTCTAAATCTTAATGTAATCTAAAAATTCTTTAATTTATATATTTTGTGTAGATAGGGAAAATGGGTATAAATGGGTGGTTTGTCTTTACCACGCCTCTTGTGAATTTCTGTCCTTCTCCCATCGATAGATAATGTTTAATCTAGTAAACTTTGGCATAATTTGAAATATCACTCGTCTCAAAAGTCTTGCAGATCTCCAGCATTTGGAATATTATTCTTCAGGGAAGCCATTAATCTTCACAAAGAGGTCTCAAAGGGCTGTATTAATTAACAGATCCAAGTAATCTACAAAAACTGAAATACTGCCAAACCACTCTGCACATAGTCCCTGCTCATTAAAAATATCAAAATCCTCTGTTTAACATTAAATAATTCCCCCAGGTCTTTCCAAAAAGCTTACACCAGAATGTTATTTAAAAATTGTTTTAAATGCTAAGGAAATTTACTATAATTTATTATCACAATCACACATAATAAGCCTTTCAGAGCTAAGATATAACTGCTACTATGTGATAATGCGCTTCACTGCTATGTCCTTTCCATATGGATTTTGTGCTCCCATTCCCCCCACCAGCTTCTTATAGAGCAATTTGTTCAGTCTGTCCCAAAGAAAGGGATTGGCAAAGAAATGGCAAAAACGTAGAGCAAAAGTTGTTTCTCCCAAACCCGAATTTCTGTAGCTACCAGAGCTACCCCTTGCATTCTAACAAAGCTTTCCTTCTCCTTTGTTATATTTAGGAAGTCATAGCATCTGTATTATTAACCACTTAGTTACCTGGAAAATGACAATACAGAAAAACCTCAAAGTCCTTTTCTGGTGTTGCTCTTTCTCTCAACACAACCTTTACTAATCAACAGCCACAGTTACTTGCTTAGCTATGCCAAATTTCACAAATATATTCAAAAAGGTTCCAGTTATCTTACTGGAGGTTGTCTTCATCTGACTGTATTTTTATTCGTTGACAAAAATAAAGGTATCTAGTAGGTAGTTATACTTTTTAGGGTGAAAAAAGATTAAAACAAAAATCACCTTTCCCTCCTCAATCCAATCACAAAAAGCATTTCTAAATTACTACAGAAACAGACTCAGCCTTATACCACAATTAATATGAAAACTAAAGAGGATGAAGAGCTCAAGAAGTGACACTAGAATATGTCTGTAACCAATGCTAACAAGATGAGAAAGCAAACAAGGCCAAGTAGGGTATCATTTAAACATAAGAACAGGTTGAGAAGGATGCCCATGGATTAGAAATTATTTTGAAATATTTAGCAGCTACTGTTTAATTCAGATGGCCCTGAGAATTCTTATCAAAAGATTGCACTCAGAAATACTGAATGACCATGCAAGTTATGCCACCATAGTCCCAACTCTACTCTATTCAAACTATACCAACTGCCACATTTTCTTTTGTCTTCTCCTCCCTCCCCCTTCCCCCCACAACCCCAAAAGCGTAACTGTGCAGAACTCAGTTTCACCTGTGTCCAAAGTTTCCAACTGCAAGGTCACACAACTCTAACCTCACTACAAAATTCAGGCATTAAACTAAGCAGTTTTTCTTTACTATTTGCCAAAGATAACATCTTCTGTTTAAGAAACAAACAAGCACAGAAAAAAACACCACCACCAAAGAAACAGACACACACGAAAAAATCCCCAGAAGACTTTAAAACCTTGTTTATCCCCTTACACTCTTGTTTTCAAGTTTTTTTACTTCTTGAACTCTGTCTTGACTTTACTCTCTTAAAAGAAAGGATTTACAGTACCTCTTTGTCTGCATTTGAATAAAAGGGTTTTGGGCTGGTCCTTTCCATGAATACACACTTAAACTTGTGTAAGAGAATTATAAAATCACTTCAATAGCGCAGACTTTGTCATGAACATTCACTTGAAAAGCACACTTAAGTACTCTATTGTACAGTAAGTTTAAAGCACACATATGCTGAAGTGCATGCACCATTACATCTGGATATGACATGCACTGCACTGTAAGATAGATAATACTTCAAATATCTGAAATATGCACTGCAGTGTTTTGCTTTATACAGTAACAACATGCAATGCAAAATGGGGTTGAAGGAATTTCAGTATCAAAGGTATCAATTACCATATCAGCAGTGCAAACCCATGTCATTATATAGTTAGTGAGTCAAAATCAGAGGCCAAAAGCTATTAAATGAAGCATTACTGCTTCATTTTCTGAGGCACACTGAGTTCCATGCATGTTTAATTGCTTGCCAGTACATCAGGATACAGCATTAAACCAACATATTTTTTTCTATTTTTTCCCTGACTATTCAGAAACCCAGGAAAGTTATTTTTAGACAGAAAACTCACTGATCTCAGCGGACATCAATCTCTCTTCATTTACTGTTGTCTTGTTTGTCCTTTCTCTGTCACTATTTATCTTCTGAGAGGTAACCAATCCATTTAAACACTGTTCAAAGCACAGAAAAAGTTTCCTTGCCTCCCTATCTCCCCCTGAAGTCAGCCACTAAAACTGCAGCAAATATTGTACTTTGGAGTAATCAAAGGATGCTACATAATGTCGTTTGAAAAACTACATGGAACCGCACCAGAACTATTTCTGATTGGGTGAAACAAGTGCTACTCATTTTCTAGCTGATGGCACCTCTGCTTTTGAAAGCAGCTATATAAATATGCACGTATTTTACTAAGACATTTTTATAAGCAGGTGTACATTAAAAGAACAGTGCCTGAGAAAGCACTGTAGTATTTGGTAGCCATCAATTCCTGTAAAATTTTATTGACACCTTAAAGATGTCTTAAAAGTTGATTTACAGTTGTTTAGACAGCAGAATTATGAGGTTTGGTTTCTCAATACTTCCAATCCATAACTCTGAAACACATGGAAAAAACAAGTATCAAACAGAACCATGAGGCCTTTATTAACTTTTAAAAAACAAACACATTTTAATTCAAAGAAACTCAGAAAGAAACTGTAACTACTCTACAAATGAGACCAATAAATTAATCCAAATGAATTGATTTAGCATAGCTACATCAAGGATACCACACAGCTACAACAGGAAAGCGGCAGCCACTCACCTCAGACCACTGCAGTCTTCAGAAGTTACAGAAACTACTCCAATCCATTTGGTGTCAGAGTATTTCTCCAAAATATCAGGTAAAAGACATAAAACAGTGCTCTGTTGAGGTAAATAACACAGCAAACCACAAAGCATACAAGAGCATATTAACAATTAGGCACTGTTTAATAGCAATTTAATGATATTAAGATCTAGCGATGAGCACAAAAACAAAAACAAAAAAAGCAACATGCAGACCCTAACTCACATTACTCAAACACCAAGAACAAAGGAGAAAAGTTCCATTGGTAGCAAGAGTTACTAACCAGAAGGCGGTGTTACAAAATAATCAGCCTTCACCTGCTGAAGAAAACAATTTATCAAGTAGAAAGTAAAATATTCTTACCCAGTTAAGCACACCGAAATATAATAAAACAGTATTTTCCGCGTGTGGAGATTTTTGCCTTGTTTTTTCCACGTCAGCCGTAGCAAAAAAGCACTTTGCACAACCACCTGTGTGACAAAACACGACGGCCCCTGCCCACCAGGCCCACCCTGAGGCTGCCCCCACTGCGCCAGGAGGCCTTGCTCCAGGGCGGAGCCAGCAAAGGCAAGCAGGTGGTTAATTAGTTAATTAATCTTGCATGAAAAGGGTGCGAAAGCTTCGGAGAAAAATAAGTAAACAAGTACCCCCTCCTACCTCTTTTGCAAAGTGCATTCCGGAATAACTGAGGCAGTTTTGTCAAGATTCTTGGCCAGTGGGGAAAAAACAGTGAACAAAACCCCGCAGTATTACAGCTTATATGTCTCTATTTCAGAAAATCATTTTAGTTTCACTTAGCTGCACTGTAACGTTCCAACTGATATTAATGTTTAGTGAAAAACCCCTTTGAGCTGTGCACTGGAAAGAAAGGAGGTTTTCCAAGCCAGCCCTTTGCAGGGGAGGTGAGGCACCCTGGCCGCAGGCTCCAGCCTGGTGCTGGGGCTGGCTGGCCACAGTAACATGGAAAAAAATTCTGACCAGTGTGCAGGGGGAGGGCTCGCTCTCTTCCTTAACTGCTACTTCTAGGATGTGGAATAATTTGTCATGCAGTTCTAGATAATAAGGTTTATTTTGTCTTTATTTTGTTATTCTTAAACCTCTGCCATTTCAAAGACTATTTTGCAAGGAAGATGTTTTTGAGTATCAGCTAGGAACCCATCCAAGATGTTTTCCTTCATAGCCAAGCACAAGCTTGCTCTTTTCAACACAAGAAATTAATGGAAAAGATTTAAAATAACCTCTGTTTCTGAAATAATTTTTAAATCAAAATATCAAAACAAAGCAGGCTAAAAAAACCTGTCTGCAACTGCATGAACAACTGTAAGCTATAAATTTTAATAAAGCAAACTTGTTTTGTTTTGGACTGCCTCTGCCTAAAACATGCCATTTCACATACAGATGGGTTTATTTTTTAGGAAAAAAAAAACAACCCAAACATAAATATCAACAGTACAGAAGCTCAGTCTGGAAATAGCCCTGAAAAATGTATAAACTTCTGTTTCCAGTGTTGCAGTCCATTAACTTTCATGACTATGAACACTCACAAGGAAACAAGGACAATCATAGCCTTAGACAGACATTCACCTGGTTGACATTTTTATTTTCAAATGCAAATATCTATGTCCCAGGGACTGGAAATGGAAATCTCCATCAATTTTGTTTTGATTATAAGTTAGAGCTGTAAGTCTAATTGTTTTGAAACAAGAAAAGAATGAGATACAAGAAAATCTGGCAAGTAATATTCTAGCATTTAGTATCAATTAGTGTAAAATGAAAATCAAGATGTTCTTTTGTCTGGTTTGACAGAGCAGTTTGTTACTTGCTCACCTCAGTAGACATTCTATCCTACCTTGATGATTAAAAAATCTTAACATGAATTTAATTATGTAGTTTAAGACTGAACTAAAAACTCTGTAGATTTCCAAATATTAGCAACATCTACAATTGGGATGAAATTTTCGGAATACGCTGAGCACGCCCAAGGAAATCTAGTCATTTTGTCCAAATCCCTGCATGAGAATTGGTCTCTTCTGGATGCTTGTTTATATACCTGCACAGCAACTGCTGAAAGCTGGATCTGAATTAGAATTTGAACACTTAAGTGATAGAGGAAATTTGTCCCTGAAGCTGAGTACTGCCCCTGAAAATTTCCACGTTAGTGAAAAGATTCAAGTACAATTATTACTGCCATACATCTGCTCCGCTTCATAGTTCCCAAATCCCTAGTTAGGGATCCCTTACTCCTTAGCTGATCTGCACAGAACCTAGTGCAGGTAAGAAACACAAACCAGCGTGATCTGATTAAGATGCTCAAGAAATTTTATAGATTTATGCCAGTCCTAATTAATTTTATCAGCAGCAATTAAAGTCTATTTGGTAAATAAACCCATAACCATAACTCATCACTGTTATGAATCTTTCACCTGCTCATAAGTCCTTGTTTCAATACAAGGACTTGCCATCATTCTCACAGCCAGGAGAAACACAACAAAAGCACTCATTACAGACAGCACACAGCCTCTTAAGTTTATGGCATCTCCTTCAAAACCATGTTTTAAATCTGTCACTGAATTCCTGGTAGTGGTATGTTATTCCAGGCTCTGTTAACTATAGCAAGAAATATGTAAATTCCTGACCTATAAAAATTGGCATCGGTTACAGAAGTGAAACTACTAAAAAGGTCGGTTTTCTTAAGAAAGCAGACTTCGGTAAAGCACTCCAAATATAAAGGATTCTCTACCACTTCATTTTCTGACCAATTGTATTTGGACATTTTATGATACAATGCTGGAAATTCTCCAGGGAAATAGTTCTGAAAGGTTAAGAGTGGGTATCAGAAGTAGAGGAACATGGAAGGAATTGTGTTGAGAACAGGCCAACAGGTGAAACAAACCTTTAGAATTCAGTTTCAGCATTGCAAGTCATAAACCCAGGGGAATTTATTCTCCTCCCATGGGACTTGAAAGTGCTTTTCAACATTTTTAAAACTTTACCTTTCAAACTAAGTTCAGCTCTTACTTTTTCTGTTAATCTTATCAGTTGCATAGACCAAAGTGGGTCAATACTGGTATTTTCAGAATTTACCATGAAGTAAATATTGAAATTAAAAAGGAATAAAAAGAAAATAATCACTGGGAGTGGCAAAATAAAAGAAGCAATGTGTATATTTTATGAGCACATTAAATATGTACACTTTTGTATATGAAAAAGATTAAATGTGAAAATGCATAGGCACACCTGAATATGAGACAGTAGCAGAAGCGTGGAGTAATTCTCATAATCTGTTTTGTAAGAACATCAAAAGGTCAGCATTTAGCAATCATACCTAGACATTTCTGAACTACGGTATCTTAAATTTCTTTCAATTATAATTCTGTCTTGGAAATACGTCTCTGTAATACAATGTGTTTTCAAGTGCAACAGAACTGGTGCTTGTTTAAGAATGCAGAGCCCTAGATACTGCAGTTGTAACCTTGGAGATGCTTTTTCTAGGCAGTTCAGATCATCCTGTAGTGTGAGACCACAAGGGAGTGCAGTTTTACCTTATGTTTTAGGCAGCCACACCTCCTAAGTGTAAAGAAAAGGCAATCTCTCATTATTTTGAGCACAGACCTTTGTCCTGTGTCCTGTCTCATCTTCACATGGAATGTACAAAATTGGCTAAGACCATTTTTTATGCTTTTTGTTTCCCACTGTCTTCGTCAAGTATCTACAATTACGTGTCTATATGGAATAATCCCAACTATTTTGTAGTAATTTAAAGGTTATTCCATGACATACAAAAGATAGTATCTGAAAAAACTCTGTAATTGATATTAAAAGTTACGTTTCATCTTAACCACACTGAAGCACAAAGGATGTGAATGTCCTGAGGAAACACTTCATATCATTCTTGTAGTGATTCCATCAGTTCAGTTTTCACAGATATTTCCCCTTACTGTTATTTTATACTTATGAACTTTCATTCAACAATGCAGCAAATTTGCCCACAATCCAATAATTCTGGAGGGTTTTTTTGGGGGGTCTGCTGGATATTTACCCACTCAAACACAAGAGTAAGTGCGCCTCTTTTCTTCTTTAAATTTCTTATATTTGTGTTGCTTTTCTTCAGAGACACTGCAGCTACTATAGTTCAAGTACTGCATTCATTTTAATAATTAAAAATCTCCTTTAAAAATATTTAGATAGTGAAAAAGCAAATTAATATTTTTTTTTAAACTTCAGATATTAACATCCTACAAAATAAAACACCAATATGAGATTTTTCAATCCGAAGGGATAAGGAGATAATTATGCAAATAGAAACTGCCATCTTTATGTACCTCTGTGTTAAGTGTTGTGTCTCTAAATCATCGCAACCATAAATACCCAAAACCTTTAGTGATTTTATATTCAAGTTATGAAACTGGCCTACAAATGAATGGTACATGATTTCAGTTTCTATTAACTCAGCCAATAAAAAAGAAATCATTAGTACAGGTTTCTAATACATGTAGATCTTTTCATAGGTCAGACTAAGAATAAGGAAAGATCAGAAGCATTACTAGATCAATTTAAAATTTCTACAAGATAGTATCAAAGAGAGTGAAATGTGTGTTATGGTATTAACTGCAATGCATTAAATGTTTTGGCAAATAGAATTCCTCATTAAAACACAGCATGTGCAACCTCACACACTATTTCAGAGTAGCAACTGATTTTTGAACATTATGCATTATTCTTGTATTGATGTAAGTCCCTTCTATCTATTTAGAATATATAAATTTTAATTTGGCATTATATTTTTATTATGTTCCTCTTCCTTTTTTTCTACCACAACATAGTATGCATTGAACACTCTCTGGTTTTCAGAAACATCACTCAGCAATACTCCTTGCTTTCCCAGAAAACAAACGGCTTATCTAGAGGCTAACTGTATATAGGCTATATGTCTATCGGCTAATTGATATGATTGCCTAAAAAACTTGATTTTTTTTTTAAATTTACTTTTTCCAAAGATATATACATCTTTACATCAAGAAATTAATTGCCAAATACTAGAACACTTAAAAACTGACAGGGAATCAAAACAATGCTTCCTTAATAAACACTTCCTTCCACACTTCTTGATGAAGAGTAGCTCTGAATGGGTGCTAAAATTTTAATAAAAATGTAAATGGATTTTCAGTTTACAAGGAAATTTCAGTATTGTACAGTAATTGAGGATCTTTTTGCAGATAACTATTTAGAATTGTATCAAAGTCAATGAAGTGTCAAGACAGATACTATTCACCTTTTGGAAATCCTGGAGTTTAGCATTTTTCTATTCTAAAATAGATTGAGCACTTTAAAAAAAAAACAAAACCAAAAACCCCCAAACCCCACATTTCCACAATGTGAATTCCCTTATGCAAATTAGTATATTTTTTAAGCTCACCAATATATTTTATTTCAATAAAATCTCAATATCTTCACACTATATATATTTATAGTTATTTTCAAAATAACTTTAAAATTTAGCACTTCATCCCACGTGACAAGTGTCAAAACAATTTCTTTTATATTTTATAAATGACATTTGTTCAAAATAAGCACGCGTCAATTAAATATTTAGTTATTAGTGTATTTGGGATTCAGAATAGTTGGATCACCACAGGCTGACTGTTTCCAGTAAAACACTTCGCAGAAAATTAGTAACCCAATCCATTCAGCCCCTTTTTTGTCCACAGACTATTGGGAATAAAAAGAAAATAAACCAAATTTAGTACAGCTGACAGTTATCAGGCATCATACCTTTTGGTCTAGGGAGAATATGCAAGAGCCTTAATAAAGATAAGACAATATCTTTTTACAATCATGTTTTTGTAAACAAGTACTTCCAGGTTTTTCTGCAAACTGCTTCAAAAACTCTGAAGGTAACTAATAAAAAAGCCCCCACAAAACTATATGCTTTCCCTCTGTTGACCTTCCCCGAAAATTTTGTTTTTCTGATAAAGATGCTTGTTCACTAACAGAATTACAGAGATACCCAGCTCATTTCTTGTGTGCACCATAAAAGACCACACTATGATTTCAAATTATTACTGCTACGGTTTCAAGCTGCCCATTAAAGTGATGGCCAATGCCTTCCCACAGGAATAATCACTTCTGGCCAAAGTTGCAGACAAAGATACTGAGAAATAAATAGGCTTCTTAAGACTTAAGAGGCTTCTTAAGCTTACCGAGAGGAACAGGAAGGCACATTGACCAGGAAAAAGCGAGTGGGGGGAAAGAGGCAAATGTGGGGCTAAGGGAACAATCTTCTTCTCTTCTTATTACTGTGTGAGGTAGAAAAAGCTACAAATGAGGCTGAAAGGGTCATAGCCAGGAGGTGTGCATTCATAGCACTGCTGCAGCAAGCCCTCACAGAGCTTATCAAAGTGTGATCCACACAGTTCTTGCTGATTATTCACGGAGAGCTCACTTTTTCTCTTTATTAAACTGTATTACAGAGAGCTAAGCTTCATTTGACATTTTCCTATGAGTACTTCTTCCGTATAAACTGCATTAAAGCTGTTCTAGAGACTGTACAATAATGAACAGACTGAAGTCCGTGAAATAATCTCACCGTTACAATGTGGGCCTTAATGCAGAAGGAAATTAAGAACTTAATTTGTATAGGAAACAGTGGTACTCTGAAATTGAAGGTTAAAGCACTGAACTGTGACTTGGAAGACATGAATTTAATTTCTGGATCTCCCACTTAGCTAATCTTGCAGGAATTAGTTCACATGAGGATAATACTGCCTCGCAGGACTGCCGAGGAGGTAAGTGCGTGCATGAGGCCTCAGCTAGCGGGGCAGTCAGAGCCGTATGAGCACACACGCAGATACATACGCCAGCTCTGTCTTTACTGCGCATTAGATCTAAATTAAACCTGCGCTGCCCACTGCATCCCGGCACTCTTCGCTCCCTGACTGAGCTTTGGCGTTTCCATGCTGGCTGCTCGGAGCTTGGGCTGCAGGCACCCAGGTTTCTGCGAGCTGCTCGAGCCCCGGCTGCCTTGCACCGGCCTCATCCAGCCGCGCCTGAGAGGGCTCCGGGCCCTCCGGGTGCTGAGCTCCGGGACCGACACCTGCCACACGCGCTTCCACGAGGGCAGAGGCACCGCTGGGGAACAAGCCAGGCAAAGCCGATTCTTCCCATCCCGCTGGAGGCGGGGGTAGGGGTACCCGCACCACACTTGGAGGCTTTAGGGCTATTTGTCACTTGTCCTTTGGCAGGAGGATAAGAACTTCATTTCTTTGCAGTGGTAACACGCCTGTGTACTTCTCATCAAGGTGAGTGAAATGACTTTTCAGTCATGGGGAAAAGACGACGTTAATGCAAGCATTTATAGAAGGAAATTACTTGAATTTCCTACACTGTAAAGACAGATATAGCAAATTTATTATTAACATTAATTTAATGCTAAAATACTTGTCAGGGTGTGTCAGATAAAGTTAACAATTTAAAACACCACAAAAAAAAAAAAAGCTTGCTGCAAGTGTACAGACTGATCTGTTCAGTGACTCAGGTGAAGCAGCTCTTTTTTCTCCCTTGTGTCAGGAAGATGCACTGAGTGACTCTTGTTAATTCTACATTAACCATCTCTCTTGCATTAGCTTTTCCAAACATATTCAAAGTTGTTAAAATGAGGAGAGAGGAAATAAAATAGGAGCAATAGGAATTTCTTTGCATATATACAAGGAGATAAGGATCAACCCAAGCTTCCACTCATGCTACTTCTACTTTTGAAAAAAGGCAGAATTTGAATTATCTCAAGAGAGGCAGAACTGAGTATTTGAATATTTCGGCACACACAGAAATCCAACACTGCAACTGCACTGATTACACTTATTCAACAGACATTAAAATGAATAGCACATATATGTAAAAGTATTACTATATATATAAAAAAAAATATACATGTTATTTATGTGTTTATGCGCACTTCTATATATAATTAAATCACAGAATGCTTGAGGTTGGAAAGGACCTCTGGAGGTCATCTGGTCCAACCCCCCTGCTCAAGCGGGGCCACCTAGATGTCCAGATGGCATTTGAATATCTCCAAGGATGGAGACTCCACAACCTCCCTGGGCAAGCTGTGCCAGTGCTCGGTCACCCTCGCAGCGAAAGAGTTTTTCCATACGTTCAGAGGGACCCTCCTGTGGTTCAGTTTGTGCCCAGTCGCCTCCGGTCCTGTCACTGGGCTCCACTGAGAAAAGCCCGGCTCCATCTGCTTTGCACCCTCCCTGCAGATACCGAAACACACGAACGAGATCCCCCGGAGCCTTCTCTTCTCCAGGCTGCCCAGCCCCAGCTCGCTCAGCCCGTCCTCACAGCAGACACTCTCCAGTCCCTTCCTCACCTTCGTGGTCCTTCACTGGACTCTCTCCGGTGAGTCCATGTCTCTCTTGCGCTGGGGAGCCCAGAACTGGCCCCAGCACTCCAGGAGCGGCCCCACCGGTGATGAGCAGAGGGGAAGGATCTCCTCCCTCGACCTGCTGGAAACCCTCCTCCTGACTCAGCCCCAGATACCGTTCACCTTCTCTCCCGCAAGGGGCCCCAGGTCCTTTTTTTGCTGCTTTCCAGCTGGACAGTCCCCAGCACGTCCTGGTGCCCGGGGTTGTTCCTCCCCAGGTGCAGGACTTTACAATTCTCCTCGCTGAACTTTATGAAGTTCCTGTAGGCCCATTTCTCCAGCCTGTTGAGATCCCTCTGGATGGCAGCATGACCTTCTGGTGTGTCACCCACTCCTCCCAGTCTGGTATCATCTCCAAACTTGCTGAGGGTATGCTCTGCCCCGTCACCCAGACCATTAATGAAGAGCTTAACCAGGACTGGAGCCAGTACTGACCCCTGGGATTCACCGCTAGTTAGTGGCCTCCAACTGGACTTTGTGCCCCTGATCACCACCCTCTGCACCTGGCCATTCAGGCAGTTTTCAGTCCACCTCACTGTCTCTGAATAAGAGTTACACCTAGACAGTAGGGACTGAGTATTGTTATACGAAGGTGAGATTCACTTTCTTCAACTTTGACCTCAGTGTTATATATACAAGTTGAAGAAATTATTAAAGCTTTGGCTTTTGAAGAACAATAACAGAAAAGGGATATCTGCAGTTTTAATAAAAAAGTTAATTCCTTATATAGTAAGCTTTTGAAAGGTTCAATATTATAAATTATTTGCTTACAGAATTACAAGGAGATACATTGGTTTTCATGGAATGTCTAAGATCTGAAAACAAGGGCATTCTCTCCTAAATATATTTTAGAAACGTGTTCCTTTGTCTCAGCAACATTGTGTAAATATTTTGAAAGCGCTAACATGAAAGATCACATGTTGGGATGGCTAGTCACAGGGAAATACACAAGCCTCATAGTTCCAGAGCAGTTTGATAAGAAAAAACAGTTCCATTCCAGAGCTAAATCTTAGTTAGCTGTCAGAGATACAGTTTTGAAATCCATACTTTAAAAAAAACCCAAATTTCCTTTTAACAGTCATGGACTTGAATCTGAAGCATGGGGTGGAAATGGTAATGAATAAGATACAAAACAAAGTGAAAAGAAAAAGCCCAGGTCACTTCTGAATCACCGAAGTTGAAAAGCTTCAAAATCTGCTATGCTGGAGCTAAAATGATCAAAATGGCTACAGCATGAGAGGTTAGGATATGCAGTAGCTCCCTTGTATGCATATTCCTTTACAAACAGGTATAATTTCCGTAGGAAAATTAAGCAGCAGTTGATGTTGCTAATGCAAATCTCCAATTCACTGTGGCTACCCATGCAAGAAATCAGCACATGATGGCACAATTAAAAAGTTTTACTGTTAATGGAAAAATGTAGTTTAATAAAAAAATATCTTTTTTAATGCCTTAGGGAAGCAAGAAGAGAGTTTAAATTATTAATAAAGATTTTTTCCTACTTCCCCAAATTTTTCTTCTTCAACAGGAGATTTCACCACATGAATTTTGGACTTTGAATCCTCTGTTTTCTAGCTTGTGTTATATGAGGACACAATATGATTCATGTGACTGATCACCTTTTGGGTAGATGGACCCTATTTTACTTGGCATTGCTCAGACATGGAACAAAATTACATTACTTCACCATCTCTAAGACAACAGAGAGAGGGAAACAAATGGGAAGAACACAGAAAAAAGGGAGACAACATTCGTCAGTGTGACAGGCAGCAGTCTCAGCAAACCATCAGGATAACTGTTGTCAGAACTCTACATCACAATAAAGAATATCAAGGAGTGACAAGACAGACTATGAGAAAGTTGCTTTGAGATGTTAATACAGAGCTCTTTCCAAATAGGAGGAACAACAGAAAAAAACTACCACGATGTTTGCTTAAAAATTATCTGCACTGCTTCTGTTACTTTGTTTATACACAACACAATCTTAATGGCCTGCTCTTCCCACAAGCAACTCTATGAAAACAGAAGTTTGGGAATGAAATAGAAAACTGGGAGGTGTATCTAAGAGGGACCAAACCAGAGCATAGCCCAGGTATCAAAGTTTGACCAACACAACAAAATGCATGGTTCTTCACACTACTGCTAAATTCTCTCTGCCTCATCACCTATATAAGTGGAAAACTTGAAACCCTAAAGAGACAATGGAGATCAGTATCATCTAATTTTACAACAAATTTAAGACTATAATCTATTTCAAAAGACGTTCCTCATGTCAAAACTCATAAAGAATTCTCTTTCCTGCAAGGATTATTCCTCTGTGTGCATGTGTATGTACATCTGTGTGTACACATGCATTTATATGTTAAGAAGGAGAAAAAGTAGTAGAGGAAAGAGTACAGGATTTTGCAATAATTTCTGTGCAGTTCTACCTCCATAACTTTGCACAAGACACTACAAGACTGTAACTTTAAGTTTAATTTGTGAATAAGTCTTGTATAATCACCTACACAATTTTATATTGCAAGTCAATTTGCATGGTTCCCAAGGAGATAAGTTTTTTAAAATCTTCTCTGGCATCCACTGATAAAAAATGGGTGAAACCAGTATAACAAGATATAATGATGAATTAGTCCCTACAGAAAAGTTATCTTTTACTGAGCCCATCAGGAAAGCCTAGATAATCACTAAACATTTTGTATTTGCTTTCCTTTATTATCTCCAGCTTCATATTTTTACTGTGCTTCAGCAGAGCATTTGCAATTCTCTCTTTTTTCTTTTACAAAATACCGAACAAGGATAAAGGATTTGGGAACATTGCGTTACATGTAAACAAGAATAATACGATACATTTTCCATTTATGCAGGTATACTTATTAGGTAAAGCATCCATTTAAAGTATTAGGTCATATACTTTACAAATTCTACCCATAATCAAAAGTGGAATTTTTACAGCAATTACTATACATGATAAACATCAAATAAGCTTTGAATGTAGAACTGTAGCCCCTGTCTGTGAGGCATGGGAGGGAAAGAGAGGAACAAGACAACTTCTTAAAAAATTAACAAAAAAGGCAAGAAAAGGCCATGGAGCCTTCACCTGTCATTCTACTTGAGTTAAGGGATATTTAAAAAGGTCATAATTAAACTGCAAATAGCCAGTATTTCCACAACACTAATTTTCTGACAGGATATTTAAACAAGAGAAATAGAACCACTTTCTACCTACAAAATACATTAAACTGTATGCTAAATATAGTATTGTAAATGACTGCTAATTTTTCAGCTGCATCTCAGATAAGCATCTCTCCAAAGTAATACATGACATTTTCCTATTTTCCAACACTGTACTAACCATTAAAAATGCACTGAATAATGTTTGCATGGGCATCTTTCTTCTCCCAAGTGAAGACAATATAAACCATGACAGATGTAGTATTGCATACGGTGACTGTAGAAGTACCTTCCATGGAAAACCATGCAAACCTCTTGGGGCTACGTGAAAGATGCAGACAGCAGGTGAGAAGAAAGTGAACAGTAAGCAAGTAAGATTGGGAAGATCATTTAAGCATTATAGATCTTATAATGATTCTTGCAGGCACAGTGAGATTTACCAAGATATTTACAAGGACACTGGAGAAATGTGAGTTTAATGCAGAAGAGGAATGCCTATATGATGATTTGGAAAGTGGGAAACATTCAGCTTAGCTGAAAGCAAACATGGTTTCCCACAGGATTTTTTTTCCCCCCTCTGCAAATACAAGTTTCAATGAATACTGATGAAGGTGTAAAGAACTGATCTACATCAGCTCTAAGGCATGTAAAAACTGTGGGTTTAGATTTGCAGGTGCTCCAATTTCTAGCGAAATGCAAAGGAACCTGGTAATATGCATAGACAAACCAGATTCTGTTCTGTCTTTTTGATACACGAATTCTGGTGAGAAACACCTAAATCGTAAAAAAGAAAATTTAGTTTCCTAAGTCAATAGAATGTTTTCCATCTATCTTAGGAACCACAAGAAATAATTCTCACCTAGTAGATACTGATTTCCACCTTCTGTCTGTGAAATCAAATAGACAATCATAATTACTATAAATACATTTAGTGGAAGTTCAGAATTTCTTTAAATGGGCCATTTTTATTTAATTGCCCATATAGATAATTTAATTTATGTCATTCTTCTCTGAAAAATCTCGATTTATGCATTTAATAACCTCTTGGACTTCCAAGGAAAGACAGATTCAGGACCGAATAGCAGGTGTGTCAAACTAAAAATGATAACCTAAGATCTGTGTGCATTAGCTGTGTGCCTAAGATTGGATTCTATAACATCTAATAAGGGATGAGCTCCATTTGAAGCTCTTCTGAAAAAAAAAAAAGAGCATTCACAGCTTCTATTCCCTCTCTGAATTCCTGGTCACCTGCAGCCAACAGGGTGCTAAAGTGACCGTTTCTTCAACACAGAGATACATTTTCTTGAAACACATGGGAACCTCACTACTTCTGAGTCTGTTATTCCTCTGTCAAATTTATTTGAAATTAGCCATGGTGTTAAAAAAAAACATACAGTAAGGGACATGCTGTTAAAAAAAGGCCTACCTTTAGCAAACTGGACTTTTCAATCACTGAAAAAGATGGATTTTAAATAGTGGTATTCAGATAGGAAAAACTGTTAATTGAAATGACTATGAACTTTAAATGGTTTTTTTAGACACATTTAAACATGTGGAAACTACAATCCAGCATGTACACAGAGATTTTTAAGCAAATGAAAAGGTCAAATAGATTGTTTACATTTTTTCAAGAACACTTTAAAATTCTTGTTTTGTTCTTTACATACTTTTATACTTTTACATTTTTTAAAATAAGCATTTCAGTTAATTTTAGAGCACTATCCCAGGCTCTTACTTTCTTTAAAGCATTATTTTTATGTGAAATTCAACATCACATTGCCAGCATATGAAATTAAATATACATCCTCACTGTTTTTTCCAGTTTAGTTGCTGTTTCTCCAAGCAAGTTCTAAAGTGTTTTCAAATAAGTTTAAAGACATCCAATTTATTTTTATTCCAGTAAATTGCTTTCTAAAGTTGCATTGTATCCTGAAGGTGTGATACCCAGTTATTAACTTCAGAAAATACACAGAATTCCCCAATATATGAGTATCTCTTCTAGCAATAACTAGAAGCACTGGATATAAGGATCTAGAATAATACTTTCAGTAAGATATAAAAATATAATTGAAGAAAGATAAGGAATACAAGAAATAGTTTTACATGAACATGTATGATATTTCTCTGTTTTTGTTCAAGATAACTGAGAAATTTAGGTAGAGGCGTCCTTTCTTGGCAGCCTGTGAACTTTTACTGTTTTCAATCACATAATACATATTTTAACATTTACAAGCAGTTTGCAACAACATTTCAAAGTCATTTGCAACTCAAACCTGGCTTCCTACTACAGGTAAAGGAGAACTTTTAACAAGGTGAATATTAACATAAAATGATTACTTTTGACTTGCCCCGTTGTAGCCTGTCATGCGTGTAAATCTTGTGATGTTGTAGCCTGTACAGGTCACATTTTGATCATAACTTCACCTGACTCACTGAAAATCTTGTCAATTGTGGGAGTGTCTTCCCCCTTATCCAGACTGATTTTTTTTTTTAATTTTTTTTTTTAAACACACACCAGTCTTGCATCTACTGTTCTTCAGCTATAAGCCCAATAACCCGCTAATATTTTGAGTGGATTTACTACAGCCTTCTCAGAGTAGCAGCACAGAGGCACCAGTTGCAAGATTTCTTTCCTGATTGGACTGATATGACTATATGATACAGGAGAAAAATTTTCAAAATATTACCTTACAGATACAGGTTTGGGATTAGCCAGGTAGAAAACCAGAATTGAGCATCTGAGAGACTAAGCAGAAGCCTACCCAGCTAGGCCAAAACTCAAAATAGTACAGTGGATATTTATTATAAAATATGGGCAGCCACCTAAAAAAAGTATCTGAGACATTTACATTGTAATTATTAAATATGTAAATTTTGTTTCCATTTTCACAGACAAGATTTACCTTATACCCACATCAGCATGTTCTAATTTGTGCCACTGCTTTCTTTGGCTCTGGTTTTGTGTACTGTTTATATGGTGTACTACTCTAATTCTTCACAGCATTTATTTTTTTAACAAGTCAGTCAATTGTCAAACTCTTAAATTGCATCAGAATTACACTGCACAAGTTTTCAGACTTTAATAACATAACTCCATTGGATTATGTTTCTCAGATGCAACAAGAAATTAAGCTTCTAAAATGAAGCATAGGAATACAGTTTTTCTTTAGGGAGATACCTTCAGAAGTAATCTACTAGCAGTCTGAGTGCAGCAAGAACAGTCTCAAGCTACATGAAATGTATTTGAATGACAGAAGTACTGATTATTTTAAAACTTAATTTAAAAATATATTCATATCTAGACAATGTGACAGAATTGTCTAAACTTTGCTATTAGCTCTAACTTTTTTATTTTAAAATATTTTTATGTTTATTCTTCCTCAGCTGCAGCTAGCAAGCCCTGAAATGTCACTGCTTACAGGCTATTTGCATGCTCAAAATAACCTAAATTTAAACTCCTCTGATTTTTGACCCAAAGGAATAAACTGCAATCAAATACAAATTGCAAAAATATTCAGCATTATAATTCAGTTTCCTGGAACCTGAGTTTACAGTCATCTCTGGTTCCCATTTTTATATCTACTAACCAAATCCAGCCCTTCTTACATAAAAGATGAATCTCATAATCTGTAAACAATTCTGCCCAAGTGTTTTACTGTATTTATGCTCCCACTAAATTTCATGATTTTTTCCACTTTCATATTCTTCAGAACAAATGTCCCCCTGACTGATGCCAGTAGTTTTTCAGAAATTTACTTAAAGCAAATGCTTCTCAATGACCTGTTGAAAAATAAAGCTCAACATGTATATAACAATAAAATTAAAGTACTGTTAATGGTTCTTACCAGCTCACTGCTAAATCGTGCACTTTTAAAACGTTGCTCAGTTTATACTCTCCAGATTTCAGAGGTTGAGTATATTCTTCACCACGCACAAGGTATGGGATCACTTGAGTATCAACAGGGAACTCTGAATCCTAGGGGGGAAAAAAAAAATTAATTATCAGAAATGCTGCTTAAGTTCATACAATATAAAACTTACTATGTTACTGTTTTGAAAACACAATTTTTTCTTATGTTTCCACTCTATTTTTCTCCTCTGTTCAATTTCCAATTTATTAAATCACTGTTGTCCTGGTTTGATTAATTTTGATACATATTGTTAAAGCTGCATGCAGGCATACCTGGAAGACTGGGGTCTGTAGTGAACAACTGAATACTACAAGATTTATTAATTTGTTCTTTTAAGATTATATTCCTATGAGCTGACTTCTGGACAGTTATACAGCATTGCTCTAGAAAGAGATCAGCCACCAATATGAATCATTACCTGCAACCAAATATAAATTCACCATTTATAACAGCAAAACCCCTTCTTCCTCCAAATTAGAAAAAAAAAACCACTTACGTAGTTCAACATAACAGCAGTGGAAGGCTGTTGAATTGTTAGTATAAAATCGCCTATATTAAATTCAGGACAATCTCTGATTTTAGCAAGTATTTTGTGGAAGACAGTCAAAAGTTAAAGTCAAAATTCAGGTAAATGAATTAAACAAAAAATAAAAAGTTGTAAAATTGTTTAACAGTACATTTAAAACTACTAATTTAAGATGAAGTGATCTATCCTGCACTGGACCATATAACGATTTAAATAAGTTAACTTCTAGAAACCTTATCATTTCATCAACTGGCAGCCAGAAAGCTCCTTCAATTTGGAATGTAAGAGCTATTTCATTGTCCAAATCACTCCATTTATATTTGTCCTGGTTTCGGCTGGAATAAAGTTAATGTTTCTTCTTAGTAGCTAGACCAGTGCTGTGTTTGGGATTCAGTGTGGGATTTGGTATGAGAAAAATGCTAGTAACACACTGATGTTTTCAGTTATTGCTGGGATTCCAAGGACTTTCCAAGTCACCTCGTCCTGCCCCTGCGCAGGTGCACAAGAAGCTGGGAGGGAGCAGGGCCAGAGCACCGGGCCCAAACTGGCCAACAAAATATTCCAGAGCATGTAACGCCATGCTCAGTATATAAAGGGGGGGTGGCAGGGAAGGAGGGGGCTCGCTCTCGCTTCCGGGATTGCGACTGCGGGATCTTGGGATTTCGGGATCGCTGGCTGGGAACGGGCTGGGCATCAGTCAGCGGGTGGTGAGCAATTGCATTGTGCATTGCCTGTTTGTACTTTCTATTACTGTCACTGTTTTATTTTATCACCATTATTAGACTGTTTTTATCTCAACTTACGAGTCTCCCTTTGCCCCTCCAGTTCCCTCCCCCATCCCCAGGCCGGGGAGGGTGGGCGAGCAGCTGCCCGGTGCTTGGCTGCCGGCCGGGTTCAAACTACAACAGTCCTTTTTGGTGCCCAATGTGGGGCTCAAGGGTTGAGATAATGACAGGTCTGATCCGTGTGTTATACCAAATTTGTTATACGCATTCATTATAGTGGTTTATCAGGTCCTTGTTATAATGCCGATGGTTCATTTTGCTACAATGTCGATCTACTGGCTCCTAGAATTGTGGTTTTCATTTTTACAGTTGTGCTATACATCACCTTACTTGCCCTATATATTCCCCATGCTGCTGCTTATCACCTGTGGGAGGTGGATTAAGATTTTTGCTTTGCTGTACTATGTAACAGTGATTTATGGCATGATAAAGATGTCAGTCCTGAGATTAGTCTGGTATTTGTATTCAGCATGGTCATCATCTCTGTACTTCGGGGGTCATCTAGCGGAATGGGTTAACAATTACACCCTTTACCTTTTCTCCTCGGAGAGCCAACCCAAGCAGGAGACACCTTCTTCCATCTTTTCGTTCTCTGGGCTGCTTACAATTGAGAATGTTGGGAATTTTGAATATCTTTGGAATGCTGACACTAAAGTCATTGTCTTACTGCTAGGAGCTGTCGTGTTCCTGACCGTGGTTAAGGTTTTGTTCAGGGTTATGCAACTATTTCTGAGTCTCACTCGGAGATCTACCCCAAGGTTGGAGAATTATGAGTGGCAGGGGGTGTGGGACAGCATGGGCAAGTATCTAGGACAGTGGTTACCTCCAGTGTTTTGGAACTTCACCCCTGAACAAGTGCAGGATCCTGAGAAACTAGTAAAGTATTTAGAAAAGGTGTGCTGTCATCCTGGTAACTCCAGAGAGACACAAATCACTGCAACATGCTGGGGCCTGGCCCACGCCTACCGAGCCCTGCTCACCACTATGCAGTACCCTCAAAAAGAAGGGGTCTCTAGATCTGATAACAAAATGACAGGCACTGCAGCCACTCCAGTTCTGGCAACAGGTACTGCAGCTAATGTGACCTCTACGACAGGCACTACAGCCACTCCAGTTCTGGCAACAGGTAACATAGCTAATGTGACCCCTACGACAGGCACTGCAGCCACTCCAGTTCTGGCAACAGGTACTGCAGCTAATGTGACCCCTACAACAGGCACTGCAGGTGAACCAGAGAACCAACCCATCGTGGTGTCAGTGGCTCCCATACATAAGAACAAAAATACAAAAAAATCACTTTGCACTGTAAAAGATGATGATGAACCAGGGCCATCAGGAGAAGAGGAGGAGGAGGAGGAAGAGGAGGAGGCAGAACCAGTGGTAACCACCCGATCCCTCCCCCTGAGTGAGCTGCAAGACCTGCAAAAGGATTTCAGCCGCCATCCAGGTGAGCACCTTGTTACCTGGCTGCTCCGATGCTGGGATAGTGGGGCCAACAGTGTGGCAGGCTGGGAGGCCAGGCAGCCAGGATCCCTGTCTAGGGAAGGGGGCACTGACAAGGCAATTGGAAGTAGGACACAAAACCTCAGCCTCTGGAGGCAACTTCTGTCAAGCGTGAGAGACAGGTACCCCTTCAAAGAAGATGTTATATGTCATCCAAGTAAGTGGACCACCATGGAGAGAGGTATCCAATACTTGAGGGAATTAGCCGTGCGGGAGGTGGTTTATTATGACCCAGACGATGTGTGGCTACCCACAGACCCAGATGAAGTCCAGTGCACCCGGTCCATGTGGCGGAAGTTTATACGGAGCGCGCCATCGCCGCATGCCAATGTATTAGCAATAATGGACTGGAGAGATGAAGAGGGACCAACAGTGGATGAATTGGCTCGCCGACTCCGGCGATATGAAGACAGTCTCCCTTCCTCCACTCTTGTGGCTGTGGAGGAAATATCCAGAGAAGTCCAGAAACTCAGAGAGGACATGTCCTACTATCCACCTGCAAGGACTAGGATCCCAGCTATTAGGAGCAAACGTTTCCCTACTCGAGAGAGTCAGTATACACCACGGGGGATACTATGGTATTGCCTGCACGACCACGGAGATGACATGAGAAAATGGGATGGGAAACCTACCTACCTTCTAGAAGAGAGGGTGAGAGAGTTGGAAGGAAGAACAGCTACAAATCAAGGTTCTTTCAGGAGAAATGCCGCTCCAGTCTCTGCTAATCAATTACCCAAACTGCGTAGAAGATTTGACTTTGCTCCTGATCCTATGAGGAGAACTTCCAAGTCATTCTTACAAGAAGTGAGTGACCAGGATGAGACCGAGATTCGCACAGACCGCACTAACCCCTTCATCAATAATGGGTACTATGAGCAGAATTAGAGGGGCCCTGCCTCCAGCCAGATGGAGGAGAGGGACAATTGTGTTTACTGGACTGTGTGGATTCGATGGCCTGGCACATCTGACACCCAGGAGTATAAGACTCTGGTAGACACTGGTGCCCAATGCACCCTGATGCCATCAAAATCTAAAGGGACATAGCCAATTTGTATTTCAGGAGTGACAGGGGGGTCTCAACAGCTGACTGTGTAGGAGGCTGAGGTGAGCCTAACTGGGAATGAGTGGCAAAAGCACCCCTATTTGTGACTGGCCCAGAAGCTCCATGCATTCTGAGTATAGACTATCTCAGGAGAGGGTATTTCAAGGACCCAAAAGGGTACCGGTGGGCTTTCGGTATAGCTGCCTTGGAGACAGAGGAAATCAAACAGCTGTTTGCTTTGCCTCGTCTCTCAGAGGACCCTTCTGTTGTGGGATTGCTGAGGGTCGAAGAACAACAGGTGCCAATCACTACTACAGCAGTGCACTGATGGCAATATCGCACCAACAGAGACTCTGTAGTTCCCATCCACCAACTGATTCGTCGACTAGAGAGCAAGACTGATCAGCAAGACTCACTCACCCTTTAACAGCCCCATATGGCCAGTGTGGAAGTCTAACGGAGAGCGGAGACTGACAGTGGACTATTGGGACCTGAACAAAGTCACACCACTGCTGAGTGCTGCCGTGCCAGACATGCTAGAGCTTCGATATCAACTGGAGTCAAAGGCAGCCAAGTGGTACGCCACAACTGATATTGCCAGTGCCTCCTCCTCTATCCCTTTGGCAGCAGAATGCAGGCCACAGTTTGCTTTCACCTGGAGGGCTGTCCAAATACACCTCTAATCAACTGCCACAGGGGAGGAAAAACAGCCCCACCATTTGCCAAAGGACTGATCCAGACTGCACTGGAGCAGGGTGAAGCCCTGCAACACCTGTGTTACATTGATGACATTGTATGGGGAAATACAGCAGAAGAAATTTTTGAGAAAGAGATAAAATAGTTCAAATCCTTCTGAGAGCCAGTTTTGCCATCAAGTGGGCCTGTGCAGGAGATTCAGTTTTTAGGAATAAAATGGCTAGATGGATGGCGTCGGATTCCAATGGATGTGGTTGATAAAATAACAGCTATGTCCCCACTGACTAGCAAAAAGGAAACACAAGCTTTTTTAGGTGTTGTGGGTTTCTGGAGAATGCATATTCCAAATTACAGTCAGATTGTAAGACCTCTCTATCAAGTGACCCAGAAAAAAAAATATTTTACATCGGTCCCTAAGCAACAACAACCCTTTGAACAAATTAAACAGGAAATAGTTCATGCAGTAGCCCTTGAGCTGGTTTGGGCAGGACAAGATGTTAAAAATGTGCCCTACACTGCAGCCGGGGAGAATGGCCCTACCTGGTCTCTTTGGCAGAGAGCACCAGGGGAAACCTGGGGTCAACCCACAGGGTTTTGGAGTTGAGGATATAGAGGATCGAAGCCTGCTATACTCCAACTGAAAAAGAGATACTGGCAGCAAACGAAGGGGTTTGAGCTGCTTCAGAAGTGATTGGTACTGAAGCACAGCTCTTCCTGGCACCCCGACTGCCGGTACTGGGCTGGATGTTCAGAGGGAGGGTCCCTCTATACACCATGCAACTGATGCTACGTGGAATAAGTGGGTCACACTCAGCACACAGCAGACACGAATAAGGAGTCCTAGCTGCCCAGGAATATTGGAAGTGATCAAAAATTGGCCAGAAAACAAAGATTTCAAAATGTCACCAGAGGAAGAGGTGACCCGAGCTGAAGAGGCACCACCGTATAATGAGCTACCAGATAATGAGAAGCAATATGCCCTATTTACCATCGGGTCCCGTCACATTGCAGGGAAACATCGACGGTGGAAGGCTGCTGTGTGGAGCCCCACACAACAGGTTTCAGATGCTGCTGAAGGGGGTGAACCCAGTCAGTTTGCAGAGGTGAAAGCCACCCAGCTGGCCGTAGGTATTGCTGAGCGAGAAAAGTGGCCAGTGCTCTGTCTCTACACTGACTCATGGATGGTGGCAGATGCCCTGTGGGGGTGGTTACAGCAGTGGAAGCGAAGTGGCTGGCAGCGTAGAGGCAAACCCACCTGTGCTGTTGACTTATGACAGGATATTGTTGCTCAGGTAGAGAACTTGGCTGTGAAAGTATGTCATGTATATGCTCATGTACCTAAGACTTGAGCTTCTGAAAGAACATCAAAACAACCGTCAGGTAGACCAAGCTACTAGAATTAACGTGGCTCAAGGGGATCTGGAGTGGCAACATAAGGGTGAAAAATTTAAGGCTCACTGGCCCGATGACTCCTCAGGTCATCAAGGAAGAGATGAGACATACAGATGGGCTCATGACCGAGAAGTGGATTTAACCATGGACACTATCGCACAGGTTATCCATGAATGTGAAACATGATGCAATCAGGCAAGCCAAGCAGTTATAACCTCTTTGGTATGGAGGGTGATGGTTAAGGTATAGATATGGGGCGGCCTGACAGATTGATTTTATCACACTCCCACAAACTTGGCGTGGCAAATGTTATGTGCTCACAATGGTGAAAGCAACCACCGGATGGCATATGCTGCGCCCCACGCCACCACCCAGAACACTATTCTGGGCCTTGAAAAGCAAGTCCTGTGGCAGCATGGCACCTCAGAAAGAATTGAGTAAGGTAACGGGACTCATTTCCAAAATAATCTTATAGACACCTGGGCCAAAGAACATGGCATTGAGTGGGTATATCACATCCCCTATCATGCACCAGCCTCTGGGAACATCGAGCGGTACAATGGGTTGCTAAAGACCATGCTGAGAGCAATGGGTGGTGGAACTTTCAAACACTGGGACACGCATTTAGAAAAAGCCACCTGGTTAGTCAATACTAGAGGATCTGCCACCCAGGCTGTCCCTGCCTTGTCCAACCTTCTACGCAATGTAGATGGAGATAAAGTTCTGGTAGTGCACATTAAAAACATGCTGGGGAAGACTGTCTGTGTTATTCCTGCTTCAGGTATAGGTAAGCCCATGCATGGAATTACTTTTGCCCAAGGACCTGGCTGCAGTTGGTGGGTAATGCAGAAGGATGAGGGAATTCTAGTATGTGCCTCAAGAGGACTTAATTTTAGGTGAAAACAGCTAATAAATTGAACTGTATTATGTAAATCTCCAAATAACTCTGTCATTGCATATCATCATCACTATGGTTGATACATATTACACTAATGGCATCACCTTAATGAAAGAAAACAAACTTTGATAGAGTGAGGACTGGCTTCAGCAATTGATGCCCAGCGACTTCCTCGAGATTGATACCTTTGACCTGCAGACTGTGAGCACAGACAGCGCCAGACACATCAGCCACCAGCTCCGACTGTAGCAGGGACTGCGTGAGGGGGCTTTCCACAATAAACCTTCTCAAATTGACCTCGAGTCAGACAAAAGCAGACTTCAGTTTTCAGGCTCTTCACCAAAAAGAATACAGATTGCCTGGAACCAGAACTGGCTGTGCCAGATGAGGGGCAGAAAGGGATTGCAGCATCAGAAGGATTCTGGATAGAAGGAAACACACACATCAGCTTTCCCAAACAAGGAACTAGGAAATTATTCAGCATGGGCCCTAGAAAGAAACTTGCCCTCAGTTAGAGAGAACGGCCCTTCATAATAACATTCAAGTTAAAGAAAAAGACTTCAGGGTCCTTTCAAATAGCTATTTGGACACCACAATCTGCACTTATTTACAATCTACTCAAAATAACCGTCCAGGTTTTTAGGCAGGTAAATGGCATACAGTAGTATTCAAAACTCACAACACAACTTCAAAAAGATCAGCTCTGCTAAAGAGAGTTGGTATTACTTCTTGATACAGAATATAGTTTGAGTATTATTTTTTTTTGTCAGTATCTGCATGTGAGCATCAAGTTATTATTAATGATTAACCATGAGCTTTAAAATAGCAAATAGATGCTCCAAACCAAAAGAAAAACCTGTTACTATAGAACTGGGTGATAGAGCTAAACTGACGGAATTAAATACATGTATTTTTAGTACTGGCCATAGAGTAAATCTCTGACCTATCACAGGTCACTCTACAGTTCGATCAGAAGCAGATCATATAGTCTGAGGTCACGACTATACAGTCCACTTGGTCTCACCTATGCACAGTTGACATGTCCCAAAAAGGGCATTACACAAGTATGATCAGGTAGTATTAAATGGAGAATATCTGTGAGCCTGTGCTGGCTTTACAGTCTGCTACAGTGATATTCTTAGAAAAGCTGGAAATAGTCTTTTAAGTTCCAAAAGTAAATTACGTTGCTTAGTACAGCGTAGTAGAATGTACCAGTTTAAGTGAGAGTAACAATGATCTACTTTGACCTGAAACTTCAGAAGCTGAGGACAAGAAAGATAAGAAAGCTTCCAGATACACCAGGCAGTGAAGAGAAGCTGTATCAAAACACAGGGCTAAACTGTAGAGAAAGAACCTTCAAAGGTTGCAAGAAGCCTCAAGGAAAAAAATGGGTAAGATAAATAGCATACTACTGACATAAAACACTGGACTAGAACTTGGAATCAAGGTTTATATCAGCCTCTCTCTGTGAAATTACTGGCATGGGCTATTCTCCATTTTTCCATGGCCTATTTTTTTTCTACCACTATTTTCCATGAAGGTGAGCTCTATGACTTGCATCCAGAGGCAGATTTTCTGTACTCTTCAAATGACTTTTCTTGCCAGTATAATGCTGATAAAAAGTCAAAATACATATATATATGTATATATAATATATAGTTAACCCTGGAGCCTCATTTTCAATCAGTGTGATCTAAAATATTTTCTAAGATTAGTCAGCAGACTATGAGATTTATTACTAACTAATTAACCAAGCTAAATGGCTTTATTAAAAATAGATTGTCATTAAAGAATGGAAGGGTAACCGCACAATATATTTTAAGGACTACACTAGTCATTACAAAACCACTTACAAAGACTATACAGTTTTCTGAAGACTTAGCTGATCACTCATGTTTGCAACATTTTCAGGACATCCTGCTGTGAAAAGCTTTCAAAGGAAAGACTGAAATTACCGTACTCTTTAAAATGCCCATCAACCACTAAGATTAAGAATGGAATAAAATCAATGTATTTTGATCTGAAAATGTATACACACAGCAGGAATAACCACTAACTTTTTTTTTACAATTTGTTTGCACTTAACTCGATGGTAGCCATCCTGTTAATTTCTAGGAATGAGCATACAGCAAATTTCAGAACTACAGACTATCAAAAAAATATCATTTTGTCTCCCATTTAAGAAGCTCTCTCCACTGCATGTTCTGTAAGGATGCTGTTAACCTGAGTCAAACTTTTTAAATTATCGTGAAAATAACTGGGCTAATGACTTAATGATCAGTTCATCTATTACAGACCCAAGACCTAGAAGATATTTTTCAGTAGATTGGTTTCAATCACATACATAGCCTAACAAAAACACTCCAAAGTCTAGTTTTTCATTTATTTAGTTTTTATACTTGATTATACAAAAAGTAGGACTGGGTCTGATGGAAGCTGTAGATGTTCACTGCTAAGTTTTGTTCCATCTAAACCATATTTATGTTTCCTCTTTGAAGCTAAGAATCTTCATACAGAGATTTGTTTGCAGAAAAACTTCTCAATATTATTTTCCTATGCAATTATTTTGTAGGCTCTTATAGTTCTGTGTCCTGGTTTTGGCTGGGATAGAGTTAATTTTCTTCCTAGTAGCTGGTATAGTGCTGTGCTTTGGATTTAGTATGTGAATAATGTTGATAACACACTGTTTTCAGTTGTTGCTAAGTAGCATTTACACTAATGTCAAGGATTTCTCAGCTTCTCGTGCCCTGACAGCAAGAAGGCTGGAACGGGGCGGGGGGCGCACAAGGAGTTGGGAGGGGACACAGCCAGGACAGCTGACCCCAACTGATCAAAGAAACATTCCATACCATATAACATCCTGTCCAGTATATAAACTGGGGGGAGCTGGCCACGAGGGGTGGATCGCTGCTCGGGAACTGACTGGGCATCACTTGTTTAGTATATTCTAATTATTTTATTATTATTATTTTCATATTATTCTTATTAATATTACCATTATTTTATTTCTTTTCTGTCTTATTAAGTTTAATAGGACAGAAATAGGTACATTAGCTCAACCCACGTGTTATACTTTTTTTGTTTTGATTCTCTCCCCCATCCCACTGGGTGGGGGGGGTGAGTGAGCAGCTGTATGGTGCTTAGTTGCCAGCTGGGGTTAAACCACACCAACATGCAACACTTCAGCTTCAAACTGCCTTAATGATGCTCAGAAATCACATTCCCAGAGCACTGAACTCAACTTCCATGGAATGGTAAGGACTTAGAATGGTGACTGACACAGGACATTGGTCTTATCTTTCTCTTCTGACCAGAGAGGAAGACAGAATCTGGGAGTCATGAAGAGCAAATGATCAAGATCATCCTTTGTGGTCTTAACTCAGGTATTCTCAAGATACCTGTATCATGTACTAAGCTGCTAACATTTCAAATAGATTAGCCGTCTAGCTAAATACAGTTTTCTGTATTTCCACTTACTTAGGTGTACCTAGGGGTGTACTAAGAAGCAAAAAGGAGCCTAGAAAGAAAAACAAACCTAAAAGAACACCTAAATTCTTAAAATTCTATTTGAAACTTGTGGAAGATAAACGTTAACAGAATTGAAAAGTATTCTTATCTTACAGATAAGAACAGTTTTGGAGAGAAAGACTATGTGGGGAAAAAAACTAAACAAAATCAGAAACATTCAGAATTAGGAAATAAATATGTAAAGTACAAATAAGTAAAGAATAAAGATAAAAGTCATCTTGCCTTGTTATTCCAGGAAGGAATCGTAATAAATTTGTGGCTAAAGTTACACATTTTTATAGAAATACATGTCAAGTTCTGTTTGTGTTTCAGCTATAATATTCTTGCAGGTCTCCGAAGCCAGTTTCAAGAAAAATCTATACATTTTCCAAATTTATGAGTCATTAAAATAAGTTTGCAGTATGTATTATACACAGACTAAAGAGCAGAGTAAGGAGATTAACTGAAAGTGAGTATAGCCCCGGTATGTGCCACTGCCTTCATGCAAATCTTATAATGTTTATGTGCTCCTTGTCTTACAAAGTTTTACTTTTCAAGAGTTACAAATTTAGCTATTAGAATGATAACATTAAAAAAAAGCATACAATCAGCATGCTTTTTGTAAAATGCATCTCTTTCACTTTCTGGAAGAAAAAGAATTACTAAATGTAACCAGACTTACTTATTTCAGAGTGGAACAATTCTAGGAAAGCCTAAGAACTCTGAATAGAAGTGACTGAAAGTTGCATTTTTTGGTAGAAAAAAAAAAGATACTACTTCAGGAGATACTGCTGTAAGTTTCATGAATATAGTAGAAAGGATAATATAAAAATATTAGTAGTATTAAAATTCCTTACTGAATATCTGAACTATTTCTGAAATGGTACTTTTTACTTCTTCTGGTGTGATAATCCTTTATTTTACTAGAACATGAGATTCAGCCTCAGTTGTGGAGATAATTCATACCTATGGTTCACAGTTCAGGGTCTGAACAGAACGAACAGTGCTATCGCTTGTCATGGCCAGGTGAAATGTTGAGATCAGTCGCTACCCAGTACACACCAGGTGGAAGCCACAATTTAAACACATCAAGTCTGTTGCCAAGTTGATTTCCTGCCTGACAAAGCTACCGAGGACTTTAGAAGCAGTACCAGCTTAAGATGTTCTCTCACAGTATTTCCAAAATGTATTATTACTGTATTGATTTATCAAAGCTTCATCGGAACTTCAATTTATGTGAAGCATAGCTCAGTATGTAGGTTCTGAGCTCCTCAAAAGGCACACAAACAAGCTACCTATGAAATTACAAAAGTCAATATAGATTTTTTTTTCCCAAATAAAAATTTTTATCACTGTGAAATAAATGTGGTATCTTTATCCTAAAAATGTCCTACAATAAAAATGCTCAAGAATGCTAATATGAAGATAGGCCCCCTCCCCCCAAAAAATTTAGCAGTGAAGTGTCACTATTTAATCTTTATTCTATTATTTTCAATTGCTAAATCCTGAGGGCAACAGAGAATCCATTACACCAGTTGAGATCTTGCATAACAAGGCTTTGTGAAACATTTATTACGAACATTGATTGTGAAGCCTGATGCTACTTCAGGATTGGCAAGGGTAGAGTGCATGCCAAAATTCAAGAAACACATGTACTGAGTACTAAGGAACCAAAGCAATATATCACAGTTTTATTCGCTCTTGTATCTGCAATGTATTAAACATTTGTATTATGACAAACACGAAAAGCTATTAAGCTTTTCTCTTACATCAGTATAAAAGAGAAAGCAATGCATTTCCTGCCTGTGAAATTAAACATCCTATTACTTTATCAAAGGCAAGGAACATTACATTCAAAATAACATCCTAGAAGGAATCTCTGTGAGCCAAAACCATTCTGATTGCCTGTCCTCATTCCCTGACAATGGTAAAAGCAAATGGTGCACTGTATCTGCCCAAACTGTCATTTAGAAACTCCACTATCATTGTTATCTGAAGTTACAGGTGCAAGAGACTATGAGTCACTCATAAAGTTAGTCATGACTCTTAGTCCATTTACATGTATTATTTCCATAGCTCTCAAAAATATTAGCAGAAAGGAGTAGGCATTGTTATCTCCATTTGTTCTATAGGCACAAGGAAGACATCCCAATCAATGCTAGACCCTTGGCAAAGCTAATAATGCAAACTCATCTACACCCCCGTGCAATAAAAGGATCCATCACTGATTCTCACGATTCACCTAGAGAGCCCTACAGAAATTAGGATTGCATGAACTCATAAAAGCATTCCCTGCCCTAAAATCTCACAGGCTCATATACAAGAACAAACTGGAGCAGGAGTAGCTTGCAGGTTTTTTTCTTCCCCCTTTTTGTTATTTTTTTTCTTTAAGTGGAGAGCCTGAACAGTATGAGGATTCAGTGATCTACCCCAGATCAAGCTGAAATTCTCTAGGAGAGCTTGCAAACCAAACTCTTATCTTCAGAGTCTCAAACTGTTACTTAATTCTCCCTAATAAGACACAAATCTTGTCTTGATGGAAGTTGTTATGCAATTAAGACAATTTACACTTACAGTTCTTAGAAATCTTCCTTTTCTTTCCTGTCCTGAATTTTTACAGTAAGACTGCCTTTTCACTTCTGATAGTGGGGCTCTTCAGAGCAAGTCTACAGGTTTTGTTTCCCTTGATGAAGATGCAAGAGACTCACTTGTCAAAACATACAGAAGACAATGAATAGATAAGTGAAGCTGATCTAAATCATCCCTCAGCTGAGGAAAAACGTAGTATTGTTCAATACAAAACAGAAAACATCCAAATCAGTTTTTTATCTAAATCACAGCTCAGCCTTGTCTATATCATTATTATACATAGCTCTGAGTTTCTCCTTTCTCAGAGGTAAGAAATTGAAGTTGAAAAGAAGTAGCTTCTCTATGCAATCGTGAGCAAGATCAAGCCTTGTTAATTTATCTCTTAAACAAAACTGCAAGCTTAACAGAGGCAAAGATCATTGGACAGTAATTTAGTGATTCAGAGTCCTTCAGTGAGGGAGAAGGATGAGGAATTTTCAATTTTTTTTTTATTTTTTTTTTTTTTTGCAAAAATTGACCACTATCATCATCAGTAGTTCCAGTTTGAAAACTATCAAGGTCATTCTAAGACTGCAGTCAAGACACGCGCAAGGGGCACAATCATAGTCACACATGCTGGTGTATCCCATACATTCAATTTAAGAAGCAAATACTAGATATCTTGTTCAGAAATGAGAACAAAGTCATGAAAATGAAATTCTTCCCAGGGCATAGCTATCGTCTATGTCCAAGAATCAGCAAGATATCCTGACTTGTAACACTAAAAATTTTCAAGGAAATATTCTATTCTCAATTCTCACCCAAAAATCATGACTCTCTCTGCATTTCTGTACTTAGAAAAGTACTGCACTAATCGCTGATAGCTACACCTATATAACACTGAAATTATCTTTTTACTCAGTTAAACATATAGAGGAAAAAACTAATTTTAATAATTGTTTGCTCAATTTTCCTGAAGAATATGATATGCTTATATTGCAGAGGATATAGTTTGTATTTTTTCATTTTTTTCCAGAGTAAACAAATTTCAATATATTGACATTTCCATATTTTAGTTCTTAAATATCAAAGTAGTCCCGTGGAAATGAGTAGTAGTCCTACTCAAAAACTCCTTATTAAACATATAGTTTTCACAATAGGACTTCAGTTCAACACTTTATCTCGGTTTCTGTCCAAACAATCACAGCTTTCAAAACAACCTAAGGATTACTAAGAACCCATACGTTCAAATAGCAGAAATAAAGACATTTTTAAACTACAAATATATAAATAAGACTGAAAAGAGTCTTGGCAGTAATTGCTCACAATGAATGAATCTTAGTCATCAGACTATCAAAAATAAAGTATGTCAAATAAGCCAAAACATTAAAAAAAGCAAACTATAGTATGAGATTTTCAAACCCCATTTTACTTTTCCTCAACTTTTCGTTGTTACAAGAATCAGACAATTCCTGAGGAAAGACGTGAATAATGGCCACTAATAAGATGACATAAGACACTAAAGATTATTTTAAGGTTCAAAATAAGCTAAGAGAGATTCAAATCTGTTTCTGTTTCCCTTTTTCGCATGATGAAAATCCTGATACTCTTAATCTGTTCTCCACGTAGATTAGTTTTGAGAGCAGTGGTCAAAAGGCACCAAATGCTATGCAGGAAACTACTGAATTAGTATTAAGTGGTTTGCTGCAAGGGTGACAGAAACTGAAAATAAACTACAGTAGCCAAGTACTTTTATCAATTTTTTCATGTAATCAAAGGAATAAGGTATCCCTTTCTAGCAGGCTACAAAAAAAAAAATGAAGATATTTACTGCTCCCACTGAACAGCATTCCATCAGCAAAGTATTCATTCACCAATGTTGTATGATTCTTAATATTGACAAAACTCAATTTCAAAATGTTCCAGTGTCTATAATATTTGTACTACAACACATTTGCACTTTATTTCACTATTTTAATCATGACCACAATTATTTTACAAACATCTGAAATACAAGGAAAGGAAGTTGAAAGCAATAGCAGGAGAGCATAGTAAAACTTTTATTGCATGCTACATCTTGCTTGGCTTACTAATAAAAAACATAAAAATCACCTACAAAGGTTGTGGCCACATAAATCCTCCTTATTCAGTTTACAACCCTGACATTTTTTCCTTTTTTTAAATAAAATAAACATGAAGATAATATGTAATAGGCAGTAAAAGTCAGATTAATTAAAAAAGCAATGGTAAAACTGTTCTGTCTTCATGTTCAGGGCTAGGGTATTCATGCAGCTCTTCAGACAGTCTGTGAACAGGCGCTAACAGTAAATTTAAACTTGAAACTGCTCCTGACAATGTCAGTTTTAAGGATCTGCCAAATTAAGACTTCCTACAGCCGCTGCCTATGCGACAAAGAAACCAGAAAGTAATACTACTATAAATGTGAAACTACACCACAGACACTTGATACCTTTTTGACAAGATCTCTTATTAGCACTCATGGATAAATTTACAGAAATTATTTTCTGCTATAAAAAGGATAAACTTAAAGATCGAAAAGTGCTGCACTTCACTATTGCTTTTATTTCTTTTCTTGTGTCTATTAAAACCATAATTTTCAATTATTAATAATATGAGAGATTTGAACAATAAGAGAAAGCTAACAATTATAAAAAGATCCATCACTGAAATGCAATAACTTTCTTCCAATTTTTAGCACTACAGCTTGTTTAACTTTTATTGCCACTATTCCAGAAACTAACGGTATGAAAGGAAGAAACTTACTCCATGCAAAACATATTGCCCAACCCTACAGAAATAAAGCAACTGTAACATTTTAGCTTCTGCTAAAACTTTAAAACTTCCTCACAAACACCCAGGTAAATCACATTTCTCAGTTTAAAGCAACATGATCTTGGATGATGCTGTTAAATACACCACTCAAATGTGGGGACTGTAACAGAATTTGTAGACTGCAGACAAACACCCAATGAGTTGCACAGTTACTTAGAGGACTGAGAGCTTGGAGTCTAGGAACAAGAGCTGAAAACTAGAATGGCTCCTTGACCTTGCTCACGATTGACCACAGAACAATTAGCAGATGTAAATTGATCTGTACCCACACTGAATGGAAAATAAAGACTTTATAAAGATGAACAGATTATTTTTCCAAAGAGAGAACAGTCCACAAAATAAACTATTCATTGAAGACATGTCCAAACTTAGAAAGGATATTTATGCTGTGCAGAAATACTACATGCAGCTTCTTCCATCACTTCTACCACCCCAGATACTTCATCAAACGTGTTTTTAACTCCTCTTTTTAATTAATCTAGTCTGTTACAACATATAGCATGACCAACAATCTCTGTCAATAAGGTGAGGAGTCACAATGAAATTATTCTAGTACATGAAAGTACTAATATTTGTGACTGCCAAGTTCAGTTACAGTCTCAATAAAGTGATACAATGATCATCCAACTCTTAATCTACTACTCTTTGATGACAGGAATTTAAGTTAATAGAATCACAGACTGGTTTGGGTTGGAAGGGACATTAAAGATCATCCAATCCCACCCCCCCTGCCACAGGCAGGGACACCTTCCCCCAGCCCAGGGTGCTCCAAATCCCATCCAACCTGGCCTTGAATGTTCCCAGGGATGGGGCATCTACCACCTCTCTGGGCAACCTGTGCCAGCGTTCCACCACACTCATCAAAGAAAATTTCTTCCTTATCTAGTCTAAATCTACCCTCTTTCAGTTTAAAACCATTATTACCCCTCTTCCTATCCCTACACCCCCTGACAAAGAGTCCCTCCCCACCTTTCCTGTCCCCTTTAAGCCCTGGGAGGCCGCTCGAAGGGCTCCCCGGAGCCTTCTCTTCTCCAGGCTGAACCCCCCCAACTCTCTCAGCCCGGCCTCCCAGGGGAGCTGCTCCAGCCCCCCCCAGCATCTCCGTGGCCTCCTCTGGCCCCGCTCGAGCAGCTCCGGGTCCTTCTGCTGTTGGGGGCCCCCGAGCTGGCCCCAGCACTGCAGAGGGGTCTCCCCAGAGCGGAGCAGAGGGGGAGAATCCCCCCCCTGGCCCTGCTGCCCCCCCTGCTCTGGCTGCAGCCCAGGGCACGGGTGGGTTCTGGGCTGCCAGCGCACGGGGCTGCCTCACGGGCAGTTTTCCCCCCACCAGCCCCCCCAGTCCCTCTCCTTGGGGCTGCTCTCCAGCCACTCCTCGAGGGCCCAGCCTGGGTTTGTGCTGGGGATTGCCCCGGCCCACGGGCAGGACCTTGCACTTGGCCTTGTTGAACTCCATGAGGTTTGCCCGGGCCCCCCTCCCCAGCCTGCCCAGGTCCCTCGGGATGCCATCCCTGCCCTCCCGCCTGTCCCCCACCCCACAGCTGGGTGCCGTCGGTGAACTTGCTGAGGGTGCCCTCGATCCCACTGTCCGTGTCACCGACAAAGATGTTGAACAGCGCCGGGCCCAACACCGACCCCTGAGGAACGCCCCTCGTCACTGCTCTCCTCTTGGACATGGAGCTGTTGACCACAACTCTTTGAGTGCGACCATCCAGTCGATTCCTTATCCACCGAGCAGTCCATCTGTCAAGTCCACATCTCGCCAATTTAGAGACAAGGATGTCATGTGGGACACTGTCAAATGCTTTGCACAAGTCCAGGTAGATGACATCAGTTGCTCTTCCCTTATCTGCCAATGCTGTAACCCCATCACAGAAGTCCACCAGATGTGTCAGGCACTATTTGCCCTTAGAGAAGCCATGGGGGCTGTCACCAATCACCTCCCTATTTTCCATGTCCCCTAGCCTAGTTTCCAGGAGGTTCTGCTCCATGATCTGACCGGGCACAGAGGTGAGACTGACTGTCCTGTAGCTCCCTAGGTCTTCCTTTTTTTCCCTTTTTAAAAATGGGCGTTATGTTTCCCCTTTTCTAGTCATCAGAACTTCACCGGACTGCCTCGACTTCTCAAACATGATGGACAGTGGATGAGCCACTTCATCTGCCAGTTCCCTCAGGACCTGTGGATCCATCCCATCAGGTCCCATGGACTTGTACACGCTCAGATTCCTTAGATGGTCTTTAATCTTATCTTCTCCTACAGTGGGCTGTTCTTCATTCTTCCAGTCCCTACCTTTGCCTTCTGCGTCTCAGACGGTGTGGCTAGAGCCCTTGCTGGTGAAGGCTGAGACAAAGAAGTCACTGAGTACCCCAGCCCTCTCCATATGCCAGGTAACCAGGTCTCCCATTTCCTTCTGGAGCAGGCCCACATTTTCCCTACTCTTCCTGTTATCACCAATGTACCTATAGAAGCTTCCTGACCTTCCTGGTGAGGTGACCTGTAGCAGACCCCCTATTATAACGTCTTCTGTCTCTGCCTTCCCCTTAATCCTGACCCATAAGCTCTTGGTCTGCTCCTCATCCATACCCACCCATTGCAATAGGTGCAATTAAAATTAATTTCTTAATTTAAGATTAGGCAATTCAATATTACAACTTCAAAATACAAAGTTTCTACTGGTACTCATATTTCTGTAGTTTCACTACCTATTTCTGATTGCCATTAACAGGAATTATGAGTGTAAAATCTTCACACATGAAACAATAAATTCAGTCATATTTAACTGGTAGTAATTCTGAATGTGTTGACCTGATTCTTGTCATCATAGCTTCACCACATCATAACGATAGAATATGCTTGTTTGTTTTTCAGTATAGTATTGTATGTCATACAAATAATCAACCTTTTATAAGTCACAAAACAACATCTATGTTCATACAATAAATGCACATGCATGTACAGCACAACTACATATATAACAATTGTGCATGAACAAGTGAAAAGTTCCAAAATTCACCTTGATCATTTGCCAAGCGGAAGTAAAATAATATTAATCAAAATGCTGCAGTAAACTGTGATTATACAAGGCATGCACTTAGTTGCCTAGATTTTCATAACAGTTTTGTAAGTCACAAATAACCATGTGCTATTCCCAAAGATGTTCCCTATCCCTTCCTTTAAAAGGCCTACGCTTGAAAAAGCTACTATATTTATGTTCAATGTTAAAATAAACAGTGGTGCAATAAAATACAGAAACTTCTTCCAATTATAATTTTATTTTGTAGCTTTAAATTTTGATTATGGTGCAATTAAAATTCTGCAATATTTTAGGTTACAACCGCACATGCTGCATGTGCTGTACAATTCAATTAGGCATGTTAAAGAGGTAATTCTGATTATATGATAGACATGAGTTACTTCAGTTTTCTGACATACTCCAAAATATGTTTCAGTATTGTCTTCATATATATATGTATGTTCAAAATCATTCATAGTGATTAATATGAATTTTCTCCACTACAGAAGTATCCTATAGTAGAGCCAATTAACAAATTTAGATGCTTTCTTCAACCAAGTTGTCTAATTTCTGTTTGCTTCCTTGGAACAGCCATATGAATCAATAAATTAGTTATTAAACATCACATGTTCAGATCTAGATGTATAAAAAGTCCCCTAGATCATACATATGGATGTATGGCATGGTATCATAGATTCCATGTTATCATTTTTACTAAACCACAACCTATACCAAATCCATGCTTCACGTATGGTTCTTCCCATTGCAATATTGAGACTGATTTTTTTAAGACTCTGGGGTTAGAGCCAGTAACAGCTAGCTTGCTGTCCACTCTTTGGGAACCTAGTGTTAAAAGAACAAATATATTAAACAAATGTGAAATAAAGACACCCTTAAATTCAGTACACATTATGCAGTAAGTTACCATGACATATTTGTATTGATAACCTGAGGTCAAGGTGAAAAGGAGAACGAACCTAACAAAAACTACTTTCAGACGTGCTTAATAAAATTGTAGTTCATCCAAGTTCTGTATTTGAAAAATAGGTTTTTTGCATGTCTCTCTAGCACAGTGTAGTTCTGCTGTGAAAATGAAACGTATTCAGGCTACCCCCAAGGCCAAGCACACCCTCTATCTTCCCGGGGACGGGCTCATCAAGTTGCAAGCTACGCGGGCTGCTTTGTCCCCGATCACACAGTCCTGGCGTGAGCAGCCCCGGGCCCTGGGGGAGCTCTGCTCAAGCCAGCGAGGCGAGGGGCTCCGAGCCTCTCCTGGCAGGCACTGCCCACACTCCATACAGCACCGCCGTACCCCCCGCGCCCGTGTCTGGGGGCAGGACCGTCGGCGCGCCCCGGCCTCCTTGCTGACAGTGTTGAAGAGACTCCTCTGCCTCGGCTGGAAGGTGAGGAAGCTTGCCACAGTGATGCTCCCCAAGCGCACCGCTGCAGTTTCACAGCTTCCGAGTACAGTACGTTAAGGTGATCTCACACAGGTGAGGACTTCACCCGCCTCGCACTCCTGCCTCCACAGAAACCCCTTTCCTTCCTTCCTTCCTTCCCAGAACCACTAACTTATCTGTCAAATAAACGGGCTTTCTGATCGTTCATTGCATTAAGCGAGATCAGTTTACGAGTGATCTTACTCGCGCGTGTGAGCTCCCCCCTCGCGTACCTCCGTCACCGGCCAGCGCAAGACGCCAGGCTGCTGGGGGGCTGAGGGACACGGCGTTGCTGCCCGGGGCCGGCCGCAGCGCTGTCACCCCCGGCCCCCCCACAGCACAAGGCCCCGGGGCAGGACCCCAGGCACGGGCAAAGGGCCGGTTGGTGTGAACAGGACGGGGCTCCTCCGGCCTGAATCGCCGCCACGGACTGCGGCTGCCAACAGGCCAGCCTGCATCAGTCAACAAGGCAAGTCAGCTGTCTTCTTCTTAAAGTCTTGCACCAGTAAGTACCTGTCACATCCATACACCACCTTCAGGAGATAAACTTGGGGCCTAAATGTTGCCTTAATGATTTTTTAATTAACTAAGTGCTTTTAAACAGTTTTAAAGGGTTAGCCTGCATCTGCTTCGATCAGAAGTACTAAGCAACAGCGTAATTTTAAACTTTGAACAGTTTAAAGACATAAAATTTACTATTTTTACACAGTATAATATAAATGTCAGTATTAGATTTCTGTGGAATCACCATGTTATTTCTTCCCTATTCTCTTTCCACTCAAATATTTCATTTTGAAAATTTCGTCCCAACTGTTACCAGTTCAGGTTTTTGGTTGGTTGATTGGTTTGGGTAGTTTTTTCCTCCCCTTTCTATCCACTGAGAAATATACAGAACTTCTGAATGCCTGATAATATAAAATCTACCTCCATGTCTACAGAATCCCAATGCACATTAGAAAAATAATATTGTAATTGCACAGTAGGTGGAGAAGATATTTACACAGGCAAATATTGGCTCTTTAAATATAGCAAGATGGCACTAAAATGCCTCTGGACACAATTTATAGAAATAGGCTTAATTGTTGTAACAGTATGACAAATGCATTGCTCTATAATAAACATTTTTTAATTATAGCATAGCTATTATATATAAAGACTATATGTACTGCATATGTACAGAAGATACATAAAAAATTTATACGCACATGTACCCATATGTTCATATATAAAACCAGTGCGTAAGACCTGAAGCAAGAGGAAAAATCTGAATTTACAAATTTTAAGTATTACTGCATGTAGTGGATACTGTTTTTCTTCAAACTAAAAACCCCAAAAATTAGTATGTAAAAAAACACCATTGCTACTTTACATAAGCAGTGATTAAAAGAAACAGAAACTGAAAAGACTCCTGCTCACACAGGCCCTGTCATACTTAAGACTGGTAGGTCAAATACTGATTTTTAATGAATAAAATTGATTTATAATATTTTCCCAATACAGGTTTGTTAAGTCATTATGAAGTTTAGTCCAAAAGATCATAATTAAAACGAGCATCAGTTTTATCAGCTATCAAAAAGTTCAGATGCTGTGAAATACTGCCAAATGTTTCTTCGCTAATTCTTTCCTCCAGCACACATGGTATGTCATTTGTAATAAGTATCTTCCCATTGATCAAGATGGCAAAATCACAAGCCCAAGAGTTCTGAAATAACAGCAACATCTTCACCAGAACAATCTTCTTAGCGCAGAAGTGATAAAAGAGATTTGCCATGAAACTCAAACCCCATCCAAACAAATATTGCTACATTCTTCCACTTTACATGCAGTTTTCCCACAGTTTCCAGCAAGTTTAGAGAGAATTCTTACACAAACTGTCTATTTAAGCCAAGCAGCAGCAATCACACACAGTTAGCATCCCAGAACTGTAAGCACTGTCCCTACAAATTCTGTGCAAAATGAGGGGATGAGTAAGTGCCAGCAAAAATACCCCAGAACATCACATTAGTGAAAGTGGAAAACTTCATGGAAACAGCAGTGATGAAATGGAGGACAAAATTCCTTAGAAGTTAATACAAGATCATACATTCGTTTACCGATGTTTCAAAGTACAGTTTATCTGAAATAACTTTGATCTTATTTCTAACACATACACTGTAAAAAGAGGCATGGAAAAGCTCTACTACTTTTTGGATTGTTTAGCTTGACAGGATCCTATCTTGCACTTCTAATAAGAGAAAAATATATATTCTCCTAAAGATTCTCCTACCACTAGTAATATCTAAATATTGATGCTAGAGGCTCAAACAAGTTTTAAAACTTGCCTTTCTTTTATTAACTTTCCAAACATTAACAAACAAGTTTGATTTTTCCTCAAATTAATGTTCCACTTCTAAGGCATTGTCAGAAATGTCAAAAATCGCATTATATTCTCAGTATACACTAATTTTTCACAACTAAAGTGCACATTGCAATAATCTCAATAACTGTTATAAGGCACATAGGGTTTACAAAGGTCCATGTATCACTACAATGAACTAGTAAACACATTCAGGGACCATTAGTTATTGATTTACTTGCAATTATCCTTTACAGATGCTGTCCGTATTACTCCCCTTTGCATTTAATCATACCAATTCAGCTTCAGGACAGGTAGTAACCGGTATTCCAAGCTCCATGTAATGATAAATAACAAAAACAAAGCTGTAAGAGTACTCTGATGTGCAGGTACAAAGCACTCAACTTGCCAATACTGGAGAGTAATGGATTCTTTATAATAAAAAGCTAATTAATTGATTACTATAGTTGTTAGCAATACGTACTATATCAAATAGTGATAATGCTGATTATCTATCACTGTAACTCAGCGTATTTTCAGCACTGCAAGAAGTGGATAGTACAGAATATGTAAGTGAGGTACTGCCAGACTGACTTCACAAACATGCCAGCAGTGAAACTGAAACTGCTAAAAACTGCCTTAAGGTGCAAGAAAGTGAGTCTGTGCTAAATTAATCATCAAGACATAGATTTTAAAGTCAGACCAGATGACATCTGTGATTGAATTTGGACCACATAAAACCCAGGCCATTGCACTTCCATGAATTAATTTCTACTTGAGCTACACAGAGCTTAGGAAAAGAAAAAAAAAAAAAGAAAAAAAAAAAAAAAAAAAAAAAAACACTTTAGAAATTGTCATTTTTTTCAGAACTCAAGAGTTTACTGTAACTGCCAGTACATATATAAAGTGCCTAACTACATTCTCTCTTAAAAAGCAACATCTTAAGGACATTCTGGGTTAGTATAGATTCAATTTTCATCTACTAAATCCTATTCTACTTTTGTCTAACTAAACAGTCCTATTAAGAATATATGTGTTCTCTTTGTCACAGTCAGTGATGAACTACTTAATTAAACCTGATCTAGTTGAAGATGTCCCTGCTCACTGCAGCGGAGGGTTGCACTAGATGACCTTTAAAAGTCCCTTCCAACCCAAACTATTCTATGATTCTATGAAGTTTAACAGACACTATAGTAAAAGCAGATTTTAATTTCTATTTAGTTTACCAAGTGATCCAGACTTCCCCTCCACACTTACCTGGCCCCTTCATGAAATAAGACCTCTGCACTGTGTAATCTGTTCACTGTATCAGTAGCTCTGAATCAAATCCTCATCAGATTTTTGAGATTCTTTTTTTCCAAGTCACATATAAAAATGCTAAGTAGATTACAAGAAAAAAATATATCTCTGATAACAGCTGATGATTCTCCAGTTAAGGCTTAATGTCAGACTTCACCATATTAGTAATGTAATTTATGTGGATTTTATACAACTGCTTAATGTTGGTTAAATTATCTTCTACAATCAGGGGATTCGTATTAATATTAGTACTGAACATATACGCTTCCTAGTTCCCTGTATTCTAGTTCTCCATTTCTTGAGTCATTTTTTACATCTTAAAGGTAGTTTTGGAAGTACCCACAGATTCCTGACACGATCTCACTGAGACAGTTTCTTAGTACAGAAGATGATGAAAGAATGGAATTATTTTATTCCCACCTGACTCTTAAGTTACTGAGCATTCCTGTGGGATATCAAAAACTGCAAGATCTTATTCAATTATTGAAACCTACTCTCTGTACTCTCAGTAGAAAACTGATTTGTTTATGTGGGTTAGGACAGATGGCATGGGGACCCAAAATGAGTTTTACTCTGAAAAACAGCAATGGTTTACCCAATAGACCTGTTCTTTTTTTTTTTTTTTGTATGCAAAATCATATAACCTTAGTAAGAATGCAAGTAACAGTTTATCTTGCTTTTTATTACCATTAGCCCCTCAAAACCAACTCAATTTTGAAATGGAACTAGATTCTATTTGTCTTTTTTGGTCTCCCCTTTCAAAGGGTGGAATACTCTTTCATATGCAACAGCTTTCTGTTCCATCCACTCTGACAAAATCAAACAGAATATCTGAAACCAATTCTCTACAACTGCTCATCCACAGACAGAACCAAGACAACTTGCAATTTCATTCTAAATTGAGGCACTTGGGCACTGCCTTAACAGTTTCAAAGCTTTTACTGGAGATGTCAGATTTCATTCATTAGTAGCTACAGCACAGGATGAGTATGAAGAATGTCGGCATTAGCTTTATTAATTTTTAAGAGTGTTATATATCAATATACTTCCGTGGGCTCAGAGAGTAGTCTTATTGACAGTTATGAGATAGTAGTGGGTAAAACCCCACAGAATTCACTGACCAGTTTTGAGCGTAATGCTTAAAGAGACAACACCAGAAATCTACAATGAAGAAAGACATAAACCCCAACATAACCCAGGAAAAATTAAAAATGCATCTGATCACAGGTTGCACCATCTTGTGCTAATTCACGGCATGTTTCTAGAGATAAACTCTGGATAAAAAAAGTTTTAGAAAAACTAAAAATGCAGTCTGGATGTAAGAGAAGCGAGACGCTAGTGGGAAAAAACAGGCTGAGAAGTGAGTACTCCAAAGAATTCTGCCATAGAGCACACAGAACCTAGCAGCATACAAAATTAGTTTAGAGAAAAATAAAATTAGCAAATTGTGCAAACGGGGCATACCACCCAGCTTTTTAGGAGAGTACCATCTCGAGCTGTTACTGTGTCGATCCTTATGCCTTAAACCACTGCCTTTGCTTCCTCCACCTACTCCTCTAGGAAAGGCTTTTTCCTGTAACTTTCCCAATTCTTGAGAATCTGCAGAGGTTCAAACTCTCCCTTGAGCCCTGATTCACTGGTCATAAAATTATGTCTCATTGCCCTTTGAATATGCTGGGGCAGGTATGCCTCTCCCTTATCCAAAGTAATAATCCATGTAAAAACGTAATTAATCCATTCTAAATCTGATTTTCGCTCCCCCTTGCATTATGAAATAACTTGTTTTAGTAAATGTCAAACTTTACCTCATCTTCTTAGCATCTTTCTCTATGACTTTAGTAAAAGCTTTAGGATAGCAAGCCACCTTAACACACTCCTCGTTATAGTAAACGCAAATGGACAGGAGGAGACAAATTAGATGTCCTTTGCCAATATTCTACCTGTATCAGAAGGCCCCTCTCATTCTCTGATTTCACAACACAAAAATTCCACTACGCCTTTCCACACACAAATTTACCTGTAGCTTTTTTTGCTCTACTTTTGTCCTCTGAAATGCTAAATCATAATAATCTTTTATCTCCGTATTTTTTATCATCTATAATTTGTATCATTGCCTCATTCTTTGTTTACTTGCAGTTCATAGTTATCTGCATGTTCTTACCAATTTTTCACTCTAATATTATCTTTCTAGCTTCCATTTATTCCTAGGTACTTATATGGTATGTGGAAAATGATGTGGAACATAATTATTCCAGTTATGCAGAAAGAGAGAGAGTTGCACTGCCACCTTTCCCATTTGGGAAATTGGCATGTATTTCCAAGTGTTCTTACAGTGAAAACAACAACATAAGGTCAGAAGTAGTTTCAGAAATACAGCATATCTGGAAAATGCCTTTTGTATCTGGGTATAAAATCTATTTCTGCTGGCAGGTCTTCTTCAGTTTCTCATTTCTGATCTAGACGGCCTGATTGCAAACTTCCATTTATTGGTATTTGAGCAAATACAGAACTGTTACAGCTCACTTTTCACCTGCAACACAAGCGTCACAATCACCTGTTCTCCAGGCTTCCTCAAGCTTACATTAATTTCTACACTACGTTGCAAATTGCCTTTTTATTTCAAACTCCTCAAAGATCCAGTCATTTTACTTATAGAGCTGCCTTGTCTTCGTCACCTGTCATTTCATTCTTTTATCATTCATTTCTATCCTCAGCTGTCACACCAACACCTTAAATCACTTTTTGTTGTGCTTCAGCCTTCAATCTGCAGGCACCGAAGGCAATATTTGGCAAGAGCTTACACACAGTAAAACTGGAAAAAACCCTACAAAATTTTTACTCAAAAGGAACTGCAGTTACTAAAGGCATTTAGTATGTTTTTAAAGATATTTTCTATGTGATCACAGCCATTGCTGCACATCAGATAAAAGGCCTGTAATGTTTCAGCCATAACTGTACCTCTGGACTCCCTTTGTATTTGCCCTGAAGGAAATCCTAATAAAGCCTCCAACTTCCAGCTCCTAACTGATGAAAAATTCTGTAATATTCTGCTTCCAGATCAGATTGAGAAATATACTGGAATCACACTGGCATCTGCTCCTACTAACTTCTATGACAGGGAACCTAAACACCTTTGCAGGGCTTTAGATACTAATTACTGCTAAACGTACAGACGCTATTTTGAAAAGAAAAACTGAAAACCTCAAAACCCGTTGGTAAATAGCTTACATGTATTCAGTGTGCTGCTAAAGTATATTAAGACAATATTAACTACAAGTAGGTCAACCTCTCATTCGTAAAACACAGGCACATACTTGTGTAGCTAAAAATAATAGCCAAATTAGAGTTGATGCAGACTCACCAAAAAGATAGTACTAATAAAATCAAACCTCAGCTGTGTTATTAATTTATTGACTAGAACAACCCAATGACATACTAAAATGACATTCAAATACATTTGGCTGGGAAGAGAATCAAAAAGGTTACCCTTTTCTTGCTTCTTCTCATTACTTTTATTACAGTAACTTCTGACATGAAATTCATGATGAATGAATTCAATTAGTAAAGAGATTTTTAAAAGTAATAAAACCAGGATTTGCACTATTATGAACAGTATTTATAGCTCCAAATCTCCAATTTAAAAGCTTTCCTGACCTTCAAAAATTATTTAAGAAAACAAACTTTTTATTCCAAAGAAACAGAAAATGATTGTTTCAAAGGGTATAAAATTTACGATAATCTAAAGCATTGCTGAGTAGCTGATATAGCTGAATAAGAATAGTCTCCTGCACAGGTGTTGGCATGTTCTGACTAAGCTCCTAACCACAGCTTTGGCACATCCAGCCTGTTTTACTGCCACTGAGCCTGTCTACTCGTACAGATGACCAGATGGTGGCTAGAAGCTTACTGTGTGTGTGTATCCTGACAAAAATGGAAATAAACTACACACACAGATTGTAAAGAGCTCCTTGCTATGATTCTCAGACCAAAAAAATCAGTTAAAGTAGCACCAAGGTTAAGAATATACATGAGTATATTAGTTTGTTTGGTTGTGTTTTTAGAAAGAATACAGGAGTTACAGAACACAACACAGGACATATCCAATTAACCTTAAACGTGTTCCAAGTATTGTCAGCCTTCCCCTCTCCTTCTTATGTTTACACAGTTTCTAAAATACTTAATTAGTATGTAATAGGCTGTCTTCCATTAAAAGAAAACAAAACTCTATAAATAAACAATAGCGCCAACAAAGCCCCTTCAGTTTCTCTACGTTGTTACTTCCAAAACTATTTTAGCCTGGGTGGATTTCTGAGATCAAGGCAAGCCTACATACACTGGTTGTTTGAAGCTTTGGTGGCAGGCAAAAATGGGCCGCAAACTATTAGTTTCCTAAACAGAAGAGAAGCTGGAGAGGCGAGAGCAGAACAAGGCAAGCTTAGTCAACAACAAAACAGGAGCAGCAGAAGAAAAAGCTGCCAAAGTTGTAAGGGACTGAAGGAATCAATGCCTCAAACATTCCTCGACACAGCAAGCCTCAAGGACAAGTTGTGGCCTTTGTGATTAGCCCAAGGAAAGCTGCCCAGGGAAGCGTGGAGTGCACTGAAGGGTGCACGGCTCCCCTTCCCTGCTGCTGTAGTGCCAAATTCCTTAGATAAGCCTCAAAAGAAGGAAGCGTAGCCTGAGTGAAACTATATGTTTGGGGAAAAAGATTGATAAGAGAGATAAATAACCAGCACCAGATGGACCTAAGCAAAAACTGCAGACAAAATAAGGGAGGGGAGGACAAGCACAACCACTGACTCAATGGGACAAGGGGGTTGGTGCACCCCATGCCTCCTCCATCCATGCATAAAACCCATGCTCCACCCTTTCCTCATCTCTCATAGAAAAGAGCTCACAGAACACCTTCCTCTCTTTGTCTAGTATGCTAATCAGCTGACAAGATGAGCTTAAAAGGCGACAGAAAACTTTGCTATGTGGGCACTCACCACCCAAGATAACTGGATCTGAGACAATGCCGGAACCTGGGCGGTAAACCAGACTCTCTCCCTCTCTCTCTTTCTGTCCTTTTCTTTCTTATAGATTCATCAATAAGAGACCCCATTGCTTACTACCCTTTGCCAAGTTTAAGGTGTTTCTACTGCAAGTAAAACATTTTATCCAGTCGTTTGATGTTGTTTCACCTTAATTTAATCCAAGGGGATCACAGAACCTTTACTATTCCCTGGGCTCCCAGTCCGGATCACAACAGCCTTATATCCCAGAAATCAAGAGACCATCTCTTTCAAATTGCTGTTACGTTTGAACAAAAGCAATTACTTAACAACTGACTGTGTATCAAAACTTCCAAGTACAATACACTCAAATGAGGATTTTTTATTTCCACAGGATACTCTTTAAAAGTAAAAACAGCTATTACTTCATCTCTATCTTCATTACGGTTTTTCTTATTTGTACTAATGCAAGACCAAGGATGATATCATCACATTAACCAACCCTGTGATCCACGGTGAAGCATGTAATTGGGGCATTCTCTCTAACTATTACATTAACATAGATATGTGCTGCTCTTTCTGATTATTTTACCTGCTGAGTTTAAGCCAGGGCTTGTACACCACATAGCACTACAACAATTTTCACATGAAGTGTGAAGAAAAAGGCTTGTGATTTTTCTTACTTCTACGTATATTCTTTTATGGCCATTTTCTTAGGCAATAGGCATGAAAAATGTATCTATAACACAGCTGAGACAGATGTCACAGCTATATGCATGGCTCCTAAATTAGCTACAAGAGTTAAGTGTTCTAAACAATTTAAAAAATAATAGTCAGTATACATCAGAAGTATGGAAATACACACAAAGAATTCTCACATTAACAAGTATGACTGGTACACGTGACTAAATTTTTAAAAGCACTGTATATAGTGGGGTTTTTCTTGTTTATTCGTTCTTTTACTTTTTGACCTATAAAAATTTGTGACAATTGCTCTTGACAGATTTAAATTACAGCAATCTCAGTTTTTGCTGTATTGCTTCAAGAGAACAATTCCTCTACAGGTGCTCCAGAAACTTTGGGTAGGTTTGCCTTCAACCAGGAGTGAAGCATTCCTGCAAAAATAAAAGTAGCTTCAGATGTGTGGTAAATTAAATATCTGATTGACTGATCTCCTTTGGATGATTTACAATATGTAGCACATTATCTGAGCTGTATATACACAACATGATAAAAAAACCCTGTAAACATAAATACAGAAAAATGTTACAAAGTATACAAGAGATGTAAACTGAAACCATCAGCTGAGTATATATGGCAATACTGACATGACTTCAGCATGTTTTGGCCTGTTTTGAATCACAGAATTCTATACTAGACTTTCAAGCTTGTGTAAATAACTTCTTAATTCAGCAGCTTAGTTGAAAGAATTTCAAGTGTTTACAAAGTGAGTAGAAATAAGAAAAAGAAGGGTAGTTGTTAGGGAGAAGAAAGGAGGACTGAAAGAAAACAGGAAAGAAAACATTCTTTTAGGTAAGATGCAAAACTGCTTGAGTACTAAAAAAATGTATTGTACTTTTGCCCCAAAGACAAAGCTCAGAAATCATGGCCAAACTCCACAGTAAGACATTAGACTGCACTTATATGTGTCGTGGTTTGGGCCTGGTTGGCAGCCAACCACAATGCAGCAGCTCTCTCTCCCTTCCCCTCCGGCAATGAGAAGGGACAGAGAGCCAGGCTTGGGGTCCGAGATAGGACTGGGATGGGGAAAAATCCCCCTTTTATGATCACGAGCAAAAGGCAGACTCGTTAGGGGAAGAAAAAAAGAACATACATTTATTACAGACACTAACAACACATAACAGAGTAGGACAGTGAGAAGCATTGCCACATCTTGAGAACACCTTCCCCCCACCCCTCCTTTCTTCCCGGGCTCAGCTCTGCTCCCGATATCTCTACCTCCTCCCCCAGCAGCGCAGGGACAGGGAATGGGGGGTGCAGTCAGCGCTGCCACTTCCCTTATCTTCGGTGAGGGGAGTGTCCAAAACTTGTTCCCCCTGCTCCAGTGTGGTCCCCCTCTCACAGGAGACAGTCCTCCACAAACTTTCTCCGACATGAGTTCCTCCCATGGGCCGCAGCGTTCCCCACACTGCTCCGTCATGGGTCACAAACTTTCTCCGACTGGATTCCCTCCCACAGCTGCAGCCCTTCCCGAGCTGCTCCGGCGTGGGACTCCCCCGCATGCTGCAATCCTCCCAGTGCTGAATTACAGCAGCGGGGCTACCTTTTCCCACGAGACCCTGGCCTTCTTCGGGCACAGCACCTTGATCAGGCGAGCAGGAGCAACAGGCCATAAATCAATGTCTGCTCCACCGTAGATCTTCATGGGTGGCAGGGGGGGGCCACCCTGCTGTCTCACCACAGGATACAGGGGGGTCTCTGCTCCGGCACACCTCCCCCCTCCTTTCTTCCTCCGTTCCTCCACTGACCTTGGTGTTCAGGCAGCTGCAGCAACTCCTCCTCACAAGTCCGACTGCCCGTCACCACATCCCTTCTTACATACGTTATCACAGAGGCGCAGCCGATTGGCTCAATTTCCCAAACAGAAGTGGAGCTGACATGGAGCTGGGGGAGCTTCGAGAAGCTTCTCACAGGGGGCTGCCCCGATAGCCCCCTCCCCTGCCACCAAAAAACTCCACCACTCACTCAACCCAGGACAATATGAAAGTATTCTTAACATGTCCATAAAATTGTGTTGTGTATGCTGTTTAGCAGTTCAGCTTTAACCAAGTGGTTGCATTTAGCAGCAGCAGATTTGATCCACCTTTATTGTCTAAACATCACTCTGTGAAATTATTTCTGTTCCATTGTCATAAAAAAGCCCACCTGTATATACACCATTACCGGTTAGTTGCCAGCAGAAATCCTTCACCAAGGAACCTATCCTCAGGAAAGCAAAACCCTTACTTGACAGGAATGAAGGTGTTAGCATCTGACAGTTTTTCAGTGATCTGTATGAAGGGAGCTGGTGTTACAGACAAACTCAGAATGGGGGTGCAAGGCAGCAACCTCAAAGGATCTTTCTCAGACAACACAGAAAGGCCAATAATAGCTTCTCGCCCTCCTGATGATGTTTCCTCCCGAAGACTGAGGAGTTGATAAATTTTCAGTACTCTGTCAGACATCAGTCTCCACGCTGACAGAGATTTCACTTTGGATACCGCATGTAAGAGAAGATCAGATCAACAAATCCACGATTATACAACAACTAGTTGTAATCATGATCAAACCTGTCAGAACTACACTTGAACTGGAAGTACAATTATGAGAAGTCCTGTGACCCATTAACATTATCTTCATAGTCTGCGATACTTCAAGGAGAAATAATTAAATTTTCTGGAGGAAATTGTCTGATTATTAATTCATAAACTGGAATACAGCCTTAGCATTTTATTTCATTGCATTCAAACAAAAACAATTAAGACTTTACTTTCTACTCCCAGAAGTACTGTTTGAATATACAAGACAAACAACCCTGAACACGATGAGCAGTGCACGTTCCTGCCAGAGTACTTAGGGTACGTTAGAGGGATTCGTTACCATGAAAACGAAATGCTAATGTTGAATTTCATTTTCCTTAAAGTGATGTTTACATATGCAAAGGCTTTGTTTAAATATTGGAAAAAAAGATTGAAACACCAAAACCCATAACTTAGTATAGAATAGTTAATTTAAAATAAAAATACCACAGTGAGCACCTGAGCCCTTCCTTCTAGATTTTAGGGGTCTGAGTGCTCATTTCGTATTTCAATCAAATTTCAGTAATTTGAAAGGGGTCTAGTTTTATGCATGAATAATTTAAGCTGAACCGCATTAAAATAGAAAAACAAAACCCAATTAGTACTGTTAACTTTGGCCTCATTCAATCTACTTTTTTTGTGTAAGTACATCATGCAGTAGTTCTCATATTGTCCTTCCTTTTAGCCACATCCGTGAACACTGATGTAAGTTAACTGCTGAATTTTATATTGCAAACGTTCCTTCTGGAAGAATATTTCTTTAAAAGTATAGTGGCGATTATTCCGCAGATCAAATATATTTGCCGTTATGAACACTTAGACTTGCAATTTTATATCAATTACATTGATATGTAATTAGCATTTCTATATGTATTTCATCAATACCCTAAAATGCCAAAGCAGATCATTGTTTTATTGTACTGGGAACTAAAACTATGTATGTAGGATTCCAAAATTATTACATAATTTTTCCCTCCTCTTGCATTATAAAATTTTTATTATGAAACAGACCTTAAAAACCAGAAGAATTATAATTGGAAATAGACTACTGTGGAATTTATATTTTTCTTCTCACACGAAATACCCCTTAAAAACAACTGACATTTTTCAGGTGTAATGAAGTTTATGTCAATAACACCATATCCCAGGCACCCAACCAAGGGTACACTGCTATATGTCTTGTGCAGTGCATTCTAATGGTAGTGATTCCTCTTTCCTTTAAAATAGAGACCTTGGCAAACGTTAAACATTTGAAAGAGCATTACAACTGTGCAGTTAGAGAGAAGTTGTACTGGCAGAATCCCATTTGGTGGCATTTCACCTAGCATGTTTCAAAAAGTGTGCTGTAAGCACTGTGTATTTGTTAGTGAGGAACAGCACAACTAAAGCATTCTCCTCCTTGACCACTCCAAAATTCCCTAATGATTTCCAAGAGAAATGTTAAGGTCTTGACACTTTAATTAAAAAGGAACACAAAGCATTATTCCAGAGTTAATGAAATTACTCAATTATGGTCCCAAAGGCCAAACAATGATGACATTACTGAGAGCTTTACAAGCATCATTCCACCACCTGCTGTGTGCGCTTTGTGTGGAGGGTCTTGTTCTGTCATCAAGTTCCTTCTTAAATCATGCAATGTCAAATCCTATCATAAAGCCCAAAGGGGATAATGAGGTAAAGCACTGCAGGAACTCCTGTGGGATGAAGGAAACCCTTATGCACAACAATTCCCAACTCTCCTTACATTTGACAGGGCTGTCTGTCCTGAGGAAGGTAGCAACAGCAATCAATAAAAATAAACATTTTAAAGTCTTTGTATTTTTTATATTTATATAAATTCTTCATATTTTTTACATTTTCTCAATAACATTCAAAGGTTTTTTTCCCTTAATTATAATTTCAGTAGGTCCCTTTTCCAGGAAATCAAACCAACTGCATATAAAATCTTATAAAATTCATTATCAGCAGTTTTTGCAAATGATTACAGCAAGAGTGAGATTCAGAGTCTCACAGAAGACAGGCTATTATTCTAAAATCTGTCACTATTTACACTCCACTGTAGGAAGAAATACATGAATATGCCAAGCATATCTACAATTAAAATTAGGATCAAATGGGTCTTACTTTCCAACCTTCTTCTGTATTTGTTTTCAGTCTTGGGGGCCTGTTATTTTATTATTCTTAGTAGTGTATAATGACTCAAAATAAGCAATGTTCTTTAGCACAAAGAAACTATGTGGATGCTCTGCAAGGTAATTTTATCAAGTACCAATGACTTCAAATATCAACCAATCTATTTCTAGAAACGCGTGGCTTTGAGCATCTTCATTTAACAAAGCTGCAATGATGGATGGAAAAGTTTATCTACGGTGTCTTTTATCAATTTTCCTTTCAGGTGTATGAATTTTTTTCTCCTATACAGCTTTATATGCAGCTAACATTCTTAAACATTTTCTTATTTTCTCCACACAGGTCTGTTGTATTTAAAAACACATGTTTAGGCAAAGCCTAAAATGAAAGCCATCATCACCTCATCTACTACATACAGAGTATCATCCAGAAATTAAAACAAAAGCGTGGATTTCATCTAAAAAGTTTTTTCTTTTTACTCTTTTCAAGTCTACAGTAGTTTTTTAAAAAATAAAGTATTGCCTAACAAAATATGTAATTCTTTTAATTTAAATTCCATCAAAATCAACTAAAGACCATTTTTTAGCTTACATCCAGTTAATCTTGGATCATATTCTTCACATTTGAGCCACAGAGCATTAATTCCATAAGTCGAAGAAGCATCTTATTCTGAAGATACATCGTCTTTGCTGCTTCATATCCACTATCACCACAGTAACACCAGCTCCCCCAGTGCACCTGATGACAGTCTCACTGGACAAGCAGCTGCACATGCTGTACCTGTTCTAGAGGTACAGCCATGCTCATCAGTTCACACACACACACCTGCTGGCTGGCATATCTGCTGAATGTTTTCCCCTCTGCAGGCACTAATGCGAGTCCTTCCCCTTTCTCCAACCATCAAGTCAAATGGGAATTATAAAAACATATTTCGATTTTGTTATTCTGTAATAGAAAGTTAAAAGTGGCCTGCCATGTTAGGGCAAGGCAGAAAGCTTTTCCCCTTAAGTACAATTTTGGGGGGAAAATCAAAGTACTAATGACAGCTAGACAGCTAAACAAATCCCCTTTCCCAAGGGGACACTGCACCTATGTTATTCCTGAGAAAAATCTGTCTGTCCTGCTCCAGTAACACAAACTCCCTAGGCAATCTATGCCCGTGCCTCACCATATTTACAACCATAAATTGTGCAAGATGTCATCTGAATCATTCTTATTGGATTTCTATTTTATTATTTCTTGTACTAACAGGTTGTTTTGTTGGCTTTGGTTTTTTTAACAGAATTCTTTCAGATTTTAAGGATGTATCCTGCCTCCTCTTAGTGTTCTTTTCTGTACACTATGCAATTTCAGTTGTCACCTCTGCTTTGACAGTTAGGTTTCATGGACTTCTGATCATTCTTATTGCTCTACTGTAGATGCTCCACTTGTCTCCTGAAGAGCTGTGAGCAAACACAACACAATTCTGCAGCCAAAGCTACATGCCAACTGAACAAAGACGAATATTCCACATCCTCCATACAATATTCCTGGTTTATACTGCAGTGTGGTTTTGAGCTATTCTGCAATATTATGTTATTGCTGACTCATGCTAAACTTGTTTTATACAACAAACCCTAGAGCCTATTCTAAATAAAAGCTATTTGATTGACTCTTTCTTATCTTCTTCTTCTGTATTTGCATGGTTTATCACTTTTTTAAAGGTAGAGTTTTGTACCTTTTCTTACACTGCATGTTATTTCTTTAGATCAGTTCTCCAACAGGTCAAGTTTTGAATTGTACTTCTGTCCTCAACTGAACTTGCTGTTCCATCCCCACCAAACCCAGTTCACTTGGTCCACAAACCTAGTCAGCATATTTTCTGTTCCATTTTCCCAGATCATTACTAACGACATATCCCAGCAAAAGCCTAATCAATATTTGCATGTTTCCAATCTGTTTTCCGTTAATTTAGGAAAATTTCTGTCAGGCCAGATTTCCACAGCTGCTAATAAGAATGATCTGTGAGACTATATCCAAAGCCTTATAAAACACTTAAGAGCTCTCATATCTTGAGAATAAGTTACAACATTTACTGCTCCTCTTCTATTCATGAGGCCTCACATCCTGTTATTGACACAATTTAGACTGGATTGAAGCACTTCTTCCTTGCAAATCCACTATCACTTCTTTTCCTGGTTTCTTCCAGATGTTCAGTAAAATTTCATGTATTCATTCCAGATTTCCTTGGGAATTTAAGTTACACTGTCTAGTCTATAATTTCTTAGCTTTTACTTTTTATCTCATTTGAAATACGGATGTTATATTTTCTCTTCTCTAGACTGCAATCCTTTATCTTTGTAACTGGTACTTTCATAGCTATCTGTCCAGAGTTTTATTATACCAGTGAAGGACTGTAGAAATAAATATTCCCAGTATTATCTGTCAGTCCTCTACCAAATATCAAAGCAGTGCTTTCTTACTAACCATACTACAAACACAAAATGATTGCCTATTTCATTTGCAAACCTTCCTAACTATTTTGGGACATCTTTCCAATTCTGTTCCAATGTGGCTGTGCTAATTTGTATTCAAGCTCAACAGTCTGATTAAGTAATCATCTGGTTTTACCTTCTCTTCTGTTTGAGAGCACAGAAACTGTAGCTCTTCTAAATTTTGTATGCTTTCTTCCATAGAATTGAGGAGAAACTTGGGAAATATTCATACATGTATGAGATATTTCGACCCAAAGACTTGTTGATTACAAAAAGCTATGTCTGTATCATCACTGGATTTTACTTCTGTAAGATTTTTAATATATCACTGGCCTTATTTTCAAAATCTGTTCCACAGAAACAGATAATGCGTTAACTCCAGAAACGTCCAGTGCACATTTTGATAAAGTTTTACACCAAATAATATTTCAGAAAATGAAACTGCCTTGTCGTACATTATATGTGGAAATAGTATTTACAGAACATAAAGAAGTTGCAACTGCCCTGCTAATAACTAATAAAAGCAATCAAATACAGAATGTACTGTGTGAGGAATCTGAGAGAATAAAAATATAAAAATAGGAAAAGTATATTTCAACAGGATAATGAAAATCACATTATCAAAGGTTCTCCACACTTTTAATGACCTGTGAGTGCATTTTAATTAATTTAAAAGTTTAAAGCAGTACTCTATTCACATTCTTAATCTAAGAATATTTAATGCTATTGATACTGGCCTATTAAGGGCTAGATATGTAAACAGTTTAGCCTAATTGCCTGTTACTGTATAATTTAATTGAGTCTGGTAACAAAGACTTTAAAATCAAGAGAATACGTTCTCTCTCAGAAAAATTCCAGTTGCTTTTTTACTGTTTCAGTGATAAACTTCGTATCAAAGGGACCGTAGGTTTTAAATTTCATGTTAGCTTTTACAGGATATTACAATAACACAATATATGTCTGTCCTTGAAGTAAATGTTCTAGCGCAGCTATGAGTCATATTTGCATCTACTTAAAAGCACAAGCATTTGTTAGATCACTATTTAGCTGCAAGATACAGAAAAGATTTTAAATCATTTTCATCACCATACTTCACTCCTATGTAACAGTACAGTTAATACAAACATTTATAATTTGTCTCAAGGATACAATTTCATGACAATGTATTTGCTTTTTACTGAGCGTGATATAATCCAAATGCCTAAATTTTAAAATTGGATAAACTGTTCACTCTGAACTTTCATGAACTTTAAATGTTCACTTACGTCTACTGAAGACAGATAAAAAATATTTGACAGATAAAAAATATTTTACATAAATTTCCTGTAATTTTCTATTTTCTTTTACACTATTTTGTCATAAATGCACTGTTTGAATACAAGATCTTTAATTGCATTTATTTCTTCTGTATATTCCTCACCTGAATGCCATGGAACTGAACAATTTATGCTTTGACTCTTACTTCCTTTGTGGTATTAATGAAAATTTAAATGAAGTGCAATCTTAATCTGAATGCATGTAAATCAATTTTACCCCCCACCCCCAAGAAACATTTAAAGAGCTATTTCCATTACTGTAAATGAGAACAAGACTATCATTTATGGTACACTCTTCAGTGAAGACACTGACATGGTGAATCATTGTAACAAAGAATGTAAGTCACATAAGACACAGTAGAATTTAAAAGATCTTTCGATATAGGTCAAAGGAGATGAGACACCACACAAGTTTGATTCCAAGTATCACAGAAAATGCTCTAAGAAAGGCAAGGCACTCATTTATACCTAATCCTTTTGACTGAAACAAACACTCAGACAACTAAACTGTCCAGTAAAAATGCACTATTTTAAGAAAATAACTTAGATTAGAACTGTAGGTTCAATAAATGTGCACTATGAGGCAAAGTTCTGTGAGTATCTTTGAAACACAATTTTAACTCATCCCTTCACCCTCTACAGACTCATAATTCCCTCTGCTATTTGTTTCTAACAGACTATGAATTAACACAATTCATATGTGGTATCTAAGGTAGTATCCCTTGTTAGGAAAAAGAAAATATTTAGAAAAAATAGATCCAGGAAATGTGAAGTGAAGAAAAGGTATTGGTCTATTGTTGGAAAAGATGTTAGTCGCCGACAAAAGTTTTAGATTATTGCTTAGCTATGGTAAAATCTAGTGCATTCAAACATGTCCATATTTTCTGATGTCTTGTTTCAGGAGCCACTCCAGTCTTCTAATCCATTGATTAAATAAAGACATCTGGGCCTGTGGTAGGACTCATTTGGGAAACATAAGATCTGCAGAAACACAGATGCTTGCCAGAACCAGTCAACTAACAGCACTCATGAATTTCAAAGAACAAGAAAGAGCCAGACAGGCATACTACCTGTGTAGAGTTTATATATTCTAGAGGTGAAGCATAACTCCACTGAAGTTTACTATAAAAAACCTGATGACTTCAGTAGAACCAGGAACAAAAAATAAGATTCCACAAGCCAAGAAATACTTATTGGTTCACAAGTCAAAATGAAAATAAAAGATACCAGTAAGAGTCAAAGATGGAAGTTTCTAATCACTGAATGAAAACCAGGAAAAGTAGAGATGGACTGACTGCCAGGTGCCTCAGTAATATTCGGGTGGTAATAGGTGGGGAGACAGTACAGAGAATTATTTCCAATATGTGGTGAGAAGCATTTCAGAAAGCAATTTTTTTTTTTTTTAATTTGAAGGTTCCGAATAAAGAAAAGGGATGAAAACAGAAATAAAATGGTGTGTTTGTCAGAGGAGAGGTGCGTCGCCAGTGTCAGACAGAAGAAATGCCCTTGCAAAGCCAGATAGAAACACAAAAAAAACATAAATCACCTTGGACATATTCTTGTGAAGACAGGGAAAGGAAAGACTGAAGCTGATTCTGACTCCATCAATGTCAACTAAAGCTTTTTTTTCTTTTTTTTTTCCCTCAAAAAACACAGTTTAAACTCTAACTGTGGTTCTCAAATGAAAATAGGCCAGTAAAGCAGTTTAAGGAGCTTAAGAAATCTTAGCTATTAGAATGTTTACCTTGCTCTGGAAAAATAAAAAGCACTGTTATGTAGTCCCCAAAATGCAATCTCAATAAATAAACCAAGTAGAATAAAGTAAAGAAAACAAATTCATTTCAACAATTAAAAAAAAAAAAAAATCAATCAGGAATTAATTTTGATTTTACACAACTTCCAAACTGAAACAGCAACACACCTTTGGTATACTCAAGTTTAGATATTTTCAGTGACTATTAAGAAACCACCAAGCTTTTGCCCTTAGTCTCCCTTATACCTTTTAGACCCAGCTGAAACAAACAAGTTGCAACGCTTGAAAAGTTTGCAAACACTACAGAATAGGTCAGGATTTCTATAGCTACAAAACAAATACAGCAGAACAAATATTTATATAGCCTGTGCTCTTCCTCTGCAGAGTAATTACAACAGACTCTCAAAATGGTAGCCTGCTAGCTTCAACTAATCAGTTTGTATTATTCCCTGAAAAATTAATTGCAATAGAAACTCATATTAAAAATGAAAAACTTGTTACCTACCTGTCTTATTTACTAAGTATTACTTCTTTCAGTCATGTTGGACGAGTATCTTTCATTACAGCTTAGTAAAAGTTTAAAGTGTACTTTAGATTATATACTGAAAAACTGGAAAGAATGCTGCATACCTTTGGATATGTCTTGCTTATCTTCTTTGCATCTTTGGTGGGATTATATGAAGAACTTCCAGCATCAAGGAATTTTTGCTGCCTGGCTTCCTGAAGAGCTTTCTGGGTGGGACCTTCCAATCTTTTCTTCCTTTTAATTTCGTGGCCTGCTATAAAATAAAACCAACAACTATAGCATCAAAATGCATTTTTTACTTACTCTTCTGGAAGATATCTCTTTACTTAATATTAGCTAGACACGTGAAATTCTAAAAGAAACACAGCTTTTTATAAAGATATTCAGGATATTGCGCCTTCCATATAAAGTATTCTAAGACTACATACAACTCTGCTCTACAAATTATTTTCATGAGCTCTATTTTACCTTACCTAATGGTACCCTAAATTTTGCCCCCAAAATGCAGCAATGATTTTGAGTCTTGCAGGACAGGAGAGTCCCAGTAAAATGGACGCAATTCCTCTTTTGCCTCAGAGCCAGAAGAAACATCATCCTATCCAATATCTACCACCAATTCGTTATTCTGATTTACAGCCTGCATTCCCTTTTTCTTCCCTGCATTTTCTCCCAACGCACATTTCAAACATAGAAGTACTTACGAATAGGTAACGCAGCAAAAAAATCCTAAGCAGGTAGCATAGCTGTAAATCAAAATAGGCTGAAAAGAATATGAGAAGTAGTATAGCACACGTGGGCTATTGTACAACGCATCTGCCATGATCTGGCAGAAAGGATACTATTCTCTGACAGTCTTTGTCTTGGTAGCTCACATATCTGAACACAGTCCCCTGCGATCCCTGTATCTTGTTGCAGTATGTACGTGGGCCTACAGGAGAAGGACTGGAATACTGAATTCCAACAAGATTTGGGTACTTATACCGCTCCAGTTCTTTGAAAAAAATCTCAGATTGAAAGACACGCTATACATCTAAAATCCAGACTGAACCAGAGTATTTGACACTGCATTTCTAAATGCTTGCTCCTGTAAAATAGTTTTATTAGGACCTTGACTTCAAGATGCAAGCTTTCTGACTTAAAAGAGAAAAAACCCACCCTCTCCACCTTGAGGCAAAGAAAGTGGATCAAGCAAACAAGACCTTCCTGGATATCCAATCTGACTAAAACAGTAACTGATAAAAAGAACTGTGCCTCTTCTAACAAAATGTCTGTATTCTTACTGCTTTAAAAGCTAAAGCTACTGTCACAGATATCCTAAATACCACCTTTCTCTGAGGAACTGTATACTGCAAAGTTGGTTTACGTGTCAAACACCGTCTACACACTCAGCAACTGCAACTAGCATGTTGCGCACAAAGCATTTCCTTTGTTGTTCCTTTGAAATACACATACTTATAAACCAACAGAGTTATGACAGTTGAAAGGCTTAAAAAGTCAGTAACCATTAGGAAAAAAAAAGAACAATTTCTAAAGAACTAGTGGGACTGCACTAAGATGTCAACAGCTTGTGTTTACACTTTTTCTATTCTGATTATATTGTAGATGGAATGGGGACAACAAGGTTTAAGTACTTTAACTGGTGCATTTTAAATTTCTTTTTGCATGACCTTCTAAGAGCAATTACATTAGATCAAGGAAAGGGAAAGCACAGTTAACAGGCTTAGCAATGAGTTAATTCAACCATGAGTAAAGAAAACTCATTGAATTCAACTTTTGAATATAATTGGATAATAAATAAGCAGCTGTTGTTTTTAGAAAATACAAGAAATGTACTGAGCAAGTAACAGTTTTATAACATGTTTTTAGAACCAGCTGTTATAGCAGCGTTCACTTAGGTTTATAAGCAAGCCACAATCAACATTGCTTAATTCCTTCAGGCAAAAGTGGTCTTTTTTCAGAGCACCACTTAATACTGTGTCCTGATCCGTAAGTAAGGGTGACAGTGCTCTGTTAATATACACCAATAACTTAAATTAAAAAATCAGTTATTTCTCTTTGATAATTAGATCTCTCTATGCATGACCTCACTACCACATCAGGGAGGACCAGATTTAAAACTAAAACAAAACCAGTTTGTAATACTTATACAAAATCATATACAAAAACTTATACAAAATCATATACAAAACTTATACAAATCTTATACAAAACATCCAATCATTTTTAAAAATAATCTTAACTCAAAATACAACTTTTCTTTCAGAGCTGGCTTCTGAGAGAGCATAGCAGGGACAGAGAAACAGTCTACAAAATCAGAGTCCTAATCCCAACTGTTACCTAGTTCCTCTCCAACTATTAGATTTCCTTCATATCAACTTTAGACAAGCAAGGTAAGTAAATAGGACATAAAATTTCAACTTCTAATCATTTTTAAGACTTCTGAAGAGAACTTTCTCTTGAAGGATTTATGTACAAAGCACTGTTTGCAAAGCTAAGAAGCAGTCTGGCAGTGGGACAGCAAAAAAAAACCCCAAACTAGTAAATAAATTACATGCTCTGTATTGTGGATGCTATCCTCTTGAAGCAGCTACATCAAAGCCTACGCAGTAAGTCCAGAATAGTTGTCCTAAAATTACTGTTAATCTTTTTCTACCTAGCCATTAGATACAAATTTACAATGCAAATTCACTGCGAGGGCTACAAAGCTTCCCTCTGCTCTTCAAAATGCACTGTATGACCGCTCAATAAAAAGCCAAACCAAACCGAACAAAAAAAATAAAAAAAAAAATAAAAAAAAAATAAAAAAAATAAAAATAAAAAAAAAAAAAAAAACAAGCCCACAGTGCACTGCATGTGCAGGATCTCACTGCCACTATTCAAAACCTCGAACATTTCAGCAAATCCAACACTGTTTAAAAGCCACTCTCAGTGCCCTCTAGCCAAATCCAGCATTCAGGTGTTGCAGCTGTGGGACAGAAGCAGCACCAGAAGCAGTGCAGAGCAATCTCCTGCTGCCCAGCAGAGCCACTCTCCTCCCTCCGTGCTCTGCACTGCAGTGAAAGCAGACAGCTGGCCAGAAAAGGCATCTTACCTTGGCAAAAGGCATCTTACCTTGCCAGTCTGAATGTTTATTATCTTCTAACTAAAACATATCAATGCACTAATGCATAAAAATCAGCCCTGACAAGATGGCAACTGAAAAAAATGCACCTGTCGGTCTCCTTACAGCAGAGATCTGCAAGTCCAACGGCACTGGTTCCTTCCAAACTAAGAATTTAAATTTAGAGAAAAATGCAGCAAACATCGCTCCAGTGTGCACGCACTGCTTGCTTCTCAAGGTTGCCTTTATACTGTCTCAGGAATAAGAATTCAGGAGGCAACAGAACATGACCATCTTTCCTGAGGCAGCAGAAAGTACCAGAATAAGACACAGTAGCACCCACTGAAACATGAGTGTGACCTACACAGAGCAATAAAAGTTACATAGTACTAGAGGACAAAACACTGGAAAGAAATGAACTGAAATACTGCTTAATTTATGATACACAGGGTATGAAGCAAATTAAGGCTTGTACAAGCACGTGGGTGGCTGATGAGCCAAATAATTTGTATTGGAGACTAAGTGACTTTTTTTCCTTTGTATTATTATTTTTCAAGTGCTCCCCTGCTTGTCACTTTTTGGTATTATAAAGTGCTCTCAAGATTTTTGGAGAATAAACAAGTACTGTGAACAGCCAGAGAGTGGTTCTTAGAATCACTCAAACAACAAATGAGAGTATGTGTAATATGAAAAAGAGACAGATGGGGCATCTATACCGTAAAACACTAGCATGGGGGAAGAACCCACACTGTATATCCTCAAGCCAGACGATAATGAAAAGTTGAATGCTGCATGTCCTAAACTAACATAAAATAAAAAGCCTGTTCTCTACCTCCCTATCTGAAGTGGGATGAAAATGAGCACGGTGCTCTCTAGTGGGACAGAGGCTTACACTTTTCGTTGTAACAAGATTTAAAGACTACAGCAGAGCATATCCAGTACATACAACCACAGGAAGGTATTTTGGCAGCCTGAAATGTGCTGTGCTGAGACGGAACATACAAAAAAAATAGGCATCAAAATCCCAAACCAGAAAGATACTGTGAACACTGAAGAGGTTTGCTTCAGTATTCCACCATGTTAACACATCTGAAGTCTTTATTTACAGAAGTTACTGGTTTAGTAGCTATCTGCTTGTATACAAAATAAAATAACTGCCTAATTTATACTGGCTAAGACTACAGAATCCTCCCAAGGTTCTCCCAGAAATGAAAGCAGCTATGCTCTTAACTAAACAGTAGCAAGGAGCAGGGTGTGCTCCAGGGGGCTCCCTCAGCAATGTAAGCCTCCCACTGCTGCAGGGGAACCAAGACCTCAGCTAGGATGAGAGGCAGCTTTCAGATATCTAGATCTCAGTCCAGTGCTCACATCAATTCATGACAATCCACGAGACCAACCGCCTCAACCTACATTAGACAGGATTCGAAGGAAAAAAACTAAACTGAATGTGCTACGCTCATAATAGGCAGGCAGTAGAAATATCTGGACAGTAGTTGAAATGTCTGCATTAATAGTAAATAAGCCATCTTACTAGGCAAGGGAGGGCTTGCTAGTCTGTTCACTCAACTAAAAATCCCCAAAGAAACCAAAAAAATTGATGTGGCTGCTATTCTTTTTCTCAGCTTTGTCTCTTCTACCGGAATTTTATGCAATGGAAGTAACTCCATGAACGTGGGAACTAATGAAGCTTGATTGTCAAAGGCTGGGGTAACTCAGTGGTTTTTTATGTGGGGTATATTACCAGTGCAAAAGGAAATTTAGGTCGCTGGAAAAAAACACAAAACAAACAGATATAAAAAACAGCCTAATTGCAACAACTGCTTCACCTGGAAGTTGTATAATATTTGCTACCTGGTCACCTATATGGCTGAGAAATTTGGGGTTCTCTAATGTCAAATAAACTGCAATCTCTGACTGGAGTCCTGCTCATGACTAAGACAGGTGCAGCATCCCCCTTCTCATGTGAACACTCTGTTGTCAGAGGGTAGAGCTCACTGTTTCCCTTTTTCATCAACTCATCTATTTTCAGGAGTCTTAAAAACTTGGTTTCTTTGAGACTTATCTCACTGATAAATGTAGCTACAACTGGAAAACAGGTTCAAAATTATTAGTGGGAGTAATACTCACAAAGAATGTGATAGCATGGGCTTCATTTACTTAGGAAACCAAAGGTGCTAGGTTTTTATTCTGATAGAGTTAGAAAAATAATTCCATAATTATGCATTTATCCAAAACACCAGGGAAGTAGTGTAGTACCATACAGATAAAGGTATTATTCCAGCAGGTATTATATAACCTTAGCAACCTCCTGTAAAAATGGGACATGCTAAAATAAGAGATTGGATTTCACGACACCAGTATTTTCAAAATGTTTCCACACCACCATATATATCTTCTTAAGAGTGAGCTGAAAGAACACTCACATTAAAAAAAAGAAGAGTGTTAGTGAATAAAATAACAAAATCAGCCACAAAATAGATTTCTAGGATAAGTCCTTCCATAGTTACTCACATATTCCACATTGCCATCAGCAGTCTCACTGTCCTTTGTGGATACATTTAAGAATAAATATTCAAATGATAAAATTGCTTCTCTGTCACCAGGACAGCTGATAAAACGTTTATAGAGAAGTATTTTTGATTTACTGTTACACCAGATCTTGAAATGCATCACAACAAAAACCCCATAACCAGTCTGAGTTTGGTGATGGGAATATTTTACCTTTTGTGACAGGAATCTGCATAGCGCATCCAGACTCTAAACTTCGTAATGTGGCTTGCAAACCTGTAACCTAATTTTAAAGAGAAGAGAAAAAGAAGAGGTAATATGAAAACACTGCTTTTTAACTGTCTGTTCACAACACATGGCATTTATGTCTGCATATCTAAGTAATAAATACCATCTATAATTTTCTACTTTTCTGATTATTGTCTCTAAGTTATAATATTGCCCCTAATTCAAAATTTTGGAAAGGCCCAGTGAAACAATGCAATAAAATACAAGCCATCCAGAACCTCTCAAAATACTTTTACAGCTCCATTAAAACAATGCAGACATATAGAATACTAGGGCTCTTACTGCACCATCAATTTTTAGCCACTGCTATCACTGCACTGATCTTTAACTTCATGGCACAATATGACATACAGCTTTGTCGTAAGAAAAACCCACAAAATATGGTGTTCTGTGTTACCAAAGAAGTCATCACTTCAGAATGTGTACAGTTCAAAACTGGGTACGTCTCCCATATGTTCCTGAAAATTCATAGCACTGGAACTGTTCTCTGTTTTGTAATCCTGATTCAACATAACTGTATACGGACAGCGACCTTTCTTTTTCTATAGGATATTTTCTTTCACTTATTGAAATTTCAAACATATAATCCTCAGTCTTTTGAAAGTAAGCCCACAGGTGACCCAAGAAAAACTGGGAGGCAGAGGAAAGAAGGAAAGGAGGGATGAGGACTATTAGAAGGGAGTGCAAGCATGGTAAGTTCCTTTCATGTCACCCTCATATAATTGATGCTACTGTTGAAATGCAATGCATTTTGAGAGGTGTTTGTTTCTTTTTTGCCTTCGTTTTTTTTTTTTGAGCAAGTAACCTATTAGTTAAACACCTGCAAGAATTTTCTGTTCTTCATCCATCCTAACTGCGCTTATACTACTTCTGGCTAAAGGGGCAGAATACCTTGTATACCAACCTATACATCAGATAAGGTTACAGAAGTAAAATTCTACTCTATTATTCCACTCACAAGACAGAAGAATTGTCTCTGATACCTTAATGTGTTTTCCCCAAAACTAGTAGGTCATTCCTGAATATATTTAGGAAAAAAAAAATAATAAATAGCAATAAAGAAAGTTAAAATAAGAGATTTCTAAAGGCATAGCTGGAAGCATGTGTATCTGTGGGAATACCACTCTTCCTTAAGCTGTCAACACTGAGAGCGTAACAGGGTCTGCACATTGGTGACTTGTGTAGACCAGCACTGAGCAAGCACAGACCGAGAACTACTGCTCTGAGGCACTGTGTTTCACATACTTTCAATATCACATACTTTCACCTAGTATCATGAAACGCACTAAAATATTTTGCTTCAAACTATCACATAAGTGAGTTGCTTTAACAGAAATATCCTGTGTATTTACTGAAGTAAAACCCAAAAGCATTCCTCACAGCTTTGCAAGTAGTGTTCACCACAGTTTTACCTGCTCAACTGCTCGGTCTCTCTCCAAACTAGTTAACATTTTCTGTCTCAGTATAGTCTGGTATTTTTCAGTCAGCTGCTTCAGCACTGGTTCATATGATGCATAATGTGCCTTCAGCCTGTGAACAAGAAATGGACAAATGACTACTAAGTTCTACTAATGGAGGCAAAGTAGCACAACAGTTGTTAGAAAACTTCCAGAATTCCAGAATGATAAAATTAAGGAATTATTATAAAATAAATGATTGCAATTCTGTGTCAATGGACTAGTTTGGGCTTATTTGCAACTGAAGCAACATGACAAATTTCATATAGGAATTTCAAGATGTGAAAGAACATAAAATATCAGCTATGAAAATCACGAATGCAAAGGTTCTGAACTCGGTATGATACCAATTACCCTTAAAATAGACAAAGGATCTAAACCCAGAAATCACTACATATTTATAGAAACAGATCTGGGTAAAAGAAAATCTCATTTATATTGTCAACTATTAGAAATACTACGTATTTACTAATGCCACATCACACCATGGAAAATATACCCCCAAAATAATTAGAAATTGTTTAAGAGACATGGCAGAACGGTCAGATGGAACTGCTATTTACCAGGCCACTAACTAACTGCAGTCATCCTTACTTTAGGTGCTTTAAATTCCACAAAGTTATTTCATTATACCAGGCAATAATTGAAGACATTATCTTCAATGCTACATGTATAGTAATTAAAATAATTTTTTACCTTTTAATGTCACAAATAAGCCTGTTTTTCTCCTGGATCACTCGCCTATGATGCATTCGATGGAAGTCACGTTCTTTCTGCATTTTCAGGAAAGCCTCTTTTACTTTGCTATATGTAAACAGAAAATAAAAAAGTTTCCTCCTATTAATTGCACATCAGGGTATGCTGAATACCTCTAGAATTAATTCTCAGATATGCATGTACCTACTGTATCCAAGTTGGAAACTTCTGGTAGTATGCTCTGTGGTGGAGAACAGGTACTTTTAAGGTCTTTTTGCTGCCAGCTGATGTAAAATACATGGGCGCACTTCACCTACCCTCAGTTTAGATAGAATCCATAAGGATTCTGGCATTAAAAATCTCAGAGTTGTGGTCAACCTTACTTTAAGCACAAGGGGTCTTGTGGAGGTACATATTCAAATTACAGCTGATTAGAAAACAATACTCTTGTTGTGGGTTTAAAATTCTACATTAGAATATATTGCAACACTTATTTTCTAATATCTACATCCCATTTAGAGCCCAACATAATGTTACCTGTTAGAAGGACGCACAAAGAAGTATAATTCGCATTGTTGCCTTACAAATACGTCCATATAGAGAGCTTCTGGGAAAAAAGAGTGCTAGAAAAGTGCTAGGCTCTATTCAATCATGTTTGCAGCCTGTCCCCAAGTGTCCCCTGTATGTGACAGTCCCCAAGTGGCCCCTGTCTGTGACAGCAGGAAGCAAAAGGAATCCGTTTCAAAATTAATTACCAACATACTGATAACCTGTTATCCTCTAAGCACATTCTACACACAGCCATGGGACACGATGAGATACTCTGATCCATAAATATAAAAGACAATACTCCATATATATTCCGTACATTTTCTCCTTGCCTTTACTGATATTGGTCTGGCAGGAAAGATTAGCAGATGAATTAATTGGAAAAGAAGTTTGAAATTACCTTGCGCACAAATTAGCTATTTGCTCTTTGCAAAAATAAAGCTCATTTTCTCTCCAAAAAGAGTTGAAGAGTTAGGAAAACCACTATGACAGTGGAGTATGGTAAAGTCACAGGTCCAGGAGGACGACCCATACACACCAGTGCATTATGTTTAATGGTACAAAAAAATTATATTTACAATATATGCATTTGCTATATTTATTACCTATACAAACTACCATATTTATATGTGCACATTTCTATGCGAATTGTTGCTTGTAGCAGGAATAGTTAGAAAGACCTGAAGAAGAGCACGGTGAATTAATGCCACTATATATACATTCAAAGCTGAGAAAAAGCTGGCAGGGAAATGAAAACAGGCAGGGCTTCCCTGCAATAACACTGTGAAGAGCTCAAAGGAGCTGTGGGCATGCACACAGCTTTGTGTATGCATGTGGACGAACACCAGAAGTTGGGGAACAGAGTAACTTAGGATATTGGTATGGGATACAAAGCACAGATTAATGATTCTGCTCAAGCTCCTATGAACAGCAAAACATTTGAGAGGTAAATGAATCAGTGGTCTCAGGATAGCTGTGTGAAACAATTCCATCATGACACCACTCAAAATCTGACTTGCCATAAGATCTTGAATATAAAACCTGCCCCTTCAGAGCTAAGCAGATGGCTTGTTCTGAAAGTAAAAGATGTTGCTACAGCCAGAGCAAAGCCAATATCCATTTCTTTTGGTTAAGATATATGTCAAAGACTGCAGGTCTCCCCATTTAAACTTTTCTGAAGCAAGTAGTTTCATAAAAATAGCAGAAGAGGACAGGGTGCAATAAATCCAAGCAGGTATTTTCAAAGGTGAATTACGTGCCCTGTTCCCACTGAATACAGGTGGGACTTTATTCCCCGCGATGCTGCAAGATGTAGCCCTAAAATTTTAATCAAAATAAAAACAGTTTTAGAAAATATATACTCTCATGCTTTTACTCTATATAGCATTTAGCAGCACAAATGCTAAATGTACCACATAATTAAACAGATACATTTAAATATGGTGCACGATACAAAAAGTGCACACTTTATTGTTTCCATGGTGTAAGGGGAGAAATATGTGCAGGAATGGTTAGATTTTGGCACAGAAATAGGAGATCAGCTGAGGATTTTATTGCTGGTGATAGCACTAACACTAATAATAAATATGATTCCCAGGATTGCTTTATATTTTGACTGTTACTGCAGCTATAAACTGGGCGAATATTTGTGAGCATGCTTCCAAAAATCACGACAGAAAGATACCCGCAAACGTTTAAAGTTCCTAACTGATGTTTGAGAACTCAGTTACAATCCTCAGACAAAAGCTGTACACAGCTTCCATTCCATCTCTCTAATAAACTCCTAAATGTTTAAAGAACTCAGAAATACCACAGTTAGCAGTCCCTGTGATTAATACAGTCTTAAATCTGATATACCATTATGTTGTCTACCTACATGTTTAAATACAAAGGCAATACAAAAGGTCTGGCCATAAGGAAAACACCAAAATATGTAGGATTCAAGGTATTTTAAATCATCAGATAGGCAGAGTTTAATGCTGCTATGAAATTACAATCTATTATTCAAGTAAATATTACTAGAATATTAAATGCTTGAATGACAAATTATCACTGAAAACAATGAATTAAAATTAACTAGTCTCCTATAAGAGTTAATTGTCAGAGATCTTATTTTCAAATTTTTCTTGCATATTGGGAAGAATATCTATGCTTCCACTAAAGAAATATTGCAGCAGATAACACCACCCCTCACCAATCAATCAGGGCTCAACTGTAGCCTTCAAGGTAAGAGAGAAAGGAAGTACACTTAAGGTATACTTTAACTACTGTCACATGGCTAACCAACGTCAAATTAGTTTTGATTTCTATCACAACACAATGTCTGTTTTTAGAAGATTAGTAGCAGATCTAAACCTTAAGGTAATAACTATCACTAGCTTTGGAGTAAAAGAATTATGCTGGTATTTATTTCTTTTAATGTATGCATTCAGGGATCTTGTTGCATCTCAAGATGCCTTCAGACGTTGGGCAGCCTATTAAAAATACATACTTGTTGTATACAGGAAGTAAAGCTGATTGTGATTTTCTCTTTAAATAATGAAACACCACAGTGAAATGTAACCAACAGCCTGCAGCCTACTCTATTTGCCCACCTGCTTGCCATACAATCATGCAAATACTATATTAAAATACCCAAAATACAACTGCAGCTAGATTCTAGACACTGAATCTCTTCCACCAATTGCAAAACAACATTAGAGCAGGAGGTAATCAGTTTACAGTCATTTATCCTGGGCCCCCATACTGCCTAAGTCCCAAATAACATCTCTTTTCTGCAAGATGGCTGTCAAGAGTACCAAGCTGAGAAATACCAAATGTAATTACAAGCTTACTTGAAATACACTTCACAGCACTGTATCTCACAATTAAAGTTTTCTGACTAATCCACAGAGCAGAATATGAAACTTTCTTTGCTCACAAATCCTTGGTTTCTGACCAGTCAAATCAGCATTTTTTTAGTGCTCTTACACTTTTTTTTTTTTTTTTCAGTGTAAGCTGGTAAATTCTCTCTCTATACTTGAAAACTCAAATTGTTCTCCAGGTAATTTTGGCTCCTGCTAGAATATTTGCTTTATCATAGCAAGGATACTGACTCCAGTTATTGAATGTATGAACAAGAAAAAATGCTGGTAACAGTCACTACAGTAAAAGGATTTAGTACAGAGTATTGCGATCCAAAAGACATAAAGGAACACTGTAACTCATGGTACATACAGCAGAAATGCTCAATTTCACCCTTTATTCCAAAAACAGTACTGGTTTAATTAATAAATTATTCCAAACAAAAGAAGTAGTACGAATGTCACAGAAGCGCTGAACTTTTAACATTAGTATCAATGAAAACTTTGAAAGTTATTTGAAATAAAAAGGTTGAAAAATTAAGTAGTAAACATTAGGACAAACTATTTCACATCTACATATACTCCAGTCTAACATTAGCGGAAAGACTATGAAAACAAAGCTCTTCCTGCAAGAGGAGAAAGAAGGACTAATTTTAATAATGTTTTAACAAGGTACATACAGAGTAAGTGCAGTAAACGCCAATGAACAGAATTTACCCACTTCTAATTTGTGAACCTGGAATTGCCCTATACCTCACTGCCCTCTCTGGAATACCAAACAGGTGACATGACTCACTTGTTTACCACCACAGCATTGCGATTTTGGGTTTCATCAAACATTAGAATGTGAAAAAGCTAGGCACAGTTTCAGTTCATGGATTTATTTATTTTTTTAGCACAGTTCACTGAAGTGAGCATTGGGAGTTTTATTTAACAGATAGCCTGTAAGAACCTAGCACATTGGCAATGTCTTCTCCCTCCCCTGCTTTCTTCCTGTTGCACATTATCATGTCATCTTTCAGCCTTTTAACTAGGCATCTGCTATAAAAAAAATTTTCTGGCACCCAATAGAGGATGTAAGAATACTTATGGGAAAACCCCAACTCATTCATGACCACGGTGACATGGTTTTGAACTTTATGTTCTTAAACAATCCTGTAGCAATGCAACAAACCCAGGAAAACCCTTAGCAAGTCATAATCCACTCAGGTTATTTTATTGAACATGTTCTGCTTCATACAAGGGGGGGGAAAAAAGAAAGAGAAAAGGTGTGGGGGGGAAGAAAGGAAAGCCTGGTTAGAATTACTACTGACAATAATAAATTTCAGAATTTTGTCTTTCCTTCTTTTAATATGCATTACTGCTTCTTACCCTCCCACTCCAATGAGACATACAATCCCTATCCATTGTCCAAAGAAGCTGCAGATTAAAATAAAAGAATGTTTTCTATATGGCCCATCTCCCAATGCAACAGTATATTTAGACTACACAATATTTGACTTGATTATTAAAGCTATTTACTCAACTATTAGACTACAGCAAATTAATTTATTAATTTAAAATGTAATAAATCATTATCATTGGAAAATAATTTGATCATCATTATCAGCAGCAGCAATGATTATTTAAGATCTGAGTAGCTATTTTTCACAGAAAGGAACAATCTAAACGAAAATTAGTAGCTTGGGCAATCTTGAGGAAAATCGAAGAGATGGAATTAATATTTTTTTACAGCTCCATATTTTAAAACTATGCACTGGCAAAACCGAAGTGAGCGCATTATTAGGTCTCAGGGTAAATTCTCAGTGAACACACACATGTGCAGACGTACCATTCTTCAGAAAAGGCTATCTTACATGTAGTTCATTACTGCATCTCTCCATTATATAGACTAAATACTTTAACTCTTATGACCAAAGTACAACTGACTTGTGAAATCAGCTACTGCAATGTACGTGAGTATACTCAATGATGGCAATTTGCACTGACATACCATTTACCACTAGGGCCACAGTGACATATTTTTTTGCAATTAAAAAAATTAAGAATAAATGTAGAGTGATTTTTTTCCTCTGTTGATGTTTTGTAGTAGATGTAATTTATAGTACTGTATTTTAATAAAAAAATGCACATAACCATTTATTTTTTAGTTCTACTTACTATACTCTCATGATTATTCATACTAATTTTTTGTGATTACTAGATATTGAAAACTATTTTCTATAGCCCAGTAAATACAAATAAAAGAAATTAAGATTTAGGTTCCTAATAAAGCTCAGTGAAATCTGAATTTTAATTATAAATGTCACCTAGATGTAAAAATACGTACAGCCAGAATAACAAACAGAACTTATTAATTCCATTAAATACTTGGGTTTACTTTATCTGGCCATTTACTACTGCATATGAGTTTCATTAAGACCAAATAACATACTTTGCAGCAAGTTTATAGTTATCCAAATCTTTCCTCAAACGCATATTCTCAGCCTCAAGTTGCTGGTTGTGGGTATACGCAGCTGGAACCAGTCCAGTATCTTCAGCTGTGAACACACCTCTCTCTATGAGTTCATACCTAGTAGAAAAGAAACAGAGAGATATTTAGTCCATGTCTCCTTTTCCTCACTTTACTGATGCCTCCCTTCTTATGCTAGCATTTACCTAAACCAGAATCACAAATATATTTAGCATCTCAAGGCATTTATGATAATTAGCAACAGTACTATCCCACCGCACTGTGTTCTATTTTACTGCTTTTCATTCTAAAATGTATTACTGTTCATAATAGTCAAAAGACACATCCTGTATAACACAGTACTTCAATTTAAACATTTGTTCTTTTCCTTCTTTTCTTCCAAATAACTTAAATGAGAGTAAAAAAAAGAAAAATTGTTCAAATAACATTTGTATATACTCACAGTCTGTTTTATCTCATATGCTCAAATATATGCAAGATCTTTTTTTTTTTCTTTTTTTTGAGGGCTCTAATAAGATGACAAAGCTGCAGATCGCTTATAGAATAGTTCATTGAGGTTATCTTCAACATAGAATACAGAGCTCACCTAGGGAAATGTCTTCATTCCTTCTTGTTTACTTATGCTGTCCTCTCCTTAATATATTTACCAATATTTACCTGTTTTACAGCCCCTAGGAAAACACAATTCCACGATGTAAGAGCCTGAAGGCTGCTTTAGTCAAATACTTCTACAGACTAACTTGCATTTTCAAAAGTAAAGGGAGTCTGGAGCAGCATGAAATGCTGTGTAACAACCTAGGAATCTCTACAGCCCCTGGCAATAAAGTCTACTCAGTCAGTCTCGTATCTGTTAGAACTACCTCTTTTGGTAGGATGTCAGTGAAAGGTAAGAATACTCTTAATAGGCAGCAGAGAAGACGTAGGCATACTCATTTCAGGCTTAATTTAAAGGCATTTTAATACAGAGCAACTTCTATGCAAAGAGGTAGAGCAGTGATACAAGAAAGGATTCATAAATGCTGAACTTGATCTAAAAAAGGTGACTGTCACTACACAAAATAGGCGCTTTTGCAGCATCATGCTTGTTCAAGGAACCATTATAAGCTATCGCTATTTGTCAATATATTTCAAAAGACATCAAGATTCAAGTCTACTTATACGAGCATAAGATGCTTCTGTGGAAGCAGACATTGCAGAGGTGATTCCAGAATCCAGTACATATATGAATAAAACACCTATTTCTTCATCTGCTTCTGTCCTGGAAGACAGAAGAGCAAGATCTTCAGTCGGTACGAACTTTTACAGACTCGCTCTGAAGACAAAGACATTGTGCACTACTCTGTCCATGATATCAGTTCAGCACAGGTTCAGTGGAGCTATAAATTATTTATATAAGATAAAGACTATAGCCTCACAATCTTATTTCCCTGCTGATCCTGACTGCTGCTGGAAGGTGTTCTGGGTGGGAACACACTAGAAAGAGTAATATGAACATTATTTGCCTTTTCAGGTGAAAAAATATATTGAATCTGTGCATTACTTCTTTTCCAAGTAATAAGGAAGTATGAAAAGAATAGCAGTAATGAGAGATTAAAATTATACTAAATGCTGTCTCCTGGACTTGGACACAAACAGCAGATTTGAAACTTGAAGACAGTAAGTACAGCATTCCTAGATTAGTAAAACATGTTGCAGAAACAAAAGGTGTTTGTAAAATAAGGGATTCTTACTTGATAAGCAACTTATACTTAACATCCTCCAAAAAAATTAAGAATGTTAGAAACTCTTATGTCCAAATGACTTCCCATGGTCAGCTACTTACCTGCTCTCTGTGGATACTTGTAGGAATGCCCATCCATATGAATTAAGCTGTCACATTCACCACCAGTAGATGAAAGGTTTTTGAAAAGTTAAACTGACTATGTCCAAAGCAAAATTCATTCTATCATCACTTCGTTTTCTTAACTAAATTACAGTAGCAACAGACTTTAATACTAAGAAAGTAGGTTTTTTGGTTTTTTTAAACAAACATTGACTGATAAGCAGGTACAGTTCCTATTGGAAATACTGCAAATGAGGGCACTTCTCATTGCAGATGTACCTCATGAAAACCGTAAAATTTCTGAACAAAGACATCAGAGATGGATAACTGATGAACTTAGCCTCCAGCAGAGCTAAGAAGTCTGAAAGACAATTTTAATGAAATACAATTAATGCCAATAAATTCACTATGCCTTTGTCTAAGAACACTACTAAAAATGAAGGCTTTCTGTGCATGTAGCAGAAATGGAATAGAAAACCAAACAACAGAATTGCGTCGTGAAATCTCATTATCTTTCATCACCCTGTAAAACTTACAGAATTCCTACACACCTAGCCGACTGCCAAATAGCTACTGTTCTCACTTTCCATTAGAGAAGGGAACTGTGATGCAAAATAAATTAGTTAGTTCCATGCACACACAGGTATTTTTCTAAACTCTTCAGAACAACTGAGTTACTATTTTTGAATAGCTGTTTAAAATTAACCAAGAATCTGGAAATATACGGAACAGATGCTCAACTATGATTTTATGATCAAAGCCCAGTGCAGACTGACTACAAATAATATATTATTAGTATATACATTACACTGAACTCAAGTTTCTGTAAGTTCTAAAGGAATCAAGTTGCAGAGAGGCCCTGCAATGAACTATCTGATATGTAGCTGAGGATAATCCTTTACCAAGGGATAACTCACGTACAGATGCATTCGGGGATTAAAATTTCAAGTTTTAGCTTTTACAAGAACTTGCTACTGAAAATTATCACTCCAACTGATAACCTCTTAAACAGTTTCAGTAGAAGGCAAGAAAAAAATGAGCACAGAACAAAGCACCTTCTTGCCCTAGTGTACTCCCCCAATCTACTATGGCATGTAAGGGGAACATTTCTATTATCATTTTATGCCTGTTATGTAGGCAAGAAAGTAGGTATGTCCTCATGGCTTTTTGCAAATCAAAACATAAGGTTACCTCATTTGTGTTCTGAACCCGTTCTAATCCAAAAACCGGATCTGTTTTAGTGTGATGCTGCCCTGGAACTGATAACCCTCATTTCTCTCAGGATTTATGAACTCAAAGCACAACGTACATTAACGTGACCATGTGATTTCCAAGCCAAACAGAACACAGAGCAGAGGAAACTTAGATCTGCCTGAACGAAGTGAATTGTTTCCACTGTCTTCAGGGAGGTGTGACATGGAGGCTCACAACCTATATCCATTTTCTTGATTCTGCAAAAAGGAGTTTTTTTGTAACAAGTCAACCTTTATGCTCAGAGAAGTTATAGTAGCATTGTTGTGTATGCTCCGTTATGCACAACCCAGGCAACCTTTGCAAGGCATACACAAGAGAGACATAGCTTTTAACTGTGCTTGGTCACGTAAATGTATTCATAATTTTAACCACATCAAACAGAAAAGAATTTTCAAATCATGTTTCTGTAATTAGTCTGCAGCTCTCCTTTTACTCACAAGCTGAAACACTGCCAGGTCTCTAGGAACACTTAGTCAGAGATTACCAGTCCAGCGAGTGTACTAACCAATCACAGTGATAGCTCCACGCATATGTGAGAACAGCAAATAATTCATCTGCTCATCATACTCTCAGCATGCTGCCAGCAGCAGTGAGCTCTTTGGGATTAGGAGGTATAGACTGTCAGATGCATGAATTTACAGTTGATCAGGCCTTGCACTTCATACTCCAAAGCTGTCAATCAAGTATCTTCAATAAGCAACAAAAGCAATATAAAGTCTTGTATATCAAAGGAATAGAAAATTTAATGGTAAATTAGATATTCTAAAAATAATTTAAGTCTAATTTTAAGTCCCTTAAAGTATAACTGGAAGAAAAAAGTATATGTGCAAAAAAACATGTAAGCAAAAAGATCACTACAAGTGTGATAAAATTATTAATTACATCACAGAAAAAGAGTGGGTTTGGATTAAAATAAGCCATAATCAAATTATGGACTTTTATATAGCTGGACAGAATAACAGAATGTTTTCTCAAACTCTGAAATAAACACAGATAATTTGGTCCAATTTAAGTGACCTTTAGATCTCAGACAGACAATTATTTCAAAGCAAGCCTTTTGATAAATTTTCTCTACGTTAATTAATTTCTCATTTTAAATTCCATTAGTACTTGATCACCACAGCATGAGAACGAGAGTGTCGTCCCAATACATAATGAGGAGCCTGAGTACACTAATCTGCTCTCACTTTCATTAATATTGTAAATTATCCAATTCAAACCAACATGAAACATTTTGAAATAAGGTATTAAAGCAGCAAAAGTCTCAATACAGTAAGATTAGATCCTAACATGCTGAGCTCATTTGTAATGCTACTGAAATTAAAAATATTACTTATAGAGAAAAAAAAATGTATGTATAGCTAAGGATTTACAAGATAGGACCTGCTAAGACCTGCACTTGCTCTGTTAAAAAGCAATTTGAATTTTGCCATTGGTATGAATTCAGACTCTAAGTGCTTCAAAGAAAGCTGGAGCTTCTTAAAAAGGTCACTATTTATATCTGTCTAGTATTAATTCTCTTTTAGTATAAAACCTGTTAAACCTCAGAATTAATTCTATTCATATCAATTCTTTTGTTGAAAAAGATTACAGAACTATAGCGCTCCTTCTCTAAGGAATCATTTAAGTTGCATTGTTATGCTATCAAAAAGTGGATCATTATTAATTCCAAAGGCAACACCCAATTGGTGAGCTCTATGCTAATAAGACCAGAGCCTTGCAAATTACAGTAATGATTCTCCATTAGAGAATGTTTCTAAGAAAACTTAAAAGCTTCAAGGCTTTTGCAGGGGAAAAATAAGATGTTTCTAACTTTTCAAATTTACTAATTTTCAAACTAAACAATTTCAAAAGACCTTATTAAAAAAAAGTCTGAACCTCTCACGTTTAGAGACTACAAGATAATTCAAAAAGAGGTGTTTATATTTCTCACAATCTTTCTAAGTTAACTTGTAGATTCAAAGCAAGCTCGTAACTGAAAGTATTACAAGTGTCATCTTTTGCTCCAAAATAATTCAGCTCTCCCCTCAAGCTTTGCAGCATTCCTATCACATCGTTCTTAATCAATATTTTAAAAGTATACATCCTGTGGGATTCCATATATGAAGAGAGTAGTGGAGGAATTGGGGAATATAGACAAAGCTGCATGTTTAAACTTCTGCACAAAGTATGGACAAAATCCCTGCAATCTATAAAAGCTGGGGAAAAGAAGACAGCAAGAGCTCAAGAATTTACTCTTCTGTTTACTAGATGAATTACACTTGAAAAGGAAAACACCAAACCAACCATATTATTTTGACTGATGTATCAAAAATTACCAAGTACCAAAAATGTTGATTATTCTACTTAAAATGTAAGGTAGCTATGATGAATACCCAAACCCATCCAAACAATTAAGGTGCAAATACTACAGACTACTACAAAATACTCAGTTTTTTAGCAGGCACCCATGTTCCGGAAAGCAAGAAAATAACAAAACCCCAAGATTTCTCAGCATTGCTGAAATGAAATGCTGATCATTTTGCATTGTACTAATTTGATCCAGTGATGCCTTCTGCGCTCTAGCTGGATTTAGTTTTTGTTGGTAGTCAGTGGAGAGCAGACTATACTTTAAAAAAGTATTGAAATTTGTATCATCTTAAAGGAGATGGCTTAAACAACTCAGATGAGTTGCATCCTGAAACTGAGTATTTCTCTTCAGTGGTCACAAAAGAGGCGACCACTTCAGGCTCATAAATGTCTAGCGTTGGGTGAAATGCATACAGTCTTTCCAAAGGTAGCTGGAGTCAGCATCCTTGGTAGTCTGTCCTTAAAACAATAGTTTGCATCCTCATTCTCACCATGAATGTATTTATTTGGTAAAGCACTATGTACTTAGGAATTAGTTGCCCTCAGTAGAGTTTTCTGGAAATGTGTCCTGAAATACTGGAAACATCTGAATTCTGAGCATCTACTTCCTAATTCTCAAAGTAACATGGTGACTTAAAATATTTTACCATTCCGTTTGGAAGCAGTTAAGGGTTCTGGACATTCCCAATCTGACGAGGAAATTGCAGAAGAAGTCATCCATTGCTTCAGGTATTTCAGATACCGATTTCTCAGAAGTCAGAACTGATTGCAAAGCCTGAAATAAAAATTTGATAATTGTTATTAAACCTACAAGAGAACTGTAATTACTATACCTTCTATTTCTGAAGTCATCTAAAGTCACAGATCCGCTGAAGTACAGCTGGATTGATCAGATCTGTAGTCACTGATCCTTCTAATGTCAAGGTCTGTGAAGGGCTATAGAGAAGTAGCTCAAAAATCACCCAATTTAAGCAAGTATTCTGAACTTGCCATAATCTGACATGGACTTGAAACTGTTTAAACTGATAGATGATCTTCTGCCACTGACCAGAGAGAAAAGTGTTAGTTCTCACAGTCCTGCACCCTTCGGCAATCTTAAAAAACTACTGATGAGAAAAAACAGTACTTCATCTAATGAAAAATGCAGAAGTTCAAGGTGACAGTAAAATGCCTTATATTCTTTTTGTAACGATGCATGTAACGGAGAGCCTGGAAGAACTGCATCTCCGTCATCAGACCTCTTAGGAAGTCTCACAAAGATCAATTCTCCCTTTTCTTCTCAACATCCATATGCAGACACTGAATGAAGCTGCCAGACAACACTGTGCTAGCAGAATGCAGATGGTACACCGAAGCTTCACAGGCAGCTCCTCCAGCTCCCTCAGGATAGACAGCTATTCAGATAAGATCATCTCATGGGTCAAACACAGTTGCTAAAAGCAGAATCAAAACAAAACAGAGCAATCCTACTGCAGAGGGGAAAAAAAAAAAAAAAAAAAAAAATCCCTTTCACAGCTTTCTGTTGGAATGCAAATTTCCTTCCTTCACCCAACCCCATTCAGCCCACTCAGCCCACAGCTTGATATTCAGCTTCCTAGAGATTTCAAGATGCAAGGAGGTATGAAAAAGGAAAATATGACCCAGTCTGAGACTACCCCCCCCACCCTACAAAATGCATTTAAAGATACCCAGGTAAGAGAGACTGCAATAACTTGGCAGCCAAAGAGGTGGCCTGAATTCAGACTTCAGATGATAGCAACTTACCATACAAGGGTCTCCTCATTTGGGAACTCCACGAGGGCACAATGCTACAAAGGACCTGCCTGACAATACAGGCTACTATCTAAGACAAGGTACCGCACTGCACACGCCTGCCTCCTGGTGAGAGGATGACAGAACAAACCCAGGCTTGACAACTATCACTTGAAGGAAACTCAGATTCTGTGATAACTTGTGCCACATATTGTTTAAAAAAAAAAAAAAAAAAAAAAAGAAAAGAAAAACACAGAACAAACAAAATCAAGCAACATAGCAACATAAAACAACAACAAAAAAATCCAACAAAACCCCCACACCACTGCAGAAAAGAGATGAGAAGCAGAAACAGCTTCCACACGTCCTTCCTTCTTTTCTTCATTTCAATAGTAACAAAATGGAAAAAAAAAATCCAGTGAGATATTCATCAAGTCATGTTAAAGGCTGTGACTGCAAATTATTTCCTCCATGCATTTAAAAAAGAATCTGTAGGCCAGGGATTTTTGATAACTCCATTCATTTATGGCTTATTCATGTCCTTAGTGGGAGCTCTATCAACATGACTGCATAAATTACCTGGAGATAAAGGCGTTTCTCTTGATAAAATAAAAACACTGGAAAAATATCCTAGCCATTTTGTATAATACAGATAATGTTGTGTTTAATCCAAGCAATCTACCTAATATAAACAGGAAGAATTGTACATGTACGATCAAGGCCATGCAACACTGTATTATGAATAATACAATATGCCAAGTGCAATGTAATAGTTAGCATATTTTATTACTACAGATACAGTACATCGGACAGGTCTATCTTCTAATTGTGGTAATACAAGAACCAGAGTACATCTGCAGACATGCAGCTGCATCCCTTTTCTTGCTTCTTTTCTTTCTTTATTCTGAGGCAAATGTGTAATATTGTTGCCTGTAGTTTCCCAAACACATCTATAAAGCCGGTCTTCAGAAGAAATGACACAGCTTGATTCCCTTAATAACGGGAAATATGATAGGAATTCATTTCATCTGTGCAGAAGAGAATTTATTAGCTAGATACTAGCACTGAGAATCATTTCAGGAACCGAAGCTCGAGCAGGGAACAATACAGGGAAAAATGAATGTAGTCTAACAGGCACAGTATTGGAACAGGGCCTCAGGAAACCAGAATTAAATTCCTAGCTCTTCCGCAGACTTTGTGAGTGATACTAGGCTAACAACTTTCTTTAATCTTAACCTTGGATGACTACCCACAGAATGGCACAGCTAATTTTTTTTATATATTTACCTATTTAGAAATGAGGAAGATACAATCTATTAACGTGGTACACACACCCTAGAGAAGCTATACAGACAAAAACATCTTATTAAAGGATTCTGACCATTAAATCAAAATAAACAAGCAAAATATTTGCTTTGTTAAGTATTTCTTGGTTAAATATTTATTTTTTAATTAAAAGCTTTAAAACATTCTGAGTGTAAGGATTGCAAATATGGCCAGTAAAATAAAATAATTGCTAAGAGCTTCACCTTAAGGACTTGCACAACACTCACAAAAATTTCTGTCCAATTAAGAAAGATTAACACCAAATATATTAATAATTTCTCTGGAAAATTAAATGAGATGTTCTTGTAAAACTTACTACTAAACTAAAAAAGAAAAATAAAGGGAATTAAAAGATTTTTAACATGATCAAACAAATTATAAATCAAACCCAGATAAAATATAAGGGTAACAAAGGGCAACGTGACTTCAGAGTATCATCCGGGATATTACAAAAATAAAGATCCTGGAATGGAAGAGTAATAATTGTAAGTACTGAAGAAAGTATTTCAGCCAACTTTCTTTTGTGTGTGTGGTTTTCCAGAAATTCTGTATATATTTTCCTAGGGTCCCTACCAGCTGAAGATTCATATGCAAAAATATTCAGTTACTTGTGTTTAAAAATTATTTATATTACTTTACAATGTCTCAAAACAAGGACAACAGAAAACAAATGATCAGTTGTGACTGAAAAGGACAAATGATGACTAGAACAGGAACAGCGGGCAGAATCACCACTATCCCAGGCATGTGCTGCCCAGCACAGCTGTATTTTGATTCAGCTGCCATTTCACCACCAGGCTAGGCGGAAACAATATTTAGAGACTAGAGTTCCATCGCCCTCATTTCCTTGGTGGGATCTGAACTGAAACATGAACTGTAACTGTTGAGGGAGCCTCACCAAGATCCTTAAAAGCCAGTGATTTCACTACACACATGCAGAGAACCAGAAGAAAAGAAAATATGTCTCCATATCCCCTGTAAAAACATAGCTTTAAATCCTACACACTGATTTTTTTAAACGTGAATAGCACCGTCTCTCATTTGCTTATGTTTGCTCTTCTTCATTTAGTAATTAGTGCTAATTACTTTGGAAGGAAATTTGAAAACAAGCATTTTTCTTAGATTTTCCTGGTTATACTTGACCTTTTTAACAGAGCATAAAAGAAACTGTAGTTACTCAATTTAGAAACTGTGGATATTTATAGCATCTGCATTTGGCAAACCACTTAAGTATTTTGGGGTGCTCACTTCATCTGTGCCTTCTCTATGTAATTTCTTTAACAAAAAGATTTGCGTCTAGTATTGAAATGGAATCTTTAATATGGGATTAGGTACACAAGTTACTATGAACAGCGAATACACACAATCTCTTAGAACTGTTTATCAGAGCAGCGATTGCAGAATACGGTTGTTAGCTAATTTAATCTATTTTAGCCAAGATTAGGAGCTAATAATTGAAAGAGTATACCAATTATTTATCACGTGAAGACAACAGCTTTCTACTGTACTTCTTAGCTCAGAGTTTGGATATTGATTCAATATTAATTTACAGGAAACAGTGCTTCTAACTTGGGCCACCAAAAGCATTTGCTGCAGCACTTGTTTTTTCCAGTGAATTAGCATCAAACAATCTAGTCACTGAGCCTCACAAAATACACAGTAAATCGTTATGAAAGCTGTCAAGGAACTAGCAAGTGTATTAAAACATTTTTCTATTCATGTCTTTCTGTCTAAAGGCTGAAAAACATTATTTCAGTTTCAATTTTATGGAAAAAATGAGGCCCCCAAATAACGAGTCAAGAAGCCAGAAGGCAGACATCTATTACCATAAGCACAAAATCAAAGAGAGTTTGTGTTTATGCACACATGTTGTTCTTTCATTTTAAGGAAAGATAACACTTTCTTCACTTTGATTAAATGAAATAGATACTAGCATATTGTTTCCTACCACTCAAAGTTCAACAAATCAATAAAAAGGAAAAAGATTATTTAAATATAGCACTGTCAAAAGATCAATAGATTGAAAATATTCTTCCTTGTTTCACTTTTTATTTGAATGTCAACTCACACAGTAAAACAGACATAACTTCAGTTATCCCTAAAGAACATTAAGAATTTCCACTACTTGGTTAACTTTAAGCACATTCTGTCTTAAAACCTTCTACCATCTTCCCCTTAATTCTCAGGCATATTCAGTTTCAAAACACATAAAATTCCGGTATTGTCCATTTTCATTCAATGTTTGATCTAAAATACAAACTGATCTGTTGATATGTACTAATGCAGAAGAAAATGCACACTTTCTTCCATTGTGATGTTAATAATCACATAATTTTATCTTTTCATTATTAATCATTTGCTTTTGCAGAAGAAGTACTATGACTGGAGCTTACTGATGAGGCTACAAGACAGCGGTGATGTTAAAAACAGTAAGGAAAAGCACTTTTCCATTAGATTGTTATAAACAAGTAAATTCAAGTAAATCATATTTTAGAAAATGCAATACAACAATCCCATCGTGTAACTCCTGAACTATTAAATGACCAGTTTGAAATCAAACTGTAAATGTAAGAAGTGTCAAAAACTAATGATGTGAGATGATTGATAATTTCATTAATATGTTGATTTAACATAGTGTAACAGCCCATTCTTTATTTTCAGCACATGAGTAATCGTTTTTAGCAAAGTATTCAAATACAAGCTTCTGTGGGATGCAGTTTCTTTACTGTGTCAGGGATCACACTCTCATTCGGTCTACTCGGCTAAAGAAACAAATCCTAAAATACCAATACACTGTAATAACATTAATATATCTTAAAGAATCTATTTATATATTTGTTACCTGGTTTTGCACTATCAGGTTGTTTATGGAACTTAAAATGAGCAAAAGTTAAAGGAAGATGAAACCCAGAAAACAGAAGTTGCCTTTTCCATTTTTTACCCCTAGAAACTTCTAAAACATAAGAGACAATCTTTTCCACACAAATATTTCATAATTAAAATAAATTATGATATGTACATTTTAAGCCACTAATGCCAAACGAATTACAGAATGAGTCGTAGAATGTTTAGGAAGTTCTTACTAAAATGTGGGCATCTTCAGCCTGTTCTTGAATGGCTTGCAAAGCCTTTGACAGATCCTCATCATCTTCCTGAAGACTAAATTCATCATCTGCTGGAACCTAAATTCATGGATTTAAAGTTAGATATCAACATACTTTACACATCTTTCTTTCAGAATACAACCATTTCAACCCCCAGAACAACTACTGAAACTAATATCACTCTTGTTAAAATAATATTTTGCCATATTTAAATAGAATTTATATTACTGAAATATTCATTATAAGTTGAAACATCTAAATAGAAATACCTGTCTTTAAAAAAACGTATTTAACGTTCAAATAAAAGATAACAAATCAACTGACACTAAATCGTCTCTTGAAAAATAAAGATATGCCTAGCATCATCACACTTTATAAAAGGAGATTCATGTCGTATGTCCTAGGATGTTTTTGTGACCAATGAAGTAAAACAGAAGAATGAAACAGGAATACTCTACCACATATATCAGAAGATAATCAATTCAGTAAATTACCTCTTCATACTGATAATCATCTTTAGAGTCATCTGTTATGGTAAATTCTGCAGATTTTGTTAAGTCTGAAACAGCTGATGAACGTGATGAGTTCCAACTTAAAATAACCATCTACAAATCTGCTATCACCTCCTTCACCCTTGTTTTTTTTGACACAAGACTTTACACTTCCGAGGCTTCTTTCAACCTTTAGGCAAACAAGCCCAGCTCCAGTGAAAATTACGTACACAGAGACAAAATTTACATTCAAAGTTTTTATAGCAGGTTTAAACACCATTAAAATTTGCCTCATCATATCTGTCCAAGTTACAAGTTAAGCACAGTTCTGAATTAAAAACTAGCTAAATTCTGCTCTCACTTGCCCAATCATCAAGTTTCATACTGGTTTTACTGCACTGAGACTTCCAAAGACTTTATGCTTGTAAGAATAACTAGCTTTATGCTCTCAGAGAATGGCATATTTATAAAATTCAGACATGTGAGTTCAAACATGAACATGTGAGATCAAACACTGAACACAAGAGGACCATTTACTGAAGGTGATACAAATGCCTTAATAACTACAACACAACTACAATAAAAAGATAAGGAACTTTCAAAATGTAAAAATTGATTTGGAAATTATCTACAGATCCTTCAAGTGCTTTAAACCTTTAATTAAAAATAACTACAAGTGGTGTAAAATGTAACCCAAATGAACATTTTTTCATCCGCTAGCCTCACATCTCATGAAAGTATAATTCAAATGTTTTTTTTGAGCAAGATGTTCTGTTGTGAGTTTCCCTAGAAAATCAGTTAGCCTAAAAATGACCCATGTAAGTAAACCAGAAATTAACTTCCAAAGAAAAGCTGGCAATTCAGTACTTCATACACAGAGGGGAGGGAAAAAACAAACCACAAAAAAAAAAAAAAAAAAGACAAAAAAAAACCCACAAACATAATTTTCCAGGTTTGCATCAAGTTGCACAAATCTGAATTATTCTCCTAAAAACCAGGCCTTTTGCTACAGATCTCACAGTAATATATATATATATATATAAATATATATTTATATATATAAAACTACCATTGCATTCAAGACCCCAGCATGACAGCATCAACAAAACTATCAGTTAAATTGTAACCATCTGGAAGGCTAACAGCTGAAGATCATGTCCCAAGAAGGGATAATCACCATTTGTTTTTTAGAGGCTTGAGATTAAAAAAATTAGAGGTATTATTTTCTCTTGTAAACAAGAACAACAAAACAAACAAACAAATAACTAGGGAAGTTACTGAGTGAATAAAGGCATGATTTTCAGTAATCAAGTTGAAGCACATCTGCATACCTCCAAATGCATGATAACAGTACATGCTTACTATAAAAATTGTATACATAAATAGGAAACTGGCAGGAACACTTCTTAAGAATGTCCCATCTAGGCTTAGTACACGAAAGCAAATGCCTGCAATACTCATGCCCCTGAGTTTACTTCCCGAATTACTGCATCACAGACTGCAGGTGTGGAACACAGGACTTGAATTGAAGTCACTTCTCTGCAAAAGCTTCATTTTCTACCTTGACTGATTCTGGAACATTTAATTCTACAACTTGAACTATGCTTCTGCAAGGTTCATCTCCAAAAAAAAAAAATGTTTACTATGCTTTCTTTCATAAGGGAGGAAAAAAAGGAAGAAACCCCCAGACTATTAGATTTAATCGGCCTAAATCTGTTCTCTATCAGAAGACATCTGGATTGACTCTTCTGACTTCAATGGGAGGGCAAAGAAACTGTGCAGTTGAACAAACGCATCTTGTCTCCGCATGGTACTGCAGGACCGTATGCTGGACCACCAAGGTAAGCAAAGAGAACAGAGATGAAAATAGCTCATGCCGAGACATGACTTTTAAGAGCTGACCCAACAGACTTGAGGTAACGACCAGGGACTCGGGTGCCCTCAGCTACCTGCCTGCTCCCTGGTACAACAGGAACGCTTCGGTCCTCGCCTCAGCATCTGACCATGTCCTAGGGAAACAGCTCCCAGATCCTGGACAATGTTCCTTCAACTCAGAGGGAGAAAAGCTCGTCTGAGTTGCTGACTACACACAAAAAAGTGAATGGCAAGGCATGACTGCAAAGCAGGAAGAATAGGTTTCCTTTATTTGAAAAGGCAAGAAGGATGCTCACAGCAGCCAAGTCAAGATAAAAGACACAGTAATACTGGCTGACTAGTTAGGGTAAAGTTCTAAAAAAACCCTTTTCTAAAATTAGGTTAAGATACCCTAGCACTAGCTAGCTAGCTAGCTGACTATACATACTCTCTTTAAAGAATGAGAGTCTTACAAGTGTGGTTGTGTTTGTATAGGGTGAATACTTGGGTACAACGTTTTTTTTAGTAAGCAGGGGACAATTTCTATATATATATGTAGTAATTCTACATATGAACCAAGTACCTGCACACGTTTCTAAAATCCCTAAACCTCTTCATTATTTTATATCACAGTATTTATCAACTTAAAGTATATTTAAATAAATACTGTCCCCAGCAATTCATCGCGTCATGCCTAGTGATTTGATCAGGGACTGCTTTTTCTGGAGCTATCTTCTGAATAATCCTGCCCCAACATCTCAACTACTTCTTTCTGCATTTATCATACCTTTCAATGCAGATAGAAAGGTCACTACCCTTGATAAGTAAAATACTTTCAAACACTGTGGGTTTTTTCCTGAATTTTCTACTGACCTGACCGTCCTTGTGATCTACTATGGTCTAAACTAACACATGATTGTAAATACCATGCACAGACTAACATACTAAAAATACAGATTTTTTTCTTTTCTGCAAAACTCAGGTGCACAATAAAATGCAGGAATTGGTTTGTTTGAACTGCTGTATTTTCCCAACACTTTCTTTTTTTTTTTGTCCCAACAGATGTCCTGATGCAGTGCTTTTTTAAGCATATCACATGGTGTGAAAACAGCTGTGCAGTTTCAGGAAGGTAGAAACTGAGGCACAAGCTTGCAAAAGACAACTTCCACTTCTTTTTAATTTTTATATTGGCTTACATCTTAATACTAGCAAGGCAGTAAAAACTAAAGTACTGGTAGAGCCTAACACTTGGGCTCTGATTTTTTTGCCTCTAAAATAAAGCTGAAAGATCTTGATTTGGCAGCTCACAACTAAACAATAGGTAAGAGCTAGTCTGATCTAATGACAAAACTAGAATTTGCATGGTCTGAGCAAATACTACACAACTAAAAGCCATAAACTCCTAACATAATTTGATACAACTCAATTGTGAGAAGAACTCGATTTTTTTTTTCCTCTAAAAGCCACTTGAAATAAAATTATGTCTAGGTTATTGTATCATCTTTATAAGTTGCTTAGACACAGTACTAAACAAAACCACGAATATCTAGCCAGTTACTCTGTGCGGCAGGCACCGGGAAATTAGAGCCCCTTTTACAGAAGTATATTGGGACCGTCTAAGTATCAAGTCATCACCCCTCCGTATTTTAGTTTCATGATCACCAACTAGCGCAAGAGAGGCGACAATAGTCTTTCATTTCAGAATTTTAACTCTTTGCTTACACTGCCCCATCAGCAGGGGAGGACTAAATGACCCTGCTTTTCCTCCGGGTCACTGAAGGCCTCTTGCCATCAGCAAGGAAAACAAACACCACGCTGAAGTGAGGAAGACCCTACTGCCTTTGCAGGGAATAAACAAAACCCACCGCACATTGCCGCTTTTTAGCCTCCAGGGGCAATAACCCACAGAACCAAGCAACAAGGTGCTGGGCTTTGCGGGCTTCTTTTCCCCCCCTTCCCCCCCGCTCCCAACCCCTCACGCTGAGGAGACGGTCCCCCGCACCCCCCGCCTCAGGCGAGGAGGAGGATGAGGAGGAGGAAGGATACTCTGCAGGCAGAAGGACGCCTCAGAGCCCGTCCCCGCCGCCGCCTCCTCCTCCTCCTCCATGGCCGCTGCCGCCGCGTCCTGCCGTTGCCGGCCGCCTCCTCTCGCGAGAAGAGGCGCCCGCCGCCGCGGGGCTGGTCAGCGGCGGGAACCGACACCCCCCGTCCCCCGATGCTCCGGCGGCTATTTAATTTAATTTAATTTAATTTAACGTTACTCACGCTTCGCCCTCTCGCCCCCGGAGGTCCCGAGGGGTGCTGTCTTGGCGTCGGGGCGAAGCTTCTCACGCATTTTCCTAGCGCGGGAGCGGCCCCGGCGGGGACCGCGAGGAGGTTTGTGGAGATTTCCAGGGTGGGCCTCCGTGTCCCCTCAGGGTCCTCCCCGCTGGAAGCTGCGACCTTTCTGGCTCGAAGGCGCTCATCTTCTTAAATGGAAGGAAAACAACAGGAGAATGGAGGAGAAAACTGCCTCCATCTCATAAAAAGGGACTAATTAGTCAGTGGAAACATTTTTGTAGCTGAAACAGGTGTTTACCGGTTCACCTGAGCTCAGTCCTGTGGGACTAATTGCTTAAATTAAGTTCCTGGAGTATGTTCCAGTTTAATTAAGAGCAGTTTTCCTAGGCAAAAGTTTGAGAAAGAAGCATACCACATCCTGTACATTTGTAGAGAATACATGTTACGGCTCTTGGGAGTTTGAGGTAAGGTTGCAGGAGTCAACAGAAAATTTTATGTTCCTTTTTTTTATTTTCAAATAAGCTTAGCGGTCCCAGTCCTAAATTTCCATTGAGTTAATGGGCTTTATGTGCAGTAGGAATACAGAATCAGTGCTTGAATTCATGCAAAGTAACTGAAAACAAATGCCTAAACAAAAAGCGCTAATAGCTGGCCTGAAAGGAGAAGCACGAGTTTTGCTTGAAGCTTTTAAAAAAAATTAAAAAATCTAACAATTGAAATACAGTCTGAAGATCATGGAAGATTGAAGTGGGTAAAATTGAATTATATCATTCAATCCAGTCTTTAGCCTGAAAAAAAACAAGAGGCACTCCTGCAAGAGGGCCTGTTATCTGTGAAACTATTATTTTAGCATTTTTCTTTTCAATGATTATCACACAGGATTGCCATTCTTCTCCCATTGTAGACATATTCCTGAGAAATTATGAGTACTTTGACACTGTCAAATCTCCAAATTGTATTAGAACAACAGTGTTTTGGCACAAGATTGTCACAGCACTTCTAAGGCGACAAAAACTGTTGTATTCCTTCATAAATTCATGCTTGGCAGCTTTACCACTGGGTTGAGTTTGATACATGTCAGGACTTGAACTCATCTGGGTTCAGGAGATGGAGGGCAAATACCAACACGCTTTTGTTTTTATTTTGTAAGGTTGTTTTTTCTTCCCTTCAGAGGAAAGTGATGTGATCAGAACAATGTTCTTTCATCCATATCCAACCCAAAAAAGCAGTCCTGAACTCCAGCAGAGCATCTCAAAAAAATAACAAATAAGCAGAAGTGCCATCATAAAGCACAACTCCCATGAGTCAAGTACTTCCAAAACTGTGGTATTAAAAAAAGTCATAATGCAGTTGGGATGGCTTCTAGTGAAGGCCTCATTCTCTGAGGCCTTCTCAATTCCACCACAAATCAGAGAGTAAGCGTAGCTGTACTTGGGTCATACAGGCAAGCACAGATGATTAATGTCTTAAGTGAGTACCACTCTCAGCCACAGGTTTGCTGCTAGCCTTTACATGGAGTTGAAGAAACAAAATGCTAAACAGTACCCTTCTGTTCCTTCTCCACTTCTGTCAGTTTTCCCTGCCTCTACAGGCCTAACTTCTCCCTACAAATTTTTTACAGGACTTTTCTATCTCACTAAAATATGGAAATGTATGGTATCCACAGCTGAATAAGTCTGATGAAAGCTTAAAAAGGGCTTGAAGAAGTGCTTTAGGGAAGATTAAGATTGAAAAACAATTAATAGTGAAGGACAAAAGGATCTCGGTCATTTTGGTTTATTAAAGGAATATACAGCTGGATCGAAGTTCATGGAAAACAGATTTGATAAAAAAGGCTACACAAAGATACAAACATATCCAACCATGTCAAGAATTATATAAAAATAAATCACAACCGAATCCAAATGTTAACAAATAAATGTTAAGCCTATTTCCAAGTATAATGGAAACTGTTAGTGGAAGGTTTTAGCAGTGACAGAGTTTTTCATAAAAGTTATGTTCTACATTCAGACACTGGCCAGCTCAGGACATCCTGTGGCTTGCATTGTCAAAAAAATCAGATATGGTCATTGTAGTGGTACTTTTCTATAAAAAAACATTGAAATGAGGAGATAAGCAATTCTAGGGTATGTGGAGATTTGCCAGTATCCTAAAGGACTCAGAGTTTATTTGTTTGCTTTTGAAGACAATTTGGCTGGTCACTGATTGTTATTTTCCAAAGGTTAAGAGCTTTGTTTGGAAACAGTGCTTTGTTGGCAGCTTCTAAACTATTTATGTCATCCCATCGTGACTATATAAATGACCTGATGGTACAATAATTTTCCTTCAAAAGGCATAACAAGCCAACTTGTTTCTCTCTACCTTGTTGAAAGCCACCTACCATAAATACATTATATTTGGTTATTGCTAAGCTGAATTCCAAACACCCAATTCACCCTGCTTTATAGCCTCATAACAGTCTGAGTTATAAATTATTATCATCTCCCAAATGGCAATAAGCAATGCTGTTACTGTATCCCATAACTTCTCATGAGGAAGACACGGAAGCAGCATCCACTGTAGCTTGAGCATTTCATTAGACAGCCTGTTTACTTTTCTCACACAGCAAAGACTAAGCCATACACCTTTGCCAGATATATCAGCCAGACAAGTTATAGTCTTTGAAAAGATTGTTCAGGAGAACTGGGTAAACTGGAATGCTCCAGAAGTGTTGCACAAGCTCCCAAGCCCTAAGGGCCAGATACTCGTCCAGCTTTACACCACCAACTGAAGAATTGCCTCTGATTCAGAGCAAGATATCCCCTCCTACTGAATTCAAAGCAGCAAACTGACTACAATCCTGATGAATTAAAAAAAAAAAAAAAAAACAAAAAAACCCACACACAACAAAAAAACTAGAACATCCATATAAGTTACTTCCAGTGACTTTCCCTCCCCTTCAGGAAGGGATCCACAAAGTCCAGCTTCACCACAACAGACAAGCAGCCAGCAAAGAACTATCTGCCCCGCTGACTTTTACACACCCATTTCTGATTGTTCTTCAGTGCAACTTTTGGGGAAAAGGGACAAGGGAATGCCATCAACTCAGGTTTTTGAATGAGCCCCCAGCGTGGCCAGCAGTGCTATGAAGGCAGCATTACAGTGACAAGAGGCCGTTGTCCACATGGTTATGGTGGAAGATGGGACCACAGCTGGAAGCCAGAATGAGTTGGCAAACATCTTGTTCCAGCTTCTGCTGTGCCATCTGGCTTCCAGTTAGGTGACTGACGTTAAATGTATTTTCCCCCGTATTACCATCTGGCAGCTGCTTGTACAACAAGAGAGTAAACATGCAGTATTTGGCTAACAGTTATCCTAAGAATCATATCAAGGATACTTGCAACACAGACTCTGAAATGAAGAAAAGCTTACAAGGGAAGTTTCTTTAGCTGGTGGCATTATACAGAGTATTGCAGGTGAGGAACGGAGTGGGAAGGTTGACATCCTTGTGTTTTGTGTGTATTTATGTTACAGAGTTCCCGTAGAAGTTTGAGGGGGGGCACATACACATTTCTAAAGGATGTGAATATTATATCCAATTAAATGTTCATTCTTGGAAAGTAGTAACACTTTTACCATGCTATAGCAATACATTCACTTTTCCAAAGTTATGAGCAGGATTTTTAATTTTCTTTTTTTTCCCTGTAACAATGTATGCCAAAGGTAGTTTTGATAAAGGAAGCCAAGTAAATGAATTTATTAGTACAAACAACAAAGCCTCAAAAAGATGGTACTTGAACAAAAAATTTAATCTAAAAATATAAGGATTGCCAAATACAGTGTAACTACAGTATGCAGTACAGTGTAGTAGCTGTAATACCAGGTCTTCATATGTATAAAGGTCACATTTGCAAAGCTTAGGGACCATAGTAACCTTAAAGGGTTTTAAATGTAACAGAAACGGTTGCTTTAAATAATGGAGTAGGATTTTCAGTAAATATGATCCCATAACAGCTTAAATTATTAAGTTTTCTACTCTCCCTCCTGCTGTGCATTCCTGCCTCTTTCCTTGCTCCTGTGCTAGTGCTCATACGAGTCTCAAATAATTTAAACCTAAAAAAAGCTAATCCAGGAAAAAAAGATACTCGATTTGGTGGGGTTTGGGTGGGTTTTTTTTGAATGTTAGGAAAAGCAATACTAAAATGCTAGATATTTGGCATTCAGAGTTAAGCTGAAGTTACTAGATGTAGTACTATTTTTGTCTCTGTTGAAGAACATTCAATGTATAAGCTTCTACTACGTTTCCAGATATTTCTGGAGATTATATCTAGAATATACCAAGTCTCTGAAAAGAAGGGTTTGAGTTGAGATTGTGTGAAAACAAGACTGACTGTTTCCCAGTGTTTCAGCACTTCTGCTGCTGTTCATTCTCCTATGCATTTTATTAAAAGCATAACTAGCATTAGCTGGAATACTAGTTATACTATTTAATCACCCAAGGCAAAAGCTGTTTTTCTTTGATAAATTTCTAGAATTTAGTCTGGCTTTAATCTCACACAGCTCTTTCCCGGGAAAGAAGGAGACAATGCTCTGCTCAAAACCCAGTGATACGAGTGCAAACAGAAGTATGAAAAGGTTTGACTGCGCTTCCAGGAACATTTGGGAGTGAACAGTCAAGTACTTAGTCAATAATGCAGACTGACATCAGTACGAAGTGATCACACAGCACGGGCTGCACAAGGCACAGTGCTGTGAAGTGCAGGTTTCCCATTGCAGACACTGGAACTGTAACGTATATAGTCTAGTCTGTACACTGTAATGTATAATAAAAGAGTTACTCTATCACACAGATGCTGCTGTTTCCACGAACTACAGCCTCCACATCTTCTGCTGTTGCTGCCTTTGAAAAATTCTCAGGAGCATTGGACAGATGGTACATTTTGGCTCTCCATGTACTAAATTTGGGAGTATTTCTGCATCACAGACAAGAATATATCCTGCTAAGAGAGAGAAGACAGGTGACGTGTAGTAATTTTTTATTTTAGAAGTGTAAGTGACCCATGTTCTCTCTAAACTCCAGCTTTATGAACACAAAGTTATTTATGCAGCTTACAGGAACTAATGATCATCTGTTCCTGATAATTAGAGGCTTTTCATTTCATACACTCTTCTCCTCTTTGAAATTAAATTTACCTAAATTTGAAAAGCATATTAACTAACTTTGACCACAAAGCAGCTAATACACTCCTACTGCAAGCTAAAAAAAAAAAAATTTATAACTCTGACAGTTGTAAAAGGAAAGTCACCATCCTTAACACAAAAGGCCAGAGAGAACAAAGTGCTGTATCACTGTCATCTATGTTTAGTAATAGAGGCAAGAACTGAGATACCATCATGTCAGAAAACACACAAACTAAAGGACAAGCAATAGGAAAGCTAGCAGAAATCATTACTTTTGTTTATTTTACCATGCTTCCAAGTAATCCACTACTTGTTACCCAAGTAATGCATCTTCGTATTGGAAGCCTGAGTCTCATATCAATTAACACATGCCAGAATAATTTTAGCTGGTCTCCTGCTCGATTTTTTTTTTTTTGGAGAGAGTGTGTATGTGCACACATTAAGACCTGACAGAAAATTTGGTCTTGTCAAAGACAGGTTAAAAATACACATAAAGGAATATATGTAGCAAAAATGCAAGTTATTCAAAAACTGTTGGATGCTTAAACAAAATTCACTTTATTCCCTACAACCAGTTCTCTCCGTTATCCATATCTTATTGAGCTACATCACGGAAGACTTCACTTCTCATCCTTGTTGCCCCAAAATGCATTTGCCTGCTCTTTGCTGCTTTCCTTACTTAGACTCATTTTTTTCTTTTCGCTTGGGTTCTCCCTGTTCTGACCGATCTCCTCTGAAATCTGACCGTTTCCATTTGTGTTGTTAGCAAGCTTGACAATCCTTGGGTATTTCCTTAAAATGTATTCTTTCAGAGACACACCTAGAAGATATTGTGTACTCTTGTTCCAAGAAAACAACCAGGAAATTATAAAAAAAAATTGTCTGAGAGGTCACAATTTGATGCAAGCTGGGCAAGGACTAGCAGTGGATTTGTAGCCAAAAAGCAATGTTTGCTATCAGAGTATTTAGCCAGGCCTTCCACTGACTGCTTAAAGCCAGTTGCACTGAGCAAGACCAAGCATGGAATTTTACTTCCTCTCTATTATTTTGTTTCTTCTTAGTGCAGTGTCATTTTCTCAATGTGAAGATATAAATAATTAGAAGTCAAGTCATCCACCTCTAATCTGTCTTAACTCAGCTGAGGGTGGCAGTGTATGCTGGTTTCTGTATATTAATATATACATGGAGACTGAACAAGTTGTTAAGTCCATCTTTTTGTTTTGTTATTATTAACAGACAGATAGGACTTCAGGCAGCAATTCTGTAAAAATTCAACATTTTGGATAAGTTATCCATTAAAAAAAAATGCCTTTTATATCCAATACTGATGCAGTTTGTGGTGTGAATGAAGCATTTTATGGTTTTCGTTTTCATGTATCTGATGAAAGAAATAGTACAATATTGACACCCTATACTTAAATGTCAAAGCTTTGCTTTGTGGTTTTTGTAATATTTTGTTTAAATATTGAAGTGCCACAAAATTGAAGTCTGAAAATGCTATGTTTAAGTTCTTTGCTTTTACATTCGTATTGCTTCTAGCACAGCCATAACTTCTGCTATCAATCCATTTGTTCATTTTGGTATAGAATAGAATGAGCAAATATTGGTAATTCAGCTTCTCTTAAACTATACCTAAATCTTGAGCACCCTACATTACGTTAGAAGATGCCCAAACTAGTTTAAAATGTGCTAGCTCACACACCAGAAGCTTAACTTGATATAAATTCTTACTATAATTCATGCCACTTTATACTTTCAGTATGTTCCTGATAAGTTAGAGACAAATCCCTCAGATAAACTGAGAATCTAGAGAGGCCTAAAGGGATCCCAGGCACCTGAAACCAAGAGGAAAATCCTATAGGTTTTCACTGACTATGAATCCTTAAAAATTCGCTCTGCCAGCTTTGTCCCCTTTCCAGAAAGAGCGGTTGCAGTGCCAGTGTCTAAAAGCAGCTTGCTGTATATGGGCCCCCCTCTTCTCCAGTCCACTCCCAGAAGCCAGGGATGAGGTACCCAAGTCCTCGAGAAGGATGCCATTTCAGATCCAGCTCTTCCCAGTGCTATGTTCTGACCAGATGAGACAGTTCCTTGCCATGTTGGTTACTCTGCTACCATCCTGAGGCAGCCAGCTGTCTAAAATTGCATTTACGAGGCAGTCTGAGGACAGCTGACTCCTCTCCACTGGTCAGGAATAGAGAGAAATGTGGCCTTACTTCTAATAGTAGTTTATTCCAGTGGAAGTGGAGATGATATAGCTGTTTAAGGACTACAAAATGTATCTGTTTAGATTAACCAGATCTTTTAACAAATACCTCCCTGTGAAGGCATTTCTGTCCCTTCAAAATATACAGCTGGTTCAGAAGAGAAGAATTGGAATTCCCTCGCTTAAATTCACCTCAAAACTTCTGAACACACATTTGTACTTTACTGGGACATAATACAAGTATCATCATAGGCCAGCATGACCATCTGCCTGACCATCTTGTCCCTTATAGAAGACCCACAACTCACCTTGCTGTGCTTTGTAGAGCTGATCACCCTTGAAAGGGTTCTGTTCGGAAATGACTGTTCAATACCAGCTCGGCAATGTGCAGTTCTGTATCTGCTGCCTTTTCCCAGGGCCAGAATCAATTCAAGCCCCACATCAGAGCGTAGCTCCTTATAGACAGTTCCATACGATAGTGGGAAATCTGAAACAAAGTATGGAAAGAAAAGTAGGCTGAGTAGCCTATACATAACCCTTTTGACATTTCCATCACAGATGCGCAATTTTCACTTTCTATACTTTTTATAAAGTTTTGTGGGTTTTTTTTTGTTTTTTCTGTTTTTTTTTAAGCAGAAGGAAACATTACAGTTTTCACATGCTAGGGACTACAAATCCATATTTTTGAACATATGACAAGTGACTACAGTTGTAATTCCCATTCTTGCAGAAGGCAAGATCACTTGCTTCAAAAAAACAACTTTGTGGACAAAAACATCTTTACACATGAAGTTGGGTTCTGAGTGAGCTGGAGTTGTTGCAGGAGTACACAGCTGTCCAGACCTGAATTCCTCCTCCTGTCCCCCTCTGCTCAGGAGGGAGCACGCATGTATGGCACAATGCAAAGTATACGTCTGTCTGCAGCTGTCCTGGTAGACTACACATGATGTCAGGCCCCCGGTGTCCTATCAGCTGGAACACTCCTAAACCTGGACGGCCTCTTTTTTGCACTCCAGTTGGCAAGGCAGAGTATCTTGCCAAGTCTTCACCCTCCTTAGCCCTTGCCAGGTGATTTCACAGTGAGCCAGCAATTACTCAGACTGGCAGGTGGTCAGGTCCTGTGTCAAAGACATTTATCTCATTTACAAGCAGAAGATTCCCCAATGAATAATTCAGAAAGAAATAATCACCTTCATGGTCCATTTTTCCAATTCAAGGCTCTGTCTCTAACAAGCACGCGCTGAACCTTGTGAGACATGTTGACTATAGAATTAATTGTTCAAAAATCACTGCGGATAGCATGCACGCAAACATCACCCAGTGATTTTACTTACTGCTAAAGGCAAAAAGCAACCTCTTGGTCCAAACCCCAGTGAAATCAGATGAGGTTTTTGCTATCAACTTAAGATGGAGCTGGACTGGAGCTAATAAACTGAACCCATAATGTCCACTGTTCATAGGCTCTCATTGTGACACAAGTTAAATCACCAGCCTTTTGGAAGCTACGTGTTATTTTCTTTTCAACAGCCACAGGGCACAGTGATCTGCACAAAGCTTATAAAAATAGCAATAGCTACAATATGTTATTTCCCAGCAAATCCAAGGCTAAGGAAGGTAAAGTTGATGTCAGCAATGTTTTCTTCTTCCCTCCGTTTCCTAAATTAGATTTGCCATACTTCATAAACACGTGGGTAAGTCTGTTTTCTCCTAATTTGTGCATGAATCTCTATTATGAATATATTAAGACAGTGCAGAGACCCTATTTCTTACATCTGTATAATATCCCATGGGTTGCCTTACTTTGTACAAATGAAATGGCTGAAGTTTGGGCAATTAGATTACACAAGAAAAGGATAATTTGTGTTAAATAGCAACTCTGATGAAAAAGAGTAGAAACATAACCTTTTTTCCCCCCAGCCTTTTTTCATACTGAGAATGGCTAGCAAGATCAGTGTAATTGTGATGTCTAGCCCCAATCCTTTTATATCTGAAGGAGGGTAGGTAGGACCAAACACAAGTCTGTTTTTTCCTAACTACATCAGCTAGTCTAACACAAAAATATTATCACTCCTCCCAAAGCGTCCCTGAAGAACAACAGTTTTAAACACAGGAGGAATGAAGGAATAACCTAAAAACCTTGCACACTAAATTATGTAACAGGCAAAATAGGCCTGTAGATTTTTGGCTTTATGGCAAGTAGCATAACAGACCACTGGTTTTCTGTACAACTAAGATGTTTAATTGGACATTTGCAGACCTGACATCCCAGTTGCCTCGGTTTCCAGAATCCCCCACGAGACTCCCTGGATGAAATTGGGCTGACAGCACGATGGCACCTGAACTGAATAAAAACTGCAGGCATCTTGGGCTACAACCCTGCCAGCGCTCTCAGTCTCCACCTGTAAAATGGAGGTGAGTGCCCTCTAGCCAACTTCAGCCATTCCCCAACACCCTCCAGTGAAGAGTGCAGTCCCTATATGAAAAGTATTGACACCATTAAAGCACTTTGCCTGCTTCATCATCACACAGAACACAACATCTTAATGCTTAACACTACCATTAGTGCAAGTTAATATTATCAAGTAACAACGATTCTCAGTCTTGAGAAAATGTTGATGAAATTGGTCACTGTGCCTGGGTATGACAACAGTACCGATATACACAGACTAAAAGCTTCATTCTGAAAAACCCAGTCTGAACTGGCACTGAAAGCTGGAAGCCAGTTCTGGATCCAGGTTTCCCAGATGGACATTGTAAAGTCAGCCAAAGCCTCCATGCCTGAACATTTCTTCTTGCACACGTCTCAACTTTGCAGCTTCGATAGCGCCAAGGCAGACAAGCATGATGATATTTCATTGCAAACATAGTTTTATAGAGCCACTGGTTGTTAGGATACAGCTTTGTTCACCACAGTTAACCATACCATCTCAATTCATCTCGCATCCACTGTACCATAAATCTGTTAATTAAGGAAAGACTCATCTTCTACTGTAGTATTTCTGTAACAGCCTTCCTCCTAGGCGCATATTCAGTTATGTTTCTTTCACTGTACTGTGTCAGCTTTATATTTCCACTGGTCACAGCTAATTAGGACTGAGTGAGCTATGCTACTGTAGATCTAAAATGTTCTTGTTATAAGCAGCTCATACCCATCTCCTGCCTGTGTCCCCAACTTGGGAGGGTGGGAAAAACCTCCTGAAGAAGCAGGACCCTCTGTTGCAGCCTCCCTGCTTTCCCAGCCATAGCCACCACTTTCTGCAGCCCCCTAAAAGCCACCCAGGAGAAAAGACAAAGCAGAACTTGGACCCGGCTCAGCTGGTTTCAACACCAAAGCCTGTACCCAGCTGCAGGGAAGTGCAGCCCATATCCAGTAGATCAGATGTGAAGAAGTGGTAGAGCAGAGGATCTCCACGACTGAACACTTGCAGAAGGGGCCATTTGGTCACCATTAAGCTACGTGCCATTACCAATGCTGAAAGCCAGTACAAGGACTATCTGCTTTGCCCATAAAATTTCCCTGTATTTTCTGTAATTATATCAGTGAAAACGAGGGCTCTTAATGGGGTTATTTATAATCTTCCTCTGAACCATCCTTTTTACTCTTTAGCCATTACTGCATAAAGATCTTTACTTCTGCACAGGGAATTTCTTTACTAGCTGGGTCAATTCTTCTAATAGTGTATTGGCTGGTCCTTTATTAGAGGAAAAATTCAAGATCTGTTAAAATAAAGGAAAAGGTCCCATATGGGTGAATGTTCTTTGGGTTAGGTCCTTGTGGAAGCTTTTTCTCCTCCTGATATTGCAGAGTAAATTTCCATGGACCAAACATTATTGAGGCAACCCATTAATAGCAAAAAAAAAAAAAAAAACAAAAAAACAACCAAAAACAAAAACAAAAAACCAAACACATTCAATTTTCTTCCCTTCTCGTCTGCGGTGCTGTCACATCAACTTGTCTTCTGTGAGACTGATAGACCGTGGCCACTGAGGACACGTGTATGTTGTCCACAACTGAAGGAGAGACAGTGAATATCTCACAAAACACTTCTTTCCTCCAAAACAGGTTGTAGAGACATACATGGTAGTTCAATTGTGCATTAAGGCACATGGTACCTGCTCCTCCCTGTGGCACTTTATCCTCTACAGAAAAAAACATCACTGGCAGAGCCAGGATCCCTGCCAGGCAGAACCACGCAGTCCAAGCACCTCTTCTACTCACATTTCTCATCTGTCCCAGGGAGCTGTCGAGGTGATGATCAGACAGCTATGCAAAACACTATTTTACTAGTGCCTTGTCAATACAGCTAAAGGGTCTTGAAATACTTTTCCTGAACAGCCCACAGATCCTCATCCTCATTCTTCAACTACAGACAGACCTAAAAATCCCTTTTCCTTACCTCAGCTTTCAGTGCACTGGCTCACATAACAAGAGCTTCTCAAAACTTCTCCACACATTACAGATTGTCCTTGTATTGATGAAGAAAATTATTTTTTAATGTTTTTAAAAAAAAGAAAGGCACTTCTAAATTATCAGATATTTGGGTCTGAAGTGTGAAGCCATCTTGCAGCTCACACCTTGAATTCATTGTGGTATTTCCCCAAGGATGGTGTGCTACCCAGTTTCGCTCCCAACCAGCAACTTTACAAATTGACAAACTGTAAGAAGAGCTTCTGCTACAGAGTGAAGAATCAATAGCTGTCTACTTGGATAGCCTCAAAAAGCGCTTAACTTTTAATTGAATGCTGGAAAAGAAATTGCAATGCACAAGAGCTCAAAACAGCATGAAGCCTGCATAATTATCTTCCTCCTTGCAGTTCCTTATGCAGACCGGAGACTAATTAAACACATGTGCAGGCTAGAAAATGATTTGCAAAGATATGTCTTTCGTCAGTTTGCAAGGGGACCTAACCAGAAGGCAAGCACCAGCAAGGAACAGGAGCCATTGCCAGCTGTCTTGTATTGTCATTTTCACTAGTACCTTGGCTTTTAATTTCACCCATCTAGAGCAAAGACAAATTAGATTTTGCATCTGCTTTGCAACAAGGTGAACCAAGTTCAGGACAATGGTGAATTCAGGCCCCAGGCTTCAAGAGTAATGTTAACACATATGAAGGAGTTTTAAAGCATTTTGGTGCTGGCTTCATGTACTATACAAATATATTTTTCATTATAAAGCTATCTATCCTAACATGACCTCTTTATAACATAGAAGCAAATTAAAATAAACAATTTTCCCCTTCTATTGCAGAAAGGCAAAACCACATAAGGCCTTGCAATTTTAAAAGCCGTTCTTTAATATTTACCATGCTAGCAAAAAGGTCTAAGGCACCTACTAAAAAGCATATTTAATAAGAGTATTATCTCTAACAGGCAATCACTACCTACCTCTTCTCCCTCCTTTCCAGGAGAACAAAAAAGATCTCAGCCTCCTCACCAAGGCCTTAAATCATGTCTCTTTTCACATCCAAAGTGAAAGCACCTGCTCAGGCTGGCTCCCAGCTGGCAGCATTGAATTAGAGCCCAGCAACCATTGCCCTAATAGGAGGCAATATTATTAACTTTAATTCGTTCACATCAGCACTGATCAGAAGCAGTTACTGAATATCAGAAGACATTGGGATGTCAGTACGTGGCGTTCAAGGCCAGTGTAATTACCACAGAAACAAAGGATGCTGTGATCAGTCCAAACAATTGCGTGTGATTAGAATGGAAAATTCTGATCTTATTGTGGTTTTCGTCCCACATGCAGCATCTGAAGACTCACGTCTTTCAAAGGTTTGTGGTTTCTGTAAGCCTGGAGTCCAGAAAAAAAAGTGTCAGCTGCTCCAGAAACTGTAGCTGGCAAGTATGTTTTTAAGGTGATGATGACAATCTTCAAATGGTATTTCCCACCAGTGAACCACTGTAGGACAAGAGAAGAGGAGACTACACTGCTCATAAATGATGCTGTTCCAGGCCTTCTAAGCCCTGTGCAAATTAAAATGAAATTTGAAGTATTTTATGGCGCTGTGCGGCTCTGGCAGAATAGTTCAGTGCCACTTTAGGATCCCAAGAGGGCTGGTGGAACAAGACTGCAAGACTTTGGATGTGTCATTCTCTCTAATAAAGCATTCCTTTTAGATATCCAAAAGCCTGAAATCCCACAAGCAGAGGGATGCCTCCCTGAAAACACGTCTGCTGCCAGAGGGGCTGTAGTAGAAGTTGGGAGGGGAGAAATCTTCCAGGATGAATGATCCTGTCTCATCTTTACCGGCGATTGCACTCCATCATCATTTTTAAACCTCCCATTTAAGTCAATGCACTGTTATATCCTCCATTTATTTCCCTGGCTCCTCTCCTCCTGCCAGACATCCCCTTTCTCCCTCCTCTGCCTGGGGAGCACAGCGAGGGTGCAGTGCTGGCAGGTGGCTGGGCTCTTTTGCTCTCACCCGAGCGCCCTCCAGACCAAGTCCCTTTCGTTAGCATCGCTTCCCCCCAGCCCGGCGGGAACTTTCTGTCCCCAAACTCCCAAAAAGCCGTAAGTGGGAGGGAACAGCAGGGACGAGAAGGCTAGTTGCTCGCGTGTGTCCTCGCCGTGGCAAATGCCTCACTCAGCTTCAGCCCGGTGAACACCAGCTGGCCAGGCGTGGGCTGCCTGCGGCCGCTTCATGCCGTAAAACACCCCAGAGCTGCCAGAAAGTAACATTTCGATTTTCAACCGGGTGAGAACCTCAGCTCTGGAGGAGCTTTGCAGGGCCTGGCGGTGTGTGCGCGCTACCAGACTGCTCCCTGCCCCTCCGTGCCCTGCACTCCCCTGCTTGCGCGGCCCGTATAGCTCAGCACCTATAGCTCGTGCAGGATGCACAGCTCCTGCCAAGCCAGCCGGGGCTGCTGCAAGTCCCCATCACACGGCCGATGCTGCCACCCTAATGCAAAACAACGAATCTCTCTGCGCCAGGAGGAGAAACCTCCGGCCCCAGCCCTGCACCCTCGCCCCACAGCCCTGCGGGGAACCAAGCTGGGGGCATGGACCTGGTGGGGGGGGAACATTTTGTCTGCTGATGTTCAGAGATTCGAGAATAGGAACAATTGGCCTCCCGCAAGGCACGGAGGGGTTGTCAGAAAGCCTGTCCCAGGCTGGTAAAATGGATGCACAGAGCTATAGGGGCGGCCCTCGCTGAGGGGTAGCGGGGAGAAGAGAGGCCTCTTGCCCCTCTCAGCCCCTGCGTGGTCAAACAGAGGAGCCATGATTTGTTATACGCTCTTTCTCACGGTCGTATGCTGTGAAAAGAAACCTTCAAAGAGTCTCCAGCAGGGCATTAAACCGATGGAAAAAAGACTTAGCGCTGTCATTGTTACCCCTCTTAAGACCTTAGGTAACGTGAATACTTTTTAAAAGCCCAGAAACGTGCAGAATAGCAAAACTCAATGCTCTTGCCTATGAGGCTAGCATTTTCTCGCAGTGACTGTTTCGCTCATTTCCCCCGAAGTGACGGTTCCCCCCCCCGAGCGGGCGGCGGGCCCGCTCCCGCCAGGCGCATGGCAATGCTGACATCTGCTGACGGCAGCGCAGAGCCGCCCGCGCATCTCCCGCGGCCGCGCATCTCGGCTCCCCCCGCCGCGCCTCCTCAGCAGCAGCTGGGGGGTACCCGAAACACGCGTACCCGAAAACTGCGGACACACAACCCGTGGCCGTGAGGTTGCAACCCCAGGGAACGATCCGGAGTGCAAATACTGATAGGAGGGCGTGTTGCACTTGGTCTTCTTTTTGTTACCGGGCTAAGGTACCTTCAAAATACACATTCTCAGTGCAGGTAAACATTCGCTTTCTTTAGGAGACCCACAGGACTTTTATGCATTAATTCTCCCCCCCTCCTAGATTTATTTTCTCTATTAAGTTTTACACTGCTCCTTTCATCCAATTAGTACTAAAATCTTCTCTTTTTTTTTTCATCACGGTGCAGATAGGAAACATGTTTTATTTCCTGCAGCAAGAAAGAATAAACTGCCAAAAAAAAAAAAAAAAAAAGCTTTAAAGATTACAAATGAAGCTTAGAAGAGTGTTTGTGCCTCTGCTGCGGCATTTGAACGTTGCATCTCTAGTGACATTCGGGAGCCCCTTGTTGTGTACATTATAGGAACCATCAGTGGGGGGAGGAATAAACCTTGAAGCTGCAAACCGAAGGCAATACTGAGAGGCACCAGCAATTAATAGAAACAGAAAAATTGCGTATGGCTGTGCATCTGTTAGGCAGGATAAGCAGCATCCACTGCTTCCACACACGGCAAAGCAGGCAAAGTGGCTTTCACTTGTGTGTCCAAAAGTTGCAAAAGTTTACTGTAAGATGAGTTATTCCTTATTACGTTTTTTTTTTTTTTTTAAGTGCCCTTATTGGAGCAGTCTCAATTATAAGCAATGATTTTATTTTTAAGCCCATACTACAGCCATTCCTGCTAGTATCTCCTCGATGCATTATGCACAAAAAGCAGCTATTGGTGCAAAGTACAACTGACTTCTGAAATGATCCTGCCGTTTCTGACGTATCTCATCAAAAGTCACTTGAAAATAACAGAAGCTTGGGGCTTGTCATTCCTCTCGCATCCTTATCAATATTCAGAGCTAGTATGCATGAGGCCCTGCTGTGGTGCATTGGCATGAAACTATGTAAGATCAACACCTGATGAGCATTTTAACTATAATACAAGGTGTATTTAAGCTGGAGTGATGGTTTTGGTGAGGCTCTTGGGAGGAAGGTAGCAGCTGGGCTGGTCTGAAATTGTCTGATGAAAGACTTCATCAAGGAGAGAAACTCCTCAGGCAGGTTGGTAATGGTAGGGCTCTCTGGTATGATGGAGAGCGTGAGCCAAGTCCCTCTGTTGCTCAGTTTGGGCTCAGATCTTTTTCCTGCTTCCTTTGGTGTGGGCTGAACTGGAGGAGCAGTGTCTCTTCTCCCTGTTTCAACAAAGTTGTGTTCTCCTGAATTGGAAAGGGGCTGGGAGAGGGAGGGGAATCTCAAAAAAAAAAGCCTCCTTTTTGCAAGATAGGAAAAAAGTATCTCACTGAGTTGTTCTCTATCCTAGTATTTATACTGCAACACCATCTTCCTCTTGCAACACATTTGCTATACATAAGTACCACAAAGAGCTATTTGTTTGGTGGGTGGATGGAGGACGACCAGTTGTCTCTTTGCAGTTAGTTCTGATTTTCTCCTTGCAGGAGCTCACGCGTCCCTCCTGCACGGGAGTGCAGTGTCTCCTGGGATGATGCTCATTTGTGTTAGGAAAACATTTGCAGACCCTCAGTAGGGAGGAGAACTTTGTGCTGTGGGTGCTGAGCACAGGAAAGCTCTCAGATAAGTGGGAGGGAGGAGGAGGAGGAAGGACTGCATGAGCCAGCAAGGTGGGGGCCAGGAGTCTGTGGGATCCTAGTGGCCACGGACCCCCCCCCCCGCCACCACTTAGCAATGGGGACGTGAGCTAACACATTGTCATCTTGGCTGAAGTTCCTTGGGGAAAGAAGGGGTCTGGAGAGTTTCCAGGAACCTCCAGCCCTTTCCCTGCAGCACAGGAGGTGCCACCTGCAGCCCCTAAACTGGGGGAGACTATGGCTTATGTGGGCAAGCTGCTTTGGGGGAGATGCACTGCTTTCTGACACAATAAGGAAATAAAACCTAGCTGTCTCTAGATGGAAAGAAGAAGAAAGCATGGAGCACAATGCTCTTCTGTCCTCGTTTAGAGCACTTGGGTGCTAAAACCCACGGTGCCTCAGCAGAGCAGAGACAACGTGGTGCTGGATCGCGGCTGGCTGCTCCCAATCAGGTACCTCCACGGGTTTCTGGTGCACCTACAACCAGCACCTTCCAACTTAAGGAGAGGTGGGGAAAAGTATTTTGAAGCAATAATATAATCCCACTCTATTTTTTCAGTGTATGAGGTAATGAACCTCTTTAGTGCTTAAAGGTGCTGTGAGGAGTTGCAGGGCATGTGTGAATGCCAACGTTTTATGGAAGGGGTGGTTTTACTGCCAGCAGACTTTAAAAAAAAATCCCTGCAGTTTATATTAATAAGACTGGATGTTATTGCGTGTCAGGAGTTATTGTGATTTATAAAGTACTTCTTACTTGGTGTGTAATGAAAACACTTGGCGCTCAGTCCCAGTCACTAACGGGAGATGATAGTAGCTTTATCTGCAATAGCCAACTTGACCTGGAACCTTCTATCATTTTTAATGATATTTTAGTGCTGCCTTTTGCTTTCACCTGAGCTTAGGGTAGCCTCAACTTTCCTAACGTGAATAAATAATAGAATCCTTTTTATAAAAGAAGGAATTTAACAAAAAACTACACCGCTTGGTACTAATGCCCCAAACTGCCCTGCACCGTGACTGCAGATCCTTATTGTGCAACACTGCGGAGTTGGTCCTTTAATAACATGCTCCCAGGCCTCTCATTCAGGACTATTATTCTTCTGTTGAGAATTTGACACATATTAAAGATGCCAAAAATATAACAAGGGGAAGAGGGTGGAGATGGGTGTAAGTAGATGAATGGGTCCAGAGCTAAGTAATTGGTCCCAAGTGTGCTGCTTTGAAAAACCACCCTGTATTTAGCACCAAAAGTGTATTGCTGTGAGTGGGGAAAAGACACTTTCAGAAGGGGACTCCTCAGGACCACACTAGGTTATTCTTTGCCCCAAAAGCGTGGGCATATATACAGAATTTTAAAAAGCAAGAGAGCTGACGTGCACAGGGCTACCTTTGCTACTCCCCTATTCAGCTCTTCTTTAAATGATAAGGTAAAGTATGGGTATGGCTCGGGAACTCGGTATCGCTAGCCCTGCAAGGGTAGGGCTGGCTCCTAAGATAATGCCTTCTCCTGTGGGCTCCTGCCATGGGAACACAACCCAGCATAAAGCTTTCTACCTGTGCACCACCTTCGCAACCCGAGCCATTTCAGTGCAGCCCTACGGTGTTCCTGGGGTTCAGAGCACGCGGGAATTGCCGGGAGAGCAAATTTCCTGCGCGGAGAAAAGGTGTCAGAAATAGCTCCAGCCTGAGCAAAGCCCCAGTGCACGCTCATACTGCACTGACTCCATCTAGCTGCACGGAAAGTTATAGTTAAGAAAAAGTCGGGAGCAGCTAGTGCATCCTGCGGGCCTGACTGCAGCCAGGCTTCTGCCCTCCCCTGGGAGGAGCGGCCCCCTTCTCCTGCAGGGCTGCGTTTCCTCGCTGCACATCACGCTTGGGCTGCTTGGAAGTTGGATCCTGGAAACAAATACGATATAACTCTTTCCTAGGGGTAGGGAAAAGAGCTTCCCTCCTGGGAAGGCTGAAAAAAAAAAAATCTCATAAAAACCCAGAAACGTGGTCATTTTGGCGAGGGTGGGTGGCGGCACCTGATCTCCTTTGGATCTCTTGCCTTGTCCCTGATCAGGGCTGGCCCCATCCAGCCCCTCTTGCCACGGAAAAAGCTCCTGTCAGGCTCTCCCTGAATTTCCACACCTGTAGAACCCTGTGAGCTGTTTCACCAGCGGCTGGGACGTGTGGTAGGGCCAAATCAAGATGCTGGTAAAACCCGGCTGAAAGAAATTGCTGCTAGATATATTGTCATTGCACTTGGCAATCCAATCTTTTAGGTTGTGCTTATTTTATAAGTAACTGCAAGAACAGGTCGAAGGCAGAAATACGATGTAAAAGGGGAATAAAGATAAAATACACTTAACTTTAGGCAATGAGTGCAGTCTTCCTTTGAGATAGGAAGGCATATCAGGAAAATGGCAAGGAATAGTCTTCTATAGAATCACTGCAGCAGCCACTGAGAGTCAAGTACAAGGGATGATACAATTACCTTAGAGAATGGCAAATATTTTACAGGTAGTCTCCCTCTGAAATGCGGGTGGAGAATGACCACAGATGCTTACAGGAGACTTAATTGTCCTTGCCAGCAAGGCTCATTATCCATACATAAACATATGTGCTGCTTCTTAACAGCAAAGTGCATTTTTTCAAGAGAATATTTTAAATCTGAACTGCTTGAATGTCAAATTAGTTGAGTCTGGCTTCATTTTAATTACACCAGCCATTGGATTGTGCAGGAGGATGAGAGATGTGCTACTTTTGTAGGCAGAAGAAGAAATGTTTGCAAAATTACTACCTCTAAAACATTGCTCTGTCATTCAGTGTTGCCACAGGAGCAATGTCAGAGGACAGTAATGAATCTTAATGCCTGTTTCCGTGGGTTTTTGCTCAGGGCCTCAGCAAGGGTTGCCTTTTTAAGAGGTTTCTGCCTCTCATTGATTGAAACTATATAAAGTGAGAGCTGTACCTTGGGTCTGTTGCCCTACACCTCCTGCAATCCCTTATACCAGAGCAGGCAGGTGGAAAACACAGCCAGGTTAGACTAATAACTTTTTTAATCCCTGTTCTGCATTTCTGTGAGGCGCTGGAGAGCGGACCTTGGGGAAGCAGGCAATTTCCTGTAGGTATTTAACAAGGTGTGGCAGGAAAATGGGGCAAGGGCAGCTGCTCTGGAGGCAGAATTGCCAACTAAGAGGTTTTTCCTCCTCAGGCTCCATTTATAACCACCTTGCCCGTGATGAAGATGTGGCCCAGGTACTTCAAAGCAGGTATAATGTTGGGAGTGGGCTCAGAAAGAGCAGCCTTTGAAGTGTGAACTGAAGAATAGTGGGTTGGGCATGGGATGAGTGGGGAGGGCATCCTGACCAGTGGAACAGGTTAGGTGAAAGGAGGGAGGGGATTTTCTGGTTTGTTTTTTTTTTTTTTTTTTTTTTTTTTGTTTTGTTTTGTTTTGTTTTGTTTTGTTTTTTTTTACTTTTTGTCAAGCTATTGTATCAATGTTAACCAGGAGACCTGTTGGCACCTCTTCAGCTTGATCAGATTTTTCAAATAATAAAGTTAACTGTGGCAGTAATCAAACTGCTGGATATGGTAATGGGTGAAGTATAATTGAAACATGCCAGCACGCAGCTGCTGTCAGACGGTGCTCGATGAACAACAGGGCTGTCGCAGGCTGGTGTTCACTCCCCACCTTTTTCATGGGAAGGAGTGAGCAAAACCCGTTTCAGCAGTCAGCTAGGCCCGATACCCCAACCTTGCAGAGCTCAGGCAATCCTCCACTTCACAGAAAATCAAATAACATCATCAGGGTTATTTTGCACATACCCCAGTCCTTGGCATAGTGCCACAGGTGGTGCCACCACTGCAGCTCAGCAGAGCAAAGGGATGCTGGTAACACGCAACCTCTGCTGTCTCCCCACAGCCTGAGCATGGCACTTCTAAAGTACAATTGGTGATTTCTTTTTTTTTTTTTTTTTTATTTCCTCAGACTGAAAAAGATGCCCAGGACAGCACAGACGCGTGTTAGTGTGAGATGCATCCTTGCATGGGATTCTCCCATAAGCAGAATGGCAGATTTTACAAACGTGTAGTTGAGGTGTCTTTTTCTAGTCGACGGCTCATTACATTTGAGTGTGGATTTGGGGGATGATGAAAGCCAAAGTTAGTGCTGAAAGCCTTTAAAAAGTCCATCTGTCCTTGCACTGTAAACTCAGCAGGAGAAGCTCTGAGGTGTGGGAATGGAAACCCAATGCCTGCAGCAAGTCTCTCTCAGCTCATACTGTTTGCAAATAAATGTTAATAATGTTTGAAACTCTTAAAATTCAGAGTTCAGTCTACGATCCTCAGACAAAAAAAAACCTAAAAACTTTAAGAATTAATTCAGGATTTCCTTTGTCAGAGCAAGGCCGTGAACTGAGGCTCTGCAGCCTCCTGAGTGCTGCTTCCAAAATCTTGAGCCACTTGGTGGTACTCCTGTCAAAACCGGGAGGGGAAATACATGAGTGATGGCTGTTCCTTCTAAATTAGCACCGAAGCGGGGAGTCCTGTCTGCTTGTACAGAATAAAACGTCATGTTGGTAGGGCTGCTGTTTGCTGAGCAGTTCAGACTATAACCCGTGTCAGACTCCATGCACAGGAGGAACACAAGTAGCATGTTTCATCCCATCCACTGCCAAGAACAGCAAACCAACATCTGCAATCAAGCCCAGGTGTTAAACAAACAAACAAACAAGCAAAACCCCCCAACAAAGCCGAAATATAACTGACCAAGCATCAAGAGATTAAAAACCAGAAAAAGACATTACAGTCCATCACAATCCCCACCTCTCTTCTTGCCAGTGTCTGGGCTAACATTCTCACTCTTCCCAGCTGAAGGTTCCCAGCTTTAACTTTTTTCTACCTCCATCACTACTGTGAGCTTTTACTCCCAGAAAAAGGAGATTTCTAACTTCAGTGGGACATCTAGAAAACAAAGTGATGTCCCAAGACTGAGGCTGAAGTCACAAACAGGAGCAATGCTAACACACTGAACAGAACAGGGACAAAACAAACCAGACAATTACAGGAACACCCAACATATTTATATCTCCCTCATCCTTAGTGAGACACAAAAAAAGGCACAACCCCACAAAAGAAAATCCTCTGGTTAGTACAGGGCGTGACTAGCGAGCGCATCTGAGCCCCACTGGCTATTCCTGCTCCTGCGGAGGGAGCGGTGTCTGCAGCCCCACAGCATGGCCAGAGCTCGAAGGAGCTTGGGGGGGACAAGAGGGGACACAGGGCTGGAGGAACACCTGAGGACAAGGGGTGCTGCCAACGTCTTGCCCTTGTTTGGATTCCAAACCCCTCAGTATTTGGCTTTTCCCCTGTATTCAAAAATTATGAGCCAAGTCCTGCAAAAACGAAGTCAGTGGTTTTAAAGAAAAGCATCCCAAAACAGGATTTTTCATTGATCTGTTTGTTTTCTTTCTTTCTTTGCACCCGTTAAGCTAAACCAGGGTTCTCCATAAACATGAGAGCTATGCGTTTGCCTCTGAAAAACTATGAAATCTCTTGGGATGCTGACAGAGAGTCTGGTGACGGAGGACATTTGGCTGCAGCTGGAGGAGGTCTTCAATTACCATCAGCTACAACCTGAGGTCTGGGGCTTGTTAAGGGAGGTGTATTTTTTGTTTAAAAGCCCCTTGCACACCACCTGTGAGTGCCCTGGGTGTGGGAGGGAGGAGTTTGAGGTTTTGGCCCTTTGTGGGTGCAAAGCTCCTTGGTTAGTCCTGTTGTATTTAGCCTTTGGGGGATTTGGAGGTCTGTTCTCTGGCTGGTCCTCTGTGCCTGTGATGGTTTTTTGGTCCTGGTCATAGCTGGTAGCTGCTGCTGGCAGAACATGGGGTGAGTTTCTTACAGCGTGGCCCAAGTCCTAACTCGCTCCTCCAGGAGCGAGCGGAGTATAAATAAGGACAATAATATTCCTTGTTTGTGCTAGTTTGGCTTTTTCTCTTACCTTGCTTGCTTGTAAGGAGATGACTGGCCCTGTGTGCCCAGCTTTCTGCAGCAAAACACTCACAGAGCCCAGTCTCAGCCCAGTTGTAGTCGGGGTAGAAAATCCTCACTTGGACTAACGAGGTCATAAATCTTCTTCAGTCCCACACTGGGCTGATTTCCCTTCCAAGGAGTTTGCCTGGAGCCTCTGAAATTGCTGGAGTCTCCTACTGTGTGTAGATCAAAGGGAGCAGCTCTCAGTGATAAAGGTAGGAGCTATCAGGACATCAACAAATAAATTGGATTCCCAGCCAAGCTGTCAGAGCCTGTGACTGAGCGCAGGGTGGGTGACAGCCAGCCATTATTATGATGATGAGGGAAAGTACCATATTTGAGATGATCTCCCCCGATCTTGCTCCTCCCAGGTGTTATGCACACAGAAGGTCTCTGCCCTGAAGATCTTGCCACTTGAGCAGGGTTCCATGGGGTGGCAGGGAATTGCTCCAGGTTATGTGATGGCTCAGGGCAGAGCTAAGGATAGAGGTGGGCTTTGCCAGTTGCTGTCCTGGCAGAGCTCGCACATAGCTCCCACAACAGGAGCGGGGCCATCAGCTCCCATACTGCTCGTGCAGGAGGAGGGACAGTTTGTAAAAATAACCAACAGTTTCTCTTTTCACCTATCCTTGCTCGGTTATCTATTTCCCAGGGGATTTTTCCTGAAAATACCGATGCCGTAGCCTTTGTGCATGTGGGGCAGGCTTCCTCTAACGTTTGGTCTCATCCCACCAAAAGCATTTCACGTGTCAGCTGCTTCCCCTGCTCTCCCCCTTGCGCCTTCCCGGGGAGCATGGGCTGCAGCCTCCTCCAGCTGCGCTGCCTGAAAGGGCTTTGCCGAAGTCTTGCATACAAATTTGCTGCCGTCAAGGTTTTCTTTGTTTTCCCTTAGCTGAATTATTGTGAAAATTTAAATTTAGTAAGAGAAGAGCCTCAAAAGTCTTGGCTTCTGTGCTCAGGGAGAGAGATTGCTGCTTCTTTGAAAGTTTTCCTAAAACGTGCCTGTTGCAGAAGGAGAACCCGTGCCACCGCCTGCTTGGCTTCTCTCTTCGCCGATTTTGGGATGCTCAGGTGCTGTTTCAGGGCGCACCGAGGAGCTTTCCGTTGCCGGCGAGCCTGCAAAGAAAGCCCGCTCTGCGTGGGTGACTATTTTATTTTCTTTCCTTTTTTCTTTCGCCCGCCCCAGCCAGAGCCTTGGCACAACTTCTGGAGCTCCTACGTTGCCATCTGACTGCGGCGCGTGCCTCGCGCGGCGGTTGGCGCCCGCGGGAGGGCGGCTCGGGCACGGCTGCTACCAGGGAGCCGTGAAGTCTCTGCCCGGCGTCAGGGCTGGGGTGCCACAGCGTGCAGCCAGCCCGGGGTTCGCACGGGTGATCTCCCTCCTGTTTCCCCCCAGCGCCCTAACAGGATGCTCCTCTCTGCAGAAGAGGGAGCAGAGAAAGGAAAAACAATATTCAGGCTTCTGCAAGATGTGCCGTGTGTTAGCTAGCTTGCTTCCAGTGACTTAGGGGGGATGTCAGCGTCGTTTCACCTCTTGCTTATTTTTGAGACTGGGCAGAACTCTTTCCTTATTTGTCACTGCAATTGCATAACATGCATCGCTTCCCTTCCTCCCTTAAAGAAATTGCTTTAAAAATCATCAGCTTTTTTTTTTTTTCCTTCTTTCAACTAATGGCAAAAGGAGACTCTTCTGTTACTGAAACATACTCGTTGGTTAATTGTATGCCTGTGTACTTCTGAATATGCGCAGAGGGCTGTGATAATCCCAAAATCTGCTGCAAAAGGCAGCCTCGTCTCTCTGTCCTCTCTCCTGTGAGCAGCTTGTGGCAACTTGAAGTTTAAATAGCTGGGGGCACTCAGGGATGGGTTATTAGCACATTTAAATGTTTCTCCTAAATGCTAGGAAAGGCCTCAGTAGGGGAAAAAAAAAAATTGGGAGCTTAATTAACTGACCAAGATAATTAATATGTGGCCAGCTTCAGGCCTGCGGGGAGTGCACTGGAGTTAGTGGAAAGAGCCGTGTGAGGGTTGGCAGACACTAACCCTGCGCTTCGCCTGCTGAATTGGTGCTGGGATGATGATGCACGTAGGGTGTAAAGCCTTGGTTAAGGGATTTTGCAAGTTTAGGGGAGAGTGAGTGGGTTTGATGCCCAAATGTCCCTGGCCTGTGGATCCAGCTGTTAAATAACAGTGGTGGAGCTATCCTCTGCTCCATGGATGAGGTGATGAGAAGTGTAGGACTTTTATAGCTGAAATACTAGGAAGAAGCCAGCCCAACATTTCTAGAGCATCGGGGCTTTGGGGATTTTCTGCTCCTGGCCAGAAGAGGCTTCCTGCACAGGGCAGGCTCAGTTCCTGCCTGAGCCCGGCGTGCCTGGGGCTGGGGATGGGATTGCTGAGCTTCTAAAGGTGCCTTTGGGGAAAAAGCTGCCAGGCTTGGGATCTGCCAAGCCTTCCTTGTGGGTAGACTGGAGGTGAAAAACAAGCAGGTTTGTTCCACGCTGAACATGCCCACGTCTTGTCACACAAATGTGCAGCATGGATGAAAACAAAAAACAAGCTACAGATGGACACTGGCAACCTGTCGCTAAGCACAAGCCTCTAAATTCAAAATAAACATAATGCAGCAGCTAGTGTCTTCTGAGTGGGATCTGCTGAATTTCCGTCGTGGATGTTGTAATGTCCTGATGGTCGTTTGCCACTGGGACTTCATCTTACCTGCCGTTAAATTGGAGTTGAAATTAATTCCTGAATGGATCAGAAATTCTTAAATTGGTTATTGGTGCTGCAAGGGAGTGTCTGAATCCCTGTGAGGTATAAGGCCCCTGGAAATTGCAGCAAGCCTGGCCAGAAGAGATTCCTGAAGATGGCTGGATCTATCCTGAGACTTGCAGAAGCTGCTTGGGACCCCCCTGAGAAGTTTCTCCAACCTTAGAAAACACTAATAACAAGGAGAACACAACCTGCCTGGGTAATTCATCTGTTCCCATGCCCGTGTTCCCCTGCCACTAGAAGGTTTTTCTTTAATGCCTCTCCTAGCTCACCTTTGCTGCAGGTGGCACCTCCTGCTTGCTCTGTCCTGCACTGAACAAGCCCAGGGGAGGAGGCAGAGAAATAGCCAGAGGAGATGATGCAAACATCATTCTTGATGTACATAAAATTGTCCTGGCTAAATGGGGTTGTTTCTGGAGTGCAGGAGCCGAGGGCAGCCCGGGGACGGGGTGCAGGCATTTCTCTAGGGCTGGAGCTCCTCTGGGCTGGCTCCCACGCAAAACTTTTTCTGGAGAAACTTAAGAGGCTTTGATTGAAGCTGCTCACCAGTGCCAAGGCTTTCTTCTCCTACCCAAGGAGATAAGAGCAGCTGCACTTGGCCAGACCCGAGCTCCCTCTCGCCTGGTATTTTGTCTTCAGCTGAGATCAGAGATGGCTGTAAGGGGGGGAAGGCAGGCGCCTTCCCTCGCCTAACCTCCTCGCCGGCCGCACATCGCCTGGCCATGGCTCCCGGAGCACCAAAAAAAAAAAATAAACCCCGTGCCCACCTCTCCCTGGAATGGGCTCCCGAACAGGTACAGGGAAATCAAGGGCCAAACTGGGGAGAAGAGGTTTTTGTCGACTGTGGTGGAGTCCCTGCAAAGTTCACTGAGCTCAGAGTAATTAATTATGGGGCACATGTATTTGTGTGCATGCCCAGAGTAATTAACTGAAATGAAACACATGTATTTCCAATCTTACATGCTGTGGTTAAGACAGAAATGAAGATGACCATCAAATTGAATTATTTCTTTATTAACAAGGCTCAGGGACATCTCTACAGCTACATAATTTTAATTGTGCATATGAGTGACTCTGATCAGAGTTTCAAGTGAGGTACTGCACCTGTATCCCACAAGGAAGACAGTAACGATTAGTGTATAGATAGGTATATGAAGAATGAAGATTTGATGGCCTATTTTCCTTTCACGTTTGAAAATTTTGAGGCTTGTGAAAATAGAGAAACTCTTCCTGAGAACATCCTTCTTCACCGATGGACTGAAGGAGGGATCTCTGCACATCAGTATAGATCTTAATGGATTATGGATATGGATAATGGAAATATACTTGGAATTACACAAAAAGAGACTGAAAACAGAATTGATGCTCTGGTCCTGCAAGTATTTTCTCAAATGCCACGACTGACACCAGCTGCTCCACGGTGAACATCTGCGAGGACCTCACATCTGACTCTCATTCATGTTCACCTCGCTTGGATTAGTTGAGGTTTATTACCCGCTATCTGCTCCTTTAGGTTGTGTGTAGCCTCCAGGTACACCAAGGAGTCTCTTCAGCACATTAATACACACACACACAGAGCAAGTTACAGCAGAGGGAGGAGAAGAGGCCGTAGAAGGGCTTGATTCTGCTGTTCTCTCCACCGTTAAGTTGGTGAAAAACCTGGAGAAAGGCGGCAGCACCTTGATGGCTTTCCTCACCATTAAGGCCCATAATTTCTGGGTCTCCACAGCACTGTGCAGGGATGCCCCGAAATCTTTGTCAGACAGAAGTTATCCATGGTTAAGCTGGTGGAGGAGAGGCAGGCGTGGGTGCAATGCAATTCCAGGTGGGGTTGGGGAATGGTGAAATGGGAAACTCGGGCGGAGCAAGGCATGTCCTGCGCTCGCCTCCCTTTGGCATGAAGAAGGTATAACCTTTCTGTGTGACACAGTTCTTTGCTATTTGCATACTATTTTAACTGAAAATATTTTTTAAAGGGCCCAGTGGTAAAGCACAAAGTGGAGTTACAAAGTATAACCTTTGTCATTATCCTTGTGGAGAAAATATTTGCACTCTGTTAGCTTTCGTTTGCTGATGAAATACCATCTAGTGGCATTTAAAACAAAAAAAAAACAAAAACAAAACCAACCAAAGAAACCTAACAACCAAACCCCTAAACTATGCTACGTTTTAATTGCAGCCTGGCTTTTGATCAGATGTGTATTTTGGTTAGAAAAAAAAAAAAAAAAAAAAAGAGGAGGAGGGAGAGAAGCGTGGCTTTGTGTGTATTCTGTGTTACATTCAGTAAGCCCTAAACCACAAAAGCTCCTACGGGAAGATTCATTATCACATTAAGCACGAGGTAGGGAGGGGATGCCTTGCTGGCAGTCGCAGACAATGTGCTGCTTTTTTACCTTGTTTGGGTTGGTCCCCCCCCTCCCCTTTGGGGGGCCACATGCTCTAGAAAGCAGTTTAAGACACAGTTGGATGGAAAAAAAAAAAAAAAAAAAAAAAGAAGAAAGGCAGAAAGAAGCAAGTGACCGCAGTGCAAAGCGCTGTTTCGGCAGGCTGGAGGTTTCTAACGGCTCCTCTCTGACTTCAAACAGCTCCCCAGCCTGCAGCGAGCCCTCGCCCTGCAACTTGGCAGCCTGATAAGCATCGCCGGTGAGAGACCCCGCGGCGCCCGGCATCCCCCTGCGGTACCCGGCGTCCCCCCACAGCCATCTCGTCCCCCCCAGGAGCCGGGCTCTCCAGCCCTGCACCGGGGATCTCCACCCGCTCGATTCCTCCGCAATATGCTTTTTTTTTCCTCCCCTGGTATTTATTTCTCCTGCTCCCTGAAAGCATTTCTTTCTATCCCCAGGCTGTTGGGTGCTGTGGGGTGACGGGGAGGGTGATGGCCCAGCTCCGTCAGGGAACAGACCTTCTGGAAATAACCAAAAATATCTGCAGAGCACCCAGATCTCATTGTTGGAAGCATTGGGGAAAAGAAAGCGTTTTCCTCTCTGAATCACTGATTTACAGAGGCTCAGCTTGCGGGTGACCAATCCGAGCCAGCAGTGGAAAAAAAAGAGCCAAGATTTTTGAAAACATTCAACACCTGTCTTCTGACAGGAGGCAGGTTTCAGGCGTATCGTATGGGATGCTCACTAATGAATAGCCTGGCAAGCAGGTTTTTTGTTTGTTTTTTTTTTTTTTTGTTGTTGTTTTTTTTTTTTTGTTTTTTTTTGTTTTTTTTTGAAAAAGTGTGGGCCATGTTCTCAAAGTAATGATACATTTAAAAAAAAAAAAAAGTTATTAAAGCCCATTTATTTTGCTTTGAAAACTAAAATCCATGTGACAGAGGCCCTGCCTGGATTGTTCATTTGGTTACAAAACCCCCATTCTTTCTGCGAGGGAATTCCGCAGTTTCAAGACTGACTGGTTCCCTAATTTGTGTCTTTAAAAAAAAACAAAACCAAAGATACATCACTTGCGCATTACATTTTATTGATGTTACTGTAAAATACATATTTGCTTGCATTCCTAATTGGGGAAGCACAGATGGCAATGGCTTCTGCTAGAGTGATATGCTCTTTAAAATATCTGGTAACGTTACAACAAAGTATAGTCATTAAAATGAGTGTCTGCGTGTGCTGCAGGAGTTCCATTTGTGGGAGCAAGGCGCTCCCCTCTTTTAAGGAGGGCGGGCTCGGTTTAACCCATCCCTGGGCCGGTACCCGGCCCGGCAGGATAAATCCAGCGAGGTGGGATCGATCTGGTGCAGTTCACCCGAGCACGGTGCTGCCAAAACGGCTTGCTTGAGGGCAAATTTCTCCTTTCTGCGTGGAGGTGTTTGTGAGGAGGTGATGTGCCCACAGGGTTTGGAGCTGGTAGAAGTCATAGGTAAATTTATTTTGGTGTCGTGTTCCCTGGGCGCAGTGTGTGCAATAAAAGGGGAGTTAAGGAGCAGCGACGGCCTCCTTAAAAAGGCAGCGGTGCTTACGGTGTCTTGGCCCTTGGAAGGACAGCACTGCTTTGGAGGAAAAAATTAGAAGGAAAAAAAAGAAAAAAAAGAAAAAAACAGTAGCATTGGATGCAGGTCGTTCATCTTCTTCGGAAGACTGTTTTAATTCTCTCTTCTCATCCAAATCAAGCTGTCATGAGCAACCGCAGAGCAAGTGAGCAGCATTTTCCAGAGCGCTTACAACGTGTTGGCAGCGAGCGCGCTCGGGGAGGGAGGGGGCAGCTCTTTCAGCCATTTCATTTTAAAAGCAGTTTTGCGTTGAAGCCACCGCCGTTGGGTACCCCGTGCTCTTTGAGACGCCCCTCTCCCTCGCTGCACCTCCCTGCCCCAGTAAGCTCGCTGCGACCGGGGCGTTTTACCACTGGCACCTCAAGTTTGGGGACAACTCTGCATCCCTCGGCGCCCTTACACCTTCCCTCATGTTAGGAGGGTTAAAATACTAACAGCTCGTCAGGAGCTGGAGTTTCATTAACTTTATGTTTTAAAAGGCTCCGCTCCAGCCACGCGTTTGCGTGCGTACCTGGTGTTACTGGTTTTGCAGTCTTGAGGGAGGCTGGTTGTGTGTTCCTGGCTTCTTGCAGCATCCCCGTCTCCATCAGCCAGGGTGGTTTTGGGTGCCTTCCCGAGCCTTCGCAGAGCTGTGTGGGTTTAGGGGGGGGTATGACACGCAGCAGAGCCCCCTCCCACATCCAGACAGCCAGCAGGCATTATGAGACACTCGGAGCCATCAGCTCCTTTGGTTTTAATTAAAAGCCTTAACTACCCGGCTCACAGAGCCATGCGGTTGCAAAGGCCTCCGCGTTGTGGTTTGCTGTGGAAATTAAGGTTGGCTGGTAAAAATCCAGGCACACGAGGGAGCGAGCAGCGCGATGGCAAGGTATGGAAACCATATATCGCCTGCCAACCCTGCCTGCTCCGCTCCCCTTTGCTGGAGTGGAAAAGGTGGCTGTAGGATGGTATACAGGGGCTGTAGGGTCATTATATGCCTCCAGATGGCCAGACTGCCCTTTGGTTGGTTGTAGCAGGAGCTATAGGGAAGGCCACGGATGTAAATATGTCTCATTATTTAACACAAAGTGAGATTAACTAAACAGTTGTGGGTTTCCAACCCCCCCCCCCCCCCCGCCCCGCTCTATTTGTGGGTTGAATATAGAAAGTGTGTGAGGATTTGGGGGAGAGGGAGAGGCGCAGGCAGGTGAAGCCCTAGGGAACGGTTTCCCTTACAGCAGCACACCCTCCTGTTGGCATTTTGGAGAGGAGCGCGTTTCCGACACGTGGGACTAAGGGCGGTGGGCCAGCTGACCCGCTCCGAAGCTTCACACGAGCTGTCGATGCGCTGCTAAGGAAGAGTCAGCCGGGGAAGAAGATGCCTCCGGCTCCCCGCTCTCCCGGGCAGCATCCCCCGTGGGGCATGGGCGCTTTGCTGGAAGGACGGGGCGATTTGGGGGAGCGGTGCAGCAGCGCTTTTTCAGGGCAGCAGCAGCAGCAGTCGCACAGGCAGCACAGGTTTTGTCTGAGGTATTGATATGCCTCCAGCCAGAGAAGGCGCGGGGGGAGGAGGGCGAGGGACCAGCTGCGTTATTAAGCCTGATCCCAAACCCTTTGAAGTCAATAGAAAAATTATCCTCGACTTTGATACACTTCGGATTGGGCCTTTTAAGTCATGTGAAAGACATTCGTGTTATTAAAACAGCAGCAGCAGAACACTGTCAGTTACATCTGCTTTTATTTTTTAATGGCAATGGTAGGTTTAGCCTTGGGCACTATCTGAGGCTCATAAATAACCCATGTCAAGTGTAACACACCTACTGAACAGCCACAGAAGACAGAGGACTTGGCTATTTATCTCCCTGCATTTTTCAGTAACGAGCCACTTGTACATTAGGAGGGGTAGATGTCCTCTAGCATTCATTAATAAAGCATCCTTAAACAGCCAGGCTTCTCCTTGATCATCCACGACTAATGCGATAAATATCTTCTTTCCACACTCTCCTGACAACTGAAAGACAGGAATGCGGTCTAACTTACCATGTTAGTTGTGCGAGAATATTACAGGACTTATTTCTTGTGCGCATGTGTCATGTCTAGGTGCGGCACCCGCTCGCTGCCGGGATAACAAAAGCAGAGTGGGGAGGCTTTCTGAGAAACCATTCCCAGTACAGCACTGGGGTCACCCCTGTGCTTATGGGATGGCGTGAAAGCCCATGGGAAATCCCGGATCACGGCCAAACCTTGCTCCGTAGGCAGCCACAGGCATGTGTGTGCATGAGCCCCAGCCTGCTCGGTCAGCGGCGCAGCTGATGATGGTCAGATGCCACAATCAAAATGCCTCAGGGACCACCAGTTAATTGCTGTCAGGAGTCAAAGCGGGCCCAAAGTATCTGAACCTGTTCTTCACCGCTTTTATCCAGTATTTGGGGCATTTTCCCAATAGTTCATTCCAGCTGGAAGGCCTTACGTAAATCTATTTACACTGATAATGTGTAGATACCAGCCATGTAGCCATTGACCTACAGCACGGGGGTGGCCCCGGCGGCCAAGGAGAAGCATTGGTTTAATTCAGGCAGTGCAGAATCACACCAGAGACTCGATTTAGACCATCGCATCGCTTGCGGCACACCAGTCCTTGAAAATCCTACATTTGTCTGAGCTTGCATTTGTTTTTTTGCTTAACTAATGTGTTTTATTTACTTCCATCTCTTTCCGAGCATGCAGGTGTCTCATCCGAGCCCTCCTGGTTTTGGAGAGGAGAAGGGGACAGACTCAGCTGCTGTGAATGCTGTGCATAGATTTTTTTTTTTTTTTTTTTTATCTTTTTTCCCCCTCTGTGTTGTTACCCATCCTCTCTTTTCCCACTCCTGCCACATGCTAATGACTGAGGAGGGCTGTGCTCTTCCTGAACCACCCCACAGCTCTGAGGCTGACACTGCCGGGTAGTGTCGTCTCTCCCCCCCTTTTATTCTGTTGATTTAACTGGAAGGCAAAGCCAGGGCTTCCCGCTTAGGAAGTTTGAGATGTTTGGTGGGGAACAGGTCTGCAACGAGCTGTGTTTGCAGTTAAAACAGTAGGATTACTGGGGACGCCTGGTTTAGAGCAGCCTGAAATGCTGATCCAAAGAGGGTTTGTTTTTAAGCTATTTTACCCCTTAAAGAAAAAAAAAAAAAAAAAAAAGAAAAAAAGAGGTCAACCATGAAAGGGATTTTAATAAATGCAGCTCATGCATAAATATTTGCTTCTGCTCCCAAGTGGCTGATTCCTCTAGTTTCTCTCGTTAAAGAGGAATACCCGTGGGACACTCAAGTTTAAAAATGTTTCAGTTTCCAGAGATTTTTAAGGACCTTAAATCCACAATGTCTGTGTTGCTCTGGGGCAGGGAGAGGGGCCAGAAGGGACTTGCACATGCAGCAGCAGCTTTTCAACAGCTCCCCTACTCCCTGGCTAGGGGTGCAGAACAGATCCCCCCCTCCCTCCAAAAAGCCGTTGCATACTTTCTTCCCCTCCCTGCACCCCTGGCAGCGAGTGGAGGTCTGTCAGGCTTTCCCCAGGCTTTGGGAGCAGAACCACCCTCCCCTCAGGGCAGCAAAAGTGATGGAGGAGTGCAGTGAAGTCGCATCTCTGGGGCTGCGAGCGAGGTTCCAGGCTGCCCCACCGCAGCGAGGGCAAGCCGAAGGCCGGGGCGCGGGCTCCAGCTCGTTGCGTGCGTGTGACCTGGGCTGTGGGACCCGAAACAGGGTGGAGCAGGCAGGGCGTCGGGCAGGAGGCTGCTTTTGGGGGGGTGGGAGAATTAATCCCCCTCCTTAACCCTTGTTTAAATGGTCGCAGGCTGGAGGGTATTTTAAAAGAAGCTAAAAGGCAGGCGCTTCGCTGCTTTATCCCTATGGCTTTGGATTTTCAAAGGAATTTGAGTATCCAGAAAGATTTTTACTCCGCGGAGGCCGTGCGCTCTCAGCGGTCTCCTTTTCTTTCGCTGTCTTTTCATCTCCCTGATCCCTTTCTCCTCATTTGCCGAGCCACATCTGCCTTTACTGAAACCAAAGCCTCCATAAAAAAAAAAAAAAAAAAATATAGTTCAAGCATTCAACCTGTGTTTTCCTCACTGAGATTCGGACGTGCAACGGCAGTCCATTTCAGCAGAAACCTTAGAGAGAAAGTGTTAATTGCTGAAGGTGTGGGGTTTGGTTTTGCTAACCACAAATGCAAGTGGAAACAGCCTCATAGGATACAGTTGCACTGAAAGCTGGCAGGTGTTAAATAGCACACCCAGGGCTTCAGCATCCTGCGGCTCGCCAGCTTTGTGGTGGTTTCTGACTAATAGGCACCAACTTCATTTTTACCTTTGAGGAGCCTTGGCACACACTGAACCCCCTCTCTCCCCCGGGGCTCAAGCCACCCCAAGTTAAAACCTTAGTTAAACCCTCAGAGGCGCAGACCGTCCCACAAACCCATGTAACAAACGGGGCTGCTCCAACAATGTCTTAAAAGCAGCTTTCCACTCTCTTGCATGTGGGCAGAAACCCTGAATCCTAATGACATCTATATGAAACTGCCTCTTTCATGTTGAGCAGTTTCCATCCAAGATGCTGAACTAAAATTTTGACGTACGAAGTGTACCTGAGGTTAGTTTCTTATAGGGCAGGAGATCGTTTGCTTCCAACCATCACGAGATCTGATTCAAAGGACATTTAAGCATCCCCCTTCTCCCCTCAACCTCCTCTTTCCACCTCCTGATCTTTTTCACAGGTAGGAACAAAAGTTTGTTTGCTGACTTGCTGTTTTTCTAGCACCAGATGCCCCAGCAGGACGTCTGCACATGTGCCAGTTTGGAGAGCCAAAGCCTGGACCTGCTTGAGTTTTACAATACGGGACTGTTGGCTCTAGTGCACGCACACACGATCATGTGTCTAGACTTTACGCATTTATGATCCTGTGTGTGCAACGGGGCTTTTTTAGTACAAGAAGTTGGTTATTGGACCTTTCAGGATCAGGAATGTGCTAAGTTTCCCTTGTAACTTCTACATAAAAATGGTAGAGCCAAGAAGCTCCCGATTTTGCCAACTCTCACAGCATTTCTGCTTATATATGAAGAAGGTTTTAAATGAGAGCTGTTTTTAGCCCTTGTGCTTCCAGCTGGAAGGCCAAGCGTGGGACCTGCACGCGTGCTGAAAGCCCAAACCGGAGCGGTAGCAAGGCCCGGGACCACAAACCGAAGATGAGTTTTCAGGTGAGCAAAGGGAGAACCAGCAATGCCCAGCCCTGGCGATGCAGAGTGCCGCTAGTCCAAAGGCGATCAAACCAGCATTATATTTAGGACGACTATATTGGGTAGAGGCCATCTCGCCCTGCCCCAGGCACGGAGAGGAGATGTGACCAAGGCTTTCCAAGCAGAGGCAACACCAGCACGAGGGCCGTGGTGCCCTCACTAAGGGAGGGGCCGTGCTCCTTCTGCCTGTCTCAGATACAAAACCAGCTCCTTAAATGCAGCTTTCCCATCCAGAGCCTCAGCCTGCCCCGTATCTCTCATCTCCTCACCCTTCCCTCTTCACACCTGCCTCTCTCTTTTGTTGGTGGGCTTCCTTCCTCTGCCTGCGGGGAGATGCCGGCAGCGCAGGGCCGGGGGACACCTTTTCCCTTTCTCCCTCTCCCTTTCCCTCTCTCTACCAGTCCCCAACCCTCTGGGTGCCCCCAGCAGCTTTTTGACCGGGGTTGATGGAGGGGCAACCACTGTCAGAAGAAGCAGCACCCTCAGTTTTTGTTGCTGGGAGCAGGTGGGGAGAGGGGAGGCACCCAGGTGGGTGCCTGCTCTCCGCCAGCACATCTGGAGCCCGCAGCTGGCAAGCGGGGCTGCAGCTTGCCCTGCCGACAAGTGGCGGTGGCTCCTTCCATGCAGAGAAAATGTTTTTTGGGGAAAGGGTGAGAGATGGGAGATGGGTTTCTTCCCCTGCAGAAACCTTTCCCAAACCTCCCCTCTCAGGGGTGTCAGAGCCTGAACCCCGCCAGCATTTCGGGCTGTGGATCTCGGAGCCCTCCATGGCCTCCCCCGGGCCCTGGGGACGTGCGGTACCTCTCAGGCCTAGTCCAGTCCAGCGGTAGGTGATTAAGCAGCCCCAGTGCACGGCCCGGCCAAATTCATCCTCTAAACAAAATCAGACTCTGAAAAAGCCTGGGAGGGGAAGAGGCGAGTATTTTGCAGGGGCTGGTAGTGAGGCATTTTTTCACTGGTAATATTTTTTTCTGATTTTATAAAACTCAAAACAGAACTGGATTTTATCAAAATGCCCCTTCTTGCACACCTGGTAAGAGGGAGGAAAAGAGGTTTCTTTTTTTTTTACCTGCAGAACATAAAGGAATTAAAACATCTCTGCAGATCTTAAAATCCTTATTACTCCTGCATTCACTCAGAAGCCAAAGATGAGCAGAGTTTAGTTTTAAAGCCCTCGTTCGGTGCCTTTGAAACAAACACTCTCTTCCTTATGATAAATGATTAAAGTACCAGCAATTTATTTTTTAAAGGAAAAGATCACAGGAATTTCCGAGCTCCACACCCCGACTCGGGTATACGTTTGTCCTTGCTGAGCTGATACTCTTCTACTTTAACCACCATGTACTTCCCACCTGAGTAACCCAGGGAACAAAAAGGTGTTGCCCTGAAATAATATATGCAGTGACAAAGAAACTGTGGCTTTGGTAAAGTTTTCCTGACGTGGTTGATATACCATTTCCAGCAGTGACATGGTGACATTGAATCCAGGAACAGCAAATTTGGCTTTTCAGGGTTTTTTGTGTGTGTGTGCTTTGGCTTTTAAAAGAGTTATTACAACCAATGTTATGGACAAACTTGAAGGTGTAAGATTTTATTCTTCCTCTGCCACCACAGATAATGAAGTTTTATCAACTCCCTTTTATTATAGTAATCTAAAACTGTATCCTGTAATAGGGTCATAAACATTTAATGAAACTCAATGCTGTATGAATAAAAAAAAGAAAGAAAGAGAGGCTTTAGGGTGGACAGATGGAGAACAAAAGGGAATCCAAGTAGCTCGTGTGTCTGTAGTCCAGAGCCTCAGCAAATGACGCTCCTCCACCCTCATCTCCGTGCCGGCGCGTAGCCCAGGCACCCCTGGCTTAATTCCCATTAGTAGGATTTTGCCCTGGGTTTAAACTTTACCGTACTCAAAGTGAAGTGCTGAAATGCAGCCCTGATCTTTATGATTTTTTTTTTTTTTTTCCCTACTGTTTAAACCCATTCTGGTGTGTTCTGCGGGGACTTTTAATGTATTGTTTCATGACGTACTTAAAACGAAGGAGCTGTTAATTACTCTGACACCATGAAAAGCATAAATACTGCCTAACTGACATTCACCAGTGCATTTCAAAGAGCAGATGTATATTACTATAGCATGGCAGTTACATTAACTCTGCACAATGACAATGGGAAAAACTGATAATAAACATCAAACTCATCTGCCTTTTACCACAGGAAAAAAAAAAAAAATAAAAAGTTTACGTGTAGTGGAAACTTTTGGGGGTTGCTTTGTAAACTACCCCTCGCTTTCTTGCTCTAAAACCTTTCGCCGGGGAAAGTTTTCAGGCTGGAGAAGACAGCACGCAGCCCACGCGCTCCCTCAGCCTGGTTTTGCGAGAGGCGCTTGCGTCCCTGCGTTCCTCTTGCACGGGGCTCCTGTCGGGATAGGCTCACGAGGATGGTGGGGAGTTTGGGGAGGACGGGGGTGAGGGGTTTACAGATGGCCCTAGGGAGCGCTGGGAGCTCGGTTAGTGGAAGGACGCAGCGCGCGTTTTGCTGTGGCCGGGCTGTTCGAAGAGATTCCCTGCCAACGAGCGCCGCTGCCCAGGCAAAACGCACACCTAAAAACATCTGGCATTGATTTGGGGCAGCCGGCCTACTGTAAGTGATAAGGTATATTCCCTCCCTGAAGAGGAGCTGGTACGAGGAAATATGATAACATGGCCTTTGCCATGCCAAAATTGGCCTATAGCACCCTAACACAAGCTGGCATAGGTAGGGGTAGGAGGTTATAGATCCCTTTGGGTTTCTCACTGGCAAACATAAGAATGGCCAGAAACATTATAGTTCCTTCTGTGTAAGGGATGTTTGTTGGGAACTGCTCACGCTCAGCAACTGTACTTTGTGTGGGGGGGTAAAATACGCAGAGAAAAAGTGATCTGGAAAGCCCTGATAGTTGTGACTCTGGCTTTGCTTTCATTTGGTAAATATGGTGTCAAGAAATCATTGAATATTGGAAACTTTATCAGAATAAGGCAAATAATATTCCTTACTTATCCTCCATGCGTTTTCCTTTCACAGAACTTTTGCTGGGGACTTCTCCTTGTTTCTGTCCTCTCTTGAGTCTGTTGCCATGCCTGCAGCTATGGTCTAAAAGCAAGAATCAAGATTAAAATGAGCTGAAATGTTTTAATCAAAACATTTTTAACAGAAAATTTGAATTTTAACTAAAAAAAATGATAGTGAAATAAGGTCCTTTCATGGCACTGTTTTTTTTTTTTTTGAGAAAAATGAAGACCTCAAATTCAGAAATATGTTTCCAAAAGTAGAAAACTTAAGTTTAGGGTGGGCATTTTTCAAGGTTGATTGGCAGAAATTAAAATGGAGGAAAAAACCCAACAGTTTGGGTTTTTGATGGAAAGCATTCCACCAAATTACACATTTTTCTTCTATCTGTTGAGGTAAATTGTAGGGGATGAGTCTTCAGGTACGATAAACTTGAATAGCTTTTTATTTTTTCCCCTCCTATTCTGAACTAATGATCTTGACAAATTTATAGAAATTTATACTAAATTCTAGCTTTCACCTATTTTTTTTTTTATTATTTTAGTATGCATGGTGTAGGTTGTGGCCCAAAAGAACTAATGTGATATAGAGAACAATGTGATGGAAATTTTAGTTTTCATCTACATAGGTTTCCCTTTAGGTATATCACAGGTGGGCTTTTTTTTTTTTTTCCTCTCTTTGTTTTAGTGAAAATGAGGAACATCGTGGAAAGGGAAGCTTTAAAAATAACGTGTGATCTGGAAGCGTGAGTGCATAAATTATCAGAGCCAACTTTCGAAATATGCATTTGCAAGTGTTACAATCAGACACGTTTCTGAAACTAAACTGTAGTAGTTGTAAGATAAATGGCTCCCCAGAGGAAAGCAATAAATATTACAGCCACATGCTTACTATGCCTTGGCTGTGTATTGCCATTATTTATGAAAAGGTAGAAAGCAAGCTACAGTTCCAGAATACTCTTTGATCAATGTATTTATTTTTCAAATACCTTTAAAAATAATATTAAAAAACCCAAACCAGAAGAGTCACTGATAGACTGGAAATTAGCTATGGATTTTAAACACGCATGAAGGGTAAAAAAATTGGGATGAGTACACAATTTCTCTTGAAACCTCCACCTGATACCCGTGATACTGCAAAAAATTCTTAGACCACTAGAAACCAACTCTTTTTCTGCACCTTATGTTGCCCTTTCTTTCTCTCTCTGTCCTTGCTTCCTGTGTATGTGGATTATAACATCTTTGAGACTTTTTGTTCTGTAATGCCCATGGGAGAATATTACAGAAAATATTGAGTACTGTTACTATTAATGTGTGTGTGTGTGGAGGGGTAATTTAGGTTGGAAAGGACACCGGTGGAGTTCATCTAATTTAACCTCCCGATGAAAAAAAAAAAAAAAAAAGAAAAAAAGGGCTAACTTCAAATGAAGATACTGGTTTAAGTGCTCTGTTGGATTGAGACCTAAGCCTGAAAATAGAAAGGAAAAAGTCTGCATGTTTCAGGTAGCTGAAAGGAAGGCTGAGAGACCAGGAAGAAAACCCCAACCACATCTGCAGTTCTTAGTTATCAAAGTGAAAAACAAGTAATTGTCTCCAAACAGAAACATAGCTGGTAAAATCATAGAAATACCGGTTGTGAGTCTATAAACAAGTCTGCACTGAAAACACTGTTAAAGCTGGCTCTTGGGATTTCCTCCCTGAATTGATATCACTTACAGAAAGTGTCTGGATTGCACGTTTAGACTGGATGTCTGGATCTCTCTGCTGATTTTGAGACATCTCAGTGAAGGTATGACAAATCAGAAGGCTGTTAGCCTGTCATTTTTTTTCCAGGTTTCAGTGTCTTGAAGTTCCTCTCATTTCATAGCAAACCCTCAGCCAGAAAATAAGCACATATAAATGTGGGGTATGTGATTAGGCTTTACTGAGCAGCACAGACTTGCTGGGTGGTGTTTCCACCTGTGTATGACCGCAGCAAAATATATGCATAGATGACTTTGAATGGTCTCCAGGTTGTCTCTCTCTGAGGGATTTCTCAGCATCGAAACCTTCAAACATGTCGGTGTCAGTTTGCAAAGGGCTCCCACACGTGTTTCAGAAGTGTCCTCGAATCACTTGTTGCTGTGTAGGAGAGACTGCTATTTCTGTTGCTGCAGATATATCACTCGGTATTAATACGAGAAGACGGAAACGCGGATAGTAAGACACAAACCTCGCAGTTTATGGCACGGTGAAAGAGGGCTCAACAGGATGCAGTAGAGTGGGTGTGGTGTCTAGTTTGAAAAAGTCAAACATGAATAAGATCAGGGTTGTACATCAATGCCATATGCTTCATATGGACTTGGGGAATGGCCCAGCAGAGACACGCCGATATAACTCGCATCCAAACAGCACTGGGCTTCCAGAACGATGACCCGATAGCATGGGAGGGCGCAGGGACTCTGCGTTCAAACGTGTCCACAGAATCGCATGACCAAAATGGGTCCTGTGCCACTGCAAACATACAGCGTCTTCTTGTGCCCCCACGCTGACAGCTGGAGCAAATTATCCCTCTTGGCAGACCTCCAATAAGCAAATACTCAGGAGAGCGATGGGGTGGGTCATTTTTCAGAAATGGCTTTGAAAAATGAAATTTGAAAGCTAAACAATGTGAGGTTCGTCTTTACAAACAATTCTTTCCTCTGGGAATCCCACTATATCAAGAAAAATCTAGTCTGATATGGAAAAGCATATTCAAACGGAAGTCAGCAGATAAAGCATGTCATTTGTGTGGGCATGAAGCGAGGCGGGGACTTAACCTGTATTCGCATAACCCCACCGTTACCTAAGGCATAGCCTGAAAATCCCAGGACTCTTTATTGAACATCTTTTTTTCCCTTCCCTTTTTAACATAAAAAGCAATTTACTGACAAATCATTCTGATGTAACAGATTTTCTCATGCCTGAAATCATGGCTAAGCTTTAAGCAAGAAAAATCAATAAATGATGTGTAGCCATCAGCCATGTGTACGGCAGCTTAGTATTATGGTAATAATGTCATCGCTGCAGAAGGCAGGCAGGGGAGAGGTACCTGCTGCTTCGGTCCAGCGTTCAGCATGACCCCCTCTCTGCAGAGGGAGCTCAGGGAGCCCAGTCCCCCCCGGGAGGCAGCAGGGTGTCCCCTCCGTCCGATCAGCGGCCACCGCCTCTGGGACACGGTGACATGCAGGGATGAGCAGGCTCCAAATTCTCCAAGTAACCTCCCCATCCTCTGGCCACGAGGCTGCACATTGTAATTTGGGAGAAACTGTAGTTCAGGCATGACTAGAAACCCAAGTGAGATGCAATAAAGAATATCTGTACTGCGAGAGGCAGATTTCTGGTTGGCGCCTTCTGTAATGACTCTGCAGAAGCCGGCATCCCTTCCCGGTATGTCTGCTCAGATGGAACTTTCCCTCCAGCTCCTTCCCCACCACTCCCAAATGCCTGGGCAGACAAGGCGTCTCTGCATGCTCACAACTAACATCATACAGCTGTGGGCCAAGGGGTTTTGTCTTGTTAACCCAGACCCACGGCTTGTCCCTCCCTGACACCTGTGGAAGGCTAACGCTTCAGAGCTGGGCCTTGGACTAACAACCAGGCTCAAGTCAAAGCAGTTGGACCCTGGGCTTGGAAAGCCAAGGTGGGATCTTCCTTCCTTGTATGTTGACGCTGGGTATGTGGCAATGAGTGGCCCTAATATCTTTAGCCGGTTCCCCCCGATGGCGCTGTCAGAGGCATTTGTGCTCGTGTCCCCTCAGGACCCCCCCAGCCTGCGATGCAGCCTCCCGTGAAGTCAGGCCACGGGTGAGAAGAATTTGCTGAGGCCGAAGTGGATGTAAGTAGCATTAGGGGAATACAGAGCAATGCTGTGGCCTCTATTCATCTTAGGGAGGCTGCCGTCACATGTTGCCTTCAACTTATTAATTAACCAGCCATTAAACATCAGCAAATAATCTCGTAACTTCAACAAGTTACTAAAGCAATGCAAGGTGGTGCTTTGCTCACCTGAAGTTAAGAGCTAAAATGAGAACTTTAAAATGAAGTCAGACTATTCATTTCTGCTGGGGGTCTGAAAAAATAATTATTGAAAATACTAGAGTAGCTCGCCTATGCTTGAGAACCCTTGTGAGATGACCTGAGTGTATGAGTGTTCAGAAAGGGAGCGCAGAGTTCACCCCGGTTTTCTTTTCTGTTTGAGGCTGAGCCAGCCCAGGCAGCAGCACGGGCAGGGACAGCGTGCATGGATGAAGCTGCTTGGTGTTAAAAACCATTCTTCCCTGTTTTAACTATGTAAGTTGCCCTATGCTGCCTGGAAACTGTGATAAGAAACAGGACAGTGCTTTAGAGATACCATGCTTTCAAGTTTGAATAATGTACTACCAGGATGTTTAAAACAGCTAAAGTGCAAACTGATCACACAGGCATAAAAGGGCATGCTGGTTACATAAAATATAATAACGTACCTCTCAGCAAAGTGACGTGTTCCGTGTAGAATATAATGTACTCTATGAAATCAGTAACATATAAGAGAGTGGAGAAGAGTTTCACAGACCAGGTGGGAGTGAGGAATAATACCAGAGGGTAGCACATGATGATATATGACATGTGGAGAAAATAAAAGAATTATATTGAACCTCGGGAAGATTGAAGTTCTCCATGAGGAGATAAATAGAATCTAAAACAAAGAGATTTGGTAGGAAGGAGCTACTTACAAGGCAATCATGTTGGAAGTGCCTAAGTGGATAGCAAATCAAATACGAGCATGCAATGCGATTGAAAAATAAATGTATAAATGCCAATGTAATTCTGGCCTGTGCTGTGACAGGCAGGCGGAAAGGGACACTTCTTCACACAACACACGGGCGACAGGAAACATTATCTTTGGGAGCCTTGATAATAAAGCTCCAGCGATCAGAGGTGACAGCGTGACGAGGAACAAGGATACCTCAGAGAAATGTGGGACGCACAAGATACAGACCTCCGCCAGAGCAGAATTGAGTAAGTCTGGCTGAGCAGCAACCAGCACACGGATGGCTGCTTGCAAATAGCTGATGCGGGGAGGTGTGGTGGACCGTGGGTGCAGCGAGCCCGAGGTTGATTGAATAAAATGTCTTCTTGAATTTCAGGGTAAAAATGGCCAGTAAAGCTGCTCCATCTTCCTACAGAAAGGGACAGGAGCCCTGCCATTTGTCATGTAAAAGGACTTTATACGAATGATTCCCTACAGAGCGAAAGGGAGCCCGAGCGTTCCGTCATGCGTCGTCCCACTGCATGGCAGCGGGATTTTGGGGCTACCACTGACAAAGCTGAGGTCAAGCACTGTAAAGAAGAAGGGCTAAGATGAGCTAGAAGGGTGATCCACCCCTAGTCTCTCCTGCTCTGCCCTGAAACAAGGGTTGCTCAATAGATCAACACGTTTCAAGTACTGGGGGTGGCCAGTGGGTGTCAGATTTGCTCTATGAAGCAGCTGATGGAGCTTCCCTTATCTAAAGTAAGAAAGTACCTCTTAAAGGAGGCCGTGGAGAAAAGCCATTCCCATGGAGAAATGTGAAGTTTGGCGTTTTGTTTTTTTCATAGCTCGGTCTACTTTAAGAGCAGTCACAGACAGTAATTCTTAGAGAAGTCATTGTCTTAGTTTTTCCTCTTTCAGTATCTCTGATTTTAGGGCAATGACACACAAGCGAGGGTTTTTGACAGAGCTCTTTTGCCTTACGAAAGAAGAAGCCACCGCCTAGAGCCAGACAAACACTTTATTTCCAAGGGTCATACGTGCAAATGTTCAAAAGCCTTGCATGAGCCATCTAGTATAACCTCTCTGGACGGTCATGATTTTGTCGTCAGCCATTAAGACAACTCAATATAGTGTGGAAATCACTTTAGGATCGAGTCAATGCTAAAGACCTTTAGCTACTTGGGATACAATTTCCATGGAAAACATCTTCAGATTTTAAGGATCGTTTTCAGTTGCTATTTTTAACCAAACTTCAGAGCTGAATGTAAAATTATACCCTTGTTGAATTAAAAACCATCCCAACGAAACCAAACCAGCAGTAAACTGCTACAAAAAGCATTTGCCTTTCTAATGCAATGAGTAAGCTGAGACCTGGTACTTCCATAGGGCTTCATAATAAACTCTGTGTTTTGAATGAGGAAAGTTTTGTTATGAGAAGAATACTCTTTAGCAGTGTACGGACGCAATAAACTGGTGAGAGCAATTCAGAGAAGAATTTTTAAGACAAAAATGATGATAATATCTGCAATGTTTTTTTCTATTTATGTCCTCATTCATAATGCTGTAAAAACTGATTTTTGTTTTTTTTTTTTTTCACTGCTGTAGATATTAGATAGAGTATTTTCAGCTGAAGTCAGTAGGAGAAATTCTATTGGTATTAGTGGTATAAGCCCAGGCCCGTGCAAGTGAAGAAAAGACAACTGGCAAAATGACATCTTCTTTAGCCATGGTTCCACCACCCAAAATCGTAATTAGAAGAATCCCTCATGTTGCTAATAAACAGAAAGTAACATTTGTTCTTCCAGATCTCAGAAAAAACATGACAGTGTATTGGCAGTAGCCAGGAGTAAGAGACTGTCTTTTTAATATAGAGATCAAATGATGTCTTCATTGATTTAAATCCCCAAAGGAGAACTAAAAAATGGAAACACCTCCCTCTTAAAAACAAACAAACAGGAAAAAGGAGGCATTTTCAAACCACAAGAATGAAGTTATGTTTTCTCTGCTCGCACAGTTATGTGTGGGTAATGTCTGGATGTAGAGAAATGTTATTCCTTTCCTGGAGTAAAATAAGAATAATAAATAAAACTTTGAAAAAATGAAGAAAACCTCTACCACTAAATGAATCAGTATCCTAAAAAAAAGGCTGTGGAGCACTCCATCAGCTCTGCTGCTGGAGTGAGACAGAGGAATGCTTCGCAATAAAAATTAACATGGAGCTTTAAAAGGCTGTGGTCAAGCATTGTTTCATGTAACACTGAGAGGAGCGTAAAAAGATGCTAATGTTTTATTTTTACGATCTAAATTGTTGCTTGTGGTTAATCAAAGTTAACCTGGCTCCACTTTAAAACTGATTATGTGGCCAGTTAATTTAAGGTGCCTGCATTTTCACAGTCAAACCCCAGGACACTTCTATGATGACGATTTGCTTATGGGCACAGAAGAGGCATACGAACCCCATATTTTTTACATGGCTCTCTCTTGCACACTCGCACGGCCTCCATCACAGCTGTATCCGAGTCCCTGCCCCTCTCACTGGGGCATTCCCGATTATCAACACAGTTGACAGAGGACAAGAAATACTATCAGCTTTATTTTCTAGGTGAAGAATGGAAATATGAACGGGGATATTCACCCACTGTAAGGAACTAATTTAGCCAGCTGATATCTCCAGGCTCCCTGTGTGGCCAATGGAGAAATAAATGCTCCTCTGGAGAGTGACTACAAGCAGGTGTCTAATTTTGGTGCTTGGAGTTGCAGTCTGGACACATTAGTCTTTTCCACGGACTCTGGAAGCAGCTGAAGAGTAGGAGGCTAAACAAGGTGCCTATAGCAGAATAGCCCTTGTAAATGGAGGGGGCAATGTATATCCTCCTCCAAAGCAAGGCATTGAAAGCGAGTCATCCACAATCCAGACTTGGGCTTAGTCCCCAGACTGTCCTTCACCTCTGAAATGACAGAGCATCAGCCTTTGCCTCAGTGTGCCACTTCTGGCGGTGAAGGGCTGGGTGTTTTTTTTTTTCTCTGACAATTTTACATTCTGACTTCATTAGTCGTGAGACTCTGAAGACTTGCCATTTCTGCAACATTCAAAAGACTGGTTTGGATGGCAGCTTTTCACCCCCAGCACTCACTGTAGAGGTGACACTTCACACTGAACTGCTCACTCCACTCCATGCGTTGCATGAGGCAGCACAGAGGGGACTAATCCTTGCCCTGGGACAGCCGTGCCTGTCCCCTGATTCAGCTCATGTTACAGAGTCTCACACCTGCAGGACCCATTGTCAGCCTGAATGATGCTTTAGCTGTTTAGTCCCTGACCATTACAGCAACTAGTTTTCAACCCACTGCCTCTCCCTGGTTCCCTACAAGCACCAACGTGATGCTGGAAAAATGGTGAAGGAAGAGGGACAAGGACTAACGAGGGTAAAGTACATGCCAGTAAATCCATGCTGTCTTCTTTGTCATGATGCACACTGAAGAAAGGTGCTGTTCTTTTTGGAAATGTAGCGAGTGAGGAGTGAAATGAATAAACAGGACGTCCTTTAGATGTTTCAAAGACAGGCCCTGGGACCCTGAGGGAAATCACGCAACCAGCCAGGTAGAATCAGGGAAAACAGCCTGTTTAACTTCCAGAGAGACCCACAAGCTCCTGTAAGGTAAGGTGAGACATGAGCTTAAAACATGCCAGTTACTTCCCTCATGCACAGCATCACCCTTCAGCAAAGGAGGAGTGGGATGCCTAAATGCTCCTGCTGAGCAAGAGTCAATTAGACTATCTAATTTTATGATAAGGCCAGCTATTTGTTTCCTTGCTTGAAAACTCCTATGCGTATCTGTTCAGAGTTGAAGCAGGGCTTAGTGGTGTGAGGACCCTGAAAGCACTAACAGCCCTTATTGACCCTGGTCAGCCTCAGCTGGGGCCTTCACCCACACTGCTGCCATTGGGCCAGGAGCCTATTTAAGCTCAGCCCCATGCTTTGCTGTTTGTTTGGGCTGTGCTTGGGGAGTGCTGGTCTCCTGCTTGGTCATGATTGTGCTCCTGCCTAGTTATGGACCTTCCTGATCCTGACCTGCAGATTTACTTCTTGGTATGATCCCTGACCTGCCTCACCACTGGAGACTTGCCTAAAGATCGAGGTTCTTGGTTAGACCTGGCCATCACCTCTGGCGAGCCCTACTCCCTCGCTTGGGGTTTGGGCTGGGATAGAGTTAATTTTTCCATAGTAGCTGGTATGAGGCCATGGTTTGGGTTTGTGCTGAAAGCACTGTTGATAAGCAGGGATGTTTCAGTTGTGGCTGAGCAGCGCTTACACACAGCCAAGGCCTTTTCTGCCTCTCACCCCGGCAGCGAGTGGCTGGGGGGGCACAAGGTTTTTGGGGGGTTGAGAGAGCCGGGACAGCTGACCCCAACTGACCCCAGGGATCTCCCAGCCCCTGTGGGGTCATGCTCAGCGTCTAGAGCTGGGGGAGGGAGGAGGGAGGGGGGACGTTCGGAGCGATGCCGTTTGCCTGCCCAAGTCACGGTTACCCGTGAGGGAGCCCGGCTGCCCTGGGGATGGCTGAGCCCCCGCCTGCCCCTGGGCAGTGGGGAGTGAACCCCTTGCTTTGCTCTGCTTGTGTGCGCAGCTTTTGCTTTACCTGTTCAACTGTCTTTATCTCAACCCAGGAGTTTTCTCGCCTTTACCCTTTGGATTCCCTGCCCCATCCCACCACAGGGGAGCGAGCGAGCGGCTGTGGGGGGCTGAGTTGCCGGCTGGGGTTAAACCACGCCAGGGTTGTGGGATGGACCCTGGCTGGTGAGGCTCTTGCCGTGCTGGCCTGGGGCACCCCTGTGGCTCCTGGCCCCAGGGAGCCACTGGCTCGGGCGTGCTCTTACAGGTAGGCTGGATTCAAAGTGGAAAATGTCCTTATTCTTCAGTTCTTTGTCCAGTTTTAAAAAGCTGCAATAGAAACTCTTTTCATGTTCATAAATGTAGGCGCAGGGTGGCCTTGTCTATCCTGTATTTCACCCCGGATGAGAATTATGAATACAGCGGTAGTGTATGAGGTTGAACCCAGGAGGTGAGTGTTGGAAGCCTTACAAGACCTGCTCCCGTGATGTCTGCAGCCTAATTTGGTACAAGTCTTCTGTATTGTAGAAGCCACTTCAAACCCAGATGGCAACTTTTGTCCTTTTGAGAGTCAGCCTTCAGGTTAATCCTGTCGTGAAGAAATGGAAGAACTCCATTCCCACCAAATTTTCAGATGTTGCAAAGCCATGAGCCTGGTTATTTGTCACTGAATGTTCCATGGTACTTTGCAATACTCAATATAATTGACACCTAAAATTTTGCCAAATTTCAGCTTGAGTAACAACCGTCTATCTGCTTAAATGCCTCCAGCAGCTTCCGTAATTTAAATCGATCCAGCATATTTCGGCATCAGCTGCTTCATGAACTTCGTAACTTGTTGTTCACTGTTCCCTGATGGATGTGTATCATTCTATTGATGTGTATCATTCTATTTCCATCCATAAGCAAAGCAAGAGTTAATTCTTAATTTTGTTGAAGTACTAAGTGGGAAGCTAGGTCATGCATAAATCCTCATTGTGCTAGGTGCTGTACAAGCAAAGAATTAAAATGATCCCAGTCTCAAGGCTTCTCTGTTAGTAGCTTGTGTCATAATTAAATTTTGCTAGGACACTTTAAAATTGCCCTTCCTCACAAGTGATATATCCATGTACATTTATACCTTCATAATAAAAGAGAGAACCTGCATGTTTTTATTATTGATAATAAACCAGAAAATATAATACAATTTTCCAAGTAACTTGGATATAGCAATTGGAATATGCAGGGGTGAAGGAAAGGATCTTTGTTTCTTGTGTACTTTTGAGTTATATACACTTAAAGTTGTCCACTTTATAGAAGAAGGAAGAAGTATTTGTTGTGAAAATTGGCTCTCACAGAGCACACTGAATTCAGGTGGAGAGTACAGAGCAGGAGCTGGTGCTCTTTTAAGAATCTAATATTGTGTCTTCATGAATAAAGCTCTAGCAGTAAAGATAAGAGAAGAAAATACAGCAACTGTGTGATATATTAGCAGAATGTTTTACAAAGTCCCCCACAAAGCATCCGCTGCTCTTGAAAAGCCTAACCAGCCCAAGTGAGAAACTATTCACAAATTTAGTATTCAGATTACATACGCTGCCTTTTCAACTGCGCTCTGTACAATGAATGCCTGTACAACTACAGTAACAGACACAGATCTACAGTTTCTGTGGCCTTTGAGCTATTATGAGTATTGTGCCTCTCCATAAATTACATCTGCATGTCCTGAAAATACCAACTGTTTTAATAGGAATTAATCTATAGGCTTTTATCCTGGTGAAATACAAGGGGTACAGTATGTTGTATCCCTTTTAAAATTAATAGAGTATACTCTGAAGATATTAAAGTATGTTCATTATTTTCTTTATAGGTCTCTTTATTGATGCATGTAAGCATAAAACAGTGCTTTATTGTAGTAGAGAGGAGGAGATGGGCTAATGAATGGATTAGTGCTTATATGGTTTTTAGATTGCCCAACACACAGTTAAGTAAAGAAAGGTCTATGTTAGTCCTCTTCAAAATATATTGGGATTTGATTCAGTTTGCCTTCAGAGTGCCCCTTCTGTGGGTAGAGAGGAGAGGGATCAGTCTAAAGGCAAGAAAGCTGATGCAGGGGTCTGCTGCTCTGCAGTGTTCAGAGCTGTCCAAGGCAACAGGGTGTTAGATAAATCCAAATAAAGATGGAGCTTTTTCTGCGATGAACTACTATTTATGTGAATACCTAATATAAGATTTTTGGGAGTGAACTCCTAGAATACCTTGACCTTGTACAGGCATATAAAAAAGAAAGATTAGATAATTTAAGCTGGCATTTACATTAAAGCATTATGGTTGCCTTAAGTAGTAATTCTCCACGTGCATGTGCATAGGTATACATACATATGGGTTAAATGTTTTAATATTTTGCTGAAAACACGCTGAGCTCATCACTGACCTATCAAATCAAAGCTGGTTACTGAGAAGCGATGAGGAATTCAATTCTTCTCCCAGAGTCCCTGTTTGATGAGAAAACTCTGTTATCTCCAGCACCCAGGAGAACTTGGGCCCATGGAGACTGACCAAATGCCTGGAGGGGCATCACAGGTCTCAAGAGTTAGGTGCCTGTCAGCACAGGCTGTGATCCGCGGGGCAGCTCGGCTTGCTGGCCGGCGAAGGCTGCTTGGGTCTCGCCGTGGAAATTCAGTCTTTTTGGCCGATGGAAATGGAAGGGGCAGGGGCTGCCCACCAGCTTCACAGGAGCTCCAGAAATAGCTCTTGCAGAGGTGTGTTGAAGTGACGCCTATAACATAGCAGAAGTCCACGGCAGAGCTGGGAATCGCTCTCGGGGCGTTGCTCGGCAGAAAAAAACCCTCTCCTTGCGTTATTCACCGCATTTCAGAATTGGAGAACTGAAACGTGGCGAAATAATGACTTGGCTGAAATTTGAAATTACACGGAGGACCTCTGACTGTGGTTGGATGTGAACCCTGCTGTCCTGATCCCCAAACCAGTGCCTGGGCCTCAAGATGATGGCAGCTGCTCTGCCGAGGACCGTTTGGGCACAGGTGTGTGGTTGAGGTAAATCACTGTGGAGCTCTTGCTGCAGACCCCAAGCCGCATCTTGCATTGAAGCCAGTGACTCACCCCCATGTTGCTGTAGTGAAGATGCGCTCATCTCTGCAGTCCTTGGAGTTAAGCAGCTGATTTTAAAGGCAAACCCTTTTACTTTATTCCCCGTCCCTTACTTTTCCTTTGGTCACTCCTCCTTGTTTTCACAGCTTTATTCGGTTTTGAAAGCTTATGGAGCAGCAGGATTAAAAAATCAGAAATAATTACTGTAGAGGATGGGTCTGGCTTTTCCCACCAGCCTCCATGGTTCAAGCAGGTTCCAGCAGCTTTGGGAGAAAAGCTGTTAGCTATTAAATTATTACCTGTAAGGAGAGCCAGCTGGAAGCTTTCAGTTTTCAACATTTTGATGAAAAGCACCATAAAAATCTTGACAACAAGAGTTGCAGCATTTCAGTGACATGTTTTGCATTTGCCCCTGCTTTTCAATGGTCTGTAAAAGTGATCAAAGGCTTCAAAATGCTGCTGAGATCCGCTTCTCAGGAATCTTGACCCCCCAAAATGAAGAGGGGGGAAAAAAAAAAAAAAAAAAGAAATAATAATAAAAAGGCAAACCCCAAAGTGTGCACTGTTGAGTGAATTCATTTGGACAGCTTTTGGGAAGTCACTTTGCATCTGGAGGAGAATGTCCACAAGGAGAGTTATTCCGGCATAAAGTGTTACGGTATAATTACACAGCTATAGCTATGCCAGTCTATTTTCTGATGTAGGCAAGCCAAGTCTAGTTGTTGAGACGTAGGCGTGGGAAACAAGAAGTCTGCTTTCTAGGCTCAGCTCTGCGTGCTCTTTGTGGCCTTGGGCCAGTCCCCTAACCTTTCTGCCTCCTTCCTATGCAAAATGAGAAGAGTTAAATTAACCCACTTCACAGAGGTGGCGTAATGACTAATTGGCTAAAATTTGTAGCGCTGGGGAGGGAGCGAGCTGTCTCTTAACTCCAGTGTCTTTGGCTGGCTGAATAATTTAATGTATTTTTAAAAGTGGAGTTTGTCTCCCTCTCTCAGGATAGGGTGGCTCTGCCACTACAAAGCAGAATGTCATTTGATGTGAAGTGGCTGGGCTAATAAAACCTGGGTTTTACTTTACTGCCTCTAACAACAGGATTGCACTTGCATGTAGCTGGAGCCAGCATTAAGGCTGTAGTTTAGATTTTGCTTGAAAGCAAAAAGTCTGAGGTACCCAGAGCTTTTCCAGGCTCTTGATACATGAAGAATGTGGTTATGTAGTGACGAAGGCGCTCTTGTCAGTGCACGTCTGAAACTCGCTGGCAAAATGTGTGCGTTATTCCCCTTTGGTACCAGTGAAGTTAAAGGATAACTGCCTGTTACTCCTGTCGGCTGCTCTGTTGGGTGATAATCCTCAAAGGTGTATGGGCAGCTCGAACTCCGATGCTTCCTAGTGTTTGTGTACTTAACATTGCAAATTTGAATTTAATAATATTTGCGTATGTAATGCATGGCATACGCAACCACAGCTTCTTAACAGACCGTTAACTCTGGTGCCTAATAATGGCATTACCACTGTCACCAGCACCCAGCCATTCGGCTTTTACAAAGAGATGCTTGAAGAAAAATGGATGATGCTATCTCACCTGATCTAAGACCTGTCGATGACAAGGGAGAGCTCCTGGGAGAAAGCACATGAAGCTTTCACCCTTGGCCCGAAGACGTGGAGTGCTGCCTTGCTGCAGGCGTGCCAGCCGGCTGCCGTGGGCTTGGGTCAGGCTCCTGAGGCGGGACGGAGGCACTCGGTGTTCCTTCAGACTCGGCTGTGAAGCAGAGCAAGGGTTTTTTTCCTCAGGAGAATAAAGCTGTTTTTTTCCCTCCCCCTTTCCCCACCACACCGACTTCTCAGGAGAAGGGGGTAGGAAGAAATAGCGTGGAGAGGCTTTTATTTTAACCAGGCTTTCTCTCTGAGCGTAACGCTTGCAAGAAGGGAAAAGAAATTACCTCATGTTTACTTTGAACGTTCAATTAGATAACAAGCGGGGCAGCTCCGAACCCTTCCCCGCCGGCTTTACGCCGTCCTCCGGCTTGCCCTCCACCGCCGGGGCTCCCACCGCGGCAGGTTGACGAGGCGGGAGAGCGGCAGGACGAAGCGGGCGGCGGGCGCTGCGCACCCGCGGCCGCCCGGCGGTTAAAAATAGAAGTGCTGAATCATGACTCCCGCCGGCAACTTCACCCGCCCGGCGGCGGCGGCAGCGGCGGCGGCGGCCCAGCGGTTACCGCTCCTGAGGGGAAGGAGAGGAGGATCGGGGTGGCGGCGGAGGGGACACACGGGGCAGCGAGGGTGCGGGGCTCAGCCCGCTGGGTGTGTGTGGGGGGGTGGGTGTGAGGGGAACGCGGACGCGCCGTTGCCCTGAGGGGGCGGCGCGCGCGCGCGTGTGTATGTGTGTCCGTCCGCGTGAGGCGCGGAGCGCACGCGGCGGCGGCGGCAGCGGCGGCGGCACTTGTCCTCTAATCGATTGCCGAGCGTGCTGAGCGGCCCTGCCGGCGCGGGCACCCGCCCCCCGCGCCCCCCCCATCCTCCTCCTCTCCTCCCTTCGCCCCCCCTTCCCAGTTCTTCACTCACCACCCCCCCACACCCCCCCCCCCCGCCTTTCGCTACGCCGCGGGGTGGCTGGGGCCGCGCGCGCGCGCGCGCTCCCTCTCCCCCCCCCCCCCCGCGGGGTTGCGCGCCGTGTCCGTGTCTGTGCGAGCGTGTCCGTGTGTCCGTGTCCGTCAGTGTGTGTGTGTGTGTGTGTGAGTGTGTGTGTGAGTGCGGGCGGGCGGGCGGCTGCCGCCGCCGCCGGATCGGTTTCTCGGGGTTTGACCAGCTGTCCCAGGCTAACCCTGCTCTCTGAAGATGGAGGAAGTAAAAACAGGATTACCCTTAGCTACAGCTCCACTGCCTTAGTTTCCATAGCCAACTGCCGTGCACAAACACACCTCCACTAGGCAGAGAGAGCCGACACTAATAAAAACACAAACAAAAGGGTGATGGAAGTGATTCACTGCCTGCGCGGCTGAGGTAAATCTGCGCTTGGCTTCTTTTTAATTCTTTTTTTTTTTTTTTTTTTTTTTTTTTCTTCTCTCCCTTCCCTTTCCCCCCCTCTACTCCCCTTCACCCCGGTCCTTCTTCCCCGGGTGGGGAGGACAGCTCCGTCCGGCGTGCGAGGGGGCGGCGGCGGGGCTCTGCGTGCTGTGCGGAGGGGGGTCCCCGAGCGAAGAACTGCGGTTGTGGCTGCATCTCCCGCACGGCGGTGGGGGGCTCCGGTGACTTGTTGCTGCTAGCCCCACAGGAAAAAAAAAAAAAAAAAAAAAAAAAAAAAGCGCGTCCGATTCTCTCTTTCCCCCCCCCTCCCCTTTCCAAACCCATCCCGAGCGGGGCGGCGGGGGGCGGTGTGCGTGTGCCGGGGGGCGGCGGGGCTCCCCCCGCTCCGTTAGCCAGCGCCGGCCCCAACTGCCATTTCCCTCAGCGCCCGCCGCCACCTGCGGGGCCCCGGGGGGCTGCGGCCTGAGGCGCCGCCGGCGGGGAGGGGAAGGGGGAAAGGGAGAAAATAAAATAAAATGAAAACCGAGGCAGGACTTCGATGACTTTTGACAGGCTGTGGGATGGGTGGGGAGAGGCAGGGAGGAGGCGCGGAGCCCGGTGTCGCCCAGGGCCGGAGCAGCGCTCCGGGGAAGTTGGCCTAGGTTTGCTGCGCGGGGTGTGAGTGCGGCTGCCGGCTCCCCCCCCCCCCCCCCCCATCCCTCCCCACATCCCCTCGCCCCATCCCTCCCCACATCCCCTCCTCTCCCCCCCGTTTTCGTGCCGATTCGTAACGAACCGGTGGATCAAGTTTTCCTCTCTCTCCTCTCTTTCTCTCTCTCTCCCCGCTGGTTAATCGCACTGCTGTAGCACCGGCTGACCTCCCTCCCTCTCCCTCTCTCTTTTTTTTTTTTTTTTTTTTTTTTTTTTTGTTCTTCATCTTCCTTCAAAGTATGTGCCATTCCTGAGCGAGTTTCCCCGCCGGCTCATCCCCGGGGCTGCCCGGCTCCCCGGCTCCGCATGCCCCACCTGTAAGTGCCGGGGGCGGGTTTCTTTCCCCTCTCCCTCTCCCCCCCCTCTTCTCTCTCTCTCCCCCCCCCCCCCTTTTAAAAATAATTTTTTAAACTTTCCCTATCTTGCTATGTCTTCAGCACGAGCAAAACTCTCTCCATTCGCTGTGGAGAGGGAGGCTTAGCAGCTGGGGTTTGCCATCACCAGCCTAAAAATGGTGACCAAACTTTTTTCTTTTTCCCCGACTCTTCCTCCTCCTCCCCCCCTTGAAGAAATAAAAAATAAAAATCAAACCATGTTTTAATTTCGGTTATGGATGTTTCTGTGATTCTTTTTGTCTTTCTTTCTCTTCCTCCTCCCTTCCTCCCCTTTCTTCCACTTCATTGGCTGGGATGATCTTTCCCTGTTGCTTCTGATGTTTCTTTCTTTTTCTCAGTGTGTGCCTGCCTACCTGGACTAGGGGGAAGATAAGGTAATTTTGAAGGGCTTGAGGAAGCGGCTTACCTGTTCTGAAAACTTTTTTTTTAGAGATTTCTTTTTAAGGTTCATGTGAAAATCAGTAATTGAAGAGAGTTTGGTAGCAGCTGGGCAGGTTGAAATTTAAGTGTTATGCGCTGAATGCCTTGGGAATTTGATCTGCTTTATACCAAAGAAGAGCACAGAGAAAAGTATTTATTTATTGGGGGAAAGGCGGCGGGGGGGAAGGAAAGCGGGTTAAGGGAGGGGGAGGGAAGTGGTTTTGGAGACAAGAAGTGAAGCTGCCTGTTTTCCAGTAAGTAATGGAGAAATTCCAGGAGCCAGGGCTAAATATACTTGGCGATCAATACAGAAATGGCTCATTGTGAATAATTTAGCTGCCTGGTGCAGTGAGAGTTTTGAAACTAAAGGCAAAAAAGAGGCCATGGAGGGAGAGAGGAAATAAAATTCTCCTCTGGTCATGTCAGATTCTTAACTTTTCCACTTAAAAGAACATAGTTATGATTATTGATCTTTTTTTTTTTTTTTTTTTTTTTTTTTTTTCCCCCCCTCAATATATATCAAATGATAGCTAGGGGGTGTCATTCTATACAGTTACTTGGGTTTCTGGAAAGTAATAGCTTGTTCTGTGTCAGCAAAGTGCTTCCAGAAACTTTAAGATTGCTTCACACCACAAAATGCATGATCTGGGATTATTAAGTGTGATGTTTGGCCCCATGCTGTGGCAGATAAATAGGGTTAGAGCGAACAGGTGCGTGTACAGGGGTGTGTGTGTGCGCGTACGGTGGTGTGAGACAAAGAGGTGTAGTCGCTTTCTCGAAGGGGAGCAGACACGGGAGGACTTTATTTTGTTTAGATCAGGATGGAGTCTCTCGGAGCGCGTGTGAAAAGAGCAATTGTTAATAGTATCCATCTCCTCAAAGTCTGTTCTGGCTGGGAGAGCTGATAATTGATAAAGCATTACCATCCCAGCTTGAACAAAACAAGTGGAAAGTCAGGGAAAAAAACTCTCAGAGCAGGTAAAAAAAAAAAATGCAAATAGGGGGACAGATGGGGGTACGGTCTGGCCAGGCTGATCCTAGTGCTGCCTGCCCAGGAGGCAGCTGAATTTCTCTACTCACATAATTTGCAGGAAGAGTTCAGTGTTTTGCAAATGAGCACATGCAGTACACTTGTGTGTTTCTCTAGGCAATGGTTGCAACAGCAGTAAAATGGGCAACTACTTTTGGCTTTAAGTAAGTTTAATCATTTAATGGTTGATACTGACAGGCATCTTTGAGGGTGTACTTTTCTGCCTTGCAGCACTGCACTTTGACTATGGAAGCAGAGGCTGCTGATGGATATATAACATGTAAGTAGTCATTTCATTTGATTATTCTGAATTACTTTTCCCACTATCCTTTCTATAATGCAGGCACCTGAAACTTTAGCTTCCTCATGTATGGGCTTTGCATTGAGATGATGCTGAATTAATAGCATTTAAAGATAAACTTTGTGTATGACTGAAAAATGCCTGGGGATGGGTGCATGGGCAAGTACCTCTAGGTTTGAATATTTGCTGAGGATGAATGAACTTTGCAAATGAGAGAGAGTTCATCTTCAGAAATCCAAATCTCAGCCAAAAACTTTTTCTGCCTTTTGCTATGCATTTATCCTGTTTTCTGTGTCAGGGTTTGTATAAGTGCTTTGTTTAACTGTCAGTTAACCCAGAGCTTTGGGGAGAAGGTCCGTACGGTGAAGTACTGTTTCAGTCTTCTCCTGCCCAGCCTGGATTCTCGGTGTCTGCAAATGGAAAAGTAATCCTAACTTCTCTTGAGACAAAGCAGCTGGGGCAAGGTTTGTCACAGATGTGTGTGTAGAAGACTGGTGACAGTAGGCTTGGGGGGGGAGCCTCTTAAAATCAGTCAGTCAGATGTTTACCTGTGGCCCCGAGAGTTCAGGTTTTGCAGGCTGTGGGAGACCCCCACTGATAAAGGAGGGAAGGGCGAAGGGAGCGAGCGAGTTGGACTTTTTAATTGTTGTGTTGCTCTCCTGAAGAAAGGGATGGAAACTTACGGGGGACTTGTTTTGTGAAAGCAGGTGACAATGAGCTTTCGCCCGAAAGGGAGCACTCCGGCATGGCCATTGACCTCACCTCCAGCACACCCAATGGGCAGCATACCTCCCCCAGTCACATGGCAAGCAGTAAGTCTCCTCTTAAACCTGTTTCTCTCTAGCAGTGGGTTTGGGTTAGTCTGGTCCTCTGGGTCTGTCCTCGGCTCGCTTACCAGGTCTTAACCACTGCTGTAGGCATTCGAGAGAAGGACAGGGTAGACCTATTATTTTTTTTTTTTTTTTTTTTGCTTTTCTCTTCTTTCTTGTTCATACTGGTGTCTCATCTAAACATGAACGGGATTACTAGTCTGAACTATCCCAAGGTGGCATTTGAGAGCTGGTCCTTACCTGTTCCAGGTAGGAAAACACTAGGCTTGACATGTGCTGGTTTTGTTTCACCAGGTATTGAGATCCAAATGGAAATTGTTGTTGTTGTTATTATTATTACTTACTGTGCTTCCCAAAACAGCTTGAAGTAGCTTTATTTGAAAACAAACACACTTTATTTACAGAAAGGCTTTACTCTGGCAAAAGTATGAAGTTAAAATATCTGGGCTTGGTGACAGGTTGTATTTTACTATTCCATATAGAAACTTCAGCATCCTATTCATTACTTCAGCTTTGCCTCGGCAAGTCCAAGAGTGGCTGGGGTAATTGGAAGTTTATGGCACTCGGTAGTTGACACTCTAACAAACTGAAAGGATTTTGTTTTAGAATGTCAAGGGAGAAATTGAGAAAATGTAGAGACATTTGGGAGCATACACAGAGTGTCAAGTGCTGATAATATTTTTATAATTAATTTCATGCTATGTTTTGGAGGTGGATAAATTTAGTTTACACACATTTCATAAAACCAACATCCTTTCTTTTCTGTGTGTGTGCCACAGCTCCTTTTACTGTTGGTTACAGTGTTACATCAAGATATTTACCTTAAAGTAACTCTGTACTTGTATTCAAAAATAATGTAACATGCTTTGCTTCCAATATACTTTCAGAGGGTTCCTCTCTATGTGATACTCATTTTCTTTCCAGCCTGTGTACTATAGATACATATTTGTTTTTTAACTGAGTGTTTGTACAAAAACCTACTGAAAACTGTGAAAGAAAAAGAGAGCTTTTAGGGTTGCTTGCTTTAAAATACACAGTGTATTGCCTTCTGAGTCTTTCTTACTGAGAGAAAGATGTTACTTGCCTTTAAGAATTCTTTTTTCCTCCTGCAAATTACGAGTAAAACGCAGTTTTTATGAGCCTTTAAAGCTGAGGGTTATTATGAAGATCTCCCAATTATATACATGTTGCTAGAGAATATGATTGCTAATACTCTGGACTGAACTTTATATGACAACCGATCATAATTCAGCATCTTTAGACAATTCCAATCCTGCTGCACTGGGATTCTGATATATTTTATTATGTTGTAAAAGTTTTACTACTCACTTTCTTCATTTTCTTTGTTTCCTTTTTATTAATGGGAAGCCTTCATTGGAAGGGAAAAAAAGCTGCCTGTTTTAAATCTTCTTTATAATCTAGACTAAAAACCAGAGTCAAATTAGGGAATAAAAAGATCTGGAATGAAGTCATGCAAAAATACTTTAACACATTCAATATTTTCCTGCTCATTGTGTTAACATTTTCAATGTTTTTAAAGCTTCATTAGTTCTTGCAACATACATGTATCTGCAGCCTTGGTGAAGATCTTATTTTTTTCAAATGTGTTTTGTGGTATCTCACAGGTGTCTCAACTGCTTTCATCACTGCTGCTCTGCATTAAGCATGTGCTGCTGTTGAAAAATCAGGGGCTCTGCCTGGGGTTCTTAAGCCAAGCAACACTTGAGCTTCTTAAATTTGTTGTAATTTATTTACTCTTTGCAGGCATGAGAATATTTTGCAGAGAGTTGGTTTGTTCTCTCTTAAGCATGGAAGGTATTGATTAGAGGTTGTCAGCTTTTGTGGCAGATGTTACGTTGGTTCATTTAAGTTTTTTGGCCAGATCTTGAATCTGGCATGTACAGGCTAAATTGCCAGGCTGTGCTTTAGAGCGTTCCACCTGTTTTGTGGGGCACAGGAAATCCTTTTAAAGGTTCAGTAACCCAGGGACCTGTGATCTCTCTTTTTTTTTTTTTTTTAATATTTTTTTTTTTTTTTAGGAGAGGTGGACGTGGTAAGTAGGAATGTCTATCTAAAATATTTTGTATGAATTAAGTAGCTCCTGTTGGATAGATCCATCATCCTTCATTGCAACTGGAGGAAGTGGCTGTGTTGTATTTCAGTATGGTTTAATTTCTAGTGGAGTCACTGGAGGCTGATTTACTGTTGGCCTGCCGTTACAGTGTAGCCCAGAGCATGTACTTCTGGCTGGGTAGGGTCTGCTAAGGGCGGAGGTGGTACATGGATCAGACCCCACATGTCTCACTCCTGGTTTTGTTGCCAATCATTACCAGAAGGCGGACGGCCCTATTTAGCTGTGCGCTCAGGATGTGCACCTGCAGGGCAGAGATCTAAGTTTTGACCTTTGTTCTTGCATTCCATTGAATCGTTTTGAACCATAGCTCTTAATTTAGCCTTAATTTGTGTCTGGCTCAAACAGAGAGAAAACCATAAGAAGCAAATTTCTTGGATTTGTACCGAAACGACTGATCAGTGCTCTCCCAGCAACAGTAAAATTATGTGCTAGGTAAAGAGTTTTCAATGTTCATTAGCCCCTGGCAATCCATGTTAGTAGGAGTTCTGGCTGGGCTACTCGTGTTTTCAGGTTCTATTCCAAAACATTTCACGTTAAGTATTTTGGCTTGTGTTGGAGAGTTGTCTACTGCATCCTTTAACCTATTAGCATTTTCAAGTATTTAGACGGTATGTATAGGTTATGGATGGGGCTGACACTCAATTTTCCTTGTGAATGAGATGATCCTGAAAGATAAATCACAGTAAATCTCCTGTCATGGCTAACTAATGATCTTACATATGCCTTACGGTATCTATCTGCCTTTAGCAGAATACTGTATGTACGTTGGCAGATGCTCTGTTCTGAAATACTTTATTGTAGTTTTATGTAAGCAAAGATTTAAAATACGTGTAAATAGTCAAACTGAATAGGTTGATAGATCATCTCGCTTTCCTCTACGGCAAGACAAATTAGTGCTATACCTGCTGAGTACGTAGGATATGTTTACATAGCCCCAAATCTGGAAGTCCAGGTTTTCTTCTGATCTGTAGGAAAGATCTTCCAAAGGCTAACACCCAGAGCTGGGCATTAACAGCCTGCTCAATTAATGTCGTGTTGGTACTAGAGCATTTCTGGCACGGCCTAAGCCTTCCCGTAGACCCCGCCGAGTTCAAGGGAGTCTGTCTTCTTGCTTTTGGCGTATGCTGGTCTGGGCTGGAAGTGACCAGGAACCTCCAAATAGGAACTGGCGTGCTAATTAAAGGTTGGTGGGGAATCCTTATAAAAGAGGCTTTAAAAAGAAATAGTTCCCAGTCACCTCCTCAAAATACCACACCGAGTTCTTACTATAGTTATTAGAGATTTTGGGTTTTTTTCCCTTGTAGATTAAAATGGATTTAGAAGAATGTGCCCTTTAGAAACTGCAGCGGCACAGTTGTTCGGTTAGTTGACTCGATGACTGCTTTGTATAGGAGGAAGGATACTCCTCTAAGACCGTTTGCCTGGTATCGTACAGAAGACAATAACAGTAGCTATTAGCATCTGACAGTCAGCGACAGAGGAAACTTCCTCTTAAATTGGAGACTTTACACTGGGTGTCCCAGATAACTTTATCTTTGCTTTCATAGACAAAAGGAGCCCTTACATGAAGCAGAGTCAGAACAATCATAAATATCAAACCCAACATCTGATGTTTGAAACTGATTAAAATTGTGGTACGCTTTCAAGATGTGTTTATCAGTAGCTTAAAGTGTTACTAAGTTATGGGAAATAATTTATTAAGAAAATAAGCCTTGTCAGCTGACTCTGTTACTGAGAATAATGAGGTGATTGCATTTTCTCCGTGGTGGGGAATGATCGCGCTGTCTGACAAGATAGCTATTGGGACAACAGGATTAAGTGCGAGTGATTTTCAGTGGCAGTATTTAAAGAGAACTCAGGCAAAGTCTTGTTATAATGTGGCAAATACTGCATTCCCAGTGATGAGGGTAAACTGGGGTGGACTATCAGTTGCACTCTTTTATTTGTAACTTCAAAGCCCCAGATTTTTCTTGATTACTTTCGGTTTTTAACCTTATGTTGTCACATGGGCCCTGTTTTGTCACAGTTATGTTGACCGGAGCAGAAAGTTTCATGTACCACAGCTGTATCAGGACCACATCTGTATGAATGAAGAAACACAACTGTGGAGCCTGCCTTTTGGAATGAAACTGCATAAAATTAGAGGTTGCTTCATGCCTTGGCTACGCAACAAGCAAGTCTTGCTATCGCCAGAGTCTACTGCCCAGGCACGTGAGGCTGGACCTTGTGCTGGGATTCTTTTTGGCTCAGTATGTGTTTTTTTCAGGAGCATGGGGAAATGGAGGCTGAGCCTCTACAGGATGCTTTTCTTCAGAGAGGGTGGATGAAGCTGTCGGGGCTGGGGTGCATTGGGGGAACTGAATTAGTGCTTTGAGGCAGTCACTCCCCTGACAGGTGCACGAGGGCATGAAGAATTCTGGCAGCCAAACTGCTGTGCTCTGAAGTGGAGATTCAGGTCTCCAGTTCTTGCAAGTATCTCGGAAAGTGTGAAACACTGCATATGGTGCTAAAAACTTGGACTGGATAACCTCGAGATGCCGAGGAACCTCTTTCCTCAGTGGCTTTTAAGGAGTAGGGTAGGCAACATTTATTGGTCTGGGTATCTTTGATCCTGCCTCAGTGCAGAGAGGTGGGCTTTTGACAGCCACCTGACATGTCCTCCAGTCCTCTGTGTCTGACTTTCCAACCTTGACAGCCTGATGTGGCTGTGGAATTTCATGATGATGCCCGATACAGATATACCTGTGGTTTTACAGGTTGGAGGGCAGTGAAGGTGCACTATGCCAAGGTGAGCTTAGGTATAAGGGAGGGATGAGCTCAAAGTGTGGCACGGAACTGGAAGAAGCGAGTTCCTTTGACACTTCCAGGAGCACTGACTTGGCTTCAGTCTTTTAACCGCAGATTCCCTGAGAGTTCACAGGGGGAATAATACTCATCAAATTTTTAGCCAATAGGCTTGGTTTACTTGAAGCTTAAGGAGGAAAAGTAATAAATAAAAAGCTAATGATTGGGCTTTAAATAGAAACCTAGGGTTTTTTCCACATCTAAGAAACTGAAGCTCTGCAAAGTAGTATATGCTGTTTGTTTCTTTTTATCAAAAAAAAAAAAAAAAAAAGGGTTACCTGGAAATTACATACTGCCTGGAATGCACTTTGGATTGTTGTAGCTTCATCCACATCAGCTTAGATTTTTCACACTGGTATGTTTAAAATCATGAAACAGTTCCTCTGATACGAATTCTGTGTAAACGAACACTGAGTAACCACTGAAACTAGTAGGTGTCTAAGTAACTACTATCTGTAGCTCACACTCTGATGGCGGAGGGTTCCCCTGTGTATTTTTCATATGTTCTGTCACAGTCTCTCTGGCATTCCCTATGGAGTCAGATACTTGGCTGAAAAAACATTCCTCTCTCACTGAGTGTTATAATGAGGGTGGAGCGAAATGATCAGTTAATCTCATTAAATAGGTTTTTATTCATTCTGATGGAAGTCTTTTGAGAGGTCATCTGCCAGGGCTTTGTTGCAGCACACACCTTTCTTAGGGAGCTTCTGTTATTCTCTTGGAGTGTCAGGTTCGGTTAACTTTCCTTGGTACACACCCTGTTACAACACTCGGTGCTCTTGCTAGCTTGGTAGTCAGCAAGTTTTCAATGTTCGCTTCTGGAATTTCAGTTCCTTTTCAGACATGCCAACAAAAAGAGCAATCCTCATCTTCCTTGCAATGCGGCACTTTGATAGCAGCTGGAAACGAAATACCCGTTAGAGAGTGCTCTGTCTTTCCCATCCCTAACCTGGGGGAAGGTGTCACCCCTGTTGAAATCGATGGGTATTTTCTCCTGGGAAATTGGATCGAGGGCTTGATTCCCATTCCTGTGGGTCACAGGCTCTGTCTGGTCCTCCAGCTAAATGCTGGTTTGCAGGACTAGGTTTTACAGGTGGAAATGCAGCTACCTGTGTCATCCTCGTGCATTACCGAGGGTGAGGGCTGCTCGTCCTCCTTTTCCAGTGCCAAGAGGGCACCTTGAAGGAGTGATGCTGTTCTAGCTGTGGGGAAAAGGCATAGCCCTCTTCTACTTTTTCCTCAGTAATCCCAGTGAATGAAACTTGGCGGGGGCGGGGGGGGGGATCCACCTTGAAGCAGCTTTGTAGAAAATTTCAGAGAAGGCTGTGCCACTGCTCTCTGTAGTAACAAGACCTGTTGCCAGCCTGGGTGCTGAGCCTGCGCCACGGCGTGTTGTCCCTTGCCTAGAGCAGTGAATGCTTGTTTGGATCCAGGCGGCTGACTGCTGCATCCCAATGGAAGGAAGCAGAGCTGCCATTATCAGCCAGTGGCCGTGAGGCTTGACAGGTATGGCTCTGGGTTAGGTGACCAGAGGCCTAGGTTTTCTCCCGACTCTTGTCATCGTAGGGGAGTCCCTTCATGTTTTTCTGCTGCTTTTTTTTCCCCCTCTCTTGCCTTTTTTTCTGAATCGCAGGGGCTGTAGATCACTTAGGATGGAGGTTTGGATGGCCTTATCAAAAGTAGGAATTCTATTACAATATCTACAAAACAACTTAAGGGATGTTTTACATGTAATGTTTGCAGCCCCACAAAGGAGACGCATTCAGAAGCTACCAGTGTAGCTTATTTCCTGTCCTGTGCAGGAATAATTGCGATAGTCCTAAAGCACCCTGTTCTGGTGTGATGATGTTAGAGCAACCACAGCATTTTAACTCTTCCCATACAGCTGAGCTTTACCAGGGCTGTGTGTGGACAAACCCCTATTTATACTGCCCAGCAAAATGTGCCCTTGATCTGGAGCCAGGTCTACATTACCGGCTTCTGCTGGCACTGCTGCGTCAGCCTGTGGATTTGAAAAACTGTAATCCCTCACAGGCCGAGCGATGCCGGCAGAAGCTCCTGCTGTGAGCATAGCCCTGGCTGACAGGGTCACCTGCAAGCGGTGTTACAGGTGTTACTCTGGAGCATACCATAAAACAGCAGACACTGCTCCTGGAAAAGCAGGGGCTTGCTTGATCCCCCCCCTCATTTCTGTGCTGATCGGTTGTGTAAACTTCCGTGAGTTAGAACCTCTTTTTCTAACTGACTTGCTTTCTCCCCTCCTCTTATTTTTGCTTTCCAGGTTGGGGTTTATTCCTATAACATTGTGTGGCCGAGGGATAGCACCACAGAGATGGTGGGTTCCATGGGCATCATACCTGCTCTTTTAACTCATGGTTGTTCTGTTTTTGGCCTGCCTAGGGAGGTCGCAGGGCTTCTGGCCTCCCTTCTGGTGAAGCTGAGATTGCTGGTGGGATCCCTGTGCCCCCTCAGGAACGGGGGAACACCTGTAGCTGATTGGAGGTCAGCCCCAGGGCCAAACTTCACTCCCAACCCTGGTGTGGAGGGTGTGACTATCTGCAAATACCAGCTGGTGGTGAATGAAGAAGGCAGCAGAGTCAGAGTACATCATCTCTAAATATGTAGGAGCCCTTCGTCTTAGCAGGCTGCGGGTTTTATGCCAAGGAATCTGTCTCACTCCAGACCCACCTCCACTCTCCCCACCATGGCTTCATGTTACCTGGAGAAGCTACAAAGCCTGTTTATTTTCACCCTCTCTTTCTGCTGAGATATTGGTACCACCTGTGAGGCTGTTCAGCACACAGGTGTAGTCACTTCAGTAGGGGAGAGAGAAGGGGAAGACTAGTGGGAATATTCAAGTCCTTTCCCTATCGCTGGGCTGGAGAAGACCTTTTGAAGACTCAGCTCTACTGTCCACCCTGAAGCTTCATGCAGTGGGGATAGAAGACCCAGACACGTTTTGGTGCTGTGGGTGTCAGGCCCTTTGTCCTGGTGGGTGGAATTCTGAAGTATTTTCCAAAGAAGGTAGGACATACTGAAGCACAGAAACCCCATTCACCTCGTCTGTCTGTCCTTTCTATCACCTTTCTTCTTAGGAAGTTTCCTCTTATCTGAGGAGGTAAGACAGTCCATGTTTCATCTCCAGCTAATGGAAGATCTGGGCAGGGCTTATAATAGAGGTGCTCCATTTGCAGTTAAACCACATATGTGATAAAGCTCAAGTTTCCGATGAGGGATGTTTTCTTGTTTATCTCCTTTGTTCTTCCACTTGAACAAGACAAGTATTATCCTAAAGATCATGATGCTGTGACTCCAATGGCAGGCTGGAGTCTTCTCCAGCCTCTCTCTTATTAGTCTTGTTTCCCTTGCTTTCCCCTCAGCTTCCAAAACCCCCTAATTCCAGCAGAAGAAAGTAATGTTGTCCTGTTTTTTCTCAAGGGATACATGTTCCCTCGGTCTATGAAAGTTCTGTTGGTGAGTGGCCCAGAAAGCTGGCTAGAGAAGCCTGTGATATGCTCAAATTCATGTTAATTTTTCTCATAATTACTCTTTGATTTGGGAGTGTGTGTGTGTGTGTGTGCAGTCATACAAGAATTCACACCTACTCCTTCCCAGTCCTCAGTTCAGCCTTCAGACATTTTATGGTTCCCTCTGCAAGGAAATGTGGTCTCTTATGTCATGATCTAGCCATAAAACACAAACTGAGAGAATTTTTGTTAACTATATCTGTGCATCCTTTAAACTCCAGTAGTGTGAATTAAACATTTGCTTCTGTCCAAAGAGCAGCAAACAGGATGGTGTGAATTCCCTTCTTTTGAAAATGAAAGAAGTTGCCTCTTTCTGTATGAAAACAGCAAGTCTTTTTACACAGAAGAGATATGAGGTCTATTCATTTGGGGAAGAGTAGCTATTCTCTTTAAGTCATGGATGGTTTAAAAGTTTCCAGGAAAGAGTTGCAGTAGATTGAAGACCTTGTTCTGGTTAGCAGCCAGGTCTGTGATAGGGGGAGAAGGTTCAGGCAAAAGAATAAAATGGGATTTGGTTTTGGTGGTTTTTAATCTTATTTCTTGAGAAATTGATACCCTGCAGTGTGTGTTTTGCCTTGTCCAGATAATGGCCCCTGAAGGGGAACAGAACTTCTTAATTAGTGGTTTTTCATACTGCTTTTAATTGTCTGTTCCTAGGTACAGCCTTTGTATTGCCTGTGTAGTATTGTGAGGGGCCTCTCTCCCTCCATCTCTGGAAAGTCTGCAGTGATCCGGCACCTGTGCAGAGTTTGCCCGAGTACAGAAATATGTTAGAATACACCATCGGGCCCTAAATTCACACCATGCCTTAATCCTCATCACCTTTCAGATGTGGGCATGTCCTAGACATAGATGTGTGTAATAGTTTTACGGTTTCATCTCCCCAAATCGGGTCAACTTTAACAGTTGTTTTGACCCTGCTACTAGCACAGGTGGTTCCTGAGTGAGTTTTAATACATCTCTGTGCAGCTGTGTGGAACAATTGGGAGTATTAGCTTTACTTGAACCTCCTGTTGGAAAATTTCCTCTAGCTTGAATACACAGGCCTGCCTCTCCATCACTGTTAGGTATTATTCTTTGGCTAATCTATTCTTCTAGAGTGTAATGTAATAATATCTCCTTGTTATATCATGATTTTTCAACAATAAATCTTTAAGAGCTTCACAAAGGATGCCAGTTGAAGAGATACAAATGGGTGAATAAAATTATAGGCTGAAGAGGTGGAGAAAAATTAGAGAAATTAGTGTAAGTATGAATTCAGCTCCTATAGGTGGGAGGCAGTCAGCTTCATCATTTGTGTATGTGACTTCAAAATGTCAGATTATAGGTAGCTCTTGAGTTCAGAAGAGTGATGTGCTACTCGTGTATTTAAGGGTCCGGTAGTAGGTGACACTGAGATATGTATTATATGACTATGAGAGCTCTGTGAATTCATTCTTGCATTCTTCCAAATTTATATTCTATCAGTTGCACAATTTCTTTATTTCTCCAAAATCCTGCGCGCTTATATGTGAATCTCAAACCAGAATGTTCTCAGAGTATAAATGCCATCACAAGTCAGCTGCCCCCAAATTAGCTAATAACAAGCAGAGAGGGTTGGCAGCTGGAGAAAAAAAATATCAAAATGTGTCCAGCCCTGGTTTATGACAGGCCTGTACATGTGCAATGTGTGTAAATACAAATTGAAGGCACTTAGAGTTTCGGTCACATACAAGAGAGATGTACAGGCTTGAAAAATACTAGAATCGTGCAGGTCTCACGAAATTAGGAAGCCAGAAAGAGCAGAGGTATGTGAATTTTGCCTCTGCTGAAGGAGAAACGACTAAGCGCTACCCTTTTCAAATGTCAAATGCATGGGAAAAAGTTGTTGGAAGGCAGTCTCTGCTACGTCTGCTGCTCGCAGAACCTACTTTTTTGTTAGCTGTTTGTGCAAAATCACCTCGCTGGTTGGACTGTGAGACCAGACATGACTCAGACTATCAGCACGTAACATGGTTTCAGGTTGCTGTCTTACTGCTCTTGCGCTAAAATGCTGTAAAGAGGTATTTGCTTTTTTCTCACACTTTTAAAGTGCTTCATTTATTTCATGTCATTAGCGCTATTGTTACTTAAATTTAGCTTCTGACTGGTAACCATTAAATATTTATAGAAAAATCAATAGCAGTGAGATTTTTTGCTCTAGTAAATATATATCACATATGTATTCAAAACCAAAGCAAACTGCAGTGCATTCCAGGAAATAATCTATAACGATGCTCTGTAAAGTACTTGCTCATCTTCATGTCAGGGTGCTTTATCTGTGTCCCAACTGCAGCCATTCCTGCAGTGGAACCCTGGTTGTCTTTTTAACAGCTGAGAACAACAGAGTACAGTGCCTTAGGAAAAGAGTAAAAACAGTGTTTTCATTGTAGAAACGTGAATGATAATTGCAGTATAATTCTCCAAGGTTCCTTAGCGACTGTATACGGGGAGATCCTTAAGTTTTATGTTGCATCTGATAGACAGCACCCCAGCAACAGACTGCTGTGCTACAAGAAGAGGATTGCACTAGGGTATCGGTTCTGCTTTGCCTCTGCTGATCGCCATCGTCTGTTCTGTTTGCTCAAACACGTGAATGTCATTCGGTGCCCCCGCTTGTCATGTTTTCCTCGCCTTTGCTGTGGCATCCGAACGCCCTTATGAAACTAGTGGTGTGTGAGTCCCTTTGAGGAATTTCTGACGTGTCTCCTGTTGTGAGGTCAGTGCTGGGGTCTGGGTGGAGGCAAAACCAGCCCTGCATTTGGGAAGGGGAAAGTGGTTTTGAGAGAAGGTGGCAATGTGGCAACTGAAGATGACGATTTAAAGCCATTTAAAACCAATGCCTAGTTAAAAAACTAGGACTGTGACCTTAAACTGGCTTCAGAGGCAGGCTCGAGTTCATTGGAGAGGTATGGACAAAGGTATGAGACATGCAGGATGCCTGATGGGGGCAAGACAATTCCTTCCCCAGCTTGAGTCTCTGCATCATTTTCATGAGCGACTGCAAATGGAGTAGATATTGGTTGACCATCGGAGAGATGACCTGAATTAATTGTTCAGGCCAGGTGTTTTGGAAGGGGGAAAGCTTCCTTATGAGCTGGTGACGAAATTTCAATTTATAATTATGACTGTAGTTTATAATAATAATAATTCTAATTATATACATAAACAGTTTAATCTACTATAATGTAATATGGTAACATTTGCTGAGCTTTGGCTGCTTTCAGATAGTGAAAATGTGCTGGTGGTTGTTGGCTAGGATTCAGAATCATTTGTCAAAATTTTGTGCACTATGTGAACAACAAAATTTTGTGTGGATTAAGCAATTATTAATTCTCTCCCATTATCTGTCAGATAAAACTACAACTAACTCATTAACCAAAATTAATCGTAAATAAAGCCGATCTGTTGTTGAGGAGGCTAATTAGAACGGTAATTGTGTAATGATGATGCATTTAATTTCAAAATGCAGATTTAAAAGCTACTCCTTTTGGCAGTGATAGAGCAAGGTGTTCTGAAATGAAGCGGAATGTTTATTGCTGTCATTGTCCTCTTAATTAATAGCACCAGGATTGCCTGTGTTTTCAGTCTTATTAGTGTCCCCCATAGAGCACTCAGAAACATCCCAATTCTGCTCCCATTGAAGCCAGTGGTTAAACTGTTTTTTTACTTGATTGGGAAGAAGGTGCTGCGTGGAAGTGCTAGTGTAAGACATTGCACGCTCCTGGGCTTACGACCGTAGCAGCGCGTCCGCGTGTCTGAGCTCTGGGAATACTGGCTGTGCTTCGGGATTTGCTACTGATTTGCCATGGAGATAGATCTGGAGTTTCAGGCCAACAAAACTGAATTGTGACTCAACGTTTTAAAAATGATTGAGTGAGTAATTTTCCATGCAGTTTCATTACAGTATCTTTTGCCCCAAGGATTATTTACTGTAGATTAATTTCCAGCAGTTTTTCACTGCTATATGTAATCTGGCATTTTAATAAGAAAGGAATTGTTTAAATAGGATAGTGGGTTTATCCCAAATTGCCTGGTTCTAATGGTGAAATTATCAGCACTAGTAAAATCAGCAGTTGTGCCTGCTAGCCAGTATGCACAATATCTTAATTTAAAAATTTTCTTTAAATCTGTTGTCAAAATATATTAAGTGCTATTATGAGGTGTTGGGCTTTTTTAGCACAGTGTGTTTTATTTTAGCAAAGTACTGTTTGAATCATTAACAAAGAAGTGGATATTGGATACAGAATATATGATTCACCTTGTCTCATCATTTGTAATAACTACTGATTTTTTTTCTTTCTGACTTGGTTCAGAGGGAAGTACAGAACTGAAGCGTTGAATTAATCTTGAATGTTCCTACTAATCAGACTTGAAGGGAATATTGAGCATAGATACACTTTACCTATTTTATTTTTAACTTTGTGAGGTTTTTTTCCCTTGTGCTTCCTGGTTCATGGGGAGAAAAACCTTACGAGCATGTTTTAGTTACATCACTAATATTAGAACTGAGTAATCGGGTGGCTTTGGCAGCAGTCTCGTTTATAAATTGTTGGTGAGCAGATGGCTCACCAAGTTGGCATGCCAACTCCAAACTTTCACAATCATGAGTCAAGTTTTAAATCGCAAGATTGCCTTACATGCCATGAGATTTTTTTTTTTCTCGTGTGTGTGTGCTTAATAAATAATGCTTGATGTATCTTCTAATTTCTGAGCTGTGTTTTGCATTGAAGCATGTTTTTTCAGCAGTCCCTGGGGTTGGGAATGCCTTTTTTTCTTAATGAAAGTGGAGACTCTGGAGGTCACTTATCTAAAATTCTTGATGCTAAGAAAAACCAGTAAGTATCAGGCTAAGGGGGACATAAAAATGAGACTTGGCAATCCTGGCTAATGTCAAATAGGTCAAATGGTTGAGATCATTGACAATTACACTTTCAGCAACTCCTGGTTTGTACACACAATAATTTGCTAGAAGTGATTTGCTGATATTTGTAATCCTGGATATGCAAATCCATGCCAATTTGTTTGTTTCCTGAGTGCAGGACTTAAGTTGTTAGGCAGCATAGAGTACAAATGTAACATTCTGAAATGCAAGAATTAATGTTTTCTGTAAGCAAAATGTAGCAGTAAGAAAACAGCTGAGCTGGAGTGCTCAGATGTTCACAATGTGAACACAGTGAAGTTCCAGAAGGGTCAGATCTTGATCCACTTGAGAATTTGGACAAGTATTACTGGAAGGATATTTTTTTTTTTTTAATTTATTTTTAAGCTATTCCTTCAACTAAAATTAACATGCTATATATGGGTTATAATGCATTGTGGGACCTGTTACAGAATGATAATTAGCCCTTATTTCTAAATGATTCCACACAAAGTGTGCTGTTGTAAATGCTAAACAACTGTGTTTCATCCATAATCATGTAATTGGTGTGTGCAGCTAATTAGTGTGTGTTCAATTTAGGCTCAGATTTTTTGGAAATGTCTCCTGGTCCTGATTTAGCAAAGCTCTTAAACAGATGATTAACTTCCATTGGCTTTAGTAGGACTTAAGCACATTCTTAATCAGGGCCATTGTGTCAAGTCATGTCTCTTGGTGACAATCAGAACGACCTGCCGGAGCCATAGTAAAAATATCTGTAGGTCCTCCTTAAATTTAGATTAATCATTTCTTTAACTTGTGAAGCATTTTGTATCAGAATCTGAAACTCAGTGTAGGTATCTCTCTCTCTCTTTTTTAGCAAATGGTTATTGTCACAGTCTAATTGTATATATAAAGTTTAAAGATTTTTAACTAGCTTGGCAGGAGGCTGTTTACATCAAATCTGCTCAATACACCTTTGAGATGGAGGAGAAGAAAATATGCATCTGAGAGTGCCTTGCTGGAATATAAATGTCAGCGCTGATAGATATCTATGATAGAAAATTTGTGTGGGAGTAATAATTTAGTAATAAAATAGGTCAAATTAATTCTTATGCTGAAGGGGATACCTTACAATAACCATTTTGTAATTTTATGTTTGACAGTTTGCTCTGCATTATGTGGATAGGTGGAGCTGAGATAATGTAATCCATTTCCAATTGTAAACAAGATTGCTTTAAGAGCTGCTGTAGTAAGATGCATGTTGGCTGACTTTAAGCTGAAAGGTAATTGCCTCTGAATATTAATATGCATGTGGGGATTTTGTTTTTAATTCTGGGATTTCATCTTTGCCTTATAGCAGCTCTGAAGAGGCCCTTGTTTTCCCAAACCCCACTTTGCTGCTAATTGAAGCTGATGGCAAATGTTGTGCTTTGGGCCCTTGCTTTTATTTTATGTGGCCTGTGTACCTTGGAGAACACTGCTTTCTCTGGCTGTTTTCTTTTTTTGTTAACCACCTTTTGACTAGAGGAAGTTTTTTGGAGCTGCTCTTGTTGTCCTGCAGCAGCTAGGACTAGTTCCTGGGCTAGGGGAGGAATGATATGTGATGAGAAAGGGGAGAAGTTGCTGCACTAATTGAATTGTAACCTCTTGGAGAAATGAGAGTTAAGGTGCTGATCCCATGCTGTGTAGCTGGAGAGCTTGCTCAGGAGTAATTTAGGAGCTATCCAAAGCCCACTGCACTTCATGGGAGATTCTCCATCCAGTTCCACACACTTTTGGAGCAGACCCCTTTCATGGGGGCAAGTTGTAGGTAATTACAAGCTTAGTTTGGGGGAACATCAGCTGGCTGCATTTGTATATGAAGTTGTTTTAGGCATGGAAGGGAACAGCCAGGTTACAATCGAATTGTACCTCGTCTTTCCATTTAAATTCTAGCACTTGGCTGCTACGAGCTATTCTATTACCTGCTGCTTACAGCAAGGCTCAGGAATGTGTACAGTGAGACTGGTGTTGAGCAGGGTGTAACTGCAACTCTGCTCCAGAGCAAACTGCAGTCGAACGGTGCTGCAGGAGCTTGAAGATCTGTTGTGTGCCAGGTTTTAACCTGCATGTGTTTTAACGGCACTGGATGTGTGAGCTGTCATTTAGTTAGATCTGTTTAAAGATGTTATGACTGGCAAGTGCCCCACATGCCCTTCTAGCAGAGATGACTGTTACTAAGGCAAGTGTTCAAAGTAGAGTTCAATGTGCCTTGTTCTCTGTGGCAATGCCAGCAGTTTTTCTAAAAAGGAAAAGCCAAACGACAAAATGGGGTATTTTTAGCTTGGATCGATTCACTGATCCAGTTTATTGCATGGTCTCACACAGTGAGAGGGTGATGTCTGAGCAGAGGTGGAAGCTCCTGGTGCTGATGTTTCTGCAGAGGCGAAGGTATGCTGAACTGTGCTAATGCCTGGACCTAACAGATCTGTAAATTGTGTTGGTCAAGGAGGCAGCAAATTGGCTTTTCTGCCACCTCTGCTCCAGTGTGAAAGGTGGTCACCTCTTGCAGAGAAACAGGGCCAGCAGCTGAGAGGTGCTGGCTTTGCATCCAGCCCTTTTGCAGGTTGCCTTTGGCTCGTGGCTCGCGGTTAGACTATAACCTCATATAACGTCTCTAGTTAAACAGTGGGAAGGACAGAGGTGGTGTTATGGGTGGGAACCACTAAGCAGAGCCAGACTTGAATCTTCCACATTCCTGCACCTTGCACAAACTTTGGGGTATTGAGGTTTTTGTTTCAGAATGTTTTTTTAAATTTCCACAGTGCCCCGTCTCCATGGGTTTAGTCTGACGCTTCTTGAAGTCAAGGGAAGTCCTTGTGGTAATTCAGTCATTTTTGCAACGTGATGCTGCTTGTAGAAAAGCTGTTCTATGGATGCCTTTGCTAAAAAATTACTTAGCTACAGAAACATTTGACTGTAGGCTGGTAAGCAGAAAAAGTGAGGGTGTGTGGGTTTGTGAATGTTTGTTGCCCATTAAGGAGTCTCACTCTATGCTGGGGCTGCTTCATTACTATGATAAAAATAACATAAAAGGATTCTAATAAGTAATTAACTTGTTCACTAGTGGATCAAGCATTGTCTTAAAGGCAGCAGTTTAAAAGGATCTGCTAAATGAAAGTTGCCTAGAGGTATGTCCTGTGGCTATTACAAACTTTGTTTTATAATAGCATGTATTTTTCAGTAGCTCCTTGCCATGCTGTAATGTGGTTGGAGTGGGAGAAATAGAAAAACTGGCCATTTCCCGGCAGATAGTGATACGTTTCTACTCAGTGAGAATGCTCTATACACTGTGATAGGTTTATAATTATTATCCTAAGATTGATGTTTTTGGGGGGGAGTGTAAATTTGTGCAGCAGTAATCCATTAAGAAATCAATAATCATTCCATCCTGAAATGCAGTTTCTCTACAACATTATAAATACACACCAAAGATTTGAAACTCTGCTTGTCTCCCCTTCTCCGCCCCCCTCCTCCTGCTTCCCTGAACTCCAAGTTCAATGTCCTTTTCTGCACTGGAGAAGCAATTATGTGGTAGGATTCTTCTGTTGGAAGAAACAAGGATGGTAGTATTAGCGTAATCCTGAGAGACAGTAAAACTTTTTAGTGTGAACTTTGCTTTCACCCCAGTACTCTTTCAATCTTGGGGGAAATTCCCTCTGTCCTCTGCCTCAGTTTCATCCCTGGTAGATGGGGATGATAAAGATTCATGTCTTGTTTCTCTGTAGAGGACTGTGGAGAGAAAGTGTTGTAGAAGTGTGAAGTCGTGGTATGTGTACATTTTCTTCTCCTTACTCCTCCTCCTCATTCAGTCTTGGCTCTTCATCTAACAGTACAGAGGTTTGACTATCAGAGGCCAGCACATCCTGCAGGACTTCCCTTTTTGCTCTGAATTCTCCCCAGTTGGGCAAACACGTTTTCAAAATGATGCTGTAAGTTATCCCCTGATCTAGAGAGCTGGAAACCTAGTTTATCTCAGGGTAAAGGTGTTTGTAGCTGATAAATAGTAGACTGTGTGAGGGAGACTGAGAGTATTATTTATGTCTCTCGGTGGAAGGCTAAATTATATCGAGTGAGGTGCTGGGCCGATTTGGTTTTGATCTTGCAAAGAAAATTGTGGATGGGGCAGGAAGGTGCTATTACTGTAGTAGGAGCCACAAAACATGGAGCACTTCTAATACTACATTTCCATGTCTTTTATTTTCATTCTTCCTCCATCTCCTTTTTGTTAGAGCTGGTTGAATAATCAGTTTTAATGAAAAATACCTCTATTTTCTGTTTGAGTTTAAATTACTATTATTTTTAGCCAGTTTTGCTGCTGACTGAAAAACGGGTCATTCTTTAGCGGTAGCGTTGTATCTTCCTACATCCATGATATTTGTTGTCCAGGCCTAATTTCATTCTGCTTGTCATCTGCCCCAATACAAGGCATGCTTGGCTTGGGATGAGTAAAAGGACCTGCCTTTTACCCTTCTGAGAACACCGTAATCTAGCACATGGATGCTCACCAGCCTTTTCAGCTTTGAGAGGCAGAGAAGACCAGAGTGTTCGTCACACTTTTCCTTTTGAGAATCTCAGGTTATGTCCAGAGGTTTAGCAAGTATAAAGCATGAGTTTAGCTTGTGATTTGGCACATGTATACCCTGGCTTATCAGAGCAGGCCATGGGAATACCGATATGGGTAGAATTATTCATGTGTTTCTCTGCTCACAAACTTGCATCTTAGGCAGGGGGTGTGGAAGAGCTGGTGGTGGGCAAAACTGGACACTCAGAAGCCAAACACTGTTTCTCATCTCTGTAGCCGCTCTAAAATTTAAGGCTACTGTTGTGATAAATTCCCTCACTGTAATCCTTTTCATGCATGGCTTGATTGTGGGGCAGCTTGACTTTTTTTGGTTTGCACTGGAAAGTGTGAAGTCGTGATGCTTATAGGAAAAGGCCCAGATGCCAGCAAAAAAGTCGGTTTTGTCAACTGCGTTCGGTAGGTTTCCATTCAGCATTAAGTTGTTGTCTAGTGAATTGCTTTTTTTCTTCTTTGAGGCCATGAACCCCTTACTGGGTTGCTTTCCTATCAATAAAGAATACTTCTTCGTTTACGTATAACTGTCCCTCCTGCTCAGATTCTGGTAGCATACAAGTTTAGTGAGGGCTTTGTGGGTTTTGACTCTTTTTAATTCAATACCTTGTAATTTGCATCACTTCTCCATTGGCCCACGTACTGTTCAATGGCTTTTATACATCAACACAATTCTTAATTTTGAAAATAACTTCCCCCTCCCCCCCGTTCTGGTCAACTAGTGATATAGAAGCAGCAGCTGACTGACAGCTGATTTTTCTGCAATGATTTGCTGAAGTGTTCATGCAAATGACGTGGCTTTTCAGCGAAATAGGAAGACTTTATCACATCTTTTTGGGTTTTACCCATTACCATTTTTTTCCAGTGGTTTGCAGAATGGTGAGTGCTAAAAGCCCAATATCAGCTCACAGGATGCTGAGTTTTAACAGATAGGACTTTATTAGCTCTCAGTTGCATCTGTCTTTACTTCACAAGTCTCTATTTAGAATTACCTGCGAGTGGTTATTTTCCAGTGTGGTTTTCTAAGACAAATCTTTTTCTGCTTTTTTTTGTTGCTGCTGTTTTTTTGAACTACTCAAAGGTCTCCACCGTGTATATAGTGCTCCTGAATCCGTATGTGTCTACCGATAGCTTGAATGGCAAGTTACAGAAATCGGTGTAAGTGGCTCTTTGGAAAGAAAATTCTTCAAAGAAATATTTAACAAATTGAACGATTAAGAGATGCCATCTTAATCAATAAGTTAAAATTAATTAGCTGTTTACCAAGTATTTTTAGACAACTTCGCTGAAGATTCTGCATATTAGGCTTAGAGTGCCTTTCTAGCAAGGCTAGACTGTGAGACTACTTTCAAAGGCTGGTTTCTTCTAAAAGCGTTTATTTTAATTATTCTTTTTTCGGATTTCCAGACCCCAAACCATTTTGCATTGTAGCTATGGGTCTCATAATTTAAGATTGTTTAAAAAAGCTTTGCGTTTCTACTTTTTTTTGGGGTGTGCATGTCCCTAGGAGTATCCTAGTGACTGCAAACTGCTGTTCTAGAAAACAGTCACCAGCCACTCTCAGCCTGTGGGCAATAACAGTGCTGCAAACGTATTGTATTCAGGTCTCTGTGTCACCTCATTTTTCTATTTCTGTTACTGTGAGCATTATCAAAATCTCCCAAGTGCAACACATTGACCACAAGCCACGTGTTAGGGTCAGCAGACCTAAACTGCTAGTTCAACTTGATGCTTGCAGATGTGGCTTAAACCCTATTGGAATTAAAAGGAAAAAAGAACCCCAAGCCCCCTTACTGGTGCTGGCAGGCTATGGATAAGGTTCAGAAAGGGTATTTCATCCAAAGGTTTCGAAGCCATCTTTAATGATGAACAAGCAGCATCCTTTGTACTTTCAGAGAATGGAGGTGGGAGAAGAGCTTACCCTCTCTTTTAGCTAGAGTCACCTGTCTTTGGCATGCCTCCCTTGGGATGCTGTAGGCCTGACTTTTAGAGATGGCATGGGTTGCCAGACCATTTGAAAATGGGCCAAGAATACACAAAGTTGGACCCTTGAAGAGTTGGTCCTAAGTAACTTGGTCAGTAATGTGCAGTGAGTCAGCCACTGAGCCACAAACAAGCTGAAATGCCTGTCTTCCCGCTGTGAGTTCACTTCACCAGACCAGTGTTTCTCTCTCTGTGTGTTGTGTAGAAGTGTTAAATGTGTTTAATGTAGCTCCCATCCTCTTTCCCCCCCCCCCCCAATGTCACCTCTAAGAGTCAAGGTAAACTGTAAGAAACAAAGAAATCCCTAGCATAAAATCAGTAGCATTAAGTAGTTCAGAGAAAAAAGCTTTCTCTTCCTTAAATGCTTGTCCTGGAAATTATTCTTGCCTTTTGGCCCACCAAAGGTCCTCACTGAGACTCATAAGCTGAAGGAGGGTAATAGTTCTTGAATCATTTGAACAACGCTGTATTTGAATGGAGAAATTTTAACAAATCTTGTTCAGGCTAGTTCTTCCTAGCTCGGTTGGGAAGAGGAGAGGGGAGTAAGTCATTGAGTAGGTATATCTTCCATTCAGCAGGAGCTGCACATGATGGGATTATTAGTATTTCTAAACTAAAGCCCCTGACAGATCCTTGGATGCTTAAAGCTGTTGTGATGCTTTACCAGATGGTTCAGAAACTCAGACTGGAATATCTCATTGGCTGGTGCTGAACAATGACATTTCAAACCCACACGTTCATTTGGATTTTAATTTTCAGGAGGATTAAAGCTTTTTGGGATATGGGCTGTGTCTTTCCATATATATCAGCAGCACCTTATGTAGTTTAGATGCTTTTGCAGTGTCTTTGTTATTCATCGTATTCCTGATGAAACAGCAGTTTGAACTGTTGCACATTTTTAGCCGTATACCTGGTCTAGCAAAGTGCAGACAGAAGTGTGCAAGTTGTTGCCTCGCTTAATGCAATGAGCATCATAACTGCTTTGTCTTGTAGCTGGTAATTGTGTGAACAGGTGATTTATGCTGAAACATGCCATTTTTGATGCTGTATCCCTCTGTTCTTTTCACTTTTCAAATCTTGTCTTTGAAGCCCCAATCCCGCAAATACTAATGCGTTTGCATAACTTGATACAAGTGGAGTGTTGATATTTATTCCTGCTAGGTGTTGAGCTGTTGGGTCCTGACTCTACAGGGTATTTTGAATGAGACCGAGCTGCTCTGGGGGAGAAGATCAAAGGAAATTGATTGGATTTTGCTCCCATGGCATTTTGAAAACAGGATGGAGTGTCTCTCTGGCAAAATTTTAAACGTTTTTAGGGCCTGCCAAGTTTGGCAGTCCCCCCTGGCTGCCCGCATGACTGTCTTGGTTAGAACTAGGATCTTTCTGCTACTTCTGAACTGCTGTGAAGCAGGAATGAGAGTATTGCCATTAAATTCCCTTCTGAATTCCTTAGGGCAAAGATCGCTATTTTGTTGTGTGTAGATATGTCAGGTGGTGGTAGGTTACTGTGTAAAAATGTAAGTGCACAGGTATTTTGGGATCAGAGGAAGGATTTGAGTGTAGTGTTTGAGGAATGGAAAACTTATTTCTAACGCTTGTTTAAACAACAGTGTTAATGCACCTTCTATAGAGCAATAAACCAGGATGCTTTGCTGACAAGTCTGAGAGGTTTTCCTTTTTTTCTGCCCTCTCTTACCTCTGACAACTCTATTAAGAGAAAGCATCGGTGGGGAAAGAGTTTGGTTATGCTGAGAAGGACATTTTAGATAATTATTTTTATGTGTTAGACTGGTACATTCAATCCCACTTATCTCCATATGATTCATTCTATTTGTACATGACTGTTGCACAGTATTAAATAATGTGCGTGTTTTTTTCTGTTAAACAAGTATTCCCTTAGCTTGTCACAAAAAGCTGACACATGTTCGTTCTTCACTCGGGGAGTTCTGCATCTGTCGACACTTCAGACATAATCAGTTTAGATTTCAGCAGCTGATTAGTGCTCACCTCTAACCAAACTGAGAAGCTGCTCCTCCAAATGGTAACAAATAATATCCTAATTAGTCCTCTGCATAATGATAGCAGGAGTTTTAGCTGAAAGCTACTGATCTCGGAGGCCTTTCTGTTCTAGTCCACTGGCTTTACAGACTGTTGTATCGGCATTTATGCTGAGCTTTTATTCCCCCTGCCTCAAAATGCCTCACAGAGCAATTAATTATGCACCTGAAGATCGGCATTAGGCATGCAACAATATTCCACACACAGTTCTGAACTTTTAATTTGTGCCAGTTAATTTATGTATGATTATGATTATGAAAGCAAGAGAGGGAATGCTGGGCAGGACTCCAGGATTATCCTATAGCACTTGTATGTGTTAAGTGTCCCTGTGAAGCTATTTGACCTGGCCAGCCAGTGCAGACAAGTGGAGCTCATGCTGCCTTAAATACTGGTTTGCTCAAAGGAGGAACCCACAGAGTGAACGAAGCAGAAAATGAAGGGAGGAGGACAATACGGAGAGCAACTCCTCTTTCCTTTGGTGACTGGCTGGTTGTGACAGCACCAGGTTTTACCAGGAAGTTTTAAAATGGGTTTATGCTTTTCTGAGTCTGATTAGCTAGTTAGCAAAACATGCCCATCCCTGTCTATTAAACTCTGTGCACTTCCTCTTAGCTAACACTATTTTGCACAAGTCTGGGGTTTTAAAATAAATGTCCACAAAGGCGTAATTTCATAAATACCACTCTCAGGGATGTTATAGTAGCCACTGGCATATCTCAGGACAAAAGTCATGTAAGCAACTACAGCTGGATTGGTATGACCTCAATAGTACAAAGAATTGAGTAAAGAGAGGAGGGAGACGATGAGGGGGGAAAACGCTTCACGATGCCTTCAGGAACATGTGCAACCAAAGTTGTCCAAAGGCAGGCTGAGCAAGCTGAACACCAGAGTACATAAATATTCAATAGTTTAAAAAGGAAGTTTTAAAATGTTAGTTGGTTTTTGAGGTTCGATTCAGTAACTTTTTAAAACCCTGCTTAAGTTTGAAATTGAGAGTGCCTATTTGAAAACATAAATCAACAGGAACAGAAAAAAATCACTTAAATAACAGCAAAAGTGCTGCTTAAATATTTGTTGCTGAAATTTTAAAGAATGTCTAGCTACTAAAATTGGGGATGTCACAAAATCGGCACCTAAAAGCACAGCTTGTTGCTGAAAGTGCTTTATTACTATAGTTGCTTTTTCTGTTGGTAGAGGGATATTTTCTTCAGTTTATTCAGAGTTCAGTCAAAGTGGGTAAGACAGCTAGGAGGTGAAAAAGCAGAAAGATCTGTTCTCCTCTGCAAGCTGCTGAATAAAAACTGGTTTGAGAGTTGAGGCCAATTCCAATTTGTGTTCAGGATAAGACTGATATAAATCATGAATTTAAAAATCATCTAGTAAATGAAGCTGTTAATTACCTTTAATATATTAACATGTAAAACAAATGTGTGAATAAATGAATTTTAAGCTTTTTAAATAAGTGCATGGTATATCCCCTGAGGTAATAAAAAGAATTGCCTGATCTACAATAAAGCTTACATTTACTTGCAAAATTGCTGGTCTCTGTGGCTGATAGTTTTTGTTTAGAAAACAACTGAGAAGTGCAAATGCAAGACAAGGTGAAACTACAGTATTTGAACTGAAGTTTCCTGGTTGCTTTTTTAAGCCTCGTCTTTAAAAGGTGATTAAATCACTTGATCATTAATTGATTCAGTATGTCTTTCTCTTTAATAAAATTTATTTACCTTAGAAACAAGAAACACAGTATACTGAACCTGTCTGCATTTTGGTAGAGCGGCTGATATGCTATTACTGAGAAAGTTGTTAGTTAAACGAAGAAGATAGAAATTGATACTGCTGTTATAAAGCGCCTAAGAAGATGTCTAAATGGAAGATCATGGCAGGCTATAATAGATGGGAATTATGAGGCTACAAGAAGGTTGCAAGCTCCTTCTGGTTCAGTCTCAAAACAAATTTGTTCCAAATATTTGTTAATGAATTGCCATTAAAAATGAGGAGGTACTGATGTATCTTCCAAGTCAAATGAGAAGGCAATATCAGCGTGAAAGAGATTCAGAAAATAATACGGAAAGAGTTGATGCACTTGGGTAGAGCAATGAAAATGAGATGAAACACAATAGTGCACGGTGCAAGGTCTGACACACAGGGACTAATAAGAATTTCTGTTGTAACCTGCATGCCTGAAAAAGATCTGAATGCTTTTAGGTGACACCAGATGTCTGCCAGGCACCAACATGATAAAGTTACAAAAAAGGCACATGCCATGATGTGATATTGCAGGTAAAGCATTTCCAGTGGAGAAGGGAAATGTTGACGCTGTTTTACAAGCCTGAGAACCAGGGTAGCTTAGCCCACGCAGAGGTCTGTGCTTCAGCGACTAGACATCTTCCGTTTCATGAACTCCCTTTTCAGAGTAGTTCGGGAATCTCTTTTCTCTGTCAAGAAATGAAGGTGTATTCTGCCACTTCTAGTCAGCCTGGTAAATTAAACCTTTTGAAAGGGCAAGGGATTGGGCCCATTGAAAGGTACAGGAAGAGGTAAATATCAGATAGGGTGGCAAGCTATTGAAGCTTAAAATGGTCATGAGAACCTGCAGACAACGAATAAAGCAAAGTTACCCTTTTGCTTCTGCCAGAATGTGGGCAGGAGCCTGACACATTTCTGAATGGGATCATATGGCACCATGGCCTGACAGCAGAGGGCTGAAAGTCACGTAGGGCCATGAGGTGCCTTTTTGCTTTATAGGGGTCAACAATTGTGTGGCCTGCCTGGCGGTATAAGCAACGCCTTCCTCATCTTCTCAAATGCTCACTCAGAGTCTGGTGGCAGTCCCTCTGCTCTGAAGTCCAGGCCAAGGCCTACAAAGTTTGTGCACATACACATACACAAGGTCTTGCCTTTCATGGGCCACAGTTGAATTGAGCAGCAGCAGAAACATAATTTCCATGATGTTCTGAAACTCCAGCGTGAGTTTGCTACCCTGTTCACTGATGTGAGTTTCAGTAGGAAAACCAAGGTTTTCCTTGGCAAGACCTATCGTAGGTCTATAGCAGGGAAGCAGATGCCTATAAGAAGCCCCAAGATACACGGAGGCATAGTTCTGAACTCTTAGTGGGATGACATGTTCTGTATTTTACTGTAGAGCTGGTGGAGCTTGGAGTTAGTGAGGACTAAGAGTCTGTTTCTTTTTTTGTTTGCTGTGCCACAAGGCAGTGCAAAAAATGAAAGTCTTCAGACCTTTGCGTTTCTTCCTCTCCTTACAAGAGGAAGATGGAAGAAGGAAAGTCATCTCACTGAGCACCTGTGGAAGGAGGCTAAATGATGTGATGTTGTGGCACTGTTCAGTGTTGCTCTTTCATTAGCTGTTGGGAGCAAGGTGACTTCACTTCTCTGTGATAATCCTTGCTATCCAGGCTCAAGGCCAGCCATGCAGGAGGCTAAATATTTTGAGGAGGAGAGGAATGAGTAGAGAAAAAAGTACATTTTAAACAATATGTCCCTACTCCTAATAAATATCATTAAAATACATAGGTTTTAGTCTGACAATTTTCCCTTGAAAATAATGTTTCATACCTCTTATGCACATACTCAGTGACTTGTATATTATTTTCTATTCCTCTATGCTCAGAACCTAATCTTGGGTACAAGGAAGCAGTTTGATTGAGTGAGTAAGTCTTAAGGATTCAGTGTTCCTCACCAGTGACAAGAAACAGTAGGTCAGGTGTCTGAAAACCTAGTGTGTTCCTTTTTCCACTTGCTTTGTTCAGGGCAAGGTTAGGCCCATCTTCAATTTTAAATGAATGGTGGCAGAAATCAAGGCTCAGGCCTATGTCTGGAGCACTGGAGATTTAACTTTCCCTTGACTAACTGAAATTCTAATGGCTATGAAAATTTTGGCTGAGCTATATATTTTTTTTTTTGTTATAAAACTTACTGTAAGTTGTGTATAAATATTCTGGCAAATTTGCTTTGATTTTTATGGAAGACGTTCATACAGAATGAAAATCCTCAGCTGGTACCAAAATTTCAGTCGGTGTGAAATGCCATAAGTATAGATCTAATATAAGGGCTTCTGATTTAGAGCATCTGATGTTCTGGTTTACTATCAATCATTTATTTAATTTTTAAAAATGTACCATCATTTTTATTTAACATAAAGCTCCATAATAAAACATTGTTTGGTTTCCTTTCCCATATATTTATTGTAAGAAGGAATGCTGTTTTTCTGTAGTATGGTTGAAATGAATTCACTCCAATGATCAAAATTCAATTTTACAATCTACCTCTCCTCTACTATGAAATAGGATGGTGTAATGTCACTTCTGTGAGATCAACAAGGTATACTGCCCAGATAGTAAATGAGACAAGGGATTAATTGGGGCTGGCTGACTGGAATTTTTGGACAGTAGTTAGTAGGCCAGTGTTTTCTTACCAAGAATAATTTATAATGTCTTTGAGATTTCCAAATGTGGCCAAAACAGTCTGGGATATAGTTTCAAAGCAGTGTTCACTAATCCTGTTAACAAATAATGGGATTTGTGCATGTACCTCCCGTGAGCTGCTTTGAAAACATACCCATAAGTGTCGGAAGTTTTCTGGACACACATTTAAGACTTACTGTATTCTTTAAAGACTAAGAGTAGTTATTTCCTAATGCTCTCAGATTTTATTGTATCTAAAGTACATACTGGAAGAAACTACTACAAGTGCTTCTTAAAAAAAAAAAAAAAAGACTGCCTTAAAATTATCTTCTAATGCAGAATTTTCATGTTTCTGGGCTGCCTGATGTGATGATGAAAGAGGCTAGGCTTTTCTAGGAGATAAATACGTTCATTATATTTATGTAGGAGAATATATCTATAGTGCTATTCAGGAGAAAGGCTATTCTAACCACCCTTACCTCAAGATATCTCATCTGTCAAACCTGAACAATAAGAAATTATGCATGCATATGCATTGAATATAATTTGGTGTTTTGGTGGGTTTTGGGGGATATAAGAATCATCACAGATGAGTACCTTCTCACCCTGAGCTTGGTTCTTGGCATATGGTAATTCATTATCTCGTGGACAATGTGACAAATAGGGATCAGTTATTGCAAATTTGTTTCCATGTCTATACCTATTTCCGCTGCTGGGTTACTATTTCTACAATGGCTGCTTGACAAGAAGAAGAAAAAGTACATTTTGGTTGGAAACTTATCACTTGAGTTTTTTCACTTGTTTCCTTTAAATGGAAGAGTGAACATAATTTATCTCTTATTTTTATCAAGGAATTTGTTTGTTGGAGGCAAGCTGGAAAATGGCATTTGGGGTCTATGGGTGCAAATAGACCTCAGTGTAATACAGCATCCTTTAAATACTGTGTTAGCAATATTAGTAAGACCTGATGGGTCCAGGATTTTTCTGTGCCCATGGTCTGCAGTAAAGCTGGAGAAAAGCAAAGCAGTTGACTTGAGAAATATCTGTGTCTGAAAGCCAGGAAGTAGAGAAGCGTCTTCCTCTGTTCTCATGGTAATTCTGCTGAATAATCACTTGGCAAATAGCCGTGCCACGTTAGAGAAGCTCACAGTTGCAGTTTAGGTATAGGATATTTTGAGAGGCCAAAGGCTTTGCTAACATTAGCTGGTTGTAAGAAATGCTGTGTGAGAAGAATGGTAAGTTTCTTCTTTTTCTTAAACCACGTCAGTCATCTGCAGCATTTGAGGTACTTAGCTCAGTCCAAATGAGCAAAGCTGACGTTTTTGTCTGCTTGATGGTGGTAGAATTAGCAAAATTGAGGACACTTCAGGGAAAGGAGGCAGTCTTCGGAATAATTTTATTTTTCACTTCTTTCCTGAAAGAAGTATCAGGTGGCCTATGCTCGCTGTCTTTTATTCCTTCTGAGCTCCTGGATTTGGATTTTTGCTGTTGGCTGGCTTTTCAGCAGAGACTGGTCCAACACAAACCAGTTGATCCGGGAGCTTAGGTGGATTCATCCAGAACTGCTGTTGAGTAAGTCTCTTCCAAGCCTAGTTAAAAATTTCAGTTTTCTTCTGCAAGTTACATTTGCCTGAGTTAACTAGGCATTGAAGCAAATCTGTTTACTTATGTTCTTTTTATACTGCTCCTTCTTTTCTGGACCTTTTACCACTGTGAAACATTTGGCATGTGAACAACGTCTGTCCCTCCTGTAGTGATAAAAAATTTCAAAAAGGTCTCCTAGAAGTTGTCTCTTCTGCTGGGAATCACCTGCCTCCTTCAGTTGTTCTTCAAAATGTATCGGTTTTGGTATTTGGCATTTTCCTGACTGCTTTTCATTGAACTGTTTCTGGGATAGTAATAATATGGGTTTTTAGCAAACGTCTCAGATCCAACTTTGGTAGCATACAATTTAGTTTAACAGTAATGTGCTTGTTCACCTTTGAGTAGCCCTCTCCCCATTCACCCCGAGTCTGAAGATGCTACCAAGCCCCTTTGTCTTGTACAAGATTTGATCATGCACCTAAGAGCCTTATAGAATGAAGCCTTCTAGAAGAATAACCACGTACTTTGGGATTTTACTGGTTACTGTGTATGGTACCAGAATTTCTCAGCCACGTTTTTGCTGTGATCCCTAGTTAAGAATGGAGGAGCCTTACTGTCTTCAGCTGTGGTTGAGGCAACTGCATCTCAGTTTCCCCTATGCTCTGTCTTGAATTTAGCTAGGCTTTTTGCCCTTTCTCCTCTACAGGTTTTCTAGATCTTTTTAGTTTCCAGACCAAATGTCTTTGTGACCTGTGTAAATGCAGCCTATTTTTTTTTTTTTTTAATTGACTGATGTACTGGGTTTGTGGTTTTGAGTACTTGTGTATACTAACCTCCAATTATGAACTATTTAGGCACACTTGGCTGTATACTGATGAAGCTACTTCTGGCTCACGTCTATGAAACATCACTCAATGTATGATGACTATTTTTTCACTGATCCAGCCCTGTTTCAATTTATTTTCATTATTTTGCTTTTTAGTAACTGTAAAATGATGTACGAATGTAATACACTGAAACGCGGAAGGGGACAACAAACCAAAACCACACTATGGACTTACTATACTTCAGTCGAACACATAAATAGACAAGAAGAATCTGTATAAATAAATGAGTACTTGTGTATTTTTTAAAAGAAGTTTAAAATGACCTCTGGAGTGATCTTTTGATTTCATTCCAACCTGAAATATTTTCACTTTTGGTACCCTTTGGCTCCTGCTCTTAACTCTATTTACTGTATAGGCTCCTACTTTAGATCTTCTTCCAAAACTCCTCACCTTAGCTGTTGCTGCTGTCTGGTGCAGAATCTTGTGAAATGCTTTTTAGCCCTCTGAGTATAGAACATCCCCCGAAATTCCTTCACGTCACTGCAGTACCGTCCCTGGGAATTCCAGAGGCTTTGCTAAGCATGACCTCTTCTGCCTCAGTCCAGCCGCCACAGTCTTAAACAAATTGTTTTCCACATTTTCCTAGCATTTCATTCTTATGGCATGCAGTTTCCAAAGCTTTCTCCCCACAGTTCATTTTCAGCATTATGGCTAATAATGTTACCGCTTATCTCTTGACCTGATATAAAGTGATACTAAACCGAAGGTCTTTCTAACATTATTCACTAAAGATGAAACCTGTGTTGTAGAAATCTTGGTAGAGGGTCATCTGTGTGACAGCATCATCCTTGTGATGCACTAGAGTTAAGCACCTTTATGTATAAAAGCTCATGTTTCTTTTAAAAGTTTGATATGAATAAAAAGTTTCCTGGCTTGTTACTCACGGGGATGCAAGTTTGTGGCCTTCCTTCATTTTTTTTTTGGATGGTATTATCTGAAAACAACATAATATGCTTATTTCTGGTTTGCAGAGAAGGCATTTTTAGAGCAAGCTGATAGTGATCCAAAGACTCTGAAACCTTAAAGTTGTGGTTAGCAGACAGCCTGTCTAGGAAATTAGGTCACCATTACCTCACTTTTTTTAAAATATATTTTATTTTTTTTAATTTTGTAGTATATCCTGTACTTGACACAGTTGCTGTTTTACTAATGAGACCCGAGATGGATTGGATCCCAAGCTGGCAGCAGGAAGGAGACCGAAGGAAGGCTCTGAGGCTTCAGAGGGGTGAATTGAGAGTGTGAAATCAGGGCCAGGAGCAGAGCAGCAGTGGAGGATGGCCGGCTCATTTGGGAAGGAAGGTCCGAGCATAAACTAGTCTTTGACACTATAGGAGTAGGCTGGGTTTGGGGATCTGGGTGGTTTGCAGAGCTCATGGTAGGAGTTGCTTCCCCAAGGAGTGTGGCTCGGCAGAGAGCAGGCCAGGCGCCGCCCTGGTCCTTGGGGGGAGGCAGTTGCAGGCGCTCCGCCTGCCTGAGTGGGTATTTGCCTCTGCGTTCTCAGCTGTTACAGCCTCCACTGCAGCAGAAATCATCCCCATGTGGGCTGGTGGGATGAGGTGGGAGCAAAAGTAACTTGAAAACCCGTACCTATTTATATAGATATAAAAAAATTTTGATTTTTCTTCTCTTAGAAATGCTATTAGCAGAGTCTGGGAGTAGCTGAAAGCTTTATTCCCATCTGTTACACTGTGCATGGCTCTTCTAAGGTGTGACCTTATCAAAGCTGGAATCAAAACACAAAGTAAAACTTGAGGCAGGCTCGATCTAGTTGAGATTCCCGTCAGTAGAGCATGGCAATGGAGAACAATGGATGCGCTGCTGAGGGTCATTCTTTCCTTAAGTGTGGTTTTATCAGCAATTAGTGTGTAAAAATAGCACTTACCGGCTTCAAGATCCTTCCCCCTGTTTTCAGACATTTATTTGCTCGCTTTGCCTAAAAATAAGGGAGGTTTCTACTCTAACTGTAGCACTGACCGACCCAGTAGAGTCATAACTGTCACGTTAAAACAGGTATTTGTGTCTCATCGATGGGATTGTTAGGTTCCAGCTGGAGAATTTTTACTGTTGAGTTTTCTTCATGGGCCAGGAGGAGAAAATTTGAATCTTGGATTAGTCTTTGAGGCCTGGGAAAGTAAATCCTTTCAGAGAAAGCTAACATATCATTGTACGGAGCTGGATTTTTTTGGTTGCTTTTCAGGTGTGCTTTCTGAGGGGCTTTCATGAGTCAGTGGGAATATTGTGGCTATCTCAGTCACAATACGTTGTAGGGAGGCAAGAGACTGAAAAGGGAAAGGAGGGATCCAGTGGGCAAACATTGTTATTTGTACTTGTCCGTAATCCCCTGACTCCAGCACAGTAGCAGACATCTCAAGCAGATAAAGGTAAAATTGGCATCTCCCCCATTAACCTGAACCTCTCAGCCTCTACCTAGTTTCTGGGGAGAACGTTTGACCCCAGAGGTTTGGTTTTATGGAGGGGTGGTTTTGGGGGAGGCAGTTCTTGATGCAAGTTGGAAGATGGGAGCTGTGTTTTGTATATTGTTGAATTAGCTTTCAGGAGTTTAACAAATACTAAAGCATTGGCCTTTGTTTTTTTTGGGGGGGGGGTTGTTGGTTTTGTGGTTTTTTTTTTTTTTTTTTTTTTTACTACTTCACCTGTGACAGCTTCAGTTTACAGACTCCATTCTTCTTGTGGAAATTTTATTGTGTGACCGTTTCCTTGTTTAGTAATACAGTGGCTGGGGAGGAAGCAACTTTATACTTTTGATCTAATTTTAAAGCCTCAGAATAGATCATTCACTCCTCCAAACAATTTCTAAAGATTTTCAAATAAGGCATAACTTGATTTAGAAGGCGAGGAGTAAAGTGTCAGGGCCAAAACTTTGAAGGAGCTTTTATGTGTAACCTTATTGGGATTTTTAATGGGCTAAATACAGCATTGTAGGCAGAAGCTGTAAGCTGAGAAGCCCTCCATCTCAGCAGATCCTTGGGGATATGCCCTTGGGAGGGTTTCAGACTGCAAGAAAATGTGGAAAAACAAGAAGATTGCTCTGCAGGGATGGACATAATGTAGGGAGAGGTTGGGAAAGATAAATCCTTCTGGCCCCCTTCATTATGAGAGTAAAACGACACTTTTGGCTAGAGGCCAGCGAAACCTGGGAGATCTAGGATGGTACAGACAGGACTAGCAACAAGTTTTGTCAGGGAATGGATTGGATGAGTGCAGATCTGCCTCAGCTTTGTGGTTTTTGTTCTGAATACAGAGCGTTAACCCCTCTGTTCCTGCTGCTTTCCAGAAGCAGAAGCGAGGCAGAGGTGCTCAACCCCTCAGAGCAGATGGGAAGAAATTGTGGTGGATTTTAATTAAACTTGGAAAAACAAGCGGAGGTAGAGGAGTGCTTTGACAGGAGGTGTAGGATTGTTGGAGGAGCATGTTGTTGTGATGCTGACCCGACAATACGGAGGTTAACAGCCATCCCGTCTTCCCCACACAATCAAAATTCAGCAGCACCGTGGAGAGGGGGCTGCCAGGCAGATTTGCTTACTCACAAAGAGCATAAAAAAAGCACAAATGTATTTCTTATCAAAAGAATTTGAAAATTATTTTCGGCAAGAAATGCTGTAGTCCGTCATCCCGAAGGGTGGTGATTTTGATTTAAAATGTTGACATGCCCTTTTGGTTTCACCTGTGTTGGCCCACCAGGACATGGCTGAGGTGGTGCTTTCAAGGAGACGAGGCAAGTGCTTGTGATCTTGAAACTCTTAATTCTTAAATATGCTAAAATGCAGCACCTTTCTTATGCCTATGGAAACTCATTTTTTCTGCAGCTGTAAAATTGTCATGTCTTGCAATAGGTAAAAAAGCTTGTCTTTGAAATTAGACCATGAATGGCTAGTTTTTCAAACGAATTCAGGATCACTCTGCTCCCCTCAAAGTACATCTGCAGTGTGGTCAGAGGTGTGAATGCAGCTGCTTCAGATTTACCTGGGCTGGCTCTAAATTAGCTTGTGTGTATGTGTCGGGAGGGCCAGCGCTGCACCCCAGCAGCACAGGCTTTGAGGGGGGTTGGGTATCAGCCCGCGGGCACCGGTGCCCACGACAGCAAGGGAGCAACAGATGGTGCTTTAGAGGAACCTCTGTAAAGCTGGCTCTGGCCAGGGCGAGCATGCTTGGGAGCCCGTGTGTATTTGCATGATCTCATGATCTTCAGGGGACGGTTTTTAATTTTTATATGGGAGTTGCATGCAAACATGGGAGGGTAGAATTTGGCCTGTAAATAGAATCTATTTGGGAATAGGCCTTTTCCAGAGCTATATAATGATAGTTTTCATTTCTTCAGTTAGAAACAAATGAGGGCCACAATCCTAAAAAGGCTTACATGGAGGCTTTATTTTAAGATTCACCAAGTACTGAAATTAGCCTGTAACTTCAGGGCTTTTAAGTTAAGCGTGCTCTTTTTCAGAGCCTCTGGCCATAGAGCATTTCACCTTGGAATATTTGTACTGTTCTACCTGCTGTAAGTCTAGGCATGATATCTTTTTGTTTCCAGAACCTAAGATTTATTTTAAAGTCCAGCTTTTTACAACCATGAGATAGCGAGGGGCATTGCTTCATAATGATATGAAGTAGAGCTGGCTGGTTTATTAACATTTCATGTTTCTAACTAGGAGGAATTAGCAGTTGTGTTTTAGAATAGGAGGTCAGAACGATGAAAACACCCACGAAGGACAACTCTGAACGGCCTGGTGTCATTTGAACCTTTCAGCAACCAAAACCCCTAGGAAATACACTTTACAAGATCTAAGGACACAAGGCATTTAATTTTACATCCCTTGGGGTTTTGTACTGGCAGTGCCCTAAGGAATGATACCATTGATAAAGATTTTCTTCCTCTGAAACTTAAAACTAATCTTTGGCTGTACAAAGAGGAAAAATGTGGGGCAAGGGTGCTGAGATGTTAACTGGCTGTAGTACCAGGGATTCATGAATGAAATACGAATTGCCTTGTGTCTGAAGTCTTCTGAGGGCACTGGAGAATTGCAACAGGAGTTACTGTCTGCAGTCAGGTTGTCACACTTAGCACAGCACTTTAGCTTCAGTCCTAATTTTATGCTCTTAACTACTCGCTTTCGAATATCGTCAGCCTCCACTGTTCCCAGAGTGCTTAGTTATAAATCACACCAAATCTTTGAGTCCTTGAGTCATTTTTCACTATGACTTTTCCTCCTTCTGTGGTATGAAGTACACATGTGTTACCTGCTCACCTGGAGAAGAGCTGAGAGGTGGTCTGGTCTGTAGGAATGAAAACTGGGTTGGGAGGAAGGAGGTGGTGAAATCTAGTTCTGGCTCACGGGGCAGACTTAAGCAAGCTGCTTCACCTTTCTGTTTCATTTTTCTCCTCTCTGCAAGGAAAGGGGTAAGGACGTTTCCCTGTCTGCCTCTCAGGATGGGTATTGAGCAGAATAGTTAATTAAATCCCACTGGAATCTTTGGAAACATCTCCATACAGGGCATGAATATCCTTTAGTGGCCATTAGCAGTGATCTGATCCGTCTGTGTGGCGCATGTGTGATCTGTGCTTTCTGTGTTTCTCATGATGTTTACGTGCAGCTCTAAAGAAGGAGATGTAGCAAAGGTCAGATGTCTCCATACATTTTAATACCGACCAATATAAAACCCAGTTTTCTGGTGCGGGGTGCATCTGTGCTCTGATGTACACTTTGGTTGTTCAACGTAGTCAAAATGTGCATGTCTGTTGAACACTGAAAAGTCACATAGGAGAATCCTGGCTCTCGCTTTTTGCTTTTCTTCTGCAGTTTTACTTTATGAGCACCTTTCCTCCAGTTGGGGGAAAGGCTGGCAAACAAACACCCTCATACCTGCCAGCAAGGACCACACCTTGGGCTTCCTGAAAGTCATGGCAGTCGATAATTTATTGCAGGGAGTACAAATCTGTTTTCCAGCTCAGCTCAGGCAGCAACCAAAGAACTCAAACCAACGGGTGATAATGCCTATTAGAATAATCTCTAACCTGAGAGCAGACATTCTTAATAAAAGCTAAATAGTCTTTTATTTTTCACCCCTTAAATAGCACAGAAAACCTGTTAATCCTTTGAAGTTTCACTGTAGGAAGAAGAGATGATTTTTTCCATCCCTCAGATCAGGACCCAGGCTTGTGCAGTGTTGCCATGCTGTTGTTCCAGCAGCAGAGTTGCTGGCAACAGGGAGAGGACAGGACTCTCATCCCTTCCCTGCTTGTTCTCCTATCCTTGCTACCTCAGGCTGTTGCACTGCCTGTTCTTCTGCTTGAGTTATGTGTGACCAGCCTGTGCTTCAAAAATCAGGAGAAAACCTGGGGCTGTGAAAAGCCAGAGTTTAAAAACCCAAATGCAGTGTTTTATAAAAATTACTTCAGAAAATAGGAAATTTTCGAATTGAAGAAAGTAGTTCTTTTTCTCCATTACTTTTTTTTTTTTTTTTTGGTAAAATGTCCTAGAAAGTATCTAACTGTAGCTAAATTCTGTGTGTTTCTTTAGCACCTGTTTTTCTTTTCCTTTTTTTTTTCCTCTGAGAGAACCCATAGGGTTTCTTTTCTGTTTAAGTTTATAGGTCTCTCCAACAAGATTGCTTCTTTCAGGGAGGGTGGGGAACTGTGTGAGTCAGCTAGGAGGACTTCTGCCCTAGCAATGCTTGCAGAGTTAGGAGGAACTCCAGCTTCTATTAATCTGCTCTTTTCCAGCAGTATGCTCTCATACATGCTCATAACCTGGGATTAAACCTGGCCTTGCTCAGTGTCCTGGCTGGAAACTTGACGGCAAGGAAGGCTTAGCATGGTGGGCAGCCACGTGTCTTGGTATTTCCAGGGTGGATCACAGCACGCCTGTAATGAATCCTGAGTTAATTACATTGGTCACACCATTAGAGTTCAGGACTGTCCTCAGAAGAGCTGTGTACGTAATGTGCTTGTCATTTACAAGGGAGTGAAACAAGTTGATAGAAACCTTTGAACTACCTGCCTTGGGCACCCACAGAGACAGAGCGCCAGTGGTTTAGGGGAAGATAACAGCCAACGAGCTGTGGCTTCTGTGCAGGCATTGATAGGAGAAGCTCTGTGGGTAGAGAGGTCAGACTAGAAGATCGTAACAACCTCTTCTGACCTTAATGTGTCCGAATCCTACCTGACTCTGGACTTCTCTAAACCATCCTGCCCCTTTCATTACTGGTAGTTTTCCTTTCATTGCTCCACAGTGACTTAACAGCAGTTCTCTCTCACTGTACCATGTTTTCCATGAGTACTTGCAAAGTTGTAGGATGTGAAAGCTTTCATAGGTGAGTGTCCCAACCCCCACAATGTCTTTTCATTCCTGCTGTTTCTCTGCAGTTGTTTCTCTCATGGGAATAGAGGAAAGAAAATGATCTGTTTTTTACCACTGTAGAGCAGAAGAGTAGATCTTGGGCATTATTAAAACCAGCATCATTGGAAGGACTTTGACTGTATGTGGAAGACAAGTGCACATTATCTTTCCCTCTTCCCAGTTTCAGCTTATATTTCTTTTTCCAAGAATCAATAAAGTAATTAAGTACAAGATTTTCTTCTGGCATAAATTAGTCCGTGATCTGCAAAAGGGAATTTGTTATAAGAAATTCCAGTAACGTAAAATACTCTGACTAAAACTTTCTGAAGTCCAGACAGGGCTTATAATATTGTAAGAACTTGACTTCAACATCACATGGAAAACATGGCAATGAAGGTATGGGTAATCCATGTCCTTTTAGGATTTCTGAAGGGACAAAACAGGCAAGACAGTAGAAGGGAGCTGGTGGTGGTGGGCAATATGAGTGCTGCCCCCCCGTCCCCAAGTTGTGAAGGCACAGCAATACAGTCCGGCTTTGCTTGATGTCTAGTGAGGATGACTTGCTCTGAAGGTGATTTAGGACTGTTGTCTTAGTAATAAATGGTTTCGGCACAAATGGCTGGTTAAAAGATTTTCAAATTCCGTGGAAGGATCTGTGAAGTTCTGCACTGAATAGTCCTGTCCACATGGAGTTCATTTTGAGGAACTTCAGCCTTGCAGAAGCTTGATATCTAGTCCAAACTAGTCATTTCATCTTATTCTGTAGGCTCCTTCAGAAATCATCATCTCACAGAACAGGTGGGATGAAATTATTTGCCCTCTGGAGATGCTTATTTATTTGGATTGACTTCACAGGGAACCTAGACAGTGCTAGCTGGGACTTGGCTAACTAGCTGTTAGATGTGTAAAACTAGGTGGCATAAATTTGCCCTCGCAGCACTAAATGGTGAGCGGATAGTTAAACTCACCATGGGGAAGGACAAAGACAGATGGGAATGCGTGCACAAAGCCATTCTGGAATTTGAGTATGGCAAAGACATCTCTCATGTTGGTTACTTTAAATACAGTGGTTGTTTTGATCTACTATATGCTCATAACAGTAATGATCTCTGTAGCATCATCTAGGGTGCCTTCTGCTAGTGGAATTCGTATGCACTATAATGAGAAGTTTGGTTAAGTACATGCACCACCAGATGATTACATCTGAGATTAAACTGGGGATAAAAATGACCGACTTCTCAATTCGCTCAAATAACAGAGACATAGCGACTGCTGTACAAGCTCGATGATACTTTTTATTCCTTCTGGTATTCCTGTGGTACCTGGAATCCTTACTGAGGAGCAAAGTCCTGGGAAGTTTCATATTTAGAAAGTTCGATAAACACACTTTCACTTTCTTTACTTTGGTGATGTGACAAACTATACTAATCAACCCCCCTAAAACCCTAACACTCCTTACACAACACTTCATTCAGGCTTATTTCTCCACAACCTCCCACTGCCCATCTCCATTCTGATTAGTTAGTCTGTGGATTTTATGGAGTTTTCTATGGATTTTTAAGAAGGAATGGGTGAAAGGATCCCAGTCTGGAAAGGGCTTAAACTTACATCATGGTCAGAAATATGTCAAGGGTCTTCCTTGTTCTTGTGTGACCCTCAAGTAGGTGTGCCAGTTTTTGTCTCCTCGAGGAAGTGACCAGGCCAGCATCCCACCCAGCTATCTTTGGTTCCCTGTCTCAGTTAAAGCAAATATCCATTTACTGAATTGCTTCAGAATGGCTTTAGCCTTCATCTAGAGCAAGGCTGCAGCATCTGCTGCTGGATCTGTTGCTTTGCAAAGAGCTGGTTTCACTGAAGGAGCCTTTGTGGATTAAGATCCAATTTAGCATTTGTGAGATTGTCACAAGTAATAGTAACAGCCTGACAAACAGCATAGTCAATAAAATAATGCAGTCCCTCTATGTACTGTAGTTCTCTGCTCTAGATGAGGTACAGAGTCCAATTTTGGAGTTATTAGGTTTGCAGCTTCACTTGTTCACTAACCTGTAAATTCAGAAAAATAGTTTTACAGAAGGCAGCAGGATGTAGGCAGCATGTAAGACCTGCCGCTGCAGAGTCTGGGCTCGTCAGTGTTGGTCCTGAGTGTGAATGGTATAGTGAGAGATTTTAATTATTTTTTAAGCTTGTAATAGTGTCCTGCTTCCTGCTGCTGATAGCTACTGGCCTTTTTTTTTGTTTTGTTTTTTTTTTTTTTTTAGTTGAATTTCTGATGAAAACATGAAAAGTTTGAATAAATAATGAAATATGAGTCCGGGCTGTTATCTTCAGTGCATTCCCCACTATCTCTGTTGCATCTCCAAATACGTAGTTTTGCAGGCTGACTAGTTCTTTCCTTCCCCCACGCCCCCTAATCCATCAAACTGTGTCCAGATTGCTACAATTCTGAGGTTTTGTGTTGTTGCTTCGTTTATTTTGTTTGTTGGTTTGTTGGTTTTTTGTTTTTTTGTTTTTTTTTTTTTTTTAAATTGGGAAAAGTCCATAATCTCAGTAGCAAATACTCTGACACCCAGCCAAGACAAGTATAGAGCCGGCTACTAGTTATTTATCATTTGTTGTAAACTATATTTTTTATGAAGCTCCTTCACTAGATCCACAGTTCCTTAAGAGAGCAACTGGGTGTTAAATCAGCGGGCAGAAAGGGTGCAGAGAAGCTGCTGCAGCCTTTGGCCAGCCACGAGCAGTCTTGATAGCATCTGTTGTGTGAGGATAAGGATTGGAAATGGCAAGGCCAGTTTTGGAACAACTGTATCCTTGTTTCTCTACCCTTGAGGACAAGGGGGACAAGTGCCTACATGTGTTGGATTTTGTTAGCCTGATCCAGTTGCTGTGTTGAGTTAATGAAGGTCATGTTAGTCTGTGGAATGCTGGGAAAGCAGGAGAAGCCGAAACCAAGCTGGCCCATCCCCAGGCAAACTGGTTTTAACCAGGAAAAAGTCAGAGAATGCGAAGAAACTTCTTGTACATCACCTCAGGCGGTTATGTATTCTGTTTCCTAGTTACATTTTTTTTTTTTTTTCCTGGTATCAATTCCAAAACAAACAAATGGAGAGAGGGAGAAAAAAAAAAAAAAGCATTCCTTAAAATAACCCTTTAACATCTTGGGCCAAATTCTCTTCTCCTCAGGCCTGAAGATACATTCTGTCTCTGCTGATATTGGTAGACAGTACCCCAGATATATGCTGCAATGATTGTAAAATGCAACTCTGATCCCTTTTTGTTCATTCAGAAGTAGAATTGTAGCACTGTGGCATGTATTAGGAACTGCCCTAAATAACAGGATAGATAAATGGGCACTGCAGGTACAGACCCCCTGACTTCTTGCTGTTGCACATTTTTCTTACGCTGAGTAAAACAGAGCACTGGGCAGTAAGGGACCCTGGCATCGTTTAGGATCTGTAGGCACAGCTCTGAGGGAAGGGGTAGTAGTAAGTCTGTTCAGACAGTAAGTTGGGTATTTAGAAGTAGTAGTTCAGCACAAGTGTTGTCTGTTGGGCTTACTGGGAGAAGTGATATAGCCAAACGCAGTTTCCGGAGTGCTTCGGTTAGCTGACCTGCCTTGTGAATGCTAAAACCTCGGGCCTCCGGTACCGACTGCAAATTTTCACTTCACAGGGGCATTTGCATTGCATGATTGTCATATTGCAATGCTTGAATAAACCTTCTTTTTTTGTCTGTGGGTGGTCACATCCATTTCCCCCTCCTACTCTGTGTTATTCTAGTCTTTCAACTAACTTTTGACTCCAAAAATTTAGGGAGTTTATCATGCCCCACTTTAGAACTGACCATTTGATCTGCTTCACAGCCAGAGTAGAAGACATTTCTCAACTTCCCTGCACCGCTGCCCTCTATGTCATCCTGTTTCGAGCTCCTCTATACAACTCTTAAAGTGCTATATAAGGTTCTGAAAAGTATCACATTGCTTGGCTCGGTGCTTAAGGCAGTAGGGCACACAGTCTCTTTGGCGTGCTCCAGCAGCCAGTGGAAACAAGGGTAAGCCAGCTCGTGTACATCTTAGCTTTGGCAAGGATGATCAGAGCCATAGCTCAGCAAGAAATAAGCGTTCCCTCTGCAAGTGAAAGGTCAGGAATGCAGAAAGCTCACTGCCTTTTTAAGAAGGTTGAAAGTTTGCCCTCCCTTTTTTCCAAAAAGAGGGCAAATAGGGGGATAACAATCCCATTTGCTGGTTTGCATTTGGCTGAGAATGTGTCATCTAATCTACTGAAGGAATGGTCACGTGTAATGTTTTGAAAAGTTGGTAACCTCTGGGTCAAATCCGTTCCTGCCGTTTGCTTGACTCACCAGTGGCCGACGATGTTTGGTATCCAGCTGATACCCACGTTCCTTCCTGCACCTAAATTTTCCAGGCAGCAGATAAAGCTACAGTAGAAACGAAACCTATCAGCATTGGCATTTCTTCGTTAAAACCTGTGGTGCTGGGCTCTAGGATGGACAGTGTTCTGATGAGCTGAGGAAGCTGTGATATTTTTTCGAGCAGGGACAGCCAAACCCAAGCTGAGAAGAGAGCATAGCTTTACCAACAGAAGCACATGTGTGTAAATATCTATATATGTGTGTACCTTTTCCATCCAAAAGCACAGGCACAAATGTACTGTTATCAGTCTTGCTGCGAGAGTGGGTGGGAAACTATTCAGAGAAGCTTTTTTCCTGCTGGAAGCCTTTGGTGTCTAGAAATCAAAGCTCTGTGCAGATGTGTGCAAGTCTTGATGAGATCTAAATTGAGAAGATTTCTAAAATCCAGATGGAATTTCTGATGAAAACAGATGCGTGATCAACACCCTTGCCAGTTTAGAAGGTAGAGGCTGTAGCAGTGTCACGGAGACCTTGGACTCAGGCAACCTGAGCAAGTGCTCACAGTGTCGCTGTAGACCCCGAAGGGGGTAGGGTTCTTCCCTCTGCATGAGTCGGGGTCTGCCTCATCTTCATGACTTTCTCAATGACAGCCTTAACACTTTCAGTATAATGCAACCCCTCTTTAAAGCCAGAGCTAGTCATGAACTGTGTTTATAGAGGGAGAGAATAAAATGTATTAAATATTTGATAGGATTTTGTTCTGTGTCTCTTCAAGTAGATACTATAATAGTAGATACAAGCAGATATAGTTACTTTTTCTTTCCAAATTATTATTATTAATGACCTATTTTGCCTTAAATCAACATCCAGATTCAGGGAGGTGTTTTTAATCAATATATTCCATTTGCAATATAAGAAAAACTTACTGTAGTGACACAAATTAATTTTCCTTCTTAGCATAGTATCCAGCCATACTTGTCTTTTAGCATTGGAATTAATGAGTCATGGAATCAACAGTACGTGATGTGGTCTTTATGAAAGACATCTCAACTGGCATGGGGTCATGTTATAAAACATCAGTGTTAGAAATTTCTTCCCACTCGCTTGAACAATTTCTCTTTTGTGCAAACATATGCAAAGTCCTTCCTGCCTTTCTTTTTCTTGCAGCCTGTGTTAAACTTCAGTTGTCGCTTGGATTTACATTCCAAGTTTTTCTGCATTAATCTCATTGAACCCAACAGTAGAGAACTTAAAGGATGTACAGAGATATTTTTTTTAAAGGGCTCATAAAAAGCGCAGGCTGCTACTACTAGCTTCAGCCAAAATATATGAGTGAAAATTGTGCAAGTTCCTTTGCAAACAGATGTATCTTGTCCTTGATAGAGAAGGCACTGGCTTTACAAATGCTGGGATTCTTGTAAGAAGTGTATGTCACTTAGGCTGAATTAGGATTTGGTTCTGCTTCCATTGACTTCAGCACATGAACATTAATCTCCAACGTTAATCAATTTATTGTCGCTGAACCCCTATAAGATAAAGAATTACAACCTCTATTTTGTAGGTGAACTGAGTTGTAAAGAGATTTAGATTCCTATTAAACATGTGTTTAGGCACCTAAGGATGCAACTAGATGCGAGTAAGATTTATGAAAGTGCCTTGACGGATTTTGAGTGGAAGCTTAGATCTCAGAGAAGTGAGGGGCTTTTATAAATTCTGCTAGGCACTGTAGTATCTATAGCAGCCTTGTGCTGACTCTCCTGGTCTCACCTGTGTTTGGGAGCAGAGTTAGAGCTGAACCCGGACTTGAGCCTCGTGGTAGGCAGAAAGCGCATGCAGGAGCTGAAGGCTGGGTCCTTGAGGAGCCTGCGCCTTGTGTTTGGGGACAGCCCTACTCACGCAGGCACACACAGCCACGGTTCCCCCTTTCTGTTTATTCCCAGCCTTGTACTTCCACCAGCAACCCCTTTGCCACCTCAGGTTATTTTTCAGCTGGATCAATTCCAGACACAGCAGAGGGCATGGCTCCAGGCCCCGTGGCGGTGAGCGACTGCAGAGTTCCTACATCCCTGTCGTGGCTGGGCAGCCAGGAACGCAGCGAAGGCTTCTGAATTAACCATCTGTGCTGAAGAAAGGGATAGGAACCACAGCTGTTTGACACTCCAAAATATTATGTAACTATGCCATCATGCAGTTAAGGACATATAGAGGTTTCAAATGTTTGCTTTAGTTTTAAACAACGCCTGTTTCAGAAATTCCTTGATTTAAATGAGTTCAGTGCTTCCTTAGTTGATGATGCAGAAGACTACCTTGAGACTGGCTTGTATCCTCACAGCCTGCTGGGGAACGAGCTTGCTGTGGAAGCTGCTAGGTGGAAATGACAAGTAATAAATTTGTCAAAAAAGGCAGCTTGTGAGCGGGACCAGAATGAAATTTAAGTCAAGTTAGATGAAAATATTGGGGGAGAAAGCACTTCAGCATCATTGAAATGGCTTTTGATGTTTGAAAGCAGAAAACATTTCCATGTTTGTTTCAAAATGATGTATTTCAGCTCAGAAGGGCCAGCACTTGAAAGGGGGAGGTTATACAACTTCAGAAAAATTTTATTTTCTTTTTGCTCAAATAAATGTCCTGAGTCAGCTTAAATTATTTTCATAGCAAATGAAACGTTTCTGTTTGTTTGACCCATATGATTATTTCTTTCTTTTTGTCTTCAGTAGTCACTGCAAAAACTCTGTTTTCCTTATGTCTCCCACCAGAACTGAAAGTTGGAGACTGGAATATTCCACCTCCGTGTATGCGGGGTGCAGCTGCCTAAAATAAATCAAGCTTTAAGCATCTCAGGCTCTGCGTCATGGTAGATGCTTTATTCTTACCCTAGAGTGAGAATCCCCTGTTGATGATGTGTTTAAGGAAGGCAGTGATCCCAAAGCCCCAGACCAGAAACTTGACAACAGAGTAGTAACGAGGCATTGCTTATACGAACAAGTCACTTTCTGCAAAGGCTGTTTAGCACGTTTGCATGAATAATGGCGGTTATGAATGTTGGGAACATTAAAGGAAATCAATGGATCCACTGTGCACATGAAAGCAGATAAATGAAGCATCACATGTGATACATAAAATTATATGTCCTACCTGGGAGAATGCATACTGCCTTCCTGAACCCCTCAGATCAGATTTGGCACCAGGGTAGTTGAATCTGACACGGTTCTGATCGTAACCTTTGCAACTAGAATTGTGCAGGCACAGGCGCTTGATGAGAATGTGACAAGAGAAAATTGAATGTAAAGTCCGCTAGACAGCCAATAAATTTGTTTTATATCTTTATCTTTTCCTTGCTTGGCAATTATTTCAGCAGGTGCTGAACTACTTTCTGCTTGCTGTGAGCGAGGGTACTCGAATGACCTACTGTAAATTCTTGATATTTTCTGTACTTATGAGAAGACATAATCATCTGAGGAACTTGTCTGTTTAGTGTGGATTAAGACAATTTTTAAAATAATGCTGTTTTTTAAAAGACCAAGGTTGGTCATAACTAGTGGTAGGTTACTTAGTACTATATAACTGAAATGTGTTCATATTGTCACCAAACCCCTGTCATCTATTTTTAAAATAGTGGGGCAGAGTTGTCGCTCAGGTCCTTCTACATTATTTGTTGTAATTCAGTAGACTTTTAATGACAGTATATCGCTATTAGGTTATAGCCCTCCTAGGTTGTGATTTTTAGAACCGTAAAGCAAGAGTTGCAGGGTTTCAGAGGTTGATTACAGAGAGAAGTTTATTGTTATTTCTTACACTTAAATCTGCTAGGTAAGTTAAAACAGCCAAGTAGGAGATCTGGAATAGAAACGATGTGCAGTTAAACACTGAAAAATTTTCTACCTCTTCTATATAGGAGAGCTATTAAACTATTGCTTATTGTACATTAGTATTCTGTGTTTGTTATCTGAAATGCTACTACAGGCAGTAGTTTGAGCAGGCTATTACCATTTCTAACTTAATGCTACAGCGTTCTCGCTTGTCTGCACAGTTGACCCAATCCTGTATGTCATCAGGGAGGAGATGTTTAACTTGTGACACTACTAATCCTTTCCTGAAGGCTTTTCGTTCTTCCTGCACGTTGTCCTTTCATTGCTTTTGTGAGCTGGAACATGCTTGCTCAGCCCGGTGATGAATTCATGTAATTACCGATGTATGTACCGAAGTCCTGTTGACTTTAACGTTAAAGATCAGTGATTGCCTAAGGATTGCACTGAATCAGGACCCCCAGGCGTTTTCACATGCACAAGCTAACTTGGGAATTGGTGTGCCTTGTTGTAGTTCTCCACCGATGGGAATGAGCAGCAGGCTGGGGAGGCTCCCGAAGCCCCACGGGGTGCTCGTGTGCCCCCCGGGTGAATCTGCAGGCCACAGTTGGCCTGCATGCCTCTGCATTAACACAAGTGGGATACGGGGAAACAGATCACGATCAGAGTTCAGAGCGTGTATTTGGTTAATCCAATTCTAGAAAGCTTCATTAGTCCGTGTGCAGGTATGAGTTACGCAAAAGCACATACCCGTGCCAGGAATCCGCATCCCGGTAGAGCGCTCTGCATGTGTGCGTGGTCTGCAGAAACCCTGTCTGCAGGAGCTCATGGTGCAGAGACCGTTCATTCTCAGCCAAGTTGTCACACAAGGATATGGATGATTTTCCGTGTGCCTCTTGAAAATGCGCTTGTCTCCACATTTTTATTTTGCTGATATAAATACACCTAATGCACTGTGATAGTGTTGTGTTTTATAGAGAAGGCTGAACTACTGTCAAGCCCAAAGAGACTGGGTTGGTCTTGATGTGTGTAGGAATCAAGTCTTCAGAGAGTGTGATTGTCCTCAGCTGGAATGACTGACAGTCCCAGGAATCACATCTGAATTACAAAAAACCTTGGGTCTCCAGTTCACGTGTTGTCATAACCCAGTAGACACATTATATATTCCCTGTAGAGGCTCATTTGTGATCCTTTCTGATACAGTTTGTGCTCAGAACAGCGTTAGCCCTTTGACAAGAGGGGAGATGTTGCTGCTAGAGCAGTTCCAGTCTGGCAGAGCTTCTGCCGGAGCTCTGTGGCATTGCTTTCCCAGGTTGATGATGAAGGAGTGGACTTTTGCTTTCTCCATCCCTTCAGAAGCTATCCGTGCTGCTTCCTCAGTGCTTTGATATTCTGCCAGCTGAGGGAGGGAAGAGCCATTTATAAATATTTCTGGTAATACAGTAAGTACTCTCACATGTTTTGCTCACTCATTTTCCGTATCCAGAAATCTATCCGACCAGAATCGGTTCACTCTCTTTTATTAGCAGAAATAGATCCACAACAATTAAAATTGATTTAAAAAAAAAAAAAAAAAAGAAAAAAAGAAAAAGAAAAAAAAGAGAAGCAGCAGCAACAATCACATCATCATATTGACTGACTGTGTGTATATTCACACTGGCTTCCAATCCATGGATAATTACCCCTCAGAGATTGTATGCTATGTACAGTACAGTGATGGAATTATGCACTTTAAAGAGCTTTAGTGAGGCTCTTAGGATGCCAAATCCTTTCCCTTTTTTTTTTTTTTTTTTTTTTCTTTTCATTTCAGTGAGTAACGATTTTTAAATGCAGATGACCCATCCTCAAAAACAAAATGAGGCATGTCAGTGATGTTTCATGTCTCAGGGTCTCACTTTTTTTTGAGGTGAACTGACACAATAGAAGTGTACCTATGAGATGAAATGTGGGTCATGGGCAGAGAATCTCTTGGGATTGCTGGCCTTTGTTAGTGAGAGGAAAGGCAAGTGGGACTCGGATGTTACTTGTTTTGTTTGGCAGCAGGTACCCCAGCTGGGGTTACTGCAAGGGAAGAGGGCTTGAAAGAGACGGTGGGTAGAAATCCATAGAAAAGCAAGCTTCGTTAGTCTGGCCAGTCATGGATTACCTTACCTGAACTCTAAGAACCAGTGGTGGTGGTTTCTCTGACCTCTTTGTCAGAGCCAGTTGAACTGTTTTGATTTGCAGTTTCACATAAAAAATTTAAAATATTGCCTATAAATTTCAGCCTAAATTGTTTTTGGCAAAGTGATAAGCAAGTAAAAAACAGGGCCTCGTCGTAGGAAGTGTCAAGCAATCTTAATTTTAGGCAGAGATACCAGCTCCTCCTAGAGGAAAAGAGCCAGTACGTAAATAGCTCCCAACAGATCCTTTACCCAAGGAGACAAAAGGGTGATGTGCAGAAGTTGCTGCTAATGCCAAATTTAAGCTTTCCAATGGGAATGTGTCATGTACATGAGGTTTGAGTTTGTCTGTAAGATGTGACTTGATGTTCAGGCAGGAGTGTTTCTTGATACTCTCTGATATTTTGGAGGTATTAACAGCTCTCCAGTTCTGTTGGAGCTTTTTGGAGAACCTCTCCAAAGGTACTATCACGGGAGTTGAAAAAGGAGGTGCCTTTTGAAACACAGCTAGTGGGAATGTAGTTGCAGGGCTGCTGTACTCCTCCATGGCAGGCACTTGCTCTTTGACTGCGGCTGTGCTTATGGATTTTTATCTTTAACAAATGTTTAGTCACAGTAAGTGGTGCTTCATCCTGTTCCACCAGCCTGGACCAGTGGGCTGTTGTGTTAAAGAGAGGGGTCCCAAAGACAACTTGTTGTCCCAAAAGAGACTCTTTAGCTGGGACAGACTGTAGCAGCTCTGAGGTCCCCACAGCTGCCCTGCTCCTGCTCAAGGATGAATGAAGCTGGGCCTGGGAGTGCTCCCAGTAGTAGGTTTGTATGTACAAGTGTACGAGCCAGCTGTCTCCTCTCATCCCGCCTTCCTTGGGGTCCTGTGCCCCAGGAGGAGCAATGTCCCCGCTCTCCTCGTGTAACCTGGGCTGTTGAAGCCAGAACAAGGCAAACAAGGACCTTCCTCGATGCTGCCCAGCCTCAGCCCCTTAGTAAAACAAAGGACGCACACTGCTTTACAGCTAACCAAAGACAAACAAATGAAATAATTCTGCCATCCATCAGAGAAGCTGTGTGCATGGCTGTGCGTGTGGTTCAATGTGCAGTTTCCACGGAGCAGCTGAGTTTATGGGACGTGTTCGGGAGAGGGCTCAGGAGTATCTCCTGAGGAGGTGTTAGGTGCTTCAGTCTATGAATCTGTTACGTCTCCAACTTCTTGACTTTCTGGAATAATACCGAATGGTACTCAAAGCCACTTGCAGCATCTTTCAACTTGTCTGGTGACGGTGCATCGTATGACCTCCTCAGCAGTGTGAAATGTTTCAGCTTGGGGTTGAGTCCTGCAATCCTTAGTCCTTTCTTATTTGAGCAGTCGATGGGGTATCTGCTCAGCGCTGTTGGGTGGGTACTGTGGTGGGTGCTTTTGCTGTTTAAGTGGTTGATATGAGAAAAATGTGTGTGTGCCCCCCCGTTCTTATTGTTTTAATCTAACTTGAGCAATCATTCTTTACTTGTTAGATATGTAAATTTTAGCACGTAAAACAGATAATTAGGTACCTAACTCCCTCTAGCCCCTTTCTTCCATGATCCCACCACCCTCTTCCCTTCTCATTCCCTTAAATATGTGTAGATGATGAATAGCAAATTTTCTCATATAATTCTTCAGGAATATTTACTGTAGGGTTTTGCTTTTGTTTGCTTTTCTGGTGACTTGGAGATGGCATGGTGAGAAAAGAAACATGTGAGCTAAACCTGTTGGTTTGAACATTGTGTCAGAAAATATCCATAAATTGCAAGTTACTACACAGATGTATAGATTTAATGAGACTGTGTAATGCCATTTATTTATGCTAAAGAATCTGACACATACGGTACTGAAAAAAAGTTAATACTCCAAGAGTTATTTTATATTTTTCCATTGCCATCTGTCACTGCCTACATAATAATGATACAGGTGAAAGCCTAGCACTGCTTTAAAAAAAAAAAAAATCAGAATGAATAGTCATTTAAATATCTTGCTGCTTTAATAGCTGGTGTGTTTTAAGTTGTGGGAGGGAGGCAACAGAGATACCCTCCCCCCATTTTTAGTATATTAAATTTTGGGTTTAAACAGATTTAGATTCTTTGAGTGACTTCTGAAAGCAGAAAATGGTTATAAACTGTTCTGGCCTTTAAATTTGGAAAAGTTAAGGGACTGAACCAAATTCTGCCATCCTTATAACATGCCATCAGTGTCTGGTTCTTAGAGTAGCCCTTTCATGTGCATCTTCAGTTGTAGGTGAATTTTTGTGCTCTAAGTCCTGCCCTAATGTGCTGAATTCAATGCTGCTGGGGTCTGTAATACTGCCCTGAACTGTGAGCGGGTCTCTCTAGATCCCAGATCCCCAAATTCTCGTCCCCCATTGGCCATCTGAAATCAGTAAAGAAAAAAAAAAAAAGTAAGGGAAATGCACTTCTTTTTCAACTGTCTCACGTAAAAATACAGGTCTCAAAGCAGCATTGTGCTGACAGAACTCAGCATTTACAAAGACACCGGCTTTTAAGAGTTTTCCTTCAACTTTATGCAGCCTGTGGTTAGGCAAAACTGTTTTCTTTTTTTTTTTTTTTTTTTTTTTTTTCTTGTAATCATGGTGGAGTCCAACACAGGAATGACTGTGAAGTGCATGGTGAGAAGTCCTAATGCTCAGACATTTGCAGTGATCCAGGGCTGCAAATGGTCCTGTACCTGGGGATCTGCCCATTGCTTTGCTTCAGCCACCTGCCCCAAGGGTGCAGACAAGGCTTTGACTGAAGTAAATGAAACAGATTTTGTTGTTAATCTCCTTTTTACAATGTAGTGACAAAGACAGAAAATATTTTTGTGGCAGGTGCTTATCCTATAATTTTCCATGGGTTGATGAGTCAGGGGAGGTGCCTCCTTTAGTGGAGGAGGACATGGCTAGGTCAGGTTGCATTAAGATGATTTAGAGTTTATATAATTAAAAATAAATACATCTTTTCTTGAAAGCTGTGAGTGATCCAAAGGTGTAACTTTGCAATGAAAGCCTTTCACGTATTTAAAATAATGTCTCTAGTGGTAAAAATGCCAGAAAATGAAGCGAAGTACCTGGTCTGGACCCAAAGAAGTCATTCCATTGGCTTCAAACAACTTTCAGGTGTATTTTCAAGTATGGTGCAGATCCCTGATGGAAAGTTCCTTATAAATGAAATAATCATTACTGTTCTAATTACTACTCTTTGCGTACACTGGAAAGCATTTTAGGAAGTCATGCACTTTTTAAGAAGCAGAGATGACAATGAATGAGCAATGAGGTTTCGGTCACTTTAAATGGATGTTTTATAAATCACTTTATTTTTGTTTATAAGACATGATCCATATATAGCTGTAGTTTGTCAGCATTTTCCATTACAGACTTGTAGTTTTGGGTACCATATAGAGCTCTCAGCAGCCTCTTAGAAAATCCACTTAGAGGTGAATGTTGTGTCATTGCTCAATGAGTATATGTTTTTCTACTCCCTTATTAGAATTGGTCTTAAAAATAAAAAGGTGTTCATGGTTTAATGTTTTGAGAGACAGTGTTTCACTACAGGACTGAGCCTGATTTTATTTTTCCTCCTCTCTCTGCTTTCCAGCATGTATCAGAAATAACTCTGCTGAAGTAAAAAAGAGCTGTGGTAGGAGAGGAGACTGACAGTATTTAATGTACATGCTGCAGACAGTAAGAGACTTGCTTTAGATCGACAAGGGAAAGGGCTGTGAACGACCACCCACGTCACCGAACCCTGCCTCCTGCGGTTCACAGTAACTGTGAAATAAAAGTTTACAATGAAAAGGGGCCCTGGTGAACACCTGCTATGCACCACAGCTCCCCCAACATCACCTGCCCGTCTGTAACAAGCATGGAGTCATTAAGACAAAGGCAGAAGGTCTTAGTGATTACGGTATGCGGCAGGAGAGAGCAGGGGAGCACAAGGGCTGACCAGGTGTTGCATAAAGGCGGAAAGTTTGCTAGATGACGTTTGCCCAGAAAAGCACGTTTCATGAAGCAGAAAAAGGAGAGGAAAAGGAAAAATCCTACTCCCGCTCACCCCATCAAAGAGCCCCAAAAGTAGAATGAATAAATGTATCCAACAGTTGGTCCTAATATGACTTTAAGGAAAAATCCGTGAGTTGCCGCCTGCTAACTGGCTTAGCTCGAGCATCAGTAGAGGGGGCAGCAGCTAGGAGCCGAGTACCACTGCCTTGCACTCATCTTTCACAGGAGCCTGGTTCTGACATTGCAAATGGATAGGGGGGCATGGGGGTGAGGAAGCCCTTCCTTGCATCTGTAGGGAATCAGCAGAAACCTTGTATTATGTTAAGCACAATACTTGTTGCACCATAAGTACTTAGCAAGTATAGGCAAAAAAGGAGGGGGAGGATGGGTCATTAGGAGTACTTTCCCTACCCTGGGATATGAATACATGACTCTCACTTGTGTAAGTATAAGTTGCGTAGATGCATTTGTGGGTGAAATTTGGCCTGAGGTCCTTCTGGAGAGTAATCTTGCAACACTGAGCAGTCATATATATTCAATTAGGAGTTCTTACTCTTGCCAGATAGAAGTATGCAGCATGGGTGACTTGTGGAGAGCAAACAGTCAAGCCTAAAGGCTGGGCATCTGGGGCAAATTCGGGTCTGGATGCTGCCATCCTTACTTATACCAAAGTACTCTTTACTCAATGTCTGAGCTTTTGGACTTCAGCAGGGTTCTGACTGAATGCGACTCAGAAATCATTGGAACCATCAGAATTTGGTCCTATGATGGAAAAGAAATTTCAGGTCTTAATGCTGCACTGGCTGGGACACCTTGTGCTTAAATCAGAGCCCTTCCAACTGTAACTGTGGTCTTTTCAGTTTAATATTTGTATAAGCGTGCGCAGCCATTTGAGCATAAAAGCTGTTCCACAGGTTTTGCTACTGCAGTCTTCATTCCTTGTGTCTGGCCGTGGACAGCTGGGTTGGGAGAAGCTGCCTGGTATTTTAAAAGCAGTGCTACTGAAAGCATGCAGTGACATCCAGGGTGCTGCTCCCCATCAGCCAAAGCTGATTCTTGTGATGGCACAGTACGCCAGGTCAGGGGCCTGATCCAGCTGAAAATGGTCGATTTTTCTCAGGAAGGTTAGTTTTCAACCAGGTTGGCTTACCAGCCAGTTCCATGAGCACTGGTGCCAGTATAAGAGATGGAAGGGGTGCGGAACAAGAGGATGGCAACCACAGTTTGTGTCAGCTAAAACCTGACTGAAGCTTGGCTTAGCTATGCAACCACATCCTAATTTAAACTAAACTTGGGTGTAACAGACCTGTTAGTCTACACTTACTGCACACACCACCTCCGGAAGATATGAAATAAGTATTCTGTTGCATTTAGTGAGAGTTTAAATTGACTTCAGAGGTAACAGGCTTAAACTGAGATTCTTCAATGTGAAAACTAAAAATTTCTGAGGATGCCTAAATAAGCTGATCATTTCTCACTGAATTTCTGGCGTATTAACTACCACCATGTGGGCCTGAAGAATCCCGTTTGTTGCATGCAGAAAAGGACTCTGCACTCAGCTTCTAAAATCTTTCCTTTCCCTCCTTCTTTATATTAGTTGTGAAATATTTGGTTTAACTGTTACAACTGGACATAAGCCTGCTGAGGTCACCGTGACAACATGGTGTCACCATCTAAGATTCCCACTTCCTCAGTGGCCAAAAGCTAAATCTTTGGCAGCTTGTGATAAACAAATTTGACACCCAGCATCGGGGATGTCCATGCGTAACGCAAGAGGCCCTGCTTGAGCTTTTGTTGCTTGACTCAAGAAAGGAGCTGGGTAATTCCCCGCTCTTTGCAGGTGACATTCACCCTCATTTGTTCCATCCAGATACAGCTTCACTTCTCTCTAAGCCTCCAGAAAGCCTCAATCTACTGTGAAAGCAGAACCGGCTCCCTTAAAATACACCTTTCTAACCCCCAACTGAAACATTTTCCATTACAGAGTTGTTAGAGCAGCATTGCCCACAGGTGTCGTTCGAGACATCTTCCTTTCTGCTGGAGATCACAGTTATCTAACCTGAAGCAGGGGATGTGCTGCCAGGGCATTGAGCAGACCTGACTCTCCTCATTCCTCAGCATCACGCTTACGCGGCTTTTGGAGCTTTTACCTGTTTTGTGCCAGCGCAGCACCGGGAGGAGGAGAGGCCTGCTCATTTCTCAGGAACTAGATACACTTTCCGGCTAATTTGCTTTTTAATGCCAACCTATTTGCAAAGTACTTTGTGGCTGTGAGGAAACAACAGAGCAGGTTCCTTGCCTGGTTCTGTCACCCTTTCTATGCATGCCTTTTTAAAAAGGGAATATCCTTCTCGGTGGTCCCTTGTTTACATACTTAATAGCTCACAATTAAGCCAAAATGGGCTTGGAAAGCATTGTTAATTAAGAGCAAATTCTACCAGCAATAAGAAACGCAAAGATGAAGTTTTCTTTTCACTAAGACCCCCTTTATACTATTCCACAAGGAAGGTATGTTTAAACATGCATTAAAGTCTCACTATGCTTCTGGAGTGGTGTAAACACCCTCTTTAAGGACCCTTTTTGCTACCAGAGTGCTCTTAGACTGAACAAGAGTTAGGGCACATTGTTCCACCTTTTGGCAATCCTTACCTTGATTTTTCAAAATCCATCAAGACAGAAGAGTTCTCCCTCCCTCCCCCCATCCTTAATTTTCATTATAGAAAACACTTACTGGATTGCCATTCCAGATCTTAAAATTAACTGTATTCCACTCACCATTATCGAGTGCTTTTTAATAGTATTGAAACGGGGCATTTAATAATATAGAAACACTCAACACCTGAGTCTTGTGATGTGTAAGAACTACGCAACCAGGTTCAAAACATGTGAGAAGCTGGGTCATTTTCTGTTTGTCTTTAGCTGCCAATTAGCAGTGTTATTAATCCACTGCCTGGGAGAAGTTCATGGTTAAAATAGATGGTGTCACTGACCATTGACAAGCCAACACGCAGAAGGTTGTGCTGTAGCTGCCTGTCACTGTGCTGCGGCAGTTAGAGCTCGGTCTCCTTTTTCAGAGGGAAGTAGCAATTTCTTAATTTCTTTGTGTTCTGGGGTAAAGGCAGACACGTTATCCAGGCTTGGACTGTTGCATTATATTGTGTTCTGGGCAGGGAATCTGCAGCAGACCCGGGGAGAGCTAATGCACCACCTGCCCGCTGTTATCAGTCAAGTTTGGTTAGAGAACGCGCTGTGTCCGCATTAGCTGCAGATGTCCTTCGCTGCGTTCGCCCACAGAGCCACCCCAAGGCTCTTCGGGGGCGGCAGATTTGAATTTTGCCTCCTCAAGGATGAGCATCTGAAGCTGGGCCAAAGCTTCGTTTCCTGCTGGCGAGAGAAAGAGGGATGGGGGAAGAGGCGCGGCAGGGCTTGAGGGCTCCGGCTTGCTTTTTCTGCTGCTCCGGGGGCAGCAGGAAGAGGCTGGTGGTGCGTGGCTGCTGCCAGGAAAGGCTAACCTCTAGCTGGAGACCACAAACCCTTGGTGACAGTGGCCAGCCCGGTTTTCCAAGGCCACGGATAAAATAAGCAACGACCTAAGACAGCAGACAGCGGAGGAGACAGAGGGTCACAGTCCTGCTGCTTGCTCCCTGTTGTGTTGGACAGAAGGATTTTTGTTCTGTGGTGGGAATTGCACTCTAGCTTGCTTGCTTAAGCAAAAGATGGCCAGTGCTTTAATTTACATCCCACCTGGGGATCATATCTCTCAGCAGGACAGGAGGGGTTTTTTTCCCCCAAGATCTGACTTTTGAGGGAAACAAATTTCCATGACAGAGGATGAAAATTTTTCTTAGGTGGATCTTCCAACTTCTGGTTTGTAGCTACACTAATTTGTGGGTGAAGGAAATATTTTGGTACTGAAAACTTGCCAAAATGCTGTTTAATAGGGAATTACAGTTTAATTACCACTTATGAGACATTAACAATAATTGTATTCAATTTGGCCACTCAGGATAAAGTGTGATTCAGGATCAGCTGGTTGGTGCTCTGGCAAAAAAAAAAAAAAAAATAAAAAAAAATACAAACCCAAACAAAAAAAAACCCAAAGCAACAAACAAAACCAGAAAGAAAGAAACATTGCTGTGTGGTCTGGTGAATATGTGCCATTAGCTTTGTGTTCATAGGTAGAAGTTTTTGTGGGTGTTTGACTCTCCATTTTTTTTTTTTTTTTTTTTTTTTTCCACCATGAGGTATTGTTGTGCTGGTGTGGGAAAGCATAGAAGGAACTTGTATTAACTGGAGGGAAATGGTTTGACTTCGAGTTCATGCTTTTGCAGGGAGCTGGATTAGAGTTTATGCCTGCTATCTCTTCTGCTGTGATTTTTAGGAAAAGTGCCAAAAACTTTAAAAATTTTTTCCATTTACTTATTTATGCTTTGCTTTGCCAAGGAATGAGAAAGCCTGCCACTTTTAGCAAGTGTGTGAACAAGAAAGGCAAGGGAACCCAGGGTGAAATTTGACGTGGTGACTTGTGTACGATGCAGGGATAGCCATATAAACATCCCTTGAATCCCTTTTTATTTTGCAGCAGCGTTCATTATGCTCTCTGAGTTTGTGGCTGTAGGTGAAAACAGAGTGCTACAACGCGATTGTAGTTTCAAAGGCTGGCTGAGAACAGAGAAAACAAACTCTATGCAATTTAAGTGCCTGTTTTGTATGTAGGCTACCACACAAGCCCAGTATATACACCAGTATGATGTAAGGCAGTGGAGATGACCTGATTAGCAAAACCCTTGTAAGGAGCTGAGGAGATCCCTGCTGCATCAGTGCACCCCTCCTTGGAGACCTGCGACTAGTCCCAGCTGAAGGAAACCTTCCCGCAGCAACAAGAGCTAGGGAAGGGTTTCTGAAAATGGCAACGACAGTGCTCTGTGTGTGTGTTAAGGTGAGGGAAGGAAGAAGAGTAAACAGCCGGCGCAACTTTGCAAGGTAGCTGGCTTATGAAAGATGCGACATGAATTACTTGGGCTTTGTGAGCTACGTTTGCAGGAGCCGTGGAGCACTGCGTGTTTGGGGAGGTTGCATTTCAGCAAACGGCTTGCTCCGTTTTGTTGTGCTGCTTATCCTGTTGGATGAAAGCCATCATTCATCAGAAAGAAACGCTAGAGCAGGATAAAGTAAGTGATCTTCCAGTTTGTAAGCTCTTGCAGCCTTGCTTTCATACGTGCTGAGCAGGCAGAGGTCCACAGACTTGAATGGAAACTCGTGGTGCTCGGCACTTATTACAGTTGTTTTTTATTCTGTGTCAGAGAAACAGAGACAAAAACTTACATTAGTATGAAGACACGTAAGATACAAGTTTTTCTATCTCTCTCGTGAGTACATATAAATATACACAATTGGTATGAGGTTTTTTGGTTATTTTGTGCATTACTGTATGTGGAGAGTGCTCAAGCTTGTGGCAGCAACGCGGGGTTTTAGGTGAGGAGCACAGGGCACTGTTTCTGGCTCTACTCTGGCTACTTGTGTGGCCAAGTATATTAAATCCTGCTCCAGAAGACAGCAAACCGTTTATTCAGGCTTCATTCTCAGACTTGCTGAATACCCCAAAAGGCTGCTATTATTAGAGGGAACTGCCATTCCTTAGCTCTGAAAGTGGACTGTCCATAAATCACCAACGTGTGCTTTCCACAGGGAGGTGGGACTGGGACCTCAGCTTTCTCCCTGCCAGCCCGTGGAGCTGGCAGAGCTCCCACTCTTCCAGCCCCTCTGCCGAGGGTGCGTCCTTCTGGTCAGGAGGTCTGGTGATGGCTGTGCCACCCCCCCATGCCTTGGGCTCTGCACAAGCTTCGGGTGGCTTCCCATCGCTTCTCTTGCTGCCGTGGTGCGGCAAGCTCCCTCGCCTTTGCCAGGCAAGCAGCCTCCTGTTGACCTGTTTCTGCCATTCTTCCTCCCCTTGTTGAAGGTGGTGGCGACCTCGCAGAAGAAGCTATTAAGAAAATGATATTTTGTCCTTGGGGTGTGTGTGTGCGTGATCGGCAATTCCATAAAGTTTTGGGAGTCTTTTTCACAGCCACCAAGAGGTTGCTGTCATCCACATATTCCCACTGTGTCTGCTGTTAGTACCAGGATTAGCACTGTGGAACAGAGAGCTGTCCCGGGGGGACTGTGCTCTTCCACCACGCTGGGTGTAGGTGGGGATGGCCATCCCATACCCAGGCCAGCACGGCCATGCACTGCCCCCGGGCACCGGCTGGGGCCAGGTCGCAGTCAAGCTCTAAGTCTGTGCCATTGTTTCTTTTTTTGTAAACAATAAATGCATCTCTGTAGCAACAAAAATATCAATTCCCTTCTATAAATGAAGCGCTCAAACATTTTGTAGTTACAGACCGTTTTGATGTCGGTGCCTGTGCTGATCTGGATGTGTCCTTGGTCTGGATGTGCTTTGCTGTAATAGTACTTTCATTCCTTAGCTCCCATTAGTGCCTTGATGAATAGTGGAAGATGTGTTTCAACAATTTTATGATTAAAAAGCAGCATCTTACCGTTGTTTGGTCTCTGGTGTCTTTACCCTGTTCGCTATGCTTTGCTTAGGAGTAACAGCAGTGATTTAGAGTTGCGACATCACCACCAGTCTCTGAACCTTGTATTTTCTTTAACCGTAAATTCTGGGGAAGGAGGAGAAAGCCGGATGAAGGAGGAAGTCTAAGTAGTAGGGGCTGTTGTTGTTCTTAACATTTCCAGGCCAGCTGTTTGAAACTGCGATGCCTTACAGCCATCAGACACATTTACTGTGAACTCTGTGGTTGGGTTCCCGGACAGGGGCCCCGTGGGCTGCTCTGGAGCACACCTGGCCGGCGTGTGGAGACACCGGCCAGGCCCATGGCATGCGCTTGCCCTCTGGGTCCGCTGCTGTCACTGGCACTCGTGCTAATGGCCTTAGTACAGAGGTCAAAGACTGCTTAGATATGAAGGCTGAATCACCTCCTTTTTAAACCCCTCAGCAGGATCAAGGCTTAGGGAAGCAGGCACGTGGGCTTGCCTTCTGGCTGTCAGTGTGGATCGAGAGTGTGGCTCGGGGACAGGCCTTTCAGCAGTTTCAGCCAACCCTTGAGGCATTGAAATGGGGGTGTCTGGTGAGTAAAACACCCCTGCACCGACACCCCTACATGAAAAAGCCCGATGCATTCATTTTCTTTAAAGATTTGTGGATTCCCACAAGCTCTTGATAGTTAGAGATTTGTCCTGTGACCTGAGGATCACAGAAATCAGTGGTGAGCCCGTCAGTCTAACCAGGCAGATAAGAAAGATCTCCGACTGCCCTTATTTCACTTGCAAATATAAATAAGCCAGCAGCATAGGTCTCGCTTCGGACCTGTTTGCCTTGGCAGTGTCCCATTTACGTGAATCAGAAGATAGTAGCAAAAAAGCACTGGAGGCTTATCCAGAGATTGGTCTCCCCTCCGTCAGGAAACCTGCCCGTGCAGGCAGGATGATTTGGAGATTACTGACACAGCCCACAAGCCTGGCTTCACTAGGCTCCTGCGTTTTGAACAGCCCTGCCTGCGAAGGGTGCTTGCTTCCAAGAGCTGTGGTGGTGCAGCGTCCTGTCTTTGGAAACTTTGTGTGTTGGTGCACTAGCTCAAGGCAGGAGAGACCTGGAGGAAGCAGCTCTGGCTATGTCCTTTGCTCTTGTTATTCGAGCTCCTTGAAAGGAAGGGAGCTCCTGTGTTTCACGCTAAGAAGCAGGAGGTCGGTTCTTAAGCCTGCTGCATATCTGTAATTTTTGGTAGGTCTCTGGATCACGCTGTGCCTTAGTTTCTGAGCTGTAGAACAGGGATAGAAATTAGGAATTTAAAACAAACCAGCAAACAAATAAGGCCCTGAAGAAATATGCAGGTGTATCTTGTGGTGCTATCACCACCACAAGACCCTCATGTTGGTTTGAGCTTCGGGGCTGTGCTTTAATATTAATAATACTAGAAATTTATCATGATATTATCAGTTGGGAACATAGAAAATACACTTTTAATTTTTTTTTTTTTTTTTCCAGCAAATTCAGTAAAGCTAGAAATGCAAAGTGATGAGGAATGTGACAGGAAGCCCCTGAGTCAGGAAGATGAGATCAGGGCTCACGATGAAGGAAGCAGCCTGGAAGAGCCCCTCACTGAGACTAACGAGATGGCGGATAACAGAAAGATCCAGGAGCTATCGAGCGAGGGAGGAATCCGGCTTCCGAATGGTAAACTGAAATGTGACGTCTGTGGCATGGTTTGCATTGGGCCCAATGTGCTAATGGTACATAAAAGGAGCCACACTGGTAAGCAGCTGAAAGAAAATCTGATGACTGCCTGTGGCGTCTGATGTTGATATTACCTGCCAACTCTTCTCTCTTCCCTTTTCGTTCGTGGGGTAGCAGGAGGCTGGGGAGGGGAAAGACGGGCTTCATTGGTTTGCTTTTCTTCCTGCTCCCCAAATTCTGGTGATGCTGTGTTTCTGGCAAGCATGATGCTTCCTTAACATTGATTTCCAGCCTTTGGCTCTCAAACAGCACAAAAGTCTGGAAATTGCCTTTTTTACTGCTCTTGACCAGGGGTAAGATGATGAGAGTCTGGCATGGGGAGGGTGTGTGTGTGTTCATGTGTGTGCGCATGCGCAAGGCTTTTGAGCTTCTGTGGTGAGTCTTAGATGGTCTCCCCTTGGAGGTGCTCGTGGGCGGACAACGCAGGCAGGTTCCCCGGGATCTCACACCTCCTTTGCAAGCGGCTGGGCACGATGCTGGTGGGCTGGCAGACCTGGGATTGGCAAACCCCGCAGGGGACACTCTCTACCTAGCGATCCTGGTGCCAGGGTGGGCTTGCTGCTCATCCCCTGACAGCTCCAGCAGGGAAACCTCGCCCGAACCGCTCTCGGGGGCTAATGCTTGTCTCACCCTCACCATCCAGATATCATTTTTGTGGCATCTTTCAATGTTTGCACGCTTCTATCATTTATTTTTATTACTATTAGTACCACTACTGTTTGGAGACCAAACCAGTTTACTAGGCTTACGGATTTGAGAATTCAAGAGGCAGACAAAAACCTTTGTGATATGCTGATTGAGCGGGGTCTTTGGGGCCAGAAAGATGAGGCCCCGAGTTCAAAACAGGGATTTTGAGGGGAGTTTTGGCTAATATGGCAAACTGGGGTGCTTAAGAGGCTGGTGCTCACTCGCCTCTGCTGTTCCTCAGGGGGCAGTGACAGTTACCTCCCACAGGATAAAAGTACAGATGGTGCCTGAAGACAATGCTCTCTGGTCTTGCAGAGGTCTATGTGGCAGAGCCTTTGATTCAAAAAAGCATGTAAACCTGTGCTTAACTTTTAGGAGATGCACGTGTAAGTCACCTGAAGTGCTACAATACGTGCTTCCCTTAAGACGCACACTTAAATCTTATTAAGCACAGGTTTCTGTGTTGGAGCCTCAGTGGGTGTTTGTTCTTCATATTTTTCAGACAAAATGAAAGATACTTTGTTTTTTATCTTTCTCTGCTAATATTTAATGGGGTGAGAGACATTGACTGAGATATCTGCTAAGATATAAAAAGAAAAGTGGGGTTTTAAGGTAGAGTAAGAAAGACTTTAGGTAATCCCTTTGTAAACCTGGTAGTTTGCAGTCAAGTAGTGTGCTCTTGATGGGAAGGAAATCAATAGAATTTCTGTACGGAGGAATAATAAATATATATTACATAGTTAATGCCCTGTATATAAATTGTATTGGTAATAACTTAACATAAATGTATAAAGCAAAGCATTGCAGTGTCATTTACGATGCAGTCATGATTTTAGACAGCAGTTATGACAGGGGAAAAGCATTAGCTGGAGAACCAAAATCTTGATTAACAATTTGACATGCTACTACTAGGAAAGGGAAAGAGAATAGAGAATGTAACAGACTGAGTCCCCAGCTTTCAACCTCCCTAAAAGTTTTCATTGGCACTTGTGCCTATCTGAGCATATGTGTTGTAGGTGCATCAGAGTCCACGTATTTGAACTTGAGCGGCTAAATTAGACCTGCTAAATTTAGGTTTAGGTACTTAATTAAATGGTCTGCATTCTCTGAGATACTGAATAGCCAGCGCATCTTTTAAATACAGACAAGCTGCCTTTTTCATGTTAAAGACGACATGCAAATTCAAAGCAAAGAGAACCAAATCTCCTCTGTGTGAAGGCAAGATGGCTGTATGTGGGTGCACGGGTAGGAATTTCTTAAGTGGTAGCTTTTTCCTTCGGGCTGGTTCCTTGTAGAGCTTTGACTCTTTTCCCATCTGAGCAGAGGAGCTGTGATGTATTGCTCCATACAGGTGATTTCAAGCATACAGAAATGACATTCCTTTTACTGTGCAGCTCAGTGCTCTACTCTCAGGAAACCAGTTGGCAAATTTTGCGGGGGATTTTTTTTTTTCCCCCCACTTTGTTTGTTTGTTTTTTAATACATGCTGCTACTTCTCTGTCCACAACAGAAGGAAAAGTTTGCTTGGATTTCCACATCCTTGATTTTAAAGAGTATTTTTACCATACTGGTATCTGTCTTCTAAAGTGCAGCATTTTAAAATATATTGCCACTTCCTTGGCAGCCGGGCGTGATGGGCTGGCCCCAGCTCTGGAATGAGCCCTGACCTGTGGGTAGTCTGGTTTTGCAGCCCAAGGGAGAATGGTGGAGGGAAGGGAGGTTGTCCCCAGTGAGTGGAAAAGGATGATATTCTTTATCAACTAATGCAACTGGCATGTAAATCCTTACCTCACAAAGGCAATTTAAGTATGTTTTGGGAGCTGAATCCTGCCTTGCTCTCCTCTTTATCTGTACACAACCAAAGCATGGTCTGGCCAGTTGTTTGCATTGGCAAAAACGAAAGTCCTTTTCTCTTCCCAAAAAACCTGTCAGCATTCTATGTAAATCACACAAAATTCTGTGGTCCATAGTAGAGGCTGTAATTTGTATGTGTGCTGGGACAAGAGTGTGGCTTTCCTCACACCAGGGACGCAGGCTTTGCGAGAAGCTGTGCCATAAAGCTTTGGCTGCATTACCCATGTAAAGGGGCACAGTTTTCTCCAGCCATTATTCATCTGTTCCTGAGGAGCACTTGTCTTCCCTGCCACATTATGGTAGTTCAGTCACACAGATATAGGGACAGGGAAAATAATATGTGCCGTAGATGAGCTCAGTGTCCCATTTCTCATCCTCATCTGCTGGAGGATCCCTTTTCTCCAGTGCCTGGAGTCGCCCCTGCCCGTGACAGACTGAGCCAGGGATTTCCCATTCACCCTCGGATCCACACAAGCGCTGCCTCCTGCACGTGGTGGAAGCGATGCCTTGCTCCACGGCAGCTCTGTCACGGAGCCCGTGACGCTGCTCGTCTGATACCACCGAACACAGCATTTCTCTGAAAACGCTGATAATTCAGATGAAGTGTTTTTGTAATCTGCATGGGCATCGGGAGAAGGCCTTTCTATTTATTTGTCATCGCTGACAGAAAATAAATAAAACGCTCAATGAGGGAATTAAGCGTGATGTGCTCCCTACTTCAGTGAGCAGGGTAACCCCTCACCCCTTCCCTCACGTGCCACGTCCTTGTGTCAGAAAAATAGCACATCAGGTTTGATTTATTTTCCTCCTTTCTCATACTATCTTCTTTTAGTCCAAATTTCATATTCCATAGCACATGCCCCGAATCGCAACATCTTTATCAGAGTTTTTTGTTACTGCAGATGACTGGTCACATAATATTGCCACTGGATACTCCAGGGGCTTCTGCTTGGGGATGTTGAGAGAAGGGGAGAGGAAGAAAAGGTCAATAATCCAATTTGTCTGAGGTAATGAAAAGGAACTCCAGTGATTTCTTACCTCTTTAGGCTTTCTGCTAGTGGGCCTGCATTAAAATTTCCTTGCTCCCCATTTTTGGTAAAGCAGAAACCATTTGCTGGTATAGCCGTGCTGCTGCCTCTGTGATCTGCGAGGTCCACGCATTGTTCTCCCTTGTGCTGTGAATTTGTGATTTTTCTCCACTGTGACGTCCAGTCCTTGATCTAGTCTACTGCTGGATTTTGAAACACTTTGTATTTCTAAGGGAGAGTTGGAATCATCCTCACTGTTTTAAGAACACTCGGAGGCTAAATGCTTTCTCTGTGTGGACACAGCGGGACAGTGGCAGAGCAAATCTGGGTTCCCGGGTACAGGGCACGGTGCAGCAGACATCGGTGGTAGCAGTCTTGCCCCACGCTCACTTTGGGCTCCTCATAGGTTACTTTTAGGCTTTTTTTGTGTACTGACCATACCAGGGTCTCAGATCTTTACTTGCACTCCACGTGCATTTTAGTGAAGTCAGTGAAATGGGATGCGTTATGTGCCTGTGAGGAAGATCCTCAGGTTCTGCTTTAGCATCCATGGCATTATAACTGAACATATGCAACACTGGAACTCTGAATGCTATTTAATTTTTTTTCATGCACAGTTCAAGTTTTTGGGACACCATTAATAAAGGAGGAAAAACCCAATTGTGCTGTTCAGTATAAAAGACTTTTATGCCTAAAGCAGCTAACCAGGAACAAATTTAAACAAATGGTCATATTAACACATTATGATTAACTCCATTGAACTGCCTGCGTTATTTTTTCTAGTAGAAAGGTTTGATTTGGTTTAAGTTGTAATTTGTAACCTAGTGCAGGCTTGCAATATGAATCAATCTGGCACTGAATCAAAAATTGTAGAGCCAATTTTCTAAAAGTGATATTTGCTACTTAGGTTCTTAAATCTAGCTTTTCCAAAAGTCTCATGTTCTACTTAGGCATAAGGAAGGGGAGCTTAGATTTTCAAAACAGCTCTCTGCCTAAGAATGCGTTTTACTCACAGCACTCAGTAGCTAAACTGTTCTGATATTTTTGCCAGTTTGCTTAAAGGATTTTTCTCTCTTAAGAATATGTTCATAAATTTGTGTACAGAAGACACTTGGAATTGACCCGGGATTTCCCAGGAATTTTTCATGAGAGATTTGTCTCTTACTGTTTTATAATAAATTGCCCTACCTGGAAGTATTTTTTTCTGAACAAAAAGCCCTAGTAAAATCACTGATTTCAAGTGATGTGCAGTCTGTTAAGTGAATCTGATAGAACAGTAAGTAGGTATGCAGACTAGATAGTCCCCAGAATAACAAATACAGAAATGGAACAAATTCTGCTGCTCTGTATCTTGCTTGAGTAAAGGCAGGTTGCAACTCCCTGCCTGTCAGTGTGTCGGTAGCACAGCTGGTATTTCATTTGTGCTCCTGGGACAGAGCAAAAGCAGAGCAGTTGCAGCATCTGATGAATCAGGAGAAATGTTTCGTTTTAACTAAATCTTAACAGAAAGCCTACTGTGGAAGGATGAGAATCAATATTATTAGTATGAGCAAATACTTTCTGATGGCAGCATGGACACAGTAATTTTGCATTGAGAGGTTAGGAAAAAAAAATTGTTTTTGAGGAGTACCTATGCTATTCTTTGCATGTCAAAAGTCTGTGCCAAACAAAAAAGGCTGAGATCTTAGATATATATTTAGCCGGGACAGATGTTAAAAGTAGCCCCACTGGACCTGGTTCTTCTGTGTAGTAGGACTCTATCCTGACTTTCCTTGTTATAATGAAGAGACTTTAAAACCAGTGTTTTTTTAAAAAAAGATAATTAAAGCATTCACAGGAAGGGACTTGAGTGCTGCTGTAGAAAAAAACAGGCCGTGTTGTTAATGAGAACCAGTGCATTATTTTGTGAGTCGCTCTGTTTGATTTCAAAGGCACAGAAGTTACCAGCCAAGGGTTATGAAAATCTAAGTCTCCTTGGTTGCAAGGTCTGCAGGCTCTTTGTCCTCAGTCAAATTTCTGTTTTGATACAGAAAATATCACTGATGTATTTTGCACCAGTATGAGATTCGAAGAAGGATAACTCATACTGAAACTTCTGCGCAGCACTTCCGTGCTGAGGCGGTAAAGGAGAATTATTGTGCAGGGAAGCTTCCAATTAAGCAGAAAAAGGAGTTGGTTTGCTTTTTGAAATAACATTTGACATATACATGGTAAAATATGAAAGCTATTAGTAGGAAGTTAATCAGTTCATCCGCCTGGTTTCAGGTTGTATCAGCTAGACTGAGTTGGTAGCTCATGCTCTGAAGTCTCCAGCCAGCTGCCATATATTAAAGGTACTTATGAAAGGGCTATGTGTTGCTAATAACCCTGACTCCCTTGGTCCACTTCACCTTTCATCTCAGTATTTGTTTACACAACAGCAAGTTAAGTTGTGTACTTTAGATACTGGTGTAGCTAAAGAGCAGTAATATTTCATTATTATTTTTCCTGGAGGAGACGTAGCTGTAATGGATGAATGTTAAACAACAAACTATGAAGTTTCAGCAGTATTTTACTGTCATTTGGATATAAATATTTGAAAAAGTACCTTTTAATGAATACTTCATTTAACTATAAAATGATAAAACCCCATGGATTTATTTATTAATTTCATTATTAGGGCTGTTCCCTGGCCTGAGCTCCTCTTACTAAGCCTTTAGGAAAGGTAATACTTGGCAGCTCTGGCTTACCTTGCCTTGTCCATTCCTAAAGTAACTTCAGATAATTAAATTCCCTGCGCTGGAGAACAAGGCTTTTTAAGCATTCTTGGTTTTGTCTGGCTTTAGATCTTAAATCTGGACTTGAAAAGAAACATCTTTTTTGTTTGGGTAGCTGTTCCTCCCCCTCTCCCCACTCAGAAAGTTGTTTTGGTTTTTTTTTTTTTTTTTTTCCTTTTTAAATCACTAAGGTTTGAGGTTTTTCTGCCCTGGTTTAGCTCTAAAATAGAGAAAAGGTTTAATACTTCAAGTAGACTAAAAATATTTTGCAGTTACATTGCAATCACATAGTTTCCAGTGCTGAAAAGCAAAAAGCTTGCTTAGTCACCTCTCAGTACATGTTCTTCTTATAAGGAGTTCTTATTTTAATAAATCAATGTAAGCATATAGAGTCAAATGGTAAATACATAGCTATAAATGGTGAAAAACACACCCTGCTTATAACTGTCATTACCCTCTTGTAGTCGTGTATGCCACCTGTTTAATAGGTCTCTTAGTTTCTGATATGTCTGTGCTGCCATCACGCCTAAAGACAGAAAAACACAGTCCAGGGACTGTCATGTAGAGGAGAAATTTATTTAAATACTTTTTGTGAGTGGATGTTTAGTTTGAAGTGTGATTAATTTGAGCCTGTGGATAAAACCTTAAATAGGGAAGCGAATAAGGATGTCAAGGTGGTTCTTTTGTTATTAGGAAATAATAATACTGGAGAACTGCTTACAAACCTACCAGGAAAAGGTATTGGGGTAAATAATTGTCTTCTAAAGGCACTGGAGTGATAAAGAAGTCTGGTTTGCTAGTATCTGAAGCAGACATCAGAGAGCAGAGTTCTTGAAAAAACAGCAAAATATTCTTATTATTAAGTCTTTACTTTTTTGTGTGCACCCTTCTTTTGGACAATGGTCTCTCAGATTAGCTGTGCTATTTGTAAAAGTCACTAATCAGTAGTGCAAAGGTGTGACCAAAATTAACAAGTCATCCCCCAAGCCTGCAGCTTAAACAAGGAGCAGGAATCAAATGATTGGACAAAAGTATAACAAACAGATCAAAGCAGCTATTTACCCAGAATTAAGCCAGTAGGAAAAATGAATTCATGCTGGCTTTAAATAGAGATAAAGGTTATTTAAGGTAAAACATGCTATTGTGGCAGGTTCTGTCTTAAAGAGAGGAGCAGAGTATTGGTGACTTTGTGGTGGGTGTTTTCACGTCATCTTTGCCACCGAACTGTGTGGTGCAGTGACTATTTGAATTCCTGACCAGAGCCTTTCAGCATCTCTTCAGCTGCCACTTTATCAAGGAATAATACCTGCTCTTACGTGGCCTCCAAAATATGAAATATAAGGGGATGATGTAGTGCATAAAACATACTAACTGTATAGTTTTAAACACAGCAGGAGTAAAAGGAAAGACTTCAGACTTGGTTAGAAACTCACTACCTTCTTTAATGTTGTCATCCTGAAACTGAAGCTATCATTCCTGAATACGAAGAAACGTGTCAAAGGAAGGGGTTTTGCCTGTTTTCTCAGACAGTGAAAGCAAAACAGAAAAGAAAAAAAACCCATATATTTTTCTACTGCAGTCTCTTTACATATCTCTGTTATGGACATTTTGAAATGATACAGAAGATGATAATGGCTAATCAGATCCTTTAAGTATAGTGTGGGAGTTCGAAAGGGAAACCACAAACTCTTTATCAATTCCAATGAGCTCGTGTTCAGTGTATTGGAAGAAGAGCTTTATGTCCTGATGTTTTTTTATCATTGCTCTATAATGTTCTTGGCAAGACTGTAGAAACCTTAGTATCTTCTTCAGTGCATCTGCAGTGGTTTCAGATGTAATTTCCAGCTCACGCACGTGAAGTGAAATTGCAGAGGTAGGGCATATCTATGGCACACCTGCCTTCTGCTGCCCTCCTGGCAGGACCATAAAGCTGGCAGTGATTTAAACCACTGAAGCAAGAATTGCTTGTGGATATCTAAGAGCTCTCTTCCTTCTCTTTCCATTTGAATCTACAGACATGTTTTGGACTTTACGCTGGACACATGAACTACATTTGTAAAAACATAGCGTTAATTTTTCCCAGCGAGGGAGTAATCAGTTTAAAGGAATTGAAAAAGGCTTTGAAGAGATGTGACAGATCACAGAATATGTTTGTTTTTCATGAGATCTGTGCTTCAGGCCAGTGAATTCAACCTCAGAAAGTCCCACCAGACTCCCCAATAGGTGATGCACTGAAAAAATGAATGAGGCTGCTTACATCTGAAATCTGATGTTCAAGACCGTGTTGAACTGGGGCCCTGCTTGGTGAAAACATTTCAGCATCTAAAGCCCAGCTGCAGTAAAGCACTTAGGCAAGTGGCCAGCACAAGTATATGCTTGTGCCCTATTGGTTTGCACAGAGGCACATAAGCAGATGATTTGAGGTGACTGTCTGCCCAAGAATGCTGGAACAGAGACTGAGTGTCCTCAACAAATATTGACACAGAGTATGGTTTTGATAATATTTCACAAAACCTGTGTGAGTTTGTCAGGTTTTTTCCTAATCATCATCATCATCATAATAGTAATAATAATTTTTGAAGGTTGGTTGTTTTTATGGACCCAATGACCACTGTTCAGGGCAAATATGAAGGATTAACGTCAAAATAAGTTTTGAACACTTCTGTGTGTGTGAATGCATGGGGTGAAGGGAGAGGGTAAGGTGTAGTTTCTGATATTTTTTTATTTTCCTTCCATCAAACAAGTCTTTTCAATTAGTTTTACTTAGAGCACAAGCTTGCTTATTTCACAGTTTAATGGTGTAAGATTTTTCTCAGTGTTTGCTACTGCCCAAAGCTTGTAGGCTTGATTCTCACTTGCATCGATTCTCATCATGCCATTCCAGCATTGCAAAGCAGCCTTTAAAAAGGAATTTCAATTCAAGTATAATGTAAGCAAAAGATTTGGTTTGGAGCAAAGACCTTAACATCTGTCCAAGTTCAGTTGGTACAATCAGGTCTAAATACTCATACGGCCTGGACCTACGCTAACAATAAATACAAAACCATAGAGATAAATACTACAGAACCACGGTTATGGATCTAAATTTTGAGCAGAGCTCATCTTTCATGAAGGATAAAACCTCTGAGGTGGAGAACTTTAAGAAAATCAGGCTGCATTAATCACCTAAAGGAAAGAGCCTCAAATCACTATTGGAGGCTTTGCCCATTGTGCAAAAGAAACGGCCTCGGACTTTAGCAACTGCCACGTGCTGGTGGTGGTGGGGACTGTACCTATGTCAGATGGCACTGTTACAAAGAGTGGGATAAGGGGCTCCATGCGTCTTCCAATGTTTCTTGACAGCTCTCTCCCTTCCAATTGCCTTCCAGGTGAACGCCCCTTCCACTGTAACCAATGTGGAGCTTCTTTTACCCAGAAGGGGAACCTGCTGAGGCACATCAAGTTGCACTCTGGGGAGAAACCGTTCAAATGTCCCTTCTGCAGCTATGCCTGCCGACGGAGGGACGCCCTCACAGGACACCTCAGGACGCACTCTGGTGAGCCCGCCTCGTCTTCTCTTCCCTCTTGTTTTTTCCTTTGCCATTACTGTTCAAGTGAAGCAGGTTGTGAAAATAACTCTGTGTTCCTGGCAGTTCTGGGTCTGTATCATCGTCTGCGCAGTTCTGGGTCTGTGTCATCCTCTTCAGATAGCGCAGCTCTGAACTTTGGGAAAGCCTTGATGTGAATCAGAAAAATTGTGGTTCAGCCACACCTCTCCTTTTGTGTAACTGGGCTCCTCTGCTGATGCTATCGCGTTTCCCTTTGAATGTCTCCTTGGGTGTATCCAGGCTTCGCTGGCAGATTGTTTTGACATTCTCAGCCCCAAAGTGGCTGTGAAATTCCAAAGATCGAAAAGAATAACTGTGTACTCTTGGAAGCCTGCTTTGCAGTTCTTACCCATTTCTTCATCTAATAAATGCCATATGTTGGTGGAGTTCATACTTGTTCATCTTGCAAAAACCTCCTAGTTGCATTTTTGATTCGGTTACATCTTGCTGTGAAGTCCTAAGTCCTGGCAGCCACAGCACTCATCCTAGAGCAGAAGGTGGCTAAGAGGCTTCGCGTTTGTCTTGCCTTGCCACTTGATAGTGTCATGTCTGTATCAAGTCTACTTGGTATAGTTTCTTGATATGTTCTAAAGAAATACCTGTTGCATAACTGCATGTTAGTAGTTACATTGGTAGCCCTGACGATCAGGATCAGATATGTTTCTATTCCCTGTACACTACACCACGCAGCTGCATTGTGCCCGCTTACTCATTTGTGTAGGACTCCTGAGTAAGATCTTAGCTTGCTGCATTTTTTATCTCCTAGGATGTTCAACTTTTGTGTCCAGGCCATTTATAGGAGACTGTGTTTTTCATTGTTGAATGAGCAGAGATAATTGGACTGGTTACAAGTGACAGCATTATAGATGAACTTTTCCGAGGCGTTAGCAAATGTGTGACTACAAAAACACAGTGGTTGAAGTGCAGCCACAGACAGAAACTCTGCATGTGAAAATGTAATCATGGAGCTACCCGACTTCTTCATATGCATTTCTTCTACAGGGTCAGCCTCACTTCAGTAGAGGTTTCTGTTTTGTGAGCATTAGATTGGTCTTAGGATACAGAGTTGCCTTGACATTTCCAAGTGTCAGAAAGGATAAGCTGGTAAGCTTCTCCAGGTAAACTTTGGAGTGCACAGGAGGCTGTATTGATGCAAACGTACTGCTGATAGAATGCATGAGCCTCCAAGGGTGTGCAAGTGTGGGATTAGGCTGAGAGAGAATTGCTTGAGAGTTGTCAGCTGTGAGGATTTGATCTGAAAGTCGGAAGGGAAAATGTCTGTGGAACTGTGAGGTGCAATTATCACACATCTGACCATAGCCGTAGTTTCAACTTGAAATTTAGTAAAAAAGAAAACATGATAAAAATATTCACAATTAAAATAAAAAAGCGAGTTGTGACATAAAATAGCCCACATTACAAAACATGAACATTGCGGTTGAACATTGTTTTCATAATATGAATATAGGTTTTGTTACCTAGATACAGCCATTGATAGAGATTGATTGTTCTTCCTGTGCGAAAAGCGCATGGCTGATGTTTCTGCTTTTTGCATGAGGATGAAATGTAAAGGTGTGCGATTTTCAGAAGGCACCTAAGCTTCTTGGGCATACAAGCTCCCCTGGAGTTCCTTCCCGAACTGACTTACCTGTGTTCAGCTGCACTCAATTTGTAGTTTTATGTTTTGTTTTCAGTGGAGAAAGTGTCACCCCTCTAAGCAATCAGCTACAACAGCTGTCAGCAGAGGGCCAGCAGGAACAGACAAGAGCTCCCACTGTACTCTCCAAGACAATTCTTAAAAGAGCACTCGCAGATGAAGAGTTAAAAACCTGAGATATTGCCCTAAAACCTGGCACCCACCTACATGAAGGTGAAATGCCAGTCTGAACGTGAGCATGGAAGTTAAGGTGTCTTTCCGTCCCTGTTACATAGGCAAGCTTGCTTGGTTTCCACATACATATGTGGAATCTGGTTCAAGGAGAAGATGGGTAGATGTTCCCTAGAGACTTTAAACAGTCGTATCAGTGTACTGTACAAGCACTTTCTGCTTTAATAAAACACACATCAAAGTAAGAAGACCTTGAAGGTATAGCAAATCTCGTAAACTTCATCGAAGCCCTTTTCCAACCTAAATGATTCTTTGATTTTATAAATGTTTACCTCTTCTGCTACTTCTGTTCAAAGAGGATATCAGATAAAATATAGAAAGAAGAGGTTAAAAACTATTTTGAAATATAAGAATTCAATCCAGTTTCAATCTGGTGCACTTACTGTCTAAATAGAGGTGAGTCTGAATATGTTTTTATATTTATAAGAAAGCTCTTTAGATCAGACCTTCAGCTGATATAGATTGGATTTACATCCCCTAAGCAAGGAAAGTACTGCTATTTTGCACCAGCTGAGAATCTGGCACATGATTTCATAAATGCAAAACCAATTTCTTACGTTGTATGTCCTTTTCCTCCTTAAATATGAAAGTGCTATTAATCAAAAAAACCCCCACTCTTTTCCTTCCCAAGAAGGTTTTAAACTACTCATTTTTTATGAAGGCAGAGTATTCAAGAAAGGAATTGAGGAATTTTTTTAATATCTTTTCTTTTTTTTTCTCCTTTCTAGTTTGATCTGTGAATTTGAAAGCACTTTGTTTGTGTCACCACTTAGTCAGCTACACCCTCTCACTACTGCCATTTAGTCAATTTTTCCTGTGCTTAGTGCAGGGTTTTCATGCAGTAAGACGGGAAAGGTGAAAAAATACGGAAATGTAATTGCAAGCAGAAATTAGCAGATGCATCTGAGAGAGATTTGAAATAGTTGAAACTACTATTAACCTTAAAAAAAAAAAAATGACAGCTTATTTTTTTTGCTTTGGATGGATTTTTTGTTCATGCCTTTTAATATTATTTCCTATTTATTTGAAAATGTTTCTAAGCATCACAATCCACATTGTGCCTCCCCTTCTTATGCACAATAATATCTTACTATATAAATGTTCCCAGGATGAGTGGTTAACAAAATATTACTTTGCATCTGTAATGCTGCTGCTGTTTAACCCTAAATAATTAAGGACTTATTTTGCAGTGATTTACTCCTGTGATTATTTACCTTTTACTGACATATGGAGTTCTGATGAACTTTATGTCTATATTTTCCTCCCACATGCAGCTTCTTTGATTTCAGAAGTATAATGATGCCTTCAGGACATCAGTAGGATAATGCCTGGGGAGAGATTCATGCACAGAATTACACCAAGAGTGGGCATGAGCCTCAAGGAACTTACAGGACTTTCAGATGTTGTTTTCAGAATTAACTGCATAGTTCCACAACACAAATAATACAGGAGAGGTGCCCAAGCAGGCTTCCAGGATGTGAGTGTGGAGGGCTGGAGCAAAAGTTGGTAGCCCCCTCCTGCAGGATGCACTTGACAAACCAGCAGGGATTGGCTTCACTTTGCCTACGTTTTGCTGTTTTTAAAGAGGAAAACATCCAGGCAAAGCCACTCTCCTGATGGCAGTCACAGAGTACCTGCTATCTCACCCTGAAACGTGCCCATCTTCTCTATCATCTCTAGAATTGCACAACGAGACAAAGGCAGATGCAAAACAGATGAGATGAATTCTACTGTAGGCAACTAATGAACAAAAACCAGAAGCTTTAAGGAAGACAGTTGATCTGACAGATCAGTCTGATGGTTAAAGCCACCTAGATGTTGACCTCCATGCTTGGAAAGATATGACATACAACCTGATGCTGTTTTACCCCGAAAAGCCAGGCATCCTCAAATGGGCACGTAAAATTAGCAGTTATGTTTTGACATTAATTTCTCTTGTGTCTAAAATGGAGCCAAGTCAGCCCTCCCCTCATAATGCTGTTGTCAACATAAATGCTTTGATAGTTCTTTAAAAAGTCAAGGCTGCAATGATGAGCAATCTGGAAGAGCCCATAGAAAACATTAGTGCATTGGTTTTCAGAGCAGGGCTTGGGTAGTAAGCCATAAATGAGGGATAGAATCACTGGTGAAGGGGAAAACAAAATACAGAATAGGTTTTGATTAAGCGATAACCATCCATCCATCCTTTGCATTAAGCAAGGATGCTCCTGTGGGCAAATTATGATGTGACTTTTGTGATTAAAAGACTGCCTTGTCGTGGATACACACAAACTGGTGACTTGAACCCTCCTCAGGCAACGTTAATTCTGGATTTTCCTAATTTTTCCTACTTATCTTGGCAACTTCAATCACGTTCCTTTACTGTGGGAGTATGTAAGTGTTATTCATATATGAAAGCAGTTTTATTGTTTATTTCTTCCTAAAAATCTAGTAGTCAGATCATTATTTTTTCCTGTCACAGAAGCTTTTTCTCACAATACATTTTAAAATTTGCTTCCAAGGTACTTCTTTCCTGTTTAGAAAATGCTTTTTTTCCCCTTTTCTGCTTTTAACAAATATTTGCTTTTTCCTCCCCCTCTTCTTCCTCCGTTGCTGCTGCACATTGTTTGTTACGGCCCAGCTCTTCAATAGCACTGAACTAATGGTATCATTTTATTTGCAAAAGAAAAGCAGTGAAGCATTTGTTTTGAAAAGAAAGGCTCAGGCTAAAACTCCCAAAAGCACAATCTTCGCAAACTATGTACAGTGTGCAAGATAAAAGGCATGTATAATTAAAAAGGTAAATGCCTTGTTCATGGAAAGGTGGTTTAGTAACTCTGTCTATGTTTCTTGGTTTGCAAGTCTATCTTTCTCATCTCTTCTTCTCCATAAAGACTTTCTTCTCAGCTCCTCCTGCTTGGTAGTGAGCCATTCGAGATGTCCTACATGCCTGCAATTGCATGGCTGTTGTCGGCAGAACTGACAAGTGATATCTGTGTGTGCGACTGTGCTCAGAGGCAGAAGGAACCTGGTTCCTAATTCTGACAATGTGCCTGACTCAATACATGTTTGGGAGAGTCGTCCCACCTGCAAGTGTCTCAGTCCAGCTGAAAAATTGGATGAACAAGCACAGTACTGAAAAACACAATGCTGTGCATGAAGTCCTGCCTGTCAAAAGCCAGTGAGAATTATTGAAACGGTGGCAAGGATGGTTATTAAGAATAACGAAGAGTCAATGTTTTAAACTGCTTGTTTGATCTTGAAGAGACTTTTACCACTACTAACATCTCCACTCTCAAAAGGCCCAGTATCTACCGTGTAACCGCGTCTTTGAGGTTGGGAACATCATAATTAGAAGAATCTTGGGACCTGAAATTTTCATTACACTCTGAGCTGGGCAAACACTTTGTGAATGGGGAAAAAAAAAAATGCGAACAAGTAGGATACTGTCAGTGAAAAATGAAGCAAGTATGTGAAGAGGTGAGGGGATATTTTGCATGCAAATCCCAGTTCTGCAAATAAGTTAGCAAATAGCATCTTCCCTCAGTTGTGATGAGCTGGTGGGCATTTATTCTGTTGATCTGATACTTAGAGCTCTATTTAATCAGGCAGAGATGCTCTTCCTCTCAGGTTTTCTTGTGCTGTTTCAGTTAAACTCAGTGGAATTAACCTCGTCACAAAATCATTTTGTGTTTTTCTTATCGGACTCCAGGTTCCGAACTGTTATTAGCATGTACAGAATACTGCAGCATCTCTGCTTGTTAATGCTTCCAGTACCTAGAGGCCTTCGCTTTGTGTTGTAGAGTGCCTAAAATCTCTGGTATTCTGCTTTCCATATTGTTTGTATGTGCATTTTTGGAAAGTAAGATCAAAATGTGTACAAGGGTAGGTGTTCGGTATGCCAGGTCTTTCATCCCCCAGGCATCCTTATTTAAACTTTAATCCTCTGTAGAGCCAACTTGGATCCCATGCTTTGCTAAAGCCCCATCTGAACCTGATCCTTGAAGTGGTGGGATCCTCTTCACCTCCAGAGCACTACTGTGATAAGTATTCGTATCAGCTATGTGGAAAGATCATCTTTTATGTGCTCAGAATTATCTCAGTATACAAGCTTGGTCATGCTAAGCCTTTTCTACAGAGCATAGTTATCACTGAGAAATCACCTTTGATTTAAAGATGCTGTAGGATCATGATCTTTCCAGAAAAAGTACATTTGGGCTTTGTTTTTTGGGGGAACTTCTGAGAAGATATGGTTCCACCCAAAGCAAGACCTGTTCACTTTTTGTTTGTTGGACTTTCAGAAGTCTCGAAATTCCATAAAGATTCCCTCTTATCTGTGGTAGTTATGGATCAATCTTTGACTGTTCAACTCAGGAGATCTGTTTCCGACAGATAAGACAGAGTAACAGGAGAAGTGGTCTTGGCGAACAAAGGTAGATGTGCTGTGTACCAGCCTCATGAATATCTCTCTCTCTTAGGACTGGGTATCAGCTTTTTTCCTCTTTTTTTTTTTTTTTTTTTTTTTTTCTTCCCTCCCCCTCTCTCCGGGGTGTGTGATTGAGATGACAGGGGAACAGACGCTGTGCAGTTCCCTGTTTCTCGTGCCCCAGCGTAAGCAGGAGGTGGCCTGTTCCTTTAGTGCTTGGGGGCTGCCTGTAAATTGGCTGAATAGAGAAAGACTCACCCACTCTGCCAGCAATGAGAGACACCAACACCATGGGAGTATCCTTGTTCTAAATATCAATTCACAGCAAGATTAGTAGGTGCTAAGATTTATCATGGTATCTGCGAGACAAGTCTTGTGCCTCCTGCTGTATCTTTCAGTGGAACGTGGACTTGCTATGTCTCTGCCACCTCCGGGTCTACCAGTAAGTCCTCCATTCTTCAGCAGAGAGAAGAGGGAGAGCAGATCTGGAGGGAGGTTGCATCGTCTCCTCCTTTCCCTGATCACCCAAGTTGCTTCTCCTTAATGAGACAGGGTGGCAGAATTGTGTTTGGTGTCAGGTTAAGTCTCTGGACCCTTGTCAAGGAAGAGTTTTGGGTTAAGGCAGGAGGTCCTGCACCACAAAATGGGGAAAGTTTCCCCAGGGAAGGTTTCAGTTCTGCAGTGCAACAGGGTGCTTACAAGGAGAGGATGGTGTGTCCTTTGCCCCTTTCTTCAGACCTCCTGAACCTGCTGTCACCTTAGCCAGAAAGTCAGATAGCACCGTAGCGCTTAGGGGTAACAAGGTCCTTGTTTAGACAGCGTCATCATGGTGTAAGATTCGTGTGGGATCATCGCTCATTAATTGTGACCAGTTCCTTTCTTCCTGATGGAATGCCTGTGCCAAGATGGAAGTGTGTGTTTGGGACGGGACTGCTGATGTCCAGTTTTCTGAGTGTTTCCTCTCTCCCCTCCACATTAGCAACTCGCATCCTGGCATCATCAGCTGGATTTTGTCCCTCTTTGTGTTGCCTCAGGCTATATACAACCAGAACAAAGCACCTGGGCCTGCCCTACTGGGCTGCTATTTGGAGAGAAAACAGACACTTCTCCACTGCTGGGTGATGTCAGTTCTTAGGCCAGCCATCGCGCTTCAGAGGAGCAAACGAGACAGCGACTTTCCTTTTCCTCTGCGCTTTGCTATATGTGGGATTTCACTAGCATCAAAAAAGGAGATGAATGTGATAAGACTTCCGCATATAGAGCAGCAGTCCTCCTAAACAGCGTGCCTAACCTGTTTTTTAAACATCCAGAGAGACTGTTTCTATTGCCTCCCTAGGGAGACAATTCCACTTCCCATCTGCTTTTTATAGATGTGACTCTCATCCTGATACTTAACCTAAACTATCGTTTCTTTTGCTGCAGATTATTGCTCTTCCTAACAGTATCTTCTGTGACTGTGAGTAATTCCTGTGCTCAGTTTACACTGTGATAGGCTGTAGTCATATGTCTGGCATTAATTCTGTTCTAGTCTGTCTTTATCTTCCAATCCTCTAATCTCTTTTTTTATTACTAATTTTGAATCTTTTGCTACTCTTAGTCACTCATTTATGAGGGACCTAAATTGTGAAGTCGTTTTACGCTTTTGAAACACGGGCCAGTACAGATGCAGACCACTTAACCTCATCTCTGCCTCAGTTGCTGTGAGTGAAATCAAAATAAAGAGCACTTCTTAACTTCGTCATAATGGTGAGAGGGCAACATGCACAAATTTGCAAGGTGCATGCATATTGCTGCAATGAAGGTCATGTAAGTACGTAGCAGAGTATCCCCGTGCTGCGGGTGCCCCTGCTGCATAGCTCTGCATATTATCTCCTTAGTTTTACTTAGCCTTTGTGCAATAGTGAAATGAGATAATTACAAAGTGGAAGGAATAATAACTTTGTATTGTTACCATAACCACTGAGGTATTATACACTGATACTGGCATGATTATCTTAGGCACAATAGTAAGGTGATTATTAATAATGCTAAAGGACTTACTACTTAGCCTGCAATTTTTGTGTCTTGTTTCTTTTATGAACCCTATCTATCTCATCAGCCCAAAGCCTGTGTGAAGTGGCTATGTGTTGTTGCCTCGTTGTTACCCATTTTTCAGTGATGGGAAAATGAAATCGAAGAAAACCCCATGAGACCCAATTTGCACATTCAGGTACTTAAGCACCAAGGTAGCTTCATGTGAATTACTTGTCTTTCTGCACCAAAACTACTACGGACAGACTGGCAGGTGGGGGCCTAGTAGCTTGGGTATTTAAAGATGTGTAGTTCTTTGCTCCTTTAAGTTCGAACTTTAGAAGCCTCTTTTGGCTTTGTTTTCCTTGTCATCAGGGACTGTTTCACAAATTCACTATTTTTATGCTCGAGTTGTCATATGTACATACAAAATCAGAATTTAAGGTGCAGCTGTAAACACAGGCATTGCATGTCCAGGCTCCAGACAGGCTTTGGGAGCTGGGTGTCTCATTGCGTTAGAATAAGCTTGAGGGACGTGATGCAGTGCATCAGGAGTCCTCCTGCTCCAGAGGAAGCCTTCTGAAGTAGCTGCAGTGGTTTTTGCAGAACAGGGATCCAAGAGGTGACTGAGAGCTTTCTCGTGCACTTGAGATGAGAAAATGGTTTTGACTTGATGAAGCCATATCTCAGCAAAACCAAGACCACTTCTTGCAGGTGCTCCGTTTGAGCAGCAAAATACCACAGCATCTCTAAGGAGGAAGATAGTATTTTTTTTTTTTCCCCCTGAGAAAATTACTTTCTAGGGCAAAAAGCTTTTGCATATTGTCTCTGAGGAAAGGAGATCCAGCATTTGGAGCTGGCTTTTGTCAGTTCTTGAAGGAGTTTGTGAAACCTTTCGGCTTGAGAAAGTTTGAACTTGGAATCAAACAGTGGTTCGAGACCATCTTTCACTGCTATCTGAGCTATTTTATTGGGCAGTGCGAAATGGAGAACGGCCACTGACATTTTTGGTAATATATGAGTGCTTTAGGGTGTGAGAGAGGTATTTTTGCCATCTGGAAAGGAAGCCAAGAGAAACTAAAAGGGAAAAAAAATAACCCAGTTAACACCAGGCCATTGCAGAGCTGCAGAAAGCTGCTACTGATATTTTCTCTCGAGCTCTCAGCAACCTGTAATTATGAATTGGCTTACAGCTAAGATATTGATGGATATCATTCAAGAAGGAAAATGAGATTGTCTAGATTTTTTTACAGTCAACCTGTACTGAACTCTGTGTGACTCTCCTCCTATTTATAACCCTGTGTGAAGTTCAAGGAAACTTGTCCTGGAGGTTTCCCGTGAGAGGGAACTGTGTTTTTACCTGACTAAAGCTCTCTGGATATATTCCCATTTTTTATTTGATCTAAGTGTGAACTTTCTCCACCCTCTGCCCCTCCTTCCTTTCTGGAGTGGTTAGAGAGGTTGATTACAGCCAGGATTACACAAGAGATGCCAGTTGCATACATGTTTTGCATAACTGTGCTGTGTTGATTTCAGACAGGGTGCCCCAAGTTCCCTCCGTGCCTTGCAACAGAGACACAAGATCTCTATCTTCATTCCTGAAGCTGGAGAAATGCTGTTGAGGCCCTGCCTATTGAAACTTTGACAAAGAGCACCTGGCTGGGACCCTTCCCCAACCACACAGTTATCTGTACACTGCAAAGCACTCGCTTTTGGAAAAGCCTCTACTTAAAGGTTGTTCGGGTGTTTTCTGTTAAATATGCCAGAGTCACTGTACCTCTGTGGGAAGCGCTGCAAGTGATCGGTGGGATGGTGCAATTCAGTAGGATTTTCAGTGTCAAGCAACAGAATTCCCTGGGATGTTGCTGCCCTGACATTCCTCCTGCCTGGAGAGCCAGCTACTCTGTTTTAGGGATGTGAGATTGTGCTCCCCAAGCACATGTCCTTTCACTCCCTTCCAGTGAGACCAGAGTGAATGCTCTCATGTGCTCTGAGATGGTTGAGGGCCCATGGTGAGGCTCTTGACCAGAAAACTAAGACAAGTTCATCCTAGTGCTGATTTTGGGGCCAGTTCACCATTGCTCTTATCTTCAAAAGCACTGAGGTCTGCTTGATTTTAGCAAGAATTAGGGGCTTTGACGATCTGGGCATTAACCTGTGTTTCAGTTCCTTTTGCTGGGAAATCAGTGCTTCTTTCCTCCTGCCTCTCCAGTTTGGAGTGGAAGCCTGGGACAGCACAGAGTCTCCCCCCAGCTGAACAGGACCAGGGCTGTTCTGAGCTGCCCGCGGCACCGTACTGTATCATGGGATAGAGCTGGTCTCACAGGTAGGCAGAGCCTAGACTATTTCAGGGCTTCAAGCTCTTCCTAGAAAATAAACCACATGCAAAGGATACACTGCTGAAAATCTGATGATGAAATTTTTATACAGAAGAGCGACATGGGCCATAGACTCTCTCTCACTTGGATACCCTTCATGTGCATGCATTTTGCTCGTCTCCTTGGAGACAGTGGCTTGTCTGAGAGCAGCTAGCCTTGGCTAAGAAAGGCCTGACATTTCTGGTTTGTGGGATCAAGCTGTGCTGCTGAATTTTCCAACAACCACAGAGACATGATTTGATACAAGCATAAGCAGTTCTGTACAAGGTTATCGTGTGAGCATCTTTCTCTAATACCTCTCTGGGGGCACCACTCAGGTCCCTGGTGTGAAAGACAGGTTCAAAGATCTTCGAGGAGAGCCTAGCAATCCCCATCCCTCGGATATCAGAAACATTTGAGAAATTTCTCCCTTCCCTTTCCTTCTTCCGAAGAGCTGAGTCAGCTGGACTGGCATGTCTGGAACTCTGTGGCACCACGAGCAGGCAGTCTGCCAGCTGCATTACACACCGCATCCAAAGGAACACGTCATTCCTCTCTCTCTCCCTCTCTCTCTCCCTTTTTTTTTTTTTTTTTTTTTCCCCTTTACAATCTCCACCCTCTCCCTTTTATTTTTCCTTGTTGATCCGTGGAGGTGAGTCAGAGAAACCTGCTCATCCACAACCTGTTCCTTCTTGCCAAATCCTGGAGCAGCACTCCCAGTTCTTGTTAAGTGTCAGGAATAGGTTATGAAAACAAAAACTGATACTGGCAGCGTACCGGGTATGGAGTGCATACTGTAAAGAAAAATTAAATGCATAGTGAATGTGCCACTTAGAATGTGTTCCTAATAGAGTGATGTCTTTTGTAGGAGGCACTTTATTTTGTGATTCATGTATAGTATTAGTTTTCTTCCTATAAAACACCAGGATAATGATTTAAGGGGTAAGTAAGAGCACATTTAGGGAGAAAAGCCATCTTAACTCCACTGGATTTTAAAACAACAGGAGAGTGGAAAATTTCCAGTAGGAAAATAGGTGGTTCATGAAAACTGTTTTTGAACAAAATGACAGCTTTTGATAGCAACTGTGGTTGTACTAATCTGTAGAAACTCAACTGATATTGGCACAGTGCCTCATAGTTTACACTGCTGATATGTTTCTAACCCTAGGAATTACAAAATCATTAATCTGGATCCCTCAGATCGTAGATGCTTACAGATGAGAGTGAAAGGTGATAAACTGGCCTTTTTATTTACCTTATGATATTTATTTCATGAGTGGGGAGGGTGTGAGAAAACATGCACACTAGCTTTTCTCTTTGGTCAACTGACTCCACAAGCTGGTAGCTGAAGGAAGACATAGTATTGTATCTGACTTGGGGTGAAACTCCAGGTGTTGATAATACTGTAGGATCAGGTGTATCTCAATATCCACAGCTACATTACCATCAAGCAGCAATGAAGGACTGATTTTTGTCATATTTCGTTGGAATGAAGCTGCTCAGCTTCAAGGAATAGATCATCCACCAGGAAAAGTGCTTTGTTTGACTTTTACGTGCCACAGTAAAATGTCCATGCCAGCTATATTGTGAAAAATATATCCTTTACGTTCATATCATTAGTCTTCTACAAGCAATGAGTTTGTCCCAAGGGCTAATGATGAGCCAGCTTCAGGAGACTGCAAGTACAGTTTTGGTTGAGATGCATGAGATTCCTGCCTCAATCAGCATGAAGTCTGGGATGAATTTGACCTGGCTGGGGTACAGGCACTGCAATAGGATTGCACCATTGGTGAGGAGAAGGGAAAGGGCCATTTTGTGTCAGGTAATATATAACTTCTACTGAGAGACAGCTGTTTCTTGGAGGGTTCAAGTCTAAGTCAAGAGGGCATCAAGGTTTACTGCCCAACCACCTTCTACAGAGGATGAATCCAGAATACAGGCAAAAAGGGGCTTGTCAAAGGCATTCAAGACATCAGTGTCACATATAGGAATGAACTCAGATGTCCTAAATCCCTGTCTGCTGACCCAGTTAAAAGACTACACACACCACACACACAGAGAAAGGAAGAAAATGAGAAGAGACTTTTTTTCTCCCAGCTATTGAGAAATTAGAAGTTTTGCACTCTTTCCCTCTTGATTCAGACTTCTCAGAGAAAACACCTCTTTTTAATAGCCTACTGGAACTTTCAGTATGAATTTTTGTTTGGGTGTTTTTCTGTCAGGAATGCAGCTAAGTACGTTCAGAGTTTCCTAAATTCTCTGGTTTTGCAGGAAACCTTTTAAGAGCATTTCTGGATGTTCAGAGAGCTGTTTTGTGTTCTCCAGATTTTCTGTCTTTACTTTCAATTGCTTTTTCCTTCCTTCCTTTTCTTTTTCTTTCTTTTAGTTTAATTTCACACCCATATTTAATTTCCTTTCATTTTGTCTATCTCCCTTTCAGTCACGATAACAGTTTTTGAATCTATCCAGGTCTTGTAGTGCAAAACTAATCGCACCAAAAAAGAAACATCCTAAAACCTTCAAATCTTTCCTCCCTCCCTTTCTCCCTCCCTCCCTTCTCATTCTCTCCACTGAGCGAATCTAAAAAATCCTGGGCTGTAGGAAGTGCTCTGGAACTGTCATTTATTTTTTGTGTTACAAAAAAAAAAAAATACAGCTAGGAAAGATATTGAGGCTAACAGGAATTGCTGAATTTTATTACCCAGAAAAAGATTAACGTAGCTTCAGTGTCAGACACAGACACTTTATGGAGGGGTTTGTGCTAGAACAGAAGCTGTCCAGTATCCCAGATTCATCTCTTGGAGAGTTAAAGGATCCCATCATTCTTTCAAAGATATCTTTACTGTTAATTTTTATCTGTGCTAAGAATTATTTTTGTAAAAAATCATCCTGGCTTCCCCCTGCCAAGTACTATGGATAACTTGGAGCAGTGAACACCACAAGTATTGGTGACAAGCGTGGCAGGGAAAGGAGGTGTCTGTCCAGCCCTCGTGGCAGCAGGTTCATTTGCCTTGATGAAACTGGAGGAAATGTGATGGGAGCTGGGCTAAGCATTTGGGAGCACTGAGCTGCCACAAAAAGTCTCTTCCTGGGGAAGTCTTTAGCATGAGGTTTTCCAAAGTGCACAGCACAGCGTGGCTCAGCACTGTCTGCTTGAGAAAAGTCCCACCCATATTTCAAGCTCATCTGTAACATTGGTGATAAATATATATATGTTGTCAGGCATTTTGGCAGAGAGCAACAGGAGCGGATAGGAAACCTGCATAGGTAAATGGAGTCAGTCAGCTCTTTTTCTGTTTGACCTCGTTTGACAGCTGTGCAAGAGATGGCAAAACCACATGCTTGAACAGCAGATCTTTACGAGGGTGACACAAAAGCATGGGCCACACTGGTTCTTGGGCAGTAAGGAAAGTACGAATAAAAATTTTCATGTCCCAAAGGAGCCCATTAGTTTCACAGTCTGACCTGTTTTTGGAAGCGAAGTTTCCTTCACTGCTGGTCTTGATCAAAATAAGTGAAAACTCCCAACTTCATTGGTTGGTAAAAGAACAGGAGCTGTCAATAGTATTCCTCCCATGTTGGTACTATCTTCATGAAAGCTTTCTATTAATTGTCTGTTTCCAAATCTTTGTTTCTGACAATGACAAGAAAAGGGAAAACTACCTTACGTAAAGGGAAACTGGAGCCCTTTGTTCCTATCTCCTAATATGAGACAAAAGATTAAAAGGTGTCAGGTACTAAAAGAAATGCCTTTTATTATGCGGGAACGTGTAGCTGGAATAGTGGAACTCCCTGCCACGGGATGAAAAGAAATGAGCTGGAGTTAAGGGCTTGTTCAGTGATTTTATGTAGGAGAAAACTATACTGAAAGTTAAATGTTATGTATTCTGTTGGTGTCCATTTATTCATATAGTATAAAATAACTGGTAACACTATGTTTGTCACTGTTTGCTTCAGATAACTCATAGGTTCTGTTGGCTTTATAAATCTAAAGGGTTTCTGCAAGATATGCAAAGGACAGCACTTGGAATAAATATAAACTGTAACCAGCTGATGTAAATTCACTTCAGGGTATTGTTTCCATTGATGCTACCTACAAATCCGGCCCAACATCTACACTTGTTTTACCCAAAGGGGGGGGGAAAAAAACCCAAAACAAACAAAAGCACTTCTCAAGGGAGTGTTTGTCCAGCAGCATTCCTGCTCTGCACCAAGGTACCCACACCCTGCGCTGCCTGGCTGAGCTGTTCCTCTCCACCTGCAGTCAGACCTCGGCTTGTGTAGACGTGTGGATCTCCAGTCACCTCCTTAAATTCCTGCTGAGCTGTGGCACTGACAGGGAGCACATGGGACAGGGCAGGGCAGAGGAGAACAACAGACCAACCTAAACTTGTTTTTTTCTTTCTTAATTTTTGCTACTCGCTGCATGCCAGGAGCAGGGTTAAAACGAATTGATGCCAACAAGTGTATTTTGGAAGGCTTGTCGTGTGAACCAATTAACGCTCCGTTTATCAAGGGCCAGTACAGCCAGTTAAGGTTTAACCTCAGTCTTAAGCCAGTTCCTACCCACATCCAGCTAGTATGGAGGCACTGCAGGGAGGAGGTCACTTCTTTCGTATTCCTAGCAGGGCTGCTCCCCCTTTAAAAGTAAGTTGTCAGAAACCTAGCTGCCTTTAAGCGATTTTGAAGCTAGCCAGGTGATAAAACACCCACTTATTTAGTTGACTTCCTGGTTTTTATTAGTTTATCTCGCCACCGGAGTGCTATTTAAACAGAGTCCCTTTTTAATAGTGTTTAACCGTTTCAGAATCCATGCAAAACCCCTGGGAACCCCACCAGTGCCAGGGGTGCCTGGAGGACTGGGGCATGGTGGTATGGGACAAGGACAGCGCGCCTGATTCAGTGGCCTCACAGCACAAGTGCAAAATATTTGCACTCGAAATTTTCAAATATACGTGGAGGTGAATCTGAAAGCTCCGTTGCCATTAATGCAAACTAAAAAAATGAGTGTCAGGTGCTTTTGCCAGCTTTGAAGTTCTTATATTGAAGGAAATAAAGGTAAGCCAAGAGAAGCATATGAGGGGAGCTTCTGTGTGGTGCAATGTATGTTTCTTGGGACATGGAATTGGAATAAAGTAACCGTGAATTTCATCTTTTCACATGTAAGTGTCCTTATATGTGTTTTTCTTGATTTAGTATGTGATGAATTTGTATGGTTTCACACAGACAGGTATAGTTTCCTTCATTTTTCACACATACATAGATGCAACATGCAAACCTACAAAGTGAACTGTTTGTCTTCCGTGCTGCAAAGGAAGAAAATGGGGTGTAAGATTCTCACCTTTCTGTTTCTGATCATTTAATGGGTGCTGCGAGACTGTGGCAGGAGCCCTTCAAGTATCTGGATGGTTGGGGAGAGTTCAGTAATTCTGTGGCTGTGCCAATGAAGCAGGAGTTTGTTTGTTTGTTTGTTAAACTTCTGGCACAAAAATGCCACCTACTTATTTATAACCCTTGTGGCAGATTGGAACACTGTTTTATCTGTAAAATCCTGCAGATCAGTTAATAAATAAACACAATCTGATGAATCAGATTAAATAACAGAGCCACCAGCAGCTGCAAGATAAATCATAATAAACTAGTAAAGTAATAAAAGGCTGCAGGCAGAACTGCCTTGAAGGTACAAATAAGGACCCCAACCCCTTAGCTGTTGTACATGAGCACTAACATTTACTGATTTACACCAGATTCCGGCCTGTGTTTTTAGAGAGAGTAGAGAACGTATAATGCTTGAAAGTTTCTCCTAACTAGTGTATTTACTTGTTTTCTGCGTGTGCATGTTTTTGTGGTCCGTTCTAGTGAAAATGTAGCATGGATGAAGTCCTCAGATTTTACGTATAATCTGATGTTTAATACTGCTTGCCGCAGAAGATCAAAGGAGGACTGAGCACTAGTACAGTATTTCACTGCTAGCCGCTTATTTTACAATACTGTAAACAACTGGCAGGTAGATGCAGGTGTCAAGCTGCTGTTTTGTGCCCTGGAGATATTTATAGGAAAAGCAGGCGTGTCTAGAAAACAAAGGGTGTGTAGGTGCAATGTTTTGCCATTGTTTTACAGCATGCTGATGTACCTCAAGTATCTAGTGGTGTTTCGCTGCTAGCTGCATAAGGCTACTGTAACAGTACGTGGTAGTTGTCAACAGAAATAAATTATCGTTGACTGCCGCTGTGCAAAAAGTAAGGACAAGCCATTTTTCATTTGCTGGGAGGCTCACAAAATATTGAATAGCCACATATATATCAATAGGCAATTGATAATAATCTTTACTAAGAGGCATTGGGCCATGAGGTCGTGAAGCGAGTCAAGTGCTCTATTTCAAGCTCCAAGTCAAGAAAGTACTAGTTGCTTATTGGCATGTATGTAGGCTTCACCTGCTGTAATGCTGGATTTTGTTTTTTGAACCTCTTGAGGTGTTCAGAAACCTTTTTAAGCACAGATCTAGCTGTATGGTTTCCTCTGCTGCATGATCTAGTGAACCTATCCTTTACCACATGGCTTCACAAACCTTAAGACTTGGCCTGAAACATGGTAATCTAAAAAGCGCTTGTAGAATGGAGACATCAGGAGTCCATGAGTCCAGAAATGTATCTGCATCCCATGAAACATACCCCAGGTATTGCTGCCACTGCTTGGACTGGCAAGCATTACCAGATGAAGGCAAAGTTTTCATAATGTGATTAAAGATTTGGTTCTTTCTCAAAATCAGACCACTTTCAGATGTCATAAGTTGGGCACTCAGAAGTGGAAGTACTTGACACTGCATGTCGCAATTCTGTGTGTTTGTGTGCACCAGCAGCCTGGAGCATTATTTTAGAGGTTACATGTTGTGACTTCTGCATGCAGGTTGTCTTGGACAGACTCAGGTTAGCTGTGCGACTTGCTGTTATTTCTGAACTCCACTATATACCGATTATTGTGCGTTTGTGTGTGTGTAATCTCCCAGGCAAAAAAAAAAAGCAACAAATCAAAGAGCCCCCATGAATTTCAATGAACACATTTACAGTCATTAAGCACAGCAGCGAGATACAGCATCAGAGTGGGAGGCAGTTTCCTTTGCAAAGCTACGTGCTGCTCAGAGCCAGCATGGGCTTAGGTCTGACTTTAATTTTTTTTGTGATTAATTTGTTCAGGGGTTTATTATTCATGTAAATATTTTTGTGTGCGAAGCTTTGAGCTAGGCAGCTCTAGAAAAGCCAAAGTGCACTGTTTAATTACAGTAGTGAACCGGAGGGACTGTGTGTCGCCTCTTTGCAGCCTCAGCCCTCCTGCCGAAACCTCAGTGCTGCCTTGGCCCTCCCTGGCTCTGACAATTGCTTCTTTGGCTCAAGGAAGCTGGAGGTGGGAAGGACTGCACCAGCTATTTTATCCACCTTTTGTGACTATTGCACGCACTTTTTTTTTGTCCTGTTTGGTGTTAAGTGTCAGCAAGTTCAGGGGCATTTTACATTTCCTTGGTGTGACCGTTTCACGGCCTGAAAGGACACCATGCCTGCAAATTGCTTCACATGCCACCTGGTTTTTTTCTAATTTGATTTTCTTATTCCTGCTTGATCCTCTACTTTGCGCCATCCCAAATATCTCCTCCTGTTCTTTAGTGTTCACTCCCATATCTAATAAAATCACAGTGCATTATTAAGTCCTTAATTTCTCAGTAGAGATATGGGCCATATTTTTTCTGTGTCTACCTACTTGCGCAAGCTCACCAAATGAGCCTCTGCATCTCGCAAAGTGCATGAATTCATTTACATGCTGCGAAGAAGGGAATTATTACCTTAATCATACGTATGAATAATTGAAGCACAGGAAATCAGAATAACTTGCCTGCAGTCACAAAATTTGTCGCGTAACTAAGAGTTGAACCCTATGCTCCCTAGTCCCAACCCAGCACCTTAATCATATTTCCTACCTCTGTGTTAGAACTGATCTTACTGTGATAAGTCCTGTTCAGGGCAAAGGACTGCTTTGTGGTAGGCCCTGTGTGACTGCAGAACAGCTCCCTTCTCCCAGGCAGCTTCCAGTTTTAGGGAAAAAAGAAGAAATAATGAATTAATACTGGTTATGATTGTGACAGACAATTCTGCAACCTCACTGATAGGTGAGAGTATAACCCCCTCCCCAGAATTGAACTTCTTCAATGCAGCTTCAGAAAGCTTCAATTGGAGAGTACAGGAGTTTCCTCCAGCTCTGGGGTGCTAGGGGCTAAGTAGGAGTTCAGATTTTACAGAAATAAGTTGGGCTCCTGCGCTGCTATCTGAGGGACTTCTTCAGACCTAAAGTAGCTATGTCAGGTGGCCACGTAGTTCAGAAATCTTGGCTGGCTTCCTTTCCAAGGTCCTGAGGGGGCAATAATAAAGAAGTAATAAAAGTGTGATGCAAAGCTCAGTGCAAAGTCTCTTAGTCCTTGGATTGGGCTGCCCTATGTCGCGCGGCTGTAGTAATGCCCTTTCCTGTATGAGCCGGTCACGTTAGCAGTTGAGCAGTCGGAGGGGCTGGGGACACGGGCAGGTGGATGGGAAGGAGTTGCGCTCTGCGCTGCTGCAGAGGAAAACGTGGTATCCAAAATAGGGAAATGTGGGAGTAGTTAATCCTGACTGCTGAAACCGGTGTGTGTTTTGTCATTGGTCTTAATGGAGACGGGATTTTAGCCCAGCAAAGCGTACCGTTGCTCTTAACCCGCTCTGTAAGCTGTTATATGCTTATGGCAAGGTATTACCTGGGATGCCTTGTTATTTCCCTTTGACTTACTTTATATTCTGCTATGCACTCCCATCTCTTTTGAGAACAAAATGCTGCGCAAATGCCTTACGGGCTCTTTCTCTTTCACTGACCTTTTTTTATGACTTTAAAGAAGTTTCCCTAGGCCCAAGTCTGCTTTCTGTCTTGAATATTGACCTTAGAGTTACACCATCTCATTGTCGCTGCACGCAGACTTCTCAGCTATCAAAGTTCACCCACAGGACTCAAAGTATTCCTAACTCAGAAACACCTTACCTTTTATGTCCTCCTCCTCTTCCCCCTCCTCCCTCCACACAAGCATTTTAATTTCACAAGGAAACTCTGTTTCTCTGTGAATTTCGACGAGTGGTTTACCTGTTTCATGGTAAAAAGTGTACTTCAAATTTAAATGTCTTTTTCACTGTGACTGTCATAATATTTTCCATTTGAGGCTTAGACTCCACTGTGGGTTTTCTGTGCCACATTGTCATCTGTACGAATCTGAGCTTAAATGCATGGAAATTCTGACATTTCAGTAAGAAATATAAAGTGTTCTTTTATGTTCTTCACGTTAGCTGTTTCATAGGTATGGCTGCTGGGTTTTGCCCAGTACCCTGGTCTTTCCCAGTTCAACAACAGATTGAAGATTTCTCAAGATTTTGGGCTGGTTTGCATTCACCGTATTGTGTCATTTCTATGAGAATGAGTGATGGTAATTTTTTATCTGATTGCTTACCCTGTATAGGTGATAAAGGAATAATTACCCCAAACCAGGGATTTCCAAACTGACTTTGCTTGGGTGCTGTTACCATTGGCAGCAGTGGTTACATACAGTGCCGAATGTGGTGTCCGTGTACCATGGTCTTCAGTGAGGATCTTCATACCAAGCAAGCTGAGCCAAACTTTGAGTGGCTTCACAGTGGAAATGGCTCCATGGTGGAAAGAGCTGCCTTTATTGGGTCTTGGCAAGCATTTTGGTAGGCTATAGCACTGTTGTGCTCTCTGCCTTCAAGTCAATGTCGTGCCTCGTAGTTCAAGTCACATGTTTTGGGGCCAAACGTTGACTATTAACGTTTACCTACTATACAGTATTTGACAGAGGCTGAAATCTCTCTTGGCAGTCATGTGGTTTCATGCAGTGGTTTATGTGGAACAAAGTCTGCTGTTGAGGAGATCACCAGAATTGAATTCGCTAACACATTTTTTACAGCTTTCTATTGGGTAATATGAAATATGGAAAAATGTACGCGCACTGGCAACGTTCACGTCCACAAATACGAGGGGAAATTTGCAGCTATTTCAATGACTTGACATTTGTCACAACAACAAGGTTTCTCAGATCCAGACCGTATTTGCGGCCTCAGCTAGCTGCACCTCTTAGCAAATGCATTGTGAGAATTGCTGGTGACACAGACTGCTGCTATCAGAACTGATTCCATTGTGGTCTGATCTGATCAATTGTGTTGCAACCCAAGTCAGAGTCACTTTGTGTGATTTTTTTTTTTTTTTTTTCTCTTCAATAGTATATATCAGATTTTTGACATGTGGGGCTATGATGTGATTGCATCCGTAGAGCAGGGGGGACAGAATTTGGAAATGAACCCGAGGGGGCTTATATTTAATCCTACTCAACTGGAGCTCACAAACTGCGTTCTTCACAGTTGTATCAGAGCAGCTTCCAGTCGTGTATTAGGCAACATAACTAACATTTGTCATGTGTTGTTTATTCTCTAATCTTCTCCCCAGAGGAAGGAACCTGTGTGCTGGAGTATTTCTTTCCTTGGGGAGTTATGTTCCTCAAATCCCATATTTTCTGTAGAAATTGTGCCTTTATCATTGGCTTTTATCATCTCTATGAACCTTGAAATTTGATGGAATTTGGGTAGCTGACTATCGTAGATATCATTGGAAACGCTCGGCCTTATGTTTCTGAAATCGTTGCATTGCAGGGAGCAGCCATTTGAAGAAGTGTAATACAAACTTTTTTTTTATTGTTGATTTTTTTTATATATTGTCAGCGTGGAGCAGAATATGTTTCTCTATGCTAAATGATAATATATTTAATTAGTTGTATCTGCCTCTTGAAATCTGAAAACAATCATCCCTTTCCCTTGTGTCTTACAGTTTAACTAAGTTGCTTGATAACCTGGTATAACCTAACCAGGTGGGCTAATTCAGCTGTGCTTCGGCTCAGTTAACTTAATCCCTTCAGTTGTATTGGATTTTTTTGATCCATTTAGCTGGACTCGTTTTTTTGACTGACTTAGCTTCTAATAAAGGTGTCAGAGTGGCAGACATTGATGCCGTCTAGATGCATGATGAAGCATTGTAGTGGTGATGATAAAAGTCTTTCCATCCTAGGGAGCCACCAGTGTGTTTTCCTAAAGGTGCTTCTAGAATGAGATGGCTGGTTTATGGTTAAGAGCTGAGGCTTGATCCGGGTCGTTCACATCAAGGGCAATTACTCTGGGAATGATAATGAGCCTCACACTTGGCCTCCACTGAGATTTCCAGTACCAGCGCCAGCTACGGCAACAGTGTAAGCTAGTGAGGAAAATAAAATAAAGACTACAACAACTGTTTGGTCTAAGACACACTACTTTACTGAGGATAAGCCTTATCTCTAAGTAAAGAGAAGTAAATCTAGTCTGGATGCTTTTTAAAAGCAGCTTTTTTCCCCCGCTGGCAAACTTGCTTGTGTCACTGAACTGCACACAGAAACAAACTTTTTGAGAAAAACAGAAACTTTCTGCAAGTGTGTTCATTTCATCGAATCCCTTTTTTCTGAGACGAAAACCTCTGAAACTTTTTGACCAGTTCTGATAGTGGAGACTTGGGCATTTTCATCTTCCATCATATGGGTGATGTGGGGCACACACTGTGGGATGTGCTAGTCCTGCAGAACCCCAGAGAATTTCCCTGACTCTGGGTCTTTGATGTTTAGGGCTTCAGCCCCAACGCAAGGAGCCCTCTGCCCGGCTTCTTGTTGGCCACGGGTGTCCTCCCCGCAGTTTCCCCTGCACTTTCCCATCCCAGTGGTGACAGTGCATTTTGGCTGCAATTAGTACAGCTTGGATTTCATTAAGTAAATGACCATGAAAAGCTGTCAGTATTGGGACAAACCCAATAGAAACATGTATATTATCCAACAGAGGACGTTCTCAATTTTTTTGGCTGGAAACTAAAATTCTTACCTAACATTTTCGAGATTCTGGAAGAAGTTTGACCATCCTCATCCTTCAGCCAGCTCTAAAAATTGCAGCCAATGGAGTTTTACTAGACTTGCAGTACTGACTTAATAGCTCTTTAGTTATTAGAGAATAAATGTTCATGTTCTACAAGTTTATATTAAAAGCCTTTATTAGCACAGCTTGGCAAAATACACTTCTGGCTAGCTTTCTGGCCTTGGGTTAGGCCATTCTTGTGGTTTCTTAATGACATGCTATGAAAAGGATATACTTTATGAGAATCTGGTGCCAGGTTTTGCATGTATTAAGAGGCATTTGCCGTTTGTTCATAATGCTGCCGAGTAAAACAAAAACATTTTAAAATTGGAGTTATATCTTGCATTTTTTCTGGCTTGATTTTTATTCTAGATGGCCTTTTATATATATGTATACCCGTATTTATATTATATATATTTTAATATTGTCTGGTCTCTGTGAATTACTGGTGGCAACTGAGTTCTGGCATGTAACAGTGTTGTTACCAAAGTTACTTTCTGTTGCCTTTTATTTTCCAACCTTCCCTTCATAATTTTGGCAACATTTTCTCAATGAAAGAACAACTCCTCTGGGCCACGTAATGGGTTTCCCCACAGTTGGGAGCAGAATTAGGCCACTGGGGCAGCTCGTTTTTGTGAAGGCAACCGTTCGTGCCATGGGCAAAATGTCTCAGAAGTTTCTTTCCCACAAGACACGGTGACACACAGGCAATGCTGAGGTGTGATTCAGCTGTTTGGTTTGTTTTCCCCTCTTGTCGTCTGTTTATTTGCTTTGCGACCAACAAGTCCGCCTCTTTTTCCTTCTGCTGATACGGCGCGTTAGTGTGAAAAACGCATGGGGTGAAGTACCCGGTGGGTGGGAGGACGTGTGTGCGGTGGGAAAATGGGGCTGGGAAAAAGGTCTGGGACTCGAGTAACCTTTCTTGGGTGTCTTTCCATCGCAAGAGCTGTTTGTTGCAACGGTGTGATTTTTTTGATAGCAAAAGTGGGTTGAAGTGGATTTGACCTGATGCTCTTGTTCTTTCCGCAGTGGGGAAGCCTCACAAGTGCAACTACTGCGGCCGGAGCTACAAGCAGCGCAGTTCGCTGGAGGAGCACAAGGAACGCTGCCACAACTATCTGCAGAACGTCAGTATGGAGGCTGCCGGGCAGGTCATGAGTCACCATGGTGGGTGGAAACTACCTCTTGAGGTCTCTCGGACTTGGAGCATCTCTTGGGGTTTTTTTTTCCATCTGTTTTTCTTCCTTCTTTTCAGCTTTGCATCACTTCCGTCTTACAGATTGCTTATACTCAGATAGGCAGAAAGAGAAAAGATGGGTGAAGTCTTCACTCTGTCCAATTTAATAGCACTGGTTTTGCTGGATTTATTTTTTTTTTTTTAAAGTCAGTATTTCGCCTTCTAGTATGTATAAATATACAGTCATGAAAATAAAGCAAAGCCACCTGTGCGAAGTAACCCTAAAAATGAACTCAGCCATGTCTAAAATGTATGATTCCCCTCCCCTTCCTTTCTGATAGTGGCTGGTTATTATAAGAGATAAGGATGATGGAGGTATTCAGGAGTCATTTTTTCTACTCCCTGTAATATTATCTTATATCCAAAAAAAAGGGAGGGATATATATATAAAAATTTCCAGAGCAGAATGGAACTCAACAGTGTTGATGAAAGTAATTATAACCAAAGAAAAAAATGTTTATATGCATTTACATGTGTTAGTATTAATATGTTAATTAACACTGCATGTGTTAATATACATAAAAACTGAAGATTGCCAAAAAGATTGTTGAAAGCAAGAAATGTCAAACTCTGTAAATTTGTTTTCAAAAATTTCCATAGCTATTAGTATGGGTAGTGAGCATAATGTCTCAGACTTCAGGGCTGTAGGCTTATCTGTAGCACTGAATGCTGAAAGGTAGCTGTCCAAAAACTGGTACAATTTTACTCAAAATTAGTGTTTCAGAAACTTTTCTAAAACAGAGCATCTTTTAACTTTCAAAAGTTGTCTTCAGATGTTTGGTACTTTAAATATGTAAAACTTTTTATTAATCAGAAAATACAAAAATTAGATGCTTTCCATTTTGGTTAAAAATTACCATGTATCTGAGAATACCAAAAAGTTAGATTGTAGGTAAATGAAAAGGCAAAAGAACATTTCCTCTTTTCTTTTTTGTCATTTTGCTTTTCATTGTTGAGTGGAGTCATATGGCTTCATTTGGAAATTAATTGCGTAAAAGTTCTGAAAGGTCATTTCTAAAAAACCTGAAGATACAACCTGAAATAAAATCTATTCAGCGTTTCTAATATGGGTTATTTTTTGGTGGAAAAAAAATAACCAAAAAAATTTTAAAGGGTACTTTTTCATGAACAATTTAATCCTATAAAGATGTTCTAAACGTATTTAATACGTATTGCCAAAACGTTCATACAGCTCTATTAAGTAATTGCTATATTTTTAGACACCCTGGAGACTAAAAACAACATTTAAAATGAAATTAATAACTTCAAAGACATTAAAGTTAGTGATTATCTGCTTTAGACCTGACTTTATGCTTGTAAAAGTCAGTGGAAAAACTGATTTCAGGGCTTTGCCGTTTGCAGGTACCTGTTGTGTGCTTGGTCCGTTAGATGGAGCGCTTGGTTGATAGTAGGATTTTAACCACTGACTCCATTCCTAACAAAATACACTCTACAAGGGTGTGCCTGTTGTATTAACCATCTGGATGATGATTTCAGTCAGCCTTTCCTTAGGGAAATAACAGTAGACTTACATAATTATGACAGCCAGGCTATTTCAGAGGTCATATTGTGGAGGACCTTTCCAAATTCTACTCAACTTCTGGGTTTATTATTCAGTTATTTATTAAAATCGGGTTTAGTCTTGTTGATAATGTACTTCTAAAGCTTTTTCTAAGCTGCTTAATGCTATGACAAGAAGAGTAACTCCTTAACCTTGTCTACCAAGAGAAGCTGGAATGGTTGACCTTGCATTGATTTTCCTACCAACTGAAGTTAAACCAGTGCAAACCCCATGTGGACGGTTCTTTTATTTACAGCCTGACTGACTTTGCTTGGGCTTAAAATAGAAATGTTCACACAGCCACTTCACTTTTCTCAACAAAATTAGCTTAAAACAGCACTTTGAATTCAACTAGTGCCTTTTTCTCCTCTGGGCAAGTATGTCTAAATCTCCCCTGGTGAATGTTTAAGGGGATGTTTGATCCACTGTCTTCGTTTAGCTGTTTAGTGAGTGCACAGCGAGGACAGGCAGCGACAGGGAGCTCCAAATTCAGCTGGGACCAGTAATAAATCTCACCTCGCGTTCCAGCACAGCTCCCACCCATGAAGCTCAGCACGGGAGTGACGGTCATGAGCAGCAGCCTGTAGAGGTCTGCAGCAAAGTCCTTTCTCCTGGGACTATAAAGACACCAGGGAAGAGTATGCAAATGATTACTCAGCTCAAAGTTAGGTCTTAGTCTAACCCTGAAAAATGTATTAATTTCCTTCTCTTCCATGTCACATATGGAATGGATATTCCTGAGGATGAGTGGGTGTACGCTTCAGAGATTTTGATCATTGCTTTATTTTGCATCACATTGGGGTTAAGCTTTCCCAACTCTCTTTCCAAATACTTTTTAAGTGTTTTGTCCTTGCTGAGTGTTTTGAAGCCTCTGAATGCATTTTGGTATGGCTCTTGGTCACAGCTTCACCACGGTGCACAGAATAGATAGGAATGGGGATTTTCTTATCCCAACCAGCATCCTGCTTTAAGGACACAGGTGGCTATGCTTGGTCTCCACCAATATGGCCAACATCTAACATCTGTCTAAATTATTTCTGCAGAAATGAATTGTTCCAGAAAACTGGAGGCAGCTCCTAGAGAGTTTGGAATATTTTCAAGCACTGTTCTCAAGTTGATCAATTTATAGGCATGCTACAGACATCTACTTGGGTGCTTTCGCAGCGGCCTGCTGAGGCCTTTAATTTCAATTATCTTTGTCTTGCAGATGGCTAGATCACCTGACTTAAAGCCACATGGGGAAGAGAGAGGAGGGGAAAGAGGGCTACTTTCAGTGTGTGGGTAGGAATGTGCAAGTCTCCTGGTCCCTCTGCATCATCTTGCAGAGTGCCGGTTGCTTGCTGAGCTGCCCCTCCTTGTGGCTAGCTCCTGTTGCCTGCTCAGCACCACGGCTGCTGCAAGAGACCTCCCATGACTTTGTTGTTGACAGTTTTCTGCTAAACAGTGCTGGCCCCGAAGGTAGAAATTAGTCTGCGGTCTCCTAGTTAGCGGTGTGTTGGGTGTGACAGAAGTGACAGTCTCTGAATGCCAAGAACGTGACCTTTGTGGGAACAAACAGGGAGAAATATTGAAGGCTGGCTATGGTTTACACCTGGTTATATGTTGTTCTCCATCTCCACAAAGCAAAAAGTCCAGGGAATTTCTTAAAGTGGGGTGCGGAAGGATACTCTTTAGGAGAAGGAGAAAGAAGCCTAGCCCTAGGCTGTGCAAGGCTCAAAGGCCAGCTCCACAGAAAACACACAATGGCCTTGTGTCCTTCCCCCTTACAGAGTTGCTTAAAACATCGTTAAAACACTGGTCCCACTGGACACTTCAGACAGGGCCCATGGGAATATTTCCTGTCATTTCTCTGCGTGCACACACTTTTTTTAAATAGCAGTATTGTGAGCTTCAGAAAGGAAATTGAAGTTGATGGAGTAATACTAATTTATACCCGCTGAGACTTAGCCCAGTGTCTGTTGTCTGCACACAAAAGTATTTATCAGCAAAACGCACACTGGAACAGCATAAACTTTTCTAGTAGTATGTATGTGTGGTTTCTTACAAATTAAGAATCAGAAACGAAAAGTTAGTCACTTTGGGCACTATGATTGAAAGACCAATGTCTTCAGGAAAATAAAGTCTTTGTTCTGAAGACAATCCATGTTTGTGTATTGAGGGTTTGGGCTTAGAAACAACATTGGGTGTTAACTGCAATTGAGGACATTAACAGTGTCAGAAGTGGTGAATGTTTGCATGGGCAGTCCACGAGCACGCCTTGGTAGCTGATTAAGCACATCCCTGAAGAGAAACGTACTAAAATTTGAACTTTTAGAATTAAAAAGCCTTCCTGAGCTCCTGACCACAGGTTCACAGCCTAAAATGAGTTGCTGTATCAAAGCTAGTTATAACATGTCAACTGTTCTTGGGTAGCTCCCACTACCAAGGGAATGAAGTACAATGAAATACAACAAAAAAGGAATTGCATTTACCGCAGAGTAGATGTGTACACATGAGCTTCTACCACAGAGCAGCTGATTTGTGATAACTGTTGGTTGTGTGTGATCAGTTTGCTTTTCCCCTTTTTAATTTTTTTATTTTTCCTCAAAATGGAAATATTATGCAGCCTGGGCTGTTTGCCCTTTATTTGTATATTTTTACATTGAAATGAAAATTAATGTATCTAAAATTGACAATGTGATTTTTAGCTTAACTCTTTGGGTTTCTAAAATGTGACATCTCACCTGTTTGGTCGGGTTTTGCATGCAATTTAAATGGTTTCAGAAACTAGACTACTTCCATCTCTCCCTTCTCCCAGGAAATCTACATGACAAAACACATTTCCAGTAACTTATTCCCCTCGCAACACAAACATTGGCATGATTCCGTGATTCTGTTGCAAAAGAGCCGTGCTCTGGATTATAGAGTTGAGTTCTGAGGTGGGAAAAAGAGCTTGCAGCATGAAAGATAGAAAAGAAAATGCTTTTATTGGTGACGATGTTACTTTTAAAAAGAGTCCAAGCAGAATTTTTGCCTGACTGAGAGAAGAGCAGATGTCTTTTTTAGCACTATTCATTTTTCATGGAAGAAAGGTTTCAAAATCCGTCTAGTAAATTTTACACACATATGCCCAACAGTAGAATTATTTAATTATTACTTCTTCGTTGTAAGACATACAAATGTCAATGCATTTGGGGCTTAATCATATGGCTATAGAAGTAATCAGGAGGTTTTCAACTGACTTTGTGGGCAAGTACAGTCCTACAAAGCCAGCATACCTTTAGAAAATCTTCCTAGGAGGGATTTAGAGCCCTCTACGCCTCCCTACGTACCCCCCTACTAGCCTTGTATGTCCTGTACACCAACGACTGGAAGTCCTTGAAGTGGCACTCGTGCAAACCTGGCCCATCGCAGTGAGGATGGCTGTTGCCACTGAGCAGGGATCCAGGGTTTCACGCAGAGTGTGTGTGCACGTGCATGCATACACTCTTTTTTGGTAAGCCAAAAGGACGGTCAGATGCCAGTTCCCAGTGAAAATCAGCAGACAGAATCTTTCCTTTCTTCCAAAATCTTCTCTGTAAATACTTGAGTAGAACTAGTACAGATAGCTCCCGACCAAGCACGCTATTTAAATAACCTTAAAAATTTAACCCTAACTATTAAAGTATGCCAGACCTCCCAGTCTGCACTGGGCATTAATTAGGTCACTTGAACACTGCATCCCATTTTGTTGCAACATTAGATTCATTTCATATTTATGCTTTTTCTTCCTCTCTTTCACTGATGCCAGCAGGACTGCCTTGTAAATGAGAAACCATTGTGTTTCTCAGGGGGAGCATCCTGTACAAATAAAAAAGCAGCAGAGTAAATCAGTTTATAGCATATGGTAGATTCTAAGCCTCAAAGTACTCAGCTTTCCATAGCAGCGGAGGCACAAACGGAATCAAATGAATAAATTGCCATGTTTTCTTATTATGAATGTCTGAATTTAGAAGTTCACCTGAGCAGATACTCTGTTTTGTAATTGCCTGGTATTTGTTCTTCCATACTAGAAAGAAGGCAAAGACAAGGCTTTTATCACCCCATTTTTCATATATTATGTGCTAGCAAACAGCTGCATGTTTAAGAACAGGGGAGTGATTATTCCATATTAGGATCCTGAAGGTAGTAAAGTTACCTGGGAGGAAAGTAGGCTGGTGGTATTCACTTATGGCACACAATGGGAGAAGGTGTCTGTGACACAGAAGGCTGCTATAATGAGAGACCGGAGGAGGAGTAGCAGAAGATAGGGGTTTCAGTCCTTCTGTGCTACCTCTGCAGTACCACCTGTGACTTCACTGGGAAATTTATCTAACACAGAGTATGCACTGGGTTGCTCACTTTACAAATTGTGGGAACTTTGTGCAAGATCGTCCCAGTTTCTATTTCTTTGCTATCCATTCTTCCCCTCAAAAAATCTTCTACACCTCAGCCATGCCCTTAGCACATGGACTAGTGGCTGATCCTTCTCAGGTTTCTCTTGCTACCTTCTGGAGATGAATGCAGGGCAATTAGGCCATGTATTAAATTCATGGCAGCAGAACAGAGCTACACATGGAATCACACTTGACATATACTGCAAATGACTCGGACTCTCCGAGCCTGATCTGCAGCACAGTGCCACTGGCCCTCCTTGGTGTTTATAATGAGATGCTGAACAAAATCAGGGTGCTTTGTAGGTATTTAGTGTAATCGCTATGTCAGCAAGTGACATAAAACCCTGCGCAAGTTGGCCACTACCCTGGTCAGAAGCCTGTGCAATTCCTGTGCTTCGTTTGCTCTAGCACCTTATTCCCTAACCCAAGAAGCGGTGAGGAGTGAAATGAGTAAAGGCAGAAGAGGTCGTTGATTTGTTGTTATTGTCTCAAATGAGCATTCCCCTAACATAGCACAGGAATGCTTCCTGCTGATCCCAGAGAGTGGGAAGACAGACTCAGAAGACTTGCATTCACAGTTGTTAGGTCTGTGTTTGAAGGGATAAAATATCGATCAAAACATTGATAGTTTATGCAACTGATTCTGAAGGGAATTTCCATACAATGTTAATGCTGTAATTCCAGTACAGTGTTTGTTGATTTTACAATCTCACGTATAGAGAGAGGAAACATGCTTTAACAAACAGATCCTTCTTTTGGGAAGCCTTTGTCTTGGGGAACACACAGCCAGGCCCAGGAAGCACAAGTCATCAATGACTTGTATGTTTTTTAATCATTGAGATTAGCACAAAAAGAAAGCAAGAACAGTAAGTGTGCCGTATGATAAGCGTGAAGTTAAGGGAATACACAAAGAATGCTAACTAAAAAGCTACATTGGCAACAGGTGACAATATTGAAGGGAGAATGATAGAAAACGTCATCTACAGAGTGAATTTTCAAAAGTGTCCCCTCCTCACTGGAGATCTTGAGTATTCAGAACAAAACAAGTCCTTTAATAAATGCTTATAGTTGGGCTTCTGCTAACGAAGAGGGTCCCAAAGAGAGGCAATCTGTAAATGTGGCTCTGCTTAAAGGTGGTTGCTATCTTGATGCCCAGTGTGTTCTTGCACCTTGCTTTATATTGTGTTGCACTTGTTGCGCAATCAGCAGGGCTCAAATGATTTGTGTTGTCTGTGAAGTGTAGACCAGACTTGTCTGATACGATTTTTTGGTTTTATGTAGTACCTCCTATGGAAGATTGTAAGGAACAAGAGCCTGTGATGGACAACAATATTTCTCTGGTGCCTTTTGAGAGACCTGCTGTTATAGAGAAGCTGACAAGCAACATGGGAAAGCGTAAAAGCTCCACCCCACAGAAGTTTGTGGGTAAGCTTGAAATACGCCTTTTATTATTTTTAGTGTGTAGGTATAGGTTACTTGTCATCTATAATAGCCAAAAGAATAAGGGGAAAAGTAGCGTGCTCAGAACTTGTTGTGATGGGGAGGGACAACAATGGAGATGGTTAAATTACAGCAAGAAATCATGAAAATTATTGAATTAATTTTACCAATCCAGAGAATTCAAAAGTGAGGTCCCCAGAATCATGAAAATGGTTTAGAATATCTCGAGCTTTTTACCGTGCCTTAAGGCTGTTTTGGTTTTTTTTAACTTTTCTCTGGCCCTTTTGAGATTTAGACTTGTCACCTTCCCTCTCCTTGCGCCAGCAAATAAGAACGAAGGCTCTCATATAATTATCTGACTCCATATGTGTGTGTGTTAAAAAAACAAACAACAAGTATCTTAAGACTTGTAACTTGTATTAAATTCTTGAGAGTTGGCAACAACTGGTCTGATAATGCCGGCATGAGGAAGTAAAATCACATCGCTTCTGTTGGCAGAAGTGCTTGCTTCAAGTGCAGCATTCTGCACACAATAAACTTATTAATGCATGAATATAAAACAGCGTTGAATGACTTTTGGTTACCAAATTTAGAATCCTAGGCCCAGAATTCATATATTGCTTTGTGTCTTGATATCTTAAAATGATTCAGCTTCTAACAGGAAACAGTATGGGTTTGAGCTGTAGTTTAAAGCTTCTTTTTACTGCTACTGAGGCAGTGCTGAACTTCTTAGGAGAGGAGCTGGAGAGGAGCTGGGATGGGGAATTATTTGGGGGAAGTGTATGCTGCTAGGCTCCAAAGTCATGCAATATGCATTTTCCACACTCAGTCCCTGGAAGGACAGTTGTGCAGAATTTAAGGGTGTCATATACTCATTCTGCCTACACTGAGGACACTTACGGAGAGAGGATCAAAGGACTGTAAGCAATTAAGGCAACCATTTAGAAAAGTCATTGCCCCTCAGCTAAATGCAGATTCAGATGGATTTGTTAAATCACCACTTGAAGGTGGTTTTAAGCTAACCCACATGATTTTGAATAGTAGGGAGCTAGCAGCATGCAGCAGCTCACCTGGGGGGCACTAACACACTGACCTGGCTGCTCTCAGCCATCTGACCATTCCCAGGTATCAGTGCTAAGCCAAGGTTAGGTCAGGAACAATCCAGCCCACAGGAGGAACACTGGGAGGCATCAGTATTACCTGTGTTGTTATTAGTTCCTCTGAGACAAAAGCTTAATTCTTAGGCTGTTGTCTTTAAGAGTGGTCTGAAATGAGTTACTATACAGCTGACAAGAACTGGAGGATTTATACTCTGATTTAATTTACTGCGATGACAACAGCTGGGGTTGAAGAGGATGGAAATGGGAGCAGGCCTCTCTACTGACAAGCCAATTCGAGCTTTATGAGGTTGTAAACATGGCCCCATCATAGCAGGTTTCCCTAGCGTCGTCTCAACAAGTGCTGCACGTTCATGCAGGTTGTGATCAACAGTGAAATAGTTAACCGTGCTGAGACTTAAACTGGTGTGTCTATACCTCAGAAACATTACAGCCTCAAAAGAAAGAAGGGCACTGCACACCTCTTGATCTTTTTTCCCCCCGGGTTGTCCACTGACTTGAACAGAATTGTGTTTGCAATATCTCTCAGAGGTTATCTTTGCAGGGGCTAGAAACTGAGAGAGCTGGAGACCTTGCTCCCTTCCCTTAAATTCTGGTTTACCCATACCTGTTTTCAAAACAGTATAGTTCACTGATTGTAAATATACCTCTCAAATGAGGCAACCCACTTTTTGGATGGTATAAATTTAAACCGTTTTTGGAATCTGTAGATTATAGTCTCTTTTTTAGATCAGGAAGGTTACTTTACTTGTCCATTTACATGGAATTAACCTTATGTTGTTATTGTCTTCAAAGGCACATTTACTGGTAGGAAATCCTTGCCCGAGATACACTATAGCAGATTATTATTCTCATCAGTAGGGTATGTTACTTTGTTGTTAGAGAAACTGGTTTCTTCTATAGGTGTAACAGATCATTTTGGTATTGCGTTTTCCTGGGGCTAGGAATTCAGGATTTCACTTGACATGCAGCTTTTTTGTCCAGATCCAGCTGTAGGGGGAAAGTGTCCTCTTTCATATTTACCATATCTTATTTTTTCTGCCTTTTCTGATCTTTCATGGCATAACAGTGTTTGAATTGAAAAACAGCACTCTCTGCTTTGCTACTTTTCTTTTTTTCACCATGACCTTACTTTTCTTCCCATTTTCTCTGCGATGAAATATTGTTCAACTCTATCAGGAAGAACTTGTAATGGTTCTCTTGCTTGCAGGAAATTTTCCTGTGCGTACTGCAAGTATGGCACCTGTCCAAAACAACTTAATGGTATTTATGAGAAGGTCATGTAAGCATAAGCTAAAATCTTTGCATGCTACATCTGTCAATGCTTTACTGCTCTTTCTGATCAGCAATCTCCAAGGGACCTTGGTTACGGACCACAGTCTCTACTCTGGCTGAAATTTCGGGAGGCGAGGAAGCAGCATATGGCAAATAGAGTTAACTTCTGAGTGAGAGACTTGGTTATATATCTGCTGTTGAGGCACTAGTCTTACCAAACCTGTTGAAATACTGGAGGCAGAAACTATAACTTATGATGTGCAGGAGTCAGAGTAGTTCTTTTTGCCTTTCCTTCAATGAAGGGAGAAGCAGACGCTAGTGAAATTGAAAGCAACCATCATCAACCTGATCACATGAAGCAAATTCACGTATTTTCAGTTTGAGTATGATGCTTACTCTCCCAGAGTGTCACTGGGGTTAAGAACTGTCGGGATGCAAAAGGAGACATTTATGTGGCTTATGATAAGACCACAGTTGTTATAGTAAGAATTAAAAATACACAGGCATCTCAGAACAGATGAAGATCAACCAGCTTCAAAATTAGAGTCAGCTTCTAGTTAAATGGGAGTAAGGAAGACATTTACCCAGTGGTAGATTCTGTAACTGCTTCCTCTGAGATTTCTTGCAGCTTTCTCCCAACTGTCCAGCGTTGCAGTTGCTTTAGATACTTGGTGAGATGGACTGCAGGTATCACATCACAGGACCGCTGTGTCTGTGTGCTTTTATCTAGCTTCAAATACCTGTTTTGAAGTTTATTTGAATGTCATACAATAAGATAACCACCGTGGAAAATGTTTCCTCTTCTACTTCACTAATGTATGGCAAGAATAAATAGAAATTGAACATTATTTTGTGTGAAAATTCTAAATGATGAATCTGGTTAGTTCTAAGTACAGATTTGGCTAAAGAGGAATTAAAATTGAAAACCATGTTGCACTGATTTATTAATGTTTCTTCTGAGCTCTGTGTTTTATGCCCTCTCCTCCCCATGTTATAATTTATTTTACTTTTTTAATGTCATGCTCCATTTCTAAGGCTCTGACATCTTTGGAACCGGTTCATAATTAAAAGAATGAATAATTCAGGTTACTGGCAATTTAGTTTTCTCTGCTCTCTGTGGTGGAGTAGCTAAATGTGGAAGATAAAAGAATCAAAATAAGGTTTGCGTCATTCATGCAAGTAGTCCATAAAGGATAGGTATTATTTCTATATCTATATAGCCTACAAAGGACTGACTTCGTTCGGTGGCTGGATCAGGCTCTCACTAGATCCAGTTCTTTATTCAAATGCAGGAATAATACAGGTGGCCAGAGCAGGTGACAGAGACCAATGGCCATTTTCATTTCTTTTTTCCCACTGTGCCAAAGACATCATGTGCCTCCTGGAGCTCTCCTCCAGTCCCACTTTGGCCCCAGCTGGGAGGGAGCTGCTCAATTGCAAGTGAGGCTGGAGCCACCTCCTGTTAGAGAGTTGTCCATCCGATCAGCGGCAGGACAGCCATCGCAGACAGCAAGACTGCCAGCCCACGGCAGAAACACTCAAAACAGGATGTTTGATGGCAAGAATCATCCTTAGGTCATGTTAGATTACAAAGGCTGTCATTGTAGCTTCTTCCTTCATATTTTTCTCCAAATGTCTGCTGTGTAACAGGAACAGTTTTCTACATTATGCTGCTTTTTGGTCAGCTATAAGAGTAGCACAGCCAGCTGTAGGGAAGGGTAGTGAAGTACATGAACATGGTGTCTAATCAGAAACATGTAAGCAACACTGCTGTAGAGAGTAGGAATGTTTGCGTGCTTAACTTTAGACTTGCGTTTCATTACCTTGCTAATCAGGGCTAAATTCCCAACCCAAACTGATGCATCATCTCCAAGGATAACCTGATTGTTCCATGGGTAATGTAAAATTATTTCTCTCTTTATGCATCACTTTAAGATAAGCTGCGCTAAGTGGAATGAATTGTTATAGTCAAAAATAAAATGCTGAGTGATAGCTATGTTGAAATGTACTAATGCTATTTGGAAGAGATTTGGGATTACAGTTCTGTTTCTTTCTTATGGTGGTTTATACACATTTTGTTCCAAGCAATTTTGGCAAAAGGTGATAGAAGATTCTTGAGTTCTTTAATTCTTGGATAGCCAAACTAGTTGTATGTAGTGACTCCTTGAATTTATTAGCTTACACTATTGAAGAAAAGTCTGGGTTTACGTACCGAGGCAGTGAAAAGTAACAAAGACAATGAAAATCAACCAAAATTATTTATCAGACTTTGTAAAATCAGCTTAAAAAGTTAACCAGCTGTTATTTGTGTGTGTGTGAACATATATGAGCATGTATATCTTGTATCTTACACGTAGTTTTACGTATAACCTTTTCTATTTAAAAAGAAGGGTTATTATATGAACTTTCTTGTACTGACACTCTAAAGCCATCACTGAAAAAGCAATGCTGCTGAGCTGAGCCCTGATGTAAGTAGTGGTAAATTTGTTAACTTCGAAGGAGAGCTGTGATACGTAACATACCCTGTGACTAGCATAATTTACCAGCATGTGGTTCTGGTTTCACATATCTGTAGTGCCATTGATTTAAAAAGGTTACAGGGATGTGTATTTGGATTCACAGAGTGATGAATCAGCCAGCTTCTTCATCATTATGTATTTATTTATCCTGTGTCAATTAAAGTTGCTTTTGCCTTTTACCAAATTAAACCAAGCTATATGTGTGGTTTCTCTATTTTGTTTTCTTACTTAAATAGACACGGGGTGTGTGAATCTTTTTTTCTCAGTCCAAAACATTGGGATAGGATTATTTTTTTTTGAGGAAGCAAACTACAGAGATATTATAGCCTGAACGCGAGATGGCAGGTCAGCGTCCAGTGCTCCTATTACTTGTTTCATTCTGTGGCCACATGCAGTCATTTTATTTTTTTTTTTTTATGCTGGTTGAAGGATTGTGCCACCATACCAGCCACTTCTGTACCATTGCTTAGGTTTCTCACTATGCAGCCCTGTTGTAACATACGTATGAGGAACCTCAGAGTGTGGGGGATACATGGTGTACTGCCTCCTCTAATTTTGGGAAAGTTTGTCTAATGATATAAACTGTTGGAGCTTCATTGACCTCAGAGGTTCAATCCCATTTTCTACCAGTTAACATGTGTTTCCTAACTTGAAGTACAGGCACAGTCAGGCCCAGCGGAAGATTTAAAATCAGTCTGGAGGTCACTGCAGCTACATGCTTCACTATACAAAAATAAAAAAAAAAATAAATAAAAAAAGATGTTGGTGAGGTTGCTGTTTTACCCATCTCAGGAGAGGAACTTTGTAGGAGGTCAGTAAACAAGTAGAAGGAGGCTAACTTTCACCCCAAGCCGGGGGTTTCCTGTCCCTCCCTACCCCTTTTACAGTGAAGCCTTAGAAGGATTACATTGATTTTTCTCATTCATTTGCTCTTGTCCCTTAGGTGAAAAGCTCATGAGATTTGGCTATCCAGATATCCCCTTTGATATGAACCTAACCTATGAGAAGGAGGCTGAGCTGATGCAGTCTCACATGATGGACCAAGCCATCAACAATGCAATCACCTACCTTGGAGCTGAGGCACTTCACCCCCTGATGCAGCACACACCAAGCACAATTGCAGAGGTGTCCCCGGTCATCAGCTCAGCTTACGCTCAGGTCTATCATCCGAACAGGATAGAAAGGCCCATTAGCAGGGAAACAGCTGACAGTCACGAGAACAACATGGATGGCCCGATCTCCCTCATCAGACCAAAGAGTCGAACCCAGGATAGAGAGGGCTCCCCCAGCAATAGCTGCCTGGATTCTACTGACTCAGAGAGCAGCCACGAAGACCGCCAGTCCTACCAAGGAAACTCTGCCTTAAATCCCAAGAGAAAGCCAAGCCCGGCTTATATGAAGGAGGACGCCAAGGCTTTGGATGCCACAAAAGCTTCTAAGGGCTCTTTAAAGGATATCTACAAGGTCATCAATGGAGAAGGGGAGCAGATTAGAGCTTTCAAGTGTGAGCACTGTCGCGTCCTTTTCCTGGACCATGTCATGTACACCATCCACATGGGCTGCCACGGCTACCGGGACCCGCTAGAGTGCAACATCTGTGGCTACCGAAGCCAGGACCGCTATGAGTTCTCGTCGCACATAGTCCGAGGGGAGCACACATTCCACTAGGCCTTCTCATCCAAAGGGGACTCGTATGAAGTAGAAGAACTGCACATGAAGAAATACTGCACTTACAATCCCACTTTTTCCTCAGACATTGAGACGCCTATTTTGTTGTTGTTGCTGTTGTTGTTGTTGCTGTTGTTTAATTATTATTATTAACCTTATTTTTTGTGGACCCAACCTCATTTGCTCTGCCCAGCTTAAGAATGGAAAGAAGGAAGGGAAGGGATAAAACAGGGGATTGTTGTTGCTGTCACTTTTTGGTGAGTGACCTGCCTCGCTTTCTGTGGGAATTGAAAGGCAGTCCGTTTCTGTCTCAATCAGCTGTACATCATGTCCTGTTTCGGGATATCGCTCAACCCTGCTAGGTGCTTTAAAGTCCCAATGAGATGCCACTCGTACAATTTCAGATGAATAGGTAGAAACATTTTGGAGGAGAGCCTTTGTCAAACGTGTAGATACGGTGCAGGGTGTTGGTGGCTGAAGGAGGGGGGAACTTTATTCTGCAGAATGAACAATTATTTTTAAAGCAAAACTGTTAGGGGTTTAGGAGCACGAATCAAAGTCGATATTACTTTCTAGGGTGAGCTGTTTTCCTGGGTTCAGTGTGTATTGCCCCTCTAGAATGTTTAAAAAAAAAAAAAGAAAAAAGAAAGAAAAAAAAAGAAATGTATGTCTTAACACTGTACCACATTACAGCAGTTTAGTTTCATAAGTCTGAGGGCCTTCTGTGGTAAGTCCGAGGCTTTGTATTTTTATTTTCCTTAACTTATGAAGCACCTTTTTTAGAATTGTTGATTTGCTGTTACTCCATGCCTATGTGTTGACTCACTGGCTTCTTAGAGACCCTCGGGAGCCTTACTTACTTAGTTGCACCCTATGTTTTAAGAAACAGCATTTAGAAATAACATTTAAGCTTGCTTCTGGGACAGTAAGTAGCCTAGGAGTGGGTGAGAGAGTCTGTAGTTTACTCAAGAGGTTCTGCTGCTCATCTGAAATAATTTTGTTTTAAAATTACAGATTTTAAAATGACAAAAGTACTAGTAGCAAAGCATTCTTTAAATATAGGTGTATATAGAGATATATAATTATATAAATAATTTCTCATTCTATTACCACAGTGTTAACCTCTTGGCAACAGCCTAAACTAAGACTTGCAGTTGGGAAAATGCTAGGATCCAGATCCTTGGCCAGCATTCATCCTCTTGGCTCCATTGAATTTGGTGGAACTACCCCAACTACTTCAGCTACATCACAATCCGAGCCTTGACCATTTTTTCTCCTTTTGACATCTTAACTAATTTTGACAACTTGCTAATTCATGGAACCAGTGACTTGCTTTTGGTTTTAAGTCATCAATTCTGCTTTAATTTAGGGGTGGAAGTGTTTGCAGGTTTTGCTAGATAGCCTTTGCTCTGGGAGAGCACAGAAGCCCTGCAAATGAACAGATCACATATGACCTTCCTTACTTCTTCAGAAAGTGATACATGGAGATGCAGGTGCTGTGCTTTGATTTGGTTTTGCAGATGTAATTTTTATTCCCAATTTATTGATTTTATTCTAGGGAAAACAAATGGAGAAAGAAACTCCAGAGCAAGTCCTTGAATTACAGACTGGACAAGGGAAAAAAAAACACCACCAATCTGTTTTGTTTCCTTTCTTTCTCTCCCAATAAAAAACAAAGCCAGCAACCACCCAGCAAGTTGCAGGTTACATCAGTAAAAACTAGGCTTAAACCTACATGACAGATTGCCATTGAAACCCAACTGTTTGTACCAATCACAATTGAAATGTTGTTGTTTGGCAACAAGAGCACAGCTTGAGAATGGAAAGATCTGCATGGGTTTAACCCCCTCTGTGCACACGGTCTCCATGCGCTTGGTGAGACCTTTTCCAAAGTATAAAGTTACTAAAGTATAAAAGAGAGAGCAAGATCAGGCCATAATGAATTCCCATCTGCTCACTTCAATCTGCGTACTCGATGCATATGCCAGTTTGCTGTTCGTTTTGAGGGTACTGGGTTTTTTTTTCTTCTTCTCTTCCTAGACCTGGAGCATTTGAAAGTAGGAGCTGAGTGGTATTGATTGAAATCTTTTTATGGTGACATTCTTGGCAGCTAGAACCTGTGTTTAGAAAGGATACAGTAGATCATGGCCAGATTACCTGATGACTGCTTCCCAGCACTGAAATGCTATTAAGTAGGAGCTGGTAAAGTCTTGCAGTAGCCTATTAATTATAATACAATATGGAGAGAAATGTCATCTTGTGTAATGTGAGACCTATCAAGGCTGGGAATATACAGGCTTTGGAGAGACAGATTTAAAGACCTATTCCCAACATTGTTCTTAATGTTGTTGGGTTTCTCCCTCCTCCTTCTTTCTTTGTCCTAATGTAGAGGAAACTCAGGCAAATGAACTGCTGCCATCCTCCAGACCATTCTCATTTTCTTGTGCTTGGTGCAATCAAAGGACTTTGTGCAGGAATAAAACAAGGAGATGCTGGAGGGCATCACTTCTATTCCATACGGCTGCTTCTCTGCCGCTATGAAGGTTGGCTTAGGAAGCGGCCAGCCATGTTCTGCATCAGGATGTGCTTGCAAATTCAGAAAAGAGGGGTTGCTTTTACAGCATGCCACCAAAAAAAAAAAAAAAAAAAAAGTGGTTGTGATATCTGCTGAGACAGGAAAGATCTTTCAAGAACAATATGCAAAGGGAAAGATGCTGGCCCTGAAGGTCACTAGGCTTACATGGGCCTCCAGAAAGACATGTGCCTGAACCAGAGAAAAGGGCTGCTGGCAATCCCTTTTCAGTCTCTGGGGGACAACACTACGTATTCCCTTCTGTGGTCAGTGGAAAGAAAGTGGGCTACGGTTTCTTGGAATAGGTAGCACTAGGGAAAAAGTGTTAAAAAATTCTGCCCGTGTTTGGGAAAGCACCAGAATACGGGAAAGGCAGAGAATCTCTTGTGTATCCACAAATAAGTTAGCTGCAATTATATCTGCAGTTCGTTAGTGTGCACTTTCCTTCACTGATGATTCATTGATACCTCCTGTAGTGTATATTCCGTAGATGTTTAGAAGATCAGATGGGGAGGCTCAGCGGTTTAGTAGCTGGCTTCAGTTAAGCCCAACTTCTTGTTCCAATGGTAGCTTGCATGATCTGTACTGAAGCACTGCCCTGTCCCGGTATCACAGGCACAGAGAACTGGGGAGGCAGTGGGGAGACCGTCTGGTTTAGTTATGTCTCAAAACCCACATGTTTTGGAGAGTAAGAAGCCAGAGGGGTTGCATTAATTTTTGTTATCAATGTCCTTTTCAGAACACTCACTGAAGTTTTTCATCCTAGAGCTAGAGGAAGGAGAAAGATTAAATTCTTGTTCAAATTTTGAACAAAGTTTTGGACTAGCATTTATTGTAGCCTTCACTTCCTACTGAAAAAAATTGGAGGGTTTTAGATAAAGCAATTTGCCCCTACACGGAAGTGTGCATTATGGGGCCTCAGAGATCTTTTTTTTTTTTTCCCCCTTGCTTGCTCTCTGCAGATTTCTAAGAAAAGCTCTTGAGTTTTGTCAAGTCCATTAGTCATTCACAGTGTACTAGGAATTTCAGGAGATAATCCTTGGCCTGCGGATCCATTTGTTCTAAGTATTTAGTGTTGGAAATCAAACCTGGCTGATTTTTATTGGACTCTCTTGAAATTCTTGGAATCAGGTTTCCAGTTAAAAACATGCATTTGCAAATTTAGAATTGGCTTCCTGTGAGCATTCCCCATTTTAATTAAAAAAAAAAAAAAAAAAAGCCATTGCTGCACACATCCCTGCCAGTAAACCCTTTTGCTTCTTTTTACATCAAAAATGGCAAGATTCTGACTCAATTTAAGGTATTGCAAGCCTATTAATTGAACTAGAAGTGTGACTGCTTATTCTGCTCTTGGTATGATCCATATTCTTGGAGCAAAGGGCATTATCTATATATCTGCTGTTATGGCCAATGAATTTTACAGCCACCTCTCTTTGCAATCATTTAGGAGTGCACACCAAAATATATAGCATTTTTCAGTAAAGCTAGCTCTTTACTCAGTAACTTATGGGATTAAAACAATTTTATTCTCCTTAAAAAGTGCTTCCATCTATGATGTGGTGTGAAAGGTATCTAGGCATTAACCTCTATTGGTCTGTATTAGAGAGAAAGAACCTAAATGTGTTAATTGGCCTGATTTTTTAATGGTAGTGGTTTCTACAATGTGAGGACAGAGCTCACAAAATAGCCATGTGGAACTAAAGTATATTTGGTAAACAGTGAAGAAATTCTCGATTTTAAGAGTTCCCAAATTTCTTTCTGTTTACAAGGGCATTCCTAAATTGGGGCTGTCAGATATAAAAGGAGACCACGAATTAAACCAAACCCTTCAAAACTGGCCTTTAATATAGGACATTACTACTGTTGTCTAGGTGCAGAGCTAGCTTTTTCATATTTGAAAGAAGCCAGACAACAGACGTTCCTTCTTCCAGAAAGAAACTTTGGTGATAATTTAGGGAAAGGTGCTTATTTCAGTCAAGGACAAGAGCCCCAGTAATATAGTTTCTTCGCTACATAATACTCCTTTCCTTAACTCTTCGCTGTGCATTATTAATGTAATGAGGAGGGAGGAGGGAGGCTGCACTGATACCTGAGTCGCCTAAACTCAGCATGGGATTTTAGGGAAAGTGTGACAAAATTGGCTTTGATGTTAGAAATTTGCATCTTAGCTTGGCTTAGTATCATTTAAAAACAAAAATGGATGGCAGTAATGGCCTGCAGTCTAGGGCAGCTGGAGATTTTGAGAAAGTATATTTATATATATGGTATTGTATAATTAGATATATGCTTTATTGTATATGTGCCTTTTTCAAATGCATTTTGGAAGCTCGTGGTGTCGTTCATGATATCCTACCATACCCTTTCAGAATGCACGACAAAAAACAACCCAAAGTAAACATCCCTTCTCCTATGGCGTAGTGAGGCAGATCCCTCTTCCCTTCTGCACCCTCCTCAGCAGCTTGACCGGGAGAGAGGGCCATCTTGATCCTTTGCTGTGAGATTTCCTGGAGCCAGCTGGCTTTTTAGGAGCAGGAAGGGCTGAAAATTGCCCTAGCAAAGGGCATTCCAGCTCTCCAGCCAGAGCTGGTCTCAGAGCTGGTCCCAACCAACACAGCGTCCCCAGAGCGACACTGAGACTCGCTGCAAAAGCCCCCGGGTGCCCGTTGCCCTGCAGCGTGCCAGGGCAGCGCGCTCCTGTTTCTCCCCCTCCAGAGCTTTAAGTAAAGCAACTCTCGAAAGTGGATTTTGCTGTGCTTTTAAGTTCCCGCTTAGGAACAGGAGCAGACTTTAAAGCATCTGCCGCTTGCTTCAACCTGGAAGAAGAAATCCAGCAAGAACAAAAGTCCTTTGGAAATGGTTTGCAAGTTTGACTGCCGTGCTGCTGCCGCCCTAATAACTGACAGAGAGATGAGAGAAGCCCACCTGTAGAAGATGTTGTGGGGGTTTATTAGCTGGAACACTTTGCTGAAAAGCGCCATGTTTCTTTTGGTACTTTCCTGGCTGGTTGGTGACCTAGTTTCAGATCTAGTTATTTACCCTGCACGGACGGGCGCAGCATCTAAGCGTGCCGGCCTGGGCAGGGAGGGGACTAGGCCAGCGTGCTTTCGATCAGACCCCGAGCCCAGCTCCTCGGCACCTCTCCGCTGGCTTCAGGGCCCACAGCAGTCACAGAGAGTATGTGGAAGGAGGAATTAGGTAGGAAAGAGGTAGAATTTGTTTCATAGTAAATATATTCCCTTTTACCCCATTAAGAGTTGTCCAGAAGTGGAGGTCAAGGAGAACGTCACTCTAATTTACCCTCCTACAGCCATGCCTGGGAGTGATTTCTGTCCTTCTCCTCCACTGAGGCTCTGAAGTGAACAGAGGACAGTCAGGAGGAGGTGGTGCGCTGACGTTTTGCCATGCTGCACGCTTAACAGGCCAAGACAACAATAAAACTGGTATCTGTTTAAGTCACCTAGGTGTTCAGTTGATCATGCAGACAGGCATTCCCGGTTCCTCTTTGCTTCTGGCCTTTGGGAAGGTGGTTATCAGTGTGCTCGTGTGGATCCTCATCTGGGAGGATAACTGCCCATGCTCTCTCCTTCGGTAAAAACTTTTCCTTTACATACAAATCAGGGGACCTAATGGATAGAAATGACCATTTCAACAAAGACTTACATTGCTGTGGTAAAACCTAATGTTATTTATACAGTTACAAAAAAAAAATACTGTTATGTATTTGCTAGCAGTATGTGAAGTATTTTAACAGAGTGAATGATGGCGAAGTTAATTGGATCATGTCTTGAGAGGGGCTCGCATGATGTGGATGGACTCTGTTGGGAGAAAGGGAGAGGCTTGGCCCGAAGCTTGGGCAGATGCTTCCTTCCTGCAGCAGGTGTTGATTTAGGCGACTGCACTGCAGCCCAAGAAAACATTTGAGCACGCGATTAGCCTGCTGCCGTCCCTTCGATTAGATCTGGAAGCGCACAGGAGCTTCGCAGTTCGCCGTGTGCTTAATAATTACCATTATTAGTGAGATCGGGGCCTTGCTTGCTAAGTGGTGGGGCGCAGCAGCTCTGGTTAGGCCTCAGTCACCAGCTCCCAGTTGGCGGGGCTCTGTGGGGAAGGTTCGCTTACATTTGTGTAGTAGCCTTAATCCCTCGCGCTCAGCGGTACGTGAATACCGGTAGCCTCTCGTCTGTATTATCAATCACAGATGAAATACAGACGCCTCCCGCAAGGCACGGTGGAGAGCACGACTCCGTTATTGGCACAACGAGGCCAGTTTGCAGTAAATTGGGCCATTTAGTTTTACCTCAAGTGACATCGAATAAGAAAAGCTTCTTGAAGGGTAGAGGTCACTGAATCCCCTACTATGCACTTACTGGGATTTGACATTGCTTACTGGAAATGGATGTTCGTTCCTGAACACACTGTAACAAGGGAAGGACTTTTTGGTTATTTTTGTAGTCGCTCAGATTCTGAAACTGTGATCAATTATTTGACGAATTGTCAAGTGTCCTCAGAGCTTGAACATATTCACTTCCTCTGCCATGTAGCAGTCTCCTCTGGCTTTCAGTGGTTTTCTCTTTCTTTCTCCCCCTTTTCCTTCTCTGAGCTTTAAGTCTGGGCCTGCTCATATCTCCTGTAGCTTTGGGCTGTCTAAGGGTTCTGGGGTTTGTTTTTTGTTTGGGTTTTTTTGGGGGGGGTTTTTTTGTTCATTGGCTGTACAGTCTGTTTACATATTTTTGTACTCAAGCGTAGTTTTATATTAAAAACAGGAAAAAGAAAAAAAGATAGTTGATTTGAGGAAAAAAAAAATATTGAGGTACATATTCTTTGTAACACTTTAAAGATCTAGGGTACCTTCCGAGATGATTCCACAGTGATGTAATTACTGTATATTTGCCTTCCTTTTTAGTTGGTTTTATTTTCTGGTTGTATTTTTTTTTTTTTCCTAAAATGTATATCTTTCTATGAGAAACTGGAAACTTTTAATGCAAATGTTTAGAAAGACTTAAAATTGTAAAGTAAAAAAAGTCATATAATTTTTTTTTTCCTGCTGGAAGAAAATGCTTTAAAAAAAGTTTTACTACTGTTGTATTCCAGGGTGGGGGTTACCAACCCCAGATTTGTTTCTTATGCTTTGTTCTTGGATCCTGCTTTCTAAACATGCTTATTGCAGAAATGGATGATTTGCTTATATTAGTTTAAAAAAAAAAAAAATTCACCAACAAAACCACCTTTTTGGGTTATTTTTCTGTTCAAGTGCAATACTTTCCCTGACGTCTTATTAATGTACAATGATTTCTTTTTTCTTTCCTCAGTCTACACAAATCAGTGAAACAAAATGCTCTGTCTTAAATACATTCAAAGATAAGGTTCAACTAACTACGTGAATTAAGATTGTGACTGACAAAAGGTGAGAAACTAAATTAAGGTGAAAGCCCATACCTTAACTCCTGTTTTTATTTGACATTGAAACATATCCAGTGTATGAATTAAGGACATACCTGTTCTTGCCTCTTCCTTCATTTTCTTTTATAATTGCAGCTTTCTTTTTAAGTAAAGCACTTAATATTGATGTTTATTAAAAATAACAAAAAAAAAAAAAAAAAAAGCTCTTTTGGTCTGATCCAAAACCCACTCAGTGGAGACTCTTGTTGACTTTGATGATGGATTTTGGATTAGGCCTAATGTCTTAGCTAGGGCAAAACTGCCATTTACTCTAATGGGAGAGATTTGCCTGCATAAGAATTACAGGACTCGTGTCCTTTATCTACCTGAGAGACCAGAAAAGCTTCTTTAGACTTGTCCTTGTCTTATATAAGTTTAGATGGGACTTGTTTTACATATCATACATATTTATATATAGTGTATTTTTAATGCCTTTTTTTTTCCCCCAGTAGACTGAAGCCGCTGTTCTGTAAATATGTATTTAGGTACGTAATAAAAAAAAAAAAAATCCCGTTGAGATTTCTTTGAAAGGCAGTTACTGCGCATGCACAGTAGCCACTTTTGTCTTTTAAATTTGTATTTAAGATGTTTCTTTTTAAAATAACAAAGGTGAGGAGACTGTATCCTGTTCTGATTGATTGCCAAATTATTTCCCAGACTCTTGCGTTTGAGTTCAAAAAGAAAAATGCATTTGGTGGGCGACTGTTGCAGTTGCCCACAGGTTCATGCTCCTTGGGCCAAATTCTGGTAACCTCACGTAGGTTGTTCAGGTCCTCCCCCAAACAGGGACCGCACTGAAGCAGTGGGATCACAGCAAAGCACGCACCATTTTGTGCATGTAATTTCAGGCTATCAGGTCTGACCTCTTTGTCACGGCATCTTCCCTGCCTCATACAGAGTTGCACTCTGCCCACTTTAGTGCTGTTTTCCTGAAGCAAGCCGGGTGAGTAATCTGGCAAATGACCACTTTTCTCCCAGGTTACAAACTTTTAGTTCTGTGACAGATGTTCTGAGCTCAAATCTTTCAAAATAAAAAAAAATAAAAAAAAATAAAATAAAAAAATAAAACCAAACAAAAACAACAGAGAAATCAGAGTTTATTCCAAAAGCCAGTGAAGACACTGGGAATTGTCCCATTGCTCTACGTGGTCATTGGAACATGCTCTTACAAAAGGAGTTCAGAAATGATCACTATGACAGTGGTGCATGTGAGCAACCCTAATGTAAACCTGTATCCCCCTGCTAAAAACGTTTTGCCGCTATAGACTGAACTATGGGACTTATTTTTTTTCCTTCTTAGTATACATGCATACATATGGTTCCACATCTGTATGTGTGTACTCTGTACATGTGTGAGTGTTGTACAGCCATGTGAGAGTGTGAGTCTGTATGTGTGTATAAATAAAAGAAGCTGCAGAAACTTTGTAATACTTTGTGAAAAGGATTATATTATAAAGGTTTGTACTGTCTTGAGTGCACAGCTACTGGAATAAATGTAGGGAATCTCAGGAACAAGCATATAATTTGTCCAAGAATTATTTCTTCTCAGAAGTGTAAGTGCAGTTTTTAATTCTGTATATTATTTAATATTTTACCAATAAAAATAAACTTCTGACACGAAAGGGGTTTCCATTCAAGCTTTCTGGAAACATTGGTGTATACATACAGTTTTCTTTCTTGCAGCAGGAAACACGCATGGGAATTTGGCACTTCAAATGAATTGCATTTCTACCTGATAACAAATCCTGTTAATTAACTAGAGAGACTAAATGCGTTATGAGTTGGGGTTATGAGTATGGATTATGAGACTGGCGAATTGGGCACAGATCCACTTTTAATATTCATTGAAGCTAATGACATTCCCTTCATCAGCTTCAGCATGAGCTAGAGAAGTATTCCCCCTAAGGTCCTACTACGTAAAATGGTGGCATTGGTCACCTGCCAGTTGGTCTACCATGTTTTTGAAATGAGTTAGTGGCCCAAGGTCCAACTTTTTCTAGAAAACACTCAGACCACGTAAACAATTCTTTTGAACGCCTTCCCTCAGCATGGGTTTTTGGCTGAGTTCCCCTCTGCTGTATCCAGAGGTGATCTTCTCAGTAGGGATTTATTGGGTAGTTCATAGCACTTAACTTGTTCTTTCTTTCGTAATGCAGCTATCAATCTGGTAGCATTCACAGTACAAACTTCAGAATAAAAGGAAAATCTCATGAAGCCTTGTAAGTTGTTTGTTGTTTGTTTTAAGAATCTCTTGTAAAGTCTTGGTTAAAGATTAACCAGCCTCTCCCCATACTAAAAGTGTTCATCATTGACATGAGAACGGAAACTCCTTAAGATATCATCTGAATAAAACTTAATCTTCCTTTAAGTCATGTTTGATGTATGTTGTCTCCGAGGAATGCTTTTGTTCGATGAGCAGAATTTCCCATTTTCTTTTGCTCAGGGTTGCCAGATTACTGATTTTGCTTCAGAAAGATGCAAGATTCAGCTAATGGAACAGTCCAAATATTTAATGCCTGAAGGAGAAATCATGTTGTACCATTTTAAGACAGAAATGACTGGCTTGACCAACTGGAGGTGGTGATGCTCTTTTCATTGACTTCAGATAAGGGTCTGAGAAGATGAGGGGAGAGCTCACAGGTAGAAACTAAATGACTGAAAATCATTAAGGCTGCTGAGTCACTTGCAGGAGTGAGATTCTGTGCATGGCCTCATGTTATTAAGGAAGAGAGTCTTAAAAATCTGGCCGCCATTCAGGGCCAGCAGGTTGTGCTTGTTCAAGTGTCTGGGTGAGAGTCATACCACGGTGTACCATCGCCTTTTTCTCCAGACCACCCTGTCAGCAGCTGCAAGCAAAGGGCAGGATGACCTCACCCATTCAAATCTGTCTAGGCAGCAGGGAATCGTGGCTAATCCTTCCCCTGCATCGGTTTTGCTGGGAAACTTACTCTACTGAAAACAGCCTTTTCCTGCTTGATCGTAACAGAGGCTTAAAAATTACTCCAGTGATCAGTGTCTGCATATGCTGTCATCGTCAAGTCCCAATTTGCCCTATGGGAGGCAACTGGTTTCAAAATACTTCGTCATTTTCTCTGTTAGTGGATCAAATGATGTAATTGCAGCGGGTCTTTTAAACTGCAGCATCACCCTTCATGTTGATCGACTGGATCAATCTAGTAGCCAGGTAGGCGACCTATTTCTGACCTGCCTGTCCAGCACCTCAGCATTAAGCTGAAATTCCCCTCGTCACCAACAGGCCGTGACAGCGCAAGTGAATTTTGAGCAGCGTGCTCTGACAAGTGCCTTCTGCAGCTTTACCAAAACCAATATAGTTTTCCCAGTTAATAAAGGTTTAAGTGTTGGTTCCTGGCTTTCACTACTATGGTGCTAATATTTCTATTTTTATGCAGTACTTTCAAGAAATTACTAAAGCTGAGGGTAAACTTGTGTTTTTAAAACGTGGTGAATCAAAGTACATTTTTCTCCATCTCTGTATTCGAATGTCATATCCCAGCCCTCCAATGAATCATTTCCCACCAAGACACCACAGAATATGTAACAGAACCATGTTAATGGGAGGCAACGGTAGGCCTTCAAAATTGTGTTATGAAACTCACAATAATCGAGGGACTAAAAATAAATTTTGCTGGGATTGCAGTTTGAACATGCTTGATTTTTTTTTTTTTTCTTTTTAGTCAACCCTAATGTCGTTAGTCCTCAGTAAACCTAGCTTTACCCTTCTGCCCTTCAGTGCTTATTTTTGTCTCTTCTTCGTGTATCATATAAGCAAGTCGTAATTTCCAGCATGCAATTATCAGTGTTTATTTTTCTTCACAGCAGAGTACCTTAAGAGCCACAACGACTTCTGGATTCAATGAAATATGAGTTGAAAGGATTACTGTGCAAGTACTCAGGTCGCTTAAAATTTAAGGGTAAGAATGAAAGCTCTTTTCAAAGGAATATACTTGTGAAATAGCCTGTGTGTGTCCTATTAATTCCTGGTACAGAGATTAGGGATGGTGTCCCAGAGTACAACATTTCCCAGGGATTTCTGTCAGTGGAGAAACTGAGCCCTTCTAATGAGACTGTATAAATGCTCAATATTATCTCATTATTTTTCATTAATCCGCGCACACCAGCCCGCCTCCACACGCTGTAATTCCGTGTTACCACCCATGTTCACATTAAAATAGGAACAGATTATACAAGACTCCCACACAAATCGTGAACCTCTATCCCTTCTGATCTGTCACCGGCCATCCCTGGGACAGAGGAACCTCTTCCCGAGGGAAGAAATCATCTTTAACCCTGGCAGCCCAGCCCTTCAGAGCTAAACGCCTGTTTTTATTCCTGGCAAACACTACTGTGGCATCCAACATCTGAGCCTGGATGAAACTACCCTGTCAAAACTGATTTTTAACAGAAAATTGCTTTTCAATGAACCCATTCTCTATGGAAAGTGTCTGGTTTTCATAGATTTGGGAGGATTTGGGGATTTTTTTTGCTCAATAAGAAAGCCTGAAACTCTAAACCCTCCAAAGGTTTCTGGGTTATTTTGTTTGGTTTCAAGAGGAAATACTTCCCTGCCCTCAACTCCTGTTTTCATATCAGTTCAAATAATGTCAAGACACTATTTGCTGCTCTTTCCCATTATTTTTGTTACTTTTCCTGTTTCAGGCTGCCTGTGTGTAGTTTATAGGGCGTGGTGAGGAATGTAAATTATTATTTTCATGTAGGTGTGGTAGCTATTCAGTTGTAAATCCTGTTTTCAATCCTTCTGACTATTTTATTTGCGATCTGTAATATTGATCTGTTCTCAGGGCAGAGAACCCTGCAATCTGTCAGGAGCAGGGACTTTTATTCCTTGCTAAAATAAAGCATTCAAAGCACTCCCAGAAATCTCTGAGATGGAGAAGAAAAAGAGATCTTGCTCGAAGCCCGTCTCTTTTTTTTTTTTTTTTTTTCTCCCTCTTTGAAACAAGTAGAGGAATTTGTTTTTGCAGTTGATTTGTTTTTATCAGTTAGCTGCAAAATCTGACCGGCCTCCCTTTTCAAATTCATCTGCCATGATAGCCTGCCACTGGCTGTCTCTTGGTGACTGATTTTAAAAAAACAAGTGTAAAGGTTTGCCTCTGAATGTGATTCATGACGGTGGAGAAACAAGACTAATCTACAAAAGGGAGCTCTGCAGTTGCTGTTGGGCTCGAGTAAAGTTGTCAAACTGTTTTCAGTTCCAGGCGAGCCGTAGCAGACATGCCTGAAACACAGCTGTATTTTCACACAAGCTGTGAAGAGGCATTTTGGCAGCCCGCTGTCAGCAGTACTGCAGATGCTCTGGCTCTCCAAAACCTTTTTCTGAACCGGTCCCACCTTAGGAGGGACGAGCTGCTGTGTGTCACAAGGAGGTACAGCACCTGAAGGACCGGACCCTCAGCTGCTACAAGCCTACATGGCCTGGAGCTAAGCTGATTTACCCTGTTTCTCTGCAAGATGCAAGTGCTCCTCTGAGCTCTTACGGGCATGCTGTCATCTGTGCATGTCCTCTCGTATGTACCTGTTCTGGCGTTGGCCATATAACCACCAAAATGGGTGATTTTGAGACAGAATCTACCTGTGTTAGTGCAACTTGACTTCTAGCTGTCAGTTCAGTCTCTATCTCATATATGGATAAATCCAGACATCTAGGAGTACAGTCATCTCAGATTGTATTTATTTATTTATTTTAACTGTTAGCTTGAGGCATGTACGGTCCTTGTGCCTGAGGCTGTGGCTGGTATCAATCATTGTTCTCCGTGAAAACTAAAGTTTGGGTGTTGCATGTTGCACACTCAAAACTGATGGCCACAGCTGACTGTTTTGGCCAGAGTACTGTGAAAAATAAGGAATATAGTTGTCCGTGGATACCTCTGTATATTTTTATCTATCAATGAGATGTTTCGATGGCTGGCCTGAAAACAACCCAAGTCCTACCAGCTTGAAAAGCTTATCCTTTTACTGAAGTGGCAGAAATGTTTGGGCAACAATTGCATTTCCCGAGCATGGTTCGGATGCCTGCAGCACATACTGAGTGTTATGCTGCTGCTGTGTGGCCGTGATAAGGCATTTAAAGTGCTTTTTCTTGGGAGTTCTTTTCAAAAATTAATTTCTTCAGTCAAATGTTCTCTTTATTTGCCTTCAGCTTCCCCCCCTTTCCTCCAGTAAGAAAACAGAAGTTGTCAGTAGACATTAGAATACAGCAAGGTTTAAATCAATCCAGGTTGATGTTGATTGTTTGCATGATGTTAGTTCTTAGAAGCCCTTCAGAGCTCAGTGGTGTTCTAGCACAGAGCAAAAATAGGTCCTAGCTAGCACTAACGGTTTTATCATCTAATTATAAAAAGAAACCAAGCTTCTTCTCATTTTCAGAAGTCCAAAGATATTTTTGTATTTCTATTCTGACTCCTTTATTTGTCAAAGCATGGATACCAGACTTGGAGACAGTATTCCAGTAACTGTCCTTCAAGCATCTTGCTGCTTCTTGAGACTATTCCCCGTGTACTTACATATGGGTATATATGGAGATATATATCCTCGTGTCCTGACGAATGGCTTTTCAGTACTTGTGGAGCAGTGAGCTGTGCTTATGATTGTGCATCGCACTTTCACCCTGTGTTTAGCTGACCTCTCAGCTTTGGCTGAATCACTGCTTTTCAGAATACAACCCCCCTCCTTATAAACGTGGCCAGCATTGCTGGTCCTTGGGTGTCTGATCTGAAGCTGAGATGTACTAAAACACATGTTGGTCAAATGAGTCCAGCTACCCAGCAGATCCAGGTGGCTTTGGATAACTGACATGCTAATCTTTATCATGCTCTCACAGAGCTGCCTCATCTGTGAACATTACTGGCTCTATTTCTCTGGGGTTTTTGTTAGATCTTTTGATAAGATATTAAATGATCTGGGTCAAAACCAGATCTGCATGGGGTCTTGCTAGAAACACTGCAGCTGGATGATGTCCTGTTTGCAGTCCCTACTGGAAACTCTCTGGTACATAAGTGGGCTCTGATCCTTTTAATACATGAGCATTGATTTTTCTGTTTTCTTCCAAGAGGGGGAAAGCGATAACAGTATCAATAGGATACCATTTTACACTGGCAGTATCTGCTGGAAAGGAAGTTTTTAAGATTAAGCTGGTGTGATGCAACTTGTGCAGGATACTTCAGTTGCTCTTAGGAGACAACTTTATGTAACAGATGAAAGGCAAAGGACTTCTTGGGTTTGGTATAGACTCAGTTATAAAAGAAAACTTAAGGTCTTAAGGAATGGTTTTGAAGATAACATCGCTAGCCAGTTCATTCAGCTTCACATGCAATTGCTGATATGTGAGTGACCTCTGGCTCTCCCATCCTGCCAAATTCAGATGATTGCAATACTGCCCACGTACTTAATTCCCTTGTATATATTTCTTGGTTGCTGAGACTACTTTGAGACCCAGGATGTTAACAGGGAGACCTTTGCTGTTATTTCAGGCTGCTCTGTGCACATGTAAGCTAGGCTGAATAAACCACGGATGACCTCTGATACAGTTTTATCCTTAGTCGTTTGCCCTCATTCCGCTACCAAGCTTACACACCACCAGAATCCCTAACCTGAAGTTTCTTTTTAGGGAAAAATGGTGGTGGAATAAGCCAAATGGTGATTTTATAGCACAACAGTTCTCCCACTGCTGCTCTCTCAGGGTACCCTCTAATTTGTCATCCTCAGAGCCTTTGCACCACTTGGCTCATCCTGTTCCGCACTGGACCAAAAGGAGGGTTTAGTGCAAGGCACCATGCATCTATCTCGAGAGGTATTTAGTCAGGGGTATTCCACAACAGCTATTTTGGGCTATTTCCCCACATAGAGAAGCTCTAGTGCTTATCTCGATGGAACGAAAACCAGGCCTGTTGTTCTAGATAAAATGCTTTCCCCTCCAACTGCCTGATGGCTTATCTCTGGTCTTGCAGCATCACTCGTAACCCTTCTCCTGACCCACTTAACTTTCTGCTTTTAGCAGAGCTCAGGTGGGGGCAGGGAGACTTGATTAATGAATAATATTCACTTTCTTTTAATGTGAAAAACTCTTCAATTGCTTCATGCTCACATAATTAGGAGAGAAATCTCTATTCTTAATCAGCTGATAAATTATCTATGGGCAGAGCTTTAAGAATGTTTCTGGTGCATTAGGTTCATAGAAATTATTGGGTTTCAAGCATTTTCAGGAATCTGCTAACAAAGAAAAGAATTCTAATAATATCATTTGACACTTGTCACCTTGTTTTCTTTGCCTGTTTAAAAACAAACCAAATCTGTGTTATCTCTTTTCCATATCCAAAGCAATTTCTATGAAATCAATATTTTAACAAGCATAGCAATCTACTAGTGCTTGCCTTTTGAGCTTTGAAATATAGATAAAGACTGAATATAGGTAGTCAATGCAGTGAGTGCATTGTCTCTTAAATTTCAGTTTCAGCCCAGTGACAGGTACAGCCAATGCAAGCTTGTTTGTTAATTTATTTGTAATTAAGCTGGTACTTTTAAGCCATTTCCTAGTGAATGATTGTCTATCAAAAAGTTTTTATCAGCTGGAGGTGACTGATGATAATTCAGGCAGTTTCTTGGAGAGCCACCACATGTGTAGTTAAACAGAATTCAGCCAGGTCTCCTTTTGGAATGTTAATTTTTGCGAATGCCTCCGTTCTACACAGCGTGGCAGGGACTGCTCAGAAAATGCTCCTCTCCCTGGATCTGTGTGCAAACAAATCCAGCAGTGTGATAGAGACAATCCTGTTCATCTGTTGCCACTGGATGGTCTGGCGAAACAAGGAAGCCTAAAAAATTCTGTTAGTTGTGAGTAAGATTATGAAACGTTGGGACTCCGGACCCTCGAGGGTAGACTGCTGGAGAGGAGGCCATGGACACTGCAGCTGAAGTCATGGTTATGAAGTGGGACTAACAGAAGGGTTTTCCCCTTCCTCCCCAAACCAGTTTAAGGAACTGGTTAGAGGGCTGCCAAGGTGCTGGTGACAAGATGCTTGGCTGACTTTAGTTTCAGCTCCAAGGAGAGGAAAGAAGGGGTGTAATCATGTGCACAGCCAACTTGTAAGGGTTGTCACCAGGTTCTGGTTTTGGGAAATGGCAAAACAAGCAAGCAAATACAGTTAATGAGTATCTTCACGTGGCGCACAGCTTTTCGCATTCTTGCATTTGTCGTCATTGCTTCCAGTGATCGTATGAAATGTCACCGTTACACCCACTGCTTCCCAAGGACAATTTCACCACGTCACCTTTGACTTTATTTTTTTTTTTCCATGCATTCATTCATAGGTGGAGAGGAAGAACGAAACTTGCTTTACTTAGCCAGTGTGGAGCTCTGATTTCACTGTGCTGGCATATTGAGTTGCAGTCATGTGTCACAGATCTTTTGCTTGTCACCTCCCGTGTTCTTACTATTCCCTGTCGCTGTAATTCATTGCTAATCACTCCACCCAGATGATACCCATAGTCTTCTACCCACAAGACACCACCTGATGCTTCATTCGGGGAGGATGAAGGGAGGGAAAAACAAAACCTGACAGTTGCGCTGTGAACCAGTATAATTAATATATCCCATATGTGACATTTAATTTAAACAGTATTAAAAATGAAGCTAGCTCTTTGGTCAGAGCGTTGCTTTTTCGGATATTGCAGTGTAATTTTGTGTATACAAGGGAGCAGAGAGAGGAAAGGAGTCAGATCCTCCTTTCTCGGTTTGTACGGGATCTAGCACTCCCAACTCTTGGTGGATGACGGGGCCAATTTGGCAGTGACACCATGCGAATCGTAGTTATATTAAAGTGTAACCATTTTCTCTGTTTCGTCTCCAAAGTCACTTTCGGTAGCTGCGCTCTGAGCCAGGCTGGAGTTTTCTGAATCACAGAACGGTTGAGGTTGGCAGGGACCTCCAAAGATCACCTGGTCCAACCCCTTCCTAGAACGGGTTCCCCAGGGCTGTGCCCAAGCTGGATTTTGAGTATCTCCAAGCATGGAGTCGCCGCAACCTCTCTGAGCAATCCGTGCCCCTGTTTGACCACCCTCACAGTTACAAATGTGTTTTTCTCGTGTGAAGCTCACGGCGGTGTTGGGAAACAGGATGCCCGCGTGGAGCAAGGCGGGGTGTTGCACGCGCCGGACGGATAAGATCAGGGCAGAGCTCCTTTTTCGGTTGGCACCAGTTGCTGGGCTCCGCTCCCTGCTCGCAGCACGCGTAGCGACAGGGAGCCGCCTTATCTACCAGCCCTGAGCAAGGAAGCCTCAAACCACGGCTGGGAACATTTTGAAACAGATTTTTGTCACCCCAGAGGAAGCACCATAAGGGGGAATAACATGCCCTTGTAGCTGTAAACCAGTGATGACAAGATAAAGGCACCCAACTCGTCCTTTGTACGTATCTAATAGTGCAACAGCAACGAATATTAATCCCTTTATTTCAGGGTGGGAGGAGACAGGGACATCTCTCTCTCTCAGCATTTCTCACTATTTTGTTTCCTAATGTATGTACGTGTACACCTATTTTTTAATGTGTATATAGATATATAGGAGGCGTGGGGGGTCTATATATGCATACAGAGAAGTGGGACGTGCTAAAATGGTGATCATTAGTATGGAGTTTGAGGAAACACAACTATGAAAAGTAAAAGAAAGATTCCTGTTGTGTTGTGTGGAGCATCTCAGGTACCACTCTGAGCCCAGAGGCACGGCACCGAAGGCTTTGCTGGACTTGTCTGACATGTGACCTCAAGCCAAATTCACAGAATTAAATTTTGACCAGAGCCAGTACTTTTCTCTGCTCGAAGGATGCCTTATGCTTGGAGTTCTAGAAAAATGCAGACAGTGGAAACTGCCCAGAGAAGGAAAAGTGTGGTTCAGGAAGGGCTCTTCAGAAGACAAGTTGGGTTGATCTGGCGATTGTCATCAGGTAATTGATAGCTGTCACTGCTGTCCTCGTTAAAATAATGGATCAAGTATCAAATCTCTGTGGAGAATTCAGGAAAGGGAAACCAGAAAATCAACCACAGGTGGAATGGGATCTTATAAAAAGCTGCAGTATTACAGATAAAAATGATTCATTTTATTTACTCCTAAATAAGCACCTGAATCGGTACGAATCAATACTAATGGAATCAATAAATGTATCTCAATTTAGTCTAGTTTAAACTGTTTCAAAAGGGAAACAAAGGTAAGCTCTCTGAAAGCATTTTAATACACCACTGTGTGAAATAATGCTGGCAGATAAATTCAGATTACCCTGGGTAAGGGTATTATAACATAGAATATAAACAGGCAGCAGAGATGTAAAAGCAAAGAAACTGTTAGTGCTGATTTCTTGGGAAGTGTTAAAAAAGGGTGACGTGAAAAGTGGTGGTGTTCCAGTCCTGGAAACAGCTAGTATTTGTATTGCTGCTGTTTGCCCAACGCTTCTGCAGCAATAAGGGAGAGCTCAGCCTCCAGCAATGCCAAATAATAATATTTTATTTAACCTTTTGAATTTTATCAATAAATTAGAAGTTTTTCTTCAAAACTTAGTCATCTCTGACACACCTGGCACCACTTCTGTTTTGAAAAAGGTGATATCATTTCCCAAATTGTAATGACTCCTGAATTCTTTGAAACCTCATTGCAGAGTACGTTAATCTGTTTTTTACAGTGATTTCTAATGTGAATTGGTGTCAGTGCATGTTTCTGCCCAGTTTGCAATGTGTGCCACCCAAAAAAAAGATGAAGTTAATGTGAAAGGCAACCAAAAGCTGGACTAATAAAAAGGTCAAATATGTTATTAAGCATTATAATTCTGAGAAGTCCCTGTTGTGCCGGAGATCGTAACAAGAAGAGGAAACAGCACAGCATGAGTGATCTCTCACGATAAAGATCTGGTGAGCAGAGAAGAGCGGAGGAAGTGGAGCACGTGTGATGATTCCTGTTACAGGACATGGCCCTCCTCCTCCTCCCTGTCAGGTGGTATGCTCAGGGCTTTGGCTGAAATACGGTGGAATTTGGTTAAACTCAGAAATAATTTTACCTTTTTGCTTAGTTCATCGAGCAGAATGGGAACCTTTGTTTGTGTAGCTACAGAAAGGCATCTGAGGCTGAAGTTGTCCGATCCCAGTAAAACATCCTCTTTTCCTCTGGCTCCCAGTGCACCTCGGACCTGACGTGGAAGGAGTCGGTGCCACATCTCTCCAGGATCGCTGTCACTGTACCATGACTCCTGTGTAACTCAGACACCTATTTTCTGAGACCTGGGATGGGACTACTAACACTGTCCCATTTTCTCACCAAACAGGTTGGTACCCAACTCTCAGGGCTGGTGACAAGTAGGGGTACAAACAACGATTCCATTTAAGCTCTTCTTGTGAAATACTTCTAAATTTTTAAAGCCTCTGTTTGTTATTGCAAGGCTTGAGCGGATTTGAGATATTTAGATGCATAATCTAAGGGATGAGCAGAAATTGGTTACATTACCTCAAATGTAAGGAAACAAATTATTCTTCCTCTCGCTCAGTATGATCTGCTGTGTACCTCCAGCATGGAGGCTTGTTTTTTGTGTCACTTCATGATTAGCCTCTGCTTTTACTCGCAGGCAAACCAGATGAACAAGGCGAGGGTGATAGAGGTCCACCGATGTCCATCTGTACCGTAGCTGTAGTTCATCCAGGGACATACAGATGCTGGGTCTCAGAGAATGGAGTGAGACAGTATGATCTCTGTGGGTACCATCCTCTTCAGATGCCCTGCCCCAGACTGGACCAGGGCTCGGCTCTGCAGGTGAGTGGATAGCTGAGTTTCCTCCTCCGGTGAGGACACCAACCAGATGAGAAGCAGGATGGCTTTCCCCGCGCCACCAGGCGTTGGGTTTGCCAGTGGGGTTTTGCAGCCCTGCTGAATTGCAAAGCAGCAGTGGGGGCACTGGTGTTACTGGGTTTTTTTTAGCCCAGATGTAGGCACAAGGACACAAGAAAGCAAATTGAGAGGAGGGAAACAGTCAGATGTGGCAAAGCTCACCAAACAGCCATGGGTGATTGATAGCTGAGAGTTGCTCAGGGCAGGCTGGGTGGGGTTTGCTAATTCACCCATGCATGCAATTTCACTGGGGGGTGAGAAGAGGCGATGCCATTGCCGTATGTCATCAAAGGCACTGGGGGAAGCAAGGAGCAGGGGGGAGGCGCCTGTTCTGTGCCCAGATTGGAGAGGAATGGCCTCATCTATTGCATTTGGAAAATGCTGGTATATGCACAGAGATGCAGGCACCAGCCAGGAACCTCTGTTGGTTTAGGGCAGTTTTTGACATGAATAAGGACATGCTAAAACTTGATTGACAAAAAAAAAAGGTGAAAAGAAGTTACTCCACCACCTTCCCTCCCCGCACAAGTTTTTATCTCTCTCCAATAAAAAGTTGGGAGCACAGAAATGTAGAGCTGCAATGGACTGTAGCAGACCAAAGCAGTCTAACACCACCACACAGAGACAAGAACAAGTTTAACTCTCATGGTAAAAAAAAAAAAAAAAAAAAAAATAAATCAGGATAGTGTTTATTCAAGCCTTTGTGCAGTCTGTCTGCAGGAGAGATTTACTGTGCAAAGGGGGACAAGGCACATCTTCATCTTCGCAGGTGGAGACAGTAAATCCTGGCAGTGTGTGGCTGATTTCCCCAGTGCTCTGAAGGGCGCAATGGTCCCGTGGCTTGTGTTTCCCCATTGCACCCCAGCAAATATTGCTGCTGCAGGGCAGGAGGGGTGAAGTCACCTGCCTGGCCCCTGGGAGAGGTTTGTATTAGGACCTGGATGCAAAGGCTTGGGATAACAGAAACGGGTACTTCCAGGAGCTGTCTTCCTAATTATTCAGCACTCATCAAAATAACTAGACAAATAATTTTGCAGATTGTATCAAAATTGTTTGTGCTTGGCTTGAACTGGTGCTTCACTCTGGAGGGACTGAAACATGCAGCGTTTTTAAAGGCCTAGACTTTTGAAAATGTTGACATAAGGGCTTTTTTTCATTTCTTCCTTCCCATTCACCACAGAAAGAAGAAAAAAATCTGAACAAAAGCCTAATTGATGCCTGTTGTTTTGCTTCCTTCCATGCTTTTATTTCTCCTTGTTGCTTGCTTACCTGGTGTTCTCTCTGCCTTTGGAGATGCCAGCAAAGAAACAAAAGGGGATAAAACTGGCGATGCAATATTTTCCAGATACATCTACCTTTCGCTGTGTGGAGATGACAAGGGAAAACTCAAATGCAACCCTGAGATGTTTCAGTTTCAGGCCTCCAAATACTATCCTAGCCCTAGAACAAAGCACAACACCCTCTCGCAAGCACTTCAGGACAGAAACTGTTCTGTTGTGTGTGTGGACAGCAAAGGAACGATCCTTTTCTGCTCATACTATGGGAACACCTTACATTACGCTGTCCTACCTGTCATGCAGCTGTTTTGAAGATCTATGTGATTTATCTTCTCAAAAAAAAAAAAAAAAAAGAAAAACAAACAAAACTTTCCAAAAACAAAGAGCTTTGTTTCACCTCCTTCAGAAACCTTTCTAGTGAGGGCTGGTTTTAGGTCAAGAACCTGCCTCTGGTTTCAGGTAGCAGCTTGTCAGGCAGGATTTTATTGTTTTGGGTTTTTGTTTTGTTTTTTTTTTCTTTTTTCTTTTTTTTTTCTTTTTTTTTGCCCCATGGATGAATGATTGGCCTAATTCAGGAATTCTAAAATGATTATTATTCTCTCTGGGCATGAGAAACACACCTGTAATTTCTCATGGAATATGCTTTGTGGCAGAAAAATCGCATTCCCTCCCGCGCTGATGCGTGAAATGTATCCTTATGTAAAGAGCAGCTTAGCTCATCTGTTTATTGCTCCATCAGACTCCAGCGGCCGTATGTAAATGCTTGGCGTGTTTGTTTGTGTGCCGGTGGTTAATGCTCATTAAGCGGAGCGACTAATAGCACTGCCTGGAGCCAAGCAAAGTGGAAGGCAGTTGCCGTATGAATTTCCCCAGCTTGATTTGGCAAGCACGGGCGGTGCTTCACCTGCAGCACCCCTGCTGCTCCTCTTGCCAGCGTTGGCTGGGCGAGCTTGTTCTAAAGCCCTGGATGGCTTTATAAAGGGCATCTCCCCGCCCAAAAGGCTCTGATGACCGGGGTGAGGGAGTGGTGTTGTGCGAGGGATAGTGATGGAGCCATCCCGACAGACCTGCTCTGCCTGGGTTTCCTCTGTTTTTCCATGCTGTGATTCCCTCTGCTGTCTGCTGCTCCTCCCAGGCATCCTCTGCTCCATTTTCTTTGAGCTTTGCTGGCTAATTTCTCCCCCAGCTGCTTCTTTTGCACTCAGGGGATTATCTGTGTGTGACAGCAAATGGGAAACTGAGGCATCTGGCTGTAGAGTGTGATGTGAAATATGTCAGCAGTGGTGTAGTGCTAAACTATGAGAAAATATCACCAGGCTGACAGGTCAGAGGAAGATCAGGGTGCTGATAACTCTCTGCTCTCTGCAGGCAGGAAAGATGGGCCAAGGCTGAAAATCTGGCATGGCATTGGGGGCAATATGGGTTTCCCCAACCTGCTTGCATCCCATACACTTAGAGAAAAGTTTCAATTAGGGAGAAAGATGGTTTTGTTCTAAAGTTTGATTCACAGGGATAAACAAGCCTTAGATACCCAGAACAGGTTTTTTCTCCCCCCAAAATTGTACCTTTGAAGTTGGGGTGTCCACTGAGCTGCCCCATATCTATCAATAGGCATGAGGATGGCTGCGATGAGGGGTGTCTGCAGAGGCAGTGCCCAGGGGAGGTGCCTTGTCGAAGGCTTCGGGTCCCAGCTCAGACAGCTATGAAATCACCTTGTCAGCTGCACTGGGGGGATGAAAGGCAGAGCAGACCCTGCAAGGGAGCTAACGTGTTAGGTGGTTATCTGGGAGCCGGGCTCCCGTGGGAGTCACTCATTTCAAATGTTAGCATCTTATTAGAGTCGTCTTGTTAAGACTTGGCAAGACGTGAAGAAGTCTCGTCTTGTGACAGGAGTGATTGCAGGTGTGTGTGGCGAAGGCTGGGGTCTGACTTCAGTCAGGCGTTTGAAGGTAAAAGGCGACGTGATGCTCCCTGCCGTGGCTGGAGGCTTCCCTAGGGATGCTGGGGGACACGACTGCTGAAAAGCCTGAGCAAGGGCTGGCAATAGGGTACTCTGTGTGTGTGGAGAGAGGGCTTGTGGCACTGTGCTTCGCTTTGAACCAAGGGAGAGCTTTTCTCCAAGATGCCTTGGGAGGAGAAGAGCTGAGGGGGTCTTCACTGAGGCTTTGGATGCTGAGCACAGGTAGATGTGGCAGGGAAGCTGGCAGTGCCCACTTCTGCCAGCCCGGGGGCTCTGGCCATGGCCATGCCGAAGAGGCCAGGCTTTGGTCCAGATGTGCCCAAAACCACGCCTCAGTAAATGTCACACTGTTTAAAAAAAAAAAAAAAAAAAAAAAAAAAAAGCACCAGTTGAAGAAAAGCTAATCAGTCTTGGTGAGTGTGATTGAAGATTCTGCCATATGTGGAGCATCTGGCTTCACATCTCTTGGGATAAAACCCATCACATTTTTCTCTTGTAGAAAGGGGAAGATCTCAAGTCCATCGAGAAGGACACTACTGGATGGTCAAAGAACGCACAAATAAGATCTGAAGGGAATTGTCCTCGATGCTTATGGTTAAGCAGGTGGTTGAAATGAAGAGTGTTAATACTAGGAAAAAACAGTGTCCTGATTTCAACTGGGATAGAGCTAATTTTTATTTTTCTTCCTTCTTAGTAGCTAGAATAGTGCTGTGTTTTGGATTCAGCATGGGATTTGATATGAGAAGAATGTTGATAATGTACTAATGTTTTTAGCTCTTGATAAAAAATCAAGGACTTTTGAACTTCCCATGCCCTGCTCGTGCTCAGGTGCACAAGAAGCTGGGGGGGAGCACAGCCAAAACAACAGACCCAAATTGGCCAGTGGGATATTCCGTATCATCTCACGTCATGCTCAGTGTACAGATAAGGGTGGAGTGAGAAGCTCGCTCCAGCTTCCAGGATTGTGGTTTCAAGATTCTCTTTTCTCAGGGATCACTAGCCAGGAAATGGGCTGAGATCGGTCAGCGGGTGGTGAGCAATCGCATTGCGTGTTACTTGTTTGTATTTTTTACTGTTAGTATATTGTTACTTTAATTTTATTTTATTTCAATAATTAAGGTGTTTTTATCTCAACCTATGAGTGTCCTTACCCTGACCCCTCCAACTCTCTCCCCTGTTCCCTGAGGCAGCGGAGGGTGCATGAGCGTCTGTGTGGTGTTTGGCTGCTGGCTGGGTTTAAACCACAACACCTAGGGAGTACTTAAAGCATCCATAGGGTATTTCTCTGACAAGCTGTGACTGGGATGTACAAAAGTGTCGAGGGAACTTGGGCACTAGAGTCTCATTCATTTTGTCTTACAGTTTTGGGCTTCTCAGCCTTCTGCAAACATTAACATAATTTGTTCGGATGGTGAGTCCTTATGTTCAGATTGTTATAGTCAGATAACTTTAAGTCTCACTGAGTGATGGTGGCTCCATAGTAGAAGTTACCTTTTCTCTTGGAATAGTTAATCTTGAGTGACAATTCCACTCTTTTCACTCTGCAGAAAAGATTCATCTGATCTTCAGACAGAGGTTGTAATTAGGTCTGATGTGTTTCATGAAAATACTTTAACCAGTGAGATACTGAATGAAAGCTTTTGCTTTTTGCTTTTTCCTTCTCCTTTTTCCTTTTTTGAAGGAGAATTGTCCTGTTCAAATTCTTAATCTGAAAGTTTGAAGTGCCACATTGAGGAGCGAATCTCGAGCATGATGAAATGCCAGGAATGCAATTATGGGAAGGTAAGATGAAAAGGTACCTCCATCCTCATCATTCCCTCACTGAAGATTTCCTAGTCCTCTTGTTAACCTGGGGCAACTGCCCCTTGGTGTGATAATCAAAATGATCTTGTCTTGAGACATGTGGCTCTTCCTACCCATTCATGACCCAGGGAACATCTCCATCTGCTCCATGCTCAGGTTTCTGCTAGGGGGACCAGCCTCTTTGGAGCTCTGGTAAGCCTCAGGGCTGCAGCCCTTCAGCCCCTGTCTCAAGATCTTGACCCAGTAAAGTCAGTGAAAGTGTAACTATGGCCTCTGAGAGCCTTTGGACTCACATTTATCTAGAAGCACATCCATAAGGATTGATGTGCTGAATGCAAACTATAATAGCACTCATTCTGGAATAAGAGTTGATTTATTTTAGCTTGACTTAATACATTTTCTTATTCTAGCTTAAGAGCATCCAGAAAAGCTCTTCTAGTCAGTTTTCAAGTGTCAACAAGCTGTTTTTCTTGGTCTCACAAACTCATCTTTGAAATGGGAATAACTTAGTCTCCCATATGGTGTTGAAAGCTACTTCATAGTGGAAATCTCCTGTATATTCATACAAAATTTTAGAGGAGCAGGTGGAAATTATCTGGCAATTAAAGTTAGTGCTATGGAGCTAGGATTTGGAATGACATAGTCAATCTATTCAAAGTTCACATCTCCCACTGTCAGCAGTTGGTTATGCGACTGTTCATCGTGCTGCTCCTGGGGGGGGGGCGGGGCGGGGCAGAGAAAATGCCCTTGAAGAGATGGCAAAAGATTTCAGCCGATTTCCGATAACTGTGTTTGAGCAGATAATTACATTTATCAGAAAGGAAATGGTTAAAAGCAGTTCTTTAGCGGTTCTGGCTCTGACATCGTTTTGCAGACTTATTGGGGTATTAACAAAGAAAAGTAGCTTTCTGTGAATGCAGGAAGTGGCGTCCAATAAAGTTTACAAAATTTCACAGAAAAACAGGCATTAAAAGGTCAAGATTCTCCTCAGCCATTCATGTCTAATTTTATTTTGAGCAATAGATTTCTCTACTCACTTAAAATACTCAGTTCTGAGCAATAATATAGGATGGTTGCCATCGTCCTGAAGGGGAAGTGTTCATCATCTTCTTGCAGCAGCAGCTAGAGGTGTATCAGCCACCATTTTTCAGAATTGCACGGTATTTTCGTGACTATTTGTAACCGATATTAAATCACCAGTGAAACCTTTTTTTCCATTGCAGAAATGGCAAACTTCAGGATTTATTTTTGTTTCTCTGGCTTTTTTCAGTTTATACTGAACTAATTATTCTCATAACTCCCTGAAAGGGTTTGCTCAGATTTTCCGAACTAATTTGACTGGAAGCCCCGATGAACTAGTTTGGCTCCACAATGCATGACTTGTAGGGAGGAATAAGCATGTATAGACACCTGGTTTGACTGGAAACTGGTTTACAATATTGTTTCAAATATATAAAAAAAATGAAGCACAGTGGTCTAGTGAGGGCCCATCAAGGGGCAGGAAGGTTTGCTACCTGTGTCTTGTAGGCACTGCTCCTGTTTAAATCTCTCTCTGATGATATGGTGAGGAGCATTGTGGCGTTGCCGTGAACACGCTGACATGCCATGCAGTGAGGATCCCAGAGAGCATCCCTCGGCAGTGTGGGTGCTCATCCACTCCTGACAAAACAGAAGAAAAGCTGTGTGGCTGGTGGGAATGCAGGAGGTCCCATGGGGTGACAGCATGTGCAGATGCAAACTGCACTGATGGAGAGAAGTGCTTCATGGTCACTGTGAGAGTTTTAAGAATCAGCTGGGGGATGTAATTTTAAATACATAAAACTGCAGAGTTGCTTCACCATGTGACTAGTAAAAATGGGTATGAGCGACCCGGGTGAGAGCAGTACCTTGGGCAGAAGATGCTCAGTTGGGATCCTGGACCTATTTGGGGCCTTGATGCTCAGAGGGAGCCGAGGGCCCTCTCCACCCCACTGCGGCCAGAAGGTGATTGGGGAATTCAGCCCTTGGTGTGAGTGGTCTTGGAAGAAGTGAGAGTTTAGCTGGCTTAAAATGAACCAATGAAGATTAAAAGGGAGCACGATCGATCTCAGCTGGAAGTTGGTATGTTTTAAATGTGGGATGGTTTTTTATTGCAACCTGTGTAAGAGTTTGCTAATGCCCCTGATTTATTATACAAGCTGAAAGAACTAGCTTTGCAGAGTGGGATAAGCTTGCATTTGACTTGGTTCCAGGTATGACAATTGCTAAGAGCCATCAAAACTGGGAAGAAAATAGCTGCCAACAGTCCTGTCTAACTTGGATGATCCTGAATTTCTACTTGCTCTGTCAAACCCTGCTCCCTTGTTCCTTTCTGATGGAGCTGAGGACAGAATTTCCCTTTGAGAGCAGCTTTTGTTCTTATCAGCATTAACTGTGCTTTCTCTGTAGGATATGAAGAACATTGGAAAGAAAACTTCCCTGACTTCCTCTGCTTCACCGGCAAGGGCAAGAAATGCTGGGCATTGGTCATAGAGGACACATTGGGTGGAAAGAGGTTTGACCTCTAAGGTTCAGAATATACCAGCAGCCAGCAGCAACACGTCTAAGATGATATTCAGGAAGGCATTTTCGGAGAGAAAGATTTGCCATTAGAAGTTGCTGAAGGAATTTTGTCTCCTGCTTCTGGCTACAGCAGCTGGAAATACCAGACCAACGCTTTTGTCTCCTTCTCCCTGAAAGGTACCACGGGAGGCCAGGTAAGACTTCACCAGTCCTTGGCAAGAAAATATTCTGTGCTGGGGAAATCGGTACATGTGGACTGGGTAGATGCTAGATGATGTGCAATATTATGCTATGGGCTTCTGGTCTGAAATAAAGGCAGAGCCTGAATGTTGGAGGTTTGCTGACAGTGAAAATGAATGTATTTTTGCAACTGTTTACGATGAGGATTATGTGCATGTTGTGCAGTCGCAATGTTTTGCTTTGCATGCTCACGTAGCACTGCAACTGGATTTTTATGGCATTTTTCCTCTTGCTCTGGGAGGAACACCTTCCCTGCCAGGTAAAGGACACTGTGTGTTCAGTTGACCAACTAGGTAAGGTGATATATAAAACGAGGATGAAAAATATGACATTATAACTGGAAAAATACAACCCTCAGGCATTTGGGCACTTCCACAGTCCTTTAACATACCTTGGAAACAAATGGTTAAAAGTTGGCTAAGAATATTTACCCCTAGCCACAGATTAATCAAAATGTCTTTTTTTATGCCTTTTTCCCCCATCAGACTGTTTAAACCTGCTAAGAAATTAGTTTAGACTATGAGTTTTCATGCATAATTTGAGCTGTAGACTTTTTTTTTTCTTCTAATAGGTAAAATAATTGTATTTTCAACAATGTCATAGATTCGAAGCTAGTCAGATGTGTAACTAGTGGTTATGAAATACGGAGGGATTTTCAGGTCATTCTTTGAGGGTAAAGATGCTGAAGAAAGCCACAATTTGGAGCACTTCAGTTCAAATACTTTCTCGGCTGCTCCTTTCGCTCTGTCCTGTGAATTTACATTCTTTGCCAGGATGCTGGGAATAAAGGCTGTCCTGAAGAAAAATAACTTTTAAGTAGTAAATAATACTGCGGTAAGAGCATGGGAGGGTGTGTGGCACATGTAAGCTGGAGCCCAACTTTATGGAAAGGCTTATTTTGAAACTCTGAACATGCAGTCCCTGGTTTTGAAGGAGAAGATGAAGGGGTTTTGCCTTGTTTGAGGGATTTGATTTTGAACTGAATAAGTTCATAAATAAGAATTTAATGGCCCATAGTGGTGGTGTCTGTCTTTCAGAAATCTATGCAGGTGTGTAACTCAGTACTTGTGTACCCAAAGACATTTCTCCATGTGTTTCTTCATGGACTAAGACTCCAAAATGCCATACTGAAGTGTAGTAATATTGCTTGGAGAAACTGAAGATAGCCTTGCCTTGAAATCCTATCTCCTCATTGCTAGATGTGTCTGAAGGCACGTGTAATAGCTGCTCTTATAGTCATAAACTATATAATTATATGCTATATATAGTTGCAAGACATAAGTAGATATAAGCTACTTGGATACCCTAAAAACTGTGGAGGTGGGAAGGATTAAATGTTTCAGGAGTGCTTGGGCAGAAATAGGAGCCCATGCTTAGGGACATGTCTCACCTGTTACACACAGATGTGCAGGAGGGGAAAAGTGGACTTGGAGAGACTCAAACCACGACACCCTCACCGGGTTTAAGGCAGGGAGCCTTGGGGAGCTACTGCTGTAGCTCTGGCCATAATGTCTAGCTCTGATTGTTGTCCACCCTTTTGCTGTTATTTGAAGTTTTGGGTCTGCTTTGGAGTGAATTTTTAACATTGGTGTAAGGGCTGCTCGTTTGTGTTTGTAAGGAGAGCAGCAGAGTGTTTGTTCATCAGCTGATGTCAAGTGGATCTCAGGGTGAAGAGGGAGAAGGACAAGATGTGTGAGCTTGGATGATGAACCCCTTTCAAGACAATTCTGCCTTGGCCAGCAGTTTCTGTTGCTTTACAGCCAGTGCTTAGTGTATGGATGAGGGGGATTTCTTCCCTTCTCACCCAGAAAAGAAATCTGTCATATCCACAGAAAAATCCATCAGTCCCAAGCTCCTTCCTCCTCCAAAAATCGTTGTGTTCCACTCTACCTGCCCCACAACAGGCACACAGCTCTGGTACTTCCCAGCCCCTTGCTCCTTTTTTCTCCATACCTTTCCAAGGAGCTTCAGATTTGGGATGCAGGTCTCTTTTCCTCTCCCCTCCTTTCCTTTGGTGGATTCATCCCAATCCAACCCTGGAGGCTGGGGTGGCACACCAAAGACGTCAGAGGGACGGTGAGCTCATGCCCCTGTAGCAAGGTGAGCCCAGACAGCATGGATCAAATGCAGCTGTCTGGCAAATCTGAGTTCTCCCCGGAGCGCCCCACTTTGCTGGCTTGCAGGGCGAAGGGGAGGGAGAGATGATAAATGAGTCACAAAAATGCTGTTCTCGGTGCACAGTAAGTGCCACAGGGCTCCAGAATACCTCTGAAAATGTAACTCCTTGGTACGTGCAAGCCATCTCTCCCAAGGCTGGGAGTAGCTCCCTTGCTCTCTGACAGTCCAAAAGCCGCCAGGGAAGACAGCGTAGTTGTAGTCACTATTTTATGACATGTCAGAAAAATGCTCGTGGGAAGAGACACACGGACTGTCCAGTCCTCTGTTCCAGCTTTTTGCCTGTTTACATCCTTAGAAACAGTCCAGACAGGGGTAGAATCCTCTTCTGAGCCTGTGGCAACAGGTTCACAAGCTTAGGTCCTTTGTGGAGCCTCTCAGATGCTTGTCATTGATCTTGAAGATGCAATTTGGCAGTAACTGAAAAGATTTTGGTTTTCCTGAGGTTAAAAGTCATGTTTTGTCAGCAGTGGCTTCAACCCTAAATTAAGGTGAGTTTGGTCTCGGTGGTGTCTGACACACAGCTTGACACTTACTGGATCTGAAACTAAGATGCCACCTTTGATCAAAACAAAATCCCCTTATATTAAGATATTATAGCTATGTTTTCTCCTGTAGGATGCTGAACAGAAGCTGCTATTTAAAGGTGTTTCAGTGGGAAACGTCTATGGATGCTGATGGAAGCTCTCTCTATTATCTGCCTATAGGATGCAGACATTCTTGTTCAGTTTCTAGACATTACATCTGTATCTTTAATTTAGAGACCGAGGTTTCTCTCAGGCTTTTTAGGCCTGTGACTCACATTGCTTGGAGATCATGGTGCAAATGCTATTTCTTTTTTTGCAAGATCAGCACAATCAGGCCATATGATCTGGCTGTGCTCTGGACTGAGTGGGCATAGTGTTCATCCCTGAATACTGCTCTCTCATGGCAGAAATTAAATAAGCTTATTTGCAGGTGACAGTCCATGTTACCTAAAGACCACAAGGTATGTGCAGCAGTGTGTGTCTGATATGGATCTAACGACGCTTTTAAGGAGAATTCCCCTGGGGGTTGCAGTTCACACTTGACATTACTTACTAATATTTATTTTCAATTGCAACGTGTCAGCTCAAAGAGGAGACTCATAATACGGAAAAAGTAAAATTCCTGTGAAGATGACACTGGATCTGACCCAGATTTCTGGCCAGAAACTGATCACTGTGAGGCAGCTACTCTGAAGTTCTTGCTCTCCAATTAGGGAGATGTCAGCAAGTGCACAGCTAAACAGCAGTTTGGTAAACATAGGGATGTTTTCATTAAACAGCATTGGGATACAAAATTATTTATACTGACCTTGTTTTCCAACTGTTCAGAGGCCCAAGGAGAAAGCTTGAGAATCCGTAAGAAGTAAGGCTCCTTCATTATACTGCTTCCCATCTGTTGGGTTAGTTTTTAGGATCTGTATTTATTCATGTCTCGGGGAGCAATGGGTATTTCGCAGGCGGGAAAACATATGAATGAAGCTTCATCAATGAAGGGTGTAAGAGCTCTTTCATGTATCATATGGACACGAACTTAATGACAGGTGAGTGGGTTGCTGGGATGCGAGCAAGCTTGCGTTAGTTCCGTGCTATATTGCAGAGCTTGTAACCTGTAACTGCTGTACCCAGAAGCACGGATGGATTTGGAGGGGTGTGAAGTGGGGCCTCGGGTTCACGTGCAAAGGAATCAAACCCTCTGGGTTACAAGAGGAAAGAGAGGTGAGCTAACCTCTCCCCTTGGTGGCTGCGATGATAATTTCCTAAAGACATCATATAAGGCTGCGATTCTCCAGAGTGGTTGAAACAGGCAGTGAGTAGTCTGATGGTATAGCAGTGAGACCAAAGCCCTAAGCCTGGAAAAAGGGTGTGATTTTCCCAAGACCTTAAGAAACTCATCATTTCCCCTTCAAGGGGATATGTTGCCCTTTTTTTTTTTTTTTTTTTCCAGTGCCCGGTGAAGCTTTCAGTGTGTTGAAGGAGCCAAGTCCCCACGAGCATCGGCAGGGCAAGAGGCCGTGAGGGGCAACCTAGGCTCCCCAGGTCTGGCACAGCGCTAAGCAGGGCTTCTTGTGAGGGGTGATGTGACTCCAGGCTTGACGAGCGAGTGCCTGGCTGTTCGTGTTTGCTTTAATGGAACTATTTATTACCTTCTGGAAAATGTAATTAAAAGTGAAATCACCCATTTGACATACGGTTTATTGGCCCCATCTCATTAAAGTCTGCCTGGGAGAGAAGTGCTGCAGCAAGCGCAGGTGGGATCCTGGTGAAATCCTACACCTGGAATGCCTTCCCAGGGCATGTGCAGACCGCGGGAAAGAAAGATGGAATAAAAATAAATAATACTTGCTGCAGGAAACAGGTGAAATGATTTCCTGTTACACCTAACATGCTTCTCCATTGCTGTCCCCAGTGAATAGAGGCAGGAGTGGGGCAGTGCTTCACACATGAGGTAATCCCCAAGCTGTACTCAGAGCTGGCAAACAAAAAATTAGTTTTTACCTTCCTTCTGCACTGCAGAGGCCCCACGTAGCTGTTTGCCTCTTGCCCTGCCGTTGATAGTCTTTTAGGCATAGTCTTGTGATTTCAGAAAGCTCGGTCAGTCCTTCGTAAATTGAAGGCAACGTCCCCGACACTTTTGCTCGGCGTTGGTGTTCGGCAGGTTAAAACCTGCCCAGAAGTCAGATGTGTCGATGCTGATTTTTCCCCGTGCAGGGACGGGGAGGCACGTCCCTCTGTGCATGGCTGGGGCGTGCGTAGGAATTGCAAAACCAGGCACCTTCCTCAGGAGAGGAGGCAGCTCTGGCAGTGGTTTAGGACCAGCTCTGAACATTGCAACAGCCATAGGTGCATGCTGTCTTTGCATCCTGAGTAAGCTGCCAGGCACTGAGTAGCACCAGGTCGTGTCCACTGAAATCTGGTTGCTGGAGGCTATGCTGCCATCACTGCCTGTGCTAGCTGGCTTAGAGTAAGGTAGCCTGTCTCCTCAAGATGCAGTGACCTCTATGTGCTGCAGTGTTGAGGATCTTGACCTCTTTTATTGAAGGGCCTTGAAATGAAGGTAATTCCTGAGTCCTTTAGAAATAGACTCATGTAAGTAAGGAAATGGCATCTTAAAAAAAAAACAAAACAAAACAAAACAAAAACAAAAAACCAAACCAAACAAAAAAACCTACAAACCCACATGCATCCCGTTCTGTAGCTTTTACTACTCAACCTGGACCACATTATATGAGTTTAAATGAGCACATGGTGTGGAGCCATGCCGAGGGATGTGGAGCCCATCTCCATCAGCCTTTTCCTCAACACCCTGTACATGGTGAGCCCAAACGCCGTGGTGTTTCTCTGGCAGTAGGGAAGCTGGTTGTAACATGTATCACTTGAACAAACTCATTTTTATTGCATTATTGCTCTCATGGGGTTTTTTTTGCTGCTCTGTTGCTTGATGTTTCACCTAACACCTGGCTTCAGGTAACTGATGGGGCACAGAGGATTTCTGCTCCTGTTGGGAAGCACGGGCCTTGCTCTGGTGGCTGCAGCTGCAGCTCCCAGCCCAGGCCCTGGCTCTGCTCCTCCCCAGCCCCTGTGCTGGCCCTCCCAGTGCCTCCCGAGGTGCACCTGGATCTCTTCTGGGCATGTAGGTGCAATCAAGGCATGTCCCTAAATCACTGTGCATGAGTGAAAACCTTGAGACAAGTAACCTTCCTTCGCCAGTTCATGAGTTTTGAGGCAGTGTTGGGATTCACTGAGGAGCAAGCGGTTTGTCAGCTCTTAAAAGCTAAGGGAGTTATTCCATTTGGTGTGTGTGCCCACCTCCTTAGAGGCAAAGCAGTTGTGACGTCTCATCCTCCAGTACCAAGCCTTTCCCATGGCTCCTTCCAGTTCTCAGTGGCCAGGTTGCTCTAGGCTAAAGCAAACCTTGGAAGGAGGTGCCTTCCCCAAGCCGACGAACGAAGGAGAGCTCTGCAAAGCTGCCGTGGCGAAGCGGGGAGAGCTTTCCTTCTGCTTGCCACAGAGCTGGGCTCGTTGGCACCCCCCGTTTATTAACCCTTGCTCTCACACCTGTTCTCGCTCTCGCACCTCCAGAGCTCCAGAGCCACTTCTTGCACCTCCCACAAGTGCACATGCTTTTGCTCCAAGAGCCTCCCTGGATTTCGGACCTGTGTGTGATCAGAATGAATTAGACTTGGCTGAGGCATGGGATTATTGCAGACCTGTCACTTCACAGTATGTTCCTGTTACAGCCCACACTCGTGTCTGCTAGTATTTTAAAGTAAACTTTAATTAGCATCTTCCGAAGAGTGTGAATAAATTGTTTTGTTGTTGTTTTAGGTTTGGTTTTGTTTTAAGGAAAAGAGTGTTTACTCACCAAGGACATGTTTCCAAACTCTTCATCCACTCTAGTCCTGGTTTTCTGATACCTTACAGTGCGTGTTACTGTGAAGCTCTGCATGGTGCTGTTGGCGGGAGCAAGGTTGCTCAGCAGTGGGGTAGGACGTACCGTGGAGGCACATGCAAGCGCTGCAGTATTTTTGGGCCGTGTTGGAGCAGTGCTGTCAGACTCTGGGTGGCCACGTGTCACCCATTTACTAGCAAACTATTTCAAGAGAGTCGCTCCAGGCTAAGTAGATCCGTGTCTGCCTCGGTTCACTGTAGCAGTTCCTTTGCCAATAGTCCGATGGGCATGGCTTGGGCTCAGTGCCCTCAAAGGTCTTAAATAGCTTCTGTCTAACAGTGCTGCCATCCAGCAACACTGGAGAGATCTCCTTTCTTGCAAATAACGTGTCAGAGATGCTCTTTGCAAGGGGTGTTGAGCATGTTTTCCAGCCTTCACTCAAGAAAGGGTGAATCAGGTGTCTGATGTGGTCTGGAGATCTGCTCACAGACAGCAAAGGGATGCAGAGGACGTTTTATACACGGCTGAAGAATTACTTTACTGCTGAAATTAAGTGTATGAATACTGTTTGAAGGTTTCTACCTGCCCAAACCATATACTAGACTGAATTTGTGAAAGTGGTGGAATAATGGATTGGAAAAGGATGAGCTACCTGTTCGCCCTCTTTAGGGGAAAGTGTTAAGGAAGGGCTGAGAAATCAGGTTGGGGCTGGGGTGTTACCTGCTAGCGCTGGCACAGAGTAGTGATCCCCACCCCATACCGTCTGTTTTAAAAGGTGGTGTGTGATGGGAGGAAGGTAAACCCACTGCCTGGAATACTGGAGGCAGGAAGAAGTAAACTAGCAGCTGGGGGAAAAGGCTAAATTTAAAGGCCTGGGTGGTAAGCAAAATTTTTCAGGGGAGAGAAGGTGTTGACTTGGATGAGCTGTGAGGACTCCATTGGCTTTTGCATTGCAAGGAAATGTACTTGAGCAAATGTGCTGGTATGAAGTATTCAGGCACATAGATTGATTCCTTTTAGTTTCACCCATGCATGGCTTCAGTTCCACCCATCTTGTTTAAACAAACATAGTTGGTGGGGATAAGGCAAGGAAAATCCTGTTCTCTGCTTGTGTTTGTTCTTCCCTCTGCTCCTCCAGCAGGGACACTTGAAACACAGATGGAGCTCAAGGCGTTAGGTTTTAACAGATCCAAATCAATTTGATGTGCCCTTAAAAAATCCCACAGTCATTTCCAGCGGCATCCGCAGAGCTGCTAACAGCCGAGCATGTGCCCAGTCACTTGCTGCTGCAGGTATTGGTTTTCTCATACTGAAAACCTTTCTTTTCCTGTCATGTGAAGGCTTCAAGTGTGGCTTTTTGGTGGCATCAACACAAGAGCATCTTCAGAAGCTACAAAGTGGTGTTATCCAGATTATCACCATGGGAGCAGCAGGACGGCGGAGACCAGGCTGTCATCTTGTGCTTATAAACCAGTTGTTCCCAGTTTCCTGGTGAGACCTTTGTCAGTGAGTGCCACATAAAAAGGCACAGAAAAAAAGGATAACATCTGGGAATCGAAACACCCAATTCTCTGACCCACCTGTAGTGGAAACGGGCTATCTGCACAGCTCAGCCCTCAGTCCCTTTCAGCAGTTCCCCAGAAGACACAACCCACTGCTCAAAGGATGGACCCTCTGCCTACTGGGAAACAGTGGAGAAGAGTTGGCCCGCATTGCTTCCTAATATGAGATGGGGGGGGATGCAAGAGAACTGGCAACCCGCTGGTGTGTGGCATTGAATTAATTTGCGTGAAAATACGTATCAGATGACTTGCAAAAATAACAGGAGGCTTCAAAATAGCTTGTGCTTTATTCCTCCCCCCAAGGTCTCATATGAGTGTTGGTGGAAATGGACTTCAGGAGGTCTGTAATCCAACCTCCCATCTGGAGCAGGACTGTCTCCAGCACCAGATCAGGTCAGATATGGCTTTGACTCCCCAAAGCTTGATCACTGCTGTGGATGGAGATGGTCACCCACCTTTCTGGGTGACTTGTTCCAGGTCTGTGCTTCCCTTCTAGTGCTTTTTTTTTTTTTTTTTCCCTTAATTTCCAATCTGAACCTTGTAAGACACAATATGTGGCCATTGCTCCTACATGCCATTATCAAGAAGAGTGACCCTGTCACAACTCCCCTTCAGATCCCGTGGGCAGGAGCTTGACTGTACAGGGTGACACCAATTTCCCTTTTTTATTGGTTTTGTGTTTGGGAATGACTCTTCATACTCCTTGATGTTGCTACTGGAGGATAAAGTGCTTTTCTGCAGCCATGACTTCCCCAGCGGGGGAAGAGCCGCACCAGATCCAAGCCCTATGAGAAGGGCTGGGAAAGTCCAACCCTTGGAAGTCCATAAGGCAAACTGTTTCTTTGAAGAAGAGTTCACTTTCATTCTTCCATGTCTTACTCTACTGAAATCAAAAAGAGATATAGAATCCAGTAGCTATTAGCATCGATTATCAGTATAAAGGATTATAAGGGACTGAGATCTGATCGGGAAGCTCCGATACAAGTTTCCAGTCTTCCCTATTATCTTCCCCTTCTTCTGACTCACCCAGTCTGGCTACCATGTGTTGCTCCATCCCGAGGGAAGCAGAGCTCTCAACACGCCACTCACCTCTCATGTGACCTCTCCAGTGCCACACCTTTGTTGGATGACAACAATAAAAACAGCACAGAGAATTCCCAAAAGGGTGAGGACTCCTTAATCCCTTCAGAAAACCAACCTGATACTTCGTGGGTGGGTCCCTGCTAGACTCAGAGTAAATTAACATCTCCTTCCTCATCCACAGCTCTCTGTCTTTCTGATCGCACTAAATGCAAGTGCCAATCCCATGCACCCATGGCCAGTCTGCCTCCTAGTTTGCAAAGGTAGTGCTTCACAGGGACAAGAGTCTTACTGTCTTAAAATCCCAGCCGTTTTCCCTTTCCGTAGTTCCACATATGGCTATCTATTAATGGGTCAAGTTGGCTGCCTAGCAGCCGGTGAGGCAGTCTCCTCATCACCACTGGCTTAGAGCGGTTGACAGTTTTGCTGCTTCTTCAGCGACCTCCCTCAGTGTTTCCCATAATTGTGTTTCTCTTTGGACTGAATCCTTCATCTGTTTATTTAGCATCTTTCTTCCATCCTGTATTTTGTACAGTCACATCACCATGGTATTGAGACTCCATGTGGTCAGCATTAGACCTAGTATTAGATTAGTATTATTATTAACCATTGAGATGCTGGAGAATTTGCCTCCATTTTCAGAGAAGAAGGCTTGAAGACATCAATCACCCAGGTTATGTGATAGATTGCCGATGAGACCAGACTCATGGACCCCATTCCTGCCTAGTCAGACCATCCTTTCTATTTGGTGCTTCAAGAAAGACGTTCTGTAGGGCAGACCCCAGCTCACAGTCCCTGTGTTAAGAAATCTTGAAGTTTTCCTGCCTTTCTGTGGATTTGTAAGTCTGATTTATCAAGCAAGAACTTAGCAAACCAACATCTTGTTCTGCAGCTTCACTGCAGGGATGATTCATATGGACTACTGATGGCATCTGGCACCAGGTTTTGGCTGCTTTTCTGGTAATAGTGAGCCCTTTGTGGATATCTGGTCATTAAATGATGAATTTTTGTTTGCTCTCACCTGAACTTAATTCAGACTCAGGTGCCACACATCTTCATTAATCCTCTTAGCCGTGATTTGGTTGCACCCTCTTACCTGAAAGAAAGGAATTTGATAATGCACCGATGAAATGAGCTGCAGCGATCTGACATTCAAACCCAGGCAAACAAAACTCTCTCGACTCGCTTGGAGACAAACCACATCAATTACACTGTCAGTTGTATTTACCTTGCACAGTCCTGAACCATCCCAAGGCTGAAACATGTGCTGTCAACGTCTGGGGCAGTGCCTCTGTGGTTAAGGATGTGCCCTGGTTGCTGGGATGGACCGGGGGCCACAGCACGCAGAGGTGCTGCCTCCGTGGGTTGAACGAGGCTGCAGAAACACTGAGGAGCAAAGTCTCCGACACACAAATGCCACAAAATCTGATTGGGTTCAGCAAAGTACATTTTGTAAGGTTGGGCTTCTTTAAACAAAACAAACATACAAGCGAAAAAAAAGAAAGAAGGAACCTGCTGGAAAGGAGGGGTTTCCTGAGTTCCTGCAACATTAGGCACTGCCTGCATTCCTGTGCCATGAGGACAGTGCAGTCCAGAAATGCTCACTTTGGTTTTCCCCTGGCCTTTCCTTCTTGCCTTATGTCCAGCAATTTGCACTGTACGGCAATGCTCTCCTCTCCAGCTCCTGGGGTTAGAATGGAAACTTTGCTCCTTACCGTAAACTGGGAATATCTTGCTGTATGTCCGTTCAGGGGAGCAGAGGGGAAGCACCCCACTCGAGCCCTGGCCTTGCAACACCCGTCGCTCTTGTCTCGTTTCCCAGCACTGCTGGTGCATCACTTCCCTGGGCTCGGGAACCTGCCATCGCAGCTCTCAAGAGCAGCTCTCCTCCCGAGGCCGATGAGCAGTGAATAAGGAGAGTATTGTTTTGCTGTCGTCTACCTCTGCACGTTCGGTGGGGAAAATTAAAACAGACACATGAGCGGATTAGGTGTCAGAAAACGTCTAATTATGGCTTATAAAATTACCGGCTCAGTGGCTTATGAATGGAAATGTGCAGGGGAACTGTGTATCAGTGTAGTCTCCAGCTTATCCCTGAAAGCCTCATCTCCAGGGAAAATGGAAAGGAGCAAACGCACCAGAGCAGTCCTTTATGGCTGTGGAAGATGGAGACAGTCCAAATCCCATCGTGTCTGGTTCCTTGGGAGCGGTGTGTGCCCTGTGTTTCAAAACAGCCTGTCTCTGGGAGGACAGCAAAAGCCATGCTGCTATTCATTTCGTGGATCCTCTCTGCCCACTCTCAGCTCCTCGGAGTGCTAACATGGTTTCTGTCGTGCTTTTTGCGGAACGGTGGGGATGGGTGCTGTTCTTCGCACCGCCGCAGTGCTTCGAGTCTGTGCCTACGTGCGCAGTGCTTCAGGAAATTCAGGCGGACGCCTTTACCCCTCCAAGTTTATGATTTGATGGCTTAATGGTTATGCTTTGGTTGCGGTTTAGTGACACATAATGATTCAGTATTTCTCAGTTTTAACAGTTTTCCATCAATTGCAGGGATGACAGCAAATAACATTTTGCTCTCAGTTTTGAGCATAGTAAGTTTTAATGTCTGTAGGCTGTATGACAAAGACTGTACCCGGAACTGTCTGCCAAGGCATGGCAAGGCAGAGGTGTGACTCCCCAGTACGCAATTACTTGCTTATCAAAAGTTATTGGGAGTTTTTGACGGACTTTGTGTGCATGCGAAATGCCTGTGCACAAATAGGAATTCACCAAGGCTTTTTCCAGCCGTCTCCTTAAACCTTTCAGAATAAGTGTTTCACTGAAACTCTGGTGCAGCAGGAAAAGTATGACAACTTTTTTTTTATACTTTTTTCAAGGTAACCAAAATCTGTCCTTTCATAGCATACAAGCTGCATTCTTAACGGTTGGAGAGCCTGTATCCCTCCCTCTCAGTAACTAATATCCCATCCCTGGTATGTTGTATCCATCTTCCTGACTGCTCAGAGCCAAGTGCTTCTTCAGACACTGAGGACCAAATCTTGGGTCAGCTCAGCTTGCTATCATATTGGTCATACGTGCAATAGATGTTCCTCTTAGTGACTCATGAAAATAGGTACGCCCTCAACTTCTTTCGGAGCATTTAAGTGGAATAACTCAAATGGAAAGGGAATACCTTATACCTTGCCTTGTGTGCTCATACTGGTCTTGCCAAAGCACTGGGGAAGACCCAGAGTTTTAGCCCTGCCTTAGAGATATCCTGGGCACAAGGTTGCATGGGGAGTTGTTCAAACTAGGTTATGTTTTACAGGAAACAGTATTTGGTCACTTTGTATTTTGAAATGGATTGCAAGGGATGCGTATGCCTGGACTACAAATCTCTATCCGTTTGCATATCTACCTGTGCAAACCTGATGAGTGTTTTACTCAGCTTTTTTCTATGCAATTTCCAATAATGCCTTAATTTTGTAACCAAGATTAAGTTCTTGAGAAAATCCCTGAGCTACTACAGTAGGTGCACAACCTGGACCTCTACCAACCCTTGCAGTAACGAGTCAGAAAATCTTAGTAACTTTGAGAGCAAAATTTTGTGCGAGTGGATGTATACAAGGCTCTCCAACAGAGCTGGTTGCCTGAACAGGTCACCACAATACCTGAGATGGCTGGGAATGCATGTACACAAGTAGCTCATAGGCTTGGACATGTCTGTCTTCTACTTTGTCTCCATGTTCATACAAATCTGTAGGTTTTCAGAAAGTTAATATGAAAGATTTGGCTGAATCTGTTGGAATCAGGACCTTTCCCTCAAGGAAAGGAAAGGTGCTCCTCCAGGGCAGGTGGGCAGGTGGGCAGGTGTTATATGCCGGCAAAGTGAAAAGCTATACTGCACCTGCCCAGGCTTTGCAGGCAGAACTGCACTGACCTGGCCACCCCGCCTTTAGGTGAGGGCATTGGAGCAAGTTGGGAACCCAGAGCTGGGGGGAGGCCTTTGGCAGGCGATGTTCTCAGCTCTGCTCAGCGTATTTGCTCAAGCTCAGCGCCTTCAGGTTGCACATGTCCCACCGAGGCACAAGCCGGCAGGTGGCTGCAGCTGTCATACCCACAGCTATACCCGCCCGTAGAAACGTGGTCTGAATACTGGGCGCCAGTCTGGGGGCGTGGAGGCCGTTTTTTGGACCAGTGACCCTAACCCAAGCAAATGTGCTGGTCCTAGCTGTAGCGACACTTCATGCGATGGTTTTGATGGAATGTCTCTGCCGTTCAACGTGCAGAGCGTGACCCGGAGAGCCCGTTTGCACACGTGGCCGTCAGTGCTACTTACGGTCAACACTGTGCAGCGCTTCACATCCTAAAGGAGGAGTCCTGACCACAACGTGGTGAACAGCAAAGTTCTCGTGGGGCTGAGATTTCACAGGACTCTCCCAGAAATACAGCTTGTCAGATTTATGGTGTAGCTTCCTCTTTTCCTTTGGTGCAAAGTTAGGGTTTTTTTTTTACTAAAAATTACCTTTTTCATATGCACATCTGCTTTCCACTCCAAATCTTGGTATTTATATATCATACTACTGACAACCAAGCTGTTCTGGCTGAAAACCAAAATATTTTTGTGCAAAATGGCATTAGCATGTCTCATGGGAATTTGGTTTTCAGTACCTTCTGCTTCCATTCTCCTTCCCGGGCCAAGTTTTGTTGCAACCTGCAGATCCCAGGATGTGTACAGACAGAGAGGACGTGTGTGCTAAACTAGGAGAGTCTTTAGCTTTCAAGGTCTTACAAATTTCAGTGGAAAAGCTTAGGCTACAAAACACAATGTGGAGTAAAAAAAAAAAAAAAAAAAAAAATCCTTAAGGGACAAAACTTGAAACACAGTGGCAGATTTTCAAGTCATGATATTTTACTGAAAAATATTTTTCTCCTGTGGAAAATTCTGATAAAACCAAAATTACCTATCAGCACTTCCTAGAGGAAAATGCTTTTTCCTCCAGTTTTCAATCTAGTCTACTCCTATAACAAGAAAAAAGTTTTGACTATATTTGGCTTATGTGGGATTTTAACAACCCAGCTGAATGTATCAAAAGCCTTCAGGATATTTCATAGAAAAATTCTCTTGAGTTTCATAATGTTTGTCCAGTGACCTGACATTCGGGAAAGTATTTTGATACCTGAAAAGTTTATTTGCAGAATTACCGAGTCAGATGTGTAGCTGGCTGAAATCAATCTAACTCCATTGACTTTAGTGCTACAGTGATTTACAGCACCAGTGAGTGCCGCTCGGTGATTTGAGCTTGCAGTTTGCCATGCGTACAGCCATCAAAACTGGGGGCTGCTCGATACGCCCAGCTTGTGCTGCTTTCATTTATTGATATGGGAAAAGTGGTAGAATGTGGCTGCAACTGTTTATACAAATGTGCTTGTTTCCATGAAGGGATAGGCTTTAAAAATTTTTTGTGTATTTTCTTTTCTTTTTTTTTTTTTTTTTTTTTTTTTTTTAATTTAATTATGCCCAAGGTAGTGGTTTTCTGGTATTAACTGTGTTTTGTAAATTATGGCACCTCTGCTGAAGTACTGAGAGCTGGGTGTATGCTAATCCCATCTGAGAAAAAATGATCTTTTTTCAGTTAAAAAGTTCCTCTTGGAGTCAGAAAGCAACGCATTCATCTACGCCAATCCATGGAAATCACTGGTTGTGTTTATACAGCAATTAAAGGGGGATTACAGCCGCAGTGGAGCTCGGCACCGGGAGCCTCAAAGCCACATTGTTCCTGGTAGCCGTCAACGCCAGCCTGGGGACAAGGCGGATCGTGAAAATGGGACAGGGTAGTTTCTGCCAGGGAGTGAGATTTAAAAAAAAAAAAAAAAAAGAAAATAACAAAAGCAAAGAAAAAAGGGTGGGGGAAGGAATGATAGTTATGTTTTCTTCCTCCAAAGGTGTTTACCATGGCCATCCTTGGTGCCGGGCAGTGAGGAAGGGAAATGCCTTTTCCACGTGCACCCTGGAAATCACCCTCTGGGGGACGTGTTGTGCAAGGTGCTGTGTGAGCACAGGGGCAGAGGCTGCCCTTGCCCTGACAGCACTGACTTGGGGTGAGGGACTGGGTTTGGAGGTGCCATCCTGAGGGCCAGTGCTCTTGCTCTGCTCAAAGGTCTCGTCAACCCTCGTGCCGGGGATGGGGTGGATCACGGGGGCGAACGCGGGTCTCCGTTTCAGCAGGATCCCTCGGGCTCAAGTGCAGTGGGACGGCCACCAGCAGAGCCGGATTCCTGCTCCCCATGGAAACAGCCTCCCGTAGCGCCCATCCCTGCCCAGACAGCCCTAATCCTCCCTCCGCGGTCACCCTGAGAATCCTCCCGGCTCTCTTATCGGCGAGGATCTCCCTTTGGCAAATATTTACGAGAGGCTGCTTTGCAGGGGGTGGCGGTGAGCCAAGGCGGGTGGCGGGGGCCCATGCCATGGAGGAGGTGCTGGCGGGGACAAGGTGGGGAGCACGGCGTGGCCGTGGGGTCCCTGCAGCATGTGGGGCCACCGCAACCCCCCGTCACCCTCCTGTGTAGGGGAGACCCGGCAGCGCTCCCTCGGGTTGCAGCATCCCAACCTTTGGTGCCAACAGGAAACCTTTAAAACAAGTGTCAGGGTGAGTCCCCCAGGAGAAGAAAATCTCTTGGTGACAGGGAGTGTGGTTGGAGGTGGGGAGATGTGTTTTTTGCCCAGAAAACAGCAAAAAGCTTTTCTTGTGGGTAGGGGAGGTTTCGGGAGGATGGGGAGAACTGCTCCATGCCAGGTACAAGTCCAAGTGCTGAGGAGCCACAGACTATTTCTGAGAGACAGCAGCTTTGGAGTTAAGCGTTCAGATACCTCTGTTCTCAGCACTCAATTTTTTTTTTCTTTTTTTTTTAAGACCCATCAGAAAACAAAATTCAGCATTTATCCTGCCTCACAGGCGATGGATGGAGGTTTGTCCAGAAAACATATCCTCTGGACATAGCAAGCAGCAGAAGAGACATCAGTCCCTCCCCCAAGGTAGGGTAAGAATTCAGGCCTGTGCATGGGTCACCCTGATGGTGGGTGTTTATTTCCACAAATAAATGTATTTTGACTTGGCAGTGGGGCAGGAGCGGTTTTGGCTGTGCTGCTGTGGAGGTTGCGAGCTGAAGTCCCCAGAGCGGAGCCAGCGTGTGGGCTGGACGAGCAGTGCCTGGTGGGGTTGTACAGCCCTGGTGTGAGAAGGACTCAGGTTGGTACAAAGGAGGGAAAGGGAAGGCTATCATGGAAACAGAGGAAGAGGATGCCTGGGTGCTAGGGATGAGGAGACGATGCACACACGGTGCCACCGAGTTTTGACACAGCACCTCAAAGGGCGGGACTGATAAGAGATGATCCCGGCAGCAGTGACTTGGAGAGACCAGTGAGAGTCAAAATGAGTCGCGAGGCGCTTCCTGCCCAGCCTCTCCGTCCACGGGAGGTGCGTGGTGGTGCAGATCAGGCCGCAGGTCCAACCCCCCCGCCCGGCCTCCATTTCTCGGAGTGCTCAGAAGTGCATAGCCAAGTTTGTAGCTGAAACTCGTAGCGAAACTGGTGCTCGTCCCACCCGTGGGGGCACGCGAGGCTTGGGCAATCTCTGCAAGGAACGTGGACATCTTTAAGGGAATTGAAAGAGAAAACACCACCACCACCACCAAAAAACCCACCCAAAACCAAACCAACCACCCAATCCCAAAAAACGGGCTTCGGGAAAGTAACAGCTCCTGGACCAAATTTTGGTCTGATCTTGGTCGTGGCCACGGATGCACCAAACCTGAGTGCCTCACTCCTAAAGATGACAGTACCTGACAGTCCATAAATACCCGTGCATATAGGTGTAAGCTCACTTTTACTTTCTCCTTCCTCTGCAGCATGCAGTCAGTTGTGCCTTACGAAGGAAAGGTGAATGTGAAAGCTGGAGAGGCTCTGTTACCCTGTTAACGGTATGTAAAATAAAATGAGGGCCTGCGCTGGAAGCAATAATCAGCCTGTGGGATAACATCCTTCTCCCTGGACGGGCAGCATCAAGAGCATCCATGGAAATGAGTTGACACTACATAGTACAGCACAGTAAGTAAATGATAATCTGGAGCCTTTTGCAGCATTTGTTGGCTTTTTACATCTCTCCGTATTGCCTTTTCTCACCATGTAAACTGACTGGTGGAAAAGCAGACGTGCCTTCACTTGTGCAACAACACAAGGGAAGGTCAAGGGCCACTGAGGTTTTGGGTTGGTTCTGAAGTCCCCTTGCACAGACATCCCATGTCCCTTGCTATAACAGAGCCATGCTGGTAAAAGAGGTAACGCTCACTGCCATAAACCCTGGCAAAGCAAAAAAATACATCTTCTACTTGAGTTGAGGCTCGAGGTTTGTGTCTTCTGCTGGAGGAGACACAGGCGGTGCCCAGCAGACTGCATGGCTTGCAGGGGCATCTAGTGGTGATCAAGGGATTGGGGCCTTGCAATGGGTTTCGTACCCTCCTCTGGTACCCCCTTGGATCAGCCCTCTCATCCTCAACAGGTCAGCCTCCCTCATTACATGAATACAGTCAACACCTGGAGGTCAGACATGTCGACAAAAACCTGATTTAGAAGATATCCCTCCCACCACTCCTTCCCAAAATACCCAGTTTGGGTAAGAAACAAAACTTTGCAGATGGCTTCAGTCCTCCTCCTGATGAATGTATGGAAATAGTGGTTAGTGGCCGTGGCACCCCTTCGTACATCACCGTGGCTTCCCCAAGCACACCAAGGAGCTGCAGTGAGGAAGCCTTGGGTCCAAACCTGCTACTACTCCAAAATTTTTGGTTGCATGATTTATTTAGCTCAGGCATGTCTCAGCTTACAAAGACCACAGAAATCACAGAATTGGGTGAGAGGAAGAAAAATGATCACGTGCCATTTTGCAAAGCCAAAATTTTTTAGCGTACTAGAGGTGTTCAGGACCAAACCTGCCACTGCCAGCAGGGAGATGCCCGGGGAGAGCGTGGCACAGCAGTGCCCGTGGCCATCCCCAGCTCCAGGGATGGGAAGGGGACAGGGAGGAGCTGGGGACACCATGGTGACACCGAGCACTGCATTTTCTTTAAATTTTCAGAGGACAATACCTGTGGCAAACACTCCCTGAAAGTAAGAGTGCAATATAGCGTGTTCAAGGCTGATAAACAAGGCTCTTTTGTAAGGACCCGTGACTCATGTATCCTGGATTTTATAGGAAAATGCACATAAAAGCAATTACTGGGGTGTGAATTATTTAATTTCTTAATGGCCTGACAGTTTTGACAGCTCTTAACTTGTTATCTATCACAAACTCTCTTGATCTCCCAACTTTAACATGACTTAATTATACTTTCATGTGAGTAAAAGGACAGACAATCTATAGTCTGGTTTCCATTCAGTCTAACGTATTTAAACAATAAGGGAAACTTTTCCTCCTAGCAGGGTAAAAAGGGTGATTTGGATGTCTAATGTGGTACATATATGTTAAAAAAAAAAAAAACGAAACAAAAACAACAAACAAAACAAAACACAAATAGTTGAGATTGTTCTTTGTAGGAACGGAGGGTGGATCGGTGCTGTTCCCCCCTGCCCTCCGGAGCTGCTGGGAAAGCCTTGTGCCCCTGGCCGTGACCCTGGCTGGGCTCTGCTCCGCCTGTTTGCTGGTGGAGGTTTGAGTTTGGAGTGCAGCTGCGGGAGCGATGGCCAGGCAGGGTCCCGTCAGGAAGGGGACTCCTGGGAAGGCGATGGGGACACAAGGGGGGTCCCTGAGGGGCTCAGCTCCCTGCTGGCCATGGCAGAGGTACAGGGGTCCCCACGTGTCCCAGGCTATAGGGAAGCTTCAGAGCTCACAGTAGTGACTCCAGTTCAGGGCAAATTTATTTTCACAGTGGGAGAAAAATGTCTTCTGGTGAGCCTGGTAGAGCTTTTGGCTTCTTACCTAATCCCAAACATGTGCAGGGTTCCTCAGTGTAACAGCAGTTGCTTCCCAACGTTATCACAAATCTAGCTAATTGCTCTCCATAGTTGAAAAATAAAAGAAAAAAAAATTTAATTCAGAATTCAAAAAAATAAGAAGTCATTTGATCACCACAGGCCTGCGTTATCGATGCCTTTGAGATGTGCCTCGCTGGGAGGGCAGTAAGCTGCACCAGAAGACGCTTTTCCTTTCCAAAACATGGGCTTGCCTTCCCGGTCCTGCCAATGCTCGGCAGCATCGTGCACCTCGGCCCCCACGGCCTGAGTTCCTCCTACCCAGCCCCTGCCCCGAGAGCAATGGCATTACAGGCCAGTTATGTTAAGGATTACAAAGAACTTGGAAGCTATAGTGATGGACATCATGTACACTGGAAGAGGTAAGATGTGAGCTGGGAATAAAGTGTAAATCAAAGTTAGGAAGGTTACACTAAAATTACAACAAAAGCCACAATGAACAACGTTATAAAATAAGTTTACTGTGTTCTTTCAGATCAATCATTTAAAAGTGAGGAGGGACCAGGGTTAGGGATGCTTGTACAACACATTTTTCTTCTCCTTGTGTATGTGTATGAAAACACATTCTTTAATGCCATCATCATATATTAATTTTTCCATATGACCTGATATGAACATCTCTTATAGTGTTGGAAAAGAACAGCATACATGACCAGAAGGCCTCTGGAGTTGCAGAGATATTAAATAGATCCCATACATCAGTTGTTTGTTGTTCTGTCTAGTGACAGGCTGCTGTTTATCTTATGATAAAATAGCATGTTAGGGAAATGCCTCTCTCAACTGCATTTCTATAGAAAATGTTTTTGTAGAGAGAAAATATAAGGAAAAGGTAAGATGAGAAAAGTAAAAAAAAAAAAAAAAGTAACTTGAGAAATTCAGGGGCAATAAATCACCACACCAGATGGTATTCATCTGTGAACGCTGTGCAGAGCTATCAATTTAAAAAATTGCACAGGAGCGTGCCATTAAAATGCAGACATAATATCTGCCCATTTTCACTGCCCATCTTTGCAGTGTCTGGGCAGGTAAGAGGTGACTTGGTTCCACCTGCTGACATCTCTAGGCCCCTTCAGAGCCCACCCAGCATCCCCACCGCAGCCTTGGAAAATTTGTCTCAGTGGATTATATGTCTATTTACTTACTAATTCTCTTAATTACAGTGAGGAAGTGCGACTAAATAAGTGTATTCTGAATAATATTTTAAAAATCCATGAGATATTGATTTACAATGATCCTTCTGCCAATTTATACTCCTGCAGAGAAAAACGCTTTGTGTTGAGCTCACATGCCTTTCATCCTAGGTTTTAGAGGGCTTTTGGAGGTGTTGGCCCCCTGTTTGAGAAGACAGCCTGCGATACACCTACACGTGGTGCTGAAGATCAGGAATGAAGTCCCATGTTGCCATCAATGTGTAATGCAGCGGAGGCTGCTCTTGTTGTCAAGAACACGCTACAGACCCATCCTGGTCACTCTGACTGGGGATTTTCAGGTAATTCCCATGGCTGGGGTACAACGGGTGAGAAGTAATATGTCTTAATCCAGTCTTGGGTGTGCAGTGCAGAGTATCATAAATGGGAAAGCATCCCTAGCTGGACGGTGGGAGTTGCCTGCTCTCCCAGAGAAAAATGTTACATAGGGACCAAGCTGTAAAACACTGGGAGGTTGCAATCAGCGTGTCAGCTGTAAGGAAGAAATCCCAGTTTTATCTAATTTGGGATTTTCAGCAATGCTTTGAAAGTGTCGGCAAAAGAATGGACGTAAGGGAATCCAGGAGAAGGTGCAGAAGAAGGTAACACACGGGTCATGAAGCTCGCATTGAGAGCTTGGGAAATTGCAGTCTGCAGAAACTGGGACTTCAGTGTTGTTAACTAAACCCCTTCATCTCTTGATTCCTATTTTCTCTCTTCCTTACCTTGCAGATCGCCGTGTGAGGAAAATTCGGTAAAAGACTGTGAAGTTATGGCAGGTACACAGTGGCATAAAACAAGGGAGTCTTTGCACTCGGCAACCGGTGATGTGGTTCTGCTGTCGTTTAAGATTTGGTAAAGAAAGGGAAAATAAAGGCTGGTTAGGAAGCCGCGGTTGCGGCAGCGTGCGGACGTTTCTGCTCCTTGCAATCGGAGCTCCCTGCCGAGCCGGCGACACAGCTTAATAAGTGGACCAAGAAATGGGGCCTTGGGGACCAGCTTTTGCCTGGCGGGGAGGAAGGAAGGAGCGGTGTGCGTGTGCAGGGGTGCAAGCTGAATTGGGTAGAGTCTCCTCATTGGCTTGTAATGGGGAAAATATTTCCCCTCTTTTAGATTAAAGTGGGAGATGCTGGCTTCCTGCCCTTTGAGTCCTGTTTAGAATATATTCAAAGTGTGGGTACTTTGTTTTTAAAAAAAAATACTTAATAAAGGAAAAAAAGTGTTGTTTCGTTTGCCTGTCCTAAAATGATGATTGATAAAGAAAAGAAAATTGATTTAAAGGCCACAGGAACAAATTGAGGGGTCAATTTTGACTTTAATTCCAACAATTAATTAAGGAACTCTTCTGGAGAGGTTTGTAAAATGAATATTGATCTCAAATCTCGGGCACTCTGCAGTCATGTCTCCGTCCTGGTTTATATCCTCCCATTTTGATTTATGGATTAGGTTTAGCAATAGTGGAGCTACGTAACAGGGCTGCTGAGCTGCCCAGTGTGAGCACTCATCCCGAGAGCAAAAGCTCATTGCTGTCATCTGTATGGCAGAGCTGGAATATTTTAACAGCGTGAACGGTGGATGTGTCACGTTTCGTGTGTACTTTGATGACCAGCAGTCACCTACTGCTGTCCTGCCCCAGCTCACCCTCCTGGCTTCCAGTAAATGTTCATCTGAGAAATATTTTTATCCCTAAAGCTGTGTAAAATGAACTAAATTCTGCATTATTGGGAGGGCAAGAATGCATTTGAGCCTGGGAGAAACAGAAATAGTTGATAGCTTTTATTTTAAAGAAAACTTGTCTGTGGAAGGACTGCCAAGGTTGCATCCATTTTTTTGAGTTGTTTTGGTCAGATGGGTTGGGATTTCTTCACGGTAGGGCTGGGGTCTGTCGCTACCAGGTATCTCTGATGGCTGAAGAAGTGGTGCTTGGGCTAGGCATGGGCATGGGCGGGCAGGAAGGCTCCTCCTAGTACCTGTTCCAGATGGGTTGGCTCCGTTTGGATGTCCTGTCCCATAGCATGGGCACTGCAAGTCTGGGCAGAAGTACAGCCTTCACTCCCTGAAGAGTGTGCCTTTTCTCCTCCCACCTCTATCTCATCCCATCCTGTGGTAACAAAAAGAAAAATCCTGAAATACTTACAGAAAACAAACAAAAAAAACCCCACACCTATTTCATAGGTGACATTTTCTCTTTTATTATCTTGTCTTTATTCCCTCTCTTATTCCTACTCCCTGTGAACACTTGTTTTAAGCCAACAGATTTCAGAGACATGGATTTGGGGTGAGGGACATAGGTCTGTTTTCTGTCAACCTCTGCTGGGCCATAAACAGAAAATTTTAGGAAAGGTTAATCTGAACAACTGTCCTTTGCACTTTACCAATTTCCCTTCTCCTTGCAGATGCCCTTTGTACTGACTACAAAGCCCAGACTTCTCCAGATGAGTGAGATGAGTTTGCCAGGAATATTACCTCTGCCTGGGAAAAGTTTGTTGATACAAAAACTGCCCCAACATTTGCAATCCTACGGCGAGTGATAACATCGCATGAATTTCTAGTGTCACCTGGACCTAAACCAAGTAGCATCAGACTTAACAGTTTTGCTGCATGTAGAAGCCTGGGAAGCAAATTACCAGCTTCAGAAAATATTCCTACCTGCTCAGTATAAATCACGTTCACTCTTCATGGGAGGATTAACAGGTGAGAGATATTTAGCATAACTTTAAAAGATTAGGTGTGAATTCTAGTCACAGCGTAGCATAAAAAGTGAAAATCAAGGTTTTAACATTGGGAATTACTGCATGGCTGAAGAAGTACTCCTGACTATGAAGTTCAGCTGATATTTAGTCTTATTGTTTTATTTACTACTGCATTTACAGCACACCCAGCTAGTTAGCCAACTACTTATAAAGCGTTTTTAATGTTTGGAGGCACTCAGTACAGCTATAAAATTATTTTTAAGGGCATGCAAACATAGTGTGTTAACAGCATTACACTCACTCTAGTTCCCTCTGGGAAAAAAAAAAAAACAAACAAACTAACCCCCATTTTCCGAGTACTCAATCGTCTCATCCTGAGTTTTGTAGATGGGCTATACAGCTCAAACTGGTTGACTTCCCGGCACTTGATGGGAACCACTTAAAAGGATAAACTCGAAGAGATCAATACCCCTTACATACTGTAAGTGATGTAGCACCAAGTACTCCAGGGCTGTTAAAAATTCTGCAATAAAGGACTGCTCGGAGATTAAACAAGAGGGGAAAAAACCCCACATGGTGGTTGTAGGGACTGAGTCCCATTTACATTGCACGGGGGATTTATCTGCATAGCTGGGGGCTGATGACAATCTTTCAGGCAGGTTTTGCTCTGGTTTTATTCCTGATTTATACGGGTAGCAACGAAAACAATATCAGACGGAGAGTCTGGGAGCAGGCAGAGATGAGAAGAGGTACTGGAGAGAGAGGCACCCGTGTGTGTGTTTATCCATTTATGAAAATGGGGAATCCAGAGGCAAACATGCTCAGCAGTCCCTCAGTGCAGATAATTGAAAGTGAGCGCTGAAAGCACGTGCTCCTGTTTCATGCTCCAAGGGTTAATAGTCTTCTGGGGCACTTAAGATGAAACTCCTTCGAGAGTCCACATGCTATCTCCTGCCTATCCCTCAACCATTACTTTGCTTTTCCTTTCAGTAAATTGTTATTTAGGATAGAGTGGTGTTTTTTTTCCCTGGCAAAACTAATGCTGGCTCACCCTTTGCATATTATATTCATCAAGAGGCTCTACAGCTTTCCCTAAGGATCTTTGCTGCTATTTTTCCTGGTAGTGTGGGGAGAGACTGGGAGTCCTGGGAGAACCATTAGTTCCTTTAGAAAGGATTGATATGGACCTGGCCTTCTTCCAGTCCCTCCACTGTAGAAATTGTAATTTATCATTAAAAAGCATACATTATTTTTATTAGCAGTTCAGCTACTTCATTCTCGGTTCCTTCAACTTTTCTGGACGGCTGCCATGGAAACCCAACTGATTTAGTATAATTTAGTGGTTGGGACTGAACAGGCACCTCTTTATCGCTATCTGTACATCTCCATCAGCTCTGGGCATGGCACAGAGCAACCCAGCCCCGACACCCGGTGCAGGAGGGACGGTAGAATCCGGCCAGGGAATAGAGAGCACATTCAGCGTCGGCTGCCGAAGTTGCTGGGCTGTGCAGCAATGGCAGCAAGCTGAGCTTGAACTGGAGGCAGATCCCAGCTTGACCTCTGCTTCAGGCCTTCCTTAGGTGCGTCGGGTTCCTGAACTGAAAGGAGTAAAGGCAAGAGACACCTCTCCTTCCACGGGCTGCAGTGCAAACATATTCATATATTCAGGCACGCATCAGGGCTGCTGAAAAATGTTACTCTGCATTAGTCATTTTGCTGTCACACCGAGGTGCATTCAGTGTCCCATGTCTAGCTGGCTCCCAGCCTTTCCTGTAAAGCTGACGTATAAGGCCAGGTCTTAAACTTGCTTCCCATTATCTAATCAACCCTTGCTTCTTTCCTCTGGGGCACTACTTGCTGTTCTATTAGCGTGGGAGTAGAAATAAGAACAGAGAGACTGAAGACTCATCAGCACCTTCTCTGTGAATCCTTCCTCTTCACTGACGTTAACAGATTTTTTTTCCCAGTTGCCCCAGACATTTTCCTCAACTCAGTAGAAGAATCTCCGCGGAAATATTGCAATAAAAGTAATGACTCTGTGCTGCCCTTGTTGCCTGTAGGAATGCTACATGTGCTATGCTAACAAATTTATAAGCCAGAGTAATGCAACAAGCCTGCTGCTACCTCACATCTGCATGCACCTATGGACAGGTAATATATAGCACACATAATGCTGCCTTACGTTAACAGCAGGATGGCCAAATAATACAAGACAGCAAACTTTCTCTCCTGAGATTATTTTGCTGGTGCAGACACCAAGACTGAGACATTTAAACGAGAAGATGCAGATCCCTGAGGCTGAACATAAAATATTTATATGAAGAGACCGTGGACCAATAAATTTCAGTTATAAATGTTTACAGCTGAAGGTAGTAATAAATAACCTTCCAAAAGCAATATTTCAATTTGCACTTATTGTACTTGTACTACACATTATATTTTCAGGAAACAATAATAATTATAGCAGGACATAGAATTAGCTCATGTTTAATGAATGATTACCCAGTTTAGTTGTGATCGTTATAACATCAGGACACAATTAAAACTGTGAAATGCTGCTTATTCTGGAGAGAGGGGGGACTGTTTCTCCATGGCTACCATTTATATGTCCAACCCATGCATAATCTGTTCATTAAATTGTGACAGAGGTTGGTACACTTTAATAAATTTGTCAGATGACTCCTAGTTCTTGAATTTCCAGTCATCTAACTTCGGCTGTGCCCGCTTCACATGATCTTTGGCAACAGAGAGTTAAAACCAGGAGAAAACTTACTCTTCAGTGAGCTTAATGGCCATCTCCTACTGATCTGCAAGAACCCAAGGTCACATCATCACCCATCATTGTCTTCCTTCCCTTCCTACACGTTCACTGTACCCAGCATGGCTGCTTTCTCCTCATTACTTAGGGCACTGCTGCTGCATTGTTCTTTATCTTGCGTATCTCTTGTAGGGCAAGGCATAGCTTTGGTTTGAGTTGTCATCTTGCAATTAAACTCTTGGGATGGGTTTGAAAGAGAAATACCTTATCTGGTGACACGGGTGTAAATGCTGTGTCAACGTCCGTGTCGGGTTGATCCAGCCTTGTCTGCTGCAAGTGGAACGGTTTATGCTGCATAAAAATGAGTCACTCTTGGCGCCAGGCAAGCACCTGCTAGTAAATTTGGTTGTCTATCTCACCTTCTGGTGACTACAGATGTCCTGCGGCAGGGACCAGGAAGCTCTTTCCAGAAGGGGAGAACTCTTGTGTTGTCTGTCTGGCACATCAACCTCAGCTAGGGAGGGAGATGGGAGATAATAGTTACAAATAAATCTATATTGACTTTACATGCAAGTTGGAGAACTCTTACGTGACCTGAACCTCTCACAGATGGGCTTCACCTTTCATTACGAACGGCAACTGTAGAAAACTGTTAAGCACAGTCCTTAGGCTCCTGAGGGCAATGCAGAGAGAGGGAGAGGCATCTACTAAGGACGATTTACTCCACCTTGTTGTAGGATGCCATGAGTCTTCTGCTAGGGAGGCTTATTGCTTGTTCTTGGCTGTAGACGGCTCTCTACAGCGGTCTCTGACTGATCAGCTTTCAGTAGCCAGACAGCTCTTCAGTGGCTAAATATGATGAGATGACATCCATCCTCTCTAATGTTTTTGATATCCTCTGAGTAAGTGTCTCCCGCCTAGTTGCACACTGTCATCATTTTTCCCTTCTTTTTTTTCTCAGTGTCTTTGTCTTTCCCCAGTACTCTGCGTCTGGCTGCCTTTACCTAGCCCACATGTCTCTGTGGAGAAAAGACTGACTTTGGCAGGAAATATGTTCTTAGCCTTTCCCAGAGAGGACGCGACTTACTGCAAGGATAGATGGGAGCTTAGACACACTGAAATACAGTGCATGGTGCCTCCGAAGCCCCACGTGTCTTGGCCAACCTGGTATTCAAGAGAACCCTGGGTAATGAAGATGCCTGTGGGCTGATGCTTTAGAAGTGAGGCACCTCTATAACTTCAAGGCATGAGTCTTTATAATAGCTCTGTGACTGTGTCGATTTAAAGATACAGGTGAAACAAGATCTGCAAGCACCAAGTAATGCACTGAACAAACTATCGTAGCTATCAGGGGAAAACAGAGAAGCCTCGGGTCACGCAAGCATGGAGTAGAAACAGCTTGCTAATAAAACCAGCAAATTTCAGTGCTAAATGCAAGCTAAGCATAGTTCCTCCAAGTCTAGGTAAGTATGCAGCAGGTTAGCAGTAAGCAAGTGTAGTGGGCACAAGCAGACGAGAGGAGTTATTGGTAGTGTGGCAGAGGGAATGACTTGGCATTCTTGGCTAACTTTTTACTGTTTTTTTCAGTTAATAAATGTTACATGTATTTCCCAGGCAACGTCTGGAGCCACTTGGTGGGTGTTGGACTGCTGCACTTGCTTCTGATGAAGTTTAGCATCGATGGGAAGCTGTTTGGAGGCTGGGAAGGAGCAGCACAGGAAACATGGTGAGGCAGTTAACTTTTCTTATGCTCTCCCTGGTCTAATACACTTGGTGAGTTGCCTTCTCTCTTTCTTTTCTTTTGTAGGACAGTACAAGAAGGCTGTCAATTTCTCCCTCATAGTCTGCATCTCCTCTAATAACTACCTGAGATAAATTTAGCCAGGAAGCCAAACCGGTTGTGTTGCTGTTTGGGGGGAAAGCAACCAATCTGCAAGCTTTGATCTTCTCTATGACGTTTGGAATGTGCAAGGGAACACAGAAAGGAGAAACAGGCAAATATGTGAATGCAGCTCTCCGTGACAGCTCCCCTTAGCAAGTGCTCCACCCAGGAGCCCCTCAGAGAGCTTTCAGCCGTATCTCAGGATTGGCCCTTAAATGGGCAGACGAAGACAGCAAAGGCAAGACTAAAAGTAAGGACAAGTCTTAAGGATGCACAGGGTTTCCCCGCTCCCCTCCACACTTTTGAAAAAGCTGCTGTAGAAGGTTGTGGCCCTCGTACCCAAAAAGGGTATTTCAGTCAAATAATTCCTGTTAATGAAAGCAGACAATGTATTTCCAAAAGCAGAAGGGTAGCTCTGCTGCAATCGGTGAACCGCTCTTGCTCTTAAAGCCAAGAGTGTGGTTGAATGCTTCAGTGCGTTGGGTCCTTGGTGTAGTTACGAGATGATGCACTCTGCACTTGCCCTCCCAAAATGCATCACTTTGGGCTCTCATTCAGCTGCTTTTTGGTAGCTTTGTGCAGGACAGCTAGAGAGATGGAAAAGTGGGCAAGAATTATGAACATATTAATACATATTAAGGTTCCCATTAATTATTGAATTACTAATGCAATTATTGAAGAATAATTATTAATATCTATAGCATCCAGATTGGTGATGATAGATTAACCATGATGACATAATTGAACAAATATTTTAGAAATAAAACATTTAACAAACAACATTTCCACCATTTTTCCATCTTCAGAAAAAAAATGTGAAGGGTTCATGAATATATGCAATCTTTTCTGATTTTAAAGCACGATTTTGTATATTTTATTTTTATTATGGATGGCTTTATTGTAGATTTTATCCTCAGGTTGTTTTCCAATGAATGTCTACACTCTAAGGCAGAAAGAAACCTACGGCAAAGTAAGATCATAGTAACAACACTATAAATCCGTGGTATAAGTACAGTAGTAAGTAAATGCATAATATGGCTCTATTTGTTTCTACTGATTTTTGTTTCTGAAGTCTCTAGCACAGTGATTGATGTATATGAAAACCATTTAGCACATATTAAACAGGGGAGTCAAAATATTATTTTAAAGTTTTCCAAGATATGTTGATCCAAATTTGTGTCAGAATCTCCTGAAAGGTTACGTTAGCCCATGTTTTGCAATATTCATTTTTCATTGCAAAAGTTCCTACATGACATTGCAGTAGACTCTAACATATATATGCGTACCAAAATGCAAAATTCCACAAGCAAAATTTCTGAAACAAAACAACAAGTGAAGTTTGAAGTTTTTGAGAAATGTCAGATTTGTAAAGGCTTGTTTGAGCTTCTTTGTCAAAAATGATTTGCTAATATTTTTATCCCCAAAAGGTTTATTCTATTGGAAAAAAAAATAAAAAGATTTTGAGGGAGATCCCTCCATCTGATCTTATGATAAGCCTATGCCTGCCAAATTTTTAAGGCTCATCTGTAGGAACTCTTTCAACAGATGTTTGCTGTGTGTGATATATTTTCTCTAAAGTATTTAACTGTGCTTCATAGGGAAAAAGGATTCTTTGACTTCATTCACAATAACATCATGTCAAAAATAGTCTCGAGATCTCATTATTTATATTACTGAAGTACTGAATGGCCTTGCCTGAGAACAGGCTGTTCGAGCATCAAATAGAGTACCAAATTATGGTGGGAGATGGTCTTTGCTCTGAAGAACTAACACTCGAGGTCAGCAAGACAGACAAGGCGAAGATGACGAATGGAGCAACCTAAAACTGCCGCACAGAAATGGTGGAACACAAGTGGCAAACCTAAGCCCTTTTCCAGATTATCCCCTCATTCTCTGCTTATTCATCTCTCCTCCCCATCATTCCTCTCTGACAGCCAGAATGGGCCTGGGACATGCTGCTGCTGACAAGGGGTAGAAAATTCCTGCTTTGGTGTTTATACTGAGAAATGAGCTTACTAGGGAAGCAGATCTAGAAATGCCCCAGGTTGTACCTTGTAACTCAGCTGAAGATGAGCTGATAGGGAGTGAGAATGACTAAATTTATTAATTCAGTGGGTGGACATTCCTGTCTTGCAAGCCACAATGACTGATCCATCATAAAAAGTTGGGCTATTAAATTGCTATTTAGCAATTATAAACTGAAACACCTCCTATGTTTCACCTCCTGAAACACATCTGAAATTATGTGTCTTTGCAAGGTGTGGGGGGGTCAAGCTGGCCCACCTGCTGGTATGATTGCTTTAGTTACTTCTTCGTAGGCATGGCTAGGGAGGTTGGTCCTTTAGGAGCCTTTAGGACCTTTCTGAAGCTCAGAAAGGAAGCTGGTTTACAGGTTAGTTTTATCTGAAGGTGTCTATTACAATTTATTTATTCTGGGGGAAAAAATTAACTGAAAATGTGCAGTTTTTCCAGAACATCAAAGTTTCTAATTTCTTCATTAGTGTCCTTTTCAGGGCACACTCCACGTGAGCGCTCTGGACTTCACTTTCTTCTGCTCTGAGTCACATCTCAGCTGTAATCTCTCTGCCATGAATTTGCTGCAGAATATGTAGAATTTGCAAACAATATTTCCTTGCCTAAAAGGCAAGGTGATGCTTCTTTAGCAGCTGCTGTTCTTTGAACTTATCCGAGGGCTTTGTTGGCAAGCGAGCTCTCTTCAGGGTTCTGCTTCCTCTGATATATCGGATGCTATTTCTTGGCATGAAGTCATTAGAGACAAGGCAATTTTACAGCGGAAGGCATGGGGGTGCTTGCTAATCACGGCCTTCTCCTTGCTTGAGTGCTGCACTTGCTGATTAACTCCTCCTTGCTGGAGGCAATTGTGTTTTCTGGGGTAAATCAGGTCACCGAGATCCGCATGCTTCCCGGCAGCTAATGCAATAAGCTGGAGCTACAGGAGACATCTCTCCAGGATGGCACTTGCTATGGGTAAATGTGGGTGCCCTGCGAGGTGGAGGCCGTCATTAACTGTCCACCTGGCAGAGTTAAGGGACGGGAGCTGGCCTGGCGGGGTGTTCATTTGCAAATAGGTGCTTATGCTCATCCAAGCCTGGAAAGGTAATGGCTGATATCTTCTCCGGAACGGGAGGCTTTGCCAGCAGAGTTTGTGCTCCACTTGAAGGGAGGTGATCTTTCACAACATCCCAACCACCCCCAGAGGGAAAGCAGAACCATGCAAGGCTGTCGCACGTCCCGCAGACAATGCCGGTGGTCCCCAAAACACTTGATGGTTTTAGAAACACCTCTGAATGAGCAGGATGGTGGCCTGAAGTCTTTTTACTGATGACTGCAGAGGTAAATGGAGAGTTTCATTGTGCGGAATATAAGGGAAGCCCAGATGTGACACACTAAGTGTCTGAAAAGCCTGACCTATTTAGCTCCCTCTGCAATTCAGGTCATTATGATCTTCCAAAATTGAAGCTTTTCTCACTTTGACATGCAGAGTTTGAAACTGCTGCTTGTCTATAGCCACAGGACCAGGACAGGTCTCTGCCATGGAAAGAGCTTGTTTTCTGTTAAGTATTTGTGTAGGGAGATGAGTTTCTCCAAAGAGACAGCGCCTCCCTTCCTCACCTTTGTCACCATAGCTGGAAGCCAAAATGGATTATTTCACTTTTTTCAAGTCTTAGGTTCCTGCAAAGAAGATTCAAGAAGAACTTCGCTTGGTGGGACTCCTCCAAAAGGCCTCACTTCAGGTTTTCCATGGAGAAGCTGCTGGTTTTATCCTGCTTCCCTGCTCTCCCAAAGGGCATCAATTCACACTGGGGTGTGGCAGATTGATGGAGCTGTCTTTTGAGATGTGCAGCTCCTCAAGGGCTGGTGCTCAAGCAGAGATGTGTGGTGAAACAGCAGTTTTCTCTGCCAGGAGGTATGGGGACAGAGGAAAAGGGTGGCAGTTACACAGGAGGTTTTCCTGCTTGTCCCTGTCCTTTTCCCAAAGTTAAAATCTAGCGTCCTCGCAGGAGGAGCAACGCAGGATGCGAGCAGTGCGTTAGCCCTTACTGGTGAAGTCACATCTGGAGAGGAGAGGAATCAGAGAGAAAACTGTTTTCCTGGAGAAAAAATGTCTTCCCGGCAAATGGCTTGGCCAGCCAGTGAGGATTACAAACCTCTTTGGGAATCCTTTCTTTATGGCTAGTGAGAAGGTGATATTGCTAGTGACAGCACAGAAAGATTGGCTGAAATAAAATAAAGAGGTTTCCATGGTGATCCCTTCATATTGCAGTAAATTTCATCTTGCAGTCAGCTGGGTTGTGTTTCTTCCCCCGGAGGAAGAGTCCTCGGCTCCCCCCGCGTTATTAGTTACTACTGGTGCTAACGAAATGCTGGCAGACCCCGAGCAAAGCCCGTGACATGGACATCTCTGCGATGGCCTCGTTAATTATCCCAAAGAGGTCAGACTGCCCAGACAGCCTGCAGGTGCTGTAGAAATAATCCTGCTTTCTGTTTTAAACTGTAAATAGATAAAGATTAGATATAAAGAGATAGCTGTGGCTAAAGATAACAGAGGAAAGAAGTAGGTTTCTTCCCATTTTACAGGTGGGGAAAGAACCATAGTCAAATAGAGTAACTGTCCCAAAACCAGAGCCCAGCTGCTGTTAGAGATGGGAATTGAACGTGTAATTTCCAAACTCCAGCACAGAAGATGCCTTTTCTCCCGAGGTTAATGCCGGAGAAGGCAACAACCTGCAGAGAGGCTGCTGGTGGGGAGGGGAAGCTCTTTGCCCCTGGGTGACCGATGAGATATCACCTACGGGAGCAGAGCAGAGGGAAGAGGCGAGGGGTCCTCCAAGGCTGTGTGCTGACGGGGGGTGAAAACTGTCCGATGAAAGAATGACCCTTCATTCTGGAAGACAAGGAAACCCCTCCAGCTGTCGAATGCAATTGCTCACGGGTTCCACGTAAGCGTGATCTCTCCTACGGTGCTGAAGAAACGAGCAGCCGCAAGACGTGTCTCGCTGTGGGTAGGCTCAGCGACGAGCTTCCCGGCTCCTTCCTGGGACAACGGCAACTTTCCATCTGCATCTGAATTCGAGAGTCACGAACGCAGTGCCAGTCAAGCTTTGCCGCCCAAAACATGCTTAATATGAAAAGCATTTCCCTAAGGTGTGTCATTGAATGCAAATTAATGCTGCCTTAAGATCATGGTAATTTATGCTAGCGAGCAAATCTCTTCTGCTTAATGCACTACACAACCAAAAAACTATTGACATACCCATGGCCACACTCAAACCTCTGTGTCTGTGGGACCGTTTATTTTATATTATATATGATTCAAATAATATGCTGGAGACTTGAGAAGCAAAGAGGGATGTGCAGGAGGAATGCTTTGATTACTGCTAACTGTAATGGCTCAGGTTATGCAGGGACTCTTGGGAGAGCAGAAGATACATGAGAGTGAACTGCTCCTAAATATCAAAATTGCTCAGGTCGGCTACCAGCTCCAGCTGGGAAGTCATCATGGAGAAGGATAAAATGAAGCCTCTGAAGGCCTTTTTCTTTTCCTCGTTTCCCCTAAAGTTAGTCTTTCTTCCAGAATTTGGGAAGGATGAGATTTGTTTCTCTCGAAGCCGTTGTGTTTAGCTTTAGCAAAATGCTGGATCGCACCCTCTGCTTTCCCAGTTGTAAATCTGCTACTACTGCACTGTCGGGAAGCTGGGAGCTGTGATTGCAGCCCCCAGGCTTGGAAAGCACCAGCCCAGCCAGCCAGGCAAACAGCCCGGTCCTCGTACTGTCTGCTAGCCGGGCTCAGCACGGCAGCTGCGGTGGCCACTGACAGTGGGGGTCCACTGGCCAACAAACCAGCTGGCTAGTCAGGCTGATGCAATTGGAGGTAATTGCGTGGTCTGTGCTGGGAGACGTTACACCCGGAGTCTTGGGATTAATGTGCTCAGGTTTGTTGAGCCCCAGCCACTCTTCAAGACAACCTTTCATCAAGCAGGGCATGTTTTGAGAGAACCTTTGACAGATGGAGCTGAGAGGGAGGGAGGGAGAGGGCATCAGAAACTGCTTGAACAATCAGAGCTTTTTGTTGGATTTTTTTCTTATTTTGCTATTTGGAGGAAAACTTTTGAGTCCACTGGCTGGAGGGCTGGATCCGTGCTCCACAAAGATGTCTTTTGGGAGGACCCAGGACAAATGGGAGCTTTGGTAGGGAAAGGAACTGGGATGAAGTTGACACTCTGAGCAGGAAAGTGATCCCGAGTGCTAATTTCCTGCCACTGTTGGTGTGAATTGGGGCTCAAGCCTCTAGTTTGCAGTAGAGCAGCTACAAAATCACGTTTGGCAGCGAACTTTTAACGTGCAGCCAGTGATGTTCAAATTATTATGTTAGGGGAAAGCTGTGATTCTTTCTGCAAAGAAAAGAGCTGTTAAAAAGAAAACAAACCACAGAAAACAGTGAGAGATCAAGACACATGCTGACTGACTCTGCAAGGAGAGCTTGAGAAAGTCTTGTGAGGCAAAAGAGAAAGACACAGGTTGGAGGCTGTGATTGTTATCCCAGTTCAGTGTTGTTCAGCTGCCGTGCCTCAGTGCCAGCCAGGCAATCTGCTTGGGGTGATTGCTGGCTTCTCCCCAGAAGTGGCACGTCTGTATTACCCGGGTAAATTTGCTTTGCAAATCTACCTTTGTGTCTTCAGATTAGCTTTATTTGCTCAAGGATTTTGGAGGTGATGTGGGAGAATATTCATGTTTCTATTAGTTAAAATTTCAGCTTCTTGTTAACATCATACCAGCATGTCATTCAAGGCAAGCACCTAAAGTGGGTATTTTGGGGATTTTAGAGATGCATTTTTTTTTTGCTTTGCTTTTAAATAGTTTCTCTTGAAGTTACTGGCTCCATCGTGGGTAAGTCTCGGTTGCACTCTCCGCTGTGAGTACAGCTCAGGTTGACCATTGCCTCCTGATTTTGCTAGGTGGGAGTGCTGCTTAGCAGCACAGCTGAAAAACCGCTGAGCCCGGTGCATACAGTAAAGTCGTCCAAGGACACACGTAAACATTAACTCTCAGCACCACCTGTGTAGGTGTGCTTTTGCTGTCTGGTGCTCTCTGCTCTGCTAGCACTGCTGATAGTGCACCTTTCATCTTCATGCGAGCACATCTCAGATGTGCATCCTTCTGCTCAGGACCCCACGATGAGATAAGAGTGCGGTATGTGATCTTCTGGCTGCGAAGGCCAAACAATCATGTCTTGCCACTTGCTATTCTGCGTAGCGCAACGTTAGTTTTGAGGGTGATGTGAGAAACAGAACCTGAACACTCATGCTCTCAAAGCTGGAGGGGAGGAAGTAGAGGTCCTGGGTCATCTTATTTAGTCACCTGCTTGTGCCAGGGGAGCCTTGTGATGCTCTCCTACCAGCCAGTTTTCTTCCTAGCAGAATGGTTTATCATAGGCTTCTTTATTTAAAGCAGTGAGGAAATCCTTTCAGCAGGAATTTTTGCCCCAGACCAGCCCTGCTCCACATCTGCTGCACATCCAAATTACTCAGGAAATCCTAATGACCTCAGCATTTTGCATCTTGTAAACAGGGGATTTTCAGGCAAAGACCACAGGCGCATTCAATGAAGAGTCAAAGGGTCTTCAAGGCATAGGAGACGGGGAAGGGAACCATTCATAGTAGGGTAAAATACAATGAAATTGTACAAAATTATGAGCTCTGATCTCAGAATTATCTTTTGCTACCTAGCAAAAAATCTTCAGCATTTCCACCAGCAATACTTCCTGGAGATAGGCTAGAGGAGTAGAGTTGAAGAACAAGAGATGAAAAGGAGTCAGCTATCGCCACAGAGGCAATACTGGACACCACGTAAATCTTCTTGGTACGCTTAGGTGAGGCCAGGAGGGTATCTCGTTGCCCTTCCTCAAGCTGCAAAGCAAGAGAGCTTTGCTTGATCTAACACCAGGCTGGCTGCCCGGCATCCCGGCGGACGTGGTGGCAGGGAAATGGGAGAGCTGCAGGAGAAGAGCATTAGCCAAAATGTGCTGCCCAGATGGCTCAGACCTCAAGATTACACTGAGTTTGGAAGCAACAGGGGCCTAAACAAGGTAAGCAAAGTAGCCTTGCCTGAACCTCTGCTGAGGTTCAAAGAATCCCAGAAGTATTTTCTGATGTCTCAGTCTTTGCCCTCACAGGCTCTGAAACCAGAGAGGGGCTGTATTACCCGCTCAGCTCTGCTGCAGGACTCTCTGCAGTTCACGGACACACAACTGCACACAGCCGGTGTAGGCATCCAGTCCCCAGACAGCATTAGCAGCATGCTCAGAAATTGCATTGAGGCAGGCAGCCTCCAACTCCAACAATGTGCCATCTGCAGGAATTTGTTACTCTTTATTAAAAAAAAAAAAAAAAAAAAAAAGGGGGGGGAATTTTTTTTACAATTCCCATTTGCTAAAAAAACATGCAAGCACCTCATTAACTCTGATGGTACAGTATTTTTGGCTAGCTGCATTGCTAAACATGTGTTAAGCTCTGATGAAGTGCAAGAAATTACCTTTGTAACAGCAGTGGTGCCTTCTGAATGCAGTTAGCGCCTCCCCAGTGCTGATAAGGTGCGAAAAATGATCTTCCCCATCTACAGTTGTGTCAACTGAATGCAATTAGCACCTCTACATGTGTTTAAAATCATGACCACAGGTTATACATTTCAGCAGCCTGCAATACATTAGCACTTAATCCCATCTTCCTGAATCGAGGAAAAAAATCGCTGCAAAACCAGTGCAATGAATACAGTTAAGTGCTATTAACATTCCATTAACTATTTTTAATGAAGTAAATCCAATCCCAGATTGGTGAACAATGGACTAGGGACTTTCTGTAGCTCACAGACAGTAGTTGCTTGTTATATAGACATGCATCAGAGGAAGATCTCTTTACTCCTGCTAGACCTTGTTTAAACAGCTCTGTTAAACTGAGGTGGCAAAGCCAGGCTTTTCCCTTCATTCTTAAGGCATAGGCATCTGGGATACTGCAGAGAATGTGGGATGCTCCTCCTAAAAATCCTGCCTTCTCTGAAAGGAAAAAAAAAGACAGAGAAAGAGGGAGAAAAAAGGCACAGTATGTATTCTTTTCCTTCAGTGCAAGTAGGTAAGTTCCAGTGTATTGATCATTTATTCCTCTCAGGCTGTTAATCTCTTCTCCAACTGCACTAAAAGAGATCCTGTCTATGTCTCTGTATGGAAGACTCTCCATGCCCAGATAATTATTGTCAGCAGTCTTCAAATTCCTCCTTTTCCTGCTGTTTTCCTTCCAAGTTTCACTGCCTAAAATTTACTAGATGGAGGACTAACATGACTCACACAAGAGCTTCAGTAATTTTTTTCATGCAAACAGTGTGCATACAGAATGGTCATTTTCAAATGTCAAATACTTACATTTTTCTTAAGAATGGTTGAAAGCTGTAAATAAGAAAGTAATGCGGACACACATCTCAATGGGATAGGAAAATACTTTCATCCCAAACACACCTTTACAATATATGTTGAACGAATTATGAGTCCAAGCCATCTTCTGTGCTGGGACTCATATGGCCCTCTTTGCACAGTTATACTTTTCAAAAAGTTTTGCTGAAATCACAAGCAGCACCCCACCAGAGCGTGCATCCTCACTCTGGGGCTTGAGCTGGAAGCTGGACACGACAGCAGCAGCTTCTGTATCTCACCTCTACTCATTTTTTAAATGCCAGCTATTGATTTCTCACTTTCAAGAGGTATCTGCAACAGCTGTGACTTTATTTTAATTTCCATTTTTTTCACTAAATTCGTAATTGAAAGGGACAGATCTCCCTCTGAGACAGTTGGCAGTGGAGAGGTTCTGCTGCTGGCAGCAGCCCCGTGCCAGGACAAGGCACTACGGAGACTAGATCTTGTTAGGGCAGAAGGAAACATTGTGCCCAACCCCTATATAACACAGGACATAAAGCTTGACTCAGTGATTCCTGCACAGAGCCAAATAACTTGTGGCCAAACTAGGGCATATCTTTGAGAAAGACACACTCAATCTTGCTGTAATTTATTCTTGACCATCCTTTATTTTCTCTGTATTTCCACAATGCACAGCACTCTGCACAGGACTAACTGCTCTGAGAAAGATTAACACCCGCAAAGAGCTCTCTCAGAGTGATATTGTCCTGATTCTGAACCTAAATCCAAACCCTATCCCAGATAATAGAAATGTCTACTGTGAATTTAGGTGTTCATGTTCTTTTCTTCTCAATGAAGCAAAGGTTGCTGCTGCAAGTGGGGGGGGGGGGGGGGGGGGGGCGCTCCTTCCTTTCCCCTTTCTCCCCTGAACATACGAGATTAAGTTATCATACAAGATTAACGTCCATCAAAAAAAGTCCTTCTCTCCCCGAGAAGCCTCCGAGGCAGCCGGGATGCGAATACCTGATGGTGCGTTCCTGGGATGCTGCTGTTGGCTTTCGCCTTGGCACAGCAGTGCAAAATGACCTCCACCTCTGTGTTCTTTTGAAAACTGCCCACAAAATTCCTTGTGCCAGCTGTAAAGGTTGCATTTTCACAAAGCGGTGGGCATGCACATTCTGCATATTGCCGTGAACACAATCTGTGTCCCTGGGGGCATCCAGGGCTGAACTTCTTGTACCATGATCCACTGACTTTCTGGTGCCCTTGGGGAAGGGTCACCATCTTTTTCCAGGTACAAAATATTGAGGTATTGTGATGTACAAGGCTTGAAGTGCTCCTTTTTGTAGTCTGGGCAAAACAAACCAAGCCAAACCAAAATGTTTTAAAGGTTAGTCTTCTACACCCACATCTTAAAGCACCATGAGAGTGTGGGATCTAACTCAGTCTTCTGGATCAGCAGTGTTAATCGAACAGGCCCTGAAGGTCGCTGAAGGCGGTAGGGTCGGTGGTTAGGTCTGGCTGGTGTCGGCTTTGCTCGCTGTGTGTCTCACCTTTTAGTGGGGCTTGTATGAGACCTTCGGGTCCCGGTGTGGAAATCAGACGTTGAGGAATCACACTTGTGCTTCTTTTATTAAATCGTGTTTTTTAGTGGTTCCCTTACTGCGTTGGGATAAATGCCTCTCCTCTATGTATATCCATATGTAGCGATACCCCACAGTGTCTCAACCCTATTTTTGACTGGCCTGGCATTGCTGAGAGCCGCGACATTAACCTGATGGGGCTTCTTTTCTCAGGGCAATTCCGTCTGGCTCCGGGCTCTGGGAGTCACACTGGCTGCCGCAGCGAGAGCTGCCGGGGAGGGGGGAAGCAGCATCCAAGCAAGATGAGCTTGCACCTTGTAGGCAACACGGTGCAAGGGTCACTGCTGGCTGAGGGTGAATCTGGGGGACAAAGTGGCTGTGCCACCCCCCCGGCTCTCTGAAGCCTCCCCGCCTCTCTGAAGGGCGATGGCAACGTTGCTCTCGACAAAGCAGCTCATGAAGAAATGAATCTGTTTTAAAGAGAAGTCCTAAAGCTGGAGGTGAGAAGAGGCAATTCAGAGTTATTAAGAATAAGTGGATTTGGGGCTGCGTGCCCAGCTGGGGCTAGCCGGCGCTGCGGCAGCCTCCCGCCTGGAGCCAGAGCCTTCGCGGCCCCGCACGGACGCAGCCGGGAGGATGCGGTGCTGACAGCCATCCATTCTGTAAATTAAATTTCACTCCCCTCGCTCAGTCCTCGGCTCGCAGCACTGCTCGCTTGCCAGAGGATTGCTGATCGTGCAGATTATTATGGGCCAGGTCCAAAAGCTGTGTGGTCAGCGAGAAAGGCTTCGGCAGCCCGGGGAGAGGTGAGCTCGGTGCTCCAGGAGTGGGATCCAGCTCACACGTTGTCTCCAGCTGTGGGCATGAGGGGTGGGATGGGACTGGGCACCTCCTTTGCTGCTGGTGGGCTGCAGGTCAGCACATCAACCATTGGATATTGTGAGATGCAGGAGCTGACCGTGGGCCTCCCGCTGCTGTGAGCGGGACAGGAGAGGCAGGATTTCCCCGGAGCCTGCCTTGCTTCCCCTTTTCTCCATCCCAGCCTGAAACCTCTCAACGAGGACTGAACTAACGGACCAAAGAGCCCAAACCATCTTGTTCAAAGCAGTGAGAGAGGACTGAAGTCAACTGCAGGGTTAAGCATCTCTCCTTGAGCCAGGGTGCAGATTGCTGTTACAATATCCTACCTCTGTGGGCTAAAGTCCCTGCATCTGGGAAGGGGAGAGGAAAATGTGAGCAGTTAACTGGAGCTGGGAGGTTACTGCTCTGTTGTCACGGTCTGAGGGGACCTTCTGGCCTCAGAAGCAGAAAATCCTCAAAAACAAAATCATGATCCTTGCTTGTGACTCCTGCTGAACTTTCCAATGATACACTGGGGAGAAACAGTCTGTCTGTTTAGGTTATTGCACAATGCAGATATTTATAAAACTGTATCTGTTTAAACAGAGGAATGTGCTTTTTCCCGATGAGGTCTCTGAAAAAAACAGCAGTATGTCACTTGACCTAGGCCTTTAACTGGAACTGTCTTGGCAATTTAATGAAATTAAATGGCTGGGCTATGGGGAGTTCATTAGTAAGTAATCCAAAGGCTAAAGCTCTGTGAGCTAGTTCAGCTCTCAAACGCCTATTTGTGTTTGCCAGATTCAGTAAAGCGAAACCCCTTAATAGGCGCTGGCAGTATTTGTAAAGTGTTCTCCTCTGATCTGGAGATGGTAACATACGTACTGGGGTGACTTCATGTTGCTACATGAGATTTTTTAAAAAGTACCCTGCACCTCCAGGATGGTCACAGGGTCCCCTGCGTTTCACTGGGCAGGCTCGGGCGGATTTGCAGAGGCGCTTCTGCCACTCCATGTCTCAAACCTCTTGCTTCTGGCAGAGCGAGTGAGGGAATCTCATTTCCTTTCAAAAAAGCTTTCAGAGATGGCTGCTGCTGCCAGCAGTGCAACACTGAGCCTGAGAGGGACTCTGGCTTTCTTGTCACGCTGGGCCATGGATGGGATTATGAGCTGTTTTATTTCGTGCCATTTGCCCAAGCAGAGGGACCAAGGATGTAAAGCGCCTCTAGAATTTTGGTGGGTTGTAAAAAAGGATGCTGAATTGCTGCTTATTTCCTTTGAGTGGGGATTTAGAGGAGTGAGAAGGGTAAGGATCTTCCTCCTGCTGCGTAAAGGATTTTCTGGAAACCCAGAAACCGAGGGAACATGGTAAAGTTTCACACTCTTTAATACACCAAGTATAAACAAGATTTACAAATAAGTGAGCTGCAGAACCACTAAAGGTTTGGCAAGGACTTCACTAAATGTTGCCTGAGATAGTCAAATGACTCCAATATACCTGAACCTTATTTTTTAAGGTAGCATGTAAAGACCAACCAAACCCTGTGCTGTCCCTTAGGTGTTGTCCACCATGAAAGCCTTTAGGGAAGACTCTGTATGCCACATCCTAGAAGTAGCATTTCATTTTTTAAAACCTCTTAGTGTGAATTTGGTAGAAGTCCAACGCTATCGTGTGGTCAGCCCTTGGGCTAGAGTTAAAGGGCTGTGGATTAGATCCACACAGGAAAATTTGCCTGGCCTGAGTTAAAGCCGGTGACATCCTAAGAGGAAATGGGGTTTTCTGTAAGTGAAATCCATTTGGTGGAAAAAATTCTTGCCGGGCTTTAGTGAAGCTTCTGCACAATTTCTTCCAAAAGTAAATAATACCATCTGCCAGGTGCTTCTTGCAAAGAAATTGAATATTGAAAAGTATGACTATTACAGAGGGAAAAACATTGATCTGAGTAATCGGATATCCCAAATATTGTCATATCTGCAGAGGTTTCAGCAGTGTAATTTTTGTTCTGGAGTGTGCAAAATGCCTCAGGAACCAAGTGGATTTTGAAAGGATGGTGATTGCCAAACGCGCAAGGGACCTGCAACTTTTTACTGGGGGTGCCTGAACCTGTCTCAATTTACCACACGGCACTGCATCCCCAAAAGAGCTTGCTCTAAATTGGGCATTGCCAAATGGAACTTCCGTGTCTTAAATTGACAGTATGGAAAAAGACTGAAGATTTTATCCAGAGGTGGGATGTGAAAAGTCTTGTGGCAGCTACAGCAGATTTAAGTTCTGCGGAAGCCCATGCAGCAATCCTGTCTTCTCTTTTACGAGCTCGGGCCAGCTGCTAACCTTTGCAGGCACCTCTTCTTCTCCTTCCAGGCTTTTGCTAGACTGGCTTGATGAAGTCCAGGGGCTGACAAAGAGCCAGAATTAGCCCCAGCTCTAAAAATCTCCATTCCCAGCATGGTGTTGGGAAGAGTGGTCATATGTCCCTCTCCATGGGTGCTGTACAAGTATGGGCTTCCATGCTGCAGCAATGAGGGGTGTGTATTTACTCCTAAACCCTTCTTTCCATATAAAACAGGATCCTGGCAGTCCTGTCCGAGCAGTCTTTCTGCACTTGCTATGCCTATCCAAGGCAGCCCTGCACTTGAGGACAAAGTCCAAACCCTGCCAGGACAAATTTCATGTGTGAGCCAGCCCATGTCTTAAGGCGCTGCTGCAAATCCTGCATGTCCGTGTCACGGGAGGAGACCCACGGGTACTTGCTCACACACTGGGATGAGTGGCTAAAGCAAAATGTGGGTACCTTTCTCCACGGCTGGTATTTTAGCAAGAGACCAGCATGGGTCAGGTCTGTAGCTTCGGCAATGTAGAGCGCGTTTTTTTTTGCTGGGTGCTGTGAGAAGCCTGCCCACAACTGTCACTGGAGGTGTGTGGTGCTGCCGAGGAAATGGCCTGGAGCACGCGAGTTTGGGTATGGATGGGGAAAGAGGTGTGTGTCGCTGTGAGGGAAGCGGGGATGGGCAGGAGGGACAAAAGCGGCACAGCAACGACATCTTGTGCTGCACAGCGACGGCTGCATGTGCTTGCTGGGGGAGCCGGGCGCTGCCGGCTGGGAAGCCCCTTGTCCCCCTGGAGCACTTGGCAGTGTCCTTGCTGGGAGGGCAAGAGCTCTGGGGCAGGGAAGGGAGAGCCAACAGGCAGGGAGGGGTGTTGTCCCCAGCATTTCGTGATGAGCTGAAGCCAAAGCAAGCCTTTGGCAACAGCAGAGAGGGGGTCGGAGCAAAAAGGTTACGAAGGAGTCCTGCTTACTGCATTCTCTTTCTTCTTTTAGTATGGCATTGCTGCAAAGCACTGAAATCTGTATTGAGTGCTCTGTGTAAACCTGCACTCATCTCATCTGCAGATATCTGCTGAAATAGGTACATCAGTAACATTGCATTTTCTTTTTGCAGGAAGCATGCAAGTGGAAATATTCTGGTTTGTACCTGAGAATCATTGTGGCTGAAGACCCACTTCTCAAGGTGCAGACCAGCGTTTCATCCCCAACAAGGGCAGTAGTACCCATCCCTTCCCACTTCGCTTGCCCCGTAGAGGAGCAGTGGCAAAAGTTGATCCAGACTTGCACCTCGGGACTCAAAAATCAAGTTTTCTAGTGAAAGAGAAGCAGCAAAGTCTGAGAGCAGGTTGAGTTGGTGCCTCACCATTGAAGAAGAACAGCCTCTTCTGCTGAAGAACAGCCTCTTCAAAGTGCCAGCCCAACCCACCAAGTGGACAATTCTGCTTCAGGCCCTTTAGTGGTAACCTGGGTTGAATTATGAACACCTTTATACTGAACTCATGCAACATCAGCAAGGTTTGGAACCGCGGTGGCTGATTTTCTTTTTGAGACTTTGTTCACGCCAGTGCTTCCTTACAGAGCTTGCAAGATGGAGGTCATGCTCTGAGGTGCCTCAGAAATGAAGGAAAGCCTTTGCAGGAAGCTCTGCAGCATCCAACTGCTGCACTTAAGGTAATCATAAGCAGAAACCAAAAGGCTGAGCTGAGCGCTCCTGCCTGACCTGCGTTGTTTTACGTCTCTGGGTAGGAATTTCAGAGGCACCTACAGCACGTAGCAGCAGAAGCGCTACTGAAAGTCAATGAGACTTTGTTCAGAACAGCCTAAGGTGCTTTTGAAAGACATGTCCTTTTGTGTGTTGCTTTAAAGACTTGTAAATTATAGTTAATTCCTTCGGCTTATGTGTATTAGTTGATAGAGCCCAGGATTACATTCCTGTCCTTAGGATTGTGCTGCTGTGGCCTCCTCCTAGACAGCCTGGATTGAAAGGTTGGCAGAGCTCGGGAGTGGCAGCTCCTGCCTTCAGCTGCATCAGAGAGCACAAATGTTGCTCTTGTCCCAGTGTCCCATTCCCCAGCCCGAAGGGACAGGTCTGCATAGCGCAGCTGGGACAGTGCTCTCCCACCACGAGAACTCAAACTCATCCACCACAAGTTGCTGGGGACAAAATAAAGCCAAATAAGCTGTGGTCATGCTCCAGGCCACCTCCAACTGAGAAACTGTGCCACTTGCAGGGCACCTCTGCAGGGAAAATGAGAGTGGCTGCAGTTTTGCATGGCTTGTAATGCTGACTTCTCTCTTTCATGTGGAAACAGAGGTCCCTGTTGCACTCCAACTGGAATTAATGCCAGCAAGGATTGTAACTAGGCCACCTGCCTGCAGATCATCATGCCATTACATGCGTGTGAGGGTTTTCTCATTGACTTTGATTTGGGATTTTTTTAGAGAGTATCAGTCCTTCCCAAGTTCTTCACAGATAATTGGGAAGGAGTACCTCCCAAAAATGAGATAAAAATCTGACAGGTTCCTACCTGACCTGTTATTCATTTTGGAGAAACATCTGAAATTGGCTGCAGGTGGTTAACCAGCTGCAAGGTTTTGTCTGCTTCATCATGGGGTTTTCCAACCTATTCTGATCAGAAACAGCTTGTTGCCACCAGTGAGCCTGGCCGAGGCTGTTGGCTTCAGACAGATTAAATAATCTTGTCCTACAGGTCAGACAGATAAAACGGTCTGCAGGAAATATTAGAAGACTGAGGGTAGGAGGTGTGGGGGTGATAACAGTCTTTTGCAGAAAAGTAATTGGTTTTGTCCGGAAACCAGTGTCACAGCTCAGAACATCGTAGGCAAGGTTTGATGTTTTCGTCTGGATGCTTGTGCAGCACCTGGACTGCGGGGCCACCAGATTCTTCAGTTTTCATTGTGGTGTTGGGCTTTGGTGCTGGACGACATCAGAAAGGAGGCACAGCTGTGTGTGTCCTCTCGGTCTGATGGGAAATTTAAGCTCTCAAAGGCAATTTGCAGTATTGTGACAGTGTGTCTCAGTTCTGCTGAAATTTCACAGAAAATCAGCCTAGCTAGCTCCGCAGACAGGTTCAAAATGAAGACCAAGGTTGTCCTCCCCGTGCGTACTGCTGTAAAATATAAATTCCAGGTTGTTTGCTGCTCTAAGTCTTCCTCCGCTGGACTGGAAAAGGTCTGTATAATTTAATTCATAATATCTAAGGGGGACCTCAGAGTAAATGGTGCTGAGCAAAAGACAAGGCCACGGCTGCAGACAGGGGCTCCTGTCTGCGCCTCACATTGCAGATCAGCTCTTCGAGATGACTATTGGGTTTTGCGGGACTTTCCCAGCGCAGTTGTCACAGCCCTGAAGGTGACATTGTGTAATGGAGCTGTATGTCACCACTGGCATCAGGCTGTGGTTTGGAAACTTTTTTGGAGGCTGCCTGACCTACTGCCTCGGCCGAAGCAGAGGGAGAGCAAAGGCCATGGCTGCTCCCTCCTCTCTTGGTTTTCAAAGAGGATGCTCACCTCAGAAGGTGGGCTGGGTAAAATCATACCGGGGACACGCAGTACGTCGGAGGTTAGCCGTGTCACCTTCTCTTTCTTAATCCCTGCAGACAGAAAGCCCAGCTGCTGCTGAATCAGGAAACGGTGATTCATAGTGGAAATGGCTCTTGCACCGAGAAGAAGCTGATACTGTGTCTTCATGGTGCCCACACTGAAGACTAAAACCTTTTCATTGAAATTGGGAAGGACAGTTGGATTGTTCTTAGTCATCTGCAATGCCTGTGTGGATGAGGGTGGAGGTGGGTGGCAGGTGTGATATATTTTTTTTTTTCAATTGTTTTTCTTTTTCCCTTGCGCCTACAAATCAAATTGTCCGCGGTGTTGTTGCTTGCAGCAGCTCAAGGACCACCAGCTCCTCTGAACAGCTCTCAGAGGTCCACAAGTGCTCAGGCTTGCTCTCAGGACTACAGGGGCAGCAGAAATAAATTAATGGAGACAGGAGAGCAACAAGTAAAGCTGTGAATCGGTCTCAGTGCACAGGGCGTTGTGGAACAAAACGGGGCTCAGCCGACCCTGGCACGCTTGTCAAGGAGGTGCCTGTCTGGGTGCAGTGGAAAAAACTTGCTGAGTGAAGTGCTCATGAACTATTTTAAGGCTGTGGCATTGTTCGTCTTACAAAGATAACTTAAGTGTGAAATCCCTTGTGGATTTTTAATCTCTTAAAATAGATCTGTAGGTGCTAGGTTTTCTGCTAATCAATGTACAAAATGGTGTCATAGTAACATATAACACGTCAGCTAATATCAGAGAGATTGTCCGTTAAGCTATGTCATTTGTGCAACATCTGGTGCTATGATTATTGTGAAACAGAGAGAAATCCTGTGTCCTTATGAAACCACTCAGTCATTCCCTGGGAAGACTTGAACACTTTGGCTGATTTCTGTCACATCTCTTGGTTTCTCCAGGCCTTATGAGAAGAGGTTGGGTGGAGCAGCGCTCCCCATGGCAGCTCCCCAGGAAGGGACGGGCTCCTGGTGCAGGTTCACCTTTTATTAGTTTCCAACAAATTCAGCAGCACACAAAAACAGAGAAGACTTCAGTCATTTTGCTGCTTGCGGAACTGACTCCTCATCTTGACTAGCAAACTATTTGTATAACTGTACAAGAAGAAAAACCCGCTGGAAAACTCTCTGTGCTGACTGCCGTCTATAAAAAGATCTTGACAACCTCTCCTGTGAAAAGCTCTCACACCTCCACTCTGCAGCACGCCTTTGATGCTTTAGCAAGTGGGTAGTCCTCAGGCTACTGAAGTGCCTTTCCTTTGTCTTCCTCACTGCTCAGCTCCTGCCCCACCCCCCCCCCCCCATGTCCCTCCCACATTGGGAGCCCTCACCTTTGGTGGTGCAGAAGCGAGGAGGTGCTTGGAGAGGCCCTTATTTTGCTCAGGTACCACAGGTTTGTCAGCTGCAATGACTATAGCCTGTAGATCATCAGATTTCTGGGGGAGGAAATAAGATATTTAGCACTGAAACTAAGCTTGGGCCAGATTCTTCATCCTTCTCTAGTCAAGGGTTCAAGAGCAATCCTTTCTCTGCTCCTCGGCTCCTATTTCATATTTGTCTGATGTAAGGGAAGCATCATCCTTTGGTGTAATGGGATCACAGAAAAACAATGAGGCATGAAATTATTTTCCTTCTTTCCCAGATCCCTTGTGGTAAATTAAGTAGTTTATCCATTTAAGTACAGGTGAATCACTGATGCCTGTGTAAGTCTACTCTTAATAAGGAGGGAGATTATCCAGGACAAACTTTCAGACCTCTTGTGTCTCTCTTGCTAATGGTGAAGTAATGTTCTTCACAAGTTATGTTATCGCTGAGATAATGGGGAAGCTGAGGAAGGAGCACAGCATCAGCTGCTCTCAGTGTGTGGGAACTGGATGGGGTGATATCCCCATGATTTAAGTATTACCCAGTTCTCTGTGCACAAAAGGAAGTTCCCGTTGAAAAGAAACTTGGGATTAGCATTGGATCAAGTTTTCTATGCAGGCAAACCTTGGAGCAGGTAGGCAGACAGCTTTCCCAGAGCTGGTAGGAATATCCAGGCAGCGGCAGAGCTGGAGCCCAGGGCAGGGTGTCCCTTCGGCTGGCTGTGCTCAGCAACCCTGCAGGGTGAGCTTCGCATCCATTAACCTCCCTGGTAAAATCTGAAACTACATGCACACCATAGCAAATGCAATCAAGTATAACTAATCCCGCGGAAGTTCAGGGCTCATCCTATTTTCCACTGAATTGTCTTTCAAAATGAGTTGGAAATACTGTTTGTTTGTTTGTTTTAGGCAGTGGATGTCAATTCTTTTTCAAAGGGTTTGAAGCGCGGTTAGAATTTTATTCCCATGGTTTGGGGATCAAGCCCTGAGAAGGCTGGACTGTGTGATAGGAAGAGTTAGTGATGGGAAACTTATTAGCAAGAAGAGCAAGGGTTGAGCCCCTCAGGCTGCCAAATGCAAGGTTGTCTAGTGCCAGCTGTAGGTGTGACTGATGTTTCTGACTGGTCAAGTATTAATGGGGTCCTAACAAAGATAACAGAAAATGACTGCGAGCAGTAGGCTGTCATGGAAGTAACGGTTCATGTTTTATTTCTGCAGCCAGAGCTCTCCTGGACCTCCATGGCTCAAATTGACTGTCCTGATGGCGCAGAAACGCTGCTGAAGGTAACGCTTCCCACCACAATGAAACAGGGCTTTAACCTCTAGAAACTAGATTTAGAGCTGATGTTATATATTCTCTCAAAGCCGCATGATTTGGGGGCCTCATGCTGGTAAATAAAGTTACTTATAAGTCACTGAGGCACCAGTGCATACGCACTTTACAGTGTCATCACCCAGTGCCGAAACCTCCCTCCTCCCCAGACCAAATTCAGAAGCTGCTATTAGTATTATGGCAAAGAAACCTTTCCAACACAACACCTATGTGTGTCCGCAGAGCTGGGGAAAGCCAGTTCTCGATGCCCACGTAGGATGCCAGCTCGGGGCTCCTGTGTGGGAAGGCTCAGGGCCTCCATGGGAAGCCTGCAGGTGAGTGGGTTCCCACAGTAGGGGAAAAAAGCCGAAATATGGTATTTCCATGGCTTATATCTGCTTCTGGCAAACCCACATTTCTCTGGGGAGAAGAGGTTGTATGGCACCCACCAAGCTCTGGTTGATGTGTGAAGCCTTGCACCACTCATAGCTCATGGAAGCTGGAGCTGTTTCCCTCCTCTTCCCCATCTCGGTGCTGTCTGCAGCATCGCTGCTCCTAAAGCAGATTCCATGGCTGCCGCGTGCACTTGGACCTCTAATCCTGGTAGCATTGCTTCTTCTTAGCAATTCATTTGCATTAAGATAATATTTGTTCAGGTTCCTGGGGCATGTTGGTCAAAATTGGTGTGTTCCTTTAGATGTGGCCTTTATAAAGCGCCTGTCTCCTAGCCTGGCTGGGGTTTGTGGGTGTCTCCAGGAAGATATTTGGACTAAAATGTTTCCAAAATCCCTTTAGTGGCTCTTAGGTTATCAAGACTACAAGCAAGGTTGGAGATGTAAGAGGTGTTGTGCAGGTACTGCTTTTGGCGGGTTTAAGGCAGTTTACCCTCCCTGTGGGAAGTTCACTTGGGCTCTGACCCAGTGTTTGGCAATGACCTCTGCAGGATTTGCAAATGTGAGGAAAGCCCTGACATCCCACAAGATCTTGTCTCATTTGTACGTGTCTCAGGGCACAGTCTTAGGAGATCTTTAGTTGCCTAATGCAGAATAGCTGCTGAAAGTTCAATGCTGGATTTCAGTGTTTCTTATCTTCCAGTTGATTCAACAAAGAGGTTTGTTTGCTAATTACTGTGGGTGAGGTGTGTTTCACAGCAGTGTGAACCTCCATTGTGCATCCTGCTGAATCCTGCTGCCCCACACACATCCAGCCTTAGAATAGTACAACTAATCTAAGGTGTGGCCAGCACGTGGGAGGGCAGGGATGGCATCCAGAGGGACCTTGAAAAGTTGGAGAGGTGGGCCTGTGGAATCTTCATGGAGTTCAACAAGGCCAAGGGCAAGGTCCTGCCCGTGGGCCGGGGCAATCCCCAGCACAAACCCAGGCTGGGCCCTCGAGGAGTGGCTGGAGAGCAGCCCCAAGGAGAGGGACTGGGGGGGCTGGTGGGGGGAAAACTGCCCGTGAGGCAGCCCCGTGCGCTCGCAGCCCAGAACCCACCCGTGCCCTGGGCTGCAGCCAGAGCAGGGGGGGCAGCAGGGCCAGGGAGGGGATTCTCCCCCTCTGCTCCGCTCTGGGGAGACCCCCCTGCAGTGCTGGGGCCAGCTCGGGGGTCCCCAACAGCAGAAGGACACGGAGCTGCTCGAGCGGGGCCAGAGGAGGCCACGAAGATGCTGGGGGGGCTGGAGCAGCTCCCCTGGGGGGCCGGGCTGAGAGAGTTGGGGGGGTTCAGCCTGGGGAAGAGAAGGCTCCGGGGAGCCCTTCGAGCGGCCTCCCAGGGCTTAAAGGGGATGACAAGAAGGATGGGGAGGGACTCTTTATTAGGGGGTGTGGTAATAGAGTGAAGGGTAGCAGTTTTAAATTGAAAGAGGGTGGATTTAGATTAGATATAAAGAAGAAATTCTTCCCTGTGCGGGTGGTGAGGCGCTGGCCCAGGGTGCCCAGAGCAGCTGTGGCTGCCCCCTCCCTGGAAGGGTTCAAGGCCAGGTTGGACGGGGCTGGGAGCCCCCTGGGCGGGGGGAAGGGGGCCCTGCCCGGGGCAGGGGGTTGAAACTGGATGATCTTTAAGGTCCCTTCCAACCCAAACCATTCTATATTTCTATGATAACTAAACCAGACTCCTTGCCTTTCCCACATATTGAGCAAAGCCGTAGTGCGCTCCATGCACTGAGCCAGGCAGAAATCCTCCCTTCTGTCAATACAGAAGTTACTCACATTTTTTGTCTTGCAAAAGGTTTCAAAGGTGGGAAGATAAAAATACTGCCCTACTTTATGAGAGAGCAAAAGGGACAAGGGGCACAAAAGGACTGTCAGATTTAGGAACTGAGTCTGAACCCACTGAATGCTCTTCAGTATTAACAGCATGTCCTGCTTCTGAGAGGTGATATCAATGAACACTCAGTTTAGAAAATTAGTTACAAAGCTATTGTCAACATGCTTGTTCAGGCAAATAAGTGGTGAGCCTATTTCTTAATCCTGTTTTCAGAAGCACTAATACAATATGAAAAAGCATCAGCTTCATGAAAACTTCAGCTTGAAATGTGATGTTAGTTTTCCTATGCCTTTCTGTTACCTTTCCTTTTTGGAAGCAAAATGGTTAAATACCGAGGTGAAGACATAAGTAAGGACTAGTATTCCAGTTTAGAGGAATAAGGCTGAACCAAAACTTTGTCAGAGTTAGAGCTTAATGCTGATATTAACATTTCTCCCCTTTGGTGACATGGATGCTGCTATAACAGCCTCATCTGCAGCTGAAATGCCCTCCAAGAGTATCATGCTCACAAGAAATAGAATGCTGAAATCACAGCCTTCTCAGGGGTCACCCGCTCCCTCTCTGCTAAAGTAAAATCAGTCAGATCAAACATCTACCAGAAATGGATCTGATGAAGGTTTCTCACCATCCCCAGCCACCTGGTATTTCTCACTTCTCATGGTCAGAAACATTCTTAATGTAAACTTAAACTTCTTGATACATCCCCCATTCACAAGCACCTTGGAGAAATAATTTCCTTCCTGTTGATAGCAGTCATGGAAGGGTTTTTATATTGCCTCCTCTTCAGACATAATCTTCCTTCTCCTGGGTCATGTTTTCTGGATGTCCACTCTTGCCTGTGCTCTTCTGAAGTCCATGCCTTTGCCTTAAAGTCAGTGCAGCGCTTACCCAAGGACTGCTTTGTTTCTTACTGATATTTAAGCTGCAATAATCCTGCAAGGGCTTTTTCTACCTGATATCAAAGACAAATTGTTCAAATTTTGATCCCGTTGTAAGGACCAGCCTACCAGCCTCTTTCACAAAAGCTGAAGTCAGCATGAGAGATTTAAGTTAAGCAGCATTTTTCCTGTTACCTAAGACATTTTTGCTTTGGACTTGGAGCAGAATTAGTTCCAGTTATCACTAAAATAATGTCATATTTCTGCCTAAGTTAGCACAAAATGTCTGATTAGTCCCCTAAAAACTCCAAAGTGTCTATAACTCATGGTCATAACTGACAGAGGATTCGGATCCAGCTCCGTAACAAACTGCGGTGGAAATCCTACCCCACTGCCTCTGACTGCTTTCAGATCATTCCCTGCATCTCTGATTTAATTTGATCTAACTATAGCTCTCTGGCAAATGACAATTCATAGTTAGGTGATTTTCAAAGTCTAATTGCTCCAGAGTTTTCTCAGTACTTCAGAATTTCTTAATTGTATTAGCCAAGGTGAGGATAATTGCTGCTTTCATATCCTTGAAACTTCTCATACAAAAGAGGCTTATGCAAGAAACTGCTCATTCTCTCCAGTAAATGATCTCTCTGTTATTAAGGAGTGTGTATTGGGGGACTGCTGGGAAGCATTCCACTGCACCATTATGTACTTGAACAAAACCTGAAACTTGCAGATACAAGACTAAATTATAGTCTGGGGCAATCATCAGAACACACTACTTTTTTTTTTTTTTCTTTTTTTCCTGGAGGTTGCTCTTTCAGAAGAAGAATAAGCCCCAACTCTACAAATAGCCTGGTATTTTGCATTTTGTGGATCTTCTGGATGGGGAAAATCTCTTATTTATAGGTCACTGGTGCTCTGACATTGCTCCTGGTCACAGATACTGATGTTGTCGTGTTTAAAACTACTTAGTCTGTGCCAGCCAGTGGCCTTATTCTTTGCTTTGTTCATGAAATCCTTGAGCAGGGACCATTTGTTCCCCTGGTTTGTATAGCTTTGGTATCTTGAGCAATATGGGGGGCTTCTAGACATCTGGGTATTGTAGCTGTGTGCTTGTGCATAAGGTGCAATAAAGCCACTCCAGCAGAGGATTAGATATAATGTTCTTCCTTAAGCTCCAGCAATTAAACATATGCATGCACAATAAAATGCCATGTATCACTTCTGAGGCTAGAACTACCATCTGAACAAAAAAAAAAAAAAAAAAGGATGGGAAGATGAACTATGTATTTTCTAACATGCCAATTCGATAGGCTGAATGTGGGAAGGAAGAATTCAGTGAGTCAAGTACTTAATCCAAGAAGCAAGTTCTACACAAATTGCTGATAAGGTAGACAGATTTCACAGCCTGTTCTGAGTAAAATACTACATTTCATGGTGCTTTACAGATGATGAGAAATCCTATTAAAATCCTGAAAAAATACGTATACAAGTTAAACATGGATATTTAAAATTATCTGTGTTTTTGGATGCAGGGTAAGAAGCAAAATGGGCATCTCTTAGGGATAACAGCAAGTGTCAGAGGTTTTACACAGGGTCCTTGGTAAGAAGTAATCTTATTATAGTTACAGGACCAGTTTCTCTTGCACCACATGAAATAATGCTCAGAAATAGTCTAAGTATTTATTTCAATTGCTAGACAAACTCAGAGGATAAATAAGATGGATACTTTAATGGTGTTTGAAGGACTGCACTTGGGTCACAACCACCCCATGCAACGCTACAGGCCTGGGGAGGAGTGGCTGGAAAGCTGCCCTGTGGAAAAGGACCTGGGGGGTGTTGATCAGCAGCCGGCTGAATATGAGCCGTCAGTGTGTCCAGGTGGCCAAGGCCAGTGGCATCCTGGCTGGTGTCAGCAATAGTGTGACCAGTAGGACTAGGGAAGTGATCGTCCCCCTGTACTTGGCACTGGTGAGGCCGCACCTCAAATACTGGGTTCAGTTTTGGGCCCCTCACTATGAGAAGGACGTTGAGGGGCTGGAGCGTGTCCAAAGGAGGGCAACGAAGCTGGTGAAGGGTTTGGAGAACAAGTCTTGTGAGGAGGAAATGCGTTGTTTATCCTGGAGAAAAGGAGGCTGAGAGAAAACCTCATTGCTCTCTACAACTACCTGAAAAGAGGTTGTAGTGAGGTGGGGGTCGGTCTCTTCTCCCAAGTAACAAGTGACAGGACAAGAGGACATAGCCTCAAGTTGCATCAAGGGAGGTTTAGATTAGATGTTAGGAAAAATTGAATTCACTGAAAGGGTTGTCAAGGATTGGAACAGGCTGCCCAGCAAAGTGGTGGAGTCACCATCCCTGGAGGTATTTAAAAGATGTGCAGACGTGGCACTTAGGGACATGGTTTAGTGGTGGACTTGGCAGTGCTAGGTTAATGGTTGGACTCGATCTTAAAGTTCTTTTCCAACCTAAACGATCCTATGTTTCTAAGAGTATCAAACTTTCAGGTAAGCTCTTTCCTGACTCCAGGGCTTTAAATCAAGGTGGGGTATGCCATCGTTTTGAGGCAGCTGAGCTCTAATTTAGGAGCTTTTTCCAGTTACTGTGACTGGCTGAAGTATGATGGTATGAGCTTTGCAGAGGTTTAAATGATTGCTTTTTAAAATCAGATGCTGTTGCTCTGACTGCCGAGCTACGCCGATGCAGCAGAGCAGGATGTGCTACCCACTGTATTCTCTGTCTGTCTGGGTGTGAAGCTGTTCCACACCCATTGGTACCTGCCTCGGCAGCCATACCTTTTGTGTCACACATTTTTGTTACAGGTACTTTTAAATCCTCCATCTGGATTCTGTCTCTTCAGGACTAGACGGGTCTCAAAGTAGCTTGAAAACTCGTGGTAGCAATGCAAAATTTCTCCAGATTAGGAACGAACTCACCCCAAGTGAACCTTGCTCTAAGAAAACGTCAGTGTAATTCCCCCCACTGTGTTGCTTGATTATGTTAGCTTTTAAAAGCACCTCCAGTGTTAGGGTTGCAATAGGATCTGGTTTCTGTGGACGAGAAGGATAGGTTCTGTACCAGAGTCCTCCTGGAGACACCCAGACCTCTGGTGACCAGGTGCTTTACTAACATCGTGCTCCAGGGGACTCCGCACTTTACCTCTCACAACATTAACCCGTATAATTGCAAACCTCCTGAATTTGTGGAGTACCAAATCTCCCCTGAGAGGAGCTCCTCGTGGTCACCACGAGACTTGGTGTTTGGAGAAACCCTTATATTCCTGGGAGTTAGTGGCACATAATGACCCCATGGATGATCTCTGCTCCTGAGGGACAGATGTTTATAGAGGCTACGGAAAACATTTTTGGTAATCTTCCTAGAGCTTTTTTTGATCACTGAGTGATGTCATGCAAGAAACTCTCCTCTAAGAGTGTGGCACGCTTTGGATGAGAGGACAAACATGGACCCAACCCAGCCGTGCTCCATTTCCTTGCTATAAACCAGTTACTGCTGAATTCCTGCATTAGTCTGTTTTAATTAGCTGTCAGTACTTACAGAAATGAGAAAATATTTCGAGGCATGAATCCTAGTGGTGTGACAAAGACCCTAGCAGATGAACTAGATGGCCCACTCTACCATCTAATTCATCTGGTTTCCCGCAGGCTCGTCCTGCACCTTGGTACCTCGGCATGCTTCAAAGTCCATCCAGGAGCTGTTGCTTTCCTGTGGCCTAATACGAAACCAATAGTCCGGAATAATTGGTCTTGGAGACTTAATGCCGACTTATTTACTGAACTTCAATAAGAGCCATCACTTCTTCATGACAGTTAAATACTGGGAGGTGCTAAAATGGTCATAAGTGACCTTCTCTAGTGAAGGATGACAAATGATTCGCTTGTGGGGGCTGTGTCAGTTATCAAACACCCAGAAATATTTGAGGGGAAAAATTGCCTCCAAACACAGATTAGTTTACTAAAAATAGCACCAGGAATGACTCTTATGTCAGATGGTGTGAAATGATGTAAAAAACAAAGCCTTTTTGAGAGCCTCTATTACAAGGGATGTATGGGATGCTGCTATAATAGTCATTTGTATGGTTGCCTGCCAGCAGGTCCATGTATTTGTTACCAGCAATGAATGTCCATGCTCTTGGAGGAAAAAATGTTTGTCCTCAGACTCTGACAAGATAGGTTATCCACTTCGGATGGAGGGAGAGCCTCTCAAAGGAAAATTATATTCCCCATTGCTCTCCCTGCTTCTGGAAGCTCTTCCCAGAGCATTGCATGACTGTGTTCCAAGTCAGCTAGGCTCCTGTGAGGTCTCACGGGGGCACATTGACTTTGGGAGCGGAAAGAGGACGTGAGGTTTTCAAATTGACTGTCAGGGTTGAGATGTGAAATTCTGGCTGAAACATAAAGAGGCAGGTAAGCTTACACGCATATCTTCTCAGAGGGAGGGAAATATAACCTGGAAGGACAAAGCGAAGCTTTCTGACAAGAACTAGAGCTGCTCAGGCATGGTGGTGGGGTGTGGAGGGGAGATGAAGGTGGCTTATCCCCAGCGTGTTGTGGTACTGGAGGAGCAGGAGAAGGGCAGTGGCCAGAGGGAGCCTTGGATACCAAAGGGTCAGTGCTTCCTCGCTGCTCTGCCGGCATGACTGCTCATCTGACCCATCTATGAGACCAGGAGTAATTTTTAATTAAAAAGACTTTTAAGAAGGGAGATCTTCCTCATTTTCTTTTCATAATTCTAAAGAACTAGAAAATCACCTTTGAAAATTAAAAGGAGTCTTGAAACAACTTTCAGGCATGAAACTGCTTGCCGTTCAGGTGTGAAACTATATGGCTACAGTGAGGAAGCATTTTTTGATTAATATTTTCAACTAAAAACTAGCTCAATGATGAGTGACAGGACAAAACACCATTATGAGGTTCCCAACTCTATAAATAAGCACTTAATAACATACCCATCAACATGGGGGGGGGGGGGGGAAGATGATAAAGGTTGGCATGAAGTAGCAGTAAACTGGCATGTGCCTTTTGGTATGGGAGCTGTTGCCATCATTATTTAATAGGAAACCTTAGGAACTGTTTTTGCTCTCAAGGCATGTGATGTGTGTCCTTATAAACATGCTCAAAAACATGTTTTAAGCTGTCTGTATGAAGTGAAAGAGGCAACTGTGGGAGAAACTGTAAATGCATTTTAGAAATCTTACTCTCATTTTCCAAGGGAGCTGAGTGCAAAGCAGGACTGGAGAAGATTCATGGCTGAGTCTAGGTCCCTGCGTGTGCTCAGGAGCAAAGGCTGGTAATGTTTGCTGACTCAGTAGCAATGCACAGTATTTATGGGGAACCCCCTTTATTGTGTATGGTTCTGGCAAACAAAACGGATGGGTTAATTTTCCTGGGACCAAGACCCTAAATTTTCTGTGACACTTCCCTGCAAGTTTTGAGAAATTTCTCAGGTGCAGTTACCTGTTGTAAAGATACTCCTGGCACCTCGCCAAGGGTGCTGAGAGCTGCTTATGTGGTTTAAGTAGGTTGCAGCTGCCTTCTCTTTCAGGCATTCAGTAAAGCCACGTGCACTCCTGCCAAAAGTGCTCCTGAGCCCTTTGCAGAACTGCTGGAGAGTTTCTGGAAGGCCAAAGCTGGGCTGACAGCCTTCCCACTGAAACTTTTTAGGCTGAAGAAACTGAGTTTGCAGCTAATCAACTGCCATTTCAGTGAATTATGTTCTCATGAGTTTCTTCTCTTTGCCTTTTCTTCTGAATAGCATTTTTCTTACTCTCCCAGAGGTACATTCTCTGCCCCATTAAATCTCCTGGAGTGCCATTCTCCCCAAGGTGAGGCAAGGAGACCACAGAAGCCCTGGTGGCATGTGTCCCTGGCTTCAGGAGACTTCACATGGTCCTTATTGCCCTGCCATGTAACAAGACGTGTAGCTGTGGCTCTTAGGGACATATTTTAGTGGTGGACTTGGTAGTGTTAGTTTAACGGTTGGACTCAATGGTGTTAAGGGTCTTTTCCAACCTAAATGATTCTGTGATTCTATGATGGAAGACCTTCTCTGGGTAAGAGAAGGAGAGCCCAGGACTCCTGACTGGGAACTGGTTGTAGGTGAAAGCGGTTTGGAAACGATCTAATGGGAAAGGTCATGTGTGGCTAAAAGGAGAAGGTGGGGTTCTTTGTTGTCTGTGTGAGTTGTAAGCTGGGGGACTTGGCTGTGCATCTTTTTTTGTTTGTGATCTAAGGCTTTCTGTCTCTTTGTATGTGATCCTTGAAACTAAGAAGAGTTACTTTCTGAAATGTGGGTCCTTCACCTTGTAAAACATTTCTGGGCTCCCATAGGGGTGCCTCCAGCGGAGGAGGATGAGCTGATATGGATCTGGATTTTCCTGGCAGCCTGCTCAGAAGGAAGAGGAAACATCTCCTTACCTGTTACAACGTCTTTCTTATGCTATGGGGATACAGGTTTCTCCTTTGTTTCTTGTGAGCCTCAAAGGTGGGCAGAAATAGTGTGTTGTGGCTTGATGCTGTTGGGGGGAGCAAGCCCATATCAGATCTTATAAAGACACGGTGGTGGGGCTTCCAGCAGGGCTGGGAGCTTGTGGCTAAGAGCACCTTGAGTGCCTCTTCGTAATGCTGTGATTTGTGGTGCGTTGCAATGCTTTCTGGAAGTGTTTAGATCACTTAATGGGCCCCTTATGGCATCGGAGGAGACAAGATTTGACATTCCTTAGTCAGTGCTTTGACGAGGAGAACATTTCTATTTAATTAATACTGCTCTACGATAATGGGTATGGGACTGTGGAAAGCTGAGTGGGGATGAGAACAATGTTGCCCAAGTCCAGCAATGCAGAAGGAAATTATTAGTTTAATGGGGCATGAAATTATGCATTCTGCTTTCTTCAAAGTTAATTGTAGTTCACAGTATAGTCTGCCATGGCTGACTAAACCCTGTCAGGGTTGCCCATGTAAGAAACCCAAAAACCATTTGCTTTCACTGTAGGACTCTGATGTGTAGCTCTGAGGACTGTTAGCAGATTAGAAAACACCAAAAGGGACCAAAGACCGCTCTCTGGAAAAGTTCACCTGGTTATTCTTTTATAATTTCTTTTCCTTCTTTATTGCTCTGGGTGGCAGGGCATTTGGAGGATTGTCAAGAATAGAGTGTTTTTATCAAAGCACATGGGTTTTCTGCAAGGGGCAGTCGCCACAGAATGGGTTTGTTGCACGTGCCTTGTGGTAGCTGTGTGGCAAGTGGGAGGAAATGCTCCCTGTTCAGCAGAAGAGTTACAGGTCCAGGTGGTAAATCCAGAAAATGTTGCAGTTGGTATCTGAAATTGCTAATACCTAAGACATGGGAAATTAGAAACCTCATGGCTTGCTCAGAGTTGATGGATGATAGTTGGTAGTAAATTGATGGATGACAATACGGTGCTCTAAGGAGTTGTTTTTAATTCTTTCGAGGGAGGAAAGCTAGGTGGCTGGGTTCCTGGGCTGCTTTGGGCACACAGAGGTGAGAATAGGACAAGGATATTGCTGGAAAAAATGAAAGACTTCTGTGACTACATCCTCATTTTGTCCCATTCAAATGATTGAAAATTTGTCCAGACCCAGAACTGCTTCAGAGTGAAACTGTCTATACCCAAGAAGTCTTAAAATGCAGGTGATTTCATTAATAATTGAAGGTCCAATAGTGGATGAGTGATTAAACAGTGAACAGAAATTCCCCCAGCTCACCCAGTCCAATCAATAGCAAAATCTTAGACACTTGCAGTAAATTTGTGACTGAATACAAAGCGAAAACAACTTTCCAAATACTGGCTTTTAGCTCAGCCTTGAAAGTTGTCCCATTCCCACCCCGTTTTAAGCCCATACCAGCCATTTCTGACTCGGTATCATTTACCTCTCAGTGGTGTCAGAGGAGGCCTCTTCAGCAGAAATGCGTAATGATGAGAATTTATTTCTCTTGCTATTGTGCAGATGGAAAATTGGCTGCTCATCCACTGTTAATTAGATGTGGCTATGTGGCAAGTGGCCCTTTTCTGAAGTGCCGCCATAAAGAGAGATGCTGTTGAATGTGATAGAGAGGGGGAGAACCCTTAAAGTTAAAATATAAACATAAAACTCTTGCAAATATGTGGCAGTTGGCTGAAATTACAGCTGTTAATGGTCTTATATGAAATGAATGAGAATCCATTGCTTAACCATCCCGTCAAGTCTCACAGTAATTGTTCTGGCATTGAAATCGATGACAAAACTGTCCCTGATTTCCCGGGGACCAGGCAAGAAGGCAAATACTTTCTATTTGTCAGAGACTTTTAACTGAATCGTGAGCAACACTTTAAAAGGTGGGAATAAAACCTGGGACCGACCTACATATGTTTTTACACAAGCATAACTTGAGTTGCGCAAAACAACACTGATTTCTACTTGCCTCTGATACGGAAGACTTACCAGCTTGTATTTCTTCTATGCCTTAGCAGTCTTCAAACTAGGAGACCTTTTTATGAACTATGTCTTTAGATGGTATTGGGATGGCTGAGGACTCCTTGATCAATGTTATCCAGTCCGAACTAGCCTGACTATAAGAAAAAGCTTATGATGGGTGAGCAGCCTGCAGTACGTGGATTAGTTCTGCATTGCCTGGTGGCAGTGGCTGCAAAAGCAAAGGTGCATGGCTGATGGCTTATTCATAAGACTTCAGAGGTTTGGGTGCTTTGCTTTAAAAAGTGAAAGGTTGACACAGTCACAGTTTTCCTTCAGCAGCACTTTATTCTGATCGTGCATTTTTTTGATGTTGGTGGGAGTTGCGGCCGTAGCAAGCCACACACTAGGTGCTGACAGGTGATTCCTGACACTGTTTAAAAATAAGCTCTCTGTGGATTGTTAAACTCTTGCAGTATCTGTCTGCTGGCTTTCCTTTCTCTCCCAGTAAGCTGACTTGACTTTTCAATGGAGACTGGATTTCACCAAAACAAATTGATGTTTTGTCCTGTGATATAATGTTATTTTATGGTCATTTGTTTGATTTATTGTTTCCAGCCAATACAACAGTAGAAATGTCAATTTATATCATCTTCCCTTCAGACCTATATTAATGGTGACCCTCTGAGCCATTGTTAAAGCGGCAGAACAAAAGGTGGCTGGGAGGGATCTCCAGTCACCTGCTGTGAGACTGGGGACATTGGGCATCGAAAGCCCCAATCCAGCATGCCTTCCCTCTATTACTTTGGAGAAACCACTTCATTGTGTCAAAAGCTTTTTAAGTCAAAAGCCGTGCTCCATGTTAAAAAGAAAGCAATTACTCTTTCCTTGCTTACACCCTATCCTGCTGGTCCTGGGTCTGCCAGGCGTATGCTTTCCTCCCTGAAAACCCCCTTCACTGAGCGTGAGTAATGGGTACCAATCTTCCTCAGCATGTGTAGGGATATAATGTAGCCTGGAGCAGTTAGATTTGCTTTGACTTATTCCTACCACACTTATTCAATGCCCGGATTCATCAAGCTGGAGGAACGCTAATGACTTTTCAGCATTTGAGATAGGATGCATCAGTAGTTGGTCACTGACAATTTCATTTTGGTTTTGCTTTTTTTCATATTCTTTAGGAAGTAGACCAGCAAATTGGAATTTTACACTTTTTTTTTTTCCCCTTTTGCCCATGCCTTGACTAAAAACATAGCACTGTACGTAAATGTAGCATTGTATTTGGCTGTATCTGAAGTGCAAAGGTCCTTGATAGATTCTTCTAGAGGGCAGCTTAGCCTTAGGCTTAATTTCAAATATGAGTATATCCCTGTCCTTTCAGTAAAGTTTTACAATTTTCCATACTTGCTTGGAATCTGTACAATCTTCGCAATGCTTCGTTTCTGAGTAGTAACATAACAAGATTAATATTGATCTTTCTGCAGCAAGGGTACTCCCCTGCCTTTCCCCCAAGGCCCGTAGGCTACTGTTGAGTGCAACTAGCACCACATACTTGAAATTCCATAGTAAGCTTAATCCATAGGTAGCCCAAAAAAAAAAAAAGGGGGGAGGTGTGTTGATTTGCTTATTTTGTCATCTTTACTCGATGGCACAAAATTTCTCATTCAGTCAACATATGCAAAGTGAGATAGAGAATACACATACTGATGGACAAAAGCTAACACAAAGCCTACCTTTAAAATATGCAGATGGTGTTCATCATCTTGTCGGTGTTTTTTTGTTTGCTAGTTGTTAGAGCTGCTTCATTTTTTTCTCACATATGAGTACTTGGAATGGTAAATGACAATCTGTTGTGGTCGTCTAGCACAGAGCACCTTTGATGGTCAAAGACGGAGTTGAGAGGTCACTTTCCTTCAGCCTTGTGTTGAGGGGAGTGGGAACAAAAAGGATTTAGGGAGCGGAACAGAAAGGTGATACAGCAGAGACAGGACCACCTGGAAGTCAAGGAGATCTGCTAGTTCCTGCAGTTATTGGTATCTCAGGAGGTTGCATGGGTTAATTTAAGCTGTATTTGTGCTGAAGTCCAGCCCCAGTCAAACCAATAGTCTGCATAGCAATTTGCTACAACCTTTGTTTCAGAAACACTTCTCTTCGAGGACTGAAAAATTTTATTTCAGGAGGACATAATTTTAACTGGTGTAGGTCAACCATGCATGGGACGTTCTGCAAGGAAACTGTAATTAAGTAGTAACCTCACAGTGAGTGTACATCAGTAGCCAACAGCTTCATTTTAATAAGATTTTTCAACTTTGGACTTAAAAAACATAATCCAAATATATATGGAGACGTCCTGCTTTTGGGAACCCGGGTACCATCTCTGATGCTGGCTAACCACAACGTGCTTAGCGGAAAATACGTGGCCATGAAAGTCCCCCTTGGGCCCTCACCATAAGGGAAGACCTTTTGGTAGATCCACATGCCGGCTCTGTGTGGCTCGTGGTTGCATGGGCTCCTGTTTTGGCTGTGAACAGGAGCTTACCACCAGCCTCAGATTCCTGCCTGAACTTCCAGAAAACTAGAGGTGGTGTTTCCTTTCACCAGGTTTGTATGCAGGCTGAGTCAGTAGCTGCGGGCAGCAGGGTTAATGCAGTCCCTCTCCTGCCTGTCACCACTATAAATCCTTGCCAACACCTTAGCCAGGTGAAGGTGGGACATGTGGGAGTCAGGGTATCAGGTGTGCTGATACATTAATTGAAAAGTAGAAGGAGTCATTAAATTCTGAGTTAACAGTGCGAGTTTGGTAATGCAGGAGTATTTTCTTTTGTGCCGAGCTAGAAGCAAAAGGCTTATTTAAGAGCTGTTTTCCTCCCCTACTTCCCCCAGATTTTTAAAATCCAAGTTCCTCTAAAAGTGCATTGCACAAACACTGTGTGTGCAAAGAGAAGGGGTGGGACTGTATTTTAAACCATGTAATGTATTGCTAATCTGATATTGAGATGATGATGGGATACGATATACCTGGGTTAAATTTTTCTTAATCACTTGATTTGAGAAATTTTTGGTTTTCTAATTCAGACCTAAATGAAAGGTGGCTGTCCTAGTTGCATAACCAAATGTTGAAAATACTAGCTTCTCTTAATGTTGTCGATGTGTTTGTGACCTGAGCTTAAACCATTTAAGATCTTAGTAAAATTACTTCTGACAAAATTATGAAACTAATCGGATAGCTTTTTAGCTATATAGAGTTATTTTTCCAGGTCAAACTTTGACAAATGTTATACAATGTAGAAAAAAGGTTTCAGAGAAATGGGTATGTTTTACCTTCCTTATATTAAAAGTACTTGGCTGAGTCTGTCAAGCAACTCTTACCAAATACAGATGTATTTTTTACTCCAGATAATATGGGCAGGTACCTTTTGGTGTCACGCATCTGTTTGACCCGTCTCCTTTTCTTTAAACTACTATTTCCATGCAGAGACAAACTGGGGAGAGGGGAAAGTATGACTTTCTTTTGGCAACCTTTTGACCACCTGTGAGGAGGAGAGGTTTGCTGCTGTTTGGCTGGGGCCTCAGTACTGAAGATGCTTTAGACTTTTATTTATTTATTTATTAGTAACTCTTCATTCACCATGACTGGAAATTTCTGTAAGTGTAAGTAAAACACTGACATCTAGTGCCTAAACCATAGCAGCCAAACATGCACCCAGACTCCAGCCTTGTGTCTTCTGTGCTGGACATGGACTGTCCAATAATATTATGAACTGGACAATATTATGGATATTATATAAATATTACGGCTTGCCTCTGAATCAGTGAAAAGAAGTTATTGGTTTGTGCACTTGATGTCACAATATGCAGCTGGAGGGTGGCTGGTGAGACTGGGTGGGAGATGAAGGTCTCTGTCTACTGGGATGCTGGAGTGGGGGGTGGTCAAACAGGAAAACTCAGCTTATGTGTTCTTTCCTACTGGTTTGAAAATATATCACCTTTGAAATTCCCCATGTTAAAATATAGCATTTTTAAACACAGGATAAAAAGGGGGAAAAAAAAAAAAGTTTGAGTGCCTTCCTTACTGATCCAGATGGAAGGGACTTGCAGGGTCGGGTTGTTCACTGGACCTGCTGAGGCAAAGCTGTGAACTGAAAAATGGCTGTAGTTCAGAAAATGGCCATTGAGAGCCAGGTCTGAGAGCTGGAAAACTGTCCTCTTACCTGGGGAGTGCCACTGAAGGGTCAGAAGTACTCTTCTCCCAGCACCTTGGGCAAGTCCTTACCATTACTGACCTGGTGTCTGTCATTGCCCATTGTGACAGTAAACAAAATACTGAGAGAAGTTGAAATTTTCGGAACAGCAGCAACTGATAATGCTCCATTTCTTACTCATTTCAATAGGTTGTTTCTTTTTTTTTTTTTTTAAAAAAAGCTGCACAGACGTCTCACTTCTGTTTCAGCTGAGTGTTTGCTGACCCCCAGGAGAGGATGCCTCGCAGTGTGCTGGTGACCCCCTGTGTCAGAGGCTTTTTCTGCAACACCACAAAATTCAAATTAGAATCCCCATGGAGGCCAGCACAGGGGAGGGATGTGAACCTGGAGTGCAGCATCGTAAGGCAGCATGTCTGTAAGGACGTGCAGTCTCGGGCCTCAAGAGTTGATCTTTTGACCTGGGTTATTGCATTGTGTCAGCTCAAAAGTTGGAACTGGTTGGAGTCAACTAGCTGGAAATAGCTGATGTCCGACAGAAAGACAAACTTGTTCCACTTTTGCAGTATTGTTCCTATATGCCAGTTGGTCAACACAGGACATGAAATTGGTCTGGTCTTGCCAACCAGCTCTCCCAGCCATCTCACCTATGGCTGAACACACCAGCCAAGAGAAGGCTTAGCTCTTTTCCCATGTGAATGCAAAAAAAGAGAAGAAACCTGCTTTGTTTTGCCCCTGGTATGTTACTAACTTGGCTCAAGCAGCTAGGAAAATAAGAGTCCTTTTGGAAACCAAAGGTACAACAGGGCTGGCAGGTGCTTCTCCCATAATAGCGCCCAACTGATTAAAAATCTGTTTTGGAAGTGTAGTCCAGAGTAGTTATTTTTTCATTATTGTCACCCCAGACATAGGAATGTTGCGATGCTGGTCCAGGTTTGCTGGTGGTCCTCAGGGTGACGGCAATGTAACAATGTTGGTATTTGTAGGTGCATATAAGCAGGGCCCGGTCCTGAGGCAGTTGAAGCATTTAGTATGTGGGAAAATGTTTGGAAGGTTTGCAAAATCTGGGGATTTCCTTAGTTGGTCTCATATCTGAGTGTCAGGTGAAGATGCGCAGAACACAGTCACAAAAGATTTAAGCCTTATCTTAAATTTGGAATTTGTTAATTTATATTTATTATTTCCAAGTGTAAAGATTAATACATCCATAATCATCTTGCTAGTTTCTAAACAAACAAATGATGTGTGCCGCTGGCCAGCCTGGGAAGACAGCACTCTTCCTTGGAGCTGAGGACCTTGCAGTCAGTCTCCATCCACTCCTTGCACAACTGTGTCAAGCCCCTCACAAGAAGCAGCTATCTCTTCTGGCCTGTATTATTCCTCTTGGAGGGCTGCTTCACAAAGAGATGTTTTTAATGGTTCTCTAACAAGTTTCAAAGTCCAAACTTAAACATATTCGTGGCTGTCTAGACTGACATGCTCTTGTGCTATTGCTAATCTTTCTTTTCTACAGGAGAAAGAATGAGAGGCTGAGCTAAATACCAGGTGATAGAAGTAACTCCTTAAAGTGATCTGTCTCACAAGGACATTCAGTTCCTTCCCATCTCCTCCAAAAACGGGTCTCCTGATCCCTTTCAGAGTAGCTTTTGCCTTTTCCATAGCAGCCTCGTGCTGATGGTCCAGAGGCAGCCTGTGGATCTCTGAGCTGGGGGTTTCCCCTCTTACTTGTTCCCAGCTGATGGACTTTGCTAGCAGCAGAGCCATTATTCACTGCAAAATGTTACTTAACATTTTATGCCTTTATTATTATACTGGTCCTTAGAAATTTTTATTTCCTTCTGTTTATGATGATCTGTATTACTGATGATTTCCAGCAAATGTTTCCAAAGAATCTCAAAGACCCACAGTGCTGGGGGTGAAAACTTTCAGGAATTAACAATCCTGGCAACAGGACTCCTCTCCCCAGCTTCGTTCCTGAAGCTGCCCTTCCCAAAAAACCCAAACACAATGCAACAAAACAAAAACAAACAAAGCTAAACAAACCAAGGCCCTTAAACTATAGTTATGCCCCTAGATTTGATCATTTTTTTCCCACTACAAATAAAGAAGCCTTTGCAAAGTCTGCTTATAATGCCTTTCTTGTCGAGCGGATCATTAAAATGCCTCGCTTTCCTGTTTCTTATGCTTTCTTATTTCTTTTTCTTTACCTTCATCATTTTATTGTTCTGAATGAGAGAGTCCTGTTGAGACAATTAATAGCAAGAGGGAGCTCACGGGCAGGGTCTCAGGTACTCTCTTAGAAATGGGTACAAGTTTGCCTTTTCCTTGAGAACCAGTTCCTCCTCCCACATGCTCTTTCCCTTGCAATAATCAGTAGTACATGCAATTGCATCCAAGGCTTAGGCACCGTGACCTTTTTCTGGCAGCCTGTGTGCAGATGTTTTAATAAACCAGGGCTGCCTACTGATTTTTAACTGCCATTTTTTATTTTTTTGTTAGAGTAATTTCAAGGCCATTGTGAAAACGGCAGAAGAAAACTCTGGTTTACTTTGGTAGCCCAGTCCTCTCATGCCCTTACACCGTTCCCCATTTTTCATGGTTAATGAGATTGGGGTTTTTTTAGTCATTCTACAAGGCAAATAGTGCAGACATGCACAGCTAAGTGCACCGTGGGAGAGCAAAAATGCAGTGGGGTTTGCAAGGTTATTTTTTGTAGGTCAGGCTTTAGTGGCTAGGCCACATGAAAACACAAGTTCTTCTGCCCCTTCAGGATCCCAGATTGTGAAAGAGTATTTGAAATTCCCATTCAGGTTGATAATATACCCACTTAAATGTCTTTAAAAACAAACAAAAAAACCCCAAACAAACAAAAAAATATTTGTCATGTATGTCCACATGCAGAAACCAGCAACGTGAATATTAATTCGTGTGTAATTTCTACGGGTGATACTGGTGTTTCCAGGTATGATAATGAACAAAGCCAGATTGCTTTTGTGTGGATACTTTCCTAAAAAATGTTTATCAGACTTCCCAGACACAACATGACGGAAGGCCCTCGCCTTGCTCGTGCTGTATGGTGCTGATGAGCTGGCAGAAGCAGAAAGGCAAGTCTATAGCATGGGCTAGGAGCCACATTGAGTGGGCTAATAAAAAAAGTGTATGTATACCAATAGTTGCTTAGGCTTATTTCCCCAGAGGAGGTAGCTAAGTCTTTAAAATCAGCTAGGAAACCAGCTCAACAGCCTGGAATAATTATAGGGCATTTCTTGCTCTTTTTATATAATCCGTTACGTATATCCTAGATTTGTCTTCCTATTTCTGCTGTTATATGTCATCTGCAGTTTCTAGTCTAAATAACTATATTTATGGCATTAGGCAACAGACAGGCTGTGCATCAGATGTGATTTGGTATCTGGGACCTAAGCTCAGGAGCAAGGATTTCTTTTGGTCTGCTATGAAAACCCCATTTTGTATTTATTTTGCATCTCTTGTTGTCTATATGAAATAGTGAATATGTTCTAGATACTTTTGTGTCATTCTGGCCACTAAAATATAGGAATTCTAGAACCTTTCTATGCCAGCCTGTCTTTTAGGAAACCTGAAATCACATCCGAGTTATTAAAATTTAATAACTAATTGGGGGAGGAGTAGTAATTACTTCCCATAACATCTTTCTCTATCAAGAATTTTGTGGTAACCCTTGATGTAAAATTATTCCACTGGCGTTATAAACTGCCATGTAATGTCTTATAATGTCACCTCGTACAACCACGGAGAAACCTTTATGTTATGACTTTGATTATATCTTCATAACCTACACCAAAAATTAAGATTAATATGATGAAAGTAGATAGCTAACTAGCATGTCGAGATGTCTTTTGAGCTGAGAAATATATATATATATTTTTAAATATATGTGTGAGAACATGAAATAAATTATCTAGCTTTTGTCTTGCCAGAAAAGGAGCCAAACTGAATTGTCTTCAACAGTGTTTTGCCAATTTTCTATCAATAGAAATGATGTCAGCAAATCTGAGATTCGCTTTAGGCTTCACTGTTGGTTCTTCAGTGGAGTTTTTTTGGTATGGTTGCTGGTGATTTTTTGTTGTTGTTGTTTCTTTAGATAGAAGAAGAAAATCCTGAAGTTGGGTTTGTCCTTCAGCTATCAGACGGATTGCCCCTAATTTAAAGTCTCCCTTCACCCTCCCTCCTTCCCCACCAAAATCCCCACAAGGACTGGAGAGGATGCAGAGGAGAAGAGCACCATGTGCTACAACCTCTCCAGGAGCTCCTCAGCATCTGATGTGTCTTGGATCTATGTCACACTACGACGGGACCGTTATTTATGTTTTATAGTAGCTAGTGCACTGACCTATGTGAATAAGACCTTTACAGGCCCCCATACAAACTTGTATAACACCAACACCTCTCCATTTCAGCCTGATTCCAGCAGGATGGGTTAACAGCTTTCCTCTGTGCTTGGTTCCACTTATCAGGCATGGTGGGACTTGCTAGAAGAGCCATCAAACCTCTGAAAGACTCGGAGTTTCCAGTTGATCCTAACTTTACAGAGCGCCAGCTCCCTTGCACCAGGGCATGGAGGTTTTTGTGAATGTTGTGGGCCTATAAGCAGATGTCTGAGCTTCTCCGAACAGTAGGTTTATTAAAAACTATCAGGAAGTCCTTGCAGGTCTCTTTCCCATGAGATCCCACCCCATGGGAAGTCATACTATCAGAAACAATGTTGGGAGTAAACAGTGCTTGTGGGCATCTGGGTCATCCGCCTCCAAAAGCAGATCGAGTTTTGATCTGGTGACTCTTCTTGTATGAAGGAGATGGAGGTACAGCAACGGTGAGCAAGTAGGCATCTGTGAATAGTGAATAGTATAGTCTCCTGGCACGTTTTCAGTGATCTGCAAAAGATCCTGCTCCCCAGCTGACCTTCAGCTGGCGAGGATCAGGCCCATCATTAATTTATTTTGGATGCATGAGAAGTGCAACTCCTTATCTAACTTCCTCAACTTCAGAGACTTAGGGCAAACAGAGCTAAAGTTGGAGCAAGGCTGGGCATCTTGTTTAACCCTGAAATACATTCCTGGGCTGATCCAGGGAAAGGCTTATCCTGTCAAATTCTTGTTTCTTCCCATGAAATATGTTGCTGTTGGAAAAGATGGGGTTTGTTGAAAAACACAGTGCAGGAATGTGTCAGATGTAATCAGCAGTGGAGAGAAGAATTTCAAACATGAAATCTTTATTCTTTATCTGTTCATTTTGATGATGAAATGCTTCGCTTGAACTTTCTTTAATTTAGCTTTGACTTCGTGTTTCTTTTTGTTTTAAACTTAAGTACAGGATGTTGCACTGAAGAATTCTTAAGGTGGGGAAATAGGATTGTCTGTATAAAATTTCAGCTTTATGAGAAAGAAATTACTTGATATTTTTGAATTAGACTATTTTGTGGACTTTTTTTTCCCCTTTGGGTCTTTGATTTATCCTTAGATGCTATATTCCTGGCATGGATAGTTAATTTCTGACTACTTCTGGACAACCACACCTGTATGGGTGCTGAATTGTTTTAAGGGCATCAATTCAAGTTCTTCAGATTCAAAGCAACTTCTTCTATCTCTAACTGTCAGCTACAGCCTGAATTTCCTTTTCTTTCTTTTTTTCTTTCTTTTTTTTTTTTTTTTTTTTTTTTAATAGCAGCAGTCATATTATCACAGCAAGGTGGTTTGCCTCACTGAAAAATCTCCTAGTGCCCATCAGCAGAGACAGGTTTCTGACACATGCGGTGGTTCTGCTGGTCATATTTCAAGTGACCCTTGTAATTGGTGAGCATCAACTGGCAGTGAAGTTTCAGCATTAAACTTTAACTTCTCTCATTTGGGGTCTTAACTGTGCTTTGAAATGTTTGATGGCTTGACTGACCTTTTTCTGGGTTAGCTGAAGACTGAGATTTGTCTGCCAGGAGAGAAGCTGCTGAGGAAACCTTGGAGCATAGCACTTTATTGGTTTCAATTAGACAGCGTGGTCTGCTGTCTCTCGGTTTAGAAAGGCCTCTGAGCTTTTTATGGGTTTTGAATGGAGCTGTAGGAAAAAGAAGACACTGGGAATGCCAAGGATTTTACAAAGAGTGGGCAATGAGTGTATGTTGAAGAGCTACTTACATTAAATGCAGGGACTGGATGCTGTAATCCCTTTTTTTGTACATCTAAAGCATTTTTAAAACTTCCTTTCCCTGTGGGAAATCTCCCAGGGGCGCAGTGATTTTGCCCTGCTAGTGGGAAATATCCAGCACTGCCACCTACCCCAGACCTCTTCCCTGCGGCCACGGGGATGGGTGCCCTGGCTCCCAGTGCTAGGCGAGGGCACCCCAGGTGGGGCTGGGTTAAGACCTTGGACAAAAAGCTTTACATTTTGCAAAAAAAGCCTTTCTTGTCCTAAAGCTGTTTCAGAGACCTGCAGTTTTCTCCTGAAGTAGCAAATTATTTTTTCTTTCTTTAGGTCTGATTCAGTGCTACGTAGAGGGACATATGATACATACGATGAATACAGATATTGCATGTGTAGACTTTTTCCTGACCCTACGAACGCTCTTGATTTCCACGCTGGCCTTATGGCTCTGTGCTGATGTTTGTTCTGCTGGTCACCGTGGAGCTCAGCACCAGCCCTGTGTCCCAAACCACCCGGTGGGGATGCGGCCCCTCTTCATTCTGTAATTAGTGTGAGAGCAGCGAGATGTCAGAAACCTTGCCTGGCCGTGTTTGTGCAGGAGGTGAAGGGCAGTATCAAACACTGAAGGGAAGCAGCGGGGGCAGGCAGCTAAACTCAACCTGAGGGATGATTTGAGGCAGCGTGACTAATGAGGGGGGCTCATTTGAGGGGGCTGCAGTGCCTGCATGTCACCCGGGGCCAGGAGACAAAAACGTCCCTTGGGATGTTGCTCTTCAAACCTCCGTTCTTCATGGCAGAAGGGAATTTGGTGCCCGAAAACAAATCCTCTGAAGTCCTGCAGTAAGGAGACCAGCTGCATCCCAGCCTGCAGGCAGTGCCCATGTTCCCACCGGACTTGAGAGCTCTCTCTCGTAAGCAGGACCCGCAGGCTCTGGATCAGACCCCAGGGCAGGAGGATAGCGTGAAGAGGAGGAGAAGGGCTGACTTCTTTCCATCCCTCAGGAGAAGGGGAAACCCCGGGGTGCTGGGGATGATGTTGGCAGCCAGGGATCTGGCACATTTTGGGAGAGATGATGAAATCACCTATTAACCTTGATGTGCATAATGCTGGCATCTTACCTGGGGCTCCCCAACAGTCTTACTCTGGGCGTAGCATCCCCATGCATTTAGAGGTCCCTTCCCTTTGGCTGATTCTTTATTAATTATTGGCCTCCTGCGATATTATTTGATCTTGTATTTATAATCCCGGAGCACTGCAAAAGAAATACTAAAATGAATACAGTCGATTACCGTACTTTCATCCTTCAGCGCATGGGGTTAACCCCAGCCACCGAATAATTGCACCTGCAAAATAGGTTTTATTGGAAGAAACAAGAGTGGGAGGACTCTGTAGCTGGCAGAGGTCAATATTGGTTGCCTCTGTAAAATTGTTTCAAGCCTCTTGGCTTGAGACTACATCATTAGCTTACGTTGGTGACTCATTTGTGAAATATGTATTCAGTAATGGACTTTATATTGTACATAGTTTAGTCTGTAATCTATTTACTTTCCATTGCCAGTGCATTTCACAGTAGTGCGTTGCAGCTGATACAGAACAAAACTCTGACCTGTGCGGAAACACCTTTTGACTTCTTCACTTGCCATTTATTTATTACTGGGAATAAGTCTGGGAGAGCTCTGTCTCTCAGCAAAACCCTGCCAGTTATTTCTCCTGCTCTGGCAGGCCTTGATCCTCAGCTCACTGGTGATGCTCCTTTGAGATCGTGGTTTAATCACTGTCCAGCCAGAGCCACGGCAGAGAAGGACAGCGATGGTGGCTGATGAGCGTGGAGCTGGAGACCACAAATCTGCAAGCAGAAGGCAAAAGTTGAGGCTCACAGCTTTTCAGTGAGTCTTGCAGATTGGGGAAAAAACTGGAGAGACTGAAACATTATTGTGGATGGCTTACTCTTAGGCTGTCAGCATCCAAGTACAGCTCGCACTGTAAAACCTGCCTGTTTTATTTCCAGCTCAGGAGTCTGAGCTGTGCAACAGAGATGGCTGTATGGTCAATTTTTAATAGCATCTTGCACCTTTTTTGGGGGGAGGGGGGATGGGGGTGGGGTGGAGGGGAAAAGGGGGGTGGCAAAAGTGCCTGAGGTGCCCAGGGAATTACTTGCTTGCGAAGTGAAGCCAGGAATTGCTTATACAGAGGAGAGCTGCAGGACTGGAGCTCAGGGGGGCACAGCTACCTGCTGGGGATGCAAGCTTTTGATTTCCAGCACATATAAACCGAAACCCCACCCCTTGGTATGGGCAGGATTGATATGCTTGGGCCAAAGCAATGTGCATGAGCTGGTGGGAATGAAACTGAGCAGAAGAGCAACCTCCCAGCCCTCCATGGCACAGCGTAATTAGGGTTTAGACCATGTGGTCACTGTGGAAGAGAGGCTGTATGGGGGGAGAAGAATGGGCAATGCCACGGGGGAGTCTTACCCCTTCCTGGTGCCAGGGTGAAGGGGTAGGGAGACCATACTGCATTTTTTTTCCCTCTATCCCATATGTGTCTGCTGCCCACACACCCTGAGCCATCCTTCAAGGGCCTGGGGCAGCACCCAGCTCGGCTTTCTAGGCATCCTCAGTGGCAAATCCTGCTGCCTGGTCACCCAGCGAGGACACCTGCTCCGGGCAAACATGTCCTTTACCTGGGCTTAGCGCCAGCTTGATGGCACCAAGGGAAGGTTTTCCACGTTAAGAAGGAAAACTGCCTCTTTTCAGTTTGCACAGCAAGGTCAAAGCAAGGAGAACGCGCGGCAGCAGCAGTCGACGCAGTGATGTGCGCTTTGGTGTTTCTGTTTTTTGGGGGGGGGGTGTAAGCCCGGGGCGAAGGCGGCACCGCTGGGTTCAGGGTGGAAGCAGGGTGTTGCACCACGCCAGGCACTGGCGGCTCGGTTCTCCCCTTGCTTTCACTGCCCCCCAGTTTCAGCCGTGGAGCTGGAATCCAAACCCACCCATCCCACCCCGGGGAGCAGAGGACGGACGCGGGTGGCTGGATCCCTGCAGCGCTCTGACCCCATATAAGACAGGGGTGCACCCCTCAGAGCTCCTAGGGCGATAGGGGGATAGGACCCCAGGATTTGGGGCTGGGGGTGCCTGTGTGCCCCCGCGTGTGTTGCCTTTCGGCAGCAGCGGGGCCGTGAGAGGGCAGTGTTGTATTGCGGGAGGAGGATGCTGCGGGAGCCGGGCGTGGGGGGGGCACTGCTTGCGGCATCCCCGACGGTCCCCAGGAGCATTTCCACTGTATTTTTGCCACGTCAAGCTGAAGTACTTTGCAACAGGGAGTAGTTCCAACAGAATCCCTGTTGCAAAATTAAATTTTCCGTTTAAAGGAATTTAAAGATGTAATTTTTTTTATTTTTTTTTTTTTTTCCCTTTTTGAACACTCCCGGAATCAGTGGCTCACAGGTGAGGAGGTGCCCCAGCCAAGATGCCCACGATGCCCCACCACATCCCAAGTGTTCCTGAGCTGACCGTCAGCCAAACCTCAGCATTGCAGCCACCTCCGCTGGGGTGACCCTCCGGCCATCAAGCCCTGGAGAAGTGGTTATGCCACAGATTTTCCTTGGTTTAAAAAGAATAAAAAGCCTCATCAGTGACAGCAATTAAAAAAAGGTGAGAGCGTGCCATGTCATTTTGCCTTGTGCAGTGCAAAGCTACCTGTTTCCCTAAGCTGATTTGTTTCATCTCATTTTTCAAATGCTAAGTGATTGCCAATTATCTTCTCTTGTTTGCTTTCCTTTCTTTTCCAGGAACCAAAAACTTTCGATAGGTGCAAACTATTGCACCTGAGCATGTGTGGTAATGAGCTGCCTTTACCTTTATCTGATACTGTAGGACAGATGAATCTATGCTACAGCAGAGCACTCGTAGATTATTACCTTTCTTTTGTGAAAATTTACTTATCAGAATCAATGGCATCTCAAGATAGGAAAAGGGGAGTTCAGGTACTTCACCTTTCTTTCACAAGGTCAAACAATGAGATGGTGATGATTTATCTTGTGCTATGGTAGTAGTGTCACCAGCTCATTTCTGATTCCCACTCTGTGTGACAGAGCGGGAAAGAAGAGCCACTCTGCACCTTGCAGTTGATGAAGGGATGTCTACCAAGGGGGGTGGAAGGACAGGTCTTGCCGAGGCAGACAGTATCATCATCTCTCTGTGATCCCACCGTGGGTGCTTAATGTTCAAGCCAACCACTTATTTCACTGCAGCTGTCTGCATTGTGGAGGCTTTCCTTAACATGTCAAAAACCTGAAGGACTAAACAGCCCCAGCAATGACTGAAACAGGAGTTATTCTTTATCTAAAACATACTCTGCTGTAGGCTACCCTTTCTGCAATGTTTGTCAGGCTAAGCAAAGTGGATGACCAACACAAGATGATTTTTTTTTTTTTTCCCCCTTGGGCTCCCTTAGGTTAAAGTTTTGAGAGGAGAGAGGATAAGGATTATCTCTGGGACTCAATCTTGCTTTTGGGTTGACTGATGCACTGCAGGCTCCCTTCGCACCCCCAGCTCCCCACAACCACAGGAGACGTATGCAAACCAGAAAACTAACCAGCAGCAGCCCCATGGTGTTTAAGATAATTCATCTACAAAGGCAGTGACATCTGTAACATCACCTTTCAGCGAGATGGCTCTCGTGCCCTGGAAAGCTAGAGGCATGGCCAGCCCTTGATGGCTCCCCAGGCCTTGCACCTGCAAGGGAGTTCAGCGCTGAGAGGTCATCAGGAAAAATGAGGTGAAGCCTCGTGAAGATCACGAAGCTGCTCAGAAAGAAGCCCCTTCCAGCACTGTTTTACAGCGGTCCACCTGGCTGGCAGGTGTGGCTTCTTTTACCTGGTCTCCAATGCAGAGAGGAGAGGAAGGCTTGGCCATTTTGATCTTTAATAAGTCTAGTAAATACTTAAGAAGGAAGCAGTCCACCTGTTCTGCATAGTCAAAAAAATATCCACCTCAAAACATGATGGAGGGAATATCTGTCTGTTTGTCTATACCAGTGATGCTAAACTGGCATTTCAGTGAGAGGAGCTTGACTCCAGACAGTTCTTCCAGGGTAGTTAGAAGAAACATGGTGGTATTAGAAACGATAGTTGCTTATGGCTTTGTGAAGCATGGAGATCAACAGAAGTGAATATATAACATTTCTCTTTATGCTTGAGCCTGCGAAGAGAGGATGGGTTAGTTTAATGACTTCATTTTTATTGAAATCCATCTTTGTTAGATACCTTGTGGTTTACAGTGACTAACACCCTTCCATAACACATCTCTCTATCAATAGAGACAACTGAGTTCACAGGGCAACGTTTTTCACCCACTTGTCAGCATGTCAAGCACCAACAAAACACAATCTCCTTCTGAATCCCACAGCTAATCAGTCACTTACTTAAACATCATGTGGTGTCAATAAGGGTATCAGAGATGGGTTGACATAGCCATGCTTCTCCAAGGGTCTCCATCTGTGGAGAGATGGAGATCTTCAGAGCATATACCAGAGAGGTGCCACCAGTTAAGAGGGAAACCCTTCTTGGCATTGGGATTTTTTTTTTTTCTTTCTGTTAACTATAGATATATTTTTTTAAAGTTTTTTTTTTGTTTGTTTGTTTGTTTTTTAAAAAAAAGCTAGCTGGCTATTAACAAGTTCGTATAATGTTGACAGCGGTGCTTTTCAGCATAGCGGGGGGCATAATCCACCTGATGTCCCACAGCAGAACAACCTTTCAATTCACCTCTCTTTTATACACGGCGGCAGCAAAGGTTCCCCCAGATGTTGCAAGTCTCGTGTTTGATTTCTGAGGGAGGTTTATTCATAATGAGGGAGGAAAAATTGATCAGCCAATCCACAGAAGGGAGAAAGCATGCTAGAGGTGAGTCACGAGAATTAAGATGGGTAGACAGATTTCTGCAACTCATATTTGTAAAAATCTGTGCCTGGTGACTGTGTTAAAGGTCTCATCATTTTAGCTGTGTTTCTCCAACCCACATAAATATTTCTGTCCATTGGAAAAGAAGGAAATTTCATTTTTCATAAAAGCTCTACAGTGGTCCCGTTATTAAAAACAGAGGGAAAAGATATATCGGCAAGTCAAAGCAGTTGCAGCCACATAGTTGTTTTCAATAATCCAGTGAGTCACTACATCCGAACAGCCTTTCATTTCTCCCTGTGGTTCAGACTAAATTGTTTATTAGAATTTTTGTGCATTATTTAAGATAAAAATAAAAAAAGAGGAAATGGTAGCACTTTAAAATAAAGACTACTTCAATAGAAATTCAGATTATTCAAATTTATTAAGTGTGTTGTATAAGGCAGTAACTACAGCTATTTTTTCTTAATACCACAAGATACTCACTGGCTTTTCCATCTCATTCATAGTCATAAATAAGCAGGCTGTTTACAAGACATTGCTACAGGGAGAAAAAATATTACAAAAAATATTACAAAAATGAAAACCTGATCCAGCCAATGGCTGGAATTGTAATGAAAGACCTAAGTGGAAGGTAAACACCATCTTAACGTAATTCTTTAAATGTAATTCTTGAAAAGTGATGCATAATAGCTGCAAAGGGGATCTGTATTTCAGATCTTCACCCATGTAGAGGCATGGAATAGAAGCACAGCTATACACATGTATGGCTATACACGTAGTTATAACACACATGAGAGCTGCCAGAACAGAGAAGCACAAATATTTGAGATATTTCACTATTTTTAAATCACAAAGATAGTGAACTTGCCTTTTTTTTTTTTTTTTTCCTTCAGGAAATTGGACAATTTTAAAAGAAAAGGAGGCTGACTGAAAGAGAGCTAGAGCTCTATGGGGATTTCTTGTGCCATTTCAAGGGAGGATTTGCTATGCTCTTCAACATATAAATATTGTTTGGGGCTTGTTTTGGTTTGTTTGTTTGTTTTTGGTTTGGTTTTTTTTTTTTAACTCAGATGCTTGCCAAGCAAATTGAACCTTACAAACATAATTATCCAGGGACTGTACATTTAATCTTAAGATCTGAGTCTTCATTAATTTAAACCTTAGGAGGGAAGCATGAAACCATTCCCTGCTCGTAGGGATGGATGCAATTTGCGGCAGGTTTTTACGGCAGAAGAGGGGAAAGTACTCAGATGAGGACAGCTCAGAAATACAGCACTGAAGCCAATAAGTGGTCAGGCATTTGTATCATGGACAGCGGGACAAGATCTGGACTCAAATCACCTCTTGCATGCTCAAAGCAGGCTGATTAGGAAATTAAGAAGGTGGTATGGGAGGGCTGGAAGGCTTGGTGGGTTGGAACAAGGGTTTTCCCTTTCTGTGAGGGTTACTCCAAATCAGTATGGGGTGTTTTGGGGTTGGGCTTCCCCCCCCCCCCGCCCCCATGGGTGACCTTCCAATAATGGCATTGTTAGTTTTGTCTGAAAAAAAAAAAGAAAATTTCTGAATTTGAATCATTTTTAGTTTATTGAGATAAAATAAACTGCTATTATTGAACTTGAAATAAATTTCTAAACTTGAGATTGGGGGGGTGGAGGGGAACCAGAGGGAGAAAAATTATTTCAACCAGGACCTTATATTTCCTTCTGCAAATGCTTCTACAAGCTGGGAAGTTGTGGACAATCAGGAAGGGTCTGTGATTTCTCCTATAACTTCCTTTTTGCTTTTTCAGTCATAAGAGGCATCAAGCAACATCTCTCTGAGGAACGTGCCAGACCCTCTGCACGCTGAATAAGGCTCAAAAAGCAGCAGAATTAATCCCCATGATTGTCCATGCCAAACCTGTTCTCCTGTTTGGTGTTGTCAGCATGATGGGACCTTTGTCATAAGTTGCAGTAGCATTTTTTTTTTTTCTCCTCACTGCCAAATATCCAGAGAATCAGTAACAGAGGTTAAAAGTAAATATTAAAATAAATTTTAAAATTAAATAACAAGATTTATGTAGTACTTAGTACTTGCTGAAAGCTTATTTTTCTAGTGCATGCTCTTGAAAAAAAAAAGGAGGAAACCGAGAAAAAGCAGTGCAAGAAGAGAGCATTCACCTCGCAAATGGCTGGATTCCAGGGGGGGGAAAAAAAAAAAAAAAGAGAATTAAAAAAGGGAAAATTTGGGCGGAGATTTGCACGGTTGCCTGCAGACAAGGCGACCCACTGGCCTGCTGCCTGCTCCCGGCCTGCCAGCGGAAGTTTTGCCCTTGCCTTGGCAGCGGCGCCCTGGAATCCTGCTCGGCTTTGTGCTGCGGTTCCCGGGGGCTCCGGCCGCGGGAGGGGGAAGCACCCGCGCGTGAGCCGCCTGCCGAGCGGCGCCCCGAGCCCCAGGTACCACCTCAGCAGCCATCGGCACAGCCCCACCGCCTCTGCCTTTGCCACTTGGACGGGGACAAGCGATTTCAGTCGTCAAATTTGTAACGGACCGGGTGTTCGATCCTCTTTTGGCGCAGCGCGCTAAGTTACCGGGTGCCTCCGCTCGCATCGGCAGCCTCGCGACTCCTACAGCTACATGGAAAATTAAGAACACCTAGAACTGTTTAACACAGGAACGACAATCTGAAAGGATGTGCCTGGTCATGCCTACAACTGAGCTTGGTGCCAGCCAGCGCTCAGCCGCTTTTAAGCAAACGGGCTGGTCCCCTGGAAGCCTCCGAACGCCTCGTCCCGCACACGTTAACAACCAAGCTTGAAAGAACGGTGACTTTTGGAAGCCGATTTTGATAACAAGGCTCTACTTGTAAGGTATTTGGAGCTAATAAAGCTGTCGCGGTCCTGGGAGCGCCCTTCTCCTCGAGCACAATGGGAAACTCTTCTTGGCGGGATTGCTATAGAAACAATGAATTATCGGGCAAATGGGACCATCCGGCAAATTGTGCCAGACCGGGGATGTGTGCAGATAACGCGGCGGCGTTAATTTTCTCTATTTCGCTTGAAGTAGAGCTCGCATTGCCTATAGAAATGTAAAGAGGCAGGTGAGCTGGAGTGTCTATTATTTATAGACACATTCTGTGCTGTATAAATGAATTTTTCAGAGGAAAACTTTGTACAAGAAAAGGCGTCAGAAACCGCTTCATAAATAATCGTGACTGGGAGCTTCAAACGTGCTTCAGGGAACGGGTGGATATCCTTTAGTCCCTCCCCCTTAAAAATTTCCAGGCGCAGCCCTGAACGTGGTGAAAACAGTGGGGTGCTTTGACCCTGGAGGAGAAATCTCAGCCCCATTACTGTCCGTCTGCAGCACCCGGTTTGCAAAATGCTGAACCGTAGCTCATACTGCCTTCAGTCGTCTTGCAAAATTCAGTCCCCCATGAGCAAATGCAGACGCTACTAGTATATTGATATGCTTGCATCGTATGGCTTGAGAAGTGATGTGTCGGGACCAGACTGAAGTACCACCCACCAACTACAAGAAGAAACTCATTTGGTGTCAAGTGGGTGACCTCTATATTGTCCTTGCTGCACTCTGTTCTACACCAGTGGGGAAGAGGCTCTTTTTTATTTTTAAAAAGAGGGAAGACATGAAACATGGCAGGAAATAATTGAAGACACGAAATATGGCAGGAAACGATTGAGCTGTGAGGAGTTGGTGGCAGATGTGAGACCCACCACCAGGATCATGAAGTAGGTAGGGGAGGGGTGGGGAAGCAGGATGAGTGAGAAATGTCTAGGCAAGAGGATGCTGTGCTTGGATGCCATAGATTGACTCTGGTAGGAGGGAAACACAAACACACCCAGCTTTTTGCATGCAGATGAGGGGAAAAAAAGGCCGCATCTTTTACTGGGGTGAGAAGCAGAGGGCTTTAGGAGAAGGAGCTGTGAAATTTAAGTGAGGCCCTTGAAAAGCCAAATTACCAAGGAAATTCATATATACAGGAGGATCACAAAAAAATAAAAACCAAAACAAAGAAAAAAAAAAACCCAATATGATGCCCTAATTCAGAGAGGACCTTGTAGAACTCTTTTCGGTCTCCTTAAATTGAGAATGTACTTAAATACTTTTGCTATGAATGAGACATAAATGCCACTAAAAACCAAGTGTGGTCTAAAATGCTTTCTTGAGATCCGTCCTTAGTTCCAGAAAATACAGTTACGAAGTCTGTGGTGCATTGGCTACCTATTACTTCTGAAATTTAATGCTTATAACATAGTTTTTCTATGATCTAATTGGCTGGTGTCCTTCAGGTTCCCAGAATACACTTCTTTGTGCTCCAGGGGAATTTTTATTACTCCCCAAACAATAATTCTGCACAAAAAAAAAAAAAAAATAAATACAAACTAGTGCATTGCACCACCCTACAATGGGCCCACTGTTGGTGCTGGATTAACTGGCCCCGGCGAATGGCTGAGCTCACATCTCGCAGCCTGCTTGGAGCTCCGCTCTGCTCTGCCTCTGGGGGGGTTACGATACCATCTCTGAAGCCCTGCAAACACAGCTGAGCTCCACACTGCTCCCATTGTAGGTCCCACTTCTCTGAACGTGGAGCTGGGGATCTCAGCCAAGCGGCAGAGCATCTTCTCTGCAGGAGGCGGGGATGCCCCCGTGCCACTCTTTTTGTCCCCGCAGACATTCACCGCCGGTATCCGCCAAGGCAAGGCACTTCCAAAGCGCCGCTCACGTGCGCGTGTAGATCCTGTATTTATTGTCCTGCTTGTCCGTGCACAAGGGGAAAGCCTGCACCTGTAAAAAACCCTCCACAATTAACTGTCTCGACATTGGTTTGAGGTGATCTAGTAGACAAGGGGGGGTACCCGAGTGAATATTTTTCTCACGCAACGTGTTTATATTTTCTTCAGGGCCGCTGGCAACTCTTTGCTGACCTGCTCGGGACGGAGATGCTCGCTTCCAGCTTCGTGGGCTCCGGCACGTGTTGCCTAATGACCAGGGCTTCTTGTTCAGCGTGGCTGACAAGGAGCGCCTCTGTCACCACGGCTGGCACACGCTTGCTTTGTTAAATGACAGAAGATGCTGCTGTGCAAGGCACAAGTTCTCCCACGCTTTCAGCTAAACAATTCACTACTGTGACATATATATTCTTCTCCAGCCCAGCGAACGGGAGGAACCTGGAGTTTGTTATACACGTGCCAGCTTGGCCAGCTCTGTCCCACTTGAGATGGCACGAAGCGGTGAAAACAAAGCGACGCATTGACCTCATGCCTGACCTGTACGATTCAGACCTACCCTGCGTGGCGTTTCGGGAGGTGATTCCCACTCTCAAACTGCCTGCTGAGGTTTAGCCTAGTGTGATAGTTTTTGCTCTGTTACATTCCAGCTTCTGCAACCCACCTGCCTCTGCACCATCCCAGGCGTAAGCAGATCCAGGGGTTTGGAAAGCACGCTCGTCCCTGCAAAATTCAGTATCTTTTGCAACTGAAATGCTCATCAGCGACTGGGAACATAACCAAAGAGTTGAGGGAGGAGAGGAGGAAACCACACTTGATCCCACGGAAACCACAAACCTGATTTCACACAGAAGGCAATTAGCCAGGCTCTCATTTGGTTAGGGTGGCTGCTCTGCTTTGTAAAATGCGACCTTTTAATGAGCTCGGGTTTACATCTGGGGCTTGGAGCCGAGTTTCTCCTAGTCTTCTGCACTGGCAAAGAGAAAGCACCGGTGATAAATTATCATCGGGATAGGGGAGCAGGGGTGAAGCAGCCATCGAAACCGGCTCCGCGCATGCCCAAGTCCCGCTCCCCCCGACGGGACGGCAGGCCCAGCCCCAGGCCATCGCGCTCAGCCGCCCTCCCCGAGCTGCCGGGACGCGGTGGCATCCTCGGACCCGCAACGCTGACTCAGGCAAACGGTCCCGTGCCCGCTCCCTGGCGCTGCTCTCTTCCAGATATTTCACAGTGAGATATAAAAATCCCTGAGTTAGGCGTTTGCGGCTGTACTCCCTGCAAGGGGAAGCAGTAAAAGGCTGATTTATGCTCTGAACTGCAAAAAGACTTTTATTGCTTCTATTTTTTTTTTAATGCAACTGTCTTGCCCTTCAATGTCTAATCCCTTTCTAACAGCCCCATGGAAGGGGCAGGGCTCTCCACGGGTTAAATGTGCTGTTTTTCAAGAGGATCAAGACGTTCGCCAGCTCCCCAAATCCCCGCTTGCCCTGACACGGGCACTCCTCCTCCTCTCAGAGAGGGAAGGAGGGCAGCAGCAAGCTGCCTGCTGCCGGCGTTGTCCAGCACGTTCTCCCAGCCCTCAGCTTTTGGGGGGTTTTGGAGGGTTATTCCGTCACGCGGAGTATCCTCTGTCCTTCTGGTTGTGTCTTACCCTGCTGAGAGAGTCATGGGAACTGCTGCTCCTTTGAGGGAGAAAAAAAAAAAACAACCCAGGCTGTTCTAACTGAAATGGGGATTTAGGAGTTTGACTCCAGGCATACACATTTAAAGATATTGCCCAATTATTTCTTCATTTTTATTAATTACCATTAGTCATTTATGGCCTCTTTTTAATTCAATCTCTCAAAAAAATATTACTTTAGAAGGAAAAAAAAAAAAGAGTCATTTCATGAACAATTAGTAAAAGCTACAGCTGCGCCGTAAAAGAGAAATACTTGGGGGGGGAAAGAAATGTTTCAAATCAACTGGGGCATGTGAGTTGTCAGATGGATGGAAAGCCAGCCGAGAGCCTAACGAAAGGGTGATGCTGGAAAGGGGTAATTCGGGCAGGGGCAGGTGTGCAGCGTGGCATCGCTGGGTTCATCGTCAGGCCTGCTGTTCATTACTGGCTTTATTAATGATTTGGAAGCAATGGGAAATGCCGTGTTAATTACCTCTGAAAACAACACTACATTAGGAAGACCTGAAACTGGCAGCGAGAGCAGAGGAGCGAGCAGCGAGAGAGGCAGGGAGGCTGTGGATGGGAGCAGGGGGCTGGGGGCTGCGGCAGCGGGATTTGATTTGATTCAGGCTCCCGGGGGCTTTTCTACGGTTTCCCCCCCGATAAAAGAGCACCGATAGCGTTTGCGGATGTGGAGGGGGCCCATGAGAGGTCAGATAGGAGGGGCTGGTTCGAGGCAGGTACCCACGGGGGGTCTTCCCGCCGCCCTCGGTGCAGGGATGGAGCCTTGCCTGCAGTATTGGCCATGCAGGGTCCAGGCAGAACAAAATCGATCGGCTCGGAGGGGCGGCTGATTCCTGAAGTCCTGCCTGCCTGGAGATTATACAGCAGAGTGTAATCTAGCGCGTTTAAAAGAGAACTGTAGTTCTGCAAAAGTTGACACATGGCTCTGCCTGCTGTGCACCCAAACTGAAGAAAGGGGGAGAAACAAGAATCCTAAATCCAGATAAATTTAGAAACTGTGTTTAATGATAATCTAGAGAAACCATACGGCAAAACCGAGGGAGCGAGCTGCCGCGAGCTGTCAGGAAGGAAACCCTCTGCCCACCGGATGCCACTGTTGCTCAACATTAAATCACACGGAGAAAACTCCTGTGGCAAGAAAATATTTGGTGCTTAAAGACACCCAGCGCTCCAGCCACCCAAACGCCGCCCCTTTCAGCAATGCACTTGCAACTTATTTGGTCACGGAGTTAAATCTTTTTGTGACTCGTCGTCCCGGAGGTAGGCGAAGGTGGCAAAGCCAAGGACAAAGGAATGCGTAAAATTTCACTTTTGCTGAGCGGGCCCTAAAAAGCCCAACCGGAGTTTTATTGTGCAGCTCCCTGGGCTGACAGTCGCCATTAACCATCGGCTAATACTGCAGAGTCAGAACAAACGCGGTGTCGCGGCCCTGCCTGTGCTATTAGAAGGCGTCCTTCGTCCCAGCAAAGACCTCGGGGTGAGAATATTTTGCATGAAAAGCCACCGGCATAAGAGCCAAGCCTCTCGGCTCTGCATTGCAGTCGGCGTGGCGCACGCCGTCCCTCCGCGCCACAAATAAACCTACAATTTCTCAGCTGGGTGCCTTTGGAAGCCACGCGCTAATACGCTTATATGGGAAGAGAGACCAGACAGGGTTCAAATAAAGAGCTCATGTAATAAATAAACATGAGGTCAGTACGGGAACAGCAATAATTGCTTTGTATGACAAGATTTGCATAGCAAACATTTGTGATTAATGTACAGCCAACGTTAGGTGAGGCGCCTTCGCTATCGTTGCTCCATCTGCACCTTCCAATCTTGAAGCTACGGCAGCTCCAGCCAGAGCAATTAGTCACTGTTTACTGAAAGGCAGATAGAGCAAAATTTTTCTAGTTCAATATTTGAGCGAGTTTCATCCCACAGCCTCCGCGTCGGATCCATTTCTGCAGCAGAAAGGGACGACGCTTTTTTTTTTTTTTTTTTTCTTCCCTGGGGGTGGCGAGGAGGGAACGATTTGTGTTGCTGCTAATCCCTCGGTGAGGGCAGGGGGTGGCTCCCCGCCTCTCCCGGGCAATGCTCTCACGGAAAAACCCCAGCGAGGGGCTGAAGACCCCCGCACCTCTCCGCTGATGTGCGCCGAGCTGTCGCGGGGCGCGAGGTGCAGCGCCGAGGGCAATAAAACCTCCTTCCTCAATGCCTCTTTCCTGCAGAGCCCAGCTAATTCTTTTCAGCCAAAACTTTTGGCTCTTTGGAGAAAGAGCTGTAGTCCGACGTGAAATACTGTCTTGATTTTTTTTTTTTTTATTTTTTAAAAATGAGTGAGCCTCTGGCTTTGCTGGAAGAGAGGTAGTTTGGCAGGAGGGTCTGGGGTTGATCCTCTGAAGTTGAGCTAATTCCTATGGGATCCTACAAGGTTGAGCTAATTCTTAGAGCTCCACCGGAGCCGGCTGGAGGGGAGACGCTCGCCGCTGCGCTCTTCCACTAAATTTGCTCAGGGGTGCCGGGGAAAGCCATCGGGTCGCTGGGCAGAGGAGCGCTCCGAGGGGCGATACATAACCCGGGGCTGAAAGGGGCGAGGAGAGCTCCTTCACAGGGGCCGGGCTTGTGGCGAGGGGGCAGCGAAAACTCCTGCCAGAGCCCACATTTCTGGGCAATAAAATGAAGAATTGAAGATGCTTCGACGTTCCGCTCCCACGCGCTCGCGGCGCAGGGCTGGGGCTGAGGCTTGGAGGATGCCGACCAAGCCTTCCAGAGCTATGAATGGCAGCTGCTGCCTCAAACCCGTGGCGAGGCATCAAGTTTGTCGGCCGCTGGCTCGTGGGGTGGCCAACGTTGGCTACTCCGTGGCCACTTCGGCGCCAAGCCCGCCCGCCGCGCTGAAGAGCGAGGCCCGAGGTGCCACCACCCGCGGCCCTGCCGCCTCCTCCGCCCCGGGGCCTTCCCGTCGCCCCACCTGAGCGCCGGGTTGCCCGCAGCCCCCCAAGTTTACCCAGGGGCGCGCTGCTGGCTGTCGCGCGTGGGGGCCCGGCGTGGCGCTTCGCTTTTTGCGCGGGGAGGCGCGGGGCTGCCAGCACCCACGGAGCATCCAGGGAGGGGTGGGGGCGTGCCGTGCCCCGTCCCCGTCTGGAGCAGGCGTGGAGCGGGGGGGAAGCCCCACGGCAGAGAGGGGCCCGAGCGTGACCCACGCAAGCGCCGGCTCTGCCTCTGCCATTTGCCGGGCGGGAGGGGGTGTTTGGGGGGGTGTCCCCTCCCCTCGGCCCCTGCGGGACGTGTCCCTGTGCCCCACGGGCCCTCCCCTCCCCGCCCGTGCACGGGGGGAGCGGGGAAGGGGGGGGGCGTGCGGGGTGTGGAAGTTCCCCGTGCGCGCTTCGCAGCCGCGCACCCGCTCGTGGTTCGTGGGAGCTCGCACACGCACACCTACCCCTAATTATTTTTTTTTTTTTGCACGACGAGGCGAGCGTGCACGCACCCCCCCCCACACACACTCTCCCCCCACCACGATTTTTCGGCGGGGAAAGCGAAAGCGCGCCCTAGCGCGCTCGCGGAGGCGCGCGGCAATACCCGGCTTTTTTTTTTTGTTTGTTTGGTTTTGGTTTTCCGTTTTTTTTTTTTTTTTTTGTGTGTTTTTTTGTTTTCTGTTTGCGCCGAAAAAAGTGGCACCGCGCGCGCACCTGCCCCCTCAGTTTTGCAAGAGGGGTGGGAGGGGGGAGGAGGAGGAGAGGGAGCGCGCGCGCGCGCTCGCGCCGGGTAGCCGCGCGGCCCCCGCCGCCTCGCGCGGCTCCGCAGGTGCGGAGTGAGGGGAGGGGGGCGGGGCGGCCCCGCGCGGCGCCGTCCCCCGCCCGCCGCCCGCCCCCTCGCTCCGTCCCGCCGCTCCTCCTCCCTCCTCTTCCTCCTCCTCCTCCTCCTCCTCCTCCTCCCGCTCCCTCAGCTCCGCGCCGCTCCGCGCCGCTCCGCTCCGCGCGGTGCTGGCGGCGCAGCGCCCCGCGGCCGGCAAGCGGCGGGCCGCCCCGTCGGCGCCGCGGCGCGCCCGCGGAGGGGCGGCGCTGGGGGCGGCGGCTCGGCGGCGGCAACTTTTGGGAGCCGGCGGCGGCGGCGGCGGCGGCGGCAGCGCGGAGGCTGCGCGGGGGATGGCGGCGGCGAGGCGGAGGCGCTGAGGCAGCGGCGGCGCGATGCCGGCGGCGGCCGGGGGGCTGCTGTGGTGGAGCTGCTGCGTGCTGGCGGCGGCGGCCGGGGCCCCGCGGGCCGCCGCGGCGGCGCAGGCAGGTGGGTGAGCGGCCCGGTCCGCGGTGAGGGGCGGAGGGTGGCGGAGCGGCAGCGCCCTCCCCGCCAACTTCTCCTCCGTCAGGCCGGGGGGGGGGGGGGGGGGGGGCTGCGGGTGTCGTGCGTGTATGTGTCCCCCAGCCCCTGCGCGGGGGGGGGGGGGCGGGAGTTAAGCGCGGGTCCCGCGGAGCCGGCGGCCGCGCACCTTCGGCGCGGCGACGCCCGCTGACTTCTTATTTATTCGTATTTATTTATGTGTTAGTGACGGGTAGAGGTGAGAGAGCGCGTTGCGGGCTGCGGCCCCTCGCGGAGAGCCGCCGCGGCCGCGCAGGTGCCGCTGCCGCCCCGACGGGGCTGCGCGCTCCGCAACTTCGCGCCGGGGCAGCTTTTGTTTCCCCCCTCGCGCCTATACATCGTATCTATAAGGTGTGTCTGAACGCCGCAACAGAAGCGCGGGGTCCGAGTGTGTTTGCGTGCGGGGCGGGGGGGCGTGTGTGTGTAAAGCGAGCAAGCGGCTTGGAAGTTAAAGCCAGCAAAGGAGCGCTTTCCTCCCGCAGGGTCTGCCCCGATTTTTTTTTAACTTTCTGGAGGGAAACTTGCAGCGTTGCTTGATTTTTTTTTTTTTTTTTTTTTTAATTTTTTTTTTTCCTTTGGCATCGGAGCAGCGATCTCTGCCGCTGTCGTACGGGGCAGTGCCGGTGTACTCGGCTGGGGCAGGCACCGGGATCGCCTCCTGCTGCATCACGCTTCTCGGGAGCCTTTGCTGTGAATAAAACATTAAAAGGAAATCTCTTCAATCTTTGTAACTTTTTTTTTTTTTTTATTCCCTCCCCGGTGATGCAAAATTTATGATGCTTGGGCGGTATTGATGCAACAGCTCCTCATTCTCACAATTCAGTTTATATTTTGGAGCTTTATGTAACTGAGATGATGATATGTTTGATGAGAAGTGCAAGAAGCGTGTCCCGGCTTTGCTTGCCTGGTTAGGCGTCTCAGGCAGTTTTCATCTTGGTGCACGGTTTACTTTTTCTGCGTGTGATTGTTTCCTAATCCTTGAAATCAGGAGGGGTGAAACGCTGGGCTGCTGCTGCCGCCTTGCTTTACGTTTTCTTTTCCTGCAGTTTGAGTTGGTAAATCCCAGCTGAAGGAGCATTGCATTCCTTGCTCCCCAGCCTCTGCTTTGCTGTACCTTTTTGCCTGCCTCCTGGTTTACACGCAGCCTCTCTCTTCCCCTGACTTGGTACTTTTCTCTCTCAGACTTTGCCTGTAGCCTGCCCCGATTTGGGGCAGCAGCCGTCCCCGCTGGTCTGCTCCCGCGCTCTCCAGCCCTCCTTCCCCACCGCTCGGACGTGGCTGTTGGAGTGGATGATCACAAAGATGCTCCCTTGCTGGATTTATAGCCCAGTGAAAATAAAAGGCATCGGTCCAGGGTCGCTTGCCTGCCTGCCTGCTGCCTCTGGGGAAGCCTCCTGGACCTGTGCTGCAGGAAAGCCTCTATGCTCTGCGCTGTGCAAAAAAGAAAATCTGTTTATTAAAATAACAGGGTTGGAGTGACGTTTCCTATTTGGAGGGGTTTGGGTGCTGCTGTGGGGAATAGCAGCTATTAATGATTGACTCTCGCTGCTTGGCACTTGCTGAAGTAGTGAGGGGGGCTGGACAGGTGAGCCTTGATTTGCAGGTATTTAGGACCCCTCAGAATTTGGTCTCTCTTGGATTTTTGGGCACCTTAGGATGAGGCTCTGGCTACCGCCTTCATTTCCAGTGCATCAAGGGAGATGACGATGCCTTCGCTCGTGCAAGCGAGCTGTTGGCCAAACTTTTGATTCCATTATCCCGTGTCTGTTGGTTAAAATGCAAATATGTGAATATGTTGGGGTTTTTTGATTTCTTCTGTCTCCATGCTCGGGCATATAATGTTTGCTGTGCACAGCTCAGCCAGGGTCACGTGAGCCAAACAGCCTGGGCTGTTACCTGGAAGCTGGCAAGTCTTTGTTCTGCTTGGAAATAGCTGATAAATTAACTCCTTTTTCTGATATATGGGGCTGTTGAGTTGTTAAATAATTACAGCCAAATTAACTTCGCGCTGTTTGGAGTATTCAACTGCTCTGAGAAATTAATTGTACCTCAAATATTTTTGCAGCTTTTTTTTTTTTTGTGTGTTTTGTTTTGTCAGTGAGGAACATGTTGGGGCTGATGTACGGGCAGGCTTTAGTTTCGTGTCGCTGCTCCTCTCTGGGCCATGTCAGATGGGACATGCCACATGCTTTTGGAGGGCTGCTGCAATGGAGAGGAGCTGCATCTCTCCTTGGCACCTCTCCCGTTTATTCCGCCGCGATGTCTATTTGATGGTTAAAATTAGGCTGAGCTCTGAGTGCCTTTGCAAAGGCACGATAAATATTGACTGGGAGTTTCAGCCTGTAGCTGCCATCAGATGACTCAGTCCCTGCAAAGGGGACGTCCCGCCTCAGCCCCTTTTACCGAAGGGGAGCGGGTGCTGTTACGGACCCTGCATCCCTCCTGGGAGGTCCCGCTCCCCCCACGTGTGTCTGGCTGCAGGGCTGTGGTGTGGGGAGGTCTCGGCGTGATAGCTGGGGCAAGCTGCCACTGTCCCTGCGTGTCCCCTGAGGGCACTGCAGGCCAGCGCTGCTGCAGGGCAGGGGGGGGCCTGGATCTGGCCTTGCTGTTTGGGGTGTCCCCAGGGAGCCTGGGGCAGCTTTGGCACCGGGCTGCACCGTGTGTGCACCCGCCGTGCCCGTTCTGGCACTGCAAAGTGCCCCAGTGACTTAGTTGTGACCTTTTTCTTTTTCTTTTTTTTTTTTTAAGATGGTAATTGATGTATATGTATATGGATTCTGGCACCAAGAGCTGCGCTTGTAATTAATGTGAAAACAGTAATAATAAGGACCTGCAATACATGCCTATGAGTAAACCAAATGAGACTTGGCATTAGCAGCTTGTGAAGGGAGAAGCCCTTCCCCTGAACCCGCACGGTGGCGAAGCGGGACGAGCGGCGGGGGCAGCCGCAGTGGTTCCCCCGCGAGCACGGCAGCGGAGGGCCCAGCACCCTGCGGGAGCGCCGGGCTGAGCGGCGGGGGCTGCTTGGCACTCCTGACCTTAATTTGTAATGCTGAGTTGTTCTGAAATGTGCCCTCGGATTTCTAGCAGGGAATTAGCCACAGCCCTTAATTTAACTAAACGTTTTCTTCTAGTTTTCGGGAGATATTAGAGTTATTTTTACTTAATTAAAAGAAAACAAAAAAAAAAAAATAAATTTAAGCTAACCACAGCAAGTTCGCTCGTGCTGAATGTGAAAGCGCAGGCTGTCACTGAGAGCGTGCACATGGTCAAAGGCTTTACAGAAAAAGATCTTTATGCATGTCGCTGCCAGAGCTGGTGAGCTGCTGGGGTGGGTGGGGAGCCTTTGCTATGGGGTGCGATGGGGTGCGTGGGGCGGCGTGCCCGCAGCCTTGCTGTGTGAGCATCTCTAGGTGGCAGCAGCCCCCAGGAGCTCCCAGGCAGCAGGACACGCAGCCGGGAGTTGGAGTTGTGGTTTCTCAGCCTCTGATCCCGCTGCTCAGCATCCCTCTGCACCCTTCACCTGGGCCGGGGAGCAGCTTTTTGGGTGCCTAGGGGGGAAAGCAGGGTCCCAGGACCCCTGTCCCCACCGCCCACGCCTTCGCTTGCAGGATAGGGGAGGTGTAAAAATGCGCTGGGAGAGTAACTCAGACACTGTGAAGTGCTTCAGATGAGCAGCTAAAGTAGCTCAGGTGACTTCAAGGAGGAGTTAAGGATAAATTAGTAATATTCAGAGGTGCTTAAAAGCAAGAGCAATTTTCTAGGTTTATATTCTAGAGGACTTGTTAAGCTAACTAGTAAGTCAGGACCAGACTGATGACTGGGTGCTAAAAGGTGACCAAGTTCCAAGTAGGAATGAAGTGTGCGCTCTTCATAGTTTAGGAACTGTTGTGACAAGCTAGGAAAGAGAAAAGAAGATACGCTGTCACTCGGCACCATCAACTCGGATCAGACGGTACTTCTAAAATACATACACTTGCTCAAAAGGATGGTGTAGCCCATAGGTTTCTTTTTTTTTTTTTTTTTTCTTTTCCTTTTTTTAAAATGTGCTTTCTGGTCCTCTCGAAATGCAGGTGCTTTGGCATCGTAACAAACGCTCTCCCGATTTCTTGAGGACAGTAAGGGTGAGCCGGTGCGCGGTGGTTGGTATAGGGCAATATGATGGCCCCCTGGAAGCTTCTGAACTTGCTTTGTGTCCTGCCTGTGCAGATGAGGGTTTGTTTAATGCTGTGACCATCCGTTTATGCTCTCCAGACTGCTTTCTGGTAGGCGATGGCAGCTCTGTAGGAACAGCTAAGCCGCGTCTGCCCCCGTGGACTCTGCCGCTCTCGGTGCGCCGAGGCAGCTGTGCTGGGAAAGGAGTGAGGGCTTGTTCCTGGGATTGAGTGTTTGCGGTGGCATGGGCGAAGGCAGGAGGGGGTGACTGTGGCTGGGCTGTTTCCCGTGTGTCCCACGTGTGCTGACAAGTCCTCAAGGTGGGCGACGGGCTCTTGTTTTCACTGACTTAAAGGTTTTCCTTTTGCAAACAAGCGCAGGCTGCTGGTGAATTTTATGTATGCCCACGTAGCGGAAGCTGAATTACCCCATGGGAATAGTGGAGCCTGCCAGAAAGATTCATCATTTCAGCAACTTTAGTTAATGTTTGTTTAGTGACTTCTCGCTGTAGACGAACAGTTTAAGCCATGCTCGGTGGCAGCTTCCTCATGATGAGCCATGCATCTGTGTGAAAAATGGTCTCATTTCTGCCCTGCCCGCTACCTCTGCTGGGCACACGGGCACATGCCAAGCCTCCTGAGGTCTTTGAGCAGCTGCTGCTATATATATACATCTCCTTTTATTTTTATTTTTTTTCCTTAGCCTGCCAGGAAAACTCATCCTTCTTCCTACTTTGCATGAAGGAGGATGCAAAGTCCAGGACAGATGAATGTTTGCTTGTGCATCAGTGATACCCGGGGGTCTGACACTGGCAGGTGTTTGGACAGCAAAGTCTGTAATTCAAACTAGGGGAGCACATACTAGCCACTCTGTAAACTTGTACTGTAAGAATACCAAGAATATAAATATGTACAAGGAATAGAAATTCATACTGTAAATGTATTGAGAAGAATTTGTTTTCCAGTGGTAGCTGTTTTTTGTTTTCATGCCTTAAGCCTGTGAAGTCTAGCTCCTGACAGAGGAGAGGTGGGAAAATAAAGGAAATAAATGGGAAAGTGAGCCCCAAACTGTTAGTGGATGCAGTTATTTTTCATATGTATAAAAAGTGATCAGTCATCATATACTGTTTCTGTAAAGTCCTTTTCAGGGATTCCTAAGACATCCTAATCTTGTGTTTGATTCCTCTTTCTCGTGATGTCTGTGCAGCTAGGCATACAGTAACTGAACGGGCATTTATAATTTGATCTTCCTTAATCTTTTCCTAACAAATCAGCATTGCGATGTGGGCTCTTGTCACATTGTGACATGACTCCTGTATCTCGTCACCAGCTGGTGTAGAGCTTACAGAAATACAGAGCTTTCAGAAGTCTTCCAAAAATCCGTTTGGGGGGGGCACTGGTGTGGGGGTCCCACCTGTAGCTGATGCCAGAGAGGGGTGAACCCTTCCTGCCCCGTGGTCATGGCTGGTTTCCAGCCCTGCCAGAGTGATGCTGATGCACCCTCGCCTCCAGCAGCAGTGACCCACTCCACCGAGTGCAGGGAGCCTGTTGTCTCCCTGCTGGTACGTGGGGTGGCACCTACCTGCCATAAACCTGGTGCCTTGGGTTTTGTGGTGTTTTGTTTTGTTTGTTTGTTTGTTTTGGTTTTTTTTTTGGTTGTGTTTTTTTTTTTTTTTGGTGGTTGTTTTTTTGTTTGGTTGGTTTTGTTTTGTTTTTTTTTTTTTTTTTTTTTCCCCCTGGAGGGTGCACCAAACCATCAGTGCAACCAGGAGAGTAAGAAAGCCAAGGCAATGGGGCCGGGCAGGACTTGGGGAGACACGGGCCCCGAGGCAGAGCTCAGCCCTGTGCTGGCTGTGGGGGCTGAGCTGCCCCATCCGAGGCCCTGCCCCCAGCATGACTGGGGAGGCTGCTGAGCTGTGGGACGTGCTGCTGACAGGTTTTAAATTCATCTGGGGAGGCTACTGTGGCACTGTGGGACATTATCTGACCCTTCGCCCACAGCTGCTTGACTAAACTGCCTAATAAATGTCTTAAGAGTTGTGATACTTCACATATCTTTTTTTTTTTTTCACCGCTCCCCTGAGTTTTGTGGCGCGACCCATGAAGGAGATGGGTCAAGTCAGAGGGAAGCTGGATTAAAAAAGCTTGCGTGCTGTAAAAATTAAACCCCTTCTGAACGAACTTGTGCTATAAGTTGGAAAAGCCCAAAGCTGCATGAAATGGTGACGCAGCCTTGGCTGCAGCAAGAGAGCACGCTCCTCATGTCTGGGGTTGGTGACAATACACTGGCTACAGCTCTGAAACCTGTCCCTGTCCTACTGATTTTTGGCACTGCTTGGTTCCCGCTGCTCCTCCGGGCCCCTCCAAATGGTGTGTCTGCACCTTCCTCATCTGTTTTCCCAAAAAAGCATCTCCCACGGGGCAGGCACCTCTTGCTTGTGCTTGCAGCGTGGTGAGGTGCCTGAGCAGATGCTGCAGGCCTGCTCGCACGCTTTATGTTTAAGCACGTGCTGAAATACCTCGGGGTGCAGAGCTGAATGTGCTGGGAAGAGATTTGTGGGGACATTTTGCTCACTTGAACCCCAGTGAGCTGCTGACGACCTTATCCCGTGGATGTAGCTGTGGCAGCGGGAGCTGGCACTGGCAGGATGGAGCCGTTTTGGTGCACGGACAGGAAGAAAAATCATCACACTTAACTTGATACACATCCTAATGTTCAAATTCCATTAATTGAAATTATGTTGAAATATTGAACATTTAAGCATAAAAGTTTATGTACCATGGTTAGTATGCTAATGGAATATTTTAGTAATCTTTTAAGGTTAGCATTGCTGCTAGATGCAGCGATAAGCATTTGTTCATAAGAGTTATTTTGCTTTAACCCCTTTTCCAAGAGTGTTCATATACTGATGATTGTTCATTGGCTGCACTGTGGCTGCCATCCAGCTATAATTTTAAGATTTTTTTTTTTTTTTTGATCCAGTCCACTATGAGAAGTTGAATTGTGGATATTTTTGCTCATTATCTTTGGCAGTAAAAATGTATATATCTAAATTTAAATTGCTGTTTGCTGAGGATATGTGATAGTATTTAGAATTCAGTATTATTTTATTATCTCTGAAAGGATAAAAAAAAGCTCACTTATTGCAAGAGATATTTCTGTAGCATTTAAAAATACCAGTGAAGTAGCTAACGTTTTCCAGTTGTTGTTGACTTCAAATTTAGCAACCATTGTCCCTGTTGATATATTTGATGCTCTAAAAATGTACTTGCCATTAAGTAGGAAGCTGAAGTGATTGGTAGGCGGATAATATTCTTTAGTAGATATTAATAATGCTCAGAGGACATACACACTGGAGCGTATGGAAAAAGCCATGGAATTGTGTAGGAAGGAGGTGAAAATAATGTAAATGTCTGCTTTATTTGAAAGCACCCTTTATTATTCTCTCTGTACGTACCGCAGCGATTGCTGCCCGAATTAGCACATCGTGAGCGGGAGAAACCGATACGCAAACAGAATGGTGTGCAGCTAATTTTGTTTAGCAAACTGAGATCTGATCCCTGCTATTTCACACCCTCTGCGAGCTGACTCAGTCGCTCGTCGCAGCGTCCCGGTGAAACGCCTGCGGACCCCATCCTGCCGGGGTGAGGCGGGAGTCGTTGCCCCCCTCCAGAGCCAGCGGAGCTCACGGGAGCACGGGAATTCATATCTCCTCAAGAGAAAACGGAGATTTTTCAAAACAAACGTAAAGCCATCGCAGCTTTTCCCTCGCCTTTTGTCTGATCCTTGAGCCGGAGGAGGGCTTTTGTGCCGGCGTTGATGTGACCCCAGTTGCTGCGAGTTTCTCCCCGGATTTCTCCATGGGGAGGATTTTCTCTTTGTCTCCCAGAGTTTTGAGCTGCTCTTAAAACCACGCGCGTTTGGGTCCTCTCGTACAACACATTTAAAACCGCTGCCAGCTCGCACAGCCGTGCAGCCCCGGTGTCACCCAGGGCTGTACTTCGTGCTGGGAAGATCACATTAGAAAAATCTAAAATTATTAGAGCCTATAAATAGCGGTGATAACTTTTACAGTATTTACATCGCCCTCGTGCTGCATAACGCAGTGAAGCCACAGGCTAGCTTTGCTTCTAGTGTTGCTTCACGTGTGGCTGTGAAACCTCATTATATCACGATATAAGAGGCAGCTGCTGCATTGATAGCACGGTGCCTGCAGCACGGGCAGGGGGGGATCTGGCTGGAGTCGCTAACAACTGTAGCGATGCTTTACATTTTCTGTGGCTCCGTCCAACTTCTCAGAAAGGAAGCAGTCAGGTCTGTGCTGATTCTTTCTGGCTGCCCAAGGGTTTCGGTGTGCAGCTTGAACCTTTAATAAAATAGCTTCTTGAAAAGCCTTTTATTAGCATTTACTTTCTCGTAGTAACTAAAGATTGGGGACAGAAAGAGAACAAGAGAACGCCCCCTTTTTTTTTTTTCTTCTTTTTTGGAAGATGTACAAATAGATTCACACAGTGTTATTGGCGGCAAATTTCTTCTTGATAATTTTATCCCAAGATCTTGGAGTCGTGAGAATCTCAGTCTTTGCATAAAGAATAAAAAGCATCTTTATCTGCTCAGCGTGCAGGGAAAAGTTAAAACTCCTGTAGTTTAAGAAGTGGGCGGGGGGGTGGGAAGTACAAGAATTGTTTTTATAAGCCATGGGTTTTAACTCATTTGTAAGATTTTATGCAGGGGTTGGTTGACTTCTGGTTTTGCAATGTCTGGCATATATTGCTGGTGACTTTGGAGATGGAAACATGGGTTTATTAAGACTCTTAATAGCTTTAGTCCAATTGCTGCCGTGACATGTGGGTAAGGCATTAAAATATATGAGTTATGCCTCATGCTACAATAGAGTAATTACTAGGTAGGTGTCCTTTGATACTGGAAAGTGATCTTGCCAAACTTTTGCTGTCAACTTGAATAATCACAGTCTTGCTGAAATAGAAATCTTGCTCCCATAGAAATGGGGAAGAAAAAAAGCATTGTGAATAGTGTCTTTCTCCAAGTAAAGGCCATACGAGGCTGTGTGATTTCTGTAGGTCCTGCCTGTTCCGGATGGATCCTGTCCAGTTGGGCAGAAAGCTTCTGTTCCAGACACTATCTACCCCAGGCTTTTCCTAGGTTAAAAGTGTCTGAATTGTTCTAGGTTATACAAGAATTGCTGTGATACTTGTTTCTATTTGGGTTTTGGGGTCTAGCAGACCCAGTTTTTTGCAGTGATGTGATAGAATGACATCAACTACATCAGTGTTTGCAAGAGCATCCTTTTTTGGCTCACTGATGACTGGTCCCTTCTTCCAAGGAGGGAGCTTTGGCTTTGGGTAGCCCCTGTCAGGTTTAGATTTGTTTGTGTTGCCTTCTGGGGCCAATTTAAGGTTTTTATTGTTTGTCCAGAGCCTTAATGATGCCAGTGTCTCCCCAGGGGCACAGATGATGTTTAAACACTTTACTGAGGCAGTGTTGCCTCAGGCTATTGGAGGTTGAGTGCTGGAGCAATGCCAGGCGAGGAGGAGGAGGGGTGTGCTGCTACCTGGATTGCTGTTCTTGGATTTGGATAGTGCTGATGTGAGCCAAAGCGCCAGGGTTTTTGGGGGATTCCAGCTAACTCTTGCATAACATGTCTGAGATCACTGAAGCTCATGTTAGTTATATTTCTTAAACCAGTTGTTCATTAAATGCTCTGAGAATTCATATGAATTGGAGCATGCACGTGTTTCTAGGAATTTCTGGAATAAAACCCCTGTTTATTTGGTGGCACAGGCTCAGAGGCTTATTTTGCCAGGTAAAATAAAGCTTTTCTTGGGAGTCAACGGTATGAAGTGCTGGAACAGCATAGCTTCTCAGATCACACAAGCCTGATTTAGTAATATTGAAAAGGGTGTACCTGGGTGCCAAGTGACCTAGGGCCGTAGTGGCATGGGGAGGTGTGATGGGAATAAACATAAGCAGCAGGTACCAAAGTACCAGGGGAGGCCGGAGAGAGGAGCAAGCACTACCTCAGATCCTCTCTGTGGTCTGAATATAGGTGTGATGGATGAAATACAGGCTTTGAGGGCATTGGAATTGCTTTCCCGCGGGTCTCTGCAAATGTATGCCTGGCTCAGGGACTGTGATACCAGGTCTTTCCTCTGACATGCATCCCGAGGGAGCTGGCAGTTACTACCTCAGCACTAGTCGTTTTTAACACTCCATTTCTTTCCCACCAACTTCGGGTTTCCAACAATATGATTACTTATGGATTTGTAAGTCAGAAATAGCTTGGTAATTGCTGTATTGCCTTGCCTGCAATAGCAACAAGCGTCTTAAATTTAATGCATCTTCCACACAGAAAATTGGTATTTGGCCAAAACTCGAGGACTCTGACAGTTAATCTTAAAGAGCTTTTGGTTGACGTATAAAATAGAGACTTGTGGATGACATTCGCAGGAAAATTGACAGTCTTCAGGGTTATTCCATAAAAGAAAAAGTACTCCTCACAATTGGCTGAAAATACTTGAGGATGATTAAGTTTACATGGAAACCTCTACTTAGAGGTCAGCAGTGCGAAGACCTGAGGCATTAACTGCTTGAGTTGCATGCGAAAAAAATGGCACCCCTTCATAATTCGAAGCTTGGATTTTGCCTGATGTTCAGGGTTTGTCTGATGAAACCACACTCATGAGCTGGTGACAAGCTTGCTGATAGTAGGTTTCTTTTAACGTGCTTTTTACTTTTATTTTCCTCTCTAGAATAGAACGTAAGCAGCAAGAATGCCCCAGAATAAATCCTCTTCCGAAAAAAATTACAATAAGGAACTTGCCAGTGTTCCTGATTAAGAGATCTGGCATGTTTGTACAGATATGTGTGCCTACATTTATTACGTATTTTGCTGTCAATTGCGATTTAAAGGCCTGGAAGTTTCAGCAAGGAATCTTCTGCCCCAGTTTGGCGGGCACGTGCTGCTTTACGCGAGGGTTACATGATACTGTTTTTTGGGTAAATACACATTTCATGTTTTGTCAGTATTTGTTTTTGAGTCAATATTTATTAAATACAGCACTTGTGTTCAACAGAAAATGTAGGACCGAATTTCAGAATTAGGCCCATGCAATTATGCAGTCAGGTAATCGCGCGTGTAATTACTTGTACAAATGGTCAGTTAGATGTGTAACTGTCCATTTGCATGCAAAATTAACCAGTTTTGCAAATTGAGCTTTGAATATTCATGGTAGAAAACACGGCTTCTTAGAGATGGCTGCCTTGTGTTGCGCCTTCCCCTTCCACTGGTGTCTTCCCTTTGTGAGCTTTGTGTGTTTTGTCTTTGCTGAAATGTCAGTAACAAGCTGCTGGAACGGAAGGAGAAAATTTCTTTTCCCCCTGAAACTTGATAAGTATAGGTACACTTTCAGTGGGTAAAAAATGATGAGTGTCTGATGAGAAATGCTTCCGAAATCCAGGTTGTGGCACAGTGGTTCCTGCTAGGGATAGTCCTGTCCCACACGGTCGCGGAACGCGATTCTTACATTACTCACATGATGGATTTCAATAAAGCTGCAGCCGAGGTTGGCGATGCTGTTGGTGTTACACATGAAGGCAAAGCCGTGAGGAGGAGTACGGTGGGTTGCCCATGTGCCAGAGGCTTACTCACTGAAAGCCAAAGGAGGAAAGAAAAAGATGTGATGCCGAGGAGCCATGTGACATACCCACCCTTGTACATGTCGGGGGCTAAGCCAGAAGCAGTGTTGGGCTCTCCTGTGTCAGCCTGGAGCGTTTGGGTTTTGCTTTTGCTGTGGCTTTGTGCTCTGGCTCCGTGACAGCTGTTGAAAGGACTGTGAAGGGTATGTCTCTGATACACCTGTGTGCATGTGTTAAATTTACAACCTACTAAAACGCACGCAACCTCATTGCTCTGGAATTTACTATTTTGAAAACATGTAATTGTTTGATTTCTGTATTTATATATATTTTTACACATGTGTATGCAGACACTTCAGAGTTTTGGTGTTTTTTTGTTTTGTTTTCATCTAGTGTTGCCAAAATATCTCTTTTCAATGAAAGGATTCAAAGCCATAGCTGAAGAATCTGTAGAAATACTTGCAATCACCACTGCAGTTAGTACAAGCTCTCCTTCGTCTGGCGTGGTCCCTGGGGGCTCATGCGAATAAGGTTTTTTGTCTCTCTGGCCCTTGCCACTCCATGTTTTAGGACAAGGAGAATTAATGTCATCTCCAAAAAAAAAAAAACCCCAACCAAAAAACCACACACAACCCTCCCCCCCCCAAAAAAAAAAACAACAACAACAACAAAAACAACCAAAAACCAACCAAACAAAAAAAAAACACCAAAAAAACCCCCACCAGAATAATGGTATGACTGGTTCGCGTGTGTAGGCTCTAACCCCCAGAGATCGATGGAGATCTGTTAAGAAAATTTGGCACTGCTACCAAAGAGGGAGTGCTTGTTTGTGCCTTTCTCTAAAGGCATGCGCTTACGCATCTCTCCAGGCTGGGATGAAGGAAATACTGTTATCCAAATCTTTCCCACCGAGCTGGAGACGTGTTCCCATCCAGGGCATCATCCGACTGCACCGTGCTTTGCTGCACAAATCTCCAGTGCATGTGCCTATTTTAGGGCTCAGCGTGGCAGTTTCTCATGCATGAGAAGGCAGATTTGTCAGAAACCTTTAGGACTGGTTTACTGGGACCCCAGAGTTTTGAATCTGTAAACGGGAGAGCAAAGCCTTTGGGCCTGACCTGGGGCAGTGAGGTGAGCACAGGTGAGGATCATACATTAAATACATTATATATATATATCTTTTTAATAAGTACTTCGGGTGGAGTTTTTCCTTGCAGTTTCAACATCATCTGTGGCAGGATGGGTGCTCCTGTGCAAAATGCCCATTGCCCCTGCGTAGGTGGGTTGGGAAGCAAAAGCAATTTCTCACGTGTACCTTCTCATTAAAACCCGTCCCTTTGAGCCCAAACCCCCTGACTTTCCCAGTGAACCAGCTCTCTTGAGTAGCTACCTGCACATCAGATCCGTGCTCTGTGCTTTCCAGTGTCGTGCTGTCCAGGTGTGGATGGAGCTGCCCTGTTGGTGCGCTTCCCGCCGTGGTGCGGCAGAGGGGCTGGCTGGCACTCGTGCGTGGTACCCCTGCTCCTGCCACTGCGGTGCTCCCTCCCAGCGAGGGATTTTCCACGGGGAGTCCACCCAGGGCGCCTGTGGGATGGATGCTTTCACTGGAGGGCGAAGCGGCACCCTGGTTTCACGCTGGGTTGTCTTCCCAAAGCGGTGGTACGCTGAGCCTGGGAGGGATTCAGCAGGAGCATAGTAAGGTCACTTTTTATTCCTGAGTGAGAGGTTTATGTCCTCTGCATATTGATTTCCCAGCTTGGGACACAGCAGAAAGGAGAGCAAATAAGAGTCCAAGTGTGTCGGGTGGCCTTGGCAATTGTACTGGAAGAGGGAGCTGAGGCTAACAAGCTGCCTTTCCCTCGCACGCTGCATTACCGCAGCTGCTATAGATAAGGTGGAAAGATCCAAGCCTAAAACTCCGAAATGACCAATGTTGTATTTTCATTTTGTTTATACCTGTGTGACATTTAATTAATTTTGGCTAGTGTTCATGGGAGGTTAAGGGGAGGAAGAACAGGGAGTTGCAGGTTTCTGTATGTAAAATCTGCGTCTTTCATGTCTTCTAGGCGTATGAGCCAGAGCTCGCAAAACTCTTCCTGACACCTTCCCAGTAGCTTTGATGAGGATTACACATCCATAGAGGGTGAAGGAGGTGGTGTCAGAAAAGCACAGTTTGTAGTTGAGCTGCAGCCAAAAACACAGGTGAAGGGTTGCCCCTGAAATGATATTTTAACGAGGCAGCTGGGAGCAATGTCGGAGCATGTGAGGCTTCTTGAGCTCTGTCTTGGCACACTTTGATAAACTAAAATTGCTTTGACTTTTTGAGGGATGCACAGGCAGTCCTTCCAAATTCTGGCACAGGTGACTGCATTTTCTTTATTCCTCTGTGTGGAGACCCATCAGCCTCCTGCCATTGGGGAGGATGAGACCTTGGTAGGGGGTTTGTGGGCAGGATCTGGTGGCCCCTTGGCAGTAGCTGTGGGGTTGGTGTATCTGGACTGCTCGGAGCATTGAGACGTTTCTGGAAATGCTTTTGTGGCTGGTCACCACCAGCTCACCTTTCAGCTGTTGGCCCCTTGAGGACTGGGAGACAGTTTTGAAGACTTGAAAGCTCTCCAAAGGCACGAATTTCTGGTCCATGTTCTCAGTTCAGGCTCATGCGATGGACAGCCTTTTGAGTAAAGGTATAAATCCATAAAGCATTTTGGGATAGGAAAGGATTAAAAAATGCGCTGCGTGAATTATAATACTAATTCTGTTCTCAGCAGAAGAGCTAATAGCTATCCTTGCTCCATAGCAACTGCTGTGCTCTGTTACAGATACTGCTGCGAGCAAACAGATGAAAGGGTTAAAGTGTGTTATCCATTGATAACTGATGTACAGGAGGAGCCAGGACCGCTCTGGTCCGAGTCATGTTTTGGTCCGGTGGGTGAGAGTTGGCTGCGTGACTTTGAAGCGCTGTGGGGTCTGTGGGTTGTCAGGCTCAACCCCACGGGGAGCTTGCAAAAGCCTTTTTGCATTCATGTTTGGGTCTCTCTGCCGCCTCCTGAGTTAGCGCTGCAACTTCCACAGCCTTCAGTACAGAATTGCTTATCTCTTAATCTGGCTGTGAAATAAAATATTAGAGGTGAATTAAAAGGTCTTTTTATTAAGGCAGTTCTGACTTACTGTTAGCGGCCTAAAAATAGGCTGTGGATATTCTTGATTTTTAGAGGCATTAGCCTACCTTTAAAAAACAAGTAAGGAATGTGGTATTTTATACACAGCTCTTGGCGCTGTATGAAAAAAAAAGACTACAAAGCACAGTGCGGGAAAATTGATTTATCATCAATTTATTGCTTGGAGCTCTAGGCAAACTCATCTCAAGACAGAACAGAGATCTATAAAATCTTTTCATCTGAAACTATGAATTAAATTGGGAGGAACTACTGATGAGAGATCAGAACCAACCCTTAAACCAGACAGTCTTTTGGGAATGGGTCTCCTGCTGCAGCAAGGGGAGTTGGAGGGATGATGCTGATTTACGCCAGCTGAGGAAGTGGAGCTTAATTTCTTATTATCCTATTTCTTTCCTCACTGGAAATCTGGTTTATGCAGGAGCAAGCCCTACAATACTCCCACTGCTTCCTCCCTGCCCCACCCCCCTCTTAATTTCAGTATAAATTTTCCTTTCTTCATCTGGGCACCTTGTTAATTTTTCAGTTTCTTTTCCCAACATGTACTCTTTTCTTTTGTGTGTGTGTATTCTTAAACCTCCCAATAACAGGGTAACTTGCCTGTTTCAGCAGGAAGCCTCTGAAAACAAGCTGATGTATCTCTGTTGTCAGATTGCTATATAAATAAATAAAAGGTGTTCATATATTCCCTTCAAAGAAGTCAGTGACACAGTGCTAAAGAACTCTCCCCCACTTTTTTTTTTTTTGCACTGGGCGCGGGGAAAGCTGTATTATGTCAGCGACCTGTAATAAATAGCACTGCAATGAGAAGTGACAGCCTCATTCACCTTGCATCCATGCAGAAATAAATAAGCTCTCTTCCCATGCCTTGGAAAAAAAAAAAAAAAAACAAAACAAAAAAAAAAAAAAAAAAAAAACAAACAAACCAACAAACCCAACCAAAAAAAAACCCGAAGGAGTAAGAAGGGAATTAAAGAAAAGAATTGACCTTGGCTTGCAGTCACTGCCATACTATCAGGGAACAGTCTACCAGCAAGAGACTGAAGTTTCTCTGGCTCTTCTTGCAGGCGGTGTATTGCCTGTGTTACTGCAAGCTATTCAGCCCTGAGCGCGTGAAGTATGGTCTGCGTCTTTCTCTTGCTGCCTGAAAGTGTAGTTAGCTGAACTCTTAATTGGTAAAAGGCAGGGGTTTAGAAGGCTTAAATATTTTAATGGAAAAAAAGGAAAGAATGAATGTTTTACACAATAATGAGGTGCAGTATAGTCAGACCGCTTCTCTGCAATCTGGTTTCTTTAATATGTCCTTGCTTTGTTACAATTTATTATGAAGTTAAGGTAATTTGGAGGTTTTCTTGCAAATTGAAATAGATACCAAGTTAAAGGGGAAAAAATGTAAAAAGCCTTTACGAGAGCTTGTGGAAGACAGTGATGGAAATGTACTTTTGTACACCTTCCTCTTTGTAACACTTTCTGTTAAGTCTGTGGATGGTTTTCTTTATTGCTTTCTTATCGAGGTATTTGATTTTTGAAGTTTGTAAGAGGCATTGGAAAAAAAGAAAATGTTACTTTGTTAGGATTATTCTGAGATGGTTTTGTATGAGCAGGTTCCTCCCCTTTCCCTGTGTGGACTCTCCATCTCTTTTTCTCTCTGCTGGGATAGCAAGAAAGTTTCTAGGCATTGGGAATGGGGAGACAGAAGGAGAAAAAACACTGGCACCATTGCTTTCACGTCTCCCCTTGGCTGCACAAGCTCTGCTGGCTTTGGGATCCTGCGGGTCTGGATCCAGCCCCGTGCTGACCCCCCTGCCCCTCTCCGTGGGGTGTCACGGGCACCCCACGCCCCCCCTTTTGGTAATTGGTAGTGGGAGCTGCTAAGCCCCCCATAACAGCCCAGCACTTGCTGTGGTATCCAGCAGGTCGGGATGACTAAACTCCTCCTTTGGTTTGCCTGGGAAAGGCGAATGGCAGCTGTCATATTGTTTTAGCATCAGGTTACTTCTGAGTGCAGTGCCGGTGTTATTTTTAGTGTGTGTGTGTGTGTATGTGTGTCTGCCTGTCTGTCGTCTATATATGACTGCACGGGTGTGTGCTGGAGACAGGGGAGAACAGCTCTTGCCTGCCAAAATAGGGTTTCCCCTGGCAAGGTGGAAGGATGCAACAGGAGGAGAGCAACAGGGGAGTGAAAACACGCAAACTAGTGGTTTTGGTTTGGTGTTTTTTTTTTTTTTTGTTTTGTTTTGTTTTTTTTTTTTTTTTATGAGCCTTTCAGGCAAGCTCCACTGGCTGATCATCATCATCAGCTGGGGTCATCCTGAAGTGAATACAGTTATTGGCCCTGCCCCTTGCTGAGCAGAGGAGGTGTCTGTGAAATTGCACTTGGTTATCTCCCCTAGCAGTGTGCCTGGTCCAGGCTCCTGGAGGCAAGAAAATGCTGGTTTTACAGTAGGAAAGCCTGGCTTCCCACTGCTGGGAAGGGCTCTGGTCCCCCACCAGCTTGTAAGAAGTGGTAGATATGTTCATCCCGTCAGCGGCTGCATCCCTCTGAAGTGCATCATTTTCACTTGGCGGTGACACCTCCCCAAAAACCGCCCAAAAACCTCTTTTGGGTTTTAGTGTGTGCTGCCCAGGCTTGTCTCTTCCCACCGGCGGGGAGCAGAGATGCTCCTCGGGGAGCAGTCGGCACCTTCCCAAATTTCAGCTGCACAAGGCGGCCTGGAGAAAAGCCAGGGAGTGGGGTGTGAGGCATGCTGGTGACACAGCCCAAGGGGTGCTTCGGGGCAGAAATGCAGGGGGGAAAACCCTGGGGGTTTTAATTAAGTCTCAATATGAGAAGAGTAGGACACTTAACCCTTTCCTCTTGTGCTCTCCCAGATCCAGGGGATGGGAAGATGTGCAGTAAAAGCAGTTTTCACCCTGCTTCTATTTCTTGGTGGAGTAAAATTTTCTTGCAGCAGTTTCTTCATTATGAATTTGTTTGATATTCAGTCTATAAGCAGTAAAAATAATGAAGCCATTTAGTATTCCTGGGGATGCCATGTGTACTTCTGAAAGTATTTTATTGTGCTTCAGTATTATTTAATGGATACTTACAATAAACCATTATCACTTAGGTTGCATCTCTTTTTTTCTTTCCACTGAGTGTTTTTCTTCTTGAACGCAGAGTACCATGCTGTTTTAGTTCATATGACACTTAAAACATCATGTGGGGGCAATTTCCAGAGAAAGAAGGATAAACACACGTATGTGCTGCTGGAGTGATGCTGTCCCATCTCCACAACGGGTTTGGGTGAGGAGATGCTTGTTGCTCTGTCCTGCCTTGGGGCCCGGGGGGAGGATGTTGCCCGTGTTGTGCTGGACGTACAGATGGGTGTTTGTCTGTCCTTGGCTTCGTAGATGGGTGTGGTGGGCAGCCTCTGGGCTAGATCTTCTCTTCTGCCTAGTTAGACCCACAGTACCTTTGGCATCGGTGGGGTTGGGGCAGAAGCACAAAGATTTGCAGCACTTGAGCAGATGCAATGCGCTTTGTAACCATCCAAAATCTACTTTCTAAAGGAACCTGGCTAAAAATGAGTAGAGGAGGTTCTTTACGTCTGCCCATTATTATTTTCTTCTATCCAGTCTTTTTGGCAGGTCAAACCACTTTTTGTTATCTAACCACGCTTTCCAGTGTTTCGTTGTTGAGCGTTTGTTAATTAGTACTTAATGACTGGGTTATGATGGAACTATGGAAGCCTTATCTGAAGGCAAAGCAATTGGCAAATGGTTTCATTATGATCAGAGCAACTCTAATGAATGTTAAATTAATTCATAATAATGTGACACTTAAAATCAAATGTTAAGCATATTGTGAATAATTACAGGTGCACTTTTGCCTTATCTGCTTTTAATATTACTACTTTTTACTAGGTATACTAGGGGGCCAGCTTTCCCATACCTATCTTTTTACTCTGATAATTCCAGACTTCTATAGCTGCAAATAGCTTAATTACCTATTTGTCTCTTTCACATTAATTAAATACATGAGCATGAAAGCTAGGAAGTTGATGTAAATATATATAATTTATTATGGAGATTCTGTAACTGCGGGTTGTTACATAAAAGTGACAGTGTAATTAATGAGGATGGTCTGTTGCTTACCATCTTTCATGGGAGAAAGAGGAGGGGAAAAATGTCAAACATGCCCACACTTACGATTAATACAATATCTGTGTGATAGTTATTACAGTTATTTGGGAACACAAAGTGATTTATTTTAAATAAAATTATATATCTGAATACTTAGATTTCATAAAAATTGCCTGAAATTAGTTGTGCATGCTAAACCCAGCTCTGAGTTGTCTTGCTTGTGTTTGTGGCTTTGCAACCATCTTTGTTGTATTGAACTATTTTTCTTGCTTACCTGGCACTTAAAATGGGAACTCTTTAAAAAAATTAAAATCACTGTCCTAACATCTGTGAGATGCAGTAGTGGCAGGTGGGAGGGTAGCAGGCACATCCTGATAAGGTGAGACAGGACAGTGTGTCCCCTCAGATGCTTTTCCTGTTTAAAAACACCCATTGCATCATGCTTCAGGATTCAAAGGTGTTTATTAATACTCACTCCAGAGCATCCAAAGCTCTTCAGTATTGTCCTTCCTCTGGTCCCAAAGTACTGACGATGAGGCTATTTGCCATGTAAAATATTTGATGGAGGTGTTGTGTCTGTGTTTCCCAGCATTGCTGCCTGGGACAGGGAGCCTGGAAGATGTTGCCGGAGACAGGGAGGGGGCAGGAAATTAAAAAATAAGTGGAATTTCAACATGAGTGGAATGAGCAAAGAGTTACCTAGGGCCTTAATAGGCGTTTGGTACAGTGCTTAGGTTTCAGTGCATTGTCATGGATCTCACACTTTGCTTTATTTACAGTTTGTGCCGGTATGCACTTTACGATTGAATTGGCCAGGGTGCTGGGGCACGCTGTCAGCTGTCGGAGCCTGTTGAAGGAGAGGTGTCCCGGTGTGATTTTGTCTGGCCCAGGAAAGTGATTTTGGGGCAGAAGGCACAGCCCTTGGGTTGTGCTGCTGTGTCACAGCTGTGCTCTGCCGAGAGCAGCGGGGTTGGGTTCTGCTCAGCCTGGCCTGTGCTTTTAAATCCCACCAAGAGCAAAAGGGTGTATTATTTTTTTCACTTTATTTTTAGAAATAAATAAATAAATAAATAAATAAAAGAATGTTAATTCTGTTGGTGGAAAACAGTGTTCAATAGTATTTAACTTGCACCATCTGATTTCTTTCTCCTCTGTGAGGTGTGCATTACTGTTGTTTTTGCAGAGGTGCAGTGGTGCTGCCTCCTGCTCCCATGGCTCTTCCCTTTGTGGGCTTTGGCAGCAAAACTTCGGCCAGGAAGGTGGTGGTGAAATCCCTTGAGTTACAGCTGCTGTGAGGCAGTGCCTTGGGGGGCTGTTTCTATTTTATCTTCTTTTTTCCCCCTCCTGCAAACAGTGGCATGGAAGCGAGAAGAAAGGCTTCCGTGGGCTGTGCCTCCAAAGGTCATATAACACTTTGTTTTCCCCGATGTGACACAGCGTGACAGAACAAAGTATTTATCTTGTGTACTTGTCAGCTTCGTTCTGCCGGCTCCGAAATGATGAAATACTACCGAATATGCTGCTGCTTGTTTCCTTTAGGGACTTGCACTGATTTGTTTAAAGTGTTGTCTGCACCCAGTAAATGCTTCATTTATTACATCTGACACCTGAAAATGTCTGAGGGAAATGTATCAAGGCATCGCACAAATATTACTTTATTTGCTGTTGTTTACCTATGTCCTATATAAATGCAGTACGTAATGATAAATTGTGTTTCCTGAGGGTACCATGTGTGTGTTTTGAACCACCACGGTGAGATTCCTGGAGATGTGCTCCATTTCCATCAGAAAAATGCATTTTGACTCTTGATGGGGTCAGCTTATCTGTTAATTATCGCGGTGAGTCACTAATGAGCTCTTGCCTCGGGAACTTCATATGGCCTCTCCTCAAACTTTTCCCCATTACTTGTTCTGATGCTTAAGCAAAAATATAAATAGATCTCTTGCAAAAGGGTTGTGGGGGAAAGTGAATGTTTGAGATGGTGATGTGACCCTCGTAATTATAATATTTGATGCAAAGGCTTTCAGATTTAACTCTCAGTACTGTGTTAGGCTTCGTGGGTGATTTTTTTTTTAATGTTTTTTTACATTAAGCACTTCTCCCGTTCTCCCTGAAGGATAATGGAGAATACATATTCCTCTCTCAGCAAAACAATCGCTGCAAAAATAATGAACATCAAAGAGATGGAGGGAAGCAGTTTGCCCACAGTACTAATTGCTAACGTTATCATGTGTCAAAGTAAAGAATTAAAATGTGACTCCAAGTTCCTAAAAGTGCCCTTGCTGTGAGTTTGATGGTCGTGTGTGGTTCAGGGAAGCAGCTTTGCTGCCTTTGGTCTTCTAATCCCCGACGGCTCTGTGGGCTAGCAGAGGCACAGGCAGTATTGGCACCTCCTGCAATTCACTGCTGAGGGCAAAAAGTACCTTTGGGCACTTTGAGGAGCCCCTCTGACTGCTTCTCCAGTGCCACAGCTTGACTTGGGCTTACAACACATGACACAGTGTGTCTGTGTTTTCCTGCATCCTGCTATATATTCATCTATACAGCACGCAAGACATGTATGTATCTGTGCAACACGCTGATGCTGTGTATCTGTATGGGAAGTGATCAGGTCTGTAATTTTGATGCTTTATGGTACTGTGAGAGCCCTGGCTCTGCAGCCGTATTACAGAGGTGGTGCATTCACTGAAAAAATACAAATCTAGAAGACAAATAAGTGTATCTGTAGGTTTTCCTTCCCCTGGGTAAATAAGCAGTGCTGGGGAAGGAAGGCCTTCGCTATATGATAGGAACTTGTAAATGGCAAATATATTGTGTGCTTTAATGTTGTTTTGTTTTACAGCTGTTGTTACAATTTTAATTAGTGAAATTAGTTTCCTTGCTTGAATAGCATCCTTGTTTTAATTTACTGTGGCATGTCTTCCACTTGGTGTGTGCAAGTTGGAGAGGAAGAAGGGCCCTGCTCCTCATCAGGTGCAGATTCTCACTGCGGCTCCAAACAGGGCGGCTGAACAGGGCATTGCAACGATGCTTGGGAGCTGGTCCAGGGGCCTGTGGTCCCAGGACTCCGGGTTTCCTGGCATCCCCCTGCGCCAGCTGCTTCTCCCCTGCTTTGGTTCCTACTCCTTTCTCTGTTTTCTTCTTATGGTAAGGCTTTTTGGATGCAAGGACAGTTTTTTGCAGGTGACTCTGCACAGTAACACCTGGATTTGGGCTTGTGGTGGGAGCATTAGGGAGACTATTACCATGATGGTAATATAAAGATAAATCTCATGCAGTTTTGAGGAGCTCAACTACTGTGTTGCCCGTATGCTGTGGTGAACAGTTTTTTGCTGCTGTTTACTGCTGGGCATTGAGATGTGTGTGTCCAAAGTGTTCCTGACTTGAGGTGCTCCTTGTCTGCACTTGCTTCTAGAGGCAGGATGTGAAAACCGGGGGTTTGACTGCTGGTTGCTGAAGTGGTCATGTTTCTACCCCAGATGGGGAGAATTTGACTTGAGTGGGAATTGTGAAGAGAAGCAGGTGATCGTCCTTGATCCAGGCTTGTGATCTGAGATAAAGCAGGGGTGGTATTTCTGTCCTGTTTTATATGAGCCAGCCAGCCAGAGCTTGTAAGAGCTCCTTAAATCACCTAAAGTTTGGTTAAGCACAGTGAATTAAGAAGTGACCCCAGGTGTGGGCCTCATTGTGTACAGGGCTGTACATCTCCTCCCTGGACAGGGCAGCCTGTGTCCCTGTGGGAGAGGTGAACACTTGCTGGAGTCAGTGAGAGTCATGGATGCTGCTCCCCTTAAATTGATAGTACTGGACAGGTTCATAACTGGTAAGCTACTGGCTTTATGCTCAAGAAATTTTGGCTGCATATGTATCTTAGTCCCTTGGAAGAGAATTCCTTTCCTCTCACAGGGAGAGCTTCAGCGAGGTGATGGAATGTCCCCTGCGTTAAGGCAAACTCCTTAAAATAAGTGGTGCCAGTCATTTCTATGTTAATATTTCACCGCAGCTAATTTAGCAAACAGATGGTGGTCCATATTATAGCATATGAGTGGGGCTTTTCCCTGGGCCAAATGATTACCTCCCCAGTTTTCAATTAGCAAAGCCTGCCAATTACCTGGAGTGGTTTTCCTTTTAATTATGCAGCTATTAGGGCAGGTAGGTAGCCAGCCTGAGGGGAGGAGGAGAGAGCTCAGTGGGGTGGGTGAATCCATATTAGGAAAACTCATAAAACCAAACCAAAAAGGAAAAGCCATATGAAGGGAAAGAGGAGGAGATGCACAACGGGGCAGTGCAATGCATGAGCCCTCTTTCTGCTGGTGTGAGCACTGATAAATAGCTTTAAAATGCCTGTTTGGCAGGTTGTGCCATGTAGGTGGCTGTAGTACAGAGGAAGGAAGGTGAGGTCTGGAAGCCGCTCTGGTTTGGCGGTCTGCTGCCTGTACGCTTATTTTTAGCTCAGCGGAGTTCAGGAGTTGAAGGAGACAGGCCAGGGAGGAAAGCTAGCCCCCAAGGAAATGGTGGGGTCCTGCTGACTCCCTGTGCCTGGGCAGATGTTAGCGGCAACACGCAGCCTTGGCTGATTTATGAAGTCTCTGGCTGTCATCTTGTTTCCAATCCCAGCTAATAACAGTCCAGGCAGTGGGAAAATATTTATTTCGTAATTATAGACATCTCATTTTCCCTTTGAACCCCACATTGAAATAATCAGATGTCCTCTTCATCTGAATTGTTTCTTCTAGCTTATCTTCCTTTGTGGATCAGTCTTCTATTGTTACTTTATTTTGACAAGACAGTTCATTTTCCCTCAGCTCTGCTGCTACCAAAACTTGTTCCCCTGTTGTCCTCGAGGTGGGGGGAAGGAGATGGAAGAGGCTTTGGGCTTGAATTAGCCAGTGATGAGGTTGGGTCTCCTTTGGGATGGAGAAATTAATGCAGCATCATGAAATATGAGGTCTGTCTTCACTTTGGGTGACTCTGATAATGAAAGAACGTAATTAATCATATTTGGCTCCGCAGAGGATGTGTAATCTGGGAAAAACACCTGCCCTAAAGGTGTCAGGAGTACGTGAGAGGAGCAACAAAATGGAAAGAGGAGCCGCAACAGCCCAGGCTACTTCTGTAGGAGTCTTCAGCAGTGCTTGGGGGACCCTTTAAAGACAGGATTTTGTTGCAAATGTCCCAAATCCTCAGCTTGTTCTTGTGCGCAGCCCTTCTGTGTGCATCCTCCTCAGTCTCCCTCAGCGGAGCAAAAACTGTTGCTTGGTGCAGTTTATGGCATATTAAAATCTAGAACTTTGTTGCTGAAGTGCAGGCTTGGGTTTGTGCTTTTGTTGGCTGCTGCGGCATGCACCATAGTGTTGCAAAATACAGGAGTCCCTCTAACTCTCCGCTGAGTCAAAAGCAGCTATTTTGCTTACTCAAGTAGCTGATTTAGCCCCCAAATAATTATCTCTTATTTATTAGCACGCTAAAATGCCTTTAATTAGGTTTTGGTGCAGTATCTTGAATCTTTTGACTTGAAAGTTTTCTCACTCATAATTTACAAGTGAGCTCTTTGGTGTGGTGTTACAGCTCCACAGATTATGTGTGGAGCTAATTAAGCAATAACGATTGAGGTGCAGGGTATTTCCTTGGGATTAATGACTGTCTGGGAGGAGTTGATGGCCCAAGGTGTAGCCAAGGGCCATTAACACCAGCCAACTATTAATTCTAAGAAAATGCCATGTGCCAAGGTCATTACTGCTATTAGAAGCTGAGGGCAATGAGGAGGTAGGTGTGGGGGGAGATGAAGTAACATGAGAAGTATATGGATTTCAAGAAAATGTAATATAGTTTTAATGGGTATCTGCATGACGTACCTGTTGATTAGCCAGTCTGCTTCTTCCTTCTATTCCTCACTGTTCTGTCCAAAGCTTAATGGCCAGGATCATGGCAAGCAGAGATGATGCTTTTCTCGTCTGGTGCCCTTTTTCTTAATGATGCCTCATATTTTGTCCACCTTAGAGGACACTTTATGCATATTACCGATGCCTTTTTGTTCCTTTTAGGAGAAGTCTTAAAATCCCAATCTAGTAGCAACCGAGAGCATTGGGGATATGATATCATGGCTCAGTGGGATGAGATGCAAAGTTGCCTGTATGAACAGGAGGGAGAAGAGTGGTGCTGTGGAAAACCCCACAGATTGGGCAAATGCTAATTCAGGATTAACCACAAATGGGGTGTCAAAGCACCTGTTTCTGTAGCAAAAGGACCATATTTCAAAGCTGAACTGTAGTTGCAATGTGGCACACCACATTTTGGGATTTTGGTGGATGGCTAACTTAACTGTTCCCCAAAGGCTGTAGGATAAAGATAAATCATCAGATAGTTGCTGCGTATATATATAAGTTAAAAGTTTAAGACACTTGTATTCTCACAGCTTGCACTGTCACAGTTGTTGCTAGACTTCAGTTACGCTCTTAGGATTTCTGGCAGAGAAAGAAACCTATATTGCATGGTTTTTTTCTTTAACTTAATATTCCCAATGTCAAAGCAGTAGAGCTTGTGGCTCTGTGAGGCTGTGGTCTGCCTGTGAGTCTTTTGTGCACTCTTCCCTTCCAGGTGAGACTCAGATATGAGTACTTGCCTTTTTCTCCCAGTCCCAATATATCACTGATCTCCAGCTGCTGACATATGGATTTATACTTTTGAAGGTTCAGAGTTGGAGGATTGGAATTTCCAAACCTGGTGATGTTGGAGGCAGTTTGGAGGAGCCTCTCCTTGAGCAGCGGATATCTCATGGGTGGAAGCATTTGACCATCTCAGCATGATGGTTTGTCTGAGTGGGTGATTGAAAAAATACATATATTGAAGATGAGGGCTGTAGGAAAGAAAACCCATCAGAGGAGTTACCTCAGCTGCTGAAGGAGGGAGATAGATATATTGGTATTGATGGTGTAAACAACTGATCACTCCCCTGGGCAAGCCGTGGACTTTGCTGGAGCAATGTACTTGCCACTGCTTTAAAATTAGGTCTGGGATGCCTTTCCCAATTGATTTTTCTCTTATTAGTCCTTGTGAAACCTGCCTTTTCCTATGTTTTCTTGTTTGGCTGGAGCTCAGGAGGAATGAATCTTTTAGAGGCAGGACTTTAAGGTGCCCTTTTTGAAGGGGGCCTAGTTGAGTTTATGGTGGGGTTCAGGAGGTCTTGGAGGGGTTGCAGATGTTGAGCATCCATCCTATAGCTGCGAGAGGCTCCCAGCAGCTCAGGTGGGCAGCGGTGCAAAAGCTGCCTTGGGAAACTCCCTGTTGCTGGCATCTTTCTGTAGTCTCTGCTCGTGTCCCTAGATCAGTGTGTCTGGTTGGTGAAATGGGTTTCTTTTTATTTTTTTTTTAATTTTTTTTTTAACTCATTTGTTCAGACGTTTAAGAAAAGTTTTGAAGAGTGAGGACAGACGCAATTGAAAAATGATGTTTTTCATAATTTTGTAATTTTCTTGCCCATCATTGTAGTCTTAATAATGATAAATAATCTGTTAAAAGCAATTATGGCCTGAATAATAATCCTATCTAATAAACAGAATGTACTGTGTAATTTTGGTTGTTTCCAGCCATCTGGCTCCAGTCTCCCTAATTGACTTAAAGTATAGTGACAATGTCAGCAACATACAGTGTTCAGCTCGGCTGAAATTCCTGAGCAGGCATTCCTTACAGAAATCCAGATTTATTTTTTTTTTTTAAGAAAAAATAAATCAATACATCAAAATTATTACTAGCTCTATTACAGCAGCACAGATCATGAATCCATCAGTGTTGTCTTCCACTGAGCTCAAAAAACCTTTATTTATAATGATTTGATTGTGTATGGTTTCATTATTTTTCTAGTGAAACTGCAACTGGAAGACTTTGAATGTATCCAAGTATCTAAATTCATGCTGGCACTTACTTCTGAAGCTGCCAGAATTCAAATGCTTTCAGTGTTGGCTGGGCTTAAGGCGTCTCTTAACACTCAAGCGCTCTCTTTGGTTGGTTGCTATTTGTGGTTTGGTTTTTTGATTTACGCACATCATTGCTAAAATTTTCGAGGTTTGCACTCAGTCTTTTAGACCCCTTGGTTTCGTTTGCCAAACTGGTGTGTCCATCTCCAGTTTGTCAGATGCAGTGGTTTGTCAGGTTGAAACTGGATATTTCTTTATACTTTCTGCAGAGGTGACTTTCTAATTTTCTAGCCAAAACCACAGTGTAGCGACTTTGTGGCTAGCCCCACTCAGTCTAGGTGCTTGCAGCCTGTTGTAATTACGGTGATGAAGCTGAAGTGCCAAACCCCAGTTTAACCTCCCTTCAAGAAGTGTTACTGGGAAAAGGGTTGTCTGCGTCTTTGCAGTGGGTGGGATTTTATTTTTTTGGATTTAATGTGGAAGGATTGAGTGGTGGGGAGGGATCAGCCTGTGCAGATGCAGAGCATAAAGCAAGGTGTAATGGTCCACATGAGAACTTACGACTTGGCTGCATCATATCATGGTCCTACTCATCCAGTAACCTGGCAGTGAGAGTGGACACTGCTTATTCTTTAGAAGATGTAAGAACATGACCTGCGTATAAAATTCTCCCCAGAAGACTCTACTATGCTCCCATAAATTTCTGGCTCAGACCCCTGAGCAGGAGGTGGAGCCCTGTGTTAAATTGTGCTCAATGGAGTTTTTTCAGCTGAGAATTTGTTTGCTTTTTTTCAACCCATGCAAACTTTGGTATCCACAGCACCTTTCAAGCAGGCATTTCGCATGCATGTGCTTTGTGTACGATTTGCCTGTGCTCCCCCTTGCTCTGATAGTTTAAGACCTTTTTGGGGGTCGGGTTGGAGACTTGTTGCAGTTTAGCTCATTGCTGCTAAAGCCTTGGTGTTTACATTGGCCATAAACTTGCCAGCATATAGTTGTCACTGTAGCTTGCATACTACACAAAATTTAGATTTTTCTACAACTCATACTGTGGTGGGTTGGTTTTGTTTGGTGTTTTTTTGGTTGTTTTTTTTTTTTTTTTGCAAAACGGTGACAAAGCTTTGGTGAATCCCTGTTGCTCACGAGCCAGACATTTTCATTGCCCTGTGCTCCTCTTTCATCTGACTCACGGCCGCCCTGTCAAGTGTTTGCTCGTGGGGAGGACACAGTTTATTGCGTGGATTTGCTTAAGGAAGCAAATAGCCTGGTTTGCCATTCCAGCCACTGATGTTTTCTACATAGTCTCTTAAACTTGATGATGCTATTTGGACAAGTTTTGATATTTATACACTGTTAGAAGGAACAATTTAAATGGCTTTAAGACATGGAAAGGTACAAATCGTACTTTCTGCTCGTAATTTTGTGGGATACTGGTGTGATAAAGCAGTGGTTAAAGGAATTTAGGTACTCCTACTGAATACATGGCGTACTGACTTATTTTCACCTGTGCTACTGTATATAATCATAGCTGCTCTCCAGTACTGGCCCCTGTCTCATGATGTGTATTATCACATAAGTCACCTCTTTGAGGGGTTGGATGTGTTGCAGGCTGTGAAGAGTTGGTAAGGAAGAAATGCAATTTCTGTGAGATCTGCTGAGGGTGCAAGGGTGAAGACTTGAAGTTCAGAGGGAGCTCTGCAGCCTGATCCACGTTTCTGGATGGTTATTTATGGATCTAGATTAATCGGTGACTCATCCCAAACTTAGCAGCCCTCAGAATGGGAGCGAAGAGCTGCTTCGGTTTAAGCAAAGCCATTGAGTCAAGGCCCCAAGTGTGGGATGTGTACCCAAATTTGGAATGAAAGTTACCTCATTTTGGGCTGAAGCATTAAGATGTTCCCTGGTAGATTTTTAAATACCCTGTGAGTGAACCTGTCTGTCCTGGTGTGCAAAGAAGGGTGGTCTCCATTAAAAGTATCTTCTGGGTTTTGTGGCTTTTCATTTATTTTTTTTTAATTTTTTTTTTTTTTTTAGCAAGCCCTACAAAAACAGTTCCCTGCTTGAGGAGCAGGCTTTATTGATATGTTTCTGATGAGTGTAAAACCAGAGATCTGCTGGGAATAAGCTATTAAAATAAATAAATTAAAAAAAAAAAAACAACCCAAAACTAAAACTATTTGCAGTATCGAGCACTCAGTCTGTGTCTTGTGGTGGCTGACAGGGAGATGTGAAAGCCCTTGGTTGGGTTGATTGCCTTCATGATATGCTCAATGTGAGTTAACTTGTTTTCTGTACCTTATACAATTTCATTTTGTAGTAGCAAATAAAGCTTAGATGTAGTAAATGTAATGTCTACTGCTGCTTGATTTTACAGGCCAGTGAATAAATGAACTTCCTCTGATATTCCATATCTTCTCCTAATCAACAGAAATGCCGCAGTGGGATTGCGTGCAAGTGACTGGGAATTACTTATCTCTAGCTCATCTCCCTAAAGTTGTTTTTCTCATGCACTTGCATGTTTGCAGTTTACCAAGAAAATAATTTTTGACATCAGATTTAGGATCAGTGATTTAAAGCTGAATCAGGGCACTCACCCACATGATTGTTGCATCGGGGTCTGTGATTCTGCAGTGCTGCAAAGTCAGAGGTGTTTGATATTTTAATCTAATGAAACTAAAAATGATCAAAAAATAATTAGGAATTTTCAATGTTGGAGGGTGAAAGAAGTAGCAACAACAGCTTTTTAGATGAGTCCTGATCATACACTACTTCTTACAAGTTTCAATTGTTTTCAAAACACATATTTAAAAAAAATAATGGTGTGGGAGGCATTTGAGAGGCAGAGATTACGAACATTTTGATGCATTACAAAACCAGTCATCCTCCAGGTGAGTGCTTTCTCCTTTGCTGTGTGAGGAGGTCTTGGAGCAGGGAGAGCCCCACACTTGCTTCCACCAAGTCCGCTGCAAAGTGGAGCGATGCCTAAAGTCAATAGAAGAGGGAATTGGAATGACTTAATTAGCACTGCCCATTTAATTTGGAAATAGATGCCCCATGGCAGTGCAGCAGCTTGGCCGGGGTTGCCCCTTGCCCACCTGGGTGAGTAGTGTGCCCAGCCTCGGCGAGTGGCTCAAATAGAAACCTTGGCATGTGGCTCCTCGCTGGAGCACAGAGCAGACACCATGCTGGGCACATCAGCGATGACAGGACTTGGGGAGGAACCTTTTGGGATTAGTGCTAAAAATAGTCAGGTAACTGAGTGCTTGAAGTCTCCTTTTTTTTTTTTTTTGTTTGTTTTTTTTTGTTTTTCCTCTGTGAGGCATGGCATGGAAAGAGACGAAGATGCCTCATCTGTTTGCTGTCCTCACAGCACAACCTGCCTGCTGAATAGCTGAGTGACAGGCAATCTGGCCTATCCATATGACCATATTGTTTTCCTCCCCTAATTAGCCTGGTCCTTACTGTGCTGATGAGGAAACAGATGCACTGAGCAGCAAATTACCTTCATCTTGCCTCTGAACAAAAAAGACATGGCACTTAATTGACTCATTTGATCTCCTGCAATTCAAAGCAAGTAAAGTGGAAATATTTAAAAGTGGCACTTCATTTTTGAAAAGGGGGAAGTATGTTGGGAGTCTACATACATGCATTTGTGTATGCCTATGGATTTAAAGTGTCCAATGTGAGGGTGATTGTGAGGCTTGCAGTGTTGCGATGTAATGCTTTTAAAGAGAGGCACAGAGCACAAGGAAAAATGAAGTAGTACCCTATTACTTCCTTTGTCAACAACAAAATATTTGCATATTTAACTGCACCAATGTTTCTTTACCATTCCTTGGCAGAAAATGTTCCTTTTCTGGCATGCTGCATGTACTGGCAGCTGAAATGGCTCACTCCTGCCTGGGCACTGGCTGTGCTGCAGGGCTTCTCTGCTGCCTGTGTTTCCTCTAGTTTATTTTTTCTCTGTTTATGTAAATAGATATATATATATTTCCCTGATAGTTTTTGTTTTGTTTTCTTTTGTTTCTAATACATCTGTGTGTATGTGTGTGTGTGTGTGTGTATATATATACACACATAAAATGTATATAGGTATGTTTTGGAAGGTGCTACTCAAGGGATTGAGGAGAGGTCCTAATAGCTGTGCATAGCTGCTGCCTGATGTGCACCTCAGCATTGGTGTGGGTGCTGTATCCTGCCACCTCCTTGCAGCTCTTGGGGTCACTGGGAAGCTCATGGCAAAGATGCACATTGCACCTTCCCGAAATTCTCATGTGGACAAAGAAGATGTATTTGGCACAATGCAGTCTAGCCTTAAAGGCTGAGAAGAAATTTGGCTTTTATTTTATAGCCTCTGTGTGTTTGTCTGCAGCTGCTTCTTGGGTCCCCAGGGTGCACGTCATCTGGTTGGGGTGCATGGTCACTCTCTGAATTCACCAGCTCATCATGGCCAGACTTCTTTCACTGTGTCTTAATCCTTCAAGAGGTGGTTTCTCCTGCAACTTTCTGCAGTGGATTCTCTGCAAAAAGAAAATTGTTTTCATACAGCCATCACGATAGCCATCCCCATCATTGGGACACTGCATCTTAGCAGGTCCTAGGGGATGCTTAAGGTGCAGATATTTCTTCTCCTGTTCCTCTGACCTAACTCGGCCTTCCCCACATATGATGTTCTGTCACATTGATTTGTTCCTCTGCTGTGCTTCAGTTAAAGCTGTCATCAGGTCTGCTTCCACTTCCATTTAACTTCTTTGGCATGTTTAAAAGTTAGCGTAAGTGCACGTACAGGGGCTGCTCAGAGATTTATGTGGTATTAGTACCCTGTTGCGTACTATCAGGACATAAATGAGGATTATTCATGCCAGCCTGCATTTGTCAGAGGATGAATATCTTTATTTTTGACACCTAACAATTTAGAGATACTAAACTTTCTCAATATATGACTAAAATTCCATATTTATGACTATAAGATGATCACTGAAATGTTTTCAGGCAGTACCAACTTCACAAAGCAGACTTTGCCCTACCTTGCATCTCTTTAGCTTTTTCCCCTTTTCCTAAGCATTCCACCTTCTGCATTTGTTATAATTACCTATTCAATAGATTGCTATGGCTGTTGGGGTGTTTTTTAAAGACCTTTTCCTGCTTGTTTCCCTGTTTCATTTTATTGTTTTCCTCTGGTTTATAAAGCGTAAGCCTGGAAGAAAGCTTTTGGACTGAAGTGGGGCCAGTTCAATCAGGAAAGCTCCTGAGCATGCACCAGCCCAAATGTGCTCTTCTAATTCACTAATCAAAGTTAAACCATGTTGTAAAGAAAGACGAGGACTGACATAATTAAAAGGGCTATTTTGGGTGCAATGTCTATTGCACACGCTAGATTTGGCATGATAAGAATCCCAACATGCCTGCTATCTTTGTTATTTTTTTTTTTATTTGTGAGGTAATGCGTACTTTTTCTAATAAAAATTAGGTATGCTTATTCCATTTTACATTCCAGGGGTAAAGAAGTGGGCTTGACTAGTAGAGTCAGAGTGTCTGTAATCATCATTCTTGCAGGTATGTTTTCCAAGCTATTTTTTCCTCTCATTGTACTATGCTGAATGTGTTATACCGGAACAAAGAAAGCAGAAACAAACAGTTGTTAAGTTACAGAAGGCAGAAACTACAAGGGCAAAGATGATACTTGTAAAAGAAAAATAATGGGAATATCACTAGTTACCGATACAGTAAGTGGCACCTTTTTACCTAGCACCATATTACTCTCGTCTATTTAATTATCTGTTGCTTTTAACATTGCATGTGCTGGAACAGAGATGAATAAATGAAAAATGCATCTGCCATTGAGTCAAACTGTTAGGCTTGTTATGGATTTTAAATGATTTGTTAGGTCAGTACTCTTGCAGTTTATAGTAGTAGCTATATATTCTTAATCAGAGACTGTTTGAAATGCGGTTGGTAGACTATATACCTGTGTGCTCGCCATGCTTCTTGTGAGAAAATCAAGATAACAGTCAATGAAAGTAAAACTCACCTTCTCTAGTATAGCTTATTTTAGATTTTTTTTTTTTTTTTTTAAAGTGGCTGTGCTGTGTAGAGCAGCTGAGGCTCAAGACCCCTGTTCTGGGGTGATGTATGTAGCAGCGGGGAGGCTGTGCATGCTCACCCTGCGGGGTGATGTGATGATGTCATGCCTGTATGATGGAATAGCTTCAACAGCAGGGTTGACCAACAAGTTCCTCAGTCCACTTGGTGTTGCGTGGTCTCAGGGCCATCCCACAGCCATGAGTATTTATGGATAAACATATGGCAAGTTGAAAATGCAGATGTTCCCTTCTAAAGCGGATGGGTTGGATTGTTTAGGTTTTCGGTGGATAGTTTGTGTGGTTGGTCTTCAGGTGTGATGGCAATGCTAACTTGAAAACCAGTGGCACAGTGTGGGCTGTGGGGCATGGGCAAGTCAATAACACACAAAAGTCACTGGAAGTGAAAAGGAGCTTCCTTGCCAATCCTGCATAAAGAAACGTATAAAGCTCCTACCAAATTTCATCTGAGATGATGTGCTCTTCTCAGCTGACATGGGACCCCAGCTGCCCTCTAAGTCAGAGCACGACTTTGAGTATTGCTCTGGGGCTGGTGCTGTTGGCAGTCAGGGCTCTTGTGCCCGGGAGGTGTTTTGCAGCGGGTCTGAATGAGGCTGCAGGTCTGGATTTTGTTGGTCAGAGAAAGTCTGGAAGGTGCTAGGGAGGTACAGAGGAAACCTGTGGCTCTGGGCATTGAGTGTTACCTGGAGGGTTTCATGAAGCCTGGGAGACTTGGAAACTTTATTTGTTCCTGTCTTTTTTAAGATTATAGTCACAATTTTTTTTTTGTTGCTTGTTTTCTTTTTTTTTTTTTTTTTTGCATGCTTTTGCAGCTTTGGCTGTCATTGCAACCAGAAATCCATCTTGCCAGTCCTGTCCAAGGTGGTACTTTGGAAATCTGCAAGGTCAGGGATGCGATTTTCAGACCAAAGGAGCCCTTGAACCTGTCTGGATCCTCAGTTCTTGGAAATCTGTTCTAATGCAAGCAAAACATCAGAGACCCTGGGGTGTTGCTGGAAGCAGGTGCTGGTGCACCTTGTCTGGCTGGGTCTGGAGCTGTGTGAGCAGGCAGGGCAAGCCTCCTGCGAGGCCTTGACAAAAAGACTGGGATCATCATGCTTGAGGTCGTCTTACATTTCTCTTTGCTGTACTTCTGCTCCTCAGCCCAGGATGGAGGAGTGCCCTGAGCGTTGAAGTGACTTTTTTGTTGAAAAGCACCCAGATGTGCATGTTCCCTCCATCAGGATGGATGACCAAAGGAAGGAGGTTAAGTAGTTGCTTAATAACATACCAAAATCATGAAAAAAAAGCATTAAGGGCAGGAAAAAAGCCATTAGTCTGAAAAAAAAGAATAGTAATATTGAAATGTGGCTGAAAGGATCAGCTTTTGGGCACAGTGGCAACCATCCTGGGACATCCAGGCATTACTTGAGGGTACATCATTGAGGAGATGTTTTGGTGCTCTCCTGCCTTAGGTTTTGAGTGCTGATAGACAAGTATTTTAATGTGTGCGTTACACCGCTGTGTTGGTCATCGCAGAGTGGGAAATTAATTGTTCCACTGCAGACAAGATCTGAATGCCGAGCGCCTTCCTCCTTCCCCCGCCTCTCCACTTTTCTGCTTTTAATATTTAGCCAAGGCAGCTGAGTTTAAATCTAAGTTTTCCCCATGTCTCTGCATACTTCATTGGGGGACTGTAATTCCATAAACCAGAATAGGCCTCAATTAATCACCTTCTGAACTCAGCAGTGCAGCTAATTGAGTGAAACTTGCTGGGAAAGACACAAAATAATTAGTTTGTGTCTGTTAAGTTGTCAATGTGTGGCTATTGTAACAGGGTTTCTCTCCCTCCCCCCCTTTTTTTCTTTCCATGACTACAGTTTACATATTATTTTTTTTTTTTAAGTATAACTAACAGGGAGAGCTCTAAAATATGTTTTCTTTTTGTGCTGAAAATGGCTAGTTGTCAACATAACAGGATTTCAGGAATTGAGAGATAAATACTGCACGTTTCATGGAGAACTTCCCAAATGCATTTCCAAAGTGATCTGAAGGTGTGTGGTTTCTCAAGCACTTACGGAGGTGATGGGGGGGATCTGGGTTACACTTTTGTCTTTCTTCTTGCCTGTTGGTGTGGGATTTTCCCTCTTCAAAAGGAAATCTGTTTTGTGTTTTCCCTCCTTTTTTTCTGCCAAACAGGAAAGTGATAAAGATGAGGTTTCATCCTGTTTGCAAAGTATTTTGAGACTTGTGGGTGAAAATCATCCTAACCCAAGTAGTATTTGTTACAAAATGTGATTTGAGGTATAAGCCTTGTGGTCTTTACTTGAGTAAAATGCCCTTGATTTGCTGGGAGCTGGACCCAGGCAAAAAATACGTGATGCTGTTTATGGCTCACGTTCCCTAATGTTTTATCCAATAGAAAAAAAAAATGTGGAAAACCTCTAAAATGTGTTTTTTTTTTTTTTTTTCTTGACTGAGTGGGAGCAGCAGGTACATACAGATCCTGTCCTGGTACTCAGTGCTGCAGGGGAAGATTTCAGTGGGCAAAGCACCCTAGCACATGCTAACTTTTGCACGTGAAATGTGTTCATCTGTATGAGTGGGGCTGTAAACACAATTTCAGAGGACTTCTCTTTGGAAAAGAAGGATTGAGGAGAGAGAGAGAGAGAGTTTTTTACTGGCTGGTAATTTATCCCATGCAAAGGGGATACCCTGTAGTTATTATCAATGCCTATAGTAGATTGCAGTGTTTGGAGTTTGCAATTTCGCAAGACTATGGCAAGAGATGGGTTTCTACCTGTGAGGTAGCAATGGGGTAAATCATCTCTCTTTGCAAGCCCGTGGGGTGCTCAGCTGGAGCTGGCTGCAGCCAGGGCCGCGCTGATGACTTTGGGCTCGCCTGGCATTTCTGCCTGTCCAACTTAAGTGCGTTCACTCATCATTAAATTTCTCTCCTCCTCTTTTTATGGAAAAGTAGATCTAGTTTAGGTGTCTATCGTAAACCTTTTGTGTGCACACCGGAAAGGTGAACGCATGATCCATCTTGTGGCTTGCAGTATGTGTTTGTGCTGTGCCGGATGCTCAGAGGTGGTGTGCCCCTGCAGGTTGTTAGCAGCATAATAGAGCAAATCTGTCAAGAAAGTAGTTATTTCATTAATTTTAAAATAGGTGCCTATCATATCATCTGGCTTCCTGCACGATTTCAGCGTTCACGGGTGATGCTGGTGCTGCTGAAGTGTCCCAGGCCCCACGCAGCCGGCACTGCAGCATGTTTGCTCGTTTGCCTCCCAGCATTTTGATCCCCTCCACCTTCTCTCAATAGCACTTTTCTTTGCAGCATGAAAGCTTTGCATAGTAAGGACCTCACAACACAAGAATGAGTGCTACTTCCTTTTCTTTCTTCCTTTTTTTCCCCCTCTCCCCGTTTTGCTCTCTGCATCCACAGTTCTTGCTCTCTGCTGCCAGGCCAGAAGCTCCTTTGTTCTGTCAATAGGGCTGGCCAAGCTGGGGGGCTGTAGCCCTCTTTTACCCATGACGGCTCACTAGGAATATGTGTGTGTTTGTGTGTATCTCTTTTTTTTTTTTTTTTTTTTTTTTTTCCCCTCCCATTAGCCTTTCAAAGTAATTAGCGTGGCTTTATGGCTGAAGTCGGTGAAGAGAGAAGTAGTGAAATCTGTCTGCACTGAAGTGCAGCAGAGGCTTTTATTAAGCTTATAATCGAGGAAAAAAAATCAAAATGAAAAAGGTAATGAATTGCAAACAGTGTCACAATTTACTACCTATTTCATTTATGCAGGACAGCGGGCTGCAGAGAGGTTGAACCCTGTCTCTTGTCATGCATCTTTAATCCTCAGCAATTTGGGGCTGCAAGGGAGGGGGGCTGCAGTTTGTGATCCCTTTGGACCCCCTCAACCTCCTCCAAACTTCTACTTCCTTTCCCAAACATTTATTTGCAAAACTTTCAGTTCAAACTGTTGTACAGAGAACTGTTTTCAAATTCTGTATGGAAAGCCCTGTGTTGTATTAAAATGTATGTTTAGGGAGAAAAATAAGGGCAGTGTGGTGAGACTGGACTTCTGGAAGAATTTCGGTAATTTTCTCCACGGCTGAGAACTTGTTCCTGTGCAAATGGCAGCATTTCCCATGTTGGTGCCCCTGGATTTGAAAATCAGTGTGATATCTAGTTGACTTTATGCTTAGGTAACTTTCTTGTAAAATACTTAATTTTTATTAGCTTTCTTATTAGACTCTTTTTTTTTTTTTTTCATGTAGAGTTTCGTGTAATAATAATTGGACATTAGTTGAATAAGTGTAAGTCAGCAGTTTTCAAAACTAAAGCACTTTTTTTTCTTTCCTTTTGACAGATGAGATGTTTTTTGGTAGAGGGACTTAGGTAATTTCTCCTGATCTGCTTTCAGTTGTCGTACCCCCAGAAAAGGACTCTCGGCAGGTACCCACTGCTCCCAGTAAATGCCCAAATTGCGTATGAGTGTCTGCCCTGTGGGGCTGGGCCTCATGTGGTGGGATGGGAGATGTGGTGCTGTGAGAAATGAGGCGCAGGGCTCCCTGGTGTGTCTCAGAAGGATTGTTTGCTGCTGAGGGAACATAGGGAACTGGGATGAGAGGTAGTGGATTGGATTCTAAAGGTGATGAGCACTCAGCTTGTGTGTTTTCATGGCCTTGAATAAATGAATGCTCACAAATCTGAAGTTAAACACCAGCTGTCACCTTCGTTCCCTGTAGTGTCCTGTTATGATCTCAGTTATTTCTTGAGCTGGTAAAATTTTTTTAATATTAATAACTTTCCCACTAAAAATATCTTGATTGGTTTAAGTCAAAGTTTTCTAAAAGAAAAGTACTCGTGTGTGTTTTTTTTTTTTTCCCCCTAACAGTTGAGTTTTCAGACTGCCTTAGCTCAATAACTGGAAACTGTTAATTTCCCCCCTTCTCAGTCAACTTCTTTGTATCTTTCTTTTTAAATGAAACTGAAATCAAATATCTTAGCATCCTGCAATGGACATCCAAATGTTTTCCAAAATTGGAAAGCAAGTGGAACTTGAAAGTAATCTGGAACTGGGAAGACACCTTTTCAAAAGTGAGAGGAAAGAAAAAAAAAAATGTGGACTTTCAAAAGGAAATTTTTTGTGAAAACCAAACTTTGGGAAAGGATCCTTTCTTCTTTCTCTGCTTTTTGTGCATGGTAATATTTGGCAAAAAATCCAAAATACGCTCTGGCTGGTTTGTGTTTGTCATTAAGGGAATAAATGAGCAGGATTGCATCCATGGCACCGCTGAAAAGTGTGGAGACTATTCTGCTGCTTGTGCCTCCCCAAGCACAAAAGGTGAGGTGGTGACTGTGCTTCTTCCTTCAAGGTAAATTGAGGCAATTTTGTTTTGGGGAGCAAAGTCTTGTCTTAAGTGGCTTTCCAGCAGACACAGCTATGGGAATACTGCTGGTGGCTCTCCTGGCCACATCCCGTCTGTGGTCTGCCTGAACCTGGTGCTGGTCCCGTGAAATCTGGGGTAAAAAGGTGAATATAGCTACATCAGAGCCTGCGATGAGTGAGGATAGCTAATGTAGTTTGTGGTTCAGATTATATATTTAATATATTATTTGGAGCTTAAATTTAATTGCTTCATAAATTGGATCAAACAACTGCAATTCTAACCCAGAATGACTTGTTGTGAGGTGTGTATTTAATAAGATTATTGAAATGCCACAACAGTAAAAATCCAGATTTCGTCAAGTGTGGACTTTCAGTATTTTTCTGTTTACCTTTTGCTTTAAAATCTCCTTGTTTGTTTATTATCCAGGGGCATGTCTCCATACAGACTGTATAGAGTTCTATATGATTTTCAGTGCCCCTCTTTTAAATTATAAATTTTACAAAATGACAGAAGTTATTACAGCACTAACTCCCTGCATAGTTAGAAAGTAAGTAAATAAATAAAAAGAAGTCTAACAACCCTCATCAGTCTGTAGGAGTTGGGATGAAAAGAGCTAACGATTGCTATCTAAGTGATAAATGGGTGAGCTTCTGAAAGGGCTTTGGCAACAGGAGAAGACAGATGAAGGCAAAATGGTTGCTGTCTGCCTGCCTTTCATTCTTTGAAGAATATTATGATTAAAGCATATTTAGCAATCTAGCTTCTAACTTGGGTCTAAATGATGTTTTGAATGAGATGGTGCAACAGTAATAAATTAGAGCAATTAGTGACTATGTATGGCTTTTTCATATACAAGCAGTGTGCCACAACCTCAGGTGAAGAGGGAGAACCTGAATTTGGAGTGTGAGATGAGCATGTATGTGATGGAAACCCATTTTGGAGTCTTTTCAGTTGATTGCTCCGTGGTCCTGCCCTCTGCAGTGGATGGACTTTGCATCATTGTTCCAGGGATTGGGATGCACAAGGTTAGGAGTAGCCCGTGTGGAGCACTGTTAAGGTAATGCTAGAAGGTGATTGAGAGAATTGGGATGGGGTTTAGGGAGTTGATTTTGGTAAAAATTTTATTCAGATCTGAGTGCATTGGATTTGCTGTGTTTATCCTGTTTTTGATAGTTCAGTTTGTGGCAATCCTTCTGGGGGTGAACACAACCCTCTTTAATGCCAAACCAACCCAGTTCAGTGAGCAATCAAAGACCAGGTTCTCCAAAGGCACCTTGTGAAGCTTTTCTGTGGTATGTAAGATGGTGCTTAGAGTTCATCATAAGCACTTTAATGTGGAAGGACGAGCTTAGATGTGTGTGAAAAGCTTTATAGGATTGGGCTGCAAGCAGGAGAGGGACATGCTTTTTCCTCTGTGCTTCTGGAAAGGTCGCTGACTTCATGGGGTCCTGCCCTTGCAGAAACTATAGCTCTTTCCTTTTTCAAATATAGCAGGAGCAGCATCTCTGGAAGAAGGAGGTCAGATAAGACGCCTTGGTGGTGTGTGGCATTTGGGTGGCACGCTGCCTGGTCCTGTCAGTACCAGTAAGGGGCATGGGGCTGTGCTTATCCTGGGGGTGAGTTGTACGCGGTCTCACCCACTTTGTCACCACTTTGGAAATGGCTTCTTACAGAGCGTGTTGCTGTTGCCTCCAGTTTGAGGTGTCACTAGTGCGTGGCCTTTACGGAGCTCATTTCCCAGCCTCTCCACTGCTGAAGATGTAAATGCCTGCAGTCTCACCATCATCCTTCAGCTTGTAAACTGTGCCCGTGCTTTTCTTTTCCCTTGCTCCCAGAGCCTATAAACGTTAACTCCTGGTAGAGACACAGGTGTGAAGTTTTTAAAGTGGTGAGAGTGTAACTCATTCACTTAAATATTTGCGGAAGGGTATGCAGAGGAGAGACCCGTGTGAATTCGTGCATCCATAGGAGCGAGAACTTGGAGCAGATTTTGTCTGGCTGTTTTTACCCAGATGTTGCAGTTTCTGAACATAGTACTTCTAAGCTTACTGACTGTGCTGCTTTTCTGAGCTGTGAGACTTGGAGCTGTAGGGGAGAAACTGCTGTACTCCTCTCCTTGTAATGTTGGGGTTGAAAAGAGCAAAACGAATTTGTCATATGGGGACAGCCAGGTCTCCTTCCCACTTTTGAACATATGGGGAGAGCGTATGCTAAATATGCCTTTTTTGTGCTACTGCTTAGCAGCTGCAGCAGAGAGAGAGACTTGGACCACATTGGTGTCAGAAAGAAGGATGTGAAGAAAAAGTAAGGGTGGTGTCATTGGAACAATAAATCTTACTGGAGAGGTACCTCCTGCTATCAGGAAGATAAAAGGCGTATATAAATAAGGTAGCCAATAAAGTTTTAACTAAGAAATGGAATACTAAATTAAAAATGCAAGTGCCAGCTCGATATAGTGTCAGCCTTCTGATAATGTCCCAGTCCCTTGAACTTTTAGTTGATTAATCAGTCTGCTGTGCTTTTCCTAAACAAGCAGTTACATACTGAAAGAATGAAGTATAGCGGGGTTTGATTCTGTACATCAGTTATTTAACTTTATGTTTATATAGTGATATGTAGGTTACAGTTCTATAAAAACACGGATAAGAGCGACCATAAGGGTTAATTAGTTGATAGCAGTTTCTTCAATTAGAGAAGCAGCTATGGAATTTAACAGAAGTGACTCATTTCCTTAGCTAAGCTGTAATGCTGCACTACTCTCCCGTCACAGTTCCCAATTTAGAAGTAGCTCGGTCTCACCAGATTGGCAATGATCTGCCGTCATGCTCAAAGTAGATATTTTGACGACTTTCAGAGGAAACAAAATAAACCAGAAAAAGTGCTGTATGGGGAGTTTTTAGTGTTACTGGTTGTTACTGTATAATTTGATACCCACTGTAACCTTGGATGATTCTCCTCTTGTTTCCTTAAATTTTGTCATGTACATTCATCAGACTTCTCTCAAAGCTGTTCACTGGCTTCTTGCCACTTGTGTGACCTGAGAGTAAAAAGGATGTGCCACCCCCCCGCCGAGGTTTGGATGCCTCTGCATTCACAAAAATTCAAAGTAGTAGAGAATGAAGTTTGTTATGTTGTTTGGAATTGTAAATCAGGAGCAAAAGGGCTTGTTTTTACCTTCTTTCAGATTTAACAGGGACTCAGCATTTTCTCCAGAACCCAGCCTGAGCCTTGTGCTTTTCTTGATGGTCTTCAAGCCCAGTTCTTAAGAAATAATGGAGAGGAAGCAAGTGTCTGTGTTCTTCACTAACTTCAGTGATAAAAGTGGTTGGCAGATGTGATCTCTGAACTGCTCACAAATTCATGCTGTGCTTTGAGGGGCTCAGCCTGCTTTGTCTGGTGTCACATCCCTGACTTACACGCAGGATGCACTGTCATATCTTTGTGATTTTGGGGGGGATTCATTAATAACAAAAATACATTAATTTTGTTATCAAAATGAACTCCTGCGAGTATGCAGTTGATCATCACATCAACTGAGTGCATTTACTAGCTAATCATAATTTTAGAGTTTAAGGAGTAAATTCCTGTTGTGGTTTGGGCCTGGTTGGCAGCCAACCACAATGCAGCAGCTCTCTCTCCCTTCCCCTCTGGCAATGAGAAGGGACAGAGAGCCAGGCTTGGGGTCCGAGGTAGGACTGCGGTGGGGAGAAAATTCCCCTTTATGGTCACAAGCAAAAGGCAGACTCGTTAGGGGAAGAAAAAAAGAACATACATTTATTACAGACACTAACAACACATAACAGAGTAGGACAGTGAGAAGCATTGCCACATCTTGAGAACACCTTCCCCCCACCCCTCCCTTCTTCCCGGGCTCAGCTCTGCTCCCGATATCTCTACCTCCTCCCCCAGCAGCACAGGGGCAGGGAATGGGGGGTGCAGTCAGCGCTGCCACTTCCCTTCATCTTCGGTGAGGGGAGTGTCTGGAACTTGTTCCTCCTGCTCCATCGTGGTCCCCCTCTCACAGGAGACAGTCCTCCACAAACTTTCTCTGACATGAGTCCCTCCCACAGGCCGCAGCGTTCCCCACACTGCTCCATCATGGGTCACAAACTTTCTCCGACTGGATTCCCTCCCACAGCTGCAGCCCTTCCCAAGCTGCTCCGGCGTGGGACTCCCCCGCATGCTGCAATCCTCCCAGCACTGAATTACAGCAGCGGGGCTACCTTTTCCCATGAGACCCCGGCCTTCTTCGGGCACAGAACCTTGATCAGCTGAGCAGGAGCAACAGGCCACAAATCAATGTCTGCTCCACCGTAGATCTTCGTGGGTGGCGGGGGGGGCCACCCTGCCATCTCACCACAGGATACAGGGGGGTCTCTGCTCCGGCACACCTCCCCCCTCCTTTCTTTCTCCGTTCTTCCACTGACCTTGGTGTTCACGCAGCTGTAGCAACTCCTCCTCACCAGTCCCACTGCTCCTCACCACGTCCCTTCTTAAATACGTTATCGCAGAGGCACAGCCGATTGGCTCAATTTCCCAAACAGAGGTGGAGCTGAAGTGGAGCTGGGGGAGCTTTGAGAAGCTTCTCCCAGGGGGCCGCCCCGATAGCCCCCTCCCCTGCCACCAAAAAACTCCACCACTCACTCAACCCAGAACAATTCCCTTTCTCCCCAGCTTTCTTGGAGAAAGGCCCAAGTCTGTCAGGACCTACATCTTTTGCATTAATATTCTGTAATGGATTGGCTCCTCTGTTTTCTTAACATTTCTCGCTACCCTATTTGAAATCACTGCAGACTGTGAAGACATTACATAGAAAAGGCATGAAACCTTCTGTTGGCATTTATTACACTGCGGTGTCCTAGAGTACGGGTGAGTTCTTCACCCTTCAACCAAGAAGATGAGTTCCCTGCCTGAAACTTGTTGTCTTTTAAACAAATTCATGTCTGAGAGGGATCACAAGGAGAGCGCAGGAAAGGGATAGTCAGTCTGATCAATAATGCAAGTAAAGCTCTGGGGAGAATCCCTGAGGCTGAAGACCATGAGATCTTGGCTGTTTTTTTGAGGGGCAGGTTGATGGGGACTAGCTGGAGAAGTGAGTGGGGGCAAGTGTGTAGATCTGAACATTGGTTAGGGGATGAAGAGGACTGTGCAACGAAAGGCTTTGATACTTGATTAGGTCTGGACAGCAAGAGGGGTAAGGTGATACTGGATGGAAGGAACTATAAGCATTGTTCAAAACCTATGGGTGGTTCAAAAAGTGTTGTTCAGATTAGGTCAAAGTTGTTGAAAATTCTTGAATAACCTGGTGCGTGTTTCTGGGTCAGAACCCACATTACCTTTCTGGTCCAACTGGTTGTATCTATGGATGAGTTTGCAATCCCATACTGTTTTTCTCCATAGCCAGTGATGTCCTCCTTGGCACTTCAGGCAGAGGCAGTGTCTCTGACCTCCCTGCCAGTGGTAGGAGCTTTGTTCTCTGTAGCCTTTTCAGGATCGAGGCCTTCAATGTGAGCAATTATCTACTTAAGGGGGATGTTGTGAGACTCTTAAATTAGAGGCATCTTATTAGCCACGCTTTGTATGCCAAGCGTTAGTCATAAAAAGATGCACCTTGCTGCTAAGACAGTGATTAATTTGCAAGCCAGTGAGTTGTTAGACTGTGCTAACAATTACCATATTTGATAAAGTCCACACTAGGATATCTGTTGCCTTAGGAGTTTATTTACAGTTCTTGATCTGTGGCAGGCAAAGAATTAATTGTATGACAACTAGTATATAATGTCTTGATGATCCTGTCACATTTAAAAAATAGGGTCCAAGCAGGAAACTTTGCCCATCTGTTTCTTATGCAGGGACCCAGCCCCGCTAACCCTTCCTGTTGAGAAGCTTAGCTTCCTACAGGATGTCATCAGCCAGATGTAAGTCTCTGCAGAAAACTTCCCTTTGGTGAAAATAAAATTAAGAAACCACAAAACTAGTGTTCTGCCCGGAAATGAAATGAAAATGTGACCTTTTAGTCTATAACTACATATATATACACATACTGTAACTGTATTTATATATGTAACTTCTAGTGTGTACAAGGAGCTTCAGTTTCTCCTGTTGGAGTTATTCCAGTTTGGCACCAAAGATGCTTGATTACATATGCAGAGAAAGAGCACAATTGACTTGATGGTCCAGTGGTCTGAGAGTTTTATGTTCCTCAAAACACAGGTTAAAAGGATTGTAGGTGATAGTGACAAAAGCGAAGGAGAAATAAGTCACTGCTTCAGCTCTCTTTCTGATCAGAAATACTGTCCTATAAAGTGACAATGAAATTCCCATTGCTATCTTTTTTGCAAACCAATATCCAGCAGGCCAAGAGCTGTTGCCCTTGCTGGGTCTTGGCATGAGCATTACAACTGATGTTAGCAGCTGTTCTTTGCAGCAGTGTTGCCCATGAAGATAAAAATAGATGTGCCCCCAAAACTCCATCCCTTCAGGAGACTTCTGACCTGAATCCTTGCTTATGTAAAGTTTTCATACCTTTACTTCCCTCCTTTCCAAACAGCTTTATTCATTCTGACTGGTGGTCAGGCCGTGTTTTAATAACTCACGAGCCGCTGTTGTCCCCGCAAAGTGGCAACGAGGACTTTGCACGTCAGGAACTTTTAGCATGGGCAGCGCACGAAAGGTCATTGTCCAACCGGTGTGATTTATGGGCCCTAGGCAGCTGGGCTGCTTCCCTCCTCCTCATTCCCTGCATACCTTTGTGCCCATGTCATCATTGGGCACACTGGCCCTCGTTCCCTCTGTTGTATTGCTACTATTTTTTTTTTTTCATGTCGAAATGAATGATGGTAACTGCCTCTGATAAACAAGTTTTGGGGAAAAAAAAGCGATGTGAACTCCGGTGACCCGGGAGAAGCATGGGGAATAATGCCACCCTTGTCCTGCTCTCCCTCTCGGGCATCCGCAGCTCGCCCGACCCCAGAAACCCGGCCCCGTCCCGGGGACGCGGGGCAGGCAGGAGGGCACGGCATGCCATGCCGGCCGGGGGCTTGCAAAGCCTGGCATGTCCTTTGGCATCCCAGCTGTGTGGCACTGGGGACAGCACGGCGTCCTCTGCACAGGTTTAGTAGCCACAGGGCTCAGAGGAGTCACTTTGGGGGTGTTTGGTTGGTTGGTTCCTGTTTTTGGGACAGTCCTGCAGACCAGCTGGTCTTAACGGGATGATTCATAGCCACTTAGTCTCTGTTGCCCTATCGATTCTGCAGTCATCATTAAGAGATCTCTATTATTTTTCCCTTTGGCTTTTGGTAAATTTTCTGCCTTCTGCCCCTTATAAAGCCAGTAGCAGATGACAAGAATGCTTTGAAATTTTATTGCAAGGACCACAGCTGGTATAAATAGATTTTACTTTGATGAAGTTGCTCTAATTTACATTACCTGAAGATCAAGCCTTCAATGTTTAACTCTGGTACTTCTGTTAAAAAGTAGCTCTCAGTGATAAATTCCCATTGATTAGAAGAGAGAAGAAAGGAAGTGAAAGAGACAACATCTTTCCACCTTTGACATTTTGTGGACAGAAAGGGTTTCTTTTTCCTGGTTTGAAGCTGCATCATTCCTTACTTCTTTAACGGGGTTACAATTTTTCTCTTCAACTCTATCTTAAATGTGAGAAGAAACAGAAAAGGAGCTGTGCTCGCCCTTGCAGGTAGCACCCTGAGAAAGCTTTCTGTCCTGTCCTCACCTGTAAAGACTGAGTTTTGATATATATATATATATATATATTGATATATATATATATATATTTTTTTTTTTTTTTTTTTTTTCCCCAGTGTATGGCTTTGGGAGTGTTGGCAGACCCATTCAGATGAGTGAGACTTTGTATGAGGCAGCTTCTCGGGAGGCATATCAAAATCAGCTCCTTAGTTTATAGTGGATAAGATGATAAATAGGATGGATTTTTAGTAGGTTAGTTGTAATTGAACAAGAAATACGTTTAACAAATGCAGATGATGGAAGAGAAAGGAATTAATGCATGAACACAGGTGGAAAGTGTTGTTATTGCAGAAATTCAAAGTGGTGTATCCTGTTGTGTGATGAGTCACACACAGAACAGTCTCCAACGGATGCTCCTCTGGCTTTAAGGTTAGCGCAAAAACACAACCACCAGACACTGCTATCTCGAGGTCCAAGGTACGCGGTTGGTACTATGGCACAAAGGATTGCTCAGATCACAGTGCTTTGGGGCTAACCATGAAAATGGTACAAACATATTTGCAAAGACGTCAGAGCACTTAGTTTTGCTTTAAATGCTACCGACTGAGTTCCTGATGAAACTCAGCATTTCACTTTGAAAGATTGATTTGCTAGGAAACTTTCCTAGTCAAAATGTTTTGAACACATCACCCTCTGGTCCTTCTTTCTGTGAAGACCTTGTTTTTCTCCAAGGAGGGCTGTATGGTCTGTGAGAAAACCAGGTGCCTGACACACCACTAAGACCTGTCACGAACTATTTGTGGAGGAACCAACAGTAAAATTGCCTGGAACAGGAAAGGAAAATGGAAAATTGGGTGGGAATTTTTTGTTGGTGACAAGATACAGAGAGGAGGTGAAAGAAGAGAAGACTGCTGTTACTACTAAGGCTTAGCAATAGTTAATTATTAGCAGTTAACAATTAGGGCTAATGTTATTGCTAATGAATGGCTGTTAAGTAACAAATAAAAATCTGAGCGTGAGCACTAATTTCTTCTTGCATCTCAACCCTCTGGAGGTGGTACAGGCTTTACACTGGTACACTGTGGACACCCAGAGTAGTTAAGGGAAAAAAGTTGGAGATAAAATTGGAGTTCAGACAGAAGAGACACCTTCAGAGAGAAGTGTCATATAGATTTTGGTATTAAAAAAAATTTAAGGTAATAAAGCTAGACACAGAAGTGAAAGAGAGGCTATAACCTCAGTGGCCATATGCTACAAAAAAAAACAAGCAGGAGGACGGTCAGTGTAGCGCAATATAAACTGCAAACCCTCTCCACTGGGCTTAGCAGGATTTAAAATAAATGGAAAGATAATAAACGGTGCAGCATATACAACAGAAAAGAAAAATACTCCAGTGTTGCTGAAGAGGTCAGCCAGTGTCTGCTTTAAAAGCTGTGATGAACAATCCCTCGTTTTCTGAAATGGTGATTCGGGGTCCTTGGTTCGTCCCAGGATGCAGTATAGAGTGTGTATGAACTGCAGGACTGAGGTGAGGGAGGAGGAGAGATGTAACATCCCTTAGCAATGACAGAAGGAGATGTTGATATTTTCCACGAGAGGGAAGCATTTTAAAGAAGAAAAGCCCATGGCTTGGGATCTGGGGTTTTACTGTTGCAAGCGGGAGTGCCTCAGTTTCCCCATCTGTAAAATTATACAGACTTCATGAAATGTCTTTTGAGATCCCCTCTATAAAAAGATGCAGTGAGTACTGAGGAGATACCTGACTGCACCTTGGAAATATTCAGGAGTTGAGCTAATGTCTGCTTGAAAGCATAACCCAAATTTCTCTACTGCTGCTGTGCCCGCAGAGAGGTTGTACCTTTCTGTTGGTTTTCCACAAGGGACATGACAGTGTTTGCAGCTTTAATGGGATTGTCCATTTGAGTAGGAAACGTAGGACTCTTACTCATGGGCCCTTTTTTCTCCTGTTTTTGCTTCGGTCCTCGATTGTTACATTGATATTTAATATTTGTCATAAGTTTATTTTAGCTCTGTCTCATTTCATGTACTTGTTACTTGCTCTGTTGCTGATTTGAAAAGCACTCCCAAAGTCATGGGGATTTTTCTGGCTTTGTACTGTTCTTTGAATTATGTGTTCTAGGAGATTTTCATGCATCACAGACTCTTTTTTTGGCTGTAAGTCAGAAAAATGTTCCTGGGGATGATGAGAGTTCACTTTTTCACCAATTTGCTTGTCTCCCAAGTGCAGCATAAAGTGTTTCTGTCGAGTAGTTGATTCCATCCTCCCACTTTCTTCTGGCTTAAAAAACCTGGCAAATTACCCAAAATTCACACCTACCTTGTCACATGTAGACAAGTTCTCTCCGGTGCCTGGTGCGAGCTGCCCTGTACTGTGTGACAGGCTGGTCTGCACTGAATCTGGGCGGGGGAATTGCCCAGGCTGGGAAGGACCCTGTGCATGGACCGGGCTCCAACATACTGGCATGATGCCACACTTGTGTGTGTGTGTATACAAGCAGTGGTTGTGTAGGGGTGTGTATGTACAAAGTAAGTGGCTGTGTGCATGTGCAGGTTTGTGGGATCCTGTGTAAAAGTCTGTCTAGAAACCTCTGTGATAGATACCTCCTAGACTTGATAGCACTGAAGATTCCTATCACCCTGACAGCCAGAGTGCTACTTTGGGATTTAGGGATTGCAGTATATTAAATAACAAATAATACTTAAGGGGTTTCCAGGTGTGCCAGGACAGGTCTGACATTGCAGTCTGTGGTCCATCTCTGGCCAGGGGCCTCCTGAAGGCACTTTTGGTTTCATTTGCTGCAGTTTTGGTTCATCTCTTCCCAGCTGCTCTTAACTAGAGGTTGGCGCACGCCCTGAAGCACAAGCATTTGTATTTCTTCCCAAGCTCTTAATCATCATTGGTCCCCTTTTAATTTGTGGATTATTCACATGTAGCAGAAAAGGCAAAATGTGTTGTATAAATTTTTCATGATTAATGGTTTTGTCCCAAGTTACTGCTGGTGAAGATGTGGACATAATGGCAGGGTGTTTTGTTTTCTTTTTTTTTTTTTTTTTTGGCTGACACATAAAAAAAGCAAGGGAAAGCCAAAACTTTTTTATTTAATAGAGAGTTCAAAATGTCTGTCTTTTTACTGCTGTTATTTTTAGGGATATAGAAGGAGCAGGTTGTAAATTGTCAGTAATTTAATTTTAATTAGTTCTAGTAAAAACTTTATTACTCTTTCCTATTCTCTTTCCATGAAAGCAATAGCAAGGCAAAAGCAAATGTTTGTGATCCTGAGTGCTGTAAGAAAATGCTGTTTTTTAGACCTCTTGATACAGCTTGTCAGCATCTACAAAATTCTGTGTGATCCCAAAAGCCTGCACTTTTGAAGTTCTCAGCTCTGCCCAGAAAAGCAGTGGCAAACGGTATCTGTGCCAGACAGTGGAGGAAGTGGGTTAAGGTTATTAAAGAATTTGTTGTTACGGTTATTTCAGTATGTGGGTTTTTATTTTGTTTCTTTTTTTGCCCCCCTCAAGAACCTTGTTACATGGAGATCAGCAATATCTGTTATCTGTAGGGCTTTGATGTTGTTCTTGTCAAAAAACGAAGGAAATGAAAAACCAAATCAACAAAACCCACAAAAAGAAAACCAAAAAAAAACCAACCCCAAAAAAACCCCAGCCCAAAGTAAGAGTAACCTCTGCCAGTCCCTTGCACACACACAGTTTTTTGGTGCTCTCCCACCTGCTGTAAGCTCCGTTGATGTAGGTGGGTGGGTGATTGCAAAGGCTTTGGGCAGTAGCTCAGCCACTTGCTTCTTTCTGTCTACTTCCACAAGGTCAGAATTGAAAATTATCCTTCATGGAACATGCTGCTTAAACCTTCCGCTGCTGTTTTATGCAGAAACTTATTTGGATATACTAAAAAACTAGGGTGCAAAGTCAGAAAGCAAATGATTTTTTTTAAGTTGCAGGATGCGGTGATCCATGTTGTTCAATGGACTGCCTCTGGGGAGCTCAGCTAGGCTGAGCTGGCCTTTCAAAACCCTCTCTGGTAAGGCCCTTCCAAGTGCTTGCCCCTTTTCTTGGAGTTTTGTGGCACTTACTGGATGCTGAAAATAGCTACTATTCCTGCCACCGCTGCCGAACCTCAGGGCAGAAACCAGGACCGTGCCCGGAAAGTTGATGGCAGGCAGCGTGGGTGCTGTTCCCAGGGGGAAGAGATAAACATGCAGTTTTAAATGACTTTTCTGAGCCTTCTGGTGGCCCTCAGCATTCCCTGCTCCATAGCCAGGATTTCCAGCTTGAGGTTTTTTGGGTTAGCCGGCGGATGCTGTCTGATGTTCTTGTGTAGCCGCCGGAAAGCTGCCAGGCTCGGTGGAAAAGTTGCTGCAAGGTCAGGATTTACCTCATTTGTCCCTGCTGTCCTTCATGGTGATGAAGTGTGCTGGTTAGCCAGCCCCGCTCAGTCCCCTTGCCCAGCCCCGGTGATGGGACGGACCCTCCCAAGGCCCCGAGGTGCTGCAAGTACTGGTGAGAAGGTGGTCTTGGCTGGTCATCCCAAAAGGGGTTCTGGAGTATGTCCCCGCTTGTCTTAATGATGCATGCTGGCACTCCTTCACTCATCTTGCATTAGTCTGACTCTCACTGAGTCTTTCTCGCTGAAGAGTTTGGCCAGGGCAGGTTTTGGTGCTGAAATAACGCGTAGTTCATGCCATTATTTGGATCCCTGTGATTGCTGGGGGCTCGGCATTGGAAGGATGGATGCTTTGCTTTTATTGTTCCTGCTGTTATTTACTTGTAGTGGTGATGCAGCAGGTCTCTCTCTCTTTCTCTCTGTCGTTGTTTGTCCCAGAAACTAATTTTTCATACAGCTCTTTTGGGGAAAACCTTTGAAGCTTTCTTGTCTGGCCCGATTTGCGGTGCCGCTGCCGCCAGCCTCCTGGGGCTCAGCCTTTACAAATGGCACCAAAAAACCCACACCCCCAGCAGACCGCTTGTGTTTAATGAACTTGGTTGCACAGCGTGAAAATGCAGCTCAGCGAGTGCAGTGATGGCTTTAGGAAAACAACAGGGGTAAAAAAAAAAAAAAAGTCCCTAATTGGTTTCTATCAGGTAATCTCTCAGTGAGACAACACAAGTGCTAATTACTGCTATTGGTGACAGGTAGAGTTATTGAAGCATAATGCTGCTTTCTGGTAAAAAAAAAAAAAAAAGACTATATTTACAAAAAATAAGTTATTTAACACTCAACAGGGTGCATCTCAGATAGGGTTGCAACGCACCTATTAAATTTTTAGTGCCAGATTATGATTCACAGCCAGAGTACAGAAGTTGCCGAGCAGCATAACCCAAGCAACAATTATTAATTAATCAGGTGCTAAAAGTGCCTAAAGAGAGCAGTAGGGAAATAAGAGCCTCCCTGGGATACAATATACTTTTTTCTTTTTTTTTTTTTTATTGCATATTAGTTGAAATGTGTATTATAATGTGACATCCCCTTAGCAGATATTGCATCCATTTTTCTTTCTACCCATATTAATAAACCCCTTGATGAATACACTCATTCTCCAGACTGCTCCCCAAAATGTTTTGCAATTGTAAGACCGTTTAACTTGGCAACTGTACATACAGAAAGGAAACTCTGGGAGATACTGTAAATTATTTTGACAGATTTGAAAATTCTGTTTATATCAATTAGTTGCTACAAATGCCAGGATGTTGTGATTTGTTGCCTCATTCTTCCTTACCGAAAGAGAATGTGTTAGATAATTTTTGAAGTTGGTAAAGAATGAAGAAAAACTTCTTGTAGGAAAAAACCATCGAGTATGTAGGTAGTTCTAGTTTTCTCCCAGGGTTATCCATTAAGTTTCCCTCTGGGGAGGGACTGGTGGGTCTCGGGGCATCCCGCAGAGCCCGGTGCTGTGTGTGCATCCCCTGGGAGGGGAGGGATGCCATTTCCCCCAGGGGCGATGGAGGTGTGGGGGAGCCACGCCAAGCCAGACCTGCCAGAGCTTCACAGACACATCGTGTTTTCAATGCCATCACTGACAGGGTTCCTCTCGCAAAAAGAAACCTGATTTGTAAAGGTTTCTAGTCTTACTTTGAGTGAGAAGTAAGGTAAGTGTTGGAGCTTATTAGCACATCTTGAATGGTCATTTTTAGTGTCACGCTGGTTCTGTTTAGCTCATCATTTTCAGCATAATTAGTTTGCTTTCTGGGAGCTCTAATGCATATGCATTGAAGAGTGGCTTGACCTCCTCTCAACTTAGTTTTCCTTTTTTTTTTAACAACTGAATCAAGAGTATATGTAGGAGGACAGGGGAAAACCAGGACACTGAGGGAAAAAGTCCTGTTCTTGAACAAAGCAGTATCTTTTCAAAGATAAATTAAATATAAACACCGCTAATAGCACCAGCGCTACTGAGGTGGAACACAGTGCTATTATCACTCTTGCTGGACATCTCTTGGGGAGTTTGTCTGTCCTGTCATCCCGGTTGCATGCACTGCCATTTCTCCTTGCTGGAAGGGATGTGCCTTGGGCAAACCGCCTTGCTGCAGTGCTAGCAGGGGACGGCCTCCCGGTCTTAGTTGGTGTTTGTGTTGGAGGAAGGCAGAAAATACTGAACTCACACTCCACGCAGTATCAGAAGATACTGTTTTCTGTTTTAGGGTTGACTTTTCGGTTTGGTTGCATTTTGGGTCTTCAGTTATCACTTGCATGTCCCTTGTCATTGTGTCCGTGCAGCTCTTTATGGGGCTGCTCCAGGAGCTTGGTGGGTGAACTAATACAGCTTAAAAATAATCCTTTTTTCCACGCCTTTTTTTGTCCACAGTTGTTGTAAGCAAGCAGCTCAGGGTAGGGAGGAATAACTCCTTAATTCAGCTTTGCCTTTAAATGTCTCCTGTCACGGAGCTGGAGACTTTTTTGCCCACCTTACCTCTTAAGACTGAATTTAGTGATTAATTCTTGCTTAAGCAAGGACTCCATGGTGTTTTTTCCTGGTACAAAGTCAGCATATGTAGTTGCTGCCCCCAGTGCTTCTTTCAGCCCATCAGCTGTACTCATCTGGTCTTCCAAAGGTATCATGTAGCTCATGGGTAGGGATTGGGACTGAACTGGAGATGGAGCAGAGCTGGGCACATCTGATGTGTAGTTGATGGTTTGTATGAGCCCCTCCTGATGCACAGGGCTTGTTGTGCTGCCGCCCTAAAGCTTCGTTGGGAAACTTTGGTCCATTGGTATATAAGACAACTTGGGAAGGCAAATGTGTAGCTTTTGTAGTGTAGTTTCTCGCATACTTTCTTGTGATAGGTGAAACTTAGTCGGGAAACCTCTCATCTTGAGCTGGAGGTGGGCTGGGTGGCACACTTGCTGTATTGTAATTTTTGGAGTCTTGACATGAAGTGGATGGCATTCAAAGCTGAGAAACTTTTGTGGCTCTTTGATACCTGGCTTTTCTGCGTGGGGGTCCTGGGGAATGGCAATGTGATCAATGGTCATATCTTTACTATCCAGCTGTCATTCTTGCTTTTCATTTGCAAATGAAGATGCAAGTAACCTGCTTTTCAACATATGGCCCATTAGCTACCTCCTCCTATTCAGATGGTAATGTCGTGGACCATTGGTGATTTAGTGCTCTGACTTGTATGGAAAATAACAGATTGTTTACGATGGTAATTACACTCATTTCCATATCAATTGGTCCGGCTAGGCCAGTGCTTTAAAATAAAAAAATTATGGCAGGACAGTACTTATCCAAACCGGTTAATGGAAAAGCATTGTGTTTATCTTGGGTACTACTTTGAATTGTTGGGGAACCAGACAAAGGGAGAAAAGGCAGTTACAGATGAATCATGTGTATAAGGAGTGAAGACTTAGGGTGAGTTACAGAGTCCCAGGAGGCACAATGGCTGTGAGGAATTTGATGAGGCTGAAAAAAAGAATGACTTTGAAGGCTTAGTCAGAAAATACTGTTCTAGATCACTAGCAGATAAAAGTCAGTAGGGGACTCTGGGGATCTATATATTTTTAATATGAACAGGGGTTCTGGCCTCTTGACTTCCCTAGAGTGGCAATGATTCATACCAGCCGAGTATCTAAACAACTTGCATGAATTATTTGTATTGTAGCTATACCAGGAGCAGCTGAGATTCTCCTGCTGTGTTTGGTAGTAAGCAAGAGTGTGTCATCAAAACAGAAATAGCTTTTTTTTTTTTTTTTTTTTAAAGGGTGAATGATAGATGGTTTATGCCAACTGCAGGAGTTCTGGACCTGAAGTGGCCAGTGGTTAGGTGGCTTGCGAAGATCGCACTTGATGCTGCTATCTGAGCTGATGTTGTGAGCACAGAGGTTGTCAGAGTAGATGCTTCAGAGAGGTCAATATCAGCTGTCAGTTGACAGCATTAGTCCATCCGACCCTTTCCCTTGATCTCCTTGACATGTGGAATTAGTAAAGGTGTTGAGCCCGTGAGTTAGATGTGTATCAGAATGGCAGCGACTGCAGGGCATAGTCTGCACCAAGACTGCTGTTGAATATAAATGGTTGGACTGCACACTGCCATATAATGTACTGCTCATGAGACTGGTTGGTTTGTTGGTTGGTTTTTGCGGGTTTTCTCTTCTGACCGAGTTAAACGCATGGCAGGTTTCAGCCCAAGCACTGCTCTCAGGTGGACATTGAGTGTCCCAGTAGGAAAGGGCAACTGGAAAGAGTGTGAATGGGAACAGCAAGAATGATGGGGAGCCTGGGTGAAGGCTTGCAGAGAAGATAGAAGGTGGACCTGGTGACAGCTTTGAGATGGCAGGTTGCTGCAGGGAGGAGGAGATATCCACATCAAGCAGGATAAAGAGATGCGGCCTGAAGCAGTATCAAGGGACCATCAAGTTAGATGTTAGGAAATATATTCTATTGGAAGGAGTAGTGATATGTGGGAGATCTTATGTTACTTAGGTTCTTCAGGTATTTTACATTAAACTTTTAGGCACTACTGGTCCTCCTTTGTAGCGTGGGGTGGTTGAAGTAGACATTGTCTTGGTGTCCCTTCCAGGTCTATTTTAAATTATTCTATGTGTTGTTGTTATTTTGGGCTTAGAAAGGAATAACACCCAGAAATGTGAAGGTTTATCTTTAGAGAAAGTTGTGGGAACAGAGAGGTTTTCAGGATGTTGGTGTTGCAATTGCACTGTATTATACAGAAATCCAAATGCTTCTGGCAGATAAGAAGAGGTGAAGCATCAGACTGGAGGCGTGAGCTGGTAACACAAAGAAAGGGATCCCAACATTAGCAGTAATGAAAGAGGAGTAGAGTGAGGGAGTGACACGTGTCCTGGGTTTTCTCTGAGCAAACAGCCCTGCGGAGCTTTGCAGCACTTTGTTCATGGGACACCATGTGCTTGCTTGTGCAAGAGCTGCTGAGCAGGAAACTACTCACGTCTCAGTCAGTGAAGCTGGTAGTGGTGCAGGAGAATTCACGATTATTTAAAAGCGATCAGTTGCAAATGAAATAAAGAAGCAAACGGTGGCAAAATGGGCACTCCCCAAGCCAAACGTGCAACTCAAAGCATTCGACCAGAGGTAATGGGCAGACCTACTGCTTGGCAGAAAATGGAGATTGGTAAGTTACAAGAGAGACAGGTTGGTGCTGCGACGTTCTAGTACATTTAGTTTCCCAAAGATCCCAGGACCGTCTTTATTACGGCTTAATATTTGTTCAATACTTTTTATGCAAAATGTAGAAATTGCATATGTATATTCCAGATGTGATGGGCGCATTATATTTTGAAATTAAAATGATCTAGAAGAGAAATAACACAGAACAAATAGGTATTACAGGACAACTATAACACTTATTGTAACATGCTGTGCAGAGATTTCTCCTTTTCTTCCCCATTTGGCTTCACAGCCGCTTTTGGGAATGGAAGACAAAGGCTCAGACTGAATATTACTGTGAATGGAATGAAGACACTTTGTTATTAAAAAACCCAGTAGAGTACGACTCAAATATCAATAAACATTTGTCCTGTGGTATAACGACACAGGGGGTTTACTTTTGAAGACCTGTGTAGAAATGCTGCTTGGCATTGCAAACGCAGGAGCAGGTTTTACTTTGTTAAGCTCTCCAAGATGAGCAGCATCCATCAGCAGTTTTTCTGTAGTAGAACATCTTGTCATTTGTGGAGGTCAGCAGAGACATAGCTCAAGGTACAAAAGTGCATAACACACTTTTTTGGGACATTAACGCATTTCACTTTTGGACAATACCTCTTGAGGAGCTGTCATCTCTGACCTGAAAGGTGTTAGACTGAGGGAGTTGTGTAAAACTGATCTTTGTAGCCAGCCTAGTTTGTGGTAAAGGTTGAGGTGGTCAGGGCAGCAGGGTTACTCCAAAGGTGATGTGATGCATTGTAGCTTCTCTGTCTCTTTTATCTCCTCTCAGACAGCTGAATTTGAAGGATGTTGTTAGGGAAGTAGGAGAATTGGGAAAGGGCTTCATATGTAAAAGGTTCCATTAACTACAGCTAATTAGGTAAACATCCAACCTGCACATGCTGCTACTGCCTTATGCCATAAATTTGAGGTCTCAAACAGAGGGGGGGGAAGGAAATGCATTCCTTAAAATGAGTTGCTGAACAAATACAATACTTACTAATCAGAAAGAGCTGGGATAGATGATTAATTATTCTAAGAAATATTTTTTCCACCCATTAGTATACTGGCTTTAGTAGAAAAAAGGCAGACAAAGATTTGGTTCTAGGAACATTTGGATGGCACTCTCTGTTGTAGGCAGCATGGTGGAGAGAGATTAATTACCTATTGCACCAAAAAACAAAAGGCAAATTGCACCATTTATTGAAAATTAAGATAAGTGATGAAAAAGACCAAAATGAAAGCATGAACAGCTACAGACTGCTGTACAAAGCTGGTCATAACTTACAGCATGAAGATGCACTAAGGTGTCTCACCTAGGATTTGCTCTGACAGCTTTCACTTTACCCTTATCCCTGTCTCAACTCTGCTACTAAAAGCTTTTGGGTAGTTACTGCTAAACTTATCTTGCCTTTCTAGGAAAAGCCTTTAGCTGCAGCTCCTTGTAAAATGCAGCCCATTATAAATAACTGAAGGATATGACATTTCAAGCAACCTGTTGCCCTGAATGTCTGTGTTCTTGAGACACGCAGGTTATATGGTCGAAAATGTGCAATAACAGAGTGGAAAACATCTGCATCTTAATGGGAAAACACAGTCCATGTATATAAAACCTATGTATTCTATTCTCTTCTCTCACCTCATTCACACAGGAGCAGCCTGGCAGTAAGGACTCAATCTTTTACGTGCATTTTCCCTGCCGTCTTCTGCAGTAGCCAAAGGCAATGGTCTGCAAAGACACCTCAGTTTCAGCGTAGGTGATCAGGGATCAGGCACACAAGAGAGGAACCCCATGGAGCTTGTTACGGGCTGACTTGCCTGTTTCTGTGCATGTTTAGTAGGATTTTGTTAGGAAGACCTTCAAAAAGTGTCTTTAATATAAATTATTAACTTTTGCTTTTGTAACCCTTCTGCAGACAGTAGGAATGCCGCTGTTGTGTGTTCAGTCCCGTCAGATACTCAAGAAGAGATTGACTCAGGTTTAATGATCGTTAAGTTGTCATCGTGTTGGATGTGTCTTTGTGCTTGCAGGGGTTAGTGTCCTGGGGGGAGGCTGGACGCGTGCCGTCGGGCATATGTGGGCAGGTTCCTGGACTCGGAGGCATGACAGTGAGCAGGGCCATTCACAATTTGTGCATCCGCCTTTCCAGAGCGATAAAAGAAAGAAGGCAGGGAGGTACACTTGGAGTTACTTTGAGTCTAGATAACCTTTAAGCCACAAATGCAGAGCTCCCAACGCAGTCGGCAGCTCTTTGTGTCTCTGAGTAAGTCCCTTCGGCATTATCGTGTGAGAATTACAACTTTTTAAAATTTTCTTGTTAGGGCAAGCAATGTTATGTTTTTCTCCTTCAGCCTTCCTTTCCCTGCAGGAAAAAATAATCTGCAATACAATCTTATCGTGACTATTCCAAGCACTGTGTGGACCAAAGGAACCTGAAACAAATCCAGCTTATCATTTGTGGTTCAAAGTCAGAAAAGTGCAGAATGCCAATACGCCGATTTTTATCTTGTCCATTAACGAAACTGGGAAATGCTCCTAGAAAGCGATGGCTGGAGAAAACTGCTTAGGAGTTGCATTTATCCAGACTTTGCAATTTCAGTTCAGGTGCTAATACTAGGGTGAGTTGTTGGGCCCTTTGCCTTTGGACACAAGTTTGTGCTTGCCCAGAGATGGAAAACAGTGTGGTAATAAGTTTAGCAGGATATTTTTAAGCCCATTGCACACTGCATTCTACAGGTGTTTTCCTAGCATTACATGGGTTTGTATCTGTCAACATAACAGCTAATATTAAGGTTGCTGACCACATCTGAGAGGCAGTAAATTGGAAAAAACAAATATTCAACAGAAAATATTCCCTTCTCTTCTATTGAAACCCCTCCCCAACACATACTTTCCTATTTTTTGGGTTTTCCATGTCAGACCTTTTAGTGCCTTTGGTTTAGGACTTGTTATGTTCTCTTTCTAGGAACCAAGCATTTTCAACAATTCTTTTTTTTCTCTATTTTGTTATGAGACTTCTTTTCCAGGATGAAAGGCTTGATGGAAATTTTCTTTTCAATGAAGTAGCTATATTTTATGGTAAATTAATACCTGCTGAACATTCCTTGTAGGTATTTATATAATCTCTATCAACAAAGGATTTTGGCTATTTTTTGTGCGTTGAGTTTTGTGCACGTAGATATTTCTGCTCTGGGATTAAAGTAGGTATGTGAAACTTCCTGTGAGGTTAAGTTTTAAGAGGGATGTTACTTTGGCAGAAGGTCCATCAGGAGTCTGACCCTCATCAGATGGTTTTGCTCAGAAAGGTTGTCTGTGTTCAGGCAGAGACAGGGGTCACTCTCAGCTTGCAGAGCCTCCTTCATGCCATAGCTTCTTGCCTTTTTTTTTTTTTTTTTTCCTCCCCCCCCCCCTTTTAAACTTATTTTTTCTAAAATGGAACAAAACAGGCGTGTGGCAGAATTGGCTGAGCATTGGGAAGGTTTGCCTGCATAGGGTGGCCACATGGACAGAAAAACCTGCTTTGTAGCCGTTTGCAGTGGCATCACAGCATCCCTGGGCATCAGCGTAGACCCATTCAATATGCTTCTTGCTTCTCAGCCTTATAAAGTCATTCGAAAAAAAAGTGAAAAATGCTGTACTGATTTCTAGTGACTTTACTCTGCGGGAACCAATTTGGAAGCATTTGAGTGCACATTTGCAGGAGGATCCGAGTACAAGTGCCGCAAGGTCTCCAGCAGTACATTTCCTTTTAAATAATGTAATTGGAGCCCTGAAATTTCTTTAAGCACTTTATTTTAGAAATAGCTGAGGTTTTGGAATGAAGTCATATAAAGTTATGGCGGCATTTCACAATTTTAGGAGACTTTTAGCCTGCCAAATTGGAGCCGTGGTATCGGTATGCACGGAGCCTCTTCCTCCGTGAGGCAGCAATCATGCCGCCAAACTGTGGGCTCTAAATCACAGCTATTGGCTAGAGCTGCAGAAAATGAGAATACAGGTTTTTATGACCTTTTGCGAACAGTACTATGAACCTGTCACTTGTAAAGTTTTACAAAACATCCCCTTAAGGAAGGGAGTTGTGTTGGTGACATTTTATGTGAGCAGATATCATTAGCGAACTTGGCTGCTGGTGGCTCGGGGAAAGCTCTCACCATGTTTGACGTGGAACTGAATTTCACAGATACTGTTGGCATTTTCCTCCTCATATCTTCCTCTCCTTATTACGTATGTAGGAGCGCAGGAAAGCAGGGTATGAGGAGCTGGATGCTTGTTCTTATCCCACCCTGGAAGTTACCACTTTGATTGTTTTATGGGTATTACCTTTTTTTTGATGGAAAACTATTACTTGCTAATCACTCCTCCTGACTTGGGCATGTCACCCAGTGCTGCAGGCTGAAACTCATGCTTGGGACTAGAACTGACATCAGCTCCCTGGGAATACCAGCACCAAAGAATGTCTTCATGTCATTGGGTAAACACAAAGCAAAAACTTCATATTCAGCTGTCGTTTATGTTTCTTGGAATAATTTAAGGTCTTCATAAATTGTCAGACCTCCCGTGAAACCAAGGTTTTGTTGGCAGAAAACAAATGAATCAAATGCATCAGTCATATCCTTTCGGTTGGGCTTCATGGGGAGAGGAACAGCAAGTAAATGCAGTGAAGACCCAGGCTCACGCGTGAGCTCCCTCCTGCAGGTGTATTTGTATCCAGAGGGAATTTCTTTTTCTCTAGGATGGGAAAGCCAAAAATCAAATCTGAGAAAGAATCAGCAGCTGAAATATGTTTTTAATAAAGCAAAAAAGCAAAGATACCCGCTCAACTCAAAGGATCATTTTGACTCTATCTTTTTGTTTTGTAAATGCATTTAGGTCTCTAATGACTTTACAATCCTGTGTGCTGCTATAAATCTGTCTCCTCAATGTACTCTACTAGCAGGCTTTGTTTTCCTGCTGTGCTATAACATTTGGCAAACATTTTGCTGTTATGCATTCCCCAGAGTTCCTATTCCAGTAACAAGTAGGGGAGCATTTTGTTTCAGAGCAGTATTGTGGTTTTAGGTCAGATCCTTCTAGCACCCTCGCTAATGGCATGCCGGTTTGGATCACCTTCGAGCAGATGTCCTAAATTTCCTTTGCAGGAAACATAGTCTGGTGCTCCACTTGAGGTGTGCAAATGCACTCCTTGAGAGGCCAAAGAGTTTGAACCAGTCCTGCAGGCACCTCTGGTCCACACGTGGAGTCAGGCTGATGGACTCATGGACCACCCTGAACACTCCCCTTAAAATTTTAAACAGTTGTGGACCAACTGCTCCTCCTGTTGCATCAGATTACTTGCATATGTGGGCATAACATCTGCTGTCCAGGTTAGTCTTCCCAATTTCTGATTGCTGTGCTTGCCTGCCGCACTGTATGTATGGCACAGTAAAAAGAAGGGGGGTGGGGGGTGGGAAAAAAAAAAAAGCCCAGCATGTGTCATGCCTCATCTCCATTTTACAAGGTAAAAGCAACTCCCCGTATGGGCTGTTCACATTTCTAGGTATTATTATGAAGATAAATATAGCAAAGAATTGGGCAAGATTTTAGCTGGAAGATCCTCCTCTCTCTTACACATGGCATCGGGCCAACGAGCTGTCAAAGGGCAATGAAACATATCAACATTTCATAACCAAAACTCTTCAGAACTTTTGTTCCAGGAAAATAATTAGAGTAATTTGACATTGCTGTCTTCATCTAGGATATACGCCCTGTGTCTGGCTGGCTGGCCGGCTGCAGCACTGGAATTTGAGAGCACTAGATTTATGATCCAGTTTATACATCCTCGTAGTGTTTATATATGGGGAGATTTAAGCCATGTGGTTTAATTTTTTTTATTGGTAAAAATTTCTGGTGGCACGATGGAGGCAGTGGAGTTTGAATTACACTTGATGTCTTTAAGAGTAGCTAGGAAGGTGCCTCACCACATGATAATATTTCTGAAGCATTTTATTTCATGTCAGTGTTGTGGTTGATACTGTGTGGATTTCCTTTCCTTTGTACACAGCATTTGCTTTGGTGGCCAAAGAAAAATGATAGGAATATATTTCTATAGTACAAATGACTTCAGGAACTTGTAAAGCCTTTTCAAAACGAAGAAAAATGTACTTGACTCTGACCCTCCATCTCTTCAAGAAAAATACCAAACCTTTTTCTGTATATGTCAGAGTTTGAATGCTAAGATACTTGTCCCTCGAGGGTCAGAAGCCTCTCAACTTGTAATCAGAATGATGTTTTTCTGGCTTTGTAAAGGCTAAAAAGTCCCCCTTTCTAGTTTTTGGTGAGTTCCAGCATGCATCTTCTGTGTTTTCCAAACTGAGGGCAGGTTCCCTGGGAAAATGTTGTTTAAAATGAGCAAACCAGCTAGCAAAATTTTGGTGATGTGTGGAGGATCATGTCAAGGTGTTGGTGGAAATGTCAGAAGGGTATGTTAAGTACAGTCTATGTTCTTCACTTGTGTGGTATGACTGTGAGCTCCCATGGTACAGTCTGGTAGGATTAACTTGGATGACTTGTCTCAAATGAGATATATTTTACTTCATAGTCTAAAACTCTGACTCTGAAACCCATCAGAAAGGCTCCCTCTGCGGGCAAGATCAACTCTCCTGAGGCCAAGCCAACCTTGTGCTTTAAGATACCTATTTTGGCATGGGATCAGGCACCCCCATAAGGTGCTGATACGGAGGAGCCCACCTGATTCGTTTAGAACAGACGCACAAGTTCTGGATGCTGGGTGTTGGGTGAGGAAGGGTCCTGTTACCTGGGGATGTTTGGGAGTGGGAGTGACCCAACACTTTTCAGAGACTTTTCTGAGTCGGATTTACTTTTTTTTTTTTTTTTTTTTTTTTTTGTTTGTTTTGTTTTGTTCTTTTTTTTTTTAAATCTAGGAGCTCCCAATGTTGGCCCAAGCCCTCTCCTACACCTCTATTTATTTCATCAGAATTTAGCCCCCATCAAGTTTTATTCTCTAGTGCCCTTGCTTAAGTCATTCATGCATTAACTTGACTTCTCCTTCAACATAAATTTCATGTCCAGCTGTCGAGGCCGGGAGGGGAAGGAGTACAGTGCACTCATTTAAAATGACCAAATGCCCTTGGGCTGGGGTTTTTTGATCCTGGCCTGGTGCTGGGCAGCATTGCAGGAAGGAATCGTCTGTCCTTTCGCATGAGGCTGCAGTCTCATTGCTGGTTTGGGGAACCCGTTGGGATGTGCCTTCAGATACCTGGTCTGGCTGCCCACGGCCCAAAGTACATCTGGTGCAGGACACTACCTGGAGAGCGTTGCACTGTTTCACTCTGTTTAGACTCTTAAAAAGCTCTTTAGATCCTTTGTTTTCCCTTACTTATTTCTTCCTTCTAGTAGCCTATATTTTCAGTGCTTGTTGAATACAGAACACTGCTAGTTTTCCTGACTCAAACCACTAGTCGGTTATGTTTATTCCAAAAATAAGTAGTGTATAAAGTTTAGGATCTAGGACTGGCAAAGGAATGTTGTTTCTGCTCTGCGAGATATCTTTAGATGTTAAACAAGGCTTCACAGTTGGAAAGGAAATGCAGTATTTTAAAATGTACAGAATAGCTAGGATTTGAAAAAAAAAATTGAAATAACGATTGGGTATGTATAAACAGAATTCTGTTGAGTAGAATAAATAGAAATATAATTCAATTAATATATGTCTAAATAAAATGACGAAGTTGAAACAAAGCTACTCTGCTCTTGCTTGAACAGACATGTTTTGACAGTATTGAAATGAACAAGCAGAAACCATTATCTTGGAATTTTACCCATTACGGTTTTTGCTGAAAATCAGATATTCCACTGAAATGCTCCTATTTTGGTGAAGGTAGATTTTGTAGTGTATACAATACTTGTTGAAAAAAAAAATCAGAAACACTAGTGGAATTTTAACCATTTTTGGCATGTTAAAGTTCTGCCATAGGTATAATAAAACGGTGCTGGATAACTGGTGAGTCTCTGCTGTTGTAAAACATGATACACAATTATCATTATACCATTAGTATCTTCTCAGGTAGCAACAACTGTTGGACCTAAATTAAGATTTGGCCAAATCTTTGTGTTTTGGAGACATCTGGATAAGGATCAAGATTCTCACCTGTCTAATAATGCCCTTAACTGCAGAAGAAGTTTAAGTGTGTTGTTAAGTCCAACCTTTTCTCAGTAAAGAACCTAACGAGATGTATAAAGTCTGCCTTAGTTACCTCAAGATGCGGTAGTTTCTTTGTGAGGTTTGGCTTAGCTCCCTAAAGATGAGATAGTTGGCAGGGTTCTCAGGAGCACTTGCTCTAGGTGTGGCTGCATCTCTGGATACGTGGTTGTTTTTAAAACCTAGTCCTTGTAAATGGAAGAAGAGACACTATTGACTCTCACTGCTATTAGACATATTTTACTTTAGATCTGAACTTTGTTTGATCCAAAGGTCATACTTGATTCTGAAAACAATTTTTTGAACTGAAAAAAGCAGATTGTATTTTAAATTTCCCAGCCCAGCCGATACTGGCGCATCCTTGCCCAGGAGAGTTTGGTACTGGGTGAGTTTTGGGAAGGGGCAGTAGTTAGTGACGTGTTTCAGCTCGCCTTTCCCATCAGTTCTGGAAACAAAAGGGTTTCTGAGCTCTGGTGGCTAAGCCTGGAAATAATCCGACTGACAGTTCCTCCGTGAGCTGCCAGTGGGAAACCTTGCTATGCAAATACGATGGGTTTTTTCTCTTCCTTTTAAGCTTGACTTTCATGGGATCAATTAATGATAGTGAATTAGAAAACTGGTTGTTTTACAAAGTCAATAAAGGGTGCCAGCATTGAATGATTTTTTTACAAACCTCTCATTACTGGGCTGAGCAAACAACACAGCTTCCAGTCCTGATGTTCATTGGCAGCAGGGACCCATGGATAACCCAGTATCTTTTCACCTAATGTGAAAGAGGTGTAAATAAAACATTGGGAACGTACAAAATAATGCAGGTAGAGAGAGTTTGATTAACCCAGCTCAAGGCAGCTTTTGAATGGAATATAATAAAATAAAGCTCTGATTGCATTCAATGCTATTTGCCTTTCATGGCCACTCTTTTAGGGAAAGAGCAGTTGGAGGACTGTACTCATGCTCCGTTCACGCTGCTGATTTCCATGGGATCACCACCTATGCATGTTAATTGTGTATGCCAATTCATACAGGTTCTGCTTTACTCATTAGCAGCAAATACTAGTAATAAGTGCATGCTGGTGGTGCAGTCCAGGAGATGACACATCCATTGCCTCTTGCAAATCGTTGCAAGGTAGGGTGCCAGTGTCTGACATAGAGTGAATCTATCCAGGGAAAGGTGTGACTCTCCTGGGAGAAAAGCTCTTTATCATCTCAGAAATTTATTGCCTGCTAGTGCTTTCTCTGCTGTGTGATTTGAGGTCTGGAGGGGGAGCAGTTGGTGGTCAAGCTGTGCTTGGTCAAGGCCCTCCACTGATCTTGCGGGGCTTTTCTCTTGTAAAAACAGTGAGGCCGTAGTAAGTGGGAGACTGATACCCTTTATCTTGGAGAGGGTGGGTGTGCGCCGGCGTAAAGTGTCCTTAAGGGGATCTTACCTGTGCATTTTCATACTGCAACCTTTAAATTATGCTCCTGCAATTGTATTAAATATACCCATCTCTAAAGCCCTTTATTAGCTTTCCTTGAGCGTGCTGCTATGGAGCCGGGTGATACAGACCTGCTTTCTGTCAGCACAAAGGCATCTGTAACTGTGAGGTGAGTGTGGCATTAATACCTGCAATACATCTTCAGAGCAGTGCTCTCTTCCCTCATTCAGGAGATTTGCTGATGTTGGAGTTGAGATTTATCCCGATTAGTAGAAGAAAAGGTCCTGGTGGCTGTTTTACATGAAAAGCAGTGTTTCAAGGCTACTTTTGAAATCTTTAGGTCTTGATAGTCTTACCTCTTCCTAAATAGTACCAATAGTGCTACATATTTGAAACTGCAGCATAAAAAAACTACAGTTGTAACATCAACTTGATCAGTAGAGAAAACCCACCATGCAAGCAGTCAGAGAACTGAAGGTTTTTTTGCAGTCCCAATCATTATGCCTTCCAGTTGGCATCCCTCCACAGCCCTCTGGGGATTGAATTCCTATTTTGTTTAGTTTAATAGATACATAATCCTGTGCACCTTGTCACTTACTCTTTGCATGCTGGATAGTGATGTGCTTTTGATATATATGAAAATGCTTAAGTAAAAAGAAAAAAGGTCTCTATATATAGGCATTAATTTCTATCAGATCCTCACAGTTTGAACCAATTTGTTCCTGAAGAGGCACGCATTTGTTTGCTTTGCTTAGGCACTGGCGAGATGCTTTGGTATTTGTCATTAATAGCAAAGGAAAGTACTTGGTTTAACTGTTTGGGGAAAAAAGGCAGAGTGGAGGATGAAGGTCCAAGAGCACTTGCCAAATTTCTTTCAACCAAATCAGCTGCTAGTGTGTACTGTGAATGAAGAAAATTGAGAACGGCAGCTAAGGCTTCACTAATGCAATCCTATTTGGGGCTGCAAACAAAGGCTTTGGCCTCTGTTCACACTGTCCAGCCTTCCCATTGTGGATTGAAAGCTAAAATGATTGCAGGATTCTGTTTGACCAAGAAAGTACCAAGGGAGTGAGACAGAAGCAGAAACGCTGGCCAGGTGTTGCTGAAAGGACATTTTGTTTGATGATGGAAAAAAGAAAAGCTCTGTCTTCAGCCACAAGTGTAATTTATAAGAAGACTGAACAAAATCCTTCAGGATTTCAGTAGGTGATGGTGTCCATCCAATGCCACAGGCATGCTGGGCTGTTAAATAATCCCCAGCCTTGATGGCCTCGGGAGTTATTAGCCATTGTCAAAACTTGCCTCCAGCCCTGTCTCCCAGGGGCATCTTTTTCCCATTAGCAGTTACTCATATGAAGAGCTCTTGGGTCTTGGCCAGTATTAGCCCTTCGTTTTCTCTTTTGTTGGATGCCCAAGGAAAGGCTCTCCAAGAGGGGTCTTTCGTTGCTGTATTCACAAGCCACTTTTGGCTGATTTGCTTGGAAGTACGCACACAAAGTAAGCAAGCCCATCTGTTCCCTTAAAGGAAGTGGTAGTAAAATCAGCTGCTGCAGCAAAGATGAGATAAAATGAACTGGCGGTCTGCGGCATGCAGGTATGAGCACATACCTGCAAACATGCCCGTGCAGCCTCCCAGTGATGGTCATACCATCCCCAAATCTGCTGAGATAGTAGGTCAGGCTTTAACCCCTTGGGGAAAGAAGTAGAAATAATTTCCTGGGCATACCCCGAAGCCAGACAGGCTGTACCATGTGTGTCCAAGACGGGGTACTCACATGTTCATTAACATTAGAAGTGCTCTGGCAACAGGGCTGGACTCAGTTCTGGTGTTGGGTCTCAAACAGCAGTGTGGCTGACCTGAAACAATGGAGGAGTTGGTTTTAGTGAAACGTACAGTTTTTAAGTGCTTTCCTACCCTCGCTTTTTTTTTTTTAACAAGGGTAAGGAAGTCAGAAAAATCTGGAAACGTTTTAGAATATTGCTCATGAAAACTGTTTTAAGAGGCTTATGATGGTAAATGCAAAAGCAATTAATAGGAGGAATGTGTGTTGGGTCCTCCTTCTAGCCAAAGCCTAAAATTGTCAAATGTAGCGGCACTTAAAATATTAAAGCCAGCTTTCTCTTTTTTTCTTTAACCTTTCAACAAGTTTTACATAGTCCACTATGGTCATATTTGCTGGGTGTCTTTTAATTCTGTGTATATGAGGTACTGGGGAGGTACAGGTGGTCTATACTTTGCTGTTCCATTATTAATGTTGAGAAAGTGGTTTTCTTATCTAATGACAACAAACTGCTACTTGAGCAGCATTTAAGTGACAGGGTCATCCCCGCTTGCAGAGGAGGTGAGCAGTCAGCCTGTCTGCAGTTGTCTCCTTACTTCAGGAGATCCTTCTCCTGGAGATGCTTCAGGAGATCAGCCCCAACACAGGTTGGGATCCTGTGTTGGGGCTGATGTTCCTGGGCTGTGTGATGAACTCTGTGGCATGGCTGGGTATTAGCTAGCATGGTGTCTCCTTCAACAGGAAGAGTTGGGAAAGAATAATTTCCCTCTAGGCTGTGAGGGAGTTCCTAGTAGTAAGTACAAGTTATTAATAGAAGATACCCTGGCTGCAAGCGAGTAGTGAAAATCCATCTGCATATTTAACGATACAGCATTATGTTCATAAAAGATGAAACATCTTCTCTTTCTGGCTTTTTGCCGTAAAACACACCGTTTGCGTGGGCTTTCCACAGTGCTGTGCTCCAGCTTCACAACTGCTGCGGATGCCTCCAGCACGTTGGAGGGACCCCTATTGCATTTCTGCAAAAACATCAAGGGAAACAGTTTCGGTTTTGTGGGAGAACTGACTGTCAGCTCAAGTGGTCAGACAAAATACTTGAAAATAGAACACTTTTTAGCTCAAAAGTATCAGTGCGGGTGTCCCAAGCTCATCCAGGCCGCTCGTCCACTGTGGTCTATCTCTAGAAGACACCAATGAGGCATTGCAGCCCTGTGTCAGAATCTCAACAGCTGGGTTTTGGGGTGTTTTCATTCTTTTTTTTTTTTTTTTTTTTTTTTTAAGAAAACTGGCATTTTCCAGTGGGAAAGCATACTTTTTTTTTTTTTTTCCCCCTCCAGAATGTTTTCCTTTTAAAATCAAAACAGAAGCAAAATGAAATCTGTTTTGACAGGAGGGGAGGGGGGAGGGTGGGAAGTATTGGCTGACTGTATGCATGCTATTTTTGGTGTAATTCGTGGAAGATGAGTTTCTGGGAGTCTCCTTAGAATCCTTGTGCCTCACAGGAGACTCTCTGGAAGAAGAGGAAGTGGGTGGCAGACCCTGCACACCCTTTCAGGGTGAAGGCAGTGGATAGAGAGATGAAACCAAGAACGAACGCTCTTGGGTCTTTGCTCGAGAAGGAGGGAGGAGCAGTGGTGAAGGCCTTTTCAAGACCTATCTGAACACTTTCTGAGGAAAAGAGGCAAGACTTTACTTCAAATTGAGTAGTCAGGGGGTGCTTTTTTAGCAATTGTTGGGTTTTTTTTTAAATTTCTTGGAATTTTTAAGAACTAAAAATGTAAAAAGTTTCAAACTTATATTGTCTTGTTCTTTTTCTTCAACTTTTCCCATTCTTCGTTTTCCCAGACATAAGATGAAGAAAGAAATGTTAATTTTGAGAAGCATTTGAAAACCCCAAAATAAAGCAGTATTTGATTTTTCCATGTAGAAAACCGCAGAAGATTCTCTTTAACTGCCCCTTTATTTTCCAAGATATGATTGCAAAAAACTACTCAGTATTTCTTAGCGTGCCTTCCCTCCCCTCCTCTCCCCCCCTCCAAAAAAAAAGTCATACTTCTCACAATATTACTGTGTTTAGGAATAGAACAGATCTTCTCATTGCATTAAATGTTTCCTGATGGGTCTTGGAAATGAGATGTTTGCTTAACTATACCACACTTACTTCATTTGCTAATTGCTTGTGTTTTTTCCTGTATGACTGAAGATCTAGGTTTTAAATAGTTGGTAAATAAACACACGCACGCGCACACGCACATAGACACTAGCATGCCAATCTGCTTTCTACACACTTGCCTTTTTAATGCTTTTTTTTTGTTGTTTGAAAAATCATGTAAGCATAATAGGGATAATTAGCTTTGACTGTGAGCAAATCTGGCAGTAAAACACATTAGCTACAGCTTTAAATCAACATCTCAGCCTGCAGCCTTGACTTAACTCATAGTCCTGGTAAAATCTAATTAAAACTGAAATGATCATCTAGGCATTTGATTTTAATTGCATGTGTGTGTGTATGTGTGTTTGGATATTTGGCCTGTATAGCTGATTTTGTTGAAGTAGCTGGATTTGAGTGCTGCTTTGAACCTTATTCTATAATCACAGTGAAATGGCACAAAAACTTAACAGAGACATGGCTATTAAGTTCAAAGCCTACTAATGGTGTTTTGAAAAAATACTCCTATAGGTAGCATGTCTGAGTTGCATTATTAGATGCCTAAAGAATATTAGTTATGCATTGGCTTAGACTTGCAGAAATCAGGAGTATTATTTTTAAGTCCACATTCCTAGAGCAAGAAAAATATGCCAGAAACTGGAGCTGAAATGTACAATAACAGAGCCTCAGCTTTCCCCTACCCTTGAAAGAAGAGCTCTGGGTTGACTTCAGCCATGAAAAGACATTTGTGATGCAGATTAAATCTGTTCACATGGGGAATTTGCAGGGAATTACAAATGCGTGTTGAATTCATGCTCTGACTTACTCGGCACTAATTTCACCTTGTAGGCCAGCCCTCCATCTCGGTAAAAGCCGATGGGGGCCAGGTGCCAGATCTGCTTGTGCCATTTGGAAAACCTTGCTGGGCATCTGCTGGCACCCCCCTGTATTTGATGCCTTTGGAAACACAACCTTAGGTGCTCGCCTCCTGTAAATGTGTGTGCTGCCACTGATTTATTCTGACTGGGAATGTGACCTCAAGTCTCTAATAATAAACACCAAGAGAACAAATAAAACCAATGTAAGATGTCTTGTGTATTTTCAGAAGAACAGAGTTGAACGCTTCTCACGCAAGCCGAGAACCTTGGAGATATCCTGGGGTGTTTCTGGACACCCTGAAAACAGTGTAGGCTTATACAGCCCCTATGGTTGGGATTTATGCAAAATGCAGCTTAAAACTGAAGGCAAGGACATAGCTACTTTGGACCAACATCACTGGATTTAAGTGAGGCTAATGTTGTCATGTGTTATTCCCACTTTATTTCCGAGTGCCACCCAAAATGAGCAGAAAAGCTAGGAAGTTTCCATGTGCTTGGAAAACGCAGTGATGTGGAATTTTAATATGTGGTACCTACAACTGGGTGGGTGCACCCAGCTGTACAAGGTGACAGAGTCGAGGCAGTGCTGCAAAATGCAAAAAACCCCTTGACTTAAATGGCCATGATGATAGAAGAAGAGTTTAAGCTCAGACCAATGGAAGGGTACACATCTGACTTGTTTGCAAATTCTGGATGATAGTAGTTTATAGGCGTGTTGCAGCCTCTCTGGCGCAGGCAGTGGTTTCAGATGCAACTGTGGTCAGGGTGGGCAGAGCATTTGGAAAAGGCAAGAGCCCTGGGCTCTGCTCCCTGCTGTGCAGGGGTTGTGCTGTGGTAGCAAACCTAACACTGAATGCAGGGTGGCTTTTCTGTGGTGTGTTGTGGTTTTTGTGGGTTTTTGTTTGTTATTTTATTCAATTTGTTGTTCATCTGGAGTAATTGCTACCAGCCAGAGTTTATTTTGCATTCAGGGCTGCTGTGCCCTCTGCCTCATGCTCGTTCAGCAGTGCTGATCCCTGTCCTGGTCCCCTTGCTGCCAGTGTTAGTGGCCTTGTTGAGCTCGTAGCGTTGTTTTAGAAGTTTATCAGACATGAGTAGCGCATTGCCCTTCTTAGCTGAGAGTGTCTGGGCTTTTGCGTCTCACTGACTTCAGGGTGGGCTCCAACCAAGATGATCCAGCTTCAGGTCTGGTGGGTGCAGGACCATGCCATTGACCTATTTGGCCAAGCCAAATGGGTTTGGCCTCTTGCTCCGAGATGTAGTGTTGAGCTTGGACCGTGGGCCTCCCCTCCCTTGACCGGAGGGAGGGAAGCTCGGCCTAAATTAAGTACTGAGTTGCAACAGGGTATGGGGTATGACAGTCTCAGCTGTGGAGTCAGTTTGCCCTGCTGCAGAACAGGCGTTTCAAGAGGGGCGTTGACAGTCATGGGGAGAGTGTTTGCTTTTAGAGTTAATTTACCAGAGCAAACTGTTTTGAAGCGTTTCAGCTGATGGTGCAGGGCATTCCCCAAAGAAACAGTAACTCCTTGCCTAAAGCCAGCTTCAGCATGAATGCTGATGATTAATGCCTGGAGATCCCAGTGGTCTTGGAAGCAATATAGTTAAGTAAAAGGCAATGGGTTGGATAAAAGGTCTTAAATCAGACTAATGTTGGCAAATGTCACTTGAAAGAGAGGGATTTTGGAAGGAAAAAAAAAAGAAAAAAATGGAGAGTAATTTAAGAATAAATTCAAAGGAGGGAAAGCAGACATTCCCACAAACTAATAAAATCTCTGCAAATGAGAAAATGAGATGGCTCAGATTGAAATTTAATCACAGAAAGGATTTTATTGTAAGAATGAGAATTATAATTACCACTCAAAAAAGGAGAGGTTTTTCTGCCTCTCAGCCAGCACATGGCCGCTGGAGCCCGGTGCTGAGCAGGAGGGATGGCATCAAGGAGGGAGGAAGGGCCACAGCAGTTGTCCTACCAGTAGTTAATATAGACTCTACCAAAAACTAAACCAGATTCATTTAGAGAGGCAGTTGTGAACATTTCCTGTTCAAGTACCATGAAAGCATTGCTCCAGCAGTGAGAATTTATCTTCCACAGCAGCGCAGCGCTGCCCGGGGATGCTCCCTGTGGGGTCTTCACGGTGCTCCTCTACCTGAGCTTGTACTGGGGCATGGCTTGGGGGGCACTTTGGGGAGTTGAAAACCCTTGTGGGGTTGTGCCACAACTGTAGTTACACTTCATGTTCCTTTAAGGCCACCCAAAAGGTCAATAAAAGCAGAAGTGAAGTAAAATAGAAACACAGAAGTATTTCAGTGGCCAGTATAAGCATACCAGCATGTGCACCTTCTATTGCCTTTTGAAAATTGGCAGGTATTGGTGTTTTTGCTTCAAGAAAAAAATCAGAAGAGGAATGATGATAAAAATCCCACCAGTTGTTTGTAGTTCAGCAGTATGAATCCTTTCAGGAGCAGGCTGACCATGCAGTTGGAGTTTTAGCTTTATTTAGAAACAATTACAGCCACTTTGGAGCTCAAAATATGTCTGTACCTTCTCTTTAACAAGTCAATATTTTTCTCTGCTATTCCCCTGCTGAACAGGTTTTTGTTTCCTTATTTTTGTTACAGATGCAATTCAGGCTGGGTTGGTCTGATTGATATGTTCTGTTTCTTTTCTCTTTTTATGGTATTGAGTTCCTGGAGTCTCCACTGACTTAATTAGAGTACTTTGGAAAATAAGTATCCTCAGCATTATTTTTCCTCCCTGTCCTAGTGAAAAGGGGAAAAAAAAAATACAATAGAAAAGCATATTTAAGCATACTTTAAAGGAAAAAAAAATCCAGGTAGTTTGTGTGTACAGTAGGGTGGGGAATGATACTGACAACGTTTAACAACTTCCCTTTTTAGTATTCTACCAACTGCAAGGATTTTAAAAGAAATTAAGATTAACGTAATATTTGTCAGCTTTTACCACATTTAAAATTGCTTCTGAAGTGCTCGGTTGGCAAAACTCACATTCTGCTTCCTTAATTTGGTTTCTTAATCATTATTTTACATCCACCTCTCCCCTGCTGAATTTTAGAAACGTTGGCTGCATCTCGAATGCTCTCGTGGCTGATCACACCAGGAGGAGGGCATGCATTTCAAGTGGCAGGAAGCGAGCGTTAGCATGTGGCCACACCAGCCACTGGACACTGTGTGAGATGGAAGGTGAATTATGATCGTTGCTGTCAAAATATACGTGGTCCCATGTCAGTGGGTGCTCAAAGTCTTTCCCTGAATGCAGTGGATCACTAGCGCATTGTTTGAAGAAGGTCCCATTAACCTTTAAAAAGGGAAGTTTAATGGGAATATATGTCTTTGTGTCAGCACTGGAGGAGTTAATGAGATTAGGTTAAAAAAATAAAAAATAAATAAAAAATTAAACCTCTTTATTTAGCCAGAATGTGCAGTGTAGACACAGCCTGTGCTATGTCTCGAGCTCTCCGTGCTGGCAGAGGCGTTTGGCTAGTGGGAATTAAGCAAAGAACTGTGCAAACATTGGGGAGCATCACTGAAGTTATTCAGCAATCATTTTTTTGCTACTTTAGGATTAATTTGTAAATTTGCTCTTTGATAATCATTTGTAAAATAACTATAACCCTGAAATATTTCAGGTCGTGGCAAGATAGTGGTTTAAACACGTTGAGCCTGATAAAATGAAAAGTCAATCAGAATAGAAATATGACTTCTGTGGTATTTTATATTCCTTTGAAAAGAATGGTTTCAGAGAATTAAAAAAGAGAATTGAGTCTGTGGCCTTTTACATTTTTGTCTAGTGCTGTTGCAGTCAGTGAACTGTACTTCTGTGAACTCTCTGAGAACATAAATACTTGATATTTTGTGGTTTTCTACAATATTTGGAAATACTGTTTTTTTTTTTAATTATCTCAACTGTTAAACAAAGAGCAGTGAAACATGCCTTTATGCTGTGTATTTTTACAGCAAAGTATTTAAACTGGCCCATTGAATAATTTCATGCTGCATTAAGTTCAGCAAGATCTTTTCATATGCATCATTTTTAGTGCTTCCTATATCTTTGGCCATAAGCTTTTTAATTACCATGTGAAGAAAAGTGAAATGAAATTTAATAAGAAATAATTTTTTTGGTTGTTGGTCTTCATCTGATGCAGTGTTTTTCAGATGATGGAGTCAACATCAGGTGGATATTTTGTTGGAAATCACTAGATCACCTTTAGAGTAACTCGGCCCTTTTCCTTCTAAAGTCTTCAAAAGCAGCTGCTGCGTGGAGAGGAGAGGTTTTATTAGGGCAGAAAGCTCACCCCCCGGAACCAGAAGAGCGCTTGTAATTCCTGGGGTTGTAGCAATTCGTTAAATCTCTAGGATTTGGGAATGAGCACCCCAACGGCACAGGGTTTGTCTCGCCTGCCTCGTCCTCGGTCTGGGGCTTGCACCCATAGCCCGGGCTGGGTTCCCTCTGCAGCAAGCAGTGCTTGTCTTATCCCACCATGTTTTTTGGCTTTCAAAGGCCTTTTCATCTTCGCTTTGTTTTTGACCAGACATTACGGTATCGAAATTATGGGCTTTGTCTAACAATTTTCCTCAAACCCAGCATGTCTGGGTTTTGAGGAATCGGCATTTTCAGCAAAGGAAAAAGAAAATGTTTTATCAAAAAAGATTCCTGGCTTGGTGTAATTTAGAGCTGCAGGCTAAAGCTGGGCAGTCCTGGGACACTTTCCTTGTAGGCTGTTTTTTAGACTAGACATTTACATAAATATTTAGAATTATATTTCTAATGCTGATGTTCCTGCAGCCTTTATGAATACAAATAACCTTATCATAAATTCAACAAAAGGGAAACAAAAATATGGAAGCTGATGAGCCTGCTGTATGTTTTAGAGAGAAAAAGGAGAATAAAAGGTCGACTGAAGACTCTGTTTTCCTCTAGCACTGAGCTGCACATCTCTTTATGCCCATTTTCATGGCTCTCCCAGTGCCTGCAGGTGAAAGCCCCTTCCCTGGGAGCTGCTGCCTAATGGGCAAAGGAGAGATCCCCTGAGGTTTACGTACACATGTTTTAATGTAGGATTAGTGCTCTGGCTTTGTACTTTGCCATCAAATAGCTTCCACCCCTTTGTAAAGATCTCTAACTTGATAGTGATCCACTTTTAAATTATTTTTTTTTAATGTATCCACTTTTAAATAGTAGTAATTTGAATGATTATCTGTTTTTATTAGTTTATCCAGTGTTTTAAATCGGCCCTGCAGTACTGAGATTTACGTCTGTATCACTGATAAACACTACCTGTTTGTTAAGCCAAGCAAGTGTTATATCTGGAAAGCCTTTTGTTTTTGTGAATTTTGGTGTTACAGATCAGATGTACTTTTGAGATCCAAATTTAACTTTGATCTTGAATTTGCAAAGACTTATTGTGGCCCTTGATCCTGCACAGCGTCTGACGTGTCCTAGGAACACATCTGTGAGGATGGGTCCTTTTCAAAGCCAAAAGTATGGTGTAGGTGAGGAGACCTCACCGGGTCTATCAGTGTTCCGTAGGAATGGACCTAAGCTTTTGCAGAATGTCACAGTTGAAGATGCACGCAGATGGCTCCTCTGTTGCCTAATGGTATTTTTAATTGGATGATAGCAAAGGGCTCTCATTTTAGCAGTGGATTTGCTAACTGCTGAGGGTTGTGGTGAAGCTGATGAAGAAATTGGATCAGAAAAAGCCAAATCCTCCCCAGGCTGAAATTGATGCTGGTTTGGTGTTAAATCCAGATGCGAGTTGCTGAGCCTAGAAAGATTAATTGAAAACTATGAATTGAAAACTAGGATCTTTGCATTGCTTTACATTTTCTTTGGGTTCTGTGAAAGCATTTTGTCAGGCACCCTGACCAAAAGGCTTGTGGGCTCTGAGGGGTACATGCATTCGTTTTGGCCCTCACTGTGCTCTGGGGCTTCACCCAATCCTAGAGGTCTGTAGGTGCTGCTCCAATACTGTCCCCTTCTTACCCTCCAATGCATATTATAGAGGAACTTTTGGCACCAATCATGGTTTGTTTTCCATGCTGAACATGAAAAATGCAGGGGAAAAAAGCCCAGCTGGGTGCAACTTGGAAGTTTGAGCTTGGAGGTCATCCCCTGCAATGTGGGAAAGGAAAACTGAACTGTGACTGCAGCTGTGGGATTGGAGACAGGTTATCCAGAGTGTTCACTTTGGGTTTCGGAGGTTCCCTTTTGCATGGCTCAAAGGTCCACGGGCTCTGTATGTGCCCCAGGAATGTAAATCTTCACTGCTGGCTTTGCCTCCAGATACTTAATGCAGTGTCTGGTTATAGACTTGTTCGGGATGGACAGACATTGTTTTCTTCTATTTTAGTGGGGTGTTTTGTTGGTTTTGTTGTTGTTTGTTTGTTTGGGTGTGTTTTTTTTTTTTTATTCCAGGTCAAGTAGGTGGAATATTCCTCATTTTCTTTTATTATAAGGTAAACACATTTACCATGATATATCTTCTCCAATTTCTGTTAGGACTGCACTTCAAAACTATAGCCTATTTTTAGCTGAAAATCCTTAGAGAAGGTCTAAGAAGCCAGAAAATGCTTTAGTGAGAAAGTGATATGTTCAAATAAACCTTACAGAGATAGTGCTCACCCAGCAGATGAAAATATTAAGTCTGAGGATTGTTAGGCAGAAGAGTATCTCCGAATCTCTCGTTTCTTTCTACCTAAGGTAACCTGATTATCACTGTAATATCTTTTGCTCTGTCAGTTTGAAAAGACAGTATCATGTGTCATTCTGTAGGAAAAACCAAAACCTCCAAATATTCATAGACAAAAGCAAATATTCCTTATTTGAGCTTTAGCTTAAAAATGAGAATAATATTCATATAGCCAGAAGCATATTTTATATATATTTTTAAGGTACATACACATATATATAAATATATAACAGAAGGCACTGCTTCTTTGGAGAAAATACATCGTGCAAGGTTTAAGCTCTGTGTGGTTTTCTGTGGGAGATATCTGTGCTGTTGGGCCATTGCCTATGAAATGCTTTATCTTCTTAGTAGAGATCTTCTGCAAAGGGGCGCTGACGCCGCCTGAGCGCGTCTAAGCACGTGTGTGCCGACACATATATTTATCTTCCAGAAGTGGACTTTGACCCATGCGTAGGACTGAACCGTTGAAAGGCACTCGGGAAAGATGAGATATTTTGCTCCACCAGCTAAGATGCTTATGCAAATAACGTTTAGTCGGGTTAGGTAATAAATGAGAGGAATCCAATTACTTTTGGATTGTTGGTTCTGCCTGAGAAAACTACCCATAAGTCAGCAGTAGCCTATATGATGTGATAACTTATTTAGCAGAGAGAACCCACTGAACGGGTTGGGCTAACTTAAGTATTTCTATCCTCAAGATGACAGAGATCAGCACTGAGTGCCTCTCCCGTAACCACGCGGTGCGTTAGCTGGATGGCAGATGCATGCATACGCACAGGTTATTGTCCTCTGTGAGCATCCCTGAGTGCTGGATACTGTTTTTGGGGTCTGTCGAGGCGTTGGGTTCTGGCTGTGCTGAGCAGCCCCGGCGGGGACGAGGATGCCCAATTCGGGACGGCGGGTTTTTGGCCGACGTCGGTACAGCTGCCGCCCTCGCTGGCGGGGAGGGAGGACACCTGCGTGCCCCTCTGAATGAAGGCAGCCTTCGCTCGGGGAGGGAGGCCGCCGAGGTTACCACAACAGCGCGGCCCCGCGCGGAAGCGCGAAGAAAAGGCCGCTGCTTTCTGCCACGCACGCTCGGTCGCATACTAAGGAAGCAGAGAGCGGGGAATAATAAAAGGCACTGGCTCGGTGGCCGGCTTCGCTGCTATTCAGAGCTTGCCCGAATTAGCAAGGCTGGTGTAATCCATTCTGCACACCACAGTAATACGGGAATGTTTGAAACACAGGGGGGGAAATCCTGGCCCCTTTACGTTCGTGGGAGCTTTTTCCAGTGAGATCGGTGGAGCTTTCAGCTCTTACATTTAGCGTTTAGTAGAAGAGTATTTCCTCAGCATCTGAAAGTGATTTTGCTGAATCAAGAGAATAGCGTTTTGTTTGTTTGTTTAACTATGCGTGGTAAAATAAATAGTGATTCTTTTTTTTTTTTTTACAGTCAGGAGCAAAATTGGGATGGTTTCTTCTTGGTCTGTCACAGCAGTTACAGCTGGTATAAGCTTCTCTGAACGATGTCTGTCAGAGGGAGCTGGAGCATTGGGGAAAGGCTTCGAAAATCAGCAAGGGCTCCCCTCTGCTGTCTCCTGCCACCACTTTCCACCGGCCTGAGGAGCCTCCTCCCGTCAGCAAAGTTTCAGTGGCAGAACTCTGCTGATGTCCAGAAGCGATTTGAACGGCAGCTCCCATGGCCATGTTCAGCCCGGGTGGTTGCAGCTCTCCACTCTTCTGCGTTGGCCACAAATTCATGCTTGCAGTCTCAGGACACACAAGTGAAGTCTGCTAGCTGTGGCCATCTCTCGCTAATGCTGGCTGAACCTGCTTTAGCAGGCTGATGCAGGGACACTTCCCATTAGATGTTTAGAAGTAAGAATTCAGCGTGAGTGATGTCTAGTGATTTCCTAGTAATTTCTTCAAATGCTTAATAGACGTGTCCCTAAATGTCATCTTTGTCTCAGCCATAAGACTTTCAAGCTATGACAACAGGTTCAGGATAAAAGAGTGATGTATATAGAAGTTTTTATTTCTTTTTGTAAGAAAAAATTTATATGTGTTTGCCTTCTGCTTTGTTCCATGCATTTCCCCCCCAGAGCAACTGGACCTGCAAGTAAACCACTAGACCTCCAAGACAGACCTTTTTAAGTGTTACCTTTTTTTCAAGTCATGCCTATTTTTTCTTAGCATTGACTCAACAGAGCAAAAGCATAGAGAGACCGATAATAATCATAATTAAACAAAACCTAACTTACAGGAGCTTAAAAACCAAAGGATACTGTTCCCCAGGGGACAAGGGATTATAACTAGTTCTGTTTTGGCTTGGTATCTGGTGTCTCTGGAGGTCTCTGTAGGCTGCAGATAATAATGTCACAAATTTTGCTGGCAGGTGTTGATCTCTCAAGACAGAAAGCAAGCTCTCTCAGCCCACCTTTGAGCCTCTGTACTCCAGAAAATGGCTTTCAGCAACACTCTGGCCAAGCTTTCCCTCTTCATTCAAGCCTGAGCTTCACAGTAAACAGCCTGCCTAGATTTCTGGATGACTTACTTGAGGGAATCAAATGGGGGGGGGGAAAATTTTAAAAATAAAATTAAAAAAAAAAAAATACATTTTTCTTTGACCTGGCTGTGTTTTTTACCTTGCTTAGCTGTATAGCACTTTCACAGGACATTCCAATGAATTAATTCTTCTGTTCTAATGGCATGCATGAATGTGTAAAGGTGTTCGCCAATTTGTCATGACATGCACCAGAGTCACATGTGTTTTCTGAAGGAATCCTCCCTGCTTGGGAGAGTTTCTTTCTCTCTAGTTCTTACCTCTAGTCCACAGGATTTGGGAGTTGGCTGTCCTTTGTGTCTGCCCCAAGGCGTACTCATTCCTGGAGTAAATGTGATGTGTTACTTCTGGTCTCAGTTTGCTTAAAGGGAAAAAAAAAAAAAAAAAGTTTTTTTGCTCAATATGGTGGCACTTCAGCCAAATATGTGCAATGCAATCTGTAATGAATTATAAATGAATCAATAATGTGCTATAAATTTAATATTCAAAAATATCCTATCACATCACACTACCTTCATTTTCTCCTTTATTTCCTAGGCCTAGGCGGACTGGTAAGACTGGCAGATGCAGTGTGTGAAAGAGGTAGTTTTCGATTTGAATGGGTACAGCTTGAATTCCTTCGTGAAGAACTATCTTCCTCATTTTAAGCTGTCAAAACAGCAGTAGTTTGGGGCTGCAGTTAGCTCAAGCACTCTGTGATGCAGAGAGTAGCCTTGTTATTGAAGTCATGGCCATTTGGGCTGTGTGTTCTCCCTGGACTGCCCGTGGGTCTCCAGCTGGGGATCACCTCCATCCTCCCTCCCCTCTAGTCTTGCACCAGTGAGTCGGTCAGCTTAGGTTGGATGGGACCACAGGATGTTACCTGGTTCAACCCTGGCCCGAAGTGGGGCTGACATGGACTTTGCATCAAGTTGCTCAGGGCTCTGCTGATCACTGGGTTACTCTGTGATGAAGGCAGACCTGGGGGTGTGTCCAGGTCAAAATAACTCATCAGTAAACCATAATATGACCATTATCACTGTGTTGTTGTGCTGGATAGTTTCCTGATAAAAATCAGTCTGCTTTCTATGCTCCCTAATAACTGATTGATGGATTTAGGGTTGTTGGCCAAGCTGTGCAGTGGGGACCATTGGGGTTGGTCCCAGACCATGCATTGGTGGTGTTACTAAGCAAAGACACATCACCAGCTCCAATGTAGCTCACCAAGGGCATGCTCAGGTAGTGAAACGTTTACAGTGTCTATTTGTGCAGATAAAAACTATCTGAAGACAGAAATCCAGTACTGCTAGCTCTAGTCTCTGATGTAATATTGCAGCGATCAGTATTGGGCTTTCCTAACAGTCTGAGCTGAACTGCTGATCGTGTCCTTTCTAAATTCTCCATAGTTAGGTCTTGTGTTTACCTAAACAATTCGGCTTCTTTTTAGTGTATTGTAAGCACTATCATTAGCTCCTGTGCTTTGCTAAGGAAAATGGAGTAAAGCACTGTGTTATCTTTTCTACTTTGTTTTTTTAATATAATTAAGTCCAGCTTGGGTGAAAGGCTGAGTCTGAGGTTCAGGCTTTTCCCAAGGAAATGGGAAGGTCAGAAACGGAATATTGGTGTTTTGTTTTTTTTTTTTTTTTTTTTTTTTTGTCATGCAAGTTCATAGCTGCCATAATTTTCAAGATGTGGAAGTTTTCAGGACTTGTGCCATGTAATTCGGGAGCAGGATAAGGAAGCTCTTTTTAAGGGATGTCAGGCTAACATTGATTTTGCTTGCAAGACTGCATTGTAAGAGCCTGTTGTGGAGTGGAGCTGTCCTGGTAATGCTCCAGATCAGACTATACCTCTGTTTCCATGACCGTTTTCTTCCCATGAACAACACTGGATTGATTAAATCATTGTCATAATTAATTAAAACCATGCTTTTTTGGTGTAGTTGCTGAATTCCAGTCTGACGTTTCCACAGATCCTACTCAGTTACCTCGTAAGGATTAAACCTCATGTAATTACCCATTTTGTTACTGCTGCAAGTGTCTTAATCTTACCATCATGCGTCATCCACAAGATTTGCTTTCTGTTCTTGAGAATCCCAGAAGTTCACGTTTTTTATGTTATGTTAGGTGCAGTCATTCTCGACCTTAAATTTCCATGTCTGTATGAACCCTGTGCCTCAGTGGTTTTTAATGCAGGGAAGGTAATTTAGAACAATCCTACTGTCAGAAGGCTTTGAGGTGATACTCCAGATCAAGATCAGGAAACAGCTGGGTGTAACAGGTATTGATGATTCAAAGGAATCTGCCAACAAAGACATTTTGGTGCTGTTAATGCCAGAGGAGCTCTGTATGGGACTTTGTGGGATTCTTGGTGACTTCAAGGCAATTTACATTCTGGAGTAAATAGGTTTTGCTGCTTGAAATGAGTGGCAGGTGCTCAACGTTCTGTTTTGTAAGGAAGCAAACTTAGGTACATGGAAACTGTTAGATACGTGGGGAGGGTGCTGTAGGGATGTTCAGGATGGTGAAGAAAATGGAGGAGGAGCGGGGAAGGAAAAGATAAACTGATGCAGACTTAAAATTTTTTGTATTATTTTCTTCATACAGTTTTTAGAGTTCTTGACAGACGTGTGTGCAGCCATGAAATCGGCAGACCGGCAGCTTTGAACTGTGCAGTGGACGCACAAAGAATATTGATTCATCCAGGCTTTCACTAACCTTGGTAATAAAATACTATAGAGTCCAGAATTTCAAATGGACAAACTGTTCTTCAACCTTTTCTGCAGTGTACTAATCACAAACTGGCTTTTCTTCAACAAAAGGCATCAGGACTTCTTTTTCCAGCAACCTTTTTTATTAAAGAGCTATGAATGTAGTAGAAATCTTCTTTTGTTGTGGCCAGGCTTGAGGTCCTTTCTATGCCCTTATTCTGTCTAGTGCTGTTTATTTGGTTACTGGGGTCCTAGGAGGGTGATTCTAAGAAAAGAAAGAAGAAAAGTCTGGAACACTAATGTAGCTTGTTACCTTTCTTCTCCATAATAGTAGCTATTATGTGACTTTGCTATCATTTAGATTAGATTTTCTTATATATAGAAGAAAGAGTTGTTTTCATTAATTTCCTCCAAGAAGAGACGAGCATCGTCACAGGACATTTTTGCGAGGTTTATTTATGCTCTGACACTGCACCTCACAGATGCAGTGATATTGCGAGAAAGCAGTTTTTTCCTGAAGTGGTGTAGGAATTCCCCTCTTCAAGGTTTTAGGCTGGTAGCCCATGCTTTCTCATGCAAGGCGTGCTCTCTGCTTTGGATCAAGTGGTGCAAAAAGAGGTAACTGAATAGACTTGTTTAGGTCAAAAATGTTCTACAGTTCCACACAGCTTTTCATTATCAACTGAAGGAATTGTGTTTTTTACAGCAGAAGCACACATAAACTGTGATTTGTTCTGTTTCTCTGCTTCAAATGAGTATTTGGTAAATACATTGGGTAAACTTTTAGTTGGTTGCCAGCTTTGTGGTCGGAGGTTTTATCCAGGGCAGCAGGATGTACGTCAGTGTCAGAAAGGGATTGGGAAGAGGAAGTGAATGCAGTGGTGGTGGGTAACGTTTGCAAAATGTCTTGCAGGAAGGTCGTTTCACCTGCCGCTGCCGCCAGCGATGCTTACCAAGTCATGCATTTCTCTCAGAGAACTTGTTTTGGGGTGGTCGGTGTGCCATGTCTGCAACGCTTTGTTGAGTTTCTCTCCTCCTTGGGTTGAATTTGGATAGGGGAAACAAGCCTTGTATTCTGGACAGCCTACACGCAGCAGGGTGGCTGCGTGGTGACGGTGTGTGCCTTCGCCTCTGCAGCAGAATTGGCCAAGCCTCTTCGCAGGCATCGTGTTTTCGGAGCGCTGAGCCCCTCTCCTTGGATTTGCATGCCAGATGTTTCCCATTCAAGCCGTATTGGTTTCCGTTACCACCGTGAAAATTGACTTGAGGTGGAAATGAATATTGAAGTTATATTGTTTACTTTTGCATAGATTAGTGTCATTTTCTCTTAAATACCCTGACATTTTGGACAAGTGTAGTTTAATAAAAAAATAACAGTAGCAGTTCTAAGTTATCGTTTCTGAGCTTGGGGAAGAGCTTTTTGGGTGGCTTTCACACGTGTGGCTCCAGGAGTGGCGTGCTGCCATCGAGTCAGAAATCCGAATGTCCTCAGAGGGTCGGGCAGGGGCTGGCAGGAGCGAGCAGGGCGAGCTGTGGGCATCCCGGGGTGCCTTTCTCCTCCCTGCTCCCGTGGCCGCCCCAGGCAGGGAAGGCAAGTGGAGAGTGTGGAGAGCAAGCAGAGGGCACAGCTTTGCGGGGAGTCGTCATTCATGGGAGCCTAGTGCTGGTACACAAGAGTTAAATCGAACTATGTAAAATCCTTAATATAGTACTAGATGTTCTCTTTAGGAATCATGAAGCATGTAACGTCCTTATGTTCTCCAAAGGGTTTATTTGGCAGCCTGTTAGCATTTCACTGTGACATGACTGAAGGGGGAATAACCAAAATAACAAGGAGGGGCAAAGAAGGCAGCCCTCACCAAATTAGAATAACAGCTTTGTAGCATAGTACCTTTGAACCTGTGACTTCTCTTTCATTTCCCTGGATGGGTAGCAGGGCTTAATGCCCTTGAAGACAACATTATGCCGGTCAGATTGTGATTGGGACTCTGCTAATTTTGCTTAAGGCTGCCAGTCGCTGCTGGATCTCTGTCTGTGGATCAGCCAGTCCATGTAATCCAAGGCAGTGTTTGCTCATTCACTTTGGTTTTCTGCAATTTTCCAGATTTTAGGCTGAGAAGCATCTTTGCAGCTAACCATGGGCAGCATGAAGTTGCAAGGTAAATATTTCAGACAGCGAGAAGGAGATGTATGCTGTAGGTAAAAATTGCTGCTTACAAGCAAGAAAATAAAAGAAAGAGGGTGAACTAAGCAAAGGACTAGGGTATTCAAATAGCTGGTGGATTAATAGGGCACAGTGCATGCCTTTGGGTCTTCACTCTCTTGATTTAAAAAACAGAAGAGCTTCCAGCTCATCTGTGATATTAGTTTTTATACAGATACCTTTAATCCTATAGTTTCCATTTTCAGAGCAAACAAAGACGTATTTATTTTTCTTATAAGCCTTTTTCCTATCCTCCATGCAGTATTTTTGAAGCTAATGACCTAGATAGACGGAAACCAGAGGAAAGCAGGAGTAGGCTTGTTGAAGGCAGCTCTGAGCCGTGGGCTGGGTATACCCCCCTCCCACCACCAGCAGGGGAGCATTCCTGCCCGGCCCCTGTGGAGGGGTGCTGAGCACCAGTGTAGTCCCCACATCTCTGGACCAGGAGTCACTGGCATGTGGGCTACCCGGGACTGTGGGTACTTGGGGACATTTATTTATCTATTTATTTTCCTAAAGAAGTGACTGTTTTGCTATCGCTGTTGCAGATTTCCATGTGCTTAATGGAAACAGCAAACCCGCGGCCGTTCCCAGCAGGTGAGCATCTCACCAGTTTGGAGTTGTCCCTCCCAGCGCGTTGGGCCTTTTTCTCATTAGCTGCTAGGTGGTAAATGTCCTGGAGTGCCTGTGGGGTCCCCTCTGTTTGGGAAAGGGTTTGGTTTACACAAAACCAGGATAGGATGCAATGCCGTGAAAGTGATGCTAATGTTATGAAAAGATGGTACGTGTTTTCTAGAGGAAATCCAGAAAGAAGAGTGGCTGTAGGAAGCTGTGGGAACCATGGCAAACTTTTCAGTGTTTCCCACCCCTCAATCCTCCTGCTGTTCTCTTTTTATATTAATTGTTTTTTCTTGCTCTCAGTTCATCATGTTTTGTACTGGGACAACTTTTTTCTCTTCCCTAGTTCCTACCTTTTCCTCTCCCTTGCCAGAAGCAGCACCGTTAGATAAGGGATTGCAGAACTGGCAGTTTCATGCAAAACATGGGGAAGGATGCCACCCCTTTCTTGTAAGCCTTTTCCATGTCATCTTTGATTTTCAAAGTCTGCATCCTTTTATGTTTGCTTTTTCTTAACATCCTTAAAATTAATGCAATGATTCAGTGTCTGTGTGCCTAAATATATATATATTTAAGTGTGTGTGCATTTCTTTACGTATAAATATAAGCGTACATTTAATCTGCCCAGTCAAAATGGTTTTCCAACACATTTGTTGCTGAAGAGATGCTCTCAGTATCGGTCGGTTTGGCTGTTACTGGCTTTCTGTGGATGATGTTAACATGAATATTTAAAGAGTAATGAAGATCTGATTGCTCTGGTGTAATCGAATGTAACGCAGCAGAATCCCAAAGCTTTGACTTGCCTGGGGAGTGCCACCTACCACTAAAACCACGTGCAGTTGAGTTCACTCCTTTAAATGAAGGAATCTGCTATGTGACTTTGCTGGCAGATGGCGAAGGATCTTGGGCTGTTTCAAGGGGGACGTGTACTCAGATTAACCTCTGTCATTTGAAATGCTGCCTAGCAATGGAGCGTAGGCAGTATTTATAATAAAAGATTAAAGCAGTACTGTAAAATATTAAAAAAAGTGAAAGGTAATACAAGAGATGAGTTGTAAGAGTCTGAACTTTGCAATATTTAGGAACTCGATACATATTAAGCATTTACTTGTGTGACTCCAGAATGTCTACTTTTAAAACCTTTAGAAAATATATTTATACAAATAATGCAATTACCCCCTGTGCTTGCATTTATAATGCAGAGATACTCCAACTGTTGTTAATCAAAACTGATGATGTGGGTGGAGGAAGGAATATCAGTGGCCCTGCAGGTGCTGGTGACTCAGGTGTGGTTCCTTATTCATGAATCTCCAGGAGCTTCACCAGGAAGAAGAAATATCATTGTCCTCAGCCCATGGCTCCTCTCCGCAGGGAGGAGTCAGAGAAGGGGAGCTATTCCATGCTGCTCCCCGGTGTGGGCCGTGCTCTGTGTACTGGGGCATTGCATCCATGCAGCAAGAGTTTGTTTTCTCTAAGTATTGCATCTGTCTTCAACGGTAATAACTGCTGGGAGGCATTAGCCTTGGGTTTGGGTTTGCCTCTTTTTTTAATTCCTGCATGTTATGTACCGTACGTGTGTGTATATATATTATATACACCTGTTGTTCCAGACAGAGATCTCACTGATTCATCACTGGAAAAAAACACATGCGACTGTAATCTCTGCAAATACTTAGGTTTGCAATAATAATGTTTATAGCATAATAATTAACCAGCCCCTTCCCCCCAACCCAATTATTTTATACAGTGCCTCAGGTGATTTAATCAGTGGCCTTTCTAGCAGGTCTGTCCTTTTTTAAATTAATGGATTTCCAGCAGGATCAGATTTTCTTTCCGACTCTTTATTGCTGGTTTCTGTAGAGATGATTTAATCGCTGTAAAACTGGTCTTCATACTTGCCATTCTTGATTATATTGCTACTTAACAAGCTGTATTAAATGCGTGAAAAAATCAAATCAGAAAATTGAGCACTAGACAGTAACAAGAGAAACCTTTTTTTTCTTCAGTACTGTTGCCTCTGATAGGAAGTGTGTGTAATCAAGTTATTTTTGAATTATCTTCAAGCTGGGAGAAAAAGAAAATTTAGGATAATAGATGAATTGAAAGTAACTACACATCAATGGCACTAAAAATGATGGTCCATAACTTTATCTTGTATAGCTCAGTCCGTGCCTTCTCAGCTTTTTGCTATGGATGCAACAGGACCTTATTCGTCTGCTACAGCGTGAAGGTTTAAAGGTAGTTTGAATGAAGTTAACACTGTGGAAGGGGACTGTCCTTCTTGCTCTGACCTCAACAAATCTTCCCCAGAAAGAGCAATTTTGGGCGCTGCACAGCAGATCTGACCCATGATGGGCATGTGGGCTGATGGGCAGCTGCTGGTGCAAGTTTTGGGTGGTTTCATGGCCCTAAAAAATTACTATAACACAGAACAACTCTGGCATGTAGCTACAGTAGTGTTCTCCAGGGAGGGGAGCCCTCCCAAATCACAGCATATCCCTGAGAATGTAAATCAGGTGCCCCCGAGGGCCAGAAACATACGTGGAGCTTCAGCCTGATGTGTCTGAAGGCACCACTGAAGCTCTTGGGGCTTGTGCAGTACATGGTCAGGGCTGGAGAACTACAGCTTCTTTGGGCAGCGGGGTCTGAGCTGCTAAATACAAATAGTCCTCTCCTCTACTGTGGTCCTTCTTGTCATCCCCGCTTGCTTTTCTGCAAGGGAAGAGGCATTGCATGGGGGTCGGGTGCTTGGGATGTGTCCTGACCTGGAAGGGACAGTGCAGAAAGACCAAGGCTTACGTGGCAGGTAGGATGCAGGTGTATGGGAGAAGATGGACAGTGCGGTGCAGAAGTGTCTTTTTCTGAGCAGGAATGCAAGTGGCACCACTGGGACATAATAACTTGCTCTCAAGGAAAGTTTCTTTCTAATGTCCATCATTTAATGGTTGGCTTACGCCCTTGAAGTGAGATGTCTTATATCTGTAATACAGCCACGGTAATTTCATTCTAAAAGTACCCTATTTTATTAAGAACGAGCCATGAAGGCAAATATCAAATCTCCAGGTGGAAACTTGTGCTGGCAGGAGAGGATGAGAAGTTGACATTAAGCGAGGCCGGGCCGGGGTGTCTCCTCCGTCCAGGGGCACAGTGTGGCACGGACCATTTGTCACAGCAGGAATATAAATTTGTTTTCTATTACTGACATGTATTTGTCCTTTCCTTTATTGCAGCAATAATTTCTTCAAAATACCCTTAAAAAAAGAAAAAAGGAGGTGTTGAGAACATGAAAGTTTGATCTTAATTTTGTCCTAACCTTTACGAAATCGTTTAAATTACTTCTGCAAGTAACACCAGCAGCCTTGTCACCCTGAACAGCAATGGCCTGTCAAGCAGCTTGTGAAAGGGGTGGGCTCTCCACCTTGTCACAGTCCTTAAAGCAGGAAATGTTGGGTGCATTTAAACGACAAGAAAAGGTGATGCAGTGTGGTAGAGAAGCACAGAAACATTAAACCAGTCTTGCTAAACTGGAGGTTGGTCTCTGCCACCACGTTGGTTTTGTTTGTTTGTTTGTTTTTCCCCACTCATAAATTTTTATGCTGCTGTATAAAACACTGAGATGCTTCTGTGTGATGATGTGGCATCAAATTATCAGAGAAAGTGGAGGAAGGAAGGTGTTTTACATCAGAGATAAATAAATGTTTTTCTGAGAGGTTTATGGCAAAGCTGTGTGCCTGGCAGCATGCTGGCACCCAGGACAGAGCTGTAGGTAGGAGGCTGGGATTTAGGCCGCTTGTGATGGCCGTTTTATGAAGCCCATGAAACTATCCCCCTGGAGTGGTTGGGCATGTTTTAAGCAAAGTGAGAGCAACTACAGAAGGTACGGAAATTGCCCAGCTGCTCACAGGGTCTCGCTGAAGGGAAGAGGAAAATGCCTTTTTGTTTCTGATCCCTTCTGAAGGAGGTGGAAGTGTTTTTCATGGGCCAGGTCACCACTGAGATGATTTTATCCCAGCGCACCCAGAGGATGTTTTTTCTTTTGCCAACTAATCAGAGATTATTAAATTGGCGGTGGTGGAAGGGCACAAGAATAAGGTTGTTATTTTTTTGGAGTCAACTCCCTTCAGTAAAACCATGCCTTTTAAAATAAGGTAAAATATTTACATACTCTCTTGCACCCAATTGGTAGGTCCTATACATCTGCCACAGTGATCCACTGGGGAGCCTCCTGCAGTGTTTGTTTGGCGTTGCATCTGTTATACATGGTGGGGAAGGTGAGGGAGGAGGTGGGGTGCTGTCTTGTGTTGGCAAATTAGGTGTCTTATTTATGTTTTCTGAAGCTATATTGGTGTGAGGCTGATAGTTGCTGAACTGCCCCAGGAGGACTGACCTCTCCCTGCCTTCCTAGTGATGTGTCCTGGCTGTATAGTCTGCTCCCAGCCTTGCATTTGTGGTCTTGGCTCTGCTTCCACCATGGAAAAAGCCACAGAATGCTTCTGCCCCCTGTTAAATGGCTACACCATATTTTGCTGTAATAAATTGGGGTGATGCACTGGTGCTGGAGGAGCTGATTCAGCTGGCTTTGCAGAAAAAAAAAAAAAATTGGTTTTGTTGGTTGTTTTATTTTCTTATTTTTTGAAGGGAAAAACAAAATAGAAATCTCAAGGGAGAATGTGCATTTGTTCATCAGTCTCTTTAGTTCCTCCCTGCAGTGTTTCTTTCCCCCCACCTCCACAAAAGCGGGCTGTCCCAGCCTGCGAGGATGCTGAGGGAGGCTGCTTTAGTAGCAGGAGAGGCTTGAGACAGAAATGTGTGGCTTTGTTTTTAATAGGTAAAAGTAAGAGCTCTACTTCGGAACACCTGGGAAAGAGCATTTTGTGCATTAGTTAAAAATGTTGGGCAAAATGCCTTGTACCAGGGAATAGGGCAGAGGGAGTGGTGCCGAGAATGGATTTGCTGGGGATACGGCAGCTCCAGCTCAGGCATGGGTTTCTCAGACCTCCTTCAAGATGCTCCGTGGTATTTCTTTGACTCCTTTGCTTTAGAGTCTGGCTGCATGGCTTAACTGCTTTAAGTGTTTTCTGTATAAAGAGCCAAGCTCTGCGTGGTGCTCTTGTCATTAAAAGCAAGTCACCAGCAATTCTGGCAGCAGCATGAACCGGTGGCTTCCCCTTTTTTGTTTGTCATCGTTCATCTTCACCTGCTTGCCTTCAAAATAAAGGGCTCAGAGTTACCTTCTGAGCTGTTACTGCTGGTTGACTGAAAGGTGTTGTGTATGGGCATGCAGACACAGGCCACCATGCTGAAGGAGGGGTGAAAATACGTATATGCTCACACGGCTTCAGGATTCATCAGCATAGAAATTGCAGCGATATTGTTGGTAGATGGACAATATTTGGAAGCTTTTAAGCACTGTGGTGTTCACCAAGTAAAAAGCTGCATCATGATTGGCACATAGAAACTGGCAGGCTGTAGGCTGTGATTAAAAATACATTTATTTCTGCATAAAATGTCCCTGGTGTTGATGCTTGACTATTTCTCTTGCTTAACTTTTTAACCAGGGAAGGTCATAAATAAGTTATTCAAACTGAGGTGCAAAGTGAAGGGAGTGGGCAGAGTAGAGATTTAGAGGTGGACTTCTTCAGCCTGGTGACTTGCTCTTGAGTTTTCTGCTGTGGTCCTCATGTTGTACTGAAGTGTATAAAGGTGGGACTCAGTGGTATGTGCCAAGTGGTGTTTAGTCGTTTTTCCCTGTCTTGTAATTGAATGTTTGTTTGCATCAGCCACCTATAAAGGTGTGGGGATGAACCCGTGCAGGTGTCTCCAAGAAAATGGCTGCTCAGGAGAGTGTCTGCAGTGGGCGCAGGGGACAGGGCTCCTTCCCCATCTCACCTGGGAGAGCCATCTCCCCAGGGCTTTCCTGGGGTCAAGAGCTGTGAGGGGGGAGCAGGAGGAGGTTGGGCTCCGCCATGGTGCTTTTGCCAAAAGCCAGAATTGGCCCCAAATGTGGGAAGATGCAAAGTCCAGCCACCTCTTCCAGGAAAGCCGGCTCATCTGTCTGCAGGGAATGGCGGGGGCCAAATTAATCTCTAACAGGAGTAGGCACAACTCATTGCTGGTATCAATCACTTATTTATGGCGGTGACAGCTTTAAGCCTGAGTTCCTGAGTTCATTTAAACACCACTCAAGTCGATGACATGTTTTGAAATACAGCGAGGAACACATTCATAGAAGAAGAAATCCATAGAGGGTTATTAAATGCGGAGAAACAACCTGTGGCTCAGGAGGTCCCTCACCATGAGCTGCTGGGGACCAGGGGAAGATTCTGAGAAATAGAGAGATGAATGTTGGTACCTGTTCCAAACGCATCCCTGGTGGACCTTCATCATCTTGAGAATCAAAGCCAGCCGAGGTTTTTCACGTGCCCTTTCGCTGCCTTTCGTGCTGGTTTTGGAGCTGCCTGTTCCCCAGACTCACCCCTACGCCCCTGAGGTTTCCCAACACAAATCAAGGGAGTGTTTACAGCAGCTGAAGCTCTTAAGTGCCTTGTCTCAGAGACTGATGAGGATAATTAAAGCAGAGCTTTCCACCCCTCTGCTCTTCTTCCCTGAATTGCTGGGAAGTGGGGAACAGGGTTTTGCCAGCCAACAGGAACCTGGAAATCCATGTTCAGCGATTTGGTGTGTATTATTTCTTTGGCTTGTTAGCACATCCTCACTGCTGGGTGCAGGTACCTAGCTTGTGAAAACCTCCAGGTAGGGGAGAGAATTGCCTGACAATTGTAGGTTGTATTTTTTTCCTTCTGTGCTGAAAAAAAAGTGCATCATTATGTGATGTAATTTAATCAACATAAACTCCCTGTGTGTTGAATTATGAAATGATGGGGAAGGGTAGTAGGACATTATCTTTTAGGGTAATAAATAAATAAACAATGAGCCAACTGGTTTCTCCTGTGCTACAATTATGGATGAAATAGCACAAAACAGCATCCAGCTAAAAAGACAGACGCAGAGATCATGGCTGGTAATCACAGTGACACCAGGATGAGTTTTTCTAAAAGTGCTGTGAAATTGTGCAGTAAATTACGTTACACGAGCTGTATTATTCCCTGGTTTAGTAAATACGCCTCCTGACAGGAGGCCCCAGCGAGGCAGTTGCAGATAGCTTCACCGCTGTGCCGGAGCCGGGGCTCGATGCGGCTCCGGCAGTTTGGGAGCGAAGTGATCTGGGAGATGCTGCCGAGGGCTCGTGCGCTCCCACAGCTCCTGTTGTCCTCTTTTCTGTCTTTTCCTTTTGTCATCTCTTCCGTTGGGCTCCACTCTTCTCTCTTCACAGCTTGTTCAAAGTCTGGTTCTGTTCTCTGGTCCTGTGTCACCTGTTTCTGCGGGTCCATCAGCAACTGTTTCGTGGCCCATGCATGGAGGATGTCCACTCTCTGATCCCTTCATCTGCCCGTGGCATAGGCTGATCCCTGCTCAAAACCCTATGGTACTAGTGGTGCTTGGTGCAGGCAACATGTTTTTACCATGACTGTTCTGGGCAGGAGACTGGAGACACTGCTTCTGGCTGTGGCTGAAGCTAGATCCTAGGACTTGGCTTCATTTTTTAACTTGGGAAGTGTGGAATAACTATTGAAGAAACTGAACTAAGGCCATCAGGGTCTGACCTTTGGATAAAAATAAGACAATTTGTTCTGAAAGCAATAATGCAATAAGAGCATCCAAAAAATCAGCTCATGCGTGAAGCCACAGAGTACATCAGGTGGAAGCGGCTTCCTTAGCCTCCAGTACCTGTATCCATTACTCAAGTTAGCACTTAGTGGAAGAGGGGCTCTTCCCCCCGCTGTGCTCAGCAGCTCCTTGCTCCTACTGGGAGGGGATAAGCGAACAATCATCTGTCTGAACTCGTTATATGCTGTCGTGTGGGTAATCACAGCTGCACATCGCCTCCCTGGCAGTAGGTGCTCTCCAGGAGCTGAGGGATGGTATTACAATATCTTCAAGTGGTTTAATGATAGCATAAAGAATGTGATCAATATTCAGTTGACTTAAAATTTCAGTATTCAGTTGTAGTGTTGATTACAGGTAGCAGCTTTCTTCCCTGCAGTAGCTGTTAGCATCATTGACCATGGCATCATCTTGGTAGAGCACTGAAATCTTGGGCTGAGGTTTGCTGTCCAAATCCCGTTTTTGCTGAGACACCCCCATAAGCAATGAAAATAAATGTACTGATATGTTGACTTGGAAATTTCTTTAGTAAAGAGGTATTTAATAAGCACCTACCAGTGTAAACAAATTGAATTCCTTGAGTCACAGCTGGAGTTGCAAATTCTTCTCCCTTGATTATCAAGGAATATATTCTGCATGGAAGAGTTCACAGCTTACAAAGACATCTGGTTGCTGAATAATATAATTAAAGTAAATACAGCGTAACAGGGACCTACTCCCATGTTCCTAATGAGCAGAAAGTAGGTTTTGGGTGAGGGAAATGCATTAATTGGTCAAAGGAAGGAAGAAGGAAAGAGCGAAGAAAAGCTATGGGGGAAAATGAGCAGAGGAGAGTGCAAGAGAGAGGAGATGAGGTGAGTCTGTGACACGATGCCCAGAGGCTGTTTGCTGCCAGAAGCAGGTGGTGGTGGTGGTGGGACTGTGATAATAGCAGTAGATCCAGGTGGTCCCTCAAAACTGTTACAGCACTGTCGAGTGTGGCACCTAGGTGTGTTGCTCAAAGTTTATGGGCTCTTTTTCCTCCCTAAGTGATTGTACAAAGGGTGTTTTTCTTCCTAAGTGATTGGCTTTTACCTTGTACTGTTTTAATAATTGTTGTCTAATGCCAGGGGAAGAAGGTGCCCTCTTTGCTCCATAACAAAACCAATGTGACATTCAGGAGGGTGTTCCTGTAGGGTCTCATCCACGGGGCTTGGCTCTGTGAGGATCCCTGCCCTGCTGCGTGATGGGTGTTGATTTTGCCCTCTGAGCTTTGCTCTGTCGGCAGCTGCAGTGTTTACAGCGGGATCCTTTTCCTTCTGTAAGTCCATCTCATCTGAGCAATCATTTTGAAGATGTACTTAGAGGTGGCTACTTTTTGACGTTGTTAAAGTTGCACACTGTTCAACCATAAGGGTAAATCTGTACTTTTCCAGAAAGTTTTGGGGGAATCGTCAGGCCAAGGATATTCTCCCTGGTCCATTGTAGAGCTGGGTTATTTTGGCAGAAATATGTATTTGAGAGATCCTGTCAGGGCAGATTAACCTTAGGATAATTTTTCAGGCATGGTTTGGAGAACCTCTGCTGAGATAATAAACCCCACGTCTGCATTTGTTAGCCTTGTGCTGCCCCTTCAGTCTTCATTGTCTCTAATGTTGTACCCAGTAGGAATTAAAGACAGGGGTAACTTACCTTGCTCAGGCATTGGCATGTCTCTTAAGGTTCTGCTGTGGTTTGAGCTCAGAGGGCAACTGAGCACCACACAGCTGCTTGTTCCTCCCTTCCCTCACAGCGAGGAGAAGGGAAAAATAAGCCAGGCTTGGGGTTCGAGATAGAACAGGGAGGGATATATCACCCATTACAGTCAGAGGCAAAAGGCAGACTCTACAGGGGAAGAAAAGAACATAAATTTGTTACAGGCACTAACAACAACACTTAACAGACAGAGTAGGACAGTGAGAAGCATTGCCACATCTTGAGAACGCCTTCCTCCCACCCCTTCCTTCTTCCTGGGTTCAGTTTTGCTCTCGATATCTCTACCTCCTCCCCCAGTGGTGCAGGGGCAGGGAATGGGGGGTGCAGTCAGTGCTGCTGCTTCTTCAATAGTTGGTGGGGGGAGCTTCTGGGACTTTCTCCCCCTGCTCCAGTGTGGTCCCCCTCTCACAGGAGACAGTCTTCCACAAATTTTCTCCAACCTGAGTCGATCCCATGGGCTGCAGCCCTTTCCGAGCTGCTCTGGCATGGGACACCCCCCCATGTTGCAATCCTCCCAGCTCTGAACTACAACAGCGAGGGCTGTTTCTTCCCATGGGGTACCGGCTGTGTTTGGGCACAGCCACCTGAATGGGTCATGTGGGGCTCCTCACAGGCCATAAATCAGTGTCTGCTCCACCACAGACTTTCATGGGTGATGGGGGGGGGCCGCCCTGCCGTCTCACCACAGGATACAGGGGAGTGTCTGCTCTGCCACACCTTCCCCCTCCTTTCTTCCTCGGTTCCTCCGCTGACCTTGGTGTTCACACAGATGTCACAGTTCTTCCTCACAAGTCCAACTCCTCCTCCCAGATCCCTTCTTAAATACATTATTGCAGAGGCACAGCTGATCAGCTTGGCCTTGGTGCAGATGTAGGGCTGACTTAGTGCCGGAGGAGCTTTGAGAAGCTTCTCACAGGGGCCACTGTCTACCACTCCCCTGCTACCCAAAACACCCACCACTCACTCAAACCCAGGGCAGGTTCCCGGAACAGACAGCACTTGCTGTTTGTGTGAGCTCGCTGCTGAAGGATGATGCATCACGTTGGTTTGGAGAGGTGGACCACGGAGAGGCTGCCACTCAGGGTGCCAGGGGAGGTGTAGCACAGGGAGGAATCACTTGTCCATTTCTTCTACCATCCACAAACAGTTTACAGTGGATGCGGATTGGTCCTATTCCTTTCCTAGCTGCATCTCCCACAAAGCGTTCTGCAACTGTGTTATTACTGACCTCTTCGTGAGAAACCATCGTGGGGTTTAAGTGATCTACCAACTGGGAGGAGAAGTTGGGCAAGACAATACTGCCAGAACAAGGACTCTGGTTTAATGGAAACCAGGCAATAACTACCTTTACCTTTTATACATTACTACATGAACCTTTCATCTACTCTGCTCTAAGGACGATTTTTCCCATCTAATACCCTGCTACTAAATGAATTTTCAATGCAACCTAAGATAATATATTTCTTTACTTACCTTGTTTTATGATATTATAATTTTTGTATGTCTGGTTGCATGCAGTGATCTGCTGGTGCACAGGCATTGCATTGACATATGGGTTCCCCACAGCAGCAGTGTGCAGGAGTGCAATATCACATACAGAAATCTTTATAGTAAAACTCTCCTGCAAACTTCTAATATGAAAGGCAAAATGACCCAGAACAAAAACCCCAAACATCCAACTAACTATTATCCAAAACATTTCATAGAGGATGATGTTTTGAGTTTTGTCTGCTGTTCTTGAGTTGGTATGAGATGGAAAAATTCATCAAGTGATGCATTTTTCTCCTATACATATGTGGTTTTGTACACAAGAGCAAGCTGCTCAGACAGATGCAGGAGGACCAGGCAGAGTGGGGCAGGAGCAGGCAGAGGTATCGGTGTTTACCTTACGAACACAATAACCACAGTGCCCAGTATCATCCTTGTATTCTCGGGTGCCTTGGGCCTTGCTGCTGTGTAGCACTGGTTCCTGAGAGGAGCAAACCCAAGAAATTGAAGCTTTTCTTACATATCTTTGACTGCACAGACCGCATACTGAGTAAATTCTCTATTAGTGTGCTCCTCCATTGCAACCTTTGTGCGAGGAACTGATTTATTTGCTGGTTAAACATGCAGAGCAGTAGCATATGTGAAAGCATATGCAAGAAATGTAAAGTGTATGTTTTCCATTGTTTTTTTTTTTTTGTTTTTTTTTTTGTTTTTTTGTTTGTTTGTTTGTTTTGGTTTTGCTTCTTTTTTTTAATGGGGTTAGTTGCCCTCGGAGAACACTTGTTTACATGGTAGAGCAGCATGGGGAAAACAATTTGCCTTTGCTAAAGATGAATTTGTTTTTTTGTGGTGTTCATACCTGAGTCATAGAGGGGTGGATATTCAGTACACTGCCCCCAAAAACTACCTGTGTGAAGTCAACTGTCTGCTGCAGAGGAGGATTTGGATGGTGCCTCCAGGCTCCCTATGCCTTTTGAACAAAACTCAGAGTAAAGGGCAATACAACAGAGAAGAAATGTCAAGCAGTGGTGCGTTTTGAGCCTGAGGATGGCACGTGGAGGGAATTTCCAGCTGCAGCGGTGCTGGGAGGGGCAGAAGAGACACTTTGCAAATCCCCAAGCAAGGAGCTCTCTGAGCCCCCCGGCTCTACACAAGCCCCACTTTATTAAGCAGGCAGCCTTGAAAGCCATCTACACTTACTGTAGGTATTGGGTTTGTGGTATTAGATGGCCTTTTTTTGGTTTAGTTACTTTTTCTTTCTGTGTGTGTGTTACAGAAATGGTGGAGATGGTTCAGAGTGGTGCAGGCAAGGTGGGTGCCTAACAGGGAGAGAAGCCAGCAGTGGTGGCTGTGTGTGTCCAGGCAGTGTTAGCAATGCTTTCTCTCATCTCCGCAGGATTTTCCAGGGCTCTTCAAAAGGCGAAATTTGGGAAAAAGTGACACAGCAGCAGTTTAAGGACCGCTGGAGGTTTTTAGTGGCGTAGAGCTTTGCTGTGAAGTGACGTATAGAGACAAACACTGGCCCTGGAGCCAGTCTAAATTTATCACTGTGTCACAATAGATAGTTAAATTTAAATGTGTGTCCAGTACTTGCCATTTCAGTAGGTTGCAATCAGCTTGAATTGATATTACCTGAATAAATCAGAGAACTGAATAGCACATCCATTTCCTATACAACAGAGCAGTGCACATTATCCGAGCGTGAAAGGAGTTGATGCAGAGGCTCTGCCTGGTGTTATTGTAACCACAGCTCAAACTGCAGTATAAAAGAACAAATTTTGGTATATTGTGGACTCCTCCAAAATGAAAAGTTCTAGTCACTGAAGTGTCCAAGCTGGTAAATTACTGTGATTGCTTGTATAGAGATCACATAATCTGTTGGATGGCTACTGAGCAGCTGTATGTACCATCATCTGCCCAGGCTGGCCCCATTTACATGACTATGGACAGGGCATTCTTCATAGTAATTAAAAATGTCAACCAATTTGATGCGGCTGCATTTGGTCTTGGGACAGGTCAGCCTTGGGCAACACCCAGCGGTTATGCCTCCCTGTGGTACATATGTATTTTTTCCTAGGGAAGTTTTTTCTTCTTGCTATTCCAGGTCTTATCTGGAGTGTGTTTTTGAAGTGGATTTCCTGACGGTCCCCACCTACTATCCTTGGGTTCATGCTGTGGAACTGCCTTGGGGTGTCTGTGCTGAACTTCTTTGGGGTGAAACTCCACTGGATGATGTGCTCCAAATCTCTGTTAAGGCTCTCTGGTTGCTCACAAGCGTTTAGTCCATGGGACCAGGTTGGACGTAGTCTGCATTAAAATTCCCCAAATGGGTGTGCTATGGGTGTTGGCTCCTGGGTGCTGCTTTGTTTCATTCTGCAGGTGCACTGGCATTGCTGAGCTGCGTTAACTAGCATAGGCTCTGGGGGAGGTGCCTGGAGCTGGATGGTGTATGTGCACCCCAGGACATGTCATGTGTCCAGTGTGGGGAAAGGAGTGACTCTGGTTGTCTCTGCTTTTTCTGCACCAGGATATTTCCATCCATTGTGGTGTAAGAGTGTCAGATGAGGGAGGAGGTCTCCTTCCATGTTGTCTCTTCACTCTGGACAGCCTTTAATTGCATACTGTCCTCTCTGCTCATTGCTACTTTCCTACAAGATACTGAGAAAAACTCTGGACTATATCCACCTGATTTGATTTTGTTTGGGGAAAACAAACTGCTTCCCATCTTACAGCTCCATCAGCTTTGTGAAGTCCTTTTTGCTTGAGTTTGTGGGTTTTCTTAGACATGTAGGTAGATAATCTTATCTCTGCTTTCCTCTTCTCTTTCAACCCACCATGAATCTTCTGTTGCTGTTGTGCCTCATTTGTTTCTTCCTCTGATTCTCCTCATTAAATAAATTGAGGCCAGAATATTCTGTCATATGAACGCTAAATTAATATATTGCAGCCCAAACTTCAAAAAAGGAGAAAGAATTTAATTACAGCGATCCACATCCTCATTCCACTATGGTCAGTGATAAAATGGCTATTGACTTAATTGGGAACAAGGCACTGCTCCCCCTAATTTCATGTTGCTTCTTTGTTATCATTAATAAATTGACTTTCCCAATTTGTATGGTGAGCAGTTGTTCTGGTTGGCCAAAAGCTTCCCTCTTTGTTGGTATAATGGTTAGGGAGTTTTCATGGCTGTAGGCCAGCAACCTCCTTGATTGAGCTAGTACAGGGAAGTACCACCTCCATCGGGGGAAATCAAAAGAAGCTCTGCAATATGAGATAGGAAATAACATACCAAGTGGGTATAAAATGCATTCATTTGGCTCTGACATTTTTTTGTTTAAGTTCTGAAGAGAAAGCCATATGGAGATTATCTTTCTGTTTTATATATTGAAATACAGGAGCTTGGGGGCAGAATTGTAAATGATGCAGTTATGAGTTTACTCTGCACTCATAGGTATGTTCCCTTATCTTGTTATATGGCTGCTTCTAGGAATCAAATATTTAAGTTTACATTGCGCTACTTTTGATGGCTGGAAGCCTTCGTTTTTTCAGATGACGCTATACATCAGGTTTACACTTCTCCTGGTAGTTTAAAGGAAAGGGAGAACATGCTCTCATGACTCTCAACAAGACCTTAAAACTCTCTGGCACTCTCTTTTCCTGGAGGACAAGATATATTCTGATTATCTACAAGTGTATGTTTTTCAGTGACTGCAATTTCTGGTGCTGTCTGGAAAGCAAGGCTACTTATTTTGATAGAGAGAGGGTTTCCTTCGTTCTTGACTTCAGTAGAAAAAAAGAAAAGAGGGCTTCAGTTCTGTTTTCCTCTTCAGCATATACAGTGTCATTATACAGTAAACATGTTATTCCCTTTTTCTCCTGAAACACCCTTTCCTTTCAGTCACTGGATGTTGTGGAAGCGTTTCTGGCAAGATAGTATCTTTGTTCTGCAAACAACAATGAACTAGAGGCAACGCTGAGGCCAGATTTGAAACATTTCATTGAAAAAAGGAAAGGGCAAACTTTATACTTGTTATATCAGTTCAGGAGTCATGATCAAAGCACATCACAGACTGGATTTTTGTTTGTTTTTCTATCATGCATCCTGGCTTTGCTATGTTCCCGTGATCTGATGGAGTAGGAACGAAGAGCGAGTTGTGTATCTGCCAGGCTTTTGCTGGAACAGTATCTTGCCGGGGGAAATGCTGTGTCCCCACAGAAAGCGGTGCCCACTGAACTGCTGCAGAAGAGGGGATTTGCCGACTGAGAGGGGGTTATTTTGTGGAGGAAGAGCAACGAGCTGCAGCCGCAGGTGCCTGTGTTGCCCCACTGCTTCAGGTGATGTGGCAGCCCTGCCCGAGTCCGGCCCCCGCCCCACCGTCCACTGCATTTACTCCCGGGGTGCGTGGATGCGGAATCAGGGCCATGTTGCACACGCTGATCTGAACCTGCTGTAGTTTCCCCAAGGCTGCGTCCCACCCTGAGCTAAGACGTATGGCATCCTTCAGTCAGGGGCCACAGAAAGTCACCTCTGTCCTGGCAGAACTGCCCTGCAAAACACGCGTGTCTGTGGTACCGGCAGAAGACGGGCGCTTGTGTGCACCTCCTGGGCTTCCTCTGCGGCGTCACGAGCTGGCTGATGTCTTCGTGGCCTATTTGTCACCCTGAGACTAAACCAAAGGAGCGAGAGGAAATTAATAAATGTTAATATATGCTAGTTTAATTGAGAAGCGCTGTTTTCATCAACTGCTGTTTGAAGAACAGACTTAAGTATGTTTGTAAGCTCAAACAAATGTTGGCTTTTTAAAGCTGTTGCACAAATACAGGAATCTTGCTGCCTTTAAAGAGGTTTAGAGTTGTGAACTGTTCAGAACCCAAAATCTAAGGGTGAGTAATGTAGCTGGGATTCAGTAAAGCCTATTAAAGATAATTATTTTCTACTTGGCAGCTTAAGCCAAGTCAGCCTTCAAATCCTGACTCATGCACCTTATTTTGTGGGTAGCTCGAGCACCCAGCCTTCTATGTTACTTGGAACAAGCAGAAGTGATCTTGATCCCATTGCTGTGAATATGTTTTTCCTGCAGATCTTGAAAAGGCTTCACCTCTGGTTTGAGGAGCAGGAAGAGCTTGTTCTGCGTGCTGCTGAGGGAGTCTGGCTGTTCCTGCTGCTCTCCTCACCATCCCCAACACAGAGCAGTGCTGGGGCAATGATCATCGCATGGAGGAATGTGATCTCTGAAAGCAAAACTGAGAGATACGTTTACAAATATTTGAGAAAAGTACTGCTTTCCCAGGGAAGCAGGCTGAGATGTCCTTGCGTCCTGAAGCTCAAGTGACAACATCCGCATTAGAAACGTTTTAAGAATTATTTTTAGGTGAAATCAAGGTTGTTTCTTTAAATTAATTACATTTGAAAGGTAAAGTGCAACACAATGTAAAAGTTGTAAACCGGAGCAGCTTTTCAAGAAAGTCTGAAGGCTGTGCACCTGCTTTTAAATGTAGTCATGGTTACTTGGCTCCTGTCTTACTGAAAAGTTTATGCCTAATCCACCAGGTAGGTAGGAAAGACAAGACCTATTTAGTACAACGAGCAGCTGGAAAACCTTGAACAAGCGTGCTTTCGGAAGGGATGCATATTAATAAATAACCATGACTTCAGCAGGTGAGCTCACGCACAGCAATATGTATGCCGAGCATCGCTGCCTCTTTCTCTGCATGCAAACCCCAAATAGGGTTGTTTTTCAGAGACGTGGTGCTCGAGGTATGGGAATTAGAGCGTCCTTGAGTTCAAAGTGAAATCCCCGCTTGAAAGCGGGATATGAGGGTCCTTGTGTTCTGGTTAATTAATTCTTGTGATTTCCTATGGAAATGGCCCTTTCATAATTTCATCGGTAGCAAAATTGAAACGTGGTCCCTACTCGATAGCAAGAACAATAAGCTCATTGTGATATGCCATATCACACTAACTTTTCTTAAATATAACCCCAGATTCAGATCTGTAATATTAGGCATAGCATGCCGATTATGCTCTCTGAGACCTTTGCAAACCATTTTTCTCCAGTTGAGGCAAAACCTGGAAAAACAGACCGTCCTGTATCTCTGATCTCCCAGGGAGAGGGGACAAGCATCCCTTGTCCTAGCGCAAGGATGCTCGGGGCAATGCATATATTTGTATAGCGCTTTCCACCCTCCTCCCTGCCTTAACCAGGGTTTATTTTAACCTACTCGGGGTTCAATAGCAAGCAAAAACCTTTTGCGACTGAAGCGCAGCATTGAGCCGCCGGCGCCGGCTCTGTGTTTGGACTGACACGGGCTCTGTCTGCGCACAGACCGCTATTGATTTGGCCGGTACAGATGCCGATTCACGGGGAAGGGGCTGGCTAACAGCGCCCGTGGCTGTGGATTGTGCGGCAGTGCCCGGGGTTGATATCCTTCCCCTTGGGAAAAATGGGCCACTTCAAAGGCGTTTGTGTATCAAACCCCAGCTGAGGGGCAGGGAAACAGAAACCTGCGTTATGGGGGCTTTTCTGTTTTAAAAAGTGTGCAAGAAGGGGGGTTTGTGACTCTGGGCGGATTAATTTCAAGTTGTGGTTTTTTCCCCCCCCCCCTTCATACTAGTGCATTTAGCAAAGTTAAACAAAAAAGGCAAGAAGCTGCTGGATGTGGTCCCGCTGTGTGAGATATTTCAGGCAGCCCTGGTTGTGTCCAAGAGTAGCTGCGAAAATCTAAACTGGGCAAAGCATCCACTGTATGCAGAGTCTAAGGACATCTCCTGAGGGTAGTAATTTTCAAGTAAATAATCTGATGTAGTTTTTTATTTTAATCACAAACAGCATTGGGAAACTTTAGAAGATATATCACCCTCATTTCTTGAGGTGCTTTTACAGAAAAACTAGGAGGTGGAGAAGCAATCAGACGTGCATGAAATCATAACTTTTCTTTCTTTGGTTGCATATTTATGTTAAGTAAATATTCTTTATGCATAAGGCTCTTACGACCAAAAGAAAATCTTTATGAAAGAAGATGGCAGAAATATTTCAGATGGTCTTCTAAAGTTTGTAGATAACTCAAAGCCGCAGTGCTCTGGTATTAATTCTGGTGTAAGAAGAGGTAAATCAGAGTTTGGGAACAGTTTCTCTAAATGCATGGGGAGGGTCTCATTTCACTGCCTGAGGGTCATGGGAAATGGAGAGGAGCCGCTATCTTAGGAAGATTTTGACCAGGATTCTATCAGTAGGAAAGATGCAGAGGACCAGCTCTGGAAGGCAGGGGAGGTGGGATTTACGTTGATCACTGCACACAGCATTCAAGGCCAGAGGATAAGAGAGTAAGCGCTGGTATAAATTAAGCAAACAGGGTGGTGTGGAGCCTTGAACAAAGCAGTGATTAAAATTAGGAGGCGTTGTTCCCATCTAGAGCAGCCCAGAGAGCCTGCGTGGTCTCCTGGGCAGGGGTGGTGGTTAGAGGGGACATTTGGGAGGAAGAGTGAGGAGGGAGGCAGCACTCTGGGGAGGGCTTTCAGGAAAGCAGAGCAATGTGCGGTATTGGGGGGGCTGGGGACAAGAGAAGTGAGCTTTAGGACTATAAAGCTTGATGACTACTAACAGCTGCCTGCTACAAGTGCTCTGCAGAGAGCTGTGGTGGTTATTTTCCCACTCTGTTTTTTATTTGTCTTTCCAGAAACAGGAAGGCAATGCCCAAAGTCTAATGCAAAATAAAACAGAGCAGTTCTTGATCATGCCACACCGTCAAGTGGAAAAATGTGGTAACTGGGACTCCAGTTTAAAGCACATCCTGAGCCAAACCAAAGAGGAGCCTGGCTCCAGGTCGTGTGGCGGAGCCCTCAGGGTTGCCTTCAGGAGGGGACCTGAGTGAGATCTGCTCAGCAAGGACAGTTGATCAGAAAAAGTGATTTTTTTTTTGTAGACTTTAGAGTGGCTGTGCTGTATTGAATGTGTCTTAAGTGTTTGAAGTTCAGCTGCTTGTTAGGGCGATGGGCAGGGTCCTGTGTCCTTTCCTTACCAGAATTGCTGGGGCTCATATAAGATTAACTATGCTGGTGTCACACCTAGGTGAAGAAAAACTGGCTGATCCAAATACTAGATTCTTTTAGAAATGTTGGTAGGAAAAAATTCCTGTATTTTTTTTCCTTCTTCCAGCACCGAATTAGTCAGGGTGCCTGGGAAATAAAACTGAGTCACAGTGTTTACTCCCCGTGAAAAGCAATGCTCGTGTTTTCCCTTCCCTGAGGTTAGGCTTTTGCAAAGGCCAACGCGTTACCGTTACTCGCTCCTTCCGCAGCTCCCGGCCCCCGAGTGCACCGGCGGCAACGGCCGGGGGGAGGTGGGGGCTGGCCACCCATCGCCCCACGGCTGAGCCCACCGGCAGCGGAGTGGGGAAATAATGATGGGAAGAGAAACTACTGGCTGTGAAGGCTGTGGTTCGGCTTTGAGATGCATGCTTTATTTACCGATTTTGGTATATAAGTAGTCAGAAACAGCAGGAGAAGCAATACTCTCTTCTGAAAAGATCGAGGCACCTGGGGCTGGGGATCCAGCTGTGCTCCGGGAGAGGCTTCCCAGCAGTCAAGCCCAGCCCAGTGCAGCGTGGTCACCCACTGCGTGGGCTTCTCTGAAGAGCAGCGACACGTCCCCCTTGGCACCGCAATACTGCTCTGAAGTCCAAGACCTTGCTCAGACATGAAGAATTGGTTTGTAAGTTGGTAGGTGCCAGCAACATCTGGCGCGTTGTGCTACATTGATGCTCAGAGTGAGGGGTGGCATCAGAACCGGGCCAAAAATAGGAATTTGTTTTTTTGAAGGCCTTCTCTGAAAGGCAAGTGGTGCAGTTACCAAAAGCAAAGTTGGAATAAGGGCTCAGTGCCCCAACAGGGTCTTGGATGGCTTGTGGAGCTGTGATTTCACAAAAAGTTCTGCACTCACCGGTTCCTGGAGAGGAACAGGGTGCTGTGCATGGGCAGGCTTCCTGCCACCATGGGTATTTGTACTCAAGGCATGCGCTTTTCTCTCAGCCATCTTCCTTTGTTCCCCACGTTAAATTAGGACCATCCTGTCTGCAGCACATCTTGCCCTCTCATGTTGTGCAGTGTTACTTTAGTCTCTGGAGAAATTCAAGGGAACAAAATGCTGTATTTTTCATGGATTATCCCTTTTTTTTTTTTTGGCAAGCTACCTTGCGTGGATGCTGAATCCTAAGCAGTGTTGGTGGGTGAGGTGGGTATTCCCTAGAAGCTGACGTTTTTAGTGTTGCTCCTATTCTGAGCACCCAAATGCACAGAAGAACAATGAAGCCCAAACACATTATGCAACCGCTGACCTTGATCAGGTTCAAAATGATCTTAAACGTTAAACAGTAGCAAGCGTTACTTTTATTGTGGGAAGTATTTTACGCTGCATTCAAGCATGATTGCTGTAGTCTGGGGTCCGGGTTTGACTTTATTATGCTTCAAGTCTTTTAAGTTAATTTATCAAAATGACATACAGCTCTGGGGGCAGCTCCATGGTATATGATTGACTAAATAATACTCTGGATTTCTGAAAGGCTTTTAGAGTTCACTGCTTTCACACCAGGTGTATTTGTTGTTCTAATGCAGGTCACTTCCTCTCATAGTCGCGCCATCCTCCAAGCAGAGCCTAGTACGAACAGTTCCTAATGACATAAATTGGATTGCAGGGTCAAGCAGTGATGTCTGAAAGGCTTTTTTTCTTATCCAAATGCTGTTGAGACAGTTGTTTTGTTTCCTTTTGACACACACATCCATTTTCAGATGCGATTAACAGATTAAATGACAAATTTTGGTAAGAGGTTTGGAGGTAGCTGTCGTTTTGCAGAGTGGCTGCAGGCACAGTAATATCGTTCTCACTTGAGAAAATTCACCTGTTGCTTTCAGTAGAAAATGAAATAACTTTTTAGACCTCTTAAGTATTACCCATGGCACAGAAATTTTAATTGTTGTCAGTTTCTGTCTACTAATGAAAGAGCATGAAATTTGAGTGTCCCGTTATAAATGTATTTGTGTTTCAGAACAGCGCTGAAGAGGAAAGGTTGAAGGGGAGTAGCAGCCTGGGCAGTGCTGTTTGGGACAGCGAAGTGAGGGCACTAACATCGTTGCAGGATGGGGCTTGCTGTTGTTTCTTCCCAGGGAATGTTGGCATCTCTAGTTCATTAAGTTCCAAAATAGGATTTTAGGCAGAAATTCCAGTTTCTGACAAGTTATTTGTCTTTATACCTAAGACAAGACGTATTGTGTTATGGAATCTGACAGGAATTTATTCTCCTTCCCCAGTGGTCTGTGGTTGTTACTGTACTTTGCTAAGTGATGATATGCTTGTATGCAGGGATTTCTTTCTTCCAAAACCTCTTTTCTAATACTTTTTTCTAGCAGCCCGCCTCAAAAGAGAATAGTTCCATTGTGAATGTGCCAAGGGCTAGGTAAGGAACAAAGGGATTAGAAACTCAGAGAAGAGGCATCTCAGGAACAGAGTAGATTAGATTGGGGGAAAAAAAGGTGGAGAACAGGCTCAGAGGTGCGAAGGAGAAGTGGAGTTGCCTGAGCCACAGTTTCCTTTTTTCTCTGAAGTAAAATTCACAGCCCTGCTTAGATCCCGTCACGTGTTACGTGCTCTACCAGCAGACAGTGCGCTGCAAGCGTTGGCCACGTACCGTCGGAGGTCGACACAACTTGATGACGGGGCGAACAGCTGTATTGCTGTAACAATTTCTATTTCAGAGAAGATAATGAAGCGTTTGTGAAGGCTCGAGAACAAGGTTGAGAGGAGAAGCTGTTCACACCAGGCGATATGCTGAACAATAAAGGAGCTTGGGCTATAGTAACATGCTGCTTTCAAACCTTACCCAGAGCTGAAATGAGGTGCTGAGAGTGCTTGGCACTAGGACATGATCGTTTCAGTCTGGAGGTCTCTGATCATATGCAAGGTAACTTGGAAGTGGGACAAGGTGATGAGATATCATCCCTGCCTGAGTGAGTACGTCCTGTGTTTTGTAACCTCAGCACGCATACAAAGCCAGAATTGCTATCACTTGTGAACAAATACACATCCTATAAGCAACAGAAAAATATAAGCTCAGTAGGAATTGTGGGAGTAGCTCCTGAAGATCGTGCATGAAGATTAAGCTGGCTCCAGCTGACATTGATAGGAGTGGTATAGTAATTCTTTTCATCCCTTCTCATAATTGCAGATGCTTTTTGAGATATCTTGATGAATATTTTTGCAAACCTCCTGAGGGTGACATCTGCTCCTAGTAGGAGGCTCTGAAATTGTAGGTTTCCTTTACTGCCACTGTGCAGTCTGTAAGGTCTGCTAAATCTTCCTTGCTTAGTTGAAAATGGAAAGTTGATTAGCTCAGCGAGTACAGAGAGTGTGGGACTGGTGATGTAATCGAAGAAGCCATACATTGTGTCAATCACAAATGCCTCCGACCGCTTTTCAGGTCAACTTTTCAATGTCCGTGCCTGCCATAAGTCTGAAAAATCAGTGCCCTGTGACATGCTCCACTCAGGCTCCTTTGGCATTTGCACTGCCTGCAACTGCTGTAGTAGATTAGAGCGTATGGTACTCAACCGGGGAGCGGGGCTAATCTGACAATAAATGTGTATTTTAAGCGTAGCTGCTGCATTGCATTAATGTTGTTTATCTTGCGATGGTAGCTCTACAGTGGCACATGACATGACCGATATTAATGATGTGGGAAAGACAGGGCTTTTTAAGGGGCCATGCTGGTGCAAAGTCGTGTGTGGTATAATTAGAGCGGTGTCTGGTCTGCTGATAAAATAAAGGCAGCTAATTGCCAACATTTTCATTTTCTTAGTCTCTCTTGCTCATCAAAGACTCGGCTCAGCTTGGTGAACATATTCCTTTCAGGATAAGGTAACTTGTGTGAAAGCATTTGCAAGATTAATTTCCACTTACTCTCAAGGGAGTTGGGGAAGTTAAAACAACCATGTACGCTTCCATTATTTTTTTCGAGCATACTTGCCCACTGGGGCTGTTTCTAAGATGCAGAAGCAGTAGGTAATGTAACTGTGTAAACAGAAAAATTTTCAAACTGTCAAAATATAGATGCAGAAGTTGCATCACGGAGGGAGGAGGGCAAGCCGAGCGGTGGCTGTGGGGCCTCCGGGGGATCGGTGCCGTGCGTTGCTGACACGGCGCCGGCACGCGGAGCGGGACAGGCGGCGGCTCTTGCACCGTGGGGGCCGGGAGATGCGGTGCCAGATCAGGGGAGTGATGCTGAGATGCAGCGACGGCCACCTCGCATTGACACCCCCTAGGCAGGCTTGACCTCTGGTTTTCCAGAGAAAATAACGTACGGCGCACCACCGCCGAAAAGCTGCCAAGCTGCAGCGACGGCAGGTGCAGATAAGGAGTCTGGGTGAATGAAGCCTCTGTTTTTTATGAAAAAACCATGCAGCGTGTCGAATAAAGCCAGCCTCTTCCCACATACAAGGCCCATTCGGAACTTTTCAGCTATCATTTATTTAGACAGGAAGTATATTCTCCTTTTACAGTAATTTATTGACCTATTTATAAAGGTCGCTACTTAAATTTGTTGGAGTGGGAAGACTGAGAAATGGAGACAAACAAGTAGCTAGCTGAAAAGCCAGCCCTTCTGGCATGAACCATGGTCCGTACCGTTTTCTAAACAGCAACGTTAGTGACGAGTCGGTTATTTCTGTTTTTCTTTCAGCTTATTGGAAGCCACGTGGTTCCTGTGCCACTACACGTACTCTGAGATTCCTGAATCCTCTGCTACTTAATAAAAATTTTGAAGTCAGTTAATGTTTTAATAGGGAGGAATTTTAAGCTTGGATTTAAAATCTGTTTAGAAGCATAAATTTAGTAGGCTAAGAAATAATGATTATATATAGAAGAGTACCATGATATGGAACTTCCTGAGTTTGTAAAGTCAATCCATTTCTGTGGAAATAACCTGGCATTGTTAGTGTCTTCCTCAAAGACTGATGCCAAGGTTCTGTTATTCAGTAGATATTTTTCTGTGATTAAAAAAAAAAAAAATTAGAATATAGGATTTTTGCCAGTCTGTATCACATTTAAGTCTCTTAAATCCCCTGTGTACCCTGTATCTCTCTTAGGCAGAATACCAGAGGCTTGGGGGAAAGTGCTAAACCCATGAAGCTGACGCATAAGGTAATATGGCCATAGGCTTCACCCTGATCTCTAATAGCAAGAGACTGCCTTTGCTACCAAGGTTTACAGTTTAATATCGCTTCCGAGATGTGCTGTCATTAAGCATGACTTTGGAACTAAATCCTGTGTCTTGTTTTATCTTCAGGACACTTTGAGGGCTTACAGTGTTTATAGGCTGGAAACCAGAAGTTTCATGGCATCACAGAGATTGCAGTTACTACAGTGCATTAATTCTCATGCTCTCTCAGCTGTAGTGAGATGAGACAGACCTCTTTCACTTCTACCGCACTACTACTGTATACTAGAAACACCAGAAAAACTGAATAGAGCCTACTCAGGATTAGTAAACATGGGGAAAATTATACTGCTTTTAGTTGATGCTGCTTAATTTGTTTCTGGGGGATGTGGAGTTCCTCCCAGCTTTCTATGTTATGTAATGGTGCCATGTAAATTGATGTTGTTGGCTTTTTGGGTTATCTTTCAGACCTTGTTCTTCAATCTTGGGAGACAATTTTCTTCATAAGGTCCTATGTTTTACCTATTGTAGGCTCTGCTGACACACTGGATATGTCAAAGAAAATAAGAAGGGTCGTAAGAGTATTATGGAGCAGTGTTTTCTGTCTCTGTGGAGCGCACATTATAAATCTCTCATCCTGTTCTATCTCTTTGATTGCAAGAAGAGTAATTGTAAGGATCAAGTCATTTAGGAGGGAAAACCAGGTTTGAAATTGTGAAGACAACTTGCTAGGAGGTGAAAGAGGGACAAAAGTTTAACTGCCTTTAAGGTGGAGCTTAGCCTTCAGCCCACTGTGGATTGAGGACTTTCTTCATGGGGGGCAGCAGCTGCAGCTAATGGCACCCCTCACCCTTCCTCTGCCCTGGAGAAGCTGTGCTTCTCCATCCAGGGTGGGCTCTGTACTCCTGGGTCTAAGTAAAAATTAAAGTGCAGTCTGCCCTTACAATCCCAACATAACTGAATAGGAGCACAGGGGCTAGAAATGTCCACTTCAGCAGATATCTGCTTGAAGAGACTTAACACACAGAGGGTATAAATTACATAAAAAGTGTTTGTTGCTAAACTGTGATAAACTTAGCTATAGGGAAGCAGCTGGTCCTTTACTGTCTGTGAATTTATTTGTGTTTCTCTAAAGCTCTAGCCAGACAGTGGCACATTTATAATTTTTTAAAATTAGATGAAGGGTAGAAAGAGCCATGTTAGATTTGAGATGTGAGGTTTTCCAGTGGGATTGCTTCAAAGTCATACAGCTAAGGTTACCCATCTACAGAAAGCCCTTCTCCTTCCTTTCATTCTGTGTTTGGATGCCTCAATTTCCGTGGGAAAGGGCAGTGTAAACGAGTGAGCCATGCAGAGCAGCTCTGCAACTTCCAGAAAAATGGTTAAGCCTGGAAGTGGAGATGCCAATTTAAAAACTATTGCTGATTCCCTTTCATGGACCAGTGGTGGCCATGGCCACCGGCACTCAGTAATTGCTAGGCTTAACCATAGCTGCAAGCCTTCTGCCAAGTCTCCCATCAGACCGCTCATATAAGTATGCAGAAACATTCTTCACTCCAGAAACAGACATTTTGGTTCAACAGAACCTAATTCCATTCAGTTTGATACTGAACTCATGATGTTTTATTAGAATTTGTATATTTAAAGTCAGTGTATTTTCTCTTCACATGTTCTGTAAGCCACAGATTTTTTCAGTGTTCACACGTGACGACCTGGTAGAGGCCTTTGGTTGTGGCTGTTAGAAAGAAAACATACTTTCAGAGGCATCTAAATATCTTCCAATAATTAAAATGTGAGCTGAGAAGTCTAGTGTTGTTACAGGCAGAGGAGCAAGGTGCAAGCCAAGTGGTTGCCCAGATGGTGAAGGCAGCAGCGGGTGAGCTGGGAACTGTTCCTGCCTGCCTTGAGACACGAGCTGTTGCTGTGGCCATGCTTAAATTTCTTCCTTCCCTGACAACTGTGGGACAATAGTATGAGCTGGATATTTTCCACTAAGATAATCAGAAGTGAAATGGTTTATAAGATTATAATTTAAAATACTATCAGTAGGTTGGATTTGATGTGCCTGTGTATGCACTGTGTCGTCTTAAGCTGCCTGTAGATCTGAGAAAGATGCCATACTCCTATGTGATAACTGTCTCACCTCTGGCTTTTCATCCTTTTTCTATTTCTGCTATAATGATAATATACTATAGACAGTTAGTGTCCACTTTGTTACTATGATTTTTCCCTTTATTGTTAGGTGGAGAGCTGACTAGCACAAATACATATTTGATGCAAACCTCCTGGAGTAGGACTGAAGAAACTGCAGAATGTTCATGAAGAGATACAAGGCTAATGTGAGGAAGAGGCAGCATGTTGGCTATTGGAGTCATGTGTGTCTGAAACCCACTCTGAGTATTTAAGGGCACATCTTCAGTATGCTGCTAGCGAGGTCTTGAAAATTCTCTGTTTATTCTGAATCCAAGATCTGTGTTCACGCATCCCATAGACCTGCTAATGCCTCTCTGAAGGCAAATAAGAGGCCAGCATTGGTGTCTATAAAGTGCTGTGTGTGGGTGGGGTTTGGCTGGTATTTCTGAAGTGGGTGGCTGTTGTGGGGCTAGAAATTCAAGCAAGAGCAGGGCTAAGCAAACAGACTGCTCTGACTTATCCTGAGTAGTCAATGGGATGCATTCTCTATGCCCAGCTCCCTTTTGCAGCCAGTTCAGCTTCCTTGTGTAAGGGAAAAGGCTGGAGAAGCAGTGTGTTTGTCACAGTGGTGATGGGCCCTTTAGGAGGGTTGGTAATCAAATACACCTGCAGCAGGGCAAAGCCCTGGTCTCATCTCAGCTGGGGGCAATTTTTTAATTTGTTTGTGGGGCTGGAGAGCACGTAAGTCAGCCCAGTTGTACCTGGAGGTCTTAGTTCTCAGGTTGGGGACAGGCCAGAAGGTGCTCCCTAAAAGCATGGGAAGACTTCACTAACTTGTGTTCTTTGAAGCAAAGGAAAAATTGTCCTGGAAAACAGGGAAGGGTGAAATGGGAATCAGACTTGCTTGGATTGGAGGTAAGTCCCAGTAGCTGTGGAGTAGAGAGCTCTATGGGCAATTTAGGAGATAGTTGCAAACCTGAGAAAGAGTTGGTTTGTTTTTTAACTTGCATGGTCTTGGACTATATGTGTTTCATGGTATGGTTACAGAAAACTTGCCTGTGATCTGGAGTATAATTCATGAGTGGTGAAACTGGGGGCAGTGGTAGAAATGAAAGCAGGGATTAGGGAATCCTGTTGTTGGTCTCTAGCTTTGCTATCTATCAGCAATTAAATAGAAAGCAAAATGCAGCAGATGAAAACAACTTGCCTTAAAGTACGCAATTGGTGTACACAACTTCATGAACAGGTTTTTTTCTCTTTCTGAACTGGCCCCTGCATTAAACTTTTCTGAGATCCCTCATTGGCACTCGGTTTGAAGTCTCAAGGCTCAAGTAATTTTTTTCTGCAGTAAGAAATGGCAGGTGATGCAGTAACCTTCAAAACATATGAGTAACACCAGTTCTTTGTCAGAAAGCCATATAGCTGAAACGGCTTGGCTAAACTACCTGAAGTCAGAGTGCAGACAAAATGCAGTTGGTCACAACTCAAGTTTTATAGGTGTGTAAAAAGAATGGAGCGCTCTCTGATGGGTTTTAAAGGCTGGTGAAATGAGTTACTGACAACTTGTCTTGGACTACAAAGCCAAGTCTGGAAAATATCTCTGGAAAGGGTGAGTCTGTATTGGAATTCATTTGCGTTTTGACCAGCTGTGAATGAACATGTACTCAGCTGTGTATGGGGAAGTGTGATATAGAAAAGGTCATCCTGAAGGCGTTGTAAAGGAGAATGAGCTAGGTTTTGACTTGAAAATTGAAGGTTTCCATTTTATGAGTCAGTGTTTGCCTTTTTCTTTGAAGAAAATTTGGGCTGTAGTGGTAAAAGTGTGTTTATAGTTGGAAAAATCTGAGATGTCACCTGATTGGGAGCAAAAGGATGTCTGGTTTAGTTCTCAGTTCTTGCAAACCATTGTATCATATAATTCCTTCTGTAAAACGTGTCATGCCCTGCCTTAGAGTGCTAGGTTGTAATTTTTTCTTTTGCTCTTGCTCTGGGAGGACAGTTCTGGGATTCGTGGGATGTTACAAAACCTTTATTGTCAACCTGAGTCTACTCTGCCCATGTTACTCTGTTTTGGTGCCAGCATTGTATTAAACAAGTTCTGTTTTTTTTTTGTTTGGGTTTTTTTTGTTTGTTTTGTGGAAATATATTCTATCTCCTTGGTAATGTATGTGTAGTAAACAACTAAATGCCCTGTTAACCTTTATTTTCTGAGTCTAAATAAGTTCAGTTTCTGAGTCTGCCCTCTGAAGGTGGGCTCCCTGGTTACTGTGTGTGCCTGCCTCTCAGCCTCTTTCTGTTTGAAATCATCTGTACAGAGGAAGTTCCTGTGGCTTTCTCATCAGGCACTAATGCAGATCTTTCTCCGTTTCTGGAGAGACCCTGCTTGTGATACCGCCTGGCTGTCGTGTAGTGTTTTCATGAAAAAACCCAACTGCTGCTTCTTTACTTCTCCCTGGTTTGGTCTTTGGTTTTTCAGTGTGCTCTCCTGTGCTGCAAACTTATTCCTCAATTCAGTTTCTCATTTCCCGGGTAGTTTTTTTTACTACATTTTGGTGCCAGATATATTTTTCTGGTGTAAAATCTGCACATAAGTACCTGCAAGTCTCAAACTGTCCATATTGCCCCTCTGCTATTATATCCTTACTCCTGCTGTCTGAGCTTCAGCATTGTTCCCAACAACTTCTCTAGTCTTTGTACCATTTTATGACAATCCGCAAGGTATACTTCATGCATCATTTCTGCCAGACATTTACTGGGTGTGCATCCTGTAGATCCTGTGTACTTCTATGTTTGTTGTAATTCACAAATGTTTTCTCAAAACTATAGTATTTTTTTTTCCCTGTAGTGCTTGCTTATCTTCAGAGAGAAATTGAACAAAATCCTCAAATCTCCTTCCCTAATGAAGTGTCCTGTTGTTTTGCACTCTGAAAAATCCCAAACTTCTTGGGTTTAAACTCTTTTCTTCTTGCTCTCCTGTTCCACCACTTTAGCTCATCTCTGTAGTATAGCAGAGCTCAGAGGCAGGAGGATACCTTTGTTCTTTAGAGCTGTGCTACTCTTGGTGTATAGCCATCTCCTGAACACATCAGCAATCTACAACCAGACAGCACAGTCTTCAAGCAGAAAAAACCCGACCATACAGCAACATGGTAGTGTTCATCTGCACCAAAGGAATACGAAATGGGGAAGGGACAAGTCCCAAGCAAACTCTCTTGGTGATTTTGTTGTTCTCTGCTTCTTAACTTCTCAGCACGGATAATTGTCTTTTTGCGTTCCTGTCTGAAAGCCAACAAAACCACATTGATAGCTTCAGTTTTCTGTTTGAGAGCGAGCCCCTCCATGCCTAAGAGGAGCCTTAAAAATCTTAGCAGGTACCATCCTCAAGACGTATATGGCTATATGTCTGAGTTAATTTCAAAGTGTCTTCCATAATCCAGATAATAATCTACTATTCACAATTAGATGTAGTTCCAATTTGTTGAATGCTCAAGCAATTATTTTCTTTGGTAATTGAGTTCCCCATAGAATTCCAGTGTTCTGATCTCCTGCTCTGAAAACTAAGCATATTAATTTGAAAAGCTACATGAATGCCTGGCCAGGATAATGGCAGCAGAATAATTGCAAGGAAATCTCTTACAGCAGGCTTATTTTCATCTAATAAAGCTTTCCCTGATGGTTATGCTGCATGCCGTGAATATGATACAAGCTCTACAGTGTGCATGTGTGTGCTTGCATGTGCTGCTCAGTTGAATTTTAACATTGAGGTATCTTCCTTATATTTTTTAATAAGTTTTTAAAGATCTGTTTCTCAAACATTTACCATTCTAATCTTTTCATGATGAATGATGGGTGAGAAAGGGAAAGGAGCTGAGAAGTGACACCTTCTGCCTGCAGGATTTAAGCCTGTATAGTATGCATTTACACACATTGTAATAAAAGTTGCATTTCAGTCTCCAAATGAAGTTGAGATTGTCTTCTACTAGATGTAGGGTAAATGCTTAGTAAGGGATCAGAAGCCTTTACAAAGAGTTTATAGCTCAGCAGAGCAACAAAGGAGAGGAGAAAACAGATGTAGGGAGGCATGAAGCTACCCCCAGTGTCACACAGCAGGCTGCTGGCAGAGCCTCAGCTGTCTGAGTCTGTGCTGTTGGCGTTTGATAACTGTGAGTATAAGCCTTGATCCATCATGGCAGTGATCATACTGTCTGGTTTACAGTAAGTGTCTGGTTTGACTAGGTAATTCCATTTTAGTTCACCAGTTTAAGTTGATATCAGAAACCTTTTTTTCTCCTAGAGGGTTGCCTGCGAGGAGTATCTGTGTATGTTCAGACCAAGCAGCAGATGCCATTGTCATGTGAGATATGTCTAGAGAATGGTCTTCGAACCTTGAGCGCTACCTTATTAATTAGCACTGTTGAGTTCTGGGCCTGCAGTTGGTGAATGATTGGCTTGCTGCATTTCACACTGCTGGAATTACTCTCTATTTTCATTTTTTTGGGGTTATTGTTCCTTGGTTGTTTCACCTACTGTAGTCTTCTGTGAATTGGATGTTTAAATAACAAGTTACAGAAGATGTGAAGTGAGGTAATTAGCAGGGGTCCCTGGGAGGGAGATGGAGTTGGTGCTTGTCTTGCATTTCTAGCTAGGATCTTTTTTCTATCGTAACAGGGTCAAGGGGCATAGTCTTCTGCTTTCGGAAGAGCTGGGTGGCCAACTCCCATTGAAGTTGATTGCATTACATGACTCTCTATCTCTTGAGATCCCAAATGCATTTTGGGCCCATTTTCCTTTTATGTATGTTTTGTTAGTGTGACGGACTTAATGAGACCCAAGGATGCAATAGAAGTCAAATGACTTGAATCAACACAAGAGAAAAGGCGTCAGAAATATGGCCCACAGTGGAGCTGAAGTACTGTAGGGGATACACAGCTAGTTCTGAATGAAAGATCTGTCTTTTTCAGACTTGCTGCACCTCCCACTTTCCACAAAAAAAAAGCACAATCTATAGATGAATGCCTCCATAAATATTCTGTGTATGTCAACAGTTATGTAGCACTGTGATGTTAGATTTTTGTTATTTACAAGTAGCTGCTGTAGAGGTTTTGCACAGTAATCTAGTAGCTGGAGCGTTTCGTACAGAACTTTTACTTCCTGGCAATCGGATGACTGATGCTTCAGGTGTCAGATTTTCAAAGGAAAACTGGACATGCAAAACCCTGTTCAGGACCTCTGCTTTGCTCTGCCACTGACATTGATCAACTGAAACTATTTCAGAAAAGAGTCTTATTTTCAGAGTAAAAATTATAAGCAGCATCAGAGAAAGATCTTCCTTACCACTCTCCCCAGCACCTAGAGCATGGGCAGGCAGATCCCTGGACTGACCAGAAGTCTATACAATCGAGTATTTTGGTTGGAAAGGACCTACAGTTATCATCTAGTCAAACTGCCTGACCGCTTCAGGGCTAACCAAAAGTTAAAGCATGTTATTAAGGGCATTGCCATTTTTCTGTGGAAAATGCTGTCTGTAGTTCCTAGGATAGAGGAGGCTGGATTTGGCTCCCCATTTCTCGAGTCTTTGCATAAAGCATAACAGTGCTTTGCCCTGTCACACAAAACAGCTTTCTTCAAATGCCGTTATGTTTGCCTTTGTTCTGCTATGGTACTTTACTCATGCAGTGATGCGTGTTCACCTTGAGCTATGTTTGTAGTGACATAGAGACTGGTCATGTGTGTTTGCTGTGCAAAATCCCACTTTATCAACATTAAAACAAATGGGGATGTCAGGCTGTGCAGCTGAAAGGGGTCAATTTCCCCCCAGGATATGCTGGAATAGAGGGTGTCTCTGTCACTAATTCAGGTACAAATTTGACTGTATGCGATGACAAAGATATGCCTTTATACCTAATGCTGTTGCCTGATGCTCCCATCTAGATATCATGGTGTACTGTCATGCGGCAGGACCAGAGGCTGAAATCAAAGGACAAATAATCTTTGTCAGATATGAATAAATAAACCCAAGGAAAATACAGTGTACGTACCTAGCCACAACTTTGTGATTACATTTCCACTTGCTGGGTTGCCTTAATGTGATGTAATGATGAGAGGCTGGATATTGAGGCAGTTTTCTTCTGCAGTGAAGTCACTTTCAGTTTCTGCATCACCTCCCTTCCACCAATCATAAATGTCCTTGACAAAATCACATTTATTATATATACAAAAAACAACCCATCCCTGGCTTGCTTATTTTCTGTTTCCTGCCTCACTTTCTTGGATGGTAGAACAAACTCCCCATGTCTGATTGTCTGCGCAGGTATGTGTATAGAGGTGGAATCATAAATATTTACCTAATATTGAAGGTAGCATTTTATGTAAAGCAGAGGGTGAGCTGCAAAAGCTAAGCTGCTGGTTTTGCCAGTGGATTTTCCCTGGGTCTTTCTATTAGCAATGCTGCTGTTTTTCTTGGTAAGTTCCACATCTTTTCCCTGTAGGTATATTTGATGCATTGCTACCAATATTTGCAAAATGGTTTTGTGGGGGGATTTACAGGTTTTTTTTTTAGTGGAATCTTTATTTTGATGGACAGTAGCATCACTTGCTTTACAGAAGGCTTTGAAGATGATGGTGATCTTGAGGTCTCTTCAGTTTCCTTGTGCCCTCTCCCTCTTGCCGGCCCAGCTTGGGAAGGGTATATTTTGCTGAAACCCCCAGGGACCTTCCCCTCCAACAGCGGGAGGCATCTGAGGCAGCTGGCTCTGCTCCTTCCCCGCAGCCACCTTCCTCGTCCTACAGCAGGAGACATCTGGGCTGCTTGGCTGCTCTCCTCCACGCTGGCTGCTGACCTGACCCTGGGCCACCAACCCATTGCCCACGGTAGCACCCCACAGCTTCCCTACCCTTCCCACTCCTCGGTCACTGCTTCTTTGAGGATTAACCTTTTGGATGGTTTAATTCTGTTTCTGCGTGGACTGCAGTAACATGCATGTGTGTGCAACGTGTCTACCTGTACATGTGTTTTTTGACTCAGGCTGGTGGTTTTAAGTTTGGTGGTACTGGTCTCAAAGCCCATGTGTGGAGCTGTTCTCTGAGTGTAGCCCTCGTGTTGAAATGGGAGTTGGCATCCTATTTGGAGGAACTGGCTTTGATTTTTATGTGGTGGACTCCTGTGACTCTGTCCCCAAATTAATGGAGGAATGAAAGGTTTGCACATTCTGGATTTGTAGACTCAGAGGTCATGGTAGGTTAAGAAGAATTTACATTCTTTCAATTCTATCTCTAATGCGTTGGTCCCCAGGGAGTAGATGAACTGTGTCCTTAGGGCTGTCAGCAGCATTCTTGAAGAGAAAAAAATCCTTTGTCTTGTTCTTAGAAGCTAGATAAAGCTTGTCATGTAGGAAGGGGCATGACTGAGGCAGGGATGGAAAAGAACAAATTGCATGTGCTGAAATAAAGGGACTAACAAGATGAATCAGGCCAGCCAAGGATTCCTTGATGTTGTCCATGGTTGTGTCATACCTCTGCATAAAACACTTGAACCTAGTGAGGGACTGTGGAGTTCAGCTGGGTGTTTGGCTTCTTTGTTTGTTCGTTTTCTTGTGGTGTTTTTTGGGGGGTTGGCGGGGGAGTTGGGTGGCTTTTTTTTTTTGTACGCTAGTGTGATTTTTACAGCAAACACCAGAAACTGAATTTGTACCCTACACCAACAGAATATATTTGTTAATATATTTTGGCATTCAGAAGTAATCTGTGTCAAGTATTGAATATTTGCTTTCCACTCCACTGGCAAGTCCAAGGAAACGGCAGGATATTGGAGAAGCATTGATTTCTATGTATGCCATTAGAAGTGCATTATAAAGCTTGGCACATGGTTTGTCTTAATCCATCTTTTCATATCGTTTAGAGAAGAGAGATGAGTGGTGTCAAATCACCAAGTGCCTCTTCTGTTCACAGCTCCCGCATCTGAATGCAGGAGTGTCCGGGCATAACTGTTCTTCCAAACTCAGATTGGTGATCAAAAGCAAAATGAGCCACCGTCTTTCCAGCCATCTGCCAACTTTGGCAACTGCTGAGGTGAGGGATGGCCATCGAGACGTATCTTCCCTTACTTCTTGTATGACAGGATTGTCATCTAGCTTCTTAATGATGGGTAGATGTTGATTTAGCTGACTGTTCATGTTCTATATTCTAACAGTAAGCACTATAAGCGTGAGAGAAAGAAATATGGCAGTGAGACTGAAGGACAGAGAGGAGTGGGGTTTGGGAAGGGATGTTCATTACTCCTAAAAATTCACTTGTTTTGCTTTGGCTAAATAAGGTTTAGTGGGATAAATGTTACAGGATTTAAGGAGATAAATCCTGGGAGCTGCACTGTTCCTTATGGTGCTGCCTAGAGTAAGGTGCACAAACTTAACCCTGCTCAGTTTTCTGAGGTAACTCAGGTGGTTTTAAAATCAGGTTAATTTCAGATTTGTTGTTTTTGCTTGTATTAAAAGTTTTTCCGCTTCCTGCTTTGTGTTTTACAACCTGTTCCTTAGAGGTCTGATGCTTTCAGTCATGTCTGTCTTGTATTAATTTCTTGTGTATTATTTTTTTCTAGCTGGAAGAGGTATCACATGTCATTTCTGCCAGAGTTCATTTGCATCATCTAAGACAACTAGCATTCACACTGGAGTTGCCTTCTCACTGTGCCAAGTACCTAAATCAGTGAGATCCTGTATTGACAACACTCTTAGCTGTGATGTGTACTGACAATAAAAAGATGACCTTTGCATATAAGTGTGTGTAGAAGCACACACTTAATGTATGTATATGTGTGTATATATATATCTAGGATAAATTAAATGATGATTTTAAAAAACAAAACAAAACACAAAACCCCCCTAAAATTTGTCATGAGCCTTGCAAGAGATCTAGGCAGCTCTAATTATAAAGAGATGATAAGCTGTCCCTAATTAGTCTTGTGGCCAGATGACATGGTAACCTTAATTTTTAACACTCCTTGACTCTGGAGATCCACAGCAGTTGTAATTCAGAGTAAATGCAAAGACACAGGGCTTTTGTCTCAGTATATAAGGTTAGAGATAGGAATTTCTAGAATGCCACAGTTAAAGAAAAGGCATATTCAAACTGTTAGTAGGTTGAAAAATAAAAAAGCCTGGAGCTATATAACCTGCTAAACATCAACAGCTGCTTTCAAGCCAAAAAGAACAATATCCTGCTCTTCAGAAAGAAGCCAAGCTGGAATGCTAAATGAAAAATGAATTTTGAGGGGTAATTTTTAGAAATAAAACACGTGGGCCTGAATTCTTTCCTGATACTTAAAAATTATCCTATCTTTGTAAGGATAAGCTAGTTGCTTAGTTCCTGTCCATCAGCTGACACTACATACTCCAAGCAGGCAATTTCTTTCAGTGCTTTATTGACAAACCAGTTTTATCCAAATGCCGGGGGCAGTGTGGGTGCAATTCTGAGAGAGTGATGGGGAACTTGCTCACAATCACTGGGGACTTGAGGATAAATTCACCTGAAATCTTCTTTCAGCATGAGGGAGAGTTACCATGCAGTTTGTGTACACAGAGTAGGAAAAATCTAATGATAAAAGAAAGCATGAAGTAGGAATTGGAATAAGTATTTGCTTGATGCAAATATGCAAGCATTGAATCTGGTGAAAGGGCAACTTTGGAGAGCCTGAATGTTTGTCATAGCAAAAGGCCAGCCAGCTGATTTCCATCAAGAGAGGTGGTGGTGGTGGTGGTGTCTGAGTCATGTTTTCCTCAAAAGTTGAGGTGTGGTGAAAGTTATTTAAGTGCAGTAGTTTGCTGAGCAAGGCTGTGAGCGTAGTGTTAGTCAACAACTTCTGCTTATTTAAAAAATTGTCATAACAGTAAAAATAGGAATTCAAGATCTGAACTAGAGAAGTTGAATAATAAAATATATATAGAAGTCTCAGGGGACCTTGCATCTCTTGTGGAAGCTGAGACCGGCTGGTCTGTGCATGTTCAGAGTTGATTTTGTTGCTGACTGGTGGTACATTAACAGGGTTAATGCTACGTCCCAGTGCTGGGTCTGAGTACAGACCTGAGCTCAGTTTAGCTCCAGGACCTGTGATTGACTTAGTCAGGGGCTCCCTTCATGGAGAAAATGGCATTTGCGTTGGTCTTATGCCCCAGTATCTATTTAAATGTTCTTGACTGAGTAATAATTATAGCTCCAGTGATGGCGATGGATCACAGTCTTTTCTGTGTTATACCTGATCAGCTTTACAATGTATAGAGTCATATATTTGCACTGCATTGTTTTATGTATGTGTGTGTCTTGCTTTTCTATAGGGCTTGGGCAGCTGTTTTTGTGAATGTGTGCAAAAATACAGCAGGAGGCATTTAAAAAAAAAAAAAAAAGGTAGTGAATTTGGGCTCTAGAAACTGGAAGTTCAGAGATGACACAGCCTTTTTCAGAAAAGTGTGTTTCTCTGAAGCCACCCAAAATAACTAGACACTGTAAATCTTGTTATTAATCTTGAAAGCTGTGAAACATAAACATCTCATGGAGAATTACTGCCTCTTAACTCCCTCTAAGACTGCATTATTAGCTGAATAGTCTCATTTTGCTAGACTTTCAACCTTGTCTACATATAATTCATGATGGATTAATTTAACAAGTTTTAAAATGTCCAGAGTAGAACAGGAGTTGCGATCCTGACTGTGAACAAGCTTTATTCATATTTGCTCTGCTTCCCTTTGTGGCAGTTTACAGTACCTCCAGCAAGTGGCCACCTGTAAAAGCCAGCAGTGTGCTTGTATAGATTAGCTAGGTGTTATGTGACTGTCTCCCTGTTGGCAAAGTGTATAATTTGTGCTATATACTCATCTCGCGCAGGCCCAGGGCATCAGATCTAGAGCTCATCTCTCCCAGTTAGCAGCTCACTTACACAGTTGCCTGAAGACAGGGGTGGCCTTGATAGTTTCTTTTGTCCTTGAAATATTCTGTGTTTTTGTGCACGTGTGATTTGTTCTGTCGTTCTCCTTGGTGGAAAGCAGCTGTCTTTTCATGTGCAGAAAGCAATCAGATAGGTGAACAGAGAAGGAAAAACAGGGTGTGGTGGCATGGAGATGAAGAAACACTCAAATGGAATCATTCTACAGTGCTCCCATCAGGGAAATTTAATTTCTGGCAGTTCTTTTTTTGCATTGACTCCAGCTACTATCTGAGGCCTGTTTCCACTAAGAAGGTAGTTTTTGTGACAGTGGGTCCTTCAATATCAGGCCTATTCTTTTTCTCAAATGCTTGTTTTCTCATTGGCATGCATGGCTGGGTCCTGTGACAGAGCTGGAAGCCTGCAAGAACACCTCCAGCCATAAGTACCCCCTCAAAAACCTGCAAGAAATTAACTCAGATTTTCTGTCTAACTTCGATCATTAATTAATTGTATCTCTGCCCCCATTACACAATTAGAAATATTGCCAGTGTCCAAATGTGCGATTGCTACATCTGTTAGGAAAGTGAAGAAACAAAAGAATTAATGTTGATGATAATTTATACTGACACACCAAGGATGGGCAAAACACTCAGGGCACTGAAGACCAGGCTGGAGATTTCAGCTGAACATTTGGAACAATCTAATGATGTGGGCAGATTTGGACATAGTTTCTTCCCTCTTCTCCTTTTGTTTTTCCTTTACCTCCTGCCACCCAGTGACCCAAAAGTCTTTTAAAGTACACTAGTGTACTGTTCACACATCAACACTGGAAAATACTCCAGGGCTTTGCAGGGAAGTTTTTCAAATAGAAATTTATTGTTTTCTTTAGAATTTTGAAGGACCTTACGAGGTCTTTCTGTATACAGTACTGTGCCTTTTGGGTTAGACCAGTGGTTCCGCCAGCCCAGTCTTCTGCCTTTCTGTATGGCAAACTGATCACCTCACATGACTCCAGGTTATTGAGGCGAGATTGCCCTTTGTAGGAGTGATGCTCATTCTTTCCCAACAAGCTCTTACTGATCTGTGTGACCAGGGGTTTTATTCTTCATAGTAAACTCTACCATCTTAGCAGGGTTGGAAATTGGACTTGATGATCTCCAGCTCCCTTTACCCCTGCTGGGGCCATTTTGAGGCCTTCTCCTCAGGAAGCATTTTCGGCTCAATGTTGAGGGAGAGGGTTGAATCCTCTAGCAGTGCCTGGCTCGCAGGTGACAGTTGTGTTTTCTGGTGTACACCTGGGCAGTCCCTGCAGCTGCTCACTGCTGCCTCAGTGATAACCACCAAAAGATCTGTATACAATCAAGGCAGGCCAGGACCCTCCACTGGTGTTGGGAGCATTTGTGGAGATTTCCGTATCTCCTTCAGGTATGTCCTTTTTCTTCTGTTTTTTCCTTTGAAATGGCAGCTTGGGAAACTGGGATCCCAGGGAGGAAATGGCGGCCATGCTCCGGCCGAGTCCCCTGGTGCCTCAGGGATGGGCTTCTCTGAAGGGCTCAGCAGGGACATGGGCTGCACAAAATGTCACCCTGCAGCCCTCTCCTGCTGGGGAGACCATCACTGTGGCTGTGTGCTGGTGTCCCCCAAAGGGTCCTGGAAGATTTGGGGCTTTTTTGAGGCATTTTTGCCCCAAGGGCATGACACTGAGGAAAACAGGGAGGCCGTGGGCGGCCTCTGGGCTGGGGCAGCTCTTGGGGGCCTGGGTTTACAGCAGATAAAGCTGGAGCCCTGTAACAAAACCATGCGTATTTATCTACTGGGGGAAGAAACTGTTTGAATCCAGCCTGGAGAGCATGTATGGGGCAAATTTAAAAAGTACATACATAAAAAAGCCAAAACGTTTGGTGAAAAGATACTGTGTTTCCATGTAACTCTTCCTATTGCTGCAGGAAACATGAGGGGCATGCAGAGCAGAAGTCACAGTGTCTCTGAAATTTCAGGGAAGCTCTAATGAAGCATCGCCAGCTCTTTAGTGCAATGATTGTCAGAAAAAAATTCAAATGTGGCAGGTCTCGCATGTCAGTAGCTCAACAAATGCTACTGTAAACATGTCCCAGACAAAACTGCGTAATTAATGCTGCTTAACACGGTAGTGTTTGGATAAATGCAAATGCAAGTTGAAAAAAGTATTAAAATAATGTCGTTATTAATGCATTTGGTTAATAGCAGGGCGTGGTAATTCCTGAGATTTCTACTGAGTTATGTTCATACGCAGTTGATGTGAAAAGGGATGGTGTGGGTTGTTTTGCTGTGCTGCCCCCTTGCATTCTTTTAAAATATTTGGTAACCCGAGGAAGGATTTGTTTAGACTGTAGAGAGCAGGTGCCTGGTTTTTCACCACAGGCAGAGCATTTTGCTACCCTCCCACCGACAGTGGCTTGTGGCGTTGTGCCGGGCTGTGTGTGTGTTGTCCCTAATGCCACCATCTCTGCCGTGTCTGTGGAGTTTGCCGGGCGCCGGCGGGGGAACCAGCCTGTGGCGCTGCCTGTGCCCCGTTGCCTTTGTCTTAATGAGGTGCTTTCTGTTTTCAACCTGGGAGAGGGGGGAAATCTTGATGATTAAAGACGCTGTGCTTTCATTTTGATTTCTCATTTCTCCTTATCAATAACTTCTCACAATGCTGAGGCGATATGTACTCCCTATGAAAAATTAATAGCTACAGGCTTCTTGTTACTGAGACAGCCTTCTGATGCCCTGACAAGGGAACAACATACCAGCTAGCAGGCAGTGGAGCTGCAAGTCAAGATCAAGGTATTCCTCTTGATATAGATGATGATGGCTGGCTGTCTCACCCTCTTTTTACTTTAATTAGCACATCAGTGCCACACGTGCTTTTAAAACTAGAATACAACTTTATATCCAATAGCAGTGTCATGGATCCTTTGTGAGTTAGTTTGTGCATCAAATCCTTTTCTTGCTCCTTTAGTGGGTTTAATTAGGTTGGACCTTCTAAGGAGCCGGTCTAATATCAGGAGATGAGGGAGGTTTTGTCAGCATGCTGGCCTCTGCAGAATGTGCTGGGCTGTAATTCAGGACATGCTGAAGACTGTCGCAAGCTTTCTGTTGATTTCAGTAGGTCCAGGGTGTTTTCTAACCTGTCAGTATAAACTAGTATGCGAACTCGTTGCTGTTAAAATGGACACATGGTTTTTGATCATGTCATGTTCTTTGCCACGGTATATACCAATATACATACTAAGTCAACCATGTCATATCTTGTAAATCAGTGATACAGCACTGTCTGCTCTAACCATGAATTAGTGCTACATTGACTTGGCTATAGTATTTGCTGTATAGGTGAATTTGTTACATGCATAGCTGAAATTAAGCTCGTTGGAGTAGACTGAGTTGTGATAGCTTTCTTGTTTCCTTCCTTTTCTCAGTTTTTCCTGAAAAATCTGTAGTTATATGCTGAAATAAATGGGAATACTGACATTAAAGAATACTTGTTTTCTCAAGGTCTACTAGATCAAAGCTTATGGGGCCCTCTTTTTCCTTTGAAACTGAGTCTGAGATTGATCCATAACGTATGTTGCCTATCATTGGAACAAAGATGGGTATTTTTAGTCAGAAAAATCGTGGTCCTTAAAAATGTTCATAATTTTACATGGAATACCTCTGATTTTGGTGTTGCAAAGTTCAGTTGCTTCATCAGTAAGTTGATGGCTGAAATGCAACTGGGGGAAGGTAGGCACATCTCTCTAGGTTTTAAAGGATTAAGAAAATATTTTTCCTTTCATTGATGCTTGTTTCCTTGTTCCCATGGTGATGGCTATTAGTTGGATGGACCAGCTTTGAAGTTGTAAGTAACATTAGTCAAGTTGTGTGCTATATGCTGCAAGATAGCGTAGTTTAGCTAGAGGTTTTCAAATGTATCTGCAGTTTTTGGGTGATCAGCTGGAGCCATTGTAAAGAGATTTTATTTGCAGGGTCCTAGATACTGTGCAGATTTCCTAAAAGGAAGTGCTTTTAAAGCTTCTTTAAAATCAGATCTTTCAAATTTGCCTATTTTAGGTTTTATACGTGATGTCAGCTTGCAAGCAGACATATTTGAAGTGCGATGTTTCGGTTGTTTTGGCAGTGTTTTATTTAGTTATTTAATTTTTTTATCCTCTTGTAAAAAGGCAGTTTTTCAGGGAAGTTAGTCAAAAGGAGGAATTATTTAGGGTGTTTTGCACATCTATCACTGTATGTGCTGCCAGACAAAGCAGCTGTTTTAGAAAGGGAGCATTTTATTAACTTCGAACAGATCTATAATCTGTCAAACACAAATGACTTAACTTTGTTGCTGGAGAGTCTGTCAGGAACAGCAACTCGGTGACTGAGACGGACTAGCTAGATCTGTTCAGAGCAGTACTTGCTATTGAAAGGGTAAGGAAATATTTAGGTATTGCTTAACTACATAAATAGTGATACTTATCTTGAAATACTGGCGTACATATGTTCAAATTTAGAATGGCAGCAGTCTTCACGTTCTGGTGTATCTGCGCCCCTCCTGCTCTAAAACTGCCTGGAAGGTGGAAGAGCCACAAAATATTTTTCCTAGTTTTTAGAGTCTGATACAAGAGTCCTGCTTTCCTAAGGGGAAAAGTAATGGCATAGCTTTTTAGTTTGTCTGGACTCAGATGAAATGTTGACTTGCTTAACGTATGTTTGTTTATTTTTTTATTTATTTTGTACATAAAGCAAGCAGTTAACTATAAACCTGTTACCCCATAACTGCAGCTGGCATTTTCAGTGCAGCAGAAGCAGGGATAAGCCAGCCGTTTAGGAAATATTCTTTGCATACTGGAAAGAAACCCCCCCTGCAGTGTTACACGCAGGCAGGTACACACACATCCCCACAAACACTGTCTTAGCTCTGCACTGGCAGGAGGCAAGGCTGTGATGGATGGTTGCCTTGCTAAAGAAGTCAGTCGTGGATGCCCCTCATCCATTTCATTATTTAATTATACATTGGTCTGAATGCCGGGCAGTAAAACTGCATTTTCACCCATAGCTGATTTCCATTTAGTCTGTCATGTTAATAGTGAAATAAATTGCTCTAATTGCCTGCAAACTTCATCAAATTCATATTTCTTCCTTTTTCTTTTTTATTGAATATTTATTAAACTTCATGTCATGTCTTGCTTGGCTGGTAAAAGCTGTCCAGTCTCTGCATAACATTATGCTTTAAAATACAGGGTGTCACATTTTCCCTCTTCCTCTTGAATTTTAATTTAGATTGTGAAGTTTTGCATTTGTGTTCCTATTAATCATGCCACTTGAAGAAAGAAGAACGAGTTTGCAAAGCATCCTTGTCTCTATGTAGGCTACAGTTCTGATTGAGCCTCTTGTTTAAAGGAAGACGACCTGTCAGGGCTAAGTCTGAGGCTGATGTGAGTGGTGCTGGCAGAGGGGTCTGTTCTTGGTGTGCATGCACTGGGAGCAAGAGGCTGTTTTCAGAAGACCAGAGTCAGTTTGAATTTATGAAATGCTTATCCCTTTTGAGCTGTGTGTGTGTTCATGTACTTTTCAACTGCAGACAAGTGCATGCATGGCTCAAGTGACGCCTGGGGAAGAAAGGAGCAATGGAGTTTGCTGTCCTCCAGGAACTTCAAAGAGAAGTGATGCAAGCCTGAATCCATTCTGGATATACTGTTTAATACTTGGGATTGGGCAAAAAGGAGATTGCCATTTAACTGTCCTTGACAAAATCAGAGTGATGCTACCATTGCTACAAGTAAATACTAGTCATAGGTATTGTTGTTAGTGTTTGCCATTCTGCTTTTCCTATATCTTATAATATTTAGGTTTTTTTGAGAATCTTTGCTCTTGGATTTGTTTATCTACATGGCAATCTCTGCTGCCACCTTCTTTTCTTTTTGTTTTTTTGAAAGTAATTTCTGGACTTCGCTTTCATGGGAAAAATGTAATAGAAGTGGAAATGAAAGGCTCTAAAACCATATGGCAAAGAAATTTATGAAAGGACTAAACTAATATTTTCAGCAGCTTTTTTTTTTCTTTCCCCCTCTAATATCATCATTTTAGGATCAATTTGATGTTTTATTTATTGTTGAACAGCTTGACTCTTTGTGTAGTAAGTGTATTTGTAAGACTGTGACTTTAGATAGTACCATAATTATCGCGTGATACCAAGCAATGTGCACACTTGTTCCAAAGATTTAGGAATTCAGACAGGGCCAGATATTGAGGGGCAATTTTAGGTACCGTAATTCCAATTAAATATTTGCTTGAGGGGGAAGGTAAAGCATCTAAGCTCTCATGAGAGTGAAGAAGAGGATGTTGGAGTGGTTAGAGCATCATTTGACTGCTTTGTTAAACTACTTTTGGTTTTTAGCAACTCCACAATTTTTCCTTCTTCTGTTCTGGAAAGGTGCCTCTCTCTCTTGAGGATGAGAGCACTTCTCTGCTTCATAGGTCTTTGACAGTGAGTGTTCACCAGCTCCTCTTTCATGCACTGATCTTCTTGTGGCAGCCGGGGTTGGGGTCCAGTGCCCCAGATGGCATCTGTCAGCTTTGTTAGCACTTCTGGCCAGGTGGGTATCCACATGGGGAGATCTTGCTTCCTCTGCTTGCCCTCATAGAAGGTCTTGGAGCAGTTGTAAGCACAGTTGCGTTTTTATGCTCTATTCATTAGATAAATTTTTGTGTCCAAATAGGTGTTTAGATTGCTATATTTTGCTTCCTTTGTCAGCTCTTTCACTTCTAAAACTCACAGGAGGTAAAATTCAGCCTGCTCAGACTCAGAAGGAGGCAGATTCATGCCAAGTGCTGACTCTTCCAACTGCTTGCAATTTTAAGATGCCGTATGCCCTCTTCCTTTTTCCTCCTCTGCCATTTAACCATTGAAACCACGTCCTTAAAAATTGGAATTAACTACGTCTTTCTTTATTTTTTCTGTTTGTTGACTGGTTGGTTTTCCTCTCCCCAAGTTTCTAACCACACAGATGTATTATTCTTCATGGATATAATCAAAATATGGTATTTGTACATAAACAAGATGCTGAGTTGAGAATACATCTTAAATTAAAAAAATAAAACATAAAGAAATTAACCAGACAATTGATCAACCCAAGTAGCAAATGTGCTGAAGAGGGTTTATCTCTGTGTGAAAGGCTTTTGTCAAAACACCAGTGGAATTGTATATAATAATTTTGTGCGTCATTCATAGTCAGTGGTGGTGTTACAATGACATAGACTTGCTGAAAGAGTCCTAACCCATTTAATTAAAAAAAAAAAAAAAATAGTAAAGTTAAAAGTGTGATTTGTATTCCAACCGAAGAGATGAATGTGTAAGTACTTATCAACAGGCACAGCTTTCATGTTTATTCATCCAAGAACTACAAGCACATATTTTAGCATCTGAATGATTATAAATATGTTTACTAGCTATCAAAATCAGAGCTATTTAATTTGAGAATACCAATTCATATTCAGATGTCTTTTTGCTTTTCACTACTAGTGTTAGTTATCCTGTTCAGCATTCATAGTTCTGGCATACATAGCTTTTTGCTCACAACATACTGAGATGTAACTGAGAACCGGTGTCAGAGAGGTTAAGGGACATGGTTATATGTTTTGATTACTCTTGCGTCAATGTGTCTTGTCAGAAAAATTGGATGGAGACATTATGAATATATGCAGTGTTACCCACCATATGAGAAAGGCAGCATTTTTCAATTTTTCTTGTTTCAAGTACTGTACTTGTCCAATAAAAATATGAAGTACAAAGTCAAATAAATAAGCCTGACTCATTTAAAAGTTATTGACTTCTGCCTTGAAATAGCAGTCTCCAAAACATACCTGTTGTAGCTGGAACAAAGCTGCTGCTGACTGTGATGTAAGAACCCACTGGGGCACACTTGCACAATGCTACATTCATTTCCTATGTTGTCTTGCCCAACATCACAAAATGTTCATTTTCTGCATCTCCTTTTTTTTTTTTTTTTTTTTTTAAATATCTGATAAGATGTCTTTCCCAAAAGCTCATCCAACTGGAATTTATCTCAGCAAAATCAGCAGTCCACCAAGGTTTGCTGGAGTCAATGAAAAGGAAGGAGCAGACAGGGAGGTCAGACCAGCACTCCTGGGCTCTGGGTCAGGTCGTTACAGGCTTTGAGCGTAGCCTGTGCTGTGGTAGCCAGCCTGCTGAAAACAGGGTAGGAAACCCCTTCCTCATTGCATGAATGGGTTTTGCTGTAAGACTTGGTAATTACCTAAACTCTCTTTTCAGAAGTTAGATTCTAAACTGTGTATGTGGAAAGGTCTGTTTGGAGTATAATTCCATCCTTCCCTCCTGTCTCAGTCTTGTCTGATTTCTCTTTCCTAAGACCTGTAACAGATTATTCTGAATTGTACATGAGTGTAATAATACTGTTTAGCATCTCACTTTCTCCCAAGCCTTGGGCTTGCTTCTCAAACCAAAGAACAAATCGCACTCTGATGATTGCACACTGATTTGAACATCACTTTTCATTTCAGCAGTTCTGTGCTGGCATCTGAGCCAGAAGGTCTTGTCAGTTCCTGCCTCTTCGGTGCTGATTTTTCGAGTTTTTGGGGCCTGGTGAAGTTTTTAAGAATTTGTGCAAGTGTTTTTGATGTCTACCATGGGCTACCCTTTCTCTATTGAAGGATAGCTGGAAAACAAGCTCTTCCTGAGATTTCATCAGACTGAAGGGTCACTCAAAATGGTTTACTAGCCTGCAGCTTCAGTTTAAAAAAAAAAGAAAGAAAAAAAAACCAAAACAAAAACAAAACCAACAAACTGAAACAAAACAAAACAAAAAAAAAAACCCAAACAAACAACAAAGCAACTATGAAGACCTGCTGATGTTTTACCGATGTCCTTGATGACTTAAAAAATAATTTATACGCAGCGCTTTTTGTTCAGACTTTTCTGCCTGTTCTGAAGTTTTACTTTGTCCTTGTTTATTTACGTGGGAGCATTTTGGTGCCGGGTGGTGCGTTCATTATTTTCTGTATGCTTCCTCTGGTAGCGTTCTACTAGCGAAATATGGCAAAGCAGTTTTTCTGCATTTCTACCTGCTTTTTGCTGTTCTTCCTTTCCTTTACTGGTTGTCTTTTCCAAATCTTTGAGTTTTTTTTTTTTGTTTGTTTGTTTTTTGTTGTTTGTTTGTTTGTTTTTTTTTGTTTGTTTGTTTGTTTTCTTTTTCTCCCCAATGACTGATTCTCCTCTTGAAATCTTCCTTTGCCAGTAATGCAGACAGTTAACTCTGCTGTGGGCTGCAGATGGGGGCAGAGTTCTCCATACTAGTGTTGGGTCTCACTTGAATCCTCAAAGCAGGGATTCAGATGAAATTAAAGTTTTCCTGCATTGATGTTCAAGCTGGAATTACCTTTAATTTTTCCAAACTCATTTCTGTTTCTTGCAGGTCTTAGAGATTTCTGTAGTGCCACATGGTTTCCCACTGTACAGCCACTCAAAAGGACAGTTGGGGGTGGAGTAGAATAATGGGAGTATTTTCCTATCATATAGTGAAAATCCTGTAGTTCGGTATTTTTTTCTTCCTCACAAGTTTGTTTTTTCCTGCCGAGGTCCTGCGTTAATAATTTTTTCAGTGTGTAATATCTTTTCTCATAAGATTTTTCCCTCCCCCCCATCCCTGGCTTGCATAGACTCTGTTTTTGTATTTTGTGTGATGCCAGCAGTGGCTGCAGGCAAATACTATTAATTTGAAATCAAGGCATACTGTGCAAAGGCGAGGGGAAGGGATTTTTCCAATATGTTTGTTTTAGGAAAAAAAATAGGGTTGTCTCAGGAAGTGTTATTATCACGCATTTGTTTTACAGACTTGTTGGGGTTCACATTTTGAAGTGCTGTGTGGTTAACAGATGGCTGTTAGGGCTGAACGTCCAAAAGCACTTGACGTCCCGCAGCTCCTGTCGGGAACAACTGTGGTCATGGGGGGTGACCCCTGCTGTGCTAGGCAGGAAGATCACCAGGGCTTTCTGTTGTTACCTTGGGTATGGGGTATGTAAACCTCCTGGTGTAACATCTGTCTAGTGATGTTTGGGGAGGTGGTTGATTTGGTGTAAAACTCCACATGGGTAAATCATTTAAATAGCTGCAACTGCAGTGATGGTGTACATCTACTGGAGTTTAAAGAAATGAGATTTGTCCGTTATAATTCTCACTAACTGCTATAATTTTGATACACCGAGTAGTATCCAAATCCAGTAATTACTGAAGAAGCCTCCAGGTGAGAGGAGGGCTTACTGTGGGGAGGGAAACCTTCAATGTGGTGATGAATTTAATTCCCAGTAATTGTTGTTTTGCCAACAAAACTTTCAGCATGTTTTGCAAGTTCCAACTGTCCTTTAAAATCATCTTCAAACTATAATAGTACAGTGTTTCAGTGGTGATTTCCCAGAAAGGTATCTGTTTTCATGGTCCTGGCTGCCAGTTAACAGGAAAATTGCCCATAATGTTGGGGTTTAACTTCTTCCTCAGGTGAGCCTGGTAGTTTGAGCTAGTTAGTAGTTCTGAACTGTGCAAATACTCCCAAATACTACAACACCCAAATATGGAGACATCTTCAAAGTATCTTCTTTATTTGTTTTTTAGGCAGAGGATTCTCGGCACTTTCTGAAGATTGTTTCTTTTTCTCTCTGTGGGTTAAAGTACCAAAACTGGTTTCTACTATAGGAAAAAATAATTTTCTTTGATATTGCCACTTGAAAGGAAAGTTACAGTATTGAGCTTTATTTATTCCCCACTTCATTTACTTTTTTAAGATGCAAAATATGGGAGGAAAGTATCCAGCATTTGTAGAGAGATACTTGTGTTCTTCTGCCAGATACAGAGGCGTGAAAGAGAGCATTATGCATAACAAGATATTCTCAGGAGATCTGTTTAGCGGAAGGGCACAGTGTTAGATGTAATTTGTTTACTGACAGTGTTTCCAACAATGGTGCAATGGACCAGGAAACATCACTAGCGTAATGAGTCCTTTCCTTTTTTAAAGTGATTATGTTTGAACAGTGCAAATTAACCTGCTTTTTGAGGCTGCAGCTTAGGTGAAACAATTTGCTGATGTAAAGGCATCCCCCGGCTTGCTCCAGCAGCTGATGTAGAAGATGCAGAGTCCATGCATGCTTAGGAGAAAAGCTGTTATCTGTAAATCAAATGTGAGTAGCAACCAGGCTGATCTAATCTAGCAGCTACTGTAGTTAAATTGTGAGGCTAAAAACAAACGCGTTATACTGTGTATAAGGAAACTACTGTAAATAAAGTTAGCTCAACTGGAAGAGCAGCATACTTCCTGGGGGAAGAAAAAGAATTACTGCAAATACTGTGTGATCTCTTCATGCAACAGAAATGTCTGTCAGCTATCCCTGCTCATTTGTACCTGGAGTCCGGGGTTTCTACAGCCTGCTGTTCATCCTTGTGGCTTACCACAGTGATCAGGCACAGATATTATTGGGGATGTTATCTCTGAATAGTGCAATGTTGTTACTGCTGCGTCTCAAACACCGTTTCACATAGCCGGCAATAATGAGAGGTGATTTGAGCTTCCCAGAGAAATCGCTCAGTGTCTTGCAGAGGGCATGCAGTAAGTGAACGTGCAGCATGTTTTAGGCAGATGCTAATGTTTATTTGTGCTTGACAAAAACAGAGGTGCACATTATGGCATTTCTAGCCAACTCTGATTGTGAACTGTCTGTAAAAGGCCTCTTTCTTTTTACGTGGTAGGTTTTTTGTTGGCAGCGAATGCAAGAACCATGTGCTCATCTGAAAATTAACTCGAAAGCAGTATTTGGCAGTCCAGCATAAGAAGTTGTATGGGAGATTTCCATATGCCCTGCTGAGAGTTAAGCTCAAGTATCAGTGGGAACTCGGTGTCCAGCTACCATTTGTCTCTTCTTTTAAAAGAAGTCTTTCCCTAGAAACAGTGCTTAATAATATATGAATCTAACTTTCTTTTATCTGGTCCACTAAAGATTCCTCTGAAGGAGCTGTCCAGTTTGTCCTCTTAACGAATCCTTACAAAATGATTTGGGTGTATAGTTTTGATTTCCTTAAATATTGGACTTGGGCTTGAATGATTAAAACCACTTGAGTCTCCTGATGGAGCTGTGTAACTCAGCCTTTCAGCACAGTGTTTTGTTAGAAACTACTGTACCTGCTGGTTATAAAGCCAAGAAGTACCATTCAGAGTAATGCAAACACCTCTCTGGGATTATTGACTATCCTCCAGTGAGACTTGCTAACCTGAAATGATCATCTGTTTCAGAAAAACACACCTGCTTTAATGACTTTCAGTATCTCCTGCTTAGCTCTTTTGGTGACTGTTTCCATTTCAGTGACTAACACCATCGATAACTGTAATCAGAATTCTTTCTAATGCCATCCTCTGATATAACTAGTAATGCTAGTATTTTTGTTTTCTGTTGTTAAATGTATTTTCTATATAAAAATTATATGTGTATATATTTCTTTCCAAAGTAGAACAAAGCTACCCAGGGTTAAGCACTACAGCTTCTGCGTAGGTATTAGAAAAGCCAAATATTAACACACCTTTTTTTCTTCCTCTTAACTGAGTTACCCAGGAAAAACTGGGAAGCACACGTTAACCTCACTTGAGTGAGCCTTTGAAAAGTTTTCAGCTTCAGGCTGAACCCAGTTTCTTTCATCCCCTGGCATACAGAAGATGGCAACCTTTGGAGTATTCCATGACACTTAATTCTCAATTAAGAACTTCGTGGTTTTCCTGTTTGCCAGAAGATGACGTTACCACAGATTTCCCTGTGTTTAGCCTAGGGGCTAGCTAGGTAATACCAAACAGCATCATAATGTTAGTTCTGTGGAGTGAATTTTGGCAGTAGTTGTTGTAAACTCATCCCTCATCCTGTTCTTCTGATTTTCTTCTTTTTTGCAACTTCAATATTAGCTGACAGAGAACTAGGAATTAAACCTGTGAGAAAGACACAGGAAGCTGGCAGAATAAGCACACGGGAAAATAGAAAGATGGAATAAAAGTGCATGTTTAGCAGTTTGCTACTAAGTCCAGCAACCTATTGTGATTCTGATGTGAATAGATCAAGCACAGGCATAAAGAATAAAATTAAAGAAAAATACTATGATGTTTCCATCAGTAGTTAACAGATCTTTATTTTTTTGTGTTCATGTCTCTTACTATGAATTTCCCTCGGTCTTACCTTTTGATAAGAAAATCTTCTAACAGCTAGATGTTTAATGAATTTCCTACCCTTACTCTCAAGTCTGTGACATACAGCTTCCCCTCTCCCGCCCCACTCCATGGCACTGCAGTGTAGAAATGACTATTAAAAAATCCTCAGGAAAAGCTAGCTCACTTAGAAATAACTTATTTATTCTGGGGAAGAGAGTTTCACAGAGGCTTTCAAGTGCTGTTTTGTTCACACATAGACAGGGGAGGTCAACAGTGAATTACAAATGCAGTGGATATCTGGAAAATTACCTTTGCTTCTTTTCCTAGTGGTGATGATTTAGTGGCTTTTGAAAAGCACCAGTTAAGTGTAATAATGATTTTGTCTTCGTGTCTTGCAATACAAGTACTCCAAAATGTTCCCTGATGTTGGTGTAATAATTCCCAGGGAAAAAAATCTCTGTTCAGACTTGTCCGTTTAATACACAGGTGAATGCAGATGCAGTTGAGCTGGAAAGGGGCTTTGAAGGAATCTTCCGTTTCATGTTTTTTCTTCTCACTGAAATGATAAAAAGTAAATGTATGGATTTGTAGTAAAAAATTGAGATTTCCGTATGAAAGTTGTCCCTCCAGAGGTTTTCTCCCCCCCAACTCCACCCTCTTGCTTCATGAAACCCTGACACTCAGCAGCTGTTTGAATGTGCTTGTGCAGTTTCTCTGCCTGTGAGTGGCAGAGCACCTCCCTGATGGTTCCGAATCTTCTTTGTTATAAATGTGAGGGGCTTTTCCCTCTGCTCAGGCAATAGAGGCTCTGGTCTGTGGCCATATAGTTCCTAGAAACAACATGATTGGAATCATCAGATGTATACTGTACCTGAAGGTTTGATTTTTTAATTTTTTTTTTAAGGCACTTGCATGTTATATTTATTTTGATGTATGCTAAATTGCTTCTCTCAAGAGATATTGAAGCTTCTACCAATTACTGATGCCAGTTCTCTTTAGCAGTACTTCATGACATAGAACATAAATGTGGTATCTTGTAGTAATCTGCAGTAGAGTTGTTTAGTTTCCAGGGGTCTAAAGAAAGTGTGTTTCTTTGAGTTTGATCACTTCCACTTCTGTGTGCATCGAGACAAGGAGGATTAGGGAACCATTACAAATTATGTGAAACACTTTCTTGCTATTAAAAGCAAGACTTTAAGCAGTACTGCATACTTACTTTTGAACTACTTTGTGTTGTTTCTTTATGGAAGAGATGACATTGTACTGTCTATCAGCAAATAAAAAAAAGAAAAAAAGAACTAAAAAAAAGAAAGAACAAATTAACTAACCAGTCGGATATTCAGTACTTCCAAGTTGAGGATGGGTGATTTTGGTCCTATATTCTATGGCATTGTCCGTTGCAAGGACAGTGCTGTAAGACGTGGTTCATTCCAGATGTAAATGTCATTTGGTTGTACCTGGCATTTGAAAAGGTAGCAATATCTTGTTTATCTGCCCCAGTCAGTAGCTGTTTATTAGGAGGCTGTCTCATAGAAACAGAATTTAGTTTTTGGTCTTCCCTTCTTTTTGTTTGCATTGACAACTTGAAGTGAATCCAGAGGTACAGCATTTATCTGTTCTAAAGGATCTGTGCATCCTATTACAGATTACACCAATTACATACTAAGAGTTGAGTGGAAGATGGTGATCACACACCATAACATGGCAATGACAGATGTGTGCAAACCCACATCTGATTTCAGAGACTGGGTTTTGTTGGGAGGCTGCTGTGAAGGGAGAGCTGTTTCTGCTTGCTGTGCTCTTAGTCCTCCATAGGCATCTGCTTCAGCTGTGGTCAGAGTCCAGGCAAAGGCCAGCAGGCCCTTTCTTCTGACTTAGTACAGAGGCTGCTGTGCAATGACAATTTCAGTAAGTGGTGATGTTGCTTGACCTCTGCTGTCACTGCTTTCTCAGCTGTACCGCAGGGTTTTCTAATATGCACGTTGACCTTCACAGGTTAAGGACTGGTAAGGCTTTGGCAGAAGAATGTGGTGGAATATGTGAAACTCTGCTTACCTGAGTTTTACAGTCATCCAGGAGCTGAGTCCGGCCAACCCAGGCTCAAGGCCCTGATTATAGGACTGACAGCTGTTCCACCAAAATATCAGTTGTGAAAAGATGAGATGGGTGTCTTTGCCTCTGATTCTAACTAGAAAGATGGAAAAATACTCAACCCAGTCTCCCAGGATAAGGAAAGTATAATAATGAAATCTACAATAATTTGTACTGTCATGGATGCTTCTTTCTTCCTTTGTCCCAAGTAGTTAAAATGGGACTGTTGAATGCTTTCCTGGATGGCAGTAAGCCATGGACCTGTCACTTGGGGAGCTGTTCAGGCTGCTTTGGTGCTTTAAGTTTGTAGCTAATGACCTCCGTAGTGGTCACACCACCAAATGTCACACCCAAAAGGCTGGAAGTCAATGAAGCATCCGGACCGCTCAGTGTATCAGCATTTAATTGACAGTGTGCAAGACCTGCTTGTGATTTATAGCCCGATAAAGGGACACACTTTTTATGTTCTGCCAACACAATTGGCAGAATATTTTAGGCACAGATGGCACATTAGCCTTGGACAGCTGGTTCCCTCTCTGCTGTCACATCCTGGGACCATCTAACCAATACTGTCACACACGACCCAGTTCACTGGGTAACTGAGAGGGGTTCTCACGCGTGGCTTTGTGTCAGCCTGAAGGCACATGAAAATCAATCTACTAAAAGATTGCCTCTAAGAGGCTTCCAAGACTTAGCACCCTACTATGCCCTTCTGGCTGTTCAGTTGCTGACCGCTCTCTTTTAGCTGCATGAGTGTAGCCAAAGAGTTTCTTCCTAGTTGTGCCATGTGCACATGTGCAGCCTGCAGAGTGTGGTTCTCTCCTTGTACTGTCCTTTACTTTGCATCTGTACCAATGTGGACTTAAGAAGAAAAGGCAAGAGGCAAAACACACCTACATAGCATGAATTTCTTTAAAGCTAGAGAATGAGTAGGGATCATTGGAAAGTGTCTATTTTAAAAGGTTTATCTTTAATACTTAGCAGAAAAAACCTCAAGAATACATGTTAGAGAGACAGTATATAGTGACAGTATAAATTATATGTAGATGATAGCAAGGATAAAAGAACAGAACATGAACTAGAACTTCAAATGCTTTTGGAAAGCAAAAAAACCCCAAACGTTTTCTGGAAAGGTCTGAGGTGGAAAACTGAAAACTATGTTTGGTGGATTAAGCACATTTTTCACATCAGAAACTTAGTATTTCAAGGTATGATCCCAATAAAAATACAACAGTTTTATTTTTCCAAAGCACAGGAAATATGAGGTCCATAATTTCTTACAGTTGTATCAGAGCTTCACTGACTTTGCAGCAAACAAACTGCTGTGCAGAAAGTCTTTGCGATGTGTTTTGGGTTACAACATCAGATACAGAGTCTAAGAAGTGGTGATGGGATTAGGACCAGCTTTCATTGATGCCAGGCAACTAGACCAGAAAGACTGGAGTTTTGTGTTTGTATTTAAGGTCATAATTTAAATAAGTTAGAATACAGTTTGTCATAAAATAATGGTCTCTGGTTGTGGAGAAGTAACCAACCCAGGGGGGATATGTTGGCACTGAGAGGGGGGAAGAACCCACTTGTCTTATCTCCAGTCTCTTCGGTGAGCAAAGCTTCACTATCTGCTTCTGGAGAGCAGCTTGCTTGGTCTTGGAGCCAAGAACATGTGGGTGTCTGTATGCCACACAACGCTCACCATATTCAAGGGATGACAGAGGAGGGTGTCCTGTTCCCAATCCCATGTAGCAGGATTTCAGTTAACTGAAGCTCCAAACTATTTAGGTGTTACTTCTAAAGTTTTTGTGCTATTTTTTGAGGTTAATGATAACAAAAGGTAGACTGAAGAGCCATTCCAGTTCAGTTATTTTCCAAACTGGGACTTCAGAGAAGGGCTTTGATTTGGATGTTTCCTACAATATTATCTGCTGTTTTCATGAGGGTTTACTCCCAAAGGTGAGAATCAACTTGGGATGGATAGTGGTTTAGTGGAGAAAACTCCTGCCTGAATATACTGAACGTGAGTTCTTCATTTAACATGATATGGAAGCATGTAGCAGTAGTTCAACTCTGTTTTAAGTGAAATCAGCATTAAAATTCCTATCTACAGCAGGGGGGAGCAGATTCAGGACATCTCTCTGAGCTGTATTGCATGTTATGTGCCTCTGTAGAACTGCTATAGAAGTTGCAGATTTTAATTGTTATGGAGTCTTGAGTATTTCCATGTGGGATGTATAGAGATGGGTTTGACCATGGCATCGTATTTCATTTGCACTCGAATCACCTGCACAGAGCTGCAGGTAAGATATAAAAACAGTTTTTAAATATGCTTTTAGAGGCATTGAAATATATTTCTTTGTAAGATTTCCAGTATACAACTTACTTGTCTGACCAGCTGTCTCTTAAGAATAACATTTTTTTAAAGCTGTGTCAGGGTTAGGTAGCCTTTTCAAAACTTTGTGCTGTTCTAGCATAATGAAGTACATCATGCTGATTTAGTATCCCAAAGGATTTGGTAATCTGTAGCTAACAAATTAATGCTAATCAACAGTCTGTTTGGACATTAACGATTGATTAGCATTGGGATTGACATTGATGTACTTCTGAGTCCTGGTATTTCATTTAACAGATGATGACCTTTGTGCAGCAGAGTATGAGAAGATTCTGTAGTGTCAGTAAAGTGGGGAGAGTTGTCAGCCCCAGGTAGGAGTTAGTAAATACTCGGTTGTTCCCAAGCTGAGCATAGGGGCTGGGGGGGTGGTAGGTGTGTGTTTGAGTCTCCTGGGAATCCTGAAAGTGAAATGACCTTCCCTCCCATTTGTGTTTGTGTGTTTGGTTTTGTTTTGTTTTGTTTTTTTTTTTTGTTTTTTTTTTTTTTTTTTTTTTTTTTTTTTATTTCACTCTTGCCTGCTTCCCACAGTATAAACAGTAGGGAAATGCTGATCAGCTAGATCCATCAAATGTGAGCTGTAATTTCAAGTCTCAGGCCATTATCCAAAATTAAAGCATATGTGGCAAAGAAATTAGCAGTCTGCCACAGAAATGCAGGTTTGTACCGTACACCTGGAGGTGTTATCTGCCTTTTGTGTTCTCTGATTCAAAATTAGGCAATGGATACCCTGTAATAAATGTGGACATGGATGCAAAACATCCTTTGGAGATTGCTTACTTATTTCTAACACTGAAATGAAATATTTTATCTATATTGGAAACTGTATGTTCCATTCAGTTTAATTACGTAATGGTACTTTTCATTGCATGCAAGCCATAGACAAAATCATTAGCAAATGGGTACACTTCTCCTGTATACTTACTGGTATGGTAGTTACTGTGTCATCTCATATTATCATCCTTTCAGGTCATTTAAGTGGTGGCAGAGATCATGATGTCTCTTGGCTGAAGCTTTTATTCAGAAAGGAGTTGTGCTTCTTAATGAAGGTTGACAAGAAACATGTATCTAAGTGATGTATGTGAAAATACCAAAGTCTTAAATACTTGCCTTTGTGGCTTTTTGAGCACACGTGGATGAGTAATAGAATTTCCATTAAATGTCCAAGGAAAATTTTACCGAATTTTAAGAGTGGGTTTTTTTCTGAGGCCATTCCATTCTGAAGTTAATTAATCCTTTTATCTTACCTTTTCCTTAAATATAGCAGCTTCAAAATGAAAACCAAAAATACTAAAAAAACCAACAAACCAACAATTAGTAGGAAAAAATACTGTAAAGCTTCAGTATCTAGAAACTTAAAAATCATTTACATGAAACATATTGACAATTTTATAGTTCCTTCTTTTTTTTTTCCCTCAGAGAAGCTGTTCAATTAATTCAACTTGAAATTGTGCTTTTCAGCTTATTTATGGTGCAGCTAATTGGAACTTTTTTGTTTATTTCAGTGGACAGAGTAAAATTGTTTTTATTATACTTTGTAATTTTAATTGACTTGCATTGGACAGGTTTTGTTGTTGTTTGATTTTTTTTTTTAAATGGGACAGAATTGCAAAGGAAAATCCCCTGTGCTTTCTTTGGGACCAAACTGAATTTCTTAGTACCTTGAACTTGTTAGTTATATATGCGAGTATTTTTATCTCTAGCTGCTTCTGAGTTTTGATTTAGAGGTTTTGCTACAGTGTGAGTGTCAGCTGATGAAACCAGTTCTCCCAGGTTACTCTGGAAGGAATACCATTGCTGCTTGGGCTTTGCAGTTGCTAGGCAAGACTTTATATGAAATTGGTGTAGTTCTGTTAAATTAACTGACCTGTCCCTGCAGAGGATTTTATTAAACCTAATACTATAGAAAAATAATTTTCTGTGCTTTCTGCTCTCTATCTGTGGAGTAGCAGCTTCGTAGCATGTGCTCCTCACCTCAGCCAAGGTTCTGCTCTATTCGGTATGCTGTGCAGTATACAGTGCCTTACTGTTGACCAAGGAGTGCTTGAGACTTGAGGTTGCTGCTGACATCCAGCACTGATCACCTGTATGATACTAAAAAGCAGCACTCGTTTACTTACTGTGTTGGGTTTGTGTGTGGTGGGCTTTTTGTTAATGGGGGAGGGGGCTACAGCGGTGGTCCCTGTGAGAAGCTTCTTGAAACTCCCCCATCTCCAAGTCAGACCTGCCTCTGGGCAGAGCCAAGCCAATCAGCAATGGCGGCTGTGCCTCTGTGAGAATGGATTTAAGAAGGGGAACCTGGGAGGAGTTGTTGGAGTTGTGAGGAAGACACCTGTCTGAACACTGAGGTCAGTGGGAGAAAGGAGGATGAGGAGTGAGGGGAAGGTGCACTGGTGCAGAGACCCCCCTGCCTCCCGTGGCGAGAGGGCCGGGCTGTCCCCCTGCAGCCATGGAGGTCACTGGTGGAGCAGATGCCGACCTGCCGCCCACGGAGGAGCCCGTGCTGGAGCAGGTGGCTGTGCCCGAAGAAGGCCGGGACTCTGTGGGAAGCCCGTGCTTGGAGCAGTTTGGCGCTGGGAGGACTGCAGCACGGGGGAGGGACCCACTCTGGAGCAGACTGGGAAGAGCTGCAGCCCGTGGGAAGGTCTCGTGTCAGAGAAAGTTCATGGAGGACGGTGTCCCGTGAGAGGGACACCACTCTGGAGCAGGGGAAGAGTGTGAGGAGTCCTCCCCTGAGGAGGAAGGAGCGGTGGGACTGACCGACACCGGCCCGTCTTCTGCTCCCTGTGCCACTGTGGGGGGAGGAGGGAGAGAAATCGAGAGCAGAGCTGAGCCCAGGAAGAAGGGAGGGGTGAGGGGAAAGTGTTTTTAAGATGTGGTAATGCTTCTCACTGTCCTACTCTGTTTAATTGTTGGTGGTGTTTTAATTAAATTGATGTTCTTTTTCCTCCCTTAAGGAGTCTGGTTTTTGCCTGTGACCGTTAAGAGTGTGTCATCCCTCCCTGTCATTATCTCAATTCCTGAGCCTTTTGCTTTATTTTCTCTTTCCATTCCTGAGGGGAAAGCCGGAGAGTGAGTGGCTGCATGGAGCTCAGTTGCCCCCTGGGCTCCAACCACAACACTTCCTCAGTGCAGTTTTAGGCTGCCGACACCATGTGCATGTTGATACAGCAGCCAAGCTCAGGGCTTTGCCAGGAAGAACCTTTGCACTGTCCAGAAAAGGACTCCATGTCACCTTTCTGCCCAAGGCCAACATGGTGAGGACTGACACGATGGCTGGAGGCTGTGCAGGTTGTGGACTCTGGCACACTGCAAAATATTGCTGCTGTTTTGGCCTCTAACAGAGGAAATGGGCATGACCAGGTTAGGCCTAGCATTTTGGGAATGTTCTGGGTTGCCTTCTTAATAGAGTGGGGAACACTTCCCTTCCTGAGGAAGAAGTTGACAAGAGTTGGCTCCAGCTGAGCTCTTAAGATTTTTGGCAGAACAGAAATTGTTTTGAATGAAAGTTTGCTCCAGGTGAAACTTCAAAACCATATTGATCACCTCCATGAGTTTCATGCAGACTTTCTTTCCTTGTGCTATGGTAGTTAGCTTAGGAAAGAAAGTGATGTGTCAGGGTTTGTTTTGTTACAGTTGGGCAGGTTACCCAAGTATTTTTTGGAAAAAAAAAAAGTAGTAAAATCCAGAGTAGATACAGAACAACTTGTAATGACAACTTTAAATCACTGCTCTAATTAGTGAGCACTCCCTGGGGACTCATTAGAATTATGAAAGCATTATTGTCGGTTATGCAGCAATTGGAACATGCTGAGTTTGGGGCAGTTCAACAATACTACCTTGGAGAGAAGAGTTTTGCGGACTTTAAGAAATTTCGGTAGTTTGGGGGAATGCACAAATTGCACTGTACTAGAAATCCTTTATGAATTGGGCCTTATGTTTGCTCTTGTAAGTAAGGAGGGTTTTTGAGTTTATATGCCACAGTCTAATAGGTACATAGTGACTGCTTAATGGGATTTACATTCATTCAAACAAAATTAGGTTTGTAAAAGACAGTGTAACATGCTGTAATGTAAATGGGACTGACGGCAGAATTAAATGTTTGTGGAAACAGGGCAGCAGATCTATCAAGAGCTAATTAGAGAGTTCAGAGACAGACTTGGGAGTAAACAGTACCAACAGAGAAGGAGGGCAAGAAAGAGAGAAAATGGAGTCTTTGTGCTGTGATGAAAAGAAGTTATACACAAGGTTATTTAAATTGGAAGGTCTGATGGAGCCTATCCCGTGAGAAGGACTTAGTCTTATCCGAACCTGTTGATTAACACAAGTTGAATAGCAACTTTGATAACCCCTTTTTATGTGTGCATAGTTCCTCTTTGTTGCAGTTTGCTATTCATGGTATCTTCCTCTGATAGACTTTTTCATCACAATATAACGTTTCCATTTGCTGTTCAGCCCTTCTCTCAGACACCAGTTTAAAACCAGACTTTGGCCATAGTATTTCCAGCAGTGGGAGGAAGCCTAGAGAGCAGCAGCAAGGAAGACAGAAAGGTTTAGGTCTTTCCTGTTCCCCGCAGGCCTGTGTACATAGGAGGAAGGCACCCCTGCGGTGAGCGATCAGGTGAAAATGATGCCTTTGGCACAAGGGCAGAGTAAAAGATCCTGTTTGCCTGTCGTGCAATCAGCTATGGTATCTTTGGCATTAATGCTACATTTGGCACAACTGCTGCCTTTTGTAGGCTCCTGTTGTCACATGAAAGAAGCAATATCTGTTTGAATAAAAAGCTGCATATGTTTAGTTGATAAAGGGTCAGTCTCTAGATTCAGTGGGAATGGGGTTTGATTAAAAATAGTTTATTATAAAGAAGCATGCAACATCATTAACAGATTAATTGCTGAGGTATTTAATTTTTGTTTAGTCTTGCTAACTTCTTCAAACCTAGTTTAAGAAATTATCTGGAATTAAGAAATTCTGGATAAGAAATAACGTGGTAACTTTGTTGTGATTTTACATTTATAGAAGGCCACTTCAGGGCAGGCCACGGCATTTCAGTTGTTACCATCTTTGGCAAATCCCGATTTGTGATTTTGTTGCTTTGCTTTCTTTGTGCTGGAAATAGATAGGCCTTGCTGAATTTTGCTGGTGGCTATTGCACAATGAATGTTTATACATGGAGAGGATCAGCAAAACCCTTCTGCTTTTTGGGTTTTATTTAAAATGGGAGAATTGTCTTCTCTCTTGATAGCAGAGCTAGGATTGTAAGCACGTAAGCGTTGGGACCAGAAGCTGTGCTGGTTTATCTGACAAACTGTCACCGTTCAGAGGGAGCCATAAAGACCTGTTATGAGGGGTTGGTGAAGCAGGAAGAAGGGAGTGCTGTGTCTCAGGGCTTTTCCCTGAAATCTGAGCACAGATTTCTCTCTGAAACCAAATCCACTGACTCTGAAAGCCAGATCAGATAGGATCAGGGTTCTCTGAGCGTGTGAAACATCTGACAATGTAACTATAGTTTCAACAGAAATACACTGTAGAGTTGTCTCTTGTTTGCTCGGAGCTGCTGATTCTAGTAGGTAGTATTATTTTTTTCCCCTCAGGGAGTGTTATTTGATGAAAAACATCAGGGTTTGTGCCAGGAAGATGGAGCCCATGCTGGGTCCTGGAGCTGTGGGATAGGGAAAATGCCCCTCTGACTGCAGCCGTGGCTCAGGCTGGGGCTCCCAGGTTCTGCTGAGGGTGAGCTCAGTGCAGGTCATCCCTACAGGAATACTCCCAACAAATCCTCCTGCATTTCTTCCCTTTACCCTTTAAAGAGGTGGGAAGAAATCAGAGGACAACACACTTCGGTCCCAGAGGAGCCAGGCTTTCACCCAGCTACCAAACTGTACTGATTTGAAGTAGGCACTTCAGCGTCTTTTAGATGTCAGCTAGACCCCTCAGCTGTCAGGTTTCCTGGCAAGGATGACTATGTGTACTGCTCTCTTCCCCTCTGAAGATTTCAAAACATTTCTGTTTTGATGGAGAATAAAACTAAAGGGTGGAGGACAGTGGGAAGAAGAGAGAAACTAGGGGCCAATCCCAACCACCATAAGCTGATGTGCCTCATCTCCCTCTGTAGTCACTGGGAATGACAGGTTCCCCAAAAGACGATCTGGAGCAGAGCCCTAGCTTTGTAGAGTCTTGGTAGTGGATTTTTCTTCTCCCCCCTACTCCCAACATCTCAATACCACTTTTGCATTGGTAAGAATACAGACTGGGATATGACATGCCCCATAATGAACTGGTCCGTAGGAGGTGATTTTTTTTTGTTATTGTTGTTTGGGTATTTTGTTGTTGTTGTTTTTTTTTTTTTTTTTTTGGGGGGGGGTGTGTGTTTAAGTAACTTAGTGGTTTTGTTGTGATGCTGAAAATCCATGCTACTTAGAGTTTCAAGTTACACAAAATCTTACTACCTCTCCTTTCCCTGGAGTAATACTGCTGCAAGGCTCAAAATTCTGTGTTTATTTCATCTGTGCTAAAGGCATTCCCCAGAAAAAGTAACTTGGCTTGGGTGTGGTAGTTACCCATCAGAACTGGATTAAGTTGTTCTTTTTTCTGGCTTAATGTTCTGACAAGTATGGGTCCAAGGTAGTTTCTTTGACTTTACTGCATCAGCGCAGCATCCTTGCGTTTGAAAAGATCTGTGGGCAAGTATTGACTTCCATGTTCATTTGATTACAGTTTAAAAATGAAAGGTCTGCATTTCAGCACTAGACAAAAGCACAGGGATATTTCTGATCCCCTCTCCTTGGTGTCTGATGGAAAGAGAAAGGTGAGTTTGTGCGTTTCAGAGAAGCTTTGATGGGCCTACGTTTTTATTATGAAGCAGCTGGGATGCGGACTCTGGTGACTGAGGGGAAGATACTAGTGGAGAGAGGAGGTCTCTGGGGTGTGGTGGCTGCGTGCTCACTTTTCCCAAGTCCTCAGACAGTATCCTCTGAAGAAACACTATTTGGGGAAGGATGCCCATGCTCCAATGGGCATGAAGAAAGAATCTGCTGGTAAGAAGCAGTAACTGTGGTGAATCTGACAGATCTCTTACTGTAATAATAATAGATTATAAAAGTGGACAACATTAGTCGTGCAGCGTAAATTTCTCAGAAGCCCTAGCATATCGTATTACTTTGCTAGTAACTATCATCAAGCTTGTGATTGCAGGATAAAAATCACACACCTTTTAACCTTGTTTTAGTCCTAGTGTAGAGCCTTTGATAAATTTTCTTGTTTCTTGAGTTTCAGCTGAAGAATGCAGAGCAGCAACTCAAAATGTCTGACGTTATTTTGCTACAATTACATTTTCTACAACAACAAATAGATCTCCTATTGTTTGCTGGAAAAATGTGGGTAAAAATATTAGTGCTTAAGAAATATGGCTTGGTGGTTTTCATTTCTGTTTTATAGGAAGAGTCAGAGTTGTCCAATGACAGTTTCTTAGAAGAAATGACTGTCTCTGTATTTGGTGCAATGAATACTTTGGCTTGCTTGCCCTCTGCTAGCATTGCAATGTTGACGTAGGATCGGTTGCTCCATGCTGTGACCAAACAAAAGCATGCATGTTGCAGACCTCACGAATGCTTCAGACCAGACATGAAGAGCAACTCCTGCTCTTTATACTTAAGCTTTTTAACATGTGTTGTTATTTATGAATGCCTTGTCTGAAAGGCTTTACTTAAACAGTCCTCTCTGACATCTGAAAATGCACTAGCCAAAATGGAGAACGGTGTTTTTGCAGACTTCTGGCTTTCAGAACCCAACTTTAAAGTTCTGTTTTACTTGGTAAGAAAAAAGTTTGGCCTAGATCCCTTCGGATGTTTTACAGATTGTTTTCTCTAAAAACATAATGTCTACTCTTTGTCTTGCTCTGGATGGACACCCTTCAGGACTGAAGTAACCTCTGGTTTAGTTCACTCTGTGAAATGGAAAGATAGGTACTGTTTTGGCAGGGATGTGCTTTGAGATCTTGGGTCTAGCTTTGCATATAGTTGGGGTCTGCAGTCACAGTCACTGGCTATTGCACTCTCCCTGGGACTCTCAAGTTGTTTTATTACAATGCTTTGAGGTTTTATATGGATTTTTTTCTGTAGGAAGTAAATATTTGTTCTAAAGTTACATCCTCTTCAGGTTTTTGTACTTTTAGAACATCATTAAAGACATGAAATCATCATACATTTTTTATTAATTTTGTGCGGTTACATACACTATATAATTTTAATGCAGAGACATTTTTCTAACATGAGGTCACTATTTTATGGACAAATTTAATTGTATTTCATCATAGGAGAATTTTAAAAAGTGGGAGTGAACTCCTGCATGTAAAAATCTGCCGGTTTGAAAAATCTGCCCGCTTTGAGTTTCGATTTCACAAGGTTGCGCTGTGCCGAATGCTTGGGTTGCTCCACTGTCATATTCTGTGGTGTTCTAGTAATACAAAATTGTACTGATTGATTATAGTTGCCAGATGTGACTACTGCACAGGCGTAGTCTTGTTTAAAATTGCAGGTGTAAGCAGATTTTAGTCCATGGCTTCTCATCTCCCTCCTAGCTTGTTTCTTGTCCGCCCCCTCCCACCTAGCATCCTTGCCTTCTCCCTCACGTGATAAATAACACTGTCTTATCAAGGTCAGTCAGAAAGGCCCTTTTTACATATCTCATAAATTTTAGCCAGGTGCCACCGATGTGAGATTAATGTAATGGCACTACAGCAAGCACTCAGGCTTGTCTTAATTATGCTAAGGTTGCCGGTTCACCGTTTCTCTTCATCTGTCTCCCGCTTTAGGGAACACTAAACACTATGTCATTAGATTGTCTGTTCCACAACATTGGCCCTTTGCATTTACAAAGTCATCAGATGGCTTATGACCTAGCTTTTCTAAGAAATTAAATTAAATAAATAGTGAAAACAAAAAATTAAGCAGAAAAGGAGCCAGCCCGGGGACAAGGGCAGAACGGAAGAGCTGAGAGGGCTGGGGAAAGAAAGGGTTGGGGTAGCTCTTCAGTGCTGTAGGCTTTGAGGGAGCAGGGTTTGCTGGCAGAACTGTAATTTTGGGGATGCTCCGCAGGGCATGGCTGTCAGGTGCTTCCTTTTAATGGTATAAATGCACATGCCTTCGTATGTGTCATAGGGTCTGCAAGGGAAGGGCTGCAAGCTTGGGGTTTTTCTCCCCTGTTTTTTGAAATTTATTTATTTATTTTATTTTGCAATTGGAAGTTAAAAACTCCCTACTGCAGAGTCAGTGTTTGGGGGATCTGTTGACAAGGGGCTTCTGTGAGTTCCCTGAGGCTCAAACCAGCCTTGAGTGTTTCTTCCTTTGGCTCTGGGAAGGGCAGAGAGGATAACAGAGTCCCGTGGCAGTGTGCCAGTGATAGCTTTATGCCCTGCCAAGGTAAAGCTCCTATTGGAGCAGGGAACGGTTCCTTCCTACATCTAGGAGATTATGAGAAGTGTTTCTTGGACATTTGTTTCTTTCCATCTGCAGACTCGGTTTAGCAGCCTGGTAAAGGCTGACCTTGATTTTTATTTTATTTATTTTGTGCTTTATGGCCCCATTGAAAGAGACTTTTGTTTCTTGTCAGAGCATCCTCTGCTGGCTTTCCAGGGAGGAGAATTTCAACATAATCATATACGACTAACTGATGCAGCATTTTTAATTTCTATCTAGTGATAAAAATAAGTGCCTCCAAAGGGACTGAACAAGGCTTGTGTCAGAGCAGTTGGCCTTGTTGACTGTACTGAGAGTGGGGGGGGAGTCTCAAACTTTACTGTGAGCAAGGAGAAACTGGGTATCTTGTAGAGTTTGGTAGCAGCCACCTGAAATGTGCTAAGGTGGTTCACTCTTACTTTCTCCAGCAGTACATGAAAATTAATGTGGGTACTGCAGATGAGACAAGTTTATCTGTTGGTTGCGTGCTCTGACTACCAGTCAGGTCTTAACAATTTCTGCAACCAGGGCTAAATTGGAGGATTGTGCTCCCTCCCTCTACTTCTTAGTATTTTTTATAAGAAGGTTTTAAAAATAAAAGAACAAGTATTCTTCATAGAGGAGGGCATTATGTGAGGCACAGAAAGCCAGCCAGAACAAAGCAGTCATGCTCTGAGTAACACACAGGGCCCACTCTCTTCCAAGCCCACTAAGCAAAAGACAAAGGGCCCGATGAAGAGGTAGTAAGAGTAATTGAATTTTTTCCAGTGTCATACATAGAGCTGCTGACTTAGGGCACCCATGTGCTTGTGGTGCTGGCCAAAATGCTCCGCAGTGAAGAGAGAGTCTGTGGCTGAGGCTGAAATGGGAGAGAGCGTGGAAACATGGTGTACTAGTGGGGGCTTCTCCCCTGTTGATGCTACTGCTGTGAGAAGGTGGTCCTGTCCCAACATCATCTCTTCTGGCAGGGTTTCCTGAGCTACCCCTGCTACCATCATACCACAGGCATCATGGGGCTTGCTGGGGTCTGGGCATCCCTGCCTTGATTTCCCTGCTGCTGGTAATTAATGCGACTGCCATGCATAGCGTGGGGTGTTTTCCTACTAGGAGGGAAAGCGGAGGTGGTGCATGTATGACCTCTTAAAAATCAAGTGCAAAACTTCAGTTTTTCAAAAGGTAGCAAAGCTAATCTATTTAGTCTGAAACTAAAATTGCTAAAGGCTTTCCCATATAGACTGTGAATTGCTTACTGGTTACTCTGTCAACTCTTGGTGGCTCCAAGGCACAGATCAGGTATTGGTCACTGGCATTTGAGCTTTGGGTCAAGAAGGTAGGCATGGATGTTATCAGTTATCAGTAACATGGGAACTACTGCTGTCATTTTATTGACATAAAACAAAGATAAATTTTTTTAAGTTCTGCTTAGCCAATAGACTTCCTATAGTAGACTGCCCAAGGAACACTTATTTTTTAACCCATAAATATTATTTTTAATTCAACTGGAGTGTGCATGTAGGCAAATTAATTGAAAGTGTTTTGAAAATAGTATCATCTTTGTTCAGGTTCAGTCTCCTGCCAGTGTAATTCCAGTGAAGCCTCATGTGTGCAGTAGAGTTGACTAGTTGCTCCCAGACATGATAACGGGAAATGCAGTATCTAGTAATGATCAGTGCTGTCATATTATCACAGCATTATAGTGAAAATGGCTCCTGTCACCACAGTGGGAATCACATCTGTGACTTCCTCTAAAATGTCGATGAGATAAACATGGCTATGACAAATCCAGCCCTAATGGCACATTTCAGAGCATGGAAAGTCTTGTGATATCATCTGGTCTTAGCAGGAAAAGATTTATTTTAAGAAGTGATTTATTAAGGTGAAATTAATAGCACCTAAATAGCTTGAATTTCAGCTTTGTTTCGTTTGTCTGCTAGATGAGAAATGCTACTTTCCTGTTTCTGTGAGTTTTTTCATTGCAAAAACATTTAGAGACGGGTTTAGATGACTGTATTCTGGTAAGTGTTCTCACAGACCCCTGTGCCTGACTACCAGAAATTTGGACTGGGTATATTGTTCTTGTCATAACTCCTGACTACTGCAAGGACTGTTGTTAAGCACGTGAACATCTGTCCTGATGGCCCTTGGAGGAAGACTGAAGTAAAACCATCTACTTCATTGTCTGACCTGGCGATAGTTCTCAGAAGTAAAAGGATGGGGGGGAGGGGGGGAGGAAAAAAGCTAGGAAAAGCAGTTGTAAAATGAAAGGGAAATAGTGCAGTGCCTTGTTTTGGTAAAAGCGGAAATGTTTAAAAATCAGTGTAAACGCAGTGTGGACAGATGTGCTTTATTTTCACTGAAAATTTTCTGTCTTGTGGGGGTTCTGTGTTTACCCAACTAATTTACTGCTTTGATTGAGTGCGGTAATTGCGTGCTTTAAAGAAGAAAATTGCTTAATTTAAACTAAAATTTTATCTCAGTGTCAAAAAGCTTGTGAGCAAACGGAGAGAGTGTGGCTCTTTTCTGCCTACCACCTAGTTCCTGTGTTGACTGGGTCTTTCAGAGCTCCTTACCATTACAAACGGGAACTTCTCTCCTTGCTACCCAAAACCCCCAGTGATAAAGTCAACCTCTTTTCTGGTGCCACATCTTTGTTTCAAAAGAGAGACTGGGAGAAGATGTTGAAGAAGCTGCTTGCATGCCAGCTGCAGTCCACGGTGCCTTTTTTGGCTCTTGGAGTGAAAGACATGCCAAGCTTAAGTGTTTCAAGGAAAAGGGGTGGGGGGGAAGGAGGGAAGTTGATAGGCCACCAGCTCTGAGTCTTTTGAGCCACGAGATGATTTTGAAAATGCTTTGTTCACTTGGAGGGTGTTAGAGTTAAAAAATGAAAATTGCTTTTGCAGCAAAGTGCACCATAAGGTCTGCAGGGACTGATTAGCACAGTGGCTCTGCATGTCCTATATAGTAAATGCTGCTTCAGTGGTTACTGTAAGATAGGATATGAAGGTGAGAGAAGTTAAGAGTTGCTCGAGCCCCTGTGGTTCGCAGTTATCATTATATTAAAAGATAGTGGAGTTCTGGTTTTACTTAATTGTCAAAGACAGCGATCGATCAATTGGACAGTTTAATGCAGAGGGTTTTTTTGAAGAGCTTGTAACTTTGTGACGCATTTTTGTGCAGCTATGAAATACGAAGCTTTATTTTCCCTTGATAAAAAGTATTTAGTCAAAACTGTCTGGATGATGGCCTGCTTTGATCCTTGCTGTACATGGGTGTAGAAGGAAGGACAGTGGGTAATTTTGAGCAGGCTGAAGATGAGCAGAAGCAGCAGGGTTCTAGATGTGGATGGAAGATGCTGCATCAGTTAGGGCTTGGAATGGCACTGCATAGTCTTCAGAGGCTGGTTTAATTCACCCTGATACTAAGAGCGAGCCCTCAGCCCCTTCTCTCCACCACCCCCCCCACCCCCCCCCCCCCGGGTGCCTTTTTTTTTAGAGTGTTGATTGGTTTAAAGCTGCCTCAAGCACACCTTTGACTTGGATGGCAATTTTGCACTCAGCCAGAAGCTTAGTTTATGTATTTTCTGTGAACAGTTTGTCATCTTTTTTGGTAACACAAATCTGATTTCACTTGTGATTGTAAAGGAAGAGCTATATAAGATATACCTATAAGAAGAAAAATCTGCTTTGAAGTACTTGGTATTTGGTTGAGGCTGGGAAATACAGGAGAACCTTTAATTGGCTAGAGAGCAAAGTGCTGGAATGGTTTCCTGTTAGTGCTGGGAAAAGGAGTCATGGCAGGTTTCTGTGTGAGGCAGATTGTGTAGTCTGATGAGCTGCCACGACAGGGACTTGCCCAGAGGACTCGGGGGCCTTCAGTCCTATTTGAACCACCTATTCACAGCTAGGAAGGTCGCTTTTGATTTTGTGTGAGTTATGTAAATGCAAATTATTTTTTGGTGCAAGGTACCCAAGGCTCAGATGTTTCAGATGGCCTCACAAGCTTCTTCAACATCGTCTTCTCACATCCCTGAGCTGAGGTGCAAGCACAGAAGGCTTGAGCAGGCACAGTGAGGAACAGGAACCAAATCTTGGACGTAACATGCAGTCTATGGCCCGCAGAGCCTCTGAGAGATGTCACTTCAGGAGAAGTGCTTGGTTAGGCACTCTGGATGCCAGAGACATTTGTGTCCATCCGCTTTTGACTGCAGGCTGGCAGATGAAAAGTGGACTTCTGTGCGTGCATCGAGGTCGCGTACATCTGAGAAAACTGAGCAGCTGTGGATCATTTCCCTGAGCAGCCCTGGGTTAGGACAAAGCCTGTTTGTGGAAGAGGAAAATGAATCCTATAAATGTGTTTGATATTATTATCAGAGAGGGCATCAGAACTTCCATGCAGAAGAGGAAGAGATCGTGGCTGGGTGTGCTATCTTAATTGTAGCGCTTCCTGGCTTGACTTTAGTAAAATGTCTTTTTCAGTAGGGGTTGTCTATTAATGCATGCATAGAAACAAAGACATGAATAATATTAAGCAAATATATCTGTTTATGCATCTGAAAAATTGCTTATTTACACTCAGTGTATGTGTGGTGGGCGGTGTTTATGGGCTGTTTCTTGCAGATTTTACTGGTATAGAGGCAAACAGTCTCCGCTCAGGAATACATTTTCTTGAATTTTCCAGGTCACAAAACAGTGACCCCATATATGTTAAAAATAACAAAAATCTGTACAGGGTAAAATGATGGTATAACTAAAATGATGTCTGGAGCATGCTGAAGTTGGTAAATTGCCAGCAAAAGAGGCTCATCCCCTTTCAATTTTCTTCCTCTTGTGTTTTAGTGGGCTTACATAGTGGGTGCCTATTCCACCAAGCTAATGAGTCCAGTTGCTGCTTCCTTGGCAAAGTCCCTGGTTTGTGCTTACTTGGCCATATGTGTGTCAAAAGTAAAGCTTGGCATTAAATGCTTAAGGTTTTGCTATCATGGACTTGGTGTGGAGGATTTATAAGGTGACTATCTTCTTGGAAAGACAGATGTTTGTTTCCTTTTGATTTTAGTAAGACTGAATGAAAAGCTGCAGAAAAGTTCTTGTCTGGGACTGGAGTTAGTAAAAGCAGCTGATCTTGGTACTGAGTTCTTGCTGATTTATCTGGGCTAAATAATTGCATCTTATTTTCAAGAGTTTGCATTTGCCTGCAAATGCAGAAAAGGGAGTTACTTCATTTAAAAGCACCATTTGTTTTAAACTATATATAGAGAGCCTTCTTTGTTGCTCACTCCTTTAATCAGGCAACTTTTTTTAAATCTTATTTTGACATTTGTGTTGGAATTAACGTGATTGGCAGCAGAATCCAATAAATGAGAATTTCAGAGATGTTTCTGTGCCGCTAAATGAACCTTTGCCTCCAGTTTGACTTGGCAGCACTTGTAGAGTTCTGCATCAGCTGGATTTTATTGTGTGGGGAGATGGATAATCAAAAAGGGAATCGCACGTGCCTGCAAATTAAACATTTTGTTCAGAGTGCTTGCTTGCTGTTGAACAGCAGTGTAATGTCAGGGAGAGAAGGCGGGGGTACACAAGCCCGGTGCGCCGTGTGCTAAATGCCTCGTCGTACAAAAGCACAATGGCAAATGTTGAACAATGCAGTTGTGTCAAAACAAATCAGATCATGAGCAGCACCGGCTTGCTTTGCTTTGCTTTATTTGCAGGGAAGTCTTTCTCATCCCTGCCTCGTGATTAATGCTGCTGATAAGTGCAGGGGGAGTTACTGTATACAGCTAATTCGTGCTTTAATACCTGTTTGAATATTAATTTCGTAGCAGGGGTGTTTTTGACATTTAGCCCTTTGCAAGCCTTCTAGAAGAAGTCATGGTACTGCTACACAAATACTGCAATATATTTAATTGGGCCAGTATATGCTTTTTTCTGCCTGTTGCATTCAGAAGGCATTGCAATGCATAGAGAAGAGATGCATGCAGAAGTGGACATGACCTCTCTCGTGCTGGGCCAGGGGCTTCAAAATCAATGGGTCACAATCTACTTCTTGTATATAGAGGCAGTCCTACTGAAGCGTGCAATCCTAATTTGTCTGAATATTGATAGCATGTTGGCAGAAGTCCTCCTTCTCCTTTCACTCCCCTACCTCCATGGACCTATTGATCTTTTTGTTGTGATTCTGTAATTTATAGACATTGGTCTCATCATTAAAGAAAATTATCTGCTGAGCAAGCTGATATTCGGTGTATGTTTTTAATACTGTGAGGGAGTGGAAGCAACATAAAGCTGCAGCATTTCTCAGTTGTGTGCGATGGGACATGGCGTGAGCCCTGTAGCTACCAAGTTGTTTTTGATGTGTGGAAAATATTGGGCTCTTTGTGAGGATGAGTGTAGTCAGCCTGTGCATGTGTGTGGGAGTCAGGCACTTGATTCCTGTTTGTTTTCATTATTAATAATAATAAAAAAAAAGACAGGTGGTGTTAATGCAAAGCAATATAACTCAGTACTGCTGTTCATATCTGGTGTATGGACAAGCTTCACCTGGTGTTCACTGCTTGCATGTGTGTCTGATGTTCCCTGGATGCCTCTTTGCTCCCAGGGGTACTGAGCTGGGCTTCTCTCAGGGACAAAAGTGGGGTTCAGCAGCAGCTCCCCCCCCAAAGGGAACGGCACTTGCCCTGCTGCAGCTCTGCACACACACTGCTTATTTGCCGAGTGCTCCACTTAACTGCAGAGAGGCTGATGCTATTAAAACACGAGCTCTGTCAGGGGCTGGCGTTAGCAAATACCGCAGGAGGGTTGTCGGGAGCGCCGACGTGGTGTGGGATTTCTGGGGGAAGTTTGTGGCTATTTCTGAAGAGCACGTCAGAATATTCTGTAGTTCAGCTTTGTCTACGTTCCTCACCACAGCTGCTCTTGTAGAAAGAATTACATGTTTTAAGGTAGTTTAAAAATTTTGGATGTTGTTTTCTGTCAGTTCTGCTTCTTAGTAAAATGGCTAATTATAGTAAAATCAGTGAAATAACAAAATGATTGCAATACTATGGCTCCATAAAAAGCTCCAGGGTTTAAGAAATTCTAATAACTTCGGAGGTATTTGTCTGAGTCACAATTCCTGAAAACAAACAATATTTAAATTTTATGAAAGGACTCCAGGCCTCCTTGCTGCTGTCATATTTGGAACGTTGTGTTCCAGTAAAATGTCCATAGCTGCTGTTGCAGCCTCCTTCGGGACAGGGCCAGAATGGATGATTCACTCTTTTGGTGGTTTAAGCTGGCAGCAGTCCGTCTGTAACCAGAATTTTTTGCTTTATTTCTGGAAGGCAGTACTACTTTTCCTAAAGATACAACCTTTGCAATTACCTCCCAGAATAACTCTGTGCTTTGCTGTGACAGGTAGAGCTGGAAACAGTAATGTATTTTCCGTCAAACTTCTGGTCTAGAAGATGGAGGGGGGCAGACCTTTGCGTGCTGGAAACTGGTACCACCATCCTTGTTTTGGGGCAGGATGAGGAGCTTTGTGCTGTTGAAGTAAATGAGGGTTTGGATGTGGAGTGGAGGAAGTGCTTTGAGGCAATGGCTGGTCGAGACCTGTATGGTCTCACCTCCTGTTAAATGTAAGATAGTGTGGCACCTGCACCGCTTCTGCTGTTGGGTGCCTCAAGAGGTGCTGCAGGGATAAAAGTGCTTGGCTGCAAGGTGCTGCCCAGGCCCTCTTGCTCTTCATGTGGATATACTGCCTTCCTGGGGGCATCCCTGCTAGGAGGAAAGCAATGTGAGATGTATTAATATGGTTGCTCCTGTAGCATTCACTGAACAGTTTGAAGCAGGGATGATGAATCAATAAATCACGCCACGATGGTTTTTTGCATTATTCTGTTTGTTGAGCGGATGGAGGATATGTAATGGAACAAATACACCCCACAAACCTTATTAAAAGAGCATTAGGGTTGTGGTGGTGAGAATTTGGAAAGTATTTGAAGGAATTGCATTGACCACAGAGCTTTGATTTTTGCCTTCTTTGAAATGCAGTGTGAGGTGGTCTTCAACTGCATGGTTCTTTTCTCCTGCAAAACTTCTTTCTTGGGCAGGCTCTGATTCAGCAAAGCAGTTAAAGTTGTTGGCAGACCCACTGACTAGACATCAGTGTATGTGTGTGTCTACTTAAACAAGTACACGGACAGCCTGGTGACACACAGCCTGCTTGCACAGGGTCTGTGATGGAGAACATGGTTATAAGGGTTGAGGTTCCTCATTTATTTACATGTGTCATTTATATACACTCATACATTCTTCAATCACATACTTTGAAATAATCATTCTTAATCCTTTACCAAGCCCAGAGTGAGTATAGTATGCATCTTCTGAGTGTTACCAGGAAGGCTTGATCAGGTTATCTGGGAGCTGTTTTTCATGGGGGTTTTGCTTGTCACTTTGCCATGATGAGCACTCTTCACTGTGGGTAAAGCAAAATAAAATAACAAAACACATGCCATGGCTTACTTTCAATAGTACTGTTTCATTAAATATATATGTGTATATATATATCCCAGAACTATTCTACCCAATGTTTTAATCATGAATGAGGCAAGTGGACTGAACACCATTTTTCTTACTGCATTTTTTGTTTAAACTTGAAACAAAAGCATAAATGGCAAGCCACAAAACGTAAACTGAGGCTGTGTCTTACTGTGTATCCAAATGAGCAAAAAAACCCAAGGAAAGCCATAGGTTTGAAATCTGGATTTTCCAAATCATAAATAATGTATTTAGTCTGGTTATTCTGACCAGGAGTTTCAGCTGTAGTGGGCATGCTGGGCAGAGCTGATGGGCAGAACTGAACAGATTAGACACATAAATGACATGAGCTGAAAAGAGGATTTCATCTTTTCGGGGGGGGGGAAGATCCTTCATCAAATGTGTAAAATTTCTTTAATAACTAGACCTGGCAGGGAAATGCATGGAGTTCCAGCAGTGATAATCGGTGCTTCAACTCACTAGAACAACCAGTGAACCAAAAGATTTGCATTTACCTAATTCTTTCAGGACTTGAACAAGTGAATGTCATTGCCTTCATGCCAAATAAGGGCACGTACAGAGAAAAAACAGAAGAATGGCTGGGTTATGTCTATAATTACTTCTTTCATGATTTAGAGACTGCTTTCTACAGCTCGCTGAGTGCATCCAGCTCACTGTCCCACTGCGGACAGGGATCAGCCCTGGATCCTCTTGGCTACTTGCCAGCAGCCAGTGTTTAGCCCAAGTCCCCTTTCTCACACTACATTAGCCCAAAATGCACATAAGCACGTACTTATCTCTTGCATCCACCACATCCAGTGGCATCCAGCTGAACTGGTATTTATAGATCGGGGCTTTGAATTGCTCGCTCTGAGCTTGTGCTCATTTTTAATATGCAGACATTTGCAGAAATTAGTCAAGATGGGCAGACCTGTCCTCTGAGGTCCCTCTGGCTGGCTGCTGCAGTTTAACGTAGGGAAACGGCGGTCCCCACCATCCCAGGGTGGGCCACTGCCTCTACTCCTGGGGGTGCAGGCAGAGGGTGACTTTCTCGGTTGAACACCCTGTTGTGTCCTCTTTTGTGTTTGGATACAGGATTTAGGAGGTGATGTGTCACTGGTCACAAGTTCTTTCCACCCGAATGTGTGCTTTGCTGGAACATGCAAATCCCAAATATGTGCAAGTCGTACCTACTTGCTATGTGTTTTCAGCTGTGGCTACTGGTTTTATTGATCTCCCTTTTAATGAAAGCTGTCTGAGAGCCTCTTGCATCTGTAGCCCTGTCACTGAGAGGAGGCTGCTGGAAGAAACAAGGTCGAGCGTGCCTGATTTTCAAGGCTGACCATGCTACAGCCCCGGTGCAAGGCACAGCCAACTTTCCTCTCCACTCTGTCAAAACACACTCTGAGAGTCCTCAGCATGAAGGTTTGTACTTTAGAAATGAGGAACTGTGGCTGAAGTAATTATTCACTCTCTCTGCTGCTGCTGGGATTGGGGGCCTTAAGGAAGAGTGATCAGTGAGGAGGTCTGAGCTTTTATATGAGGAGTAGGAGGTAAAAGGACTCTTGAAGGGGGGCTAAGCTGAGCTGTAGTTGGGATATTAATACTAGTAACTTGACTTGGGAAGCAAGGAGGAGTACAGTTTCCCTCCAGCCCTTGCAGATGCTGCAAGGCTGTTTGCTGTAAGAGGGTAGACTAGACCTCAGATTTAAAGGCAATTTAGAGCTTCATTGGCTTGTAAGATAAAACGGTGATTTGAGTTTATTTCATTCCTCCCATGACTAAGGGGCGGTGAGCCAGTGCAAAGGAAATATGAACTACCTTAACCCAACCACAGCCTTTACCCAAAGCTTGAAGGCAAGCCAGGCCTTTGCTGTGTCTAAGAAGAATATCTTTCTTCAGTTGCAGTGGGGGGTAAAGCCTGTGTGATAGGAAGTTTTAACTTGCATCAGAAAGCATGGGTTGGGATGGCTCAAGGGGGAATTGGAGGTTTGCAGGAAAGAGTTTGTTCCAGACTTGAAATACAATTGTAGGAGCAGGAGGATGGGGTGAAGGTGCGGGTGCAAAATTGCAGATACTTTGAAAAAGTGTTGTTGTACTATACTTGATGTTTCCCTCACTGTGGAGTTGGGAGAACTTGTTTTCTTTCATTATTGTGGTGTTGCTGTATTTATTTTTTTTCTTTCTGAGGGCAAATAAAAGTAAACTTCAGCTGTGGCTCCAGAAATCCTGGGTTGCTGAATCAATAGCATCTCTGCTGTCCTAAAAATATGAGCAGCTAGATTTTTTAAGAAGTGAGATGTTCAAAAGCCAGGCAGTCCTGCATTTCTTGGAGCTGATCAACAGGGACTCGGAGCAGCACGCAGTCACACTTAATTAGACAGCCTGGGGCTAGGATGGCTAAATGCTGCCTCTGCTGATCCTGAGCATGGTGGATATGAACCTCAGCAGAAGTCTCGTCTGCTTTTCTCCAGCCTGGTTATGGCACAGAAGGGGGTGGTTGTCAATGTCGCAGGGCTGCTTCTTGTGAGCTGGCTTGCAAGATTCCGTATCAGCTCTTCTTCTGTACCAGAGATGTAATGACTTGGGACTTTGTTTGACACCAGGTTGATCTTATGTGGTAGATTAACCTGGATTTGAGGACTGGAGTCATTGGATCTCGACAGTGCTGTGTAACCTTCGCTTTTGTTACTTGTGGATGCTTGTGTTTTAGGTCATTTATCTTGATAATGAGTTCTGTTTCACACATCTTCCACGAGCACAAATGTGGAAACAAATACCATTAGAGAAGGAGGAGGATTTGGAGTCTGAAGTCTCCAACAGATAAATAGGGTTTTTACCTCTGGCAGTACATGGAGGCCTTTCATTTCAATACCTAGCAAGCAGCTGTTGTCCTTGCCACCAGGAGGAGATGCGTCTCGTCCTTCTGCTCTTTCAGACGATACCAGATGTCCATCGCTAGCCCAAAGGCTGTGAAATATGTGAGAACGGTAGATCTGGTCTTTACAAAAGCTCATCTGTTGTGAGTGGTGCCCGAGTTGGGGACTCAAGCGGAGTCATGGTCATCTTTTTCCTCCAGTTACAGCCTCAGTTGATAGTTTAAAGTAATGTAGGCGTTGCCCGCTTTTTTTTTTTTATTTTTTGAATGCTTAGAGCATTTTAGAAACCTGAGCCCGAAAAAGAACTCTTCTGTGTAAAATGGTTTAGCCTATACCCAGAAAATGCTGCAAATTGAAAGGCCTGAGCTTTTTTGCAAAATGAGGCAGATTGCTGCTGAGCATCTCCAGAGGACAGCTGTTCTTCCTGGTTTTCAGAGAAATTTTGTTGAGGGGGAGAGAGTGACAAGAAGGGCTGGAAAAAAGTCCTTGTTTACTTGTGGTACGTGCTTTCCTTTTCTCTTTCAAAAGCTGCACTAAAGCTCACAGGAGGACGGGAGCTGCTAGGATGAGCCTTTGCAGGAGCCAGTCACGGCTGCCAGCCCCTCTCCCAGGAGTCAGGGCGGAATTTGGCCCCTCGGAGGTTTTTCCCTGGGAGAATGCTTGGATTGGGGCTCCCATGCGGCTGTGTGAAACGCTTCTGCCCGCACCAGGCCCTGAGATGGGTTTCTAGGAGTCTTGGATTGTTATTCTGCATTTATGTGCTCTTTGAAGCAGTCATTCATTTATTTATTTTTATTGCAAAAGACTTCTGTTGTGTTGTCTCTGATGGGCTCTATCACGGGTTTTGGTGGTAATGCCTGATTTTTTCAAGGGATTTTTTCAAGAGACTAATCCCTTCATATCAATGTCTTGCTTACAGACCATTAGTCCCATAGTTAGACTTAAAGCTCTCTGGGGAAGGACTTACATATATTTAAGTGTGTGTGTGTGTTTGTATGGGGTGTACCTCACATAAGAGCCACAATCTGTCATTGAGTGTGTAGCTATTACTGTAATGGAAAAAAACGGGTCCCTTTCTCCACTTGCATGAGCGAAGACCTGTGTGACCAGGAAGTTATGCAAGCGGGACTTGATCTTGCATCTTGGGCATCAAGTGCCCTATCCTTGGCTTGTGTAAATATTCCACTTTACAGTGGGTCAAGAGACCATTGCTGGCTGGGATTGGCTGAGGATTGGCCCTGGCACTTGCTTACAGCATTCAGCTGGTTTCAGTTTGGAAGCTGGTGGGGCAGATGTAGTATTTTGGGAAAGCTACAGAGCCTTTCTGGATCTTAGTTACCCAAAGGAGAACAAACAAGCAGGCCTGTACTATGCCGGAGGGGATGGTACAGCAGTGCTTTAAGAGCGGAGCTGTTGAGCTGCTGTGGGAACGGAGGCTTAGGAGCATTGTGAAGTTGGGTGGATCCTGTGCAAAAGTTGCTCTGTGAACTGGCTGGTCGTGCAGCTGCTAGAAATACTAGAGATGTGCGCAATTCAGAGATCCATTTATTGTGGATGTGTCATCACCCTGAACGCACTAGGTTATCAAAGAAAACTGGGACTTTTTATGAGGAAATATGCTCGTGATTTATCATTTTATTTTATTGACACTATACATGTTTTTAGCACTCAGGTTCCCTTTCTGCCGTTGTGCTGGTTGGGGTTTGCCAAGAGTTTCTTCTCCAAGTAGGATGTCAGGGTCCTGGAGATCCTTGGGTATAGGAAGCTTTGCTCTTCACTGTGTAAGCAATTTGGCCAAGCTAGTTTTCCTTATGCTTTTTGTGATCGTCTAGGCACCAACTTGGAGGAAGGTAAAAAAAATAATTACACTTTATAAGCACAGAACCGTGAACATAAAAGTCAAAGCACTGACACCCTTCGTAGTTTCAAGCTGAGGCTCCTGTGGTTTTTTTTTTAGAAAACAAAACAAAACAAAACAAAAAAACCTCAAAACAGCACACTGTCAGTGGAGGTTTACTATATATCCTGAAAGAATTTCCAGGGTTTAAGCATAGCTATTAGCTGCCTCCTTTTAAACGAGCCATTTCAGGGTGATAATCTCTCCCTATCAGATCATGATTTTGAGCAATTGCTATCTGTGATATTATTAGCTTTAACCTTTCCTCTCTAAGCTCATTAAGATGGAGAAAACATACACTGGGGAAACCACACAGTCCTCATCTTTCAGTGACAAGTCCTTCCTCTTCACCAAGAAAAACAGCTTAAACAATTTAACAGTCAATAGTATGTTGTGGTTTCTTCTGTGAGAGCACCACGGAATAAATGAGATTGTGGATTCAAGAGAAGTCGTTGTCACATGTCACACAGCGGTGTCCTCGGCTGGCTCCAATAGTGTCACCTGCAGGCTTTGGCTGGGGCTGTTGATCCTTCAGCAGAGAGAACTGAGCCAGCAAAACCTGGCAGAGCTGAGCAGGTGAGGGAGAATACAGCAAGGAGGAGCAAGATGCTTATTGTGCTGCTGAAAGGGTGATTTTTAAGAAAAAAACCACAGAGGGCTTTTGTTTCTCTAGTGCCGTGATCTCTGCAGGCAGATCCAGCGCTGCTGTCTGCATTTCACCCTGATCTGTACAATGTTGATCTAGATGTTTAATGAGTGGATTGGTGTGAAATCAGGCTTCAGGCTCCTAGACAGTGGCTTAGTAAATACAATAAGCAGCCGCTTTTCTTGCCTGGAGGGGTTGTTATGAATTTTTTATCACTGATTTTTTATGACATGCCATTCTGACAGCATTTGGATTTGCAGAAAGAAAAAAAACAACCCACCCCTCACTTTCCCAAGAAATGTGCCTTTCAAAGGCTTACACACTGCAACAACTACCACCTAATTGTTGGTGGGTAAGCCCCTTGCGTGATTATGCACACGGAGGAGACAGACACTTGAAAAAATCATCTCGATATTTACTCTGACAGGCAGATAGAGTGATACTCTGAGGAGCTGCTTGCGAGCCTGGGGACAGGCATAACCTGCTGAAGCCCACGTCAGTCTTTTAACTCCTTCTGTTGGCTGATAGCTGGATTTTTAGCAGTGGTGCTTTTGCCACCCATGTTACTTAATGATGCTCAAAGTACTTCCTGGTCTGCAGGTGGACTGATCCGGTCTGATGGCCCCATTGACATGGTTTCAAAACTATTGTCTTGGTCTCTTGTAAAGACTAAAAACCCACCAGAAAAATAAAGTTAAAAGCCACCCCTTAGAGATAGCTCTGCACAATCAGGGGGTGAAGCCTTTTTGGGAGGAGAGCTGAAGGGAGTGGAGGCAACCCTGTTCTCCAACTTTTATGACTAGATTGCTTGTGCTACAGGGACACATAGTGCCAAGGGCTGTGCAAATACAACTTTGGAGCACTTGCGTGCTCGGTAAACAAATAGGAAAGGCAGAGCAGGGAGAGGGGGAAGAGGGTGCCCTGGTCACCGGAGCAGGGTGGTGGGGGACATGGAGACCCTGTGCCAGCATGTGTGGGAAGGGGCTGAGGGGGCTGCCCTGCTAGCAGCTGTGAGCTTGCAACCTCCCTCCTCCCACGGGATGTTGGTGAGGCTTAGCAGGCTCCAAACATATTCAGATATGTGCCAGGCTGCCGTGGTCCCAGCGTGCTCCTCAGCATTTATCATAAGTGGGTGTAAAATGCTGAAATCTCCCTTTGCCTGGGCTTAAGCAGCTGCCTGAAAGAACAAAGCAATGGGGAGACAGGTATGTAGCTCAGGAACACCTGTACCCAGCTATACAAGCAAAACCTCCTTATTCTCTGCTGCTTGGTGCTGGTAAGCTGGGGCTGCGGGACAGGTGTGGGGCTGGGGCTGCTCCTGACTGTTGCAGGAGAGCACCGTCTGCTGCAACACACACAAACTGGAGAGATGTTGGCCTGCTATTAAAAATAGGTAATGGGCCGTGACGTCCACCAAATGAGGTCTTGTGATAGTCACAACAAATACGCTACTTCAGGCAGATGAACATAATTCTGTCAGTGGGATTAAAAGGAAATGCTGCAAAATTACACAGATAGTTTTCAAGAAGTCGTAAAAAGTTAATTGAAATGTTTTTTTTTGTTTGTTTTTTTTTTTTTTTTGGTTGGTTGTTTTTTTTTTTTTTTTTTGTTTTGTTTTGTTGTTTTGTTTTTTATTATTAGTTGTGTGCTGTGTTGCCACAGAGCACTGGGTGTGTGGATTAAAAGCCTGTCTGGATTTTTAGGGAGGTGAGGTGAAGTGCAAAGACTTTGATGGGACCTGCTAGAAAGATCTCAGGGGAGGTTTTTTTCCTTGCCCTGTCCTGCAGCTTTGCATCTGCCCAAAAGGAGGATGCGCCTGTTTATACCTTACAGCAAGGCCAGCTGAGAGGGAGAGGCACGAGCATACCTCACTGGTGGACTTGGGGATGGGGCAGGCACGGCTGCTAGGGTGCTCTGGGCAGTGAAGGGAAAAATCCATTTTAAATTGTGTTCCTTTGATTCCTGCCCAGCCGGTGCCATTTTGCTTGTGCTGAGGAGCTGGCCAAGTACACAGGCTCCCCTGGCAGCTTGTGCAGAAGGCGGCGGGGTCCAGTTTGCCCAGCAGTCTGACTATGAAAAATTAGAGTAGTCTGAGGAAACCTCGGGTGCATATGGGCTTCCTCATCCGAGTGCTTCAGCTCCAGCCCTTCCAGCTGAGCTGCAGGCCCTGGCTTTCAGCCTTCACGGCCAATTTGGTTCCTTGAAAATTGAGTGTGTGTCACATCTACAGCACAGATTTCAACAGAGTAAGCGCGCGACTTCCATTGCAAGGGTTTCCTTCTGACAAGGTGTGCTTGCTGCAGGGGTCTGTGCTAGAAATCAAATAAATACTCACTGCTCCTTGCAGAGCAGGAATCCGAAAGCTCGTGGCTGGGTTTTTTCTTCATTGCAGATCCAAGCTCTGAAAATGGCTACTGATGGTTGGGAACGACTGCACAGCTTGTCTGTAGCGTCTGCATACCTGCCAGCTTAGCAAGTCAAGGGTGGGTTTGGGGAATCTGATAAGATAAATGCACAGAATTTGAAATATGATTTATTATCCGTTTTAAAAATAACATGCAAACACCCTAATGGAGATGTGAGCTCCTTATGCAGGAGGAGATGATCTCCATCCTGAACACGTTGAGGACTAGTCAGATAGCAAACCACAAAGCAGAGGCACAGGGTCCAGGTAATTTGCCTAACATAGCAGACAGAATTTGCCCTCAGTATTTGGGTGTCTGATGCATGGTTGGAGTTTTTTGGTCCTGGGTAACCCCGCAAATGCTCACACGGTGCTTGGTGCCTCATAGCTGTGCTGAGGGGACAGGGCTGTTATTGCAGAGGTTGCCAATGTCCTGTGGACTGTCCTGCCCTTCCCCTTCCACCCCATGTGTGCGGCTCAGGGGTTCAGTGTCTCTGAGACAAGTGCCAAATTTGTGTTCTTTTCCTCGCTGTGGTTAGCAGAGGCCCAAAATGGGAAGACTCCTGACTCTTGCAGAAAGAGCAAGGAACAAACTTTTTCTGCTGAATAGCCAGCGCTGGCATCTGTGTGTGGTGGGTTGACCTTGGCTGGACACCAGGTGCCCATTGAGCTGCTCTAGCACTCCCTTTCTCGTCAGGATGGCGGGGGAGAGGAGAAAATAAGGTGGAAAAAAACTCGTAGGTCAAGATAAAGGCAGTTTAATAAAGCAAAAGCAAAGGCCATTCATGGAAACAAAGGAAAACAAAAGATTTATTCTTTACTTCATATCAGTGGGTGTTGTCTTCCTGGCAAGTAGGGCTTCAGTATGCATAGATGTTACTCTGGAAGAAAAACATTGTCATAACAAATATCCCCCCATCCTCCTTTCTCTTAGCTTTTATTGCTGAGAAGATGCCATATGGTATGGAAGATCCCTTTGGTCAGTTTGGATCAGCGGTCGTAGTTATGTCCCCTCCCAAGGTCTTGCCCACCCCAAGCCCCGTGTTGAGGGGGTAATGTTGGAGAGACAGCCTTGATGCTGTGTGAGTGCTGCTCAGCAGTAGCCAAAACACTGGTGTGTTACCAACATTTTTCTGGCTACCTTTACATGGCACAGCACTGCACTGGGGGAGGGCTGCGTGGGGAAAATTAACTCCATCTCAGCCAGACCCAATACACTGAAATGCAGCTCTTGGTTTTATGAAAGCAGTTAATGAGTTGACTGTAAAGCAGGGAAGTTGAGAGAGCAGCAGCATGGGAACAAGCTATGTATGGTGAGGTTTAGATGAAGGGAGGATGCCAGAATTTATCGCCTGTGCTTGCTGGGCGGCAAAACTGTGCTATGAACCTCGCCATCTGTGTTGGCACCTCCTGGGTGGGTAGGGAGGCACTGCAGCGATGTCCTCTCAGTGCAAGTGGGGCAGGCTGATGCCATGGGTTTTGGCATAAACACCTTTGCCTCAGGCCTATGACCACGAGCTGAGGTGGTTCAGACCCGCAGCATGGTCCGGATGGGACCCGTGGACCAGCGCGCAGCCGGCCCCTCTGTCTCAGCCAGTGTAAGGGTGCAAATAGAGACCAAACCCAAGTGCCTTAAGAGGGTAAACAAATACAGAATGCGGTTGACAGAAGTGGGCAACCTCCCCCTAAGTGTCTCTCTAAGTGTCAAAATCTGAGCCAGGGCAAAAATACTGTTTCTGCTGAGGATAAGTTACCAAGGAGGATGGGCTCTGTCTCAGTTCAAGCGGGCTGTCAAGACCACTGCTAACATGCTCCCAGGTTCATCACCATGAATGCAGTGCCATGGGAAAGCTCAGGCCAGTCAATGAAATATCTCCCTCCACGGAGCCACATCTTTATTTACTGTTTTATGGGGACCTTGTGTGTGGTGATTTTCTGCAGTCTGTGAGTCACCTTTCTGCGGGAGGGATTTTTAGCTTTAAAGACCTGGGTGGGGAAATAGGTTTCAAAGTATTCCAAAATGTTACACGGTTCAGCTCCTATGGTGTCAGAGAGTTAATTTCTTCATGTAATCCTCACCTGACATTGCTTTGCTTGTTGCATATCATGGGAAATGCTGAACAGATTTTGATGGGATTTGTTTGGCTCTGCTATGTGGCTAGTAGGATCAGATTTTAGCGGTTTTATCTCGGAATGCATCATTTTCTCTCGAGGGAAATAAGTGATCTGCTTACCTTCCCTGCTTTTTTCACATTTGACACATGCTCCCACTGTGGCAAAGATACCCTGAACTCTTTTAATCATGCTCCTTTGGAGATGGTGATAAAAAATCTGCTCTCTGAAGACATTTCCTCAGCCTGTGGGCTAATTGGGGCCACTGGTGATTTGAAGTAAGCATCCTTGTAAATGAGCCCCTGACTAGGTTTTGCATTTCTGTCTGACTAGTCTGTCCTTACATTTTAGGGATTTTGATCATCGGGGCCTAGTCTAAGGCACTAGATCTTAGTCATAGCTGTGCTTAAAGCAACTGTTTTTGTCTCTCTAAAGCAAACTCTTCTAATTGTAAGCAGGTAAGGAAGATTAACACTAGTTAGTAATTTATCTCTTGCTCTTTAATATGCTTGTAGCCCCATGGGGCCACGCACTGACTCCAGTGCCTCAGAGGAGGCAAACAGCTGGACGAACAAGGCAGCTGGAGGGCTCAAGTGGGCCTTAGGTGAGAAATAAATCCTTGCCCTCTGTTCAGATATTTGTTCAGGCTTCCCTCTGGCTTGGTAGCTTCGAAATCTCTTGCTCCAGCAGCCCCACAGCAGTTCTGCTGGAAACTTGAAATCTACAGTCAAGCACCAGGCAGAACTGTACCGTTTTGTCAGAAATTCGTCCTTGAACGTTTCCTGCATCTGTGATGTACCTGGGGGATGAGTTTCAGATTTCCCATTGTAATTTTGTCAAATTTACTTTATGTGAACTGCTTTGAGACTAAAATGGAAGATGTGGCATTGTCAGACAGCTTGCTTTGTGATTTGGGCTTGTTCCAACCTCAGCCAGTAAGGGAAAACATAGCATGAAAACACCTTGAGTTAAGCACATGAAAATGTGGGATTGAACCACCTCCACTGTGAAGTGGTGTCATGTCACATACTGTGGCTCACAGGGCCACTGGAAGATTTTCTCAGACTAGGTCTATGCTGTGCAGCCCTTCATAAGCAGAACGCAATGCAAGAGAAGAGTTCTCACCAGAAATCTTGGGAACTTCACTGAATAAATGGCCTAATTAAGACTGAAGAGGACTTTAGTGCTCTGAAACACTTGTGAAGTGCTTAGCTGAGTAGGAATAGACGGAAAGAAAACCTAAGTTTTTTCCTCCTTTTCTTTCTCACACAGACACTGGCAAAATCAGTGGTTTCATCTTTGCAGAGATTCAGGTGCCATTGCGCAATCACCATCAACACTTCAAATGAAAAATTGCCACATTTAATAGGGGCTTTTTAAACAGAGCAGTTGGCAGCTACCTGCTTAGTTTGAATCATTTTATTAGTAGAAATTAGCTTTTTTTTTCTTTCAGTTTCTTCCATTATTGCGTTATGGGTTTATGCACAACCTCCTATACGTTCTTGTGTACTTAAGATACAGAATCTGTCTTGATTCTTGACAACTTGACCAATTAGTTGTAATTTGTTGGCAAAGAGAATGCAACTTTCCTATTTTCCTGGCGATAACTTAGCTTACTGACTTCTGTAATAGTACACAGAAGCTGCATCCCTCAGAAGTAAGGACTGTCTGGAGACTCCTCATCACTCTGATACCCAATGGTGTGCCAGTTTTCAGTGCTTTAGTTGCGTAGAGTAAGAGCAGCTGCAGTGGGTCATACCAAAGAATCCATCTACCCTTTCTGCTCATCTCCAAAATACTTAGAAGAGGGTATGTGGACCAGGGAAGCCAACACCCCATGTCCTGGAGGACAGAATGTGTTGGGTCGCTCAAAATGGTGTTAAGTCCCTGAAAGGCAAATGCAGTGCTGGCAGTGTCATGCTGCTGCTGCTCAGAGTGGGTTTGAACTGGTGGGTTTCTGCAGCCAATTCTACAAACGCAAGAAGCCAACGCTGTTAATTTAGGAGAAGACCCTGCTCCTGTTACAGTTTTCCTTCACATTTCCAAATCATGTTGGTGCTGTTTTTTAAATTTTTTTTATTTTTTTAAATTTATTGATGCTTAGAGTACTTAAACTTTACTACCCTCTTTTTCAATGATTGTAATCTTTTCTGCTTTCTACCATACAGCCTCAGCCTCTTGCATAGCAAGAGCTGAGCTGTGAGAGCGCTTGAACAGTTGCCAGGAAAGTTGAGTGACGGTCAAAAGCTGCATAGAAGAAATTATTATGGATGCTGGGTATTTCATTCCACTGTTTTCAGCTCTGGCTGATCCTGTGTTTTGCCGTGGTTTTTGAGATGACCCTATTCTAGCTAAGCTGTAATGGGGCGGTGATAGAGAGCCTGCAGAACTGCAAATGGGAACTTAAACAGCTCAGATGGGCTAATGTGTATTGAAGGAAGAACAGCCAACCAGTAGCAATTATCTTGAAGCAGCAATTAAGTTGTCTTGGTTCACTGTTGTGGGCCAGTGCTTTTTCAGATGTCAGAACAGGAGATGGGCAGCCACAACCTCAGGTTGTGTCACTGTGATCATTTTTCCTCCCTTCGTGCTGTCAACTTCTATTTCAGGCTGTGTCATGTTCAAGCAGGCAGGATGCCTCGTAAAAATCCTTGCCCACGTGCCTCGTTAGCCTCCTTTACAGCTTGTGATTTTTTTTTTTTTTTTTTTTTGGATTGCATCTTCTTAATTCATCCTGTAGCATAAGACATCATTGGGTCACTTGGCCATCTTTCTCTGATGCTTTCCTAGGCAATCTGCTGCCGTAAAGTGCTCTGGGCTTTGCCTCCATTGCTGAACAACATGTTTAGCTCTTTGCCTGTTTTGTTCCTTATCACAGTTGATATTTTTAGGACGTACAAGTTATTGCTTCATCTTCTGCTGTGGGTGATGAAGCCCTCCGCAGGGTGAGCGGCAGAGGAACATGGCTGGCACCGATGTAGCATCCTTGCTACTGCTCTTGCCCTGACTAATGTTACTGCAGGGAATGTGCATGTGGTTGCTTTACCCTTCGTAGCTATGGTTGCTTCTCCTTTTAAAACAAATACAGGCTTTGCCTGCATTGGAGAATGTGCACCAATTACAGCTAATGGTGCGCAATTAGTTTGAATCCAGCAGAAGCTCGGCTGTCACAAATTGCAGTTCAACTTTTTCTTCCCTCTTTCTGCTGTCGGCAGCTGTAATTGGGTCAGATGCCGCAGCGCGGAGGGGCATCCCGCGCGGCAAAGCCCCCGCGCCGCTGTCCGAACGCGGCTGTGGCTGCCGAGCCCGGCCGGGGCTGGGACTGCCTGCTCTGCTGCCCAGGCGGACCCGGTGTGAACTGGTGTTACCACAACCCAAGAAGCGGGAGGGAGGGGACGGAGCACCTGGGCCGGTGTTTTTTATTTGCTCTTTCCATTGTGTGAGGTGGCATGGACGATGAGGAGAGGGCACCCGCCTTGTTTGCTGCTGTGCTTCTATGTAATTAGAGTCCATCCCTGTTCTGAAAAGTTTATGGTTTTACATAGGTTAAGTGGGAGAGAAGCACAAATTGTTTCAATTTTTCCTGATGGGGGAACTATGAGATGCAGCAGTGTTTGACCTGCCCACATCACATTGCTGACATTTGGCACAGCTGAGTATTTTGAGCACAGATTTCTTGAATGTCAGGCTAGTGCCCTATAAACACAGGTTGCCTTTTGTTGTTTGCTGGACACAACTGTATGGGAGAAGCAATAAAGCGGCTCTGTAGGCAGGGCACTGAGGAATGCTTGCTCAATTTACATATGAAAACATTTATCCTAATACTCGGAGCTTGCATAGCTACCACTGAGGGGTTTCCATGGGCCTGAAGTCTGGCAGAAAAAGGGTCACACCACCCTCTTCAAATGAACTGCTTTAATTTTAATTAAGTCCACTAACTCCTCAGTAGTTGCAAGCTCCCAAATTTCTTAATTACCTACTGTGCAGCTGAAGCTCAATTGTAATTTAGAGCTTGGAGATTTTTTTTCCTTTCCTTTTAATCGTAAACAGCAGCAGAGAAGGAGCGTGTACTGCAGTAGATGCACTGGCAGTGACAGATGAGCCAGTGCAGAGAGACACAGAATAACATGGCAGGTTGGCTGTGGTTTTTAGCTGTCTAGGAACGAAGCAGAAGACTGCTGCCCATACACCATCTGGATGAGACAGCGAGAGGTGGCGAGCTTCACGTGAGCGCAGGAAGAGGAGGGTGCTTTTCACTTGTTGGAGATCAGAACTGACACTTCGATGTGTTCAGGGTGCCATCTACCCTGTCTAAATATTTATTTCTTGTGCTGTGCTCAGTCTAATGCAATCAGACTACAGTGTGGAGGGCTGCCATATCCTTTTAGTTCTGAATTTGTCTTGCAGTAACAGGCTCTACTGCCCCCAACCTACGCATGAATATTGCAAGCAAGAAGAAAAGTTGGAGCACCAGCTCATGTTACAGCACCTCACACGTTGCCTGTCTTCTTTCCATCGATTAGATCCGACAGAGCTTGCTGTATGGGCCACCTTAGGGTTTGTCGTGCAGAGCTAGACAGACACTAACCATGGTGTGTGCGAGCTTGATTCACTTGATATTAGTAGGAAGATAAATTAGCTAATATTTTCTTCTGAAATATAAAAATGTAAATTGACTTCTACTGATATTAATTTGTTTTAATATTTCTGCTGAAAATTGAATGATAATGCACTCTGCATATTTTCTGTATATTCCCACTAGTTGAACAATAACGTACTGTGACAAAACTGGTCCGAGCTATCTCTCTGATAAGCAGAAACGCGCTCAGTTTGAGCATGCTAACCTGAAGTTGAATTACCCATTGCGCATGCACTCCTCCACCCATGCACACACTGTCCTTTGAGGGTAGGCTGGCTTGGAATAATTTAGGGATTTTTTTTTTTTTTTTTTTTTTTAAATTACTTGTGTCCCTTGGGCCTGGGTGAGATATGGAGTTGGATTTGTTGAGCCTAACACACCCACTGATGCCTATTATCATCAGTCCTATGGTACCTGTCATCTTGGTCTGCAAAGACCTCTGTAATAGACTTGCACAGAATGGGTTACATAAACACGTATGGAATAAGGAAGGTAAACTGTTTTACTGGGAAGAAGAGTGCTTGTTCTGCTCAGCTCAAGCATGATTGTGATAGTTAGGTTTGGTCCCTTTGTCTTCCAGACTTTTTTTTTTTTTTAATAGGATGGTTAACTTGAACTCACCACCTTGTTAAGTCTGTAGTCCAGACTAAAATGGTTTCAAATAAATAGCATGGAGAACAATTTTTCAAGCTTCTCAGTGTGGAAGAGCTAAATCATTGAGTGATGCGCTTGTAGCATGTGGAGAAGCTGAACAGCAGTTAAGGAGTGGCTTGACCCCATGCAAGAAGTGCACTGTTGAAACAAGATTTTTCCCTGCTCCTACCAGCTGATATAGGTAGTTGCAGAGATTTGGAGCATCCTTGGGCAAATCTTGGTTTTGAATGTGGGGAGTCTCAAAAGGCTAAAACAAGCTTCTGCTGCCTATTAGATGCTGTAGGGTGGCCCCGATGCTTGCTGAGTGCTGGTGAATGTGACACCAGACACATAGGAGACCTTCAGTGACAGGGGGAGGAGGCCAGGCAAGATGTCTGAGAGTATCTGAAATGTCCCCACGTGCTGATACTTGTGCACCTGGGTATCACCTGAACTTCCTAAGCCACATGGTCTCTGTGTCCTCACAGAGCCGCTTGGTTGCACCCATATGCCTTGGGTGGACGGAGGAGCCCCCGGGGGCTCCCTGCCAGAGGGCTCTATGGAGGAGGAGTGGTTGTACAGTGCTTTCCCCTTGGCTTTGTTTTCCCGTATGCCAACTGTAAATGCCACAGGACAGAGGGATCTTCCTGCATGCAGGCGTGTGCCTACAAAATGGCTTGCTGCTGCTGGCACCCTGTGACCAGGATCCAGCCCCACTCTGCTGGCCTGATGGTCGCTATGTGGCAGAAATTCTGTGTCTTCCCCCCTCCCCCTGGAGCAGGACTGGGCTCTACTGTGAAAGCCTAGAAATTACACTGAAACTGGGAAAGTATTCTGGCTTCTTTTTTTTTTTTTTTAAGTAAAAATTACCTCAATTTGGTTTTATAGCCCATCCTTATGATCTGTCGCAGGTGTTTGATTCAATAAATTCAAAGAAACAATGATGGAGAAGAGAGTCTCCAGTTTTATAAAGGAATTACAAGAGTAATCCCTGAAAAAAATTGTTTGCATATGTGCATGTGTAAATAAATTTTCATAATCATGTATAATTTATATGGGGCTCCATACGTTCACTGTGGGATTTATAATATTTAGTTATTAAATGTGTTGAACATCCTTTAAGTTGTGCTTACAACTTAATGCCGGATAAGTAAATATGCTTATGATTTAAAGGCACCATCATCTGAAGAAGAGCTGGTGAGCTCAGCAGAGAGGAGAGGGGATGTTGGCTGTGAACTCGGTGTGTATTTTGTTAAGCTGGATGTGTCCATGAGTGATGACAGATGAGGGGCACTGGATGAAAGATTGTCTCTCTTCAGCACTGTGGTCTTACAGCCAACCACTCCCAGGAACCCTTTTTTAAGATGGCATGGGGTGTTTTTGTTTTTAATATTGGAGAATAACCTCTTTACAATAGCAGTGTAGAGGTCGGTGCCCACCGTCAGGTAAGGGCAGGTTCCTGGAGGGGCTTAGACTCGGAGGCTTATCTGCTGGAGCACAGCAGGGGGGACAGGCTTGACAAGCTGTGAGGGTACCTTGCTTCCTTGTCCTCCGTTGAGAGTGAGGATAAGAGATGGTGGAAGCAGTAGTAATACTTAATTAAAAGATATACTTTTGTCTCCTGTGTATATTTGCCACTGTGTATAATGTAATTAGCATTACTTTAGAGATGCATGGAAAAAGACCTTGTCCTTTGGGAACTTGGTAAGCAGTTAAAGAACTTTGTGTGCAATCCTACCTCCCTTTATTTTTATGTAGTAGCTAAATGGAAAACAAATGCTGAAGCAGAGCAGGAAAACTCGTTAGGTTGTATAGCACCAGTCCATACAAAGTGGGTTGTATTTGTCTGTGTTGGGGTGGGACAGTCTGTATTCCTCTCCCCACAGCAGCTGTCTTGGACGATCTTTTGGCCGTGCCAAATCTCATGAGCATGGTGCCAAGGCATATCCTGGAGTCACCTGTGTGCTGCTGTGTCCTGCCTTGCCAGTGGCTCTGGGACCACAGGGTGAGATGCCCCAGCTCTTCCACTCATCAGGAGATGGTGGAGGAAACTTGCTGAATGCTCTGCCTGATCTTTCACAGATGAACTGAGACACAAGATGGGGTTGCACGAGAAGTGAGGGAGACTTGTATGCTGCTGTTGTATGGTCCTTAGGCTCTCACTGTGGTTTCAACCTTCAGATGTATAGGCGGACCAAATATACCACACTGATAGACAAGGTCTTCTGCACAGTCTTTACAGCTGCAAATTTATTTTACATACTTTTTGAGAAGCTTGTGCCGTTGCTTATGTCTTACAGAAGCCCTGATTTCCCCAGCAAATAAAACCCTCACGTTCATAGGGTTTGTTACTGGAGCCTTTTATGTAACTCTTCCTGAAATGATGTTCAGTTTAATTGCAGATATTTTACCATTCTAACATCTTTGTATTATCTTTGCTTAGTTTAGCTCTCGGAGGTTGTTTGTAATTCTTCACTCTGTTTGCATGAGAGGTATTAAAAAAAAAAACCAATGTTATTTCTAGCTCTGCATGAGATCTTCTTGATGAAATCATACCAGCTTGAGACAATTACCACAAATAATTTCCAAGAATACTTGCCCTAAAATATAAACTTAACTTTCTGCTTATTGTTGGCAATGTTTTTTACAAACTGAGATTGGCTATTTAAGGCTGCCAATTATGTTTTTATACTTTGTAATCAGGCACTGAGACTGTACGTACAGTACGATTTTATTATCCTTAAGTGGCATTTTATTTAAATGAAAGCATGAGAGGAGCAAGGTTGTGAGTCCTTCAGGTGATGGGGACAAAGAATTTGGGAGTCACTTCATCCTTACTACTTTGCGAGGGGGTGCTGTGGTGAAAAACAACAACAACAAAAAACAGTCCAGAAAACCCTGTCCTTTCTGACAAAGGAAACTTAAGAAGATATGGTCCCATAGCAAGAAACCTTCTTTAAGTTATTTCTCAGCTACACCTGGTGCTGCTGTGTTGCCCCGTTAGTGCTGTGGATGCTTTGTCCCTTTGGCGTGGGATGGGTGAAACGTGGGCCCTCCGATGGCAGCGCTTGTGCTGGGCTACAGGAGTGCTGGTGGGCTGGCATGAAGGATTAACGCTGCTTATCGCATGCCACGTAGCAAAGCTGCTTTTGTTTCTGTTAGTTGACTTCTCTTCAAAAACTTAATTCCATGTACAAATGGACATTTTTCAGATTTTCATTAAAATACAAATTAAGTTCCTGAACAGAAGCAAAAATTTGGGGGAGGTGGTTTTGGAGCAAAATTGTAGGGATTTTACTGGAAAATGTTAATATACTTTTCCTCTTTAATCAAGATATCGTAGGGCTGTAGGGGTGGGGTGAGGGATAAGAAGTAGAAAGTGTGAGAAGGGCTTTCCATTAAACCCACTCTCCAGAGAAACACAGGACATCACAGAACGAGGCTACTATTGACAGACAGTGTGGGGTTTCACCCATTAAACCTGTCCAGTCAGGTGAGAAACGAGTATTAGCAGAGAACTTAAGGGATGAGTCACTGCTTTTTGCAGAGGTCAGACGTGAAGGGCTGTTTCCTCTGATACAGTAAAAATTGGAAGATAACGGAGGGCTGCGCCGGCCAGGCGCTCGGGTGCTTCCCTGCATGCTCAGAGGATCAGCAAACAGCCAAATAATGCTGCACTGTGCTCTTTCATGGGTTTCTGGCGGGGAATCAGCGTCTTGGAGAGTTCATGGCTTTAATCTCAATAGCATTTTGTTATCATTTCCCCAGTGGCTGGCGTATGCTTTTATTTTTAGATAATGGGTGCTGGTGGGGCTGTTTTTCCCACCACTCCCTTCCCTCAGGAAAACCTTTCCGCTTGTCAAAACTGCCATTAAAAACAGGGTTGACTGTTTCCCACGAAAGGGAATTTGCCCTGAGCAGTTATTGATGAGTGAAGCCATCATTGGAAATGTAGGATTTTAGGAAGGATGCTGATGAAAGTCATGGAGATCGGGAGAAATATTCACTTACCAGAGTTGGTCGAGTGGCTTTGCTGGATGCCGGGGAATCTGGCTCCTGCGAAAGGCAGTCAGTGCTGGTCCTGCCATCGCAGGAGCAGAGCTGGCACTGTCACTTCACAATCAGAAGAGCTCCTAACTGAGGAAGGGTTTGGGTGCTGTGATAATAAAGTTTCTGTAACTTTAAACAACCATGAAGCAGAAAGACTGCTTTTTTATTTTAAATTTATTTCTAAGATACCACATGTGAGCTTTTTTTAACTGTGCAAAACTGTGTAAACTGGTGCTCTGTCATCCCAAAGCATCAGGTCTGATACTCAGATGCTGTCTTATCTGCAAATTCCCCTAACTCCAGCTGGAGTTTTATTTCCTCTTAAAATGAATATAGTGATGTTTTGCATTCCTAAAACCCAAACTCCAGGAACTGTGTGATTTATGAGAACTTCAGCTTTGATAAAAAGAAAAGCAGAGAGAAACAGAAAAATGTAAACATGAAATATATAAAACAAGCCAAGGAAAACTCCAGCTTTTATTTTTATGTGTATATGTCTGTGTGCATGTGTGTATAACAGAAATAGTGAAGAAGTCCATTCCATGGTTTTTGGATGCTGATGTGGTCAAATTAAAAGAGTAACAAGGTCACGTATAAAATGTAGTGCAACTATTCACTGAAAAAGATGTATTTACATTAGAAAATATATTCTGTTATATGTCTACAGATATTTTACTGAGTACAACTGCAGGACAGAAGTTCTTTTCCTCTCCCAAATAAAGTGTAAAGATGCAACGGGGTGTCCTTAAAACAATTCCTTTGTGAAGAACAACTAACTGAATTTACTGCAGAAAAAGCATTACATACTGTCAGAAATATGGCAGACCTCTAGACACGTGCTTTTGGTTACTGAGGTAATTGAGAAAATTAAAGGATGATCCTGTTTGGCCTGAAACACCTGGTTGTGCGTTGGGCTGGGTGCCTCATGCAGCCTTCTTGGAAGTCACTGGGAGGGAAGGTGCTGGGGGTCCTACAGGGCTGGACTCTAAATGCACATTTTCTTCTGTGGTGTTTTCAGTCGAGTTGTTCTGTTTGGAACTGGAGGATCAGTTAACAAGTAATTTATTAACTGAACAGTTTTCTCCACTTTTAAAAGCTAGCTCTATGCCTATGCACGTCTGGCTCCTGACAGCTCCGAGGCATTTGTGCGTCTTTAAACACGTGAGTAGCTCCCAGAAATCAAGGACATTGCTCACGTGCTTTGCGTGTTTACAGGACTGAGACCTTGAAGAAAACCTGGTCTAATTAAGAAACAGGTATCTGAGGCTGCCGTTTCTGTAGGCGATCCTATTGTATTGAGTAGTGACTTTATATGAATGTTATTGCAGGATGAGGCTCTAAAAAGAAGGAGGAAACAGTCAGACTGGTGTGCTCAAAAGTAGCATTTGATTTGGGGTGACTCCAATGTGTGGACTCCCACCTTGGAGCTCCCCTGAGCGTACTATGAACTAAGTTTTAAGCCTCTTTAACATCTATCATCCTAAGGACTGCAAGTCAGTAACTGTTTCTGGAAACGGTGGCTAAAAAATAAGACATTGTAAAGAAAAAGAAAGAAAGGAATGTCAGGAAGAAAGAGAGCAAAACCTAGCAGGAGAAAATAGTTTCAGACGGAGATTGAAGTAAGTGATGGACAGTTTTTCCTGTTTTTATACAAGCTCTTCATCAGTGTAATAATGCGGTTAGTGTGGCATGGCCTTTAGCTGGAGTGGCCTGGCAGGGAGCCACTGAATCTCACTTGATTTTGCTTTTTTGACAGTGCAGTGTCAAAGGACATGGTAGCTCATTGCTGTAAATCTCACTGCTATTTACCCCGCACCACCATGTGTTGGTCTTCAGGCAGAACTCAGCTTTCATAAGCAGGTTTTTTTATATACTGACCAATAATCCATACGGTCTTAGCACGCTGTCTTCCATCTCTAATCAACATCAAAAGAAGGTCCCAGTGTGATGAATAGGGAGTTTTCCTTCTGCCGCTGTGGTTAGGAGCGTAGCAGTGGGGAAGCAGAGCACAGTTCAAAGATCTGCGTTACTGAAATTGCCTTGTAATGCTTTATTCATATCTTCGATACTGCCTGGCAGAAGGCAAATTTATTCGTTCTACTGCCTGGCTGTGATAGTGTAAGTCCTAGAGTAAGATAAGTAGTTTGTAGAGATGCTGTTAAAGCCTTCACCTGTAGTTTTGGGGCTGCAGAATGACACAAATGCCACTGGAGGGGCCCTTTGGCGGTCATCCAGCTCCAGGGGAAGCCCCTAGCACTGGCGGGGGTTCCTTATGCTGGTTCAAGGAGCATCGCTGCATCCAGGGCTGGCGTCCTTCTTCCTATTGGGAAGATAGATGTGAGCAGCGGGTTACCTCTTCTCCAGGAGCACAGGGAGCCCCACAGACAGCTCGGTGTCCCCGATAGCCCTCCAGCCTTTTTCTGCAGGGCCACGGCTCCGCTGGTCACTGCATGGTGTTAGTCTGCAGTGCCAGGCAGAAATTGGCCCTTTTTCTTATCAGACCCCACTAGGTTTCTGATGGGCTCTATCCTCAGGTTTATCAGGGTCCCTCTAGTCTTGGCTTCTAGCTGTTTCTTAGGTTTTGAACCCCTGTGATGTAATGTCACCTGGAGATTTGTGGAGGACATACTAAGTGTTGGCACACATGTTGCTGATGATGGCCCCAATATTGACCCAATTTTCTCCTTGTCCTTCCCTGCTTGCAAATAGATACCGGGAGGATGGGCTGCCAGGGGACTTGCCCTGGGCCCTTCCTTCCCTAAGTGTGGGGGCAACATCAGCCCCTCCCCAGATGTCAGTGACTTGTTCTGATTACCAGTTTTTCACAGACGATTTTCAAATTTTCAGTTTTACGGGTTTGGATTTAGTCTGTTTTTTTTTTGTTGTTGGGTGATGCGGTGCATACACAGAGGATATATTACAAGCTGTAAGGTTTTATGGTGTATCAGGAATGGAAGCAAGCAGATCTAGCTGTTGGCAGCAAGTATTAAAAATGAAGCAGGTTTAGAGAGGATTATTTCTGTCTTTTCATTTGGAGAAATAATCTCCATTTAGAAGTTAGTTACTAATATGCCCCATGACTATATGTTCATCTTTACCCCTAATAATGGCTTTTATCATTAATACACATAAATTTTCACTTAATGTTCTAATCCAATCAGCAGCAAATCTCCCTGTTTAAATTAAAGGTACTGAGCATAACAGGGACTTTCTGAAATTTTGCTGTTAACTAAGATGGCTGGAACACAGTGGATTGAGTTTAACTTTTGCAATACTATCTGATCCAGCAGAAATCACCTTTTACTGTATAATTTGTCTTTTCATATGTACAGTGTTGACATGTGGAATGAAATATTGGAATACTCTGTGCAAACACAGGGGCTGAGGTGAGGAAACTCATAGATCATGGATTTGTTGAGTATGGGGGAGGTACTGATGGAGGGGCAATGGGTAGCAGGGCTTTCTAGGCAGAAAAAGCAGACCATGGTCAAGCCAGAGACCTCTGGAAAGGAGAGTGCTCTCTTGCCCTTGATTTGGCTTATCTTGCACTTGCAAACGTGTCCTTGGATTATCTGTGTACTCACCATGAACTGCTCTTGAACCTCAGGGTCTTTTACAAGAAGTACTGGAAAATTGGCTGCTTGCTTGATTGGCACAAGGGTTATGGAAGCGGTGTTCCTTCTGGTGCAGCCCAGCCAGCATCTCCCTCCTCAGCTGGCAGGGCCAGGCTGGAGAGAGCTTGTGGTTTGTAAACCTGCAGGAGGGTCCTTGGCTGGATGAGGAGGTTTTGGTGTAAACAGAGATTTTGGTGGGTATTCCTCCTCTCAATTTGATATCAGTGAAGTAGTGAGTTGGTTTCTCCCCAGCATTATAGTTTTCAGCAAGTCATTAAAATAAACTCAGGATTCACTTATCGACAAAACATCCTGAAACTGCATTTCTTTTTCCTCTGTTGTCTGCCACTCTGGCATTTTTGATGTTTGAATCTTGAAGCGCAGCTGGCAGAAGAGACAAAGCTCAGGTGCCCACCCAGCTGGGAAGCTGAGGAGATCCCTGGGAGCAGAGCCTGTCGCACGTGATGAAGTGATATTGCCGCTCCTCACGGTTTCCAGCAGTTCAGACATCATGTGCCTTCAGGACCCATGTAATGATTCACAGTCTCAATTGTGGTTCATTAACTGGTGATAGAGGAGAGGAATAAATGCCATTCAAAGAAATGTCTCCTTTTATTAAGGTCTGACCTTCCCATCCATGAATTAAGCTGAGGGGGACCCATGCAGGGCCGGGTACAAAGCTATTTCCTCACCGCTTTGCCCACTGGGCACAGAAACATTGCTGGCATGGGGCATGCATGGTAGCAAACCCGCTAGCCCGTGGTAAAGTGCAGGAGGTCATGATTTCCCGAAGGGTGGCACTTAAAACTCTGGGTTGGAAGTGAAAGGAAAGAGCCCAGTGCTTTGCTTTCAATCCATCTAGCGCGTAGCATGCGGGGGGAACCCTCCAGCACCGCTGCTTTGTTAATGGGCTTGCATCTTATTCAAGGTCACGTGCAGGTGGGCTATCCATCACTGCCACCTCTCATTACACCTCTCGGGCCAGCAGTGTGCTTGCCACGGTCGTTGCCTCTCCCACCGCTGCGGTTTAATTGGCCCCTCCGAGCTACTTGCTAGGACCCTGGCAGGCCAGTAATATCTGACTGCTGATTTTGCCTTTTCTTTTCCTTATTATTCCTTCGGCAGAGGCTAACACTTGGGTCTCTGTTCTCCCCAATTTTTATGCCCTCTTGTGCTAAGCTAGCAATTTAAGGTCATTTTATTTTTATTTATACCTATAGCATTGGCTTTATCAAGTTGCTGTCCATTGTCACCAACTAAAGACTTGGGTAGAAGTGTCGTTGCTCAGATGTTACAGGAGCCTAACGCAGTATTAGCTGCACAGGGTAAGTAACTGGATGTCCCATTTACTTCTTGCATACAGGGTGTGCTTTAAAGCCTCTGGTGCCTAAAGGGTGCACCGAGTTGCAAAGCCAGTACCAGACCTTGCTCCTAAGTACCTGATTCACAGGCTCTGTGGTTCAGACAGTGTATACATGCTAGGACATAAATGAGAAGACTTCATGAGCCCAAAGTGAGAATCATTGGGGTATCCAGCTGTACAGAAAGGTCATCAAAGAGGTGCTTTGGGGAGCTTGTCCTACCAAAAGGTCTTCCTGCAGCTCCTGTTGAGCACCCTGTGCCTGGAGGAGTGTAGGGATTGGGGGTCTCTGTTCATACAGAGTAACTCAGATTATCTTGAGAACGAAAAAGAAAACTATATTCCCCACTAATCCAGGAAAGCCTAAAGGCGTTTGCCGAAATGTTTATAGTGCCACAGGAGCTTGGAGCAGAGATTAGAATTAGGGATTTATCAGGTCACATAACACGATTCTCCTTTTAAATTGCTTGTGCCGTGCTGATGCCTTTTAGTTTATAGTGTTCAAAGAAGTCCTTAAACCTGCCTTACGGTGAGAGACTGTGACTTGCAAATAGGCAAGCTGGGCTAAAGTCATATGGACTCGTGCTATTTTACACAATGGGGCCAAAATTGCACACAGTTAGAGTGTTTAGAAGGTAAAAATAAACCCATTGGATATTTGGATAAACCTGTAGCTGTTCAAAATGTTGATGGCTTGATTATTTGCCTTTGTCTAGTTAAATGCTGAGGTTTTTTAATCTTTTGCTACCAAATGACTGATCTCCAAGAGATTTACAGTAAAAAAAAAAAATACATATTTAATTTGGAAAAAGTCTTGCAGGGAGGAATGTATTTTTGCTGGTTTGCACAATAAAAGGGCAAACCACTTTTCATTCCTGCCTTTTTTTTTTTTTTTTTTTTTTTTTTTAACTGGAAAAGGCAGCTTTCAAAGACAGAAAATTGTCATTTTGCCATGAAAGGCTGTTTTTGCTGACACAATTGGTAGTTTAGCTCAGCTTTGATTTCCTATTCTAAATATGTTCGAAGATTATAGGGTACATCCCAAGAAATATTCAGCTTTTTTTTTCCTTCTGAATTGCTTAAAAATTAAGAGAATGATTATGAACATGGCATAAGTCTATGCAAGATGTACTTTTTTTTTTTCCTCTCCTTGACATTCAGTGTATGCACTCTTGGGATGATATTTTATTACATGACATTGATTCCAAGAAGATATTTTAAGTACGTTAGGAATGAATTGAAAAATAAATGTAAGGCCAGAGTCTCCACTGGTGTAAATCAATGTCACTCTGTTGAAGTCAGTAAAGCCATGCTAGTTTATCGCAGCTGGAGATGTGCCCTATTGGTTATTTTTTCCATTTGTCCATAGGGCAGAGCTGGTTTTGCCACCATAGGTGAGATTGGTCTGTATTTGAGAAAAAGAAGAGAGGCTCAATAGTTTAAAATTGTAAGGGAACTCAAAAAGCAGTTTAAAAGCTTACCTCTCCAATGTAGGCAGAGACAAGGGCTACACTAAGGAGCAGCTGCTTTTACCCCTTACCCCATGTGCCTCTGAACTAATAATGATTGTTTGTAAGAAATCAAGATACCATCTAATGAATTGCATTACTGGGTATTTCCTCAGTGGTTTCCCAGCAGTATGGAAGTTTTACCTAGTGTCGTGGTTTGGGCCTGGTCGGCAGCCAACCACAATGCAGCAGCTCTCTCTCCCTTCCCCTCTGGCAATGAGAAGGGACAGAGAGCCAGGCCTGGGGTTCGAGATAGGACTGGGATGGGGAAAAAATCACCCTTTATGGTCACCAGCAAAAGTCAGACTCGTTAGGGGAAGAAAAAAAGAACATACATTTATTATAGACACTAACAACACATAACAGAGTAGGACAGTGAGAAGCATTGCCACATCTTGAGAACACCTTCCCCCCACCCCTCCCTTCTTCCTGGGCTCAGCTCTGCTCCCGATATCTCTACCTCGTCCCCCAGTGGCGCAGGGACAGGGAATGGGGGGTGCAGTCAGCGCTGCCGCTTCTTCCATCTTCGGTGGGGGGAGTGTCTGGAACTTCTTCCCCCTGCTCCATTGTGGTCCCCCTCTCACAGGAGACAGTCCTCCACAAACTTTCTCCGACATGAGTTCCTCCCACGGGCCGCAGCGTTCCCCACACTGCTCCGTCATGGGTCACTAACTTCCTCTGACTGGATTCCCTCCCACGGCTGCAGCCCTTCCCGAGCTGCTCCGGCGTGGGACTCCCCTGCATGCTGCAATCCTCCCAGCGCTGAGTTACAGCAGCGGGGCTACCTTTTCCCACGAGATCCCGGCCTTCTTCGGGCACAGCACCTTGACAACCAGGCGGAAGCCACAGGCCATAAATCAGTGTCTGCTCCACTGTAGATGGAGTGGCGGGGGGGGCCGCCCTGCCGTCTCCCCACAGGATACAGGGGGGTCTCTGCTCCAGCACACCTCCCCCCTCCTTTCTTCCTCCGTTCCTCCACTGACCTTGGTGTTCATGCAGCTGCAGAAACTCCTCCTCACAAGTCCGACTGCCCATCACCACGTCCCTTCTTACATACGTTATTGCAGAGGCACAGCTGATTGGCTCAGTTTCCAAACAGAAGTGGAGCTGACTTGGAGCTGGGGGAGCTTCGAGAAGCTTCTCCCAGGGGGCTGCCCCGATAGCCCCCTCCCCTGCCACCAAAAAAACTCCACCACTCAACCCAGGACACCTAGCCACGGAAAAAGTGACCCATGTCTAATTCAACTGGCCATCCTCTGGGGAGAGGCGATTGGTTTGGGACTGTGCCTCTCCTGCTGTACCCAGTCTTGGATGTGTGAAGGAAGTGGCCAAGTCAAGCGTTTTTAGAGGATTTAAACACCCACTGTCTCTTCTGCAAGTGGTACTGTTCATTCCATGCCTTGCCAGCCAGGTGCCTCTGATTTGTCTTCCCTGATGTGGATGGTCTCTGCTGCTGCTGTCCCCTGCCCTGGTCAGCCCTTTTCCCTGCGGCCGTAGTGCTCCTGGTTTCGCAGCCCTCGGGGATGGAGCCCATCTCCAGTGAGGAATGGGGCAACCATGGTGTGAACTGACCCTCTCAATAGCTGCTTTCAGATTGTGGTACATCTTTCCAGTGGGGATAGGTTGTGCTGCACAGCATGGCCAGAACTGTTTTTTTAAAATTGAAAATGTGTTGCTGATGTGTCAGTGACCTCTCTGGTCTCCCTCCTCCCAGTTTTTAATGACCTATGCCAGAAAATGGCTGTGGTGCTAAATTTGTTTGTTTGTTTGTTTGTTTTTCAGTGAGTCAGTCATAAGAATTATTTTTACAGATGCAAAGCCTATTTTTCCTAAATCTCATTTGTGCAAACAATGAATCCATTTTAGTATCTCCACCATCACCCTTTCAAAGGAAGAAAAAGAGGCATGCATCCATCAAGGGGGGTGGGAGCCTGAGCGATTGGATTCGCTTTTATAACAGGAAATGTGGAGTGGTTGTAGAGTCAAGATAGGGGTACTGCCCCATCCAAAATACGTCTTTCACTGTGGCATTAAATTAACCCTGAGGTTTGACAAGTTCATTACACGCAGCTGTTTACAGCAGCTTTTTATGAGAGAATTTTTATTCCGGGAGAAATCTATAGTTGTACCATTTTTACAGGCAAGCAACCCCTCGTGGTTAGAGTTCGCTTTCTTTTGCCTAGTTATTGATGGCAAATGCTTGCAAAATGTGATACAGATCGAAAAGTCCAAAAATACGGCTTTTGTGTCTATGGAGTCAGTATTGCAAATGTCATGTTTGCATATTTTGAAATTAAAAATCAATACACCATTACGTATCGAGAAAGAATATTTCACAGCATCTGTTGTTAAAAAGGTTATGGATTTCCTCATTAGCATCTTACTTGTAATAGAGCTGAATGAGAAGGAGCGGGGCTCTTGGCAGGCGGACGCGGCGGCTGGGGGCTGCACCGCTGCTCCCGGTTCAGCACGCTGCCAAGCCCGGCGGTTGGAAACCGCACCGCTCCGCTTTTGGGAAATCAGTCACGCTCCAAGTTGGTGCCTTGTGTATTTCTTCTGTAAGGCCAAATCTGAACTGCTTATTCTTCCCGTACAATATGTGTCAGGTAAAGGATTAATTATTTTCTTGTAAGTAGCTATTGATGCAGATCTTCCAGGACAAAGCTAGAGAGGGATGAATCTCAAATCTGTTTCCAAAAAATTAAGTAGTATAGACTGGGAATTAAAATGATAAAACTTAAAGCCTCTTCCTTTGTTATTTCTTCTTTTTTTTTTTTTTTTTTTTTTTTTTTTTTTCTTTTCCTTCCTTGTCTTTGTTTAACCAGTCAAGGCAACTTAGTCATAACAACCTATTTTGCTTTCACAGAGCTTCCCTGTTATGTTGCTACATAGACATGGTACAAATCTGAATCCTACTTACAGCTGTTCAGTGCTTATGGATGCATGGGCATATTTTTATTAAGATCAAACATAAACACCGGTTTAAGTGAAAGAAAGCAAGAAATAAGTGCTTATTGGGGAATGAATTATTCTTCTTAAGTCAAAGTCAGTGATGATGTATTGACGTAAGAATTTCCTTATTGTTACAAGAATAAATTGTTTTGGTAGGTAGCACATAAGATTTATGGTATGGTTCACCTATTCATGTCTTTGATTTGAAGACACAAATTTTGTGAATGATGTGCTGGTAAACAGAACTCACTGGCCATAAGTTTCCTGTTGAATGAATGTGACTAAGTCACCGTCTGGGATATAAGCAAACAGTGCTCTTCATTCATCGTCAGATCTCCTTATGGGCCACCAGCTCCAAGTGATCTCATTTTTGTTCACTTTGAAGTTTTTGGAGTGAGCCAATACGTAAAGATATCTGTAGGCTAAGTGTTGGATTAGGTAAGCCGTTGGACAGATAAGTGTGTAGCACAGCATCTGTTAAAACTGATCTGGGGTCACAGTCTGAGCGAGCTTTCTTTCCAACCACTACATATCCTATCGGACTCTACCAATTTTAAGAACTTTTCCAGGACCAATCTCACTCTTTTTATCTCTGTAGGAGAGTGTTCTGGAGACGCTCTGTGACTTGTTAAAGGAGAGAAAGTGAAAAGCAATTAAGTAAAATATTAGGTAGTATTTTGTGCAACACCCAGGCTTGCAGGTTGCTTTTCCAGTGTTACAGTAAGCTCTGGGAGGGCTCCAGGTCGCCAACGTGAGAGCTCGAAGGTGCTGATGAGTGGGATGGGGGGAAGAGTTTTGCTCAGAGTTGCCATTGCCCAATTATCTGTATTATTACAGCAGTTTGTCAGGGTTCAAGACTGTGATGGGCTGGATCCTGAACAAATGCTTCATGAAAGCACTGTCCCTTCCTAAAGAGCTCAAGCCAGGCAATTAACTCCCAGATTTCATAAGAAATGGTGGCCTAAACAGCAGGGTGAAGTATATTCAGGTGGCCAGCTGTCTCGTAAGCACTATTGCACTGGTAGATTTTCGTGTCTTTTATTTCTGAAATTATTTGATGAGTCCTGTAAAAAAAATGTAGGAGTTTGAGCAGTTCATGTTCCTCAGAGATGTGTCACCTTGGCCTGGGGTAGTTTTGCCCTATTTGTTGGGTTTGGCCACTACTTTTCTCCTTGGTCTTTGTGCTATGGAGATATGTCAGCAGGCCAAAGGAGTGGGAGAATCTGCCCTGTCCTTTGGAGACTGTGATGACAGTGAAACTGCATCTTTGGGCTGTACCATAATCATTATACCTTTTCAGGGGAGCAAGAAAAGTGGAGATAAGTGATGGTACACCTGTCTAAATCATATGCTTCCTTATCAAGCAGTTTCAACCAATAAACTCCTAAACTCAGCTGTGATTAGTTATCTGTGTGACTGTGCTTCTGAAAGATTAAAAATTGCATTATACAAAGACCCCAAGCATGTAAATATTCTACCAGTTTTTAAAAATATACATTGTCAAAGAAGCTAAGTGGAGAAGGTGAATTATTGCTTTTTCTCTGGAAGAAAACAAAAAACATGGTCACACAAATGGTTTTGTCAACACAGAATACTCTAAAGTAAGAGAGTTTGGTAAAATGCAAATGACCATTACTCAAAATGCTGTTGCAAAGGTAAAATGACTGCATGTGTTTGGATAGATGGTTGCAGAGTAAAGATCTATTGTGTACTAAGTCGTGTAGCAATAAAGATAGGCAGATAAATGTGGGTCAGCAGACAAGATAAGACAGGCTATATAATGGTGAGCCACTGTTTGAGAGAATATATAAATCCGTAAGAACCTTTGCAACAGATGAAGTGAAAACTTACAGCACAACTGTTTTTCACACAACACCAGAGCAAATCTTTTTTTTATTAACTGAGTTGAACTTTAAAATTATGTTATGACCAAAAATCAATAAAGAGAAACTGATTTAAGTTCATCCAAGTGTGAAGGGGTTTATTACCAGTGCTACATCATTCTAATGATGTACTCTTAAAAATTTGTTTTTGTGATATATTACATCTATTATTGCTAAAAGGATAAAACTGCAAAGCAACAGTGGACATTAATAAATCAATTTAAAGAAAAATGGGCAGGTAGCCAGGGGAAAACAAAATCCAATTTGCAGTTTTTAAACGTCATGCAATTGTAATATATGCAAATGGCACCCGCAACATGGCTGTGGGTTTTCAGTTGCTAATGGGATTCTCTCCTGGTGCTTGTTTTGTTTTGTTTGGCATTGGATAATCCTCCTTGGTAACTGCACTCTGACAGTACACCGATAAGTAATATTTCTAAAGCTAATTTTCTCACTTAACCTTCTAGATAGATCCGCACTATAAAAACAGCCCATAGGGCTTTGTTGATCGGGTTGCATGAAGCATTTCTTGGAGTTGTTAAAACACAAAACATCTGTCTTCCTGTCTCTGTTTCCATCTAAATTTACTGTCCTGGTTTTCGAGCGTGTGCCATGCGGAGAGGCGCTGAATTGGTGCTGTCTTTCTGCTTATTAATACAAGAGTTAAAGTAGCAACCTATGCTGGCCTTTGAACTATATTTAGGCAAATGTTTCCGAAAACGTTCCAGAAAATTTGCTTCTTCTCTTCACCTAGCTGTAATCAAATTAAATTCAGCAGTGAAGGAAATTTTTTGCAAAGCAAACTTTGAATTTCTACCGGGAAGCATTCATTGCCATGTCTCCTAATGCTGTCTGCTTGCGGACTGTATTCTTCACAGAATTACATGAGATCCCTCTTTCGCTGTGACCTTTCTTATTCTAATGGCACCTGACAGTGAAGAATGCTAGGATTTTTAAAGGAGCCTTGGAATTTAATTGGACATCCACCCCTTTAAAGCTCTTTTAGCAAGCCAGGCTTATTTATTTTTATTAATATGCTCACAACTCTGGGAGAGGGTGATGCAGCTGAAACCAACCTGCATACATAATTACAAAGAATTTGCAAAATTCAGAGATTAAAATAAGGCAGTGGTGAATAAATACGCTTTTGTCAGCCCCGCTCTAGAAACTCTTCAATCTGCATTAAGTCCAGGGGCTTCTTCATTAGTGTGGAGAAGCAGTGCTCTGACAGTGGCAGCATCAAGCTCCATGTTCATTGTTTCCTACCGATTATGGTACCAAATGTGACCGGGTCCAGGAGGGGAGGAGGGAGGTTTGTACTTTGAAGTGTCCGGGTTTAACCTCCAGCTGTTGGGCATCACCTAGAGAAGAGATGCTTTGTGCTGAGATGCCTGCTATGTGTGCCCTCAGGGGTGGGTCTGGCTTGTTCTCCTGTGGATGTGCTGACCCTGTAGAATGGGCAAGGATGAAAAGTTGGAAAATATATTTGCCTTTCTTTAATGCACAGACTGCAGAGGGCTGGAGCACAGGTCTGTTGAGGATAGATATCTTGGTATTTGTTATTTGCTCAGTGTTGAGCAATATTGTGAGAGGACTTAATGAAATTAAACTTAGGAGAGTTTTGTTTTGTTTTGATTTTTTTTGTTATATAAATAGGGGGCTACAGTTGCATGTAGTGCCTAAGGAATATGTATTCAAATTACTTTCTGTTGTGTTGTCCAAATGCTTCCTATAAGCTCAGGGAAATCTGAATGCAATGTAGATGCTTTTGGAAGTCATTTTTAAGCACCAAATAGGGCTGGGATCTTTCTCTTACTTTTGCTTATTAGATTAAAACCCTAAGTAATCTCGAGCTTGTTAGCAACCACTTTCATTTCTTGTACTGTTTTTTAATTTCTTATAATCTTGTATATAACTAATGTAAAGTGAATACTTTGGGAGCAATCAAGTTATATACTCAGGAATTGGATCAAGTGACAATTTTAGGACAGCCAATGTCTCAGACTACAACAAAGTGCGCATCACCTTCAGAGAGCTGGAAGGTAAACGCAAGCCAGCAGTCAACGGAGACAAGGCAAAGCTATTGCAGAGGGATCACTACAGTGATACTTGAGCACACGTCTTTATTAATATTGAAATGTCAATGGTATTTTTAGCCCAGCATTTATTACTCCTTTGAGCAGGGTGCCTAAATGAATCCAAATGTCTTGATAGATGTCTTTCCTTGGTGCCTGCCCCAGAATAGTTGAAAACCAAACAATAATTACAATCACTTCTATACAGGCAAGAGAATGATAATCTTGGATCTTGCAATTTTCTTCTGTCTTTAGCTATCATGCAAGTCTGTCATTCTTGCAAGTTTTAATTTCTGGCATCTGCTTGGCAGGAGTAAATTAGCTTAATTGCTGTAAGATTTTTCAGAAAGTCTTCCAAGCGTTACTCCAGCAGAAAAAATGTGTTTGCCTCTCCAGAAAGAGAATCAGTGCTAGTACGTGTCCCAGAATGTGTTACATCCACTTACTAACAATTTCATTGCTAAGCTCACAGTCAGAGCACTGGTAAAGCATGGCGCTGGAGAGTGGTGGCAAAGTTAATGAGAAGAACTCTGTGAGTAGTGATTTCTGTTATGAAATCACCGGACGTGTTGCAGTTGATTAAAACGTGATGATGCTAGAGGTGATGTTAGTACTAGCTCTCTAGCTGTGTTTTCTATTGAGAGATGTCCAGTGAAGTGTTAGACCTCTGCTTGCTGGCAAGGGTGACCGATAGTCTTTCCCAAACCTTTGCAGTGTTGAAGCTTGTCAGGGACCCACTAATGAGAACACAGCAAAGAGCATGCTAAATGTGTCCCTGTCGGAAGAGGCAAACACCCACCTATCTACAGGAAATTACCAAGAAATTGGGAGTGAAACATTTAATAACTTTACACAGGCTTGGGGGGATTCTTGTTGCCATGTCAATTCAAATTACTAACATGGATGGTGGTTTCAGAAAAAGGATGCCAAGACCCCAAATTTTTGGCATGGTCTCAGGCAGAGAATAATTGAGGGAGTAAGATGAAGGAACGTTGCCACATGTGAGACTACTGCTGTGCTGCCATCGTTACCTGCTGTGGGGGATTTAACAAGACAAAGATGGTAAAACACAAGCCTAATATAAATCTTCTTTTTTTTTTTTTTTTTTTTTTTACACTTGAAAGGAAATATAGATGTAAAAGAGCAGGGGGGAGTAATTTTATTTAATTTGCAGTTTCTGTTTACCTGTTCCTGTGGCTGAATTGTTTATCTACAAGAGATTCATTTGTTACTTTTTTTTTTATGATGGAAACCACTTGGTTGTGGTGAGAGACTATTTATCAAAGTATAATTGAAATAAATACTGTGTTATTCAGTAGCATGGACAGGATTCCAGTATTTTGATTATTTCTCAGAATCTAGAGTTTCAGAAAAACACAGTTGAGCTGGGGAGATGAGTATTTGTGACATCTCACCTAAAGCTCAACCTTCACATCATTCCCATGCACCCATGGTCATGTACTGCATGGGTTTGCAACTTTCATTTAGCGTTTTGTAAATACTGGCAGTTGAACCAATGTCCTGAGGATGTGTTTTATGCATTGGTTGAGCTTTTCCACCCTTGTGCATTTCTTTGGGGCGTTGTTTTTTAATGTCTGTTTTTGCATAGCAGATGTGGTGCTGGTTGTCGAACTGCAGTTGCAACTGTAAGTCACCAGAGAGCAAAACGTTTTCTGTCCCTCTCTTGATCCATAAGATTTTCAACTTCTTCTGAGAGCTGTGCTTGAAGTCTTCATTTCAGTGAAAAAAAGGCAACATTCCTGTTGTCTCGAATGAGGCCACATTTCGTGCTGTCTTTCAAAGACCCAGAGCTTCCAGCAAATGTCAAGTGATTTTTGGCTGTGTTTGAGAATCTGTTAGGTTACAGTCCTTATTTCATCAGTCCTTCCTCTATAAGCAGTGCCTCTAAAATTAACGGTAAAAGCGAAGTATCTAAAATGGTGAGATAATTACCTCGAGCAAGCAAGAATGAGAGCTGCTCTGCATTATGTAGGACTGTTTCTTGATAAAGACTTGTCTTTTTCTGTGTTTGTTTCTGCAAGGGCATATTGAGTGAGAATTAGATGGAGCCAGTTTGGCTGGATTTATATTGGCAGGAGATAAATACTGTAGATGAGAAACATGTTTGTCTGGGCCAGAAACCTGCTGTTGCACAGAACAGTCCAACAATATTCACCGACATCCAGTTTTCTTGGCATAAATTGGTGCAGTCCCTTCTTCCAAGGTACCTTCCACTTCTTGTGGTAATTTAGCATGTTTGCCTGATGATAGCTATTTAGTGCTAACAGACCCTTAAGTTCTGAAAGGACATGTCATCTTGTACTTGAGAGATCAGAAAAACTGCACGTCATCCCTCTGAGCCATATAGCTTTCTTGTGTCTCTCTGTTACAAACTCTCATAAGCCCTTCGAAAGCTCCTCAAACTCAAGTGTAGTTAATGTCTTTATCTGTCATTCTGTTTAAGCTTTAATACTTCATGGAGACATCAGACTTTCCACAAAACTTTTCAGAAGTAAATGTGCTTTCATAACCTGAATAAGAGTCTGGGATAGAAGGGACCAGAGTTGCGGTTACTGGCTTGCCTGATTTGGCAGCTTTTAATGGAGTTTTTCTTCCCTGGGACTACACATCTTGTCATTTCTGTAAGAAGCTCCCAGGAGTCCAACCTGTGATGTTTTAAACGAAATGTTTGGTCTTCGGTGTGTAACGGTTTTTGTTCAAGTAAATCTGATCAGCCCTAATCAGAAGCGTCTACAAGTGGGTAGTTCTTCTCCCAGCATTGTTGTGCAGTGGCTTATTGGTGGGAATGGAGGAAATGAGGAGAGGTGTGTGTACAGTGCCCTGGGGAGGCACAGGTTGGAAGCAGTGGGCTCTGGACCTTTGGTAGGAAGCCCCTACCACCCGAGCAGCCCTTCAGCTCTGGCCTCCGGACTGCCCTGTGCTTTCTGGAGTCCCACAGATGAAAGCTACCTGCTGTATTTAATGCAAGTGCACAAAAGCTCCATTATTGGAATGGCTAGAAATGGAATTTTTAAATACCAAATAGCAGCACCTGCTGTTGTTCATCCTGACACCATCTCTCACCTCCTGCCCTCACCCCTCTCCAGTTTTATATCCCAATAAAGCAGCTGCACGTCTTACAGTCTCTGGCTGCTGCTACCGGAGGTTTATTAAGGTCTTTTAAAGAATTTATTGTTACTTTTTTAATGACCTTTCCCAGTTGATTGTTGATTAATTTCCAGGCTTGCAAACTGGGAGGATGAGAACTGGCACTGTGTTTTCTGCCTTGCTGCTACTCCAGGCCCAGCATTGCAGGAATCGTTTCGGTGTCTAACATACCATGTCTGTCACCATTTTCCATCTAATTTTTCTTCTCTTTGTATTGGGCAGCCAATGCCAGTGTGTAATACGATGTTACTTACCTCTTTTCATCTTCAAATTGTAATACGTTAGAACATCTTTTATTGGATGGATGCAGGGAAAGAGTTATTTATCCTTGGGAAGAAGTGTACCTTCACATTTAATCCCTGGTCCTTGAGTTCAGCAGCTCTTTAACTGTGCTAAGTCTGAATGTCACACTTAGCAAGGTAACACCTCAAGAATGTTATTTTTAAAAAAACAAAACAAAAAAAAAAAAACCAAAACAAAACCCCGAACTGGCAAGGATTTCACAGTTGGTTGCTTTTGGCCAAAGTTGGTTGACATAGGTGATGTTGTTTTCACAGAAAAGAAGTAGTGGAAAAAGGCAAAACAAAAGGCAAAGTCTTCAATAACCTGTGAAGTCTCATGTGGGATCTATGTGGGAGTTTTCTTGTTTTTCTGTGATTTGAAAAAGGCAGAAATTATGTTTGTGTTTTTTTTTTTTTTTTTAAGCTGGTACTATATGGCAGGAAACCAAATACCATTCTGCCTTGATCTCAAGGCCGAGTGATGCACTGGCACTGAGCCAGACCCAGTCCTGCCAAAATAACCTGGCTGGGACACCAAAGGCAAGGCCCGCAGCGTATCTGAAAACAAGGACTAGCTTGGAGTCAGGATGATGAAACGATGAGGACTATGTGATTGCAAGCATCTTGGCAATGATTTACAGTTCCTATGTCATCTGTGCTCTTATATGTTGCTATTACTCTGGTTTTCTTCTGAATTTTTGACTAAGTGGTTGTGGAGACTGAGGTGGACTTGGCAAGGAGGACTGGGGAAATTAATGTCTGACCAGACACAGTGCAGACAGATTTAGCAAACTGCAAGTCTGGGAGCAGAAGACCTCCTAGGAAAAGTTTTGTCCAGCCTTTTCAACTGCTTCTGATGATATATCTCTTGCAACTTTACCCTGGCTTGGATGGCAAACTGACTTTGGTTTAGTGACCCTGAATAAGTCTTTATACACTAAGCTCTCGGTTGCCAAAGTGGCATCGCAGCATAGGAACCACATGATGGAGGTTTGTGTGCCTTATCTAATGAGGTCCGTGGGTGACAGCCAATTAAAGCCACAAGCCTGGGGAAATAAAAATATAATGGCTACCTGCAAACAACATCTTCAGTTCAGTTAAAATTTTCTAAGATAATCAGTGTTTATTAAAAAAAGACATAGGTAGCTGGCCCTAAGGCCTTAGGATTGTGCCAGTGTGTGCTGTATGATATCCACAGTACTTCTCTGTGGCTTTGTTGGGGCAACGGGAAACAATATATGCTGTTGAGGTATATTAAAAAAATCTTCTTGGTTATATTATTTTCATCAGATCTACTTAGAAACATATAAAATGGGGCAATAACTATCCTTTGGTCCTGATTAACTATCATCAGTCTTGGAAAAATACGTGGTAGACATCTGTGCGGGTTTCTGCAGATCAGTGAGATCATTTGATCCTGAATTACAAACTCTGAAGGAAAACAGCGATCAAATGCTATGCCATTTATTGATCAAGTACGTTCACTAGTCCTGGAATATAAAAAGCAAGGAAGAAATGTAGAAATTCTGGGGTTTATCTGTTAGGATGTGTTTGACACTGGCCGTGTGACTCATTCATGCTTGGGTGAACCCAAGGCAGATCCAGTTCCATGCTGGTAGCATCTGACATGATGCCAAACTTTCCCCTCTTGAGAGAGAAAAGCTGTGGTATTTTAGGAAAAGTGCATGTTTATGGCTTAGTGCCTTCCATTTTTGCCATGGAGATCACTGGTAGAAGGTCTCTCTAGAGCTGTCCCGTGATTACATCAGAACGCTCACTACATTTGCTGAATCCCACAGTGGAGTTGAAGGGAGTCTTGACTATTGCTGGTTTTGGTATAGGTTGTCATAACCTTTATGTAATTTTAAATGTGCCTTTGTATTTTTGTCAGCAGTGTAAGAATATGCATCTGTCAAAAAATCTGTCAAAAAATCCCATTAATGTGAGTATTGCTCCTTTCCAGTTTGTTTTAATAGAAGGCACTGCCAACAAGCTCTTTACTTTTCTGTTTCCGTGATTTAGTTAAAATAGAAGAGTTAGCATAGTAACTAAATTAGTTATGGTCAATTTATCTGATATCACAACAAGGTCTGCAGTGCTGCAGCTGCTCTGCAGCAAGAACACTAGGAAATTTTGTTGGTGTGTGTTTTGCAGTGCATTTCCTAACATCAATATATTTATTTCTCATTTTCATTATGAAATTACTGAAATCTGAATGTTATGTGCAATAATAGATCCTGTCTTGCTTCAGAGCTTAGCAAAAAAGAGAAGGAAGTCAGCCTGAAAAACTTGGTCCAAACTACTTTTTTGTTCTTGAGAAGTTTGGTTGAAGGACTTTTCAAAACATGACCAGAATCAAAATGAATAGTATCAACCTCTGTGCTGAATGACTGTCTCCTGTGTCTTCCAGAGTTATTCTGGTATTGTTCTCAGGTATGATTTTGTATACTGTAAAGGGGAAAAACAACACACTCCATTGATTTTTATCATTTTAAGGTAATTTGACATAGTAGGAGCTGCATGTTGATTAGCTGACGATAAAGAGGGGAATTAATCAACAGACATTAGGTACTTAAACATTATGAAAAGTGAAGAGAGAACTTGTGGAGGAAAGTCAAGAGTCCTCTCTTCTGTCCTTTGTTTTGTTTTAATTCTGGCTTAATTTAGTTGGTTATTTCAGGGTAAAACAAACATTGTAGATGGAATGAGATTGGATTAAAAACATACAACCCTGAAAATTTATTTGGCACGTATCACAGAAAAATATTCCTCTTAACACCAAGCATACCCAAGCAATTAGTATTTACTATCAACATGGAGCTCTGATTTTTCGGTTAATTTAATGCCAGAAGGCAGGTAGGTTTTGTCCATTTCTGCATTTGTATTCACTGGAACAGCACTGAGTGGCACAGAAGATACCCTGTTGGACAGTCACTCGTGTAAACGGAGAGCTGGTAACCTCTGCTACCTTTTAGTTCGAGCTCCCAGGAATTCAGCGAGGAAACACTCCTGGCAGAATATTGTGAATGAAAAGAAACGCGCTAGCTCAAAGTAAAGGTGACGTTGTGTGAAAGCACCGATGTGTTCATCGGCTGCGGCGGTGTTGCGGAGAGCAGGGACCATGCTGTTGTTAGGGGCTGGTGCTGGGGAGGAGGCGATGCGGTGCTGTGCCTCAGCTCTGCTGTTGCCCCTAAGACCAGCTGATCCAGCTGCAGAGCTGCAGGGCATTTCGTGCTCAACTGCTTGATGCTGTAAAGTGAGTATCTGTCCAGACTCCTTATTTACTACAGGTGTATGAGGTTTATGTGACTCATGTTTTTGAGGCACTTTGAAACGGTAATCTACTGTTGCTGCATGTGTAATATATGGTTTTATGAAGTGCTGTTCAGTTTGCCATTTACTCAGTCTCAAGGGAAAATAATGGTATTTTAGATATTCAGACACTTTGGGGGCTGGTCCCTGCTTTCTTCAAAGCCTCTTGAAAAAATAGAGCAAGATACAGCAATCAGCTAGCGGGGAGCAGGCAGGAGGAGGGAGGTAATTTTGATTTTTTTTTTTTTTTGTATTTTGTTTTTTGTTTTTGTTTTTTTTTATAAGAAACCAGTGATTTAACATAACCTAGAATCACAGAACCTGAAAACAGATCGAGCAATCTTTTATTGGCTTAGTTATTCCCCATTTGTTGCATTCTTTAGCTGTGCATTTATATGAAGATCTTGAATTGAGAAATTCGGTTGGGCTGACGCTTTTCAGTGATGTCACTCAAAAGGGAGAAAACCAGTAAGTTTGAAATGCTTTAATGCACAACAGGTGTCAGTGTAGGAATTTGCACTGTGGATGATGACACCACTGAGGATGGTTGGAACTGCTGGGGAGAGTCCCATTGGTTTTGGTGGCTTCTTGATTTCTCATGTGATTTGCGTATGGAAACCTAGCGTAAGTGAAATGTAGTCCTCCTTTTATTCCTTAGCCATTTGGTGCTGTGGCAAGTCTTTAAAATATCGTGATGGAAAACAAACACAGGAGTGCTGAAGAGGATCCCCGTCTCTTGTTTGTGCTGCTTTGTTTTCAGAGGTTTCCAAGCACATCGATGTTCCTATAGGAGAGATACTATATACATGTAATTTGAGGAAGACTCAAGGACAAAAAGTACTTCCTCTTTCACACAGAAATAGTCTGAAAACTTGGAGAAATTCTGTCTGATGGGACCTGCTGTGGAGCCATCCAGGTGTGTGGTGGCTGCACGGGAGGGAGGGTGAGGTGCTGGAGCCTGGTGCGTGTCCTGCCCTCAGGAAAGGCTGGAGGGACGCCGGGACAGACAGATTGCGTTTCATTAAGTCCTTAATTGGTGCTGCTTCGTGACATGGACATGGACTTGTCTCAAAGGAAGGTTGGGGACTTGCTGAAGAGTAGGTAAGGGGAGAGGAGCGGCTCTAGGTATCCAGGCTTGGCTGAGTCATACTAGCAGCACATTTTCCCCTCTTTTCTCAAGGAGGGACCGATGGACCAGGGGAGTTGTAACCATGTGAGCATTTATTGCCTGTTTCGGTTGGTTTCATGTTTCCATGACAACATACCCTGTGTGGTTTGAGATCCACAGTGAAACGGTACCTGTTGTGTCTGTGAGGGGCGAGGCAAAAAATAGGTTTTGTGAGCTAGTAAAGAATAAGTTAGCTTCAGGCACAATTGGTTTTTAAGCTAGATTTACGTGATAGGCATATAGCTTATATGGTGGCAGGTACCCGGGGAGTAACTGAAGCATGCTATGTTTGGATCTTAGTTCAAGTGACACCATGAGGGGAAGTGCAGACTAAAATAATCTCGTTTAACTGATTTTAGTAGTGAAATAATGGAAGTGCTATTTTTAATGCAGATTATGAAGCAAATTGTGATGATTTAGGGCTACAAATGCAGCGCTTCTAGTGGAAGAGGGTAACATTTCGATGCAGCTAGTGTAGAGGAAATGGACACGACTCTTTGGGGCTATGCCTTCATTTTCCAACTGGTTGTCTACCTTTCCCTGCTGTTACTGATCAGTGCGTTAAAGGTACCACTGTTTAAGCTGAAAACCTCAGCACACAGCACTGAGTTCAGATTGAACAGCTACTCAGCAGCCCTTAATTCACTTAAACAAGAGCTCAATTTTCAGTTATTGGGCGAGGCACCTCAAGACCTGCTTCTGCGAGGGGCTGGGACCTCCCTCTGATGTGTTTGGTGATGGATGTCAGCTCCCTGCAAGTGCCAGGAGGTCATCTCCCCAGTGAGCTTCTCTGGTCCCATTTCTGGCCGACTTGCTTTGTTTCTCCATTCTGAAGGATTGTGGAGTTTGGGTGTAAGGTCCTTTGCCTGTCATTGTTCCGCATTCCCAAATACCAAGCTGGCAGAGCGGTTGTTCCCCGAAACGTTAATCCCTAAATTCCTCCTATACCACAAAGTCTGAAGCAATTACAATCTTCTCTCCTCCTCTGTTAATTTGGAAGCAGACGTAGCAGTCTCAAAGGACCATCCTTTTAATTTCCCTTTCACGTGTAGCAATTAGCTGGGGGTTGTTGCTGGCTGAAACAATGAGCACGCTCAACAGATTGGTGTGTTAAGTACAGAGGGAAAGTTGTAGGGCTCTAATGGGCCAATGTGGCATGTTGTCAGCCAGGACTTGACACAAATGCTATACTGTCAGGTAAGGGATGCCTGGGGAAGCCCTACCCCTTGGGCACATGCTGGTGGAATCCTGTTTTAATCAGTTTTTATGGGAAAAGTTTGTTTTGTTTTGTTTTGTTTTGTTTTGTTTTTTCCCCTCCTCCTTGTCCTCACAATGTATCTAATATCAATCCCAGATTGCCTCAGGGAGACAAGTGTGTCTTTTTTCAGGGCTGTATGAAGAATTCATATGGTGTAAGTATTTTTTGCATTGACTACTAGGTTTTTCATCTTAAAATGTACATCTATAGTTTCTTTAACTTCTTTAAGTCTTTATCACTTGGCAGGGATATAAAAAGTTAATAACAGATTTATAATTTTATTAGCATTTATGCTGCAAACGCAAGAGAGTTCCCCAACCCAAGTTTAATACATCCTTAAAGTCCTTTTTATTAGCTTGTTAATTCCCAGCAGTACCATTTTATGGCAATGTGTATTACATTTTTTTTCTAGAGGAGAAGCGGTGGTTTAGATCCAGATGGTGAAAACATGGGGGATGTTTTCTTTCGTTAGGGTTTTTTTTTTACAGAGGGAGGGGGGAATTCTTAATTTTTACTTCCCCAAAAGCAACTGCTTTATCATAGAATTGCAAGTACCTTTGACAAATAAAGGTGACAGCCCAAGGTGACAAGGATTGGGCACCTAGGGATGTCCTTTTTGGCAGAGAAATGCAACTGAGCACTAGGCAGGCTTGAACACTACATGCACAATGGGAATGACTGACAAAAAGCCTCTTGGCGACCGAAACCTACACATTCTCATCTGTTTTCTGTCAGACTTGGCCACATTCATACATGGGTTGGGTGGGTTTTTCTTTTTTTCATCGGTCTGTCTGTCAGAGATGAGGTCCCTTACAGATATATTTATTTTGACAAATGCCCTTTATGTCAACACTATATTTGGACTGACTTCAACTTCTCCACATCCTAAGGATGGGGAATTATTTTTAAAATAAATCTAATTTTCTCATTGCATTGGTGAACTGAAAGTTAAGTTACTTTGGGGGAGGAACTGTAGGATTATGACTGTGTTACTTTTATTGTTTGTTCATATAATGGATGATATGGTGTAAATTAAAGGTGTATGGTAACTGTTGCAGTCTATATAAGCTCTTTCCATTGCTTGTATAGTCATCCATCCGTGCTTCCATGTGAGAGTGACAGTATTTGTGGTTATTGTTCTGTTTTGCACATAGCGGGAGCTGGCAGCAGATTTGTGGAGTAAAATAGATTTCAAACATTTTCCATATCACTAATTGTAATTTCCAAGGCTTCCTCTGTGACAGAGTGTACAAAAGGGAGCTTTAATAAAAACTATCATTAGCCTTGTGAATCAATATGGTTTAGGAAACACAAAACAACTTCAGTTGTTTAAAAATAGGAAGTGCCAGAGGGGGGTTCCCACCTCCCTGCTGAAAGCAAATCACAGGATTGATCTGTCTGCAGTGTAACTGCAAAATTTGCAGAAAACAGGTGAGCTAGCTGGGAATATAAATAGAGCCGCTCTGCAGGCTGGTACCAGTGTCATTCTTAGCCCCTCTGGGCAAGCCATGATGGGTCTTCCATAAATGAGGCTGCTTGCTTTTGGGGGAGTAGGGAGGGAGTTAATGCCAGCCATTGGATGCGCCTCTCAGTGTAGGGTGGTTGTTTTTCTCTTAATGTTTCCTTTTCATCTCATCTCTCTCCCACTCTCACATCAGAACTGTTTCTCAGGTAAGTCACAGGCCAATTTCAAGAAATCCACCCATGAATACAGCACAAGTCACGAGAAGAGAGAGACCCCCAACTGAAATGACACCAGTAGCCTAGCCTTAGGTTAAGGAAAATGCTGAGGCAAAAAAGAGGATGGATGACCACCTGAATGTTTAAAATACATGTAATAGTCATATGGGGCTAAGTAAAATGTTCCCCAGGTAATTTGCTTTGGGGTTTCTGAAGTAATCTCTGAGTGTCATCTCTACTCTTCAAGGTTAGACTTTTACATCCTGCAATGCTACGTTTCCCCTTGTCTCCTTGCAAACCTGCCTCCAAAATGCCTGTAAGGTTCAGTGTGTCAGCCAGCATATTCTCAACACTTTACTTCAATATGCGAAAGAGTTTAGAAATTTGGTGTTATTTTGAAGCATGACTATTCATCTGTGGCAAAGCAGCGGAAGGCCTAAGGGAATCGTCCTGCGAACCTGTGTGTGATATCCAGATATACACTTTACTGTTTATATTTGTGGCGTGCACTCTTTATGCATGGTGAGGTAAGAGCCTTCTTAAGAGCGCAGCTACGTCATCCGCTGGGCTTTTCAGGGATTAAGGTCTGTAGACTTTCTGGTATTTACTAATGAGAAATTTATGAAGGCAAGCGCTTAGTCCTCCACTGTTGACTCTGTATTGTATTACATTCCTTCCCAGCCCACGGGGATAGTTTTCAGGAAAAATGCATTGGGGACAGGATGACAGTAGCACTGATTATGCTGCTTGAAATCCTCTTGTGAGAATCAGTGTGGCCAGCTCTAGGTGTCTGAAGAAATTTGCATCACCTTGGTGGCACTGGGCTCCAGTATTTTCTTGATGGTAACCCACTGGAAGCAAAGTTTCTCTCCTAAGTGTCATGTTACTTCTAGGCAAGGAGGAATTTTTGACTGTTTGACTTGTTCTATTTCTATATCAGCATGCCAGTCCTGAATCTGCAACTTATTTTAACTGGTATTTTAGCTTGCCAGTAGAATCCTAAATTAAAACGTCAGGGTGATGAAAGCCATCTTTGTCTTGACCGGGAAAGAAACTGCAGCATCCCAGGACTAAAACAGAAAATTTCTGTGGGCTGAGCACATGTCTGAGAGAGTTTATTTAACTGCAGCAGTGGCCAGGCCTCTGAAGGCAGGATTCCTCCCAGTCTGGTAATGCACGTCAAACCCAGTGCATTAAATCAGCTTATGGGGAAACTGTCCTTATTCAACTGCAAGTCCAACTTTGAAAGTTCTGCTTGAAGGATTCTAATTAGTGGCTTGCAGTGAGTATGAAATCAATTGCAAATTACTATAAAACCCTGATAAACTCGTTAAAGCAACCAAACATACATGGTATTCATGTCCCCGTGCAGATCAGCTCAGGTGGTACTCGGTAGCCCGGGATGCAAGGGAAGGCTGACCTCGGCTGGCGCTGCGCCGGGCTGGTGCGTTCCCAGCAGGACAACCTCCCTCCAGCCGAGCCCGGCTCCTCCCTACAAATGATTTTTGTAAATTGATGAGGGAAATAAAACTACTAAGATGAACGGTGATGCTGTAGCATCACAGCTGGGCTTCATGGTTTGAATTTATCCCTTCCAAGGAAGAACTGCAAACTAAATAAACCTATATTTAGGAAGTAGGAAGGGTGACTTCAATTAAGTTTTAAAAAACACTGAAATATAATTTTGCTTAAGTACTATGATAGTGTGCTAGGCTCCCCCTCTCATCAGTGGATACCTCTAAGCAAGATTTTATCCCAACTGAAACAATCATTTGAAGTTGAATTACCCCGTTTCTGCAGCACACTCTCTCCCAGACTATAGGCAAAACTTACTAGTGGCATTGTGTGTTGCATATTTGGATGGCTAGAAATGCACAGGAAGAATCCCGCTCTTACTATTATTAAGATCTCTGATTGTATTCTTGCATTTTAAGAATCACTAGCCTAAAGATACACAAGCAAGCATGACAGTTTAATCCATAATTAACCTCTTTACTGAAGGCTTTATATAGATTATAATAATACATTATGGGGTTTCTGTAGTTTCTCAAGGCATGCTTAAATATCGTAATCTCCTGTTTATATATTCAGTGAACTCATTGGCATTTGTGCAATAGAGAATACCTGAAGGAAATGGTCTTATATTGCAATTTACTGTCATTCACTGGAAGAAGCTGCCAGGGTTTACATCCGAAGAAGAATCTTACACAACTGTTTCTTTAAATCTCCCTTCCTCTTCCCTTTTTTTTTTTTTTTTTCCCCAAATCTGTGTTCAGTCCATGCTGTCAGCACATTTCTAAATACTATGGTATGGTATTTCAAGACAAAAATTCAGACTTCTCTGAGTCTCTGAAAGCTCTGCAGATAAGTTTTGCGTGCCATTAGGAAAGATACTGTAGATCAGGTAGGACTTAAATAAATATCGGTGGTGTCCCAAAGATTTGGACCTTTGATAATACTTGATGTAAGGACATCTCATCAAGAAGATCTAGTTTTCATGGAGTTCTTTTGAAATAGGAAATGCTTACTGTTCATCTTTCTAACTTTCCCTTTGGTAGTGAAGGGCAATATAATAAGCTTTTTCTTAAAATTTTTTCCTTTCTTTTTCTAAATGTTTCCCCTTTCTTTACTTTGCAGAACAGCAGAAACATGACAAAACCAGCCCTGTATTTTAGACCTTTTTTAATGCCTCTGCAGTTACAGTCTAACAGAAAGAAGCAAGATATTTCTTGTACACCTTTACTTTCCACAGTAAACTAGGTGGGGGGAAAAAAACCCCTAAACTGGAAGCATTTAATTACAGTTCTTAATTTGAGTATAAATGCATGCAGTCTTATTTAAAATGAAAACAAAGGCTGGATTTTTAAAGATGACAAGTTTTAATAATGGCATCTGAACTGCAAACGTGTGAACTGGTACTTTCTGCGTTTGTCCTGTGATCAAATATGGCACCTGAGATGTACAGCTGTTTTTCATGGGGCATAATACTAAGAGCATCTGGGGATCTGGACCTAAATGTGTGCCTAGTTTAAAGCACATTGTAAGTCACTTTGAAGTTGGTGGAATTGCTCATGTGCTTTAATGTAAGCACACACTACAACACCTTGCTGTCTTGAGAGGTCAACATACTGAGTCCGAAAGCTGCCCTTCTTTATAGTTACGTTGGGGTAGCTAAATTTTCCATTTCTCTTGAGCTGCCTCTGTTTCTAGCACGTGTGATGCAAAAATACAGTGTTGCAGAGAGGAAATAATAGCCAAAATTAAATCTTTAAAAGCATCTCTGCAGCTGGGAGGGTGGCAGATATTCCTATTGGCACGCTGATTATTGTAGCAGAGCACTGGAAGAGACAGGCGGTCCTAATATTATCAACGATGGCAGAGCATTATCTGAAATATTCAAAGAACAGCTGTGGTGTTTTGGCTATTGCAATCTTGATTGTGTCAGCATAGATAGATTTCTTTCTGTTTTTCCCGGAGAACATAATAGTCAAATGAAACCTGGCTAACTACAGCCTTGGGGCTGAGTCGGTGTACTTTATCTGAGATGTGATTGCAATTTTTGACAGGAAGACTAATGCGTGCTTTATTGTTGCGTATTTAAATTTGATTTGGGGATAGAGTGAGAGAGAACATTTTATTAAAAAGGGAAGGATATAACTTCTTAAAATATTTCCCGTTGCTCCTCAGGCAGGCTCTGGAAGAGAAGACAGGGAGATCCGGGCAGTGCTTTTTGTATGAGGGGGTTTGGGCACCACAGAAATGCTTCTGTGGGAATGCCGATCCAATATAGACTTTGATTAAGCAAGGCCATTTAAGTAAGGGCTTAAATCCATCCTGGTTCAGCAATTCAATCAAGGTGTGAAGTTAAGCACTAGATAAATTACACCTGTATTTTGTATCAGTGAAGTTTAAAATCATGGTGTTGCTCTGCCCAAGCAGCTTGGAGCACGGTGTTAAGGGTATTTGCAATGCTGATCTCTTGCACGTGAGGTTTGTGGCACTGGTTTGCTGTGTTCAGTGACAGCTGTGGTGAAAACCCCTTTGAGCTCCCAGTTGCTGAACACACCTGCCCTCCTTCATTAGCAAAGGGAGTGTAAGATGCTCTTGGTTGCAACAGGTTGCTGTGACACAGTTTCCTTCTGACTCTGCCTCATCTCTGGCAAAGTGTAGTTTTGTGTCTCCTCCATGTAGAATAAGGATGTAGTTGAGTCATGTAGAGTCTTTTAAAAGTCTTATTTGTCACAGACGTGAGTAGGGGGAGAATATTCCTCCTGTAGAGCCTGGGAGATCCAAGACATCTGATGTTGCCACCGTCCAACCTAGTAACCAGAGCTGAGCTTCTGAATCAGCAGAGAAAACCCATGGGGGTTTTGGGAAGTACATTTTTGAATTTGCTTGTCATTCTTTTCTTCTGGATAACATCTGGCTTCAGAGAGAAGAAAGGGGTTCAGGTCTTTATATTCAGAAATAAGCACTTTACATCAAGGTTACATATATGAGGTATGCAGTGTGTAGGGACAGTGCCCCATAAACAGCTTGGGATCCTTCCAGAACAGGATTTTTAAATTGTGATCTATCACCTTAGGACCCTATGTACTTCTTGTGAAGACATCCATAAAACACAAGGAAGGAAAAAGGTTTGCTGTTAAGAGACATAAATTTTCTATATGTGGTTGTAAGCTGTGAAGTTTCTGGTGCCCACAAACTGAGAAAGATTAAACTTGCTTTTTTGGCAGCTCTGTCTTATATTGCAAGCCCTTGTGAGAGCCTTGGGTATGAAAATAATAATATTTTGTTGTTGTTGTTATGATAATGATGAAAGAACGGGCAAAGTGTTGCCAGCTTAATTTTGTTTGTATATGGTTGGGAGTAGGCTGTCTTTCCCTTGGAGACACATATGTACAGGGATTGAACATAATGGCACCAGCCAAAATCACGGGAGCATTTTTATTTTTAGGTATGTGAAACTCATGTAGGTCTAGTAAAAATAAAATAGAAATCCTGTGTGACTTGACAAGATGGGAGCCGGTGTGAATCATTGTTGAGCCAGATGTGTGACATCAAAGTAAATGGAGTTTCAGCAATTTACAGCTTGGTTCAAGTGCCAGTTGATACCCTCAGATCTGTAAGAAGCACTGTCGTTCCTTCAGCTTGGTAATAACTGCAGGAGCACAGGTGGCTCGGCTGCTCTTTTTCTGGGCTTAGAGTCCTAGCGTTCATCATGAAGAGGAGTTGTGAACTTTTTTGTTTTTTTTTTTAAGTGAAAAGGTGGATGGGTGTGGGCAGGAGGGGAATGGAAGCACCTTCTACTGTACGTGCCATTTGTTTTTCACTTTCCAGGATTTTCTCAGCCCTTAAGGCAGGGTGACCTTTAGCAGCTTCGAAATGAAGGAGTGTTGAATGATTTTTCATTTTATGAGATATATAATACAGAGGGCTAATAAATATAATACTCAGATGGGCAGAGAGCTCATCTGGGTGTAAGGCAAGTGAAGAGCACGTTCCCACTTGAGAGCTGCTCTGTGGAGAGCGTGGGGGGAGCCAGGGGTTGAGGGAGGTAATGTAAAACTGAGTTTCACTGCTGCAGATTGTAAGGAGCGGAGAAATGACTGTTGTTACCCTGCAGGTTGTTCCTGCCTGTGCCATGTGGTCCTCTGTCCCACCCGGCCCTACTCCGCAGGAGAGCGGTTACCTCCTGGTGAGGTCCTGCCGCTGCAGGCGGAGCGAGGGCAGGAACGGCCGTGCGAACCGTGGTGAACAGTAGCATAAGCCTGATGGCAAACTGCAAACAGAGCAATGTTTGTGAGCGTATTCGGAATGAAAGGTGAGATCTGCTCCAACTCCCTGCAAATTTGTATGTTCATTATTTCACCCATCGTAAAACCCTGCAATTCCTCTGTAGATCCTCCTGGATTTAGATTTACGTTTCCTGGGCATGAACTGTAGGATTTTTCACTTAAAAAAAAATACCAGCAGTAGAGCTTCATGGATAATGAAGAGGGATTCAGCTGCTCTGAAGTCGCAGGGGAGTCCTGTGGGTGTTCAGCCTTAGGTTAGCTTTCTGGAGCCTGGCTGGAAACTGTCACACTTGTTAGAGCTGGAGACACCAGAGAGGTACCACCTGATGGGTCTAGGAATGAGACATTACAATCTAAGTATTAGAACTATTTAGTCACTAATCTTTTAGGGGATTATCAGTAGATAAATACTAAGGTTAGTACTGCAGATGGGAAAAGGGATATCCCAGATAGAATGTGCTTGTAGATATAACGGGATGGAAACAAAAACTGTCTCCATTCTGCATGAAATCTTGGTGCTGAGCTGGGTCTGACTTATCTCCACATCCATTGACTTTGAGCTCCCTATCTCCTCTCCATTTCGTTGCCTTGCAGTTGCCAGCTTCTGGCAAAGCCTGGTGAAGTTGCTGGGATTTTTTTTTCCCCCAAATTCTAAGTGCCTTATAAACCAAACTGGGGTCTGATGTAACTTCTGTAAAACCTGGGTTTTCTGAAGATGGGGTAAATGCTCTCCCTAAATATCTATTTTCTTGCCTGTTGTTTGAAAGCCTGCTGTTTTGGGCTGCTTTTTTTCAGAAATGGTTATGGATTTTTTTGATGCTTAGGCTGTTGCGCTTGACATGATGTGGCATAATTCTCAGTAAAAGTCTAGCACCACGAAACCTTCTCTGTAGGCTGCTCCCTGCATTAAGCGTTTCTCTTCCATAATAGTAATTAATGAATAGCACAACATTAAATTAGTTTTAGGCTTATTAGCAGAGCTGGTCAAATGCAGAAACATTTAAAGGTGTTATCATCATCCGAGAATCAAATTTACAACTGTAAATTGAACTTGCCTTGTCTTTGGAGTTGCGTGTGATCTATTAATTCCCTTCAAGTCGCTTGCGCAGCGTTTCCTGCTCCTGAAGTTGGTAGCTGCCCGCCAGCGGGGCCAGTGGCTGGTCAGCTGCCCTTTGGTGTTGTTGGGCTGTGTGAACCTGCTTTCTGTTTTTATTTTTCCTCTAGTGCACTCGCTGCATTTCAGAAATATGCCGTACTGTTACAGGGCCATGCTTACTGTGAGGGTTGGGTTTGGATGTCCCCGTTTCGGATGCCAAATACATGTGTGTGACAAGCCAGGAGTGTTGCAAAACCTAGCAGTGAGCTGTGTGTTTTTATCAAGCCCTAAAATCGATGGATGATGCTGTCCCGCCTGGAGAGGCAGGTTCAGCATGAATAGCATAGAAGACGGAGTCTACCCTTTGAGAAGTATACAAAGAAAAACACCAGGAAAATCTTTGTGGTGGTTTCTCCCCCCCCCCCCCCTTCCTTTCTTCCCCACTGTGGGAGCCTTCAGGCTCTCGAATGATTGTTGGCTCTAATTGGAAATTGAGTCCCTTGCTTTTAAAATCTTTTCATAAGGCTCTCTCCTACTTCATTAAATCATTAAATGAGTTTAGCAGGTATTAGTTTTGAGCTTTATTAATTGTGACTTGTTTTTCATTATGAGATAATTGTCAGTCACGAAACATAACTGCTGTAATGTATCTGAGCAGACAAAAGTTTCCAGGAGGCAGGGAGAGAGGAAATACAGAAAGGTCGCTTGTATAAAAACTTCTTTAAATAAATCCTTGCTGGAGGTATTTAAGGATTCCTGGGAGGTACCTTGCTTGGGATGTAAAACTAGCAGCTTAAAAGCTTCACTAAAGCATCAGGACCTCTGGCAGGATTTTGGTGAAGATCATGATGTCTTTATGGTTTGGATTGACTGTGAATGTAATCATTCCTGCCCTCAATGGGAAATATTCCTAATTTCCAAGCTTGCTTGGTTAGGGTGATTTACAAGCATGGCACAGCTATAGAGCTTCTCTAATGCTCAGTGTATACTGTGGGCTGCAGAGGGAGATTCAGTTAACTTGGAGACCTGGGGCTGCTTGCAGCCAAAATTACTCTTTGTTTTCACAGGCTATACAAATTCTGTTTTCCATGGGTTCCTCAAAGTGCCCCCTGTGTCGAGGGGCACACCAAGGTGTACGAGTGTAGCACATCACGGGCTCGGGAGCTCACCGGTCCCCGCAGTGGTGGTGGTAGAAGCGAGACTGGTGCTGAAGAGCGTGGGGCTGGCCTGGCCTGTGTTGACAGGAGTGGTGCAATTTATCTTGAGCTATTTCCAGGGACTTCTGGGAAACAAACTATGCATCATTTTAAAGACGCTTCTATGAAACAATTAGACTGCATTAAATTATTTTTACTTCAGTGTGAAGCGCTTCCTTGGCATAGACAGACCTTGATGCACAACTCCAGGGAATGGAGAACAAATCCAAGCTGCAAGCCCAGTTTGGAACTAATGCCTGGTAAATACATTTTAAAGTTTTTTGGAGTCTCAGTTATTAATCTAAACGTAATTGATCCTTCCACTCGGAAGAAATTACAGTTGTAACACCAACATTTGCAAGCAGTAGTGAGTGATACTAGTAGCCTCTGAACACCCATTCTTTACTGAAAATAGATTTGCCATTGCCAAGCGATAAGATAAAATCTTTTCTGCAGATGATGGCTTCTGGAATATAGAAAAAAAAATAGTTTCTGAGAATAAAAGATATGTGGTCTTTTAAGGGTTGTGTCTTAGAAACCACACTGCTGCTATGATTTCAGTAGCCTGGTATTTCATCTGTTGTTTAATGGGCTAACAGAGTAAAATATCACCCTGTAATGATTCTTGAATGTGTGTGGGTTTCTTTATAGCCTTTCATGGAGACGCAGGCTTCAATTTTGTCCTGAAGAAGCTCCTAATATAAATGGGTAATAGATCAGTAAATCAGATAAGACCTGCCGGTGGGGGGTAGAGGGATGGAGCTGAGGCGAGAGCAGCGCGGAGGAGAGGAGGCCAGGGGCTGTGAGTGGTGGCAGCCGTGTCTCGCCGGGGCCCCGCAGCCCCGCTGCTGCTCTCCGCTTTCTCCTCCCTCACCGGCACTGGGAGCCTGTCAGCCGGTGGGCGAGGGGGAGCTTGCTGACTTTCAGGTGAGGCTGGAGGAAACAAATGCATCATCTCTAAACTCAGTAACTCAAACTCATATTTTAAGGCACTCATGGCGGGGATTGACCTGGTAAACTCTTTATCTTCTGTTCTTTACTGTATTAATGGAAGTGGTTCATCCAGGTACTGCTACTGCGGATATATTCAGATCTAAAAGCCATTATTATAGAGCAGATTTCAGAATTGGAGCCTAATCCTGTGTGTGGCAGGACCTTTCTGTAAAACATCTAGCACGTTGTGTTAGAATAGATACAAAATCAAAGAATTTCCCTGTGATAGCTATTATTAATATGGAGATTAGGGGGGATAGTAAGCTAAAAGCTAGGCACGAGCTCCTGTGAAGAAAGCTAGCATCATATTTGGTGTTATGAACAGAGTATCTCATGAAGGGATGTGAAGTCACCTCTTGGCTGTAGCATCGTGTCCGGTTTCGGGCAGACTGAAAGAAGAAAGGGAAGAAGGATTAAAAGCTTGGTGTAGAAGAGACCTGGGGGGGAGGGAGGTGGCTAGTGTCTTGTATGAAGGGATGCTGCAGAGAAGGACTTTGAATGAGTCATGGTCTTAAATAGCAGCAAGGACAGACGTTAGGTATTAGGAGGAAACTTCCTAACACTGAGGATGATGAAGTATTGCAATAGATTAACTGGAGAGATTGTGGGATCTTCATCACTGGGAGATGTCACGAACAGAAATGGTTTAAATAGGGTTATGTGTTTGTCTTGGAGATACAGGATGTCTGTGTTGGAAAGCTGTAGAGGGTAAAGGTGGATTTGGTCCATCTATACTTGGCCTGAGCAACATATGAGTTAGAAAAGACTGCCTCTCACTCAGGCACAGTCCTCAGTAACCGTTTTAAAGTTTTTTAAAAGTCACCGCAGGTTAATAAAATAATTTTGAGATTTTTCTAATGTAGCTGTTGATTATTTTTTGGAGACATGATTTGATTCTCATTCGTCTAGTTGGTCACACAAGTGGAGTTTACTAGATTAGGTATTTGTAAATAAATTTTGTAATCTGTACTCATTCTTAAGCAGATGCAGTTTCTTCTTTTTAAAGCTGATATATATCTTTTGCTTACAACCTCAGGAAGAGAAATGGATAGTCTCCTGTGTGTAGTTGGAAAGCTTCTACCACACATTTTGATTCACTGCACTCAGTGGAGTTTGCGATTGTGGCAAAGCCAAACAGCTCTTTTATGGAGTCAATGGAAATGTTTTTAGGACTTTTTTCATCTAGCATCTTCCTAGGCAAAGTTGTCGTTTCCCTCTCTGCTTACAAACTGCACCAGAAGCTAAATCTTACATGCTGGAGTTAATCAAAAGGCTGGACCTGATGGAGTTGCTGTCAATGTCTTCAGCTCTCCCTAAAGGATTAAAACAGATTTAACTTAGCAGAGAGAGGAAAAAGGGCAAATACGGTGTTAGGGTTATTGTCAGGAAGATCTGTGCACCTTGGCAGACTGATTTGTTTATAATCACGCTTGAAGAGAGCAAAATGAGAGATCTGGCTGCAACGCTAAAGCCGTTAGAAAGGAACATTGTTGTAACGAGCGCAGGTTGGCATGGAGAGCTCTCCCTTCCAGTCTCTCCGTGCAACAACTGTGAGGGATCCCCCCAAAATATGGCCGCTTCTGGCGGGCTGTCAAATCCAAAATGAAACACCTGGGTACAAGATAAATTCATGGATATGAGTGCTAGCTGGTTGTCTGTGGTACTGACCACCTGCCAGGCTTTATGAACTTGCATTTATTTGTTTGCATGTATATTTATTTTACTATATTTTTGTATTTTGTTTTGGGTTTTGTTGTTTTGTTTTTTTTTTTTTCCCCCAAGTCATCTGTAGTAAGCGTCAAGCAGTGTATGAAAATATTGTTTGTGCACAAGGTGTCATGGTAGGGAATGGGAGCTGTATTTACTCTTTACATGTCTTTAATCTGGACCCTTCTGTTAGTGTTTTAGGTAAGCACCTGTGGCAATTTTGGACTTTGCAGCTTGTTTTGGGTTTTTTTTTTTTTTTGGACTCCTAAGAAGTCTTAAAACCCTTCCCTCCAGAGGTACTTGGCTAACATGGGTGCCACTCCTTGACACAAAGGGAAGGATTCAAGGTCAAACTTGATGGTGCTACCTCATTTTCTGATAGTTCCATTAGCATTCACATCTGAGACTCTATTGTGTTTCAGTACTTACCTCCCTGCAGAAATATATAGGCTCTCCATGACGATAGGATTCCTTATGTACCGCTTTCGGTGAAATCTGTTTATCTTCGCAGTTGGCCAAGAATAAATAAAACAGCCTTATGGTTCCCGTGAGTATGCACTATATGCCTCAATTATTGGTGCATTATATTAGTAGCAGATGCTACATTCCCCCATATAAAAAGGAAGAAGATTTCTGAACACTAAAACCAAATTTTTTGCTTATACACCGTAATTATCACCATTCCTTCATTTCAAAGGCATCTGTCTGATGTACCCTAATTGTGATGTGTCGTATTACCATTTGTGTTACATTTTGTTCCTGAAAATAACAGTGACAGAGCTGGTTAAGCTTGCAGGAAGGTTTCTGCTCAGTTCAGGTGCCTTGAACCTTGCTATAGCATTTTCCTTTTTGCTTGAATTGTTTCAAGCATTTCTTCAAGGCAAGTCAAATAGCCGATTTGCCCTCAGGAGAGCTGGTGTGGATGCAGACCTACTGGCTTAGGGCAGTGTGGTTTGTGCTTTTTGGGAGCTGCCCAGGGCAGCGGGCTGGACAGACATACAGCTCTGGCATCTTCAGACATCGGCTGATTTCCTTTTACTTCTCTTAAATACGGTACCACAGTGCATTTTGTCTCTCTGAAGAGCTTTGTTCAAGTGAGCCTATGGACTTACTTGTTTTCAAACTGCTCAATAGAAAGATTACAGTACTTGGGGGTGCAAAAAAAGAAAGTGAGATTGAGATGGACGTTTTTGCTGACACTAGATACCTCCTGTATGCTATGATATAAGATAAAATAGACAGTTTTCAGTAATCTTACCAGGCTCTCCCCCTCAAGGGATGTGAAAATCTCTTATTTCACCTTGGCTTGCTTCTGGGTTTGAGGTCCCAGCTCCAGGGCTGTGTTACTCCTCATCTCTTGTAAAGCCAAACTGAGAACTGCTGTGCAGCTTCGCCTGCCTTTTGTTGTAGGCAGGATGACAGTAACACCAAGAAAAAGGTATTTCAGCTGTCTCAGATTCTTGCACCTGTCTAGCCTCAGTAGACTTTTCCTTGACATCTTCTGGCCTCTAGGAGATCAGCCCTTCCTGATTTTTCAGGGTTCATCCGCATCCTGTATGAACTCATGATTTCACCCAAGTTGCCTTTTGCAGCTAGAACCTTACTGGAATAGGCTGGCATTTTTCTCCCCCTTTAATACACAACTGCATCCTCTTCTGTGTGTCTCCCTGCATGAGAGCTGATGTGACAGGGGCAGCTTTGCAGGGGGACAGGCGGAGAACGGGGGCTTGAGCGTGTGAGTGGCCTCAGCCCCTCCCAAAATCGCCCCGTAAATGTTGTTTCCCTGAAAAACCTCTTGTGAGTCATCTTCAGAGATGTGTTTCACTCCAATTCCCTGCCCTACCTGCAGTGTTCAATCAGAGCGGCTGCAGCAGGAGGCTGTCTAATAGCAGACCTTTCCAGAGACAGGCGGTTAATGGGAACAGTAGCAGGCCCTGAGGTGTGTTTATACAGTCGGTCTCGCTTCCTCTGCTCCTGTGATATATTAACTACTTCGGAAGTTTCCCAGCTGTTTCAGGGGATAAATAATGGCAGTGGGAGCCCATATTTAACCTTCACTGTTGAGGCTGCGTACTTTGTAGTTGTCGTCTTTTATCTCCCTGGCTATCTGGGAAAGACTTCAGATGCCTTTCTGCTCTCTGGGCTGCGCTGTTCGCCCTGTCCGCCAGCTGCCGTGTGCGTGGGAAGGCACGGCCACTCGTGTCCGCGTTGGGCAGAGCCCAGCCTTCATCCTCTGCCTTCACAGATGTGCTGCAGGCTGGAGGCCGGCTCCCCTCAGCAGCGGTCAGGGAGCTCCCAGAGGCTCTCCCAGCAATGCCTTTGTGTCCCTTGTCTCTGAGTTACTTGCTCAGATGTAGCCTGTCCCTCGTTTTTTGTTGTGTGTTTGTTTTCCTCTAGTTGATCCTGTAGCAGAGATTGCCATGCTGAGCGTTCAGCTGGGGTTGCTGCAGAGAGGTGAGGGGTGTTGATGTGCACCACCGGTGCAAAGCGCGTGACACCTTTTGACCTTAGCTGCTGTGTCTGATCTGCAGTAATGAGTCATCTTTATGAAATCCAGTGATTAGAGAAGCAGGAGAAAGTTCATTTTACACTGGTGAGAAGTCAGCTTGGAAAAGCCATGTAGGTTGGGGTGGGGAAGAACAAGCAGCTTCGTCTTCACATTTACAGAAGGAAAAGGAGAATTAGTTTGGTTACTGTTCCTCTTAGTGTTATATGCTGTGGTACATTAAAGAACACTGATCGAGAGAATTGATGTCACAGGTGCTATACAAATAAGGTAAAGATAGTGCAAGTCCTCGAGATCTTGCGGCATAGCAGTTATGACAACAAGAAGTAAATAGCGGCAAATAAGATGGAAACAGAAGGTGGCAGGATTGTAGCAGAGACATGTGGGCATATATGTTCATTTTAACAGTGGACTCGGTGGCCTCAGGTAGTTGTATGGCCATATAACAAACTATATCCAGTACTCATCTTAGTCTTTAGTAGCATGTGAGAGTACACAGAAAATTTTAAATTCTATTAGGGAGGATTATGTGGCTGGGCAGAGGGAAAAGCTCTGTGACCACCCAGGGCCTGCTTTTCTGATTCTGTGGTGAAGTTTCCCAAGAGTTATTTTGTCGCGAAATTCCTTGGTTTTGCTTGTCTTGCTGCTTCCTGTGTACTTCTCTGCCCACTGAAACAGCCTCTTAAACCTTAGTGCTGTGTACCTCTATCTCCCTCATTTCACCAGGGTACGAGTTTAAGGAGCCATAGGCTGACACTCATACTCTTATAAAAGTATGCTTGAACTTTAGGATCACTCAGAAGATACAGCAGTCTTGCACTTTAGTTTTTGTCTGAATCTAAATTTCCAAGTGGAAAGGCTTTGCTCGCAGCGGTTCAAGGATACTCACCTTTGTTACGTTCACAAAATGAAAATACATGGTGTTCCAGAAACAATTGACTTCTGTCCTTGATACAGAGATGAGCGAGATATTATTTCCTCACATCTCTGACTTGGAGGCTATAGCATTATTGTTACTGACTGTAAATGATATCCTTGACTATAAACAGTAGTGGAGTGGTTTGTTTTAAAGTATTAGGTTTGGAAGATGTGCTGTTTATTCAAAACTAGCATTGAAACCCTGAATCTGTCAATTCAGTATGGCCATCTTCCAGCTAGATGTAGCCTCTTGCTTAATGAAGTTATGGGACAAGCAGTGGGAGCTGTCATTTAATAGGAAATAACATGATGCAAACTGATAGTAGAAAGTTTTTATGCATTTTATATTCTCCTTGCTCTCAGTCCATCTTCCCTTAGACTCTAAGCAGTATTCTGGTAAGGGCAGCTCATCACTGACTGACTTGTGGTTGAAGGTATACGACCTGATTTGACAAAACGCTTCCATGTGGTTGGCTTTAGGCATTGCTCTGTTCCTAGTGAATTCAATTGTCTTGTAGAAGTACTAAATGAAAAAGATCTTTTCTTCCTCAATTGGGAACAGGGAAAAAAAAAAAAAAAAAAAAAAAAGGCGTGTTTTCAGTTTGGGAGCAAGTCTTGAAAAACTTACTACCTTACTGGAGCATATTTGGTGTCCAGTCTTCCTTTAAAGCCAAAAAATTAACACTGGCATCGGCAGTGTCTTCCAGTCATTTTGGTAACCTTGTCTGAGGAATCAGTCAGTCACAGTTGTCTGTTCTTTTCCTTATCACATCCCTTCCTAAACAGGTGAAAGTTGGCAGATGCCATTACATCTCTCTTTGAGATGTTGTTGGTTTTATTTGACTCCAGAGGGACTGCAGTGGAGGATACCTGTTCTGCTCATGAGTAATGCTCAGAAGCCATTTAAAACCCTTGGAAACCGGATTGCCAAACAGGTAGCCCCCGCTGATGCCTGCAAAGCTGCCGCCGCTGCATCCTCCCTGCTGCGCCTGGCGATAAGGCACAGCTTGAATCTTAAATGCCACTGGGAGGATGATCAATCTCAATCCAGCCCCATCCTTCTTTTCTCACCCAGACAACTTTTACTGAGGAAGAGAAGACAACATAAAAGCAGCGGCTTTAGGGCGTGGGAATCTTGAAGGTGGTGGAGTTAAAAATCAATCACGACCAACAACAAAGGACCCGCAACTTAATCTCAGGGAACATTACTGCTGTGGGATCCCAAAAGCAAGTGAGAAAACATAAATGCAGACACAAGCAAAGATGAAAATTTTTGTGTTCTTCATATTATTATCCTCAGTGGAGGAAAAACTGCTTATTCTATGCACTCACCAGACAAACTGAAGTTAAAATAAGATAGAGGGGATCCTAGTTATCTGATGTTTGTGACAATGCTATGCATATGATATACATCGGGGAATTCACATAACACAAAATAAAATCTAACATTAATCCCCAAGAAATGTCTTGCAGACCTGAACGCTGCTTGCTATGTATTTTAATCAGGGAGGGGTTTTTTTGAATTGTATACATTGGATTTTTTTTTTGTTTGTTTTGTTTTTTCGCTAGTTTCAGCAAATGGAATGTTTTTAGGCATTTACCTAATTCTGTCTCCTTCCTAAAATGGAGTAAGACTTAATATTTTAAGGTTTGGGATTTTTTAATTTTGGGAAAGTATTGACCCCCAAATTCTTTCAAAATTCTCCTTCCTTTTGCTGAGATTTTCCATCACATTTGGAAAATGCATGCACCTGTATGATTCTTCAAGGTCTGACACTCTGAGGCAGATATTTTAAATGCAGGATCTAAAAATCCATATTTTGGCCTGCTTTCTGTCAAAATGTATTTTCAGATAAACCATGCTTCAATTTATTGGATGCAGCTTTTTGCCCTACCTACCAGAAATCCAGACAGTGATTAAATCCCTGACTACTCCTTAAGTACTCAAAGAAAGGCTTGGAGGTTTTAAAATTGGGTGTGGATTTGTACAGGGAGGTTCATTTAGTTGATGGTGTTTAAAATAAGGAAAGAAACCCTGTTGCTCTTACTGATTGCCAGGCCACTGAATGAAAGGCTCCAAAAACATTAACAAAAACGCTTTTATTTCAGACTTGGTGGTGGCTTACACCGTCCTGACCTTAAAGATATGTTGCCATGTTGCTTATTTTCTTATCAGGTATTCCTTTGCTGGCTTTTATTTTCCTTCTTGGTTTGGCAGATCCTACATCTTTGATTATGTGGTGTTGAGAATCCCATGTCTGTCCCTCTGAACTGTGTGCCAGATGATGATTTCTGGATCTGTGAGTCTCTTCTTTGCAGTAGCTTTCTCCTTCCTCTAGTTTTTTGGAGACCTCTTGAATTCAGGGCACTTGAAACTGAGGTTTCACTGAGGTCGTTCCAGGAGCAGAGGTGGATTTGAGCACTTGAGGGACAAGTATGAGCCTTGTGGGGAAAGGGCTTGAACTCAGCACAGCATTTGGTCCCAGGTGAGATGCTGTCTTCTCACATACATCCCTGATCAGACAGCGATTCTGCACTGACACGCAGCATAAAGTCACAGTAATCTGCAGCCAGATATGTGAAGTCTGAAGGCAAAATATAATCACGAGGTATTCTTACACCCAGAAGACACATAAAATGAAAAAAAAAAAAAAAAAAAAATGTTACCAGAGGTGATTTCCCCTAAACTACAGACTGTTTTACAATCAGGTGAGCCTAGCGATAACAATGATCTGATGGAAGAGAAAGAGAAAATGTCAGAGTTTTCAATTAAAGTTCTTTCTTATTAAATGCAATGGCCTGCAAAACATGGAAATCTCTCTTTCTGTCTGCTTTTACACCAGAGCAAAGGCTTAATGTCTGCTTGTACTCCAGGTCTGCTCTTTGCAAGGTGATTTATCTGTGTCGAGTTTCTTGCTTGTCTATAAAATCAGGAGCTCGGCTGAGTAAATTAGAACTGAATGAAAAGTTTTTAGTCTGGGGACCAACAAGATAAATCCATCATACAAAATGAATCTGAATTTTTGCCAGGTAGTGTTGCTCAGTATTCTTTCACATTATTTCTTACAAGACTTTATAAGAATTGTAACAATTTCTCCCAGCTGGGAAAAAAAGAGATTTTCTGAAGTTCATACATTCACTTTTTTTTAAGACCAGCTGAACCTTTACAAATAATGGCATTAACTCCAGATCTAGAAATAGGTTCTTTTCGGCTGTTCTGTGAGCTGTCAGTTGCAGAGGTTTTATTTCAGGATGATTAAAAAGTACATGTGCTTTCCCCCTGCGCACATGCTTTACATCTATTGCATTGTATCTCACATCAAACACTGAAATGCGTTTGGAGGATTTCACAGTACAAATGCAAGACACAACTTTTGTTGTCAGTTTAATTCCGAATTTAAAAAAAAAAAAAAAATAAATTCCTGAAGTCGGGGCTTGAAAAGGTATTCAAATACAATGATTCATTTGATCTGCTCTGATTTCTTCTGCAATGACGGAACATATTAGGAAACCCTCTGCGACTTTGCCTTTTTATGGTTGAGAATTTCATTGATTTGTGCAATTACAAGGTTCGAAAAATGTGACGAGTGTTTGCACACAACGCAGTAACAGCCTATGAGAGCGGGAGAGGGAGGGAGATGGTATTCCACCAAATCAATCCTTTCAGTCACAGTTCACTCCTATTAACTGAGTCTTGAACACTTGCAATTGAATATGTGCTTCTGTAATTTGCTGAATTGGTGCCTTGGAGCTTGCTCCTGCCATCACTAAAATAACCCCAGCGCGGTATTTTAATTCCCCTCCCAAGGAAGGGGGTTGCAGGCAGAGTGCTCCCAGCCGGCGGCACTGCGTCGGTCGGATGTGCTGGGCCAGTTGCTGTTGTTTAACAGATTTCTCTTCCCTTGCTGGAGTGGTTTTGGCTCGATGTGAGAGGAGATGGGGGCTTTTAGGAGATGTGTGAGCAAACACAGTGGCCTTGCGGATGAGGACTGTGCGGAGGATGCAGATGAACCTGGCACTGGGGCGTCCCTGGGGGAGGAAAGGCAGAAGGAAAGGCGAGAGGCGAGAAGGCCAGACAAGAAAGGAGATGCCTTGCCACAAAAAACCTTGAGGGCAAGGACCAGGCAACTACTCTGGTGAAGAGCTCTCTCCCTGGAGTGCTGCGCTCAGTATTGCCATGTAGCAACAGCATGAACCCTGGGCACCGTTTGAATATATAACCAGGTAATCCAGGCCCATTGGTGGAAATTATCTGCTGAACTGCAATTAGAAAAAAAACAACCTTGCAAGGTCTTCACATCCTCTGTGAATAATTTGGCTTTTGGTGGTGTTCTCTGCGAGGTGGTACGGTAAGCACAACAGCAGAAAGGAAATCAAAAAGGCAGGGCAATCTTCAAGGGTGCGCATACAACCCTGATGCTTTAATGAAGCAAAAGTAATCTGTCTTTAAGAGAAAGATTTCATTCATTCAGTGGTATTGGACTGGAATTTGTTGATATCTAATATCTTGTGTGCTGAGAATAGCTAGTAAAGGAGTTGCAGCCCCAGCCTTTTTCCAGATAGGGTTTTGGTGGTGGTTCTGGGGCTCAAGTACATTTCCACAAGGAGAAGAAAGAGTGAGACCAGAAGTAATTCAATCAGTGTTCTTAAAAATCTGAGAGGCCAGGTTTTTTGACGTTAATATCAAATTAGTGCCTTATAGTAAATGGCAGAAGAAACTCACAGATGTGCTGTGAATCATGAAGCAAGATCTTTCCCCTGGAAAAGTGCGTGTTTGTAGTCAGGCGGGCTCAGTGGTGTCTGAGAGCTGTTTGTTGGGAGCAAGTTTTATGGACCAGGATGAGAATAAGGGTGGTCCAGTGGCTACAACGCGGGCATCAGGCAATTCTGACTTTCAGTCTTTGACTTCTCTGCTGCATATTCCTGCTACATTCAAGACTGAGATGTGTAAGTGCTGTTCTAAGTCAGAGATGTAGTTAGTAGTTTTGCTGTTTTGATAACAAAAGGCAGGTGCCAAAGGAGATGAGTTGCAAACTGTACAACCTTCCATTGTCCTTTACAGCCACACTTCATGTTTGTTTTCCTGAAAGCATTTTGTGATTCTCCTGACTGGTGTCCCAGAATTAGGGAGGATAGTTATGGAGTCAAAAAAAAAAAAAAGGGAAGGAGCAAGAGGTGTAAGTGGAAGAAAACTAGGAAAGGGAGGAGCTGCCCAGGTGGGATTTCCGACTGCATAAACTCTGTTTTACCTTGATGCATTCAGCTTTTGCTACCGGGCTGTGTGCGTGACTAAAGCATGCGAAAATCCCTGTGCTGACAACACCACAGAAGGGGAAGAGGTTTCGGAAAGATGCATCAATCTGACAGCAGGGGGGTATGCACTGACATCCCAGGTGGGCAGCACTGTTGGTAAACAGGATGCAGAGAAGATAAAAAGTAATTTTGGCACCGTCATTTCCACTTCTCCCATTAAAAAAAAAAAATCATGAGCAAGATTTGCTTTGAAATAAAAAGCAAGCAGCTGTATAATATTACTACAAAGTACCTAAAGGAAGGATCATGATAGAATCAAACTGCCACAGAGAAAAGCAGTTATAGCTCTGGAAAAATAATCTTTGTGCTTTTCCTACTCAAATACAGGTATGTGGAGGAACATCACAGCATGGGAATGAGGTGATACTTGTCATTTGTGTGACAGAGACAAATTAGAATCCAGCCATCTCAGGGTGGGAACGATTTTCGTGAAAATTAATGACTTGATTAGAAGGAGAAATGAAGCTTCTTCAAGGGGACATGCAAATAAAGGAGGAATCACTAAAACTGTCACCTGATGTAAAACGAACATTACACAAAGAAAGATCGGTGGGATATTGTACAAAGACAAATTTGATGTGATGTTAATCATATAGTGCTAGCGGGAGCAAAGGGGAGAGGAAAGATTCAGCACAGGACGTGTCTGACTTAGGGAGGTGTCTTCTGCTCAAGCAGGGGATGAGTATCCCGGGCCCAGGCGACCTGGGTGCATCCTCTGCACCCCTGGGCTGGTGTGCCACTTTCGGGTGGGTTTGCCAAACCCTGTGTTTTTCTGGCTGGTGCTTCTCACTATCTCCAAGCCTGGTGGAAGAGATTTGCCTCCTGTCATCTAGAGGCAAGGGTAATAGAGAACCGCTGATTTCAGCAAGTTCTTGTAGTTCCCCGATGGCAGGTTTGCAGAGGGTGATGGGGTCTGTATTGCGTCATTTCTGCAACCTTTCAGGAGGAGTAGGGCCACCGTGTTTCAAATGACAAACTGTTGTCTTCTCTGTTGGGAAGAAGCACATCAAGCTGAAACATGAGTAAGTGTTAAACCTGATTTTGAACATAGGTTTGTTGCGTTAAGAACCAAATCTACAGTGGCAATTAGTTTCAGGTTCAAGCCCAACCTTACCTTCCTGGAGAAGGAGCATGTTTGAGGACAAGCAAGGCGGCTAAACCAAAAGCAATTATTTCCTTCAGCAGGAACTTTACCTGCATTAATGACTACATACATGCAAGCAGTATGTTTGCAGGAGGCCTTGGGTTGAGTTTGATGGGTGCTTGAGAGGTTTTCTTAAGTTTTCTCAAAGTTCAAATGATCTGTAAGGTATATTTTTCTTCTACTGTCTCCTTTCTTTGGGTGTGGAGAGCCACAGACCTTTCAACCTGATGCAGGTAACACAGTAGGATCCAAAGCTGTTTAACAAATAGCATTTTTTTCTCATCCAGCACTGAAAATGGGAAGGAGACTGGTCCTCAACCAGTTCTCTTGATGGTGTATTTTGTCAAACTGAAGTTTGATGGGAATTTGTCATGGCAAAACAAGGCATCTTGCAGAGACTGAACAAAAAATAAAAAAACTAGTGCCGTGCTCTTGTTGGGTGTGACCAAAGGAGGAGCTGGAGGTAAGCTGGTGAGTTCATGACATGGTTATCTCTACTTCCTTGGCTGCTGAGTATTAGGTAGCGCCAGCGGTGTTGAGCCAGCTGCCTGCTCTCAGGATGGTGTTGCTGGGGACAAGTAGGATGGATTTGTACTGCTGGGAGGGCATATTTTTGGCCCATCTTATCTGCAGGCTCTGGCAGAAGCCCTGGAACAGTTTTCATACATGAAGACACATTTTTACAACAATATGGCTTAGAATTTTTTTAAGTTAAAAGGAAAGTGTGTGTTACTGAGCATATGATAGCTTTCCCCCAGGAGGTGTAGTGCTCTGCTGAGGTAGAAATTGTTGCATGGCTTTGGGGTGGGAGCCTCCCACTTTCATTTCCAATTTTAGCCCACGTGTTCTTGGTCTACCTAATGTAGAAGATTCCATTTTTACTGTTGGTAAGGAGCCTAAAACACTTGGGTTTCTAGCTGCATCACACCCTGTATCACAACAACCTCCAAACATATTCCCTCCTGGCCAGGCATTGCCACCTGGAATTCCCTCTGCCTGCAAGATGGCTACAGCGTGTTCTCTTTTGGCATAAAATACACGTACTTTGCTAGTCTGTACAGGACATTTATTTCCTTGAGATCCAGGCGATGGCTCCATGCAAAGCTGTGAGAAGCCTTGTGAAAAAACAGTCTAAGCATGTGTGTGCAGTTTTTACGCCAAGTTTCCCAGGCATACCTGGAGCTCCCTAGTTTGCCTTGTACAAATGCTGTTTGTGCACTCACATTTAGCATGCAAAGTGGATGTGTATTTCTAAGCTTTTTCATGCGTTCAAAACTTGATCCTGTAGGGTCGCTTTATCCTTTTTTTGTTTGTTTGTTTATTTTTAATAAGACAAAGCCAGCCCTTGCTGTCCCTCCAGGAGCCAGGAAATACTCTCTGTTAATAGCAGGGACCGCTCATTTTCCAGCTAAGAATTTCCCCTGGTTCTCCCACAAAAAGCTTTGAAGCCTCCACCTTTTTTCTCTTGTTTGAAAGCAGTCGCTGGGACTGTCTTCATATTCCCCGTGTATATTTAAACATAAATTGCATCTGACTGCGGTGACACTAATTAAGGCGGAGGCACTCAGATGCAGCCCCCCTTGCGGGGAGCGTGGCCAATAAACCTGCCGTGACTGGCAGGTGTTTCGACCGCTTTAGACAACTGCAGTTTCATAAAGTGTCCTTCCCCTTCTCCTCGATGAGGAGGGGACCGCCAGGCCCCCCTCCCGGGGCAGCTAATGCCAGCCAGGGACTGGTGGGTTTGGGGACTGGGGGGCTGGTGCCTCAGACCTGCTGGCATCTTGCCCCATCAGGGGTCTTTTCAAGCTAGTCGCCTCCCCTTTGCTGGAAACCGTGATTTTATTCCCCTCCCTTCTAAAATATGAAAATATCCCAGTGATAGGCTCCTGAGGTGTTTGACCAAATATTATTAAAACTCTGCAAGGGCTAATAATCCTGGAAGTAGCACGACGCCTTCCTGCGACATTGAAATCATATAGTAATTTTACAGTACATTTGAATTTCGGCGTCGCTCAGCCGCTCAGTTTCCATTAACTTTGCCTGGAATTTCTTGTGTCCGTGCACACAAGCAAAAGTGTCAAGTTTCTCCTTCATGCTTCAGAACGCTGCCTGAATCACAATTGTGCTGCGGCTAATTGTTATTAATTAAGCTGTTCCTAGCAGTCCTAGCTGGGTTGCGCTTTTTTTTTGTGTGTTGTTGTAATAAAAAGCGAATGCATTTAGTAAGCGCAGTATTAAGGAGGGAAAAAAAGGGAGCTTTGCTCCTGGGAACTTCTTTGCACCCTGCGAGATGGCTTTGGGGTGGGTGTGGTGTTTTTAAGGACGGGGCCACCGTATCGGCAAGCGGTGCAGAGCCAGGCTCGTTACCATCGAATTGGATTCACTGACCTTCGCTGCCATTTACCCGTCACAGGCAGGCAGCTTCAAGGACATTTTGCAATGGATAAATTTGCCCTGAGCCGCTCGGGCCGCGCGTGCTCCTGCATCACTTAAGCACACGGCCGCGGCCGAAGTCCCCCGGCACAAGGTTTGGCTGGGATCACATGCCGGGCACCCTGTGCCCCCCGCCGGGGCTCCCCCCTCCCGCCTCCCTCCTGTTTCCCAGCCTCAAATGAACTGGATCATCGAGGGGAGAAAAGAGGAAGGTATTAATGAAACGGGGACCCCAGGAGCAGCCTCCTTGCAGATGGCTTGCATGGGGAAAATTGCTTCTCGGCCTTTTCTTTTTAATGAGGCTGCTAATAACATGCCTGTTGCTTTCTGCTCGGTGACGAGGAGCGAGGCGCCTGTCATTCATCTGCCTTTTTCGGTGTTTGTTTATGAAAATAAAATCAGGTGGGGAGGTCTTCGGGCAGAAAACACTGTCATCTTCTTGTGAGAGGCAGGAATATGAAGCTGCTTTTGGTTTGTGGAAACGTGTCATCTATGTTTTCAAAAAAAGCAACCAGCCATCTGCTGTGTCTCTTCCTTTTGTCCCCCTTGCCTTGGCTTAAGAACCAGAAAACAGATTATTTTGGCACATCATTGGGACATGTTATTTCAGCAGTGAGCTGATGGTTACTGTTTGCAGGATAAAGGTGCGCGTAAGTGTCCTTTTAAGAGGTCAGGAATAGTCTTGGGGATTTTCTCGGTTGAAAAGGATGAGGGAATGACTTGTGCACGGACCTAAGAAAAAAGCCCAAGGGTAGAGGCTGGTGGTTGCTCCAGATTGCTCACCAGTAGCCTTGCTGGAACAAGCAGCATGGAAAGGGAATCCCATGGAGAAGCATCACAGGTGATTTGGGAGGATGTCTTCTGTACCATGCTCAGTCTCGGAGAGATTTTCTACTGCCATCCTCTCCATGTGCTACTGGCTGAAGCTTTAATCTGTTCACGGGTCCTCCCAGTGCTGCCACTGCTGTTCCCGGGACAGCTCCTGTGTTGTACAAGGCATTGCCTTTCCTCCATTCCAATAAATCCCTTGGCATTTTGCTGTTACATGTCCATTCTTCTGCTGGTAGCGTTTGTGGAAAAATGACAGATGGCAGCCTGAACTGGGGCCTGGGAAGTCAGTGAAAGTCTTTATGGCCATTTGTGGGGTTAAACCCCTCGCCCTGCTCTTCCAGAGTCTCTTATGACTTCCTCCCAGGACTGCCGTATTTGCTATAGCTTCTTGATCCTCAGGGGAGGTCTGGCTGTTGGATTTGGGCAGTACGTTCCCCAGGTGAGGTTTGTGGCCGTTCCATAGTGCTGTCTTTTCGCTAAAGCAGGTTGCTTTGCGGTGTCTGCAGAGGACACGTGGCTGGCCACCCTGGGGTCGGCATCTCTCTTTTTGCAGGTAAACCGAGAACCAGTCCTTTGCGGTTTCTGTATTTCAGTGAAAAAGGGACAAGAAAATAGCCACCCGGGCTCCAAAAAGACCGTATTTTACACGTATATATGTATGTGTGTATATATGTGGGAATAGCTACGTGGCGTGCTCCTCTGTTCTGCATAGCGTTGGCAGCAGGGGGAAACCCCTGGGATCGCGGTGTTCTGACCGCTTTGTGTGATGGTGTGAGCACAGGCACGTGTTTTGCTCTCTTTGCTTCCTCCTGCCTTCCCCGATTCCCCGCCAAGGGTGTGCAGTTTTGCCTGAATCTGCAGTTATTAAGAGAGGCAAGCTCCTGTACTGCTTACACTAGTGATAAACCAGTCCTGCTGCTGCCGAGTGGAGGATTCAAAACTAATGGTGCTTCTGCTCCAGGGATTTACCATTTGGAAGATACTTTATTGCTATCTTGTGACATTTTCCTGTACTTTTATGCTCATTTATATAACTGTTTTCTTAGATTTATGGCAGGTTTTCTTCATGTATAACAGTGCCATAAATTGTGCAGTCCTACTTTCAATGGTTATGAATTTGAGATATTCAGTAAACTGTGGGATGGGGGGAAGGGGCGGAAGCCTTTTGAAGAGGCTTTTGATCACAACCCCAAACAAAATAAACTGTTCTCTCAACACAAATCTGAAGCGAGCATCAAAATAAGTTGGTATAGTCCATGTCTTGACTAGCCAGCTGGTTGTGGGATATTTTTTAGTGCAAAATGTAAGTTACTTGTGTGTAATAAAAGGATGCATGAGGCCAAGCCCATGCAGGGGTGGCATTTGTGTGGTAATGCCCAGGAACTCTGTTACCCAAGGTCTGCGGAGGTTTCCAGAGGAGCAGCAAATTAATGTTCTTCTTTCCATAAACCTTCCTCTTTCTTTTCTCTTCATAAACCTGCTTTTTTGCATGTTGTTATTTTTTAAGGCCCTCAAGCAAGCTCAGATTTCCAAAGAGTGTTCATCAGCCATTGGAGATCCAAAGCCTATCAAAGCCACTGGTCAGGCCAGTGAAATAAAGACCTTGGGTTTTGATTTTGCTGGCATCTTTGTAGGAGAATAGAAACAGCTCATTTGAAAATTGCTTTCTGAGTTCAGCTGTCAGAGAAGCTTTCTGTTGACCTTAACAAATTGATACTGTCACAATCAATGGACAGAAGTTTAAGGACAGACTCTGGGGCAGGGGGACAGGAATTAACTCAAACGTTTATAAAATATATATGAAGTGCATTTTAAAAACCCCAACAGAAAGAACAGACAGCATTAGCAGGAAGAATATTTGGACAAACTGATCTATAAAGAATTAGTAATACATGATTTTGGAAAGTATGGTTACTTAGAATTTACCTTTTGGGATCATTTCTGAAAGTGCCTGAAACAAAAGAACAAATAAATATGCCTTAGGTTGGGCAAGGAAAACAATTAGAGATTTTGAAGTGGCTTTGCTAGATTTGGTTGGAGGGGGAAGTGCATTTGAGGGAGCAGTTTCACAGCCACTCAGGCTCCCCCCATTCCCTCTTGCAGCCTTGGAAAGTGAACCATTTGCAAAGGCTTGGTAGGAATTGCATGAAGAGAGGCAAGTCACTGTGATTTCAGCCACCGGCTTGCTAATTTTTAAAGAATCAGTGAGACGAACTGAGCAGCTCATCAAACGCAGACATGCAGTCCTCACCTCCCAGGTAAAATAGACAGAAGCTTCATCACTGCATGCGTTTGCCCTGGATATACTGCTCATGTACAATGAGGTTATCAAATGCAAGTCCTGCCTCTGCCCCCTTTGTGCAGATTTAATAGCAGCTTATGCCAGCAGCCTTAGTGAGGTTGAAAAGTAGCCCCTTTCTTAACAACAGAAAGAACCTCAGTGGTAGGGGTATGGTTTTATACAGCATGACCAGACTCAGAAATGGCCACTGTGCTGCTCTTCACCAGAGCTGAAGTCTTCTATGGCCTTGGAAGAATTTATTGGGTGCTCAGCCTTTTATTTAGCTTTTTATTTTTATTATGTTTAATTTAAATTGTGCAATCCAGGGCTTGGTTCAAAACGTGTGGGGTTGAGAATGTGGCAGTTCAGTGTTCACTTGCCCCTCCGCTCCCGAGCGTGCCTGGCGGCAATGACATCCATGCTCAGCAACCTATAGGAAGCTGTTTGTGTGAAATGTGTGTGAAGGATGACAGATGAAGGGTTGTCTGTGTCAGAAGATACGAGCTTAAGACTAGGCTGTATGTTTTTATACGTAGCGTATAAAAGTAAAAAATGTTTTTGCATAGACTTTAGTTACTGAAAGTTTGTTTTTCCTGCCTGTAAGCTGGTATCTGAAAGCACTTGCTTTAATAACATATGGGTTGTATTACTTAGTTTAGCCATGGGCAATTAGAAAAATACAACCACGGGTTTAAAGAAGGCTTGTGTAAGAGAGCACTTCTGATTAATTGATGAACTTAATGGATCCACAGACCCCAGACGTGGTCCCTGTTCCCAGGTCCAGCGTGTTTTGGCTCCAAAGCACGGTGTCCACCCGTGGGCCCGGCCGGGCTTGGCGCAGCCCCTGCCTCTCCCTGCCACTGCAGCACCAGCCCCCTCATCTGCAGTACCTCTGAGTGCAAATCATTACCATTTCAGCTGTCTTACACGAGCTGAATTCTCCTGTCTGCTTGACAAGGTTTTCGTGTTGCTTGAGAACCTGTTATTTTCATCAATGAAAAATAAACTGCATGCACTTTCAGCTTAATAGACCTACTCCTGTTGGCTAAAATAGGGTAGTTTCTTTTAATCACCTTCTCCTGCATTGCACAGTCATCTTGAAGCACTTGAGCAAAGCAGCTCAAAATGTTGGGTTTGCTCTTGCCTGGTTGGTGGGGACAGCCAAGCCCTGGCCTGGCCATCTCAGGTGCTCCGCATGAGACGTTGGTTTTCTTTAATTCCTAGATGTTTTCTCAGGGACTTTTTGTTTAAGCTCCTCTGCAGTTTTGTCTTCCAGGGTTGGCAGAATTTGGGGAGGTTGTTCTCTCCAAAGCAATCCATTCCTTTTTGTTTAAATTCCATAGGTATTTGGGTTATGTGATAATTGCTAATGTAATGCAAAGAAAATTTCTGTGGGAGATCTTGGGGAAATACCTTTTTTTCTATGTCGCAAGTGGCTGGTGCTTACCCTGTAACGACGTGGCAGCTGCTGTGTGCTTTGGTGGGGACTAATTACCTGCAGTTACATTAGCAGATATAAAAGCACCTGTCCCACCTACCCTGCCTGAGCTCTATCTTTTACATGAATGGTGCTTAAATACTAGTAAGTAGGATCTGAGGGCTTGTGAGCCTTTTGCCAAGTGTATTTTAAATATTGTACAGGCAGCGAAGACTGCAGTCCCGTTCCCATCGCAGCGGCTGCCAGCGCTCCCGCTGGATTTCTCGGGCTCAGAATCAGGCAGAAGCTGAATGAATGCGCTCCCTGGTGCACGCACAGACTCGGTGTGTTTGTACGATGTTAATTAAAATGCATTTAAGTTGAGTGAATGCTTGCGGTATTCAGGGGCCCTCTGGGGAAGGAGAAAAAAAAAAAATAAATAAAGGCAGGCAGACGGGTGAAGGCCCCTGGCTGTCGTGTCGTGGAGCTACATGAAGTCCCTCCCGGTGGAGTGGCGGGAGGTGCTGGGGAAGGTGGCTGCTGCCGCAGCACCATGGCAATGCTCTGTGCGAGCTGAGCACCCCTGGGCCCCCAGGAGAGCACGGCAGGGAGAAGGAGCCCTTCGTGTCCCCAGCAAAGCAGCCTTTGAGCTGGGAAATGATTTCGGGCCAACCTCGCAGCAGATGTTATTGGCATCCCTCACTAAATTGATTTGTGTAGAAGGCACGTGTACAAAAACCCCGTCCAAGTGCCTGGCTCCCCCTGCTCCCACCTGTGTGTGTGTTCACCTGGTGCTTGTGGATTGTACTCTTATCATCTTTCCGCCGCTCCCTCCTCTGGCACTGGAAAAGCAACCTAAACCCTTCCTGCTGCTGAGACCTGTAGAGATTTTCAGCACTTGGCCCTGGCTGGGAGCCAGGATACACTGTGATGCAGTGATGGAGGAAAACAAGTTGTGTCAGCCATTGCTGCTTTGATGGAGTGGGACTTGGGAAGGGAGAGGGTTGGAAAGCAGGGAGAGCAATATTTGCAAACTTTTAGGCCTTAAGCTTGGCACTTGCTCTGTGTTTAGCTGCCCAAGAACACGTGGCCTTGTATTACAGTCATTTATCTGCAGATTTAATGATCTTGGAAGGCATTGGTGGTATACTTTGGTATACTGTAGGGAAGGATTTTCGTTCTTGCCATATACGTTAGATTCACAAGCCTAAGTTTGGATGTTGCACTCAAGTGGCCAAACTGGGGACTAGTGCAGGAATAGGCGATCTGTAATGGTCTTCACCATCAACAGGGAGAGCGATTCCCCTCCATGATGGTTCAGAGCAACAGCAACATTTGCATGGACTAACTTGTACTCTAGACACTCTGGTATTTAATTTTCTCAGGGAGGAAACGTAGGTCAGTTGGAAAAGGGGTGCTGGTGATATTCTTGATCATATCGGGAGACTCAGTGAGGAGCTCAAACTGGAAACCGGGTAAAAAAGAAAAGTCCTGCCAGTGCACAGAAATTGGAGGGCAGAGGAGACCAGTGTTATATTTCAGAGCTCTTTGAAAACCTTTTCCCTGTCTCAAAATGAGGCCTTACCTGAACTAAGCCACGTGCTGGAAGCAGAGAGCACTCAGATCATTCTTGGATCATGTCTATTTCTATTAATTGCTTGTTTAGGTTATGTACTTAATTGGGAAGTAAATTGCAAATGCTGAAGACATTTCAATAAAATAAGTTATTTTTTGCATCCTGCATCCAGTAATAAAATCCCACTTGTTCTAAGCTACCGTGCTGTATAAGTGGCTGTAAAGGAAGTCTTTAATTTTAAATGCTTTTCTGTCTCAACTTGGGTGACAGTGATTTGCCAGTTTGACCATGAGAGCCAGCAAGCACCACCTCGGATCTGACCCGATAGGGGTGGTGGTGAGCAGCGTGGGGCCACGTGTCACCCCCGTGTCACCTCTGTCCCCCGGGTTCCCTGCCAGCTTTGGAGGCTTATCTGCTGCCTCCTCGTCAGAGCGAGTGCTTCCAGATTCACAGCAAGACCTCAAGGAGAGCCAGATGATAGAGCAGATGGCAGATGACTAATTTGGCAAAGTTAGATGAGTGGAAATTGTTTGCTTTAATTGCTTGTCAAGTCCAGTACCTACATTATAGTTAAGAAGGAACTATTTACCCTCAAAATAGAACAAAATGAGGAAAGAAAGTGTGTGTGTGCACGCGTGTGCATGTCTGTGAAGAGTAGGGAGAAAAAGTGAAGGAGAAGTACCCAGAGAAAATAATTTGGTACAAAGGCCTGGGGCAAGGAAGAACCATTGGTAAAGCTTCTTATATTAATTTTTGCTTTTTTTAGTGGTAGCTGTGTGATACAGGTCCTGCAAGTACATTTTTCCCATTTTGTCTTTTCCAATTGCTGTAACATAATATGTACATGATGAAATTGAAGAGAAACAGTGCTGGAAATATTGGCATAAAGCAAGCAGATGACAGTGACTTGACATGGTCAGCACAGTCAATTATCCTTGAAGTGCTGCAGTATAAATCTAGTCAGCATTTTGATGCCTTTTCTTAATTGGTATGAACAGGAATGCTGCATTGGTAAAATATGCTGCGTAGCATCCACCAAACAGATTTTGGAGATCTCAGTGCAAGGAGAGGGTATCATCAGCTCAGGAAAGTGTTATCTCATATAACTAATTCTTCTTGATGAAGTTACAATCACTGTCAGTCATTACTGTGCCTATTTGCGTGCCTGTTCATAAAATTGGGAAAGAACTTCCTTTTGTAGGTGGCATCTGATCAACCTCTACTGGAGGTGGGACCACCCTGATAACACATCCCTGCAACTTTTCTGGAAGTGCTTGGAAGCCTTTACAATGCATACGAAATGATATTTGGGAGATTAGTGAGCAAATTTTGGGGAATTAATGCTTTTGGTCCTTGGTGCTGTCAACCCAGGGACCTCTTCTCTGTGCAAAGAGAATAAAGGCTGTAGAAGTATTTCAGAGTGTCCTTTTAGCATTGCAGATTAAAGTCTGGATGAAAATGATAGTTATTTTTTTGTTTGGCTTCATTTAGCAGTTGTAGAGAGCTTAACCTGGAAATCAGAGTAAATAGCAGCACTCCAAGGCTTGTGTTTCTGGGCCATTTGCACTTTCGCATGCAGATAGAAGGTGTTAAAGCCGCGATGGTGTAGCTCACAGCCGCCGTGGGCCAGCCTGTACCGTGTCACCTCATCCCGATGACACCCTGACAGACTGAACGGCGGCTGGATGGCAATGCTGAGCTTCTCCTCTGATGGCCGTGCGGCTGTCCAGGGCGGCATGGCAGTCCGATTGGTTGCATGCAACTGGATTCAAATGGGATGATAATTTTCTAGTGTAGGGCAGACTTCACGGAAGGAAAACACTTGTGCCAGCTGAGCTTTTAATTAGGAGTACAGAGAAAATTATGCTGTCCTTCATTACAGTCTCTCACCTAGGGAAAGCAAGCCTCTAATTTTAAAACATACTATAAAACCACTGGGTTTACAGGAAAACGGCTGGTGACCTCAAGGGGAGTATTTTACCTTCTCCGAGGAGACATCTGCAAGACTGTAAGTGCAGGCGGTCCCTCCCTTCGTTAGGACGTGCATAATTGCAAGAAAATGCAGGGCTTTTGCAGCTGATTCAAGGAGAGCTGTAAAATAATAATGGAAGGATTAAAAGTGTGTTTATCCCTTCTTCTGTGTGCGCACGTGACAGGGTGCCCAGGCTGTGGCTGAGAGCACAGAGCATAATGAAGTGAATGGGGACTGCTGCGGCATTGCTAGTAATTAGTTGTTACTTCAGGGATTTGAGTATTTCCCCCATCTGGGGGTCTTAACAAATTGCCGGGAGTGTTTGCAATTATTAATAAACAGTTAAGTTAGCTGCCTTTCAAGAAACCCTCATGACGGTGCTGTCTGTAAAAACACAGCTAATTAAGTAAATAAGTGGGAAGTATGGGAAAAGAGTGTGTTAGAGATGCTGACTGTTGTTGGGCTTGTCCTGTCTGGGATGAAGGAATGCCTGTGATTCTCTTTTCATAAACACGCTCCTGGAACCACTGACTCTGAGAGCTTAAGCCTCCTCTTGCTTTTTCCCCCCCCCCTTCACAAGCCGATTGACAGAAGGAGGTTGTGCTGCATTCTGGCAGGGGCTGGTGTGGGGCGAACACGCTGTTCCCCTAACGACCTTGCCAAAGAGGTAGTAATAGAGGTATTATGATTCAAAAGAATATATCCAGGTGGTCGAGATAACTCCCTTGGAGCTTGCAATGAGGTTGCCTCATGGCTGTTTGCCTGAACCTGCTTTGGGAGAGGAGTGAGACACTGGTATTTCAGGTGGGGGGTGACCCTGCCAGAGATGGTGGGATTCACTCTTCCCGAGTAACTCGAACTGTAGGCAAATCCAGAGAGGGGTTGAATAAGAAATTAAGCAAGTTTTTCCGAAAGTTAGTTGAGCTGGGAGCATTATAAAATCTGTTAGTATTGCAAGAAACAGAACTAGATGGAGTGAAATGTAGTTTCTTAATTTAATGTGTATATTTATCATCAACAGAGCAGAGCAAATTAATGGCCTAAAAAGCAGAAGCTAAAGGACATTTTTAAATGCCTCCATTATTTGCTACCTTTGAGTGAGCATCCGAATGATTTGGTGTTGTTATGAAAAAAATGTCAATGGGAAATTAATTTCCAAGTCATGTGCATGAATATTGATGAAAAAAGTAAATTCAATTCAATACAGACAACTATTACTGCTGTAATTGGGGCCATTAGGAGTTGAAACTGTCACTTCAGGTAGCTGGTAATAAGTAAACAGTTGAACGTGAAGCGGGACTGTTGTGTGAGTAATGGCTGAAACCTACCTTTGGGATGGCCAAGCAGTGCTCTGCCCCAGCACCCACTCTAAATCACCCACGCTTGGGGTGTAGGTAAGAAGCAGCCACGGGCTGGCAGCCTGACCGATCCCTGTCACCGCTGGTTTGGGGCTTCCCGCCTGGAAAAGTCACATCCTTCAGCTTCAGGAGAGCATCGGTGGTGGGTGTCTCTGGGCACGTGCCCGTTGCACGCTCTGCCAGCTTTGTTGACAGAATATGGGAAGAGAGGGAATGGCCACGTGCGTGTTGGTGGAGAGGTGAGTTTGAGAGCTGTGTGGCACGCTGGTAACCTGGTACAGGCTGTCATCAACAGCTCGCTGGGGTTTCCGTCGGGGGAAAAAGTGTCAGGGATGTCAGATTTTCCTGGGCATGTATTGGAACGGCGCTGAAGGGTTTCCCTCGTTGAGATGGCTCTGTAAGGCCTCCTGAGCAGGTCAGGAGCATATGTGCTCAGAGATGCTCAGCAGTGAGAGAAGCTGCAGACTGGAGGCACGTCTTAAAAGCTGCTACTTTTCTGACCTCTGTTAGAGGCAGGGGAATTAGTATTTTTTTATTAACCAGGAGAGGTTCTGCTGCAGGGACTGCTTTTAACACGCAATCTTTATTTTCTTGCTGCTCATTCGTGTCTGGGGCTATATAAAATAACGTGTCTAACAATATACAACAAAGTGCTTTGAAGAGAGTTTATGAAATACAGATTATGGTCGTTGTGCATGGTGTGACAAGGAAATACACTTTGTTGTGCTTATGTTTATGCCTATCTATGGCTGGAGCATCCCTGAAAATATGTATTATTTTGGCACTTAATTTTAAAGAGCTGTTACAGCACATAGAAGCCTGTTGCTGTTCTGAGAGATGAGCAGGAGGGTGAGAGGAGTATGTTTGTGCTCTGTGTCGAGCTTGGGGACAGAGGGACTGGAGATCCCACCCGACCCCTGCTCAGCTCCCACTTCACAACACGGTTACTTTAGTGCTTTTTCACTATTTTGGCAAACGATTTTTTGCCCTGGAACAGCTGGGAATTGCCTCCTGTGGCTCAAAATGGGAGGATAAAACTTGTTAACTACCAGTTCATAGCCTGCTTTCTGGTCTGTGTCCCTCCCAGGCTTGGCTCCCTAGTTTGTGTGGGCAAGCAAGAGCACCTTTGTAATTGTACGTGGCAGCAGCATATCTTTTTCATGGCAGGAATGGTTTTTTACCCTATTAGTTTGTATTTTGCCTTAAAAAAACACCAACAGCATAACTAATCTCTCTGCTTTAAAGGACTCCCTGTGGAGGGTGAAGGTACTGTCCCAGCTCTGTCCTCTTGCAAGTGATGATTGATCTAATCTGTTTTTCTTAAATACTTTCATAGTTTTCTCTTTTTTTGAATCTGGCATAATTATTAGGTGCATCAAAAGTATATGTCCAAAACCCCTGCTGTAAAGCTGAGATGCAGAGAGATTAATGGTTTATTGTAATAATGGATTATTCAGGATCCATGGTTATGCCCACATTCGCTTGGGGACTTGAACTCATTCTGCAGGTCCAGGTGTTCTCCCGTTCCAAGTACTGTTTCTGCATCAGCTGCGCTGCTGGTTGGGTACCTATGGCCTGAAAACCTGCACTCCAACACCCCCTGATAGATGCAGGATGCTCTCACTTTCGGTATACGACTTGATTTGAGGTAATCTATAACCAGTTTCTTTGTTTTGTTGAGGGGAGATGACCTGTCAGGACACTACAGAGCTACAAAAGCCGAGCCAGGCCATGCAGTGGTTGGGAAGATGGATGCTGGGCAGTGACTTTCCTTGGTTTCCCAAATTCTGTGGCAGAGCAGGCTGGGAGGAGCCGCTTTTTGCGGCCCTTTTGCCATGTATTGAGCAGGCAGCAGAGGCTCAGGTGTGAGCTGGAACAAGATGTTTTATGTAACAAATGGGCAGATTTATTTTTTTAAGACGGAAATTAAGTGCTTGGACTTACTATGAGATAAATTTAAATGATCAACATGATTTCTTTTAAATATGCCTTTCAGGTTTTATTCATCCAAAATAATTGTTTTCCATAGCAATATCAAAAACTAGGAGTAGTTACTGCAATGGTTTGGTTGTACAAAATTAATCAAAGAAAACCTGCAGCCCCGGCTTACATCTGGGCTGGCTTTGCCCCCATTGAATGCTCTTGCAAGAGCAGGCTCCAGGTGTTCTGCCTCCTTACAGCAACAAATGGCTAAATTAGCTTTCGGGAAACGTTTAATGGGTGTGCAACATGAAATATCAGTGTTGCAGCATGTAGGTTTATTAGCTGAGCTGCTGGAATTGTTTTCTGAGCTACGTTGATCCTTAGCACTGATTGTGAAATGGAACAGAAATTATTTATTAGTCCTCAGGAGCCTTAAGACAGAATAATACTTACTGGGCTGGAAACACAGTCAATCTTGTTGTTATAGATGCTGCTGTGTTTAAGGAAGAAGCAAACAAACTGATTTTGTAATGGGTAGCAAACATTTTTAGAAGCCTTCTGACAGGGACAGGCGTGCATCTCCCTGAAGGGTGGAGGTGCTTGTAGGGCAGATCTTGAGATTGTTCTGAATAAAACTCTAAATATGAGTTAGGACAGGGCTTTGTGTTTGAAAAAGAAAGATGTGCCGTCCCCTAGCAGCAGTGGTTAACCCTCTGAGGTGTTCCCAGTCCATCAGAGCTACGCCAGGTTCCAGCGGGACCATGTGTTTCTACCTTGGGAATCCCCAAAAATGGCTATTAAAAATACTATAACTAAAATCTTGTTTACCACTTAGAGAAAAACATATCTAAAGTTTTACAAGTTTCAAAATGGGAATATTTGTGCTTTAAATTAAGCCTTGAAATGAGGTCACAGTTTTTATTTTAAAACCTGAGCAAACAAACCCGTTTTGTTTTTCTGCAACACTGTTTAATGAATATATGTCAAATATTGAAAGTATTTAAACTGAGCGAGGACTTTCAAATTTTACTTTTTCCAGGGCAAAGAAATAAATTAAAAAATTACATCCTTTACGAAATTTCTTTTGCTACCTAGACCAAATGTGTATTTGGAAAAGCAGTACTATAGAGTGCCTTTTGAGTGTTGGTCCAGGCTCTTTGGCCTCTGGAAACATAAAACCCGAAAATGATCTGATAAAACCTTCAATGGCTTGCAATGAAACCAGCCCTTGCTGTCCCTCCCCAGTGGGGAGTTACGGTTCAGGAGGAACACATTTCTGCTGCCTTTTTTAGGGCAGAGGGAGCTTCCTTGGGAGAAAACTTTGAGCAGTTTGTGGGTTTCTGGCTGCCTCCCGAAGCCCGTTGCCAAGAGGCTGCTTGAAGCTCGAGTTGTCCTGGCACGAGAGCAGATTGCTCTGCAGCAGAGAGACCGCAGCAGAAAACAGAGATGAGAATTGTTCCCGTTTCTATTAAAAAAAGGGAGGGGGGGAGATGTAGTAAGCAAACAGTAAATAATAGTAGTACTCAAAAACCTAATTACTTTTGATATTTATAAAAAGGACCTGCATCATTCAAAAGAGCATATTTTAGCCAATTTTACTGATTATGCTTCCAGTAATGGAGAGTTTTGTTTGTATTGATCAAATCCAGGAGTGGGAATGGCTCCAGAAATGCTATTCTGGTCTGGCTGATGTTTTTCATAATATAATGCCCATTTCAAAAGTTTGGATATATTCAGATTAATTTGCTTGCAGATAAGAACAACCCGTAAGCTGTTGGTAAAGAGGAAAAGTAAGCGCATGCCAAAAAAAAAAAAAAAAAAAAGCCCAGCGTCACACCTCACACTTGACGATTTAGGTAGCACTGCTGCCCTGGCAGGCTCAGAGCTGCCTGAAAAACTGCTGTTGTAAAGTGCTGCTTCTGTGTTTCTTTCCCGCATTCATTTTTGTCATTGCTTGATGCATGGCGAGGTAATAGACTGAGCTGAGCTGTGATTCTGCAGTAGCTTTGAACCAGACTTCAAAATTTAGAACAAAGTAGTATGATATTAAAGGGCGTCTTCTGAAAACTAACTGTATTAGGATGGTATTTCCTAACTCATCTGACACATCTCCACTGTATGTTCAGTCTGGTGACTTGTGGAAAGGCGATGTATTTTTTGTCTTTCTCCTATCTAATTGTGTAAAGCTGGGAAGAGCAGGGGTCTCAAGGAAAGTGGTGAGGCAAACAATGTCAGGTATAAAAATGTTGGTCAGGTTGCTCTTGGCTTGTCTGACAGCCCGTTCTGAGCATCAGCTGCACTGGGAAGACGTTGGACTGCTCAGGTCAGCTTGGATGCAACGGTCCCTCCAGCCTTGCGTCCCTTAGTCTGTGATGGGCACACCTCTGTTCAGTGGCCGTTTCTGTCTTTGGCAGAACTAGTAGGGACTTGGCTGAGGTGTGTGTTTGGCCCTTTAGGTGCTGGGGTCAACTAGTTCTGCATTTTCCCTGCGTTTCTGCGTTTTCAGCCTTTTTTTGCATTTGGTAGTAAATACCAGCACTTCATCCTGTTTGGTGAGATACAATTAAATTGTTGAGATGGTCATGGACCATATCTGTACCTTTCTATCTGTACTGCTAATATTTGAGTAACTTGTGCTGGGCTTTTTTTTTTTTTTTTTTTGAAGGACCCAATCCTGTTTATAATTCAGGATTTATGTTACAATTACCTTGTATCCCCGTACACAAACTTAATTTCCTTCTCTGCTCCTATGCCTCTCTTCCATGCTCATCCTGATTGTTTGCCCTGTGGTTTCTTGCAGTGTGTGCCGGCACAGAGAACAAGCTGAGCTCCCTCTCTGACCTGGAGCAGCAGTATCGGGCCCTGCGCAAGTACTATGAGAACTGTGAGGTAGTTATGGGCAACCTGGAAATCACCAGCATTGAGCACAACCGAGACCTCTCCTTCCTGCGGGTAAGCAATCTTCTTTTTCTTTCCCTCCACCTTCTCTGTTTAGGGGAGTAGCTATGGATGCTGGGCTGGCCAAGGGCAGGTCTCTTTCCCACCAGCTCCACTGCAATATGAAAGGATAACAAAATGTCACAGATGCACAGAGAACAAGAGCAATGTCACTGCTGTGACGGGTGCTCTGAGTATGCGTCGTTTAGATTTATCCAGCGCTCGGGGGAGAAAGCCACGTCACTATGCAGAAAAATTACACCTTGCAGGTCTCTGTCACTGTGTGTTGCCAGCAGGTATGGAGCAGGTGAGGTAGGCTTTAGGAAGGTCAGAGAATCGTGCAGGTGAGCACTGGAGGCTCGGAGAAGCTGATCCTAACAAAATACTATATACGGACTGATAGATAGACTAAGCAACGGAAGAGCTTTGGGGCAATGGTTGTGGTGCATTTAAGAAAAAGGGAAAAAAAGGCCATTGCTGAATGAACGTAAACCCTTTTTCGTGTGCAGTACTGGAGGTACGAGCCCAATTGAACCTCTAGCATCCAGGAGAGAAGTCTCTGCTAGATGAAGGCTGTCCTGCCACTGTGGAGCCTGGGGTGTGAGCCTCCTCAGCCCTGCTTACATATTGAGAAAATACCATGCTTTTGGGTTTGTGAAGGAACATTTCGGCGTGGTTTGTATGTTCCCTGTTAACATGCTAGCAACCACAAGGAGGGGAAAGGTGAATAGTGAATTAAAAGAATTGAAGTCCATCATTATTGGGTGCTCCAAAACTAATTGTGTTTGAGGAAATATCCCAGTAAAGAAGTGATCCAGTGCACGCAGGTGGATGTCTGAAGATGCTGCAGACGATGTGGCTGCAACATGGAAGAAACTGGTATGTAGGTGTGAGGGCTACGGTAGGAAAGGCAGCCCGTGGCAGTGTGGTTGCAGGCTGTGCTGGTCATACGCTCCAACAGAAGTCAAGCCATGACATGGATAAGGGTTTACACTGCACGTATCGTATGGCATCACTTGAGTATACTTATGCAAAATGCTAATGTCATGTTTCAAGATGCGTGTCTGTGTGTAACTGGCACTTTCATAAAAAGCACGTAGGGGGAGCGGTGAAGTTTAAATCCGGCAGCAGGAAGAGGGCGGCGGGAGTCAGCCCAGCAGGTTGTGTTACACTCAGTTGTTTGGTCTGCTGGGTCTCGGGTGAACCTGGTGCTCAATTTCAGTTTGTGAAAATGTGAACTTTCCATTTTGAGTTCTAACAAAGGCAAAGCAGATTCTCCAAGAGCGTGTTTAGCTTTGCTTCATGTTAAATTTGTTGGGGATTTCACAGGATTTCCACTCTATATGTTGGCCTATATTTACTCAAAGTGTACACCAGGCTGCTAAAAGATCTGCAAGCAAAATTCAGCTACCAAATACGTCTGGAGTAAAGTTTGGGGTGCTAATTGCACTCAGACTAACAGGTTGCCTGTTAATTTGAGTGACGAATGCCTAGGAAGTGAATGCTATCTATACATTTCACAGTTGTGACAGGTGGGGAAAGCACATATGCTTGTGCTGTGAAACATATAGCCTTGGTGCAGCTGGACTAACATTTCCCACCGCGTTAGACAGGCGGCAGATAGATACCTCCTGCGCGGGCAGGGTCCCTGCACCGATTCGGGCATCGCGGGAGTTTCAGGTGCCTCCTGGAGCCCCTGGCTGGGCCATCGTCAACGGCTCGAATTCATCACGGACGCTTCTCCCGCTTTGGCTTTCCTTTCTTCTTCTGCCCGCCGGTAGGTAGGAAAAACAAATTGTTGGGAAATTAGGGGATTAACGTTCCTTGTGGAGAGCTGCTATAAGCAGAATAACATGTTGGTGGAAAGTGAGCAGTAAAATCAGTAAATGAGAGGAGGAAAGAAGGGCCCTGTGTAGTAAATGAAGGTGGTTCTGTCTTTTTGGTGACAGTGTTGCTTTTTTATTGGTTTTATTACTTCTCTTACCTGAGACTGCCCTCTCGCACATGTCTCGGCAAAAAGCAGAATTTGAGACAAAATCCAGCAAACTGGAAGTCTAGTTAATATGATAAATTGTAGTCATTAAAGTGGAAAACCAGACAGAGGAGAACATGTTCTTGGTGAGGCAAATAAATAAATAAATGTTGGCATATTTACGCTGATAATTCGACATTCATTAGTTAGGCAGTATTACTTGCTTTATCATTTAAAAAATGGTTTTAATAGCCAAATGAACGTGGCAGATGGGAGATAACTGAAAGAAAGGCAATTTGTCTCAGACTTAAATATGGTGAACTCGTCATGCAAGATGATGCTCCTCCAGCCTGCTCCAATTTTCCTTAGTCTCTGTTGCAATTTTTGCCCTCTTTCTCCACCAAACGGGCTGCAGGTAGGCAGCTGACGTACCCCTGAGTTATCTGCCCGTCTGGCTGATGGGTGCCATGGCTTTGTGTGCCGCCTGCCTGTCTTCTTGTTAGTGCTTAGCTTAGCGGGGCAGCCTCTCACTCCAGAACAGAGGGAAGACCTAGTGAGCTAGGCAGGCTGAGCCTTTTTATCATGCAATAATAAACTAATACCATAAATGAATTGAAGTGAAAACCCCCCATAATTTTATTTATCCTGCAGAGGAACATTAAAAGATCAGCATCCCATCTCTCATATTTATTTAGACATTTATTCCCCAAGTAGATTTGCTTTATATCTATGAGTTAGCTCCCTGGATATCTGCTGATTAAGACTAAAAAGGGCTGCCTATCACCTGAACTAAATGCTCAACCACTTAAACTTCCAGGCCTGCGAGTGAGTGTGTAGCTTTGAGGTCATGAGGAGCTTCATTCATCAAGTCAGGGATTGCATATACTAGTGGGTTTTGCCTCGCTTTTCCTATGTCTGCAGAACAGGACTAGCAATCTGCTGGCATAGTTGTATGTATTTTATTTTTCCTTCTGGTTGTGTTATAGTCTTGGCATTGCTTGCCTGTGGGTGGCCAAAACAAGGGTGAGCAATTGAAATGTGAAGTTGTCCTCTGCGTGTGCTACCCTGCAGCTCCATCAGCTCTAGTTCCTGCTGCTTGGTGCTTCCCCGCCCCGCGAGTCCTGGCAGAGGAAAGGAGCGCTCGGTAGCAGGAAAAAAATGCATCTAAGCCTGAGTGCCGGGAAAGGCAAGATGTTTCTGACTGTGGGCTGGTGCCGGTGTTCTTTGTTATTCTTTTGAGGCTCAGCCTACCCACAGAAAACATACGCTGGGGTATTTCAGTCTTTGGAGTCCCACCACCACAAGCTTCGGCAATGGAATGAGGCTTAGGTTAACGCACGGCATTGCTGCTGGAGCAGCACCTCCCTGTTGTGGCCAAGGCACGCTCTCCACCGTCACGGGCTGCAGTAGGGAAAGGCATCGAATGTTTCCAAGAGCATGATTGAACTGGACAGGACAAATAATTGGGTGGAAAACAGGCCCCCAGAGCTCCCTTGTTTCTGTCGCACGTCCAGGCTCACCCAGCAAGCCGGCAGTGACGGTGGGAAGAGGTCGGGCTCCGTGTCCCACTGCTCTTCAACCCACTGGCATCCTCCAACTAATTGCGTGGGTCAGGATTTTGTGCTAGGACTTGCTCCGTGGAACTAGAGAAGCCGGTTGAGCTGGCACGTGTCCTGAGTCTCATCAAGGCTAGAGCACAGATTTATTTCCCTGAGTTGGATTTCAGAAAAAAAATCTTGAGAGAAGCTCAGATTGCGCAGCGGTTCATATTGCAAACAGCTGATTTCAGGAATGGGAACCTAGTTTAGTTTCACTTGGCAAAGCTGACGGTTTGTGTCATGGACAGTTCTTATTTCTTAATAGCATCTCTGTATTCAATTTTCAAAATAAAATATACAATTGGTATACCACAAAACAATCTTCTGCAAGCACTCTTGTTCTCTTAAACACATTTGGTAAAGGAGAGTTTTCTTTGACTAATCCCCAGGCTTTTAGCAATTCACAGTCAGTAAATTATCTTCTTGTGCCTGGATTTTATTTAACCAATTCAGATTATTTATTTTTGAGGACATGACCAAAGTTCTGTACTGTTCCCTGCAATAACTCTCTGAAATGATTATGAAACTTATTTCTAACCCCAATCAACAGCCTTCGGAAATGATCTACTACCGCTTTATAGATTCTTTTCTTCATTTACCTCTGTAGTGCTGCTGTCACACCCTCAGCCACAGCTATGTTGGCAGCTATCTGCGTGCCATTTAACAGGGTGGGTGTTTCACGGAGGGCAGATTTCAGGCCACTGCAGTTCCTGCGAAGATGTACAGCCCCATCTCCCCTTTGTCAGCGTACATAACTGCGCGCTCGGCGAAAACCTGCGCCAGCCCGTACTTACTACTTTCCTTATAATTTGTGGTGGATGGAATTTGGGGGTTCAGGTTTTATATGTATTTGCTTCTGGTTGTGTTAGAGCCTCGGAGGAGGTCTGGGTCGGACAGACCCCTGTGAAGGGAGAGGGCTGTCAGAGCGGCCGCGGGAAGAGTTGGTAGCAAACCGTGCTGCCCAGTCCCATGGCATTCAGAACTGCTTCTTGGTCTTTTATAACAAAAGCTTTTTGGTCTTTTATAGCAAAACGAGTCTAAGCAGACCCTTCTGAAAACTCCAGTGGCAGAGCTCAGTGGAAATGTGGGCGTGGAGAGAGCCTGCAGTCTGAACAGCCGTGTCGGGAAGGGGAACACAGAGAGAGACAGGAGGGTATTGCCTTGTCTGGTTTGCTTGGCAGATCACTGTGATGATATGTATGGCTTCTGAAGGCCTGGCAGCACAGCCCTGCATCTTCTTCTGCAGCGAAATGGTTTCTTAAATCCCAGTTGACAGGCTTCAGTAAGGTCCCAGCTCAGCAGAAAGGGAGCAGGCTGTGGAGTAGTGCCTGTCAGAAGCCCCCCCGAAGGAGAGGCTGCAGGGTGGCGATGCCTGTGTGCAGGGGGGTTTTCTGCAGAAGTGCTTGGAAAGTGTTGCAGTCTGACCCTACACCAGCATAGGGATTTGGGGGGGGGGGGGGGAGTGTGTGTGTCGGGGGTTTGTTGGGCAAAGCTGCCCTGTAACATTTGTTCCTCAGTGAGTTGCATCAGGAGAGCCTCACCAGCATGTGTTGTCCTTGGCTGGCAAGAGGCAAAGTGGTCTCTGGGTAATTACAGACCTGGAAATCCAATACATTTATGTATTTATTTGTAGTTGTCCTGTCCCGTTGTCCCCTGCCCCCCAGCCCTGCCCCGGACTTTACCCGTTAGAAAACAAAGCACATGGAGCCGAATGGTGTGCCTGCAGCGGTATGAGGGACAGGACTGTGCCTGCCACACAAATCCAGGTGGAAAGAGGCCACCTCCAACTTGATGCATAAACCTGGCTAGGGTGTCCACAGCAATAAAAGCAACTGCTGTTCTGGGTAGGTTACAAGAGGCCAGCAGCATGCCAGGCCTTGCTGCTGGTGTTGACAAAATGTTTTATGCTGGCTGCGATGGGCCGCCAGTTGTGTTGGATGAACCCGAGCCGTGTTTAAAGTGAGTTTGACCCCAAACTCAGAGAGTGGAGTGGGAGCAGAGGCTAACTGCAAAAAGCGTGTGTGATACAGCTCTCCTCAAGGACAGCTGCTTCTGCCATTTCCCATTTCTTTTGCAGAAACAGTAGCTTAAAATAATGCCAGTGGTTTAAACTAGTCTCAAGATGGCCAGGGAGTGTTGACTGCCAAGCTGAGGAACAGCACGGATTTGTGAGGTCTTCCAAACCTGTCCTGTGTTGAGAAGCAGGCAGTGAAATGGGAGGCCCATGCCGTGGCCGCGGTGAGTAGCTGAGTGCCAGGCACTGTTACGGTGACGGGTGTTCACATGACCCTCATCTCTTGATGTGTGGGACAGCACCTGACTGGTTGGTGGTAGCTCCTGCTGTTGAAGACAAATATCAGATGGCACATAGTCCCTAACATAATCTCACCATGCTCCATCCCAACCCCAGCACTCCCAGAGCCTCCCAGCTGGTAGGTAAAAGGCATCCAATCCCTTCAGGCGTAGATGCGCTTAGAGGTGTTGCGTTATTTTTGTGCTTCAGTTGCTTTCCCCCTTTGCAATACGCTGATAGGAGAGCATCCACGTCTCTGCAGCGTTGCTCCCTTGTGCTGTCCCAGTCAGGTGTCTGTCATGCAGGTATGTCCTTGTAGCTCCACAGGCTGCCCTTTACCAGCCTCTGTGCCTGCCTTCCTCGGATGACCAGAAACCCCTTTTCAACAGCACGTCTGGTTTCAACCCATTTTTGGGAGACAGAGGTCATGGTGCTGCTCAGTTTGTACCCCTGCCGAGCCCACTTTGCTGTAAACTTCTAGCTGCTGCTGGTGCCTCTCCTTGGCAAGATACCACGCAGCAGCGCAAGGACCCTTCCCCCCCCCACCCGTTCCTTCCCCACAAAAAGCTGCCTGCCTGGCTGCCAACCCCTCATCTGCCTCACCTCCCTCCCTCCTGGCCTTTCTGCCCAGGTTTCCCCCCTGTGCCCGGCCGTGCTTCCCTACTCGGGGGCGCAAACAACGCGGAGCCGCCCTGTGCCTGCCGTGCTGCCCCTGCTCCCTCCCACCACCCCGGCGCGGGGTGACCCCCAGCCCTCTCCCCACCTTGTCCTCGCCCTGCCCGAGTGGCCTCGCTTGCCATGCGGCTATTTCTGTCCCGATCTTGCAATGCCTTTTTTTTAAACGTTATTTACAAACCCAGCAGCTTCAGCTCTCCAAGGAGCTAATGCTTTTGCTAGTTCCCCACAGCCAGTTTTTGACTCGGGTTTTATAACTCCTCCCAGCTCTACTCTTTTATTTTTATAGCTGTCCTGCAACAAGCAGAATAACTGAGCTAGGAGGCTCCTTTCTCTTCCATACGCAACACCAACCTCCTCTCCCTCTAATAAAGTGAAAAACCCACTTGCACAACCTCTCTTTTCCCTCTCGTCCTTTCCAAAGCAGCCTGGATCAGCTCTGGGATGGAGTTTGGGCTTTGCTTTCGGCTGAGAAAAACTTAAGGACTCTGCAAGCTGATACTCTTCTGCTTGAATTAAATTTTTAATTAAATTAAATTAATCCTCGAGCTGGGTTTGCCAAGCTGTAACCAAATATATGTACATTAGCTATTGCCCCATTAATTTAGCAATTATCTTTGGTGGCTTCATATGAAAGACGTAGTTTGAAATAACCACTTGTGTTTAGGAGGAGAGACATGTGCTGGGCTCCTGTTTTGGCACGGGGATAGATTGTAAAGCTGCCCTTTGCCTCTGTGTGTGCTGGGTGCTGTGTGACCTCCCTGAAAGCGTGGGGTTTTTTTTTTTGGAGGGTTGTAATGGAGAAGGGCTGCAGATGATGCCCTTTTCCAGGGGAGCCTGGGCCTTCTGGGGATGTTACCGGGCTGCTCCTCACATCCCGTCTGCTGCGGGGCTGGCTCTCAGGAGCACTGCCAAAACCTCTGGAGACACGAGCAGCCGTGTTCCCTTGTGCCCACATCCCTGTGATTGATTTGCTGTATAAAACACGCGCTGTCATCTGTGTGGAGCAACTAGCAGGTGGTGTCAACAGGCCCTCGACCGACATGTGCGCGTACGTACAGGTAGTTCGGAGAGGCTCCCTCACCGGGACTCTGGGAGGACGTGGGGATGGATCCCCACCTGGGGCTTTGTTCCTCCCTTTGTTGTGTTGGCAGCATCCAATAGCTTCCCCAGCTCTCCTGCAACCGCTGCCTGCATCCCCTTCAGTTGAAGGGAGCACCCTTCAGTGGTGTCACACGTGGAGATGAGAGGTAAAGATTTGAAGCACAAGATGATTAAGGAGTCTCTTCAAATTGTCTTTTAGTATTTCCCTTTCAGCTCCCATCGTATGGGAGGCACGCCACCTCCAGCCACCTGGGAAGCCTGTCTGATTCATGTGCATGGCAGCGGTAGCAGCTCTGGAGCAGGAGAAAGATAAAAGAAACCTGATCTAAATTATTCAGAGTAACCCAGACCCATGCACATGCCCGAGATCAGTAATATCCTTTTTGCTTGCTATCCCACTTTTGCAGTTGCAGCGAAGCCGCCCTTTGTTAGGGAGAGCAGAGTGCTGGGGAGGTGATGTGGGGAGGCTCCCGAATGCCCAGGGACTGCACCGGCGGTCCTTGAGATGTGAGGCAGGAGTCTGTTCTCCTCGCTGGTCCTGCTGAACCTCACGAGCCTCTCTGGCAGCTTTTGGGTGCTGCAGGGGTGCCCGCAGGCCCAGGTAGGCATGGGAGGTACGGTGTGGGAGCGCTCCTGTTTGTGATGGGCTGCCAGCCACAGCTGCAAGTGATGTGTGCCATTCGACAGCAGTGCCACCCCCTTCCCAGCTCCATTGCTGGGACATGACGAATTGCAAGAGGCCCCAGCATTAAAAATATGCTCAGGATGTGGGGTTCACCACTCGAGGTGGAGAGCTTTCCAGGTTTGGCAGAGGTGATGCGGTAGATGGGTGCCGGCTGGCGGCGGTTCAGCCTGGGTAGCGCGTGGAGCGTGTTGGTGGTAGGGGAAAACATTTGGAGGAGCTGGCAAAGTCTGCCATCACCCCGGGAATGTCACGGACAGGTCTGGGGGCTCTTTGCTTGAACTGTTGAGTAATCTGAGAAATGGATGTGTCCCTGGACTTTGGTCGTGTAGCATCAGTGATAGCCAGGAAGACCTTTCTCCTCCTCCTCTCTAACACAGATATTGTTCCCTTCGTAACAGCCCGCTACACGGTGCTGTATCTGGGGGTACGTGGTGACCCCAGCCCTTTCCTTCATGATCAACATGTGCTGGTGGAAGCACATTACTCCTTGGGCGATACCTGCTGGGGATGTTTGAGGTGCAGGTAGCCCTCCTTCCCCATGCCGACCCGGGGCAGCCCCAGGGCCAGGCCTGTCACCTCGCTGCTCCGCTCTGTGACCCGCCTTCGCCTGTCCCTGGCCAGCCAAGTGTCTGGCAAACTGGTGGTGAGTTCCAGGTGGTCCTGGCGCCCTGAATCTTAGCCAGGAAATTACAGATCAGAAGTCAAATTCTTAACGTGAACAAAAGCAACTGCTGAGATGCATGGCCCTGTCTAGGCTTGGGGTTCGTTTATTTGTTTGCTTGGGTTTTTTTTGTTTTGTTTTGTTTTGTTAAATACAGACTATTCGTTTATTTCTTATCCTCTGGTTTAATGTCTCATCAGACTCTTCCTTCTGTCCACCCACAAAGGGGTCTGATGCTGTTAGCTCCTGCGTGTCTGTAAAATACGAGTGGCTAAACCAGAGCCCAGAAGCTGCTGTGATGGGTACTAAAAAGACGGTGGTAGTGGAAGGGAGGACATTATTAAAAATAAAACAGTGCAAACCTTCTTAATTAGGTGTTGTTTCTCTTAGAAGCTGATCTTTCCTCGAGGCACATGAAACCAATTATGTACTCCCTTTCAACCACCTTATGCTGTTAATGATCTTACTCTTGTAAATGTAAACCTCTCCCCTACTGATGCAATTGGAAATGCTGGCCTGATTCAAGCTGGACTAAAACAAACAATGGAGTAAAGTTAAACTGACAGGAAAAAAAAAAAAACTAGTTGCAAATGCTTTAAAATTATAAATGGATTTATTAGGTTATAAAACAAATGAGTAATTTTCTTCCAGCCACAGAAGGAAAGGTTATTTGGTGTAAATGGTGAGCGTAATGAGTTTTTAAGCCTAGTCTTAATCCTAGCTAGGAGATGGCATAAACTCCGCCATTTCACGCTGTTCACTGACAAGCTTTGCTCAGATGTCATTAGGGATTATTTATTCTCCTCTTTGTCCACCAGCCCTCTCAAATCTTTCTGTGGAACAGAGATTGAAGTCAGGAGGCACAGACGAGGTATACATATGTAATTGTGGTATAGCAGCCTGTGCCAAGTGTGGAAGTATTTTATACTTTACTTTGAGTGACATTTTTCTGTTTTCCTGAGCATTTAGGCAATATGTTGCCAATTTTTCCTCTAGCCCTCCCAACCTCCAATCCCATTTTACTACCGAAGAAAATGATATTAAACAGACTGACTGTCAGAGAGCTGAATAATCTTGCATTGTAAGACACTGACTCAGAGTCCTGGATCAATGGGCTTGAATTGCTGTTAAAAGCTGTATGAAAGGGAAAGCAAAGTCTTTTGCTGTAAGCTGTGTCAAGAGGTGGAGGAGCAGAGGGACGGATGGAGGCTTAGCCAACAGTTTTTGTGCTAAACTGGATCAATTTTAAAGGTTTCTTCTGTAGATGCCTGCCGGAGGGCTTTTATAGTTCAGAAATGTCAGCACAATTGGGCAGATTGCAGCATTCAGCAGCAGCATTGCTCCCTCCCCAAAGCTGGTCTGAGCACTTGGGCCGTCTAATTGCGGCCCTACGCGTGTCGCGCAGGTGTCCTGCGCCGGTGCCCGGGGAGACGCTGGCCCTCCTGAGCGTCCGCCTCAAAACCAGCACGTCAGGGGAGCGTTACGAGGATGTGTCCTGGCGAGAGCTGCTCGTTGCGTGGGGCCGGGCTGAGGAGCCAGGGAGACTGGAGCTGGCCGGGGAGGGGTCGTGGATGTGTCTTTCTGGGATGGAGGCTGGCTTTGCCCAACCCGAGGGGATGTCTCGGTTAACTGCACGCGGTGTGTGTTGCTGTACAGTGCAAGCTGGCTCTGAGGGCTGAACCCTGTGGGGTATGAAATCAGGTACCACTGACTTCTCAGGTGAGATGTCCCCGCTGTCAAACATCATCACAGAGAGGTGGAATCGGGAGGTTTTGGTTTAAGTGGCGAGGACCCAGTTCTGGGCAGTTACTTCTGCAGGTGGTGAAGTGCAACAGGTCTCACTGGCTTCTAGCGCTCATGTTTGAAATTAAGTAGGAGGATAATAGCGTCTGCATGTTGCATTGAATAGCATGTAGTGTTTCTTTTCCCCCTTTGGTGGTCGTTAGTCCTACCAGAGAGGAAGAATGAAGTCCTCTACGGTACTCTGTGAACATGATAAACTTGAAAATGTCAAAAACCAATGTAGAAATATCATGCTGATTTTGACAAACCTGCGCTATTTTGTCCAGGAAAAATAATAGTGATAGCTTATTGTTGGTCACTGGAGAGATAAGTTATACCAAAAAACATTTCATAAGAGAGTTTATGCTCATGCTTTAAGAAAACGTTAATGACCCCAAGATGGAGACTAGACCCTCAAAGTAAGTGCCAGTCAGTTTGAATAGGATGGAAGTGATGTAGCCAGGTGGTGCAGGGGTTTGAATGGTGGCCAGAGCCCAATGTCACCATTCATGCTGATTTCAGATGTTTTTGGGACTGATTCAGGTCCTAAAGTGCCAGCAAAGAAGCTGTAAAACATGATAAAATATTTTATAATTCTGGATGATCATGGTGATGGTGGAAGTATCTGCTGCTTGCTGCCCGGGACAACCTGTCAAACACCAACAAGGAGACTCATCGACACCTGTGGCTACCTGCAGGTATATTGCTGCCTCCAAACGAGGAAGCTTGAGATGTGGAACATCAGTGCTTTAGAATCCTTTTCATACCAGCATTGATGGTTTATATGTAGAAGGACCCCTCCTGCTTTGAATTTGGAAGGGAGCTTCTGAAACCTCCCCCCCCAGCTCTGTACTCACTGGCTTCCCCTCCGGAAAGGGCCGAAGGGCAGAGGAGAATGAAAGGGACAGTGAGGCACATGTCGTATTGCTGCTGTAAATCAAAAGCAACAACCCCGTGTAATACATACCTCAGGAATAATAATGACAGTTCATCCTTCAAAAGTATAGTGCAGAGTGAAGGCCTAAGAAAGGAAAATCCATAATGAGTATCAGGGAATTAATGGCTGTCTGTGCAAAAGCATGGGGTAAGCTCTTCAGGAAGCGGATGACGTTACTGGATTCCTTTCAAAGCCACTGAGTGATCAGCCAGAAGAAAATGTACCTGTTGTAAGGAGCTGTCTTGCTTTGATATGGGTGTGGAAAACCTGACCTAATAGGTTTTACAAATTGCTGTCATTTTTAAAACACTATTTTAAATTTTTTTGGACTCCGGTGAGTTTTTGGGTAAAAGAAAGAAGAATGGAAGTGCACTCTGCAGGTGGGTTCCCCTCCTGCTCTCTGAGCCAGCGAGCTCGATGCAGAACGTCCCTGCTGCTGTGGTGGCCGGTCTCTGCAGCCTGGCTACGTGAACATGTTTATGCTTCATCTGCTGCGCAACTGCAGTTCTCTTGAGGTTGTCTGGAAAAGGCTCTTGTAGTTGAAAGCGCAAAAGATGATTAAGGAAAAAGAAAAGGCACCTGCAAAGCTGTGCGCTCCCTGCATTTCTGTCCCATTCGTGTGTTGTTCTCGTGAGCAGGTGGTACCTTGCCTTATCTTGCCTAAAAGAGGGAAACCTATTAAAACCAGCCGTTGCAGGAATCCCTATGGAGGGGCACCCCAGAAAGGGATGGAGCGAGTTCTCAATAATTGTCAGAGATGTGTGAGCAGAGAGAAATAAGAGGAAAATATTTGCGTGTATTTATGCTGTGTTAAAACCACTGTAGAGAGCAGAGACAGCCGCAGAGCTTACACCTAAAACGTTTTGCTGGAGTTCGTTGCAGTCACAGTTGTCTGGCTGGTGCCTGGGTATCTGCCTCCTCTGCCGATTTGTTTCCTGAAAACGCTGATATTTGTAATTGAGGCCGGGTGAGGTCCATCAATTTAGCAAACCGTGAGCTGATCCCAGCCATGCTGTCAATTAGCTCTGGTGCCTGGCATCTGCGTGGCCGGAGGTTCCGGCGGCGGTGCCCAGTAATGGTGGCGGATGCTGAAACACGCTCCCTTGTCAGCTCATCATTTCGGTGCCAAAGTAATCATTTGATCTCAGCAGAACAGCTGGTTTTAAACTACAGATTATCCACTACTTCATCTCCTCACTTAGTTGTGGAGCTGATTTGTTTCAGCTATAGATCAATTATACTCCCAAAACAACACTCAGTTCATTCGTATCATGTGAAATGAAGATAAAACGGGTTGAGGCGCTAACGATAAATCTTCCATTACAAACCCTCTGTCCCTGCACATAAATACCCATCACCGGGGACTGAGTATTCATTCATTCCTGGAGCGAGTCGTGCTCATTTCATTAGGATACAATGAATTATTTTAGCAGAATAATGCACATATAAGAAAAAAATGCGTTTAAAAGGGCATTTATTTCTTGCACTGCCTATAAGTGTCCCTGGTCGGGTGACACCAAAATCACTCAAACTGATCAAATGTAATATCAAATACGTATGGTTAGAGCCTGTCAGTAAGCACTGTGCGCAAGGAAATCCAGTCGTTGCCAAGCAAGTGTTCTCGTGCGATCTTTTCCTTGACGTTATTATGGCCTTTTGAGCAAAAATTTCTCCATTACTGGCCAGTGAAATTGAGAAATTTTGCTTCATTTACAATGAAGACCCCTCACCTGGCAAATTGATTCAGCGCATGCTCAGCCAACGCACGCCTAGACTACGCTGATGAAGCGGCAAAGTCCCCAAATCATGAAATAATGGCATCACTGCAGGTGTTCCTAGTAGGCGAGCCAGCGTTTCCTGAGGCGAGGTAGGTCCAGCACATTTAAATCCATACCAACATCAATATGTTTGCATCCTTCGCAGCAGCCCTGCCGTTGCCTGCTTTGGGATCGATTCAGCCGTGTGCCGGTGGACGTGCGGCTGAGCAGCGTAGGGCTAAATAGAGATGGAAGCGTTCAAAAACCAAATTTTGGTAAAATGTTAAAACACCATTTTGCTTTGGCTCTGTAATCCTGGTCTTTGACCAAAATGTGTTGGTTTTATTTAACAGAAGAGGTAATTAATAAGCATGCGTTTCCCCTAACGGGTTGCAGTGGGGCAGGTGCCACGTGCCAGTTACCATCAGAAAGTTCCCCAGTTCTTCCTGCCACAAGCATTCAGCCCCATATGCTCGTCGTGTTCTCTGGTGTTCCTGAGACAGCGTGAAATGCTTATTCAGTGCCAATGGGAAGTACTGGGCTGATAGCATTTAACTCAATATTATGATTTCAGAATGCAGAGGTTTAAAGCGTGTGGTTCCTGGTGAGAGCGGGTGCTTTTCTGCGCACCCAGCTCTGTGTGCTTTTGGTCACCTTTTCCTTTTCCAGCTTTCGTTAGAAACGTGCTTCTTGGAAAAACGGTGTGTGAGGAAACCCAAGGGTGCTGTTGGGAACAAAGCGATGCGTGGGGCATGGAGGGGGTCTGCCTGCTATGGCCCCCCCCCCCCTCCCCCCCCGAGTTGCGTCCTGCAGCAGCACAGGCACCCGTGCCCCAAGGGCTGGATGGACAGCGAATGGCTTGAGGCAGGGAAGATCGCCCTCCATCCACCTGTTTTGCTTCTGGTTTCGTGTTTTTTATATTGTTTCTTGTTCTTGTTAGATTTCCATCACAGTGACGTGAGATACCCGATTTGTGCAGTAGAGATCCTGCCATGGATCCGTTGCCAGTGCTCGCATGCTTTTGAGCACTGGGGAGGAGTAAACTGCCTACCAAGTATATTTGTTTTCTGAAAAAGGATTTTTCAGGTATCATTTAAAGCAACCTGTGCTAGAAAGTTTTCTGTCACTCCTTAGGCAGCGCGGTGAGAGAGGACAACACTGTAAGGGTGGTTTCTTACAGCCCTGTGTTGAGAGGTGTGGGGCAGATGTTTCCCTGAGACCTTACAGCACTCATTAGTCCTGGGGCTGGTGTCTTCAGCTTGATTGGCCTGATGATATGAATGCAGAAAGATTAGCACTGAATGGAAACCATTTCAGATAAGGTAATCTGTTCACACTTGCACAAACACGTCTGAGCCAGCTAAGCCCACAGCCAGAAGTTATAAAATTCCTATTTATTTAAATGACTTCGAATAGAGTTCACACACTCCCTGAGATTTCAGTTTAAAAAGACATCATTTTGATTGCGTTTCTGCACCTCAGGTCCTCCAGTAAAAGGTCACCTTCCTCCAAAAGTACTTTCAGATTGTGAGATGTAGTCCCGTTTTTTGGTTTTGCTCCTTTTACAGTTTCAGCTGTTCGCTAAAGCCCTTGCTGAACTGCTGTACCTGAAGTGTTGGGTTTTAACTCTGACCTCTGGGAGGAAATTACATATCTTTATATGTCTAATAAGGGCTGAAATTTTGTTAGGTGAAGCAACTGGCAGTTTTACAACATCTGCAGCCCGTAACTATCCCTGCAACCGTGAGGAGCCCAAACCCGACAGCTCCTTAAACAATATTAAATTTACTTTTTTTCTTTCCCGTGAAATTTTAATGCTGCATCATGCCATGAATTCTTAGCGGATGCAAGTATTTATCAGATCTGCTGCAGACAGCGTCCACCGGGTGCTAATTTGCCAGAAGGACAAATCCCGTTGTTGTGTCTGATTAGCAGGGACTTCTCAGAAGCAAAATAAGGAGGCCTTCATCTTGGGTTTCAGGAGAGCTCCCAGTAAAGGCTCCTCTTGTTTCCTTAAATAAACGTCTTCAGCTCCATCCTCCAGAGGCATCTCGGAGTGCCCCTCTGGGGCTCTCACGAAACAAAAAGGGCTCTTGTCTGATAGCACTTTTAAAAAGCAGTGATTTCTCTTAGCCTTCTCTTAACTGTCGGGTAATCGGCCATCATCTCGCTCAATACAAGCCTTTGGTTTTGTTTGTTTATTTTTTAATTGAGCTAAATACCTCTTCTGCTTTCCCGCTGCCTCTGATCTCTGCTGGAGAGAGCAAATCTTTGCAGCCTGGAACATCACACGTTTCTCTGATGGCTTTTGGTTCCCATATGCTCTGGTTCAGTAACAGTTTTGGCTGATCGCTGTGACAGCAAAACACCTTTTTTATTTAAGCTACAGCTTTCTAGAAATATGTCTTTGGGCTTAATCAACGTATAACCTTCAGCAGTTCTTTGAAACCTGGGATCTAAAAGCCATGAATGTCAGAAACACTTTACGGCTTGTGGGAGTCTTTAGCACTTCTGACAGATAAAAGTGGAGGAGGAAGCCATCAAAAAATACACCAAATACCGGCTGGAGCGGGATTTTTGCTGGTAGCTGACAGTTGGGTCCCTGCAATGGAAAGGACAGGCTACCGAAAGAAGAACTTATGACTAAGAAACCAGAGGGTAATGTAGCGCTGAGCGTAAGGCGGTGAGCAGCTGGTTGGGTTTATGCAGTATATGCTGCGCAGGCTGTCGGTGTGCGCTGAGCTGAGGCACCCTTTGCTGGCAGAAACAGTCCTCTGCTGAGGGGTCTTTCGGACGAGAGAGCTGTCGGTTTACTGTAGGAATAGTAGCGGAGTTGTTATTTTTAAGAAGAGAAGAAAATTAGACTAAATTACAGTAAAATGTCAGCAACTGCTGAAAATAGAGGAGAAGCAACAGTGTCTCTGGCATTTTTGCAGCCACGCAAGCACACGCAGCAGGAATAGTTCCAGTGTGCAATTTCCATCAGCTTCAATTACTACCTTCGCCTGTTTTTAAATATTTAAAGTTTAATGTTTAATTTTGGATGATGCTGCATAACAAGAATCAAAATACGAGAATTCACATTAAAGCTTCGGTTGCAGCAAGCGCGTATCAATAATGCAAGCGGGACGGGACTGAATGGCCACGGTCTTCCAGGAAATCTTTTCCATTTCTCTTGTGTTCCCTGTCTAGACAAGATTTATTAAACAATCCTCTGAAGGGATTGTCCTTCTCCGCTACCTTTTATTATTGGTGGGAGCCAATTTGAGTCTCTCTCTGTTGTGCGAGGGGCCAGTTCCCTCGTGTGATTGATGAGCCGGATGGGAAGTGATTAGACTTTTACAAGCCCACTCTGCTTGGAACAATACTACCAGGAAAAAAAAAGGCTATTCTTCAAATTTCAGATTCATTGCCTATTATTTTTGAACTTCAGTTTCTCTTTCCTCCTCTTTGACATATCCTCATTTTTCTGGCTTACTTTGCAAGATAAGTAAGGAGAGAGAGTGGAAGACCTGCATGGTGTAGCCGATAGAGGTAACTGTAGGAGGAGAAGCTGCCAGCTGTTGTGGGCAGTCTTGCTTTTTTTCTTTATTGTTGTTATTTTTTATGAAGACCAATTGTGATTTGCTCTTGATAGACTTCCCCAGAGGTCTGCCTTCTTCAAAGAGAGGCAATAAACTGGGCAAGCTGTGGAACAAGCCTGGTAGGAGGAAAAGTAGGACGGGTAGGACATATGTGCTGTTTCCCTAATTAGAAAGGGGAACAAACCGCAATCCCTTACATTGGGGCTGTCAGTGTGAAACCCCGTTGCCCTCTGCCAAAGAGCATTTCCTGGGTCGCTCCGTGGTTTGCATGTGATGATGGCTGAGCAGAGACTTTTCTTCCAGGATTGTCAGCAAACCTGATGTCTGACTATATGTAAACAAGCAGCTTTGCTCCTGCATGTGATTGGGGTCTGGGAAGTCTTTTTAGAGGCAAAAATCCAGGTCTCCCCATCTTGTTCTTGCTCACACCCAAGCCACCCATTCGACTTTAGCACATGGTTGTTTCATCTCGCGTTAAGACCTCTGCTCCTTCTCTTCTGGGTGCCTGGCAGAGATTTTCATCCTGGAAGTATAAGGTGGTGCATAATCAACCTTGCCTCTAAGATTCCTAATTTAATTCTTCTTGTTTCTATTCAGAGGTTTCCACCTATTTTTTTTTTTTTTTTCAAAGTCTTCCTCAGGGGGCCTCTCAAATTTATTCACTGGAGCAATGGCAAATTGAAACCAGACGGCTGTTTTCCTTTAGCATCTCTGAGGACCCCTGATGCAGGCTGAAATATATATACTATATAGCAACCAGCTATTAAAGTGAACAGGGGAATCCTATTCCCCTGGTAAAAGTCAAATGAATTATGCCATTTTAGCTTTAAAACTGAGCTCTTTATACACACACCAGAGCCTCAGGGGACTGTCCCCTGTCAGGGCTGTTAGCTGAAAGTCATCACTGAGGCCAAAACGAGGTGATACCCAGTCCAGCACCTTTGGGGAAAAACATGCTGGAGGGATGAGCGTGGGTACTTCTGCTCATGGCTTTGTGGCAACTCTGTGATGTGAATTAATCTTGTTAAACTGGAGGGGAGCTTGAGGCGTGGGTGCTTTTTTGGTGGCAGAAAGGTTGTTTCATCAGTATTTGTCCTGCTATAGATAATAAAGCTTTTGCAATAAGGAAAAAAAGGTAATGGATGATGTTTTACGAATGAGAGACCAAATAGTGGCAGCAGTCACCTGGGTGAAGGAGGTAGGAAAGGAGGATTTGTTACCAAGAGAAGCAAACTTCTGTAAAAGCCAGAGCTGTGCAAATAATTGATACTTCAGCTGGGTGACTGAACTGGGAAAGAGTTAGGAAAGTCATTTGGGGTTGGCCCAAGTGAGATACCTTTTTCTCTTTTTTTTTTCTCTCCTCAAAAGAAAAATACTAGAAAATGTTGCTTTGTAACAATTGAAAATCTTCTGTTTAGGTCAAAGTTCTTAATTTGCTTTCAAGAATACTTTCTGAAAATCTACGAAGCAATGAATACCTTGATCTTTAAAGTGAGTTTTTTCTTCCCCTTCCCAGGCAGAGCTTTTTGCCACATTCAAGATTAATATTCAATTTACTTTGGTCAACCAAAATTTGATTTTATTTTTTTTCCCTCCATGCTGATCTGTTTATACGTTGAAAACTTTCTCCAACCTAATAAGGATAGATTTTTTTTTCATGGCATTTCATCAAATCTGCCTTCTCTTCTCTGATTTACAATTTGATGGAAACAAGTTATTCGTAAAAATACAGGTCAGTTTTTGTTGTCCTAAAATGAGCTCTTGCCTCCATAAGAAATACTATAAATGAAACAAAACGAAGATCACAGATGTTGTAATAAAATTAGTAAATCTGTGTATCATTGAACTTAATTGAAATGATTGTAAATGGTGCTGTTACATTGTTTAATTATGTACAATTAACCCAGGAACTGCTAAGTCCCTGCTGGAGCCTTTTCTCTTAGATTTACAATAGGTCATGGCAGAGTATTTTTCTCATTACTGTCATGGAGGCACTAACTGAACAGGATCCGATCTCCCACATTGACTAATTTTATCCATATAAGTATAATTTATTTATGGACAAATAGTTCTTTGCCATTTTTAACTGGAGCTTGGAGCAGGCATAGAAGAGATGGTGGAATTTATAGTTCATTAAAGCATTTTCCATCAAGTGTCATCTGTGAAAACTGTTTTGGGCATATAAAGCAGGAACAAGATAAATGCAGTTTTGGTAAGTCTTGAAAATACTTTTCTTCTGGCCTACAACTAGCCAGCATGGCAAGGCTCTGGGGAGTTGTGCAAAAGAAGTCAGCAATGTTAGGGGTTTTTTTTTACATACATACTTATATTCATTGAGACTCCTTTGCCAGAAAACCTGGGAAATGCCATTCTTTGGTTTTGCTTTCAGAAGGTTTTATGGTTTCTCTCGGAGAGCTGCGGAAATGCTGGGAGCTGCAGAGAGGTGTTGCTTTGCTGGGTGAGCGTGCGGGCGGGAGGGTGTGAGGGGCGTCTGGCCCTTGCGAGGCTGAACTGACACCGTGAAGTCGCCCACGCGGGAAGGGTGGCAGCAAACATGGGAGGTTTCCAACCTTGAAATCCCCTAAATGCCAGAGAAGAATCCAGTCCTTGCAAAGACTGGCGTACTGATCTGGTGGATCCAAGGATTTTGCCTTGTTAAGTGTTTCAGAGCATTTGGGGGTTTCTTCATATTGATCATCCAAGCTAAACCCGCTCAATAATATGATAAATAATTTATTTGCTGACAGTTTTCCCAGCCTGCTCTGTATGCACCTCACATAGGTACGATGTGAAGGCTGAATGTGTGCTTCCTGGAGGTGAGCATCGCAGACAGGGAGGGCAGCAAGAAACAAGCACAAAGTTTGGCTGAAGCCTTTCCTGCGAGCTCGGCTGGCTCAGGCCTGTGCCGAGGAGAGGAGGATGGATCTGCTGCGGAGCCTGGAGAAAGCTCCGGGTGTCGGGGAGACCGGTTAGGGTAAGGGGTACACGCACGGTGCTGTACAGGGGGCCCAGCTTGTGCCTGGCCATAGCAGCTCTCTGTTACGTTTGAGCTTGAATGAGGTGAGTCTTCAGGTTCTAGAAAAGGCCAAACCACTCGACGTCTTTCTCTGCCCGTCTGTAACTGCAAACTCGGCACAATTTAACGTGTCCATGCTGTACCTATGGAGCTCGATGGGTACAAGGTGCAACTGTCTCGTCTCTTTGGACCGGGAGGTCCCTTTGCCTTAGCTCCTTTGTACACCCTCCACTGTGCTTCTAAAACTGGGCATTGCATCAGGTGGGGTAACAGCACAACAGAACTCACGCCAGTGGTTCCTGGCAGGCACGGTACCTGTGGACGTACTGGAGCTGTCTCAGCAAACACTGCCAGGCACGTGCAAGTTTATTCAAAACTGTTTCCATCAGCAGAGGAGTAAATTATTTATGATTTAATTTTCCTCTCTGTTTGGAGAACATTTATCAAATCAATCAGAGAATTCATTAGGTAATTATTATTTTTTCATTATTTGCCTAAGCCTTGGTGTATTTACCCCACACAAATAAAAAAGCCACTAGTAAATGGGATCAGGAGCTTGAAATATCCCATTTTCCTCCCTGTAGCGCAGAGGAGGAACCTGGGACTAGCTCTGTAGTGTGACAGCTAGAAATGAAGTGATATATAAGAAGTGGCGGGATGCTGTCGGGTGTCATTTGTCATCCGTGGCCTGAACGAGATCGCCTCTGCTCTGTGCTGGTGGATGGCCAGAGATGATTTGCGCCCCATTTCACGTGTGTGCAAGTGAGGCACCAAGAAGTTATAAGTCAACACATATGGAAGGCCTCGAGCAGCTGCGACCCCCCGGCTTAATCCTGTTTCACAGGGTCCCCGGTGTCTTTGGTAGCGTCCTGTCCCACATGGCATCAGGTCTCACCTCCACCATCTTCTGGTGGTGCTTGTGGTTGGAGCTTCCCAGGGCAATACCAGCCACCATTCCCCTGCTCTTTCATCAAGAGGATGCTTGTTTGTTTTTTTTTTTTTTTTTTTCGTTCAGACTGGCTCATCGGGTGGTTTTGCCAAGGACAGCCCGGTGGTGGGTGGCCTGGCTGGCCACTGGGCTTGGGGATGAGGAGCAGCGGGGACGGTGCTACTCCTGCACCACATCTGCCAGGCTGGCTGTGCCTCCATGCTTTCAGATCCCATGGTTTCTGTGGTTTGGGATTCCCCGCTCCCTGACCTGGAGTGGCAAGGAGAAAATGTGTTCCTGCAGGGTGAGGTTCTCTCGGGTGCACAGGCAGCTTCCCCAGTGAATAGGGGAAATCAAAACATGATACTTCCTATTTCCCGGCATGGGGCAGCACCTGGGCCAGACCCTGTGGTTGGATGAGAGTGGGTGAGGATGGAGGGGACGGGGAGACTGCAGCAACACACGCTGCATCATGTCAACTTCAACTGCTGTGCAAAAAGCAGGAGGTCCAAACGTGCTCCAAGAGCATCCCAAGGTGGGGGGCCAGGGTGGGTTTGGGTTTCAGAGTCTTTTCCAAGACGCTGACCCGTGCAGGCTGAGGGGATTGCTGGGAAGATGACGCTGCAGCTGCCAGCATGGTGCCTGTACCCCACCTCGCCTACTTTATGGGGTTTATTTTCAAGTAAATGTTGGGTTTCATTCTTACCAGTTGCTTGCAGTGTCCGAGGCATCCCTGCCGCAAAGTTAATGAGGAAGCTTTGTGGTGTGTTTTTTTTCCAGGTGACCCAGCTATTCTGAAAAGTAGTAAGGGCCGCTGTACAAAAATGTATAATGTATAATTAATGCAATAATTGTATAATTTTATTCCCCTTTTCATCAGAGATGCTTTACACAGTGCACGTATTAAATATGACTATGGTGCTGTTTCCCAAGACAACTGCTGGAAATGAGTTAGGAAGACCTCAATAGGCTATTCCACTTAAACATTTTCTTTACAAAATAAATACAGGCTGTCTTGTGAATAAGAATGAGATTAGCTGAAGTCCTTAATTAGTATGACTTTTTAAAAGGAAGCTGTAAATGGAATAACTCACTACATATGGCATATTAATTTTTTTTTACTGTGAAATAGTTTTCATTTTTTATAATTTACTCTCTGTTGCTGTTAAAAGCCTTTCGTAAGTTCAGAACTTCTTTCTTGGTGAGTCCCTTCTGTCCCTTTCTAGCTTGTTTCTTTTGCTCCCCTGTCATCCATCGTCCTGCTCCCGGGTTTTGGACAGGCACGATATTATAACTGTGCCCAAACAAATCTCTGTCTCCCTCCAGCCTTGTCCCTCTCAGAGTTTTCTATCGCCTTAGGGTTCAGCTCGGTGACCAGAGCTCAGTGTCCAAGGCAGCCAGCTTTGACCTGGAGTAATCCAATAAATTAGACAACGATCCCAGGGCTGGAGGTCTCTGAAGCAAGGAGAGCTCGGTGCTGCCACTGATTTTCTCTTAGTGTGTGAGCATCGCCGGTGCGTGCCCTATCATAGCATCTCTTGTCCTAAGTCCTGACAGCGATCTGCAAAACTGAAATCCTGAAATAGGGTACAGAAAAGCTCATGGGTCCTTTGCGTTGGCCTGTTGGCCTTGTGTTTGTTTGTTTTCCTTATGTAGTTCAGTTTGGGAATTGTTAAAATACATGTTGTAGGATGATTAAAATGATCCTTTATGACAGACCGAAGGGGTTAATCTCAAGTTAAAAAAGAATACTTTTGAGAGGTTGTTTCAGAAAGAAACAGAAAATTAGATGGTTTAGACTCATAGCTTTTCCCTAAAGCTTGGAGCAATTTGTTTAAACATTGATTTTAACATTTATTTTTCTACTGGATTTTTTTTTCCAGTGGCTTAATTTCCATTCCTTGTCTGGTGTGCCTGTTAATTTTGCACGCTATCACAAGCCTAATTCTTCTCTGTTTCAAATGAATATCATATAAATTAATTGCCATATGATTACCATGTAATTACATTGTGACTCATGACAGTTTTAGACAAAGTATCATAGCTACATTTTAAGAAATGATAAATGTTTGACTAATGTGTCAGAAAAATGTAAATATATTGTGATTATTGTGGCACTCTTAAACACATTAATTCTCTCCCTAGTTTCTGTAAGCTGTCAGTCATGCTGTGGCAAAGAGCAGTCAATCTGAGCACCTAAATTTATCTGTGTTTAGGCAACGTTTAGCATTTGGGAAGGTTTTTGCACCAAGGGCCAGGGAGGAGGTAGGTGGCCTGAGTTGCACCGCAGGATCTTGTGTGACGCTCTTGAGACCTGTATCTTCCACGTAAGCTGCTTACTAAATAAGTTGATCCTGTTACACACCTCTAGCTACCTTTTGCTGTATTTCACAGCACATGCACGATTTTATTCCAGCTCAGCCCTGGGGGCTATCAGTTAGTTTTCACTATTTGGGGGCTCTCCTAGCCTGCCTTGTGTGCTTGCCGGAGCATCTCCGCTGCCCAGGACCTCGACGCCGGCCACGGGACTGAACGTGGTTGTTGCCATTAGTGCTCTCAGCTGTTTCGTCTCTGTGTCTTTCCCTGCCTCCCGCTCTCTCCTGTTCTCCAGAGCTGCAGAAAAATCTAGTTAATTAGCATTTAAGCATGCTCCTTCGTCTATGGTGGGGCACTGATTGGAAACTAAGCCCAGCATTTCACCTGAGGCGCAGGGCCCTGGGGAAGCCCTGCGGGCGGGTGGGCGGTGGGAAGGCGAGTTGCTGCTGCGGGGTGTTGGGGTGGGAAGGGATGCAGCAATCCACAGCTGTGGCTGTGGAGGGGAGTGGATGCTGTGAGCAATCCAGCTGCTGATGCTCTCAAAGGCTTGGCTGGGACGAAGCTTTGGCCGCCCAGCGCTGATGGTCTTTTCTGACACTGATCTGTGGGAAAGAGACCTGCTCTGTTAACGGTCAAGAGGTGAAGTTCCATCCTCCGTTGAAAATTAGGAGTGTTTTTCACCATATTCACTAAGTAGCTCTTCAGTAAGTCTTATGGTCAATGGAGAAAGGGGCAAACCTTTATAACAGCTGCTGTGAGGTGTCAGACAGACTCCTGTTGATGGTAAAAACATGTTTAGCATGGAATTGCTTAAAATATCATCTTTAGTTTCAATTGCTCTGAGCTCTGTAAAGGTATTAGGAAACATAACAGCCGTGCCAGGGAAGTCACTGAAAGCCAGATAATGGATGTTTGGTTTAAATTATGAATGCCATCACCACTGATCTTGTCTTATCACTTAGAGTGAAGTGTCCTTAGCAAGACAGCAAGATTACAAAAGAGCACTTTGCTGTTTTTCAGCGTTCTTCCGTGCTTGTATGTCACCACCATACAAGACAGTCGGGGTAAAGTGCAGTTATCTAGACCTGCAGTGATGCAGAGAGCTTTTTGTCTGTGCAGGTGCCAGCACACCGGTGCAGGGATTGGGGCTGGGACACCGTCCCCTTATCTCGTCCCCCTCTGCATGCCGGCAGCTGCTGCTCTGCGCTTGCTCCTGCCTTTGCAGCATGCCCCTATGCTACTCGAGGGGCTCTCCAAGGATTTAGAAGGATTTCCCAAGCAATTTCAGAGTTGGACAGATCTGGTTATAAGACCCCCTCCTCTGCATTTGATACTCTGCTCTAGGGATTTATTTTTTGTCTGGATTAGCAGGCCAGTTGCTGATGCTTTCCCAACCAAATGAAGCAGCCATCACTTGCAGTGATTCGCTCTACTGAGCCAATGGGACAATGTCCCCTGCCCATTTAAGGTCCTGGCAGAAGACTAGTAGAAGTTGACAGCAAATAAACAGGCAAATCCAGAAAAAAAAAAAACAACAACAACAACAAAAAAACCAACAAAATAAAAACAAAACAAAACAAAAAAAGGTAAGATGTGGAGTTTGTGAGAAGGGAAAGGGCAAGGGAGGTATTTCTAGTGCATTTATAGGCTGGAAATGATCAGCCCTGTGACTTAGGGTCCCCCTCCTTGATGCTGAGTGTCAACCAAGTCACTCATCTACCTCTGATGAGCTTTAAAAAGGAGAGGCTGTAGCTAGCCAGGCTGTAGGCATTTCCGAGCCACCCCTTTACAGCTATCCAGCTGAAAACCATTGTCTCCATGCCCTATAAACCCACCTCTAGAGAAACTGTTTCCAATCTGTAGCCACAGTAAAAATATAATCAAGTTGCCCTAGTTCTGGCAGGTGTGAACTTCAAAAGCCTGCACAGAGTTTGTTTAAATATTAACAGAGTCAAACATGGGCAGTTTCTTTCCCCTTCCTCCTTGCTCTCCTTTTATTAACTGAGAAAAGTGGGGAAGAAAATAAATTGAAAGACTTAGTTAATGCAACATGTGACATTAGAAATTGCCTTAATAATGAAATGCATGATTAGACCAATTAGAGAGGTAGGGTGGAAATTCTGTGTGTGTAGTTAATGCATGCTTAGCATACACAGCCCTTAAAGAAAGAGCCGATAATCATCAAGGAGTCAAGAGAAGAATTGTGTGTTTCAGTGGCTCCAAAACTCTGGTTTGATGGCCTTCTCTGTGGCCAAAGCCAGGCCACCTTTGTCCTCCTGATTTTGATTTGCACTAAGATTACTAGTTCTCTCCTTTCTTACATTGTTCTCATTGTAAATCTAGCATTTCATCTTTTTCTCTTCCCTTGCATTTCTCCTTGCTGCTTCTCCTCTGCTCCTTCCCCAGAGAACTGGCAGCGTAGCCTTCAAACACCATCACAGGTTGGTCTTGCAATTAAAATCCCAGTTTGCTTTCCAGAGGCGTGGTAGCTTTGCTCAAACATAGCACAGCAAGCTGCCAGGTGAAGTCAGGACTGGGGGCAGCCCCTCAGCTGCTGTGGGTGAGCACAGCTCCCTGGTTTTCCCAAAAGCGCACAGATTTACCGCGGCTGATCATCTGCGGGCTCCACTCCTCCCAGGTTCATGACAAGTGGTAATTTAGATCATCTTTGCTGCGTGATACTTAATGGGCAAAAGCTCTACTTGCAATCCATTACTCTTCCTCGGCCACCATTCCCACGTTGAAATCTTTATACTCACAGATATTTTTAAGATGTATGGTAATGCATGATTTCTGGCATTAGTGCCAAGTGTCTTGAAGAGATTTCATTTAGATAAATTATCAGCTAGATATGAATAAGTAAGGAGGAATAAATCACAGAAAATCAGCTGTTTCAGCCAAATGGGTATTTTCATATCTATGATATAGTCCAGAAGGAAAATTCTGCTTTGTTGTTTTTTTTTTGTTTTTTTTTTTTTTTTTTTTAACTGAACAAGGCAGTGCTAAGGCATAGTAAAAGACATAGGCCCAACGGTGTGTTTAAATACAGTTTTGTGGGCTAAGTTTTAAATTCTTTTTTTATCTATACCTTTGAGAAAAGACATTGCTGTTTCAGTGAGTAGATTGAAAATGAGCTTTTTCGAACGATTGCCAGTCTTTTCTGCTAAATGTGGTGTATGGCTTTGGGAAAGTTTAGACCATATCCTGTGGTTGATGCCACGGATATGTGATCACAACCATATGTGCCTGAGGTATGTACAGCAATTGTTTGCCTGGAAAAGCAATATTCAGAGACTATTTATGTGCTTGTAGAGTATATGCACGTGAATCCTGCTGGAATGCAGTGTATTTGTCCCATCCATGTAGGATCACCCATTTCAGCAAATCATTCCTTCAGTCATCGCATACCAAAAACTTGAGAACTGCTGATCTGCACCTTGGAGAGTTTTATCCTTCCCATCCTGCTGCACTGAACGTGTTTGATGCCGCTGGTCACTGTGGATAACCCCAGGGAGGGGCTCCTCCGTTTTTCCTTGAACAGTCTTCCCTTTCTTCACCTCATTTTTTTCCTAAATCCAGACCACGTGCTCAGAGTCCCTTTCCTGGGGTGTTGTGCCCATAGCTCTTTCCCCAGGAGGCTGTTGCCATTCCAGTTAACTTTTGGTGTGTTCTTCCATGAAGTAGTGAATTAGGGATTTTTTTAAACTTCTGTTGTTGTTAGGAAATGTTGGTCCTGCCCAGTCAGCATCTTTCACAGAAATCTGTCAGTATGGGCTTGGGATTTTGTGCAAGTCTAAACTTAAAACTCATTTTTTTGATCTCCGAGCAGCTGAAAAATAGAAACGCTGCTTTCCAGCCAAGTCTATTCACATTACCTTATATGAACACAGTAGCACTAACATCATGGTAAATGATGTTAAGATGCAAGAACAGGCTATGAAAATTAATTCAGTGAGGTATGCTGGGTAGCTTTGTTTTAATGTTGCTATTAGCGTGCATGATGTGAAATACACCTATTTCTCACTGTAGGCAAGACTCAAAAGTGGATGGCGAAGGAGGAGGGAAAAGTTAAAATCTAGAACAGTTTTTAACATAGCCCTTTGTATTAAATTTGAGTGTTCAGCGTGTGCAGCTGTACATTTTTTTACATTGTTCCTTAAGACAACATGTTTTCTAGACTGCAATTTCTCAGTGTAGTATATTTCTTACTGGTTGGTCCCTGCTTCTGTGCGAGTTTTGTTGCTCCCCCCACAGTGTGATTAAGCTGATGGTCATAGCAAAGTTTTACTTACAGAGCTCTTCTTTGTCCCCAGGAAGGCATGAGCATTATCTTTGTAACAAGCCCCAGTCTGAGGGCAGAGGCAACATTTCTACTGTGCTTCTCGTGGGGATAGTTCAGCCTTTCAGATATTGCCCATCACTTTGCAATACCAGGCACTGTCAGTTCTCTCTTCTGTTTTCTACTAGTGCATTTTCAATTACAGGTCCATGTTGGTATATCCTACTTGAGGGCTGTTCTTTAGGTTGATGGGGGTTATGCATAAGCAGGTGTAAATGAAGATGCTGTATAGAGTAATAGGATATTCAAGGGCTTCATTTTAGGAGTACGGTGGCGAATGAAAGAAGGGTTACAGAACAGAATAGACCTGTGAGTCAGCTTAGCCACAAGAAAATACTTGACACAACAGGAAAGTAGGGAATTAAAAGTAACGTGCTTATCTCAAGTACAGTACTTTCTGTGCAAGAGCTAGCAGTTGTTTAAATAGAGTGAATTTAAATTATACTGCCATTTGGCACAATAGTACTTAGTCTAATTTTATCAATTACAGTATAAACCTGTCAGGAAGAATGCTGATTAGGAGCACACTGTTTGGCTAGGGAGTGACGTGGCAGGTTCAAATAGGTGCTAAGTGCCTGGTTATTAGCTTTATTAAGTGGAATGTTTTGCATATAACGTTGCCCAAAGGCTTCCAGGTTTAAAGCAAGCGGGTCAGTGTGTGTGCACGTCTGTGCATCCACGCACACACCCAGCTTGCTCCAGGTGATCTGGGTAAAGGGAGGAATTCAAGTCTGGAGGTGTCAGAAAAAAGGTGGCTCCCACTGCTGTAGTTTCGCTTTCGTGTCTCCGATGTGATGTAATCCCTGCTGCGCTGTGATGCAATTCTTGCAGTACGCTTGCTCTTCCTCTCTGGACTTCGGTTTTCCCGCCGTGCCTGGGCAGTGTCGACGCACACTAGAGCGAGTACTCAATATTGCTGCTCTTCCCAATCTTAGCCATTGGCCAAAGTTCTGTCTAGCAGTATTTGTGTCTAAGAAGAGAGTTGGATTTTGAAGACAGGTATTTTTAAGGCTTGTTTTCCCAGCTACACTGATCTGTATGGGAATCGCTGAGGATTTAGGCAGCCCTGTTGTGGTGCGCTTTGGTGCGCGCCGGTTTAGGACATGTCCTCCCCCAGCTGCCCGTCCCACCGGCAGAGCCCCCTCAGCCTCAGGATGTAGCTACTCGGCTTTGTTGGCCAAGGTTTGAGTGAATGCCCACCTCCCTTGGCAGCGCAAGTGAAGAGCCCGCGTTCTCCACCTGGGATGTGTCTGGGTTGCAAGCGCTGGCCCCTTGTCACCTACTGCTGCCGCCGCTGCTGCAGGGCCGTGGCACAGACGGGCTGGCTGGACACGTCCAAAGCCTCAAGCAGACGCAGCGAGACTCAGGAGGGACCATCTGTCACTGCCCAAAGCCCTTTTCCTCTGAACGCAGAAGGCATTTCAAAAATCAGAGGAGGTAATTGCTTTAGTTACTCTTCCAAGCTTCAACCCAGCAGTCACTGCTCAGCCCAGCGCGTGCTGTCCTTGCATGGGGCCGGGCTTTCTCCAGTTACAGGGGCTCTTGCCTTGTATTTCTGCTTCTTCCTCAGTTTCTCTGGGGGTCTTTGGCTTCCCACGCAGATGCTGTCCCTCACCGCGCCAGCAGACCTTCCCCCCACGCAGCAGAGACATGGACGTGCCTTTTATTTTAGTGGCATCTGCCACGCTCCGGTCACTGGCCCCAGTTGCTTTTCCCGTTTATCCCAAAGGAGGGGCAGCGTCTGTCCCCACTGGTTTTAGCATTTAATGTCTCCAGGCCTCCTGCCTCCCCCGTGGCGGGAGCTGGAAGGTACGGCGTTGGCCGAGGCACACTGCCACGCATTAAGTGGTGGAGATGGAAAGAAATACCTGGCAGCTGCCTCTTTCTCCAGCTCTCTGCACAACCTCATAGACTGAATGGGCAATGACTCCCTTTGCCTTGGAAAATAGCAGTCTGACACGCTGGTGAGGCCTTGATGTTCTGATGGAAATCATGCTAGGTGCTTAGCATAGATGTATGTGTCAAGATGGTTGAGATTTTTTCTTCTTTTTTTTTTTTTTTTTCTGTAAAGGATGAGATTTCTGCTTAAAAATAATAGTACTATGGGAAGTGCTGACGTGCTGTGAAAAAAATTCCCTTTGCGTGGCAGGTCTGAGGAATCCCCTCTTTTCCCATGTTGGTAACTGGAAAGAGTTATGCATGAAGAGGTAAACAGGGTCCCTGTCAACAATTTAGCTTACTTCTACTCCTCAGTTACAGCTTTACAAGAAAAGGCCTTTTCAAAATTGCTTTTGTTTTTTTGTTTTTTTTTTTTCAGGATAGAGCATGTGAATATGTGTGTGTCATCCGTGAAAGCTAGATTAATTTACCTAATCTTGGAATGAGTCTGGTGTGGCACTCTCTAGCTTGACCACTGCCCTTGTCAAAGCAATGGTGCCATGACCAAGAAACCCAACCAGCAGCTTACAGTCTTTCCAGCTAAAGGAAGGAGTTGCAGCCAGGACATAAAAGGAGGAAGGATTGGCACAGGGATGCGTTTCATTTTTGCCACTCGCCACACCTGGTGTACTTGCCATCCACGCAGCTGAAGCGCTGCTTACCCCGCTCTTCCCTGAGCCTCTCTGTGTGGAGTGCTCTCTCTTGCCTTACTGACCCTAAATGGAGTCACTAAATTATAGCGGGGTTTAAACTCGGCGTTATTAGCCCATTCTTGTCCTTGATTTGGCTCATGTGTGCCCCTGGAGACCTTCGTCACAGGTAGTGGAGTTGCTGGAGCGTGGTTCGGTTGGCCCCGGCAGCGCTCCAGGCTACACCCATCGTCTGGGGCTATCGGTTTTCTGGAGCTATAGGGCAAGAGAGGGCCCCACTGAGATCTTCCAGTGCACAGAAACCTTGAAACCCGGCTCTCTAGTACTGTATCTGTGCGTGCCTTAATTAATGAGTACCACCTGGCTGGCTGTGGGGGCCCCAGCCAGATCTGGTGCAGCTATTGTTTCCAGGGTGAAACACACAAAAAGCCAAAAACTTACTATTTTATCAAAATCCTTTTAGTATGAATCACAAAAATTGAGTGTTTCCTAATTTTATTTGGGTGTCTAACCACTCCAATCCCAGTACTAGCAATATTGACTGTGTCCAATCTAAATAATTTCTAGAACCACAAAAATACAGATCCTGATTTGATTTGGATGTATTACAACCCCTATCCTAATCCCAATACTGGACGTACAAGCTCTGTCCAAACTAAATGATTTATAGAATTTCAGTAAATACGTGTAGGTGCAAAAGGCCAGATCTGCTGCCAGTATAAATTAGCTGAGCTCAACTGATGCCAATGGTGCTGTGCAAGGTTTTATCTGCTAAGCAGCTGGTTTCTTGAAGTTGGGACCCCACGAACTTAACCTTCAGTATGATTTCAGAGGGCGCATAGTCCCTGTGCATCTGTGAGTACTGACAGGCTGCGCCCGAGTTTTTCCCATGTTATGTCAAAAGGTTAAGTAAATACAGAGGCACACTTAAGCTTGCAACCTGTGTATTTGAAGAGACCGTTCTTGAAACTACCACCAACTTCACCAGGAGCAAAATCCTCAGCTTTGTGAAATTCAGTGGAAAATTGGCTTCAAGGAGCATTAACTCAGGTTCTCGGTGAATGTCTGTCTTCTTTATTAAGAGCAGGGAAAGAAAAAAAAAAAAAAAAAAAAAAAAAGGAAAAAAAGAGGACCTTTAGATACTAAAGTCAGTTTTTTATTTTCTCTACAAGTTTGAACTTGCCTACTACCTGGAGTATTTTACTATTTTATTTATTGCTACTGAGGCAGAACTAGATTTAGTCTTAATACTAGGCTCCAGATGGTTTTTAGAAGGTGATCACATTTACAGACCTGAGATTTGTGCATGGCTGCTTCCCCCTCCATGCCTTACAGCTAAACCCCGCTCTCTCAGATGCGTGCTCCTGGAAATGCTTTATGGCATTTCACAGTTCCTGTAAAGGAAAAGATCTTTTTCTGCAAAGCCTGTGGCATGATTTTTGTTTCCACCAGGCTTCCCCCTGCCAGTGTGAGATGGCAGCGTAATTTTTCCCAGCACCCGGGCATGCGTGCGTGTCTCGGTGGCACGGGGGGCGACAGCCAGCTCTGCAGCCTGGTCTGACTTTGCCCCGGGGGTCTTTGGAAAGGTGAATTTTTTTCATCCAGTCCTCCAAAGTCCAGTGGGGCCACAGAATCTCCCAAGCTGCCAGCAGGGGCTGAGACACCCCGAATAGCAGGCGTTGTATGCTGTACCCAAAAGGCAGCTCAGCTGGGGATTGGAAATGGGGAGTGATGCTTTTAGATCATTTGGTTTGTGCTTTATCAAATGATTCTGAAGTACGTGATCTTAAGATGAGACTTTTTGCTTCTCCAGATCAGTTCAGTGTCAGAGGATCATGTAAAAATGCAAAGGACTCTCTTGTTCCCTCCTTGGAGCCTGGAGCCCCTGTGTGGGTGCCTGCTGCTTCTCCCATGGTGCGGGAGAGCTGGGGTCAGGAGCTCCCTTGTCTGCTCTAAATCCTATTTAGCTTGATACTGCGTGTGATAATTTTATTTTAAACACCATAGTACAGCAGTGGGTTATTCTGTAAGAGGGCCGTGTTATGCAGCCTGTGGCTTTCTCTTCCCTGTTTGCTTTTTCTTTGCAGAGACAAGCTATAAACCTAGCTTTTTACACTACACGTAATACAGGAGCATCCGTGAAGGCAGGATCTGCCTTTCCAATGCCATCTCTCTGTTCCTGTAACCCATCCTGCAAAGGTGTGCATATCCTGTTTTTCATTAGCAACTAGAAAAATCTAGTTTTAGCAAAATGTATGCAGAAGCTGTTTGCTTGAAGAGAGGTTTAGACTACCACAACTTGACTGAGTGTGGATACCAATGATGAAGAGTGTAAGGAAGCACATGTTTCGTTGTTTCTTTGTGTGTTTGGTTTTCAGCTTACTTGTGTTAAGCTTTTCAGTTTTTGCATCTGCTATATTATTTTGCTTTCATTTTTTAAAGTGTTCTATGTACAACTAAAGCCACATGAGGATGATCTGTTTTCTCCTTTTTGTTTCTTTCTGAGGCAATAAGACATCTGGCTGCTACTAGTGTGAATTATCAAGTCGCATCCTTTTAACCCTCCTCATCATTTTATTTGCAAAGTGCTCACCCGCTGAGATACCGGGGGCCATGTGCAAACAGTTTAAAACAACATTGGGAAATAAACGGCATGGGCAAAAATGATGAGATGTTTTTTAAAGCTGAAAAGCTGTGAACGCTGCAAAAAAACATGTTGTTGGGGAGGAGGGAGAGAGAGGTCAGGTCAGTCCAGCATAGCTGCAGAGACTGAAGCTGACACTCCTTCCAAAAATTAAGCGTAAAACTCAGCTTTTTAGCAGCGGGTGGTGACCCCAGCGGGCACAGGGCTGTGCCTGTAAATCTTTTTCTGAATTTAGCCATACTATAGGAAAAAGTGTATCCCTGACCATTTGGGGAGTGGGACCCCACTCACTGCCAGCACTGCCGGGTGATGCTCACTGCAGGGGAAGACATTTGGGGGAGTGGGGAGACCTTTGCACGATGGTGTCGTGTCCGTCGGGGTTCAGGATGTACCCGCTCCAGCAGCGTGTGCCAGGGCATTCTCTCCAGAAGCTCTGCTAAAAATGAAACTGCTCTAATAAAGCCTGGCTGTCTGAGGTGCAAATGTCGCTCGTGCACAGTCCTTGGAGGATGTGCAAGGATCCTAAACAAATGAGCTGGCTGGCTGTGTTTGTGTGCCACATCTGCCAAATGGCTTTTTTTGGGGGAAAGAGTGCTGCCAAAAAAGCCCGAAACAACAATATGTTGCCAAGACGTTGAACTTTCTGTCCCAGCTCCAGCAGATAGAGATATCAAGAAAGAAACGACGCCGTGCTGGTCGCTGCCGGTTCGTGATGCTCCTGCTCTCCCTTACTCAGGTGTGAGGCAGCCCGAAGCTCCCTCGGGGCCAGCGTGGAGCTCGCCGGGGTGGCCACACGGGACCGTGGCTGCGCCCGAGCCGTGCCGTGACCCGGGGCTGCGGGGTGGATCAGAGGGCGGGAGGGCTTCGGCCCCCGTGCGCTTCTTTTCAGCTCTGTTTATTGTCTTGCAGCACTGCCTTGTGCTCTCACAGTAACTCCGCAAAGAGCTGTGTAGAAAATAAATAGGAGTTTTTATGGAAAGTAAGAAGGTGTTAAAACAAAGAACACATCCTTCATCTGTATGATGTAAAAATAACTTAAATGTCGGAGAGTTGCCAGTAGATGAAGAGAGACACCCAAAACTGATCACGGGTTTGAATGGCCACGAGAGCTGAGCCGACAGTCCCTCTGTCCAGGATTAACGCAGTTTATCCTGAGCACTGTGGGAAGCAGCAGCAGCGGAGAGGATAAATGTTGGTTCTCCTGGTGCTTTCCCATCTGACAAAGCCTTCAAAGTCTCACACCTCACCCAGAAGTGTTAGGACTAACACAGGGAGGAGGCGAACAAACTCCAACCCTTCATGTGAGCAGAGTGCTCGGGTGGAAACCTGTCGCTGCGTTGGAGGGCGAAGAGCTGGGGGAGCAGGGCTGGGCACGAGAAGGACCGAGGCAGACTTCGGGGGATGGATGCTGAGCACCATTGAGTGCATTGTTAGTAATGAGGTAGATGCAGGTGTTGCAGAGACAGGGAGCCTTCAGGAAACAATCCAAAAAAATCCCTTCATGCCAACCTTCCATCCTCTGGATGTTTATTCAGATGCCATACAGTTTTAGTGATCCTCCCCGGGACAAATTTAGTCAGGTCCTTCAGGGGTTTTTTTGGGTAGAGATGAAGGCAAGCAGAGGCTTGAGCACTTCAAGGGCTGGTGCCTACAGCAAATGAGGAATTTTGCCCAGTAACAGCTTGAGCATGAAGACGAGAAATTTGGCTTTGCTATGGGTAGATGGCAGAAGACTCAGTGGGTAGGTCTGAAATTGGGGAATTTAATCAACATAGCAAATGACAGGTCTGATTTTAAGCAGTTGTCATTCTCTTCAAATGGAAATGGAGGGTTTCTGGTGCTAAGAAAGATGGAGAAACCCCCTGTGGAAAGCTTGGTAGGTGGAGGGGGAAAGTTAGTGCTGCTGGAGGATTGACTGCTTCCGAAGCATCTGGGGTCCATCTGCGTCACCAGGGTCTGCTCTGTCATCGTACCAAGGCGCTTTGCTCATATTTCTGTGTTATTACATCGAAAGAACTGTTTGATTACAAAGTATTGATTGAAGAACAGCCACGACAGCAAAGCGTGGCTGACAGGAAGTGAGAAATAATCCCAGAGTGGAAACCAGGCAGCTCAGTGCCACCGAAAACTGATGCATCCGGTATTTCCACCAGTGCGGTGCTGTAGACATTTTACAAGCATATTAAAATGTTTTTAGCCAAGAGAGCAAGAGGGGAAAGGCTATATAATAACATACGAATTATTTGAACTGATTGGAAACCAAATGAGCATTTTCCAGCCACAAAAATCAAGTGAGGAGACAAAGCAAATGAGACCTACAAGGCAGGCTAACAATCAAGATAAGTGCTAGAGATAACAAAAGTCTACACAGCATTACTGTGTACTGCACAGTCTTTGTTAGGAGATTTCCTGCATGCCACGAGAATTTGCCGATGCTGCTGTCTAGATTGAGTCAGGTTTCTCCAATAGTTATGCTGAGCTTATTATCAATGTTTTTCAATAGGGTGTTTAAAAAAAAGTGCAAAAAGTCCTTCTGATTTTTTCCTTGAGGTATAAAGTAACATAAAAATGAGGATAAAAACAATAACAGTTGGGTTTTTTTGTTTTGTTCTTTCCATTTTCTCCCTATTAGCATAATCCCATGATGTGGCTTGAAGTGTTTTAAAGGAGCAATTAATGATTCATTTATTTTTTACACAAATATTTCTCTGGCAGTTTCATATTCTAGGCAGCTTTTGGAAAACAAAACCAGTTTGAACTCAAGAGGAAAGAAGTTTAAACTGTTTTAAACAAATTAGCTTCTCCTAGGACCTTAACTACTGTACTCTCTTGGAATTTTAAATTAAATTGTTTGAATAAAGTATATGAGGTCCTTTTTTAAAAATGGAGGGGAAAAAAAAAAAGCAACCTCTGAAGCAAACCAGAGAAAAAGAAGATAATAGCGCTTGGAAAGCAACCTCTTGGCAAAGAGGAACAAGAACAGTGGAATAATTTAATTGCTCATCAGCTAATTATACGGTATTATAATGTTAATGTGTCTTCATCATGACAATGTAATAGGTATAGATTGAAGCATATGAAAAAGAAAGTGTTGATGCAGTAATTATAACTAAGAGCAGAGCTGTTAGAGTAATTATAACGCTTCATCAGGTAATTAACGTATTGTTCAACTTGAGACAGAGAACAAAGAGTGAAGAAGTTAAATATTGAAGGACATGCCTTCCCCACTCCGGGGCCGTCTTCCTGCATTTGCCGCAGAAGGTGATACTCCGTATTGATACTGTTATTTTCTTATTTCCTCGTACATGTTTTATGGAGCGGGGGAAGGTTGGTGGGGTGCATGCAGCAAAGCAGACCGGCGGCGTGGCAATCGTTACGTTAAGCCGTTTACCCTAAAGACCCTCCCCGATCCTCCGTGTTAGCGGACGGGGAGCTGGGACTGAAGGGCAGCGGATGCTGCTGCAGAATAACCTCCGCTCAAAGACACCTCATCGGCACGGGCAGAACTGGTTCGCAGAGGTCTTGGAGCGAAACCACTGCCCGAGGTGCATTTGAGTTTCTCCTGTCTGCCCGTGCGCCTGCTTTTGGGGTGCTGGGGGGTGCTGAGGGCATCCCTGCAGGGGCACAAATGGAGATGCAAAGCTGGCGCCCGGCGCTTCTGCTGCTCCTATGCCCGCGTCTTGCTCCTGCGGCCCCCAGAGCCCTGGGGAAAAGCATTAGCCTGCCTCTTGCTACAAAGCTCCAGGGCTGGGAATTTTGCTTAATCCTGTCAAATCCCTCCCCTCTCCCCGTGCCCAGCAGCCTGGTTTCCAGCAGGGAAGGTGGTGGGCTGCCGCCTGGCACACCCCCTCCGCGATCCGCAAGGCTGCGGCCGCGGCTGGGGGGGAATTGGTGCCGCCGTACGGCTTAAGGACTAATCGGTGGTTTCGTATTGATGTGCCCCAGAGAGGGATGTGAGTTCCAGCCCACCAGTGCAATTTGACTTGGGCCGTGGTGAAAAGCTGCTCGCGATTAAGGAACGAGCGGTGCTTGAGGGGGGTTGATGCATCTGGGTTTGATTTTTCATTTGCTGGCGAAATGCAGAGTCTTGGTTTCAGCTTTGTACAAAACTAATGAGGAAGCCCTTGTATCTTGGGTAGCAAGCTATGGCAACACAAACGTTACTTCTAAATATCCAGGTTTGTTTCTATTCTCCCTCCAAAGCAACAGAGTAGGAGCTTCTCCCTGTCTCCCACATCCTAAAGGAGTGCTTTAAGTTGAGAGACCTGTGCTGTAAACGTGTGGGTGCGCTTCACCATGAACATACACTTTCAGATGTGTTTATACTAACCTTGTATGATCTTATTCCCATCTCGATGTGCAAATTTTGGCACATCAGTACTTTCTGTTAAGGTATCTCCCACTCATGTCTATGCCTAAACCATGGCACATGCTAATAGCACGGGGTGGGTTTGTCCCCCATCCTTGGTCTGTTGGGACACCCTCGGCACCAACGCCTTCTGGAAAACTACAGTCTGCATGCCTCCCTGGAGAGCTGATGATATTGTTGACAGCATTTTTTTTATTTTTGTCATAACTTCCCTCCTTCACCTCAGGATAGTTTTCTGTTGAAACTCAAACTACCTCACACTGTTTGTCATCATCCACAGCATAATTTCTGATTAAATTAGGTCAATGGTGGGACTGCTTTGGTCAGTTCACTTAGTAATGTGCAGATTTGCACTTCAGTTTTATGCCTTACTACATTTTATTTAAGTGTTGCATCCCTTTGCAGGCTTTACAGTCATAAAGTACTGAGTGTTTGGTCAGTAAGAAACAAATGAAATGGTAAAATGTTATTTTAAGACAAATAATGTCACACAGCAGAAAGGAAGGTGTGCTTCTGGTGAAAGATGTGGAAATAGATACTGTTTGGTAACAGAAAGGTGGGATCAATGTAAGCAAGTGAGGTTTGAATGAGCTGAGCTGTGAGGAGCTTGGCTGCAAAGCTGGCCAGTGCAGGGCACTTGCTGGCTGCAAACCCGGAACCTATTTGGGTGAGATGAAGTCACTTAAGTGCAGTAAAGAGAGGGCTGAAGGGAAATAAGATTGCTGGTGGGGAAGGAAGAAACACAAAAGAGTAAAAAGAGGTACAATGGCTAAAAGGACAGATAGGTAAGGGTGAGTGAACTGAGCGTATGTTAAAAAAAATGTGAGTATCAGAGAGCAGAGGCTTTGGAGCAGGCTTCTGGTCATAATGAGGAGTGGAGTTTCGGGATGGAGGTTGTTAAATTTATAAGGGGGATTACGTACTATAATGTCAGCAAGAGGAAGCTACTCCTCGTCCTGCCTTCAAGGGATTTTTATTAATTCCACCTTGATTGGGAACAACATAAATGCACCATGCAGACAATGTTTTTTTTTGGTTTTTTTTTTTTTGATGGGGCAAGAGAGAGGAGCTGGAGTTCTTGCAGCTGCAGTGACTGTGATGTGCGGGTGTGTTAAACTCACTCTGCCTTGGGAGCAAAGTAAATAAATGTGATTAAAATCTCTTATATCTTTATCTGAAATTCCATCGTTTAGGACCTTGATTCATTGTTGTTTAATAACATAGTGTATACTAAATTCACCTATTAGCAGCATGCTGCGTTTCAGTGAATATATACTAACCTAGCGCAGCGTGTTTTCTCACTGAGTGATTCAGCATGGCTGAGTGGAGTTTGTTGCCCTCAAAACTGAATGAAAATCAGATGCCTATGTCTTTTGAATATCTGTGAAAAAATCAACCCTAAAATACAGTAAAAATGACACATTCTATATGCAACAAATTATAGACAAAATGAAAAAAAGCTATCGCATTAAAAAAAAGATTTTAAAACACTTCAATATTTTTCTAGAATGTATTTGCCTTGGTCTGCAGAAGAAACATTTTATTGAGCAGAATGATGTATTCTTTTGGCTGGCCCTTTTCTCTTACGAGATAGAAGTATGGGAAGTTTGTTCGCTGATAAAAAGTGCATTTCTCTGTCTCGTAAGGATTTACTTGCATTTCCATGAGCACCTCTGTTTCACAGAAGATGTGGTTTTTTAACAAGTCTGTCTGTTTAGGCTTCAGTGTGTAATATTGATAGTGCTCTGGAAAAGTTCCTTTAAGTGAAAGAGGAAGGCTTAGCCTGTGAGCGTGCAGGAATGACAGGCGGCCACAGGGTCTCTTCTCTTTTGCTGGATTGCAAGCCGACGCTGGGCGGGTAGCTCAGGACCAACCCAGTGCGCTGTTTCCAAGCGGGACAATCCCGTTCTCCGGTCAGGATGGGGCCCCTCGAGAGCTGCCGCTGTTCATCTCAGCTGGAGGCTCTGCGCTTAGCCTGGGGGTCCCAAAATCCCACCGGGGTGAAGCTGGCTGCCACGTTGCAGCCGCTTCAGCCGATATGAGCGTTCTTATTAATCCACCCAGAGTCACTTCTCAAAACTTGAGTGGATTCTTTCTGGAGGGTTCAACTTGTTTATATTTAAAAAATTTCATCATTCATTTCTTTACCTCTGCGTTTCTGGTTTGGGGCCAGACCTAGCAATGGGAAAGGGGAAAGGATAATAGGAGGGGTTGTTGGCAGGTCGTTCCTTGCAGGCAGCAGCGGGAGCAGCATGGAGAGGTGGCTGTCGAGGGAGCCCGTGGGGCTGGGGTGGGCAGCGGGGCCCTTCCCATGGGCAAAGCTCCTTCTCGTCCCTGATGGCGAGCAGAGCTCCGTGCCGCAGGCCTGCAGGGGTTGTGTTCACACCTTCAGAAGATTTGCTGTTATACTTGAGAACGCTCTGGTCGCCTTTTCAGCTGTGGGGGTCCTTACTGAGATCCTTTTCTAAACACATGAATTTAATGGTACCTTAGAGTGACAAGAGCCACAGTTAACTGGGCATTGGAATTCATTTTTTATGTCCATTTATCGGGTTTAAATTTGGTGGCTTTCGCCTCTTTTCAGTGACATTTTTATGTTTGGAGGGAGGCTGAACAGAGTTTTGCAATCCGTCTCCTCCCCACCACTTAGTCATGAGACTATTTTTATCGTTTCTCCTCATCCTTTCAGTGGTCACCCTTTTATTGCGCCTTTCCTTATTTTGGCTTTGCTCTTTGTAGTTGTGAACACCATGTCCTACATGGACCCCAACTGCCTATACACGCAGCGGGTTACAGCATCTCCCTGGTATTCACTCTCCCATGAATCCTCCTAATATTTTACGTTCTTTTCTGATTGCTAGTGCATTTAAATTTGGGGTTATACCTTTCAGCAGAGGCAGGACTGACCTGTTCAGAAGTACTTGACTGCCATTTGCAAAAGGGAATTAAACCCCCCGGTCAGATACGGAGGCGGATGGGAAGCCGTGCCCGTCTCCTCTGTCGGTATCCGTGCTGTGCCCCCTTCGCGGCTCCGCGCCGGAGGCCGTGCAGGGCAGCCTGGGCCGCCCGGTATTGCAGACGCTGCAAACTTCTAGGCCTTGATCTGGAGTCGTAATGAAAATCTTTGGGGTTTTTGCCCATCATGGCTGCACTCGCAGAGATTTTCTGTGCGGGTAACAGTGATCAAAACGTTTTCTTTTTCCTTGTACTGCTGCGTTCCAGCCGTTTTCCCTCCCCGTTGATCCATACATGGAGTTCAAAAGCTCAGCCAGGGAGTTTTTGTGTTCAGGCCGAAACACAAACACATTGGTGGGCCTTATTTCCCTCTAAAGAGAATTCATTCTGCTATTGACACCAAAGCAAGCCAGGCTGAGACTATGCCTCGCTGAATTAAAAACCAAAAAGCAATTAGAGGAGCCCCTTTGGAAAATGTCATCCAGCACAACCACGGCCTAATATTCGTGTCCTCATCCTCAGCACCGTACACCTTTTTAATTTCTTTTCTTTTCTTGCAAATCATCCATTCAAATTGCCCGAGAGTAGAAAACAGAGTTATTGACTGTCTTTTCGTGAGCTGTCATGAAGCAGTAAATAGAAGCAAAAGACAAATGTAGGCACATCCAGGGAAAGAAAAATCATAATTAATATTTCAGTGGAATAAAGTGTCTCTATAAGGATAAGAGTGGAATTAAAAGGAGAAAGAGATATTAGCTTGACATTTATCAGTGTTTTAGCTAGATTATGTATATATTCACATAAATCTATACTGTGGTTGTGCCTAGTGTGCATGTTTGACTAATAGGGAGCATGAAGGCAATGTAGAAATGAAGCCTTTGAATGAATTCGTAAAGAGTTTCAATCAGTTGTCAGAGATGGGGATGAATCTTGGATGTCAAAGTTGCAGGAGTCATGGACTTGCATTTTCTTATGGTGGAGACACTGTAAGCTCTTGCAAACTGAGCGCTTAATGCCATGCTATTAAAATGTTATAAATGTGACGTGTTAAATATATGTATATGGCTGTATCACAATGCAATAGGTAGCTCTGGTCCTCTGATAAAGGGTTGTTCTTTGCAGAAAAGGGTTGGGCATTTCTATCAATAACAAAAGTATCTGCACTTATGGTAGGCTAAGCTGAAGAAGAGAGGTCAGCCTTGAGCACGCAGGTTAAAGTAAGTATTTCCCTCGGAGAAACCAGGATAGCTGGGCCTGTTTTGGACAGGGGAGTGCGCAGAAGCTGCAGGCGATCATCACGACATGCCTCACCCCTTCCTCCTGCTGCAGCACCGCCCTGTGTGGTTGCCCATCTGGGTTTTGGAGGTGGACACCATGGCAGACGTTCAGCAGAGGACACGCGATGCTGGTCCTGTACGTGGGGCAGCCTTTGCCCAGGATGGTGCCTCTGAAGAAGGGCAGAGCATCCTGTCCTGTACACCTCAGCATGCAGGCTTGCCATGTGTGATCCCACCAACCAATGGGGAGTATTTCAGAGATCCTCACTGTAGAAGTGACCATGGTAGCCCACAGTCAGACCTACCCATGTTTCTCTCAGTATTTCTGGAAAGAAGTATCCTGGAAGCTGCGGATTCCCATGCAGAGCTTGAGGTCTGCGAGGTGAGGGGGCACAGAACAAACTCAAAAGCTGAAACATCTGCCCTCTAATTTATATAGATCATTTGAAAGTGTAGGCCTGAGGCCAAGAACAGATAAATTGCTCAGGCACTATTTAATAAGTTACAGCTATTGTGTGTCTACTAATAATTGTGGGGTTTTTTGCGAGATACATGTCTTGCACAAATACAATTACTGTATTTTACAGTAGTCAATGCAAATCAGACATTTCCATATTGCATAACAACTTGGTAGCTGATTAGCACCAAATTCAATTTGTGTTAATAAGCCTAAGGCAAAATTAGCTTGATACAGTATCATTTAGCAGTATTTAGACATGAAAGACAAGTTGTTTGGTTTTGCTTTACTTAGGTTTACCATCATAAAATAGTAAGTTGATCCAGAGTGTTAACCTAAAAGATTTTTCTATCTGGGAAGGATGGTTGTTGGCAGGTAGACCAGAGGTGTGGATGTTGGCATTACAGAAGGTGTGACAGTCAGAAACTTACACCTCTGATCTTACAGGAAAGAGTTCAAATAACAATAATATGAGAATAGCAATAGAATATTTCTCAGGAGTCCAAGCAGCATTTCAAGCCCATGTCACAACTCAAGAATACCTTTCTAAATGCCAACAGCAGTTGCCTTTGATGGTGAGCGGGTTTAGGGACTTAAAGCTTAATGTGATTTAGAAAATATTGTTGAAGTGTAACCCACAACACAGAGTTGCTACAAGGAACACTTTTCTGCTTTTAACACTAGCCAGATCCTGCCTTTATTTATACCTGTGAAATCCCATTGATGCAGGACATCATCGTTTTGTTCTGCAAAGTCAACTGTTCTCAGCAGGACTAGCCGTAGCTGAACTTGTGTCCACTAATACTGTGTGAAATGGTTTTAAAATGGGTAATATTAATCCCTTTAGTGGCAATTTTCATATGCAAATCAGTTAGGAGTGCACATATCCCTTGGCTGTTTGTGAAACCTCAAGGCACTGAAGCACTCCCGTAAGGTTATTTTTCATTTTCCCATTGAACTGCCCTTCCTGTCTCTTCCCAGTTGACTGCTGCGCCAGGACTGGTATTTTCCCTAAATCCAATGGAGGATAAGTGCATTTTACTTGAGCTGAGTCTTTGCTTGGCTTTCGGGAGCTTGAAGGACAAATTTTTCATCGTGCTTCTCTATTTATATATGCACTTCATTGAATATAACACACTGTTACCCCCCTGTAAACTGTAAAATGGCCCAAACTATGTTTTTTTCCTGAGCACACTGCTCTGTTTTTGTAGATATCTGCTGATTTACACTAGCTGAGGATCCAGCCTGGACCTTCTTCCAGTCAGATGGGTGTGAGGCTGCCTGCAGGACCTTGATTGTCAGTAAAAAGCCGATGTTAGCAATTTTCATCAGGCAGCATGGAAATTAATTAGCCCAATTTTATGGAAATTAGCTCATTATAAATAATTTTAGCTGGCCCATTCACAAAGCACTTTTCACATTAGGGAGAAAAAAAAAAAAAAAGGAAAAAGCAAAGCTCTATGAATTGGATACCGAAAAAACTCTTTCTCCCCTCTTTCTAAAAACAAATGCATTTCAGCAGCTGTGCCATTTGCAGCGGAGGGGCGGCACCCACAGATTGAGCCTCTAGACTTCGCTTTCCCACTCAGCGCCTAAAAGAGCAACAGTGAGTGATTTGTTCGGCTGGGTATTGTTTGGGGCTGCAGATGTCCTTGCACAGCCTGAGTCTGCACATTCTGCTGTTGCTACCTTTGGGCTTGGCTGAAGGAGGAGGAGATGGGGAGAGTGGAGATGGTCACCTCTGGAGTCATCTCGCTGGAGATACTGGACCTCTGGCTAATGAGAAATAAAATAGTTCAGTCGCAAATATGTAATTACAGGGGTCAGAGCAGATGCAGGTGCTGGGGGAGCTCTGCCATCTCCTCTCCCTTAGACTTCTGAGGCTGTAAGGTCTCGCATTGCAGAGCGGGCAGGGTATGTGAGTGCTGAGGGATCTCATGTTTTGGTGTCTGTCACAGCCCCAGAATGTCCCACGTTTCAGCTGGGCCCTGTGAAATTCCACAGTCAAGGGCAGATAACCCCGAGGCTGCTGTGTTTTGATCCCCATCTTTTCTAAGGATTGCTTGGTTCTGAAGAGGATCTAGCACAACCTCTATCTCCCATTTCAGTTTTTGGTCCCTTCGGTGCTCTTGCCAAAGGGGGTTTTTAATAGCATCTGTCTTAAGACTACTCATGAAATACACAGGTCATTCAAGGGAAGGAACACTTTCATCCCGTGCTCGACCTTAGCATTGTTACTTCCTTTGGGAGTTTTCAGGATTTCCTTATCTTCAAGATGTCTAGAAGTTTGCCTGTGGCTCATCGTTTTCCTCTTGACTTACAGAGCATCTCTGTCCAGCAATCAGTTTTATCCCAACTGGAGAGAACTGGAGAGTGTCCCAGTTGAAAAATGTTTTTTCCTTCCCAAAGTGTTATCTCTCAGCCCCAGTTGCATTCTTTTCTCAGATCTCTGTTTTTTGGACTCTGGTCTTCTCTCCCTTTGGAAAATGGGATTCTTGAAACCCTTGGAAAGGACCTGGGTAAAAACCCATCGTTTTATTTAGGTCATGATGTGTCCTGTGTCCCCAGTGAGCCAAATGTGCTCAGGTGCTGCAGTTCTTCAGCCACCAACACCGCCGTTCATGTACACAGCCAAGTCTACAGGGACGGATCAGAGCATCATGTCTTAGGAGATTTATTCCCTTACACTTTTTGTATATCTCTTCCTCTGGGTCTCTCCCTGGCAATAGTTAGTGCCCAGCTGGAGCACCTACAGGATTTTCTTTCCTCATAGCCCCTTATTAGGTGTCTAGCATTGCTAGTTTCACAGATGGGCGACTAACACCGAAGACAGATAGGGAGCAGAGCACCCCGAAAGGCTCTTGGGCCAGTGGAATTTGGGGTGCAGGAGAGGAACCACCTGCCTGAATGAGGAATGTGAGCAGTTTGCAGGGCATCCCCGCGGACATCAGGAGGGGATGAAACATTTTCATGTATGTTAAAATCTCTCCTGCCGCCTCCCCTTCTCCCCCAAATATTTGCAAAAGTCTTGAAAAACCTGTGTGTTTTGCAACAGGGATTCATTCAAATGCCACTCGAGCTGATGGGAGAAGGGCATAGGTGTGGGAGGTCTGGATAAATAACCTCTGTGAAAATTTTATGGAGGGGCCTATCGTTCTGCTGCGATGAGGCAGTGTATTTGAGATAGCAAGTGCCTGGGCAGTCCTGGCTCCTTCCTCTACCAAGAGAAACCGTTGTGCTATTGAAAAGGAATTATGCCACAGAAGATGATGCTGGTTTGTTTTCAAACATGAACTTTAAATAAATTGAAGGTGAAGGGATGTTTTGGAGGTGAGAAAAATCTTTCTGGCACATGACAAGATCAGAATTATTACTCCTCCACAATTTGCTTAAGCAGCTACTATAAACAGCTACTAATCAGGCTCCCTTGGCATTTTGAGATATCTGTGGATTGATTTTAATTAGATTGGCACTTCTTTGTTAATTCTATAATGTTTGTTTACTTATAAGGTAGAGTATTTGGGTGCTGTGATGCTGTTTGTTTAACTTCTTTAGTTAAATTCCAATTAGTAGTCTCTGAGGCATGTTGTTCTCTCTGCTAGTGGGGTTTTGCAAGAAATATAGCATGGACTGATTTTTTTGGCACCCCAACTGCAATTTTTTTCAGAAGTACCTTAGGCACCTGCACGGAATTTACCAACTTCACCAAATGAAACACAGTAAAAACACAGACACGAAAAAATGTGAGTGTTTGGGTGTCTCACAAGGTAATTTTTTTGGTGGCTATTCCAGAGCAACAGGTTTATATCCTAATAAAATATCAAAGGAATAAAAAAAAAAAAATGCAAGCTGTTTCAGACCTGTTAATCCCTGGTATTTAGTTTTATCGGCAGGGCCCCAGTACAGCTTGTTGTGAGCACCCATCTGCTGCTGGAGCCACTGCGGGCGGGCTGTAGACCTTAGCAAGCAATTTTGGTGTTCTATTCCAGACTGAGGAAGGGTTTAGGTCTGGGTCAACAATGAATATGCTCAACCCACACAAACCGAATTGAGTCTTTTAAGGTTGGAAGTTGGTTTTTTGCTTTCCCTTTTTTCTTTCTTTGGTGTGAAATTGTTTCTCTGCAATATCATCTGATTATCTCTGATCTGCACCTTTTCTATTATGCTTTTTGTTGATCTACCTTGTTTTGAGTTTGTTTTTTGTGGTTATTATGGGTTTTAGCCTACTTTCCACAGGTTGTTGGAGCTATTTCTATGCTGAACGCATTTCTATCTGATTACCTCAGGGTACCCCTGATGTGATCCTGATGAACAGTAGGTAGGGGGCTTGTACATTGAAAAATTAATTTTACCACCACCACCCCCCCCCCAAAATGGAGAGTGTTCTCTATGAGAAGGCTATTCGATGATTAAAAGACATTTGTGCTCTACTCCCTCTATAAATTTGGGCTTGGGAAACGAGACAGGGCATGTTGTTTCACTGATGTAATTGGGCTATGTATAATGGCATGCGCAGCATCCTACATGCAACCAGGGTGGATTTGTTTAAGCCAACTAAGAAAACAAAATCTGGAGTAAAGGCTCGACCAGAGAGAAGTTGGTTGCTGTTGCAGTGGATGTGGTAACACAGCAGTATCTGTGAAGGATCCCGAATTCCCTTAGGCCCAGACCAGATGCCTCCCAAGGCACAGCAGGGTCAGAAAGGGCTGCCAAAACGGAACGGGGTGTCTGCTGGGATACCCGAGGGTCTAAGTCTCACCTCAGGGCTGATGCGTGGTCAGGGATAAGTTTGCAAGAGGGAATAAGCTGAGACCTCTAGTGACGGTGTTGCTCAGGATGAGCTGGCGAGGGGCTGCAGCCAGAAGTCCCCCACAAGCCCCATACATTTTGGATTAGGGTTAGGCAAGGACAGTGCTGACACTTGGGACGATGGGATCCATCCCAGCCAACACTGCATAACCAGCCCTCTGGCTCTTTCTAGTGTTTATTTGCCTCCAGCTCAAGGCACCGACAGAGCACATATGCTGGAACCAAGTGCGGCACTGTGAAGTTATCCATGTTTTTCTCCCAGCACCTTTGTGCAGTTATTTTAAATCTTCTTTGGGTTTCAGTCTTTCATCTGGCATTTCTGCCTTTCATCCTAGAGCATCTCATCTCTTCTTGATCTCAAATCTGATGACAAAAACAAAACAAACTTTCTTTTGCTGCAACAAGTATTTAATTCAAAGGCTATTTGAAGACTGAGAGAAGAAATCTCACTTTTTGCTGAACAAGCTGGTCCAAACAGCCAAAGAAGACTTGATGTTTTCGGTTTGAAAATTTTATTCTAATAAGTGAGATAATTCTCTTTGGGAGAATTTGGATTCTTGATGTTGTAAAAAAAAGCACAACGTAATACCTTGGGTCTATAAGTATTTGTATGATGATAGTCCACAGTGCCTCACCTGAGTATCATTACAGGAAACCTCCTTTTGGAAGAGGGAGTTCTGCTCTGCAGTGTTTCAGTCCAAACAGTCCAGGGAGTTGGAGAGCTTAGGGAACAGTGAGAGAAAAACCTGAGATGTGCAGAAGACCTGGCAGGGGATGTCTGAATGTCCAGGCTGATGCTCTGCTGGCCACACCAAATGGTCCTTGGTGTAGGAGTCATGAACTTGTAGTATCGGGGAAGAAAGAGGGCTTACTTATTTAGTCTTTTATTTCGTTGTTAATTTTTATTAGACGTGAGCATGTGTATGTGAGTGGTAGGAGGGGAAGGTCAGCAAATACTGGGAGAGGACTGACCAAGAAGTGTGTGGATAAGGTCAGCGTGAGGATGGCAGCACTATGGTTGCAAACGGATAGTATGAGGGACCCGTCCGTCTTTAGGGATAGGATGGACAGGTACATCTCCACCGAGATACCTTGGTGGGTGCCTGGCTTAAAATGTCAACATTTAGAAGTGGTGTTGCTTGTGGTTTCTGTATTATGTGCAAAGCAGCAGCTAAGCCCCCTGTCATGGGGGTGCTGCTTTTCCAGGTGCCTTTGCTTCCACTTTCTTCTTTCCAGTGGCAAACTGACTGCGTGTCCCTCTGCAGCCTTTGCGCTGAGCCACTGACATGGTATTAGCATGAAAATCCAGTGCACTGTATTCTCCCTTAGAATTCGTTGGCATATGATGCCCACCACCTTTAATGCTAACAGTACATACCTCTCCAGTGAAGGGCCAGTACCTGAGCCACGTACTTCGTGTTTCATGTGGGCTGAGCTCTCCAACGTGTTCATGTTAGCTGTCAACTCCTCATTAGATACGCAAAATCCTGCAAAGCCTCACAGTGCTTTGCTCCCATAAACTTCAGCTCCTGACTTCAGTGATTTCTGAGCCTCTTTCTTTGTGAAATCCCCGTAACGGTTTTTCTGTGTTTCTATAGCTGAGTTGGAGGCGAGTCCCTTGTCTTGACATGAGCAATGCCTGCGGTCCCTGATTTACAGGCTAAACTGATTACTCAGCAGTATTAAGTAAAAAATGAAGAAAAGAGGGGTTTCACAGCAGCTGCATTGCATGATGGCTAACAGCAGAGAGGGTTAGCAGGTGTACCTGGGTGTGGGACATATATACTTCCTCCTACAGGAAGAGATTACCTTAAAGACAGTTGTAATAGTCTGACTTAAAGCTCTAAATGCAATTAAATCCCGAGTTAAGTCTGAAAAATTTGACCTGACATTCTGCCTTTGACTCATCCATTTCTGTGTTTCACTATTACAGCGAATACGCTGTAATGGATCACACACTCCGAAGAGTCTGCTGCAATAGCCAGGGTAAATTAGGGACAGCACATCAGGCTGGCTTTTCAGTCTCAACCATCAATTTCATTTTTGCAATGTGCGCTAATGTCTGACAGCTGAATATGTATTTAATGAGATTTTAAAAACAACAGAGTTTTGATCTGTTAGAACAACATGCCATGTGAGAAGGTGCCTGTGCTGCTGCATAGCTGAATGCTTTAGGAAAATTAACTGACTTGAACGCTAAATAAGGCTGAAAACCACCTTGTCAGCAGGAGAGATGCTGTCCGCTCTGCCCCAACGCATTGTCTCTGCTGAAGGTGGGACCCCAGCCTTTTCTAAAGGCTCAGAAATGTTTAATTAACTTTATTCTTCCCACTACTTTTCATTTTATTATGCTGTGTAACCTGCCAGCCCTTCCATCCAGATGTCCTTCAGATGCTGCTTCCCACCTGTCTGGTGGGAGAGGGGCTCTTGATGAAAGCCCAGAAACCTGCGGTCTGGCCTTAATTCCCATCTCCCTTGATCACTCGCCACTGGCAGAGCAATTCCCTCCGCACAGGCAAGTGTGAGCATGTTCTCCCCCGCTGATGGTGATTTTCAGTATCATCCCTGGGCTTTTCCTCTGCTTCTCACAGGAGATTGCTGCATTTCGTGGTTTTCTCACATCTTTAAGTTTGGCTATCAGCTGCCCAAGAGAGGGACTTTCTCCTTGGGTCGATATTGTTCCCAGCTGCTATGGCAGTGCAGGTAATAAATAGCATCCAGGAGAAATACAACATATAGCAATAGGCTGAAGTGGAGGGTTGCTTTTTTCATCTGCACCTGTCAAAAATACCAGGTAGAGTAAAAAGTATCAGGAGTACCAGAAATACATCAAAGATTGCTTGTGAAGAGCTTCTGCTGCAGCCCATCAGACACAAGAGGCCAGGGTAATTCAGGTAAGCATCTGAAACACAGGGATTTTTCTGAACTTCGAACCTCTCTGCGGCTTACCTGTTATTCATATGAATCGGCCAACATCAGGTTTCAGTAGAGTAAATTTATCCCTGGTATAAGAGCAGTAGCTCACAGCTGTTTCTTTAAACCTATTGTTAGCCCCGTATGCTGGAGACTTGCAATTATTTTCAAAATCTGGAAATATCTTAATTATTAGCATCCTCCTCTGTGGAAAAGCATGATAAAGTTGGCCATAGAGCAGCTGAAATGCAGTGTCTGGTTTATCAGTTTCAATAAATATTTAGAGGTGCCGGAATAAAGGAGGGTGCAGAAGTGAGGTGATGTGGTGTTACTCCATCCCATTTCGTGGTTATGATAAGGGCTAGTGTGGCTGTAATCCAGGCTGCTTTCACCTGGGAAAATGTGGTAGCATTGGAGCCATCCGGGGGAATATCTCTATTAATTTCCATTGTGCCTTTAGATCTCTTTCCCTTTTCCATGCCTCTGCCTGTGACCGAGCCAGTTTAAATCCATTTAGCTTCAGTAACAGGCTGGTACCTAAACAGGCAACTGCATCCAGCCTGCTGCAATTTTTTAAAGTCTCACCAGTCAGTGTTTTTTGGGAAAACGGTCGATAGAAGCAATGGTGAGCTTCGAGGTACCTGAATTGTGCGGCAGTAATTGCAAGCAAATGGTAAATTGTCTTGCCCTTCACCTGAAGCGCTGCCACCTTGGGTAACTCCCTGTATTTCTCTTCTTGGACCGTGCATCCTTATTCACTCTGCGGAGGCTGGGGGTGAGGTCTGAGCTCTTCTGCTTGCAGCCACTTGCCAAAACGCCACCCTGGCCCCTACAGACGAGTGTGACAAGGGGGATTTCTCTTGCTTTATAAAATGTTCCTTTGCTGGGGTTGCGTCTCACAAAACAGTGTAAAGCAGTAGTCTAGTAATTGCAGAGAAAGTGTAATTTAAAAGTTTGTGTTTTCCACAAGCAGAGTAGGGATGTGTAGAAAAATAGTGAGGAAGCACTGTAGTGGTGTCTTGTAATGAGATGATCATCTTTTTCTTTCAAGCACTTCTGTCCTTGCCTGGGTGGGTAAGAAGTATTTATCAAAAGCAGGAAGTTTGATGATTTTCTTAGATCCTGTGAGAGGACAGAAGTAATCACAGAAGAAGGGTCAGATTAAGCAAGTGCAACGCCTCTGTTTATAGAGGATGCACTTTGATGCTGGGCAGTTGGGAAAAAATACCGCAGGGTTTCATACTGCAGGCAGCACTTTCCAATCTTGCTGGTTTTCATTTGATACAAAATGTTTTCCACAGTCCTCAGCTAAATGGTAGGGAAAAGCTTTCTAACTTTTCCCAGGTACAGGTTTGCCAGAGGCAGCTGGTGGGGTAGAAGGCAGCGCCGTCAACCGCAGTGTGGCTCCAAAATAGCTCAGTTCATGTGCTTCAAGGCTGATCAAGTGATCTTGATTTTAATGACCAAGATAAAAACAAGGACTATCCACCTGGTTGTTTTTTTTTCCTTCAGTTGTTTTCAATTAAACTTCCTTTTTTTCTAAAAACAAAACAAAGGTTCTTATAAGACTCCCTTTTGGTTCAGATTTTGGTTTTGTTAAGAAAATACTTCATTTCACTTTTACTTGAAGGCCTTCACAATTTATAGTTTTATGTGTTGTTTCTAAAAACTGGCATTTCTTGGCCAGATGTGTTTCTGGCAGTGTGTCTGTTTTTCTCCGGTTGAATATTTCTCTTGCCCTTTTTAAACCTCATCCTGTCAATCACTGACATTTGCCAGTGATTGCGTTTTGAAAGTAGAATAAATTACTGTTTGTTTTTTGTTGCTTTTTCAGGAAATTACTCCAAACAAAGTGTATTTCTGTTAGGTTCTCCAGTTGCACTTTTTTTTTCAGACAGTATCCTGTGAGCAGGCACCGTGTAGGTTAGAAGAACTGGTGAGTTGGGTTTTGTTAGGAAGCACCTTGAATCAGACTTCAGAAATGAAACTTCCTGTGGATGCTGAAATTTTTAACTCTTCCTTCTTTCTATTTTCTTGTCAAAAGTGGAGCCCAGGGTATGGGGAGGGAGCAGCCTTCATTTGAAAAAAAATAAGTTTTCTGTCATTTTTAGCACGCGCATCCTCCGTGTTTCCTGGTTAACTGTAGGAGCTGGAAGCCCTGTAAATGATCAGATAACCTGCCCCGAGCTGCACCTGCGCCGTGGGAGGGTGACAACGTTTTGGCTGTTGGCACAGCCACTCTGAAAGCATGGTGCACAGAGACATGAGGCAATTTTTTCACACAGTGGGGGGTGTGACTTTCCACGAGTCCTTCTGAAATGACAATGTTAGAAATCGTAATTCCCTGAAAGACGACAGGCTAGCAAGCAACAGGGATCCCAGCCATTACCTCGGTACAAAGTCACACCACCTGAACTCAAGCCTGCCTTTCGACATATAAAAAAGCAACCGTGTGAGGATTTAATAAGCTTTAACTGAATTTTTTAGACTATATGACTTTATTTGCGCTTTCTTCACTGTGTTTTCTTATGCAAGCCTTCGTAGTACAAAAAAGTTTCTTTGTAGATGCTGACAGTGTATCTCTGTGTCAGATCCATAGAAAATTCTGTTACGGGGTTTAGGAATAGGTTAGAAATGTGTCTGCTGAAGATAGGGGCACTGAAGAAGTCTCCAAAGAGTCTCTCTTTGAAGTTCTCTGTCCCTGTAGGTGTGATGAGATCTCTGAAGTATAAAACAGCAGGACAGATTAGAGCTTGTGTCAACTGCAGTGATCAGAGGAGGGATTTCAGGGAAATCAGTTTGTATCTGCAAAGTCCAAGTCCCCACCCTCAAAAAAGCCCCAACCAAACCCTGAAACAACGTGTAAAGCAAAAAACTGACTGCTCAAATCTCCACAGATTTTTAAAGCCATGAAAATGGAAAGAAAAAAAACTTTGTCCAGTGATTTTTATTTTGTTTTTAGGGTGTCCTAGATTTCCAAGGCAGGAAGAATTTTCCCAGAGAGTAATAAAGATGTTTATTCAAAACCCCTGTTTAGCTATGGACAAAATATTTAACTGATGGGCTTTTTTTTAAACTAGTTCACATTTCTCTAATCCTTCCATCAATGTTTGTATCAAGTCTGTTGATGATTTTGTTGTAGAGGGTCCTGTGACAGCTGCTTTTGCCATGAACCATAAGAAAGAGGGTGAAGGGTACCAGCAGTAGCAAATTCAGATGCCTGCATGATGTTCCTGGGTTGGGAGGTTGCATTCCTTCAGGGATGGATTCTGACCAACTCTGTTAGATTGTGTCGGGCAGTTTGAATATCCTTCAAAATAACCCATTTCTGGGGGGATTTTCTAATATATTTTATTTTCTTGTGATTTTTTTTGTCCACTGCTACTTTAATTTACTCTCTAATCAATTTGTATCCTTAGAATTCATGGGTTTACTCAAAAATCTTACTCTAGTGGACACTAACAGTGCAAAAGCTGCATTTCACTATGGGTGGGGGGGATAAATCAGCCTATGACAAAGCGAGCTATAGATTAAATCTCTTTTTAGTCTTCTTTTAATTACTTCTTCTTTGTGCATTAGATCTCTAAAATCCCTATGAAAAAAAATAAAATAAAAAATAAGAACTTACTGAGCCACCAGCAAATATTTGCACAATGTGCTTTACTGTGCAAGTGGTTTACATGTCATTTCTTGCACGGTCTCAAAAGACTGCTCTGGTCAGTGCAAACCTAGTCCAGGCAGCCCTGCTTCATGAGGGCCAAGCCAAATGTCAGCTCAGACACAGATCTTCTCCCTGGAGTTCGTGGTAGCAGCTGGTCTTTTATGGGCTTGGCTTGTCGGAGCCACCAGACCAGCAATGCCTTGGAGACTGGAGCAGTCAATTTTGCTTCTTCCAGCTTTCTGCAAATTTGGCAAAACAAGTCATCAGAAGGCTGTGGGGACTTGCCCTTGGCTGAAAACTGTGGGACTACTGGAGAGGGCATGGGCTGTGTCAGCCTGTGCTCTCCTGTGGGGTCAATCCTCCTGACCCGTGGGCTTGGTCAGGCGCTTCGGGGCAGCCGGCTCTGTAAAGAGAGAGTGGTGCTACTGGTCGTTAGTGGGTTGCAAACACCAGCTGAACCTGTTGGGGTTTTTATTCTTGTTTCTCATTCTCTGGGTGAAGGTGTGTGACTGCGTGGTCCGCACGGGAGTTTTATGTTCTGAAAAGCCGCCTCGTTTCCCCTTTATCATCACTACTGTCTTTGCTGGGTTTTGCAGTGCGAAAATAAGAGTTAATATTTCTAGGCAGAGGAAGTTTTCATAGGGCTTACGCAGGTACATCTTGTGCGTGTCCTCCACCATGTCCCATCTTCACCGGCCTCTGCCTGGCTGGCTTTAGTGACAATTTAGAGCTCATCATAAGCAGCGGCTGTCGACTCCTCAGTAGCCTTGGCTGATGATACGGTGTTTTAGGAAAAGATTTCGGTGTCACTGACTTTATTTCCCTTTGCCCAGGCAGGTAGTTCAGGTAGCTTTGTGTTTGGGCTAAAACTCCTCAAATTGTGTTGAGTTTTCATGTACTCTGTAAGATTCATTTGAACCTGTTCGCTCGTGGAAGCACGAGAGCTGCCTTTTGTATTTGTGCTCTGAGCAGAGCAAATACTGAGCAAGTCTCCAAGAGGCCCACAGGAGATATTTTAGCCATGCCAGAACCATAGCAAAGTTGGACAAATGGCAGAGAAGGGAAGGCCAGGCCTTCCTAATTGGAGCAAAAGCCACACCTCTCAGGAAGATCCTGAAACGTGAGATTATTTACCTCTGTATTCTGTCAGTTACAAGTGATACACCAAGGTGAAAAGAAGACATCTGGTCATTAGGGTATTCAGTCAGGGTTTAAACATGGGCATAACTACAGGCTTTCAGGTCAGTCCCTTCAGAGATTAATGGGAAGAGAGACTTTTTGCCCTTGTTTCACTCGTGTAAAAAAAAAAAAATGAGACCTAGAGAAAGTATATGACTTTGAATGATCTCGGGATATAGCTCTGACTGTCAATGTTCATTTTTATACGCTTGTAGTAAGTTAACAAGGCTATGAGCAAAATAAAATGCAATTACCCATGTTCGTTTTGCAAACTAATGAAGAATTTGGGAGGCTGTGAGAAGTGGCAGTGAATCATGCAGAGACATTTGTGATCAAAATCAAATCTGCTCTTTTCCAAAGAAAAGTGCCTCCAGACTTTAAGGCAAGACCCAAGGCAAGGATACATGGTGCGGTGTCAGCTACAGTTAGGCTGATTGCAGTGAGTCTAGGTCAGGACTCTTTATATGTGATGATAAATCAATACAGATGAACCCAGCTCTTGCTCTTGGGTTATTTGTTGGCTGGAGCTAATTTTTGGCACTTGGAGGGAATTTAGTACTGAAGTGACTCCCATTGTTCAGGAAAGCATACACTTTCCCTAAAACTGTTACAGGGGAGTTGGCTGCTCCTGATGTTGGGATGCTCCTGATGCTGCAAAGTTTCATAAGGTATGTCCTGGGAAAGTCGTTTGCCTTCCGTTTTGGTGTTCATGTTCGAGTGGATCTCTTGCTGCACTGAGATAACCTTCAAGTAGCTTGAGTTTGAAGCATGAAGAATATAACACTTAGCACGGATGATGCTCTCGAATCACTCCAAAGAGATTTGGGCTTGTGGAGCCTTTGGATATTTTTAAAAAGGGTGTGACAAGCTGAAATTTCTCCAGTAGGATTTCATGGCTTGAGGAAAGACCACATCTATCAAAAGCTTCACAGGACTTGGCTTAGTTGTTGGGTCTTATATTCAAAGCTTTTTTTCTGATCAACTTTGGCTTTGAATCCATGCCAGCCTCATAAATCTGGTTGTTGGTGGTTCTTCCTTCTCCTTCCCCAAGTAGTTAAAAATAAAGAAAAAATGCAAAGACTTTAAAGCTGTGCTATAATGATAGGAGTAAACAGTCTTTGCATACTTAATATCAAAACATTTAAGACAGCTTTCTTTTCCCATAGATCAAAAAATAGCTAGAAAGGAAATTTATCGAACAAATGTAGTGCCTTGAAATATTTCAGAGAACCTGCAGGCAGTGAACACTTCCCCAGTCTGTGCTGGTGACCCTTACAGTGCCTGAAGGAAATTATAGTGTTGAGAGGCAGGTCGGGGCATTTATGAAAAGCTGTGAGTTTAAGTGTTAGGCTCTACTGGTTTAAATTGTTAGCACTGTGTTCTTACTCGGAGATGGACCCTATCCCTGAGAAATTGGGAATGCACAGTGTGGAGCCATGATAGGCGTTTATACTACTACTCAAAAATAACATTTTACTTCTGACAAGATACAGTACTTTGTTACATGCTTATTTTTGTAGAGAATATGTTCTCTAGAGCAAGAAACCTTAATGTTTTAACCTTCCCGCTACAAATTACTGACCTTTGTGAGGCTTCTTGAAAGGCTACATGACATCCCTGCTGTGGCCCAGGAGACGGTGGAAAGTCCTGCTTTGTAAGGCTCCAGGCTGTAATACAGGCTTGAGCATACATGTCCAAAAATGGAAAAAAGAGAATTGAGGAAGGGTTTTTCCTGGGTCGCAGTTCTTCTGGGGGTAGGAAGAGCTTTCCTGTTGGAGCATGTCAGCTGGCCTGCACAGCCATCAGCTCCCTCGTGTTACCGGGACAAACTCCACAGGTAAAGCACAGGACTGGCGGAGCTCTCAGGTTTTGAGCTTCTACACTTCTGCAAGGGTTCGTTAATTTGGTCCCAAATGTTTTCTGTCCACGTAAGAGTTATATCAGGTGGAACTAAGGCTTCTGCATGAATTAGATGTAGTTTAGAAAGCAGAGACGCACTAGATCATGTAGATCACCAGGAACTTGTCTAACACATTTCAATGTCTCAAACACCGTTTTTGCATGTTGTTATCTTTTCTGCATGTATTTGTCGCTGTGTTACTATTTCCTATCACTGATCATACCTGGAGTCTGTGCCATAGATGCATCAACCATTCATTCCAGCCTGGACTCTGTGGCAGTCCATCCAGCAAAACATTTTGACATCTGTTTAACTCAGAGCATGTGGGTAAATGTCTTTGGCTTGTAGACTTGAGTACATGACTCACTATGCTAAATAAAGGTGCACGTAAGTGCTTGCTTATTTAAAATGATCATTTTCTAATAGTCTGAGGTTTCTGCTCCTGATGTGGTTAGCAAATTGCTGATGGCCAATTTAATATTCTTCATCCACTTCTGGTATTTATAAGAATTTGCCATCTACTGTATTTTGGACAAATACTTCCCGTACCATCAGTTGGCAGTGAACTACTCTGAGGGATATTTCACTTTTTTTTTGATGGTAAGGTGTGTTAAATCACACCAATCTTTGCTACCATCTACATATGTCATTCTTAATAAGTTCTGTTCTCTCTCCGAGTGATGGGAACTATTTTTTAAAATGGTTTTCATGAATTGCTAAAGACAAATAATCTTTATTGTATTAATCATCGAATGGAGGTTTGTGTATACTAAAACTCATCTAATGTGAAGTATGCAAATATTTTTTTTTGGCATTGTTCAAATAATTTTAAATATTGATTCAATAAATTAAGGTGAATCAAACTCACGGTTATGATTCACAAAATTGTATGCAAACCTCTCATTACATATTTCAACTGTGTCCACTGTGATCAGCAACCAGACTTAGGCTGGAAAGCAGAAATCACAAAGCCGAGTTGGAAATTGATTTCCCGAGCGCTCTGATACAAAGTGATCAGCTTCTCTTGTGCCGTGCTGTTTCTGCAGCTCCTCTTCCGTGTCCTGTGAATCTGACGTTGCTCATGAGTTTATCGGAATTACTGACTATACCTTGAGCGTGACTTCTATATGCACGTGGGTTTTATGTGGCTGTGCAGGTTGGCTGCCATGTCAACATGCTGGTGTATTGACGTGGCATGTGAAAAGCCTGCTTATTCAAGGAATCCAGTATGGATGTGACACAGGTTTTGCAAAGCAAGGTCTGGGTGCACAGTTCAGTGATCAGACACCAGACTTGGGCTGGCAAGCAAGGTCAGGGTGTGTGAAGGGCGAAAGCCTCAGGGTGTTTTTCTGAGATCAGCCTCATGGGGTTTCCCAGGTGCTTGCAAGGGATTTGGCAGGAAAATGGGATGGCTGGGGCTGGCCACAGTACAGCGGGGGCAGGACTTGGTGCAGCTCTTGGAGCGGGCTCAAGGGAGCTGCCAGGGCTGGGGAAGCTCCTGCAGGGAAGGTGCTGCGGGGCCACGAGGGCTGAGCGGGATTTATGTGGGGTCGGTGGTTTAGGGAAGGGTTTTGGGGTGTCCCATGTGGGAGAAATGGACCAGGGCTGTGCCAAGGCAGTGCACATAAAAATATACTAACTTTTATATATAATTTATTTAATATGATTTATATATGATTTATATTTATATATTTTTCAATATAATATGGATTACATGTTTTCGGTATATATTTCAGTATGTGTATTTTCAGTATATTATCTATAAAGACACTGAATTATTCCTGTAGAGAGCTTTGAAACACAAGCACTCACAACCATGGCTAGCCTGGCATGGGCACCGTCACCACTGTCAGTGTTTTCACAGGTTGATTAATCTTTTAATTGAGCCTCAAAGGTGAAATTCAGTAGCTTTTCAGATTGTTCTTAGAATTTCAGCGACTTTCCAGAGCCTGTAAATGTAGATTTAAATACCTGACATCATCTACTGCATTACAGATCCTGTCTTGTAGATGGACCCATGTGGGCAGGGAAGAGGAGTCCAAGAGAGGTTAGCTACAAGCTTGTTATTTTCCCCCAAAGAGAGCTGCCGTAACTAAATCTGCCAAACTTTCTCTGTAAATCAATCTATTAAACTCTGTATTGAAGGGTGACATAAATAAATGACTGGCATTCACTTATTGCTGCCTGGTAATATTGAATCTAAATCTTAACATTCAAAGGGTGAATAAATTACAGACGTGTGGATTTTATGTTGTTTCCAGCTTGCTGGTAGCAATCCCATCGCCTTGCACAGCTGTTCTGCCTTCGTCTTATTCTACCAACAGTGACATCCAGTGCCTTGGCTCATTATATTCCCTTCAATCTCTTTCTCCCTCCAGCTCTTTTTAATTATTTCAATCTATTTCGACTAGTCTTGTGCAAAACTTCATCTTCCTCATGTACTTGCCTCCTTCAAGATGTGCTACCCCCCTGCCAGCATGTGGTACTGGTTTAGGAATATCCACATGGCCCTTGTCCAGGGCTCCCTGATGACTTTGAGAGCCTTCATGAAGAAGGATGGTGGAGTAAGACTCAGTAACAGTAATTATGTCTGTATTAGGTACTTACGCATTTTTGGTGAGTTATCTGTTGATCGGGAAGCTGTGTGAAGGGAGGAGAACAGAACATCTGTGTAATTGTCATGGTTCCTTTTTTAATGACATTTCTGTTTGATGGAAGGCGTCTAAAATCTGTTCATTTCCCGTGATCTCATTAAAGACTGATTTGAAAAGCTGAAAAAGGAAAGATGTGCTTTGGGTCAGTCTAACTACAGTTAAAAAACTTCTGGTTGTTGAACTGGCCAGAAGTTTCGTTCAGGTCAGTTCATCAGTAGCTTGTGTTTCTGTATGTTTAGCAGTCAGGGTGGAGAAAGGGAGGTAAAGAGAATTATTCTTTCTCCTGACATAATAAGGCCTTGATAATTCTTGCGTGAAGCAGATTTTATTTATCTCCTTGAGCATTTAATAGATTTTCTTTTATAACTAAGGTAGAGGTACTTTCTCATCTTGTCACAACTCATTCTGACTGCCATCACCTTGGTGTTGATTTTCACTAGCTGCAGGGTCATTTGAGACCAAAAGGCTTCTTTCTTTCAATTCGCAGGTCATTCAGTCTTGGCAGGGTTATTTTGTTGTTTGTTTTTTTTTTTTTTTATTTTAAGTATGCATTGCCGAAAGATTTTGGGTAATGAGCTATTGAAGACCAGCAGAAGAATTCTCCACTAACAGCAGCAATGTAAACTTCAAGGCTGAATGCAGCATTGATATTTCTGCCCTATTGGAAAATTCTGCTCTTTCAACATTTATGGTAATCCTGATTTGGAATGACAAGTTGAAATATCCAGAAATTTGGCAGAATTAAATGCCCACGTAGAAATGCATTGGCAATGACAAAGCAAATTGTGTTGTGAGGTGTGATGGTACCAGCTGCACCACAGTGTTGTCTGAGTTGCAAGTTCAGCTTAAAAATCAGCAAAGCTATAAATCATAAGTGCCATTGAAGCAGCATGTTGGCAAGTTGATGATGAACTGAGCTGGACCAGGGTATTCCAGTCAGGTCATCAGAAAGATTTCAGTCTGAGGTCAACCAAAACATTCTTTTTTTTCCTCCAGGATTTCCAAAATAAGTGCAAAAAAAAAAAAAAAAAAAAAAAAAAAAACAGAAAATAAATATTATCAGTTGAATAAAAAGATAGAAGGAGGAGAAAGAAGCACTGCCAGGAATCTAGGCTTGGGTCAGTAGAACGTTTTTGGCTCAAAGCTTGAAATCCATCTCCCTTGCCTTTCCTTTCTTAAGGAAATCTGTAAGTGTCATTTCTAGGCTAAACAGCCGTGACATGGTTGCTGCATTTTCAGGGTACGAGGCTTCTATCATTCATGTCCTGTTTTACATAATCTGTAACAAAGCAGGGATAGATTTTATTCATCCTTATTGTTCAGAGGAATGTTTAGGAGGGACTCAAAACTGAGCAGGAACAAGTAAGAAGCAGAAGGTGAAATCGTCGTTTGTTCCCCTGTCAAAACAACAAGAGATGCACAGTGCCAGGCTCTAGGGCTTTTGTACGTGCTCCAAAGAGAGTCGATAGAAGCGATGGAAAAATATGAAACTTCTGGAACAAAAAGTAATGGATTTTCTATGAGACTGCCCGCTTTCATGGTGTTTTAATTAAAATGTGCCCAAAATTCTGGGTTATGCCTATCCAAAATGGCAAGCAACCACCCACTGGAGGAGAAGATTAAATTCCAGACCATCTATGGAACCTGAAGGTGTACAAGTCCGTGGGACCTGATGAGATGCATCTTTGGATGCTGAGGGAACTGGCGGGTGAAGGGATGTCGTGGTTTAAACCCAGCCAGCAGCCAAACCCCACACAGCTGCTCGCTCATCCTCCCCCACCCCCAGGAATGGAGGAGAGAGTTGGAAGGGTCAGGGTAAGGAGACTTGTAGGTTGAGATGAAACAATTTAATAATTGAAATAAAATAATAATGATAATAATAATAGTAGTAGTAGAAAACACAAACGAGTAACATGCAATGTGATTGCTCACCACCCACTGACTGATCTCAGCCCGTTCTCAGCTAGTGATCCCAGAGAAGAGAGAATCCTGAAACCACAATCCTGGAAGGCAGAGAAGGCTTCCCGATCCACCCTTATCTATACACAGAGCATGACGTGAGATGGCATGGAATATCCCACTGGCTGATTTAGGTCCGTTGTTTTGGCCATGCTCCCCCTCAGCTGCTTGTGCATCTGCACATGAGCAGGACATGGGAAGCTGAAAAGTCCTTGATTCTTAGGAACAGTCAAAAACGTTAGTACATTATCAACATTCTTCTCATATCAAATCCCATACTGATTCCAAAACACAGCACAATTCTAGCTACTAAGAAGGAAGGAAAAAAAATAAAAAATTCTCTCTATCCTAGCCAAAACCAGGACAAGTGGCTCAGCCACTATTCATCATATTTGAGAAGTTGTGGCAATCTGGTGAAGCTCTCACTGACTGGAAAAAAGGGAAACATAACCCTCATTTTTAAAAAGGGGTTAGAAGAAAGACCGGAGGAACTACAAGCCAGTCACCTCTGTGCCCAACAAGATCATGGAGCGGATCCTCCTGGAAACTATGCTGGGGCACATGGAAAATAAGGAGGTGATTGGTGACAGCAATGTGGCTTCACGAAGGGCAAATTGTGCCTGACAGATCTGGTGGCTGCCTACAACGGGGTTACAGTGTTGGTAGATAAGGGAAGAGCAACTGACATCATCTACCTGGACTTGTGCAAAGCATTTGACACTGTCCCACATGACATCCTTGTCTCTAAATTGGAGAGACATGGATTTGACAGATGGACCACTCGGTGGATAAGGAATTGGCTGATGGTCGCACTCAAAGAGTTGTGGTCAACGGCTCCATGTCCAAGAGGAGAGCAGTGACGAGGGGCGTTCCTCAGGGGTCGGCGTTGGGCCCGGCGCTGTTCAACATCTTTGTCGGTGACACGGACAGTGGGATCGAGGGCACCCTCAGCAAGTTCACCGACGGCACCCAGCTGTGGGGTGGGGGACAGGCGGGAGGGCAGGGATGGCATCCAGAGGGACCTGGGCAGGCTGGAGAGGGGGGCCCGGGCAAACCTCATGGAGTTCAGCAAGGCCAAGGGCAAGGTCCTGCCCGTGGGCCGGGGCAATCCCCAGCACAAACCCAGGCTGGGCCCTCGAGGAGTGGCTGGAGAGCAGCCCCAAGGAGAGGGACTGGGGGGGTTGGTGGGGGGAAAACTGCCCGTGAGGCAGCCCCGTGCGCTCATTTATCAGGAGGTGTAGGGATAGGATGATGGGTAGTGGTTTTAAACTGAAAGAGGGTAGATTTAGATTAGATTATAAGGCAGAAATTCTTCCCTGTGCGGGGGGTGAGGCGCTGGCCCAGGGTGCCCAGAGCAGCTGTGGCTGCCCCCTCCCTGGAAGGGTTCAAGGCCAGGTTGGACGGGGCTGGGGGAAGGGGGCCCTGCCCGGGGCAGGGGGGTTGGAACTAGGTGATCTTTAAGGTCCCTTCCAACCCAAACCAGTCTGTGATTCTATGATCACAGACAAAGTCCTCCAAGGCAGCTATTCTGCAGATAGCAAGTGGTTTTCTGGAGGAGACAACCTTTTAAAAATATCTGTATATCTGAGGGAGGTGGCACCAGCTGCTGAACACTGGACTTAAACATAAACAGGTTTTGAGAAAAGCAGTCAAAAAGGGAATTTACAAGTTCTGTGGAAAGAATTGAGCTGGTATGAAAAGCAATTCCCAGAGCAATTATAGTTCACCTTTGGGGTGTCAGAACTTCACAATATTAGAGAAAGACAGCTCTAGACCTAGGCAACATATAGAACTGTGACTGCATTGAAAATGAAACAGTGGCAACTTGAAAACAAATTTTTAGAATATATGAAAATGTATAATAAAAAATGCTTAGTAAGGTAGAAGAACAGTTAAAAGGAAAATGTTTGTACATAAATCTTTCTGATGGCCTAACCAGAGGAGCTAAATTTGGTGGTTAATTTGCTTTGCTTTTAGATAACTTGCTTCATCATACACTGCCAGATCAGTGATTTGTCAGTGGGTCAGATTTGGATGCTGTCGGTAAGGGGATCACAGCCTTGCCACTGATCTCTCTAAATAAGTGGCTGCTGTTTGGAGACCAGCTGCGTTTATTCTCCATCCTTCACATTCGTAGCCTGATGAAGCCTCTGTGGCAGCGTCTTCTCTTGCACCGTGGTAAGACAATTCCTGCCAACTGAGAGATGGAGTTAAATTCCTTCCACCAATGGCTGCAGAGGTCAAGGACTGTTTTGCACCTTTAGGTTACCTTCTTCAGTGTGTTGCTAGCTTTGGAAGTTTTTATGGTGCAGTGTGAAGGGGTACCTAGGTGGCAGTTCCTTGGTGTTTTTCAGTAGTCTAGAAGATTGCTTAGGATGCATGGTTATAGGTAGCAGGGACTATGAAATCTGTTCTGCTCCACTTCACATCTATGAGCAGCAAAATCTCTCTCGGCCACTGCCTCAGAAAGAGATTTTCAAATGAAAAACTGACAATCCTCAAGCGCCTGCTGCGCCGGGGTCTGGTCCCTGTGTTTGACACTGTATTAAGAAGTGCCGTGCACTTCTAAAGCAATTTTCTTACCCAGCGTTCGTAGGCTGTCTTTGCACCCGGGTCAGTGCTTCACAGCCTGCAGGACTGCGAGCACTGACAAAATGCCTTTCTGAAGGTTATTCGCGTTGGGCATCGCACAGTGTGCAGGCATGTCTCCTCCTGCTCTGCTCGCCTGCCGTTACAGATCCATGGGATGTGCAGCTCCTCATTTCAGGAGGAGTTAGGCTCTTGAGTTCAATTGGAAGCCAAAGGTTATTTGAATTATAATTGGGGAGTTTGCTTCGAAAATAAGACCTAAGCCCCCAGGTAATTTTAGGCCCATAGGAAGAAGCAAGCATTTAACATGAGTTTGCACTGTATTAGCTCTCTTTGGAAAAATCCTTGTGTGCTTCACAGGGATGGCGTGCTTGATCTAAGGCTTATACTGCCAAAAGTCATAAGGCTTATATATGCCAAAGCAAAGGGCCAGGAGAGAGAAAGGTGGTGGGAATGGGGGAAAAAAATCCTTAATTTCATAGCGTGAGTACGATGCTCTCGGTAGGTAAATGATTATAGTTTGAGAGAGCTTAATTAAAATGCAGTGTCTTAGCATTTCCCATGCAATGCCTTCACAAAACACCTTGCCATTTCTTCGAGAGAGGTTGGGTAACTTGCCTGGTGATCACTTGATAGCGATACAGTTATTATTTGGGGCCAATGAAGGGGTGCTCAGAGTACCAAAGAGTGTTCAGAGAGGCACTGGGATGAGGGAAAGTGATGAACGTCCTCTGTGGACACCTGGATAAAGAGACATTGCTGTTTTACCTCTCCTGCCCTAAGGGCATGGCTTTTGAGAGGTAAAGAATGACAGCTGGTGGAAAAATTACATATGTTAATTGCACAAAAATGAATTAATTGCTATTAATTATTTTATCACAAAATCAATTAGTATTGTACTGCAAGTCATTTTAATTAAAGTAGTCGATAAAAATCAGATAAACTGTAGACACAGCAAAATTATGGCAAAACTCCAAAGATAGTTTCTAATAAGAAATGAAGCCCCAAACAGTTCAACACCGAGATTGAATTAGCTGTCATTTTTATTAAAAAATAAGAGCCCATGGCAAAAACATGAAAGCAGAAGCTTCTTTGCAAAGGAGAAGAAAGCTTTTGGTGTTCATGAATGAAGTTGAAAAAGACAGTAGTAGCTAGGGGTTTTACTGTATCTACTTATATCTGAGATGATTTTCACCTTAATTAAAAAAAAAAAAAAAAAAAAAAGGAAGCAAAATTACTGTTTTCCAATGTTTAGGTTATTGTACATAAAGGGATGCTTTACAGGGCCTTGATCTTGAATATTTCATCGTGCCCTTAAACAAAAACATGCTGTCTTTATATTCTGCGCTGCCAGTTAAACAAACTCAGAGTATTTTTGGTCGTAATCTTGGAGTAATCAGGCTTCTAAGGGGAAGAAAGAAAATCAAGAAAGTTCAGTTTTGTTGAACTTTTTCTGTAGCAATGTGGTGTGGAAAAATTCAGGGCCGGATCTGGTGGTGGCATAACTCAAGTGCTGCTCTGTTGGTATTTCTGCCCTGCCCGCCATCTGACAGACACAGCCATCCGCTGAAAGAGGCTTCTGCAAATTTAGGGGTGCCAATCTTTCAGAATTGGATAATGGTGAGAACAAAAACTGGAGAACATCAGAGGCATAATTAATGCGCTGCCTGTGCTTTTGAATCATTATGTGTGGTATGTGGGTGGGTGGAAGTTTGCATTAGAAAGGAAGATGTTGTACTGCTGTCTAGAAAAGGATGCGTATGTCTGGTGTGTGGCAGAAACATGCAGGTGTTTTGGATGCTGCTATTTTATTATCGAATGATTTGCTCGCTGATTAATGATGGCAGCAAGGAGAAATGGATACAGGCCTTCCAGAGTGCGGGTGGTTTTTGTGGGGAGATGCGAGAACGCTGTAATGTGTGCGCCTAATAGAGCCACATGAAAGAACATTTCTGTTCTGACAAAAACAAGGCTGCAAAAGAAAAGTTATCTGGACTGAATTTTTCGAACTCCTGAGCAGAATTTAATGTTTGGGACTTCATTGACTAATGCACAAAGCAATTTGAGTAATAAAAACCTAGTTTTTGTCGAGCAAGAAAACAAGAGGCATTGATGGAAAAGCTAATTTATTTACTCTTTTATGGAGAGAACATGCTTTGCCCAAGTTCAGAACTGACTGTGCGGCTATTGATGAGTATTCCTGCGAGTATAATGGCTAATGAAAGCACTGACGCTCTCCCCATGTCTCTCTTTTGAGACTTTAAAGTGCAGCTTCTGTGCACGGCTATAAAGGAAGGGCTCACAAGTGTTCAGTAAGCACTTGTCAGTGTTGCCATATAGCAAAAACTTGCATTTTTCAAGTCTTCAGTGCTATAAAGAGCTTGTTTCAAAGCACAAAATGATGGCAGTGGCTGGAAGGCATTTGTCCCGCCTGTCCCCATCCGTCCCTTGTCCTGCCCTCTCTTACAGTGCTCCCCACACCTGCTGCAGCTGTGGCCTCTCCGGCAGGATCCGTGATCCACCTCTTAGGGGCAAAGGCAAATTGGCTCATTTGTCATGTAGCTGACAGAATCGAGTAATTGCTGTAATTTACCATGACCTGCGTCTCACTGGCAATTCTGATACCATCACAAGTTTATGAGTCCCTATTTGAAGTCTCGGTCCTGATGTGCAATTTAGGAGCCCTTAGATTCATAATTCCTGATTTGAGGCCCTTGTAAAATTTAGTTATGACCAGTTTAACACCCACGTGTGGAATTACCAGGTAAGTTGTGTACTCCAGCTGACTAAAGTCCATCTTCCTCCCTTAAGAGCTGTGCCCATAACCTGGTTACAGCGGGCTGGTTGCCTGAGCACAGTAGTGGTTTGTGTAACTAGCAGTGTAAAATCAGAGTATAAATAGTGAATTTTGCTGAAGCTTGATTGAGGATCTGTGGTTTCAGTCTTCTCTGCCACAAGTCTGCACTGAGGTTTGACACTGCATCTTTTGTGCAAAGCCATTAAATGGAAGATGAGGGATCTTTTGCTTAAGAGGAGGGAAATGCTGTTTCGTAGATGGAAGGAGAGAAGGGAAGGAGCTGAGATTGGGGTAATTTAGTGTCTGTGTTCTCCCTCCCTGCCCTAACAAATGAAGATTTGAATCCTCACCTAATCCCCTCTATCCACCTTCCCTTAGACTCGCTCCGTCACATCCGTGAGCTCTTGTTGCTTATAAAGCTTAAGAAGTTCTATACGTGACAAGGGATATCGTAGTCTACATTAAAAGGTATTGGCATCCTACAAAGACAGAGAGGTCTTTGAGTAAAAATCTTAAAATGCCAGCAAATCCTCTCTCTGAAATCAGTGGGTGATTTCCCTCAAAAGACTTTAGGCTGTCGTCCCGTAAAACTGATCTCCCCCTGCGCAAACTCCTACGGCTGCGTACAGAAAATGAATGCCAGCTAAACAGTATTCACATACACATACAAGTATTCTGAAATGACACTGCTGCCTACAGTCTAAACTATGTTAATCCCACAGACGTTTTTGGTGGAACTGTATCACACTAACCCTTGATGAATTTGTGCAGACCTCTGCAATAGGCTGCCCACACAGGAAAGCCACACTCATGTTTACTGTGGGGAAAGTCTGTCCGGACTCCTACACGCCGTGCAGCGCCGGGCAGCTCGCTGCACTGAAGGGATTGAAGGAAAAGCTGTGTGAACATACCAGTGTAAAACAAACCGGTATAATTTTAATACAGTGTATCTGTTGACCTCTTAAAATTGCAACATGAGCTAAGGGGCTTGAATTTTAGTGTTGGGCCTTAAAACCAATAGCAGAGCTATGTTATTTTCAGTGCCTTTCTAATTCCACAGCTGTGATAAAAAGACCAAAGCAAATCTCACCTGCCCACGTCCCTGTCCCTTTTCCACTGCCAGGTGGAAAAGCGTGTACCAAGCAGCGGCCGCTGTACCACAGTCTTCCTCGTGTACAGCATGGACGTTGCATGTAGACACCGGCAGTAGGCATAAGGTGATGATATGTGCCTTCTTCCTTGCCCATCCTCCTGAGACCAGCTGCAAGGCTGTTAATAAGCAGGTTAGTTTGGACTCAGCCTTGCGTATCACTTCAGTCTGTCGCTTCATTGCCACCCCTCAGCTGAGATGGGAGAACACCACATTTTACTCGTTGCTTATCTGGGTTGTTTTCATGCCACCTACCCAGAAGTGGGAAAACTCTGTGTCTCAGTACTTTGAGATCTGCAGTTTCTGAAAAAAAAAAAAAAAAAAAAAAAAAAAAAGCCTTTTCAAAGAAATATATGTTTAAAGCTTTCTCATTTTGTTTTACACTTCACATCATGTTGTTATTGATGTCTTGTTCAATCATGTCGTGTAGCTTAATGTAAGAGGACAAGTGCAGAAAGGTGCTCATTGTGTAGGTAGAAAAACCGAAGAGATAGAGTTCTCTCCAACATATGGCTGGGCTTTAATCATAGATTTTTATTTTTTTTTTTTTAAATGCTTCACTTTTTTCAGAGGTTGGTCTGTCTGCAGGAAAGTGACATTTCTGTGAGAGATGCAATCCAGTAGGCATGAACAACAAAAATAAAATACAGAGCAAATCAAGTCAGCCCTGTTTGTGCTCTTGAGCAAACACGCTCAGCCTTGAAAATCACCAAGTCCTATCCCCAGTGTGGGTGACAGCAGGCTGCTACAGAAGAGTCAGGATCCTGCTTGGCATGTACTGAAGCATCCCCTTATCCAAGGGTCTTGGGTGTTACACAAAATTTTTGTGTTAAAGAGAGGAAACAGGCAGAGATTAAATGTTTTGACTGACCGCTTGGTGAAGGTGGGGCTATAAAGTACCACTTCAGCTTCCTGACTTTCAGGCATTTGCTCATTAGACTGTCTCCAGAATGTATGTCTGAACCAGTCTCTTCTGAAAGGAAGACTGTCCTTGTCCTTGATTGATTTTTCATGAGCTTTGTGCAGACGGTGATTCATGTCAAAAGCATGAGCACATCTGTTTACTAGAGGCCTGTATGTATTTCCCAGAAGGATGTTTTTCTTATCTGTTTCCACAGTTTTGTCAGAACTTGCTTTTATCCATGGAAATGTTTGTTCAAAACATGGAAAGTTCTTGGGAGAAAGCAATCGGTACATAACATTTATTTTCATTATTATCAGAGCTTTATACATCATGACTTTGAGAGCCTTTATCATAGTTTTCTGCACTAAATTGAATTAGGATTGAGAGAAGCAACCTAGGAAAGAGCTACAGGTGCTGCACATCATCACAGGGGTGTTAGTGAAATGGTGGCCAGAGGTTGTCCTCGGAGCAGGATGTCTCCCATTGCTTTATGTCTCTTGAAAATAATGCTGGGTTTAAGCATGGGGCCACAGGCAATGCTGCAAAGATATGAGGTGACATGCTGGCTATTCCTTGATTTTGGGAGGAGGAGTGTGACACTGGGTCCATCCCAAGGTAGGCACTCTTTGGACCTGCTTCTTGCTCTAGGATTTAGCCACTGGTTTTGGTGTGTGGGGGTCAAATGTTGGCTCTGAGAAAAAGCAGTGCTCCTATAAGTTCTCTGGATCCTAGGGTTTGCATGTGTTGCTATGACTTACAGAAATGCTGATGCCAGAGTACCTAGCACAAGATCACAGTGAACCCCAATGCACCAGCATTCACTAGTGTTTCTGTAGTATCTTGACGTATGGTCATTGGCTCTTAACGGTCACCGGCTGCAGGACGTTTCTGTTGAGGGTATCCTGATTTTGAAAATAAGACAAATAGTCCCCTGTGTTCTGACTTCTCACATGGCTTTCAGCGTGGTGGTTCAGCAGGCTGCCTGGTAGGGCTTGCTAACCATTTAATGGAGGCTTCTGATAGAGCTACCCAGCAAAACGGCCCCGTATCGCATGTTGTTGCCTATGCAGGTGTGGAAACCTTTAAGGAAACCTCCTGTTGGATCTGTTAGTCCAGGGGCCAAACGCTGTCCCCCACCATGTGCTTGAAAACAGTCTGAGAGCAGCAACAAGAGCTGAAAGCCACCTCTGATTTGTGGTGGTCGAGCCCGCCAGCCTCAGGAGCTGCATTTATGAAGTACTTCCTATTGAAGGGGAAAGAAGCTGGAGAGTTATTTTCTAAGAATAAAAATTCCTTTATGTTTTTTTGAAAAACTAGTTTACACTTTGCACAAATGATCGCTTAGCATCTGGCAGGCTGGGTTTTTGCCATGTGTGGCAGAGGATACAGTTTGTGTAGTTGCAAGCAATCTACTCAAAAAGCTTTTGTTTAGTCCTGGAGCCCAGGAACTTGTTAATTTTGAGCAGTCATTTTCCACATTTAGCCCATTAGAGACTCTATTTTTGGTGACCTAGTTTGAGCTCTTTAAAAAATAATCAAGCAGCATTTTTCAGATCTGATTTGTAATGGGACTGTGGATTGGTTTTGCAACTTGAAATGAAAGTTGGAGGGGGTAGAAACTGCTTTTTGAATGCCTGGTCCTTCAGAGCTAACATTTGCAATTGATTTTAGAAGGCCTCTAGGAAGGTTAATTTGGCAGACTATGGCTTGGCTTCAGCACTTCAAGGGTTATTGTTTGATGTGCTGCTGGGAACATAATAAAGTAGTTAGGTTTAAATAATAGTTTCTACGCGATAACCTCGAGGAGTGCTACCAAGTATTACTGGGCGTGATCCAAACATTGTTAAAGCCTGTGGATTCGCTGGCTCCCCAGTGCGTATGACGGGGTTTGGATTAGAGCGCGAGCAGTCGGGGCACGCGCCAGAATGGCTTGCCTTGGGTTACACACCGACTCCGCTGCGGCAGAGCTGGGTTTAGGGCTTGGACCCAAAGATCCTGTTTCCCCGCTCTAGCTCGTCGGTGGGAATTGGTGCCACACAGGAGAACTACTGGCCTCTGGCCACTTGTGACTGCCGGGGGCTGGGGGGAAATGGGGGGGCCTGGGTGGTGACAGACCTTTACTTTTTGTAAGAGGGGAAGGGTGCTTGCAGCTGGGAGGTGCCCAGCCCCGAGTGCCAGCTTGTTTGCATGGGCAGTTGTGAAAAATGCCAGCAAAATTAAAGCAAAGAAAAATACCTGAAAATAAAATTGCTGATTCTAAATTTATGTATTTGAATTGGTTTTGCATTTTGTGTCAACGTAAAATTACATTCCTAAATATCACGTGGCCTGGAGTGGCATTGCAATGAAAGCATACTATTGTTAGTTACTTGTCCTTCATTTTCTCTGGATAACCCCTTCCCACGCTGTGGCCAGCAAGCTGCTTTGCTTGGGGATCACACCCCAGCTTCAGGCTCCCTTCTGGGACCAGAGAGAGCAGCCTACCAAAGCTGATATTGCAAGGAGAAGCAGAGAGTGATCCTCTGGATCCCCAAGAAGAATCTGTGGTATTTTTAAGGATCTGCAAATTTAGAGATTATATCTGCCAATTCAGTAGGAAGGGAGAAGACAGCCCACTCCTTAGGAGACACAGAGGTTGTTGAGGTAACTGTGGGATAAATGTGCAACCATCGTGTGTCGTGGATGTGTGCACCTCCTGGCCATGGTCCTTGGAAGCTCCTTCTGAGGGGCACATGGAGAGAGAGAAACAGAGCTGAAACATGCAGAATTACAGCAAAAATTCAGAGCAGCTGTGATACTCTAGCTAGGCCCAGCCAAACCCTCCTTTTGGGGAGGTCAAAACTGGTCCTTCATCCCTCTTGATCCCTGCTTGAAGCCCAGCGTGTGTGGGGCTGACCCGCAGAGCATGACTCTGCTTCAGATTGGAGTTTCTTACTGTTGGATGCTCTGTGCTTCTGTTTTCTCAGTGTAAATACTCTTCCAGGGGCTGGCACTTGGCAAAGATGATCATACAATTCAACTGAGATCAGATTGTTATGTGATTAAAAATGTTTGGCCTATTAGAAATATAAGACTCCTATATTTAATTTATATTTGATTAAAAAAAAAAAAAAAAAAGGAAATTAGTAATTTACCAGATTCCATTGCCATTTTTATGTTTCTTTAGCTAAAAAGTATCTTGATCCAGCAAATGAGATATGGCAAATGTTCTAAATACTGTTTAATTTATTTTTTTACTGAAAAAATATGTAAATGCCTGAGAAATTATACTTTGAAAAGTGGCTACTGCAAATTAACAGCATTTCACATGGATCTTACTTTGCATTTTTAATACACATAATGCGTGTCCCAAATTACATGATTTGCATTATAAACAAGAACAGCTCCTGTGTCGCTGCTGCTGTCCAACAGTTGAATAACAAGGCTTTTCTTTCCAAACTGTATAAATACATATTTACCCAAATGATGCAATTTAGGGCTCTTTTGTTTACGTTTTTCTGGTCAGTCAATCATGCTGGCATCTTTTATAGTTAATGCTTTTTAAATATATCCAAGTAAATCTAGAATTTGAGCAAAGGAAGTGCCAGACTGGAAGTAATCACTTCGTTACTGCACTGACATTTTGGCTCCAGAGTTCGGGCCTTCTCTGTCTCTGCCCTTGACTTGTTGGGTTACCGTGCGGGGCCGTCTTCGGCCGTGGTGGTTTTACCTCTCCCCGCTGGGCCGGCGGCATTAAGCGCCGGCGTGGGGACACCCTGGTTCTGTGGGCCAGTCCTGTCCCCGGCTTCGTTCTGCAGGCAGGCACACATTTCATCAGGACCCAGGAAACTGAAAGTGTCTGGCCACTGTCCCTTCACCACTCCAGACTGTGCTTAAGGCAGGGGCCTGTCACCTTCAGAGTCTTCTTCCTTCTGGTCCTTCTTCTGTCTGAAGCACCTGGAGAAAGAGTTGGATGACCTCCATCATGTAATCTTGTCACCGTCAACACTGTCAACTGTTTAAAGCCCAGACTCAGGTCATCCACACCTGTTTTGGGTAGTTTACCGGGATTGCTGATCCTCATTGTCCAAGGAGATTCTGTTTACGGGTTTAATATTCCTGCATCATTAGTGTGGTGTCCCCACTGCTTGGATTTCATTCCAAGCTGGAGGTCAAAATCATAAATGATTTTGAGTCAACTCACTCCAGTATGTGTTGGCTTCTGGCTTGAATATGAGAAGAGGGAATATAAATGGGTGGATAAACTTGCTATTTCTTTAGTTCTGTCTCCCTTACCCAGTCCCTTTACAGATAGGTTTCTGAAGCATTCAAGGGTTGTGTGTACTTGTTACACAATTGCCTTCCCTTTTAACTTCCATTGTCTGGTTTCAATTAAATTAGTCAGTCAGGTAGGGTTTCCAGTGATGGCATGTTCCAGCAATGACTGGAAAAATAATCGGAGGGTAGATGGCAGGGACCCAAGGCAGTGCCCTCCGCACAGGGATTCTCTGCAGTTCCAGCTTCACCACACTATTAGTCTCGAGAAAATTGCCCCCAGGAAGCATTAAGGAAAACCAGCAGCTCTGTTTTCTGCTGCTCACGAACCTGCTTCTCTCCCTCGCCTCTGGCTCCTGAGCAGAGCCCTGCAGCCTCCCGAGCTCTCATTATCTATCCTTGTGCCACTCATGGAAGAGATTAGTTATGACAGATGAGGTGAGTTAAGTGAGCAGGACAGTTTAGATATCTCTCACTTAAATGAAACAAACCACAGAGAAGGTGTTGAACTGACCACATCCCCCAGCCCCAAACCCCCTGCGCTGCTGGGGGGAGGAGTCAGAGAAACTGTGAGCAAAGCTGAGCCTGGGAAGAAGGGGGAGGGATGGGGGGAAGGTGTTTTCAAGATGTGGTTGTGTTTCTCATTGTCCTACTCTGATTGGTAAATTAGTGTTGGTGGTGGTGTTCAAATTAAGTTGATGTTCTTTTTTACTTCCCCAATGGAATTTGTCTTTTGCTTGTGACCACAATGGATGAATCATCTCTCCCTGTCCTTGTCTCAATCAGAAGCCTTTTGTTTTATTTTCTCTTCCCCATCCCTGAGGGGCGAGGAGTGAGCGAGCGGCTGCGTGGTATTCAGTTGCCCTCTGGGCTCAAACCAGGACAGGCAGGTAGGAATTGTATGTTATGTCATAGGACCTAATAAACAGGTATAGTATCTTCTGAAATTGGGAACCTGCAAGTTTAGGAGTTGCCTGAATCTGAGAGCACTTAGGAGCTGAGTGAAGCTGTGTCTGTAGTGACGGCATCACTGTTTGCCGCAGTGTTGCTTTCTGCTTTGCTTCATGTAGATTTTGTGATTTTGTACCTGCCTAGCAAGTAGATGGTAAATGCTGTTAGTAATTTCATGTTTCTGGCTCCTAAGGCAGCCTGTCCTCGTGGTTATCACCGGACACTAACAGACTGTGGGGTGTTAGGTGAGACTTGCAAGCCCAGCCATGGGCAGCCCTGATCCTAACTGTGAAGCTGCTAGGGCTGTGTTAGAGCCAATGTTGTGGCTCTGCCTGCAGGTTGTGAACTACTGTTCACTTACAAACAGGTTTTGGGAGGAAGCGAAATGGCCCATGCCACAAAACTGGCCATGGCTGAAATGCCTAGCACCTGAGGCTTTTCAGATAAAAGAAATATGATTATGATAAATGATCAAAGCAACAGCACTTTGTGCTTTTTGAATAATATCTAGCCAAGTGAAAAAAATCCAGTAAAAGCCTGTGGTTAGGTGGCTGTGCAGGACCTGTGCCAGCACCAGCCAGTGTCAAACACAGCCCCTTCAGCTCATGAAGGATTGGGGATGAGAGCTGGTCAACACGTTAGCTGCTCGGGGAATTGTTTCCCGTGCAGGAGCCGCAGATGGCAGGAGCTCTGGCACAGCACCCGCTTAGTGCCGGTGCTTCAGGGGGGCTGGTGGAAAGCAGCTGGTTTGTGGGGGCAAGCAGCAGCCTTTTTCTTCCATTAAGAGGCTTGAGTGCTCCCCAAAAGGAAGCCAGTGCAATCCTCCTTTGGGTTTGCCAGGAGCTGCCACTCTGAGACTCGGGAGAGTTAAAGGTGGTAGGAAGGGAGCTGTCGCGGCTGCGGCAGTGGGAAGCGAGAGGTGTGCTGGGCAATCTCTCGCCTGGAGATTGACAGGGTAGCTGCCGACTTCAAGGGGCGTTCACCATGGACACAGCAGAGGATCGAAGCAGGTTTTCCAGCACTATTCCCCTGCTGATCTGCCTGTATGATGCAAAACGAGCAGATTCTCCGCTCACTGTCAGTAAGCACCAGGGGATTTTTTGAGAAACAGAAGCTGTGCGCTGCTTCTAATCAGCATTTTCACAGCGTCCTATTTATTGTGATGATCTCAGTGCAGCGTTGCAGACTGGAGGGATCTTGCTCCCAGGCCTCTGTCTCCATTTGCTACTTTGATATTGCATTGGCGTGACCTCCTCCTTCCCTTGTGCCCCACTCCCTGAACCACGTTTCGCGCCTTGCAGTAGTTACAGACATCTAGTAAAAGGCTGCGTACTGCATTTCATGCATATGCTAATGGCTGTGTCCTTCCAGAATGTGTAATTAAATCCATAGCTACCAAAGTGGAACCACGCCGTGGAGTTGCCACTAGTTATGTCACTATTTTCAGGACAGCAGGAACTGTTCAAAGTCTCTTATACTTTGTCCCCCGCCTGCATCTGTGACATAGCAAGCGGAAGCTTATCTCTGCTGAGTGATACGCAGGAGAAGTACAAAGGAGCAGAGCTGTCTCAGTAGCAACACATGTGCACCTCAGAAGTCATCTCTGAGATGAGGAGAGGGCGGGAATAGCAGCAGCAGGATACTGAGAAATTGGGAATTGAAAACACATAACATAAATAGGTTTTTTGCCAGCTGAAGACCCAGCAGGATGATGATAAAGTGCACAATGTTTATTGATATCTGAATGACTATTTGTTGCCAAAAAATGCATTTTAGAACTTAGCATAAACTCAGTTATCTGATTCTAGCACGGCTTAGTATTTATTAGGAAATATATGGCTTTTTTATAGCCATTGTTCACCTTAGGGAGGAAATAAAAAAAGGGAGAAAACCATTTTATTTTAATAGCACTGACTTCCTAATCTAAGCACTCTGTACTAGCAGCTTGGTTGCAGAGTGGAAAGAAATGGTGGGTATTACCATTTATCCTTTGTTATGGAACACTATCACCTCTCTCTATCTCCATCAGCAGAGCCAGTCAATAATTTACTGCAGCGGACACTGAGGGATATCAGCTCCCATGCCGCTCCACTTCAGGTAGTTTGTCATCATGAGCTTTCAAGAAGTTAAATAAGTTGGTTAAGAGGGAAGATTTGTCATGTCAGCATTTTTGCCCACCTAGAAGGCAGCGCTCTTTCCCTCGCTCTTTATCCTACCCCCCTGTCTTTATTGTACTGAGTTTTCTTCTGCACTTAAGTAGCTTTGATAAAGAGTAACTTGCTTAGCTTGCCTCAGAAATAGCAAGTGTTATCTATATGGAAATTTAAATGATGTTGATTAGCCAAGTGTTGTGGTTTGAGGAGAAAAGTTCAGTCAGAACGTGAAGAGCAGGAAGAATATTTGGCTGCCCCATGCACAGTCAGCCCTTCAGCAGCTGCCAGAGATTCCCACTACTGCTTGGAAAAGCAGGACCTTGGGAAGGCGGTCAGGAACTGTAAAAGATGAAGACGCGTGCCTGGCGTAGCACTGTCCTTCTAGAGTGTGTGTTTGCACTTGCTAAACTGGCAGTTTCCACATTCTGTAGTTTGTCTCCAAAAATCCATAAACACGCGGAATAGTGTAAGCACAGGGAGCCAAGGAGCAGAGACCAGTTTAGCACCCCAGTCGTCTACCACAGTCACCTGATTCCTCATGATTAGGATATTTAGAAAGCTGAATGCTGTGCATTAAGTTCTAGAGCTAGTCAGAACTGTAGCTAGACTCTGAACAAACCTTCAAGGCAGAGCTTGTGGTTCTGCTAATTTAGGAACATCTTCACCCATTGCAAAACTTTATCATCCATCCTGATCTGCTTCTGGTGGAGCCTGTTTGGTTATGACCCACCACAATGCATCACGCTATGCTGTGATTAATTTTTAGTTTTCAGAGAGTAAGAGAATAAATACTTCTGCTCCCACACTAGGTAAGTCAGATACTGGAGGTGGGAGGCTTGGAATGCTCCATGTCTTAAGCCAGGGCTGCCATCTGGACTTATTTAAGGGTTACGCCAAGAATTTCTTCATAACAAAGCAGGAAACATGACAAGACAAGAAAGAACTAAACCCAAATGTCTGCAGCATGGCAGTCTTCTGAGACATTGGTCTGCAAAAGATGAGCCAGCCAGAGTTTTGCATGAAGCATAGCTTCAGAGAGAGGTATCAGGAACGTTTTACCTAACGATGCTCTTCTGACTAGATCATTTTCTCTTCAAAATGCTGTTAGGTTGGAAAGGATGATGGAGTCTGACATGCTGACATCACCCGGGGAGGACATCCTGAGGCAGAAAAAAAGACATTTCCATCTGTGTTATGACAGCAGCAGCTGTGTGTGGTTTTGTACTTCACAGAGCAGGGACAGGCCGATGACTTGCATGGTTTGGAGCACATTCTTGAAGGCAGAATTCAGAAAGCATTTAGGCACATGCTTTAGCTTATGGAGCGAGGCTATTTTTCCAGTCCATGCCCACACATATGTGCCTCTGCCTCCATCCCAAAGTGCTGGAGTTTCAGTTCCAGTCTTCTCTTAGTGAAAGCTCAGCTGAAGTCCTCTTGCTGTAGCTGGCCTTAGCATGGTTCTTTGTCCTCCTGCCTGAACCAAGACCAAGCCTCTGCTGAGGAAGATGGATGTCACTGAGGGGGGGAGCTGGCTACAGCTGTGGTAAGCACATCAAGGCCTCTGGGGACATGAAAGGGAGTTCCCGATCTTGTGCTGCAGTTCAGGAGCTCACTGGATCAGTCCTTAGCCAGTTTGCTTTTCTGAAAGGAAAATACTTCCTTCTACTTGGCCCATCACGTAATTGCTAATATTGAAATACACTTTCAGTGTTGTCACTACAGTTGAAATTAATCCCAGCACAACTTTCCTAGAAGGGAAATACCTGCTGTGAGGAAATGTGCAAGCAGGCAAACCTCTTTGCCCAGCCACCCGCTCTGTAGCCCTCCCCTTCGTGGGCACACATACGTGTGCATGGCAGTCCCATTGCTGGCTCTAACCAGTCCCCTTCCTCGGGTGTCCTGCAGTGCTGAAAGTGATGGCTTGCTGGTGAAGGAAAGAGAGGGGGAATATTTTCAGTTCCATGAAAGGACACAGCGTGAATATAATTAATTAAAACTCTTGGGAGTTCCTTTGAAGCAGCCTGTGATTAAACATAATGATTTCTTGTGGAACAATTAGGTAAATTTGGCCTTGGGCATCTCCCCTCACTTCTTGGAACTCTAAGGGGGAAGATGATGAAATTCTGGTCTAGAGCGATGCTTTTTTAGAGTTCTGTCTGTTTTAATTGATTCAGCTTTAGTTATAAATCTTACCAAGAACAGCCAAAGCAAAGGACACGTTAATTTGTAAGTGTCCTGTGAGTTAACTTCGGCAGAAAAGGAAAATGCAGTTTGCCTTGTTCTTGGAAACACCAGAATGTTAAATGCCATGAGAATGAGCCTCCAGTGCCTTTCAGATCCTGGTCTCGCATCTGTATCTTCAGTCTAATTTGTCGTGAGGGTGGCAAAGGCTGTGATAGTGAAGTTTCTCCGGCAGGTGTTATCCCTTAGGCCATGATGCTATTTTGAGAGCCAGGGGTCAGTTCTTTGTTCCCTGAAGTTTGCTGTAAGTCTGGTCACTTGGGTTACTGGAGTCCCATCTAGCAATTTGTACTGTTTTTTATCATGTTCTGGTGAGGCAAAGCCATTGGAGTGCTAGGGCTATAATTATCTCTGTAGATAGGGAGTGCGTGATGATTTTTAGGTGCTGGTGAGACAGATTAGTCTTTGCACTCCATGTGAGCCCAGTGTGAATTGTTGGAAAAGCCATTGAACCTTCAATGGAAATGGCAGGACTGCTGGGATTTGTAGTACAGGATGTGCAGACATTATCAACAGGTCTGTTTTAATGAGTAATTTGAAAGAAATGTTTATATGGAACAGCCAGTTTTTAGCTCTTCATTAAACTGTAAGCATTTACTTGAAAAGATCATGCTTTTTTTCACAGACCATTCCCTTTTCTGGAAAGCTTATAGCAGAAATGGGAAAGAGAGGGATGAAAAGATGGCATTTTTATGAAGGCAAAGGAAAATTTGCTAAATCCTCTCTTGGGGAACAGAGAAGCAGAGGGATGAACTACTGAGCTGGTGGAAGGGAATAGAGAGCTTCTAAAAGAAGAGGAGACTAGAAGCGCTGAGCTTGGCTTGTTTAGTGTAGCAAAACAAAACCTCAAATGGTGTATTAATTGCTGTCAATACCTGGGAGCAGTTTTAACTATAGGACAGTGCCAGCACACAAGCAAATGTCAAGTAAAATAAAAACCCTTTGCTTTTGAGAAGGTGTCGGCAGGCCCTTCTTTCTCAAGTTCTGGTTCAACAGAAGCCAAAGCCCAAAGCTCTTGCAATGACAGACCTTTAAGATTCACACCAAGTGTAATTAAGGTCTGCGAGGGTTATATCCTGGACAGAACTTTTCCCTTGGTTTGTAACGCTTTAATTTACTATCAAATATTCAAGGACTGGCAGGGTCAAATAGGGATAGGAAGGTACTCTAACAGACATTGGCGAAGTAGGATGCTAAAGTATTCAGCTGAAAGGTCAGCCATCCATGGAAACCCGTTAGGAAAAATACTGTAAATATCTTGCTGCATCTGTGCGTCAGAGAGCTAAACATGAGCCACTTCTGCCTCTGGTGTGTAGGACTTGCAGAGTACATAGTGCAACCTGTGCAAACTCACACACACACACAATATTTTAAAAGAGCGGACAACCAGAAGGGCCAGCATTTGGTTCACTATATAGTTATGTATATAATATTTTCAGAATGTTGAAGCATGTGAGGTGCAGCTGCATGTAACAAGTCTGTCATATCTCATGGCCTTAAGGGACAGAAAAGACTGGCTTTGAGACCTCCTAGAAATATCTGTGTAAGGTTGTTGCATGACCAAATGATGTTTTGGGGCATGCCCTGGCCAATTAAGGCCATGATTTAAAGCCTATGAAATTATGTTTATCGCCTTCAAAGGACTGGGACTTACACTATCCAACTTAATGCTCACGAAACAAATTAATTCAGTAAATGCAATTATTGAATAAATTCAGTGAAACTGAATGGATTTATTTATTCAATAAGGTGTTTCTGAGGCCTGAAGGGTGTGTTTGGTGCATCTGGTGGGACTTGGGAAGAGCAGGTCAGGAGGCAAGGGCCAACACAGCCCTTGGCCAGTGGGACCATGCAAGCAAGTTACTGAAATTCAGAGCAGCTGTGAACAATGAACCATTAGAAATCAAAGTGTCTCTTCTGCCTAGGACCATGTAAGAAAAGAGGGAGGAGAAAAATAATTGGGCAAACACGCTGTTGAGCAATATGGAAAGGATAGTTGTCTGGCTTCAATATCTGGACACGTGCTGTAGTTTAGGAAATAGCATGTGTAGATACAGGGGGAATGGCACTGAGTATATGGACTATATGCTTCATCTCTAGGAGTAAAATACCCCTGATCTGCCATCTTCTGTTTTCCCAGTTGGCTTTCAAAAGCACTGGTTGCTACAAGTAGAAGAGAATTGGGTAAAAAATAAAAAAATAAAAGTCCTTTGGAGCCAGAAATGCCTGCAACTGTAACCTGATATTATATCTGCTGATTCAGCCTTAAAAGTCAGGCTGGGTGCTGTGAGAATGAGAACTGGTTGTGCTCAACTGAAAAAGAACTGTCATTTAAGCCAGGATTTTTCTATTTCACAGCATCATGCAGTTCAGTGAGGAAACTACTCAAGGATTGCATTTTTAGACACCCAAAATATCTAAAGACAATAAACTCTGCAGGAATACAAATACACAGACTTTTTAAAAAGCATATATGTATATCTGTAAATATGTATAAAAGCTATATAGAGATATATATACACACACGTATGCTAGGCAGAAGATCCGAAATTTCTGAAAACTCCGGAGTGGCAAAACTTAATTCTGCAAAATCCTCAGGCACTTTTTAGAGCTAAATTAATACTGGTATAATTAAAATGGTAATAGTATTTGTAAAAAAAAAAAAAAAGGAAAAATAATATTTAAATAATTAATTTTCCTATTGGTTATATGGAGGGAGCTTAGGTTTAGCAATTATATGCTAAGTAAAAGCAGCCTCCCCTGTAATGATTTCATGATAATCTGACCTTTGATGGTCCTAGCTCACAGCAGCTGGTACTTTCTATATAGTTTACAGACTGTAAAGTAATTAATATCTATGAAATACCACTGCTGGCCTTCTGATGTAGTTGGGTCCTTGAGCATTCCCTTTTCTCACTCTCTTGAGTGAGATCTTTTCTTTCCTTGTGTCCCTGAATACTGAATGACGGACACGTTTTCAGGGCTACTACCAAGCCAACAGCCAACTGCCAACGTTGGGCAGAGAAGGGCCCTGTTGGAAGAGAAATCTCTGCTGGGTATGCTAAAGCCTGGTCTTGAATGACTACTCAGCCTCCTGCATCCCCTTTCCGAGGGAGGATACGTCCCCAGTGTGGTCAGTGAGGTTAAGGAGGCAGTAATGGACAAATTGAGTCCGCTCAGCCCAAACTTTGCAGTTTCTGTGGGTTCCGGACACAGCCTGGCTCACTGGGATGCAGCGCTCAGCGTCTCAGGGTTACAGGTGGATCGTGAGTTTTTGGGGTCTGGCTGCTGGACTGCTCCTGCCGAAGGGCACATTCCAGCTGAGGGATGTAGTGGTGAGCACCCTCTGTTTAGCAGTTCAGAAGACATACTTCAAAATCTGCCATGCTTAATTTTATTTAATATTAAGCACATTAATAGCTCTTGAAAAGCTGTCTTTCAAGGAAAGGTAATAAGGGTATTAATAAAAACAGGTGAAGTGAGAGGCCCTTTTTTAGCTTCCTGCATTATTTTATCCTTGTCAATCAGCTGGGAACTCCTTTGAGATTATTCCTGTATAGTTAATAACATTGTTTCTGTGATGACTTTTAATGACTGAACCTTTCTTCCATCCTTAGCTGTGACAATAACCACTCTGCTTTTTCTCATTCAACAAGCTATTGTGTGTGGTTCAGTACATTAAAGAACATTATTAAATATAGAGGTTTCCTCTAATTAAGCCATTGGCAAAAGATTGCTTGTCCAATCATTTGCTGGTGATAAGCACTGAGAGAAATTATATCTTGTACAGAGTATTACACTTTTCCTGCCATGCTTCCCCTAAAAAAAGAACAAAATGGTAGAAAAATAAAGCAGTAAGATTGCAAACTCAAGCACTCAGACATTAGATAATGCCAGAATGACAGCTGCCTGAATCTGCCTTGCATTAGGAAACACACATACTGTCATTCTCTACTTCTGGTCACGACCAGTTCCCCTTTTCTCTCTAATCGTTTGCCCCGTGTCCCATCTTTTCCTTTAATAAAATTACCTTTTCTATTGGACTCTTAATGCTTTTTTTTTTTTTCTTTTTTTTTTTTTTTTTTAATCAAGAGCGAACCACTTTTTCTAGTCTTGTTCCTGGAGACGAAAGAAATAATTTTATGCAGAACTTTTCCACCACCACCACACCCCCACCTCACCTACAATTCAAACAAAAAAAAAGATGATGTTTGTGTACCTTGAGGGAACCACCATTTGTTCATTGTTTCAATAATTGCATATAGGAACAATGGTATATTTAAGGTGTCTGGTTGTTCTGGACATGATTAAAAAAGCTCCCATCTCCTGTAAGATTGTGTGTCTTGCTCAGTTCAGGAACCACACAGAAAGTGTTGTGAGTGGGAGAAGTTTTTAACATGCCCCCTTGAAGAAAAGTAGTGTAATTAATGCAGAGAAAAATCTTACGGTTAGTTCAGTCACAGCAGATTAGAGGTTGTTTTCCTGGTTGGTGGCACACTGCATAATCTCAAAATCCTGAGTTTATGTGTCTTTCCTAAAGAATACCTCTGAATTTGAAAATCAGATGCATTTACTAATTGCTCACATCTTATAAATTATGGATCTATCTATCCTTGAAGGAGACTCTCAACAATCTATTAAAGCCTGAATAACAGAGCTATTCTCCAGCTTTTTGATAAACAAAACAAAAACACAGCTTTAAAAACAACAAGAAGCCTCTTCAGTTTTTATCTTAATGGAAATAAACCTAATCAAAAGCCAGTGATTAATGAATCTCCCAAGGGTTTCTATTCTTGAAGAGATTAGAGTTACAAAGGCTGAAATAGTTTCAATAGGTAGGTGTGTTGTTGAGCTCAGATGATATATTTGTATATGCTCAGCTAGAAATAAGAGTGGCTAAAATCCAGTATTTGGATGAAGATTCTCCTCTTCAGTGAAACCAGACAAACAGTCAACAACTCCTCCAATATTCACTAATTTATGTGTTCAAAAATGTCCTACGGTGCCAATAAAGTCTGTTGCTCACAGGAACTAGATTTAAAATACTCCTTAAAGAGCAGTTGTTGCACATATGAAACAAAATGGAAGTATGTTTTTAAGAAAGTATTTTCTTGGGAAAGGAAAGCAAAGCTCTCAAAAAGTAAGCTTAACTGCTTTTTTGGTATTGGACAGCCAGCTATTTGCTTCTTGCAAACAACCAAAATTCTGACTGAGAATGTTTAGCTGAGATTTGGCAAGGGTAACACATTTTCACTATGTGTAGTCAGATCCTGCCTCCAGAAATAGAAACAACCTTTTGCTTTCAGGAGTGGCCTGACACCTTCACCTGCAGTTTGAATAGAAAAATATAGGAGTTCTGTTGTTCAGCTCCACCTCTGTACCAGATCTCTGGGATTCTGCATCGCTCCAAGGAGCGGGAATCGTGCCAACCAAGGGTTCCCATTGCTTTCACAGTAGATGGTAGAGAAATTTTAATAAGCACATTTAATTTATCTGGCTAACTATAGATTCTCCTGTAATTCATACCAACTAACCTGGCTGTGTGCTAGAAAAAGGGAAATCACACTGTCTGATGTACAAAGCCTGTCACTCATCATATATTAAATGAATAAATAAAACCTCCTTGTACTGTTAAAAGCCCACAAAACATTCCTAGGATCTTCACAGGCAGCTTGCTTACAGTGGTGTGTAATTCTGGATGCCCTGTCACAGACTCCACTGCATTCGTCATGTGTATTCTTCCATTTGACTTCTGGTCAGACACTTGACCTCTCATAACCACTGTTGGAAAGACATCCTTTTTCACCTCTCCTTTTTTGTTCCCCGTATAAAACATCATGCACTTGCTCTCTCAGCCTGCATGTAGACTGGAGGAGCTGGGAGTGCTGCTCAGCTGTGAGAGACAGTGAGCACCGGTCCTGCTTCTCCTCCTCCTCTTCCATTTTCTTTCTGTGCGAAGGACCCTTCGGCATGGGTGGTCTCCCTGACATGCTTTAACCTGTTTCGTGATTCGGAGGAACAAGTAAGCAGCCTCCCAAGACTTCGTTCAGCTTAGACACAAGCAAAAACATCACGGGGATTTAGAATATCACAAGTAGGAACAACGAGGAACTGAATGTTTTTTTCTCCTTTGTTGGTGATATCTTGCTTTTCCAAAATAAATACATCAACTTAGTTCAGTCGACTGACATCTCAGGATGCCTGTGGCAGTGCAGTCAGCACTTTGTGTAAATACGACTGTGAAGCATTGTGCAGTGAAGGTAAAAACTGGGGTCAAGGCTCCTTGCATTGTTAGGAAAGCACCTCTGCTCCGAGGACTATACCATCTAACTTCAAAAAAGAAATGTCAAAGCTGATAGTGGACACAGACATCCCAATGCAGTGCTCACACTGCAGGCCTGCACTGCCTCTCTAAAGCCATTTCAGCCACCAGTTTGATAAGACAGCCCTTGCTTTGTCTTTCCTGGTGAAAGCATCCCGAGACCCTTGAACGTGTTCACAGCTTCTCACCGGCTAAGGCTGTCTGAGGGAAATTGGTGAAAGGGGTTGTGTTTTCCCATGGTTATTACTTTCTTAAAATCCTTCCAGAGTGTTGATATTATTTGCTTTATGAAGTAGCAGTTTGTGCAATTTTATGTTGCCTGGAAAGAAATGATTTACTTCATTGAAGCTCCCAAAAGCAGAGAAAGCAAAAGGCATCAATTTATCCAGGTGAAAATTCTGTAACTGGGCAACTATAAGCTCATGTGATTTGAGTTTCTGCAAAATGTAGCTCCTACTAAACATCCCAAATGGTAAAACATTTTGTAACAGCATAATGCTCTCATTCTAGTCTTTCTGATCTAATTTATGACTAAGTTTTCCCTTGGGAGATGATACAATAAACTCCCTTGGAAACCACTCCACAAATATGTTGAAGGACAATCAGGTATTACAGATATAATGTCAGAATTCTTATTGACTTGCTAAATACATAGTCATCCATAGCTTTCCTGAGAACAGAAAGATGTTAGCTGTGAAGATTAGGTTGTTAGAGTGAAAACTTTCTCTAGGAGATAACACAAACAACTTAGGATTTATTGTGTGCACTGGGGTAGCCTCTGTGCCTGAAAGTCAGATACTTCCTAAGCAGATGCACAATACGGAGGAATTATGTTTTAGACAGAAAACATTGGGAAGACACTCAGATATTGACGTAAGCATGATCATTTTCTCTGTTCAGATGATATTTTTTAACTGAAAAGCATGCATGGACACATGGCGCAAGCTGACACCTGAGCTTAAGTGTAACTCAGCAAGTCAACAGGAAGAATACTTGGATACGTCTTTAGAACCTGTACTTCAAATTTGAAAGCAAAAAGGGGTTTTTTTTGGTCCTGTTATTTACCTATTATTTCCATTTGATGTTCCCAACACAACATTATTTTATTATTCTCTTTATTACTATTTTGTTTATTTTATTTTTTCACATCACACATTGTTTTCCCAGCAGTGCTTTTTAAAATGAGTCAAGATACACGTTTCAAAGGCTCCCCATCTTTTTGTCCGTCACCATCACTTATGTGTTATTTATGGGTCTTCCTTTCCAAACACCAGATTTGGGCATTGATCTCCAGTTTAATGGATTCTAGACTGACATTTGTTTTGCCTCCAAGCCCTCCCTTGACTCTTCTGTAATGTATATTAGCTCAGACTCAGCCTAACTTACCTCATGTATGCAACCCTGTGATTCCTACATCAAACTCAGTAAATAACTAGCTACACAGCTAATTCTCCTATTTTAACGTATGAAAAGTCTCACTCTTGGACTAATGAAATATCAAAGACCAACCATTCAGAAAACAAAGCTTTAGTTCGGCAACACCCAAGGTGAGTTCTACAAATTATGTGGCAAAATCGTCACTTACAGATTTCCAAAGGCATTAACAGAAGATGCATCTAACTGACTGCTACTTTAAATTAGAGGAAATCGAATGCTGTGTTCAATCCATTGATCTTCTGTGCAGGACATTATTAATATTTTGTAAGCATACTACCAAAGAAGACTAGATGTCTGTGAAGACAAGAGTATGATATAAAGTTTCTACCAGCTGTTTTAAATAACTGAATCACAGTTTGATTCTGCAGCCATGCTGCAGTGCAAGACTCCTCAGGTACAGCTCTTAACAAAATTACATCTAATCTCTTCCTCTGCCTATAATACATCTTAAAGTAAACTGAAAGGCTACTGAAAGTTCCTCTTTTTTTGGTAACAAGTTTGAATCTAAACTGCAACTTTAGTGTTATGGACAATAAATTCTCTGCAGCTGCCAAGGCAACTCTAGTTACGATACACCACTTGCTTCCGGATCAGGCACCAGAAAAGTGTTTTTCACAATCCACATTGAGATATTGATAAGCGTGCTCAAACTTGAGGGATTTTTATTGAAGCTTGTACAGCGTGTCTGAAAAAATGCTGGTGCTCAGAAGGGCCTAACATCACAATTTCACAAGTGTTGACATAATCGAAGGATGCACAGCGTGGAAGGAGGCAAGACGTGAGCTTGTTGTGGAACAAAATTCCTTACGTGCGTGCTCTGTGTTAGCTTTGATGTCGCTAAATGGAATGTCCTCTTATACGTGAGAAATGTCAGTATGTACCACGTATTTTTCATGGTTATGGATGGGGCTTTGAGAGAAGCTGGCAACAGCCATGCGCCTGAATCCCATAAATACGTCTCCTGAACTCTTTTGAAAAATCTCAGTTTATCATTCCATTAAAAATTCATAACCTTCAGTGACTGATGCATGGAACAGCTAATTGTGCTCCATACATTGCAATAGGCTAGCTATTTCCACATTTTGGATATTAGCATTTCCCTTGGAGTTAGCATTGCAAGTGCTGTAGGTGCTTAGAGACTGCTTTGTGGTTATTCAATAAACGCTAATTTTTTTAGTTACGGCAGTGAAAGATGTATTGCATTGCATGGGTGAAAATGTATGAACAAACAGTAAAAATTAATTGATGGTGGTTTAGGTTACCAGCACGCTCACCAACATGTCCGACTGGGTTTTGTGAAGGTGGATATCATGATTGCCCTAAGAACTTGTTTAAAGTTAAGCAAGTGTTGTCTTTGCTGTATTGTGTTTTTTCCTCATAATGCAAACAGGAAACAAATTCGGCCAGCTGGATGTTGCACAGTTCTAACCAGATATAATTGCATATCTTTTAATTGATCAAAAAGCAAAATGTGAAATACTCTGCTTAAGTCAACTTGAGGTGTGAAAAGCTTCTGAAGGAGATGACGTGGTGGTGACTGTTCATGTTATTTTAATCATGGCTTTGCTGTGGCACGTTAAACTTTGTTTAGGTGGAAAAAAGGACGATGTGCTTAGGAAATATTTTCCCCTTTGTATCACTTAGAAATCTGACTTTCTTAGGATTTAATGTAACATGACAAAGCACACAGTTCATGTTGGAGGGTCAGCCTAGCTCCTTGGATCAGAGTCAGCAGACGTCTGTTATCTGCTGGCAGCTGAACCGAGTGAGGAGCCTTGCTGCTGCCTTGTGAAATGGATAGCCCCTGAAAATAGAAATTACTGTATTTGCAACAGATGGGATGAAAAGTGTCCACTTGGCTTATTGCCTGTGTATAGCTAATTTAAAGTTCTTTGCGCTTTCTGTTTCCCTCCTTGAGGCGGAAGAAGAAACCCCTTCCCTGTGGAAACCCTTGTGCCTCCCCGGGCTTCTCCCAGCAGCTGACGTGCTTTATACCCCCAGGGGTGGCACCCTGGCTTTCCCTGGGGACCAAAGCACCCCTGTCTCACTGCAAACGAGTGCCGGAAAAGCAAAAGCTTTTGTCTTTGTCTCTTGAGTGAATATGCTGAATATATATTCTTTATGTCTTTTTTTTTTTTTTTTTTAATGTTCGTGAATTAAACACACTCATTCTTCAGGTGATCCTCATCTCCTGTGCTTGCGTTTATTGGCATTTTCAAGATGAGATCAAAGCAGACTCAAAATGTACTTAGCTTTTATGGAAAAGGAGAAGATTAACCTAAAAGATAATTAATTATTTGGGGTCCCAAAATCATGAGTTGGCCCCTGTAGCAGGTTGCTGTTGCTCCGACTCCCGTGCTGGGGACACGTGGCTGATCAGAGGAGGCAGCGAGGGCTTTACCAGATCAGGTTCAACAACTGGATAAATAATGCGTCTGCAGCTGAAATAAAACCCCACAAATATAGCTCTCTTCGGTGCCTTAGCCACAGCAAACCTTCCCCGATAGATGTTAAGAAGACTTGGTAGTGTTTATGAGAAACATCAGCTTCCCTAATCATTCATTGATCTGTTGTTCTGGGCAGAATGATCAAGTTTTAGCTGTTATTTTGCTCTGTTTCACTCGGATTCATTTGACTCGAGCTGAGGAACGATTTAAGATGGCAAGGAGCAATCTTGCCTTTTACTCCCAGCTGACAGGATAATTCTGGCTTTGCTGTTGGGAACTAAAGATACTTTACCTGTTCTCAGCTAATATTAGTTGCAATTAAAGGAATAGGTTGTCTGGAGCTCATTTTTACAGTTCATCTGAAAAAGCACCTTGGAAAATAACCTTTTTATTTTTGGTGACATTTTGGCACCCCGTTTCTCTGTTCACCCTGCGCACGCCCACCTGAACCCTCCGAAGCAGCTGCCCCAGCACGGCTGATGGAAGCAGTGGCCGCCATGTTGTGTCGTTCGCCCCCTGAGGCGCAGCGGCCGCCATGTTGTGGCAGCTGCCCCCTGAGGCACAGTGGCCGCCATGTTTTGTCGTTCGCCCCCTGAGGCACAGTGGCCACCATGTTGTGGCAGCTGCCCCCTGAGGCACAGTGGCCGCCATGTTTTGTCGTTCGCCCCCTGAGGCACAGTGGCCACCATGTTGTGGCAGCTACACCCTGAGGTGCAGCGGCCGCCATGTTGTGTCATTTGCCCCCTGAGGTGCAGCGGCCGCCATGTTGTGGCAGCTGCCCCCTGAGGCACAGTGGCCGCCATGTTGTGGCAGCTGCCCCCTGAGGCGCAGCGGCCGCCATGTTTTGTCGTTCGCCCCCTGAGGCACAGTGGCCACCATGTTGTGGCAGCTGCCCCCTGAGGTGCAGCGGCCGCCATGTTGTGGCAGCTGCCCCCTGAGGCACAGCGGCCGCCATGTTGTGGCAGCTGCCCCCTGAGGCACAGTGGCCACCATGTTGTGGCAGCTACACCTTGAGGTGCGGAGGCCACCATGTTGTGTCGTTTGCCCCCTGAGGCGCAGCGGCCGCCATGTTTTCTCCTTCGGCCCCTGAGGCACAGTGGCCGCCATGTTGTGGCAGCTGCCCCCTGAGGCGCAGCGGCCACCATGTTGTGGCAGCTACACCTTGAGGTGCGGTGGCCGCCATGTTTTGTCGTTCGCCCCCTGAGTCGCAGCGGCCGCCATGTTGTGGCAGCTGCCCCCTGAGGTGCAGCGGCCGCCATGTTGTGGCAGCTGCCCCCTGAGGCTCAGTGGCTGCCATGTTGTGGCAGCTGCCCCCTGAGGTGCAGCGGACGCCATGTTGTGGCAGCTGCCCCCTGAGGCACAGTGGCCGCCATGTTGTGGCAGCTACACCTTGAGGTGCGGAGGCCACCATGTTGTGTCGTTTGCCCCCTGAGGCACAGAGGCCGCCATGTTGTGGCAGCTGCCCCCTGAGGCACAGTGGCCACCATGTTGTGGCAGCTGCCCCCTGAGGCTCAGTGGCCGCCATGTTGTGGCAGCTGCCCCCTGAGGCACAGCGGCCGCCATGTTGTGGCAGCTGCCCCCTGAGGTGCAGCGGACGCCATGTTGTGGCAGCTGCCCCCTGAGGCACAGTGGCCGCCATGTTGTGGCAGCTACACCTTGAGGTGCGGAGGCCACCATGTTGTGTTGTTTGCCCCCTGAGGCACAGTGGCCGCCATGTTGTGGCAGCTGCCCCCTGAGGCACAGCGGCCGCCATGTTGTGGCAGCTGCCCCCTGAGGTGCAGCGGACGCCATGTTGTGGCAGCTGCCCCCTGAGGCACAGTGGCCGCCATGTTGTGGCAGCTGCCCCCTGAGGCACAGTGGCCGCCATGTTGTGGCAGCTGCCCCCTGAGGCACAGTGGCCGCCATGTTGTGGCAGCTGCCCCCTGAGGCGCAGCGGCCGCCATGTTTTGTCGTTCGCCCCCTGAGGCACAGTGGCCACCATGTTGTGGCAGCTGCCCCCTGAGGCACAGTGACCGCCATGTTGTGTCGTTTGCCCCCTGAGGTGCAGCGGCCGCCATGTTGTGGCAGCTGCCCCCTGAGGCACAGAGGCCGCCATGTTGTGGCAGCTGCCCCCTGAGGCGCAGCGGCCGCCATGTTGTGGCAGCTGCCCCCTGAGGCACAGTGGCCGCCATGTTGTGGCAGCTACACCTTGAGGTGCGGAGGCCACCATGTTGTGTCGTTTGCCCCCTGAGGCGCAGCGGCCGCCATGTTTTGTCGTTCGGCCCCTGAGGCACAGTGGCCGCCATGTTGTGGCAGCTGCCCCCTGAGGCGCAGCGGCCACCATGTTGTGGCAGCTGCCCCCTGAGGCGCAGCGGCCACCATGTTGTGGCAGCTATACCCTGAGGTTCGGAGGCCGCCATGTTGTGTCGTTCGCCCCCTGAGGTGCAGCGGCCGCCATGTTGTGGCAGCTACACCTTGAGGTGCGGAGGCCACCATGTTGTGTCGTTTGCCCCCTGAGGCGCAGCGGCCGCCATGTTTTGTCGTTCGGCCCCTGAGGCACAGTGGCCGCCATGTTGTGGCAGCTGCCCCCTGAGGCGCAGCGGCCACCATGTTGTGGCAGCTGCCCCCTGAGGCGCAGCGGCCACCATGTTGTGGCAGCTATACCCTGAGGTTCGGAGGCCGCCATGTTGTGTCGTTCGCCCCCTGAGGTGCAGCGGCCGCCATGTTGTGGCAGCTACACCCTGAGGTGCGGAGGCCACCATGTTGTGTCATTTGCCCCCTGAGGTGCAGCGGCCGCCATGTTGTGGCAGCTGCCCCCTGAGGCGCATCAGCCGCCATGTTGTGGCAGCTGCCCCCTGAGGCGCAGCGGCTGCCATGTTGTGGCAGCTGCCCCCTGAGGTGCGGTGGCTGCCATGTTTTGTCGTTCGCCCCCTGAGTCGCAGCGGCCGCCATGTTGTGGCAGCTGCCCCCTGAGGTGCAGCGGCCGCCATGTTGTGGCAGCTGCCCCCTGAGGCACAGTGGCCGCCATGTTGTGTCGTTTGCCCCCTGAGGTGCAGCGGCCGCCATGTTGTGGCAGCTGCCCCCTGAGGCACAGAGGCCGCCATGTTGTGGCAGCTGCCCCCTGAGGCGCAGCGGCCGCCATGTTGTGGCAGCTGCCCCCTGAGGCACAGTGGCCGCCATGTTGTGGCAGCTACACCTTGAGGTGCGGAGGCCACCATGTTGTGTCGTTTGCCCCCTGAGGCGCAGCGGCCGCCATGTTTTGTCGTTCGGCCCCTGAGGCACAGTGGCCGCCATGTTGTGGCAGCTACACCCTGAGGTGCAGCGGCCGCCATGTTGTGTCATTTGCCCCCTGAGGTGCAGCGGCCGCCATGTTGTGGCAGCTGCCCCCTGAGGCACAGTGGCCGCCATGTTGTGGCAGCTGCCCCCTGAGGCGCAGCGGCCGCCATGTTTTGTCGTTCGCCCCCTGAGGCACAGTGGCCACCATGTTGTGGCAGCTGCCCCCTGAGGTGCAGCGGCCGCCATGTGGTGGCAGCTGCCCCCTGAGGCACAGCGGCCGCCATGTTGTGGCAGCTGCCCCCTGAGGCACAGTGGCCACCATGTTGTGGCAGCTACACCTTGAGGTGCGGAGGCCACCATGTTGTGTCGTTTGCCCCCTGAGGCGCAGCGGCCGCCATGTTTTCTCCTTCGGCCCCTGAGGCACAGTGGCCGCCATGTTGTGGCAGCTGCCCCCTGAGGCGCAGCGGCCACCATGTTGTGGCAGCTACACCTTGAGGTGCGGTGGCCGCCATGTTTTGTCGTTCGCCCCCTGAGTCGCAGCGGCCGCCATGTTGTGGCAGCTGCCCCCTGAGGTGCAGCGGCCGCCATGTTGTGGCAGCTGCCCCCTGAGGCTCAGTGGCTGCCATGTTGTGGCAGCTGCCCCCTGAGGTGCAGCGGACGCCATGTTGTGGCAGCTGCCCCCTGAGGCACAGTGGCCGCCATGTTGTGGCAGCTACACCTTGAGGTGCGGAGGCCACCATGTTGTGTCGTTTGCCCCCTGAGGCACAGAGGCCGCCATGTTGTGGCAGCTGCCCCCTGAGGCACAGTGGCCACCATGTTGTGGCAGCTGCCCCCTGAGGCTCAGTGGCCGCCATGTTGTGGCAGCTGCCCCCTGAGGCACAGCGGCCGCCATGTTGTGGCAGCTGCCCCCTGAGGTGCAGCGGACGCCATGTTGTGGCAGCTGCCCCCTGAGGCACAGTGGCCGCCATGTTGTGGCAGCTACACCTTGAGGTGCGGAGGCCACCATGTTGTGTTGTTTGCCCCCTGAGGCACAGTGGCCGCCATGTTGTGGCAGCTGCCCCCTGAGGCACAGCGGCCGCCATGTTGTGGCAGCTGCCCCCTGAGGTGCAGCGGACGCCATGTTGTGGCAGCTGCCCCCTGAGGCACAGTGGCCGCCATGTTGTGGCAGCTGCCCCCTGAGGCACAGTGGCCGCCATGTTGTGGCAGCTGCCTCCTGAGGCACAGTGGCCGCCATGTTGTGGCAGCTGCCCCCTGAGGCGCAGCGGCCGCCATGTTTTGTCGTTCGCCCCCTGAGGCACAGTGGCCACCATGTTGTGGCAGCTGCCCCCTGAGGCACAGTGACCGCCATGTTGTGTCGTTTGCCCCCTGAGGTGCAGCGGCCGCCATGTTGTGGCAGCTGCCCCCTGAGGCACAGAGGCCGCCATGTTGTGGCAGCTGCCCCCTGAGGCGCAGCGGCCGCCATGTTGTGGCAGCTGCCCCCTGAGGCACAGTGGCCGCCATGTTGTGGCAGCTACACCTTGAGGTGCGGAGGCCACCATGTTGTGTCGTTTGCCCCCTGAGGCGCAGCGGCCGCCATGTTTTGTCGTTCGGCCCCTGAGGCACAGTGGCCGCCATGTTGTGGCAGCTGCCCCCTGAGGCGCAGCGGCCACCATGTTGTGGCAGCTGCCCCCTGAGGCGCAGCGGCCACCATGTTGTGGCAGCTATACCCTGAGGTTCGGAGGCCGCCATGTTGTGTCGTTCGCCCCCTGAGGTGCAGCGGCCGCCATGTTGTGGCAGCTACACCTTGAGGTGCGGAGGCCACCATGTTGTGTCGTTTGCCCCCTGAGGCGCAGCGGCCGCCATGTTTTGTCGTTCGGCCCCTGAGGCACAGTGGCCGCCATGTTGTGGCAGCTGCCCCCTGAGGCGCAGCGGCCACCATGTTGTGGCAGCTGCCCCCTGAGGCGCAGCGGCCACCATGTTGTGGCAGCTATACCCTGAGGTTCGGAGGCCGCCATGTTGTGTCGTTCGCCCCCTGAGGTGCAGCGGCCGCCATGTTGTGGCAGCTACACCCTGAGGTGCGGAGGCCACCATGTTGTGTCATTTGCCCCCTGAGGTGCAGCGGCCGCCATGTTGTGGCAGCTGCCCCCTGAGGCGCATCAGCCGCCATGTTGTGGCAGCTGCCCCCTGAGGCGCAGCGGCTGCCATGTTGTGGCAGCTGCCCCCTGAGGTGCGGTGGCTGCCATGTTTTGTCGTTCGCCCCCTGAGTCGCAGCGGCCGCCATGTTGTGGCAGCTGCCCCCTGAGGTGCAGCGGCCGCCATGTTGTGGCAGCTGCCCCCTGAGGCACAGTGGCCGCCATGTTGTGGCAGCTGCCCCCTGAGGCGCAGCGGCCGCCATGTTTTGTCGTTCGCCCCCTGAGGCACAGTGGCCACCATGTTGTGGCAGCTGCCCCCTGAGGCACAGCGGCCGCCATGTTGTGGCAGCTGCCCCCTGAGGCACAGTGGCCACCATGTTGTGGCAGCTACACCTTGAGGTGCGGAGGCCACCATGTTGTGTCGTTTGCCCCCTGAGGCGCAGCGGCCGCCATGTTTTCTCCTTCGGCCCCTGAGGCACAGTGGCCGCCATGTTGTGGCAGCTGCCCCCTGAGGCGCAGCGGCCACCATGTTGTGGCAGCTACACCTTGAGGTGCGGTGGCCGCCATGTTTTGTCGTTCACCCCCTGAGTCGCAGCGGCCGCCATGTTGTGGCAGCTGCCCCCTGAGGTGCAGCGGCCGCCATGTTGTGGCAGCTGCCCCCTGAGGCTCAGTGGCTGCCATGTTGTGGCAGCTACACCTTGAGGTGCGGAGGCCACCATGTTGTGTCGTTTGCCCCCTGAGGCACAGAGGCCGCCATGTTGTGGCAGCTGCCCCCTGAGGCACAGTGGCCACCATGTTGTGGCAGCTGCCCCCTGAGGCTCAGTGGCCGCCATGTTGTGGCAGCTGCCCCCTGAGGCACAGCGGCCGCCATGTTGTGGCAGCTGCCCCCTGAGGTGCAGCGGACGCCATGTTGTGGCAGCTGCCCCCTGAGGCACAGTGGCCGCCATGTTGTGGCAGCTACACCTTGAGGTGCGGAGGCCACCATGTTGTGTTGTTTGCCCCCTGAGGCACAGTGGCCGCCATGTTGTGGCAGCTGCCCCCTGAGGCACAGCGGCCGCCATGTTGTGGCAGCTGCCCCCTGAGGTGCAGCGGACGCCATGTTGTGGCAGCTGCCCCCTGAGGCACAGTGGCCGCCATGTTGTGGCAGCTGCCCCCTGAGGCACAGTGGCCGCCATGTTGTGGCAGCTGCCCCCTGAGGCGCAGCGGCCGCCATGTTTTGTCGTTCGCCCCCTGAGGCACAGTGGCCACCATGTTGTGGCAGCTGCCCCCTGAGGCACAGTGACCGCCATGTTGTGTCGTTTGCCCCCTGAGGTGCAGCGGCCGCCATGTTGTGGCAGCTGCCCCCTGAGGCACAGAGGCCGCCATGTTGTGGCAGCTGCCCCCTGAGGCGCAGCGGCCGCCATGTTGTGGCAGCTGCCCCCTGAGGCACAGTGGCCGCCATGTTGTGGCAGCTACACCTTGAGGTGCGGAGGCCACCATGTTGTGTCGTTTGCCCCCTGAGGCGCAGCGGCCGCCATGTTTTGTCGTTCGGCCCCTGAGGCACAGTGGCCGCCATGTTGTGGCAGCTGCCCCCTGAGGCGCAGCGGCCACCATGTTGTGGCAGCTGCCCCCTGAGGCGCAGCGGCCACCATGTTGTGGCAGCTATACCCTGAGGTTCGGAGGCCGCCATGTTGTGTCGTTCGCCCCCTGAGGTGCAGCGGCCGCCATGTTGTGGCAGCTACACCTTGAGGTGCGGAGGCCACCATGTTGTGTCGTTTGCCCCCTGAGGCGCAGCGGCCGCCATGTTTTGTCGTTCGGCCCCTGAGGCACAGTGGCCGCCATGTTGTGGCAGCTGCCCCCTGAGGCGCAGCGGCCACCATGTTGTGGCAGCTGCCCCCTGAGGCGCAGCGGCCACCATGTTGTGGCAGCTATACCCTGAGGTTCGGAGGCCGCCATGTTGTGTCGTTCGCCCCCTGAGGTGCAGCGGCCGCCATGTTGTGGCAGCTACACCCTGAGGTGCGGAGGCCACCATGTTGTGTCATTTGCCCCCTGAGGTGCAGCGGCCGCCATGTTGTGGCAGCTGCCCCCTGAGGCGCATCAGCCGCCATGTTGTGGCAGCTGCCCCCTGAGGCGCAGCGGCTGCCATGTTGTGGCAGCTGCCCCCTGAGGTGCGGTGGCTGCCATGTTGTGTCGTTCGCCCCCTGAGGCGCAGCGGCCACCATGTTGTGGCAGCTGCCCCCTGAGACACGACAGCCGCTATTTTGTGGCAGCAGCCCCTGAGGTGTGGTGGCTGCCCGGGATGGGGCAACGCCTGGAGGCACCAGATGTTTCAATACATTCAGCCTTGACTGGATCCATTGTCATCGAAGGTAACATGTTTTTAGGTTTAAAAACAAAAAAATTGGCTATGATGGGCATAGTAGAGGCTTTTAGGAGACTGATAGGCAGTCGTGCCTGGTTTTGGGTGCTGGGCAGCACTGTGCCTTAGGTCCAGCAAGCTGTGGAGAACAAGTACTCATTGTCATGTCTGAAAATGTAGATGAGGAGCTTTTCTGTGGTAAATATATCAGACTTGAGTCCTGTGTGTTGATGTGTCTTTAAAGCAGCTCAGGAGGTTTTAGATTTTCCAGGACCTTTTTCCTCCCTGCCTCCCCCCATTTGTTTACTGCTGGAAGCATGCCCTTTCTTATTTCAGGATCTGATACCTAACAGGCTCAATCATAGGACCAGAGACCTTTGGCCCTTGAATCCTCAGAGGTGTCTCCTCATCTGCTTTCGAATGGCAGGCATCAGCTCAGAGGGCTCAGTGAACAGTGTCCCCTGGCCCTTTGCAACAGGGAGCCTGTGGGTGTTCAGCCTTTTCCTCATTCAAATCCATATGCTCATTCCCGCTGCTGTACCGAAGTTTGAGGAGCCAAAATGCATTTACTGAAGCAGCAGTGCTATGGGAGCTTGAGCCTGTTGCTGCCACACTCAGTGTCTTCTTCACATAACAGGTCATATCTCAGGAGCTAGAAAGGTGACAAGGAAAGGCAAGATCATGCTGGTCAGTCAAAATAATATGATAATGGGTTTAGGGGGGTATCCCACAAAATCACAGTGGTCAGCAATGAGGATTGGAGGTTGCCAGAGTTCAATTGGTGTTCTTCATCAGAAACTTTTAGCTATAAATCTGTTGGTGATTAATCTGTCCTCTTTAGGTTCCAGTTGTAGATGATGAAAACAAAATGCAGTTATTTGCATCCTTGTCTCCTTTTTCTCTTTCTTGAGGGGCAGACTCATGAGAAATGTATTTTTGCAAGGACCTCTGGCCTTAGCAGGGGAATCAAACTACCAGTGCTGTGAGTCACTCCACCTTCTTAGTGAAACACAGATTAATGCTGAAGCAAAACCAGCTCAAATAGAGCACTAGGATACCTGAGTTCAGGATACCTGAACAGGAAATAGTTCAGCCTTGTTTACAAAGGATGAGAGGTTCAAGTCATACCTAAACTTGGCATGAGTTGCAGAGGAGGTGATCAGGCTGGCTGATCCCGTCTGGTGTGAGGATTTGTGAGTCTGCATGGAAGCCAACAGGCGTCTTTACTGTGACTCCAACTGGGCTTGGAGTGAGCCAAGCAGGCAGGTGTCCATTTTCAGTAAGAATCATGTCAAAACTTGCAGTGACTGGCAAAGTGACAGCATTGGCCAGGATTGGCCAAAACCTGAGCTCCCTGCTGCACTCCCAGGACGTTTTTCTAAGCTGGACCAGTCAGGAAACATACCATCCTGCAAAATATGTTATTGTTCTGCCTTTTTCATTCAAATTTGAATTAAAAAATAAAACCCCAAATTAATATACCAGAACATTAGATTTGGTCAGTCAGGTTTCTATGTTCTAGTAAATTAGAAACCTTTTGATTTATTTTCATAATCTTTTTTGCAAGGGTTAACATGGCAGTTTCTCCAGCAGATAAATAGATGTTGCAATATGGTGGAAGCCATGGGACTGGATAAGGACACTCTGGCTTGTCAAAATACTTGCCATAATTTGTCATTTCAGTTGGATAAACCAACCAACCAAAGTACAGTGCTTCTAGGGTAGTTCACAGTTATCAACAACAAAACTTTGTCCTTTTATCCTCTTAGGCTTTTTTTGGGAGTTATTTTGTTTGTTTGTTTTTTATTAAAACTTTGGAATGAAGATTTCCTGCTGAGTTTGAGCATGTGTGTCATTTCAGTGCCATGCTGAATTAGGGCCCTTTCAGGTAGACTTGCTGTTCAGCAGTAAATAAGACATAAACTAAAAATAGAAAACATGGTTATAAGTGACAAAAATTGGCAGGGAGGACTTGGTCAGATGCAGTTTTGGAACTGCTTTTAATTTTTTTCAACTCAATTTGGAGTTAAACATCCCTTTAAATTAATTAGAGCAATCATAATATCCCTAGGATATCAGTGGAGAAATTGAAACCATGAGTATAATTTTCATATTTCCTAAATTCTGAAGAGAAGCTAAAAAAAAACAGCTTAAGGAAATTTTTGCATACGATGAAAAACAGATTCCTGACCAGACTGGCTAAGCTGAAATGTCTGAAAGCAAAGAGCTCTCATGAAAGTGCTGGAAAGCTTCTAATTGTAATGGGATCAGTGTCCCAGGGTATAATGTAGCTCTACATTTAATATTGAGCTACTGAACCATACTTTTCAACCTAGCTTAACTCACTGGGTGCTCATCAAAGTCCTGTAATGACACTGTGCTCTGTTTAGATGCCAAGCAAGTCTTGAAATAGCTCCACAGCTTTTTCAGCAGCTTCAGCTGAGCACAGACATCTGACTTCAGAAGGATGACTAGTGCCTAGTTTGTGATATATAAATCCTTCCCTAGGTATACTGCCACACTTGTTAATAATCTTACGAACTTTTATAAACCTAATTAAAAGGTTCTTGCACACTTACGTATGAAATCATGGCAAGCAGCACTGAAACGGGCAAAAGCCCGTTGTTTGTGCTGCAAATCCATGCTGCCTTTCTTTATTAATGATACATACACAACACATGTAATTAGATGCCTGCTATTGTTTGCCTGTTTGTTTTTATTACGATATTGACTGGAGTCCCCATCATGTTACTTATAGTCTCTGCATGTTACTCTAAGCAGAATTTTCCTTTCTGTGTATGGTTCCCTTTGCCAAAGGGAAGAAAAAAGTGCATACATCCACTTAAGCACACAAGTAGTTATATCAATTTCTGTCCATTAAATATACATACACACATAAATATAGATGTGTACAGTGGTTGCAGGCTGTTTCAGGCATAGATTTAGGTGAGATTTGAAAACTGTATTTGAAAGGTCCTGTTTCTGGGGGCACCTCTGGACAGGAGCATCCCTCAGCCTGCATGAAGTCCTTCTGAGGATTGTGGGGCTCTGTGAGTGTTGAAACAACACATCTCAAAGGCTTTTGAAGATTTCTAGGCCATTTATTTAAATTTCTTAGAATGAACTTTGTTTTGTAAAAGAGCATACCTTTAAATCTTTTTTTTTTTTTTCTTTCAAAAAAGTCTTATTTCTGTTAATCTTCTGGACTTTGAAAAACTGTTTCTAGTTATTGGGGCTTTAGATATTTTTTGTCTTCACAACCCAGGCAATCAGTTCCTGAGTATGAGCAGGGTGGTTATTGAGTAGTTCGTCTAAAGCAAACAAAGATTTTAGCCAACCCAAAGATGCAGCAATCATTTTGCTAAAGGTTTTGATCAAAGTCTAGGTTATATAGCATGTATGGTTCCAGCACTTCGAAATGAAACTTGAAGTTGAATCTTTGCAAATGTTCAGTGATTGATTTAATTTAGAAGTACAAAAGTGGGTGTTAATACATACGTGCTTTGTCTTTATTTATTCTTCCAAAATTATCCCTCCATTTCAACCATATGTTCCTGTTCAATGGTGAGCTCTTCCAGAGGGGTGTCTCTTACACCATGTTGTGTCCTTTCAGTCTCACCCTGAAATACCCTGTACAACAGCAAGTTACTTGCAGACAGGCAGTCTTACCTGAACTGTGGCATTGCCCCAGTGGATTCTGCTCATGTCCCGCAGAGGCCTTTGACCTGTTCTCTGCTTTGAGTTCTGCAGTCATCCTTTTGTCCATCTTCAATACTTCACTGTGGATATCTGCTCAAGTTTAATAAAACTGAGAAGAATGGCAACCTATTTGTTTTCTACTTTTCAAACATGTATCTCTAATAAACTCAGTTAAATTGAAACAAAATGTGCTTTAAATCAGTAAGTTGAAACAGAATTTGTCTTCTGAAGTTGCTTTTTTTTCCTTAATCTCATCTTTCCATCATCTCATACTTAAGGAATCCACTGTATGAGAAATTTAGAACAATTAAAAATGGACTGTCCTAATGTGTTTGTTTCATTTTTGCCTTTCAGTCCATCCGAGAAGTCACAGGCTATGTTTTGGTGGCTTTGAATCAGTTTGAATACCTGCCATTGGAGAACCTGCGCATCATTCGTGGGACCAAGCTCTATGAAGAGCGATATGCTCTGGCGATATTTCTTAACTACAGAAAGGATGGTAACTTTGGACTCAGGGAACTTGGCTTGAAGAACTTGACAGGTAAGTGCAACTTGCAAATGTGATGGATTAGTCACAAGAAAAAAAACCCCAAGCTTGTTGAGTCAGTGCCCTCAGTCACTTGCATTCTGCAAATAACAGAGGTACCACTGTTGCAGGTTAAACTTCTAGAATAATGTAGCAATGTTATGCTTAGGTCAAGAAAGATCTTCTTTGTATTTGTTAAAGCCAACAGCATCCCTAATCAGAAGAACGAGTAGATAGCCTTCTTTGAGCAAGGACATCCTGGAGCAATTAGACCTTGAAGAGGGTACATTGCCAACTTGGCAAGCAAACTCAAGGTCCCTGTATCCTTAGCTGAACTACCCTAATAGTAAAAATCACGCCTACAGATCAAGAAGACCCTTGTTCAGGTGAAGACCCTTCCCCTGAGCATGTGTAATAGTAGAAGTATTGTGTCACTGGTATTATAATTGTATGTAAATTACTACCCAATCATCATAGAGAGGATGAACTTGGCAAATTACTAACCCTGCAGGTTTTGTGTATAAATATAGCACTGAAAGCCTTGTTTGGTGTGCTGGCTTTGTGGAATTGCCACCTAGCACCCACCTCTGCACAGACATGAAATAAAAGAAGTACTTCAACCCTGTGTGTACTGGCTTGCATACCGGGTGAAAGAACCCTTCTTTTGGGATAATACCACGAGAGCCTGGCATTGTACTTTTTGGGGCTCACAACTGTACGTTCTTAATACTAATGAAAGGCTGTGTATGAAAGTCATGCCAGGAGAGTATTTGAAACAGAAATCGGTGTTGAAAGACTAGATGAACTTTTTTCTTAATTTTGACATCATAAGCACGTTGGTTTCCTTGTGATCCTGGGTTATTGCGCGTGTGCTGCTTCAGGTGTTACGTATTTCCTGCCAGGTTAGCTTAGCTTTGGCATCCCATGTGCCTCTGCTCTTGCTGCTGTGTCACCATTGCTGCCGCACTGTGGGGTGGGAGGGAGAGACTGTATCTTTGGTGTATTTAATTTTAGAACTTCCTTTTCTAAGCAAAAATAGTACATTATACATAGTGAGAAAAGTGCTTATTTTCTTGAGACAAAAATGTAAGCCAAGCCTGTGGTTTTATGTTCATCTGTAAATTCAGGGTTGGATCATGATGTGGGGGTAGATCAACGTTTGATTTCTCCCAGATGAGACTCTACAGTCAGTGGCTTGGGAGATTAAAAATTGTATAAATATCACTGGACTGTAATTTAATAAAGTGCAAGCAGTGGCAAACTCTTTTTAGGGAGTTCACTGGAAGTATTTTATTAATACCTGGTTCCTCATCAGCTATGATTGTTTCTACCCTAAGCTTTGGTGATTGTGAAATGACCTTATTTCTGCTAGTGGCTAAATGCTGACTGAAAATCATTGACCTGAACTGGATGTGGAGTTTGTACCTGAGTACAAGGTGGGAGCCTTCTGAACTATATTTAGGCACCCTTCACTGATTTCTTTGTGTCTAAGTATTCAGAATGGCACACAAGTGCTTGCAGTTCCCTGTTGTTCAAGCCTCGCTGGGCTGTACAGCCAGGCTCTCAAAAACAGGAGGGAAAAGGAAGCTTGAAATACTTTACAAAATAAAACAGTTTTGGCAGACACTTTCTGCTTAGGCTCTTTCTCTTGGTCACATTTTTAACCATTTTCTTTACTGAGACCATCATGCTGATATCAGGGTGCTTCCCAAGGTCTCTAAATCCTGGCCATCTAATACTTTTCTCTCTCCCACTGTGCTAATCCAATTTCCTCCTCTTCTGTTCCCATATTTCTTCCCATCTTTCCGATTTAGGGTGTTCATTGTGACTGTCTAGGCCTTCACACAATACAGAGCCATAGCATCAGGTAATAATAATATCATCTGTTTCTTCATATACTTTTTCTTGTCTTTGGATCTCCAAATGTTTTGTAAAAGACATTAGGCTGGGTGAAACTGAGACAGAAAGTTGATGTGAGGCCAAGGCCAGAGAAGGACTGGAACTCTTTCCTCATGGGTCTGAGACTGCTATTCTGCCAGGAAGTGAGGGTTGTATTTTCAGTGCTTGTTTAGCCATGGCTTTGCTGCTCAGTAAGGTAAAAAAGCTTATCTTGTAGGTTCCGGCTCAAGATTTTCTTCCTGAATCATCTGGCCAGCACCAATAGGTGGTTTGTCTGACTCCAGAGGTTCTGCCTGGAAGCCGCTTTTACATAATAGGCACAGCACCAAAACTGCCCAGCAGATAGCTTGACTTTCTTTTTAAATGTCATAAGAAAACCTGCCTTAGCTCAGCCTCCGAATCTTTCCTAACATGAGATCATCACAGCCACTTCATCTGATTTAGGTGTTTACAAAGGCCTGTGATGGGATTATTTGGCTCAAAATGTATTGTTGTCTCTTGGAAGAAAAGTGCCCTAATAACACTAGCTTGTCTCCACTGAGCACTTAAAATAGCTTCTGGGTGCTGAATATGAGCCAGTGTGTGCTTCAAAATACTCTTAATATTTTCTAGATAGCACATGCCTGGGCCTCGCGAGTCTCTTCAGCAGCTGTTCTTTGACCGTTTTGTGTGCTGGTTAAGATGCACCTGGCTATTTTAACCCACAACCTGCTTCTTGTTGCATATGCTCTTCCTGAAGCATATTAATACTTAATTTATTTTCATAACACATCCTTAGCATTAGTAGCTGCATAAAAATAACTGGTGGATGTGGGAGTTGGTGATGTTGCAAGGCTGTGATAGATCAGCTGTGTCTGAACCTATCCTGTGTCTACCAACTGTTCCATATTCACATCAGAAATAACCAGTGATTTGTTATTAAATTTAAGAGGAAGCGGCCCCTGTGAGCTGGCATCCTTCAAACTTCTACTCCACTGCAGATTTTAAGAGATTGGCTTTGAATGGTGCATCTCTTCCACTTAAGTAAAATATAAACATGACTCCTGCCTTGCATATGAAGAACTGTCTTTCCAGGGCTTATGCCTTGTTCACAGAAGTTTGGGAAGTTCTGTTCTTATTTGTGCAATGTCTCGATGATGGAATCCTGAGGGTATTTCTGCCCAGTACTGCACAATATACAAATACTAACTCTATTCTCTGTGTTAAATAAATGAGGAAGCTGCTCTCCCCTGCAGATTATCCTCATACTTAATCAGAGACAGGGTTTCAGCCTCCTGTGCATTATTTTCAGTGAGTTGTTAGCAGCTGTGTTTTTATTGCCAGATATGTCTATCAGGTTTTCATATTTAAATGTAACTTTAAATGCTTGAATTTCCTCCCTTATACTATAAAAAAGTGACAGCTATGAAGGCAGTAAGTTTTATCTCACATAGAAAACGTGATCCAATTCTCACTCATGATGTCTGTCAACCTGAAAGGGAGTTTTGTTTGTGTAGCGCAGGCCAGGACTATGTCCTAAAATTCATGTGACACTTGCAAAAACTCTTACCTATAAAAATCCTCATCTCACTTGTTATAAAAACTTAGTCAATGGTTCCACATAAATGTCAAAACCAAACAGACATTGAACTAATTAAGTGGCTGCTGCCATCTCAGCTGGATTCATCTCATCTTGCAGATTCAGCTGCCAAGTAGCCTTAAAGTAAAATGGAAGGTTTGACATACTGAACACATTACTCAGCCTGAGATTAGCAGAATAACCGATGCTGAGGGAGAAGGTATGCCACCTTCTTCCGTTCATTGCCTGGGAGCTAGTGCAAATCATTCCTGTCTTCCCCAGGTAGCTAGGCAGTCAACCTTAACTTATCCAATGAAAGGGCATAATCATTGTTCACACTTTGAGTACTCCAAATATAGAGAATACCTGATGGCTGCATTTCATTACAGCATTTATCTTTGTGAGTGGGGAAAGAGGGATAACTCACAAGTGCCAAAACCACTTATGAAGTATCCCATATTTTCTTCTGAGTGAAGATGAATAGGAGAGATCTACAGCAAATGATGTATCTTTGACTGAGCAGTGATAACCTCATCTCCCTTGTTGGCCTTGGGGACAGAGGTTCCCTTGCATGTGCCTGTGCAACCCTGGAATTCCTTTAATATATTAGATGAAAATGGATTTAGCAGTGATTACTTCAGTAACACAAAAAAGTAGCAGAATCTGTAGTTTCTTATTTGCTTGTTTTGCAGGAGTACAGATAAATGATAAATTAAGATAACTGAAGTTCAAGTGACATCTATATGGTAGCTGAAAGGATTTGGTCAGTGATAGCCAAAGAAAGAAAATCTAATTTGATGGTCAGGAGAATCATAGGAAAAGGACCATCTTCACTGGGTGTGCAAAGGGATCCATTGCAAATTTCCCCTTCTACAGACTTTTATCATAGGCTTTAATTTTTAAAGTTTTGATTGAATTTATTTTTAATTGTCTGTAAAACAAAATTTTAAGTTCTGTGATAACTTCTGTAACATTTTTGGTATTTTTTTTCCCCCCACAAGAAATCAAAAATGTTAATGGGTGCTTTTGGGGGGGTAAGAATTGCATCTCTTACAAAAAAGGTTGCATTTCAGCCCTTCAACGAGTTTCCTGGTTTGTTTGTTTGTTTAATTTTTTTACAAGGACTGCTCATTTACTATAATTACATTGCAGCTCGATCAGGTTGGAGGGAAGGGCATGGGAAGAGTCGATTTCTCTTTCAGTTTTGTTCACTGTGCACATTTTGGACCTACAGCTCTTTTGGAAATCTTATTTAGATACCCGCTCAGGACCTGAGCTCCTTCAGCCCTCTGTGGCTGCATATAAACCATTTTTGCAGCAAGGATTAAGGCCTCCCCCTTTTTACTGCCTTGCTCACAAAGCCCTTAGCCTGTGTCAGTGGGCCACACACGCGCTGCACAAGCCCCTGCTGAGTTCACGGCGTTCGGAGATGCGAATGCCTGTGTGTGACACCCAGGCTGAGTGGATGAGACCGGGGTATGCTGATCGTGGCATATTTCTTAATCGCTGAGGTTTCATACTAGTGGGGTGAGCTGGGAAGAAAGCAATATGTAACTTGCCTCAGGCTTCCTGTGCAACAGGTGGGCAAGGCATCACATCTCTAACCTCAGAGAGGTGTTGCTAGGATACATGGAGGAATGAGGAATTTGTTTAAAAAATCCCTTTGGTACCTTGTGTGTGCAGGGCTGCTGCAGGAGTTCTCTGCCCTGTAGAAGGAGCTGCAGTGGCACTGTAACTGCCCAGGAGTGCTCCTCTCCCTACACCCTCAGAGCTGCACCGACCTCAGAGGCATTTGTATCCCTGCACATCTTTGCTGACTGCTAGTGGGTAGGAGAAAAGGGAGGAACACCTCGAGCATGGCTGTGCTTCCCATGGGAAAGGAGGGTTCTTCTGTGTGATGGCACGGACCTCGGGGGCACGGTGCAGGACCTGCCACAGGTTCCCCTTGCTCACCTCGCCCTGACAGAAAAAAGGGTCAATGCTTGTGGCTGCCCCCAGGCTCATAAGTGCAAGTGTGCCTGCTAGCCCATGTCTGTCTCCTCTCCCTCAGGACACTGTTAGATTGTCTCCTGAAAAAAAAAACAAAACAAAACAAAACAAACTTGCCCCACTCCAGCTACTGCTCTCCCCAGACACTGTAGGTGTGATTTGATAGCCAGGAGAGTCCGGAGACCAATCTCTGCTGGCAGTCGGTACGCAGCCACCCTGTGCTGAGCACGGGGGCAGTTACCAGCGCGGATTCGGGCTGCTCCCTGCCAGTTGGCTGCAGTGCCTGGGAACGCTTCCAGGTGCTCCTCAGCTTATGGCCCCCAGGAATCCCGGATAAGGGGCCTGCAGGATGAGAAGAAACTGCCTCCAGCTAGCAGAAAATTGCTCACAAGTGTCATCAAGGCAAATAGGAAAAATTGTATATGGCCAGAAATAAATACTGATTTTGAGCCCCATGAGATTTAGATTCATGAGATTATTATGTTCAATAAGAAGGGTGGGACATTGTTTTTTAAATTTCAGTAGAGCTAGAATTTTGCACAATCTCTCTGAAGGATCTGGATATGCTTTTTATCATGCTAAACAGTATCACTGTCTGGGATTCTTTGCAACTTGTTGATCAACAATTTATGCTTAGTTTTCTTTATTTCAAAGCACTTTACTGTTTTCAGTTCTGTCTCTAGAGTTAGAAATGTGAGATGTTTAGAATGATTATGGCAGGGAATTAAAAAGCTCTTCATAATAATGATATATTGGTAAATGTTTTTAACTGGAAATTCAAAGGATTCCACTGAAAGTTCTTAGCTGGTGTCCCCCTGTCCCCCACTATTTTCACATAAACCATGAAATGTATACAGTGTATTGCAAATGGTCTAAAACAGTTTATTGAAATTAATACACAGAACGTTTGACCTGTCTCCTATGTCATGCAGCAGGATAACTTCATGGTGTGCAGCTTCTCCTGCAACAAAACAGGGCTTAAAATCATGGGGAAGAGAAACTAGGCCAAATCCGTAGCTGGTGTAAATTGGCTTACTTGCTTTGACTTCATAATGAACTGAAAGTTAAATTGTCCTTTACTTTCTTCAGTGGATAATTTAATTCATGCTTTAATTTATAAGTTAACTAGTGCCTAACTCGCACTTAAAGCCCTTTTAAGGATGCTGTGTTCAGGGTGTTCTGTCAGGATTAATACCAGCAAATGATAGCTGACTCAAGGCATGTCTATACCATGCAGCAGGGCTCTGTACAGGGATCCTTGAGCTAGCATCAGGCCTAGCTAGCTTTAGGAATAGTGTTGCCCCACCACTCGGGTCCTGTGCTTGAGCTAGATAACCCGGCAAGGTGGACACAGCAGATCGCTCCCGTCTAACTGTGGTCCCTGCAAACAGAAGCATGTTGTCCTGGGCTCTCAGAGTTTTAACTATATGACTGCAGTGTAAAGAAGGGTAGTGAACTGGAAGGAGGGATTGGGGTCTGGAGTAGGTAGAAGAGCTACTTCCTAGCCCTGTGGTATCCTGTGCCTCTTTCTGTTGTGAATCACCATTTCTACAACAGAGCCAGTAATGCCTGCGTACTTGAATTAGACTAATTTAGAGAGTTTGGTATGAAAATGCTACTCAGGGAGGATCTGGCATGATGTGGAACTCAGCTTTCAACACTGACAAATGTTAGTTTAAATGTCATTATAAAATAGATCCAGGTATGCTGCCATTGTCACCTGATAATGCCATGTGAAAGAATAATGCCATTCATTCACCTTTTCCTGGCAGTTTCTCCTTTTCACCTCTCTGCAGTAGTTCTCTCTATCTGTGCATTTTTCAATTACGAGTAAGAAATTCTCCATGTTCTGGAGGTGTGAAACACCCTTTAGCTTTTTAGAAATATGGTCAATCAAGATAAATCCAGTAATACGGAAGCCTTCTAGTAATAGAGTAGTTTTGTCTGACTTCAGTGACTCGAGAGCTTTAGCAGCACAAGGATTTCTCTGGCCATGTGCTTCGCAGGGAGTTAAACATCTGAACAGTGTAATCCCTCCATTTCAATCACATGGGTCAGGAACAGGTGGCATTTCAAAACATCCAACTTTGGCAGACATATCTGTCTTGAGCTACTCTATAACTTAAGTAAAATGCAATAAGCATTAGAGTTGGGAAGAAATTATACAGTTTATAGTGACAGCACTGCTGAAAAAATATATCTGAGCTCCCCACCTGCTTGGAAAGGAAAGAAATAAATTGTTGTACTCCACAGCCCAAGCCAAGTTCTGGTCTTGAGTAGGCATTTTAGAAGTTAAAATCCTTGCTACTCTACTAGTGTATCTTCTTCAGTTCAGTTGAATGAAAGAAGGGTTATTTTCAGTGTTTTGTTTTGTTTTTTTATCGTTCTCTCTACAATCTTCTGAATTCATTGATTTTCTTATTTCCTTCTGACAGGCTACAGCTGACAAGGAATTAGGTGCTTTTGTAAAATAATTAAAGTCTTGTGTTACATGGGAAATGTGTAACCTATCACCACTCTCTAGCAAAAGGCAGATTCCTCAACAAGATAGTTCAGTTGCCACGGGGTGCTGGGCTCTGTCTGTCGGCCTGCTGCAGGGATGTGATCTGTGAACCACTGGTGGGGCAGAGGGACCAGCCTCCAGCAGTGTGGGGCTGCTGATGGCAAAGGCTCAAAATGGTGTGAAACTAGGGATCAGGTGTCAAGTTTAGTGCCTTTACTTAAGGCTCAGCAAAAGTATTTCAGTGGCTTTGCAGCCACATGCCTGATAGACATGTACTTGCATATATGCTTACAGACCTGAATTTAAACCCAAATGCAAGAGTGAGCTCTCTTTTCTAGCTCTTCTTGCCCAACCTGTAGGAGTGAGGAGTTGGCAAGGACACCATTTGTTGCAAACACAAAAGTCCCACTGAGTTCACAGAAGGTTGAATCAGACCCCTGTGTTTACATGGTGGAAATAACTGGTGTTCCTAGGATATTTTCATGCCTGTTCATTTTCATGTCATTTGCTGCTGAGGGAAATTCCCTAGAAATTCTGTATGGAGGGACTGGAGAAGCAATGAACCGAAAACTGTTTCATTTATTACATCTAGCTCCAAGGTAGCCCCTGCAGACAGAGGAAGCGGAGAAGCCCTCCCAGACACTCTGTGCAAGGGCAGGACTCTCACGCAGCCTTCACTGCCAGCAGGCTGACAGAGGCAAGTGCTCCCACCTTCCACTTGGCCAGCTCCATCCCAGGCTGCTTGTTCCTTGCCCGCACAGAAACCTGGCCAGCACTGGGACAGGTCTCACCAAAACCAACATGGGGCAGTTTTAACTTGGATGGGTCCGCAGCAGCCTTGGGATGTGTGGCAGTGCAGGGCCAGGAGTGAGCAGCAGTTCATTAGGAGTTTATCTGAAAGAGAGTTTGATCACACAAGCTTTGTATGTTGGAATATGAAAGGGAAATGCTGCAGTTATGAGGATGCATTGTGTGTTAGTCTATGAAAGAAGCTGTTCCAACAGATTGAACCTGTCTGCAGTGCAATGCTGACAAGTCCTGCTTGCAGTTTCCAGGGTGGGGAAAACTCTTTTGTTAGCTTACTCACATGAGCAGAGCTTCTGAATTTGCACACAGATAATATAATTTCCTGATGAGGAGCAATGAGCATACCATCAGGAGCTTTCCTTATGTCTCTGGGAGAAGTAAAAGGGACTGACAATTACAGTTGTCTCCAGAGACCCTTCCTGGCCTGTCCCATTTGCTACCCACACCCTGCCCCACACGAGTGGATGTGACAACAGGGATGCGTTCAAGGGCAGCAACTCTGGGCAGCCAGGCGTGCTGTGATTGTGTGTGTGCTTTGTAAACACTGAAACACTCAGCCACCTGCCCTGCATCTCTGCAAAGCCATTGAGACAAATGCAGAGGTGGGCAGGAAGAGGTAACTTTGAGGGGAACGTAGAAATGCTGATGTGTAGAAGAAGGGAATCATGGTGTGAACAGAGGTAAGAAAGTGGGGAACACCCGAGTATGTGCCCGACAATCTCAGGACTCACCTGAATTGGAACTGCACTACGGATGAAGGAGCAGACAGGCTGCGCAGGAGTGCGTCTGATACAGAACTGCTGGAGTTATGTGGGACTCGAGACTCCCTGGTCGGTCCCACCTATCTTCTTTGAAAGAGCCGCTTTCCATATAAAATGAACTTTGATTGGTCTGAAGTGACAGCGCGAGGTAATCAGAGCGGGAGGCAGGTGATGCCCGTGGATGCATGCAGAGCTGTCTGTGGACTGTAGGAGCCTTTTGTGCATCTCCAGGAACGTGCCTGCAGGGGTGGAGTGGGGGAACAAAGGTATCAGATGAGGAGAACACGCTGGAGGCCTTTTTCTTTGATGTTTGGAGATCGATCAAGGGGCTGTCTTACTGTCTTCTCTGAAACCCCTTTGCTTTGCTTTTTTTTCTTCTTCTCCCTTCTCCCTCCCCCCCTCCCCACAGCTTGGTGAAACTTTCACAGATGTGCTTTCATTTCTTTAAGGCTTAGAAGCAAGAGGGCGGCCATCTGGCCAATCATGGTACCACACGGTGCTCATGCTGGAGTCCCCCCTGGAGCTGGCTTCTGCCCATCAGAAATAGGAGAGCCACGTGCTTTCAGTTTTAAACCACAGGTACTCCTGGTGTGGGGACACAGAAGGAAAGGGCAGCATCAAAGACGTCTCTCTCTACTGTGCTGGACAGAGGAGATTGTGGTGTTGTTTTTTGGGGTTGTGTTGCTGTTTTTTAACTGGTCAGCTGGGCATGCGTTCAGATTGATGCTGAAGGCTATGAAAAGTCTGAGAGCTGGTTCCATCAAGGTGTAGGGGCTGTAGAGTCAGCTTCGAAAATGGCTCTGGGGCATGGGTAGCGTGAGGGCAGGATGCAGAGGTTGAGTTTACACGGAGAGGTTCAAGATGTTCTTGCCAAGACTATTGTGCAGGGTAAAAGAAGCTCATCTGCTTCAATCTCCTGTATGTTAACTTCAGTTAGAGTTAGCAGCAGATTTTTTTGAGAGCTTTTTTAAAATTGAACCCTGTCTGACAGGGAAGCTTTCTGTGAGAAAAAAGTCGTTTAAAAAAAAAGGGAAAAAGTGCTGAAATTGTCAGGTACCATCTTTCATTTAAAATTTATGGCTTATGATATTCAACAGATTTTCATGCTTTCTTCTATAAATTAACTCACGTTTTCAACCAAAGAAATTAAAATAATTTGCATTAATTGAACAATAATAATTGAATCTGATTTAGAGTCAATTTCCTTTTCCATCCTATTTCATCCGACTGGAGTATCTGGTCTTGGCTTGTTTACCTGGTCTATGAAATGAAAGGTTTTAAAAAAACCTTAAAAAGGGGTGAAAAGTTTTTTTTCTGCTCATATTTCATCCCAATATCAATCATAAGATACTTTCTTTGTAATAAGAGCATGTCCAATGGAAAACAGATAAACAGAGCAAGTTGTAAATGAATCAGCTCAGCTGCTGGTTGTGGTGCAGGTCTGTCAACATGGTTTGACATGAGCTACCTGCTTCCTGGAAGGGTGAATTCTCATTTTTTGGGAGCTGCTTGCTGCCATGATTGAACTTAACCCAATATACTAGTTTCAGACTACTGTGGATGTCCGTAGAGCAGGCAGCAATTACTTCTGAGGTTACACTGGATGTGTAGCCCTAACTTGTGTGCATCTCTGCTAATTTTTAAGCAATATAACAGACTCCAGCTCCCCGTATGTCTCTGGTTCTGGAGTGGAGAATTAAATGCAGGAGCACAACGTGTCTTGAAGTGGTGCCCTTGGTTTACTGTTGTTGCAATTTCTTTTATAAAAGCATGCTGGTTCCATTTTTTTAAGCCAAAGCAATGTCAAATAAGTGCAGCTGAACTAGTGGCAGACTTTGCAGCAAGCATTAGTTTATGACTGAGTTCCTTCCCTGGCTTAAGATCCCAGTCCACATCCTACTGCAATTACTCTTTCTTTAGTAGCTTTGAGAAGCGAAGTGGATGTGTACCGCAGGAGATGGGTTTCTCATCTCTAGTGGGGTTAACTGAGTTTTATTTCCATGAAATAGTAATGATTATCTTCCCCTAATGCTTGAATTCTTTCCAAGCCTCAGCCAGTTAAAGATCCATTATTCTGAGCACAGTGTTGCAAACACTAACAAAAAATGAAATGCAGAAGAGGGGCAAACAATAATAAAAATATTAATATTAGTATTGATATTACTACTACTACTACTACTACTACTACTACTACTACTACTAATAATAATAATAATAATAATAATAATAATAATAATAATAATAATAATAATAATAATAATAATGTTGTAATGCAGAAATGGGTAAGATAAATACATGGAGAATAAAGGCAAAGCTCCCTGTCCCATGTGTGGTCAAAGCTGAGGTGGACACAGCTGAATGTGTCCTAGGCTGTGTGAGAAAAGGCTGTGTAAGAAGCCCACAGGGGATAATAAAAGATTTTCCCTCTTGTTGAGTAGGTAGTTATAAGGTATGTTCTGGGAGAGTCGGACAATGACCAGCGTTGGCAGGAGATCCATAGTCTGGCATATCCATAGCGTTGGTGCTCTTTGCCAGCATCACTGGGAGCGAGCAGGAATCGCATTTTGTTCTGAGATGGTGATACTGTGCTCCCTAATTTTTATTTATTTTTTTTTCCCCCAAGAAGCAAGCAAATTGCTGGCTGTTTTCACAGACCAAAGTGCTGTTTGTTTATTTCTTTAATAGGAGGCGTATGCTACTCTTCAGTTAGATGTCAAAGCCCTGCTACCAAGCGTTGCCCCCGGGCTGGTGTTTGCTCCCAGTAACATGCAGGCACAGCCAGCCAGTTTGTACCAGCGCTGGTGGCTCAGGCTGGCGGCATGGCCATCCGAGCCCCACCTCGGAGGCTGTGTTTGGGAAGCAGCAAAGGCAGACAAAGGTGGAAGGGCTTATTGTTCTGAAATGCTCCAAGTGAAAAATTAACTGGGAGGGTTGGGACTTTAGTATCTGTTTTTTTTTTTTTGTTTTGTTTTGTTTTTTTTTTTCTTTTCCTATGCAGGGTGTGTAGGAGTTCTGAAATGATGCTGCTGTGACTGCATGGCTGTGTTTTTCTTCAGTCCTGCTGAGTTAAATATTGCTTGTGGTAGCCGTGCTTCTGGCGGTCACACTTAAGTGCTGATACAGGCCGGTTCCAGGTGTGCGCTGTAGTGCTGCTGTCAGGTGAAGGTGACAGTTGCGAAATGCTTCAGCAACATCTGGACTCAGAGGCTCTTCTGCTTTAGAGAGTGCTAATCTTTAAGTGAGACTTGATGTCTTAAAAGGAGGCACCAAGCTAAAATATGCATAGGGTAAGGTTGTGAGGGCAGCATCCTCCTCTGTGTGTGTCAGAAGAAAAGCTGAGAGGGATATTTTAAAGCCTGTGACTGCGTAACGGCTTAATCCCCTGGGATGTATGTACAGTTGGCCCCACACGAGCCTGCCAGATCTCACTACAGGCCCCATTCCATCCAGGAGCAAGACTTCTAGATGTTCAGAGCTGAGTGGTTTTGATTTAACATTCAGCTTCCCAAATAAAGATAATAGTTTTGCTAGTTGAGAGATTTATTGATATCTTAACATGGCCTTAGTTTTAGCCTTTTATTCCTCCCTTTCTAAAAAAAATTTCTTACCACAAACCAGCCTTGAAGTTTGGAAAAGTAATCAAAGCTCTGCTGAGCAAATTTGAGTATACCGATAGGTTGAATAAGCTCTGACCTCTGCTGACCTCATTCTGCTCCATTTCCACTTCAGGCTGGTAGCAGTGTCTGGAAGTAAACATGAATCTGTTAATTTAGCCTGTGGTATAAATAGAAAAAACATACAATTGCAATCACTGTTTTGTCAGTGGGCCTGTCCAACCTTACTGCTTTGCTTCTGTGGAGGAAGCAGCGGTGCTGCCTGTGTGCTTCTCTGCTCAGGGGACTTTCCATCGCCCAGGGTTTGGGTGGGGCAGATCACTGGTTGCTTGTTGCAGCAGGAGGGCCAAATGGGGCACCTGCTTCCCAGGCATATATCCTCCAACATCCTCGTTTCATAACTTGTCTTATTTCTTGCATCCTTCTCTGCTGACAGCTGCCCTCCATCTTATTTTTCTTTGGGTGCTTCCAGAAAGAGATAAAGCTTGTCTATATGGGGACAGGTTGTGACAGGTTACCTTACTGTGCCAGTCCTAGGAATGAAACTAAGGGACATGGAAATAATGTCCTGTCGCTGAGAAAAGGAGGGCTGGAAGAGACTACCTTCAGTCTGGTTGAGTTCAGATAAGCATTACAGAGCATGTAATCCTTTTACAACCTTCTCAAGGGCCAAACATGAATTTATGGAGTGGAGTAGGGAGCTGGGCAAATGGAGTGCAGCTTCCTTCCCGCTTTCCCCTGGGATGGTGAGTTTGTGTGCTGCGTGGCATGCTGGCAGCTGCGTGGCTGCAGAGGCAGTTCGAGTCAGGGTTGTGTCGCCTGGCAAGGACCAGCTTACAAGCAGGTAGAGGGCTGGTTGCTTATGCCTTACAGGGCCATTTCAAGACTCTTTTGTGCCTGTCTGTTGGTATCCAAACCCAATCTGAGGTCTTTCCATGAGAAGCATGAGAAAGCTGCCTTGTTACTTCTGACTCAGCACAGGCATCACCTTGAAGACGGAAGCTGTGCTGCTTGCAGCATCTCAGGGGTTACTGGAGGAGGTCACTGTCTCTCTCTTAGCATTAGCATGTGACTGGTGTTTCCATGCTTTGGCACTGCCTGACGGTGGTTTCACTGACCCAGCAAGGGTAGGGAGGTTTATGATATGAGGTTCTTGCAGCCGGTTTCACATCCCTCTTCTGTGGGATGTGATGCAAAGACTCGGGGTAGCCTGCTCAGAGATACAAGGGTTGCTTTCCTCTGTGCTTTCTTATGTGGGTAATTAGTGTCGTAATCTAAGGTTTAAGGATAGCCAACAAAGAAACCTTACTTGGGTTTAACTAAAATTGCTCCTTAACATGACTTGTTAAATTGAAACAAACCCCACATGAATGTTCTTTTAAATCCACTTACAAATGCCTTGTATTGATTTAGCGTACTTCAGTAACTCAGATGAGCTAAATTGATGTCTGTGCACTGTTAAGTGCATTCCTTGGGATTTCATACCTGCTGAACTGCCTTGACTTCAAAACTGATTTTAGTTAGACCAGTGCAAGCCTTGTGTGAAGAACAGGCCTTTCTTATTGGCTTGACCAAGAGCTGGCAGGGTCTTTTTATCTCAGTCACCAAGAGCTAATCTTAAGTGCCCAAACTAACACTTGTGAGCAAAACTGTGTTCCAGTGACAGCATGGAAAGGAGTTGAACCCTAACCCATCATCTTCCTGAGTTGGCCACTGGGCCTGCTGCGAGAGCCATGCTTTCCCTTTAATCCCCTGTGAAGATAGGATGTAGAAGATGACTGCAGGTGTGCTAGTTACCACAGGTTCATGAGTTGCCTGTTCATAAATTATCACTCAACAGTTGAGTTGTGATAACAGGTGATGTATAAGTTCTTCATGCCCTAAATGGATTATAGGGATGTGTTTTGCCTTATTTTTACATAGGATTACTGGAACTGTTACCAGGGTTTAGATGGTGGGACAATGTTAAATGGCAGCAGCACAATCTCCTGAAACTACTCTCAATAAACATTGAACCTTCTCTTACCTGTTGAGAAAAGCATATCTGCATAGGCATTTCTAAATTAGGGGCTGTGTTAATTTGTTTTAAGTAATGAGTGTGTAAGTAAATGTAGACTGTATTAAATGTTAATGTATAGACCTGAGCTACTTTTTTTCTAGAACACGAGGGTCATCAGCTTACAGAGGACTCGTCAGTAAGCAGCAGTTCCCAGTCATGGCTCAGAAACTCCTAAAAGAGTGCAAAAAATAACCCCTGCTTTTAAATAGCTCAGTGTGATTAAGACAGGAGGCTACCAGTGGTCCCAGAGAGGTGGTGAAAGCAAACACAGGGAGACAGAGCGACTTCTTACAGGGACCATCAATTCTGCACATCCATAGCTACCTAGGCAGCCAAGTTTCACTTCTGTGTGAGGCAAAGAAGGTTTGAGGGAAAGGATTTGAAAGAGGTCAATGAGATAACTTGCTGGATGTCCACATCTTTGAGATACAGCACAGAAGAAAGAACAAAAGGTGTTTGAAAATGTATCTTGTGTTTGATGAAAGGTGGCATGACGGGTTTATTGAAGGTGAGAGAAGATATAAATAGTGTATGAGAGAATGATAGGCTCTGGAAGATCCTGAAAGTGAATAAAAGTAGCTTTTATTTGATGTGATGAGGAAGCATGAAACAGGGGGAGAAGAAGAAGGCATATTTAGAGTGGTGAGCTAGAGAAGTAGTCACACAATGGAGTTTGGAAGGAAATGGAGAAGGGCAAAATTGATTCTTAAAGGAGAGGTGCTGTTGTCAAGACATGAGAACAGCCTGGACTGGAGCTCTAGATTCAGTGATAGACAAAAAAGCCTGTGCTAGAAAGAGAGAAGAGAGGTGGTGTCAGTTGTGTCACACATATTGAGACTCTGGAGAAAGGTAGTCTAGATCATGGGGGCTGTCGGCAGCACCATCTACAGTGGCCGGGGCTGAAGGAGTGAGGGGAGAGTGCGCGCAGGAGAGGAGATGCAGGGTTTGTTCTCTGCAGCAAACATTTGTGGAGTACCTAGCCCAGCGCTTGAAGTGTGTTGTCTAGCTCTAATCTGCAATCACGATCTCCAGGTGTATCTCCCCATGCTGTGTACCTCCTGGGAAGTTTTCCTCAGGAACTGTGGGTGCTGAGTGGTTGAGGAGGATTGTCCAGCCACATCTGCTATCAGTCTGTACTTTCTTATGTCAGCAAACTGTCATGGTCATGGATTTCACCACAAAACAAATACTGGCTTTTATAGCACAGACCCATTTCTGATGAGAGACATGTATCCCAGAAGGGAGAGTTTCAATAAATGCACAAGGAACCTGCAGCAGTTGAAGTTTACATTGTGTTTTTCTTGCTATCCCACTTGGTGTATTATCTAAAGAGATCTGTGAGTGAGGTGGTAAAACAGGGCTTTTTTAATTATACATCACACAGCAAAATGATAAGGCAAACAAAGCAGGCAAACAAATAACACCGGCGTGAGCCACTTCAAAATAATAATGTAACAAGAACAATAGGGGAGTAATTCACAGCTCTGGAAGAAGCTTTTGCAGTTCAGAGGGGGTGAGATAGCAAGCAGCTATTGACTGTTTTCCTTTCATGATTTCCACCTGTCTTCCATATGATTGGGAAGTATATTACCTGAATCCTTGGGAGAGGTTTTTGCACTACTGATTTAAGTCTTGTTCTGAAAGTAACTATCCTCATAGAAACTGAAATGCAGGTATGAAATGCATACAGGGAATGAAAGGAGACTAACAACTAATTTAAATATGTTTTAAATTCTTTATAATTTTGTTATAAGTAGATGTACAGGGACAGCTCTGTCATTTCCCTGGCCCCTTTGGGCTGCTCAGGCACCTCAGAGTGGGGTGAACTGGCAGCTGCCCAGCACAAGGGAGTTGGTTCCCTTTGGGGTTGTGCACCTTCCGCCAGCTCCAGGGCCAGGAGAGAGAGGAAAGATTGATGTGAGTTGGTGTGTTGGTTTTGTGTGTGTGTGTGTGTGGTGGGGGGTTTTGGTAGGAGGGGCGGGGAGAGTGGGGCAGGCTACAGGGGTGGTCCCTGTGAGCAGCTTCTTGAAGCTCCCCCAGCTCCAAGTTGGACCCATCTCTGGCCAAGGCCAAGCCAATCAGTGACAGCGGCTCCACCTCTGTGAGAACATATTTAAGAAGGGGAACCTAGGGGGAGGAGTTGGAGTTGTGAGGAGGACACCTATGCAAACGCTGAGATCAGTGGGAGAAAAGGAGGAGGGGGGTAGGTGCACTGGAGCAGAGACCCCCTGCAGCCTGTGAGAGGGCAGGACTGTCCCCTGCAGTCCAGGGAGTTCCACAGTGCAGCATATGCCACCTGCAGCCCGTGGAGGAGCCCACTCAGGAGCAAGTGGCTGTGCCCAAAGAAGGCCAGGACTCTGTGGGAAGAAGCAGCCCCCACTGTTGTAGTTCAGTGCAGGGAGGGCTGCGACATGTGGGAGGGACCCACGCTGGAGCAGCGTGGGAAGAGCTGCAGCCTGTGGGAGGGTCTCGTGTCAGAGAAAGTTCATGGAGGACTGTGTCCTGTGAGAGGGACACCACTCTGGAGCAGGGGAAGAGTGTGAGGAGTCCTCCCCTGAGGAGGAAGGAGCAGTGGGGCTGACTGACACCTGCCCATCTTCTGCTCTCTGTGGGCAGGAGGTAGAGAAATCGAGAGCAGAGCTGAGCCCGGGGAAGAAGGGAGGGGGGGCAGGGAAGGTGTTTTTAAGATGTGGTAATGCTTCTCACTGTCCTACTCTGTTAAGTGGTATTGTTGTTGGTGTTTGAATTTCAGTTTTATTGTTCTTTTACTTCCCCAAATCAGTCTGTCTTTTGCCCATGACCATAATGGGCGAGTTGTCTCTCCCTGTCCTTGTCCTGATTCCTGAGCGTTTGGTTGTATTTTCTCCTCCCCATCCCTGAGGGGGATGGACTGAGCGAGTGGCTGTGTGGAGCTCGGTTGCCCCCGGGCTCAGACCAGGACAGCTGGCAGTGAGCACTTAGCAGAATGGCCAAATGTTAGTCCAGCATCACGCAGGTTTTATCCAAAGTGAGGTTTACAAGTGCGTGTGTTTGACAAAGGTATTGCTAACACATGAAGCATTTAGTGTACACAACACAGGTGCTGTTTCAGAAAGAACCAGGCCAGGTGGAAGTTGAAAGTGGCAACTTCAATGTGTGAAGAATTTAGTAATTCTGGGGCCTAATGGTAGGTGGTTGTATGCTCTGCCTTCTCTGCACAAGCGCTGAGCGAATGTCTGCACTGCGGAAGCCAGGGATTTAAACCCAAGCTAGCTGCCTGGCTCAGCTGCTCTTGGCAGTGGAACAGGGGAACCCAGCACAGGCCTCAGAGGCTTCCCCAGATACTAAGTAAACTTTTGGGCTGCAGGCCAAAAACGACCTCCATGCTACCCAAGTCACACTGTTCACAGTACAAGATCTATGTGGTCTGAAGCCAGCCTAGAGCATCTACTTGATATACTGTGACTGCAATACAGACATAACCTTTAAATGAGAAAAGACATTTTGAAAGTCTAATCCATTTCCAAGTTACGTAGCAATTCACAGCTGATCTGCAGTCCAAACTGGGGAAGGAAAGCAAGCTCTCACAAGCTTGTCTGTTGTCCTTTCGGCCTCAAGGTGAATGAAGAACTAGAGGAATCAACCTACAGTTAAACTTCTTCACCTTTGATTCTATCATCTTTCTTACGAAAGGAACGTTCCTGACTGGGTTTTTGAGTGTGTGAAGGCACACATTCCTTGTTGGTTTTGTAACAGACGAAAGAGGATTGACTGCAAGACAAAGCTGTCCCAGGCTAGGGTGTGTAGGGCTAAGCTGTGCTATTTGCCTTGTATATCTTCATGCCATTTGCGAGACTAAAGAGCATTCCTATGTCTCTGTCTTTGAAAAGCTGAAATTTTTTTAATACATAAAAGATTGACAGCATTTATTTGTTACACTTACAGAGTTTGGTTTGATTCTGTTAAGTGTTAGAGAGGTTTGGAGAAAAAAATTCCACTTCTCTAAATCTGCTCCAAACACAGATAGAAACAAATTTAATCAGTGTAATAAAGAGGATGGGAAGAAGAAAGTTTTCGGGTTTGTTACTTCTCTACATGTGTCCATCTGTCCATCCTTTCAGCTTACCAGTGTTTTCTTCTACTTTATTGCTAATGTGACAGTATTTTAAAATATCAAAAGCCAAAGACCCAAAATAATAAGCCCTGTTTTCAAAAGGTGGCAGGGGACACATATTTAAAAATAGAGAAGCATCTAACTCAAATTAGTAGGAGTTAGCCATCTAAATACCTTTTAAAATGGTATGCACTCTAGGAACACAAGTCCAGTTTGGAAAGGGTGGGTCAAACAATCCTGAAGTCTCAGGTTTCTGTGCTATGCTGAAAAAGAGATTGAACATCTTAAATTACATAGACAGGTTTGAGAAAGTCAGTTTGAGGATTCTTAAAATCCTAGGTGCTCAAGTTTTGTGACGGCCTGAGAATTTCAGCTTCCATTTAAAAGCAAATAAATCCATTTCCAGCCATCACAAATGTGGAGCAAAAATGAAAAATATGAATCCTGAATTCTCAGAAGCTAGGATACACATATAAAAAAATAACATTGATTATTTTTAACATCTCAGCATTTTTTAGTCATGACTTCTTGGGGGCTGACTGAGATCCTGGAATGCTGGGCGCTGGTTATCCCACATTTGTAAAAATAGCACATCTAGCAAAGGCAAAAAAGTTGAAGGACTTTCCACTCCACCTTTTATTGTGTACTTGCAGGGTAGAGTAATGCAGCACACTTTTGCTTTACTTTTAGGGGGTCTGGGTACTTATTAGAAATTGCACAAGTTGTTTCTATTTCTGTGAATATATTGTATCTGATGAAACTTTCTGTTGGTGGCCACTTTACAGCCAGCACTATCTGTTTATTACAGGCCATGTACAGAAATGGAGTCATAAACAACCTCTTACTTTGGCAAAACCAGAACACTAATCACTTTTGTATTAGCTCCAATAAATCCTGAAAAAGTAAATGTTGTGGATTAAAAAGTTAATAATGTGCTAATCCTTTCTGTGGTCACTGACCATTTTAAGCTGTTCCATCTCTCATGCCTGAAGGATAAATCCTCTGGCTCTTGATGAAAGGGTAGATAGTGAAGTATGTATGCACGTACAAACCCTGGACTTGTTATCAACAAACACATTTTTCTCACTACTGCAGATAATTTTTGATCCACTTTTACCTTCAACCCGAGATCTCACTTTTCTTCCCCCACCCCATCCCCTGGTCTTCTGTCACTGGGACTCCTTCATGGCACACTGATGAACAGATGACCTTCCTCAGCTCCTGTCTGGTGATAGGGGTTCTGAGCACTTCTGGCAGAAACTCTCTCATATACTGGAAAAAAAAATGTGAAATTCCTATGGGGCAAATAGACTGGTAGACTTGAAGCAGCCACATAAAAGTCACTCATTTTATAGAATAAGTGGATCAAAAAATTGACAACAGAATGTTACAGACATACTCTGAGACCTATTGAAGTCACGGGAGAGGTTCTTCAGCCTTAAATAGCCTTTGGATCAGGCCTTGCTGGGGTGGGCTGTCCCCTCTGGGAATGGAGTGACCCTACTCTGGAGACAGGAGACAGGGAGAGAGGGTAGCAATACAGCTGAAGACATCGAGGTGATGCAGGCAGTTTTCAAACTTTCTCCCTCCTTTCCGAATAAATCAGTCACAACTTGAAAGCACTTCTGACTTTAGGAAACTCAGTAGCTGGTTGTAGAAGTTTCAGTTGCATGTGCCAAACTGAGACATGAAGGTAAAAACATTCTTCAGATCAATTTCTACTACTAATCTCCAATAAATATTTTAACAGTTGTATCAAACAAAGTTACAGCAAGTGCCAGCATGGTCTGTAAGCTGCAAGTTACAAGACTGTTCACATTATACAGCGGTCAACACAATTCTGATTTTTCATGTTTGGCACTGGAAGCGGTATTTTCCCTTTGCAAAGTGAATATTATTCTTCACACAGAAACGCAGGAACTGCATGGTGCGTGGAACAAGCAGTTGATTAAAGATTAGAACAGTAATGAATGTATTAAAGCGGAATGTACTTGGATAATTGATTAATTGGTGCAGTCCAAGGTAGTTGCAGAGCATTACATTCATTCTCTGTTAAATCAATCTCTGTCTTCTGTCCAAGCCTTGTGAGTGAGGGCAGAAAGGCATGAACAACTTATTAAAGTCACCCAGATTGGTTCTACTGGAACAGGAGGAGCTGGTCAGTGCCCAGGATCCCATTTGCATCCTGTTGCTTGTGCTGGATCTCATGCTTGCATTTCAGCAGTATCGCGGAATTGCAGGCAGGTAGATCATGTAACTAGTAGTGCTCTTACTTTCCCATAGCCCACTTTCGTATTCTTAAAACCGTGATCTCATGCAGAAAGAAATGGCACAATGACATTTTAATTAATGTGTTCGTCCAAGGGAATATATGATTACTGTGAGAAACTGCAGTCTGGGATAGGAACCATACATTTCTTAGCAACACAAGAATGCCACAAAGGGACTCCCTTGCTGCAATTAAAAATTGCATAGCAACTGAAAGCCACAGACTCATTGCTCTGGAGTAGCACCAGAGCAACAAGCTTTGTAAAGCAACACCATGCTCAGGACTAGATACTGAGGACCAGAGAGATCAAGATGGGATAGGATGGGCTTCCTAAAGAGCCTACTTTATGAAGAGCTTGTTTCCTAATTTTAATAACTGTTTGACTGTTTGTAAGGAATGGTGTTTTAGCTCCTTTCAGGGCCCAGTGGAAGAAGAGTGTACAAGAAGGTCAGTGAACTGATGGAGCACATAAAATGGATGGCAGACTTTGTGCCTTTCTGGAGTTTTCTTTCAGGCTTTTCAAGGTCCATGCTGTCTTCTGTTTTTCTGTTGCTGTTCCACTTCTGCTCCCATCTGGTGATTGACACTGAGTCAAATAGATCAAACCTCATTGTATGTGCAGGTACAGTGTGTGTTTAGAGGATGTTAAGGTAGTTACTAGCCACTCACTGACTTTGATCTTTCAAATGTTCTAGAGAGGTGGGAAAGCCCTTCTGGGAGCACTCCTCCTCTGATATTCTTCTGACTGCTGTGAAGAACTTCAGCTCTTTGTGCCATCACTCTCCTTGGTGACTTTGTCCCAAATGGACGTTTCAGACGTCAAATCTGTTTATCCTTCTCGCAGTTTGTTGAAAACAGTGAGTGAATCTTTGTGGAGCATTTAACAAACACAAGGTGGAGGAAGGGGAACCCTTTGATTTGTAAGCAGGGCATAAACCCATCCCCAGAGTAGCATACTATTCTTTTGTATTGCTATTTCAACAGGCTGTGGGCCTAGGGTTTAAATAAGTTCTGAGAGTGAGGCACTGACATAAAATAGTAATTTCCCAAATATTTGGAGAAGCATGTGTATAAACATTTGCAGAAAAAGGGCCTAGAGTGTTTTGTTTGTTTCTAAACCCTACAAGCATGCAGTTGTTTCTGTCTTTTATTTTGATGCCTAAACATGACCTTTTCAGAGGCTTCCTTTCAGTTGCTACTTTAAAAATGGATTATGTCTTGATTTCTACTTCTTACACAACCTAAAGCTCTACCAAAACCCCGTAACATTAAACAGTGACTACTGTTAGCATCCAAAAATTACGGCTTAATTTCCCACCATGAATATTCAGAGTTGAGAGCCCATAACACTGTAATATGATAAACACCGAGGCTGCGGGCTGCCGCATTCACTTGCATAGGAACCATTTATTATCAGCAAACATGGTTTTGACAACCACTTTGCGGCAACACTGCTCTATATCAAATATCAACAGAATTAGCATGCTTTTTCATGTTAATTACTGTAGTGCACCGTGCTGTGTGATGGCCAGGGAATGCAACGAGGAGGTCTGAGCTTTGCCAGTCACTTGCAATGTAGAATTCAGCTAATGTGAGTTTATTAGCTCTGAGAAACAGCATTTAATGAGCTGCTAACCTCACAATAGGCCTGCTTTCCAAATGGTTGACAGGGCTTGCCAACTCATGAGTAATGTATGAGAGAGAAGGAGGACATGACAATAGGTGTCTGGTATTTGTTAAGTGGGCCTGCCGAAGACACAGGTGGCAAAGTGGGTGACCCTTTGGTAATCTCTTAGAAATAGAAATAAAAAGCATATTCCACTGACTGGCTCTTGGGAAATTATGTTTACAGCACTATTAACTAAATGTATGGGAAGGAAATATAAATATGCTTTGTTTCTAAGCTCTGTTTTTTTCATTAGTCTTTGAAAACTTTATGAAGGCGCTGTTCATTAATAGCACCATAAAAACATGGGTGTTTCCGTGGGTGGATACTCTTCTGTGATATAGGGATAATTGTAAATTAATAAATCAGCTACTCATGTTGTTATTGAATGTAACTGGAAAAGAAAAATCCTTCATGGTCTGCTCTTCCTCATTAGTATGGTATAAATATGCTTAATAGCATCACTGTAAAGCATCGATTTCAAGACTACTTGGTTAGAACATTCAGGGTAAACTGCTCTTTTTCAGTGCTGCTGTTAATTTGATTTGTTCCTATAATGTGGCTGCTAGTTTTGACTGACATACCTATTTCACCAATCTCTTAATTGATTGTTGTATTTGTTATTTTAATCAGGACTCCAAGCTGCACTGAAAAATGAAAAGGAGGCCATTTCATAGAGGCAGAGAGTCAAATCTTTTATCTCTAGTTTCTTTGAGTAACTGTCTTCAACAGTCTCTCAGATACTGCAACGCTGATTGGCGAGAACAATTTACCACTAAGGCATAATAAGGCAAAATGTAATAAAATGTCACAAGGCACTGCTCATTTGCAGTTGTTTGGCTAAAAAATAGGTTTCATAAAACTTAGGTGAACTTCAACATCACCTGAACACATTGCTTCCTAGATTTATGGCTCAATAAGCCTGCATATATGCTCATAGCCACTTCAGAGTACTATGACAATTCATCTCACCTGCAGTCAAAAATTGTGCAGAGGGTTGCAATCAGATGTGTCAGGGAGCATTTTCCAGGCAGCAGACACTGGTCCGAGGCTCCAGAGATGTGGCTGATGTTGTGGGTACAGGCACCCCAAAAAGCTTTGGCAAATCGCACCTCTTTATTGTCTCTTATGCTGTCCATCCTTTTTCAGCCAGTAGAATAAATTTAGCCTAAAAGTTACTAAAAGCAATTTTCCTGTGAGGTACCTAAAACAAAGGGGGTACCAGGCTTGTGTGGGCAAGTATTTAATGGCAGTGGTATGTACTCCTGAATTCATGTTGCCAGGCTTATTCCTACAAACACGTTAAGTGGCACCCAGCTACAACAGTTTCCTCCAACATATGCAGCAGTATACAGAATCTTCCTCAATTACCAAAGCAGTGTGAAGAAAATAAATATGGCCCTACCAAAGGGATTACACATTCACAAATGGCTCAAAACTAGTTTAATCCAATGCTGTCCTATGGGCAGCCTAATCTATTTTGATGCTGGTATCTCAGAGTATGGATTTATCTTCAAAAGAGGGACAAAAGTAGCATCCCTACTCAAATAGTCTGCTCAGATTACTGCTGTGGAAATTATTTCCTGCATGTCACCAGCACTATTGCTGAGCAGTATGCTTCAACCCAGAATAGCACAGAAGTTGCACAGAGGAAATTGCACGGAAGAGACATGCACAGACAAGCAAGTCTCTTGCTTGTGTTGCACTTCCAGACACCTGTAGCACTGTCCTTACTGTTGGCAGAAAGATACTTTTTTCTTCTCTCCTCTGCTCTGAAAAGGCAGTTTCTCCCTCCTGTCCGCTCGTGAGCTCCTGGAGTGGGATGTTGTCCTGCCTGTGGCAGGAGGAAGGTGGTGGCAGTCCCTGATCCTGTTTCCAGGAAAGGGACTGAGTAGCTGAGCCCCATCGCAATATTTCATTATCATTACTGATTACAGAATTCATCTTCAGGAGGAGCTTGCTTTTCAACTTGCTTTCAGGCGGTATAAGGCAGACTCCTTGCATGTTTCTGGCCTGGCATTGCATGGATATTGAGAATGGAGGAGGCATTCTGTGGTCAGAGATGGACGCGATTCTCTTCTGATACTGTCTTTAGACAGACACACTTCTACACTGTTTCTGTGTTTAGTGTAGTAAAGCTGTGTCTGGTTGCCCACAGCATTTGTGTGTTCAGAGGACTTCCCTATTTTCAAGATTCCATGCATCTATTACCTTAATCTTCCCCCTGCTTTGTACAGTGTTCTTTATGTTCCTACAGTCTTTGGGACTGTAAAGTCCCACAGTTAGTGTTCTGGCATATATATAAACTCATTAATTTACAGGTTGCTGTGATTACATTTGCTTTTCTTCAGAGAAACTAGTTTGAGCTGGGTTAGTTTTTGTGTCATGAACTCACTCACTGGCCAGCAAGTCTCACCTGTGAATGACCCGAATCTAGTTTGAACTTCCTTCCATTAGACCTAGGCTGGGCTGGTTGCACCAGCACTGCCGTGACCACTGCTCTCCACACACACCTTGCCCTCTGTTTCTTTGTTCATGGCAAGACTGAAACAGGATGACGTCTGAGATAAAACCAAAACAAAATGAAATTAATTGATTTTTTCCATTGACTTTGGATGAGACCTTTCATCATTAGTCTATTATATATTTTAATTTCATAAATTGTTTTACATTTCCCATGACAAAAGAATGATTTAAAATGAAAACGAGGGATTTCCTTATACAAATCACATCCCTTAGTGCTTTGTTCCATTAAAATAGTGCATTATTACAGTGTGAATCAAATAAGAAAAACATTTGTCCCAAAGAAAGTTTTGTGTTTATATGCCTACACACACAGTTTAAAGCCATCGGTTTTTCTTCAAATTTTTTTTTTCTTAATGATTATACTTAAATTGAAAAACTTAAATATGTATTAAAAGCATACATGTGTTTTACATGCAGTATTTTACCTTTTCTGTATATGGGGTCTCTGAAAGCCTTAGGTATATGAAATGTAAAATAAAGTCATGCTCAGAAAGGGTGTACACCTGTTTTTCTGTTTCCAAAGCTAAAGTGCCTTACAACTAGCCAGTATCCCCCTTGCTTTTTGTTGAAATTATTGCTGCTAGTCTTTTAATTATTCCTCTTGCGAGGAAGCTGCTTGCCCCTGGTTTCTGGGTTCCATGTGGAGCTGGGGGGAGCTGATGGGTGGGATGCATCTGGGAATGCGTGTGGCACCCGCACTGTGCCCCTGCCAGCCACCCCACATGCCATGAAGCTGTGCCTCCCTTAGTGTTGGGCAGGACTAAATTTCTAAACCCCCTAGTTCAAAAAGGCCTTTCTAAAATCTGATCATAGGAAGGGAAGCGTTTCTTTGAGACTATTCCTGGAAAGGTATTTTAAATAGTCCCTCGGTGTACAGTTCCATTATATTTAATGTGAAGAGCCAGAAGAGCAGAGATGGAGTGTTGGCTTGCAGATGCAGGCTCGGGTGGCTCGCAGAACAAGCTGAAGGGAGTTGGGTTTAACTCTTTAGTCAAGTGGCATCATGTGAGCCTAACAAGAATTTCGGGAGCGTGGGGCTGGGACACACTTCTTCTTAGTTCCCACCTTGCGCGGCTGCACTTGTGTGTGTAACTGTACACAGGGCACAGCTCAGCTGTAAATGTGATCCGAATGCTCGACACTGAGCTCGGAAGTTAAAGTTTTCAGAACAGTGACCAGTGTAACTTGGATAAGCTTTTAAATTATTGGAGATAGAGTTGCATAAGGCTCTATGATCATTTTAATTTCAGTAGGAGAGGGATTTATTGAACAGGTGGAAACTTTTCCTCATTTCTTAAGTACCTAGTGAAGGGCACTATGTCTATACCTGTGTAAGACCATCTACAGAGTCTGTGCTCTGGTTTGATTATATCACCTTAAATTCATACCTTAAACGATGCTAGCACTATGTGCATATACAAGCCCTTAGTCAGGATGCTGCCCTTGCTAAATACGCTGTGGTGCAGCTCCACTAAGTGTTAGTTTTCAAGAGAGATAAAGCCTTTTGCTTGTAAAGAGGGATTACAAAACAAATGGTGTTAAAGCCACAGCTTAAATGAGCTGCAAAGTAAAATACCCGGTGAATGGAAGTTCCTGTGGGCTTCAAACACAGGGATGTTTTCCTGCTGTTTTTGTAGGTTTATAAATACTTGAAGGGTGAGTGGTGGACCACTGCAATCGGTGTTACTGTGGCTTGTAATAAGTTGGGGATTTGATTCTAGGACTCGGATGCTGGGATAGTTATTTGGGTGCAGACTCAGGGTTAGGTGGGGTGAGGAACTCCTGAAGTAATGTCACGTGAAGATGTCCTGATCCCTTCATTCCTTTATGGGATCTGCTAAATAATTGCCTTTTTGATCTAGGAATAGCAATTACAACTTGCTGCTGGTCAGGGAAAGGTTAAGCCTTCCTTCAGGGCTATTTTTAAATGTGCCAACAACTGTCTTCAGTGTTTGTAATCTGTCCAGAAATAGATACCACTTAACAAGAACGCTAGGCAAAGAGAAGTGTCTTTTTCAGGAATTCCCACTCTTCACAGGCATTTTGTTTTCGAGATCACTTTCAGCCCAAGGACACTTGTGGCTGCTGGCGGTCAGGTTGGTGACCTGGGCCCTGCTGGAGCGGGAGCCGCAGGCGAGAGCAGCACCTTCTGGAGTGCAGGCTGAACCACAGCGGCTCGGGACGGGCTGGCGTGCAAAAACCCACTCTCACAAAAGCCAAGGGCTGCTCTGAGATCAGGAGGGGGAGTTCCCCCGAGGCTAACCGGAGCGAAGCCAGTGTGGTCGTGCTGTGTGGACATCCCTGCCACCGTGAAGCACGCATCTTGCTCATAGTCTGTGTCTGTATCTTATCGCATATGACATGATAAGCCCAATCACTTATCAGGCAATTCCAGTGTGAACAGCAGTTTCGTACTTCATTGACAGGTCCTGTTAAATTCAAAACAGCGAAGCCAAACTCTTGTGTGAGGGAGAGGGGAAAATACCTCCACAGCTGTACGACTTCCACACCTTTCTCACCTGCTTCAAGCAGTTCATTCTTTGAGAGTTTGATGACGTTTGCAAAAATGCATCTGCCTTTCCTATTCCTCATCACATATATTGAGTTATTCTTTATATGGTGTATCGAGTGCTGCTACACTATGTACAAATATCAAAAGCAGACTCTGGGTAATGCACAAGGTCAGCAAACACTTGGTTCCCTTGGTCACTGCCTGTGATAGGAGATGCATCTGCTCACAGCTAGCTGTGTACCACGGTGGGAAGAGCCAGACTTCTTGTCTTCAGTATCCCTGTATCAGTATGCCTGTATGCCCAGGCAGTTGACCTCTGGACCTCTACTTTTAAGCAAGCCAGAGACCTATATATATATGCATGCAAGGCTGGATTAGGTATGTTTTTGAATCTGGAAGTGGCATCAGCTGCCTTTGTAAAACCATGTAAGTACAGGAAGGTGCTTGAGTATAAGAGTGCAGTGGAACTGAAGGACCTGTTTGTACACTCACCATGCAGGCAGCCTGGTAGGTTTTCAGGCTTGAAACTATAAAAAGCTAAGGAACCGTTACATGGGTCCCCAGGTAGAAAATGAACCTGAATATTAGAGGTGCTCTCTTGGCTCACTGAATCCATTGTACATTTTGCCTTACTTGAGCAGGATTGAGCCCTTTAAGGTGTTATTTTCCTCAGACATAGGAAGCTGGCAAATTTTTATTTTAAAATAGAATAGAAAACAACTCAGTGTATGCAAGAAGTTGTCAGTTGCCAGAGACATTTCTGGCATACCGGCAAGAAGTAGTACTTTTAGCAGGAATTGAAAACATGTTTTTCTCTGCCAGGGGTGGAAGATTATAGCTGGCTGTGATTTCTGTGTCTGATAGTTCTGAGCTGTGAAGGGAACAGTTCATTCTCAGCCAGCTCTGATATCTGAGAAACCTGGGATCTGGTTTTAGAATATCCCTGAAAGCTTAATTTGCAACACCAAAGTTACAACACCTTGTGAGCAGTTGAGCAGATACAGCCAGACCTGAAATACATGGATCATGGTGCACACTAGCTTTTAGCTGCACTGTTCTTGGCAGGAAGGGAAAGAAATTGCTTAGCAAAAACCAGTGACTCGCTTTTGGTTAACCAAACACATATGTATATAATAGTAATTTAATAATGAGTTTGTGACAGCATATTTTTCCTTTATGTTGCCTGTCAGCATTCATTCCAGTGTTTCTTAAATCACTAGATACTTAATACAAGTGGAAAGACTGACTTAAATTAACTGGGCTTCAAAACAAAGTTACAGAAACTGCCAGGGACTGATAAGACATCTATGAAACTTAATACACTTCTGCATCAAGGCCCTGTTTAAGAAGAACAAAATACACAACCCTGTCACTGTTCTGTTGAGGGCAGAGATGTCAACCTCTGCTCCACAGGTGTGTAATAAGGATACAGGTGGCTGGCTGCATGTTGAAAAAGTACAGGAAAAGAGAAATGGAGATGAAGTAGTTAAAATTCTAATCATGTTAGTAGAAAGCTATAAATTAGGTAATGATTTACTTTTCTCACCTTCTCTGTTTTATAATTTAATAAAAAGAATAGTTTGGGGAGGGGGGAAAGTTGAAGAGAGGAGGAAAATGTCACTGTGGAAAATGAGGGACCTGATTTTACCACCCGTCTTGTCACTGCGAAGGGATATTTCCCCACATAAGCTATGTGTGTGTGGCTAGGGACAATGTGGTAGAGCTAAGGCTAAGCTGAAGCTTGAGAGATGGTGTTCGCTCTGTCCTTTTGTGCATCTGGGGAAATGGGCAGGCAAACTGGTGGTTATTCTGTGTTGCTTCGCTGCAGTTCCCCTCGGCACTGTAGTTAAGCATATAGCAAGGAAATGGGATGCACATGAAAGTTTCATGGGATTTTCCTACCATGTGGATTAGTAGATTTAGCAGATTCAACGTTGAAGGAGTTGTGTAAGTACAAAGTTGTGCTTGGTCACCATAATGTAAGCATTCCTATTTGCATTGCCTTGAGAGACTACATCTAGATAACTTGGGGTGAATTGCTTTTGACAGCCATATGTAACTCAATTTCCACTTACAATGATGCATAGAAACTTTGGAAGTGATCTGTGACACCTCCTCTGGGACAGATCAAGTATTGATGCTTGGCTGAGGAAGACCACCTATTGCATAGTGCTGCAGGTACCAGAAAGTATGTGATGAGTGGGCTAAGTATTGTTCCCACTGGAAGTCAGGATATATTCTGCTTACACAAAAAAGTTTTAGCAAAATAGGAAGATTGTTTGTGATGAAAAACTAGCACCCCAAAGCTGCTGGTTATTAAAGGGAGTGCAGTTCAACTTTATTTGTTGGCTCCAGCCAAAGCGCTAAAAAGAACAGGAGGAATAAGTTGAGATGAAAAAATTACTTTTGTTAGGTCAATATGCTACACTACTTGTTTTTAATTAGGCCATGACAGTGAGTCTCCGCCTGTCTTGCACTGATCATATATTCAAAGATCATCCAGAATATGCTAATGTAAGGCTTTTAGTATCCTTTTAGGGATACATTTAGCATATTAAAAGCATACTCTGAGCATTAGCAAGACATACTGTACTGGTGGTTCAGAGTCAGCCAGACCTGGAGTTTGCTTAGGCCACGGTATGCTCTGTGTCCTGTAAATTATTACTGTGTATATTTTTAAAATTGAAAGCAGGTCACTGTTTTCTTTACTAATTAAGACTGGAAGCTTATTCCGCTGTGCCCATCTGCTTTAATGTGCTGCTCAATAAAATCTCTATTCTTAACTGATTTATTCAAAACATGTAGATGCTTCTTACATTCCATCAAGGCAATCATGACTAAGTAATCATAAATGGGTGAGTTTATCATTTAGCCACTGTTAGTCATAATTTGGACTTCATAGAATTTCAAGCCAAAGGGAATCACGATGTCCAGTGGTCTTTAGTTTCTGGGTGTGGAGCCTCTCCCAACGATTAAGACCAACCATTCAGGACTGCAGCAGACTGGGGGATCCTCATTCATTCTTCCTCTTTCACTGAAAGTAAGCAAACATTTTCCCTTCTCTCTTGAGTGAGTGGCATTCCCCTTGGACTTTTCTGGCTGCAACAAGAACTCCCGCCCTCTTTCCATCCTGCTTCACTGCTGACCTAGAACAGTCCACCTTTGGATGAGCGATGGCTAACTGAAAACCTGTCTGAAACCTGGAGGAACCTTTGAAAGGATCTCCAGGGAGTGAGAATTATGATATGTAAACAGGAAATATTTCATATCAGAAATGGTAACACATTTTGTACAAGTAGATCTCATTGCATTTTATTAACATGTTTCCTATGCCCCTGCTCCTGGGGTACATATTGTGGAGTTGTCTATGAGACCTGGTCTGAAAAGAGTAGAGGTACAAGCTTTTGTTATCCACTGGCTTCCAGTCCAGATTAGCAAACAGTGACTTTAGTTTTCCAGAGGAGTTAGGAAATTAATGAGAAGAGGTGCAGAAAAAGAAATTTCTCCCCTTAGAGAAGTAGTTGGCCGCCCATGTCACCATGTTGTGATGGTGGTTGTGTGGTGGCAGCAGATGTGTAACCAAGCCCCATGTGCTTCTGCTCCCAACACTGTTGTTGCTTTTCATTCCTCTTGTGCTACTGGACCTTAAGGAGCAGCTGTGACTTCCTGTCCTCTGGAAGGGCTTTGGGCTTCTTTGAAGATGTGCGTTTCCTTCCCCTTGTGCTTCTGCGACATAGTGCGGAAGACTGCTGCAGGGTTGTTCCAACGCCCTTGCTTGTTCACACCTCTGAAGGAGTGTTTCAAGAGCCAACTCAGAACAGGGCACCAAAAACTGCAGGCATTTTATAGAATTAAGTAATTTCAAAATTAACATAGCAATTTGCATAAATTACTGTGTAATCACTTTAGTATTTTTTCAGGCTCCCCAAGGCAGTGTTTTAAGGCATGTTACAGAGTGAAAGTGGAATGAAACAAATGAATGTTCATGCACGTAGGGAAGGATTTTCTAGAGCAATCAATGTCGGTGGTGTACTGGTAGGATTTTGCTTCACTGTAATCATTGGTGCAAATCTCACTAGATCCCTGCTGAAAACCTTCCCCATAGAGTATGGGGATGTATGGGTGCTGGCCCCAGCGAGTCCTGCTCTAGGAAAGAGTTTGCTTCTAGGAGTAGGCTCATAGACTTCCCCATTATTAATTGCATTTTTATTTAAAATTTCAGTTAGAGAACTAAGCCCCATTTGACCCCACAGTTTCCAAAGATCATTATGAGTTCTGAAAAGGGTATGTCATTATGTAGTTACATGTCCTGTGTGAAAGAGCTCAGAAAATGTCCATTGGTTCCTACATACTGGCAATGGCCTGTCTGCCTTTTGAAGGTAGACTTCCGTGAAGGAGCTTTGCCTAAGCTCTGGAGGATGCAAGTGGCTCTCTTGTTTGCTGGGCTGGCTGGTAACTTTTCCCGTTCAGAGCACATGCAGTGTTTCTTGCCTGAATTCCTGTAGCTTTGCTTGTCATGTCCAGGATATATTTGTCTGCTAGAATGAAGAGCCTTTTCCAGTGTCTGTTCCCTGTGTTGGTATGTTTGGATTGTGTTAAGATTAGTGCTTAGCTCTATTTCAGAAAAGAAAATAGCTGGAGATTCAGAAGCCTTTCACTATAAATAATGATTTCTAATCATTATGGCTCATATCTGAACCTTATTCAGTTCATCTTTATTCCAGTTTTGTCACCAAAACTGGACACAATGCTCCATGGTCCTGCTGGTGCCAAACACAGCACCCACTCATTAGCCATTTTGGCCAAAGCCCTGACCCTGGAGAGCCTTGCCTTGGGCTCCTGTGTTGAGACCCTGGCTTCCTGCAGCCCCCTCTGAGCCCAGAGCCCCACTCCTTCACATGTTGACAGTTCTGGCATTATTAAAGTTGTTCATTGAACCATCTTACAGGTTTTAATGTGTGATGGAGTGTTGGTTGTCCAGGTGTTCAGCACTTTGCAGCCCTGTAGTTAATGTTCTACTTTGATTAGGAAAAAGCTTAATGTAACTTTGTCAGAAGGACAGAGAATTACTTGTTCATGTCTCTTTGCGCTTGGTTAGTGTCGTGTTTGTCTGCCATCTTGTTTAAACTGTTTTTTCTTTTTGGTGTGACTCAAAAAATGGATCTTGAGCACTGTAAAAAAGTTCCTGTATGTAAATTTGTTTTGGACTGATTATGCTGTGAATCACAGGAGTTATTGAAGATGATCAAAGTCATACTAAGCATTAGAAAATATTATGACAATTATTTCTGTATTTCATGTGTCAGTCTTACTGTCCTTCTAGCTGTCTCTTTTTCAATCTGTACATTTTCATAATGGTTTCACCACTCTGTCACTAAAGATTCAGCTTTTTTAGTGAACCATCAAAGAATCAGTTATTGACTTTTTGTCTTGGCAGAACAAGTGCTTACCTTTCAGCTTCTTTTCTGTGTAACAAATCTACTTCATTTTTCCTTTGCTAGGCTTAAAAAGAGTACAGTTTGGTAGGGTCCACTGTGCTATAAATTAATTCCAGGCTGAAACTGAGAACACTTTCAACAGGAAAGAAATTATAACGGTATAAGAATAAGAGATATGCATCTGTATATGCACTTTTCTTTTTTTTTTCTTTTTTTTTTTTTTCTTTTTTTTTTCTTTTTTTTTTTTAAGAATTAAGGCAGGCATAAATTGTCTCAGCATCACATGTTTATTTCAGTTGCAGTTTCAATAGAACTTTCTGTAAAATAAACTTCATATGCACTCAGGCATGCACATGTACACAAATGCACATGGCATGTACTGTTACGTAAACTTACAAAACTCCTACTTTAAGATTAAAAGTAACCAATGTAAAAGTGTGAAATGCATTTCCCTTGCTTATTTTTTCACAAAAGGAATTGGTGCTAGTATCATTGTGGACCAAACACTGATGATCTGTTTTATACTGATGATATTTTGCAATGTGAGGATTTGATAGATCTTAAGGAAAACAAAGTGCTAGTATGTTTTCTTTAGTGATTAGTAGATCTGATTTGAAACCATTGTCATCTGAATTAATTCTTAAACAGAGGTAGTGTGTAGTTTATTTTTGAACAAAGGCCCATACAATTTAGGGTATTCCAAAGTAGATGGAGCTCAAAAAAATAAACCATGAAAATATCCATAGGAAAGCCACAGAAATAATCAAAGTTAGGTAAGGAGTTTTCTATGAAATAAGTTTTTGTTCACAACAGGAGAAGAGAGCATCCTGGGGAGGAAGCTCATTAAAATCATATGCATATAAAGAAAGAGGAGAGTGTCGAAGCATTTCTGTACATGCTTGTTAGGATTCACGTGAACAACTCCGTTTCATAAAAAGCGTTGGGTTGGGTTTGTGTGTGGTGGCGTTTTTGGTAGTGGGGTGAGGGGACTACAGGGGTGACCCCTGTGAGAAGCTTCTCAAAGCTTCCCTGGCTCCAAGTCAGCTTCCATCTCTGGCCCAGGGCTGGCCAATTAGTGACAGTGGCTGCACCTCTGTGATAATGGATTTAAGAAGAGGAACCTGAGAGGGGGTTGGGACTTGTGAGGAGGAGTTGTGAGGACACCTGTGTGAACCCTGGAGTCAGTGGAAGAAAGGAGGAGGAGGAAGGGGCAGAGGTGCACTGGTGCAGAGACCCCCCTGCATCCTGTGGCGAGAGGGCCGGGCTGTCCCCCTGCAGCCATGGAGATCACTGGTGGAGCAGATGCCGACCTGCCGCCCACGGAGGAGCCTGTGCTGGAGCAGGTGGCTGTGCCCGAAGAAGGCCGGGACTCTGTGGGAAGCCCGTGCTTGGAGCAGTTTGGCGCTGGGAGGACTGCAGCACGGGGGAGGGACCCACGCTGGAGCAGACTGGGAAGAGCTGCAGCCCGTGGGAAGGTCTCGTGTCAGAGAAAGTTCATGGAGGACGGTGTCCCGTGAGAGGGACACCACTCTGGAGCAGGGGAAGAGTGTGAGGAGTCCTCCCCTGAGGAGGAAGGAGCGGTGGGACTGACCGACACCGGCCCGTCTTCTGCTCCCTGTGCCACTGTGGGGGGAGGAGGGAGAGAAATCGAGAGCAGAGCTGAGCCCAGGAAGAAGGGAGGGGTGAGGGGAAAGTGTTTTTAAGATGTGGTAATGCTTCTCACTGTCCTACTCTATTTGCTTGGAAAATTAAGTGGAGGTGATGTTTAAATGAAATCAATGTTCTTTTACTTCATCAGATGAATAGTGTGTTTTGCCCATGACCATAATGAGTGAGTCACCCCTCCCTGTGTTTGGCTAGATTCTACAGCCTTTTGTTGTATTTTCTCCTCCCCATCTCTGAGGGGGAAAGGGTGGGCGAGTGGCTGTGTGGTGCTCAGTTGCCCCCTGGGTACAAACCACAACAGTGTTTATATATACCCTGGTCCAAATCCTGCCAGGGGGAGCATGTATCTCCTGCAGATTCCACGTTGTGTGTAGCATTGCTACAATGTACATCTATTTGTAAGGAAACATTAAATATCTTCCTTCTTTGTGCTGCTTCATCCACTTGCTCTAGTTCTTTGTGCAGATCACACTTGTTAATTGGTTAGTTGCCACGACATTTCTGTGAGCAGACCTTAAAAATACTGTTTGCTGCTTCTCTTGTTTGGGTTACTTTTAAATCTCAGATACTAACTATTGGCAAAATTTATATTTTAACCTCAAAAGAAATAAGATTTAGCTAATTAAGCAATCATATTTTTTCTTTTATCTCTGAAAGAGTTACTGGTTTGGGCAGCATTGGATTCACTGTGAGGTTTGCATATTGGTGAGGTAGCTCCACTGTTGGTGATTTGTGCCCAGGAAGTTTTGCTCAAATCCTCCCAGCAACTCTCCATTAATGTCTACAGGCACTTTCATTCTCCTTCCACACAAAATAGAGAAAGTGGGGGAAAATGAGGGAAGTAATTAAAACAAGAAGACATAGGAAGAAACAGACCTCATCATCAAAGCTTTAGTTTATACAGTTCTTTAATTTAAAGCTGGTGCTTGCGAAGGTATAACACCAAGGTAATTAAACTTATTTTGTAGTTTGGTCACTTTGCCTGTTATCTTGCTGATTTGGGTGGTATTTTATTAATGATCTCTCAAGAGGAAACTACTGTAGCTGGGAAATTAAATGAAATATTAATAACAACCAAAGCAATCCCACTTTGGAAAAGCCTGACCTGAATGTGGTCTGCACTTACTGTGCTCTGTGAGCAGAAACGTCAGCGCAGAGCATGTGTGCCCCACAGTGCTGTGAGCGTGCTGAGCACGACGTCCCCGGGGGTACTCTTCTGGGTTAGCAAATAGGGATCCACAGGTAAAGCAGAGCCAGGTGTGGGCAGCAGAGCCAGATCTACAGACCTGCTGAGCTGAAAATGGACTTAAAAGAGCACAGCAGGCAAGATTAAACCTAATTGAACAAAATCTTTGTGGAGGTCTGGAGGAAGAGAAGAAAGGGACAGAGCTGTAAACATGATTCGAAGAGGCAGGACTGTCAGAGAAGCCCATCTTGGTCCTGAGAGGACAGAAGTACCCAAGTTCAGCGGATTCCCCTTCAAGCATTATCCCTGATTTTTTTTTTAAAATCCATCCCCTAGAGCTGTGCAGGTGAACAGTTGCTGTTCCACAGTAAGTGCCAAATCCCCCTCTCCTAGGTGTGTTTATCGCCGTACGTCTTTGACTTTGGCCTCTTAGGGTAGGTTGAGGTGAAAGTTGTGTCTTGAGTGTGTTTTCCTTTGGTAACATTCATTTGTTTGACCTGGTTATGATAAATACATGTTAAGAAACTTTACTGGAGACTGGAGTAATCTTGAGGCAAATGTGTAATATAGTAACAGTTAAAATAGCCCAAACAAGGTTCATGAAACCTGATAGTTAAAATTTTTGCTAGACCTCTGGCAAAACAAGGTTTTTGGAGTCATTTAACCTTATTAGCTCTCTGAGTGTTTACATACCTCCACACACATAGAACACGAACTGTTTAACAGCATTCAGAGGATGGCCCAGATTTTTGAAGAATAACAAGTTACTTCCAATTCCTCTGAACCCTTCCCATCTTTCCCTGAGTGTGCAGCATTTTCTTAGTTTAGAATCTTTTTGATCATTTAGGAAATTAACATTGCAGCAGCTTCTGAAGGGATGTGCTCATCAAGGAAACAAATTCAGATAACAAAAAGGCACAGTTGTTAGTTGTCTCTATCGTTATAGGAAAAAAAGACCCTGCAAGCTTATCAGAGCCTTCATAGTTGCTGGCTCCCAGATATCACCTTCCGCTCTCTTCTTCCCCCCTCCCCTTCCAGCAGCTCTGCGAGCAACACCACCATGAAGATGTTTCTCTACTGTATGTTGGTATGTGATAGGAAACGTGACGTGGGTCATTACAAAGCCATCTTGGGTTCCCTCATGGTAAAACTGTGCTTCCAGCCAGACGCCTGTAGATGACAGTCTGTGGAAAGGAGAGGTCAGAGAGGGAATGAATGTGCATGTTCTGGAGAGTTTTCCTATGCTGAATGGGGTGGGTGGGTGGCTAATTAGGTAGAAACATGAAAGGAATCATGCAGCCTAATACATTTTCCTTAGGAGAGCTGGGGTCAGACCTTATTTTTGACTTGGATAAATTGTCTCTACTGTCTTTACTTTGTTTCCCCATCTGTAAAGTAACATGGTGGTACTCCTCTTTGGATTTTCCTTTTCTTTTTCTTGTGCCCACATAATTTTGGGGACAAGGGATTTCTCTTCCTCACAATTCTTACAATGGCTGAAGCCTTGGGTTGCTGTGTAATTAGAAATAGCCACAAGGTTGAGTTGTTGGGGTTTTCCCAGTTTTGAATATGAAGTCAGAAGACAAAGGCAAGGGATGTATTTGTGCAGGTACTTATGCACACACACCCATTGACATAGTGAGTGAAGCTGATGAAAAATAAGCCATTGCCAATACTGCCTCTTAATGTGTCTTACACCCAAGTGCACACAGCAGCATTATTGACTGGTGATGTGGAAATGTTCTTTCAAACTAGGCATTCATAATTAAACTGAGATCAAATACTCAGCTTTTACTCCAGTGCTAATGATGTGGAATATCTTCCTTTTCTTGTATTATTTTTTCATGTTTGTGTGTGTGCGCGCGTGTGTGTGTATTTTTGCAGCAAGCTGGAAATGATATTTTTAGTCAAGAGGACTAATTAATAATTCAGTCATGAATAATGATGAAAGTAGCTGATTAAAATGTATGTCTAGCTTCAAAAGGAATAATCTTTAGAAGTTATAAGTGTTTATAAAGTCCATCTCACCCTCTGTCTTCTCTTCCCAGCCTCTGTGCAACAGCTGTTGTTATTCCCATTCACAGGTAGCAGGTAATAATTATATTAGAGAATATGATCCAGAGTAATAAAGCCTAGTTTTCTGAGGAGGTGGGCAGCTCCCACTGAGTTAGCCCAGTTGGTGCTCAGCTACCCTAGGCATGGTAGGAAGCCTGACTCCAATGCAACATGGAGGTTCAAAGATGGAGCGCCGCAGCTCCGGTGATGGTGTGGTGTGTGTGCAGCACAGAAATCAGAAATGCACATGGGCATTAAAAGGGTTCCCAGTCAGAGCTCCCGCAACAAAAGGGCTTACCTAAAGGTGACCTCTGTTTATGACAGTCATCCTGCCAGTGTTTTCAGCTGTTGCTGAGAGCACTCGGGATGGCACAGGGCAGGGAGCATTCAGGTGCCATGGTGGTGACATGTCAGCATTGTGATTCCTTAAGAGGAGTAGCTCTTCTCTTTGGTGCTCTGTGACCATCCAAGTATCATATTGAATGTCCCTGACCAGCAAGCAGGCCTGCAAATGACCCACTGCAGTTATTAGAGGTGGAGATGTGAGGGAATTCAGCTGCAAAACCTTCCTTTAGCCTTGTGTCTCTTGGTTTAGTGGGACTGTGTTGGATTGTATCTTACCTACGAGTTCCTCAGCATCTGTTTTTCTCTCATTTAATCTTCCTTTGGAAGAAAAAAAAACCTGAAAACACAACACAAGGAGAAAGACTAAAAAGAGAAGAGGGATGAAAGTCTTTCATGAATGTAGTGTGTGTAAAACCACCTGCAGGGGCAGATTTGTCATGGTACATTTTTGCAAAAATCATTAGCTTGTCATGGCAAAATGGAAAAAGTAATAAAACAGCAGTAAAAACAAGTTAAATTCTGAGCCTGGAGGATCAGCTCGTCTAAAATAAATGACACTTTTTTTAGGGGTCAGCTCTTACTTTCTCCAATCCTGTGTGACCATCGCCCTTTTCCTTTTAGCTTAGCCCTTTTCCAGGCCTCAATGTTTCTGCAGTATTTTGTATTTGACATGTTGAAGAACACTCATTATTACCCTTTCCCCTCTGGATGATCTTTTTTTTTTTCATTCTAGTGATGTAGTGGTTGCAGTACATAAAATTATAGCTAATTTCACTGGCCTGGTCCTTTTTGCTACTCTCAGTTTATATCCTCAGCTCGAAAGTACTTGAAAAAGTTACAAGTTTTTAGGCAAAAGAGCATTTGCTTGTTAGACTGCTGAGGCCTCTCCTGTTGTATCATGTCTTCCTGAACTGTGAGTCCTTATTTTTTGTTAGTGCAGATATGCTTATTACTCCTTGTGAAACAAAGTCGCATTACATGCACAGTTGGCAATGTTCAACTCCTAATAACTCATCTGTGTTTGCATTCTGAACTAAATGACCTGAAAAATTGTAGGTTAAAATGGAAGGGAGGAGGAAGGGGGGTAGACACATTAGAGAGAAGAGAGGTTCAGGAATGCATTTAGAACTGAGAAATCTTAATTTTCCAGCCCATCTAAAACTGGAAAGTCATTGAAAGTGTAGGACTAGGTGTTCATCTGGTGCAAATAGACATGGTTCACTGATTATAAGGGAGCTATGCAAATTTATATCTGCTGAGGATGCAGCCCACAGTTTTAAAAAAGGCATTTAGAGACCACAGGGATAGCAAGAGAGCTGTTTATTTGTCAGTAGCTGTGCCAGGTTCACCCCAGGTCAGCAATGAACAGACGGTCAGTGCTCTGTGGCGGTGCCTGCATCTTTGCTGCCCCGTTCAGCTGAGCAGCCCCATTAGCACTGGCTCCTGCAGGAAGCCGCTGCCGATGTTACTCCGTTTCCAGGCTGACAGGTAGCCAACTGCTGCTGCAAACTACACCTTTTTTGGTAATCTCAGTTGGAAGAACCAGACGAGTCACCCCTCAGGGTGCTGCAGGTAGGACAGAGGCAACGTGGAGATAGCAGTGGCATCGGTGTCACCTGCTCTATGCTCTTTCCTGCTCCTCGACTGGTCCCTTACATGCTTCATCCAGGCTGGGACTCATTCCTTCCTGCAACTCATTGGAAAACATACAGAAAAAGTGGCATTGAATAGTACTGCAAGCATTTAGCTGGAGTAGCACTACCTTAGCTAGTGCCATTAGGAGTTACAGTTGCTCTTGTTTATTAATTGGTGCTTTTTTTTTAAATAATATTAACATTTCTGTTGGTGAGATAGCAGTGAGCAGGCAGTGTGATATAATGGCAAGGTTGGTAACAAACTCAGGAGCCCACGGACATTTACACACACAAAATCTATCTGCCCCCTTTAAAAACAAGTATGTTTCTTTTTTTTCTTTTTTTTTTTTTTTTTTTTTTAATTTAAGCCCCAGGGGTGAAGCTCCAGCATGTCCTCTTGCAAGTGTCGGTTCCACATCCCTTGAAATTCAATTGCAAAGCTCCCCTTTGCTGCTGAAGGATTAAATTTTACCTCTGCATTTCTGTATGTAGACCCTCTGATGCAGTGACATCTTTTCTGTGCATTGCATACTGTGTGTGATGTGACAGTCTGGGTGGTATTTGAAAATAGATTGCGGTTTTAACGTCTTGGGGCCCTGTAGTGTATTAAAAAAGCTATTGGAAGGTCTCGGGAACAACGCTGGGCTTTGAGGGTTTGTTAGTTGATGTAAAGCAGTGTTCTTTGAACAAGTGGCCTTTTCCTTGTGGTTCCACCACACAGTGGCACTGTCCTGATAACACAGGGCAAGATGAACTCTCTTTGTCTTCAGGCTGAGGAGACTTGAGCTCACCAGGGACCAGAGAGCTGATCAGGAGGTGGTGGCATACACATGCACAGGTATATTTTAAAATGCTGAGGTGACATTACTGTGGAAGATGCCCTTTAGCACTGAGGGTGGGAATAAATTTGATTCAGGACCCTGAAATTCTGAAGCAGACCCTTAACTGACAAAAACAGCACTTTACTAAAAGCAGCAGACTAATGTTTGACATCCATGTTGGCCATTGTTTTTCTGTTCCTAGCCTGATCATTTCAATTCTCTTCTTTCAGTTATCAGGCCTGGCTTCAGTCCGCAGCAACCTCCTGCCCATCTCCTACTCTTTAAGCTTAGCTAATCTTAGCCCTCTGCCAATTTTCCAGTAAAGATAGTATTTCTTCAGTCTCCAACTCAGCTCTGTTTTGGCTTTAGCACCTCCTGCCCTGTTGGTTAGGCATATGGACTTCTATTTTCATCTCTTCTTGGTCTCACTAATGAAACAGTCTCGGTTGCTGTAATAGTCCAGTGGTCAGATGTAATTCTGATATGTGTCAGTCCAACAGCTTTCTTAGTTAAAACCATAACCTTCAATATATTGCAGTTTTTCTTACTGTGAGAAATAAAGCACTTGGGGGCGTACCAAAAGAAAGCATGCCCTTATGGCTTAGAGTGTTTAAAGCAAAACTGAAGCATGCTTTGTATCAAATTAGCTTCTACGTTTCTCCTTCAATCACACTGTCAGATTTTTCTTTTATTACCTTGAATCAATTTTCCCTCCCTTCTCAACTTCTCTACCCTTTTCATTTTCACAGCTTTGCTTCTGTTCAAGCTTCTATTCAGTGGTGATCCTTAGGTGGCCATAATCTGGAAAATGCTGCTATTGCTTGGCATTCTTTTAATTATTAATATTTCAGTTGTTAGTATTCAATAGTAACTCCTTATGCAAAGTTTGTATCATCCTAAAGAGCCACAGCTTTAGCAGGGTCCAAAGCACTAAAGGATTCTTCTGAGAAAATAAAATTTTATTGTATTTACTGTCAATAAACTTGTAAGATATAATTGTATCAGCAAGGGGGCAGAAAAGCAGAAAATTGCAGACTAAGATGTGTGAAGACCTTACAGAATAGAAGGGTTAGTTAATTATTTACCTTAGATGAGTAGGATGGTGTAAAATCCACAGATAACAGTAATTGGGATGACTCATTCTGTGTTTGCCTTGTTAACACTTAAAAACAATAATTTTTTTTAATCAAAAATTGGACACAAATAAACTAGTTCAGTTAGTTTCATGTAAGAGATAGAAGACCAAAAGCGATGAGCTCAGCTGTTTCTTCCAAGGAGGATGCGTGTTTATCTCTGCTCCAGATTTAATGGATGTGATTCAGGTCTTACTCGGACCGCCTGTAAATCAGAACTGTCCCCGGCCATCTCAGTAGATGTAAAGCAGGAGGTGAGGCCTTGCCTGGTCACTGTAAAGCGATCAGCAACCTGCCAAACGATCAGGAGGTAATTTGGGTAATTGAGGAAAAAAGCGTGATATCCGTCAAGTCACGGAGACTCTGGGAAAAGATGTGAGGCTTTTGTCCACTGTGATAAATCCACCAGCTGTAGATTCTTATTATCTGCAAAGGCTGCGTTTGTCAAGATCGTGACGTACAGCAACAATCGGTCTGTGGCTCCACATTTGCTACAATGAGGATCCAAATTGTTTTTTGACAAATCTTTAGGAAGGCTGCCAGAAGCCTTCTGGCGCACCCTAGCAAACGGTTTATGGTTCCGCACAAATATACAAACTCCTGACAGAGGTTAAATGTACTACATTAGCAATTGTATTCTATTTTATCATATGACAGGAAGAGAGATGTTGTGATGAATTAGTAATTTGCTTGAGAGTAGTTTGAAAATATTGCAAACTTGACAGATGGTAAAGAGATAGCTTAGCAACGTTGCATTATTCCTATTGTATTTTAATTTTTAACACCTTGGCTCGTTACATATTAAAAACAAAAGCAATATATCAATACTTGGCATGGCTTTTTGTTGCAGATTTGTCAAATACAGTTTCTCACCTGGGGAATCCTTACCTTCATTTCCATACTAGAAATCACGATACTGTCTTTCCAGAACTAACAGTGAATGCAAGCAGGGCATCTTATCTCCTCTGATTTCAAAGTGCCATAAGAACCCGACTACTGCTTGGTTTCTTTATATTCCACATAGTAGCTCAAATGAAAACATAGAAGGTGGCACATGAAGCCGGTTTTTCTGAAAATGGGCTATGAGACAAGACTTTCCCTGCATGTTTTGATGTGGAAGGCTTTGAAGGTATGCTAGTGAAACACAGAGTCACATAACCATGTGTTTTCATGCAGGATCACACCACAGAAGAGTACCAAGTATTCAGGTCTCCTTGCAAACAGCCTTAAGGTGATGAAAGAAGGAATTCTGAGATATCAAACTGGCCCCAGTACCACCAAGGACAGAATTGAGGCTGAGGTGCTGCTCTCAGCAGCCCATGGGCTGGCCAGGAGTCCTGGTGCAAGTAAGGGACATTTCAGGGCAACTTAGTTCCTTCGAGGAAAGTCAGCTGCCACTGGCTCGCTCTTGATCTCTTCTGCCCACTTCTAACAGCCTAGTGCCTAAACCAAGGAGGGGAGAGAGGGCCAGATCTTGTTAAACTGTATCCCAGTGCTGTTTCGTTCAAGGCTTTCTCACTTTCTGGGACTTCTCACCTACCTCTACAGTGCAGCTTCTAACATCACAGGCAGAAAAGGGACCTGAGAGGGGATGGTCCAGCCCCCACAACCACCAGTGAACTGCCTTTGAACTTCATTCACAGGTTTGGAGCTGGATGAGACTCCTGGCGGTTTCCCATTCCTAAAGCTAACAGTTTCTGTAAGCTATGTCATGCCTATCACACTATATTTCAAGATCTGTCATTGATCTTTTTCCTGTTCTTTTCACTTAGTCTTGGTTTTGCCAAAGGAAAAATTTTCATTCCACCCATGTCAGTTTTTGTTCTCTTTTTTATTTCTTTCCTCTTTCCATCATATAAGGCAATGCTAGTAGTCCTTTCCACGTAAAAAATAAATCCAAAAAAGGAAAAGAAAGCATGTTTTGGCACTCTGTGTTATGCAAACATATTCTTCAGAACAAGCATATTTTTTATCCATTAAGGAAGAGAATTAACTTTCTTTTACACTGTGACTTGCAAGCTGCTGTGGGATGGTAGAAGTTTTCAGATATGGTAAAATCATCCATGTGTAAAACCAGACTGTTAAATGTTCCAGACAAGATAGCTTTTCAAATCCCTGATGTGGAGACTAGTAAACCAGTCATTCTGTGACCACTGGTTGTTTGGCTGAAGAAAAAAAAAAATATATCAACCTGTTGCCTTAAAGGAACATTGTGTCACGGAGATGTTGCAATTCCCCATGCCAGGGCCTGTCAGTGCCCGAGGTCTGATTAAGATGAAGATATTCTGTACAATTTGAACTGCAGCTGCTTACCAAGAGGTCAAAATAAATAAAAGCCCCAGCACTGGTGGGAATTTCTGAAGCTGCTGAGCTGTTATCTCAGAATCATCGTGGCTCAGAGGAACTGCTGCACTGCCTGAAGCTGTGGCACCTCAGGCTTGGACCTTGTCAGTGCCCGAGTGCAGTGAGCTGAAGCGTGGTCAGCACGCAGGGACCTGCCAGGAAATGCCAGGCGCTGCGGGGCGCTGGATGAGGATCGCTCGCAATGACAGCAGTAAGACAGGACAGCCTCTGTTCTATCTCCATCCTGGTTGCCTGAAGCTGTCAAGGAAAGGTGGCTTAGCTGAGCCTTGCGGCAAGTGGTGACAAGCCAGTGTTGTGGTTTCTGTGCCCCATCGTCCTTTCGAAGTGCTTGTTGGTGGAAGGGGAGGAAGATTTTAGGGGCCTGGAGGGAAGGATGTGAACTCGGTGTTGTCTGGACAGTCAGAAAACCCCCGTGAGCTGTGATAGGAAAAAGGAAAGGGTTTGTTCTAGGGTGTGTGTATTTGATGGGCTCCAGGGAAAAAGGGAGATTTCTTATCATTTGTATTGTGCAAATGCCTTATCTTCTGAGAGGCTGTGATGATAGGTGTGTCTGTTTGTGATGGGAGACGGTACTCTGAAGGTGTTTTGGGGTAATGGGGTGGCGTTATATGGTTTCCGGAGAAGAATGGCCCCATACCATTTTCTGCTTGGTGTTTCAGCGAAGGAGTGCTAGAGAATTAATCAGACTTGACTCCTTAGGAGGAGATCTGCTTACACTGCTAACTGCAGGTTGGCTGAAGTTATGTCTGCAGTCTTTTACAGGTCAGTATGCGTTTGCTTTGCTCATGCCTACAGCTGTGAGCTGTCTCTCTTCAGTAACATGTGCATCAGAATATATTAGCTCAAGTCTAGCACGGTGCTAAAGCAGCTATATAGGTTTTAGGGGACTCGGAGCATAGTTAAAGCTTGCTCATCTGCATCAGAGGAGTACCTACTCAGAAAAGTACGTAAACTAGCTCGCAATCAGCCAGTTTAGCTACCAAGCTCAGCCTAGCTGTTTCAACATAGTAAATTAGCCTATTTGAAATGTCTGCATGTGTGAGGGCTTGCCAGCTCCCAGCGTCTGGTGAGCTAGTTCCTTCACCACCAGCCCTGGGGAGAAAAGGACATTTCAGAGTTACATTCAAGGACCATGTAATATTTTCTGATGCTGTGTAACAGAGAGAAAGAATTTGGTCTGTGCTACACAGCTCTGCAGAGAGATGAGACAGGCGTTTGGGGGGGATTTCAGTTATGTTTTGTTGAGTGTCTTTGAGAGGCTCAGTGGGCTACAAGATAAGGCTTTGCATTGTACATCCAAAGACTGTGGCTCTGGCTGCTGTGTTGCCACTGCTGCTCTGCCCCACTCTGCGATGCCCTTTAGCGCCTCAGTGCCTTTGTTTACCTGCCTTGTCCATCTTCTGTACAAGCTGCTCAGGGCAGAGACTGTTATGCATAACTCTACGTGTGGGAATCAGGCCTTTGTGGAATGCAGATGAGCTGATTTTGTACTATTATTGATAATAAACATCACAACATAGCAACAAATGGATTTTTTTAATCATTTCATCGTCTTCGCCTGCTATTGGATGGGATTATTCTATCTGCTAGCCTTTAAAGCTATGGTACTAATTTGCTTTATTGCTTAAAACCGTGAATTTCCCTGAGGCTGTTCCAGAAATCACTTGCTTTGTTACCAAAGGATCAACAATTCAATGAAGACATCTGTGTTTTTTTTACCCAAAGCTATTCTAAGAAAAGAGTATTGAGATGTGTATAAAGAACAACTGCTGAAGTAGTTCAAAAAGTGCTGCTGCTCCTCTAACAAGCTGTTCACAGTGCTGTGCAACAGTTGTACCGTCCCAAAAATGCTCACTCATCCCTAGAATGTTGTCTGTTGTTCCAAGCACCTCATACAACTCCTTGCACGGAGCCTTAAGATCTGTATTTCGTTCTGTTTTGCACTACAGACTGAGCAGACCCAAGAAAATTGTGCAGAGGGAGGTTTCCAGTGGAAGTACCGGGACAGTTGTTCAATTTAGTGATGGCCCATGTGAGCAGACAGACTAATGCTCTCTGTAACTCTCCTCTTCATAGGTTTTCATCACACAGATGAGAAAGACTAACACCACAAGCCTGAAACAGGGAATAATAAATACATCTGTAGACAGCTGGCTGATTCGTGGAACTCTCTGCTGCAATACCTGCTGCAGTCAGGAGTGTGGCAGTCTTGAGTAGTGGGGGCAGCTGTTGGTGCAGGTAATACCAGGTTTCACCATTATAGTGCCCTTCAGAGCATGAAACTGCTGCAGCTCCCCACTGGTAGGAATGCGTTTTCATTAAAAATAGACGCTTCTTTGAAACACAGTGTAGCAACAGAAGAAGGAAGGACATAGAAGAAAACCTAGTCAGAGCTGGGTTGACTGCTTTTGTGCTCGTGTACTTCTCATGCTTTATGACGAAGTTTTTGCATTTACTTGCATTTGACCTTCTAAGAGTGCGCCTTTGACTCTGAAGCTAGGTTGTTTTCCAGATACAGCTGCAGGAGCTGTGTTTTGGGTACAAGTTGTAATTCCTGCCTTTAGATTTATGTTAGTAGAGTTCTTCTGACATGAAGTACTATCCTGGGTTCACTGAAGGCATGTTGTAATTAGTTCATTTGTTTGACATGATGCTTTTAAACTAACTTCTATGATAGCTCCAGTCTGCAATTGTCACCTGCTCAGGTCTGCACTGGTTACGTTGCTCCTCCTTTTGTTCTCTCTTATTTTTATGATTTAATTGGAATTCAGCAATGACCCTGACGGAAATGAAGAGAAAGATTCAGGCAGGAGAAAGCAAGGTATGTGGAAATGAAGCACAATATAAAGGAAGTTTTTGTAAATTGGATGCCACAGAAGGTGAAATCTAAGCAAGTTATTTTTCCGGGGAACATCTGATTTCATTCTTCATCCGCTTGCTATACTTAACGAGTACGATTGTCATTAACCTGAGGCTATTTTGCACGGCCCATTTTGTCTATCGTAATACCTCTGAGTGGTGTAAACTTGCCTGCTGGGGAAATGAGACTGTTAGAAAACCAGCATTCAAGAGCATGGCAGAATCACCCTTCCCGCTTGGACTTTGTGGCAGGAACAGCTTGTTGGGTCAGGACTATCCTGCATCTCATGCAGTGATTTTTTCTGGCAGTGAATTAAGCTTACATGTCTGCTGCTTTTTTGGGTTTAAGAGCATTTTCCAGTTTTCAGGGTCTGAGGATGACTGCAGGAGTGGAGGGCAGTGAGCAACGGAGCTGTGGTGTATGTGAAAGCTGACCTTGTGCACGTTTAGATCTCACTGAAATGTGTGAAGTGGGCCTGAAGTGCTGCCCAATTGCCTGCTGCGGTCACTGCAGAAACACCTACTTAAGGGGTCAGGAAAGTGGAGCGTCTGACCTCTTGATGGACCTTGATTGCCTTCTTATTGATGTTACTGTAAATCAGCAGAGGAGGAAATGGCACAGGCAAAGGTAAAATGAAGCAAAAGAAACTTAGTGCATCTTGTGGAGTTATGCAGGTGAACAGCTAAAGCTGCAGTGTAGGAAACATGCATATTAAAAGCATTAGTATTATCTGTCTCCATGAGACAGACAGTATAGCAAATTAGGTACGGGTGCATCACCTCTCACTGAACTCCGACAAACATTTCCCCTTGCCTTGTCTCTGCCAACGAGTGTGTTCTTTTGGCCTTTTGTTCTGGTTTATGAGACAGGCCTGAAGCCCTGTTACAGGGGTTTCCATGATGTGAATCCTTGCGTTTGGGGCGTTAGCTGTTCCAGGGCATCTTTATCTCCCCTAACAAGTTAATGAAGATTTGCAATTGGTCATGCTATAGGGGCAATCCTGCAACCTAATCCAAGAGCCCTAATGGGGTACTCATGTTTCTGACAGCCTATTTTACATATGCTTTTCAGAAGTCTGTAACCACCTTCAGTTAAATTCATAGAATATTTTAATTTTTTAATTTTAAAAATTAACAATTTTTGCAAGGCAATTTTTTAGAAGTAATAAGTACTCTACTGTGTCTATAAATCAGGAATAACCCTTTCCATGTGTGACAGTAATAATCTAGCAGCTGAAAAAAAAGTTAAAATTTTCATCATAGGGGAAAGAAGTCAGACTCAGAGCTATTGGTTTTAGCTAATATTGTTTTATGCCTACTAGGAACCAGTTTATCAAAGAACTCTTTCCATATTTAACAGATTTTATATATGTTATATTTATAAACATGCAGGAATATATATATTTAATACTTTTTTTCTGCATTTCGCTTATACTGCTACTGATCACTAATGCATCTGTGTTGGAAAGAAAGCGTTCTGCATCTTCTCTATGTATGATTTCAGCTATGAAAAGAGAAAAGCATCTTTATTATGCTCCTTGCAGAGATACTTGCTTGGAGACCTAAGTTCTTTTTCTAATTCGGTGTCTTTGCATCAAACAAACAAAAGGGAAAAAAAAAAAAAGAAAAACAGAAGAGGATTACAGAACAGCAGTAGTTTCTTTAACTGGAAGCAACGTCCTAATTGTTCCATCTGGTTACGTTGACACCTTTTTATATTTTACTGCTCATTTGGAAATGAGAGTCACGATTTCCTTGTGCAGAACACTCTCATCCTTCTTGACAGAAAAGCTGACAAGTAAGCCCAGATCCCCCGGGGTCTTCGGGGCAGCTCTGTGCAGAGCTAGCTCCTGTGTGTCCCTTCCCTGCAGCCGGAGGAGAAACGTGCCCGGGAACAGAGTGACACAGTGTCCCCACCAAAAGTGTCAGTATGATCAAATCAAAATTTTATGTCGATTGGGGTTGATTTTGATGGATTTCCCTCATGTAATTGAGGGAATTTAATTGTTGTCAACAAGAATTTTAAATGAAATTTTAAATTTTAAATGCCACCCAAAATGACCTTTGGTTTTGAATAAATAGTTATAGCAGATGAAATGGAAATGCCAGTAATCTTAATTCAGGTTAACAAAACACTTACTTGGTATCTTTTTTTTTTTTTTTTTTCCAAAATTGGTCTTCCAATTGACACAAAACCTTTAATCACATGAATGATGTATTTTTGGGAAATCTCTCAAATCTTCAGAAATCTCTATCCCAGTATTCCCAGTTGGTAGTGAGTTACACTGGACAGCCCAGGAATAGAAGTGCAGGCTGTCTTAACTGGAAGAGGGTATGTCACTGTGCATCTGAAAAGTTGAAAATACAACTCTGCAGCTTTTTGAAGGACCTTTTAGGACGCTGATACTCTGTACCTCAAAAATCACAGTGGGAGCACTGCTGGTCAGTGGCTTGTACAAGGAATGGAAACAGATTGGTGAGGTGTGCTCACATGCAACTATTTCACAACAATCCCACTCCGTTCCGTGGTGCCAAGCTGAGATATTACAGACACTAGTTTGTGACAGCTGTCAGTCAAACTCAGATGAATGTCAGCTGGTAAAATCCCATTGTACTTTGCTGCATGTAGCAGTACTGAATTTTGGCCAGCTGTCATAAAAGACAGCAAACTTCAGGCATCTAACAGCACCACAGCTTAATTTTGTGAAGAAACAGTTGGAAGGCAGTGTGCGGAGCTACCAAGGCTCAGCAGGTTATTGCCGCAGGCGTCTGTTCCACTGCACAACTCTAGTTGTAATGGACTTCTTAATGTATATGCAGGGGGGACCCCTCTCCTATTTTGCTTGATGTTGTCCAAGCCAGTCATAAAAACACTAACCCAGTCTGTCTAGAAGCACTAAAGAGACTGATACAATGTTAATTAGATTAATTTCTGAGCCCTAATTTGCAGATTATCCAAATCATTAAGCCAGTGTCATCCCTGGCCTTTTCTGATTGTGCACAGCAAGCTATAGTGCTTGAACCTCTGTGTCAACGCACTGAGCATGGTAAGAGCTGCTGAATGTCTGTCAGCTAACATCTGAGAAGTGGTAGAGACAGGCTTCTTAAACCACCACCCAGAAACCAAGATCCACCTGCTCCTTGTAGCAGAAAGGTAGTGCAAGGCGACCTGTGTGCTCTTATGGAAAACCAGCCTTTTACTTGCAAGCTTTTGGTTGTGCTTGAACGCTGAGGAACTCAACTGCAGGAGAGGAAGGCAACTGCACGCGCAGCAGGTTGGGGCTGGCTGTTCTGGAGGCTCTGCGGGAAGCTGGTGGTGACAGCCTGCTGGGCATCTGTCCATGCTTCAGTTTTACCTCTCAGTGGGAAGAGAAAGGTTTTGGGTGTTTGTTGGGTTGTAGAATCCGATAAAAGCAAAGCGTTTCTGGTAGGATGAATGGGGATACGGGGAAGGGCAGGAGAGGGAGTGAAGGGGGACGTGTTACTGCCCCTTCCCCAAAACAGCTGATAGCTCAGTGGCCCAGGTCATGGTCTGAATGTGGGGCCACCTCACTCCTTGCTCTATCCCAGAAGAGAGAGCCAAATTCCTCCACACCCAAGGCAGAGCACGAACTCAGTGCTTGTGAAGGAGTTGGCTGAATAGGATGAGTCCCTCCCCAGGAATTCCCTCCTGAGTCTGAAATGTGGTTTTTCTGAAAGACTTGGTTGAAGTTGCGTTTTCACAAAAAGTTTTGCTTTAAACAGGTTGGCATTTCCCCAAGAAAAACCCGTTGGGTTGGAAAATTTCCAAATAGCTCTGGTGGAAAAAAATGTGATTAGATTTCAGAACTCCTTTAAAACTGCAAGATGGGGGGAAATGCTCACAGAGAGGTGCAAGCAGACACATGGATTTGCTTTGAAAATGGAGTTAAAGAAGGAACTCATTTGACAACTACTTATTAAAGCCATAACTGTAGAATCTCAGATTCTGAAATTAGCCTCCCTGCTTCAGTAGAAATGTCTTTTCTCACTGTCTTATTTGTCTCTTTTTTATGTCTGCACTGGTGCGGTCTTGTGCAGGAGTTTCTAACCAGCCCCTCCAATTCCCCCCCCCCCCCCCTTTTTTTTTTTTTTTGGTATATGTTTTGGGCAAAGAGGACTTTAGCCTAGGGATCAGATGATTTACAGAGTGGAAAAATATTGCTTTATAATAAAAGGAGGATATTGAATAAAACCCAGATTTAATACCCAACCTAACAGAACACCCTGATGAATGTAATTGCATTTTAAGCATTCTGATTGAATTTTTGATCCATATTGCATTTGTTTTGCTTGTGAATCTTTTATGAAAAAAAAAAAAAAGTGTCTGGAGATTAAAGGATTACTGAGTTCTTAAGAAGCCCAGGCAGCTGCTAAAGCATCTGAATGTTCTTGCCTAAATTTGGTGGGAAAGCTATATTAATCTTGTCTATTCTAGCAAACGATATGTCTTAAGCCAAAATAGCCCAGGGGAGGGGGGACAATAGAGAAGGGATGTAAGGGACAATTGCTTCTACAGGTGAACAAACTGCAGGGTATTAGCAAGAGCTGGAACGAAACAGTGCTGTAATTGAAAAAATAGAATTCATCTGAAATTATTATGGGGGAGGATGAGGTTTTTCTTTTTTTCTCTCTCTTACTTTTCTGATGAGGTGTAAAGAGCAAGCAGTAACTTGCATACACTCAGATCGTGAGAGTCAGTCATTTCTGTTCTGCCTTAGTGATGAGGAGTGTGGACAACGTGCTGGAGCCTTTAATTCCTAAAAATAAGGTTCCTGCAGGAGATGTGGAGACAGCAACTGTTTTTGCAAAAGAGGTTTCAGCACCGGAGGTAGAACTCCAACAACCGCATTGAGCGCAGAGAGTAAGTGATGGATTTAGCCAGGGGAAGTGATCAGTCATTTAGGGTCAGGGTGTGCCTTTAGGCAAGACAGAGGGCAAGTGGCTCCACTTTATATATGGACACACACAGCTATGGGGAGCTGTGGAACTCTGGTACTGACTGGAAACTCATTGTCTATTTGTGCAAAACTGTTTATTATTAGGTCCAAATGACCATTGTATGTGCATGTAAAAAAGTAGCAAGCAAACTTCTTAAAGTTGACAGAACACAGAAGCAAAGTCATCATCTGTCAAGGACAGAAAAAAACCTACCAAGCACTGCAAAATCAAGGGAGGCCGTTCAGGCTTTACCAGGCTCTCCCAAATCTGTAGCATGATTTACCAAACACTGTCCGCCTCTCGAAATCTTCTCCTAGCTGAACAAAACCTCAAAGCAAATCTTAAGAAATTACTTCCAGTATGATCAGGGTATATGATAAGCAAAAGGCAAATTCAAGAGTGCTAATGGGGAATGGCTTTTGGCTAGTGTGTTTTGATCTGTGTGAGCACAAGCTGATGCGGCTGAAATGTGTTACAAAATAAAGTGGTAATTGTTTTGTTGGTCTGAAATGATACAAACAATATTTATTTCCAGTGTTCCAAAACTGTAAATATAGTATTTTATAGGTAGCAGCACTTTAAAGTATGCTTAGCATAATTTCTGTGCTAGTCAAAGCTTCACAAACCATTAAAAGTGAGAACAGAACTAAAGAGCTGAACAACAAAAGCAACATTGGAAAAAAATGCCTAGGGAAAGAACTTTTAATTTCTTCTATCTAGTGCGTTTGATTAGACACACAACATGGGGTTGAAGGGGAGCCTTTTCTCCAAGTCTAGAGTAGATGGATGAGGTTTGCTGGTATTTCTAAACACCAGCCTTACCAAATCCATTGCAGTCAGGTAAATCCCCCCAGAACACTGCAAAGTTCCGAGTGGTTTTGTTCAGAACAAAGAAAGAAGCCCCTTAGAGATGGGAGTGCAGGCAGAAATCTGCATTAGAAACACTGCAAGGGGAAAATTGATGCCTGCATGAAACCTTTGGCTTGGTACAAAACCAGGCTGGAGTGAAGCATTTTTCATCTTCTGCCCCATTCAAGTTAGGCATAACCCCTAAGCAGAGCTGCAGTCATGTCTGTTCCTCCCTTTTTTTCTTAAAAATCCTGTGAGGTGTTTAGAGTTGGATTGAAATTTGGGCTTTTTGTGCATAATGGAAACATCTGAAGTAGTCATTCGATATGCACTTGACTTTGGTTATTTTATATCCCTACGCTATGTTGTTTGGTCTCGTTTGTCGTTTTGTGGCAGCAGAAGCAGCAAGGTAGCTATACCCAGAAAAAAGGGACGGCTTTGGTTGTGACTGGAATCCTAAATGCTGTAATTGTGTGATGGTCTTGGTTTCTGTGGACTTTCCAAGCCAAGTGCAAGAATTTAAAATGGATTTCTCTGTGTGTGCTTAGTCTTGAACCAAGCTGAGCCTGTGATGTGAATGTGTTTCAGATATCGTTATATCTAACCAGATATCCTCTGGTGATCCACATTGATAAAGTGCTCTAGCACTTCATTTCTTTTATCTATATACAGCAGAAAGTGGTAGATGCCTTTGAAACTCTTCACACCAAACCCTCTATCAAATGAAAGAGATAAAGAGGCCTGGCTTGATCCACCAGTCTCATCTGCAGCAGTTCTATCCTGCCTTAAGAGCTGCCATCTTCTCTAATCCCATTTCTGCCATCTCAGCCTTGTGGAGCAGCCGTTTTTGGCCCCATTTGGATATGCAGGGGGATCCAGTTCAGCAGCACTCTGGGTGCATTTGTGGTCTTCTTTTTTGAGGTGGTTGATGGATGCAAGCAATCAGCTCATAAAACTTTGGGCTTCACAAACAAAGGACATTTTTTTGTGTGATCTGAGTGGAACAAATGCCATGCCATCAAAGCAGTGGTAGCGCTCAGAGAAGCCCTCATTCTAGCCTCCTGCACCAGTCTTTCTGTGACCAAATGGAGCAAAGTTGTTGTTTTGTTGTTTGTTTGGTTTTGGTTTTTTTTTTTTGTTTTTTGTTTGTTTGGGGTTTTTTTGTTGTTTTTTTTTGTTTTTTTTTTTTTTTTTAATGGTAGCTTCTATCATTACTTTTTTTTTTTTTTTTTTTTTTTTTCCCCTCATTATACATTCTCCTTCCAACACAGGGGTGAAACTGTCTGGTTTTTGCTGACCAGCATGCAAAGATAGGGCAGTATGAAGTCAAAGCTCTACAAATCATTGAGAATGCAGTTGTGGACAGCCATGGTCCTCTGTTAGACTCTAATAATTAATATTTGGATTTGCTTGTGTCTGTGATTGCTTTGCTTATGATGATAATGCTTATGGAGATGGAGCTTAGCATCTTTTTTTTTTTGTTAGAAGAAAAAGATCCTTAAGCCCCATGTATTTAAATGAACTCGTGTAATTCATAAGAGCTAAAGGATGAAAAAATACAGGATCATAATTATTTTTGCCCAGAAAAAAATACATTAATCCTACTGTCTCTTCATTGCTAGCGGCAGTCACAAAAGCAAATCACTGAGGTCCTTCAGCAATAATTTTCTAGCGAGCTTTTTGCACTTTCTTGACCTCTTCTCTGCTCTGCTGCGATGGGAAAGAAAGGGCAAAAATGGAAGATAACGGAGAGTGTTGCTCCATGCTGGGAAGTAAGTATGTGTGAACCAAGCTGTCATTGTCATGCTCAGAGCAAAGCCAGATTAGTGAACCCCCCTGCTTCCTTGGGCTGAGGAGCCAGCCTGCTCTTCAACTTCACTCTGTTTGCAGCAGTTGCATGTAGCAAACAAAATCAGCTAATCGCCTAATTCTGATGGGTCAGGTAATTTTGCTTTTGAAAGAGTCAATTCCCTCAGTGACAATTTGCTGGTAATAAGCAATTTACAGTATATAGTGGTCAAATGTTAGACTTGAACTGTTTTTCTGTTCAAAATAATACCACAGATCCTAGTGCAGGTATTAATGCTGTGTGAAATAATCATTAATAGGTTCAGAATGCACAGCTGGCACTGTGACATATACTAAAAATTAGGATTTGCCCAGGCTAATGTTCTAATGTTAAACTTTTTCTAAATATAATTAGATGTTTGTGTTAAACTAACAAGTAAACCCGGTGTATAATTTGGAGTCACAGATCATTGAAGTCAGTGAATGCATTTTATTAATTTCTTATGGAAACTTGAAGGTCATGGGGAACAGCATGGGAAAGGCGACCAAATAATGCAGTTTTAAAACAGTGTCATATATACTCACATCAAAGTTTGCTGTAAGAGAACTGTGAAGTTGGGTCTCAAAATACTTTCTGAAAACAATCTCCCCCTACTTGTTGCCTGGACCTTGTGATTTTATGCAAGTATAAAAAGGGGATGTGGTCGTAGCAGTGAAGCCCAGGAGGCAGTTGTGGGGCTCAAGTAACGATGCTTAGCTGTTGGATTAGAAGAAAGAGCAGGCTTTGTGGTGCAGAAGGAACAAAGCAATTAATATCTCAAAGGCTCAGAACCTAGGCAAGAAACAGAGTCTGTCTTCAATGAAAAGACAAAAAAGAACAAAGCCAAACCCTTCGAATTTTTGAACCGTTCATGAGAGTCTGGGGGCTTTTTTACACTGAAGAGTTAAGCTTGGCCTTGCTAACCCTATTAATGGATATTGTTGCTCCCTGGGTTTATCTTGTTTAGCAGGAAGGGAAGAAATTAAGCAGGCCAGAGAAGAAACTCTGTGGGAGAAGGGAAGGGAGCTATGCTCTCGCTGGGAAGGGAGAAGGTAGCAGTGCCTATCAGTTCTCTAGAGATTTGATGCCTACCCTCAAATGTAGTGTGAAATCTTCAAAACATCAACTTTGCAAAACGGCCTTTCTCCAACTTGCCTTCTCCTCAGCTATGGCCCTATTTGTCCTTCTCATGTCTTTTTATGTCACAAATTATATTACAGTTAGAGTGAAAAGAAGGAAGAACATTAATTACTGGGAAATAATAAATGTCCAGGAATCAGAGTGTTTTAAGAGTCCCTGTCACGGTTTTACAGGAAACTGGTTTCTTTTTTAAAGCCTTTGTTGCTTCTATGGATTAATCAGACATCTTACTCATATGCAGATTCCTTTTACTTCTATGATAACTTGCTTCAATACAGAATATGCTCATAAAACCTCCACAAGTAACATATTTTGGTACTAAATGTAATTCACTTTACAGGAAGGATAAAAACCTGCTTCAGGGAGAAGAGGTCTTGGAGCTGAGCCCACATTTTCAGAGGGGCTAGCCTTGAACCCTAAAAGGGTTCATTGTGAACTGTTGAAAAGCAATTACATCTGGGTAGAAATTCCTGTATGATTTGCTTCAATTACTATGCCTGATTTGTATTGTGATATTGCTGTATACTGTGGGCTGCGGCCCCATTTACCTTAAGCTTGTTTATTTAAAGGAATGGTTGCAAATGTGTGACTTTCAAAATTGTTACACCTGGAATATCAGCTGTTAATCATTCAGGATTGAAGCCAGGTTCACAGAAGATTTCCTTTCTTGTTTAAGCATGTAAATAACAGCTATTCTTTTCAGAAACATTCAGCAAACCTCTGCTGTCCTGAAACAGAAAATATGTCTTTTCAAATAGCTTAACACATTGACCTATTTTATGCTTCTGTTTTTACTAAGTACTTTCATTTTTGTAGGTCTGAGTTAACATTCCTCAAAGTAGTTTGGTTTTCCAAGAGCAGTAGTTATTTTCCCCACTAAAAACTGGGCCCTTTCTCTGTACTTCAACTTTACCCCCTTCTGTTATCATTTATCACTCCTGAAAATCTTGGACCAATGGCATAAGCAAGAACTCTTTTGAAACCTTGGCTCTAATTATGGGTATTAAACAATTGCCTTAAGCTCTTCTGATCACAGAAGAGTGTAAAGAAAACAAATTAACCAGACAAATAATTAATTTAAATTTGAATAAAGTTCAGGGAAGAAAAAGACATTATTGCTGGTGGCTTTGAAAAGTCCTTCTATGTAATGTGCTCGTAACAGTCCCCTTTCTGGTTGGAGGCTGAACCTTCCTGACTGTTGGTTGTGCTGAATAAGGTGTTGCACCTGGTGCGTGTAATAGTAAGACATATGAATTGCATACTGTAATTAACACCCTCCTTGAACATACTGCTTGTCTATTGGCTGTGCAGAGGTACTGGCAGGATTGGATGGTGTTATAGTTGATAGTTGCCAAAAAGTCATTTGAAGGTCTTCACACAATGTGGAAGAAAAGCTACCTTAGCTGTACATACATTAGTTCCTTTGGTTGTTCAGTTTGTTACTTGCAAGTGCTGACAACTCCAGATAGAACAAAAAGGAATGTGCCACCTGATTTTGCCAGTCAGATTTGTACTCCTTTATTTATAGATGGCATGATTCAATAAATTTTGATCTTTTGGTGGGTGAGGTTTCATTCATTGGAAACACTGTTTTGCTTCACTTTAAGCTTAGGAGGATAGGAAGCTAGATGCTTCCCAAGAACATCTTTCTCTAGTTTGCTTATGAGAATATTAGGCAGGACAACCTTATGTTCTATCTCAAGTAGAAAAATGTATATTCTCTAAGAAGATGCTCATGTTTTCTAAAGTTTTGGCCTTCTGAAATGAGCCAGTAGCTCCAAAGGTGAACACCTCTGCGATGTCTTGTGCACTCCTGCCAGGCTGTCTGGTGAGAGGCAGTGCTCCGGGCACAGCAGCTCTTCCCACAGGTGCTTACAGAGAATAGAAATGCTTCAATCAAGACTGTAGAAAGGAGCACATTGGTAGAGTGGCTGATCTGGAATCAGCGCTTGTCGTCTCCCACAGAGCAGCCATCCTAATTGAGGTGGTGAGCATGATTTGACAGACCTAATGCTCCTCCAAATGGGCACAGGCTTGGATCTATGTGAAAAAGGCAAGCTTCGGGTGCTAGGAGGCATCTGCACGAGCAGGGACACGTCAAGCTGACGCCAGGCTTTTCCAGAGGGCTTGTGTTGAGAGCCTTGAGACACCTCTTGCTGCTGCTAGCACAGATCCAGACTGCAGCAGCCAGGGCAACATGAACCCACCTAATTTTTTCCTATCAAGGGACATGTTGGCTTCTTCCCCAGAGTAAGTGCTTTTGTCCTAAAGACTTTTTGAAAACACAGTTAGGAAACACAAGATGAGAACATCACAAGGCCATCATGTATACCAGAAAATCAAGATGCTGGCTCTGCATTAAAAATGGTATGGTTAGCTTTGTAAACACAGGAAAGCCAGGCTGTTACTTTGTTTAGATCTTGTAAGAAAAGTGGACCATTTTGGTGTGTATGCTACAATGCTGCTCTACTATCTGGGTCTAACTATTAGAAGAAAATGTATGTAGTTTAAAATATTAGGTCTCTGAAATTCCTACTTTTGCAGAGAGTTTGCTTACTTCAATGATGAATTATAGTTATCAGTACTGCATTCCTTTAGGGGAATAAAAAAAAAAAAGTATTTCCCCACTTTAGACCCCATGAGGCCCCAGCAGTGCTGAGAGGACATTGTGCTCTGCTGTCTGAAGCAGGTCTCTACATTTACACTATCCTTTTCCAGTACATCCTGGTTGACAAACACTCACAAATAACAGTGTTGGAATTGTGGTTCTCCAGTCTTCCAGCAGGTGTCTGTATGCTGTGTCCCTTTGCCTTGCTGACATTGAACTTGATCTCCTGAACTCTCTCATTTGGTAGCTCTTCATGCTGTGATACATCCTGAGATGTGTTTCCACAGACACTATGAGTAGCTGTATTGCCCTTGAACCCAGGCCACACCCCTCCCGAGATTCACTAACTACATAAATTCAGTTGCATGGCCCAGTACATTGGGCTTGGAGCAGAATCCACCACAGTGTGGACAAAGATTAAACTCAGAGGGTTATGCTGAACAGTCAGGGAGGAGAGGTGGGCAGTTTTCATTTGGAAGGGTCAGAGTAGTTTAAGAAAAAAACAGCCCATTCCAAGAGCCATGGATTTTTCCCAGCATTGAATCCTATGTATGAAAAGTGTCTTTTGTCAACAGCAGGTTAAGGAAACAGAGTACTTGGGGAGCTGCTGAACAATGAAAAAACTGAAAGCAAGTGATGCAGACCCACCATTAGCTAGTGTTTGATTCCTGAGGTGTTTCTGTGCTCTGCCAGTCCCGTCTGAAATGATTTATTTCCATAGAACCCAATTACTCTATTTTTTTTCATCCTCAGACCAGTAATTTCAAGGACTGTGGCATCACGGCCCTGTTTTGGGAAGCAGAGTGACCATTGCTTCTAGCCAGGTGCTGGTGAAGTTTTTTCCTCTGAACTTGTGGAGCTGTGCTGGATGGGATGGTGTAGGAGAGCCTTGCTGGAGAAGTGCCTGTCCTGGATCAGCAGAGTGCTTCCCGAGCCTGCAGCATTTGCTGTCTTGCCTTACTCAGTTCTGACTGCAATGCTGAAGTATGTTTATCTGATGACCAGGCTTAATTGTAGAGGCTTTTTCCTTTTAAGGGGCACCCTCTGAATCTTACTAACATAATCAGAGATGGGAAAGACAAAGTTCCTGGCTGTGCAGCCTCCAGCTCTTCTGAACATCCAGACCAGCTTATCAGCGCTGGAGCGAGAGCCACAGGTCTCGTATGGCATGTCCAGCATATTTCACATACACTCCTAGTATGGATCTGGTAAGGAATTAGAAGAGAAGAGAAATAGTGGGATTTTTCATTTAGAAGGGACTTTGCTTCCCCTTATATCTCATAACTTCTCCTTACTATGTAATAGCATTTGTAAATACAGTGAATGCTACCAGAGCAGTGCAGAGATTCCTGCAGCACTAAGCTTTTACTAATGCAGCAGGTATTGTACTGAGCTAAAGCAAAGAGGCTGTGGTGGCTTCACTTTTGGGTTTTAAATAAAAAATTTCCACTGTTCTCCATTGTTTTTGTTTTGGTGTTTTGTTTTTTTTTTTTTTTTTTACTTTTATTTTTCTGTTTGTGATTATTCTTGATTTTCTGAAAAAGCAGCAGAGGATTTTGTCTATACATCATCAAAGTTGAAATTATCAAAACACTTAGATTTAATAACAGGTTGGCAAGACAATAATGTTATAAATAACACACATATTATATGAACAATTTTTGTCTCTTAGGCAAATTCTCTTATCCTACCTGTCTGAAAATAATTTCTATATTTCCAATTCTGTTTTAGCCCACTGATTGCAAGCTTATCAGTTTTTATTTGAAGATTACATCAATATAGGACTTTTCTTCCCTTTTTTTCTTTTATAGACATGGAAATAATATTAATAAAAACATTTTAGATTTACACTGGTAGGAGTGTTGGTTCATTCCTTCTGTGAGAACTTGGAAAAAAAAGACAGAAACATTAATTTCAAACTCTATCCTCTAGGCTAGCTACAGAATATTGTCTTCGATTAAAGAAGAAAAAGTTTTGAAATTCCCAAGGGAAGTCTCTGTATTTGTTGGACTGAATCATTGAAGTGGGATATCAGTGATCATTCTTTAAGAAAAAAAAAACAGCAAAGAGCTCAAAACCTTCAACTAAATAAAAAAACTGTTAAATGTAAAAAAGAGTAGGGAATACTATAAACACGATAGTCCTAATTTAAACCCAACTTTACAAAAGTAATATTTTCTTGTGTATTTTTATTTAATTACCTCTCGCTCCAGTAAATAGTCCTGCATTTCTCCACTTCTTGTACAAACATCTTCAGAAACCAAATGCTTATACATATATTGGATTGCAGCCTGCTTTGAGGTGGAAAGGAGGCTTTGAGAAAAACTGTGAATCTCTGGGTGTCTACTTGGTGCAGGAAGTTAAGGGGGATATTGCTTCTTAACTGAAAGTGCAAGAGGTACATTATTTCTCATTTTTGGTATTGGGAAAGAGCTAGCTCATGATGCTTTATAGTAACTTTTTTTCTGAAAGGTGATGACTGCTTTTTCTCCTTTGATATTTAAAATTTGATAAACCCTTTCCTGAGGGTAAATATGCATTTAGTTTCTAAAATACCTTGCTGTTACACTTTTCATAGGCTGTGAACACAGACAAGTAATCAACTTATTAAAAAAAAAAAAAAAAACCAACAGTGATTTTCCTGTAATAGCAGTTAGCTTTAATCAAAAGTTCGTAACATTAAAGTTACATTAAAAGCAATCACGTTTGCCTTCACAGAACAATATGGGTATGAATAAACCAGTTTCTTAGGGAACTGAAGAAAGTAAGATCCCTCATGGGGCAAGGAGCCAAGGTGCATATTAGTTGCTTAGCCAGTGGGCAAACTTGCAAGTTAATAAGGCCACTTAATAATTCTGTTTTAGTGCTGAACCTCTGTTGCACTTGTGGGAGCACCAAGGTCTCAAGACACTGTGGTACTAAGCCCCGGCACTCTGAGGAATATACAGCATGGAAGATGAAAGATCTTCCCCAGAGCCACTGTGACATGCACTTTCAGAATGGGAACAATAAATAATTAGTAGGTGGTTCTTATATAGATAGCGAAGTGCTTCATAAAGAACAGGAGACAGATCTTGTTCCCCCCACCCATCGCACACACAGTTAAGCATATTTCTTCTTCCAGCTGCTCAGTAGCCTGTGGAACAGCCTTTCCACAGCCAGAATGTAAAGGAGCGCTTTATGATTTGAGGTTAAGATAATGTTCTTTGTTCTTCTGGCCCCAGGGAGCAGTCTTATGGATCTGACAAAGGGTTTAAAATGGGAGCCTTCCAGACAAGGAGGTTGGTCCCTGCTTCTCTGAATAAGCAGCTGTTATTTTTTTATGTACTGGTTTTGGCTGACGTAGGATCTTGTAGTTGTTAATGTCTGTAGCTTTATAGCATTCTCAGGAATCAGAGACTTGCTGCTGTCTCTGTTGTACTCATGGAGACCAGGATGAGGATGGCTTACCCAAGGGTACAGAAAATTTTGTCGTTTAGCAAGAAAATTACACATGGATCTTCTGTGTCCCAGCACTTGCTCCAGCCACCAACACATTCTGCTCTTAGAATTACAGCTCTTCTCTCCTATTGTAGCATGATGTCCAAAGTTGTTAAACTACAAGATGTGTAGGAAAGTAGATTTAAACAAAAAATTAAAATCAGAAGAGACCTAGGTTTCTGTAAGTGAAATGCCTGCTGGGTTTTAACTCAGGAGATGGAATTCTCTTTATTGGAAAGAGCAGAGAGGGTTTGGCTTTAGTACACAAAGCCCAGGAACACAGGAAACACACATCTGTTTGCCCTGTGCTCCATTATATACTTTGTGCCGTACTTTTTCAAAGGCAAGTTAGTTGAACTGGATCATGTAGAGCAATAGTTAAGAAGTAAACAGAATAGCGTGTGCAGGTTCTGGTCTTACCATTTCAAGAAGGCTGTTGTAGAATTACAGTAGAAACAGAGAAAGGTGGCTAAAACAATCAGGTGCATGAAGTAGCTGTTTTGTAAGGACCATCAAAAAAGTCTGAGACTTCACTTTGGAGAGTTGAAGGCTGGGGGGGGAATATGGTTGTGGTTTGCAAAATCAGGAAGGTGATGGATAAGTTGGATGTAGATACTAGAGCAAGAGGTGCTCGGTGAAATAAGTAGGAGATTGATTTGCAAAACATAAAATAAATAATTTCTTTGCACAGGAGGTGCTGAACAACCAGGACTCACTGCCATGCGAAGGCTGGGGAGACAGGCACTGCCAGTGGGCTCAAGAGGGTTTGGGCAAGCTCATGGAGGACAGGTCCGTAAATGGCTAGGTAGGGACCTGACATCCCCAAAACAACAGCTGTGGGTGCTGGGGGATGCTGGAGGAGAAGCCAGGCTACCTCCTCCCCCTAAGCACCAGCCCTTTTGCCATGCAGAGACAGACCAGGCTGGCTGAACCACTGGTCTGTCCCAGCAGGACATTTCTGGTACTCAATAGATGTGTTGGCCACCTCTCAGATGTGCCCGATTCACATTTAGTGTTTCAAATACATGCACCACTTTCCATTGCATTGTCTTTGTGAGGTTATTTGTTTTACACTGGGAAGGAGACAAAAGCTGCTTATGAATTCAAAAAGTTTTTTGATTTTCTGTGTAGATAATTATTCATTCCAGAATTAATCCTGGAAGCATGTTACCCATTAACCTGCTTTGGCAGAAATGTTGCAGTTACCCAGGCAGGGAGCAGGAGGTACTATTTCCAAGTCTCTCAGGTAACATCAACTGCAGCTCTTGTTCTTTTAGTAAAAATGGAGGTGAGTTTAGTGATAGTGAGAACAAGTTACTCTGTGAGTTATTAGGGCCAAAAAGGCATCATCACATTAGAAACTTTTCTTAGGTGCCCTGACAGCTATTTTTGCTTCTCTCCTCGCTTTGGGGATAATGAAGACACGTAGTAGTGTTCTGAAAACGGTGTCTCCTTAAAGACTTGAAACCTTGCTGCGTGAAATTGTTGTGTATTATCTGAAATGAGTGGCTTGGAATTTATCCAGCGTGAACATGCCAAACTTTCCAAAGATGTGAAAGTTTCAGGCAAGTATCATGAGCAACACCTTGGAAATAAGAATTTATCACACAGTGCTGTCATCCCTTGTCTTAAAGACCTTGGGAAGCCCTTGCATGACCTTTCTTGTGAAGGTGGTGAGGAAAACATTTCTTGGCTTTTTACGCATTTCTGATCAAAATGGTAGTGTGGAAAAGTAGTTGACTATCTTATTATATGTTCTATTTCAGTCATCTATGCTAGTTTTGTGCATCTGCTAATATCTCGTTCATCATCATATTCTCTTGTCAAGATTTCAAGGCAGGAGGGAGCTTTCTGACAGCACAACCTTACTATTGCCTGAGGAAGCATATTTTTAGTTTCCCAAGATAATATATGTTTTCTTTTTAGATTCTGCATATTTTGAGATAAGATCTTAATTAGAATTAGTTCTGAACATGATAGAAATGTAAAACCTGTTCATTTCAGATTTCATACACTCCATTATTTTGCAAGGTATTTTGAGTACTGAAAACTAGTGACAAAGAGCAGAAAATACTCTTCTAATTAAATAATATACTTAATACTTTACAGTAGCCCATTTTAGCAGTTATCTCATTTTTTTCAGTCTCAGCTGGGAACATGTTCTTCTGTGTTTCGTTACACCCTAGAGAATGTTTTTAGCCTAACTGATGGAAGGACACATCTTTTCAGGGCTTGTCCTGTGGACTGTTTCAGTTCACGAAACATGTCTAAGTGAGACCTTGGCAAAGCTGCAACTGAACTGTGTTCAGTGACAATACGTGCCTCTATCAGAACTAGAATGGTTTTGTAGAGGAGGCTGTTTCAGCAGAAGTTACTTTAGGGATTTCCTGACCCTCCCAAGACAGTTCTGACGATGCACTATTTCAGCTTTTCATTTTAAAAATATGTTTTACTTTGAATATTTTCCTTTGTAATATATATTAAATTTTTCTAAGGGCAAATCAAAAGGAAATATTTACATTTGCTGAAATGAAATGCTTCGAGTAATCTGAGAAAGAGATCTTTTTGCCAGAGGAATTTAAATTTTTGACTTTCAGCTTAAAAGACAATGAAGTCAGACTTCAGAATTACAAATCCCCTAAAAACATGTCTTGCAGTCTTCACATAACATAGTTACAAAACCATTTGCCATGTTTTCTCTCTGTAGCAGCTCTACAGCTGGATTATTTTCTAATCTAAAACAACATGTCTTCACTTACTGATTTGGGAAAGTAGGCCAGATAATACTAATGATTTAATCCCAAATGAAAATACCACTCATAGATTTATCTCCATCCTGCAGCAATTCAGTCCTGTGTGGTGGAGATATTTCACTGGCCAAACTAGTTAGTGCGGAAAACAATATTGGGCAAATAGAATTAACATAGCTGTTTTGGCACTCTGGATGCAGCAGGATTTGTCAGAAGAGCTTGTAAATACATACTAATGATAAAAATCTCCCATTCCTTTGGGGCTCTGGTCCTCATGATGCACCACTAAAGTTTGCTGGGTCTTTGGCCAAGCCAATATCTCCTAATGCTTTCAAATCAGGTGAGCTGTATGTAATTACACAGTGTTGGTAGTAGTGAAACTAATAGAATACCCATATTTCTTGCTGGGATGGCCAGTGTGGATGTTCTGGAAATGTCATCAATAAAATTCCTGCACTAGTTTATTGCTTTGGCCAGATTTTCTGAGACGTTTGTGTAAATATCTCTGTTTTCTGTTCCCATGTTGCAAGATCCAGCAGTCAGTGTTGACCTGTGCCTGGTTGTGTAGATGTCTGTTCCTTCACTACAGCTTTACTGTTTTCACTGTAAAGCACCCAGAAAATTATGTTGATTTCTTTGTATTGCAGTAGTACTCAGAGATGTACCACATACTGAATGTTGGGCAATTGCTGAGCAATCTCTGGTGAGTCCCCAGCTAATAATAAAACACCAGTTATCAGCTAGGTTTATTTTAGAATTAGGCTGTCCACTACAAATTTGCAAAACTTACTTTACAATTTACCACACGTGGATAAGCCCAAAAAGAACAATACATATTTTTAGTGTTTTTTCATCATACCTGTTTTACACTGCTCTCCATCTATCAGATTTTTCACTGTTTTGGTCTGGTATTTCTGATAGAGGATCTGGACCTTTGTGCTTCTGGCTAAGCATATAACCACCTGGATATAGGTATGATTATACTTTTTTATCAGCTTCTTTTGCTTTTCTGTTGTTTGTGTAAGCATTTTTATTTGCCTCCACCATTTCTTTGTTTAGGAGAGACATTCTGTTCTATGAGAGTTTCACATTTCCTACATCCTTTTTTTTTCTTCTCGGTGTTATAACTGATTTCAGGAATTAATCATCTCAAGGTGGCTTGTCATCAGAGTGATCTGTTGGATTTGAATCTTCTGTGATACAACATAGAAAAAGGTAATGAGGAGTTCATCCCAAATGTGCTCCCTTCTGCCATGAGAAGTGAGTGCACAAACTGCATAGTAATGGTAAAGTCTCCCCTTCCATTGGTGTCTGGGGAGACCTTGAACGAACCATCAGATGCAAGCCCATGCCTCCTAATGTATTGCAGGATTCTGCTAAATTCCACAGACATCCAATAAAAGCATTTTCATATTACCAGGCCTTTGACTTTTACCACAACCTCTCCTACCCACTTGCCTAGAGAAAGCTACAGCGAGGCACAGTGCACACAATACGTGGCATTCTCAAGGGATGCTCATCAGGTTTTTTTGCCTCTTGAGAGGCTGAAACTCTGACACTCTGCACAGACCCTTTCTACCAGCGAGCTCAATGCACCTTAGGTTTCACCTTGTTCTTCTTAAACTCTGCAGAGGCAGAGACTACAATGGTACAGCTTTCACTCTGGTTGGTCCAGGGACTTTTTAGAGCTGAAACATCCAGCACTAAAATTAGGTATTTGTGATTACTTGACAGGAGCAATCTCTCTGCTGGTTTATTTCTGACACCATGTCATCAAAGCTCTTCTGAAACAATATGCACTCATGTGGGAACAGCAGCGTGTTCTCAGTACATGGGCAATGCTTCTAGTCCTGACATGCTGTGGTTTTTGTTCTGGCTTATTATAAGAAACTACAAAGGAAGCAAGCCTGCCATTACAGAAATGGGGTGGCAGCAGGGAATATTAGAAAATGCTTCATGTTGGTAGAACTTTTCCAACACAAAAGGAATCCAGATTTGGAAGGCCTTCAATTTTGCATGAAATACTGTGGAGGGCTATGAATGCTGCAGCACTGAAAGCTTAGCTTGTTTCCTTGCTTACATTCATAAATAAAAAGTCCAGACACAAGGAATGAACTGTAAATAGAAGTACCCAAATAAACTGGGCACAGAAAAATTTTGGTAGGAAAATTTTTCCAATAATAAAGCCTGCTAGGCCACAATACAGATTTCAGAAGTATCAAAAAGTCTTTGTCCTGATTTACTGGAAGCTAGCCTGGAGAGAGCCTTTGGGAACAGACTATTAGGGGTATTTTGCAAATGGCAGCATGGTGCAAACTCCAACTTTAAATGGGCTTTCTGTGCAACCCTGCCTGTGAAGCCTGTGCGCATCCAAAGCAGGAACTTTTCATGTTCAGCCACGATGAATGGTTAACATTTGTTCTCCAGAAAAGTGCTTTTATGAACCATTAGGTTGACACTTTCTTTGCGTAGCCCATTCGATTGTAAAAAAAAAAAAAAAAAAAAAAAAACAGAAATCAAAAGCACTGTTCCAAGCACAGTGTATTGTAAAAAGTAAATGTGTTCAGCACTGCCTCTGATGTGACCAGGTATGGTGTAATGCAGTTCTAAGGCAGAGTCCACTTCCAGAACGAATGCAGAGAATATCCAGTATGAAAGCTGCTTTATTACAAGTATCTCTAAAGGGCACTTGGAATTTATCCTGACGGAGCATCTTTTTTCTGAGTGGTGACTTGTGAGCTATAACATAGAAGGGCGAGTACATTGAAAGGCAAAAATATGTGCTTAAAGGGCAAAGCAAAAGATGTAAGGCTGAATTTGCAAGTGCTGTAAATCAGCGTGGCTCCACAGACTGAAATGTGATCCTCAGCCGTGCTAAGGCCCCAGCTCTGATAAAGTAAGGGCACACAGGTCCTCCTGGTTTCAAAGATGCTCTGATTAAAGCTGCATGTTGATGGCCTCCAGTGGGCCAGGTGGTAGCCAAATCCTAGCAAGCCCCAACAGTTGTCTCCACAACCCTTTTATCTGGTGATAACCCTTGGTGGGAGTATGGGAAGGTGAAGAGTAGGGCTGCCCTGGGAGTGTTACACCACACAAGGAATCCCCGTGAAAGAGGAATCTGGTACGAGATGATAACCCTCACTAGAACAGCTCTGGCAGCCAGAAGTGTTTAAGGGCGGCCTAGACACAGAGCAGAAGGTCTTAAAATAACTCTCTGGGCTTTGCAAGCCAAAATTCATTGCTTCCTGGCCTCATGTTGTCAAGACCACAAAGTGCCAACTGTAACTGAAATGCAAAAGCAGCCCTTGAGTTTTGGAGGAAAAGTCAATCTGTTATTAATATTTAGCTAACTCTAATTTCTCTGATGGTACCAGCTCTGAGGCATACGGGGAGTGAGGAGGTGACAGGGGTCTTTGTTCATTTTTATTTAAACTTAATTTTACGTTGGAAAGTGTCACTTTTGAAGAAACTTAATACCCCATGACCCTCAGAGGGATAGAAGGCTCAGTTAGAATCAGTAATATCAAGAGAGGAAATTGAGAATGCAGTATCACATCTTCCAAGAGGCAAAGCAGTGAGACCAGATGGCTTCAACTCATTCTTACAAGTACTTACACGAACATCTGGTTCCTTGAATGCATCAGCTGTTTCACCTCTTTCTGAGCTGCAGTAAGTTACTAGTTTCTTGTGTTGCTACCTCTCTTGTGCGTGGTCCTAAAGAAAGGCTAAGATCAGTGTGGAAACCATAACTGCTTATGCCTGTGATTAATCAAGAAATTAAATCTTACAAGTAACAATCAGCTTTATTTACTTCAGTCAACTGTAATGTTAGGAAGATGCTGTACATCACCTATTGATAAAACTTGCCAAGAGGAGCCTCATTTTGATGAGGAGATGGGTTCCTGACTATACACACACCCGTGTTCTTGGCACTTCTGGCATTTCAGGAGGCTATTTGAATTGCTTCTGAGTATAAAATTCAATCTGAATTTCAGAGGGAGAAGGGAAATCATGTGTGGAAACTACTCTTTGAAGATTTTGAGTTTTTTCTCATGATCTTCTGATCTTACAGCTTTAGCTTCTTTCATTGTTCATCGGTGTGTACTATGAAAAGAATGCTGAAAGAGCTGGTAGCATTGTAAATTGCCTTGCAGTGGTTCTTATCACCAAAAGCTTGTTCTTTGTGGCCTTTGCACCAGAAATATCATGGTCAGATTGCTGCTAGCTTTGATTTATGGACTAGAAACCTCACAGGTCTGCCAAAGCCAGTATTAAGCAAAAAGTCTTACAGTGTTGGATACTGTATTTGTAGCTTTCCTGTTTTGCATGTACTGTCTTTGGTGGTAACTTGGAATGGGGTTCAGATCTCCCTGGGCTGACGTTTTGCTAAGTGAGTGTGTATAAGGGAGAAAGAGAAAATAGGATGTTTTATGGTTTTTGAGTTTTTCTGTTTGCTTCATGTGCTGGGTTTGTATGGTGGGGGGGGTTGGTAGCAGGGAGGAGCCTATGGCAGTGGTCCCCATGAGAAGCTTCTCAAAGCTCCCCCGGCTCCAAGTCGGCCCCACCTCTGGCCAAGGCTGAGCCAATCAGCGATGGTGGCTGCACCTCTGTGAGAACTTATTTAAGAAGGGGAACCTGGTAGGGGGTTGGGATTTGTGAGAAGGAGTTGCAAGGAGGGCACGTATGCGAACACTGAGGTCAGTGAAAGGAAGGAGGACGAGGGGGTAGGTGCATTGGTGCAGAGAGCCATCCCCGTATCCCATGGTGAGACAGCAGGGCCACCCCCCCTGCTACTCTTGGAGGTCACCAGTAGAGCAGAGGAACGCCTGTGGCGTAGCCCACACCAGGTACAGGTGGCTGTGCCTGAAAGAGGCCAGGAGCCTGAGGGGAGAAGCAGCCCCTGCTGTTGTAATTTGGTGCTGGGAGAACTGTAACACACGTGGGTGACCCACACCAGAGCAGCTTGGGAATGGCTGCATCCCATGGGAAGGACTCATGTTGGAGAAAGTTTGTGGAGGACTGTGTCCTGTGAGAGAGGGACCGCGTGGAGCAAGGGAAAGAGTGTGAGGAGTGCCCCCTCCAAGTTGTGGAGGAAGGAGCGGTGGGACTAACCGTAACCCCCATCCCCTGCCCCCTGTGCTGCTGTGGGGGGAGGAAGTAGAGAGATGGGGAGCAATGCTGAGCTGGGGAAGGAGGGAGTGGGGGGAAGGTGTTTGTAAGATGTGGTAAAGCTACTCACTGGCCCATTCTGTCTGTTAAGTGGTGGTGGTGTTAGTGTTTGAATTAAATTGATGTTCTGTTTCTTCCCCTAATGAGTCTGTCTTTTGCCCATGACCATAATGGGTGAGTCACTCCTGCCTGTCCTTATCTCCATTCCAGAGCCTTTTGCTTTATTTTCTCCTTCCCATTCCTGAGGGAGAAGGGGTGAGTGAATGACATCCTGGTGCTCAGTTGACCTCTGGGCTCAAACCAGAACCAGGACACTTTATTACCTGAAAACCTCAGGACATAAATAAGTAGGGTACAGTGTTTTATCCAGAAGACTGCAGAAAGTAGGAATCAATGGGAGCTTAATTCTGGAACCGCATCTGAGAGACACGTGAGGAGAGGCAGCAGCGCTTGCATGGTGAGCTGAAAGTACGCTGTGTTACCAGCAGGGAAGAAGAAACTGGGTCTTTCATTATTGACTGTATTATTGACTCTACCATCTGGGATGTGTTTCAGGAACTACAGATTTTATCTCAGCTTTTTAAAGCTAACACTCTGCGTCCATTGAAGAAAAGGCAGCTTCCACAAAACATGGAGCCTGCACACAGTAGTGTTTCTGCACAAGCTGGTAGATCTGAGTGCCTCAGTAATTCAGGTCCGGGCTCTCACTGCTGTAAACGTACGGAGTGGAGGGAGGTTTTGAGCAACGTGGCAAAGCCAGTTGGGTGCCAGGGCTCTTAGTTGGTCTCTGGCAGCAGACTGATGGCAAGAGAAGCAGCAAATTAGATCAAATAGCTCCTGTGATTCTGTTGTGTATCCGTATATTTATGGCAGATGTGATCCAAATGGATCCTTCCTGTTACAGTGTGTTGATCGTGTAATCTTCCTGGGTTATGGGAAGGGGAGGTATTAGAGTTTGAATCCTTTGGGTTTCCCCTGTTTACATAACAGATGTGGAGTATTTCAGAGCTCTGAGTGCCTGCATAACAACTGCCTTTTTCTCTCCCTCTGTCTTTTTTAGTAGATGCATGTTGCTGTTTATGCTTGTGGATATAAATAAAGTGTAATAATTTAAAGGCTTAGGTGTCATAGTTCATTTACATATTTGATAAAAGGCATGGGTTTGCATCCTTTGAACAGTATACTTTTAGCAGGGCTTACGAAGTTTTGGATGGTTTTTTTGAGCAGTGGTATTTACTCTCTGAATATAGTGGAGCAGAAGGTTATTAATACAACCAGGAACTGATCCAGCAATTTATGAAGGTAGCAACACTGGCATGTATAAGTGCATTTCATCTAGTCCTTTTGTTACAGCAATAGTGACATCTTAAGCTGGAGAGGTTTTGGCGGAGGTTCCCAAGCACTAGGTGTTTCTTCATTTTGTTGTTATTTCTCCATTTGTTTTTAATGACAACCTCTGGCACGGTGACAGATGCCTTCCATTTGCTACTCCAGAGAGCAGGCATGCCCCTCGAGAGCTTGGCAAGACAAGAAAGTGGATCTGTGACAGGTGCTAGAGCAAAGGACATCATATCTATACCAAGGTTATCTCTATAATATGAATCCCTTATAGAAGTAAAGCTTTGGAAAAGACCATTTGCCTGTGTTTACCAAAGATGGGCCTTTAGAGCCCGTGCCTCGGGCTGCTGTCCTAAATAAACTAGTACTTGTGTCTTCTCATGTCATTTTACATCTTCAACAACTTTTAAATTAGATCAAATCCATTTATCTTTTTTTACTTCCTTAGATTTTTTAGAAGAAAGATTTTTCATTCCTCTCAGACAGCTGAGTTGGAAATGGACTTTTGAAGGATGATAGTCCTGCTAGTGATGGAGAAATATGAAGTGTCAGGGTCTGGTGATATATCTTCCAGTTAGTCCTGCTTTCTCTGTGGGAAGCTGGCAAAAGGCCAATTGCAGTAAGCCTGAAATATTCCCCAACAAGAGCCTGCGGTTCCACTGAAACTTCCCATCCCTGAGAAGAGGCACCATGCTAGTGCGTCACCAGACGTGGTTTAAAATCTGTCATAAATGAAAATACTGCGTGCTTTCATGGATTTGTGGATGTGCTAAGTGATCAGAAACATTCGAGAACAGAATTTGAAGTCACTGAGAAAAGGGGACGGTTTCCAGAGAGCTCATTTTGATATATAAATCCATCAGTTCATTTCCGATTGGCACTAGATCTGAGTGGTTCTGAAATTCTGGTCTGCTGACTGATTGCCCCTAAATAGTCAGCAACAGCTTTTAGGGAGAGGCAACTGAAATTTTCTGTAGGTTTCACATCCTATAAACTTGCAAACTCTCTGGGATCTATCATCAAGTTGGCATTTTAACAGCTATGTGCATAAAGAGATGAACGTCCCTATAAAATGAACCACATTTAGTAAACATACTGAGGCACAACCAAAATCAAAACAAATCAACTCTTTTGTTGTGTAATGACATGCTACCTAGACCCTTTCTAGGCTTTTCTCCTTGATTATAGGTGTTATCTGCTTCATTAATTTAAGTACTGTTATTGTATCAATCAAGTACTTTGCCAATTTCTAATTGCCAGGCTGGGAGCTGAGTCACTAAGTTATCTTGGCTAAGAAACAGTTATGAATGACAGTTATTTGGGTATTAATTGGTTTTCCTAAAGACCTTGATTATTTTAAAATTGACTTGAGTTTCTTGTATTTTTGTTTGCTTTGGTGCATTTTCTTAATCTTTAAATGGGTCACCTCATTTATTGGCCTTCAAGTCCATTTTGTACTAATAAGTAACATATAATATATACAAGCACTGATACATTGCAGCAAATAAAAACTTCAGTGGTGGTAGAAATATATTCAAGTTACCCAGGATTATTTTATATTTGTTTCACATTAAAACACTATAAAGAACATTTGAAATGGTAAGAGGGCGTGTTCCTCAGCTGTGCAAATAGGTGTGAGACCCACTGGATGGAGAATACATAAGGATCTGTGCTTGATGTAACTGCGGCTTGGAATAGTTTCCAGCCAGGCTGATGCTCTGTTGGTGTATCACTGTAAAATGTTTTTTGTTTGTTTGTTTGCTTTAACATGATTTTATCTTTCAGTCAAAACAACACAATAGATATTTTTGCTGATCAGGCTTAGCTAGAAGGTGCTGATAAAACCATTGCCATGGAGTTAAATCTGGTTGTAATTTGAAGGGCAGGGTGGCTGGTCATGCTGATCATGGCATTCATTTCTGGTCCTTGGTGGAGTGATTGAAACTCCCATATGCCAGAATAGGCAGTGAGAGACATTTCAGGCCATCCACGTTGATTTTTCTGGTTTAAAGTGTTCTGCAAGCTCTTTTTTGTGGTTCTTTGTGATGATCTGATTTTCTCTTGAGCAGGAATTTACTTGCGCAAACAAGCACAGCAAATAAATGAAAACATTTAGGAGCTACAGCAAAGCATGTTTGTAGTTTTTGAGAAATCTCACTTGCATGGAGAGTGGAGAAACTGTAAGCCTAAAAGTTAATTCTTCATGTGAGAGAACGAGTAAGGTTCATGACAAGTTACCACTGTTTAGTGCCACACAAAAGCCATACTCAGTCCAAAATATTTACTGTAATAATTTGTATAATTAGGCCAGGCTTTGGATTTTACTGTTGTTAGTACAATACCACTTAAGAACACTGAATGTATTTTATTTAGAAAGGCGCTGACACATACACAGGGGTTTTTAGCAATTCATTGAGTCGTAAGCACAAGGTTAATTACACAATGAATCAACAAACAGAAGCTTCTCAAGTTGGTATATCCTTCTGCAAATATATGGCAAGGTCAAAAGTTAAAGACTGCTCTCTCTTTCTAATGTATTTTTCAAGCAGTGAGAGGAGAGCACAGAAGTAGTGAATCTTAACATCCCGTCCAGTTTCTGCCGTACCTCCTGTCTAGCCCAGCAGGCTCTTCAAAAGAGCCTGGTGATATATTCATCCCGCACAAGCGCTCATCGTACCCCTTAGCAACGGGAAGCACATGAAAGCTCTCAGGGCAGGTTTGCACTATTTCTCTTCAGGGTTTCTTTTTAGTTCAGTGTCTTGCTTGCTCAGGCAAAGAGCATTGGTTATTTAATGAACAGCTCAAAATTATTGGAAAAAATTCTGAGGAAAATAACAGCATGGTTTTGGTATCCCATATGTACAGAGTGCTATCTGCTCCAACTTCTCTGTATCCGGGATACTTGCAGTGAATTAATTTTTGAGATAGGTATTACTGGAATAATAATAATACAGGGAGAACCTCCAAGGAAAAAGACCTCATCCTTGAAGTTGCCTGAATGAAATACAGCTCATATTTTGTGTAATAATGACACATGCTACTGATAAGCAAAACTTTCCTACATCAGTGGGATGTTGTTTTATCATTTTCTGATAGGCACAGTCAATTTGTGTATCCCTGTTCATAGCTGATTGATAGCCTACTATAACAGCTATACCAAGGGAAATGCTTTTGCCTATGGTGGATTCTTCTTTATTGGGTTTTTAAGTTACAAATTTAATAAATCTCAGTTTTAATTAACAAAGTAAATATGAAACTGAATTATGGTTTTAAAGGGAAAATGTATAGGAGCTTCATGATTGAACAAAAGATCTGAATTTTTTTTTTCAGCCTTGAGACATATTTAGTCTTCTGTTTGTTCTTGTCTGACAGGAAACATTTCATATACTAGGAAAGGTTAATTATTCCTGAAAAGGAATCAAAGTCACTGAAGAAAAAAATTCACACATTAGTAATTTGTAGGTGTTTTTTTCATCATCATCAGGTGATTTCTCCTGTGTATTTGATGTGTGGCTATATTCTCCTTCTGTCGTATTGTAAATGAGTGCAGTGAGGACATTTATGTTTTTTTACTTAGCTGAGATTTCTTTAAGACCCCTCTGGGTACCTATGTGCCATATGGTAGGTTTAATTTATTGTATGGGTGCTACTGTGGCCTGCTGGCACTGCATCTTGAAGGATGCGAGTTCAAGTCTCAACAGGGCACACAGAGTTAGGTACTGGTAGGACCTGCCAGGACTTCTGATTTCTGTCTGCTCTGCCAGAGAGGTAAAATAGAGGATTTGTCTCCTGAGTAAGATGCAGTTACCAGTACATGGTGTGGTAGAGGGAGAGTGGGCAGCATCCAGGAGAGTTAAGCCTGCTGCAGCGTTCATGTCGAGTACAGCACACACTGTACTTGGTAGAAGCAGCTGGTAATTTAGCGGTTGCATCTCTGTGTCAGATTTAGGCAAATGTAAACAAAAAGTTCGGGTTCAAACTTGTTTGGACTTAAATCACCTCCTTCATAACTCAGAAGCAGGTGAAGAAGGGCAAGTACAAGGGAGGCATCAGCACCTGTGGCAGTGGCTGTTGGGTCCTGATGATGCTGACATTGTACTTAGAGCTGCTCAGAGCTATATTTTGCATCCCAGACCGGTAAATGTGTGAATCCAGAGATCTCAGAGTGCCTGCTGGAGCCCTGAGTACTTTGTCCCTCTTGTGACAAGTGCTGGCAGGCAGTCAAGGACATTTTCTCCTCTGTTCACATTACAGGAAGGGGCAAGGCTTGAGCTAGCTCAGGCTGAGCTGACATTCACGCAGGTGGAGTGCTTTACAGGGCTTGAGGAGGGAGAGGAGCCCGAGCTGAGCTTGCTTATCTGAATTCTTGCTCTCGCCCAACTCTGCCTTCCCTGATGGTCCAGCCTACCCCCTCAGAGACAGTCTCACACAAGGCAAATTCATAGGAGAGATGGATGCGATGGAGATGATGCTCTTCCCCTCTTGCACATCCTCAGCTGGGGTCTGTGCTAGGCCTGAGCACTGGGCCTCATCATAAAAAACATCCTTCCTCTTGTAAAACCACAGAGGAGGAATATTGCTTGTTGTTTAAAAAAATTCCTTCTTCTGTTTTTAGCAATCTGAGGCTCTCCTGGAAAGCACCTGGCAGCTTGTGAGTGACAAATGACCAAACATCTTAAAAACTGTAGGCCAGAGTTGGCAACACACATGCACCCTGTGCAGTGCCCCAGGGGGAGTTTTGTTGAACCATTGAGCAGTATTAAGTTAGAAGAGTGTGGAGGCTGGAGGCTGACACAGTCAATAGTGGGAAACCTTTGCTTGCAAAAAACAAAGTGCCTTAAAAAAACCCAAAAAAAACCCCAAACCTCTTTTCAAAATGCACACGTACCAGAAGTGCCATTTCCAGAGATCTCTCAGACATGCCTCAGTGCATGGTACTTCTTGCTCTGGTATATCATCAGTTTTTCATATATGTTAGATGTTTTAGGAATTTCCCCTCTTTCTGTGTGAAAGGAGATGGTTTTCTTTATGTGGAAGCTGTGATTTGTGCTAATGGTACTTCCTGGAAGGCCAAGGTCGAATTTTCTACTGTGCATCGTGGAGTGCTTTTTACCTCCTTCCTCCCCTCCTGGGTGAGCCTGGAGGCAGAGGGGCTGGAGGCAGCCCCGCAGGCGGCTGCACGATGGGTCTGCGCCGTCTGGCCTCTCGGTGGGGATGGCCAGTGATGCTGCACCACCATTTGGCACCCCAGGCTCGGCTCCCGGTGGGATTTCTGCACAGGTGCTTGTGTCTGCCGAGACGGTGGGTGCTCAGGGCATTGTTTGATTGTCCCTTGGTAGTGATAGGCAGATGCTTCCATCTGACACATGGGTCATTCACAGGACCCTTGTCTAAGAATTTAATTATAAAATGGTGTGAAACAGGGAAAGGCAAGATCCTTGTGTATGTTAAAAAATAAAAGACAGTGATTAACAGGCTTAAAACCCTGGAACAAATTTTGTTCACACCACAGCACTCGGCCTAATTTTCCTTACCCATCCCTTCCCTGCAAAGCACTCGGTGGTTACCTGCTTCCACTCAGTCCTTGCCTGACATGCTCTGCAGCACCAGGATTGCCCAAATTACCGTGGGGCTCCTCTCCCTGCAGGAGTGGGAATCTTCATCCAAGCTTATGACAGGAAAATGACAGCTTTTAATAGGCTAGGTGAGACATCAGTGATGGTGTTTAACAAACTGCCTCTCTTCTCTGTGGGTGAGAGCACTAGGCTTTTGCTGTCTTATGCAGCTCGGAGAAGAGGCAGAAATGGGCAGGGTGACACAGGGTGTTTTGTCAGCGGGTGCCATGTGCTCCACCAGCAGAAGCTGTGGTGGGGCAGGGGGAGGAAGGCTCCTTCCCTGCAGCACTCTGGGACTGACGTGGCCCTGGCTGAGAGCCCCCAGTGCGTGTGCCCGGGTGCTTTTGGAGGGCAGGGTGTTGCAGGCAGGGAGGCTGTGAGCGAGCCCCAAAGCCAGGAGGAGACCCTGGAGGAGAGCAGGGAGCTGGCATACAGAGAGATGTGGGATGGGAAGGAGGAGATTTTCCCAGGAACATAGGGACGCTCAAGGACGCAGCTGGTTGTAGCCACCAAAGTTTGTCAGACCTATAGAGATGGAGTGAAAGAGGAGGCCTTCATTAGGAGACAGCCTCTAACGAGTTGTGGGAAGGATGGTTCGAGAGCCCTGTGTCTGTGGAATCAGTTGCTCTGAGCACCCGCCCGGGCACCCAGCACACAAGGAGCTGTGTCTGGGAGACTGGCTAGTAAATTTGACAGGCTTTTAATTTTCTTTATTTTCATTTAAACATTTACATCACATCTCATTACCTTCTCTTGGCTGTAATTAGAAATCCTGTGGAATTAAGAACTGTTAAATTCACTGAGATTTCAGCTTTGGGAATTTGCCCAGAGGCACACGCTTACAGGCCTTCACAAGGCTTGACTTTCCTGGAGTCATCTCCCCCTCTCCTCCTTCATTCAGGCCTTTGTACAAAGGAATCATCTCTTCAATTTTGCTAATTAATTGCTCTTGCCAACCAACAGATGTCTTGTAGCCTTTGAAGACCAGGAGTAGCCAGGTATATAACTTCTGCAGCCTTACACTGACTGCCTATGCAATTTGAGAAAGAACTTCTGAAGCTCAAGAGAAAGACAAGCTATTAAAGCCAAATAAGGACTTACAGTAACTCAGAAGAATATGTTTTCCCCTTGGATGAATCTTCTCATGCCTTTACCAACATTTATTCAGTTCTGGGGCACAGCACTCAGTGGACTGAGAAAGAAAATATAATTCAGGATATCTCTTACGATTACTTATTTATAAATTGTATCCAAGAGGTATCAACCTTAGAAGGCAGTGGTAAGAAAAGCTGCAAAGCTAAGCACGGGCAATGCAGGGTTTGAGATTCAGGCTTGAACCCTACCCAGCCGAGCCCTGAAGCCAGGAGAACAGCTGCTTTGTTTTGCCTTCAGCGACTGTTCACAGCCCGTGGTCTGTCCATGTGCACCCTCTCTTGCATAGGGTTATTTGGGAAGTGCTTTGGCAAAAAAATTACTGACTTGTTCTTAATGCTAAGGATAGCAGTTAGTACTGCAGAATTGGTGGGTCTGGGCACTCATTCTTCCATCCTGTTGTCTACATTATTAAAAATGATCTCACTGAAATAAATATCATCAATCAGTGCCAGCTGCAGTTTAGCTAGAGTGTAGACAAGGACAAACTGTGCGCTTTTGCTGCCTGCAGACAGAAGCTGTTTGGACTAGTTTAACTGCAGAGTGGTGAAGTGCTGGAAGCAAACCGATCCTTTTTCCAGGAAGAAAGTGTATTCTGCTATCAAATATGACAAGGAAGGCAACCCTGTTCCTGCCAAGGTTGCATGGATACAGAACAGAAACGAGTTAGAAAAGGGACTGTCCGCCATGTGACAAGCCACTACTGGGAGCAGAGTATGTCCTGTGTTAATGGAGGTGTAGATCTCACTGCAGTTTTACTTCCATGTCACTCCAGGCCACAGTGTCACTCTTGACCTACTGCATCGTAACTGAGAGCAGCTCAGGTTCGATGCAATTCATCTGCTGGGAAAGCAAAGAGGTGTGTTGGGAGAATGTTTGCAACCGTGTTGGTTACAATCAAAATATTGATGGAAAGAGAGAAGAGCATGTTTTCATTGTGGCTTTTAAAAAGCTCAATGTGTAGGATGAGGCGTTTTTAAAATTAGGATTGGTGGGAGATGAGAGGGGCTCCTATTTAAGAGCGGGCAGAATAACTGGGGAACACTTGAGAGAGATGGTAGTTGTAAAAAAGTGAATGAATGATCTCCTGTGCTTAGGACTTTGTCACCCATTCCTTCAGCTCCCACTATCCAAAGTGGTTACTTTGGCATGAATTCACATGTGCTTATTTGCTTCACCTAAGCAACTGGTTTGAGGTTAATAGTTTAAGGAAAATTGACCTGAATTCTGGATTTTTTTTTTATGTAACAGCCATATATTATTTGTTGCCACTGTTCCACTACTACCTTGTAATAGATGCACAGAAAACATACATAATTGAGGTCGAAAAGGATGTGGTCAGTCATGATGATCACAGAAGGCACACGAGTTTCAGGGAGGGGGAGCAGTTAGCAGGAACACGTCAGCTATGTTTCTGCAGGGTCGGCGGCTCAGCATCATGGACAGGTTCCCTGACATCCTGTCAGATTTGAAACCTGAGTTAAGTGTGCATGCAAAAGCAAGAAGCAGACTGACGGTGACCTCTTAGCAATTATAGCAGTTAAAGGGGAAAAAATATGAGTTGGAATACTTGAGGTTCAGACCTTATCAAACTCATTAACTTACAAAGAAGGCTTTACTAATTGCTGTTATTATCAGGCATGTTCCTCAGTTTAGAGGCCTTCGTTTGGCTATCTGGCTGTCCCCAGCCACAGCACTGGGAGGGCAAACGCAATTCAAGGTCCTTTCAACTCATAGGAGCCAAAGACAAGTCACTTCACAGTCCTCTGTGCAGGGGGAGGATTTTCAGCATGTCATTCGCACAGTTTCAGTACAAGAGAGACGGGAAAAGGCAGAGGCACTTCCCACCTCAGACAAATTTCAATTAAAATTCCTCTTCGAAGAGTCGACACCGTATCTCAGGAGAGGTTAACAATGTGGCATAGAAATGTGAGAGCATACTTGAACAGATCCCATATAGAAATTTTAAGCTCAGCGGACACAGACTCCTCTTTCGAGCCCAGAGAAAGATTAGTTAGGTTATGCAATTGCTGGAGCTGGCATAAAACCAGCTGCATGCCAATTACCAGCCCGTATGCAAATGCTTGTACTGAAATGCAGGATGCAGCTGGACGTGGATCTGGGCACCCTTCCAGGATTATTCCAAGCCACATTATGACAGTTTTGAAAGAGAAGGGCTCTATGGAGCCAGTAATTTTTTACAGCCTTTCAGAAAATGGAGGAAATTACCACTACATCCAGATCTTAACTCTTTTTTTTTGAAGGGAGAAGGAATTTCTGCATGTTGATGCCAATCAGGATGTACTTGAGGCACTTATGCTCCAAGACAGAAGGCCATCAGTCAGTTTGCCAAGTGCACAGCCTGAGTGCCAGATGTGCTTGGGATAGAAAGCAGGCTTCTTGAATTTGTCAGTGGTTGTACAAAAAGAATTAAAAAATATACCACCAGATAATGCCAGAGTTGAAGCTCCTGGGGATGCTGCAGGGAAATCCTGATGCATCCAGATGCCCCTGGCCCTGCTGAGGTGTCTGTCCCTGCTGCTGCTTGACTTCCATGTAAAAAGTCTGTTTGGAAGAACTGCAGCAGCAATGGGAGACAAACTGTCAGGCAACATTTACTCGCAAGATGTCTCTTATAAAGAGCTGATGCCAGGAGAAGAGAGACACAGTAGTCTCACAGTTACATATCTCAGCAGATGGAAAAGATAAATTGAGAGCTGCCACCAGCAGACATGAAACATTACAGGTCTGATCAAAATATTATATAGCAAATGTCCTGACAAGGAGAGGCATTTAAAATGCTTGTGTCTGTCTTGGCAACACAGAAATGTATCAGTCAAAGTATGTAGCCTCCTGGGTGGAGAAATTATATGAACATCCTATGAGGAGAGAACTTCCTAAAAAGTTTAGGGGAAAAAATAAAAATAAGTACTTCCAGTGCTATTTTTCAAATTTAGCCCACATAGATGATATGAAATGTAAGGTAGCCTTCAGTGGAGAGCAGTTTTCCTTAGGCTCAGTGGACCTTGTACCTACTAGGTGGCTCTGAGCACCAGCTTCCACTGGCCTGGAATAGGACACTCTCTCCACTGCTGTCCCATGTTTCTTCAAACTTTCTTGAATGTTTGGCTGCCTGCCCTTGAGGTCAGGAAAGGAGGGAGGTGGGATGAGGCTCTGTTGGAGAGGTGGGACAGTAAGGTTTAGGTCCCAGTATCGTACATCAGGACTCTGAACTAGCAGAATAACTGGTCATAGGTAAAGGAGGATGGCTGAAGGATCAGTCTGCAATCTTACTCCCATGAAGCCTTGACTGGTTGTTCTCTGTAGAGTTTGTGGGTGAATCTGCAGCCAATGGAAATGTCCTGGAGGCACTGGGAAACTCTGCTGGAAGCCACTCATGTTGTTGTAGGGCTGGCAAATAATTATATTGACCCTCAGGAGCAGAAACCATTCATCTGGAGAAAGGCTTCAATCACATCAAAAGCTCTGGAGAAGTTACGAGGAAAAAAAGAATGTGAAACCATCCTGGTGAGCCAGGAGGGATGGCTTGGTTGTGTGTTGTTGCTGCACCTTTGCAGAGGCTGGTCAGCATGACAGATAAGGAGTTGTTGCAGCTGTAGGGCATGGGTAGCATTTCAAGAGGGCAGAAGTGGTGACGTTGAGGTCTGTTCAGTCTTCGCTGAATTAACTTGGAGGATACCTGACACAGAAAGCGGGGACTGTGTCATGAAAGGCTGCAAGGCAAGCTCTGATGCAGCTGCTCTGGGTTATTACACCAGATTATGTCCCACAGGATGCTCACTGTTAAAGATGACCAGCCAGCAGAAATGGATTACAGTACTGGAGTATCTGTCAGAGCCCCCAGGCTTTCTGGAGCCGGCTGGGACACCGGGGGGACTTTGTTTGCCCTGTTGGTGGCACATCATCTGCCCTTTGGCACCTTCTGGCTCTCTGCCAACCAATAAGAACAGGGAAGAAGAGAGATGATTTATTTCGGATTTGGCAGGTTTTAACTTTTGAATGATGCCCACAGCTGTGCTTCCTTGCTGAAATCCATGCTCAGAGGTATGGTTTTTGGAACAACTGAAAGGTAAGCACTGGCAAGTAATGTTGTGTTAGCAGAGGAAGAGGCACATACCAGCGCAATGAAGAAACAGTTCACCTCTTCCTGAACACGAGGTCGCTGCTAACTGGGACCCAGGTATCCCCATCAGGTAGTGCTGTGCTACCTGAATGTTAAGTCATGGCTGCTGTGAATGAAATGACTGCTCATTTCTGACTTTTGGCGTATTGCTGCTCTTACTGAGCTCAAGAGTGTGCCTTCTGGGGTGAGCTAGTGATGTGTCATGCTCTCCATAGACTGTAATTTTGAACTCATCAGTGATTCATTACAGTGACTTAAATGAATGCAATTTTCTTTTTCCTAGCAAAGATCAAAAGATCGAAGGGCAACTGTTCTTTCGTACTGAAAGCTGTAATGGTTCTTAGTCCAGATGTCCCCTTTGCATGAAGTGGGAGACAGCGATGGTGACATAGGTTCTGCATTTCAAATGCTGTAGCACTTCTTTATACACGCACGTGACATGCTTTTAAATATATGTTGTCTTCCAGTTGTGTGTTTTGCATCACCAAATGCTTATCAGTAGAAAAAAGTTTAAAATGAAGTATGCTTTTATAAAAATTGAGAAAATGAGTTGCTTATGGAGTGTTGTAGGTACTGTGGTAGTAGATGATTAATAAATGTAGATGGCCAAAATAATATAGGTCAGAAGGGATATCTGGAGGTCATCTGGTCCAGTCCCCTGCTCAGATCAGGACTAACTTCAGGCGTGGATCAGGTGGTTCGTTGTTTATTAAAATCTCTAAAGTTGGAGATAGCACCAGTTCTTTGGTCAGTCTGCTTCTGTGCTTAACCACTCTTGCTGTGAATATTTTGTCTGGCGTCTAATCAGTGTTTCCCATCTTGCAGCTTGTGCCCATTGCCTCTTGTCCTTAAGCTGTGCACTTCATAGAAGAGTCTGACTCTGTGTCCCCTTATAGCCCTCCTTTAAGTAGAGACAGTCTGCAGTTAGGTGTCCCCCCTCAGTCATCTCTTCTTCAGGCTAGACAAGCACAGGTCCTCTCACCTCCCCTCATGTGACAAGTCCTCCAGCCTCTAACCACCACAGTGGTCCTTCCCTGGTCTCTCCCGTGGTCTGGCAACAGCTGTGTTGCAGTGGGGGGCCCAAAATGGACCCGGTGCTTCAGATGCACTTTCACAAGTGCCCGGCAGACGGGCATCATCACCTCCCTCACCTGCTGGCTCTGCTTCTGCAGCCCACTGCCTGGTCGCCCTTCATCCGTGCGTGGGGGCACTGCTGACTCATGTCCATCTTGCCACCCGCAAGGCCCGCCGGGCCCTTTCCTGCCTCTCTCTCTGATTTCAAGAAACCCACAGGAAGCCACACGGATTGCTACAGTATTATGTCTTCTATTTGTTAATCTACCTGTCATCCCCACAAAATTATATTAAAACAGTAAATCAAGCACTTGGCTACTAACATGAGGATCAGAATTTGACTGGACAAAGAAATGAGGCAATTAGCATCTCCTTCTGAAAATTAATATCCCTGTAACAAAGTCAACATATTACATGAAAGCTCCTCACCTTCAAAGTCAACAGGGTCAAATGGCTTTCAAAAGCTGGTGATGAGAAAACAAGCAAACAAATTAGGTGGGTAACATGGCAAACAGCTACTGCTGCTTCTGCAGTTAACATCTGCAAAGGAAATGCTGGAGCTAAGGCTGGTCATACAGCTTTATGTCTATCCTGTTGTTAATTATCATCAAGGATATGTGATACTGATGGCAGGTGTATGGTTAATGAAAGTACTTATGGTTGGAACCAGTATATCTCTTTATTCTTTCTCGTCAAAGGAGAGCAGTTATTATAGGAGCAGGAAGCTTCCTCTAGAATGGAGGGGAAGGAGATGATTAAATGTAAAACTGGGCCTAAGCACTTCTGGGAATCAAGACCCAGGTGGGCAAAAGCTACTGTGATCATTGCAAGATGGGTTAAACCGAGCAGCCACTAGGACAAATGAATCTAGCTAGATTGTGGAGAGAGACCACGTCCTCTTGCACAAACCAAGTGTGTTGAGTAAAAAAAAAAATATACTTAAAAGCAGGATTGTTTCTTGTGAAAAGATGCACATCTTAAATTGAGTTTATGCCCAACTGTTCCCTTTCAGATGGGTGAAGGGTCTTTGTGTTACTTGTCTGATTCAGCTTTTTCTACTCTCTCCTATAGTAGTTTGGATTACTTTCTCCATGCACTGAAGACTTTGGGGCCATGTGGCCACATTTTATGTGCCCAGTGGTCTCAGTAACTGCTCAGGGTGCAAGGTATATGGGGGCCATTATCCTGACACAGATTTGCACACAGACTTTCACTTCCCCAAGAATAAGGTGGTCATGGAACACAAATTGTAACTCTGGCATGTTTACTGCAAAGGGCTGGGATGATTTCAAGTGTTGTTTTCTTTAACAAAGTAACCAACTAAATGATTTGTGTTTTAATTTTAATAAGGCTATGAGAGGGAATAATTCAGGGCATGCATGGACAGAGGAATAATCCAAGTATATACAAATACCTTCTTTGAGTAGGTTTAACATGGCTGAACAGCCATAACAGATATTTCCACTAAAGAAAGAGTTGACCAGAGCCTGTTGTCCTTTAATGAAGTAGCTAAATGACTCGCAAGGATCCTGTGAGCCCATCCTCACATGTATTTCAGGTGAAGTGGGGGAAAGGGTACCCCATCAAACTCAGTGAAAGGTAATCAAATGACTCCATTGTTATTTAAGCAGCAAAATGGGTAGCTAGATTTGGAAGATTTATGCTCAGGTGCTGCAATCCAGTGTTCTTAGTTATTGAGCAGTTTGGAAGTAACAGACCCACAGGCTGCACATAATACTGATTGCTTTTGATAGAAATAAAGAGTATCTTGCTGTTATCATCAAGCCTTGAAACTGACTTCCAGCTAATGACCCAAATAATCCTTACTTGAAATTGTATAATTGAGATCGAAGGCTGGCTGGGGCTTCTAGCTGGTACACAGATTCCACATCCATGAGCTTTTGAGTATGGTCATTGAGCTGAAATGGAGAAGGTTAAAACTCTCATTTTCATTACCAAGCTCCCCCCATCTCCCAATACAAATGTGACATTTCAATTTTACACAGTCCAACTCTTCTTAAATCATCTGTATAAAAACTTCAGATCTTGATTGATGATGGATGAGCTATTGTCTCCTAAAGCACCCAGTTCTCATTACCCTTTAAGACATAGCCTATTAATGATGGACCTCAAGTGCTTTCCCAGTGGGTCATCAGCAATTAACTGTGCTAAGAGATCAAAAGACTTGGTTTGGCATGAAATTTCCAGGCCAAAGCCATTTTCGGATAATGCATTGAGCATCTTGGGTGAAATATAACAGTGTTTTGAGAGTGGTACAGTATCTGACAACAGATTCCCATCACCTGGGTGATGGTGGTGAAGATGCAGCACTGACAGCATGCGAATATGCTTTAGTTCTAATGGAGGCTAACCTTGGAAATTAAAGTATCATCAACATGCATTATATACTACTTATGTGCAGAGTATACCTCTATATGGTGTACTGTAAAAGACAGCTGTTTCCTTAGCAGACAGTCAGCTTGGAAGGTGTAAGATACCTTCTGTTTAGCTTTTGAAGTGGTTACAGTGGACATGCCAAACAGTTTCTCCTGATTAACTCCTTCCCCTTTCTCTGCCCACTTCAGAACTAGTTCTTTTCCCTCTCGCTGTGCATTCTTCCAGTTCATTGTGCCAGTTGGCTTTATAGTGCCAGAGAAGAGCTTTTAATTTGCAAACCTGAACAGCAATAGCAATTTTATAACCAATTTTATAATGATTTTAAAACCAGATTCTAATGCTAGATAGGTGCCTACAGCCCTCACTGCATATCAACACACAAGTTACTTGCACTTCAGGATGTGTCGCAGAATGTGAACATGTTTTGCTAATTTAATCCATGTTAGAAAAAAATACATATTTCAGAAATAATAGATAACAGACCGTGAGGGATTACACTGTACACAAGAAAAAGTCAGCTGGAGAAAATGCCCTTTTAACAGATGGATGAAGAAGAATTCTTTCCATCTCCAGTCTGAACAGATAGCACTCTTGCAGAGCTAGTGTTCCTTTGCCTTATTTACAGTGAGTTTAAGCTTCTGGTGGCTGCTGACACAGTTTCATTGACTTCAGTCAAACTCGTTCTGTTAGAACAGATGCTATGAATTTACCACCTTTTTGAACTTAGCAGACTAAGTATAAATTGTGTGTAATGTACCTATCTGTGCTCTGTGGTGCTTGTATAGACCTTGATCAAGTAAGATACCTGACAGACCTGTATGCTTCCATTTCTCCTGTTAGTATTGTAAGTATTATATGGTAGGTAACCAAAGTTATGTGGTAATGGTTCTGCTTCGTCACTGGGCTAATGGAAGCAAGAAAATAGCAGGTATAACGGATAATACATTTCTGATTTAGCTTCCTGAATAAATAACCATTTAATAGAATTTTAATAATATGCAGGTATAAGTTCCCTACAATCATTTGGCAACAATAAGCAAAATAATGACAGAAGTCAGTGGCGAGTGCACTTGCTGATTTATTTTCATATAACTTTAGTTACAGAATTATACTGCTTTTAAGCCAGTAAAGTAGCTCTAATAAGGAAGATTATAAGATTTTGCATTCACTTCAGAATCAAGCAGCAAAATACCTTGGAACTACTTCTTTGCTCAGAACACCAGCTGCAGCCCTGCTGCCAAAATGGGAGATCTTGGTACTCTTAAGGGTGGCCACCAGTACCTTACAGCAACGCCTCCAAAATTGTCCGACACCTTTAGGAACTCTTTTCCCAGTGAAAGTTAGTGGGACTTGTGCTTCAAAACCTCCTTTTGTAATTCTCTATCCCTGAGCAGTGTAGAAGTCCAAGGGTAATGTTTGCTGCCAGCGTGGTGCAGTAGGTATTTCAGTCAGCAGTTGATAGAGCTGAGTGCTCTGCCTCCCGTACCAGGCAGAAGTGTTGTATTTAGACCAACAATTCTCCAATGTCACGAAAAATTGTTTTGGAAGACAAAAATATTCTCCCCAAAATGGCATTTAAAATACATTCCACTGTGAGCAGTCCTTTTTAGCACTTCTTTGGCAGCAACTAGCTTCTTTATTTGCAGTAGAAATCACAGAATTCCCTAGGGGACTTGTCATTCTCTTTCCTGCTCCAGCTTCGGAGAGAGTTGAGCAAAGAGGGACCTCAGGTGTTGCATGCAGGACAAGAAACCTCTTTCTGCCTGGTTTCCTTTGCTAGCTCGTCTGCATAGGCAGAGATGCCTGCCTCACTCCTCCTGTCTATTGTTTATCTCTCACTTTCAGTGCTGTAAATTAAAATGAGATGATGACTTTATGATGATGAGTTCATTATACAGTAACTCTATTGTATATTGATTACACTTGTGCTTCATTTGCTTAACATGGAACAGGGTTTATTAGTTCTTTCCAGGCATTGTTCTTGCTAAGAGAGGGCAGAGAAGTGCAAAACTCATTTGAGTTTAAGACAGTGAAGCCAATGCATCTGTGCTGATTTACACATGGGGAGGACTCAGCATGAAGGAAAGTAGGACAGCAGGTTGGAACGGGAAGGTAGAAAGGAAATGAATCTGAATCCCACAGAGCAGGAAGAGTCAAAACCAAGTACTTCAAAGATTGTACTAAACTTTGAACTCAGGGTTATTTAATATCTGTAAAAGCCCATCTGATATTATTACACAGGTTTGTTAGCGCCTCACCGCATAAATAGACCTGTAAACTTTAATCCTTTCACCTGTGAAAAATGGTACAGTGCAGGGAAAATAAAGATACTGCATCATGGTTTTAGGGAAGGGCAGCAGGAAAAATGCTTTATTACTCAGTGATGAAGGAAGTCAGAGCATTTTCCATGTTTGCTTTTAGAAAATTACAGGGAAAGCTGTCAGTTTTCCTTACAGTACAGAAGGGACATTTTCTCGTTACTTTCATGCTGAAAAAAGGCTTTCTCCACAAATTGAAAATATCAGAATTATTTTTAGAGTGAGGTGCTGCCTGCTATACAAGAATGCATCAAATTTCCTATCAGAAAAGAAAATTTGTTAGGTATTGTCCTGAGTGAATGCTCTACAAACCAGAAATTATGCCAGTGGCAGGTGTTCAAATGTACCGATAGTGACACTATTTGGAATTGTGTGCAAGTGTTTAAAAAGCTATGAATGTGGATTTTATAGTTATTCATGTCTTGTTATTTTTAATCTACATTTGGGCCATAATGAATTAGGTAATCCTGTATAGCTGGAACAACTGAGAGGAGTCATCACTCGTCATGTTTTCAAGTGGTCTTCTAAGTCCCACTGTTTCCCCAGATCAGAATTGCTAACAGACGCTGTATGGGTTTTTTCAGGGATCATAAGAATATCATACAGACACGTCATTGCCATATCTCTAATCTGGACTCTTCTCTGTATAAGATTATTATTATTATTATTATTGTTTTCATTTTTAAGCCACTTTTCAATGAAAAGCCAAGCTTTTAAGCTGAAGGTTTCTAAGAAATAGTTATACTATGAACTGATTAATAAGGTGGAAAGATGTATTTACAGATGATCCTTTAATACGTTATTTTCTTGGGGGCTACCTCCCCTACATACTGTGGCCTGTAAACACTGAAATTTTGTAACAAATACACGGTAATTCCTTCCTTGTTATTTGTCAACATTAGCATTCCCACTATAGCTTTGAAAGGTTTTCTTGGGAGATGAGGACTATTGGAGAACCTTAATCATTGCTGCCATAGTCAAGATTTAATGTCTCTGAGAAGTGTGACGCTCCTGACTGTATAGCACCACTTCATGTCATTTTAAGGTGCCATTAGCAACTAACCTTCAACATTTCTTTGCTGAGGCTTGAATCTCTGACACTAAGCGATGCAGGAGGTTTTAGCTGTATAGCTCCTGTTAACTTTAATGAAAGTCAGATGGATTGTCCTCTGCTTTAGAAATATGAGAGCCAGGTTAAGTAGAGAAATTGTGAATCCAAACAAGAGTTTAGAGGGTAAAAAAACCAAGTTGTTGCTCCAGAGGAAACCCTGGTGCTACAACCAGCAGCTGTAAGATCATTTTCATGTTGAGATTTGACAAATCAAGTCTCTAGAGACAGAGTAACAAGCTATTTTTTGAAACAAACTGATATAAACATGAAAATAAAATAAAAAAAAAATAAAACCCCAACTTTCATCTGCTCAGAAACCATCTCCCTTCAACACAAAGCTTCCAGCAAGGCATGTCAGTGGTAGTTTTGGATCATAGTATTTGAGATTTGGATCACAGATACTGAGTACTTGAGTATTCTGGATCATGGTATTACAGCAGCACAGTCTGACCAGAAAACATACTTTTCGAGACATCAGGATGACTGGACCCTTCTCATGTAGTGTGGTCTCAGGAAATTCCTACCCCAGTGGAGCACATTAGTTGATTGTATGTTTTAAGTGCTCATACATATTAATGAAACACAGCATAGTGTGGTTAATTGCTTGCATTTTTAAAGTCAGTTAAATCTTGAAGGTTATTTTACCCACAAATAACAGTACTGTTCCATACATGGTTACGCTGAAACAACAGGTAAACCCAGTAACTCATCTAGCAGCTGTGTGGCTGTCTTCATCAGGTTTCTTCTGCATATAAATAAATGCTTCTTGTTTACAAATACTGTAAGCCATTTGCCCTCCAGTTTGCAGAGTAGTGAGATTACAGTGAGAATTTTTTGCATTTAAATTTCATGCCCTCTCTCTCCAGTACACAAAGCAGCGATAGATTTGATCAGCTGTATGTCTAAAGTCTTAACAAGTATGTTCTCTTGTTCTTTTATGCAGAAATACTGAATGGAGGGGTGTATGTTGGCCAGAACAAATTTCTTTGCTTCGCAGACACCATTCATTGGCAGGACATCGTCCGTAACCCCTGGGCCTCCAACTTCACTTTGGTTCCAACGAATGGCAGCTCAGGATGTAAGTACCAGGTTTATTCTGAGCCTTGTCATCCACTCAGTATGAAACAATATAAATATGACCACAAGTTTTCCCTGATCCCCTGTTACCCTGTAAATTTTCCCTGCATTCTTCACTGCATGCTTCAGAGTTTGTATGCTGCTTGTAGGAACACTTAAACTAATTTTAAAACCACTGTCTGTAGAGAGTATTTGTGAACATCATACATTTTCTGAATTTTCTCTCGTCTGTGTTTTCTTTTCTGCATATTCTTTTTTCTTCCTATTTATTGCTAAAGCCAGTGTGCTGCCGTGGAAGCACAGACATTATTGTTTGCTCTGCATTTGTTCCTGCTGCTCAGGCTGGTCCTTGAGTCAAAATGGTCGGTCTGTGGAATCATAATTTGCTGCTGGTGTAATTATGGTATGAGCTCATGGATATTCTGACTTTAGATGAGAAATGAACCTCAAAAGTAATAGTTATCCTGTTGCCTTGTGTGTGTCTGCAGAGAAAGAGAGAATTTGCAGAGGATGGGGTGCACAATATAGCCAATGTTTGTCTGTTTTTTATATGTTCTCTGTATTTAATGTTCTCACTTTCAAACTTGGAGTATCTATGTACTCTGATTAATTTGTTTGATCCATTTCTCTTATCTCTCTTCCCTGGAGTTATTTACCTTCAGTAGTGTTTTGATGATTCTCGCAGCAATAATGAATTCTAGTGAACGGTGGTGACAGTGATACAAAGTGTTTAGGTAAAATATTTCATAATATAGTAAAGTGCATTCAAAATTAATAACTTGTTATTAAACACTACTCTTAAGACGTATCAACATTGAAATTCAGGTACAGGTCGGGAAGAAGTTTATGTCTGATGTCAGAATTGACACCACAGCAGACATACTGTTCTGAGCATTCCGGCTATAGGGACATTCTGGATTGCTTACCATATCCTAAGGTGTCCCCCAAGGATATATAAATGACTGACTCTTTAGCTTTTGCTACAACCAAGAAACGACTTCAGTTCTTCAGTTGTATCTTAGGAATTCATAAAAAAAAGGAGAAATCAGACTCTGGGTAAAAGCCAATTGATGAGTCCCTGTAATTTCATAAGGAACAACTTGTTTTTAATCAAGTGCTTTGTGGTATAATAAATTTTGTATAAGGCTGGCTTGCTTATTTATCTCACCTGCTACCCTCAAAAGCAGAGCACAACTACTTGAGATACGACTTCCTCCGGGAGCCTGCCAAACTCCACTGCTCCATGATCTTCCAACTCTGGAGCTGAGGCTCCTCTCTTCTGCCTTCTGGCTGGAAGCCTGACATAGTTCTAATGCAGCCAGCTATCTTATTTGCATATTAAAAAACCTCATCACTGGTGATGATCAGTTCTAAGAAGAGCTGATAAAAACTTTGAAGGTTAGGGAATGCCTGCACCCATTTATGAGCCATTACTTCAACAAGAGAAAGGCTTGGTTGTTACTCTGTTTTGTTCTGTTCTTGCATTTTCTTTTAAGGTTTGGCAGTTCTTCAAGACAAATGTTTCTGCCACACCAAGGTAATAAGCCCCTTTAAAAAAGCAACCGACATCAATAGTATCTTTTGGAGCTTGCGGAAGTTTTACTGGTGACTCCAGAGGAATCAGAACAAGATCAGTGTTGAGTAGTTTTGGAATCACACCCTGAAAGTAATAAAGGCAAATATTAGGTCCCACAGCAAGATCAAAGAATGTATGTACCTAAGTCCAGTTTTCTTAAAACATTTTTGCATTCCTTTAGAATTGTTTTAAAACATAGAGAAGGAACAATTTGTGCTTTGCCATTTGTGCTTGATAAACCTGAAAAACAACATCATTTCAATGATGATTGAGAGCTAGGTACCAAGGCAGCTTCATTAAGATAGTCACCCAAATTTTGCTTTATTTTTCCTTAATTGAAATGGAGCAGAGTGCAGTTGGGCTGTATTTAATTTAATAAACATAAGTCCCCTTCTACAGGAAGCTGAATTCCATCTCAATACTGTTCATGAGTCCTGTGAAATTTGATTGAAATAGCTAATCCAAACCATTTCTGTCTTCGCAACTTGCATAGGTGAAAATCTAAACCCCATTATACAGAAAGCTAACAAATGGGTAAAATGGTTTAACAGGGGTATTAACGCTGTGGAAAACAAAGAATTCAGGTACAGAAGTCACTATTTAACATAGCTCTGTGTGTGTGTGCACGTGTTATGCACACGCGGGGGGTGGGGGTGTGTGTATGTGTATATATATATATATATATATATAAAGCCTTCAAATGAAATCACCTATATGTTAAACCTTATTACTACCTGTCAAGAGGTAGGAGAAAGGGAATGTGCTACACTGGTGGTTTACAAAAGAATTAAGACAAATTATTTGTACTGGTGCAGAAAGGACTTGGAGAAATGAATACTGAATTATAACCCTAGAATGGAAATCAGTATAGAGTATCATTAAATAAGGTATATGCTTCTCAAATTTGGCTCACATGTCACTTTTCATAATCTGCTAGTCAGTGTGGGTGCTTGCTGGGCCCAGCTTTGCTATTTTTCCACTGCTGTAAATGATGCTCAGTGTAATACAAAGTCTTTGGTACTTTTCTGCATAGACTGTGACTCATGTTTTTTTGGATCTAGCATATCTATATATTTACTGTTTATTTTGCATGACTGTATTAAATTGGCTGAAGTCTCAGGTGTCTCCTATCAAATGTAAATCTTGGCTAAGTCCATTGGAACTGAGTGAGTACACGTTGCTTGGCATTACTGAGAATATCCTAAGGGCAAGAAATGTCAAGGAAAGCCCTCTGTGACTTTCCATGTCAGAATATCTTGAAAAGAGTGAGTGGGGTTTACTGCTTATCTAAAAACTTTTACAGGAGAGGTAGGAGGTCTGTCAGAGAGGCTGCATCAATCTGGGAATGTTAACCATTGAAACCTTTTGTGTCAAACTCAACAAAGTCCGTACTAGTAGTAACTTAGAAAAGTCTGGGTGAATGTGTGATCATGTAAGACTTAGTTAAGTAAATGCATTGGCCTGTGCGCCGTGTTTAGCCATGACTGGCAGGACTGGAGGGTAGCTTATGTCCCAGGAATTGTTAGGGCTGTTTCGCTGTGACCACCTTGGTAGTGCTCCCTGGCAGAGAGTATTTCAGGGACAAAAGGCTGTGAACTGCCATGAGTGTCAGAATCAGATACTTCACCATTCCAGCAGGTCCTAAAGCCTAGAGCACAGTTTGGTGTTTGGGCATTGCTCGCAGACATCAAATCCCCCACAAGGTATCTGCATGTCTGAAAGAACAAGGGCCCACGTTCAGAGAAGAGCCCAACGCTTGCCTGGCTTTTGCCGATGCCAGAGTGGACTCCAGCAGGTCGATACAAAGGCGCTGCCGTACCGGGAGCCCCTGCGCATCAGCCTGTGTGTGCGCTCAGGGCTCAGCCCTGCTCCTTGTTCATCTTCCCCCGCAAGGGAGCTGACACTGTGAGCTGCCCATGCCGCTCTCTTCCCCAGCCAGACAGAAGAGCTGATAATGGTCCCACTTCAGGGATAATTTCACTTGCAACCCTCCCTGCTGCTCCGAGGCAATCAGCAGAGGAGGAAGACAAAAGGGCGGAGTGAAATGAAGATGCTTTGAAATAAAATCAGTCCCCTGCCTCTGTGCTTGTTTCATACCTTGGATTTGCCAACTCTGGCAATCCCCTTCATTTACATCAGTGCTAGACAGAAGAGAATATGGCAAATAACTCTGGGAATAAAGCTTTTCTGATTCCCTTCTTCGCAGGCTTTCATTGTCAAATCACTGTTAAGAAGCCAGTTGAAAAGGCCATGGTGTCTTAACCACTATGATAGAAATACTGCAGACATATGAATCCTAAGTGCTGCTTCTCCTTTTTTCTTTTTCTTTAACCTGAAATGCATTCTATCCATTGCTTCATGTTCTGATCAAATGCATGCAGAAAAGCTCATGTTAGAGGCCTTTGAATTACACGGTCTTACTGTTAAGATGAATACAGGCGGTGGCTGCTGGTGCAGAGCTCAGCGTGTACTGATGAAATGTAATAAACATATGTTGTACCAGGGACCATACATACTTCAACTCTCCGAGGACAGATACCTCTGTGCCTGGCATTTTGACTCGTACGTTGAAATAATGCTAGTATTTACTGTTTGCAGAGCCTTCTCATACTGGTATCTTAGAGCTGAAGCTTTTACAATTAATTGTAACTTGAAATCAGCCTTCTCTTTCATTTACCTGGTATCAACACTATCAGCCTGGGGTATTTAGTCTGGACACCCTGTAGTGGGAATCTCAAAAGTGCTTAATTGTCGAAGGAACAAAATTTTCCCTGTAGGTATATGTTACTGAATTTCTTTCTGCAATGCTGAAAGTCTGTTCTCTCTCCTCCCAAAAATAAGCCATGAATTCAACAATTAGCCAAAGCACACTAAAGCCACACTTTGCAAGAGCATATTCCCCTGTTACCACAACTACTTGTTGGATTTAGTCCCTTAACTAAAGAGCTGGAGCTCTGCCCTTCAGAGCTAGAAATCTGAGGTGCAGTTCCCAGTGACAGTGCAACAAATAAAGCAGGAAATAAGGATTAGACTTCTTGCCTAAAATGCCTCTAGATTGGTAGACAACTCCTCTCTGACAAGCTTCAGGGAAATTCCAGTGAAAACCTGACTGCTTTGATCTGTGTCCTCAGTGTTCTCCTTGGTTTTGTTGTTAGCAGGAACTGGACTAGCCCTCTTTGTGCCAGGTGAGCTCTTTTGCAGGATTTGACAACAACTGCAGTATAAAATGAGACTTTTCAGTGGAGTTTTACTTGGAGATTTTGTTTCACAGAGAAGCATGAAGGCTTTGAATTACTACATTGAGGTTGCTTGCATAGCTAATAGCATAGGTTCAAGTAAATCAATAATGCATTTAAAAATACTGAAACTATATGGATGCGATTTCGTGATGGAACTGATAACTGGGTAATAAAGATTTAAAAATTACTTTCCATTTTTAACTTTTAAAAAAATGCTGCTTTTCAAAAAATGACTCCAGAAAAATGCAGGACTGCATGTTGATGTGTGCCCAGAGTTGTGAAAACTGAACTCTGTGAAAAATAAGTCTATTTTAAAGTATTCTCCTGAACAGAAATTTTTGCTCAGACTCTGAAGTGCAGTGAGATCTGTCAAAAAATTTCCTTTGACTTGGTCTGGCTTTTTGACTGAGTTCCTGTCAGCTGTGAAAAAAGCTGGAATTTTTGGCAAGACATTTTTTCAAGCAGAGCTTCAGTTACTTGCTATTCATAACATAGTACTCCTCTGTCATTGCTTTGTATCTAATTGCTCCTGGTAATGTAAGAACAGCCAAGTTCTGAGCAGTGCAGAAGTTCTTATACATTGTTGCATGATATATAGGGAGAAAAGGCTTGATCTTCAGCTGTGTACCTGTGATTCAGTAAATCTCATGATGTATTCAAGGGAAACACTGCTTTAAAATGTCTTCCCTCTTTTTTACCTATTGATTCCTAGATTTTTCAAGAGCAAAAAAAGCCTTGAAATGTTAGTAGCTCTGATTTCCTGTATGTGGAGGTCCTGAAGTACCATCTTGCCTGGTGTTGAGCTCAGTAACTTTGCTAACCACAGCATATCTTCCAGCCCAGCTTTGAGTTTCAGAAGCAGCCCCGGCCCCGGCGTGGCTGGAGCTCTCGCAGCCACTGGATGGATGAGCGTGGGGCTTCGGTCCTCTGCACACTCCCCTGGCACTTGTCTGGAGCTTTGCAGGAGCGCCACCGTCCCTTAAGAAGCTGGTCACTTCCCTAATATTAAAAGAAATAATACTAGCTGCCTCTGTTTCTAATTTGAGCAGTTTTAAATTGCAGATGTTGTTGCATCTTATACCTTTTCCAGCTAGCTCAAAGAGCTCTCTTTACACCAGCATTTTCTCCCTGCAGAAATGGCATGTACTGTGTAATCAGCTCACCTCCTGATCTTTATTTCATAAGATAAACAGGTAGAGGGTCTCTCATCGCTCACAGTGAGGAGTTTCTTTCCAGCTCCAGAATAATTTTAGTTGATCGTCCACGTAAAATACCTGTATTTTTTAATGTGCTTTTAGAAGGCAGAAACCAAAGTGTGTATAGCATTTTACTACTGATTTAACCAATATCCTGTAGAAGTAAAAATTGTATCACTTCTGTTTCAGCGTCACATGAAGAACCTGGTATTCAGACAGTTCTAACTGAACAGTTCTGTGTGTTTTAGAGACTCCCTGATTTCCAGAAAATGTAGCCTATTTGCTTTGCTTTATTCTGAAATATGCAATCTTATGTTTGGCTGTATAGAAGACATTTGGTGTGAGTGACTCCAGCTTACGCGCCAGCCTGGCGCTCTCTCTAATTCTGGCTGCTCCTCACTGTCATTTGCTGGGATTTCAGTCTCCCTGTCATCTGTATGTTTTATTGCCTGGGTTTTTAAAATAATTTCTAAACCTTTGGCTAGAATATTAAAGAGCATCAGTCCTGCAACGATCCCTGGGGAACCACACCCCAATTGTATTATAATTGCTCATTTCCAGCTACTTTTGGAGAGCCCCCAATTAGCTGGCTCTTTATGCATTTTTCATGTGTTTTATTAATATTGAAACATAGAGACAAATCTAATTAAATGTTTACCATTTAGCCAGTTCCTTGCATTTTAATTAAAGGAACAGAAAATGGACTAGCCAGCTGCACGGTTGCTCACGAAGTCAGAGCTCTGTTCTCCTGGTGCAGACAATCCAGGCTGTGATTGAGCTTACCTGGGTGCAGATGTGTTTGGAAGCATTATATCTCAGTTTGACATTCTAGTCTCTGTATAGTATGTATTTGGTTGATGTGAGTCAGTGCTGGCTCCAAATATTTTTTTTGTTTTTTTCCTTTCTTTATTTTTTCTGTTACACTGTCTCTGTGAGTTTGCTTTGTTTAGGTTAACCTGCTACTTCATAGGCCTTGGTAACTGCAAGTTTTCCACATGCTGGCAAGAGGAGTAACATGGTTCACAGTTTCTAAAAAGATACTTCTTTAAAATACTGCAGAAATGGGAACAATTTGGTAGAAACTTAGCTTAGTAGAAATGCATCTTTATGTCAGACTAGTTTAAGGCCAAAACCTCCTTACATTTTCTTAAATTTGTATGGGAGACAATCAACCACGTGCATACATGTACATCCTTTTCAGCATCCACAGCATATTCTTGTAGTGTGTTTCACAAAAAGCATAACTAGATATTTGCATGGAATTTTATATAAGTCATAAGCTCTGTTCTCCATTGGGTGTTAACAGTCTGTGTTTGCAGTTGCTGGCGAGGGATGTAGGTGAATTTGTGTGCGGCCATTTGTTGCAGCTACAGAATGAGCCCTGACAGGTAGCCAGCCCACTGATTTAATGTTCAGTAGTGACCTTGTAATTCTTTACAGAGCACAGTAACTCATTTTTTGTACCAGTAGTTGCAATATTAGAAAAGGATCACTTTCATACCTGGTGACTTATCTGTCAATTTATACTCAGGTCAAACCACTGGGTATTTAATTCTGAAGTGGGTATGTGATAGTTACGAAAAATAGGGGGTCCTCAGGTCCTTACAATCTCTCCCAAAAGTCCCAACCTTCCACTAGTTCTCAGTTATGCTGTGACTAAATTGTATAAAATGGTACACATGTGCACACCAGTTTCTAGCTGGACCATCCAAAACACTCTTGTGCAGGACCAGGCCTGCTACCACTGGGAGCCACACTGGTGAAGTGGGGAGTGAAGTGGATCAGAGTGGGAGGGAGGATGCAGTCCTTTCCCTCGGGCGTAAAAGTGCCATTGGTTAGTAAAGTTTTAGGAGAGCTGAATGCAGTGTAGATATAAGTACAAGGAAAGCTTTCCTTTAGAACAGTGGATGTTCCTGTAACGGGAGACAATTATGTGTAGATAATGAATACATGTTGTCATGGTTTAACCCCAGCCGGCAACTCAGCCCCCCACAGCCCCTCCCTCACTCCCCCTCAGTGGGATGGGGAAGAGAATCCAAAGGGTCAAGGTGAAAAAACTCCTGGGTTGAGATAAAGACGGTTGAACGGGTAAAGCAGAAGCTGCGCACACAATCAGAGCAAAGCAAGGGGTTCACTCCCCACTGCCCAGGGGCAGGCGGGGGCTCAGCCATCCCCAGGGCAGCCGGGCTCCCTCACGGGTAACCGTGACTTGGGCAGGCAAACGGCATCGCTCCGAACGTCCCCCCTTCCTCCTCCCTCCCCCAGCTCTAGATGCTGAGCATGACCCCACAGGGGCTGGGAGATCCCTGGGGTCAGTTGGGGTCAGCTGTCCCGGCTCTCTCAACCCCCCAAAAAACCTTGTGCCCCCCCCAGCCACTCGCTGCCGGGTTGAGAGGCAGAAAAGGCCTTGGCTGTGTGTAAGCGCTGCTCAGCCACAACTGAAACATCCCTGCTTATCAACAGTGCTTCCAGCACAAACCCAAACCATGGCCTCATACCAGCTACTATGGAAAAAATTAACTCTATCCCAGCCAGAACCAGCTAAATCAAATCCCCAGCCCTCAAGTACCAAGACACAGGTGAGATAACCGCATTTAGTCCAGTTACTGCTGAAAGATACTGTGTGCTTTTTCAAAGCACAAGGATTTTGCTCTACAGAAGGCCAGAGTAACAGCAGTATATTTATGTATGCTAGCGAAAAGAAAAGAGGGAAGTGACTAATTCATGCTTAAAGCCAACTTTCAGAATAGCTGGTGTATCATTTCTGGTGTACATCTAAATTGGAAACTACCTACGGAGAAAATGGCATTCTAGAAAGTATACCCTGAAGACATTTGCTATTGCAGTGTTTGTTAAATTATAACCTTTCATTGAGGTTATTACTTGAAGTTCAATTAACATTTTAAATGTATGTTTGGAGACCAGCGAATGGGGCCTCCACAGACAGGTGGTCTCCATACAGAATATGTTCCCTGCAGCCAGTGTCACCATGGCAAAGGCAGGAGGAGAAGCTGTTCTTTTCGATAAAAAGCCACAAATAACTAAACCATTTTGTGAAAGCTCCTTCCGTATGGAACACACTTCAAGGGCTTGCAGCATTGCATTTTAGCAACAGTTACGGTTTCATGGATATCTCAGTTGGAAAGAAAATTTATATCAGAGCTGAATATAGACAGCCAGAAAGTCCCACAACTGCCTTTTGTTTAGCATATGTGGAGGTTGCTTTTCCTACCATTAAGGAATCTCTAGCCAGGACAATTTATTTATTTACCTGAAATTGAAAGACAAATATAATAACAGAAGACGTTTATTTTAAAGAATAGTCTTTTCCAACCATATGTAACTGAAGATGGAGGAATACATGAAATCCAGTGATACAATGAAGTTGTTCTGCATTCGTATGGCAAGCTGAACTGCTTGAAGTTGCCTGTAATGTTTTTCCTCAACCCAGAACAGTGTGTTTTGAATAAAGGGAATCAGTTTAGTTTCCTAATAAATACCTTCAGCCAGCATTTTCAGAAGGGATTTGTCAATTGGTGAATGCCCTTGAAACAGATTTGAAAGGCAGGCAGACGTGGCATTTAATGGAAATACAATGCCTCTAACAGTTGAGTTTGCTGAATAAAAAGTAAGTAACAAACACAAGTATACCTAGCTAATACAAATAAATAACGCCGTGAGGGACAGAACTCCTTAGTCTGCCAGAGCCTAATCCAGGGACCTAGCAAGGGAACTGTTACAAGGTGGGGGATCTTTAGGAGTTGTGAACACAGAAAGGGAGGCACTGAGAAAGCCAGCATTAACAGTTTCTGAAGAACCTCTGATACGGGCATCTCTTTGCAGTGAAAAATATATTTTTCAAAAAGATAAACAAAAAGTATCCAGTCCCCAAACCAACTCCCTCCCTGCCCAAGTGCTGACCTGTTTTACTGAGTATTTTCCTTCTTTCTTACAGCAGCTACAGGGTGAAAGTCACTCACCAAGTGGCACAGGTTACCATGCTGATGTATAAAAATATTACAAAGTGGCACTAGTTCGATAGCTACAGAACTTAAGTAGTGCACCACATAGTAGCGTGTGGCAACTGTTGGTAAATGCTTATCTTTTAATGGCAACCTGTGTGTGTATAATGTATTACTGTGTACCACCTGTTTATAAACAGATTGGCGTTTAAGCAGTCTATTGCACAAGGGAGAGACTTTAGGTTTAAATGAAAGCATCCCTTTCCATTATAAGCAGCTTACTTTATCAAAACCACCAGTGTCTCCTGAAAGTAGGAAATAGACCCCAAATAGTCTGAATATTTAAAATATTCTAATTGAATGGTAATTGGCAGATTTGTAGTGAGTGGCTGGGTGGGTGGAATTGGTCTTTCACGGCAAGCTCCAGCTGCTCTAGCTAGCTGCCTCTGTAGAGCTGCTTAGGGAAAGAGGAAGAAAAGAAGGACTATAAAATCAGCCACTTAGTTGCACCCCTTGGTTCTTGAAGCTGCTGTGTGCCTCCCACCCTCCTGGAGTTGTCTGTTGTTAGATCTGCAAGACGCGTGTCCCAGCCACCAGCTCGGAGCGGGCTTGCTCGAGGACGGCGGGGGTGCAGTGTTGGGGCGATCCAGCCACTGTTGGGATGGGCTTCTCCCAACAGACTGCGATGTTGTTTGCATAAAACACAAACCCACCCCAAGCCTTTACTGCTATCATAGCTGCATTTTTTGTAAAGGATTTTGATACACATGCGTGTTTTGGCAGAAATTCTCAGAACTGTCACCTGTCCTGCTTTTGTGGACAGGCTGGCTAAAGAGCTCTGGCCACTGATCTGCTCAAACTCAGAGCTCTTTCGGGGGCTTCTCTCTGATCCCTTCACACCTCCTTGCAGGAAAGAGGAGGACAGTGCTGTGGCTTCAAATGAAGCTGAGTGACTAGAATGGGAAGTTTCTGTCTGCTAAGCAACAGACAAGATGACAGAAGTATCAAAGCAAAAAAGAAGATTGTATCTTATGCTTCTGCGGTCCCTCACACTTTTGTCCTTGTGTGTTGGATCTCCACATTCATATCTCCTTGGGCTAGTGTTCAAAGGAGCCGTCACATCTCAAAATCTTTCTGGTCCTTTTGTAGGAACTTGTAATTTACTTTCAAAAACTCATAGAAGCCACCATCAGTGAAGTGTTCTGGCATAGGGGAAACATTGGGAATATTTGCAGAATAACATACTTAATTCAGGGGTTTCAAGTAGTTTTATACAAATTGCTACATACAAAAACAACTTCATACTGAATTCATTGTATTACACCTACAAGGTAATCACAGAATGTCCAAAGCATCACCTCTGTGCAGATCACTGATAGCTGAAGATTATCCAGGAAATTGCAGTCTGAAATTTGTTTGTACGATTATTTTCATTGAATATTTGTGTATAGCAAACGCTGAATCTAAATATCAGAGTATATGCCCAAGCATTGTTTTCTAACAGAGAAAGGGCTTCTGTTGTCTACGTATCATTTTGTAATAATAAGTTTTGTTTCAAATAGCCAGAGACAGGTTTTGAATAAGCAATTACATTTGAATAACCATATTATTATACTTATCCGAAGTTTGTTTAAAACCAAACTCCAGATTTCATGGGAATGGGAAGTTCCTTTTTAGTATTTCTGTCTAGTTGAGTCAAAATTCACTTAAAACTTTAGCACACCTAACTGCGTGCAGCCAGACTCTAGGAATATTACATGGCATCAAGAAAAACTAAAATTAATTTTAAAAGCTACTTCAATTTTGACTTCTCATTTCCTTTCTTTGGCGTTATTGCTTTGTTTAAAAAATGAAAACCATATACACCTCTGTTCGAACTTTTACTCCTTTGGCAGCATTACAGGAACATTATTACAGGACATTATTTTGACTTATGTGGTGTTGACTGACTTGATCTGTTTGAGGGGTGGAGGAATTGATACTAAACAAGCACAAGAACACCCCTAGATTTGGCACTTACTTTTCAGTGTGTCTTTGAGTCTGTTGAGAACCTCCTTTGAAAAATCACCTCTAACAGTGTCCAAAAAAGAAACTCGTATCTGCATCCTTCAGTCCCCAGCCAAGATTATGCATTGGGCAATAAGTCTGCTGCTGCACCAAAGGACAGGTCTAATTGCTGAGCTCAGTAAAGTTGCTGCTGCTTGGCTTGCTTGTGTTTTTTAATTTCATGTGTTGTTACACCACAAACAGAAGCACCTGTTGCTGTGAGCCAGAATAAAAAGCACCTGGGCTGAGAGCTAATGGGCAGTTCCTGAGGGCAAGGAAGGGTGAGTGGTTTGCAGGGTTAGGCATCATAATGGCTGCTTCTTAGAGATGAAATGCATGCGCTTTTGGACACCCCTGTGCAGAGGAGGGAGCCTATTAAAATAGTACCTGCCAGGAGCAAACTGGGGGAAATGCTGAAATTAATATAAAGTCATAGAAGATGTTGGAATTTTATGGTCTCTGTCTGCTGGGAATCTGCAGTGCTGACTTGCCGGTTGCCTTCCCCTCACAGACCTGTCTTCTGCTCATGCTCAAATTTCTTTAGTAAGAAGGACTTCTCTCCTCTTTTATGAAATACCTTAGCAGCTTAGGAGTTCCCCAGGATGTAGGGGAGCAGGGTTTAGTTTCCTACCTTGCCTGAATGCATTCAAATCTGTACCTCCTATCTCCCACCTCCCGGTAGAAACTGCCCAGATTGATCTGAGTTTTGTATTCCTTCTGTTGAAATTCTGAGTATTAAGTAGTCATCAGGTAAGACACAGAAATACTCCTAGGGGCATGGATTGATATGTAGATGTACCCCTTCTCCAGTGATCATAACCACTGAGCTGTGGGGCTAAAGCCCAAGAGTGGTTGCGTGCTGTGTCCAGCTCTCTCCCTTCAGGGCCAGTGAGCCCACGTGTTGCTGGGAGAGCTGCCATCGATCGGCAGGGATGGCTGCCTGCTCTGTGCTCTCCCCATCCAAAGACCAGCCTGCAGACTGTTTCTTGGGTTGCTGTCCTGGGAGGCGAGAGCCTTCATCACAGTAAGCAAAGGGGAAAGAGGGATGTATAACCCCACATCCTAATTGAGTGTTAATGTCTACAGATGGTGGAACATCACCATCTCCTTCAGCGCAGAGGAAAGGGAAAATAAGAGCTACGCCTGTGTTTTGAAGGGGCCTGGGTAGGTTGCGATCTGTGTGCTTTGAGGATGGTCCGTATGAGGGAGGGTGTTTCATTTTGACCCCTCTTAGACAGGGAGCAAGCTGCTCTGCTGTTCAGGAACGGAGGTCCTGCTGCAAGTGTGTGAAGATAGGCAGTCATCTGTGGCTTACTGGAGGGGAATATATTTTTTTAACAATAATGGTTACAAGGAAGGACTCCTGAGGGCTTGTTGTTCTTGATGAGCCTGCCAAGCAGCAGGTATGACTTGACCTATTCTTTTAGACTTGCAGCTGTGTCTTCCCATTTGCTCAGGATCCTTGTGTGTGTATGTGTTCAGAAAGGCATTTGATGCTGATTGGAACTAATTCTCCACCACCATGGGGGGTATTCACTTACATTGCTCTGTGCTAACAGCTATAAGCAGTGATAATTAATAGCTCCTAATTGCTTAATCAGTGTAAAGTTTTAAACTATGTCATATCTAAAGGTTTTTATGTTGTGTGGATGACTAAACCCTCAATTAATGCATCGAGTCATACAGCCTTAGCAGTGCTGTCTGTTCCAGGCAGAGAAAAATAACCAGTGTCTTTATTACCCTCTTCAGGTCCCTTTCTGTAGTTGTTACTGTGGCCTGAAGACATTTTTCTGTAGCAGCTGAAGTAACATTACAGTGAACTTCCTATCAGCTCAGAGATGTCAGCGATAGATATGAATCCACCGGACTGAGCCCGTTTGGTGCTGCTGACATGATCTTCTTGACTTTCCATTTATTCCTTTACCTCTGGTGGCCAGTCTCTCTTAAAATCAAAACTGTCTGCCACCAGCATATCTAGCAATTCTCTTTAATTCTGCAGTTCTCAACAGATCCCTGTGTGCACACAAGGGTTGTCTCCATCCCACATTACTCAAGAAAATGCATCCCCCGTTGGTATTCATTTTTTTGTTTTCTTCGGTGCTAGTTCAGTTTTATCTCTATTCCCTCTCTCGGCTCTCCCTCGCACTGTCCCCGTATCTCTCCCTGTGTCTGTCTTTCAAGGCGTATCTCTTGGATTGTTTTCACTTCCCAGACCTATTTCCTATGCCAGTTTCTTTTCAGTCTGTGTCTCTTCTTATCTACTGAGAAAGATGAGGGGAGGATAGAGGTGTTGAATGGCAGAGCTGGAAGTCCCTATGGGAAGCGATCGTTAGCGGGGGTTTGCTTCCACTGTTATTGAGCCCCGGTGGTTCCCCTAGGCTGATGCACACACCTGGCAGTGAGGGGGTGAGCGCTGGGAGGCTTTGACTTATGGATGGTGGTAGCATCCAGAAAAGGGGCTGTGCTTTTCCTCACTGTAAGTCTTCATCATTGATGAACACTATGTGATTTTTCACTGTAAAGAGATCCTGTTAATATTTGTGCATGGAGGCTTCGCAGCAGAAGCGACCGTACAGATACCGTACAGAAAGGTCAGTTAAAGTATTGCCATTTACCACAATAAAAGTAACAATATCAGTGCAGGTACAGCTTGTTAAAGAAAAGCTTGAATTTTATGGGAATAATCCCATGTTGGAAAACTATTTGGTGATACATCCTGAGGAGAACTCATCTGACATCAGTGAAAGCAACATAGTTTGATAGCAGTAGAGGAATTGACCCATAGATTTCTGTATCCCATAATGCTTCTACAGAGAGGAAACAAGCACTAGCTATTTCTGTAAGACGCTTTCTTGTTTTACTCTCTTGCGACATGTGTTTCTCCTGCCATAAAAAAAGGAAATCCTGAAAAGTGTGAGTCTCTGTTAGGTAATTAACTTTCAAATCAGTAGAAGATATCTGAAGGCTAGCACAGGGCTGGTAGAAAATGCAAAATGATTTTTACTTAACAAAGAAGTGTGAATGAATGAATGTGTGACAATAGGAATAGTCAGACAAGGACACAGAAAGCATTACAGCCTGATAAAGGCGGAACAATCCATCACAACAATAGTATCTTTAATTCTTGTTAATACCGTGCTGTAGTGTTTGAATTATATTTTGATTTTTTTATCTCTTCATACATAAAACTAAGGAGCTTTAGCTGCCTAGAAAAACAGCATGCAAGCGTATTTAAACGTCCTGTTCCATCTAAGCAATGGAAAGAAGAGACTGAGGCTCTTACCACAGAGTATACCTGGAACTTCTTGGGCCTTAGGGCTAGTTATGTCTAAAAATATCTGTATGGCATCTCTAACATTTTTGCAGGAATGAATTTTTAGGTGAAGGATGAGTTTATAAATAGCTTACAGAATTTAATAAACGGTTTATAGGTGTTTTGATAGTTAATTATTTTAGATTGTTAGATAAGTAAAAAGGCTGCTTATAACCATGGCTTGTAACCATCAAAGCCACATTATTTTGGCTGCGTTTATTCACACTTCAGTATCAGTATGTTGCAGATATGCTAACATTTGGTAATGATTTATTAACCTGATAGAAACCATCTGTAAACGCAAGCTTTGTGCAGAGCGAGACCATTGCTTCTCTTATTTCTGCTTTCCTTCTCCTACTGAGAGAGGTCTGCTCGAGGCAGCTGGCAGAACTGATGGGGAAGAAGCAGTGTTTCTTCTGTGTACTACACTGAGCTTAGAGCTAAGAGGAGGACTTCATTTTTCTTGTCTTGTCAGTAACTTAATCCTTGGTGGTATTACTGTTCCTGAAATAATCATGTCAGTGTGGAGCCTAAGGAAAGCCCTTCTCAATTTTCAGGAAAGCACAAGGATGAAGTAACCTTGGGCTTTCCCAAGCAAGTCAGCAAATGTTTTCTGCTGGTGACTTTCCCTGGCTGGGAGAGCAGAAACATCTCCTGCAAATAAAACTCTATCCTGGAAATTAAAACAATGATGTGCTGCACCAGAGTCCACAGTGAAGATCTGCTGTGGTAGTACTGGCCAAGGGAAGTCAAGCTCAGGAGATGAGCCATTGGTTTTCTGCGTAGAATTTGCCAAAGCAAAATTAATTCTCATGTTCCAGTGGGAATCTGTCCTTTCTAAACTTAGATTTCCTAACAAACCCTGTAAAAATTAGATAAGCCTCCTTTTAACTCCTTCCTTCTTCCTCTGCAATCTAATGAACAAAATGTCAGTGGGTGTGCAAAACAAGGCCACTCTTCATAAGCAGAAACATACTCTAGCATCACAGCTGTAATGGGGCAGGAGACTTTTCCAGGTTCTTCCTTTCCTTATCTCACTTAGAAAAGAAAAATGGTTTTTCTTATGTGTCTTCACTAATATGCAAGAATTAATTGAATGGGCGAGGTAGTGCTTACAAGGTAAAGACCTGCAGAATTTTTTTTTTTTTTGTCAAATTCCATCTAATTCTTTAATTACTCTTTGATTGTAATAAGAATGTATGTGATGAGTTGTTACAAATGGGCTGTTTTACTGCCGCTGAGTGTTCCTAGGTCCCACCTATTGCCACCGGGACTTTAGGACACTCAGTGTCTTTTGATGCCAAGGACCAGGGGAGGAAATCATAGGAGGGAGTTCTACCTCCACTCTCTGCTGCTTCAAAACAGAAGGAAGAACGTGCCTACAGTTTCATGGTTTGCCATTTCTTCATTAGTTATTTCTTTTAGCCCTTACTGCTGTATGTTGGAGGGGTTTAGCATATTTTAGAGACACGAGGAATAACAGGAGTAATTTATTTTATGCCACAAATTGTTTGATAATTTTTTCTCAACTCTTTTGGCTCACTACAATCTAAAAATCCTAAGAAATATATACAGAAAGATCTGTGAGAAGCAGTATAATTATTTCAGGGACCTTGTCAGTCTTAGGACCAATAGATTTATTATCGTTTAAGCCTGACATACAAATCTAATCATGAGACCTGTTCCTCACATGAATGCTCCTTATGCACTTACTACTTATGTTGACTTCCATGGCACTATACTTGTGTTAGATTTACAGAGCTGATCTTTAATGGGTAGCGATCTGTCCTTATTACAGTGGGGGAAAACTGAGTTATGTGACAGCAGAATCCGGACCAGTTCATACTGAAAGCAAAGAAAGTTATTTTTCTTTTTATACAAACAAACCAATATAGACACACTATTTGGAGGGAGGGTTTGGTTTTGTTTTGTTTTGTTTTTAGTTCTCAGTATATTTGACCTTCAAAAGGACATGTAACAGTACAATTCAGAGGTGTGCTGCCTACAAGTTCTGCTCCTTGTTGTGTTTGTGCAGCTGAGAAAAGTGAAAACAATAAAACAGACACTCTGAGTTCCCAATGAGAAAAAAGGAAACCGGCAGCCTTTTCTTGCTTTGTTGTTAAATATCTCTATTTAAATGCAAATGATCATCTGACACCGCCAAAGTCATGTACAAGGAAGCAGGCATACAAGTTTAAAAATTTTTTAAAATGATTTTTGAAGAAGCTGGATTGCTTTTATTTCCAGGAGAAGTAAAGGTGGCTGAATACATTTTTGGTTGTGTACCGAGGATCAGCTCAGCACCTAGGAGTTTCAAATATGAAGATTTCTGTTTGAAGTCTAGCTTTTGCAGAAGAGTGGGCAGACTCTCTAGTTAGAGATCTCTTGGAGGATGTCTGAAGCTTCTTCTGTTATCTCACTGCCCATATTGCAGTGGAGGCCCCAGTGCATACATTATATTTTGGAAGGGGCTAGAATCCAGGGACAGGAAGGGGAAGAAGCAGCTGAACTGTTGCCTTATTCTGCCTCGGGAATATGTGGTTACAAGTGATCCGTGCGGTGCTTTATACTGCATCTAGCTCCAAGGCTTCTGGCTTCCTCCCTAAGCTCCAGACCCCTTAAGCTAGACAGGCATGAGATTTGACCACAAGGAAGGATTGGGCATAGAATAGAGTCTTGCAAGAGGAGGCTCTGTTGGCCATGGTTGTTGTTCCTCCCGAGCTGCCCCAAGCAAGGATGCTCTGGCTCAGGTGAGGACCAAGCAAAGCAAGTGGTGGAAAGGTTGTCTGAATGTGCATCCAGGGCCATACCCTTTCTCCTTCCCACTTCCTCTGTTGGCCAGGGATCACCAGTTTATAAAACCCACTTCCTGGGGATCTTTTTTATTCAGCTGACTGAGCACCAAAATCAACAAACCAACTATATCTTATTGAGCCCTCTCTGTTAAATTTCTTCCTTTAATTTGTTGTTTACCTCACCTTCTTTTCAAACTTCTATTCTTGTAAATCAATATGGATGTATTTGCTTTCTGCACAGGGTTCCAGTAGTCTCTTAATAATCATAATAATCATTATTACTGATTAAAGTTGCATTATTCATGCCAGATGGAGTCCCCTCCCTGTCAGTCAGAATGAGTTTGCATTATGTAGTTATAGTACATTTGTGATCTAAATAAACAGATGGCAGAATGTGACAGCAAATGATGTGCTGGTGATGTCAGCAACAACGCTAACCAAGTACAATTGCTTTAAATGAACATGAATGCAACAAGGAGCTGGTGGTTTTAACAAGGTAGTTGGCATCCAGTGTGGTAATTACCATACAGCACCATCAATAACACCATGAATGCGGTGCGAGCGCTGAGGGAAGAACGCTAGCTTTGAAGAAGTAGTGGCAGAAAGTCCAACTTTACAAGACTGCTACAGTGGGTTTGCTCAGCTGTACAGTGTCTCATACGTATAAGCACACCACTAGCAGAGGAGCGGTGTTTTCTCTTGGGGCGAGCCAACCTTAGCCGAGAGACATTTTGCATTTTCTCCAACGCCATCTCCCATCAGGGTGTGTGGGAAGTATTTGGTTTAGTGTAATGGAGCAGTGTTATCAGCAGCTGCTGTTAATACAGGATTGAAAGGTAGACTTCTGGATCAGGTTCAAAGGGGAGATTTTCTTAATAGAATCTCAGCAGTATTCAGTGATGGATAAAAGTTTAATCAAAGACGAGGTTAGGTTCCTGTGGTCAAAAGAGCAGCAATAAGTACTGTGCACAATGTTTACGTCGGGTTTCTCAGTTCATCCCTTCAGGTCTGGCTGGGTCTAAAGGACTTGGCTGCCTACACCTCAGGCACTGCCACACCTGGGTTTTGGCAGGGGCTCAGGGTGCAGTAGGGCAGGATCTCCAGCTGTGCTCTGGGAGCATTCGGCATTCAGGAGGGAGAAGCACTGAGCAGGAGGGTGACGGCTCTGGCCACGTCAGGATGGGAGCTGTACCCAGGACTGGTGTGGGACTGTCCGAGTGTTTTCTCGAATAATGTAAAATGCATCCAGAGGAGAATGTGCCAGTTCCTCTGCCTGTTTTCTGTTTCCTCACACAGTGGTCAGCATTTAGCCATGAAACGGAAGACGTGAACTCAACTCCCTATTCAGTCCAAGGGCGTTTCAGTCACCAATTACTAGGTAGTTTATAAAAGCTACCATTGCTAACTCTTCCTCTTCCATCTGTATTTTACAATGAAAGCACCTGCAGTTCCTTTTCTCAAGGGACTAAACCTGACAGCATGTGGAATAATGTAGAACATCACCTCTAGGTTTTGAAGGAACATGAGGTTCCTTCAGAAGCACAACCCCAGGCAACTTGAGAGCCAGCAACCAGAAAAGGAAAGGTCCTGTGAGCTTAACTGTTGCTGGGGTTAAGTGGTTGCACAGGGCACATTTCCTTCAGCATGCCATTGGACATGAAGACTATGCAAGCTTTTGGGGGAGAGGGATGGCTTTTAATCCAAGTCATTGACTGTGTCACCCCACTGTTCAGATGAAATTGGACATGAGATAGAAAGACACGTATCCTCTCTAGCACAGCCATCTCTTCTCCTGTGGAGAAGATGTAGGGAGCAATAGGAGTAGCACTGGGTGATGAAATTGCCGATCAGTCCTCCAGACTTGTTAGTCTTTTTTTGTTTTAAATTGTCCCAATCATTATACATAGCAGAGAGATATTTAGGATATAAAGCACTTGGATAAGTAGTCATATTTCATATATGTTTGGCGCCAATTCTGGCTATTTATCTGGGCCTTTTTTACAGGCAGTGTGTTTCAACCTTGGTAAAGCATAAAAGCCCTCCAAAGACAAGATGGACCCTCCTCTTCAGAAGCAGCTGGATGTTGAAGAAATGGAAGGAAGCCACATTTCTAATGTCTCTCTCTTTCTGTCTGTGCTGCAGGTGGTCGATGCCACAAATCCTGCACAGGCCGATGCTGGGGACCCACAGAGAATCACTGCCAGACCTGTAAGTATGCGAGACTCGGAGAAACAGTGGACTAAAGAATTATGGAACAGGGGTACTATTTCTTTTTAACTGTGAAGGGATACTACAAATTCCGGTTTTAGTATAATTCTAAAATGCTTGAATTTTTTTCTGTATGTTTTTACCAAGAGATGATCTGCTTTTTTTCTGCCCATGTGAATTTATGTTTTTCTTTCCTCCCTGCTGCTTTCTAAAAATGCTTAAGATAACTTGAATTTTCAGTTCTTGGCAGCAACATGGAGCATGGCTTCTGAAAATATTGATGGTTATTTTGGAATACACTGAAATTAATACTGCAGGAATAGAAAAAACTACAAGGTATATTTGGAGATCTTTAATGATGGCCTGATGCTGCAAAGTTCCTAATGCCAAAATACTCTTTTAATTTCAGTGGGAGCCTGTGAATATTATCCTGCAGAATTGTTCTCTTTGTAATAACTTCAGAATGTATTTGAGTTGTACTGGAAGAAAGAATAATATTTTTTGTGAAGGAATTAGTAAGTGAAGTGTTTTTCACAGTCTGTCTGTCCTCTTGAATTTAGAGAGCATTAATATGAATAAAAAAGGGACTATATTGAGAGAGTTTCTTCTGTGTGTGCTCTCAGCTCCTTCATGTAGGCACTAAAGAGCTAGAAGTGCCATCACAATATTAGCAAATATAAAAGAGGAGAAAATTGAGAGCTGTCTTTTCCTACAAGTTTTTTTCTTTTTACCCCCTTACGGGAATAGAGCTATCCTCTACATTTCTTTTCTTTGAAATTTAGGAGGGTAGAAGTTGGTTGCATTTACTGGAGTCACTCTTCCTGGGCAATGAACTGGTTGCTGATATCTCCCCCAGAGGGCACTGCTCTAACCTGTGCTTGTTTCCTTGGCTGAGTTGTAGATAGGAGGAAGGGATTGTGATAAATTAACCACTATCAACTGAGCACACCAACTAACTCTCTCAGCTGATGATAGCCCAATGTCATCTGTCTTTATGGTTGGGAATATTACGAACAGTGCAACAATGCCTTTTTTTTTTTTTTTTTTGACTACTTGGAGCAAGAGATAAGAGGACGTTAGAAATGGCAGACAGGCTGACATGAACATTTTATGGCTGAGCCCAAGCAGGAGATCGAAGGCAACCTCCTGTCGGTGGCGAAGCAAGGGGCACAGGCGATGGAGCTGCACACCTGCAGAGACTCTGCACTGCACCAGGCACTGCTTTTTGGTCAGGAGTATCAGCTGATGTTTACACCAATGCTGATGACAGTTACAGCTCTGCTAAAGTTAACATGTTCTTATATTACTGTTTCATATTGAGCTTTATCTGTTGGTATGATTAAAAGGGCTTTAGGACAGGTTGTAGGAATAACTGTATAATGAACCAAGTACAGTGATGTTAAGCAGATTCTTCTGTATCTGAAGTGAGCTAGTACATCTCTCTTCTTTGCTGGCAGTCTTGAAGAAAGCCCCAAAGGAGTCAGTGCTTAGAAAGCCTCCTTACAATAAGGTTATGTGCTGAAGTAGATCATGGAAAGGGACTTAAACCCTAGCTGACCGAATTATTTTATATCATGGTTAGGTTAGAAACAATTAATGCTTGTTCTTCCTCTGTCCTAATGAGAGGCCTGTTTGTTAAAACTAGTAACTTTGTAAGAACCTGGGGTAATTCATCCAAACTTGAATAGACTTATTCAGGCCTTATGTGGTTATCTTATCCAAGAACACTGTAAAACCTTGGTAGTTATATTATGTAAGAAATGATATGATCCTAGTTCAAGCCTCAGCTCCAGCAAGCAGAGACTTCAGCCTTACGTAAAGTCAGAAAGTCCAGCTGGACTCTGTGTGGCTCCAGAAGTCCATGTGGCAGGATCAGCTCCCATGGTCTCAACCTCTACAAAGCACTGCTCTCAGATAAGTGAGCTGATTTGTTGGATTAATGTAGTAACACCAGAGAGAGCAAAACTTATCTGAAGTGTTGTGAAGTCAGAAGCTTAGCAGAGCTGCACGGTAGGTTTGCTCCAGGATTGACAGCTATCTCTCTCTTCACGGTGACTGCCCTCTCAAATCCAAACACTGGGGACAGGCCAAAGGCACAACTGTGGATTTAAAATAATAAACTATGGAGAGACATATGCCATCTAAGTTCCAGGGAGATACACAGATCACACATTTCTAATTTGAAATAGCTACTCTACAACCTTTTACCTTCAAGCACACTGCAGCCTCTGGTTGTCAGGGACAGGAGTTAATTTTATATCATATACTTCCTCTTTGCCTTCCTGACCTCACTGCACCTTGGTCAAACATCAGGATTTGAGGAAAAGACTGAATATTAGGCTGGCAGTGGCCATTTCTTCATTGCACTTCTCAAAATGAGTTATTCTGCTGCAGATGTTTCAAGCAAAGAATATGAGTATAGACTCAAAACATAAAAATACAAGTGGGGCTATTCTTTTGCTGCCTTCATTTCTGACTTTAAAAAACATGCTTGGCTTTCAAGTTCATAAATGTTATTTTTATATCTAAGGTGGAGATAGGACAAATGGTATCACAGAGTGTATACCTTAACCTAGTCACCTTGGGGATGCACATCTTTCCAAAGTGTGTAGAAAAACAATTCAGCAGCACTACATCCCAGCGTCAAACTATTTTGTTCCTAGAAACAACTCAGAGGCATGTCTGCATTTTAATTTCTTTTTTTTTTTTTTTTTTTTATGTAGTCACCGAAGCAAAAAATTCTAATGACCTACCCTCCCAATATAAGATTTAAATTATTTTCCTGGAAAAGGATAAAAACTAAAGATCTTAATCTGTGTCTTTCATTTCAAATTACATATGGAAAAAATCAAAATCCCTTTATTTTTTGCATGTGTATCATCTACCTAGCTGCTTCTTATGTTGCCTTTCAGCAGTGTCTCTCTGTATTTCTAACTCTATCAAACACCACCTGCATCTAACTCTGTCCTAATGTTTCTCTAAATGTGACAAGAAAATTTATGTATTTAAGAAGACAATTAATAGGAAATTTAAATAAGTTGTTCTGTTAGGAGGTAGAGACAATGTAATTTCAGGGTACTGTTTTCTGAAGTTAAAAATCAATTTTTCTTTTATAATTAAAGTATAAGTAAATATTAATTTTGAACATTTAAAAGCTAGATGGTATTCTTTGTTTCAGTGTCAGGAAAGGCTAATGTGGGAATACTTTAAAGACAAATCTATTTTTCAAAGAGTACTGGGCACCTACTAAATAGAATGTAAACAGATTTAAAAAAGCAAAAGAACAAACGCTTTTGGAAGTTACTAATCAAATTTGAAAATCTATGGTTAGGTTGTTACTGTTTTTGCTGTTGATGTCTGTAAAGAGTTTTGGGTTCTTTTTTTTTACTTTTAGTATGAAAAGAAACTGAAACTTTTAAAAATTGAATACATTATTAAACTCACAGATTATGTACTTCATCCTAGAGGAATGTAACTGAAACAAAAGAGAAAAATCTAAATTAAAGTATAGGCCCAAATAAGGGAATGCAAAATGGGCAAATAGCCTTTAAATCAGACCTGAAACATAAACATTCAGCAAATGTGAAATGCTCCATGACTGTGTACGTGTAGAGGAGTTTGGCCTGAGCATAATTGTATTTATACAGTCTTTGTGCAGCTGATGTTGCTGAGAAAAAGAAGGTGCCGATGCAGTAAGTACCCAATTAGAGCAGCAAAAGGCAAGTGGGAGCCTGGTGGGGGAGACAGAAAGAGCTGAACCAGCAGCTTAGATCAATCAGGGTAACCCAGCATTTTTGCTTGGAGCCAGCATCTTTAATTAAAATCCTTGTATTTCTCTAATAACTTTGCATGTTCATAAGACTTTTTCATTGATTTCAGTTACTTCCCATTTTTTCCTTCATAGATTTATAGTGCCTTGACATAATTAAAGATTAAGGGAAACAGTAAGAGAGACTGATTAATTGCACACATATATGAAGTGCCCATTGCACCCTGTCCCCAATGCACCTTATTGCTATATCACAGTAAAATACTAGTAGAGATTGACAGTCAGCGTTCTGCACTCCCCTAGAAACCAGCCCCAATGCATGGCACAGTTTTTCAAGACTTTGGTGTTTGCCACTGTCCTTTGCTGTCCTGGCCCTGACTGTGACAGTTCTGTGCAGCCAAATCCTCAGATTTCTTGAGATTCCACAAAAGATCAGTAGGCATCGGGGTGGGTAGTTGTGCAGACCCTCAAAAAGTCTGTTTTGAAACTTGGGGCCTCAGCTGTGATTAATGAGGGCTCTCCTCACAGCTATGTTGTGTGAAGTAACAAGTATCTAGCGTGTAAAATTCCCCTGGGGTATCAGCCCAGAACTCCTGGATCTCACATGTTTGTCTGCGCTGCAAGAAGTATGTGATGTGAGGGCTCCCGATCACCCCTCCACCAGCTCCCCTGTGAACAGTGTCCACACTAGGTAGCAGGAGGATGAGGCTGGTGTTACTCCACTCTTCTCTCAGCTTTCAGCAGGATTGCTCTCGGTTGATGCTGCCAGTTCACAGCTGCTGCCCAGTTCCCTACCATCTGTCCCCACTTTCTTCTTGGCACCATCTTGAGCCATGTGTCTCCTCTAGGAGCCAGCCCCCAGTGATCTCAGCCTGAACATATAGTTTGATATCTTGGGTAGTACTCTACTTTACATTTCACTCTTTCAGATGTGTCTTGAGTCACAGCTATAAAATCAATTGATTGCATTTGGAGGAAAGTTTGGGGGTAAAAAGCTTGCTATGTTTTTAAACCAGTGCAGCTATGTACATTTTCTGCAGGTTAACCTCATGATAATAATTGCAGGAAGCTGAACTGTTGAGTTACATTTATTGGAATCTGAACAATCAGATTGCTTTGTGACTTCAAATAATGCATAGTATTGCCTATGCTTTGGGGAAAACCCTTCATTGCAAACTGTCTTGAATATGAGTCCTTAAAAAGATTCAGAGGCCACTAAGCTCTTTTCTATCTTGGTGTGTGGTGCCACTGAAGATATCAGACAGGTCCTCCTCAGAGCTGGCACATCAATAGCAGTTAGAATGCGAATAGAGCATGCAATGAACCAGAAGATAAATAGGGTGTGTTGTGGCCTTTTCCTAGAATGAAATGTTGGCATTTCTGTTGGTGGTGTTTGCCTTCCCAGTAAAACAAACAATTAGGGAAGAACAATGACAAACCTTTGCGGTAATTGTAAATTCTGCAAACCACATTGTAACTTCATAGTCTTCAGGAAAACTCAAAATGTTCCGTATCCTGAGGAACATGGTAGAGATCCTCATTAAATTGGTGCCTAATCATAAGAAGATGATGCTTTTTGATGGCACCACGTTTAAGTATTGTGCTGAAAAGGGGGCCATATCCCTCCAGGTCAACCCTGGTGCAGGGGGTGCTCTTGGGTTTTTAAAGAAGGAAACATACTCTGGAATAAATTGTTGTAGTCTCTTAAAAAGTTAGGGAATTTAATGTAACTTTATACATTGCACAAGCCTTACAGTGGGGCTCTAGAGGATGGTGAAAAATTTAGATAATTTTGTCCTAGTCTAATAGTGTGAAAACTGCTGAAAAGATGTCAGTAAATTGCTTAAATCCATTGCTGTTGTTGAGCTCGTTCCCCACCGCTGTTTAAGCTACACAGCCTAGGGAAGAAGTATTATCTGTAGCTCAGCTTGAAAGAAGTGTATAATCCTGCAAATACAGATCTTGGCTCGCTAAAAGTAGTAGCTCGTGAGCTGACAAGAAGACCGTGCCTTTTCTAATGATGCCAGTGGGTGGTCAGTGGGGTTTGTGGTCACAAACTGCAGGCACAGGACAGGCAGGTCCCTCCTCCCCTCGAGGCAGGGGATTCACCTCCTCAGGGCTTGTTTTTGGGGAGGCAGCAGTGGAGGATTCCCAGTACCTTTTGCAGCTGATGATATGGGACATACTGCTGGGCCTTGGCCTCTTTGCCCTTTTTAAAGTCTGCCAGGAAATCTCCTCCACGGGGAGGCAATGATTGTACAGTCACGGTGGACATCTTGACCCACTCCCAACAACGTCCGGCACTGAGGTAAATACATTATAACTGAGCTAATTAGGTGGCTTTTACTAATTGTCTACACTGAGGTGCTTTCACCAAAACTTCCCAGGTTAAAGCAAAACGTTAACTTGCTGTGGAGCAGCAGCGAGGAATGCTTTTTAACAGCATCCTGCTGGTGAACGACCATGGTGTGCTATCATGTCCTCTTCTCTTTTCCTGTGGTAACACCATTGATTGTATCTGCCTGAAATTTGGCTCCTTGGCTCTCTGCTTCTAGAGCAATTAAAAAAAAAAGTAAAAATTAAAAAAAAAAAAAAAAAAAAAAGGAAGAAAAGAGAAAAAGGAAATATGCTGCTGTTGTGCTGTAACTGTGATAGGTGCTGGTGAGGGGAACCCGAACACCACCTTCTGCCTGTGGAACCTTCTAGAAAGGGGCACTGAGTGTGCTCAGTGGGGAGCGGCAGCCATTTTAGTTCCCCCTCATCTGCCGCCATGCAGAGCGGTTCGGTGCCTGGCCTCGGGGCCTGCCTGGCCGCTGGCAGCGGTAACGCCGGCCAGAGGGCCAGAATGTGGTGACAGAAGAGAGGTAGTTTTAAAAGTGAGGTAAACATAGTCGTGAATGGTCGCTGTGTAAAAGGGAGGCAGAGTGTTTGGATGGTGCCCCCTTGGCTCAGGAGACAGCTCCTTGTTTGAGGGGTGACACAGGTAAACACAGAGGATTTGGGTTGTGGGACAGGATGAAATGAATGTCCGCTGCTTCTCTGCCTCTCCACTGATGGTGGAGGGGGAGCCTCTGGCAAATCAGGTCCTCTGGCAAGTTAGGGTAAATGTGGGCCTTGCCTCCCTTTAAGGTCAAAGCAAATAGTGCCCAGTCCAGTCTAAATCAAGGCACTATGGACCAATTTCTGAACTGGCAAAAAGCAATGTTCAGTCACTGACTAAATGAGGTCTTCATTCATTTTTGTGAGATGAGACTCTGTCCCTCTCAGCTAATGGTGTGGTGGTGGCATACTGCAACATGTGTGTTTTGCTTAATATATGCCACTGTTTTATGTCTCTGTCCTAATGTTTATCAATACGCTTAGCTTAAATAAACAAATCCTGTTTCTCTAGCAGTGTTGACAGCAAGTGCATTTACAGAAATTTCCCTTATTTCCCAAATTAGATTGCATAAAGCAGGAAAGTGTTTTCTGTCAGGGGGTTTGCCTCTGGTATCAGCAAGAAGGAGTTACTCTATAAGTTCATCACTTTATTCCATAGATTATAAATCATGACTTCTCTTTGGTTATTTGCATTTTTATGTCTTTAATACATAGTGTGTATATCAAGAAGCTTTGGCATTACCTTAAGTATTTCCAGCAAGTAGTGGAGAGAATTTGGATTGGAAAGTACTTATAAAGGAATTACCAACACATTAAATAGTAGAATAGAACAGCAAGTTGGAATTTTGTGTTCTCTGACTTCCTGAAAACTGTTTTCCATAGAGAAATAATTAAATGCTTTTAACAAAATAAATGGTATAGGTTAATTTCAGAAGTGTAACATCCCTGCTTTAATCAAAAGACAGATGACAGCACAGCTTCTTGGCATTCTGTAGGCAGTGGCTGGTATAGTCCTGTGGATAATATTAACTTATTTTTCCATAAAATAAAGATAGAAGCTATAGCCGAGTGAGGGGAAGGTGCTCCACTTGTTGACAATTCTTTGCACAAGACTAAGCTCAGAGGTACAGTAGTGTGGTACCACTTAAATCACTGTGCTTTCCAATTGGTAGAATATAGTTGTTTCCCTGTGAATGAAGGCTGAATTGTGTTATTTAGAAAAGGTAAGTGGTGTTTCCAAATGAGTTCCAATCTGCAGGTTGTATTCTGTTCTGTTACCTCATTGCCTATTTGTCAAATCACTTGTCATCAGGAACAGTATTTGGCTCTGAGATTGCTGGCCTCACTCTGAATTTCACTCATTTACTCAGTATTGCTGTTCTTTGTGGGGAGAAACTCACATGGGAATGGTAGGCGCTTCTGTTATTTTGTGGGGGTTTTTTTCATATCCTTCTATCAGCTGTTTACAAAAACTGATAATTATAAAATAATATTCCACCTGATTTTCCACATGTAAGAGCAAATACTTTAAAAATTCTTCCTCCACAGTCCTCGAGCAACATACATGTTCCTAAAGAGGTTATTGTGAAGGTATTCTGGAGGATATGAGTGGCCAGTACCACTGAAGCAATTACGTTAAGACTTGAGGGTTTTTTCAGTATGCTGTTTGGTTTGTTGTTTTCCTCAGTGTGCAGTTGAAGAGGTCTCTCTTTAGTTCAGATTCTGACATGATAATTTTTCCTACCTCCTCCTAGTAACGAAGACGGTGTGTGCAGAGCAGTGTGATGGACGGTGCTATGGGCCCTACGTCAGCGACTGCTGCCACCGGGAATGCGCTGGAGGCTGTTCCGGACCTAAAGACACTGATTGCTTTGTATGTATGAGACTTCTCATTTTTCTCCTTCCTGGCAGTCACACTGCAAATTCTTAATGCTTTAATCCATTAAATTCACAGTTTTGTCCCATTTAATGTATTGCATTCACACTCCCAGATTTAGACTGCAAATTTTAGCATTTAATATTTTTCACATTATATTAACAGCACTTATCTACTTAATATTACACATTAACAGATTTACGAGATTTGTAAATACAGATTGGGAACCATTAATATGCTAATCTCTGTGATTTTTATCTTTTGCTTTTCTAAAATTACCTTTTAGAGGTGATAGGGAATTTTTGGAAGTATTTATCATTACATTTGAGCATGGCTTTTATTACTGCTCTGTGTGCTTTTTATTTGAAAGTCAAGGATACAATTTAGTTTCTCTGTGAAGGGTGTTCCCTACTACTGCCAGACTTGATTTAAATTCAGCTTTTTTACTGGGCATGCTTCTTAGTGGAGATGGAAGGAAAGTGGTTTCCAAAATACTCCACCTCAAATACATGCTGCTACGTGTGCCAAAGATCAAAAGAGGGAAAGGCTAACTTCTTCCTTAAAAAAAATAGACAAACAGAACATACAGGCCTTTAGACAAAGCTGTCTTGTTTGTAGTCCGTTATTTCTAATAAAGTGTAAGCAGCTTCAGAACCCAACACTGATCTCAAAAATTGTGTAGCTTATAACACTGGATTGCAGAGACAAGTTTTGCTAAAGTTTTCAGGGAAGCAAACCTAGGCCTAAAGAAGCCTAGAACTAGAACATGCACAGAGAAGTGGATTTTCAGAGGTACTCAAGTGATTGAAGAGACAAATATCTGTGAAGTTGGGTAGGCTCCTTTTAAAATGTGTCAGACAGGATTGGGAGGAGGGGTCTTATGGTATGGAAACTCGCAGGTGTTTTGTTAGTGTAGGCAACTGGATCATAGTGAACTGGCAAAAATTAATCTTTCCCTGTCTGGACCTTAAACTTGCTCACTATTCAGATATCATTTGCCAGTGGTAGGTGGTATGCTTCAGAAACACATTCTAAATGCTGTTCTTTTTGCTGCTGCTGAAGTGCAGTGATGGCCTAACAACTGCTAACAGGTTTTACTAAAGCTGTTCTTTGTGGCTGGGGCTTTGCATGAATAGATATATTCGGCACACATGGCACGCCTGATCCCACGCTCACTGGAAGTTCTGTGTTGGCTTTGGACTAGAGAGATGGGGAAATAACAATTTCCCGTGTCATGTACAATCCAAATGGATAAAGGAAAGAGGAAAAATGCAGTTATTGTTCCTATGTGACTGTTGAGGAACATCCTCAAAGCTGATGTGTTGATGTCCATTTTCAAAGGTTAAAGACAAGTTAATTGCAACATAAGTTCTGTAATACTGTAGCCTGAAAGAAAATGAGTTAGACTTTCTGAATTGTGGCAGTTATGGAAATATGTGTGCTAAAAATCAACTAACGTGTTTGTTTTTATCCAGCAGAGAAGCACCCAGGGCTTTATTCTTATTCGCTCCTAGCCCCAGAGCAATGTAAAAGAAATTCAGCAGGGGTCTGGCAATTTTCAGGACTAGTCATTACTTGCTTAGTACACACTGGGTGAAAAGTGTAACCCTGTAGGCTATAGACAACTGTGCTTAGCTTTCAGCTGAGATACAGAATGTTGGTTTTTTCCTGTGTATTTTCCTGTGCTTTCATTCACAAATTAGCAGCATTTAGCACCAAAGGCTAGAAGTTTGCATATATTATCGAAGCAATTACAAATGTATACAAAGCATTATAGTTATAAATCAAAAGTTCCCAAATCTTCTAGATGAGCTTTTCTTGAGAAGTGCCATCTCTCTGAATTTTGGGTGCTTTACTTTATGGATTTGCTAAATGGTTATCAGACGATTGTCATGTACATGGTACAGTACCTCTTAAGTCAACAGTGGATGTAAAAAAATGTGTTGATGAAACAAACTAAATTAGTATTTATTAATAAGAAAAAGTACAGTTACGAAGCATTACAAATCCTTTAGTGTATTATGGCAGCTTGCAACAGCATCCTGTTGTAAATATGGTTTTGATATTTCTAGATAAAATTCATCCATCCTTCTCCATATGCTGCCATGCAATCATTTACATACTCAGTTCTAAAAGCAAGACAATAATCATCATCAGACATAATTGCAAACAAATATGCTAAAACAAAGTTTTAGAGATGTTCTTATCTTGCATTCAAAGCCAGACTGGATCTAAGACTTGAAATGCATAGGAGGGCCTGGTTGAGTACCCAGTGGAATCAGAAAAGTGGCACAACCCTATTCATGGGGTGGACTTCCCATCCAGCTCTTAGTAAAGAAGTAACTGACGGTATTTGTCTTTGTAAGAGGAAAAAAAAAATAAAATAAATCTGGTTCTATGAAAAACTGACAGTTTTTGTAATAGGCACTTTAAAGAACCAGAAAAGACAGGATCAGCAGTTTGGCTTAGCTCAAGCTCCATATAGGACTATGGCTTCATCCTGGAACTCCCTGCTTGTCCCTTTCAGCAGCAGATTTTGTCCTTCTCCCTTGATTACATTACTAGCCTTTCCCTTGTGAAATCTTCTGACATGACAAGGAACCCCCCTCAGTTCTGCTGGTCCTGGTCTCAGTGGAGATAAGGACTGTTTGTAAAAGCAGCAGAACAGCAGCATCTTTTTCACCTTTCTCAGCCCTCCAGGGGAGGAAATGTGACACACGTCTTGGTATACTTGTTGACTCTTTAAGGATTCAAAACCATCTACATTTTTTACAACCTGGAAAAGAACCAGCAGAAGGATTCATCTCTAGACTAAAGTTTCTAAAGCAACCTGGCTTCTGGACGACAGGTTAGTGGGGAAGCAGAATCCAGTAGCAGTGGTTGCTTAAACTACTAGAAAGATCCAAGCCAGGCTACAACTTTCATATTCATATAGAATTTGATATTTATGATATGCTTTGTGAATATTACCTCAACGGGTTTTTTCTAAGCTGTGGTTAAAACCACAGACACGATGTGTGGTGACAAGGAATGCAAAAATCGGTGGGGCTTTCCTATTACTAATTATCAGCTTCTCATGGTCAATTATTTTCCCTGCATACCATTACTTTCTTTATCCACACACTTGCCTCTTCATTTGTCAGGGCCCTGTCCTCTGTCAGCTGTGGGTGGCTGAGCTTGAATGCTAAGTGATACAAAGTCCTATTTTCTTTTCTCAGTGTGTGAAGCAACTGACCTTGTTAAACTTGACACTTAGGGAAATGACCCCCTCCTGTGCTAACTCAAAAGAAGTTCTTATCCCTCTTGCTTTCTAATTGAGAATTTCAGTTTTCAGCTGGACGATGGACTCATGCTGTAAGAAATCTAAAGGTTGGACCTCTGAAAAAGTCATTAGCATTTGTTTAGACTGACTATGATAAATAGCTGTTCACTCTTGGCAGTTTTAAAATGTCCTATGGAGTTGTGAATTAGTTGATTGCTAGTAGTAACAATAGTTACGAAACAAATTACAGTGTTGTTGTGTTTCTGTAGGAAGTGCTGTAACAGTCAACTGTGTTCATATTAAGGGGGCTCAGTGAGCCCTTTTCTAGAAGTCATGTATTTGCCAAGATCCTAGCAAGGAATCTGAGTAACCAAAGTGAAGGTTAGAAAACTATATATCACATTCCTCACTGTTGCAGCAAGTCTGAATAATCAAGGCTGTATTTTAAACTAAAAAAAAAAAAAACAAACAAACAAAAAAAAAAAAAAAAACAACCACAAAAAACCCCAACAGAAACAACAGCAGCTCTATGATTAAATCTAATATTTTTTTTCTCCCTTGTTTTGCAGGCCTGTATGAATTTCAATGATAGTGGTGCGTGTGTCACGCAGTGTCCCCAGACTTTTGTATACAATCCTACCACCTTCCAACTGGAGCATAATCACAATGCCAAGTACACCTATGGGGCTTTTTGCGTCAAAAAGTGCCCACGTAAGTGCTGTGTTAGCTGCCTTTTGCTGCGGTGATGGAAAGTTTGAGTTGCATTTCAGGAGTCTTAAAAAACAATGAGAGAATGAGCGCTAAGTGCATAGTGCAGTGTCTCAAATCACTCCATGTGTGCTTGCAGCCTGCAATAACTCAGTCGTGTTAACTAAAGGCAGTGACATTCTGAGTTGCTGACACTTCCCAAGTGTCCTATACTATAGTGATTTTCTTAAAGAAAGGCAGTTCACTAGGTTTCTGTTTTCCTGACCACTGCTTGTTACGTTCCTGCTTTATATCAGCATTTGTAACTTTCAAAACGAACTGTTAAAACAGTTAGTGGGATTGTAAAAGGGTATAAATTTCTGTTTCAGAAAAACAAAAGTCCATCACCAGTACTACCTGGCACCAAATGGTTTCATGATACTGCTGCACTTTTCTTAACCTGGAATAATGATGGTTTGACAGATAGTAACGATAATTATTTTCTGAGCTGTTCTGTCCCAATGAGGAAAAATCATGCAATACTGACAACAATACATTATTAAAACTCCAGAGCAAAATTAGAGGGGAAAAGGGAGTTAAAAAAAGAGTAGTCCCATGCATGCAAAAAACATACCAAACAGATGATGACAAGTGACAGAAAAACTCAGAAGGTCATTACTTACATTGCCTTTGAGACTGTTGTTTTAGTTAGACAGAAAAATAAGGGAGACAGTATTCTTGCTCTCCCTTTCATTCCCACCAAGATTTACAGTTGTGCATTAATTATTTGATCCATAAATTGCATATAAGAAGAATGGCTATTTATAATAAATGAAACCATAATTCAACCCAACCCAAAATCCAAATTTTGAGTCTCTGTGGAGAAGTTCAGATTGACAGTAGGCTGAGGCTATGACTGTCAAGGCTTAATTCTGTCTGTAATAGAGCGGTGGGGTTTTTTAGGCAAGATTTTTTTTTTTTTTATGAAACTGGTATACTGTGCACTACTTAAGGGATGTGACTCTTTGTCCAAATACTTCACTGAACTTTTTTCCCTTTTTTTTTTTTTCCTTTCTTGACAGTATTAAGCTCTCACTTAGGTAGGATCAGTCTATATCCCCTTTGGCAGTTGTTTTACAAGGCAAAACTGACACATTTGTCATTGTCTTCTGCAGTGCTTTATCGCAGATGTATATGTGTGTATATGAAAGAGACAGGGCAGAGCATCTTGTTTTATTTCTTTCCAATTAATGTAGCTTTTTTTACTACAAATAATGATAAAAACAAATTGGGGGAGGAAGGGGAATCAGGCCTGACAATTCATGGTTTTTCATAGGTCTCCGAAAACGTGCCTAATTTTCTTGCTTACACACTTTGGAAAACACTGAACATTAAATGTTAATGCCAATGTGAAATTACTGAGGTAATGAATAATATGTATTGACACAGAGTCCAAAACCATGTCCCAGTATTATTTAGTCCAGTGGTTCACTTTCTGGCAATATTTTCTTTTTCTCTCCAGACAACTTTGTGGTAGATTCCAGCTCTTGTGTCCGTGCATGTCCGAGCTCCAAGATGGAGATTGAAGAAAATGGTATTAAGATGTGCAAGCCCTGCACTGACATTTGTCCTAAAGGTAGGCAGTAGTTTAGTATAAGTTTTCTTGAATGTAGTCTGTGCTGTAGTAGAGCAGAGCAGGGTGTTATTTTGGCATGAAATGCTCTTGATGAGTATGTTGTAGAATATTAATAGCCTTTGGATACCCACAGAACTTTGAGCTATGTAGGCTGTGTGTGAAATACATACAATAGGATGAAAATGTATTAAGTTGTAATGGTAATTTAACCAAACCAATTACTTTTGATTAGATCAAGATGAAGGGGATTTCTCTGTTGGTTTTAGAGAAATTTGAAAGAATTCTATCTTATGTTATTTTAATGACAAGTATTTCCTGGAGGCATTTTAGAGCTGTCCTTTTGTCATTCCAAAGGGGGCCATACTAAAGCCTTCAATGTATGATATGTCTCATACATGTTAACACAGTGTTAGGCTTCTATTTATTTCCTCTGTTTTTGTTTGGTTTTGTTTTTGTTTTTTTTTTAAATGCCTTTGTTTACCCAGAATCTTCCACCTCTTTTCTAAGCATCTAAAACATAGACTAGAAGTTTTTCAGTGATAATGCTGTTGGGAAGACTGAAATCTATAGGTTACTTTGCTGCCCCAAGCTCCACTACGGACACTTTCTGCTCCCCACTTGAAGATCTCAGGAGCAAAGCACCATCAGTTTTCCCACGTGGGCCTATGCCCCTATTCAGTCCTAAGGGAAGCCATATCTGGAAGGGAATTCAGAAGAATTATTTGTATGTCCTTTCTAAAAGACCTTATGGCATGTGAATGGTTAAGTTCACAAATCCACCAGAGCAAAGGGGACCTCTTGAGCTAGCAGTGTTAGAACCCCTCAGTTTCTTCAGCGAGTAGCGCACAAATAAATGACATGGCCACCAGGCTCGGCTGAACTAGTTATCAACTGTTTACAGCTGGCTTGAGTGAGATTTAGTGTGGCTCATACTCGCCTTTAGATCCAGTGTGAAATACCTTAACCTGTGTGCCGCGATATCCTTCTGCGGCATATTGCTTGTTTTAAATTGGCACGTGCTTCTTCTTTGGGAATATGGATAATGTAATGGGTGCCATTTTAACACCTCTCTGCTGCTTTATCTCTGCAAGAAATGAAGACTTGTGTTGAGAAGGCCAACATGCTCTGATTCAGTCATTGTTTTTCCTAGTTCTTTACACAAACTCCTTGTTTTGGCAGCATGTGATGGCATTGGAACAGGGAGTTTAGTGTCAGCTCAGACGGTGGATTCCAGCAACATTGACAAGTTCATAAACTGTACCAAGATCAATGGCAACCTTATCTTCCTTGTTACAGGGATTCATGGGTAAGTGATGAAATGTTAAGATGTTATGTCATGGTGTCAGCTGAAACAAATCGTGCCCACCTCTTAATGATGGCCGCAGGCTTCTTTTACGGAATAGCAGATCCAGGATAAATTAGTTTTCTGCCTTCCATTATGAAGGAAACTGTTACCTTGATTCTTGCGATTCAGCCTCTAGGAAAACAAAAGATGAACCAGACTGCACTATAAAGAGGAAAGGCCATGGTCATCTGTGGTTACTTCATGAAATCCTCGCTACTGGCTTACAATAATGGTTGATTAGAGAATAGAAGGGAGAAATGGAACTTACCTTCCATCAGTTTGTTTTAAATGTCATATGACCAGCAGTCTAATGTGCAGAATATGCAGAGAGAGTGCCTCACCTAGCATAAATTGTCATAGCCTAGGTGGCTGTCACTGCATATACATGCAGAGAAGCTGCCCTCTTATCAATCAGTTTTGAAGTATATATTCAAGTTTCAGTTAGAGAGATACACAGATCTTTAAAGACTGCTTTATCTTAGGATTTGGAGGTGAAATTGAGCAACCTCATGTTTATGAGGCAAGGGGTTTCCTTTTTTAATAGTAATGCATTTTAAAAGTAAAGTTCTGTGTTTCTGTTAGGTAGTCAAAACTTGTTACCTAGTTCTCTGAGAGCCCCAGCTTGTTAAAATTAAGTGTATATGATGCTTCTCTGGTCCACTGGGCTTTATGTTAAGGTTCAAAAAATCATTTTGTTGCTGCTAACCTGGAGTTGCCTCCAGGGTGGTTAGAAATGACCCCATCAGTGAGGCACCACAGACCCTTGTGAGGCCTAGGTGATTACCTGCATGTTCCAATTCCCAGAATGTTGTCTCTTGGAAAGCAGAAGGAGGAGAGGTGGAAATGCCTGGTCTGCATTTACTGGGGATGTTTCCTACCCTCACAAAATACCATAATACGGCATCACAGAAGGATTTTTAAAGGTTTTTTGTTTGGGTTAGGCTTCTACTTGGCTTCTTAAATCACTGGAATGTCTTTACTCCTTTAAAATTAGGGGTGGGGAAAGGTATTTACTAAATGATGGTACTCTCAAAATCAAGGTCAGCTTCCTCTTTTTAAACTGTAGGTATCTAACTTCTAGATTTTAATGTTTGGTGGAGTTATTTATTTTTTCATCCTTACTTGGCAAGGATCTGTGTTTTTTGATGTTCACTGTTCAACATCTAAAAAGTATACCCTTTTAATGCCATGTGTCAGGAACTGTTGGCATGCTCTTCGTTTTGTTTTGCTTATAGCTTGTCACTCATTTCGGTAGCAATTTTGTTAGTCCTGATAGTACAGTATCACAACTGTACCATTTGAGCTTGCATTCCTGGGAAAAAAACTGAAAATTCATCTTTCCTTTACAGACATCACCCATGCTTGTTTAGAATCCCTTAATTTTTCATGAGCATAAATATTTGCTAAAACATTAATGATTTGAACGTTAAAGATGGTAAGCGCCATTATTTTCCTTTAAAGTGACTTGGGAGATGTTAAGACACAGGTTTTGCAGGAACAACAGTCTGAAGAAATTAGAAACGTTCTGAAAAAATCTGGAACATATGCTGCATAAAAGCAAAGTCTTGATGTCCTGAATATGGCTTTCTGCCTGGTATAGCTTTGAGAACCTCGTCTTTTTTTATTCAGAGTATCACATTTTGTCCTTTTAATCTTTCAGGGACCCATATCACACAATTGCTGCAATCAATCCAGAGAAATTAAATATCTTCCAAACAGTGAGAGAGATAACAGGTAACACACTTCTGATTTCCTATAATCTGAACTTCTCACTCCGTGTTTATAGTTGTCATTTGTTGGGTTTTCTGAAGAACACAGTGTTTATTTCTTTAAACTCATCACGCTGTAAATTTCATAAAAGTTTAATATACAACAATTTCAGTATCAGTTGATACTCACAAGTGTATTGTCCTTTGCTCATGAGTATGGAATGTTCATTGTGTTCAGGGCAGACAAGCATCAGAAGACTGAGACCTTGCTGTTGAGTGGGCAAGGGTCTTGGTCTTTACTTGAAAGCATTTGAAATACGCCTTGTCAAAAAGCAGACAATGCAATCTGGTTTTGCAGCTACTTCTCATGTTCTAACAGCAGATGCTGCTGCAAATTAGTTTATGTAATTCAAAGGCAAATGTATAATGTGTGGGCATGTGGGGAGGTAGTCCCTCCCGTCTTTTGTGACTTTTCAGTGGGGTCATATAGCTAGAACTCAGTACTTTTTTTCTTGTGTCTTCCTTCTTGTTTCACCATTTGGGGGCAGGGAAGATGATACTGCAGCTTTGAGTTCTTGATTGATTGCTGATTATGTATAGATAGAATCTTTTTACTTTTTTTTTTTTTTGCATTTCCCTATTTCATACACAGAAAAAAAATCTTTGGACGCTATAGCTTGATTGTAGCTGGGTGGAAGTCAGCGAGTATTTGATATTTGAAGAGAGTTCTCTCCCATGTACTTCACCTCTCAAAAGTTGTGTATTTCAGCAAGCCAGTAGCATTAAAAAATGAAAGCAAGCTCTGAATCTCTCCTTAATTAATGTCAAAGATAATCTGGCATCTGGGTGTCTGTAATTTGCCATTCTTAAGCATACTGACTAATTGACAGTCTCAGCTCTACTGCTTAAGTGGAATTACCCCTATGCTTGAGGATACACTGCATTTCAGTCCAGTACTGAATCAAAATCATAGGGAATTGCACTCCATAGAGGTCTGTGTAGCACAGAATAAGTAGTTCCACATAATTGTGCAGGGAATGCTCTTTGATAATCAACAGTCCTCACAAACACTCTCAGAAACGAATGCAAGTTCTTTGTTTTAGGAAAGCCTTGTCATCTTTTAATGAATCATGACGGATCTCTCAACTTGTGTCCTAAGTATCTAGCACATTTTAAAACAGAATGTTCTTAATTCAGGAAAGTCTTCATTGTTTCTGCTGCTGCTGTTTAGAAGAGGCTGAGCAGCCTTGCAAGTTTCCAGCCTGTGTTTAGGTTCACCCTCACTGTGGCTGTTGAAAGTGTATGTTACGCTGCTGTGACGAGTCCTCCTTTGCTTTCTTGGAGGAGACAGTGGTGAGCCACCTGATGAATTCAAAGATGTTAGCCTGTAGCATTCATTACCTATTTCTTTCTTTTTCTCAAATCAGCACTGCTTTTCATTTATAGGCTAAGCCTGTCCTAACTCATATATGTAATAAAGCAATCTTTACAGCTGAAATCATTGACATTCATGTGCTTGCCTTTTTCTCCTTCAGGGTATTTGAATATACAGTCATGGCCTGAGAATATGACAGATTTCAGGGTGTTTTCTAACTTGGTTACTATTGGTGGAAGAGCTCTTTATAGGTAAGGTACTTCCTCTGTTGGTGGAATTGGTTTTTATTAGTATTCAATAATTCTTTGTTCAGTAGCACAGAATGCAACATCATTTGGGAAGGGCATCATTAAATGATATATTTTTCTCTGTTACCAAGGTACTCCTTAGCAGTATCTTTGCTAATCAGTTGTTTATAATGAGTAATGCCTTTTGAACATATTGATTATAAAAAAAAAAAAAAAAAAAAAAGAATGTCTTGGTTCATTGCTGTAGCTATTAACTCATTGTCCAGAAGGTACATTTTATGGTTTAAAATACCTTGTGAATGTGAAACATAACTTAAAAGACATTAATAGTAGAATTTAGCCCTATTATCGGGAAGTTTATGTGGTTGCAACTGGAAGTACAGGCTCATGTGCCCAAAGAACAGTGTAGTCTTAAAAAGTGGTAGAAGATGAATACATGGAAGAACACGGAAATCGCTGAAGTACCTTGCAGATGGGGTGTACATTATCTCTGCAGTGCCATTTTTACCAGAGATATTTCTGTATGAAAACTCATGGAGGAATTGGCTTGAAGAGAATGTGGTGAGAAGTAATGGGGGAAGCACAAGAAGGTACCTGAGTGATATATACAACAACCCCTGGCTCCCCATTGCGGAAATGTAGTAAATCAGTCATGGGATTCTGCTGGCATCTTAAACAGGAATCCAAGCAGAATATGAATAGCAGTGAAACCTTGAGATTGAATTACAACCCAGCATTCTGTTTGGAGGCAGACATTTGTATTTGGAACAGATGGAAAACAATTATAGTCATTAAAATACAGTAACTTAAAGGATGCCCAGAAACTGGATATTGTCTTCACTAATCTTCAGTCATAAATATGTGCAGTCATTTCCATGTTACACAGACAATCATTTACCTTTGATGAAGAAAGGTGATAACTACATATTACAACAAAAGAACAGTGAAATGTAGAAAAATGGGCTGGAAATATTTCCTTGAAAATAACAAAAATATTAATTTGATGCCTGACAGAAGATGTTAATACATTTTGCATGACTTTGTCAGTTTCTTCTTAGCATATAAACTATCAGAGTATTAATTCTGTTGCAAAAAAAATCTGGATTCTATTCAGTTTTCTCAACAGCACTTTATCTCAAAAAATATGTTAATGGATGAACTGGAACTAGTTAAGGAGTTCTGCTGGCCCGCTTGGCCTAGCATTGCGAGCATCACAGCTTGTGGTATCACAATTTTTACAGGACTTGTAATTTTCTAGGCAGTGGAACTGGATGTTGGCTCATAAAATATTTGTGTTACCGCAAAATAAAAGTTTTCTGATGAAATTTCAGTTTTGCTAGAAAGATTATCTTGACATTAGGAACTAATTCTAGTGGTGAATTCCTAACCAGCTCTAATAAGTTCTGCCATATGGAGCTAATTCCTAGTCTCTCTTACTTTTGTTTTCATCACAGTGGCCTTTCCTTACTCATCCTAAAGCAACAAGGCATTACTTCTCTGCAGTTTCAATCCTTGAAGCAAATCAGTGCTGGCAACATCTACATAACAGACAACAGCAATTTGTGCTACTACCACACTGTCAACTGGACCAGCCTCTTCAGCACACCCAGTCAAAAGACGGTGATTCATCGAAATAAAAAGGCAGAGAACTGCAGTAAGTACTGCTGTTCAGTGCAGATCTTCCTGTCTGTGTCTGACTCACCTGGGGGGAAAAGGATACAACTGCTGACAGGATACAGTGCAGTGAGCAGGCCAGAAACTCGGCTGATGTCTCTTGGTGCTCCATGGACATCAGTGGAGCTGTGATCATTTACAGAATCTTAAGGATCTGGCCCAGTCTGCCTCTGAGCAGATTTCTAGGCAAATGAGATATTTTAAGGTCTGAATAAATGAAAGGAAGAAGAGAGAGAGTGCTACTTCCTTACCATGATGTGAACTTTCCAGATTAGAAATCCAGTTTCACAAATAAGAATTCTGAAGGCCGTAAATGTGGAATGAATGTAAGACTCCACATGAAAGGCACTGACTTTAAGAATGTGAAAACTACAGCCCTTTCCTTGTGGAGTAAGATTAGCATCTTTTGCTTCCATTACGTTGCTTCACCAAAGTGGCCCTGTCTTAATCTAGAAAAGTTACTTTTGGGACTTTTATGTAGCAGATGAAATAATTTGGTTATACAGAAACCAGGCAGCAAATTGCATTAATACAGTCGTCTTCTAGCAGCATTACAGTTCATTTTAAGCATCTGTTAGACTGCTAGCAAGAGAGGAGGTTCATTAAATTGCTGTATGTTTAAGTGATATTTCTGGGTTTTGACCATACAGAAATGTTTGCTTTGTTTTTTTTTCAGGCTGTGGTCCTGCTTTTAACTTATTCTTTTACTTATTATTTTTCCCTTCTTTTTCTTTCCCTTCCCTTTGAAGTACTATCCTGCTGTGCTTTGGGAGAGTTTGTGGCTGTCCTTATCACTGTAGTATGAGTGTACCTTCCAGTGTTAGGTGAAACAGAACTATACATTTATCACTGCTGCTCGGTTATTTTTCTAATCTCTGCCATGTAAGAGCTACATGAAGTGGAGAGTCTTGTTTGGTAGGTCTCTGCATGGTTTTGTCGTTTTAGGGTTTATTATTATTAGGCTATTTCTCTACATAGAAGTTCAAAAATAGAAGGTTAAAGAAATGTCTCCTTCTGTAGATGTAGATAGTTTAATTGTGATCATGCCTGAGGGTGTAAAGGGAAAGGGTGGTTTGGTTTCTTACCCTGCAGCAGACTGCTGTCCACTTTCAAACTGCAGCATACTTTATCCTTTGACATAAACTTATGTTATGTGGGACAGAAGGATGTGTTGAACAAAACTTTACCTGGTAGAAGTTTTTGTGTATGTTTGCAAAAGATGTCCTTGGCATCAGCTGTGAAACTACGGATTAGACCCTTACATTTGGTAGAACATTTTGTAGGGAGGTAATACAGAAGGTGAAGGAGATATGCAGTGTCTGATGCTACTTCGGCGGTGAGGAAGTGCACAAGGGTGTCCTGTATGTTGAACAGCATCCCAATTTCTCTACCTCCTCCCCCTCAGCAGTACAGTGGGGTAGGACAAGGCGGGTTGCAGTCAATTCCTCACACATTGTTTCTGCCGCTCCTTCCTCCTCAGGGGAGGACTCCTCACACTCTTCTCCTGCTCCAGAGTGGTGTCCCTCTCACGGGACACCGTCCTCCATGAACTTTCTCTGACACGAGACCTTCCCACGGGCTGCAGCTCTTCCCAGTCTGCTCCAGCGTGGGTCCCTCCCCCGTGCTGCAGTCCTCCCAGCGCCAAACTGCTCCAAGCACGGGCTTCCCACAGAGTCCCGGCCTTCTTCGGGCACAGCCACCTGCTCCAGCACGGGCTCCTCCGTGGGTGGCAGGTCGGCATCTGCTCCACCAGTGACCTCCATGGCTGCAGGGGGACAGCCCGGCCCTCTCGCCACAGGATGCAGGGGGGTCTCTGCACCAGTGCACCTCTGCCCCTTCCTCCTCCTCCTTTCTTCCACTGACCTCAGTGTTCATATAGGTGTGCTCCTTGCAACTCCTCCTCACAACTCCCACTCCTCTGGCTCCCCCTCTTAAATCCATTCTCACAGAGGCACAGCCACCATTGCTGTTTGGCTTGGCCTTGGCCAGAAGTGAGTCTGACTTGGAGCCAGGGGAGCTTTGAGAAGCTTCTCACAGGGATCACCACTGTAGCCCCCTCCTCCCCTACAAAAAACCCCACCAACACACAAACCCAACACGATACTTTATGCTTCTGATACCCTCAGTTACTTCATATCTCTGTTTCTGCCACTTCTTAACAATGTTAAAATTGTTACAAAATATTTCACCACCTTTGAGATGGCTTTTCCAAATGCTGGTTAAAAGCCTAGGGCGGACTCCACTTGTTTGTAGGATGATGAAAATACAGGAGCGAAAAAATAGGTGTGTTTTTTGTCTTTAAAAAATTCCATAAACCCCACAATGCTCCACTGCTTTGTGTTGTCTTTCTAACATTGTCCCATGTGGGGCCAGAGAAGGGTGGGTACCTGGGAGGAATGCAACCTCTCTCTTATCCACCTTTCCTGTACAAATCCAGGGATAGAAATGTCAGTGTCCAAGTTTGTGTACACAGGGAACATTAAAGAACGTGGCACCTGTGAGACTGAGCACCATGGAAAGGGCAGCAATATGTGACCATCAGCGAGAGACTTCTAACTGTGTAGATCTTAAATGACGGCTAGGCTTGGGCACAGGTTACAGGAGAAGACTTGAGGGCAAGGGACAAGCTGAGGCTTCAACAGCTGCTGCACCTTTAGCACAGTCTGATGGTGTCTCCCAAGGTTCTTTAAGGGTTCAGATGGCAAATGGGCATCTTCAAACTGATAAGCCAAATAGAAATTAATTAGAGAGCATTTATCTAAAAGGCAGTGCATGAATCTCTCATCTTATGTAGACTTTTAATTGTCTACTACTATAAATTGTAATGTTAAACACTGTTTGTGCATAAAATTTACTTCATTATGAACATTATTAATGCAGAATGAATGACTATAAAGTTATTCGATAGGGAACGTGCTCTGGTAGTTAGATTTTACCATTGCTCCATGCTGCCTTTTTTTCCCAGCACGTTTTGTTTTTTTTTTTTTCTGTGGAACAGCCAGAGGTGACTCATGTTAAATATGAGTGCACAAAAAATAAAGGTAGAAAAATGTTCTTTTATACAAAGTTATTTAAATAATTCCTTTCAGCTTTAGTGGCACCTGCCGTGTACAGTGAAACCTTTCCAGGCAAAGGTTGTTACAAATGTGATTGTTATGAATTATGTCAATTAAGCCACCAATTAACAACTTGAATAAATGATTGCAATCATTATCAGACATGATGCAAAGCTAATTGAAGTCCGCAGGAGTTTTTCTATTGAGTTCACGGAGCTTTGGATCAGGCCCATAAGTGGATAGCCAAATAACAATAATTTTTCTTTTTTTACATAGCTAATGTTCTTGTGTTCTATCTAGGCTGGGGAAAAACATTGAACTTTTCTGCTTCTAACCTGTGTGACCCCATTAATAAAGAATGAACAGTTGTTCTAAAACTCCCAATGGAAATGAATTCCTGTCAAAAGCATTTTTGTTCTTTCCTTCCACATATGGCCTTGTGATATGCTGGAGCTTCAAAACATTCTCAGCCCATGGAAATGCCAAATAATGTGTCTAAAATTGAAACATTTCTTTAGCTATCCCTATTATTAAAGAAGAGGAAGAAGGCAAATGTAATGGGGTTTTATAAGTTGTCAAAAAAACCCCACTCCCTTCTTGCCAAGATTCATTTATGAAAACATTTCGATGACTTAGAAATAAGCAGAAGGAAATATTGAATTATTTTTTTCATTTGCTTTTTTCATAGACTACAGGCACTGTGTTGGCTAGATTTCAATAGGGTAATCATGATTTTCTTTACAGAAAAGCTCTCTTTTTATTTGTATAAGGTTACTCGTATATGTTCTGAGCTATCTTGTAATAGTGTCACTTGCTATTTGAAGGGATATTTTAGTGCAACACTATGTGTGTGTAAAGTTCTGATCCCAGAGTAGTCTGACAGCTGTGAACAGCAAAAAGAAAGGAAATCACTAGTAATAAAAGCACAATTTCAAGTTACAAAAAAAGGTGAGAAAGCAAATAGGAAACTGCCTTTCAATTACAAGAGTGTGTAAAACAAAATCAGAATTACTAATATTCTTAATATTTGAAAATGAGAACAAAGGAACCTCCAAAGCTGGTTTTTTTTTTTTTAATTGCATGACAAGCACTTAAAGTGAGTCATTGACTAGAAAATAAAACTATTCGTTTAAAGTTTGCTTAATTAGAACTGTGATAGTTCCTGGGTTTGGGTTCTTTCCTTTTTTTTAGTTGCTGATACAGTCTAAGCCTGAAGCTCTCTGTTAATCCCAGGTGCCCCTGTGGGAAGCAACATGAGGCAGGACTTGTATATTTAGTCAGTGTCTGTCACACACCACCATGAGACTGAATGAGATCAAGGGGGATTGGCAGACCAGGCATAAAGTGCTGCAATCTGCTCTGACGGAGCCCTCAAGTGTGCTTTGAATCTGAAGGCATAATTGGGGTTCCCCTGAAATGACCCACCATATCACCCAGAACTTGTTTCTGGGTGCTCCTGCAGGCAATAAACATGAAATAGGTCAAAACTGGCCTTTAACACCGAGTCAGCATGCCTTCTGAACTGTACTGCACAAAGCCAGCATTAGACTGAGATATACATGAAATGTCTAAAAGTGGGTAAAAAAAAGGAAACTGTGTGGGCTACACATGTACCATTGGGTAATGCAAAGCTTTTGCCTAGTTCCTTTCATTTCTGTGAAGTTCAGTCAGTGGCAGCATAGTGGAACTTCTGACATCTGGTAGTTGTTATAAAAGTGTCACTATGCTTAAAAAAAGTTAGGGTTAGGACAGTAATGAAAAGCTGAATTTTTTGTCCTTGCTCATACTGGCTTTGTGTGGTGTGGTTCCTCTGACTGCAGCAGAATGACTCTTGATTTACAGCAGAGCTCAGGGAAGGAGAACAAGGCATCTCTACAAAATGGCATGCTAAATAGCTGAAGTCTCTTTTGCTGTGCTGGATTCTGTGATAATTAATACACTTTAAAGGAAATTAAATGACCATCTGGAATTACTCCTAAATTTAATTATTTTATGTTTGGCTGTACCTGATTTGGTTTTGAGACAAAAGAGCATCAGAAAGATACTTCTGAACAACTTCTGAATATTGTCATCAAGAAAGTATATGTGATACAAAAAAAAAAAAAAAAAAAAAAAAAGTAAAAAAAAAAATATACATATTCAAGCATTCCAGCCTTCATAAGACATGAGTGTGCAGACTTTTCATGTCCAGGGTTATTTGTGGTATTGTATTGAATAAGATAGTGCTCATCTACCAGCTGAATTACATACATTGTACAGCAGAGCCGTGCAGGGTCAGCAATGGAGCTGTGCAGGTAGGAAGCATGCTGATGAATCTCTTGTTCTCTGATTGGTTCCTATGCTGCCTGTAAAGGCGAAATGCCCTTTTTGGGCACTGAATTATGAAAATATTCTAGGCAGAAAACCAAACAAGTAGATGAGGATCTGCCATTCTCAATCTAAATGGAGCAAAATGTCCTATTGCAGGAAGAAAGGAAATATGGAAGAAGATCGTTCCTCTTCCCTGCTCACTGTGTGGGCTAAGAGAGAGAAACCATGCATATAATTGTTGCGTATTTGTTCTAAGAAGTGCTTTCTAGTAAATTCCACGGTCAGAAAGCAGGGTGATGGTGACAGGACAGGTAGTGTATGTCAAAAGAAAGCTCCCTGCCAGTGTGACATGAACTTTCTGCATGTCAGAAGGCAAAAGGAGGTACTGGAATTGCCTTGTAGGAAATAGAAGAGGACATAGGCTGGGCATGCTGTATAGATCAGAAGGATGTGTTTGACAAGTATGGTGCCAACGTCAACCAATGCTACATGATGAAAAGTGGCGATTAGAGAGCGGTTAAGGAGAGAGTCGCTGTATGAAGCAGTGTGCTCTCCTGTACAGCAGCTGCGATGACAGATATTCAGTGGTTCAAACGTGGGACATTATATACATCCTAGCACAGAATGACCAGTTTTAAAACTTGCTGTGGAGAGCAGAAAACATCTTTCTGCTGACTCTTTCATGATTTAGATGGGCCTTGTGCTTCTCAGGAAATAAAACTCAGTACCCTCTTTAATTGTTAGGGTAGATTATTAAGGACAGTACCTAAATGCACTGTTCCAGCCTTGACAGTGGAAACAAAGCCATTAGGTATCATGAAATTAAAATAGGGTGCTTTTTTTCCCCAGTCACCCAGCTACACTGGTGTACTGAAAGAATTGTAGAAAAATAGTGTACAAAGATCTGCCTTTTTGTTTGATATAAAGCTGCCAGAGGGCTTTTTGCATTTTGCAAAAAGATTTTCTGTTGATTTTGCTATTGCCTCTCTCTAAATGTGTGCTGGGCATATGCAGTTGCTGTTTAATACATGTGTTCAGTGTGTTTGTGTTTGTTCCCCACTGGACATCTTCACTGGAGAGGAGGTGGTAGAATTCTACCAGCAAACCCACTTTTAATTTATTATTTGATACTTCCTTCAAGTTGTTTCCAGTGGTTTAAAAAGCAAATAAGTGTTTATATATTTGCCATCTCTGATATTTCAGATCTTTGCTGGTTTTAATCTACTCAGTCTAGTACGTAATCCATTTGCGTAAAACATTTAATCGTGCAAGAGTGAATTCAGATTAAGAGATCTGCCTTTTCACACGCCAGGGTTTGGCTGAAACTATGCAACTAGACTTTCTTCAGATGCTGGAGAGATAATGTGTGTTTCCTTTTGCCTTTTGCTTATTTTCTCCATCTGTCGCAATCATCTAGATATTTATGTAGAGCAGGATTTATATAAAATAAAAATACAGAATTAATTATGCTGCTTGAAACAACCTTTCCCTCTCACCCTTTGCTAATAGTTTATTTTATGTGGGTTTTGGAGTTTTAATATAAAGGCTCTTTGGCTCTTCAGGTGCTTTTGCAATAAACTATTAAAAAATCATAGTTAATCATGACTTTCCTTCATCTTCTCCCCAACAATCTGTAAATTTTATTTCAGGGAGTCCTCAATTCAGCGGTAGTGTTTTATATTTTAGTCTAATAGCCCTTCTGTGGATTTTGAAAATTGATTTTTCAAAACCTTTACATTTTTGGCATTTACCATGTCCTGTGTCAGGGAATTCTGCAGCTTGATCTATACTTTCTGTGAAGAAAAATCTCACTTTTGAACCCTATTGGGTTCCTGTCTCTTTGAATGCCCATGAGGGACTTAGAAGCAGCAATGAAGAATTGTTTCATGCTTACTTACCACCTTCTTGTCATTCAGGATTTTATAGACCTTTACCATGTCCTTTCTCACCTATATCTAAGGCTACTTTTCTGTTTATTCCTGGTATAAAAGCTCTTCTCTAATTTTGGTCATCCTTGCAGCACTGTCTTAAACCTTTTTCTCACTGTACTATATCCTTTCTGAAAGGAACAGATCAGAAGTGTGTATAGTATTCAAACTGTGTTTCTGTAGTGGTTTGATGATAATTTTCTGCTTTTTCTCTATTCTGTTTCTAGAAAATCCGAATGTTCAGTTTACTTTTCTGAGTATGGTGGAATGCTGGATGAAATGTTCTTTGGATTTCAGAGAACTATGTGAATTAATTATAGTATCTTCCCTCTCTCTGCAGCTGCTGATGGAATGGTGTGTAATGAGTTATGCTCAAGTGATGGCTGTTGGGGGCCAGGGCCAGATCAGTGTCTCTCCTGCAAGCGCTTCATCAGGGGAAGGACCTGCATAGACTCTTGTAACCTGTATGATGGGTAAGATATTTCCCTTGCACTTTTCCCTGAAGTTGCTGATTACTTTAATGAGTAAGTTATTTTGGTTTTACATTAATCAATATCTGGCTCCATTGCCAATATTACTGATTTTGAGTGAAATGTATTGTGGGATAAGTTTTAAGGATTTCTGAATCTTGTGTAGAAGGCTTTACCCACTACTCTGCTGACTAAAGTTTTCATGCAGCATCAAAAGTTTGTTGCACCTTTGGCATTGCTAATGATGCGAGCAATTGGATTTAGGTAAAGACTTATGAAAAAATCCCAATGAATATTGACACCCTTATTCAGAAACACATGCAGTTATGTTCTCTCAGACGAGTTATATTTAGGCATGTGATAAAGAAGATCTCTGAATAAGGACCCTAAAGTAGGAAAACTCACTCTCTTTTTTCATAATGCACTGTGTATGTGTATACACAAATACAAAGACTAAAACCAACATGAGTTCTTCCCCCCTTTTCCTTCTGCTGTTCATGCATGTGAACCATCTTTTTTGGCGGATGAGTGGGGGGAATATCAACATATGCCACAGCCAAGGTGTCTGAATCTGCCTTAGGACAGAAAGATAGAGCTGAGCTTGTTTATATTAGCTGCAGCAGCAGAAATTAATAATTAGGCTGTGGAGGGAAACAGGTGGAATTTCCCTTCGTATGTAACAATATAACAAGGTCCCCCACACCTCTCTTAAAGTCAAGATTAAAAAAACCTAAATTATTTGAATTATCTTTTTCAGCTCAAACTACTAATTGGAAATAAGATCACTGTATGATTTTGTCCTCTTTCTTTTCCTGCCTTGGATGCCAATTCATGTAATTGTTAAGGAAAGAGTATTGACTGAATCCTATATATACACGAAAATATTCTAAACTCTTCTATCTGGAGCATGCATGCAAAAAAAAAAATCTTGTCAGAGGAGAGTGTTATATGCTTAAAAGGTCCTCTTCTCTCCTCCTCACTCTCCCTGCCCCACCCTCCCCCCCCCAAAAAAAAAAAAAAAAAAAAAAAAGAAAAGAAAAGTTGCAGACCACTGTTTTGTGTTCATATGCACTGGAATGTATTGGACCACATTTGGTGGCTTGCTGCCATGCAGCCTATCGCAGTAAGATCACAAGGAGGCTCTCATGACCAGCCCTCATGTCAGGATGTTCTAATCTGTATTGATTAGTGAATGGTATTTGCACTTTCCACAGGCTCAGTTCCTTCCTAAATATGTGAAATGATTAGTGACGTGGGCTTGGGGAGAAGTTTTTTGTTTGTGTGAGAGCTCTTCAGGATAAGGTCACATGTGTGTCACTTCTAGTCATCAACAGGAAAGATCCATCTCCAAAGCCAAAGAAGGGTGAGCTCACTTGCAGTAAATTGAGATTTTCCTCAGCTGTGTTGTTGCAATAGATACTAACTACACTGTAGAGGAGTGGAGGGTGAGCATCAATAAACTAAGCAGAGAGGCCTTCATCCTTTGTCTGGAATATTACTAGAGCCCACTAATATGAGTGTGCAGCATATCTTTAACTGGTTAATACAACAAGATGAGATTCATCTGCAAAGCTAGGTCTCCACTCTGAGCTAGTGAGATAGATTCTGTCTGTGGTTAGTGGGAGAGAAACGACCTGTTCAGATGTTATTTCATCTCCACCTAGAAAAGGGTGGGATGAATTGTGTTGAGAGGGTGCTGGAGGTTTTCTGAGGGGCAACTGGCAGCTGAAATAAGACACCTGGTCTTTAAAGGGAAAAATCCCACCTACTGTTACTACTTTTTTTTTTTCCCCCTTATAAGTGGTTGATAAAAAAAAAAAAAATCACTTAGGTGATAGTTTCCTGTTGATACATGAAATGAATGAGCAAAAGGATTTGTTTTGACATTTTATAGATTCAGACCTCAGTCTAGAACTGTCATTGATGAAAAAGTTACAAGCCTTTTAGAGAAGGGGCTTTAAAACGAGTGTTTGTAGAGACATAACTAAAACAAGAGCAGATCTGTGATCCATGTTCTTTCTAATCCTTTCCTACCTGATAGTGACGTCTCACATGTAACAAGTGGCTTCCCAAATTTGAGCCATGAGTGGCAATTCCACAGATAAAAGCAAGAAATCAGTTACCTTGTCCCATTAATGAGGTCCTTATTTCTTAAGGAAAGAGGGGAAAAAAACACTAGAGTTTTATACTGGTAAACAAGATGTCTTCTGCTTTACCTGCCTGTGAATGAGGTTGCTGATGGGGGCCAGTTTTCAGCTGGTGTGAAGCAGCACATTAGCAGAAGTGATCTCAGCTGGCAGCCTGCCAACCGTAGTGAAGCTGTAATTATTTCCACCAGGTGAAGAGCCAGCCATTTTGTCTCAGTTTTAGTCGTGCTTTTGCTTTCTCCTAACGTGCCTGCAAAATATTTTCCTAGGGAATTTCGAGAATTTGCAAATGGTTCTGTTTGTGTGGAGTGTGATCCCCAGTGTGAAAAGATGGAAGAAAACATGATCACGTGCTATGGGCCGGTAAGAACAAAATTCAGTATATTATGGGCTAGCTTGTTCAAGTGGGCTAAAAGATGGACATTTTCTGCTTGCAGACTTTAAAGCAGCTATTGAAATTTAATGTTAACAAAAGCAGAAAATATGTATATTCTTCATGTAGGGAAAGAATTCTCTTCATGTTAAATTGGTGCTGGGAATAAACTTCCTTGGATTAGTCTCCTTAAGAAAGTTGTTTAAAAAGTTTTCCTTTTCTGAGTTGTCTTAATGCCTTAGTGGTACAGATGCACAAAATTTTTAAATGACAGATATCATGCAGTTGTGATTTGAGTGCTCTCTTTTATCGCTGTTTTCATTCTTTATATTCAGTTCTGGCCTGTTCTACTACAACTTCATGTAACTTTTTTTTCCACAAAGAAGTGTAGGCATTTTTCTCAATCTCTCAGTTAGCTTGAACAATATGTTGTTTGGGTTTTTTAGCTTAGGTTAGCCTTTTAGATTGCTTTGATAGAGAATTTTTTTCATGCATCATAAATGAATGTTAACTGCAGCTGTCACCTTTATAATGGCCAGTGAGTCTTCTTTCAGAGATTATTGCTGTCTTGTGAGATAGAAGTTGTCTCTTTTTGTTTTTCTATACGTTGCCAAGATTAAAAGTTGCAAGTATCCTGGACAATGAGGAGCTGTACTTTAGGCACTTCATCATTAACCCAGTCCTCATTTCTGTGACTTACCTACTGAATGGGAAAAAAAGGCATCATCATTTTTGTTGCAATGCTATGTTTTCTGCAATACAACTGTAAAGCAAGAAGCTATAATGTTTCAAGTGTTAAACCCATGAGGGAAATTTGGATTTGTAGCAGGAGTCATAAACATAAAATCCTAGAGCAATGCCCAACTTGAACACCAGATTTGTTTATATACGAGGTTATCATCCCAGCTTTAAAATTCTACTTTTACATTGTCCAAGAGCCTTGGTTTGTAGTTCATAACAGTCTAGTCTACGTATATATTAAGAAGAAGGAGACCTTGTAGTTATTCAGTATTGTTGTAGTCAGGTACCAGAGGGAGAATGCACTGTGGAAAGTAATTCTGGAGAGCAGAGGCAGGGAATCCCTCTGAAGGGCCATTGCAGTTGCTTTGAAAATGTGGTTCAGTATTGAACAATGTTGTGGGAAATTTCTCAGAGTGAAAGTGGGCACGAAGCCCATTGTGTTAAACACACCAATAATATTGAGAAACCTGCTTAGAAGCTGAAATTTAGACTTTATACTCTACAGAATAAGTTTCTGGCCAAAAGCACCAGGATTTACACGTCTGCTGCTCCTTAACAGAGATTAGAACCATACAGCTAATTCACTGTTCATTGGGAAATAAATGCTACTGCAGTTATTGCTGAGTGTGCTGTCAATCTAGGACCTGCAATTCTAGTGCAGCAGGAGAAGACAGAGTAACTTAAATAAACTGTGTTTCTTTTTTCCATGCTTCCCAGGGACCTGACCACTGCACAAAGTGTTTCCATTTTAAGGATGGTCCAAATTGTGTGGAAAAATGTCCTGATGGCTTGCAGGGGGCCAATAGTTTCATTTTCAAATACGCTGATGAGGATCGTGAGTGCCATCCATGTCATCCAAACTGCACCCAAGGGTAAGTGCAAATTCTGTGAAGTGAGCCATCCTATTTACTGTTCATAGCACATGATGATTTACATACAGTTTGTCTTGGTAAAGCACTTGTCCCATTCCTGAAAACAGAGTGTGTGCAGCAGTAATGTAACCTTTCATTTTCAGGTGTCTCATTACATTCAGGTTCTAGTTATGAGCGTCCAGCAGCTTATCAGAAAAAAGCTTACACCCCTTTTGCAAACCATAGAGAACAACTTTTCACAGCAGTGCTCTTAGCTTTCCTTCTAGCTACCGCTGGTTTGTAGCAAATGCTGCCATTGACACTTAAGTGTAGGCCTGTAAAATTACTTTATTTTTAGTATTTGCTCGTTGACAGAATTTGCATCTCTGATCCTTTGTATTGTTGAACTAACCTGGCAGCACTACTGTGAGATGAAGGTGTTACTGCTCTCTTTTTCATATGGAGACTGATGCAAAGAGTTTTTCTGAAACCAGACTTTGCACAGGAGTCTGAATCTGAGCATCAATTTCTCAAGTTCTAAATGCCCAAAATCACTTGTTACATTTGGAAGTATTCAGACCATGTATCTGAGCCAGAATTAAGAATTTATTCAACAAAATAATAGTAGTCACATACATAACTATTGTTTTGCATGGGCCACATAAGTTATAAATGTCTTCTCAATGAGGCAGTTGGTGGTGTCCAGCATACCAAGAAGGGGAGATGCAGCCAGAGGTAAAGAGAAAACTTCAGCCAGTGAAATAATCTTCAACAAGAGGCTCTTATTGTTTAGCAGCCAAAATTAAACCAGTAAATTATTCAGTGTAATCTTGATGTCAACAGCTGTTGCTATTCAAAATGAGACCTTTTGCTGGTTTTGCAAATCTAATTACAATAGAGCCATTAGGGAAATGAAAGTGAGATCGCAAAGACACAGCCAGGATCTGTTATAGATTTGTCTTCCCCTCAGACCCTTTAAATCAGTTACGCAATAAGAAAAATGCTGCTACTGTGGAAGAAGAGTGTAAGAAGAAATAATATGAAAAGACGAGCTCACTTCAGGAGCTCTGGTCCTGGCTTTAATAGATGGTGGAAGTGCCAATTCAGATTGATTCTGACAAGCCCAGCTATAGATGATAGATTTAGGATGCCCTGCCTAAGGACTGCCTTGCAGTCTGCCGGCCTTTCAGAAGACCAGGATGTGACACTTCTTCCCATTCCCTCCTCTTTTCTGGGAAACTCCTCTAACTGTTACTAATCTTCCTGGCACAGCTGTGTTTCACCTAGACCAGGAAGGAAGCAGAATGTTTTTCATGCTTTTCCACTTCTTCATGTGCATCAGTATTTTGCAAGTGGTGGTTTGATTTCATCTCCCTGAATAGAATGGAATCAAGAACGGAGGCTTTTATGCCTTGTGATGAAAATCTGACATTCTTGTTCATAAACAAATAGGAAGGGCATTAGGCAGTTGCAACTGAACTTGCATTGGCAACTCTTGATGACACAGGGTTCTTTTATGCTGAGTTATGTTGTCATTTGATCCTTGAACTTTCACTTTTTATTTTCTGCAGCTGATTAGGTGAAAGGTCTCATTTAGCATTGTGTGCCAATCCCCAGAGAAATGACAAAATACCATTAGTAAAAGGGCCAAAGGTCTCACACAGGTTACAAACACAAAGGTGTGGTAATCTCCCAGATGAGGAGCTATCCCATTGCCATGAGTCAAATACTACTCCTCATAGAAATTCTCATCCTCTTATTAAAGAGTTTGTGTCTCTGTTCTTAGGTATTTTGTTACCCCTCATAAAAACAATACCTTACCACCCCCCAAATCTGAGTAAGCATGGGTATTCTTTTCTGGTGTTCATAAAGACTTTATGGCATGTAATTATGTTAATGAAACTGTTAATGATGGCCCCAGACGTTTGGGGTTTATGGGTTGTCCATCTTCTTGCCAGTGTTGTCAGTGGCTGAATATGCCCACAGAGAGAAGGGAAATCATTTGCTCTCTCTCCTTTTCTCCTTTAATACTGAATTATCTAGTTTTATACCCTTTCTTTAGAAATTAATATTTAAATTCCCCTCAGTCAAGATTCTTCATTGAAATGGGTTATGGAGGGAACACATCTTGATATTTGGCTCACGACTGGATGATACAGAGAAACCATAATGCTACTTCATCTAGCATGTCTGTTCTTCTCTCTGTCAGGCCAATTGCTGGTATAAAACTGATGCCCTCACAATACAGCTTGGATACTCGTCAAAAAGTGTTGAGCTGCTGCAGAGTAGTGCTCCCAGTGTGGTATTACTTCATTCCTGCAGTGCTGCTCTCTTTGAATCAAGCTGCTTGCTAAAATGGGTTGTTAGTTCTCATGCACTGTTTCCAGTCATCCCTACCTGTTGTCACCAAGGAAGATATCTGTCCCACGTCTGTTTCCTGTGAGCATTTTGCCACAATTTTATCATGGCACTTGCAGATGATTGCTTTACACCCTAGAGCGTGAGATTTGATAACACCGTTTTCCTCCCTTATTCAAGGATAATGACTGCTTCTGTTAATAGATGTGTAATTATCCAGCCCTGTTAATGATCTTACGTTGAATAAGAGAACTATAAAGGAGTGACTTCCTTGGATACAACAACTGTGCTTTTGGCCTTGCATCCCCATGATAAATATCAGCTACTTGAAGCCAGTTTGGAGCAGATCTGAGGCATGTGGGACAGCTATCCCATTTAGTTCAAGAGAGTCAGAAAGCAGTTGGCACCTGTTCTTGCAGTGCTAGCCAAAATGGAACGCTTTCACAGAAATAAAATACTAATTATATAATAGCATTTGATGGTCTCATTCCTCACTGGGCAAGACACAAATGGGAGATCTTACTGGACACCTCCTGTCATCACAGAAAGGCATTTTCTCACACAGCTTTTTGAAGGAAGTGTATTACTCCTCACCAAAACTTTATTTTTGTTCTAAGCCAAGACCAGAGAAGTCATAGGAGCCTTATCAACACGTGTGTGGTCCAGAAGAGTTTTAAAGGTGGAAGTACTGTATTGCCCCTAAAGATTAGGTGTTTTTTTAAGAAGGCATTATGAGTTCCAGATGAAACAGTAGTGCAAATTCAATGGCAAACAAAGCTGATTAAGAAACTGCTACTATTTTGTAGATGCAAAATTTCTTCCAACCCATTGCCCCAGTTGAGTTTTCTTACTGTCATCATCAGTATGCACTTCCTTTTAACTAAGTAACACCCTGGTTTTGAGTTGTCTGGCTTTATCCATGGCAGTAGTTGGGTGACCTAGTCACTGCCACAACTAAGGTTTTCTCCTGTCCAGAGTTAATCTATTCATGCCAGTGTATAATTAGTTTTGTTTACAATGACAAAGATGTTTGAGAATTTATCTGTCTAGAAGTGGCTCTACTGATCCACATCTGTGAACAGTTAAGATCCCACCTTTCAATCTTAAGGAAAATTAATGGAAGACAGTGTTTGTGACAGAGGGGAAAAAGGATTGTTTCAGGAAAAAATAGTTGTTGCCCTAATTTTCAAAACTTTTAACTCATCATTTTATTTGAGGATCATAGAATCACAGAATGGTTTCGGTTGGAAGGGACCTTAAAGATCATTTAGTTCCAACCCCCCTGCCATGGGCAGGGACACCTTCCACTGGACCAGGTTGCTCAAAGTCCCGTCCAACCTGGCCTTGAACCCTTCCAGGGAGGGGGCAGGCACAGCTGCTCTGGACAACCTTCTCCTGCATCTTACCACCCGTACAGGAAATAATTTCTTCCTTATAATCTAATGTAAATCTACCCTCTTTCAGTTTAAAACTGCTACCTCTTATAAATAGTCCCTCCTTACCTGTCCTGTCCCCACTTTAAGCCCTGGGAGGCCGCTCAAAGGTCTCCCCGGAGCCTTCTCTTCCTCAGGCTGAACCCCCCCAACTCTCTCAGCCTGGCCTCACAGGGGAGCTGCTCCAGCCCCCCACATCTCAGTGGCCTCCTTTAGATCCACTCAAGCAGGTCCATGTCCTTTTGATGTTGGGGGCCCCAGAGCTGGGCATAGCACTGCAGGGGGGGTCTCATGAGAGCAGAGTAGAGGGGGAGAATCCCCTCCCTGGCCCTGCTGCCCCCCCTGCTCTGGCTGCAGCCCAGGGCACGGGTGGGTTCTGGGCTGCGAGCGCACGGGGCTGCCTCACGGGCAGTTTTCCCCCCACCAACCCCCCCAGTCCCTCTCCTTGGGGCTGCTCTCCAGCCACTCCTCGAGGGCCCAGCCTGGGTTTGTGCTGGGGATTGCCCCGGCCCACGGGCAGGACCTTGCCCTTGGCCTTGTTGAACTCCATGAGGTTTGCCCGGGCCCCCCTCTCCAGCCTGCCCAGGTCCCTCTGGGTGCCATCCCTGCCCTCCCGCCTGTCCCCCACCCCACAGCTGGGTGCCGTCGGTGAACTTGCTGAGGGTGCCCTCGATCCCACTGTCTGTGTCACTGACAAAGATGTTGAACAGCGCCGGGCCCAACACCGACCCCTGAGGAACGCCCCTCGTCACTGCTCTCCTCTTGGACATGGAGCTGTTGACCACAACTCTTTGAGTGCGACCATCCAGCCAATTCCTTATCCACCGAGTGGTCTGTCTGTCAAATCCATGTCTCTCCAATTTAGAGACAAGGATGTCATGTGGGACACTGTCAGCTGCTTTGCACAAGTCCAGGTAGATGATGTCAGTTGCTCTTCCCTTATCTACCAACGCTGTAACCCCATTGTAGGCAGCCACCAGATGTTTCAGGCACTATTTGCCCTTACTGAAGCCACGTTGGCTGCCACCAATCACCTCCCTATTTTCCATGTGCCTCAGTATAGATTCGAGGAGTATCTTCTCTGTGATCTGACTGGGCACAGAGGTGAGACTGGCTGGCCTGTAGCTCCCTGGGGGTTCCTTTTTTCCCTCTTCAGAAATGGGGGTTATGTTTTCCCTTTTCCAGTCAGCAGGAACTTCACCGGACTGCCATGACTTCTCACATGTGAAGGATAATGGCTGAGCCACTTCATCTGCCAATTCCCACAGATGCATCTCATCAGCTCCCATGGACTTGTGCACCCTCAGGTTCCGTAGATGGTCTTTAACCTGATCTCATACAGTGGGTGGTTCTTCATTCTCCCAGTCCCTACCTTTGCCTTCTTTGTCTTAGGCAGTGTGGCTGGAGCCCTTGCTGGTGAAGGTTGAGACAAAGAAGTCACTGAGTACCCCAGCCTTTTCCATATCCGGGTAACCAGGTCTCCCGTTTCCTTCTGGAGAGGACCCACATTTTCCTGACTATTCCTGTTATCAACAACATACCTACAGAAGCTTTTCTTGTTGCCCTTGATGAACCTGGCCACATTGAATTCTAAGAGGGCATTAGCTTTCCTAACCTGATCCCTGGCTGCTCAGACAGTTTCTCTATTCCTCCTAGGCTATTTGTCCTTGTTTCCACCCTCTGCAGGGCTACCTTTTTATGTTTGAGTTTGTCCAGGAGCTCCTTGTTCATCCTTGCAGCCTTTTGGCATTTTTACCTGACTTCCTCTTTGTTGGGATGCATCACTCCTGAGCTTGGAGAAAGGTGATCCTTAAGTATCAACCAGCTTTCTTGGGCCCCTCTTCCCTCCAGGACTTTATTCCATGTTACCCTGCCAAGCAGATCTGTGAAGAGGCCAAAGTCTGTTCTCCTGAAGACTGGGGTAGGGAGCTCGCTGTGCACCCTCCTCGCTGCTCGGAGGATCTCGATCTCACCCATTTCATGGTCAGTGCTGCCAAGGCTGCCCTTGAGCTTCACCTTCCCCATCAGCCCCTCCTTGTTGGTAAGAACAAAGTCCAGCATAAAACCTCTCCCTGTTGGGTCCTCTGTCACTTGGAGAAGGAAGTTATTATCCGTGCTTTCCAGGAACCTTCTGGATTGCTTATGCCCTGCTGTGTTGTCCCTCCACCACGTGTTGGCATGGTTGAAGTCTTCCATGAGGACCAGGGCTTGTGGATGTGAGGCTGCTCCTATCCATCCAGAGAGGGCCTCATTCGCTTGGTCTTCCTGGTCAGGTGACCTGGAGCAGACCCCAACTAGAATGCCACCTGTCCCTGCCTTCCATTTAATCCTGATCTATAAGTTCTCAGTTGGCTCCTCATCTACTCCCAGGAAGAGCTGCATGCACTCCAACTGGTCACTGTCGTAGAGAGTGACCCCCTCTCCTCATTTCCCCTGCCTGGGCTGGGGCAGGATGATTCTTTGTAAAGCTAGAATAAGCTCCATGTGTAATTTTCTGTATAAGCTCTATTGGACTGTTGTAAGGTACTGAATATATCATTAAGAAATTGGCATGTATCAGTTAACCAGTTCATTTTACAGAGCAAACTTGGAAATGAAAATATCGTCCAGACTCCAAGCAGAAGAAGGAACCCTGGGGGTGAATAGAGTACCAGTGTGATGTATGACTGTGTCACGCTTGTACTTACATATGTCAAAAAGCCTGAAACCAAGGAAGTTACTTAGAGAGGAAAAATAACTGACGATTTGGTGGTGCAAAATAGCTTGTTAATAGATATTGCCATTACTCACACAGTATTGTACTTTACTACGTGTAATCAGAACAGCCAGTCAGAGAGTAGGAAACTGTTCAGCATGACTAGGAGTAATGGAAATTGCACCTGGACAGTGTTTTCTGTTTGGGGCTGGGAAATCCACTGAAGACGATTACAGGTTTAAATAAAAATCAGTGGTATTTCAACCTGGAGTGGGTGAGGTCCAAACAGCTCTCTCTTCTTGAATTCAAGTCCTATTCTCCAAAAGTCTGAGAGAATAAATGTACAGATGTGAAATGACTCAGAGACAATAGGCTGCTGGTTATCTGAACAAGTAATGGGCTCTCAGACCTCTAATTTGAAGAGGGCCTTCTTTTTATTTATAGCAAGAGTCTGAGCTCAGCTTCTCTTGACATGCTAGGAAATGGAAGATCTGAACAACGTTTTTTCAGCTTCCTTTATTACTGAACTGTTTTTCTACAAATTGCTGAGAATGCCATGAAAGGAAGAAATGTTGGATATGTTTGAGACTGGTTAGAATTCATACAGTCTTGAATTCTTAACTCCTGAAGCCCAGGACAGCTGAAATTTAAAAAAAACACCCATCAAGAGTTCTCTGTATTAAAATTTTGAACTATGCCTAAATCTACCCTTTCAATTTATGTTATCTGGCCACTTGGGTATTTAATGAATCCTTTTAATGTCTGCACATTTTCTGAAGGAAACTATTATTGAGGAAATCCTTACAACCTGTGTTTACATGTCACAGTTTTTATGTAAAAATAAAAATTCAAGTAAACAAACAAGAAGTAAAGTTCGTTATCATTCTGCTCTCCCTGATGGGCAGGTAAGGGGAAACTGAATTCACTGAATGTATTTTACAATGGCAGAGTGATAGTCAGTTTAAATGCAGCAAACGCTGATGAGTAGCAAGTGATGGTGAAGTGGAAAGATGATTTCATGGGAACATTTCAGCATTTGAGCTCTTTCAAATTTTTGACATGCATATACCTCTATCAAAGCCAAACTGGAAGTAGGAGACTTTGAAAAGAGTTTGGGATCATACCTTAAATTTAAAATGCCTCAACAGAAGTGAGTTTCAGTATACTGATGTGTCAGATCACCTGCTCCTGTAGTAGATGTACAGCCAAAGAGCCTCTTAATAAAATGGCTCTGAGATCTTGTTAAGGAGTTGAAATAAGTGGTTTGGTTTCATTAAAATGCTGATAGCTGGATACTCCCCATGGCTACAGAGGGACTGGCTGGGCATTCAGCACTAAGGACAGTCAGGTTGTCTCAACCCCTAAAAGCTTAACTTTATGTATCTGTCTCTGAGAATCCTGACTGCTGTGTAAATGTGTAAGTGCCTTGCTATGTGAATGCAGAGGACCTAGGGCACCACATACTGTTCTTCATGAGGGCAAGGAAAATCCACGCATATCCATGTTTTGCAAACAGACTCTTTCCCATGGTTGTGCTTCAGTGGTGCTACATAAAGTGATTCCCTGCGTTTCCATTGCCTTTGGTGAGCACCTGCTGATTTTGCCGGTGGAAGACTTTTGGTAGCATCTAAGAAAAGCAGAATAAAATGCCTGAATCAGCAGACACTTCTTTGCTCTGTTTTTTGGTGTTAGAAGTTCATCCTTGAGCTTCTCTGATGCTAGTATAGTCAGCTTCCAAAATATTTCTGCAGTTGCCCTAGCGAGGAGCTTAGAACAGAATGAACAATTGCATCAATTACAGAAAGAAAAAAAAGGTGTGTATAGTGCTCCTGGAGGTTTCATCTTGCAAATGAACAGTTGTTGTGCAGTAATCACTGGTTTGATGATTCAGACAACATCCAGAAAAAGCAACTCCATTGTCAGGACTCCCACATAGGCAGGTGAAACCTGCCTTAAGTGTTGTTTGAGCCAAGATTTGTCCAACCTTGGAGTGCTGTTTATGTTGCTATTATTGTTCCATTGCAAGCTTGGTTTTGTCACAAGCTGTAATTTTGGGGTGACTCGGGACTCTCTTGAGAATTATAATTAAGAATGTGGCACAAAGAAGTGATTCCTGCTTCTTGGATCTGTAAATAACACATTTCTCTCTTTCTCTCCCTATTTTCAATTTGGATTTGCTGCAGGTGCATAGGGCCCCGTATTGAGGACTGCATCGGCCTGATGGATAGGTACTTGCTGAGTGATCGTTCCCTGTGTGTCTTCCATCCTCCACGTGTGGACAAGGGCGCATGCGTGTGCATGTCCTTGTGAATGGCAAATGACATCTTTTGTTCTGTAATTGCCTGCAGGTGTAGAGGTCCCGCTAGTCATGACTGCATTTACTATCCATGGACACGACAGTCCACTTTACCACAACATGCTAGGTAACATCCACCACTTTTCCATTTTTGTACACAGGGTCCTTCCCTGGTTATCACAGGAATGTTATACTATCCAGTTTGTTCAAAAATGCAAATTACTGGGAGAATATAATTTGTCCCTAAGTAAGATACGCCTCTGAGCATCCAAATTTACATTTCTGTTTGAAAGCCAATTAAATATCTTACTCATTTAGGCTGATTAGAAAATGCCTTTTTTAGATTTATTTTTAGGTTAAATCAATGAGTCAATTCTGAAATTTTCTGCAGAAACACATGTTTCTTCATTAAATTTAACTACAAGTAAACATGGTGCAAACTCTGGTTAAATTGGATGTTGGGGGGTTTTTTTTTGCCTTTTTTTTTTTTTTGTTTGTTTGTTAAGACAGATCTTAAGAGCAAATGAATTTATTTCTTCCATGCTGCTTCTCTGGAAAAAACTAAATGTTTCAACAAAACTGAATTTCTTCCTTAATTCACAGAACGCTATTATTTAATTTTCTTTTAATTTCCTGCTTAAAAAATATAATAATCATAACCTTGCAGCAATTTTATTTTTCAGTAATGGCGATCGAAACAAATTAATGTAGGAAGACTCCAAAAGCATTCCGGTTATACACAGCATTCTTTTTCATGAAAGCTCTTCATTGTCATTGAGTTTGTTTATTTTTAAATTCAAACTGGTTAGTATGACTTCCAGGCTTTGGGATTACTGTCCTGAGCTAAGACTGGATGAAAATTATATCATTTCAATCAACTTCACCTCATGAAGGATTTTACTTTGTTTTTTTTTCTTGTCTTTAAAATGGTTTTAAAGTTGCCTTTCCTTCCTAGTCGTGTACCTAATAGGAAAATTGCTGTTTCTAGCCATTGAGGGAGAACATGTTTAGACTTGAAAAACAGTACTCTATAAATGCTATCAAATGGTATACTTGCTTAATTAAATCAATATCAGTTCTGACGTAATTCATGGAACAATGAATAAGCAACAGAAGAAGACTGAGTTTTTCAATATTTCAATATTTTGTTTTAATCTTTCTGATCTGGGATATCCAGTTTGAGATACTTCTGTAGGGGACTCATTTTCAGCTCTACGCATCCAAACTGAGTTGCTCCAAACAAGCAATCAGTTTTAAAGGTCTCCGTTTTGTCAACTTTACTCAAAGCACAAATACAGAAAATATATTATTATTTGCATAAGTTTAAGGGACTTACCAAGCGTCAGGGAATGAAGGCCATGCTGAAGTTCTTTGCTTTAGTAACCAATTTAAAAATTATATGTATCTCATCAATTGGATTTTTAACTGGTTTTTGAGGGAACATTAAGGGCTTTATGCTAAGAAGATAACTTGTTGGCTGTAGTGTAACTCATGCAGCGTTACAGGCTGCTCACTCTGGCTTCCTCTGTTAGCCCAAAAGCCAGTCAGACCTTGCTCACTGTTTAATTCAAGTGATCTAACTCCAGAACTTATATTTGCATTGAAAACGTTTGGGTAGTACTAAAGTCTCTGGAGGTACTGTCAGATGCCCACTAAATTTGATGGAAAGGCTTCTGTTAATCACAGTGGATGCTAGATTAGGCACTATATTTAAAAGTGGAATTAAAGGAGTGGGACCTTGAACATGATGACACAACACTAAAGAAAGTGTTGTTGAGTAGGGTGCTGGGCTAAGCCATGTGTTAGCAGGCAATGCTTATTTTGTTTTTTTTTTTTTTATCTTGTGTAAATCATAAGCTTTATCTCCTTGAAGGTACTGTTAAGGTAGTAAAGCAAATTATCAAGGGGAGTTGTAATTAAAGGAGCTGTTTTACTCTGCTCAAGTGAATAATTGCCTGTTCCATTCAATCTGAGGAAGGAAGACCCTCAAATGTTTCCTTCAGATCTGATGGATTGTTGTTTTTTGTTCCAACTTTGCTGAATTTATTTTGGGAGAATTACTGCACTGTGCTTAAATGTCACTATGTATGTATTCTTTCAGTTTCAAGCCAAAGGAGGAAATTTCATATCTTTATCAGATTAATGAAATTGTGCTTTTTGTGTGTGTGAAAATGTTTGTGGTTTTTGTGGGGTTTTTTGGTTTTTTTTTGTTTTTTTTTTTTGTTTCGGCTAAAAATGGGCAAAACTGCACTGGCAAAGTGATACTTTTTATTATGCTAGAGGTGTAAAACAAAAATATATGCTTTACTTTAGAACCTTCTTCATGCCCCTTTAACAATTGCATGCCCTCCGTAGATTTACAGACTGTAAAAAAATTAATAATCAGTTTTATTCTTATGCACTGATTTGATTTTTTTTTCCATTGATGTGAATTAACAGTGAGTTGAAGAGCAGGGTTCTCTGTTCAGTCAGCTGAAAGTAAGGCCAGGGCTTCTAACCACAAACAATGAGATATTTCTCATCTTCACCTGTTTCCATTTTCATACCGGTGTTGCTTGCTTTCCAGTTTTGCAGTTTGCAAATTGGTTTTGCCATGATCCATTGACTTGAAGGCTTTCGTAGGAGTAGGGTAGAACAGCAAAGGAATTCTTACTGTTGTGTTTAATAAATCAGAATTGCGTCACATGGCATGTTTTACAGATGACCAGTGAAACTTCAGATTTTTTGCTTATGTTTTGTCCCTTACATTTTGTGGAAAAAAATCCTTGCTTTTGGCATTGCATGTCTTTCTGTTTGGATGCTTGGGTTTTTTAAAACCTTCATCTTTGATAGAGTTCTATCCAAAAGGATGCAAGAAACCCTTTTCCTGTTTCCAGCTCAGTGCCACATATAAGGGCTATTTTAGCCCTTTTCCTCTAGACTACTTGATAGATTTTTCAAATGACTGTTAGGTTACTTGGTGGATCTCATGTGCCTTTTTTTCCCCTGTGAAGACCCACATTTATTTTCAATGTGTTGAATTTATCCTCACAGAGGCTTTCACTGTATTCATAACTGCCAGGAAAATTTCAAACTTTAAAGGAGTTAGAAGTCACAGGGGAAATGAGTGCCTCCTCTGCTTGTGGTTAGTTGCAAATTCTGGTTATTGTCATTTTAGGTTTTGAGTTACTATTGTTGAAATCATACGGCCGGGGAATCCTTTCCTCACGTTTGTGACACACATTCTGTCTGTATTTATGCTGCGTTTAATTCATAGCATCCCTATCAGTGTTGTCTCATTGTAATTCGTGTCATTCACTGCATCAGTTTGCGGAGCAGACTGTCTGGCTGACCTCTTCAGGCTGCTCAGATGACACAGGGGCCCGAAGGTGTGGGACAGGCCAGCAGAGGCTTCCCCTTGCAAGGTAGAGTTCTTAGCTGGCATGTAACTAATGCCACTGCTTCTTTGTCTTCCTTTCTGTCTCCTTCCCTGCTGTGCTGAGAATCTCTGCCCAGGGAACAGAGAGGAGAGAAGAGCCTTGTGTCCTGGCTTTTCTCAGCTGCTTATAACTCTTCCTGTTGTTCTGTGCCTTTTGGAGGTGGGGGGGCAGTAAGTACTAGCTCATTACTGTAAGGTTTCGGTTTGGGTTCCCCCTTCTATATCAGCCTTTCCTAGAAATCGGTGAGGATAGGAAGCAGGTAGAGGCTGGAATTTCCTGGGGTGCCCAAAGGAGTTAGCTGTCCTCCTTTCCCACCCCTTACTAGAATAATGCTCCTCCTTTCGATACCTTCTGACAATTGTAGTCAGTGATTTCTTTGGGTAGAACAGCATGCTTGTTAGGAGCTCTGAAACTAGGAGTGAAAGGAGCAGTATGCCTGCTTCAAAGATTTGGATAACCATTGCTGAAAAGAATGATTGAAAAACTGTAAAAACAATTCTCTGCCATCCATTAAGAAAAGTACTCTAGGCAGTCACGAAAGGTTGGTTCCTCTACACTCCCCTGCTCCCAAGCCTGCCAGAAAAGTTTGGCTCACTCATTTATTGAAGCTAGGCTGCGGACAAAGTTTTTACTTAAAGTATGAATTTTAAATATGTTCATACTTCCTATGATTCGTTCATCTTAATACTAAGAGAGAAGAGATCCTCAAAGGAGGAGTGAAGTTTCTGTTTTCCAGTGCATGAGAGACTGCAAATCTGAAGATGTGATCAGAAGCATGTGGTGGATATGATAGGAAAGAGCTAGCACACTGACATTATTGGCTTGAATAAGCTGATGTCTGTCTCTATATATGCCCTAAGAAAATTTCATTCACATTTCCCTTTTAACTAACAGAAACTAATTAGCCAGGACCACTGTTGTCAAGTGGTTACATAAAATGACGTGTAGATGTTAACTCAAATTACAATCCTAATGCTAGCTTTATAACAACAAAGGACGTCCTCTCAACAAATTATCACTTCCTAAACAAAAAAAAAGCTGGGTTTATATACTATGTGTGTGTACAGAGCTAATTAACAGTAAACCCTATATAATGCAGGCAAATCCTTTCATAGCTGTTTTGTACCCCTGCACAGTATGACTTCAATAGAATTTCACAGCATCTCTGAGTAGATGATGGGGAAGGGAAACCACCTCTAATAAACTGCTTATGCTCATTGCTTTTATGGTGCTCTGTTCCATTGCTTGGAGGAAAGTGTTCCATATGCTCTGTATTTTTATAGAATAATTATAGTCATTCTGGAGGGGAAGAGGAAGAGAATCTGTATAAAATAAGAGGAAAAATAGGATCGGTGAGTACAAACTAAGCTACATTACTTGATTGGTAAAAGATGCTACTCTTGAGAGACTTTTAATATGAAGCTTTCTGATGCTGTATCAGAACAGAGCAGTTGAAGAAATAGATTTATTTTTATTTTTTAAGAATCAAGACTAGAAAAAAAGGCAGTTTCTAGTCCTGCCTCTCTGGGTTGGACAGAGCTTACACTTGATCTGTCTAGGACAGACTGATAGAGAAACCCCTGTTCTGTGTGAGAACTTGCTGCTGCTGAACCAGTTCTCAAACAGATCTTTGCTATGGGCACTTCTGTTACCACAACATTTCACTGCCTGGAGTCTTAGGAGGAATACATTTTGAGTACCCTTGTGACATGAATGAAAGTCACTGCAGTGATTTCTTGAGCTCCCCCACTTTTTAGCACTCTCACTTGGTAAGACTTGTCTACTTAGAAAGGGTCTAGGTGGGTTTTCCTTCTTTTCTGCTGTACATATCTGACCACAGAAAGCAAAAGCTATCATTGTCTTAACACTTCTGTTCTATAACATGTTCAGAAAGATTTGTCTGGGATCTATGGAGGTTTCTACTTCATCTGCTATACTCATCAGGGTTGACTGGTGTGGTCTCATAGTATGCAAGGATTTGGTAGGTTCTGCTACTACAGGGAGAAATAAACTGTTAAGGTTGGAAGACTGAAAGAACTAGAAGCAATTGTCATGCAAGTGCTTTTTAAAACCTGTTCTGTGGCTCCAGTAGTTTGAGGATCCTGTTGAGAGTGCACAGGATAGAATAAGGCCAGAAATCTCATGTTTCTAGTAGTTTGTTATACAAAGAGTAGAATATGAGTGAAATACTCTTGCAGTATATCAAGGTTGTTGATACTCATAGATCAAGTTTCTTATCAGCTATGCTCATTTGATGGGTTTGGGTAATTTTCATGATTGCACAGTGGTACATGACAAAGAGTTTGCACCATGGTGTTGTAGAAGTCGCCTTTGCAGGTCTTCTTGTGCATATAGGTGTGACAGTCCTTATTGTCACATTCGGTATGTACCAGCCCTTGTGCCTTCTTCAGCTGCTGAGCTCTGAAGAACCATTAGTGCAGCGCCCAGCCTTACAAAGCAAGCATGCAAGTTTCTTGCAGAAATGTGCAGGGACTTGTGTTTGGTCTGCTTAGCACACAAGGTAAGATCATGAATTTCGTAGTACCTCTGTTATCGCTGAGCTTCATGCCAAGTGTTCATTAAGTCCTACCCCTCTGTGGCTTGAGTACAAGGTCCAGCTTGGTAAGCTGTCTGCGTATGTTCAGCCCCACCATAGCAGCAAGCTTCTCAGTTTTATAAAGTATCATGGAAAATTTACAGAATTCAATAAACACACAGTATTTACCAAGCATTGGAGTTTTGTCAGGTCATAACCAACTTCCTTTGTAGAGACTTCTCAATGAAAGTTTTTGCTTTGCTACCACAGGTTACAAAATAAATTTTCAAATGCATTTAAAACAAGGAAATTCTTTGTTCAAAAAACTGACTAAATTATTTTTACTGAAACTATGAGCAGAAAAAATAAGAAATAATTAAGCCAAATATCATAGGTCACTACTGAAAGACAAGAAGCATTAGGAAATTCCAAATTGGAAATGGTTTGTTAGAATGGAAAACAACACACAGCCTTGTTGCAGAGGTCACTGTTTTTATTTCTCATCAGGCTACATAAGCTTTGTGTTGTGTGTCTGTACTGGTTTGGCTACACAAATAATATATGATGCAGAAATAAAATTGTGCCATGAAGAAGTGACCTTATTATAGAGCAATGGTATATATCTCACCACTCTTCAATGGGTTTCTTTTATGGATTGAAATGAGGATTTAATTTAGATTTAATATTGTTATAAATTAATTATCTATTATTAAAAATACATTTGTAGAGCTTTAGAAATATGTAAGATGTAGAGTTGTTTAAATCTCAGTGAATGGTTTCTTAATAATTCATTAATATTTAACATATAATAAATCAGAACTAAAGCTTTCTTACTTCCAATCTACCTGTGTATTGCAGAACTTGTCACTTTCATATTTAGACAATTTATATGACAAATGTATTTGAGTTTAGAGTCCATCCAAGACTTAATTCTCTGCATTCTGGCTTACTCAGCATGACCTGTCAGGTGATACAGGAGCTGCAATTCTTGCATAAAATAGGAAGCTCTTGGTTGGGGTTCTTTAGAACAGTACGTTGGTAGTGGTGTGCTTGTTCTGTACACATGTATACAGTCAAGTCTACTTAATTAGATCTCTTCAGATTGAAGATACTGTGTCAAGCCATGTAATCTACTGCAGGTAGGGACTGCATATGGGTTTGGGATAGATTTACTCCTTTCTGATACCTATAAAGTAATCTTATTGTTCCTCCCTTCCTTTCTTGGAAGATACTTTGGTGGAGCTGTATCTTTGGTACCGTGAAGTTTTAGAAAGCATGGTACCTAGATCTTGGTTTTATTTGTATGTAACCTTTGAAAATGAAGTTTTCTTTAGGGATGACAGTACTTTTGTCAAAAAACTTCATGCTTTTTTCCAATGAGATGTAAATTTTTAATGACACCATCTTCACGCAGAGGTGAGCAAGCTCTTTTGCGGACATATTGGCTGTTTAATCAATAGAATATAATGCAGATAATAATTTCTGTAGTTATCTGAGATTGAGCAAATGGTCAAACAGGCAAAGAAAGATTGTGGGATAATGTGAAAAACAGGTGCTGGCTCATTCTGATTGAGCTTCTCATTGGCAGAGAGTTGGGAGGAGCTTACTGTGTATTTGTCTGTTCTGGTACATCTCTCAACAGAGCTGGTAATGCCTTACCCTGAAGAGTTGGGGCATTTACAGACAAATTTGAGAAAAACTACAACCATGTCATCAGGACAAAGTGCCAAACTTCTGTTAAATGTGGTCCAGTCATGATGTAATCTCTGATTTGTAAGTTATATTAAGTCTCTCTTGCAGTACCCGCAGGAAAATTGAAATGCAATCAGCCTTTTAAGTAAGTGTGAACTGTTTCCTCAAATAATTTGTCTTAGACTGCAGGTACCCTGCCTGTGATATAGTCTGTCCGTTAGAAACACAGGCCATCAAAGCAATACACCAAGGTGTTACTTGTCTCTTAAAATGATCACTTGGATTTTCATTACATGTTCTTATTTTACTCACTGTTCCATTTTAACTCATAGCTGTCTGCTTGTAGTAAAGCTAATGATGTTTAGATAGTCACTGAAATTAAGTAGCACAGATATTAGAAGGCACAGAAGCTGTAAAGCAGCATAACGTGAGTGACAAGAAGAGGTGACAGTGTGTCAGTATTGCTGAGTATAGTAATACAGGTCATGCTGAAGAGAAGAGAAGAGATTGCGATCCCTACTTTTGGCATTATAGCATGTTAATCTGCAAATTAATCTAAAAATAATGCAGGGAGCATGGACCATGATATAAGGATCCCATAGGCTGGTTCGTTAGAAGAAAAGAAACAGTGATGACCTGGTAGACTGGAGGGAAGAGGACTAATTATAGCTGGGCAATTCACCAAACTGGTCTCTAAGTTCCCAGTAGGCTTGACTCAGCCATCGGGGTATTTTCAGTTCATTTCAGTGGGCTCTGTATCAGTGGGCATCACTTTGTTTGATTGAATAACCTTCCTTAAAGAAAATGTGTACTTTTCAGAAATAAATGACCTGTTTCCCTTCCCTGAATGGTCTGATGTAGGGAAAAAAAAATAGTAAAAAGTATTCCTGCATTAAAAATGGACCACTGGTTGTTAATATGCGTAGTCTCAATCACAGTAAGCATAATAGACAAAGAACAGATAGAAGAGATAATATTCTAGCTTTAAAATAGTCCTAGCTCCTGTAGATAAGTTTTTCCCTCCCTCGCGGCAGCATAATCCTCTGCATGTAAATGACTTGGATGCAGGCTAAGTTCAGCGCTGTCTCAGAACTTCAGCTTTGCGTGAACTCTCTCTGCTTTGATTTCCTGGATCAACCAGTGAATGAGGCTCCAAATACCAAACTTTGGGATGTTTGAGTTATCTCTTAATCAATGGATTTCCAAAATAAGGAAGCTCTTTCCCTTTCCAGGAAACTTCCAGTGAGAAAAAGGCAATTACTAAGAAAGCAAGGCAAAACCTATAGCTGTAGCAGTATGTTTGCGTGTATTCTCTCTAGTTGACTTCTTCAACCTTTTTGTGCTCTTCTCACTAAAATACTTCAAATACATATTTTTTTTGAAGCGGGATGAGAGGAAATCCTGCTCTCCCTTATGGTAGAGCTCAGAAAAAAAGATGTCTGAGCCTTCTCTCACTTTGTTTTCTTGAGCCCTAATGAGTTTCAGAAGCTGTGAGACCTTAAAAGGCACAAAACGTCAGCAGGATCCGCTGTCTGCCAGAGGCTGTTACTTACGTATGGGGGTTTTGGCGGTGGAGGCAGAGAAAGAGTTTGTAGCTGAAAGAGGAAAAAGACATTTTTAAGCTGGATCACTATTTCCCTGGATTCTTGGCCTGCTCTGTTCTGGGAGTTCAGCAGCTATTGGAAGAAAAGTATTTTTAACATTTGGAACATGCATAGATAAGGCGGTATCTGTAATAAATTCTGGACTGTTCTATCATGCTGAAATTTGGGAGAAGGAAGAGCTGTTTTACTAAAATACCACTTGCCTTTATGTGGGCCTTACTGTACTGCAAAATAATCATAATAAAACAGCTGTTGTAAAGTCTAGGTTACTCTGAGCAGTATCCTCACCATGGACGCAAGCTGTTTTCCTAATCAAGTCACATCTGTGACTATCAAGATGATAGGAGGTTGCTGTGTACATAGGCGCAAAAAAAAATATCATCAGTTGAGCTGAGAATAGAAGATGAGGATAATATTCACAAAGACTGGTTTCCCGTGGCTCACTTTACAGCCAGTGAAGTGAAATAGATTCCTTTGGGTGGCTGTGGATACAGAGGAGAGGAGTGAAGGTGGGTGGGTTTAGAGCTTCTAAGCTGAACTTTTCTTTTCTGAATGGCCTCTAGGGAAATGCTGGCAGTGGGATGATGACTAGAATTAAGAGGAGTTGCAAGATACACCAGAGTTTCTCTCTGCTCTGCTTGGCAATTTAAGAACTACTGGGAGATGACTGATAAGTTACGGACAGAGAAGAATTTTTGGGCATATTATCGTATAGGAGATGATCCTGTATAAGCCTTGTGTCAGAAGGAGCATCTCAATTTTATGTGAATTGTTTCCCCATAATCAAATGGGATTTTCTAATGATTGATATAATTTGTGTAGGACATTTAGACAGAATGCTATCCTTGAAAAATAACAGTGATAAATCCAAAAGTAGCATCAGCCATACTAAGAAATAAATTCCTTATACCCTGCTCCTTTTCTACCTTGGATTTTCCTCAATATTTATGAACACTGGCTGCATTTATTCCCTGCTATGCTCCACAAAGATAAATTCTTCATATTTAGAACTCAGATTGAGGAGTGGCTAAAATGTATGTCGAAGTTAACAGCATCATGGCCATTACTAGTATTCTAATAAATGTCTCAAATGCTATATTTATATATACGTTTATACCAGTGCAGAATTAAGTGCTACTGTGTTGAAGTGTTACTATTTTGATTTAAACTTTAAATGAAACATTTTTAACCATGTGCGTGTGTATGTGCGTATATATATGTATGAATGTATGTAATAAATGCACGGGATAGGGGTGCATATTTCCAAACACATTCTACAAATCTTCCATGTACTCTAAGTTTAATCTCAAACATAGGTCCAAAAGGTGCTTTAATGCCACCACATATTAAAAAACCTCAGCTGAAACCCATGTAAGTTCTACATTTATCACAAAACAAATGATTGGATATGACAAGAAACTTGAAGATTTGGAACATAGGGCAACAATTCTGTTCTCATCAGTTTATCATGTCCTATTTTGTTTTGATGGCTTTCTCCCCCCCTCCTCTGCCTGTGTCGAGTGCTGAACCTTAGTCTGACTGCTCACTCATGTGAAGAGGCTTGTTCACCTTGGTGACATGGCTCATGGGAGCGTAGACGCAGAGCTGGACCAGCAGTGGTCTGACAGAAGTTAGGGCTCTCTTTAATGTACAGAATCTGTTCTCACAAAGGCGAAATGTAAAGTCGTAAAGGCTTCAGGAGGAGGAAATCCAGGACAGAATCTCAGGCTTTATCCCCAGTCCTTGAAGGTTCTCTACAGGGAAATACTCCTGGAGCTTGTGAAAGCAAACACTCGCTGCCCCCTATGATTCAAAGCTGGATCAGGTTAAGAGTCCAGTGTTCACAGTCACTTAGACAAAAAATCTGCTCTGTGCTCCTTAAATCTTCTGAACAATTATTCTATGGAAGGACCAGCATTCCAAAAAATGATCCAAAGGGGCAGGTATAAAAACAGAGATCGGTGCATTTTCAAAAGAAGGATGGTGATCTGTGAAATAAGTAAAAGTGAAGGGCATGGGGTAAGAGAAACCTTCCTCTTGCTGTTCTGTAAAGGCAGGCAAACCACTGGTGCAGTCCCACAGGCAAGATTTTGATTAGTTGTTTATGGGGTTGGATATTTTGTATGTTGAATAGCTCTATTTCAGCAAACACTTAACTGTAACTTACAAGCACTTTCCACCATTGGAATTTGGAAAGCATTTTAAAAAAGCAGCATAAGGAAGAGCACAGCATTCAATCATGTTTCCTCTTGTTGATTATTTAAAATACTGCTGAGCATTTTTTTCTGCTCTCTATTTTTCATGGTTTGATTTATCACCCAGCAGAAGTGATTTTCCCTCCATGTCCTGTACCAAATACTGGCTACCAAAAATTTTAGAGAACCAAGTAATGAATGTCTAATTTATGATGAATACATATCCTTAGAGATCTGATTGTTTTTCCAAACTCTGGACCATATACCTACCTACATAATTGTTTGTTAACTGTAAAGAAAAAATGGCATGCATTAGACTGAATCAAGCTGCCACCCAAAATGTTAATGAATTCCTATTAATATTGACTGCAGTGTTCCCTCATCTGTACAATCACTGATGGAGCAAAGCTGAGGGCAGGTTGTAATAATTTCTGAGCCATTTAGGCTCAAGTTCAGCCTTCTGCTTGGGAGGTTGTACAGGCTGTAGGGTGAAGGTAATTGGCCTGCCCATGTCTGCTAGAATACATAATGGAAACCAAAGTGTAGCAATGAAGAAAATGTTATAAAAATCTTCCCTGAATGCCTACTGCAGAGTGAAGGAATGTTCCTGCTTGGTTTCAGTGGCCAATTTTATGTTAGGATTTGTATTCTCTTTATGATCCAGCTCCCACTGAAGGTTTTGGCTACCCACTGATGTAATATGGGCACTACCTTGTATTTCTCCAGCTCCTCAAGTCTGCATCAGACTGTGCTGTTCTGTGGTACTTATGAATCTGACAGTTAATGAATAGAAAGCAGTGCCACCAAAGTAGTCTCTCAGCATATAATGTCATAGAGGAAAATGCACTTTAGTTTTCTACTTGAGAAAAGCATGTTTTCTTATTAATAATTTCATGTACACAGACATAATCATAGAGCCAGTTGACTGCAAGTGCTTGCAGAGGAGCAGGCTGAGTTTATTCCTTCTAACAGGAATGCTTTATGCAGAGAGAAACTCTTTGAGCTTATGTTGATGGTTTTAGTTTCAGAGCAGTCCATCAGCGCCCATGGTCATTACAGGTCTAGTTTTCTTTAAATAAAGCAAAATATTACTCTTCCCAAAGAAAATGGGAAATATGACAAGTTTATAAAGAGGGTTGTTCTTTAACTTGATGAACTGGCTTCACCTGTGCGTCTAATCTAGTGGATTTAACTGGCTTTCTGTCACAGATAAATCAATCTACATTATATGGGACCTGACTTGGCATATTTTACAAGGAACATTAATCTGTTTACTTAAAGAACAAACCTCAAAATAAAGTCACTGTACAAGTTCTTAACAATAGCATTTCTTTTTTATGTTGTAGCAGAAGAGAAAAGTCTCAGCCTAAAAACACCAGGATGCAAGAGATGTCAGATGGGCTTTTCACTTTAGTAAGGAGAGAAGCCCGTGAAAAGCCTTCATGTTGATATTGTAATCCCAGAGACTTCAGCATTTATTCCCAATCAGCTGTATTAGCAGGGAGATAAAATTGAGAGTTCTTAGTAATTTATGGTGACAAACCTATCAGAAATGTGGCTATTCTCCTAAATTATGCCATTCAGACTTAAAACTAGTTTTAAAGAAATCCATTGTGCACTGTGTGTGCTTTAATTATAGTAAAGATGTCATAAATTTATAATCAATGCATATTAATGTCTAGAATCCTAGGTTATATTAATGTTCAAAGCTATACTTAAATTTTTTTTTCTTTGTCCTCATTTATTTTGCTGAGTGAAATAGGGAATCCTACCTTTAAAAAAAAAAAAACAAGGCATGAGTAAGACACACTTGTACAATTGAAAGAATGCGCATAATATATTTTTTTGTTTTGTTTTCAGTAAGCACTCTGATAACAAAAATATGTGGAAACCTTCAGTTAATGATGTCACTGTATGTTAAACATTTTGAAGTATCCTAACAGCACAGTTGCTCTCAACAGCACATCTTGGTTAGTGGTATACTAGAGGAGGAAAAAGTGTATGCTGTCAATTAGAGACTGCAAGTTTCTGTCTGCATGTTTTTCTCATTTGGCAAAGCCGGTGAAGAAACTTCGAGTATACAAATAAGTTGATTATACTGATCTAGAAATGTTCTTATATACGTGCTTGAGGAAGTCTTCAGTATAGGAACCAGTGTGGATAAGGAAAAAGCAATTTTGTCTATAGATACCTGTTTGTCAGGATTAGCCTTGTCCAAAATGAAAACTGTGATGTTTAACTGCTGAATGGACATAGCCGTAGGCTGCACTGTTGTGGTCATTTTGCATATTGAAAAGTTGTGGCTAGAACTGCGTGCCACTTGTCAGTACAATGGAATGAAGTTTGCCCACATCTGGATTAAATACGGCATTGGTAGTAATTGTGATATCAGCTGTGAGTTAAAATTTGTGTTTACACACAATAAAATTTCCTAATCTGTAAATAAATGGTGACATATGCCAATGTTCAAACACCCTCAGATTAGGTGACGAAAGGGGAAGGGGAGCCTTGTTCGTGAAAAAGAAAAATATAAAGCAATGCATGTCTTAATGTGAATAAGATTAGATAATTTCTTCCCAGCAGGAAGCTGAGGAGCACTGTTTTTGTGAGCACTAGGCACACTGGAAGTTGTGGTTGTAGAGCTCTGCCAGGGGAGTGCTGCACAGCAGAGAGTAAAGCTACTAAAACATACACTAATTTGCTTCCCAGTCTGGTTGTTTATCTTGTATATTTTAAATACTAAGATTATTGTTCCAGGATTAGCAGAATCCATTAGATCTCTAAAAGTGCAGCTTCGAAGTCGGCTGAACTCCCCACTGATGGAAGGGATAAGGAATGCAGGACTCGTCCATCAGGAAAAAGTAATGACCTGATAATGAAAATTTACAAGAAGCGACTACTTAGCAAATATTCAAGGTTGTAATGAATCCTGTTTGGATATATAGATAAAATGTAAAGGAGGGCAAAGTGGAGACAGGAACTTAAAGCCCTCTTAACAGCTCGGCTTCAAAGCTCAATTTATTTACATATCATATTAGGTGGGTTAGTGCCAAAGATAGAAAAATAGGTGTTCTTTCTCTGCTTTACTCCATGGACCACAATTCTATTTCCTTTTCCCCTTCTTCTGCACTCTCCAGTCACAAGTATGAGACTGTGTGCTCATCTAAATCAGTAATTAGGTTTTAATACCTGGTCTCAAAGCACTGTGGGAATTGCAGATGTTTTGATGTTTTGGAGTGGATGGAATGATGCGAACCCCCCTGTTGAGCATCCTTGTCCATCTTGCAATACTAACTTAGAACCTTTTGTCCCGATTTTGATGTGTGGTAGTGGGTGTTACGTGCTTCTAAATAGGAAAAAACAGTACACGTTTAAAGAGAAATATATATTATTCATTTCTCCTAAGGGAATACTAGAATCTTACTTTCAAGTTTTAGCCACGGATACACAGTTTCTAGTTTAAAAGGCAGGCTTTTTCACATGTTGTGATTTTTTTCCCTCCCACTGCCTCCTCCGCTGCCACCTTTTCCAATCATTAATTGGGTATTCTGTCCTCAGCCAAGGGAGGGATGGGGGATAGCAAATACATTATGTGAGGTTGATTTATGATTCAGGGCCATATTTCTTGGACTGCTAAGTCTATTTTGATGAGCACAGAAGTCCAGAAACACCTAGCAGAGATTGTTTTCATCCTCTGGGGTAGATTTTCAGTGTGTAAAGGAAAGTAGTGGCTGTATCAGGAGTTTTCTGTTGCTGGGTTTGTGGTGGAGCTGAAAGAAATATGAGCTAAGATTGACTTTTGGCCGTCCATTATTTACGCTGGACGGACAGGACTGAAACTGAACTACTGCTCTTTGCTTGACTTTATCCTTTCTGAGACCTAGCAGAGACATGAGGCCTCCATGCTTTTAAAAATCACTTTAAAAGAATGGAGGGTTTTCATAGTGAAATTTTTGTCTCTGCATCAACATTGCTTCTGTTAACTTTCATGGAATTAGTTTTAAGTGGGCAGTAGTCTGAGGTGGGCAAATGTAGCAAATTGCATTCACAGGGGTGGTTGTGGGACAGTAGTGTAACAAAAATGTAAGTGGATTAAGCCCTTAATACCACTAGAGATAAGGAGATTTGCGTGTCCAGCTGTATGTGAAGCTGAACTGTTGGTTAGGTGCATATGCAAAAAAATGATTGGATTAAAAAAAACAAAATGGGAGAAAGGTTTCATGTTTTCAGCGGCATGTCTGATCAGCGCCACCTTGCAGGGATCCGTGTTAAGAATTATGTAAAAGAAAGGTAAACAACACGTTAATGAAATTCACCAGGGTTTTAAATATAAGCCACTGCAAACATGAAAATAGTAGAGAAATTATACAGGAGATTTGAAGATGTTAGCAGAATAGCTAGAAAAGCAAACTCAGCCTAATGAACCTAAGTAAAAATAGCCCAAATGAGGTAGGTGACACCCAGAAAACTGGGTTTAGAAAACAACAGTGAAGTGCACTGACGATACCAGAAACTACTGAAGGCAGTGGCTTATCATTTGGTAGTGTAGCAGATAAAATACATGACTGTTGACTTTGGGGCTTAGCTCAGTCGCTGAGTGAGGAGAAGCTGCATGGTGTACTATCACATCCATTTAGGTCTGTGATGTTTGTTTCTGTCATGATTTTTATGCAAGGATAGTGGACTTAGGAGTGAAGGCAACTGATCACTATTTGAGTTGAAAATAGAACTTTTTCTGTATTTCAGTTATTTGTTTTTGCCTCGCATGCTATATTATTCCATTTATGCTCCCTTTTTAAGCTTTCTTGATAGTGTGTTTAGATGGTGTCTCCTGAAAATTCAGATATAATATGCAATTACAGAATATTTCACGTTAATAACTAAGTGCTTGTTTGGTGAAGTTTTTGAAAATGACTTGCTTTTTTTCAAATCACTACTAAAAATTATGAGGACTTTCTTTTAAAGTCAGTGAGAGTTGACATGATGGATCATAAACGTTCATTTTGAACCCCTGTACTCGATAGCAATAAAAGGGCTGGAAGGAATGTGCAACATCACTAGTTTTTATGTCTCCTTTGGAACCATTTCCTTATTATGGTCTGTCATGTAAATATCATTTGGGCCATTTTTAGTGTACATAGTACCATAAAACTCTAATTATTTATTTTGACAGCTGTTATGATAGTTATTAATATGTACTTTAAAGCCAAGAGATCTCCTGCCTGTTTCGTCAGTCTGTGGTTTGGTGGTGGTTGTTAAAAATTGTGATTGTTTATACCACATTAAAAAAAGAAAAAATTCCTCTGCTTAAGTACATTAGTACTATCTCTACATAAGTCTTTTGATGTCTGGTGTTTTTCATAATTGCCTGTTAAAGAGTTTCTTGCATCAGCATCATAGAAAGCACATGCAAATGAAGAGGAGCGTTGTTTTGAGTGGATATGCCAGGTCCTTTAATCTGAGCTCTGCAATCAAAACGGGCAGAGTAATCAATGGGATTAGAAATGGCCATACGTCTTAAGGCCAAACTAAATGAAGGAGGAATGTCTCTGTCTGAGGAGTAGGTGGTACTGGACTTGTATTTCCCAAGCATCGTAATCCATTTCGCAGCCAGACAATGTTCAGCTTCCTTTATTTACAGGCTTTATGGTTTCCGGCGTAAGGTTTTTGAACTGTAATAGGCCTCACAGTGTTGTTTAATGTAAATGTGTTTTCCCTGGGTAAACATGATAGTGGTGCTGTAATAACTAGATGTGGGAGTATGAGGCTTTGTGTCCATTAACAACATGAAGTGAGTAACACAATAGGATTGGATCTGGAGGATGTAATCGGTAATGGTCCCAGCGTCTAGGCTGTGTTTGCTGCAAGGAATTTTTCTTTGCTTTAGCTCTGGACTGATCCTGTGGATCTTAATGCCAGTTAGAGGTTAGAGCACCTTAGGTGCACTCCAGAAACATATCTTCTGGTTTTGTATCTGACATGAATCCAGGTTGTGTGCTTTGAGACCTCTCTGAAGCAAACTGCAGTGACAAGGGGCAGTTAGGACAGTTTAGAGATGGGCTTCGAAATGGTACTCGGTGGTAGTGTAGACACACCTTAATAAACCAGAGCAGGTTAGATGACACTGCTTCCCACTGCTCTGCTTTGTGGTAGGATAGAAAAAGAATAAGAAATGGTCAGATAAATCAATTTACTATTTCTTTGGGAGGCTCCTTTAAACGTTCAATATCTGTGTGGTACGTTTTTATTAATAGGCCGTAATGTATCTTTTGTCATCATTCAGACATAACCAAGGAAGGCTGTTAAAGCATAGCAGTGGTATTTCCCCAGTCTTGACAATAGTTAACCTATTTCCTGTAGTTACCAGGCACTGGATTTGGCACCACTTATACTCTGCAGTTGTTAGGCTGTCTCTTTTTACCCATCTTTTCAGCTAGTGTCCAGCCACTGTTGGAGGGATGTTAAATGCTGTGAGAGTGTTTATATTGGCAAGTTGTTGGTATGCTATGAAAATGCCTAATTTAAGGTTTTGGTTTGCAGGCTGCTACCCACCCTTTAGAGACAAAGCAGGGAGAGAGGTAAGGAAAACTGAGTCAGAGCACCTATTGCTTTGACTTTCTCTTCAGAGGGATCCTGCTTCTCTCCACTGGATGTGTAGGCAATCTCCAAATGTGGGTGCCTAGGTCAAACAGAGTGACTCTCTGATACAGTCTTTTTGCTTTGTGCTTGTATAGTAACTACCGTGATGCTGGCCTACTGTATCTTATCACTACGGAAAAACAAATTAGTAATAGTAGCTCGTGCTGCTCAAGAGCCCAGAAAGTTGAAAGTAGTTATAGGAGTAGTGGGGGGAGAACAGGTCTTGTGCAAAAGCTGAACCTTGCTTGGCATTCTTCACAGGAATTTTGTGGCTCCAGCACACCAGTCTTTTGCTCTGGGATGTGGATGTGCTGAAAAGCCACAGCAAAACCAAACGGGTGCAACAATAACCCCTGACCAAAATGTATGTGTGTAATAGTAGTGAACCAGGAACTCCAAGAGGGTGGATTGTTCTAGTCATGAATTACATTGTTCAAATATTATAAATTCCCTCTACTTGAGGAAAGTGTACAAATATGATGCCTCCAGATTTGTCTATGAAACACCATGTTTGAAGTTGCCTCTCACTTCCTCCGTACTCAGGAAGGCACATCATATTGGTAGTTTGGAAATTTCTCATTAGTTTATTTTCCCTAAATGCACAAGCCTATGGGTTAATCTAGATGGATTAGAGTAAGTAGAGTTAAAGCTCTTGCAGGAAAAACTACAGTCCTCATTTTGCCATTGCAGTTTTGTGTTTGCCATCAAAGTGCATGGTCTGTCTCCTTGTCCACACGACTCCTCACATGTGCATGGCAGTTTGGGAAAAAAAAAAAAAAAAAGTAGAATTGGTATATTGATTAAAAACAAGAAAAGTCATGCCATATGTTAATGTGTTTCCTCTGACTTCTCATTTGGACTGACTTAGAAATTCTGGTCATAAGGCAGTTAATAAGCTTTCCAAGTGATTGTGTTTTATGTACCCAACCATCCTTTGGTCTCTCATGCTACCTAAAAATTAAGTCTCTGATTCTGATTGCTAGAACCCCTCTGATTGCTGCGGGAGTTATTGGTGGCCTCTTCATCGTCGTCATTGTGGGCCTGACATTTGCCGTGTATGTTCGACGCAAAAGCATTAAAAAGAAGAGAGCATTGCGAAGATTCCTGGAGACTGAGGTGAGAGTGTGCTTCTTCTTGCAGAATATTTGAAAAGGTATGCAGAGCTGTTCTGATTTCATATTAAAGATGTTCAGGTCTTCAGTTACCAGAGAGACCTGTAGAAATCCTTTTGCTAACTTCTGCAGGACTAAACTGATGGAATGAGTGAAGCTATTTCAAGATGCTAATTTTTTGTATATATATATAGATAGATTCATGGCTTCTGAAGAGCAAAAAAGATCCACGTGATCACAAAGTCATGTTCACCAGATTTTTGAACTTACATGCTGCTCTCAACTGAGCTTCTGTCCCAGTTCATCAGTATATTTAGCATCTCTTACACTTAAATACTACAGGTTTTCATCCAGTGCATACTGAGGTCAGCTTTTAAGACTGAAGTAAGTTCCTTCATCAAGCCCTGATGCAAACTTAAGCTCATCAGGAATTCTTAAATGCAGAGACTGTCACTTACTGTTGCTCCCAGTGCCTACAATGCCTTTGTGGTTCAGATTTTGTCAAAGCCTATAGTCACGAACAATAATAAAAATGTATTTTATTAAGCCGAGATACTTTCCAGAGCTGGACCAAATGAAGTCCACAGTTCTACTGGCAAAAATATGTAGTGGAGCTATAGGAAAGAGTGCTCTGCCTGCTCCATCCTGCTCTTTCAAGTGCTGGTAGTGGAGGTGGCAATCTAGGAAGTATATTGAAACATAATATTAAGTGGTTATCTGTCAGCTACCACAAAGGTGATTACTACCATCTCCTCAGTTCTATACTTGAGACACTTTGCAAGTGATGATATTTTTGAATTAGAGTCCCCATTTGTAAGATAATAAAGCTTGTGAATACTGTTAGCTAGTGATTCTTTGTTAACAGTACTGTTTCCTGTTCTGTTCCAAGGGTCCTGCTCCCACTCATCTCCACTGTAGAGCCTGGGAGCAAATGATTTATGCGTCCCCAGTCTGTTTGCCTAAGTATCTTTAAGCTTGGCTAGAATCTGTGTTGCTTATTGAATACTGTTCAGCTGCATAGAAGGCTTACCAGTACTCAGCGCCTTTAGATATGTAAATCTTGCCATTGTATCAACCTCTACTTAAGCATAAATTATTTTAAGCAGGTAGTTTTCATTGCATTTGGGAAGTATTGCCTTTGAAGTCCAGTTCTCAGTCTCCATTTGGTCAGATAAAAGCTGTGGCTGACAGTAGTTCCTGAGGGACCAAGGCCTGCTGTTGAACATGTGGGAAAGCTGTTGTCTTGGCTTAGAAATTGAAGATTAAATCAGGAGCATCCTGAGATAAACACACAAGCAACTATAGCTTCAGCTAAAGTCTCTGTTTCTAGGTGGAGATTGTAACAGACCTTTCTGTAGATCATTCTCGATAAAACTCTACGAGCAATTTTTTAGACCCCTACAGCACTTCTCCCTGCCGTACCTGTATTGCTGGACTGTGACACAGAACCTGTTTTCACCCTTCACAAACTGAAAATGCAGAAGTGTACCCCAGTCTGTCTACTTTTCTTTTACAGTAAACCATCTTTCTTTCATGGTGTAAGTACTGGACATCTGAAGTGGAAAGGAGGAAAGAGAAATCACTCTAAAAAAAGGACAGCTCTCAGATTATTTCTGTGATAGCCTGACTTGTTGCTCTTTGGCTTTGTTAGGTTTTCTTACCCCAATAATTTCCAGATACCAATATTTTTACCTGAACAAAACTAATTAGTCTGGTCAACTGATTAAGTAGATCGTGATGCTCAAAGAGCCAGAGAAGTAGTTCTCAGACTGCAGAGCATGATGCATTTAGCCTTGTAAACAGGCAATTTTGAAATTCTGCAGTGGTTTCAAACCCATTCGAGTAGGAGCAGTCCTGAATTATTTTCTTCGTCCTGTAAAGGAACAGACTATTTTTCATTGTTTAGAGTATTGTCCTTTTCATATATTTTTAATTTATTTTTTAAGAAGCATTGTTTTTCTGGCAGAGACAGTATAACATTTTGATCTGAGAGCATTTTTAACTGAATGTGCCATTGTGGCTCATTTACAGTTTCTTGGGACATCTTGAGCAAATTGTTTAATTATGCCTTTTTTTCAGCAAATTACTGGCTGTTATAAATTAGTGGTCTGCTATAAGATGTTTCCTCCTTAAAGCTGTCCTCCTGTGTGGTATAACAGAAGTTCAGAAAAAACAGTCCCTTCCCCCCAAAAAGACCATGAGCATGATGAGCCATTAAGTGAGGGCTATTAAAAAGAAATATGGCCAACTTAAAAGACACAAAAATGGGCAAAAAATAGTATGTGGTGCACTGATAATAAATGCTGTATTTCTGTCATGTAGAACATATTTATACTGCCTCCATTAGCAAAAGTCCTTGGGTGTGTTATTGTGACACCAGTTCAATTTCTAGTTCATAATTCCATCATGCAATTCCTGGTGAAAATTATTATGTATTGAGTGAAGATTTTCTTTATTGGGTCTCTTGGTTTCGTAGCATTGTTCATTTGCTTTTGAAGGTGAGAAATCTCTCCACAAGTTGGCAGGTCAACAGACACCACCACTGTCTTATTCTATTACCCATCTGATGGGTCTTCACATTTTCGAATATTTAAGATTGTTGGATTTTCCTTCACAGCTTGTGGAACCCTTGACTCCAAGTGGCACAGCACCCAACCAAGCACAGCTTCGTATTCTGAAGGAAACTGAGCTGAAACGAGTCAAGGTTCTTGGCTCTGGAGCCTTTGGAACTGTATACAAGGTGAGAGTCTTCACTGTGCAGCAGTGAGCTCCCGCAGTTAATTTTTGAACAGTCAAGTTCTGCATTGCATCACAGCACCCTTTACCATGGATGGATTCATGAGCCCTGTGTATCTGGGAAACTCAGGATAGTGGAATTGTGTGGGAGGAGCACATCTTCAGGCTCAAATGTTGACTTCAGTTTTAATCAGACGTGCAGATATTATTTCTTGGTGAGAAAAGGAGTGTCAGCCACAATCATTCTTGCATGTGAGAGGACTACACAAGCTGGGCTGTCTTGATAGTAAAATGCTGTATCAAATTTTGTTATTCTGTTCTTACATAATTGCATTACAGTACACTTTTGGAAAGCTAGATAATAATTTTGAATATGCTTAGACAATAATAAAGTGATAAAAATGGGTACTATGAGGTTGCCAAGAACACCGCAATAAGAAAGGAGTATGGAAAAGTAGCCCAAGACACACACACAGTTTGTGAATTTTAATTTTAAAGTTTACTTTTTAGCTATCTAAGCTTTTAATTCTCAGATATCAATTAATGAGAGAAATAGCCCCTATATGATTCACTCTAAATACATTGTCCTCAGGGCGTCCTGTTCCTGCATGATGGTATGACCTGGTGATAATCAGTTTTGACAGTTGCCTGACAGCTTCAGTGAGTTTAGCATCAGAATCCAGACAGAAAATCCAGGGTTTTGTTCCATTTTATCAGAATTGATAGTGGAAGAAGTATGTGCATCGTTGACGTGCTGACATTACTCTCTAGAAATTCCATTGTGGACAGGAAAATCAAGGGGACCTGGTGAAGACATTCACTGATACAAAATCTTTCAAATTGCATAAGGGTTTGCTTTTGGTGTAAGCAGTAGTTTTCTGGGATTTTTATTATTTCATAGCTTTGTGTATTCTCAGTTCTGAGGTTCATAACTGATCTGCATACTGTGATAGAATGCATCAAAAAGAACTGTAAATCTGAAGTTTTTATGATTGTTGTCACTGTCTTCTGACACTTTTTCTTCTTTTTCTAGGGTATTTGGGTCCCTGAGGGAGAAACTGTAAAGATCCCTGTGGCCATTAAGATCCTTAATGAGACCACTGGTCCGAAAGCCAACGTGGAGTTCATGGATGTAAGAGATGATCAATGTCTTGGAGTTTTTCCAGGGGTGAGGGGGGTGTCTTTCTGTCATCCACAGAGATTGTGAAGAGGAATTTATGCCAGTTTTCTTTCCTTATATTTAAATAATAGATAGAAGGCTTGTACACAGGGCCAATATTGTGCTGATCCTCAGTGTCATCCTACAATATCATGTCCCCAGAAAAACTCAGCTGCTGAAATTTTGTGTGTAGGCCATTCCCTTCCTTCCCTTAGTCTTTGACAAGCTGTCTCAATATTCATGCATATCCATAGCATTCTCTATTGCATCAATGTACAAACAAACAAGGTTACACCTCAGCTGCAGGTAGGTCGGTGCTGCTTCTCTGAAGCTGTAGAGCTAGGCAGATCTGTATGAAGCAGCGCTCTGCCCTGTTTAGCTTACTGCACTAGTAAATTCCATTCCAGAACAGTATGTACCCGGGCTACCAGAGTGATGCTGGGGCCATGGTAATGAAGGGCTGGGTTTTTCACTGTGCAGATGTCATGGACCTGAAGATGCTTGAAATTGTCTTATAAATGGTCTTCCATCAGTGGAAGGCTGTGAAACTCCTCTGTCTCTTGTGCCAGACAGTTTGTCTTTCCATGGCAGAGAAGCTAGAGACGAGAGAGAGGAGGAGTTGCAGGGGAGCATCTTGCCATGTATGCGAGTCTCTGCTGGTGCAGAACTTGCTGGAACAGAAATTTAGCCTTAGCTCTCTTCTGCTTCAGTGTTCCTGAGAACTAAGCACTGAGAGTCTGGGAGCTATCAGCCAGCAGCAAAGCGTGTCAGGGAGGGAAAAAAAGAAACTGCTGGATTTTAAAAGCCCATTTTGCTTTACTAATATGAAGTATTGTTATGAAGAGGTCAAGATTATAATTTTCATGAATGTTCTATGTTCACAGAGACTGTGCACTCAGTTTTTAGCTCCATGTCAGGATCAAGCCTCATTGACACTGTGAATGTGTATGTCCTGTTCAGTGACAACTTTTTAACAAACCATAGAAATTTACACTTTTAGTTTATCATTAATAAGACTGTAAACCACAAGGAGAATGTGCTCCCATTATATAGTCTCTTCTTCCATCTAGCAATGAATAGATAGATAGTTATGGATTTAGTTATTTCAGAAAAATTACCACATGTGAATTCTTAGGCAATTGAATGAAGGCTGTATAGGTGAAGGTATTTCCTGTGCTTTTTACAGAGCACTGCACATGTATGTTGATGACCTTCAATAATCATTGTGCACAAATTTTTAAAAAAAAAGGCATTTTGACCCTGTTCAAAATGAATGAATTGTGGTAAAGGGATGAAGAAGCTTAGATGTTTGCCTAATGGACAAAATAATGTTATTCAGCACCCTTTAGAAGCGAACGTGCAGGGAATGCAAGGGCGTTGAATGCGACTTGCGCTCCATGGCCGATGGCAGTGGTCAGTGATGTAGATTCCAGCCTCAAGATGAGGGAGTTGTTATCACTGTACGAAAGTCAGTGAAACTGAGCGACTTGCACCAGCTGAGGATCTGACCCCATCTCTGATAGAGAAATGATAGTAATATCTCCTTCTCTGATATTGATTAACCCTGAAGCACTCTATAGAGAAAATGTAAGGTCCTTGTTAAAAGACAAAGTTACTTGTCTGAGGTTTCATAGCTCAGGTTGATGAGCTGACAATTCACTGGACCACATTTCCCTCCACTGTATGTGTCGTAACATCTGAGAAATGGCTCAGAAATTATGAAGGTTTTTTTTGGAAACACTCGAGATTTTACCTATATAAGGTACAGCCACACTAGGAAAGGTTTCTCTTTAAATTAACAGTTTCTAATGAGTGTCTGACCCAGTAGTAACAAGATGAGAGAAAAGTTAAAGTTAATAATAGAGGTTAATAATAACCTAAAGGTTATTCTTAATAAAAAAGAATTGGACTTCATCACTAGTTGATATAAGTGACAATAAGGAGAAACATTTTCTATCAGTGCTGCATTTGATACATGTACAGTGGTCTGTAACATCCTTTGTTGTACTGCATTGATGAAGAAGAAGATTTAATTTCATTCCTTCGAAATAATTGCTTATGTAATCATCCTCACCTCCTAACCCAGTCATTTATTTCCTGAAACAAGCCACGTTTTTAAAGAGAATGACCTAGGCATTGATTATGGTTTTAATGGAACTGCTTCTATCTGTCCTAGAAAGTACATAGTTTTAAACTTTTTAAAATTTTAAGCTAATATAAGGAGATAACTTGAATATCTTTCACTGAAGAGTAAGATAGTAGAAAAATGTGTTTCACTCATTCTCACCCCAAGGCTTTGGTCAGTATAACTATCCTGATAAACCTTGATTCTGTATACTGGTGTTAGTTTATGAGGAAAATTTAAGTGTACATATGAAAGCAAAATGCATCAGTTGTGATTTCAGTAAAAAGAGTATTATGAATAGTCATTGGTTAAAAGCAGTTGTATCAGATTTTTTGAAGTTATATAGGTGGTTAAGTTCCATTATGAATATAGTGAGGGTTAACTCTTAAGTAAGTGTCTGACATGTTAGCTATGAATGGGAAGAGGAGGTTAGTGGGAAGGAGTGTCATTATATGAGTCACACCTTTGACTTTAATTTGTTGTACTTGTCAAGTACAGGTCTGCTTTTGTCAGCAATTACTTCTTAGTCGATTGTGTATGTCCTTGTACTTGCAAGTAAAACTTGCCATTCTTTTTAGAGAGGCTCTGGAAAATGTAAAGCCTCTTGGAAACTGCAGTTTGTATACAGAGAGAGATTACTTGGGACACTTCAGCGTCTACAGAAATAGCTGATATAGATATTAGTGGCATTGTCCATAGGCTCTGGTCAAAACTGCTAATGTTGGCAGAATGTAAGTCTAAAAGTGCTCTGCGAACTGAAATTTTGCTAAATGTTACGCTAAAAGAGTAAAGAACAACAATTTGGCTACTGGGCTGTCATTTCAGCACCTTGAACACTCACTAATGGATCTCTAATGACTATAATGATATAATGCATGATGTTAGCACCTGTTATGGCCAAACACCTCCTACCCTCCTCCCATCAGGGGATGATGAATTGGCCATCATCAAAAAGTACATCCCCTATTCAGAATTTTTCTTTGGGGAGTTGCAGCAGAGTCTATTTTCTGGGCTTTCTCCACACATTCCCAGCTAGCGCTTTTTTCTTTTACCCTACTCCCTGCTTTCTTACATGGCTTTCATCACTGCAGTAGTCCATCCTTGTCTGTTACAACAGTGCAAGCTGAAGTCTACGAAGTAACCCATACCACCTTCTCCAGGGCAGAAGCAGAATGTACATGTAGACTTTTATGGATTCGCTTTCACCCTGCAGAGGTTACTGTTTTGTAAAATGCAGGTTTACCTTTTTTCCACCTATTTCTGAATATGCATTATCTCTGGAATAACTTCACAATCTAAAGAATTTCCCCTCAGGTGTTGAAAGCTTTAGGTGCTTAAGTTGTGGGGCGTAGTTTCTTCTCCCTGCTTGGCTGGTCATACCTCATTGTCCCCAGAGGGTGCTGGAATTTGAATTCAGAGTGCAGATGTCCTTGCTACTGGTCTACCTGCCAGCACATCTGGGAGGGGAGCCACCAGTGGGCACAGAAGGTATCAGGAGGGAAGGATATCCTGCTCCTTACCCTAAGACTGGTAACAGAATATATGAGGGTCCTGAGTTTTAGGGAGGGAAGAGAGACTTGTTATGAGGAAAAAAGGCAGATATGTACCTAAGAAGCTACTTGATAGTAGAACCGGGACTTATAATTTCACATGTGAAAACAATTTCCCCTTCTCAGCCTCAAATTATTTGACTGTTATGATTGTCTGATAAGTCAAGTAGCCATTGGCCTGATCAGATGGTTTAACATCAAACCAGATGCTTGACTGATAATGTATTACATTCCAAAATCGTGCTGCAGTTGGAAAGCATAACAAACCACCTTTGAGGCTAAAAATATATATCCTTAAGCTAACGTGTCATGGGAAAACAGGCAATTGATGAGGGCCTTTCCTCTCTAGTCCTCTAAGCTTGGTGTTTTCAGGAAGTAATCCTGTGAGCTGTGATTCTGTCCAGGGTTTTGATCCACTTACAAGTTTAATCTATCCTCTCTGAACTTAAATGCTCCATTATCTGTTAGAAAATAATTAGAGGCTGCAAGCACAAGTCTGCATACACAGAGTTCCTTGGGAGTCCCTGAGCTCATTGAGATGAAGACAGTTTGACTGATGGTGGTCAGCTGATACTGGGCCAGAAGCTAATAATAGAAGGCAGTGCTGCTTAGCTAGGTGAGAAAGTTAACTTGGGAAAAATTAAACTGAAGGGTTTGGGATTTATGGTTGGAAATAAATTTCCCATTCTCATTTGTTTCCTGGTAAGAGAGCTTCAGAGGCAGTTGGTTTCTTTTATGGTTTTATAATTAAGATCTAGGGGGCTTCTTGACTTAGCCTGGACTTACTGTAGTTCCCTGCTGTCTCTAGGAGCAGCTTCAGTGTGCAGGAGAGCATTTGTCAAGGGAAGTGAAAAGGTAATAAGTGACAATGACCTCCACCAGGCATGCAGCAAACAAATTAAAGCTGCATATAGGGGGCTGATGCCCACATCCTTTATTTATGCCTGGCCTAATTAACTAAATTAATAAAGCAGTCAGTTGTCCTGTACTGCAAAAAGAAAGAAAAACATTTCCTAAATTATAAGCCTGTCTTATAATAAAGAGAAGTCCCCAAGACATATCAAACTTAGCTTTGGCTCAGAAGTTTCAAGAGGAAAAAAAATCACGTAGCTGACTAGCAAAAGATAATTTTATCTCCTGTTCAGCTGAAAACCTGCAGAGATCTGGATAGGTCTAGGTTCTTTGCTTCGTTTCTTTCTTTGTGGACATGCTCAGTGATATACGGTTTCTCAGTTGACACGGATGCATTTACACTGAGTCTCCTTGTAAGATCCTGCCTTACACGACTAAGTAGGTGACTGGAGAAGTATTTTTGTCTGTCCCTTGAATTCTTTTTAATTCCTTGTATACATCTCATACTACTTAGCCAAGTGTTTGATCTGGATCTTCAACAGTCCATGTAGATGCTTCTGAAAGTCTGAAAAGACATTGCTACTAACAGTAGTTGAAGAGTACATCCAGGCACCCCAGTCATTCCACTGGCTGCATGGCTGCTTGGGAAATGCAACTGAGTTAATATTGAACCTCAGTTTAAAGGGCAGCTTCAGGATCAAGTGAAATCTTTTCTGGCAGCAGCAAGACATTTTTTCTTGTCCTCTTCTGCTGTCATTTATGTAAACATCCTCCTTTCCAACTGGCATAGGGGGTCTCTGTAAGAATAGATGATAATGAACAGCAGTGTTGCTGCACTACCTGGCAGTGTGCTTCAGCTGCAATACAAGCAGGTTTTCACTCCATCTTGTTAAGTTGCTGGGGGTGGTGGGGCAAGAGGTGACCTAACTCATCTGATCGTCGACTCCTTTTTGTGCAGTCTCCCCTTTTCCTCCCATTTACACTCACTTTAAGTATAACCATTTAGGAGGGGGAACTGTTTGCTTGTCAGTTCTAGGCACAGAAGCTCGCTGTGATTGCAATTACAATTTTCAGCTTGTCCAAAGATGCCAGAAATCAAGCTGTCCTTGAGAACTCTGCATACAGTGCATGAGCCCCAAGAGTGATCAGCCTCTGCAGAAGCTGGAAATCTGATCACTACTGAAGGTTAACTGCTTTTAGTCAGCTAAAGATTCACTGTTGCGAGGCCACATTTCTGTTATTTCCATCTTAAGTAATAATTTTGTCTTTAAATGTTTATATCCTCCAGTAATTTTTCCTTCCATAGTATGTGAGGGTAAAATGTGTGTGTGTGTGCAGGATGCTGTTAATTTTCCATATGCAAGAGCATGTGGCTGTATGGAGAAGGTATATACAGAGAATGGATGAAGTATAAGCACAGACAGACAAGCCAGGCTGTTTGGAAACAGTTCTGCTGGCGTAACACACTGACTGGAAAATGCAGTGAGGGAAAGAGAGTTTGCCTGCTGCTGGTGATGGGGAAACCTGAGCCGTGTTGAAATCAGTGGGAGTTGTGAACTTGTGAGTGAATTCAGCAGGGCTGGGACTTCACCTCTGCAGTTGTCCTTCCAAGAAATCTGCCACAGGTTTAAGGGAGAATCACCTGCTTTAGTGAGTGACTGACGTTACGGGTTATTCCTAAATGAGCTAGGAAGTATACTCAGAAGGTTCTTGTTGATGGCAATGTCAGAACTTATTTAAAATTTGTATTGCATTACGACTTGGAAACCCTGCAACCAACCAGCCAACCTCAGATGGCTAAATTATGAGTGGGGAGAAGATCAAAAAAGGAGTGTTAGTTTATTTTCTGGGAAACATAACTGCATTGATTGAAACTTTAAAAATTTTAATCGTATTCAAGAAGTAGTTTTGACTGTATACAATGTGTGTGTGAAGGAAACATTCTGAACTGATGTCTTGTACAATGATATCTTTTTAAGGTACGAGGTACACCAATAACATGGATGATACTTGTTGCTGTGGAGTGTACATTTGAGCTTGGTTACTGAAACATGAAGTCAGTTATTTGCTTACCTCTATGTGTTATTGGTATGAAGTCGGGATCCCATAGTTGCCACTGTTTTATCAGGACATGGTAGCAGAGAGCCTTTTTGAAAAAGTGTTCAGAAATTGAACAGGCAAAGGATAGGAATATTAAAAAAAAAAAAAAGACACAGAAGTGGTGCTATAAGTATCAGAAGTGGACCACAGTAGTTTAATTAGGAGACTTAATCAGAAGTTCTTGGGATTTGTATTTCCATGGTGAGTTTTCTGTTGCTTGCAGTACCGTGGGTCTCTAGTTCTTGGCATTGTGCTCTATGTTGCCACCCTTTACTATATGTTAGATCTGGACCTGAGCCAGAATGCTTTTCTCCAGCTTCATATTTTCCAAGAACTTACATACTTTCTACCTGGATGTGGGCTTTTAGGAGAGCAATCTTATGCACTTCAGAAAAATTTCTACTGGATACGGTTAAGGCCATGAGTTTTGAAGACTTGCCTCCCAGTGTGACCGTGCCTGCAGGTGATAGTCTTTTCATCTGCCCAACCAGTGGATGGGATGGTGTGATTTAATGCAGAGGGGAAGATATTATTTGTAGGCTATAGCTGATAGACTTGTAATTACACACACAATGAACAGCCTTCCTTAAGTATCAGCAGAATGACTGGAAACACTGGAATTCTTTGCAGAGTCTTTCTGGCATTCAGATGCAAACTGCAGAAATAAAACTAACAAACCATGGTAAAATATATTATTAGATTATTAAATAATGCTTGATATGTTATGAGAAGTTGACACAGCCAGTTTTAAAGCAGACTTTGGCACTGAGAACTGGGCAACTAATGCTGACTTACCACTAAAAAAACTCAAAAGCCTGTATTTAAGAAACTTCTATTGCTTTCCATTTTTTCTTTGTGCCTCCAGCTCACATTAGCAATCTAAAATAGGCACACGTTAATGTTAAGTTCCTAAAGGGCAATGTGGATGCCAAAATGTTGCCACACTGATAAAAAATGCAGGTTTTTATGGGACCTCTGTTAATAAAAAAGAGGTAGTTTCCACAGACTTGACTGTAATGCATCCCAAACAAGCCATCACTAGTTCGAGGTTAACAGTGAATCTAATGAGGTTTGAGGGAAAGGCTGAAGAAGAAAGGTCTTGATATTTAAGTCAGAGGAGCTGGCTGTAAAACCGTATGTATATGCTGGCTAAACGTTTCTGAAGTACACTTGTCTGTGATTTAGTTCAGTGCCAGATGGGTAGGCTATTACATATCAGATTTTTCATGAAAGCAGGCTGATGGGGCTTGTGTGTGAGCTCCAGCACATGCTGCAACTCACAGATCAGCAACAATGCAGAAGGTGAGCAAGGGCATAGTGCCCTGGAGGATCAATGCATTATATTTGTCATACTTGGTTTTATACTGCCAAAGTGCCAAGTCAACTTAAACGTAAGGGAGAACAAGGTTTTTAGTGTTATAGTGAGGAAAATAAAATCTAAGACCATTTTATACATACAAATACTCACACTGTGTCCATTTATAATAGAAATTTAAGGGTACAGAAGCACAGGCTTATAGGAGCTGAACTTGAAGTATCGCTGCCAAAATACATTTTGTCTGCTAAGAAACTGTAGTTTGGAGTACTTCTCCCTTAGTGCTTTGTTGCAGATAACGCTTCAAAAATTAAGTGTATTCCATGTCTCAGTGCGGATCCAGACTCCTCAGATACATCAGCAACTGTCAAAGACTTACAAAAATGATATAATTACAATCTGTTCCTATTAATATTCTACATATTATTTACAAGTGATCGTCAACTGTCCCTATTGCTGCTTGTCACATAGTTTTAATGGAAGAAATAAGGGAAATCTGGTATATGAGTGGCTTACTGATAATCTTTGTAATATTTTGCCAATAACTTTTAGACTTCGGTGCAATAACTAGGATAAACAGAGATAAAGCTGAGGTCACGATGTGGCTGGCAGTCCACAGAGCAGTAATTGCTGGTTTGAAATGCTTGGCCTTCAATACTGAAACTGTAGTTCCAAAAATAAACAAGATTTTGCAGAGCAGTGTTTTCCATATTAACTTGGTGTTGCTTCTGATTGTAATATAGGGCATCTCTTGGATCTATTAAGATTAGAAAACTTTTGTGCTGTGAAAACATGGTGACCTTGTCCCTGCCCTGAAAGGCTTTCAATCAAGATAGACATGGCAGATAAAGGGTAGAGGAATTATTATTATTATACCCATTTATAGATGGGACTCTTAATTGCAACACAGATCTCATAACTTCTAAGCAAATATATTATTACTAATTATATTCTGGTTTTAAATTGGCTTGGAATGATTACTTAAAAAAGCAGACAGTATATGAGGCTTGTGTTCAGACAAAGCTGTTTTATCTAATGACCCACTGAGAATGTGTCTAAAACGTTCTTTTCAAACATCTCTTATCAGTCAGGTCTTGCCCTAAAGTCAGGTATTTTTAAAAAGCTGGATGACACTTGTTGTAAGGCAAATTGTGTATTAGCAACAGAAGCGAGAATAGGTACTCTTACCTCTTAGTTACTTATAAGGGGATTGCAATTGTATCCTGAAAGTTTCTACTTTATATAGGATATCAGGTTTTTAATTGCATAAACAAATACACATTGTACAAAATACAATCAGACAGGCTTCAGATAGACCAGGGCCTGTTGTTATCCTAATGCTTTACATGACAAATTATATAAAAATATTTAAGAAAATACAGTTATGTAGATTTTTCAGCTATGTTGACAAATTGCTGCTGTGCTGCATTAGCTCAAGACAAGCTTCAAAGACATTCAGTGACTGACTTACATAGGTAAATCCTGCAATATGGAGCAACATTGATGCATAGGTAGGAAATGGGTGAGGTACAGTCAAATAACAGTTTACCAAATGGAAGACCTCAATAAAGTTGAGGCATGTGGAACAGGGACTTAGCTACAAGCGGTTCCCCAGGCTTTGATTTACTGAGTGGAGGTAATGTCAGTGGATAGGCAACCCCCAGGTTGAATCCATTTGGAAACATTCTCTGGTGTTGAGGCTACTTTTACTGCCTAGGCAGTGCCCTTTGGTGGAGTTCAGTGGGATGATTTGTACATGCATATAATAGCAGAATTTATCTCTTTGTATGTTGTCTGAAGCCAATCAAATAGGTTTTTTTAAAAAAGAAATATTGTTGGTTTAGGTCAGTGGCACGAGTCACCTGCTAAAAGTCCTCTGAGAAGTTATTTTAGTAATGAAAGTTTTTGGAGGAGATTTGGAAAGAAATGGTGTTTGAAATGGGGAAAGAAAGCAAGCTTCCCTGGTGAAATGTTTTGTTGGCAAAATAATGAAAAAAGATTTCTTGGTACAATGTATTAACTTGGTGTGACTACAAGGAAGAGTTTCTGCTGAAGCTTTTCAGTGGGAAATAAATTCCAGTGAAATCCTCAGCTAGAAGATGTTTTAAAAATACGTTAGTGATTGAAATACCTGTTTTGTCATTTTCTGAATGAACTCTGGTGGGTTTCTGTTTTGACGTCATTTGTTGTTTCAAAAGTCAGACTATGTTTATTAGGCAGGAATGATGCCAAATCCAAATTGGAATAATAAACATTTTTCCCAAGTGATTAAGTTGTGGACAGCAGGGAGGAGTGGAAGAACTGGGGAATTTTTTCTTTAGCTGAGTAAAGGATGGGAAACATTTTCCAGTGCTAGGTGTTTTCTGAGGATCTGAATGCTGTGTCCTGTTCCCATCTGATTTTAAGTAGAGTGGGAAGATGCTTCTGGTCCCTCTGTGACTAATCTATCAGGTGAGAGTACAAGTTATGTTCTTGACAGTGCTGTCATTCAGATGAGAACATAGATCTAAGTGAAACTCTGGGCTACCAAATGTTATTGATGTTGATGTTTATGTGACAGCTTGGCAAGCTCTCAAAGTATCCCAGAGCTCCAGAAAGTGTTCTTACACCATGCTGTGTCACCATATAAATGTTTCTAGCTCAATTAAAACTTGCAGATCAGCCCTCTGTTCTGCAGTTGAGCTGGTGCTGAAAAAGTGAGTGGCACTCACTGCTCCATGTGGACATAGTGTCACAAGGATAGAGCATTTTCTTATCATGTAATATCCTTACGTAGGATAACATGCCATCTAAACGTGACATCTTGATCTACCCCTTCTCAGTGAACCTCCAAAACCTCTTCTCAGTGAACATTCCTGTGAGGCCTCCAGTGATGTGCAACAGTCTGCTGTGGCTTTGGCATTTCACTGGCACAGAAGTCTGCTGAGGATAACCAAAGAACTGGCAAGCTTGGTGTCGTTTTGAGCTTCACGGGGTGCCCCTCAGAGGCATAACGTATTCTTTGATCCCAGTAAGATGTCATACCATGGTGGTGTAGGTCTTTAAAAATGACTTTTTAAAAATGGAAATGTAAATGCATGAAACAAGGAATAGGTAGGATGGATTAATTATATGTAGCTCTATTTCTCTTTTATAAAAGCCATCTCAGATAGGTAACTGTGTTGGTTGGAAAGGATGATGGTGTAACAGCTATGGTTAACTTCCTGCTTTTTATTAGATGTTAAGCCCTTGATTATGGAGCTTCGCAGTAAGATGCAAAATAGGTGCTAGCTGTCAAAACTCTCAGCAGTGTGGATGCAGTTACTGCTTTATAATCAGGGTGCAAACTGTCTGGGCATCAGATCTGAACACAATAAAACATTTGTGGAAAACCCCATCTTCCCTCCTCGCCCTGGCCCCACTCCAGTGAGCTCGCCCTGCGGCTCGCTGCTGCCTGGGCAGCGTGGGCTGGCCGGAGCCGGCTGTGCTCCATGCAGGGAACCCCCCAGCCCCTTCCCACAGGGGCCTCCCCTGCAGCCCCAGCTCCGCCACGCTCACCCAGTGCTCCCAGTGTTGCCTCTTCTAGGAGTGACCTAAGGCCGGGCCATATCTGTCCGGCAGCAGGGCCAGGGACCGCATCGCCGGGCGCGGGAGGACACGGCCAGGATGGAGGTTTTGCCGTGGCAGGTGAAGCGCAGGGCAGAGCCCGGCCTCGCAGCAGTTGGGCAAGGCGATGCAGTGCAGAGTGGATGAGAGGTGTAGGAATTTTGGTGGTGGCAGTGATTTTCTTCCAAGCAGTTTTTTTTAAGAGGTTTTTAATTTTGTCTTTAGGAGAACAGTAGGTCAACAAGACAGTAAAAGAAAGAACAAAGAAAGTAGAGAAGAAAAAAGTAGAGGAGAAACTGTAGAAACTTAGGAGAAAATAGCAGGCAAAGTAACACTGAACGGAAGAAAGCACTGTAACACAAGAAATGTGTGGCAGCTCTTGATGACTTTGTGACTCACTGATGCCAGCTTAGTCAAAAAAAAAGTAAAAATCTAACTGTGAACCAAACAGCCCAATGAAACCTTTTTTGTTTAAATATCATCATCCCTTTGCAATACTTGAGTCCTGAGTGTGATGCTCTTATGCAACGGAATACAGATGAGGGAAACACAGAAATTAGTCTATTTTGAATTCTCAGTTGTGAGAGATGAAATACCTGGGTTGTGGGCAAAATGTATCTTTGATTAAAACAACTCTTAATGTTGATAGTACACTTGATGAAATCAGGTTTCAATCTGATGCTATTCCTTTAAATTGATCCTGAAGGAGGAAGGAGCTTTGAGTGTGTGATTATAAAGTCAAGCTTTTCAGTGATACCAGAAAATTTTAAAGCAATGCCCTGAGACTTTTCAGAAAGGAGTGAGAACTTGATAGATTTTTTTTTTTATTCTCTGTCACTCATTCTTGAGACCTTGCCATCGCTCATCTTCAATCAAAAACCAGAGTAATAATTCCTTCCTCCTGAAAGGAATCTGCCACTAAGGCTGAAAATGTTTATAAGATGGTCAGTGTTAAGGTCTGTTCACCCCACTGTTTGAATAATACTGAAATCATTGCTTTTTTAGACTGCACGTTTAAAACTTCAAACCTTTTTGCTAGTTGCATCAAAATAGTAAGAAATAAATCACTTTTGACAGACTATTCTGAAATAATGATCCGTGTCACAAACAGTAAGTAAAACATTTGTCAGAATGATACCATATTTTTACAAAGACGTGTGCACGCTCTTAAACCACTTAAGCCCAATCTGCAAGGTGGGATGGCCAGCCTGAAACCCACTGTTACTTCTCTTGGCAGCTTTCAATGGAAACATTTCTGGTTGTTGAGGCCCTGAACTCTTGGTGATTTCTTAAAATGGTCTAGATTTTGCTTTCTGTGCACCAGAATCAATGTTTTTGGGCAAGGTTCACAGGAAGGCAGGTGGGAGTTGTCCCCTAACTGGATGTTTGATGGAAACTCTTCACTTGCCTTGTACACTAGAGGTCTGTTCCTTTAGACTTGAGATTCCTCCTCAGCTGTCTAACACAGACTCTGATGAATTGGGAGACATAATTGGTACAAAGTCAGCGGGGAGAAGTAAGAAGCATATGGTGTGTGGGTTCTACAAAATGTATCTCCTACACTTTCAAACATTTAAGCATGTGCTTAACTCTAAGACCTTGAGCCCTGTTGGATTCAGCATGGTTGCCCATGATCTCAGTGTTAGTGGGACAGGGATCACAATACTGCCTTTTTTCTTTTCTTTTTTTTTTTCTTTTTAATTTACTTTATGTCGCTACAAAAGATACAGTGAGCCAGATTTGCTTCTGTAAGCATATGAAAGTGCCTATTCCTGCATGAATAGGACCTACCACTTCTCTAAGGTGGGCATGGAATACTTGCCTCAGGAGTCTGTAAGCTTCACCTTTGAGAAGCAGAGCTTTCAAATCCCTGAATTGTGCTAGTTTCAAGTAAGTGTTTGGAGGAAAGTGGGGCATCTCTCCCATGCATTTGAACCACATGGGGCAGTCGCATGCATTTGAATTCAGTGTCAGGAATGCAGGCTGTGCCTCTGCAGTGTTGAGTCAGTAAGACTGTATACCCTCTCTGCTGTGTGCAAGTGCTGTGACAAGCAAAGGAGTCTCAGAGGGTATGCCTGCTCTGGGAAATGCAGCACACTGAAAGATGCATGCTACCTCCAGAAAAGGCTGTGCACCCATTTGTCAGTGCTGCCTCCGGAGACCAGCTCTGCTTTGGACAGTGGAGAGCACATTGCTCTGGTGATGTACCACACCTTGCTTGTCGCCAGGCTGCAGCCTGGGACACTGGCCAGGCGCCAGCTTCTCCTGACGGCACTAGCTTGGTCCGAGACAAGTAAGAAGTACTTGCTAGATCCTTTTTCCATCACATTTCTGCATGATAGACCACAGTGTGTGGTCCCTGCTGTGGAATTTTATTTTCTTTTGGTTTTCATTCTTAGTTTTTTTCCTATAAAGTTTGGGGTATAGTGGCACACATGGCAGATGGATTTCCAGAACTTTCTGTAGGAATAAAGTAATGTCACCATTTAATGGTGCAGCACGGTTGTACTTCAGTCTAAGTATGCAGTAACTCCACTCCGTACCCAGTGGATCTCTGGTCAAGGTCTTCATTGGAAACTGAACTAAAAAAAGCTCAAATGTCTTACGTCCAAAAGAGATAAAAGTCCAAAACCACCCAGTCATAGCCTGTAGTCTCTTTAATTATAAGAGTTTCTCCTGGCTCTGAGAAACACATGTTAACAAGGCTCGTACTGTTAACTTCTCTTTATATAGCTTTCTTAAAATGGCTTCCTAAAGCAAAACAAGCATGGGGGGGAGTTTCAAGGAGTCAGTGGTTAGTGCAAAACTCTAGCTGACAGCTCATTAGACTGTCTTAATAACAGGGCTGTGATTTAGCAACAAATAACTGTTGCTGTGCCAGCCAAACTCAGCATTTCCCCAGAGAAAAAGCAATTGATCGTGTGAGCGTGCATACAGGGTTTGGACCTGAATGTGCACTGTTAAACTTCTGTGCAACAACCATCAATGAACCTCTACCTACTGTAAGTATTTGTCTTTATGCTTGGAGTATGGATGTGGATGTATAGAAAGATTTTACTTTTTTTTTTTTTTAAATACCTTTCTTCATTTGCTCCTGAGTCCTGCTTCTCCAGTGAGATGTTGAGAGAATTTGTTGTATGCAACCTAGGTGTCACCGTCTCTCGGGAGGGTAGAGTGACAGAAACCTGTTTCATCACAGGACACGGGATATGCTACCATACTCACATAAGCCAAGTTAAAGCATGTGGCTCAGTCCTGCAGCAGTAACCTCAGGGTTGAATCTGCCCTTGCAGGATTCAGGTGTTGTTCACTTATATAATACACAGCAGTAAAACTGGTTATAGGAGCTGTTGCCAAGTCCCAAGTAAGACTTTTGCCTGAAAGTGCCCCATTAAATGTGTCTGCTCCTAATGACTATCAAACGGTTCCTGGAAGAACAGCTGAGGCAGTTTATGCTGTTACTGTCCTCCCTCTGTTTGCTACTGTCCCACTGTGGGACTCTGATATCCTCTGTTGGTCCCTATAGCCGCATCTCTCATTTCATTTTCAGAAATGGCTTAGACATTTCAACAGAAGCTTTCCAGAGGGTATCTGCCCGAGTGGTGAAAAATTGCAGCCCAAGGGTTGAAAGTGTAGCAATTCTGTAAAGCAACTGAAAGCAGCATCTTGTATAGGAAATAGAGGGGGAATATAACAATGGGTATCACTGTCATATGATAAATGTGTGCATTTATGTTGTTGAATATATATGTTTTGCTGTCTTTCAGCTTATGTAATTGTGCAGACTGCATAGGCTAAGTTGGCTATAACCTAAAAAATCTGTAAGACCTAGCAGACAAAAGAAAGGCATTGAAAATATGTTGGACTGTAATTGGATCTGCTCCGAAGCAGGTCAGACGTGCATTCCAGACAGGTGTTTGCCCTAGCCATTAGGAGCATCGTAAAGTTAATGTAAAAAGCGGTGTATTCACTGTAGTATCTTGTGTTACCACAGCACAGCTTGTGCTTTCAGAAAAATGCACAGCACAGTATGCAGTCAGCTTTTAAGTACATTTATTTACTCAACAATGATTTGGAAAAACAGGTGGATTGTTCTTTTCTGGCTTGTTTTGTCTGAGGACATTTTCTGGCAAGAACAGTTAGAAACAGAAGGTTAGGAAACCAAAGATTTTTTTAAGACTTTGCCCCTGCTTACTGAACTTTTTATCCAGGTGCATATGTTCATCTGGCTTAACTGGAGCAGTAAAATTTACCCTGGGCTTGCTGAATTGGGGCAGCAGATCTGCGATACTTCTCTGGAGCAGGGAGCATGTTTCTCCTGCACTGGCTCTGGAGGATAGCACGGGTACGTGGAGCACTGAAAGGGGCATTGGCTGCCTGTGGGCAAGCCTCTCCCCGTGCTCTGTGCGGTATGGGCACTGGCCCTCAGGAAGCTCATGTTAAAGAGCAAGCCTTCAGAAGGAGTATCTTTTCCCCTCTGCCAGATGTTTAAATCTGATATAAGGAGATAACCAATATTGCTTCAGATGCTGATTCTCTTGTTAGGTGAAGTCTTCAGCAGCAGGACGAGGTTATCGAGTGCTGCATTAGAAGGTGCTGGGATTCACCACGGGGTACAGGACTCTTAATGACACAACCTGGTAACATGTTTCAGTGCCTCCATAAGCAGCTGAGGGAAGGTCTCTTGACTGTTCAGAATGTTCAGATTTCCTTTAGAGCATGGTTTTGAACTCAGCGGGGTGATGGCTCACTGTCAGCTCTGTCCGGTTCCAGGACCCCAGGGGACTCAGGAGTTGCCCATATGCCAACTCCAGCATCTCAGGAACAGTCTGGCCAGGGATGCTTGGCCACGTACTGAACTGCTGTCCTGATTAACGAGGACATGTGCTAGAAGAGAGTTGTGTCCTGGACCACTCTGGGTAGAGAATAAATTTTCAACTTGGACATAAGTACAGTATTAGTTTATTGCCAGTGGCTTATGCACCTTGCTGAGTCCACTGGTTTACAAACTAAATGGTTAGAGAAACAAAACCAGTAACAAAGGATGCTCTTCAGAGACCAGCATGCTGGCTAATACTTATGTTCAGTTGTCAGTTGTAATTGTTAGCAATAACACATCAAAGGAGGAAAAGGGGAAATTAAATACCATCTTATAAGATGTGCTGTAGGTGTCAGAGCACTCTTTCTTCTCACAGTCTTGAGAATTTTTTTTAGTTCCGCACCATGGAAGGCTGAAATGAAAATCCTGCTTTAGTTAGATTTTGAGTTACTTTTGAGAAGCACCAGTCAAATTAAAGGCATTTCAAACATAACTGCAGAGTATGGATAGATCAGGAAACAGTTTTAGGTGGGATTTTCAAAGCAGTCTCAGGAATGCAGATGATTTAAGTGACCTGTGAGGAGTGAGTGGCTAGTTCCCTTCATCTGCGTTGACAGGTGCTTTTAGCCTGGATGTAACTATGTGTTTTATCATTACAATAGCGGCCAGCTCTTGTGACTTAAATAAGCTCTACCTGTCTAGGCACATTGTGGCAGTCTCATGGCAGGTGCTCTGAGGGGTGCTTCTGGCCTCTGGCTGTGCGTTAGCAAGTGCACCTCCCCAGACCCCAACTGCCACAGCTGTGCTGACAGAAGCCAGTCATAGGTCTGGTGACGCCTCACAGGGACCCACGAACCCGCCCTTCTTCTTGGGTATGCTGTTGTGTTACTAAATGAACGTGACAGACAGATCAGTGTAAAACATTAAAATAACATTTATGTCATTGTTGAATACAGTTGTTTAATATAGGGTTGTGTATATAAATCACAGGAGATGAGCTTAATGTGGCGATAATTCAACCACATTCAAAAGGGGCAGAAGAGAGGAATGATCAATGTGACATGATTTCTTGATACAAAGTATCTGAGAAGTACAATACTGAGTTGAACAGGGAAGGCTCAATTAAAGTCACTTGCTATTCTGTCTGTGACCAGGCTGGGGGGGGACACAACAATGGTCCTGTCAAAGCTACCTGCAGGATTAGCTGACTTCTGCATCAAGGTCTTTCTTTACCAGCCTTCCCCTTGGGTATGCTAACATTGTAAGCACTGCTGTAAATAGAATATACGTACACAGCCTGGGTTTTAAGTAACTCGTTTGCGATCTTGTAGTACCCTAGCTTCAGCTGGCCAGGGCTCACCATAGACTGCAAAATACATCTTAGAGGTAAGGGCCAGCTGGGCTCCACGGCTGCTACCTGTGTCAAAGCAGGCTGGCTTATAGCTGTCCTGTGTATGCCTGCCACACACTGCTGTGGTAGTTAATACCTGAGCAGTGACAGTAGCATAAACAAACTCCGGGAAGAGATTAGGTTTAACTGGAGAGTTACTCTTGTGATATGACTTCTTGCTCCTGCAGATAGATGGAAGAGGGTGCCTGATGTCCAACAGGAACCTTCAAAACTGTCATCACTTCTGTAATTTGTCAGATGCTACTGGGAGCACATGATATTATAATGACTCTGATTCCTGTAGGAAAGATAAAGTACCATATCTTCATAATTTCTCTCCCCTTCTCCCCTTTTTTATTTCAACCTTCAAAGGATTTTTTTCAGGAGAGAAAGGTAAAGTGATCTGGGGTTTAGCTCCCACTTGTGCTCTAAGCTTCCTGTGTGACTGTGGATATCAGGTTGTGCTTTTCTGTACCTCAGTTTCCTCTCCATTAATTTAGAATAGGCACAGTTTTAGAATTATTTGTGTAATTGTGCCAATTTAGTGTAGAGGCAAGATCTGCAGATGTAAGGCTACCAAAAGATATATGGGAAATGGCAGAGGTTGGTTTTGAAAGATCTCAGTGCCCAACAGCCAAGTCTGTGAGTTTAGGTGCCTTACCTGATTAAATATTTTAGAACATTTAATTGGGAACCAGGCTGCAGGGTGCCTAAGTGCCATGGAGATTGTAGCCCTAGGGTCCTTTGTGTCCAAACAGATTTTAAAATGGGGACTTATATTACTTATTTGCTGAACAGATTTTTAAAATGCTACTAAGTCGTAATGTTTCTGTTGTTGTTGTTTGTCTGCTTTGTCTAATTAGGCTCTAGCAGAACAATTGCAATCTCTTTTACTTTGTTTGTGCTGTGCCGGATAGACATAACCCTGAATTTAGTTCTCCTGTAGATGCAAATTCAATAAAAATAACAATAGTTGTACTAATGAGAATAACTATGTGAAGCCAGGATTCGTGCTAAATTAGTATCCATTAGTGACTTAGATCTATAATGAAGGTTTCCCTGCTCTCTGTTGTGTGTCTCAATTCATTACAGAGCAGTCCATAATATTTTATTAACAACATTTTTATTTTTTTCTGGAACCGTTGCCCAAAACTATTGGAAGAATATGTGCTTTCCCGTAACATCAGAATGAGACAAATGGCACTGCTTGCTTTTATTACTGTACAGAAGCGTCTTTCCTTTGGACTCAGATAGACTAGTAAATGGCAAGTAGCTGGAAACTAATGGAACACATGCTTCAAATCTTTCCATCTGGTCCCTTGGTGAGCAAAAATAATATATTGTCTATGTTCTAATCAGTCCTTATTATAAAGAAAGGTACTCGCACTCTAACTTCCTACAGAAACTCTTGCCTTTACTCAGAGAGGGAACGGGCAATAAGGATTATTGCCTGATGCACCTGCAGGAGAAAAATGAATGGGGTAAAAAGAAAAAATGAGGCAGAGTAATTTTGCACTCTGAAACTGGATAATGCACCTGTCAACAGGTATTTATTCTGGTGGCCTTCAGTGACATTTTCTAGTGACAGCAGAAGAAAGGCTAAAAATTGTTTCATGGAGACGCCATACATACAAGTTCAGTGAGCAAGAACTGTATCAATCTGAATGTGAGGAAAACTACTTAAGACCCCTTTTCTAATTTGTTGCATTGGAATCTTCCTCAGAGCTCCTCCTCCAGACATCTCATCAAAAAGCCCTTATTTATTCCTTTATTTATTTTATTTATTTACATACATTTAGGAAGAAAAAGGAAGAAGATACTCCCCCCAATGGAGGCCATCTGCTCTTTTCTTACTGGGGGGGAAAAAACCCCTACAATTAGTGTCTTGTTCATCTTTTCGTTTTAACAAAAAAAGAGAGGGAAAGAAAGAGAGAGAACTATTATGCAAATACTCTGCAATTTGGTTTCAAATATTCTTTGTACTATGATGAGCAATTTCCTTTAATACAAACTCAGCCTACTTGCCAGGACTTTTTTTTTTTGCCTTAATATAGGGAAGGAAAAAAAAAAAATCTTTTATGAGTTGGGGGGTATGCTGTGTTCCTCTGATGCCAACTTTTCCTCATCCTTTTTTTCCTTGGCACTATTACAGCTGTTATTCTTTAAGTTGTCAGAAAGATGTCATACAGGTTTTTTGAGAAAGAAGGAGAACCAAAATAGCTTTCCAGAGCTGTAGTTTCATCTCACTTTTCATTGTTCCATTGCCATGATGAAGTGGTCTTGAAATGGAGGACTCGGCTTAGTGAATGAGAGAGGAAAGCTTTCTCGCTGCTCGTTTTGAATGGCAGTTGCTTGTGATGGCAGCATTACCTCTAAGAACAGACACGTAGGTTTTTTATAAAGAGCTCCCGTGCTACTTGTCAGTGGTATGAACTTCAGGGCTGAATAGCACAGCCAAGTCGTCCTCAGTACTGCACAACCTATCTTGCTAGATGAAAATCTCTGAAAACTTATCATCTGGAAAAGAAAAAGTGTAGAAGAAATAAAGGAATATTATTTCCTGTTTACTGTGTGGGAAGCTGAAACATGGGAAAAAAATGAAGTAACTCGTCCAAGATCTATTAGGAGAGGACTTCGGAAGAATCAGAAGCTGAGCAAAGAGGCTCAGGTTTAGAAAGCTGCTGCATTGTGTAGTGGTCTACTTGTGGCAACGTCAGGAGACAGGTAGGGCTGCTGCTGCAGCTGGGCTACCACTGTACCACCCCGAGCACCAGTCTAGGCTGTCGCTGTGCAGCAGTCGTAGAGGCGGCAGCGTGGTCATATCCTAATGGCTTAACAAATCTGCTGACTTTCAGTAGGACTTACAGGCATCTAACACATTTGAAAAGTCCCCACTAAACCTCCTGATTCTTAATCCTTTGTAGGTTGAACTCTGGGAAAGCTTCAGTCGACAAAGAAGTGTTACATACTTAAGCCTATAGCAAGTAAGCATAAAATCTCTGATCTAGTAAGGCTTTTCAGCACAGCTTAATCAAATATATTGCCAAATGAAGCCTAGCTGTCCATGTCACAATACACAAGTGGCATAACTTGCATAAAAAAAAGCTGATGCCCAATGGATTGACCACAAGTTGGAAAATATATTCAAAAAAACAAAAAAGACCAGTGAGACCTTTAAGCAAAGTGAAGTGTGTCGCACTTACATCTTTGCTTCTGAGGTTGTAACAGTCCAAGGAATATAAGGCATTGCAGAATTTCTGATCTGAGCCTTCACTGGATCTGTTCAGATAGTCTGGACTGTTACTTGGGGCTCATTACATCAAGCATACATTACACCAGACTAGATTTTGCCTAGGTATGCCTAGCAATGGATAGACAACACAGGAATTCATGGTACTTAGGGAACACTGATCCCTTTTAGATGCTCTGTGAGAAATGAGAAATCTTCTATGCATAGAGTCTTTAAGCACACTGGAGTAACTGGGTCACATTTATTGTTACAGGAAGCTCTCATCATGGCCAGCATGGACCACCCACACCTGGTGAGACTCCTGGGTGTCTGCTTGAGCCCGACCATTCAACTAGTCACTCAGCTGATGCCTCATGGCTGCCTGCTGGATTATGTTCATGAACATAAGGATAATATTGGCTCCCAGCTTCTGCTAAACTGGTGTGTCCAAATAGCTAAGGTATGTAGTTCTTGCTGTTCTTTTTTCTGTCGTTTTCATAACTAACTGAAAAATACAACATACAAAAAAAAAAGGTAAAAAAATATATTGTTTGGGTGTTCTGGTTTTTGTCTGTGGGCTTTTTTCAGGCATGTTTTTTTTTTTCAAGAAAGCTGAGTAGTTCTTGAAATGCACACTGGTTTGGCTGCGTACAGTATTATAGGCTTCGTACAGTATTATAGTTTACTTGTTAATGTGTAAACCAAAGTGTTTTTCTTGACTGTTTTTCCAGCTTTGTGTTACCGGGGGTCCTTCAGGGGGAAAGAAAAAGGTGGGGGAAGAAGCCCCCGTGTGACATCTGGGGCTGAGTACAGAATGATTTTGCAGCCTCTTCTACTGTTCACTATTCATAGATACTGATTTAACCTGATTGGAGTTTTCAGCCTTTCTGAATCTGCATTGCCAGTTAAAATCTGATATGCCATCAATTGTCTGCCCCCACACTGCCAAGAAGATAAATATTCACTTCATGTCACTCCTTTGGGAACCACCACGGTTCTGCTGTGTTTAAGACCTATCACAACAGCTGAGGCTGGAGGGTAATATTGCTCGTCTCTGCAGAATGGGAAATCTCAGGGGCTGGATCCTGCTTTGCTTGCTGTGGCGCAATGCTCTCTGCCTTCCTGTGGGGTTTTAGGAGCAAGAGTGAAGCCGTTATCGTTCATATACAGACTGCACTTCAGCTGAGATGGAACACAGTACAGGTCATAAATGCAGCCCTAATGTAATCCTCGTGCAATGTTTTACCTGTGTTTTCAGGTATGTTCAGGTATTCAGTGTTGTGCTAAGAACAAGTTACTGGTAACCAGTTGCAAAGAGTAACAAGATCTGGGAGTGTAGAGGGGCCACAGATTTTATCCATTTTAAAGGCTCTTTTGTGCAACCAGAGTTGTGGAGAACGGCGTTACTACGAATGAGTATCTGGAACCCCCTTTTTATTTATTTAGAAGTTATTTAAAGTTTTAGATAGATTATTTTGGTGAAAATGCTTGTGACATACAAATGTGTGCCACAGACTGCTCTCTTGTATTAAATCTGGAGCCTTAAGTGAATTTGCTACATCTATTACACAATCTTAATTCAAGTTGTAATGTTAAGCTTTTAGCACTGGAGAGAAACCTGGAGACTCAGCAGTTGTTTTGCTGGAGTGAATTGCAGCCATCGAGTAAACATTCACTTATTTTAAAAACTTAAACGCAAAATATTTTCTTACAAAAGTAAGAACATTGAGAAACTCAGCTAGACCTGAATTTTTGTACAAGGAGAGGAGGAATTTGAGGTTCATCATCAATAGGGACTATCTTCTTTCCAGGATCAGATCATTTGTCAAACCTGCCTGAAGGTGACAGTAGATGACCAGAATGCTGGGCAGGGGCATTGATCCATAGGTGGAGGGAATCCCAAACCCACATTCTGATGTTGCAGTGTTTTGTTGGTGTGTTAATATCTGCAATTCTGCTGTGCTGTGGAGGTAAAGCAGCCAGAGTTGCATGGAATATTGGAACGCATTGATGGGGGTTGCCTGTATCTGGAGATTTGCAAACGTTTATTTAGGGCTGTTATCAGACCGAGGAAGGTGGGGGAGAAAATACATGTTCCTGTTTGAGTCTTTTCTCTCAACACAACCTCCTTCCCATCTGTTCTCCACTCTCTTGATTGATAGTGGTTGTTATTATTTATTACAAAACGTTTACACAGTGGCATACGTGAAAAGATAATCCACCTTTATTTTCAGTTTATGCATACAGATGGCCATTGACTCATTGAACTAATAGCTGTACTTGCTTTGCTGTGGACTTCATGTGGGCAGCTGATTTAGTGAAGCAAATAGCCTGATGCATAGTCGAGGCTTACAGAGCTGATAGATCTGTGGGAGGGTCTGTGAAAGGCAGGTCATGGTTTTCCCATGGTGATTCTGACCAAAGTGAAATGGGTTCTAAACTGATTTCCATTGCAAATGGTTTCAGCATAACATAGGGATTGGATTTAGGTACACTCATTTGAAAATCATTGCCTGCCATTTTTCTTGATCACCGTGTGATGTGGGAGGAGAAGATGAAGTATTACAGATATATGAGTTCTGAGATGGTGGGTAACAAAGCAGTGCAAAGAAGTGGTATCATATGCGTAATATTAACTGATGAAGTGTCAAGAAGAGAAAGAGAGTTTCTTTATAACAGAAAGTGGCCTATTATTGAGGGAAAGTTTAGTGACGTTTAGTCAGTTTATTGAAGTTTAATTAAATTAATCTTCTTCTGCATCACAATAATCTTGAGGTTAATTTTGCCTTGGCCTCACATTATATCATGAAGCTCATCCACTTGGCTACCCATAAAGGGGACAGCAGCAAGTGACTGTTTGGTTGAAAGAAATGCACTAGTTGGTATATACGGCTGGCCTGTTAACTCTGGGCCATCGCACTTTGTCTGGATTATTTTCTCCTCTGTTTCTCTATGTGTCTCCTTCCCTTCTCTTATTTTTACCGCAGTCGTTGGTACAGGGCTTGGAGAGAATCAGTGCACACCTGACAGGGAGTTCTGCGTTTTGCAGCTTTTGCATGCGTATCAGTGGTGTGTAGTAGGGGATGGCTTGTTGTAGCTGAGAAGGTCACCGCAAGTACTGACTACGTGCGTACTGACGTAGTGCAATCCTATTGCGGAAGTGGACTCCAAAGAATAAAAATATACCATTACCTCTTTGTTTTTTTCTTGTCTTTAGAGACCTTGAATAACAGTTGTCTGTTGAAAATATTCCCTGTCAGGTTGCATCTATGCATAAAGATACGTGTCTTAATTATTATATAGGAAGCTAACAGTGAAGAGAGGAAAGAGGTAGGGACAAATGAGGCTGTGCACACCACATAATGTGTAAGAGTAATGCAGATGTTGCACAGTTTTCTGCATTGCATTGTGCTTTCTGATAGGGTACAGAAATGCCTATTCCCTTGCTTATCTCTCAGACTGTAACATCGATTGGGGCGAGGAAACATACACAAGAAAGTATTTTAGAACTGGTAGGAAGAATAATCTTTGAGATCACCAGACAAGGAGTCCCTTTATTCCAAAAAGTGGAATAAACATGCTAGTCCCCTGCTAGCAGCAGGGGAGTAGTAATACTTGTTTTCCACTCATCTGTCACATTTAACAGTGACTAGGAATCAGTCTGCAGCCTGCAAATAGGAAGGATTCAATTTGCCTACAAATAGACTGGTCTCCAGAGGAATGAACGCAGAAGGTGGCTATTGCGTCGAGCACAAGTTGCCATTTGCTGCGGGAAGGGTCTGTGTATCCCACATACCTGTGTCCACTGTGCTCACATTTCAGGCTCTGCCATATGGCTTGAGAATGTCTCTCCACGTCTTGCTTTTCTAGGCTTTTGGGAATGATTGGTTGTGTCATTCTGAAAGCTACCAAAAACGTGAATAGCAATGTAATAAGAGGCAAAAATGATCAGCGACCTTCCAGTCCTATTCCCTGCTGCCTGAAGCAGCTTCTGGTGTCTTTTGTTAGATACCTCTTCCTGCCCTCACCTTCCCTCTTTTTACGGTGAGAATTTTCCCCGAACAAGAAGAGGACTGAAGAAATTGGAAATGCCTCAATTCTGAAGTTCAGGCTGATTTTTACGAATCGTTTAAAATCAAGTTGCTGCTGCAATACCGTTCCTCCCTACTGCGCTTTTCTCCATCTGCCAATGTGCAGGCATTTATTTATCGAAGTCATTGCTTCAGAGTTCACTTGTTCTGCCAGCCTGTTCATTTCCATATGTCTCTGCTTCTGTACAACTAGATGCAAAAACTAGTTAAGCGCTATGCCTGGTTGCCAACCTGCATATGGCTCTGGAGATCATTTCTGAAGGTTGACAATAGGGCAGTTATTAAGTATTATCTACTGCCAATTGAAAAAAGCTTGGATGCTTTTTCTTTTTGCTTATACAGATTGTGTTGAATTTATTCCGACTGTTATATCATTGTAGGGTAATTGTGTTCTCCTTCCAGAAGCTTTAGCTTCTTATTTTATGGATGAAAGTTATAAAAATAGAGTAGCCCCCAAGCGTTCTGCATAAAACATGGTTGTTAGACAGCAGCTGTGTCTAAGGGGGTTTTTCCTTTCTGCTTTGCAGATACACAAGGCATCTCCCTGTATCTCACTTCTATGTGTACTGTATTGCTTAGGGACTGAATGTTTAACCTTTTAGCTCTGAGTTCAGCTCAGCAATTTTATGTGAAGTTTGATGTCCAGTAAAGCAGTAAACTATGCTCACGTATCAAGATACTTCCCAGAATGGGAGCAAGAGTGACAGGCTTGGTGACCTTAGGGTACAGAAGGATCAAATAATGCTTTGTGGATGTCCATAGTGTTGGCTACTTGAGAAACGGATTGAGAATCAAATTCTAGGCATGAGCTTAGAAGTGAATTCTCAGTAGGTGAATTATGTCCTTGTCAGCCAGTCCATGATATGGATGTTAATCAAGAGGATTTAACCCTAACAAAAAAAAAGGTATGGTATGCATTGATATTTCAATGTGCTTGATATAATTTCTCACGGTAAGGGCTGCCTAAACACACTCCCTGGCAACTCGGAGGTGCGGAAGTTAGGACGTTCTTATGGAAATGCATTCAAGAAGGGAAGAAACATCTTACGGTTTCTAGTCAGAGTTGGTTACGCTCTGCCACTAGTTGAGGTTAACTAAAAGGCACCTGTATCTGAGGCCATATGTTCTCACTGTTACTCTAGGAGAAAAATTAGCCTGAGTCCTGTTGGAATTATTACTGTGGGCCTTTGTGCTATGCTAGGCTCACCCTCTGTCTCTCTCAAGGGCATACAGAAATGCAGTTTTGCTTCTATAACGTTGCATACAACACTTGCTAAAACCTACGTAGAAGTTCAGCCCAGGCAGCCCCATCTACTGTTTTACTGTTTTTTTCTGGTTCAGTTACGGTTTCATTCCGCTGCTGTTGATTCGCATTACATCTCCACCAGTTTTGCTGAGCAGTGTTCGAATGCAGAGGAACTTTTACTGCCCCAAAGAAGACAAGGCAGAGGAAGAGTGAGAAAGGAAGCAGTCTTCCTAAAACAAAGCAGCTTGCCTACGATCACCTAGCCTGTGGAGGAAAGCTCATCTCTCCTGGGTCTTAGCCGGTGCCCCATTCTGTTCTGCCCTGTATCCCCCAGGGCTGCCAGACGTGTGTTTTTTTGCGTTCTGAACAATACTAATTCATTCACAACCCCTCAGAATACTAATGAGGTAAAGCAGAAGTAGGTTGATACAGTGGAAAGTCATGAAAGGAAAATCAAGTACTTCAGGGGATTACTTTTTATACCTTTTCAATGTAAAATAATTCTCAAATTACCTTAACTAAAGCCCTGCACGGCATCAGTTACCCAGGTATGCAGGAAAACAATGTTTGAAAACTCTCCAGGAAACAAAAAAGAGAGAGGAACTCGGATCGAATTTTAATGAAACAGATGCATGTCTTCAGGTCGTTTGAGTATTATTCCATCACACTTGCAGTCCTTGCTCACTCTAAGGATTCCCTGCCAGCAGTGCAGATCTGCAGCTGGGAGTGTCCTGGAGCCATCAAACCCAAGGTGCTTGCAAAGCCTCCTTACGGCTTCTTTCTGCCGCCTTGTTCTCGCTCCCTTTTAGCTGGTTCATATGACAGGGCTCAGTGCCCTTCTGCAGTTCTCTTGGCAAAAAGGAGGGCATGTCCTCTGCCTGCTCCTGCAGTCTCTCTCCATGCCAGGCTTTTCAGAAAGCCCTATTTTATTACTGCCAGGGCAGTGCTTCTCAACTGGATGTAAATGCACAGGCTATGTGAGATTCAAAGGATCTGTGTTGATTTATGCAACTGAGAAGCTGACCCAGAAGCTGGTACATCTCTCACTTCACATCCTAAATTAAATGGGTTTCAGCCTGCGCTCCTCATGTCTGGAGTGAGAGAGGCTCTGAGCAGGGAAGGCCGGAGGCAAGTGCGGTCCCCTTGGCTGCACTGTGAGGTGGGAAGCCTCTCTCCTCCATCAAGACTTGATGGATTAGGAATGACTTGTTAAAGACAGGTTTTGTTATTCTGCTACAGATGGGATGAGAGAGAAGCTGTGTGAAGTGGGAGGAATTGGGGGTGACTGGACAGGCTGGGAAGAGGTGGAGGATAGTGGCTGTGGTTCAAGGTCTTTCTTTTTCATTAAACTAGCCTAACCTACAGCTCAGTGACTATTCCATCATGGAGTGAACAAAGGAGCTTAATGACAGTCATCTATCAGCTGTCCACATTTTAAGCTTCAAGATGTCTCTATTCCCAGAGCTCCTTGCCATGACAAGGCTAATTGTATAATTATAATGCTATACCAACCCCTCCTGACGTGCTCACACTGGCAAGGACCAGGGCTAAGGGCTGTGATAATTATCACTGCAAGCAAGTACATTAGCATAAATGTAGTTTACTAATGGGGCTACTCTATTAGGAAGTGCAGCGTATAGAAGAGTAGGATCTAAACCAAGAGCTATGAAATTAAAGCCATATTGAAACAAGGATTTAATTGTGTGTGGAGGAGCAAAATCAAAATAGGTGGGGAAAGTATCATTTTATTCTCCAGAATCCGTCTGTGCAGTTTGCTTTTCTTATTCCTATTCATCATCACTATTTTATTCACAAAGCTTGGAAATCCACAGGTGGCAGTTATAAATGAAGGACCCTTTTTCTGGCATCGCCGGAGAGCTCTCACAGAATGAGGGTATGCCATCAAGTCTCAGAGGGGAATTACCCCACTTTGCCCATACCCAGGTACTGTTTTGGTGCCCTGCTGGACAGCTTCTTGGGTTATAAAGGTTCATATGAGAAGCTCTTGCACCAAAAATCAGGTGGATCTTGCAGAATTCTGCATCCTAGCTTTTAACTTTTAAGTAGTAGAAGGGGACAGATTTCTTTTGGGCTGTGGTTAACTGGACTTTCTTGGGCTTTTGTGAGACACTGAAGACATTTCTTTTGATCCTCTCAGATATTAAGGTATTTTTTTTCCATCCAAGGCAAGGCAGGGAATAAATGTTAGGACTTTAGCCATCGTGTCTGATCTGCCATGGTCAGATCAACATGGGCACACAGAATGTAGCCTATTGCTAGTATATTGAGACATAGGACCGGGGCCTGGTGACTCTTTCCTTGACTGTTTCTTGCTGTGGCTCAAAATAATTCTCCAAATAAATCAGGGAATTGAATCCTATTAAAAATTATGTCACCATCTCTGTGCTTTGCGTGTTTCCTTGGCAGGTACAGTATTCCATATTTTCCTGCATAGTTGTGTACCTATTTATGGAGACTTCCATGCAGCTTCCCAGCCCTTCCTTCACCTATCATTCCACCTGGAGTATTGAACTGGTCTAGTAACTTCTTTATCTTTTCTACCAAACCCAGTTGTTCACAGGAGTCACTTTCTATGAAAAGCATTAAAATGAAGAAACGCACAATAAAATTCACCAACTTAAATGTGAAACAAGTTTTTTTCCTTTCTTTCTTTCTCCTTTCATCTCATGCTGACTGTCCATTCACAAAATTCACACTCTTTCTTTCTCTGTAATTTTGTCCTTTGCCTTTTCTACTTCTGTCTTTCCTGTACTTTTACAGTGTTTTGTGTTGACCTCTGTTACCTGATGCTCTTCCTTCAGCGTTGTCATTTCTCCTTCATTCTCATGCTCTGGCTGCTTGGCTCCCTCTAGCTCGTGCCCATTCAATGCTCTGAAAGAGAGCAGGAGCATCATGTCTGCCACCCACCAGAGTTTTTATGTTGTGTCTCATTACAGGGTTTGGAGAGGACCTCAATTTCCTCATTTCTGTCATAATAACACATTTGGTTTTGAGGGTTTTAATACCGGCTAACTGATGACTGCATGAACCTTGTGTGCTGTTCTAGTTTGTCGGGGAGGGATGTTTGAATCTGGAAGATTGCATCAGAACCACAAGAATGAAAATGTAAGATTGGCTTTCTATAAAAATTATAGAGATATCTTTCTTCCAGCTTTGTGTTCTGACCTCTGATTCTCCAAGGCTCTTCTGCATGCTATAATAACCTCAATATGAGAGTCTTTGAGTTGTTTATGGTCTTTAGCGTGTGTGTATTTGGCCATTAGCTCCAGAGCTGGGTGGAATGACTCAACCTTTGAAGGTGACTATCTCTCTCCACTGACTATGCTGTCTAGAAGACAAGCGTAGGCTAACCTTGTAGCTTTCTGACAGCTTAATTTACAGATGAATAAACGTGAAGGGTGCGGGTGATGACAAGGACACACAGGGAATCTGGGACAAAGCAGGTACTGGAGAACTAAGCTAAGGTCAGAACTACTAACACAGCTGTGGTTGGATTTCTTTTCTGCACAGTATGGTACTTACTGTGTTAGAGAGCTGTACCCTTCTGTACCGCATAAGGTCCTGCGAGCAGGGCTGTTAACTTGCTTTCAGCTTGTCGGTGACCGGGAGAGGCTTATAGTGAGTAGTAATCATTCCTTCTCCAGTCTTAATCTGACAAGTCCTGGATTATGTAGGCTTCCTCTTCCCTCCCCCCCCCCAAAAAACAGTGTTCCCAAAAACAATTCCATGGTTCATGGTTGATAGGAAAAAAAAGCGAAGAGGAAGATTTTTCAGTCAATTACAAATCACATCAGCCTTTGCAAAGGAAGAGAAATGAGTAATTTATTTCAGAGAGATACGCAATTTGTTGTTTTGTTAAATGAAAGGTGCACTTAGCACTGACATTTTTAGGGTCTCTGATATTGGGGACCAGACAACCACAGGCTACAAAAGCCCTGGAGGATGGCTTTGCCTGAACATACCAGCATTCTCTTCAAGTACGCTGAGCGGCACTGGGGGGGAAAAAAAAAAAAAATTAGATTTTTCCTAGCAGTCCCCAACAGACTGGCTTGGAAAAGCATTATTGAAAACCACTCCTAAATCAAATTCAAGATATTATAGGAGCACCTACTAGGGTCTGTCAGGATTTCCATTATAAGCCCATATTTTTCAGGTTTATAACTCAACCATAAAATTCTGCTCTGGACTGTGACTTGGCATAAAATGTTTCAGCCCAAAGCATTTTTTTTTATTATTATTATTCAAGAAATATATGTATTTGGCTATTTTTAAGTTGCTGGAGTTCAGAAACAAAAGCTGGATTTCTTTCTATATATACCTATAAATTAAAATGCTTTTTCCTCTAGTGAATGCCTGCCTTTCAACACTGTATTTTATAACATAATTTATCCTGCTTGAATAACTACAAAAAATGGATGGCCAAGGCATCGGTGTTTAAAGTTAGGATCCCTCGCATTTTTACAGAGTACCACAGTATGCACATGCCCCACAAAAGCCTGCTCCCAAAGCCACGTTAAGAGTCTTCAGGAAACTCTGCAAGGCCGCTTGCAAAAGGTTCTGGGGCTCTAAAGGATGTGCCCATATCTGAGCAGAGCTTAGCTTTCATGATTAGCTAGATCTCCAAGTTCTCCTGTGCAATCCAATGCTCAGGCATAAATCCAGTAACCTTTTGTACAAGAAAAAAGATCTGGCCTGTTGAGAAGGAAAGGAGGTGCTCAGCAGAAGCTGTTCCAAATGAGGGCTGTGGTCAGTAAGTTTGAAATCAAAACTAGCAGATGTCTATTAGCAGAAGAGCTACCAACCATGCGCCTAATCCAGATGTATCTTAAAAAAGCCAAAACTGCCCACTCCCCATGGATAACTGCTTCTCTGTCCAAGTGGGAGCCAGGAGTAGCAGTGGACTGAAGCCTGTTGTCTCCTTGTCCTAGCGTGACTTGCTGTATCAGGGGCCCGTGAAAAAACTACAAAAACAGTGTCCACTTGATACCCTTTTAGGAAACCTTGCAGAGCTATGTCTCAAGCCATAAATGAGACCTGAAGATTGCACCTTACATCCTGGTACTTTGTTGGTACATCCTAAAGTAGAATTTTACAGAAACACTGGAATGGGATACGTGACAGAAAATCTACTGAAACTGAGTACCCCTGAGACGCAGCAATGAATACACCTGCAGCAGTGAACAGCAGTCAGTTAAACAGCTCCTCAATAAACTGGGGATAGAAGGGCAGCATAGCTGAAAGAATACGCTTCCTGGGGATGCTATGTAATTCTCTGTGTGTGCTCCTGTGCGATGCAGAAGACCAAGGTGAGTCTGCTTAATGAAATGGGAGAGGGGAGAGGGCAGTTCCAAGAGGCTGCTGGCACTGTTTCAGGTGCCATGCCAGCCCTCAAACCCACAGGGTCATCTGGCAGTCAGGTGTCATTAGTCAACACTCGCCCGCTTTCCCATATCCCATCTGTTTCTGTCCAGCCTGTTTGTGCAAATTAGCTCTCAGTATGCAGCAGTTCTCACTGTGGTTTGGTTTTCTTTCTTCATCCTGTGACCTTCCTGCTTCTGTAAACTTCACCCTTGTCTGTGGGCTAGAGTAATATCCTCACTGCTTCTATTTTTAATTACTAACTGTCTGTGTTAGCAAACAAACAGAGGGGATCATATCCCACACAGTGCATGACTTAAAACTGAAGTCCTGCCAACACATTAGTATCTTACGATTAGAGGGGAAATAGGATTGGGTTATGTATCCCATGAAGAATACTGAGAATTAAAAGAATGCATTGCCCTGAACTGAAGCAGTTCTGAACACTTCTGATTTTTCCAAGTGAAGACATTTTCCCAAGGCCTTTGGATTTATGCTACCTATTAAAAAAAAAAAAAACCCAACAAATTATTTTGAAAAAAAAAATATAGCTAACATTCATAAACTTTTTTTTTTTCAAAATGGTATTTTGTCAGGTTGTTTCACACACATAATCAGTCTGTTGTAGAGAAGGTAACTTTATTTTTCAAAAAAAAAATTTGACCAACCTTTCCTAGGAACTTGTGTATATAACAAAAATGCTATACCATAATACAATTTGGTTTTGTGTTTAGGCTCAACTTGCGTTACTTGCATCATGAATTCTTTTACATAGGGACTTTCCTACAGCAATGTCTCCCATGTCAGCATTCGGTAATCTAATCCAAATCGCATGATAGCCTGGTATAGTAGATGGGGAGAGAGAAATTACATGTAAGCTACCAGAAGGGGACCTGAAAAGGCAGAAAGTACATGAATTTCCATATGTTTGGGAGTGGAGATAGTTTAAGAGTGAGGTGTCAGTGAAGGAGGAGTTTGACATTGTGAGTAGACTGGAACAGTGCAGTGCAACACTGTGGAAGATAGGTGACTGATTTTAAGTTAAGGTTTTTGGAGGTAGCACAAACAAAAACATGCTGCCATGCTTTCCTGATTCATGGGAATCACTGTGTCAACTTAGACTGCCGGCATGCGTGGTGTAGCACACAGAACTATCTTGGTGGTGCCCCCTGAGAGCGGGTGACGCTGGGATCCCTGCGTATCACCTTTACATGCACCACTGGTTCTCTTGGTGAGATACCTTCATGTAGAGTCCTGTTCTGTGTGTGCTGGCATGCTGCTGCCTATATATGTGTGTGTGATAAGTCATACACGAACTTTGCAGGTCTGTGATGTGAAGCCATTGGGATTTGGCCACAGTCATTTCTGAGTGTTGTACTTAAAGCAGCTTAACTTGGAGTCATCTCACCCTGTGCTTTCCTTTATCATCGTTGCACTCCCCTGTCATGCTTGGGCGCTCTCACAGTGGTAATGTCTTCCCACCTAGCAGCCCTAATACGCATCTGCTAAGCGGGGGAATATCATTGTCCTACTAGATGAGGAATTGCAGAGTCAAAAGACCAAGTGATGTGTCAGGACTCTGAGGTTGGAGCAGATGTCTTATTTTCCAAAATGTAGGGCTCGTTTCCTAACCTTTGAACAACCTTTTCCTTCTACAAGGCATAAATGCTATTTACATACACAAGAGGAATAGAGGATTTGGTGTTTCTGAATTGGAAGGAATAGATGACTCTTTTCACAATTGTTCTTTTTTTTCTCTTTTTTGCACCTTTGAAGAGTTAAATACAAACTTTGGAGTCCCACATAAGGATAAGTCGAAAGTATAGCCGCCAGGTCACTTTCAGCAGAGACAGGATGTGTTTTTATCACGATATGAAGCTGACTATATACCTCCTCTGGATAACAGTGAAAGGTGTCCACTTGTACCTAAAAAGTGAAATCAAGTTGCAACAGGTGTGGCGGTTTGGGGGCATGCAAAGTTCATCATAGGAGAAGAGATCAAATGTTTGGGTGTGCTTAGTTTAGCTAAATGAAGCTTTGTATGCCGAGTGTTAGCTATAAATTTAGCATGGTTAAATACCCAAGAGGAAAACAAGTATGTAAGGTAAAGGACAACACTGGCATGAGAATGAATGAGTCTTAACTGGCTATGAATAAATTTAGAGTGGAGATTAGAAGGTGGTTATTAGCCACTATAAGTGGTAAGGTTCTCAAACATTCTAGTGGAAATAATGGAGACAAAATAATGAATGACTTTTAAGATGGAGCTTGGTATGTTTATGAAACAGATTTGAATGGAATGGTGCGGTTGCTTTCAAGGGGCAGAATTTGATGACACGATTGCTTTTAGTTCCCTGTTTCAAAGCTGAGTGACAGGGCAAGAATAAACAATGAAAGGAAGGATTCCCACTCTTTGCTGGGAGACAGCCCAGGTCTGAAGTTTGGAGCTTCTGCAGATAGAGATGGAGTTGCATTTTGCACTCTGGATTGTTTCTTGTTGTTCTGTTTCTTACTCACCTTACTCATTCTTAATTCAAATTAAATCAGGTTCTGATTCCATTAGTTGAACTGAATAATGCATTACTCTGAGTTTTCATTGAAATCAGCAAGCCTATTCATGCAATGATGATGCTATTCTTGTGAGTAAACATAGCAGAATCAATCTCACGTGTGTTCAGCCTGCTTCACCCTAAGAAAAAAAAATGAAGTTTTCACTTCAGCTCTCTCTTTTTCTCTTGCCTTTGCCTAGGGCTTGCTATCAGTAATTCATGGTATGTGTACAGTAGGTGGAAAACACACATAATGGAATTATTTAATGAAGACTTTATTACATTTAAACTTAAGTGTTCTAGTTTGTGTTGGAGATTAATGACCCACAACATTTCTTTTCCAAAACTGGCGGTTCAGGGAAAAGATGAAATAACTGTCTTTGATTTTGTCTACATTTTAAAAAATACTTCATTATGGTTCAGAGCTCACCCACCTGGACAATTTTTCATTGAAGAGGGAATTTATTTCATGTTCTCTGAGTCTTTCTCTATCTATCTTGTCTTCCAACTCTTTTTGTTTCTCACGAGATGTTCAGACCTACATGTCTTTTTGGACTACCAGTATTCAAAGAATAATGTCTCATGTTTTGTCTGCCACAGTTCTTGCATCCCTCCCATTAGTCATTAATTCTTTTCTACTCTGCCTCTTACAAGTACAGCTTGTTACCTCCGCCCCTGTAATCTTTCCAATTTTGGTCTTACTTGACTTTCTCTCCCATATACTGTTGTGTCTTTTTAAGACTAAAATCTTAACAATGGTGTTATGCTCTGTGCAGCATCTTGTATCTTGAATTGTAAGGCTAATAATAATTCTTTTTTTGTATCTCATTTTAAAACCATGAATGTCAGAAAGAAAGGAAATTTCATCATAGAAACAGTAGAAAAACTTTATTTTGACAGCTCTATATTGGTGCTATGTTATGGGTTTTTTTTTGCTTTGCCTCCCAAACTGAGGTAAGCATAGATTTATGGCGCCTTTTTTTTTTTTTTTTTTTTTCCCCATGGAAAATTGCAAAGGCATTTGTAGTGGTCACTGTGATAAACACAGCAAAACAACCCACTTCTTCGAATCCAGTCCTGTGCTTCTGAAGCAGATCTTAACAGTTGAAAAGATATTTCAGATCCCTTAGTCCCTTACACTGCCTTGGTCTTGCTACTTGATGGTGCTGCCAAGGGGCTAGATTCAGACATTTATATGGATCATGTCTGGGCCGCTGATGTGTGTTTTATTCAATAGCATCCCAGGCAGTTGAGCAATGCACGAGCTGTTACTGTACATCAGGGATGCTCTCCCTTTTCTGGCCAGCAAGTCCCTGAGGTGATCAGAGCCAAACGGCTCTGGCTGCCCAGCCCTCTCCTCCCTGCTCCCCATCAGTGCTCCCAGCAGCAGCGGTGTTGCTCACAGCCCTGTGTGCTCTTAGAGCTGGAGGTTTCAGTTCATGGCAACCCTTACACAGGATTATGTTTCTGTGCAAGGTGGGACATTCAAAATTCCTAAACCTGAAGGGGTTTACATTTTGTTTTGGGTTGGGTTTAAGTGGTCAGTGTTTTTCTTTGCATTTGTCTTCCCTGCTGTTCTGAGCAGGCTCTTAGCTGGGACAAATTGGCTTTGAAGTTAATGGAGCTACACTGAGTGGTGCTACCTGAAGGGCTGGGATTCAGGGTTTTTTCCATGCATGTTAGTTAACTGAGCTACTTTTTCTTTAAATCTGTTTCCTATAAACCTAAATAGAAGAAAAAAAAAAAAAGCAGAAGGGTGTTGAGGAACAGGAAGGAATGTTCAGTACTTATGCATTAAGCAAGGGCTTATTTAGGAGCACATTCCAACTTGAATCAGAGATTTGTGACAGATTAAGAAGCTTTTTCTTATGAACTTCAGTTATAAACCAGGCATCGTGAGATCGTCAGCTCACTTAAGGTCTTCTTCTTTACGAAGTTGATCACTAAAGAGCAAGAGTGCATTTATTCAAAAACTGCTAAGTTTTGTTACTTTAATTTCATTCATCAGAGCTTCCTTTCATTATACTGTTACTCAAATCACAGACTCCATTTTAGTGTGTTAGTTAAATCATATTCATTTCTTTTCAGTCTTTACCTACCTTTAAATCACTTCTTAGTGTAGTCTTTCTTGTTGCATTTTGACTAACCTTGAGGCGACAGTTTTTGGATTTTTTTTTTTTTTGTCTTCATGGAAAACTGTTGTAATACAGTCCTTCAGAAGCAAACTGAGGAAGATGTTCCGCTACCCATTAATAGCCTGCCTTGGCATCGTCAGACCCTTCCCTTCACACTAGAGAAGTGTTGCTTGGGTTTTAATCTCTGTGTAAATCCCAGCCCCACCAGCACTCACAACTCCTTGTTGTTGCCTTCTAAAGAGACAGGATTTTACTTGGGAGTGGTTACCTTTCATACTCAGATCTGGTTCCTTTCCCATCTCACATCCTTGCTTTCCTCCCCTTTGTCAAAATTTCAGGGTAAAATACATCTTTGACATAGTCACAGCCTTTTTCAACATGCTGTAGTCCCTTAGCCCCCAACTGTCATGCTTATTAGGTAGAGACTCAGGATTCACTTTGTTAGGGTAAGGCTTGAAACTGCTCCTCTGTGACTGAAAAGACTGACTTCTGTTTAGAACTGGTGTTCTTCAGGGACCATGACAGAGTTAAGTGATGGTCAGGCAGTAATTTCATGAAATACACTTACTTTAGGATTAAACTGCAGAAAATTAGAATAAATAAGCAATCTGTAAAGCAGGCAAGCTTTTGACCCTTTGTCTAATGAAGTCCTACAGAACACCCAGTTTCTGTGTTCTCTGTCCTTTACAAATGAATTAGAGAGGCTTCCTCTACAGAATAGCATCATGTCTAAGATTTGGGGTGCTTTTTAAGTAGATTGTGGTTTTGTCCAGTTCACCTGGTGATTTGTGTTTTTGTGAAAATCTCAAGCGTGGTTTGCATATTGTTTGACATTCTTTGGAGCTGGTTTCAATTTGACTTCCAGTCTTTACCTTGGCGGCTGCATGAATGGGTTTAAAGAACTGATGAAAAACATATGAGGAAGCTCCTTTCACCTGACAGAGCTGGCCAGTTACCAGAATTTCAACATTTGAATACTGAGCAAGATTATACTTTCAAAAAGAGGCTGCAAAACTTCACTTGGCATATTTCATCTTAAAATAAGCAGGTTCATTTAAAATACATTTATCTTGCATTTTTACTTTATTTCCTGGAAGGTATACTATGGTATGTCAAGTGTATCATATGATAATATACCTGATTCTGACATAATATAATTATATTATTTTATCTATATATTATATGATAATAATCAAATATAATTGAAAAACTTGTGAAGATACTTTTGATTAGCGCCTATCTCATTGCAACACAAATGAGATGCTTTTAACAAAGAAATGAGGTGTTGCAGTTTTCTTTTAGTAGCTGCTTTTCATGCTTGTTAATATTGTAAAATTTTATAAAAAAGCAATTTATACTTCCACTATGTATTTTATCATGATACAGTGTCACGTTGTGATCACAGGAGTAGATGTGTCAAAACAGTATAAAATAATACACAGTTGTATGAGGAAAGGGAGAGAAATAAAAAGAAAAATTTAAAAGCTCTTAACTGTATGAAGGATTATTATCAGGATTTTACCAATTATGTAACATGTGCTAGAATAGTTGTAATAATTACATCAAAAGCTACTTGGAGAAAAAAAACAACCTGCATCTGTGTTCTGGGGGAGGCTGAAGCCCTCACAGGCTGTGCAGGCTGATGCTTTGCAGAGCTAGCTCATCTCCAAGTCCTAGAAGACCCAAAATCCTGCACTTCTGTGCACATGCAGACTGTGCACAGTTGCACCATGCCCCAAGTTGGTTGACACATTCAGGATGTGTCAAACCAATGGTCTTGATGATCTGCGCATGCACAGATTATGCCCAATTCATGTCAGACACATAGGATTAACCACATAGGTTCTCCAGAGCACACTTGCCTATATTTTTGTCCTGGAAATCCTGATGGGCACGTGGCAGTCCGAGTGTATTAGAATACTTGCAGAAGATTCCAGGGACTAATTTGATGTATCTTATATTTATATCCTCATACAACTTTCTAATTAGCTGTACGTATCAATCTGTGGGGGGTTTTTCTGGTGCATTCATTTACCTTTTTCTTTTCCTTTTCAAGTGAGTGTACATGCACATTTCTGCAGCGGCAGCAAAGTGTTAGGCCTCTTGGTATTTTGCCCAGCAAACAAAGAAAGAAATTATACATGACATTCTTGAATTTATTTTCTTGGTAAGGTCCAACATTCTGTTGCTTGAGATGATGTGTATATCTAAACTGGAAATCTGCAAAATGAGAAGCAGAAAAGCAGGTGCATTGCAGCAAATTTTGCATAAATGCCAAGTGTATGCCTCCTGTTTATGCAGTGTAGGAATTATGCTAAAGAAGCATGGATAGTGGCTTGCAACTGAGGAGTCAGCCACGTGAAGTCATCTGGCACTTACAATAAAGATAACCTCAGACCATTTTTTTATTTCATAGTCAGTTTGTGTGCAGAACCTGTCAGGAGATGCTTTCTAGTTTCTCATCATTTTCATGAATTATAATCTTTCACTCCATCCAGGCTGCATGCAGTGAGAAGAGATACAACTTTTAATCTTGAATGTTTGCCCCAGAACAAATTACAGTGAAGAAAAGATCAGTTACATTTTAAAGCAATAGATGACAAAATGCCATTAATTTTTAAGCAAAAACCTACTCCAGACAGTTGCTAGCCTTCTTTCTTCAGTGGTCCCTGCACCCAGTTTGAGTTCAGAAAGCAACAATTCAAATGGGAGTCCCTGTTTTTATGGTAAAAGACAAGATGCGAGATTAGTAAGGGCTGGATTCTATTCCTGACCATTTCATAGAATTATTTTTTTTTTTTTGTAAGTGATGTTTTTGACACATCAGTTAAACTCTTTTCAGCAAATGGGCTTGCTGCCCTTAATGAAATAAAGCATTTAGAGGTCCTCTAATGAGAGGCACTGTACAAGTACCAAGTCTTGCTGCTTGACTGCTTCAAATTGAGAGAATTTCATAACATCATGTGCCAGACCTGTCACAGGTTTGTTTACTTATGTTAACTTGAAGATATATGCAATAGTTAGATCGCAATTTTCAGACAAAGCATTAACCTTTGTGGTTACCTGAAAGTATGTGAATCAGGGTATCGTAATCAATTTCTCTCTGCTGGCTGGCATTCAGTAACCAACCAGCTGTTACAGCTCTCTTCACTCGCACAACAGTGTGATTATGTGAGGTCCCTTTTAGGTAAACTTTCTAGATGAAGGTGGTTTACGTTAACCAGTTTTACTGTGCATTCTCAGTGGGTTGTAGCACGCACATGCAATGTTTTATCAAATCAGAGCTGACAGGCGGTAAGTCTGAGATGTGATAATATCTGTCTAAATAAATGTGGAATATGCATAAAAGCCAGGATAAAATCTTTGTGTTGAATATGCCACATAGCTAGTTTTCTCAAGTTACATGGACATACTTTTATTTCCATCTCAACCATTTTTAAAAATCTCATTATCTCTCTATTCCCAGCAGGAACATTGCTTGGCAAAGTCAAAAGTGTTTGAGCCAGTTAAAATACTCACAAATACTGTGAGTAGGAATGATTAGGAACACAGATATGTATCTGTGGAGTTGCACCATTTAATTTATATCTTCTGCTTTCCAGATGCAGTTGACACAGATGACAACGCATCATTTATGGCCTATTGTTGCTTTATGAAGCCAAAGAAACATACTTACCAGAAATCGATAGCAGAGACTCATAGGCATTCTGCTTTACAATTGATAATCTAATCTTTCACTGCCCTGAAGAGAGACAGCTAACGGGTATTTTGAGCCCAACAGCAAATTGGAGATTGTTAGGAACAGCAGGTATTATAGATTCAGCAGATCTGTAACACACTACTTTTTCTAAAGTTGCTAATAGTACAGGTTCAATAACGGAAAACACATCTCTGTGTAGGTGTCTTCTGTACAGTCTCTAAAACAGAATCGCTGGCTTATTGCCAAGTACTTTTTGTGATTCTTTAGGAAGAAAGAAAAAAGGCAAGCAAAAACCCAAAGGAAAGACAGACCTTCATTTCAAACATCAGCAATCTCCACAAGAGTCACACTTTCTGTTATTCCATATAATGAGTCTGGTAATCCAACTTCAAGGCTGCTGATGTATCATATGGAGCTGGATGGCACTTCTCTTCATTCTAGTTAGCTGTCAGAAGAAAACTTAATCTGAGCATTTATGCATCCAAAACTTTTCCCATTCTAGGAAGCAGATTTTCCTGGCCAGCTACAATCTTTAGAAGGTGTCTGGGCTTAAGTATGGTGATCTAATAGCAGGACTGGAATATAAGAGCCCAGGTGAAAGTTATTTAATTGAATCTGTATCTATATACTGACATCTGTCTACAGAGCACATTCCTTTTTTCATCCATCACCTTGCTGATGCTCATTTACCTTGGCATTTGGAAAGGCTTCTTCTCAGATAACATCACAATTAAAGAATGAATTCTGAAATTGAACTAGCCTTAGTGGAAACTGGTAAAAGGCATATAAGACCATTTCATTTATTAGTACAGCATGCCATTTAAAAGAAAAGTTATAGATGGCTTTCCAAAGCTTGCCATTTCTAATTAGGTTCGGTGTGATTCAGATTTCAGTCTCTTGGCTTGCATTGTCATAGAAACTTGAACTGAAATTACAGCCCCGTAATACCCCCACAGGGACTAATTTATCTTTTCTGCAGTTACTGGCTATATTGATATTGCCTAAGAGCATCGTAATTAGCCTTTGGCATGTGTAGGTGGAGCTAGTGAGTTAGTGACACTTCTCTAACACAATTGTTGGAATTTCAAGAAAATTTTAGTGCCAAAATAGCTTAGACTTTTGTACGAATTTCAGTCTGGATAACAGAAAATGTGGCATTCTGACCTTAAATGTTGCTCTGTCGTCTTGGTACCACTGGTTGTTTCAGTCCTTAGTTTTATTTTGAGCAAACTTTGGTAGAAATAACATGATGGCAAGTGAGAGTGGTGTTTTTCATAGAAATAGTTCTTAAGTTCATAGAAACAGCCCACTAGGTATTCAGCCACTTATTGGGGATCTGCTTGGTAGCGATTGATCAGAACATACAAAATTCTCAGTGCTGTAGCCTTGTCTGTCTTCATGGAGAAATGCAGGACTGTCTTCATGTGAAAGCTGTTGTGTGCCATGACCAGATTTCCCTGTGAGTGAAGAAGGACAACCAGAGGCTGGTTTATGGCTTGAGCTCAATGTAAGTTAAAGTAGTAATTGCAATTGGTCAACTCACAGCTCCAGTGAAAGTCCTTCTCATAGCTAGAGAGAGATGTGTGATCTCTTGTATCTTCAGAGATGTTGTTTTTTTTTTTTTTATTCTTTTACTCATTGCATATGAAGAAATTAATTGTTCAGAAAACACAATGTTTTCAAATTACCAGTTTGTTTTAGAAATACTTGGAGAAGTAAAATCAGCCCTAGTGGTAGTCTTAATTGAAAAAGAGGTTGGACTAGGTGACCTCTAGAGGTCCCTTCTAACTAACATTTCTACATCTGTTCACAGCTCTTTGTAGAGAACATGTGGGCTGGTGTAAGTTTCTCAGTTGTGTAATCGCCTTGTTCTAAGCCCAAAGCCTTTCCAGTCACAAATGAAATAAGATTCTGTCCAGGTTTTTTTTTTTTTTAGTGTTAATGCCCTTGTAGATACTGACTTGTGGCAGGCATTACCCCTTACTTCTATTATAAATATAGTCTTCTAATCAGTCATTTCAGGTAAGTAAAAACAGGTAAAAAAGTGCAGTTCCAGACTGAGTAATTCTGACTGCTTAGTAAAGGGCAGGCAAATACTTCTGTGAGGAGCACCATTCGAAATACACATTATTGTAGCTACAAAATGAAGTATAAAAAGTATTCCTGTACTTTCATGCCTTACTTTGGCTCTGCGTACTGAACTACTAATCTTTCTTCACCTCTATCTGACAGCAAGCACAAGTCTCAAGATGAAAATTAGGAAAACAGCAAACGAGGAACAGTGAAAAATCTAAGGGCTGAATATACAAATTTTCATAGGAAATGTGATTTCCTTGGTAGAAGTTTGAATTCCAAGGTCCAGCTCATACTACCTCTACTCGTGCAGGTTGAACTAAGTGCTGTCCATCTTAAGAAGTCATAATGTAGCTCTCAGTGATTTTGCCCTAATGTCAAGTAGGGGTGCAATGGCTAGAAATCTTTAGCAAGTTTGCCATCGTTCAATTTTTGCAAAACACAGCGTCAGCTCCCAAAAAAGATGCCCTCGTGTTTCTCTTCTGCTTCAACTGCCCCCTCCATTCAGTGTACAACCTCTCAAGCACTAATGGGCCGTACAAAAAATAACCCCCTTCTCTCTACTTTCTGTGTTGTGGTTACAGATCCCTCCTACACTGTGTACAATAGGCAGCACAGCATTGGAAAGGGAAGATAAAGAATACTTGAGTGTTGCAAAGAGCCAGGTAATGACAGGTCACAAGCCCAACCAGACGAACCTGGAAGAGCCAATGGTCGTAAACAGATTTTACTGAAATCTCCTAACTAATAACTAATAGGATCTCTAAGGTAGGAAATTCGGTCAGCTGGAGTGTCCAAAGCATCAGTAAATTCTCTGCTTTCTCAATTGTCCTTTGCCTAAGCTTGATGAAGAGTACATACATACATTCATTTCAGTTTTAGAAATTCTTCCTCATGTATTTGCCCACCCTTCTCCCACAGTTAATTAAAAACCACAATTCACAACTACTCAGTAAGTCAGAGAAGCATTTACCGACTTCCAGAGCATCCTATGGTGCTGGCCAGAGACTCCAGCTGAAAGGTGACACTTTGGAAGCAGCTAAAGCAGTGGTATGTTTGGACACTGAGACAGTTTTGAATTTGTATTCCTGATTAGAAGGGAGCCTTCTGGGTAGAACTGAGCACAGTATTCAGAGTGTATAACCTATTAGATTAATGAGGGCCTTTCTTCCCTCGCTTTGTGAATTAAGAAAAATAAGCGAATTCTGTCTGCCTGTCATGTTTTCATTGATGCTGTACCGCTCCACCTCCAGATGCAGAGAAAGCCTGCAAGCTCCTCATTGCACCGGCAGCTCCTTTGGGTGTGTGCGTTTTAGAATACCCATTCCCAGGGCTGTGCCTGTGCGTTTGGGGTGGCTCCTCTGCTCTCTGCAAAGCCCCTGCATCAGGAATAGCTTGGTTGCTGGAAATTGTGCTGGAATTTTCATCCAGCACCGGGCTGGGCATAAATGTCAGTTGGTAGATGTAGTTCACGCTGCGGCTATGAAGGCTATTCTACTACTAATACTTCAACAGTAGTTGTTGCTTTTGGTTTTCCTAGATTCTTTAGACACCTGAGGGTTTATAGTAAGGTAGCATACATTAGATCATCCTTATCAATCTTCAGTGTGCTTTGTCAGTCAATCCAGCAATGGCTGGTGCAGACAAATCCACAAAATAACCATTTTCCAGTTAATCTTATTCACCCCACTCTTGTAAACATATCTGAGCAGAGGGAAGAATCCATCCTGTCATTTGCATTTATTGTGTGAGTTTTAATTTACTTTCTTATGGTATTCAGGTCACCAAAATACCCTGTTATGTTTCTTGTTCTATTTTCCTTCGTATAAAAATAAATGTCAGGATGATCATTTGAATAATCTTTTTTTTCCTGAAAGGGTAGGTACTTTCTTTTCTGTTGTCTCCTGTGTGCCTTCTTTCTGTTTAATGTAACCTTTCATAGATTAAAAAGGCAATGATGTTAATAGAATTGCATAATTGTCAACAGATAATGTTCTCCCAGTGAAATATAGCTATTGAGGCTTAGCTGAAGCATTTATAGCAAACAAGCATAAAGTAACAAAACAAAGATGTTTATTTTCAAAGTGACACATCTTTGCTATCATTGGCATCTAAATCCTCAGATACATCATTCAGCCTCTGCAGGACTGGGACTCCAATGTTCCCAGTGCAGCACTTATTACTGGTAGGTGCGATGATTTCCATCAAGTGCAGGAAGGCTTAGCCCTGGTCATGACTAGAAAGAAGCAGAAATTTCAGAATTCAGACCAAGATCCAGCCTTTCCCAGAGATCCAAGGATGTCTGCGGGGTTGATTCTAGTGGCTACCTTTTATCTTAATTCTATACCAGTCTTCTCTTGTGCCAATGCAATTACACGGGGGGGGAAAAGATAAAATGGGAGTAACTGGGCTCACATCTCATCACTGCAAAAAAATCTATCTGGGGCACACACTGAAAGGTTAGATAGCAAAGGCAGTGAGAATGGCAACCAGTGACTGCCAACTTAATTTCTGAATGTTAAGTACCGAGTGGTAGTGGACGATGAAAGTAAATTATACAGTATATGAAAAAATTTTTTTCTTAATGGATATTGGTAGCGACAGTGGAAAGGTCTGTTTAGAACTGAGCAGAGGACTAACAGCATGGAACAGTGTGGTCTATAAGAAGAGGAAACAAGAAGATAAAAGCTGTACATTTCTGGAGAGCCAGGGAACCTGCGTGTTCTTTTCAGAAATAATGAAAAATAGCAAAGTATTATCTTTCAGAATGCTTTTAACTGCAAACCTAGGTTTCTCCTTTCTGGAGCAAAATATAGCTGAGTATCTAGTTGACAGACAATGCAAGTTAATGCCCTTGGGCAAGCAACAATTTCAAGTATAAAAGTATATATTTTATATAAAGATACCTTTAATATTGCAGAAATATCTAAATCTCAGAAAAACTGCATTTCCTGTTGGCAGTTTCAAGAGTAAAATAATGAAATAAACTGTAAGGTGGTTAATGGGCTTCTTGTGTCTTCTGTGGTCATGTTTGAGACCAATTGCCCAAATGACATTAAGAAATTTGAGTCAGAAATAGGTGGACAGTAGCAGAGAGCAGTGTGCAGGACTGTCCCCATCTCATGGTACTCTGAGCCCAGTAGCTGACTGAAGGTCAGTAGAAGCTCTGCTCTTCCCTCAGGCACCTCTAAATCAGGTAGCTGAAAAATGAGTTTTGACTTTGGGTGTGATTGAGGAAAGGGCCTTAAGCAAGTGCTCAAACTTTAAGCATGTGTTTCATGTGTCCCTTTCATATACCGCAAAGTTTACCTGCACTGGAGACTCTCCTGACTGACTGGTGCTTGGAGCAAATGCTCCTTGCAAACAGATGTGCCAGCTGTGGTCTGAGCCAAACACATGCTGGTAGTTTGACATGAGGAGGATGCCTACCTCTGGAAGAGTAACGCAGAGATGCCGTAACCGGGGGTTATTAAACTGTGACATGCTTTCAGGGAAGAGTTTTTGATTTGGATTTTGATTTAAAATTCTTTCTCTAATACAAGATACTTTTTAAAAGTAATAAAGCTGATCCTTTATTCAGCTGTGCTCATGCTGTAAGTGTAAGTATAATCACCTTCCTGTCAGGAGGGTTAGATTTGGGTCTGTGGAAAGGCTTTGTGCTCTCATGAAAATGGTAGGATGAATGTGCGATATATTCAACATTCACTGAACTTTCTTAGTTTTGTTCCATACTTTTGCTGTTAAGAAGTGAGTTCTGGATGTGGTGCCACTGCTTTATAGTGCTTATGTTGCAATAGCAAGCTGCATTGATACTCCTACTAAAGGGACTCGGCTGTATTTTTCAGTGGAAACTCTTAACATCCAGAACTACATGCAGTCCTTTGAAAAGATTCAATAGGAATAGCATTGTGGTGTTTAAAGTAGATGGCAAATCCTGTACCCGTGTCTCTGGAAGAGGAGAAAAGGGAATTTGGCAATGTATTTCAGCAGCCCAGCAGTGCTGTTCAGAAGTTGCAGCTGCTGAAAGGTGGGGGAGTGAGAGAGTGGGGGGGTGGCCAAAGACTGTCCAGTGGTACAGGGCAGTTACTAACACGCTAGTGTTGTCTTAAAAGTGTCTAGTGTGTTCCAGTAAATACAAACCATGTCAAATGCAAGTCTCCAACTGCACTAGAGAAGGATGGTTGTGCGTATAATAGAAGGGACAATGTTAAGTGCAAGGGTTGTCCCCCCCAACTTATGGAGGATTTTAAATTTCAGACAAAGCCTAACAATAATAATACGAGGTTGCATGAAGGTTAATATTGTTTAGGCAGATGGTGAATTGCAGATTCAACCTGTTGTCACAATAATGAATGAATTTGAAAAGACGTTCATGTGGCAAATGGGAGCAAAATGAAACAAAATGCACACATGCATGCACACATAAATTTAGTATTGCTGGCTATGATGACTCATATATGCACATATATATACATACTTTTTTAAGGATTCTGTATTGACCCATTGCCACAAATCAATATGAGAAGCAGGACTATAGATTCTAAAGAATGCAGTGTTAATCCTGATCTGCCATAATTTTGCCTGACAGCAATGACAGAAGCATTTGATCTGAGTCAGGCAGAATTTTATAGCCCTATTAAATGTAATTTCCACTCCCCTCCACCATGTGCATTTTTTACCCTTCTCTCTTTTTTTCTCCTTTTTACAGCATCATTACAAAGTAGCCCACAAAATAAGTCTGTTTTACTGGGGCCTGAGTTTCTCCATTGCTTTGAAGCTCAGTGGTTCTTTGCTCCTTGGGAGCCATCTTAGAAAATGGAGTGGCTTTACAGAAAGATGGGAATGAAGATGTATCTTCCCATTCAGTCAGATTTTAGTCAAAATAGGACGGAGTCAGAGCTTTACATTTTATTGTAAAACCCTCTGAAAATATGTGAGCGAATTCCCACTAGGTGCAAATCCTCTGGAGTCAGAGTGTCTATGGGGATTTGTTCAAGCTAAATAAAAATAATATGGGAGGTTAGCCATACCGATGGCGTTAGATCATTTTGCTTATCATGAAGAATACTGCTTTTGAAAACAATTCCTGATCGGGCGTACTTGATAAGTATTTATCTGAATTATCTGGGCTGGTTGTCAGCACCTGACTCAGGACATGATACACAAGAATTCTTGGTGAGATTTTTCACTTTTGATCTTGATAATCCAAGATAAAATGGTCATCCTTTTGTCATACTTGGATGTTTTTAGATTAAGATCAGAGGTCTATTGAAGTCAGTGACAGAACAACTGAGATCAACATAAATGGGCAGAAGGGGACATAACCCACTGCTTCAGAATTTATACTGTACATGAAATCAAAAGGGGATTTAGGATCCTTGCAGCTTTTTCAGGCTGTATCAGTTAAATATGTCCCTGTCATACCTATATTTTTCTGCAACTTTTACTCAAAAGACTCAGGGACGTCATTACTGAATGTTACAGGAATCATGTAGAAAACGGCCTCTGTATTTATACAAACCCACCAACCCGTAGCTGAAGAAAAATGTCATTTGCTGTAGATAGAGGCAAGTAAAAGATATAGAGGAAACCAAAACTCTTAATACAGCCTTTTCAGGGATTGCAACTCTATCAAGCAAGGTTGTGTGTCTACTGCAGAGGTAAATCTCCATTTGGACTTCTAACAGGTTTTAATCTCTTTTTACTATTCTTGAAATAGTTCAATGTCAAATTTAAAAATACTTAGCTCTTCTTCTAAAAGCCATTAAAAAAGCCCCACTTTTTTCTACCCCTTCTTTCTGAATCTGCCCATGAGGAGTTGTCATTTTCCATCACTTCCATTTTCTCCAAACTGTGTATTCAGCTCTTTTTAAATATTCATTTTGCCATTATATTTTTAACCTCACTGTGATTATTTTTTGCCTGGTTACCTACCTGATTGGTTTCAGCTGTATCCTGGGAGGGAATGCCAGACTAAACCAGCAGTGTCACTAGATAAGGTCTTGAAATTGGGAAGCTAGATACAGCTAACAGGGACCCATCAGGCTCCTTTGGAGAATGACAGCTATCATAATCAGCAGATGCTGGAAAATATTTTTTTTTGTCTTTTTTTTTTAATTTTCCCCTCATCCCTTCAACATGGCATCAGCATTCTGTATGTAATCGTGCTTGCAGAAAAAACTGCTCAGAATCTCAGAACACACTAATCAATGCTGTATTTCTGCCTAGAGCTTTCCAGAATAAAACATGTGAGTAGTAGTGACTGTGTGCTGGAGAACCCCAAGTTAGGAACCTGGGATTTTTGTGCTGTGTAACACAGAACCCAAAAGACACCTTTTTCATAAATGTTTCTCATCTCATCCTTTCCATTTTATCAGAGAAACAGGCTGGAATAAACAGAAATAGCATATTGTAGCATTTAAAATCTCAGCTGTCTACTTTTCAACTGCAAATATTTACCTCCAGTACAATCCAAATGTGCAGTGAATTGGAGAATCAAAGGTATGTTAGCTGTGTAGACACAACTGCTTAATTTCAGAGAGCAGAGTAAACAACCTGGAATGAAATTTTGGGGAAGGAAAAAAGTATTCAAATTGATCAGCCTCATTAGCAGACTGTTGCAATAACCCTTTTTCTCTGAAATCCTTGCTTGTGTAATTAATCACAGCTTTTGTAAGGGGATTTCTGGTATTTATACAGGTACAGCTGTGATGAGCAAGATACCTTTCAGCTCTCATGCATTTCCAGTGGTACACATCTCGTAGGCAGGGAGAGGAAGAATGGCAGAGATGTTTCTAGCTTCTTCAGTGACTCCTGACAGTGTCCTTTGCATTGCTCTCTGATGGTACACACTGCTTTGCTCCCCAGCAGTATGGAGTTCTCTGAAAAATCTTAATTAGAAAACTACAGGTCATAACCTTTAAGGTCAATTTTCTGTATACATTTTCAGGCATGGTGTCAATTAACAGGGTCAGTCGTTTATGGCTGACTGACAAAGATTATGGTACAAAGGTCACCTAGTGAAAGATGACGTGAGTCTCGCCCAGTGGTGGAAAAATAGCAATTGTCTTGTTTTCATTGGCCTGGAAGTATTGATCTTTTTCCTAGGTAACATGGCTGCACACCACTGCATGAATGCTGCTCTTTATTTGGAGTTGGAGCTGAAAGAGCAACCCTGCATGGACTTCCCTGGCCCTTGGATGAGGGCTGTCACACTGCCTCTTTCACCAGATCATTCAGGGTTTGTCAGATCCGTAAGTTCCTGTAAAAGCCGTCCTCTTTGGGGACTTGCCTTTGTTAGATTTTGCCCATCTTGTGCCAGACGCTTGAAATTTAAGTACTCTTTTTAGTAGGGATGCCCAATGCAGATCTGGTTTCACGTGGTAGTGCAGACTTTGGGAGTGCATGCACTTGCTTCTAAATCTAGCTTTGTTTTGGCTCAACTGACAGCGCTTTATTTGGGCTGGTGTGTAGGAAAAGGAAGAATGAGCACATTTAGCTTAGAGTTCATTGTCACGCATTTTTACTCCCCACCAAAATAAAGAGAAGAGAGAGAGAGAGAACAGGGCTGTTATGGAGATTATCATCATTCTTTTGAGACGCGATGGTATTTTCCCAAGGAGGCAATGACATTTCTTAATTACTCTCTTCATGGGTAGCCATGTGTAGAGATTACCAGAGGCTCAGCAGTGCATTGTTCTGCTGAAGCCTTGGAGAATGATAATGCTGACAGTACAACACTCTGCTGTCCAACACTCTTCTCCTTTTTCTTGCTCTTCATTACACCAGCTAATTACCTCTACTACTGGTGGCCGTGCAGCATTGCTTATCCCGCATAACCCCAGCAGCCCTCCACTGCCAGTGTAATTTACAGTAATAGCATAATGCTCTCTCTGACTGCTCGAGCTCGGCCCACGTGGAACTAAAAGGCACCGTTGTTTTTTTATCAAGCTCGGCTGCCAGATCAACAGCATTCGAGTGAGTGACAACCTGCGCTCTTAACTGGGAAAAATACACGATCATCAGTTAATACTGGTGACTCTTTGAATCTGGAGTGTAACAAAAAGATATCTTCAAGGAATTCTGTTTCTGTCTGTGACTTAAAATATATATGTACGTGTGGGTTCATTTCTGCTCTCAGATGTTGTTCTCCATGTAGTAGAGTGAGAATAAGCAATTTTTTTCAACTTCCCACTACCTTAGCTTCATTTCCTAGCAGAAAAGTTTGAAAGTGCTACTACAATGGGGATGTTACAGATATGTTGGTTTGTTGGGTTTTTTTGCAGTTATGTATATATTTTTCTCTCTAAAGCAGTTAAGTGCACAGGTATGTTTTTGCCATATAAATAATGTATACATATATACTATATAATAGAAAGGTACTGGGCAACTAATTTCTCTTTGTATTTTTTATAAGCTCACATCCCTCCCTCGCTGTACCACAGATACATATATCTGTGCCTGTGTTTAGTAGAGGATGAAAATAAATCCTACTGCTGTCTAGCAATATATTCATATTTTGACTCCATTGACAGCACACAGTGATGGTATCATGTGATATTAAACTTTCAGTTGATAAGAAGTCTGAACGCTGGTATCAGGACTGCATGAAATATGGTTCATTCTAGGTGTATAACATAAAAACTGAAAATAGATTTACACTGAGCCCTGGTCTTAACAGCTTGGTGGTTGCAGACATAGAACCAGGGTCTTAAGAGTTTGGCAGTTGTAGCATTCTCCATCAGAGTCATTCAGACACTATAATAATAGAAGAATAATTTTGAATATGTAAAAAAGTAAGTCTTCCTTCTTGGTTTAAATAAACTTAAGCCAGAGTGATTTTGTAACAAACAAAATATACATACTATATAAATACTCATGCTTACGTAACAAGGTGTACTTCTATATATACTTACAAATGAAATATAAATGAGAAAAATTGTTTATTGAACATATTCGCTGCTTAAAACCATGTTTAAGTAGCCTGTGATCCGTTTCAGAAGGCAATCGTGTAAATCTGCGGTGCAGAAATTTGCTTTGCAATTAAGTCAGCAGTCTCTGTCCTGTCATTCTTAAAGACACGAATGGCCTCTCCCCCTCCACTCTACAGTCCAGGACATACCCCCCTTTCCTAGCATCTTGTATTCACAAGCTAATCAGACATATTAATAAACATAGGCAGATAAAGCAAAACATATTTGATTTTTTCAGGGTGTCCTGCCACATGGGGACACAGTTTTGCAGCCCTGTCAGTGACTGACGGAAGTTCAGCGCTGTGGAAAACCCAGCCCTTCCCTTCAGTAAGTGGTACAATAGATGCAAATTGCATCCTTTGTTGCCATCAAAACTCCTATGATTCCCGAAGAGTTGTGACTCAATTCAGACCAACTTTGACCAGAAATGTCTCTGTCTTGTTTGAGCTTCATCCTCATAAATCCTGTTGGAATTTGGCTTGTTAGATGCAGTCAGGTCCAACATGGCTGATAAAGGCAGCTGATGACAGAGTCTCTTTGAATCATCTGGGTCCTGCTGGAGTAAGAAGTGACATACAAGCCCTCTCACATTTCCCTTCTCAAAACCTGGACCATGTGGTGTATGAGTTCCTGAAGCAAAACTCAATTCTGCTTCATTCTTGTTTACCATAATACATCTCTGCCCTTTTCCTAAAAACAGGAGTAAGGATTATTCATTTGACCTCCAAAGAGACAATCACCTGAAATAGATTTTAACCAGAACATTGACATGTGAGCAATCCAGAGTAGCTGAAATGGCTGGGGATTTCTTTGCTTTCTGTCTGCTATTAAGAACCTTCTGTAAGAATGGAAAGCCAGCAGATTTGTCTGGCTCCCCATCGTGCCTAGCCGGTGCTCACTGGCAGTGGTCGGAGAGCATCCGTTTGTTCCTGACCTCTCTTGCCAAATTTGAATGTGTCATGGCTGGTTCTCCGTGACAGCACGTCCCCTTTCTCAGCCTTTTTGTTACTGGCCTAGAGACTGTGACTCCGAATTCTAAAATAAGGTTGTTCTGTTGTTTGGTCCTTTTAAGATACAGCTTTCTCACAGGAACTTTACCCCACTTATCTACTTTGTAGGTTTAGTAATGAATGATCATTCAGAGATGTAACTTTTAAAGCATTTTGTAAAAACTCTTCTCTGTAGAGAGTGGCGTATCTAATAGAAGAAAGACCTGGGAATAAGTCATTACTGGACTTGGCAATTGTGGTGTTAGACAGTTAACTGCCCTTACACTTGCTTGAGGCTCTAATAAGCAAACTCGGTGGTAATGAGTGATTTCATGGGGACTATTGCTTGATTCTAAAACATGGAAGCTATGTAAGCAGCTATCCTGTTCATTACAAAGTCAAATGTGTTTTGGCATTTAAAATGGTCAGAGGTGACTGAAATTTAAGTGTTTCATTTAAATCAAAAATGCTGTATGTAGCAAGATGAAGAAACACTGAATGGTTGAAACAAGGGATTCATCTTGGACAGTGTTTATTTGGTGCCTGGGCTTTTTTAGTGTGCTGATTTGTTCTGTTTGTTTTGTTTTGTTTTTTAATCTGATGGCCATGAGGAGAACAGTAAAGTCGAGCAGGAAGAGAATATCCCTATTCCCTAATGTAAAAACTTGAAGCAATACATCTGTCTGAAGAGAAATTTTAATACACTGCCACTGAGTAAAGTGTTGGAGGAAATAAAAAAAAAAACAAACAAACAAAAAAAAAAAACAGAGGAAGAAGTTTACAGTCCAATTTATAATTGAAGTCCCCTGAAAATAGTATAAGCCTTTTGTTGAATACTGTTGAGTTGGTGAGTGTTCTGTGAAAGCAGATAGTTATTAAAAAGGAAATTACAGTCTAAATCAAAACCTAAGATCACATTATTTATTTATTTACTTTCTGTAGAGGCAGTTTTTCAGAATGTACAGAGGGGTTTTCCATAAAGCTGCTCTTTTCATCAGCCTAAGTGCAGCAATGAAGCTTTGGGAACGCTTATATGTGTGTCTGTGTGTGCATGCCTGAGTATGGAGGAGCAGGGCAGGGAGAGTCACATCATGGCATATACAGTGGTGCAGGTTCCCATAATTACAGGAGGGTGTCAGAAAATGTTACTCACATCAGGCTTTATAGCTCTCTTGCCTCTGTATAGTTAATGGAGAAAGGCCGTAAGAATACAGAAAACAGGCATGCTCTGAGCAGTCCTTTGAAAGAGCTTGTCTCTGCTGGCCTTGCAGAGGCCAAAGAGAGAGAAACCACCCTAAGACACTGTTGTCATTTGTGAGTGACCTGCAAAGTCAAGGGAAGGCAGAGAACTGTGTGGTGGAGGTGAGGAATAAGCCAACATCTCCACATGGTGGGAATGTTACTCAACATGGCCAAAACACTCCTGTATGGAAGAGGTGGGCTGGTTGGATGCTGTGGATGTGAGAAGAGGATGAGCATATCACAACTCCTGTGATCAGTTTGGGGGATGCTGAGGGTGAGTTCACTTGACCGTGGGGGATGGTGACACCGCAGAAGTGTTGTCTTTATCAGAATGTTGTCATCACCATGGGCATGTTCTCGCATGCAGAGCACCCTGGGGAGCAACTGTTCTAGAGGAGTGTCCTCTTGCACTGAGTTCCAGTGGCAAAACTGGTTCTGGCCAGTGGAAGTTAAATTAGTATGCAGGTTTATGTTTAAAAGGAATAACTCATATCTTTCCAATGCACTGTTCTTTCTTAGTTTGCATTCTGATTGCTTAGTTTTGCTATAGTTCATGCATTATTTAATTATCTCCCGGAAAAGGAAACAACAATGTGGTAGAACAGCAGAGCAGAAAAGGAAACGTGGCACATTAGGAAAACGGAGCAGAGCAAGAACGGACATGTGAATGGAAAGTGTAGAGTTTACTTTCATGATGTGCAGTAAAAAGCATGTGCTAGGTCACCTACCTCAGTTAGGTCTTTCAGGCTGAGCAAAGAGTGAAAATTACCAATCCCTCCCCTATTCCAACTTATTCATCAGTGCTGCTAAAGCTCTCTTTAATGGGGATAAAAGGGTCTCACTCAGCACTTGGAAAAGTGAACCTCTGCATCCTTTCTCTTTCTCAAGCATTTCTTTACCAGCTTAAACTCTCAATGAATAAAAGGACCCCTCCTCTTGCTATCTTTAAAGACTTTTGATAGATAAACCTCACGAGAAGGAGCCTGGGATGAGAAGGTGCTAGGGCTTTGGCAGCCCATGTCAGCAGGGTCAGTGTGGCTGTCCTGCAGTGCAGCCCCTGGGGTTGGAAGGGAAGCAGAGACCTGGCTGTAATCTTTCTGTCTCTTTTTAAAAGATGCCAGCGTGGCCTATTAGTGTCACATGTGTTATACTCGAGTAGTACATTGCCTTTCCTCAAATTACAGCATGAAAATACCTATTAATTTTGTCAGAATTATCAAAATCCTCATATATATACTACTCAGCACAGGCATGAGGCTATAAAATTGTTCTTTTTTCTGTTGGTATTTCTATTCTTTTTTTTATTGTTGTACAGTGACTGATCTGAATTGAGGTATACTGGACACAAAGGAATGCCAATGAGATACTTTCCTTTAAAAATATGCAAGCCAGCAGCATCTCCATTTGATGCTGACTTCTTAGACTTCTTATTGTCATAACCACCTTTCCTAAGGAATTGACACACCTTAAAGGAAAGTACAACTACTTTGCAATGCAATAAGGGAGGTCACATGTCAGAGCAGTTACAACCCAGAGTCACATCTGTGAATATTATAGAAGGAATGAGATATGTGTTCCTTTTCTTTCTCTTTCTGTCTTGGGTTGGTGCTCTCCGGGTCTGTGCATATATACATGTGTGTGTAGTAATGTACAGCTCTATGTTTATTAATTCCCTAGTATGTGGAGGTGGTATGACTACCCTGCAAAACTAGCCCTTTCCTGCATTACTGTCAGAAAGGAGCATGAAGATTGCAAACCTATTCCTGTTCTGCACTTTTCACAGTAGCGTACCACTGGTAATAAAGAATGCTTTATCGAAGTAGGAGTGATCTGACATCGGCATTACGGTGGCAGTTGTCCTTTGCAGTCTCTTTTGTTGAGCCTTCATCCTGTTAAATCGTAAATGATGTGATGATGTAACAGGATAACTTCTACTACAGGCAGCAAACATACAACTGACAGTGTCAACTTTTGGCTTGCTATCTCTTTAGCTTGCCATGTGTCCAACCCTCAACTCTTCAGCAGGTTTACTCTGGATTTTCAGAGTAAATAGCCTTGAGGGGCAGGACATCTATTTTAAATACAGATGAGAGAGAGCTTGAACTTGCTGAGAGTGGACCTCACCGTAGTAGTGGTATAGATTCAGTAAGAGAAGTCACATAGTGTTGTTAGGGGTTGGTTGCTCATTATAGGTGGTGGTGAATTTGCAGTAAATGGTGAAGCACTGGTACGTTGTCTCATACAATGATCACGGTGAGTTATTAGCTACCAGTGGGTCACCACTCCTCTGGCATCTGACATTGAGTTGCACACTTTCCAAGTTGCCACTAGCCATGTTTTTGGGATTGCATCACCTGCTGGGAGATTGTGAAAAGTCTGTGTTCCTCTGGAGCCTTTTTGGGCTGGCATCAGCAGGAGCAAAATAAAGGATTGATTGTGTTTGCTGTGTTCAGTTGTGTGAAGTGCATGTGTCTGGGATGGTTCCAAGAGGAATGCAAGAGATCAGTTACATGGATACCAATTAAAGTGGAATTAGACAAACTGAATGGAGCATTAGAGCAGCTATATTTGTTCCTTTTTTGGGGTTGGGTTTTGTTGTGTTTTTTTTTTTTTTTATATTTAATGAGGCCTAATATACTTAGCCAGCCTGGTGCACAAGACCTTCAGCTAAAACTGTCACCAGTTAATGAGGCTTTTCCAGTGTGTTTAACCTAAGGCATAAAAGAAGAGGACAGATATGTCAGTTTTCCTTGATTTGACTGAATATTCTCAGGATTCATGAGTAAGACACTTTGAGTGCAAGCTGGGTTTTTTTTAATGCAATATAATTTAATGCCTTTTTGCAGTGCATTTATGGCAAACAGAATCTTGACTTTTCAGTTCCCCCTCCCCACGAGGATGTCTCCCCCGAGCAAAGCTCCCCGGGAGGGAAAGCCCGTGCCTCTGTGTGTGTGTGCATTTGCACAGGCAGAAGGGCACACGTGAGTCTTGGCAGACAGCCTGGCTGCTCCTTCCCTGCAGCTGCGGGAGGGAATTTACCTTCCAGCTCTCTTCAGTCTCATTACATGCGGGATCAGGTCTCTGCCGTTCCAGACTTCTGCACAGCGGCTTCAGCGGGGTCCTCAGGAGAGCTGTCAGCTTTCTCATATCTGCCAGTCTGGTTGACAATGCAGTACATGAAGTTATGAAGCATAGAGCTCTGCTACCTTAAGGGTTGGGGATTATTTTCCTATTTCCTCTTCTGTTTTGGTTTTTGTGAGGGAGCATGTTTAGCAGGTTCTTCCTTTTCATTATTTTTCTTCTATTTTTTGCCAGAAGAAATATTTTATAGAGGAGAACAGCCTTTTTCTTATTTGCTTGCAGGTTCTAAATTACCTAAGGCTTAGAAAATCAAATTGGTTTTAGTAATAAATCCCCTGGTGCATTATCTGTTATTTGCAATATTTCATGTATACAAGCTATTCATCTGATTCTTTTTTATAAATTTCATTTTTAATCAGCCAGTCAATATCATTGACCTTCCTAGTCATTTACTGTATAATGGTAACTTCTTACAGGATACTTTTTTTATCCATGAATAACGTAGACACCCCTTCTGTCCAACAAATAACCATAAAAGCAGACATCCATATACTCTTTCACACCTAGGAAGATGCTACTGCTGGCAAACAGGCACCTGACATTGTTATTTGGGGAGTGCTTTCTGCATTTCATATGATAACGCCTACTAGCACAATACTCCTTATTGTCAGAATAACCTTATTATTTGAACATCTTCTCCCTGCTCCATATCATGGCAGGAATCCCACGCATAACAGGGCATTCTCTGATCCTGTTGTGTTTTTTTTTTTTTTTCCTATTCTCACAGGCAAACATTTGATCTTTACTTCTAAAGCTTAATGTTTTTCAGCAATACTGTTTTTTATTCCTGTCATTCTTGATTTTTACTTCTGAATTTTGTCCTCTGGGAGGTCCGTGTATGTTCCCGTGTATGTTTGTTATTTGCTGCATATTTTATATGTGCAACTAAATAGAATTAATAGTCATTTTTCTCTCTTTGGCAAGTCTCTTGTCTGCTGTGCACCACTTCAGTTGCTAATAGACATTTGTGTAGGTAATGAAAACTCTTGAGTAGGCAAGTCATTCTGTGGGGTGTTTACAAAGTTCAGGGGCATGCGATTAGAGTATAATAATTAAGAAGAGAGGGGAAAAGGAAATGCTGAAATGAAGGTCCTGTTTCATACTAACTCTTTGCAGAACTGGCTAATTCGGTTACTCAGATTTGTAGAAACAAAACTGAGAAGCTCTTCCAGGTTAGTCAGCTGTCCAGGGAGCCTGTTGATTGAGCATCTTCTCCCTAGGAAATGAACAAACATACCTGATACCATTTGACCAGTCCAGTATTTAAATGCATTACAGCATTTTTGCAGAAAGTTTATATAGGGGTATATCAGCCAAAAAAGCAATGTCTTCTACCCCAAAGCATAATTGTGATAATGGTCTGATTATCTCAGCCTCTCCTTTTCCCAATTCTGCAAATAGAGGGATTTTGTAAGTGGAAACATAACAAAACTTAAGTTGATCAAAAATACAAGGTGAAATGAAGGCCTGGTCAAGGAGATAATTAGTTATACCCCAGAAGCTGCAGGGACCCAGTGGAGGAGCAGGTGAAAGGCAAATCTGGTAGCAGTCATGGAGTTACTGTACACTGACTCTAACCTCAGACTCAGCTGAGCTGAGTTTATGAAGTCGAGGAAGCTACAGACACAGTTTCCCTTCTCTTAAGCACTGAATGAGTTTGTTCAGAAGACCTCGGAGTTTCATTACAGCTGCACATGAAGTGCAGGGCGTAAAACCATTCATGTTATTGAAAGCAGGTATTTTTCAACTAACGTGTTTGATCTGCTTAACTCCTTGTAGTGCTGTGAGGCACCTTTTTTACCTATCATAAAAAGACTGCTGACCCTTGACTCCTGCTAAGTGAAGGCCATTGTGTGGAACAATGCCACTAACTTAAAAGGGAAAGCAATTCTGTGTAAAGACTTTATAAAATCTTTCTTAAGGGCTGCTAAGCTCGCCTTGCTGTGAAACATTGGGGCTTTTTTTTTATTCATTAAAAGATTGGAAGAAACCCACACACACTTTTGCAATCACCCATCCTCTTGCTTACGACTCAACCTTACAGCTTTCAGTCTTTAGCCAAATGTCATGAAAAACACCTTTGTACAGGTCAGTACTTCTGCAGGCCAGGGTTTCCAAGAAAGGGGGATTGACTGTTACTATCTGAAGCTGGATGTGTAAACAGTGAAAGCTGAAATAGTAATTACAGAATCTTCATTTGTCACTGCTTTTTGGAGGTCCCCATTGCTTTTCAGTATTTTTTTTTAAGAATATTCATACTTCAAAGAAGTGTCCTTCCTCAGAGGCAGAAAGCTGAAGTGCACTGCAAAGTTCACATTTTCTTGGAGTAGGCCATCATTTGACCAGTCCAGTAACTCTCTAACAGGTTATCTCTGCAAAGTATTTAATTACTGATTGCTGATTTAAATGTAACATTTGTGTTCATTTTTGATAGTAGCATGCACCGGCATACTACATATATGAGGAAAGCGGGCACTTGGTTTATAAGTTGATACTTCTAGAGGTTCACATGTTGACTGTCAGTCCTTTAAGCAGCTATTGTTTATCTGCAGTTTCTTCACTTGCAATAACCTGGGCTCTGCAGTAATTGTCTTTTTGTAACTCAAGTAACTTCAAAGTCAGCTTGCTGTTGCAGCCTCAGGATGATGTCTTGTTTTAATGGCAGATGGTGGGTAAAAGCAGAATACTGGGGCTGGCTTCAGCATAAAGAAGCCTGCTTGATTCCTCGTCCACGATAGCTCTCAGCCTCCTTGTTTTGCAGCCAGGATGGCTTTTTGTGGTACTTGTGATACTTCAGGGGAAATGTCCATAATGGCTCAAATTACAAAGAGAAAGCGGGGGCAGGAGGGAGGGAAATAGGTTCTATCTTCTTTTAAATCACCTAATACACGTGGAAAAAACAGATAGCTTGGCAGATGAGAAGAATCCCTCTTCAGGAGTCTTCTGCAGACAGACAGCACCATGCCACACTGATTTGCACTGGCTGCGTGGGACAAATACGCACAGCTAGGCCCAGAAATAAGGGCCTGTTTTTTTCCCTGCTGTAAGTTAGTCACACATGAAGGAAACTTAGAGGGCCATGCCCTGTGTTTTTCATTTTTTGTCCCCCTGCCCGGGGTTTGAGTGAGTGGTGGGGTTTTTGGTGGCAGGGGAGGGGGCTACAGCAGTGGCCCCCCGTGAGAAGCCTCTCGAAGCTCCCCCAGCCTCAAGTCAGCCCCACCTCTGCACCAAGGCCGAGCCAATTAGCGATGGTGGCTGTGCCTCTGTGATAGTGTATTTAAGAAGGGGAACCTGGGAGGGGGGTTGAGACTTGTGAAGAGCACTTGTGACATCTACGTGAACACTGAGGTCAGTGGAAGAAAGAAGGAGAAGGGGAGGAGGTGTGCCAGAGCAGAGTCACCCCACCCCACCATATCCCATGGTGAGATGGCAGGGCTGCCCCACACCACCCATGGAGGGCTGCAGTGGAGCAGATGCTGACATAATGTTTTTGGGGTGACCGCACGCTGTCTCAGGTGTCTGAGTCCAAAGGAGGCCAGAATCCTGTGGGAATAAGCAGCCCCCACTGCTGTAGTTTGGCACTGAGAGGAACTGCAGCATGTGGGGGTGTCCCACACCAGAGCAGCTCAGGAAATGCTGCAACCCATGGGAGGGCTCAAGTTGGAGAAAGTTTGTAGAGGACTGTCTCTCGTGAGAGGGGTACCATGCTTGAACAGGGGGGGGAATGCCAGGGAAAAGTAAGACTAACTGTACTTTGGCATGTATTCCTATGGCAGAGTGAGTGAAAAGCCAGAGGGTTTGGAATTGCTATTGAGCTTTAATATTCATCCTGTCTAGTGGTACAAGAGTATCTGTGATTCTGGTTGGGGATCTCTGGCTGTCGGTCCAGTTCAGATACCTTCTCCAGCATTGGATTCCCTGTCAGCAAAGATCTTACAGGAGAATGCAATACAGGACGAAAAGGAAATGGCCAGGTCTGTGGGCAGCATTATATAGAGTTTATTATTTCTGGTTTTGTGGCAAATGAAGAATTTCATAATGCAAAAAGATGAAAACCCCCATTCCCATCATAAAAATTTGCCACGGATACTGAAATTGAATACATGGAAGAGACTGTATATTATTTCCATGCTAACCTCTTACAAGATGACAAATTCCTCAGAGCCAGCTCTGTCTGAAACCTCTTGTAAATCTGAAAAGTCAGTCTTGCATTGATCCTTTATTAGCCTTGATCTTGCCTTCTCCTGAAACAATGTGGTAGGATTTACCATCTTTTGAATGTGTCTGCAGCTATGTTCATGTAACTATTGTGTTGATTGTTTTAAGGGAGGAGACTAAGCTCCCTATCCTTCAGAAGACAGATAGCCCTGCTGTTGATTTGATGTTGTTAAGGTTGTGCTGCATCAACAGCAGATAATAGTGTCCTGCAAGCACAGAATGTCTTCAGACAGTGATAATAGCACAAGATTGGGAACACTGTTTCTGATTAATTTACGGACTTTCTGTCTCACCTTTTGCAGGCCTCCTAATCCCTCCTCTGTTTCACATTCCCCTCTGTGCAGTGCCAGTGGAGGTCTTTACCTACTTGATGTATAAGCATAATGAAAGTGATTCTTTAGGTGTTTTTTTTCATGTTCTCTGAACTCCTTTGTGGAAGACAAGATAGGAGTATAGTATTGCTACCAAATGAAATAATCTGCTGTGTATTTTAAAACTAGATATATTTGAAGACTCATCGCAAAACAAAATTTGCCTCCGTGCACACAGGGAAAAAACAAATGGCTAAAGCTTAATCCCTAGTTCATTCAGATTGCCCCTCACTGTTGGTATGGCGCGTGGATCAGGCTTAAAATGAGCATTTCTCTCTCCCTCTGTCACTCTCTGCTAATCCACTTGGTATTTCATACAGGGACTTCTAGTGGTAACCAATGTCTGGCTGGCAAGTTGGCTTTAAAGAGAGAGAAAAGTAAGTTCCAGTCCCAATTTTGTGTAATGCCAGAAATGTCAAGTGTGCTGTGAGCATTCACATTGCTGAGGTCCTGGGGAGACACAGTGCTATAGTTACCTTAAAGGTGCAAGTGGTTTAGGAGTGAGTGAATGTTAGCAGTATGGTATTTTTAAATAAGTATTTTCCTCCTATTATTTTTGGTCAGAAATGAGAAAAAAATAGTCAGGAGCAATTTTTCTCTTTGGAGCTTAACGCTGTCAGTTGGGTTTGTGTTGATTCAAGTGCTCTTCCTCAGTGACCTTCATCTCCTCATGCCTGTGAGATGTGAAAGATGCTGTTGACACAAGTTAAGGCTCAAGCTCCCTCAGCTCATATCCCAGACAGCACTTTAACGTGGCATGTTTGATGCTGCGTATTTCTGTCTCACTGACAAAGTGGCAGTGAAAGTTATTGCATTCATCTGGGAAAGGGAATGGAGCAGAATGAAAGCCACAGCAAACAACACCATGTTCCCTTTATTCCTTGTCCTCGATCCCCACCGTACCACCTCTGAATGCAGGTGGCAAACCAGAGAGATCTGTGCACTTAAGGCAATGCTTAGAAATGCACTCCACAAAATACAAGGCCTAATATTAAATCAGCAGGTGCGCACTGTGAAAACATTCCCAGGTCTTTGCTGGCTGAAGTGATGGCTTCTGCATTTCTACTAAGAAATCAGCTGATACACACTGAAATGATTGCAAGATAGTACTAGAGGTGTAGTACTAACCCTCCTCAGTCATGCTTGTCTTACTATGCTTTCCTCAAGTGCATTACGCCATCACAGAAATCTGGAGGAAAGAGAAAACAGCCTGTGTTGCTCCACGCACGTATCAGGGCCACTGTGGATCTCCATAACACCTTTGTTGCCAAATCAGTGTGAACTAAGGCACTGAGGTTTGAAAAGGCAGTATTAGGAAAAGTTCAGGATAGGTGGGTATTAATTTTTAAAATTGCAGTTTTGGGTCTTTCTACTGTCTGGTTAAAAGTAGGTCTGCCTCATGCAGTGGCCATTCTGTGCCGTGGTCCATTGTAGGTTTGGATTCACAGCCCTTTGCCTTGTGCAGAGGTATCCGACAGACAATTTCCATCAAGCAGCATAGATACCTTGTCACTTCTCTATTAATAAAAGTGTGAGCTTACCTGCACGTTTTCTGCAGATTTTTATTCCATCCTTTCCTATTTCTGAGGCCCTCAGTACTCCTATCTCCATATTAAAGACGTACAAGCAGTGTTACGGAGGAATGTGGTGATCCCTTGTACTACTGCCACTTGCAGAGCATGGAGGGGAGCATCTGTGGTGTTGCTGTAGGTGGTAGCAGACATGTAGTACCCGGAGCAGTTGCTCTGCTCCTTGACCCGCCAGCCACAGCAGCCAAGGCGGGGGTGGTGGGGGACACGGTCCCCTTCGGCTGTGCTTGTGCTGCCTGGAGAGGTCACTGCCCCTGGAGTTGTCACTGCACGGCTTGTGCTGGTTTCAGTCTAAACCAATTAAACTGGCCGGAACAGTTTAGAAAGATGATGGTTACTGTTCCTCTGACCTGAGAAAAATTATTGAGTGTTTGTGTGAGTCATCCAGGTGTAACAAGTCGCTGAAGGAAGGCTGGAGCGGAGCCAGGAGGGGAGTGTGTGGAAAGACCCAGAGCTGATAAGGAGGGGAACGTGTCCCATTCCTGGTGCAGATGAGTAGCAGGATGCCTCTCTGCCAGACTGGGAGAATAATTAAGACAGCATGCTGTGCTCTCAGTTTGCAAAGCTAAGAACAGTTGCCTGGAGCTCACTGATTCTCTACAGCTGATTTCCTTTGGCCCCTAATCTGTGTTAGCATTACCTGTTACTGCTCCTCTGTTTTCACTCCACAAATTCTGCAAGTGAAGTATAAAGCCCATTTAAGTTTCGTGCCCTGAAGAATATGTCATATTGTTGTCTTTTTATAGGGTGAAATAGATCTGTCAAATAAGAGTTAGCAAAGGGCCAGGTTCTCTGTTTTGACTCTGCTTGGAATTTATTTTAGCAGAACAAGCTGAGCATCACCTGCTCTGAAAGGGGGGATGTAAAGAAAGACTTTTGGAAGGAAGACTGAGGTTACTACAACCAGGGGCAGGGGAGGGAAGGAGGAGGACATCTCTGTTTTGGGGTGATATGTGGAAATAAAGACCGCAGAAGGAGAGGGCCGCTGGAATAGCTTGGCCCGCTGGAAAGCTTCCGAGCTCCTGGGTGCTGCCATCTACTGTAGAAACGGACCCTGGCTGAGCTGCGGCAGCAGTTCCTCCCTTCCCAGCACGGGCACTGCAAATCTGAATGTGCATTTTTTTGTGTGTGCCATCTAAATAACTGCTCTGTTGGGTGAAGTACTGAAATAATTTCCCAGGCCAGCTGGTAGGAAATCATGGTTATAAGTCTATCAGGGAATTACAGTTTAATCGCAGTCTATAGTAGAAAGACTGCTCTACAGTTTAGTATTTTACATGAAAGCCTGCTATTGAAAAAATGTTACCCCTCACTTCAATAGATCTTTGCCGCCAACTGCAAGCAGTTTCAGCTCTGTTTAGCTGGCAGAGTTCATTGTTGACAGACTAAGAACTGGAATTAAAATGTGTGACAGTGCATTAAGGAAACACACTAAAGGGGATTTAAAATACAGTCAAAGAGGGGCAGACAGAGGGGCGGGAGAGAGGAGATCAGCCAAGCAGCTGAATGGCTGGCTGGGGTGTGGGGGTGGCAGTGGCAGGGAAGAGGTGAAGGGATCACACTTTTTTCCCTTTGGAAAAATGTTTTATAAGCAGCTAGCAAACATTGATGGCATTCTTCTGCCAGCCAGCCAGCAAGTAACTTAAGCAAAGGAAGGGGACAGAGCTGCTTGGGTGGGTCTCACAAACCTTGTGAGAACTAGCAGATCTTTTTGTTTGCTTAATAGCTAAAGTGATTACTTCTGCCACTCATCCTAAGAAAGCTAACAGGGCTCCTGAGGACCCCTCCACACTAAATAGTGGCAATTACCATGGTCCCAATCAGAACCGGGGCAAGGGGAGAAGAGGGGGTTGTTTGAGAAGAATAAGTAAACTCTGGTCCCTTACCTTTCCTGCTGGCTTATTCGGCCTTTAAACTCTCCGTTTCGATGTTCATTTGTGAGTGACAGCTCAGAACCAGAAGAAAAAAAAAAAAAAAAAGCAACCCCCATCCCTCCCCAAAACCAAACCAAACCAAACCATGAAATGGAAATGGGAAGTATTTGTCAGGAGGTACTTGCAGCAGTTGCATCTATCATCAGACAGGTACTTGGTGCCTTGTTCAGAGGCACGTGCAGGCTGTTCCTGAAGCAGTGCAACACCCATATCCTACCAGGGGCTCCAGTTTGCTTGTTTTACACATAGTCCCGCACCACGTGAATGGGTGTCCTTGGCTGAAATGGACAGTGTTGCATTTTAAATGTTTGTGATAGTCCCTAGTCTGGTGTATCTTCACAACAGCTGTGTGCTACTGTTAGAAAAGGGAAGGAGTTCCTGTACAGTCCAGTAGACAGCCACAAGGGAAGCCAGTATTCTTCATGCTGCTGAAAATTGGTCATGAACTCTGAGATGCTAAATACAAAATAAGAAGGAAAAAACTACTTTACAGCAGAAATATAAAAAGAAAGTATACATATTTTTCTAACTGATGTACCTTAGTAAATATAGTTATGGAAGGCTTTCTTTGCTAATGTTCTCTGTGACTGAACTGTGCGCTGTTTGTAACTATGTCTTTAAAAAAAAAAATCCTTTTCTATTGGTACCTCAGGCTTCACTGTTTCTGAAGTAGTCTCTTTTAAGTTTTGTTCCATGCCAGCTTTCCCAGACACTGCTTATTTGTGAACAGCCTCACTAGATTTTGTGAAACAGGGTGCCCACGGAGAGAGGTGAGCAGCTGTTTGAAATATAGGCAGGCAGGCAGAGACAGCTCAAGGCCAGAACAGGTTTTTTAAAAAAGAAATTACTTCTCACCAAGTGTGGTGGTCTTGCTGTACAAACTCTTGCTGCTTCTGTAGTATGTCTCTATACTAACTCTATCATCCATTTCCCATGAAAAGTAATGTCCGGAAATCAGTCTGAGCTGTGGAATTTTGTTTTCTGTCCAGTACGGGATGGATTTGGTTCCATGATCTCAGTTGGTCTTATATCCATGCTGGAAATGCAACCATGTGTCTTCTGTCTGAGTCTTGGGTCTGATCAGCCTCTTGATCATAGAATAACTATGGGGAATTGGGATCAGGAAGAACAGTAATCCCCTAACCAAAGGTGGTCATCCCTAGCAGAGCTCCTGTTTCTGTAGAAAAATTTTTTTTGTTAGAAAACATCCATTTTATGACCTGATTTCTCAAGTCCTTGCTAGCAGATCCATCTGCAGTTCTACCAGGCTAAATTCTTATCCTGCCCAACACTTCCTACCAGCCTCTGTGTAGACCGTAGCCCTTCGGTCCTTGCCAGACCTTGCCATACTGCTCAGAGTTGCCTGGGGCCTTATTGGAAATATTAAGTAAAATTTAGGCCAAGAGGTGCTTCTTCATGCATCATCTTCAGTCTGTTAGTGATCTCCAATTGGGCTTTATGTAGAAGCAGATGTGGCTTGAGGTATAATCTGGCTCCATCTTGTGAAGCCAAAGAAGTTCCTGTGCTGCCACTGCAGTAACTGGCAGGTGTGATCTGTATCTGGAGCTCTTGTACCTGTCCAGTGGGGATTTAAAGTTTCTCAATGCCCATGTTCCTTAAGTGTTTGCCAAAGGAGTAGAGACAGAGTACAGACAGTCCAAGTGCAATTTAGATAGCTAGCAAAGATGCCAAAAGTAGTGAAGATGTTTGTTTCCTTACACAGCAATTCCCATTAATGGTTTTGGTCACTGGTGATACAGTCAAGCTTGATGATGATTTTTATAAGGGGTAAAGCCCCAAGGTAAAATCTGCTGTGGACTTGACAGCAAATATCCAGCAGAAATGAAGAATGTGAGGATTTTTTTATTTTCAGATATTGATCTGTCAAAGCTGAACTTGATAATTATGCAGTGTCTGAAGGTCATTGTGAAGGTACGTTATGCTTTTTCTCAGCCGCTCTCTTAGCTTTTTCACTTCACTCATTAATCCAAAGGCCATGGGAGTTGAAAAGTCTTTTCATTGATGTCAGGTTAGGTTCTCAAGGGATTTTCTGTATTACAGTAAATATTTCATATTTGCTTTTTGTGTGTGTATGTATATATATACATGAGAATAATTACTCAGTGAGTTATTGGGCATGGTCACTGTTGCTCAGATACTACTGCTAGAATCAGTTGATCGACAGAGATACATGCAAGAAGCTTTTACCTTTCTGTCATCCGAAGGAGATTCTACTACATCTAATAGTATGCCTGCTAGATCATTCAGTAGTTGAACTGAATATAATGTAACAAGGACATGAACAAATAAAATGTCCTGGTACAAGCAGTTGTTAGTTGTAGAAAGTAATTAATTTTGGTGGATAGTAGAAGAAAATTTTATTTCTTTTAACAAAAAAATCTGTTTCTCTAGTCATGGTTTTGCTCTAATTTGTGATTTGATTTTGCTTGAATTTATTATTAGCACGAATGCCAGGTGTTCTTGTCCTCTTTGCTTCTATTGGTATTCTTTTAAAATAGTCATGAGTAAGCAGGAAATTTTGACCATTAATAAGATCTGTAGAGTTTCTTATCTATTTGTCTAATCACACCTATTTCCTGTTACTGGAGGACTTAGTGGTTGGAAGCTAATGAATTTGAGTCGGGTGTAACTCTCAGCCAGAAAATTTCTGGGATTAGGAATGGACAGAAAAATCCTTTCAGTTTGCATCTTTATCTTCTGGGCTTGCTTGTTAATTAGGGTCATTCATGTTAACTCTTCCAAAATTCGAAAAGAGGCCAGTATTTATTGAAATCTTAACCTGGAGGAATTGTTAGACTTCAGTATAGCATTATCTTTTATATTTATTTTTTTCCCTCACATTAGCTTCTTTTAGCTAATTCTCACCACTTTGAAACGTGAAATATCACAGTGTTTATGCCACTTACTCTCAGCATAATAAAAAAAAAGTCCAGTTTTTCACATGTGGATACATACGTATAGTGCATTCATCTACATCACCTTAGCTTCCTGAATTTCCTTGTTTGCAAACTGCTTGTCTCTGAGGTGCCACATATATATATACTGAACTTCAAATATTCCATCCTGGAAATGTGGACATGCAGTTTCCCTGTTGTTTCACTTGTCCATGCTTCAGTTTGAGATCCAAAAGCCCTGGGCTCAAAATAGTCCTAATTAAACGTGTTCATACCTTCGAAAATTCCATCCATCTTAGATATGTAGTTTATCTGTATGATTATAGATGTTGTCTGCAAGCAGTGGGTTTATTGATTCAGCTTCTGTTGTGAAAGTAGCTCAAGAAACTAGCCCAAACTAGAAATGAGTCCAAGTTCAGATCTTCATCAAAACTTTCCCCACACTGAAGAGCTGTTTGGAATTAGAATCCCAGTTCATGCTCGTTATAGAAATAGGTCTTTTCTACACCATTTGGAGATGACATATCCCTGAACTTTGTTAAATTAAGATATGGGGATGTGGTTTAAACTCGTTGTTAGGACAGTTTTAAGGACTGCATTCTTCTCCAGGCAGATGTGATGCAGTTAATTTCAGTGAGTTTAGAGCAGCATAAGAATGGCTTGGCAGAATGAAAAATCAAATTCCTACCAAATAAAATGTGTTATTTACCAGAATCTTACTTTAGCAACTGACTTATCTGGTTTGTACTTTATAGTTTTGCATTAAGATTGTATTTACAGTGTCCTTATGTCTTGACATAGTCTTGCATAGAGAATTTTTTTCTTTCTCATAATTAAAACAGTAGGAATTAATGACGGACTGGGGAGGCTTGCTGTTTCTGCAGTAATGAACTGAACTGCTTTGAGTAGGTAAGAAAAAAATGTTAATACAGTGATTATTTTGGTCTGAACCAAGTCCTGTCATGAAAGGTAAAAGTATTAAAGTTGCATTAGACATATCAAAAAAATGCAACCCAGAATAGTAAACACATTGTAACTGTGTAAGTAGATAAGCTTTGCTTCTAATGCTTGACTATAATTACAAGAGAAAATACTATAATTTCATTGAAAATGGCAAACATTAAATATGACCTTACCTGAGGTCCTTTGCAAACTGAGGGCACTGCCCTTGTAAATTTATGGTCTTCTGTCTCCCTTCCCATTTTTGTCTGCTTCTCTTTTCACTTAGGAACTTTTGGATAAAAGTTACAATCTCTTCTGCTGGCTTTACTGAACCACATCTCTCTAGCCAAATCAGTTCTTGCTAAAACAGTGAACTCTCCCCGCTCCTTTCATTTGCCAGTTCTTTAGCTCTCACTATTTCCAAAGGGACCGTTGCACCTCGCAGCATAAGCAGGCCGAGGGCTGCCTGCAGTAGAAAATACAGCAGTGTGACAGAATCCAGGGGAGTCTCAGTGCCCAGGGTAGGAGAGTCAGCGAGGCTGGGGGAAAGGGCCTAGGATTGCCCTGCTCATGTCATGGGAACAGGGAACAGCAGCTCACTGTGAAGACTGGGTTTGCATTGGAGAAATCCCATAAATTTTGGCAGCTCAGGCTGTTTGTATTCAACTGTTTGTCCCTTTTGTCTCTGAAAAATATTCTTGTCCCCTCTCCCAAGAACAGTGTCTCTTGTGTCATGGTGCCTTGGAAGTACAGGAGCTTGCAAAGATTAACCACCAGTTATTACTGACTTACACAATCAGCCAAAAATTGAGACCCGTTATCCTGCTTTCATGAGCATAGCAGAGAGGTAATGTGTTCAAGTTCTTCCTTAATGAATTTTAGTTAATTTAGGAATATGTGGAAAAGCCCTCCTTCCCTGGAGACAGCCCCTGATTTCCCTCTGCCTGAATTCAATGCAGAAACCATCATTTTCAGGTTTTCCTTCAGGTTCTGCTAAAAGTCTTGTTCTAACTTTCTCTGTCCTTCTTTCTGCATGTCATCCTGTAGCATCCCTTAGTCTCATGCAGACATCCAATTGGCGTTCAGGCAGTTCTTTCTCCATGGCTGTTTTTTGACCCTGCAGCAGGCATCTGAGCTTCCTGGCTGGGCTCCTGAGGGTGGCCTCTCTTGCTTCAGCCATCTAATTCATTCAGCAGACTGAATCCCATCTCACACTCATACTGAATGAGAACTTTTTTTCACTCCCACCTGTTTCTCTGTTGTTTCACACAACTCCTGGGATGATACTACCCATTTTCCTTTGCTGCTGTTAACTCTCTCATAAGAAATGTGCAAAACCAACTTCCTTCTTAAAATTCATACAGCATGATGTTTCCAAACATTTGGTGTTTGCTAAGTCAGCTGCTTATTGCGATTTACCTGTTCTTTGCTCAACACATACCAAGACTCTGCTGTTTGGGTGTTGAAAATGTAAACACATATATTGGTATTGGCTTGGGATTGTATTTTTGTTGGGAGGAGAAGGCTGCCTAATACTGTGGGTCTAGGAGATATAAATTATAAATTGATAGTATGAATACTGCAGTATAAATTATAATAGATTTAAAAGATGAACTAAACTTTTAGACCTTTGAGAGTCAGTTGTTTGGGGAATGTCTTTCGCTATCCAAGTCTTCTTGCATATCCACACTCTTGTCATCGGTTGTGTTGTAAATCACCATTCCCCAGGATATTCTGAAAACTCCAGCTCCAGTCAGACTCTGTGAGATTTTCTACTTTCATTTAAAGCAAAATCAAAGAATGGATGAGTCTGCAAATGGGATTGAAGTAGACCCTAATGTTTCAGAGGCCAAAGAAGAAAAAAGGACAGAACCCTCTAAGAATTTTTAGTTTTAGAATTCTGTAAGTAAACATCGTTTTTTCTAGAGACTCTGGCCTTTATTTTTTAGTGTCTGTTATGTTGGCTGTAATTCCACTGCGTAGTGAGACATGAAATTTGTCCGTATGATATGTGTATTAGTGAACCTTCTAGATTATCGAGGGATTTACTTCTCTGATGGCCTGGCTGCTGGGGAAACACAGCATTGCTGCACTTGCAGGAAAGATCAGAAAGATATCCCTCGCACAACAAACTTGGATGCTGCCTAAGCTTGCTGGCCTAGATGTGCCAGGGAGCTGGGGGTCCAGTTTGTGATACAAAGATGCTCCGGTACAGTCTTTCTCCTGAACAACAGCTCACAGTTCAGATGAAGCAGATAGTATTTATCAGAGCTATGTGAGGTTTGCCATCCATAAAATATGGCCCAAAGTGTATTTATATAGTGTTCAGGCTTTTCCCCCCCTCAGGACAGGGCTGGATATTTATTTTAAATGTCCTTTAAAAAATGGACAGGAAGCTGTTTTCCTTTAAAAGAAAGGAATGTGTAAGGACTTGAGTTTTCTTAAAACTTTTTGGACTTAGCCTGGTTTTCTATGAAAATTAGCCTCGGTGCAATCCCTGTGTCTCTCTTCAGTTTTCCTTGCAATAACTTTTCAAAATGTTGGTTGAATTTATTCAGATTTGACAGGGGAGAAAAGGTCTCAAAGATATTATCTTTGTATGAGTTTCATAAAAATAGGCATCTAGATAGATGAGACTGTGATTAGTACTCCCGCTAAAAGAAAAAGAAGGCACTTTAGGCTCAACCACATTATTAAACAACTCGGAGTCCATGTGGGAGACTGCCATAGAAAACCTGCCTTCAGGCTGTCTTGGAGAGTCTTGCCTGCACCTGTGTCCATTTCTTTTGCCACCCAGATTGCTCAGCATCCCAGTGGTAACAGCAGCAAAGTAAAATGAACCCATGTCCTTTTTCCTGGATGTATCTGTACTAGGATTTCCTCTTTGCTAGAGCAGGATAACAGTGCATCTGCAGCATCATCAGGATACATCAGGACCTTTAGAGAGAGCTCAGTGTTGGCAAACTACCTGATTTCCTCAAAACTAGCTGATCTCACACCCTCTGAAGTTTAGAAGGGGCTTTCAGTTGGTATTGGAAGAGGTTTCAAGGTCCCTGAAGAGGAGTAAATTAGTCTGTGTTAAGCTTCATGAAGCCTTTCTGTGGTCTGGGGATGTCATCATTGCTACAAGGTAAGCTCTACAGGTCATAGCCCCACTGCAGACTGGAAGAGAGGGCAGAAATGTGCAATTCAGTGGAAACCTGTGACCAACAAGCAGGACTGTGCAGTGGGGCACCGTAGAGGGCTTACCAGCTTGGTCCAGATGCAGTGTCCTGGCTTGCTGCCATGGCATTTCCAGGTTGAAAAGACCTGGGCTCTCAATAGCTACGTGCAATGTCAGGCTAAAATAGTCGCAGTGCATCCAGCCTTGGCCTTTGCAATGTGCAGGCACCTTAAGCTTTCCTTAACTGCACATCCCACCCTGTGCTTCCAGCCTCAGAGTTAGTGAGGGGAAACTGTGCTTGGTTGTGTCTTTCCCAATCCTGAACACCACCTGTTCATAGGGTAGACCACCACACAAAGGACCATAGCTACTGTAAGTTTGAGGCCAGGCAGTCTTCAGCCCCTCATGGACTAAGTTGGGTAAGGCTGTGTCACAGAAATTTCCATGTGGAAGACAAAACTTTCAGTAGTTTTCCTGAAGAGAGGTTCTCTCTGACCCCATTATCAGCATCTCTATAGCTGCCCTTTAGTGTCATTTAGCAACTCAAGGGAAAGAGTGTTCTGTGTCCCATGGATAGTTGTGTGCTGGGCTGCAGCTCCCCAGATCAGGTGTACCAAGCCCCAGTTTTAGTCTAGATAAGTGTATGTAAATAGGGCTGCATTTTTTCCTTCAGCAGAACTTCATGAAATTTGTGATCAATGAGGCCCCCTGGAGCTCTTTAGAAAAGCAGTTTTATGAGCAGTAGAGCTGCCGAGAGCTGGTTGCCTATGATTTATGTCTAGTGATTAGGTTATCTGGAATTTAATATGTTCCTAGTGCTACTTAAAGTATCCTCAATAATGTCTCTCTCTTACATGGAGTCTCTAGTGCCCAAGAAAGACTGCGATCACAATAGCAGGAAAATTATTACAGCCTTTCTTCTCTTCTTGCCTACCTGTTTTCAGGAAACTCATAAGAATGCAAAACTTTTCGGACAAGCGTAATGCCAAATTGGGCTGAAAACAATCAAAAGCATCAAAAATTACTAGAGAAGGACAGATAGAAAGATAAATATGCACACATCATGATTGCACCAGCCTAATTTCTTAGGGAGCCAAGTTAAACATACATTAAACGGAAAAAAAAAAAAAAAAAAAGGGGGAGAGTAAAAAAAAAGAAAATATGAATGAAAACAGAGAATGGTCACTTTGGAGTTCTGGCTGTAGGAAGGAATTGTAGCTGCTGCATCCCATCCCAACCCACTGGCATGACCCTTAGCAGATGCAGTATAAATTTTGAGAAGCCTTTGGTACCATTCATTCTTATGTGCTTGGCTAGAAATTTATAACTTAATTCTAATATTTCTAAAATCTGTGTTTGAAGCTGCACACGACCTGTGCTGTGTGTGCCACTGTGCTAAAAGTAATTTTCATAGCAGCACAATTTAGAGGAATCGTGCAAGTTTCCTTGCATGCATCTCCTGCATATACAATCGCCAAGTTTGTATATGGGTGTGTTATGTTCTAGTAATAATGTCATGGGCAAGAAGCCACTTGATAGGTATCCATATGTCATCCCAGGTATCCTCAATTATGTCAGTGTCTCTAGAAAAGAAGTTCTTTCCATTACAGTCCATACCACCTGGCAACAGTGCAGCATTTTTTTATGCTTTCCTCAGTGACAGCTTGATTCTCCTTGCCATGCTCCTAAAAAACCCTTACTGGAAAGACCTTTTCAAAAGTATTTCTGTGTGGGGGTCATGTTGTGCCTTTGCCTATGTTTTAATCAGTGTGTTTCAGTCAAGATACAGAAACATTTTAAGCCTGGTGCCAGTTAGTTTTAATTGAAGAGGACAAAAAAAAACCCAGCGTGATTGGGTCCTTGGGGAGATGGTGAGTTTCTACAGCTGAGCCTTTGAAATATCTAGGCAGTTTAAAAGAGAGAAGTAAATAACTGCGAATGAAGCAGCCAAGAGATGGAGGCATGGCTGAGAAATTTCAGCCAAGAGACATGTGGAAACTCTGCTCAGAGATTTCTCATGTTTGGATCTGATCCAAATGAACCAAAAACAACAGGAGACTTTTCTACTCGCTGCAGTGATTTTACTGTTAGCAGACCCTTTCTTTCATGGATCTTCTCATTTCAATACTAAGAAAAAGAAGGTTTATGTGTCTGTATGGCAATTTGACAAAACCAGTTGTGGCTATGTGGCAAAATGGCAGTGCTGGAACAATAGTCCAAGCATGGACATGCTGCTGCAGAACCACAGGAGGAACAGGGACAACTTCGTAGGCAGGGTGTTAGCAGCCAGTCCCCAGAAGGTCTTGGTCACAGGTTAGAGGATGAAGTTGTTTGCTGTTAAAAGGTCTTTGGCTGCTCCAGGCAATGCCTCACGTAGACTCTGTAGCCAGGACTAGTAGTTTGTCACTGTAAATCACAGAAAAATTCATGGCTGTGATTTTGAGTGAGAGGCAAAAAGGCACGGGTTCATAGCTGGGGAGAAATGTCGTGAGTCTTCGCAAAGAAGACTTGGGGTTTTAGAAGAGCCCAAGGGTATTAGGTTTCCTATGCTTCCCTGGAAGATTACTTTGCCAATGATTAAAAGCCGTTTCAACCTCCTTTGCAGGTTCCAGCTGGGTGCTGTGCAGTGGTAGCAGCACTGACCCAAGGCTTGAGCCTGTCTCAATTGTAATTAATGGAAAAACTCCCTTTAAGTTTAGTGACTCAGGAATTGAATCTTAAGTCATTTGAAATGTTACTATCAGTGGAAATACACCTGCCCCGATTCCTCTTTGTTCTACTCAGGTCACCTGTTTCAGCTGAGCAGCTCTCAAAATTTCCAATATATTCACCCACCCACATCCTCAAATCTTGAGATGTCAAAGTCATGAGTCTTTTTCTTTCTTTTCGAATAAATCATGGCATCCATGGCTCCAGAGACAGCTTGACAAAAATGTAGCTGTAACTGAAATATTTGCTGTAGCTGGGAAGTGTACAGAAATCAATTAAAACCACCAGTTCTCACTTGCTGAGAAGTTTCTCAGATTTGGGAACTGAAACCTCCAGAACTGGGATTCACCTTAAAAGTTAATGGCCTTTGAAAGCTTGAGCCAAACCACATTTAGGTATTTCTGGAATCTAAGCAAAAAGAAGAATCAGTTTTGTTTTGAGGACATAATGAAGGTTTCTTTTTAGGCATTTACAAGTTCAGAAGTAGTTTCTCCTGTGTGTAGGATTGTGGTCCCTTGGTAAAACTGAAGAACCACTTTGCAGGACAAGTGAGCCGATGTATAGCACAAAATATTATTGCAGTCAGTGCTCCGTAATTATCTCAGTCCATATACCTAATGGGTAGAATTATGCTTTATTTTGTGTGTGACAAAGTAATGTGAGGACTTGTCTCAACTTGCCTTGGATGCATTATCCCCACATCTCCATGGAGTTGGTGTAACTGTCTAGCTAGGGCTAAGCTGAGGTACAGAGGAGCAGGGAAGGGGACGGATCATGCACCCCAATGCAGTGGGCAGTGCTCAGCTGTCACTTACTTTGCCAGTGCAGAGTCACTGGCTGTTATTTCCATAGGCTCAGGAAGCGTATGGACCCTTCATATATCATTGGGTAAATTATCTGTGTTATAAACATCCTCCTCAGCATCATGAAGTGAAAAGAAAAAAGTGACAGGCTGTATTTAATGATTAACCCCCCACACACACACTAAAGGCTATTCAGTCTGAATGCACGTAACTAGCGGGGCACGGTGGCAGTTTGACTCACACTCTGTGGGCTCTCACTGTCAATACAGCGATGCTCTGAACCATTAATAATCATGTGACGTTTTAGCTGGGGGGAAATATGTGTCTCTTGAAACCACATTTCTGTCTTCCGCCCACTCTAGCATTCATCTGGATTTATTGAATAAGGTTAATGGATTATTTAGCAGGTTTCTCCAGCCATTATCAGCTAGCACACTCTGTTTATGTGGCTGGCCTCTCCTGTTCTGTCAGCTGTCATAAGCTTCTCAATTAGAAAAGGGAAAAAAAAAAAAAGTATGAAATAGGTAACTATGGTTACCTGTGATGTGGGTTTTTAAGAAGTGCTCAGAAACCTAGTGGCAACAGAGTTTGAAAGTTCAAAGCTTTAATTTATTCAAGAACTCTCTTGAATCAGAGTATCAAAAGCATTTAGAATAAATTCAGAACATTTTCTTTTGTAGAACAATATTGCAGTGCTAAGCAAAGCCATCATACAAACCGCCTGATTGCTCTGCTCACGTGAGAAGAAAATAGGAGCACGAGAGGGTAAATATGCCCTTGTTCCACTTTTCTCCTGCAGAGCCCAGTGGCCCTTGCAGTGGAATAGTTTGCAAAAGCGGTGGTTTCTAGGAGAAGCAGTGCTTCCATTGCCCTTTTATATTCCTATTTACATCGGAATGATGATTTTAAAAGCGGTCATACAAAGCCCTGGAGCTGTGTGTGCTTTAGGGACATCTTTCAAGTAAAGGTGCCTACCTCAGAAATTCAGCCCCAGTCATGCTGTCTGCTGAGGAAAAGAAAAAAAAAAGAAAAAATCAGCCATGCTTAATTTAATGAGAAAACATGATAATGCTAAAAGCTTTTAATGAGACCAAAAATGCCCTATGAAACTTGTGTCTTGAGGTCAAAAACTTCCACTCTCAAGTGTTTCAGGGGGATGAGTACGTGTTTGCCTTTTGCAAAGCAGGGAGCTGCTGTGTGCTTTTGTAGGATTTTCATCTGAACACACAAGATAGTAGCCACCACAGTGTTCCCTGTATGCTCAGTGGACACTGCCCAAGAGAAGGGGAGAATAAGAAGTTCAGCTGTCCAAAAATATTGTCTTATCTGAACCAGCCAAGTACACAAGAGTACAGGCAAGACCTGTTTTGTCACATATTTTGTTACCGTCACATGCAACATAAGGTGAATACTGGAAAACCTCACACCCAGTGCATGACATACCAGTTCATCAGTGCACTGCCAGTGGAAAGTTATTATCTGCTACTGGGTCAGTACTCATTTCCCAAGAAAGCTGTCTGGAAAATGTGGGGTTTTAACTAAGGGAAGATAGGTGTTGCTTTGGACTGAGAATTGCTGAGGCCTAGGAGCAGTCCCTGCCTCTGTCCCAACACCAATGATCTTGAGCAAGTAATTTCATCTTTCTCCTAAAGCACAGTTTTGTTTACTAAATGTTTTATTTATTTGGTATATTACTATGTTTATTAACATAGAGTGGGTTGGTTTTTATGAGAACCTTATCTCCTAGAAGCAGGGGAAAGCTCTTGCTGTGGATATGTGCTGTTCTTAGCTCAGCAGGGGCCCTGACCTGGGCTGGCAGCTCTAGGTGTAGTATCAGCTGCTCTATATTTTGTGCATTGCGTGCTAACACTACTGGGCTGTGGTGGGGTAGTAGGGATGGGGGTTCTGACTGACAGACACCAGCAACAAACATGTCTTTCTCCAGCCCCTGCCCAACTGCTTCTAAACCCAGGCAAATTCAATCTTTCATGGTAATTAAGCATTCATGACGTTGCACAGTGCAGTCTTCAGGTTGTTGGAGAAGGCGGCAGGTTACTGAATTTGTCAGTTATTGCTGAATCCCAAGAGTGACCTCCAGGAGTTGCAAAGTGCATTTACCCTTCTGTTAAATGCTTGCTGGATCCGATCTTTATGCTGGTGATTTTGCTTTGTGGTAAGACCATTTTCTAGAAAGCCAGCACAGTAACTCTGAAGCCTCTAAATGCTTACCCCTAGTCCTCCTGTTTAACCAAGTTGAAACAAAGAACATATAATTTATTAACAGTGCATAAAGTTGAGAATATTACAGTTCAGTCAGATGCAGGGCATATTCACGAAAGGTCACAGATCTTCGGTATTGTTTGAAGTGCTGGAGAATTTCTAATGTGCTTGCGCTGTGGCTGCATTTGTTCTGAAACTGAGGGAAGGCTGTGCTTGTATCTGTTAATCTGGAGGTTCCTTATTAATAGGCTGCACACTTCATTGATTTTTAATTAATTTCTGAAGAGACACAGAGGATAAGTGCTGCAGCCCACAGACATCTCTGTACTTATTGCAGTCCACATCTCTATTGATCGCCTGCCTAAGGAGCAGAAGTAATCCATTTTAAATACACTTTCTTGTAGAGAGTGAATGCACTACACAATATACTCTCCCAATTGTAATTGTATTGGCAAGAGGTCAGTTGCTGGGCTGGGGGAAAGGTAGACTGTTGTTCAGTATGCTGCTGGCCTTCCGAGCACAGGCTTTTCTGTAGGCTTCGTTTCAAGAAAGCCAAGTTTTTTCCCTCATGGGCAGTTTATAACTAAAGAGTATTAAGGAAGCACTGGTCACAGCTCCACTGTTAAAGTCGCACTGGGAGCTCCTTTATAGGACACATTTAGGCTGCCTGCCTCTTCAGAGGAAGGAGCTGCAGCTAGTCTAACTGTAGCAATTAATCTCAGAGAGAACAGCATTCAAAAAGCCCTTTCAAATCATTAATGCACTGATACCTCTCTCTTTGGTTGCCACTTTGAAAAGCATCAAACACTTTCCAGGAGTATGTGATCCACTGGGAGCTGAAACCTGAAGTCTCTGAGCACTCCCCAAATCAGAAGGGAGGTTTGTTCTTCCTGCTGGCATGTGCAGCACAGGTTATGCTTTTGAAACAGTAATTCACAGTCTTTGTCACAAGGACCCTGTTCCTGCCAGCCCCTTAACTGTAGTTACTTTGCAATGAGTGTTTATTGCCCAGCAAGGAGTTTTGCAGTAATAAGTTTGTTATTTAGGCAGTTAGTTCTTATTTAAAGAGCTTCTTTTACGGAAAAAGGTGTTGACAACATGTAGCTGCAGTTGCAGCCAAAACAGTGCTAAGTACTTCTGTGCTTCCTGGACAAATGTGAGTTGTGTTAGCATTAGTGGACACGGCAAGCGTTAAATTCTGACTCGCGGAGCTCTGGTCCTGTGGTACATCTGAGGAAGGACGTCCCTGCCGTGGAACAGAAATCTGCATCTGAACAGTCAGTCTTTTTCTTATGCAGGGACCATCAGTAATTTTCTACCTTGCTTTTTTCTCTTCCTACGTGGGGCAGTGCACCCAAAGTCTCTTGAAAACACCTGACTGGTTTGTGTGTTCACCTTCAGAAGCCCTTGTGAGCAGATACTGCAGAGCTAGCAGGGAGGCATCAGATGCTTTATTGAAGCAGTGGGAGTGACCCTTTACTCACAAGTCCCTGACTTTATTAAGTTTTTCCTATTACAGCTCTCAGTCCTGTTCAGTAATTTGAGGGTCAGAAACTCTCCTGGTGTGTCTCTGCTGCAGTGTGTATTTGTGCACCGCATCTACGTTGGCCTAGTGAGGGTATGAGAGGAGCCACAAAGCTGTATCCAGTTTACTGTGTCCTTACTGGTGCTTATTGTAACACAGCTACAAGCTACAATTTCTGTTGCCTTTTTGGGCAGCAGTAACATAAACTGAGCTGTGATTTCCTTCAGAGATTAGAGGAGAGCATCCCTGTCCTTTTGAGCACTTTGGGAATAGGGAGAAGGTACTGCAGGAGACTAATGTAGCCTGTGTCCACACAGCCCAGGAGGTTGGGACACCTGGCCCAAGTGGTAACACAGCCAATATGACCCAGTTTGCCCACTGGAGGCACTAAAGCTGATGTAGGAGAGCACCTTGCACCCAGCTGTCTTAAGGAAGCACTGTGGCAATAGTCTTGAGTGAATTGCAAAATGGATATCAGATGCAACTCTACAGCTCACTTCCTTGGGTGTCATGCATAGAAATTAACTTTTTTTTTTTCTCCTGTGCTATGTAGCACCTGCACTGATGTGACTAGGTGGGACCACGGACCAGAACTTGGAGGCACATGCAGTATGGGCTGTATTGAAATACCTGATTTGCATCTCATTGCTTATTCTTCTTAATATATTTATGTAACATCTTTCATCAGAAGAACATGAAGTGCTTCACAGTCTCTTTATGTTCAGCACCACCTAATCTAGATACCTGCATAATTTCAGGGAGCCAGGGAGACAACTCATACTTTTTGCAAGAGTTCAGACAAACGACATGTTTGATGATGACAGTGGAACAAATTCCCCTTCTGGTGATGCCTGGGGAACTTCAACACCCACTTAGGATAGATAGCTTGATTGTAAGGACCCCACAACCTCAGAATTGTGAACCAGTCAGTTCAGCGGTGACCCATTTATCTCTGCTTTGAAGGGGTGAGAAGACACTCCTGAGATTTTAATTTAGGATTGCAGTGGGTCTGGGCCCATCAAAATGTCTGCTCAGTCCGGTCAATTAAGTCTTGAAATGTCATAAGCTCATGAACTTTCTTCTCCTCTCATTTCTTTCTACTCTTTCTCCCTTTATGAATCACCTGTCATTTTGAAGTAGCCTGCATTTTGCCTGTAATTCTCATCTAAACTTTTGCCTCATAGCCTCTTTCCCTTCCCTTTTGCTTCCTGACTTTGTTTTGACCTGTTACGCTTTAGCGTCTTTTTTATTTTGTGTTTTGGGCCGTAGCTCAGCAATGCAGTAAATCAGGCTTTAGGACTCCTATTACTGGAACAAATCTGCTGCAGCAGCCACATGATGCAGAGCAATGATCTGGTGTAGACTTTTTTTTCCCATACTTGTTTTTTTGATGGGTAACTGGCATGTTTATACTGCCACAGGTAGTGTGTGTCCTCCTGTGGTTGGTATGAAGCCAGCTCATCTCAATTTTGTGCTTCAGTTGAGTCAGCCAATGTGCGATCACACTCCCGTGTGTGAGCAGACAGAATTTGTACTTCTGGATGATCCATAAGTGCAGAGATGTAAGACTAACCTGTGTGCTAAACATCAACACTAACTCTTCTCACAGCAGAAATAGCTTGAGTTAACCCGTCCAGAAGTTGTATTTGCACTGGTTATCTTTCCATAGGGCTAGTAATCCAGCTCCACTGAGATCCTGCCTCTTAAGTCAAGTACAGATAGTCTTGGGCTTGCTCGTGTATACTCTGAACAGTTTAGTCTAAAACCGTTTAGCAATGTCACAGCAGGACTGTGAGGAGAGAGATATATTGGCAGGCATGAATACACAGTGTCCACGCTGCTCGTGTCACATCAGCTCAGAGTGCAGGTCTAGCAAAGTTTCAGTTGTATGGTCCTGGTCAGGCGGGCAGGTCCAAAGTGGGCATAGGAAAATCCAGCTGGTTATATCAGCTTTATATCCCAAGGCTGTGTCTAAAGACAAACCAGCTTGAGAGAAAAGCACTTTTACCCCAGGATACAGCCTGCCACGTGTGCATAGCACATTGCTTCAAACTTAAGTAAACTGTAGTGAAGAGAAACCTGGAAAGAGATAGAGAGCTTAGTCAAGGGAACAGGAGATGGGAAGAAGAGATATATTACTATCACGTAAGCTTTCTTTGTCTACCCTTTACCAAAAAGAGAGGGGTATCAACTTACCCCATATAAATGGGAAGTAATTGAATTCCTAAATATCTGTGGTTATACAGGATGCAGGAAAGGGCCTCTCTTACCACCTTTAATGGATTTGGCAGAACTCTGGACATTTTCAGAAATCCTTGGCAGCTAACCTGGTGAAGGTGTGCATAGCATGAGGTGCGAGTCCCCAGCTCAGTCTGGCAGCTTTGGACTGATATAGCATCCTTTGCTTTCCCTGGGCTGTGTGGCTGACCTCCAGTCCCAGCTCCCAAGCAGACCTACATAACAAATCACACCTCTGCAGCTGAGTCAGTGTATTTCAGAGCAGTGTCAGTTTTTCCCTCCCACAGCTATCTCTGGAGTAACAGCTACTTAGATGATTCTGGTTGCTACTGACAACAAAGGGCACCACGTTTTCCTTGAAAGCTTATTTAGCCCCTGGTAAAATTACACTTTTTCCATGAGGTAAGCGGGGAAAAGATGATCATTTCAAGCTTTCTGTAGCGATTCCAGTTATTAAGCTAGCCTCAAGTTATTAGGATGAAAAGAGGGCAGTCTCCAAGGCTGGAGATAAATGTCCATGAGATTTGAGTTCGACTTGAAATTTTCTACCTTCACGTACCTGTTTGATGAATCTACCGTGTGTGCTTGGCTTTGGTGAGTGGAAGTTATTATCGAAGAAAGGCAGGCTGCTCTTCATTTCTGGAAGGGATAAGATCAACATTCCCTCTATTTAGGGAGATAATATTGTTTATTATAGAAAACAGCAAAAAGTCACATTGAAAAAAAGTGCTTATAGTACATCTACCGTCTGCTGGTATTACTGAAGTTCTTGGGGCGGGTGAAGGTCTTTATGCTTATTTTTTTAATTTGAATTGTCTTGCAAAATGATGTCCTGCATCATGCAAAGACATATGTATATATATTTAAACTTTAGTTAGTGATTCAACACACTTCAGTACATCTCTGGTAATTATCTCAAAGGGACTTTGCATTTAATGACTTACGTACCTGCTTGAATTCGGTCCTGAGTAATGAATACCTTTTTTTCTGGAAATGAGGTACAGGCACATAATGGAAGGAGCTTTCGGACAAGTCTCATGCGATTCAAAGAGCTGGACATTCCCTGAACAGCTGCCACATTTGGAATGAATCCAGAAGCATCCACAGCAGGATGGGACTCTAAAAAGTCCAGAAAACTGAAGGAAAGCAAATAACATCATCTGAAACAGTCTGTGCTTGTAGATCTTACACTCGAGCTGTACAAATGGAGGCTGTGCTCAAAAACTGCCCTCAGGAACTGGGAGACAAATGACAGCAGCAGAAAGTAACACTGGTCATGAAGTAAGAAAACAGGAAATTATGACCATGTCTTAAAGGCAGGAGATCTCAGGAGACAAACCCATAACTTTCCAGAAAAGCTTTATTTTGCTTTAAAAAAAATAATCCCTTTATTCTTTTATTTCTACTGCCAACCCGCCTTTGACAATACTCCTCCGTAGACGTCTGCAGCACTAGAAGTCCTAATACTGAACCTAATTTGATACTTTCTACTGCCGTTCAGCACTTGGAAAGATCAGAAAGCTGTCCCAACTTACTGACTTCTCCCATGGATACTTTGACAAAAAGTCTCCTTTCCACTATCCCGCTTCAGTTTGTTGCCAGCACATGTTCTCTTATTGTCAGGTCTGTCATTTTTCTTGCGAAAAGATCATGAGCAAACCTGACCGTACCTGAAATGACTGTACCAAATCTGTCTATCCACAGTCCCAGAGACTTCACAAACACTCCATAAAAAAATAATGGGAAAGACTTTCTTCTTTTATAGCTCTTAATGACTGACTTTTAGTCTATTTGACAATTTCATTTTTGTTCTGTTATTTCTAGCCAGCTCTGATGGGTAGAGAGCAAGATTCACCCCAGCTAGTAAAACTGCTGATTTCCACCCCCCCCCCACCCCCCCCCTAGTTATTGCATAGAAAATTATCAAGGCTGAGAAATGACAGGCAGGAAATTCTTACTGGAGTAAAACTGCTGGTGACCATTTACATCCTTCCTGTCCACCTCCCTTCTTTGAACAAAGCCATCTTGGCTTATTAACAAGCCTGTGCTACTCCTCAGTTTCCCTGCTGCTGTTACAAGCCTTGTGTGAAATGTATAAACACTCATGCAGGCCAGGTTAGTAACTGTGTAGGCAAGGATAAAGGATCTTTAACACTAATAGAAGTCCTGGCAAGGGCATTTGTGTCTGCTTCTGAAAGGAGAATTTACATTTTCACACCTGCATCATCACATGAGTAGAAGGGACCTAGGCTACAGGCAGTTTTACTGCTCTCTACATCTAAGTAAAGATCCACACAACACTGGTTTTGTCGTCGTGTGTGACCCTGGTACTGGGTAAGGATAAGGGGCACAGTTGTGAAAGATAAAAGGGTATTCCTTGCTCATGCTGAAGTTCCAAAGGGACTTACTCAACTTATCTGTGTTATAGTGGCTGTTTGACTTCTTAATAGCATTAGGTGCTGATTCAGAGAGTGATTTTACGTTAAGGCATCCTAGCAGTAATTGCATTTCGAATGATATTCTCTGTGAGGAGACCTCTATTGTGACTGTGATGAGGAAGTAGCAGTGACAAGTGGGTCATGGCTGATTCTTGTGTTTGTGTGAGATGAATCTGGGCTCAGAGATAATGGGACAACTGATCCATAATGGCTTAATGTTGAACTTTTCCCTCTCCATGGTTTCAGCATAAAAGTCCCACCCTATTGCGGAAGTTCTAACATACATACTAAAGCATGGGGTTTCTTGTTATCTGGATGTTTTATACTTTGATAATTTTAGGGGATCTGTATAGCTCTGATTTGGAGAAGTCCTGAAGGGCGCTTCATTTCCCCAGCTTCGCAGATCACAGCACAAGTGACACAGCATATAGTGCCTTTTGGATCAGGCTCGAAAGTGTCATTTTTACAAACAGATCTCTTTCCTTTGTCAGGGTCTAGGGTCACTTGTAGTTTTGTCTTGTAATCCTCATAAAATGTCCTCTTGGTATCTGATCATGGGCTTGTTTGGGTGGTGGTGGCACCAGCTGTGTAACACAGAGAGTAACTTTTTGTTGTCGTACTTCTGTGCCATGTAAAAAGATGAGATGCACATAGAGCACTTTTCCTGCCAGATTCAAAAATGCCTTCAGATTACAATTTTTGGCATAGTATATGTTTAGACTGTATTGCTGCAGCGAATACTGTAGAATTCCCATTTTTAAATTGTTTTCACTATGTCTGTATAATCTCATTTATTGAAAATATATACATATCTGTACCTTTTCTCTTATACTTCTGCCATTCACCTTTGAAACTTGTTGATAGAGTATCAGGAAAATCAAACTTGTTTACGGTGGGTATTCCTAAGAGGATTTACATTTCTGCAGGTCATGGACCTGCAGAGGATTTTGTAGCTGTCAACCCTACATGGGTTGTTTTTAGCTTTGCAGATAACACAGGTGGGAAAAAGCCCGGAGAAGCTTGTTTGACAGAGGTGAAGTAAACTGTAAGTACAGTGATACACAGACAGCTACTTCTGCCCTCTTTCTGCATAGAAGAGAAAACCGGCTGTAGTAGTGGTTAGGAGCAGTATTTAGGTTGATGAGTACACATCTTTCTAGTTCATAGGAGCGTGAGGTTGAGTAAAAGATAATCTTACTAAGATGATATTAAATAACAGCACAAGACTGAAATAAATTAAAACGAATTAGAATAAACAGTGAAACATCTTAAAGTGTTAGCCTACATGTTTAAAAAATGCTTGGAAATTAAATATGTAGAGAAGGTAAAATAAGATCAAGGAAGCACGGTCAAGGGTTTGATTGTTTCACTCTTTCAGTGAAGGATGTTTCTGGACACCTTACCATCCATTCCTGCCATCATTAGCTAAAGACAGGAGGCTAAAGCCTTGGTACAGGTTGTCTGTTTTGATTTTAACGAGACAGAAATTATATTTATTCATTTCTGCTAAAAGAAATCTGCAATATCTTCATATCATTTCAGTGCTGATAGGTGCAAATTAATCTATTAGAAATGACAATTTTATTTGGGCCTAATATATTCTGATGCCAACAGAATTCTCTCATCAGATTCTTTGTGTTCCTGTGGCCTCATCATATTCTGCCCAGAAAGATCTATTTTCAGGTTTGGACCTTGCTTTTCTTCCCCCCTTATTCTGAGGGGAATTTTGACCACGTAAGTATATTGGAAGCTATCTCAAATCTATGATGTTTTAGAAGTATTTCTGCTCATTTTAAAAATTTGAGATATTTCCTAAACTAAGTAGAAGGGAAACGTAAGCAGCACCTTGAGACTTTTTGTTCAGGGAGGGGGCTCTGTTGCAGTGAAAAATGGAAGACTGAAGAGAGGTGCTTCATCCCATGGAAGGTGGAGGAAGTGACTGCAGGAGAGAAGTATTTGGGGAAAGCACCAGGGCGCCTGTCTGTTTGCACATGACTGCGATCCTGGCTTCAGGGGCAGTGCTTTCAGGAACTACAAAGAAGCAGTGTAATTTTAGATGTGTGAGGAATGACTATGTGATATATCTTAGGGCACCCCGGAGCCACCCTTACGATTAGATTCACTGTCTGTAAGAGCAGCAAGGCTGGACGCGTGACTGTGGGCCAGAGGCTGCTCCGCAGAGCGTGCCGAGCCCTGCAGCCCGCCGCAGCACGGGCACTGGGCTCTCTCAGCAGCTTTCTGAGGCACATCCAGACAGGCTGGTTGACACCACCTGCAGACATCTCAGCAAAACCCCCAGGTGAAAGGGAGGAACATGAGCCTGGGAGATGGTTGTAGTTCATCTGCTTCCCAGAATACTTTTTATAAGCAATATTGACACTGCCTCGAAGCCCTTTCTGGTTACTGTTCAGTAACCAGAGATGTGAAGCAGGACGTACACAAATTCCCAATCTGTCTGAATTTTACTGGGCTACTGTTGCGGTTAAGTTTCCTCTTATTACACAGTGTCATTGCTATTGACTGTGGTGTATTTTTCTGGTTGGATTGCTTCAGATGGTAATTCTTGTGCTAAATCACGGCGCCCTTGGTTTCATGGTGTGTTTGTTGTGTGACTCACAATCATTTGACCTATGAGATTTATTAGTTCTTTTTCTGCAGGTTTTAATTTGATGTCAAAAACCATTATGCTTTCAAAGACTTACAGTTCTGATGTTCAACAGCCAAAAGAATTGATTTGCAACTGGCAAAGGGGCGTTTGCATCAACTAGCAGTGCTTTTACAAAATAATTCCATTTGCTTTTTGCCAGAGAGTCCCCGTGTCCCCTTTCAAACCACCTTAATGTTGACTGCAACAAAGCCCGCCACATTAAAACCAGAATAGTGTTTGTGCCAAATGTTCTCCCACATATTTTCAGACCTTTTAGTGGTGTTTGCACTGAAATTCTTCACCTGAAAGCCACAGCAGTTCAGAGCTCCACTTGATACTTTTTGTAAAGATACCCACTGTCTGTCAAAAAAGAGCTACATTCTGGCCCAGTGACTGAGAGTGGTGGCTCACCCACATGCATTGTCCTCCTGGTATGTATGGGAATACGTATGTGTGAGCTTCTTATGCTGTGAAAGCGAATAAAATCTGACCCGTGACACTGAGTAATCTGGCTATTTTAATCACTACCTGTGACTGTCTGAATTATCATCTGTATTACGGGATAATATGATCTCTTCAGTATTCAGCAATGACTTTTTTAAAATTACCATATATATTATACAGAGCCAATATATTAAGAGATACCTTAAGGGTAATTATCAAGTGTGTAATTTCATCTGTAGGTTCTTACAATGATGGTTAATGTCATAAATGCCTTTTAATGAAATTATAGTCTTGTAACCCTGCCTGACTATCCTTTGTGTGTCATATAATTAATAAGACCAAGCTTTGGTGTTCATCTCAGTGTCACAAAGCATCATGTAAACTTCCATACTGATGGTAGATGGTTAGTCTCTCATCAGTGTAAGAATAAGGTTGAGGCCAGGTAGCTTGAATATATGTTACCTTATCTTTAAAGGCAGCTGAATGAGCTTGTTAACAAAAGTACTTCTAACAGAATATATATGCTCATAAAAAAAAAAAAAAAAAAAAAAAAAAAGGCCAATGATCTAGTGTCTTGTTATAATACTACATGCAAAATTTTGAGGGAGTGGAAAGGCAGGTGGGTTGCAGCACTTGGACTAAAGAATTGTTTTCCTTATAATCCACCTAGGATGGTGAAAATTTGTGTCGAACTTAAAAGCATTTGGAGATGGGTAAGAGGCTTCATCTTGAATCAAAGACACTTGTCTGGAACATGGAAGAGCTGAGATTGTTTCCCAGTCTGGCCTAATTTCTGTAGGACTCTGCCTAAATTGATTATTTTTCATGGTCTTCAGATTCCCTGTCTGAAAAATAAAGGTTGTAGTAGTTCTTTTCTTTGTTGTTTTTTTTTTTTTTTTGCCTTTGGCAATTACCATAGAATCCTACAGAATCGTTCACACTGGAAGGAACCTAAGGTCATCTAATCCCACCTCCTATTCAGAGTAAGGGCAATGTTCAACTTCTGCCCTCTAGGCCATTTTCTTATTGTGAACACTAATAAGGGAACCAGAAATTTTGCATGTCATGAGTGAAAAGTGGTTCTAAAAAATCATGTGATACTCATTAAGATTATTTTACTATTCTTTGTCCTTCAGGGAATGATGTACCTGGAAGAGAGGAGACTTGTCCACCGAGACTTGGCAGCCCGTAATGTCTTGGTGAAATCACCAAACCACGTGAAGATCACTGATTTCGGCTTGGCCAGGCTTTTGGAAGGGGATGAAAAGGAATATAATGCTGATGGAGGGAAGGTGAGTACTGAACATGTCTGGAAGTAAACATATCACACTGTGACAAACCTCTTGATGTTACTCTGTAGGGCAGCGTATCCCTACAGGACTATTATTATGTAAGAAAGTCTGTCAGTGACATAGCAAAGCCCTGTCTTCTAGAACTGTGTTGTGACAGCACACATAAAAACTGCTCATTTTTTGCTCAGTGAGCTTCTCCAGGTCCCGAAATATAATTGAACAGTTTTCACACTCAGAGTTGGGTTTTGTTCGTATGCTCCATTTTGTGGCTTGTTTTGAAGACTTCTGAAGTCAGTTGATTGAGGGACAGATGTTCTAGGGCATTCCTGCCAAGCCCCTTTCTCTGGTCAGGATGGACCTCAATAACTTTCAATCCTGTTTTCTGAGACAAGTGATCTTCCAGAAATCAAAAAGGGAGGGCACAGCACATTTTTGTATTTGTAGCATAGGAGTGTTTACATATGCTCAGCAAAGAGCTACCTCTTCTGTCGCACTGGAAGAGACTGCATATGCTATTTCTTGCATCCAAGTCTCAAATACCATGCTGAATATCCCAGCCAGTAAAAACCTAGCTTGGGGATAATTTTGAAACCAGACATTTTCCCCTATTACTTTTCAGCATACTGCACAACATCTTTATAGCGCCTCACCTCATTTCTAGTGCCTTCAGATTAATGCATTATAAAATTCAGAAGGCTGTAGAGGCTGTAGGTACATACTGCTGCCGGATGCTAAACATCTTGAAATTCCACATCTCAACCTGTCACAAAATCCCAAGGGATTCTGCCTCTCCTGTCATTCCTTTTCCTGAATGTTCAGTTTACTTTTTGTCTACTTGCTCTCTGTGTTTTTCTGAGCTCACTTATGCCCTTGTCTGGGACAAACAGCTGCTGCCAGTGTGTGCTTTTCTCCTGGATGGGCTCCTGCCTTACTTGTGTGGCTGCTGCCCTTGGCAACTGTTGCGTGGATTACATCGGCATTTCAGTCCATGAGGTGAAGAGCTTGAAAAGAGTCACCGTTGTTTTCCTATTTCCCCAGTAAAGAGACCTCCTGGCAGGGAAGGTGGACTTTTGGCAGTTTTCCCTGATTCCTTCAGTTCTCTAAATCCTCTCTTCAGTAACCCCTCTGCCTCTTCCCTCCATCAGCCAGCGAATGACAGAAAATGATCTGGTCCTTGCAAACCAGCTGTTCCCTGGCAGCTGTTAGATGGTGTCTTGGACTTATGAGGCCAATCACACTGCTGGGAGTTCTGGAGCAGGATTTACACATCAGATGTGTCATTCCTCACTTCCAGAGAAGCATCCTGTGAAACCGAGAACATATTTGCAATTTAAAGTTGTATTGAGAGCATGCTGAGACAGATTCATACTGGATAAAAGGAAAAACTTTGTCCCCATGAGGATGTTCAGGCAGTTGATCAGGTTGCCCAGGAAGGTGGTGTAGTTTCCATCCTTGGAGATTTTCAAGTCCAGACTGGATAAAGCCCTGAATAACACGGTCTTATCTGATAACTGAAGCTGCTTTGAGCCTGAGGTTGGCCTAGAGTCCTCCTGAGGTCCCTCCCATCCTGAGTGATCCCATGATGAGCAACGCAGCTTTGCTACTTCAGCAATTGTTCAAGTTTGGACCCAATCGTATTTAATGGGAATGAGAGCGATACACTTCTGCAGAGTTAGTGGAGGAGGATGAACTGTCTTTATGAGTGCTAAGCCAACCTTTATTAGAGAGTTCTATTTTTGCCATAACTGTATAGGTCATGTTCATTAGTCAACTTCATGGAAGGTATTTTCATAATGGTTTGAATGAAGACGCATCCTCTGCTTTTACACCCACCATCTGTTCAGATTTTGCATGCAGTTACGTATCTCTCTGGTTTATTCCAGTACATCTTCCATGGTTCCAATTTAGAGGCAACCCATACAAGCCCATGCCAGGTAAAAATCTGTTTTTAATGTCTGTCCATTAGAAATTAATGGACTGCAAGACTGTGCCTCACAGGCCCAGCTCAGGAATAGGAAACACTGTGAATCTCATTTTAACACAGGCTCAAGAGAGTGAACCCTTATGCCAAACCTAGGTTTGTGTTTGCCTACACAGCCTTTTCTGTCAGAAGAGATGAGCTCCCGGCAAGGGCGATTCACAGCCAAAGTGTAACTTGGGACTTTTGACTTGCTTTCAGGAGCAACTTTTCTCACTGCAGTACTGATGCAGGGAACTAGGAACGCTAAGTTCCTAACGAATAATAGGAGTTCAAAATGAAGCACTGTAAATTCTCCCCATTGCTGTTTACTGTGATGATGATGATGTGGACTGTGAAGTCTTATGGACACTGCCTTATTAACTAGCTTCATTAGAGAGCAATCGAGATAGCGGTGTCTGGTTTTGCAAACTGTTGAGGCAAAAGAGCTTCTGTATTCGACCTTCTCTGCCGCACTTCAGATTTAGGGGGTTTAGTTGTAATTTTTGCATTGGTTCCATCTTTACACAGGTATGATGAAAAAATGAGTTGTTCTGCTACATCTGAATCGGTAAAATTTGCATGGTATGAGAAGTCCTGCAGATAACTGGTTTGTATTTCTGACCTACATGTGTTTTATGGGGCAAAGCCCCATTCTAGAGGGCAGGAACAACCATTTCCTCTGCTGGATAGGGCTGATTTTTTTAAGCTTGCAGTTGAAAAACAAAACCGGGAGGAAACTGATGTCTACATGCAGGATCTCTCTGTATTGTTTTAATATTATATATCTAAGGTTATATTTCTCTTGTGTTTCCCTAGATGCCAATTAAGTGGATGGCTCTGGAGTGCATACACTACAGGAAATTTACCCATCAGAGTGATGTTTGGAGCTACGGTAAATCTTCATGTGATTAGTTTAAAAATTTGTCTCTTGTAAAGCATTAAACCAATTTGTGCTACTATGTTAAAGATACCCGCTTTTCCTAAAGGAGTTAATTTCAGTGGGTTTTGCTCTTCCTTATTTTTTCTTTCTTCTTTTTTCTTTTCCTCCTTCTCCTTCTCTTTTTCTCTTTCTGTTTATTTTTTTTTTCTTTTTTCTTGTTTTGGTTTTTTTTTTTTTTTTGTTTGTTTGTTTGTTGTTGGTTTTGTTTGGTTCTGGTATTTTTTTGATGTGTAACTCTACACAGCAATTGTTACTTGTCTCCTGCATTACTTCCTTGCTCACTAAAATACATTATCGTGATGTTCCTCCTAAGATGACTGCCGTAAGGTCTAGACTGGTAGCAGTTTGGCTGATTATTATGACAGAAGAAGGCCTCTTTCAGCTTGGCCACAGATTCATAAAAATACAGCTGCAGGTCATAAGTTTCAGCAGTCCTTTGAAAATCTCAACTCTAAAAGCCATGAATGTCAAAAAACATTTTCAGGCTTATGGGGCTTTCTGTACCTAAAGTCAGATAAAAGGGAATTTGTCATAATACAGAACAAATACAGCAAGAGAAAATGGAGAAAGAGACGAGCTCTCCATCCTAACTAAAACAAGCATCCATTTAATTTCACAGATGACTTGTGAGTTGGTTAGGTCAGCTCGTGTGGACTCCACACACACCAAAAAAAAGTCACATTTGAGAGATGAGATGTTCATTTACTCTTGTTAATTCTGTTGTCTAGACAAGCTACTGCGCCACATCTGCTGAGCAGTCTGCCTTTTTATCTAGAATAGCTATTACTAATAAAATCATGTGTACCTCTGTAAGTGGAATTTTTCAGCAGTTTCTGGGACTGTGGACTCCTATTTGCATTTCCTGTTGCCATATCATTTTGAAACAAAAAGGTGTACAATTCTATTCATTACTCACTTTTACCTGTGGGTAGCAGCAAAAGACACTGTTTGCTGTGACTGGTTAGCTGCCCTCTTCTATTCAGCTGAGAAAAATATACGAAAATTAAATTGATCATGTAAAGCTTCTCTTTCTCCTCAAATTCTGTATGTCCCATATCACTTATGGAAAAAATACGCCTCCATTTATGAAATTAATGTTAAGTACAGGAAGCCCAGAATATCTGTCATCAGAAAGGACAAGACCAAAAACAATTGGCAAGTTACAGTCACTGAACATCAGCAAAGAGGTGATGAGGATGAAATAAATATGTGTTTTATACACATGGTAATTTTGCTCATCACCTTTCACATTAGCATGACAGCTGGCAAAATATGGTTAGTGATCTCAAGGCATGTTTAAAATGACCTTTGCAATAAATATAAAAGTTAAACTGGTATGAAAGCAGCATTTTCAATATTTAAAATTTTGTTAGGGGATTAATTCTGTTACTTGTGATACCGATGCCAAAACAAATCCTATGGTTATTCAAAAAGATAATCTTGGTTTTGAAGCACAGCACTATCATAACTCAAATCCATAAGGTGATTTAAGGAAAAAAGTAATACAAGTGGATGTGAATGACTTACAAGGCAAAGACATAATGTTACTCAAGCTGTACCTTTGTGGGAAATTGATGCTCTAAGTTAGGGAACATCTGCGTTTTTTTCCTCCTTAAAATAATAGAGTACATCAGCTATTCATTTTCCCTTTTGATATGATAAAAGAGTACAATGCATTCTTTTGTTATTGCATCCATTTACTTTACTACCATTTATTTGTCTTAGACCTTTCTCTTGTTCCTCAGATCTATCATGCTGCTTCTTACACCAATAAAAATGAACGAAGTTGCTTTTGAAGATTAACACAAAGTGCTGTTTCACCATTTTCTGGAGCTTTTTAAATGGCAGACCAAACTTTGTTTTTACAGGCACTAGTAATGAAGAAAAGAGTGCAGTCCGGAACTGGGCCAGAATACTGCACTATACAAAATTGTGAAGAAATCTGACTAGTATGACCTCAAATATTAACACTCTTTTCTTCTGTCTAGGAGTCACTATCTGGGAGCTTATGACCTTCGGTGGGAAGCCGTACGATGGAATCCCAACTCGAGAGATCCCCGACCTCTTGGAGAAGGGAGAGCGGTTGCCCCAACCTCCGATCTGCACTATTGATGTTTATATGGTGATGGTGAAGTGTAAGTAATTGTCGCTTTTAGTGCAGGAGGGACACTGTTTTAGAACATTTGCACCTATAGTCTCTGACAGTGCTGGGTAACAGAGCAGGCTGCTTCAAAACAAAAGCTTCCCAAGATACTGTAAATTCCATTTAAATACACTATGCACATGTTTTGCAATTGCAAAAGATAGGAATTTAGCCATGAAGGGTTGAGTTAGCTCAGCTTCTTATTACTGTCAGATGGTATCTCATATTCTTGCTGTGAAGTCAAAATTGTATGATTGTTATTGTAAACCCTTGTCATTTCCATGACAATTGATTTTGATGTTAAAAAAGATAGTATTAAACATAATTACGGTACATGGATACTCAGCCAGTGAAGGTTGTAAGGAGAAATGCTGGTTCCAGATATGGAGGAAATAAAGCATGAATGTTTTATTGTTAGTAATAAGAATGATGATTTCAATAGTAATAATAAAAAGTAAAATTAAATTAATACAAGAAGTACTGTAGAGAGGATAATTCTTTATCATTCTTAGTTCAGTATGGTAATTTATGAATATTTTTTACTTTAAGAAAAAAGGAAAACAATCTGCACATGATTCCTTGCTACCCTTTTATCTCCAAGATACCCACACTAGTGACAGTATCCTCCAAGGCTATGCTTCTAATTTAAAAAGAATTAGGAACATCTCTCTGGTATTTCTGGCTTAATTTGAGTGAGATTAACATGCACACATCTCATCCATCTTATATAGTCCTTTCTCTTTCGCTTTGTACACAAAAACACTGAAAGAAAGAAAATAAAACTAGAAGAGGTAAATGACATGTCTTCTGAAAACAGTTGTACTGTGCGTGCAGGTATGGAAATTGTCTGAATAGTGCAAGGGGGGGTTCATGTTGGTTAAGTGCAAAAATGTTCCATCTGATTGGATGAGTATGAGGCGAATCCCAGTGGACAGAAGGAGGTGCTAGTAGATGGTGTAATCTGGAAGATGGAAAGTTACAGCTAGACGTACAGACTTAGTCCTGTAATGTTCCTGTGAAATTCTTTATAAGCTATGGTAGCTTTGTTTTTCCTGTGTGGTCACTTCTTCAGTTAAGCGTCACGGAGGAGATAAGGCCCTCTTCATTTAGCCTCCCTGGCAAATGAGAACATGTTCTTGGGAAGCTGCTGATAGGATCTTCCATTAGAAAAAGCTGACACTGAGATAAAGTAGTTGCTGGTGGTGACTGCCTATACTACTTGCTTGTTTTGCAGAAAGCATTAGCAAGGATTGAGAATTGTTGTTCCTAATGAATGTCTCTTGGAGATGAAGGACAAAAGAATCAGTCTTACTAAATTAAAATAGCATCTAATGCCTTTTGTGAGGTGTGTGTTAATGATGCAGACCCGTGAATGCAGATTTACCTGAAAGGTGGATGCGAGGTCAGTCGTCCTGCAGATCCGCTGAACAGCTCCTTTTAATCTAAGTCACTGTGGAACAGTAGGTCGGTTAAAGTAAAATTGCATTTAGTAGTAACTTTGTAATAAACCCACTAGACTCAGACGAGATCAGATTCATTATATTAGAGGTTGGACACATCCATAGTAAAAGACAGTCAGAGCTGACATCTAAATGGGCAAGATAGATACAGAAAATTGCAAGGCATTGTTGCTGTCTCTGTTTTGTGGATGGGGAACAGGAGCTCAGAGCAAATTAAGAAGAAATCCGTGAAGTGTGAACAATCTAGTCTTCTCTGGCCAAGACCAGATGTTTTCCATTTTAGATGCTTCATAGAGTTCTAGCTTTCCATTCTTCTGGGCTCTTTATTGCAACTTTTCTTTAGGCCGGAGCAATCAAGGGCTTCAAACTTGTACATTTTTAAAAACTGAATGATTTCTTCCCTTGACAATTACCTGTTTTCTTTCTCATCTTTCATCTGTCCCCAGGCTGGATGATTGATGCTGACAGTCGGCCGAAATTCAAGGAGCTGGCTGCTGAATTCTCTAGAATGGCTCGAGACCCTCAGAGATACCTAGTAATTCAGGTAAGCAACTCTGCAACATCAGGGAAGAAAAAAAAATTCTGTCTGCCAAACCTGACTGTTAAGGGGCTGCCTTTGAATCTCTTAAGTTCAAGGTGCTCTTGAACTTAGAGCAAACAATGGCCACAGTACTATGCAAGAATGAAGTAGGATGGCCAGTGTCAGTATCTCAAAAATAATAATAATGAAATAATCTGAAGTTCAGTTACTAAGCTTGTATTGATGAGCACATATACAAGGTCTGGCTTTGCAAGCTGCTCAGTACTTCGCATTCTCTCATCAAACTGGGGACAAGATTTGTCCATCAGTGGACCTACTTTAGACTAAGTACTTGCTTGGTTCTGCAGTTGCTTAGGCTGAATCTCAGATGATTATTCTGAAGAGACTCTTCCATGTAGTGCTGGTATTGTAAGAAAGTTTCTTTTCATAGCCTAAATGTAAAAGTTTCTCAGAAGACAGGGAGTTGTGCCACATTGGTACCTCTCATGATGGAGAAGAACTTCGCTCTGTGTCCTCCTTAAGCTGTGTAGGCTCTGTAGTGCTTGGCAGTCCCTGCAGTAGACCCACACCAGAATGATTCATCACCTGAAACTACATTGTGGCAGCAGGATAATACCAGTATAGCCATATCTGTTGACTGCATCTTGCTCGAGCTGTGTATGCCCTGAGTACAGGCTTACGTGGAAATTTTTGTGCTTTCACTCCAACATTCTGCAGAAGCCTGGAGTTGTGTATGTGTTTATTACAACTCAGACTTAAGCCACAGGAAACGAATCTGACTATTTGGTAAGGTCCTTAGATGGTCCCACTGTGTGAGCAGTTCAAATGAAAATGAAAGATTAAAAGAAGGTGATATTGAAACGACAGAGACCAAAGCATGGAATTAGCTTGATCCAAGTAATGATATTCTCGTGCTATATCTCATGCCATATCTACTCCACATTATGGAGTACAGGGCAGAGGTATATCCAGCTGGTCCTTAGCTTCACAGTGATTCCTAGCTTAAGAGCCTCCAGAAGTACAGTCACTACCCCTTTATGTCTCCTGATTTCTTCTGGGTCTAGCGCTAGTCTCACCGTATGGTGTTTTATTTCACTGTGTAGACATGCTAGCCTACTCATGGTGTGTGAATGTGTGCTACTCTCCTTCAGCTCGAGAAGAAGTAAAATATATGTGAAAAGGAGAATACTGGGCAAGAGGATTTGTGGTGCTGAATGTGGAATTTCCCATGCGGTTTTCCCCATTGTGTTAAATTGTAAATTCAGCTGATACAGATGATTCTGGAAAAATCAGTCAGTTTAAATTACTTCATTAGATAGGACATGTTTCCCTATTCCAAATACCTCTTCCCTCCCTTTCTCTCCCCTGCCCTTCCCTGTCCTGTTGTGTAGTCTGGTGGGTATTTCATTCTGTGAGGCTTCTTCTCCAATGATCCCTGTAGACAATATAGGCCATCTGCTTCTTGAGGAGAAACCTGGGTAACTCCATTGCACTGCTGTCTCTGCTATTATGACTCCCCATTCCCCCCAGAATCAAGAATGACACTCTTGCTGTTGAGCTTTTAAACTGGTCTGTACGTACCCTGCAGCACAGCTATCATGCCCCACTGGATTCCACACATGGCATAATAATTCTTTCAGAGCAGGAGGCCATTCTTTAGCCATGCAGTTAAGTTTAGCATCATTTTTAGGGGCTATTAGGTGTTTGGGGCATGGGCTGCCTTTTGTGATGCTTTGTGTCACCAAGAAAAGCACAGCCCTGATTTCCCTCTCCAGCTTGTAGATGCTATTTCAATAAAAATACATATCATTGTTGCTGTTGTTCCCTGGTTTGATTTTTATTGCTTTCAGCTCTGTTACATTCTGTAGAACTTTCCATGTGGATGAGGGGGAAATTTAGCCCCTAAGTCCCTAAAAATATAAAGCAAATACCCAGACAGAGCGGTTTCCATGTTAATTTTCCCCACCATGTGAGCCTAAATAGCTGAGATATTTCACAAAATACATCAGGCCTTCACAGAACTTAGGTCAGAAACTGAGCTTGTATGGGAAAAAGAGAGAAGAAAGGATAAAAGCTCTATCACAGGAATGCCAAAAAATTACTTTGCTTGATTTATGCAGTTACTCCCTTTCTGTCATCATATTCCCAGTAAAAAAATCAAAACAAATTATGTGGATGTGGTGCTTTAGAACAAACAAAGCAGCATGTGTGGTCCCTGCAGCCTGGCTGCCAGGGCATGAAGAAGGCTGAAGTTCCCTGTTTGGGAAATTAATCCATCTTTTGACTGTTTTCCTCTCTCAATGCAATCTGTTTAGGGAGATGATCGTATGAAGCTCCCAAGCCCAAATGACAGCAAGTTCTTCCAAAACCTTCTTGATGAGGAAGACCTGGAAGATATGATGGATGCTGAAGAGTATCTTGTCCCTCAAGCCTTCAACATCCCTCCTCCCATCTACACCTCCAGGACAAGAATTGATTCCAACAGGGTAAGAGCAAGCTCTGACAGAAAATACTGGTTATTGTAAAAGCACAGGTGGAGATTTAAGTACACTAATCAAACACAGGCCAGAGTTGCCTTGGGAATTACAAGCTCCCATTGTAAGGAGAGTGACTATAAAAATGTTGTCATTGGGTTCCCTGTTCATTGTGCCTCAGTGAATTCTAAATTAATAGCTCAGCCGTGAGTGAACAAAGGCTCGACTTGAACTGCCTGTCCTGAAAGCACAGCTGAGGCTTCTGAAGTCAAGCAGTGTTGTTTCTCAGTTGTGTACCAGCCTGGCCAGGAAGTGCATAGCTCTGATTCTCCCATCCCTGCAATCCTGTTGTCTGGACAGGGTTGGCACTGATGTAACTGAGGGCAGCTGGAATATATAGATAATGCTGCTTTTGTGTCTGGAGCCAGATTTCAGACCCAGCCGCTTTTCCTGTTTATGTGATGATTTCGTGGCCCTTCTTCACAAGCATGTGGTTTTGCTGACCACATCATAGGTTTTAGCATGTTGATCTTCATAACATCCCTGTCAGGGGAGGAAATGCTGTTCACTTTACAGGGGGAGCCAAGGCACAGGGAGTGTTCGGATGGAATTCAGCTGACATAACTCCAACCAACAAACGGATAGGGATATAATCTAAAGTCTTAATCTAGACTTCATTTCATGTAATTGGAGAAGAGTGGGTGCGTCCAGCTGGTGATTATTGCTGCCTGCCCTGGACATTTACAGTAGGATAAGTTACTTTCTGGAGGTGCCTTTTTCTATCCACTGACTACTGACAGCTCCAGAGCAGTCTTAGAGCTGGTGCATGAGCTCTGGTGAATTTGGATCCTGTCCTAAATTCCTCAGGCTCAGTGCCACAGGAGCCCTGCTGCAGGTGGGGACCTGAGTTCAGGTTTCCAGAATTCCTTGTCACTTCTGAGCTCCCTGCCTGCAGCTCTGACTTCTGTTTGTTCCTGCGCTTGGCTCCGTCCTTTTAACAGTTCAGGTGCCACCTCTTCTCACAAAACTAAGACGTGGTGAAATGCATTACTAATGTGAGGACTTTCACACAAGCATCAGATGTATTTAGTAATTAGGGCCTTGTTTGTTTGTTTTCTCCCCGTGCTCCTTTTAGTAGAAAGTCACGTTGTAAAGACTAAGTGAAGTCTGACTGAAACATTGGCATTTATTCCTCCTGCTTTAGAAACCATTTGGACATTTGTCCTTAGCCAAGGTAGTTCCAAATTCATACCCTGGTCTGAATTGATTGCACCATGTGAGGCAGGCAAGAGGTAAGCAAAGGAGCTAGGGCATAGAAACTAGGTCAGTACTCATGCTCTCACCATATACTGCATGAAGTTCCTTTACCTCTCCTGAGTAAATCATTGCTTTTCTGGAATAAAGAAGACAAAATCTGATCTTAAATAATATCCAGTCAATTCATAAGGAAATTGATACTGTTTTTAATGGCAAGGAGACTACAGAGGTCTTTGGAAGAGGCCGGCTTGTAGTCCCACTGGCTAAGCTGGATTCATGTAGCATTTCTCCTGCATCACTGAAAGGCAGTGAAGGGGGAATGATGCATGATTTAGCAATAAGCAAGAAACTTCCTGTTTATGGCAACAAGAGTTAATTTCTAATGTTGATGCTGATCTGAAATAAGTCAGTTTTACTCCTAGCTGTCTCTGGAGAGGTTCTGTTTACTGAGAAAAGAAGGAACAATAGTTACCTTGGAAAGGTGCTCCTTGTCACACTGATGTGTAAAGCACTGTAGCTTAGTTTTACACTGAAGTGCTACCATTTACACCAGCATAGTGTTGAGAGAGCAGAGTCAGATCCATAAGGTTTGCTATATTCATCTAACTCCCATATTTGTTGGAAACACTAGAGCATGTAAAGGAGAAAGGATTAGTAGGAAGATGTACTTGCTTTTTCAACAGTTCCTTTCGCCCTCTGTCTTCAGTGCCAGCCAAGCAGAGTCCACTAGAGCAGAGGGAATTAATTTCAACAAAAATCCTAGAGTAAATATACTGAAAGAGTTATTTCAAATGTGCTGTTTGGACAGCCAATATGCTCCCTGGGATATTCACAAAAAGCAAACATGGGCTGCTATTATTATTATTATTATTATTATTATTATTACATGAAAATTCAAGTATCTTTCTCACAGCCTTTGCCCAGCTTTAAACCACACTGTTGCAGCTGCTTGCACGTATGTGATCCCCTTGAAGTCAGCAGTGCTGTAGAAAGAGACCCCCGTCCCTTTTTTTTTTGCCACAGAGAGGCTCCATTGCATTCTTGATGTGACATCTCCTCTCTGCAGCTCACAATTTCCCATCTTGGTTTGAGACTGTGATCTTGTACCACTAAAGTCAGTGGGAGCTTTGCTTTGCAATTCAATTTAATGACAGTATCAAGACTGTATCCTTCTTTCGGTGACTCCTACTGCTGGGAATTTTTCTCTGGCATCATACAACAACCTAACACTTAAAAAATCTGAAATTACCCTTCGTCAAAAGTTTTCAGATTCTGAGCCAAATTTTCTGACCCAGGTAGCCTCAGAGAAGGCAGCTGGGGGATAGAAAACTTGCACCCAGCTCTATATTTTTGCATCCCTTCCATCTTCATATTGTTTATTGTAGGAGTGTCTTTATGGAGGGGTCCTTTTTCAGGCCAAAAGGAGATGGGCAAAGAAGTTGCCATTGAACAGCCAGCTGATTTATAATAGCACTTGCTGGTATCATTGGAGACTGACTCCTTCCCCGAAACAGGATTACCAGGAGAATTTTGACAATTGTCCAGTGTCTCAGATTAGCTTCGGTCTCAGCTTTGTTTGCTACCCATTCTGCATCTCCTAAACGTACTGTTCGTACTGCCATATGGGCAAGTACATCTAGATTGCAGGAAGGCCACAGCACCTTGTTGCTGAGAGGCTTGGGGCCAAGCTGAAAGCCCCATAGCATTTTATCATTCCTGAGTTCCTTTGCAGAGCGTTTTTTTTCTGGATGTAGTACATTTGTTTCCTCTCTGGGCAGAAAGGTACATACTTGTCTGTTGTTTTTCTGAAGTACTCAGGGTCTTGGTACATTAACTATTCTCCCAGTGAAGATTCGTGTTGATTTAAAACAAAATACACAGTAGCTCCTTTAAGGTAATAGTGCATCTGCTGTGCATAGTTCAGTACAGATGGATGTCATCTACAAGAATCACACAGAATTGAAATGCTGTCAGAGCTCTCTATCTGCAGTTGTCTGATTTTGTTTTTGTGTTTCCTTTGGATAATTTGTGATTTATGCTTGTTTGGTGTAGTGAATATTAATATTACATAAACTCATTATGGTGCTGCTACAGCCATGGATGCCAAATGAATTGATACAGCTTAGGTAGTTTGTGTTCACTGTGTCTGGCAAATTAAATTTTATGGGGAGATTGCCAGGCAATTTGGTGAAGTAAAACACACAGACAAGAGCTACATGATCTTCATGTCATTTTCAGAGATCAGAAGCATGAAAGATAATGTATTTCCTGTCTTAGTTGTTCTGATTTTAGTGAAGTGGTTATGTGATGGCAGAGTATTGTGCTCCTTCTCTGGGTGTGTTGTCCCAACAGCTTTAGTTGAGTGTTCCAGCAGCACAGCTCTACTGGGGACAAAATTTGCAGGAAGAAAGCAGGGAGATCGTGAGCCTCCTTGTGCTTAGGCTTTGAAGTCAGGGAATTAAGGAAGAACAAGAGTATTTACTTTCTAAGGAAAACTCTGAAGTTTCTCTAGGGTGATCTCAGTCCTAAAACCTTGCAGCCTGTTGCCTGGGAAAGGCACCGCTGGATGAGGTTTGCATAAAACCTGCTTTCTCCCTCCCATGTGAAGAAAAAAGCTATTTGGATATGAAGTAATAGTACAGAGCTGCGGCCTACAGAAAGAAGACTGGAAAGAGGGAAACCTTCCGGGGAGTTTCCATCTCCCCGGGAAGTGCCCCAACCTTCTTCCTCCAGGGATTACTGAGATTTATGAAGCTGCGAGGCTCAGACACAGCTTCAGCATTTCCATCACACCCACACTGGCTTCATACTAGCACCTCTTTGGGACCTACACTGCCAGGAGCAGAAGCCTGCACACGCTCTAGCCCCTGTTATGAAGTCCAGACCGAGACTGATGCAGTTTTTAAATAAAAATTAGCATCCTAAGCTAAATAGAATTCTTTCATTTCATCTGAAACTCTTCAGTGGAAATTTCAGCTCTTCGGCTTTTTCCAGCTTTTATTTCTCGTTGGCTAGAGGTATTCTAGAAATACAGAGTTTGAGAAGCTCTGTGCTTCTGAGAGATAAGCTGAATCCTCGGCAGTGTTTCCATGAGCACAGGACCCCAGCTAGTGCTCAAGTGTCCTACATTCACAGCCATTAGATGATTCATTCAGGTATTTGTAACGAGTACTGTTCTGTGTGCACAGAGATAATACTAATACAGAAAGCACTCGGTGTACCCCATGATGCTTTTAGCTCTAAATCTTTGGCTAATTCCTGCTGAAAACTGTCTATACTGTTTATTACTTGATGATACTGTCCCTGTAATTTTATTCCATTCTCTGTATATCATGGAAGCACCTGCCAACCCTGCAATTAAATATCAAGCTATTTTTTTTTTCACAGATGTCTAATTCATCTGTCTAGGGAGACTATTCTGCTTGGCTGAAGCAGACTGGTACACCAAAATCCACTTCCCTGAGTAGTGTTTGGTATGCCATTGCAGCAGGCCTGGTGTGGCATTAGGTCTGGTAGTGTTTCATGGGTAAACATCTGTATATACCTGTGTATAAAATTATTACTCCAGAGAGAAACCATGTAAGAACCTATCTTTATGATTAATTTGTTCTGGTGTCTAAATTTGAAAGGTAGCCGTTTTCAAATCACAAGGTTACAAAGGAGATGGTGGTTAGTGATTTTCGGAAGTGTTTCACATCAGTATGGCATATGGTGTCTTTCCTTCCAAAGCTTATCATGGACAATAGGCAATATTCACCCAGTGGGATCACTACCCGAATTAAGTGATTTTAATTCAATTTTTAATTAATAGGGCTGAATTTGTTAGGCGCCTGCAGTGTTTCAGTGGTAGAAGATCATATCTGAGGTCTAATAGGACCTCCTTTACATACTGAAATGCAGGAGACGTGGAAGATGGGGGACTGTAAGCACCACTGTCTTCGGCTACAGCTCTAAGGAGGGTTTTGGAGAGCAGTCAGAATTTGGAGGGGCGCTTCCCGGTGTGTCAGCACAGCTGAGCTAGTATGAGAGGTGCTGTCATTGCAGGTGGCGAGAGCTAGCGGCTGGTTATAGCATCCTTTCTTCTTGGCAGAGAAGGTGGCAGGAGGGAGTCATGATTTGCCCATGATTCTCCTTGCGTCCAGGGCTTTAGTAGCAATCGGTGCCTTCCTGGATCCCTTTTCTTTTTCTGTAAGAAAAGGCAGTTAGCTGTTCCTGCCCAAGATCTCAAGCTAATTTATTTCTTCAGGTGCGTCCTGGCCACGTGGGGCTGGTGGCAGTAAAACTACTTCATCCTAAAGTCAATAGATAATTTGTGTGAAGAGATACCAAGGTCAGATGGGGCCCTTGCAAGCATTTTGTCAAATCTTCTGGCATAACATAGGCCAGAGTCTCTTTGTCTCTTAATTTCTACATCAAGAGCAGAAATTCTGTTTGAGGTGGAGTTTGTCTTTTAGAAAGATTGTCTTGATTGTATCAGGTGGGATGGCAAATACATCACAGTATAGAAAAGTCTCACTAGACAGTTAATGCTGACTCTTTAGCAGGGATTGGATCCACCATGCACCCTTTTTTGTGCTAGAGTAAGGAGCTGCTGGTTATCAGAAATCTCTTCTGCTTAAGAGGCTGAGTAGGGAAGAACAATTTGCACATGTTTGTTGTTAAGGAAGCACAACACTGATGTCTCCTTTTTATTTGGTTGGTTTGTGGTGTTTGCCATCCCTCTGCTTCTGCAGTATCTTCCCCAAAACAATATGACCAAGTTGATGCTTATTACTGCAGTCTGTCAGGTTGTGGACTTTCTAATTTATTTCTATCCCATTTCTTTAATTCCTTCTACTTAAAAGGTGATCAAAAACTTTCTGAAAATCTTAGTAGTCTTTGGGGTTTTCTGCCTTTCTGCTAGACACTGTCACTTCCTTATGCAAGTGTTTCAGTGAAATCTCCATTGCCATAACAGATGAACTTGTAAATTAAGTAGACGTAGTATCAAAACATTCATAATGATTCAGAAAATTACACTGACACAACTCTGTATTAGCTCTCTTGCTTCTTGAAAAAATGCTTGATTAGCTAGGAAAGGTTGTATGAATCCATTCTATATGTTTTTCATTAAATACTACAGTTTTTGTTATTTTCCTAGCAGAGTCTAGGCAACAGCGTACCAGGTACTGCGGTTGCTGCCATCAAACCTTTAGGTTAATTCTGGGAGTCCCACCAAGATCTCCTTCAAGATCTCAAATTCCCATTTTCTTCTTCCCTAACTTTTAATGACATCCTGGTGGCAGGAGGCTTCTGTCTGTCCTGCTCTGTCTTTTACATTAAGCAGTTCTCAGTAGCTGTTAGGCTTTTGTTGGTGTCTAGTCAACCATCACAAATATTTTATCTACTGTAATGTTTTTGGGGGGGAGGGGGAATTTTTCTGTGTCTATTTCTAGTCTTTATTCGAAATGTAGATAGCACAAGGCCATCTTTGTCCCTGAAAAGCAGGAGATGAACTCAGACTAATACTAGTCAGCCTAATTTCATTGCCCAGGGTGAATGAAGTAGTAAGAATAAACATTCAAAAATAGACTGTAAAATACATTAGATGAAAAATTATTTCAGTCCTAATAATTTACTTGAAGAAGAAAAGCTTCTCACAAATGATGTATATTTAGAATATGAGCATTTAAATACTTTTTTAAAACGTGCCAAGTTTTCCAGAGGAGAAAGGAAAAAAATTCATGTGGAGGACTCAAACAGAATAGATGATGCCTGGCTCTTCACAGCGAGTTCTTTCAAAGTGCTTTAGTTTCTTGCTTTGCAACCAGGCCAGCTGAAATCAGTGGTATTTCTCAAGGAGTAAGCCCTTCTCAGCCTGAATAGATTATCAGGACCAACTTGTCAAATTACCTTACGGTTTTGCAGGTCAAGTGCCTTGAAACAGGAATTTTTTAATGTGTTAGCTGTTGTCTGTCACATTCAGGCATATAGATTTAGAGTCAGACTTTGCAAAAGTATTGGATGACATTTTGGTTTCTACAAATCTAATATATATTTAATAACAAATCACCACCTCACAGTACCTCCTGGTGAGACCTACTGCAAGTTAAGAGTTAGTGGAATCGGTAGAAGACACTGTAGCTGTATATTGCTTCAAATCTTGATGCGTGACATGTAAATTTATTGAGCTTTAATATAAACTGGTTTAAAATCAGGCAGCATCTGCCTAATCCATGAATAGCTGCTGGCTGTGTTAACAGTCAAGAGAGCTCGCAGCTGATCCATTTTCTTTTTTCTCCTGAAAAGAAAAAAAGTCAATAGATATAAAGAGAGTAAGTAATAAATATTTCTACACTGCACTGATGAGGCATTCTTGGAAAACAGCAAGCTAAACAACTCTACATAATTCAGTAGATGGAAAAGTGGACTAAGAGTCAGGAAATAATTATGAGAGCTGGGAGAAAATTTTCCTTCAGTGACTAGATTTGAAGCAGAAATTGTTAGTGAAAAATATCCGTTTCTGAGGATTCGTATTTGTGATTATCTAAAAATAAGAAAAGCACCTTGAAAATACAAGAGGCTGTGATTTGGAAGTGCACCTGGCAGGGCTCCAAGGAGCTGTTTAAACGCCTGTCTGCCCGCGACGGTTGGGGCTCACGAGCCGCAGAGTGCCGGCCACAGTAGCCCACGGCAAGGGGACTCCTGCGATAATGCTTCGAGCATAAGGTGGCAGGAGGACTCTGGAGCATCCTGTGCCAAATACTGTACTTTCTAAGCATACATGCGATGGGGATGAATGCCAGCACAGCTTAAAATTCCCTTTGTTAGCCAGAGTAAAGAGTCTGTCTTTCTTGTTAATGCTGCGGTAGGGGAGGGAAAAAAAATTCTCAGAGCTATAAAAAGACTCTCCAAAAGATGCGGTGGGGAGAAGGGGGAGGAGGCACAGATGAAGTTTAGATTTAGAATGTTAAAAAATGATTATTTTATCCAAATCAGCTGGATGGTTATTTCTTTTAGTGTATTATTGCCACCAGAACCTCAGCCCTGCTCTAAATCAACTCAGCATTTCATCAAGAAGCCTATTCTTTGCTGTAAGAGACCAAGAGTGCACAATTATGGGTTTCTTTTCCCCCTTGCATAATAAAATTGGGAGATTATCATCAAGTTTCTATTCAGATTTTAGGAAGGCTTTTTTATTTTATTTTTAAAACCCATCTTTGTCTGTAAGAGCTCCCTGTTCAGGCCAGCATGCTGTAATGATTACTGCTGTAAAGGCTTCAGTGGAGATGTGCTCTATTTCATTCTCAATGAGGGTTGATGGCATTTTGAGAGGCTCAGAATATCCTTTGATTACTGTATAAAACAGACTGGGGAAGATGGCAGTGCAGCGTGTGACATAGGAGGGGGCTGCTGCTCCGAGTATTGCTCATCAACTTTCTTTTGTGCCTTTTTTTTTTTTCCTTTTTGTCTGCCATGTCGCAATCACAAATCATGACCATGTTGTGGTTTTGGTCCCATTCCCCATCCTTTCCCTGTTTTGGGATTTGAAGCTTGAGGTTTGCACAGAAAAGGAGCTGTGGCTGCTCCTGTGTTTTGGACAGATGCTGCAGCATATGAGCAGGAGCAGCGCCTTGACCCTTCTCTCCCACAGGGAATTGTTAGAGTAGCTAGGAAATGGTATGTTGTCTCTTCCAGACTATGGGGAATTGGCCTGGTGTTAGAAGGTGCCATTTACTGTAAAATGTCTTGGAGAGTGTGTTAAAAAAGGAGTGACTGAAAGCTAGTCATGGGTGACAGGAAGGATACAGGAGTGAAAGAGATTGAAAGGGAAAGATAGACACATGCAAGCTGTCTCTCTTCCCGCTCTCCTGTCTGTTTGACATTCACAGTGCATTAATACAAAATAATCGGGAAAAAGAATTCATGCATCTTCATTCTTGTGTCCTGCTTAGATTAAATTACATATTGTGCCAGCTGAAGTCTGTTTGCCAACCGTTCTGAAGGTTGCAAGGACAAAGGCTTCTGAGGTCTGGAGGACAGGGGAGGTTTCCAGGGAGAGTTTTTGTTGCCATGTAGCAGGAGAATGCTTTTATTCCCAGTCCAGGTATAGGAGATGAATCTGTGGAAAAGTGTTTTGCTTAGGCTTCCCTGTCAGTGTGCCTGGATACTGAGTTTCGTGGCCACATCGTGCATCTCTTTTTTCATTGGTCTTGCAATCTTTGACTCCTCTACTTGGTGAAGTGTTAGAATGAAAATGTATGATGTATGTCTGGTATTTTCCAGTAACAGCACAGGAAATATCCTGTGTAATATTTATGTATGTTGTTTCCTATACCATTATGCCAAGATTGTTAGGCATATTTTGTTTCTGATATATGCTATTTACTGTTCACAGTCCAGACTAAATTACTCCTGGAAGGCTGTATTCAGATTTGGGCATCTTGCTGCATATGAACTGTTCTAAAAGAGTTTCTAAGTCTGAAAGCAGACAGTTGTTAGGAGAAAAAATTGTGCAAGAGAAAGTTTAAATGACTTACCTGAAGCTATGAAGTAAGTCAGTACTGACCTGGACCTGGGTCACCAGTGAAACGTCCATACTGATTTTGAACAAGTTCAGGGAGGTCTTAAACCCACCATACTGCCAGGACATGATCTGGCACAGCCAGGTGATACAGCAGCCCCTGTGAACTGGGTTAGGGCTCAGGCTGCCTGCAGATCTTGCCTCTCTTCTGACAAACAGTGACCAGGAAAAACTTAGGTGCGGAAAAATCCTTACATGCAGAAAAGACTTATTCCTTGTTTCTTTTTTTGTTTTTTTGTTTGTTTGTTTGTTTGTTTGTTTGTTTTTCTCTCTCTCACTGATCTAAACTGAGTATTTTGTGTCTTGATTGTGGAAGCAGAGACTGGATCAAATGCTTTAGCTAACACAGGATGGTGCTTACATTCTTTTCTATACTTGTGTATCAACATTCAAGTTAAAAAGTTTGCACCCGTTGTGAGAAAGGGCAATGCTAGAAAAGGGATTGGGACTTCATCACTTCCAATAACGATTCATCGATCCCCAATGGAACTTTATGGCCACTGAACTAAGGGCATTGTAAATTATTGCAGAGCTACTGTCCACAGCCTGAATATACTAGTTCTACCTTTTTTGTTGTTGTTGAGTAATAGGCTCCCCTTTCTTCTCACTGGCAAAATGTATGTCCTGTCTTGCTGCATTGTCAGGTGGGCCACGTTGCTGTTTGTGTTCCTGAAATAGGTGGTGTAAGAGACACACACACCCCCCCAACCAGTTTCAGAGGATGTACACCTCCAGCATGCTGTGATTGTTTTTCTGCGTGCTGAAGTGATGCAGGGTGCCAAAAATGACCTGTACCTAATGCCGAGCCATGACACTTGACAGTGGTGCTAATGGGAATTTTTCCTCATAGTCCTAGAGGAAAGTGCCCAGCGGGGAATGAAGTTTTCTTAAGTAGGGTCAGGAGCCCAGGCTGAACAGAAGAAAGAGCATGAGGAGTGCCAGACTTGTGTCAGGTGCTGTGAGCTGTAGGGATGGATATGCTTTAACTGTAATGGCCGTGGGGGGTGTCTAATTTTTTCTTTTTAAATATGGCCCTGCTCTGAGCCGGGGCTAGGACCAGAAATCTCCAGAGGTCTGCAAAGCCTTCTAGCTATTACTATACAAACAGCATTTCATTTCTATTTAACGTTACACAGTGATCTCTTGGTACATGCTTTTTCTTTCCTTTGATTTTCGTCTCAGATGTGTTTGCTGGGGGCTCTCTGAAGCAGGGCAGAGTAAGCTGTTAGTTCTGTGGTCAGAGGGAAGCAGGACTGCTCGTGAGCAGAGGTGGCTGCTCTCTTGGGGTGGTCTTTCCTATTTGAATTTCAGTTCGGATCAGTTGTAAATACCAGGCTGCTCCCTTGAAATGTAGCTGGCGTTTGCTCAGGGCTGGTGGGACAGCTCGGTGTTGTGTGCACTGCCTGCAGCCCCACCAGAGCATCCCGAATGTATTATTCGGATCTATTTGCATAAATCCGCTGTCCTTCTTCCTAGAGAAATGCTGAAATCTTGGTGCTTGCAGCAAGATCTGCTCAGCCTAGTATGTTAGGAGGCTGTGAATGACCCGAGCCTGCCTGCTGACTTGGTTTCAAATCAGGTAAATAGTTTCTAGGGGAAGGAGGAAAGTGAGTTATCTGTGGGAGCACACAGCCCAGGACTGAAGTGGGACAAAGAAGTGTTGCAGAGCTTGATCAAAACAGATAACCACTGAGTTGCCTGAAGCATAGACCATGAGATGCCCCTGAACAGGACATGTGAGGAACATGCCAGTGAGAAGGTGGGAGGGCTTTACTCCTGCTTTATGGTTTGGTGCTTTTTGCGTACGAGAACAGAAGGAGAGTAAAAGGGAATTGAGTTTTCACGTGGATAGGAGCAGTATCTGAGTGGGTTCAGACGTGTGTGTCTGTGTGTACACTGATGTTGGAAGAGCCTTGCCTTTAGTAAAGACAAATCTTTCAGTCCCATGAGCTTAGCAGGTTGCTTAAGACGAAGGAACAGTAACAACTATGCAACCCTATCAAATGTGTGTGCACGTCTCGGTGGGTGACAAGAAAGACCGGCTCTGCACCAGCGAAGGTGCTGTTGGGAGACTGTGCTAGCAAGCAAAGCATGGGGGTACCAGATCCTACTGTAAAATAGTTTTATTTATTTTCTATTTGGTGACAGTCATGTGCCACCCATAGTCCCACAGCAACATCCCATCACCGGGTACCTTCAGCATTTTTTCCGCCAGAAATCTGCTGTGGGTGCGGCTTTGAAGGCAGCTGTGGTCACCATAGGGCTGATGTGAGATGAGCTGTAGTGCAGGCAGGGGGAGGACCACAGCTCTGGGTGCCATACTGCAGGCACGACGCTAGACTCAAATGAAAAGAGACAAGGCAGAGGCATATTCACACAACTACATAAATATGAGCAGCAGGACCCGGTGAGGCTTTGATTTCATTACAGTTTAACATGCAGACAGAAAATATTATATCCCTGCTATAAAAGAGGAGATACTTACCTTTGGGAGATTTTAGAAGCAAGGAATTGGAAAATGAAATTAATGAATAGAAAGCAATAACACAGGCCAATATTCACAAAAGTGTTATTTACCTCTCTCTTATCAAGGCTCATTTTACACAAACGTTAGCAGTTATAATAGCTGATATGCGACTGGTACTTAATACCAAAGGTCCTCTAAAAAGGCTTTAGGGACATTTGCTTGTTTTTTATCTTTTCTCCCTGATGGCATGTTTGTGCCTAAATTTCAATCATGTGGTATAAAGAATGAAATTTCAGGCATTTCTAGTTAGGGCTGCTCATGGGCAGTTAAAAGGCTGGGCTCCTTCTGGAGGATGCTGAGGAGTTTAAATGTCAATGGATTTGTGCACTCCAGAGCTGATGAGTGTAATGTAATGGATATTACACTATCAGAAGGGGGTGATTACTCATTTATTATTTTTTTTTTTAATATGCAAGTTGAGACTTTTTAAGTTGGCTTATGTAGTGAGGTCTTTGAGCAACCAGCCTCTGTCCATCTCAACAACCTAGAGATCTCAGTCATTCAGGTCACGATTTCAGGTTCAGAACTCCAGAACCTTAGATGATCTCAGTAAAGCAACATCAGCTCTTTTTTTTTCAAGATAGTATTTAAGATGCGAAAACAACACCAAAAAAAATAATCAACAAAGTAAATTGGAATACACATATAAATCAAGCTATTTAAGTTTTACTTGGTAAGGTCCAAATGTATTTTTTGGTCCCAGTGGGATTCATGGCCTGACCAATAAGAGTTGGCTGGGGCTTTCAGCAGTTATCTTGGAAGTTTACAAAATGACAACATCACTTTGCAATTAGCAGGCAATTTAAAGACATTTAAACAATTACATCACATTTTCAGCCCCACTAATTGGCACCACAGCTGTTTTCTTTGCCTCCTTTTTTTGGAACAGTGGCCACAGGGTATCAAACCATGGTGAAAAACAGTAAAGAATTTAAAAAGTGTGCAGACACTCATGGTTTGGTGAAGAGCCAAGCTGTAAGGTTCTGTGTTAAGGGTGTTGCAAGACAGCTACATTTAGTACAGAGTTAAAGGGGAGGCATGAAGTAAATACCAATTCTGTGATCTTAGTTGGCAGGTCACTGACTGGGAAGGGTCTTGTCAGCAAAAATAGCAATAAATGCATTAATGCTAATCCACTCTCTCCTGACGTCTTTGGGGCAGGGCTATTCTGAGAGGGCCTGTTATTATGTTGTTAGAGTTGCATAGTATGTGTTTAAGTGTTAGAGTCAAGGCCAAGAAGATCTAAAGATAGGATGGTGGGTTTAGCTTTTTGTGAAGAGGGTGGAGCAAAGCATGCCCACCGATAGATAGTGTAGCCATACTAGAACTGCGGGGTTTTAAGTTGCTATTCATCTAAACATTTGCTGACAGAGGAGCATAGCCCTGGGTACTGAAGTTAAGCCTGCTGGCAAAGTATTTCCTTTTCTAAGTTACCTTTAAGAGATCACTGTGGGCTGTGAACCAGAAGTAGTTTGAGACCGCTCTCCCCCTACTCATCCAGAGTCAATGAACCACAAGTTGAAACTCATGGGAGCACCTCTGTGAAAACAGAAAGATGTAGATTAAAGGTGTGTAGCGTTGTACCAAATAGAACAGGAGTGGTTACAGCACTTTAGTGCATGTGAAAGGTGGGTAGCAGCGAACTCCGATCCCCTGCCCGTAATCCTGCCAGCCAGCCCTGGGACCTGTGCACGGAGCCCTCGGAGCTCCCGCTGGCTGCACAAAGCTCAGCTCAGCCAGTCGTGCCAAGGGAGGACCGGTGGCTGCTCGGCTGCCTCTGCGCCACCCAAGCCAGGCCTGCCCTCGGCCATTCAGTTCAAGAGCGATTCGAGTTCAGCTCCAGCACCTAGAGAAGCTGGTGTTTCGGTGCTTTCAGACTATCTTTCGTTCTTGTGCCTCCTTATTTCTCCCTGTCACGTTTTGGTCTTTCTTGCTACCAACCTTCCTACTCAGCCGTTGGTCACATGCCAACCTTTTCTCCCTCCCTGCACCTCACAGTCTCTCTCACTTGCCATTGCCCTCTGTTCCTTTTCAAGCCACCGTTCCCTGGCTCCTGACCACCCCTGCTGCCAGCTCTTCCAGCATCACTTTCCTTGCAAGCCTCTCGACAAATCTGCAGTCTGCTCAGACTGCCGTTTCCTCCTCCTCCTCCCCCAGGCACAGGCACTGGCAGGGGATTCGCTGAGGCCATGGGATAGATCCTCTCCTGTGTTTCCTTCCAGCACCTAGTTTCTCTGAGGAAAAACAACTACAGAGAGAGTCCTGCCAATGGAGAGCCTTGCCAATGGACGGTGCAGATAGACAATTCAGCTAACAATTTTCCTGCGCTTTTGTAATTTGCAACCTGGAGGCTTTTTTAGGTCATAACTCATAACTTGGCTAAATATGGATGAATTTTCATGGGGATGGACAAAATCTCTAATGATGGCTCATCACATTTACACCTCAAATACGTGGGGTAGATCTGAGTAACAAAGTGGCTGCAGGGTTATTTCAAACAGAAATAAATGGGTATATTTTTGATTACCGGAAAAGGGTCTTCAGACAGACAGCATGCACTGTAAAAAAGTTTATATTTGTAAAGTTTTTCCTGATGCAGGTATTTTGCTTAAACACAAAACATTCCTTTATAAAGTAGATATTTGATAGTGACTGTCATCTCCATCGTGATGTTTTGGCAAGAAGTTTGTAAGGGAAAGCTTGACTGTACAACGATGTGAGGATGCGTGTTGTCTTCTCTTTTAGTTTTGGTAGGTTTCTTGGTGTTAATATGTTTTTGAAACAGATTTTGATGGATGAGATACTTTCTAAATTAGAGTGTTCTTGGGGTGATTAGACTTCTTTCCAGAGGCGGTGGGGTCTTCCTTCTAATTTATCTCAAGTTCAGACTTTCTTTTTTCAAACACTGACTTTTTCTCAGCCCACAACTTGGAGATACGGGAAGTTTTTGAAACAAAATGGGAAACAAAGCAGCTATGAAGAACTGATCTTGTAGTCTCAAAAATAACATTTTGGCAATAGAAAACCACATGAAAAATAAAGGGTTCTTTGTTTTATTTTTCTTTTCCTCCGAAAATCAGCATTTCCTCAATGAAAAACAGGCTGGTTTTGAGTACCACTAATAGATATAAATGCAGCTGCTGTGCTGCTGATGTTACAGCAGTTCAGGGTTCCCAGGGCAGTGTGAGAACTTTCTGGAAACCAGTATCAACATGAAGGTTCTGCACAGATACTCCAGAGTTCTCGGTAAAACCCCTTAGCCTGTGATACAGAGGTAACATTAGAAGGGTGGTGTATGTTGAGAGCAGGACTGTGGCACATTGGAGTCTTGATATCCAGGAGCTGCTGTGCTATTTGGGTTTACCAAAGCTCAGGGGCTGTTTTTCCTGTGACGCTTAAGCTAGCTGTGACAGCCTAATGACAGCCCTGCACCCTCCTGCTCTCCCGGGTATTCCTCTCCTGCTTTGTCCCTGGGAAAGGAAGCCTTGGCCTGGAGCTAGACGCCTTCTGCACTTCTCCTGCCCTGTATTTCCTCTGAAGTTGAGTGCACTGTCTGTCATTCTTGCTGTCCAATCTGCCTGTCCAAACATTTGAGGCGAGACATTTGCAGGATACACAGCTCACAGCAGGTGTAACGTGGCACTTGCCCTTACCCGGCAGGAGAACTCAGTAGCCCTCCCTGAGACTGCTGAGGCACACAGCCCGTTGATGTTGGTGAGACGTTTGCCACGCCTGAATTCTTTGAATTTTGGATTCAGTTAGAAAATCTAACTGATGTGCATGTTTCTCCCCACTAGCTCATACAGCTCATGTGACTTGTTTCATTCATGTGACCGCTTATTATGTATCCATCATTCCATTTTTCTTTCCTATTAGAGTGAAATTGGACACAGCCCTCCTCCTGCCTACACCCCTATGTCAGGAGTAAGTATTTCACATTCAACCTTCATCCTTTAGGTTTTCCTCCTTTCTTCACTACGTATTTTCTGTTTCAAACCCCTTTTTTCCCTGCATAAATGGCCCAAAACCCAACAGTGAATGAATTGTGCCTATAAGCAATCAAATAGTCAAGATCTCTACGCTCAGCCTGGATCCATGTGCGAGCTTTATGGACCCACACCCAAAATCCTGCCAACTGCCAACTTTTCTTGAAAAAGCGTTTAGGTAACAGGCTTGGATGAATCTGTACATTTTTCCTTCCTATTTATAGGTCATGATGTCGAAATTTCCTTGCACGCCCTTGCTGTCAAGCAAAATGGTAGGTTGAGTCGAGCCACTGAGTTGAGGTACCAATACAAACAGAGTTCACCAGCCTGAAGTGCACTACCCGATGGAATTACATAGTGTTTGGGTGACCGTGTGGTTGTCACTGCAGGACACCCTAAAAGTAGCCCTCCCCCACCCCGAAATAAACACAGTTCAGAGATGTTACGTCCTCTATTCCCAGTCCCCTTTGCAAAAGGAGATTTCCCTAACGTGAGGTTTAAGGGTTTTGTTCAGAAATGCAGGGAGATTGCCAAAGCGGACATACCGTGTTTGTGTCTTACAGCTGTGTGTATCCAACCTCCACCTGTCTAGGGAGGAGACAAGCTTTCCTGCCCCATTCCTAGCCCTGTTTCCAGCCCTGAGCAGCCAGCTTGCTTCCCCGCTCCCCTCGCTTCCCCGATGGTGCCTCCCTGGGAGGGGAAGCTGGCTCAGCACCGCTGGGCAGACGGATGCTTTGCCAGTCCACAGCAGAGCCTGCGCTGCTGCTGATCCCGCAGCGCCGGGAACGCAGTAGTCTGCAGGATGGGCAAGGCTTCACCTGCCCGGTGAAATGCATCACTGAGCAAACGTGGCAGGAAGGGCACAGGAGCCACAGAGATGACTTGTTGTTGAATCTTCTCCCTTCGGAGCCTCCTTTCTCATGCTGCCTTTTCTTTTCCAACAGAACCAGTTTGTGTATAGAGATGGTGGCTACGCTGCAGAAGTGCCGATGCCGTACAGAGCTCCTGGCTGCATAATACCAGAAGCCCCAGTTGCTCAAGGGGCCACGGCAGAGATCTTTGAAGATACTTGCTGTAATGGCACACTACGGAAACAAGCGGCAACCCTGGCAAAAGAGGACAGCAGCACCCAGAGGTACAGCGCTGATCCCACGGTCTTCATACCCGAGCGGGTCGTCCGGGGAGAGCTGGATGAGGACGGGTACATGACGCCGATGCGAGACAAACCTAAAACAGGTAAAAAATTGCCTTTCCAGAGAAGCCCCCGGTCTAGTCTGACTGCATTTCTCTCTTTTTCTACATCGGCAGCTGTTCACCAAAAATGGCTTTATTGAGTAACCCAGCAAGCTTGAAACATTCTGACTAGGTTAATATTTCTTTACATGGGGATTCGTTTTTCTTTGCTTAATTTTCTACTTAGAAAAATCTGTCAAGTTTGGTAATTCCCCCTTTTCTTTGTGAGAAATAAGGAGAGGAATGAAAAAAAAGCCAAACCCCCTTCTTATCCAAACACAAATCTTCAGTTATTTTCAAGAAAAGGATCTGTCTTTGGCCAGCTGTAGTCTCCACTTTGCTTTGTTTATTGATCTTCTTTATCTTCATGGCATTGTGCTTGGTAAATGTCATGTTGAACATATCACAGAACCGATACACGCAGTTGACATTTCATACCCAAGAGAAGTTTAGGATTGAAAGAACAAGATGTGCTTCAGAGACACCATCACTGCAAGGTGAAGTTTGCCTAGATCTGTGCCAGCTCAGAGTGCTACACTTCACAGTTTGCCGTCATTCGTTTCTTCCTTTTTAAATAGTGACAACAGTCATTCAGTTCTAAGGGGATGTGTCATTAGTCATTTGCTTTCAAACCTTTGCCTTTGCTTTGAAGAAATTAATTAATGCAAATGTAAATGCCAAGTAACTACTGTGTTTGCTAAGAATTTGGAAGCCACTTACCCTTTGTGTTACATGGTGGGAATGGAGGGAGCCCTGGGGCATGACCCACAGCAGTAGCAATCGTGGGAGCGCACTCGTGCTCCTGCACGTCGGCAACCCCCCTTGCAGTAAGGGATTTGATGCTGTGAGTTGGCTTCAGTGTGAGCCCACACCTACATTCATGGACAGGTTCACCCCGGGGGTTTCCTCAGAGTGCTGCAGAAACCTAGCCCTTCAGAGGGGCTGCCTGAGCCCTCGGGGCCGCAGTAGCAGCAGCTCAGGAGAAAGCACCTCCTTCCCTTCTCCCTGGGCACAGACACAGGGATGTCACCGTGTGGCCGCAATGCTGCGTGCTCTCTGTCAGCTGTGGGGTTCAAATGAAAGCACTGCTTGGCTGTCATCCCTAAATAAAACATGTTCCCACTGTGCTTTTGGTACGGGCGCATGTGCCTGTTCAGCTCGCTTCAGCGAAGTTCTAGCTCCGCGTTCAGAGGTACTCGCTAAGTCCTGAACTTTTGCATTGAATAGTTTTGGCCCCATCCTGGATAAAAACAGAGCTGAAGCGAAGACTACAGCCACCCTCTTAAAACAGCCAGGGGCCTGTTTCCTTGCCGGCAGGGCTCTGTGTGGAGGTGTCTCTGGAGACCGTGACCAGAGCCGTGCCACTGGAAGCGGCACAGGCAGGCTGAGAGGCCCTGCCCTTCGCTAGCGGCGCTGGCTTGGGGACCCTGTTTTGTGAGGAACCTCCAGGCCGTGAGATGAAAGGCAGAACTAATACTGGAAGTGGGTTTGATCTGATGATTTGCAGCCTTGAGTGAACTGGTAGCTTTTGACAGATCTTGCTGCAGGGGTCCCACCCCCAGTCACTCTTGCCCCCGGCTCATCTCCAAGCCATTCCCTTTGCAGCCCAGTCGCAGTGTCAGCGACCCCCCCCCACCACCCACCCAGGCTGACTGGCTTTCTGTTTCACCGCGAGACCTCGCTATACCCAGAGCAAGGCAGGACGTGACTCTCAACAAATCCATTGCTCCATGGCTCAGTCGCCTGTGTGTGACCATGAGAGACACCTTACTCTGCATGCATTTGTAACCCAGGACAGCCAATCCCTTTACGTTTCTCTTCCCTCCCCATCTCCTGTCTAGCTCTCCATGCAAACTCCGTATGCCTTAAAAACTTTCTGCGATTCAGCTACAATTTTTTGTGGTGTTAATCCACAGAAAATGATTAGAATCAACTGTAGCCTGTTCCAAGTCCTTCTTTTGGAGATGATGTTAGGCTCTCTTATACCCTTCCCAGGGCTCATTTGAATCATTTTTTTCATCATGCTTTGAGGCCCTCTGTCCTTCAGGGATGGAAGGTTTTTAATCAGGCCAATTGTTCTGTTAGAAGTGAAGCTGTCTTAGAACTTAGCCCTTGGGGATGGGTTTTGTGCAGAGAGGCTTGACTAAGATTTCTGTAGAGCTTTCTGGATCGAAAGATGGCAGAGCAGAGGGTTTGGCAGAGATGTCCAAGGTTGCACAGGGTCAGCAGCAGAGGCAGGGGTCGCGCGGCGTGTTTGGGTCTGTAGATCATACACCGAGAGGGAGTCCAGGATCAAGCAACGCACACGGGCTATGGCTCAGCAAGAGCTGTGGTTGAGTTTGCCCATATGTTTGATGAGTCGCTTCATCTTCTTTTTAACCCATATTGTCTGTTTAGGTTGTAAATTCTTCACTGTTAGCAAGGGTGTGTTCAACGTAGTCAGCACCTGATCTCATTTGGAATTCTAGGAATGGCTGGGGTGGAGGACGCACAAGTCCAAGTACTGCTTCTGGTATGGCCTAGTAGTAATGCACTCACGATGGATTACGTCCTCTCTGTGCTGATTCTTTTTTTATCTTCCCTTAGATTACCTAAACCCGGTGGAAGAGAACCCATTTGTTTCCCGACGAAAGAACGGAGATCTCCAAGCCGTGGACAACCCAGAGTATCACAACGCTCCAAACGGGCAGCCCAAAGCAGAGGATGAGTACGTGAACGAGCCATTGTACCTCAACACTTTTGCAAACACCTTGGAAAATGCTGAGTACCTGAAGAACAATTTGCCGGAGAAAGCCAAGAAGGCCTTTGACAACCCGGACTACTGGAACCACAGCTTGCCCCCACGAAGCACCCTCCAGCACCCGGACTACCTGCAAGAATACAGCACAAAATACTTTTACAAACAGAATGGACGGATCCGGCCCATTGTGGCAGAGAATCCTGAATACCTCTCCGAGTTCTCCCTGAAGCCTGGCACTGTGCTGCCCCCGCCGCCCTACAGACACCGAAATACAGTGGTGTAGTGACCATGGTCTTACAGAAGTGGAAAGGCAACCCCTTCTAGCTGCCTCACTCTTTCTCTCTCGCTCTCCTTTTCCCTCTCTCCCCTCCCTCTCTCCCTTTCTCCCCTGAGCTTCCTCTTCTTGCCAGTTCACTCATTTTTGATACTTCCAAGTGAAAGGATGTCTTGGAGTCAATAGCAGATTGGGTTGGGAACCTGGAAGGAAGGAAGGAAAGAGACTGGAAGAAGGTGTGTACAACCTGGCATTTTTCACTTTCCGCAGATCTGGAGGGTCGGACGGTCAGAGAAGCCAGACAGTACCAGTACAGGCCAGTGCTGTGTTGCCTGCTGTTGTAGTTCTCGGTGGCTCAGCCCAGACGCTGCAGGGAAAGCCAGAGATAGGCTGGTTCTTTCAGCAGGAACTGATGAGAGTCTGTACAGCATTCCTGGAAATCTCAATGCAGTTTCCATTGGGGGGAAAAAGGACAATTTTTATATCATGTGTGATAGCATAGTAATTGAGATTGAGAATCCAATTTCTTTCTCTAACACTTTCTATCCCAGCAACTGAAAATGGCTAACCTGGCTTCTCATAATCATCCAGCTCTTCATCGTGGCTTTCCAAGAAATGATGATGTGAACTCTACTATATGGCTAAACCCTTTTTCTGAGCCACACCTTGATTTTGTGCCAATTCCTAACCACAGAGACTCCCGTTCAGATCTGGTACCCGACACGACCATTTTTGTATGTGTGCCAACATGACAAACACTTTAAACGCGAAAACCCTTTCAGAAGAGAGCAACAAAACCATGCCTCCAACACGTTCTTTTTGAAACTAAAAGGCCAAGAAACCAAGATTTGTATGCAAAAGGCTTTGCTTCCCTGTTTTATACCTGCTGACTATAAATACATAAAAAGCCCTAAGCAAATTCTTCCCTCTTTTTTCTTCTTTGTGATCACGAAGGGAGTCGGGGATGCTGTCAGGCAACACTGAGGACAAGATGGAGAACTGGAGAGTTTGATATGGGTCGTGAAGTCTGCTGGTGTTCTGTGGGGTGGTGGTGGGAAGGGTCCTTTAAACTGGAAGACAGACACTGGACTGGAGAAAACGCACATAGCGGTTCACTGGAAAGTTAGTTTGCACTTAAGCTCCGATTTTATTTGAACTGTTTTCTGGATTTTGAATGAAGCAATATGGAAGTGACCAGCAAAATACAAAATAATAATTTTAAATTAAAAAAAAAAAAAAAAAAAAAAAAAAAAAAAAGAATTCTATGTAAGGGATGACTGTGGAAATGCCAAAATGAAGCAAATCAAGTCTTTGGAACAATGTCTACCAGTTCTGAGGGGCCATTGCATTGACTGCTTCAGAGAATACAGTGACAGAGCAACCAGCTCTTACTGCTGCCGCGTGAAGGACAGCAGAGCAAGCCTTGAAAGGGATCGGAGGAGACAAATGTCTTGCTCTGGCTTGCAGCAGTATGGAATATTTTTTCTAAAAGGAGGATTACTCTGGCACAGAAGGTGGCGCATACGAGGTTTGAGAAGTCAAAATGTGCATGACTCACAGAGCTTTCTGTCAAAAATGTAAATAAGTATGAGTCAGTCTCCTTGCACTTAGTTCTGCTTTCATGAACCTCAATTTTTAGGTAGACACTCCCACCCCACCCCCCAGCCTGTTCCTCTTTGGAAATACCTTTCAGCCAGAGTTCTGGACGTTTTTAGCAACCTGAGGCGGATGGAGCTGGGAAGGGAGGCGTAAGGGCCAGAGACACTCCTGACACGCCGAGACCCGTGTGTGTAAGAGCATTTGTGTACCTAGTTCCCACCGAAAATCTTAAGGAACTATGAAGTACCTTTGAAGATCTGCCTATGTTTCTGTCCATCGAGGCTCTTAAAGGGGAAGAAAATACCTGATGGGCGGCAGTCTTAGGTGGTACAACAGTATCTCAGTTTATGCGCTTCAGTACTGTTAAAGTCGAGATCTTTGGGGTGACCTAACCTGGCAAGGAAACCAGCAACAACCAGTGGTCTGGAAATGGCATCAAGCTCCCCCAGAATCCCCCCGTCTGAACAGCTTGCCACCTTGAACAGTAGGGAAGCAGAGGAAGAAGTAAGAAACAAGCAATAGTTACCCAGCTCTTGGTGGTTGAGGGTCGGCTTGACAAAGGTATGAAGAGATTTCAAACCTGGGTTGGTGATTACACCTGTAGATGGGAAACAAATTGTGTATGATCACGAGGTCAAGGTCTGTTCAGCCAACAGCTTGTTTCTGCATCAGGTGTGTTGAGGCCAGTGCGAACCAGCTGCGGGGTGGATATTAACCTTGTAAACAGAGTACGTAGCTGAAGAGTCTGAAAAGAGCAAGACAAGTACAGGCCTTTGAAGCAACAAAAAGGAGATGTTGGGTCAGGGGGTACCGAGGTGGTGGCAGAACAAAATGACCGGCAGACCGCTGCCGTGGGGTGGACGGTTACAGACACGTCAGGCGTCCGAGGGGCCTGGCCTCTTCCCGCTGCCCTCCCGCAACGCCCCGGGGTCTTGGCAGGGGCTGGGGGCGCGGCGGGCTGGCACGAGGTCCTGGAGCCGCCGCGCCAGGGAAGGTTTGCCGGCGGTCGTGCTCACAGGGTGTCATCTGAAGCCCGGGCAAAGGTCTGCCGGGTTGGGACGCAACTGCCGAGCTGCCCGGAGACAGAGACCGGCACAGGAGCCTGGATGTCCTGCTCCAGCGCAGCAGCAGCAGCAGCTCGGGTTGCGTGGGTGGGTGGAGAAAGGGGTGGATTTGTCCCTGAACGGGTCTTGTAACAGAGTAACTCCTAATGGAGAAAAAAGGAAAAGAAAATCCTGGTACAGCCTAGGCGTTTGAGTTGAAGGAGGTGCACTCAAAGGCTGCTGGGGCAGAAGCATGCACACCCCCAGACCCCGGGTGGGGTGGTGCTGGGATGTAGCTGCTCGCAGGAGGTGAGGCCTGTTTGTTTCTCTGGTAATTCAGTAGTACCGGTGTTGGAAACAAGCCCATCAAATAATCACAATGTAAATAATTGTGTTTTTTAACAATTTAACATTTTCTTTCTTACAAAACTTGAATTATTTATTCATTTTCATTGTTGACTGTGGGTGTGATATACTCTAGTAAGTAGTGTGGAGATGCAGAGGTTCCTTGAAGTGAGGCAGCGCGAAGGCCAGGGCAGAAGCCGCCGGGCTCCACGACGCAGCCGTGCCAGCTGTGCCGCGAGTAGCAGAGGGCAAACAGGGTTCCTGAACACCATAATGCGTGAGGATAGGAAACTCAACAGGCTGCAGCTTCACCAGTGGGCTCTTTTTTTTTGTCGTTTTTGAAACTGAGCTGGGGGTTGGAGCCGCCGTTGCCAGCAGCAGCCCCCGCCTCTCCCGCTGGGCCGGCCCCGCCGCTGCCTTCGCCCCGGTTGGGACGGCGGCGCTGCGGACACGGGCCCTGGGCTTGCGCGCTTCCTCAGGCACAGCCATGCCTCTCAGCTACTGCGGCAGATTTTTGTGTTACTGACAAATTTTAGCCATGGTTAAAGGAAAAAAAAAAAAAAAAAAAAAAAGAGGCAGAGCTGCTTGGCTGCCTTAATCTGATCAGCGGAAATCCCTGGCTGGCCCTAACTCCCACATTTGCCTTAGTGAGTGTAGCTGCTGGCTCGGTGAAAGAAGTTGGGCAAATGTACGTGGTAAAGTCATGGCAAATGTTCTACTGTATTAAGTTGTAAAGATGAGGGTCAGTTTTTTTAAGGAGTAATTACAGGCTTTGAGGAAAAACAGATACTCGGGCACACAAAATGCATTTTGTCAGCACAGATCAGTAGGTGAGAGCATCAGCCAGAAGTATTTTATCTGGGTATAATTAATTTGCTAGTTCTACAATGGTATCTGTACACAGCACTGTCAGGTTTTATGGATTTTATAATGTGGTCTCCCTATTTGTAAATGTTTTCCTTTCCCTTATCGTAGCCTGCATGACGGAAGAGCAGTGACTAACTTTTCAAGAACAGATACCCGAGTGTGTATCAGCCCTTGTCCAGGGCACAAAGCAACTTGCTAAATGAAAGAGAACAACAGCTTATTTTTTCCTGTCCTCTTTCAGCGATAATTGTCTTAGATGTTGTTATCTACCTGGGGGTTATTTCAGACAGGTGTAGATGCTGGGTCTGATTGACTTGCTGTAACATAATTGACTGAAACCAACTACTTTTAAGCTTCCTCCTTCAGCTCTTCTCAAATTGTTCCTTTTCTGCAAAATAGCCAGGAGGGATCTCACGTGGCCGTTTGCTCGCATGTAGCGGAGTGTTTACAGCTTGCTTTCAAACAGGTCGTCTCTCACAGGTAGCGAGCGGTGGAAGCAAATCCGAGCGACTATCAGCAGTAGGAGCCACCGTGCGGGGCTGCTTCAGGGACCTTAAGCTCAGCCCTGAAATCCTGTCCTGTGTACAAAGAAACGTGGTGTCACCCGTGGTTGTACCACTTATTTAGTAGAAAACGCATTTCTTGACTGCAGGAACTGTACGCAGTGGTCTCACTCCGGTGATTTCCTGCGTTAGTGGGGCAGTGCCTGTCCCTTCGTGGCGCAGAGCTGCGAGCCCAGCGCGGGCGTGGGAAGGGCGCTGGCCCCCTGCGTGTGCCGCCGCTCCCGTAGCCCGGGGAGGGAGCTCTAGGGGAGCGTCCCCCGGCCTCAGCCACCACCGGCCCCGAAGCAAAGGAAAAGGCAACCCTGAGAGACCAGCGTGGCCCTGACTCTCTGTGGATCCATTCTTCCCATAGCTATGGAGCGAGCTGGGCGCTGCGGGTGAAAAGCACTAGCTGTGAGGTAAGTCAGCCTAGAAATGCAGCTCGGGGTTGGGGTTTTTTTGAGGATAGATCTGTATGAGAAACTCAGATTTCAAAGAAAAAGTTATTTATTTTTCCCCCTGGAGTGTCTGTGTTAGGTGTCCTGCATCATGGAGGCAGCTAAAGGAATGGAGGGACGGTTTGGGCTCCTTTATTTATACCACCCGGGAGATGAGGAGTCTTTGGCACAAGTCAGGATTAGGCTGTTGGTCACGTAGCTCCCCGGGGTAACTGGAGAACTCCGGGCGAGCCGTGCGCGCCCCAGGCAGGCGTTACAGCAAGGGTAGCACCCACGGCAGCACCCGTGGGCCCCCGCAGGCTCTGTGTGCCGACCCTTCCGGGGGAGGGAATGGGAGGAGCACAAGTGCCCCAGGGACAGAGGGCGGGGCCGTGGCTCGCTCGTTGGCTTTGCACAAGCGCCGTATCGGGGCTTCCACCCCCCCTTTGCCAGCGACATTTCGGAACGTTGAGCTCAGGTGGGTGTTGACCTGCTCTGGAGGCTTTGGGGGAGACTGGTGGAACAGAGGCTTTAGTGTGAACCAGGGCCGGACCTCGGGTTATCAGGCGCCTCTTTGGCTCTTGAAGAGCACCTCAAAGGGGACAGTATCACTTTGAGTTCCCTTCGGCAAAGGTTTGCGGCAGCTGGGGTCTGCCTCTGGGTTTGGACACCGCAGGGCACCTTTTGGGGGGAGCTTGTGGGTGCTGGGGTCTGCGCCGACGAGCCAGGGAAAAGTGCGAGGGGGAAACCGGAGAACGTTGCCGCCGTTAGGAGACAAGAGGAGTCAGAGCTGCTTTTTTTTTTTTTTTTTTTTTCCTTTTTTATTATTTAAGAGCGTGCTTTGTGGACCTTGGTAGAGAGGGGCTTTAAGGGGCGATTTGTAAGGTGTTACGCAGCGCGAGTAATTACGTCCCAGTTCTCCCCACCCCAAAAGCCATGAACTCGTGCTCCAGCCGTGTGGTGGATGAGACCCCCGGGTCCCACACGGCACCCTCGTGGAGCCCTGCCCGGCCTTCGAGCCCTCTTAGGGAGAAAACACTGTATTGTCCATAGCACTCCGAAGACTAAACCCTTTTGGGATAACCACAGTAATAAACTGTGAATGGTATTTTATAAGTGTAGATATGTATGCCATTCTTTTGAGGTAAGGTACTATGACATATGTAGCATAAACTGGTACTGCTGTTAAATGGGTCGATTATTAACTGAGCAGCTGTGTAAGGGGTAGCTAACTTTGAATGCACTAAACCACTGTTCCTTTGAAAACGGGGACTGACGGTAGTTGCTGGGGACTTGTCTTTTTATGGTGGGGTATGTTAAGAGAAAAATGCAGGTCACTGAAAACACGTAATTTTTTACAGCATTTTAATGTCGGAAAACGGTATGCATTCGATACATTATTCACAATGGTTTTGATCCCTTTTTTTGCCCAGTTTATTGTAAAATTTCCCCAACATCGTTAGCTGGAATTTCTAAAGAGGCAGCAGCCCTGACATAGGGAGGGGAAACGGAGGGGAGAAAGAAATCTCTTTCGGAAAACAGAGATAGCCAAACTGTATTCCCTGAACTGGCGGTCTTGACCTATCGATTTTTCCTTTTCTGATGAGGCTCAGATTCCCAGGCCCGGAGGGTGACACTACTGTCCCCTCAAAATCAGAGGCCGAGCCCCATCGGGGAGGCGACGCAGGGACAGGGGCGAGCTGCTGCGAGACGCCCCGTGCGCGGCGCGGGGCTGGGCCAGAGCAGCAGGGCGGGGAGGGTCTGGGGTTTAGCCAATTCTCCGTGTTCTCAAAGTGCAGAGAGACAAAACAACAATACTTCTGCCTTACGAAGTACCTTCAGGAGAAAAGAAGCATCAGCATGTTGGGGAAGACGCTCATTTCTTGCAAAGTGATGCATTCAGAGTTAGCTGCCTTTCTGAAAACAAAAAGTAAAAAAAAAAAAAAAAATACAAAAACTACTGTATGTTACTTTGAAAATGTGAATAGTATTTTTATAGCTTGTTAAAGACACAGCTAGTTGCATTTGTAAATAAGGATAATGTTGCTTTTATTTTCCTTGTGGACACCATTATTTGGAACATAATTGTCCTTAGGGTTGATTTGTATATAGGTAATTTGCTTGTGATTTAAGCCGCTCCTCCCCTTTTCTTTCTCTCCCTTCCCACCCTCTGGTTTTGGTTAGAAGTACCATTTTTGGCATTCTGTGTGATTCTGTGTTTTAGCACTATTGTGGTGTGTTCAGACTTTCTGCACTTGCTTACACAGTAGGGTATGCCAATTGTGTGTGGCGTAATGTTACTTTAACCTTTTGTTTCTCATATTTTAGCTATCGAGAATTATGCACTGTTAAAATACTTACTGACCTGGGTTAATATTACGTACATATTTTAGCATAATTTCCCTTCTTTTCATGGTTTCTCGTTCTTTCTTTTTTTCCTTCCCTCCCCTTTCGTCTTGTTTGGAGGCTGGGGAGAACCCTGTGGATCTTTCCTTCCTGTGGTTATATTTTCCACACCTCTGTGCTGTCCTGATTTTCTCCTCATGCTCCTCGGGGTAGAGCTGTATCTGTTAGTTACGGCAAATGTGGACTGTGGCCCACCTTGCATCAACCCACGGTCATCCCAGCTGAAGAATTTGAAAAGTGTTCTGCCTTTTTGTTATACGAATCTGTCAGAAATCTATTTTTAATTTAATATAAATGAAATTAAATAAAATCTGAAGGAAAGTGGGTGTGTGAGTGGTATTTCTGTGCAGGGGTGTGTACACACACACGTACACAGACACACAGACTAGACAGACAGACACACAGAGACAGACACACACACAGACAGACACAGAGACAGAGACAGAAACAGAAACACAGAGATGGACACACAGACAGAGACACACACAGAGACAGACAGATGGACACACACAGATGGACACAGACAGACAGACACACAACAGAGACACACAGATGGACACAGCCAGCCAGCCACAAAAACAGACACACAGAGACAGACAGACACAAACACAGAGATGGACACACAGACAGAAACAGAAACACAGAGATGGATACACAGACAGAAACACAGACACACACAGACAGACAGATGGACACACACAGATGGACACAGAGAGACAGACACACAAACAGAGACAGACAGATGGACACAGCCAGCCACAAACACAGACACGCAGACATAGAGACAGACAGACACAAACACAGAGATGGACACACAGACAGACACAGAGAGACAGAAACAGAAACACAGAGATGGACACAGAAATACAGACAGACAGAGACAGACAGACACACACGGAGACAGACAGATGGACACAGACAGACAGCCACAAACACAGACACACAGAGATGGACACACAGACACAGACAGAAACACAGACACACACAGAGACAGACAGATGGACACAGCCAGCCACAGACACACAGAGACAGAGACAGATGGACACACACAGAGACAGACACACACGGAGACAGACGGATGGACACAGCCAGCCAGCCACAGACATGCAGAGATAGAGACACACAGAGACAAACACAGAGATGGACACACAGACAGACAGACACCCACAGACAGACAGACGGACACACGCAGATGGACACAGAGAGACAGACACACAACAGAGACAGACGGACACACACAAACAGAGACAGACAGATGGACACAGCCAGCCACAAACACAGACACGCAGACATAGAGACAGACACACAGAGACAGACAGACACAAACACAGAGATGGACACACAGACACAGACAGGCACAGAGAGACAGAAACACAGAGATGGACACACAGACACACACACATGCTAACACAGACACAGAACAGAGACAGACGGACACACATGCACAGAGAGAGAGACACACAGACACGCACAGAGACAGATGGACACACACAAACACACTCTGATACAGACAGACACAGAGAGACACGCACACAGACAGAGGGACAGAGACACTGCGAGAGACAGACCCGCACAGGCAGACACGCAGAGACAGACACACACACAGGGGCCCAGGAAGACAGACACACAGACAGACGCCCACAGAGACAGACACACACACCCGGCCCAGTGCCCCCGTCACCCCGCAGCGGCCGAGCTCCCCCCCCCAGCGCACACCCCAAACTGCCGCGGGGCTCCCTGCCCCCCCCCCCCCCCGGCTGACCGCGGCACCCGCGCTCCCCAGCGCGTGCACACCGAGCCAGGAGCGGGAAAGGTCGTTCGGCTGTTTGAGGCGCATTTGAACACCCCCAGTGCCCCCGGAGTGCGACCGTCTGTTTGTTTCACAAGTGGCCGCAACGTTCTGCACGCGGCAGCGTGGAAGGGCCGCTGCACCCACCCAGCCAGGGCTCCTGCGCCCGGGGCTCCAGCGCCCGCCCGCTTCCCCGTGGCACCAGGGAGGCCGCCAGGCGCACAGGCTGCTCCCAACAGCACCGCTTGCTGAAGAAGGGGTTGGGTTTTACATTATTATTACAACTGTAGGTGTTATAAACTGTATTTTTCCGGGGGGGGGGAGGGGAAGCGTGGGGTCGTTAGCTAACTGGAGTGCTGTGGGAAGCCCCCCCTTTTCCGGCCGCCTTCGTACCCCCAGGCCCCTTCCAGGGCCGGCCCACGCGTGGGGGCACCCACACCCCAAAAGGCCACAGCTCTTGTCACACAGCATGGGGGGAAATGGGGTCTGAGGCAAAGCCAGAGATTCAATAGAAAAACTAGTGATGTGGTCACAGTAGAACTTCAGAAGAAATACAGCCCGAAGACACGAGTAATACAAGAGAGATGAGTGTTACTAAATAACCCTCGCCCCCTTCACTCCTTCCTCAAGTTGGTCTTGCTTACCTAATAAAAAAATTAAAAAGGAGCGCTTAATCAACCAACTAATTTCCAATGAAACACTACTAATGGAAAGCCCTCTGCCACTGAGTCAGCAAAGCTTCGCAAACCACAGCAAAGCTACACAACCCATATGCTGACTGTAAAGCTTCTAAAGGGGGCCAGCGGCCCGCCCATTTAAAACAAACACCAGTTCCCCACACACATATTAAGGAACTTATCAAGGAAAAAAACAACAGCAGATAAAAAAATCAGCTTTTAAAAAAATGGCCGTGGCTGAGCGTTTCCTGTATCACTGCTCAAAGTGGCCCAGCAAATATTCTGGCAATCCCTGCCAGAAGATAGAAAAAGTCAAAACAGAAAGGTAAAGCCCAGCAAAGGAGCGTCCCTTGGGCTGCTTCGCGCCGCCTGTAATCCATTGCACAACTCCCGTCCCCGCCGGGATCACACCGCACGGGCAGCTCCGGGCTGGGCAAAGTGTGAGCGCGGCCCGCCTCCACCCAGCCTGGGCGGGGATGGCTGGAAATAAAATTAAAAAAAAAAAAAAAAAAAAAGAAGTCAAACCCAAAAGGCCGGGACGTGCAATGGTAAGAGTGAGCTGGGAGCGGTGCTGCCAGCGGGGGGGGGGGGGGGGGGGGGGGGGGTGTCTTACCTGATAAGGTGAGGTCGTTGCTTGAGCCCTTTGTAGTGGCAAGTCCTGTCACCGCATGGGAAGGCGGGGGCTGAACCGCGTCCTCCTGAGACATTTAAGACTGTTTCACTAAATGCGTGTGCCAGCTGAAATGCTGGGAGCGCTTTGGCTTAAGTCAACAGTGGCTTGATCCTTTTGAAAATGCGGGGGGGTATAGGGGTAGGGGTTTCTTTTTTTTTGATGTTTGGGTTTGGGGTATGCGGAGCCTGGGGGGGGAAGGGAGGCTGTGTGATTATTATTTTTTTAAGCTCCCTACACAGGACCCCCCAGGCAGATTCCTGGGGACACTGGCATGTTGGTGCCAAACCCCACCGCGTTCCCTGCACCCTCCCCGCCGGGGTAACCTGCTGTTCTCCTGTGGGCATGGCTTGTTCCTTTCCAGGGAAAAAAACTGATTTTGAAGGTTGGCCAGAAAGGAGGCAAAAACATCCCACAGCCCCGGCCTTCGCTCCTCAATCCCCTGGGGGGGACCGCTGGCTGTGAAGCCTGAGCCCTCTCCAGCCCCCAAGGAGACGCCCCGGCCCGTGGGCCACCATGTAACACCCAGAACGTCTCAGCAGCCAGAGAGAAAAATGACACAGGAGATGGGGGTTATGATGTGCTGGGAGACAAGAGAGAGAAAGACAAATTGTGTGGGCAGTCATGAACGTCTGTGAGAGCACTTTGCTTCTGGAAGAGCCGCTGAGTCCACAGGGAGCCTCCACATCCTCCAAGAGATGCTGCTGCTGGAAACAGGCAGCTGGGTGAAGTCCTTTGGCACACCTGAAAAAAAGAAAAAAAAAAAAAGATTAATTTATTTTACTTAAAAAACTGTTTCCGTGCTGTCTGCGACCCTCCATTCAAACCCCTCTTGCCCTTCACTTTTGCCAGGCAGTAGCACACACCCGAGCAGGGCACCGCTGGGTTTAACCCTGACCGTTAAAGCCCTGCCAAAGTTCTTGCTGAAGGGGCCAGCCAGCCCCTCCCACAGGGACACCCACTCTGTGGGTGTTGCTCACCTCTCCAGAAGGAACAGCTGACAAACAGCCAGAACAGCGGCAAACGCCTCCTTCCCTTACCAGAAAAAAAAAACAAACAACCAAACCAAACCAAACCACCCGCAGAAGTGGGTGTTTCTGTTGCTACACCACCCACAGCAGCAGATGCTGGAGGCACCGGCGTGGCTGCGGAGGCAGCCGGACAGCAGTGGGCTGCAGAAGTCCAAGAGATGTCAAGTGCACACTAATCATGACCTGTGAACACAGGCCTACTTTTTTTCCACATATATGGAAAAAAAAAAAGTTAAAACAAAACCCGAAACAATGAACACCAACATCAAGTCAAGACATGTAGCAGGATGGTCTCAGCAAAGCCCAGCTGCTGCCCTGTCTCTGCCACACTCCACTCCCCCGTCATGGGCCAACAGTGAAATAAGAGTTTAACACAGCCGCCGAGCCCCCAGCCCTTCTCATCCCCCTCTCCACCACGCTTAATCAAGGCCACGCCACTGAGAGACAACATTTGGGAAGCAGAAAAGGGACCATTTAATTTTGCATAAATGGTATAAAACTGGTTCTGCCAAAGCTGTGTTTGTCCCTGTGATAAATCCCCACCCCCCCACCCTCAGCTTCTTTCCCACCAAGAAAAGCCTTTACCATTATTATGCAGAGAAAACCTGTATGAATTGCTTCCTGCAAAGCACCAGCAAGTCAACAAGATTATAGGAACAAGGGAACGAGTCATGGTTTCCTTTCATCCATCCCCACAATATTCTGCTTTTGTCCCCATCCTACAGGGCACGTGTTGCCGTGCCCCGTGTGAGGGCCTTGCGCAGAGCTGAACAGAGGAATTACAACAAAGGAAACCTTTTGTTCTCACAGTATAGAAATGGTCCTGTTTTTTCAGATCTTTGTACCAAAGTGTGCTCTTGACAAGGCAGGGACAGGGACTGGGGAGGGGATGAGCACAGGGGAGGGCGGGAGGGATGAAGAAAACAGCTGTGCCGCATGAAAAGCAGCCTAATCTCTGTTGTGACTTGCTGCTTTGGCACCTGGGTCTGTCTCTGTTCTCTGCCTCCCTCCCCCTGCCCCCGGCCGGGCAGGCCCCAACTGCTCAAACACCCCGTCGGTCAGCAGCCACCAGCCCTGTGCACCCTTGGCTCTGGGGAGCACAGAGCAGCACCCGGGGATGGAAGGGGCCTGCCCTTCGCTCCTCCAGCTTCCCACAGATGAGTTGCTTCTTTCTTCTGTTCCCTCCTAACAGAGCTGGTGGCACGTTTGGGCTCCCCAGGCGACAGCTGTGCTGGATGCCCCATCCCTGCTTCCTGTGTCACAGGAGTTGTGGCACCCCCGAATCCTGCCAAACCAAGGAAAACAAACTGCAGCTGATGAAGACGTACTTAATATGACCAAACGCAATATAACTTAATGTGAACAGCAACATCAGCCTTACCCAAAGGCCACCCCACCTGCACCGTTGTCTGCAAAACGTCATTTACAAATGTGCTGCCCCAACAGCCCGGAGAAACCCAGCAGAAACCCCCAGCCTGCCCCCGCCAGGGTGCTGCCTCGCTGCTGCAGGCTTGCAGGAAGGTAAGTTTGGATGTTTGAAGACATGCTGAGCGTGCCACGGCCACCCAGCAGCAGGGTGAGTCACTTTGCTGAGCGAGGTGTTTTGGGAGGGCCTGAGCACGTGGCCGCACACGGACACTAGCCCACGAGCCCAGCCTCTGCCACAACGCTGCCATGCCGGGCAACGTGGCCCCTACGACTGGAGGAGAGAGCAGGGCAGCAGGAAAGGAGAAATATTTCCTTGTCTGAATTTGCTGATTTGCTAAAATTGAGAGTGTTTGACAAGGGTGGTGATGGCTTCCAACCAGGAGCCCGGAGTTGTGGCAGGAACTGGGGACCACAAAGCCTCCCAGGACCCAGCAGCGGTGATATTAGCCAGGCTTAGACACGAAATGTTTGCGTATCTGGGGCAGACAGATTGCATGTCCTGCCGTTAGATGCATTGTCTTAGCTGGAAGAGAGAAACGAGGGAAGAACTTGCTTTCTCTACCGTTTTATCTGCTCTGTGCAGGATTGCCAGATTATGCAGAAATACCACGCAGCAGACAGTGAAATGTTTGCATTGCGTTTGCATTGTTTACAGAGAAGAGTGAAACACGCTCATTTTGACTGAATGTATTTATAACTGCGAGGGAGAAAACGATCATGCTTGGAAGGTAGGAGTAACGACTGAGTAATTTTCCAGTGCTGGTCCACGGCAGGGTTACCGTGGCCTGAGCTGGCCCCCAGGTCCTCAGGGGCAGCAGGAGAACTAGAAGCTAACCCAGCAAGCCCTGGCTTGCCCACACCATCGCGCCCGGCGGGCGCGGGGCCGGCAGGCAGGTCGCCGCGTCACACCGACCGGTACGGGGACAGAGGCCTTAAGGCAGCTTTGGCGAGCGCCAGGCTGTGGGTGCTGGTGGGGCCGGGAGCGATGGGCCCCGGGGGCTGGGGGAGACCTCGGGCGTCGGGCCAAGCGCTGCTGCCCCCCGCTCCTCGCAGCCCTGGGCTCTCCAGCTATTTTGAGCCCAGTGGTGATTCTATACCAGTGCCGGTGGAGTCCTCCAGCGCTCGTGGCCGTGTGAGAAGGAAAAATAATTCGGTCTCAGTAACTTTACAGTTCCTGCACCGTAAAAGGCTGTTTCCTTTGGTTCTGTAAGCCCTAACCAGGGGCAAAGCAGCCGAAATCCGTGAGCAAAGGGTTTCATTCTTCTGATGGGTTTTGCAGCCAAACAAATTTGCAAAGAAGTTTGCAGGTGGCTTACAGCTGCGCGCTCGCAACGTAAATCAATCCAGGCAGGAGCTGTTTGCTTTGCAGCGCCGAGGCTGAAACACCGGAGGCTGCAATACCCTGGCCTCTACCCCTCCCTCAGCCAGGGCAGGAACACCTCCTGAACCGTGGCGACACGCACCAGTCTGTCCTCAGCAAAACCCCACTGCTCCGCGGCACCCACGCCCACGCAGCAGGCGAGGTCCAAGAGCGTTCCAGAGCTCTGCCCCGGTGGTGCCCGGGGAGGCCCCCTCCCCGCGGGGGGACGCTGGAGCATCAGCTGTGCCCGGGGTGGGGACGGGGCTGCGGCACAAGCCCCGCGGCCCGGCCAGCCCCACCGCGCGCCGCAGGGCTCGGCGGGCCTCGCTGGGAGCACGGGGATCTGAGCTCTGCCTCTGGGATCTCCTGGGAAATTTAATTTTTCCCTTCTTACTACGTCTGTTATCCCGTCACCCCTAGCTAAACGCGTGAGGGAGAAGGAGACTGCTTTCTTGTGGGCAGAAAGGGTCTCAAAGCATCCAACCACCAAACGCAGGAGAGAGGATGGAGATAATAACCTCCTAATCAATTCGTTTGATCGTATTTTCTGTTTCATTGGAATCCACGTACTGTTCTGGGTCTCTGTTGGTAAATGGGGTAAAAACCCATCGAGCTTTAATGGCATGGAAGAACTTCACAAGGTAGCTCTCGGAGACTGCAATAGTTAAAATAAGTGAGACTCCAAATTTAACAGGGCTCAGAATAGCGAACCACTCAGATGTGGGTACCTTTGTGCAGGGAAGCAGCTTCATTTCAGTCAAATATAGTGGAGAAACAATGGAGCATGTTTCCTGTCACATTAGAAATATTCTATAGCTTTTAATAAAGACAAAAAGTGGAGGAGTATGTGAATATTTTAGAAGCTATTGTTCAAACATCATAAGTTTCAAATGGTACCTACAGTAACTTGGGACTAATTTTGAGGAGTAACATCCATAACAAAATGGATGGGCTATGTCTCCTACTGCTCCTTACAACTTGGAGAGCAGAGGGAAAATTTGGAGGTCTCTGATGGCACAACGGGCTCAGCCATCCCAGGCTTCAGTGCCTTCCTGAATAACAGAGTTAACGTGCTTTTGACCTCATCAGCAGATCAAGGACCGGAGGGATTTTGGATTAAAATCACGAGGCAGGCGAAAGATGGGAGGAGATGCCTTGCCCAAGCCTCCCTGGCAAGCCAGTGCCAGAGCCAACAAATAAATCCCAACCTTCTGATTCCCAGGGCAGGGTCCCCGCCGAGCAGGCGAGCGCCCTGGGTTGCAGCAGGACGCGCCCCTGCAACCCCCCGGGGCTTTGCTTGCTGCCTGCACAGGAGAGGGGGGGGCAGAGGAATGTCACTCGTGTCCTACAACCCTCAGCAACCCAGCACAGATCGCTTCAACTCATGGAAGCTGGTGACAGCATTAATATTCAAAGATCTGCCAGGAGACCGTGAAAGGGTGAGAAATGGGTTTTCTATTCTGCTTAAGAAGGTATTCCAGCATAAAGGAAGAGAAACAAAGCAAAATTCAGACCTCTTCACATAACATCCTATTGTGCTTACATTCCCTACTGTCAGACCTGATAGCTGGGCAAGAACAGATGTGAGATTGCCCTGAATTTCATTATTTTTTAACTCACTCAAGAGTGGAGGTACCGTGTTGGTTTTCACGCCGTTCTGCCAAAACCTGCCTGCCGTGCCATGCTCCTTGGCAAACCTGCAGCCAGAGCCCAGAAGGCTGCACCGGGACGACAGACAGCAAACCCAGCCACCACTGTGCCTCCGGGGCTGCCCCAGTGGGAGAAATTTGCCGGTCTTGTCCCCAGGCAGCCCACCCCAGCTCTCCCACTCCCCTGGGCGGCAGCAGTCGCCCTCATCGCCCTCCGGGCAGGTTCCCACCCTGTCCCTGCCCTCGCTGGCGTGCTGGGCACTGCAGGAAACCCTCGGCACGTGCTGGTTTTCTCTCCTGGGAAGCTCCCAAGTGAACCAACCCACAGGCCAGACTAGGAACAAGCCCGAGCAGGTCGCGCTGAAGCAGGTCAGCAGCTGGGACAGAGGTTGCTTCCCCATTTCCCAGGCCATGCTGTCCCTCCCCCCTGCAGAGCTGCCCTGCCCCTATGCTGTTAAGAGAGGGCTGAGACCTCATCGGGGTCACCCCAGCAGGGTTTTGTTGTATCCTAGGCTTTGGAGAAAACTGGGAGGTGCTAATACCAGTCCTGTCACATCAGATGGGGAGAAGGGAGGAGCTCACTGCCACAGCCCCTCTGCAAGTCCAGCTGGAGAGCAGAGAGGATTGCTCTCTCGAGGAAAAGAAATCGTTTGTTCTTCATCGGTACCGCTAATGACAACAGAAACTTTAGATTTATTCTTACCTTCCTCTGGGTGTAGGCAGCCTTCTGGAACCACCTGAGCAGACAGCTCTTCTCGTGGTTGTCACCGGCACAAGCTTCACCGTGTCTGCAAAACACATCATTGCAAACTCATTTCCTCCCCTGCCTCATTTGTGGCAGGAGGCTGGGATTGCTGCCAAGGACTGGCACAGGGGCCTCTGAGGACACTGCCCACCCAGCACAGCTAGAGGCTTTTCTTCAAATACCAAGTAATGCATTTTTCAAGAGGAGCGGTGTATGGGACATTACCCCAAACGAGAATTTCTGCAAGGCGCAGTGCCTTGCGCGCTGGAGGACCTCCAGATCGAGCTGGAATGAAATCCCTCCCCAGCTGAAAAGCACAAGTGCTTGGACTCGCTCGGCGACAGTGGAGGTGACTGTGGCTGCCCAGGGAGGAAGAGGAATGACTTTGCGGGGCTCCTGGACGTCCCTCTGCCTGGATGCACCACCCAGCTCAGAGACTGCACCAAATTCATCCTCCCTTTGGGAGGCTTCTATGCCTGTGTGGTCCCACCGTGCCCATATGGGTCCCTCAATCAACAGCTACATTTCCTCTAAAATAAACCCAGAATCACCTTGGCAGGACACTTCTCTGCCATGAGGTCAACAAAGAGTCCTCCAGATGGGCAAAAGAGGGAGAGTCTCAGTCCTAACTTCCATATGGTCCTAGACATGTTTTGACCAGAAAACACTAATTGTTGAACAGAAAAAACCAACCAACCAAACAAACAAAAAAAAAAAACGTGCCTACTGGGAAGCAAAGGGCCACCTATTAAATTCATTATTTCTCTCCACGGACATAATCCAGGACACCAGAAGTAAAAGCCTGTGACATTTATGTCAGAAAAAAAGCAGAGGAGTCTGTGTCCTCTGTGCCCCAAACTACCCAGCCTGAAAAAGAGAGAGAAATGACTTTTCAACTTATTTAATAATGCAAAACCTGAGCAAGGGGTGCGTTGTGCAGAATCCAGAAAAAGAGATTGCAGAGAGTCAAATTTGCTGATAATACACTACTTGCAAAACAAGCTTCTGCTATTCCCCTCTTGACACAGCGTCTGTTGCCTACCAGGGCAATCATATCCAAGTGTAATTGTCTAACAATTGTTCCGCACTGAGAAAATAGTTCTGATTACAGACATTAACACGTTTAGGCATTAAGCTTCCTCACTGTAATTACCCTTGAGCTTAGTCTCACAAATGAATTAATGTGCTGATCGCTTGGACTAATAGAACCAGCAAAAGGGTGATGAATTGCTTCCAAATCAGATAAAATCAAGCGTGACATCATTTAATTAATTTCAGGGCTTGGGGGGAGGAGAAAGATGGTCAGCATGATGCTGAAAAGAAACGTTTCTTCCTTAGTGATTTCTTTGGAGCCAGAAGTACACAAACAGGAGAGGATGGGGCTGGGGAAAGGGAAGGTGCACATCAGGTGAGAAGGGGGTTGCTGGAGACGGGGCTGCGTAATTTCTGTGTCTGGGGATGCAGCCCCGGGTGGCTGCGGCTGCGTGACCGATTCGGTGCAGCTGACGTGGGTGCAACGGATGGATTTCTCCTGGGTATGACCAGGCGCACTGCTCACCTCGCTCTGATTTCGAGTCATTCTCCGAGCAGCGAGGCCCATGCCTAACCCCTGCTCCTCCCCCAGGCAGAGAGCCCGCTCCTGGCCTTCCCCAGGGTCACAGTTCCTCCACAGGAGCTGAGTTCTTGAGGGCAGAGGTGCCAAACCCCCTCTCCTCTGTCATGTTTCCTGGCAAGGGGTCATTTGCCAGGCTGTCGGCGCAAGGCTGCAGTCAGACAAGAGCTGGGCTGGCCTTTGCCACTGCGAGCAGATATACTGTTACCCTCCTTGACTTCTCCTGCCCTGTGAAGGGCCTCCCAAACTTTTTTTTTTAGAAAGGAACAAAAGGGGTGGATGGAAAGGGCTTGGCAGGGCTCTGGGCTGCTGCTGCTAAGTACAGACTCTCTCAAATTAAAGTTTCCCCTCGGGTGGCTGCCCAACTGTAAAATAAAACAGCATCGCACAAGGAGCTTGTACCTGACGGGGTTACATGCAGAGCTTTCTTTTTGCAGCCCAGCAGATAACAATCCATCACCAATTCCAGATTTTGCATCACACGGCTATCCTACACAAAGAGCCGCCAAGAGAGAAGGTCTGATAAATCAAAGGTTTCCATTACAGCTTGCATCGAGAACTGGCTTCTGCAATTTGAAAGCAGACAGCTTCTCGCATACACATATGGGGATACACACTTTACAGATACATAAACTCCTGGTCTCATGCCACTTTAAACATACGTTAGCAGCACGTACACACAGACATATACATGCACACAGTCACATATTTGTTTCCTGTAGATAAACAGGTGCTCGTCTCTCCTAGGTGTACATACCTGTATAACCATATGTAACATAAAATGCACGTGCATGGATGCACACAAAGGATATTCTAACAGAATGTATAACCATATGCCTGATCTCATGTCATTGGAATGACAAGGAGTTTTGTCACTGCTGATTTCAGCAGGAGCTGCATAGGGCCCACAATATTTTGCTGCATGTTTTGATCTATATTTTATTTAGCTGATATTTTGAAGCAGTGGGGGGAAGACCTATGAAGGCTAAATTTGAAGATACAAAGCTTTTCATTCTCAAAAGTGCCCCTTTGATAGCAAAGGCAAAGGAAACAGGAACACAGTTCCCCTCCGTTACTGGGAATAACTGTGGATTCTCCCTGCGACAAGACTGTTCCTTGGGCCTTGCCAGAGCCCAGAGCTCCAGCAACCCAATATCAACACCTTTTGGCAGCATTTGACATTGTCTTGGATATACTACTGGAAACTATGCTGAGGCACCCGGAAAATAAGGAGGTGATTGGTGGCAGCCAACGTGGCTTCAGTAAGGGCAAGTCATGCCTGACACATCTGGTGGCCGCCTACAACGGGGTTACAGCGTTGGCAGATAAGGGAAGAGCGACTGACATCATCTACCTGGACTTGTGCAAAGCAGCTGACAGCGTCCCACATGACATCCTTGTCTCTACATTGGAGAGACGTGGATTTGACAGACAGACGACTCAGTGGATAAGGAATTGGCTGGATGGTCACACTCAAAGAGTTGTGGTCAACAGCTCCATGTCCAAGAGGAGAGCAGTGACGAGGGGCGTTCCTCAGGGGTCGGTGTTGGGCCCGGCGCTGTTCAACATCTTTGTCGGTGACACGGACAGTGGGATCGAGGGCACCCTCAGCAAGTTCACCGACGGCACCCAGCTGTGTGGTGGGGGACAGGCGGGAGGGCAGGGATGGCATCCCGAGGGACCTGGGCAGGCTGGAGAGGGGGGCCCGGGCAAACCTCCTGGAGTTCAACAAGGCCAAGGGCAAGGTCCTGCCCGTGGGCCGGGGCAATCCCCAGCACAAACCCAGGCTGGGCCCTCGAGGAGTGGCTGGAGAGCAGCCCCAAGGAGAGGGACTGGGGGGGTTGGTGGGGGGAAAACTGCCCGTGAGGCAGCACCGTGTGCTCGCAGCCCAGAACCCACCCGTGCCCTGGGCTGCAGCCAGAGCAGGGGGGGCAGCAGGGCCAGGGAGGGGATTCTCCCCCTCTGCTCCGCTCTGGGGAGACCCCCCTGCAGTGCTGGGGCCAGCTCGGGGGCCCCCAACAGCAGAAGGACCCGGAGCTGCTCGAGCGGGGCCAGAGGAGGCCACGGAGATGCTGGGGGGGCTGGAGCAGCTCCCCTGGGGGGCCGGGCTGAGAGAGTTGGGGGGGTTCAGCCTGGGGAAGAGAAGGGTCTGGGGAGACCTTCGAGCGGCCTCCCAGGGCTTAAAGGGGACCGACAAGAAGGATGGGGAGGGACTCTATCGGGGGTGTAGAGAAAGGAGAGGAAGGGAGAGGGAGAGGGAAGACAGAGGGAAGATTTAAATTAGCTATAAGGCAGGAATTCTTCCCTGTGCGGGGGGTGAGGCGCTGGCCCAGGGTGCCCAGAGCAGCTGTGGCTGCCCCCTCCCTGGAAGGGTTCAAGGCCAGGTTGGACGGGGCTGGGAGCACCCTGGGCTGGGGGAAGGGGGCCCTGCCCGGGGCAGGGGTTTGAAACTAGATGGTCTTTAAGGTCCCTTCCAACCCAAACCAGTCTGTGATTCTATGATTTTAATTCATTCAGTCGCCCTGGGGACAGTGCAACTTATGACTCCATTCGTTTGATGCAGCCTTACAATAAATCCAGTTAGTGGAGCGGAGCGTGCAGGTGACAGTCATTGTGATATAAAGTAGATTCCTTATTTCCAGAACCTGATCTTGCAGGGCATCAGGCATCTCCTGAGATGCTGATAGCTCTATTTGCTCTATTCTGTAAATGACAACCAGTAAACAACAGCAAAGAGCACCAGCAGCCAGGCACTAACTTTCACGCGTGCAACAAGTTTGATGGTCCTGAATTTCCTTTCCCAGTGGTGATCTAGCCATATCACTGCAGTCTCACCACTGGCACCTTCACAAGCAGTCAGAAGAGAAGCTGGTCCTGAAGATGACCCGTCTGTCCCTGCTTTGTCCATCCAACTTATCTCAGAGGCACCGGCTCTGGCTTTTCTGAGCTGCAAGTCAAGCTCTGCCCTGCTTTACTCCTAAGAGTAAAGAGTAGCTCATCACACTTGCTTTTCTTCCATGCTAATGAACACATGGTGCATATGCTACGGCCCAGTTTCTTTTAAAAACCAAAACCAAACACACACTAGATTCAAATGGTGCCAGATGTTCAAATTAACTGGTGCCGACGCCTTTTGGAAATCTGGCCACACACTGCTGGAGATCCAGCTCGGCACTGGTGGGAAAATCAGCTTTAGGGCTGTAGAGGGACAGATGGGGGAAGCAGCAAAGTGGTCTGGTGGTTGAAAACTGATTGTTAAGGGTAACTAAACTTCCAGCACAGCCCTTCTGTCAGCCACATCTTGAAAGTCAGGTGGGATGAACTTAGAGCTCAGTCACAGCGGGGTTTATGCATCTGAGCACCCTAGGGGATCTGGGGCTTTTTCTGTACTTCACTTCTTCAGGTATAAAGAAGGAGTAATAAAATAATTCCCTGATCTCTGAGGGATGCTCTGTGTGGAAAGGTTTATGAAACGCTCATGACCTCTGCTATGGGGAGGGTGCCCTCGTAAGCATCTTGTGGGGGCTTCTTGGCAGCATGAGAATGTCATGGTACTCTGCAAGTGCAAGAAAGGGATTTGCTTCTACAGTATGACATTTGCCAAATAATTAAGGTGAAGAGCAATGTGCTATAATCACTTTGAGTATTAAACACACACAGTAAAAATAAATGTTTAAAAGACGTGGGGTTTTTTTATGAGTATAGGACATGTTGCTTTGCACATTACTGTAAGAATCCCTGCTGCTACTGATCATAAGCTTCAACTCAAACTGTGTAATTATTACCAGGGACTTTCTTCTTCCATTATGTATTAGCTTCACCTAAGAGATTCAGAAAGAAAAGGATCTGAGCTTTCCTAATGTAACAGTTGTCTAGAGGATTTGCTGTGCAAGTTTCTTCTTTTACTTCTGTCATAATTTAGCATAGTCTGAGAGATTAAAACAGATAAATAAAGATGCATTATTCACTTATTGCCCAGTATCTTAGAGATCTGCATTAAACTCATGAACTACAGGGAGAGACAGAAAATCATATTATGCTTCACGTATCTTTTTCTCTTTCCACAGGACTCCTTTAATAACTTCCCACCCTGCAAGTAAGGTTTCGGAAAGCAGCCTCCTCTGACCTCTGCTGTCATCCTCCAGCCCACAAATACTGAACAGGAGGCATCACAAAACATGCAACGGGAGCAAAACCAGCCAGTGCCTTGCAGCAGGGGCACTCCTTTCGTGTATCCAGAGGGTGTTATTTTATTTACGTTATTTTTTTTTAACTCAGCCCAAAGCCCACAAGATTGCAGGTGGGGTGTTTCCTGCCCTTCCTTGTTTCAGGAATATAAAACCAAAATCGGTAGTGACCTTTGAGGCCCTGGTCCTGACCCCAAACCAAAACACCACCTAGATTGCTACTGAAACTAGCTCCCCAAGACAAAACCTATTGGAAACGCAGGCTTCGGCACCACCACCAAACACAATAGCTGCGGTGGGTGAGGTGCTGGACCTAGCATGAAAGAAATACATGACTTGGACCTACTCTTTGGCTCAGATCATGTGGGAGGGTGGTAATCTGGATTGCTATTTAATTTGGACCTGGAGTCATCCAGCTCTAGACTCGGGGATTGCGTGCAAGCCCTGCCTTAGTAAGTCTAGGAGGAAATGCCCCCAAAGCACAAGAAAGCCCCCGGGGCTGGAGTCACTCTGAAGGCAAGGTCCTATCCTTGCAAACGTTAAACACAGTGTTCACATTTTTGCGTGCAGTACGTTAATATTCATGTATTTGTATGCTGCCAGCCTTGGGAGCAAGTAAATGTCCTCTAACTGCAATTTCAGCCTGGTCAAGGTAACCGACCTTTTTCATTAAGTGCTTCCAAATTTCCAATCTATCCACGGATGTGAGAAATCGGTGCTAATTACAGGCCTGTCGGCAGGCCAAAAGTGTAGAGGGGAGATAAGGGGGTTTCTGAGCATTATTTAAAGGCACAGCATTAACATCAACAGGGTTTTTGGCTTGCACGAACACCGTGTCCTGGTCTCTGTTAGTCGGTAAGGTTATTTAAAAACAGGGCCAAAAATCTGGGAGGGCTTGAGGTATTGGGACCTGCCATTGACTCAGATGGCCAAGGTGAAGCGACGCGGCTGTGCTCAGCAGCAGCAGAGCCACCCTCTCTGTGGCTCCCTCTGATTTTTGTCCCAGTCCATTCTGCACGCTGAACATCTGGTACCCTTGTGTATGGTATAATAACATCCTAAACTACGTATGAGCAACACTTACAAAGAGTGCTTAAAACATAATGGCTTATTAATAGAACACATATCATTTGAGAAGTGATACGAGCTCTTTCCTTTTATATCCTTTCTAATAAAGCACATTCTGAAACTCACTGACCTTTATTCTTTTTTTTTTTTTTTTTTTTTTTTTTTTTAAAGTTCCCTGGCATTATGTAGAAAAACCCCATCACTGTGAAGTGGAATATAATGCAGTTTATTACCACTAACAAGGGAATGGCCCATAACTCTAAAGAGACAAAGCCTCAAGTGAGCTATGAAGGTCATTTTCTAGCATCCAGAAAGAAAATGTAATACTGACTGTGTCATGCTTCCCATTTCAGAGACAATGTGGGCTGCTTTCAGTTTTATTGTAATAAATAGTAAAAATGAAGGTTTTTTCTTTCAGATGACATTTCACACAATCAGTCCTCACCACTTTGGAGGGAATGAAGGTATCTGTCTGGATTTTCCAGTGTTATTTATACTCCTCCGGATTTGATGGTTGGTTTGCTCACGAATCTTTAGGAGACACAGTAGGATGCAGTGATTGCATACCCAGCCACTGCTTCTCCCTGCTGGGAATACTCAAACATCTCAGTGGGTAAAGGCTCAAACAGCAAACTCACAGATTTGATCACTACCCGGGTTACATCCAGAGCTCTCCAATAATGTACTGTTTCAGTTTTTGGAAATCTGGCTTTTCTGTGATCCCCCATCCCTGCTTCATGCAGCTATGAACCTTAGAGCAATGTTAAAAGATGGCAACACTGCACTAAAGCCAATGTGGCATCAACAGGTCACCAGAGTGACCAGGGTGTAGATTATATACTGGACAAATGTACAAGGACTGAAGAAGATGGTTTAAGCCTTAGGCCATGAATGAAAATAAACATCAATCTCCTTTTCCAGCTGTTACTATATCAGAGGCAGGCCACAGCCCTGCTGTAGCAAGTAGTGGGAAAAAGCATTGATGCTGCTCTCTGAAAACATAGCTTTTCTTTTTGGAACAAACACATTTGTGCACTGCTGCAGCTCTCGGGTCAGAGGTAACTGGGGTGTAACTGGGATGAGATACGTTTTTCCATGTCCCCATTCCCTGGTCCACCTCTCCACAACCACCACACAGCCTGGAGATAGGGAGATGTGTTGCACCTTCCTCCTCCTCTGACTCAGGCCTGAGAGTTTGTTATTTTGGCCTTGCTAAGGTTTTGTGCTCTACAGCTACAGTAATTTGCAACATTTTCCTTGAGTTTCAAAAGGAATGTCTTCCTTGGGTGAGATGATGCAGTAAAGTAAAACCTAGTGTTTTCCCTCACTGATATCACCACCTTCTCTTCCAGCTACAAATGCTGTCATATAAAACGGTGTCAGAAAGTGTTGCAGCATTATCAGCAGCTACTCTCTGTTTTCAGAATTATGACAATGAAACACTGTTGATTGAGAAGATCCTGGTCTCCCTGCTGGGGGCAGGAAAAAAAGGGGCACATGAAGTCATCGGTGGCCACGTTAGGCTTGAAAGAGAAAAGTACACAACAAATGCTGAAACACATGCTGGGTCCAAACGGAAGAGCGAGCTGACCGAGTAAGCAAGCAAGCAGTGAGCTCTGCCCACACGCACAAGGGAGCCTGCAGGAAAGCGGCACTGAACATACTGTGTATTCACAGCTAAATAACTCTCCTAGGCTCTGATCCTGCTGCTAATGCACCAGGAAATTAGTACTCTTTTGACATACGTTTCTGGTAAATTGTCTTAACCCCACTTAAGTCAACAGAAGGATGCTGATGCAGACGGGTAAAGGATTTGACCCTATCTGTTTGCTTTGGATATTACCCAAATAGCTGAAGACTTATCACTAACTAGTTCATCACTAACTGATGAACATTTAACAGCTTTGCCAAACACTGCAATTTGTCTTTCCTATTTGAAGTGTCAAATGTCACCTTAGCAATGCATAAACAACAAAACCCAGGGAGCGCCCTCAAGACTGATATTTAATGAGGCAAAGAACACGTTGGATTTTGTGAACCCCAATCCTGAATTTTGATGCCATCCTTCAAGACAAGCTTGGCACATACACCCATACACCGTTCTATTCAACCAGTTGTACAAGTATAACCTGGGCTTTATCCCCAAGGGAGAGGTGAGAGATGAACCACGCTGTCCAGTCCAAGACAAGAAAGATATTTTGGAAGAACCAGTCCCTGTATGGCAGTAAACATGGCCAGTTCTACAAGCCACGGAGTGTGTGCTAGGACTAACACCATCACCAGCTAGCTTGAAGAAGCTAGCACAGAAACTGTGGTGGATCAGCACTTCTGTGCTTTCCCAGAAGACCTGATCCAGTGAATTGGGGTTTCAGCTAACCCTGCTTGTGTGAGGGCTGGTAAGAGGCAGGACACAGCTCCAGCCTCCAAACGACACCCCCGGCACATCCCAGCTTGCCAGCCCTGAGCCGCACTGCAGCGTTATTTGGCTGAGTGTAGCTGAGGAGAATAATGCTGCCAGCGGTGGCAATTACTCAGAGGTTTGGACAAAAGCTAGTCCCACTGAAGGCAGTGGCAGCGTACTCAAGAAATGCAAGCACTAGAAAGCTCTGCCAGACCCAAAATCTTGGCCATACTTTCCCTGTTTGGCCACATCTCTCACCCAGGCTGTGCTGGGCCCAGGCAGGCCTGAAGAGTGACAAGAGGAAATGCTGGAAAAACTGTTTTAGCTTTGTAAATAACGAGCAACACTGTCACTGGGTGAAAAACGGCGATTGTGTGCCTGGTGTATGTAGATCCTCTTTCCTTTCAGAAGGCCACTACGTCTTCCTAGGTTGTCGCCAGGTTTCACAGCTCTGTGCTAATCTAGGCTGCGGTCCCAGTGTGCAGCAATTTAATACAGAAAAAGTGCATTTTTTTTTTTCTTATAAAAATGTTGCTAATTATGGGCCCTAACCTGCCACCGCTCCGAGACAGACTCAGGAAATATTTCCAGCACAAAGTAACAACACTAACACTAACTTTATTGACTTGCCAAAGGTAAATATCTTGTGTTTAATTTTATATGGGGATATATAATAATTTTTTATACTTATTCTATACTCACACCTCTATCTGCATGAAGTATTGATCCAGTACTAAAAATCTGTTCTTTTTCTCTCAATTCTCCTTCTTCCTTAGTCAGGACCTGAACTGATGGCCTTTGGAAATAATGGGAAGTTTTAGCTACAAGTTATAAGGGAAAAGGCAACAGTTATCATCCCTGCTTCACACACAGCTAGCCTTACCAATGTTCTCTGCCTGACTGGTTCATCCCCTTGGTACTTTTCCTTTTAATTCCTTTAAATTACTGCCTAGCAACCCTGCAAATTGTTTGATGCCAAGTTCCTCCCTTTCCTCCTAGGGAAGTCAGCAGGATTTTCACTGGTACAGCTCTCAAAGGAGAGCAGAATTGGGACTATCACACTAAGCTCCTCAGTTCCTGACAGGTTGTTAGCACGTTCCCTTAGTGCGAAGGAAGAAGTCAAATAAATCCAGACAGTATCTGTATTTGCCTTTCTGTACACCTATTCTGTTTGCAGAGTTAAGAGCAATTAAGCTTTGTCATCACCCTTTTCAACTGACCACCCTCCAATTTCCACAGATTAAATGTGAGCTGCACATATGGGAGGAGTGGGGAATCCATCTCCCCTTGCTGGCCCCGCGGCAGCCCAGTTCCTGGCACCATCCTGACCATCTCCGGACTGCCTGCTGCAGGGCACCCTGGCACCCTGCACCAGCCTCCAAAGGCGCTGGGACGCAGCAGCTCAGGTCTGTGTGGCACAGGACGGGGTGACCGTGCACAGCAAGACAGGCATAAGCTCTCCGGCTTGACCTTCAGTAATACAACACTTCCCCTAAGACTTTGCCTAAGACATCTGCAGCTATCTTATATTAATTTTCTGCACAACTGTTATTTCTTTTTAACTGTATCTCTTTGGAAGTTCTGCAGCCATGCGGGATTCTGCAGCCAAATATAGACTTTACTGTGTCATCAAGGGAAACGTCTCTCATCCAAACAGTGAAAGAGATCTGGTGTTTTACATCAAAGAAGGAAAGCAAACACTAAAACATTCAGAAAATGCCCAAGCGGGTGCAGAGAGCAGGCAAGTGCGGAAGTGAGAGGAGACATGGGCAGACGAGCAGGGAGACTGAAAGATGGTGTCGGAAGGGTGCCCACCACTGGGACTTACTGCCCCTGACAAAGCAGGACTGAAACACCGAGTGCTGTGATCTCCTCTGCTTGCCATCACACCCCGCTGCTCTCCTTGAGCAACCCCAGAAGCTGCTGCAGGGGCTCTGGGCAGCTTTTCTGCCCTGCCGGCAATATCGGGAAGGTTATATTTGGCAGTTGAGGGTTTGGGTTTTTTTCTTCTTTCTCCCTAGGTCTTCAGAAACCATCTGTGAGACATAGAGCAGCTATTATTCAAACACGTAACGGCACCCCATTTTCATGTTAGCTATCTGAGAGTGGTGCCCCAGTGCTGTAAATCTGGCTTTATTTACTTACACATGGCATTTCCATGACTACTACCATCCTGAACCACCCAAATCCGTCAGTCTAATGGAGATATATGGACCGTAAAAACATGCACCGGAAAACTACTGGCAGGTTGTACAAAATGATCAGATTTAATCAGCTGATAAATTATTCACTCCGATAGAGAGTCAAACATACTATTTGAGTCTATTTATGGATGTCTGATTAGTGAAAGTAATTTTCCATTGGTTTATTATGTTTGCTAATACATTAGGAAAACCATGTTGTGATAATGGTTTTACTTAAGTAATTTTGTTGTATGAGCATATACCAGAAAGCCCGTTCCACCCAAGGCCAGGGACACGTTCCAGTGGGCATCAGTTAGTTACACACCACTGTGCTATTTCCAAGGGCTTCTGCAAAGAGCAAAGTTGCCAACAGAGTGGGAATGTCATTTAAGGGAAGCCATTAGACTGCCAGGCTCCCTAAGTGGCACGGCACTATTTTCAGACACAGCTGCCATTGTGACAAAGTGCAGGAAGAGGGCTGGGCTGGGCTGGCTGCTCCCGAGACCTTGATGGATGCCTCTGGTGGGGGACGCAGCAGTAAATTGCATCACATTGTTGAGTATTTGTGCAGTAGCACAAGGATGCAAGATGTAGTACCGGCACCTAATGCAGCAGGTTGCCAAATCAAGCTGCTGAGGCTACAGGCAGACCTCGGAGTCAAAGGGGACTATTACAGACTGTTAAGTCTAACCTCCCATACGAGAGTGGCCTGAGCATTTCATCCCACTGGCTTGCACTGAGGTAATCTTTAAACAATTGCATGCAGATATAAAAAAGTAGCAGCCGCAGGCAGCATAATGGAGAAAATCCTTGACTCCATCGCTTCACCTTCTAAAGCTCCAGGCCCACCATTTGTCTAGAAGTAAGGCTTGCACCCCAGAAGGCCCCAGATAATTTTTTCTGGCTTTGGTGGGGGTTCAAAGGTGTGCAGCAGCACGTGTCACATCTGCAAAGCTCCAGGTACTCTGCCCTGGGCAGCGACGCATTTTTAGAAAAGACCAGGCAGGAAAGAAGCCAGAACTGAAAAAGAGCTGGATGGCACAGGCCTGCTGGCCAGGTCCGCTGCCAAGCTGATCCCGGTGCATGATTTTGCAGAATGGTATTGGGTGGGGCACTCTCAGTATTCATCTAATAACCCGTGTCTAAAGGCCAACTGCATCAGAGTCCCCTGTCACCAGCCTAAATCTTCCCTGCCCTCACAACCTCTTGGCCATGGCACGGAGGCCCTGGCTCCAGCCCCCACATAGCACTGCCCTTTTATTTTACACAAGGTGTTGATCTCCCTTTCCTGCAGCCCATGGAAAGCACTGGCTGCTGAAACTGCAAGAACTGCACTTGGAAGCAGCAGGTAATTATAAATGAGAGCAACTGGAGTAAGCAGAAGATGAGCAGCCTGAGCTGAGCCCGCGCCTAGGTCAGTCTCACGGCAGTTACTTCACAGGGCAGGTTGAAGTTCTGCTAAACAGGCAATGCAGAGTCTACCCATTTTTCATCTCTCTGCCAGGAGAGTCAAGCAGGTGAACCCATCCAAATTTGAAGCTCGTAGTGGCACCGGAGTACAGAAGAGCCCTGTGCAAGGCTGGGCTGAGACTCAAGCAGGGGAAGGCAGTGAGGTCCCCGTCCCAGGGCCAGCTGGAAGCACTGTCACAACAGGGACTCAAACGCTCTCCAATTCCTAGTCAGCTTTTGGCATTGTTTCCTTTTTAGCAGTTTTCCACTTCTCTCTCTATTCTTTAGCTTTTGCAAGTGTGCTAAAGCAGACGGATCCAGCTGTGCCACCATCAGGGACGGGGCTGCATAGCTGCCCTGTCACCCACGGGACAGATGTGGCTGGCAGTGCTTCAGGTTGACACAGCTCCCCTTTCCCAGCTATACCACTGCTATGGGGCTGTGCTTCAGTTTTAGTAATTGTGAAAGGTGCAAGACTGACAGTCACCTTTTTCGGACCCTCAGGGGAACCCGTGCTCCCACACACCCTTCATCTACCAGGAACCAACCTGCGAAAGGCGAGAGGTAGCTCAGTGCCCATGTGAGAAACGCAGGCAAAAGCACGTGTACAGCCCTCTGGTTAATGGCGGGGGAGCTTCACGCTCACCAGCACACTGGCTCCAGCAACCACTTCCAGCTGAAAAGAGCCCGGGGTCCCCAGAAACGTGATTTCCTTGCTGCCACGCTGCCCTCTCAGACACAGGTCAGGTCCAAGTCCCTCTCTCAACATCATGCAAATGACATTAAAGGAAGGAGGAGGCAGGGGGAGTGAGGAGGCAGGGGGGAAACTTTTGTTAAGACTGCGGAAATTTTTGGTAAAATGAAAACAAATTGCTCTAAGTAAACCATTTGTCACAGTCTGATTACTCTGCTGCCACTCTGGGAACACCAATTTGTCATGCTAGATCAGGATAACAGCAGGCTGACTGTACGAAGTGGCACGCTGCCTTCTGGCTTTTTTGCTTGCAACCGGTGAGGGCAGCGGGGATCTCCCGCAGCTGCTTCCCGGTCCCCCATCCCTTCTGACTGCACGGGCACACACTGGGGTCCCTGCAGCCAGCGTCACACTGCCGACAGCCCCCCGCTTCCCAGCAAGCGCCTCCATCTCCTGGTACTGCAACTCCACCTGAGACCTGCCAAATATGCTGCTTTTACCTATTTATCCCAGCATGTCTACCTAGGCCACAAGGAGTGCACAGCAGGGATTACTTCTTGCACTAGTCGTCGGCATAATACTGCCCTAAACTGAATTTTGGCACCTAAGTGTCCTGGCAATACACACCTATTGATCATCATTTCTCTTACTTTAAAAGCCCACGTCTCCTGTTTGCTACGCCTTCAGGAACGCTGCAGATGGGCCTGCAGCACTTGCTGGCCCGGTCCCCATCTATGTCTCCCTCTCCTTGGTGACACCTGAAGAGGTTCAACAGTTCGTAGGTGGAGCAATTAAAATAAAAGAAACAAACACAGAGAAAACAAAAAAAAATGCCCTGAGATTCATAATTAAAGGGTTGCTTAAAGAAGGAGGGATAATGCAAGGGAGCAAGAAGCAAAGATTAGCCAAAATGCAGAAAGCACAGGAAAATAGCAGAAAAAAATCCCGAGTCCAAGAATTAATACCCTTAGCTTCACTGTCCATAGCTAATAAACAATTATTGGAGTCTCCCCTGCTTGTGTCTCTCTGGAATTATGCAGCAGTTTGTAATGCTAAAACAAAACAATTAACTCCAGTCCAAATAAAAATATCTTTCAGCCAACAAAAGGAAAAAACCCTCAAAATGTCATTTTGGGTAAAATGCTCCATTCAGTCCAACACAAAATCCTTCATCTCATTTTCAGATTATCGATCTTTTTTCTAAACCTCTTTTCCTCTTGCATTGGTAGGTCAATATTTAAATAAAGAAATGCCTTTTTGAAAGGAAAGCAAAACAATGAACAAGCTTTGTCTGCAAACCACTGGAATAAACTAGCTGAGCATTTCCTATTTCCGTATCATTAATAAATAAAAAGGGGAAAATCAGAAAGATTTTAAATTTCAGAACTTCTCCTTTCCCATTTTGGGGCTATTAGGGTTTGCTGGATCCCACTGAACCAGTAAATTATGTCAGTTCTCTTCCATTTTATGATATATTCACTATTTGTCAAGAGATTTTCCCACTGCTGCTCCAGGCAGCCTCTGGCCAGCAGCAGGCAGGACTGCCTGGACCTGCCACTCGCCAGCACCTTTCTCGCCAACAGCTGATGCACAGTCCTAGTCCAATTCCTTCTTTAAAGGCCACAAAAGCTGGGAGAAAGAGGTGAGGAGGGATGCTATGAATACATCACCTCATCAGAACAGCAGAAATCAAATCTTCCTTTAAAAGCATTAGAGTCCTCAGTGAAAGAACTATGGTGTTAAAAACAAAAAAAAACCAAAACAAAACAACAACAAAAAAACCCCACAAAACAGTATTTTAAGGGCATGAGAATATTTCATGCCAAGAAAAGGCAGAATGTCAGGATGTTCCCAAAATTATATAAATGCCTCCTCGATCTCATTCCCAGCACCCAGAGTCCCCAGGAACGGCACTGAGCCTGTAACCACAGCAATCTGCTCTGCCACGCAGGTCTCCACGATGCTGAGCCGTCAGGTAGCATGAGATGAAGCCTTTAACGGAAATGTACTCAACACAGAGACTGGTGGCACTGGTTACAGTGGAAAATGCCACTGCTGGCCATTCTAAGCATTTTTTCCCTCTGCTTCTAAAAACTGTAATGTACTTTCAATATTAACAATTTCTGTTTTAACTGAAGGGCAAGGCTTTTAAAAATAACATTTCCCTGGGAAAAAAAATGAGCGCTGTCAACCACAGCCAGCAACCTCTCATACAAAGAAATGCTCCCTGTGCCAAGCACAGTGTTGCTATTGATGCTTGTATGGCACTGCATCCCACCTTGATGCTCTCAGTCTGTATGGAAACAGCTTGACAAGTAACAGAAAACAAAACAGTGACTGAAGCTCCCAAAGAAGCAAGCCGGGTTCTGGGCTGGTTGTTGTTACCTGTCCTAGTGAGGGTAAAACCATGTTGTGCACGCAGAGATCACACCTCTGAGGCACAAACAGAACTGAAGTTTTTAGTATTATTTTTCCTCCTGTTCTTTGGCATGGTTGACCAGGACAAGGGCACGTCAGATTGGGTATCTCAAGATACCCGAACTCTTCACTGGCCTGCCTTGTGGACGCTGTACCGAGCTGAGGAGGTCTAGAGGGAGATAAGGCTGTTGGGGCAGCACCAAACCACGACTGGGGCTTGCTGCAGAGCAGCGTGCTGCAGCACCTGGCATCTCCCCGGCCCCGGGCTTAGACGGCACAACAGCTAACTGCACAAACAGGCACACAAAGCAAGAGTGCCCAGAGCTGTACCCGAAATGTTCAGCTAGACTCTGCTAAGGGAGCCCAGGAGGACCAGGAACATTACACTGACTATTAAGCACAAGGTGGGAAGTCTGAGGCTGAACAGAGAGCAGAGATGAGGCAGCACTCCCTCAGAGACACCGTGATGTTCTGGGGCTTTCATGTCAGAGTAGTTTTTGTAACACACATATATATATACAAGTGAGATACAAAGCTAACTAGACATACAACAGGGCTCTGCCGTAGCAAGACTACAGCTGATAGTCTTGTACAGCATGTGATACCTGCTGTACCATTTTGGATTCAAGGCAGGGAATATGGACATAGTACATTTATCTAAAGGCTTCCAGGGGCTCCAAACATTAGCATTATCTTTAGTAAGGATGGCAGTAATATTTAAAAATTTTAACTTGTCCTAGGACAAACCTGACAGCAGCTCTACAGTGTAAGCAATTCTCTCCCCCAAGTGCATGGGGGGTGGGACGGGGAACCAGCAGAACTCAGCCCGTTTTTCTGCTTCAGAACGACCCCGAGGCGCAATTCAGGATTTATACATCTGACATCCCCCCCAGTTTTAAAGGCATGATAGAGTCCACTCTGATTTATCCAGAGGGAAACATGACATCCTAAAGAATAGCGCAAGAAAACCTTCAGCTACTCTTGAAAGTTGAACAGAGCAGTAGCTGTGGCTTTGTTTTGTTGCTATCTAAGTAGTATGGTCATCACCATGTGTAGAACAAAATACTGACAGAGCAGCAAATAGGTACTGGGACTTGTCTTCCTGATAACTGAACACAGTGCCATGGGGCTACACCACACTACTCACTCATGATGCAAAAAACTATCATCACCACGCTTTGACATTGCCATAAAGATACCCATTTGCACGTCATCTCACCTTGTGGTATTCCACGAGGGTTTCTCAGATCAGCAGTTAAACATGGGCAGAGTAGGGCTGCACAGTCCTTTGGGCTGCTCTTGTTCACTGAGGATTTCTTTCATAGCCCCTTGAGCATTAAGCTTAGATAAGTGATGGCTAAGCAAGAGACCAATCCCTCCCTGGTTTCACAGCTGAGCAAAGACACTTGCTCCTTGATGCCGGGATTCAGGAGCCCCTGGTTTGTATTGAGAGAGCTGTGTTTCCCCCCCATGCTGACAGCAGGAATGAAGGTGAATTTGAAAAGCTAGACAACAACCTCTTGTGCTACATTATTTGTTTTAAAAGAGTGGACATGTCACTCCTTGTATATTTGAAAAACATTTAGCAAAAAGGGACAGATCTGTAGGTATGAGTTCCAACTAAATATCATATAGCGGTAATAATAATAAAGTATTGCATTATTTATTATGGCAATTGTATAAATTAAACGCATGGTGTTTCAGTGCATGGGCAAACAACCTCTGGGACCACTTCTAAGGAATCCCACAAGAAGTAAGAAAGGAAAGAAAGGGCATATGTGTTCTATAGCAGTCAACACACTTGTCATTCCCAAATGGGTCTACATTGTGTATTAGATACAATTTTCAACGCTCAGCAAGAAGTAAACCCCTACTGACTTAGGCATTGATATTACTGACTGCAAGGCAGTAACACCTACAAAGGAGATCATAATTTCCTACATCTTAATAGTTTTCTTAATCCATTTCTATAAAGCTTTAAGTAGCCACTTCTCAGTCACAGGGATGAACATGAGTGGTTACTGCAGCTGAGAGAAAAAGTTTTATGGGAAGGAAGTTAGCTGATTATCAATGGTCCTTTCAGTCCTAATAAGCCGGCAAGAACTGGTTTCCTCTTCCCATCTCAGGGTGAGTTCCAGAAGACCACACATTCAAACCAACACAAGTGAAATGCTGGCACAACCAAGAGAGTAAATCACAGCACTGAGAGGTCAAACTACAAAGGGGATTTCTTTTCCTCCGTGGAGACCATTAGCTATATCATGTTAGTCGCCAGCCTAGGTCATCAATTCACCTTCATCATATTAGTCACATGCATCTGTCAACAGCTGAGCACAGCTCTTGCGGTGAACACACTGCAGGGTAATTGAGAGAGAAGTGCTCATAATTCAAAAGGCGCGTTCAGTATGTTCAGGCTCTCTAGTTCAAAGAGCATAGAGACTTTCCTCTTTACTGTGGCCCTGCAAATTTCAACTGATCTGAAACCAACTTGCATTTTCTGAATGTTGCTGCTGAGTCTGAACTTCAGTGAAAAATCCATTTGCTAGAAATGAAAGTTGCCAATTAAAATCAGTCTGTTTATGTTGCTTTGGGGAGCTGAGGGGGGGAGAGAGAGAGAGAGAAAAGAAAAGCCAAATAACTCATTAAGTGATCTATATTGTGCCAGTACAGTTGGCAATTATAATTATCCTAATAAGACTTTCCCACTTATATAAGCCCTTCCATTCAGGGATCTCAAAACACTTTGCAACCATTAATGATGTTAGCTTCATAACATTCTTGACCTCGTTTACAGGGGAGGGAATTGAGGAAAAGAGAGAAAACACCACCATTTTCTCTAACAGATAGCTTTCATTTTCTAACTGCCTGTAAAGTTTATGCCTGAAACCAAATCACACTTAAAAATCAGGGTCAGTTCTGAGCTCTTGAGCCAGTAGTAGTCCTTCAGTCACGGTGCAAGTGCAAAAAAAAAAAAAAAAAACAAACCCTAAAAACATTAGTGAGAATTGCGTGAGTAGGGAAGGCCTATCTGCAAACCTTGCAAAGAGCCTCAGGTCACTGAAATTTGTCATCCTGGAAATGTGGCAGACTCAAGGAGAGAGCTTCTGCTTCAGATCCTCACACAAAACCATCCCTCCCCCTACCTCAAACGGTACTCACATGTGGGATGGGCATCATCCGTGTCCACTTCTCAAAATCCACAGCTCTTGGTTTTGGCTCCTTCTCCGGAAGGAAAAATTAAACAGAAGCAACATGAAATCCTGGGAAAAGAAAAAAAAAAAAAAAAACTGGAATGAATAGTTGGACACATTGCATGTATGCACCTAGGAGAAAGCAGGACTTGAGCAGCAGCCACCATGGATTTCTCAAGAACAAATTGTGCCAAACCAAAATAATTTTTTTTCCTGTGAGAGGGTGATAGGTTTTGTAGGTAGAAGAACAGCAGCAGATGTCACATATCCTGACTTCAGACATTATTTTTTATAGCAGTCTCACAGCTGAATAAGGAAACAAGGGAATTTCACATTGCAGGGAGAATGCAAAAGTACTTGGATAGCAGTCATCAATGTTTCAGCATCAAAACAGCAGCATGGACCCATACGTTCCACGGGGAGCTGCCCTGGGTCTAAGACTATTCAACACTTCCACTAATGATCTGGGTGATAAAACAGAGAGCGTGCATATTAAGTCTGCAGATGATGCCAATCAAGGAACAGCAACACATCCTTTGGAGAACAGATCTGGAATTGAAAATTATTTGAGAAATGAGAGCTCTAGCTCCAACTTCCAGAATGCTCTTTAACAGGACTGAGGGCTCATTTTGCCTGGGAGATACATGAAACAATCTTCCTATTCTCTTCAGCAGGGAGAAGGCCTTGGTGAAGCACCACATTTGGGCTCTGCGTTTCTAGAAATTAAGATGTTATCTGGGAAGAGTTTAGACTGGAGCACTGAACAGGATCAGATGTCCCGAAAACAAAATTTATGTGTAAAGGATTGCAAGAACTTGAGTAATTTACCCTAAAAGGGTAAAACTGAGACAGGACTCAGTAACAGCCTTCAGCTATGGTAAAAATTCTGTTGTCTAATTCTGTGATGGATAGGATAAGGCCTTTCAAAGGTGGGTTCAGAATGGACGCAAGAGGCTCTTGCATTGGACTAACAAGGTAACTATTAACACAACAACCCATTCCCCGCTGAGCTCCCTGGGGAGAGTCTAAGTTTTCCTCCATGGACTATACAGGACACCTTGTCAGATTAGCCTTTTTAAGCTAAAGTTGGCCTTTAGAAATAATTCACCTGTGTTATATCAGTAAGACCATTGGGGTTGATGTCAGAGGAAAAAAAGCCATCAGGCTTGTGCAGTAATTTGGGACCAGAAGAAGTTCAAAAAGAAGGGAGAATTGCAGCTTCCATATGGGAGATGGAAGGAGAATCCAGACAACAGAGAGCAGGGGGATGGGGTCAGTTGTTATATGCCAGAAATCTCAAATCCATAATGTGCCATGTTTGCTAACTGTTGTTTTATTTAAAACCAGTTGCCAGGCACGTCACAGGAAGCTGGGCACCTGTTGAGTGCACTGGGGACAGGGACACAAAGATGACACAAATAGCAAAACGAGCTGTCCTGTCCAGTCAGTGTGCAAAGCCCCAGGAACAGAACTGCTACCATCCCGCATTGCAAACTGCTGCACTCCTTTCTGCTGTGCCATGGAAGAAGCTGAGGCAGGGCATGGCTTAGTCCTTCCATCACCATTAATTTGAAGTCTACAAAAATGCGTTTACATTGGCAGCCCAAAGTTTAGAGCTTAACAGAATAGGGATGTTACTTTTAAGGCAGGGATGAGCTTGTTTGGGTTTCTAAAACTTTCTTCTGCAAAAGTAAAATAATTTTATCAATGCGAGGCACTCATGAATCTGCTAGAGAGAAGGCCCATCCCACAAATTCTCCTTTGCATGGCTCTTCTTCACCCAGTAACAGTCTTTGAAAAATGAAATTAACTTTCTTGCTTACATCGTTGGAATTCACATCACAACCAGATAGCCAAATAATGTTAGTACTCATTTTAATTCTGAAAAGCATAGAAAAAAGGGGAAATTTTCTCATTATTAATGGAAGAAAAAACCTATTTAGCATATCTAAATGAAAAGTGTAAGATCTATAACCCGTACAATAGCAATCATGAAAAAGCTACAAGATGGGATTATTCTCTCAGGGCCTTTATCAAGGTAGTTATCATAAGTTAAATGTGAAATCCACCCAGAAATCACTCAGAGAATTCAGTATTCACATACTTCTCTACTGTAAATAATCCCCCACGCAACAGTAAAAGTTTTCTGGTTACGACTCCATAATTCAGGTTGTGTCAGCAATTAGAACTCGGAGTTATAGCAGTGTGCTACATTTTTTTAAGAGTTAGAGGAAGCTGTGGATTGCAGGCAGCCAGGCTGCTGCCTGATTTGCCAGTGAGGCTGCAGTAGAGGACAGCACAGAAAGGGAGCGGCAGCACTGGCCTCCTGGACTGACGGACACCCGGGGAAGGGGACGTGGACCACTCACACTCACGCTTAGTGCCTCCTCAGCTGCAGGAGGTTCCTACTGACCTCAAATGAAATAAAGGCATGAAGCTGCTTCCCACATGGAAAACACTGCTGTACACTTCAGGAGAATTAAAATTAAGACTTCCTCATGCAAGTTTAAAAGTAGCGAAGTCTGTCCCACAGTAACACCTCTGTCAGAGGGAGATAGGTAGCATCAGGTATTTTATTATTTCTGTTTCAAAAGTTCTCCTAATTAGGTATTACAAAGTGTTTTTCATTGTGGAGAAGCCATTTTAATTACTCCTAACACACACTGGGGGGAATTACTGCTGTGCAGAGAGCAGGTTGGCATTCTCCTGCTTCATACCCACGAAAGGAGAAGAACAATGTGCCATGTTGCTAAAAATACGTTGTGATATTTATCAGCTGGTCTTTTAGAAATAAGAGATGGCCCTCATGAGGTCCATTGAACTCCATACTTCAAAACAAGCCCCTTCCTCTATTTAGCTCTTGCAGTGCTGGCTTGTGCTGATGGTAAATCAGTATCTTCAGGAAGCAGCATGCAGCACAAGAAGGAACAGCAGCAAATTTTCATTCATTCTCTGTCTTGTACTCATAGCAATTTTGCCATGCTCCAGGACTCTGGGTCTCTGAAGGGAACATGCTGGGGAATAAAGTGAGCAACTGTATATGATCTAAAATTTGTCTGACCCCTCCATGTCCAGCACTAATCTGTATTTCTTAAGAGACGAATTTTGAAGGCGACATATTTTTGTGCGCCCAAATTTTAATCAATCTGGCCATTTTGAAGTCATAGAAGTGGAGAAAAAGCACTTTTAAGATGTACTTTGAAAATCATATGAAAGGTAGGCCTCCACAAAGACAAGTTCAAGCCTTCTCTCAATGGAGCCAGAGGTAAAACCCAGTAAATAAGAATATCTGAATAGGAACAGACTTGAGCGCTAACTCCAAAGGTGGCACCATATACAGGGACTGTCCTTCAGAGTTTGTTCATCGCATTAGCAGACAACACAACACGAGTGTAGTAGGAGAGATGCAGTGATACCCTTGGACAGGTTTGTGGGGTGCTGGCAATGCAGAACACCTGTAAGGTTCAGCTTTGGTCTACAGGACAAACTGAAGTTGTTTCAATCATTTAATGCCATAAATTTACCAAAGGAAGCGGAAGAGTGGAAAATGGAAGAGAGAGTGTCGGGCAGATTACACATGTCTATTTTCTGAAGTCTGACACCAGAAGTCTGCATTAAATAAATGTTTCTTTCTATATTCATTAACACAATTGCTATTTTCATCACAAAAATGACATGAATTTGTTACTACTGCACAGTGTCTGTATATATTCTCATGAAGTGATTTTATGCATTGTTACTTGTAACTAAATTAGCAATAACAGGTAGATGAAATCCCAGAACTTGTTACAATAACCCTGTTTGGAGTAAATGCTGATATCCTTCTCTAAAGATATTCTTGGATGTAGTGAGGCCGAACTCCTTCTCCAACCATGTTTGTGGTTGTCATTAATTAGACGCTTCTACAGGACCAGAGGTGGCCGAAGCCAGAAGGGACAAGGGTTCAGGCGGAAGCTAGCCAGGTAAAATATGTGTTGCATAGTTTACTTTAAGTCTGTTTAGCCTGTTGTCTTGGGAAACATAAACTTTGGTAAGAAAGCCACAACTAAAACCTAAAAGCTTAAGCAAATCTTTCTGGTCTCTATCCAAACACTCAGGGAGAACATTCCAGTTACCAGCAATTCCTTAACCTAGCACACAAAGACATAAAAAGACCAATGGCCAGGAGATAAGGCTGCATAAATTCAGGCCACATTAAATAGTATTTTCTTACAATAGTGAGGAGTAATTAACCACTGAAACAATTGGCCTAGGGACTTGATATAGGCACCTGATGTCTTTAAAACTAGGCAGGACATCTGCCTTTTAAAAGTTCTGTGGTAACTCAAAAAAGGTTATCAGCTTAACACAGGAATAAGCACAGGACAAAATATTGTGGGTTGTTTTATTCATGACATCAGTCTAAACCCACAGGGCACCATTGTTACGAGCTGTAATGTATGAGACTGTATGAAGTTCTTTGGTTCTCCTGCAACTGGTCCTCCTCTAGCAACATATTAAATGTGTTGAATATTTATTTAAAAGGTCTCAGATTTTCTGAAAAAAAACAAACCGTCCCCATTGCATATCCACAGCTGATTTTACAAACCACAAGGCCAGGTCCCCAGCTAGAATAAATAAATCAGTGCAGTTCCACTGCAGCGAGTGGAGTTTGATCAGTTGTCATGAGATAAAAAATCTGAGTACCTTATCACAGGCACCTATATATTTACCAGTTTTCCCACATTACTCACCTAAATCTCCCCTTGATTTCCATCTAAGACTAATGGCTGTGAACAGACATCTCTGCATCTTCAGCACTGTGTTCTGGATTTTCTCTAGCATTTCCTTGATAATTCTGTTTATTCAAATTTTGTCATGTGTACACCTTGTTTTCAGCATGCTTTGTCAGTGCTTAAAGGGAATAATCACACCTAGAGCTAATCAGCAAATAAATAGACTCAGTGAGGTTATGGCAACAGGATAAAAAGGATTAGCACTTCAGGAGGACAGAACGAATACAGATGGGCACTCAATGGGCAGGTTTCGCTATCAGGCCAAGAGTACCATGTTAATCAGGGACAGGGGAGCTGTTAATGCTTTTGTTTCTAACCAGAGATCTTCAGGAAAATACAACACTGCATAGTGGAAACAATGTTTATAAATATTTATCAACAAGTGAATTCAATAGGAATGATGACAATATTGTTTTAAGATTTTATTCTCCTTTGCTAAAGGGCTGTAGACCACACTGTAATGTGTGCAACGTGCAATGCATACACTGCATGCAGTCATGGAATAATCCATGTGGGAAATGCGCCCCTGGGAACAGTCTTGCACCTCTGTAACGATCCCCCTTTGGTAGTGACAGCCTGCAGTTAGTTCCCTCATACCCAAAGCCCTCTCTCCTCCAGGCTGAACAAGCCTGTCCCCCCACTTCTCTAGTTTGTGTGCTCCTGCCACCAAACACCTTCATGGTCCTCCACTGGACTCACTCCAGCTTGTCAGCATCTCTCTTGCAGCCTCCAAACCAGACATGCTCCAATATGGACCAATCCCCAATGGTACCTGCAAAGGAGGGCTGCAATGAAAAGTATCAAACACCCAACTACTGTCTTTTGACATCCTCACGATCTTTCACTGCTAATGGTCCAAACCAAAACTCACCAGTCCAATCCAACAAAAGCTGAGAAATTAAAATAATTTCTGTCAGTCCTAATCAATTGCTATCTACGTTTTCAAGCCTTATGGCCCATCTTTCTACCTGCCAAATAAAGGAAATAGTTTTTGCCACATGCCGAAGGATTGAACATACAGAATTTATGGGCTCAAGGGAGAAAGTGTATGACAGTTCAAAATGCTTTTAAAAGTTTTCTAGCATGTCCCCCATACTGAAACGAGACGGGTTTCAGCCTGTCAGTGCCCAAGCTATAGGAGAAGGATGTGGCCATGCTCTTTGAGAAGTGTGTCCAAAGCCTTGTGTTGCCTTTTGCAACTGCCACTCACAGTATCAATACAGAGCTTGTCACTTCCACGTGGGAAGGTATAGGTTGGGATAGGCTTGATAACAGAAAGTCATAAATCCTTTCTTATACTAAAAAAGGGCTTCAGCAAAAGTGAATTAGGTTCAAAGGAGTGAATTGTTAACTCCTCTTCCCTTTAAAGGAAGATTGATTCATTTGGCTACAGGGAAGTAGTGGGGTTGTTCACCCAAAGAATCCAACAGAACTACTTTGTTACATGCCAGACATTTGGACTTATTCAGAGATATCTGTCATTCCGCAGTGTCAGCACAGGGAAGAGGGATTCTCTAAGTGCCATGCCTTCACCTCGTGCCAGAGAGGAGACTCCCTTGGCAAATGTGCTTTCCCCTTTAATTTCGCAACTGATCCAGGGATGTGAAAAAACACTCTATGGGAAGAAAACCTGAGGCTCTGAAGGGGTCTTTAAACTAATGGAGAAAGGCAGAACAACTATCTGGAGTTTGAAACAGCAATTTCAAACTGCAAACAGACACATCTTTAGAAGTGATGTATTTGCTATAAGAAACAACTGACATAAGCACTCGTCCTTCTATTTTTTAATGTTTTCCAATTAATAACCATCATCTTGTAAAACACATGGTAGCACAACACTGAGCTCATTACAGAGCCACAGCTTTCCTATAGCCTGACTGGCTTTTAATTACAGAGGAAGGATTCGCTCCACTTCTATCCAGATGTTCTCAAAGTTGACTACTTCACTGGTGGTAGGACAAGAAGTAGGAGGAATATCCTTACATCTGCAGATTTCCACGCAGAAACCAAAACAATTAGTAGAAATGTTACAAAATGAATGCATTTCTTCATACTTCATGGGAAAGAGAGGGAACAAGAAAGAGAAAATAAGCACTTCTGGTGCACTAAGTGATCATTTATCTTTGTTCCCTAGTAGGCTTTGTGAATGCAATTGCTCTACTGAACTTGGCACATTGCCTGTAACATTTGAGGACTTTGCTGCCTTAGCAAAGTGTCTCTCCTGAATTCATTCCATTCACAGGTTGTTGCCAAAAAGAGGAGACTGTCCTTTATCTTTGTCATCTAAGGAACCTCACAGAGTAATAGGTGCAGAGCCCCCAGCCTTTGAAAAAAGCTTTTATAACTAACTTCCGCCCTCCACTTCGGAAATACCATAGTTGCAACACATTTTGATACTGTCATAATGGTATTTGCATCTAGTTTTTAAATTAAAAAAAAAAATATATTGTTTGGGCCATTGTCTTTGCTTGATGTCCTAATAAAACTTGAAAACTTAATGCATGGACTGGTACTGATATCACGTTAAGGCATGGCTAACAGCATTACTGGAGTCCAAGTCTCTCATTGTGCAAAGGAGAAAAAAATCCCAGACTCACTTCCCCTTCTCCACCACATACATAATTCAGGGCATAGTATTCTGTGACAATACACTCAGATTTGTGTGCTTCATCTCCCTCTGCTTCCCCTGTGCTGATGGCTGCCACAAGTAACTGAACATACTTCTTACCCCTATTATTCTTTTCAAGCTCAACTCATCTATATCACAAGAACCACGTGGAGAAAGGCTTCAACTGTGCCTCCTGTTCCTGCCTGGCAAAAAGGGCTTGACCATGTTTTGCCTTGGAAAAACATTCCCTGCACAGCCCAGCTCCTCTGCACGGATGGCAAAACAGCCTTCCCTCCTGTCACTCTGCTATACACTGACTTTTTTTGATTTTCCCAGCCAATCTTGGGGAGATAGCTTCTCATCAGAAGGAAACAGTACTGAGAGAAGATGGCTGGTTTATTGTTCAAAGACCTCTGTAAGCTCAGCCCTTATTCTCAGCTGGCATGAACAGTTATAACTGAAGTCAAGAGAGCTGCCATTATTTACATCAGCTGGACTCTAAGCCACTAATATCTGAATTCCTCCCTATTGTCCAAGCTACATAGACCCAGAGAGAAGAAAAATATTATTATTCTCAGTATACATCAAAATTATTTATCTTCCCAGCACAATCTCCTCCCTCACCTGGGAAGTAGTTGGGTATTTAAACTTCACTGAAAGCAGCAGAGGAGGCCTGGGCTCATTTGCTGGCTCTCTGGGACAAACCACTTTCCCTTGTTGCAGAGTGAATTCTTCCCTCATGAAACGGGGATGCTCCCGGCACCGTGATGCACACGGCAGCTTCCAGCTGAAAATGCTGAAGAAATTCCAGGCATCATTACTACTGCTGTTCCTACTAATAACAGTCCAGTCCACTGTACCCTGCCCGTTCTTTGGCTGCTGTGTTTAACCCAGCACATGGATTCATCAGGTCAGACACATCTGGAGGATGGTACATGCTACTGGATGTCTCTTTTATACATAAAACTAAAAATAAAAGCAGATCTACTGCATTCATTTTAAAATATTTTAAGCTTATTCCTAGACACTAAAGAGACATACTCCCTTCAGTTTAAATTAATGAGAGGAGTGGGTACTAGCTGAAGATTAAGAAATGTAGGAAAGGCTGTGATGTTGCAAAATAGACTAACTATTGCTGTTTATCGAAGTATTTGGCAAATTACACTTGATAAGAAAGTATGTGCTTTAGTCAAGGCTACTTTGCATAGGCAGATGGGTTTTGTTTCATTATCCTAAGCCACTGTCTTTCAAAACTTTTGCTAGTTTTCTTTTTATTTTAATTGTTTGTAGGTAAGTTAGTTGGAGTCATTTGGAGAAAGGCACTTTAAAGGAATCTCAGTAAGGGAATGAAAAAGGTTATTTCTTTCTTCTTACACTTTTAAGCCATGCTTTGGCAGAGGACCACGGGACACTCATGGCGCTGTTTTGTAGTCAGAAGAATGCAGGTAAAATACGACCCTCTGAAGAGCACCAAAATACTGCATATCTGAGCCAGCTGTGACAATATTTCCACAGGACTGTGATAGGTGTAGAAAGAACTGTACAGGTCACAAATGAAGACCATATACTGATCTTTTAGAAGGAAAAATTTATCCCCGTCTTTGTACTACGGTCCAGAGGTCACACTAAAGAAATCCTGTCTGGATTCAGATGGTAAAATCATAGAATCACAGACTGGTTTGGGTTGGAAGGGACCTTAAAGACCATCTAGTTCCAAACCCCTGTCACAGGCAGGGCCCCCTTCCCCCAGCCCAGGGTGCTCCCAGCCCCGTCCAACCTGGCCTTGAACCCTTCCAGGGAGGGGGCAGCCACAGCTGCTCTGGGCACCCTGGGCCAGCGCCTCACCACCCGCACAGGGAAGAATTTCTTCCTTACATCTAATCTAAATCTACCCTCTTTCAGTTTAAAACTGTTACCCCTCACTCTATTAACACACCCCCCCCGATAAAGAGTCCCTCCCCATCCTTTTTGTCAGTCCCCGTTAAGCCCTGGGAGGCCGCTCAAAGGTCTCTCCAGAGCCTTCTCTTCTCCAGGCTGAACCCCCCCAACTCTCTCAGCCCGGCCTCCCAGGGGAGCTGCTCCAGCCCCCCAGCATCTCCGTGGCCTCCTCTGGCCCCGCTCGAGCAGCTCCGTGTCCTTCTGCTGTTGGGGGCCCCCGAGCTGGCCCCAGCACTGCAGGGGGGTCTCCCCAGAGTGGAGCAGAGGGGGAGAATCCCCTCCCTGGCCCTGCTGCCCCCCCTGCTCTGGCTGCAGCCCAGGGCACGGGTGGGTTCTGGGCTGCGAGCGCACGGGGCTGCCTCACGGGCAGTTTTCCCCCCACCAGCCCCCCCAGTCCCTCTCCTTGGGGCTGCTCTCCAGCCACTCCTCGAGGGCCCAGCCTGGGTTTGTGCTGGGGATTGCCCCGGCCCACGGGCAGGACCTTGCCCTTGGCCTTGTTGAACTCCATGAGGTTTGCCCGGGCCCCCCTCTCCAGCCTGCCCAGGTCCCTCGGGATGCCATCCCTGCCCTCCCGCCTGTCCCCCACCCCACAGCTGGGTGCCGTCGGTGAACTTGCTGAGGGTGCCCTCGATCCCACTGTCCGTGTCACCGACAAAGATGTTGAACAGCGCCGGGCCCAACGCCGACCCCTGAGGAATGCCACAACGCAAATGAAATGCATGCCAAAGATAGTCCCCTTAGGCTGCTATTTTACTGTAAACCAAACTTAATAGATTAAAGAACTGTAACTGAGATGAGGACAAGCTTGCCCATATAACTTCTGGGAACTGAAGGGCCTCTGGACATGGTTATGGAGCCATGTAAGCATCCACTCATTTCAGTTGCACTTTGCATTAAACCCCTATGCTCCTCCAGACTGGCTTGCTTTGGAGGTCACCTTAAAATAAGACACAAAACACTGCATTTGAAAATGTTTTGGTGTCCCTTGTCACTGTGGTAATTTTAATGGGATCACCTGTTGTGCAGTTAGCACTTCCTTCGGCTCTCTGCTAACCCAATGCGATAGATAGCACAACTCCAAAATACAAGTGGTATGACAAGTTTTCAAAATTGCCTAAATACATAGCTAGCCCACTGTCTGTTTATTGCACCATGTCAAGATTCATCTCTCCATGAGACAGAATTTCCCCCCTCAAAAAAGGAAAAGCAGAACAAACACTAATACTCAAAAAAAAAACCCAGAATAACACACACACACAATGAAGAAAAATATCCTTTCCCAGCACTTTCTGTTACAGCTGAGGTACCTGTGTAGCTCAGATACAGGATTTGGAGAAATGGCTTGTGAAGACAGGAGCTTTGGCACAGGAGGACATGGGAATATTTCCCCTCCTGGCCTCCAGCTGCCAGTCATCCTGCTGTGCAGCCTGACTTCATGAGGGAGCTGATCAGGGGATTTATTTGACTGAACATCACCCTCTTCTCCCACCCCATCAAAGCGGGCTGCAGGTGGTGGGGCAGACACACAGTTATTGTCAGAAACCCAGTTATTGCCTTTGAGCCAGAGTGAGCCTCAGGATCCAACACCCAGTTGCCTCAAGAGAGGATTTTTCATGAATTCATGACCTTGCCTCATAACCTTCTCCCAGATTCCTTCAGTGGGAAGCATGCACACCTCCAAAGCAGGCAGGTAATACCAACTCCAGTGTCGATCCCAGTTATACTGATATAAACAAACAGGAACAGTGCTGAAGCTCTGCTGGAACTGCAGCTTTTCTGCGTGCAAATGAAGAGCTCATCTCCCAAGCGGAGCCATGTAGGAGATAGTTGTTTACAAGGCGGTAAAATCCCACCTGAGATCTTTTTGGCTATTTTGCGAGCTCCAAGCTAGATACAAATGTGAGAATACAACTATAAAGCATATATGTATATTAAAACACAGACATATATAAAACACCTGTAAACTTCTGGCTGTATTTTGTAATATCAATAATTCAGACTGATAACACCTCGTTGCCTTCTTAAATTCAGCCATCTGCCTGCACCCACCATGTCTCAGGCTTCAACATCCAGCTTGCGTAGGCAAGAAAAAAGCCTTGAACCTTTCTGTCTGCTTCATTTCCACCCCAAACCACTAGAAGGCACAGTACCCCAAAGAATAACCTCAAACCATCAGTGTCAACCGCCAGGATGCAAGACCATCCAAGGGGGATTCAGTGGGTGCAATGTGCAGAAGGGTGGCTGATCTCTCACCTTGGATCAGGCACTGGGAGTTCAGCATGTCATGACTGTTCATGTCATGTGCCTGCAAAGGAGCTGCATGGGAAAGACTTCTTCCACTCCTTCCTTCTCAAGATAATTGCTAAAATCTTACTTGAAACACCAAAAGACACAACTGACTGGATTGGGCATCAAATGCACTAATACAGTATTGTGCATTTGTGACCACACCCTGACATAGGGATCAACATCAAGAGAAGATCAGCAGCATTTCAATGTCCATATCGCTGCCCACGTATAAAGAGAATCAGGAAACTTATCTTCAGTCAGCAATTAAATTAATCTTCAGAGCAGCGAGGAACTATATTCCCTTTAACCTCAATGCAGTCAGCTACACCAAGAATGTTTTCTACCATATATGCACTGTCCAAATATTCCTGCTCTCTATCTTTCCCTCGTGGATGACACTTTTTCCCCCTAAATTAATTAGCTTTCATTGGAAAAATCAATATTTCTCTCAACAAGAAAAAAAAAAAAAAAAAGAGCTAAAAATGTATACAGTGCAAAAAATACAGTACAAATCTATTGAATAGCCTAAAGATAATGATATGTCCAGAGACTTTGCCTTTTAAAAGCCCTTCAATGTAATCTTGAAAATTGCTTTACTGAGTTAATAAAAAGAGAACCACTGAAAAGACACAAAGATACATACTTGTTAAGCTCTTTTCTCCATTTTTCCTAATTGCTGAAGGTTAAAGTTATGTCTTATTTGCCAATAAAAGATTTTCTAGGATTCTTCAGGTACACATCACAGAGCAGTTGCCAAATGAGACATCTTTGAAATAGACTGGATGTAAGCGTAACTAAAATGTTTAGTATTATATGTAAGTACTAGCTACCAGTAATTCAGAAACATCTAAAACAGTTATCCATCCAGATATAAAAAATATTTACCCCTCTGCAAAGACAGACTAAGATGGTATATGCTGAAACAGGACATAGAATGTCTAACAAACCAGAGACTCATCTACGTCTGTCCTGAAGAAGGCACAGAGCGAAAAGACAAACTGGATGCAGGGTGGGAAGCAACACAGGTGAAGTGTCCCTGAGTGCCCTGCACTAGGGACAGCAGACAGCTTTGCTAAGGGAAAGCTCCCTTTGGAGTTTACCAGCCCACGGGGCACAGAGCAGGGCTGCTGGGTCATTGTCCTCCAGGCTTATCTTCTGCCCCAGAAAGCACTTCTCTTGTAAGAGACTTCCACTCAGAAAAGCACAAGGTGCTTTCGAGATCTGTGGAGAAAGTAAAAGCATAAATGTCTTTTCTTTCATCATTGTTCCAGCCCTTCAGGGCCTTAAAGGAGGGACTTGATTTCATACAGGTATGATTTTACAAACCCTGGCCAGTCTCAAAAGCAAAATAACACCGATCAATATTATCCAAAATAACATCCAACCTCCAAAGAAAACCAACTGCATAAACTACACAAAATCAGAGACACATTTATCTGCCTTGCTTATGCATTGTTGGAACAGTCCTTGCAAATTCCCACTAAAATGCATAAAAACAGAGGAAGGGCATGTTGTTGTATTAAAGACTGCAGATGTATTCAGTACTTGTTGTAATACCCAAGTGATCTACACAGTAGGGCTATCTCTAACAGGAATTTCCCAGAATAATATGAAAGGAGGCAGAATTCCTAGTTTGCACTGGGGCGAGAAGCACACTTCAGGACAGACTAGGTGTTTCCCCCTGGCACTGAAAGTCCGACCCTGCCTGACACAACCACTGCTGGTCTCCAGAAGGAGCCCATTACCTTCTGCACAACCTAGGCTGTCTCATGAAGCAGGAAGCAGAAATGCAGGTATTTTGGCATGTGATTTCCAACTGTGGAGGATTAAGAGGCTCCATGGGACATAGTGTCACCACCCTTTGCCCTGGCAGGAGAGAGCACTGAGCCAGGCAGATCCCAGCCCTGGGCTTTGGCAGCAGCATGCTGCCACCAAGGGCTCTTTCAGACACAGCATTTACGTTTGATGTTATTTTGTCTCTCAACTCCTTACTCAGATGTTCCCCCCTTGGAGATACTTTTGCAGTACTATTTGACCCTTGTCAGCTGATGTAGTACAGCATATTTGTCAGGTTGTTGCTGGCAGGCTAGTCCACTGCCTAGCTCCATCCTTTAGAGCTTCTCTGACCTCCAAGGGATGATGAGAACTGTGCTGATAGCTTTCCAACTCAGACTGTACATTTCTGGGCAGGCCACATGCCTGTACTGCACTGTTTAGGGCTGCCAATCTCATACACGCCACATCTGTCTCTGCTATTTTCTGTCTCCGAGGGATTTATTCTTCCCCTTCACTGGTGCAGTGGCCCCTCTGAATGAGTCTGTATATGCTTTAATTTATGCAAAACTCAATCATCAACTTGGCTCTGGGGAGTCTTTTCCAAATGGGAAACTGTTGTCATTTCCTTCAGAAACAGGGCATAACATTACCTTTACAATGCTTTTTTTGAAATGACAAGCTGCGGTGCTACCAAGCTCCAGCAGCTCCCATTAAAAATGACTACCATTTCCGAGAGCTCCAGGTATGACAGTCCTTGTCCCCAGATCACCCTGCCCATCTTCACTGTAGTTCTTGCAACCTCCCCAGGCTGACAAATCTGCTGCTGCTTGGCACTGTTATTTTTTTATGATCTCATTTCACTCCAGCACACCTTGCTGCTACTCTACTACAATCACAGAGGTTAGGACAGGGGTAAACTTAGGGGTTTTGTTGGATTTGTTTATTGATGTGCTTTTTGAAATCTACTGCCAACGTGGAAGTTTTACTACCTCTAAGCTTTTAAGCGGAAATGTGATGGCAACACAGCTTGCAAGGTCTCGCAGAATCCTTGCATAAATGGGATAAGATTTACTGAGCCACACTGCCCACGTTAATAACCAATTCATAATCTAATAAGAGTCCTAATAACAAACAACCCCTGTGTCCAGCCATGCCATGACCCCAACACATTTGCATATTTCTGTTCTCTGGCCTTCACCTCTGGTACAAGCCAGAGCATCTTCTTTGTAACTCTTGAGAACATCTCCATCCACAAAATTTTTGGATGCTTTGTGCTCCTGCTTGACTTCAGCACACTGCCAAGGTCGACAGGGCACGCAGAGCTCGCCTGCTTGTATGTCACTTCAGGACTCCTCAACAGCAGTGCAATCCCCTCCAGACAGTTTTAAGAAAGACACAGGGCAAACATGTTTAATCTGATACCCGTGTCTCATTTAGAGAATAAGAGTTGGAATTTTGGGGAGAAGAGATCATTCTCTGGGCCAGTGTTTCTTGTTCCCCATGTGCCTTATCTGCCTGGCCCACAGAGATGCCAGGAAATCTCAAGCACAGTGCCTTTCCTGGGAGGCAGATCAGCCTGTTTTAACTTTTGCTTTTTCTCTCAAAAGTAATCTGCCTCAGTTAGACGGATGGCCCCAGCAAACTGCAGTGTGATTATAAGACTTGCACAAAATCTCTGCATTCCCTTAATCCATTCTGCTATGAAATATCACAAAATACTCAAGCATATATTCAATAGAATGTTTTGGGAGGAGCTTTCTTCCAAATTTCCTACCAAGTCAAGAAGCAGTAGGAGACCAGAGTTTTGCTTTCTTCTTTCTAGAACCTTAATCTTGCACTAATTCTAAACCTGCGTGGCTGATATTTACTTCAAACTAAACAAATGATGTTCGCCCTGTGAACCATGGTCCTCACCATAACTTGGTGGAACATTCAGCAATCAACAGAAAAATTAAGTCCTCCCTGCTCCTTGTCTGAAACTCTAATGTTAATCATAAAAACCAGTGTAAAATGTATTGCTCAGAGCTGAATCAAAACTACTTGTTTCTTCCAATATGATTCTTCTCCCAGCCGTACGTCTTTCCTTAATATTCGCTTTTCAAAATGTTACAGAATAATACATGTAACCTAAATTCTGAGGAAAACAGCACTTGGGTAACTATTACGTACAAAAACCAAAGATCACGGTCTCATTAAAAATTGGTCCCTCCTGTGGGCCAAACAAAGTTTCAGTGGAAAACCATTCTCCTAATTGCTGCTTCTCTGAAAACTGATCCCTAGTGTGAATTTTGACCATAATGTACCAGCATGAATAGCATCTATATACAAAATAGACTATATACCCAATTCCATAAAGTATTGTTTCACATTCTAACATCAGGGTAAAGAAAACAGAAGAAAAATGTACTCTTCATGACATCACCTTTCTGAAACCCTAACCTGACACGTAGGAAACTTAATGAAAGCAATCCAGAGTCTACACCAATACTAATACAAAGCCAGGCACTCCCACAGACATGTTCCCCCTTTCTAAATCTATAGACCATGAAAGAATTTGAGAGCACCTGCTACACTCAGAGCTCCCCTTCTAAGACCATAAATCTAACACTAGCAAAACAAACAAAACCTCAGCCAGCTTTTGCCCCACTAGGACTGTGAAACCATTCCCACATCCATCCCTATGCTGACAGGAGGCCCTTCTCTCCTCTCTCTGTCAAGGCAAATCAGCGTTTGCTCCTAGAAACCATCTTGCTCCAAATCCAGCAGAATCAGAAGAAAACAGCTCTCCTGATCCTTCCCTTTGGAAACCCCTGCCCTACAACAGAGCTCATATAAAACCACTCCTACCCAGCTCCCTGGGCACAGCAGAAGCTGTGGAGGCTCACCCTCCTGAGTGATTTCTTCCAGAAAGCCATACTTGAGTTGTCCCTGCGATTGCTGGTGGGGCAGAAAACCATGCCCAGCTAAGCAGTCTGTGCATTGAGACTACTCTGAGACTGCTTGCTCCTACCAAACACCATTCTTCTTACTAATCCCAAGGGCCATAAAATAATGAGTAGGAAACTGCACACCTCATTGCTTTCTTTCTAAATCCTTGGCAAAAAACAACTCATCCAGGTAAGGAGTGTCTACACAAAAAAAAAAAAAAAAAAAAAGAAAAGATATAAATGCATTTGCTTCTACAAGGACTGTTCTTCCTCTGAACAGTACCATGCATGGATGAAAACTGCTTTGCACATCATTTTCTTCTAAAACCCTTGTTTCTAATTACCTAGAAAACCATATCCACAATAGTAATATCTGTATTTAAACCAATGGAAAATTATTTGATCTTATTTGGCCATAAAAGAATATACAGAAAACAATCTCATCTGCTTTCATTCTAACCACAACCACAGGAAAAACTGTATCTGGGTTGACAGTGCCCCTACAAAATCATAAAAGAAGTCATTCACTTCCATAAGATGTTGTTTCTCGTGTTATCTTTACAGCAGGTAAACTCATCACCACAAACACTCCCTCTCTGTGTTTGCATTTCTGGAGGGGTAACTCTACCCTTCATCCTTACCTTCAACTACACTATGGTAACCAATCTCTGAATCAATAGCAAGAAAAATTTTCCAGAAAAATGGTCTTTTTCATTGCAATTCTGAAGATTAAACGCATACTTATAAATATATATTTATATATGTTTGAAATATATGTATGTATAATTCCATATGAACATATGTACAGACATATATACGAATATGGAAAAAAGCCATTCTTTCAGAAATCCTATCCCTAACCCTTAACACTAGGTAAATGAAGCCTAAGTGAACAGTGCTATATGAGAATTTACTTTGTGAAAAGCCATTTTCTCTCACAAATGCCATTTCCCAGCTTAGCTTTTAGGGTCACAAAAAAATTATTCAAAATTTTTCATCCAATTACTTTATTTCAAAAACCCTAGCCTTACCACGACAGGCACATGGGAAACTGATGTCTTCTCTAACCCTAGAAAATGCCTGTCTCTCCTCATTGCTCTGTGTGCCATGACACATTCAGAAGAAAACTACTCTGTTCGCTCCTTCCCTTCTGAAATCCTAAATTTACCATGCCTAATCTGAAGTATCTTCATGATCTATTTTCCATTGCAACTCTAATATTGAAAGATTTCCCCTTACACAGATTCATCCATATTTTAGGTTGCTGAACTGATATGACAGAGTGGGAACTTTTTTTCTGAAACCCAGCTTGAGTGGAGAGTAAACTATGCCAGCCAAGTGCTACCTCCACCAAAAGTGTCCCAAAGCTACTCCTTTCATCCTTTTCTGAATATTCTTCATACTTTCTCATGTCCTGGCAATGATTAAGATGAAACACCTATTAGCACTGCTTTATATTTCTAAACCTTCAAAATTAATATAATTACAGTTTCTGCTGGTATGTTAAACATGAGCCAACCATCTAATCTGACTCTTGCCCAGTGCAATTTGGCTCAGAGATACCAGATGAAAACTGGAAACTCACACCCAGTATTTGCCATTAGGAAGAGACAGATAACAGGCCCTCCTAGGAAAACACATATACATGCACTTGGGAAATTTTAAACAGTCAAAATTATTGGAGGCTTTGGAAGTGCTAGAAATAATGTTTCTGTTAAAAGAGGTCTTTCTTCGATTTATGTACTGTATGTGAGATTAAGAAAATTTGGTTTTCCACATTAGTTTTAAGGCCTTTGTGAATGTAAAAACATGGGAATATGTGTTGCACGTAAGTAATTTATGCTATTCAAATTTCCTGGCAACTCCTAAAAATGGCTTTAATAATCAAGATTTCTTTATTTGCTTGGGGTTTTTTTATCTTCTCCAGCGAGGGCTGAAAGGCCCTGAGAGATCTCATTCTCTGTTCTCTTTCTCCCAATTAATTAGATTTTTTTAAAAAAACAGAAAAACAAAAACCCAAACCCTAGCTCTTCACAAAATTTTTTCATTTTCTTCAGGACTACAATCTGGTTGCAATCACTCTTCCATGCTCTGTGAATCAGGTCTCATGTGTGTCTGAGGAACTTGTTTGCATATGCACAGTAATTTTCAAAGGTAAGAGGATCCTATCCCACCCTGGCAAATCCTGTTTGCCAGTCTCAGATATGAGCAAATCTTATGCTAAAATCTTAAAAAAAATTTGCAGGCTAGTGAAGAAAACAGGTGAGAGTTCCCATATAGCTGAATAAGAGCCTATTTTATTAAGAGTCTCTGTCTTGTGCTTAGATTTTTGAAGTCTAAGGAGAAAAGGGCTCTATCCTGAGCTTTTCTCATGGTTTACAGCTCCTGGATGACTATGAGAAGGGGTCAACTGCAATCTCTTTTCTGTAGTGGGAAACAGTGCTACACTCTTTCTCCTTTACCCAGATGTTTATGCTCATTGTGTTTGTAGGAATATAATGTTTTGTGGATTTTGAACCCTTGGGAAACATTGAAACTGAACAACTTCAAAAGTTATCAGGGAAAGGATAACAGATCATGCCGTGCAGAGAGACATTTTATAGAAGTCAGTCTAGACAGCAGGAAGACATTTGCTATGGATTCATGTAAAACTTGGAAGCAGAGTTAAGAGAGTCTACTTTCAATACCCTCCCCGAATCCTTTGGAAATCTGGATCTAGATGTTCAAAGCTGGGCCCAGCTCCCTAACAGAAAGCCCCAAACCACGGATCTTACCAATCACAAATGTAGGAAAGTCAAATTTACACTTGAGACCTCTTCTCTGTTTAGGAAAGGTTGCTTTTCTTTTTTTGTATGCTGCTTCACTGAAGCTTGATGGAAACCGGACACGAAACAGTTACACTTAACTGAAGACTAAGCAAAAAGGCAAGCCAGTGTATTGACTATATAGTCAATTTATATCTGAATATTAAATGTTTTCCCTCTTTAGCCCTCCTATTTTCACATGGGTTTTGCCAGGGGGCATTGTATATTGGATATTCAGATACATTTCAATTCCATAATGGTTTGTAGTTGAAGTCATGCATAAAAGGATGGAAAACATAGCATGCTTTACTGAAATAAGACCTGTGAGCACTGAAGAGTTATTTTTAATATTCCCAACACATGAAGCCTATGCTACAAGGCCTTTATGTAACTCTTCTTTGTTTAGTACCACCTCCATCAGAACATAAGTGTTTGTAGCCCTCTGAAAGCAGCTCTCTTGCAAAAGCATAAGCTACCTTGAACACATTATGAAATCTGAAGAAACTTTCCAGTTGTTTAAAGAAAGAACCAGGTGATTTGATGTCATTTGAAACAAATTAAAGAAATGCCTCAATGTAAATTATTTCTTTTTATCAGAATTTCACTTCTTCAGCTCCTCATCGATAAGTTGCTTGGCTTTCATTACAGCTGCCTATGCTGGTATGTTATTATCTGAGACTGGTAGACCTTGTTAGACACACAGTATGGCTCGTTTTATTTTTCCTTATATTAGCAGGTACATAGAAACCATTCCTTTAACTTAGTTAATGCAACATAACAAATACTAAGCAGGTTTTTTTAGGGAGGGGTGTGTAACATAAAAAGACTTAATCTAAGATAGGGAACCTGCTTGTTTGGTGCTGTGTACCATGGGTCTTAGGAGATGCCAGTATTGGTGAACTCCTGGTCTGTGGAGCTTCTGGGGAGCCTAAAGCCACTCCGGGATGGGCTGTGCAAACTGTTTTGCAGAGACCAAATTAATTCTCATAACCTGGTTCAATCTGATAAATTGAACATTTAAAGTTACGATGCAATCTGGTAACTTTTCGCTGCCCATCACCCTCTATACACAAGGCAAAGGCAGGAGTGCCCACATATAGATGAGGAAATGAGACATAAAAACATTTCATCCAAGAAACAGAGGTGTAGCAAAGAGAAGCACTTTGGGCAGCATTAACTTACCTATTACTTTCAAGCTCTTTATGAGGGCTGGCTTTACACCCACTGCAATTTACACCAAATACCTCACAACATTAGCTTATGTATGAACTATTGCCACAGGAGGTGTTCAGCACTACCCCAGCTCTGCTCTTGTGACAGCTGATGGACTTTGCCATTGACAGCAATCACCTCTGCTGACTCCTTTGGAAACTCTCCTTTTCAATGACAGATAAAGACTCCCTTGGCTGACAGTCTCCAGATCAGATTACCACAGAGGGAATTTCACAATCACACTAGATTCCCATTTTTTTTTTCCTCCTTATTCTGGCTAAGAATTCAATTTTCTTTTATATGAAAAAATATTGCCAGCATATCTTTCTCATCTAAGCGGAAGGTAACTTCACTTAGATTGGCTTTGCTAGAAGCCCTTCTCCTAAAAACAGTGCTCTTTGCAATGAACTTTGCAGCTTCTTTTTAAGTTGCAGGATGCCCTCCATTTTCACTGGCTTGTCATGATTAGACTTTAATACTGCTGACTGATTTCCTCTGTGATTTTTTTTTTTGTGCCAGTCAATAAAGCGACAATTTTATTAAAACAGTTCTTGGATGTAATGTTATTCACAGGTCTGCATCAACTTCTATGGCTGCACTCTCAAAATTACCCACTTCAGCAATACCTATTAATTTCCCATGAAGTTTAAGAGTTCTCCATGTGTTATGCCCCGAACCTGAAGCCACATCACATTGCTTTTCTTAGCAGCTTCTACTCCAGTTCATCTCAAAATTCAAACAAAATGTTTCTTGAGATGTATTTTACTTTTCTGCTATTTCATGTTGGGGATATGGACAGGCAGCATTTTTTTTTTTTTTGAGGTGGTGTTCACTTACAAGTAGAGTCAGGCTTACTTATGAGATTCAGGCAGTACAAGGAAATCTTTTCCTGAGACTGATCTGAATTTTGATTCTCTAATAAAAGCTGGAACAGGAGACAAAATTGGTTTGATTTGATTTACAGTCTCTGAACCATGCTGCAAATGTAGTCCTCCTTTTCTGCTCTCAAACTAGTTCAAATTTATTCCTGTGTGTTATTTATGCAGATACATTTACTGAATAGTTTATCAAGTGATTTTCAGATTGTACTTGCTGCTTGGAGTTATTTTACATAAATTGATGACCAACTACTGTTTTTTTAACCTGTTTAGTATACATGCTGCAAGGAGGAAGATCACCTCAAACACACTGTATTATTTCTGCTCCATCAGGGCCTCATAGAAGACATTGTACTGTCAGAAGAAGAATGAAGAGCAAACACTGAAATCCCAGAAAGATAATTCTTAATAATAATCAAGGAGTCATAGCTGAGTTTGTGAAACTTGCCTCAGTTATCCAGGCAGAGCAGATTTTATATTATGAGAGAAGAAAGAAGACTGAGATCAAAATCTGGAGTAACAGTGCTACGCACTGTAAAGGAGCAGCCTGTTCCTCTGAATAATTCAGCATCTTGGTCTGCAAAATGCTAGATGTGAAAATGCGGACATGTAGGACAACTTGATTTCTGAAGGTGGGCCCTGAGTACCAGGGCAGGCCAAGCCTCTCTCAGCATCATCCACGGCTATACCCACAGTCATGATGGCTTGGCAGTAAAGCACTGCTAAAATTCGAAAGGTGCCTGGCACCAGCCAGCCCTGGGATCGAGACAGGGCAGAGGCCACTTTACAGAACACTTCCAACCCCAAGACTGTCCATAGAGAGCTCCTGACAGGAACAGCACAAGCCTTCTGAAAGCTATTAACCTAAGGACGCTATTTTAATTACTCAAATTTTAAGAAATACAGAAGGCAAAATACTACAGAGGTGACTAAAAATACCAGCTTATGACCCTGAAATATACAGTAAGGAACATTACCATAATAAGCTCTGAGGAGATACAATGAAAACTATTACAGCTCCAGGAAAGACACATAAAGATGAGCATAACAATTACCCGCCTGACAGAGAAATAGGAAGAAAGGTACATAATTTAGAGTACTGCTGTTACTGGTTTTAAGACAGATATGTAAGGAAGAGTATTGCAGTTACCTAGTTCTGGCAGAGATATAATGGCAATCATTAGTTATCTAGCTATAAGGAGGACATGTAATGTGTAGTATTATTGTTACCTGTCCCCAAAAGAGAGCAAGAAAGAGGGGGAGAGAGATATGATGAGAAACCTGGACTGTTACCCAGCTCTGGAAGGCAGAAATTATGGAAAGATTTGCTGCTGCCCATAGCTGTGCTATACGGCTACTAATTCATGGAGGGGAGAATAGAAAGCAGTCTGAGTTATACCGTGGTTATCTGGTACAAGGCCAGATTTCCAGCTGGATGCAGCTAATAAAACTTGCTCGTGTTTGCTGCAGCTACGTCAACTTTGGGTTTATGGAGAAGGAGAGAATAAGGGAGTAGGGGGCCGCCCTGTGAGACACAAGCACCACAGACCTCCTAGAGCCGACATGGACCATACAAGGTGTCCTAGGGTGACTGATCCCCGCCATGGACCCCCACTTGCCTCCCCAGCCACAGCAAGGTCCAAGCAGGCATCATTTCTCCATGCACTCTCAGGAGCAGACAGGAAGCCCTGGGCAAGAGCGAAGGTCATGAGAAAGGGATGGAAAAAAAGCAGGGCTGTAAAGGATGGAAGCATGGCTTTTGAGAGCCCTGGGATACAGGATGTAGAAATGCAAGATATTTACACTTCTGCAGAGAAAAAGATGCTTGGAGCTTTCTGTAGCCTTCACTGTCCATCTCTCCCCTGGGTGAACGGTGTCTGCCTATCCATCCTACCTTCAGACCAAAGAGACAACTGGGATAAAATTTTTTTTTTTTTTTTTTTTAAAAAAAAAACTGGGGGCAGAAGAGAGTAATCGTATACTGAAAAAAAGGTTGGTCAGTTAACCAAGACTGCAGGAATGAGGGAAAACTATGAACTTTGTCATAAGAAAAAGTCATGGCACCGGTACTTAGTGGCCTACCGCTCCATTTTCTACAGCACTCCTCCATGTTGTCCTCACACTCAGGCTTTGAATTTCTTTTCCTAGGGCATAATACTGGTCCAGTGAAGTCTGCTTCATTTTAGCTCGCTCATTTTTCAGTCAGGCCCATGATTAAATTCTAGGTCAAGGAATGTAGGATAAACTCCAGTGTGATAGAAATTAATCCTTTTATTCCTGTTTTGACCACTATTTTCTATCCATCAGGTGGAAAGATGTGACGTTCAGGTGAAATAATTGAATCTTATGGTGATTAATTTGTAATATTACAAGAAGAAAGACACCCCAGAAATCCTACTGTTCTTCTCAAACTGCACGGCTGATCTAGCAAACCACTTCTATACCACCAGACACGCTAGGGAGGCAGAGGGAGAAAAATGTGGGCAAAGAAAGCAAAGCAAGGAACAGAGCACTTGTCTACTTAACCTGCATTCGGAATAATTCCACCCCTTCTTCCAATAGCATAACGTCCTCCAAAGCAGCAAAATGCACTACACAGCACCCTGAGACTTCCAGGCAGAAGCTGGCAGCCTACAAACATCCTCCAGCAGTGCTGCTGCCCTCTCCTCCAGTAATACCCCTTTCCATTTACACCCTGTGTTAATAAATGGTGCCATTATCACCAGGGTGTGACTGTTCATTAGCAGAACAAAGACCAGAGCCCTAAATTTGATCCCGGTGTATTCGTACGTGGATATGTGGTCTTTGAACCTCCCACTGCCGGAAAAGGCACCTGTGTTCCTTCCTCCAAGGGGGGAAGAACTGGCTCAAATTAAGGCCGTAAATTGCTTCTGTACCTCCAACATGGACACACTTCAGTGAGCAGGGGGAAAATTCCTCGTGTTGAGAGCCATTTGCTTCTCTTTGAGGACAGCTGGATGCAAGAAATCAAGTTAATTTGTAAATTACCTAAATTTTCACTCAAAACTCCAGAGGTAAAAAGGATCAGTTGTTTTTTTTTTTGTTGTTTTTTTTTTTTTTTTAATACATTTTTCTGTGAATCCTAAAATTGACCTGAACTGGAAAGGATGACTTTCTGAAACAGGATCTGCCCATGTGAAGTCTTTGACAACAACCTCTCCCGGGGACATTTGAGAGTTAGAGACCTTGAGAAATGCAGATCCACAAACACCCATCTTGAACACTAAATTCCTGCCCTTAATGTTATTATACACTCTTTGCCAGGAAGACCAGAGTCTCTGGCTTAAATCATATCTAAGGCTGCTTCCCTCACCCACATTTTGTGGGTCCCCCATTATTATTACCAGCACTTTGAGGGTGTTAAAGTGGATCTAAGTAACTTCAAAGGGCGTTTTACTCCCCTGGGTTGATGTAAACAGACGTTAGAAACAGTGAGAAGCAACTCCAGTAAAGCTGTTCACTTGGTGCAAGCAAAGTGGCAGGATCCAGCCATCATTTATTAATAAATAATAAATAGATACGGTAAATATCTACTTTGACTATTACATGAAAAGGTACAATATGCAGAACTGAACATCTCCTGATTCCTACTGGAAATACCATGCTGTTCTTTCACTGACTGTTTTGCCTAACTCTGAATATTAATTAAAAAAATAATAATTCTGTTACCTCTCTCATCTTTCCACAGACTTTGTTTTTTCTCATTCAAGTTTGCTTTCTAATTTTTCCTCTTTTGCTGCTCATTTCTTTTTAACCAGTATACTTGGCTAGATGATAGGATTTCTGGTCTGCAGAATATTTGGATATGTCAACATTTGTTTTCTTTCCAATACAGACTGACAACAAATACATTCAATCTCTTTCACTTTTATATTTATGTATGCATTCTACAAAATATACATGGCCATTACTGGCATGTTTTAGTGCAATAAAATGATGCATTATTTAAATAATCCTCTTTAAAACAATTTTGGGCAGCTACTACTAAAATATTTCAATCATCACTAAATTTCAATTCTCTGCTGAGAGCTGAAAGTAAAAATACATCAGTTCTATTATGTTGTGACACAAAATAACATAAAATTATCCAACAAACATGCAAGAAAAATTCAAGACAAATTTCCAAGCTTTATAGTTCTGCTCACAAACTTCCTTCACAAAAAGCTCTGTAAAACTCTACTTGCAAAATTTTTCAATTTAAAACAGCTTGAATACAGCCAAAAGCCAAGCCCATGCTCAGCTTGCAGTACACAAATACTCTTACTACTGTCAACATAAGCTATGTAATATTACCTGCTTCGTTGTTTTTCTGGAGTGATATCTTTGACTCCAGAATATCGTATCAAGACCAGAAACAAGGGGCATCATCTACCTCCCCACATCCTCCTCCAGGTAAGAGGAAAAAAAACCAAACACACACACTCATTTCGGTGCCTGTCACCTTGCAGCCCAGCCCTCATATTAACATTCACTTTAAGTTTCTACACATGGGTCCTGCAGGAACACAAGGAAGTCCTGACACTTAATTGGGAATGAAATCATGGGTTTCTGTTCACTTATGTTCATACTTTTTTGAGCTCAGTGGCTTGAGAGGCTGCAAAAGGTTTTATTGTTTCCCCCTAACCATTTCTCCACTTCTTTGGCACCAAAAAGTCATAAGAAGTTAGTTCAGTGCAAAAGGTTTGGCTGTGAGAAAAGAAGAATCTCTCCAGTTTCTTTCCAGTTGTCTCCAGCAAGAGCCTCACTGCCCTGTATTGCAGTTATCTGCTCACTCATACATATGGTGGAGGGAGAAAAAAAAGAGGGGACCCTGAACGATCTTGTACAATTAAGGGAAAAAAAACCCTTTCAGGCACTTTTTACAGCTTTGAAATATAAGAACGGCCTTAGCTTTGGAGGCAACTGAATTAATTAATACATAAATGTTCCTTTTGCATCTTTGTTTTCATTTATTTCCTGCTTGATACCACCAATAGCAATACTGAAAACTAGTGCATGACAAAACAATCAAATGAGATATTTGGCGCAATGACTAATTTGTACTCTGTAAATCTCCCCTACAAATTCTATTAACTGTTCTTCCTGCTTTGCTGATGCTTTTTTTTCCTTGAGAACACAGTAGGTCCTACAGCCCAAGAAAATTTTCGGTTTCCCTCCTCTCCCCTGTGACTGTCATGCCTTAAGCCCCAGCACCACCCACATGGGCAGACCCAGCAAGGAAGGCAAAGAGTATATTGTTTTGCAGTTTTCCTAAGGGTGCCAGCTACTACTTAGTAAAGCCTATTGCAGAGCACACAAAAGGAGGAGGTCAGAGGAAGATTTTGGATCTATGACTCGAAAACATGAAAGGCAATAAACTTGTTTTCAGCTTCCTTTCCTTTGAAAGAGGCATGACCAGAAGAGATATATATTCACAATCTTTGCTTTTGACCCAGACAAGAATAGGGAGATAATGAGACACAGCACCATTCATCACACAGATAGATAGCCTGGTGTGCAGCAGGTTTTGAGGCAGGGGGCCTGAGCCCAGGGAGGCTGGGCAAGGAACTCCAGGTGAAACAAATCCCACACAACAGTTATGACGTGGAGAGTAACTCAGGAACAGCACTAATCTTCCCTTTGAAAAGCCTTTGAAATCACTTGAAAGAAAGCAACAAAAACTCCTGAAAAAAAAAAGAAAAAAAAAAGCTACGTGACTTTTTACACCCCACAGTTCCTTCAGTGTGGGTTCAACTATCAGTTTAATTACTTCTGCTTCCAACTTTTTTTTTTTCATTTTTATATTGGCTGCACTGGAAATTCAGGCAGATTATGAATGCTTCCCTCAGTGAGCTACCTGAATGAAGATTCAAATAATAATACCTCAAACCTGTGAACATTTCACTGCTAGCCTCATCACAGAGCGCATTCAGCACTCTAACATCTTACATTGCTATTTACTTAAAACCAGAATGCTTTAGATTTCAGCTGTATTTTTTGTAGAAGACATTCAAAGAGAAAGATAGGAATGAAGTCAAGGTGTAAATTCGAGAATGAACCCCCATGTAAATTCAACACACCTTCATGCACAATAAATCAAGTTCTGTCGTGCCAAGGGCTAATGAAGATCTGATGATGACAGACTGAGTTTCCGCTCTTGCCCAAAAGGAGAGGGGGGTGACTCCTGACAGCCCCAGTCCATGCAGGGTGAGGATGGACAAACTGTGACATGCTTCCCACCTCCGCCTGGCCAGGCAGACCTGCACGCTGGCACAACCTGCGTGGCACAGTGAGCTGTGCTGAGCTGTGCCCACAGCGCGGTGCGAGGCCGGGGCAGCGCTGCTGCAGAGCTTTCCCACCCGCTGACAGTCACTTCCAGCAGAGCAAGGAAAGGAACCCTCTAGGGAACGGCGTGCCGCTTTTCTGTGCGCTTCAGATCTAACTCACCCCTATCCTCTAGGTGAAAATGTTGAAGGAGAAAACATGTTCACAACAAAACAGAAGGGACTGGCTCTTTTTTCTAATTCTGTGTTACTTTTTTTAAAACAAAACAAACCACTCTGACTGACTCAGCAGCAACACAGAACTTCTGGGTGGGCAAGGAGACTATTCCACCTTATAGCAATTATTTCAAACAAAAAAGTCCAGGCTTTTTCTAGTCTCTGTTAGGGATTGAGATAAAATTCTGGGGGAAGTGACACAGTTTTCCTTGTTTCCTTAATTTAGCTCCCTCTGCAGCAGCCCCTGTCAGCAGCTGTGGTGGTGTGACAAAGAGGATGTACCCCAGATTTCAGCCCACTGTGCTCCCATGCAACAGGAGCACCTATGTATGGACAGAGAGAGCCCAAGGTGGTGTACAGCTGCCCCTCTGAAACCGGTGACATTACAGAGAGGCTGGGGATTGACCACTGTGAAACCAGGAGGCATGTGGGTAGAGCTTTTGTCATGGGGAAGGGTAAAGAGGAGGACTGTGCCAGACACTCCTGCAGACAGTCACCAGTGGGGAGAACAAAGAAAGGGTGGGAAGGGGATAAAGTGTGGGACCAGCCCAGGTTAAGGGCCCCTCCGCAGGCTGGGCAGGTACCAGGGTCTCGACTAGGAGGGACTGGGTATTCTCACCCCTGAACTTTGCCCATCAGATGGGCAGAAGAACTTGTATAGAGGGGCACTTTGTCCATCCCATGTAAATGTTCATCACAACTAAAACCACAGCTTCTACAGAGAAGCTGTCAGTTAATATTATGCTGTTAGTCACAATCAAGCTCTAGAAAAGGCAGGCACTTCTAATCAACCCACTCTTTGGTGCCACCAGCATCAGAGGACTCCCAGAGGCAAAAGATGTGGGCAGGCTGTCCCTGGTTTCATCATACTACAGAGTTCATGGCTTATACAATGCTGGCACTGGCTCTGTGATATCAGTCCTCACAGAAAGCCCATTACCTACTTGTTCTTCCTTGTAGAGAGCTATAGGTTGTGTTATCATCTTAGCATCTCTTGGAAATGGCCAGTTCTTCAAATTTCTGCTTCAAGCATGTCGCTGTCTTCTCATCAGGTTTTGCCCATGAATATTTCAAAGGCTCATATATGAGATCAAGTAACTTGCAGTTAAATTGGATAGGATAGCATAACAAAAACACCATATTTCATTAAGTAACATAAGGTACAAATGCAACACATCTCACCTAAAAAATCAGTTTGATTTTCTAATCCCTTTTAACCCTTTAAAATACACCATACCCCAAAGCATTCTTTCATTCCTTGCACGCACATGCTGCACTAAAACAAGAACTGAAGGCCCCTTTCACAGAACATTATCTGAGAAGCAGCTTGCTGCAGGCATCTTTTCCTTGAACCACCCTGTTCTGCTAACTAGAGTCATCCGGAGTGGAAAAAAACAAAGCAAGACGTATATGGCTATAATATGAGAAGACTGGAGCACCTCCCTGATGAAGCCAGGCTGAGAGAGTTGGGGGGGTTCAACATGGAGAAGAGAAGGCTCTGGGGAGACCTTAGAGTGGTCTTCCAGTGCTTAAAGGGGGGACAGGAAAGATGGGGAGGGACTCTTGATCAAGGGGTGTAGGGATAGGATGAGGGGGAATGGGTTTAAACTGAAAGAGGACAGATTTAGATTAGCTATAAGGAAGAAATTCTTCCCTGTGCGGGTGGTGAGGCGCTGGCCCAGGGTGCCCAGAGGAGCTGTGGCTGCCCCCTCCCTGGAAGGGTTCAAGGCCAGGTTGGATGGGGCTGGGAGCACCCTGGGCTGGGGGAAGGGGGCCCTGCCCGGGGCAGGGGGTTGGAACTGGATGGTCTTTAAGGTCCCTTCCAACCCAAACCAGTCTGTGATTCTAAAACTTTTTATTGTCTGTGCATCTTTACATCCTGAAGAACTCTGCTGTAGTACATGGATAGCAACTATCACACAGTCACAGAATGCTCAAACAGTCCCTTAATAAATGGTTTAGGAAGAGGTAATACATGCTTAATAGATGTTTTAATAAATGCTTAATCTATTGTTATATACCAGGAGATTGCTTTAAACTGTTTAATTCTCAGTGCTGTTGAACAGAGGACAAGAGGGAACACTGTATTAGAATTACTGATTTTCAGTGGCAATTTTACACCCCCCACCAGCTTGCTCACCACAGTCAGTGTCTCCCCAGCCAATATATGTTGTCTCTGGAAGCTCAAAGGAACACTGAAATCCTGATACATCTCCTAAATGCTACTCCTAGTAGTCCTGAGGGTGCAATTCTTGTTATATATATAAAAAGCAGAGCATTAGCCTTGGACTTATTTGCACTACCATTTTACTTGATCTAAGTAGTCCCTTATTACTCTATTATGTCGCCAGTTTTGTCCATCATTCACCCTGAGAGATCTGCAGGACAGACTGTATTACTGAAAACAAAAATACTCACTCCCTGATATTTGGCCTTCATTTAACTCTATTCATTCTGAAGTTGCCTGATAAAGAAATGGGTACCTTGCATGCCACACAAATTCAAACCCAAGGTGTATCCTTAGTTTGAAAAGCCAATGCCATTGTTTGTATGGGTCATTTTCCACTAACTACATGGGCAATTCCAGGCTGACTGGCAGGGTATGCAGCAAGGCACCCATCAGAATGAGGCAAGCACAGGGAGAGGATTGCAGAAAAAGATTTTACCTCTGCTGAGTATACAGCGTGGACTATATACTTGAACATCTCACAAATCCCTTTCACAATTAAAATTACTGGTCACCTTTTCATCTCCCTCCTTAGCACTTGTAAAATTTCACATCGTAGCTGAACTTTTCTGCTTCATGCTCCTGCCACTTTTTTGCAATCTCCTCCTGTCCTGCCTGATGATGTGGTATGAATTCATCACAGAGGAAGAAGTTTGGGCTAAAGAAGCTGTTTAGCTGTGCCAGCACAGGTTCAGTACAAGCCAGTTTGCTTTGTGGAGAAGCTCTAAGCATAACCACCTCTCGTGTTTTAAAATTTAATTCCAGCTTGCAACAAATTATGGTCTTTTGTGCAGGAGCTACCCTTTCCCTGATCCCAGCTAACGAACTTAATCTGTTCCTTGCTGCTAGTATCTGGAGGTCTGACTGTCTGTAATGCATTTATTTTTGAAGTGCTCCACAGAGGTGGGAGCAGGGCTATCTTACAGAGAAGAGTAGGGTTATAGAATACCCAAATCACTGCTGCTTGCATATCTTCAGCTATTTGGATCCTCATGACCTGCCCCAGGTCAAACAAGAGGTTTGTGCTTGCGGGAAGAATATAATCTGGTCACCCGAGTCAGGCTGTAATACCCAAACCATTAATGGTCTGTTATCATCTTAGTCCAGGCTTTCCAGTCTTAGTCTTTGAACTCCTCAGGGCAGAGATTCCTCCTATGTCAGGAAAGCATTTTAGCTTCTCCCACAAACAAATACCATGTTCGTAAAACAGCTGTACTGCTAGTGCACAGAGAATCAGAGACAGAGAAAGGCTTAGAGATGAGTTTGGCAAGTAACACAGGCCTGAAAGGGGAAAGGAAATGGGCTGAAAAATATGAAGGACTTGAGAACTGTGGAGGAAGTCACACTGGTTCCTAAGAAATTTCACATTATTTGGGTATTTAGAAACAAAGCAGTTCAGAAGCACATTGTCAGTCAAATAACATTAGTTCAAAGGCAAGATTCTCATTTTCCATGCCAACATATACAACACATTTCATTAGCAAGACTCCTCAGTTTTCAGTATAGGCATTCAAAGCTGCCAACAAGAGTCTGTCTCCCACTCTCACAGTTCCCTTTAAAATGAACAGAATATGGCCATCTGAGCCCACAATGGGCTTTGAGCCTCTACACATTGAGAAAACCACACTTGCCTCTGAGGCAGCACCTCACAGACCCCCAGAGAAATGATTTCCCAGTCTTAAAGCAAATGAGGACCTTTGCAGCAGCTCTAGTCTCCAGCAATTAGCGCAGTGGACATCCGCTCTGACGTGCAAGGGAAAAGGACAGCTCTGGCAGCAGATGGGACAAGCTGAGGCACTGATGCAGCCCAAGGGAACGAGCTCCCTGGGAGGACTGCCTGCATCTCAGTTCCTCGGTTAGCATGTTTGCAGGAGCTCACAGGAAGAGCTGGATTATATTTTGTCACAGCTTGGTCAGGAGTGTGAGCTGGATTGCCATGGACAAAGGACAGATGGAGAGCAAAGGAGTCTTCCTCAAATACCACCTCTCTAATGAAGAGACCTAGCCACTGGGTTGCTTTTAGAATTGCAATAGTGTTATCACCACAGAATAGGCAAATAAACAAAAGACAGAGACATATTATTCCAAATTATCTTATGTATAAGAAATGAAATTCAGATGTTCTAGAAAGGATTATGCAAATCCTGGCAATTTTCATGTCAACATCCAGCATTTCACTAGACACCTTTAGTCAGCATAACATCCTTAAAACAAATCCATACATGGGACAAAATTGATTTTTCCCTTGACTGTCTGTCATTTGCACTTTGTCAGTGACTCATGCTATATGAGAATCTGCACCAGAATTTTTATATTGCAGCACCAAACATGACCACCAGTTCACAATTAGCCCTGACCACACCCCCCCGATTTGGACTCGAGACTCCACTGCCCTGAGCAGCGAGTTGTGGCAGAGGGAACAGCAGTGGTTCAGAAGCACGACATGTGTTACAGATAACTGCTTCTTGGCTCTTTGGCTCTTCAAAGAGCAGGGCAGAAGGGGGCTTCTCAAATGTGGATCATGTCATTTTGCCCAAAGTTCCCCATTGAAGACACAGAAGTCAAACTAAACCAAGCTCCAACATGGAGGCAACATGCACAGCCCTATGCAGCAACCACGTCAGAGATGTTTGGGGTCAGTATTTGCTGCCTCCAGCCTCGTAATTTTTGTTCAGGCAGCCTGAGCTTCCCTATCTCTTACCAAAAGAGCACATTGGGCCAGCACCACTTGCTGATGTAAAGAAGAAAACCAGTGGTATACTGGTCTGATTGGACCTTCTACCTGGAACAAGAAGGGAACAACCATCCTAAAGCAAGCATGTTTATCCTAAAGCAAGAATGTTTATACTGCTAGAACTCTGCCCATGGAATTTTTAGTATTACAAGCATCAGGCTAAGAACTTTGTGGCACTTTCCTGCAGACAGGCCTCTAAGCCAAAGCAATACGCTTCCTAAAAACTCTGGTAGGAACTCTGTCTACCTTCACCCAGGTCAAGTTCAGCTTTCAATGTGTTTCAAAACAGGATTTGAACACATAAATCTGTACAAACTACAAGAATCATTGTAAAACAGCATGGAATTGAATGGGATTGATCTGAGGAAGTCTGGGAGCTCATCTAGACTGCACCCCATAATGCTCTGTTCCAAGCTGCAGTTAATACTGTTATGCCAGGGCTTTTTTATTATTGACCAACTCTATAAAACACTATTTCAAGGGAGCTTGGTACACATTGTAAGTAGGTCAGTTTGTAGTCCCAAGCCTGCAGCCCCTTGTTTTCAGCTGAGAAGAAATATTTTTCTCACATGCAGTAACACTGGAAGTGATGTTTTTCAACTTCTAGGAAGTGAAATCAGGGGTAGGAACAGGTTACTTCTAAGGCGGCCACAAAAATCAGCTGCTAGGTTGTAATCCTCAGGGAACACATCAGAAACCTGGCCAATTTTCTAAATGCAGAAAAAAAATCAATTTTCAATATTTCAGTTTTCTAAAGTAGAATATAAGTCTCAAACCCTGATGCTTTTGCTACAGCTGGGATTAATGACTGCCATTCTCTGCCGTGCAGCCGCCTTCTAGCACCCCCTAAGCTCCCCATCCCCTCCCAAAGCCTGGTACTCCCAGGGAGAAGGAGAACGATGGTGTCCCTCACACACAGTCCCTAATTCCCAGCTAGTGCAGCATGTTTGGCCTGGGAAAGGGCTTTTGAACCACACAATACCTTGTATCCCAGCAGACTGGGAGATACCATTTATAGTTAAGGCACTTCTGACCTTAACATTCTGACCTTGCATTAACAAACAAATTAGCAAATCTGCCAACAAACAATGCACCTGCAAGGTTTAACCATCCTACAGAGCCCTCTGCCCCAGGACCCAAGGAAGGACCACTGTCGCAGTTCGAGCTCAGAGGGCAACTGAGCACCACACAGCCACTCACTCACCCCTTCCCCCCCAGCACTGAGAAGAAGAAAATAAAGTGAAAGACTCGGAATCGAGATAAGGAGAGAGAGGCATAAATCACCTATTACGGTCACGGGCGAAAGGCAGACTTGTTAGGGGAAGAAGAAAAGAACATAAATTTATACAGACACTTAACAACACCACCACCACCACTTAACAGAGTGGGACAGTGAGAAGTAAACATCTTGAAAATACCTTCCCCCCACCCCTCCCTTCTTCCCAGGCTCAGCTCTGCTCCTGATTTCTCTACCTCCTCCCCCCAGCGGCACAGGGGGGCAAGGAATGGGGGGGTGCAGTGGACAGGGAATGGGGGTGCAGTCAGTGCTGCCATTTATTTCATCTCCAGGGTGAGGGGAGGAACTTCTGGCGTTCTCCCCCTGCTCCAGCGTGGTCCTCCTCTCACAGGGGACAGTCCTACACAAACTTTCTCTGACATGAGTCCCTCCCACGGGCTGCAGCCCTTCCCGAGCTGCTCCAGCATGGGACACCCCTGCATGCTGCAATCCTCCCAGCACTGAACTACAACAGTGAAAGCTGCCTCTTCCCACAGGGTCCCAGCCTCCTGCTCCAGTGTGGGCTCCTGACAGGCCGCAGGTCAGCATCTGCTCCACTGGTGACCTCCATGTGTGGCGGAGGGGCTTCAGGGGAGCTCTGCACCGGCACACCTGCACCCCCTGCACAACCACTCATCTGTCACTAGTGGGGCTGGATGCTGCTGCCTGGGATGCGCTGGCAGGCCACCACCCTCTCCCAGCTCCTATACACATAGGCACAGCACACATCACCTCTGCTCTGCCTTCCTCTAGGCACCTGCCCAGTCCCTGGCAGAGCCCACCCTCTGTTAAATTTGTCTACTATACATTCAGACATGCAATTTCCATCAGAAAGAGATTCAAGCCCTGTGCATCAAAACTGCTGTGCCTGTGATGAATGTTAAGTGTAGGATTAAGCCTGATTACTTGTACAGGATGGGTTGCTAAACAAGGAGGGGCCAGGACTACTTAACTGACCTGAAGCCATGCACATGTTGATGTTTAAGCTCCACCAAAGTGTTCTGCACACAGCTTTTAGCATAGAACTGTCCACCAAACAATTCAGAGATGGCCTTTGCCCAAAGAGCTGTACAGCTGGAGAGAAATACGGAAGGGGAGAAAGTTACAGCAAAAACCCCCTTACCCGATACAGAAAGCAGAGTTATCTCCATCGTTATTTTGCTGTAACCAGCACACACCGTGGGGTTGGGAAGCCAGCACAAACCTGCGAGTGACGCGCTAATTGATAAGAGAGTTCTCACTGCACACCAGCAGATGCAGAGCTTATTGCTTCTGCCACATCAAGCCCGTGCTGCCCTCGATAGGATTTCTAAGACAAAATCCTCATTTTTGATGTCTGTTATTATCATTCAACAGATCAGATGACAGAGGAATGAAGAATACTAAACATCACTAGATAAAGCAATCAAGAAAATACACAGAGGGAACAGGACAGACTGATAGCGAGCTTTCTAGCCAGTCAGGTTACAGTTAAAGATCAGGCAATTGTCGCCATTTTTCTTTCTTCTGGTAATGCACAGGGAGAGGAAAATTGGTTGGCAGTGCTTCTTGAAGAGGACCACAATACCAACAGCATTAATGCCCTCTGGCTGCTCCCTTTTCAGGGACAGCACTTCGGCAGGACAGGACCCACTACAGCTTCAGCCCTCTGCCCTGCTGGGGTAGCCAGAGGCTCTGCACAGAGATTTAGCTCCTCCTTTTTACGAGGACTCGCCTAAACCTGCTCAGTTCTCTTGTTTCATCTGGCACAAATTGATTAGCTTTGGTCAAATAAGCTATCCCAGTATTTACAAATTACTACAGCATGCAGTGGAAGTAAAGCACATCAATCAGAAAGCCAGTGAGTTCACAAGAGAAGACAGAATCTTCATGAATCCTTTTATTTTTACAACTTTTCAGTAATAAACCCTTCCTGCTTGGCTTACAGTCTATGCCTAGTATTGTATATGCAGCCAATAGAAATGCAAACCGCATTGGAAATGGTCTCATTTGCTTCAGACTGTCATAACATTGTACACTTCTTTTCAAGCTTGATACCATGAAGAAAGCCTACAAGAGTCTGTAAAGGCCATTTTCTCAGCTGCATGCTTTCTGCAGACAGTGATTTTTTTTCCTCCGGACTGAGAAGTCTGTTACAATCCAACAGGCTCTGAACAAATTCAGACTCAATTTTCCACAGGTGCAGCTCTGCTACAGAAAGCAAAGCAGAGGGCATTCAGCTCATGGTGCAGAGTTGGCTTCCCAGCTCTGTAGCAGGAAGGAGCCCATGAGGACAAAGTATAGGTACTAATGGAGAAGCTTACTATTTCTCCCCTATTCTTCATTTGCTCAACGACTGCATCTTTTACAGTGCCTAAAGACTTTATTTATTGTATCTTTTTTTAAAGGTTGGGATGAAGGACTACCACTGTTGCTGAAGTATCAACATAAGGGCCTTAAACGAAATTGCAGCAGGAAAGAAAGACTGTGGCAACCAGCGCTTGTAGGAACAGGTCATCCCTGTGAACATTAGTAACACAATTACTATGATAGCATGACTAATAATCATCAGTGATTTGTAGAAACACCCAAAGACTTTTTTCTTCTTAAGAAAAAGGCAAAGGCAAAAGTGATTTTGAAACACACATTCAGTGGGGGATCCCTCTCTAAAGGATTCATGAATGACTAAGGGACTCTGCAGACAAGCAAGCCCTGTGGGAGACAACAACAAGCACACTGGCAGACAATGTTATGGATGGGTTTAGGAACACAGCAACTACTGATTAAAATGTCGTGGCCCTTCCCACTGTCATTACTGATAGCCCTCAGAGATCTTTATAAGAAGTACCTGCGTTCTCCCTCACAAAGTGTCACATAGGCAGAAACAAATCAACTTTTGATGTGTTGCAAGACCCCGGTTAGCCCATATTGGGCCAGACTACATGCCTGCAGGCTTTGATGAATAGGATTTATTCTACTGAATAGTTTAAACATCACCAATCATTTATCTACCATGTGCCAGATCAGCTTTTTTATTCTTTTCCCTTAATCACTTAGAGAGATGTGAAGTTTGCACTTCACAATGGTTTAGAGTTTTGCAGCAAAATGGTGTTTGAGAGGTGTATTTGTGAAGGCTGTATTCAAAAATCAGATGCTTATGACTGTCATTACATTTGCTCTGTCCATCTCTTTGGAGATGTCAAATTTTTAATAACATTTCAGCATGCATCCTACTCCAGTAACAGACTTAAACCATTCAGACAACTAGATGGTGATGACAGAATTTAGTGAGTGGAAAGCTGTATTAATTTTGCAAGCCACAAAACAGAGAACTGATATATGCAGATTCTGAACTGGTATTATTCTGAGCAACAATGCACAAGAGCCTTAAACTGTATTGATCAGCAGTTGCTGAGTCTGGATAATCAGTGACTGTAATACCACTGCAATTTGGAGTTGCTTAAAGTGACAAAAACATAACTGAGAATTTTACTACTTTGCCTTTTTTTCAGATATTTTGAGACCTTCACTTAAGAAGCTTTTGAACAGTTAAAGATTTTTAAGTAGTAAAACTGAGAGGACAGACGGAGAGCACTTTTTGAAAATTTAGACCCTTGATGCTTACTCTATTGCAGCAATCATAAGTAGGGAACCAACACAAATTTCTTAGGAAAACTGTAGGCCTGAATGTCCTAAAATACTCAAAATTTTGCTTTTAAGTCATATCTGAGTTTATAGGCTAAGCCTTATCTCAATTTAAGCCAGTTTCATACTTTTTTTTTTATTACCAGTACTGTTTTTTTTTCCAGCTAGCAGCGGACATGGTTCCCAGAACAGGGATACAGCAGAGCAGCCTCCACGCAGACACAAAGGTGCCACATGACTACATCAACCCACATTTTCAACCACATGCAAACAAATCTTTCTCTGAAGAAAATTCAGCCCACACCAGTTCTTGGCATTCCTGGGATAACTTCATCTTAAAAAGAAACTACAGCCAGAACAGCAAGTGCACCTGCTGCTCACAGAGGCTCCACTCTCGCAGAGCTGTAACCCAAAGTCAACAACGCAGCACATCTTCTCAAGAGTCACAGCTTGCTCACACACTCAAAAAAAACCCAAATTTAAAAACAAAGTAAAAACATCAGTTGGTGACATACAGCCAGACAGCATCAATCCTCCTATACAACACAGTACAAGTGTTTGGAAGCTGCTGGACATCTTGGCTTTCTGCTTGATGAATTAATTTATTTTCTTTCCAAAAAGTAGCTTAGCATACAAGAGGATAGTCTGAGTGAGTAAGAGTGGGGAGATGTTGCTGTAGTTCAGGAGGACTCTCCCAAAGGAAAGTGCTAGCTGGGGTTAGAGACCAGATCCCAGACACCTTCCACCCATTCTGTCCAGCCCCAAACCACACCTCACAAAACTCTCTCGCACTAAATTACTGTCAGACCTTTACTCATTTTTACACTTGCAGGCACTGTACTTTTTTTCCCCAGTAACAATTTACTTCCCAGATGGATGCAGCATCACTCAAATTCTACAGCCTGTAGCCAGCAAAAAGGGCGTTGGACCACAGTCCCCCACTCATGACTTTCCGCAGAGTCACATTTCCAACATACCCCCCAGATCTGATCCCAGAGGGTGGCAGCCCAGACAGGTACTTTCAGTCTGCTCCAGTCCAGCTGACATAATCTCTCATTTTTTGTCCCTATAACCTCTGAGCCAGCAGGACCTGAAGCTCAGCTTAGCTCTAAGTATTTCAAAGCCACTGAATTGAAAGAAAATAATTTGTCACTTTAATCAGTTGATCTCACTGGTAAATCAGAGACCAGAGCTAAAAGCTTTCAGACCCAGAGAGTGGGATTGCACAATGGAGCCCAAACATCAATTAGGATCTCCGTGAGTTGTCACTGAGCCCTCAATTTTTATGTCTGTTCCCAACATTATGGATCCTGCTACTTTGGAAAATTCCAAATATGCCTACAGGTAACGTCATGATTTTTGAGCTTTCAGTCCCACATGGGACAAATGGCTGATTCAGATAGCCGTTCAATCTCACTCACTTCCAAAGCTTTTCTGCAAGATGTTAAATTGCTAACCTCCATTTTACCAGTGATACTGGTCTTTGATTCACAAATGCGAGGAGGAATAAAATCAGACAAGATTTTAATAAAAACACACACTACTGAGTCAGATCTAGGGATGAGAAACTAATAAGTGCTTTCCTCTATCTGTACTACACTGTGTCCTGTACGTGTTACTCTGAGATACTCGCCTCCTTCTCTTTCATCTTTTTATGTGCACTGAATTCCTGTTCTCCGCTGTTTTTTTCATCCCATAAAGCAGATTATTTGCTTTTGTAATAGTTTTAATGTCACAAGAAAGGTATAGAAAGTGAGGTTATTAATCTCCATGTGAAATGTAACCACTAATGATAGCTTCCCTTCACTAAGCCCGCCCATTACCTCTGCTTGGACTCTGCATCAGCAACTGCTCCCCAAGGGACAGCCCAACTGTTTACCATTCTTATTACATAACAGTCCCACTCTTGCTTATTTATCTTTTAAAAACTATTAAGTTAGCATTCATAAGAGCACTGGAAGCTGAAGTGTTCTCATTAGCTACATTTTGCCGAGGAAAGTGTAAGTATGTGTTAGTAGAGCAATATTTTCTATAGTTTTAATCTCCATGGACTACCTTTCTACCACAAAATTTTAAAGGGCTCTGTTCATACAGGTTTCTAAACATGACCACTTATGTTAAATACTCTGTGACAAAACACCTTATAAATTAGATCGTACGGTCTGTTTTTTTCTTTTCTTATATGTTTGAATATGCCTTGGAAAACATTTCAAGGATTGCTTTTATGACACTTTATAACTAAATACATTAATTAGAATAGGAATTGAAATGAAAACATAGAACATCCATAGAATCTTTAAGAAATTCAATACACTTTCTCATTGTCCTTTGTAATCACAAAATAATGCAGATCCCTCGAATTCCCATGCAGTGCTAATTCCCTGAAATGCATTCACAACTCTTCATGAACAACTGAACTTTTTTTCAGCGGGTGTTGGTGCAAGTTCTTGTCTTGTCTTCCCTATTACTGATCATTTTTGCAATCTATTTCCCTTTTTAGAACACCTGCCATGAATCTCTGAAAACAATTAATGAAGTTAACACATATTCAGTGCCAGGTTTGTTCACTGAGAGGTAATGGGAGACATCCTAACTCCTCAGGAAAATCTGCAAATATTCATCAAGTATATCATGCCTCAAGGGCAGCCTGGCACCAGCCCATCTCTGCTGGGCACAGACAATCCCTCACAGGCCAGTGCAGGGACTGCTCCAGCAGCACCAGTTCTGCCCAGCCTCTCGCCATGCTCCTGCAAGGGGAAAGAGCACTCATCATCTGCATCTCTTTTCCACCCTCTGTGGGCAGCAGGCAATAGGAAATGCTGTGGAGTATTTGCAGGAGTTCAAGAAAGCTTTCACGTTATTAAAAAAACCTCAACCAATCAACCAAAAAACCCAACAAACCAAGCATGGAGATCTTAAAGACTTTCTGAAAAGGCACAGTTTTTAAAGAGGCCTCTTTAAAAACAGATAATTGGATGCTATTAAAGTTACATCCCATGACTTAAAAGGGCCTCAAAATCTGATTAACACTGCGAGAATTAATTTCCATGATGTAAAAGCAAGATTGCCTACCTGCAAAGGGAACCAACTCTCTTTTAAACAATAGAACAGATGCAACAAAGAGGGTGCAACTCTTGTGCCCCTTTCCCAGATCACCAACAGAGGTTTGGGGGAAGCGTCACGTCGACCCCCTCCCCAAGCCTGGGTTACACAGGGATGTCTTCTTGCAGCAGAAAGCTAGAAGAAGCTGCTCTTTAGCTAATGCTACCCGGTGGCAATACTGGCTGATTTTTATAAAGAACTGGCCTTTGGAGCTTAGTGCAATTGGGGCCAAATTGTACAGCAGAGGTGAGGGAAATGCAAGTATTGAACTGCACGGGACTGGGAAGAAGGCAGGAGTAAAGAGAAGAGACAGCGTCACAAAGCCTAAGGCATTCCTGATTTTAAAGGTCTGAGAGAACCTGTACATCCGTTACCCTGGGTGAAAAGCATTAAACAGACTTCTGAATTTTCATTGGCCACAGTATTGTACAAAAATAACCGTAAGTGCATCCTTGCTGTTGCCCTCTGCCTCATGTTTAGGTAACAGTCCCCAAACCATAATCCGTGCCACTCTGAATCAAGTTAATACGGCAGAGAGCGAAAGTGTGGAGAGCTAGGTCATGCCCCCAGCTGCTGTGAGTTGACGTGCTCTGCTGAGGTCAGGCGTCCTTACCAAGCCCTACAGGACCAAAATCTGGCCTGTAATCCTTTATCTTTATTAATATATACTGCTACTGCCACAGCTGTTAGAAACGCTGGTGATGGAGCGGGCCCGCAGAGCGCTAGCGGCTGTGAAAACAGCCTCGCTGCCTCAGAGGAGATGTGTGTGCTGTAAGCTTGGGAGACCAAAGCACCGGGAGAAAGCGGGGACTCGCTACAGGTCCGTGGAAACAGGGGGAGGGTGGGTGCCAGTGGGTGCTCGGGCCTGCGCCCTTGTTAAACAAGGTGAGATGTCCCGTCAGGTGCAACAAAGACACAGTGCGGTGCTGTGCAGAAAAGGTGTGATCCACACTCAAACAGTCATTACAGGTTCTGGCATGACTATGCCCTGACCTGAAAGCATACCTAAACACATTGTAAATTTGAGAAGAAAAAAAAAAAAATTAAAGAAGTAGATCAATTATGATAAATTCTAGATAGAGCCTCAGACATCTGTTTTTTTCCCCCACCTCCTCTGTCTGCTCTATTTAGTAGGAAACAACAACAACAAAAAAAAGAGGTGAATGAAACCAAGTTTGATCACATTGAGACAGCAGCATGCCATGAAGAGTGGCTCGTGGGAAAGAAGGTTGAAAAAATGGTTTGATGTTTAAGTTCCAGCACCACCTGCTATCAGTGACAAGAAATAGGATGTTATTTTTATGAATGTGATGTCAAACATTGGCTTTTTCTCACCTCAAACATCAAAGAAAGAAGAGTTACAGCATTCAGTTTGCTAGATCACAATCTAAAAACTCATGTTCAGAAATATTTACATCACTTTTGTTCAGTTTACTAGTGAAGACACGTTGTTTCTAGTGTCTCTTTTATAGGGTCATCCAAGTTTAAGAAAATCAAATGTTTCTTTTTTCCATCGTTTCACACATTGGCCATAATAAGAACAAACAATGAGAAACAATGACTTCTTGCTGGCAGAGGATTTGCATTTAAGTTCTCCATGTGGACACAAGCAGCAACTGGAAACATATTAGTGCCTGATAATTTCTGATTTTGATTTTTCTTTTCTCTTTAAATAAAAAAAAAGAAAAAAAAAAGTCACCAAAGCAAAGGACACACGATGACAAGATCCCAGAGAAGAAGAGTAAAAACTGGCCCTGCAGTTTTGGCAGATGCAGCCACTAGAAAAGACACACTGGCAACATTCAAAGTGAAGGGTGAGATTCTTCCCTGGATAGAGCAGTGCATGCTTAGCAGAGGTCTCTTCACATCTGCCGGATGCTTTTCCTCTCTCGTGAACCAGGCTACACAGTCCAAGACTTGCTCAGCTCTTGCCAGAAGACTGATCACCAAGGGATTTCTTTCAGTGATCATGCGACACACATCCAGAGGCAAGCTTTTGTCCATGAAACCTGAATAGCAGTCGCTCAATTCCCCACACGTTGGCTGTGTCTGATCCAGCTTCTTAATACGTCCCCAAGTGCTGTTTCTGAAGCTGAACAAAGCCAAGTTCTGCATGCTGTATCTCTTGAGTGCAATTCTGGGGTTCAATTTCCCTGGAAAACCTCCTGGAACGCATGAAGGAATTGCTGGAACAGGCCATCAGAGACTACAGCTGCTAAAGGAACATGTCAGATCCAACTTGTAACAATACCTTGCAGAATGCAGTGAACAATGGATGATTTCAAGCAAGTCAGACATTTTCTTTAAAATCTTCAGTCTCTAAAATACCAAAAGGAATTGACTAAGTCTTTTCATGTATCATGCATTTCTGGACAGACAGTTTGGGTCAGTTTTTAAGACTGAGCTTCTTGCTGATGTCATTCTATAGGAGTTGATATGTAATGCCTATATCCAAAACCAAGTTTGAATGACCTTTAAAATTCATTCGTATTAGTGCCATCTAAACTACAAGTCATGTCTAGTACTGACAAGGGTAAGCAGCTTTGCTCTAGGAAAAGTGGAAAGTGCATGCTCAGGTCTCACTTTGGGATTCAGACTGACTCCAAAATGAAGGTCTGTAAAATAACTTCTACTCAAGCCCGTTCACTGCATATCATACATGCCACTATATATAAGTGGGTGGGGTCATATATTCACAAAGTTATTGTGTTATGGGTTACTGTATTTTCCATCCTATGCTGTCTTGAAGCATCTTCAACAGCTGTTTGCAGAAGATGATCCTAGGGTGACGCTCACTCTTTCTTTAGCTGTTTTTTTCTGCAATTTGATAGCAACACTGTGAAGGACACCAATTTAGCTATCCCTTGGACCAGAGCTTAACTATGGAGCAGCCTCCAGAGAGGAGGAAAAAAAAAACATCCAGGAAAGGAGGGGAAAGACAAACCAATTAACTTTCAAGTCATAATATTAATAGGATCTTGATGGAGTCACTTTTCCTGGTCCCTGGGACACACCAGGGATGGATTACGTTTGCTACTGTCATGCCCCAGTCCCGCGACTTTAAGTCTCTCTGACAGTAAGAAGGGCAGATAGGGACAGATAGACAAGGCAGAAGCAACAGAGAGGATGTAAATGGACTTCCCCACAAAACTCCAGCAGAATTAGAGCAAGGACCTTTTGTACAGAAAGCAGTGAGAAGAGATAGAGAACATCCTAATTTTCCTGTCTTGCAAGGGCCACAGGAGGGGGGGAGGGGGGAAGCAGAGGGTGATTCACTGGAGCAGCATGGCAGCAGGATTCCCTACAGCTGAGGAGGAAGGCAGCAATGGGGCTGTGAGAAGGACATCTCAGAAGTCCCTTAATATAAGCAGTGACAGGAAAATCCTTCATGAGTGATTGAAAGAAAAACCTCAGCTCTGAAGGACACAGAAACAGCTAGAAAAGGACAGTCTTATTAAGAGGTAAAATATGCATATTCAACAAAAAAAAATCGGTAACAGGGTTACTCCACTTACCACAGCCTCAAGGCTATAGTTACTTAAGTACACAGAATTTACCAAGATTATTTCATTGATACAGTACTTGATCAGTAATTCAATTACCATGCACAACCTACATCAAACAGCTACACTTTCAGAAGATATCTTTGGCATACTTCCCAAAAGTGAACCTTCATGCATCTTTCATATAGCCAATATAATTAAATTTACGTGTACATGTAGCAGAACAAGCACTTTAAGTAATAGGACATAATCCTAACAGCAGTTTTCCTTTTTTAAAAAAGAAGGAGAAAAAAGGACTCCACTCCATGACCAAAAAAAAAAAAAAAAGAAAAGCATGGAAGGGTGTAAAGAGAGAAGAAAATATAGGAGTGAGAATATACCATGCACAGATAGTAATGAGGACTTGTCCAAAGCCTCCAATGGAGTGTGGATATACTTACACTACACTGGAATAAGTTTTTCTAGCCCACCAACAAGTGTTGTGAGAATCAAACATCCTGTGTCCCCCTGTGACTCTCTCAGGGTCCCTGTAGATCTGTAAAGTGGCTCTGCTCTGAAGCCTGGCTCTGCATTGCCTCATCCTCCCCTGGTCCCAGGCTTGCTCCAGCCCTGCACATGCTTTGACAGGACTCCTATGGACAACATCCAAATCATGTGAAAAGGGAAAAGGGAGCACAAACATGCAGAATCAAGGTTCCAGTTACCAATTCCTTCCTCATAATGTCAGTCCAGCATATTTGAAAATTACTATGTTTTACATTTTTAATGGAGTTAAATTCTGGCAAGGAAACCATTTGATTTCCACCTAGCTGTAGGGAACAATGATTTATTTGATGCATATTTTATTTTAGCAACACTGCATTTAGACAGTTAGAATTTACTGAGAATATCCTCCTTCAAATTCCTCCCACCTACATCATATAATCTTTACTACCAGGCCTTAGTCCACCAATCTGTGGACCTGAAAGGGATTTCACTACTTTCATCCAATGAACTAAATCTTCTCTTTCTTTTTCTTCAGAGTTTATTTTCTTTATTTTTTTCCCCCCTTATAGGGCAAAGGGTGAGCTGAAGGTTCATAATAGTGAAAATCTGCATGTAACACTAATAACAACCCTTAGTTTTAATGGCCACACTTGATAAAAATTTATAAGGGCTAAAGTGCTCATAAATTTTACAACCTACTACACATTTGCAGATTTATATACATAGAAAGGACCCAGTCATCTGCACAGCTGAAGCAGTTTCAGAAGTACAGTCCCCATTAATTAGATGACTTGTTCAATATTGCACGTATCTATAGGAGATATCTACAGTCATATTTGTTTCCAAATAATTACATGCAGTAACATAGTCATGGAGCTGAACCATTAAGGCATCTTTTCCTCTGTCTTGCTTGCATGAGTCTCTTCACTAAATACAGTGAGGGAAAAAGAACTCAGCTACAAGTAAGGATTGTGGTGATCTTCCATGCTGAGAGATAATGGCACTTTCACGTGGATGACACATCTGTTCTGCTCTCTGCCAAAAAAGCTTGCAGAGGCACCCACTTCCTTTGCTTCCTTCCCTAAACCACAACTATCTGAAGAGGAAGAATCAACAGTTACACTAGGACTTTTAAACTATCTATTTAATTCCATCATCTTGCAGTAACCTGCCCCAAAGCTACTGCTAGTCAAAGAATACGTGGTTATCAGGGGAACAGACTAGATACACTCCCCTTTCTGGTTTTATTTTGCAGAGATCTTTGACAATATTAAACTTAGCATTTTGGAGTCACACTTCAGTGTATGCCCATTCCATGTTCTCCTCCAGGCAAATCTATTATGGGCTGTAAAGGCAACAGTGCAAGTCTTTGAAACACCAGACCCAAGGAGCACCACCATGACTTAAAACAAATGCTGATGGAGCCAGTACGCACCAGCTTCTCCAGAGCAAAGTAAAAGAAATTCTGCAGAAAAAACTTCTGCAAGGAAATTTTCTTCCTTATAATGGAACCTTCTTCCTTTGCAAAATTGTCTTAGTAGCCTGAACCATGAAGGTTGTCCATCCAAAATCTCCCTGTGTCCTCCCGTTTTCACTACTAAATATTTTGTTACTCAATACAAAAATCTAATTCTTCTCTTCATCTTGCTATGTGCTTGCTAGCCAAGATATCTGATGGCCCTGAGTTCTGCCAGGTAACACTGAGACAGCATCCCTAGTCAGCAAATTTAAACACTCCACTTTTCCTTATTCTCTAGGCAAAATGCTTTGTGTGCCTGCGTACCAGGCAAAGTGCTTTGTGTACCAGGGACATGAAGGAGATATTGCTGGGAAGAGCAAGGATTCCAAATTCCCCAAACCTCATAACTGCTATTAAGCTAAACAAGTAAGAGAATACCTTTATGTATCTATATTGCTCATCTGTAGGATAGGTATAATTTTTCCTTAATAGCTATAATCCTACTGACTATTCCTAGTCTGCTCTTGAGTCTTCCCAGTCTACAATAAAGACTCTTGGGTGACTAATATGGCCTTGGCATGCAATATTTACATGTCTAGAACAATTTGTGAGAGAATTATTGAAAAATTTATTTCACCTTATATTCTGCCTTCCCTATTAAAACCCTGCTTTCAGGGGATTTTTGTCCCCAAGATTTTAAGCTCCGTGGTGCTCCATTATTATTCTAGCTACTAGAAATGCAATAATCAGTTCATTAGCAGGGTTCACAAGGATGACCCCAACATCACCTTTGCTTTCTATTTTGCAAGGGCATGGTTTAAACTGTGTGCATCTTGCCTCCTAAGAAGCCCAGAGACACTGTATGAAATCCAGCAGATGAAATAGTGCAGTGGTAAGACTTGAACCTTCTTTCAAATTCACAGGGTAAGAGCTAAGTCAGTGGCCCAAACTCCCAAAGCATTTTGGGCAGAATGATGATCAGACCTGGAAGACGTGGGTAACATGCTCATTTAAGCTGGTGATGTGTGGGGCTAAACTGCCTTTAAGTTTTTTTGGTATTGGAGAGAACCAATTACAGGCCCAAGAGGCTGTATGGTCCAGTGGGCAGAACACTGCGATGAGGAGATGATCTGCATTTAATTCCTTTTGCTGCTGTCTATGCAGCCTATACTTTTCTCAGGGCAGGCCCCATCTCTCACGGTACATTTGTGTACAGTCCAGTACCAAGAGGCAGCAGTCTCAGTTGGCAATACACATGCACAGTGAACTATGCTGGATCCCACAGTACCTTGGAGTGAATGTAAACCAAAACTTTCAAAACCACCTTGGTTTCTGTATTTCTCATTGGACATCTCTTAAAACGAAGTGACTTCAGGAAGCACAAAGCACCCAAAAGCGGCAAATCGGACATTTGAGCCCATCTCTCAACAGGCACATGAAATGGACTCAACCCATCATTACTGATCATAAGAGCACAAGGAGATCCAGTACACGGTTCCCTCCAAGCCAAGAAAAAGCAAGGTGTGTTATTTGCATTCTACTGTAGTCCTCCAGCTTGGTCTGCAGTGTGGTGTCACACATGCTTGTGACAGTAAACCTGAGCAAAGAGCTCACTGCAGTAGAGGTGATGGAAACAGAGTGGGAGCCAGCAGAAATTCTCCAGGTCAATATGGTCCCTGTACGCTCTGAATTATGCAATTGAAGCCCTATTTCTTCTTCAGCAAGTGAAATCTATGACATGGCAGGAGGAGCCTGACCACAAACAGATAAATGAGAGGACACACAAGTCTGGCATTGATAACTGTACCTGCCAAACTCACACTACAACAACAAAATACTGCCTCTGCTCTTGCAAGCTGCTGGTAATGCAATTGGTGGCACCTGATAAGAAGTCCCAGACACATGAGCTCATAGCTCACCTCCTGGTCAATGTTACCTTGTGTCCCTTAGAGTGTCAGCACACTTTTCAAGGAAATCAACCCCATCACTTGCAAAAAGGAAGGAAAGCATCTCTCTCCTGATGTATTTTTAAAGGGTTTACTACAATGTGGCTCAGATTCCATTCAAAATGTCTAGCTGATACTTAATTTCAGGCTCCCTCCATGAGCTCACTCCCTATGGCAGCTGTTCCACATGGATTTGCATCACAGTGTCAAGTTTTCTGTTTCACTCCAGCTTATACCTGGCTGAAAAGGGTCACAGGGCAGGAAAACTTTGCTCAGCAGCCCTCCCAGCAGGGCCACGCTCCCAAGCTGACAGTGCAAAGCCCTCTCCTCTCCAAGAGCACATGCCCAGCTCTCACATGAATGGGGCATCCATGCTCCTTATCACACCTCTCAGCTCGAGGACTCACCAGCACCCAGGGAAGCACTACTTCTGCACAAACAATAGATAACCACTCAATCATTCCCTGTTAACAAGCCAAGAACAAAGACTTACAGAACCTGGGCTGTCTTCTCCTGCTGGGCCCTGCATCTCTGCATCATGTACCACACTGGGACTCAGGACCTCTGTTGTACCCCAGGAGGAAAAAAGGAAAAGTTTACCAAGTGCCAGCCCCACCTGAGCATCCATGTGCTGGAATCAGCCTTTGACAACAGGCTGCAGAGAGACAGCCATGCCAAGCACAAGACAGCCGCCCAGCTGCACTGCTTGATGACCTTTCCAGATAAGTCAGGTATGACAATTTGTACTATTAGCCACGTAGCACTGAACATATGCTTCACAGGCTGCACTGAGCCCCACTGTGCTCTATAATCTCTCCATTTTTGATAGTGCAAACCTCAGCAGCTAGATGCTAGCTAGCTAATGGTTTGCACATTATGCCCAGAGTTGTTGCTGTGACAGTACCTGTCTCTGGGACTGTTAACTGGGTGGTCAGATTCCCAGTGATGTGAATATGCTTCAGCAAAACCTTAAAGCAAGAAGAGGCTGCTCTGTAAGATGCTCAGCAAAGGATGTAGCCTTACCTTAATATTCTTCCCAGCTACCAACTCTTTAGCAGTTGCTCCTTTGCTGCAGGAGCAGAAAAAAAAGTGAGTCACCTTATTTCCTGCAAGGTACACACAGGTTACTGCAGTTTAGCGGCTGCAAGGCTGCTCACTCAGCACCATAACCACATCTGGAGGCCAAGGACAGTGCTGGCAGCCATATGACTTTATACTTCCAGCTTTTGCCAAGAAATAACTGCTTCTACAATAAGGGAGAAGCAGGTAAGATGTGGTTGTAATTCAGTGAGAGTCCCGCAAGCCAAGCTGGCAGCATGATCACACTGCAGTTGTATTTACCACCGAAGGCAAGGGAGCTAGGCAATAAAATCAACCACAGCTCAAAAGCCAATTTCCTTGCATTTAAAAATAAATACTGAAGGCTAAATTAGTGATGAGCAGGAACTTAAATAAGTGGGGTTTTTTTCCCTAGGTTGGATTCAATACCACATGGTTTGTTTGCAGGTATTTAAACTAACGATCATTCAAAGAACAGCTTCCCGGGGCATCCCATTGCGATGCAGCGCGGTGCCTGCGAGGCTGTCCCGCTGGCTGCAGCTGCGTGCCTCCGCTGAGCCCACCACCACATTAGCAGTCCCACGTGTGCCGAGATTTGCATAAAAGGAGCAGTTATCAGCAATTATGGCTTGCCAAGGCAAAATTCTTCAAGGCCGCTTTACAACTAGTGACAGATGTACCATTCCCAAGTTTAAGCTGTAATTTATTCTTAGACTGGGCAGAAACATAAGGAAAACACACTGTGCATTTTGCAAAGCCGCTCATTTAGGCATCTGAAAAATAATTAAAAAAAAGGGGAAGGAGGGAAGATGAATAGGGACTAAAGGAAAGAATAAACTTCAGGCACAGAGCCAGAATTTAGTATTCAGCAAGAGCGACAAATATCCAGCCTGATTTGCTCCTCAACAGGTCAACTTTTACCTTTTGTTTACACTAGAAGATAGCAGCACCCCATGTTTCCCAGCTGTCCTGTTTCTTCAGGGTTTAATCACAGGTAATAATCATAGTGTGCAGGCCTTAATCCAGCTGCATTATAATTATCAGACCAAACGCCTATAAGGAAAAGGGAAAGGGATTGTAGCAAAGAGCAAACCCATTCTCACCTAGTACATGAAGCAGCACCAGAACCTCTCTTCCCAAGCTTCCCCTGTTCCTGCCATAAACCCAGCCCTAGAGGGAAGCACAGGCTGAAGAGCCACCACACTCTGCAGGATGCTTCGGTGGCTCTGAGTGCCAGGACATCCAGGACCCTGTGAAAGCCCCTCATGCCTTGCCTGCAATTCCAGCTCTTCTCAGTATCATTCTAGCTCAGTATGCAAGAGCCTGTGGCAGAAAAGTTGAGTGAACTGGGACAGAAATTTCTGAGGCAGCTGTTGCATGTGGTAATCATAGGATAATTCAGGATGGATGGGACCTCAGGAGCTCTCCAGTCCAAGCCTTCCTGCTCAAAGCAGGGTCAGCAAAGACATATGACAAGGCTGCTCAGAGCTTTAGGATGTGTAATGCCAGATCAGCATCTCCATTCTGCATGCTTTCCAGAAAGCAATTTGCACTCTTTCCTCACAAGAGAAACAAAGCTGGGATAAGGAGCTTTCACTCATCTGTTCTCTTCAGATAAATGCAGACCCTTGGAGGCTGCCCAGCTACTCACAGTCTGAAATCAAAAATCTCAGGTCATGCACCCATAGATCCTCCGAGCCTAAGCTCCTCCTGCTCTGCAGAACATCCTTTCTGTTCCCTGCGTGGATTCGGGTTTGAATATTCCTGCTTTCAGGAGGGGTTCCAGATGCAGAAGTGGCATGGCCACTGCTCAATCCAATGAGCTGATCTGGAACAACCATCCCACCAGAAGATGACAACCAGGTGCATGTGGCAGGAATTAGCATACTCATCCCACCACAGGCAGGTGGCACTTACAACTCATAGCACATGTTAGAAAGTTTAGTTCAACCCACCTGCAATGTTAACAAGTAAATCAAAGACAAACTGAAGCAAGATGACAGACCCCTTCTACAGCAGGATTACAGTGCTGGTGGATAAGGGAAGCGCAACTGATATCGTTTACCTGGACTTGTGCAAAGCAGCTGACAGTGTCCCACACAACATCCTTATCTCTAAATTAGAGAGACATGGATTTGACAGACAGACGACTCAGTGGATAAGGAATTGGCTGGATGGTCACACTCAAAGAGTTGTGGTCAACAGCTCCATGTCCAAGAGGAGAGCAGTGACGAGGGGCGTTCCTCAGGGGTCGGTGTTGGGCCCGGCGCTGTTCAACATCTTTGTCGGTGACACGGACAGTGGGATCGAGGGCACCCTCAGCAAGTTCACCGACGGCACCCAGCTGTGTGGTGGGGGACAGGCGGGAGGGCAGGGATGGCATCCAGAGGGACCTGGGCAGGCTGGAGAGGGGGGCCCGGGCAAACCTCATGGAGTTCAGCAAGGCCAAGGGCAAGGCCCTGCCCGTGGGCCGGGGCAATCCCCAGCACAAACCCAGGCTGGGCCCTCGAGGAGTGGCTGGAGAGCAGCCCCAAGGAGAGGGACTGGGGGGGTTGGTGGGGGGAAAACTGCCCGTGAGGCAGCCCCGTGCGCTCGCAGCCCAGAACCCACCCGTGCCCTGGGCTGCAGCCAGAGCAGGGGGGGCAGCAGGGCCAGGGAGGGGATTCTCCCCCTCTGCTCCGCTCTGGGGAGACCCCCCTGCAGTGCTGGGGCCAGCTCGGGGGCCCCCAACAGCAGAAGGACACGGAGCTGCTCGAGCGGGGCCAGAGGAGGCCACGGAGATGCTGGGGGGGCTGGAGCAGCTCCCCTGGGGGGCCGGGCTGAGAGAGTTGGGGGGGTTCAGCCTGGAGAAGAGAAGGGGCCGGGGAGCCCTTAGAGCAGCCTCCCAGGGCTTAAAGGGGATGACAAGAAGGATGGGGAGGGACTCTTTATCAGGGGGGGGGGTGTTAATAGAGTGAGGGGTAACAGTTTTAAACTGAAAGAGGGTGGATTTAGATTAGATGTAAGGAAGAAATTCTTCCCTGTGCGGGTGGTGAGGTGCTGGCCCAGGGTGCCCAGAGCAGCTGTGGCTGCCCCCTCCCTGGAAGGGTTCAAGGCCAGGTTGGACGGGGCTGGGAGCACCCTGGGCTGGGGGAAGGGGGCCCTGCCTGTGACAGGGGTTTGGAACTAGATGGTCTTTAAGGTCCCTTCCAACCCAAACCAGTCTGTGATTCTATGAATCTGGACACCTTCCTGATATCTTTAAAATTTAACCAATATTTGTTCAGGACCTTCTCTGGGGAATCAGAAACCATTCTGATCTGATGACATAGAATGATAAGTGAGATGGGTTCACTGGTTTCTGCAGGCTTTGGACATCTATAATTCAAAAAGCCACTGCATATTTCAAATTGTTTTCCTATTTGATATAGCACAAGTGAAATGATCTGAAGCTGCGAGCAACTGTCCTTTTCCCAGTCCTAGCTGATTCAAAAGGAACTTCAGCACCATAGGTGCTTTGCTGAAAGCTGACTCAAGCATATTCTGTGTACGAGCTCCAGATCACAGTAAATATAATTATTAGTACTGCAACATCATATGCCTAAAGGTCACAGACCACCAGCTCTAAGCCTAATTTTACTTGCCTCCCATCCGTTCTGCATTTGAACAGGACGGCTCCCCTGCCTGCGCTGTGCAAACATAAGAAGCATGCACAAATGCAAATTCACAGAGCAATAAAGTGTCCTCCGGGGCAGACAGCTGCAGCGTTTTCAAACACTGACTTAGCACTGTAGTCCTGGGCCGGGGAGGCATGGGCTGTCACTTGGTGCGAGTGAAACCTGCACTCATCCGTCACTGCTAGTGGATAGAAAAGGATGGCACATGCTCAAAGAGTTTTGAGGTTTGGGGTTTTCTCCCTGTTAAAATCAACAGGTCTCTCCACCACGTACAAACTTTATTCCCTAAGCACCTCATCAAGCCTAGTCTAACTTTGCACAGCACAGCAGAAAGCCACATGCTGGATGCCACAGCCACCACCACCCAAACTGCTCAGGAAAAGGTTTTCAGAATTTTTTAGTACATACAGATCAAAGCAGCCTTCTCAATGCCTTGTTTCCAAATACAGGTGAACAGACTTGGCTAAAATAATAGTAATTTTAGAATTCCAGCCTACAGCTGTGTTTGTAGAGAAGATCAACCCAAGCAATTAAAATCTGACAAAATTATCACCAACTAAAAACAACCTTGCAATTTCCAGGAAACCACAATAAAGAAAGCACTATCTGACACATCTATTGTAATTCACACACAACTGTTCACCGTGTTCTTCACACATGGGATAAATACTGAAGCTATTTTTGCTTGCATAGGTTTTGTTACCCACTCACCTAACTGTGACTGTCTTATTTTGCAAGGAAAACGAGACAACAATTCCCTTACAGGCAAGATCCTATGAAGCTCAATATATGTAACATGTAAATTCATTTTTCCCTGACACAAGTAGTTCTGTACCTTTACAAGAGGACAAACCATCCTTAAATCTTAGGCACTTAGAGTACCAAAGAAAGGAGAAGAGCTATGAAGTGGGCAAGTACCTCTCCCCACGGGGCAGCAGGAGGCAATCCTCCTCACTCCACAGCAACTTCTCAACATGCAGCCCGGCACCTCCAGCACCCCAGATTATGCAGCTTCTTAATCTTTCCTCTTCCCCATTGCAAGGATTTTTCTTGCTGTCTTTCTCTGCACCCTTCATAAAAAGCAAGGAGCCAAGTACCTAATGAATTTCCTGTGGTCCTGATCCTCTCTTACAGGGCCAAGCCCTTCACAGGATCAAAGATGTTTATCTTGTCTCTGCAAGTAGGAGGCAGGAGTCCTGGGAATCAGCTGTGGGACTAAGAGGTCACTTCTGATGTGGAGGTTTTCTCCAGGGGGATGGCTCTGCATCCTCCTCTCATTCACTGCACAATCAGATCCTACTGAAATAAATTTGTTTTTTCCCTGCTCTTATACATTCCCTGCCTATGTGCTGAGAGCAGACACTAGTGACTGGAAACAGGCATATCTAACAAAGCTTTCAGAGTCACCTGTCCTCCTCCTGTGTTTATACTACCTGCAGTTTTCCCACTAAGACTTATGTTTTCAAATTTCACCTCACTTTCCATCCTGTATTATTAGGGCCTTCTACTCATTTATGCTAAGACAGTAAATACATCATTAAATTATATGGAAGCATAGCCACCTTGCTAGGATGAGAAACAAAAGTGATGATTTGAAAATATTTTGTTACTTATATAAATATATACACATGTGACTTTATATATACAATATGCGAATTGTACACAGATGGTAGATTCGTGGATTGCTATATTGTGAAACCACTGTGAACTGCTTTAAGCAATGAACAGGTAACGCCAGACTTTGAAGTCACTGCTTACAAGACTATATTCAAGGCAGGCCACAGGACATGAACAATTTCTGTATCTGTAACACCCAGAAAGATATGCATGGCTCCACTTTCCAGCTTTACATCATCTAAAAGAGTATTTATTGGTCCTTCAGAAAGAGGAGACAGCCAAGAGACTAACAACAGAAAATTGATAAACAAAAGATGCAGCAAAGGATGATGTGTTTTCAGTGAAGGTTTGGAGAGAGAAGAATAGTAGCTGGGACTCTTACAACAAACATATTCCAACAGATGATGATCCAGTTTTGGTCCAGTAAAACCAGGGAGGTAGGGACATACTCAATCACTGAGGTTGAGGCAAGGCATTTAGAAGAGCTACATTTCTGGTATCCATTTGCAACCATCTCTGTCTTGAAGTTCTTGCTTTCCACATGATGAATTACACATTGCAGTATCATCTTCTGCTTAATTACATACACTGGGCTCAAAGAAGGAAAGTATCCAGTAAGGAAAAGTCAGCTAACTTCAAACATACCATAAAAATAGGAAAGTTGGATTATCTGTTGAGTTAGAAAACTGGTCAACTAGAAAAAGTGACTGGTGAGTTGGGGGGTTATTTTGAGGTAACTGCTAATCATTCCTCCTGCAATGATTAGGTATTTATTTGGGACACTGAGAAGAAACGAGATTTCATTCCCAAACCAGTAATTACTCATCTCTGAAACTCCTGGGCATTATTTTTGTGTGTTAGTTTTTTTCCCCTCTCGGTCCTTTTAAAGTGTTGCAGAAATGCAACAAAAAACCAGCTCATTCTCAACCTGTGTAGCTTAATCCTCATTAATCTTTCTGTATCTATAGCTTGTAAAGTGACAATAGAGAGTTTGTACCTCAGTGAACACGACACTGCTTCTGACTTCAGAGTCCTTCAACCACCCTCACAGGCAGAAACAAAACCCCTAAAGTCAAGCATCTGCTACAGTAAGGGTGTTTACAGTCCAATGGACCTATTTCCATCCAGGACAAACACAAGTAGGTTTGGAAGACTCTGGATGCGAGCTGCTGAATTTTTGCTAGGCACACTCCTCTGGCAAAGCAGAAGCAAACAGAAATGGCTACTAGGCTGGTTGATCCTAATCAGCAGATACCTGCTGCCAACTCTGCACCAAAGGAGGAGAAAAACATCTCTCCGATTTACTGCCACAGCTAGGAGGGCTTGAGAGGCTTGAACGTGACAACTGAAAATCTGTGTGGTGCAGTGCAGGAAGGGTCACCTCCTGTCAATGCCACAGACCCCCATGTTTCTTCTGTGGTGGGTTGGCCTTGGCCAGCTTCCAGACACCACCCACTTACTCTCTCATTCACCCTCCTCAAACAGGATATAATATAGGGTATAAAATAAGATGAAAAAGCTCATGGATCAAGATAAAGACAGGGAGATCCCCTTACCAATTACTGCCATGGACAAAACAGACTGGACATGGTAAAATTAATTGCAAATTAGAACAGATTTGGAGCATGAGAAACAAAAGAAAAACTAAAATAACACCTTCACCTTCCCCTCCCCCCTCACTTCCTAGGTTCAACCTCACTCCTTCACTCCCAACTCCTCTACCTCCTTTCTGGGATGAGGAATGGGGGGTTGAGGTCAGCAATGTCGCTGCTTCCTCCTCACACCTTCCCCCTGCTCCACTGTGGTCCTCTCCATGGCCCGCAGGTTGTACCTGCTCCACCGTGGTCTTCTCCACAGGCTGCAGGTGGCACCTGCTCTGGTACCTGGAGCACTTCCTTGCCCTCCTCCTTCTCTGACCCTGGTGTTCCTCACTTCACCCCGCCCCTCATTTCTCTGCCTGCATGTCTTTTTTGCCCTTTCTTCAACATCTTTTCCTCAAGACAGCACCAGCAACACTGACAGGCTCAGCTGTGCCCCAGTTGGGTGTGCTGAAGCCAGCTGGAACCGGTTGCATTCTGCAGTCCTGCCCACCCCTCAGAGGCCACCAGCAGCCCCACACCTCAGCACAGCTCAGCAATGTGTCACTGCACCACCGCTCCAAGGAACAAGGCTGGTGCCAAGCTGCTCCCGGAGAGGACAGAGGAGAGTCCTCAAAGAAGCCAGTGGTGACATAAGGTTGTAATGAAAGTTCAGTGCTTTGCCCAAAGTCTCCAGTAAAGAAACGGGAAGGAGGATGAGAAGCTGACAACTGCTCATTACCAATTAGGGAAAGAGCTCATTTAAACCTTCAGAAGTCCAACAAAGTGTTTCAGCAAAACTTCTGAAGCTGCCAGTTACACATCTCTCCCTTAAAAAAGGATGAACAGTGTGAGTGGATTTTCAACAAGTTCCCTAAAATAATTTCCCCCCCTACCCCCTAACTTTGACCAAGTCTAATGATGAAAAATGGGCTGCAATTGATTGAGGAAAAATGTAGGATAAACACCAGGAAAACCTTCCTGCAACTAACATTTTACAGGGCTGTGGCAGTTCCTCTTGAAGGGAGCAGGAAAAGCCCTGCTTTGTATTTTAAACACTACAGAAAAAAAAATACTTGTCTGCAATAGAAAAAAATCAAGCCAGCTCAGACTGGCACCATTTCAAAATCCTCCCAGTGACACACAGACAAATTCCCAGTGCCAATCTCCATTCTGAAGCCAGAAACCATACTGAGTTACATCCCCACCTTGTCCCAGTTTCACCCAACAGAATAGCTTGCTTTTTCCCCACCGTATGTGTGCAAATGCATGCTCAGATACTATTAAAATGACTCCTTTCCTGAAAAAAAGGATTTGTGGATTCACTCTGGGTTTTTTTTTGACTCCTGCCAGAATTCTGGATCTCTTGCCAAGCCTCTGTTACACTGTTAATACAGACTTTGCTTACTGACTTTGGTACAAGTAAGAAGGAATGAATTTGTGATTCTAAGCTCCAAATATCAAGCTGCTGGACTGCTGTGCTTTGTAATAAAGTGATCTAATACTTGTCACCTTTTCCAAACCATAGTTACCATGAAAACCTACCTTCTGTGTCCTGTAAAGTCTCTAACATGGTATATTTGCTATTTGTAAAAAGGAAAACAAAACAAAAAAGAGCCCTGGATAAATAAGGGGTTTCCTGTCACATCCCACCCTCTGCCATCTAAGCAGCTCCTTGTGGTGGTTTATAGTAACCAGTATCAGAGACATAATGTGGATTTCCTTAATTAACGAGCATGTCACACCCCCAGCCGTTCAAGTGCCCTCAGTACTTCTGCACTCTGGACCAAACTTAAACAGTCTTAACCAAGCCAGCTGCCAGGACTTGTGCCTTGATGGCTGTAATCCCAGGAGCAGCTCCCGTGCAAATGGCTTGGAGGAGCAGCCCGGGGTAGTTTCCCAGCCAAGAGCGGGGCTGCCAAGCTCCCTCCTCCCCGTGCCCCAGCAGTCCACATCGAGAGCGTTGAGCGTGCCCCAGTCTGCAGGGCTGCACTGCACCCTGACACCTTGGAGCCAGGGGACATCCTCACACTGACAGGCACACATATATCAAGGCAACCTGATCTCTATCTCAAGGTGGCAAACTCAGGCTAGGGGTACTGAGCTCTCTGATGCTGGCTAAAAGATCCCAACCTGAGCACAGGTTTCTGCATATGATATTTAGTTGATGGACAAGTCTGGTGCTAAACACACACAAGACTGAAAAAGTTAATTTATCACATGAGAATTTTTCAGAAGACACCTTATTCTTTAAAATACTATCCATAGCCAGTATGTGCACACCTGACCATAAGCACTGGTGCGTGGATCCCAACAAGAGGTGGGATAAGGGCTGAATACCATAGAAGGGAGTGACAGACCATAGCTTCAAAACAGGCTATGAATTTGGAAAGAGTTACACAATGTGTGTTCTTGTTTTCTTCCAGGAGAATTCTACCCAAAGAAAGCTCACTGTGAGAATGCATGCCTGACAACACCAATAATCTTTGATGTCACATGTTAACGTTCCTGTGAAAGTTATGAGGCAGTTTCCAAATTTCACACTTAATCCTGGTGTCTGCTGTTGCTGAACAATTCAGCCTTCTGTCAACAGCTGTCTTTGCTCCTGTCACTGAATGGCTCAAATTCGGCACAGCAAAGCCATTATTTATAGCACAGCACGCTTTCGCGACAGCCTCTTCACATTCCTTTTGATAAACAATCGCAAGTAGAGTATGGAGAGAAGAGGTGATCAGTGCTTGTACACACATCCACAGTATGCTGGGAACCACGTCTAGCAGGTTGGGGCTCTTTGGGCTGGTATAAAGTGCAAGATTCCCAGGAAAATCTTCCAACCTCTGATTTCACACCAGTTAATTTGGCAGCGCAGGAAAATGTTGAATGCCCCCCCTTCTGCCCGAGGATGTGCACTGCCCAAGGTGTAAACATCATCTTGGAAATGATCATCACCTGGAATGTGGCCCAAAAGACCAACTGCATTACACTGGCAGTTTCCCTTCCACCTCACCTGATTGCTCTTTAGAAAGGTGAGAAGGGAGAGGAGCAACATATCTCATGCAGCAACTGCAAAGCTGCTGGGATTTCTCAGAAGGTATCCCCAAAGCCCAGGTTAAACAATCATATGTGGCACAAGATGCCCATCAAATTAATCAATTTTAAATAAAAAGATGTGCTCCTTTACGTTGTTTGGGCACTTCAGTAACTGGAGCACGGGAGAGAGTTCAGGAGCAGTAAGGACCTGGATGTATATGAGGAAGAGCCACTGTTTGTGCTATGTGCAGCCAAATAAAGGAAAACACCAAGCTGGAAGGAGAGATCTTTCCCTGTGGACTAAGGGACCCCTGCAATTCAGATGTGTGAACTATCCTATTTTATCATGATCTGTTCTTTTAAGATTTTTGTATTCTCCAAGTTGCAAATTAATGGGACAAGATGCCACTACACGTCACTGTATTGGAAAATAATGTTGGCAGGTGTAATCTCAAGAGCTTTCTTGATTTTAAGGAAAAAGTAGCTTTGGTTATAGTCCAGGAGAACGATGTAGGTGTACAGGAAACTCATCGATAGCTTACTAGCCCCATTCAAGCAGGCTTCTTTCACTAATCCATCACACTGCCTTTCCTTGGCAGTGCATGATAACGAAGAGCTGCAAAAGCCTTCTCTGGCTGAGAAACCAATGAAGCTCTCCGGGCAGAGGATGAGTGCTCATCCAGCAGTAACCCTGATCCTTGCTCCAGGGGGTCAGGCTGGTCCCTCCACCCAGCTGACTGCAAGGACATCTTTGGCAGAGGGAAGGCAAGTAACATCTTTCTTTTCTAATTGAACAGGACAGCTGATTGATCACAAGGGTTTGTTAGAGAGGCTGTAACAGTGAAAGTGCACATTTTTGTCACTCAGGGATACTCGGTGCTTAATTGTGTTGCTTAAAGGGACAAGCCATTAATCCTCAGGGTGTCTGTCCCTTGCACAGACATTTCTGAATTGGGCTTTCCTAGTTTTCACAGCAAAATGGCAGAGCTGGCTTCAATCAGTGCAAAATCCCAGGATGACTCTGGGGATCTTTGCAGGCCAACCCTCGGTTTGGGACCCTTCCTTCTCGTGCCGTCTGTAACAAAAGGTGGTGATTTCAATTTCTTTAGAAAGTTATGGTTCCCACTGTACCAGCCATCACCCATAGCCTTTCAAGTTAAAGCAAAGGATGGAAAAAAGTGAGCAATGCTGGGCCTTTCTAAAATATTCTCAGCTATACCAGGCCACTGAATCTTAAATTCACATATACAACATCAAAGAGCATGTTATTTTATGTCAGGCACATCTCAAAATACACAGCAAGCATTCTTCTTCCAGTTATGAAAAATAACCCCCCCAAGCCCAAATCTCAGTGCATATATATGTACTTCAAGCCTCTGGAATAATCTCACATTTTATGAGTCATATGCCATCAACTCTCATGAGTCAACCCTATTGTTTCTAAGATTTATTCTTATGCTTTTTAATTAGGCTACAAAAAGAGAACACTGCTACTGCTGCTGCTGCCCCTTTAGCTGACATAATTGAGCCCTCTGCCAAAAAAGAAAGGTAGGATTTGTCTTTGGTCATTAAGAATGAAATTTGTTCCCAAAACGGGTACAGTGGGGCCACAATCAGGCTAAAGGGAAGCTTGAAAAAGTTACTTGCTTTAGTAAGAGTTTAATATGATACATCTCTAGCACCCTAGTTGCAAGGTATGTACCCTCTACCCACTCTTTTCAGACACAGACCAGCTGGTGATGGGCCTCTTGTCTTGTGCTGAGCAGTTCAGAGAAGGAATCAGCTGCTTTGGGATGGGCACCATGAATGTTTAATGGAGAGATGTCCTTGTCAGCCACATAGTTCCAGATAAGTGAGAGATGAAAAGCAAGGCTGCAGGAGAGTATGAGGTGACAAGAAGATGACTTAGAAGCAGCAAAACGAGCAAGTGCAACACAGAAACTTCCTGGACGTGCACAAGGGCTCCAGCACGTTGACGAATGAGGATTCAGCAACCCTGCTCTGAAGCCCAGGTTGTCCCCAAGACCTGCCATTGCCCATCCACAGGGCCTCTCATAAGCAGGCTGCCCTCACCCTAGGTTCAGGCTATCTACAAATCTAGTATGTCTGTGCAGCAAACCAGCTCAGGTTTTTTCCAAGAAGGAAATCTTGCCCCTTTTTCCCTGCCCTGTGCTCCCTCAGCAGGGCACTCAGACCATCTCTTCGGCCTGTTGTCACTTCCGCAAGGACCGTGGGCCACGTCTTTAAGCAAATATGCTTGGGGCGGGTACTGTGAACTTCTCTACAACCAGACATCCCTCTGGGAATACCAGAAAAAATTGCTTCAGAGGCTGAAAAGCTCTCCAGTACAGATGTAAAATAGCCACCTGCATAGACTATGAAGTATACAAATATTTTATTTTATTTTCATTTGAATTACGGGAGCCCCACCGCACTCTGATTGATTTCCTGCATTTGACTAATGAGATAGCACCAAACAAGTGCTGCTCTGAGTCATGCATCTTTCCCTTTTTATATATTAGCTACCTGTCAGATTACAGTGACAGCTCCATTAGTTTGGGATTCTGTTGGACAAAACAAGAGCAAATGCCTTGAACAGCAGAAACCTCCAGTGGCCTGCATGCAGCGAGAGTGATCTAACCATCCTTTATAGCGCTTTACTTCACACAAAGCTGTAAACCATGTACATCTTGATTCTTTTTGATACGGGTGGAATAACTGCTAGTTATGTTCCTCATATTAAAATACCACCCAGCTTTTCCAGAAACCATTTCTGCAGTTTACTCTCAAAAGAGTCCTGTGTGACCTTTGCAGACAAACCTTACTAAGAATCTCTAGTCATTCATGCACTTAGTTATTAGGGCTTTGAATGAAGTTGATAGTAATTTATATACTGAGAAGGACTGCTACATCATCTCAGCATACTAAAATGACACTTAAAGTTTCCCCTAGCAAGTGAGATGTAATGTAGGCCAAGTGATTTCAGAAATGGTTGTGCTGGAGCCAGCAACAGGAGTAACTACATTGGCAAAGAAAATGCACATAGGCAAAAGAGAGCAGGGTTTACCCTTTCTAGTGGCTCAGATTTTGGGTTTATTATATGGTATGACATTATATGTTTAATAGCAGGTATTCCCTTCTCTCCTCCTTATAGCACAACGTACAAACTTTTATTTTTTTCCAAGTGTCCTGCCTTTGCCTGCATTAAAATCCCACTCTCCTCTCCCTGGCCCTGAAGAGTTATTAGGCTGCAAAATCAGTTTTATGAATAGGTGTAACTTTGAATGCCTACACTGCAGACTTGACCTCAGGGTAAAATGGAAATGCAGTGTGATCTGCTGGGAAGTATGCAGATATGCAAGTCAGTGAGCACTGAAGAGGTATGTGAAACACAGAGGTGACTAAAGCCTTTTTTTTGTCTTTTTTTTTGGTGGTGGTGGGGTTTTTTTGTTTGTTTTGTTTTGTTTTGTTTTTTTACCAGACCATTTTAAAAACGTGGTCTCCCAGCTTTACATTCCTGGCACACTGGTCAGATTTACAGACACTCCACACTACAGGTACTGCATCCTTTTGAAAATCCTGGCTTTCCAGAGGTCCCTAAGTGCTAGCACTGCAGTTTTTCATTACCTGGAAAATTTATGCATGCAGCCCTTGTGAGTGCCTTATGAACCCACGTTAATGTAACGTCTGCAATGTGCAACCTTTTTATTTCCAGGTTGAGATTTCCGCAAGACACATCATTTGTGTGTTACAGATTAGCATGTCATGGTCCTCAGTTGCTGCCTAATTCTCCCCAGGTTTCCCAGCACCCTCTCTCCAGCACGGTCCCTCTTGAGCTTCACTGCCCCTGGCCTGGGACCAGCTAACACCACTGCGGTTCTGCTGAGTGCACAGGGATCGTGGTATTGACAATCAGAACTTGGCTCCTGGAGGAGTAACAGATGCACTGAGCTCCCAGTGGCCTGGGAAGCAGCAACATATGCTGCAGTCATTAGTGACTGTTGAGCAACAAGGGAGTCTGACACGTCTGATTTGCTTTACCTTCTGCAATAAGAGCAATTGTGGCTCTTTGCAGGACACAGCACAATGTGCTCAACCAAAAAATCATGAATAAATGGTATAATCAAACTGCAAAACCCCCACTGCTGCTCCTGCTCAGACCCACAGACCACTTGTTCACACCAGAAAGCAAAAGGCAAAAGCCAGTAGGGAAACATTTTGGAAGCACTGTAAAAAATACACATAATAAAGAGCAACGGACACTCAAGCCCAAACAGGGTTGTCGCCTGCTGACGTGAGGCCAGTTGCTCTTTGTGTCCAACGTTAGCTGGAAGGCCCCACCATCAGCCGAGCTCCTGCCAGCGCTGCTGCCATGTGTGCCATGTCTGAGCAGCCTTAAACCCTCAGGTACAGCACTATGTTTCTCTGAAAGGTCACATTCTGCAAAAGATTGTGAAAACGGCATCTTGCATAGTGCTCCTGACATAAATGTTCCCTTGCAGAAAATAGAGATGATTATGGCCTTGTAAATGACAAACCTCATTAGGAGAAACAACTTTTGTGCCTTTAACCTCGCCTCTCCAGACCCAGTGTACCTCTCCTTAACCTCAATGCTCTGGCAGTGACTAGAACATTTAGAGAAAACACAGCTGAAAAGGGACTGTTCTTCTTTCCTTTTGGCTTTACTGAAAATGAGCAGAACTGAAAGCCAGGGTCCTTTAAACAGTATAAATGAACTTGGAGATTAGTTGGTTGTTTCCTCCTGAATGAACATGGAAACATATTAGAGGGCTGAACTTTCATACTGTCATATTTCTTCATAGTTTTATTTTGTATTTTTCCTATCCTCCATTGACTTTAACCCTCTTAGAAGCACAAAGGAGGAGAGAGAAAAGGAAAAAAAAATTATGTGCAATTTTTATGACACATTTAATGAGTGGGTATTGCTTTTTTTTCTTGTTCCTTTCCAGACATGTAATGCTAAGCAGACTGCTCCGAAAGTATAACGATATTTTCTGAATAAAACACACTTTTTTTTTGCATTATGTTTCCAGGTCTACCCAAGCAATGCTCAGAGCTGGCACCCCAGATGCCATCTTCAAAACTGAGCCCCTGGAATACTTGCAATCACACTGTACCTGCAAAAATATGAAAAAATATAAATGGCAAAAGAAAATCAAGCCATCAGTGGGCTTCAGATGAACCCGACTGTGCTTAAAATCAAGGTTTAGGTGAAATTTCCATCTTGTATGGGCACGTGGCTCACGGTGTACCCCCTTAATTAGTGTCTGTCCAGAAGGAGAAGGTGGTTTGTGTGGTCAAGAAGACTCAAATCTATTCCTGGTCTCCGAGAGGTGTTTCCCCACAGGACTTCAAACTAATGAGTTTGTTTCATTATGCCTCAGCTCCCAGCTGGCATGATCTGAATACAACACATCCTCTCTCTGCTCATCTGCCACATCTATTTGTGATACAATTCTTCAAGGTAGGAAGGCCACTGCATCCCACGTGTGCTTGTACCATACCAAGTAGAACTGGAATTGACACTCACAGTGGGAGGCTTTGAATCCCTGCTAGAAACAATATTGACGGCTTTCCAGCCCCCATGTTTTGCATTTCTACATTAGTTAATTCCTTGTAATGCTCTCAACGTGAACGTGATATCCAGACCATGTCTCATCCCAGCTTGAATGGGACACCATTCCCTGCCAGGCACTTGGTTTGTGACATTCGGACTCTGACAACAAAGGTACACAGCTCTGGGTGTTTGTGTACACACGTACACACGCACCCACCCTTATACGTTTTTATCAGTGTTCAACAGAGGATCATTTGGCTTTGCACTCCTCATCGACAAACAATTAGCACCTAAGTTCATTTTGTAGACAAAAGGATTTTGTATTCATTTTGTTGACAAACTACTTGAAGCCATGGAGGAAACCCTGTTTGACAGTCCTGGCACATACTTGATTCTGTGGAGAAAATGCATTCAGCTAACTGTCCAATCAGTTATGTAGACAAAATGAATTTCATCATAATTCTGTCAACAAAATGCTAACTTGCTTAAATTATTCTCTCAACAAAATAAATTAACTTAAAATCCTTTTGTCCACAAAATAGATTTAAGTGTTTAGTGAAGTCTTGTAAATACTATAGTCTGTTAGCTTAGCGTGTGCAATTCAAACATATGGCTTAGCTGAGTCAGCAGTTCTTGTCTTATCAGACAGGGTTGGTCTTGATTCTTTCAGCTTTTCCCTTCTCTGTACGGTCACAGCCTGATAAGACGACCAGTCAGCTGGTATGCAACATATAAGGAAGTCAACCAGGACCATGCAAGATAGTATTTTCCCTGGTTTTATTTAATCACTAGCAACTGGCAGGAAGAGTTTGACATAAGTGCAGCAAGCCTAAACAAATTAGTCTGTTCCTCAGAAGAGGAGCTTCCTCCTTAGATCTGAAATTTGACATGGAGTTTCCATGACAAACCTTCAGGTAAAATAGCAATTTACTGAAGGACTACACCTTCATACCTCTTTGTATTGAGAGCATGAGAATGTAATTACCGTGCTTTTAGATATTAGGTGTCTAAAGTCCATTATACCTATGGAAAATTTCCTTCTTCCTTTTCTGTGTGGCTTCAAATTCAAGTTTAAATTCACATATCCACATCTTGCTCAGAAATGCCAGAACCTAATGCTGAAAGAATTGAAAGCAATCAGGGCACAGGTACTGCTACAGGGAGCAAAGTGCACAAAATTCTGCTCAAGCCAGCGTAAGTGCAAAAGGAAGTGCACCAGAATCAATGGCAACTGCCTGCCTGAGTTCATGGTAACATTAATAAGGATGTTTCTGGCGTGTCTTCATGGCACCAGCCAGTGCAAGGGAATTCAAATGGTCTCTCTCCCATCTCATCTCCCCCCTGACACACATACAAGTCCCACTCCAGCCTGCAGAAAAATCAGGGGTGACACACCCTGCAGCTCAAGTCAAAATGTTCACATTCATTTGGACTCGCCTCCGGAGAGCAAAATTCCCCTAGATAAGGCTGTTCAGCAGGTTTTTACAAGTTCCTTCCCTGGGCTTTACCAAGCACTGCCTGCCCTGTTGTTCTACTGCATTTTAATAATTAAGGAACAGAGAGATAATCATGCCTGTATCTTTAATGATGTCAGTCAAGGAATTTGGCAAGCCGGGGAAAATGAAACTCTTCAATCTGCTTTTGCAATATTCTTCCACTAGTATAAACAGGTTTTTTGTCCTCTTTTAGGGGGTTATTGTGGTTACAATGGAGTTAATTTCCAGGTGTGTGGAAAGTGTACAGTAACACAAGAAAAATACCATATTAATATTTAATATAACACTTTTTATGAGCATGAAAAGAATAAAACCCATTCAAATGCAAATGCAGCCTACAAGGATGGATAAAGTTTTATGTTTTTTCCAGTAACATCTTCATTTTGCTAAAGACTGACTTAGTCTTAAGCAAGCTAAGAGCGCCTGTGTGTGTGCAGTTCCAGACACTGAAAAGTCTGCCTCTGGCCAAAGTCCTACTCAGTATTTGAGACACTTCTGCAATACCGTCTTGTTACAGCACTCATTGAAATACAGTGGGTTTATTAATCCCTTCAGAACCACATGTTGTAGCCCCAAAGGGATGAATCCTGCTGCAGTGTCTAGCCTGCAGTATGAGACTTTAACAGAGCAGCCAAAACTGTGGGATTGTTCCCTATAGCTCTTGTGGGCAACATTTTTTTTTTTTCTTTCTGTGACACGCTCTGAATATACCAAGTATAATAAATGGCCTAGCCTGGGATTTTCAATGAAATATCTACGTGCTAGATACCCAGCTGCTTCTGAATTTCAGTAGATCTGGGTCTCTAAGCACCACAGAGGTCTTTTGACATCTCCAGCCTAAAAGAACGCATTTTGCCAACTACATTTCAAGCACAGCATAATAGTAACCAACTGGGGAAACTTGTATATAGCCCACAAATATTTACAAATAACTTTAGAAAATAAACATAAGCATCAGCCTAGCTGAAGATTCCCTGGCAATCAGTAGCATAGGTTTGGGGAGTGTGTGGCAGGGAAATGAGGTATGCTTTAACTGGTGTCACTTCTACCTATCATGGAATCAACTCTTGATCCACCCCGTCTTGCAGAGCACAGCATTGGCCAAGGGCGTGCCACCGAATCAGCCTAAACAATTTTCAATCTAGTTCAGATAGATTTCTTATTTTGTAATGGCTCTGCCACTGTGCATGTCACTACCTTGTCTTCCAAATGGATCCAGATAGAGTAACACATTAGAGTGGAAAAAGCAACCTTGCAGCAAAGGCTGGGCATCATGATAGTGGAGTTCAACACCCAAATGCAGCATATACATTTGGAGTTACTTTGAGCAGGTTGTGTCACCAGGTTCATTTCACTTCATGACAGGCTTCAATCTTTTGCTAACACTGCTCCCTCAAGGGTTTGACAACAGGTTTTTTTTCCTCCTACTCCAGCCTGGATTATGTTAGACCCTTGACTCCTTTGGTCTTACTCAAATATAAGCAAAACCTAAGACTATGGACTAGTGAAAGACTCTAAGGCATGTAGTGTTGCTGTCCTGGGGGTCACCCCTTGGGCACCTCTCACCAGGACAGCCTGCAGGGGATCCAGCACTTCTCTGACTCTGCACCAGTCCTTGCTGAAGCACGTGATGGCAGTGAAGTGGTCAAGGACCTTGGCTTGCCTTAGCCTGTGCTCAGACTTGGGCAACGCTCCACACCCAGACCTTAAGTAAACAGTTACCTGAGTCAAAAACATGTCTGCAAGGGAGATGTGGGATAGCGATAGCTCAGACATGGAGAGTGAGCAACCATTGGGAAAGCAAGTCAACAGGGATGTAGAAAGCTGGAAGGCATATGGGGTTTATTTGTTTGTTCTTTAACTCAGGTATCTCAAACTCTCCAACACCTTAACTTGGGAATTCCCCTTTGTGAAGGAGAACTTCAGAGGACATAAATAAATGGAAATTTATATGGAAATAAACATCCAAATATACACGGGGAAGGGAGGGGAGTGAAAGAAGTGATTCATTATTATGGCTTACATATCATTATGCATTCATAAATTCCAAGGTAATATATTTTTCTTCATTGCATGGATAATAAATCATCATTCGATTACAAAAGGGGAGTACCTGGATGGAACAGCAGCCTTTCTGAAAAATACGCCTGGCAGATGAATGACAGGAAAATTTATGGAGAATTCAGTTGCCTGGCTGTCCTGCCTCCAGGAGAGAAGACTGTGCCAATATCTAAACCTTTCCTGACAATTCACAGAGCAGACACTGTCCTTGATGGAGTGAGGTTTTTAGACCTCCCTTGGCTTGATTTTCATTACCCCTCCTTTGGCAGCCTGCAGAATGTCTAATAGCAGTGCAAAAGGGTTAGAAAAGAGCCATCCAAGCTGCTACTGAGCCTGTGCTAGCAGGCCTGTCTCCAGGATCTATGAAAAATACACTGCTGTGCTCCCCACTTAGCTGGAGTTGTCCAATCAATCAAAGAGATCCTTCAAGGGTCACTGGTATTTGTAAAAGCAAAGAGTTTTCAAGAACAAAAAATGACCATCCGGTCTAACAACTGCTTGTTGTTTTCTAGTTTATCTTCATTTCATCTCCCAGCCTTTTTTTTTTTTTTTCTAGACCAACTCTTAATTTCTTTCCCCCTCTATAAACAAAGCTATTCGGCTCTTCTTCTCAGTTGGTGCCTTTGAGTCATTCTTCGTTTTTCTACCATTAGACTCACAGCAATGGCTAAATCTGAAAATCTAGTCACCCAGGAAAAACGTCCCAAGAGAGGGGGTGGGAAGCTGAAACAAAAGGTATGGCAGAAGACTGCCATGAGCAGAGTAGATCCTTGCTGCAATAAGGTCAGGCAACTGCGAGTCAAACATTGGCTTTTCTTTCCACACGCGCTTCTGAAAGGAAATTGCTGTCTCCTTTTCGGAGCAGCCAAAGGGAACCAAGATCCCACCAAGTCTGGGGTCCCACTTTGACAAAGGGTAATTTCCCCCTTGCAGAGCTCGATGCCTCTGGTGGAAGATCATCACTGAGCATTTATTCGAATGGGAGCAAGCCTTGGAAGCCTTGGTCGGTTTTAATCTCGGAATTGTCTGTTGTAAATTGGAGGACAAATTACATCTCTGCACTACGCTTTGTGTTTTTGCACTGCTCAGCTGCCAAAAAACACACACACACAGTCTGACTCAGAAGAGGCCTTTTTCTCTAGAAGGGCCAACTAAGATCATCAGGGGAAGGGACTGAACATATGGGCTAGGATCTCTGTCAGCTAAGATTAGACACCTACCTCTGAACTAGACATGGAGAGCCTCCCTTCACAGGTGGCAGAGAGAAGCAGTGCATCCCACCTCCTCCTAAAGCAGACATCTGAAACAGATCAGATGAATCATGCTCTAGAAATGCCGATTTCTTAGAAGTGATTATAAAGAAAGTCTGGATGAGCAGCTCATCTGCTGTCATCTGAAGTAGAAGAATTTGGATGCATTACTTGGAAAGCAGAAAGAGGCTTTATTTCCTGCTGGTTTCCAGTTTTGGGTGGCACTACAGAGAGAACAAAACCAGTGTGGTGTCCTGAATTTCTGTATGGGAGGTGTTTTATCTCCTACTCTCAGTGCCCAGATTTCAAGAGCTGCACAAGATACAGTGCTGTGAAAAATCAAACTCAAGCTTCCTTCCAAATTGCATTCCTACTGGGTGCTAGCCAGCGCTATCCATCCAAAACATTAAAGACCCCCAAAGGCACCCTACACAAAGGAATTTGAGATGTTTTTCAGGGGAACCTTCCAAGAATACCAGCAGTTGTAAAATACAGTTTGTCATTTGTTAAAAGGGAAGATATTTGGGCAATAAATGCAATAGAGTAACTCCATCAGTAACATGAGCACAATGCTCTGATGGTTCACATTAGTTTTGGAAAAATCTCAGTCTTCTAGTCTTGCTGCCATATGGAGAGATGCTCTCCAGGGCCCATTTTATTCACCAACTCTTGCATTACTTGCCCCAAAAGTTTAACAGCCATAATTACACTGGGACATGAGAGAATGATACAGATTTATGCCAGCTGAAAAATCTCTTATCAAGCCCCTCTTCACTGAGATGCATTTGGTGTTCTTGAATTCCCTGGATTGTTTGCACCAGTGAGACGACCAGGGGTGGGAAGACAAATGGGGTCTTAGCCTTTACCACTCTGTACCACGTACAGACCTTAAAATCTGCATTCCCTAGGTGCCAAACAGCATTTTACATCCAAATTGTCCCTCCTGCAATTGCACATAGCTCAAGGATATATATTTCCCATGCCCTCATCCCCAGATGAAATCTCTCCTGTGGAATAAACAAACCTTTTACACATCTCTCCATAACCGTATCATTTGACAGGATTAGGATGTGAGTGTGTTTCACACCTGATGCAGAAAAGCATCTGCTTTGAATTTTCACCCAGCCATGATTTGTCAGTGGATAGAAATCTCATCTCTGAAGCCCTGGGGCCTCAGCTAAACACAGTAATGTAACAGATTTTATTAGCAGTTTCAGAAAGGTAATCTAACACTAGATTAGCATTAAATGGTCCAGCAAAGTAGATACATGAAGGCATCTGTAAACTCCAGTGCCCTTGATAGCAAGAATATCTGTTTTTTAGGCAAAGAGAATGTATTTTAGTTAGAAGCTTTGAGGCACTGATTTGCTTTGTATACAAACTACCGAGTGATTAATGTCCTGGTGAGCTCTTTTCCTCATCAAAGCTGAAATGACTCGAAATATCATCTGACTTGCTAATAGATGACTAGATAAAGCTAAATTGTAAAATGATCACTGTGCTTTGGTCTCTTGCTGAATACATAGATGCCCTAATATAAGAAATGTGATCAGGAAATAATCTGCTACTAAGAAGGCAATCCGAATCCCCTTCAGGGAACAGGCTGCAAGAGTACAGCAGTGAGGATGATATATTAGCATTTCAAGAAGAGCCTGAAATCAGTACAGAGGATGCCACTGAGGAATAGCTAAAATTGCTTTATCTTTATCTGTTAATATTTCTGGGAAAATTGCAATATTGGGAAATTGCAGAAAGACCAAACACCTTTCTTATATTGGATTGTTATCTGCAACTGTGCTGGACCTATTCAGAGACCTCAGCATGTGATATTCTCCAATTGAAATTAAGAATTTCAGTCTAGGATAGGGATCCGTTGCCAGTGCTACTGAGAAGTTTTAGGGTAAAGAGAGACACCAAGGTCAGTATTTTTAGAAGCAGACAGGACATGTGAGTGACCCAGCAGAGAATCCTTACAGTGGCAGAATGAATTTAGTAAAGATGGGGCTTCCATCACTTGCCTGTCATCTCTTTGAGGGATCGAATATCCTCAGAAACTTTGTCAACAAAATGTCCAAAGTTGGTTTTTGGTTGTTTTTTTCTAAATGTGTGATATATATCCTTAATGTGTTATCTCATAAGTTTTCTCCATGAAAACAGACCAACAATTACAAATACCTGCATTTGTATTTCATAACAATGAGGAGTTGTAAGGACTTTATATATAGGATAACATACTGCATAATAGAGAATTTTAGGATAGTAAACAAAAGAGCTTAAGCAACTTTCTAATGAGCTTGAATGATTTATAGCTTCTCAGGCTCTTGAGACCTATTTGAAACTCCGATGACTTTCTGCTGTAGGCACAGTTAATAAAACTTGAATTTCTAATCTTGGGTTTTCCTCAAATGGAAGTTTTAACTAATCAAAACATCCAGTAGATACACCAAAGCAAGTACTATTGAGTGCTCCAAATACCTGCATAATAACAGACAGGCAAAAGTAACAGAAAGCAATATGAAAAATGCATCAAAAGCATGTACCAAACTGTTCTCATTTCACTTCTAAGTGAAAGATATGTTCTAGTCATCTGGCATATGAATAAGTCTCTTGGATGTCATACAAGAAAGGAAATGATCAAATAGACCCATACACTTTTAAGCGGAAACAAACATTAAGGAAGAATTACGTTGGGGGAAAAAAATGAAAGGTTGCCAATACGTTTTAAAGTTATTTGCTGTGTTTTCTATCACGGTGCTGCCTTATGTCCGAGTGCAAACCGCCAAGTGAACTATGGCCTATGCACATGGTGAGATAGGGTCTCTGGAACAGGTTCACAGTTGAACAGACAAGACAGAGGACGACTTCACGTGGAGCTACTGACCCACTTGTGAGCACCACCAGGGAATGGGCATTGGTAGAGCACCAGCCTGGTGCTTCTCCAGCCTGCCTACACCCCATGCTCGGCTCTCAGCATCTGCTTCAAGCACACTGTCCACACATACAGGCAAAGCATCCAGCACAGCACTGCATCCCATTTAAACAATTATTTTCTAACTTACAATGGACCTGGGGCCTTGCCAAAGCTCTTCTATACAAAATCACTGCTTAAAAATCTCCCGACATCCTACCTTATTGCATATGCAATAGTTCTCCTTCGCTCTCGTATTGTACATACCTCTTTCTACACAAACAATGATTTATTATTTTAGCAATAGAAAGCTGAAATAATAGGCCAATGAAAATAGCTAAAATTGTAGCCACTTTGCCTAGCAATTATACATGTGACAGTTTCATTTATCTGCAAGTCCAGCAGCTTAATTTACATCCCCGCTTAATGGTTAATTGTGGAAGTGCACTTTACTGCAACAACAGCAGGGGAGAGTGAAGGCTGGATCAAGTATCTTGAAAGAGAAAGCCCCTTCTAATAAATACCTCTGCAATTAATTACGCAACCAAAACAGCCAGCAGCAAGCAAGAACAATGAAGAGAGGGAAAACATTGCAGTATTTACATGTGGAAGTTAAACGTCAGTCTGTTAAGATGTAACAATGCAGATGATGTACAAAGTATATTGTCATCCAGCTCCTACTCTGACATCAACAGGAGGTATGAGAATGCAGCTCACATTATGTAATAACAGTATCTGCATTTAAATATTTTTAAGCTGGCTGAAATTTGCTGAAATATCCAGGGGGAGAGTTGGCATTTGTTATTTTTATTTGTACTTTGGGTTATGCTCCATACAGTTCAACTGGGTTTTAAAGTTTTTTCTCTTTAGTTGTAAGGATAGAAAAATTGCTTAAAACAAAACAAAAAAAACCCAACCCCCCAAAGCAAGCAAACAAACAGGACAACCCCCACAGATAGAAACCAAGTCAATATTCACAGGAATTTAGGTGAAGGAGATTTAAAACAACAATTACTATGAGAAGACTGATGAAAATTAATCAGAAGAGATTGCAGCACTGTTTCTGCATCAGGAGAGCAGAATTTTTCAATGTCTATAATAAAATGATGATTTACAACCTTGCAGTGAAGAAAATTTACACACTGACCAAAACTTTGGTAAGGTTTAGATCAGGTCAGGGATTTCCTGATCACATTTTGTCAGAAAATGTTGACTCATTGAAATTGTCTGTTATTTACCACTAAAAGTTTGAACAATGTTTATTGTTGTCTGGATTACTCAGGTCCTGAATGAAATATCTGGTGAAAACCAGAGAAGTACAGAGCAAAAGCAGCAGCTAAAGCACTTGCCTGCTATGTAAGAGACCAAGATTCTGAGCCTGGGCTGACCCAGACAGGTAGGAAAGTCGAATTTCACCGTGTGACATTCAGGCAAAAGACACTGATCGCATGACCGCTGTGGTGTCTTGCTCAGGGTTTAAGTGAAAAATCACGATGTTCAGCTTGCTCTCTGCATGCAGAATTGGAGGTTTTCCAAAATCTTATTAAGTCACAAAGACTGAAAAAACAGCCCCCTTGTGTGGTGGTCTTGTGCAGGGCTGGCCCAAAAGCCACCAAAGGCAATGGCAGATTTACTTTTCCAGTAACTTCAGCAAGTCAAAGGTGGTGTGGTGGGGGGTGTCTCCATTTATTTATTTAAAAATGAACAGCCATGGTTCCCATTTCAGGTGTGCATCTAATACCAAGCAATAGCTTCTTGTATGGTTTCTTTGATCATAGATACCTCATGTGCCATGGCTCCTAAAACACAAGGTAGTGCTGAGATGTGCTTCAAACAAGCCAAGGGCAATAGCCAGAGTGTTTGCAGCACAAAGGTGACATCTTTTAGAGTGTGGATGATGAACCACATGTTTAAAACAAGTGTTGCAAATGTTTGCCCTGTTATTTTACTGACCCTTGGATCCTACATAACAACAAATAGCATGTGTTTCTGCATGCATGGAGGTGGCTATGGCTCCCCTTCCTCAACTAGGATTTATACATATGGTAGCATGTGATGTTGCATGAAGATATCAGGTTCATTCTCATCACACCAGCAATTCATGAAGAACTGATGAAACCTGTTTCTCACTAGTGGTGCCTGTCTGTAGCCCATGTTTCAACTGAGGGGACTCTGAGAAACTTGGGGAGTAGGCTGAAGGAAACCACACAAAGTTCAGCAAGGAGAAGTACAGTCTTGGGCAGCTGGGGTGAAATAATCTCATGCATCATCACCACTGGCTGAGTAGTTGCCCTGCTGAAAAGCAGCTGGGGTTGTGGCACACACAAAGTTGCCTGTGAGACAGTGGTGGGCTCTCATCATAAGCAAGGCAAACTGCCTACTGGGATGCCCAAGAAGATCCTGGCTAGGTGGCGGAGGGAAACAGTAATCATCCTCTACATGGTGCCTCTGCTGGCAAGGCTGCAATTGTGATGCTGTGCCCAGTTTTGGATCTCCAGAAACTAGAGAAAGCAGGGAAAGGCAACCAGGGATAAGGGTTCAGGGTACAAGACCTACAAAGAGAGTTTGCGGGAACTGAGCTTGTTCAGCCTGACAAAAAGGAGCCTAGAGCTACTTGAAAGGAGTTATGATGACAGCAGAGCCAAACTCTTCCTGGTAGTGGCAGATAGCAAAAGATGGGATGGTGGCCACAAGATGTAGCTTAGGAAGTAAAGACTGGAGAGTAGAAAAAGTTGTTTCACCAAGACAGCAGTGCAGCCCTGAAATAGATACCTGGAGAGGTGGTGGAAAGTGCATTCCGAGAGATTTCCAAGTGTTGGCTGAAGAAAGTCAGGGCTAGCTTGGTCTAGTGTTCAAGCAAGAAGCTGGACTAGAGACATGCAGAGAGCTCCCCCAGCCAACACTCCTGTCATTCTGAGACCTCTTGTTTTTTTCATGAGACTTTAAGAGTCAAATACTGCGAAGAAATTGTATGCTGAAACTAAATCATCTGAGAGAGCAAGAAACATGTTTAAGTTATTTCATGAATATGAAATTCTCTGATGCAATCTAGACAGCTGATAGCTTCTGGGGCTAATCAGACTTTACATATTACTGAGAGACAATTTTAAGGAGACAGAAAAAGGGTCTTAGAGTGGCCTGGCACAACCAAACAGCAGCAGCAATGACTCTCTCTACCAGAAAGCCCAGCAGCCATTTCTGAAGAGGAGAAATATTTGGCCATGACACTGGACATGGGTCAGCACAAATACCCATCTGGAAGTTGCGGCACAAAATTAGAACCACCTCTTCTTGGGAAGAGACACAACAGAAGCAGAATTTTTTTTTTTTTATTTCATGATCCGAAACTCATGGGTCTTCCAGTGTTACTCATGCTATTCTGACTCTGTACTGTCCAAGGATAACTGTTACTAGACACTATACATGCTTTTCTGAAAGACTCACAATCACTCAAGATATACTGTAATTACTGTACCTGTACAAAAGATATAATTTTCTATCTTACAAGAAGAATGTTCCACGTTGAGATAAACATTTACAGAAAAGGATTGAAATCAGAGGGCCCAAATCCTCTCTCAAGACTGTGTTTGGCAGACATCATGTGAGATACGATCATTGAGAACAGAATTACCGGAGGAATTTTGTCAACCAACTGGAAATGAATTCCATATGAAATAATTCTAATTAGCTGTTTTAATGGCAAAACATTAAACATTTGGGGGGGAGCTGGGTATTTAAAAACAAAAATGATAATTTATTTAGTCTATATAGACTTGCTCAGCTGTAAATCACTGATGCATCAGATAATACTTTGCATTTTATCTTGAAAAATCACACTAAGTAGAAAATACCATTTTTTGTGTTATCAGGAGTGGCAGAGGCAGCTGGCTCGCTTTTTCTAATCCTTACTAATATAACTGCATAATCACTTCACTGAGCACTGAACCTCAGCTCTGAGGGCTCTGTCTTCTGTTGTTAGTTTCTAAAAGTACAGGGAAGATCCTCCCCAAGTGGGATTTGCATCACTAATTATTATGGAATAATTAGGAACAGCAGATGCCAACTTTTGAACTCACTGAGCCTGGTAAAATTCCCAGGGGCTAAGAGTTTTGAAAAGGTTGAAATTTTACTTTTCATTTGTGTGGGAGTTGGATTGCTGTCACTAAGAACCATGTGATAGTATCAGGATTACAGTGACCCACCACTGTAACTAGAGTTACACTGACCCATCTAAATACTCAGAGTTAATGCATCTCTTCGAGTGATTTTTTAGACAGGGTCTATAATTTAGTATTTTAATGGAGACTACCCATGAGTCAATAATAGGGTTTTCACAGCATTATAAATTACACAGAATTCTTCTAAAATATACAGCAAATTTTTGAGAGAGATTTTTTTTTTTTCCAGTGTAGTTAGACAGTAACAGAAGGATTTTAGAAAGAACAAGACCCTTTTATAAGTTAAGGAAGACTTGCCTGCAGTGTGTTTTGCTATACTTGGTAATGTTATACTACATTAAATATGCCTTAAAAATGAGAATTGCTTTTAAAGATTTAAATAGTTGCCTTGGAATATTTAATTAAAGAAGAATTTCTAGGCTCAGGTGAAAAATCTAAGTCAATGTTGGTTCCGCTACCAGCCATTGACTAAGCCCCACCTGTCTATGGCACGGGCAGAGAACAACATGCTTTCCTCTGATATAGCTCAACTTGAGCTGGAAAATATTAAGAAAAAACAAGAATTGAGATTCTTTATGCTCAATTATTTGCTCAAGTTTCCGTTTCCTGAAAAAGAGGAGGCAGAAGTGTCACTGAACTCACAACAACCCCATGAGGGACAACCGGTGCCTATGCCACTGCCAGCAGCCACAGGCACACACTAGGCACCAATGTACATGTTAGCAAGACTTTCACAGAGACATTTTCTGAAGTTGGCTGCCAACTGGCCACTTGGATAAAGGTGTTTAATGAATGTGAGAAGGGACCAGGCTCAGGATAGATCTCAGACTCTGTGCAGCTTTGGGGCCAATACTTAAAAGCAGCTCCAGAAAGTCCAAATCAGTTGTTGGGGCCGGCAGAGATCACCAATACTTATGTGAAGGGAGGATCATTATGATTAAGACTGAATTCCAGTTTGTGTAAAGTGCTCCCTGGTGGCAAAACATTCAACAAAACTATTAAAAAAAAAAAAAAAAAGAGTACATTGACCTGAAACCTGGTGAGACCGCTCTATCCTTCAGCAGTAAAACTGTTTATGAAAGTTCATGGAAAAGTAATATAACAAAGCGCAGGAGGAGGTTGCTCTGGGGGGTGTTCACTCAGCCTGAAGATGCTTTTCCTTAGGCTACTTTCATGGTCAGTGGACAGAAATTAGCTTATTTCTGAAAGTGAATCACAGCCCCAAATTCCCTTCTGAAGGATACGCTCTCTACAAATTCACTAACAGCCTAAAGAGAAGGTCTTCTAAACCAGTCACCATGCAGCTGTAAAAGAGGGCCAAACATCTGTGCACTTGCAATGAAGCCACAGACACTCTGAAATCAATTTGTCATTGATTAAAAGGGGACTTGTGCCTCTGGGATGTCTGGATCAATAAGTCTTGACTCCCACTGCTCTACGGTTGCTGCCAGGCTGCATCGTTTAGCTCTTCAGGTTACTAGGCTTTAACAAATTAATATTATGGCTTCTTTGTAATAATTACAGAGCAATTATGAAACTAACAGCAAAATCTATACCAGGCCAACCTCAGTCCTGTCTGGGAAACAAACTCCTACAAGCCCCATCCTAATAGTACCTGGGGAACTCCAAACATTTTCAACTCTACCCCTAACCTACCAGCCCATGCTGCTCCCAGCCTTATTTTTACCCTTACCCACAACACACCTATGTCTTTAACACATCCTTTCTCCCCATAGTCCCACCTAAGCATCTGCCTCAACATCCTCATCTTTTACCTGGCCAGGGTCTCACTTCTGGCCCCAAACATAGCAGGCAGGGTGCTGACCCTACCTTGCTCTCTGGGCTTTGTTTGTTGCAGAGACCTAAATAAAAAAACTGTATTTTGCAGAAACACCTCATTTCAATGCCTAACCACCATTTATTGGGTGAGGTAAGCCATGCGTGTGATCACAATCAAGTCAAATAACAGAGTCTGTGAAACTAATTTAAATTATCAGGATCAAATGCCATAATTCCTACTTTAAAACATACAATTTCTGCCTAGTTTTTATATGCAATTAATCTATGAACAAATGACAATCACCTAAACACTCATGTTTTTATCACTCTCTTTAAAGTAGTATTTAGACATTTGTGCACCTCAAAAGAGTTTTCAGTGCCATCTCTAAATCACAAGCTCAGATTAAAATGATATGGTTCTAGCTGCTTCTGTATTCCCCCCTGTGCAGAGGCTGTAGGAACAATTGGTTTTCTGGTTCAGCTGCTGAACCAAGAAATAAAGAGTAAAAATAAATAAATAAAAAAAATAAACAAACAGTCCTGGATCAAACTTTATTTATTTTTTTCTCTGCAGAACGAAATCCCCTCACCAAATCATTTCACTTGACATTCCATTTGCTCTGAAATGAAATGTTTTGTTCCATGTGCTTGTGTGAAAAGGAAAGGAAATACTAACTTTAATAAAATTGATCAGGGAAACCTTCTGCCTGATTTAAGGCCAGGAGCCTGCCCTTCATGCAAGTGTTTCACCTCTGTGTGGATGACGGCATGCTTCTGCTGGAGAGGGTCTATTCCACCACCTACAGCCACTACGCTGCTCAGTGCAATGGAAAAAGTCATGGAGAGAGGACATGAGAAAGAGTCCCTGCAGTGGCAAATGGGACACTTAGCTAGAAACTTGTGCACCAACTGCAGCGAATGTCCACTGATTTACTGAAGAAACAACGCCAGAGAGACAGGCTGAGGACACATTGCCCTAGGAAAATAAATACTTCTGGTAGTGACAGCAAAAGGAGAATTTAAGCCAAGCTAGAAACCACCTGAGACTTGCTAAGGCTGAGTCAATATACTGACTTCTAAACTTCACAGCACGATATTTATTCCAGAAGTTTGTGCATCTAGTTCAAAGAAAATCAAACTCAACTTCAGGGTGGCTGAAACTGCACTTAACATTTGCCCCAAACTATGTCTGCCTATCAAACACTCAGTCACAAGCTATCAAGAGAAAGAGCTGCTTCTTGGGGAAACTTAATCCTGCTGAAAATCAGTAGCAAAAAACCCATGAGCCTAAACCATGTTTAAGGAATGTGAAAACACAGGCATGTGTAGCCACCACCCTGTAAATGGAAGTGGTCTTGGGAGATGTGACCATCCAGGCAAGCTGCCACCAGCTCCCTGTGAAGCTCATGTTTCCCAGGAAGTTTTAGTCACAGTTCTGCTACTGGTGTTATAGTGACCTCAGCCCTCAGCTGTAACCACACAAATTTGACATTGGTTTTCCTTGGTGTAGGAAAAAATAAAAAAAATTTAAAAAACCAAACCAAACCAAACCAAACAAACAAAAAACCACAAAAACCAAAAACAACTTAAGAATTGCCATCATGCCAAACACCAGTTAATGCCTGCTTTTTCTTCTGGTCTCTTCTACTACCCTATTGCTAGCCACTTTTTCACTGCCTGAGATATACACATTTCAGTGCAGGGACAGACCTCAGTTTATCAAACTGTATTATGATTTATGAGTTGTTCTCTTACAGGGAAGGTTGCTCTTTATAGTAGCTGAACACATACAAAGTGATCACAGTTAACAGTCAGTGGTCCTGATGGCCACAAATTTAATGCCGCCTCTCCAAAAAGTTTTAAAACTTCAGCTCCTAGACTCACAGGATTAGAAAATTACATTTTCATTAAAAAGTAGTTTCCATCATCCATGATGATGAAGGAAAACCTAGAAATGTAATTATCCCATATCCCAAGAACCCATTCTTCCACCAAAAGGCAATGAAACTAGCATCAAGTTATATCTTTAAATGCTCACGGCACTCACCAGCTAATGACCTCTGCCGCACTTGCAGCGGAGAACACAACATCACTGCTCTGGAATCTCTCTTAGCAGCCAGTAAAACAGAGTCCTCTTAATCTCCTGATCAGTCAAACCCCTCACATGGGGAAAGTTGTATGAATTCCCAAAGTCCACATGCAAAGCTCAGAAAAATCAGGAATTTAAAGTTGGTTGTTTTTTTTTTTTTAATTTCTTCTTCTGCATAAGCACTCATTTCAGAAGCTCTGCTGCAATTTCCACTGTTTGCACCAGCAGCTGAAGATAACCTTTTGATAACATTTGCAACTCACACACTAATGTACCATCCATCTCTCATTATATCTCCTCATTGCATGTTTTCCTATTCACAACAATTATTCAGATTATTCTGTCTTGTTTTACCAGCTCTCCTTGTGCATATAAACAAACTGAAGAAATTAGCAATGCAGAATTCAGAGAGGTGTTTTGAAACTCTTATCTCAGCCTCCTCCAGGCAGAGTTTCCTTTTCCCCCACCCCCCAGATTTGTCTACCATTAAGAGTGTCTTACGGCATTATGCAGTGTATAAAGGTGCACAGAAGAACCATAAGCACTGCCTTTATTTTCCATTGTTACTGTCCCTTCAGTAGTGAGAATTTAGAGGACATGCCCAGCCAATTCCTGACATGCTGACAATTTTACAATTGTTCACCTAAACTGCACAATAGCACAAGGGGCTTTAACTTTGTGCAATATGAAGATCACTTTATTATATTTTTTCATAATGTGCTTTCAAAACCTGATCTTTCCTGGATACTGACACTTCAGTGATAATTTTGTGGTCCAGTATATTTCCAGATAAATGATTTAGAAAAGTTCATTTTTGATTAAAAAAAAAAAAGGTATCAGAAAAACACTGGTTACAATTCCTCTCTCTAGACAGCATTTAGGTCAACAAGAAAAATTGCTCTGGCATCTTGGGAGTCAGTATTTAAATTCCTATTCACTGTAAATGGCATAAGATGAGTAAAAAGTTATTACATATACATGAAATTCAGAATGACATGAATGAATTTAGAAATACCAAATTATTTACTAATATATAATATAAATAACCATTAAGCCATATCAAGCAATACACATGAAAAGAAAGTGAAACAAACCAACCCCATTAAGTCAATACGTTTCACAGAAAGTTTGGTTTGCTTCATAAAGTGGGCTCCTCCTGAAGCATTTGAAATGAAACTCAAGCCAGTGCCACAAAACCTCAAGAGCGAAGGGCAAATATCAGACCTCTCCCTGTGTTAAATTCCGCACATCTCTGGTAATTTCCACATCCAAACTAAAATGGAACCACCTTTTTTCACTCGAGAGCATTTGTAACACCATAAGAACGAAGCAGCCTCTGTTCTCAGCTCGCTACCTTCTGACTTCTTTTCTGGCCCTAAGGAGGATTTTAGAAGCCCCAGTTCAGCAATGAACTTCAGAGGAGTGACCAAACTCCAACCATTGCATCACTCAAGCCAGGCCCCATCTTCTGGCACCTCCCAAACCCCTTTAATCCGAAACTGATCCTATCACGAACTCGTGCACAGAGGCTTTGCTGAAACGCGTCAGGATGAACACCAGATTTGATGCGGGCTTGTGTGTGTGTGAGCCTGTACCTGCTTCGGTCGAGCAGACAAACCCCATGGACGACACGATCACCGAGACGCGCCCCTGCACTCAAGGGAGGAGAATGCTCCTACAAGAGCGAGCAGCAACCTCGTCCAGGCCATCAAACTCTCCCAGGCTGGAAGCAAAGCAGCAGTTAAAAAAAGCAGCTTGAATGCCTCCTTTTGTCTCATCCCACCAAAGCTGTAAAACATTCTTGAAGTGTCCTGTTGTTTGGGATTGCCAGGTATAACAGGAACAAACCTGGAAAGTGGAGAGATCTGGTCACCTTCCCCTGCAGCTGCTCCATTCCCCCCATTTCACAGGAACCTGGGAATTTCCCTGTCATCAGAGAGGGAAAATGAGCAAAAAGAAGGGTTCTGACCACTTACCACTCTTTCAGATAGAGTTCAATGCAGAAAACCCATCTGAATAAACATAATGGCATAGGATGAACTAATACTAATGCTTATTTATTACATTCATGTCTCTCCTCCCTTTCTGATAGGTCCATAAGCCTGATAATCGATACACTCATTAAATAGCTGTGCATCTGACCCAAATACAATATTGTTTTGCCAATTGACGGGGTTAACACAAAGGACACAGACACCAAGCTAAAGAAATACGATGATTTTACTTTAGTTCAAAGCAGCAGAAAGAATAAGCAAGGTAATGCACCTAGTCATTACTACATAAAGCTGGCTATAGGGATTAAGAAAGATCCATCACCAATTGCCCTCCTACTTTACCATCACCCAGACCCGTGCATCAGCTGGGGAGCCCTGTCACAGCGAAGGGTCAGAGAGCCTTTCCCAGAAATTGGGAAGTCCCACGCAGGGCGTCCGCTCGTAGGTGAGGTCTGCGTCTGTGCTGTGAGAGGGCCCGGCTTTTATACAGTTTAACAAACAAGTCTAAACAAAACGCACAGGAGATATCTGGTAGATTGATATGCCTCACTGAGGCATGTCCGGATCTGGCCAGGATCCGGGCATGTCTGAGGAGTTTCTGTTTTTCTTTACATTTGGGATTTATAGTTACTTCCTATCGTTTACTTATAGTTCCTAGGGATCGTTCCCAGGGTTGCATTTTCATGCTGATAAGATGCTGGTTGCTTCAGTCTGCTGATAAGATGCTGGTTGCTGGTCGGGGAATTCACTCAGAAGTCAACTTTGGTTTGAGGCCTATTGTTTGGGCCTTTTCTGTTTCAAATATACAAATAAAACATATATACGATAAAACCTAAATCATCATAGAGTTCTGACAGATGATGAAGACCTAGGCTGTAAAATGATTCCACCCCTCTCCATCTCCCAGAATCCCACACATTGATATCCATTAGCCCTTGGGAACGTTACCAGACAAGAGCAGAGTGAAAAGTTGTACAACAAAAAACCCAGCATCTTGCTCAATATTTCCAGTGAAAATCGTTGGTAGAAAATAATAAAATGTATAACTGTAGTGCGAATTTACAGACCTGGATATGTTCTTTTATAGAAAATGATAGTTACAGATGGAAAGATAAATATCTCTCCAGATCCCAAACCAAAAACATTATTAGTTTTATTCCCACAAGATCGATACCAATCAAGCACTGTAGCCAACCAGGAACAGTTGATAATAATCAGGAGGTGCTAGATTCAATTCTGCTTTAGTGACAGCTGGTAACTTAGTAACTTCAAAATGCAAGGGGTTTTTTTTGTTTTGCTTTTTTTTTTTTTTTTTTTTTAAATCTAATTTCTAGAGAGGAATATAATAGGAAGTTGTTTGTAAGTCAAGATTTTAAGCAGATATAAAAACAGAGCATGGCCCCAGTTACCCTTCAAAGGATATTTTTGCTTGGGTTTAGCTCAGAGACAGGAGAAAAAGCCTGTGTCTATGCCAGTATTATCAGCATCTTCTTACCATTTGCTGACATCCAAAATTTATCCCAAACCAGGAATATCCCAAAGCATTAAAATGAAACTACTCCAAGGCAGGCATGTTTCTGCAGATATGACACGGACCACTGTGGGGCAATCCTTCCCTCAAATGAGCTGCCCAAAGCCTGCCAGGGACTGGTTTGTTGGGCAGAGTCCTGTTGCCTTGACTGCAGCTACGCCTGTTTGCACTTGCTGTGGAGTCCCTGTGGATCACCCCAAGCCTCAAAGCTACAGCATTTCTCATGTAGTGCTTTAGAGGTCTGCATTAGAAATTTCACATGAGCACAGCATGAAATGGCCTTTGCACGCCAACACCCACATCTACCATTCCTTGGAGGAAGTCTCCCTCACATTGCAAGGAGGCCTTGGCTGCTGGTGTCTGTCTGCTCACCAAAAGTTGGTTTGTTTTTTTGTTTTTTTTTTTTTTTTGCTGAACTTGCTGAGAAACTTCTCTTTGCACTCTGAGTCTTTTGACAACTCAGTTTACTGTCACGAAACCTGGCTACTGCCTCTGTGCAGTAGCTGTAATAGGAAGCAAGCATGGCAGGAGGGCTACAAGCTGTTGCAGTACCAGACTCCTCAATACTGAGTATTTTTGAATGCCCCAGAAATAAAGAAAGGACAATGAGGAGGCAGTGGAAAGCTGAGAATTTTGTGGTTGCTGTTCCCACACTGATTTTCTACAAATTTACATGTACACGTTGAGCATAGGAAAGAGAAGACCTGGACCTGGGTCATGTACAAATAAAGATGCAATGAGTAAGATTAATGTCAGGAGAGGAGCAGAACTAAAGACACCAGGACCCCGAAATACATATTTTCCACATGCTCATGTTTCTGAACGTCTTTCACCCATTAAACTCCCCCAGTGACTGTATTCCAATGTTCAGAAATTCTCAAAAATAATACCACAGAATTATTTGAAAGCTTTTCAGAAAAAGCCCTAAGTAACTAAAAAGTATTCCAGTTCTTGACCCCACACAACTGTAGGTAATGTTCAATGATTATTACCATTACTTAAAATTTTCCCACTGTATAATGATGTCCTGGTTTGGCTATTAGCTCTGTCAGACTATCCCCATTCAGACTGAAGTCTTCTGAGAGGTGTTGTACAAGGCAGCCTTTTTGTTTGAAGAAAGAAAGGGGATTTCAGTTTTAATGGTTTAGCTATTTTCAAAATTAAGTGGGGTGGGGGTAGGAGGGGAAACTGTTTTAAGGATTAAAAAATAATAGTAATTATTCTGGAGATGGTTCCTTTCCCTGCAGAAAATTCTGTCATCACCATATCAAAGAACACAGATTCGATATCCTGCAAACAGCCACTGTGGCAGGGACACACAGCTTACCACCCACCTAAATTTGGCAAAGATATATGAAGTCTTTGAAATAAAGCACAGTTATTTAAGAGCAACCTAACTTCCAATTCCTGATCAACTCTAATAAAAAAACCCCAAATGGCTACATAAGAGATCCATATCCAACAGAATTTTTAAAAATAATTTGATGCTACTAATACTGTAAAATGAATGATGGTATTGCTAATTAATCTGATCGTGAAGATCTGAGGTACAGCTTAATTTGCTAAAGCCTGTGTACTCTGGGGCACCAAAGCCAGGAACCCAGAGTATGTATGCTCCCTCGACCAGTCCTCACATTGTTGCAAAACATAGTAATAAGAATGTGAAATCTGTCTTGCTGTACAATCAAGCCAACTACATTCAGACCAAAATATGATTTCTGGGTTTACACCTGACTGCCTTCTAGATTTTGAAACATTCATTGGCTTTCAGGCTTTTCTTCAGAGCCCAGAGATTTAGTTTCCTTTTGTTCCCAACCTGAGGTTTGAACACTGATTACTTGTCTCGGGGATCTGGGATGCACAGAAAAAAAAAACTCAAAGCTAACATCACATGTATGAATGTACAAAACCACTCTAAAAATACATTTAGAAATCAAGAAAATTATCGATGCATCAAAACCATAAATTTTGCCATACATGCTGCAGATTAAACTTCTCAACATAAAAGCCAGCTCAGTCAAGTTTGTTGGCAGCAGAGACACAAAACTTCCCTTTCAAATACTTCAAGTGAAGACCGCTAACAGAGCCCAAGGAGATGGTGCATTTCAAACATCCATTCCTCGCCTGGCAGCTAGACACAAAAATACCTCGGCATGCGTGGGCAGCAGCTCTTCACCTGCAATCACAAAATGGAGTTCCCTACAAATGGCTGCAGCACCATCACCCTGAAAGCAGCTTGTCCAGAACTGGTAACATGCATACATGATTAGTCATATCGGCGATGAAGCAAAGCAGAATTCGGGCGTTTCCATGAAGAAGAAATATAAGCAGTGAAATCAGAGATTTGATACGTCTGGGCAGCATTACTTCCTACTCGCTCGACAAAGTGAACCACTTATGAGGCATGAAATACCTGACTGACCTTGAAGCAAGCTAGCTGAGGATTTATGCACAGGGAGCAACCGAGAGCACCTTGCCATGGCTGAATTTTATTTTGACTCCTGGGACATATGGCAGATCTCTCACATACAATAGCTGCTGCCTCTGTTAAACACTGCAACAGCAAACAAATTGTTTCGCCCGCCATGAAATCCCAGAGAGAGCAATCATAGAAAATAGACCTCCATTTGCTTGTCAGCAATTTGCAGTGTCAGCAGGTTTCAAAGAAGTCACGGTCTCTCTGTGCTGCAGATGGTGTAGAACAGAAGACAATGTAAAAATGGGCTGGAAGAAGGGAGAAGAGTCCCAGAAGGTGTGTGGCCACCCCTGGAGAACCAGCCACTGCTGGCTACAGGCAAGAGGTTCCCATGGGCTGTGCAGGCACCCCAGAAAACAAGCATCTCACATCAGTCGCGATGCAGTGGGCAGGGTGCAGCCACGGGGCGACTGGGGAGCTGCAAGCATGAGGCCTGTAGTGCTCCATCTTTGCGTAATGGGGAAGGAATGTCCCCAGCACCTCGCAAGCCTTCAGGCAAAGCTGTGGGAACTGAACCGCACGTTCAAACAAAGGGACTGCAGCAGTAAGAAAGAGGCAACAACACCACCGTCAGGAGATGCATCACTACCACTATGTCCTTGATGTTGCCATTTCTTTGCAAGGAGGGCATTTCTGCCCCAGGAGGGGGGGATCTTCCAGGAAACACTGATGACAAAAAAAGGTCCCTTCCCCCAGTACCTTCTAGCAGGGTCTTCCTAGGAAGAGGCAATTAACTCTGAAGCCAGTTCGGTACCTAATTGGCACAGGGAAACATCATGGGGAGGAAAAAATAGTTGTACAGAGAAGTTGTTGAAAACCCTTTGAAGATAAACCTCAAAAAGAACAGAAAACCAGAAAACAAAACCACCTGAAGAGGAGTAAGGGGAAAGGTTCCTAGCAATTTCCATGTTATTTTTCATTGTTAACCCAAACATCCCACAGCCAGAACTTTTGAACTATTTATTCCAGCTGCAAGTAGAGCTGTTCTGACTGAAGATTACACGGAGCCCACCACAGGGACGTGCAACGGGCACTCAATAGCCCAGTAAGGCAGTGCCATCTGCAGGTCTCTGAAAACACTTGAGCCTGTTGTTTTTCGAAAGCCAGTTAAGCCGCTGTTCCTGCGCTGGAGGAGCACTCCCCCCATAAAGAACGAGGGCTGCCCAACAATCAGACCAGGTCACATCTTCTGAAGGAAATTAGGACAAATAAAAGATCTTTCAGCAACAAAAACAAGAAAAGAGAGATGTCACTACACAAGGAGCATTACACCTTTCAAAGCACTGAAGCAAGGGTAATGAGTTCATTTTGATCTCAGATCATCTTGTAAGTCACATCATCATTAGGGAAGGGAGGACATAGCAACTGCATAGGGAAAAAAAAAGGGAAATATCTCCAACTGTTGTAGCAGCAAGGACCTGGAACAGCCTCCCAAGGAGGGTCACAAAATCAATCTCATCTCCAGGAAAAGGTACTGCAAAACACAGAGCTTGTATTAACAAAAATCTTTACTTGTTGACTCACAATATCTCACGAGTCCTCTATTCATGTACATTCAATGTTCACTTTGCAGAACAGATTTGGGAGGAGGCATTTCCTGGAAGGTGGAGACTTCCTAACCATGCAGTGTTCGTATTGGAAAACAACTGGCACTGAGGACTCCCACCCCACCAGAATGAGTAAAATGGTGCATGGAGGAATCATTTACTGATACTTTTCTTTTCCTGCAGTAATACTTTGAACAGTTTGTCTTCCACCAGCCTTTTGTACCAACTTAATTACCAAACAGTTGTTCACCCCGCAGTGTGTTTAGAGCCAGCCCCAAAAGAATGGATTTTCTGTTTCTTTCCCAATTTAACATAAAAATAGAAATGGAGAAAAACATATCTGCTGCCATGTTGCTACCAGGAAAAAAAAAAAAAATTCTCATTCTGTATTCTCCAGTTCACTGTCCTGTTCAATTTTGCATTTCAGCTTTTTGTCGCTCTTCAGGGAATGTCTGAGATTCAGAGATCTTGGAATAGTGAATCAGGGTAGGGAACAATTTCAGTACACAAATTCACCCAGCTGAGAGCAGTGCCGAGATTGCAGATAGAGCCAGAAGGCTGGAACAATCAACGTTCCCCAACTGCAAGGACTTGAAAAAGACCTCTCTATTAATTGTAGATAAGTACATTATGCTCAGCACCACACTGGGCTGTCCACCAGCCAGATTACTAAATAACTGATAAGATAATGCACCTCGAACCTCTTGTCATTCCGAGTTCTGCCCATTCATAAAAGCCAGTACAGCATTTTTTTTTTTTTTTAAACTACCTTTGTACAAAGCAGTTTACTGTTAACTGAAGTGAAGAACAGGGGCTAAGCTGAAAGCCAGCAATGAAACGGGTCTATTGCTGTGTGGCAACAACCCACGGTAACACCAGCTTATTAATTCTGGCCTGCAAAGCTCTTTGAAGTTGCAGAAAACCATTGCCTGAAAATGCTATTATTTTATTGAAATCAGCATCTGTTGTTTTCAGTGTGATCTATTCATTGTCACAAAACAGCATCCGAGCATCCCTGCTGCCTGTTTATGAGAGAATCACCGCCCCCATGTTAACATTTGTTTACTCCCAATGCCAGAGCAACTGCGGCAGCAGGCAGCGAGAGGTCAATACCCTGCCATAACATTTCATCCCCTTCCCGTTGACTCATGCTAGGAGGTGCAAATTACAGCTCCCAGTCCTTGCTGGCCCCACACACCGGCTTGACTAAATGCAGCCTTCTGGAAGCAAATTTTGGTGGGCTGGGAACAGCAAGCTCGACACGCCTTGCTGCATATGCATCTTGCTTATCTCCACGGGCAATTAATAGGATCTCTCTTGAGTGATGGGTTTTTGATGGGCTGGGAGGACAGGCTCCTGAACACTGCACAGTAACTGAGATTTAATTACAGGGCCAGACTGCCACTTTCACAGCACTGGCACTCAGGTGGAAGATTGGGGGCAGGAGGAAGGTGGGTGCCAGACAGCTGCCTGGGCTCCCGCTGTCCCTTCCCACCACCCCACTGAAATGTGCGCTTCCTCTCCCACGCTGCAGTCCCGCTCACCTGCCCAACAGGAAAGAAAACAACACATAGGCCATTCACCCCTCTGTTGGCTTTTTCTGAAAGGCTGATAAGCCATGAAAGCACCCAGGGAGGCTGCTGGGAACCTTCTCATTCAGCATCTTTGGGAATCAGCCCCAGGCGGACACACAACTGTGGTGCCTCCGCATACAGCGGTACCAGACTCCTGCTGTTCCCATGGGAGCTGAGAGGAGCTGCAATATTTTGGGCCAGGAGTGGTCTCAGCTGTGCCTCTCTCCAAGCACAAGCCCATGGCTCCCGAATCCTACCACCTCTTCCTCTGTCTCAACAGAGAACAAGGAGGTGACCTCTGCTTACAGTCCGGGGATTCAGCAATATGTGCTAAGCTTCAGCTCAAGCCTGAGCATGTTCTCCCTATCCAGGAAGAAGTCTAACATGGAAGTAAGGGTTGTTTTCCCACGTGGCTGAGAACCAGCCATAGCCCCATTTACCTGTTCTCGTTTTTAATTACCTTTCCAGCAGCAAAGTGTACATGCTGCCCGAGGTCACTCCAGCCCATCATCCCCTGAGAAGCACGTGAAACATGAATGACTCAAGCCTTCTGGTGAGAGAAAAACATCCAGGCCATCCATAAGTAATGGCTGTTCATTACAAATTTCAGTCTGTCAATGCCTAAGACCTCATGCCACAGAGGTCCACGAACAGCCAGCAAGCATGAGAGAGAGAAACAACCTGGCTGGAATTCAATTTTCACGGGTTGAGTAAGGTTGGCAATGAGAAGTTAAAGGTACTGAAAGTTTTCTAGTGGCTCTTTCTGTATTTGTTAAAAATACAATTTAAAAAAAAAAAAGAAAAAAAAAAAAGAAAAAAAATTAATGTGGAATGGAAGAAACAAAAACCCAGAGCTCTGTGTTAAATCGCAAATATTTACCATCAGCAAGAGACATCTCCATGCTGATCACACTAGCAGTGGCCATCACATTATCACAGCAAAACATCAGAATTATTATTATTGCTTTATTTAATTATCTTATTACTGCAGATGCAGAGGGAAATCTTAATACTCTACTGCCCAAAAAAAGAAATTGGTTTTGTGACGAGATCACACACATTCTGCTGTGTAAGAATATAGGAGATTATAAAAAGAGGGCAGGTTGGTGGGAAGGCAAAGAGGAAGAAGAAGGTGGAACTAAATTAGAATGAGTTTATAGTATATTAATTAATGTCATAAAATTGTTTTGGAGCTATAATATCTCCTCTTATTAAGAGTCCACAGTATTACTATTTCATCCAGCCTCAAGCAGTCCCTGCTGAAAGGGAAAACGGCTGGTAAATGAAAAAAAGGCAAAGGCAAAGAAACCCCACACGACACTAGATGTGAGTGTAGGAAAAACAAACAGGAAACGTCTTTGGACTCATGCACAGCAACAAAGGAGCTGGAAGGAAAGCAGACGTGGCATCACATGAACACTGAGGCATCTAATCTACTCAGCCATGTTTCATAACCCTGCTATGAGTGTGCTCCATAAGCGTGACACTTCCGTAGGCATGTGGATGCATCACATGAGAAATGACAGATGAAACACTCCATTTAATAAAACTACGCACATTCCCACAGAACTGTGAATATAAGAAACAGAAACTAAGATGACCCCATATGAAACCTGTTTTTTCCCTTCTGATATACGAAGCTCTGGGCATATATATTCCTAACACTCACAGGTCCCAAGCGCTGTACACACACGTGTGCATGTAGGCATCAGCCAGTCAATACACAGGACGCCACACACCAGCAAGAAATGATGCAGTGTTTTCAACTGGTCAGTGAACTCAACAACGTTGCTGTTGTGGTGAGTGGTTCCCCAAAGCCTGGTGGCTGTGCAAATGTGTTCACCCGGGCACTTGCCCCATGCAGCAGGGTAGAAGATCAGAAAAGGCAGAAGATTACCGTATATCAGGAGGGGCATTGCTGAGTGCCCTCTGTGTGAGGGGGGAGCCATTGACCCCATGCTACTGTTTCAAGCAGCTCTGCAGTCAATACCATCTGTCCCTAGGGCTATCGAGAAAGAAAGGAACAAAGAAAATCCCAGAATTTGGCCCTGAACAGTAATGTATTAAAAAAATAAATAGATTATTTTGACACGGGTCCTATAACCTAGCTATAGATAAAAGGCTTGATTCTGTTTCTAGTTTCACAAGAGTGAACCAGACTAATGCTTTTACCATCCATGGAGTAACAAGAGTGTTAAGCTCATGAACGTGAATACAGGATACAATCCAGAGTCCACAGGAGTTTTATCAAAGGAAGAAGAAAGGCCGGGGAGCGGGGGGGAACACAACAAAGTTGTATACACACTTTGAAGATGTTATGTGAAAGTTAAAGAAAATTCATGAGACAAAGTTGAGACAAAGTCATACTGTAGACAGAGAGAGAGGGTCAACCGATGTACTGTAATAGCCCCTGCATCAGAATGCCTCCCATGCACTTCAAGAGAGTAGTCTGCCTGAAATCCCCTTAGCTTACTAGACTAGGAAGAAAATCATCACAGTGCTGAGATCTGTACAAGGGATGGACCAAGTGCCAGGATCTGAAACATTCCTCCTTCAAACACCATGCCATGCTGAAGAGCTACGTCCTCTCTGGTGAGCAAGTCCCTCCATTCCTCCCCACCTCTTTGAGCCGGCGGCTGGACTGGTACCTGAAACACCTGCCATGGCGAGGCAGGCAAAAACACAGCACAGACAAGGACACCAGCCACACAGAGAAACTAAACATAGATAAAGAAAGGCCAAGAGTAGCAGTTGACCTGAAAAATGGTGCTTTCTCCTGTTAAATGGAGGACTGGAGATACCAGGCACAAGCGGTCTTGCTACCCTCAGCATCCATCCTTAGACAGCCCTGCTAAGTTCATAACATGTATCATTGCAGACCTCAGCTGTTATCTTCCCCAGCAGCTCAAAAAGCATTTTAAGCACCTGAATTTTACCTGTACTGAGTTTCCTAACAGTAGGTCTGGTCACCCGTAACCACCTCAGAGTGGCTTCTCTCACATGAAGCCACATTATTATTACATGGACAGCTGAACCGGTTGGGTCACGTGAAGTGCCAATAACTTCTGCTGATTCCTCAAAACAGACCCATGAACATGACACAAACAGTTGTTTCTTCCTTAAAGAAAACATGACCTGAGCTTTTCACATCCTCTCCCTATTGCCTACACAGAGCAGACCTGAGACTGCTGAGCTGCTCAACACCCAGCGTAAGACAACTCCTTTCCCACAAACTTTTAAAATGACCTTCACTGATCCTCAGAGCTGCCCTTCCCCCTTGCTCGCGCTCTTTGGGCCCCCAGCAGGCTGGCAGAGCTTGTAGCTAGCTTTTTCTTCCTTGAGACACACCACCCTTGGAAAAAACACGAGTTGAGTCCTCAGTCATGCTGCCTCTCCAGGGCAAGAACAACTTCAGAGACTAATGATATCACCGCCCATTGCTCCAAAATTACCCATATATCGCGTATGAAGCTTTAGATAAACGTAGTCAAAAACCTTTAAAAATATCTTACTTTAAAACCAGGAAGTGCGTAGGCTTTTAGAGGGACACAGAGCATTGCAGAAGACATCTGTGAACCATTTTCAGCCTTCTCCCATACAAGTTTGCATTAGCTTTGAAGTAACACCTGCATCTCAGAGGTCTTCCTTACCCAAGCTGCAGGGCTGCCCAATGCCAGCTGGTTTGCTGCTGTCTGCTCCTGCAGCCACCAGCCTTCCCACACCCTCTCGCAAGCCCCTGGCAACACCCAGGATACAATCTCACCCTGACAGTGGCAGAGAGCAGCTATTATTTTGCAAACGGAGCTGTGGGATTCAACCCTCTGCTTATTCAGCCAAGTCTCCCATTCATGGCTTTGTCGAGCTTATTGATTTCATTGTATTCATAGACTAAAGCTGACATTTCCTTATCAAAGTGGACTAAACACCTGCTTTAGTTCAGCCCACATATATATTCCCAAGAAATAAACACAGTGACCCAGTAGAATCAGAAGTATCTTAGTCATCAACTACCCAATTTTTGCTACACCTCACACTTCAGAATCACTTTGGACCACTTCATCGCCCAAGGTTTGGGATTTTTTAAAAAAATAAATTTCATATATTTACATGTTTGACATACCAAAGTGAAAAAAAAAAATTTTGACATGAAAAAATGAAATAACATGACTCACAACAGACACCAGATGTAGTCCTGTCATTCTGGTGCACTAGGGTAAATGCACCAACAGCTGTACAGACTCTCATCATCCATATTTATGTCAGCAATATCCAGACTGAATGGAGCATATGCAGTTTTCAAGCTGACATTTTCAGCCAGGTCCTCCCAGCTGCATTTAGCTGGATCCCGAGTTAAGTGTCAGACAGTGCATAGGAAGCTCACTCTTCTGAAGGTGTGCAAACACTGAGGCAAGATTACAAGCTTCTAAATGACTTAGAGTTGCACATGTTATGGGCTCATTCCTATCTCTCAAAATGCTTGGGAAGCCCTCTCCCCCTGCCTGACAGTTTACCGGATCAAAACCTCCTTTTGCAAACACTAACACACCTAAGTAAATTTACTTTCAGGACTAGCTCTTATAAAGCCAATGATGCACTCAAATTCCCAGCAGTGCTCTCATTCGCAGGATCAGAAGCTTTGAGATACTTTTAATTTTATAACGGGGGTGTGGGGTGGAGAGTGGTGGTGGTGTAGAAAAAGAACAGTGATTTCCATGAAGCTGCTTATCTTAGCATCAGGCCTGGAATTTCACACTGAAACAGAAAAACCTGTACAAGATGCAAGGTCAAAAGCCGACCCTCGCTGCTTGTCTATGACTTGCTGAAATCACCAGGCACCCAAGCATGCAAGCCTTGAACGTTTATGCAGAGATGCAATCATGTATGAGAGGACAACAACGTGTATCTTTCCACCTTTTGTCCAGATGACTGACCAGGTCCCAGAGGAGAGTCTCCAGTCAACACCGATAACAGCAGCTTAAGATGCAAAACTTATTCTTATTCTGTAGACTCCTGTCATTAACTCAACAGTGCTGAGAGTTAAAAGTCTCATCGCCAGCACATACTGCATCCAGTGCAAAGGAGTATCCTGCAACACCTAATTTTCCAGAAACGTGTAAGTTTGAGGCCTCTGCTGACGATAGCAAAACAATCATGAACCCGTGTCAGCCGAGTCCATCCAGTCTATTCCAATCGGAGCATTTCTGAGTTCAGAAAGACAAGTGGTGGGGAATAACTTTACTATCTATCATCTCCATGAAGCAACATTTCTCGAAAGACCTGCTTTATCTGACCCCATTGGAAAGCTTTTTATTTTTGCAGGATCTGAATACCACTGGAGAATCAACAAGTAATAAAACAGCCCATGCCAGATCCTCAACTGGTGGACATTAGCTGGGAGAGGAAGTGGTCTGATTTACATTAGGAATGTTGAGTCCAGTATGCTGAGGCAATTCAGACTATGCTTCTTGATGAGTAAATGGTCATCATTTATGAAAATTAATAAAGGTTAAATTAAAAATAAACAGAACTGAATGCCATCAGGGTTTTCCATGCCTCTTCACTTGCAAACAAGAAAACAAATTGTATTCCAAGGTCCACCTCATTCTAGCCAGCATCTGCTAATCAGAAACCCTCCAACAAATTGGCAACACTGTTTTGCTCACAGAAAAGAGGACATATGAACGTGCTTTGCTTTGCCTTGCAATCAGCCTTCTGCTGCTGCATCCAGCAAAAGCAGGGAAAAAAAAAGAATACAAATCCACAGCACCACTTCACTAGCAAGCTCTTGGCAAAAGTCATCAGAGCTGCTTGGGCTACTGATCAACTTGCCATCTGGCCAAGCAACAGGAGCTATGAAACTATGCAGCGAGAAGGTGCTAGTAGACATTTTCAAATGCATACCCAAATTTTCAAAGTTTGTATCCTCTTGTTTGCATAAACAGCTACTTCTCTCACTTTCTTCCCACTCCTGTTAGTAAATTGGGCCCTTGCACATCGGTAGAACCCCCACGGCTATCCTTATAAATCTTCCAAGGCATGAGGAGAGGGCAGGGCCATGTCCATACACAATGTAGGAAATCTCCCTTTGCGTGAACATCATAGGAAATCTGGGAAGTTATAGATTTAATAAGCATCAGAGGCCAACACAGATGTTAGAGGCCATTAATCCTGGTGACACAACAGGAATACTCTCCAGGCCTGAAGCCCTGGCACAGGAAACTTAACCCCCACTGCTAACGATGGTGGTCCTTGACAGCGTAGGGACTGACAACATAGTCTAGAGAAAATGCAAAAAATTACGCATGGCTCTTAAATCATTTAATCTACTTGAAATCCCACCCATGATCCAACATTGTTTAGCTGTCTTTAAACATCAAACTCTCTAGGATCTAAGCATGTTACCTCTTCCGTGCCTGCAGGCAGTTTGTGCCCCAGGGCAGGGAAGCAGCAGCGCCCGGGCAGCAGCAGCAGCCCCACACTGTATAAGCAGACAGACAATTCAGTGGGTGCTTTCTCACCCTCAGCTGCGTGGCATCTCCATGTCCTACAAACGGCTCGCAGACCCACTTTCTTTCTTTGCTATGACATTTATCTGTTTCACCTTCAGAGCTTGCAGCTAATGAGTAGTGCCACTCCATCATTTTTATAGAGGCACCCTCCTGTGGGCCATTAAAATCACCCAGTGGAAGTCTCTCAACAGCTTCCAGTCAGGTCTGAAACCACCACAGATGTCTGAAGACATGATACTTGATTCTAGACTCATTCACACTGGATTTACTTTATTTAAATTAAATTTACTGACTTTGATGAAGTGTTGCTCCAGATTCACATGGAGAACGAAGTGAGGCTGGCTCTGCGTGGCTTTTCACACAGCGATTCACACTGAGTGAGTCTACTTAACTATGAAAACATCTATTTAAAATGACTGATTTCCATGACAAATTTAAAGCTGTTCATTTTAACACATCCAGGCTGAAAAATCAACTGCTTTAGCCATAACAGCAGAAGCCTCTAAGAGCCACACTTTCTTTAGCATTGAAATAGCAGAAGGCTAGGAAAAAGCCTCATCAGTGATAGGCTGTCTCTGTTACGATGCGAGTGAATGAAATTAAGGACTTTTCTCTGGAAAGCTTTGGACTCTATGACAGACCATAAGCAACGTCCCTCATCTTCTGCAGCTGCAGTGTCCCCTCAGAATTAAGGTGCTGCTGAAGAATTCAGCAAGTTGGACTGCAAATGTCAGATGCTCAGCTGACATGAATCAGCACAGCTCTGCTGACTTTCATGGAAGTGCAGGGATCTACCCCAGGTGAAAATCTTGATGGAAGAGATGTTTTTATGCATTACAAAGAAAGGTTCCCAGAAAGCACACCGTCAGCTGGCTAAAAGCAAATTTGCTCTACTGAAGTCACTGCCAGACATCTCAGAAGCTGATGGCAAAACTGACAGGTTCTGACATGGATGTGTTCTGAGCCCAGCATGCTCTGCTTTCGGAAATGAGTTTTGTTTGTGACCACCTATTGCTGAGTGGCAGTTTGTAATTTACTTCTTCCACCAAGCGTCTGGGGATGGTAGGACAACAGCAGTAGAGGAGTAAATAAACACATGTGCAAGTTTATCTGATTGGTATATTTGAGAAGAGAGCAAGTGTACTGCAATGAGAAGACGAAACCTGTGTTTACCCAAGCTTGCTCCTGGTGACTCCTCAGTTTCTGGAGGCTCCCTTCAGCTTGCCTGTCCCAGTACCTGGCCATGGCACGGTGTCATCGACAGCCACCGGACCTCAGCCCAGTCCCTAGGTCACCCTCTCCTCACCTGCATCTGGTAACAAGGCGGCAGAACCAGAGGAGATGCATTTAAGCTCCCATATTGTTTTACGGCCCCAAAGGTAAATTCAAACCAATGGCATAATTTCCAGAAGATAACATCTTTCTCGTTAAAGAATCTTGCTTTAAAATATCACTATAAAGTAGCAGTGTTTGGCTGGGAATTTTGTGCAGCCAGCTAGCAGAACCTGATATTTAAATAGTGGGTGGCTCGGGACTTTCCAAAAATCAGCCCTTTTGAACATGTCAAACTGAGCACCCTGAATTGAAAGCACTTAATGGTATCAGCCACTTTAAAATGCTGGCCCTTGATTATGAAGGAATACAGCTGTACAAGAAGAGACAGAAGCTCCTCACGGGAATGATTTGATCTTCAGATTAAAAAGGCAAGAGCCCAGGAATATTTACTTATTTGGCTTCTAAACAAAGGGGTTTTTTTTAAAAAAAGGAGGCCGTGGCTAGCAGCAGTAAGGAATAAACTTATCATTAGTGGGCTATACCAGATTCTTTATCTAAAAATAGTCTGTTCAACAGCTTTTGAAAAAAACACCATCATGTTTAATTGAGATGCCACAGTATATGCAGGAGAACAAACAGGAATATTATATTTCTCCTCTGCAATAGCTGTATTTCACTTGCTAATTGCTGAATCTGATCTAGGTCTAAACACACTATACAATATTGGAACTAATGGGCTAAGTTAAGCACAGAATGTGAGGACATGAAGGGGTTTCTGCTCTCCTGCTCTTTTCTGGAAATATCTCAATAAAAAATGAAATCAGCATCAGTTAATATTAATTTACACAATTAAAGAGGGTAAAAGGTAACAGGCACAGAAGATGACCAAAACGAGAACCTTAACAAGAGTGTATGGCAAAGCTTTAGTAAATCTAGGTCTCTACCAATAAAACAAAAATAAACAAACCTCTCATTTTCCTTCCCAGTGCTACTCCAGTGGAGAGAAACACAGATGATCTCCAACTCTTACAGGTGAAAATTGCTGCAAGAGCTGGTTATTTCTATGTTAAAGTAATTTGTAAATGATGACTTCATTTGTGGGCACAGAGGTTGGTGTTGTAAAGTAAATAAAAATGCTCTTTAACTGCATCTTTCTGAAGGCATCAATACTTTGCAACATCAATGTCTCTTTCGTTCAAGAAAAACTGCAGGTCATGTTTCAGCTGAGCAGTCCTTTGCTGACATTTCCCAGCTGAAGGCTCTAATGGACAGAAAGTGGATGGAATTTTCATATATTTGTTGTTGAAGTGAGCTTTTGTATAGAGGACTTCAAGATGTCACATAAATATTGCAAGATTTTATTGATTTGGAGAATAGAAACTATACAGGCAAGGAGCAAGGAAAGTCCCTTTACACTAATAAAGCCTGGTATTGTTTCTCAGCTGGATTAAAGCGGAGTCACTTAAAAGAGAAGCGATTTCATTCTTTATGACCTTACTGCTAAAAACAGCTTAAAGAAATTATCTATTTTGTTGTGCATCCACACCAGCTTGAATCTCTAGCAAATATACCTCTTAACGTGCACTCAGTATTACTCTGTATCCCCCAGCTAGTGGTGTGTCTGCCAGGCACATCTCTGTGGCTCTGAAAAGAGCCACTGGCTAACGCACCCTCTTAGAGTCGGGAGATTCTCCGTGCTCATTTCTGGTACAGTGGCCATTTCCTAACCTTTATTTTTCCACTAGCCCAGTGACTTCCTAACTAACAGTCTTCCATGGACACTTAACTATTTTCTGTCGGGCTGTGCTAGCAAAAAAGGGCATAACGAGTTGACAGACTACTAGCTTTACTAGAGGAACTTCCTACAAGGATCGGTCTCCTTTATCCCTGCCCTTGAGGTTTCCCATGAAAGACGGCAGCGTGGCCTGTAACAAGCGTACTTCAGCTGTGGCAGCATTTCCCAGCTCTGCTAATTGAATTAATCTCCTGTTACAAACATCTAGAACAGCTTCACCAGAGCATTTGCATTCTCAGTAAGACCTGCAGCATCTTCAGATTTCTGGAGCTTATGTGATTTCATAGGTTTCCTCTGGGTGTCTTGGATTATCATGCTTTATCATGAATAAGGAAGAAACCTATTTTCTTTTGTCACAGCCATCCCTGTTGTTAGAAGTTAAAGTAGAGGGTGAGAGGAGATGGAGGAAGGGGATATATGGGAATATAAATACTTGAGAAACATCCCCAATATATTTGTGCTATTACTGAGCTTCAGGAATGTCATCTGTGTAAATGCTTTTATAACACTCCTAAAGAAACTAGATTTATCATTTTCTGCAGCACTACAGCTCTGCTAAAACTATCCTGCTATACACCATATCAGGTGAAGCACTGTCTACAGGAGAGCAGATAGGAACATCCCACAACAACAAAGCATATCATAAACATGTGTAGAACTGCTTTGTCGAGTGGAAAAAAATGACCGAAATGGGGTTTAAAATGCAAGGATGATTTTTGGCACAGCACCGAGCTGGCACATCTCCCAGTTCTGTTCAATCTGGTTCTTTATTAGGCTGTGGATATATTGTAATTAGCGATTATATAAGATACTATCTGGTTAAATCCCCCAGCCCCTGTTTTATGTATTTGCTACATCTTGATGTTTCTCCTGCCCAAATGAACATCCTTTCGGGGGCACCTGAGCAGGACTGACAACCAGCTTCTGGCTCAGACACCTGGGATCAATTCTCTGCACCATCCCTTATCTCCTAGATGTGCTCAGACTCCCCTCGCTCAGTTGCCTCCACTGCCCAAGAGGCCTTAACAGCACTGCAGCACCAGCCCCAACTTTGGTGGGGACCAGTGAAGCCTAGTTAAACACCAAATTTCTTTGTCAAATTGGATGCAAAGTAAAAAAGAAAGCAAATCTTTTCTGCCTGCTCCTACAAAGATTTCACCATGGAGAAAGATCTTACCAGGAAATGCTAATGAAAATTTGAAGACCTCTACAAAGTATCACCATCCATAGCAAGGGATAGTTGGAGGCTAAAATAAATTATGCTCTAGAAGTCATGCAATTTTTCAAAAATTCTCCAGGATCAAGATGTGCTAAAACAAACTATTTGGAAGAATATAGACCCTTGCATATTAGCGACTCCACCACTTACGGATGTACCATATAACATTCCCCACCAGGTAATATACACTGTGAGATTCACCAGTCAGGTAAAGTCCAAGAGAGGACAAAGCTTCAAACCATGTTGCTGAGCCCCTGTAGCCACTGGTACCTATAGTACAGCTATTAGCACTCTCAGCTTGGGGCAGGGCTTTGCTTTTTCTTGTGAGGAAGAGATGCCAAGCCTGTTCAAGCCTGAGCTCACAAAAATAAATCAAGGGAAAAAAAAAAATCAGAATAAAACTAACAAACAAATGCCTACCTAGCCGGGCAAATTGTAGACCAAATACATTTTTAAGATGCTGTCAGAATTTCAGGGTCAAGGTGTACCTTTTTGCAATTTAGGAGGCATATGCTTCGCAACCATTAAAGCAGAGACAGGCACGCAGTCTCTGAAAGTTAACCATTCTGGGGGTTACCACTGTTTATTAAAAACACACCCCGTTGCAAATTCTTCCTGTTACCACTTGCTGGGTGTGGCAGTACCAGACAATGGGCAAGGCATTTTGGATAATTACCAATGCAGAGGCCTTGCACCCCTGTTATCTTTTCAGTGTTTTAATACAATTGACATCTAATGAACTTATGCATGACCTTCACAGGTAGCACTCCAAGAATGCCTTTCGGTCTCGTTCACATCATATACCACATTTAAACAAACATGCCAAAAGAATTATAATTACAATATTGCAGTACAGTGTTTTCAAAAATAGCCAGATTTACTATTCTGTTCTGAGGACACGTGCAGAGAAATGAGCTAACTATACACCCGCCCATCTGAACGCTGACTACAGAGTTTATTCATCCCGGTTGCAAAAATCATAAATAGAACAGGAAGGTGAATCAGAGGGTACAGTTTTATGGCTATAATTTTGCTTCTCTCTTCAGATCAGATGGCTGAGCTGGAAGAATTAAAGCCCATCAGACATCACACCACATTTGTGTGCCCAAAATGTTCAGCAAGGATAAATATTTGGTTCGCCATTGGTATTAAAGGCAGATTTTGTAGGCTACTGTTTCGTATGCATACAAACATGCTAAGGAGCCGGTTTGAAGAACAAATCTTAGTTTGAATCAGGAATTCTTTAAGTGCTTAGCTGTATAGCTTAAAAAATTTATTTCCCTAGAGTTGCTTTTAACTAGCTGGGGCATTTAACTTAACAACTCCAAGATCGCTTTCACCTGAATCTGAAAAAAAAAATGTTGAGAGTATGAGAAAGAATCAGTAGTTTTGCTCTGTGATTCACTCAAGAAATGGCACACAGGAAAATCAGATTCACCAGTAGGCTGCGATTGCCAGTTACCTGACAGTGGGTTTATTACCAGACATGGCAATTTACAGACACAATCTGACATTTTGAAATGCCTGTTCTCATACTGCTGTAAATTCCTCACTGCAACTTACATTACATTTAGGAAACAATTCAGAAAGGTCTAAAAATCAACCTGACTCCAGCTGCTTCAATGTCCCTTAAATCAAGACTATTTCACGTTAAGCAAAGAGCCAATGAATCTGAAGAGCTGGTATTTTGAGAAGGAGCCGTTTCTCTTAAGCCCCACAGAAAGGCAGGAGGCTACAGGCCTGCCTTCCTGCTCTCAGTTCCTCCAGCTCTCTACATGGAAACCACACGCAAATCTCAGTCACCCTGAAAGTACCAGGGGTGAAGTCTCAGCATCAGTGCTAACAGCCTCACTAACTGCAGCAGAGCAGAATGTCACACCAAGCAATGTGAGCAGAGTACAAATCTAACGAAGGGGCAATGAAGTCCTTCCCCCCTCCCTCCACACTTGGATCTTGGGATCAGTAACAAAAAGCTGCTGCTCTCCCAGCTCCTGTGAGAGAACAAAGACCTTCCTCACTGGGCATAATCCTGCATCACAGAAAGACTAGCTCCTGATCTGGAAGCACTGCTGCATTGAGGTGGTGCTTCTGGACCCTGCTCAAGGATTTCTGAAACCTGTTAAGTGACACTAACCACCAGTGCCAATGTGTAAGGTTGCAGTCTTGGTCTTCGTGAAGTCAATGACAAACTCTTGCAGACCTGAGTGGGGAAATAAGAAGTCTGTCTGCTGCAGATTGCCAAGGCATTGGTAGTCCATGGGAAGGGGGCCAATAGCCAGATATGTCTTGGTGGAAGAACCCAAGTATACCACTATCTGGGGGTAAAAAAGAGGCTGGGGATTCATGATTGAGTCTTTACCTTCTATTGCATTACTTTGTCATTTTATGAAATATTATTTGCATTATATTCATAGTTTACTAACATACTAATAGTATCCTATTGCATTCACCTCCATTGTCTGGTAATTGCTTCCAAAGGACTCCCAGGAATTGGTACAAGAAGTGGTAAGCTAAGATTTCTTCATTTCATGGTTTTGGATCATGACATTACATTGCTTTGTCCTCTCGTGAGCAAGAAGAGTGGAGGACTGTGTTGCCCTCCACTTCTCTGAAACCACATCTCAGTTGAGACAGTGGTAAGACTCAGCTCTTCGCTTGCACAGAGTCCAACAAAACAAGGGCCTGATGCTTGGGAGCTCCACAGTTACCATCTAGTGGTTGTATTTCATTAGGAGCTTTATGAGAGTCAGCATCACTTACCTCATCTGGCATAAGGAAATAAAACACTAACCATAAAAGGAACATCTACTGCACCCAGCACCTGACTTAGCTCTCACTGCAAGGCACCTCCTGGTCGACTCTGGGAAAGCAGGAGGCAGAGGAGCTCCCCAGGCTTGAGGAGAAGCTGAAGGACTCCTCTGAGCCTTGGGCAATCTTAGACATGCAGTTCTAACTCTACTGCAGGCTCCTGTCAAGCTCGAGGTGATCATTATATATCTCTGCATCTCTGTTTCCCCTCTATAAAACCATGAGAGCATTTCCCTCCTCCCATGCACTTTCTGCCTCACCTACTTTATGACTGTGGTTCCTCAGAAAAAGGGCACCCCTTTCTGCGGCATTTGTAGCGCCACTGAATCCAAATTGTGACTGGTCGCCTAGGTGATACTTTAAACCAAGTATCAATAGAAATTTTTCATAAATAATTGACTGAAACACACCCCGCTCCACCCCAGGTACCAGGAAAGTGCTGCAGCTATCCCCCAGAGCACCCCAGAAAATCCAGAGAAGATGAAATAATCAGAGCAGAAGACAACAATTGTTTCAAAGTAAACGCTAAAATGACAAAATTTGAGTTCCTGCCTTGCACATTTTTCTAAAAGATCATGTATGAAGATCTGCAATGCAAAAAAAACCCCATGCGCAAAGTCCCAGGACTACAAATTATAAAGCACTTCCTTCTTTTCTTTTTTTCCCTTCATCCTAAAAAAAAAAAGGGGATTTGAACACAAGTTCTTTGCAACTGAGGTCAGTGCATAAAACACTGCTCTCTGCCGCAGACCCAAGAGTCCCCTGCAAGAAGATCCTAGAAATAAATATGCCTCTGCAAAACTCTCCAGCTTTGATAAAATAACATTTTGACTGAATTGTTATTTCACCCACAGTGTTCTCACTAACTCTATTCCAGCTACAATTAAGTTAAAAAACATTACATCTCCAATCCTTTCTCCTGTTCTGTAACCATCGTAAAGAATTTAAAAAAAGACCCAGCCTTTTTTGTTCTTTTGTAAAACACTATTAAGTCTGCATTCTCACTTTGTGGTACAGTTAGAAGCAATTTTATTAAAGTATTTATGATTATGAAGGACATAATGTGAAAATGATCCATCTCTCCTTTTTCTACGGATTCATAATACAAGAACAAGAGTTCAAGCAATGAAATTACCAGCGTGCCAGTGTCAAACAATTGAAAGATGCCACTTTACACAGCACGCGGGCACCTTATAGAATTTCCTATTGCAAGATGTCTAAATGTCAGATGGGGCTGAATGGAAATGCAATTGCATAGCACAGTTATGAATGGTATGAATGCTGCACAAGCATGAAGATGCCATTCCTGCAGCAAGATACTCATGATGTTTCTTCCTGATCGTGAAAGCAGAAGATGGACCTGCACCCCCCATCCATTCCTACAGCAGAAGGTCCATCGTGCTGTAATTAAAAAATTACCCAAGCCTAAGGTGACATTATTTCATGCATGCGCAATTTTCCTGTTTATCGTTTCTGAGATGCAAAATTGGACTTGTTTGGCCTGAATCCAGCGTTCCCATCTTCAACTGCTAATTATACTAGATATTACTGATAGCACTACTGCTACTCTGTACAGCAAACTGCATACCACTAGGTAATGAGGAATGAATGTGCAATCAAATCTGGAAGACAGGGTGTTTTGCAAGCCTTTAAATCTCAATATATTCCACAAACATAGAAGCAAATTCACAATCAGAAATTCAAGGCATAATCTAAGGCACCGTTCCCTCAACTTTCACATGAAAGTAGATGCTCTCATTCCCCAGGTACACCTCTGGGGCCTCAGATAAGGAAGGCGAGGCCAGGCTGGCATCTGAATGACAGACATTGAAGAAGTGGTTGCACACCCACTGTATTACAGTGGGGGTCACAGGCAGAAGCTGGATGCGGCAGAAAATGGCATGCTGCTTCAACGGTTAATGCACCCAACTCAGCCAGTATCGAATCAATGTTTCTAAGCATTTTTTAAGTTATTGGAGTACTTTGCGTTCCCTGAAATGCAGAAATGAGAAATGATCTACTTGATTTCCTCTTTTACATTTGATTCCAAAGGATGTAATTTACTTCCTTTGGAAATGGCTGTGAGGAGTGTTAAAGAGGCTCAAAACTTCAGGACAGAAGCCACAGCACCATCTGGTATGTGAAATGAGGGACGACAGCCCCTCCGGATAGCAGCTGCAATGAAATGAAGAATCATTATGGTTGCTACAGTTCTTTACATTTCCTTCTCTACTGCTGATTGCTAAGAGCCCCCCTGAAGACAAGGTGATGAGCTCTGATGAAAGTTTTCATCATGCCCTCTAAAACGGGGCATGTGTTTCACTATGGGGTGGGGAGCTTTATGGTATACATTGACAAGACTCGTAAGGACAAACATGTATAAGAAAACAGAGGTGAAACTCCAAAAGCAAGAATCTCTCCAGTTTGATTAGTATCTGATAGAAACTAGGAGAACAAATGCAACATGATTTCCATCTGATCTAGATCACTACCACACCAAGCTTTCTTCACTTTTTTAAAGTAATGTATCCAGCTTCCATGCCACACTAGATTTTTTTAGGAATCTGCACTCTGGAGAAAGACCATAATGAATTCATGCAGCAAACCAATGGGCTTACCTTTTGCAGGGAAGGAAAAAAAAAAAAATTTAAAAAAAAAAAAAAAATCACAAGCCTAGCATCATGATGTTTGCATGATCATGCTTTGCTTTCGATGCTTGTCATTTTGCTTTCATTGCATTGTTTTTTGTTAACATGTATTTATGCACACTAAAGATTACATAAAAGTCACTCGGCAAAGATAACACACAGTAGGATTTGGAAGGGTGAAATCAAATAATCCCATCAGCTTTGCATTTAGAACCCAGCTAGAAAAAGGGACACGATCTACAACATCCTTTCTTGTTTACCTAGTGTAATTGCTTTTGAGATTTCTTGCAAGTGGATTTGCTGAGAAACATTGCTTTCTCTCCAGTAAGGTCAGCTTTCATCCCAATACACAAAGTTCTGTGACCAGAGACAGTAAGGGAGATAGAAAAAGGTAACCTGAAAGGCCAATGCCTTGGCTATTTCTTTCCCTGTACAAAACAAAACCCAAGTTTCTGATCATATTTATAAATTACGACCAACATTTTGCAGAATAAATGCAAAACTGTGGACTACAGGCTCACAAAGCTCATAATTACAATAAACATTAAAATTGAAGTGTTATCACTGAAAGTAGTTGTCAAATGTAAATCATCAAAATGTAAAACTTAACAAGCAGCAGAAAGCAAATTATTGTGAATAACTCATTTTACATCTACTTTTCTAAACAACAACATAAAAAGAAATACTATCACAGAACATTTTGGAAGTGAGAGAAGTGGTGTTACTGGTGTTTGCAAACATCCGGATTCCGACTTGCCCTAGTGCCACTGACAGATCAGAGTGAAAATAGAACATGTGAGATTTGTTTAGTTTTTTGATGAAGGCAGTTGGGGGAATGAGAACACCAACAGTTCACGCTTCCCCAGAGTATTGGGTTTGTGTGGCGAGGTTTCGGTAGCGGGGGAGGCTAGGGGAGGGCTGCTGTGGGTAGCTGGTAAAAGCTCCCCCCATGTCCGATGGAGCCAATGCCAGCCAGCTCCGAGATGCACCCGCTGCTGGCCGAGGCTGAGCCCGTCAGCAACAGAGGGAGCGCCTCTGGGATAACATATTTAAGGGGGGGGGGGGGGGGGGGAAAGTTACTGCACAACAGCAATTACAGCCTCAGAGAGAGGTGAGAATATGCGAGAGAAACAACTCCGCATCCCCCAAGGTCACTGAAGAAGGAGGGGGAGGAGGTGCTCCGGGCCCTGGAGCAGAGTTTCCCCAGCAGCCGGTGGTGAAGACTGCGGTGAGGCAGGCTGTGCCCCTGTGCCCATGGAGGTCCACGGTGAAGCAGATCTCCACCTGCAGCCCAGGGAGGACCCCACACCAGAGCAGGGGGCTGCCCAAAGGAGGCTGTGACCCCGTGGGAAGCCCACGCTGGAGCAGGCTCCTGGCAGGACCCATGGATGCAGGAGCCCACGCTGGGGCAGGTTTGCTGGCGGGACTTGGGACCCCATGGGGGACCCACGCTGGGGCAGTCTGTTCCTGAAGGATGCACCCCGTGGGGGGGACCCACGCTGGAGCAGTTCGTGAAGAGCTGCAGCCCATGGGAAAGACTCATGTTGGAGAAGTTCATGGAGGACTGTCTCCAGTGGGAGGGACCCATGCCTGAGCAGGGGAAGGGTGTGAGGAGTCCTCCACCTGAGAGGAAGGAGCGGCAGAGACACGGGATGATGAACTGAACAGAATCCCCACCCCTCGTCCCCCTGCGCTGCTGGGGGCAGGGAAGAGATAGAGAAATCAGGAGCAAAGCTGAGCCTGGGAAGAGGCAGAGGTGTTTTTTAAGATTTTGGTTTATTTCTTATTATCCTACTCTGATTTGACTGGTAAATTGAATTATTTTTTTCCCAAGTCAATGCTGTTTTGCCTGTGACAGTAACTGGTGAGTGATCTCTCCCTGTCCTTATCTCGACCCATAAGCCTTTCATCATATTTTCTCTCCCCTGTCCAGTTGAGGAGAAGGAGTGATAGAGTGGTTTTGGTGGGCAACTGGTGTCCGGCCAGGGTCAACCCACCACACACAGAAATCACAAATCCTGATCCAAAGTCCTGCAGGATTATTTTCACAGACTTCAGCAGGGTTGGACTAAATCCTTACGCATGCTGTGGCTCCTGAGGTTGGAAGCACTTAAAGCTTACCCTGTTCACGTTTACCGATTTGCTCTGCAGGGAGATGATTTATTTATTGTCTCAAAATTCTTCTTCTGTTGTTTAATACAAGTAGTTTATCATTGTATTGAGAAGTTTACTGCAGGCAAGGGAGAAGGCCACAATGCCTTGCACTGGCTCATGAAACTCCTCTTTCTGATGCAGAGAAGGTGAGCTGGAGGAAGCCTTGTACTGATGACCTACAATTAGGCCTCAGGAGAGCAGGGCACAAGAGAAGAAAGAAAAATAAATAGGATAGGTGTCTTAAGAAGAAAATGACAAAGAGAAGCAGAGAAAAGAGAAGGTAGAAACCAATACTAAAGTCAATTCTAAATTACGTTAAATCATCCTTTCAAGAGTACTGAGTCTGGCAGCAATTTTGAGGTGATCATGATCAGAGGAGCAAGGAGCTTCTGAGCATTTATGCTAGGGCTGGCACAGAGACTGTCCTTCCTTTTTTATGTGACTGGCCAGTCCTTGGTGGGTTCATATGGCCAGGTTTGGCACTGCAAAGCCTCTTTGGCAAGATTCAGCTTCTGGCAACAAATCGTACTGATGTTCAGCAGTGTAACAAGTGATCCCCTCTTCTCCAGATAACTGCAGGGATTCCTCCATGGATTACATCCCGTGTCTACTAGATTATGGGTTTGGCTCAGGTGAAGATGCTCTTCATCTACATTGTTAAAGCAAACGAGAAGGTCCAGTGTAGTAGCAGTTGAAAACATGCTAAGTGCATTTTAAGGCTCTCCTGTCTGGTGAACAGCCAACTGAAACTGAATCACACAGGTATTTTCCAACAAGGCCACATCAGAAACCCACATATAAGCTACATCTGGCTATATCTTCCCAGAGAAAACTGCATTTGTTCTTCAGGCTACTGCCCCTCAGGATTGTTTCCAGGATTTTCAAATTACACAAGTAACTACATTCTTTTAAGTCTTTGCATCATCTTCCTAATTAAAACATCTCTCAGACTTATCAAAGCAGAGGTATTAGCATTCTGGACCAGCTACCTTTCATTCCCAACAATTCCCTGTGTACCCAGAGAGAAAGCCAGGGAAAGAGAAAGAAAAAGGAGAAAACAAACAAAAAGACAGAAAGACAGGCTCTATCTCTTATATCCAAATCAAATCTGTTTTAGCAGGTCTTTTCTAAGCTCCCCCTATCCTTACTGGCCATCACACTATTTTACAAAGCTGTCACCATATGCGAGATATTTGGCTTCAGGGAGAAAATGATCAAGATGAAAGAATTACTTACTCCACTTCTACCAACCTCGTGAATCATTCATGTTCCTTACATGAATCACAGCCAGCTGCAGTATCTGTCACATTCTGGATTTAAGCCATGTACAATGTAACATTTACCAATGATCATTCAAAATATTCTATTAACCCTCTTTCAAATACACACATTGTGTGTTGGCACACAGTACAGGAAAAAACAATTTATTGTACAGTTCAGCATCTTGCTAAAGTGCCATAGTTTTAGCTGAAAGCTATGCAGCCTTCTCTATAGGCAAGGAGCGACTTTGTTCATTATTTTTCAGAAGGTGTATCTAAGGATAAGACACTATTTTCCCCTGGACTTCAGTAACAGCAGGTTTTAGATTCTCAAATGAAACCTGCAATAAGTGGAAATCAGGAGTAAGGAAGCCTGTACCTATGATCAGACCAGCAGAATAAGCCTTACCAAGGATACTTACGTACCAATGAGCAGTTGTCAGCTATGCCAAATCTCATCTAAAGCTCACAAAAGTTGCTGGGAATGCTCTAAACTCACCTTACAAACTATTTAAACTCAGTTTAGCAGAATCTGGATGAAGTTCTTCTGTTGTGTAACAGGAAAGCCAGAATTCTCGAGTATGCCATGCACACCTCAGTATCCCCCTTTGAAAATCAGGTGTATATCCTCAGACCCACAAAATTCTCCAAACAAAAATCATCACCCAAAAGCAAACAGATATTGTTTCAAGGTTAACTAAGATGTTTCATAACTAAGTTGCTGCCACATTTACATGCCCCAGAAGGTCAGTTCTGCCCCGAGGCTTTTGTGTTGGTGGTGGACACGTCGCTCCTGCTAGCACAGGTCTCACCAAGGCAGAGTGAAGCCAGCACATATTCAGCTACCAAAACTTTTATTGCAGTAATGGGATTACAGTGAGCATTGGTTCAAAGATGAAATAAAGTGTTCGTTTAAAGCCATTAAAAATAGTTACTTGGCTGTCAGATTATTAATCGTCTGTCATAATATTCTTAGAGGTGATTATAAAAAGTATATTTCTGTGTAGTCAGAACGCCCTTCTGTCAGACACGGCAGTAAATGAAGAGCCAGCAATAGAAACGCTGCCACCGCACAGAAACACTGCCACCTCTTGTTGATCACCAGGCAGACAGCTGCCAGGCATACACTCAAACGTGGCAAGCAGGTTACCTGTTTTAAACCTTAATGACAGAGACATTCTCTAACCTGCATTTATCTTGCATTGGGTAAAGGTACACATTGTTCAGCTAATGCAGGATAACTCATTAAGCCACAATAACCTGCTTTTGAGCCTGAGCGCTGTCGAACCCAATCTCTTTTCTTTCAGGAGCATGATTTTGGTATTTCATTGATGTAACACCAGAGAAGTCAGCAGTTGCTCCCACTACCGGCAACACAAAAAAAGATTTAGTCCTGGGAGACCACAGAAAGATGCAATGTGAAATGCTACAAAGCCTAACACGTTTTCTTCACACAGAAGTTTTTGCTAAAGCTCCTGTAAAAACAGAGAGCAAAGCGGCATGTCCTGAGCTGGTGCCGGTGCCCCAGTGCCACTGAGCATGCAGACCCTATGCCCAGGCCTGCCTGCCAAAAAGCTTCACCCCCAGGCCCCACAGCCATGGGCAGGAAGAGGCTGGGTGGCAGCACCCACTGCAACTCTCTGGAGACTGTAAAATACAAATTCTAGTGAAAACTCCAGCATCTCACTCACTGGAAATGAATAATTTCTTTCATACTCTTTGTGAGTCAGTTAACAGCTTCTTTTCCCCCTGATTAATACCAATATGATTGTGATGAGGGCAAGAATACATTTTATGCCTGGGCTGGTTAATTTTCATGGTTATTTTGCAAGGCATCTTGGTCTGCTACTGAGGCATCCACATATTCATTACACTTCAGCAGCACATAATGAAGGCATAAATGAATACTGCAAATTTGGGGATCAGTTCAGTGGGAATAAGAAATTGTGTCAATGGAACAAGTGACCCGTTCCAAATTTCTGGTTATGATATATGGTAGAAAGTGTTAAAAAAAAAAAAAAAAAAAAAAAAGGGAATATTAAAGGACAACAGCTATCTTAAAATAGTATGTCCTTGAAATAGAGAATAAGAGAAAAACGTTCATTTAGTTCAGGTAAGACTTCTGCTCTATCAAACAAAGACTATGCTAAACCCCATCTCCCAAAAGTAAATTCAATCCAAATAACCACCACAGTTCCTGAAAGCCTGGGTATTTGTGGTGTATCTCCCCATGCCCCATCTTCACTGGAAGCAGCTATCAACACCTTATCACAGGCCATAAATTCACTGAGATTCTGGTTTCCAAACATTTCTGAACTGGCAAGCCTGATTCTTTGGCAAAATGGCTGGGTTAATATGCTGTTTTCTTTAGGAAGAGGACATCACCCCTCCACTTGCAAGGGGTGTTAGCAAACTGCTTCAAATAGGGCTCAGAAGGAATATCAAGTTTGCTAGTAGCAACAACCCAATGTCACACTTCACTGCTCGAGAAAGGAAACCACCAGAAATAGAAAAATTTTTACCTCCTCCAATGGCGTATTTTTTGTACCCTCAGCGGGTAGCTTGCTCACAGACCTCCATGAACTCTGGACTCTAACACAGCACATGAGAGAAACCCGCCACTTCTCACTTCTTCACAGCAGCCCCATCATGGCAGAGGTTGCCAGCTTCACTTCAGAAGAGCTTCTTTCCCCATCCTCTCACCTCAGAAAAGCCCCAAGAACTGCCTCACCCCACAGCCCCCCCCAACACCAGCAGGGCCAGGTGCCATTTTATGCCCTTTTCCACCTGGAAAGGGGGACCCATCTCCCCGGCCTCACACCATGCGGTGAGAAAATGGCCGCCAGCCTCAGGGCTCACTGACCTGCATGCTTGTGCTCTTCCAAGCCCAAATCCTGCGAGGATACGACGAGCCAGGTTGGGAGAGGCAGGAGGAAGGCAGAGGTCCTCAGGGTCTACGACTTGCAGGCACCCAGTGAAGGGATGGTGTTACGTAGGCAATCCCCACCGCTTGTGGATAACAGCAGACGTGTGCCAGGGACCCTTCCCACAGCACCCACACCTCCTGCCTGCCCGGGCAGGGGCTGCTCTGGGCAGCTGAGGGCTGGGTGAGGGGAGGGGCACACCTGAGCCCACTTGGGCAATCAGGCCCCGCACCTGCACCTGCTCCTGCACCAGCTCCATCCAAACCACCCCTTGCTCCTGCACTGCTCATGCCCCATCTTGTGCACTTGCATCACCTCCAGCTCCTGCCCACGCTCCAGAGTGTGCACCCAGAAATCCTGACTCCGTACAGTGAAATCCAAACAAAAGCCATCCTCAAGCTAGACAGCTAGAGACCACCAGTGACCCGTGTGTGCCGTGGGCCCGTGAGGTGCCTCTGCCCAGGGAGGAACCCACTCCCCAGCTGGCTGTCGCCTAAACAAGCCCACTCCGTGGCTTTCTCACAGCAGCTGGGGAGCTCCACTGGCAAGGCAGCTTGCTTGCTCATACAAAGGAAACACGAGGGCCTGAAATATGTGGATTTACAAAATTTCTCTTTTGTGTTTCTCTGCTTTCAGATTTTACCTCAGGAAGCACACTGTATGTTTCGTTACTCTATACTACAATTAACTTTGAAAAATGACAATTTTTTGTCATCTTGGCTGACATGCCTTAACCTCCTTATTACATATGTAATTCTTACCTCCCTCCTGCGCTGCCATTAACTTGACTGGCATTGCAGCAACCATGGGGAATCCTCAGCCTTTCCCTGGTCCTGCAAACAGCATCGGGGCTCTGACACAATCAGAGCTGCCATGCTGCAAACCGGCTCCAACAGCCCCTCCAAACTACCCTGACATGGGGGGCCCTTGGCGAAGGGACTGACTACGATGCCATTGCAAAACGGTGCTGCTCATTCCCTGCCTTGGAAAAAAAGAAAATTAAATGCTAATGAGCAGAAGCAGTGCCATTATTCCATACCTATGCTTTTAGTCAAACCGGTAATTAAGTGTCTCATGGAGGTCTGCTTACCTTCTCTTTGAACACACCCAACAAACCGGAGTTGGAATCTCTTCTGCACATCCATGATTTGAGGGATCAGGAAATGATTTCGCAGGTTGAAGCTAATGGAGGCCAAACCACTTATCTAACTGAAAAAGAATATTAAGATCTGTAAGCGGAAGGAGTTTGGGTTACTAACAAAATCTTTGTGCTGGTGGGATGGGGCATAATGACTTCCAGTGAAGTTGTTCTTGAAACCAAATTCAATTTAAAAATAATTTGCAGTTGATATATTTTTTTTAATACTAGGGTAGTCAACACTGGCAGAAACAATCCAGGCAAGTAATAGGTTATTTTTGTGTTCAAGTCAAAACTAAACAGTTTTATGGATTTATGTAGTTAAGCGCAAGTTATCAGGCTCCACACAGGCCTTAGTGGATGAAATTCAGTACCTGCGGTGTGCAGAGGGTAAGGGTAAACAGTCTCTGCTGGCTGCAAGAGCCGTGCACTGATACCACAGCAAGTTTGCTCACTAGCACCCCTCTAGAAAGCAGCTCCTGGTCAAATTAAACACCATTCCCATCACCTGGGGTCTCTGTGCTGGAGTGGGTGAAACAGGGCAGCGTTCTTGCAAAAATCCCATCTTGCTGTCATTTGACATTTCACTCCTCCTCCCCCTCTCCCACACTACCAAGGAGCATCAGGACCTCAGCTGTATGACGGGACTCAGCTGTGGTGTGTGGTTTCCCCACAGGCTGCACCCCGGTTAGGCAGCAGCGTGGCACCGCAGAACCAGATCCGCAGAGAGAAGCAGCCGGCACCCAGGACGCGGCAGCCCCGTCACGCGTGTTTTGCAGGGTGGTCACTCCGGCGTGGAGGAGGACCGACCCTCACGTGCTGCGGAGGGAGCACGTTAGCTGCTTTCCTGGAGCGCACCTCCCAGCCTGGCTTCCCCCAAATCCCGCTCGTGTGCTGCGAGGCAGCGTAGCGACGGGAGCTGAAGAGCCGGCAACCAGGAGATTCACTTCAAAAGTGCATTCCTGACCCCAGCTAAAATGCTCGTGGAGATGTACCCAGAAACACTTTCAAAGTGGAGATGAATTAGAACTGGTTGAATTAGTCTCTGTGAATAATTTAGTTGCTACATTTTGCATTAATTGTTGAATAATTTATTCACAAATACATTTTCTCCATTATTTAACCTCTGCTGCAAAGTAATGAATGCTATTTGGCAAATAATTTACTGTACAATATTTATATGAATACATTAATTCTGAATATATTTCCCTATTACTCCATTACTTCCAAGTTCACTGTCTGAGTGATCTCAGCATAGACAGCAGTCAGCCATCTTTTATAAGTCATTCCTATTACCTGGTCTGGTCTGGTTCATCCTAATTCAGATGTTGCAGTGCATATTCCAAAATATTTCAGCCTGTTCTGGGCACGTTCCCTCTGGATAAAGCCCAGATACCTCTTAGAATAAACACAGTGGTGTTTAAGCAGGTGCAGTCATGGGTAGCTGGACCAGGGGGAGCAGCAAACATGGGAAATATTCAGACAGATGTTTGGGGTTTTTTTCGGAAGAAATCTGTGAGCATCCAAAATTTCACTGAGATTTGACAGGGACTAAACATGTAATTCCAAAGCTTTTCCTGAAATCCTTTTTATCTCTGTAGTACAATGATTCAACCTGCTCTTTGTTTAAGCACCAGGGCAGCAGACTTTGCACAGTTAGAGTCACAGTCTAGAAGATGGACAAAACCCATGCTGCTTTACAGATATCTTGTTACTTGGGTATTTAGGATAAGCAGGTAGGAAACTGGCTGCAAGTATGTGCTTGAAACACATGTAATCAACATACACCTCAGAAACCTCTCTGAAAACAACCTTTGCTCTCTCTTCTTGGACATGAGCAACACACCAACACACAATCAAGAAACTGTGCTGGGTTCAACTCTGCCTTCAGGACAGCTACAGCAATAGAGAAGCAGCAAGGTACTGCTCTGCAAGTCCAAATACGATGAAAGAGCATTAAAATACCTAAACAGTAAATACTTGAAAGTGTATTTGGTTCACAGATTTATGGCAAACATATAAGACTTATTTTCTTCTAACCGTGCTCTGATGACTTTCGCTCCAGCAGTTCTCATAGACGAAAGCAACAGGTGAACACCAGCTACAGGAGCCCTGTGGCTAGAGGGCTCCACATGACTGTTTTGCTGCAATTCCCAGAACCAAGCAATGCGATAGCAAAGCCAGGGAGAAGTTCTGCAGGATTTTGTTACCCTTTACTTGCCACTTCTTAATGAAAAGTTGAAACATTATAAAAGCTTTACTGCTAAATTTGCTGAACCAAATTGACAGTTAAAGGCAAGAGTCCCCAGCTATTTTCAATCATACTTACAGCTGAATTTTTTTCTGGGGGAGGACAGTGTGTTTGACATAAATATTTAACAAAAAACATCCCTGTAAACATGAAGACTGTTAATTTTGAGCCTCTTCTACATTTAACCAAACAAACTGCTTGTTGGGCTGGCACTGGTGGACTTGTGATTTTCCATGTTCATAAATCAATCAACCATCTGGGACAAGGAACATAATCAAAGGGATTCACACTCTTCTAAGCCCCTTTTCAGCAGTGCTACGTGTGGATACTAGGGAGCTTATCCATGCTGCTACAACCTACTCAATGGCCTACTGTTCTCTGCTGGGGAAGGAAGCACAGGAAAATCCTCATACTCTGTAATTTAATACCACCATTGCAGGTTGAAACACCTCAGACTGCACCTCTGGGAAAGGGTATAAAGAAGAGACAGAGCACTGTGTACATTTGGGATGATTTCATCTCCTTCATCCAGAGAGTAAATGTTGACTGAGACAAGACCTTTATCCTGCAAGGATCATATATATTCTCTCCCTTTCTTGTACCTTTTCCATGCTGTGTCCTGAACAGAGAAAAACAATCGTTTTCTTCCCAGATTTTGAGCTTCTCTTGCCTGAATATGAATAGATACCTGCTTTCACACCATAGCCAACGCTGCTCAGGAACTGAAGGGCTCCCCCTGCAGAACAAAAATGAGCCCTTCGGGAGAATCTCCTTGTGGAGAAGGTTTGCTCATGTACTGTGTAGAGCCATGTAAGAGAAAGAGAGCCATAAAGCTGTCGACTGTCACTGCAGTTCATTCAAGATGCTTTCCTGCCCGCCCCACCCCGCATCCCCCCCTCGGGAATCCTTTCCAATTCCAGTAATAGTTCAGATAATTTATTCAAGTTCAGATGGAAAAGAAAAAATTATCTACCCCACACATAATCATTATAGATGGACTCAGTTGCAAGAGACGATTGCTAGCTTGCAGCCAACTCTGAACATAGACACAAGGCTAAAAACTTGGAGAGCCAGCTCCAATACCATCCATTATATGCACATGCAGTGCGTAATTAGATGGCAGATCTTGATCTTCACACAACAGGAGTCAGGCATATTTTTCATTTATTCTCCTTTCCACACATTGTTTTTCTAGTCTTTGTTACTTCAGTTTTAATTTATTGTGTCCCTTATTCCCTTTTAAATTTATCTTGTAATTTATTTGCAGATGGAGGAAGCTGAGGAGGGGTGGAGGGATTTTCTGCTGTTATTTTTGCACCTGCTTGCTTTCACCTACAGGGTGCTCCTTTTTCATGCTCATTCTCTCATGTCTCTGTCAATTATAGGCAGTTTTCTTCAAAATGTCATCTCTAAGTAGCTTCCCAAGGAGATGCTAGCTGCTTTTTCTTCCCTGAATTCCTCTCTTCCAAAGGCACCATTAATGGTATCCCATAGGACACCTTAGGATTACCTGAGGATGCTCTTCCCCAATACAGTCTATCTATTGCCATCTATTTTCTGGTTTTCTTATTCCCCAGGAAGTACTTTTTTCTGAATTGTAATACTCACATAAAGCTGCATTTGCTGGGAAATTTGCAACAGTGGCAAAGGCTACAAAAGAGGTGATACTTGCAAGAAATATAGATCTTGCGATACTCCAGTAAAAAGGGACACATTTCACTGACAGCGAATTAATTTCTTACAGTTGTTCAATTCCCTTTGCCCTCAGTCATGGCTACAAATGATGCACTGATCTCAGTTCTGGATCTGTGGACAGCTAATGAGTAGGAAGTCCTTAACTCAGGTTCTTGGCTGCATCATAAAATAGTCTTTTTCACAAACCAGGAATGACTGCAGAGGCATAAGTATTTTTTTGGCTGGGTTTTCTTGATCTGATAATGCTCACTCTCACAGCGACCACGATCATGGACAATGTAACATCATGCAACACTCCCACTGTAACCAGAAAATATGCAGATCTCCTTCTTTACCTGGCACAAGCAAATCCTGGGCTAGGACCTTCATTTAGTAAACAGTCAGAATTACTCAGCCCTCATTTTTTACTACTTAGGTCTTTTTCAGCTTTGTTTTTGAAGACACTGAGGACAAGCAGCCATCAGTCTCTCAAGCAGCTTCCTTCCTTCCTGGGAAGGTCAGGATGCCCTTGGTCCCGATTGGATTGACACAGGAGGCTTCACAGCACTCAGCATCTATTTCTCCTTCCCACATTTGTCTACATCTTTCCTTGTTCTCCCATAACTCTATCACCTGGGATGGTTTTGACAATTCTTTCCTACATACTCAATCTGATTTAGTTTCCTTATATTTCCCCAGGGACTTGAATTGCTGTTCATGCCCCATTTAGTTTCTTTTTAGAGAGAACACCACTCAAATGTAGTGTCCCCAGCCCCAGGAACAGGAAAAGGAGCATGGAGCAATTTCAAGGCTGCTCGATTTCTCCGACTCTTACTTTGCTCCCTTTCATACTTCTCTACAAGGAGGATCCCCCATTAGACCTACAGAATTTAGATAGAGCACCTATTTGATTTCTCTCATTTCATGCATTCTTTGCATTGTCTGCTTGAAAACAGCCCAGTCACAGCTTTAGTCCCCTTGTGCTCAATGAGATGTCACACACACAATCTCACCTTGCAAAAGGAAAAAGTAAAAAAAAAAAAAAAAAAAAAAAAAAAAAAAAAAAAAAACAGAAAAGGAAAAAAAGATAAAAAAGTCTTTGGGCAAGGAAAGAGCATCAAGTCCTACAAAAAAGCAGGATGTGTTTCTTAATCACCAACTGCTATCTGCAAGAGCAGTAGTTCCTTTGTACTCTTATGAATTACTTGTTTTATTTCCCTTTTTTCTGGTCACTAAATGCTCATCTGACAGAATAGCAATTCATTACCTTCAGGGAGGCAGGCACTACTCAAAGCAGTGGGAGCAAATGCTTTGCCCATCTCCAAAAGCACTGAGATAAGAAATGCACGTCTTCGAAGTCCCACTTGATTTTCAGGTATGTACAACTCGCCTTGTTCTGCAGTCTGGTCTTTTCCTCTCTACTTCTGCCTAGTCTGCTGTGTATCTTGCTTCAGTGATACAGCAAATATCTGAAACCCCATGTGATAGGGGGCATTAAAGAGGCTTATTTAGAAATGCTCACATTTTCCCAGGTGAAATTTCTGGGTCCAAGATGGAAAATATGGTGGAGCCTTATAATATATACCAAACCAGTAACTCTAGAATGTTCCCAATTAAGGCCAGTCCCCCACTGCTCTTCTGCGCTGCTCTGCCCAGCCATTGGTGTGAACAAGCTGGATTGGAGCATTTCAGAGAAGTACATGATTCTCTGAAAGGCAGGCTTTAGTAATGTAAACGCATGTAGGAGGATCTATGCTTCAGGCTGGCTCCTCTAAACAGAACAAATTTTAATTAATTTTTTTAAATACTGCCACAGGCTCCTCTTAAATTGATGAGAAGTGCATTCTACTCTCCTTTACAGAAAGGCATTGTATATTACACTTAAACTGATTAGGTAGGAAAAAAAAAAAAAAGCAACTGTGCTTCTAGGGGCTTTAAATATGTCCTTTTAAAGAGTGGTTAAACAGAACACTGTTCATATCAACCCACTTTAATATGAAATAAAGCACATTTAAACAGTCATTTTCAAATACCACACAAATATTATTGCAGCCTTGTTGTTATGAAAACACCTTACAGAGGAAAAGATTTCTGAGCAAAAAATGCCGTCACCAAATTGTAATTTACTGACTCTGAAAGTGTTAAAGAATTAGAGCAATAGAGATTTAAGATCATCCACCAAGGAAATGAGCCTTGAAATCTGTATCACAATGTATTTGGTTACAATTTCATTTCTGAGGGAAATTATATTAAAAAAAAAAAAATCACATAAATCTTTTCAAATAAGGAAAGATATACTGGGGAATCAGGATGGGATTATGTCTCCTGGCCATTACTTCCATTCAGAGGACTTTATTTTGCAAAGCAGATGAATAACCTTACCCACGTGAGCAATGAAAAGCCAATTCATCACTTGAAATCAATGGTCCCAGCTGACTTAACTGAGCCTTGAAAAGGTCCCATAGGGCTCGATTGTGATGGTGAAGGCTGCCTTGGTTACGATGTTTGGGCAAAGCAAGGATCAGAACCCCAGCCTCACTCTTTATCCATTTTACTATATTACATGTTTGTTTGCTAATGGAAGAAGGTGTCAACATAAAGGCTGACATTAATGAGAGGTGAAATTGTAACCCAGCTTTGTAGTTTGGATATTTGTCCCATGTAAACAAAACCTAACCTAACATTTAACTAATGACTCTGATACGATCTTCTCAAAGAGGTCAAGACCAGAAGCAAGTGGAAATGTTGAAGCGAAGATTAAAACTGAGATAAAGCTCTAAGTAACCATGAGTGTTTAGGAGAAGAATCCCACTATGTGGCCAAGCTGTATGTGTTGTAGAAGGACTGAAACTAAAAAGAGGTAAATTGTAATTTGTGTTAGATAATGTGCTTAAGTGATCAATAAGGAACTGGAATAGTTTGCTAAAGGATTTACAGGCATGCAAGAGAAGAAGAAGCATTTACAACTCTGTCATGCCAAAGAGAATCCTTCATTTTTTGCAAATGGCAGGACAGTGGCATTCAGAAGTATTTTGCCAGCTCTATTATTTGTTTCTTCTTGGTGGCCTCTGTCACCTGATATTGAGAAAACCAAGGCAAAGTTATATTTTGTTGCTGCTTTCATATTTTTTTCTTTGCTGTTAGCTTCTGACCCACAAGACCTAAGCCACTTTAGGGTACCTGGTGTCAACCAGGGAACTCCATGCTGCTAAGTGCTGAAAACCTGAACCCTTTTCTACACTCTCAGTCCCACCTAAGCTGTTACTAATTTCATCAGTGAACTTAGGCCAAGACTCTAAAAGCTACACACAGCACTGTTGACAGGTTAATACCATGGAGGCTATCAGATCATCCCATGAAGGATAATACCTGCTGTTCACAAGACATTTCTATTGCTATATACTTTATCCAGTGAAAAATGACTTATCAAACTTTATAATCTAGAGCCCAAAGACCAATAGGAAATTAAGAAAACAAGCAGCCATAACAAAAGTCTACCTTCCTGGAAAAGTGCGGCACTCGTTTCATGCTAACCAGCATATGGTGCACGAAATCTACCTGACCCTGCTCATTTGGTCAGACCTTCTGATCAGAGACCTACAGAACCAACTCCTACTTCTTAGAGAAGGATATTGATTAACTCATTACAGAAGCATCCCACCTTCTAAAAATCATGAAAATCTAGAACAGTTCAAGTCTCCTCACTAATGATTACAAGAGTTTTAATCACTTCCATTTTGAAATTCAAATTGGACAGAACACTTGAGCACCTATAATTATCTTTATGGAAGTGAAGATTTCCATTAGGCTAGGGCACTTTACATGTATCAGGCAGAGAAATTACAAGATTCAGGGATCAAAAACTGAAAATGCACAGGCTCTGATTCAAAATAAGATTCGCATTGCCAGTGATTAAGACAATTAACTACAGGAACACAGGAATGTGATGGATTCACCTCTGCTGTAAGTGAAGATTGGATGATTTTCCCAAGGGTCTGTTGTAGCTCACACAAGACAGGAGCCAAATAAGACTTATTAAATTATAGTTTTCACTTTGTGTTATACATGGTGCCCAAAAAATTGCAATGACTCCTCCTGCCTTTACCGTTAACAAAATCTGCAATTGTTATCATCAGCAGTCCGTGTTTAGATGCTTCATCATAGAATAAACTGTAAAGGAGGAAGTGATATTGTTAAACTCTAGAGCTCAGCTGAAAACACCAGTGCATGGTATTAGTTTTAAGATTAGGCTATAAAATTGTTATGTAAATATCATACTATCATTAATGATTTAAAAAGTAGCCAGGAGGACAGGAACCAAGTAACAAAAGGTATGAGCTGTAATTGTATCACTAGGCATCCTTTATGTCTCTAATAAAGTACTGGATTTTAGTTTCTGCTGAGAGGAGGAAAAGCTGATACTAGTCTGGTTGATGTTGTAGTACAAAGAAAGTAGAGAATCCTTATCTGCAGATAAAAGAGACATACGCTCTAATGAAGACATGCTTAAAAAAAAAGAACCCCCTCCCAGTCTAATAGCCTGAAGGCATCTTAACTAAAATGTCTGAGAATGAAAACGGATCTGTTTAATTAATGCTGAGCTCTAATCGTTAACAGCAATTACATAACAGAAACTATCTCAAGACAGGGATTCATGCACTAGGAAATTAGATACAGTAGAAAAAAAAACAATAATTAAAGAGCTGAGCGTATTTGCTTCTGGAACAGGGTCTGGTACATTTGTGCGTGTGTAAATGCAGGATTATATCCTTCAGCTGTGGCATGGATGAACCATCTGGGCTGGTGATCTATGTGATGTTGGACTTCCAACATGATCTGTGATGTTCACCGCCATGGTTTGCTTCTGTGCTCATGATGAAGCCCCTATTTCCCATGCTTTTCCTAAAACTGGTTTGACTTAACTGGTCACTGAGCCAGCATTTTGTGAGTAGCGTGAGCCATAGCATAAGGAGCAGCTGCTCACAATCTCTTCTGAAGCAGCAATGGGGAGGCATCAAATGAAGTCAGGAAGTAACAAGTTCAGAATCCATGAAGGGAGATACATACTTTGAAGGCTACAGATACTGCAATACACAGAGATTCCAAAACTGATGATGTATCAACACTGTGGATGCAATAGGAAATATAATACTTGGAAGTTGGAGCTTCAAATGTCAGAAAACAGCATGAAGACTGAGGAAGTAGGGAATGATTGCCTTGTTCCTGAGGTCTTACCCATTCCTGTTGCTGGATGCTGGCTATGGCTGCACACAGACACAGAGTTCTTTCAAGGCCATCCTTTTACTTGGAGATTTTGAGATTGGGCCTGACTTTTTTTCTTTTTCCTCTTTTTTTTTTTTTTTTTTTTTTTGTCACACCCCATTAGGGTTCATTATAATGCTTTCAAACAGCTGAGTAACACGGTTCCTTGGCGGATTCATGTATTTTCATGGCAAACGGCAAACACTGGGGCCATTTGCCTTGTCAGTGGCACACTTCCACCTTAATTACACCTCTAGCCCTTTGCCTTCTGCTGGTGCAAAGCTGAGAGATGCTCTTCAGATGGAAAAGGTGACCCCTGCCTCAACAGCTGCAGCGAGCTCCGCTCTCCTGGTAGGGCTGGAACTGCTGACTGCCTCCAGCTAAAAAAACCACATCTTTCCCTTGCACCGTAACAGATTAGGTATGATTACTGGGCTCCTGCAATCTTGGCTCCCTTAGCTCTTCTTACAAGAGCACGTCTGCCTGCTGGTACAGCAATCTTCACTTTAAAATATCTGCAGTGCTCCCTTGCTCTCCCCTTTGCTCCCAGCACCTTTGTTTACAGGTTCCGTTCTCCCTCCTTTAAGTCCAAGCCTAACAGAAAAGACTGAGCTATCCCAAAGCAAACAAACCAAATGGATCATTTTCTTGTCTGACTCGGATCTCTGCAATGTGCAAAGCTTACACCTCCTGCTGACTGGTGGCCCCCAGACATCAGACTTCAGCAGTGTCTCCAAGAGATATACTTGATGTTATCAAGAAACTGCTGAGCTGCTGTGGCTGATACACTACCCACAAAGCAGTCACTTCCACCCAGCCTAACACACCACCCTGGATTAGCTCGCTCACTCCCCTCACAGCTCTTAAAGATGCATACTCAATTTAGGTCATTTGGCCAGAATTGTTTGTCTCAGTTTACTATGCAAGGCAGAAGCCTTTCCTCTCCCTCCTGCTCTGGTTATATTTTCTCAACCTCCCTCCTTCCCCCCAGAAAAATCAGAGCAGAATTTTGCTCAGTCCATCTTCTCCCTTCTGTCTCCTGCTCCCCGTTCACAGCACAAAAGCCTTCCTTTGTCAGATTTGTTGGCCTGTGACTGACAAGCAATTACAATAAGTAATTTCATTTCAGTGGAAGATAATAAAACGTGATACCATAACTACCCACAGAGCCTCCAAAGTATTCATGTTCACTCTAATAACCTGGTGAGACGCTGTTAATCTTGACAGAGGCTGCCCAGCAGGTGCTGGGGAGCTGAATCTTCATATTCTTTCTCTGTTTGATGATCCTTCCACAGAGAAAGCTCCAAGCTGTTAAAATGCAATGGCCCTGCTCTATTTTTTAATTACATTTAGTTTATTAGAGGCACAATCAGATGCATAACTAATCCTGGAGCCTGCCCTACCTTACTGAAGGGGGAAAGGGAGGTCTGACTCACTTAGGCTCTCGCAATCTCAGATGCGTGGAGCGGTTCCCCTCTGGGAGACAGAGGCGTTGAAGGGGAATGTGCAGCAGAGGGAGAACTCTGTTGTTTTCAAAGGCAGATTATTTTTACTGATAATTCACTCCCTTGCCCAGGGACCCCTTCAACACAACTTGGTTTTGTTTTCAGATATTCCTCCTAAAGCCAAGATGTGCCAAGGAAAGATCGGTGCCGAATTGCCATTTAAAATTCTGTCTGTCTGTCCCCTCAGGACCAGAGTACAAGTCAACTGTGTAGGGGCGAAGGGACAGATGCACTTGGTGCCAAAGAATTACAGGCCTCCCCTTTAGAAAATCTGCATTTACCAACACTGCAGAAACAATATTAACTTTCTTTGAGATGCCGCCCCTGCGTGCATATTAGCACAAGAGGAGGAGTAGGGAGAAAACTGATGACAGTAGAGAGCAGAAGTTGCACCAGAAGCACATCAGTGTCCCAACAGTAAAATGGTGATGCTCGTACATCTTTGAAAGCCTGGGTATTTCTTGGAACATACATCGCCTTGGTGCACAAGTGATCTGTGGCCTCCCACTCCTGAGCAAGAAGAACCCCACCCTGCTGCCAGAGCAAAGTCAAAACCATCCCCTCAGCATCCTGCCAGCGCTGCAGAGGGGATGGTTAAACATCACACGACCTGCTGAGTCCAGAGGGGAGCTCATAACTGCGGCGTGGCAATCTGAGCTGTGGCCTCCACAGAGATGAACCTGACCTCCCTGAACTGTGCAGTGTGGGCAGCAGGGAGAGAGGGAGCAGGGTTCAGTTAGACAGGTTTATGCAGCATCAGTGGTACTTTTTTTGACAACCCTATTTTCAAAATTCCTGTAACCACAAACACACCATAATGGAGGTGAGAGGGCAGAGATCTCCCTTGGAGAGGGCTAGTTCAGGGACTGAAGTGTCAGGATGTGCCTTTTAAAGAGGAAAATCCAGAGTAGCTGCTCTCAGCCAAGGGCAAAAGAGCTAAAATGCCACTGCTAAAACTTCCATGTCGGCTTGGGAAACAAGAACCTAGCTGCAAGATAAACTGGAGGGCCATGCTGCTCCTCATTAAAATCTACCTGGCTGATGTTCAATAGTGTCTTGTTCTTGTTAAATCCACAAGTGTAATTAAATTGTCTTACAAGCACTTGAGAAGTAACTGAAATGCTTAGAAATGCTCTGAAAGAAATGACAACAATAACTGCTACGACAGTCTCCATCTTCCAAAGATAGCATGCAGATCTCTATCCACCAGCAGGTGGGTTCCAGGGCAAAACCTATGATATTAGCTCTTTAGAAACAAAGCTGTATATGGCCCAGATCTCACTCCTTCCCAAACTGACAGGTGGGAAGGGCATGAGCATCGTTTCAGTCTTCTGTTCTTCAACAAATATACATCCAGACGCTGTTGAATTTCAAGGAACTCAGTATTCATGGTGGAGAATGGTCCTCTGAAACACACTGCATGGACAACTCAGAGAGTTAATGCCTCTGCCCTCCTGCCATTTCTTTACAGCTAAATGAAGCTTTAGAAGAGAGGAGTAATATATATGTTGAAGATGGCTGAGGTGTGTTTTTCTCCAAACATTGTTCAAAGCAAAACTACAAGATGTTTCTGGTCTTGTGTGGAAGTCTACTTATGTTACATCCTTAAACATGCTTCCCTTTATTCCAGAGGGCCTTCTTGTGTTTGCATAGTGAAAATGGGAAAAAAAAAAAAAAAAAAAAAAAAAAAAGAAATTCTGTGTTTCTTTAATATTGAGAACATGGGAAATAAATAACTTTCCATCCTCCAAGAAGTGCAGTGATGTAAGAGCAAGCTAAGTGCAACTGACTTACCTGGGTTCAGAAGTATGGTTCAAACCAATAAGAGAGCCTCTTCCATAAAATAAAAAGGTCAAGAGTATAAAGATGTGATCTCGATGGGGAAGGGAGCCAAGAAAACAGTTCACTATTTAAATAGCTGATTAAACAAAATACAATTAGGGCTAGCTTGGCCCCTTTCCCAGAGTTCATAAACCCACACAAGGAACCTCCTCTGGGGGCAGTACAGCCTGACATGTGCCTTATTTAAAGCAGGCCACTTAAATAGCTGACCTTTTTTAGTGTCATCTTCTGCTTGTTCATACACCCAACATTTTATATTGTTGCCTGCCTGCTTTTGTTGTGTCTTCCCCACCTGTAGACATGGCAGGAGCCAAATTAAATAAACCAGAATTACAAAAGAATAAAAAGTTGCAGGAAACCCTTTGCTGCATTTTTATTTCCCAGGTGCCATTTGCTGAGCAACAGCCTTCCTCACGTGGCCGTAAAGGGCTGGGTGAGCCCAGCTCCTTCTAGTTTGAAAATCCCAAACTGTAAAAGACAAAGCAAGTGTTTTGAGGGAAGCACTGAACAGAGCTCATCTGGGTATTTGCCCTGTTCTCATCAAGCCCTCAAGGACACCAAAGACCCATTTTGCACAACTTCAGCAGCCTCATGTACTCTCTGCTGGACTGGTATCAGTATCCCGCTGCTCTGCTAAACCTGAGGAGCAGATTTTTAGCAGCAAATTAAACCACTTGGGCACAAGCCCACCCTAACCTGTTTCGCATCTTCCAGACAGGTGGCTTATATTATATTAGCCCATTACTCAGGTAAAGTTGGCTTTTCATGTCACTACTGACTATATGGACATGTGGTCCATATGGTATGGAGTACAGGGAATCCCTCCTTTAAAAAGAAAAATTCACATCAGAAAAGAACTTGCAGACTCATAACCACGAACACCAAGAGAAAGGGTAGTGGAAGACTGGGATGGAGAGGATGTAACTGCATTTCTCTGTCTAAAAAAACCCACTAAGGTCTGACTCAAAAAACTTGAAGTCAACAAATGTCTTCGTATTGCCAGCAGGAGGCTTTGGATCAGAATTTGATTTGGGAAGAAGGGGGAGAATTGCAGTTCTCGAGAGCTTTCATTGAAGTGAAACAATGACTGGAGCACAAGAGCTAGAGTTAATGAAAGGACAAATTATGATGCACTTCTCAGGGAGAAAGGTACACTTATCCCACACAACACATTCTGCAGGACTCACCTCCTTCCAGGTTGTTTGGATTCTTTTGCTTTATTCTGAATCTTGTTAAAGTTTTCAGGAGAACAATATAAATTCAGAAAATGATGCCCCAGTTATACACATGGAAAGTATGTCCATCCAGTAAGTCCAAAAGCTAGTCAAACATCACCTCCCGGTTATTTACAATGCTCCAAATATTAAAATATATATAATCATACTGATTTTATCCTGAATTGATACTCCACATATTCTGCACACATGGCTGTTTTTACACTCTTCAGAGGAACGTCAGTGTCAAACACTTTTGGAGGAACAAAGTGAGCACAGTCCTAAACAAACAGACCAATTCCAACACTGTCAAATGATGTTGATGGAGAGGAGTTTGTGGCTTCTGTATCAGAGACCCTGGGAAATGTCTCAGGAGTCTTTATTATCCCCATTACAGTAGGCAGCACAGATGGATCTGTGAGATGGAAGGCCGTGAACAAAATGAACATAAATATTGTGGAGCTGCCCAAGGTCAAGAAATAACTCACAGCAGCCTTACCAGGCCTGCTGGATTTACCATTTGTTTCTCCATCCCTCCTGTATGAAATTCCTTTAAATCGTATCTGTTGCATGTCAGGACCAGAATGCTCACAAGAAAAGTGACCCTCCTGGCAGGTAGTTTCGCATTCACTTAGTCTTCCTTTCAGAGAATTACAGACCCAAACTGGAAAGATGAGAAGAAAGCAACTTGGAGATTTCAACCCATTAGGTTAAAGGTAGAGTCAGATGTATGGAAACTCCGTTTCAGTGGCTAGCTGGGGAAACCTAGGGGTGCCTTAGGACCTGGGAGCAGGCAATGTCATTTGCCAAGCTTATTTGCAGCTCTATCCTTCTGCAATAAAAAGGTGGACTTCACCCTTCAGCACCAAGAGCACGGAGAAGAGCAGGACTGCCTCTCAGCTACAACCTTTTAGCTGCCTGCCCCGCTTCTCACCTTACAGAGCTGTCTCTACTAAAGACCCAACAAAGCCTGACCTTGCACACTGCATAGTCCCAGTGCTGATCTGCTCAGGAGGTTTAGCCACAGTGCTCAAGGCTGCTGGATGGAGATTATGTGACTCAGAAGGAAACTGTGCTCAAATAGGTGGACTCACCCCTGCCTGAGGGCATGGAAGTCACATCCTCCTGTCTGAGTAGCTCAGCACATCATGCTGTGATATCAATCTGCTTGCTCACCACCTCCCGAGATCAGAGACTCCGGACAAGAGCACCTGGCAAAAAAGGAATTAAGTAGTGCACAAAACCTAATTGATCAACTATTGAGAAGGATTAAACTCTTAAGGGATAAAAACATACATACTTTCATTGACATCAAGATGCTGGCACTGTATCATGTCTACAGCACCCTGAGTCTGCAACTGCATGGGCCCAGAGATACATTTTTACTGCACTGATGCTTTGCACAACCAGGAGGTTTGGCCAAGTCATGCTGAAGGCCTTGTTTCTTTCCATCCTACTAAATTAGCTCATGGGTTAAGAGGAAATCCTTCAGTTGTCCAAACACAAGGCACAAACCACGACAGTGTAGAAAACCAAAACAACAAACAACTACCTTGTCTCATGTTTTAGCCACCAGCCTGCCCATAACATATGAAATAATTATTTTGATTTACCAGCTGTGCCAGATATGAATTAATGATGACAAGGCTATTTTTCTGCTAATTCTCATACTCATTTAGACTCTTTCTCCTTCCCCTTTTGTCCACTTGGTTACTCTAACATGTTTTTCAAATGCATCATAATTAATAGCATTTTCTCTGTGATTGGCCTCTACTATGTTCCTACCAAATTCTTCTTTGCTGTCCACTCTCCCCTGTTACACGTTATAAGGGAAGGATTTTCTGGAAACCATTACGCAGAGTTTATAACCTAGGGACCCAAATGTTCTTAAGAACACTGACCTCCTCTAGGGTTTCAGGAGAGGAGACTCTGATTTCACTGAGGGACAGGGACTATCCTGAATCTGAACTGACCGAACTAGTCCATTCAGGACCATCCTGATTTTCCTGAATTTCTATGAACCCCTGCTCCAATAAGTTTAATTTGTCCTGCTACTCTGTGGCACTGGAGGGAAGGAAGCTGGTATTGGAATCATGAAAGAATCAACTAGCATTACCCACCTCTAGTTCAAGCCAAATCTTTGCCAGGCTCCTGCTCTTACTGCTGAGCAGTTACAGCTCTGCAATTTGGCCATCTTGGGAAGGACTGGCAGGTTACAAACCTGGACAAAATATCTGACATCAGTCTGAGCCAGTTTTCAGTGCCTGACACAGAAGGAAATAAAGACACATTGCTTCCACCTTCCTTCCTTGAGATGGAGGTAACCCCGTCTCCTTCTTTCTCCCCGCCCCAAGAAATGACCACATTTCCAAACCCCAGCAATGACAGACTGCAAAATGTAGATCCAGAACATTTTGCAAAATACCTCGGCTTACACATCAGCATAATGGTAATCCTCCTCTCAGGAAAAGATTCTGATAGCCCAGATCAATCTGTTCACAGAGGTGAAGAGAACTTCCTTTTAGCCCTTTAACAAAATTATCTCGGTCATCAGATCGGCAGTAGGAATTGGCTTGTGCTTAGCAAATTTGCAGAGTCTGCTTTTTTTTTTGCATGTGTGGTTTGCTTTAAACCTCACTTATATAACACTTATTTATCGCAGCCACACAGGCTAATTCATGTATATGTATTTAGTATAAAAGCATTTGAATTAATGTTCCCAGCTTGTTTACTTTGAAGGACTGAATGCCCCCTCAGGAAGACATATTTATCTTAAAGGAGGCCATTCTCTGATGAACACTGGTTCCTGCAATATTTATGGCATCTGAAGCTTTTTCTCTACTCTTGATCTTTTGAAAAGAGATCCCGAAGGAGGGTGACAAAGCTCAGAGAGTGGAGGAGGGAGAAAAAGTACAAGAGGGGTCCCTTTGCTCCGACTGCAACGTGAAAATGTAAACAGGAAGGTGATCAAGGACTGTGGTTGTTTCTAAATTAAGCATTTAAAATGTATATTAATGAATATGAGAGGAAAAAACCCATTAAGCCAACTTTATAGAGAATGCTAGGATGGCAAAAAAAAAAAAAAAAGAGCCACAGCTTTTCTCAGTTTTGCAGCTCAATTCTGTTAATTTAGGCCATATCAACTGTGATTTTGAGGCCAGCCAAAAGAACTGATGTCAGTGGAAACATCGGAAAGTAACCCTTTCACGGTCTAGCACTTGCCATCTTTCTAATTACTCCACATGGCCATATTTATTATTAAAAATAAAATATTAAATACTTTTCCAGCTTCCCCTTCAGAGCTGAGTTTGCACTCCATATGGGCTGAGAGAACGAGGAGTGCACACTTGCTATCCATGTGATGTTCTCCCTCCTCCTCTACCCTGAAGGGAAACCACCGTTCGTTGGTTGTTTTTTGTTTTCATGGCATAGTAAGGATCAGAAAAGGCAAAACACGAGCAGAAGGATCTTAGGGCTAGATTCAGTGCTCCAAAGTCTGAGTTGAAATATATCACTGATCCACTGTTTTGTCCATACTCATTCTCTCTAGCATTCTGCTTCCTCACCATAAACTGAGGTAATTACTTCTCCCTTCTATGTCTGGGCTAGCTGTAAATTTCCAGATGCAGGGTCAGACTTTTGGTACATATTTAGATCATGCCTAGCAAGTATGATCCTCGTTCTCAGCTAAAGCCATTTTACTGCACTACAGAGGATGGACAACACACACACAGATCCTGCCCAAACTCCACCAACTAGCTATTATTCCAATCCCTACCGATCCCTCAATGGGCAGGAATCAACCAATGTCTTCTGGGTCAGGTTCCTATAACAGGAGAAAGTGCTGCTGTCAACTGTGACTATATCCCAAATTCATGTCACACTGTTGGTGGCTATGAAGAAGCCGTAGAGCGGCGGCAGTTGGGAACAGCAGGCAGGAGAGACCACCACTCTCAGCCCACATGGACAAGGAGCAAAGGTCAAGACAATGAGCAAATGGTTTTGCTGCTGGGGTGGTGGTCCCCACTACATGGGGGACCTGCTTCCACGCTTTTAACTTGCTTTATCCCATGCCATATACAATCATAGGGTTAACCCACCTCATATATAAAAGTTATCTATGGATACAGATATGTATTTGTATATGCTGAGAAAGGACAGGTGGGCAGGGTATGCTGCACTGTTACCAGCCATTCCCTTCACATTCTGTTCCCACATGGGAAGTGGGAGTATGGATTATGAGTAGAAAAACATCTGTTTCTCCCACTTCTGGAGGATGTGCTATGATATTCTGCAAAACAGGTAATATGCAGAGTCATTTGCACTGCTCTGTTGAATGGATGAGGACTGTGAAGCTGCCAGCTTTGAGCTGTGCCTCCCCCATTCCCTCTCCTTTATTGAGAATTAATTTTGTCAGGAAAATCCCTGCTAACGGCAGAAACCAAGGCTGAGCTATGGCTGGGAAAAGATGAGGCCAGGGATCAGGGCTACATTGTAAAAGATGCAGTTTTCAATCAGAGGGCTTTGCTGCACCTGGCTAAAAAGAATTTGATGGAAGATTTGACCAAGGCAAATTATTAATAGGTGTAATGTGATGTGATGGAAAAAGCAAAGATTCAGGAAAAATAAAAATTATTTTAAAAGCATTACCTTCAAAACAGGTCTGGAAAGTTTGATTCCTCAAAAGTGACCTGCATCTGACCCTTGCAGGAACAGAGGATGAAGATGAGATGTCCAAAGATGACAACGAGGGGATGATAGAGGTTTCAAAGATCAAGTGCAGGACACAGAAGTCAATGATGGCACATAGGCTCTTGTTTGTACCTCCTCCACACAATACCAACGAGATGTATGTGCCTGCTATATTAAGATGAGCTACCACAGGAAAATTTCTCCCCATAGATTTACCCAGTGGAATTGATTGCCCCCAGGTATTCTGGTGGCCAAGAGCAAAATCTTTTAAAGAAGCTGTTACAAAACGCATTAGTCATTGCTCTGGGTGACTGAAGCCTGTATGCAGTCATAGTCTGTGTGCAATATATATCCTCAGCTACAAACCTCCTGGTGAGCCTTATTAAAAAATCCCTCTAATTAGGCAACCAGAGCTGTCAGTTGTCTCAGGCGTCCTGCGCTGACCTTTAGCTCTGCATTTCCACTGTTCCCGCCACCATCACCCCCACTGAGAGGGGGCTTTAACACCCGCACCCAAGTCCTCTGCCTGAAACGTCCCTCTCGGCTGGGCAAAACTATCTAGATCTCTGTGGCTCCAGATCAGGGATGAGTAGGAATGACCAGAAGCTGCAGGGGCAAAGCATGATGCCTGTCAAAGTCAGCACCGGCACTCTCCCTGATTTCGGCAGAGCTGGGATTTCTGCATTCATTTTGTTTCGATGTCAAGATGAGGAGGGGGGTTGCAATGTGCTGTCAAGATTTCTACCTGAAAAATTAAAATAACCAATTTCGGGTTAGCTTTTTGTTTAGTTACTTGTTCCAGCTTGTCAGGAAAGGGCCTCTTTCAGCTGCATAAGGCCCTTCCTTGGCTTAGTCACACGGAAGATAGAAGTCTGAGCTCTTCTCTCATCCAAATATTTGTTTTAAAGGGAAATCACAAAACTGAACCACAGCAGAGGCTCAACAGGAGAGGTGGGAAAAGTAGTGTTTACCAAGTAGTTCAGCATCGGAGAGATAAATGGACATTTGAGCTCATTTCACTACATAATGTTATTAGTTATATGAAATTAGACTGTCAAATACAGCTCTATAAAATGCAAGGAGAATGCAAGAGGGCAAGAAGGAGAATGAACACACAGGGGACAAATCACTGTCACTCACAAAGGAGTGCCTGGCAGACTAAGAATTAAGTTCACTCCTCAGGGCAAGCCATCCCCAGCTGTTATAAATACATTTTAATGCCCCTGTCAGCGTGCTGAAAGAAAGAGCCAGCCTTCCCCAACACAGCGCGTCAGGTGTTTTCTGTCATTCAGAGAGCTTGAAAGAGCCGCATTTAGATCGCAGTTTTGTCACTTCTCCCCCTAGCAGTGCTAAGGCAGCTCCTCTACCAGCGGGATGGAGCAGGCAGCGGTTCTGGAGCAGAGCCAGGCGCAGACAGGCTGCTGCCTGCTCCGGCCCGCGGGCAGCAGCGATGGCAGGACAGCGCGGTTGCCGCCCGCTGCTGCCACGCTCCACCTTGCGCCGCTAATGCAAACGGGGAGTTTGTTGGACTCCTCCAACCCCGCTCCGGGCTATATGGCAAAATCATCTTTTAACAGGCTGCGCGGATTTTCCTCCGGGGACTGACGTGGCAGGAGGACTCTGGCCACGCTTGGGTGGCTGGGGAGAGCGAGCCCCTCCGGCTGACGGCCAGCCTGCGGACCTCGCTCAAGCTCCCACCAGGAGCTGCTGCTTCCCGGTAGAGCCATTCCCAGGGGGGCGAGGTGAGGTCAAACCTCAAGCCCTGAGCAAAAAGCAATGATGTCCCCAGTCCCCCAGAGTATGGTGTTACCTCCTTTTTCCCATTAGTCCAGGTCCTGCTGCCTTCCCTAAGCTGCAGTTCAGCTACAAACAACTTTAGGGTGACTGTGAGCTAGACTGGAGTCAATTCTCTTTGCTACTGGTTTATTTTTCATTTCTGCAGAGCCCTGCAGCACTTTCTTCAGAAACAAATGCCAGGAGGGGACTTTTCCCCTTGCTGTCAGACAGCTGTGCAGTGTTACAGCTGCCAGCCCAAAACACCATCTCTAGTAAAATCAGAGCCAGTGTTGGGGCTCCTGCCAGGCTCCAAATTGGAGATTGGCTCTGTTTGAGATGAGCAGTTCTCAGAGACAGTCCCATCAACCCAAAAGGAGTGAAGTCACATCCCACCTTGTAAATGCACTTTTGGATTTCTGCTGCCCCTCACTTCCCTCTTGAACATGAGTTTGGCCCCAGCTAGACCATGATCTCTGGACAGGGAGGAAATATGAAGTGTTTAGCACACAGGAGACCAAGCACAGGGACAAAATAGGACATAGACATGAATAAGCAATCCAAATGGGAGACTCTGGGAGAGGAGCTCATTTCAAATAGAGAGCATTTTCATGAGAAGAATGGGCTACTGCAAGGCAGCCTGCAGCCAGCTGCCCATCCAAGGAGCCCGGCTTACAGGGCAAGACAAGCTTTGTTCTTTCCCTTTTGGCTCCAGTCTGTAATTTGTTCTCCTCCTGGCATCAGGCCAGTGGATGGCATGGCACACTCCTCCCTGTCCCCCCCAGCTATGTCAGTACAACAGCTTGCAAGGCTTTGCTCTAGCCAGAACAGTGAAACAAAACAAAAAAGCAAAATTAACAAGCCTTTGAAAGTCACTGAAACCCTTATCACTGCGCTATTATGCCCCACAATTACTTGGATAACAACAAGTGGAAGGTAGAAAACATCACTTTTACTGCCAGAGAAAGCCAGCAGTCAGCAGAAGGCACAGATTCAGAGGCACAGCCTATCCCTTGGCAGGCAGATGTTGCCGAGGTCCCACTAAGTCACTGCTGAGGATGATAAAAATTAACTTGCTGCTCTTTGCATTGCTACTTCTGCTGCTTTTTTGACGTGGATATCTGACCTTGGGTCTGGACTGGTACAAACTGGCATCACCTGCTTGAGACCAACAAAAAATATGGATGACCACACCAGCTACTGACCCAATCCAGAGCAATGCCCAGGGCCGAGGGATAGAGGCAGCCTTTTGAAACAGAAAGGCTTTGTTTCTATGATTTGTTTTATTCTCATTTTATTTCTAAATGGCTCTTGTTTGCCTGCAATTGCCTCAGCAATAGTTCACGTACAGTAACATGCCAACCTACCGCAAAACGACTCGTGAAGAGATATTTCATTCAGCTCAGCAGCCCTTAAAGGGAGGCGTCTGCTGACAGACGCGTGTGCTCATCACCCATTGATGCATGGGCCTGTCTGAGAGCAGACTTTGGTTCAGCGCGTACCCCCCGCAAGAGGGAGATTTTATCAGCATTACTGTTGCGGCAGTTCTTTAAAAACCAATGTGGGATCTCATATTTCTGGAAGCACATACATGCGATTTACAACCTTGCAGCCAGCAGCACCGCAACATAGATTACTTAATCCATCATGTCCTGGGAGGGGAAGGCAGTTGCTAAGGCATGGGGAGGTTTCAGCTGGGTGAGATCTGGTCATCATCTATAGAAGTAACAGCTTCAGAGAACACGCTCTGCTTTCTAAACTTCAGCTGAAAGCAAAATTGCACCCCCAAACCCGAGCCCCCATCCTCTCCCACCCTTCGATATACATGGCCAGACTTCCAGCAGAAATGCCACGCCAGTAATTCCACTTACAAACGTTCACAAGACGTAGAGGTAAGTAGCAAGTCTCAACAGTCGACCTTATCCTCCCAAGCTGGGACCAAACTACCATGCCACAAAAGAGAGACTTTCTTGTTCTCTACCATGTGCCATTTTACTGTCCTTATAATCAGGGTTTTTTCCAGTAGGTATTAAATAGTCATCACTGATGATGGCATAACAGCCTAAATCATTTCAAATTGCTTCTCCATTTGCTATGATTATTAACTAGTAGCACAATGAGAGGAAGAAAAGTGTTTTCTAGGCATATACTTTCTCTCTGAGAGACCTGGGCACAAGGCTGTATTAGGTCTTTCACAAGAACCCACTGATCTGATCAGAGGTGGTTGATTGCTAGATTGAAAAGTGAATGTCTGCTCTTTATTGGTGAGAGCTGGGGATGCTTATACGTGATTTCACTGAGTCAGGGTCTTCTGTCTAAGCTAAAATTGAGGCAGTGACACTTCTAAATCATCAACTTGACACAGAGCTCCATGCAAAGAATACCACATGAAAAATTAACATCAGGTTATACATCAGGTTAAGTTACTGTTTTCCAAACTCTGCACCCTGTGTTGATTTTATAGTTCAACTCCCAGTCCACAGACATGCAATTCTCTCCAGAAATTTCTATGGGGGCCTGCATGCAGAGGGTGCCAGGAGCACAAACACAGCTCTTTGAATGGCCATCAGTACAAAACGTTACGTATGTTCTTGCTCAGCACTTTAAAATCTTGCCCTTGCTTTCTGAGAGCTGGTTTCCCAGGGCTCCCACAACCTTCTTCATCACATGCAAAGTGACACCCCCTTCAAGACATCCAGCGCTCTGATTTTCTAATATATAACTTACCTCTGTCATATACAGCTGAAGAAAACTATCACACACCTCTCCCAGGGCTTCTAACAATAAGGTGGAGGCTTGTGCTAACATACTCCCAACCCCCAGTACCACAGAGCATCCGATGCAAAGAGGCCATATGAACTCTGCAAAGCAATTTGAGGGGGGGAATTAAAAACGCTTCGCTGCATTTGCAGCTTAGCAGATTGCATGAGTGAGATGTAGCGTTAATTAGGTTACATGTCCTTAGCAATGTGTTATCAACAGTAGTTCCACCCTCCCCCCAAATATTATCAAAATCTCAATATAATCAAAATCTTCTTCACTGAAGTAATCTGGCATCAGTGAAGGCTTGCTCAGTTACATTAGATCTTCAGCGATTCCCACTGAGGAGGGAGAAGGTGACTTTTCTCTTGGACACAGGATCACTTGCTCTGCCACATTTCCTGCCTTAAAAAAGTTCACTGGGATGGCAGAGACCAGAAACTCCAGGTTTCAGTGTGGAAATGTATGAGGAAGTGGAGGAAGGGAGAGAAATCATAATTAGCCTGACTCTGTCCTTATCTTTCAGCATATCAACACAGAGCTTAATGGAGTCCTAATGAACACGCTCTTGGGTACATGTACTTTTCCAGCAAGCTTTGCAGCTCTTGTACAAGACAGACAGCTCCATCTCCTGGGATATAGCTGAGTCCCTGGGCCATTAACAGAGTCCTTGAAAGGGCTCATTCTTTTTATTCTATTTTTTTCCCCAGTTTTGAAGAATCCACTGTGAAAGTATTCGGTGACTGTGTGGGAGTGGGGGGAAGGAGGATGTCTTGTTTTGCTTAATTTTAGACTGCAGCTCTTTGGAGATGGCTGACACAACACTGCCAACAACCAGCTCGCAGGCTGGGGACTTAGAAAGACCATAACCTGTTGGTTCCTTGCAAGGGATGCTAATGTTTGTCCCTGTATTTTCCACTCCTGAGGCCACTGTTAGGCAGCCAAATCACCATCCTTTCCACAGAGCAAGTCAGTGTTCCCAGCCAGCTGGCACTCGTGCTCCTGAGGAAGTGCCCCCTTTGGTCTCTGCTCAGACTGGGGCTCCTGGTGGGGTTTTCCATACAAAATCAGAAAAAAGGGACCTGGGCTTCCAAACTGGAAACCTCTGGGGCTTTGTATTTTTATCATTTATGCTGCAACACTGAAAGTCACTTGGTTCTGAGTCTGGGGACTGATGCATAAGACTCACAATAAAAACACAGGGCTCAGTAAGAAATGTTGACTGAAATCACGATAATAATTCAAAGGTGTAGGGCATAAAACTGTGAAAAGCAAAAAAATGTAAGAAAATACATTACAAGAGTTAATACCCAAAATTAATAACAAACTCTTGAAAATAAAACAGAATACGGTCTAAAAATACTCGCTGCAAGTACTTGTAATGAAATAATGACAAGATAAAACTGCAGCCAGTTTTATTAGAAAATATTATTGAGCTCTTATGAGGACAGTGTCTAGCGGCTTCAGCTAGGGCAGGACTCAGTTAAAAGAATGCACATTACACCTCAGGGTATATAAGTGTATATAAATTCCCTCTCCAGTCAATGTCTTTGAAGATACAGCAATGGCTTTGCCAAGGAAAGCCTGTTGTTCAGTCCTGCAGATGACCTGCTGACCAGGGCTGTACACTTTCTGTCATGCAAGTGTGACAGTTTGCATCAGCTCTGAAACAGAGCTCGTGGCTCCTGAAGCATCGACTGGTACTGCCTTGCAATACTAACAGAGCTAGGCTGCAGTGTGTCGGACCAGGCTGGTGGTTAATGGATGAGCAAAGGCATAATGCTGGAGGACATTAAAAGGCAAATCATAAAAAAAAATTACTTTATAGCTTTACAATAAAAATGGGCATATAAAAGAAGTTCAGAAGAGATTGCTGCTTTGTTCTAAACCAAGTCTGGAAATTAGCTAGAATTTATCAGACAGCTTTTGGATCAGAGATGCAGTAAATGCTGATGTAGTTGTTATAGCAGGTCTCTGAACCGTTGTTCAGAATAGAAAATATAAACTTATCTACAGTTTATCTTTTCCCTTGGTTTTTGGTTTTGGGTTTGGTTGTTGTTTTTTTTTTTTTTTTCATTGCCTTTCTCTTTGCTTCGAACAATTAAATGATGCTATAGATAGTGCCTGCTTGATTCAGGTACCCCACAACCGAAGTGGTGTTACTCTGAACTCTGCAGAAATAAGCCGCTGTGTTATATGCTGCAGAGTGCTCGTCAGCTCATGCCAACATGGGTCAGTGGCATACTTGGGTCGCAGGAATTGCCCTTAACCAGTCTTAACTATCTGGAGAAGGAAAGCAGGAGGTAAGAGGAAAGTGTGCAAATGTGCAAGAAAACAAATTTATCACTTTCCCCAGCAAGTAACTTATCATATATCTAACAGCAAACGACCTGCTTGCTTTTTTCTTATGCTGAAGTTACATCTTTTGTGGAATAGGAATTAATCTCTACCCACTTACTTAGCAATATTTTAAAAATATGAGCTCCTCTTTCTCATTTCAGAGCCAAAGCAGATAGAAAATAGAAGCTCCATGGTGAGATTTTTCCACAAGTTCTCATCACTGTCATCTCTCTGCTCTTGGTAGCAAAGCACCAACCTATCCCTCATCTATGCATGGCTGCTGCTGGTGTATGTCAGTGCCCTTGTCTGTGCAGCCCAGCAAGTGCAGGATGAGGAAAGGAAGGAGCATATCCATCTGTATAGCAAGGTGAAGAGCTATCTGGAAGGAACATTAATTTGGGCCAAGAAGACTGTTTCAGCTAATAGAGATTCCATAATGGCTTTTAATGCTCACACAGGAAGAGTCACCCTTTAATTTCAAGGGCCTGTCCAAGATGCTTCTTGGCAGTAAAGCGTGTGGAACTCACTCCAAGTAGGAGCATCCCCTTGCCAGGACTCAGACTGAGATTTCAGGGAACCAAAGTATGCTGAGACACCAGACCTTCACTCAGGAAGTCTGGCACACTGGGGCAGACCATGGGTATGTATTAGCCTCTGCTAACCCTAGTCTTTCTCATAAAGGTCACTATCCAGAAAAAGGTGACATTCCCCCCACACACTGGCCCTAGCCACATTGGCTAGGGGAGTAGAAGTAGGGAAGGAATAAAGCCATTCTGAGTCTGACATCAATCATCTTAAATCTTGAAGTGTGAGGTTTAATTACCCATGTCATTAGCTTAGCTTGTTTCAAAAGTAGTGTTTAACAGACACCATAAAAGACTATCATACAAGCTCATTATCTCCTGGCTAGTTGGAAAGAGAAGAGGATAATTTGGTAGAAATTAATAAACAAAGCAGAAAACAAGCCACAACACAATGATGACCTAGAAGCAAGCAGGTAAAGCCAAATGCAGTCCTGTGTTGTAAAAGGTGTTTCTGGAACAAATGTTTAAACACAGATAGTGGATTTCCTTTACTCCACTTTTAAATAAGGGAACTTGCATCAGTTTTTCAAAACAAGGATTCATGGATATTTGTAACATAGTGAAATATATCTCCAACAAGAAACCTCTGTGGGTGTGTTCATCCCAGGCGCTGTGTTTTGTGCTACCTTTAAATATGAAGAGAGGGGCTCCTTCACTCTCCTGACTTGCATAATCCATCAGTGCCTGCACAGCCCGGGGTCCCCGTGGGCTTTTACCACAGCTCATTTCCTATGGCACCAGTTAGCGCTTCAAATGCACTGCCAAGAATGAAAAATGAAAAAATAAATTGGATTTGCCGGGGGTCCTCATGCCAGAAAAAAGGAACAGGGAAGATAAAGGGAAGTGAAAACCATTACTGACCTTCCTCCATTGCCAGGACGCTTGCTGGGGGAGAAAGACACCAAGATGTCTCTTTTTATTTCCTTGGGAAGTAGGGAGTTAAGAGGGGAGACCGAGAACCCGTGCTGGTGCCAGAAACTATGTGGACAGGGGCTCCCTGCTACCAACGGATCGGGTCGGGTTGGATTAACCTCTGTGCTGCCTTGCCAATGCCCCAGATGTTTCCTTCCTGCAGAATCAAAGAACCACATGAGATGGAGTCAAATTAAATTACTGGGTGATTTCTGTGGCTTGCACAGACGGTCTGGGGGACAGGAATGAAACAGTCCCATGGAGTCCCCCAGATCTCAAACTGGTTGCGAGGCCGAAGGCAGCACAGGCCCAGCAGCCTGGATGGGGTGCCTGTGGCAAGAACCGGAGCCCCTGGAGCCCCGAGGGAGCAGGAAGGATTGAGAACACAAAGAGAAGAGGGGCAGACTCTCAGCAGGGCAAACCCACCCTGTTCCACCCTTTCAAAGGCCGTTTGCATCAGTTGACCAGCTATCCACAGAACCACCTACAAATGTGTCAAAGAATCCCCTTTGCTTTGTAAAGCTGCTTCTTCCCATGCCACAAAGGCACATATCCATTTCCACTCCCTCTCCTCTCCCAACCTCACCTCATAAAGTGTTTTTTAAATGCACCCCACAGTGACAAAAAAAACCCAAACAAAACCCCCCAAAAAAATAACCCAACCCCAAACCCCTTCCCTCTCTCCTCTGCTCCAAAGAGCAATTAAATCCCATTACCCATCAGCTGGTTCACTCAGGCACAATGGTCACTGTCAGCCTGTGAAACTGCCATCAAGCTATCATTGGCACTGAGCTGCTGTCGCTGAGCCACCAGCACTGCCCGGGGAACCCTCAGTCCCAGCTTTCCTTAATGTTCACTCCTCACTTGCACAGCCGTCTGCCGGGACGGGCACCGTTGTTTTCTTGCTGCAGATGGGAGCAAAGCACACACATACAAGCACTTAACGCCCAGGGGGATCCATGGGCTCACAATTACAGACCTATCTCCAGAAGCTAAAAACGCACCACAGCAAACAGTGAAGCACAAAAGTGAGGCTGCGAGCTGACAGAAGCAGGCTGCACACGTGGCAAAGCCATCAAACGTCCTGCTTTCCTTCTGCTTGAATTAGTGAAGCAGTTTTACCCCAACTTGGTTTGCAACTAGGTGTGGGGTAACATCTTGAATTCCCCCTGACTGTTCAGGCCTTTTGAAGGGTTTTGAGCATGCCCTGCAGTCATGTCATTTTTATTAGGCCCTAAAACACAGGCTGTTTCCATCTGCCAGTCACACAAATGAATCCCGAGACTTTAGCAGCATATCACCACGTCTCAGTTTTCCTAGTGGGAGCAAAGACTGCTTTGCAATAAAGACAAAATCCACCAGCACAACACATGTGACAGAAAATAATGAAAACTGGATCTTGATCAGCCAGGAAATTACCCAAAGGAAAAGGAGAGCTAAGGGTTTGGAGAAGAGTTCCCAGAAGACAAATCTCAGCCAATCTATTCATGCTATTGGGCTCAAAGGTGGCTTTGCTCTGAGCCACAAGCAAAAAGAATTCCAAAAAATACCTCGCTTTAGGAGTATATAAGAGGAAAGCAAAAAAGCCATCTGCAGCATGAAGTCTGTTCCACGTTGTTTGAGGCAAGTCCAGACATGATACAGGGCTATCTTAAAGGGTCAGGTCAGCTCACCCATGAGCATGTTAGAGGGTCATACCTAGGAAAGACTTCTTCCCTTCCCAGCTCAGCCTTTCCAATACAAAGTTGAAGTGTATTCCCTCTGCACTATTCTTTGGTCCCTATGTACGACTCAGTAAATAGCACAGTGAAGACAGACATCACTTCTGTAAAACCTGCAACCCTTAAGATGTACCAAATCATGTATCAAACAACAGTGACACCTTAAAATCACAAGTGACTTCTGAAAGTGTTGGTTTCTATTTTTGGAAGGCAATTCCTTCCCTTGAAGTATCTTGTTTAAAAAAATAAGTTTTTCCTCTCTTCTGTTGATACTTGTGACAGAATGATCAGAAGGTCTCAATTACTCTGTATTTGGTGTGCTAATCCCCGAGGAGATAACATCTTTCAGTCACTGTGAAACCAGGCACTTAATGAGATGATTGAAAATAGTAATCAGGCACTAGGTGAAATGCCTAACCTCTGGCTATTTGGGATTACTGACTCTAAACGACAAGTTGAATTATTTTTCTATTGCATTTATTCACAAATCCATACAAGCTTTTTATCATTACTTCACAAATACGTAAGCAATACGCTTCACTTCGCAGAACTGCACTTACTATCACAGCTGAGACCACAGGTCAACATGGCTGAGGCTGTAGATATCAAAACTGCAGGGAAGAGGGTGGATGGATTTGTGAATGCAGATATGGACACCTTACTCAGCAGATCTGTGCCTCCGGGTAAGGAATCTTTCCTTCCTTGAGTTTCTTCTTTGCGGTCAGTTCACGTGGTGGTGGTGAGTTCACAGACCAACGCCCACTACTGAACGAGAGCAACATTCCCATGTTTTTCACGCTGATGTTTTCTACACTGTGGAAGCAACTGCGACTGCAGCTACAGGGGAACAGCCAGTCTCTCCACACTCCCAAAGTGTCCTGGTTTCATGTAGGCAGAAAGCACTAAGTGCCCATCAGTAGAAGAGCTGTTGGCACTGCTGGAAGCAGATGGGAACCGAATCTAACAAGCATAGGTCCTGCAAGACAAGGACTCTCATCCAGAAGCTTTCACAGCACGTCAGTGGGAAAGAAAGGGAAAACCTAATGAAAAGCCTAAATCTGGTCTGCATGGTAGAAGATGCTCCTCCTATCTCCTTCCATGAGATATGACCAGAAAGGAACACAAGCAAGAAACTACATGGTCTCTAGGAGAAGTCTTGATGAGAAAAGACGAGCAAAGGAGTTGCCATCTCAAGCTGAGGAAAAGCAACTAGTGAGAGGCAAAGATCTGCCTTAATATTTTAATCTGTTTATGTCTACCCCCATCAGTCAAGACCTTCTGAGGATGTTGTTTTCCTAGGAAGACTCCACTTTTCAGACTAATAGCATAACAGAAAGCTCACGCTGCAATTCCTCACGTCACTCTTCCACAAAGCAGAGCATTGCCCGTTCATAGATAGGATATATATCACAGCTCCTGCACCTGAAGGGCCTACACCCTCCACACAGTCTGCCTTTTACAGAAGCAAGAACCACCATCAAGTATATAGGCACTGCATTTCAAGACATAAATAAGAACCTAAAGCAACCGGACCAATTTCCCCATTAAATGCATATTGCCACCATGAGGCTGAAATGAAGGCCTGGGTCTGAATGTATTGTTGACAGGAATCCATTTCCAGAGGCATCAATTATTTACGATTGCAATAAATCATTTACAAAGCGCTGTAAATTCCAAACAAGGTTGAACAAACACAAGGCTTCATCATCACCCGTTTCTCTTACAGCCAGAGCTGGGCTGGGAAGAGGTGCCTATCTTAAACAGGATTAATTGGAGGTATTGTCCTCAGTGTATTGTACTCTGAGTAAGGGGTAAACTTCATAAAATAAAGGGTAAATCAAGGTTAAACTTCATTCAGGCAGTCCCAGGGCTGCAGTGTTAACACCTGAAGCTGGTAATTTACAGCTGGCTTGGGGATGCCTGGAGAGGAGGTCCAGACATACCTCTTCTGCCATGGAGATCTGTGTGTACAGAAAAGGTTCTGATGCCTCTTGAGAAGATCAGGAAACACTCCATGCTATCTTCTGTATCTTCTGCCTGACCCTGGAGGATCACTGCGCTGACCTGTGGCTGTGCTCAGATCACCTGGGCAGGGACAGGCCTGACCAGTGGAAGTCTGTCCACCAATATTAGGACTCAGAATTTCTCATTACATCTTTTTATAAACAAACATCGGGACAGACCCTGGGACAGTGTCCTGTGAAGGTTTCACAAGGCCTGCATTAAGTAATCTGCTAAACAGGAGCGAGCTTCTACCCAGCGTAATGTGAACTGCACAATGAAATGCTGCAGCCAGCTGACAGGAGGTCAGATCCTGCTCACACTATTCAAGTGCTCCCCAGCTGAAGTCTGATCCAACTGGTGGGACCCAATGCTGTGAGCAGCCTTTGCAGACTTTGGGAGCTTCTACAGCTTGGCTGTTATCCTGCAAATTCTTCCTTACAAATATATAAATAAAGCAATAGATAGATGGCACTGACACAAGAGAGCAGCAAAATCAGTGTGCCTGTTTAAATCATTTGCTGTTTGGGATATATTTTGTCTGCCAGACTGTTACTTTGAGCCCTGTGGTTCACTTTCCCTTTTTTTTTTTTTTTTTCTGGACCAAAAACCTGCTACTGTATTCTCTGAGAATCTGAGTGCTGCTGACTCCTTTGTCTGAGCCAGCCACTATTAGTCATTTGGGTCTAATTTCTGCCAGGGTTTTGTTCACTGCAAGACCCACAGAGGGATTTAAAGCTTTGTAGCAAGCCACAAAGGCCTCATTGATCACCTAGCCAAACCCAGGGCTCTCTGTCAGCTATCCACATCAGCCCAGAGTGACTCAAGCAAGATGAAGGGTGTTGCTACACTGTGGTGGATCCAGCCTTGTGCCAGTGAGATTGGAGCCTGACCTCCAGGTTTGAGAGGCCATCTGGCCCAAGAAGGAGCCACGGGCTTGATTTCTCTTCACAGGGGCATCACTGGCAATGTAACAAAGAAGAATCAGACCGTTTGGAAGCAATGCAAGCTGTGATCCAATGTCACAGGACTTGGCATTGTCACTTAGACCACTGAGCCAGCAGTGATCTTCCCATACAGACTTACCTTGAAAACATCCCCAGTATGCTGGCAGCAATTTGGAAAGACAAGCTGATATATTCTGGACCATTGAGTATGCCATATATCATGTTTCTGTGCAATTTTAAGAATTACAGTATCAGCCAAATCTCTACAAAATATTAAAAATATAAAAGAATTTATAAATATTTCACATTAAAATTCACTGCTAAGAGTTTGCAAATTTCCTCCTGTAGTCTGATGAAGTCAATGTATGATTCATTTTGCACAGTTTTGGAGTACATTTATCTAGTTGTGTAACTTCCAAATTGCCCATGTGCTGTGGGCAGTAATGGTCTTCTTTGGGGTTCTTGTACCGCACGTAGCACAATACATTCCTGGCCCACAGCCTACCTGTTAGGCTCAGTCCTTGAGATTATTACAGATAATGAACCGCTGGGAAAGAAACATAAGGAAGAGCAATGGAAGAGCGGGCTCTCATGATGAACAAGGGCTACTGAAGACATCAAGAACTGATTCCCTTTCTCTCTCACTGCCTAATGGGAAACCTCTGCTATGTATTACTTCCATCCAGGCTGTCAGTCCATGACATACATATGGTCCCCTGGCAAAACAGGGAGCCTTGGGCTGTGCATCCAGTCTGAGTCAAGATGCTCCACCTTGTCAATGTGCTTCCAGCTAAAATGAGCAAGTTGTGCTCTCCTAGCACAGACAACATTCATTGTCTGCAAGGGGTCTGGAGTGTTCTCCACAAAGGGCAACAAATGATGTTATTCCCACTAGGAAAGGACAGAAGGATAATTAACTTTCTGTCTATATGATCCACATGAAGGGATTTGAAAGACATTTTGGGTTTCCCCCCCCTTTCTTTCAGTTCTGCTTGATCTGAGAGCATTTCGCCAGCAGGTTTCCTTACTAGGATATTTCTAAGCTGTGATACTTAGTTATTTGTGAAGGGAAAAAATGCACAGTTTGTCTTGCTTCCCTAAAACCAAAACAAATTCTAAATACATCAGTATTCCTCTAAGAGACACTTCACTTTCTGAATGTCCATAATTGCATGCATCTATATGTGCACATGTGCACATTCCTATGGCTATTCTTAGAATACATCTATATCACCTTTTTTAAGCAGATACAAGGCCACCGTGCCTACCCTAAAACCAGGCAAATGCCATTTACCTGTGCAAGAATAACACCAAACCTGTATTCTCATACCCATCACTGCCTGTGGGAAGGCACCATCCCAGCTCAGACTTTTCTGGCCCTCCTCCTTCAATTTTTTTTGCTGAGGCTAAAAGTTACAGAACTAAATAGCTGCACCTGCTTTGATATTTGGCTAATTATCACTGTCTTCTGGGTGACCTGAAATCACTTGGGTTGCAGCAGCAGCAGTCCTGGGAGTATTTCACCCCCTCTTTTGAAGCAGCAAAATCCAGCCCATTAATTCTGTCTAACTAACAATTTCAGACTCTCCACTTCAAATGTATTTAAACGGAGCAACATTTTTTTAGAAAGTAGTGTGAAAATATGGCCTTTGTATTGAGCATTCTGGCAGATGCCTAAACATGCAGGCACCTGAAAAGCTTGGTCAAAGTCCTTTAAAATCTGTCTCTGGTTTCCCAAACTGTTCAGTTCATCATCTACCCACAGGTCTTTGTCAAAGAACTACTCTTCACTGGCCTCACCTGGCACAGGATGGGGAGGTGGGGAAAGGTAATATTGACCTCCTGGCTCAGAGATGTGCAGCTCATTCAGCATCTGTGGCCTTGCTCCCCTTTCTCGGAGATCTGCCCATGTCACTGAGCTCAGGGAAGCCTGCACGAAAGCAGTAGCAAGGACATTCTTGCCCCTTTCCCTGCCAGGCTCAGGACAAGAGGTCAGACACACACAGTCACACAAATTATTCACACAGAGACCTTGAGAAAGGGAGGTAGGCTTTACCCAGCATGTGCGTTAGCTTTGGGGGTCAAAACTTGTAGAAGGTAGCTGCTAGCTGCACCACACTCAGTACCACTCCTCACTCCAGCTACCCTGGTGTCACAGGTGCATTTTGGGAACCCAGCACTTTTAAATAGCACAGAATTTAGCAGAATTTTGGCAATGCAAGCAACCAGTGTAACCCACTGTCAGTGTGTATGCCAGCCAACTGGTGGCACAGCTATTGGCTATTCCTTGTGATAACCTCTCACTTGTCCTCCAGCTCTCCTCTGCCCGGCATCCCCGGGTTGCATGCATCTGGAGCAGCTTAAATGGACCCCAGTCATATTAAAAGTGAACAATGCATACCTATGGCAAAAGTGAAACCATGCCCCATGCAATTATTTGCAGACAATGTTCCGTGAGGCAAGATTTTGGGTACACTTCCAGTTTGCAATCCTATCTAAACACAAACCTTGTAATTTTCCACAAACCATTTGGAATCAGGTCCCTTCAAGCTTGTGCAAAAGTCCAAAAGTATAGAAAAGTTACTCTATCAAACTTACTCAGTGGGAACCCCTACAGCAGAAAGAAGTAAACCAAAGCTCTTGCCCAGAGATTGGGAATTTTCCAATTCAGGCCTTTGTGGCTCCCACCCATCTGCACTAGTACAATAGTGGCGCCATGTCTGGCTCTGTGGCAAACTCAAATGCAATTGGCAGAAATGGGAAAAGATATATAATTGTGTTTCTCCGGGGAAAGTGGTCATTAGCAGGATATTATCTGGATAGTGGTTATATAAACTGTGGCTGAATGGGCTCTATTTACAATAAGAAAAATTGCCAGAAAGTGATCAGAACATATGCGATCTGATGAAAAGGCTGCACTTGAGCAACATGAAAAGCCAATAATCTGTGAGGAAGTAGCTGTTTGATAGCTAGGAATTTTAAGCAGGGATAGTGCTGGGGGAGGGACTTCAATTCTAATCAGACCATCAGTTTCAAAATTTCTCAGTAGCCCCAAACCTTGTCTGAAATTTGGAGCAACAGACAGAGAAGGCTGCTGCTGCAGCCAAGGGGGCAGATTCAGACCCGATTTATATTTTCTGCAAATCCTCAGTGTTTACAATAGCATGTTCCCTGCCCTTTGGTATGTAACCTTTTCACAGAGGCAAAGTCCTGTCCTCACATATTCACTATCAAGGAGATCATACACATCTGAAAGAAGGAATCTGTCCCATTACACCAGTTTCCCATTACACCAATGTCATTCATGACATCTCTATAATAACTTGTAACAGCCCCAAGACTCAGTCTCTCAATATCTCTTCTACACTTGCAGCCACAAAGCACTGGATCCGCCCCAGTCAAATCCCTCTTTCACATCTTGCTGAAAAGGATTGTGTGAATGACTGCAAGATATACACAGGAGCTTTTATCTTCAATACCTGCCTTCATGGCTCATATTCAAGAGCAGCACTGTTCCTTAAGACAATACTTTCTAGAAAAATGCATAACTTTTCAGCATTATCTTCGTGAATTTGCAAGCGTAGACTGGGGCATAAAAACTTGGTCTACCAGAGGAGCTTAATTTAGCTTGACAGGTTTGAGTCCTTACAGGGAGAATTTTGTAGGGATCTTAAGTAGCTCAGGGGACTCAGGTACATACTTGGGTTTCTGCTACTAGATCCTTCATGAGCTATAAACCACCAAACTTCCACAGGCATGCATTCATACAAGAGCACAACCTTATCTAGCCAGAATCAGTTCCCTATGAGTTTCTGCCATAATTTGTAACTAATGTAAGAACATAAAATGGCTGCATCTCCAGCTGTTTTCAGCTCATCACCTTCCAGCACTGCATGTGATTGCTGTGTATTTATAATGCAGTGGATTTCTTCCTCATAAACACGTTTCAAGTTCCCCTGAATACATATAAAACTGTGGTGACCGTCTGATTCCCACTCATTCTCTCTTTCCCACACAGGTTTTTATAGACTCCACCACAGGGAATCTGAACTTTCCAACTTATTCCTCCTATGAGAACTAAACTCTTGATCAGCCTTGTTGCATTTTCCTGAGCCTCTTTCCATTCTACTATATTCTTTATGAGATGCAGATAACAGAACAGCCTGCAGTATTCAAGGTGTGGGCCAGCCAGCTATTTGTACAGCAGCACCGAGAGTTGTCCCCTACTGCTCTCCCAATCCCGCCAGTATTTGGGGTTTCTTCTAAGCACTGGGCTGAAATTTTCATGAGACTTTCCATCGTAGCCCTAATCTCTCTCTTCACTGGTAACAGCCAACTCAAATCTTACCATTTTATGTAAGATGTTAGGTTTATTTTTTCTTAATGGCATTATGTAACATTGTGTTTTAGCTCACACTTTACTGCTCACTCACAAAGTTTCATGAAGATGCTCACAGGCTTCATCCACTACCCTGAATAACTCTGTACCATCAGAATAAAGATCCTCTAAAGAGAGATTTCTATCTTCCAAAGACAGATGTTTCAGATAGCAAGATGTGGAAGAGTTTCTTTCCCTCCACAAGATGTATAATTTTTAGATAGCAAAAATTAGGCAGGATGAATGACACCGTGGAGCTCTAGTCCTTGAATTCATGAAGGTAGGCATAATAAAGTTCTTGCAATCTCAAGCCCCTCTATGCAACCAGACAGAAAAGTGGGTCTGCAATTCCTGGCAGAACAGGATTACAATTGGAATATTGGAGTGGGATTCAAAAGGCACAAGCTTCAGTCTTTTATCTCTACAGGCTTTCCCTTCTTTTCCCTTGTTGTCAACAGTGCTGAGAACCACAGGACGCAGTACAGCATACTCTGCAGATACAGCTATTTACCTGACACCATCTCAGTGACTATGGAACTTCCACTTTTGCACCAAGTGTATATAGATTCTGGGGGTTTAGTCTCAATGTTTTCATGCTCTTAAATTTATATCTTAAATTTCAGGTCTGACAAACCTCTTCTCTGTAGATCACTAGCCATATGTCCCCTTCCCATATCACGATGGCCACCTGCAATTTTACACACAGCATATGGAGGGAGATAGAGTTGTATTTGTGTGAGTCTCATTCATTCAGCATGATTAGTCCTAGATCTTCCAGTGCAGATGTTAACACATATGGCCACTATCCTCATCATGCTCATCAAACAAGCAAGACCAACTTGTTCCTAACTTGAAGCTTTAGAGTACTTACAGACCTAACCCTAATTCCCCTGCTTGTTACTTTCCTTCTCTGTTCAGCTGTACAAATGAACACTGCACTCCCTGAACTGAAGAGAGAAGCACAAATATTGCTCATTAGGAAATGAGTACTCATCTGATTTGTGAAAATTGCCGACAGTTTTGCTGGATTCTTTCTTTTTTCTTTTTTTTTTAAAATGCATTCTTCTCTCAGAAAAAAAAAAAAAATCTTCCAACTGCCTGACAATTACATAAGATTGTACTTACTATTTACATAGTTGACCTTTAAGGAAAAGATGGCGTATCAATGATTCAGTAAAGTGTCTCCTTTCCTCTCAGAGTTAATGGTGAGCAATACCCAGTTGTGCAGCCGGCTGGAGGTTGGTTTTAGTAAGGTGACAGTGAGATGGTCCAGCTGTTCTGCTTTTCTGCATTGTTTGAAGATCTGATGCTAAATCACTGGGAACAAATGAAAATACTTTTATAAAGATGTTTGAAATTGTCTTTAATTTATCAGCTTTCAAAATAGTCCCTCTTTTTACAGACAGTCTTGCAGCACTCATGCTAAGAGTTCTGAGGGCTCTTCTGCTGCATTTGTAAAACCCATTTTCAAGACCACTTTTTGCAGTTTAATGAGAACAGCAATTTCTTTCCAAAATAAAAGAGTAGTCACATGCAATTTCTAAGATGTTGTCAAAACTAGATAAAAAAAGCCCTCACAACATAGAACATATCGATCAGCCATTTGAATGCTGCAGAAGCGTTCTGGTAAAAGTCTGCTTAGCATAATTACACTCTATGCAAACTTCCTCACCAGCTCAACCAGAAGTTGGGATGCTGTTTACCCTGTCTTTGCCAAGTGATGTCTGGTAGCATGGACCACATCTTTAACTGGATGACTACCTCATTGGTGCTACTTGTTTCATAGCAAAATACACAGAACACCTACTATGCCATTCATGAATGCATTACATTCCCATGGCAGCTGGTAGCCACTGCTTGCATCCTAAAATGTTAGGATATACATATCCTTGCTTCTTTTCCCAGATGCAAACAATGAAAAGAGAGTCACCTCAGGGAGAGAAGAGAAGCTACAAATCTATCTGATCCTTTCATATCTGAGGAAATAGTCCTCTGAGATCTCCATAACCCCAAAGAAATTAAAGTCTTCCAAGAGGATTCACCAGGCCTCAAGTCAGAAACTCCATCCCCATCATGGATATTCACAGATGTATTCTTACAGCGCTCTAACAGAACAGGGCATACCTGCTTTTTCCTCTTTATCAGGGAGGGAGTGATATAAAACGCAATGTTTGAATGGGATTAAGACTCCTAAAATGGCCATTGGTACAAAGCATGATTTACAAAAGCATGCAGCTAAGAAACTTCCGCTCATCTGCATCTTTACATACCTAATTTCCAAAAAAATTTCACCCCAGGTGGCTACTGCTCTGAACGCTGTCTGCTTTCTGCGGTCCTTTTCCCTTTTTAGCTGTTAGAACTGCAGGACCACCTTGGCTAAGACAGCAGCACCGAGCTGTTCATTTGCATGCATTGCTCACAACTTATACCTAAGCATCACATGGATGCACCGGGGCAAATCAGCAGCCCACAACAGGCCTGCAGAGTTAGCACTGAGGATGTGGCTTGCCTGCAGAATGCTTACGACTGGAGATTAGGCATAAAAAATAAAGAAACCAGCATGACCCTGGCAACTCAGGTTGTACTTGCAGGACTGCCAGCAAAGGGGGAGGTCAAGAAGGAAGCATAATGAAAGGAAATAATCAGTAAAACCTTTTTGCTTGTAAGGAGAGCACATTTTTGATTGTGTGACTGAAAAGCAATAAACAGAGAGCCAAAGACAATAAGCACAAAGGTGTCTTCACCGAGCTTCTTCCCAGATTAAATTTAATTTACCACTAGCTTGTCACTACTTTGACTATAGGCCTGTTACTATTGCTGTATCACAGCCCGAGATATAACACTGACAACACACAAGTACATCACAACCCCCCAACCAAGCGGCATTTCTGGGACGTGCACCACTATTACTGCCTGGTGGCACTCTAGAAAATGGCTCCAACCTGCCAGATGCCAGTCTTCTAGCAAGCATTAAGAAAGGGAAGTGGTACTGTAATTCCACACAAAGAAAACCATGGTAGAGCCTGGTGGTGTTAGAATGGGATTCAAAAAAACCCAAGTTTAATTCTCGACTTTGCAAGGGGCTTGTTTGATGAGATGGGATGGGGAGGCTGCCCAGGCCTTTTCATCCTTCCTGTGTGTCCACCACAGACACGAAGGGAAACCAGCAGTAGAAGAAGGGGATGCCGCTGGCTGGCCAGTCTGCTATCAGACCTCAGGGGCCTGAGATGCTCCAAGGAGATCCATGGATAAAGCACATGCATTTTCCTTGCAATCACAAACATCCGCAAATCAGCACTATCAATCTGCTTTGAACAAGCACAAATGACTTGACGAGGCCAGCACTGTAACAATTTAGAGTACCTGCTGCCAAGTTAGCTACTCACTGTCTGGCTATAAATTTTGACCTGACATATGCATATGCTATGTTTTCCAGCTTTCTGGCTTTCCATCCTTTGTTTTGTAATCCCAGAATGATTGCAATTAAGGAATACTATCTCATCAAAATGCCTATCAGCACACTAGCTTGTAAACACTTGTAATAAGTATGGCCAATAAAATACAGTTTATTAGCCAACCTTGTACAGTATTTTTACAGCCTTTTCCACTCATCATTGAGAAAAATAAATCCTTCACAGCTGTGCTGGAGCTGGCACTGCTGCCAGCTTCCCTTGGTCTCACCTGTAACGAGGTGAATAATTAAAGTCCTTATAGGAGCAGCAGGGTTTTTTATTGCCTGCCACAATCCCATCTACTGTTCTTCTGACTAACTCAGAGAGGAACTGTTACAAATGTTTCCAAAATAGATCAGCAACAAAACTTGCTTTTGTTGTGTTAAACGGTGGAAAAAATCAGAATCTCAGCTGCTTGACAGTCCTTGTTTTCTGTCCCAGGATGCCAAGGAATAATCTGGTGGCCCCTCAGAAGTCTGATGGATCAAAATCCCTGGATAGGAGTCTGGAAGAGCTGCCTGTGAATCATTGCAGTTAAAATAGTAACAAGCAAATAGCTGGAAGTAAGTGGGGTGGGGGAAAGCCTTCACTCCATAAAGTTCTCTGGAATCAATTAGTCTGGAGTGACGGTAGAAAAGGGATGATTTGTTTGGGGTTTATGGGAAGTAAAAACATTTTGCTTTTATTTATGCCATAACCTTGCTTGTTCTCAGCCACCAACCGGGCAAATGAACCACAAAATAGGAGCATTGTAAAAACCTTAAACCACTGATTCAAAAGAGAACATTTTACTTAGTGGAAAAACCATGCATAGTCTTCTTTAGCACAAGATGATGTTTTGTAGCAAAGCCTTTTTTTTTTCAAACGTACTTGGTGAAGTCAATTATTATGATATATGGAGTTACTTTCCATGAGATAAACATAAAACCAAATGCTTGGCAGTAAACATAAACCTCCCAAGTTTTCCTCCTTCTTCTGTCCTTTTATCTCTCTTTATTACCACATTCAGAAGTATAAATTGGTAATTTATTGAAAAATGAATGGTAGCATTTACTGAAGTGGCACTATTTGCTACACATTTTACTGTGAAGAAAGTCTGTTTTTTAGGAGCTTCCTTCTTTATGTTTTTTAACACAAGCATAAACAAAAATGATCCTGAAAAGAGGACTTAAATATTTTCCTGCTCTTATTTTTTTCTTTAAAAAAAAGAAACATTGAAATAAATCCACAAAAAGGAATAAGATTGCTTTGTGTGAATACTTTTCCCTGTCAGGCCCCAATGTGGCATACCAGCACTGCAGCCTGGAGGAGGTACCACAGATCAAGAGACATGTCCAGGGCACCTGGGAACCAGCCAGTAAAAAACCTCAACAGCTTCAGTCTGGGATCCTTGACCATAGTAACAAAAATCCCTGGGACCCCAGGTATGAATTCAGACTATTGAGCTGCTTAAGGCAGCAAAGTCATCAAAAGGATTACCCCTCATTAGCACCCAAACTGCTAGGTTACACTTATTAGGAGGCATATGTCCCCAGGAACAGCAGATCACTCCTTCGGATAACGCTAGCAGTTTGCACAGAAGGTGAGCTGCTGTTAGTGGCACAATTTAAATACCTGGGGAAAAAAATTAAAACCTTCCTCATGTTATAAAACAACCCATGCACTTAGGGGCCATCTGAGAAAACCACTGAGAAGCAGCTCTGATCAGACAGGCCAGATGAGCTGGTCGTTCTGCCTCCCGCACGTGTCAGAGGACAGTAATATAAATCATGGCATCCTAGAGGAGGAGCTCAAGTTTGTAATCCCCTCCAGCCGGGATCAAAGTGATATGTGGGGCTGCTAATACAAAATGCTGTAAATACATATTCTACCCTATGATCTTTCAGGCTCACTTCAGAGCACAACCTCCTGGTCTTCCTGAGGCTCTTCCTTATCCAAGCGCCTACAGATAGATGAGCTGCTGAACTGAGCAACTGAGGGCATCCGTTGCTGCCATTAACACATTTTAATGAAACCCATTTTATTAATATTTTCACATATTTAAAGTAATTCATCTGGACTCAAAACTGTCCGCATAAATTCTCTGTGACTACACTACTTACATTCTAATTCTCCCATTTCTGCAGAGCGAAATCACTCCTACCTTCTGCTATGTCCTGGAGCTGAATAGACAGTGATAACTTTCCATGGGGTAGATAATTAAATTAAATCCATTCAATTCCAGAAGTTCTCACAATTCAGAGGGAGCAAGTCTTTGTCTGCTAAACTCTCAAGGTTTCTAACAAAGGGCCTAATATAACTTTATATAACTTTATATAATTTGTATAATAACAAGTATATGAAAATTGTATAGGATTTTTCCGTAAGAGCAGCATCCTGCATTGAGAGAAAACATCTTATTATAAACGCATCCTCTGAAGCACTCTAACCCTCTAAAAATACAGCCTAAGAGTGAAGTCACACTGTATTAAGCACTGTAGTATTCTATTTTATACAGTTCTTATGCAATCCCATTAACCAGATGCCTTACACAGTGCCCCCTAAGGATTCAAGTGTCCTTTAAGTCACCCTCTCACCAGTGGAGAACCACACACAAGTGGAATTGGGGGTGGATTTGGATTAGGTTCTCTGCATAAGTGGATTTTATACAGCTGCCCATTGCTACAGGTTAATATCAGAGATGGAAGGCCAAACACCTCCACTGTGCGTGGCAGGGAAAGGCTGCAGGATTTGCATTTCAGAGTGACCCACAAAAAATCATGAGGAGTTGAGCCCCAGGAGCACTGCTGCTGAGCACAGCCCTTAGCCTGCAGCTTTTGGAAGATGTTACGATGGCTTAGAGACATTTGGACGTGAGGCTTGAGGCCTTGGCCTGGCCAGATAGTACCTAGGAGAACTAACACAGGATAAAAGCAAGTTCCTCTTCCAAATACCTTCTGACGCATATAGTTACTATGTGGGAAGGGAAGACAAACTCAAAAGGTGAGCTGTGAAAGGAAGGTCACGTAACATATGAAGACCAGGGGTTACACCTTGATCCCTTCCTGCTGGCTAGGAAGGCCCTTGGAGAAGACTGTTGTTAAAGGGGGTATGATACTACAAGTCCAATGGCCAGGAGGTTTTGCTTGGGCAAATCTCAACTGGCAAGGGATGTCTGTGGACAGCGAATGAGATGTGGCTGGTCTCCAACAGGCATACTCTAGCTCTTCAGGAAGTCTGTAGGATTTGCAAGTCCCACCCGGTATCCAAATCAAGCTTAATAAAAGTCACAGCTCTAAGGATTGGAAGGTCAGACTCAAGCCCAGCAAATTGGTGAGAAAAGAGTCTTAAATCAGCATAACAGCAACTAAGGACAGCTATGATTATTTATTGTAACACATGAGTAGATCTGTAATACATCCTCTCCTCTACACAAAATTAATTCTCAGATTATCACCAGAAAACCGTTTTAAAAAGAAGTCATATAGAGCACTCAGTCTTAATGCATGAGTTTCAAAAATCTAAACAATGTGGAAGTGGCTTTCTCCATCCTCTTCTCTGACAAACATAACGTTTCTGTTTAAACACTGGGAGAAGCCATTCTGTTTAGTTAATCCTGATCTGTTGAAGAAAATATAGTAAATCAACACCTGTCACTTTTTAGTAATTCCTTAGAGTGAACAGCCTTTGCAATGGATTTTCTCTGGCAAGAAACGTAACAGAAAGGGATTGTGGTAAATGAAGGAATTCTGTAGAAAAACCACTCCCAATTTAAAGCAGATAATGAGCACAAGAGCTAGTGTGGAAGCAATTAATTCTAATCACTTATGAGACAATAAAATTTAATTATGGGGTTTTTGAAAACGAAAAACCCAACAATTATTGTTAATAGGCTTTTCTTGATGGCAGATAGCGAACAGAATTTGTTGAGGCTGTTTTTCCTGCAGTTAATTTTAAAAAAAAAAAAAAAAATCAGCTTTTAGTTAAGGATGCCTAGGCTTACACTAATATACGAAACAGTGCTATTGCACTAAGTTTAGATCCCACAGGACAGAAATGCAATCTTTGAGGAACTCTTGGATATGCTTTTATATAATTGGCATTCTCCTCTCTGATGAGGTCTCAGATCTTTATTATCTGTTCAGAGGTATTTTAATCTCAGAACAACTGGATGTCTCCAGCTTCATTTCAGGTACATTCATGCTAGCAAGAACAGAAACTGCAAGTGGTTCTTTTGTCATGCCCTCATTTAGGTGCTGCGGGAGAGCTCTAGTTGGGGAGTAACAGCGGTGGTAACACAGACCACAGCACAACCAGGTGACTCCTGCTCTGTGCTGATGTGGCTGTGGCCCACATCCACTCTTCTCCTGCACCAGCTGCTGCTGTGATTTCAAACAGAAAATTAACTACTTCCCTTCCAGACCAGCAACACATCTCATCCAGCTTGAACTACAGGAGAAGAGCATGAGGATGGAGAAGGACCATCAGTTAAATTCTGGTATTTCTCATTTTGATGCTCTGCTCATATGCTTCTCTCCCAGCTAGCTACAGAGCATGACTTCTCTTGCACTTGAAATAGCTTCCAGCCCTTTCAAAGTATAACAACCTCTGAGGCTATCGTATCTACCAGAAATGAATTAAAAGCGTTTACTAACAAATGTGCTAACAAATCTGGAATTTGCCCAGTGACTTAAATGTCAATCCTTCTTCCCCTGTACTCTCTATCTTTGCCCTTTGAGGCCTGTGCCTAAGTGCCCTTAGGAGACTGTATTTTCTCCCTCTGGTTTGCACAGTGTTCGGATGGTGAATGGCATTACCATACTATATGCTACTGATGTCCATGATAACGTGGGCATCTGCCTCCCCCTCACCGCTACTACAGGACTTCTTTGCTTACCTGTGCCAAGCTCTAACAGCCATGTTTTGTTGTCCATATGAAAACTGCATAGCAGAGGCTCCCCATGAGATACTATTGCTGAGGCACCACGTGCTTGGATATCCCAATCAGATATAAATGATACAGCATTTCTGAGACCTTCAGTTCAGGATCAACAGTTCAGGCTAAGCTGCAAAATAGATAAATATTGGTACCTTTATAGCTGTTGGGAGAGCACTACAAAATATTTCAATGCTTATTTCAGGATATACTGAGAACTCAGAGCCACTGGCAGTAAGAACACATTACTTGCTTTCAGCTGGCCACATCAACGCATTCAGAATTTGACTAAAGGCTCAGGTTTGACCCTCAACAAAGGTTGCATTTGGACTGCTTCACCTCCACCATCCTGTCTCCCATGAATCATGAAAGGCAGTAAACACTTCAACCCATGCCCCATAATGCTTAGTCAGAACATAACCCACTTTGCTAAGAGTTGTTCCAAGTGCTTCTGTCATAAGGGGATGGATTGTAACGCCTCTCAAAGGCAGTGAATAGCAGAGGGCCATTTTAAGCTATAATGAGGTCTCATTACTACAAGAGATCTTGAAGGACAAGAGCTTGGCAGCATTTAGTAATGCTCAGGAAGTCAGAAAAAAGAACAAGATTGTCTAGAACTGGAAGAGCAAATGTTTTTCCTGAAAAGGCACCTGATTCTCTATGATGAGTATCTTGGGCAATCATTTACACCAGAGGCTAAAAGCAGTGTAAAATCAGTGCAGCAACATTATGCTGGCTTTGCACTAGTGTAAGCAACTCTGTAGAGACTGACAAAAAAACAACACATCCATGGAGTTTAAGAAACTTCATGGTATAGGAGTAAAAAATGAACCTTTAATAATAAGAAACTTTCCATGGGAGAATGAACTGTGCCAGAACTACAAACTCCTGGCACTCCTTGCAGCTCCCTGTAAAACAGCTGCACTTGCTACTCTTGGATCCTGTCTTAGATGATCCGGAGCATTCATCCAAGATTATGGTAATCCCAAAGCACTAGCATTACTCCCTAGCAATTATTCATCTTTTCCCCAAAGTACATTATCATAAAGCTTGAACATAATTTGCTACAAATGCTTTTGTCTGTCAGATTCATCTATACAAACTTCCCTGAGTTAAAAGAGTTTATCTCAACTGGTATTATCAGTCTGCAGAATTCAATATATTTTAATTACGAGGATGAGTGAGAGTTTAGCCTACCTAGTTAATGACAAAATATCATGTTCTCCATTTAATTAGGAAACATTAAAAGGTTCATATTTAAATTCCCTTCATTGTAAGGGCAAAACAAATGTTACAGCGCAACTAGATTATTCCCTATAAATTTCATTATGCAGTGTTAGACACTGAGATGCAGAAGGAAGAAAAACAGAGGCTTTGCGTACTATTTGGCAGCTGACTGTTGTAGCATAGCAGATTTCAGTGTCCTGCAGATGGCTATAGCAGTAGCATTCATATGCTTCATAAGGCACGGCAGCACCTCCTGTCCTTGCAGAGATGACGACACTAATTATGTCTGCTGAAAGCTTCCCAAGGTCCAGGGCTTCTCTGGCTACAATTTGGTGTTATAAACACTCCCCACAAAAGGAGGCAGAGTTGCTCTCTCCTTTTACCACCTCTTCCTGGCTGTTGCATGAGCCCACCCTCCTGCTAGTGGTTGTTTGCATCTGAGTGGGATACGGGCAGCAGGTGTGCATTGAGGCACTGGTATTCCACGTGCACTGCAGTTGTGGGGTTTAGTATTGTGCTAACTTCCAATCCCTTCCCTACTTTTATGGATCACTTTATAATAGAGAGGTGCTAAGCTCCCAGCCAGACTCCTAGATGCCTCTGATGCAAGCACAGAGAACCAAAGCACAAATGGGCTTTTTAAAACTTGAGAGTGCCAGATATACTTGGTACGTGGGGGAAGGAAAAGGAGATGCCTTACAGGCTGGTGGCAACAACCAGCCTGGGAAAACCCAGTGACCTGCAAGCCAAACAAGACTTATTTCTCTGCTCACTGCCAAGAGCTCTTGCAGGTCATGGAGTCTTTCCTACTTGGCTGCTACTTAGGACTTTCAGAAACCTGAGTTTGACTCTTTCAAATGGTCTCAGAGCAGAGAGGTTTCTTAAAGCTTTTCAGTGTTTTTTTTTCACTTATATAAAGCATATGATTTCATCTCACTGTGTTTTAAGATCTCTACCAGGAAAGCAGAAAGTGGTAGAAATAAATTGTCCTCGCTCTCTTACGTTCTTTTCTTCATGCTTTCAACATACTGAACTACCATTGCCTTTCTAGTAACCTCTGCAGGGGCTGCCTGAGCAATCTCCACGTGATTTAAATGGTGCTAACTGCAGAAGAGTAAATCTGGGAAGGTGATCAACTGGATAAAGAGCCTGACCTCAATATTCAGTAGTGCCTCCAGGGAAATCAAGCCTCCAGAGCTTCCCAGCACTTGGCACGCGTGGAGAGCTGTGGCTCCAGAGTGTGGCTCAGCAGTCTGACTACTAAGAAAAAAAAAATCTCTGTTACTAAAAATTAGGTCCCTTCATATTTCATCATGGCCCTTGCCACCTTTTCTTGTGCTTATCTCAAAAGTTGTGCTTTGTACTGTCTCTTATATCTTCATGTGTCTCTTTATCAGCCCCCTCTTAAGACAGTAAAAAAAGAATAAAATTATTTGACTGTGTGTAGATTAGCAAATTTCTTGCTTTGAATAGCATCCTCTTTCATCTGTCATTGTCACCCTCCCCAAGATTAATAAGAAAAATACATTTATAAGGCAGAGTTGAAAGCAGAGATGAGCTTGGTACAAAGGATACCAATGTTAACTTTTTTTTTTTTTTTTAAGATCTGCATTAATCCCAACAGCTGTGGATACTTAAAAATCTTTTCCTATAGTGTCCGCACTTTCATTACACAAAGAAGAATATCATATTGAGAAACCAATTCAGCCCATAGTCAGTGTTTGCACAAGGTAGACTGGGGGATTGTTTCTTGGCTCCTTCTGACCATGACAGGAGTTAGAGTTTCATCTTGCATCAGTCAGAGCAAAAAGAACTTTTTTTCTTCAAAAGGGGAAGGGAAGAAGACACCAAAAGCAGTTGGAGGAAAAGACAGCGCAGGGGACAGTGTATATTACGGACAGGTCTGATTAAGTGTGGAGGGACATTAGTGTCACCTGCTCCAGAGGAGTGGGGAAGGGACCAGTGTTTAGCACCAGCAGCAAACATAACACTACTGCTTAATTACAGAGTACTCAGTATATATTCAGCCCTGGTGTGTTTTTCAACTAAATTCCACTCCGATTGTATGAGAGTCTGTGGACATCAAAGAAGCTGTGGTTTAAGTACCTGCAGCTGCTGCAATAGGTAACAATGGGAATGTACAGATACATGTACATACAGATACACACACACTGTTAGCTATTTGGCAGGAGCACTGTTTAAGAAAGTTGAATTAAAAACAGTACAGGTTTTCCCATTTTCTGAGAACGGCAGCCCCTTCTTTGAAGCTCCCATCTCTTCGCTGTTTCTTAGCCCGCTGCTCTATCATCTGGCTCCTCACTTACGTTTCACACGTCCCTCCTGGGGGATCAGGGCTTCTCTTGTGTACATGCAGCTGAAGAGAAAGAGCATTTACTTTGTCCTGCTGCTCTTTTCCCACCACCTCCTCACCTCTGAGGCATACAGCAGCTCCAAATTAAATGATACATTCACTCTCAAACATAAGAATGATGGTATCCTAACAGACTAGTGTTCATCAGTGCTTAAAAAAAAAAAAAAAAAAAAAAAGAAAAAAAAGGTAATAAAAAAAGCAGGGTAGAATCCAGGCCACGTAGAATTTAAGAATGAGTAGGTGTCACAATCCAGGACATTTATTTAATTTTCAGCTCATGGGAGATGTGACAAAATAGAAGAGGAAGAACAAGAGTATACACATTTTTTAAGATGTCACTTTGTTCACTACTAGAGGTAAGAGCAGGGTGGGAGGATGTGAGATGGCACCAGTTGTTAATGGGATTTTTGCCACCAAAAAAAACATGTGCAGGATGCAGTTAGAGTGCTGCTTCATTAACCACTATTAGTCATCCATTTCACAACTGAATGGGGGAACACTTGATGGCTTCAGGCTCTTCTGGAGTTTTGTTTGTTTGATTTTTTCTTTGTTGTTTTGTTGGGGTTTTTTAATATCATCTCTTCTCTAAAAGCTCTCCCTATGCCCAGCAGGCAGCATTGTGTTCATCAAAAAAGTTGGTACTGAAGAAATGCCCATGACAAGAGCACTTGGGATGTCAAAGAGATCAGAAATAAAATCCACACCTAGTTCAAAATTTGGTCTTGGCAGTTAGCACCAATTGTTCAGAGTCCAGTGGTACCCAAAGGCATCACAGCCTCTGCTCACTCCTTTGCACTTTTCAATCACAACTCTCATCAGATTTTATATCCCTCATGAAATGTTTTAGCATTAATTTTAAAACCCTAGACTATCTACCCACCCTTATTCCCCCTCTACACTCAAAGCTTCTTGGGACACAAGAAGGGGACTTCAGAGCACATGGAAGAAGCAGCCTACGTTTGCCCATCTCCTCAACACAGCCCAAAGTGCATTACTTTCAGTGTTGATAGCTTCAGAAACAGTGCTTCTGGGTGGTACCCAGCTCCACCACCACATATCTAGCACCAGCTGGCAGTGGTATTGGGGGATACATAAGAGGTAGGTAACAACAGGCTAGCAGTGTCCTGGGTCCGGCGTCTCAGGCAGAGAGAACATGGCTAGAAGAAAATGCTCCATTTTAGCTTAGTCTAGCAAGTATCAGAGAAGTTGTCCAACTTTGAATCTTCCTGACTCCAGGGTGTGCTATGTACATCCTGCAACACAGGGGAGAAAAAGACAGATGCACATGTTCCTTAGCCAGTAAACGTTTAAAGGCAGGCACTATATATGCTGCAGGACGCAGAGCCATTGGTCATAGAGCTGCTGAAGGCTCTTGCCAAGCAAACAGCAAGTGATAACATGCCCCATGTGGCACAGTGGGTGTCTGCTCCGTGGAAAGCATGTGCAGGTGTTGCCAGAGCTGAAAAAGCAGCAGAGAAGGCTGGAGCGAAAGTGAAGGGGTTCATTTAATTGGGAGGGGTAAAGCACTACAACACTTTCACCTTGTTTTGAAAGGATTCAATTTTAATGCCCACAATCACGGCACAAAACGCTGGACAGCAACATACAGAAGTCTTTGGGGAGTTCTCCACTTTTGAAGCCAGACGCAAAGCTGAGACAGAGCCTTTAGGATACAGGGACAGCCACCTGAATTCAGAATGTTCAACCAGAATTTAAAAGAAAAATAAAAACAATAATAGCCTGAAGGACTAAGCAGAACTTGGAAGAAATTCTAGAACACACACATACAGCCTTCCTCTCCCACCAAATCTACAGGTTGAAGAAGATGATTCTTGGCCAGGGTTAAAAAGCAAACAAAAAGTAGGTGCATCATGCTGTCAAGCTGTTGCAGGAAATCGTGGTGAATTCACGTTCATCTGTCATTAAAGAGCTCCTCTGTGGTATCATCGGGGGGATCATCAGATGTTTAATTGTTACATAAAGTCATAAAATCCTCAGTGATCAGCAATGGAAACCTACGTGGCTTTCTGTGGGAGTTTGAGGCCAGGATCTGGTAGTCCAGCATGAGAACAGCTGGAAGTATGGACCCAAGGAAGGCATTTCTAAGGATGAGCAGGCGGCTTGGTTATGAAAAGAAGGAACAACCCCCATGTAGGATCACTCATAACTCCCTCCATCTCTGCTGTGGTGGTGTCTGAATCTACCCATCTAGTAAGTAATTAACATTTGATCCTATGTGGAAGTGGGGAGAAGATGGCTTTCCAATGAGCCTTCAGAAGTATTGTCTAGGAATTTGTGTGAGTTAGAAGAACAATCAGTGCAGATGTTATCAACTACATGGAAAGATGGTTAGGTGGGTGATCTGAGATCCCCTCTCTTTTGTGGTGCCAGAAGCAGTAAGATTGCAGGTTGGAGGTAGTTCTTCTATGCAGTGTTTCCATTGTCAGACTGTCTGTAGTGGAAGAGACTCTTGGAGTCCAATTTCCCAGAGTATTTGACAGCTTCAGCAAAAAGTTTTGTCACCTGTCAATATAAAGCAGAGGAAGACTGAGCATTGCAAAGCCTTCTGCAGAAGGCTGAATAGTAGAGCAGGCTCCACACTTTCTACCCTCACACCCTGAAACTACCCTCTGCAGGTCCAGCCCTTGAGTCCATCCAAGTCAATACCAATTTCAAGGTGACTGTGCCTGGGTGTTGGCTCCAGCCCTCTAGAGCCCGCCTGTCCAGCTGGAGAGATGCGGAGCTGCTGGGCTGCTTTGGCAAGACAGCTCTGTCCGCGGAGAGCTGTTGCTTCCCTCTATGGCCCAAGCCTTTATGAGAACACGGGGTTGTTTCCCTCTCTCATTCTCAGAGATTAAAACTCTTCAATCAAAAGGGTTCAATGAAATGCATCAAGCAGGTGTGGTTATAGATTTTGGACGGAGACCCCTGTTCTGGTTGTCAGTGTGTGTTTCGCTAGTAGGCAAAGGACGGGTCTTCAATTTCCCATTCCTGCTAATCATGTTTGGCATCATCCTATGAACTTACAGCTTGGCATTCTCTCTGTTCCCCACTCACTCCAATCACAGCAGAAGATTTTGCACAGCTGGACACCAGTTTAAGTCACTGGGTTTCATATCGGCGCCCACGGAAATCAATGGGGGAATTTGGCCGCTGTGCTTACTGAGAGCCAGATGAGGCTCTTCTGTGACAGTTGAAGCCACTTGCAAAGGAAGTCAAGGTACTGCTGGCAGCAGGAGTCCCACTTTGCATTACCAAATATCTCTTCCCCTATCAGTATGTGAAAGGGTCTGTCAGGAGCTACAAATGCATAATGACTGGCAACTGGGGACTACAACAAGACAGGCAGCAATTCCACTTGGATGGCACTTTGGAACTGGATTGCCCCAAGGATCATTCAAGAAAGCCCAGCAAGATCCTGCTGTAAGGCTTAAGGACTGTACTGGAAAAACATCCCACTAAAAAACTGTTCCCATGCGTAATTTAAACATGTTACAGACAATCCTGTGCAAGAAGTTTGCTCTGAAGTAAAAATGATACAGCAAAAACTTCAGCTGCGGTACAGGACTTAAATTTTTTTTGTTTTTACTTCTTTATTTTTTGTTGTTGTTTTACTTGGACCAATGTTATTTCTTACTGTAGCAAAAAGATAATACATTCAAACAATTGTGTTGCCATGATTTTCAGGCATACTATTATCTGTCAGAGATAACAAGGGTCCAAACACCGGAATTTAAGGTCATAAGTGCTTGAAAGCTCTGTAGGCTCTTGTGGCTAAGAGGAGAAAGAACAACATAGGAAGTACCTGGAAATTAGTGAGCAGAGCAATCCCACTGTCAATAGCCATCCTCCGGATCACATAATTGTCATGGACAAACTTGGTGTTGCTGTTAGGCAGGTTAATCACCAGATCTATTTTCCCCTCCCTTACCAGCCTGAAGGGACAACGCACAAGACAGTATCACAGTGTGTCTTGCTTAATGAAAATCCATGATGAATAGCACAGGCATGCAGGTAAAGAACACTGAAAATTTTCATTTGAGTTTAGTCTTGCATCTCAAGAAAGGAGGTTTGAGGGGTTAAGTCACTAAGCTGCCACTCAGGAATTTGGGTTTTATTTCTGTTCTACTCAGTGATGCAAAGCAATATTCAGCCTTCATACAGCTCAGCACAAGTCTGTTACAGGCATGACCGCCTGTCATTAAAGGCTAAATATTCAGATCCCATGTATTGTTGCATGAAAATGTAACATGGAACAATACATCCAAACCATATTTAATAGAACTGTTCAGTGAGATGATCATTACATAAGCTGAAAACTCCCTGCTGTGGCAATTCCAGACAGAATCAGATAAAAGAAAATTTTTTGATTGAATTCAAACTCCCATCAAGTCATTATCATTGATCTCAACAGGGCCAGCAATTTGCCCCTTGTATTTGCTGTCCTGGACATTAACACAAATTTGACAAGGCAAGTATTACTCTTACCTCTTGACCGGAGGGAGGCTTGGACTCCGGCTTTCCTGCAATGGCCATGCCACAGGATTTGCTGGGATACCATTCGCATTGAGCCAATCTGAGGTTGCTTCTGTGGCATAAAGCTGTTAAAGGAAAAAAAGGTTACTTACTGTGTGCTTCACAGTACCGAAACTTTTCGTTTAACTCATGTGGATCTGACCCAACCCCCAGCCTGGTTGTCAGAGCTGACTTGGGAGGGATTTCTTTCCCAACTTTCTGCTACCTGTGATTCACTGGTAGATGACAGCCAAGGAATGGTAGTAACTCATCCAGAAGCAGTTAAATGGCTTAGGAAAACCTAAATCCCTCTGACTTTCAACAGGGCTTAAGTTCAATCACTTACAAATGGTTTTTTGCCTTTTTTTTTTTGTCTAGCATTAAGTTTTGAAAGGGAGAACTGTAAACCCAGTAGTTACGCTAATGCTGCTGAGGAATAGTAATTAAATACTTAGTACTAAAAAGGTCTCACCAATCTTCTGGGGCTGTGTTGTTAGTTATCTTTCAGTAGGGATATGGATGCAAAATGATGCAGAAGAGTTACAAGAGGAGTGTAAACACCACAGATTTCATGTCTGCGGCTTGCAAATATCACTGAAGATGAAGCACTGTGAAGGCCTTCTCCATACAACATGCTTCCCCTTCCTCTTGTCATATGTGGCATCCTGCTGACATTTTTGTTTCTTAGAGAACTTAGAGGAATGTATAATGTGACATCAGGGCTGCAGGCTGATAGCAGAGGCAGGGTTGTTCTTGCCCTCCTGACAGTCCCATATGTTCAATTAAACAATCATGAAAACTTTTAGTTGGGTGATACCTGCTGACTTTATGGAACACTCGGCTAAAAATCCCTGTTGTGCTTCAAAAATATCATTTCTTTCTTTATCTCCAAATAAACTCCAACATTCTCCATTCCTGTACCAGGCTGAGTATACTTCAGATTTTGAAAACTCCCTACCTCTAAATAACTGAAACCACCTACCTTAAAACCCTCCTCACGCAGTAGTTCAGCTATGCTGAGGAATCTGGGGCGGAAGGACTTCTGAAAGGACATTTATTAGATACAGCATCAAAATGAGGATTTAGAAACAGTGTTTTGTTGGGCAACACGAAGCTCCTGCAGACTGTGCTAAGAGGCAAACACACCTTTGTGTGCTAAGAGTATATGTGTGTGCAGAAATGTCCGCATATGCAGTGTCAAGAAAACTGTCTGTATCGCGAACGCCAAGTCACTTCCAGCCAAGACAGATTTTGTTACAACGCCGGATTAAGTGTTGCCATACTAAGTTTGACTGCAACTACAGAAGATTTACTACTGCATGTTAAATGTTTGGGCACTTGCCTTTTCAAATACACCAACTACAGTCTCCTCTGCTCTTAATTATAGATCTTTTCAATCATTGCTCAAACATTTGGCCTTCTCTTCTGGCAGATAACGTATATGGACAGGCTTCAGGCTGCCTTTGGAGGCTCTGTTTGCAAATTCACAGGAAGAAGAGTCTATGTATACATGAGTTCATTTCTAACTCAAATGGGCATGTAGAAATGTAAAACATAAAACCACTCCGGAGACTGGGACACCCTATTCCCATGAGGACCTGAATGCCCAGGTACTCAGGGCACCTTTGAAAGACTCTCTCATAATGCACACCCAGGTCAAGCATAGTTTAGAAGTGAAGATAAGAGGACCTCCTGTAGACATCTACACTTGAACAAGCCATTTTAGAGCAACAGGTGAGTGAAAATTTGTTCCCAGCATAACTTTCTTCAGGATGTTGAAGGTACAGCAATGCAAAGATCAGATGCAATACACGCTCTTCTCCCTGCCAAGGCAGGCCAAACCTTGCTCTTAACCTTAGTCTGGTGTAGCCATTTGCAAGTAAGATTATTGCAAGTTCCCTTGTCCCTGCTAGAGCCACAGATAGCTTAAACTTTAAGGGTGAGAGAGCAATATTATAAAGAGTAAATGACTTCCTATGAAGAAAAGGAGTCAACAGGGGTTTTTTGAGCACTCTGGAGAGAACCTTATTCTGAAAGCCATCTCATTCTGTACACTAACTGGAAAATATAAATATACAATGTGACAGGGTTGGCAGCTTCCCAGTCAGAGAGAACGGTTCTGCCTTCTGGTCAGGGGGGTTGGCTTTCACAACAGTATTATAAACTTCTATCAAACATGTACTGAACACTTGTGACACATAAAACAGCCTCTCCATGAAAAGAAATTACAGCTGTCAGCTTGCATTGGAGCAGCCTCAGATTTACAAGCTGGCTGAAAGAACCTGTGTAAGAAACCATTAGTTACTAAAGGTGAAAAGTACAAGCAGATTTATTTAGTGGAAGATATTTATTGTAGGAGAATTGTATTCTTTTCCCTTTATCAGTAAAGTTCTATTTCTTATAATCTCACTCTCATGTTTGCTAGCATTCCTTGCTATTTGTAAAGGGCTACATCCACAGTTAATGCAATACAGCTACATCAGTTCTCACTAAGATCCAGCTCAAAACGAAGCCAGCTCATCTCCTGTGATAATCTTGAATTCTGTACCCAAATCCACTGTGGAGCATGCAAAAATTCTAGTACACAAGGAACCGAGGCAGAAGGTTACCTTGAAACAACAGACTTGGAGTGCTGGGATTTAAAAATAAAATACTCCATCAATGCCTTCCGCATCTCATGGTCACCAGCACAGATGTAAGACAGATGCACTCCATCCCAGAGATATCACTGAATAGCCCAATCAGGAAAGAAAATAAAATGAGCTTTTCAACTCCTCTTGCATAAGATATAAATTATTTAATGGCAGACTCAGGGTTTCAGCGTCATAGATTGCTCCGAATTGTGAAAAGAGGTCAGATTACCAGCTTGCATAAACTGGCAGAGATTCATTTGTCTAACAAGAAAGCCATACTCTGTTTCCCCTGGGAGAGCATCAGCCCTTTAAAATCCTGGGGAATCTCGACCTGTACAGTGTCAGAGTGCTCACAACGTTAGAACAATCAGGGCAGCTCGCAGTCGCAGCTGGCTGCCCAACCTGCCTTGTGCTGTCCCACAAATACCAAGGACTGCTCCCCTGTTTGACCTTGAGGATGATTACTTTGTTAGCAACGTTTCTGCCTGGCCGTAGTAGGATTACCACTGGAACTGCAACCTGTAAGTACACCAACATGAAAGCCCCTCAGCAAGGCTGTGTGCATTACCTGGGCATATTGGGACCGGTTTGGACTGCAGATAGCAGCACAGCCATTTGACTCTTGATTTGCAAAATATCCCAGAGTGGAACTTTTGCAAGAAAACTATGATCTCCCTCTCTACTATTGTTAACTACATCTATTTGACTTTCAGCTTCAAGAAGGCAGCCTCCTCTCACCTCAACACAATTAACAGCAATAGCATAAAGGTGCAGTATACCAAATAACCTAAATATGTTGAGCCTAGATACTTTTGAGGGAAGCAGAATTCAAGACCATTTTGCCTCTTATTTATCTCTCTGCGAGAGCTAGAAGTCCAGTCTAAAAATCAGAGCAAGCCACTAGTCCTGAAGCCTCCCAAAGTGGGGTATGTTTTGAGTTCACCATCCACTGCTGATGAAACATAGCATCTTCCCCAGAGACAACCAAGTGGGCTGGTGTATGTGCTCCTGACAAGAAGCAGCCCCGAGTGCACCAGAACAGTTGGCAGAAACCATCCTGCAGTTTGAAACCCAGGGCTCTGGGGAGGGACCTCAACCCCCTTGCACCCCTCACAGAAATGAGATTTAAACATTGTGATTGTGGAGAGGGGTGACCTGGCATCTGCCCTTCTGGGCCTGTATTTCCCCTCTGAGGATACACTGACAACCTTGCCAGTTTGAGGTAGGTGACCTCATGTTTGCGATTAAAACGAGAACAACGCTGCTGGTGTTCACAGCCCGCCTTATAAACTCAATCCTTGTGCTCCTTGCTCCTGCAGTGAGGGGCTCCCCTTTCCTCCAGCCTGTAATTCTCAGGGAAGACTACTCACAGCCTACACACCAGGTCTAGGTCAGCATTTCAACCTTTTCTTCTTACAAGGCTTTATTTCCCCTCTCTTTCAACATGGACCATTGAAAAGTAGGTAGGTGACAATCTCCTGGGTGGTGAGGGAGCAATATGTGGTTCTCAGCATTAACTTTACACTTCTTGTTTTGGAGGTTAATTATATAAGAAATATGCGGAGTTGACTAGAGAGCTTTAAGCGATTGATCTGTTGTTTTCAAGTTTCTTTTGCAAGAAAATGAACTGTAAACCACTCATTAAAAAGGACAGAATCTTGTTACTTTGAAAATGTTTGGGGGGGTTGAGCTTTCGGGGTTGTTTTATCTTTTTTTTTTTTTTTTTCCCCTTCTTTTTTTCCTTAAGACCTTTGTACAAAGAACATTTGGCTCAGTTTAACAGATACTGACACAGAACCTACATAAATGCTTTCTATAGCTAAAATTACTCTTTGCTGCCTGTTCCCTTTCAGCTGCTATCAGGAAAATAGGCTTAAATTTTAAACACTGGGCTCTCTCCTTTTTTCTTCTCCTGGATTTTCTTTTCCCCCTTTTTAAATGCTGTTTTAAAATCTGCAGTGATTAGATATACAGTAGACATACAGTACCAACCACCCAGAGTTTCATACTCAACTTTTAAACTTTACCTAGGTAGCAAGCAAAGACTTTTCTGCTAATTTGAGGTAAGTCAGAGCAACAGCTTCAATCCATAGATGTGTGTATATATGTGTATATTTAAGGACTAAGCAGTAAGCTGTGTTAGCAGAAGTCATGTTCCTTTCTGGCCACATTTCACACACTTCCTTCACATCCTCTGCTGTCAAAGACAGCCCAACATTTTTCACATCTCAGTTGTCTGACAGGAAAATTCATCTATTCTATTTTTTTTTGTTGTTGTTTTATTGGCTTTATGCAATCATGTAGGGCATAAGCTTATTACAAGCACAACAGGGAAACGGCAGGAGGCAATCACTTGTCTTTATGGGACCCAGAATGTTCTAGTTGCAGTGGAAATTTCTGAATTTTTTTGAGGAACATACATCTCAAAGTTTACAAGTGTATCTGACTTCAGCACCTCCTGCAGTTGGTAGTTATGATGTGATAAAGAACCAACACTTTTTGCTTTTCTGCCTAGCTACCCTTTCACCCTGAAATGCACATCCTCCTTACTGATACAGAACTGTGAAAGGTGCAGGGTTTTTCCCTAAGGCAAACCCATTGGGAACTCTCTCATGTAAAGGCTCTTTGCAGAAGCCATTGCACTGGAGAACATTCCCATAATGACACCATTTAAACTTTCTGTCACATATAGCAACTTTGAGGGATGCTGACAGCAAGAGATGAAACCCTAAAGTCCAACCTCTAGTCTGGTATGGAATCACTGGACCTGCAGAATGTATGTCTGAGAGGCAGCCCCTAAGAGGAGAGAGCTCTGGCAAGATACAGAAACCAGAAACATTCCTACACTCCTACACAAATGTAATATTGCTTCTTCCTTTCTGAGCTACTTACTGCACACTGAAAGGCACTGCACGGTAGGGAACAACACTGGCCACACACCATCATCGGACAGGGAAAGGAACAACGGCAGCCGTGCCTCTAGGCAGCCAGGAGAGCAGGCTGCAGGGTGAAGACTGTTGTCCTTTAATCCCTCACCCCACTGCACTCAAGTATATTCCCATCATGACTCCAATGAGGAGAGGAACATGACAGTGCCATAACTGGTGAAGGTCTCATTGCCTGAGTGTGTTACACCAATAACTAGCCCCACAACACCCTAACAGCATCATGTTTTCTACACTATCGGGTGATGCTACAGCTCTGCCTAGAATGAAAGACATGCATCTATGGGGAAAGCTCAGCGGGTCTAGATTTTCAGTATGGAAACAGTCTCACCGTTTTGGGGGGCTGGAGGGGAACTGGCGTAAAAAAGGAGATGTACAGGTGAAGGGAATTTATATATTAGGATTGGAATGTGGCATTCCCAAGGTTCCCACTTGGGAGCAGCCTCCAAGTTCTAGATGGGATGTTTCTCTGAAATGATCGTCTATGGGTTTTGTTCCCTGCAGGAAGGTGGCTTCTAACTCTGATCCCAAGCCTCTGCTTACAGCAATTCTGGGAGTTTGCCCCAAGCAAACTTTTGCCTCCCAGTAAAAACTATCGGGAGCCAGAGGGAAAAAAAACAGGCCAGCCCTGGGGAATCCAGTAAAGATCTCTCCATGGTGTTTGTTCCTCACTGTCTTACTGCACTTCAAGATGGACTACAGAGAAACACATTTAAGCCATAAAGAAACAGGAATGAAAACAAAGCAAGAGGTAGGGAGTTCCTCTCTGTCAGTCTTTTCTCAGATTTGATTTTTACGACTCACCTGGATTCCAATCAAAATTCCTTCCTTAGGAAACGTAAACCCTGTGGCAAGCATAGCCTTCTGGAAAGCAGAGTACACATCCTCCCCGAAGCATGCAACCTGGGACAAGGCACAAAGAAGGTGGCATGAGGGGGAAAAAAACCAAAAACATCCCACAAACATTGCTTTAAAAAGAAACAGGAATTATTTTTTTAAATAGGCCTTTTTTACTTCTTCACGCAGAATCAGGCTGCTTTTGCATGGAGCCTGCAGGCGGGGGTGGGGGGAATAAATCAGAAAATCATTGCAGACAAATCTCATAATTTTAATGAAGCAATAACGAAGGAATAAGCAACGCTTTAGTTTCAAACAGCACACCAAGGAGTAACAACAATTGATTCTGCTGAGTTATGGGAATGCTGTACACCGCCTCTGCTCCAATGTTTGTGAGTGCACTGCAAATTGTTTAACATTATATAATGCTTAAATACCAGTGAGTGTTCTGCATGCAGACATGTTTCTCTCTGTCTATGCTGCAAATTGGGGTAAGACAGCACTTGTGCTGTCATGTACTTCTGGCATTTCTTGTGAAGATAAACTATGGTATATAAAGATGCTTTTCCATTAAAAGTCCACAGATATATGAAATTCAAGTAAAATATTAGTATGTACTTAGGAAAACAGCAAAGCAATCATGCCAATTCATAATCATTTATGTTATATAAACAAAAAACTTGATAAAGAAAGCAATAAAAATCATTTAGCAGTTTTCCATCATTCAGAACTGACTGTGGAGCTCTGTTGCTTACAGACTCATATGGTAATGATCTTCTGAAAGAACTAAACTGTGTTCCATACCAAAACTGGAATTCTGATAACAAAATGAGGAACGCATGAGCTTTTGTGAAAGTTAAAAATGATTAAAAAAACCCAACCCTCACTTATTCTGGTCAACCCCACACTTGTTGAAAAATGGACAAAAGCATAAACTGTCACAGATTTTTCTCTTTGAAATAACAAAACTACACACATATACAGATGGGATAAAGGGGCTGATTGAGAATTGCTCTCCCATTTTCCTCTTAAGGTACTTCCCATCACACAGTGAGCCCTCACGTTCATGGTCTCACTGTTACCATGGTGAGCAGAAACCAGTATTTCATGTAAGAAGAACAAATGATGATTTGCCAGATCTTCTGAAGTAAAAAAAGAACAACCAACCAAACAAAAATCCTGCAAGGGAAGGGATTAAAAAAAAGTCATGACAACTAGTATCTCAGCTTTTCTCTAACAGCTCATGCTTGAGCTTCTGTTCTACAGTGTATCTGGCCGAGGGGTTACGTATGTCCTGGACTTTCTAGGGTGGTGGTATGGTCAAATCAGCCAAAATACTCAAACGGATCCCTAGCACTGTGTCTTCTGCTGTTGGGAAACCATGACTTCCAGCAAAATACATCTCTGCCAGATAGATGTGACAAATTCCAGCCCAAATCAAGCTGTGTATGTGAAAAATGTCTTTGAGGAATAATTGAGCATTTTACCTAAAGCAAGTTATTATCCTTACACTTCACTCATAAGACAGACTTTCATAACTGTCACATTTTATGGCATTTGTGAATATGGATCTTTCCAACTCATAAAAGTTAATAATCCCTCCTTTATGACCAAGGTAATCTCTAACTCCATATAAAGCTCAGAAAAATAATTCTGGCCCTTAGTTACATTTTTATTCCCCCTTTTTTTTTTTTTTTGGAGGGGGTGGGGGAATGGCGCCTGTGTAGTCAATTTTGTTCTGAAAATAAGGAAGTCGCAAAAGTCACTTGGCTTTTTCTGCCCATTAACTACACTGAAAGGAAATCTTCTGCAATACTAATTTTCCACACATTATGAAGAATAAAAATAAAGTGATTCTGGAAAGATGTAGGAGACCTAAGGCTGTTCTTACCTTGTATCTGGATATAGTGATTTTTCATACTAAAATGATAAGTCTTCCCTAATGAAAACTTCTCATGTAGACATACCCAAGGTCATATCAAATGGAGCAGCTCAGGCTCTGCCACCTGTCTAGCTACGGTAGAGCCGAGTTAAGCCTAACCTAATTGCCTCAGTATTTAATCACTTCCCAAGTGGGCTTTCTAGACCAGAATAAGTTTCTTGCTACCACAACTCTTCTAGAAATAACAGAGCGTACAAGTTTAAAGATAGCTTGGTTATATCTACGGAAGCTATTGACAACTCAGCAATAACTCGTAAACAAACTTTGTTCTAGATGAGCTAGCATCTCTTCAAATGATTAGATAGAAACCTGTACCCTTTGAGGGGTGAGGGCTCCCAGCAGTGCTGAGCCTACACAGGAAGGGGAACAGCTCTGTGCCTTTCTAGTGTGCCGTGTGTTCACCAGTGGCATTTCAGCAGCACCTCGCAGCCCTGCTGTAGAAAGAGTGGGTAAAGTAGCCCTGTCTCCCCCTCATCCTACCAACAGTCATTACTGAAGCCATCACATTTTATTCATTCTTTCTTGCCTTTTGCACCTTGGGACATGCCTTGGTGGTTACCAGGCAACAATAAAAATATCACCACACATATTTGTTGCTTTTAAGTAACTAGCATGTTCCAAGACCAAAGGCTCATGACCTGGAGTCCTGATATTGCTATTCTGGCTTGTGTTGATGGGGGGGATTTGAAAGCTGTAAGCTCCTGTCTGTCTAGAAGCAGGTGATTCATAAAACGGGCTGACATGCCGAGAAGCTCCCAAAACCTGACACCTCTCAGATAAACTCATTTCAGGCTGTCACACCAACCAGGTCCAACTCAGGGAGCTGACATGCAGGTAAAGAGGGACATCCAGTGGCTGAATAAACTGGGTTTTCCAGGATAGTGTGTTTTCACAGCTAAGAAAGATGTTTTCAATTTTCTGAAGAAGCTACAGATGCCATCATGATTCAGGCAGTAATAAGATCACTTTCAAAGATTCATGATGTTTAAAGGCAACTTGGTTTAGAAAAAAAAAAAAAAAAAAGAGCAAATCTAAAAGATACCTCCCCAGTAGAGGCCATTTCACATCGGAGTACAGGGTCAGCATCTCTCAGCCGGGACCAAGAAAACATTGGGGCCTGGTGAAAAAAGGAGGGGAGAGAAAGAGAATGAAAATCTAATGGATCATTTTTAAAAAAAAAATTCCATCCAGTTACACTTGGTAGTGACAGAAAGAGACATACATTAATTAATCCAAAAAAAGGCACTAGTCAAGGCTGATAAGCAAAGGAGTACTTGGCAAATGAGTTCCCCCAGCATCTTGATGACAGACTGGAACAAATAAACATGTATTTCACCACTAAATCATTCTTCTAACTCTTGCAGTCCTGCTCACATTCTGATGGCAGATTTCTAATCTGTGGTAGTTCACCATCATGCTTGTTTTTAGGACACATTTTAAACCAGAAAGGCTGTGAAGCATAAAATTCATGAAAGAAGGAGAGATACTATCTGAAGCTAGTCAGTTTTTCTGAGAAAACTGTTCTCCAACAGAAATTTTTCATTCATAGCAATCAAATCATTCCACAAGAACGCACTCTTTTGGTGTAAACAAGATGAAACTTTGCAAATTATTTTCATATTTTCACTCTTTCCCCCCCAAAATACACACCTATAATTTTTTTTAATCTTTTATATGGAAATATCAAAACCCCTGATAATTATCATTATCTGAGGACTTAGATCATCGTGGTCTCTGAGTTCTCTTGTCTAATTTGATGTTAAAAAAAAAAAGGAAGAGAAAGAAACTCTCTGTTAGAGAGCCAATGACCACATGTGGCAAACATGGAAGAAATTTTCTGATAAGGAATAACTTCCCATAGGGCTTCTCCACATCTTAAACTATTAATGGCAATTGCATAAAGACAGCATGCTTGCTGCGTAAAAAATAATCTATTCTTAAATCCAAAGACATAATTCTGTTCTTAGAAGTCTCTGAGAGTAATGCTGCAGACAAGACAGCTGCTGTTTCATGACACCTAACAATGACCAACTAAAATGTGACACCATAAATTCATTGCAAAATGTTTCTCAAAAAATGTCACATGTCTTTGTGACTTCTAGATCTGTTTTGCTGCTTGTACAAGTAAAGAGAAGATTTCTACAGTGGCCAACTCTACAGTCTCAAGCTGAGATACAACAGTCAAGGTGGATTATTTTTAATGAGCATATTGTCTTGAAAGGTAACAAGCAACAAAGCTGTCTACTAGCTCCCTAACTTTTGTCTGCCATGAACATGAAAATGCTACAGCAGGAACATACTCTGGTACTGCAAATAAATCCTATTTAAAACTTAGTCAGACATGCTCTAAGCAGGATTTAATCTTCGTCAGGTCATGATACTTGTGTCACTCTGCAAGCAAACATGGCAAATATTTCAGCCACTGAAGCTGAAACAGTGCGACTCCAAACCCACAAAGGAGCAGCTACATTGAGAAAGAAGAGAGTTTCATACTATCTTTTCAGAGCATTTAAGAACTGCTAGAGAAACAAAATCCCATTTCCATGCAAATATTCCTAGCAATAAAAACGTAAGAGGACAAAAAATATGATGCATGAATAACAAGAATCAGGTTTAACTGGAATATTTTTCAAAGGTTAGTATTTCCAAAGGTATTAGTAGGTTATTATATCTGACAAATCCACACAGAACACAAGCAGCATAAAAGGCTTTGTAGTGAAGTTTTCAAGAATATAGTTGTGTATTCCTCTCTATAGCCAGCATTCCCAGGAGAGACAAAACTCTTGACAATTTAGCTAACAACAGTGCAGAAGCCCCAGGTCTAAATAATAGGAACTTGTAAAAATAAATAAGACTAACACAAATAAAAAAGGTCTCGGATTAGAATTTCAGATAATGCCTATCTGTGGCATCAGAATAAAATGTAAAGCTACTCCTAGACTGACTGGCTTGCCAATAACATGAGCTGGCTTGGGCCACAGATTTGGCTTGCATTTTAATAATTCTGAACATTTTCTTAGTAGAAAGATGTTAGATGTTTTCCATTTCCTCAATTTTCACTTGATATGGAAGCTATTAAAGCTTGTAAGTTTCTGTATAAACAATTCTCATTATCTGTTTTATTTTCTGCACTGCTGTTCTAGATTTTTAAGATTAGCAGTTTCAATTATTTTTTTTTCTTCCACTAAGCATTCAAAAATATCTACAGTATATTTTTGTATCTTGGGTGCTATATAAACTTAGTAATTATGAAAAGTAAAATCTTGACCCCACTGAAATCAAAGGATCCAGGAATTTCAGCCCCATTTTAACAGATGGTACATATACAGGGGATTCCATGCATTCAACCGTCCATGTCCCAGATTCTGAAGGTAAAATCTGGGGGGCACTCAAAACATAGATTTGCACGTGTCCACAAATATATTAGATAGTATTATGAAATAGCCTGAACATCAGAGTTCAATTCTGCAAGTTCATATTTATTATGCAGTTCATAAACATGATTCAGAGTAGGTTAGAAGAAAGAAATAAAGGAAGATTGATTTTGTTAATAATCACTAGATAATTTTCCTTTTATTTTTCTCTAAAATTCCTAACATAGATTATTTTGACAGAAACTACAAAAGGTCAGTTTGGACTTTGGCCAATGAGTAAATTGTTCTCTGTGGGAATTAAAGTACTAATTGCCTATTAATGCGCTAGGTGCTGGCTCAGCTGCGGGGGTTTTTTGGTGTTCTTTTGGAAACCATACCTTAATCCCAACATATCTGGATGGAATAATGGGATGTTCCATTGTGGGGAGGGATGACTCATTAACCTCTTTTCCAATCATCACTTTCGTGGCCACATCAATGAAGTCCACACCCAGCGTCTTTGATACAAAAGGGAAGGAGCGTGAAGCCCGCAAGTTGCACTCTATCACCTGATGGGATTAAAAAGGAGAAATACCGGGGTCAGCCACTGTGCAGTGAAGAAATAGATTGATTCATATTTCTGGAAATCAGTCCTTATTCCTCTTGGCAGAGATGTTCTTCAGATTGCTAAATAAGAGACACAGAAATTATGTTCAGTATTACAAACAGTGATGAGGGATGGGTAGTGGCCAGCTTGCGATACAAGGAGCCTGTTCTGTAACTTTCATTTCTGTTGTCTGAAAATCAGAACTGAGAGCAATCCAGACTTCACTTCAGAAAATGTGTTGTTCTATACCCTAAGTTAATGTGCAAGAGGCATGGAAACATGCACAGGCATTAGGTACAACACCTTTAGAAGAGCACCTTTCCTTTTTCCATGGTAATAGCACTTCATGAATGCCTGGGCTACCCTTACCAACTTTCCTCATCTACATGCAGAAGTCACTCAGTGACCCAAGCAAGGGGAAAAAAAAAAAAACAAAGGAAGCTCCACATCCTGCTGAGAAGCACACCATGGAGTTCATTAGCAAAAGAGGAATTGCTGCAAAAAGGAAGGGGAGTGAAAGGGGGCAAGAATAGGTAAGGTAAGACAGAATGAAAAAGGGGGCTTTATCCAGAGAAAGGCAAGCACAGCTGAGGGGGGAAAGTAAGGAAGGAAAAACTCCATTCTGTCCCTCTGTGGAGTTTCTGAATAACTATGTGGGAAATAGAAGAAAGGTGAAGAATGGTAAGTACATTTATCTCAACTAATAGCCCAAACAGGATGTTTCACCAATAATGCACCCCTTCTATACCATGTCAGATTTTCTTTCCATTCACCACTTCCTCTGTCATACTCTGATCACATTCCTCTGACCTTCTTCCATTAGCAACAAAAAGCCAACTGTTACTCACAAAGGGTCAGACATCTGCTGTACTTCTGTTACTGATAGCTACTAGGACCGTGCTATTTGGATAACCACCTTAATGGCTTATATTAAAGGCTTAAACACTTAAATTTTCTGGCTTTCCAATGCCTTGGAAGGCTTATTTTAATGATCAAAATAGCTAAAGACGAGAGAGGATATCAGAGATCTAAAAGCAACGATATTCAGTTCATAGGATGAGGCGCAGGTCCCAGTGCTGTCCGTCATATTCGAAACTGGTCATTTGGGGAAGGACAGCAGCCCACAGTAAAACAAAGCTAGTGCTGGCAGACAGTGCAACCAGACTCACTTTGCCATCCCGGCGAAGGCAGGGGAGGATGCTGTCTCCCACATAGACAGGGAGAGCTGCGTGACCAGGGGTGACACATCATCACACAAGGCAGGACAGAAACCCACAGCTGCTACTGCCCCCGAGCTGCCACGGCAGGGACCGCCGGAACCACGCACCCAACTACCCAAAGCAGAGCCTGACCTCCTCCAGCAGCCACGAGAGCTCTTACCAGCACATCATTGCCTCGCACCAAGAACTGAATGTTGAATGGACCAGAAATGGCAAAGGCGTTTGCAATCTTTTTTGTAGCAGCTTTTACCTGTAAAAATAAAGTAAAAATATGTGGATATATAAGAAGTAAATAAATCCCACAAAATAGACAGCATGATGGCAATAAGTCACCTCACATGTGGATTCCTTTAATGTTGTATCTTTTTGTGGTAGCACATTTTTTCTTTATACCTTCATTTTGGCAACAGCATTATCTTTCAGACGCAAACATGTTTAATTTTCCTGGTAACCTAGAGCCTGAAGCAGCATTTGAGGGCAGAAGTAAAAATCAGCTTCACGTGTGTGTGTAAGAAAGCAGGGGAAAGGAGAAAGAGAATAAAAGCCTGCCCTGTCTGTAGCAACTCCTACACTGCGCACTGAAGCCTTTATACCTCTCCTGGTAAAACAGTGAATAATGATGTTTTGCCATTTGACATTAACTACTTGGTTTCACAAGTGTCCCGAAAGTCTTTCACCTACATGCCTGTCCCATCACAGATCAGTGGGAGGTGTCTCAACAGCTATACTCCAGAACAAACTGGGAAAAAACACTATGGTCTTATTTTCTAGGTTTGTCTAGAAATCATGTGCCATTTCAGTATCAGTGTTTCAATACCTTTGCTTCAGGAGATGACTATCTTCAAAAACAAGGCCACTGACATTCTTGTAAACAGAGCTGGAGCACAGGCCATTGCATTACAGCTCTTGCTAGCTTCCAAACAAACCCTTAACAGGATGGCATCATGGGGGATGGCACATTTCATTTAGAAAATGCATTCTGACAACTAACTGTATCACTAGGTTTCTTTTTGAAAGGGGAAAAAGTCAAGATGAAGTGAGGTTCATTCATCCCGATATCCTTTCTGGAAAAGCAGGCAGCTAGGAAGTCATATACCTGATTTAATCATTTATGGATTGTGGGAGAAAAGGAAGCAGAAAGTGAATCATGGCATATATATGAATTAGACAATCCTCTACTGCTGTGGAAGCTGGTTCTAAATTAATGAAACAAAAAAAAAAAAAACAATGGGTCTGAAAGTGTGTATACTACTGCTTAAATTAATGGGATACAGTTCAGATGACCCTATGTACAGTACAGCCAATCACAGAAGCACACTGACATCCTACACTTGCACATATCACACTGGCTTTTAAAAAACATTGGTGATTTGATTTCTCCACTGGTGAGTTCATTCTTCCAAGCACAGGGGGAAAGAAGACTCAAACTCTTACTTTCTTTTCTCTTTTCGGCATTAGTGCAACGCTTACCTTCTCCAAGGCTCCCTGGCTAATAGTCTGTGTGGGTAACATAAGGGTGGCATCTCCAGAGTGAACGCCTGCATCCTCCACATGCTCTGAAATAGCATGTGAAATAACCTGCAGACAGTAACAAGAAAGCAGTTAGTCACCTCACCCTCTCTCATGAATTGTGCCCCCATCTTCAGCACAGCACAGTCTCCTGAACACAACTGTATCCAGAAGAGGATACAGATGGGGGGGGGAAGAATTTCCCAAGATTTGGAGGAGAATAGGTCTGAAGCAAACACAAGGCATATGAACAAGGGGATCATGCTACTGTCTTTCATACTGTGGTTGAGCAAACTGTGAACGTGATAAAACCTACCAGTCTAGAGATCCTGAGGCTTCCTTCCTCTCTCTTACCACACACTGACTCAGAAGGTAAAAGCTAATTAGGCTATAAAACAGCTCTCTAAGTCCTTGCCACGAACACAAAAAGTTATCATTCCCCAACAGAAACAAGTATGGACTAACATAATTTGTACTTCCCCCTCCCGCTCCCATCCTTTTGTGGTGTTTTAATCACTGGGAAAAGCAAGCAGAGAAAATTCAGGCCTAAGGATTTAAATTTAATGAATTGTATCAAGGTATACCACCTTGATACTAAACAAATGATCTTGTCTGCCGGTTAAAAACGAAGATTGAAACCAGAATATTTCTGTTAAATGAGAAGTTTGTGACTTTTTTTTTTGTTGAGAACTGTCTTTGATTAGTAATGACTTGCAAGGTGGAGCTGTAATAATAAAACTCCTGTGGTAATATCATAAGACATGCTGATACAATTCTAATGAAAGTAATTTGTGAAGCCAGTGACTTGAAAATCCAGTAAAAATTATATTCTAAAGGATTCATTCACATGGTTAAACAATGCTCAGAAAAAATAACTATTTAGATGTATACAATAAAGTAAGTTGAGCTTTTCAAACACCATGTTTTTGAACCCAAGGTGAATTAATCTACTCTTGTTTCTCTACTCTTGCAAGTAAGAATCCATGGCTGTATAGTAAATCATACAAGACACATATTTTTGCAAATCTCCAATCCTGAACAAGTTTAATATTAAAGAAAAGCAAAGTTCTTACTCTTCCTGCCTTGGCTACAGCATCCATTTCCACCTCACGGGCATCTTCAATAAATTTAGTGAGTACCACAGGGTGATCCTGTCATCAAGACAAGATAAAAGAAGAAAGTTTTTATTTGAGAGTATTTGGGGACCATCTAAGTGCTCCACTATTCATCACTGGAAAACCTTTGGAAGCAAAATCCCACATGACCGATCTATTAATATCCTTATTTCCACAGATAAGTGAACTTTGCAAAGCAATAATGGGGGAAACTTGGTGTGATTTCCCCAAAGCCACTGAAGCAGTAGTTTGAGTCCTCCATAATGTCACCGCGACAGGGAAATCTGGGGCAAAACCACAAAGAGCTTTTAAGTGAGATCATGACAAAAAGAAGATAGTGGGACACGTGCATGGATCCAGTGACATCTGATCTTGTCTCCCAGAGACAGTCCTTACCTCCAAGATCCTTCCTTCCTCTGAGCCTCCAAGCCACCTCACTGGACATGCTGCTTCACAAAGTAATTGATTCACGGCATACTTCATGACTTTGTGTAGTGGTGGTTTGCTATTTTAAAGAGTCATATATTTTAAGCAACTGATCCATTCCTTTCTCATTTCTCTGCCTGGTTTCCTCAATCTCCCAGGGAGAAGTTGACACTAATTATAGCTGGCCAGGAACAAACTGTCCTTGACTCTCAATATGTTCCCTGGTATACATTGTTTTCCTTCCTCTTCTTCCTGCCTATCTCTGGAATGTTAGCACACACTTCCCACTCTCCTTTAATGCTTTCTCCTTCCAGCCACCTGCTCCAACAGACAGTTAAAAATCTAATCCGCATTCTTCCTGGCCAGCTTTATGTCTCAACATTTTACCTGTCCCATCCGCTATTAACTGCCTGTTATTTATTAGAGAATAAAATGGAATAAATGACAGTCTATGCATGCTCAAAAGGCTCCTCTTGAAAAAATATAAAGCAACTCCAAAAGTTACAAGACACAATTCCTTACATTTATCAGCACAAGGGTAAATTCACAGGCAAGGACAATGCCACAGCCTACACTGTTCCATAAATTTAGTGGCTTGTGTCCTGTAACGTTCTGTCTTGCTGCAGTTTTTCACCAGAAGATTTTATATGTGCATACAACCTTGTTTACTCCAATCTGTCTCAACTGACACAAGAAGTTTTGAACATTATTGACAACATAAATGACATAATGACACAACACCATAACAGCAAAGTAGCTAAAACAACAGAACAATACTGGTTCGGCACTTTAACTGGAGATGCCCTGTTGGATGGAGCAGAACTAGGTAAAGCTTTGTAACCAAAAAAACGAAGCCCGTGTCCCACAAAGATGCTCATGTTCAGTTGCATGCTCACAGCTAGTATTGCTAGTTTCTGTGGAGCCACTCACAGGCCACAAAGCCTTGACAAGACTAAAAGAACTTCCCTAATTTAGAAGCAGAATACAGTACTTTTGTTCTGGTTTGCTTTTTACTAGCTTAGCTTCGACTATACTATAACTTTTCTCAATAAAAAATACTGGATGAAGAAAGAAGTCTTCTCTTAGCAGTCTGATTACACTAGCAAAAATTTAGCATGTAAATCTAGTCTGAGTCTCTGCAGGATCAGGGCCAGAGTACCCGAAGACTCGCAGTGCGCAGCAAGTGTCAGTGCCTTGTTTGTATAGCAGAACTGGACATCATAAGGATCCCATGGGAACATCCACTCTTTCCTCTAGGAATACATCACATTTTGCCAAGACTCAACAACTTCAACTGCCAGCAGGGCCTCCTGTACCAGGGATGAGACCTCTCAGCAATGAAAAACAACATTGCCCAATTGAAGTCCGTCAAGCTGTGACAAGTTAAGCTGACCAAGGGTCACTTTCCTGGGCTTCAGCCTCCTCTGGGGTACCCATTGCCATCATAAAGCCTTCCCCTGGCGTGAGAAAGTGATCTGTCCCACGGAACGTGGCTTAAGGCTGCTGCCTGGTCTGCTTCTGTGAGTGTGTGGGGAAACACAAAGCAGAGCACTTAAGATGAAATACAGAGACAAGCTAGGTGCTCTGGGAGGCTGAGCACTGCTAAGAATCTGGTTTCTACCACAGGTTGACCCTGTAAGTCTTTTGAGAATTAGTTGTAGAAGTCCTTCTTATGGAAGTAACAGTGGTACTCTCCTGCTTTCAAAAATCCCTTCAAAGTTTTTCCAAGATGATAGTAAGTGGTCTGTTTGCTGCCACACTAACATATACTTCAGGATATGATTACTGTGCAAGGTTTTTCTCTTTTCATTCCTCCTTTTCTTGCTGAAAAACTAAAATTCCATCATTTGACTCATACACTTAAAAACCACATGGTTTTGTTCTTCAATCTGTAACCACGTAAGAAATCCCCCAAGTAAGCAGTAATACGTCTGGATTCCATAGTCAGTCGTGTTTTCAGAGAGTTGTTCTTTGACTTACTTAACTCCAAGATTCCTGTGATAGTGTATATGGTGCTACAGTACTGCTCTGAACAGCGACCATTCAAAAACAAAGGGGAAAAAACCCTCAGAAGAAAATAGACCAATAGGCAAAGCCAAACTCAGAGACTGTTGAAAGATCAGAGTTTGAATTTTGTATGTTCTTCTTTCAACCTCGATGATTTAACTTTCTCCTCCTCCCATATTCTCATTCTCCAAACATCCTTTGCACATCAACACTGATAGAAGGCATAGAAGAAATTCAGACTTTGAATTGTTTACTGTGTTCTGAAGCATTCATGTCTGGGAAATTGCTCACAGATTTTTCTTTACTAAATTTCAATGTACTAAACCTGATCTTTCTCTTCGCTAGAAAAGACACTTTAAAAATCCCCAAATTATCTCTTAAGAAACATTTAAAATGGAAACCAGAGTTTTTATCTTCTGCATTCCATACTCTGCAGATCAATAATCCCACTCGATTAGCAGTAAGTAGGCAGCAGTCCTGCTTTTATATCAGAGGAAAATGAAACTCAGTACATGGTTTGGAGAGTTAAATGTCATAGCAAAATCTTGCAAATGTTCCTACACTTAAAAGGGTGGGAAAAAAAAAAAAAAAAAAAAAAGTCATTGGTGAGAGATAAGATGCCAGAATGAAGTTTTAAGTTGTTCAAAGAAGCCAGGAAAAATAGTTCAGAAACTGAGTGAAAGGTGCTAGCAGTTGTACGCTGGTTGGCATAACGTGCTACTAGCAAGCTTGAATGGGGTAGGAAGGGTCCCAGCCCACCAGTTTACATCTATTTATATAATTAACTGGTCAGAAATGGATACCTGGGTACAACAGCTAACTGCTGCCCCTGCTCCATGCAGGCATCCCAGTGGTATCAGTAAGGATGCTTGCACAGTCTTGCACAGTCTGCCTGTTAGGGAACAAACTGAAGAGTCAATCTCTATTTTCACTGGCTCCTCTCCAAACAAGGAAGGGAAAGAGTGAAGAAGACACAATACAGAAACAGAGAGATGGAAAACACAGTAGAGGTGAAACAAATACAGCAAACACGAAAAAGCAGAAGCAGCACAAAGACTGGTACCTGAGACACTCTGGTGGCTTCTGCTAAGAACTTCTTCATTTCCTCTTCAGTGAATACTACGTTCATTGCAGACCCGCTGTGAGAATGGCAAAGAAAACAGCTCAGCTTCCCTCATGGCTCCAAGGGAGATATCAGAGTGTTAGACATCACAGCACAGGATTGACAACTACCTTTGTATGACAGACTAGCCAAGCAAGCTCCTGACTCAAGCCACTTGCTCCACTAGACTGAAAGAAAGGCAGAGCTGGTACATAATGACCCTCCGTTGTGCTTCTCAGGGAAGACAGGTGACCTCCAGAACTCTAATGAAGAATCAAATACAGAACTGTGGTTGTGTAGCCTTAGCATTGCTGCCAAATCCTCTTTCTGACCCAAGCCTTTGAAGCTCCCCCTAAGCTGGAGGAGATGGCTAGTCAGCCACACAGCTCCACTAAGGACCCAGGCTTTCACCATACATGCAGGTTAGCTGTAAGATCAGGACAAAACAGATCCTTTGCTCACTTTAGCCCAACTGCTCATCAGGGACAGATGAAGGGAGGAATGCACAGGCCACTGGTTCTGGTTGCAACAGTGCAAATGCAGATGAAAATGGGCTGTTCTTTGCTGGCCATTTCACTGTGCCCTTCCGCTAATGTCTCAGTCCTTAAAGGAGAGGCACAGCAGATACAGACACTGTATCTGAAAGCTACTTTGAAATGTAGCTGTCAGTAATATCAGAGATGGGGATCTGCAAGAACATGGCTTGACAGTCAAGGATTCAAGACCCCTTTAAAGACAAGAATCTTTTTAAAAAGATATTGCATTGTTCTTTTCTACCATTGATGCTCCACTTCCCCTTTGCTTTGGCAGACAAGCCCACAGAGGTTGTGGGGAAAAGTGGAGGAAGAATCTATCCCATGAAATCAGTGACTTTAGCCTAAGATAAATAGACGCAAGTACCTAGGTGATTACACTGACTGGACTACCTCTTCAGCTGATGTAAATCAATAGAGCTCGATTAAATCTCTGGACCTATGTCAGCAGCACCACTGAGGATGTGAGCTGGTCCACACACCGTATATAACTGGTGGGGAAATGCATTCAGTTTTTCAAGGCAACTGGCAAATATTAAAGGCTGTGTCTGTTCAAAGGATGAAGAAGTCTAGCTGTGGACCTGCTACTGTTCTGCAAATAGTGACCAGAGAGTGTGCTGTGCTAGGGCTTTTCACTTTATTTCATCAAGTTTTACATCCTCCAGTTTCATCTTTCTCTCTGAAGTCCCCCTAAATGGCACAAACACCCTTTTGCAAATACTTATATGGGAAGGGACTATGCTGAATTTAATAGGGATGGAAGTGTTCCCTAAAAATCTGGAGAATTACACATCAGGAGCAGTTTCTAACTTATCCTCCTGATCCGAGTTCTGTTTTTTAACTTTGCCTCTTAACCCCACTGCAAGCTTCAGAAATGGGATAGAAAAGTTATATTCCACAGTCTCTACTAAAGGATATTTCCCTGATAGTGGAATACACAAGAAATCCTTCTCCTTTTCTTCTTTTTAATTAAAAATTGTTTTTGTTTTTGTTTTTTTTTTTTCTCCCTGAAAATGAATATTGTGCCTCTTCATTTTGATATGTGCCTTTTTTTCATATGAAAAGGATCCTGTCTCCAATTTATTCTCACTTGTAAACTGTGCCTAGCAGACTGCCTCTCTGTGCCTAGTCACCCAGCTATGGAGAAACTCTGCGCAGAGAAAACGAATCATTCAAAACATGTGAGTTTGCTGTGTGTACACACTGGTATAACTTCTTCCAAAAGTCTAGCTGTTGGAAATGTGTGCAACTGTACAATGTCTCTTTAAAGAGAAGCATCTGCCACGGTGTAGGGACATAAAACATGCCTGTAAGCAGAGAAGCTTGGAAAATAAGAAGCTGAATTCAAAAGATATGCTGTCATTTTCTGAAAACAGATGCTAACCCCAGTAAATGGCCTCAGCATGTTACCCTTCTGTTCTTCCCAGTGGCAAACAATCTTCTGGCTTAATTGTACAGGTAGTAGTCTCAGGAACCTTAAAGAATATCCCAGATGGTTTGTAGTTTTGGCCTTGAGATATGAAAAAGGTATTGCAGCTAAACAGACATTCTAATGATGATGTTCTACCTTTGATCTCTGCCTGATGGACATAAGGGATCCATTGGTTTCCTTTATTGGTTTGAGGAGCTGTCCCACCTGTTAAGTTGGGCAGCTTTATGCCACGTGCACCTAGCATAGAATTTTCCATACGTCCCCTGAAAGTTCTCTCCCTTGTCTCAAAGAGGCTTTTGTAGTTCAAATCCCCAACTTGATGAGATCTGATGGTTCACCCTTACCTCAGAACATAGGAGGGCCTCAGCAAGCAGGGGTAACTCACAGAGTTTGCAAATTCAACTGCATCTCTCTGAAGAAAGGGAAGAAAAACAAGAATGAACAAGAAAATATTTTTAAATCGTACCAAAATTTCAATTCCAAGTGCATTTGCACTTTACTAGCTGTTAAGACTGAGGGGCGGGGGGGGAGGGGAAGTCAGGGATTACAGCCTGGGCTGTGCATGATACACGACTTCTTCGTTCCAGAGTTGTCATCTTCAGACCTTCCCCGTCCACAAAGCTTCACCAGGAAAAAAAGAGCAGTGCTGACACATCTCTATTCCTTTGCAACCTTTACCTGCTAGAACAGTTTCCAAGGCCAACAGGACAACTTAGAATAGCCTGACAGTGGTGCTAACTTCTGCTGGGTATATACCCCATGCTGCGTAAAGGTGAATTGAAGACACTTCCCTTCCAGTTTTCATCCCAGTGCCAGCGGTGCTATTGCATCGCTTTACAGGGACCAAAAAGTTCTTCAGCAGGAAAAAACTATCAAATGTCCTTGGACTTTTGAAATGTCTCAGTAAGTTGGTCCCCCTTGAGCAGATGCTCCTAACAACTGCCAGCTCCATCGTGTCCCAGGTGCACATCCCAACTTACCAGTGTGCTGACCGCCTTCCAGGGAGCCTGGGCCACGTGCAGCTCATCCAGAACAGCTGAGAATACGGAGCGATCTTCTGCCTGGTCAATCCGCAAAGGATTTGTGCCAAGGATCTTCACCCCACTCTGGTGCAGTGGCACTGCCAAGTTATTGGGAATCTGCCCGCCTACAGAAATAATGCAACCACTGCATCCCTGTTGGCAGACAGAAAGGGGCACAGTCATGCCCAAGTTAGCTTAATAATAAGAGCTGTCATAACTGGGAATCGAATATTTAGGTTACATCACTTTTCAGATTGCTATGAACAAAGACAGATCACAGTTGTGCTGATCCAGAGGCACCCAGGCTGCAAAGTGTGATTCAGATTGTGTAGCCTCTCTAAAACAGCAATATCCTCCTTGATATCACCCAAAAGACCAGCAGGAACTTGAGGTCAAATTCTGCAGGAAACCAAAGACATCTGCAGTGTTCACATGCCTTTTGACATCAAGCCAAGATTTTATAACTTCTGCTAGAACCACAGACTGTTGCCTTGTTAAGTGCTGCTGCTTTCCCAGTGAGGATAAGCACCGAGCTGACACAGGCTACCTTGCTTTGCAGAGGAAGGGCGCTGCGCTGTGAAAATGTGATGCCCCTCAACAAAACTCAAAACTCCACTCGGTGGGGTAAGGTGTCCCTCCTGCGTTCTCCTACACGTGTGAAGATGGGGACCATCCCTTCAACCAAGCTCACTCCCACCCCCTGCTGTGTCCTTTGGACTCAGTAGCATAAACAAACAAGATGTTTTAGGTCCCCTTTCTATCTCAGTCCAGCTCTTCCAAGAAAACAGCCTCTCCCATGCTCAGAGTCAGAGACTTCCAGAGCAGCAGACATTCATGCAAACTCTTTTTCACTATCAAGTTGCAAGGTAGTAACCTTCAGCAGAGAGGTAATAGGAAACAACTGGAATTTTACTAGGTTTTGGGGTTTTTTTTTTGTTTGTTTTCCTGTCAGCCCTGTTATTTGCTAAGCAAACAACCTTTCCTAGCCCCAGAAGCCTGTCTTTAAGGAGTGATCACTGCTTGACCCCTTGCTGGCCTGTATAAAGCTCAACAGCCCAACCCATCAAACAGCCTGTGATGGTGAATTACTCTGGATTGCGCTTAGCCCTTTATTTTAATTCATCCTCATTATTCCTGACTAGCTCCTCATTCCTGGTAGTGCTCAATAGCAACAAGTATTTCAGCCAAACTGTCATATATTCTCATGTCTACACAGGTTATTTGCAAGCACTACAATTCCAGAAGCAGATGAGGCAGGACAGGTGGCACAGCATCCTCAAGCTGCAATGGCATATTTCATGTCTGTCACAGGGCAACCACAACATTTTAAAGTGAGGACATAAATGGCAAATAACAAGAGACAGGTGAGCTTGCTTGCAAACACACATCCTTCTTCAGGTGCAAATATGAGCATCTTTTTTACATAGAACCCCTAATGCTTTCAAGTACAATCTAGTCTGGTGTGAAAATTTTCAACAGTAAAAAAAGGCCTTAGAGTACAACAATTACAAGGACATGAATTATGTTTAGATTATGTAATAATTGAGGATAATTAAATAACGGGCACTTCACTTCCAAATTAAAGCTGGTGAAACTTTGCCCAAAGGAGAATCAGGCCCGTGGTACAGCTACAGTGAAAGGCTCTTTTGAACCAAACGTGTTTTACACAGTTTTACCCACCTCTAACAAACGAGAAACATAAATCAAGTGATCCATGGTTTGGCTCTATCTTTTAGAGTATCAGTGTTCTTTTAACTAACAAGTGTGTTTTTTCTGAAGAAGGTTAGCCCTACTGGCCTTCCTGGAAGAAGAGCTTCTTAATGAGGGATTTAAAGGGATTTAGAGTGGCAAATCTGTAAGCTGAGAGCAAGAGGGACTAGAAGTGACTGAGAAAAAAACAGAAGATAAATGCTAGTACAAACCCTGCTCAACTTTAATGTAGTTAATTTCCTACCATAATAAAAATCCACTAAAAAAGTCTGGCATTTAAGCAGCACTTATTATCTCAAGGTCTACAAAATTATTTGATTAACATGATAATATACAGTGCTGGAGATAATTTTTTTTTTTTCCTTTTCACCATGCAGTCACTTATGGGATGACATGCTGCTGCCGGACAAAAGCAATCATCCAAAAGAGCTTAGGACAGGGAGTGAAAAATGCCTCATTAGTAGAGGCTGGAACAAGGACAGAGGCTGTTTTATGCCCACATGGGGTTGTCTCATGACATTGGAGCTTACTATCTCCAACTCAGAAGAAAAATCTGTTCCTCACTGCTTCCAGAACCATCCAAGATACAGTACTTCTCTCTAGTCCTTGGGCCCCTTATTATCCCAGGTGGATGAGAACCAGACAGTGAATAATCAAACCCCTTCTTGCAGCTTGGAATGGTTCCTGTTTGATAACAAGTCAACCTAGCTTTGCTGCTAGGGTCAACCAACATCTTAATCTATCCTCAGCATATTTGAAATGCGAATGTCCCGGCTAACAGCTTCTCTTCAGCTGTTACTTATTTCTTCCTTGAAAACAATTCTAGTCACTGAGCTTCTAAATTCCAAGCACAACCTACATCATAGTTGGGACGGCATTAGGGACTCCAGCCCCAAGGAGACAGAGGAGATGGCTTACTGAAGCAGATAGCGAAGAATCATACATATAATTTACTCAACAAGAACCATAAATTGATACCCAACTGCTGCTTGCTTCTTTCCTTTCAAATTCTGCTGTTATTTCCCACAGCATGCTCTCGCCCGAAGAGCCGCCCACTGCCCTGCTAGGGAACAGGGCTGATCCCCTGAGAAATGTGGGCAGGCAGAAATGGACTCCACTGCGTATCACTTTGTCATCCAGCCATGTTTTAATTATAAAGAAAATGAATAACATCATTGCTATTAGATATCTTTAAAATATAAGCTATATATAATCTAGTGAAAGAAGCCTAGAGAGAATTATTTTCCCCTTTATAACAAAAATCACTCTTTTTATTACTACTTTGCTTTTATGTCATTAGTAATAGAGTTGGGTTTTCTCTTTCCCCAAGTTTGAAAACAAATTAGACCATTAAAATTGTACCTAAGAGGCTCCTTTAGTTTTATGAATTGTTTCAGAATGATCCTAGAAACTGAAAAAGAATCAGAAGAGGCCCTCAAGCAGATATTAAAATAAAAAGGGAACATCTTCTCTTGAAACAAAAAGCCAATAAATCTGAGGGAAGGATTTTTTTTTTTTTTTTTAAATTATCATCCTCATAGAGTACTACCTAACTTTGCACATTCACAGTAAATTAAACTTCCCTCCAAAGCATGGCTCTGTTGGGCAGAGCTCAGTCTCTGGTGAGTCAGAGTAGCTATGAATGTTCACTGGAGAGGGAGAGGTAAAGGGGACATGAAGAAGAGGAGGGACAGCTGAGTATATCCCTGTGATATAACTGTGCAAAGCTTCGAGTAGCTCTTGGTAGGCAGGTTCCAGACCCCTCAGGCTTGTTGGTAAACCTCGCTCCTCAAGGGAGCCTAACTTGTCTAATCAGAAAAACTGAGACAAGTCAGGGCACCTATTTATTCAAGCTTAATAGTTGCCCAAGGTCTGCTGCTAATCCTAACAACTATTAGGGAGTTAATGTATCATCTCTACTGAGGGCAAAGGGTTGTGTCCATTGTTTGCTGACAGTTTTACCTATAGTTTGCAGATGATCGAGGCCTTTTGAGTATTTGCCACTGTTCATTGTACACTGGAACACTAGAGGAGGCTAATGAGCACGAAAGTTTAAAACATTGGTCTGAAATCATGGCACTATTCACGCTTTGTATATGAAGCTGGGAGAGATGGTTATCTGCAGGATTGGTGTGCGATCTCAGAATCAAATCCTGAATTTTTAACTTGATCATTTCCTTAGGGATTGACTTCCAACTGCATTTGCCTGAGGTAGAATTCTGTTAACAGGATATTAGCATTTGGCTCACTCATTTTTTTAAATAAATGACATATAGCAAATAATATATTTTAGGCTACACTCTGCTGGAGGTTTGGAGTCTGTCCCCAGGTCTGCCTATGTCCTTTCGCATGACTCTGCAAATTCTCTACTCCTCAGAGACTCAGTTTTCCTACTTGCAAATTAGGCATAATGGTACCATTTCTTTCTGTCACCATTTAATAAAAGTGTTCTAAAACAGCAGAGTAATTATTATTCATCTTAGGATTTATTAGAGAGCATGACCCTTGCTTTGGATGTTTAGGTTCAGATCCTGATGGCTTTAACACCTCCAGAGCAAACATCAAATTGGTTGTTTTCATACCCAAGTCAGGGTAGCAGAATCCTCTGCAAACTCCCAGCATCAATCTTCTCCCCCTTTTTTATTCCCACCACCTCAGCTCCTGCTGCCTCCTCCCTGCCCTCTCTCCTCTCATCATCACTTTTTGGCTTACTTCACAAGCAGGACAGGCTAAAAATACACCCAGAAGCCCAGAAGCATGCGCACAGCTGATGAGCACAGCTAGCTGAGCCGGTGAAATTGCCAGTGTCCTTCCCCTTCAGCTCAGGGTACCACAGGATGCTACTATTAGACCCCGAGATCTGCAGTGCCCCCCATCAAACTCACCAAGCCCTGCTGCGACAAGCAGGATAATGCAAGTTTTGATATGTATGCATTATTCTTTTCACATATTTTTCTTACCTAACTCGCTAATCACCAGCACTGTGTGTTTAAATGAGTACTTGCTCCCTCATCACCTATCTCTATGTTGTCTTTGGTCCTGCAGTAATTAGATGCTGTGTTTCATCAGTGTTATTTGTCTGACAAACCGTCACACCAATTTCCTCCACACCCCAAGTTCAGAAGTTCAGTTTTGCTTATGTAAACAAGAGTTCAATGCTTGTAGAGCCTCGCCTCGCGGATAATCCTAAAGCATTCAAAAAATCAGCCTTTTAGACTCCAGAGAGCCACCAGAGTATTTTGGCCTGTCCTAAATCTATGCTTTCCAGCAATTCTCCATTTTTATGAAAATTTAAAGAGGATGTAAAACAGCATGTAGAAATAGGAAAATATGAGTGAGCAATATGAAAATGGTCCTAGACTGTATTTTGCAAATGTTTTAAGATCAGGGCCTAGAGACTCTGACTTGAGTTCTGATGTGCTTCTCCTTGGTTCCAAATTTGTGAACGATCAAAACATAGATAGGTAACAAAGCCATTTTAGAAACTTGCACCCATTTGCAAGGGAGATGAGCTCAAATAGTCATACACTGGGAAAAAGAGCTAAGGAAAATTGTAAGTTTAACATGACCTGCAAAGTTGCTTCAGCAAGTTACACAGCCAACTCGCATTGAATTTCAAGAGAGATGAAGTTCCCGTAAATACCTTTGAAAGTGTCAGCCACAAATCCAAGATGAGTGTGTTACCTGCTAGGAATCAACATTTTCCATATTGGGACTGTTTACATTATATATCCTCCCATTACCAAAGCTGTCTGGGACTCTTCTCCACCTCTTCATATCGGCACTTTGAAAGCTTCCAATGGACAAGTGCAATGGCTGGGTCAGGAGCTGGAACGTGTTTTAGTTTGATGGCAGTTCCAATGCCCCTTGCTGCCCTGCGTGCCTGCATGCTGGACCACATCCACCACATTGCCACTGTATTGCAAGGGCAAGACTGCAAGTTCTTGAGCACACGTTAGCATTATACACATAACTTGTTCTACTGCTTCAGGGGAGTACTTGTGCTTAAAGTCAAGGATATGCTTAAGTGCTAAAGCTCAGCACCGCAAGGGCAGAACAATTTGTGCGACAAATGACTGTGCGGCAAATTAAATCTGCTTGTAAATATTGCACAATATGGCATCTTGCAAAATAATTTAATATTTATTTGGCATTCATTATTGAGCAGTCTGCTAGGAACATCAACGATGTGTAAAATGCAACACTGGGATCCAAACCAAACAGCTTTTGCTAGCAAGCTCTCCTCTCTCACCCTCAGCTGCTTCGCCAAAGCAAGCTAGTGACATGAATTTTGAAAAGTATGGTTTGCTTCATGGCTTTTTGTTGTGCTTCTGCTTTTCTTTACCTCATATTGGTAGATGTCCAGGATCCTTTCCAATGACAGCTCCTCAAAGTACAGTCTGTCACACTCATCAAAATCTGTGCTCACCGTCTCTGGGTTGCAATTCACTACGACGGTCTTGTTGCCAAGCTGACGCAGCGTGCGGATACTGGAGACAGCACACCAATCAAACTCCACGCTGCTGCCTGCCAGGAGACCGAAAAGTGGGCAAGAAAAGGAAGGATAAAGAGAAGAAAACATACACAGACATACTCAGTACTCAAGCTTTAAAAACAAACAAACAAAAAAAAAAAAACACAAAAAAAACCCCAGTATTGCCTCCTGTCAGCTCAGAACAAGAAATCTAATTGTCCTCCCTTGGAAACTAATCATTCACAAATGTGAGCCTCCAAGCACAAGAGGTAGGTTGGCTCAGCTGCTGAGGAGTGACAGGCCTCTAGAACATGTCTGTCATCCTGTGCTCATAAACACTCATGTCTGCTCTTCCTGCCCATCCAGCTAGTGCTGTCTCCCCACCAATGTGCTTTGAGATAAGCTTAAGAGGCAGAAGCTTAGAGGTGACCAAATTGAGTGCCATTATTATAAGACAGTGCTGTTTACTCCAGGAAACATGAAGCATTTGTATAGATGTGGTTTAAAAAAAAGAAAGCTGAAGTATTTTTTACCTTCCAAAAGAGCAGAGTGGGGCTAACCTAACGACAGAAAAATTACAACTTAGTGGGTTTGACCTTCCTGTGCGTTGACTCTAGAGAAGGCAAATCAGTAGAACAACACTTTTAGAGCCACTCTGTGATCCTTTTATCTTGGTTTAAAGGCCACAGCGACTACGGCAACACTGTGGGGCAAGCACATCCTATTGTCTTGAACCCTGAAGTAAGCTCTGTGGCCACCCCTAAAGAAAAGAGGCACAGCAGGAGTCAGCTGGTGCTCGGGTGAGCAGCAGGACTTGGTGCTTGGTTTGGGCAATGCTGCAGGACCTGGGAGCTGGGTAATGCTGCAGGCTTCAGGCAACGCTGGAGTCCTGACTTGTTCTAACAGCTACTGTCCCATAAATTTCTACATGGAAACATCTAAGAGGGGTACCCTAAACAGAGGATGATGCATATTTAAAACCATCATTAAATGGTGATGCTTACAGTCTAGAAGAAAACCTTGGCCTCATCATGATGCGTTCACAGTCATTACATGATCGTTAACCGCTAATATCATTATTTTTATATATAATTGTGTGACAAGATAAATTGGAAATTCAGGCTGTGCTTAATTGCTGCCTCTACCACCTAGTCACAAACAGATGCCTGTCACAGGTCACTCACTGACAGGCACACAATTTATTTCCCTACTTCAGTCCAACAGGAACCTCAGAACATTCCTAGGCCTCAGCTAAAATCCCACAGAAAAGAGAAGGAAATGAAATCTGAAACTGGATGCTTCCCAGAAGGGTCACCAGATGCTCGTTCACTTTTTGTATTCTACTTCCATTATGCAGGTATTCTTATACACTTAAGAAACCTCAACTTTAGGACACAATGGTCATCTGGAGTCCCCACCTGACTGCTTGAGATACAACCTGAGAAAGCAGCTGAACACTTGTAAGTATATTCCAGCCACATCCAGTAATGGCCATGTCCAAACAGTGGGAAAAGGAAAGACAGCAAAAAATTAGTAATACTAGTAATGACTGTTGTAACATAACCAGACACTGTTCCTTGGATGATAATTACTATATCAATACAAGCATGTTTCTGAACTCATTTCATGTGTCAATCATGTTAAATATACGTGCACACCTTCAAATTTACAGAGCACTCTGCTGGTCCACATAGTGGTGGAATATCTTATTCATATAGCTTTCAGGGCTGACTGTCACCCAAACAAACCCCCCTCCCAGGATAGGAGATACCCTCCTGGCAGCAGGAGAAGCAAGAATCACCTTGAATACCTGAGCAATACCCCCACGGAACACAGGTCTCTGCAGCTCAGGCTCTCAGTGAGCCAGAGGCCTTTAGGTGTTCATGAAAAGTACGTCAAAGCAAGCTCTGAAGTTCAAGAGTGTGTAACTGTAGCTGATTCACATGTTTCTATTTGGCATCTTGGTTAACAAGAACAAGAAAACTTCAAAAAAAGACACTTCAGTTTGGATCATTTTCTTTTTAAATACAGAAAATAAGCATGGCTTTTTAAATGACCTCACATTTCCCCCAAATAATTTTATTTCTTTGCAAGTGTCAACATATTCAAGATTTTCCTGTAATATACTTCAAAATATTTTCAAATAAAATTCATAAGGTAGGTCTTTTAATGTGAAACTCAGTTTTCAGAAAGGATATAAGAATCTTGCTTAGAAAAAAAAAAAAAAAGGCAATGTTACATGTTTAACTTCCATCCAAATCAGTTAGCCTTCTTTGACCTGTTCCTGTTTTGTAAATGTAAATCCACAGGGAACACTAAATTGATCCCACTGAATTATGATTATAATTCTGAAAGAATAGAGGAAAAGCATGCTGTTTACTTGCCTTCAAAGGATAACAAAAGAAAAAAAAAAATCAACTTGGCTATTGCACCTAGGAAAGAAAAAATCTTTTAGAGATGCAAGTAATGGTTTCCTTTAGCAGCCTTTATTTAGCTGCAACCTGTTCCAAAGATTGTCTTGATCTAATCAAAGCTAGAGAATAGGTAAAACCAAGATCAGGCCTGTATGCCTAATCTAAGCAATTAGGAGTTTTAGGTGAACAGTATGAAATGTATTCACATACAATCAATCAAATTATTAAACAACACTGCCAGTCTTTTTATGTTAATTTTTTGTAACCATGTTACACAGCATGTTGACTGGCAGAAGCGTTCACAAAAAATAAGCATAATCATGGAGTGTTCCTCCTGATTTCACTCATCTCAACATTCATACTGGAAGCTGAGTTCAAAAAGACACATCCTACAAACAGCAACAGGAGTGTAGCACGTGATCTGTACATCTAAGCAAAACAGATGGATGCAGTTTTAAATTTTAGCTTTCAAAAACCACCATCACTACTTGTGAGATGCAGAGCAAAAATATTTCTGAATAACAAGCAATTTTTTTCTTGTCAATAATTGCACACTTTTTGGAAAGATCCATGAAAAGAAAAAGTCAAAGTCATCATATACAGAATTCAGCAGTCTGTCTTCCCAATACTCATAGCCATGATCAAACTCTTATGCTGCATAATCATCTGAGTGGGCTGAAAAAACAGCATACAGAGAATTGCTTATACAAAAGCAGCTGAAGATATCAAAATATTTTCATAGTCACCTATACTTACAGTAGTAAAATGCATAGCATGTAACAACATAGTCATGAACTGGCACTAAACATTTAAGATAGGTGTGGGAGCAACAAACTTCTATACAAGGTATCAGGTTCTCAAGACCTTCACATGTTCAAAAAGTAAGATAAAAAAATTCCCTAAAACTTTGTGGAAATCACAACTAAGTGACAAGTGGAAAGTAATAAAATTCTGTTTTTTCCAGGGCATGAAATGAAGTCTCCAAGCAAGTGTAAAAGACAAACCTTGTGTTAGGAATTGATGTCCTGTGCACTGTGCTCTGGAGGGTTTTGTCACCATATGAGAAGAACAAATGAACCACAATAATATCCAAAGAAAGCTCAAGGGTGCAAGGAGAACAGAGGTGTTGTAAGAAAGATTTACCTATGTGATAAGGTCCACAGCCCAACACCATGACCCCACAGTCATCAAATTTTACATCGTGTTCCTGAGAAGGTAGGGAGAAAAGTCATTAGGCTCTGTACTCCACAGCACCTAACTTCATGCTTTTCAGAAGAAAATTACTGGTGCTCAGCCCATATCCAACAGTCTGATCCTTCAGGACTCAAGTCTGATCTCATTTACTGCAGTGTAAATCAAGTGCAACTCTACTGGAATTTGTGGTGCTGCACCCAAACCAAAGGAGACACAGCGCCTCCGATCTGGCTATTTGAGCAGCCTAAGCAGCTGTTAAGTTTCACACAAAAATAAAATGCTAAGATGAGATGAGTGAAACATGAATTCTACATTCCCAGCACGTGACCTGTGCACAGAGGATGCAAGTACAGGCAATGTAGGACAGGCTCACAACAGCACAGGGGCATTGACACTAAATGCACTGGATCAGTGTTTGAGCAAGAGAAAGTTCCAGACCTGCTGTAACGGGGTTATGTGTAACACCATCCAAAGTAATTGCCACAGAGACTGAGACGTCTGCAAGATCTCCAGAAATAACACAGCATAGGAGAAAGTGATCAAACTAGACAGCAATGAGACTGTTGTTTCTGAATGTGCCTACCTGCCCGTTGTACGTGATGTAGAGGTAATTAGTTACCGCTGGGTATTCTGCTGCCAGTGTGTCAATCTGTACGGGGAAGAAGAGGAGGGATTGTGACTTGGCCAGTGCAAGATCTTTCTTGCATGCAGGTGTTTTGGGGCTTTTCTTTTCCTTCTTTCCTTTTTTACTCATATTTCTGTCCTGTTATTTTCCCATCATGTCTTTCCTCAAAAGAAGGTGATCTGAACTGTCCTGTGCTGACCATGCAGCATATGCCTGGCCTTCCCCCCAGACTTTACAGTTTAGTCAACAGCAGGGTCTACCATCTCTTCCTAATCTGCACTTTTAGTTCTGCACCTCTTTGGTAAAACACTTTAACCATCCAGGAACTTTTTCCATCCATCCTTTCTTGCAGAGGTCCTCATTCTCTAGTTAGTTTAGCAGCATTAATTGCACAGATCTCCATTCCTCCAGGTCTCCTGTGCTCTTTAGCTGTGCCATCTGGGATCTTCACACTATACTCTTGATCCCACCTTACTCCCACGCTGAATACAGGCATGCACACAATATCACTCTGAGATCATGCCGAGTAGCAGCCAGCAGTGTAAGTGCTACATATTTATGCTACAATATAACTCGTGCTTTGATAATTAAATGGTACACAAAGCAAGAGTGATTTTCAGCCACTCCTTATATGTAGTTTTCAACAATTTGTTATGTAATTAGTCACCAGAGAACCCAAAAGAGTAATTTGCCTACTATGCTGCTCACAAACTATTTATATCAACTACTTATTACATGCTATACATGGTGCCTAGTCCATCTAGGTCATCAGTGATTACTGAAGTTCCCTGAATGAACAGCTGAAACATTTCTACACAGAATACTGAACAGAGAACAATATTAAAGCAGCCATGACATGAATTTTTACATGCTATACCATTTAAGAGTCTGTCCAATCTTCAAGTACTTTCAGGAATCCCCACTGGCTGTCCAAATCCTTGTGAATAATGAAGAAAGTGACCTTACGTCATTAGCACTATGTAAGTGTCTGCTGCTCATTACTGTTGCTAATGCTGCAACTTGTACTTCATGGCTCAAGAAGAAACATATGCTTTGAAGCCACAAACGCAGTCATAAGTAGAATGACCTTATTAAGGATACCTTGGCACACAAATCAATCCAGCACTGCCGTGCCATATGCAGCTGAAAGAATGCAGTGCAAGATCAGGCACATTTCCGTGGGCCAGGTGAGGACATAGAAGGAAAACAGCAGCTGGGAAACAGAAGGAGATTGGGCACCTGGAGTTGGGCCTGAGGATACAGATGGGCTCTTTCAGACATATTCAGTAGTTTGGGTTGAAGTTTTTTGCCCCTTTAAGGACAAAAAAAAAACAGCTGGTGGCAGTTTAATACCAACATACCTTAAATGAAGCATCGGAACACCTAGCAAAGCACTTGTGACACTGTCATGAATACTAGATGAGCTCATTACGCTGATGCTGTCACAATGAATAGCAAATGAATCCATAACAATAGCACACTTCAAATAAAGTATTACCCTGTAAAAAGTTACTACCAAGAGAAAAGACATATTACACTTTTCATGGTCACACCATAGCAGGCCAGAATTCTCAGCCTCTTCCTGAAGCCAGATAGCTGTGTTTCCCCTTAAGCGACACAGAATATGAACAAGAATATTCTGAGTCTCTCTTTTGGGATGTTCATGTAATTACATTGATGCCTGCAGTGCAGAAGTAACAGCTACGTGGGTGAAATTTATTCTCCTCTAATGTCAATGTCAAAACTCCCATGGATGTTAACAGAGCCAGGGGTTCCACTTCGTTTACCTCGGCTGTTTCTGAGGTCATGGAGCTCTCCTGCTCCTTGCACTCCTGGAAGCCCCCACCACAGTGATGTTTCCCACGTACCTGTTTCACCCAGGGCACTATATTCCTCCTCAGTCTCAGCTGGCGGCACTGGACTTCAGTCAGCCTCAGACACTTCCCAATCTGTTTGTCTGAGAACCCAATCTGTTTGGCTCTCCTCAGTGTCTCTTCTGGAACTGTTTCACTGGGATTAAATAAGAAAAAACACCTCTGCGTGAGGCTTTACAGCAATACTTAGAAAACACATGAATGCTTGTGTCTTCCATACTGCATAGAGTTGCTACAGAATCATGCACATAAAGGCAAGAAAAGGAAGGAGACATAGCTCATCTATGCAATCTTCATACATAAAAGATTTTTTCTGCACTGGATGCCCCCCACAAACAGCTATAAGGTAAAGCCTACAGGCAAACTGCTGATGCTAGGAAGTGAAACACTTTCTTTCCTTGCGTTTTTGAGACAGGAACGAGTGACTCATGATGAGATCCATCACCTCCCAGGCAGTGTTCTCCACCAGGCTAGCACAAGGTCAGCATATCCACAACAACTCTATGGTTATTTACCATTACAGCCTCCACAGAGGGCTGGCAGTGATTCCTTTCTTGGATCCAGTATTCCCACATCTCCATGACCAAACTTTAACTCAGTCTCTCCCTTACATTCCCCCTCTCAGGATGAATTGTAAAATATAGACCTCACCAGACTGGGCTGCATCAATAATTATGTATGTACTTGCATCTCCTGCCTCTCATTGCAGCTGCCCACTCCACACAAAGGTGTGAAATTCCTGAAGCGTTGGGATGAGCCATAATATGTCAGAGGCATAACTGTCCCCTGACCCTGCTGAGCTGGGGGACAACTTGCCTCAAAACACTACAATTTGTCCCAAATAAGTCCTTCTTTCAGTCGTTGAGGATGTTCTGCCTACCTTCAGAAATGGCCAGTCTTTCAAAAAAGCATCTGACTTCAGAGACATATGATAGAAATAGCCTTCAGAGGCTCACACACAAGGTAGGTTTTTCCTTCTGACAGTCTCAAGTATACTTGTTTCCATACCATTTGTGCTGTTTCTGGCATTATGAAAATGGGGAAAGGGGGATAGACGGGGTAAAGGAGGGGCACCTTTTTTGATTTCATACTAGCAGTCAGGGTCTCTCAATACTTCCATACATTCTTGTTCTGGTTTTGCTCTTCAGGAGTCCTAGTTTTTGCTGTTTATTTCAAATGCATTGCTTTTTCCAGCCATCTCTGCAAGATCAACAGTTTCTTGTCCATTTTGGTTTTGATTTTTTCATCTTCTCCATTGCCCTTTTATTCCCTCCGCTTTTTTTCTCTCCCACACTATCTTTGTTCCACTTTGTTTTGACTCCACCTATAGCCCTTATAGTTTCTGCCTGTCTTTGTTTCTAAGCTACCTTTTCTAAGCTTAGCTTTTGGAAAAACATAAAAAAAGCCTATGTATTTTTATCAGCACTTCTGCTTTTCATCTCCATTGCCAAGAGCATCCTTGCCTACCCGATAAATCAATATTTTATGAGCAAGCAAGCTCTGAATCAGGAAAAAGGAAATGATTAACAAACAAGCAATTTTCCTAAATCAGAGCTTTTGAATTATGTCCTTTGCTTGATGGTATTTTTAAATAAATAGCATTATGTTATTTGAGTAAGAGGAAAGGGGTAAGGCCGCTTTACTGGAATGTGTCAGGAAGCTGAAGCATGAAAGAGAGTCATTGGATTGGATTTTCCACTCTGGCTTAGGCACAGAGCAGCTCTGCTGCCCTCAGTGAAGTCAGGCTAGCGTAAAACAGGTGAGAGTCACCCAAGTGTCCAACCAGCTGTTCTGAGAGCAGAACTGAGGGCCAGAAACTTTTGGGTTTGGATCCCTGGGTAGATGGGTTTTCCTCTATGAATTCCCCAATGCCACCTCTCCTTCCCCTGCAGTGGGAGAACAGAGTGCTCCACCTGCCTACAATAGCACAGCAGACAGCTCGCAAGGATTTGCAGAAAGGAAACGCTCACTGCAACTGCGATCCTCCGCACTGTGCCCCAGCCTGGCACTACCCACCAGCCCGCTCTGCCCTCAGGGGACTCCGGGCAGGAGTACCACCTACACCCTCAAACCTTCTCCACAACCTGCCAACCACATCCAGCAGGTTTTGGCTTTAGTTCTGGGTGCAGAAAGGCTTCCCAAAATAAGACCCACTTTGCAGCACTGCAGTATGTCAAAGCCTGCAGTTCCCATGCACTAACGCCTCCACCACAAAACTCCTCTGCTTCTCCTCAGCCCTTTCTACTTTCTGATCTCAGCTCAGAGGCAGGACTTCTTGCATAAACCGTGAACGCCAGAACTGAAGGCATGGATGGGTGTTTCACGGGAGGAAACACAGCAAGCAAAATCTGCCAATTCTCTGGCAAAACAGATGCTAGCCATCACTGGCTATTAAGAAGAATGCAGCCACGTTAGATTTCTCTCCTCGATTCAGCATTCCCTAAGTATGAGTGAGCAGACCTGATGACCCCAAGAAAATGGGCCTGTTTCAGTGCAGTTTACCCCCTTGCTCTCCCTCCCTCCTGCCTTAGAAACACACATAGCTGGCTGTCATTTGATTGCTGACAGAGAAAGAAAATTGCCTTCATTTGCAGCCTGTTTCAATTCAGTTTTTTGTATCTCATTATAACAATATCATTCATCGTCACCCCACACCCCCCCCAGCAGGGTGGGTAGAAGAGAAGCAGTGATTATTTGGCGATATGATTCATTTACCTTGTGCTAACAGCTTAAATTAGGTTAGGACACTTACTAATCCATGCAAAAAGGTAGCCAGTTTTGTACAGGACAACCAGCGTGCAAGAGAAAAGCTGAGTACCTAAAGGGGAAATGAAACTGCATTTTTTACTCTGCTAGTCCCAATGTATGATCAAGAAAAGATAAGAGATGTAGCTTTCAATGTGGCTAATAAGAAAGATGTGGTGAGAACCTCTATTCAAGCAGCACCTAGACAGGAAGGGTTTTTCTCATTTCTCACTGCCATGGAGGCACCTTAATATGGAGGAAACGTACCCAGCCCACCACAAGGCAGTAAAAGTGAGAACTGACAACCCAGCCGTGGCGATGTAACAGTTTTGCCATTTAACACTGTCACAGAAAATCAGCAAGAGTCTAACACCCAGCAGTGCTGCCTTCCCAGCACCTGAAACCACAATCTGCCACGAGATGAGAAATTGCCAGAAGCCTCTGAGACGGCTCCCAGGGCTTTGGAGGCACAGCTCGAAGAGGGGGCAGACAGAGTAAGCCAGCAGAATTGCTCCACCACAACTGGATCAGAGAGCTTCAAACCCTCAGCACTGGTATGGAAATCAGGCTGCCTCTCTGCATGTACTGGACACACATCTTCATACCTGGACAGTGTCCATTTACCTATAAGGGTAATTTTTAGCAATTACATCTTAACTTTCGTGGAAAGAATATAACGAAACATGCAAACAGTATGGTAGGGTGGTGCTTATCTTACAGACAGCAAAACTGAGACATGAAGAGGTGATGATTTTTAAGATCCAACATTCCCACTGCCTTTGTTCAAAAACAGCCCTTCAGGCTTGCTGAAGACACTAAAGCTAGCAAGAGTGGAATCAGGCAGATCCCTCTGAACGCCTGAGTGCAAATAACCCTTCCAAGAGCTCACCAGAAATCCAGCAACTAAAAAGAGAAGAAAAAAATTCTCAGTTCTGGCTATTCCCAAATATGTGACCCAGTCCTACCTCACTGCCTCCCACTTTCCCCTGGATCATCACTTACTTTTCAAACACAGAGCAAAAAGTCTTCCAAAGATTAAACTCCCTCACTGGCTTATAATCACTTCTGAAACAAGGGAAGATTAAGTGGCTGTGATTCCAGACTCCTGTAATGCTTCTTTTTCCTAACATTCACCTTTGCAAAATGACAGTCAGAAGTTTTAGACCTTCAAAACCAGATGATTAGACTTTTGCACACTGCCATAATCATTTATTGGCTGTTCGCTTCCTTGAAAACCTGAAGTCCCCTGCACATTTTGCAGTTTATAAACAATACAAGCCTTCCCTGAACCTTGCTTGTGCCTCCATTTCAGCTTCCAGTGTTGATTTGTTGTTGCTTTTTGTCTAAAGTTCCACCCTATCCTCTTTGGAACTCCATCCACTCACTTTTTCAATAATAAACAATAAAAGGAAATGGAATAAATTCCCCTTAATGAGGAAATTTTCACCTGGCACAGAGGACCTGGGGAAATCTATTAACTGACTGGAGGAACACTGGCAGAATTGCAATTACCAGGAGAGCCTGATCGCTTCAGCACAGCCCTCTCTTCCACTTCACTGGCTTTAATCTGATCCACCAGTTTAGTAGTAATGCTAAATAAACGCGCCAGCAGAAAGCCCCAGCTTGATATGGGAAGAAGCACTCTTCTTCTTGTCTCCCAAATCAGGCTCTGCTTCATTTTAGGTACGTTGTCAAGTTTATGTCCATCTGCATATTACCAAGGCACATGTTAATGGGTCTCGATCAAAAGGATCAGGAAAGTTTTGTGAACTGAGGGCCAAAGCCTGAGCTGGGAGCATTTGGGACATAGCTATTGCATCTGTTAACATCTGCCACGTCAGCCCACAGGCTCAGCCCTGCAGGTCACATCTGGTTTATCTCAGCAGCTATTCATGTGGCTTGGACACACACGTAAGAGCTGAAAAGATGAGCACACTCTGGTCCAGCCCACCAATCTTGAGCTCAGCTCCTCCTAAATCTGGAGAGTGTGGATTTAAACCCAGACTACAGTTTCACTATGGCAAACAAAGTGGACCAACAGCAAGAAGTGCTGGAACCAAAATGCCTAATGCCTATTCCTGAGAGAGCTTTTCTCTTCTCAGTACCCATAAATCTGATGGGTTTCAAAACCCTACTTGATTTCAGGCTGGATTATGTACAAAAACATATTCTTCCTCTTTTCCTCACTGTCCCGCTCTGCTTCAAGGCTCCAAGTGGCTTCCTTGATTGCTCCTTATGTTTTACAAGATTTTGAACATGTTACAATTAAAATAATGAGGTTGGTGTATAAATTCTCTCCCTGCTCTTCTCAAGGAGACAGATTGTTACCGTTTTTCCCCTTCTAAGGAACTCATGAGATGACTGACAAAAAGCTGTCAAAGGAGTGTTTAGGGAAGCAGGAGCTGTAAACCAACAAATCTCACTCACTGAACAACTATCACTCCAGCTCTCTGCATCTTTAACATGCAGGTCCCTGGGCTAATAAATCTCACTGTGGACATCTTCATTTAAGTAACATGAACCTCACACTGTGCCCTAAGACCTAAATGACTCACACCTAGGATTAAACAGCAGCTCACATCAAAACACAGCCAAGAAATGGGTCATAGATGCTTCCTCAAAGCCTATTTTCTATCCCTGGTAAATGACAGCTTTGAAGTCTTTGCTGGGATGCCATGGTATGGACTCCCCTGCTTCTTGTGCTGTACATGCCAGTTACAGATGTTCCCCAATGGCTTTTAAAGGGCAACGCCTGTATATCCCGAGTATCAAGAAAAAAAAAAATTGTGTTTTTACAAATGTACAGAAGCTTTCAAAGAAAATACAGCTGTGAAATTATTACAAATGGCTCTATAAAACAAATATAAAGTATCTTATGTCAGATCCACACAAAGCACAAACAGTGCTGAATAGCTACTTATATTCTCCTTGTGTACTGAATTCCTAACTTGTTCCCGAGTCTTCCCTGCTGCACAGTTCACAAAGATGACAAAAGTAATCTTCCCCGTTAGTTAAAAGCGAGTACTACAAATATGTCAGTGACAGCTCCTCAAACAGTATAAATCAGTGCAGCTTCATTTAGTACCACTGGACCTGCTCTGCTTTATACCCACACAAGATCTGACTTCTGCTCTCCGACCTTTCCCAAGAGCATGCAAATCAGCAGAAACACTGCTTTTGGGAAGAGCAGGTGTGCAACAACCACTGCAGAAGAGCACGGGTTATTGATGGCCTGTCTGATCTTTCCTTCCTGCATTGTTTCCCAGGTCACCTGCTGGAGCTGGGTTTTAATTCCAGCACCTGTATTTCTGTGGCTACTCCACCAGAGTCATGTTTTGAAATCAAGTCATGCTTCCAGCAAGCAGCTTTCAAAGCACACCTTTCACAGACCCAAGGACACGGGCTTCGAAAAGGAATTTGCAATAAACAACTTCTTCCGTGGGCCACTGAGCAGAGCACCTAGCCACAAATGCTGGGCTGAAGTGGGTCTGCACCTTCCCAACTTTTTTTGCTTTCCCCTCTATTAACCTGTGTCTTTTTTAGGAATGACAAGAGCAATATTCAGGACCTCACTTACGCCTTTCAAGCAAACCAGAGGCCAGGAGGTGTTTTCACTGAATGCCCACAGAACAAGGACACATTCTCCAAAACAAAGCTCCAAAGTATAAAGTTATTAAAACATGACTGGTGCCATCATTTCCTACTGCTAGTAGCCTGGCTAGTTTGGTATCCACAAAAAGAAAGATCTGCTATTTTCATTACAGTTAATTTGAAGAGTTGAGATTTATGAAGGCAGAGTTCAGTTCCCTGCTCTGCCAGACTGTGTTTAATACTTTGGGCCAGCTTACCATCTCTATGCTTTGCTCCTCAACTGCAAGATGGGGGTTTCTCATGCTCCTCTTTTCTCCCTTGAATTCTATGTTACAGCCTTTTACCAATATTGAAACGTTCCTCTTTGGGGAATTTACTCGCACCTTTGCCTGTTGCAAGACGGCCCAATCTTCCCTGGGTCTTACTCAGAATTTCCCCAGCAGCGAACTTAACTCCTTTAACTCTCCCTTTTCCCCCATCCCTATGAGCTCCCAAGTAATGAAAAATACCGTCAATTGCAGGTTCAGATGCTACAGAGATGGCACAAGTCCTACTGATTTTCAACAAGGCTTTTGTCCCCACGTCACTTGGGCATAAGTGATGATTTCACCATAGCTGCCTACCTCGTTACCTATATTTAATGGTATTTGTCATACATATTCTCCTTGCATACAGCCACAGTTCTCAGGGATCACAAAAATCAGGAACAGATAAAAATAACCATTGCCACATGCAAACAAATCCTCACTGCAAATGATCAAAAAAACAGACGCAAATTCCAAAAGAGACTTTCCCTTGCACCCAGACCACCAGTGTCTTGAGTCGAATACATCCCAAATGTTACTTCCAAGTCTCTTAGCTGTGCTCTTGGGGATGATAGTGCTACTGGACCCTACTGCAAATCTGATTATCTCTGGGCTGGGTCCATAACCCCGGCCTTACAGTCACATCTTGCTCCTCACTGCCTCAGACAGCTAGACATGGTCTGTTCAAATTTCCATCTCCTTCACGAGCCGTCAGTGTGATGAACAGCCAGTGGGGTCACTCCAGGGCCCTTCCCCTCCATTTTCTCTCAAGGGACAGGTGAGGCCAAATCTAGGGAGAGAATTTCCTGATAACAGCATATCCTATTGCGCTGCCACTGCTCCATACACCATTTCCATTTGTGTGTATGCATATGTGGTTTGGGCATGTGTGTGGTGGGGAAAGTTATAGTTAAGATTACATTACTGAAGGTATGAAGGTAATCAGTCAAAAAAACAACATAAAAAATACAATATAAGTGTCCTCTTAAAAGGAAAAATATGTAGGTCACAGGAGAAACAGCAGAGGCATGTGTCTGACGTGTGTGATATTACTGGATGTTCTTGCAAGTACTCTCAAAACGGCTTTCTCTTCCCAATTCAACTCAGGCCATTTGCTTTCCTGCAGCTAAACCACATACCCTGAAACAACTCTTTCTCCATCTTAGAGGGCCCAGAGGCAGAGTCAAACGGAAATATTGCTACAGCATGACAAAAGCTATACAGTCTCAGCAGCACCAGGTCAAATCTTCTTTGGAAAGAAGTTCTCTGGGACAAAAGTAAATGGGTCAGAGGGTGCCATTCCCAGTCTCTACTGTCTCTGCAAATAGCTGGCCTTGCCTGTACACCACTGAGAACAGACAAACTTTTACAGGTCAGAAAGGTTCTTCCCCTCATAACATTACTCCATACAATCTTTCACACATGGAAACAGATTCCCTGCATAAATCAGTGAGGCCTTCTGCTCACCTCTGAATCGCTCCACAAGGCAGCATGCAGTACGTGAATGCTGCTTGCTGAACTGCTCACGAAGGCCTCCACACCTGCCTCTGTCACCCCTTCCCCATCTGTCTGTTATATCCACTTGTTCTAGTTCAAAATTTCCTCTCAGCGGGGACTATCTCCTTGCTACCAGTCTCTATAACAGCTCTGCAGGGCCCAAATCAAGACTCTTGGCAGAGATGTTACTCCAACTACATCCAAAACCTCACTGCAAAGAACCCCCAAACCAATCCAGAGACAAAAAGGGATGGATTCGACTGAACAGAGAGTGAGCTTGTAACCAGCAACAGTGGCTAGGAACAGGGCAACTACTTCTAGTTCTGGTAACTGTATTTCAACAACAGGAAAATTTAAAGTAATGACGGTGCCACAGCTCATTCTTTTGAATTGGAAACAATCCTGTAGCACAGGTAAAACTCATGCCAGGCATGTCAGGGACTGGAAACAGCCAGCTGCAGGAAGAGCACATGTGTGCCAAGTCTCATCTGCATCACTCAGTAATTAGCTTTCCGTTGGCTATTGCAGAGATGTGTTTCCTGATGTGGCTCACCAGTCTAGTCTCTTAGGTCAGGTCAGAAGTGTTTTTCCCTGGCTTTTTGCCTTTGTGCCAACGTGCCTTCAACATAATTCAGCCAGACAGTCCATCCCCTCCCTCCAGTGCGGGTTGTGAAGTAAGACAGTTTCCTTGGGAAGGTCTGAGTAAGGATAGCGGGGTGAAAATCTGCGCTGATAAGTCAATGAGACTAAGTTAATTTATAGCACCTGCAATCTGAGTTGAACTGCATGAATCCGCCTACAAGGGACACAACAGTGGTTGTGTGTGATACAAATGCAAGACTGGATACTGCAAGAGGGCTTTCTGTAGCAAGCCACCTATACGGTCTGCTGCCTAGTCACCAGAAGGATGAAAAACCATGTGGGATGATGGTACCAGCTACTGATCACATTACTAGTAGTATTATCGCCTGCCACCTACTGCAGAGAAAGGGAAGCAACCTCAGTGATATAGGACAGTTCAGTGTGATTAGTCTCTGGGCAGTGATGCTGGATTTATACCAGCTGAGGACAGGGCCAACCTCTGGGGTCCCAAGTGCCTCATTCCAGAGCATGCCACTCCAGCAGTGAAGAGATCAAGCTGATTCTGGATATATTGCTTTTCTTCCTGAGTAGCTGCACACACACACACACGCATATATATAAGGCACTTGAGACAAATGCAACATGACACAGATGTTAGAGGGCAAAAAACTGTGCAGCCCAACAATAGATCTCTGTAAATAATCAAGCTACTCCTCCTCTTCACCATCTCCTTCCACATTTATTTTTGTTTAGCTCCAGATCCAGTTTGTTCCGGGGGGGGCATGGGGGAGCAAGAGCTGCTCAATTAAAATCGTGCAGCTGGTCAAAGAAGCAGAAATCACAGCAGATGAACTACCCAGCACCTCAGCGACGTTCTGGCTCCGGTGCGCTCCCACTGCCATCATGTGGTGAAAGGTGGCTAGCACAACGAGTACCCGTGGCTGGCGGAGAAGCCGGCCAGCGTGCAGCCAATAACTCAGCAAGGAGGTTCTCCCAACCTCGTAAACCATGAAGGGAAAGCCCAAGTCAGCAAGAGGCTGGCACTGAAATACAGCCCGGCACTTTAATTTACTGCTATCTTTCCTACTTTGTTTTATATGGTCATTTTTCTTGAAGAAAGAAGATTTATATTTAAATATGTCTGGAATTATAGATGTTTAAAGTGCAGTACAAAAGCAACACATACTGCATGATCACAGTAAGGTAGAAAAGCCTAAAAATAAATTGGCCAGGCTGGAAAAAAATGCAGTGTATTTGACCCTCAGGTGTAGTAAGTCAGTACAAGTCCTGTGTCTGAAGGCTAATTCTGTCCCAGGTGCGTGAGTGCAGCCTGCTGTCACACGCTGCAGGCCATCCACATTCCAGGCCTTAGCCTCAGAGATACAGTGAGGATTTTCCAAAATAAACTGGAACTTCCATAATCCCTGAGAACAGCCAAGATGCCTAAGCACTCAAAGAAATTCTTTTACCAAAAAGAGCGTTCTCAGAAGTTTCCTCTGTCAGGGTGAGGCAGTGACCTGGGTTTTAAGATAACATTGCTTACTCCAAGCACCAAAATAAACTTCGCAGCGCTGACTACATCTGTGCCCAGGGCTTACCACAGGTTTCCCAGCAGAAGAATCTCCAGAAGGACCGGTGCGTCCTAGGACAAGGCTGTTGGTTTTTCTTACCTGTTCACTTCCTTCAGGATCTTCTCCATGTTCACAATGCTGCGCATCTTATACAGGAACCATTTGTCAATGGCTGTGAGTTTGTGAATGACATCCACGGGGACTTCGTTATCCAAGGCCTGCCAAAAACAAGACAGCACCAAACGGCCCCTTTAATACATGCTTCTCAAATACAGATTTAGTCTGCAAATAGGTAGCAGCAACTATGCAGCATAAAGATATAAAAAGTACTGTAGACTAAATGGGACAAATCGAAGTTTCATCCACCCCAGGATCCTGTCTCCCAGAGCAAAAGTAAACATGCCCCTCAAGCAGCGCAGGGAGGCACCAACCACTTCTACAGAGGCTTCGGTACCAAAAGCCAGCTTCTGTTTGAGCAAAAGAGATAATTTGCTTTCCACAGAGCCAGCAGCCAAACTTAAACTGATGGCAACAAAGCTTGGCAGCCACTGTGTATATGCCTTAGCTACCTACAGCAAGGCATTTTCAGCCTGCAGTGCCCCCTCCTCCACCTGCACCCCTACCACTCAAGCTGCTGAAATCTCACACCCACTGCCAACCTCCCAGCTGCAAATGTTAAACAGGAAGGTCCAGCTTCTCAGCTGTGGAGGAACTTTTTGCTTTGGAGCATAAATCTTGATTTGCCCTTGAAATACAAGGCTGAATCAAAACACAGAGCCTTGAAATACCCCTGAAGCAAGGAGAAGTCCAGCCCTGGGTGACACACTGCAGCTACAGCATAACTCAGGCTTCTCTCCCTGTATCTCAAGTTAATGTCAAGATCATTCAAAGTCCTCTGCATTATCTTGCTGGAACTATTTATTTTATTTTATTTTTATCAAACTATTTACAACCATGGGGTAAAAAAGGAACTCCATGGAGTTATTCAAATGATAATGTTTTACAGGACACTGCAGTATTAAAAAAAAAAAAAAAATCTCAGAGGAATATGCAGTTGTATCTTTACACATTGCAGATGCATCCTCTATCACCGACATTTGTTGGGTCTCACCAGTGGTGTACAGTTACAACTCTCCTGATAAAACAATTATAATCAACCATAACAATAACACTAACACGGTATCTTTGCGGAGCTGAAGTAATCAGGCTCATTAATTTGTTAACATGCTTAAAGGATTTTTTTGCAGGGCAGCATCGCTGGAACAAAGCCAGAGCAGTGCCACTGAAGAAAACTCCAGTATTAATCCGGGAACGAGTTTGGCCCACTGCACACTGGCATTACTCCTCCGAGTTATCAAGCTGCGGGCACAGTGTTGTACGGCCACTGCACGCCTCAGCACTGTGATGTGGAGACTTCACGCCGGCTGAGAGAAATGCACAGGTCGGCTCAGTGCTGTGCTCCAAGAAGGCACCACCCGCACAGACAAGGGATGGGTAACAGTTCTTAGCAGGCACTGCAAAATACTGACACAGCCTTCTACCTTTTCAAAAGGATTTCCAGGCAGCCCGCATCCCCCTCTCACAATTATTCTCTTGTCCTGAGAAGTAATAAGCTGCTGACTAGAACAGCCTGCTGGCTTACAAGCAGCGGTGAAAAAAATCTCTAATGCACATTTTGCTCCTTTAGAGTAACCAGTCACTTACACACGGAACTTTCAGCTAGTTTGGCACCCAACAGCCACTGCTCTTCCAAACGCCTGCAGAGAGAAGCCTGGGGCCATCACAGTGGTCCCTGAGCACTGGCAATAACAAGGCTGGGCTTCTCACACATTTCTGGGTATAATACTGGTATGAGGCAACTGGTAAGGGGTCCCTCCCATCCTGATTCCTTAGTGCTTGAAGGGTAAAGTCACACTGTCACATTAGTAGGACATGAGCAGGTCTTTCTTCTGCCCATCTATTTCCACAAAACGCGGGCAGACTTACATGCCTTGAGGATCTCCAACCTTCAGTCAATGGTCCCTGAGCCACACATACACACACAGGCAGCATGACCACATACACTTCATCTGCTTAGGACATTTTATTTAAAAGTCCTAAGCATCTTCAAGGGAAACTGGAAAAAACAAATGCCTTTCTCTCCTTAATCAGATGGAGGGCAGAGAAAAATAAACTGTCTTCACCCCTGTGGCATAAATCTGGAGAAAAGCAGAGAAGAACGAGTTTGTAGACAGCTCTTGCTCCCACTACACACTACACTGCAAGGGAAAATTGGGTTTCCAGGCAGAAAATCCCTGTAGGATTTGATCAGGAGCCCTGGACAGCACTCCAATGGCTTTATTCCATTCAAACCTACATGAAGGAGTATAGCCTAAACACACGGCGGAGGAAGGTGGAGGTGGCCACAGCAGGGCAGCGTGACTTCAGAGCCATGCTCACCTTCAAGAGCGTCCCATCCAGTAGACACTGGCCCCACACTGGGAAACCAAGAGGTTTATAGGACTGCCTTCACACCATGAGTCAGGGAGCAGGCCTGGTCTCCAGGCCAAGCTGTAGAGATCAGCAAGCTGCCTGTGCTGCCTCTAGGGCCAGCACCCTTGTTCCCTCAGTTCCAACCCTGCTCCTCACCAAAGAAAGTATTTAGCTGCTTGTGGACAGGAGCACAAGTGCAAACTAACATGTCTGTAGGGTGAACAACTAGGAGACCAGGGCCCTGGTGTGAAATAGAGCATGGATTGAATCCACGAGGTAAGTCTTCTGAGGCCACCCATACACAATTCCTAAGAAGGCCCAGAAAAGATCTGCTACAACCTGAGCAGCCCTGCTCATCAGGCAGTTAGACCCTTTCAGCACTTGGGCACTCTGGCCAAGGAAGTCTCATCTATTTCAGCCTTCCTCCTAGTGCTTCCTTTTACATTACAACATGGAGCCCCATTACAACAGCAATAGCTCTGAATGGCAGCTGAACTCCCTTCCCTTTCACCCGAACAGTTACCGTTTTCATCATCCAACAGAAAAAGGAGAGAGAAAAAGTAAAAAGCCTTGGAGAGTTGACTAGTGGGACTTGCGGGGGGAGGAGAAGACATACAACGAAACTCCATCCTGTTCCAAACAAAGCTAATGGCTAAGGGACACTAGCTGTTGGCTTTTAAATGTCAGCAAGCTGGAAAGGGATTTCCAGGCAGGCAGCCCCAGCTGCCAGAAGTACCTCTTACTGATATTGCTTGCCTCAGTTATTAATGGGGACGAATTAGTGCACTGTGTCAGAGGCAGCTCTTTATAAGGAGGGATTAAGACTTTGATCTCGCTTTTTTTGACAGCTCCCAGTGAAAATGCCACCAGCTGAGAACACCCAGAGTGTTCACTGTGGCCCAAACTCACCTTCATCTCCCCAGATCCCCTGTGTTAACATGGGGCTAAGATTAACCTTTCATAAAAGCTCTCTGAGCCACTCAGAGAGTCAAGAAGCAAGATTTTTCTCTCAGTCACAAGAGAAAGCTATAATAACGATCAAGCACAGCTGCTGAAGGCTGTTCTACACTTATGAAGACACGCACTTCCCCAGCTTGAAAAGTGAGAGTCAACAGCTGGACAAGCCACATATTTATAGAACATCTTGTGCTTTTCGTTTGGGCCATTTAAAAGAGGAACAGCTACGTGAAAACCTTTTTACAAATACAGCACAACCTAACCTCAGCTCCCCACACTCATGTGGGGGGATGTAATGAGATGTATCTACACATGAGCACAAAGAGCTTAAAGACTCCACCACACAAAGTCAGGGGCACAAAAAATAGTAACTGGGTGTTCCCTGTGAGGAATGTTTACAATCTTATAAAAAACACTACGGGTAAGCATGAGTTACAAAAGACAGCTGTCCCCTTCTCTTCATAGAGGATATGGACAGATGAACAAGTTAGCTGCAGCAAAACCGAAGTGTGAAATTGCACCTACCTTGTAAAGTAACTAACCCCACATTTACCATGTGGTACACACAGGCAAACACTGTGGAGCTGAAGGAAGAAATAATTTCACACATTATCTCCCCTTACAATAACACTGACCCTTACCCAGACAACTTGAAAGATGAAGCGATTTGCCCAGTGTGACAGGAGAGGGGTTAAAAGAATGCTAGGGGAAGTTACGCCTATTTCAAACAATAAGGGCTTTCCTGTTTGCTAAATTTAACATAGAGTTGGTTTTGGTTGGTTTTTTTTGGGTGGGGGGGGGGGTTTGTTTGTTTTTTTTTTAAGTTTCAAGCCCATACCAATGCAACAATTGCAAAAAGACAGTGCTCTCTCACAGACTGCAGCGTGCCATTCTTTATCATCCTTTGTCTCAGTTCTCAAGAGGATTTTCATTTTCTTCTTTCCTTCCTTCCTATAAATTCATGGTAATCTGCAAAACTGGCCAACTTTGACTGACACTTAGACTAGTGTAAATCAGGGCTGAACATTAGCCAATATTTAGCAAACAATTATATTATAGGAACAAGCAAAGTAGTCCAGGTCTCCACCAACACTCAGCTACAAACTGAAGTGACAAGACACAGGAATGCACCCACTGCTGCTGCTGAATGCAATGAGCATTGGATCAGTTTGTACCAAAAGGCAAGCACGTTACCTGAATACAGAAGATGCAGGAAAATACAGATATCAGAAGGAAAAATTGAAGTCATATACCCACCCAGCTATTATGTTCTGCAGAGGAAATTACATGCAGTAGAGAATAACTGTACTTCAGCAGCAAGAATTCTACACAAGGTGGTCCCAGTGTGCTTGACACAGGGAAGCAAGGGGGTCAAGAATCTGTCCCCTCAGCTGACCCAATCTGGTAGCTATAATTCAAGGGCTTTCTACTACCTTTTGTTACCTTGGCTATTGCATATATCCGAGTGCTGGATGGCTCAGAGAGTTCCTTTTGGAGATCTACAGTGTCTGGCCAGGGTTTATTCATGGGCAGATGTGAAGTGAAGCCATCTACAGATGGGTGGCACATTCTCAGGGCCTTTTGGAAGCTCTCTTCAAAAGTGTGTCCAATAGCCATGACCTGTAATGGAGAGCACTTCCACATTAGTTATGTGAGCTGCTGCGCAGCTATCCCCTGAATAACAGAAGAGTTGCAAACTTAAACCACAAAGGCAGACATACAGAAAGATTACATCCTTTGGACCTCCTCCTTAAGACAGTCCTGCTGGCTTTAAGACAGGCACAGTCCTGCTGGCTTTAAGACAGGCACAGTCCTGCTGGCTTTAAGACAGGCACAGCTGACTGAGCCTTGTGAGTCCCACTTCTAGGCCTGACTGCCAATATTATCAACAGGGAGTTCCAGACAAGTGACTGCTTTCTGCTCTCGTCTCCCCGTCTGTAAAACACAGGAAGCCACTGCTTCCCTCTGTAAACTGCTTTGAAGCACTTTAGTAGAGGGAAGCATTATGCAGCAGCATGGCTGTAGTAATATGGAAGGATATTTCTGTTTGACAACCTGTTAGAGATAGAAAGTCACAGTGGGAATTCTAAGGTTCAGAAGAAATGTGCTCTTCTTCCTTTAAATTGCATTTAGCAGTGACTCTCCCCTATCAGGGCTCTCTTAAAAGATTACTCCTCTTTGGCATAGCAGCACTGGGGTTTCCCTCCTTCAATTTGACATCACATTGAGTAAGAAAACAAGACTTTTTATGTGGAAATCTGTGAGGTAACAAAGGCCTTTCTCAAATTTCTACATTTTTATTTCCCAGTGCAGTGAAACCCTAACAACATAAAAATCTTCTCAAACACTGTGCTGGAAAATGTCAAAGAAAAAAATAACATGATTTTCTCTCTTCTCACAGCTCCAGGACCACTGCTCAGCACAACAGAGCTCAGGGAAAACGAGGCCAGGCCAGACTGTTTAATTAATAAAAATTCAGTACGTGCTGTGATCTGGCTTCAAGTTCAGGCCTAGGGAGGCGACTGTGCCGTATGAAAGAGACACAGCGGCAAGAAGCTCTTTGCTTCAAAGACACCCTCTCCTACCCACAGGTCCTGGAGACTCACCTTTTTGCTGAGTACCTCCACCAGCTGCAAACTACATCTCTTAAGATTCTCCAACCCTGTTTCAGTTCACCCCCCAGCAGTCACAGACCTGCACAGCTGGAGCAGAGACTCTTTCTATATCCCTCCCCTCCCTTTACACAGCATCCTGCCTTGAGAAGGACAGGGGGTTCACACAGTTCTACTTTTGTCATATATGATCACTGGAAGGACTTGATATTTCCTCCTGCAAATCTGCTACAGCTGATGGTGCACAAGGCAACAGTATTTAGGAAACCCAGCTCCACAGAACAGTCCAAAAACACCTAAGCAGAGAGGGTTAATATCAGTAAACATTAACTTGCTGAAAAAAAAAAAAAAAAAAAAAAAACAAACCAACAACAACAAAAAAAAAAACAACCCAAGCTAAACTCATTGCCATTAAAAGCCAAAACTGCCACTGGAAAATCAAGTTCTAATTAATTTTTCCAGCTGTGATGAAGGCTTTTTGTCTCAACAAGGTAGAATTGATGATAGGAAGGTCTTGTGTCAAATTAATTTAATAAAATAGCTACTTGAAAAGCATTAGGGAAAAAAGGCAGCTGAAAAAATAGACTATTATTTTGCTTTGGTAGCTGATATGTTATTAACTAATTAAGTGGGTAATTTACCCATTTTGCTTCATTTCTCTCCTCTTAAAACATGGTATGAAAATGCTGTTATTGTCCCAGACACCTTAAAATCGGGGTTTAAAAGACACACTGTCATGTCCAACATACAAGAGACTTAATCACCAAGAGAATTCAGAGATTACAGGTTGTGTTTGGATTTCAAGAGCAGAAGTAGGCTGAGATTTAGCATATGGTTTTAACAGAGAAGACAAATAACTGTGGGAACAACCAAGAGCTGTGGCTCACCAGCATCACTTAACATCATCTTAACAGACTACAACTCTTGAAGAAATACTCTAATTAACCAACACTACAGAACCCCAAACAAAAACTAACTCTGAGAGTCCTGTAGTGAGTGGTAAGAATGAAGTCAACCTCAGGTGATCCAAAGTGGTCTCTTCCCTTAGGAGTCAAACCATTTCTGAATCCACACTGCGATATCCAAGATTACACAGCCCTAACTCATTTCAGCTAATTATAGTACTGAATAAAAATCATTTGAGCTGAATAAATATTTTCAAATGCCATTAGGTCCCTGAAAGTAGATATTCTGAGGGTTTACAAGAAAGAGAAATTGCTTTCCCAAGTGGTAGAATGGAAGGGAAGTAGAGAGTCTTGCACTCACCTCTCCCACGCTCTTCATAGAACTTCCAATCCGGTTGGACGTATGCTGAAAACGGTCCAAATCCCAGCGGGGTATCTTGGTAACAACATAATCCAGGCTGGGCTCAAAGCAGGCAGAGGTTTTTCCTGTCACCACGTTCTTGATTTCTGGCAAGGGGATCCCCAAGGCAATTTTGGCAGCAATGAATGCTAATGGATACCTGCCATAGAGAAGAAGTAGAGGATAGTAGAGTGGAAAGCACTTTGCTTTTGCAAATCCCAGGAGTGGATCAAATTAAACAGATGAGGTGATTTCCCCTCCTCAACACAACAGAAGGTTACTTGTGTTCAAGCACAGCAGGGCCCATCCAGCTTCCTACCTTAACATATTGCAGAACTACCTACCTAGATCTGGGACTTGCTCTATTATCTGCAAGACCACCATTTTAACTATCTGTCACACCCACAGTGAAACCACATAAACAGATATGTTCTGCTGCAAATCTGTCATCCAAAAAGAAAACAATCAAACACCCACTGTCCAACATCATGGCTTATCTCCAGTCTGCTATGGCACTTCAACAACCACAAGAGTTGTTGAGAACTGCAAATTAGAGACTAATTCGTGCCTCTCAACAGCATCTGCAAAGTGCAATTAAGAAGCCAGTTTTTAAACAGCCTGCTCTGACCATCCTTATCTTGATTAGTTTATGATTAGCCAACAAAACAAAGGCAGCTAGCAATACCATTTGCATCAGTCTGATAGACAGCTCATTAATAACTGTGTCCTCCGGGTCCCAGAGATGATTTGCAGCCAACATATGGATACAGTGGATATGTTTTGTAAGGACAGCTATTAGGCTCCCCCACACACACCTCCTGGGAGTTTTTCCATTTGTAGTAACAGCACTGGCAGGCTGGAATGGACCTGGAGGGCTCACTAACCCCTTCTTCCATCGCCCAGCAGGACCAACTCTCCAAAGGTCAATCCTAGCAGGTGCTGACAAGAACTGTTCTTAGAAGCTTCCCATGCAGAAATCTACACCTTACTGACCTGACTGCTCCGGAGTTCTCCTTAACAGCCAACTTCAGTCTTCCTTGATGCAAATTAAGCCTGTGCCTCCTTGTCTTAACTGCATGGAGAGCAGATGCAGGAACTCTTCCTTGCAGATGTCACATATTTAAATAATACACTGATCCAAGTCCCTTATCATAGATCTCTTTCTGTTCTCTCTTCAGTTTTTATTCATTTGTTTGCTCTGTAGTATTTCGGGGGGTTTTAAATAATCTTACCCTGTTGCCTTGGAGGCCAAAGCTGAACTTCTCGAGAGTCTGGCATTAACTTCAATGACGTAGTACTCCAGGGATGTTGGATGTAGAGCAAACTGAATATTACACTCTCCCACAATGCCCAAATGTCGAACAACTTTGATGGCACGATCCCTCAGCATCTGAAATTCCTCATTAGTGAGCGTCTGGCTTGGAGCCACTACAACAGAATCTCCTGTTTGTCACAAGGTAGCAGAGAAGGAAAATGAGAAATAGCTCAATGGCAATAAATTCTAGCCACATGGTCACTTTCTTTGCTAACCCATCGCTAGTAATGGAGTTACCACAGTTGTTCATACCCATGGATGCAGAGTTGATGAAAAGCACAGATAGTTAGAAGCCCAGAGTTGGAGAGGCCGGGCAATCTCACAGAAAACAGGATCATAGGGGTAGGTTTAGCCTAACAATATTGGTTTTACACCCTAGCTGGCTGTACTCAAGACCTGAAGAGTATCTCTAGGGCCCACTTTGTCAATCACAAAACTATGTCAATAACAGCAGGCAGAAGGGGACTGCATAAAAAAGTTAGAGCCATTTCCAGTGAGCCACCCTGTGCCCAAGCCTACCTGTGTGGACTCCCATAGCATCGATGTTTTCCATATTGCAGACAGCAATACAGTTATCAGCAGCATCTCTCACAACTTCATACTCTATCTCCTTCCAGCCAACAACTGACTTTTCCACCAGAATTTGGTTAGTCATTGCAAATGCCTGGGAATATGTTAGGGAAAAATGAACAGTAAAAAAGAAAACCTGATTAGAACATGTTCCATATTTAAGACTTCTGTGGCTTATTTCCAGACATCCCAGACTAACATGAAAACTGAAAGATGAAGATAAGTGAAGTTCATAGCCCCGACGACAAGCACTTGATATTCCCTTTTAAAAAAAAAAAAAAAAAAAAAAAAAAATTGCATTAGCTTCATTTGAAAGGCACAGAAGATATTTATGTGATCTGATTGGAAAAAAAGACAGAGTATGTGAGCTTGCAATGGCATATAAATAACAAATGGGAGTATAAAAACATCTAAGGCTTCAATCATGCAACAGACACATGCTTTTGTTTGTTTATGTGGGCAGCCCCACAGACTTCAATAGAACTCTGCAGAAAGCTAAGTGACTGAGTGATGGGGAGTGTGGGTGCCAGAAAACACTATGTAGTTAATAGCACTAATAATGCTGCTTAACATTGGCATACTAACCAGAAGCAAAATACGTGATTTATTCTTAAACTAATCCTGAAAGTACTCCTCAGCGCAAGAGACAAAAATGAAAAATATAGTTTGTTGGTAAATGAGCATAATCTAAGTGAATAAATGGCCTTAATATTAGCAGATAAAAAACATTAATCAATTCTCGCTTAAAATCCTAGAAAGTAATGGGCATATTGTCAACCCATCCTTTAGCAAAGCTTCTTGTTTTAATGCTACCCATGAATCAGTCTTCAGTCTGGTCCCCTCTGTAGTTAGCTCAAGCTGTTATTCAAACATTGCCCTTAGCTCAGTTGCCAAATTTGTACACACAAAAAAACAAAACAAAAAACAAACAAACAAACAAACAACAACAACAAAAAAAAAAAAAAAAAAAAAAACAAAAAACAAACAGTAGTTGGAGGAGTGGCACTTCACACCCGGCCTAAGCAGGTACTGAATTTGTGGTAATGTGGTGGGAACACCTAACCACTCTTGTAAAACAATCTACACTTCTCCTGTGTTACTGTCTATTGCCTTTTCCCACTCAAAATGAGCAGACTCAGGAGACGAACTCAAAGCCAGATTACTTGAACTATCCATGCTATGAAACATCCATAGGTGTTCAGTTATCTGAATTATACACAATTCAGAGTCCAGGGTCTGAAAATCCAGTTCACAGAATTACTACAGATCATCTTTGTAACTGGAAACAATAGGGTTTCTGCTGGGCTGTGGAAATAAGCGCTCAAAGTTGATCTAATTCAACAAGACCCAAATTATTTTTCACTGTAAATTTTGAAATACTGATGCCAGACTGGGAGGTGCTGTTGACTCTCCTGAGGGACAGGAAGCTTTGCAGAGGGATCTAGATCAGTTGGAGCACTGGGCTCTGATTAATGGGATGAAATACAGAAAGTCAAAATGCCGGATTCTGCACTTAGGATGGAGTAATGCAGGGCCCAAGTATAAATTAGGAGGGCAGTGGCTGGAGAGCAGCCCTGCAGAAAGGGGTTTGGGGGTGCTGGTTAACAGCAGGCTCAATATGAGTCAGCAGTGTGCCCTGGCAGCCAAGAGGGCAAACCCCATCCTGGGGTGCATCAAACACAGTATAACCAGCTGGTCAGAAGAGGTGATCATCCTGTTGTATTCAGTGGTGGTGCAGGCACACCTGGAGTATTGTGCACAGTTCCGGGCCCCACAGTTTAAGAAGGATGTGAAGGTCCTTGAATGAATCCAGGAGGGCAACAGAGCTGGTGAGAGGGCTGGAAGGCATGTCCTGTGAGGAGCAGCGAAGGACTTTGGCCTTGTCTAGTTTGGAGAAAAGAAGGCTAAAGGACGACTTCATTGCTGTCTACAGCTTCCTGAGGAGGGAAAGGGGAGAGGGAGATGATGAGCTCTTCTCCCTGGGATCCAGTCACAGTACATGGGGGAATGGTTCAAAGCTGCACCAGGGAAGGTTCAGACTTGACATTGGGATAAACACTGGAACAGGCTTCCTAGAGAGGTGGCTGATGCCCCACGCCTGTCAGTATTTAAGAGGCATTTGGACAATGCCCTGAACTTTTGGTCAGCCCTGAAGTGGTCAGGCAGTTGGATTGGATGATTGTTGTAGGTCCCCTCCAATTGAAATAGTCCATTCTGTTCTACTCTATTCATTCTAAATGCTGAAGTTCTTTTAGCATAATTTTTGAGAAAATGAAAACTTTAACCTAGAAAGTGAAACAGAAACAGACTTTTAGTAGAAAAAAAAAAAAAAGTTTCAGAAACATGACAAATCTACTAAAAATACAAGCTGCCCCACTCCTAAAATTTTACAGATAATTAGGTGTTTATAAAGAACAGCTGCTATAGGTTTCAGGGAAAAACAGAGATGTTCAAAAAAAAAAATATCAAGAAATGTTAGAAATGTTGATCCAAACCAAGTTTCCCTACTGAAAAATGTTTTGATATAAACCTTTCAGACAGCTGCACTCCCAGGGTTTTGGGGTGAATTTCTACTTTCTCTAAACACAGACTATGCATGAGCTGGGGCAAGGGAAGTGTTTCCAACCTCAGCCATCAATCCATAAGATGGTGTTACTGCACCCACTGCCTCCTCCTGCATCTGTCAGTCCTGTCCTCTGAGCCCCCGTGCAACTGAGCCTGCCTGAGCAGATGTTTGTTTGGCACTAAGCACACTAGTGTCAAAGTCTGTTTGCATGACAGCAGTGTGGAAGAATACAAAAATGTCATTTTCATATACAGCTCTTCCTGGCATCAGCAGCATTTCCTTCTAGAGATATATGAAGGATTACGAGGTTCAGCAAATCAGGAAGAGACAAAACCAAGAATTTTAGACACCAACTGATAGAGATTTATTTCCTAAAATTCTGCATTTTTGCAAGGAAAAAAGTTTTTGTTTTCTTTTTCTGAATTATCTGTTTACTTTTCACTGCAAATTTATAAAAAAGAAACCCAGGTTTCCTACAGAAAAATAGCTGTTTCTTCATAGCCAGAGACAGCTGGTGGATGCCAAATTATGAAGTATCATCCCATCAAATCTCTACATGAGCTTTTGACCTAGCAAAAATACTGTCTTTAGACAGAAACACAGCAAAAGCCCAAGTGTCCCAGATCTACTGTTCCCGATGTTAAGTTATCACTCAGCATTTTGAATGTTTCAACTTCTTTGACATCTTTCATGTGCCATTTACTCCTGAAAGTATGTTTCTTTTCAGACCAAAATTGCTGAAACACTTGCTCAGATTATGACCTGTTTTTCAGTAATTTAACCGACATGTCTTTTAATCATTTTCATTACCCAAGTCAGTAGGAATTATGGAAATGGTATTAGAAGGAATGAGGATAACATTTTACAAATATATGAAAGGTATGGTATGTTCAATTCCAGTGTCTGTGACTATTAGAAGAATATCTAAGAAAATCAGACGTTCAGCTCTGTTTCCAGAGCTCGCAATTGCAGACATACCTTCGTACCAAGGTCCAGCAAACTTTCCTTATCAGAACATAAGCCTGACCCCAGACCACCAAGGGCATAAGCAGAACGTATCATGACTGGGTAGCTAATCTTTTCAGCTGCCTTCAGAGCATCTTCAATCTTAAAGGAGAGGGGAATACGTTTCAGAGATATGATAACAATTAAGATGAATAAAGTCTTCAACTCTGGTTACACAGCTAACTGGAAATCTCATCAGCAAGACACTAAGCTGTCTGAAGATAAAATGAAAAGAAAAAAAGTTGGCTTTGTAACATTGCTTTGTTCTGCCAAACAGCAGAAAACTGGAACACGGACTCAAGGAGGTGATTTCTGTCCTTAGTTATGTGTGTCCTTACCTGGTTTGTCTTCAGAGACTTTAGCATGAAATAACTGCTTCAACAGACATCCTAGTTTAAGACCTGTTTGGTTTCCTCCAAACTCAAACAGGCCTTCCCACTGAACCAATGTTTTGTTTGAACACTCCTGTCCTCAGGAAGGATTTCATTATTCTGATTCTGAGGACCTGAAATCCTAAGTCTAAATGGCTTGTGAAAGATTTTTCTAAAAAAAAAAAAAGTAGTCACTGACATGCTATGTATTTTTGTGCTGCAGCACAGAAGTCACCCCAACCTAATTTACTTTTGTCAATGGGTAAATTGGCTTAGGCTTTCCAAGTGCTTAATTGCATTTTCACTCATTTTAAATCATGGTGAACCAGCATCAATCACTGTGGAGTGCTGATGAAAGTGTACAAACTACAGTACCCACAGCAGTATTCAGCTTTCACTCAAAAAAACTAGAACTATTTTTTTAATAACTCAAATGGGCAACAGTAATAATAATCACATCTTCAAAATTATCTGATTTACCGATTCCACTGCAAAGCTAGGAGCAATCTTTTCATTTAGCTCAGTCAGTTTATCGGAAAAAAGCTTTCTATCCTCTGTAGCCATGATGGATTCAACTGATGTACCTAAAACCTTCACACCATACTCCTGCAGGACTCCTTGCTTGAAGAGTTCCACTCCTGCAGAGTAAACAAAGACTCAGTTTTAAGGACTGATGGTAGGCGAAGAAGAAAGTAGTCAAAAGATATCTAACTAGCTGACAACTTGTCTGGCCTCATCAACAGCTAATTTTACTGTTCTTTGTCAGTAGTAGAACTCAGAACCATAAAAGGAAAGCTTATGTCCTCAAATCTATGAAATCTCAAATTTTAGTAAAGTTACTGCTTGGCCATCATCTGCAACACAAAGCAAGGCAGTGCAGTTGGATACTGTTGCAAGAAGCTAAATGAAGCTAACTTTTCCTTTTGTTCTCTGCCTCAAGGTGGTCTGAATATCCTCAATCCAACTATGATAACTAAGACTTAAGCTGAAAAGCAGGATATATGATTTACTTTTAATTATCAAAACCAGCAATTAGATTTTATGTTCACGTCTTAGCAATTATTCACTCCCCTACGGTCAGTATCTCTGTCTGTATCCCTCAGTAACCCGGGCAATGTATCAGGCACACGGGTCTTGCATGTCTGCACAAATAAAGTCTGCTGAACATCTGGTAAAAACCATGTGCTAGCCTGCAAGGAGTGCCAAGGCCCCTGTGTGGTACTCACCACAGTTGAGAGCAGTCTGGCCACCCATGCCCAGAATTAATCCATCAGGACGCTCCGCCTTGATGACCTCTATGACAAACTGTGGAGTGATGGGGAGGAAGTAGACAGCATCAGCCTGCTTTAAGCCAGTCTCATTGGTCTGCACTGAAGCAATATTGGGATTCATGAGGACAATTTTGACATTTTCTTCCTGAAAAATGAAAATCTGCATTAAAACTAGGCATACGTGGAACAAGAGCTAACAGCAGCAGCAGCAAGGAGACACGGGGTTCAACAAGCCATTTACCAGCAGCAGCATTTAAAAAGCGTGGTTCCCTATGCACTCTTATATGGTACATACGTATGTACCATACGGGGTTTCTGGTATCTTGTACCAGGCTGAGCTAATGCATATTCTTTACTTTTGTGCCTCTGCCTGTCTATGAATCTTGAGGGAATGGAGATTCCCACCTGATTCAGAAATTTGGTTGAAATTGTTCAACACATTTAGGAGTTACATACAGGAGACAGGAACAAACTCCAGCATAATCATGTTTATCTTCTCTTGGAAGTCAGAGAAAAGGTGACAAAGCAAAAAAAAATTTGATCAAAACCCAGCCTTTTCTTGCCAAGCAGCAGGTCTTTGATCACAGCTATCCAGGTAGTTCTCAGATTTTTGTACCAACTAGTAACAGTACAAGAATACATTTTTTACTTTGACTTTCCATAAAGATGCTTTAATTTTCTTGGTGTTATCACTTTAAAAATCTTGTCCCATAACCTTTTTTATATGATATTGCACATACTAAATGACAAACTGCCTCTACATGCAAGAACAAGGTTAGTCAAAACTTCACACTGTTTTTTCTCTGTCACAGATAAGAAATTGAGATAGACTGATAATGAAGTTTATCTGTTTCCTGCTATACCAATGGGAGTTTTGCCACTCTTTGGCTACAGACAGAGATTCACTACAGTTTGCTCATTAATAGAAAAGTCTGGGTCAGAGCTGGGCATATCAACTCTCCTCACTCTTGAAATATTAGCGTGTAATGAGGAAGCCAACCAAGATTTGCTAATAATTATGAGACCAGGATGTGGCCAAACTTAAAAAAACCCACATCAACCACAAGCAAATAAAGAACAATGTGTTGCTCCTTTGTTAAGAAAAGGTGGACTGGGAAGTGCAAAGGCTGTGGCCTCATTTTACGGGAACTGATTTTAATCTCCATCAACTTCTTGTAAGGCAATAAACCTCTACAAACAAACAAACAACTTGCAAACAATGCTAATTATAGATGCAAAATACATTTTAAGAGAGAGATTTGCTATATGGAAGTTGCAGAGGTTAAGAAACAATGACAACTCTCATTAAAAACAGAAACTGTGATGGTATTAAAAAAAAAAAGAGTAAAAAGAAACAAGAAGGCTGGTAGACTAAGTCAGCCATTCCTCGAGCAAATATTATGGAAGTGTTGCTGGGACTAGTACAGAAATTGCTACTTTTCCTCAGTTCACTATAAGCATGAAAACACCATATGGTTTTCTGTGTTTATTTAAAATTTGTGATTGCTTGACTCATTGGTTTGGAGGAACAAATATATAGCTCACCTGGAGCAGTGGGATTCTCACTCAGAGCTCTGACTGCACAGTTCAGGTATTGGAAAACATCTCTTCCCCTTCCTTTGATAATTTAAAATACTGCCTTAAAGACTGGCTGTAAATTTCCTTTGACCTTTTTTCTCCACGAAAAGTTGGATTTTTTTCACTAAAGCACACTTTCCTTGGAAATGTGTGGAACAGGGAAGGGAAAAAAGAGGTAAAATCCTTATGGAAAATATTTCTAATTTAGACAAATGACCCCAAACTGGATAGTTTTCATGGTGGTGCTGAAGTAAAAGTGTAGATCTCTGATGAAAACATTCTTCTCTAATAAATGTATTCAGAAATTTATAACTATAATTCTGTTGTAATGAATGAGGAAGGGAGGGGTATATCACTTTCCAAAGAGCTGTAGTATCTGTACATCTCAGCCCCTTCTTCCCTACTTATCTAGGGCAAGGTGTCTTAAAGACCAGCTAGCAGTGATGAGAAAGATAATTAATCAGAGAATTAATGTCCACTGTGCTAAGAAAGACACGTTCTACTTATATCACATCCTCTAGCCCAATTGTTCAGGATGTTGGATTTTAATCCTCTTGCTGTTTGCCCTTGCAACCCTTTCCTTCAACTTCTGCCTCCTTGATTTTTTATAAGCACATAGCACTCTGCACAATGGCCAACCATCCTGATTGGAGACCTTTGTTACAATTTAATTAAAACAGTGACTTAATAATACTCCAGGAGAGCTCCATTCCTCTCTTTGTGTAATATCCACCTTTATTCAGACCAGTTGGGAGAATCCCTACAGCAAGTAATCCAAAAGGTTTTTCAGGTGATCACAAGCCAGTTTCTGTTGTTCACCGATGCTTCCAAGGCCTTATTCTTCAGAGGATGTTCCTGCCTTTGATGAATATTCTTGCAAATACAAATTCACTGACTGGAGAAGTCCCAGCTCTACAGAAGATAACTCTTTAAAAAGAGGCACCCGTTTAACTCTATAGGACTGAATATTAACAATAGCACCTTCTTATAATGAATTGGCATCCAACAGACTAGGAAGAACAGCAGTACATAGGAGAATGAATCAGAACATCCAGCAGTGAGAATCAATGTTGATTATTTATAACAAAAAAAAAAAAAAAATAAGTCTAAGGGGAAAGAAATCTCTTGTCTCCTGTTAACCATCCCTGTTCTCTCCCACCCATGCTCTGCAGCTTTCCCCTGGCAGCCACTGACCAACCATCTTCTCTCTCGCCTACAACTGTAAATCACTCTGCCAGGGGCAAGGTCAGGAAGTGCAGGTACTGCTGCTGGAATGGCTGATTAGCCTGCAGATCAGAGCAGCTGGCTGGTGGCCACAGGACAGGAAAGGGCACTGCAGGAGGGCAAGCTGAGGAGATTCATCATTAAAAAACCCACTGTCTTCCACAAACCAGAGCTGAGTTTGAAGGACAAGAGAGAAAAAAAAGGGAGAGAGATGCCTCCTTTCCAACTCAGGTCATTATCTGCACTCACCAGCTCTGGGATCCTCCACTCCTAACTTGTTCTTGTTTTCCTGATGACATGGCCAGTTTGAACTAGTAGCCAGCAATAACAATACAGGAGACAAACAAAGCATATACAATACAAGATGTGTTGTAACACCAGGATCAACCCACAGCAGCTCCAGATTATTTTTTTCCTTCCTTGGCTCCAGGGTCAGCACAGGATTAAAACAGCCCTGACATGAGAACAGCCTCAGAGCTGCTCACAGTCATCACCTCATCTGAAGGCAGCTGCTACATCTGCTCCAGATCTGTTAGACAGACCTCTACACGCTCTCCTCCTCCTTCACATGAGGTTAGACGTGAACGAAGAGGCCCAGGTAACAGTTACACTACCAGTAATAACCCCATCAGAGGAATACTGCTATCCTTCCACACCTTCTCCTAGCATGAGCTTTTCCCCTAGCACCCTTTCTAGATGCTTTGCACTTTTACAGTACAAACAGCCAGAGCAAATTAGACTCCAAAACCCATCATGTGAGTGGACTATGCAGGATGCTTCAGGCAAACATGCACGAGCACCATTTTAAATGCATGCATTTAAAATGCACGTACAGAAGTATTTTTTTTTGCTCCAGAATAATACAGTGCTTCAATCTTCAGAAAGGGAACATCAGAAACCAGGTAATAACCTTACTGGACAAAATTCATCCAAACCAATGACTTTTCATTCATTCCTTTCAAGACTATGAATTTATTCTGGAAACAAAACTTGGCATATATGACCTTTAAAAAGTTCATCCCATTTAAAATAAATACCATTTAGAAAAACTATGTTCATAAAAGGTTCAAAATCTTTTGTATAACAATCTTGACAGCAGCCAACTGTTCAGCTGTTGTTGTTTTTTGTCCACCTTGCAGTGTGGTGGCATCCCACAAAAGTCTCAGTAATTTCAGCTCAGATGTAGAGGACCATATTCTGACTCTTCATTTCCATTCAATCTGAGAAGCCTGGAGTGACCAGTCACACACCACAAAAAAACCCAAACAACTGCTTGAAGACTGCAATGGAAACCTTGAGAATGTCTCTCTTTGGAAGATAATTCTGAGTGGTTAATTCACATCACTCAACCAACAAGTTCACAAACATAAAATTACTACATTTCCCTACAGTCATTTATTCTCACCAGCTTCCCTGTCCCCAGTGATACATAGCTAGATCATCAGTTAGCTGTGAGAAGGGAAAGTAAATTACATGAGGTTAGTATTTTCAGAGTATCCTCTCACCTTCAGGGCTTTCACAGCCTGGGATCCAGAGTAATCAAATTCCCCTGCTTGACCGATCGACAGACCCCCAGATCCTAGAATGAGAACTTTGGAGACCTAGAAGAATCAAATAGTATGAAAAAAAAATCAGTCCTATCATAGAGGATGTTGAAAAACAAAACTTAAGTTCTAAAAAGAGAAGAAAAATCACCTCCAAAACCACTGCAGTTTTACTTCTAAGAGTATTTCTGGACTTCTCCCATATATCTCTGATTGGAGAAACATATGACTTATCCATAGGGCAATACAATAAACACATTAATTGTGTCAGGTGCTTGTAGACAACCATGCCTCACTTTGGCTGCCCACAAAGTCCAGCTGTCTCCTAAGATAGTGAAACTGTATGAAATTCAGCTCATGCTAGGAATTCCAGACTTATCTGCTAAGCAACAGAGCATCAACACTATGCTGCTGACACAAAATCTCATGACCAGATTATCCCAGGGCACCTCATATACTGCTGTGAGAGTACCTTTCTTGGGAGAACTAGAAAGAAAAATGCATGAAACATCAGATCCTAAAAAGTTCTCAAAGAAAAGGGAGTTAGTAACACCAGAGAGGCCTGCTGACTGAGACAGGCAGCTGACAGGCCTTTTGTAAGGGAAGCCTCCACTGACTTCCATAATCAGCTTCCTGTACCATTTTGTACCTCAGGTTCAGTAGGAATTAACAAGCTCCTAGCCTCACTAACAGGCATGAATAATGAGCATCTGTACACTGACCTCCACTCTGGAAGCTGTCACTCCAGCTTTGGGCAGGACCGAGGAAATTGTAGTGCCTTTCCCTCTCTTAACCAGTGAAATAAATGAGTCAAACAGGAACTAGGAAAAATAAACACATGTATTTAATCACCAAAGTGGAACTAAATAAATATGAAGCAAAGAAGGAAAAAACAGGCCATTTGTGAGCTCGAGCTATCAACTCTGCTCTGCCGCCTTCAAAAGGTAGATTTACACCATCAGAGAAGAAGGGATCATTATTTGAAATTTATTTAGCAACTCTGATATATCTGACAAAGCTGCATTCAAGGAAGTGAGGTAATACTAGGAAGCAAATACGCATCAATCATGTCTGGATGCTCTGCTTGTACACGGCTGGCAGTGTAATGAATGAACGTGCGTTAAAAGCTAAAATACAGAAGAGCATACACTTAACTAGCTCAATGGAACCATCTGGAATGGAGCCTGCTACAGAGCTGGGATCTGAACAGGTATATTTAAACATCTGTTGTGCTAAATCAGTATTATCCTTCCAGAGCAGATCCCAGGGCAGCTGTGAGAAAAGTGTTCCTCAGCCAGGCCAGGCAGGGGAGGCAGCATGACCACCGTAGGCATGTGGGGGGCAGCTACATGCAGTGGGACAGGCTTCCCACCTGACCCCCGCTTGCAGAGCTTCTGTCCACACGGCCCCCGAAGCTGGCTGCTGAGGATCACCTATGGAAGGAGTACGGTTGGGTCCTGCAAGCCTATCAGCATAGGCAGTATGTTATCAGCCCCAGCCCAGCAGTGGGAGCACAGACTCGGAACAGACACAGCTGAGGGCTGTTTTGAGTTCTCTGAGATTCACTAGTCAATCAGATTGCTATGAAACTTCTTGATATCAACATCATCAAATTAAGATTAAAATAAGCACTTCTACGTATTCTTGCCTCTTCCTCTCTCAAGAAATGCTAAACAGTTTATTTATGTTCAGACATGCCTCCTCTGCCTTCCATATCCCCTGTTGCTGCTTAGTCATACTCTGTGACTACGCAACCAGTTGTTATAGAATTTGTGCGAAGTCACAGATGGGGGATTAAAATTTCATTTCACTTAGGAGAACCAGAGTGGGGAAGTGTGAATCCATTTACATAACTCTACAGTAATTATAAAATTTGAAAGTGGAACTAAAATGTATTAGAAAGTTAATGATTTTATTACAAAGCATCTGGCTAGTATTTTTTTCTGTTAAGACAAAATCCTTTTCCTTCTGCAGTCACCATAGGTACAAGAGATTTGAGCCTGATCCTGCAAAGGCTTAAGCACTTCAGTAACTTCCAACACACAGATAATCCCACCAGGACTCCAAGCATACACATCATATGAATGGAATCATTGATCCAAAGCACATAGAAGTCAATAGACGCCTTGCTGCTGATTGTAATTAGTTGCAGATCAAGCTAAGCAGACACAAGCCTACGCATGACTGGGCCCTCTGTTAGGATCCTGACATTTCCAAAACCAAGATTTAGGGCCATCACTAACATAAAGACTTGCCCCTGTAGCCAATACATATTTACACTCCCCAGGCCATCTGAAAGGGAGCCCAGAGCAGCCCTCATACAATACCTCTGTGTCCCTTGGCCCAGGATTCGCGTCTGGGTAGAACTGGGCTGTGAAAATTGGTCTGGTTTCATGCATAATTCCCTGCAGGAATAAAAACAATTGTCTTAGATACCCCCTTGCAAGCAAGCAAGAGAACAGAAAGCCACACCTTATCCCTGTAAGCACTGAAGGCCAAAGGACTGGCATGTTTTTAGGGGCTGCCAAATTGACACCCATTTCACTCCCAGTCTTCAAACAATGTCATATCTGAGGAGTCATTAAGCCTCTTGCTCTTCTGCTAACACTCCAATGCCCGTATAGCCCCCTGAGCTGTGCCTGGGAGCACAGTGAAGAAGCAGCACAGTGAAAACATCACTTTCACTACAACAGCAGACACTACTAAGTTGTAAGCACTTAACAGAGCAGATACGCCAGTCTCCCTCCAGAGATAATTGTGGACCAGGCAGAGAAGAAGAACAGACACGGTAAGAAAAGATCGCCTTGGACAAGGCTGTTATGGAATGAGTGGTTTTACCAGCCTGATCTGGTTGGTTCTGTCACAGGAGAAATGGATTTTGGCCACGCTCTTGATTTCCATGATTCACTTTAAATATTGACACAGGGCCTAGCATATGATCTCTGCCCTGGGTTGCTTTCAGGGCTGTGATGAAGTGGGACCACTGCTCTGGACAAACAATAGCTACGAAGGACCTAAACTGAGCTTGGAGACAGTGCTCGTAGTTTCAGCTGGAGCCAGGAAAAATAGATTTCTCATTTGCGTGGCCTGATAGCACCGAGCAGCATGATCCACTGGGAGCCTACCCTGTAGCTGTCATTGCTCATGGCCTCCAATTCCAGATGGAGACAGAGATGTCCCTCAAGAGGAAATCCAAGAAAAAATAGTTCTGATACAACTCGCTTCCCTTAGGACTGGACAAAGGAGTCCCAACAGCACATAGAGCAACAGCGACATCCAGAGCTGCAGGGTGGGATGCTGGGATAGGACAGGGGTGATAGGTGAGATACTGACCACAGCTGATCCATTATGGTATGAGTTTCTGCCCTCAGAGTAGAGATGTCATCAGTCTGTCACATTTTCTCTGAATGCTCATGTTGCTTCTAGTTACATACAAATATGTTTAAAATATATTCACTCCATGGCTAGTCAGTATTTGGAAAACTATGTTGGCTCTGTCCAGCTGTGATGGGTCATGTCAGCCAGAATAATTTTTTTTTTCTTTTCCAGAGGAATGCAACAGACTGAATGTGAGAACCCATCCAACCCTGTTCCTGTTTGTGCATCCCATGCTAAAACAACATTGCTCCTTGTCCCTCTCCATCTATGAAGGTTTAAGAGACTGATGCTGCTTTGGGGCTCACAGAAATGGTCCTTTAGCTCACATAAAAGAACGTCATGCTTCTAGATCCGGACAACTCATGTCCAGTCTTATCAACTGGTTTATTAAAAGCACTACCACACTTCTGTCCAATCTTCAGCTAAAGCAAACATGAAAGGCCTGGGGATGAAAGAGTTCAGTTTGTCAACACAGCTCAAACAAACTCATTTCAAAAATTGAACCAAACAGCTGTGAATTTTTTGTATTAATGTCTTGCTTGGTAATATTTGTCTCTGTTTGGATATGTCTGTAAGGATAAAGAAAGCAGCAACTGACAAAAAAAACTTATTCTAAAACTATTAGCCAGAAATTACTGCTCCTTGATCCTGCAAAGTATAGCCAGGATATACCACAACAGCACTGTTCAATCTGCCAGACTTGATGTTGGGCATTTATACAAAACAATGAAGAGGCATATTCCCATGGGGGAAATTGTTCTTGAAAATACCTTCTTTTCCATTATTTTCTGATAAATAACAAGACTTCACTGACTTGCACAACACTGGGTCTAATGGACAAGATTTAAAATGGGCAATTACAAAGCCTGAGTTGTGCCTCGATGTCTGTCTGACTTTATCAAAACAGAGCTATGCAATATTGTTTTCCTTCCTATGCTTTCCCCTGTTCAGCTGTGAACCTCCAAAGGCCAGGCATTTAAAATGTTTTTTCCCTGCGTGGATGTCACTCGACACCAGACCTCTACCTTAGATCCTGTAAATTGTTCTCTGAAGGTAACTGCCTCTCTCCCTCATGACATTAGTCCTTGGAACTCTATTTACAATAACAGACCAAATTTGACTGCAATAATATTCCTTTTCTGTGCTGGGCAACACAACAAAACAGTGACATGAGCTAGCACACCTGTGGCACAAGCCCTAAGACAACAGTAACTGAGTGAGCACCATTCATGGCAGCAAAATCACAGAAGTCAATAGGGCAGCTGTTCAAGGGAAATCATAAGGTCACTATTGCAATCCTACACCTCAGGCTAGTATGGTGAACAGTGGTAATGGCTCACCCTCCTTTTGGCCTGTAAAGCAGGGCCCCGAGTAAAGTAGGTGGTCAGATCATCAAGTTTAGTCCTGATAACTAATTGTAATTTGGCAGCAAGCTTCCAGGAGGTGAGATAAAGTGAGAAAGAGTCTTTGCTCACTAGAAGCTGCTACGTGAAGGTATCTGGAATGCATGAGCTCACCTCATTTGTTTGATCGTTGGCATTCACAAAGAGAGGTTTCCAGCCAGGTGGTAGGGTAGAGCTGTCGATGGCATAACCATGGTTCTGAGCAGTGATGACAGCCTGTCCATTTACTGCATTTAGGACAGGCTGGTTCTGTCCTCTGAAAGAGAGAAGATCAGAGAACAAAGGATGGAAGTGCCAGATGTGTCCAAATGCCACAATTAGGAAGAGCTGATAACGGTGGGGCTATACACAGTAGTTCAATAGTAGCTGTTCAATACTGGCAGCCAATCTCAAAAGGATAAATCCTAGGAGACACTTTACTGTCCTTCACTTTGATGGGGATCAATTACAACAAATACTTTCAAAACACCCTCAAAGTAACACATGACATGGCAGTTTAAATTAAAGGCAAGGAGAATGGCTGGAATGAAGCAATGTTCCCGACATGCTAGCTCCTGTTAAAGCAGTTCAGAAGAAAAGCACTGCTGCTCTCTGGCCTTCTGCAGTGCTGAGCTGGTCTATCTGGGCCCTGGGAAGCAGAAACGCTGCCGCACCTGTTGGCCATCTGCATCTTGTAGGAAGTAGCTCCGGCTGCTATTCCAGTGATTAGATTCCCCATGCTAATTCCAAACAAGGGCTCCGAGCGATTGCTCTCCAGGACCTAAAATGAAAAGGTTTTCAAGAGTTAATGGAGTGTCTCTGTTCAGCAGTTCCAGCATAAACCATCCCAGTGTCCTCACAGCAGCCACACAGACTTGGGAAAAAGCTGAATGCAAGGGTGGCAACAGCCTATAAAGGAAAGTTTCCTCCTCTCCTCTGCTTCAGAGGGAAGTCTCAGAGCACAGCTTGATGTCTTCGTCTACTCAAGGTTAATAAGTAATGACACGCTGCATTACAGCCATTTAGTGTGCAACTTTATTTCAAATGGGAGCACTGTGAAATCAGGGCTGTTTTTTCATAAGGTCACGGAGGTCCTGAAAGAGCACAGGGTACTTTAAGGTGCCAGCAAGGTAATTGTGTTTACTATGTATTTTTCACCAAGGCCTGTATAGCCTTACTGTAACTACTGGTCTGGAGGCAATTCCCAGTGGGTCAAGGTGAGGAATATCCCAGGCAGCTGAAATGACTGAACAACATTTAGTCTGTAACATTTTAGTACAACCAACTGTTTTGATTCCAGGCACTTGAAAAAAAAATCAAATAAACAAGAATTATCGACCTATGGCTATTACACTGTACCTTTCTGACATTCTGAATCACCTCCTGGGCCTTCATGGGATCCCCTGGGCCTCCAGAAATTATGAGCCCATCATACTCCATGCTGGTGAAATCATGGTCCCATGGAACCAACTGCACTTCTGCACCTCGCTAGGAAAAAAACCAAGGGAACAAGAAGTAAGGGGTGGAGGGGAACAAATGAATTTGTGTCAGGAAGTTGTTCCCATGCTCTCATGTCCCAGAGACTGAGTTTGGATTTCAGTCATCCCTTTGCTAGGGACAATAATGAGGATTGTCTCAACTATCTGACCAGATTATTTTCACAAAACTTAGTATCTTTGAGCCACCTCAGTGTTTATCAAGTTTGATCTCTCTAGTGAATTTCAGACAAAACTTACTAATGGAATGCAAAGTAAGTATGTATGCACACATGTAAAATATGTTCGCTTTTACCTTGTGCATTCATCCCAACTGCTAAATTAGGGCTTCATAGCCTCATTCTGTGACATGCCAGAAATAGTCGTGCACATCAAAAATAGGACAAACATCCACATAAGCTAAAAAACTGAAACAGGGAAAACCTGTACACCTAGCGAATGAGAGGACACTGCCTTCATTCCTGTGTGGTTAGAGAAGTGAGGCCTGCTACATCACTGTGCTAACAACAGGAAAAGGTTTTCACAGAATCAAAGAATAACTTGGGATGAAGTGACCTCAGAAGGTCATCTGGTCCAATCCCTGCCCAAGGCAAAGGAAATTTCAAATTTAGAGCAGGTTGCTGAGGGCATTGGTCAGTTGAGTTTTTAATATCTTCAAGGACAGACATTCCACAGTTTCTCTGGGCCTGTTTCAGCCATTCATAACACTCATTGCATTTTTTTTTCCCCCCATTTATTTATTTTTTACAATGTTGGGTTGACCTTCCTTGGTTGTTATTTAGAGCATCTGTGCCTTGTCTTTTTAAAGCTCACCTTCTAGGAATTCTTCTCATGGCTGAGGGGCTGCTGCACAGGTCCTCTTTCTTATCCTCTCAATACAGTGTACCAAGTTCAGAAAACAACTGCCCGTCCATAAAAATCATCCTAAAAATGGCACCTCGCTTTAGGAGGGCAACTGCTACTAGAATGGATGTGTCCAGGTGGAAGGAAGGCTAGTGAGTACAGGTGAGGTTCTTAAGAAAGCAAAACAAGAGATGAAGGACATAAAGCACTGACGTACCTTTACTAGCAGACGGATAATGTTGTGCTTCAACCCACAGTCGACAGCTACAACTTTAATTGGATTCCCTCTGCCATAAACCTTGACTTCCTAGAAAGAGACAGACCATGCTGTAAATAACAGGTCACCCCCTGTCCCCAAAACACATGGAAGATGGGTAGCAGAATAACTTTTCACCAATGTACAGCAAGTGGTGCTTCACAATCAATTTACATGGAAATCTCTAGAAGTACTGCAGACATTAGCACTTCCTTCATTTTTTTGTGGAAGTTGAAGTTATAATGCTCTTTTATACACTGTTGATTACAGCAGTAACAGCAATTCCTAAGAAATCAGTTGTTTCCATAGCTAATGACAAACTTTTTTCCTGTGTTTCACCTCATTAGTAGTGAAGCAGCAAGACAGTTCTCAAAGATTATTGCAGTCCAAGAGAAATGCCAGATACACAGTGAGAGATTTTGGGCTGAAGTGAAGTCATCCTGCTGATGCCAGTGGAGCAAGGCTACCTCACACCAGCTACAGATTCAACTCATTAAACACCACCCTGGCCCTCCAGCCACAGTAAGACCAAAGCGCAGCACAGCTGGAGATATCCTATGAGTGACCTCTAAGTGCATCACAGCAGTATAGACCAGGCCAAGCGCACCACTGAGCGTGACCTATGTTCATATGGACCTAACAGTTTTACATAACAGACAACACTTCTTCTCCTCCTCCAGCTGCTGTTCCTTAATCAATTCCACAAAGTAAATTGTCACCTGTCCCAGATCTGGACCGTTATGCTTGGTACACCCACTTATCTATTGGCCACAACCAACATGGAAGAGAGTAAAGTCAAACCACCATATGTTATATGGACCTTGATACTGCAACATGCAGACATACTGACACTGTAGCACTGATGTAAGGTTTTTTATGGACAGCTTCTTTCTGAAGCCTGATGAATTATTTTACTTTTTACATGACTGCAGTTCGCACCAGGCTGGGATGTTATTTATCAACAAGCACATAAGGCAGCCTTCTTCCTTCTAAAAACAAACTCTGTGCTTACATTCAGTTATGCTCAGCTTCTGAAAGCTGATATTGATAAGTGTACTTTATCCAAAGTGGCTTTTCTCTTGTTCAATACACCACTGAAAAAAAAAAAACAACTTTTTTTTTTTTTTTTTTCACAGCTGGGATCCTTTATGAAAAGATACTAAAATCCATGCCCAATACGCCTGGTGTAGGGTCATGAACTGATTTTTTTCATAGGAGGATTATGATCTGTCAGAAAGAAAGATATCCCCTCTACAAGGAACTCAAGATGAAGTTCATTAGCAGAATATTACAATTCCTCCTTTTGTGTTATCCTAACTCAGTTCTTGTTTGAAATTTTACCTTCTCAAAGATTAAGATGAAGAAATTGTTAGGATGTAAGAGCATGTCCTATGTGAGGACAGCTCTGATCATCATCAGGAGCGATTTACTGCCATGTCAGGGGCAAGGATGGAAGAGATGAGAAACAAGAAGCCACCTCCCTTCACTACAAGGCTTCAAGCAGCAACACATGATCCACCAAGGATCCCTAATCCACCTTTGAGGACATGACTCAGAACAGAGCCAGTCATGTTACCACTGCGTTTGTGACTCCTGCTGTGTAATGCTGAAAGATTTTTATATCAGAAACATATCTTGTAGTTCAGACTACAGAATCAGATGGCAAAGTACCCCACACTCCCTCTTTGAGAATGAGTAGAATGGAAATCATATTGAAACTGAGTCTTGTTAGATCACTCAAGACTTCTGATATGAAGCTGTGCCTGACAAAAGATGACAATATTTTCAGTCACCAATATACAAGTGGCTTCTACTTCCACAGTCAATGGTGGAACTGTATCACTGCACAGGAATTGTATGAGTCTTCTACCTGTTGTCCTTCAGGCTTCTAGGACATGGGTTTCGAAAATCTCAAGAAGATTAAGGTGCTCAGTTATCATAGAAACTAACTTAGTGTCATGTGCCAGAGTCCCTTTAGAAAAACTAACCCTGCCTTTTTAAAAGGGCTTTTGGAGACCCCTAAATTCCTCACAACATCCATACTTAAAAATCTGAAAAACTTTATGAAGCAAAGACCTCCCTCAAAGGTTCTCCTTGGCTGTTCTAATGGCCAGAGGGAGTTGTGGGACAAAGATTCTTTGAGATACTTTAATTGCCTCACTCTCAAAACTCATCCCTGTCCAATTAATTAGGCTATGCTTTGTTACAACATTTTCTTCAGCAGCAAGACTGATTTTAGGTGTTGCTGTCTTCACAACCCTCCCCTCACTTCTCACACTTACTATTCCTCTGTACTGCAGAGCACTGACCTCTGCATGTGGCCAAGAGTCTGTCTAGACAGAAACCAGACTGGGAACTGGATGAGGGAACTGTTAATACATGTATTCCTTCTAAAGCCAGAGGATTTCCCTCATCTGTTCACTGCACAGCCTATAAAAACCTGTCCCAGTCTGAAAGGATGATGTGGGAAAGCTGCGAGTCAGCAGTCAAGGAGACTAGAAGCTCCTGCCAGCAACAGTGCTGAGAACAAAAAAAAAGTGTGTGTGGGGCTGTATGTGTGGATAGAGGTGACCTTTTAGCTTCAAGTGGCTAAATACCTCTCACCTGCTCTGGGACCCTGACCACCACATGCACCAAAATAAATCTCCGACAAACGTTCCTGCAAAATATTGTCAGTTTTCTACATTTCCTGCCCTGTATAGGCAGCATCAGCAAATAAAGTCTATACCACTAGCATCTAAGGAAGGCAGAGGGGAGAAAAAAATTTAAAAAAAACTTTTAAAATCACTCTTAATGTACAATTGATAAGTAGATTCCTGATCTTACTGTATCCTGATTTACATGAAAATAGCTGTTTGGCAACAGACACACTATCATGTCCAGTAATTACCAACACTGAACAGCTTACTTCATTTTCAGCTTTATTTGTGATGTTGCATTTTAAGCCTGTAAAATGAAGTTATAAACATAATGAGACCACCAAAGCTCCATTAATCTTATTATAACTCCCTTTTAGAAGCTATTTTCGGCATCTTTACAGTAATTCTATCTTAGTAATTGCAGAGTTCAGCATGAGCAACCTTACCTATTTCCAAGTTACTGCTCAAAATGGATTCACCTACATCTTGCAATCACAGATCACAGTTTCAATAAGCAATTGCCATCCTTCCATGTAGCAACAAGGTCCTGGCTCAAAATACAGTGGAGGCAGCATTGGCATGAGTTGGTGACATCCCCAAAGGTGAGATTTGTAAGGCAGCCTGTGTATTCTCATGGCATCCCAGGTAATAATCTGTGACTACTGTATATCCAAGCCTGGATGGAGACTGAACTTCAAATTCCCACTTGCTCACCAACCAGTCTGTTCAGCACTGCTCCTCATGCCACTAACATACCAGCTTCTGTGCAGAACAGTACACCAACAACTATTTGCAGAGCTCTTTCAGAGCCTCACTGATCTTGAAAGTGCTGAAAACATCATAGTAAGCATGTAATTTGTAAGAGGGACTCATACACTCAGTTCTCACTTCAGGCAATGGGATTAAGCACCCAAGGCACTCTTTATCCCACAGTTAAATCCCCAAAGGGTCCAGAATTTGAGCTGTTAGACCTTGCATTGGTAGAAGAAGAGTTACTATTTTTAGTATGGTCCTGGTTTGCTATGTCCTCATGATTTGTAATATTCTTCTCAGCTCGTGGTCAAACACAGTTTGCATGCCCAGCTAACAGTATAAACTTAGCTGCTGTTCTGTACATATCTATAGACAAAGCAACTAACACCAGTAACACTAGATCCGGGTGATTCCTAACTTGGTCTCTTTTTGAAATCTAGAAATACCTTCTGGAATTACCTCAACAAAATTATGCCTGAACACAGATGATCAGATGTTAATGTGAGCTTTTCTGAAATTTATTTAAGGAAAGCTACCATTCTTTTTATTAATTCTTCTTACGTTTGAAGATATACTAGGTCTAACTGTAGCCCAAATACTTCTCAAACCTGTCTTTGTAACACACAATCCTCTGATCAGAGTACTGTTCAGACTACATCCAGCTCAGCACAGCTCATTTTACATCTTCAGCACTGCACCTAAGGAGCCATGGGGATTCTACGAGGATGATGTTGAGATGACAGGCCTTCAAAAGTCTGGAAAGGTGTATGGCTTATAAAAGGTCCCCAAATTGTTTGTTTAGAAAGACTGAATGATCCCCAGAGCAAATGAGGAGCGGTTACTATCGGGAGTGTACAGTCCTGGGACCACAGAAGAACTTCTCACCTTTGTTGAAACTTCTGCAATTAAGTTTTGCTTATTTGGGTCTGCAAACTCCACGGGCTGACCTTCAAATTCAATCTTCCCAAGTACCGTGCCCTGTGGAAATACACCAGTAAACAACAAAGCATGAGCAAAGGAGAAGCTGTGAACACTGGGACAAGGTGCTGACAGGCACAGCAACTGGAACAGCTGTTTAGATATGGTTTCTTGGTGGCTTATAACCACTTCCAGCATCTTCAGAAGCTTGTGTACCTTCTTCAGTATCAAAAATCTGTTTAAAATCCTTCACTGAGACAGGCATTGTCACCTGTAAAATCTGTTAATAGGCAGTTTGGCGAGCTGTCTAGTGACAGTGAAATGGGTTGCCTTCCAACAGGATCAGAATTCAGATTCCTAAATAATTATTGTGTAAATGTGGGAGTAATCCACAGAGCAGTTTGAAGCTTTTTGGTTTTGGAAACCCCCTGTGAGGTCTTCTGCCACCTCCTGTGGATAGCTATAAAGGCAGCAGATCTGCTGTAAGGCAAAGCTATGTTAGGAAGCAGGTCAGCACAGCTGTTTTCTGAATAAACTGTTAAAAAAAAATAATCACCTCCATCAAGTTCTACTCTTTATTGCTGTTACCACCTGGCAGAAGCTAGGACACTCTTGCTCTGCCAGCAGCATATCCTTCTCCACCTTCTTCTCATTAAAGTTCTCAGTGGAAAAATCCCCATTTTGTCTTTTCCCCATTCCTGGAATAAATGGGATTATCCTAGGGTTAACCTTTACTCAGCATGGGGACAGGGTGTGCAATACAGAACTTTTCAAAGATGGGAGGGAAAAGTAAAATGGAGGAAGCCAATGTTTTGTTGTAACTTTTAATGTGTAACACTTTCACTATAAAACACACTAAACTCAGCTTGCCCTGTGGATATCACACTTGCATGCACACTGGGACTGCTCATTGGGTTCAGCCATTCTTCCATGAGATACTTCCATGGTTGGCCATACCTGAAGTAACCTTGCCTTTTTCCTAGGGCAGAGAAGAGCCAGCATCTTGCATTGCCATGCTCACTACTAAGGGTAAGTTTTAAAGAAGAAGTTTTGCTCTTAACTGTAGCTGACATCCTATCTCATCCTGAGTAGCACTTTACACCAAAAGCTATCCGGACTGCTTTGCATGGAGCAAAGCTGAAAAGGTCAGCATCATCTTAAGCAACTCAGGTTCTTGGGAAGCACAGGAATTGCTGAGTGCCACCATGCAGCTAGTCCCCTAAACACTGATGACAAGGCCCTAAAGCCCTTGCTCTCAAACAGGAATCCTGTGTCTTACCTTGCTTCCAGATTATTCAGACAGATGGTGACCTGCATTTACCTTTAGAGTCCAATTTAACAAGTCATTTCTACATTTATCAGAATGAAACCCTGTTCTTACCCCCAATTTATAAACAGGCATGGAGTGAAATATTAAGCTGGTTTTTTCAAGCTGAGAAGAGTGGGAGAAAAAGCTACATTGTGCATTATTTTAAAAAGCCATAAACCAATACAACTCAGAGTCCCAGTATAATGGGCATTACTGCCATACATTGCTAAGTTACAGACTAAACATTGAAAGTGTGTTTACTTCAGATGAAAGGAATACTGATCCATTAAACAGTATGTCTCAAGGAAGTAGAAAACATATTGTCATTTTCTATTGTACTAAACTGCACTTGTCCTCTGTCTATAAAAGAGCAGGACAACTCCCTGTCTTCTCATATGAATTTGTTTCTACAAATATTCCTCTCTCCAAGCTGGGTTGTTCATATTTTGCTCTGTGGAATGAAAGCGGGTGTGGGCTTGGACTGCAGATTGCAAATTGGTCACCTAAAGAAAAGAGCAACTTCAAATAATCCATTACAAAGAAGAGCCTCCAATGCGCATTTACATTAAGACTGGCTTTGATCGCTGCTGTAGCCAGTTTGAACATAACCTAATCCTGCTCATGTCCTTCAACTGTCAGCTCTTGGAAACCAGAGAAAAGTAATGACTATTTAAAAAAATAACAGGCTACAGTCAAAGAAAACCACCCTGAGCTAGGAATCCAGCTTAGGTTATTGTAGGCATTTATTTGTCTCTGAGGAATAGGAGAATTTCCACTGACCAAAGGTGGTATTGTCTGTGAACTAATACCCACAATATCTCACAGAGTTATTCCTCTCTCTGACTGTTACTATCTGAGGTAACATGTAGTTGACACTACTACCTGTTGTGTCCAACACACTAGTCGGACACAGCTACCTGAGGCCTTTCATTTACATCAGCTTGTGCTAGCTCACTTACATAGAACAGGGAACCCAGAGCAGAGCCAAGGAGAGGGGGCTCCCTGAGATCAGAGCATTGATTCAGCTGTACAGAAGACAAAGAGCATGGGGATCTGAGCAGCACCTGAGGTCAAGGCAGCCCAGAAGTAGCACTGCTACCCCAGGCTTGCTGCACTGTTAGGAAAAGGGCCCAGCAAAAGCAAGGTTAATGCAACTGGATCAAGGGAAGCAGATCATACCTTGTCACGAATTAATTTGGACAGCATTCTGGTATCAATCCCATACAGTGCAGGCACCTGCAGATAACAAGAGAAGGATAAATTAGAGAAGAAGCAGCTAAGACAGAGGAAGAGAACAGTCAGATCACTTTGCTGAGAAAAACATGTCCTTGTTTAAGGAGCTCTGGCTTTTAGCAGCACTATTACCAAGGCTGCCCCACTTCCAGTTCTTCCCTTTCCCACTCATAAGTAGCTTAGTTCTTCAAATCGAGTTTCTGCACTAAAAACCACAAAATCAAAAGCTCCTGTGGTAAGTATCTGTCTCATTTCTGAGCCTCATTTTGCCTTACTTATGAGCACCTAACCCTCCCAGCCACCACAAGTCAGTGGCAGCCTACTGACACATCCTCGACTCCCACATATTCAAGACAGTGGGATTCTGGCAGCTAACATCTCTTGAGGTTACGACCGTGGCAACCACTAGAAGCAGCACTACAGAAGCATTTGACAAGAGAATGGAATATAATCTAATGTGTACTGCTTTTATGGAGAACCAAACTTTCCCGCTTAATTAACATTCCTTCTGGACAGATCTTGGAAATACCATTGCACCCTGAAAAAGAAAGGGATGAAGAATCAGAGAAATAAGAAACACAGAATGAGAACAGTACAGACTGGTGAAGACATGTGAGAAGAGTGGTTACCAGCTCAAAGCCAGCAGTTCTTTGCCCTGTTCTCACACAGGTCTGTTTTCATAATGTAGTTACCCCGACTGCTCACCTGTTCTTCCTGCAACCACTCTCCCAGGCTCCTAGCAGCCTGCCAGTGGCTGTACTCATTGCTGTAATCCAGCACCAGTAAGCCTGAAACCTGCAGAGAGAAGAAACGTTCTTTTGCACTGAAGGATCACACAATATTTGCCTTGTACCTTCTGAGTTTTCACTACTCATCCACTGCAAACCATATCACAGACAAGACACGAGGCTAGGCAGACATGGTATGGCTGCTTTTATATAACAGAAAGATAGAAAATCTGAGTTTTCACAGAGGGTGTGCACAGAACAGGTACCTGGCAAACAGGTAAATAAACAAAGCATGAGCAAAGGAGAAGCTGTCTTCATGCTCTGTCATGACTGTACCCAGATGCTTTTACTTAGGAAATTCATAGAATAACGTGGCTTCCATGTAACCAAAGGTGCAAATTACATTGAACTGAGAAAACGCTTCTTGTTAGAAAGTGGAAATTTTAAAACAAGACGAAATGTTTTATTTTGATTCTTCTTTTTTTTTTTTTTTTTATGGTAGCTTTTCACTTTTAAGTGACATTTCATTTCAAAAGTCAGCTCCATTTTCCAGTGGTGCTAGATAGCTTATAAATGAGTCATTTCACCTCAGGACAGACAGAGCATTTCACTGGTTCTGCACTTACATGGCTTTGTTTCATTTTTCAATATTGCCACCACTGCATGGAAACAACCCTGCTCCTAGCCAATATCTCCTGTCACCACAGTATAAATACTGGTTCCTGCACTAGCACATACAGTCTTCTCCACACAACTGTCACCTCCCCTGTTTGTGGTAGTACAGGCATATAGAGAAAAGTCTCAGCACACAGAAACTTCTAATTCTCACTAGCATTCACAGAAACTTCTGTGTCATTCACAGAAACTTCTCATTCTCACTGGCATGATCTCTCTGTGGCAATCAATCCTGGGCAAACATAGATAAATATGAGGCAAAAAGGAATGTGGAAAAAAAAGCCATTCAGGACAGAAGTTCACAGGAACTGTAGCGTGTCTATCACTGATGGGGAATGCTCCACTTTCAGACAGCACATGGCTTGGTACAGAAAGCAAGATGGTTTATCTTTTGCTACCATTTCTCTCAAGGACAATATCTAAAAGAAGAAAAAGAAAGGCTGAGTATCTGATTCCTTCTAGCTTCTGTGAGGGTGCCAGTAAACTCTTGTGCACACACACACACACACACACAGACACACAGGCTGCTAGCACTACCCTTTGATCAGCTCTGTGCCTCCCACTGTTACCTTGATCCCATCAGACTCCAGAAACCTCCTGAGGCCCATTTCATCCAAAGCAGCTGTGTCAGGCACTCCACCATTCCCAACTATGGGGTTAGCCAGTGTAAGAATCTGCCCTTTGTAGCTGGGATCTGTCAAGGCTTCTGGGTATCTAGATGAAGAAGCAATAGACTAAAAGTACATTGGTCTGGATGTGAAAGGAAAACAAAAGAGCCAGTGAAAACAAGGCAGGTCTGAATTCTCATATGACAAAAAAAAAAAAACAGGAATGGTATTCATGTGAAAGCATTCTCCTTATAAAAGCAAACACATCTGTGAACATGCCCTGACTTTGCCATCTGTGATTAAACATTTGACACTGAGAACAAGAAAAGGCTTTGGCTTCTCAGGTTTCATTTAAGAAAAGCACAGGAGCTATTAACAAACTCAGACTCCTTGTGATTTACCATAAGGTAAACAACTACATGAAGTGTAGAGCAACCACAGAACTGCAGTAAGTCCACGGCATATCACTTGACCCACAGATGATAGCTTGGGCTTGGCCATTCCCTGGGCACACCACAGGGCCAGTGCTTCATCACTGCTGTGTCCTTCCCTCCATGCAGTGTAAGAACTTGCCCTTCTCAGTGGCAACAGAAAGCTCAGGCTGAAAAGCCAACAAACAACAGAGCTGTTTGCCCAGACTTGGTCCCTTCCCCAGTCTGAAGCTTGCAGATCTTGAGATGTTCAGGTCTGCAACTGCTCTTGCTGGGGGGGCAGCAGGTAGACAAATCTCTGCCTATCTTTTTGTCTGGGAATCAGTGAAGAATCCTTGTGATTCCTAACTACTACGCTGGGTTCTTCTCTCCCACCTGCTCTGTCAACAAACCCTGCCACAGTACCACTTCTGCAGCTTCTCCATGCAGAGGCCTCTCTTTTAGGCAGCCTCCAGGTTCCCATCCACAGGACACCATACATTTCACCTGACAAGACTCCTAAATTGGTTTGCACGTCTCTGAAGAAGGCAAGTTGAAGGCAATGCTTTGGGATTCAGCAGTCCACCCTGATCACAAGACCCCAAAGCTCATCCTCATATCTTTGGCTCAGGCAGAAGCCGCAGGAACAGTGACTTTGTTCAAGCACCTGCCTGAATACACTTCTCAGCAAGGACAGATCTAAAAGCATGGTGGAACATTCTGCAGTGGAGGATCAAACCTACTGTTTTGCAAAGTATCAGCTCTGGACCCAATAGATCCAGTCTCACTTTCAACCCCAAAGAGGGGAACGGGGTATACACAGTTCTATACGCTCCTATTCTTCAGGTTCAAACTAACAGGCAGCCCTTCACTTTCTTCCTTATACTGTAGCATACTGTTGCAGCAACCCACTAAATATTAGCTCTCTTTGAACCCAAATGCAGCTGTAATTTAGAAATAGATGAAGTTACCCACACAAATATTTAGCCAAATGCATAAAGACGTTTCAGGATGAATCTGCTCTATACAAAATATAATTTATTATTGTCATTATTGTTTAAACAATACATAATCGGCAACTCCAGCCATCTACCAGATATCAGCAAGTCACAAGAGACATTTTTATGGAGCATTGGACTTACTGCCAGAAGATTAACCGTCAAACATTGGGAAACTCTTCACAAAACCCAGAATGGTTGCAGGCAGATACAGACAACAGGGCACACAAGCCAGCTCTGAGAAATTACATGTCAAATAAACAATAGCCATGAAATATTTTCAGGTAAGTCTCACCTACTGTTCAAATATATACTTCCTGCTGCAGGTAAACAACCACACAAAGTACAGTGTGATCACAGAACTGCAGTAAGCGCATGGCATGTGCACATCTGGCATTGCTCTCTCCTTCCAAGTCAATTGGTTATGTTTATAGAAGACTCTTTGTTAATGACAAAGCTAATGCAATTAACCTTTGCACGTTATTTGTAATCAGCGAACAAGGACAGAGAGCCATTGGGTTTGGCTGGGGTACGAAGGCACATCCCTGCACTGAGACACGATGCCCTTTAAGCAGGCACAGTGCCTTGTGGAACACAGAGGAGCAGATGGGAACATGAGCTCCAAAGATGCTGCAAAGTCTGATCCTTGCTGTGCCTGCCCAAAGGCCTGCCTGATTTCAGAAAATTCCTGTCAATCAGTTCTCTTGCTAGAATATCATGGGAAACACACAGAGACTGGTTGAAGGCAAATGCATTTACTGAGCTGTTTCAAGCATGGGAACATTTTATGGGTTGTAATTCTTCTTTCTTAATTGGAAATCTTCCTTTTTGTTCGAATACCAAACAGATGGATGCAACACTAAGGCTTCGGTTTGGGGTTTTTTTGTGGTTTTTTTTTTGTTTTGTTTTTGTTTTTGTTTTGGTTTTGTTTGGTTTTGGTTTTTTGTTTTTTTTTTGTTTGTTTGTTTTTTGGTTTTTTGGGGTTTTTTTGAGCAAATATTTCTGAAAAGTTCATCTTCATTCTTTTCTAATAAAAATTCAGCAATTTCAATTAAAACAGTGCTCTCTGCCCTTTATTCCGGAGTAATATGACAACACTTCAGCCAGCTTTAGCTACTTCAAGCCTGAAAGCTGTACACCCGTAAAGTGCTTTGCCTCCCAGTTCTGTGACATGAATCAGAACGTGGGAGTCCAGATGATGAGACAAGGTGCAGAGCAGCACATTAATCACCCCAGTACAGAGCCCATGCTGACCCCACTCAGCATCTAGAAACACCCACTTCACAGAAAGCAGTGGTCTGAGGCTTGACAGGACCCATGGCAAAATCACCCCTGTACTAGCCTCTGGCTCCCCATGCTGACAAATTGCTACGTGCCCTGACAGTCTGTAAAAGGCCCTAACCCTGGGCACCTCCTTCATGCAGGCACTTAGCCTTTTACTGTGTCAATGAAAAAATGAAAAGAGGTAGTTGGGTTCCTCTGGATACATAAGGTCTTGATCTCTGTGCTCAGGAGAACTAGGCAGAGCTACAAGGTTTCTTTCACCGGACAGCAATTCTCCGACTGGTAGCAAATCTGTTACTTTTACGATCTGCAACAATGCTGCAAAATTTTATCTTCCTCTTCTCCAAAAAAATCAAGATCATGTTCCTGGAGAGTGCTCTAAAGATACAACCTAACAGTTTGAATGTTCCCTCCATGCCCATATGCTCCTTAGCACAGAAAAGATCTCTGTTTCACAGGTATGCTCTTCAAATCTCTAGAAAATAATCAAACACAGCTTCTGCTGCCACAGTAACATGTGGAGAGGAAATTAATCCATCAGGTCCTCCTTGACTTTTGTGATGTGACAAGATTTATTGCTCATAATCTATCACTGAGAAGAGAACTCTGGTGCCCTCCATCATTCTGATCTATATTAAACAGTTGCTTCTTGGCAGGTATATTAACACAGCCAGTAATTAGTGCTGTCAAAATACTTAAATAATTGCCTCCTAATGCAAAACTTTGCAAACAGATTCCCCTCCACAGCAATTTAACATTTTCACCGATGAGATCATTTAAAAATTCATCCTGTGAGTACTGGTTTCTCCAAAGGAGAGCAGAATTTGGGGAATGCAAGGCAGCTGGGCAAAGACAGCTATGAATGACTGCAGAAAAAACTCAAGCACCAACAACCTCAGAGCTGTCTTACCTCCGCAGGGACGTGTCCCTCTTCTAACCAAAAGCCTCATTCCTCTGGGCAGATTTTCTGTGCTTGAGCAGTTTAACAAAAGCAGTGGCAGCATTTGGCTTCCACCCTAATAGTCAGCCACTGGCTTCTACCACTCAAGAGGACTGAGAATTAGGCTAGGTTAGGCCTGAATCTGATCCTGCACTTCAGCTGGAAAGGGCACAGAGTTTAAATGCATCCTTAACTGTGGTATGAGCCAACAAATGTCATAAGGGAGGAGTCCCACAGGTGACCAAATTAGAAACCTCAGGGTTTAAAATTTTTGTACTTGGAAGCTAAGTTCCATTACTCAGAAGGCTGCAGATGCTTCAAGCCTCTGTATTTCATCAGGACACTGAAGGGAGAACAAAGATGGTTCCTCTGCTCTGACTCAGCAATGGTTGCATTTCAATGGGAAGTGATCAGATCCCTACATACCTCACTATCATGGTTAGTTATATCAGTCTTTAAAGTTGCTCATCACCACAAATGCTATGACACAAGAGGTCTGCCTGAAGTCTCTTTATTAACTCTCTCTCTTTCTGTATCTCTGGACTACAGTGTTTTCTTATACAGAACACTACGTGCTTGGATCAGGACCCCACGAACTTGGAAAAAACAGCTTTCACACTTTAACAAGCTCCCGCAGAAGTTCTGGTGTTTACATCTCATTTGCTTGTGCCTTACCCAGAAAGGCCAGTGTTGAATACGACTTCCCCTGCTGCGGAGGATGGATAGCCAAAAGAATAGCCCTTCATCTTCGTCCCATCTTCCAGCACCAAGTTCGCTGTCTGCGCCTAGAGAAAGGCACATGAAGAGACTCAAATACAGGAGGAAAAGGCTTGATGTTTATACAGGTAACACCTAGGACATCTGCCTTTCATGCCTCACATTGCAGTTATGCCTGCCCCTCTCCCACTCCCAGTTGCCAAGATACTTTCTCTTTTACTAGTCTCCTGATGCTCTTTTTCTTTCTAACATTTAGGAAACATTGTGCTCCTAATGAGGGCAAGGCAGCTGGCAAACCTCACCGCAAGCAGAGCATGTGCTGCTATTGCTGTGGGATCACCCTTCTATATCAATTTGCTCATTTCTTCCACCCATTATATCTTGCAATTAACCAATATCGTAACTCTGTAGGGAAAGGATCGCCTCTCTCCTCAATGTTTGCTCATGGCTTGCTGCTGAGTGCTGGCTCTCATCCAGCTGTGACCTTTGATAGGTGCTTAACTTCTGTTGCAACTGTACAGCTAAGCCGCTAAAAATAAGTGTATGCTTAGTTGGACTGGTGTCAAACAGCAAAATTCAAAATACTAGTCCATTCCACTGTAGGACACCAGAAGAGAGGAACTTGTGGATCAGATGGACACTCATGGTCTCAGTTACCTCAGGGATAGGTATAAATTGTCCTGGAAGAGGTAGATATGAAACAAGCAGCCTAGAGGAAAACTTCCCATAAAACCACACCCTTTTCCAAGAGCGTTTAGCAGAACTGAGTCCCACACTAACTGTGGGATCCCTTACAGGCTTAATCGCTATTTTACATCTGAGGAAAATGGGACAGAGGGAATGACTTTTACAGAAGTCATTCGGAGATTCAGTGGCACAGCTAGGTCTTTGCGCATACCAGACCAAACACACCTTCTTTTGCCTCATTTGGAAACTAAACCTTTCTTAGTCTGTCCAGAAATTGGATGGGAAACCACCTGGGAACTCCAGCTTCTACCAAAAATTAACAAATATATGCACAACAGAAATGACAGAATGAGTTGGAAGATTGCTTCCAACAGCAGGATCACTGATGACACGTGGGGGAAGAGGGAGAGTAAGCAAAGCTGGAAATAGATTTGCCAATGAATTTCTAAGTTTAAAAGAATTTGGACAATGAATCTTTTGAGCCCTGAGAAACTTCCACTTTTGGAATGCAAGCGCAGCTGCCTTCTGGGCACAGAGCTGCAGTGCAAAAATCCCCAATGGTCTGTGCCACAGGAGATGTGCCAAGCGTGTCCACCAGGCAGCAGCTCTCACCATGATTTAACTTCATATTGGCTTTTTTTACAGAACAATTCCTCTTAATGTTTTGTGGTTTTTTTTTTGTTTTTTTTTTTTTTTTAAGAAAAATCAGGATGAATTTGCTGTAGAAAGGAACAGGAGAGCTACTTTCCATTAGCCGTAAATCTGATGAACAATCACAGCAAGGAGAAATTTCATTCCCAGCATTGAACATTTTGTAACAATTGTGGCAAACATTCATCTAGAGCTTCTCTTCAGTTACAAACACTGCACAGATCAATTACTAATGTACTGCAAAATACACTAAAAATCAAACTGCACTGACAAGTAATTGAATTCTGTGCATCTGGGATGCTTTTAGCCTTTCATTTTTTCCTCATTAATGTCAAACGTCCAGTCATTCTCAAAAGGCTTAGCCAATATTTTCTGAACTTTCCCACACTATTGGATGGGATAGTCAGCAACACCAAAATCCCCTCCTTCCCCAGTTACAAATATAGTTTTTGTGGCTCAATCCCGCAAATTTAGCCCAAATAAAAGTTATAGTCAGCTCCCTAATCTCAGTAAGCCTCTCCTTACAGAAGGCTGCCACACACTCAAAGCTTTATGAAGCACAGGGGGGGCCAGGGTGCCTCAGACCGGGCTTTGGCCAGGACCTCTGCCCTTCCCAAAGCCTCCTGAAAACCCAGCCCGCACTGCTGACACGGGACAGGCTGCAGGAACCGGTTTCTCTCAGCCTTGGTTTCAGGAGACGGATCCCTTCCCCCAGGAGGTCAGGTATTTGAGTCCACCCAAATACCAACTCCAGTTCAAGCAAGTCCTACCACTAGTTGGTACAAGTTGGGGTCATCGGCTGAATCACAGGCCCAACTGCAAACACAGCCTAGGAGAATCCTTTGGGAAGCAAAGTCCACAATGGTGGAATGACCAGAAAAGTTAAGATTCATCTGACTCCCAAGGGCCAAAATCCAGAGCAATCACTGTGACATTTACAGCCTCACCCTCACTAGAGTGCTTTGCAGGAATCTGCATGTCTTTCCTCCCCCCACATACCACCTGCCTTTCTACACACCAGACCAGCACAGAGATAATTTCTGTTGAACAGAAGCCCCTGTTGTACTATCAGAGCCCCTACAGAGTGTTCAAGTAATACAGAAGAACGTCCCTGAACAATCATAACCTGCCTGCAAGTTCAGCTATAGCAAGGGATAGATGTTCAAATGTTTCCCTCTCTTACTTGATTTATTATTCTTAATTAAGTGGTTGGTTTGTTTGTTGAGCATTCTAGAAGCAATTATTCTTGCTTACATTTCCAGCGGAGGTGTTACCATATCCCTAAGCTGCCAGCCTACCCTGGCTTTTCAGTTTTGTTTTTAATGTGAAAAGTGATTTACAGGCTATAGAGAAGGCCAGTTGACACAGCCAAGGATTAGTTGGGAGAGATTTTCATTTCAAAAAAAAAAAAAAAAAGGCAAAAAATAAACAAAAACCCTAGAGCTTCCAAGGGGTCCGTTTGTCTTCACCCTTCTCAGAAGCATTCCCAGGTAGTCTCAGATAAATCTCTGTTGTAGTCTCAACTAAAATGTTTCTTCCACACACACCCCCAGTGCGAGATATCCCATTTGCAATCTGATTTCTCCTTCCTACATGCCAGTAGCTTTACCTTTAGCAGAGCTCCCTGTGCTCCAGAGAGGCTGCAGGGCTCTGGGAGACCTTTGAGGATGGAGATGGCTAATAGAAAGGATCATGCTGCTGCTGCTAGGTTTTGTGCATTTTGTCAAAGCAACCTGAAGAGTTAACCAGTTCAGGTCTCACTTCACTAAGCACTTCACACATGAAGTAAACAAAGCACTGTAGAAGTTAAACACAAAAAAAAAAAAAAAAAACAAAAAAAAACAAAAACCCACAAACCCATAAAACAGTAAGAAAGTAAAAAAACAGATTAACTTAGTTCCAGTTAGTTCCCTGCTCTAGCAGCCCTTCCCATCTACAGGATGGATGATAGAGATCTGCAAAATCTCAAAAGATTTGCAGTATAATTTGCTTTTGAAAGTGTGTCTGCTATAAACCCCTGTACTATAACAAAGTGAACAGGTAACTTTTCCTCTTTTCTACTTGCCTCAGAGAGTAACCAGTCAATGAAGTCAAGTTTTTCCCCTCCAAAGAAATCCTTCAGTTTACCTTGGCAAGGCCAAGCTGAACCCTGAACCCTGGGGTACTGGAGGACTACGAGTACGCTGAGTACCAAAGCCAGGATGGGCACTGATGTATGGCAGAGACACAGCTGGGATTCAATTTCAGTGCAAGACAGTTTATTTCCCTCTAGTAAGAAGATGATAAAACATCTCCTTTCTAAGGCAGGCCATGATTCCACACAGCACCACAGCCTCTGCCGTGTTTCTTGGCACACAAATCTAGCCGGCTATTTAACAGCCAACGTATCAGAAGAACAGAAGAATCTAAAAGCCACCAGAGTTTCTTCTATAGTAGAAGGCCAGTGCCATGACTGTGCTACATCCACTCTTTCAAGACCAAATAACCAGCAACAAAGGAGGAGTTTTCTCTTTGATAGAAAAATGTCTGTTCTTGTGAGTACTATGCCATCACAGGCTGGAAATCTATCTGGACATTGCTGACAGTCAAGACTTCCTTTGCCAACCCTTTTTTATACATGTAACTTTATGTTAGCATATTTGCTTCTGGCTAGAATTAAGCAAAGAAAGGGAAAGAATAAAGACTGAATCAAAATCCAGATCAGTGACTTGGGATACACCAAAGAAGATTCACACTTAGGCTAACTTTAGGGAGGAGCTTTGGAATAGTTCCTTTACCATCCAAGCCAAAAAGAAAGCTAAGCCAGAAACGCAACACAGGTACCATCACAGAAAAGTCACAGGTCCTACCACTTGAACTCTTCTTAAGGCTGTTCAAACAATGCCACAAATATTGTTTGTGACAAAAAACAAAGGAGAAGGGCGTACCAAGACAGATGAGGCACCTAGCAGAAGGCACTGGGCACCCAAGGAAACGAGCACCCCTTCTCTCCTCAACAGTAGCACCTCACTCAGTTCCCCCCCATCTCCAAGGGAACAGGTCCTGTTTTACCTCCCCCTCCACTTTCACCTCCAAAGGGAGAGGAGTGGAGTAGCTTGTGACTGATCTTTTACCTCCTCACCCATCTCTCTGCTTCCCATGCAGTCATTTTCTCAGTTACTTTCCACCTGCCTCAACATATATTTGAAGAGCCCTTTTACAGTAATCTGAAATAGTTTCTAAAGTCAGTATGCAAAATTTTTCCTGTTCTCCCTCTCATTTCTAACTATATTTTTAGCTTGTTCTTGGTAGTTTTTATAGCTCTCCCAATCCTCTCCTTACCGAGACAGCTATACTGTTACAAGCCACCTATTTATTGCTTGTACTACATCCCCATTTAACTACACAGGCCTCAGATGAGCATTAAATGATACGAGCTTCGAGCTATAGTCTCTCTGCCCATTTCTGAATTATAAAGACGCTTGATTACCCTGAAACCAGTGATACTAAGCATCCCTACAGAGAGCCCACAGGGGTCTCTGATTTGCTCTGTACCCCTCTTTCACTCGTGGATGCTCCATCTCTCCTTTAGAACTGAAGGGTGAGATGCAATAAGGAAATACGGACCTGTGAGTCCCCACATCTCAGACTGGTCACCTACAGTGGTGTTCCCCCACATAGGCTGGGCTTAACTGGACAGAAAACAGGCTTGGGAGAAGAATTATTCGGCACTCTACTAGAACTACCACCTCTCCCTCATGGTCTCTAATACTTTACTTAGCTTATACATAGGTTAGAAACATGTTTTCTTTGTATTTTGTTATGCTCCCTAAAATAGTCCACTGAGAAAAAGCAATAAAAGGCAACTAAACGCTCATTTAAGCCTGCAATAATGGGAGAATGGGATCATTACCTATACTGCCATTAGCCCACACACCTTAATTACTTTGAATTTCATTCTTTCTCCAAACTTCTTGCAAATATCCATTATCTCTAATGATAGCTGGAACACCAAACCCTGCCATAAGTCACTACTTGGTCACTTGTCTCACAACTACAGTTAGCTTCCACACACTGATGCAAAGCTATACAATAGGTTGGCTTTTTAGGGCCACTTATCCTTAAATTTTCCCTCAGGTCTGCTCCTTTACTGCTTGCATATGTATATTAGAGAGTCTCTTCCACCTCTGCTGCTGTGTGTCTTATGTAAAAAGGAGTATAAGCCTGTCACTGTCTTAAAGCAAAAGCCTCCGGCCAGGAAAAGTTCAAGTTTTTATATTCCAGATTCTGAATTCAAACAGAATCATGTGGCCACTGGCAAAAGTGGTGTTAAAAATCTGAGCTGAGACTTCAAAAGCCACAGGCTCCTAATCTATACTAGATATCAGCCTTTTTACTCTCCACGAGTGCTAGCATCCACTCTGACAGCACAAACTCATGTAGGTATTAAACTCAAATAATCAAGTCTAATAAGGAAACACCTTTCCCTAGTGTCAATGACAAGACAGAAGGTGTCACATAAGATATGTCAGAAAGAGACTTTTGGGGCTGGCGAACTAGCACCATACCTTGTGGTGAGCCAGCTAGTCAGAGTGCAGCTACAAATGCTCCACTAGACTCAGCACTTCAGTTGCACAGTAGGTCTTGGCCACCCTGCAATAAATCCCATCACACACCTTGAAACAGAAATGGGGCCCAATTCATTCCGACCCACCTCAGGTGTATTTGCAGTTACTGGGACTGAGGTTAAAATAGGTCCCAAGGATTTCACTTGGCATTGCTTTCTTAAAAGGTATTCATTCTCTTTGCCTTCAGCATTAATGTCACTGGCTTTAAGGAATCACTCCAGCTCTACCAGCACAGAATTAGGTAGATCCTAGAACAGCTGGTACTGTAACTCCATCAGAGTAGGGCAGTAGTCTTCCGTGAGTATGAAACCATAATTGGATGCCTCAGCATTATAAGATATGACCTTGCAGGTCTGTCACTGTGCAGTCCTTGAATGAGAGACAGAACATATACCTAACACCATCAATCTGTCATTTAAGATACCAAATCCAAACTTCAGATCCTAATCCATCAGTATAAGAATGCATCAGATCCAGCCTACTACAGGTGCCTACCAGAATTATACGGGGCTGTGTAAAGAAAGACTGTGTCTCATCAAAAGCTGAAGCAGCAATCCTAACCATGGGCACAGTGGAAGATGCCTTTTACTGCAGCAGACTTATAACCACTAACTAAAGTGTCTTTGAACTCGCTTCTCTGTGCATCACAAGGCTTCAACTACTGTATTCTACAGTGCATGGCAGAAATAACTGAACCAGCCCCCAAAAGCAAGAGAGGTATCAGAGGCAACAGAGAAAAGCAAGAATGACATTCCAGCAGAATTCTTCAGTGCTGTTTAGTTGGCTTGACAGTTTCTAAAACCCTGGTGAACTTGAGTGTACCTGCACAGGCTCCTGTTCTACAATACGTGGCATCAGCATACTGATGCTACAGGCCATCACCAGCAATAAACCAAGCAGCCAGGTATGAATCCTGGGCTCCTATTCCCTAGACACTGTGATATTTGTCAACAGCACCTCTTAGTGCATTCACAGCTTCCACTCATCCAGCAATACTAGCGGTAAAATTGTCTCCATTCTCCCCTGTTCCATTTCAATTTGAAGCACTACGCCCAAAGAGAAGAGATTGTTCAAACTGTCGCAATTTGCTTTGTCACACCAAGAGACACTTTCTAGCCCAGTGCTGAGATTTCAGAATGGAACAGTAGAACCTGGAACCTGCTCTGGAAGATGGGAGAGCCAGCACTGCCCCACCTGAGGGCTTTGACATAGTTTTAATGTGTGGTCGGTGTCAAACCAACATAGTTTCACCAGCCTGAGGAACAACCAAGGAACTTGCTCCTCATGTCAGAGCCCTAGTTCCTCTCCAAATGGTGCAACTGCGGAAACTGGTAACCATGATGGCTTTCTAATTCACAAGTAGGACTCCAGTTGTCATCACAAGGAGGAATATCTTCCTCCTAAAGCAGATCTGATTTCAGAGTCAGGATCAATCTGCTAGGAAGAAGATTACTGTGCTGTGTTTCAAGACAATGAACAAGGTAACAGTTCATGCCTGCTGTGCACTCTTGGGAAGGGGAAGACAAGTCCATTAGCAAGAACACTAGTCGCAACACAGCCTCTGTTTCTAAGTGCAGGTGAGAAAACTAAACTGAGAACTCAGATGCTGAAGGAAGGGATAAAAATAGCAATGCCTCTTTCCTCATTCAGTTTTTTGCTGCAGCCAATTTTTGTTTTAAAAGTAATAGGTCTGTTAACAGGAGCTCAGAGAACTCTTGAAACATCAGTGGCTGTGGGATGGGTGAGAGAAACCTCAGTCCCCAGTGGATAGAAATTATACTCTTCAGCCCCCTACCCCACCCTGCCAGGTAAGGCAGTATCTCATGGGTACCTTGCAGCCCCAGTCTCTAAGAACTCTTCCCCACCACTCGCTGAAACATCACTCTCCGGTTGCTAATTCTATTACACTGTTGTTTCAACAGGATACACGTGCAAGAGCACCTTTTCAGTGCAAAGCGCATGACGACAAAACACTGCCAGTGCTACAGAATTCACACAGAAAGTCCCATTTCACCACTGTACATCTGCCTGAGTCACACTAGCAAAGCTGGTCAAATGCAGCTCCTGTAACAAAGAGCAGAAGAAAGTCAGGGAAGTGAACTAAAGGGCTCCAGTCCCACTACATCAAGAGCTGATACACTGATGCATTCACAGAGAGTTGTCTACCTCTCCTATTAATCTCAGAGCCATCATGGTTTCCAATGCATTGAAAATGGATCCTCTGTGGATCCAACAGGATTAATCACATGCTTCAAGTGATGCATGTTTTTAAAAATCTAGTTGATTCATGCTCATATGGACTGAAATACCTGCTCTGTCAGCTATCAATCCTACAGAAAGGTGGGCGTTTCTAAAGAAAATACTATATAATAATTAACTGAAACCCTGAACTTCCACCTTTTGGTGCAATTTACCCTATAATTTCCATTTCAGACTACACAAAAAGAGTGTTTGCTTAGCTAATAAAACCATTTAGCAAAGCAAACCCCTTGCTTAGGGTTCAGACAAATCTCCTTTGGTTCAATTTTCTGTGTCTAGGTAAGCCCTGTTATCTGCAGCAAGCTATCTCTCAGCATGACAAACACATCTATTAAACCATAGTAGCCCAGTTACTGTTACCTTGATGCTCAACAACCTGGTACCTGTCCTCAAGAAACTCCAGTGATCAGCAGACACATTGCAAAACTCCAGACTGCCTTTCAAAGTCTTCACCACTTTGCAAGCTGTCAGAATTCTTGTCATCTTGAAAGTTGCCAATGGGTAACTAAAGTTTAAAAAAAAACAAGACAAAACAAAAATCTGCTTGTATGTATTTCTTCGAGGTTTGGTGCAGATAATATACTCTTGCAGATCACAGGGGAAGAGAACAGAGACACAGCAGGTGTGCTGGACTGACTGTACAGCGCTGCCCTACACCTTCCCATTTATTCTGCCATTAAAAGTCTGGTGCAGCCCCACCTCCTCCCGCCCCTCCTCGGAGGGGTGCTTGCTTAGACACCCTTGCAACACTTTTCTTCAGGTTGGTCTCTGAGCACTGCTGTGGGGGTTGAATCGCAGGCCAGACACCAGCTCTGCCTGCTGGAAGAGAGGAAGATCTGCTGGAGAAATCACACCTGCTGCAATGAAGAGAGTCCTCACACTCTGAAACAAACACTTTACATTTCAGTAAGAAACAAGGAACAGCAGTGCTTGTTCTCCTAACAGCACGTGGGCTACGCAAATTAAGAGAGCCTGTTCATAGTGTGCTTTTGAACGCTCTCCAATATTTGATCGGGGGTCCGCACATTAGCTAGTGGGACACCATGTGTCTGCTACAAGCAGTGAAGTGGGAAGACCAAATTTTATAGAAAGCCGTAGTCTTTTCATTCTGTGTTTGGAGAGTACACAGTCACCAGAAGTCCTAGCACAGGTCCCAAAGTGCTGCCCCTCCTCAAATAAATGAAAAGGACGTCACCAGGAAAAATAAATGGCTGCAATAGGAAAACATCTTTTGGTAAAATTTCAATGGACAACAGCTGAAATAAGGTGAAATGTTCCATATGCTATATCCTAACTGACCACAGACCTTTATGACTATCACATATTTCCTATAACTCTACACTATAGTCTTCAAAAAGAATTGTGTTCCTCATTAGCCAGATATGAAAATGCCTAATGGAGACAAAAGCTGTGGGAGAAGCATGCACATTATTACTCTTTAATAACTGAAACGGTGAGGCATCTTTTGAAACCCAGGTGATCAAAGCTTCAATCAGCTCAGAGTAAGAAGAGGAAAAAAAAAAGATATACAGACTTTTTTTTTTTTTTGCAGCTGGACTCATACTACTGTAAAGGATTCAGGTGACCTTTTCTAATCACTGACAGTAATAATTAGAACTTCTTTGTAAACAGGGGTTTAAGATTAGTCCTAATTGATGCCAGTATCAGATAAAAATATTTCCTGCACAGCTCATTACAGCACCAGGTTGAACAGTCATGCACATAATAAAAGACAGAGAAGAGAAGGCAATGGGTTTGGGTACTCTCTGTGATGTGGAGAACTTACTGGAGACTTGGATAAGAAACACATGGGAAAGGCCTGAATCCAGATGACTAGAAGAGACAGACCGGGTGTAGGGGAGCTCACTGCTTTCACATGAGTTTTACAAGTGTGCAGAGCTGGGAGAAACAAGCCAACAACACTCCCTGGTAACCTGAGTGCTGTTTAGGAAAGACATAACCATTTTCACTACCATAAGATACCTTACAATCAATCTGATTCATAGAAGGGGCTTGAGATACAAGGATTTTACTTTTTGCAAACAAAGGAAAAGAATCCTAGGAACTGGGAAATGTTTTTGTTGGCTATTCCTCTATTTGCTTGGTTCTAGCCTGTAGTGATCCAGGTTGGAGACACACGCAGGACAGGGGACATACAGAAAGCAAAGACATGCTTATAAGTGAATGGATTGCAAAAATCTATACCTTGTACTAGAAAGGTCATCTTAACATACAGTAACACATGTGCTCACACGTGCTGTTCAGAAGTCTGCTTTCTTCCAAAGTTACATCTCACATTATGTTAGCTTTACACTGTCACAAATATCATACATAGCATTTGAAAGGTTTTGAACACTACCTCCTTTGTTATGGCTATACCTGAAGGGCAAATTTTGCACTCCATTTTACTCTCTACCAACATGAGGAAGTTACTTTGGGCCCTGGGTATACATGTGCTTGAACCAGAACCAATCCACACTGGCAGTTTCAGCACCCTAACTGCTAATCCCTAACTACCCCCTTCCACCCTGTGAGTTGCAATGTGGCTGCACAATGGGGCAGATGGATCCAGCTAAAAACTAACCCTTTCCTTTCACCACGAGGCTGTTCATGAACACAGGGGCTCAGGAGTGAGGAGAAAAAGGACCATGCCTGTTGGCAGAAAAACATCTTTTGCCAGGTGAAAACAGCTGCATAACAACATCATGAACTGGATTCAGTTTGTCAGGGATCTGCAGTACACACAGAGTTCTAACGTGGCAGCTGTATATTAAGGATGAAATGCTATAGGGGGGAACAACAGGCAAAAACTACTTTCCTTCATCACCTCCACAGCAAGGATGCCCCATTGACAACTGCTGTAGATTTGACCCTGCTGTCTTCCCTTTTTTTCCATCCATTTTTTTTTATCAAAATTGATTAAGCCCACCTCAGACTTTCTGAGATTAGGAAGGCTATCTCTCCAGTGTAAGAACCACCTTCCTTTCAAAGCCTCCACCATGATGGAGGAACTTCTCTGCCAAAAACAGGAAAAAACATCCAAGCTATTTGTCTCACTGGCAATGTGCTAAAAAGAGGAGATGAGGTGATGAACTGTTGACTCTTTAAGGCCAGAAAATGTATCAGGTATTCCTGAGAGAAGCCTCAGTTTAGAAAAACCTGTCAACATACAGACAAGCCTTCTGCGGTTTGGACAGATCTTAATTATGTGCTTTGCTTAACATAAAGACTAGAAGTGGCAGAATCATTAAGAAACAGGGAATCAATAAAGAAAAGAAACCAACCACAGAAGAGTGGAAAAAGGAGAGCATAGGCCAGTGGTTTTATGGAGATGCAACCACACTGCCTGAGCTTAAAACTTGCCTGTCTGTACACTACTTGCAACTGTATCGTCCCTTTTGGGAAAGAAAGTTTGGGCAGGGGTCTGGAAAAAGGGCACATATCAGGCAAATCAGGAATGTAAAGCCATGAAGGCAGTAGATTTACTCAGACAAGAACAGCTCAAATACTGGGGGAGAAAGGTAGAACTATAACTTGGGCTTCCTTAACATGGTCTTAGACTTGGCATAGCTGTTTAAAAAAAGGCAGACTGCCTTTTGTTTCATATTAATTTACACTGCATCATACACAGATAGGGACTAGGACAAGGAGAGCAAACTGCTCATTAAAATGAGGAGCTTTTTTCTTACTGTTTACAAGTGAAAAACACCAGAAATTAAATTTCTCACACAGTCCCACTGTACCATAAAAATCAAACAAGATCAGTGGTCTGCGGCTTTGTGAATATCTTAACCCTGGGGATTTAAAGAAAGCTAAGTGCCTATGTTTTCAGAGGCTTAAAACAAACTGCTTGATTTTCAGAAGAGAAGTGCTCAGAGTACTTGAGGCCCTACTCAGGTGCCCCAGGACTGGCACCCCAACACGGAAGCTCCCAAAGCCGTTCCATCACAGCTGGGAGGCTCCGCTATAAGCAACCAAGCTATGCAGGATTCTTCATTTTCAACTTCTCTGTAAAAAGCACGAGATAGTTCCATTCTTACTTGAAAGACAAGATCAGGGCCAATTTGTGGGCATGTTGGCCCAGATTCATGTCAGTGCAAGTACCAAGTGACTGCCTCCACCTCAGCAAAGCTGCAGTGGCAAAAGTCTCCCCTGGATTGGGATCAGCGTAACAAGCATCCCACATTAATTGCTTGGACTCTCCTACTTGTAGCTGAGATGAGAGAAGTTTTTTCCCTGAGTGTCCTTCAGATGCTTTTAGAAATCTCTCCTGCCATCTGTCAGGTTGTGTCCAATTTCTGATTACCCTGTCTTGCCCCAGCTAAAACACATTTCAAAAATACTGAGTAGAAAAGCAGAATAGTTGAGGGTGCCAGCAAAACTGAAATTCTCTGCTGCCACATGGAACAAGACAAATACTCTCCTCCATCCCTAAAGCTAGCAGAAAAGCCCTCCGAGTGATTTGGAAACCCTGTCTTCCATTCCAAGGCAAGCTCCACTTGCTTCCCAGGGAGCTTATAGGAGGAGTTTTGGAAGTTCCATATGTTTTCTAATCAGGTGTTAGTTTACCAAGCAAAATCACAGTAGGTTTGAACTAGATAATGCTGCTAACAACTCTATCAAACCCCATTACCTCAGAGACCATAACTTTTTTTGCAGTATGTAGGGGGGGAATAAACTGAAGTTATCTTGTTCCCATGCAAATGAACTAACAGCATCCAGGCATCCCCTATCACCTGATCCTCTTGGATTGCTGCAGGAAAGAAAGCAAGCTCAGTTACACTTTCAGATCTGCTGCTTTGAGCCATCTCGGATCAAATGAAGCATTTCAGGCAAAACCCACAATGTTTAGAAAACATGGTAATTGTGATGCAAAGTGCAACAAGCCAAGAATTCCAAAATTAAGGCTGATCTTCACCTGACTATACAGAGAAAAACCGGAAAGAATAAGAATCAAGTGCAAGCCTTACCTCTCAGCTCTCCTGAATTCTGTTATTTAAGACACAGCCAGAACGTGTTTTTTTCCACACAGTTTGTTCTATTTTAGAGGAGGTCTGGGGAAAAGGGTATTTTAAATTTTAATGGAAGAGGTTCATAGCAGATCAAAATACAACCTTCAGATTCGGGTGCTGCATTTTGATTCACCCTTACCAATTCAGCTGATTGTGACAGGAATGATTGAATATAAACTCAGTTGATTTATTTTTTTAGATGGAAACAATTCCAAGTGACAAGGCAAGAAGAACAGGAACTAAAAATGGACTGCTCCTAGCTGCCCACTGTGTCCTAATAGGTGTGCTCTTGCTCGCAGCTTGTTTTCCATCCAACTCAGCACCTTCCTGAGATGCAAACTGTCCAGCCCTCTCAGGTCCCTAGTCCTTTCTACCCTCGAGACCCGGCTTTTTGCTCTCTGCTTCCTTCCACCATTTCTCTGCATGAGTAACATTCTCACAGCTCCTTGATGTGACTCTCCTGCCCACCACACTCCACGTGTCCTGAAAGCTGCTTTCCCTTGAGCAAGCTTCAGAGGAAAGAATTCACCCTCCCTGTCTGCAGGAGTTGTTTCCTCTATTACTACTCACAGGAACACACCAAAAAGTAAAAACGACCAAACCAATAGTTGCATCGTGTTTTGGGTGTTTTTTTGTTTGTTTGTTTGTTTTTTAATTTGCCTGTGTGGTAGGTGGCAGGTGCTTCTCTTTTAATTCCCTCAAAATCTCTGTGATCCTCCTTATTTGTCAACCAGTAACACATCAGCCTGACAGGGCAGCTGATGTCTTACTTTACAAATAGGCCTGCTGCCTTCACAGGGAACTATTCTCTGAAGTCACACAGAATTATTTTCTAAGCATGGCAGCATTCAACTATCAGATTTTAAATGCACAGTTTTACCCAACAGATTAAAATGTATCCAGGCAGCATGCTCTGCACTCATCTACAACTCCACTACATTGTTTCTTTATGCTGACCATTTTACTTTGCAGAGAGTTTCAGAAAATCTGCTCTTATTAGTTCCGATTGTCACTGAGAAAGGCCTTCCTGCTGAAGAAAAACAGCTATTGAATAACATGGTTGAGTAAAAATTGTTAGGGAGAACATCTGGAAAAACTTAACTCACAGGCGTCGTAATGATGGCAAGTTCATATCAGATCAGTTACATGATCAGATGTTTAATTATTTTTGGCCTTTTTATATCTTCACACTTATGAAAAAATAAATTTCTTTTCATCCTCTGTATCTACTAGTCAAAGACTCAGCTAAATATGGAGAGAATACACAGGCAGTTTTATCTGCTTCCCAAGACAAATCTGTAAAGATTTTATTGAAAGGTATAATTGGATTGTAGAAGTCAGCCTGAAAAGCAGAATTAATTATTGTCTTTCCACCCTTTTTCCTTTGTTTTCATATACTTTTCTACTTGATTCTTTTTCCTGCAAGGACAGATTCTGACTGCCATCTCTGCTAACCAGCACCTTGCACTAGAAATGACAAGACTCCTACTAAACCATAACTATTTCCTGCAGAAGGGAATAATCAATATGAAAACAGTACAAAATCTGTTTTTAACAGCACAATGAAATCTTATTCCCAATCCTGCAGTCCTTGCTCACAGAAAGCATGCACGTACCCAGAAAACATGGGTAAAGAAGAAGTCATAGATCTGAGCCCTGAGCCAACATAAATTAATTGGAAACACAACGTGCAAGTGTTCTTCGAATAAGATGTGCAAACCTCAGGTTGGTGAGGGCTTGAGATACAGGGCAAAATTCAGCCTGTTCTCCTTGTGGATCTTTGGCTGACAAAAGCCCTGTCTGAAGAAAACATGGATAAATTCATACTTTTGGATGGAAAACACAGTAATTATAACTTGAAACGTATCCTAATTCTGCCTGAATGTCACTTTTTGTTTGGGAGTCTAAACAAACAAAAAAGTGTAAGTAAATGTTTTAAGCAGAGTTGCTCAAAATCTGATTTTATGAAATACTGAAGGTAGTTATTTGAACTAGTGCAGAACTTTTTTTAAGAGAAATATATTTTTTCTCTTTGAAATTAAAATTTTCCTTCTGTTTTTTTGGTTTCAAAACACAAACCAAAAAGCAAATTTCAGTTAAAAAAATAAATGAAGACTTTCATTTTGTTATTTTAATTGAGATGTCAAACAGCATCAGAATCAAACTGAGATGCAGCTTCACTTTTCTTCAAAAATATTAGTTCAATCTAGCTGACAGCTAATAACTTAGTTCTGCAAGGTAAATACTTAGCTGTGGAAACAGACCCTCATGCTCAATGCACAGTTTTATAAAATGAAGGAAACATGCCTCAACACAACCAAAGTATCCAGGGGTGGCAGCAAATACAAAAGGGATTCAGGATACAAAAGTGTTAATGATTGATCAACAGGCCCTGTGATAGTTTCAGTTAATATCTTACATGATAGTTTTAAAAGCTAATAAGGATTTTTAATTTTGTAAAAATGAAAATACTATAACAAAATAATTGAAAATCTCAAACCAAGGTCATGAGAAAGACAGCTTTTAAAAAGAAAAAATGCAAATTTCTTGTTAATTCTGAATTTCCTAACTTGGCACCTCCCTTTGCCAAATTTTGTGTATAAGCAGTAATCAAGACAGCCTTTTGACCACTAAAGTTTATATAATGCTTAACATCAAGACTGTTATATATCTATTTCCAGGTTAGAGAAAATCAATTTTCAAGGAGATTAAACTTTTCTTTAAGGCTTGAGCAGCCCAGGGTACACTCATCTGCTGTCTGGGATACGGAGCCCATGCTTCACTGAAACTTGACAAAGATAAGGCTCTTATCTTCAGCAAGAGAAAAAGAATCAACGTCTTGAAAATGGGTCAAATTCCATTGCCACTGGGATTAGCAGCTCCTCTTAGATCAGCTGACTTGGAAGAAATAAGAGAAAACCTTTGCCATATCTGAAAGAGACTGACATGATTCCAAAAGGCCAATTTCAGAAAACCCTTAGTTAGCTAAAACTAAGTGCTGCCAGAAGAGGGTTGCCCGAGGGGTAATAATGACTACACAAAGTGCAGTTTGCTCCCAGTGCCGCGACTGAGCACCACACCTCAGACACGACTCTTCTCTTCATGTTGATGCAACCAAGGGAGACTGGCCCTGGGAGTGTCAGAGCTACCTGACAGGAGTCTGCAGTGTCTGACTTCAGCCCAGAGCTGAACTCTATTTACTGGAAGATGTTTGGAGGCAGCAAGATTTCTCATTCCCTGACATTTTCTAAGAAGACACTTTTACAAATGGGGGCCAGGATTAGGAGTTATCCCTTTCCCCTTGCGATTCCAGAGGCTCATACATTCCACTGGCTCGCTCCTGTGGCTCACTAAAAAGGCCAAACTGGCTTTACAAAATAAGAACAAATCAAAAGGGCTTCACAAACACTGTCTCCCCCGTGCTACACATTCTTTACACAGTTTAAAAATAACATGACCTTACAATGCCAGATTAGCTACATTTGCTCAAGATTCATGTTATGCTTGCTTCCTTCTGTGGCAGTCCTATCATGGGTGAATATTTGATAGGTTATCATACCCCAATGTGTTTGCTGTAGCAAAGGAAAACAAAATTGACTTGCGCCTGATTAGACTATAAATTAGGCTTTTATCTAGAATGAAAGCTACAACATAAACTGTCCCTGAGCTGCTAATTTAAGCATATAAAACTGCATATGTGCGTTCACACAGGAACATACTGTGCTCACTGGACAGTTTTGTCATTTTTCTTTGACTTGACAGTCCTTTTTCCCCGTAAAACATAACTTCACTGAAACCAAAACTTCTATGATCAAATTTCTTTCATTTTGACATGGGACAGACCATTTAGTCCAACCTCCTTGCTGGACATCTACAGAGGATCTTGGCCAGACCCATCACACCACCCTGTGGTCTGTGATCTCACATCTAAGACTAGGGAGACACAGAAGGGAAACAAGGGATTGAGTAGAGAGAGAAAGCATCCATCAGAAGAGATAAGCACCAGATCAGAAGAGCACATTATAGACATACATATTTCCTAGAACAACGGGCCCTTGCAGTTATGACTCACAGTAACTGCCATTGGTAGGACAGCTACCTGTTCTCTGGACTACAAAAAAACCCAAATAAAACAGGCTCATTGTTCCCAGCATGTTACTGGGTCAGGCCTAAAGCTAGGCTCATTTTGAGGAAAAAAGCAGCTTTACTGAAATAGTGGAACACATGATGAGTCCCAACGATTAGCTTACGAGCTAGTACCTTGAGTATTTAAGTATCATCTTCCAGCCTTATTCCACCAATCTTGTCCTGAGCACAATATACTCTACTAATAATATGCACTAACATTTCTTTTACTACAACAGATGTCATATCCAGGGACAGGACACATGGGAATGGCTCGAAGCTGCATCAGGGGAGGTTCAGACTTGACATTAGGAAGCATTTCTGTACCGAGAGGGCAAACACTGGAACAGGCTTCCTAGAGAGGTGGTTGATGCCCCAAGCCTGTCAGTGTTTAAGAGGCATTTGGACAATGCCCTTAATAACATGCATTAACTTTTGGTCAGCCCTGAAGTGGTCAGGCAGCTCAACTGGATGATCGTTGCAGGTCCCTTCCAACTGAAGTATTCTATATGAGAAGATACAGAAAGTTTTCTACAGAAAGCTTCTTCCCTAACTTCAAAAGAATAAAAGTGAATTACTCTTCCCTTTGGTATAAATATATTTATTCTTTGAAAATACCCAACATTTCTCTCCAGTCTAGTTTCTGACCCTTTAGCACCAGTCCGTGCAGTGCTAGATGTTCCTGGTTTTGGTGGGAGGGGGAGTTAACATTTCATAGGAGTTACTTAACATGGCCTTGGCCTCTCACCATATATACAGCATCCCTGATCAATCAGCATTTTCTTTGTTGCTTCATGCCTGGTGCTCCAGATTGGAAGGATTTGCAAAATTTGTTTGTCTGTTTTCTCTTCCTCACTGCTACCTCTTTTTTTTCTTTCTTCCTGTGGTTACCCCTGGGGGAAAACAAAACAAAACAAGATAAAAAGCTTTGGCTGTTGTACACTGGGCTATGCACTGAAGCATTTGCTTTAACTTACAGATAGATAGGCATTAGGCAGATACACACCCGAGGATGGAGATGTCTCTTTAAATAGCACAGCAAATTCTTGCTATATGGATCTGTAATGTCATTTAGCTGGGAAGGGGGAGAAGGGACATGATTCTCGCTGACTGAAAAACATTTTTAGGGCAGAAAAGCAAAGAGGTTTGAAGAAGTAATTGATGCTTTCAGATAAGTGTTCAGGACTTTAACCCCAGAACTCCAACACTGTCTATTCAGTGGGTATTTTTATAATAGCAAGGAAAATTTTATGAGTGAGTTAATTATAAGACTATATCACACTCCATGGGGATGAGAGACACTTGATAAAGTTTTATACCCAGCAATTCATAACACTGTACTTCAATAAATATAGCCCTTTATACTAGAGTATTCCATAGTAAAATCCCCAGAAATAGGCATTGCCCCCCAAAGATCAGTTGGCTTAAAGGGAGTCATTGCTTTGAGCGGGGGCTTTTATTGCACACATTAAAAGAGGGCACATAACCCTGGCAGACATGTTGGTGGGACCAGTGCTATATGCTTTGGGTGCAGTTAGGCTGCCCCTTCTCTGAAAGTATTCTGTATTGTAATATCCCTGTCACTCATTTCACTGACACCTACCCCCATGTTCAGCAGGGTTTAAATTAACCACCTGACAGGAAGAAATCAGTATATAACCAGAGGCACCAGGATCCTAGCTCTTTGTTCATTTGAAGAAGGCAGGATCTCAAATACTGAACCATTTTTTCTCATTCAGTTCCAGGAAAGACAAAGCAGATGATCACTGAGGAAAATTAGGGAGCCCCAGTTCACTCTGATAAGGCCAAGGTAACACAAGATGCTTTTCCTTCTTCCTCTAAGCATACAGACCTCACCCATGAGAGCACAGAAACTAACCACAGAGCTGGAGACACCAAAAAGGCCTGTCTGGCTAATGCTCCTCCAGCAGCCCTCTGAACTGGCTGGTATCAAGTTCCTTGCACAGCCATAGTTGGGACAGCGTCAACATCATACAGTACTATCAGAAAAAAAAAAAACAAAACATCTAGGGATTTGCTTGGCTTAGCCCCACAAGAGTCAAAGCTAGGGTCTGAATATATCAAATATATGGGAGGGAGGTGAGGGGATGGGTTATGCATACTTCAGCTAAGAGCTCTAAACACAGGTTTTAATGTTCAGATAATTAACTTCATGACTATGCTGTGGTTACAATATTATTATATTTTAGTAAAATCAGCAATCAAATTATAAAGAAGAGTAGTACAAAAGTAACTTACTCACTTTCCTGTACTGCACAAAGTAATTCAAGTAAGTTTTCCATCTTTATCCACTGCCATAAATAAAATAAAATCCATTATATTATTTCCGCTTCCTATGGATTCCATCATGCTACAATCCATTGTAACCAAAGCAATCAAACTATCACATTCAGTGCAGTGAAATCGCACTAGCCTGATCAAAATCCACAAAAGCTAAGTACAGCTGTAAAGTTTTCATTTCATTACTCTGATCACAAAGGTTTCAACAACAGCATGTGCTTTGGAGATCACAGCAAAGATGAGAAGTTGGCTTATATTGGCCTCATGGTCAAGAAGAGCTTCAGTTTGTCATTTCTGACTTGAAGGAGGAAATAAGGCTTGAAAAATACAGGCCCCTCAGAACTGGGAGCACTTCAATAGCAGGTATCCATACAGTGAGGCATCCAAGATCACTGGTTGTTATCCTCCATGGTAAGCTAACATGTTGTCTGTGAAACTCTGGTTCAAACCTAGCCCAGAGCTGTTCAAATATGGAACAAAAATACATTGAAGTGCTGCTTTGTCTAAACAACTGTGTATTCCTACATCCACTCCCTGTAATACAGGTTTCTTACGAGCATAATCTCCATCTCAGACAGCTGTCCAGAAATCAGATTCATCCCTTACTGCACAGGAGTCTCTCAGACTACAGAACAGAACCACCAAAGCTTACGCGTGAAAGCTGAAGCAAGTGAGGAGTTGACTATTTGAATCATTAGCATCTGAAGTGTCATAGCATGCCTGGTGCAGAAAAAAAACAAATGAGTTCTCTAAAACAGACTCCTAGGGGTGAGAAAGCTTATCAAGAGACAACTTTGTAAAGGAAGAATTCATTAGTGGTTCAAGCAATGCAGAAGGGCCACAGGTAACCGGGATACAACTTGCTGCTGTCTGAGCCTCACACACTCTGCCCCTGAGCAGCAAGAAGTCACAGAAACACAAAGCACTGTTTGAACTAAGCACATGGTATTTAGCAATCTTACAGTGGAAAGAATATATCAGCTGGTAGGCAGGATGCATAGAAACATTGCTAGGGACATCATCTGCAAAACAGTGTGTTACACAAGTGTTACCTCTTTCCTGTTCCAGTCAGGGAGTCAGTGAGTCATGCACTCTTGCAATCACATTTAACCTTTCCAGACAACCTAATTCTCTCTCTTCTTCCCTTCTGCCCCTAGCTATCCCCCTGCAGCTGCAGCACACTCAGGAGTGGGCTTTTAAGAATTTGGAAGCTGATTTTGGGCAGCATGGGTCTGATTTCCAGCATCAACAGCTGAAGAAATGGGTCTCAAGCCATGACTTTGGAAGAAACTCAAACTTTTTATTCTGATGATTCACATGAAGCTTTAACCTTCATCCATACAAGTTTCTGGCTTTGCCCTAGCCCTCTTCCTCTCCTGACCCTTACCACAAGACCTCACCCTGGCAAAATACACACTTCCCATCAGAGCTCTAACCCTAATATTTACCTGTGCAATCCAGCAGGTAAAACAGCAGTGCTAGTATGCTGTGAATGCTTCCAGTTTTCTGTTTACCACCATCCTCTCATTATCAGCTTCCTACAACAGATGGACTGTAATTTCATAGGCACGAGAAGATTCAATAACTGGGTGGGAGAGGCAGGAGGGGCTGCTGCTTCAGTAGCAAGAACCTGGAGGAAAAAAAAAATATCCAGAAGATTTTGGAAGAAACATGGACATGCATGTTTAAACACCAGCCCAGTATCAGCTATGAACACAGCTGCAGCTAGGGCATTTCCAACTGCCTTCTGCTGCCAATTCTGCCTTTTTTCCAGGTAAACAGGTTCCATGAGATGCAGCTAAAGACATGATAAATCTCTGTTTCAAGCTTCTGTTGGGACAGCACCTATTTGGATAACATCAGCCACAGCGCTGTCTAGTAAAGGTCCCTAACAGCATTTCCATCCATTCTGCCAGTCAGCTAATATATACTCTCTCCCAATTTGCAAATGATCATGAGGGGAACCGAGATGAATTTCATCCTTTCATTGTTTGCATCCCCCTGGAAAAGTCACGATGCAGCCCTTTTTAGTCTACTCCAAAGGGCAAATAAATAATAACTAAAAATCATCCAAGCAAAATAAGGAATGAGAAATTCTTTATGCTTTGACAGTAATCAGCTTTCAAACTCACCACACTGAAAATGCTGTGGTGTTATGCACACCTTTTTCCCACCCTCCAATAAAATAATACATATGGGACACTTCCATCATATTGCTCCAAGGCTGAAGAATATATAAACACTAAAGCCACACCGATGTCATTTAGCTTAACACTACGCAGTCCTTCACAGGCAAACCTGTGGTTGTTTTGCCTGCTTTCATAATCCATCCAACACAAGACAAGCCCATAACAGAAGCTCATGAACTTCATGGCTTGAGCACAGGACTGCTGCTGACCAAATGAAGGAATTTCTGGTTTCGCACTTGTTTCTTCTCCTGCCTCTTAGACAGGCCTGTCTCCAAGGGCCCTATCAATGTATCTTTGGTCATTCAAACTGGAAGCAACATCAACTACCTAGCCAAGTGAGCACATGATAGTCTGCAGAGTGGCAGACATTTTAAGTGCCAAATACCCGCAGCCACCTAAACCCAAAAGCCTTCTTTGGCTAGGATCCCTCCTTTTCCACGAGGTTTCTTGTTGTTTGCATTGTACGCTGTTTTGAAAACTCCTTGAAAGGAAAATTAGAAAATGACAAATTAGAAATGAGTTAACTGTGGAACAGAATCCTAGAGGAGTATCATCTTCAGTATAATACGCACACCTATACTCTGAACAATTCATTTCTTTTCATCTGCATCATAAGGGAAATCACAAGAAAATGAACTGAACTATTATTCTTGCAAGGTGGGAAGCCATGAGGTTGAGAATGTAGCGAGGAAACTGCCCCTTTCCTGTGAGTAACGTTACGAGTTGGCAAAATATTTTCAATCCTTAACGGCTAAGCTTTAAAAAGACCTTGTGAAAAACAAAATACATAAAAGACAAGGAGAGCAAGAAACTCTCTAGCACACAGCAAGCTCTGTCCCTGTGTTCCATGCAGCAACCCATCAAGAGATGTCACTCTCTGGTGAAGAAAGCGTGGTGCTGTCTCCTGGCACTGCTAGCACGGCTGGTGGCTGAGTAACAGGCAGCTGTGCTGGCCTTCTGCCAGCCAGGATCAGTCCTCCCTCCCAAAGCCTCAGCACAGCAGCTTGCTTTTTCAAAATACAAATTAAAAAAAAAAAAAAAAAAAGCATGCATAGCTATGGACACATCTGAGGTACGAAATAGCGTTCTCTAAGGTCAGGCACACATCCAAGCCTGCATTTCTGCAGTTTTAGCCAGGGGCAGCTCTTTCCCTGGGGACAGTGAAGTCCAACCTCAGCAGAGCTGTATGACAGTCACTTGGGAAAAGCCCTGCTGATGCATTTTCTTTTTGTGCTGTGCCTAAACCTCAGGGGTGCACACAGCAGCACCAAACGCAACACCACAGCTGAGGAAGGAGCTTCACTGCGCCTGCCTGTTGCGATACCCACCAGCTACAAAGATCCTTTACCACCATTTCTAGCATGCTTATGTTAATGACTGATTAATGCTTCAGTCCCTGTTCAGCCATAAAACTGTCAACGCAATTAAGCATGTGTCAGAAGGGACGATCTGACTGCCTCCATCCTCTACATTCAAGGTAACTCCAAGCCCAGCTTCACTCCAAGAAGCGCCCAGCTGCATTTGGGTCATACCAGACACTGGAAGTCTTTGCAAAGACCTGTTCCAAACATCTGAACCATAAGAAAAAGAGTTCAACACAAGCTCATAGTTTATGAGCCTCTGGAGTATTCAACAGGAGACTGAATTCTATAGGAAATTAGGTTGATTAGGTGGCATTACACATTAATGGGGGCAGGATTTACAGTAGTTTATTTAGAAGCTGTCTCGGGGCTTCTGTGCACTGGCACTGTTAATTACAGCTATTACTAGCACAGGGACTGTGTTAGGTGGTGCTAATGAATACCTGTCTCTTGTAGGTGTGTGACTCACTGACTCTACCTGCGGGAGGGAAGAGTGGCTGTAAAAGCATCTGTAAGCTACAGGAAGACTTCTAGGATACTGGTTGCGAGGAAACATTTTGGGCTGAAATTGAGCCACAGATTTTATCATAGCCAGTCTCTAAGCAGTAGGAGACTGACCCTGCACTGCTTGCTCTGACTTGCTTTGCATCCGAATGAGAATCTCTCCTTCCTCACCAGCTGTCTTCCCTTTTGGAACTGCAGTCTGAAAATGCTGGCCACAGCATTCATGAAACAGACTGATCTCTACCCAGTTTCCCTGAAGGAGATGAGAAGCTCTGAAGAAGTCCCTTGCAGAGCCAGTCACCACCTCTCGCTGGTGATGGGATGAACTACAGAAATACAAGTCAGCAACAAGCCTAGCAGGGGCCAGGAATCAAGGTGAGCGATCTCAATGGGGAATCCAGGAGGAGTGATTCTCAGACAGCTGCAGAGAGTAATGGGTGCTCTGATACCTGAAACCTACCAGAATATCAAACCTGGGATCTGACAGCACATATTTACTGACCAGGACAAACCTAGAAAAATCTGTTACCATAAAGGAGGACGTGGAAAATGAATATCAAGATACTGGCACAGGTGCCAAAGCATTTCTGGATCAGAACAGACCTTGCAATGCTGCCTGGGTGTCCCAGCTGCCAGTGGTAGAGACACTAAAGATTGAAGGTCCTTTAAAAACACCCAACAGTTTCAAAAAAAAACATCTGCTCACTCTGGCTAATGGCAGATGTCATTATAAGGGAGGGGTAAAATGTACCTTCATAGGGTACCAAATTAAACAACAGGGTCCTTTCAGTGCCCCTCAGAGTCCTCAGATCACCTGTAAAGCCTAATTTTATTTCATTGTCACAAAGACCCTGGTCACTGTCACCCCCAAAGTGCTCCCATAGCTAAGCAAACAAGTCAACAGTCATGCTTGTGCACTGCTCACCCTGTAGATGCGCAAAGGTGACCGCAGGGGCAGACAGATGTCAAACACAGAGTCTGGGTGCGCAACCAGCCGTACCCACATCATGTTTTCACTGGCGATCACGTCCAATCCTCCCGCCGAACATCATTAAGGATGCAAGTACCCTATGCAGAACTGCTTTAGTCATTACAGCAGAGCAAAAGAAGTCTGACTTGATGTCAGCCCTGTCCAGGGATCAAAGTGTATCAAAGTCTCAACAAACCCTACTGTCTTCTAGATGACCTCATCATCAAACCAGTGTGCTTAATCCAGCCCTCGGCAGTTTCCTGTCTGGTTTTCTTTGCTCCTGCCCACACATAGCCCTTACTGGTCTCCTCAATCAGGTCTGTTCTCCAACCCCTCTCTTTCAATTACTAAGAAAGGACGGATTCTCACTGCATTGGGGGTCGATATCTTATGATCCACAAAGAGAAGAAAATAGCAAAATGTCACAGGGGATTGCTACGTGCGTCTCTCCAAAGAGTTCTGGCCTGACGCACAGAACCACTGATCTCTGCTCATTACTCACGACAGAGAACAGCCACACACCCCGCGCCGAGCAGTGCGTAGCTGCTTTCCCCGTGTGCCGGGCAGAGCAGGCCTCCTCCAGCTTCTGCCTTGTGGGACAGGGGCATCTAGTGGCGGAGCCCCAAAAGAGCAGGGTAAAGCCGCAGCAACACAAGGTGCAGCTCCGCTGCAACTGGGCATCTGTCGGTAGCTTAAGTGGGATGCAGCTGCTGCCGACATTGAGACAGATCATTACAAAGCTGTTAGGCTGTTAGCTGCTCTACCCAGGCTAATATGTCATAAAGCAAATTATAAACACATAAGTATCCGGCATGTTGGCTCAGACAAAATCCTCCAATTCCACCTTTCGTGTCTGATGCTCGGGTAGTATACTAGCAAACACGTGCAGCAACACCCCCTAACACAGTCTCGTAACTCCCAGAAGTCAGTGGCTCAGGCACCTCCCATGCACAAGGACAGGGGTGTCTTTTCACTTGACAGCCTGTCACAGCTTAACTATACAAATAATCTCCTTCACCTTTGAATGCTGCTCCAGTCATTTCAGTTGATGTCTGCTAGCTTTGAAAGCCAGTGTGTCACCTTCCCCCGTTCTCATCTGTGACACTGTTCAAGGCTTTAAAGCCCTCTTTAGATGTCTCTTTTCCAGCCTGAATAGTCCTAGACTAGCTAATTAGTCCTTGAACATAAGCCATTCCACACAGTTGATGAGGTTTTTTTTGGCCGGATTAGTTCTATACCTTGTGCTCCTCCTAGTTCTGCTATCCTGCTTGAGATGAGATCAAAACTAAATGGTATGTGAGATGCAGGTGAGCCACAGACATACATAAACAGCACCCTTAGTTTTGCGCTCTTTTCCCTTCCTAGTAACAGTTGACTTCCTTTTGCCTGCTAGTGAGCACTGAGCTGGTGTTTTCACAGGACCACCCACTACATCTCTGAGATTTGAATGGGAATCATTAGCTCAAAGCCCACCACTGTATATGTATATAGAGTCAGGATTGGGTTTTGTCAAATACTTAGCTTAACATCTGGCCACAATAAAGGCAGGCTGTGCCCCATATATACTCTCAATGTAATCACCTAGCTTAGTTCAGCTTCTGTGACCAATACTCAGACTTTGATCTCTTCATAGAAGCTGCTGAAAGAAAAACAATCAATGACATCTGCAATCATGCTTACCATGAATTGAAAAAAAGAATCCAATAAAACAAGATGCTTTTTCCCTCTTCTGGATATCCTTCTAAAATGAAAAATTTTACAGTTATAATGCCATGATACAATACTTGCTTTACCTTCCAAAAACAAGTCTACTTAGCTTCAGAATGTCACTACGATTTTCAATCTCTTACTATAGGCTTGAGTTTTTAGTTACATCAAGTACAGCAAGCCATGGTTCTAATATTAAAAAATAGCAAAGTTTCTAGAATTATCACTCATCTCTACATAACATTACAGCTGAAACAACATTCAATATTCAAAATTGTTACTGTAAAAAAGGAAAAGGACACCTTTGATCTTTCATATGTCTTAGGACACTTTGGACATCGATCCTAAATATGTAGTATCTTTACCATGCTGCTGATGAATAAATAATATATAAGAGTAATAAATACAGCTGGGAAGATTCGCACTTTTGTTCTGTACTGTCTGAAGCTTGAATACAAAGAAGCCAACACAAAAAAGGAACAAAACAAAGCAGGCATGGGGAGATAAATGCCGCAACTTGGATCATACCTCTTAACTGCCCACAGAATTTTGTATTGCAAAGTAGTTCTGTGAATGCATAGAGGCAATTTTTCGGCAGGCAAAACCTTCCCCACTGCCCAAGTGCTTTGCCTGCACAGTTTTTCAGGATGTTCTCACACACAGTGAGGATGACCATGCTCTGTGGAGCACCTCCACACACAGCCTCCCAAATCCCCTTTTCTCTCTGACAAGGCTACGAAGGACACCTTATCCTTGCTCACTGCACTCCCTCACGTATAGCATGCAGTCACAAAGGCAGAACAAGCAACCCTCACATTTATTTTTATGGGATTACCATGTCAAGCCCATCTGGTCCACAGCATGGAGGCCACTGTCTGAGGTTGATCCGACCCTGAGAGGAGGCTATGGATGCCAAAGCACCATTTTGGAAAGGCCCCTTGCAAGTCCACATGTACATTGCCCAGCTTGGGTACCTGCTGACTGAAGATTAGCAGTAAATGAGATTACAAAATTGCTGAATACCTACAGCCAGCGAAGGATGGTGACTCCAGGAGGAGGCATCCCCTCTCAGGTAGATGTTTTGGTAAATTCTCAGGCAGGACACCAGGTAGTCTGCAGGCAGCTGTAACATCTGGCAGAGATGGGATTCACATTCTCACTGGAATGAGGAGGGAGCAGCCACCCAGGCATCCTGAGTTCTTCTTCAGGGAGGACTGTGAAATATCAATTTTAGCCACGTAACTACAAGACCCCCAGACATGCTACCAGTCCAGTAGGGACCACCAACAGCCAGCGTCCTTATGCTGATAAAATCTGGTAAGGATTTGTCTTTTAGACAATGCTGTGGAGCAGAAAATATGACACACTGTCCTTTACTCACAAGTAGAAAGATTCTGGGACATCTTTGAAACCACTGATTGTGAATCACTTCAGAAACAGATTTTTCTAGGGCTAACTGTGATGGGGCTGCCAGGAAGGCTGCTGGAGCCTGTATTCTCACTGTTTTCTCCATCCACTCTGATAGCTACTTCCACATAAAATTTGTCTCTAGATGTGTTCTAAACAGATCCACTTTAATCACTTTTTTTTTTTCCCAGTGATTCCAGCATCACCTTTTTCAGACAAAGTAAACAAACAGACTCAAATACAGCACGCGAGGACAACTTATCCCAATGAATGCTATCCTGTAGCCAAAGGTACACTGTATGTACATGGCTGCCTGCACAAGGGCACACCACCACAGGAGACTGCAGGGAGATCCCTGACACCAGAGCAGCACAACTGTGTGGCATTTGGGATGAAAAGCACTGCTCAGGTCTGTAAGTCATAGCAACCTACCCTACGTTCACGAGGAAGACGTGGCTCAACCAGCACAGGTGAGACGCAGCAGCTCATCAGAGGACAGCAAGGAAGAGCCCAAATCCTTCATCCAGGCCCAGCCCCAACCCGAGTGAGGAACTACTGCTGCTGGTGGGGAGCATGACTCACCACGTGCTCCTTGCACTGACCCTCTGCCACCACCTGGACACCACGTGCATGGGCCCACCAGCCCCACAGAGCCAACCATGTGGTGCCCACCCCCACAAGACCTCAAAATCTCCAGGGCCAGATGCAAGGGGCCCCAAATCCCACAGAGCCTTCAAGTCCCATAGGGCCAGCTGAACCAAACTGCACAGGGCTTCTAAACCCTACAGGGTGAGCCATGTGGGACACCTAAACCCCACAGGGCGAGCCACGTAGGACCCCTAAACCCCACAGGGCTCCTGAAATCACACAGAGCCAGCTGTAAGGGGCCCTAAATCACACAGAGCCAGCCACATAGGACCCCTAAACCCCACAGGACCAGCTACATAGGACCCCCACATGTCACAGAGCCACCTGCAATAGGCTCTAAACCACACAGGGCTCCCTAAACCCCACAGGGCCAGCTGCAATGTGCCCTAAATCCCACAGGGCCAGCCACATAGGACCCATAAACCCCACAGGACCAACCACATAGGACCCATAAACCCCACAGGACCAACCACATAGGACCCATAAACCCCACAGGGCCAGCTGCAATGTGCCCTAAATCCCACAGGGCTCCCTAAACCCCACAGGGCCAGCCACATAGGACCCATAAACCCCACAGGGCCAGCTGCAATGTGCCCTAAATCCCACAGGGCTCCCTAAACCCCACAGGGCCAGCCACATAGGACCCATAAACCCCACAGCACCAGCTGCAAGGGACCTTAAACCCCACAGGGCTCCCTAAACCCCATATTACCAGCCACAATGGGCTCTAAACCCCACATGACCAGCCACAAATGGCCCCTAAACCCCACAGGGCTCTCTAGGCCCCACAGGGTCAGCTACCAGGGCTCTCTAAGCCCCACAGCGCCAGCCGCAATGAGCCCTAAACCCCACAGGATTCCCTGAACTCCCTCAGGTCAACAACTAAAAGCTCCCTAAACCCCCAAAAGCGCCTTTAGACCCCACAGAGGCCCCATGACCGCGCGCTGCCGCCTCACGCGGCGCCTCGGCGGGACTGACACCGGCGGCGGGTCCCTTCCGGGGCGGGGCGGGGCGGGGGCGGAGCGGAGCGGCGGCACCACCACCACCGGCACCACCACCACCACCATGATGGCGCAGCGGGCGCTGCCTAATCCTTACGCGGACTACGACAAGTCCTTGGCCACCGGCTACTTCGACGCCGCCGGGAGGGTGAGTGGGATCGCGGTGAGGCGGCCGGGGCGGCAGCGGGCCCTGCCCGGGGGCGGCTGCAGCGGCGCGAAGGGGCCCGCTCCCGGCCCGGCCGCGAGGCCAAGCGCGGCAACCAGGAGCCCAGCCTGGTCCTGAGGTACCCAGGGGGTTCTGACAGAGACCTGCCAGGTTAAAAACCATTCGGTTCGCTAGCTGTGCACCCTCCAAGTACCCCCAGCTTACTAAAACCCCACCCGCCTGTCAGTGCTTCCTTAATGTTTGGTGGCTTTGTGTTGTGTGGTTTGGTTTTTTTTTTGTTTTTTTTTTTTTTTTTCCTTCCCTTCTCCACAGCTGACTCCTGAATTCACCCAGCGGCTGAATAACAAAATCAGGGAGTTGCTCCAGCAGATGGAGAGGGGCCTCAAGTCTGCCGACCCGGAGGACTGCACCACATACACCGGCTGGGCAGGTAAGGTGGCCGGTTGGATCAGAGCGGATGGAGCAGGAGCTCTCTGGAGTGGACTTCTGGGTCAGGCCGTGGCAGACCGTGGGGATTTTGTTGGCAGTTTGCATGATCCACAGTAGATCCCTGTCAAGAACAGCGCTCCTGTGTGTTTTAATTCATTAAAACAAGGGGCTGTCTTTCTTGGGACTCCCTGTTTTTTGGAGCAGGTTTCGAGGTGTAGAGGGAAGCTGCCCAGCATTGCAGGGCAGGATTGGGTCTTCTCTTGGTTAATAGTGCCAAACATAGGCAACAGGGAAAGCCACCACCTGCTTGAGAGCAAACATGGGAGCCTTCGAAGGGACTGGCTCCAAATCTGGCTGTGGTGGGGATGGTGATAAGTAAACCAGTACTCTGTGACACAGGCGGATGCACGCGGTAGGTATTTACCTGCAGGGAGTCCTTGCATATGGCAGCAGTGAGCTTATGGCCTGAGATAATATCCGTCTTTTCTGTTTGGGCTGAATTTTATCTTACGGCATTGTCTGATTGGCAGGTTGCTCCATTCCTGTTCCCCAGGTAGTGCCCCTCCACTTAGCCAGGGCTAGTTCTGCTCCAGTACCTGCTAGAAGGAGCAGAAATGCAAATGTGAGTATAACAAAGGATGGAAGCCTTCCTCACCCTAACTCTTGCTTGCCAAGCTTCCAGGAGCTTGTCTTTTTCCTGTTCTGCATTTTCAACCTGGTTTTTCTTTCTTGGGAGCATGCTCTACCTTCCCCTCCCTACTCTTACCCACTGGAGCCAGGGAGGACACACCTTTCTCTGCCACCTCATCCTTGGTTACAGCTGTGTGCTTTGTCAGCTTTCCTGCCTTCTGCATTGTACCAGGCTCTAAGGAGGGACCCTGGGGTAGTTGCAATTAATCTCATGCTTGCTGCAAGATTCTTGCAGCTTCTTTTTTTTTCTTTTTTTTTTTGGCAATACACTGCAATCCTAAATGGTAACTTTCTGCACTATAATCTGGGTGTGGCTGGCTTGTACTTGGATGTTACGGAATTTAATGCTAACAGTTTGCTTGGGATAATGGTGTTCATTGTGTTGGTGCTAAACTAACACTGCAGCCTAATGACAGCAATGCTAGAAATGCCTGCTTAAAAATTTTAGTATGGTAGACAGGCACTGAGAGTACTCCAGAGCAGTTCATAAGAAATGCTAGGATGCCAGTATTAAATTCCAGCGTGGGAGAACATTGATTTCATCAGTTGCTGCCTGGCAGCATGCTGCTGCTTTTGCTGCCTGTGAATTTATGCGTTTTTGTTCAGTGCTGGCTGATTTCACCTTGGGAGACAGGTACAGCCTTCCAATCTGTGTGACCCTGCTTTGAAGTCCCATCAGATGAAAAACACTCCATACGTAAAGATGGTCCTCAGTCATGAGGGTGATACTTGGTAGAGTCTACCTCTGGAGAGAATAATTCAGGAGGACAATTAGCTGATACTAGGAGTACTCTGAAAGTCAGCATGGAGAAGGTAACCACCTTTCCCCAGAGACCATATTCCCTTCCTTAGGACAGCCTTGAGGAGCTTCATGTTGGAACGTGACTACAGTTGTGAAACAGTGGTTGAGAGTTCTGGTAGGATTTCAGCTCGTTTTTATTTGGAAGGGAATTTCTCAAGAGGAATTCTTCTCTTCCTTACAGGGCTCATTCCTCATTGGGCTCACAACCTTCTCGCCTTGGCTGATAGGATTAGAAAAAAACCCATGGAGAGATTTCCTGCAGGTCACAGCCAGCAAAGTGAAGTTTGCAGATATTATTTGTCACCCTCCTTTCTTTTCTAATCCTAGCTATATTAATTTATTCAGTGCTGGTTTCCAGAGACAAAATTAATTGGGCCAAGAGAGCAGCTTTTTCCTGTAATTGCTTATGTAGGAAAGGCTTGTTGAGTATCTTCTCATGTAAATCATTGCCCAGCAGTCTGAAATCAACCCGCACTCTTGTGGCCGCTAATAAGAGAAATTTGAAATGTGGCTCTCAGCTCAAACTCTGCATGAAATGTAACATACTTGAGCGTATTACATTACACTCAGTGATATACAGCATATGCTGGCATTTTACTTTGGAGCCTGTTTCTTTCCCAACGCACTTGACAGAGCCCTGTTCCCCCAGCCTGCATTTGTGCCAGGGAAGCCACAGTTTCTTGGCACGTGAAGTCGGAGCAGAGAGAGGGAAGGACTTGTATTTTCAGCTCAGAGGCAGTGAAAACAAGCTTTGGGTCGAGATTATCCAGCGTACGGCTGAATGCCCTCAAAACAGGCTTGAATCGGCTTGTTACAGTTTCATTCAGTTCCCCATAGAGATCAGGGCCCCTTAGGCAATACCTGGTATGTGCCTGGGTATAGACCAGACTCGGCTGTTGTGTTCTGTTTTGTCTTTTAATCAGTTTAGCTAGACTGCTGTAAAAGCTTTTGCAGTCTTAATCTGTTTCACTGGTATCCGAGCGTTGTTGACGGCAAACTGCCGTAAGCTAATTCCGAATCGGCAGCAGTTCAAATCCTGGCAGACGTACAACTGCCTCATCCATTTTCAAATAGATTAGCATGAGGATGCCAAAGAGTATGTACATGTGTGTTGGTATTTCTCATAGTGCAAGAGGCCTGGCTCCAAAGACCACCTCGACTGGGAGCATAGATGATGGAAAGGGAGTGGGAGGAGACTGACTTCACTCCTGTCACCTCCTAGCTGACTGACTGCAGAAGCTAGGAAGCTCCCGAGTCCGGTGCCCACTGCACTGTTGTGTCCTTCCAAGATGATGAGGTGATCTGCAACCTGAAACGGTATAGAAGGGAGAGATTTCCCTTCCTCCACATTATGGAGGTGCCTTTGGAATTTGTTTCCCATGCAAGCATTCCCTTCTCTAGCAATGTCATTAGTCATGGCTTTGAGAGCTCCAGGGCCTCTGAAACAGAGGGGTGAGCCCAGCTGGCCTGCCCCACGCACAGTTTTTGGCTGGCCTGTTGGCGAGCGGAGACAGGGAGCAGAGCTGAGTTTCCTTTTGAAAGGACTCTTCAAAAGACACATCAGATGAAAGGAAAGCCACATCAGAATGGATAGAAATTCTGACCATACCAGTTCAGGAAAGCTTCTGGAAAAACACCTGTCATTCACTTTGGTACAGTATCTTAGGTTTAACCTCAGAACCCAGAGAACTTGCATCTCCTTAACAGAGAATTCTGTTCCGAAAAACAGAAATCCTCAGATAATCCCTACAGAATAAGAGGCAGCAAGGCTGCATGTGATGAGAAATTAGCGTGCCTTGTGTCATCCCCATAAGCCACATTCCTGCCAAATGCTTGGTGGGTAGTTTTTGTGTAATGTCTGTTCTTGGAGATAGTATTTGACTGGAGAAGGCTCAGAGCATGGGATGTAAATTTGAAGTTGGCCTTACTATCAGGGGGTTGAATCAGATCATCTCCACAGATCCATTCTAACCTAACCTGTTGTAGGATTCTGTGATTGGGTAATGGGTAGTTTTGGTTTGGGCTGGGCTGTTTATTTTTTGTTTGTTTGTTTGGGGTTGGTTTTTGTGGGTAAAGCTTCTTTTGTAAAAAGGTTTTGTTACCCAGGTTTTAAGGCTAGAGAAGCTGAGGCACCCCAAAAAATGCCCCACGTCCTTCATTGCACTAGGAAGGCAAGCTGCAAGCTGTAGTAAAATGTACTTGTGGCTCCCCAGACACCTCTGAAATTGGGATGATACAGCCCTCCAGAGAAGATGTTTCACTGTCGCATTCAGCATGGCTTTGGAATGCATTTATGAGTGCAAGATAACATCCCATGTGTCTGCACTAGAAAAGATGCTTATTATCCTTTGAGCTGGGAAGTAAAGCTATGCCACCCCCTCTGTAACTTGAAACCATGCCTGACTTACTAAAATGACACCAGGTTTCTCACTAGAAACCGTTGGGCTTCATCACTCTGTGCAGAGGTAGGTTTCCACTTCCCTCTCTGACATCCTGCTTTGAGGGTGCTGGCAAGCTTACTTCCCTGTGTCAGCACAAGATCTCCAAGCATCATTATTACTGTAGATGGCAGCTTTGGAACTCCTCCAAATTAGGTCAAGAAATGTCCTCTTGTGGCAACCTCGTGCCCTTTGTGAAAGGACCACACTGCAGCTCAGCTCCTGGTGGACAAAGAGGCATGTTCAGAACAGTCTAATGGGCATCCCTGCTGGTGCTGTCAGCAAGGGGACTGCAGTGGGGCTGACACCAAGCAGTGCTTCCTTTCACTTTTATCCACTCCTATTCAGCCTGAAGGGGAAACTTTGTCTCACTCTGGCTGTTCTCTCACCAGCAGAACTGGTTGCAATGGTAGTGCAATCCAACGTAACAAGTCTAAACTTGCAGGGAAGTTGAGGCACAGCTTTACATCTCTTTGATCAACGGAACGATCATATGGATGAGAGATTCTTTCAGCCTGCCACAAGGATTTAGCTCTTGAACAAGAACTTTTCTGGCATCTCCAGCGATGGCTGCTTTGTTGAAAGCAATGGTTGCTAAAGTCAGGGCCATCAGCAGTAGCCAACTGGTGCAGCTGGTGCAAACAATTCCATTTCTACTATGTAAATTTAAGTCTTCTCCTCTGCCCTGCTGAAAAGAAACCTCTAATGCAAGGCACCTCTCTGCATCTACAGCACTGCTCATCCAGGAAGGCAAGAGGAGAGAGATGATGTTTACTGTCCTACTGAAGACGTTAAATAAACAGGCTTTGTGAGAGACACGCAGAATTGATTTTTGCCTCCTGATTCCCTGCAGTGAGCAAGCATCTCGGGCATTAACACGCCAGGGTATTGGCTTCCTGCACACTCGAGATGACGGTTTCAGTCATCAGAGCCCTGCTAACGGGTGTGCTGTCAGCAGCACACGTGTTCACTGCTGTCCTGCACCATCAAGTGAAGTTATGCATTCTCCATCATGTGTGGCTATGCAACAGGTCTTAGGCTGCAAGGAACAAAAAACTTTGAAGTGTGGAAAAACTACAGCGAAGAAGATCCCATAGTGGCCAATAAACAGAACAAAGCCTATACATCTTTGGCAGTAGCAGGCCACAGGCAGCCACTGTGTGGCAGTTCTGCTGGAAACAACCAGGAGTCTCAGAGGGCACAAAAATAGGGCACGTTTCCAACTGGGACACTGAACACAGACCTGCAGGGCACACAGAATAGGAGCAGATCCACTGCTTACCTAGACCCATTTGACTGATGATGCCATGTTTGCATAGTGCTTAAAGCACACCAAGCAAACACCCAGTCGGTCAGCAACCCCCCCCTCCCCCCGGTCAGTACTGTTGGAGAGGGAGCGAGGCAGAGCTGTGGAACAGCTTCTGCAGAGCAACGCTGTGTAGCTGAGCCAGGTTCCTCAGGTGGAAACACTCTTTTCTCCAAACTGCACTGCCTCTGAAATATGCTGCCTACATCTTGGCACAACGGTCGGTATAAGATGTACTCCAGCCAGGTGACTTCATTTTGTATCCCTCTACGTACATCTGCAAACATTTCTTCTTTGTGCATGGGCCTGCCCTCCTCTGCTGGCCTTCCCTACTTTTGGGCTTGCAGATAGCAGAGCAAGCGGTGGGCTGAAGGCAGCACTGCACTGTGCCCTTCTGATTGGCTTGGGAGTACAAATTCCTTGAGGAATGAGTTGAGAAGACTGGGTTTAGGTTCAGTTTGTAAGGCCTTCAGGTTTTAAAGAAAAAGGAAAAATGAGTGACTTGGGGAAGCAGCTCATCCCTTCCATCCTTTAGTATAGGTCAAGGATTTTTTTGGAGTCTTTTCCAAAGATGCTTGGGCCTGGGAGAAGGGGGGATGAGAAATGTTTTAAAAGAGAAGAGGCAAAGAAGTCAGAGGAAAATAATGCTGAGGCATTTTCTTTCCAAGAATTCAATTCTAGCAGTGGTCTTAGTATGGTAGTTACGTACATAATGAAGGTGGTATGATGGCAGTGGGAATAGAAGCTACTTACAAAGCAAAAAGTTATATATTAAAGCAGATAAGTCAAGAGTGCAAGTTGTGCTCAGACAGATATCGGGCCTATTAAAGTCTAGAAGCTGTGCTAGGTGCTAAATAAATGAAGGAGAGTCACTTGACATTTGCTAGCTGGAAGAGGAGGGTTTCCCTTTAAAGAGGGGCTTCATAGCCACATCCTTACAGACTTGAGTGATGGCACTGTACATCTGAGCTCTCTCTGGAAATACTAACATTGAACTGCTTAGGGAGAGGACAAGGTTATTAGCTTCAGCAGGAAATGGAAATTTTCCCTTAATATACATTTGGAATTGAACTGTCTGTAACACAAAGCTTTGGAGATTACCCATGCAAAATGAGAAAACAATCGAAATTTAAAATTGTCCTCAGTATCATGGAAAGTAATTTTGCAGCATGTTTGCCCCCCTTCACCTTGCCACATCAAAATATGCGGAACTTGGCTCTATTAATTTAGGTTTAAAGGCAGGACCTGATTCTTCTTAGAAATGGTTACTGGTAAGGGGAGGAGTAAGCTTTTCTCAAAGTGCTGTAGGCCAGTAGCTTTCTTCAGTGCATGTTTGAGGATGCCTTCCAGATCAGAAGGATGATTCAAATGTGGCAGACCTTTCAGACACAGACTTGCTGAGGACTCCTCAACTAAAAGCTTCAAGAGCTGGATGAAGACAGGGCAGTCAGAGGCAAAGGACAGCAATTGATGTGACTTCTCAGTAGCACAATTGTTTCTGTAGTTGGCCAGCCCACTGAAAACATCCAGGGAGGACCATGCAGCCTTTTCCAGTGTTCCAGGTAGATGTTGCTGTTCCAGACAAGGGCTGATCTCCTGAATGATGTGATGCTGCAGAGGAGAGTCAAGTAGCCCTTTTCTTTTCTAGGGTGCACTAGTCCTTGGTGTAGGGCTTGGGACCTGCTCAGCAGCAGGAGATGATGGCCAGGGAGCTGTAACAATGTTGCTGGTGCTTCCCAGTGGGAGGGAATTTAAAAAAAAAAAAAAAAAAATCAAGCCAAGTGGGATGTCCTAAGGGTGCTGCTTCTCAGTGCTGATGACATGTCATTTTTTAAAATATCCAATCCAAGCCAAGTGACTCAACCCTTTATCTCCTGGCATGGGAAAAAATAATTGAGATAAGGTAACAACTCAGCACTGCTCTGCCACAAATAGCATCTCACCCAAAGATGATTTTTTGTTTTTGTTTTTTTTTTTTTCCCTTCACAGGTTAGCGACAGTCCCAGGTACAGATGGTAGATTTAGGTGGGTTTGTCTAGGCCTTATCTTTTGCTCCTCGCTATTAAAATTGTATCTAAACCCGTGTATCAGAAGCTCTGCTGTCCTCCAGGACCTCCTGGGTCAGACACTGCTGTTTGTCTTGACCTGCAGTCCAGTCATGTGCAGCATCAGGTACAAGGAGGTCACAAAGCAGGAAGAGAAGGTGTGGATGCTGCAGCTATGGGTTCTGCCCCTGGATGTGCCCGACAAGCCTGTCTAGAAGCTTATGCCCTAGATAAAGCTGAGGGCCAGGCTTTTAGGTTCGTTGAAACAACCAAGGTGCATAGTGTGAAGGGTAAACTTTTCTGGTGCACACAACCTTTATGTTCCTTCTGCAGGCATTGCTTTGCTGTATTTGCATCTGTATGACGTGTATGGAGACCCATCCTACCTTCAGGTGGCCCACGAGTACGTGAAGAAGAGCCTGAGCTGTCTGACAAGACGATCCATCACTTTCTTGTGTGGAGATGCCGGGCCCCTGGCAGTGGCTGCTGTCATCTACCACAAACTGCAGAACCAGAAGCAGTCAGAAGAATGCATCACGCGGTAAAACGCTTGGTTATGTCTTTGACCTAATGTTCCTCTTGATTATAGAGCTGGTCTGGGCTTCTACCGGGCACTGTCCACCAAGCCTGAATAGATTGTGTTGAAGTCTTATCTGAGAGATAATCCAGTAATTTAGCAAGGCAGTGCAAACCTGTCCTGGCCTGGGGAAAGGGCTATCTTAAGGACAAACACACTTATCTGGCAGCTTTCAGGCTGGGTGAGGAGCAAGGATATTGTTCAGCTGGTATTTCCATCTTAAAAATAATTCCAATAAACGCAGGGAGAAAAAAAAGTGCCCAAATTATTAAAAAAAAAAAAAAAAGGGGCAAAAAACAAACAGAAGGTGAGGTTTGGTATATTTTCAGAACCCTCAAATTTAGCTTTACAGCCATTTTGATGAAAAGGAGAAATGTGGTAGGATTATTAGATTAATTTTGTCAGTCACTTCCGCTTGCTATTTATTAGTTGACTTTGACTTAAACCTAAGATTGGCAACATCCCTTTCAACTGCTGAATGCAGCTGATTATGATTCATTTCTTTCTATTTCCTGCCTTTCCTCAACTGTTTTCAAATTTATTTTTGTTGGGTACTTAAGACAAGAAAAGGACAAACAAGCAGTCCTGCAGTCAGATCAGCATGTAGCAGAGGAAGGAAAAAAAAGTTAAGGAGACACAGTTGCAAGCTTTTCTTGCTTAAGGGAGGTCAGTGGTGGGAAGGTGAGAAACAGCCTTGTAAAGAGTTTCCATTTACACATGGTCAGCACAAAAGCAAGACAAAACCCCTGACACTTCAGAGCAACACTGAGTGCCCTTAAACAGCTATGAGCCAGTGATGCAGGATATCAATTTAAAAATCCATGGGTGGGAATCAGAGATGCCTGTATGGTTTGGACACCAAGTTCCCACTCCCTTAACTAAGAATAGCTTCTGCTTCATGTGGGTACAGTCTGACAGAACTCTCTTCTTTATTCTTAAAATAATCTGTGGTTAAGGTTTTACTTAATACTGTATCAGTGGTGAATCTCACTATGATTAATATATTTGCTAACGAAAAGGGAACTAATCTGTCAAACAGTACCGACCAGTTATGGTCAATGCATAAGCACCAAGTTGTGAAAAATCCCTAATTCATGTTTTCTTGCTGCAGCTTTCCCCTCCCCATATCCCTCCTGTTCTGTCTGTAGTTTTGTGGCAGAATGGAAACTCGTTATTAATTCTACACTGCCATCTAATGGCATAATAAAGGCAGGGCCTTGGAAATTGTTTTTGTCATACATCTGAGAGGAATTAAAAAGAAAAAGTTGGCTTTCTCGAAGGAACAGTTACACTGTCCTTCCTCTGCCACCAATTCCCAGAGCAGTTATCCTGACCATGCTACCTCTAAAAAGAGAGTATTTCTTTGAGAAATAGCTCCCTTAATGGAAACTCTTAAGCGGGTTTTGAGTATGCTGTTTAGTTATAGAGCAATTGCTAAGTTATGCAGTGCAAGTGCATTTCTATTGCAGCTGTGGAGAAGGAGGGCCTTTCTCCATTTTGTTCTGTCTTTCAAAGCACCTTATCTTTACAGAGCCAAGGAGAGAATCCATCAACCAGGTTTTACCTGCAGTGGAAGAGACAGAAGCTTGCTTTTTCTTAGCTCCTTGCTCTTGCCTAAATGAGTTCATGACCAACAAATGTGATTTTATGCTCTGGAGCAACTAACATTTCAGGGCAGCCCGTTTTCCAAGAGCCTGTGAAAATCTGAGCCGTGTTCCAGGAGTCCTCTTTTCTCTGCCATCTCCCAACAATTCAGAAGGTCAAAGGTTTGCTTTTACAGTCAGTAGCATACAAAAATCCCATCTTGCTCTACAACTGTCTCACTCTCCCCTCTGTCCAAAAACTACTGGTTTTTGACAGTTGAGGTAATAGGCTGATATGCGAGCAGGAGTGACTCTTCCTTTCAGGGACCTCAGTTTACCCCCTCGCACCCAAGAAATGCATTCTATGTGCAATCAGTCCAGCAGCATCCCAGGCATCTCTTGCTGCACGCGTGCCCTGCCCCACATTTCAAAAACAACAGAAACTGCTGGCAGGCTTCCTCCCCTGATTATCCTGGCTGGGAAATCAGCTAGAGGTAGAAGCAGTAATGTATAAGGAGCAAGGATAGCAGCTCCAGCTGCTCCAGATTTCCCCACAGAAAGATTTTACATCCAGACCTCAGAAAATCCCTACTGTGAGTATTATTGTTTATCTACCCATCCATTCCTTCTTTTGCACTTGACATTCCCCTGACATCTCAGAGCTGAACATCACCAGCCAGCATCTCTTCTGGCCAGCCTGCTGCTAGGCAGAGTCCATCTGTCTAAACACTGGTTTCCTCCTTAGAAACCCTCCTTGTCATCTGCCTTCCTTGGACTTGGGGACAGGGGATGTGAGAGGGAGCAGGGCTTTCCTTTCAGCCCGTGGAGCTGAGAGACCCCTCCTTACTCCTAGTCTTGGGTGTAAAGTATGTCTCTTGGGTTTAATCTGTGAGAAATCTCCCCCATGGAGCAATGCACATCTTAAGTGGTACATGAGGAGACAGGGCCAGTTGACCTTGAGGCACTGCTTTCTCCTTCAGTATCCCTACTCACTTTGAGTCTGGTGCCAAGGAAAAGTTTCCTGCCATGGGGAGTCACAGCCCAGCATCCTCTCTCTGCTCTGAGGGTACTTTGGACATTTGGTTGCTTCTTTCCTTTGCAACACATTGTTCTTCCCAGGAGCAAAGGCTGCCAAGACACCTTTTCTGCTCCTGACACTGCTGTGACAGGGGGAAGCCCTGCACACACACAGCTCTCCTGGCTGGTTTCTTAGGCCTCTCCCCATTGCAGCCGCAGCAGGAGGCAGCTGAGGGAACAGTCCTGAAGCCACTTACGTTGGTATTTTTAAAGTGATGGCATTTTTCAGATGCCATCTCAGGGGTAAACAGAAAAATAAAGCCAAAACAGGTCACATCCCTGTGTGCTGCTCTGACAGGGAAGGACATCCAGCCTTGTTGGAAGTGTGATGAGAGGCAAAACAAAGGAAAAATTGCATCGAGAGGGTACTGGGCTACAAAGCACCAGTGTGAAGAGCTGTCAGTCTCTGTTAGCACCACAGAAATATCAGCAACTTTGCAACATGATGATAGAAAAATGGCAAAGAAAATATCTGACTCCAGCAGACCTCTTGCTCTGCACTTGTGGGCTAAAGCCTGCTGCCAGCCAAGCTGTCCTCAGTGCAGTGTTGGACCACAGACCAGCCCACAGCCCTCACACTACCCTGAGCTATCCTCACTACTGCTCAGCTCTCCCTAGAGATTTCTTACATGTGCCACAGAGGCTTGACGTTAGACGACATGTCCAGCTGCTTCTCCCCAACTCTTACCTAGATTTTTAGCTCATGGAAGCACCTATTTCCCACTGACGGTGTAGCCCTGGCCACTCGCAGGCATGGAGAGAAAGGGGCTTTTCTGTGAGGACTTCTGAGAATAAGGGGTGAGATTTTTCCACATACCATGAGCACCAGTTTGACTTTCTAACGTCTGTTGAGCAGCTAAATTAAACAGATACCAGTTTAGGTTTGAAAATAGTCATTTTTGGCAGAGGGTCTGCCTTGCCAGCAGCATCACAGGGAGGTAACGGTGGGCAGGCTTTGCTTGCTGAAGTACAGCAGCCTTTCCTGAGCAGCCAGCAACTCTATGCTGACCACTTCCTATCGCCCAGGTTTCCCCACAGCTAGCTTTCCCAGAACTGGTGTTCTCAAAAACAAGCATAGTACGACTTCATCGTAAAGAGCTGAGCAGACTAGAGCAATATGTCAAACAAAAAGCAGAGGGGAAGGAGGGATTTGGCACCTTGCATAGCTGGAAGGCCGAGACCTAGAGACTGGCCTGACACGTCTCAGGGCACAGGCAGCGTGAAGGAACAAACCATGGATTTGAGCTCCAGTCTCACTGCTTGGTTACATGGCTTTGAGTGTCCTCTAATCTCCCTTGTGAATTTTTTCTTTGTAGTTTGCTCCATCTGCACAAGCTTGACCCACGAGTGCCCGATGAACTGCTGTACGGACGCATGGGCTATCTCTATGCACTGATATTTGTGAACAGGCACTTCGGAGAAGAAAAAATCCCCCAGAGTCACATTCAGCAGGTACTGTGGCTTCTTCTGATTTGTTAGCTGTCTCTTCCCATGCAGCTTATCTTTGGGCACCTAAAAATCAATGCTAGATGTAGAGAACTGTGGTAACAAGGGAGAAAACATATCATGGCATTCCTGCTGCTCTTCTTCTGAAGTAATGAAGCACCACACGCCCCCTCCACCCCACCCCCCCCCCCACCCATCCATATAAATCCACAGGGAGTACTGAACGGGCATACATTTCACTCCCTCAACCACGCTCTTCCCTCTGCTTGGGCAGAAAAACAAGGCTTTTGTTCTGTGTCAGGATACTCACTGTGCTGTGTCCAAGACAACAGCATTTCCCTCACCCACATCTGTTCCCATCCGCAGGTCTGTGAAGCAGTTGTAGCCTCAGGAGAGAGCTTGGCCAAAAGGAGGAACTTTACGGCAAAGAGCCCACTGATGTATGAGTGGTACCAGGAGTACTATGTAGGGGCAGCCCATGGTTTGGCTGGGATTTACTACTATCTCATGCAGGTAGGAGGCACTGGAGGGGAGGGGCCTTCAACAGCTGTTTAACATTTCTTTGAACAAGGAGGAGGACCATTGGAATTGGCTCTCAGTGATACCAAGCTGGGCAAGATCCCTTGCCTGATGGACTAACCATGTTTGATCCTGCATCCCCACTTCTAAAGGTTTTCTTCAAGTCTTTGCCATTTTTCTATCATCATGTTACAAAGTTGGTGATATTTCTGTAGTGTTATCAGAGATTGAATTGTCCACCTCCATGGAGATCTGTAGAGAAATGTAACTTACATTATACCAGTAGTTTCACATAATGGAGGCCTGTAGGTCAGCTGGGTCTCAGCTTCCCTCTCTTGTGTTAATTGCTTATAAAGTATTCCTTTTTGTTGGTTTCTGTGGGCTTTCGGCATTTTTTGAAGCAATTACTGGGAGCAATATCAGATCATTACAGAGTGAGAATCTCTGTAAGAAAAGCATGGTGAAAGAGACTGTGTTCATAGTAGGAAAGTGGGGAATGCCTTTGTTTCCAAATCAGGGCCTACATCTAAATGTGAGAGAGGTGGGACTTTTTACTTGGATAAAGCAGCTGAGTTCTGTAGTGCCTGAAGTAGGCAGGGCAGGACAAGAGGTTGGGAGCTGCAGCGCCCCTTTGCTTTGATGTTGTCTTTCTCACAATTTCGCACAACTCACAGGAGCTCTGGGAATATTCCCTTCCCTGGCTCTGAAATGAGGGTGATAATTCCCCTATGTGGGTCACTTTGTACATAAATTTACAGTGCTTAAGCTCTTAGAAGAATAATAGCAATAAGTGACATTGCATTTTCAAAGCGTTAAGGGCACCCACTGAGCAACGCAAATTATTTTAACGTAGCAGTGTTCGTAGAAATCTTTTATTACGCCCAACTCTCACAGCAGGTGGGAAAAAAGCCACCAGGTTTCAAGTATTGGAGCTTTCCTTCAGGACTCTGTGGTTGGTGGTTTTTAAGCAGAAGGAGATTTGGCAAGAGAAGGATGCGAGGTGATTATTGCCCAGGAGTACAGAACAGCTAGCTGGGAGCAGGGGAGACAGCACTGTGCTGTGAGCCCAAATTTGGGGCTGAGTCCCTGAGCTTGTTGCCAGGCTGATGTTTTAAATAACTTCAAGTCTTCCGTAAAATACTTCATGGGCTTCATGCTTCTCTGCGGTATGAAGTACAAGGAGCCTGGTTCAGCCAAGCACGATGCACAAAAAGCCTTGGAAGCAAACAAGGGAAATATGGAGGGGAGAACATTGAACTTTTATCTCTAATACACCACAAGTATTGATTTTTAATTTTCAAGTTATCAACCTGGGAACAGTGTGATCCTTAGACAAGAGTGCTCATTGCAGTCTGCCATGAGAAATTAGAACTGCAGAGATTTCATGTGGGCCAGTGTCATTGTAAGAGGACACTCAAGCTTCCATCTGAGGTCAGCAGTGAAGTCACCCCCTTGTAATTACCCAGAAATATCTGTGAAAAAGCAGCATCACAGTCCACCACGTGGGCTGGCCCAGCAGCTCAGAGCTGAGGTGCTGCAGGTGTTAGGAATCATTCCTGGTATTCATCCTTAATATTGATTTTAGACAGTTTACTCCAACTCTAGGTACCTGAAATTATTCCTACTCATCTTCAGAAAAAGAAGCAGGCAGCCCTCTTGCTTAGAGGGTCAAGTGACGTGCAAGGGGCAGTCTGTGGTTCTGGGAATTCAAGGGTATGACTGGAAATAAGTCTCTGCCAAAGGGCAGAGCAGCCTGGGGCCGTGTGGGTATTTGTGATGTGCGAAAGCCTGGACCAAAGAAATTACTTCATTTACAAGGAGCAAGAGGGAGCGTGGTCATAGTTGGCTTTGTTTCCACCTTTGAGGCAGATCTTAGGCCTCTTAGGGACAGACAGAATGGTAATTCTCCCTGATCTAATGCTTTCTCTCTCTTAGCCTGGCCTTGGAGTGAGCCAAGTAAAACTGCACAACACAGTCAAACCCAGCGTGGACTACCTCTGCCAGCTCAAGTTCCCATCTGGCAATTACCCTCCATGCATCGATGACACCAGAGACCTACTCGTCCACTGGTGCCATGGGGCACCAGGTGTTATCTACATGCTTGTCCAGGCCTACAAGGTAAAGACCCTTTGGGGACTCCTAAATGTAGAACTTCATCATGGAGAAGACTCTGTTGAGACCCCCCTGCCTGAGGGTAGGATGGTTTGGTACAATGAAATCACCCCACGGGGACCACTGACCATACGGAAATTAATCTCCTAGAAAATTATTTCTGAAAATACCTGTCAGCTGTGTGGGGTATCCTGTTGCAGGTGAGAGATGGTGACAATCAGTTGTGTGCAAAATAATGGTCATACAGCCCCTTTCATCACATCAAAAACATCTTCCTTTAAACTAGACAGCAAAGTTCTAGCATTAAGATTTCAGTAGGACAGAAACTAATTAACCCAAACCTCCCAACTCACACAGGGATGCTCTCTGTGTGGAGGAAATCACCTCAGCAAGGGGGAATATTTCTTGTCTCTACAGGTCTTTGGGGAACAGCAGTACCTAAACGATGCCCTGCAGTGTGCAGAAGTGATCTGGCAGCACGGGTTACTGAAGAAGGGCTATGGGCTGTGCCACGGGACAGCTGGCAATGCTTACGGCTTCCTAGCGCTCTACAACCTCACTCAGAACATGAAATACCTGTACAGGGCCTGCAAGGTAAGAGCTTGTGTGAGGGAGGGAGAGGGGATTCAGTCACTTCGGACTTTTATGTCACCGCCTTTGCCTTTGCAACCCAATTTCTAGTGTGGCAGTGATGCAGCTACATCTGACCAGCTGCACCAGAATAGTCCTTCAGCAGCACAGTCACTGTCTGACAGCCTGTGCAGGAGGAATATCGTGCAGAAGCCTTGCTCTGCAAGGGATAATGTGTAGATGAGGGTGGTATTTTTTTTACGATCAATCTTTAACAAAATTTGAACATTTTTTGTTACTCTTTTCTGAGTTTGCAGAGTGGTGTTTAAGCTATGGCCAGCATGGGTGCCGGACCCCAGACACGCCCTTCTCTCTCTTTGAAGGTGAGCTCCATCTCTAGGCTTGTGTTTTGCTCCTGGATCCGAGCTGGTCCAGCACCAAGGAAAACTGAATACACGTTCCACTAAAGTCTTTGTAAAACTCAGTGTAGAGGATGGAAAGGAAATTAGATTCACTGTTTTCACCCTCTCCCAGAAGCAGTCTTCTTGTAGCACAGGCTAACGTCTTAGCTGGAGCATCTTGTCCTCTAGGGCCTCCCACACAGTTTCTGCATACAGGTCTCAAGGGTAATTCTTTAATGGGTACAGACCAAAGTCTACCTTGTGGTAATTTTTAGCCTGACTTCTCAGGCAACCTCTTTTCTGTGCATTTTCAAGGATTAAAGTCCTTCCTGGGCTTCCCAGTTCTATTGCAAAAGTGAGTGAGGAACAAATGGGTCTGCTTTTGTAGGCCTTGAGGCACTTTGTGGCTCCTCCTAACGACTCCCCCAAAATCTGCCATCAGCAGGCACCTGCTGAAAGAGCCAGTTCCTCAGCTCACATAAATCTCCCTAGCTTTGCTGCAAGCCGAGGAACAAGAGCAGTTACATCAGTGAGGACCTGAGGCAGCAAAGTCACAGGTATTTAGATTTTGTATTCACATTGTTAAACCTGTGGACAGATCAAGCAGAAGGGAGGGAGCTGGAGGAGCAAAGACCCATCGTGTTTTCCCAGGTGCTTTTAAACATTTGATTAACTTCACAATGCTTTCCCCACTGAATTACCTAAGTTTCTTGGGAAACCTGGTTCAGACCATGGAAATTATTTAGGTACTTCTGAAAACATTTTCCTTGCTTCTGTCTTCAGGATTCCTTCACCCCCTGGATAATTGATTAAACGGGTGCCCAAAGGGAATCTCTCTGAAGCACATTGTGTTTTCTCATCCTCAGGAATGGCTGGAACGATTTACTTTCTCGCTGACCTGCTGGTGCCAACCAAGGCCAGGTTCCCTGCATTTGAACTCTAAATCTGAGCTTGGCAGTTTCTTGCCTGAATCCTTCCACACTTGGAAGAGCAGTTCGAAGCTGCTTTCTCCTTCCAAACTCATCGTTGTTCACCTAACTGAACGTAAATCCATCCTCCTGAGGGCATGCTGGGTTCTCTAATATTTCTAGTCGCCTCATTGCATTGTTTCAGTTTAAAAGACAGAGTGCAGATTTTGCTGGTGTCTCTTAAAACCGCAGGGCTGCAGGTAGGGAGCAGGGAGAAAATGTACAGTATTTTGTTGGCTATAGAGTTTTGCTATTTTCCCTATCCCATTTCCTTGGAGAAAGTTTTCTATTGAATGTAACTTTGGCCATTTAATTCTTACCTTTTTTTTTTTTTTTTGTGCTGACAAATGGTTGCAGGAATTTAGTTGCCTTTGGAAAACAAAAGATGAAAAACTGAGACCTGCCCTGCAAGTTGCTTTTAAATGTTTTCTTTATGAGCACCCAGGCAGTAGCAGTTCAGTAGCTGAACATGAAGCAAATGTGACAGACTGTGGAGTCTTTATATATGTTTTTTTAACATGAGATTGCAAGTGGCACAGCTGGAACTGACATGCTAAAGCCTTGTCCTGAATTTCCACCTGTCTGCTTTAAAGGCAAAGGCTCTGTCTAGCTCTTTTGTGCATTTTTTCCAGTAACAGGCAAATAATCCACTAGCTTTTGTGCTTATTTGCCATCTTATGCTAAACCTTGCAAAAGGCCATCGATCATCTAATGGAAAACTCCAATCTAAAAGTGAGCTAAGCATGCTTGCTGGCGTGGTCTCTTCTGTTTAGCTTTGACAGTTTATTTTGTAGTCTTTATTTAAAAGTGTGTGTGAATATTATAGGTGTTAGGTGGTGCCAGGCCCACCAGCAGCAGCATGGGAAAAGAAATGTATTTCACTGAGTTCTGTCAGTGTTTAACCTATTACCTTTAGAGATGTTGTTTACATGCTTTGTTTTATAATCTTCCTGAACCTGGATAATTTGAGTCACTTGTTTGCCTTGTTACGTAGTTTGCTATGCAACCACACATTTACCCAACTGCAAAATCTGCCCTGGGTTAAATAGCTTTGACCTGTCAAGCAGGCCTGATGCTTGCAAGGGGTAAATCTGTTTTTCCACCCTTAGCTGATGCTACACTGATTTGCAGCAATTAGGGACCTGACCCTATAAACCACTTTCTTAGCACTGAGCATGAGCTAAACACTGAGTGCAGTGGCAGTTCCTGATGCAGCCGTGCCGCTTTGTGCTGTTTGAAGGCAGCTCCTCAGCCTGCACAAAAGTGGATGTGGGGTTTGATCTTTTTAGAGGCCCGGTTGCTGAGTGCCTCCGGCCACCGAAGAGCAGGTGAGCAGCTGCAGGGCAGTGCAGGCAGCCTCCAAGCCGGTGCTCTCCTGTACCAGCAGTAGTAAAGCAGGAGGACCAGACCTGGCACACTGACACAGCTCGCTCACGTGTGCCTGAACACAAGGCAGCCTAGCCCCAGCAGCAGAGGCAGACCCTCGAGAACCTCCTGGATGGGTTGCTCCAGCAAAAAAGTAGAAACCATTCCTGGAAGGCTGCCTGTTTCCTCAAAGCCCAGCCTCCTGCTGCCAACATATGTTCCTGGAATTTCATCAGAAGACAGCCTGAAGTGCAGAGAAGCTCATCTGCTTTGAGCTGGGCATCGCTGTCAGAAGCCCCAAGCTCATGCAGGCTCAGCAGTGGTCATCCTCTTCCATTCACAGGGCCTAAACAACACAGAGAGGTGACTGCAAAGGGACAAGCATAGCCCCGAGAGCGAGATTTGGCTAATCATACAGTTTGGGGGTGAGATCCTGCAGTACGTGAGGCCCTGCTGTAGGTTACCTCCCAGCTTGGCTGGTGCGATGGCAGCGTAGGGACACTGCTCAGAGCCTGGGTTCCTCCTGGGCGCTGATTCTGTAAAGGAGATGGTTCGTGCAGCCCGGTGTCACGGCAGCATCGCAGCCCAGGGTTCATACACTGATCAGGGGGTCGTCAGGGCCTGGTGTACAGCTGCTGAGTGAGTGCAGCACTGTTTAATAAAAATGCTGAAATGAACAGGCTTTGTGTTACTGTTACTCTTCTGCTTTGTGACCGGCATTCATGTCTGAGGAGATCAAGGTATGCCACAAGAGCCACTCTGGTGGCTCCTGGAGGCTCACTGGCCTCCTACCCACCCGGAGCGTTACAAGCGTTTCATGGTTTTCTCTGTCTCCAATCCATTGAGGCCAGCCCTGTGCTTTCCCTCGCAGGCTGGGCTTTTCTCCCAGCACATCGTTTTGCAGCACGATCTCTCTCCAAGGCTGTGTCCTCCCTGGTGTGGAGGTCCCATCTGACAGGCCGGAGCTGGGCAAGGTTGGGAATTAAGGTTGTGTCCCCCTCATGCGATACCACAGAAGCAGCTGTGGGAGAAGCAGCCATGCGAGGCACAAAGCTGCTGGTGAAGGGCTTCATTTGCATGAGTTAGCCAGCCAGACCTCGCTTCTCTCCAGCATCTGGTCTGACTTCCATCCCTCTGCACCACTATCGCACCTTTCCCCCTTCTCCTATTATTTTGTGCACATTTTTTCCACCAGTGTAATACCTGGGCCAAATTTGAGTAGGGTTTTCTAATGGTAACACCCAAGGGAATGTGGCTGGTCCCAGTGAGACCATGAGTCATGCTCCAGGCCAGCAGGGTCCCAGCACATACAGTTGATTCATTGCAAGAGATTTTATTTTTTAATTGTTTTTTTACATTGAGAAGAACACAGGCTCCTCACATCTTCCTGCCCAGAACAGCTGAGCACTTTGGCCAAAGCATCCCCTGCGTCTCCTTAGCTGCACCCAAGAAAAACCTGAAGTAAAGGCCAGTACCCAGACCAGGAAATCTAAACCCCAAGTGTTACAACTCACAATGTTATGAAGTGTCTGAAGACTAAATCCAACAGAGCAGGAGGCAGCAGATCTGCCCCAAACAAGCACCTGAGGCAATATGCTGGTGCTGAGCTGGGCTGGGCACTGGCAGGAGAGCTGGCTTGGGGACACCCCTTGCTGAAGCACGGGTGAGGTGGCCTCAGAAAGGGGCTGTGTGGTCCCAGCAGGTGGCAATGCAGCCTGACTGCAGCAGCTACCCTGCCGCTGCCCCCAGCTGCTCAACCCAACAGTTGTAGGATCCTGGGAAAGGCGCTCAAACCGAAAAGTCCACACTGATGAGGTTGTATTCATATACTGTGTGGGATGACAGAGGTGTGAGAAGTGTGGAAGCCCTTCAGGACTGCATGAACTTGAGTGAGTCATATACACCCTTGAAAAAAAATGAAAAAAAAAAAAAAGGCAAAACAAAGCAGCACAACTTTCCCAATCCTGCCTGAAGCTGCCCAAGCTCCTCCACAAGCCCCTGCAGCGGGGGAACAACTCCTCATGCTTTTCAGCCACATGGGCAGGTTTTCAAGGAAATGCTCCGTGTGTTGGGTGAAAACACTCTATGCCTCCCCACAGCAGTTTTACAGATGTTGCACAAGTTTTGCCACCAACTGCTCCCAACTCTCAGGAACTAGAGAGCCACAAACCCCCTCCACACAGGCTGCCCTTGGCTCTGTGATGTCTCCTGCACTGAACATGCCCCCCCTAGAGCCCCAAAGAGTCTGGGGACATCCCAAAAGGGCAAGAGCATCAAGAAAACCCAGCAGGGCACATGCAGGGTGCCAAGGCTCACCGCTGAGATAGCTTGATGTTAAGGGAACAAACCAAGCTGAGGTAGGGCTGAAATGGTTCCTGCAGATGGGCTTGCAGTGCTGCCTCTGTTGGGACATGGTCTGAAGCTAACAGGGCCAGAGCAGCCTTGGGAGTTTGCAGGGAATCCCTTGTTTCGACCACCATGGGGATGGAGGAGCACAAGACAGGGAACTGGGTGCCATGGAATGGGGGGGTTCAGGGCAGTGGGTTTTTTCAGGTTTTCAGGGGGATCCCTGAGCACAGTGGGTGTGCAATGTTAGCACCCAAACTCACTCTCAATGCAGCTCAGGCCAGCACAGACTCAAAACTCCAATTCAGTACCATAGCTGGTGTGGGTGGATACCGCAGCATCGTTACGGCTGGGCTTTTCAACTTGCCAAGCACGGACCTTGGCAAAAGGGGTAAGCGTGGATTTCCAAATGATAGCTGAAACTGAGAGGGTTGCTTCATTCACTGTTCTCCCTGAATCAATCATCAGAGCTTATACCTTCTGCTTACCTTTTTGGTTTTGTTTTTCCTCCTTACATTTGCTTTTCCTGGTGGCAGTAATTTTCTAGGAAAATTGTTTATGTGGGCTAGATCTGGAGCTGCATAAAGCCCGTGGAGTTAAGCTGATTTAGAGCAGTTTCGGACCCAGCTCTTCTACAACAGCTGAACGTAGGAGTCGGGGGGAGTTTGACTTTGAACAGTTGATCAAATTTCAGGCCTAGCTAATAAACCTGGTTTTGTGCCTGACCTTAACAGCAAGTCTTGGTATACTAATTAAAGGATCCCAGCAAGATCTGACAAGTAGTTCAGGTAGTTTTTTTGGGTGGGGTTTTCATTTTTTTTGGAGGGGTGGGAGTTGGTTTTGGTTTTTGCCTTTTTTTTTTTTTTCCTTTTGGAGAACACAAGCAAACTCTTCCATCATTCAGGATGTCCCTCATCGAACATCCACTTACCATGAGTTAGAAACAGATACACCACCACTCTCCCTTTAACACAAACATATTTACATCCTTCCTGTAACCCCTGTCTTTACCAAGGATTACAGAATATCACTTCATAGCAAATGAGCTTCAGAGATCTCCTTCCCAGCTCTGGAGCAAGGATCAGGGATGCTGCTGCCACAAAAGTGACATCGCTTGGGCGATCCTTGCAAGCCCAGGGAGCAGATGCGGGGCTCACTGTGCCAATGGCTGTGCTGGCACTGCTGTGAACGTGGCATTTGGTGTCCAGGGATGAGCATCACCCACCATTCTGGTACCACCTCATTGGCACAACTGACCTTTGAAAATAGAGGATGAGCGTGCAGAACTCTGCCTGCCTGGGCAGGTGCAACGCATGGCTGCTCTGAGACCTGAAGAGGACCATCACATCTTTGCATCCTGCAGGATTTTGGCTGTTTCGGAATCAAAACCAATCCCTCAAAAGCTGTTGGGGAAAAACAGAAAAAAACCAGCTCTCAATACAGCTGCTGATTTGAGACAGAGCCTGCTATTGCCTAACCCACAAAGCTTTGTATTCCCAAGTGTTGCTTGAGACAGCTTTCACCCTCAGCATGGTGATCCCTGCTGATTCCTCCTGCAGCAGAGCTGCCTGAAGACACTTCTGCTGTTTTGCCTCCCTCCCCACCTCACTCTTACCCACTTGTTTCTGTCTCCATGCTGCCCCTTTTGGGAAAGAAGAGTGGTGGCTTTTACTCTGGGTCATTTCATAAATCCAGTTTACAGGATCACAGCAAGGGGAAAGCAAAATACAATCTGAGGAAGGCAGAACCAGCTCAGCACAAGGAAACATGCGCCCTCCCTGCTGCTCATGGGGACAAAGTGTTTGATCAGAGCTCAGGACCACCCAAAAACAATCTCATCCCCAAAATTTGGGCAATCTAGCTGCCAGCAGAAAGGGGAGAAGAGGCTTAAGTTTTTTCCATGTAGCCCTCAACTCGAGAGGCACAAAAGCCGTTTGGTTTTGGCACCCTCTGTGCTGGACGGGACACCTCACAGCCACCCTCCACCCTCAGACAGTGTGCATCCCCCTCCGCTTCCCCCAGAAAGTGAAAGATGGCAAATTTGGCCAAAAAGTAAAATAGACCCTGTAATGAATGGCCACCCTTGAAGCCTGTGGATGACAGTACACTGCTCTACTTCCTCTGCAGCAAAGACAGCCAGTGATGGAGAAGGTGCAGAGGTGGTGCTAAAAACAACCTGAAAGCCTGAAGAAGGGAAAAAAGAGCGCAACTGTGGGGAGCCATTTAACTCCATCTCCTCATGGCTGGGGAATTTCTTGCTGGCAGGACACATGTCAGGCAGCCCTTGCAAAAAGCTCGTTTTGCGGCTGTCGCAGTTTGCTGCAGTCTTTGCAGTGATCTCAGGCAGTAATCGAATCCACTGGTAGTACTTTGCCATCCATAAATCCCATTGGAGCCGGGCCCATAAATAGTTACACTGTAGTATGCAGCTGCATAGAGGGCAGGAGCAAATGTTCCACATAACGGCTGTTGGCTCTAATCAGATTAATTGAGGAGTCGAACATATTTCCACCATTTAGCTGAGTTTTATTATAGCTACCCTTCCTTAAGGATACCCCTTACTGGTGAAGGGGAGACCGCAGTAGTGCCAAACAGCTTCCTTGCAGGGGAGACCCAAAGCACCCCTTAGTTGCAGGGGTTTCCCCTATTCCCAGAAGCTTTTTGGAGCTGTTTTGAAACACTTTGCTCTGTCACTGAGGTGCTCCTTGTCCAAACTGATGCTCCCAGTAGTGGATAGGAAGGGATCCATCAGATTTTTACAAGTGGCTGAAAAAATGAGAGAGGAGAGAGAGAGAGATCTCAGAAGACAAACTCTAAGAGACTGCGAGAGGGTCATCATAAAACACAAACTTTGGATGAGAACATATCCGACATCCAGGAACACCCTTGTCAGGAATTCGTAGCTCATTTATTGCAGTGGAAAAGAGGACAAACCCCAGCTGGGTGGCAGCTACGGCGGGTCACAGGCAGGTGAAAGCCACACCAAGATACAGCACAGCAGTTCCCAGAATGGGCTCACCACCCCACCGGGCTGCAGTGCTTAGTATTTACAAGCCTGACAAATTCATTCGCAAGAAGCTGGGCTCTGGACCAGAAGTGGGAAGTTGCCAGTGGAAGCATTTGGGAGCCCCGGTGGTTCATCACCACAGAGGATAAACTCCAAGTGGCTTATACCACCCATAGCTGAAAAATATCCCGCACCAGCAGGGCTGTCCCACCGCTCTACAAGCATACGAAGAAGACAGAGCCTGATGTAGGGATCCCAAATGACTACAAACGTGTCTGGGTTTCAGGGGCACACAGACCCTTTATAAAACAGGATAATCATCTTACATTATCTTTCCCCCCTCTCCTTTGTTATCTTCACAGTACCAATAGTTCCATTTCTCTGATTTTCATCAGCAATAATCTCATTCATTCACTCCAGTAACCACTTAGCCTTCCACTGAATAGTCTATGCATTCAAGTGTTGAATTACTGCCTTGTAAAACTGAGGAGCAATGATATTAGAATATACTTCCCATACCTCTGATTTGAGACAGGTGATATCAGCGAGGAGAAAATAAAGAGACATTCTCCATAACAAGTGAAAAATGGCCTGACATCTTTTGCTTGCTTTTTTCACTTTAAGATTTAAATATGGTATGTGCTTCATAATAAGAGGGTCCGACGTGGGACTCTTCCCAGCTGCAATTTTCACAAAACCTATAGGAAGGTGATCACCTTCCTACACTTCTGTCCTTCTTTCTAATTTTACTGAAGTAGTCCAAAAGAGTCAGAAATATCACTGGGAGAATATAGAAATATGGACAAGTAAGGCAAATCCCTAAGCCCCACCTTCTTAGAAAACCAGGCCAAGAAGAGTGAATCCTATTATTCGGAGTATGGAAGTTGTAGCCAAATTATTTGGTTAACAAATGGATTAGATATATCTGAACAAAACTCTTTCATGATCCACATGCAGCTTAGAACTTTCTTAGATAAAATGAGGGGTAAATTCCCCAATGAATTCCACCACTTGAAAAAAGAAAACCCCACTGCATTACTAGCCTAAACACATTTTTCTACTGGAAAAGGTTGATGCCATGCCCATGAAGAGCTGAGCCCTTTAATAATTTCAAGTGGTGGAGGTTTCACATGCCATCCTGCCACCGCTTCTGATCTGAGCAGCATCTACACCCGACAGACTGGTTTTCAGGTGTGCTCCAACTACCGTCTCCTCTGTCCAATCAGCTCAGGACAGTGCCTCCACACCACTGTTGAAGGCAGATTTGGAAGCTCCACTAGGAACTGGGAAAATGTCTCCATCCACTTTGGACCTTCAAAGGGTTGGATTCAAGCCTACAATGTCTCCACATGACATCCCAAGAATTCTCTAAACATGATAATTTCATCAAAAGGAAAGAAACTTAGAGAACAGGGGCTGGAGGCGATGTTTGAAATCTGCTCAGGCAAGACAGCTCGTTCCAGTGGATGTGCCTTGCCTTGGACTGGGACTCTGCAGGCAAATCTTTCTGTCTGCAACTGCCAAGCTGGGGCTCCTCCAACAAGTCATTTGGCTGCTCTCTGCTTTGGTTTTCTCCCATTTCTTTTGCTCATTTTCCAGCATCTCTGAGGCAGGGTTTCTCATTATTTCTTGGTGTGGCACATGACATAGGGACCCCAGTTAGAGCTTGAAATCTGAAGACGCTTCTTTTGCATTTGCCATATTGCAAATAACAGCATTTTGAAAGTGCTATAAAAATGTTCAAAAGCTGCTGAGGAAGAAATCAGTACCTAAAAAAAACCAAATGTACAAACACAGGACTGAAAGCAATGCAAAATGAATATATCTCCAACATTATGCCTTCCAAGTTTTGTGAGAGAATATCTGGGGGGAAAGAAGCCTTTACAGAAGTGCTTCATTTTGCAGACAAAGGAACATCTGAATCATTTATCCTCTGATTAACCCGTTATCATCATGCTCTGCCACTGATTATTCCCTGTACTTCACAGTCAGGAGGTACTACCATGGCAATGAGATGAGCCCTGGCTGGATTCGTAGCCATCAAGAAGGCGGCAGCATCCCACATCTCACAGATAGCTGCCAGTCCTTTTGCTATTGCAAAGCTCCTCTCTCCAGGCCTCTGGCCAGGCCTGCCAGCTCAGCTAGAGGTGGAGAAAGCTGGGGAGACAACCCCACTGCTCCCAGCCAGCACTGCCCAGCCCTGGAAACCTGCAGGAGACGTGCTCTGTGAAGGTAAGTCACAGGGAACTAGACTGGGGTGGAGTATTATTTGTTACGACATGGATCACAACCCTGTCCTTTGCCCACATACAAGTTCCCCCCGTATGAACCCTGAGGAGTACACAGCCTGCCAGCAAGGAAACTGTCACTAGCTCTTTAAAAGGACGATGAAAGTGTGAGGTGCTTTACTTAACCACCACAAAGGTCATTTGCCTGCATGGAAACTGCGTTACAATGAAGTTCTCCACGCTTACTGGCCAAGACTGTCAGAGAGCTTCTAAAACCAGAAGGGATCTCTTGGCCATCTATTTCACAGCCGGCCAGGCACCCCAAGAGCCCTGCTAGCTGTTGGGCACATTTTCTTCAGCTGCAGCTAAATCATTGGACATAACCTTTAGATATGACACAGGGCTGGGAGCCTTGCACGGGCACAAATTTAGGGCTGGAAGAAGAGGCAACACATAGAAAAATCCAGCTGGCAGGTTGCAATGGCTGTGGGAAGGTAAAAAGCTCCATCCTTCAGGATCATTCAGAAGGTGGGAACAAATGCGTTAAATTAAAAAAAAAAAAAAAAAAAAAAAAAGGCATACTAGGAATCTCTTCTGATCCTGAAACAGAGAGAGCTGGAAACCACACTGAACTGTGATCTTCTTAAACTGAACTGGAGAGTAACAAAATTCACCATATCTGGGCTTTCCACAGAGGTTAAGCTCTTTCTGTTTGTCTCATGACAGCACTGGGATGGGAATTCAGGCCCCATGATGTGGCCGCTGCACAGATTTGTCCTGCTCCCAGAGCTCTGAAAGGAAATGTGTGCCAGACTCTTGTTAAAATGTTCCTGTCAATTCAGCATCAAAGCATTTGCAGGTGATACCACTTCAACATGCTGGGCACCAAAATTCTGTTGGTACATATTTTCCTAGCTCTCCCTATGCCTTGAACCCACTTACCAGACTGCTTGGCTGTATTTTTCTTTGCTTTTATCCTCCTCATACCACTGCTTCCCACTAGGTTCCTTTTCTCTTTAATTTGAACCCTAATCATGCAACATACAACGTACAGTGAACTACACATTCTTGTGGCCCCAGAGACATCATTAGAAGCTGATTTAGCTGTCACTTGCTCTTTAAAAACTCATCTGTAGTAACAGATTTTCAAAGTGAAGTGAGTTGAGACACCTTGATTTGGAGGACATTCAGCTTAAAAATCCATTAAAGGAGGCTGCAGGGTTTTTGGTGATTCTGGCTTTTTGGTTTTGTTTTGGGTTTTTTGGGGGGTTTGTTTTTTTTTTTTTTTTGAAGAGGAGAACGTTCATCATTTTCTGAAAAACCAAAATTGGTCTCTGAAAATCACTTGTGAATACTGAAATCCTTGGCCAATAACTAACAATTAGCATCCTCATTACTGAGCAAAGGATGGCAGGGAAAGTGGGTCTGCAACAGAGCGCACAGAGGGGAAGAGCAACCCTCAGCTGCTGAAGCTGCCAACAACACGTTCCTCCTGGCAGACGTCGTCTTATCCTGAGAGCTGCCACTGCCACTTTCTGCCGGACGGTTTTCTTCAGCTCTCTAATCCTGAGCTGCAGCAAACACACGACTCCTCTCCTCCCAGCAAGCAGACAGACCACAAAGGCATGTGTTCACAACCGTGCCGTGGCTTTGCGTTTCTCCTTCCCTTTGAAGGGACAAGACTGTGGGACAAAACACACTCGTCAAGTTAATTAGGAATTGGGGAATGTCAGTTTTGAACTCTGCTGTGAAGAAAGCAAATCAGCTAAATTAGACACACTGGGAGTAGGGGCAAGGTGCTTTTCAGCATTCACCACCCTCAGGTACAAAAGCAAGTGTACTACCCACGATTAGCAGCATGCTTGTGTTAAATGTTAAAGCCCACAGCAGACTGAGAGACTTGATTATGGTTGTTCTTTAAATACTGCTAAAATGATAAAGACACTATACGAAATCCTTGTGGAAATTGAACCTTTCAGAAGGGGAGATAAAAACTTTGCCTCCATAGTGACAACAAAAGGGAACTATAAGAAGAAAAAAAAAAAAAAAAAAAAAGTGATGCAAATTGAAGATAGCAGGGACTGTATCCACACTGCAAGCTTCCTTGGGGACATCTTTACAGTGATGCTCTACAGGAGCCTAGACCCCATCTAATTTTAAAAGAGACTGAGCATCTCAACTGATTTCAGATCAGAAAAAGCACAAATGGGAGAGAGATACCCCCGACTCCAAAAGCAGTGGGCACAAAAATGACATTCCAGCTTCAAATCTCACAGGCTGGTAACTATGGCATTATTAAACGTACAGCAGCCCCCTCTCCAAATTATCCTATAAAACCTGTGCTAAACTGACATTGAACTCGGGAAGAGGGAGAAGTGAGGCACTTGGCAGGAGGTTGCTAACATTACACCACTTCCCACCCCTTGGGAGACGCAGCCAACAAGGTGAAGGTTCCACCTATAACCACAGACAGTTTTCCAAATGTCTTGATTCACAGATTCCTCACTTATTTCAATATTCTATCATAAGAAACCTGTACATTCATGGCAGGAAACGGCATTGAAGCCAGAAGATCATGTCTTTTTATATAGCTGCTATACAAATGCTAAGTCGCCAGAAGCTTGTAATTTAATTCTAAGCAATCTCCTTTGCCCCTGCCAATTCACTAAAGCACAATAAGAGAAGAATTAATAAAACATCTTCATCAATCATTACCTGTATGTAACGTCCATAAGGACAAATCAAAACACACACACACACACACACACACACACACCACGATTTCACAACAGTTTCTGAAGGAAAAGCTTTCGCTTGTGCTCACTGCAGCTCATACAGGTTCATGTTACTGCTAGTTAAAAGTGTTGAAACATTCACCTAAGTTGTTTGCTTTAGACATCTATGAGGAAACAAAACCAACTCCACTGCCCCACAGGGGATCAGCCACAAAACACATCACCAACAGAGAGCAGCCAAAATGAATCATCGGCCAGTACCCCCCAGGCAGAAATGCTCCACGGCAATGGACTCCTGGAGGCAACGTGGCTGCGCGGGTCCGCGTCCGTCCGTAGCACGACGCCTGCCAGGGATCATCCTGTTATACTCCCGGGGAGGCTAACGCCACGACAAGGCATTTGAGATCACAAAGGCGGAGGAAGCTCTTTGGTGATGAAGCCAACTTCATTTAATTTTATCACATCAAGTGCAAAACACTACTGGAGTCCTGCTCTCTTGGGACAGTACGGGTGCCACAGACTATTGCTGAAATAACAGGTAAATACTCAGAAATCAGTGTTTCATTTCTACACGAGAAGTCGAAACCATGTCTAAAGTTTGTAAAAACCATTAAATAGCTTCACGGATAACGCTGTCGTATGAGTACAGAAAAAAAAATTACTGCAAAATACACACTTGACTGTCTACATCTCTTTCATTTTGTGGAAATGTCTTATATTCTCTGGCAAAAGTCTTCATCAAATCTGTTTACAAAAGCTTTTTCAAAATATCTGCTTAAAACTGATGATGAACTTGCTATTGCAAAAGTCCTCTGCCAGCATCACATTCTGAGAGTTAGACAAACCAGGCAGGAAATAAAAATACTACGTGGTCTACTTGTTAATCAGGACTGTCCAGATTTTAAGTTGTGAATGGTTACATTTACCCATCTTTGACAAACCCAGAAACTAAAATTCATTTGCCAAAATGAAGGAGTAAAAAATGTCAAATGTGGCCACTGCCAAACAAGAAGGGTGGCACAACTTATTTAAAGAAGTCATGAGGTTGGAGTTCATGTTGGCATTTCAGAGCCCCCCGAAACTACAAAAGTGAACACTTCTCCTACTGTATTTACCACTGTCATTTAATCTGTCCTTGCTACAAGCCTTCATTCCAATCAGCTTTGGCACTTTGGGTCCAGCTGCATTCGCTGTTCCCTAGGATCCAATATTTCTCAAGGAGAAAGGTAGAAATAACCTTATACGCAAAGGGGTTAAAAGTCACACCTGCACGTACACACACAGCAGCCCACAGCCAGCTGCTGCAGTTCTATCAGCTTAACAGAGTTGTCTGGGAGAGATGAGCTTGGGCCAAAAGTATTTAATACAAATAACAGACATTGGTGAACTACCTTTGGGGGTGACAGTCTTCATAAAGTATGTCATCAGCCTCTCACTGGCAGCTCTGAAGGCATCTCACATTGCAAAGCAACTGACTTTGACAGAAGTTTTAACAAGCAGGATAAAACCCCTCAGGGCTGGCTATTCAAGCAGAAGTGGCCGAAATTGAAGCCTTAGTCACATCGTGCTCTGTAAGTGGACCTCCAAAGTCCCGATTACATGCATCTTATATGAAATAGCAACTTTAAATGTAATATTTAAAAGAGCTGCAGGTGAAGGCAGAGGCAGCTTGCACTGGTTGCCAAACACCAGCCACATGAAGCTTCCATAGGGTGTTTAAGGTGTTCAGTCACTCCCTGTGGCCAGACAGACGCCCCCAGGGCGTCCTTCAGCCCTCGTGCTCCAACATCTTGCCCAACCCCACAGGATTTCCAGGTCCTGGATCCAGCAGCACCTTCTGCGAGAGCCACGGTATATCTCTTGCTAACAACCTCTGATCTCATAGGTTACATGAGAAGCAAAATTACATTCTTGAGCATCACCGTGTCACTTGCCTCCCCACAGCTAAATAAGGGGTGCAGCAGCAGTGGGCTATTTAAAGAAAGCCAGCATGGCTACTTGACAGATCTTGGAGGGACACATTACATGTGCATACATCACTGCTCCTCAAAAAAAAAGCTTGCACCCACTGGCAGCTTCAATGGGAACGCTTTGCAGTGCTTTACCAAGGTTTGTTTTCACGCGCAGAGGGAACACAGAGGTGTTACGAGCACAACACAAAAGCCCAAGCTCCATCACAGCTAGTTTTAAACAGCTTGGCCAGTTTTATCTGCTGTATCGCTGTCAGCGGTGAGACCTTCCCGACTCCTGCAAGAAGCACCTGGCAGCTCATTGCATGGTCTGTCCCCTTGGACCACTGCACAGCTGGTTGCTGAGTTTCCTACCTCCCACTGAAAGCGTTAAGGGACTCACATCATCGTCTAGAGAAGTGCAAGGAAACCCTGCCAGGCCCTGCCTGCAGCCTCCTTTGCCTGCTGGTTGGAGGACACCTCTCCAGGCGTGGGCTGGGCACTGGGAATGAAAATCCTGCCGGGGTAAGAGGGCACAGTGCCATCAGAAAGCCCCTGTTAGTGCTGTGGAAGAATGCAAATCCATAGAAAACAACGAGCTGAGCACCAGGAGGGCTGGGAGGCTGGACCAAAGGCCCAGTGTCAGCAATAGAGGGATGCTACAGCTGGGGTGCCACAGGGAACATTCTGCCACCAGGCACAATAGCCTCCAATCCCCAAACCTCCAAAGCAAAACGTCAGTTCCCTAAATACAGACACTTTTTACACAGGATGCTCAGAAACACTCCATAGTCATTCATGAGAAAGAAGCAGCTCAAAGGCTTTATGCTCATTTGTGTCCACTCAGACAGCCACAGTACGGACTATATTCTAGATATTTGTGTGAATCTCTATCAAAGCTCAATAAGCCTTGACAATGCTACTTAGATTCTTAAAACAGTTTTATAAGATAAATACAATACGACTGATCATATAATAGTGTAGTTATAGCCCTCTCTCCCCAGAGAATATCATCTTCATGGATATGATTCAAAACACACAAGTAATATCTGAATCCTTTCCATAAATCCGGAGTACTTACTGCTAGATGTGGAAATAGCTGAAAAATTTTAGTTCTTACAGCTTCACTCTTGCTGAGCTGTCCCAACGTCTGCATATAACTGAGCTACATACCACTTAAATTGTAACACAACAGCAAGACTCATGCATGCAATTAGAAAACAGGGTGCTCTGGTGTATCAAATGCATTTTGGAGTGTCTGGGCATTTATCAAGATTTAAGTAAATGCATACCACGTGCTTGGCAGAGACAGGATTTCAATGGCAAGGACAGAGAACGTATGATCACAGAGCGTGATGCTCACACCTCCAAGGCTTGGGTCTTGAAGGCTATCCATATCTCCAGTCATTGAGAAGTCTTACTGATGGCCAAAGAGAAAAAGTGGTCTGGATTGTGGCAGCACCACATTTCCTAAAAACAGATACAAATTCTGAGTTTTGAGAGATTTCAAGCCTAGACCATCCCTAACAGAAATCAGCAAAACTTCACCCAAATCACATTAAGCCTGGTGATTCATCCCACCATCCAGTTTGGCCTTTAGATCCTGGGCTGACTCTAGACCTTCTGGAGCACTTTATATCAAAAATGAGAGGGAGGAAAAAAGTGAGAGATTGATGCCTCATGTCACAATGAGACCTTCCAGGCAATGCAGGTATGTGGGGGCTCTGTGCCATATACTTAGCAATCCTTTAATGCTCTTTCCAAGTCTGAAGTCACTCCATCTCCTAGTAGTTTAAAATGGGAACTGAGAGAGACACAATTCTTTTCAAATGGGCAGTAATTTAACTCCTTTGCTGCATGTTCCAGAGAAAAGAGAGGAAAGGAAAGGCAGTGAATCAATGCAGCTCATGCACAGGCTGTGGGGCCCTGAAGCTGCAGGAATCCCAATTGCCCAAAGCAGCACCAAGGGGATTTTACCTATGTAGAGTGAGAGAGCGTGCAGAGATTAACATTTTAGGCACCGCATAATCTTCATGTTTAAATCTACATAGTCCCTCTCCGGGCCCGTCAGCTAGTGCTTTCCTTGGTAAAGAGTCCTGTCTGGTGGGATTTGATATGCACATTCTGCCTCAACCTCAGCCCTTGCCAAAGGAGCTGGGCAACGGGAGCACGGCGCAGCCCTGCTCAGGCATATCTTGGTTACATTTAGCCAGGCACTTGCTTTTCAGAGCCTGCTTGCTCAGTGACCTATAAACTGATGCTCATGGAAAGGAAACTGAGGTGCCAAATAAACGATCAAAAGCTTTACAGGACAGTGGAAAGCAAACTGCAAAGAGCACTTGGATTACACTGTTTCTTCCTTGGGGAATGACGGCATTGGGAAGGTGAGCTGCCCAAACATGAGCTGAAGGCAGCCCCCAAGTTGCCCAGCAAGAGCTGAGAAGCAGGCACACCTTCAGGAAGCCGCTCCCCCCCCTCATCAGCCCTCCCAGGACGAGGTTGGGGGGGTGACAAAGATGCTCACAGGCTCTCCAAGGAATGTCTTGTATGTCTCGCTGCCAGTTGCTGGGGGACACTGACATCGTCTGGGACAGAATTAGAAAACCTTAAGCAGGAGGGCAATGCGGCACAAGTGCTAAGTCAGCCGTAGGCTATATGTGGCACACCAGTTGGTGCCTTCTGTCCCCTTCTTCAGATACTCACTCCTTTGCCTGCTCCTTCAGCATCGCTTGACTTCAGCCTACACTGCCCTGTGACTGCTGCATGCCCCTGGCTGCGTTCAGGCTACCAAACCCTTACGCAGCACTTGAAGGAGCCAAGAGGTGAATCCTCCCTCCAAAACATACCCATCTCCTCCCTCAAGCCAACAGAGCCTTTCATTTGTGCACGTAACCCAACCTTTGTGCCATTATATAATGCTGTCTCCAGCATTCATCCATCACTGCCCTACTTCCCACCACCTGCAAATCCCAATGTGCCAGCCCTGACTGTTTACTGGTGACGTTCCTGCATAGTCACCTCCAGGTCTCCTCCCATGCTCTGTCTTGCTCCCAGAACGCCTTCCTGAGGACAGGGCACCCTCATTAGACCAAGACCCTTGAAACATGCTGACCTGGCCGTTTATTGGGCTTGACTCTCTTCTGCACAAGTTTATCAGGGTATTCCTGCAGCTGCAAGCATCTTGGATAGAAAATGGTTTTGCTTTTCTGTGTTGAAAGTGCCTTGCACATTGTGAGCACTGACAAAGCCAAATCATTAGTAGATTAATTAGGCACCCTGTTGCACACAGCATGACAGCCTGAAGCTGAGATCCTGAGAGAGTCTGCTGGCATCAGATCCCTAGCTTGTTACTTTAAGCCTGTGGTGAAACGTGCAAGAATCAAAACAGACAAGCAGTCAAGGTGAGGCCGTAATCTCTCTTTTATGGCCAAAACCACACATTTAAGAGTGAGTACAAGAATCTCTGCAGCATCTTGGTGTGGAAAAATGCACCCAGTCTCTATCAGTTCAAGAATTGCTTAAGCACAATGAAATGGATTATATGTTCCAAATTGTTATCGATTATAGTAACTCTGATATTCTTAATAACTGCCTAAATGCCCAGTTCCTTCCCGCATCTTATTAGGTTCTTGGCCTCAAATAGTCCCCCAGCAACAAGTTTCACAATCTAACTGGTGTTGGAAAAAAACTTAATTCCCACATATTAGTTCTGAATTTCACTGAACCTTCCTCATTTGTGTTCAAAAGGCTCCTCTGTGAACTTCTTTCTTGTAACTCCAGATGATTAGATCAATTCCCACTTATCAGCTGAATAAAGTAGGTGGTTGTACCAGGGCACAGCTCCAAACCATTGCAATCTTTCTCAAAGCTGGTTGTTTGCCAAGTGGTACATGTACACTTGCAGTTTTTCCTGCTGACATTGCAGCCACCCAACCTTCAGAAGAGGAACACAACAAATATTTAACAGCAACAGGTGTTGGACAGGAGTTGATCACAGGAAAGAGAGAACATGTCAAGCCAGCTGAAATGATAGAAGATAAGTGTGCGTGGGACAGGAGAAAGGCTTCAAGAAGAGATTGGAATAGGTTAACTGTCCTTAGGTATGCGTAAACACTATTCTGAATGTTATACACCTTGCCTGAAAGCAAACTCCCACCAGAGCCTTCTGAGTGACCAACAAGACTCCTCCTAGTGCTTGATCTGGCATCCTGTGATGAACTCATCAACAATTTCACAAAACAAAGCAAGGAAACCGCATCTGAAGCAGGCACTCAAAGGGACACACTAAACACAGAGTGTCCCTTTAGGTCATAGAGTAGTAGCATAGAAATTAGCATGATCTTGTCCAAAAAGCATCTCTTCCTCTGTGGCCTCCTAAAACAGCCCTTGGGCTGTGCTGGCTATCTTAAGCAGAGTAAAGCACCCAGAAGAAAACCACTGCCCTAAACTCTTCTGAACAAACTTAATCTGGAAGAAGCATGCTTTACCTTCTGATCCCTGTGCAACACTGCAGATACACTGCAACCAGTAGAAATGTCTCTTGGGCAGTCATTACAGCATGTGTGGCTTGGTGGACATATCAAAAGTGTAAAAGGAAAACAAAGTTCCTATGTGGATACTGAAAAAACAAGTGCCTTGCTTTTAAGTTACTGGGAAAATGGAAAGTTAATTGCATTTTCAGGCATTTTAGACAGCAAAAGGTGGTCTCAAAGGGAGTTCCTTGTGAAACAGTAGAAGCAGCAGCACTCACCCTTCCATCCAACAGCTCCATGGTTTGCACACTCCCCTGAAATATGGGAGATCTAGTCTCCTACTTCACCACATGGATTTAAACCATCACCTCCCTCCTCCTGGAGGAGGGCCTGACTCACTGGGCTATAAAAAACATTGAGAAAGAGCCATCCACTTAAAACTCAACCAGAAAGACAGAGACTTCTGAGTTATTGCACAGGGAGTGCAGCCCAGCACAGGAGCCCCCACTTCCATCCTGGTGCTGCAATCAATGCTACCAATATGTGACTTTAGCCTGAAAAAAGGAACATATTCCACTTCAGAAGCATCAGAATGAATTGTGTAAATGCTCCAGAAGGAAAACACACTTCTCTTATATTATTTCAACTAAATGCAGCCCAAATGAATAAAAGTTTTGTGTTGACTGGAACCGCATCCACATCGATTAAACCATTTGTAAAAACCAGGCAAGCCTCAAGCAAGCCGAACCCTGTTTCAGTGAGCAGCAGGACTAACAGCATCTTTTCCAACCGGCAGCTTTCTCACTATGGGATTTTCTGGGGCCTTATGAAATCTGAAGCTCCATCACCGTTCATTATGCCTCCCCCCGATATGGAAGCTCCTGCAGGAGAGGCATCCATGCACTCCCCAGGAGCTGTGCACCCGAGGCAGATGCCAGTGATAATTCACATCCCCAGCTGCCGCCGCTTTCCCTTAGAAGCAGATCTTGGCAAGCCCCAGCAAGCACGAGGGAGAGGCTGGGGGTTTGGTCTAGTATTCCTGCCCACGTGAAGCTGCTGCTAAAAGTTGAAGAGGAGTCTTCCTGCCACAGCCCCTGGAAGCAGCTCTGCAGGCCAGGGCGAGATGGTGTGACACCACCAGAGACCTGCAAATGGCAGCCCCCATGCAAAAGCACAGACATGTCTCCTCTGCATCACCTGCGACAGCTTTGCTCCCTAGGGACAAACCCGACGTACTCCCAGAGTTGTTCCGGGACACATCTAAGCTTGCCAGGCAGACAAACCTGTGGTGTTCTGTCCCAAGCCCAGAAAACTGACTAGACGCAAATCCTTAGCCAGCAATTTAAATAAGAACCTGCCATCCTCCTCCTCCTCTGCGCCTGTTTATCTTCTCACTTGATCAATATACAATTATTTTGTGGCAGCTCCTCACAAAGCTGCCTTTTCTGGCAGCATGAAGCATGTCCAGGCACATCTGCATTCTGAGGCAGGCCAAACTGTGCAGAGCCAGCACTAAGTTCATGCTTCATTTTTGAAAGCCTGTCTTCCTTTTAAAATACATTTGATGGCTGCTTTCAGACTTATTTCATTGCAAACCTCAGGTGACCATAGAAATTATTAGATCATCACTGGTTCTTTTTTGCAATTACTTGAAATTCTCATAGGTGTAGAGTTGCACAAAAATTATTTTAGACTATCTCCACCCAAGCTGTACCACCAGAATCCACTTCTTCTGGTGGATTTTGCTGAAGTTTGGTGTGTGCAATGTAAAACATCAGCACCCCTGGAGATGCCCTCATCAGGGCCCTCGAGGATGACAACCCATAGGGTCCTGCTAACCTGCAGTGGTGCAGGAGAGGCCACAGCATCACCTTCCCAGGCAGACCAGCAGAGCTGGGATCCCTCCATCAGGCACCTTGAAGGCAGGCAGCAGAGCTCACGAATCACAGGCTCTTTGTCCCAAAGTATTTACAAAACTAAAGGAAGAAAAAAAGAGATAAAATCTCTCTTGGTCTGTGCTCTCTAAAGCAGAGACTGAGCCAAGGCTTCAAATTGTATGCATCAGTATAAGTCTACTGATTCAAAAGAGATGACTCAACTTCCAAAAAGGCTCTTGCTCAAGGTCATGGGCTGTAGCAAAGAAGAGCTCTGAGTACAAGTTTTCTTACAATAAAATACACCTTTAGCCACTCTCCATCTCTTCTTTTTGGCGTGCATTTTTGTAAGTGTACCTTCCTTAAAACACATTAATTTAAAATACAAGTGCTTGGATACCCTGCCAGACTTTGTGTGTGTCCAGGCCTTCAGGCTCTAAATTTCTAATTACAAAACACTCCACAGTATAGTTCATAAGACAGAAATAAGGGCCCCATCAAAAGCCTTGCACTTACTAGCACAGAACTTCAGGAGTCTGGAGTGTAAGCGGGAGAAAGATTGCCAGCCAAGGGAGGAACAATCAGCAGTTTCAGATTTTCCTGCAGAAAATCTCAGTTGTAAGGACCTGGGGGAAGCATCAGGTTTGAAAGAGTTGGGAGCTGTTCTGCTGTGCTGGAAAAAGTCTACTGAAAACAGACAAGCCATCTTCTCCTGAAAGTTGTGTCTCCTGGATAGCATGGGGAACTGGGAGGTCCATCAGGAGACTGAGGGGTGGAAAGATAAACAAGACACACAGGATGGGCGGGCAAACAAGGTGAAAACAGAAGTGCCTCCTTTGCCTGCTGGCTAGTCTCCAATCGTAAATACATTACAAAAGGAGAGCTTTTGTGTGGGAAAACATAACATCCAGCTGATCTTCATTCTATTAGGGCACAGCTTATCCCTAGGACAGGAAAAAGAAGATCAAAGGAAAAGAATAAAGGAAGCAATTTTCAATTTTAAACACAGTCTTAACATGATAGAAAGGAATAGTAAGAACAGCTGAAAGACACTCAGAGTCTGAGAGAGATGCCTTGGCTGAAGGTACTGCAGTGTTTTCCATATTTGTCTGCTTTATTTTTAAACACCCAGAGCCTTTGCTTGATCAACACTTCCTTGTAAAAAGAAGGAAGCAGAGGAGGAGTGAGAGGCTGTGGGGAGAGAGGCAAATGAGGTTGGAAACTGATGATCTTCCCAGCCATGAAAGTCAAAATTCCTACTTGAAACTGAATCCTCCTGGAGCACTACACAGGCATGGGGGAAAAGGGGAGGGAAGGAAAGAAGGAAGATTTATTACTTAAGCAGAACTGAAATTCTGATGAGAAAAAGGACTGTTCAATCCATGCACAAATGTCAGCGGCAGATCTGAAACTGGGCTTGTCATATTTCCCTCTCCTTTGCACACATTTAAAAAAAATACAGGGGAGTTGGTTGGGGTTTTTAAAGAGGGGGTGGGGGGAAAGCCACCGAAGTCCCTTGATCTTATGAAGCCCTGAACTCTTATATTCCATTTATAGCTCGAGTTGGAATGACATCCCCCTTGATTAGCAAGCTGTCCAATCCAGCTGCATGTATCAGGACTGTATGAGGCACTAAGTGAAATATATATATGCCCTTATAGAGTTTAGCACATCGGGTCCACCTCCAGGGCACAGGCTGTAGCTCATTCTGACCACTGCTCCTCTCCCAGGAATCACTTTTCAGGTTTGAGGGTTTTTTATTTTTTGGGGGGGAAGGGGCACCTTTACTTTCAAGTTTAAACAACACAAAATGGCACCAAAGAAGGATGTAAAGAAACCAGCTGCAGCACCAGCACCCGCGCCAGCACCAGCACCTGCACCAGCTAAACCCAAAGAACCCGCAATCGATCTCAAGAGCATCAAGGTAAATGGATGAACGTGTGCTGATCGCGGACCCAAAGCGCTCCCAAAGGGGAAAATTAGCAGAGCCCCAGCTGAGACCTGCTGTGAAAAGTTGCGTGTGTTCGGTTCCGGTTTGGGGACTGCAGTGAAATGAATGAGTAGCCTCGGTCGATGGATTTGTTGACCTGCCTGAGCTTTTGATTGCTTTAGTAGCTGGAGGGTTGTAAGGCATGGCGCATGACATAACACAAGAGTGAAGCCTGGTGATTTCAGAAGTATTTTGGAGTGGGCTCCTCAGAGCTTTTTACCAAACCAGTATCAGTCTGACCTGTTTGGTAAAGCTAAATTTAAAAGAAAAAAAAAAAAACAAAAAACAAAAAAAACAATCTTCCCCTAGCTCCCCAAACCCCCTAAAGTAGGTACATGAGGACAAGAAAGGGTGACTGAAACTTGAAATGCAGTGTTTTCCCATAGTGATGTACTAAAACTAAACCTTATTTTGCAGTTTCCCCTCAAAGTCCTTTCCAAATTTTTGCAAACACTTGATGACCCTTTGGTCATGTGTTTTGAGATCAGCGTGGCTTATCTTTAGAAGCAGAAACAAAACAAAACAGACTTTTTTAAAAAAATAAGGGATTCGGCAGTTTCATCTATTTTCTTTTCATTTGCATTGTACAACAAACATTGATAGAGACCGTGAGCTAGAAAGCCATGGATGGAATAATTTCAAGTGATTTCCTCTCACCTCTACATATTTGCTCAGAATTTTCAATTTGCTGCAAATTGAGAGCAACAAAGAGGAAGAGTCATTCTGACATTTCCCCCTGACTGCATTTCCATTCTATCTCACACTGTCTTTAGACTTTGCATGCCAACCAACATCATTGATTGTTGCCTTGACCCTTTGAAGAAAACTCCTCCATGTTGGGAAATTCTTTACTTAGGAAAGAAGAGAGAGAGATTAAGCAGTTAAAGAGATGAAGAGACAGACCAGTTTCTCTGGGTAGGACTATAAATAATTATTCTCCACCTACCTGACAAGCTGATTGGTCCCAGAACCAATTTGCTAAATTCTACATAAGGAATCATGCCTATTACGGAGAAATGAAGGAGTACAAAGACTCCTAATAGGACCTACTAATTTTCATCTCATGATGAATTCTGTTTCAGGAATCTTAATACATATAGTCCCAAGATCATGACCCACTTAGTGAAATTTCTTGAAGTTTACTTTAATTTCACAACCAGCAGTCAGTATTTTTCCAGAACAGGATGTAGCTTCTGATAAGACTGAAGCTGAACCCACTGGTAAAGCAAAACAAGAGAAAGAGGGGGGGAAAAAAAATGGAAAAAGAAAAAAAAAAAAAGGAAAAAGAAAAAAAAAAAAGGAAAAAGAAAAAAGAAAAAAAAAAAGGAAAAAGAAAAAAAAAAAGGAAAAAGAAAAAAAAAAGACATTTTGAAATACTTTGAGCAATCATAATAAAGGCTACACAAAAAGCCTACCGGTTTTGAGAATACTGTCTGAAAATTAGATTAGACCTCACATTTCACTCATCTCCAGAGATGAAGGGGAATGCCAGCTAGATTTTCTACTAAATAATTTAATATGATTTGATAGCTTTCTATGTCCAGTTCATTAGGAGAAAATAGAATTTTCAACTCCAGTGATCCTAGCTAATCTATCTTTACATAAATAGACTTAATAGTATATTACCAGCTAAAAAGTGGCAGGCTGCAGTCTGAGGCATCTCTGCAGTTCACCCCTTTACCCAGATAGCTCTCTATAATGGCAGGAAATATATACTGGTATCACAGAAAGAATGCTCCAGATTTTGTCATACTCAGGCTGATAAAAGAAGATAGTCTCTCTGAACTCTCTTTCTTTTGAAAGATAGTATCAGACAAAATATTTTCGTCTTTGAAGGGGGAAAAAAAAACCTGGGCAAGCAAGACAAAACCATTCTTTTAACACTAATGGCAGCACATAAGCATTACTTTTCCTATTTGCAAATAAGTGAAGATAAGAGCAGTGTGATGGAGGCTACAGGACTACCCTGCAGTGCAGTGGCTGCCCTGCATGCTTATCACTAGCACAGATCTTTCTACAAGTATCTCCTCCACTCTTTGTCATGCCCTTACCAGGCAAGAAGCAGGGTGCCTCAGAGGCGCTGGCAAGGGGGGACAGACGCCCCCAGGCCCCTGCTGCAGGGGTGTCCACTCAACCACGAAGCCATGGCCCCAAGGCGATGCAGAAACCCACCACACATCCCCTCATCTTCCCCTCTCACCTGAGACCCCACATGGAGCAAGGGCTGCCCAGGCAGACTGTGGCACCTCCACTGCTCAGCTCTTTGAGAAGGCACCAGAAACAACCATGTTGCTTTTCATCATGCCTTGGAGCAGGGACAGGGACTGGACAACCTCCCAAGGTCCCCACCAGCCACCCTGGGTTATCCTTTTTCACCCTTTGAGAGCTCAGGCAGTGAAGGGAAACAGTGTCTTCTAAGTGATTTGCCTGGGAGATGTGACAGTCAGGAATCAAAATTTTTGGAGTCTTAGCCCAGTCCCTTAATTAGCATTAATTAATTCCAAATCCTTCCATTCAACCATCGAAGTCTCAGCATGGGAAAAGGCACAGCACCACTTCCAGCAAAACTTTGGAGCCAGGAAGTACATAAAACTACGCTTTTGACCAGGACTCAATGAATGATCCTGTCCTGGGGCTCTTTCTGCTGATTTACCAGGCACAGAGTCAAAGCCTCCAGCACTTTGAACAAGGGCATCAAGTGGGGTCCCCTCCACTCCTCAGGGTAATTAGCGGCCATGCCAGAGCCTGCTACTAATGAGAGGTGACTGGGAATGCAGCACCACGACGATTTGGGGAGCCACACAGCAGGCAAACACACAGAAAGGCTTTGTTAGCTTTTATGAAGAGACATCCAAGACCCTTCTAACTGTTACAGCTGGAGTGGGTAAGAGTGGAGCTGCCTAATAAGGGTTTACAGCAGCCAAATAAGCCACATTTGACAGTGCACTGAGTTTTAAACTGGCATCAGAGATCATAATATTCTCCAAAACAAACAAGAAGGTGCTTTACAAACATGGGTAGTGATTCTTCTGGTGGTACCCCTTCTCTCTGATGCCCTGCTTGGCCCAGCTTCAGGGAATCTGGTTTTCTGAGCCCTTTGAGGTACACACTTTGAAAGTTAGGCTTTTTTTTTTTTTTCTTTCCCCTTCTTATGAGATCTCAAGCTGGTTTCTTGCAAATGCAGCACCCCAAAATTGCCTGTCACCACCAGAAGTTGGCACAGGCCTTTCACTCTCTTCTGTTGTTTTTTCCCCCCTTTAAATTAACCCAAATAAAGCAAATATTTACTGGCTTGCTAGTACTAATAGCAGCTGGTATGGGATTTTCTATTTTTGAGCACCATCTATTGACTATAAAACTGAGTAACAAGAACACCTAACTGTTAAAGACTCAAGCTCTAAACTCGGCCCATTCTCAGCTCATGTTAGGTTCCAGTACAACAACCACAGGAAGACAGTCAAGGCAGGGAGGAAGAATTTGTTTTTAAATGGAAATTTAAAGACCCTTTTCCCTCTACTCAGGAAACAACATAAAACTCAATCTGCCTTGCACGAGCCTTTCTGTACTAAATTTCTATTTCCAATTTTCCTTATTGCTAGCATGGCCTGGATTTGAACAATAAAGGTTAAAGATTAAATTATAACTGAGAAGAGAATAACAGGGTGATGGGTGCATCTGAGAGTTACCACCAGGAATCAATCATGATTAAAAGCCAAATGACCATACGGGTCATTTTCTTAAGAGACCTGTAAGAATTCTGTAGTTAAAACTGTGGCCAAGGATACTCCCAAAAATATAGCTTATCTGTTTTGTCAACTTCCTTCTCCCACACCAGCCTGAGTGAGGAGAAACATTGAGTTGACTACTGTGGGTCTATGTCTGCAATAACTGGGATGAGACATTAATGATGAGTATGTCTCATGCTTGGTTTTGCAACTGAGGCAGTGGGAAATGGATAAACTTCATATTGCCTAAATAGTTTTCAGGAAAACTGTTGTTTTTTTACTGGAAACCGAAGGGCCTTCCCAGCACATGCAACCAGTCCTTGGACAGAGCCCAGGCTCACAACACTAACTGAGAGGTTTTGAGATCTGGGTGCTGGAGGTGCTGAGTGCAGTGCTTCATAGGCTTCAGTTCCGCAGATGGTGGTCTGAATGTATAGCACCCCGATCCAGTGTCACACCAGGCCCTTTACTTTGAGGATACACATTGAGTGTCTTCTCTAGAGCAGAGACAAGACTGGATTCTTGCAAGTTTCCATTGTGTAAGTGATGTTCATTTGGTACACAAAGCTTCCCATGCTTTTCCAGACTGAAATCCCAGGACATGAGTTATGCCATGCCCAACTGCAGATAAGCTACCTACATCTTTAGGGGAAAAATAACTAAAAGCCAGCAACTAGTAAAGGCTTGCTAAGGCCTTGTGCAACTGTGTGATGCATGATGAAGCCTGCTGCATGGAAGCAAACCTGTGTGACCATTTGTTTTTAAATACAGAGCTCTTAAGGCAGTAAAAAGTGTTTCTCCAAGTGTCCTTAATTCATATTACATTCACCACTCAGGTAGGTCATCTCTTAACAGACGCTGCATTGGACGTAACCAGAGAGAGAGAAACTCACTAAAATGCACTGTCAGAAAGCTTCTGGGCTGGAGGGCAAGCAGGACTGCAAATGTCAGCTGAAGTGCTCAGAGAGATATTACACTGCAGACAGACTCAATGTGAAGCTGTGGAGTGAGAACGGGAATGTTACCAGTAGCTTTGCTCATAGTGCTAAGGGCTTTCTTAGGAACTGGCAGGTTTATGCCTGAAATTTTCAGCGTAGGCCTCCAGATTACACCTGATCCAGTTCCAGTAATGGCTCCAGAAAGATTCCTTAGGATTGATATACCCCTTGGACAAGGTCACAAGTCCCAAGTGCCCTTTCAGGTAGGAAGGAGACAGGCGTAAATGTGACTTAGCCTTAAGAGAAGTAGAGGTGCCTATCTGATGCCATCTGGACCAGCAGGAATGCTACCGCTTTGACCACTGAGATACAGAACCATTTGGGATCCACCTCAGAGCAGAGCAGCCCCAGACTTGCCCCTGTGAACCCGCCACTGATGCCAGACCCACGTTGGTGGCAGTTGCTAAATCACTCCACGGGCAAGGCATGGCATAGATGTGTCCCAGCACAGGTAACCCGGACATCAGACTCACATCTACACACCAAGACATCCCTTCGGGACACTGCTGAAAACCAGAAGGAAAAGCAAACAGAAAAGCCACTGCTTAGTTTTCTTTACAAAGTTTTCAGAAGACCTTTTTGCCTCCTTTTCTTCCTAAAGTGCTGCTAAGCAAGGATAAGCAAGGAGTCCCTCAAAAAAGTAGAGGCTGTCCACATATATATTAGATGTCACTTCTTATGTCTGCTAACCTGATAAATTATTTGGAAAATAATGATTTTTTTTTTTTTTTTTTTTTAAAAAACAAGATCCATTTTTAGTAATTCACAGCTTTGGCAGCATTTTAAAAAAAAAGATACCTATAGCCTTTGAAAGGTCAGGGAGTGACAAACTTTGGTAGAAACAGTGTAATTTAAAGCAAATTACACAGAGAGTAATATATCAAAAGCTCACAGAGTAATTTCAAGCGTTAACAGTGGTTGTGTGTGACAGCCTTTCTCCCATCAACTAATAAATCAAAACAATCCCACAATATTTCTAAAATACTGGTTTAAATCCCCTTAGATCACAGAGAGATTGTTACAGAGAGCAACAAGATATTTGAGTTTATTTTACATAAGGCAAGAAGAAGGTGACTAATTTAGCCAATGACAAGTGAAGAAAGAAGTTGTCTGTAAGGAGATACGAAACAGCCAAGCTGGAAATTTGCTCCCACTCCACTGACGCTTTATTACATGTTACACCCATTGCCAAAAAGCACTTTCAACTGGCTGGTTTACCGCATAGCACTTAAATGTCAAGAAGCAATAGTTTAAATAACGTTAATACTCTAACACTGCCGCTGGGAGGCATGTTAAAACAACAAATCCCTCTGACAGCAGGGCACCAGAGCCTCACATTTCCTCACACATCCTCTCGATTATACACATTAACGAAAAACTAACTGCAATTAGAAAAGTGACACTTTTACAAATGAGCACAACTGAACATAGTTCCCCCACTAAGCTAATGAAACCTGTTCCAAATGGTATGATCAACAGTGCAGCTAGAGCACATTTCACTCCCAGACATTTCAGAAGGGCACATTAATTAATTGGCAAGGCACCTCCAAAAGTTTTTGCACAACTTAAAGCAACAAGCTTTAAAAGTAAGCAAACTGGAAAGTTATACAGAATGCTTATAAATAAATTCAAATTCATCTGCAGTTAAGTCCATTAGACTCAAAGAGATTTTGAACTACTCTTCCAAACCTCATGGTATCTGACACACACAATTTTCTCTCCTTTATTAATGGTGGTCATTTTACCCTTTCTTCAACTGTATTTCCAGGCAGTTCTGTCCTCAAAATAGAAAGCTCTTTCTCAAGAGCTCATCTGCTTCTAATGTTTCTCCATCTCCATAAAGATTTGAGGCTAAATCGATCAGGCTGTTGATTCTTACTTAAATGAGAAGTAGACTCTCTAAAATCCGTGGCATTGATGGCACAAGCTATCAAACTGGGCTGAGGGACAGGAAGATGACAGCCCACTTTTCAGAGGGGTTTGAAAACTGTGTAATCCTGTACTCAGTGATGTCTACTAGAAAATATGTGCAGCTGTATTAATGAAGGAGCAGGCATTAATGGTGAGCAGATATCAAATGAACTGCCGTAGGCACAATCCTATCTTATCTCCACCCAAAAATAAAATTAAAAAATCCCTCTAGTCCTGAATAGAAGGCTAAATATACAATGAGTGTCCTAGGGGACTCTTCATTTTTCTCCTCTCTGATTTTCCGAGACACCTGATATGTTCTCAGTCTCTTCTAGAGACAGTACCTTGAAATATCTGGTGACTCTAATAAAAACCTAAGATGATTCTCTTCTCTGTAATTCACCCAAAGGGTAGGTAACAAGCAGGTGGAGCAGCTGAATGCTTTAACTCCCAGCAGCATCTTTCCCCAGGGCTTTTCACCCTGTCCAGACATTTACAGCGAGCACAAAGCGAGTGTCACTCAGCACAGCTGTGCTCAGACCCAGTGCCCACCAGCCTAAATAAGTGAGCACAGCACCACACTTCAAAGGTCAGGGCCCTAAGGCCCATGAATTAGTGATTTGTTGGGAAATCAGGAACTTCGGTAATGATTTGGAAATAAAGATTTGTGTGGATTGGCTCTTCTGCTGAGCTGATACAACTGGGACCTGATCAGAATGCCTCTATCTAGCAACAGGATGACTAGAAGGTAGTCACAAACTATACAGGGAAAAGTCTTAATCTTAAAAACAAAATTTAAAAAATGCTAATAACCCAAAACAAACAAAAATCCCCAAACCACACCACCTTTTCCTTTGGCACAGATAGCCTTCTAGATAATAACTTTGTCCATAAATAAGGGCTACGTCAAGTTAGAGAAATCCAGATGCTTTTGTTCTTCCCATGTGTTGCAGTCCCTTCCACCTTTCATCATTTTTGCTGGGGGGTGGGGCAGGGGTATTAATTGTTTTAAACCGAACTCCTTGAAATTTCAACTTCTTCCCTAAAGCCCTGACACTCATGTCCTCTGACACTGCAGAGAACACTGCCAGGCTCAGATCACTGCAGAATACTTCTTTCTACCTTTTGACACTTATGGAAGCTCCTTACAGAATCGGATATCTTAACTTCAATTTCTTTTAAGGATGGTTTGAAATATTTTCTATACTGAGGCCATTTGTAGGTGCCCTTACTCAAAGCGAGTAGCATTTCAAGCCCCCAACAGCTGCTGTTGGCTTGAAGCAGGGTAATTATTAATTCAAGTGGATGCAACACACCCATGCTAGAATATTTCTTCCCAGGAAAACTCTGTCTAGTGAGTTTATATTCAAGAATCAGTAATAAAATGAAGGGCTGATGTGGTATGCTAGTATTTCCTCATCTAAATTCTGAACCAAAGTCTCACATGGTCAAAAGATCAGTCAGCTTATACATAGACCCCTCTCAATTTGTACATATTTGATAGTCCATTCAAGCCAGATGACTAATCCAGGTATCAGTTTTCTACACCCAACACAAATGCACCCCAGTTATTTTCTGCTTGGCATTTAAAGTCCTTTGGGATGAGTTCCATTGTAGCCAACCAAAAAGCTTATCTCAAAGTAAGAAAAAAAATGTTCAAGAAAACTAATCTAAGCTTTCCTTTTAAAGAAAAAATCTTTTAAAATCCTGTTTTCAGGAGAATATTTCCCAGTTGACAGTACTGAAGAGCAAGAGGCTGAAGGAAAATTCCACAAAAGGCAACACACTGCATTGACCCAGGCAACATTTCAGCTCTGCCAAAGTCTTTAGAAAGCTCCTCTATTAATGCAGTGGGACTGATGTCCAAGATCTGTATTAGCTTTCTCACTGCCTGAGTTCCAGCCCCAGCCAGTATTAATCAGGAGGTCTGCACTGTGATAAATCTACATTAGCTAATTCAGATGAAAGCATCAACCCCCTTTTCTATGCAACCACACCTGATCATGGCTACACTTTGTCTTGAATACATCCCTGTTCTCACAAGCTAACAGATTACAAATAGCAGAAAAAAACAGAAGTGAAGGATTGGCAGTGGAACATTTTTCATATTCAGTATATTTTCCAGATATTTCTCCAAAAATGTGAATAATCTGCTTGGACAGAATGTTTCCCAGATAAAATGGTGAGCTCAGAAAATTTTTTGCAGTTGTATCATTAGTTCTTAAAACAGGAGGCAGGAGTTTAAATATCTCAAATCCAACAAATATTTTGACCTATTTTTATTGTTCAGTTTAAAAAGACAAACCATTAAAGTTAAAGTCTTCTTGGATTTGATTCTTTCTTTCAGAGCCCTTAATATACTGAAAAGACATTCACAAAGGTTATACTTATCTTCAAGGTAATTAAGTGAGCTACAGGAGAAAATTTCCCTCACTAATCACATTTTGTCATTAGAAAACCAGGAGCAGTGAGTGTTCAACAATGGAAATCAACAGAAATTAGAGAGGGGATTTGAGTCACGCAACCATTCCCAGTCCTGCTCCATGACACCTTTGACCCAGTCAAGGTGACAGGGAAAGGAAGAAGATTGAAGCAAAACTTTCTAATCCTTTTACAATACCTCAGAGCATCAATTTGGAGATTTCACCTGGGCTTGGAGGAGGCTACAGAGTGGGACTAGATCTTCGTTACTGAAGAATCTGCAGCCTTTATCTCCTGCAACCTACCTAGAAACTCCCCACTTGTTGCCCCACCATGACCCCTCCACTCTGCAAGCCAAAAAGCAAGTATCCCTTTCCCTGCCAATGAACAGTCATCCTTCTAGTTCACACAGCCTTCTGAGGTGACTTGGCTTCCATCATGGCTTCTCCCTTGCCTCCACATCACAAAAACCTGAGCAGCCCCTCTTCTCACCACACCAGTGAGCTCTGAAGCTGCCATGCTGGTGCCCTGCCTAACCCCAGCCCCAGAGGAAGAGTGTCCTAGAGAGCACAGGCTACTGTGAATATAAACTTCAGTGCCCTGCAGGGTACATCTACACATCAGCTGCTAACCTAGCAATACAGTTGGGTCCAAAATGCACAGATAATTTTGCCCTTAAAAATGTTCAAAATTTGGAAACCATGACCACTGCAGAGGAAGAGCTTCATGGTCGGACAGCACCTCCATCAACAGGTTCATCTTCTGCTCATCGAGCAAACAAGCAGAAGCACCACTCATCTAATGTTGAGCGCTATATTATCCATATAAGGGCTTGAGCAAAGCCCAGCGAAGGTATGAGGACCATCCAGCTGCATCTAACACACAACCTTCAAGCCACATGTAAAACCAGCCAGCTGAGCAAACACGTGGCAACTCGTGCCCTCAATTCTCCTTGCTCACTGACTTTCTAGCTTATTGAAGAAATAGAATCCTTCCCTATAAGGAAGTCTTGGTAGGTCTGGACAAGGAGTATCTCCTCTTGATGGTATGGGCCCAGAAAGTGCTGACATGAATCAAATTTACTGCTTGCCACTCCCTGCCACTCTCCAGCCTCCTAAAAATAGCCATCATAAGATGTCAATCAAGACATGGAGCCTCCTGTCACTTTGCCCTAAGAAAGCTAAAGAACTCGCCAAGGGGAGGGACCACTTCCTTCTGACACCTAATCCAAGCAATGCCGTCAGCACTGCCGGATAAATAAGGGGAAGAAAAGGCCAGGAAAGCAGGACCACTCTTGAGACCTCTCAGCTAAACCCTCCTGCCCGTCTGCTGCTCTTCTTTTCCAACTCTCAACCATGGTGGGTCCACTGGAAAGCTCATAGTTAGCAGCGAGCCAGTGTATTTTACATACGTAAATTGGGCTTCTCGCTCAAGTTAGTTCTAGGGGGGGAGGACAGTACAGAAGACAGTTTACGATTGCTTGGCTTGCCTCCTTAAACCTAAAGGACTATGCGAGGTTTTCCAGTTAGCCTCAAGTTCTATACCAGGCAACAGTAGATGTGCAGCTCCTGTAGCTTCAGATAGAAGGGTTACAACTTGCTAGTTCTGTCTGCTAAGCATTTTTTTTTTTTTTTTTTTTTGTAACTGGATGCAACCTGTTAAAGCAGCAAAGGAAAACAGTAACATTTCTGTATGAGAAAATACCATAGTTTAGTACTTTATGAAACAATGTACTGTCAAAAGCTAATTTGAAACACAAACTTTAAGGGATTGGTTTAATTGCTATGCTAGTGTAAAAAAAGCTGCTTGTTAAGCAATATTACTTCTAATGGTCTTAAAATGGGTCTATACTAAAACAGTAAATGACCTGATGGTACATTAATGACGTTTTTGTTAATTAAGAGACCGTAGATTTTTGCTTCTTCTAGACCCAATCCTGCCTTTCCCCGGGATGCAGATTTTAACAGAAACTTTAAGAACAGACTTGGTGATACATTTTTACAAGAGAATTTGCTAGTTCAGGTTACTATGGCCTAGTTACATTAGGCAGGACAGATGTGAGAGCGCTCAGCTACTTTGTGCTATTTGCTTTCTCTCAGTGCATTTTCAGCAGTACTAGTTCTCTTTTCTCTCTCTTTCTCTCTTCCCAACTGCAGTCCTTCACTCCTGACCAAATTAATGGTAAGTGAAATAAAAGATAAAGTTTAACAGGGGGCAGGAGGGGGAACATAATGGCTACCAAATACTAAATATTCACTAGTCTTAACAGCTGTTTTGCTATCCGCATTACTTCTGCACACCTGACAGGCCACATTTTTGCTGTTTTGGAAGATGATTCATGGATTGAGCTGAATGCTTTAGCAAACAAACAGGTTCTCCCCCAGCCCCCCCCTTCCTAAGCTATTTTTTGTGATTGATTTCCCTCCAACAGATCGAGTTCTCCAAGGAGCAACAGGATGGTAAGTTACAAGAGAGCTGATGTGTTTTACATGTATGTAGGTTCAGAGAGGAGCTACAGGCTCAGAAGTTTAACCTTTATGAAATGATGAGCTAGGACTTCAGCCGGTATAAGTCACCACACTCTTGACTTCAGAGGAGCAGCGCTGTCTTATGCTGAACAAGAATCTGACTGTAGATTTACATGTAATTTATGTGGGTGCTAATGTGCTGCCCAAGCTGAGGAGTTTATACCACGGTAGGAAGAGGAAATACGCTCGTGTTACCAGCTCTACCTACTGAACATTTTTCAGTTGTGCCCCTGTACTGGCCATTCACAAGGATGATGAAAATGTGTCTTGCATTTGAAAGTCTCAGGGGAACTAGGCAGATGAAGGACAACAGAGGGAGGGAGTGGGCTGAAAGCTTAACTTAGCTGCAGTAACACAGAAGATGCAAGAGGCTTACATGTCACTTTTGCCAGGAGGTGTTGTGGAAGGGGAGGAGCAAAGGCTGTTTTACTGTAAATGCATTCAAGAAGCATGGAAATAGTTAGCAAGTAAGTGACTTGTGTAAACTATTGCTTATAAACACAATAGTCTGGATATGCTTCAATTCTTGAGCGTCTTGCTGTATTCTCTGCTTCACGAGCCACCAGCAAGTTCCAAAGTTTTTTTTTCAATCTGTTAGAAAGATCCAATTAAAAATTCAGACATGAACAAAAATCCTCATTGAAGCTCTGGAAATTTAAGTTGGAGTATTTAAAACATCCTAAGAGGCGCATTTGGGCTATATTAAATAATGCAGTTTTTTTAAAATATGTCAAAAATTCAGTAGCAAATACAGTAGACTTCTCAATGTGAACAAAGTACTTAGAATGGAAGATACAATGAATTACTAGAAATCCAGAGAGATAGGAATAGCTAGAAGCAGGTCTTAAGAGAGTCCTAAACTTCCTGAACACCAGCCTGCTCTGGGTTACACCAAAGCCATAAGGAGAGGTATAGTGCAGTAAGTGAGACTGGAAACATTTCTCTTCACACACTCCAAACACTCATGGTCAAAGAAAATAATTTGGACTCTTCCTCACTTTTTAATTCTAAAGCTTTTACAAAAGGGTTGAGAGGGTTTATGGAAAAATGCCATCAATTCAAAGCTGCTGGCATGTATAACAAAGCAAAATATTTCTTTCAGCTTCCCTACATATTTCAGATCATCCAGCTGCTGTAATGCTGTGATGACTGAACAAAGCAGTGGAACAATTAAAATCTACTTGTCAGAAGGAGAATTTCCCAGGAACAGAGATGTCCTGCCCTGAGTAACTATTTCCATCCACACAGGCTGACACACCAGCAGCTGGCTAGTATCCTCCTCAGAGGGGGATTTTAGATGTGCTTATTCCAGAAAAGGTATAAACTAGATCTAGCTATATCTATGAGAAAACCCACAACCATAAAAAGAAAAACCCCACAGCAAAGATATATTGCAGTGAAACGCATGCCTGAGAGACAAAAATAAAAACAGGCATTTTCTCTGAGCTGGGTAGCAGTGTTCAGAACCCAGTGAACATAAAACTTCATGGGATTTACAAAACAGAGAAACTCTCCTGATGGCTTTGCTAATAGCAAAATGGCATTGTTTTATACCTTGCTCTGGCTAAATGTCATTAATGCATCAGATGAAAGATTGGATCATATGGTATAAATCACTACAGCTCTATCGACCTCAGCTGCTAGAGCAGGAGCTCATATCAAGTTGGTATATTGTAAGGGGAAGCTCTACACAGGCCCAGAAGGCCTTGATTTCATACCCTGCAATAAAAGCTGTAAGGGGAGAGGGTTAGCAGTAAAGGGCTATAGGTCTCTCACATCAGACAGTAAGAGCATTAGTTTCAGATGTATTAGATTACAGCCTAGCAGACTGACATCCTGTATCAGCAGTTTTACTGGGTGCCAGCAACTCCTCCACTAAGACAGTATATGGATGGCTAAAGCAAGAACCTAGACACCTCTGTCACATGTCCCCAGCACAAGATGAATGAAGACACAATCTGAAATTTTGTTTATTACTCCTAAATCTGCCCCAAGGCAAAAGAACATTCCACCTACACAAGCTGTGAAACACAAAGCCTGTCTCGCTGCTGGAAGCACATCACAGCCAAGGGAAAGACGTTTCACTTGGTTTACTTGGAGCTAAAACACAGCATCATCAGACACTGCTGTGCAGAAAAGATCAACAGCACAGTCCAAGATGCTCTTGATATATGAGGTTTGAAGATGGCTTTTTAGCTAGAACCTTGGCTTTTGCCTTCCCCCCCTTTTTTAAAAAATAAACCCCACATTTATTTATTGCAACAAATACTCTAAAAAACCTGAAAAATCTAGTAAGATGATTAACATTGAAGTTTGCAACAGAAGATGAAGACTGGAAATGCAATGAAGACAACTGTCTGTGCTGATTTTTGTAGGAGAAATGTCTGTACCCCAAGTCCTTGGTCAGCAGAAAAGGGTGAAATAAGTGAATGCTGATCACTTGGCTGCACTGAAAGAAGCAAAGTCTCGAAGTGTACACACTGGAAATGCACTGGAATAAGGCACCACACTAGTACTACCACTGGAAAAGCTGGATATTCATGCATCTGTAAGAAGCAGGGACAGACTGCAAAGGGCAGAGAAGAGAGGGAACAAACATGGGTAGAAATGTCATTGGAAGGCAATTTTAAGGGAAAACAGAAGTAGAAGCAATTGAAATCCACCTTCAAGTTTCCTATTAGTACTGTGTAGGTGTGATACTGGGATTGCAGGCAGGACTCATCAAAGCAGGCAGATGGTTTGTACTGCTAAGTACTTTGACAGAAGAGTCCCAGTCCTCCAGTGAGTTAAGGTGGAGTGGATAATAACGTTTTTGCCTTCTGTTGCTATGTCATGTAAAGAAACCTGTTCTTGAACGGCAATGTTTGTAGAAAGCTTATCTTTCCCCATGCTTGAAATAACTACAGGGTCAATCACAAAGCTATTGATGACTAATAGAGTCAGGAAAGCTATGAAAGGTAAATATAAAAGTTTAAAAATAGTGAAACCAAAATGTCAGAGGGGAGGAGTTTTTCTTGGGATCATGGGCCAAAGATTCCCCTGGCTAACTCCCCCGGAGTTGGTGGAACAGTGCCAGGAGACAACAGGCTCACGTCTCTGTCAATACAACTTCTCAATAGGGAGCTGCTTGGCTCAATTTAACTGTTGCTCTTCCCTTGCAGACTTCAAGGAAGCCTTCCTCCTCTTTGACAGGACTGGTGATGCCAAGATCACCCTGAGCCAGGTTGGCGACATCGTCCGGGCACTGGGGCAGAACCCTACAAATGCTGAGATCAACAAGATCCTGGGCAACCCCAGCAAAGAGGGTAAGTACCCTAACGTCTGTCACGGGCCCTTCTTGAGGCTGGGAAACTGTAATTAGTCAACATGAATAGTCACAGCAGGAGAGAGAAGAGCTTTTGCTTCAGTGGGGAACAAGGGGAACTCTGCAGCAACACTACATGGAATTTCTCCAGTTCCTTCTGAAGAGGATGATGGCGATGGGGGATACAGTGCTCAGAAAGAGGAAAACCTTCTCTTCAGGATATAGAGAACGCTCTGTAGGGACCATTTTGGTATCAGCTCGCTGTAGGTATAAGACACATACTGCTGCTCACGATCCATTTGTGCCCCAGCCCTTGCTGAGGAGCTGTAAGTCCATTTCTAACAGCTGATACTCAGCTCTTCAGGTCCTTCCAGTGCACGATCTCCTGCATAAGCCAAGACATGCCCTGGGACTGGAAACCCACTTGGATATTTCTGCTGACTGGGGTGGTCTATTCAAAGCTCCCACAAATCTGGGCATGCTGAGGCATCTGTTGGACATTTATTACAGCGGCAATTTTCTATTTCCTTTTCTCCACTCTTAGAGATAAAAGAAATGGTAATTGTAGTAACCTCCTTCTAACAATGACCTAGCAGCAGGTGATCCCTGATTTCAGTCATGCAGAACCATATTAAGATGGACTAAATTGTATCCAAACTCTCATGCCTGGTAAAGGCAGCTCTGAGGAATGATTAAGAAGACCCGAGTTAAGCATTAGCACTAGCAAGAAGCACTAACAAGAAGGTGAGACCATGACAGTACTTTAAGTGACTATTGCAATAACTGACAGTGATTTTGATATAGCTGGGTAGTAAAACAGTTACTGTAACATCTGTATATTCAAAAATATTTTTAATGTTTCCATCAATTATATTTTATCACTGCCCAGACAAAGGCTGCTCTTTGCAAAGGTCCAGGAAGAAAAAAAAAAAAAAAAACAAAAAAAACACTTTTATTTGGCAGCCTTGATCCAACAATAAACATTTGGGTAAGGCCTCACTGAGGACTACAACTTCTGGCTCATGAGAACAAAGGGGTTAGTTGCACTAAGCTTGTGAGTTCTTAAACCACCCCCATTGGACATTCCTATTTTTATTTAGTTTATTCTTTTGCAAATAATCTCTGCTACCACATCCAAGGGACCCCAAAGAGATCAGTAACATATCATCAACCTCAGGGGCTTGTCTAAGTCACAACACCCCACTCTGGTTACCTTTTCCCATTATTGGGGCTCAAGATTTCTGTTTTACTCTATTCTGTAGTTCCCCTACTCCCTAAGTCCTTTCAAAGATCAACTCACATAGCAAGTTTCATTTCTGAAAGAAAAATACAACATGCACATAAATGTATAAAATTATGTGAGAAGAGGGCTGGAGTAGGGATGTGAAAAATCAGATGTGGAAACTAATTCCCACAACAAGAGAGAATCCAGATTGTACAATGGAACTGCCAAATTCCAAGGCAAAGACTAGAATAAAGGATAGAAAGAGGTATGCAAATGGGGCGGGAGGCTCTCACATTTCAGGGCAAATATCCCAGAAGAACACACATAGAAGCGTCTAGCATGTAGCAATTGGTGCTTTCTTTCCAGAGTTGAATGCCAAGAAAATTACTTTTGAAGAGTTCCTGCCCATGTTGCAAGCAGCTGCTAACAACAAGGACCAGGGTACCTATGAAGACTTTGTTGAAGGTCTGCGTGTCTTTGACAAGGAAGGCAACGGCACAGTCATGGGGGCTGAACTCCGTCACGTACTGGCTACTCTGGGTAAGGGATGATCAGCCCTGTGAGCACTTCAAAAATTGCTGCTGTTTGAAGGTATGAGAGAGGGAGGAAAGATATTTTAACCAGTTTGGAGAGGTAGGGAGCTACATAGCCAGACAAGACTCTGGGTTTCCTAACTGGGAATCCACAAGGAAAGCAAACACAAAACTCAGTAGGAAACCCAAAGGAAAAGGTTTGGTTTATTACTTCTAAATTTGGGCTAGGTATTAATAGTGTCTGTTATTTGAGGAATAGAGAGAAAAACCTGTATGCCTCAGTTTTGTAACACACACGGGCAAAGGCAGAGGATTTGCTGCATAGTTTTACTCTGTAGGAATAACTAGAATCCCTGTGTCTATATGCATGTGCAGTACTTTTAAAGAAAGTTAAAATTAATAAAGCTCAGTTTATATGCAGGTCTTTCTGTTACTAACTCAGAAAATAAGGAAAGCCTTTGGAAAAGCTGTAGAGTTCAGACTCTGTTGTGTGTCTGTGGAAGAATTAACCGAGCTCTCTCCACTCTCCAGGTGAGAGGATGACAGAAGAGGAAGTAGAAGAACTCATGAAAGGTCAGGAAGACTCCAACGGCTGCATCAACTACGAGGGTAGGTGCAAGAGTTCAACACCCTGTCATCCTACATCTCTTCTTTCTCTCACAGAGTTTCATTGCAGTTACCTTTTAGCTTTAGAGGCAAATCAGACAAAGCTACAGCTGAGATAGGTTGAAAGGCTTATGCATGAAAACAACTGTTGCAGTATGCTGAGCCTGCAGTCACACCACTCGAGGCTGGATTCAGCCACAGCAGAGAAGGCTACCTCGGTTAGTGCCAGATCTCTAGACTCTCTGACTTTCTGTAGAGCGGTCGCAATGATTGGAACCAATCCTATAGCTAATGCTTAGACAAAGTGCTCTATTCGTCATACATTTAGTCTTAACACACTTAAGCAGGAAGACAATTTGATTTGTACATTAAACACTTAGAACTTTCTATCACATTGTTGGGTCAAATCTGATCAGGAACATGTGTTTTTAATGCCATCAGCTCCTGAACAGCTGTTATTTTAAACATCATTCCCCAAAGTAACATTTGCTGCTCCTTCTAACTAGCATATCTATTTTTCCACAGCATTTGTAAAGCACATCTTGTCTGTCTAAATGGACTTCCCCAGATACCAAATGGTATGTTCTTCTCATCTGCACACTTAATCTTGTCTGTTTGCTATGCTTAAAGGCTTCTGCATGCCCACAGCCAGATACAGGTTATGAAACCAATGTGACACTGTCTCCCCAATGATACAAATAGAACAAAATGAGACAGGTGTCCAAAAGCAAAGAAAAAAGGAGTGTGGATTCCTGGGTCTTGTTCACAGCTCTAACACTGATTGGAAACTGTATTTAGTAGATTTTCAAGCATACCCAAACTGTGAAAAGAAATGGTCAGTTTTTTCATGAGCATGGAAATGCTCAGGCTTAAATATCACCCTAGATCTCTGTTATACAAAATTAGAGTTTAAGCTATCCAAACTGACAGCCTGAGACATCACAGAAGCACACTGAGATTAAAAAAAAAAAAAAAAAAAAAAAAGGAAATCAAAGCAACACCTTCTGATAATTTGTAGATTTCAGTAAAGACTGAGTAGCCTGAATACTTGTGTGAACTATCGAGAACTGCTCTTCAAACAAAATAATAATCTGAAAAAGAATATTCTAATGGTCACGATCAATAGCCAAGAGGGCTTCAGAAGTACCTAATCATTTAGCAGTTCTACAAGTACAACAAAAACAACAAAAAATCCCACAACCTTGATATGCTGCTATTTTGTACAAAGAAAAACCCAACAGCTGTCTTTAAAATGCAAACATAAAATACTGGGGGGCTGTGGGCTTATTTGAACTGTTAGTTATTCTGTCCCAGGAAAGACACATTCCCAACTCCTGTATGAAACAACACATCAAAATAGAAATCAAGGGCTCAGTTTGCCATTTTGCAAGTGTTTCTTCAGCCAATGTTGACTCCAAGTTCAACTCTCCCATTCCTTCCCAGAACAAGTCAAATTCAGAAAGACCAGATGGCACTCAGGATTTGCCTGAAATTCCTGCTCAGTCTGTCACCATCAACATGGAAACTGCATAGAACTGGATGATGTGCCTCCATCCCCACCACTTTTTACCAGTGCATCCATAGGTCTCACCTCTGGGTCACTACACTTTCATTTAAAAAAACTGAACTTTCACCAAGGCAAGCTAGATGGGATAAACTGCTACCATCCAGGATCCATCCATCCCAAGCATCTCTTTCTATGTTGTTTGCATTGAAACAATGTAATCTTTCAGAAAAATAAAGCATCAATAAACCCCTGTGGTCACTTTGTGGCTATAAAGTCTTTTTTTTCCTCTAGAGTTGTTCAAACCCACTCAAAGCAGCACTCAGCACTTAATTTATTTTCTCTGTATACTGTATTTCATAAAATAAAGCTTTATTGGAAAAAAAAAAATGCAGACATCTCCAGGAGGTCACTCTACTTAATCTGAATGAAAAGTGTTTTCTCTGGGGCCTGGGAGAAGCAGTAATTAAAAAAATAATAATAATTTAAGAAAACCCCAAAACAAACAAAAAACCAAACTACCACCTACATCAGCAGTTGGAAATTTTTGGGAGCAGGAGACCTGGTAGCTGGTGTCAGAGTAGCTCCCAAGGTGGCACCTGCCCTGGTGCACCAGGCGAGGCCCAAAACCAGCCGGGGTGGCCCTGCTGTGGGATTGAGGGGTGTCACACAGAGTCACTCTTCCCAGCAAAACCTCCTCAGTAATGCTGCAACAGCAGATCCACAGCACTATTCGAAGGGATCCTAGCTACCACCTGTGTTTATAGCTTTCTGGACAGCTAGAAAAAGCAATCAGGAACATCGGCCACCCCGAAAGGCTCTGTATGTGGGAACAGGCCCTGGGGCCATCACTCCCTGGGCCACGGCAAGAGGAATCCCATTACCTCTTCTGCAGTGACGGTGGGAATAACCAGCTCTCAGGGATGTATTATTACCTGCACATCCCTGCCCTTCAACATACCTCCTCTCTCTTTTCCTTAAGTGTTCGTGAAACTGCCTTAATCCCCATCTGAGTGTCAGCTTGTTCTATTAAAATCCAACTTTGCCTTATTAAGTTACTATGCACGAAATGACCATAACTCAAGTGCCAACAGGTGCAGCAGGGCTCAGCGGGGGCAGCTGGCACCGGGATAAACCGCAGCCATCGAAACGGCAGCTGCCTCTTTTCTGAGGCTTCCCAAATAAATCCCATTTAAACCCTCACCATGCTGGTAGACAGGGCCAAATGAATCTCTGAATTATGCCCTGTCCAGAGACTTATGCCAGCAGGTAGCTTACTGGAGGCTGTGGTTGCTACATGCACAATGAGAAAAACCCTTGATAGAAAAAAATAAAAATACTAAAAAAAGGAAACTGTTATTTAACCTTATTCTATAGAGGCAATGAAAAAAAAAAAAAAAGTGTGAGATACATTAAAGCAAGTTATTGGCATGGACTCAGCCTGGAAGGCATTTCTCAAGGGACTGATAGACACCCTCCTTTTTCTCAACATACTGCCTATACACACATGCTCCATGCAGTTCCTATTTCTAAAAAACTGCCAATCTCAGTTGCTGGGAAAGCAAACAAGCAACAACCAAACCAACATTTCACCATATATGCTGTCAGCTTCCTTTTTACACTGCCTTGTCATACTGCATTGTCATGTAGTCACAGAACCAACCCAGTTCAAGGATGGATGCAGCCCTAAAGGAAAGGCTGATATTTCCATCATATTTTCCTTTCGGAAATAGCAAGTTTTATTAATTTCTAAAATATTTTGGGCCCAAGCCCAGATGACTAACAAAATGGGATGACTTCTCATCAGTACAGAAGTACAGATTTTTAAGCCACACATTTTTAAACACTCACATTCGTATTTTTGTTTAGAACAAAATGCCAGATTATGAGACACAACCAGCCTGACAGTATTTCTCTATACTCTAATTTAAAGGAATCAAGAGAAAGTTACCTACAATACTCTTACTCCTCAAAAATTAAAGCAGAAATATTTTTTTCAGACAAAACAGATAAAACCAAAGAGAATACTCTTTTCCCATTAAACTTAGACTGAGTCTCAAAGTCTTTCAAAGAGCTGAACAGGGAATGGATTTTTATGCTATCCAAAGGTTTTAGTAATTTTAAAACATTCCCACTCCAAATTCAGACAGAGACAAATATCTGAAAAAAATATTCATGTTCATATAAGGCAAAAACAGTTTAGGGTAATCTTAAATAATTCAGTAATTTATAAAGAATGGCAAACTCCTTACATACTAGCCTCTTCCAGCTAGTGATAGCTTCAATATAAATCTTATTTATTTATTTTGAAAATGTAGAAACAAGATTTTTTGGAAATTTACTGACATGGGTTTTTTGAGAAACATACCAAACCCAGATCTCTCTCTTGGTAGCTTTAATTCCATCAATTAATCCCATCCAAAAGATACCCAACCTGAAAGCACAGTTTGGAAATGCCTAAACAGCTCCAGTGCCTCATCTGTAGGAGAGCAGGGAAACCTCCTACTTTGCCTCAAAACCATTTAAAAGTTGAACCTGTTTCAACCTACTGCCTCCATACTAGTAACACAAGCATCACTCAGAGCTCTGATCCTGAGCAATGCTCCTCAAAAAAGCCTGCTGCTTCTTACATTTTTGGTTCACCTAAGGAAAGAAATAGACCACACAAGAAGTACCACTGCACTCCCATACAGCACACGATGCACCACGACCAAGCTCCTCCTTTACCCGAAGGGACTGAAGACCCCAGCAGCTGGGGAAGGCTGCCCTGCATCTGCTCAGGCTCTGAATAGAAAAAGTAATTCTCAGTCCCTGTCATCCGACACCTCTTGCTATCCTTACATTTGCTTTGTATTTTAAATAGAACACTGTTAATGAACATACTTTCCATTACTCAATGCCATTGACAGTTTAGCTCCTCAGGAGCAGGGCTAAATCCCCAAAGAAAGGTCAAGCTGCAAAACACTAGTCCTTGGTATGCAGCACCAGACACTGTGACCAGCACCGTGGAGCAGGTACCCTACAAAACCAGGGTGGAAAGGTCAGAACAATCGAGGAGAGGTGGTCACCAAGCCCAAGAATGTAATTCTGCTCTTGACACAGGCTGTATTCACTGAGAGTGAGGTACCATCACACACAGGAGCAAAGACGTCTCCATAGCTGTTTCTGCCAGGCCAGGGATGGCTGAGAAGTCCCTCAAGGAGCAGGATTCATATGCACTGGGCAGGATGGATTTCAGACAGCAGGGGACTGCAAGAGGAGCCATGCCCCTCTGTCTAGCACCGCTTGAGTGTCCGGATCCTCAGCTAGGAAAAGGCAGAGGCTGTTCTGTGCTACGCACGGTGCTTTGCTTTGGAGATATCCCAAACACAAATGGGCTTGCAGAGCTGTCCACAGTATTAACACCAACCAAAGAGGTGGCCAGCTCCCTGTCCCCACTGCCCCACTCACATTACAGGTGCTTTCCTCTTGCATGCAGGAGTTGTGTTAAAAACATGGACAGTGAGCTCTTAAAAGGAACAACTGTTTCTATACTCCAACAATGTTGGTACAGTTCTGTGCAGAAACAAAGACCAGACAGACAGAAAGGGGCATTTATCCAGAGCAATGAAGCGTAGCAGTCAGGCATGCCTGATGCATCAGGAGTTACGTGTTGGTCTTGCAGCACCTGAGTGTTGTACACAGTGTGCTCCACCCACTGCCCCAAGCTCATGTGGACAAAGGTTGTTCAGGCATGGCTCCTCACAACCCTCTCGGTGTAACTTTCTTTTCTCACTCCCAAGGGCCACTAGACACCGGTCATTTGTCCCTTCCACCTACAGACTAAGAAATCAAGGAAGAACAACAACAGCTGTGCCACTCTTCTCTAGAGCAAGAAGGAATGGAAAGTGCACTAATTGACCCTAACACTGCAGGAGCCAGTGTATATACTCACTGCCACCTCACAGCATCAGCCCAAGGCGCTGGAGTTTTGCCAGCTATTTGGAGACATCTCCGACACTTTTACACAACAGCAATATGTGATTATTTCCTTCTACTGAGGCGTCTGACACCGCTATATAACATCACCTGGGTCCTTCACACAGATCTGCTAACCCTGATTCTCATGCCGTGATGGCAAACATGTCCTCTTCCTGGCAGGCAAACTTGGCTGCGCATATCACCAAGCCCTCTCAGCATTCATACTCATCTTCTCTGCATTAGTACCAAGGTATTAAAAAGCCACAGTACGTACAACACTCCTGTCTGAACACACTCCACAAACGTAACCTTTCCAGTAATGTAAGCTTGCTTCCACACCAAATATTTTTTCTTTTTCACATAGCTCCCCTCCCATGGTTTTTCATGCTATTATTACAAGAGCAATTGTTCCACTTCAGCAGGTTTTCAAGCAAGTCTCGGGCTTTAAACCTGACACATTCAGTCTTCTTCCAAGTACTATCTTACTGTCCATGCAGTCCTGATGCAGCTTTAACCTACAGCCTTCTTATGAGGGGGAGGCTGAATTCTATAGGGATACAAGGAAGTGCTCAAATGTGTAATGAAAAAAAAGGTGCTTTCTTAGTAACCTATTATTTCTCATTTATTTTATAATGAAAAACCGCAATACTGTCTCATTTACCCAGGCACTTACATTTATTTAGAAATGAAGTCAGAAATGTTGCTGAAAATATACAATTTCACTCTCACAGATACCTTCTAGATTAACTGGCACAGTACATGTAAGACCACAGTTTATTAGAGCATTAAACTGAACTCTCCATTACCAAAATCTATGGTTTGGGACGATGGTATGGACTAGTTCATAAACATTTAATTTCTCCACTAATGTCACAATAGTGGGTAGCAGCACTCCTAAATCAAACTTTGTTGTAAAAGAAAGGCTATTGCCAATCCTCTGGAAAGGCCTTGCACTAAGAAATGAATGAGGGAGATTGATAAAAGCAATAAAAATGCATGTGTGTATTTCCCAGCAGCATGAAAAATTATTTCAAGAGGAATTGTTAACGCTGGTTAACAGAAACAGGAATGATAATTATTATTTGCCATTATACTTTTAAACAAATTAATTTTTACTGGGTCTTCATAGTTCACATAGACTGCTTATTTCCTTAAGGGTGTACAGTATTCTGCTGGATGAAAAGCATTTAGGCACAGAGAAATGTCACAGGGCAAACTGCAGCCAATGGCATGACTCCAAGGGAATTCAGCTCCTGCCCAACTTCACAAACATCTGCTGAAGCTCACTTGACCCGTTCCTGGTCTCATGAGTGAAACTGGGCAATGAGGAGCACATTAAGAGAGGGACCAGGACAGGTGGACAGCACAAAGTCTTGAGGAAGCCAATGACAAAAGCAGCACCTCACAGTGGCTCCTCAGTTATGTTCTCTACAGTCATCTGGAATATTTCTCCTTGGTGCACTGCTCTCTGTGATGACCTTTTCCTTTCTCACCTCCCAGCTGTATGCCAGGCAGCAAAAGCGACAGACCGCTGTGCCTCTGGTCTACATCAGAGGCACATAGGTTTGCACAATTTCCAACCTCTTTTAAGCATACCTAGCAGGACAGTGCTATGTAGTACAGGTCACACCCACTTTCCATGAAGGCAGATGCTTAAGAGAATCAGAAGTGAAAAGGAGTGCCTAACCCTGCTTCTACTTTGCCAGGTCCGGCCACACTTGAGGTTATTTTTCCAGGGCTCTGCTACAAGGACCAAGAAATCACAAGTGAATCTAAACATCACATAGAATAAGAAAAGTAAAAGTCTCTCTCATGGTTGCCACAAAACTTGTGAAGCAGGCTTAGAAGTGAAAAGGTGAAATAACAAAGCACCTATAATTTGTTACATTTGGGGAAAAAACGAGTCTCATGTATTTAAGCCATTCACATCTGGGGGCTTTTGGACTTGAAACTTGATTCACATTTCATGTAGATTTGCAGTTGGGAGCCACAGAATGCTTGCAATGTGGGGAAGGAACCTTGTGATAAGACCAATTAATAAAAAAAAAGTTCCTTTTCAGAATAAAATTATTATTTAATTCAAAGCCCTTTCTGGAACTGGCACAGTTGCATGAGTTTTTGTTTAAAAATCTCTATGGCATAGCCACACTTAACTTTTCACAACAGGATGTAAAGAAAGAGAAAATAACTGAAGAAACCCTGCAGTCAGGTATACTCTGTAGGAAGGTTAGTATAGCACCACAAAAGTTAAACTTTATTATCACAAAAACCCCTAACAGAGGTCTCCTTTATGTTGCATCCTCTGCATATGCTTCAAAGAAGCATGACAGTGATCATCTCTGCCCACAGCTACAGTGAGGATGGTGGTATTTAGTTTCCTACAGCCTAGCTAATTAGATCGTCATAACATAACCCTCATCCACCCTGCAGTAAGTTTAGCACGTCTGGAGACACCACATAGTATTAGATGTTTGGAGAGAGTGCCTGAGAGTCAGTTTTAAAGCCTTACAAGAAATTATGACAGAATAAGGCCTTAAAATAGCTACTGAAAAAGCAATTGTCATCTACTTCATCATTGAAGTGCATAATAGTGTAGAGATCCACTTCACAAAGTAAGCAAACAAAGTTTCTAAATTGTTTTCCAGAGTTCCTGGTACTCAGGACTCATAAAAGGTCTCTTTTCTCTGCAGGGAAGCTCCTTTTTCCAGGCTTTCAGCCGCTATTACCTAAGCTCTTTTCCAGGGCTCAAGCAAACACATGCTCTGCTGAATCCCAAAAGCTCTGGCAAAAATAAGAGAAAGCTACAACTCCTTCCAGGTAAGAGGGATTGCTTCCTATACTCTTGTTACAGAAGATGTGCATATTCTAAACTGGGTATCATTCAAGGAACAACATGAAGACTGTGTACATTAACATGCCATGGACACCTGGTACCCCAGGGGAAATAGGGGATTGGCATTTTATGCTCACTCATTTGGCTATTACACTCCTCAGCTCTACCAATTCAGAAGCATGAAAACAAAATAAATTTGCTCTTTTATCTTTCCAAATATCAGCTCTCCAGACTGCTTGCTCAGGAAGGCATTTTCTTGGTTCTTTTAGACAAAAATGGATCCAGTTTTATACTTCATGCTATACTGAATGCTACCATTTTTCAAGTTGTTCCCCTCCATGCAAATAACAGTGCTTATTAACTGCCTCTTTAGTTTAAAAAGTGGTTTCAGTTCAGAGTTTCTCATCTGTAACATTCATATACACCTAAGAAGCCAAGTTAGTTTTTAGAAGACGACAAAGAAAACACCTCTGCCTTTACTGAACTTACAAGGTTTCCTCTGGTCTGTTCCTTAGTCATCCAGGAACGTATCTGATCGTCTGGGCAAGGGTTGTTATTACTGTATCTCCTGCACATCCCTGATGGAATAAAAAACAGCAATTAGTTGCACTCGTATAGGCCACATCACACATAGCAAGAACATATTTTCAGAAGAGCAGGAGTTACCTACCTTCTTGGCAAGTTTGCTAAGGTTGTGAAACAAGCTATGCAAGGAAGATAAGCCAGTATCTACACAAGCTTTGGAATACAGCCCTACAATTATAAGTCAACCTTGCTAATCACCACAGTAGTGGTGACACCATCCCAGCACACCTTTCTATATCCTCTGAGCTCAACACTTACACCTGTGCAAGGGTGGTGCTCAGCTATTTCAAGTTCATGAAAGCAGCAAAGCATCTATTAAAGAAATCCCTCTTTCCTCATTGCAGATTAAACCCATTACATTAATGTGCTCAGTTCAGTAGTAACTTCCATCACACCATTTCTGCCAAATTTGGTGCTACTCTTTTACATACAGACCAATTCTCTCCCAGCCCCTTGCTAAACTAGGAATAAGGAAACTTACTTTTCTATTTGCCTGGACTAATAGGTACAGACATGGCTGATCAACAGATCCTGGTCTCAGTGTCTAACACAATTAGCACAAAGCATGGAAATGAGTTCATGCCACAAGCTGAAACCAAGACCTCTCAAGCTCCTTTCATGACACCAACTCTAAATTGGTGAGAATGTTTGTGGCTAATGGCTGAGTTAGGCTGGATTTCAGCTGAAGACCTGTGGAGGAAATGCTGAGTACCTCATTAGAGCTACTGTATCCAAACCCCCACTGACTGTGAAATTATATACATGTATTCTGCAAATTAAAAAAACTATGTTAAAAGAGCAGGAAAGCCCAGAATTTAGGATTCGGAAACCTTAGCATCAAAGTTACTTGGCACTTAAAAAGTAGTTCATGAGGGCTGATCTCAGTGTTATCGTTATCATTTGAGCTCTGTTAAACCAGCCAAATGGAGCAGCTTTCTCACAAATACCAAACAAAAAACTAACATGAAGTCTGAAACCATAAGCATCAATATTGCTTGAACAGAGACACTCTAAAATACGATTGGAAGTGCTTATTGCCACCACATGGGATGCCACTTATTTTGATTCTGATGTAATAACAAGTACAGAAATCCACTTGCATCCTCATACAAATATAATACTTATTACACACACAGGGAGTAGCCCTGTTTTGAGAGATGATGCCATATTTGCACAGCCCTGTTTCACACAATACTTTCAACCTTTAGCAATACCTTAAATATATTAAGGTCTGCTGTGTTCAGTGAATACCTTTTTGTACCTTTTATATACACAATCTGCTGCTCTGATCTATATTACTTGAAAATTAAGTGCATTTTTAATAGTCTGCAGCTGACTTATGTAGGACAACAGCCCTGATGAAGAGACAAACCGAGTAGTTGAAGTTTCCTTCCTTGGCACCAGGCTTTAATTCTTCCTACAGAGGAAACAAGGACTTGAGTTTGCAACTTCCATCTTCACTGGAGTGCTCCCCAAAAGAGTGGCTCTTCCGGAGTTTTGGTAGAAGTGATTTTGAAATAATTTACTGAGCAACTTATACAGTCCTGCTCCAAATCAGTCCTGCCACATGCTGAAAACTGCTGGCAGCTATCTAACTAACAGAAAAAGATGTGCCAGCACAGACTTCAGGCCAGCACCCTAGATTGGCAACCCTTTTAAAACATGATAGTTTGAAGTTTTGTGCTAAAAGACCTGGGGAAAACAAAACCTTGTTCCATGGGGAGAGATCACCTGCCACCATCATCTACAGGCCAGTCATGTTCTCAGCTCATGAGACTCACCCACTTGACTCCCACATCCCTCTCCCTGCCTCGCACGCAGGTTTTGGAGGGTTGTGGCATTTCCCTGGTGCCCCAAGGCACCCGCTGAAGGAGCTGGCTCTCCTGGTAGCTGTGTGCCTGTATGCCACGTGTCATCAGAGAGCGAGAGCACAACTGGGGTGCTCTGCCGAGACGGAGGAGTGAGAGCTTGCTACCAGGGGCCCATGCCCTGAGGAGGCCCACGCTTCAGCTGTAGCCCATCTCTCTCTGTCACATCATCATGCACCCACATGGCTAACACTGTGTGACCCCATGCAAAGGCACACTAAGGACGGTCACATATCAAGGGAGAAGTAAGATGAGACCTCTGCATCTTATTCCAGCTTGCCCTGCACTATAATGCCAACATAAAAATGTTGGACGAAGAACATGCAGGTCCCCCAATGGGCAGACGTGCTAAATTGGCACCTGGGTTCTTCTTGAAAGAAGACAGCACATAAGCTTTAAATAACCTACTCAGAAACCAAACCTCTAGGCTATTCATATCAGACATGAATAGTTGGACACAGTCTTTGCAACACAGACTGAAAGTCTAAAAAGGGGATAAAGTGCTTTGTGAGAAGGGTCAGTGCTGGCCCTTTTTGCGTTCTCCAAACTTCTGGTCAAATCCTGCAGCTTGGCTTTACAGACAGTATCACCATCACATATATCAAGACAGGGGAATACACATAACCACAGTTTTTTTAACAGGAGTCTCTATTACCCAAATACATAGCCAGCCATCTGGCAGAAACCACCTTCAGGGCTTGTACGTGGTGTTTACCAGCTGTCAGAGACTCTCTTTTGAATGATTTATCACCCAATAAGAACATACCTATAAGCAGTTCTTCCACTTCAGATCTGTACCATGGATATCAATATTTAAAAGCCAAGCACATGCCAATGGCACAGGAAAAGCACAATCCCAAACTGGAAACAGCAACCAGAAGGAGGCCAACAATGCATTTGCACTCTATGCCCTGCTGCAGTATTTATTTCTACTCTTCTGCAAGCACATGCAAACAAACAAACAAACAAAACCCATCGTTCTTAATGTCCAATTTTTACAACCACCCCTCTTCCCAAAAAACTTGGTATGGAAAATGTCAGTCTTTTTGCCTTTGCCTGTTTGAGGCATTTCCTGATCCCAGGAACTGATACTTGAAACCTGGACAAAGTTTGCTTTTCTGTGGCTTAGGGCAGGATCTAGCAACACTCAGCTCCCTCATCACTTTACCCTGTGTGTGGGTGATGGGATGTGTCCTGCCAGTTCTTCTTGACACAACAAAGCTGCCAAGACTGTAAACTGGGTGACCACGGCATCCCCAGGAATGCAAAGCTCCCTGTCAGACTCCTGCCTGCTAACAGACCCGAGACCAAGGTGCTGGGCTGACCCTGGGCCCTATGCCAACCCAAGGAGGGCCCTCTCTAGGAGGCTCTACCTGACCGGACCTAGTAGGCATGTCCAAATCTTACCTCTGGGCACCTAGATTCAGGAATTCCCCCCAAACCCCAGTTTACTTCTTTCCTCTCAACCGCCCCTGCCTGCTTCCCTCCTGCCTACTCTGATATCATATGAGATCAGACTCCCAAGCGAAAAAATAGTACAAGTTTTCAGGCTGCAACTGATTTTGTAGCGTGGGTGCTTCTGGCTGCAAGTACAGACACAGAGACAGCTCTCAGCATGGACTAGTATGTTACACTGAAAACACATACACCCTTGGACAGGCAAGATTCCTTTCAGGCAGGCCCATCTATAGGAATATCTATTCCTGTAGTGCCATCTTCTGGCTTAGGGTGTATGAACACTGTAGCTGAAAATGGGGCTGATCAAAAGATTTTTATATGTTAAAAAACATTGCAACGTGTTTACACTATGGATCGATATGGAGAAACAACCAAACCACAGGAATTCTCTCAACGGATTATGTACAGTTCATCTCCCAATAAATGATTAGTCTTAAAATTATTATTTTTTTTTAGATTTTTACTCATATACCCTGCTACTATCTGCTTTGTGTTTTGAGCCATTACAATATCACTTTTCAGCTTTCGTTTTATTTCTCAACAAACATCAAGGCTCAAAACTCACTTTTTGCTTACCATTTTTGTGCCATCTCATGACTCCCTGAGGCAACGCCTGGAGGTTCCCCAACACCGATTGGGGAGTGAAGAAAGCAGACAAAATCCCACTGATGGGGACTGTGCATTGTTTTAACCCGATCCTCATCACAATGACGACTGGTAACGTTTATTTCCTAGTCTTTGTATTTCAGGGGGGTTGTTGGTAAAGGAAGCAGGTGCTCCTGTCTCGGTGAAAAAAGCCCATTTACAGCTCAAAACTTTCCCAAATGCTTGACTCGACTTGGGAGAGCATTATCTGTGCCCCACGCTGCTGGGCGACCACAGGAGCTGAAGGGAGGAAGAACTACAGGCAGGCTGTTAAATCTTTATCCTCTCCCCTAGCTCCAGGGGTTTTCTCCTCCTGAAAGTAATGTTCTCTCCATCCTTTGGAAAGCCCCTGCACGTCATCATCATAAACCACCTTCCCCCGGGAAGCAGCCCTCCCCCACAAAAAAAAAAAAAAAACAAAACAAAACAAAACAACCCCGAACCCATCAACAGAGTGCTAAAATGTGTGCAGGTTCCTCAAACTAAAACCCCTCGACGCCGGGAGGCCGTGGGGTAGTTTTCTCTCGGGGAGCGGCAGAGACAGACAAAACGGACCCTGAGGGCGCTGCCGGGCCCGGCGCTGCCCTCCCCCCGCGCACCCCCTGGGGCGGCCCGGAGGGGAGGGGAATGCCGGTTCCCACCCCTTAATTCGGTCCCTCAGCAGGGGTGGCGGCGCGCCAGTACCCCCAAAAGCCTCCCAGCCCACGCGGGGAGGGGCGATAGCCCCGGGCCTGAGGGGACGACCCCGCGGCAAAGAGGGGAGCGGCTCCCGCCCCGCACAGTCACACCACCAGCCCCACGGAGCCCATCGCCGCCTTCGCCCCGGCTGCCACCGCACCCTCACCCTCCCCGAGCGCGCCCGAGTCGCCTTTGTTCTCGCTCCGCAATGGGGTTTCAAAACGCCATGAGAAACGTTAAGAATAATACAGGCGTTCCCCCGTAACCCTGTTGTAAGACCAGCTGTATTAGAAGGGATTTGTGACCGTGGGAAGGCGGGAGCGCGGGTGACTACAGGGGTGCGTGTTGCGAGAGAGGCGCTGGGCAGCAGAAACCCTCCCACTCGCCGCACAAGGCGAGGAAACTAGCGACGCTGTCGGAACCGAGAAGCCGCCGCTAGACTACCCAAGAGGAAAAAAAATAACGAGCTAATAATAACGCCACCAACGCGGCGGGACCCACACCAGCCTCCGCCTGCCGCCCCCGCAGCAGGTTTTAATGGCGGCGCGGCCCGGCCCCGCCCCGCCCCGCCCCGCCCTCTCCTCTCCCGGCCCGTCCTGTCCCGCCGCCGCGCAAAATGGCGGTGCGGTTGTTTCGCCTGCGCGGGTGGCTGCGGGCTGCCGGCTCTCGGCTTTTTTCTGCCCAGGCCAGGTTAGCGGGGCGTAGGGCTGGCGCCGGGGGGCGTCGGGGTAGAGGCGGGGGGGAGACCCAGGCGCCTGTTTGGGGGCCCCCCGCCGCGGCGCTCCGTGAGGGTGGGCGGGCGTGTGTATTTGCCCGCCTGCGTGGGGGCCTACGCGTTGGTGGGGTCGTACGTGCTGTGTGTAGATGCGTATATGCGTACCTCTATACGGCCGTGTATATGCGGCGGGCGTTCGCACCGCTGTACATACTCGGAGGGGGATGGATCTGCGCTCTGCATAGGTGTGGCGGGAAGGTTATAGGCACAGGCGTGCGTGTTTATGCGTGCACCTGTGCCCGCGCCGCAGGAGGCAGCGGGGGGCGTGGGGGAGCAGCTGGTGCCCGAGCAGGTCTTGGAGCCCCCCCCGCCTTCCTCAAAAAAAACCCCCAAAACAACCGCCGTGGGGTTGCGGCCTGGGCCCGGCGGGCCTGGGAGCCCCCGGTGCATCCCCGTGACGGGGCTGACCTTTGCTCCACTTGCCAGCCGCGGTTGGGGATGCCAAGTCCTGTGGTGGCAGCAGGTGATGGGCCGGACGCGTCCTTGCCCACACGCCCCGGTCACCCGTGGGCCCGCGGCCGCAGGACGCTCGGGGAAGGGGGTTTGGGGGGAGTGGAAACTCAGGAGCGTGCTGACACCTCCTCGGGCCTACAAGTTGCGTCTCCTAGGGCTGTGGTTGTTGTGAAAGAGCAGCTTGGCTGTTCCCTGTGGGCCACGGGGGCTCTGAGCAGCAGTTAAGCAGAAGGGCGGTCTTAAATAAAGCTCAGTATAATCTTAAACAACTTTAAAAGTAAGATGGAGCTTTTGGGAGAGTCACTGTGTGCTTAGCACAAGAAGCCAATGTTTGAGGATACAAAATGCTGAACAAGCAAGTTGCAGTAGCCTGTTTCTTCCAAATAACACTACAAGTACATACAGAGTCTGTGTTTCAGGGGCGTTTAATCCTTTGCACCAGGAAGAGTGTGAGTAACTTCATGGGGCAGTACATCAAGACCTTCGTCTCAGCAATGGCACAAGTAGGTGTGGGCTCAGCAGAGCCCTGTGAGGCTACACAGTTACTGTGCTATGCTGGGAACTGGTGCTGAGGAACTGAGGAGAGATGAACAAGTTTGAGAAAGAAACAGCAAGTGACTTTTCTGTTTAATATAGCTCCGGTCTGTATTTATAATTTCTGATGTTTTGTGGCAGTAAAATAAAAGCAAGTGAAAGTACCCAATGCACAAATATAAGAAGCAAATTTTCATTTCAGCCCTAAAGTACTATGTCATCCTTGACATTCTAAACCCCTCCAAAAGCATTAAACCCTTCCTTGTTGTTTTATAATTATCCTTTCCATGCGTGGTTTCAACTACTGACATTTACTACCGTTTCAGTTTTTTTTTGTTAAAGCGTTTTTTGTACCGTTTTTTTTTTTGTTAAAGAAGCATTTTATTTTTACATATGTTTTTATTAGAATTTTGGGAGGAGTAGCCTTCCTGTACAACAAAAATTCTGGAAGTTAGGAAGTATTACATTAAAGGTTAGAACTACGCAGATATATGTGACAATGCGGGGTATAATGCAGCTCTTGGAGCATGCAAACCATGTTGTACTTGCTTTTATTTTGAGTATGTGAATTTTCAGTGTCATGGGTTTGCAATTTTGGGCCTTTTGGGGGGGCATGTTCAGAATGAACAAAACTCACAAAAAACTTTCCTTGTTCAAAAAGTTATACCCTCAGTTTAAGTTGAGCTGAATTGCATTTTGGAGATTGTATGGCAGGGGGAGAAGGCAGTGATAATTTTTAGTATCTCTAATGAACAGAAACTTTATCCTCTTACCTATGTATGTATTATTATTGTTTGTAATTTATTTGAATTGTTAAGGACAAACCATTCTTGCTTCACCTCCTCTCACAGCCCAGTGAAGTACAGTGTATGCTAGTCTTTGCATTTATGGTGGGTATCCTTTGCACCTAATGGCATGCTAGACTTGGGGTTTGAACTATGTTTAACAACACAGGTGTTTCCTTTCTTTTAAAAGGGTTATGTAAATGGGGGTGCCTGTGTCCTAACAAATACTTTCACTTGCTTTTTTCAGTCCTCTGCAAACTGAACAGCATGGCACAAAGCGCCCAGAGCCATCTTCTGCTAAGAGTTTGATTGATATAGGCACTCGGAGGATCTTCTCATCAGATCATGATATCTTCAGGGAAAGTGCCAGAAAGTTTTTTCAGGAAGAAGTACTGCCTTTTCACGCAGAGTAAGATACCTCTAAAACATTCTGGTTTGCCAAATAATATGTATTTTTCCCCAAAAATGCTTTCTGGGCTTTTACCGTTAATATAACAGGATAAACAGGATATTTGCTTTCATTTACAAGCTTTCTATTTCAAACTTACTCAATTAAAACAAGCTTGCCTATGAAAATCATATGTGAAAAAAAAAATCGCACATAATCAAAATTCACTGCGTTCTTTGAGCGTCAGTGTAGGCAATCTGGTATCCTCGTTTTAGGCCTATGAACAGACAAATGGCAGTTTGCAGTGTTGCAGCAAAAGTGCCCCTGCTTGTTAGTATTAGCTCTGACACCAGTGTCTTCAGGGTAGAGTTAAGGGAGACAAATGTTCCCACACTTTTGTACTGCTGTCATCCAAAAAAAGCATTGACATCGTGTCTGGGTTACATTGCAGTAGATTTTGCCCATACAGTACACATAGAATGGTAAGCTGGTTTAGGTATTACCGAGAAACTTGCATAAAATATCTTTTTTGCTTCTGTGGAAATATGTGTGATCTTCTGCACAGAGTAGAAGTGTCGCACTTCCATTGAGCTAGAGCTGGAGGATCGTTTTCACCCTTTTTAGCTATATCTGATCACATTATTGTTGGGGAAAAGAAAATAAATGAACCCAGAACGTGTTTTTGAACAGAAAGCGTTAAGTTGCGGTAGTGTGTTAAGAAATTTTTACTTTACTTGCAAAACATTCCTGTGAAAACAACGGGGGGTAGTGAAGGACTTTATTCTTGAATCATGCTGCTTAGATGAGTTTCCTGATGCGGTTCACAGTGTGTATCCACAAACAGTTGAGATGGCACAATTGAGTGGGTGGGGTGTTGTGGCTCTGGGGCAGAAATGAACAGCAGGAGGCAATGGAAACCGCTTATGTCAGAGTTGTTGCTAACTATTTTTTTTCATCTTCAAACCATGACCTCAAAGTAATATGCTTTTCCACTGTACGATCATATTCTGTCCACAAATCCAGATGTTTTCTCTCTTTTATTAGAATGACTTCTAGTGTAGGTTTGTGAACAGGTACTGGCTCTGCTCCAGGTTACAGAAGATCCTGTTTGCTAGCTTGCTGACACAACGATTTCCTAGAGAGACTGGAACAAGTTGGACTTGTGTTCTTGCATCACTTCAGTGACCTATGAACCATTATGTTCTCACACCTTTCAAGTAAACAAGGAGACGTCAGGCATAGTATATTAATCAGCTGGGCTGATGTGAAGAGACAAGTGTGGCATCAGTGAGTTGCAGTTGTGGATTATTGTGAGGAGGAGAAGCTTTGGCGGTGGGTGAAGCAGAGACAGGAATGGCCCTGAAAGTGAGGGAGGGAGAAAAGCAAAGATGGTCATGAGAGAGATTTGTTTAAGATTTCCAGGGTAGGAGTGTCTCTGATATAATCTGTCTACCATATAATTTTAAAATTGTGATTAATTTTTTTTTTAAAAGAAACATTATAAAAAAAAAAAAAGCTGTACGGTGCCATTAATGGCCATGCAACTTGCTACTGAGTTGGCAAATTCCATAAAGAGGCGCTATTTTTCCAAGAGTAAGTGATTCCTGTGGTGTTAAAGTCTGCAAACTGTAAGCAGATAAGCCTCAACTACCTATTTACAAACCTGAAACCACCTTAAAGCAGTAATTTAACAAGATACTGTACTGACTTGTAATAAGCGTACGGGGACCAATTTTTATATAAAAATTTACTAATGTGTTAACTCTTATAAAGTATTTCTTATTGGTAGAATTGAAGTCTTGATGTGTTATACCCCTTTTGTATGTGGGGAGAATGGAATGTCAGGAAATTAAAGACCTGCTTGTAATTATACAGATGGTTGTGGCTAAATCTCCTAAATCCTGGTCTGGTACTCAGACCAATAGGCAGCACTGCCTTTCATAACAAGGCTTAAGGAGATGTCAGGGTATGTGTTGGAAGCAGGAGTTTAAACGTGTTACGTAGTTGGTGCCCCTGTAATGCCAGTAGTATCTGTTGACTTGAAGAATAGATAACCTCTTATTAAGTCACAGCTTCTCAGCTGGGAAATACAGTGGTCTTTGTACCCCACACACTGTGTTGAGGAGACTGAAATTCTCTTTCTGTGCATTGAACCCTGGCTGCAGGTGCTCTAGCCTGAAGCAGCAGCCATCACAAACGAACTAGCACATGGGGGATTCAGTGCATGACTCTGTTCTTGTGTTCATTTTGCAGATGGGAGAAGGATGGCCAGGTGAGCCGGGAGCTCTGGGAAAAGGCTGGACAGCAGGGTTTGCTTGGTGTTGCTATCTCTGAAAAACATGGAGGCATCGGAGCGGACATTCTCTCTTCAGCTGTGGTCTGGGAGGAGCAGTAAGTATTAGATGCTTCAGGGAGAATTTCAGTGATACTATCAAGAGACTGTATGTTTTTTCCATAAGATGTTCTCATTGTGGAATATGTTTGCTTACAGAAAATGGTGTTAACTTTTTAATGAAAACAGTTGTTCAGATACATGTAAATCCCTCCTGTTTTAAGTATTCCAGATGATTGTTTAAGCAACAAATGTCATTGTGCTTCACTGTTAGGACACTGTGACTGAGGGAAGCATTTTAGTTAGTCTGGTAAGTTATGCACTCTTTTGTCTGTGAAAGTACAATCTATAAATAACAAGTGCCACAAACTCAGATTATGTCCGAGACTTCTGTGTGGTGGGGCTTTCTTCATTGTTGGGTCTATTGTAGCTGTGTAAAGTTCAGTGTTTAAATCTTTGTAGTACTTCTGTTTGAACTTTCTTCTTTTTTTCCCCTCTCCCCAAGGATGTATGTTAACTGTACTGGGCCAGGATTCAGCCTTCATTCAGACATAGTCATGCCCTACATTGCAAACTATGGCTCTGAAGAACAGATTAAACGCTTTATCCCTCAGATGGTTGCAGGCAAGTGTATTGGAGCTATTGCCATGACAGAACCTGGGGCTGGCAGGTAAGCTAAATACTGAAACAGTGGTCTTAAATCAGTAGGCAGAACCTGATGTTCTCTGAAAAAATTCCTGACCCTCTTGATTATGTGGTTATTTTAGTGACTAGAGAGTATTCTAGATTAGGTAGTACCTCAAAACAACTGTTGCTTATAGATTATTTTATTACAGCTTTGTCATTTAAAGTTCAGAATCCATTCCAATATCCTCCCACTGTGAGCAAACATACAAATATACTTTGTATTTTCTTTTGTAGTCCAAGTTTATAGTCGCTAACATGGTTGTCATGTGAACATACTTTTAATATGAAACATAGGAGAAAATTACATACCTCGGTAAAGAGGGCTTGACTTTACTATTAGCTTTTGTTGTGGAACAGAACACCTTATTTTCTTTCCTCTGAATCCTTTTAAGCAGAGAAATGTGCCTCTTGCCCATCATTATTGAAGGGCAGACAGCACATGTTTGGAGTAGACACAGCTGATCTGGCCAGTTTTCCAAAACCGAGTGGCACAGGCGAAGAGCAAAACCTGTTGATGTCATGCTTCTGCAAACGGTGGATGTTGCCAGTGGCTTTTTACAGAGCCTTCTCAGCAGGGTTGAGCCTCCTCAGACAATCTGGTTTTGTCTAGGATTTGTCATCTAAGGGATACTGGCATAAGGGAATACTGGCATAAGGGAATACTGACCCATTGGTGTCAGTGCTTGTATTACACCACCTTCCAGAAGCAGATACAATAAAATGGGACCTCATGCTCTTGCACAGTTGCATAGATTTATCATCTGTTTCCACAGCGTGCTTGTGGTTTTGTTATACTCTAAGCTATTCCACTGTGCTTCACTGTCCTCGTATGTGTTTTCACCAAGCCTGTGCCCGGACAGTATAAAATCTACCTTTTGTTATACTGGGTAGCATTCAAGATAGAAATTGCAGCTTCTGGAATGGTTTCTTGAAAGACCTTTTGAATTTCATTTTAGTGACTTGCAGGGAGTACGAACATATGCAAAAAAGGATGGAAGTGACTGGATTCTTAATGGAAGTAAGGTATGTGAACAGACATATGTACCACTCACAGGCTTTGGGAACTGAATTTAGACAGTGAAAGATGTACACCACTGTATCTCCCCTCAGTCCTTTCACTTCTGGTTGGTTATTTTTTTTTTTTTTTGTGGGTTATGTTGTGGTTTTTGTCTTTTTTTCCCAGTTACTTTTTTTTATAGGACTTAAGATATTTCCGTTGCTGGCAATTTATGGACCAATTTAGGGAAGGGTTTGAGTAGGTTATTTTTGTAGCTTTTAAATAACCCTATCAAAAGGCCTATTTCCCCTTAAACTGGAAAGAAATTAGGGGAGAGGGCAAGGAAGTCCTGCATAGTATAAGCAGGTTTTAGTGTAAGCAGGGCTGTCTTTTAGTCCTGAGGTTGAACAACAAAATATATATACTACCACTGTAAAGTGTGGCCTGAGTAAAACCTTGTGTTGCCACAATGCAAGCTGTAGAATCTTTAATCAGGACTCTTGGTCATGTTAGGAGAAAAAAACCCCAGCTGTATCAGATGCTCTGTGTGTGTTGTCAAGTTGTTGCAAAGCTGGCAGCATTAACCTCTTCATTCATTGCCATAATAAAAAGCAAGAAAGCAGAAATAATGTTCAAATGGATGTGTGGGTTCAATAGGGTGTTTGTTTTGTTTTAAAGCTATGAAGTGTCTTAATCTTCTTTCTTCCCCCCTTCTTTTGTACTCCTGTTGATAATGTGGTACTGATAGAGATTTCTGGCCTTAGCAGAATTTCAAGTGGTGAGAATGTGTGTGAGCAAATATACATACAGGGGGGTCAAAAGGATGCTTGCTCATGCAGCACAGTTAAAGCCAAGGAGGGCAGATAGCTCATTTCTTTTGCTAGAGTTAAAATGGATCACTTTGGTAGGTTTGTGAGTCATTCTACAGAATTACAGTAAGCAGCTGTGACAAGAAGCCATTGATAATTTTACATGTTATACCTTGCTAATTTAACTTCTAGAAAAGAGAATCTTTGCATTCATTTAATATCTATATTTCATACCGTATTCCTTCTTTACCATGGGGCAGGCAAAAGAAACAGATCTGTGCATTCTTTAACTTCCTAATTCTGACCCACACAGTACTTCTCAAACTAATTCCTACTTTAACAGATCTTGTTCCAAAACACTTAATTTGAAAAGCTTAAAGTTTAAAATTATTTTGGACACTTAAACTTTGCCTTTCACTTCACCCATGAAAGCGTCAATGCAATTTTTCTGCCGCTTGGTGATATCTTGCAACTTCTGTCCACCTAGCTCCTTGCTTTATTCCAAGTTACGTTTTTTACAGGTATTCATCACTAATGGTTGGATGAGTGATGTAGTAATTGTGGTTGCGGTTACAAACCGGGAGGCCCGATCTCCTGCTCATGGGATCAGCCTTTTCCTGGTGGAAAATGGAACAAAAGGTTTCATCAAAGGACGCAAGCTGAACAAAATTGGCCTGAAAGCTCAAGTGAGTTCATACAACACCTAACGTAGTAGACTTGGAGGAAGTCTAAAACCACTTAATGCCTGGCGTTAGCTAAATAAATATAAAAAGGAGCTGCGGTGCTATTCTAGTTCTTAGGCTTTAGAGCACAAACAATGTACATGCAAAGTATATATGCTGAGTTTGCCTGTGGAACTCTGAAGCATGTGATGTGCAAGGAGAGGCTGAGGAAGCTGGATTTGTTCACTCTGAAGAAGCCTGGAAGGACGGGGCTTTACTGTTGTCTTAGCTACATAACACTTGGCTGTCAAGATGGTGGAGCCAGGTTCTTCCTGGGGTAACACAGTGAAAGGAAGCATGGAAAGGGACACGAGTTATATTAAGGAAAATTCTAAGTAGGTATTAAGAAAAAAAAATCACTGTAAAAGTGATCAGATACTGGAACAGGGGCCCGGAGAGGTCGTGGAGCCTTGATCTTTGGTGTTCTGGAAAACATAACTGGACAAAGCCTTCATCTGCTTGCTTTGCTGGAGCTGCTTTGACTAGGAGATAAACTAGATGGCCTCTGGAGGACCCTTCCAACATAAATGATTCTATGATTTCAAGTGAAAGTATACAGTAGCACAAAAAAAAATGGTGCAAAAGTAGTGGAATGAAGAGATGAGAACGTTGGGCTATAAACTGTTGCGTTTTAAATCCTCTTAGGACACAGCAGAGCTGTTTTTTGAAGATGTGCGGTTGCCAGCCAGTGCCTTGCTTGGAAAAGAGAACAAAGGCTTCTATTATCTGATGGCAGAGCTCCCTCAGGTAAGAGGAACGTGACTGTTTGTTGTGTGTAGGAAGAATACAGAAACAACTTTTGTCAGAGCAAGAATTTGGCTTAGTCTAGGTTATGTACTGTGGGGAGCCACCTTCGGCTCAGAATCGGGATGTCTGTAGGCAACATTGTGTTGATATTGCTGCTTTTTAACTGAGGTATGCAGTTCCTAGTGCTAAAAGTTCAATTCTTTGGACGTTGGTAAAAATGTTGATATCCTACCAGCTCAAAGCCAGATCTCTTATTCAACAAACTAGCTGTTGATGAACTTGAGGGTAGTATATTTAAAAGAACATATCACAGTTTTCTTGTATACTTTTAGCATGGAACCACTTTGCTTAGTAGATTAAATACAGCTTAGAGGTCTGAATTTAGCATTCTCTTTAAAGAAGCAAGCAAGCACTGCTGTTCTAGCTCTTCTACTAGCAGAAGCATATTAAAGATATAAGGAACTCTGTCCATATAGCAAAGTAAAGAAATTGTTCAGTTGACAAAATACCTTGCTTGTGGAAATAACAGTTAACAACTTAGTTTACAAAGTTTTAGAATTATTTGGGAGGACAAAGAGGCAATGTGGTTTTTCAAAACGTGACTGTGCTTTGTCAGAACTATGACTTTGTATTGGCCTCATCTGGTAGGGATCATGCTTATTTAGTTTTATACTGTGAGTAAATACGTAACATGATCAAAGGAAATCTTTTAGTGCTTTAAAGAAATAGATGCACTCATGAACAGGTTCAACGTGATGCATCAGATGATTTCAATGGTGCTAGAAGTAATTGTTCTGCACTTAGTTTCTGTTTTTCAACATGTTAAGAAGAAGGAAAAAACAGCCAGGTTTTTTTGTAGGGTTTGTGTTTTTTTTTCTAGAGGTATCCTATTGAAATTTTTAAATACAACAACTTAAAAGAGGTGTTTTTTTTTAAACTTAAAAAATGTTTAAACAGTTGTTGTTTAAACTGAGCAGTGAAAAACAGTAATTGAAACAGAGTTTGATGTGAATTTTTCAGTCAGTAGGAGTCCAGTGGTTGATTTGTAGCTATTTTTTTGAGTCATTGTTGTGATAGAACATTACCCTGGAAAAGACTTCAAAATGAGCTTCAGGCAGCAAAACATGTCACACTCATTAATTTTAGTAATGCTGTGTGTCTGGTTTGATACTTAGTGTGACTTCTGCCCCCCCTTCCTTAATGAACAACACGGAACATCTGTGTCCCAATTGTGCATCTGATACAGAGAAATGCAGGACTAATTCAACTAGATTCCGTAATTTGTGTTTCAAAAGGAAAGACTGCTAATTGCTGATATGGCTCTTGCTGGTTGTGAATTCATGTTTGAAGAGACAAGGAACTATGTGAAGCAAAGAAAAGCTTTTGGGAAGACAATTGCACACTTGCAGGTGAGTTTGAACTGGGAGACTTGTGTACAGATTCCAGTGTGCATTTGCTTTACATCTGTGTATGTGAAACAGTGAGCAAATGAAAATCACTGGGCTGCTTTCAGAGGAGTATTTGCATAGGTTTCACTGCTGGACTGTGGCTGCTGTTTGCCTCCGTACCCAGCGTTTATTTTTGAAAAACAGAAATAACAAAAAAACCCAACACCACAGAGGCCTTAACGTGTATGTATTTTGCGATTCAGTGAGATACCTCCCAGCAGTGCTGCTTTTGGAAGTGAAATATGCAGGCAGAAACTATACTGGCTTTTTGCTGCTGCTAAAGAAAGATTACCCTGTTGCTCTTAGGCTTGTGATTTACTGTCAGAGGTCCTAATCACAGGGTCTGTTACACCTGCATGTATTTCTATATCTGCCTGGAATCCTACAGACTGCAGAAGAGCTTGGCGCATGGGCAAGTACTGCGTTCCTCTGCACATAATGCATTGCAGAAAAATGAACTTTAAGGCTGATGCTGGTGGGGGCTGCCAGGCAGTGACCTTGCTGCCTGAACGCCTGCAGAGGCGTTTGTGTTGAGCTTTACAGGTATTGTAATGAGATTCCTCAGCTAGCAAAGTGGCTGTGTATAAAACTGTTGTGTTGTTCTTTGTGAGCATACCTCACTACTAACAGTGGTAGTTAATTGTGTTTTGAGACATTTATGCCTGTGCTCTTTAGTTGCAGTCATAAAACAGATGTTGCTTTCTGCAGTACTGCGATGTTCCAGCTTTCCTGAAAACCACATTAGCTGTTAGGGCTGAAGCAGACCAAGCTTCTGCATGTTTAGTTTATAGGATAGAAGTGACTCATATGGGTTAGAGGATGTTGGGTGCCTTTTTTTTTCTTTTTTTTTAATATATATAAATATTTATAACTTTTGAAATAACAAAAAAAAAAAAAAATCCATTTCCAAGTCTTGAGACTTCCTTTGTCAGAATCAAATCTTGTGAATAGCAGCAAAATTGGGCTCTTTAGAGGCTGGAATGCTAGGTATCTTTCAGGAAATTATGATCTTCATCTGTGTTTTAAAGTTAACATTCAGAAATCCGTAATTCCAGATGGAATTTAGTATGTGCAGTGTGCAGCTTTAACACAAAAGAAATATATTTTACCTTTTATTAAATGTAGGTAAGGGATGTTTCCTAATTATAATAGTTCACTCTGCAGAGACCTCCAAAATAATCTTTTTTAGATTAACCCACTGCCAACCACCAGGTGGTCAATAAACTTCATAAAGTATATTATTTTTGCCAAAATAATCCACTCTTGCTTACCTTTTCAGTTTCCTTTTTGTTGCTGATGGCTAGAATGTGCATATAATCAAAAATCTTTTCTAATTAGAGCTCTGCCTTGCCTAATTCATTTAGTCATGCCACAGTACAGTGTTTGAAATCAAATCTTTTCTTTGTAATAGTAGACTAGTCCATTATATTTATTGTCAAGGGAAGTAAGAAGATTTTTTTATTGCATACAATTTTAGTACTGTGAGATTTGAAAGAAGTGTTGTTACTGCCTGGTGTTTTTATCCCCTCTACCAGAATTACAAGAAGATGGTCGAATGCTTGCCTGGTCTGTTTTTTCATAACCTTAGCTATGGATATTTTTATTTTTTTTTAAACCTCTTCTATCTAGAAACTCCTTTCCAATGTGACAGAACTCAGTGTTGAAAGACTTTCTAATGGTTAAAAATTTCCTTTGTTTTGGCTTGTGTCTCTTTGCGTATGACTTAAACTCTGAATAACAGAATGCATAGAAAAAGCATTTGATAGATGGTGAAATGTTATTAATTGTGGAAATTAGTGTCTCTATACAGTGAAAGGACATTCCCCCACAAGAGGGAGCTGAGAGTGACAGAGCACCCAGTGCCTACCCCTCTTCACTCTCTAGGAATTTGTTTTCAGGCTCTTGGGGTTTTTTTCTTCAGGTCGTGTTTTGTGTTGGTCTTGAGAAATAAAGGGCAGTAATTTTCTCTATTAAGATTGGTAAAGGCATAATTGTGTGGAAAGTAAGCTGTCTTCTGGTGTACAGAGCCAGAGTTGTTTGAAATGGTGATTTCTAACAGAAATCATTTTAGAAAATGCTCCATTTCCTACTTCAAATATCACTTAAAAACTGTACTAATTCTGCTGTGTCTTCCCTCTGCCTCCTCTATCCACTTCCAAAATAAGACAGTACAGCACAAGTTGGCAGAAATGAAAACGCAGATTTGCGTGGGCCGAGCTTTTATGGACAACTGTTTGCAGCTGCATGCAGATAAACGTCTGGACTCCTCCACAGCTTCCATGGCAAAGTATTGGTATGTGGTTGAAGTAATTTGGAAGTGTTACTTGCATGATCTTGACAGGAGTCTAATGATGAAAACACTGAACTGTTCAGATCTAATGAAGAGATAAAATTACCATCTGATTAATAATAACGTCAGCTTCTAATAGAGACCACTAGCTTTAATCATGTAGTCAACAAAAATCTTAGTTACACTGAAAACCAGTGTTGGTTAAACAGATCAATTTCAAAATAATAGCATGCTTTTAAAATAGGCTTCCATTAATAACAAGATCAGGTCTGGCTTTAGCTGCAAGTGAAAGTGACTACTTCATTGGTATTTAGACAAACATTTACGTTTTACTGTGGCAAATTGTTCTGGGGTGTTTTTCTGATTTTGTTGGTTTGGTTTTCATTTTTTAAATGGTGGGTGTTTGTTGTATTGTGTGGGTTTTTTTTTTTGTTTTTGTTTTTTTTTTAAAGCACAGGTTTATTTGAAGCTCATATGAAACTTTTTAGTTAATGTTACTTGGCAATAGCTGTTTGGCCCAGCCAGTTTTTGGAGCTATCTGGTTTTGGGAAGAAATAGCTGGCTACAGCTGTTGCTGTAACTGAGACTAAACAGTGCTTTCCTTTACTGGCGAGAACTCCTCCTCCTGCTCCCAGTACTTGGTGGTGTTATCTGTTAAGTTTAACCAGAGAAAGCTGGATGAGAAGCATCTAGGATAGCGGCACAAGAATTCGTATAGTTTTATTTTGCTTGCAAAGATGGGAGAAAAAAGCGCATCAGACATGAACAAATAATTTTATGGAAGGGGCACAAGTTTACACATTCTAGACTTCTTAAAATAAGTATGGAGGAAATGAACAGAAAATACTAAGGGAATTCAAAGAGAGTATTTGCAGTGAAAGGAAGGATTTTGATTGAGTGCCATTCCTGGCACTGATTACCTAGAAGTACCAGGTACGTAAGCGGAGGCATTCAGTTTGGAGGAGGAGGAAACAAGTAGTGCCAGCTCAGATATGTAGACTTACTTCCTCAACAAATTTCCCAAAGCGAGGCATTTGAAACTCCCACACCCTCTCAACTGTTTAGCACCACAATTTTTTGTGCGTTTCCCATATCCATAATAGAGTGCCTGTGACTCCCTTCCGTAAAGCTATCTTAGATGGTCTAGAAAATGCTTGAATGTAGAATTGCTTTATTCCCTAATGTTCCAGGAGACTATCTTCAATTAGTTTTGCCTCAAACCTTTGTACAGTCAATGATTTCAGTTAAAGCTTTGAATGATTTTAAAACATAGTTTGTGCATCTCTAGTATCTGATGAAAGGTCTGTAGGTTTTATTTTGTGGTGATAGGTTGTATTATAGACCTAAATTAATTTGAAAATATATTTAGGAGAGACAGTTGCAGTAACTCACCACTGCAGACTTAAAGTTGGTATAATAAACTGTAAGGATTTAACTGGATGAGGGGATGGTTTGGAGAAAAGGACTCTTAGATTCTTCCATGAGAAACAATTGACATGAATTGTTATTTTCTTCTGTTGCCATTCTGAAAGTTGTATGCTCAGGAAATTGGGTGTTTTTTTCATGTCTTTTAACTTTAGCTTGAAGTTTCAGTGCAGTTAAAATGTTATTTTGCAGTGAGCAGTACTGTTGAAGAATGACTATTTTTTAGAATTGAAAACTGTAAAATCTATTTGGGAAAATAAATTATCCGCACATGATGGTTCTATTCAGAGAACATTTTGGTGTGTTGCTAGTGGGAGTGTGTGTGGGGGAAGCCTGTGATGCTGTTAATTTTTGACAAAGCTGAAGGATTCGGTAAGAAAAGAAACTATATCAACCTGCTTTACGAAATAAATATTTTGGCCTGTGAGAAAGGTAAACAAGCTTGTCTGTTTTGAAAGCTTTCCTCCTTCTAAAGCTCTTCCATATGGAGAACAAATCTTTAATACATTAAATTGAACAGTATTTCTTACCAATCATGAAGGAAGGAAAAAGTCCCTCGGAATACAAAGTTTTTTCATGGCCAGCATTTAAGATCAGTTATATAGAGTAAAAAGCTTGATTATATTTTTGTCTTACTAACTTACCTGTATCTCTAATAATGTTTCACAGCATAACATCCTTCTAAACACAAATTTTTTTTTGACCATTTTAGGTGTTCTGATCTCCAAAACAGCATAGCTACTCAGTGTGTGCAACTGCATGGAGGATGGGGGTACATGTGGGAGTATCCAATTGCAAAGTAAGTGTAACATTTCAGACTTGAATGATGAAAGATTACCAGCAAAGTAAAATGAGGCACTTCCTTTATGTCTACTTGTCAGTTGTTTTGTCTTAGTACTGATTTACTGTTCCTTTTCTCATCATGTTTATTGAAAGGCAATTTACTGTACAGATGTCTGCAGGAAGGCTTTGTTTTGATTCTCCAAATAATTCATAAGCTGTTAGTATTTTTTCACAAAAGAGAAGTTACTTTTCTAGAATAAGATGTTAATTTAAAAAACAGAGAGGCAATGTAAAAATAAAAATGAGGGAGCTAGATTATGTATTTTATCTGAAATTAAATGCATACATATGAAGGAAAGAAAACGTGTTGGTCAACCTAAATCTTTTGTAATACCACAAAATAACAAATTGCCTAATCAAGAGTATGACTGGCTACATTCAGATTTTTTTAAACCTTTTAAATTAAAAAGCTAAGAGATTTATATGTAGAAAGAGGAATTTGCCATTTCAATTTTTTTGCTTCTTTTATGACTTTAGGGACGTTTATGGAGTTCTTTTTATATATTTCCTTGTGTATTATCTGTGAAGATGTGTTTCCTTTTGTGTACATGCCATTTGCCATGCTAAGTAGAGTTCTGTGGTGGGTTTTTTTTTGTTTTGTTTGTTTGTTGTTGTTGTTGTTGTTGTTTGTTTGGGTTTTTTTAATAAAAACAGCACCAAAAAAGGAGGGGTAATCTGACAGTAGAAAGACCAAAACCAGGACTGCTGTGCAGTTGTCATAAGCAGATAAATTAAACTAATTTTTTTGAGTAGGCTTAAGATTATTATTTTTTTTTTAATTCTGAAGACATTAAGAATATGAAATGTTGCTTTAAAATAACATTTTCCTGCGTGTTTTTAATGAGTGTAATTTGTGAGTGTTCTGCAGCCTATCTTACTAAATTAGGAAGGCCAGCAAGCCCTATTCAGGGTGTCCTCGAACCTCTGCTTATCTGTACGTGCAGTAGTTGTCCATACAGGGTTTTATTATCCCCATGGTTCAGCAACGTGTGTTTCCAGAGAATGCCGCATTGCTCCTGGGCTGGTCTCCGTATAATGAAGCAGAATTAAGATGGAAAAGCACACTGTCATCGTCCTGTGTGCTGTCACCAGCTGTGCATGTACTGGGGCTGGTTCCAGCATGAGGCTGGAAATGGTTTGGCTGCATGCAGCTCTTCGGCTGCTGGCCCAAATGGGGCTGGAGCTGGTGTCAGTAGAAAGCTCTAGCCAGCTGATGTGAAACCAGTTGGCACTTTCTTTTCATCCCAAGGTGTCCGAATCCTACCTCAAAGAACGGACAGCACCGTTAGCGGTGTCTTGACAGGACCAGACAGGCCAGGGCATTAGAGCAAATTACCACGATAACTATCAGTTTGGCTCTGCAGGAGTTGTTTGTTCACAACAACGAGGCAGCTGGGTCTTGCTGTTCATGCAGGTGTGCGATTCTGCAGGATGTGTGTGGTGGGTGAATGGGGGCTTTGGTGTCTGGAGTTGTGTTAATGCTCAGGTGACGTGAGGAAAGGAGGGAACAAGAACTGGTGGGGTAAAACAGGTAGGAGTCTGGTTTGATAGAGCTTTTCTTTATTTTTGTTTAGTTAGGGGGGATAGTGGAGACTTTACAATGTAAACAAAAAAAACAGGGAAGAGATACTGACCCAATTCCTGGCCAGGCACGGTACCTTGGAAAGGTGAGATATTTCAGGTGTTTGAAATCTCTTTGAAAATGTGAACCTCTATAAAAATGGGAATAGCATACTTTGAAAAGAGGGATCTTCAAAGATAAAACCTGATATCTTTTTCTTTTGATTGTATGTCCATTCTGATGAGTTGTTTTTAATCTTTCCTTTTGTTTTGTTTTCCCGTCAGAGCATTTGTGGATGCCCGTGTTCAGCCAATCTATGGTGGTACCAATGAAATAATGAAAGAGCTTATTGCTCGAAACATTGTCGGTGACAAGTAGGGCAGATACTTGCTACTTTGAAGAGACTTCCAGAATCCTTTCATATTAATATATGGCATAAAATCAGACATCACAGTGTAAGTAAAATAAATGTGGAGTATCGTATTCTTTCAAGGAAGTGACACTATTTAAAAAAAAAAAAAAAACCACAAACCTGTTACTAACAACGGTGTGCTCATGCAGGGTATCTAATATTTAATGAACTTGCAAATTAAATATCTTTGGACAACACAGAGTAATTCTCAGGATTCCAAAAGTTCTGGTAGTGAAAGGCAATTTTGTGCCTGGAATATTATTGGGCATCTTGGTCATTTAGACTTGATGCCGTTATATTGAATCCCACTCTCGCTCTTTAGAACTGAATCTCTTCTCCAGAGAAGCCACATTCTTAAGAAATAAGAGTTAAATGTTAATGTAACTTTGAATTTGTATTTCCTCTTGACAAGTATCACCGTGTCAAAGTAGAACTAGAAACTTTTGCTACTCTCACTGTACACCTGCTTGCTGCATAGCAGTTAGCTGCTGTAGAGGGGGGGAGTATACCACTGGCTGCTATATTTACATGTAACCCAGAATGCCTTATTTTAATTACTTTGTTCACATAAATGTAATAAAGCATTTCTATGCAATCTCAGGGTTGTCTGCATTACTTCAAAGCTTGAGGGAGAACCAGATGCTTCCCCCACACCCACATTCACCTCAGGGCTTTGAGGGGAAGTTCTGAGGAAGGGAAGGGGACGCTGGTGAAAATTTTTCAAAGCTTTCCAAGTTAACCCAGCTAAACCTGCTTGAAAAGATTTTGGTGGCTTTTAAAAAATTATTTATACATCCTGGGAGTTAAATCCCCACAGGACGGGGGCCGTGCCCCCCTCACAGCCCCGGTCGGCGCAGGGGCCGACGCTCCGCGCGCCGCCGTTCACCCCCCCCCCCCCCCCGCCCCCTCCCGCCGCGCCCCGCGGAGGCGCGCGCGCGGCAGGTGGGCCGTCCCCGCGTCAGGCGCCCCCCGCCAATGGCGGGCGGCTGCGCCCCGCCCCAGGGCGCGCCGGATTGGCCGCGCTCCTCCCTGGGGCGGTGCCGCTCCCCTCCTATGACCCCCCCCCCCCTCCTCCTCCTCCCCCTCCTTGCGCGGGGAGGCCCCGCCCCGCCCGCCGAGCTGCGCTTTAGCTGGGCGCGGACTCTTCAACAGCGGCAGTGGGAGCCGCGCCGGGCGGGCTGGAGGCGGCGGCGCCGCTGTGGAGAAGCCGGCGGGTGGAGGCAAGCGCGGGGCTTCGCGGGGCAGGCGGGGAGGCCGCCGGCCGGCCGGCCGCCGCTGCGCGCCGGGGGGGAGGGTTTGGTGCGGGGGGGAGAGCCGCGCTGAGGCGCGGTGAGGGGAAAGGGGAGGGGGGTGGGGGTGGGGGGGAACCGGGGCCGGGCGGCGGTTGGTTCCCGCGGCTGGAGCGGCGGTGGCGCCGCCGAGCGCTGGCGCGCATGCGCGAGGAGGAGACTGGGATGGGGGCGGGGTGGGGCGGGACTAACGGTCTGGGCGGGGGGCGGGGCCGAAGGGCGGGGGATGGGGCGGGGCCGTTTCCCGCCTCCGCAGCGTCCCCGTGTCGCACCCACGGGGGGTTCCCGCGTCCTCCGGCAGGGTGGGCGCGTGGTGCTGTGCTGCTCTGTTCTTTGTGGTTTTAACGTTCGGGTCAGTGGATGAGTGGAAAGCTTTAGCCCGCATTTTCACGTGTGATTTTTTTTTTTTTTTTTTGGTTTCTGTAATTCCTGGGTTAAAACTTGCGTCTAATAGTGAAGGTGAACAGATTGCCACAGATTCCTTTGCCTTCGAGTGGCCAGGACCAGGTTGGCTTCCCAGCCTACAGACCACTTACTGATAACACTGAATAGATAAAGGAGCAAAAGCTCAGATCCAGGTGCATCTCTCAGCCTGCGTTGAGATTTCCTCTGTGGTCTTGAGCAAGTCTTTTAATCGACCTTGTGCATCAGCTCCCTGGTTGCAAAATACTGAAGCGTTTCCCAAAACAAAATGTAGCGGTGGCTGGGGTACATGATACTCCTTCAGCATTGAGAAGCAAAGTAACCAATTTAAGAAAAAAAAATGAAAGTCCAGTGACCAAATTACTGTAAAGTCTGCTTTTTGTAAAGGCTAAATACTTCCTTTTCTTTTTCTGCTTAATTCAACAAAAAGGAAATATTAACAATCAAGCTGGTTAAAGCATGGTTATAATGCTAGTAGGTGTATCAACTCAGAAAGCTGGTCTGTGTGCCTTAGGACTTTTCTTCCTTATTGTTCCAGATTGTGAAATTCTGTGAATGTTTTGGGAAGTTTAAATTCCAGTCAGTGTCTAAGAGCTGAATGGATCTTGTTTAAGATCAGGTTTTATGGCCCTCTCTTCAAAGGCTGAAATTCAGAAGGATAACTGAAATGTTGATACGGAGCTTACAATGGATCTAAAAGTATTACGGCTATTTCTATTGGAGACATATGTGCAACCTACTAGCAGAGGCACCTGTCTTGTACTACAAAAAGTGTTTAAGTTTAGCATATGTTAAAAACTCTTTCAGATGTTACTTTACAAATATATAATGTTATAGACTGAACAGGAATTAGTAGCATAATAATCAACTTGGAAATAATACATGATTCTCTGTTCAGAAGCGGTTATGAACAAGGAGAAAAACAACCCTGTTCAGAGATTTTAATGAGTCATGGATTTTATCGTAAGTGAATACTAATGAGTTCCACTTGAAATATGTCCTTCTTGATGTTTTTTATGATTAAAACTGTTTGGGTGGTCTGCCTTAAATTGAGTTCTCTTGCTGTTCAAAGAGAGATCCTTTTTAGGTGTACGTGTGTTTTGTTGTGTTTTTCGGGGGGTTTTTTTCAAAGAGGAAAAATTTGTGCTTATATCTTCTGCGGAGTGCAAAACACTGAAGTTTGCAGTTTTATCTGTATAGTACTGCCTGCACAGTGAGTGCTGCTGAAAGCTGAGACTCCCCACATAATCCTGTTTGTTTTGTTTTTTTCTCCAACCTATTAATAGATCAGAATACGAAAATGCTTAAATACTCATGAGTAACTGGACTGCTTTTGAACTGAAAACAAAAGCTGCCTACTGGGTTGATTTTTTTCTTTTTTTTTTTTTTTTTCCTTTTCTTAAAGGCTAGTCCCAGGTGTGTTAAATATGGACTTGTTTACTTTTTCTTTCATACTCCTAACCAGGACATACCCAGTGGGACCAATATCTCTCTCAGTCACTGCTGCAAACTATTCTGTGAGAAAATGCAGATTATGTTATTGAGATGTTCTCTTTATTCTTGGAAATTATTACGATCCTGTAAGTTTAGTGAAAATTGGGAGAGGTAGGTAAAGTGTACCCAAGTGAGTGTCTCCCACCAGGGCAAGGCTTGAAGTCAGCTCCTGCACATTCGGCTGGGCAGCGGCGCTCGGTCCCGGCAGCACAGCTAAGGCAGCGCCGCAGCGGTGCCCGTCTGGCAGAGCACTGCTTTATTTTTATCCAGAGATTATCAGGAAGGCTGTCCAAGAGGAGCTAGGGATTATGGGGCAAACGGCACAGAGCTTTAGGAAACCAGGCTTTGTCAGTTGTGTTGTAGGCAGATCGAGCTTGCTCATGTAGCTGCTGTCTCTTCTGCAGGTTTTCTCTGAGAGGCCTTAAAGCAGCTCTTGTCAGTTTGGCATGCAGGATTCTTGAACATTCCTGCTGAGCTTAATTTTGGATGTTTCACCAGATGCTCTCTGCTGCCAGTGACTTTGCTTTGCTTTTGAAATGCCTTCTAGACAAGGAATAAACATTGGAAGTTTGCTTATCTGAAACACTGCTAATCTATGAATAAAGTGGAAACAGCTGTATTAATTTGAAGTGTTATTTGTAGGCCCCTGAATTTGAAAGCAAAAGAAAACAGTAACTGTAAAAATCTTCTCCCGTTCTCCAGGAATCTCACCATTAACAAGTTTCAGGTGTTTGGGATGAGGAAGGACAACTCAATTTACAAGGAGAGAAGGCTGGTACAGAGTAACCTTACAAACCCTCATGCAAACGGAGTTTTTTTGTCATTGAAAAGGAGAAGATCACGAAAAAGAAAACCCATGAAAAGACAAGGCAGTCCTCCCCCCCCAAACTAAAATCTCCCCAAACATTGTCTGAAGTGTTGTGTAACAAAAGTGATACTGTTATGCAAAGGGGAGCAGAGTCAAAAAGTGAAAGGACTATAAGCAAAAGCTGGGAAGGGAATGCCACCCTGTGTGAAGGCAGGTTTGTGGTTGGGTTTTGTTGTGTTTACTTTAATAGGGTGCTGCTAATTACCAACATGAAGACACTAGTTTCAGGATTTAGTCAAATTTCATTGAGGTAAGCCTGGTAGAGAAGGGTATAACGGGGAAATGCCGAGTAAGGACTAAGAGCTAAGCAGAGGTATCAGGGGAGAGTAGCGGTGGAGGAGCAGGGGTCATTGGGGGGTTAGGGACCCATAGCTGTGGTGAGAGAAGGGAGCAGGGTGCGGGTGGGGGGGGGCGCTGGGGCTGTGGTAAACTGCAATTCCCAGCTATATCCTCCTGGGTAATTAAGGCATTAGGAGAGGATAAGCATAAAGTCACTTTAAACATCAGTTGCTGTACTGTGCGTGTCTGGTGCTTGTTTGTTCCCTTCCCCGGTACTTATTTTACGTCAGCTTTTCTTTTTTACAATACTTTCTAGTCTTTCAAGTGAAGTGCATATTCAGCAGATGAAAAGCAAACTGTTTGCCAGTTTAGTGGCATTTCAGCTGTTCTGGTTTTGAAACCTCAAGTAATCCACAATGGAAAACATCCTTGAAATGGTTTACCTATGACAAAAAAGCTTTTCCCAGAATGAAAATACAGACTCTTCCTGAATACCATGTTGCAGTACTTGTCTTCCCTCCCTCTGCACTTCCCCCCCTATAAGATAACAGATTTAACTCTGGAAACTCACTTCCAGTAAGGGTGGAGTGAAATTATTTTTGCTGCTTTCTGCCAAAATGAAATAAAATGTGACAAAATGAAAATTGTACAATTCTCGTCGAGCCAAGTATTTGTACTAAAATTTGTTTTTCATTTTTTTGCAGCTGATAATTTGTTTTGCTCAATATACCAATGACTCGTGTGTGTGTGTGTGTGAACTACTTGGAGAAATGCCAGGGACTGGAGACTGGGACAGTACCAGCTTTTATAAAGTCTTTTTAATGTCACTGAAATGAGAGAAACACACCTGAAGTTTCTCATATGACTGTCTTCAGGGCAGAAACGTTGTGTGAAGTTTGCAGATTGCTGGGTAAGGGGTTAATTGAGTGATTTCTGTCTTCAAAAGCATTTTATTTATTTTTTTAGCTATATTGTAATTTAAGTGTCTTCTGTCAGGAACTCCTAATTAGCTAGTAGTTTGTCAGTGCTCTTAAGTTTAATGTGTGTGGTTCAATTTGGGGGTACTTTGATTTTTTCCCCTCTTCCCCCTAAAGAGAAGAAAAAATGTCACCCAAACTCAAAAAACCCCCATTAAAATACTTTTCTAATGGTATTCACTGCAATCTAGGAAATTTGAAGCTGTACCAGAAGGGTAGGTAGTATTTGAGGGAATACAATCAAGTTAAAACACAGCACTCTGAAAATGTTATGCTGCCAGTGTTTTGAATAGCCTCTATCATATAGGTATGAGATATACATCTCCACACTTCTTGTTTGCTTGAGCAGCAGCTCTACTGTGTGTGGACGTTTCCTGGCTTTCAGATGTAGCAATCTGTGACTGTTAAATCACTTGAGCTACTGAAGGTAGATAGCGAAGTTGGAGCAGTTACAAACTCATTGCTTAGTGTCTGTAGATACCAGGCTGACAGTGTCCTTCTGAGAGAGCTTCTTGGGGTTCCCAGGGACAGATCTAACAGGAGGACAGTAACCCCACAGAAAGTGTGGGCATCAGTTCTTTCCCCCTTACGCCATGCTAAATCACTTGGACTTATAGTTATTTGCCATATGCTGCATGGGGGGAGTGGTAGGTGTTTGAATCCATACTCCTTTGAATTTAAAAGTTCTTGTGCCTGCTAGCTCTTACAAGAGTGGAAAGACACAAAGCCATGAGTCAGCCAGATGCTGAGAGCATTGCCAAGTCACCAGAGCCTTTGCGATTAGGGACTCCAGATCCCATCAGTGCCTTTCCCTGTCCGATCCTAGTAACAGAACTCTTGCTGAATGGCTCTCCACTGGGAAGAACTTTGTGCTGAATTTCTTTGTAGTCTAAAATTATTGGCTCGTTGATAAAGGTTAAAATCCTGGGGATTTTAATATCATTTAGAATTAGCATTAGGACCACCAAACCTGATCTTTGTGGTGCTGGGTGTACAGAGATGAAAACCTCATGGTTGAAGTATATGTGGAGCAATGAGAAGTGAATAAAGCATATGGAGAGTGTTAAAGCAGTAGTAGAGAATGTGGCTCCTTATGTTTTTCTTCATGTTTTGAGGGTTAAGGAGAAAGTATCCAGACTGTACTTCTCAGCTCCTTAGGTTTCCACATCTCCCTTTAATGTAAATGTAATGTACCTTCAGCGTAAAACCTGTAGTTACAAATCAGCTAAGGCTTCAGACAGGGAGTTTGCTTTTCTTAAGATCCGTATGTGGCAGCCTCAGAATCGTTGACCCCTTATGGGATCTGTGCGTTGAAAATTGCTGAGCTAGGCAGTTGCTGTGGAGATCAAAGAAATTGAAGACATTAAAAGGAGGGCAGTGGAAACGCTGCTCAACTAGTACACTGGTTAAACAGAGTTTACCGTGGAATTACTGTGCTACACTCACTTTTGTTACTACTCTCTTACTGTTTCTGGTTTTGTCTCTAGCTTCTTAATGAGGAACTGACAGTAGCGTATCTTTCAGGATGCGGCAGGCCATGTTCAATTAAATCTTTCACTGGGTTTATTTAACCATCTCCTAAACAAAGCTGAAAGTATAGTCTAAGGCAGTGATTCCTGCCCTGTAGGCTGTGGAATAGATACAGTATGACATGGCAGCGTAGCTGCTGACCCGGAGTGGTGAATGTTAACACTGGTCTTTTGATCCCCAAATTTGGGAAGCCTTCAACTAAGCTATAGCAAGACACAGGCAAAAGGGTCTGTAAAGGAATACTGTGTCTTTACTCAAATTGTTATCAGAGAGTATTGTGTTTGTATTATGCAGGCAGTGCTTGATGAATAAAGAAAAACTGGATACAAAGGCACAGGAAAGGTTTTGTGGTTGGTTTGTTTTTGTTTTTTGTTTGTTTTGTTTTGTTTTGTTTTTAGGAAACGTTTAGAACTTAGTTCTCTTTTTTTAAAGCATTAGCCTTGATGATTGGTTTCTAAAGTGTATTTGTGAGGATATCTAATTAATTAATTATTTAAATGCTTGTTTTATACAGATTGACATTAAATATATTTCTCCCAACAGTGCCTCTGAGCATATTTCAAAGTGTTTCATCATGTGGTAGGTGTTCTGCTTTGCTGAACTTGTAATAGGTGGCTGCAGAGCTACCACTTCTATGATACTGTTGATGTTGACTCATTTAACTATTAAAAAAAACCCACTTGAATGAAAATCAAATGCAACTCAAAAAGTAACTTATCTCCAGAGCAGATTAAAATAAAATCCAGCCAGAGTTCCAGAGTGGGAATGCATAGATATGCCTCTTTGTGTATGTGCATATACATATACTTGCACACCTATTTTAAAATGCATCCTTCTAGTCACATGGCTTATGGTCATGTTTTTCAGTTTGGGCAAGATTAGATGACAGTCTTGAACATTGTGAGTCTTATTTTTCAGACTGATAGGATCAGAAATGCAATGAGGTATGAACGCTTACTCCCCTGAGAGGTAAAGGCTTTCATTGCCCGTGGAACAACCTCTCAATGAAAAAAACCAGAAAGTGTTCTTGTTTGACTTGGGAGGGAGTGTAGTCTATCTGTGTTCTTTAGATAATGTCCTTTTTTATGGAATCTTTAAATAATGTTGAAAGAATGAAATATCTGACAGAGTTGTGTTTGTACCATGTCATGAAAATGAGAAAATTTACATGGCCCATGTTATTTTCAGGTTTGCTGTAAACTACCTACCGTAGCTATAATGACACCAGCCCTCAGAGAGGCAGCAACAAAAGGTCATGGTATCCACTTGTCACCTTCTTTGTCCTCTAGAGCTATGGAGTCTGATACAGCTTTGTGCATGGAAAATTCCAGAGCAGTGGAAGAGAAGATAAAAGAGGACTCCATCGCACAGATTACTTGCTCAGTCCTGGGGTTCCCCACTGCTGAGCCCAACCTCAGGAATGATATCTTCAGTGTGCAGCGTTTTGGTTCTCCACCATCTTCCAAGCGCTATCAGTCTGTCTTGTTAATGAGTACAAATTCTGCGTTTAGCAACAAAACCGGTAAGCAAATGAAAGCGGGAGAGCCCAACTGCTCCAAGATGAGAAATTCATTACATAATGGTGCTGACACATCCTTTGGTCAAATTAGTCATTCAGAACCTGAGGAACAGGTCAAAGGGGAAGCATTTTCAGAGACCACATCTCCGAATTTGGCAGAAACGCAGAGACTTTTGGATTCAAATGCAACTGAATCCAGTAATGCAGAAGAAATGCAGCTTTTAAATGGTAGATGGTACAAGAAGAATGGTTTTTTGGGTAGGGCTTTGGAAGTCTGCGCTGAAACAATAAAAGGGGATTTATTACACCAAATTCTTCACGGGCCTTCAGAAGGGATTTTGAGCTGCACCCCGGAGGAGGTGTATGCTCGCTTACTCCAGTGTGTCACTAAGCAACAAATGGAAATCAGTCGCGCCAAAAGAACTCAGAAACGTTTACAAATGCTCCTGGCAAAGCATGTTATCAAACACTGTGATCAGCAGCTGAAATGCTTCGTGAAACACCAGCTACAAAGAATGAAGGTTTTCCATGAGCCAGCCAGATTTTTGAGCAGTAGCTCCCTCAGGTGCACTGAAGGTTGGCCAGAAAACAGTGCAGCTACTTTGGAGAGTAGTTTGAATACGGACGTACAGAACGGAGTTAGCATTGCACCAGGTGAAATCCGGGGGTTTGCACTTTCTACTGGAGGGCTGCTGTCTCGCGTGGAGAAGGATCTGGACTCTGATGCAACATGTAGCAGCTCAGATGAAGATGGTGAGGAACGGACTGTAAGAACAACTGTGGAAGCGTAAGTGTTAAATTCCTGCTAGACTCATGTGCTTCATGCTTATAAATCAAGATGGAAGGGTCTAGACCTGCAGATTCCTTCTTGTGTGAGTAACCTCACTCAATAGACAGTCCTGCTGAAATCAGCAGGACTGCCTGTGTGAGCTAGGTTTGGCAAGGGCCTGGCAGAAAGTAAGAACTTCTCCTAATTACAGCATTTAAGGAACAGTTACTTTACTAGGCTGTAGAGAGCTAGATTTTACACTGAACACTGTCACTTTGCATCACATCAGTACTGCTAATTATTCAATCCTCAGATGGTGCTGTAAATCAAATAGTGATAGCAGTGCTGTAAATTATATTTTTGGCCAGTGTGAAAGTGATTTTAATTTTATTCTGGAGTTCTTAAGAATTAGTCCATGTTAGGATCTTGGAAACCACTACGATGTGATAAAGAGTAAAAATGATAATCTGATGAAGGTGTCAAGCCATCCAGTATTTGGGGGTTGAATATTGAAAAAGTTTGGTTCTTTGAATTACAATTTTTAAAATGTTAATTTACTTAGTGAAGTTGTTCTGCTACTGTGAATGAAGGTAACAGTGGTGTTTTTATTGTTGCTGATATCTTTTTCAAGAAGGAGCAGAGGGAAATTAATATAGTTAACTGTCTTGAATTGACAGGGATCCTGTCAGTTCAAATTATTGTAGCATTGGCAATCAGTGGTGGGCAAGAGAAGCAGATAGTAAAATTGTTCCCTGATGATTGGTGGTACAGCCTCTTTTTTTCTTTTTTTATTTTTCACCCCTACCTTGCTATACTATTAACACAACCTCTGTGGTTGAGAAATTTTAGAAAGCAGTGAAGGGATGCCTGCTTTCCCCTTCCTATGGCTGGAGAGAACAGAGTATGTGTTAAGGTCTGTTAGGATGTGATAGTCAGGACAGTGATCCATGGGATAGAGCTTTGTACAAACACAGCAGCTTGGTAGGAGCTTCATGGCACCCACATTCTAGCACTTGAAGTCAGGACTGGTTTTGTGGTTGCTGATCTCTTCATATGCTCTCTGCTGTTAGGGAGTGTCTAGAAAGCATTAAGAGTGACACTGGTGTTTGAGGAAAAAGAAATATTTAAAAACCTGTATTTCTTGGTCTGTTTCTTGAAATCATAGTGTTCAGATGAAATCAGGGAAGCTTCATTGTAAATCAGAAAGAGCTGTGCCCTGTTACATGTTTATAGCTTCAGCTAGGGAAGCTTCAGTATAGCATGGTTGTATCAAATCGCTGCTGTGTTTTGTTAAACTTGGTAGGCCTGGAAAACAGAGAGGAGAAAAAGTGCAAAATAAAAACTAGTTTTCATTTCCTTTTACATGTTGTCAGTATGGTAAATACCATACTAAAGTCCAACCAAAGCCTCATGGCTTGCCAACTAGGTTAAGATCTCCTTAAATATTTCAATTTGCAAAAGAATTATTCTCCTGTTGAAATATTTTAATGAAAAAACAGCATTTTGGGCTCTTCCCCACAGAAGAGAATCTGCATTCTTCTCCTGGCTGGTATGTTTGAACTCCTGAATAATAGCCCTGCCTCTAGGATTCTTATCTTGTGATTACATGAACTGGAAAAAAAAAAACAAAAAACAAAAAACAAAAAAACCCGAACTGATGAGAAACTCTTGATTCTTGAAGGGTAGTGGATAATGTAGAACTTGGAGCACAGTTCTGTGTGAGGGTTTTCTTTTTTTACTTCTTGCCAGGGACAGTCAAGTTTCCAACTCTGCCCGCCAGTCCTTTACCTTTTATTCTTCTTGTGGCTTTTGAATTCCTTAAGTTATCTTTCCACTTAAGGCTTACTCATTTTGTTTTGTTGCACTGATGAAAAAAAAATCCACAGAGGATTATTAAGTACAAAGACACCACCTTTGGCTCAGGAAATCCCCAAGCTGCTGTTGCTGGCAGCTGAGGGAGTATTCTGGAGAAGCACTGCTCCCTCCCTGCCTGCCCTGTTGTAAGACTGTTATCTTGGCCACTGCTAAGAGGCAGGAGACTGGGTAGTTCATCTATAGTCTGACTCAGTGTAACCCTTTATTTGTGAGTTGTTTTATTTTTTTTTTTTCTTCCCTTTTTTCTGTTCTTACTGTTGAACACCAGTCACGCAGCAGCAGGGACGAGGTTAGCAAAGTACATTAGCTAAGTAAGGCCTTGCTGCATTGGCAGTGCAAGAATCACTGGAGCTTGAACTGTGCTGCTGGGCCAGCAAGCTCAGAGTTAAAGTACTGCCTAATTTAAGATGTGTGCATAGGCTGAGGCAATGCTTGAATTAACATTGCAGTGAGGACAGGCTGTCTCTTATTTGAGTTTATCATTATCTTCAGCTTGGAATGGTTTTCTTCATTTTTCCAACTTTCCTAAGATTTGTCTTTGTGGATAAAAGACTGCACTTTTTCTTCTAGGTGAAAAAGGTAAATCAGTTATTCAGGAGTGCAGCTGTTTAGATTTGCTGTTTCCTGAGCTTTACCACTTTAAGGCTCTTCGGATTGCCTTTCACCTGGACAAAAGAAACAAACAAAGTTAACATCCATTTCTATTTCTGCTAAGTGGATTTACATTCTTTGAAATGCCTTTCCTATGGAATTGACTCAGTGCTTTCCAGAAATAACATGATCATGTGGGTGAGAGACTACTCGTTTCCTCGCCTGTGACTTATTTTTCATAGTGAAGACTTTTACTGACCTGGAAGGACTCTTCCTCAATGATATTCTTCATAGTACTTAACTGTAGATGTTAGAAGGTTCTATTCATGCAGTGATGAACGGGAAAAATGTCTTGGTTTTGCCTATATCACAGTATACTGATTGCATTTGACTTGAGGGTATAATCATGCTGGTGGCTGGTCATTGTCATGACTGCGGTGCTTTCTATCCTTTTTGTGGGGGGGAGGAGGTGTCAAGCCAATGTGCAAGGAGGGAGGAACCTGCCCTTACTGTGTTTACCTGAGAACAGCCTGTTTCCCATCAGGAGGGAGAAGTTGATTCTGGCTCAAATTCTTTACGGTAGGAAAAAACCTGGAGCTATTTTTAGCATTTTGAACCTGTTCATTCTCATTATCCTGAAAAGAGTTTTGCCCAATGAGTGTTGACATAAGCTCTTCTGAGCTGTATCTCAATGCTTTGTGTCCCAAGTAAGATTGCCTTTATCCATCTATTTCAATACCTTTGTTATTTAGTTGCAAATAGCTGTTATAAGATATATAGACCATTGTTCATCCCTTGTGCATTGCATAGGTGCTGTCCTCAGGACAAGAAAGATCCTTGGTCTGCTGGTGAAGGCTATTCTTCTAGTTGACAATTCACAGTACTTATTGAACTTATGTAGTTCCTAGAGTAATTGGAAAGCCTCATCTTGTTTCAAGGGCTTAATCAAAACATATTTGGTCCTTTGAGTATTTGCTAAAAAGAAGTATGAAAAAACAGTTAGCTCTTTTCAGGAATTTTGTCATTTTGCTGCTAGTGTCAGCTCATGAATGAATGTCTTTAACCTGTCATTTTTCATCGAAAGTTTCTTAAGCAAAGCACCACATTTCCATCAGTAATTTGTAGTGTATTTAGTACAGTTCCAGCCTTTGGGTGTAGGAAATTCCTGAGACACTACACAGGGGTTATGGTAGTACTTCTTTCTGGTTTCTCAAAGGCAGATGTTAGGTGCTGTTCACTAGCTACCTGTTAGGCATTAACAACCAAATTGGATGGAGGGCCTGAGGAGAGCATCACAAAGCTGACCATGAATAATTCCTTTGGGAATTCACAACTTAACATCAACCATTTGAAATGCAATGTAGACAACATTTCACCAGCTGAGTTTACTTGGAACTTGTTTGCCTACTTTATGGTTCATGAAGATGGAAGATTATCTGTAGAAATGGTCACAGATTTCAAACACTGAATTGGGGGAGGATGTGAGCTCAAAGTTTTTTCGACAACTCAGCTCTGACGTGGGCGCTATGTATTGTATCTTTCAGGCCAACTTCACATCCTTATTCATGTAGTTTGTGTGTGTTCCTGATGTGGTTAGAAGTTCTGGTTGTTTACAGTGTACCACAAAGAGGTCTGATGCTGAGGTGCTTATTTGGGAAACCTTTAAAGTTACAAGGTACAGGGTTTTTCTTCTGCATGCACTGTGTGTGTGATCTTCTGTAATCAAAAGATACACTACTGGGGTTCTTCGAAGGCACAGCTGCTCACTTCATCAAATAATACTACACGTACCTAATTGACTAGAGAGAAAAGCTGCTTACAGTGGATTTTTCTGCAAAATAAGTAGCTCTGTCAACTCATGAAAAGTCCTGTGCCCTGTTTTCCCAGTCCTCCTTCCCCCATCTGAATACAGTCCTTTTGCATCATTTAGTGTGATTTTTTCCTTCTGAAACGTTTTCATGCTTTTCCACTGATTTTTGAAGGACATGTTTTACTGATTATCCTCCAGCAACCTCAAGCCTGACGAAGAAGCACTGTTATATTTTTCCATGCCCTCAGGGTTTATCGTGCCTGGAAACTTTTATAATGAATTTGCAGAGATAGTAAATTTTTCTGTTTTTTTTTCTCTCTCCATTCTTTTTTTTTTTTTTTTTTTCCCTTAGATTGCTAGTTGGAAGGAAAGAAGATGGGAAATCTGCTTTTAGTACAAATACTTGGTGGGGAAGGAAGCAGAAGAGCAGAGAGAATACAGGAAGGAAGAACATATTGACTAGTATCTCCAGATCTAGCCTCTTTGTTTTGGATTATTTTCCATTTTTCCTAACAAGTTTTCTCATGGCTAACTGAACAACATCAATGCAGTTCTGCAGGCCTCACTATAGAAGGCACTGCTTAAAGGCTGGAGTTTGTTGCCTGTCTTGGAGCCACATTATGAGGGGAAGCTGTTTGTTTTTGCAAGGTCAGGTCCTAATTTTCCACTCTGAGCTGTAATTCTGCTTCATACCTTATAGGAGAACTGAATTCTGGTTTTGGGAAGGGGAGGAAGAGAGTCTGCCAGTACTAAATACTGCTCTCCATTTTTCTTAAGCACAAAACCCCGATTGTTTCCAGTTTTTAAGACCTTTTTAGTTTACAAGTCTGGGAAATGTCTTATTTGCATATAAGATTAATGGGAGGGCTTTTGAATAAGTATAAAATCATAGGTATTAATAATATGCTGATTTTGAAATGTTTTATACATCACTTTTTCATTAATTCCATTCTCTCAGTTCTTGGCTCCTGTCACTAGGATGTGGGAGGAGAATTGTTACTAGGGTCTGAAAGAAAAGATAGCTTTATATTACCTTCTGTTTTCACTCTAGGGATACATGTATTATTTCAGAATACATTCAACCCCACTTGGTTGGATTTCCGTAAGATGGATTTACAACTTCTTTAGTGTCCCACATGAATTTACTGTTTTTCTTTAGAGATCTCACGTACAGCAATAATAACTTGCTTTTGAGCAAGACTTCCTTCTCACAATAGCAGACTAATGTTCTTGTGAGTGAGGATCCTGATTTCTAACCTGTAATTACATTAATATTTTTGCAGATGCTGAAAGCAGACTGAAAGGTTTTAATGAAAGGCAGGAGGTTTGACAAGTTGTAACCTGCAAGGAAATCTCAGAGCTGGGAATGTCAAAGCTTTTGAGTTAGATAGTTGTTGAATGCATATTAAATAAAAACTTGGCATTACTCTTCTGAATGACACTTTAATACACAGTCAACATAGTGTAGTAGAATAGAAAATCTAATAATCAGACACGTGTATACATGATAACTTTGCATGCTTAATTAAATGGTAGACAAGAAGAGTTTGCTGCTTGATGGCAACTGCTGATTAATCAGGTTTTTTATGGCTAGGTTTTTTCTTTTGCTAAGCCGTGAAATGTGTGTGTTTTAATGAAAAGAATTGTTTACAAACAACTACAAGCTGTCTTTATAACATCTTGTAAAGTGAGGGCAACATTATTTCATTTTATAGATAGCACTGATTTCATAAGAATTTACTTCAAAGGGATACATCCAGCGCCTTTGAAAATCAGTGTGCGTGGGCCCCTGATACAGGAAATCATTTAAATGCTTTCCTTTTCACATGAAATAAAAAGTGTGCATAAAGACTTCCCAAAATAGGAATGCTCTCCTGTAACAGGGTTTCATTCATACTGCTAAATATGGGTTAGGAATGTAACTTTAGATGTCGGATTTAAATATATTGACCTGTGCTCTTTTTTACTGAAACTGAAATAGCTGTAAATGATTTTATTTTCATCCAGATATTTTATCTTGCTGTTGTGGGTAAGAAAAGGCATTCTGTTGGGGAATTTAAATCAATTTAATTTTAAATTAATAAACGTTTAATTGCTGATTCTGATATTGAAAAAAAATAAACCTGAACAACCATGTTTAAATATATGTGCATTCTAAACTGCCCTTCCTCCCAACCCATGGGGGTAGACTGGGCAGCAATAAAACGCAGTGAAACCTGAGTTTCACCTGTAAACTACCAAACACCCAAAGCAAGAAGGTTGCAACTGTTCAAACCTACGCTCAGTGCACTCTCCACCTCTTGTCCCTGCAGATCCGTCTGTGGGCTTTAACCTCGTAACAAATGCCATCTTTGCCCTGCAAAGCAGCCAGCCAGGTACTGTTTGGTGACTCCTCTGTTACCTAATCACAACATGCTTACGGCAACTGCAGGGCCCCAAAGGACAGGGTTTCTGATGTACCAGGGTGTCCCGTGTCCCCAGAGCAGGTGCCGGGGTCCCCGCTGGGGAAGGGCTCACCCCGATCGGGGGCTTTGCCCTCAGCACAGCCCCTCGGCAGCTTTCGTTGGGTCCCACAGCTGGGCTGGGTCCGGGCCTCAGGGCTTGAAGCGGGATCTGCCCCAGCTCTGTCCAACTGCCCTTCCCACTGAGAGGGATCCTTCCAGCTCTCCTGTTCACCCATTCCCCCCGGCACCTTCCCACGTGTGGTGGGTGCACTGCTCCCACCGCCCAACAGCAAGGCAGCTGGATGTGGAGGTTAGAGTGCAGTGGTACCTTTGCTGCTGCTGCCGCTCCTCATTCCTCAACCTGTTTGCTCTGCTGTGGGCTTCCCCACCAGCCACAGCCCCTTCTGAGTCTCTTCTCAGTCTCTGCCTGGACATATTTGACCCGTTCTGCTGGGCTGCAGCCCCTCTGCTACCAAAAACCTGCTGATGATTTCCAGTGCGTCTGGCATGAAAGTTCTGCATCAGCTGTTAGTTGTGTATCCAAAAGGTCTCAAAAAGGAATATGCTTTGTATCCATTTTTACATTGAAATCTGATAATATATACAACTAGAATCAAATTAGCTATTCGCTGGAGTTGGATGTTACACAAATACTATACCTACCTATTCCTTGTAAGAATATATGTACAAATTTTGGGTCCAACTTCAGTGACTGGACAGCAGTGAAATTCTGCTTGTATGCTGTTATAATGTTCCATTTGCACATATCTTTAGGGGAATATATTGGAAGCTCTGTTTTATGCTGAGCATGGGATCCAGACCTAGCACTACTTGATTTCTTTTTCAAGGGCAGTTGTGTAATACTTATTGAGAATTTCTAGGCCTGTGTTCCTGGTGTTTTGTTGTTAGTCTATTGATGTTGTGACATTTCAAAGGCAATAAAAGAAACTTGTTTCTAGGCAGCCCTGGTGTTCCTAAAGTTTCTTTCCTTGCAGGTTATCACTGCCTGCTTCTCTGCTCCATGTTGGGCTGATCTGTGGCATGCTGAGGTTTAGTGGAAGAAGCTGGGGTACTGGGGGAGCCAATGGAATCTTAAAAATTCATTTTAAAGTATTTTTAACAAAAGGCAATAGCAGAGACACATTTTGCAGTGGTTTGGGTTTTGTTGTGTTTTGGTTTGTTTGTGTGTTTTTTTTTTTTTTTTGTTTTGTTTTTTGTTTTTTTTTAATTTTTATAAAAGAGGAAATGGTGCTGGTTGTTTATCTTTCATGGGTTTTTATTTCTTGTGCAGTTAATACTCTAACTGACCAGACCTCCACCAACCAATTTGGCCTTTTATTGTTAACATCTCTAAAGAATTATGTAAACAGAATTGAAGATGAAAAGCCCCTACCAGGTTGTGAAGGCAGCCATTGGAAGAGTTCAGCACTGTAACAGACAACACTGCTTAAAGAAGCTAAATTTTTAATTTCTTTTGTTGAGCCCTAAATTGAGTTAACAATTCAGTGCCATCATAACAGTTCAGTTTCCAATATAAAACCTGTAGTAATAGTGTGGTTCTTTGCAGGAACGCTGTAGCAGGCAAGTACTGGCTGTAGCATCTCAGCAGTTTGGAAGATGTGATTTCTCAGGTGGGGGAGCATATAGAGCTCCAGTGTGAAATTCTTATGAAATTTCTCCTTTGCTGGGGTGTCCAAGCACAGAGACTTTCCCTTTTTATATTTTAAGTTTTATTCTACAGCCTTTTTTTCCTGAATACTGATTTTCTTCTCACCTTCCCACTGTCCCTTTTAAACTTATTTGTGGAAGATGAAATATTCATACTCTGTTGCTACTTAATTTGTTTTTTTCCCCAGTCCAGTTCTGTACCATGTATTTTCTCTTCAAGGGAAAGTCACAGCTACGATTGGAAATTTCAAGTGTCAGGGCATAAATTCCTCAGGCCTGTTGGCTTAGCAGAAATGTTAAACTGGATAAAGTTTTTGGTTTGGGAAGATAAGATGTGTATTAGTGTTAGTATCAACATATGTTATTGAATGCAATTCTGAAAGTATTAAATGGCAACAGTATGTCAGAGATGGTGGGACCAGGCGTGGGTGCCAGAAATTGTAGTGATAAGCAGTTGCTGATGTCTGGGAGAACTGTAACCCATCTGTTCTGAAGCTGTGTAGTGTTTCAGATGAAAATCTCTGCCAGGTAAAAATTTCTGTTAAACACCAAAGAAGACAGCAACCCCGGAGGCTCTAGAATGACTTGATTGCAGAACTTCGCAGAGATTGCAGTACAATTTTAAGTACCAGAGAACTTCCCTTAATTGATTTTGGTTTTTTGGGGGGCATAGCTTCGTTTGGTGCTGGTTGTCGCAAAACAGCGGCATATTTCTCTTGGTAGTCAGGCTGCAGTGAGTGCTCCTGGATGATCTGAGCGAAGGCTGATAGTGAACTGTCAGAGTAAATAGTGTTTTGTTGTGTAGCGTTGATCAGACATGATACCAGAGGACGTTATTTGTTGCAGTTTGTCTTAATCTTGTTTGCACTGTGGAATGTGTGGAGGAGATTGAGTTCATAAAACAGCACTCACTGTTTTTTTAATTATGTGGTTATTATGGGTTTAACAGTTAACTGGTCCAGGGGAATTAATTCTTCAACAGCAGCTGAAGTTAGTTCCTTCTGAAAACAAACATTAAGTAGGTGTGCGGGAAGAATTAGTCCTTGAGAAAGCATTTACGGGTCATTTCATAGTTGGACATGTTTGTTCAGCCATTACAAGTGTTGGAAGGTTTTGTTGGGAGTGGGCATTTTCATCTCATGAGTAAAATCTAGCTAAGATTATCTAAAATACATGCACTACATGTATCTGAATTCACATAATTTAAATGTTTTATATTATACTATCTCCTAGTTTTCATAGGTAATCTCTTATTCACTGTCAGTGCCTGCAGAGGGAAGAAAAATGGACACTTTGAATTTCACCAGCATGTTGATAGAAGGTATCGGAAGCCCTGTGCTCACCTTGATGGCTTGCAAGAAAATGCTTGTATTCAGGCCAGCTGCTTTTTGAGCGTTGCCTTGTGTAGTCACAGGAAAACTTGACTGTAACGCTGGTGTAAAATTAGGGGCAGCTCAGGAAGTTCACAGGCTTGCAGCTCTGCTCCTGGGGGACCCCCACCGTACTAGTGTGATGTGCAGCATTTGTGATAGAGTGCCATGTGGAGAATATGAACTATTTTATATTTCTGTGTGACTGAGTGAGCTTCCCAAGAGAACTGGGGGAGGTATGGTTTATTTTCCAGAGTGTTGTCTCATGAGTTTCCTTGTGAGTCGTATGATATCTGGGTGGGATTTAAAGATCTGGAGAACTTTCAAATTTTTTGCTTTTCAGTTTCCGGAGTTGAGTCCTTCATAAAATGATAACCTTCTGCCTTTGTTTTCAGCGACCCCCACCAAGGAAGATGATTAGCTCTTTATCCTGAGGGTAATCACTCTGTAGTTTATGAGCTGCTTCTTGCTCCCAAATACTTCACTGTCGCATGATTGTCAGTAGGCCTGTGGTAGCCCAGGAGTTTCCAGTGAGAGAGGGGGATGAACCAGCAGGGATGGTAGAGGTCAGGATCACGGGGTCACTTTAGGACTAAATCATCTGAAAACTGGATGCCAGAACAATGTGGATTAAACTGAACTGGATGTGGCCTGGCAGGCAGGGCAAAATACATCATATTAGGAAACTGAGTGGAAATGTAAGTGTGAGGGGATGTCAGGAAGAACTGTTGTTTTTATGTTTAATGCAGAATTTCGGAATTGGAGAAATTTTTCCCACCCAGACTACACAGGTGCCCTACTTGCTGGCTTGGTGGTGTTTGAGTGTTGTAACTGGAAAACATTGGTGTTCTTTGAAACAAACCTTTTGGAAGGAGATGCTGTTTTGGGTTGGCAGACCTGTGTTTTGAAGTTTTGATGTGGGTCTGTTGCAAGCATGCTCTTTTCCTGTTCAGTAGGAAGCATCCTGTCATTGTCCCTGCAGACGTGTCATAGTAGGGACATGTTACTTGTTCTCACTGGGAGTTACGAAGCTGGAAGGCCTCGGTTTCCTTTTAATTTTCAGGATATAAGATAGTTCTGGAGAATCTTGCCTTGGGCACAGGGCTGCATGCTCTAAAATAGTCTTCCCTGTGCTCACCATTCCTATTTGAATCAACTGACCTGGATACTTACTATCAATTTCAGGTTCTGTATTTTTTGTGCATTTTAAACACCACTGTGTTTCTCCTTCATTATTTATGAACTGGTTTTCATGCTTGTTGTTTTGTTTGCTTATAAAGATAAAATATGCCTTAAAAGGTTTAAACCCCACCCCTTCTCCTCTCCTGTAAACAAAAAATAACCCCCCCACACACACACATAAAACCCAAACAACTGTGTGTGTCTAGCAGAGGAATTTTATCTTGGTTAGCAGTTCCCCTTTGCACTCAGGTAGCCTGGTTTTGTTTTTTTGGAACAGACTGATCTTAGTTATTGGGAAAACATAAATCTCTTCCACAACATATTGGAGGCACTGGAAATACCTCTCATAGTCCTGTTGCATTTTGGTGTGTTGGTTTGGTGGCATGAAAGCCTGGTTTGTTCTCAATTCTTTTTTCTCTTCTGGGAAAGGGAAGAGTGCTGAGGGGTTCATCCATATATTAGTTCCATGGATTATGGCTAAAAACTTCTTTCAGCTCAAGCAATAGTACTGACTGTAACAGCAATACATTATTTAGTGCTCTTCACTTGCCTTTTTGGTCTCAGCAAAAGCAAGTAGCTTTGATGAAATGCTTCTTCTGCCTCTGTTGATGCTGACAATCCCCAGCTGAATTCTTTCCCACACTTTGGAGTGACACAACCTAAATGTCTGCTTCCTAGTTGTGTTTTTGATCATACTTTGTCTGCATTTGTATCTGTGCTTCTTGTGGCTTGTTCTTCTGCATTTCTTTCTTTCTTCTCTGGCAAGTTGTGCAGGATTGACCTCCTACAGTTAACCAAAATAGGGGAAATGCAAGCCAGTATCTCACATGGAAATAAATTTTGCCTCTAATGCAATTCCAGTGTGTTTTTCTAGGGGAATTAAATGAGATGTTTTATTCATACAAAGCCAGTATTGCTCTGTTGTCTTCCAATTCTAATAGTCCTGAATGAATGCAGGAGATCATCTGCAGGTTTAGAGTCATCACAATAGCAGTACTTTTATATGTAAGTTTAATATTTCACCGTAGTACAGTACCAAACATTAGAAGATTTTGCAAATGTAACATGGTTTATATTGAGTTGCCAGAGAAGAATGAATTTGAGATTCCTGTGGAGAATGTATAATGTAAGAGTCAAAAGCACGGAAACCGAATAAAGATGCTTTGCAAAAGGAGCACACAGGAAGCGGGACAGACAGAAACTTTTTTTTTTCTTGCCTCATTCCCAACAGAGAACCAGAGCAGGAGGTTCTACTTTAGCACCTGCTCTGACTTCCTCCTTCAGTAACAGGCCTGGTTATTTTTGTAGCCCTTTGTGGTTGGAGGTTTTTTTCTTCTTCTCTGGATTTACAGAATTAATGAGTTCACTGGTGCCACCTTGAAACAGCTTTCTTTACTGAGAGAATGTTATGCTGTACTCTAACGTCCCAGGAATAGATTTTCAGATTGTAAATGTGAGCTCGCGCTTGCTGCCTAGCCCGGAGCTTCCTGCCCCTTCCCTTGCGGCAGAGTAAAACTGTGCGTCTGTCTGTCTGCAAGGCATCAAAACTGTGAAAGGGATCTAGACTTGAACTTGCTTCATTCACTCTGCCTCTGAAGTTAAAATTAACCATGAGCAAGTCTCTAATCCGTGTCACAGTATAGCTGCCCAAGTGCCTGTGCAGGCGCTGGGCACGGGGTAGCCTGGGCTGGCAGGAGAGAGAAGCTAAAATTGCTTCCTTTGGCGTGAGCTTAAAATGTTTGTGCTTAGTTCAGTGGAAACTCTTCCTTACAGAGGAGCCCGAGGACATCACTATTACAGTGTAATTAAATCCTGTTAGTTTAATTATATAGTACGCTTTATAGCCTTATAGAAACACTTGCATAGTATTTTAGAATGAAGCAAAAATCTACATAATATATTTAACAGTGAATGCAATTAATTGAAGAAATAATATTGTGTTTAAGAAAAAAAATGGAGACATGTTTTTGAAAAATAACTTGCAATGCATCTTCGCAGAGGATTTTTTTTTTTCATATGTAAGAGAGTAATATACAGAGGATATGATTTGTTTGTCTTAAGGTTATAATATTTATCTGTTCCTCTGTTATCTGGTGTGGTTTGGTATTGCTTATGGATTCCCTTACTGCCATGCTGACTTCGTACAGTGTATGTGACATAAGACCAACACTGACCCTTTTCATTCCAATTCTTGTTTCCTAGCTGTGTGAGCACTTTTTATTTTTCTCATTTGCTCCCCCTTCTCCCCTTGTCTGTTTGAGGATAGCTCACCTTCCTACCCAAACTACTGTATCTATCTTGGGAGGTAATTCTGTCAGTGTGATTTATTTTCTTTCACCTGGGCTTTCTTGTTATAATGTCCTGGTCTGTGGGGTTTTGTTGTTTGTTTGTTCATTTGTCTTTTGAGAAAAGAATAGGAATAAGCAACTCAACACTCCTGTTGTTTTTTTCTTGGTTATCCTCTTTATTCCTACTTAATTTTTTTGTTAAAACGATTAACTAAGGGATTTGTTACAGCCTCATTAAGCAGCTCTTCCTTAGGACTAGCTTTTTGCCATCCCAGGGTTCTGAGACAAATCCTAACTATTCCAGTCACCACACTTGTGTGAACACATTATTTAATTGAACTCTGACCTGGGCCAACAAGGAATTCGGATTCCCACCTTTCCCCGCAAACTGTATTTTATGACTTCTGGAAGCACAAACATGTAAAAGCTGTCGATCCCAGAGAAGTTCTTGGCAAGAAGACCTGTCTAAAGCACAAGTAACCAGGGATATTTACTATGTGCTGGTGATAATGGAAAAACAAAGAGAAATAAGAAGGAGTTGTCAGAAAAATGGGTATTCACAAGGTGACTTCATATGCCTTTTTTCCTAGGACAAAATCACTAATAGAATATATTAAGAGTAAACAATTTATTACAGTATATATTTATAGAGTTCTTTGAGTTTCTCATTGTTGGTAATTCACGTTATTTGTTTGCATGTAGAATCTGAATTTAAATAGGACATTTCAATCTCCTGTCTAATTTCATGTGTTCATTTTGTTTGTGTAGGAGAGAGTTTAAGATGGTTGTAAATTGTGTGGGCAGATAATTTATGTTAAAAAAGGGGAAATTATGTGTTTTAGAGGTAACCTACTAGAGACAGTGTCTATTCTTACCATTTCTGATAGCTAAAGTAGACTGAAAGTTCTGAGATTTTGAATTATATTATGTTTAATAATTTTTGCCCTGAAAATACTAGGATTCTCAAATTTAGCGATTCTCTACTCATGGCAGGAAATGTCTAGCATCTTCTGCAGGGTGATGTATTACCTTTGTTTTGTTGTTCAGGTAGCTGACACAACATTCTGTGGGAAACAATTACACTTGTGTGATGTTCCTATGCCAATTCACTGGCATCTGCTTTTTCTTGCATCTTTTGTGATACTTCAGTACTCTTCCTTGCCTGGAGAACCAGGGGTATTCTGCCTTTCAAAACTTACATACAGTGTCATCCAGGATTTCGATCCAGTACTTACCCCAATAACTTCAGTAAAAGCACTTCTTTTCCAGAAGTTTGATTTTGTTTTTACAGTTCTTTTAAGTTAGCTGTGGAAAACTACTTGACAACTTTAGTGGGAAAAAAACAGCAGTCATTTTCTTTAAGTAAATAAACTCAGTCAATGGTAGGATACTAGTGGAAGCAGCATACTAAAATATTGCATTGTGTTGTCTCTGTTGCTTAAACTTACTGGATATTAAGTTTATTTGTTGAGTGCTATCACTATGTCAGTCATTTATTTAATACGTAGGTTGAGTAAAGTTTGCTGATGCCAGTGATGAGTTTAGCATAATAAAGTTAAGCTAATCACTATGTCAGGTACTAGAAGATGTATCTTTTGTGTAGCAAAATACACGTATTTGTAAGCAGCAATAAGAATGACCTAACTACACAATATTTACACAGCTTTATTTATAAAATAACTTGAATAAAATAAATCTAAACTACCTAGTTGTTTTTCTGGGTAGTGACTTGATATCTAGCTGGTCATAGCTGGATGGTGTTTTAATAGATTCCAATTGTTAACAAACGATATTTGTGGAATTGTGTGGGAGGAGACGTGTAAGAATTTGGATTCTTGCTGGTAGATCTGTAATCTGCATTAACTGGTATAGTTTGGTAGTTTCTCCAGCTCTGGGTTTCAGAATAGAGAACAGAAAACTGGCTTAGCCTGGGAATAGCCAGTGAACATTGATCGTACTGGTTTGGGCAAGTTTTGTAGTTACAGAAATAAGCTGATGTGAAACTGGATGGGTATAATCAGATATCTTCTGAAAGCAACTGAGATGCTTGCAACATGAGGCAGAGCAGCTGTCAAAAATGTTCTTGTGCAAATGTGGTTATCTTTATTTTTGGACTAACCAGCATTTTGTCTTCACAGCAGCTATACTTCTGAATGGAAGTGGCTTGCAGACAGAGCTAGGATTGGCAGCCGTTGGACATGGCTTCAAGCCCAGATTTCAGAACTAGAATACAAAATCCAACAACTAACTGACCTTCACAGGCAGATACGTGCCACCAAGGTATTGTCTGTAAGCTCATAAATGGGCTTTTCAAATAATCTTTTGACAGTGTTTCTTGTAATATTTATTTATTTGGTTCCTTGTTGTTGTTGTTGTTGTTGTTATGGTTGTTGTTTGTTTTGTCCTAGAGTTCTTGTATCCACGCAGGCTATCTCATGCAAAGGTTAATGAGAAAGACATCAGGAGCTAAAAAGTATTGTACCCTAGAGGCACCAGTACAGAACTGGGAGTTGGGAACTCTTACCTTCCTACTTCCTAAGTTAGTGACTTTGTTAGTGGCTTTCAGGGGCCCAGCACAGGGTACTGCATTTACCACACTAGTTCTTCCCTCTGCAGAAGAGGCAAGATTTGATTTTGAGGTGGGGTGCTTGGTTATTCATTTTTTGTGTTGTGGGGTTTGAGGTGTTTTTTTGTTTTTTGTTATTTACAGTGCATGTTTATTCTGAGGATTACCTAGTTAATGTTTGTACAGCACTTTAAACAGGTCAAGGATTAATAATTACTAAAATTCCAATGTGTGTAACTCATGTACGAGTTTTTGTAAATTGAACTGGCTAGACAGTGGGAAAGTCACATTCCTAAAACATTAATAATCTATGTATCAATTTAATGGGTTCCCCAGGTCATTTGCATGTGCAAGGAGACAAAACCTGTGATAATTCTGGTGGTGTGATAGTTGAGGGGTTTTAGAGGAGGGCTCTTTGATTCTCTGCTGGTGACCCTCGTGGAGGTTGTCTGATCTATGCTGAGGTCAGATAAGCACAGATGGAGAGGGGCCAGAAGATGCTTTAGACTTTATGACGCTGAACGTGAGACTTAGAGGGAGTTTAAAAGGAGAGGAAGATCACCCCGGAGAGCACTTCCCTCTGAAAAGAAAAATGATTCCCTCTTCTACTTTTGCCCTCAAAGCCCTCTTTATATCCAACTTTGTCTCTTCTGCTCACAACTTTTCCCCAGTTAGGTTTTCCTTTAAAAAATAAGTGAAGAGCCTTTGTTTGAGGGTCTGTCCTGCCTCCTGTGCCCACAGAAGTGAAAGGAGATATTGTATTTTGATGAAAGGTGAGAATGCTCATATGTTAGTGTTGTCCTAAATACCAAGTACATGCACACTGTTACACCCAAAAGCTACCAGCATTTAGGGTGGCATAGGTCTCATAAGCTGCAGAAAAAGGAGAAATAAATAACAGAGAAATGAGAGAAATAGTATTCTTTTAGTCATGCATTTTCTTCACATTAGGTGGTATGTTGGCTGGGAGCCTAGTCATCTTCCTGGTAGAAATCTTTAGTGACATTCCTTTTTGCAAACTTCATGCCCCTTTTACCAGCTGTGGTATTCAGTATTTGACATTGTGTCCCATAGTGAAGGTAGAAGTGTATTTTGTTCGGATTTGATTTTTTTTGTATACATGCTTGTAGTACACCAGTGCAGCAGCTGTGGAAGAACGTGTGGGCTGATAGAAGAGCTCTTTTGTTTTCATTTAGCGTCTACAAAGTAGTTACACAATATCATTAGAACTTGTATGCTGTGTTTAATGGTTTCAGAGTGGTTTTCATGTTTTTTGAGGGGGAAAAAAAATGTGATTCATAGACAGTGAACAATGATTTCAAGCACAACGCCACTCCTCTAACACCGTAACACAATAGGAAGGGAGATGGTTAACTTGTGGGCAGTTCCTGGCCTACTGCATTGTGTTTTCTCCGTCTCTATGCACATAGAAGTAGCAGCTCTGGATCTTTGAGAGTCCTTTCATTTAAAAAAAAAAGTATATCTGCAAAACAAAACAATTCCATTGCGGGAGGAGGGAGTTCATTGCCAAAACCTAACGACTGTGACCCATATAACTTATAATTCCTATATAGTCAATATTAGTCTTCTAATTCTTTCCTCTTCCTCTTTTCTCCTGTGCCTGTTCCATCTCTCCCTTTTCATACAGTCTGTCAGTTTTCTCCTTCATTTTCTGCTTTCTTCTTTCCGTGCTTGGTCAACAGGATTCTGCAACTTAAAAAAATTCCAGTGGAAGCAGGGGGTGGTGTCCCCCTCCTTTCACCACTTTTCCTGTGTGTCTTCCTATTCCTCTGACTTAAGAATTTGTGGTTTAGACTTCTGTGAGTTACCTTTTTTGTTCTCTCTGTGGTCTGGTCATGATCTACAATTATTTTACTAAAAAAATCTAAAGATCCTAAATTCTAAAAGAGTCTAAAGCTGTTGAGTTGGCTTATTCTTCGGTTGTGGCATATAAAAATTAGATCTATACTTGAATTTTCTTGAATATACTGCCTACTTTGTAACTGCTGTTGATCTACAGATTGTAGTATGACACGTTCTGGATTCACTTCCATCTACTGTAAATGGAAAAGCACAGATGACTACCTGATAAGGAATATGGAAAATTGAGCATTGACTTGATGGAAATTCAGAACCTCTGTGTCCTTTTTGGGCACTAAAGCAAGTTTTCAAGCACCTATGTTTGTTTTTAGAGAATATCTTTGTTCTCAGCTTTGAATTTGTAACTCAAACAGGGGAATAAGTTAGAGACACAATGATAACAGGACAATTTCCTGTTTTATCCTAGTCTCCCCTTTGAAGTCTCTTTGAGACTTGTTTTCAAGTTTTAGGGCAAGTTGCTGCTGAGGCAGGAATCAAGGTGTGAGTAAAACTACACGATCCTTAATTTTTCACAGCCACAACCTAGGTGAAGTCTGTCTTGCTTAAAGAAATAATACAGGGACTCTTTGTGTTCGCATGGTGAAATCTTCCTTGGCTTTAGTGGAATATTGTTACTAGAATGAAAAATTTGGGGCAGTGTAATTCAGTGGTCCCATTCTTTCAATATCTGCTTGTATTTGAATAACAGTCAGTACTTAAGTAAGTTCTTTCCCTTTCTCTTTGGAAAAGCCTGTAGAGGTTTGGTAGCCTTTTCTGAGTATTAAATTTAAATTTGCTCAAGACAATGACAAATTACAGGACTCTGAGAAACTGTTTTTGACTGTTACAAAGTTATTTTCGCTTATTATGTTGAACGTTTTAAGTTGTTAAAACAAGCAAACTGAGATGTTACATAGGGTTGTATTTGACACTTATTTTTCTAATCAGTCGTGTGGAAAACACAATGGGGGTATTCTTTTCCTAGTTCTGTTTATAGAACTGTTATTTCCCTACCATATAAAATTATATTTATCTTATTAGGTGCCATTCTGGACAGTAGACCACATCTGATACCACATTTGCGTAGATTGTCTTGAAAAGCAATGAGATTGCTGGAATATTTAGGATGGTTACCTTTGTAATTATGAAACTCTAAAAATGCTCATCTTAAATCTATTATGAAATTGTAAAAGGCTTTTGTTTTGAATTGTATACATCTCTGCTACATAAGAAGCTAACAACCTTGTTGTTTTGCTTAGAACATGGATAAGAATAAGAATGATAGAGCACTTTAAAATGTGTCTGCAAAATTTATTGGCTGAAAAGACTATAACCAACTTCAAATCAAAGGGTGGTTGTTTCTTACAGAAAAACCTTTTCTTAAATCAGCGGGCAAATGATCATACAGTTGCTCTAATAAGTATGAATTTCTGATTTGAATTTTGGCACAGATGTTTAAGCAGTGGTGTAACACTGGAATAGTTGCTGTTATAAAGAGTAAGTAGCATAGATGCTGCAGCTTTTCATTAATGAAAATAGCTACTATTTCTCTTTTAGCTGTTACATGTATTTAAAATCCAGTGTAAGTGCTCCAAAGAGTTGCTGGGAGGATTTAAGGGGGATGTGCCAGGTTCGACTGCCCCTTAAAAATTATTTAGGAGGGTTAATCCGTTGTCAACCAACTGTGTTCAATTGCTGTTGTCTAGGGGATGGTGATCTTAGAAGAATTCCCATTTCCAAAAGACATTTTGAAGAAGCAAATACAATTGACAGACCAAGAAGCTTTATTAAACGCCACAGGGAATTCGCAAGCTGCCATTGAGAGACAGGATTCTTTGCCGGAGCATGACTTTGAAATGTCACCCAGCAGTCCTACCCTGCTTTTACGAAACATAGAAAAACAGGTAAAGTAAAATAAGAACTGAACGGTCAATGGAGCCAAATGATTTACTTCAGAAATAAGGCAGGTTCCATGGTGATGACTTCCAAAAAGGGAGATATTTTGCAGTCCCGAGAGTGGGTGCCGAGGAATTGAATGGCTTAAATAACTACATTGTACACCAGGTTTACAAATTAACCTTTTATTTCTGACGTGTCTGTGTTACCGCTTTGTTTCCATCAAAGCGGCCACATAACAGCTTCTAATAGCTATCCACAAACCTGCCTCTCCTTTATAGTTAGGCTCAGTGTAGAGTTGCCACAGAGTGTTTCAGGAAATACCCATGTGAGATGAAAGAGTGCAGCTGAAGATGGAGGTATGTTCCACATGAAACAAAAAAAAAAAAAAATCCCCAGCAGAATATAATTGTTGGTCTGCCTTTTCAAGAGTCATAGGACTCCAGTTCGGAGCTGAGGAATTCCAGGTACTGAACAGGCATAGCATAGGCATAGCTGTCAGTGGAGTTTTGGTTCATGGTGGTCAAAGCAGTCATTTCCAAGGTTAATTCCAGGAAATACGATATAGACTCCAACAGGGTTTTCTTTTGCTAGAAAGTACATAAAGAATGTGGTAGGATCACATTGCTGAAGGAGATACAGGAAATTTGTTTTCAGAATGAATTTATGCAGTTAGCATAAAGCAAACCTGACAAAACCAGTGTAATGCGTTAATATGTTGCGCTGCTCCTGGATATGAATTCTTGGTCATATACACATTTTTTAAATGGGATACAAGTAGCTTCAGGTACTAATGCCTGTTCCTGAATCTCTGTGCCAATTTTTCTTATTTGATAGTCATACTTTCCTGTTCTTAAAATGCTTCCCCTGTTTGATAGATCTTATCCACAACAGACAGGAGTGAGGAAGCAATGAAACAGGAAATTTATATGCACAGTGCTGGCAATCGCACAAGGTAAACCAAAGAGCATTTTTAGAATGTGGTGAATGTCCCCTCTTTAAGTGATTACGTGGAGGATTAATTAAACACACTTTTCAGTAAGATGTTTGACAATTAAGCTAAGAGTAGTATGTTTCCTGGTCCCTAAGTAGCTACAGATGTCCAGGAACCTTGGTGATGTAAAAATTACTTGAAAGTAAAGGTGTTCTTCATTTAACACATCACACATATTACATCGGATTTCTTCCCTTTACACCACAGAAAGCTTTGGGGCTTGATTTGTTTTTTGACTATCAGTTCTGTAAATCAACCTTAACTCTGAAGGTCAGAGTTTCTTCTTGTGCAGTGTCAGGAGTAGCGATGCTTCAGACTGAAGTACACTCACAGATATTCCCACAGAATTCTTCAGTCCTATGCTAAAGTATTTATGTTAAAAATAAATTATTTTTCTTGTGAACAAAAAAAAAAAACTAATAAAGAATACAAAGTGACTGAGCCTGGCAATTTTTATTAATATTGTTTTCAAGTACTTCTCATAGCTGTGCAACATTTTAAAAACATGTATTTTTTTCCCTGTGTTTTGGAAGTCTGCCATTGTTTCGGTGGTTTTATATTCAGTAGTAATTTTGCTCCTTACAGATTGAATTCTGTTGAGATTTTAAAATCAATCTGCCAGATATTTTACTGTCATCTTGTTTGCTTTGTTCAGACCTTTTGTAATTGACTTGCTATTTCTGTGCTTTAATACCCATCCCCGCATATTTTATTCTGACATGAAATTTTTATCCAACTGCATCACTTAAACATGACCAGAAAATACATGAGTTGTAATGAAATGGAAAATTATTTTTTCTGCTTCCTTCTGCATAAATGGTAGCCCTTTCAAAATGTAAAGAGAACTTACTGGGTAACCTTTAGCAATTCTTGTTTTAAACAGTCTTCGTTCTGAATGAAAATCCTACAAAATAATGTAAAAGTTGTTTTAAAAAAGTATGCCATTTCAGATATATTTAATTTCTGTTTAATGTGCAGAACACAGTTTCCTCTAAGAAAGTTATGTTTATTGTCAGAAGAGCCTTTCAGGTTTGACATTTAAAACAAAAAAGTCATTGTGAAATGTTATCTGGAGTCACTCTGCAATTTCTTGCTTTATAAGGATTAATTCTTAGTCTTGACAAATTAGCTGTGTTTGTTTTGGGGCAGTTCTGAAAGTCTAAGTTTTGGTCGGGTGGGGGCTTCTTGTTGCTCTTTTTGGGGATACCAGAAGATTCTAGCCATTCTGTCTGTAGTTAAAATAGTCCTCCTGTACTCACACTTGTTTTTGTAAAAACACCTTTGTCAAACTGCAGCGAGGAAAGGGGATTCTTTTAACAAGAAAAATACTTTGAATGAACAAAATGTACAATGTGTAGACAGCAGACATTTGTTATTTTCCTGTTGAAATGCTTGTTGAATGGCCAGTTAGCAGCTCTGGGCTGCAGCTGTTGTAACATCAGCTGTAAAGTGTTCTGGTTTCTTTTGCCTTTTTAAAAACCTTGGTTAAAATACTTAGGTCACTAATGTGTTTTGTGTGCTATTTATTCAAATGTATAAACAATGTCCTTGACTGGTTGTTCAGGGTTGTGTTAGTTTTCTGTTGGGTTTGTTTGTTGTTTTGTTTTGTTTTTCTTTGTATAGTTGAACATAATAATTGTGAAAGAAAAAACATGCCACACTTGATTATTCGCAAGAAGAAACTAAATATGATTCTTCCATGACGTATGCGACTGGAATCCTAAGTAGGAAAACAACAAAACTCGAGGACCTTTGAGCTGTTGAGTCTGGATAAAAGTCTGACTACCTTTTATATTTTTTTATTTTTCCAGAGTGCACAATTGAGTGAAATAATCAGCAGCCTAATTGCTCCACTCAATCTGTCTCCAGCTTCTCCATCTCTTGCCTCCAAGACTTGTAGGCACAGACAGCTGGTCAATGGCATCTCCTTCAGGTAGGTGACAGGATGGTAGCATTTTTTTGAGAATAACTTTTGGTAAAGTTATGTAGATGGAACTAATAATCATTAGAGTAGTAAATCAGAAAAATCTGCTTTCTGCAAGCTTCAAGAGAAGACAAGTCTTGATTGTAAGGTTGAAAGTACTAGAGTTTTGTTCTTACATCATAAAAATATGCGCTCGCTGCTTTTAAGCACTGGGAAGATGAATGTATCTGTGAAGTAGTGAAAGGATACAGTAAGAAACACGCTACTGATTATTTCAGACTTAATGAATTCTGTCATCACGAGTAGAACCTTATTTCTGGAAAAGAGATGAACTAGACTTTGCTAGATTAGTAGAAAACATAAGTGATGTCACCTGTGCCTCAGCATGGGTCAGTGTCAGTTTTTTGTGGCAGCTTCATTAATTTTAAGCACATCGGTCTTCAATACAAGGCCAAATTTATCTTTGTCAGCTACTTTTCCGGGAATTTGGAGATAGTATTTTTCTTTTTGTGGTCTTTTGTTCTGGATGCAAATGCTTTCTAGGATAACTGTGGCAGCTCGAAATTAATATTGTAGAAAAATGTTTCTCAGTACTACTCCATACTTCTTAGTAATTCCATCTTCTATTCAAAGATTTTAAAATACAGTACAGGCTGTAATCAGTATTAGTCTCAAAAGGAGCATTAACGTAATTGACTACAGTTCTGTCTTACAAAAGACTTAGGTATGTAGGATATTTCTCCTGAGATACTGGTAATGTGATTTTTGAGGATGGATGGGTTGCTGTTATTCATAGGTCTTAATTAAGATCAGGTGGATGAAGAAAGTGTTCCCTACCAGAGCTGGGGGGTTTATGGCAGTGCTCGGAAGCAGGATGTAATTCCCTGGCTCCCAGCTCCAAGAAGAGCTGGCCACGCCGTCTGTTTCAGCAGCTTTGCCGCAGAGGCTGTAGCCTCCCACAAAGAGATTATAATGAGCAGCTTGGATGGTCAGCTTCTTTAACTGCCGTCTGTTCCAAAGCGATTGTGTGACTGTGCCCTAAATTTAAGGACGAAGGGGTCCTGTCACATAGCATTCATGCTCCTGATGTATCAGTTGTTTACAGATAATATAGGGGAGAAATCAGAAGATTTCTCTGAGTTTTGAAATAAAAATAGCCCTGAAATAGGAGAAGAGGAAGAATGAAGAAGAGAGTCATTTAGGCTGTTAGGAGGCTGTGTCTTGGATTTGTGACTTTTTCAGGAAACGGATAAGGAAGGGTTCCTGCTTTTAAAAATCTTTTCAGGAATGCATGAAGTTGACTGCATGATGAGGGAATCTAATGATGTAACTTCAAGCCACTTCTTTTCTGATTTATCAGACACTGTCCAAAATAAATCTTCTTTCCATTTTATGAGAGACACAGTTGTTTGCTCACGGACCACCCTGTCTAAGGCTGGTTGCTTTCTACTCGTGACCTTATAAGAACCCAGAGAAGAATGGGAAGAGTTGATTTTCTCAGTGCTGTAGCTCTAAACTAGAGTTGGTGAGTTAGGTGTTGGAAGGGAATCTGAGAGCCTCGAGACCTTTGTAGATGTCATCTTAAAGATCAGTTAAATAGTTAATTTTAATTTTTCACTCCTTGTGTTTTGAAATCTGCAAGTAAATACTGTTCATTAAAGATGGTAATTAAGCATGATACAGAGTCATTATCATGAGAGTTCTGCGGGGAAATTTACTGCCTCCTGCTTCTTTGGTTTTTGAGTGTGTTTCAGTTTTTTGTGGTATTGTAGTAGTTTTGTGTGCAATTAATTGAGACAGTTACATACTACAGTTAACTTAATTTCTTGGCTGCTTCTCCCCTCACTCTTTCTAGAGCTCACTCTGACTGTGTTAAGTACTTGAGAAAGTAGAAATCAAAATCAAATGGAAAGTAAGGTGATTTTTTTGTATTTAAAGAGGAGGAAAAAAAAGGCACCATAGTGATTTTTACTTAAGTAAATTCTGGAAATTAGTTGTAGGCTCTTGATGGGAGCGATGTGATAGTCCATGTTTAAAGCAGGTCTAAGCGTGAGATGCTTTGAGGTTGGTAATCATGGGGTAGCAGTACTCTTGGTTACTTGGGCTATTCCCAGTGGAAGTGGTGGTGTATGTACGGCTCCTGGTTGATGAAATGTGGGTAACCTTGAATTGCCATTTGTCAAGGTCTAATTTTATTAGTGGCTTCCTTTTCTGTGTAGCTTTTCTTTGCTCAGTTGAATCTAGATGCCAAGATTAGCCAGATGCATTATATGAAGGTAAGTGTTTGAAGAAGCAGTTCTCTAAGCTAGCGATAACCTCTTTCTTATGAGGGGAGAGGAATGAGAAAGTTCAGTGCTTCAGTACAAATAGTGCATGTCTGATGGCTTGCTGTGCGTGTGTGTATCCATGAGTAAGGACTCTGCTCTCTAGCTAGGCTACAGAGCAAGAAAAGCCAACCTATGATCTTTGAAAGGAGTGTTCCAGCAAAGTAATGAATTTTACATCTGGCAATGGTTCATTTTGATCTTCTGTAGAATCACATTTTGAAAATCACCCAAACTAAGATCAAAATAAATGGATAACTCAAACCTTGTCTGGGAAGCCTATTTACACAAGTGACGGGAAAGCCATACTGCTGAGTACTGGACCTCCGAGCCACAGAGCTGAGATCTCTGCTTCAACTGAAAATGGAGCCGTGCATGACTGCAAGGCACGCAAGGGTAAATAGAGCAGCTGGCAGAGACTGAAGAGAGATTATCAAAGACCTGGGCAGACCATCAGAACAAAGGCAGGAATCATAGAAGTTGAGGAGCCAGACTGAGGACCTTTATGTTTTAATTTACCTGTCCAAGCTGTCTTTCATGTAAGAGGGAGGTATGTGGAAGTCTAAAAGTTGGGCTTGGCACCATCTGACTTCGAGGCAGATAATTACAGAGAAAATGTTTTTGAGAAGCCAGAGAAAGTATTTTAAGAAATCTTTTGCATGGACTTCAAACGCTGTATTTCTTTCTTAAGCCTTAAAGATTCGGTATTGTCATTAAGAATGTCATGCTTTGGTATTTGGGGCTTTTTCTTGGTACTTACTAATATGTTCCTTTAAATACTTTGTAACACCCCTCTTCTAATTAGCACAATTTTTTAAATTTTGAGCCCTTGTTGCTTATTGGGATTGTTCTGATACGTCAGAAGGACAGCTCAAATACAAGCATGTAAAGCCTTATCACCACAACCAGCACAGTATGGGATGGCGTTTAGTCACATTTCCTAACAAGCACTTCTATTTAATAAAAATGTACTGTTAGAAGAATACTACTTGTCAAAAAAGATTGATAAATGGCCTTGTGATAAATTCATTTTCATGTTTTATTGTGTGTTATAACTTTACTAATAAGACTGTGACTTACCAGATAAAGTTCGTAAGAGAAAATAATAATTTGTGCAGATAGATGGCCAAAATGTCTCTTACACTTAGAGTTGCAGTCAAGGTCTTCAGTATTGCAAAAATAAAGGCACACTTCAGTGCTTTTTGCATCAAGCCTTCAGCTTTGCAGGCAGATGTTGCTACAGCAACAAAATAAAATCAGGATACCTATAAAAGTGAAGTGCACGCTTCCCATTGAGTCATTCCCACCCAAATGGGAGGGTGTTTTAAATTCTTACCTTGTAGTGTTCCCTGTTCTGGTGAGCAGACAGGCTCTAGATTGGTGAGAGTGATCCAAGGTTTTTATCATATATGTGTAGAGTTTTCTACTGCTCTTGGCCCCGTATTTTCAAATAACTTCTGTTACTGCATCCTGTATCACTAAGGGTGAGAATACGGCAAGTGTGTGTGTAGGTAAGGTTGTGGAGGGATGATGCTGTAACACTGAGGGGGATTTGAAAGGGATAGACTTGGGAAAATGCAGATAAGAGAGAGATTTAATGTTAAGATGCAGCTTTCCATGTGTTCATGTAGACCCTGTCGCATTGTGACTGGAGCTGACCTTGCATTCTTCCAAATCATCTTTGTCTAACCAGCTTCTAGGTCTTAAAAACAGACTAATAGTTAAGGCTTTCCCCTCCTCTTCAGGAGCTTCCCCCAGGCTGGGCTTCGGCTCTATTGGAGAGCTCTACTGGCATGTCCCTGGAAGTGAAGTTTAATGACTTCGTGTTGGTTAAACTGAATGTGCAGAGTTCATAATTTTGATACAAATGCTTCACATTGTGTTGCAGCCCCTACACTGAATGGACACTGGTTTGTAAAGCTTTAATTAAGTTTAATTTCTTGAACAAAACTAGAAAACCTCAACTAGGGCAGAACTGTAGGCCTCCTTTATGTTAGCATGACTTCAATCTTGAATGTAGTTTGTAGGAAAATATTAATTGTAACTTAAAACTCATAGATGTTAGATGTGTTAGAGAGTTCTTGAATTTGGAAAAAACAGAAACGGTTATATGCTCAAGGGCTTAACTTCATTTTGACGTTTGTTTCCATGAGCAGAAAGGTGAACAAGAACAATAAACTTCCTTTTGTGATCTAACATAGAATTAAATAACGAACAAACAAATCACACACTATTTGCTGAAACAGTGTGCTAAAGCATTATAGTGCTTATAAAATACTCTTAGAATGAGATAGCTAATGCTAATCAGTGTATTAAATCCTGGCCTGTGCATGTGGACCATATTTAACTTTTTGTATTTCCTCCCTCCATTAATCATGAAATTGCAGAACTTCAGACAACAGAGAGGTCTCCTCTTCAAGCAACTGGTTGCTTGATCATCAGCACATCAAGAAAAGAAGAAGAGACAGGACAAGACTAAGATCTCTCTCAGTGGCAAATGTGAGCACATCTGCCCGAACAAGGCCACTTCATAGTTTCCAGAAGAGGAAACTCTACAGAATGCACGGTGCCTGTTACTGGAATCAGCAGGTAGGCCCTCGCCTCTCTCTTCAGGAGACAAAACCAGAGAGTCCAGCTGCTAGAGTCTGCATGTGTCTTGTCTGGTATGTCAGAAGAATAGTGCATGCTGTGCTGGTTATTTCTTACATTCAGGGAGCGTAGAGTGTATGTGGCGGGAGTACTAGATGTGTCAGCAGGAGCCCAGAGTTAATGAGTTAAACATAAAAATTAAAGATCACTCAGAATCCTGCTTATCAAATCAGTTTGTTGTGTGGCTATCTTTGAAGCATTCATACAGTCTAAAAGACAACTGGAGAGCTTCCTCGGAAGGCTTGATTGCTGAGGAAACATGCTACAGTGTAAATCAGCTGCCTGCTTGTTTTCAGATTATTTGTTTTAGCTACAAGAAAGTTTACACAGCTGGTGGCACATTATCTTCTAGGAAATTTAATTGCAGTATCTTAATCTTGTTTCCGTTTTTGCTGTTCCTGATTAGTTATATTGCCTTTTTCATGACACTTTGAATGCTTTAAAACTCTTTAAATTTTCCGCATTACAGAGGAATTAATACTTTAAAATGAGGGAAAAGAAAACATTGTGCAGGGCAAGACGTATCTGTTCATGTCTGATATTAATAGCATATTGCTGGTAAGACTGTATAATGAGTTTAGCTGTGATACTTAAAGCAACAGTCTGATTTTGGAGCAGAGATGGTATGAACTCATTCTTTAGAGCAGTGTTCATCCAAACAGTTTTAATTTCTTGATTTTACTTTGCCTTTTAAAAGCGTGTTATATTGAGAGAAATCTTCACATCTCGGCTAACTCTCTAGGATTTACTAAGTGTACTGCTGGTCTGGGGAGAAATTTCCTCTGAGGGTATTCTCTGTGAGTGTGCTGATTCAGCATCCTCTGCAAAACTGCAGAACTGTCCTAGTTTTAGCAAGATTCTTTATTGAAAAATTGTCCAATTTCTTATTAGCTTGACTTCCCAGCTTCCTGGCAGTAGGGCGTAAAGACTTGGCAGCCTGCCTGGAGGGTTTGATGGAAGGGGATGGGGGTGGAAGGTTAGAGTTTGGGAGCTCTACCTCCTAGACACTTAGGCTTTTCATCCTCCTTGCATTAACCAAGGAGACTGTTGCGGATTTGGACTTCCTTGTTTCCCATTCAGTCCAATCCATGTCCTGTTAAAGAGGTTGGAGGCCTCGCTCCCTGGCTGATGACTCCAATACCACCAAGTGCTTCTTGCAGCTGTGGAGATTGCTCCTCAGCAAGAGACTCCGGGACTTTCCCTTCCTTCTATTTAAACATGAGGGGTTTCCATTCCAGATGCAACTTATAAATAACAGGCTCTTCTGGAAGCCTGCATCTTGCAGGCTCAAGTATCTCATATTTCTGCAAGCACTGCCTATGTCTCTGTCTTCTGAAAACTGGGCCAGAGTTAGTGCAGTTCAGAGAGTTAACAGTAGAAGCCTGTGAACAGAAACTTCATTTCTGCATCCAGGCAGCGGGAGTTCAAAGCAGAGTTTACATTTTTATCTTCAACCAGCCATAGAGTTGAGCTGCTTTGCATGCTCAATTGTTTATCCTGACTTGTAGACTAAAAAGATAAATTTGTAGTTTACCTTTGATTATAGACTGCACTTGAAAAGTGCATTTTTAACTTACTAGTTACGGCTTCAAATATTGGAGCTGGTACAACTGTGTGTCTGCTCCATGTTCTTGACATTTTTAGTTCTGAGTTACCATATACTAACCCAGCTCCAGTGTGTCTGTACTGAAAGTGCAGAGATGTCCCAAAGACAGTGTGGTAAAACCCCCTGTAGGGAATGCAGGCACCCCTCAGCTCAAAAACCTGTGTGTAGACTCTGCTTTCTAGTGTCCTCTCCATGAGGAAGTTAACTGAGAGGCAATGTGGAGAACCACGTCATAGGCTACAGCTAGATTTTGCTCGTGTTCCTGGAGAAAATAAGAGGTGGTGGCAGCAGTCAAGCTGTTGGCTTCAGACTTCATGCAAGTGCTAAACTCAATTAAAGTTTTCAAAATTAAGGTAAAGCAGTGAACAAAGCCTCTTACACAGTGTTGGTTAAAAACAGAGTATCAGGGATCCTGCTGGGGAAGTACGTGATGAAATTGGACTCGACATTTCCAGCACATTCTGACTATCAAACCTAAATGGGTATCGAGTCTTTGAATTAAGAGCCATCATTAGTGTATAGTTTCATTCAAGAAAACTTATTCTAACAGGCCCTGTCACTTTCTTAGTGCTGCACTTGCTACACTTGGTTACCCAGCTGTTGATGAGATTGCTCAGCTTGTAATGGAAGAACACTGGCTATCAGCCCAGGCTGAATGCTAGAACAGGCAGATGTCTAAGGGTAAGGATGCAAAATGGGGAATGGCCTCTGGGACTGATACCAAGTTTTCTTTGCAAATGCATTTATATTCCCAATAGTAATCAGCAAATTTCCTCTGGCATTTCACAGAAAAAGGAATTACTTCTTAGCAGCGTGGAAAATAGTTGGGTTTTTAATGTAATGTTTGTGTGCCATCTCTAGCAAGTGCTTCTGCCATATTTCTTCAAGTTTTACATATTTATATAGGCCCTGGTGCCATGGTTTGTGAGGACCCCCATTTCTTTAAGGTCACTCGCCTAAGAGCAGGCTGGAGCTAGGGAAGACTTGCTACCACCTCCCTGCAGCAGATGTGGAGTTAACAGAGATCAGCTTGCCAAAGTCTGAGATGAAGATTGAATCTTCTGAACATCGTAGCTCCTATGCCAGCTTCCTCACGGTGCCTGATTCAAACAGCCAGCGAGAGAGCACCAGGCAGTGCTGATAGGTGATGCTGCTCTGCAGAGTAATCTGAGCAAGACGATGACTAAAGAATTCTGACCAGAAAATCACAACAAAATGCAGGCTTCCCATGTGTAGGAAATAAAGAAATGCTGGGATAGCTTTAAGGAATTTGTTTTTTTTGGGATGACTGGTTGTACCCATTGTGCACTGAATGGCATTCAGAGTGTTGTCCTTCACATCTCTTCAGATTTGTTTGGGAAACTCATTCCTCCCCCCTCTCCCCGCCCAACATCCATGTTAGGAAAAGCAAAGTATGAAACTGTGAACTGCTATTCCATCTGTCAGTTCATAAGGTCACTGGGAAGACAGCCACATTTTTTTTCTCTTATCTACTGCCATGCCACATACATTTACAATGCTGTCAAAAGTATGAGTATTTAGTGACCTAGTAGCCTCCCAGTGTCTGTTGTCCTCTACTTTGCTGTATTTCTTTTCTGAAGAGGACTACACCTTCCCCTGCTCTGGTATTTAAATAATGCTTACACAGAGTAAAAAAAACCAACATATAAATCTATGAAACTCTAGAAGCCCTGCCAGATCCACAACATAGTTAGACTGCAGTGGGGATAAATAAAACAGGATGCAGGGTGTTTGGTTTATCTATCACCATCCAGTATCCTCAGGAACTTGAAACATCCTTTGGGGCCATATCCACTTGTCCCCTAATTCAGAATGACTAAGTACCACAGATGATCTGTGAGTCATCTTTTGGCTGTGGAATCTGTTTTGTATCTTTCTTCTTTCATTATCTAAATAGCTTGGTAAGACCTTAGGCCATTTCTTGACTGTGAGTCAGTGCACAAACCACTCGGAATAATCCAGATGCACAGTAAACCCTGGGACTGCAGTCTGCGCTTCAGTCTAGAGGACGTGATTATAGTGGTGCATTTTTTCAGTGTGATTTTTGAATGGATATTAAAATTTGCATACAGGATGGCACAAAGGAGTGAACTGCAGGCAGTGATCTGGTTGGAGGACACATGCTTGCAGGCAGGGATTGGAAGTTTTGAGAGCGCTTCATTCAAAATGCTGCATCTGCCACTCGTTTCCGTTGTTACAGCTGGCAAATCAAACAACTTCTGGGTCATTGTCTTCTCCTATAAAATGCATGTAATGCAGTTTTAACACTAAGAAAGCTGGCCAAGAATATCAAAACATTAAAACCGAGTAAGTCTGTAAGTAGCAGATCGGTTACAGGATTTGAAGACATGAGCTCCAATTGAGTAATTTCCTAGTGGTTGTTGCGTTTATAACTGCTTCCCCCTCACCCAGATTCTTCAAAGTCTAATGCCTGGATGCTTCCGCAGATGCTTTTCCTGTATCGAGGACATAGTATCTCTGTCTCAGTCTCTCTTTTGTCTAAACTTGAGGGAACTGAATTATCTGTGAGATACCAAAAGTTGTGTTAAGTTTGTTTAAAAGCAGACAAGTGTTACTAGTCTGAAGGTCTCAGAGAGATCTTTGCTTGGCTGACATGCCCTGATGTTTTCTTTTCTAGTATTTTATCTGTGTCGCTTGCTGCAGGGTTTTTTTAATAACAAGGAATTTGTTTTGCCAATACATTTTGTAAGTTTCTCGTTTAACATCCTAATGAATCACATTAGTTCTGCTTTTGTATTTTCAAGCCGTGCTTCACCAGGAGATGTCGTTGAGGCTAGGTAGTGTTTTAATCTATGACAACTTTCCACAGCTATATAGGTAAAAGGCAATAGAGCAGTGAGATCTGAGTACTATCAGTTTTGGCCCTATCCATTTCTTTGCAGGGTTGTAGAGCACGGTGGGGATTTTTAATCTGAGAATTCTCATTGTATTTACCTGCTGAAGGAAGAGTTGGTTGTGTGGACTGAGGCACTTGGAGAAAACTGGAATTCAAATTTGCAAAGTTACCAACACCCTGAAGGTTGGGAAATGAGGTGCAAAAGCTTAAGTTTTAGATACCACAAGAAAACATTTGGTATAATGTTACCAACTCTTGCCATTTAGTATTGCCGCATTTTTTATCTTCAGTCTCAAACAGAAGCTAAATGAGAGCAGAAGAAAATCTGCTTTTGTTTAGTGGTTTAAAAAAAAAAAAAGGGGGGGAAAAAAAAAAAAAAAAGGCGAGCGAGTGGTTCTCCAGAAGGCTCCAAAACAGACAGGAAAAAAGTATTTAAGTTCTAGGTTTTGAGTTTCTTATTTTAATCTTGTTCTCATGTCGGCTCTATGATTTTTTGGACCAGATGATCCTTGAGGCCCCTTCCAACCTGGTATTCTATGATTTTTGTGTCTTGCTGCATACCCACTGCATGCTTAGAGACAGTGATACTTTTTGTAGATGCCATTGGATAAATACATATAGGTCTTTCACCAGGTCTTGTTAATTTTCAGCTTTTAGGGAAGAGTGTGTGTGTGCATATATATATATATATATATATATATATATATATATATATACACACACACACACACTTGTACGATTTGCATTATATCCAGCGTGCAGAGCCTTTATCTTACTTGCTAAATGTCTGCTATCTGCAAGCGCTCTGTAGCTAGCAGGAAAGGAGAATAAATGACAGGTAGAAGGGAATGTGTGCAAATAAGGTGCTTAATCATAATATTGTATATAGTGTGGAAGCTGTACCCCCTTTTCTGCCAGGTGAAATGTTTGTCTGGGGACAAATATTTTAGCACCTGCTTCTTACAACACAATCTCATTTCCTCTACCGTATGTTGCGGTTTATTTCCGTTGAAGGAGATACAGGTGAATTCTGTGGCTGTTCTCAGTTGCTGCTTTCTTTAGCTCCCTTGGTCTGTACATTTAGAGAAACAGCACTGTCTACAGCAGTCACTATCAAGCATATTATTCAGTAGCCAGCTAGAAGTTTTGCCTTTTGCACAGTGAAGTAGTCATTTTCCCTTAGTTGCACTAAAAGGAGTCTACTGGATGTCATCCCCCTCCTTCGTATCCCTAGATGTCAGCTCCACCACTTGCTTCTGCATAGTTTCCTGGCATTGCTGACTTATAAAAAGCCATTATTACAGGGAATGTTGTTGTGTTGCCAAGTCTCCTGCAAAGTGGTTTCAAGAAGAGGAGGCATCCTGCTTCAGTGAAAGTGGTGTAGTACCTCTGTGGATATGTCAGTCTTCTGGTCTGGGGAGGAGAATCCTGTGGTTAGGCTTTACCAAGTTTGTAAATGGAAGTAATCATTGATAAAATTACTGTTTTAACACTGGAAGTTAAAAAAGAAGTTATTAGTTAAAGATCAACAAAACCTGATTGGGAAAAAAAGGAATGTTCCTGTGCATTCAGCTATTCTGAATGTGTCACAAGACTGTTGTCTACTGGGGAGGAAGGAAGGGAGAACACATTTAGCTTTGCAATACTATGATGCTGCCAGTGGAACTAAATCCATCCTTTGTGAAGTTCATGGCAAGCCAGTCAACCTGCAAATTCTGTTTTTTCTGCAATGAAAACCCTGAAGCGTGCTTTTCACAGTCCTGCATCTTTAGCTTATTATGACATTTCTGTAGTGTGTTACCAATCACATCTACTCTTAATTTCTACATGGCATTTTTGAAAAGATAACCCTACGGATTAACATGTCTTTCCTGTTTTTTGTTTAACTGGTCAAAGATTAAGACCTAACCTTGATTTTTTTCAATTGATTTGCTAGTTGAACAAAAGGTCTTTGTTTCGGGATGTTGAGGACAGTATACACTTCCCACAGAGCAGGTGAAAGTCCATCTCCCATTGGTTTATAACAGGATTAAAGAAACTAAACTGTGTGTACTTATGAGAGGTGGGTGGTCTCTGAGAACGGTAGAAGCTACTGCTCCTTTTTATGACTCTGACCAAAAATCTGAGTTTGAGACAAGCCGGATGCAGAGTAAGTTGTCATTAATTTTTTTATGAAAGTCTCAGTTCTCTTCCTAGAAAAACTGGTCTCCGCCACAGGTTCTGCTACTTTATCCTTATCAATAGCTTCAGAAAGGCCAGAGGCAGACAAATTTGTTTACATCCCAGGGCAGCTTGCTTCACTGTACTTGACCTGTGTATAGATTTCAGGCGGGTGCGTGGGAAAGGTCTGGCTGTTTGACATACATAGAAACTTCAGCTGGAAGGGAGAGTCTATCACATAGTGAGTATCATCAGCGCCATCTGTTACGCACCTTCCCATGTAGGGATGTCTTAGATGCTTTGTGCACCTTCTCCCCCACTGCCTGTTGGCAAGAGAGAAGGTCTTTGGGGCTTTCAGATGAACCTTTCACTATCCATGTATTGTATGTTTCCCAGAAGCACTCTGCAGTGAAGTCCTGCTTAGAGCACCCCTGATGTTTAGCTTGTGAAATAAGACATTTCATTTAACTGTGTTCTGCTGGAGGGACATAGCTCTGCTCAGAGCAGATCACTGTGTGCAGAAGAGGGAAGCCGTGGAGAAGTGGGCTGGCCTTTAAGGCAGATGCAAAAGCACGGAAGCAAGCAGTTAACGTGGTGTTCTGTCGGTTTGAGCTGTACCTAGCTCTTGTGGAGCAGCGTGTTTGGTGTTCAAAGATGAGGCATCAGCCACCCACACGGTGGTTCTCTTGGATCCCATCATTAAATCACTGCAGTTTAGTTGGCTACTCGTTTACTGAAGAACAGTTTTAGTATTGAGGGGGGATAGGTCTTCTTTGATATTGCTGAAAAGTTCTGCATGTATGTGTGTGTGTAGGGAGAATAAATGCTTTTTCCTTTCCTTTTTTGGCTTATAAGCATAATCAGAAGTAGATGTGACAGGTATTCAGCAGAGTGTATTTGAGCTAACTTAATTAACTTCCTGGATTCATACACATTGGTGTAATTGGACTGTGGCTCTCTGGACTGTTACACTTAGGCACGTTTCCAAAAATGGTAGGAGTTCTAGTGATCAGTAGCTGAAACCATGAAACAAGTATTCACTTCAGAATTTTTAACCGGGAGCACAAAACATTTTTCTTTTCAATTACGGCACATTTTATAGACTCAAACTTTTTTCTCTGCAGAAGGATGGTTGACTGGTAGTGCTCAGCCTTCTGACCCTTCTAGAAGGGGCATGAGCCACTCGTCCTGTGTCTAGTGTGCATCACTTTATCACAAGCAAGTGCAAGAATTGTTTTGAATGTCAAAATAAATTGCTCGCCGTATTTTCTGTGATCCAGTAAAACAGTACTAAGGGGAAAAAAAAATTCCAAGATTAAAATTAATAATACTCTAGAAAATTGGATTTTGTTGATGGCACAATTCCTTATGAAGTTTAAAACAGAGCTGCTATTTTAGTTGAAGTTTTAAAGCTTGCACACTTCTGATTTCCTCTTAAAAACAGTGTATTTTCTTTTCCTTAATAGAATCAATTTAATGTAATGTTATTCTTCATATCTACTTGAGCTCAGGAAGCACGAGGTTTTCTATTTCAGTAATGAAGAAAAATGTTTCAGGAGATGTATGAGGTATAGAATAGCAGGGGGAAAAATTGATAAGAGTTTAGTAATCTCTGTTGCTTTCTGAAGGGCTGGCATTGTGGTCAGGCTTGTTGTAGAGGCCTGTCTTCTAAAAGCTGCACGCCGTGGGTTTCATGAAACCACTTGTCATTGCTGTGGTGGAATGGATATATTTGTGGTGGTGCTTCCAGTTGGGTTTTGGTAGATTTTTTTGTTGCTGTGTTACAAAATCAGTAATTAACTGGTATAAGGGTTGTAGACTGTGTTCTATACGGAATTGGAAGGTGGGAGAGTTTAGTTTACCAATAAACAATTCTTCAGTTTTGTTTCAATAAGGTTGAGGCACTTTCTTTGTCTGAGCAAGTCACTTTCATTACAGAATGAAGGGCTTCAGAAATTTTTTCGCCAAGAGTTGATTAAATCGACATTCCTGACAAACATAATGATTGCACTAATTCAGCATTTTCCAGTGGAAAACTACTCCATCAGAAATTTAAACCAGATCCGGTAGCTAGGAACACAGACACTGCCAGATTTTTTAGCTTTTTTCTAGTAACTTCACAGGCATTTAAATAAAATTACTCTTGCTTCTCTGTAAGTCCTTATTTTCTTTTGAATTACAAACTGACTTAATGAAAGATTTAATTATTTAGGTGTTGATTCCAGAGCGTTCAAGGAAATAACACACAAATTCAGGCATAAAGTTTTTTAACTCCCACCACAGGCAGGATGGGGAAAAGAATTTTGCATTTACTGGTGTTGGAAGGTGGATTTTAATACTGTTTCAAAACAGAGGATGTCGAGGTTATTTGACCATGTAGGCATGGTTTTGAGCAAGCTTAGCTTTAAGCTGTAGCCTAAATGTGTTTGGGACTAAAGTGAGTTAAAGAAGGTAGTAGTGAGTCAGGACTAAAGGACTAGATGTCAGTATGTGTTGGTCTTATCTATATATTTTCTAGGTAATTTTACTGATTCATGTTTGGGGATTTCTTTTTAAAGAATGAGACATTTACTGTAATGTGGATTTATTTCTGTTTGAAAAAAAAAAGGCAAGCAGAAGGGGTTCAGTCACAGCTTAAATAGTGGAGATCTGTTTAAACTAGTTAATTTTTTAAAACCAAATATCAAAAGGAAATATGCTTTTGTGCATTTTTGAAGAGCAAGCCCTTATTGCATCGAAGGTAGAGCAACTACCTGAAAGCTCTTTAAGCTTTAGTTTAATGGTCCATATAATGGGAAACATTAAATTCGCTTTAGCATTTATCCCTCTAGTGTTTCCAAACACAGGTCCCAGTTTTGCCAGCACTTTATGGATGTTTAAAGTTAAACAGATGAAGAGTCCCATATGTCTGTCAGAGGAAAATAACAAAACGTTGATTTGAAGGAGTCCTGGGATAGAAAAGAATTCTTTCGAAACTAAGTTGAAGGTATTCATGCATACGTCTGCATATGGAGATCAAAGTGGATTTAGGACTGTTAATGTCTTCCTGTAGAAAAAAAAAAGAGTGAAATACAAGAACACCAGCATAACATGCTTACTTGATTTTAGTAGTTTCTGCAATGCAATACCAGTGTAGGGAATTTGTTGATTGAGAAGAAGGGAATAGATGGAAAGGGGAACTTTTTAATGGAATATTTTCTGAGTTAGTATGGGTTGTGAATATTGATGCTACCTCACAGAAGTACTGATTTTGGTAAGTGAAGGGGGTTTTGATGTGGTGGATATAATCACTGTGTCACTAACAGATGAGTGGCACTGCTGAAATGCAGCCTGGAATGTTTCAGGCGGGAGGAAGCAGCTGAAGAGATTTCTCAGATTCAGAAAGCAGAAGTACTGAAAATACACATAATGTTCGTTTGATCGTCTTGTCTCTGATGCAACTGGTAGATGTTTTCCTTTCATTCCATAAGAAATAACAAAATCAGACAACCACTTTTATATTCATTCTTGCAGTTTTTCACATTGAAATCCTTTTCCAGGAGATAAGCGTGGCTGTTTGCACAGTGGTAGGCTGAGACCCTTGAAGCACCCCAGTGCCCCCTTCTCTCCCTCCCCATTTGTAGGATCTGCAGCATTTGGCAAAGTATCAAAGACCTGTGGAAGCCTTCAAAAATGTCAGTACCTTTGGGGTACTGACTTTCAGCAAGGCTGAAAGTAGCATAAGAACACTACTTCCCTGCAGTGCCTTTGTAGCTTACTCTGCAGCACAGACTACTGTTGACTGCTGCCCTGTAGTATCGCATTCAATTCTTTCCTTCTGTAACTCAGAGCTCAGTATATTGCCTGTGCTCTGCTGCTTATTCCTGCCCATTTTCACCCTGCCTCTTGCCTTAGTGCCCTGCTTCCTCACACCTACCGGTTGTGTACAACCCGTCATTCTACCTTCTGTACTTTAACAAGCCTTGCAAATAAGCAGCTAAATTAATCTTTGCAGCTCGCCTCCTTCTAGTAATTCTTCTTACTACCTATTAATCAATCCTCAATGCATCTCTCTCCATATTTATTGCTGTGTATCTTCTTTTATTTGTGATGCTTATCGGATACTTAAATTCTAACACGGGAAGGACTTTGCCCTCTTGCTTTGTATAAGTACACGGTGTGCTCAAAATGTTTAATATTGTGTCTTGCATTAAAATGTATGAGCTCAAGCTGTCTAGAGAGATCAATACTAAGAATCTTACTGAGGCTAGGGGGGTAGGAGACCCCTGTATTTACTGGTGCTAGTTTTGTTTGTGCATCTATATCATGTCTGTTGGGCTGGAATGGAATTTTAAGGGGTGTTTGTCATAGGATATCTCAAAATAATGATTGGAAACAGTTACATTTTCTCTGGAAATTTTGACAGTTGTTTCCTGGCCCTAATTGAAGGGGGGGTTGTATTCTTTGTAATGTGTACTGTGGTCCATGGTAAGTGGAGGTAAGTCATATTTAGACTTATGTGAAGTTTGTAGGAATTTTTTTCCCATTCCTGCATTGAAGAATGACATTTTTGTCCTGATCTAATTTGAAGGAATTCAGTATAGGAGAAGTTAACCTTTGTTTCTGTGTATCCTTGCAGACTTTGTCATCTAGAGATGCCTCCTTCCCATATAAAACTCAGTTACCATGTATGGTGCCAGCCTCCGCTTTGAGCAGTAGTGAGTACAGTGCAGAATCTAAAATACTAGATTATGTGCAAGAGCTGGACTCTTCCTTCCATCCGGTCTTATCATTCCCTTCAGGTAAGTAACACCATGACTCTTAACAGAGGGCGGTTGTGCTTGTGAGAGCTGTAAAATTTATGGACTAACTTTTCTTTTGAGGAATTTTTAGAACTTAGTTCTCTTACAGAAAACCTCACACTGGCAAAATACATGAGTTTAGACTAAATGAAAATCTTAACTTCATCCGGACATTTGAAAAACATACCTTTTAGGTTTCCCATACCAGTAATGTGATTACAACCAAGAAAGACTGGTCAGGGAAAAGCTGTTTTTTGCATCTTCCAACTGAGTCAGTGTTAGTCCTTTAGATGGTGCTTTTGCTAACACACCACCATACCTTGGTTGTGTTGTTTTCATAAGCAGCTTTCAGTTCAGGCCCTTTGGTCTAGGTCCAAAGAGCTTTACTTAGGTTTTCTAATTGTTTTTTGTGATAGTCAGCCTTTTTGGTAATCTTTGAAGTTTATGATTTCTGTCATCTGATTCTTTAATCCTTTTGAACAGTAATGCAGATGTTGTTGTTCGTGACTCAGCCCTGCAACTACTGCAGGTGCAACTTGACAGGACTTGGGGCTTCAAAATAGCATATTAAATGCTATTATCAGCAGAAGGGATTCATACTATTTGATTGAGGGTGGTGTATTTTAGAAAAAAACTATTTCCAGGTAGTTGCTGACCAGTACAGGAATTCTGCTGTACTGTGGGTGCTTCTTTGCCTCGAGATAAGCCCGAATGTAAGGCTGGGACTTTCGTGGAACTGTTTGAGTCTTTAATCAAACCCACTGTCTTCCTGGAATTACAGTGTAGACGCTGCAGCTTGGTATTAGGAGGCCAGGGATTAAAGTAAGCCTTGAGTTTGGAGAACTTGTCACTGGCCAGTAGAGAAGACCCAAGTGTGGATATGGAATCCTGAGAAGGTCTCAGCTCAGGTTTACAAGGGTTTACATCGCATGTATGTAAAGAGGAGATTATTCTGAGGAGCAGATAGGGAAACAGAACACTCACTCCAAGAGTAGAGCAGCAAACATACCAGTTCGCAGGACTTTGTTGTGGAGAGGGGAGAGGAATACCTCTTAAAACCTGCTTCTTTACACACGCTCTCCATCACTTACCCTGTGACTCTGACAGCCCAGCTGGACGGGAGCCCGCGGGGTTAGAGGTCTGTTCAAAGAGAGTCATGTAAGGCTGTGCCCCTTGCATTCATTCTTACTTTACTCTTAAGGGAAACTAGGACGCTTAACACGAATAGTGACATTTTATTTTCTTGGAAAAAGATTAAACATCGTGAAAAAAGCTGAAAACCTTTGGATTATGTTGTGGCTACTGTTGGTCACTATGCCAGGATGGAGGAAGAAAAATGTCATTTTAGCTCCATTCTGATACCAAGAACATCTTTCTTTTGAGGAATATTTATTCTCTTTTCAAGGATTCTTAACCTTGCTGATAATAATTGAGATGGGGAAGAAGTCCCAGACCTACTCTCTCCTGTTCAGATGCAGTCCTTGTTTTTGAGGGAGACGAGATTCATGCTCTACTCTGTGCTTTGTGTACTTTGCTGTCTCTACCTCCTCATGAACACTGCCAGTCTATTCGTCATTTTCTTTCGTATGAAAGAATTATTGTTAATAAATGCGTGCTAGACATTTTCCAACTGTGTCAGGTAGCCTGATTCAGTTTCATGCTTTCTTTACAGCTTCCTTAGTTATCCCTTTCCAGAGGATAACTTCTCTTAAAATACTGCTTGTGGTGTGCTCACATCTTTTATCGCTCGCTTCCAAATAAAAATTTTGTCAGCAGAGTAAAAGAATAGGTTTTTGTTTTAATTTCCTCTGTGTGTTAAAGAAATATTATTAGTATTTGTTCCATTTTGAAACTCTGGAAGTTTGATTTTTCAGTGTGCGAGGAGGGTTTCAGGTTCAGGATTCAGATGTTGTTCTCTCTTGTACCATGTTTTTTACTTTCAAAGGAGAATCGTAATTTGCAGACCTAGTAAATATCGTGTAGTGGAACTGGCTCACCAGTATACTCACTTCTGGAAGCATAATTGTCCTTATGTTTCTAAGTCTTGCCTTCAGTGTTTCCAGATAACCAAGGGTCTTGATCAAAAATACGTCAGTGGTTGCGGCATCTCTTGAACATAAAAGCACCTCTTTAAACTTGCACCCTAGTAACTGGAAAGTTTTAGTTTGTATCTAAGAACTTTGGGTTTCTGGTATTTCTGCGCCTAGCCTGTGGATAAAGTGGAACAAACACTCCTGCCCTTTTGTTTAAGATACAGGAGCACATAATAAAAAATCTCTGAGACATCCAAGTGATTCCCCAGGAGAAGGGAAAAAAAAAACAAACAAACAATGGGAACAATGTTTTGTTTATTTCTTTACTTAAATGTTGTAACTAATAAGCATTTCAGACCTTCTTTATATTTTACTTAGAAGTAGAACCAGGACAGGAACACAGCAACAACCTTGGGGGGAAAAAGCTTTTACAGGTCACCTTTAACGTTGTGACAAAATACCTAGTTAAATCCATGTAAAATTGAAATAAATTTTTCTTTTTAGGTAGCAAAGTATGTTGAAAGTTTCTGTCCTGGCAAGTCCTGAGAGCACAGGAGGAGGCTAAGGGTATATATAAATAAAAGTAGTTTAATGCTCACCCTTTGGCCCTGCCCTCCTCCTCTTCTCATTCTGAACATAATAGTTGTCAAGCCTGCTTCTCCCACTGACATATTTCTTTCTACTTAATTTCTCTTCTTTCTTGTAATTTTGTATCCGGAAAGGCTTTTCAGTTAGAGACCTGTTTTTCTTGAGCCTTCCTGCCTTATAACAGTGGGTAAATTCCTTACCACTTGAGATGTTTTGCAGACTAATTCTGGGTTAGAACTCCCTCAGGAAATTAATTACATTGCCCTGCTGTAGCCTTTGCCAGAGAGGGAAAGAAGGAACGTACCTTGAAATTACCTCTAGGCTTCAAGCAGTAACAATTTCCAGAAGCATTAATTACTTGTACCCAAAAGGCTGAACAGAAGCCTTTCCAGATTACAGGAAAAGTGCACTGTGTGCTCTCTGCCATGCTGGCTTTCGTACAGGAGTTAGGCAAGAGGAGAAGACCCTAGACTTACTCTCATTTGATACCCTCCAGAGCTTGTTTTTGTGAAGAATAATTCTGGAGTAATTGCAGGTATGGACATAGGTTATTCCAGAAGAAGGCAACCTTGTTCTTTCTCAATTTGACTTTGAACACCAAAAAAAGTGCTGTTACTGTACTGTGTGCGCCTGCACTGGGATTTGTTCAGAAGCATTCCTTAGGTTTGAGTCGTACCTTGGTCTGAGTTGTCTTGTCAGCCTTTAGAAGCTCTTAGTGCTGGAGAGCTTGGGACCACTTAATCATACTGCCTTGGTTAGCATGTATATCAGTGTAGCTTCACAGCTAAAAACGGATCTGTTTTTACTATGGCACAACTCTCACTTGGCGTTAACAGAAAGACAGGTATGTTGGGTACTTACCCCCAGGCAATTACTGGAGATTATCTTGTATAGTACTTAGATAACTGATAGGGAAGACCACAGGTCTTTGCCTGTAGTGGAGGATAGCACTTGTACAATAACTATCTTGCTGAGAATTACTTTACCTCAGATTTTATTTTTTATGTATGCAAAAATTGCTTCTTTGAAATGTCTGGCTGCACTTTTTTGGGATATTGTCGTCAAGTTTTCCTTTGGTCTCACCAGTTTCAGGACATGTTTTCCTACATTGTCTTCAGCTTGACCGTGTGAAGACACTGCTGCCGTATAGACAAGTGATCGGTCCTCACGGGAGTAACTGAGCACTGCTGTTACTCATGGGCTGAAGGACTCAAGGCAGCAATACTGCTCGTAGATTATATAACATATTGTTGTGTAAATCAATTCCTAGACCTTTAGTGATGATGCTGTCTGATACAGACCCCATTCCATTTGTATTTTTTTTTTTTTATTAGATATTCCTCTTCACATATATTTTGAAACATTATTAAGGAAGGATGACATCAAAGGAGAACCTGTTGATACCTCATCTTTGGGAGTGGAGTTTAAAGTATCTCCAGACAATGGTATGTCAATATATATGCTATGTCTTAATATATAAAGCAAAATATTTTAGTATTTGCAAGACTGTTTTTCATTCAGAGAAGGTAACTGGGTAAGGCTTTAGGTGGAAGAGGAATCTCTTTCCAGACCACAGGGTCAGGTTTTCCTTTGTTGCATTGAAATGATCCCACCGGCGCCGTAGGAGGGCACTAATACAAGCCCGGGGAGTTTGGATCATGGGTTCTCTTGTAGATACAGGTGCCTGACTGCAGTACGGTTTACTATTTTGATTCCTATCAGAAGTCTGTTTTTTTCCATTACAAAGAGTTCAGCACTTGAGATTGCCTGTAAATTGCACCAATGGAAAATAAGTTTTCAACTTGATATATGCTTTTTCTGTTGTAGACTGTAATCAACATAATGTTTCTGTCAAACAATGGAGCACTGGCTGTTTATCTAATTCCAAATCTCAGTCAGTGTCAGGAACATCTGACCAGCTGTCAGAAGGAAGAAAGAAAAGACATCTAAGTGAGACAGCAGTAGGTAAGAGAAAAATGGTACTGCTTAAGATGGCATTACTTCTTTTAAAATATGTACTGTGTAAATGAGTTTGTTATCACTGGGCTTTGAGAATTAATTTTAAATTGTCTCTAGAAAGCATATTGTTACAAAACTTCACAGGAATGAAGAAACGGATTTAGGATACCATGAAAATAATCTGCTGTTTTAAAGCACAGTGATTGTCTTTCTTCTTGAGTGTAAATTACAAGAGGAGACAAGTTTCTGTATTTTATTTTTTGAGTACTCTTAAAGGGAACTTCTCAGCAGTCCAACTGTGTTTTTTCTAATACTGGGTGTCATTATATTTAATATGAAGTGGTTTTTTTTTTAGTAGTAATCAGTAAAACAGACTGAATTGCAAAGTTATCTGTCAAGTCATGTGCCCAGCCAAACATTTACTATTCCTGGCATCTTTGGTCAGCTATATTTCATTTGTTGTGAACTCTCATTTGTGGTTCTGGTTTCCTTCCAGACTGTTTAAGAGGACTTGTGGGTAGGGAGTGCTTATAATTAGTGTTTTCACCCTTGTTATCTTTGTATTTTAAGCCATTGAATCTCTACGTCAGCACTTGGTAAATTAATAGAAAGTACCCTGAAAATTCTGTAGAGTAATGTGATAATTTGGGGATGAAAAAATCAGCATACCATTGTAAAGATAAATAACATCTTACTTCTCTAGGCTATTAGAATGTAAAACCTAACAGATTCTGTTATAGGTTGTGTCCCATGCTGCCAAAACCCCGCCACACACAAACCCAACACACAGATTCATTTATGTGAACTTTTGGCAAAAATCATCACAGGACACGTAAAGAAAATAAATTACTGAGTGAGAGGACAAACTATATTAGTTTAAAATTTCCCCTAAGAAAGAATTAAAAGGTGTAAATGATCAGTTAACATTGTGGAAAAATACACTTCTTGTGCGTATCCAGGTATAACTGCTAGAGTAATCTTGCAGTAGATGTGGAAATAGGGGAATTACTGCAGAGATAACTTAACCAAAAATTATGTTCTATTTTAAAAAACAAACAGAGCACAACCCCCAACCAAAAAAAAACCCCTATTGATTAGAAACTTGCAGGAGAGTAAAAGGTATTTTTGGACACACCGAAAACTGTCTTAGAGTTAGATGAGTTTTTTCTCTGCATCACTCCCGTTGTGCATTACAGCCCTCCCCTTTGCTGTACAGCCTCCTCATACGCTCTGCGCCTGTCTCTGCGGGGGTGCTGTGCCCAGTCCCCTCTCGCCATCAGTGATCCTTTTGTCCATGCCACCCACTCCCCTCACCAGTCGCTGGTCCCCAAAAGGCGGATGCTGACGCTGTTTCTTGCAACCACGGTGTTTCCCTAAGTGTACTGTCATGCACGCTGAGCTCAACAGTTGGAGTTACTTGGGAGCGCTAGTAAGAGAGAAAACTTCTTGCTATAAACTTTTTGAAGTTACAGTTAGTCTTCTGCCAATAGTATTTAGTTCTTTGATTTAATGGAACAAAAAAGCAGTCTTTTATCATGAGGATCATAGTTTCCCAATGCCAGAAAACTGCTATGTGGTATATTCCTGAGTAGCAGCAGCAGTTCTAGCTTATTAGTGCTACGGGTGTAGTACTACATATTTATTCCTAATTTGGGCTCTGTCTAGGAGAAATTATCCGTGGGGAAGGTCAGCCTGATGAACAAGGCCAAAAATAAAAGCTCTGTGCCAGGGAGTTGCAGAGCTGCCTGGGAGATGAGAGTTCGTGTCCTTGACCCAGCCTATGCAATACAGTCTTTAGGATCAATCTTACCTCTTTTTCCATGTGGGAATACACCGAGTCTTACTATTAGTTCATATGTTAACTCAGAGATCTCTTTTCTTACTAGAAATCCGTGTAGAAGGAAAGAACACAGGTGGTTAAATTCTGAATCCCCCTAAGTGCTGCTTACACTGGGGCTGAATAAGAGTAAGCAAGAATTATGATTTGTCTGGAGCAGTGGACCCCTACTAGACGAAACCACATATGGAAATCTAGAAACTAACTGTGTTTGTTACCATTGCTGCCAGTTTTATTTTATTTATCAAGGAAGAAACCATCAGTGAGGGCTCAGTGAACTGGTAGGGCAGTGAGACGCACCCCGCTAGGGAAGCGCTGTCAGGGAACACTGGGGAACGTTCCTCTGAGTCTGATTGCATTTGCTGCATGTGTGTGGTCTGTGGCAGCTCCTGAAAAAAGAAGCAGGGTTTGCCCACGTGAAGCTGGTTCCATGAGAAGAAATCCTTTGTAGATGGAGAGGGATGAGTTTTGTGGAACAATGACAAAATGAGTAGCAAGTGTTTATTTAGATGGCTTTTTTTAGTATTCGGTAAATTGTAACTGGTTAGCTGTGGGCTTCTAGAAATGACTTTACTGTTACTGTATGGAAAAATATCTTTAGCCTAATAGACAACAGCTGGTATGCATTTTTTTTATTACTGTTTTTTGTGACAGGCGAACGTAATGCTAGGTTTGAGACATTCTCCTTTCAACATGCAGAACCAGAATCCCATAGCAGTTTTGCTGCCGTGACGAATGTCAATGCGATGTCTAGGCCCACCCAGAGCACTTCATCACAGGTAAACCAAAAATGTATCACTGTCTTAGCTGAAACATCAACAGAGAGTCGTGCAAATTAATAATCCAAAACCACACGCCTTCTACATCTAATTTAGTGTTAAATTACAGTACAGAGCATTTTTACAGTGAATTAAGTGGATTACATTAAGTAATCTATTCCAGATTGAGTATGTGGTGTTCCTAAAACAGAGATTTGCTTGTAAAAGAATTTTGCAGATCATGTAACAGGAGTGTAAATTTAGTTTATTGGTATTGGGCTTTTCTTTTTTTTTTCTTTCCCCCCAAAATTTCATTAAATATACTGTGACTTATGTTCCAAATTTTACACAAGGGCTTTTATGCTGCTTTTTTCTTGGTGCAGCTACATAAAATGGCCTCACAGTGCAAATACAGTCACAGAATTTGTTAACTCTCAGCTTTGCTATTTAAAACCTTTTGTACAGAGCTACAGGCAAAGTCTCAGGTATATAAACTTGCTGAGGAGCAGCAGGGCTCTGGTTCAATGAGGTCCCTGCACAAACACTCTGTTTTGCTGGAATTCACTGGGAATTTCATAATGCTACTCAGATTTCGGTTGCGCGGTTCTGCTAAGCCTAGTGGTATACTGGTGCTCTGTCAGTTGTCATCTTTCAATCTGGTGGTGACTCCTGGAGAGCAGAGTTTAAATCTGCAGTTTTGGCAATGCACACTCCTCCTTTTACCCCTAAATCAGCATTTTAGAGTAGACCGCTTCCATTAATGTTCAGCTAAAAATTGAGATCCTGTAATAGGGAACATACCATGATTTAAAATGAAACTTTCTCCTGTAAATCGAGGAAGTTTTTGACCCGTGTAGGTTCCATGCACGAGTGGGCAGAAAACACCAGAAACACCACCCATCAGTTTCTGTCTTTTGCACATCTTTCAGAAAACCACTTTCCATGTAGGCTGCTCTTTGCTGCAAAACGCTGCTTCATTCTTTTGGAATTCTTAATTGTATCACACTGAAGAACCACGTGGGTTATGGCTTAGTAGACAGATTGTAGAAGGTCGTCATTGTAGACTGAACATTACGAAGAAGGCAGCATTAACTTCAAAGTTTTCATAAGTACTGAGAATTAACTGTAACTGACATGAAGGAAGGGAAACTTCCACAGATTTCAGTAAGAGTTATGCCAGCAAGAAGTAAATCTCAGAGATGAGATAGTTATAAAAGCTGTTGAGATTCCGTTGGGGAGCGGGGGAAGTCGAGAGTCACTAAGCCAGTAGAAAATGTGTTCAAGTTACAGACTTTCTCCTCATGCAGTTCTGATGTTTTTCAGCTAACGTGTAGTTCCTATGATTTGAGCTGATGAATCTCCCCCTTGCATTGATTATATTCTACAGCATAACTCCAGGAGGAGGTTGAGAAGCGAGAGCTCCTATGATATAGACAACATTGTTATTCCGATGTCGCTGGTGGCACCATCGAAGTTGGAGAAACTACAGTACAAAGAAATCCTTACCCCAAGGTTTGTTCATGACCCCCTTAGTTGCAGAAAATGAATATGAGAACGTTAACTAAGAATACTGTTGACATGTAGTTAGATAATTTTATAATATTAAGATGATGTGCTCATACATTTTTTCTGTGTACTTCCAATTTGTGTGACTGGAGTGGTGGGAAGACTGGACAGCTGATAGCACAAGGGAAAGACTCTGATACACACAGGGAGGTGGCAGATGCACAGGCTGCCTAAAAATAGAAGTGGGTTTATATCATCATAATTGCAGTGATATTCATGGCCTTAAATGTGCCATAAGGCCGATGTGCTCTGAAGGGTTCTTTAGAGAATGCTGTCTTTTTTGTGTTATGGTTCATAAGGGAAGTAGTTAACTAATGGTTTCAGAATATATTTTTAAAATTTATCCATTCCGATACAGTAGAATAAGCTTTTTTTCCATACAGTGTAAACATATAATCCATGATTCCAATGACATCTCTTTTTTTTCTTTCTTTCTTTAAGAAAAGAACATCTTTAGATGCTAAAACAGGGTAATTGATCTCCTGTGCCGTAATTCAGAGGCTTACTAGCAAATTGACTGAAATGCCTAAATGCAATTGTTCCATATTTTAAATCTCTCTAATTTGTATTTGCTTTTATATTGTCTTTAAAGCTAAAACTATTATAAGGACTCTCTTGGATAGCTTAAAGGCTTAAAGACTGTATCGGGAAAAGGAGAAGTTAGATACTGGATTGGGAAAGGAAAATCTAAATTTTGGGCATCTGTTATCAGCACCTTAAATTTGAAATTATTTTATTTGAAAGAAATTTTGAAACACGAGCAGGAGTAACTAACAAGATAATATAGAGAAACAGAAGAGTCATCTCTACTGGTGAAATAATGAAACAGCATTTAGGTAAATTAATTTGACTTTTCTTGTCTCATTTCTAGCTGGAGAGTTGTTGAATTTCAACCATTAGAAAGATCTCATACAGATGAAGAAGAGGTAGGCTGTACTTTAATTAAACCACCAGTTTTTAATTAAACTAGATATAATATGTAATTGAGATAATTGGGATATATTTTCCAAAGTCTCTGACTTCACATAAATCCTGGTAAGTTTCTAATTACAAAAAATAAAGTGTTAAGTGTCAGATTGTAAAAATATGTCTTATCCCAACTTACTCAACCCTGTGATGGACGACAGAAATGTAAGTCTCTCCATGAACAGTACTTGTTCACTTGTTTGTGTGGCTCTCCCGGCCCCAGCTGTCGGCACAGCCCACGTGCCCACAGGGCCCCCTGGTCAGCCCCCCCTCCGCCTCCCCTGCTCCCCGGCGTTGTGGTGCTGGGTCTCCCAGTGCGACTGTCACTTTGGGGCTACCCGGGCTATAACGCCTGTCCTCTCTCATCCTCTTCTTTGCCAGCCAGTTCCCGTGGCCGGCTGCTCTTCAGGAGGCAATTTCGCATTTCGCCTGTGGGCCCAGCAGATCTCCTCAGTCTTCTTCTCAGTCAGTGTTCGTTTTCCTTCAACCCTCCTGTTGGGAGCAAACTTTTATTTTTTCTGCTTTGTCAGGAACAACGTGACCTTCAGCACTTCCTGCTTGCCGCTGGAGCTAAGTTTGCACATCATGTGTTACTGCTGCTTCCTCCAGACATAAGAATCTACCTTTTTCTTCCAGGGAAAGTCTGTGGACTTTGCAGCTGGGTGTCCCTTTCTCTCTTAATCAGGGGTTTGAGGCATTCCCTAACCCCATTGTGAACGTGCCAGCAGGTCTGGTTTCTAGGCTGGTTTTCTGTACTTTCAATCTTTTTGTGGCTCCTTTTCCAGAAAGCTGCCAGTTTGCTCTCCTTTGGACATCTGTAGTCTCCCTCCAGTCCCTGCTACAGGCCGCTATCGACTGTAGCACTTCCTATTCATACCTTCATCCACAGTATCTGTTCTTGAGCAACTTTTTCAGAGGATCTCTACAGCTGGGGTCCAGGTGCCTTAGTAGTAGGAAAAAAATTAGTTTGGGTAGAAGTACAGAAGGTGATGCTAAACACAGTGACCAAATCATTATGCCACGCCCTTGGGGTAGAAAATACACTCTCCGCAAAGGTGCCGGCTTCTTCAGAGTTTCACTAGGTCCGTACCTGCCTGCTCCATGGAAATGAACCTTTCCTTTCGGAGAGCATCATGGTCTGGGCTCCCTACCTGGTGTATTACACTCACTTGGGTCAGAAGGAAGAGAAAAACTTACTCTGTCCCTGCTTTTCTCATGCACTTGAGAAATTCTTGTGAAATCTGGTGGTCAGCTTTATGTCACCTCCACTGCTGCTTTCTGGTGTGGCACCGCCTCTGCTAGAAGGAAACATGCCTGATCTTTTGCAGTGAGAAGGTCAAATTACATAGACAGGGAAACTCTCCTGCAAGGCTATTTAATTAAACCATTTGGAGGATAACTAATAAGGCAGCAAGGGCGCACTGTCTCTTGAGAATCTACTGTTCATCGCTCTCTCTCTTCGTCCTGGTATCTGTGGGGAAAAAAAAAGGAATTTCAACAGTGATTTGTTTTCAGGGCTTCAAGGGACTTGTCTGGAAGAGTGGGTGGATTTCTTACTTGGATTTCAGATCCCATACAGATGACTTGTCTCAAGTACTTCCAGCGTATTTTGCTGAAGGGACTTCAAGGTGTCTCTCTGTGAAGCTCATGGGCTAATCGCTCATTTAGTAGCCCTCTCAGTACATTTGTATTTGGCATGACTAGTTGATCCTGTATGATTCATCCTTTGGCCAGGAAATAACTTGAGTTAACAATAAAGCAGCTTTCCCTCCTGCTGTGGTCCACTGCTTCTGTATTCTCTGTCAGCTGCTGGGTAGAATGAGAGAGGAGAGATGTCAGACAAGAGAAAAATGCCAAAGATCTTGTTTGTCTAAATCATCCTTTGCCAATTTTCCCCCTTTTTGGGGGGGATCGTGTTAATTGGTTTGGAAGTTTTTCAGAGTACTGGGAAAAGGTGGTTGTCTGTTCATAGTTACTCTACTGCCTTGCGTTAGGTTTTAGGCTGAGTAAGATTTGTTAGTGAGCGAGCTTAAAAAAAAGACATGAGAAAACAGCAGCATTACCTTTTTGCATTTTCTGCAGCCACACACTGACACTCTTGAAGTTGTTCCTTGTACTGAAATCGAGGCAAGCTTCAGTAGGTCTGTTAAGGACAAGAGAGGGCAAAATGTACTTTCTGCTTCTATATAAAGTAAGCTCTTTCTTCGCTTTCCACTGCGTAGTAGCCCCTGGTGGTACTCTATAATAGTTTCTTTTCTACCGTATCTCCTGCATGGCAAACTTCTGGAGTTGCCCTTGTGTCAACCAGCAGTTAGCGATTTCTTGCATGCAGTATTATTTTTGTGGGGTTTTTTTGTTTGTTTTTGGTTTTTTTTCTTCATTTAAAAGCTTTCAATGCAGCAACCTGCACGCATGCAGTAGACTTGCACCCAAAGCTTCCACGAATAACAGAAAAATGTGGGATCCCAAATTTGTCATGTTCCACAGGAGCCACACTTCCAAGGATGGGAACTCGGCACTTTCTGACAATCAGGCCTTTATTTGAGGACAAAAAGTTTACCTTTTTTGGGTGTCTAGTTTTTGTTTCTGGAAATTTTGCCTTGGAAGGACAAACATAACAGTTGAGCAATACAAAAGTTAATCTACTATGTATGTCTGTTCTGTTACTTGCTCTAAAAATACTTGGGTTTGGGAAATAGAGCATTTGAGCTTCCTGGTGCATGTAGGAATTTGCAGTCTGTTATTGCTTTAAGGCATGGGAGGGTGTGGCACAGGTTTTCCTGTTTTATTTTGGTTTTAATTTGTTTTGTCCAGGTTAAAGTTTCTGGCAAGGCAGGGTTGTAAAGCAATGTTCGAGTTTATTCAGTAGTTGTTTTAGTAATGTCAAATACTTTAGAATAATTCTGTGTGTAATTAGTTTTGCAAAAATGTTTTCATGGCTTATGACTCAGTGTTTCCCGTGAAGACAAAGACTGAAACACAGACTTCGTTGTTTTGAGAACCTTTCAGAAATATTCCTGGTGCTATTCACTAATGCACAGCGTCTTGTAGCTTAAGTAGATGTGATGGGGGGGATCCAAATCTTAGTTTGCTTTAAGTCCTTTTCTTTGAGTGAAATCATTAGACATGCCTCACAAACAGGCCTCCCTAATAGTCTTTTCTCTCAGCACCACTGCCAGGTCCATCCACTGCGGAATGACAGTTCTTTTGTCCTTTTTCAAACTAACCTTAGTTGGGGAAAAAAAAATAGAGCAAAATCTCCAGTTATAGCAACTTTAAATCAACCTAAAGTTGGAGGAAATAAATAAATCGTTACAAAGCTGGGGAGGGGCAGCAGCTGTGCTGAACCAAGGAGAGACATTTTAGTCTGATGTGATGTGATTTTACCCATAGAACGAAGAATTTTTAGATGAGAAAATGTATTACTTGTTAGTTTTCAGTGGAATAGGGTAAAACTCATTTTAAATAAACAAGTAGTTCAATCTGCTATCACCAGCTATGGAAAAGGAACAGTAAGGCCTATTTCTGTATTTTTCAAAACTCTTTGCTTGGAAAGGAACATGGACTTTGATTTCTGAAAGGAAGCTTGTTAAAAATGAAGTTTCTTCCCAGCATGAAAAGTTCTGGCAATTTGCTAAGAAAAGTATTTTCAAAGTCTAAGTTTTTCTTTCAAAATTATCTTTTGTTTCCACTTCAAAGGAAATCTGAGCACACAGAAAAATCCCGAATTTTCCCTGAGGGAACAGCACTTTTGTAGTTCATAAAATTCTCACTTTCACGCTATACATCACTGACCTTGGAAGGGCAGAATCTGAACAGAGATGCAGCCCTGCATCATTGCCATCCAGGTGAGGGAGCTGGTGAATTCCAGAGAGAGAAGGAAACCCATTAAGTTGACTTGCATGAAAGGAAACCAGCAGCTAACAAAGTGGTTTCCGTTCAGCATAAATAAATAAAAGCAACAAGGAGTCTTCAAAAAGCAGTCATGAGATGGACAAACAGATCAGGCCTGTTTGTCTGAAGGTTCCTGTTGAGTGCTGGGCTGAGGAGGAACCAGGCAGCTACAGTTTTAGCAAGCAGGTCCTGCGGCCGATTCAGATCACCCTGAAGTCTCGGAAGGTAAATGGTGTTACCTGTATAAATACCACTAAGGATTCTGCTTTATAGAAAAGAATTCCCTCCCCCTGATTATTGGTGTAATTCTTGTCCAGGACCGATCTGGCAGAGCAGTTTCACAGCTCCTAAGACCAGGAATTGTTCTTTCCTAGAATTGCTCTGCTTTTGAGTTGGGAGTGGCTGGCCTAGAATCCATGGCTGCAGCGCTCCCATGCTCTCGCCAACCTGAGCTTTTTAGGTGAACTTTGAAGAGGTTCAATGGTTTGGAGCGCTTTGAAATAGCTCTGAGCTGTGCTGGAGGGGTCCAGCCAAGCGCTGGCCCTGCCACCTGGGGCCTGAGGGGGGAGGGCAGCCAAGTGCTCCTCGCCCCGGCGTCGTGTCCAAGGAGCAAACCTCCTGCTGTGCTGCCAGCGGAGGCACGAAGATGGTTCTTCCAAAGTGAAGGTCAGATGCGATAGCTACCTCTGAGGAGCTTTACCGAATAAGCTGGCTCTTGTTTGACTACGAGCAGTTAAAGTACTCACAGTAGTGCGGTTTTAAGCTGTACCAGGGTCGTGCAAATGATTTGCGAAGAAATAAGTCTCTTCAAAGCAGAAACCGTTTTCTGCTTGGTTTCGCTGCAGGAATGCGGCACCTCAGGTTTGCTGAGTTCCTCTCAGTGTGGAGCGATCGAAGTCCTTGGTGATCTCAGACCTATTTCTCCACCCGTAGAGAGCACCTGGCAAATCCTGCTGCATCCCAGCCTCCCCCTGAAGCAGTCTCTGGAAACTCCTGGAATTTTCGCTTGTCTTTATTTTGTGCTTTTAATACTGCCTTGATTTGCAAATGAATACCTGTCTTCTTAATTTTCTGCCTCTCACCGTAGAGAAAAATGTGTTAGTGGCATGGGGGGGTATAGTTTCTATATCCATTCAGACCAACCACAGACATGTAAAGAAAGTGAAAGTGACAGCACCCCATACACCAGAGCTCTGGTGCGAGTGTAAGCTGGCTGTGTGTATTCTGATGTGCCTTCATGCTGCAGGCAGGCATGCTCTTGCCTCCTCTTGCTTGGTGAACAGACCTTTGCAGTATTATATATAATACTGGCTGCCTTTGTTCCTAGTGCTGTTCATAATTACGGCAGCCGCTATCCCTGTATTTCGTTACAGATAGAAGACCTGTCAGATGAAGTTTTTTCCTTACGTCACACAAAGTATGAAGAAAGAGAGAGAGCAAGGTGGTCGCTGTGGGAGCAGAGCCGCTGGCCCCGAAGGAATAGCAGGCAGGTGTATTGACTTTGATAAGAGCTTTCCCACTGAACTCCTGGTGTTGGTTGTTGGCGCGGCAGTTTCAGAAAGGCTGTCACAGAGAGGTGTTAAACTGAGGGCGCTCTTCTTTAATTAGCTCGTCGGGGACAGTACCAGGTATGTTTGGGTTTGTGGCTGGAAGGCGAAGGCGGTTCTGAAGCGTGCCTACTTACAGAGACCTGGCACGTTAATGACCTGCTATTAGTGAATAAAAATCTTCCTCCCGTACTGAACACACAGCTCTGCTAGTTTGTGCCACTCCCAGTTACGATGACTTTAGCCACCAAGTGTAACATGAGCCCTTCTTCACTCACCTGACTTAGACGAAAGTCCACTGCATTCAGAGACGCGTTACTGAGGCGTCCTGGGCTGTACCAGGGACCCTGCGCTTTAAAAAGTCATTGTGGAAAAAAAGGTGAATTTTTGCAGGTTTGCTGTTTGGTGCAAAACTCATCAGAATTAAATATAACCCCTAGAAGTCTTGCAAAAAGTAGTGCATGTAAGAGTGAATGTCATAAAGCTGTACCTGCAGGTTGGCTCTGGGAAAATGATTCCCATAATTTGCTTCAGAATCTGCCAGGGCAAAAAGCATCCTGTAAATGCTGGGATAACTTTTTCTGCTATTGATTATATGCCTGTGTCTACTCTTGGCTGAATGTGGACCATTACGCTGTGACTGAATATGCAAAGATAGCTTATTCTAATGCAGGATAAACTTAGAGCAAAACTGTATTAAGGAACTCTATTTTAAGCCATTTTGAACATAAAAAAAACTTTAGAAAGTATACTGAAAAATACAAGTTTTGTACGTACCCTTAATTTTGAATCCCTGTGAACTCCTTGGTGAAAACTTAGTGCTGTTTGAATTCGGAAGTAAAACTTGCCATTGACGCGAGGAAGGTCAGGCTTCCACCTGGATTCTAAAGATGTGTGCCAGCATTTTCTATCCAGTTCAGATTTGCACTGAAGGTGGGGTCAGAATTTAACGTTAATCTTACTAAATCATTTTGACTGCTTTGGAGACGAGTCCAGAGCAGAGGTGGGAAGCGGGGGAGCCCGCGGACCCGCTGTTTCGCCTCGAGTTACGTTGGCACGCTCTGCTGGGGGGGCAGGCTGGCCTCCGCCGGCTCCGGAGACCCGTGCCACGTTCTCCCGAGCGGGAACAGCCCACGGCTCCCCGACTTCCCTTGTCCAACAGCACAGTGCTGGTGAGCGTGTGGAGCAAGGCACGGCAGCGGGACCAGCCACCAGCTGCTCCGCAGCCGGAGTGTGCCTGTTCCAGCCCTGTTTTGTCCGGGTAGCTCCTCCGCGTAGCACGCTCCTCTGCTCCGGCTTGTGACAGGGAGGCTGTCGAGAACCACGTGTGTTTTCGTCTGCCCCTCTGATTTAAATTAGTAGAATGTAGATGGCATGTAGGGAGAAACTGAGCGCTTTGAAAAGAAACTCTGAACTATTCCTGGCGCTGTGAAAGGGCAGGGGGGAGCAGCTTTTAAAAGACTCTCGTCTCTTACCCTGCGCTAGATCTTACAGCAAAAATGCCGACGGACGACACAGCCAAGACTCGGCGCAGAAGGACCAGGGCAGCTCCTGCGCCTCGCTGCACTGCGCTGCTGAGCCCCTCCCCGACGCGCCGTTGGAAGCCCACGGCTCGCTCTGTTCAGGGATTGCACAACGCTGCAGGGAGAGCCAGGACGCGAAGGTGGGTGCTTCCAGGAGCTTCCAGGTCTGGTCAGGTCTTCAGCGACCACTCCCTCTAACCTGAAAGAACAAACCTGAGCATCCCCCTCTTCTCCCTGAGCAGAATCTCAGGCTGTCACCCTGGTGTGCCTGGACTGCACACCGCGCTCCTGGTTAGAACTAGGTTGCTCTGCTTAATTCATAAAGCCCGACGTTTGTCACCAGGTGAAAACTGCGTTGCTCAGTCCGCAGGGCCCCGTGTTTTTGCGGTGAGCGTGGCACGCCTGGGTTCAGGGGTGCAGGATCTTTTTTCAGGGCCGTCGGCCAGCGTTGCAGACAGGACTGATCGTTACGGGGTCAGGTATCCTGATGGTCTGGCCCCATGGAACAGAGCTTCCCCCTTCCCGTAGTGCGCCTGTTCAGTGGCAGCTCTGTTCCTAGTTCAAAGCCGCAGGAAGCCAGCTTACATTGACAGCTGGTGCCTAGCAGTGTCGTATTCTTTATCTGAAGAGCCCTGCAAACATTGTAAAGAAAGACACTCATTTGTTATTTGATAGCAGATCATTCTGCACATAGCTAATCAGTTCAGACTCAACTGAAATCCCTTTTTCCCCTCTTTTCTCTCTTTCCACCCTCACTCCTACCCTTCTGATTCCTTTCAGTCTGGGCTGTGGGAACTTCGAGTTTTTCCACTAAAAGATGAAGAGGTAGAAGCTTTACTGTGCCAAGATCAAATAACAAATCAGACTGAAATGTCAAGTGCAGCTTTCCCCAGCGACTCTCTCTGTACTTCATGCACACCCATTGGCTTGCCAGACAATGGCCATCCACCGAGAAAACAATCTACCGACGAGACGGAAGACTGCGAAAACATTTGCCTGGGAATCAACAATACAAGAAAACAAAGGTGACAGGGAATAATGTGGTTCATTAAGAAAGCCAATTAAGGTGGAGAAAAGTGTAAGGTAAAATCTCTCTTGTTCACACAGCATATGACAGCACAATTCAAAACCTGTACGTTAGCTGCATATAATATATTTTCTTTCTTGCTTTGTAACAGGCAGGATAAATCCCAAAGACAACACTTTCTTCTTCCTGAACCCCAAGAGAAAGTAATTATTTCAAGCTGGAAGTCTAATATTCCCAGTGTCGGGAGTGGGCGCACATAAATTGCTGGCACCATTCGCTTTCTGTTGTCACATTGCCACATTTGTTAATAATCATCCTTTTCTGTTCTGTTTGTTTTCAAATGCGTTTCTGGTTCTAGTGGATTCTGGTGCAGCAGGACATGCTGTCCACCTTAACCAACAACTTCAACTGAACACAGAAAAACTACTTGAAACAATAGTGGGGAAAAGCGCTAGCCTCAGATTATTCTCCTGTGTGGCATGACCCCGGGGCAGAAATCTGCCCCTCGCTGCATGCGTGTAACCCCTGCGTGAGGTAAGGGTGGGTGAGAACCAGCAGTTTCAAAGCAGGCGTTCTGGAAGCCTTGCATCTAGCTTAAAATCTGTACTCAGCTCTCAGTAGTGCCAGGGCATGTTTCATATAGAAGTCCTCAAGCAATAAGATAGAAATAGGCCACTGCATTTCACTAGTCGATGTATCTGCTACTCAGAAGGCGGCGTCTCTGCTTCAGCCGTGTGGGTGTAGAGAAACGGAAGGGGGGCCGAGTCAAACCAGTGACGCAGCTCTCTGAATATTGTGGTTTGGGTCATCTTACTTCCTTAGTCCTTCAGTAGCTAAAGAGGCTCATAATATTTTGCTTTAATATGTTAAAGACAAAGTCTTGTTCCAATTTCTGTACAGTGCCTTGTAAGAGTCTCGTAAGTATGCCAACATTTGGTGACTAGGTGAAAAGGAGATGATGATTGATGTCTAGAAGACCAATAAAGAAAAAAAGCTCCAAAGCTTGCCGTTGCGATTCTGGATAGATTTTTAATTTCCCAGTGAGTTCCCAGTGAGCAAACAAAAGCAAGTGGTTTAAACTTGCATCTAAGTAGCATAGATCTGCAATCTCAAGAGGTATTAACAATGATTAAACATTGAATGTAGGGATAATCCATCAACAGGAAGTTTTTCTGTGTAGAACAGTTGAAGGCAATTTAATAGGAGTCTCTGTTTCTGTGCAAAATTTTCTTCCACCTGTAATATCTGGAACGGCACTGGACAGATGACCCGGTTTTAGTGTCTTTTTTTTTTTTTGTCAAAATGATAGGAAGTATACACTGGGCATCTGAAAACAGTTCAGTAAAGTTTCAACACTACAACCTATTGCTACATTGTAGTTTATTGCACATTCTGATTATTTTTTTAAACACTTTTTTAACACTGGTTTGTCTTAAACTTGAATCTTGCCTCAATGTCGGATACAATAATCTTTGATGCAAGGTTGGTTTTTTTAATTAAAAGTTATTTCTATATATGTTGTATATAGTCTGAATTTGACGGCCTAGTAGAAGAGCAGGAGTAGCAGCAACGCTTCCTCTCGGCAGAGGCCCGCTGGGGGCACGAGTGGCTTTGCACACCCGCTGGCTGGAGCGGCGGCGGCGGCGCTGACGCGCTGGTGCTGCGCAGCCGAGGTGCCCCCCGCCCCGAGGGGGGTTGTTCCATCTCTCCTCCCGCACGTGCGGCCGCAAAAGGGTTCTGGAAGTGCCGCGTCTCAGATGCTTTGCAGGCCTTTCCCGCACCCATGCATTCAGCAGCCTGATCCGAGCAGCTCTCGCCCAGCTCTAAGGTCGGGACTTCCCGCTCTGTCGGATCCCCGGGGCGGTGTGGGGGGTTTCTGTGACTCCAGATGGGCCTGACCGAGTGAACCAGCCAGCCAGCTGCCGCACCTGTCCTGAAGGTGCCGTCCAGGAATGGAAACTCAATCCAGCATTTCACAGGAAGGAGCAAGAGGAGAGCGTTTTTCTAGGCTGGGGGGCGAGAGGGGTAGGTTGTCAAAACGAGGCCAGAAATCCCCTGTGCGATGACAGGACCGGGATTAACCAAGGTTTGGTCAGCCTGGTGAACTGTAAAGCTGCTCCTGCGCTGCTGCTCGGTTCCCAGCCGCGGTGTGCTGTTGAACCACGGCGCTGCTTTGGGGTCAGTCTCATGTGCTGGCCTAGAGCAGCTGCTCACTCCCGTGCCAGCTGCCGGGGCCGCCCAGGCGGTTACCAGTACAAGGGTAGGCGTGTTTTCTCTGCCCTCTCTTTTAGCTGTTCTTGTCAGCCACTGTGGGAACCAGCTAGTGCCCCGCAAGGCACCAATGAAGACTAGCCAAAGAAAGGCTAGGCAGCCAGGAGACCGAAAAAAAAAAAATATCTCTGGAGAAACTATAAAAACGTCTTACTTAGTCATTACCCCACCGCTGTCAGAAGTCTTTTCTCCAACAGCTGCCTCTGAGCTGGCTGGTCCTCTGAGCGCAGACTGCAAGCGCCTTCGCACAAAGAGCCGTCCTCCCACCCCGCGCCCCGCCGAGCGCCCCGGCGCAGGGCTTTCTGCCCTCGGGTGAGCTGCACACGCACACGTGGCTGGGGAGGGGTGACCAAGCCCAGGCTGCATTTGGTGTTCTCGCGTCCTACCGCCGGCAGCCTGTTGTCTGGCAGGGGCAGACGGGCAGGGCCGCGCGCGCGTGGCGAGCCAGGTGCTTTTTGGGATCCCCTGGCTGCTCCTCAGCCACAGCACCGCCAGCCACTTGCCGCCGCCCTGCAGCGGACCAGGCGCCGTGCCCTGCCTGCCACCTCGTCTCGGTGTGTCTTTGCTCCAGCCAGCGAGGCGCCCGGTGTTTCAGCAGCCCCATTTCACTACTGGGACAAGGTTAGAAAATTTGCTTACCTGAAACTGGGTGCAGGACCAGCCCCCTCCTCTCATCTTGCCCTGTGCCGCATGCAGCTGCAGTCAGCACTAGCGCACTCATTTATTGCTGGGCTCCCACCTCCAGGCTGCTCAGTTTTTGCATGAACGTTGGGGTCGTGAGGGAGAGCTCAGAGCCTGGCTCACGCTTGAAGCCATAAAATCTGTAAGAAATCCCTGCTTGTTTTCTTTCATTTTCAAAGTTTTAAACAACAGGGAAAAAAACAGAACCAAAACGAACCTGTTTGTCTTTTGGCTGTTAAGCTCTGAAAACAGCTGTCAGCGCTGCTCCTAATGTTGTAGACTGAAGGTATTACAGAGGCTGACTGTGAAACACCAACTTAAACAGAACGCAGCAAGGCCCCCCCCCGCACGAAACTGGGGTGTCGCAGCTTCACAAAGCAAGCCATTTCCCTTGTGCTTAATTGAAAATGGTAAACAGAGATGTTTTTTAAGGCCACTTACATTCTCCTCCCTGCTGCTATGAGGGTTTAAGCGCTTCATCTCTGCAGCCAGGACCTTAATGGAATGCAAGCACAAATACAGACTTTAAGCCCTATTTAACACAAGCTCTGTGTGCGTCTACTGCCGTTTTTTATCTTGCTCAGGGATGTGTGCAGTACCGCCCTGTGGAGCACATGCCCAAGCCCAGCCTTTCTTTTCTGCTGGTTTCCAGTGCAGACAGCCCCTTTGCTCTGTCAGCTCGGACCACGTGCCAGCATCACCAGACTGTGCTCCCCCTTGTTGCTGAAACTTTGCTTTACCGCAGCATTGCAACACCGAACGGTCCCGGGGTGGATCTGGCCCCCTGGACAGCATGCAAGCAGCCCGCCTGGCTTCCACGGCAGCGTTCGGGTCACGGCCTGCGGCTGCGGCGCTTCCGCTGCGGGGTTCCGTTACTGAGTAGGGGCCTAAACACAGCCCCAGGTGACTTCTGTTAATTGTAGAGAGGCAAGAAACTGGAACAGTCTTAAGCATTAAAAGAACAAGTATCATTGCTGTTACTTCATGGGTGCTCTGTGGTCACCAATATATTTAACTTTAGATGAGTAAAAAGCTGCTGCAGTTAGCAGCCAGCTGCCTAAACCCACCTGGGTGGGATTTCGACAGAAAGAAGCAATTGAGTCATTTTGCTGTGTGTGTAATTTCTCTCTCCCACAACACTCCTAACCCGAGAGACAATGGAAGTGCAAACTACTGAATTTAAAACAATGACACAAAGTGACTCCAACCTGTGAAAGGAAACACAGTATGGTTCCATGCTCAGAACAAAGCACAGTCCTGTCAATTAGCTAGCACAACTGGGATGTCTGTCTTCCCCAGATTAATCAGAAAAAAAAAAAAAAAAGCAGAAATAGTTTGATTGCCCTTTCAAACCAGCTTAAGGTCAACTGCAGGAGGCAAGGATACTACAGCTGTTGTCCTACTGCTTCCAAGAGCACGGAAAGCCACGCTTCCAAATCCTGAATATTTTCACAGCCCGCTTGTGGCTGCTTGGTCTGCATCTCAGATACCAGAGCCGTGACCCCTTCTCTCTGCACACTGTATTTGACTCCACAGGTTCTTTCCAGAAGGACCAGGAAGCTGCTTTAACACATCTAACAGCCAGCTGCACTATCACCTTTCCTAGGCACGCTTTCTTGTGGCAAACCTCTCCTGAAAGGTGTCTTCCATGCAGTACGGTCAGGTGACTCCGTTTTTCTTTTGCTAGATCTCAAATGGGGTTGCAAGTGGAATCAGGCAGCAAAGACATCTGTTCACCTCAACCACAATTAACCACACTGGAAAAAGGAGTAGTTTAGTCATTTCAGACACTTTGCTAAATCGTTTGAACTGGCCCTAGCTCCTCCTACCTAACAGTGGCAGTGGCCCACGCTGTTCTGCAGGCCCCTCCTTCCACAGCCTCTGCCGGACACCTCGCGGGGCCTGGGCTTACAAGGGGGGGCAGCAGCTCTAGCACTGCCTTGGCACTGGGGAGGTGACACCTTTGCACGATAACAGATTTGCCTTTGGCCTTGTGGAAATGGACTGGCTGCAGCTGTTGAGCCTTCTGGCCTGTTCCCCTGCGGCAGCAGACTGCGTGCCACCCTCCTGTAATTACAACTTAAAGGGAAAAATACCACGCAGAATACCATGAAATATTAAAGGAGTCAGCAAGACTAATTAAAGCCACGGGAGGCAGGTCTATCTAAAATGACCTGCTCAGGTCTTCCTCTCGTGGGTTGTAACGCTCACCTTTCCCGTGCCCGAACAGGCCGGGCTGTGCAGTCGGCACACGCACGCTGAAGGTACGAGAACGCCCTGGCCCCGTAACGAAGAGGAGCGCTAAGCCGTTTCAGAGCGCCGTCTCCGTGCAGTGCATTTCAGCCTCCCTACGCCAAGATCACTTCAGCAGAGAACATCCCTGTGTGTCGCCATCTGAATCGCTTACTCGGGCATACGTACAAACCAACCGGGCTGCGGGTCAAGATAAAAGTTTTTTAACTATCTGTAAGTTTTTTTTAAAGCAACATTCTTCTGTGGCATCCCGTCACCTCCAGGAACTTCAGACGCGGCTGTCTTAACTGGCTCTCTGAAAGGTAAATGAGAAGGTAGTTCCCAGCTTGTGACCTGGTCAAGATGGTGCACTGACTTGTTCGATGCTTGACTGACATAGGTCAAGTACTTCAGTGGAGCATAAGCAAAACACATGAACATTTCTGGCATCCGTGGCATTTTTTAGACCTCTTAAATGGCATTCTTCCCAAACTTACTCCCAAAACCACTCATTTTTGACAGCTTAAAGGAGACTTACCACACCAAGGGAGGGGTGTTTAATGCAAATAGTGTGAAAGTTTCGTGGGAATGCACAGATCAAATGACAACATACAGACAGCAGAAGGCAGTTTGATTAAAGTCTTCCACAAGAGAGATTGCTTGTGGTGATGCTACACTCTTCTAGCAAGCAAAAAACTGACTGAAGTTCAATCCAGCCAGTGTTACAGGTTGTGCCATAAAATTAACCTCCAGAGAATCAAGAGACGGGTTCAAACCATTGCATTTCCAACCCTGAAAGACAGCCAGAATGTTTTTCACTGCTGCTTGCTTCATTGCAGCGAAGGAATGATTCCTCTGTTCAGCAGCAACAAGTTTCCGTATTTATTTAATGTTCATCCGGCCCTCCCTTACGCACGAGAAACAAGGGTTCTCCTGCACGCACAGAGCCTTCTGGAGCACTGCTTGGGTAGGTCTCATCGATCCAGACAGCGCTTCTGAGCTGCTTCTGAACACACATTCCTTAGAAGATTGATCACAGATCTTGGATCTGCGCTCTTCATAATAGCACTGCCAGATACAATCATATTTGCACCTGCCTGAAAGACATTAAACACCTACTCAATAACATGGAACAGATCCACTCCTTACAAGAGCTTTCCTGCTGTAAAACACCTAAGGAGGTGGTGAGATCTAGGCTGGTGGGCAAACAGGCGCTATTCGTGGGACGCACGTACCACACCTCTAGCTACAACCACAAATCGTGTTCAGAAAAGACAGCTCTTCCCCAAATAGGTCATTTCTTCGTCGCTGCTCCTATTTACCCAAACATACCAGAAACAAACAGCTTCTCTAGCTTAGGAGAAGCTTTGGTAGCCGCTATTCAAAAAGGCACAAGAGTAGCCCTCAAGTAGATTTGGAGACTGTGTTCTTTACTGTTCCCTCTGAAAACTAACGCTTACAATGCAACTCCTCCTAAGCTCTGTTTTCTGAGGAACTATTACATCTCTTAGCAGAGCGACAGAGAACCCTGCTCCGCTTCAGCCTCTTACCTCTGCGCACTTATGGATGGTGTCGGGCCCAACTCCTCCATCCACTTCAATATCCAGTGACGGAAACTGCGTCCTCAGCCACTGAACCTGAGGAACAGTATAAAAAGGTTGGCACCGAGGCCCACACTCGGCTGCTACAGCTACGTACAGCTTCTTACGCACCCGGACAAGGTTGATTCTCTTCACCACTACACTCTGTACTGTTAGTTAGCTTTAAGCTCAACAAACAAGGAAAGAGAAACTTAGCATACCTTTGGCATCATGTCTTCCATAAATTTCTGCCCTCCAAACCCAGGTTCTACCGTCATCACCAAAGCCATGTCTATCTGATTGGCCCAAGGCGCCAAGTGTTCAACTGTAGTGCCAGGCTTGATGGCCAGGCCGACCTGCAGGAGAGGCAAGACAAATCCGAGTGCACCGTGCGACGGCACACAGCACACGACGGCAGCAAGAGTGGCTTGAGCCGGGGACAAACGCCTAGGAAAACAATTACGCGTCTGTGTAAGTGCAGGTAAGCCCAGGCCGCTTGGGATAATAAAGATTCCCCATTTTCTTAAACTACAGCCGGAGGCTGACCTTGGGTGCGAAGAGCACGAGGGCCACGCGCGCCGATCTCTGACCGCCCGCACCCACGGGTTTGCCACCGCCAGAAACAACGGCGGCTGCTGGCGAAGCCGAGCGCCCCTCACCCTCATCCCGTTCTCCCGAATGTCTTTTATCAGCGCCCCGGGGTTCTCCGTAGCTTCCAGATGAAAGGTGTACTGGTTCGCGCCGGCGACGGCCATCGGCTTCACCCACTGCTCGGGCCTGGCGACCATCATGTGCATGTCTGGAGGCGGGGGCGGTCAGCGAGGGGCGGCAGCGCCGGGGGCCGCGCCCCGATACCGGGGCGGGCGGGGGGGGGGGGGGGGGGGGGGGATTGGGGGGTGGCGGTGCCCGGAGCCGCTCCCGCAGCGCCCCGCAAGCGCGCCCCGCGCCCCCTTACCGAAAAAGGGCTCCTGGCCCAGCCGCTTGCGCAGGCTCTCCACGACGGGGTGGCCGAAGGTGATGTTCGGGACGAAGTGACTTGGGGGCCGAAGAGAGAGACCCGCCCGCCCGCAGGTTACCCCCGGCCGGGCGGGGCGGGGCGGGGCGGGATAGGCCGCCCGCACCGCCCCCCCCCCCGGCCCGGCCCCGCCCGCCCCCGGCCGTTACCCGTCCATTACATCCAGGTGGAGGTAGTCGGCCCCGCAGTCCAGCATGCGGCTGCACTCGGCGCCCAGCGCCGCCAGGTCGCTGTTGAGGACGGACGGCCCGATCCGGCACCCCGACGCCATGGCTGCCGCCCGCCGCCCCGCCCCGCCCCGCGCCTGCGCCGCCGCCCCGCCCCGCCGCCATCTTCCGCCGCCCCCCCCGCCGCCCGCGCGAGGGCCCCCTCAGCAGCCACCGCGGGCCGCGGCCGGAACCGAGGGAGGCGCAAAAAACCCCACAAACAAACAACGGAAAAAAAAAAAAAGAAGCTCGGTTTTGACAGTTTAAGCTCCCAACAGCAGAGTACCCACGGGGCCCCCGGCCACAGCACCCACCTTCCCCCCACTCCCTCCGCGCGGAGCGGCAGCGAGGGGTCAAATTTTAACTAAAGGCTGTGTCCCGCGACCAAGCGGTGTGGAACAGCAACGGAACAAAGCCCTTCCTAAAGGGAGACGGACGCGGCGTTGCGCAAGAGTTTTAAACACAGAACTCTGTCCTTTTGCCGTCACTCCTCTGTATTTGGCCCTGGGGACAAGGTTTGGGTAACGCGCCGGCGGCACTCGCGCGGCCCCGGCGCTGCTTGCACGTCACATGCGCTTAAGGCCTCTAACACTATTTAAGCAGCATCGTTCGTCTTCACAGCAGAAACACACCAGTTCTGTTACAGAGATACCGGAGGAAAGCACAAAACCAGCTAAAGCACAGGGTACGCACCTCATCAGCACAGTATTAAGTGCAGCCGATACCAAAGTAAAATACATGAGAAAACAGACTGACCGGTCTGCCTGTCTGCTCCATCTCTCAACAGTCATCCAACAAAATCAAAGCCATATGCCCGGCCACCTGAATAAAACTAAATTACGGATTACATCATTTATAAGCGGGATTGATTTCTAGCAGGGTAGACATTTAAGAGGCATTTTAGTCCTTGCTATGGCTTACTACTGTGGATTCAGCAGTGACAGTGGGAAACCTGAATGGGAACATTTATTACCTATACTGAATTAAATGAAGTAAATCACAGTTATTTTGCCAGCATTAGAGTGGAGTACCACGGTGAGGCATCTACTTTTCATTAAGGAAGATGCTTCCTTCTCATTTTCAGCAGAAAAGGTCACTCTCTGAAGTGCACCGTGAACTCTGTATGTGGTGTGTCCCAGCCGTTCACCCAGCTCGCGTCTAAAACTCTCCTCCCCCACCCGACTGCCAGTAACCCAGCCTACCGTAGGATTTGAAAGTGAAGCTCTGTTTTTTTCTCATTTGTGCGTCACTGTTAATAATAAAACTTAGCATCTGGAATTTAGCAATTCTGTGAGTGACCTCCAAGCTAGGAGCTAATCCAAAGCGGTCTGCTACAGGTAGCTGGTGCTGGCTCCCGTGCGCTGAGGAGATAAGAAGCGGTACAGCATGTTTTGGTCAGCAGAGTAAGCAGTTTGCCAGTCAGGACACACATTGACCAGCATATCGAGACACTGCCATCTTCACCTACCCATCAGCTCTTGCAAAACCATGAACACTTTAAAGGTGCGTTAGTGCAGCACATATATATATATCTTGATGACGATATAGGTGGTGCACTATAAAACCAGTTGCCTTTTCAGCCCTGCTTTTCCCAAGAGGTGCTGAGAGTCTCTGCCTCTCACCAGTGCAGCAGTAGCAGAGCACGCTCAATACCCGTGAGCTTGGGAGAAGGATGGCTTTTGCTACCTGCGGAGGTTTAACGTGCGTGAGGTCCCTCCTCAGACCGCTGTGCACCGCTCCTGGCAGATGTGAGCGTTTGGCAAACACCTGGCAGCACAGCCTGAAGGCTCCGCGCGTTTCGGCAGCCTGAAACCTCCTGCCAGGTGTACGGTTAATTTTCCACACAATGGCAAAACCTGCACGCTGTGCTACAGCGGTGAGGCAGTCGTTTGTATGGCAGTATTTTAAACAGCTGTTTCAGGGCTGTTGAAGAGAGGTGCGTGTCCTTTCTTTGGCGATGGATAGGAGGATATCGTTCTGTCTCCTCAGTAAGGCTGTTCTATGATACACGCGTCCAAATCGCAAGCCCTCGGGAGCCAGGCTGGTAATTAGCACATGTTACAGACTCTCGGGATGATCCGAAACATTTTCCTCTGCGGAATAATGCCATGATTATAAACCCTAGTTCTTCTAACGTAAGCTGAAAAAGGCAGTATATGATTCCCAAAGCACAGGGTAACTTTGGGCGTTGCTTATGATTTCATGGTTTGTTTCACAGCTGTTTTGCAGTTTGCCTGTAAGCAGCTAATGGCTAAACTCGCATTTCAGTGTAATTCCATGATGCTGCAGCATAGCCCGTAACTCAGCTGTGACTTCAGCTGATCCCCCACAGGGATCTCCACCTACATATAAATGTTACGTGTATATCTCTCTCTAATACTTGCAGCCATGAACATTACGTACATAAAACGGAACCTTTTTACATACAATCTCAAACATGCCAAAAATAGACTCTTTCATCAAGTTTCTGCCCTTCAATATCCATCTTTTGTTTACAGTGTACATATATATTTCTATTTATATATATAGGACCATGAAAATACCATATATAAATATTTACTTTAAATCCCTATATCTAAGTACATACGGCAGCATCAGTGGAGCAGTTGCTAGGTACCAGAAGGTCCACGCATTCCAGATGCGGTTTCTTGGTTTTTTTTTAAGCTGTGGAGATGAATTACTCAGTACATTTAAGCAGGACAGCGTGGGCTATTTATACCATCTGCAGACCACTGCCTCCCTGCCCATCTGTATCTGTGCACAGCGCGTGCACTCCTTCTTACAGTATGTACTGTATTTAGTTTTACAGAGCAAATATTTTTGTAGCACAAGGGCAGTATCTTACAGAGCAGAATGAAAACAACAGACAAAAGTAAACTCAACTAAAGTCTGCACTGCCCAAAAAAAAAATAAAAAGTCTAATTGCTCCATGGTGCTTATCATTGCTCTGCAAGTTAGAAACAATGGTCCCACGCTTGCGAGAATCAAGCTTTAGATTGGTACTTTTTGTCAGTGTTTTCACTGTCAGTACCAGTGTGTAAGAGCCTTGGGTTCAGCTACTATATAGCTCTCCTCTCAAAAACGCTACAAAAATAAATTTTGGGCACAGTCTCAAAAGCAGCTTCTCTGTCTCACACAGTACAACAGCCCGCTTACCCAACGAGGCTGCTGATCACAGTACAAGGCTGCCAGATCCAGGTTTTACGAACGACGTATTTCCCCACACAACCCCTACCCTGAGAATTCTGTAAAAATTCTCTGTTCCTGCAGTCTTGCCCTGAACTGAAATAGATTTCACCAACAGAAATGTGCCAGTCTATAGCAACCGGCTGTTAGCTATTTTCTGCTTTCGGTTAATAAAGTGCTCTCTTTTAATTAGTTACTAGTTACCAGGGAACTCAAAGGAGAAGGTACGCTTTCTCTTCCTTCTCCCTCTACTGCACTTCCCCAAGAGTTAAACATGAGATTCATCTAGATCGACGTCAGTCTCCCCAAGCTCCACATGTGTGAAGCTGAAGTGAGTGGCCAGCAAGGGGTTCTCCATCCCATTGTCCTCGCTGATGTGAAGGACAGTGTCCCCATGCTGCAACAAGCTGGTGGTCTCGAGGCCAGCGTAGTCCTCGGTGTCAGAGAGCTGTGTGGGTGGGGTGCTTTGTGCTGTTGTTGGCCGGGACTCCAAGCCCTCCTCTTTTTCCTTCTCCTTCTCAGCAGAAAGTGCCTCGCTCTGCAATTGAGGAGAGCCAGCGGTCAGGCTCAGAGAAAGTGGGAGAGGGGGGAAGAAGCATGGGAGCATCTGTAAAATATTTTCTCATTCGGAAATACTTTTTACCATAAAGGGCCAGGCACTTGTAGATTATAAATCCCTAAAATCTTTCCCTAACAATAATATATTTTTGCTGGTGAATCAGATTTATAGCAATGATCAGAAAGGTTATCTGACTTCAGTCGTTCACACTTCCTCATTTCATATTTTTTTAGTGTATTCTCAAGACAGATTGTCATCAACTGTTCGTAAAGAGGATGTCTCAACTCCAGTGGGATCCCTGGGGTGGGGGGAGAAGCGAGGCGAGCTCTGTGGCCGTGGGGCAGCAGGCCCTTTCTCTCTCTCCCTCCTGTTGCTGCCCAGAGACAGAACTTGCCCAGCTGTGTGGAGTCAAGCCAGAGAAAACGAGAACCTTCTGGAGCACCCTATTGCGCAGGTGTAAAAAAGACTATATAAAGACTGCACGCCCACCTGTGCTTTTGTCAACCTACCACCTAGGGATCAAGCTTGCTACCCTACAACAACACAAGATCCAAAGGGTGATGAATCCCATCTTACTATTCCCCTCTTTTCTCTTTCCTCTTTCTCTCTCTCTCTCTCTCTCTCTCTCTCCCTCTCTCTCTCTCCCCTTCTTCTTACGTATACTCAGATATATAAGTTTTGGATGAATTGTGACAGGTTGGTAGGAAAACAGTCCCTTTGCCAAATCGCCTTTATTCATTCCCCAAAAGTTATCAGTTGATCATTGCCAAATTGTCTCCATTCACTCACTAAAACTGTCAGTTAAAGGTAACAGCTGAATTGTTCCTCTGAGTCATTTTTGTGACTCGACCCCGCCCTGCAGTTCTGCTGAGCAGAAACCGGATTGTGCCCCGGTACCCGACTGCCCCCTCATAACTCACCAAGTGGGATGAGACACGGGTGTCTTACATTTGTTCAAGGCAAAGGACATCACCCCCAGAAGACACCCGATATCTGGGCGTATGAAAGTGATCTCAGTGTCACTGATGTGTTGAAGGGATGACTGTGATTGTCCCTGCACTGTCCCCAGTGGTGTCCAACAGAGAAAAATGTTGGACAGGAAATTTCTTTTGAAATGTGATGCTTTTGTTAAAACAGTCCTGTGGTTTTGAAGGAGTCCTTCCTTAAGGACACATTTCTCAGAGAGCAAGATGTAAAAACCTGCTGAAGAAAACTTGCACTGGTAAGCGGGTCCAGGAGGACCCCTGTATGTGATGGGAAGATGGAAAGGGAAGATGCAGGAAACATATTTGCAAATTAAGAATCACTGCACGGATCTAGAAGTGAATGGTTTACAGAAGTAGGAGATTGCACAGCAAAAAGCCTAAAAAACAGACATATAAGAGTTTGCTGTCTTCACTCACCCGCCAGCTTTCCTCATAGTGCTATAAGGCACCAGGCCACTTCCCTATAAATTTGCCCTGCAACTTTGCTGAAGCAGCAGACAGACAACCGTGGTAAAACTGTCAATCACACTACCTGGCCAGCAGCCTGGCTGTGGAGATCAGCTACGACGATGGCAGGTGAGGAAGTCAGCACGGGTTTACTTGGCGGTTCCTGCTTGCCGGCGGCCGGGGGGCTGCTGCGGCTGCAGCCCTGCTGCTGGGCTGCTGGCGGGTCCCCGGGGGAGGCGGCTGCCTCGGGCTGGGCTTCAGTGAAAGTCACCGACCGCTTCTGCTCCGCTGAAGGGTACAAAGCCCAGAAAATTGAGTATTAAAATGCTACAATGTGGGAAGGAAAACGCAACAAGAAAAGAAGAGAGAGAATCTCTGGAGTTTTCACACTGAGACAGGATTCGTGATTCATTCCATCTTTATAAGCCGTCTGATTGGAATCTAATCTAAAAGCCTTTTGCCCTGGGCTTCCTCGAAAGCCACAGCACGAGTCAGGGATCTCCTGAAGACTAGTCACCCTACCCATCTTTGCCATGGCTTGGTGAGATAAACGCCCCCCCCCCCCCCCCCCCCCCCAACATCTTTCCATCCCAGAAGAATATACTGAATTGCATTCCCATGAGAGTTAGGCATTTCTGCCCTCAGCTAAAAAAGGAAAACTGAGATGCAAATACATAAAGGAATTTCCCAGGGCTTCGAAGGAAATCGGAGAAAAGAAAGAGCGCTGCTGCTTGCTCCCCATTCCTGCAGACTGAGACCACTATCCAGGAATAACAGAACAGCACAGAGTGAAGACAGCTAGACTAAAACTTAACAGTAAAACTGATATCCCTGCTCCTGCTCTTAATTACTTTGGGTCAACTTTTATGTTTCAAACATGTCCAGCAGCGCTGTTGCCCCAGCACGCACAGTTCTGGCTGAGTGGTTAGAAACCCAGAAAGTTCGCAAGCAACCTTTGCTCTTCCAGGTGTTTCCTCCAAAGTTAAGGGCTCACTTCAGATGGTACGGAATACAGCCACCAGCTCTGCTTGGCAGTGCTGACTCCTGGAAACATACGGCGTGGACTAGAACAGTCCTACATTCATTTCCATACGCAACCCTTAAAGCTCTGCACTGCTAAGCTTACAAACGGTGGGAAATCTCCTTCTTTCTACTACTCTCAGTAGCAGTAATTTGCTTCAAAATTTTGCACGTGTGGAGGTTTTGGACGAGGCATCCTGAATAGAGGACACCTGTCCCTTAAGTTCTCCACAGCTCAAGGAGACATGATAATTCATTGTCCATGTCCAGTTTCACTTTGAAAGCCTTTGGAGAAACCACCAAAGTGTTTGGAGGTGGTGATCTTCCGATAGGATATCCACCTACTAGGAGAAAGGATAAACCTGCTGGGACTTCACTTTAAGCTATTAACATCATACTAACTGTTCCTTTAAGCTAAACCAACAACATAGCGTTTTCTGCTTTCAAATGTGAAGTGCTGGTTCTGGAAATGCAGCACTGCCCTACCGCTAGGTTTTGGTTTTGGCTGGATGCTCCGCCGCGTGGTTGAAAGTCGAGCTCCATGACGGCTGCGAGGTTCGGTTTGAGTCTTCTGACGTGACAGCAGTGGTCGTCGAAGCTAAACGTTGGAAGAAAGAGTTAGGCTGATGTACGTTCACATATTACACAACTTCTGCTCTGTAAGGAGGACGGATCATCATTGCCTATTCCTCTAGATGTCCAGTCACTCTATTAGCAGATAAATGTTTTAAGGTTTCCATGGCTCAGACATCTCCTTCATATGAACTCCTGGGTTTTGTGCCTTTTCGGTTTCAATACTGAACGTAATGCAGCGCAGATGGTCTGACCATCATTAAATTAAAAAAAAAAAAAAAAAAAAGCCTGCAAAGGAAAAGACTGGGGAATTCAAAACGAAGTGCACCTCCTCTTTTAGGGATTTGTCAGGCCTCTCAGCTACGACTTGTGCTACAGTTCCTGCTAACTCAACAGACTGCACTAGTCTATCACAAATTCAGTAAAAGGGAAATGTCACATCCACAAATCATTTCAAAACAGACACAGATGAGAAAAAACAAACCAATTCAAACAGAAGGAGAGAGGGTTTGTTCACTCACCTGCCGTAGGCCTCTCTTCCGCCCCAGGGGCTGCTGCAGAAGGAGGTTCTGCTGGCCTGGCTCGCTCTGCACGCTTGCCACCCTGTTAGATGTTGACAGCATTAGGCCAAGCACAGAAGCACCCTGTATAACTAGAAGGTGTCCTGGCAATTGTGACTAAAATAAATAAATAAATAAATAAACCAACCAACCACTAATGGCACAGTCACTTCAAAGAGCAGTACTGTCTTTGAAGGATGGGGGGGACGTGTCTGTTGGGTTGTGGCTTCTGGGGCTTAGGAAAGGGTGGGAGGTGGAGTCATGGCATTCAGGACTTGGCCACGCATAGGTAGCATCCAAATATAAATAACTGCAGATTTCAGTTTTCAGTCATTGATTGATGCATCCCACTGAGCAACACTCACTTCTCTGCATCCTTTGCCACATCAATAAAGGCAGGAATATCAGCTTCCTAGCTCAAAAGTCTTCTTCTTTGCCTTTCCTTTTTCAAGGACAATATTGTAAAAGCAATTTTTTATCCTCCCAAATAGACTCCACAGCCTCATCACAATTTTGTCATCTGGTTTCAATTTCAATTTAAGTCAACAAACAAAAAACAAACACAAAGTGACAAAGGATCCATTCACATAATGGATGCATGAGTTATGTGAACAAGGCCCCACACTCAACACTTGCAGCCTTAATTCTTTTTGTGGCTAACAAACAAAAAGGACAAGTAAACATAAATTTTATATATATATATATATGAACACAACTTTGTAGTTTTTAATATCTTGGCACAAAACATCTGAAAATCTGCAGTAAAAGAATCTTTAGCAATAAAATATACTCGGCCACATACCATCTCATTCTAACGTTCAACTGACCATTTAATCTACTTAATATAAAAATATCACCCGCCCCTCATTTTTATCAAAGCACTGTATTCCTCCAAACAGTTAAAAATTGGCCATTTAGCAGACAGCAGTCACAAAACAACATTTTGGCTGAATGAACTATGTCTGAGAGACATATGGTTACAATAGCAACTAACATTTAAGATGGACTTCTTTTAAATCAGGCAGCTGCTTATTTGGGACAGACTGGAATCCGCTGAGCCACAGGTCCTATTTAAGCAACTTCCAGCTCTATCTGGTACGCATTGTTGAAGATGCGGTATTACAATCCATTTTGCCTTTGGCCAGCATTAATCTAAAGGAAAACAACATTCTTTTCTCTAGAAGTTTTCCTTGGATCTCCCCGGAGGAGTTCAGTACCACCAAGAGAGTGAAGGTTTATTGCCTGACCTTACAGGACCGGAGAAGAAGACAAACCTAAAGACATGGTCAGAGAAGACACGGAGGATGTCTGTGGAGAGGCTTAAAAAGTTCTGCCTCCTGAACAGCTCGTTCTTCTCTTTGGCAGAAGTTATTGCCCGTAGGAGGTTTGGTGGAACAGAACATGAGAGGTTCCTGGTCTGCTTCAGGTCAAAGTCTGGTTACCTGACCCGAAAGTCCTATTCCTTCCTCCCTTATCAGTTTAAATTAAAGCCAGACTTCACATTAAACCATATGGGTTTCTACTAGCTCTGCTGGGGAGACAATGAATGGGCAACTTCAAGGAGAGAAACATCTTAAGACCCTGAAGCTCCTTCTCTTCTGATTGTTTGACCACAGCCTAATAATCCTAGGCATGCCTTTGGCAACCTCACCACAGCGGTAGTGGTTTGGAAAAAAAGGAAAAGTTGCTGCAAGCTCAAAGCCTGAACAAACAAGATATATTTGAGTCCTTTTCTCCCTCAGACAGCTCTTCTAAATGAGATCACCAGTCTCTGGAACATATTTTCCAGCTTTTACGTAGGGTATTGACATGATTTACATATAAAGCATCCTAAACAACATGCAAACACCCGCCTATGAATAAGCAGGGTCCTCCAAGTAACTTCCTGTTACTAGGACTGTGATCTTGACCCAGACAATGACTGCAGCACATGCAACCCGTAGGTCCAGAAGCAACACACTGTTCCTTATTAAAGCAAAGAGACTGTGCTTAAATTAGTCTTTAGATTTGAGATCCAGACTACCTGAAATTACAGTTTGCAGGATTTTCTTAATCTTCGGTTTCTAAGATTACTTAAAAACTATCCCTCTAAATTTTAAGAAGTTTTTAGAGTAGTTACCAGTACGTGAATTAAGTAGGAAATAGCTGGAGAAGGTCTTGAAAAATACTTTTCTATTGGACTAGCCTTTGAGAATACTGTTACAATTTCTGATGAAGGAACAGTAACTCTTAGTTCTATGAGGAGACTTAAATGTCTGTAGCAGAAAGACTACAGTTATATTCAGTACAAAACACGCATCACGAAAACACTTTGAAAAAGTCATTAGATAAAGGGAGTACATGGACCGCATGAGGGCACAGAGGCTATGCACGAGGGAAAAACTGATTCCCATGGAGTAATCTGTGCACTGAGGACAAACAGTAGGTGAGTAAAAGAGAAGCTGGACTTTGTGTCTTCCTGATGGAGTCTGGGATTTTCAGTCTGGCTTATATAATAAGTGAAATGAGTTTAGTGAGCTGCTGAGTGTTTATTTCCAGTACTGAATCATTACACAAATTGGTATAATTTCGGATGATTTTATGAGCTGAAATTGGAGATATCAATTGCAGGCAAACGGTGGCCTTGAGAGCAGCTGAGTTTTGCAGAGCTGCCTGCACATAGCACAGTCCTGCCTTCTATCTCCAGATTTTGAAGAAGGGAAGGAAAGAGAGAAAGAGTTATAAAGACCACAAATTTCAGATGAGTGACTGAATTTTCAGACATAAACTTTCACTTCATGAGGGTTTGTGAGCGTTTCTTTTCACATCAAAGAGCAGCACTACTGATCTTGTTTGTGTGAAAATTAGTGTGGCAGGCAGAGTGTTGGCTCTGTGTAGCCCCCTCCCCTCCTTTTCTGTCTCTCCTAGTTTATCAGACCCGACCAGGAGTATACTGTTTTTCTGTCAGCCCATGGGACCCAGTCAAGGAACACTGTATCAAATGCCATCTCAGCTGACAGTGTGTTTTGCTCCTGTGGCAATATGATCGATAAGAAGGGGTTTTCTGCAGTACGTAAGCCAGATTTATTTGGGAACAACAAAACAAAAGTTTTTCCTGCCCAACACAAAGATGCTCTGTCACTCTCTGAGTATCTCTGTAAGGGGTTTTATCTTCACAATAATGTTACTCCCATTGCATAGTTAGGGCAGAGACAGGTAAGCAGAAGATCAAACCAACCCAACTTCATGGAAGCATGTTGCCAGCACTACAATAAATGACAGCCAGTGCAGTCACACAGTGGGGGCTAAAAGAAACTTTGTCAGGTTGCCAATTACAATAAGTGATGTCTGTGAATTGCAAGAAACCATGCAGCCAAAAAAAAAAAAAAAAAAAAAAGAAAGAAAGAACAAAGAAGAAACCAAAATAGAGACAAAGGAAGCAAGGAGTTTGAATGTATTAAAAAGATGCAGATGCTTGCCATGCCATTATGGTAGAACATACACACTTTGTGTCCCATCTGCGTGAGAGGGTTAGTGGACAAAGGCCAGTGGAGAATGGGTTAAAGTGTAGATGAACTCCAGCTCTTGTATTCCCAGACACATCCTAGCCCAGTTAGTGTTAGATCTGCTACGCTTGCCCTGGCAATGTGAATTCATTCTCATTTTCCCTATTAGGCACCATTAATCTAAGATAGGCATAATGACAAACATTAAACGAAAATGTGTTTGTGCAACAGATTTCCATTACAGTGACTTCTCATTCTTGTTCCCTTCTGATTTGGGAAAATATCCTCTCCTCTCAGATTCTAACCACAACAAATCACAATGCTGGACACATATGCTCCTCAGCCCTGTACCCCATGCTATCTGTTTACTTCTGAGCACTTAAATGCTGTCCCCCTTCCTGTCTTCCCTGCTTTTCTACATGGCTGGGTCTAACTGCTATAGAACAAAGGGAAACAGACTTTATTCTTTATTGTGTTTGTCACTACTTATTGAATTTGTTTTAAACTCCTACCTTCTGTAAGGGTCTAGTCTTCATATGATTTATTTCTTTATGTCAGTTAAGACTAAACATCAGCTTTTGAATTCAGAAGGCAATCCTAAACAGTTGCTATCACTGTGCTCCAGCTGAAATCAAAGTTGTGTAAGAAAAATTCAAGTCTCCTTTATTCAAAACTAATATAAAACTGAATATAAAACCACATTAATTCTGTCCTATGATCCCCACAGCACGATAAGTGACTATGTCTGCTTTATTACTTCTGTCTGTTAGAGGAGGAATCCAATTTGCACATGTAACAATGCAGTTGAAACATCCTTTCTTCCTTACAACTCCAACCTAGCCTTTTTATAAAAATTAGCAGTATTTCCCTGTCTTCACTCCTTCTAAGGCTTTGCAGTCCCAACGTCCTTCCTTCAGATGTTAGTGCCTGCTCCTTGAAAAGAATAATAAACCTCAAAGAACTGACTCCCAAGTATATCTGCTAACCTTTTTGCCTAAGGAAATCTCCGTACCACAAAGCAGACTGGAGGATAGTGTCCTGGTTCCTCACAAAAATTGGTGTGACAGAAATTAGTAGGAACCCACTGTACAGCTGATTACATTTCAGGGTTCAGAAGAAATGATTGCATTTGAACTCATCTGTTGACTTAGCCGTCTCATATTCCTCAGCCTCACCGCCACTGTGAGGAGTGAGTCCCCCCCACTTAGCAAGATGAAAACATTTCCAATTCAACACTGATGTAACCTGGTATCAGGTCACTATGGCTTTAACTCAGATACGGACCTTCTCCTTCATCATCCTCCTCAACTGTAGTGAGTTTTTAGCTCTACTTAAGGGATGGCACTTAACTTCTTCAGTTGAATGACTTCTGTTCTCTTTAGGCCCCAAAACATGCTCAGATGACCACACAACCCATTTTGCTTTATCACAACACGAGATAGCAATATTCCTGTCTCTGCCAACAAGCCGATGTCTTTTCCTAATGCTGCTCCTACAGTAGCACCAATTAGAGACCGATCTGCCAAAGCAGGATCCACACACACAAAGGACACCATGAATCTCAGTGACATCACCAGTGATAAACTCTCCATTTGTCAGCCGAGAAGAATGAACAAAGCAGCCTGTCCCCATCCCAAAAAGCCACTACTGACATCTAACAAGCTAACAAAATAGATGCCATTCACACAAACGCCTCTCAACATATCCACACCTTCAGCTGGTGTTGTAAAGTAATGAAACAGTGTGTTGCCCTCCGTGTTGCCCATGTAAGGGGCCGTGTTCTTCTGGAAGGAAACTGAGATGCTCTTGGGACTAATGACAGCTTTCCAACCTCACAAGGGTGGGATGAGAGGTGCGAGCACGGCAGCAGGGTAGTAAGGATGATTAAGACGACTGAGCTGGCTGTTAAAGGTGCAGCCCTCCCTTCTGAGCTCACTCCTGACCCATTTGACAGGCACGGCCCTAACAGTGTTCGCACACAAACTCCCCTCTCCACGGGTAATGGGGAATGGCTAGACCTGCGTCCCAGTACCGACAGGGCAACTTTAAATATGTATTAATGGTGTCCACCGGCAGGCTTTCTAAGGTGTCATTTGAGTATTGGAAACACTTTGTGAAAATAATGAGAACTATTGTAAAGCATCCACAGAGAACTATATTCCACGGGACTGATCATAATTAGTTTTCTTAGTGAATGTTAAAGAACACAGCTTGATATTGTTATTAAGTCTTCTGTGGCGACAGCATTGTGAGATGAATGGAAAAACAGATGTTTCTGTTTTATATAAGCCTCCAGACTAATGCTTGTAACAGGCTACAGCTAATGCCTTGTGGATAATCTTTCTCATGCCTTTCAAGCAATTGCTAAACAAGGGGAAAACCCTGAGGCTAGCCAGCCGGACCGCTATTTCACTTGCTACAGCTTTTTCTTTCCCCTTCCCCTTAGCCTCTTCAAAGTCATTGGCAATCAAAGCTGAAAACTGAAGGTGGGTTGCTACACCTTTGACTTGCAGGCCTGAATATCAATGAGCCACAAGAGACAGAGATGGAGAGAGCGACAAAAGGTGAGGGGAAGAGACAGAGGAGATTGGAAACGGCTCGTTTCCCAGCACACACACTGACAGACAGGTAGTGTTAACACTGTACCTAGAGAGGCTGCCCTCAGTGGCCAGGCTCGGGGAGTCATCGAGGACATTAGGTTCACTGCAGGAGGGGCAGGGAGATTAAGAATTTAGGGAAAGAAAATGAAAAAAGCATGCGATTGTCTCTGTTTTCAAGGGAAAAAATATCAACGGAATAAAAAAGTAAAAAAAGGACGGTAACATTAATTGGTCTCGCACGCTCAACAGCACATATATGACTCAGAGGAGCTGAAAGAACATCTGATAACAGGAGCAGTCTTTAGAGGGAGTTTACACTACATGGAGACTTCTACAACTCTGCTGAGAACTGGGGAGCTGAGAAGTTCGGTAGGATGTGTTTCCACAGGAAACAAGGGTAGGGAACTGTTTTCAAAGCCGTTTTCCTGCAGCATTTTCATTTATTTTGGTTCTATTTACTTCCAGCTTCATAGAAAGCTTTTTTTCCCCCCCTTCCCCATGAGCCATTTCTTTCTGAGGGAGGGCTAAGCTGTCTCGCATGAGCTACAGACCACTCTCCTTCTGGTATGATTTTAAGGACAAACATCTGGAAAACAAGGTCTCATAGTGCAGTGAAACTGTAAGTAAACAGCTGGCATGGATCCTGGCAAACAAGTACACAATCACATTGCTTTTCTACACTTCAGCTGGTTGGGCAGGAGCAGCCTTCTCAGCCCATAGGAAAAACATGAACGAAAGCAAGCAGTCTGCTGGGTTACCAGCAGGAAAGCAATAATAATATTACTTAACATTAATTAGTTTACATTTGTGAGGCAGTCTGAAAGCCCGGAGCTCATCCATAACTGAAAAGGGCATAACGTTGTGAACTATGATTAAGCTTGCTGAGCTTCCCTACACAGATGAAAAGCGATTCTCCTGGCATACCATGTACTTAAAAAGTAGAGAGCAAATCTCTGTTGTAATTAAAGTCTTTTTTTCTCAGCTTCACCATGACTTGGGATTGCACAAAGCAAACATTGCTATCAGTCAAACTGTGACTCTTATGAAGTTTATGCATTGAAGATGGAACTGAAGGATTGAGGAAAATGCAGTCTTGCATATTAATTTTTCAAGAGACAAAGGGACTGAATCAATTGAGTTCAAAAGTCAAATGAGTTCCTGTAAGCCCTTTTGTGAAAACTCCCAGATAAAATCTGTGTAACTTCTCTCCTGTAAATCACTTCTCCTATCTCTGCTGGTATGTACTACAGCTGTTACTTTTCCTTCATGTATCAAGGTTATTTCTTTAATTTCAAGCAAGACTGGGGAGGCAACAATGTTGTTTGTTTTTCCAAGGCTGGTCATGAGATAATCTAGAATTTATTCTTAAAAGGTTCAAAGGGAATAACGTAAATGAATCTGTCCATTGTCAGATATCCTTGGATAGCTATATTGCAGACAAGTAAAACGATAAACATTGCTTATTTAGAAAAAAAAAAATCACATTTAAATGCAAAACTTCTCTCTACATCTTCTAGAAATGTACATTTCTCTCTACATCTTCTAGAGATGTACGTTTCCCAAATTCCAATCTCTTTCTCACCACTCCATGTTAACCAGGAATGAGACATTCAAAGTTATTTCTATCAACAAGTGTATTTCTGGTTTTAAACAGTATTAAATGCCATCTGTGAACCTGATATTCAGTTTCTGTGATGAGCTAGTTACTGTTCTAAGAAGGACAAAGACTACATGGAAGAAAACAAAATAAATCAAACAGGATGCCTCTGCCCTGCTTCCCAGCTTCTCAGGATTCTCCTCCCCACTCCCTACAGATTGCGTACGGTCCTCTGGTTCAATTCATAACCCCAAAAATCACAGGTTTTCTTTCCGCTATCCACGGTAGTAGCAGAGGAAAATAATAATGCCGAGAGTTTCTGAAACTGTTTAAGAGGAAGGTTTCTGTGGATGACACCTTGTTCTTATGGACCTTATGCAACACAGATCATCTTGGAAAATCATTATTTCCAACCCTGCACCCTTGGTCCAACACTATTTCAGGATGAATAAATTTACCATCACTATGCTGGCACTGATCCTACTATCCCGTATCTCTGATGTACACATAATATACCTGCGCCATTTCTGCTCTTGTAAATATAATGGGAAAGGTGAAAAGCCCATGTTGTTACCTTTGGCTGGGTAACATGCCCACCTCAGCCTGAGGTGCAGACACGCTGGAGAGATGGCTGGAGAACCGCCTCCTCCCAATGGCACCCATAAGGTATGCTTCCTGTTCACTTACCACACTGGGCATGCTCAAGGAGTCATCTAGAAAGAAAGAAAAAACAGGAAAGGAGAGGAAACAACCAACCCAAACCCCACCCACGTATGTGCAGTTGTCAAGAGATAACAGGACGCCAAAGGTGTACCCAGCATTTACTCACCAAGACCCCAAGCCTGCAAAGTTCAATACTGCCGTAAGATTTTACAGTCACAGTTCAGAAAGACATATGCACAACAACATGCAGGATGAGGAACCTAGCACACCTGGGGCAGGGATTTATGTATGCTTTCAGTTTATATGGCTCTCAGGAAAATGTGTTTGGGGAATTGAGCTCCCACTAGGGCTTACTTCCTGTGATCAATGAATTGTTTGTTAATATACAAAAAATTTCTGGCATAAAAGCTGTATCTGGACATTTTGGTGGTGTGAAATAAACTGCTGCTATGATGTAGCAAAGCACTGTTACAAAAGATAAAATACATAACAGCAAAATGCAGAACTGACACCCTTTAACACCCTTTGGGACATGCATTTTTAAATGTCACCAAAAAAATTGGATAAATTGACTCAAATACATCATACTGCAACTGAATTATGCAGACAGTTGGAGTGTGATTAGGACTGCTTGAAATTTTCAGTGCTGTTTCAAATTATATAAAGTACCTGGAAAGAAATGACTCTGTTGTGGGTTTTCCCACAACAGCTTCTAATTACAAATAAACAAACAAATAAAACAAAGGGGAAGTTTTGTGTAATTTTCCATTTTCTTCTCAACCTCTTCCAAATGTGACATACTGATGTATTTCATGGCAGCATTAAGCCAAGGCAGGGCTGAGGTAATACTGCCACAAGCAAATAGGAAGATAGCACTCATCGTTCCACACACTGTCTCATAATTAATCTGAGGCTGAAACCAGAGTTTGCCACAGTGAGTATCTGAGCAATGTATCAGCAGTACAGTATTGAGTGGATTGTACAATGTTTAGTGATGAACCCAGCCAAAACAAAGTTGGGCTGAGCCTGGAAAGTTTCAGGCTAACTGTTCTTTCCCAAAAGACAATTCTGCTGTAACCGCACAGGCCTTTCTTTTGAGCCACCCATTTTCACTCCTTTTGTTTAATGTCTTTGGGGAATAGTCAGCAGTCCTCAAACACAAAAGTGGAGTGCCTGAGTTTCAGGCATTGAGGCAACCAACCGTTGCAGCACCAGAAGACAGTATCCCTGCTAAAGAAGGGGGAAGCCCAAGCCTGATGACATATGAGCAGAGTTTTCTACCCTGGCTTTCAGTGATGAACAACTCAGAAGCAGATGGACAGCTCAGAAGCAGAGAGAAGACAAAATTCCAAGAATAACATGAAACTCAGCTGAAATGACAAAGCAACATTCAGGTCATTGCAAATTAGTCCCCAAAAGATTCACCATCCCATTCCTTCTAAACTCGCGCCAGAAAGCCTGGCAACCCCAGAACCTGCCAGCTGCCCAAAAGGCAGATCAAGCTTTTGTTGTCAGTAGGTTTAAGGCTTAATTTCCTCGTTGTTAATTGAGTGACACAAGCACACAGACATTTCACCCTGCAGAGAGCCACAGCTGGATCCCATGCAGCACAAGGACAACATATTCCACGTCAGAGCATCTGGACAGAAGCGATGAGCAGGAAGTACTAAAATCCTGCAGGAACAGGATCCTAGCACAGAGCCAGCCACAGCCCCTGCCTACTGTCATGATGAAGGTCAAAGAGAGGAATGATTGCCAAATGCCTTGTCAGCACTTTTGAGGATTGCGTGTCAGCCCAGGTCTCACACTAAAAAATCTGCCTGTGCGTTTCCCTTTTCCCTACCCAGAGCTCAGGAGGGAATGAGGAGGTATGGAACGACCCAAGCTTTACCACCACGAACTGCGTAGCAACCACACCAGTTTCTTAGCCTTGTGCCCCGTAGGCCTTTTGTTCACACTGGGACAGGACAACTGTCTTCCCCTCCCAGCCGTCCTCTGGGGCACCAAGAAAACATCTTCAATGTTGGGGGCTTAGCTCGAATCAGTAGCCACGTACTTTCTTCATCCTCCTCGTCCGTGCGGCTCAGCGTGTCCTGCGAGGCCTGCTGGGAAGGCTCGCTGTCCTGCTCCCAGACCGTGCCAGTGCCAGTGTTGGAGCGGGACATGGTGGCCAGGCTCAGGCGGTAAGCGGAGGTGGAGGTCCCCACGGTGCTGACAGATGTCTTTCCCTGGTAAGCTGCGTGAGAGTGGGAAAACCAAACCCAAGTCAGTGATGGCACTGGAAATCAATAACCAGCCAAGCATTCCTGTCACGTCGGGCACCTGACTCTGCCCAAACTAGTGGGGCAGGGGCTGGCAGCAGTGATAAAACACACAGCTGCCCTGGCTCACCTCATCTCTCCAAAATCTCACGTCTATTTTTCTTACGCAGTCTGGTTTTCTCCCTTAACCTTAGTGCCATATTTTCCAGATCAGCTTCAACATTTAGGAACAAGGCAAATTATTACCAAGGAAAAAAGGCTGAGGCATTTTCTTTTGAATTTGTTCTCTTAAGAAAAGAGAACAAAGCACATAAAATCTCTTGCCTGTGTAAGCAGTGGCTGCCATCTTGTGGCAACAAAGGTGACTCCTCCAGGAGAAAAGTATCCCCTCATGCAAGACAGAATTCAGTGCACCGTCAGCTCAGGGACACTGATCTGGACCTCACGGTAGAGAAAAATCAAGAAGAGGCCAAGAGGAGGAAGGAGGAGACAGATCTGCTGCTGCCAAACAGACAGATGCTTCTGCACGAGCAGCTTTGTGTTTAGAGATGTAGGTAGCGGCTTGCTGTGTTGTGGGTTGGGGCTGCACAAGCCAGCTGCGACAGCAAGAGGCAGCTGCTGGGAAACAGGACTCCAACTTAGTGGAGAAAATGGGCACGACAAGGTGCTTTTCACAGCTGACCTGGACTTCTGCTGACTGTCCAAGTGGCAAAGCTGGGCTGGGCACAGGGCCTGATCCAGGGGCAAGCTGTTGGGGTGTGAGTGGGTTACCCCGTCCCCCCGCTTGGCAGCGGACAGGTCTGCCTCACAAGTTAATTTACAGGCAAGCCAGCTGGCCAGATTGGGACGATGACCCTTAGCTCTCCCCTCGCCTCCTTACCAGACCCGCTGTGCACTGCCTCCTTCAGGATCTTCAGCTCGTTATTGAATTCGGCAATGAGGGAACTCTTGCAGAGCGGGCGCGGTATGAACCGTCTCTCCAGCTGGTCAGCGATGTGCTGTCGGGCAGTCAGCTCCTCGTGGTTCTCAGCTGGCTGGGCCAGCAGCTGCAAAATTGGGACACATTAGCACTGCAGGGAAATGATGCCCAGGGAACTGGGCCTAGTCTCCAGACCAGCATGAGCCTGCAGCCAGCAGTCTGTCTTCTTTGTAGGCATGAGGTTTTGACTCCAGCTATGAGGTTTCCACCTGACTTTCAGGGACAACCTTCTATTTGACTGAACGGCTATCAAAATCTCACTGACGTTGGTACATGGGGATAAGGGCTTCCTTAAGCTAAGCTCTGCCCGCAGATACGAGACAGCTCCTTCTTCCAAGATTATTTAGTCTGTCCAAGTAGTGAGACATGGTAGGCTACATAAAGTGGAGTACCATGTGCTAGTCTACCTGGTAAGCAGGGAAGAGCTGTGATTAACTCCTGGCCGCCTCAGCCTAGAAGCTGTCTGTCCATCCACAGAAATCCTGTCTGAACCTTCACCCAAGAGATGAAAAGTGGAGTGGGTGGTTTTCCTGGCCGTTAGCTGTACTGCCCAGCTCTGTGCAGAAGGGAGATTTCCGCAAGATTTCTGCCAAGTATGCCAACCCCTAGGTTCAGAGTGTTGATACTACTTCCAAGTGCTTTGAGTGTCTTTGTTGCAAAATTAAGTCCACATGCAAACCCTCTTGGTTGAGCCTGATAGTACTCTCCCATCCAGGGGAATTAAGGCTAGCTGCACTCCACGGATCACAGCTCCTGTATGACTGGCATACTCTTTAGTGTTGTCTAGGAAATAGCCCTGTGATATAATTTCAAAGGGTTCTCAGGCCTACTAACTTCTGAAAAATCACTCCCTACATAAACACAGTTCTTCCAGAAGTGCTGTTCCTCTGTTCTCAGCAGGGGAGTAAAGGATATCTTGCCTTCATGGAGTGATCTATCGGGAGCCAAAGCAACTGTTACCTTGCACTGGATGAAGGGCCGAAGGAGCACAAAGATAGGGATCCGTGTTCGTACGATAAAGTCGAGGAAATCCCACAGGGCCAGCCCTCCCACCTTCCGCAGTGCCATCTCTTTGACTTGCAGGCTCAGCCAGTACCACTGGCTGTCCAGTTGGCGTTCAAAGCAAACAAGGATCACCTTCAGGGCTACAGGGGAACACACACCAGCAAATGGCAGTCAGAGATGTTAGCAGTGTCCCTTACAAGCATCGAGGGAGGAATGGGGGGGGGGAGGGGGGTGGAGGGCCACAGTGGGCACAAACCTACACAGCCATGCACTCATGCACGTGCACATGCACACCCACACACCTCAGAGTCACAACTATCCTATCTATCAGTCTCCAAGCACGGCAGGGAAAGAGGGCAACCTTCGTATAATAAAGGCCTCAGGATCAGGACTGAGAGTCCTATTTCCAGAGAAATTTTCCTACTTCACACCTAAGTGCCTCTGTATTTTCTTGCTCTAGCTTCCCCTCTCCCTCCCTGCAGAGTTCTTTTGTCTTCCTGGAATTCAGATATTTTGAAATCAGCTCAGGGGGGAATACAGCCCTGGCTGATCAGACAACCTCAAAAATCTTGATCAAGCATAACCACACAAAGAGTCACCCTGTGAGCACAATAACCTCCAGGTTATTTATGGGATAATGAAAAGAACCTTTCTAGCAGTGCAGCTGCATGAGTCATGGCCAAACTGTAATCTAAACAAAAATATGGTCCAGTAAGCCAAGGGCTGTAATTCACAAGAGCACTGCATTACATAAGTGGATGAACAGCGATGAGGTCGAAAACGATGCTTTATATTAAAGTGGGCAGTGACCAACAGTTAGCTCACAGGAGAGACAAAAAATCTCCCCCTTTCCATGCTCCCCTGGTCTGGAACAAACAAGGAGGCTTGGGAATTGTGGGGGGAAGGCTGACTACTTCAACTTTCTTGATGGGATGGGCAAGATGTCTCAGACATCACACATCTGTATCCAGGTTTGTTGGGGGGGGGTGGGGAAAGGTGTGGCTAAATCAGTGGTGAACTGCCATTTTTTCATCAGTGTTACCCCAGTCCTCAAATGTGGATTAAGAAAGACCTGAATAGAAGTCTTCAGATAAATGCCCTCACAAAATCAGAAACTGAGAAGCTGTCTGAAGGAGTGAGAGCTTGGAGACAAAACTCTCCCGATACAGCCCCGATAACCTGCAGTGCTGCAGCATCTCCAATTTGATTATTTTTTCTTTCCTTTCACCTGTAGGTCATATGTGAGAAAATATACTATTATGTTGCAGCAGCATACAGTGAGCAGAGGGAATACCAGACAGTAAGGACCTTGTGTGAGCAGGGCCAGCAGGCAGGCAGACTGCATCACATTTCACCCTAACTAGCCAAGGGCCAGTGAAGCTGTGATATTAGGGGCTGACAGACAATCTGACTTGCCTTTTGTGGCTTCACTGCAATATTCTGGCAGCATGAAAACTGAGTGACCTCTACCTGTGCTGCAATCTCCTCCAGCTGCAGTGCAGACACTGCTCACGTTGCAATACATTCCAAAGATACTCCTGGCTTCACGCTCTGGCCTGGCCACTTGTTCAGGAAAAGACCTAAAGCAGCTCTAAAGAGCTCAATTAGCTCCTGCCTGAGACGGTTTTCTCTGGTGCTGTCTACAGTCTTGAACGCTCCATTTTATCTCTGTCTCTTCTCAGTGGTCAGCAGAAGCCATCACTCACCCAGGTAGGCAGCCTGGCTGGTGGACTCTGCGAGCCCTTCCCGCCGCAGGTCCTTCCCTGCATCCCCTGGGGTGGAGCAATGGGCAGGGGAGCTCTCCAGCATGAAATTCTTGCTGCGGGAAGTGCTGATGATGCGAGGTGGCAGGAGGATATTGATAACAGTCTGGAGCAGCAGCAGGACCTCAGGCTGCTCCAGCCAGGGGCTGTCTGAGATGCATTGGGAGGGGAGAGAGAGAGAAAGATCAGGCTACATCCCATTAAAGACACCCAAAAGATCCAGACCCTGTTCAGTTCCAAAATGGGGTGCAATCTCAAATGTCCCCTAAGCCAAAACTCCGTCCCCCACACCTTGTTATGCTGCTCTCCTCCTGTAAGCAAAGGCAAAGTTTATTTTAGCACCAACACAAACACACAGCTACACAGCACAAAGAAATGTCCCGTTCAGTGGTCTCATGATCTTATTTCCTTTTGACATTCCCCTCTCCTCATACTCTTTGCTTTCATTTAGGGATTTACCAGTGATCACCCTCTACAGAAGAAAGCAAGGAGCAGGACTTCTGCCAGAGAAGTGGCATGAGTTGGGCAGACTGTGATCCACAGGGGCACACAACTTCTGTGACCTCTGCTCCCCTCTGTGGCTTCTGCTACTACAGATTTGTCTTGCCCTGCACTCCAGTTTCAAAAGAAGGAGCACATCTGTGTAAGACCTGACTCAAGAACCATGGCACAGCTGAAACAAAGAGAAGAAACAACAACAACAACTTCTCCCAGTAGGGCTCTTTTCAGTCTCGGACCCAAAGGGCACTTAGCTGACACACTGGCAGTAACAGAAAACCAAATGAAAAAAATAAAAATAAAAAAATCAACAAAGGGCAGGGAAAGTGCAAACATCAGTTGTCAGAAAAGGGGGAGAAAAATTCTTTTTGTTAAATTAATCAGACCTTTGCTTCCAGATCCTACTGTGAGCACAAATGGAATCAGTAGGTTTAAAAGCATTCCTTCCCTTCTTTCCTGATTGGTGAATGGGGAGACGACATGGCTTAGGGGGAAATCTTCTTTCAAAGCCTGTGCAGTAATAATAAGAAAGGATTAAACGATTTCATCAGCAGATCACGCACACAAGTTACTGCAGGGAACGACGATCCCCCGGGCACCCTGCTTACATAGTACAACACCGGCATTGAGGACCTGATTGAATTAGAAGCCCTGAGACCACCTAAGTCACGAGTAAAAGGAACTCGCAGAGTAACACAGGTGTCACCTGCTCTTGTCATAGCCAAGATGTAAGAAGCCCAGATTCCTAACTCATAGAGATCATTAACAAAATCAGATGTATCCCACAGGAGTCAGCTGAGTGTTAGTCCTAAACTCTGCACTGCTGTGAATGGCATCAGGATCTGACCCAGACTATAGGGAATAAAAAAAGGAACAGAGGAAATTGCACAAATGACATCATCTGCTGTCCGAACATGGAGGTTATCCCCAAGCACATTTTTTGTTCTGCCTCACTTTGTGCTGCCCAATCATCCCTAATGGAAAGAATGAACTTCTGAAAAATAAACAAAATGCACGTTTACTTCTTGACACACAGTCAAGCCTAAATGGAAAGGTCTTTCATGTTCTTTAGAGGAGGTAGTACAAATGACTGTCACTGGAACCTCTGCTCATTTACACCTTCCCAGTTGCTACAGACTTAGCTGTGAGATACAACTGAACTGCAACTGAACCTTGCAACCCCTCAAGCTTGCAGACCTGGGCTGAGAAATTCCAGAAGATGCTTTCTGATGGGGTGTGAAGTACTTTTGGTTTTATATCCTGCTGGCACTATTAGGAATTATGACTACTCATGTGTTTTTCTTACATGGTTGGTTTTCATTACATTTAAAGCCCATGAATGAGTAAACTGGGAGAAGCAGATAACAAAAGTAAAAACTCCCAATACTTAAAAAAAATTATTAATTTGGTATCTGGTTTTAAAACAGACAAAAGATTTCAGAGAAGGTGAAGGTGGCCCTTTTTTTTTTTGCTTTTGATTAAAGAACCATTACCTCAGAGATGGAAGAAATATGTCCTTTCTGCGTCAGTTGGTACCAAAAAGTCCTTTTGTGCCTCATGCTCTGAGGGACAGCACTGTGGTTTTGTTCCTATAAGCCTTCCTTCCCAAACTGCCCTGATGCTCAGAAATACCTGCTGAAGTATTCAACTGGATGTGCAGTGCATTATTTAAAAATGCAAGTTGGAGCTAGATTAGGAAATTTGTCCCTTCTTTGGTCACCATTCTGTCTGATTTCATGCCAATGGGGAGAGAAAGGGATACAGAGGCAGAAAGACTCTGTAGTAGTTATGGCACTGCTATGAGAAAGGAATAGTGATGAAATTCTCCAAAAAGTCCAGGATGGTTTTTTTTTTTTTATTATTCTGGACAAGGATGCTATTGAGTCAGCAGCTGAAAAGCCAAGTTGCCCTGTTTTTTTGAGCTGGCACACTGTGTGACCAGCTCAGGTAAGAGCAGAAGAGCACAAACTCCCCTCTCAGTTGCACACATGGTCCCACAGAAAAAAAGGTAGGCTTGCATGGATGTAGCCCAAGCGAGGGCCCATCTGCCTGTGGCAGGAGGCTTATGCTAACTCCTTAGATCCTGCAGAGAATCCTAGCATGCTTGTCAGAGCCTTAAACAGCATCAATCAGCTGAACTCCCTGGACTTCAACAGTAGCGTTAAGCTGATGGATGCTTGCTGTGGACTTGGCCCCAACAGGTAAATTCTGAGCTTGAGTTCAAGCCTTCAAAAAGAAGGGAGAATGTTGTTTCTCTTTCATTTTTGGTGTATGTTCCACAGTTTTTGCCCAGCTTTTGCAGAAAGAAAACAGAGCACCGATGAGTTGGTGTCTCAACCAGAAGCTATAACAGGCCTGGCCACAGGCCAGGGCAGACACACCTGTATCTGCAATGCTACAAGCCGGACAACAGCTGTGCTGAAGGGCAGAGGTGGCGAGAGATAAGGGCTGAGATGAAGAAGGGGTAATCCATCAGCCACACTGGAGGGTCCTACCACTCCCATCACCTGCAATACAAACAGAGCACATCACCACAACTGACTACTTACAGTTTCATCCATGCCATATCCTCCAACGTCAGTGAAATGGAGGCGCCTTTCATCGAGCACTGAGTTAGGGTGGATCTAGGAGAACCAGCCCCCGCAGTGGTCCTTGCGGGAGCTGGGGCCAGTGGGGAGAAGGAGCTCTAGCAGGGAAAGGGAGGGGAGAAGGGGGAACCAGCAAGGATGGGAGGAGTGCACAGGTAATCTGGTACATTTATAAATGTACCCAGTACCAGCCCTGAATAACCAGCACTGGACCGGTGGAACAGTTAGAGTTGGAGGATATGTCATGTAATGACTGTAACAAATAAAAATATGTCATCAAAGCAAAAAGTCTGCATTGCAACTGGACATCTTTTCCCTTCTCTTGCTGATCTACTTGAAAAATAATGTCCTAAGTCTGACCCAAGCCGGGTTTTGTACAATGTTCAGATTCCTCTCAAACACAGTCGGTGCTTAGGAACTCTTTTTAAGAATGATTCTTCTTACCTGATGCCAGATGTCTGAAGCAGTCACCTGCACGCGACCTGGTTGCCTGGAACTCCCTGAAATATCAGTACAAGCAAATAGCACTTCTAGGGGAGAGTTATTTGAACTGTTTTGGATGTTTCCCTCAGGAGGATTTAAATCACAGGCCTGCATATTCCTGCTTCTCTCCATGACTAGACACATCTAAATGACAGGAACAGGCAGACCTGGCAGCCACCTAAGTTTAGGGGAGATGAATGCACTCTTTTTTTCCAAATCTGGCTTGGGGAAAAAGGCAGTAACCAGTTTTCTACCAGAAAAATCAAAGGACAATTTAGAAGGGGAAGAGGCGGAGCCCTTTCCTTATATCACTATGGATTATCATTTAGACATTTCCCTGCCTTCCTGGCTAATTTCTTTTTGGGCTTTGTGGTGCAACTGGTCTACATGTGATACAGTATGCAGGCAGGGGTGCTCCCACAGTTTACAGCATAGTTCTGACAGCTAGAGGTAAAATACTCTTAACAGTAGGAGTGCATCTTTTCCTGGTAGTTTTCCCTGACGTTCCCATCCTGCTGAATGTAAGCATGTTGACTGCACTTCAGCACTGCAGAGCTTTCCACTATTTTTAGAGCACTAGCTAATTCCTAATGCAGGCCCTCTGGAGAGCTTGCTGGCATGAATCACTCTGCCATGCCTGCTTGCCAAACTGTAAGTCCAGCCTAAATCTGTATTTGAGCTAACTCTGTAGCAGCCTCCCTGTGTTGCAACCCTAAGTAGTCTGAGGGCCCAAATTTCCAGTACCTCCAGGTAGCTACCTCTGCTAGAACAAGGAAGAAGCCTTATGGACTCTGACAGGTTGGATCTTCCCTGCCCTTGCAGCAATGAGTGCTGAATGGACTCGAAGGACAGGAACCTGGCAAAAAACTGATACTGCATTTTAGGTGATGATCATTGTTTTTAAAGCCCCTCAGAGCACTGGTGAACCCTGAGAGGATTTTTGTAACTGCTAGAAAAAGTAACGTTTATGTTCGAAGGAGAAAATGTTGTAAAACCCAATACCAATAAAAATGCTAATGCAGCGTTTCCCCCCTTAATTGTATTTTTTTTTCCCATGGAATTAAATTGTGCATGTTTGTCCAAATGGCTGGAGCTACACTGATCTCAAAATGAGGGTTTGCCCTCAGTGTAACAGCTGCAGAAACACTACAATCTATCACTGAATGACCAGACAGACTCCGTCTGTATCGTGTCTCTGTTGTAACACACTGAGGAGCATAAATTCTACTAAGAGTGGGATCTGAACATTGTACAGCTCAAACCTGTACTAGATCAAGCCAGGGACATTGCAAACAGTGGAGTGAATCCACCCATGTAAACCCTTCTAACTAGCCAACACCTGATGGCCTCTGCCAGAGGCGTCAGGGTCCTTCCCCACTGGAGACGGTAGGTATCCCCAGTGCCACCCACACCCCGCCTCTACCAGGTGTGTGCAGTCTCCACCACCCCACTCTCCAACTTGCAGCCCTCAGCTCTCAGCTCAGTCTGGCAAAGGTGGATCTTCAAAGTGGTGCGTGGGAAGCAACGGAAATAAATCGCTTGACCACCACTACCGGTCACTGTATCTCCCCATGCACCACTTCAAAAATGAACCTTGCTATCTCTAGCATCACTTGCAAAGTCCCCTTGCGAGGGGTAAGGGGGACAGGTAAAATGACAGGAATGGGAATGAACTGTCATCTTCAGTCCAGAGAAGTCAACATCAGGGGGAGGTTTAGCAAAGGTTCACGGGGTTGCCGCTCGGCTACTCACCAGATTGACACACACATTGATCAGAGACCTAAGGTGAGGCAGGAAGGATATGATTGGCTGCCTCTGAAGTGTCAAACAAACCCCTTCAATCAAATTGCTGGCAGGCTCCCACTCAACCTGGCGCCTGCAATACAACAGTAGGTGCCGTTAGCCACGGGCCTCCTGCCCCCCACCAGACGCCCGCAAACACGGCGACCGACACACAGTGACGCCCACAGAGGAAACGTTTCAGACAGCAACGACGTCCGAGATGAGCACAAAGTGCGCAACAGAGAAAAGGTTTTACCCACGCAGCTCAGGAAAGCACAGAGCCACAGAGCACACTGGGTGTTTGAGAGAGACGAGAAATGTAGCAGAGGGGTCTGCGCCAGCGACACAGGCCCCCTCACAACAGCAGTGGCAGATGAGCTGTGTTTCGCTCCCTGACGCTTCCCTCCGACAGATGGTGAATGAAAGGGAGCCATCAGACAGCTCTCAGGTGTGCCGGTGTGGGGAAAAGGTCTGCTGTGCCATGCTCCCAACTGAGAGCAACTCCTCCATCAGTTGGGCCTTGTGGACATTCTCACTGAGGTGAACAAACCCCAAAACCGGGCAGCTGTGAGTGCCCTCTGTGAGCTACTTTGCAGCCTCGTCTGCTCTGCCAGAGTGACTCCCAGACACAGTCTGCCCTAAACATAAACCGGCCCAGCAGTACAATCTTTACCTTCCTCACCCTGTTCAGGTGGGATGATTGATTCCCTACCAGCACCAAAACCCTTCATTCCAGGATCCTTTCTTCCCTGACACTTTGATTTTTTTCACCAAAACAGCTTTTAGGGCTTGTGACAGATGCTGAATGGAGTCCTTCCTAATCATAAGCAGACACAGCTTGGGTAAGAACAAAGTGGTTCACACCCTTCGTCTCGGGGCCTAACTCTCTGGAGTAGGTATAGCTCTCAAGACAGCATCTGAGCACGCACTTACTGGGATAGAAAGACAAGGCTTGCATTACTTGGTAGCTTGAGACAACAGCCTAGTCAAGCTCCTCAGTGAACTTCTTGGAGATACATGGGGAGTCAAGTGTTCACTACATAAGTTCCTATGCATCCACTGTTCTTAAATCTCCAGAACAGTAGGTTGTCCTTGTCCTTTCTTACACATATACTACTCCCATCAGACACTGGTTTTGGAGAGGAGTACCCACAGGAGGCAGCGTGTAAGATTCTGATGTGAGTGCCCCAATGGATGGCTCCTGGGGTCTGGAACCCAGCCTCGTCTCTAAGAGACTGCTTGGCCCAATGACGTTTAAATGTAGTTGCTGCATTTGGTCCAGTGACTTTGCTGTCTCTGCCCCTTTGTGTACAGAAGAGCAATTTCAGCCAGGCACAGGTACAGGCACAGACAGAGAGAGTATGAAGGGAATTTTAAATTATGAGCATTCATTCAGCTTACACAAAGAGAAAAGAACTTCAGGAAGACCCCTAAGCTGCCTTTGAGGCAGAAGAGAATATGAGCGAGGAAAGAAAGAATGAACGAGAAGCAGGCAAGACATGGCAAAGAATCAAACCAACAGGAAGGAGAAGGATCAAAATTTCTGCCTCTACAGTCCCTACAAGGGCATGAGTTTCTTAAAGAAGACTGTTAGCCAAAGGAAAGTGATAGATGGTGATGCCAGAAAGATCACCTCCCTGTTATTTGCTCCACCTTAGCTGGGTACACATGCTTCCCCCTGGGACCTAAAGTTTTGTGTCTGAGTCCTACATTCTGATGTTCTCTAACATCATTTGGCTTCTCAGCTGAGACTGCCAACGAAGTGACTGATTCAGGCAGTTGAGGACATATGCCCATGAGAGTGACTGAGACCAATGACTCTTTTTACTCAGGTCACTGGAAAATCCATAGGGCTGAGAGATTTTATACTACCCAGACTGGATTTGTATCACTGCCTCTGAGGTAGGAATGCTCCATATTGAATACTTCTGGAAGTCACCAAAGCCTGTACCATAACGCTACTATGTGATGCACCAGGCTTTCACGAGTCACTGACTAGATGCGATCGATGCAGTTCTGTTCCCTTTACTAAGGAGCACTCAGAAGCTACTGCATAGCTCCAGACTATTTTTATCTGTACAGAGAACGTAACAGTATTTTCATCAGAAGGCATGCTAGAAACACTTGCTACAGTTTAACTTCCCTTTAAAAAATAAAATTAATCTCCTCAACTCACAGCTAAAATTAATCAAGAAGGTGAGATGGTACAAATCTGAAGACTTATTTTGGAGAAAGAAAAATTGTATTTCTGGAAGTCCTTTCTGTAGTTCTTAATAATCACGTATTTCTTCTCTTGCTACCAGAAGACACAACAAAAATGTCAACATAAACGCACACTCACAGAGATAAAAACATCTGTTCATTTTCTGATATGCTGTAAAGGTTCACTGCAACATGACAGTTTTAGTTAGATGACATACCCACACTTCAAGGCTTGCAACATCAGAAATGGACCCCAGAGGGTTTCCATTATACCTGCTCACCTCAAAGTAGGCATCTTGTGAATTTTATTGAACATACGATCCAATCTCTTTAAGATGAGGATAAGGGCAGGTCTCACCGCCTCAGCTGTCCAGTCAGTGATGGGCAGCATCTCCATGATGTAGCGCCGGAGACCTCGGCTTTCCATTGTCTGTGTGTCATAAGGTGCCAGTTTCAGCAGGGAATGTGCAATTTCTGCCAATCTAAAACCAGAGTTTGTTAAGAGGAAAATCAAATACGACTCGCATTTCTCCACACATGCCAAAGAACTAACAGATAAATTCAGTAGCCTACTTCAGCAGCCTGTTTTCTTTTAGCAAAAAGAAAAAGATGCAGAAGTCAAATGTGCTGATATCTAAACTCTTAGACTGGATACCACAGTTCCTGGTCTCTTACGATCCCTTTGCTGGAATCACTGTTTGTATTTATGTACAGGTGAATGGACTAAAGAATATTATTACATTGACATTACACACGCCAAAGGAACATCAGGAACCACAGATTTGTGTAGCTAAAAACAAAGTAACTGAGTTGTTAGTAAGATTACAACATTGCAATTGCCTGTGAAACACAGACCTGACTGTAGCAGAGGGGTCTCTTACGATCCCTTTGCTGGAATCACTGTTTGTATTTATGTACAGGTGAATGGACTAAAGAATATTATTACATTGACATTACACACGCCAAAGGAACATCAGGAACCACAGATTTGTGTAGTTAAAAACAAAGTAACTGAGTTGTTAGTAAGATTACAACATTGCAATTGCCTGTGAAACACAGACCTGACATCACCTGTATGTCAATTAATGAGTGATTTGGTTTGGTTCTGTGCTTGTTTTTCAGTGTTGCCACTATAACAGGTCTCACTGTGCAATTTTCAGGTGTTAATTTTAAAAAATAATATGTTGTCCCATACATTTACAGAACATATACTCTGTATGATCACTCCCTGTAGCTTTGATTTGTTTCTCCTAACACCTCTACAGATTGTGTTGCTGTTGCTTCTTCTAACCCTCCCAGATGGCCTCGCCAATAGCATTTTCTATATTGACCGTGAAATACCACGGCAACATTTAATTTACACTTGAAGTTTGATAAAGACTTACTGAAATTCTTGAATATTTGTGGTAGACAAAGACAAGTAATAAAGCTACATCTACCAATAAAAGGGATAGAAACCTGTATATTTTCTGAAACATCCATAGACTTTGTAGTGGACAATTACAGTACAATACTATTCATACTGTGGGGGCTTCTTCTGAAATGCCTTCAACTAATGGAACATATTTCTACTCTCTTTAAAATCTGCCTAGCAATATCAGGGGCAATGAGCTCCTCAGATTAACCAAAAATGCTATAGAAGTGTTTCTTTATCCACTATTTCTTTATTATTACTTTTCACAACTCCTTTGTCCTACTATAGAGTAGGTCTGTTTTCTTAAACATGGTGAAATTTAAATTATCATATAGTTACGCTTCTTCCTGGCAATACAATATCAGTGGCACATAATGGTGTATGAAAACTTTCTTATGCATTAAAAAGTGCAAAATCCATCTCATCCAACTTGAGACATCAATCTCAATTAATCATCCAGCTCTGTTCATGCAGAATTAAGCAACCTGGGAAATTCTTATCTTCCTGAAATACTGGGATAAACAACTAATTGGAAATGCATCTCCCTTTTCACTGGGTCCGAAAAGATATTTATGACTTTTGCAACTAAACATTTAACATTTAAATGGCTAAAACTGGGTGAGATGTATCCTGTCTGAGGTGATTATCATATTATCTTGTTTTCTGAAGTCTCTGAAATGGCATCTGTCAGCCTCCCAAGACCATAGCTGTCACATCACATTCTGGTAAATCTGCTCTCTACTTAGAAGTAAGTTTTTTTTCCTACAGCACTTAAATCCTCTCAGTCATTTCACTGATACTTATGAAATGAATTTATGTATGAATCAAGATTATGTTTGCTTTCATTTAGGGCTAACCATGAAAAAGCAATTCAGGTTCTAACGCCAATAAAGCAGTTATTTCTAGCACTTTCCAGGAGACATAAGATAATCAGAGCACAACTCATTATCTTCTGCGAATCAATTCCTTAGTTTTTCCGCTGTAACCTTTGACCATGAAATACCTTCTCTCTTGAAAAGAATGCAGTATTTGCCAGCTACCACTGTGTACTGTGATGGCTTCACAGAAATCTTCTTACAAGAAAGTGTCTTTTGAGACAATATACCAATAACATCTTCTGTACATACGGATTTAAGTTTGTTAAACTTGTCTTTAAAGAGAGGGACATAAAATAGTTTAAGAGCAATTAAACTTAATTACTCTGGAATATAAAAACATGTAGAAATGAAGTTCCCACGTTACTGTTAAACTGCAAATACTTCTGGGTAATACACTAGAGCATTCTTATGTCACATACAAATGTAAGACTAGAATAGCAAAAGAAGCAAGCATTGCACTAAATAAAGTTCATTCATCAGATACATGTTCCTCACTCCCACTGAACTAATAAAAAAATACCCAACATGTCTAACCAAGGACAATCTATCCTGAGAATCTTGCCTTTGTTTCTAACATAAGATTAAAGTTCTTATCTCAGGCTTCAACTGCTAAAAGTCATGGAGTTTGTAATGCAGCTAAATAGATGTATTGATTTCTGAGGCTCGTGTCCCTTGGAAAAAATGTAAAGGTGGCACTGCAAAAGCAGCCACTCCATCAGGTTTTCAGTTTGTTTGCAGACAAACACTACATAAGAATGCCATGCATCTGTGGAAACAGATTTCTTTTGTTTAAAATTACCCTCCAAATTATTAAACCTTTGCCAGAAGGCGGGGAACAGCAACATTCGATTCATGTGCAAACACACAAGTTAAACAAAAAACACCTCCCAACTCCCAAAGGAATTTGGGCATTTTTTTAAACAAGACCTAAATTAATGTCAAAGACAATTCTGTGTTCTATAGAGACAGTCTGAATCCAAAGATCTCTGACTGTGGCAGAATCTGCCAGCTAAGGGGCTTGGACATTTTTTTTCAGAGCATGCATGTACAAGGTAGAAGAGCTTTTAGAGGGTTTTCCTCAGTCCAGGGGCAGGAACAGAGCTGGTTCAGTGCATTGCTAGTATCTGTCACCCTTCATCTTCCTTTACAGGCTATTCCTGAGGAAGAAAGTATAGCACTCAAAGGAATAACTCACAGCCAGAATGGCCTCTTAGGGTTCAGGGAGCAACATAAATTACTGTTGAGGCAGTTCTGATTGATTTTTGAGGTCAGTCCCAAACAACTTAAGATATCTTTGCTATCTTTCCTATTTACTTTAATACTTTACTGAGCACTGTTTGGCATAGGCCATAAGAAAATACCTCTTGATATTTAGTTACTCTGCATTCAAATAATGATCTTGAAGTATGTCTCACAAAAGAATTCAGATAGCTTTCTCTCTGTGACCCCTCTGCCACGGGATACACTAGGACCACCTCATATTAATCCCAGTTTTCCTTCTGATGAGTGCCAGTCAGAGCAGTGCTAACTGTGGCTCACTCAGTATCATTTCTGCTGTTTTCATTGAGACACATCTTACCATGCAACAACTTTAATAAGTTTATGCTTCCTGAGGGAATATTATGTGAGAAAGGGGTTTCCACTAAAAATGAATGAAAAAGTGACAACAGAATCAGGTCCATTCCCTCATGTCCCAGTTTTAGTTTTCTTTTACATCTGGACAAACTTCTCAGTAGCAACTTACACTATTTTGTGTTTACCATGATCACGAAACACAGAGAAGAGAATCAGGTCCAAAGTACTTAGAAGGCCCTACCCACAATTTCTTCTAGGTCAGCACCACATGAAATGGTTTGCAGTGAGCATCCAAACAGCAAGCTGGGCGCAGCGCTGCACCTTACTAAGACTCGTGCACCTGCTGCATCACACGCTGAGGTGGTGGCTCTGTAAATGCATTCTCCCCATCCTCCCCTATATTTCAGGCATTTATGCAATACAGTGCAGTGGCTGTTCTGCCTTTCTTGCTTCTTAGCAGCTGGTTCTGAGGCAGAGTGTCACAGGAGAGGATATAGGTCATATTCAGCCAGTTAGGCAGCTTCTCTACCCCTTGCCCTCCAGAGGCAGGCTTACCTGCTCTCCTCCTCACTGAGACTTACTCTGATGTATCAGATGGACTTCTGTGGAGCTATTTCACCCACTGGAGATGGGGGTCTGAATGATATGAGAGTAGAGCATATGAAACCCTCCTTATGCAAAAGCAGCATCAGGTACAATCTAAGGAACATCCAAAACAAGCTCTGCGTGTTTCAGACAGCGACATGCAACTACACTACCGAAAAGTGATTCTGTCTGCTATTAAGAAAAATTAAGAGTTAAAAGAAATGAATCCCCTTGTAATGAACAAGTAAAAGCAGAATGCCTGTGGAATACCTCATGTGGGACTTCACATCCAGCAGCTCCAGAGAAGTCACTCGGGGCTCACCAGCCAGATTCTGCAAAATCTTCAACCTCGGACCACAGTGCTTGTAAAACTCTGTGCAGATATTCAGCAATGATTCCCGCGGTCTCCTGAACTCCTCTCGGGCAATTCGTTCATCCAGCTCCTCTCGGGGAAGACCCTGGCCCTCCTCCAGTAAGTGAAGGTTCTCCCTGGAGGATATAAAATGAGAAAAAGCAGGAAGTGCTGTATGCAGTGGAACACCAGGAATAGATTATAACAACATCTCTGATTTTTTTTTTTGCAACTGATGCGTTCTGCTGCAATCGAAAAGAAAGATAGTTACATCTGCAATTAAAAAAAGGGGGAAATTATAATCTGCAAAGTCTTGTTAAAAATGTAAATAATTTCTATATGAACTACCCTCTTTTCTACCCTCCCCTGAAAAAAGGCTGCCTGTCACAGCACCAGTGAGTGGGACCCTGTGAACCTGGAAACTGCTGGGGAACAGTTCATCACATGTCAGGGAAGGCTGGGCAAAGATTTTACTGTACCTGATAAAGTGCAGTTTGGCTCCCTGTTCTGGGTACCTGGAGAAACAGAAACACTGCGGTTGTAAACAGCAACTTAGTAGCGCCTAAAACTGCGCCCTTCTGAAAGAAGGTGACATTGTTCTAGCCCAGAGGTATACTTGCCATGGGCAGAATAGTCTCTTGTGTCACTGGAACAATGGCAACACATACTGACCACACCGAATAGCCTTTACCTCCCAACTGGCAGCAAACAACAGATTACTACAGTTATTGCCCTTGTTATGAAAGGAAAAATTCAGGCTTAGAAACCCTCTTTCAAGCAATTTCTTACTGATTTTCACCCCAGTGCTTGGTCTGTTTGATGAAGCCAGAGCTCACCTAGTGGAAAGAATACCTCAGCGTGGTGTTTTTGTTTTATCGTCATTTTCTCTTGCCACTTATCGTTGAGAAAGCATTAACAAACCCTGCACCACTTGGCTAACACGTCTAAGGCTGGAACAGTGATCATTCCACCATCATGAGACTCCTGCTGTTGCTAGCAGATGTCTGTTGCAATGATAACACAAATGAAGAAACAAGGGCAGGAAACCTGGAGCAGTGCAAAAATATTTTGGATCAGGGACCGAACATTGACAATCAGAAAGATCTGGAAACGTCAACCAAGATGTCTGAGTCACAGAGCACCAGAAGTCTCTACATTGCCTGTCAGCAGACACATATTAACTGCTCTCCAAAATCAGCAAATAATAAAGCACTACTTTCCATTACACCTTATTTTCCTTAGACTGGGCAATCTTGCAATGGAAGTAAATGGCATATATCCACTTCAGACTTGAGCATTAAGGGGTTTATCTGCTTCTCAGATCTGCGATTGAAAGTCAAAGCTGTGTTTCACTCATACCTAAATAGGTCTTAAAGAATAACAGACTGATTCCAGGAGTTACCAACAAAGATGTGAATATTACACATCTAGAGACATAATAGCCCTTTGATGATCCATGCAGAGAGTGACTTCTATCTCCTTTCAACACAAAAAAAGACCAGGAATAACCTGGAAAGCATGTCTTGCCAGAAGGCTGTTCCTGATTTACAGTCCTATACAGTCCATGGTATTGTACTAGACTATTGGCTGTTCATACACTTACTATCAGCTGTTAAAGACAGAAGAGAAATCCAGAGGAAATACTTTGCTCTGGAAGAACAGCTAGTCGAACTTTTGCTAGGGGAGAATTCCCTTTCCAGGTCAGCACAAACATTCAGATTTTAAGCACAGTAAGGCATAGCCTGGTCAGGAGATGGCAGGGCTGCCCAGAGGAGTAACCCATACTGCAAAGAAAAACAAATGCTTGTGGGTGGATTTTGTAACAAGATTTCTTAAGCCCCTGCTCTATGACTGAGTAAATTGTCCAGTGGCCTTGTCTAATTTGTAGCAGCCTACCTGGAATGGCCAATATAGACAAGAAGCAGTACTACAGTCTGTGGTGCCATCTTGTTCCTTATTTCCTTCTTCCGTGTGAAGTTTTTTTTTTTGGGGGGGGGTGGGGTGGGGTTTGTGAGATTTTTTAAGGACAAAAACATTCCAGTCATTCTTCCCTTTCTCTCAAATTCTCTGCTATTAACTCCTTTTCTATCTGTCACTGCAAAAAAACACACAGACCAATGGGGAGGTAAAGATGATAGAAAGAGACTGGAGGAAAAATAAAAGGTAACAGGAAAGGGAAGAAAAGAAAACTAGAGGAGGTGTCTGTCTCTGTGAACCTCAACTGACATCCAGTTTGAGCTCATACTCTGAGAACGCGGCCAGAAGGATCCAACCCTTCTAGCATGCCTATCCAGGCACGCTCTGCCCAGTGGTTTCTTTGATAGTTGACTCAGAAGAAAGCAAAGCAGCGAACTGAGGGATACAGTTGCTTTCTCAGTATACTTCTAGAGTGTGAAAAGGGAAACAGGAAAGACATTCAGGATGGGTGTCCTTCTTTTGATATGCTGGTCTTCTATTTAGTCACATGGTTTTAAACTAGAAATTCTAGTGTTGGGGATTTTGGTTACTGTCAGAAATGTATTCCTGGGCTATGTGCTCTTTTTATCTGACTGTTTTCTCTCACAGTACCTAGAGAACTTCCTCAGACAGCTGTGGAAGCGCCCCGAGCACTCTGAGAAATGAGATGTTACTTTACTCAGAGGAAAAAAAAAATGAGAAAGAAAAAAAAGCCCACTGACTTACCTGGTGTTCACACCCGCTGACATGGTATGGTTTGCTGTTGTGGTCCCTTTATGGCCTTGGTCACATCGACTCATCTGTGGGGCTGTCATAGGCCTGGTAAAGGGAAGGTGAATAGCGCACTAAAGACTGAATCTAACAAGCGCAATGAAATTCTGCTTGTGATCTGGAGAAATCTGGCACTAACTTTACCATGTCTAAAACTCCACCATTATTCAAGCTAAGCTGCATACTGTGACCTCCTGTGCATTCCCTCCCCCACAACGATAATCAGAGGCAGGCTCAGACCTTTGCACTGTGTGGGTTACCTGGTAAGAACTTCCACACTGTACAAGAGGGCCTGCAAAGAGGTGGCAAGGGCAGCCATAGCAGCAATCTCCTCACGAGCTGCTGTCACGGTCTCCACTTGAGAGGTTTGTCGCTTCAGTTTCTGCAAGTAGCAGGGAACCAGCGCTTCCAAGACCATCAGCATCTGGAGGCTGCAAAAATAACCAATAGTTGGTCTGGTTCATTTTTGTCAATCCTGAAACTCACATCAGGCAGAGGCTTAAGTTTCTATCTGAAGACCCCTCGATCTCTCACTAGGCTTGTGATTTTATGGCTTCTCACTAGCAGTCCTGGTCCAAAGAAACTCTTGGATCAGGGACTTCAGGGCGAAAACTGTCTGATGCATAAAATAATAATAAAACCAACCTGAACTTCTGGCTACCTTCTGAATATGTCATCCATTTTCAGATATTCATTTTCCCTTCCAAAGACTTCTTTCTTTTCCCTTTCCCTCTTGGAAACTAACTTTTTTGCTTCAGCAGTTTACCTCTCCCGTCTCTAAATCTTCCTGTTCTTTCCAGCTGCCTGTTTCTCCCCCTCCAGTTCCCTCTCCATTGCTTTTCTGACAACAGAAACCTGCACGACACAGTGGGATCCCCACTTGGAAATACAGCTTAGGTGTTGCACCTCAGGCTGCCATCCAGCTGAGTGCTTGCAGCCGGCAGCTGGCCGGATTTGGAGCTGGTGCCTTAGGAAAGGTATCAACAGGCAGAGGCTGGGCCTCGAAAAAAGCCCTATGCTTGGAATGCGTTTCTATATCCTCTGCCTCCATTTGTCAGCCTTCCTTTTGCATGCCATATGCAGCTTTTATGCCTTTTCTGAGTCTGCACAAACCAAGAAAAGACAATTAGCACCTTCTGAATGATTCAGGAGCATAGGCCACCACTGTCACACACAGCTTGATGGCTTCACTGATCGAAAAGGTCAGGTCTTCATTCCCATAGCAGAAGTCTGACGGAATAAAGCAATATGAGAAAACTATCACACAAACATACTGAATATGAAAGGAGCTAGCACGCTCCTTCCTTTCTCCCCTCTTTAATTGCTTGCTTCTCATGTCAACGATCCCCAAATAGGCTCCTGATTTTTGACAAAAATCTGCCTATATAAAGGAAACATGCTGCCCTCCCACTTGCACCCTCCCATCCAAGAAGTCAGTAGGTGAGAAACAGTTCTCCATAGGTCGAATCATTGCTGAGCATAAGGCCTACAGCTGCTGCTGGAGTCCTGTTTCAAACATCACCCATCACAAGAAAAGTCTTAAGTTCACACATGACAAGGATACATGTCAACTTAATGACAAATTTTATGCTCCCTCTCTTTTTCCTAGATGTTTCCACTGCACTGAAAATGATGCTGATACACCACTGATAGCAGAAGATAGTTTTACTTAAAAAAAAAATCAAGGCCCTTCTACACTGGCAGTCACATGGGCACAAGTGCAAAAGTGAGTCTGGTTTGCTCGTGATTTGAGAAAAAAATTTTCAAAAGCATTTAAGTCCCATACTACAAAATATTACTTTGGGTATATAATTAGTCCCAGGCACCAAGAAATTGAAGTATTCAAAGAATAATATTTGTAATACAACTATAGCCCTGTTTTCAGAAGTGACTCTGGTATACAGGAGCTCAAGTCAAAGTTAAGGTCCCAAAGTGTGTAAATCACTTTGAACGATGGAATATGGAAGTCAGATGTTTTAGATAATTTTCATCTTCACATGGAAAATACCAGGCACACAACATACACATCTACAGTCTCATTGTCAACACACACTTGGGAGTTTTCAGAGATGTTTTTGAATAGCCCTCCACTGAAAACCCATATTTTTATATAAATGCTTGCTGCAATTCACAAAGAGGAAGAAATATCTTCTGTTTCTGTACCATTTCATATTATAACTTGTGACGTAAGTGTGCAGCATCTTAAAATCCCAGGATATAACAAAGCTTTATCTCTAAGGCTAGACAGGCTTCACGGTTCATCACAATAAGTGTTATTTAAGGGATGTGCAAATTTGGAAAATAAGTTGAAGATCCTTATAAAAATCGGCAAAAAATTACTCCCCTGCAAATCCCAAAGCAGCCACATTCTTAAATGCTGCACTGCATGTATAACTATTAAGAGACATGGTGTCCTGGATACACCATACAGCAGTGTATATTCTGCTTTGTGATAAATCAACATCCCCCCTAGAACTCAGCACTGTTGAATGTCTGAATGGCATCCATCATTTACTAGTCACAGTCTGCCCACGGGAGAGGATGCTCGTTTCCTGCCCACATGGAGCAGAGAAGAGGATGACACTGATCTTATCAGCATGATAGAGTTTATTAGGCATCTTTATTCTTCACCCACACATGATAAAATTTAAAATGCCAGGGGCTAGTCTCAGATTAGCAGGCTCAATGCAGACAAAGTAGCTTTGGAATAAAATAAATGAATAATTTCCCCCCTGCAGAAACTATCAAAAGCGTGGTGGTGATAAAGCCAACCTTAAAAGCCTCATAAGGGGTAAGAAACAGATATGACTGCATTCTGGGAGAAGAAAAGGGCACTGAACAAATCGTGCTGTATCAAATGCATGTTGAATTAATATACAACAAACCAGAATTACTGAATAAAGGGTGCTTTGCTGTTACCTAATGACTTGAGAGGCTTTTCTGCTTTCACCAACTCTAAGATGTCCAAAATGTCTGGAGTATCTCCCTCTAAAGACTGCAGCAGGTCAAACAGGCACTGAGCTGACACTCCTTTGCTGGTTCCATTGTTTGTAGCATCCTGTTTCAACAACAGACATTCATGGTTGATTTTCTGAGGGCCTGTGTGCATCCCAGGACTCTATCTGGAGGTGTGGGCTACCTTTTTTTTTTTTTTTTTTTTTTTTTTTTTTTTTTTTTTTTCTTTTTTTTCTTTTTTTCCCAGAAAGGGCTCACATGGAATTCAAAAGCTTACTGCTATCAAACAATAAGCCTTGCTTGACTCAACAGACTGATGCTACAGTGGAAGCATGATCTGAAGACTGCACACAGCTTTATTTCCCCAAAAGGGAGGATCTTTGCTGCCCTGTGAAGGAGAAAGACATGTGTGCTTACAGTGTATGTGCAGCTAGATTTGGCAGCCCCCCTTCAAATTAAAATATCTTTAACTTTTTTTAATTAAAATTACTTTTAATAAAAAATTACTTTTTTTTTTATTTAAAAAGTAATTGTTTCAAAGTATGGCTAGTCCAGTCTTATAGTTCATGCGTACTAAAACCTGGCGTTAAGCTTTTAGTTCCCATTGCTGGATTCTAAGAAAGGATTTGCATTTAAAGAGTTACTAATCATTATTACCCTTTTATAATCTATTTATATACAGAAATTTAAAGAGGGATCACATTTACTAGCTTGAATACCAGTGGTCCATTATCCCAGCATCCTGCTCAATCAACTGATGAGCAGAAGCATGCAGAAATAAGTTGAAGAAATGGTTCTGTGCAGCACCAGGTGCAGCAGGCACGTGGCTAGTAAGAACTGTGCTGCTGCTCCAGGCTCCAGCTGTTTTCTCTTTGTGATCTCTGATGGGGGGCTGGCTGCATCCACAGGCTTCCCCCACGCTGAGACTAGGGAAAGGCTTTTACTCACAGGGAACTCCAGGAGAGGGGCTACACTTGCAAAGAGCTGCAGAATAAAGGGCTTGCGATGCAGAACATAGAACTGGCGGCACGCAAACTCAATCGCTTGGCGTAACTGCGGGTTGCTTTCATAGTCAGCGTAGACCTGAGCAAACAAAAAAGGACATGGCAGTGCTACACCAGTAGAAGGGCTCTTCATCTCCTGACCCCAGCCTGAAACAACCACAGCCTTGTCATTCCTGATATGTTTGCCTAACATTTTTAAAGATGGAGATTTGACTGCCCTCCCTGACAATACACTTCAGGGACAAATTATCTTTGGAAAAAAGGTTTGCTTGTCATGCTTGAACCTTCTCTGTCGCAACTTTAGCCTATTACTTTGCATCCTACGTATCAGAGGTAGATTCCTTCCCTCTCCTTTCTAGAAGCACTTTACTTGTTTGGAGCCAGTTAGTGCTTTCTTCCTCAATCTTCACCTTTTTCCAAGTCCCAGCTCTTTCAGCCCTTTCTTACATGACATGTTTTACTAGATGTACATTGTTGTTCCAGTCTGCAGTCTCTTCAATTAACTGATGTTTTTTTTGTGCAGTGCCCACAGCTGCACAGAGCCAGCACTTCAAGTCAGGAGTGCTGGTGATTGGAGCAGCAGAATTATTCCATGTTTCTTTCACAAGACACAAATCTGTAGTCACCCCAGAAGGGCACGTTAGATATTTTTTTTTTTTATCCTTCAACAGAAGGACACTGTTGATTTATGTTTAGCTTCAGACCTGTAACAACTCCAATATTCTGTCCTGCAGAAGTGATACTGAATCAGCTACTTTCCCTTCCATGTTTATGTGGCTGATTATTCATAAGTAAGGACCTATGTTTGTCCAACCTAATCAACATTACCTTTTTTTTTTTTTTTTCTTTTTTCAGACTGCATCTCCAGTTTCTCAAGATAATTTGAACTCCTAGCCTGTCCTCAAACACACTGACAGTTCCACCCACTTTTAAGATATTTTAAGGTTTTCAGAGTGGCATTTCCTTCAGGGCTGGCCACTGAACCATACAGCCAATGTGTTGCCAAAGATGTTAGATTTGTTTCTCAGTTATGTAAACATTATAAATTGCTAGGAACAACTTCACTGTGCTTCCTTCTTCCGTCCATTTCAATTGCCTGTCTGCACTTCTCTGCTGGTACAAGCCTGTGGGAGGTTTGGAGTGTGGGTAGGCAGGATTTTCTTGGTATTTTATTGCTTTGCTGACAACTGGTAATGATGAGATTTTATGGTACTGCAAAACTCATATTACAGCACAGGGCTCCTGAAGGTTTCTAAAAAATTATCAGCATGCAAGACCTCTGCAGAGATGTATTCAATTTTCAGTAGCTTAGTAGGCTGAAGAGATTAGTATATGTTTAATACAACCAGAAGCCTCTAGCATGCTTATGAGGACAGTCAATCACCATGGCCTGTTACACTTGCAATATCTCATTTACTTCAGAAAAGGGAAATAATTAACTGTATATGCATTTCACCAAGGAAAGCAGAAAAATCTGCAACAAAAAGAGCCTTGTGGGGGTATGTGCATGTATGCATCAGGAATTAAGCTATTAATGGCTGGTTCAAGACCAGAAGGGGTAGAAGAATTTGTTTGTGATGACCACAAACAAACCAGCTGATCTTGGGTGCCTGGAACAGAGATGTGAGGATCTGCAATAACAAACAAGCTCAGCAACACTTGGGTTTTCTTTTGGAATTGCTTCTTTGCCTCCCAAGAGTGATATTTTATTAATTCAGTAGTCGACAATAATTGGTAAAGGGGTTAGGGTGGGGATAGGAAAGAACTACAAAAATAATTTCTCTGAATATGAAAAGTGAAAATGAAGGGAGAGTCCACAGGGCTGAATGGTTACTGCCAAGTACTTCAAATTAAGTTATTAAAGTGTTTGATTTCAAAATGTCTTGTTTCTAATGAATACACTCCTGCATTGCAGACCTGGATCCAATACATACCTACCTAAACACGTAGGGCATGATATTAGAGTTTGCAGTTACTAAAGAGTTTGTTTAGATAGCTAAATTATCACTGGTTCTAATTATTCTGCTCTGTTAACTATGTTAAAAGTGAACATACATAGGATGCCATGGTCATTGCTTCTTTTACAGAAGCAATAGTTTTTCCTGTATTTGCATTATGATACTAAATCTCTATTTAGATACTGTCTTTGAGCCCTGCAGAAATAATCTTTCTGTCTGTAAAAGAACTATATTGTGGTTCATTTTTTTATTTTCAGTACCTGATTCTTCTCAATGTCAACAGAAAAAAAGGCATACTAGTACACCTCAAAGTGAAGAGAAACTCTACCTCTAACACTTGTAATATTTGTAATCACTCACTGGGAAGAGACAGCATACAGTTTTTCATAAACATTTAGTGTTATTTTCTGTTGCTATTTAAATTTCAGATAATACAATTACTATACTTAAAGAAGTGAATATAATTTCGTTTCAATCAGCAAGTAGCAAATTCAGATATTTCAACTATTCCCCTAATTTCATCTATCCCTGGAGGGAAAAAACACTGAGGGAGACCTATGGTCCAGAAATTTCACATTTCTGAGTGGACTACATAGTAAGGGAAACAGACATTCATTTATTTAACTTTAAAAAGAAAAGCAAATGTAGTCATTCACCCAAGAAAAGGGAATCTAGTCTCAGGAATGCTGATTTGGGCCATCCCACCCTCATCTGTTGCCTTCTTGAGGCCCCCAAAATCTGTGATCTCAGCAGGACTCGGCAGTTTAAAGTTTCTCCATTAACACATTAACAGTTGGTTCTATAACAAAGTGCTCGCTCAGAAGTCTTCCCTCTTACTGTTCATGGAAGTGGCTCACCTGCAACATGCTGGGGAGGACCCACTGGTACCCGCTGAGGGAGAAGAGGTGGTTAAAGTGCACGGCAGTGTTGATGACTGTGGCAGCATACTGCCTCAACAAGGCACTGTCCTCAGGGTGCAGGATGAGGGCACCGTTGAAGACGTTCAAGAACAGCATGATCTCATCTCCCCAGGGGAATTCGCTGGGCATGCCAAGGAACATCTCCTCCAGTAGCTTAATCCACAAGCTTTTCTGAAGAGTGTCCAGACCAAAGAGCTCTTTCCCAGCTGTGGGGGAGAAGAGGCAATAGCAATCTACCCTGTCCACCACAGTTAGTCTCACAACATTCCCAGAGGCAAAGGCCTCTCCAAGGAACCATCTCACAACACTGACCATTGTTCTGCCTTTTAAAAGTGATTTCACCTACCCTGTACTTCTGGAAATCCTACAGGGCTTGAACAAACATTGACTAAAAGCAACATACATCAAGATGAAGAATGCAGAATATCAAATAGCTCATTAAATCTGCTCCCCATTGGGTGGAAATTCTCCTCTTAAAAAGTGAAAATGATCTTGTACGTGCATCATCTGCCTCACACAACCTGAATGGCTGTGTGGATTTATGCTGAATTTTCATCCTTCAGGTGTCCCATACATTACAGGACATTGCTGCAGTTACAATAATGCTTCTGAAAGCAAGTTCCTTTAGGGCCTGTTACAGAACTTGCCAATGTTTACCATCCTGCAACAGTCGCCTGTTTAATCCCCAAGTCAGGCTGGAAACCCTACTTGACTTCTAGAGCAAAGTTTCTAAAAAGAGGGCTGTTTCTGCATCTCTACTGTAGAATTTGTCCAATCTTTATTGGAAGTCCATTGCTTTTTAGGTGCAATTATGCTACTGGACACAGTATTCCAAGCTGTACTCTCATGCATCGCTTCCATCCATATTTATAATTTATTCTCATTTGTGTCCAAAGAAATTAGCTTTGTCTGGAGAACATTAAAAGCAAAGCCCTTTCTGCTATTGTGCTTACAAACCAACAGCTATGTATCATTTTCCCTCGGAAGAGATTCATTAGCTTTCAATAATGCTACAAGCCTGTGTGTTTCTAAGTCATATGAAATGTCTTACAGAAACCTCCTGGGACCTGTACAACCACCAAAGAAAGCTATCAAAAGGCCGTACCTTGGGGATCACTGAAGAGTGAGAACTCAGCATCAATGGCACTTCGGGGAAATGAAGGCAAGCGGAGGAGGTCCTCCTGGAGCATAGATACATGGGACTGCTTGTGAGCAGTAGGGATTTTCTGTGTCAGTGATATGAGAAACAACACCCGCCCCACCTCTTCTAGCTTGCGGGTGAACACCTGAAAGAGGAAAAGAGACAAGGATCAGAAGCAGTCTGATCAAAAAGCTCTCTACAATGTATATGCACTCTTCTAGGTTAGATTCCATGGCTTTGATGGGAGGGATGCTACACTCAGAACCCAGAGGATCCTGTTGAAATTCACAGGGCTAGTGTTGCACCTTTTTGCTAGAATTTGTGTGACCACTGTTCTTCAGCTCAGCTCTGCAGAGATGGATCAAGTTTATAACAAAGGTTTTAACAACAGTTCCTATTTCAGTCTTGTCGAGGACACTGGGTGGTTGTCAAACACTTTGCAATGGTGCCATGTGGTCTTTTGTAGATTAATGTAAGCTCTGCCAGTGTGAGCCCCAAGGTGGTCAGAGGCAAACCAGCTCCAAACTGAAAGCCATACAGCTGCAGTTGCTCTCTGCAAGGTCTTAGAGTATAGCCTACGTGAGTTGGAATTGTTACCTACCTTCTGGGTTGATGTTGGCTCATGTCTCGCCATAGAAAGCATATGTATAGTTGCAAAAGAAAAGTAGTCAATAAAAAAAGCAGACCAGATTCTGCCTTACTGTAAATGAGCAAAATCCTACTGATTTCAGATTATCACTTCTGGTTTACACCAACTGGGAAACTGAGTTCCATTCTACCAGACTCCTTTGAACTTCTAACTGGTAGGAATGGTCAGGCTAGCTATTTTATTTTTATGCTCAAAGTAACCATGAGGCAGAGTGATGCTCAGTAAAGAAGCAACTGTCTTTGGAAGCAGTTTCGAGACAGCTCTTAGCTACTGGGATGAAGCCAAAACTTGAAGCATGTGGCTTAACATGTGACAAAGCTCAGCTTCCCACATCCTGCAGTTGCTCTGACCTTGCTCTGAAGTGCACTCAGTTTAGAATTGGGTGCTCAATCAATTAACAGTAAAGAAAGTACTTTTCCATGGATTGCTGCTCTGTGGGTAGACTCTACAGTGCTGTTTTCTTTGCTGAAGCTGGATGTTGTCCAGCAACTTCTTGCATGACTACAGAGAGGCTGGTAGATGCTTGATTTAAGTTTTACCTTAGAAATAGTTTGGCCTCTAAGTACTCTAAATAGAAAAATGTGGAATGCAAAATAATGCCCTGACAAAACTGGAAAGATCATTTTAATCTTTTTGGGTCATGAAGGGCATATCAAACTCATTTATTTGGTATGTGGGACACATCTAGAACTAGAGTGAGAATAATTTCTGTCAGAGAAGCAACCAAAATGATCCCACGTAATTTCAGTTTTTTAGAGACTTTCTACTGACAGATGCAGCACGTGAAATATTTCCCTATTCTGTACTGTACACATATAAGATGGCATTAACTATATTCTCCATTATTTTAGCCGCTAGTAACTCTTAAGCAGCTTCATAGATGCTTTTTTATAACCATTCCTGATAACATTTTCCTGCCCCTGTACTCATGTTTTTAGAGACACAACTACAGTAGCTGGTTTTTGGCTAGAAGAATACAACTGTTAATAGCAAACTCTTACTGTTTAACCACATTTCTCCCCTACCACTTTTCTATCTCCTGCTTACTATCATCCTTTGCAGATACTGCTAGAGCAACTTTTCCCTAAACACTCAACTCTGTGCTACTGAGACAACTTTTTTTTTTTGTGGAAAAGCAGCATGCAGCTTCTACAGGTAGAGTGAGCTCAATACCATTTTCTTACTGTCTAAAGAAATGATACTTACAGGGGTTTGCAGCACATTAAAGGCACAGCCCTGCCACTCTAGTTAGGGTTTAGTCCTTAAGGGATAGCTCCTGGGAGCTACAGAACATTAGCAGGATCAGACAGATTATCAGGTCACAAGGCTAGAAGACAGGAAGCACAATGCTCTTCTGAGGGCAGACATTCCCCTGACAGAAACAACTGCTACTGCCGTGCCTCTGGGAGTAGCTATGGTAAAAGACCAGCATCTGATAGCAGGACAAGGAAGAGGCCGGTAACATTATCTACAGTGAGAGGATGGAGAGGAAGGTAGAACAGATAATTCCTGCTCCACAGCCAGATGTCATGTTAAAGAGAGGAGTAAGTAACTTCTGAAGCTGAGGCAGCTGAAGCTCTTCTGGCTAAGTGTAGAAGAATGCAAAATGATCTGCCTAAAAGAAGCTGGCTGGAGAGAGTGGGAGGGAATTCACATTGCATTCTCTGACTCTTCTTAAAATACTATACACCTGTCCAAAGGCACCAGGGCAGATTTCATGCCAATTGCTGCTTCTCCAGCAAAGCTCTCTATTTGCATGCAGCATGAGTGAAGGCCTTTAAAGGGAAAAGAAAGGTTTATTTGCAGGGTTTGTTTCTGGGCAGAGGTGTTTGGTGACAGTACGATACCTGCTTCTGAATGAGCTCTTGACCCTTTTCTGGATGCATCTGCACCAGGTTGAGCTGAGGAGAAACTGACCTCCGGAAAGGATAAATGTCACGGACGTAGGTCTGCCAGGAAAGGAAATAAGTGTATTTTAAACAAATGTAATCTTAACAGCATCACTCAACACAACTGAATAAAGGCTTTTTAGCCTTTTCTGAAGCTTTTGGGTAGGGGCTTTCAGACAGTGTCAGGCATCATAGAAGAGCATAAACAGAAGAGAAATTTGCTCTTTTCTAGGCAACCTAGGCATTAATGACTTAAGAGCAATGGACTCCACTTCTGCCTTCCCTCTTCTGTCAAACTCCAATCTTTCACCACACACAACTGAACACCCAAGATGTGGTGCCCACAGGACAGAATTCTGTCTATTTATGGGCTACTTGTTCTCCCTTGGATAACCCTGATGCTTAAAAAGGGACTAGATGGAAAGAACAAAGACATCTGGACCTGACCTTTGCCCTACCTTGTTGTAATGAATAAGGTTCCATCGCTTATCCATTAAAAAGTAATGAGAAGACTGTGTTTCAGGTATGTTAAAAAACTCCAAACACTCCTGAAAAGGAAGAAAGAAAAAGATCCTGTTACCTATTAGCTGTCTTATACAAAGACCACAACATCCAAAAGAACATCTAGCTAATAATGCATAAAGGCACAAACCTGCATGCCTCAGTCAGGCTGGTACACTGTTTTGGCATTAATTCTTTATTTGTTTTTTTTTTTTTTTAATGATAAAGTACATGAATACATTTGTGATAATCAAGGCGTGCCGATATCACAGTCCTGAAAACTGATGTTACTTATTTTGATGTCTTCATATTGCACATATTTGTCTGGCTACATGAGTCACATGGGTATTGCAGCTTCAGTTTCCACACTATGTATTTATCAAGCTTTAGTGACAGGCGATGTACTGAGACACTGAAGTTCCAATCCTTCAAAGCACTGAGATGTGTGATTCCCATTAAAATTTAACATATTTGGATAAACTGAAGGCTTTTACAAATCTGTTTTCTATCTGGCTCAGTTAAGGCCATCCAGGAAATCTTTGACAGAAGGGGGAACTGACCTCATGTCTCTTAGATCCCAAGATACCATTGTGGCTACTGAACCATCACATTTCCACTCTGGTCTTGATCATTCTGTTGTCTTTAGTGTTGATAAAATGAAACATTTAAATGATTTATGTATTTATCCAAAGGGTAGTATACAGCAAATACCCAATAAGCTGCAGTGTCTTCAAACATAGTTGCATTTGAGGGGTTTTGGCTATCTGTGAGGTCAGGGCATTTCTATTATCCTTTAATGTGAGATCCTGTTTCTTTCAACCAAGCTCTCTCAGAGGGAGACAGAAATACCTGTCAGCAAAACTTCCCTCCCCAGCACTGAAACAGGTTGATCAGGCAGAATGTATTGCTGGCATACAGGTACAGCAGGTAAATGTACTATTAAGTAGTTTGTTTAGTTTAAAAACTCACTCCTACCTTTAGAAGAGCCTCAAATTGTGTGTCCTCGTGGACTGGTAACTGAGTTGGGATGTCACACTCATTCTGTCCATGCACAACAAGGGTTTTTGTGCCTAAAGGAAGAAAAGCAGTTGCATTCTCCCTGGCCTATTTAATTAACTCAATCTCAGAAGACTGCCCATGGAGGAAAAGTGATAGTTAAAAGTCATTCCTGGGCAGACAGACAATGCCAGTCCTGTCTGGAATCCATTATGTAGTGTTAGCATAGTCTCACACTTCTACAGTTAATGAGAAATCGATCTGTTCCTAAAGGATGAGCTGGCTTTAGCAGCAACTGTCACTCTGAGGAAGGAACAAACCTAAAAAGTCAAATCTGCTTTTCAGCAAGATATCTCTTGCTTGACTCGTGACGGCCTAGGCTCACAGCATGCTCTTCTTGGGCTCTCTCAAGACTTAAATGAGAGGTTGCATCAAATCACAGTCTACAGTCTCACAATGATCATCCTGCCAACCTTCCACAGCCCAACTGGTACAAAGCTCTGGGTGGAAAAGTGTTGTGATTCACTTTTTGTTTGCTTCTTTTAGAGTTCTTAAAGTAGCTTTCTGAATCTCAGGAAATTAGAGGTGGAATTTACTGACTGAATCCTCAACTGAAAGAAATCTGTCTTAGAATATGCAGCCATTTGTAGAAGATCTTTTTCTGATCCAGTTCTGATGGATCTCCTTTTTGGTAGAGTGGGTCATGAACTTGGAAGTGAGGGAGACTTAAAGACTCATTTCTTATACCTGGCATTGAGGCAGTCACCAGCAGCTTCACTTCACATTGTTCCTTCTTCATAGTCTGTTTGAGATCTTTGAAGAAGAGTCCTTCTACATAGCCTACCACTTCCCAAAGGAAGGTAAGTGTGGCAGAAATGGCATCCATGCCCCACTCACATGGAGTGCGTACAAAATACATGATCAGTCCTACCTGTAGGTAATAAGTAAGAGGAACATCAAGTTATAGACACTCTTTCAACTGTGCAGAGCATTGTATAAACAGAGAACAAGAATATTACTCTTCTACTTTTCTTTACTCAGAGGGATAAACTCATTAAACTTACATCCTGAAAGTTTATATGTACTACAGAACAGTCTGCCTGTACTATTCTTTTTTCCAGAGAGGATGAGGGTTGGTTGGGGGCAAAAAGTACTGTTGCAGCCCAGCCTTAAAAGCCATTGTAGATGCGAAAAAAGGAGAACTGCTGCAGTAAGAGACTTCCTACACCTTCTGCTCTGGTGTACTGCCACATAGACAGCTCACAAACAACAGAGGACTCCTGGAGCAGCATACATCATCTCTGTTTCATCTCCTAACTGCAGCAGACGCATTTTCCACAATCTTGAAAGAAGCTGCTAGATTTGCTCCAATAGGACTGTCCAAGAGAAGAGGGCTTTCTGAATCAAAATTAAGTAAAATAATTAAAGGTTTCTGCTGCTGGAATCCTTCTGTTAGCCTACAACTAACTGTCCGTGGTTCAATTCAGAAATTCCTGACAGGTTGCTTAGGGATTTAATAAAAAGCTAAACATTCCTTTTCCTCCCCCTAGAAGGACTGAAAGGCGGGTGTAAGCCTGGTGACTCGCACCCACAGCCAGAAGCAGACATGAGCTATATAGGAAAAGTTAAGAGCATTTATCTTGCAGATTGTGACATTAACTTTTTAGGACACATGCAGGAAGAGGTGAGATTCTGGGCTGCACAGTGGACCAACAAGCTACTCACCAAGTAGTTAAAGAGGATATGAGATGTCTGGGCAGGGAAGTCTCCAATGTTCAACAAAAGCTTCCTTAACATATACATCAGCTCATCCTGGAAGAAGAGCAAATGTTTTTTCTTTCCATCACAGAACAGAGACTGGATTTCTCCCCTTTGTCCTCTCTTGCTTTGTTTCTTCCAATTTTTCTGTATTCCCTTGTTAAGCTCTGTCTCTTGGTGCATGAAGTAGAACTACATGCTTGTGACTTCTCCCACATTTCCCAAATAAGGCCCAGGGCACAGCACCCGGGTCAATGTCTTTATTTTTTATCTCAGAGAGGCTAATACCTCCTATTGCAATTTGTACTGACTGTAGCATCCTGATTCTGCACTCCTTTCCCTGTGATAATCCCTGTGTGGTTTACAACAAATGACTACCTAGATGATCTGTGAAATCTAGTTCAGCTCAACTCAGTAGCTGTGGCTGCTGGGTAGGAGGTGTGGGCAGAACCTAACCTTGCTTCCTTGAGAGGCTGCCTGCTTTAAATGTAGACTAATACATTTCTTATTGGAGGAAGGGATTGTAGAGGGGAAGGAATCTCACTGTCAGCTAAGGACAGACAGTCTGTCTCATAAATTTCTTCTATGGCCCTCAGCCTCTTAACCCACAGCAGATTTGAGCTAGTGTTACGGACATGAATGCGCATAGGGCAACCCATGCCATTGATGTATCCTGCTGAAAGCTTCCAAGAAAATACATCTGTTCTCTGCATTCTGTACTCATGGTTGTAGTAGGCCTATGAAGAGATGGTAAAACAGCAGTCTAAGATATCTCAGAGGCCTCTGAGGCTGGACAGTGTATAGCTTCCTTCTCAAAGATACTTAACAAACAGAAGTGACCCTCTGAACTTGAACAGAAGCTTTAGGGACTATGGCTGAGAAATCTCAGGAATAGTGAGGCCGACTGAGACTTGATTACTTAAAGAACCAAAAAGCAGCCTTTCCTGGCTTTTCTCAAGGTTGTAGTCAGCTCTTAGGTGGTGGCTTGGAAGATGAGGACAGTGATATCATTGATATCATACACCAAGTGTGCAGTTGAGAAAGCAGTATGGAGAATCTCACTGCCTTTCACCCAGTCAGAACTAGTATGCCTTTCTTCTATAAAGATTAGCCATGGCACTAGAAAGTAGTCTAGTAAGCCAGGGAGAGACAATGCCACCCTCTTTTTCAGAGAAAACTGAACAGAGTGGCATGGGTAGAGGCAATATTGTCTATGCTAGACAGAAAGGGTTGGGCTTCACTAAGCAGCTGTTCAAACTTGGCTGACAGCAAGTCAGATCCTTAGTGGTGGTAAATCAGCTTTGTCCCATCTACGTTAGTGAACAAAGATTGAAGCCAAGTGATGTTATGCCCCAAAAAACTTTGAGCTGCATTATAATAGCAAACGTTCTTCTCCAGTGATGCCCACAGAGCGATTCTGTTTGCAGCTGTGCAATATGTACATCCACTGGGGAGAGGAAGAATTTACCTGCCGGTTGCTGATTGTGAGCTTCTCAAGGAAATGGCGCAGAACTGTAGAGGGGTCTTCAATTAAGCAGTTCCACAGAACCTGCTGAGCAACAGCGCTTACTGTAAAAGAGAAAGAAATCAAGGTCAGAACCATTTCCCTTGGAAAAGCCTTGAACTGGTACACTTAGACATGAACATTCATAACCTTCTATATAATGACAGGTCTAATATTTGAACCTTCCCTAACTACAGGTGATATGACAGGAAACCCTTCACCTCCGCAGTCAGACAAAAAATAAAGAAATAACTATTTGCAACTCCAGATGAACAAATCTGGCAATTAAAAACCATAAATTCATGTACTTTTTTGCTCACGCATAGAAGTTCAATTTCACAGTGATTTACTGGCTGACTTTATCCGTTACTGGTGAACAGTATTAGATAGTCAGCAGGGAATTGCATTGATGATCAACTCCCCAAAGTGTAATTAATTGCAATCCTGTGAAGATTAACAACAATAGAGAATCATTCATTATTTTGTTTTCAGTACTCGGTTCCTGATCACTAAATGACACATACATTATTTAGATGGCTGACTACATCCACCCAAAACTGAATACAAACTGTAACAGAAAGTTAAATGTGCAATCAGCTGATGTGATGATTGATGAGAAAGGAAGGAAGGGCAACAGTCCACCATCTGTAAACAATTTAGAGAAACAAATATAGAAAAATGCAGTATTACTTTACAAACACATCACAAACCGCAGTCAAAATATTCAAGCTGTGTATAGGTGGATTTCTGTTTGTTATAGGATCAATGAAATGTTGGTGGGAATAGACCTCTGTAGGTCTCTAGTCCGAGCCTGGGTTGGAGCAGGACTGTCACCTACAGCACATTATGTCAACCATTGCTTTTAGTAGCCAAGGCTTGATAACCACTGTGAATGGAGAATCAATGGAAATTGCACAAATCTCCTGGTCATGAAGTTCCTTCCGAATTTCTAACCTGAACTTCCCAAGTTGTAACCTCTAAGTTAGAGTTCCTCTAACTCTTTGTTTCCCTTTTCTCACACCAAACAAGCCTAGCTTCTGCAATCACTCCTTATAAAACACCAGTTTTAGGTGTCTTATCATCCTGGTATCCTCCCACTAGACCCTTTTAAGCTTCTCAGTATCTTTCTTGAATTGGGGGCTTTTTTCAGGGCCCCAAAAGAGCAAAAAACCCTCAAAACCAAACACAAATCATGGAGAAAAAAAAAGGAAACCCCCTACAAAATAACATTTCTATTGTGAATCTACTTTCAAATAGTCTGTGAGGATTTAATAGATTATTCATTAACTTTTAAACAAACATATATACTCATAACAATATATAGCACATAGTAGTTCTAGGAAACAGGAACTATGAGCAAATACAAGGTTGTGCTACACCTTTTTCACTTTAGCTATGGCACTTAACAAATGTAAGCCATTGTTCAAAGTGCTGGCACATTCTGCCATCCTTGAGCAAGAATCCCTTATAGTTTAACATAGGTCAGTACCAGCGACTCCATCCTCCCGGACTTCTCCGTCTTCCATCAAATGGACAATGGGGAGCACTGCTGCACAGATGCATGCTGGAAACACAGCTTGAGGTGGTTGTGGCACGTGGTGGTTTGGAGTATGCTCTGTAGTGTGCTCTTCATCTGGAGCATTAAGAAGAGTAGAAGGTGAGTGTTAGTGAATAAGCTGTGGCACTATCCAAGCAGGTTAGATAAACATGTCAGGTGCTGTACAAATAGAACAAAATGATAGGCTGTCTGATCACTGTGCCAGCATGGCAGGTTTACTGCTGTCTCCAAGAAGAAACTCGAGCCTTCAGCCAACTTCTTGATCAAGAATTTTCATTGTAAATATATATTTTTACAATGTACATTTCTTTTCCTGTAAAGAACCCACTTTCTTTTTTATGAAATCCCACTTCACTACCATTTTTCAGATACGAGTACTCTCCATGGCACTAGTCTCTAAATGAAACATGAGAGGTAAGGGAAGACACTGCGACAGCAGGGGTGAATAAAACAATTCAGGGTAGTAATTTATTATAAAATGGCTCAAGTTCGGGAATGCATTCAGCAAAAGGGAATGCCACCAGCTTTATGGGTCAACAGGAAAGGCTTCCAGTGAATGAAATCCTAGGAAAGGATACTCCAAAGTGAAGTCAACCCACCTTCTGCACTGACCGCTGACCTCACCGACCAGACAGAGCCACGACGGAAAGAGTAGTTCCTATGAGATGTACTGGAGGTGCAAGAAGGGCTCACAGAGAGACGGCGGGAGGCCAGGTTGGCAACTTCTTCTACTGACAAAGAGAACAGGAAATGTCAATACAGATCCAACTGACAGACTTTAGGGAACTTTCTGAAGGATGGCATTTACAACATTGACAATTCAAATTTTATAACATTCAAAAGACATAATTTAAAAATTTGTGAAGAGATGTCAGATAGGTAGTTCGGGAACCAGCGGAGTGTTGTTCTGTAAGTGTTCAGTGCTTTGGTGAGTCACACTGTAACTGAGTTGGCTCAATACTTCTCTTCATCTACATCCGATTAACCATCATGGTTGTTGGTGCTTAGTTTTTCCTAAGAATTGGGATTTCTGCTCGCAGATTTCCCAATGTATGTTTAGACCTGAACATCACTGTACTCACCTAAAGGCACATACCTTGGAATGCCTTTAATGAAATTTTTGTGCGCTATTAGCCTGGACCTATGAAAATCATCACCCAAAGACTAAGTTCTTCATGACTCATGTCATGTAACTTTGGCTGTCTGAAAGTTTGGTAGTGAGGTTAAGCTCATCTAGGTTAACTCATCTAGGCTCCGCCACCAGTCACTATAAAGATAGAAAACCCCAGGGGCAATTCAGCCTATCGTCAGCTATGTGACTTAAGACATTTACTGCCAAAGGGTGATTCCTTACACCCTTTAATTATTAAAGGGTTAAAGTTAAGACAGACAAATTTCATTCCTAATGTTGAATATTCTCATTGTGTTAAATCCTGCAGAATGCTGGGAGCAAATGTTGGCAAATTCCACTGAAGCTGCAGGGAGAGGGATGCAGGACTTCAGGTCACGGAGTGAGAACCCAATACATCCAAGGTTTTGTGTTTTTCTTGTACTAACTTTTAATTACACTTTTTCTCAATGACTTGAACTCTTCAACAAACAGATATGTTTGTGACTTTCCTAACACTAACAATCAACGTTCCTGGACATCACACCCCTAAGCAGTGCCCTGTGTTGGTGCCAGGTGCTCTCAGGTTCCTGGAATGCAGTTCCTGGCCCTGGAGCACACCTTCTTCTTCTTGCTCTGAGCTTGGTGTGCAGGTTGGCTCATAGCAGGCCTCCTGAGTGATGGGGATGGCAGTGATGAGACTGGCTTCCCGGCCCAAGCGTTTCTTCTCTTCCTCCTGCTGCAGGTTCTTCAGGATGTGCTCTGCTCGCTGATGGGAACGCGACACGGCTCTGGCTGAAAATGACTTCTGTCAAGAAGAAAAGAGAAGAAACACAGCCTGAAGCTGTTAGTTCAGATGCACACATCCTGCATTTTCTGCCAGAGACCTCAGTGACATTCAGCAACTCAGTTTCTAAATACAAATCAGACTAGTGCTAGCTGAATAGATTCACCGGGAGACTCCTCTTGGAGCTATGTCTACAATAAGCCCTGGTGCAGACTTGACCCAAGAGACACCACATGAACTAGTGCAGAGAAAATGGTCTGTCAGGCAGTTCAAGTGAACTAATCTCTTGGAAAGAACAGCTGTGTGCTCTTAAGAGCTGAGTTCCTGTCTCTCACAGCGATATGATATGCAGTACAGTACCCCAGTGAACAAACAGAAAAGCCTTATGCCCATGTAGAAAATTCTGTGTGCCCTACATTGACCACGTACTAGATTTTTCCCAGTTGAGGAAGACAAGAAAATTCAGAGTTTAGTCCAGATCTTTTGGCTTAACTTCCCCCATGCAGCTACAGAGGAAAAACAGTGCTTACTCGCATGATGTCTGCTTACCGACTGATCTTCGTTTATAGGATCTTGCACACTCCCGCTGCACTGAGGGACCCAGGGGGGATCAAACATTGGCACAGATGGCATCCCCAGGACAGGAGAAGGCAGAGTGAAGTTTATACTTGGAGGAGGAATCTAAACAAAAACATGAACGACATTTTGTTACAGCAAACTATTATTAATGTCAGTACTGCTAATTAAACATGAGCACGAGTACCCAAGACATTAATTACCTCTGCACATTTTTCTCAACTGTACATCTCACTGCAATGTAATACCATGTATGACACATTTCTTTCTTTCTTTCTCTGATGTTTTTCCTGACACGTGTCCCCATTATACTCTCCTCATTTTATACTGGAATCCCCCACTAGTGTGACTTACACAAACACTTTTTTTCTCTAAACAGATTTTCAGGCAACTTCACCACAGCATGCCATTACACATCTATCCCACAAAGCAAGCTGTAAATGGCAACACTGTGTTTCACGTGTCTTATCTACCTTAAAGATCTGCTGTGCTCCCTCTTCCATCCTTGGCCAGACTTGATACCTAAACCTCCAGAGTGTGTGAAATTTGAGAATGGCATTCAGTCTTTGCACTGTCTCCGGGTGATGAAATTCGGACATCAGCATGTCAGAAACAGCCTCTGGCACTTTCACCGCACACAGCAGGAACATGGCAGCTGCAGGGAGAGAACATCTGATCATCTGTTTGCCTTATTAATGTGTTTATTTGGCAGAGAAAAAATGCAGCTGTACAAACCCCCACAAAAAGAAATCTAATCTTGGCTCTAGAAATGAGATCAGCAGTCTACCAGACCTAGCAAAAATTGTACTGCTTCATGAAACCAAGCACGTGTGATTCCACCTTTTGGAGCCACACAGCATTATGTGTGAAGCTTGTAAAACCTTCTGGAAAACCTGCTTTTAAAATAAAATACCACTTTGCTCTTCTCACTAAAAATCCATCATGACTGGTTTAAAAGAAGCAGCTTCTCTTGAAGTAGCAGGACTAATTGAGTTTGATTTCGCTTCCAAGTGACTTCTGTGATGATTAATAAAGGCTAGTTTAACAGAAGCATGCCTTCCCCTCAGAGCAGGGGGCAGTGCCCCAGCAGAGGTCTTACCTGTCTATTTTCATGGATAAAACAAAAAAAAAGGGTTCTTAGTTAAATGGGCCCCATGCAGTGGTCACAATCTGCCTCCAAGAAAAAACAGTTGCTATGAATTGCGAGACAAAGGACCAGATCACAATGGAAAACAGCAAAATAGGAGCTGAGCTGGCTCAATGGAGCACATTTGAATTTTAACAGACATAGTCAAACTCCAGACTGGTGGAGGCCATTTAATTTAGATGGGTGTCTGAGGGGCACTGGTTAGGAAACAAAGGCAGAGGGAACAGTGTTGCTGTGGGAGTTCAGGGGTTGTCAGAGTGTCCGTGGCTTCTTTGACCAGTAGCTCACCACACATCACTGGAGACAATTTCTCTAGATTTGGTTGGGTGTTCCTTCACAACAGAAAGAGGACATTTGCCATCATGTTTGCTGCAACACTTGTTCAGAAGGTGCCAGTCACAAGAGCTGTGCTGATGGGAGACAATCTGAACACTGCAGAAAAACAAGGCTGCTCTGTGACTGCCTAGCTCCTGCCTTGCACTACAATGGCACCCGTTTCTGTTCCAAATATGTAGGGACCTTCCTGTTTCACCAGCTCAGAGAACTTTCTACTCTTTTGTCTTTTCAACGTTACTACGTCAAGTCTTAGTAGGACTGATTTAAAAGTGTGAGCTCCTACTGAAGTATCCAAAAAGAGAAATACAGCCTTGGAAGAGGTCAGTAGATGGTGCTGTTGTACACTAACACATCTTTTTATCCAGCTTGTGGATAGCAACATTATGAGTTTTCAGGGTTTGACCTTGATGAATGTAATTTATGCTTGGGCTGAAATAACTCGCTACTAAAAAAAAGGTACTACAGGTCCTCGTTGGATATTAATCCTTCCTTCATGAAGGGGAGAAAGAGGAAGATGTATTATAGAGGCTGTTTTGGAGGAGCAGACAGATAGCACTCCTCAGGAAGAGCAGCAAAGCTCTGTTCCCTTCCCTGTGAGGCATGGTAAGTTTTTGATAAGGGAGAAAGTGTATCCAAAATTATTCTCCCAGAAGGGGACTTGAAGGGGAGAAATCAGTACACTATCAGGCAGCTCCTTTCCCTTCCCGTCTGCACATTTGGCCTGGTAAATGAAAAGGTAAAGGGGAGAACACAGAGAAGACCTGTGGGCTGAAGAAGTGCTCTGTGCACTGGTGGAGCAGATAGAAAGTGAGAGAAGCATGAAGAACATGAGACATGGAGTCAAACTTCAGGGCAGTATTCATTGCAAGCTGTGGAAAACAAAGGACTGGTAAACTAGATTGGAATGTGACAAAAAAGGGAGCAATATCTGAGAAGCACTTCAAAACTCTTGAGTTGTTAGCAGCTTTTGAGAAAAATGTCTGTAATTTAATCTTCGGTGTAAGAATACCTGTGATGACTCCCTTAGGTGTGCAAATCTGGGGAAGATGGAAATTTTTAAGCCATTTCCTTGGGTGCTGGGGGAGGAGAAAGGTAGAATTTGGAAGTTGTGGGAGACTGACTTACAAACAAATTTGACTGCTTTAATTTATGCTTTATTTAAGCAATCTGCATACTGTATGTGAGGAATGTTCAGAGTTTCTAGGGTTGAGGATCATGATTTCTCAACATCTGGCATTAGCACACACTGGCTATGACTGTTTGGACAGGACGATAAGACTAGAAAGGACCTCCTGAGTCACATGATCAAATCCTTTTCACAAACTCTTAAAGCTAAGTGCATTTTCTCTATTTTCGGGTGGTTAGAAATCTTCTGTTTTCCAGATGAAAGAGGTCATAAGAAGTTCATACTCATTTTTATGCTACCATGGCTTAAATAATTCTTCCTCCATGCCTGGTTTGCTGTATCTATGGAGAGCAACAGCATCCCCTCTCAGTCTTCATCCGAATCCATTAAATAAATATCCTCATCATATAGGCCCTTTGTTATTCCTCCTGTCCTAACAGTCTTTCACTGTACCTGTCCCAAGTCAGCGTCTCTTTCTTCAGTGACTGGAATTGTGCATAAAAGTGCTGTGTTCTAGCTAATTGTACAATGTGCTTTACAACAACATTAATACTTTGAATCTCTAATGAAGTACCTCTTCTGACTCAGCCCGACTGTGTTTATTGTTTCCACAGCTGAATTCTGCTCATTAAGTCAGTCATCATCTGGCCAAGTGATATACTCTGAACCTATATCAGTTCCATGGGAGAAAATCCAAGCTCATAACAGAAAAATTCTTCTCATTAGTTTGCAAGGACATAATCTTACACTTAGTAATAAGAAATTTCATCCCATGTCTGGAATTTCTTTTTCAAGATAACAGTCTCACAGGTATCTGATGTTCTAATCTTCTTCTGTCTTAAAGATGCCTCTCAACTATGTGTCATCAGCAAATGTCATCTGCACAATTTAATACCAAGTGGAAATGGAAAATCTAGATAAATACCATACCATAAGATTACTTATTAAGCAATGCTGCTGTCTCCATGCAACATGAGTTTTCCTTTCAGTGCAACAGAGGAGCTATGACAGTTCCACACTCATTCTCTTTCTTAGTTTTTATATCAGCCCTCAACTGGTACTAACAATTTCCACGAGACAACATACAAAATACTTCACTAAACTCTGGACAGATTACATTACTGCCTTTTCTCTGACTAGAAATGCAGCTAAACACAAATATTAATTTTTATGTTCTCTGATCATCCACAATCAAGGTTTGAGAGACTGACTTCCCGATCCTTCCGACCACCTCTTTTGTATAGAGCACAAAAATACATGAAGGTCTATGAAAACCAAATATTCCCCAAGAAACCCTTGGTGGCATTCAGACTCCTCCACTACAAAGCTGTCTTGCAAAGCCCTGTGATCTACTGTGACTTGTGCAGCTAGGGTAGTCGTACTAAGTGTTTTTTTCTCTCACCTGCTGCTCCAGCCATGTGCTCATCCACACTGAGCAGGAGCTCCCATGCTGCTGGCTGGATGTCCCCATACATCTCTTCTGTGAGGATAGGAGCTGCCTTGATTAGCAGTGACAAAGGTGCAGGGGAGAGGCTCATTACCTGCAAAAAAAACAAGCCATGCCTTATAGCTGAGCTGTGCAAACTATCCACAGTGAACAACACAGTAATTATACACCAGTTCCAGTCTGCAGATTACCTATAGATAACCTCTAGTTTCAGCCATTTCAGATAATGCCCCATAGACACCAATGTTGCTTTCAGCCTACAACGAAGGAGCAGTGCTTGTAAGCTAGTTCCTTGTCTCTTTTGCTAGTCACTCATGTCATCAAAACACTGATAAAGAGGACAATAGGAAAGCCAAACTCTCCCAAGGCAGTGCAGGAACAGTGATACAGATCCATGAAAACTTCACAGACTGCCAAGAACAGGCCTGTAAAGAGCCTGTTGCTTCTTCAGGAACACTGAGCAAGAAAGAACAAAGAAAACTGTTGCTGGAAATTGACAGGTTGTATTTAAACACATTTGTGGATTTAATTTTTATTTATTTTTGTATCCCCAGATTTGATGTATGCGTTCCTCTGGGAAGCCAGAGATGCAGGCTGCAATTTAATGGAGCTGCATGTTTAAAACATTCTTTGATGGGGTAACCTTAAGAGTCTTAAATTTAGTCTTACTCAGCTAGGGAAAACATGCAGGGCTGAACTGACTGATATTGAGGAACAATTCCTCACATGGGCTTAGAGATCCATACAGTTTCCTTCTTGTTGCAGTCTAACCTGACATCTATGTACCAGCCTCACTAACTAGCATATGGCTTAGTCAGTACCTGGTGCCTGATGTATTTTAGCATTCCAGAGTCCTTCTTCCCTTCCAAGTTGATATCAATCACTCTCTTTTTTAGAGAAGGAGTTCTCAAACATGACTTGTCTGAGCACTGGAAGGAAAAAAAAAAAAGAAAGTGGAGTTCACATCTCAATTTCTCAAAGTGCAGAAAGAGAGGAGATTATATGCAACAGGAATTTCCATACACCAGAAGCCATCTAGTACCAGGGGTGTAGCACAAAGCCTCCTCCTGTGCTGGCAACAGGCCTAGTATCAATGAGATGACATCTCATCCAATTTTCTTCTCTTTTTAACAAGGCTTTTTCTAATAAAAACTTAAGGCAGAAGCCAGTAAACCAAATGAGGAATGTGAATGTGCTCTGTGTAATCTTGAGAGGTGGTACACCCAGGTATTTCAGAACAGTACTTTAAGCAGCTTAGACGTAAAAAGTCTACAGCTTCCCTCTAAAAACTTACCAACGGAAGCGTTTAGTGTGTACAAGAATGATTCCTCTCATCTACATTTATCTTCTACCTCAAAAAGAGTAAGTGACAACACATTTCAGGACTTGAGTTCATGCCTGCCTGAGAGTTGTCCCTATCAGATTGCCAATGACAGTGATAATGACAAGTCCTTTTTATGTCCATTATTCACAATACCAGGGTCTTTTCCCAGAATGCTGGGTTGCCACAGACTCCTCTCCTCAAGCTAGTAGCTCACTGATTAACACAGGTGTTCTTGTTTATCAGAGAGCTTACAAGCCCATGGAGCACATAGCCAGGTCTCAATATTGCAGCTACCTCCAGCCTTTCATTCTGCAAGCTCTGAGAGTAAAAGAAGTTCCTCTGGAACCCAGATAAATGTGGAAATGGTGCCCATGCCATCAGAGAATGCCAACACTTGGAGAATACCAGAGCATGAGGAACCAGGATGAAAAGTCTACATAAAATTCAAAAGTTATCAACTGCTCTCCTGCAGTGAGGTCTCTACAAACACGGTCCATGTGTTTGTAGGGCTTACTATCCCCCAATCTCTTTTTTCCTTACTGTTTCTTAAAGGCTTTGATAGTTTGATGGATGATGAAATGTGTATCACTTTGCCTTGCAATTCAAAGTTTGAGATGAAACAACACACAGAAAAGCACTGTGCTCATTTGCTACCTTTCATGAACACTGCCAGCCGCTCATCTCAAGCCTGCCTTCTGTAGAGGAAATGACTGCCTCTCTTCCTAAATAACTGATGCACTGCTTTTCTGTGCTAGACAAAATATGTGGGGGGTTACAGTTTCCAGGAAAGCAGAAACACTAACTGTTGTTTCATCTGCTCTGTGCTTTGTTCCATACAAATAACCTTTGATTTTCTTATTTGACAGGAAACAAACAATCTGCTGGTTGATGAAGAAACATTATGAACTTGTCTCCTACTCCTTCATTTTTCATTTGCAGGGATGATAGCCTCTTTACCCAACTGAAATCTTTGTGACAGTTTCGTGAACGCTTTTGTTTATGTTACTGCAAAGTAGTTGAATGACTCTACCATTACAAGTATTCGGAGTAACTGTAGTCTGTCTGTTGTGGACAGGAATGTGAAAGTGTTAATCAACAGTTGATATGACTCGGTACTTGGGTGGGCACTTTACTGAAAGAAGAAATGTCTTTTCACTGAAGTTAAAGGCACCACTTATACAGCTAAAAGAGCACAATCTTGTTTGAATATCCCGCTGAACAGGTCATTAAAATGTCACTAAAGAGACTGTAATATTAAAGACTAAGGTATATAATTCTTGGAACAGCTCTAAGAGCTCAGACCTAAAAGAAAGAAATTGTGCAAGATTTTATATGAATTTCAAGGTGATTCTTATTAACAGATGAGAAGAGACATGAAAAAAGAGACTGGACTCCAGGGGATGATAAGTAGAGGCCATAAAAGAACATTAAAATTCAATTCAGCTTATAAGCTTTTAAACGACCTTAACAGCAACTAAGATTCTTCCCAGTCAATACAAATTCTGTTTCTTCCATAATGCTAAATGACTTAATTGGGATATCTTTACAGAAAAGTTGTATTTAGGAAGGACTGTGTTCATTTTGTCATGAAGACCTGTTTGAATACATTATGCAGTCTTTGAAGGCAATTATGACCTGCCCAGACAAACCCGCAAACAGTCTGCTTTTTCCATCTACTCACTTCCTTTTGTTTTTTGCCTCTTGCCACACTGTTCAATCCACTATTTTCTCGCAGAGAGTCCACTGTGTCTCCATACAGGAGTTTGATGGCCCGGACAAGGCGAGCACAGGACCGGCTGTGATGGAGGTAGCAGTGTGGGTGACAGTAGTCAATGTGGGTGCATATGAAACTTTGCTGGTTGCATAACAGGATCATAACCTTGAAAGTAAAAAAAGAGAACAGTTACCGATAGAGAAGGGAGTTACACAGAGAACTGCATAGGGCAGCCAGTGATGCAGACAGTCAAGCTAACTTCCACAGCCTAGCTGGGGAGGCATGAAGCTTATCACAACTTTTTGATAAGGTATGCGTGTCTGTGCAGAGCTCCAGACTTACAAGTGGTTCACAAACTAGCTAGGCATGGCTAAAGAAATATTAGTGTTAACAGAGCAGACAAAGAGACAGAGCTGCTGTAGATGTGTTTGTTTGGCTAGTGGCAAGATTAAGGCTGAGGAAAACAGTATTCTCTCAGTTTGCAGAAAAGCTGTTGTACCGCCACTCTGAGGTGGGGGCTTAGACTGAAAATTGTCAACTACTCAATCATCATTAAAGCTGCAAACCCACCAGGTTCAGGGGTTAGTTTCCTTCAGGGAATGTGAAAGGAAATGTCTCAGTATGCTCTCAAGTAGGAATAAGCTGTGCCAGTTGTTCTGCATATGCTTCCCTCACTGTGCTTGGGTAGGCCCATCCAGCCTGGCTTTATGTTAGCTGGCTCAGTTACTATTTCTAGTGGTGTTGCCATATGGCAGCAAGAAGCTCTAAAGCCCATCTAAGAAAGAGAGTAAATATTTAGGCATTTAGCTATTCTGAGCCCCACTTTCCTGCAGCAACACTGCTATTAGTTCCTAACTAATGAAATAAAGACAGCCTTGGGTAAGTCTACACTTCAGTGGCAGCTTTCTGGTGTAACTCGGAGGGTTTCTTCCCAGAGGAGCAAAGCTCAGTCCAGCAACCCTTTGCACGTTGGTCTTCATGTTACACACAAAGCCAGTAGCGCTCTGAGGAACACACAGGCATCCCCAAGCCATTCACACTGTAGGTCATAACTGGTCTTTATGCATCTTTTTCTTCATCCCACAACCTAGTGCAGAAACACCCAGAACTACCAGAAAAGTTATCCCACCTTTTCCATCCATTTATGGTATGTGCAGCTGCAGTCTGGTGGCTCTCTAGAGTAAGGCAGCCACATGACTCTCAACCATCAAACATTCAAGCTTCTATAAAGTCAGGAACTTAATTTAAAACAAATTTGTGCTGTCTATGTGGGATTTGTGTCTTTGCCTGCCTGTTCTGGCTTCATATTATTTTAGGGTCAAGCAGAAATAACTCAAGCCACTAGTGTAACAATGTGCAAATAGTATAAATCTGATCAGCATCATATAGCCTCCACTCAGCCTCTGGCCCACTGTTATAACTTATAGTTATGGTACACTGACATAGAGTGAGGACATCACACTCTGAGCTGCCGTAAAGGACAGGAAAGGAAATGCTGGTGCATGCACAGAAGCAACTGGAACTGGTGATCCTTTTGAGTGGTTTGCTCATGACCATTAAGTAAAGCAGGTTTTCTGTTTTGCCTGTAGTTTTAGTGATCATCCACCCACACCTTCTTTCCAACAAACAAAGAGAAAGTTCTCATGCGGTATCGGTACTTGCGTGGCATTAACTGGAACAGGTGATTTTTCAAATCTTCCTTTCTCCTATGCAGACTAATCACATGTAAAGTGAGACAAACATCTCAAATTCCCTTCAGTTTATGCCCCATATTTATGAGTCCATGCATCCTCCCACACTGACCAAAGGCACCATGATTTATCCTAAGCAGCTAGCTACAGAGATGCCTTCTTTATCCTCTAGCAATTCATTGCCTAGTATATGCTCTCATGTCTAACATACTCAGTTTAGTATACAGGAATTTCCAGATGAGGTGCAATCATTACCAAGAGCATTAGAACACTGACAGAGAAGCAGGGTATTTCAGGGACTGAGGTACTACCTTGGAATACATGACATTCCAGTTCCCTGCCCTGCCACCGTCTTCGAAAAAAAGACAACTATCAAGAACTACTTTTGCATCACAGTATCCGATTAAGCTTGTTCTTGCCCAAAACCCATAGGAATGGCGCAGTTGAGAGCAGACTGTGTGAAATTCTTGGGGGAAAGAGGGAGGTATCATCTCATTATTGGCAGTCATCTTTCCCAAAGGCAACTCAGAAGTCAAAAGGCATCTGTCCTCATACACACGTGCAGGATACAATCAATCTGTGCAAAGGGAGTCAGGCCAACTTTCCTGCAAAGCATGTGCACAAGGACATGCTGACTGTACTGCACCATCACAGCGTATCATAAGGGAACAGAGGTAGAGGTCTACAGTCCTTGGGTACCAGTGGATTGAACTGTGTAGATTTGCCCAACTGACTTTTGGCATGTCTAAATCATGGGTACAGAGATCACCAAAATGGATGTCTTAGGCCTTGCATGACCATACCACATTTGCACTCCCCATCTGTTGGATAGTCAAAACTATACAAGGCCCTGTTGGGTTAGACATTGAGACAGAATGCATCTAATGGCATTAATGTTCTAAAAGTAAGGGTTTTTTTCCCCCACAATGTGCGTAATTAAGCTCATTGCCATAGAGTTAATGGAGACAAAAATATATAAATTGGCTCAAAAAGGAGTTGGAAAAACTTCCTAGGAAAAATCTACTGTTAGTAAACACAGTAGTCGCAACAGGACCTCCAGCTCAAGTAGCTTCTAAATGCTGTCTCCCAGAAGCTGGGAGCCCAGCTCACACTGTTACCCATTCTGTTACTCTTCCTGAACTACTCCCTGCTAGACATGTAAGATACTGAGCTAATGGATAACTGAGATAAGATACTGACCCAACCGATTTTTCAGCTGAGGTAGCATGGCTGTCCCTGCATGCCCAGAGAAATAGTCCCTTTTCCCTTACAAACTAAGTATATGAAACAGACAGGGGGAGCAAGACAAAAACTTTCTGGTTTTAGTCCATTTTAGAAATGGCAATCAGACAATTTCCAAAGGTCACAGCTTACTTACACTTGAGATCCTTGATGCTACATGGAAAAAGCACAGACTGTGACCTGGTTATTGCCCTCATAGAGGCTTTCCTACTGAAAATGCCATCCTTGTGAGCGCTGCCGGCGACTCATACTTACATGCAGCCATGACATGTTGCGATGATAGTTCTCCTCCGTGCCTGTGTTGCTCAACACCTCGGGCTCAATGCTAGGTTCACTCGCGCTCCAAGGGCTCCCTTCTTCAAAAGAAAAATACCCAAAAGGTGGTTGTTTTTATTGCTCCCTATGTGCTTTAAGACTAGGGACAGCACTTGTAAGCCAGGCCAGCCTTGTGGGAACAGACCAGAGTACACAGAATATGCCACACTGGAAAGACTGTGTTTGGACACCCCTCCCCAATCCTTGTGTCATGCTGGCTTGACAATTACAAGAACCATTTAGACTTGTCTCACAGGCCATCTCATCAGTAGCAAACACTGCTCCCTCCCCGCTTTTTTCTTTAATGGAAGGGGAGAAGGTAAACAAAAAACAGAAACAAATTCTTTGCACCATTCAGATGCTGCAAATGGTTGGTTTAGTGATCTGCATTGACTGGGCTCTGTGGTTAAAAATGTCAACAAAAATCCAACCAGAGTGCATTCCAACTGGAAATGCCAGTGGGCAAAGTCACTGCGAATTGCCCGTGGAAACTGCTAATGTCATGGGGATGAAAGGGGAAAAAAATCCTTATCCTAGCACACTAGTTCTAAAGAACTCAGTCAAGGGAGATACTCCTTGGGGAACTTCATTGATCCCTGTTTCCTCTAGCCATTTAATAACCCATAGGCCTCATATAAAACTAACATTAATGCTGTTAAGTGATGGCTGGGGATGAATTCTGGTTAATCCTTTCTTTCTCCTCATTAGGTGGACTGTGACTTGCTGAAGTCTACAGAATGGGCAATCCCACTGTCCTTGTTCACCTACTGAAGCATCTTTTGGGCAACATAAAAATGACCATTAAGCCTGGGAGGTTATTTCAGCTCCAAATGTATCCAAATCATAGATTTTGGTTAACACCCCTAGCAGAGGGAACCCCTTTAGTTCAACTGTGATGGAGATTTCTTGTGTCAGGATGCACATTTGTTTTCCATAAGATAAATACATGGTGATCCATCTTTTGAAGACTAAGGAAGGCATCTGCAAACTGTAAAAATATATGTATATGCCAATATGTAGAAATATAGTATGTAGTATGTACATGATATGTTCTACATATAGGAATATATATATTACATGTCATATGACATGCCTATGACATCATATCCTACATAGAATATGAAGTGCATGTCTGTATATATATATATATCTCCTATCTGTTACTATGGACAATAAAATACCATATATGTGTATGACCTTATGTATTCATTATACCATATGATTTAGGGGTGTGTGTATGTGCACATACACACATGCATGTGCTCCCCTAAAGACAGCATGCGTTTGGCTGGCAAGCACCAGCATTCCAAGAGTTCATGCTCTAACACGGAGCTCTGAATTGACAACCTGTGCACGGAGCCGAGGCTGCACCCGGATTTGAACCATGTTCCTCCCAGGCCCTTGTTCAGGCAGTCCCTGAAGAGGACTCTAGGTTTTTCCTAGCCTGCTGGGGTGGGGGTCTCTTGTCATTTCTAGCTCTGCTGCAATCACATCAAGAGTTTAGGTCCTGCCTATTGTCCCCTCCCTTTCCACCCACTCGTCTAAGTTACCTATATCAGTGACAGTGTCCCTGCTGTGGGACAGCTGCAGCTCCTCATTCTCAGACTCTGAGTCCTGCCGTGATAACTTGGTGCTCTTTAGGCTGCCGGCCCGGCGAATGCTGGAAAGGGAACCCCCCTTCTTCACCCGGAAACTGCGGGTTCCTTTAATCTGGAGCAAGCGGGAGCCTCCTATCCTGATCTTCCTGCTGGGAACTGTATTAAAAGAATAAAAGAGGACTTTTTTCCCCTTAATTTTTCCCCATTTAAAAAAGAAAGATATCCTGGCCCTCCCCTCCCTCCCGACCCTTTGCTGCCAGCCTGTATTGCAGCGTCTTTACTTCTACCAAGGAATGTGGGGCCAGAGGCTCCCTCCAAAGCCACCGCCAATGCAGCTCTGTCAATCAGGCAGTAAAGATGCTTTGCAGAAATGTGTTCAGCGCCTCATTTCCTGGAGACCTGGTACATCACCTCAGGCCTTGTCTGTATTTGGAATTAGCCCTTGTTCAACCACCAGCAAGTAGAGTCAGCTGCTCTAACAGAAACCCAAAACGTGGACAAGGAAAACCTACGATTCACACCAATTTGAATCAATTCCTGCCAGGAAACAGGATCTGCCCAATGGATGTAAATTGCAGTTTCCTTTGCCAGCCCCTGGGGTTTACATCAGTGCAGAATCACCACTTGCTAGGGATAGATGGCTGAATCCCAAGCACGAACAAGGCACCATGGACAAACCTACTTTGCTGTGGGCCTGGGTTCTGTAAACCTCACTGAGCTCTGTAGCAGGATCAATTATTTATTCATACAGCACGTGTGACTGCAGTAGGGTAGTCTGCTTCATGAGGTTAGCACGCAAGACTTGTTTGAAGTAAGATTTGCATAAATCCGTGTCTCTGCATGTTACTCTTCATCATTAGAATGCTTTAGAGGAAACGGGAGCACGTAGATCCTCTCCTTCAGACAAATCAGCAGCTTTCAGGCATTAACAACATCCATTGACACTCTGCATTTTTGATGAGCACAGACATGAAATGGTTCAATGTTCAAAGCACCAACCGTTTGCACTTTCATTCTCCTCTTAGTTCAAAGGCAGTAAATGGCAGTATGTCAGTCCAAATGTTGCAACACTCAGTCATTTTACTGCAGATCTAATCAAGCAAGGCCACGTGTTATTGATTACCTTTTGGTGTGATGCTGAGAATGAACATGGTAAAGCTTTTTGGATACCACAGGTAAGCTAAATATTTTAATAGAATTGTGTTTTGCCTTCAGGAAAAATAAAACACACCTTTACTCCTGGGAATGCCCCTAATTCCTCCAGAACCCAATTCCCACTCTCATTTCCAGTGGCTAACGTCCTGGCCAAAGACAGCTGGATAGGTTTTGAGATCTGCTCCTCAGTCCTTACGAATCAGCTGGGCAAAGCACTGTTGAGTGACCAGAGAATCTCCCTCCAAGTGACCATGCTGAGCTCCTCAGCAATCATTACCACATGAATTCTGTTCAGATCAGCCTCAATACAGTGGCTCAGCTCCCCGATTGCAAAACCATTCAAGCACTTGTAATTGCATTTTACGAAGTCTGCAGAATCCCATTTTAGCATGCAAATAGTGCATATAATCCTCTGAGAGCCTGCATCTACCTAGCTTTAATGTCTGTATTTCAGACCTACCTGAGGCAGATTCTATACAGTAAACTTGTAGCTTTTGGATAGCTGTTAAGCCACGCCTAGGGTGAGCAATGAGAGCAAAGTTTTTACACTCCGGAAGAAATTAAAGGAAACAGATTAGTACTCATCAAAGAGGTTGAGATAAAGAAACCTGTCACTGCAGGCAAGAAAAATTTAGTTACATTCATACAACATCTTCTTATCTAGCAAAGTGTAGGTTATGAAAGATGCCTCTGCATCTGTTAGGTTTGGCCCAGGTGGATCCCCAGAAGAATAATCTGTGGCCAGAGAAAATAACATAATTATTGTAATTTTAAAATAAAACATTATCTTGCATTTATTTAACTTCCAAAATACTGCAAATACATTGTTGCTAGAGTATATTAGTATATTAGGATTCAGCCTTCCTACCATAGTCACTTTTCCCATCTCTAGAATGTAGTAAAGAGGCAGCTTTAGCAAAGGAATATTACATGACAGTTTAGGGAGAATGGGGACAAAAAAACACAACTGAAACTGCAGGGAAAATGTAGTTTAACAGTCAGGGATGCAGAAAGTTAATATTATCTTTGCAAAAATAACTCAGTGCTGTATTATGCCTGTAGCACAGTAACACATGAAGGAAAACCTAAGTCACCATTGTCTCTAAGAAAAATAGGGTTATCTATTTTTCTTAGAGACTATCCACCAGCATTTTCCAGCAGGACTATGTGCTTGTAGGCATTCTCCCACTCAGGTAACATCCCAGTGGATGGGACTGCTACCTGAGAGGCTGTAAAGTGGTTTCAAGTAATTGTCATAACTATCTTTAAAAAAAAAATCCAAGCCCCAAACACAAGCTTTTCCACATCTAAATAGTTTGAGACATCCCACTGACCTTACACTATCAGACAGACTGTAAGGCTGTGTGCTTTCCTGGGCTGCCAATATGCCAAGGGTACAAAAAATGAGGTTGAGCATGAATTTATCCAGCTCACCTTTCTTAGGTGGACACCTAGCTGTCTTCACAGGAGCAATTGTCCCATCTGACACACAATTTTGGAGGCAGTTTTACACCGTGTAAGTCTTGGAAGCATTTCTAATATTTTCTCCAGTAATTGTGGCAGGGTCACAGCTGAAGACAATGCAAACTTTACCCAAAGCCCCCTGAAGTCAATAAAGGCTCCTCTGAATCATTAATACACATTAAAATTCCTAGAGGATAACCAGCCACAGACTCCATCCTTTTCAAATAATCATCAAACATTTATCCTTTTCAAACAATCATCAAAATTGTCATTCAAACATCTGCTCTTTTATATGGCTATTTTGAGACAGAATTTGAACAGTTCTAGAAAACTTATTTGAGGGGGAATCATTTACAGGTAACTGTCTGGAAGTTTAGCCTCTAATTGCAAATACGCACGATGACTGTATATTGTATTGCAACACTTGTACCATCAGATAGTATGTGAGTTTTGCATGAGATGACTCAAAAATGGAAACAATCTGCTGTTCTCAGCAAACACAGTGAGCTTGAGGTTTGCTTGTAAAGTATACAATATGTTGGTAACATTTATCTGCTAGCCATCAAAAGCCACACAGGTGTGTGATTTTCATGTGGTAGCAAAGAATTCAAGAGATCAAGCGATCAACCACTAATTCTGTGAGTTGCCATGACTTCTATACCAGTACAGATTTTCACAGAAAGGTCCCAATCTTCCCTCCTACCCATGCTTTTCTCAAATGAAAAACTGTAATCAGAATAAAAACAAACAAGAACGCTTTTGATCTTTATTTTTAAAGAGAATCAAATAGTGATGCTTCTCTCAGCATCCCACTGAGAGTTTCAAACAAGGCATCCTTCTTTTCAGAAACCTTGCAATGCTCTCAATCTGTTTCAGTCATAGCAGTGTTTTATAAAATTTAACATCTTTGCTTCTCACATTTGTTGTATTGAACCCTGAAGGCCAGAAGCATCTCAGAAATGATTCAAAACCACGTGACTCCATGGCTGCCTGCTTTTTAACACAGTCTATGCAAATGAAAACATGAAGTCAAGCGCCACTTCACAAGCCCTGAGAATACAAAAGCCTTATTGTGCCGACAAACCTTTTTTCTCCTCGAAGCCAGCCTCAGATTTGAGGGTGTGGCTGCTGCTGTGCAGGGAATCCTTTGAATCTTCATTTTCATCCAGAACCCCAGCAAAGCTGATCTTTCTTTCATACCTGTGCCGGTCCATCTCAGGATCCAAACGCAGCCTGCAGCTCTCCAGATCCTGTAGCAGAATGTAGACCGCACACACGTGCGAGCAGTATGAGTCCCCATGCTTTTCACTGCAACCATAGAAACTTCAGGAAGAACTGATTCAGATGGGAATTTATTTCCATCACACCCTTCTCTGCCTACCCTGACACTTTCTAATCTAACTACTCTTTGGGCTTGCAGCATGCTGAGCCACACTGTCAGAATGGAAGAATTAACAAGCATTAACACACATTTCTGGTTAAAACTGCTGAGTGAATTGGCATCCTGTCTGTGGGCTCATCAGGGGGACAAACACATAAATGGTCCCTGATGGATAGGTGGCAATAAAAGGTGATTACTGCCCAAGGTGTTGGGTGGATGGTTAGGTCTCTACTCCAAAAGGCTTCCCGTGGTTGATGAGTGAATGCATTGCCACTGTACCCATCAGAGGCAGAAAAGCTGAGAGAAAGCTAGCTGACAGTGCAACAGCCATGGCCCAGCACGAGCTTTCTGTGTGCAGATCAGGCTGAAAGGACTCAGTGGAAAACAAGGAGTAACAAAAATGTTGGCTGTGCTTAAATTCTGGAAAATAAACAGCATCGCACCACAGAGAAGCTAGTTTGCACCACCATTTTCAGAATGGTTAACAGAAATGGCACCATTTGTGCCACTAAGGTTCCACAACCTATGGATTATCATCCAATTTCTCTAAGCACAGCTAGAAAAAGTAAGACAGTGAATTGCCACACTGGCAAACACAGTTAAAATGCTGGGCTCTTTAAGAATATAATTTGTGCCTTTTGACTGGAGATGTCATCAGCATTGAGATCTCCCCACCCAAAACGTAACTAGGCGAAATCTAAGATGACACAAAGCTCCTTGCTGTGAGTAAGTGGCTGATGAATGTGAATGATAACATCACTGAAATTATCCAAAATAGTTTTTCTGGATAAAATTCTGTAGGCTCAAGAGATCTCATACTGGAATTTGCATATAAAACTCCTATAGAAGTAGTTACTGGGAGCTACTTGGGTGGTGACAAAGTCTACTATTCTAAGAGTTGGGTTTTTTTTTTAAAAAAAAAAGGTCTTCTCAACCATATGTTTTAGACTGAGCTGTGCTGCAATGGGTTAACTAGCCTATCTAACACCAGTTGTAGATCCCAAACCATTTGCAGTCACCTTTGCATCTCCAGGGAAAATTATCATAAATGATTGTCAGAAAAGCTAACAGTTGATTGCCATAAGGGAAATATTTTGAATTTGCTCAATAACAAAACCTGGGGCATAAAAAAGAGGGTACCTCAAGTAATGGTCTGTAGTATCTCTAGCATTTAAAACTTTCATGTAAATAGTTTAAAATATCTAACAGAGTTTAGGGTGTGAAACAAAGGCTAAAGGATTTCAGGATAAAAATTTGTGATGGTATCTGTCAGAATTACAACAGCTTCATAAATTAGCATGCATAAGCTGAGCCATGACAGCAATACAGGTATATTCCTAGGGCACGGTCAGAGTTCCCCGCCCTGCAGTGTTTGAACACATTACTCCTCCTAGCTGTTTGTCAACGTGCATACACTGGCAATTGCTGCCCCCACAAATTAACTGACAGAATGAAATACATCCTCTTATCACACAGTTAGTCTGACTCTATCTATCTTCAGGAACTGCTGAGCTAAAATGAATGACTTGCCACCACAGCAAATGACAAGTTCCAGTTCTCTGGCTCTACTGGGGAAGCAGTAGGCTCCAAGAGAATGTATTCATCACTCCCAGCCATGTGCCAAGTGAGTTGGTATCTACTCTGCCAACTTCAGTAAAAGGCCTTGGTTGAAACTTCAGCCAGGCCTGCCTACCTCACCCAAGCATAGGCATGGGTGCTTATTCCCTCACAGCCTGGCAAGTCTGGATGGACAGTGGGTAGATAAACTGCTTCATCACAACTAGTTCAGTTGCAAATGCTCCAGTTCTTCAAGGTTGCCAAGTCTGTGCTCATATCTATGGAACAGGTATGCCTACAAACACCAACGGAAATGAGATTTGCTCTACTAGAATTTCAGCTTTATGGACCACAACATTATGTACCTGATTCTCTTCAAAATGAAGCATCATTCCATAAATACAGAGACTTAATATTTTAATCTGGGGTGTTGTTGGCTCTTCCTGCCCCCCCGTACAAAGTTAAAAGAAGCACTCTCTGGCCATTTTCTCTAAGAGGTTCTTGCATAATATGACCTTAACATTTCTTCTGCCTACACACCACAGAATAATTCCTCTTCCTCCTCTCATATACGAGTCTGAAAAGCTATTAATCAGTTGTATTTCTATCTGGCACACAAGCACAAATTTCTGTTGACCTTCATTACCCAACATATTATTAGTTCTAAGCCTAACTACTTTAGTGAGATGAATTTTAAACACTGGTATTATCCTGCTTTTGGATGCAGTCATTTATTATGTGGTAAAAATATCAAGGAAGTGTTTAGGAAGACTTCTGCTGAATTTATCCCTGTTTTTTAAAACTGCCCTTCTCGCATATTTGGGGGTTCAGTCACTTTAATCATTGGTCATCTACAGCCTTCAAGACAAATTTCAGAACTAACTACAATAATGCCCAGCCAAATCAGCATGTCAAGCACAATTGTAATGAGCAAAATTTAATCTAAATCTGTCATTAACAAAAAGCAGAATAGTATGACTAAATCCTTCATGTTCATTTGGAAACCCAACTTCTCATTCTTTCTTTTGTTCTCTCATTCTTTCTATTAAGAGCAGCTCTGTAGAGAAGGACTTGGAGGTGTTGGTGGGGGGAGAACTGCCCGTGAGGCAGCCCCGTGCGCTCGCAGCCCAGAACCCACCCGTGCCCTGGGCTGCAGCCAGAGCAGGGGGGGCAGCAGGGCCAGGGAGGGGATTCTCCCCCCCTGCTCCGCTCTGGGGAGACCCCCCTGCAGTGCTGGGGCCAGCTCTGGAGTCTCCAGCATAAGAAGGACATAGATCTGTTGGAGAGAGTCAAGAGGAGGCCACAAAGATGCTCAGGGAGCTGGAGCACCCCCCTTATGAGGCCAGGCTGAGAGAGTTGGGGGGGTTCAGCCTGGCAAAGAGAAGCCTCCAGGGAGACCTTATAGCAGCCTTCCAGTGCTTAAAGGGGGGACAGGAAAGGTGGGAAGGGACTCTTTATCAGGGAGGGTAGGGATAGGATATGGGGTAACAGTTTTAAACTGAAAGAAGGTAGATTTAGATTTGATACAAGGAAGAAATTCTTGACTGTGCGGGTGGTGAGGCGCTGGCCCAGGGTGCCCAGAGCAGCTGTGGCTGCCCCCTCCCTGGAAGGGTTCAAGGCCAGGTTGGACGGGGCTGGGAGCACCCTGGGCTGGGGGAAGGGGGCCCTGCCCGTGACAGGGGGTGTGGGACTGGATGATCTTTAAGGTCCCTTCCAACCCAAACCATTCTATGACTCTTTACAATTTTTCTCCTGATTTCCTGAAGAAAATGGTATTAAAAGATGAAACTGCATGTCTGCCATTTAATTCTCATCTCATTCCATGCTAAGGACCTCTGAAGCTGATGGTCACCTTCAACCCAATTTGACAAAAGATAACTGAGTGCCTGTGTATTTTGTGAAACAACGGGCTGAAGGCAATGTTAAGCCACATTATTAGATATAAGAAAATCCACACAAGAACGAACCACTGGAAATCAGATTTCATGGATTCTGCTATTCACAAAAGTAACTTCACCTCATCAATCATTTAGCTTACTATTCATGCGAGGATTTGCCTGTGCCTCTCTCAGTGTCACAGTTTATTTTTTTCCTTGTTTCTTTGTCTCTTTCTTTTCTTCTTGCAGTCTCTTCAATCCTGTGCCTAACTCTAACCAAAAGTCTGCAACTCCTAAGCTGCTGAAAATTCTCTGTAAAACATCTTCTTCCTTTCTCCTAACTGCCTTGTTCAGTCCTCTGACAACTGGCCCTCCTAATCAGCTAGGTAGCATGTGAGCTGTCACCTCCTGCAGTCCATTTCCCACACCTCTCAGGTGCCCCACACTCAGTTTCCCAATCCCTCTGCTCCCCTCTTCTCTATTCTGAAGCTTTCTTGAATTTTCAATATATGTTGTGCTTCCACAGCCTTATCTTCTTAATCAACCCATTTGATGTGCCTTTCCCATCTTCCATTCATCAAAGGGCACCTTTCTCCCTGCCTCAGAGATCCACTTGTGTTATTACCCACCCTACCTCTCCTCAGACAGGCCCAGAGCACAATGACTTCTGTGGGCATGGCTCCCTCCTCCCCCATGTGTCATCCACTTACCACAAGAGGCTCAGTACGTGGCCTGGGCATGTAGGGAAAGGTCTCTCGAAGGAAAGTGGTTATCTCCAGGAGAAGCTGACAGGCTGCCATTTTCAGTGCAAAAGGACAACAACATTTGGTAGGATTCACAGTGCCTAGGAAAAAAATATTTCCATGGTGAGCAAGGAGATTATACAAAATCTGGAACCAAGAGGTGACGGACATTTTCACATATGGTGTACAATGCAAGCTGCACTAAAAAAGAGGAAACCCCAGACTTCTATCTGTGCTTCTTCTCCTACACTAAAAGGAACATAGTCAAACAAATATCAATCCATGTATTTACCAGCACATGCAATACTAGTAACACACTATAGTGTCCTACAGTATATCTTATCTTACATTACAGTGAAGTAACACTACAGTGTAGTAGAGTATAGATTATAGTATATTGTGGTGAAATACCTAATAAACTAACATGATCTTACAACATTTTTTATACATCTCATTTAAAGTTAATGCAGGTTAAGAAGTAGATACACTTCTTCCCCTTTATAAGTCTTACATTCAGCCAAATCTTCTGCTGTTCAAGAAGAGAGCCGCTTTCAAGTACAGGAAAATTTCTCAAAATACATGGAGTCATGACTAGCCAGAAAAGAGGTACTGTGCTTATTGTTAATTACTATCCTGGTAACTGGAAAAGACAGCCTCATTTGAAGTTGGGTTGGGCTTCTTTATTTGTGCAAAGAATCCAAGTGATATTTAGAGATAATCAAGAAGAAAAAAAAAAATAAAATCAAACTGCTTAGTCAAATTATACATTCAAATGCTTAACGTAAAACAAAGTGGGAAAGGGAAGAGGGATTATTGAAATACTTGAAGTTTTGTTTCAACTGAGTCTAAACAAACAGCTTCAAAAGCCCTACACTTTGTAACCCATCTAATGCCGTTCAAAGCTTGAAAATTTTGAAGGATTCTTCAGTGAACGATCAATTTGACAAATACTATTTAGGATAATGGACAGCAAAAAAAAAAGTAAATAAAAAAATTAGCTGTGACAAAAACTAACCACACCCATTTTTAAATAATGCCTGATATTACCATCCACACACATTTCAGAGAGATTTGTGTTTTCACTAGCTTTCCCCCTACATGATCTAATTACTTTTTGCAAAGAAACAGGCCAAAACAAACAAGTGAGAGGACACTGCAGGGATCAGATCAAACCAGATTAATTCTGTGATGCTTGCTAATTCCTCTCCACACATTACCAGTAATGAATTATGGGCTTTGTAGGGACTAAAATAATCTAAATTATCAAATACAGATGAGATGTACAGTGTAACAGAATATCCAACTGCATATTTTATGTTCCTCAGTCTATTCCCTACAGCACATAGGACAGGCTCTTGAAAAATCTGTCTGACTTCAGCAAGAATACAGATAGCTTATTTTCAGACCCTGGTTTTTGGGACAGTACTTGAGTTTTTAGACGGCTTTCTAGACCACAACCTGCTCTCCCTGTTTGCTTGTTTTAGGCCACCTTCTTAAAGCAGCCCCGCATCCCCTTGAGTGCCTGGTGTCAGTGGCTCAACAGGGACAAGAAAGCCTATTCTGTTACTCATGGGAATGAAGCTGTTCATTCACGGTGCAAGAGAGTGAAAATTTTGGGCACACCCTTCTCCTGCATTGGATGTATCAGCTAAGGGGCCAATAAAATATCCAGAACAGCCACCCACACTCATGGAGCTGCTAGCACTGGCACACCACGTAGTGGCACATCTGAAGCTCTGTCTCAGGGCCAATACCTTCTCTTGAGATCATTTCCCACAAATGCCATTTCACTTCTCCCACCTACTCCTCTCTACTTCAAAGTTGGCCTTTATGGAGTGATAAGAACAAACCCAGAACCACAGAAAAAGAAACCAGAGATACATAAACAGTGCTAGCACACTACATCCAATGGTGAACAACAGTACAAATACACAGGAACCAGTACATTACAGCACACATGTATATACAAATGGTGTCTGGAGGGGACATGTTTGTTACCACCTTCACCTACACCAGTATGTGTTTTGAATTAATTTATTTTGATTCACAGGGCTTGTTATAATTTGCATGGCTGTCTAGACTTTCAGAATCGGTGATCTGTCACCCACCTCCCACCCTTAGGTACACACAGGCACAAATGTGTGTGTTTTAGTCATCTGGTTGTTACACAGATCTTTAATGACACTTTTTACACCACTGTGCTATATTTCTGCCTGAAAATCAGGCAAATATACTGAAGTCAAGATTTAAAAGGCTTTGGTAGAGCTGTGCCAATTCACATCAGGTGAGGAGATGACTCTTCAATGTTAAGAAACAGAATAATTGCTGATCTTACACAAATATTTTGGCAGAAATAATGGGGAAGGATGGGAGTCTGAACCACTTTTGACACTCAGGTGACAGCAAGACTCAAGAAATAAATTATTACCCTGCTTATAATTGCAGTTGCCAGTATACAGGATTTGCAACTCACTGCCTGGTTTCCCCCCTTTTCCTTCAAATTCTCTCAGTGCTGCTACCCATCTGTACATCCAGGCACGGAAAGAACAGGGGAGGAAGCTGGGGTGAAGGTGAGGGACTGGAAAATACAGCTGGGTGGCAAGAGGATGAAAAGAAAAGAAAAATTAAGTGCTCCTAAAGCAGAGGTTCTTACAAGCGGGGGTTCTTGTAGTAAAGGGAGTCTCCTTACTGTCATCTAAAAAGTCTTCTTCCTCATCCTCCTTTCTCAGGCGTCTCTTGGTCTCCTCATCATAAATGAGGCCCAGCAGGTTGGCAGGGCTCTCACTCTCAGCATGGCACAGCTCGTTGAGGCGGACACCGATTGCCTGCAGACAGGGAGAAAGAGAAAGCACAAGGAGGTGACAATTTCAGCCCAACTCACTGGTGGCCAAGGGCTATATCCCGTGCAGGCTGTGGAGATGTTCCAGCCAGAACAGAATATCCTGGCTTTAATTTTATTGTTTCTGAAGCACAGTAAAGTAGAGAAAGGGATGATAGAAGATTAATTGCTACCAAAACCATAATTTAGATCCCCCTTTTTTTCAACCAAAATTTATGAACGCTGTCAAATTACAGGATGAAAAGTTTTTGTAGATTTGGTTAAATAACAGAAAACCCCCAAAACCAAACTGGCACATGACGGGCAGAAGGAGACTAGGTCATCATTTTGTATTAATTTCTTCTACTTTTCTTTCTCCCTTGATATATGTGTTCCAGAATTTTGCGAAGTCTTTCCACTGAGAATGTATGTCTTCTGTTTAAGAAACTATACTGTGACTTAGGAATCCAGTAACAATCCCTGTTTCCTCCACAAAACTGTTGAACGCCCATGGGAAAGCCTGCTTCCATCTTTAAAGGAGAGACTCCCTGATGCACTTTCCAAAATGAGCTAACAATATGATTATAAAATCTGGGAAGGTGCATGCGTAATGGTGTAGAGGGGAACCATATAAAGAACACAAACAGACAAATTTCCACTGAATACTGTCACATTCTCCAGGCAAGCACTGATTCGTGGCTGTTTGCCAGCATCGCTATCAGCATGTAAACAGCCCTCATGGTGCTGTCAGTAAAGCTACAGATAAGGGTGTGTTAGCAAGAAGAATGCTTTCCTGGTAAGGAACTTCAGAGGTCTTAAGGATTTTCTTGATTTTGTTTGCTTCAGGTAGGTGAAGAGAACACAGACAAATATATAAAACTTTATCCTGTGATATCATCACTTTGCAAGGGAGGAAATGTGCTTAATTACAGAGTTTTTATCAGCACTTGCCATTTGGCTGCCTTCTTTTTGGGACAGTTTCAGAGAAAGATACTAAAGAGGATTTCTGAATCTTCTACAAGTTGGAACTGACGGTCATGCCAGAACCATATAATTTTCCTGTCTTGGCTGAAGTGACACAGAAATACAGAAACAGTCACTTATTACAGCTGTTATTCCTTGCTTCTAAGCAGTTCCTGTGAAACCCAGCAACAATGAAGAGGGTAGGCTCTGCTACACAAAGAGAATAAGATGGTGGTGGTGTGGTTCGCAGTGATGTAAATAGTTGCCAATCTTAGCTATCTGTGAGCCTGCACATTGCTAAATAAAATCTACATCTCTCAATTTTTTTCCCTTTTCATGTTTCAGGCATTTAAAGGAAGAAATTTTCAGCACAGCTCTCCAAAAAACAGTAATATACCACATATTACTTATGCCGTGTTGTCCACCCTAATATTAAAGCAATCATACATAACCCCACAGCTTCCTACCTAATGAGCACTGAATTCCTAACATGTATTATCTGCATGAATTAGGCTTGGTTTTCCTTGCAAACAGAGGGCATGCCACTCTTTAAAAGAAAATACCTCTTAATAGAAGCAGTCAAAGGAAGTGACAGATGAACCTGATCAGAATAAATTTAACATTGTATTATTTTAAAAGATAGCCTAACATGTGAGATTGCATGATTCAATAGGCTTATCACTATTACAGGCACTGCAAATCCCATTTCATGTGGAAAGAGTTTACCACTGTTAATCTCTGACGTCTACTAGGGAGGCTGAATTAAAGGAGCTGTGTGGGGAAAAAAAGTTTTACATTCATTCTTGGTCTCACTAAACTTTGACAACAGCACTGTACATCACAATTAGTGAGCAACAACAGACAAACAAGGATCCGTAATTAGCACAAATTTCCAGCCGTATTTACTATGAGAAAGAAAAAAACCAGAACTCAGTGCATTCAGAGACTAATATATTCTTTTCTCTTTGTCCAAGAATCTTCCTTCCAGAGCAGAAGCTCTGCTGCCACCACGCAGCAATGATGGTGTGCTGTAGTGGTAACAGGAATCCGGCAGCATGGAGGCTGAGATGGGCTGGGCAAGGTAGCCAATCTTCTTGGTACTGGAGCTGCTTAGGAGCCCTGTGAGTGCAGAGTCATTCTGCCCTTCATGCTGATATTGCCCAGGGTGAAATGGGCAGGTTAACACACAGAAAAGGCAGCCTGTTCTACAGCAGGAGCCTGTATTACAGCAACAGAAAGCTGTTTGTCCTCATGGTTCAGCCTGTCTGGTTGAAATCTGGTCAGAGCCAACAAAAGCGGCCACCTGAGGAGCACAGCTTGCCAGGTCCCAGCCCTACAGGCTTGGCTGGTGGCTGCTGCTTATGCTCGCTGCCAGCTTCATCTCAAACAGCTTCTGGGAGGCAAAGCAGTGCCAGAGGACCAGCCTTGCACAGCATTCAATATAAAGGACAAAGAAACCACACCTCAGCAGTGCTAGGTGCAGACCAATCCTGAAGCATTAGTCTGTTTGGGGGCCAGTGATGCTGTGGGTAACTGCACTGTCCTAGCCTCCAGTGAGAAGAAACAGCAATATTAATGAGTGGCAGGACACCTTGCAATAAAAACAGAAGTGATTTGCACTGTAAGGACTACTGTCCAAATCTTCTCCTGCCTTACAGTAAAGTAAAACTGAGGCTCCTCCCTTCTGGGATGTTCCTAAGCAGCTAGCAAATACACTCTATTCCTAGCATGGAGAATGCATCCAGGTAAGTCTTACAATGCCACTAAAGTTAAGGGGAAGAGAATTATACTAAGTTGCCTGCCATCAGATTTCCCTGGCTCCTTTCTTGTGACCTTGCATCATGCAGTGGTACATCAACGTTTCAAAAAGAAAACTTTCCTGGACTCTTTCCAGCTCAGGCTATTTCAGTTTCTAAAAACGGCAGCTGAGGGGGAATCTAATTGGCTTCTACTAGTTACTGACCTGCTTGCTCCCTTGCTTTGTCAGAATATGTAAAAAAGGCATGTCTAGAAGCATATTGTCCACAAACAGAGACAGATAGTCCTGACTGTCAGCAACACATGCAAAAATAGACCTAAGTAATCCTATATTCTCCACTTGGAAAGTGTTCTCAAAGAAGTTAGGCTAAGGTGGTGACCTCATGGAATACAGAAGCAAATACATTCACACTATGTACTTTTTAAAGGAACTTTGGTATTTGTGCTGTTGTTTAGATAGTCACCTGTGTTTGAGACAGAACAGAGTAGGGTGCCCAGATAGCATTCCCTGAGTTAGCTTCAGAAATGGAAGGAGGAGAGCTACCCAGAGACCAAGTTGATTAGCTTTGAGTGCTCAGACCCAAGCTAGGTTCTCCCCCTGGGCTGTGTTTTGCAGTGGGAATGTATTGAAATGGCCAGCACTAGCTCAAGGTTCCCTACAGTGTGCCCCACTGAGAAGCGTGTGTTAGTTTAACCCAGGAGAACATGGGTCAGCAAGGCTTTTTTGGCATGGCTTGTGTAAGTACCCTGAGACTGCAGAATACATGGTTTTCAAATTCCCCTGAGCCTTGGATTTCTTTCTTTTTTTTTTTTTTTTTTGGATCATGACAATCACTGGCAAAAATCTCTGGTTTTGTGAAAAGAGCTGAAAAACACAATGCTCATTTCCACACATACTTATTTAACCGGCACCACAGAGGTTAAATAAACTTCTCCACCTACTCTGAGTTGTGTGAAATGATTTGCAATCAATGTCAGACCTTCAGCAGGTATATCCTGGTGGGTTTCCAAAGAAATTGCAAGTGGCATTGACAGTGCCAGACAGGACAATTGCCTAGTTCATGTATGGTAAGAGATCACAATCAAATAAAACTAGAAGGAGCCAAGCTCAAAGCAAACAGGGATGGTTCTTTAGATGACATGTAGCAGCACTGTAGAGTATCTTGCCATAGAAGGATGAGTGCTAACAGTCTGTATGGGTGCAAAGAGAGGCTGAGTAAGTAAATCAAAGAAAAATCTACTACTAAATAATACAGTACCGTATCTAGCTCAAGCAGCCCTGGTTTAAAAATATTTGGAAGCTAGGAAAAAATCAAGTAGTATCTCACATCCTGCTCTTATTCTTCCTTTGGCATTCACTTACAACAAGTGCTGAAAACAGGAGAGTGGACCAAATGGATCCTCAGAGGGAACATGGCAGGGGGACACTGTTACACCCTAACAATTTCTGTTTCTATTAGGAGAACAGCTGATCCCAGCAAGCTGTGAAATGCAAGCTGGAAGGGAGGCTTAGGAGTCCCTATTTTATTGGAACTGAAATTCTGTATAGGATCCAACTACCTTTACATTTTGGTACCTTTTTTAATGTAAGAGAAACAAACACTTACATCTCCCCACTGGTAGAAGAGCTTAGCTGCATTCCACTGCAGCTTCTGGTTCCTTTTGTTGCCCACAATAGGAGAGCGTCCACGGGACAGGCCTTTTTTAGTAATGTTCACATGGTGGCCCTTCATCCACTCAGGCCAGTTGCCACGATTACAGCGGTGAACGAAGCGTGCACACTCGAGGAACAGGGCTGCTCTCGCCACTACAGGAGCTTCCTGAAACATTTGCAAAAAAATCACCTTAAATACAAATACGTTGGAAAAACTCTCTGAACGTGAGATGATTTTGTGCTTTAATCAATTGCTTTGCAAGCTTGCCATGGAGTCACACAGACTGAACAATCTCTTCATCAAAATCTGAAACCAAGGTCTCTGCTGGAAGTCTCACCTCTTGAGCTAGTAAGACCAAGGCTCATAAATACTGAACAGTTATGCTTAGTCAAACCACTAGAGGGGCAGAAAGAGCCACATTATAAACAACCTTGCATCAGTACCCCTATGTAATGCTTTCTTTCAGAAACCATGTAACTGCCAAAAAGCAGAAGCATGCATCTGTCACTGTTACTGGAAGAATGAGTCAAGTTTTCTTTTCACCTTCACTAGTAAGGCTGCAAATATTGCAAGCACAAACGACAGCATGGCCACATGAACCCTAGAATTTGTCATGTTAAATTCTGCTTGCACATACTGGGGGTGGAAGCACGAATGGAGGCTTGCAGAAACTAGGAAGAGTGCTATTTTGCACTTTTAACAGAGGTGATATGGAGAGTGAAATCCTTACTGGCATAAGTCAACAAAATTTCGCTGGCCTAACTTCAACAACCTTAGCAAGCATCAGACAGTTTAGTGCTGAAGCAACATCAGGCAGCTGAGTTTTGAAGTGACTGACTATTTTCCAGGGGAAAATCCCCCTGTCCCCAGCTCAGAAGAGCACTTTTCTTTAATGGAATAAATGATACCAAATGTATCTTAGTTTGTATAAAATCACCCAGCAGGATCCATGTTAGACCAATAAAGAATGCTTCTGAAACTCTCAAATATGTTCAAAAATGGACACTGTAATTTGTTTCCTAAAGCTAGATTCAGGAAGGACTTTTCTTCCCAGCAGTCTACAACTGCAAAAATAACATCTTTACAGATATGGAAAGTGACTAAAAGCAAATGGTTCTCCTCATTTCCATTTAATTTCCCAACTCTTCCTGCAATTTTCACTAGCAAAAACCCCTGCGGCTAGCAGGTTGTAAAACTAAGAATACAACAATGTACACAGTTTATGAGCTGCCTTTGAAAGGTTCCCTAACAGGGATTTCACAGAGCACAAACATGTATTCCACACATTTAGATGCTGACAGCTTTAATGATCTAATTTAAACAGATCAGCATCTACTTATAAGGGGAGGCTCCTCATCTGGGGTCCATCAATAACAGATGGGCCCTGAGACCATGGAAGGTGGTCTGTAGAACATTATTAAATAGTGCATCCAATAGTGCTTTAATCAAAAGTTGAAAGAAAGAAATTTTGAATCAATGCTCCAAAGGTTGGGAATTGATTTAAGAAATTCTGTACTGCAGCTAAACATACAGCCAGAAATTCCTACCAACTGGACCGAAAAAAGTTAAGCTTTTTAGGAGACTGGTACAAAAAAAAAAAAAATGTTTTGCCTACATTAACAAGAAAATGTATGTTAACTGCTTCCTGACACAACATCCTGTTGCAGCGTTTTGCTCGTATTTTATTCAAATTTTGAAAGAAAATAGCAATCTTTAGCAATACTCTTGAACACTGACCATTAAAGCTGGCCCAATGTTCTGACAAGGAAGGCAGAAATCTGAAGCCAGACACTCATTGACAATCAGAAACAAAACTATTATCTAGCATCTGGAAAAAACATTATAAATTGCTAGTTGCTCACATGGAATATGGAAAACAAAATAGGTGAGGATTTTATTATTTTAATCTCACAGAGTAAGACCTTAACCATGGAGACATACATGAAAAGATGAAGCCTTGGCCTTAGTCTCTCCTAGTTTAGTTTACCACTGGTAAAGTCACAATTTCTTAGTATATAGGAATCTTGTAAAGATACATGTTGTAAACATTACGGAAGCACTCAACTACTGTAACAAAAGGAGGATATGTAGCATGGGGGGGTAAAGGGGAGGAGCAGGAGTTACAAATTAAAAAAATAACTGAAAAGACCTCCTGCATGAAGGAGGACCTTCTGAACATCACAGGGCACAAGCTCCCTGTGATTGCTTACCTGAGGGTCAGTGAAACCTGAAGCAGCAGCAAGAGAAAGATGAAGATGTGACAGAATGGACAGGGATGGATTCACACCACAGAGAAACACATCACAAATGGAGAGAAATAAATCAGGCAGGTGATGCATAGCTGAAAAGAACACAAGTTACCATGGTCACTGTCAAAACTTAACACAGCAGCAATACTCTCACAAGCCTGCATGTGCCTGTGAAACTGTTCAAAAGTCCACTTTTAACATCCGACCTACTATATCACTTTGCCTTTTGGAAATTGTTCTTGTACTGCATAAATTGACATGAATAAGAATCCACCATTTTCTTAACAAAAATTCAAGTGCTCCCATTGGAGCTTTTCAACAGATAACCTGATTTGTACTAATAACAGCAAAACAATAACCTGGGTGGGAGGGACCAAATACAGAATGGACTTGGAATTTTACAGTATTATATTACTGTTCAAGTAAAGCTGATTCTGCAGAGTTTTACAACTGCAGAGTATTTAGGACCAGTTTCGTTTTCATAGACAATGAATTCTATAAGACTAATCAACCAGTGGCAATTTTCTTGTGCCCTTTTTTGTTCTCCACAAGGCACTTTAAACAAAAATTCATTGCCACTGGTCTCATCAAGAAAGAAAAAAAAAAAAAAAAACAAAACAAAAAACAGGCACAAAATAGCAACAGTCAAATTTTGAGAGTAAATAAAGTAAATTCAAGTACCATCAAAAGATGCTGACTGGATATCTCTGCTTTGTCTAGCCACAAGGTAAGTCTGACATGAGAAGTAGCTTAGCAGGTATATGAAGACAGGTTGCGAGTAAATTATTAACCACTGTCATGGAGAATTGCCTCAAAAACATTAGTTCAAATCTTTCTGATTATATCTAGAAATGGTCAAGTACAATACATGACAAAGCTCATTGTCTCTGTTCCCAGTCATCTACTCTGGGGACCTGTTTGAAGCAATATCTCATTTCCTTCCAGGTCATATGCCCTCCTATGGACAAACATTTCTACTGTGGAAGCAGGGACATGGGAAGTATAGAGCCTGCCTAAGACCCTGGGTGACACGGAGTCAGGATACTGGCAAGTGTCATATGGTTTAGACCTTGCCTCTGCAGTCCCTACACTTAGTAGGTCCTTTCAAACAAACCCCTGCCATAAAGCTGTGCCATTATGGCATTTCAACAAGGGTAAGAGATTAACATGTTAGAAGATCAGTCCACACATCTTACTGGAGAATTGTAATGGTGATAGGTGTCACACATTGCTAAACTGCTCAAAGGAAAGCTGTTTCTCCACCTGAGTCATTTACACTAGTCTAATTAGGATACTTTAGGTAACATCTTTATACAGTGCTAGACAGCAGTTTATTGGAACCCTCTGCAGAAATTTGAGACAGACTGAAATATCATATTACTTGACTTTCAACTTCCAAAGTTTCTTAAAAAGGGAAAGAAAACCAATTTTATTGTTGCACAGTCTGGATTTAAGCTGGTGACATAAGGATGAAATGGTCTGCAACATATTACCAATTGTCATTGAATGTTTGCAAAGCCATACATTGATTGTAGCTTTATAAAATTCAGCCAAGGATGGAAGGATGGATGCTGCTTCTGGGAAAATATATTAATGACATAATTTCTATACCTAAGGCAACACTCAGTTTAATATATAAATAAATCATTACCTTCATAAGGATGCAGCCTTTGTTTCACTGTTCTAATTTCTATAATTAACTGTGGCAAACCTGTATAAACATCTAGGCTGATCAAAGATCTTGAAATTGGTATAAGAATGGAATTTCAAAAATCTGCATGAAAAAGCATGCTCAAAAAGTTTATGAAAGAACTGAAACTGGAGTTGTTTGCCTTTCATTTTTTCAAGGTTGCTGTAGCAACTAGGCTGGATAAAACGACTTAAGAAGGTTTTAATTTGCACCAAACCTGAGTCAAACTGTTACTTCAAAAGCCTGAAAAGGAAGTTAAAAAAACATAATGTTTTCTGTTGGGTGTGCTCTACTGACATATGATGTGGGAAATTTTCCATAACAGCATATATTGCCATTAAGAAATACAGTGAGATGACAAGCTGTCATCTTTTGAAACCTGCAGTGCATGTGACCTCTTAGCTTCCATATACCTCCAATACTTTGCAGAGTGCCAGCTGAGCAGGTACTTGTAAGAAGTCTCCCAAGTATGTAATTAGAGCAAGGCTTCTTTCATCTTTAGCTGCAGACCTTCTAGAAATTCTGATACCAAAGCTTTCTGCATCATTCGGTGGAAAGGAAACAGAGTCAAACTCTATTTTGTAAAAGCCAGCTCTGGAAGTAAGAACAGACATCTTCAAACAGTTCACTCTGACCAGTAGTTCTGAGTTGAATTCATATATGGGCACAGAGTAAGTTGGTCTGTAGCTTAAGTACTTGGCAAATTTAAAAAATAATTAAGACATATACAGGCAATAGGAACTAATTGTCAAACCCTTGTTTTATCATCTTATTTATTAGCACAAAGAGTAGCATATCCCCAGAAGGATCTTAGTGTCATACGTGTCTACAGTGAGCTCCTTCCTGCCCATGCACCCTACATTCCCCATGTTAGTTTAGCATTCCCAGTGGTGTGGCAGCCTGGCAGCCCTGAAGAATGAAGCGCTGTGCAGCACACCCAGCAGGAGTGACTACCTCCCCAAGCCACCTGAGCTCACTCCAACCCTGACTGGTAGGAACCACTTCTGACTGTGGGAGCATGAGACAGGCTCCCAGATCAGCTACTGCTTCCATAGCTTCCAGCCAGAGGGACAACCATCTCCAACAGGAAGAGTGGGAACTAGTGAAGAAAACACCTATCTACTGGAAGATGGATGGGGACCAGTCCAAACAGTAGAGCCAGACATAAACTGATAGCAACAGTGACTTTGGGCTAATATTAATGCAGACTTGCTTGAATCAGCAGCCTAAGGCTGCAGGGTTAAGAAGGACGTATAAAGGAGTGGTGCACAGAGTGTACCATTCCTACAGCTATGGAGCAGAACGAAGCAGCACAGCTCAGGGCACAGCACTAGCAGAACAGGGAAGTCCATGAGCCTGGCATCTCCAACAGCAAGCAAAAAAACTGAGTATGAGCACAAATGGGAAGAAAAAGGGAGAGAAGATGTGGATGCTCTGAGAGCAGTGGCTTTCAATCTTTTTCAGTTTGCAGACATCCAACCACTTATGGAAGGGAACAGAAGAGCACTGAGCAGAGAAGTTACCAATAATTGGCTAGCTTTTCATAGCTGTATTTGTCACGCTTCTTGCTTGTCACATACACACCTCACAGAGCCCCACTGGCCCATGAACCACAGGCTGAAAGCCACTGCTTTAGAAATGGGACTGTTAAATAACAGCAGCTGCAATGAAAAGGAGGGAGATACAGAAGAGACACTCAGTGTCAGAAGGGAGGGACTGAATTATGTCACTTCTGTGATGTGGATCTGCAAATTAGCAATATCTGCATTTAAAAGCATGCACACTCTGACATTTGAAGTTTTTTCCACTGGTGACTAATAGTTCAGTGTTGTCTAATGTATTTATAACTCTGTCAGAACGCCTGAGTGGAATTACTATGTCTCTCCAGGTAGTTATCCAGTCTTCAATCCTTATTCTGTAGAGACTGACACCAGAAGTAAAAGCAGAATGACTGTGAGCAAAATTTGAAATCTGACAATAAAAACTTTGTGCTGGCAATTATCTAGTTATAGGGAGGCATGTAATAAAAAGAGACCTATTTTATCTGCATACTCATCCAGTCACAGATGTTAAAACTCCACCTAATAACAGCACGACCAGTTGGCATTGCTGTGATGCTTTACTTGCTTTCTGTGCTGGTGTGAACAGCATTAGTGAATGACAATGGACCACCACGTATGCACATGCTCTCACTCAGCAGGTAAAAATACACCAACAAATGACTTACAAGATCTAGGGCTGCTGCCAAAATGGAGGCATCAGGGATAGTGCCTGGTTCACAGCAGTTCAGGAGAAACTGAAAGCGCTTCATGCCTTGGCGGATTGCTCCCAGGTTCACAACATTCTTGGATTTTCCTCCTTCTTGGTTGGAGGTTAAGTGATCATCAAAGCTATGGCAACCTAAAGAAGTAGAGAGTACATAGGGGATGCAGGGAGGGGTAGGGAGAAGGGAACACAGTTTTTCACCAATAAAAAAAGTAGAACAAAATTCCTGATGCGTACGGTCTTGGTCTAAATCCCTTCCTCACCTTGATGTGCTACCTTGAAGATAACAGGGACATTTCTACAGTATTCATAACTTCCATGAAATAGGTGTACAGCAAGCAAGCCAGATTCTGGTCTTGACTATACTGATGTCTGCCCAAAACAATTCCACCATACTCAATGTGGAAGCCCAGGATCTGTTCCAGCATAAGTGAATCAGGATATGGCCCATCCTCCCCACTTCTTTAACACACATCATCTTGCTTACTGTCTGTTTCACCTGAATAATCTCCTATCTTACTTCTCTATTGCCTCTAAGTTTACCTTGAAGTGGAGTATGCAAAAACCTCGTGTATCAATTGAGGAATATACAATCTGCTAGGACAGAAAAATGAGTAGCAAATATTGAAAATGTTCTATGTGGAAATTAAGTACTGTCCTTTTTTTAGGCATACATCTTCTGCAATTACCAGAACACCCAAAGTGAGACTGAACTCAACTCCTAGGTATCATCATAATTCCAGTCTCTCCCACTTGAAGTATCTTGTACTATTTTGAATGGAAAACTCCCAAACAAGAGTTTCTTTTGAAAATTAAGCTAGCATCCCACTCCAGGGCTTCTTTCAAGCACGATTTTAAACTCCATGTACAGAGTTCACATGATAAATCAACTAATCCCACTACTGATTGGAATGCAGAAGATCATTATGCAGTCAGTACCCATAGTCGAGAAAGTGGTAGAAAGACACAGGTAAGAAATCAGGAAAGTAGTTTCAAGGTCAAGGTGTTTGGTCAAAATAAGAACAGCCAGCTTCTGGGCTTTTTGTGTTTATCCATAATACTCTCCCTGTTTACATACAATAGCACAAAAGTTTACAGAATACTGGAGAATAAAGCACTGAAGAAGAGAACATCAAGTGGAGAATTCAAGATTGGTTTTAAACGTGGATTGGAAAGACAAGAGGCAAAACATCAGCTCTACAGGACTTTGGGACTTCTCCTTCCTCAGGAAAGAAGAATGGCTGAAAATCAAAGTCCCTTTGAGATTGCACTCCCCAGAATTACTTGGAAAGCACTTATGTACCACAAACAATAGTCACAACAGAAAATGATAATGTGGATCTTCAATTTTCCCCTGAAGACAGAGGTGTATCAAATTTCAAGAGACTTCTTTGTGACATCTGTGGCTTTTTTCTCTCCAGTGAAGCTGTACGTAGTTTTTCAGTAAACAAAATGTTCCTATATTTGGAAATACTTCATCAGAATGGAACAAACAAACAAATAAAGTAGAAAGAACAGGTAGAATGCTTACATAAATGAGCAGGTACAAATACCCTTTTCTTCCAACTCCTCCTGTTTCCTTACAGCCTGCAGCATGCTACCTGAGCCTTCTTGCTATGGCTGTTACAACACTAACTCACATTTGAGGTACAAACAAATGTTTGATATTCAGGGCACTGTTAGGGCTGTGCCTGTATGAGATAAAGAACAGAAACCTGACTTTCTGATACAGAAAGACATGCCTAAGGCATCTCCCTAACCCTCACTATAAAGATCTAGCAGATGCTTTCTCCACCCAGGCTCAGGGGTACTACCTACCACCTACGTCTATAGCCCTTTGCAGTCCCAGCTTTGCACTTTGTTGAAGCTTTGCAAAAGAATCTTTCAGATTGTCCCCCACTATGCCCATCCTGGAGTAGCCTTGCTGTAAAGCACAGGAGCCCTTACTGGCTTAGCGTCAACGCGACTCAGCCCTGCAGAAAATCTCACCCAGTGAGCAAATACCATTTCCTAACACCGGAGGACACTGGATGCCCAAGTTCTTGCCCCCACAGTTGCTTCCTGTGCGAATGCAAGATCACCCTTTGGAGCCAGCATGTGCTGTGGTTCGCCTGTGCTGTTGTGCCTTGAACACCCTGGCAACTTCTGTGCTCACTCACAATGTCTTCAGTAAGTGTGCAAAGGAACATTAAAGGTCTCATGTAAACATACTGTAACTCACTTCTGTATATATATTTTGTTCTTAGTATTGGTAAAAAGATCATTAAAATAAACATTTTGTTATGCATGAATGTGCATATATTTATGTGTATATATATGTATACATATGCACACATACAGATATACACCCACACACACACATACTTATATACATATCCAACACAGAATTTCTAATGGTCTAGATGATATATCACAATGAAGATTACAATTCATAAATGATGTGACAAATTATTCTATAGTTTATTGGGGTTTTATTACTCTAATGTATTTATCCTCTCTCAGTTTTCTTTTAAATTTGGTCTACTGTGTTGAAAAACCCAAAAACACAAGAGGAAACACCACATGGAAAAAGCGTAAGCAAACTAATGGCACAGCATTATGAATGGCAAGAATGGAAAGGCAGAAATAGGTTCCAAACCAATGATATGAGATAAGACCCTGAAGGATTTAATAACATGCCCATCCACCTTCAACAGGTTTTTATTCTCTTCTCTATAAGCACATAAAACCTGCTGATATTTGTGGAAGATTCAGAAGCACTAGAAATTTGAAGGCCCTTTGTAACATTACTGTTCTACAGTGCTACAAACTGTCCCACCCTGAAAAGGCTTCAAATCAATTTCACTACACACATACAAGTATGTACAGGTAGTCATGTACAACTACTCTACTATTTTTGCTAATGGTACGTGGCTTTCATTGCATGCCAGAGATCCTTGTGGACATGGTGATACAACTTCCTTAACCATCACACTTTGCCTCATAAGCTTTAAATACCCTCCCTCTGCTTCAGTTAGTGACCAGGCAACGGCACAACTCTCCCCCCATCAACATCACTGGAAAATTTGCTTGTTTTCCACACCAACATGCAAGGCGCTCTGTTTTTAACCCGCTGCATTACTTTTATTATGGCATTTCCATTGCACGCCTATAGCAAAACCAAGCACGTGTCATACAGATCTCTCAAAGACCTGTAAAAGATGTCTCAAGTTTTCTTCATTAACTACATAAATTCTGATGTTAGAAGAAGGCTGAAGTATGGACCACACTTCCAAAGTTCAAAGCCAATACTAACGTGTCATCTGAGATTTGCATAGACATAAGACGTGCCACACATACCGAAGGCGACTTTTGATGCTCACAGCGCAAAGACTAAATCTGTGCCATTAAATCAAGAATATGGGCACCCTAGGTAGATGCAAACTCACAGTGGCATAAAATCAGCACTAGCAAGATGAAAAAAATATATTTTCTACAAGAAAATATGAAGGACATCTCACACGAGCACTGTAGAAACAGCTGTGGCAGTCTATAAAGATCTCACTGTCCCTCAGTTGTTTGTTCCCAGTAAGAGCTGGGAGAAAATACAGTGGATGTATTTCACACCTACTTCAGCACAGAGTAGTGGATGAAGAAAACAATGCAGTTCTTTCCACTGTGGGGATATTCACCTTCTGCTACCAAGCTACCGGGCTGATGCATGCTCCTTCTAAAGGAATGACACTTTTCACCTAGGAGCTAGTTGTAAACCACCACCAGTGTTTCTGCAGTGGTAGAATGATGACTAGTTTACACTGGCAACACATGCTCATACTTGCTAGTATCGCTTGCCTGAACAATGCCTTACATGCAGTACACTGCAGGTCTGGGACAGATGATGGTGAAATACATACAATGCCGTGTCAAAGTACAATGTCAGAAAATAAAAAACATAATGCCAGAGAATGTAACATACTGTAAAGCTACAGAAATCATGGTGAAAAAGAAAATCTACTCCTTTTTGTGTGTTTTTGGGAGTCAGGTCAGGTTTTCTTGAAAAAACAAGATACAAGGTTGTCTCCCTGACAACAAGGATGAGCTCTGAGTCGAGGACATGAGCACGTGAATGACTGCATGACATTTTAAAACAGAATATATCATGACCTTGTATTATTCATAAAGGCACTTTTCAAACATTGCTGATTTTGAAAACACATTACAATTAAATGTACTTTTGTGGAAAGGAAAAGTAGTGTTGTTACTATTATGTTGTGTGCTAAGAAAAAGGGACAGCATCCCTAATGAATGGTATGCAGACACTAGACATGCAAACACAGAAGAAAAGAGATAATTATAACAAGGTTTGTGCAGGGTTTTCCATTTCTGTGCTGATCTTTGCTAAAACTGTCAAATGGTCACAAATTGGAAATAAAAAACAAAAACCAAAAAACCTGATGGAACACCCATTGTTATATTAGGCAATGAAATATTTACACACCTGATTTTGAACTAAGTGCTTTGAAGCAAGCATCAATTTTTCAAGTGTATTGATCAAATTCAATTTGATTTAAAAAGCCCAAATGTATTTGCATAATTTATTTGGATAGTCTTGATTTTTTAAAAATTGACTTTACTAGGGTTTTTTTCTAAATCAAAACAAAAGAAAGAAGGAAGGGAAAGAAAATGGTTACAAAGACTAAAAAGTTGGAGAAAGCTAGAATGGATACAAAAACTATGGAGAAAGCAGGAAAAAAGGGAAAGGGGTAAAATACAGAAAGAAAGAGATTTTAAAAAAATATATAAAAGAAAGAAAAAAGGAGACGAGAACCCTGATTTCTAACCATCTTTTTCTTCTGTGTGATGAAGCTTGGATGGGTGTCTTCGGCAGGTGCGCCATTTACCAAGACGCTTGAAGAAATTCTCCTCTTCATCTCGCCCGTTGTCCAGGCCACCTCCTGGCCCCCCTCCTTCTGACAGCTTCACTGCGCTGGTAAACTTCACCTGTGCAAAGACAGAGGGCCTCGTCAGGCTGTGCTGTACCACTACCTCCTGGTCTTTCTTGCTTAGATATAAAGCATCTACAGAAGGGCTGTAACACAGTGGATCACCATAGCAACACAAGTGGGTCTGCACAGATTTACGTACGCTGAAGCTCTTCATCTTTTAAGCTTTCTGCTTAAAGGATTGGTCTTTCGCAAGAGGCTGTAAAGGTACAAAGAAGGAAGGAGACGTGTGACCAACAATTAAACCTTAAGTGTGATGACAGAGCCTGCATTTCTCTCTCAGTGAACCGGGGCAGGCCGACAAGTACAATGTATGTTCAGCTTCATCTTCACCGCGAGTCACAAAGGTCGAGTATCAAATTCCCCTGGCACTCTACCCTGAAGACTTCTGTGACCAAGTCTCACTGGCTGCAATGTCTGTGTTGAGTAAAATGCTTCCTTGGACAGCTAAAACCAGTCAGATCCTGTCTCTCCAAGATCTCTGGAATCCAGCCTGACACATTTACCTTGGAACTCTGCCTGATGAAAGACAGACGGTCGACAGAGCTGATATCGAGGAGATCTTCCACCCCGTCAGCCAGGCCAGAGAGGGAGGAACGCTTCAGCCAGTTCCCTGTTGCACAATAAGCCACTCAGGAAAATTCTGAAATGCTTCCAAGCAGAATCTATTTATTAGCAGTTGCAGTATATTTCTCCAGAGTGGCCATGCTAGGGTACGGGAAAATGCAGGGAAAGCGGAAGGCAGTGTTTTGATGTTACATGTAATAACTACCATGCAACGCTGGGTTCTGGGACTTGTAAAGGGTACATTCTTTGTCTACCAACTGCTATTTGGAATATTTCTCTTCTTCAGAGAGGAACAATGCCTGTGAGATTAAGGTACTAGCCCTACTACTTTAGAGACACAGATTCAATACTCTATTTTGCCACAGATCCTCCGCTACCTTTGGCAAAATGCTTACATTTCCCTTTGCCTCAGTTCCCCATTCATAAAATGGAGAGAGCAGCATTTCCCAGATTCTCTTGGGAGAATATACAATATATTTGGACAATAAGGAACTGTGTTGCAATATTTCTTAAGACAGATATATCTATCTGGGTTTCTCTGCACATGCAATATGTATATAGAATAGGAAGAGACATACATTTACCTATGGGGAGTTTGAGTTTCTTTCGAAGGGAGATCCGTCGGGAACGGGAGCGGGAGCGCCTGTCTGTGGTGGTCCCAGAGTGAGCAGTGGTGCACTCGGATGTGTCCTGCTCAGACTGACTACTGGTATCACTCGCTGCACTCTGTGACTTGAACATCTTTCGCCAAAAGTCCTTGCGTCCCAGAACAGCCCCCTGGATTTGCTCATCACTGAAAGAAAAGGGATGCAGAGCATGAACTGCATTTCAGTGAAGTTTGGATGCTCAGGGGAATGGCCTCCCTCCTGCAGCCCCCCTCCTAACCTCTATTCTTTGGGGTTGTTTCATTTTGCATTCCCAACATACTCTTCTCAGTGGGACATAATCAAGTTTGACAACATGCTTCAATATTGTTCAAGGCACAAAATAACCATCTTTTCTACCCCGAGGAGCTTGTTTGCTTAGCAGGTCATTCCAATTTTTAGTTCCTACACATGAAAAACAAATCACCTTCTTTAAGTCAAAATGACTCGTATGAGTAAGAGTACACTGGTGCTTTCTACAAGCATGTACACTGGAGAGCTTTTGGACATCACGATAGCCATTTGTGAATCTGCTGGAGTCACAGTTCTCATTAACATGTTGGAATGGGGACAGCATATTTTGCTATACTCTTGAGATCTCCCATGGCTGTGGCAGGGCTCAGAGCAGAACAGCTTGCTGCAATTCTGCAGAGCAGTAAAGGGCTTTGTGTTCTCCTTGCAGTTTCAGCAACAGTGAAACTTTGCAGGCTCAGTGAATGCAGAAGAATATGTAAGACAGAGCTCCGGACCCTTATGCAAGCAATGTGCAAGTACAGTGCATCTCAAAGCACTTTAACAAGACAGATGGGTATTCAAAAGCACAGAGAAGTTAAAGGACTTGTCCAAAGTTACTTTGGGACCAGTGGCCATTTATAAAACTTTCTGAAATTCTTAAGATCATTCAATTGATTACTTCAATATTAGATGGCAGAATTCTTTGGAGAATAGAGACTTCAAATGTGCAATGCCTAACAGCAAGTTGATTTGCTCATTAAGAAAGCTGGTACAGCACCTGTGCTGATAAGGGAAACGCAACAATCTTTGGAGACCACATGCCCAAGAAAGGTCAGGAATGGGCTGTCTCTTGGGAGGCAGTAAAGGATTAATGACCCTTAGCAACAACTTGGAAGTTGAAAATTAATGGAATCAACACCGCTGCCGCCCCCCCCACACCCCCCCACCCCCAAAAAGTACGAACTAAGCAGGAAGGACAGCTGTGATGACATCTCTGAGGAATTAACACTCTATTCGCAGCTATGGTAGTATGCAATACTGACAAATCTACTGCACTGCCATTTGAAAATCTCTGGTGGTTTCCCACCAAAATCAGGGTGGGTCCAGTTGGCAGCACTGAAAATAGGCAAGACCTGGGTGTTATCACAGCAGCTCCTGAGCAGACACTCGATGCGTTTGTTGTACCATTTAAAGAGATAAGTCCTTGCTGTCCCGCCCATTTGTACTAACCCCAGAGGGAAGCTGCCGGCAGTAATGCATGAAACAATTCAGTATTTACTTACTGTTCTGGGGTTTGCATTGGGCGGCTTGAGATGTAACTACGGCATTCATCAGGGGCAGCTGATGCCTGGCCTTTGTCAATGATGACGCTTCCCACCTCGGATCTATACAGACAGAATAAATCATCAGCTAAAGGCGAATGGATGGCCCATATCATGGTCATCACACAGCTACATGACATGGAAACCAGTGCTGCCGAGCAACAAAGCAGCTTTAGAGATGTACCCTTTCTTTAGCAACTTACTGTCTCTGTAGGTATCATTCATGAAAAAGGCATCAGCTCTTAGAAGCAAAGCCAAAGTTCTTAGAAGTTTTTCAACTTTCTTAATTCTTCTTCCCAACATTTTAATACCATAAGCCTCAAAGCACCAGAGAAAATTTCTTTTTGATAAAGAAGTATGTCAGGATTATATTTCTTCTGGGACTTGGTTTGCATACCAGGGTTTACCTGTCAGATGAACAGTACTATGGATGCAATGCACATTAAAAGCTATGTTCGCACAGTGTTTTAGGACTGCCACTATGCTTCTTACTTCTCTTAACCTTTCCTCCTCTGAGTGTTTCCACTACCTGCCATTGCCTTTCTCTTACATATCTTGTAGGAGAGGGTTAACACTTTGCTGCAAATCCATTACTGTCTCAGTTCATCAAAATTTAAAGGAGACAGCTGCCACAATACAATGATGTATATCAGGAACTGACATCTGCTATCAAGACAAAACACACAAGCCCTTGGACTTTCTACACTTGTGTTCAGTGCATGTAGGCATACAGCCATGTGCCTTCTCCATTCTAGACACCCACCTTTTGCTCCCAGAAGGTTTTGGCTCTTGCTCCACTTCCTCTGTTTTTTTTCCTGGTATTAACTTTTCAGCGCTGTCTAAGAGGGCACTGAGTGCCACTCTCCGAAATACATTCCCATGAGCCTCCTTGATAAACTGGACCAGCTGTCGGATATCGCAGTACAAGCCCTGAGTAGCAAGACATCATGAAAATGAAAGAATCCAGTCTGCAGTTTGTGAAGAAGCAGTGAGAATCGATAGTTTCTAAGATACTTCAGCAGGCCATTACTTCCTCCAGTTGTTGTCTGATATACTCTCCATGTACAGGGGTTTTGTTTTCTGGCTGGGATCAAAAGCTGGAAACTCCATTTAGTGCACTCAGAAGAGGCAGACAATGAGGAGCATTGCTGTTATGGAACATGCTCTGCAATGGGCTACAGCAAAGCTAGAGGTATCAGAGGCTAAAGCAGCTGCAAGATGAGGGAGCTGCAAAGATGACTTCAAGCCTATTTTATACCATTCATGTAGCCCATAATCCTAAAAGGCATGAAAAAGATGAAGGAGGGGAGGGAAGTAGAGTGCAAAAAATTGCATGTTTTGTTTCAAAACCAGTGGGTGTCTTGGGATTTTTCCTATTTATTTTAGAGCTTTACATCATGGTAAGAGAGAGGAATGACTCACTCATTTCCCAGCCTACTCCTACAGTCAAGGCTCTTTTTAGTTCTGAACATACATACACATCTGTGATGTGACAAATCACCTCTGTAGCTGAGGGCAAAGGAATAGAAGGAACAGGTTTACAGGCCCTGGTTTTTAATCTGTGAACTTTCCTGAAACATCTTGGATTATTCTGAAAATTCCCAGCTAGGAACTGCACAGTCAGCTTTTAACAAAAACACCCCAAACAAACAAATAATTGGATGTGCATGCCGATTAAGGCTCTTTTTCATAAGATATTGAACACAAGATTTACTTTAATGACACAACAGAAAATCTTCACATATACTCTGCGTACTGTTTTCTCCATACAGCCACAATTAATAGTGCTACACTTAACATTTCACCTTATATACTAGCTAAAATAGGGTTCAGAAATATATACAATTTATACAGAAAATTTATTTGGCGATTCTAATGTAGATCCAACAATGGTGCGTGTTTTTCTGTATCCCACCACTTCTCTCATCTCTGCTGAGAAACATTCCAAAAGAGTAATATCCATAAGAACAAGAGGTCTTGGACACAGGCAGACTACTCTTCTGGTTTCAGATGTTATCATGTTTTCCTTCTCCCTCTCCCTTTAGATGGACTTCAGTGCCTCTACAGCTCTGCCGTAAGGATGGAGCACAAGAGTGCTTTTCAGTTGCTTCCATGAAAAATCCAAATTTCTGATAATGAAGGAGGTGGTTTGAGAGTACCTGCTATATTCTGCACTATTTTGGAAGAAGAGAGCTCTTGTCATCCATTCTACTGACTGCTCTGGGGAGACAGCACATAGGCAGCAATCAGCAGCACCCTACTTGCCTCCAGGTGTTTGGTAAATTGAATGTTTGTCTAAACCTTGGGAAGACCTACCAAACTGCTGTTCAGTAACTCACACACTCTACCATGGGTGGGACACATCCTTAAGCAAGTAAACTGGCTTTAACTTTGCTGAAAATTGATTTATGCTGGCTGTGGTCTTGTTCATTAATCCCTTGCTCCAGACTATGATACTAATCCATTTGGAAAAAAAAAAAAAAAACAAAAACAAAAAAAAAACCCACAAAAACCAAACAAACAAAAAAAAAAAAACAAACCAAACAAACAAAAACCCAAAAACCAAACAAACAAACACAAAAGATGCTTGAACAGAGAAGAAAATGCAATTCAGTTTGCACAACTTTTATTCTGGCTAAGTCCCCAGGACCCAAGGCAGTCATGCAAAGAGGGCATCACATTTACATCATGTTTCAGCTGTGACTGCATAGCTTGCTATGCTCAAGGGATTTGACTAAACTGAATGAATTCTTTAATGTATAGCCTCACTGGTGACACCCAAGTGGAAAAGTAACTTTGTTAACATGAAATCAAGCGCTTACCAGATTTTCTGGGCTGTGCAGCTCATGTGTGGTGGAAGCACACCGGGTGATCAATGACTTGAACATGGCACTCACAATAATACCTTCTACGCTCTGGGCTGTAGACTTGTTGTCCACTGTTGTGAAATTATTCCCAAATCCAGCCTTGTCTGTGAAATTCAGGTACAAGCAAGCCCCCTTGTTAGGAACGGTTTAAAAAACGAAGGCTTAAAGACAGATGTGAAGGGATTCAGATACATGAGACAAGGGCAAGTCCCCACCTAATAATATATGCTCAGTTCTCACAATCCCACCCCACAAAAATAAAGCAGAAGGGAAGGGTAAAGTAAATGAGGATTAAAACTTCTCAGAAACAGTTGTAGTATGAAATAGGTTTGAAAAGATCAGGACTACTCTGGCTTCCTTTTATCCACATCTCTCATTTAGAGATGCACAGAACAAGGCATAAAATTTGAACAATATCTCTGGCTTTTCTATTTACTATTCTAAAGGACAAGAGATATTTGATTAAGCTGAAAAGTGACAACAATCATGAAAAGAAAATCTTATGAACTACAGGAATGCTGCTCTTGCAAGGTGCACAAGGAGACTAAGCTCTCAGAAAGAGTCAAAAAAGAATTACACGTTTATATGGATAACAAGAAACATCCCAGTTTCATTACGTGAGAGAAAAAACCTTCAAAAGCTGCACGAACTGCCATGCTTCAAAGCATGAGCCAGTCAATAATTGATGAATACTTGGTGAAACTTCCTATGGGTATCTTCTTCACAAAAGCCTGCTATATAATATTTTTTGATGCTTTCTCTGAAACGCCTGGGATCAGAGGTAGGCTAATAGACTCTTCAGACTCCCCGAGTGCTTCAGAGGAGCTATTCCTACTCTGTAAAGAATCACTGTTAACTGTTGTTGCATGCGGTGACCAAGCATAAATATTTGGTCATTCTAATAGCACCTGGAATAATTTTCCTAACATTAAGAAAAAAAACAAACCACAAACATATATATACAGACACACACACACACGCTTGTAACTGCAGGCATGTGCATCTGTGTATTCAAGTTCTTGTTTATTCAATCTGTTCTTGCTATTTACTGCCTCACCTGAGGCAGCACAGAGGGTTTTAACGCTCAATTATATCTCCATTCAGAATAAACCCTGGATTAAACAGGCCACTCCAGCTGGCGCCTGGTCATGTCATGAAGCAGAAAAATTCCTGCCTGAGGCACAGTTGCATGCAAATATTTTCTTTGAAGAGCCATGAACAACAGGTAGGGTGAATAAAAAGAGAAGCCTCCAATTTCAGGTGCACTGGGTGATACAAGATCACTAGGTGAGATGACTGGGTGATCAAGCCAGAAGAGATCCAACTCCCCTGACTCACACAGGCTGAGGATATGCTCTGTGTAGTCTGAGGATAGTAATCAACATCTTTTTTCTTTTTTAAAGGAAAAGGGTGTGGCTTCTTTCTGGCAGTACAGTTTAGGAATAGTCAATCAAGAATTTCTGCTGCCAGCTCTACTTACTGTCAGTAACTGGCTCCATGCAGAATCCCAGTAAAGCATGCAGGAAATCCACCACATTATTGAGAGAATCCCTGTTCACATAATCCCTCATGGTCTGCCGGAACTGCATCTTATCCAGTTTGTACAGCTTTGTGAGGCAGTTCTGAGCCTGCAACGATATCCATCAAATCACATCACATCACATCACATCAAAGAATGTGTTCAACTTTTGCTAAAAGGAACAGGGTATTTTTTGCTGTTGCTCAGTCAGTGCTCTGCTGTGCTGTCTGAAGTAACTCCCCCTAGGAGACACAAAGTTCAGGTCCTGTAACAGAAGACAGGTTTGCCTCTGAAGCCAACAAGAAATTTGGCACAGGAGACTGTACTAGTATCGGTGCCACTGTTTGAAGATGGTGGTAAAGTCACTGCCAGCTACATCTGAAGGCCTCTCCTCCTCTCCCCAACCTCAAGGTAAAAATCTCAACTGAATATGAATGAAGTAGGAATGTACCACCTCAGTCAAAGCTTACTGCCTTGGTGAAACAGGTTCTTAGCCTCAGGCATCTGATTTTCAGCCTCTGGTTCAGACCCAACCCATTTGATGCACCTGTACCCAGTGAGCAATTTATATCATGGAAAACATTAACTTTTTATTTAAAAACTATTAATTGTCAACTTCTTATCACAAAAGTATCCTTCATACTGGGACCCCATGCGGGCTGGAGTTAAGAGTATCAGAAACATCAGCTCTATGGGAAACATGAACTCTCCTGCTACCTACAATAGGGTGCTTAACTTTCAGTAAACTCAGACATGTGATTGTCCATGCAGTCAACACAAATGGTGCATGCAAAGCAGTTTGGCCAGACAAACGCACAGAAAATGCAACAGACTTAGACACATAGGAAAATCTCTTCCTATAAAGACCTCAATTTGCTGAGTCTGATAAGAACCTTGGCTCCAAGAGACCTATTCATTTATGCTTAATGTTATGCATAGGCCTAAATGTTTTGCTGGCTCAGTTCCAACACAACATAAAAGCCCAATTGACATTTTGATGAATATGGTATATGTTCAACCAGTGCCCTGCGCAGAACCTTTCTACTGTTATCACTGGGTCTCTCACCTCATCGTGTCCCACTGTGTCCAGAACTAATGTTACTGCTGCAGCCTCCTCTGTACCCAGGGGTCTAGCTAACAGAAGAATGCTGCATGATACAGAGGCAGCCAACCCATCTCTGTGCCATCTAGCTCAGATCCCAGAACCAAGTTATAGCTCTGTTGGCATGGCTCAGGCTAATCAAAGTCATGGAGAAGCACCTGTCTCCCACCTACACGATGAATGGGCAGTTTAAATTTTCATTACAGTCACCAAAAGTGCTCCCTGCTGCAAGCACAGAAGGCGAGGAGGTATGTGCTGGAGAGAGCCTCTGAAAGGCTCCCATTTGACAGGGCATTGGACTGATCTCAGGGAGTCAAACTCTTCTGGATGAAGTTGGATGTGTGGGCTACATCCTGGGCACTTTCCACTGCTTCAACTTGGGCAGAACCAAAAATGTTAGAAATCAACAGTGACCATGCACCCTGCCCTTCAACAGGGCATGAGTCTTCTACTTCCTTGCAGCACACTAATACGCCTGCAAGCACAATGCACTCCAAATATCAGGAGCTGATGGAGCAGCCCAGCAGCAACCAGTCATAACCACCATTAGGAAAGGTGGACATAACTACACCTTAGACCTCTGGATTCACATATGCAACCCAAAATAGCTGCACCTCTTGCACATAGTGTACTCTGTCGGGGTACCATCAACGTGAAAAATTACTTACACCAGCTCACACAGGGGATTTGCTCCCATGTATTTGTCCCTTCCCAGACAACCCATCTATTGGGGTGGTCAGAAGCATCCTGGGCCCCAGGGGCTGGAAGGTAACACGATAGCTGAAAATCTGCTACGGCTGGGCTGCAACACAGTCTGTGAGCTGGGGCAAAGAGCAACACATTTACTGCCAATACAGAGAAAGCTACAGAGGGGTCAGACAGCAATCTCAGCAGCTGATGTCAGAAGTACAAGGGGGACGCTTTAATGAGCTTTAATTCTCTTACATTCTCCCGGAATACCTGGTGTCTCAGGCGATCTCCGGAGAGCCCTCGGTGTCCTTCTCCACAACCATAGGCACAACCCAGGGACTTCACAATTTTTATCAGCATTGTGAGTGCCAGCCTATGGGTGCTGACAGATGGGCCTTCATCCTGAGGGTCACAAAGGGAAAGACAGTGTGAAACCCTGGCACAACCACTGGCATTTTGTTAGCATTTTGCTTTTAACAAATTTTTGTCCATTTCTCCTCTCAGACACTCCGTCACTGAGTTGTTACTCTTGGAATGTTTACTCTGATTATTTTTCAAGTTTACAGACCAGCCCCCCCGTTTCAGCTCCCCTCAAAAAGACACACTATAAATGCAAAGTCCCCTACATGCTGCTATGAATACCATTCTGCACTTAATTCAAAAAATTCTGCCTGAAAAACAGAGCTGGCTTGCTTGAGCAGAAAAACAAGCATCTTCTTAAAATGCCTTCGGTATTATGCTATTAGGAATTGCAACTTTGGAGGTCAGCAACTGCGTCTCTTGGCCAATTCTCATAGCAATACTGAAACATTTATGATTTCTGGCCATCAAAGAAAACAAACTGTGCTCACACACCGGATGCTGGTTTTCCTTATGAATAATAAACCTGAAAAAAATCATTGTGATAGAGGGTTTCAGGCACTTTGACAAGATATTGAAAATGTCCATGCAAGACTCACAAACCCTGTTTTTGGCAGCTGGAGTAGTTCTAGTGCTTGAATTCCCAATCATGTTTCTTCAGTGGAACCCCAAGTGAACACCAGAGCAAAACAAATTGATTTGTCATTGCGGTGCAAAAAAACCCAAGGGAAAACAGAAGGGCAGTTGCATACACATGATACTGAGTCTTAACAGATCTTACAGTGCATTCAGGAATTGTATAATGGGAAGCAAGACAAACCTTTTCCTGTTTTTTGTCATTCTTCTCATACGGCCCTCCTCCTCCACCACCACCATCACTTCCACCTCCACCTCCTCCACCACTTCCACCACCTCCTTCTTCTCCTCCATCTCCAGCTCCACTAACTGGGGGAGGCCCAAATCCGCAAGCTGAACCACCAGAAGCAGCCCCTTTGAGCTGGAAGGATCCTTCACTTGGTCTCTTTTCAGGGGCCTCATTTTCTTTGTTCTCACTTTTTCTCCGAACCTTCTCTACACAGGGCACCACGCCAAGCTGAAGTAAGCACTCCACAATGTTCAGTGCCACGTCGCAAATCCGGGAACTGATGTCGTGGTTCAGGACCAAGTAAACAGCCTTCAGGACCACCTGGGAGATCCAAACACCATATTTAAAGTAATTTCCTCTCCTAGTACTATTTAGTGCCTGGAAATTCTAGTCACAGACCAGAGACTCATTATAGCAGGCACAGTACAAACTAAGAATGAAATACACACAACCCTCAACCCCAAGAGCCTACAATCTAGGTGTAGGACAACAAACCACAGGCTGGGCACAGTCAGGCAGAAAGGAAACCATGAGATGATATCTGTGCGCCTGAGAACACTGCTTCGGTGTGCCAGGAGCTGTCAAGTCATTAAAGGGAATGCAGAAAAGGTGAGTTTTAAGGTGCCATTAGAAGAAAGGTGCTCTTCAGTTTTATACTGTTTTATAGGGAACTTAGTGCATGCCCCAGGAACACAGCCATTAAATAATATCACTTAAGATTTGATGTGTGCATTCCACATGCACATGCACTCCTTGCAAGGAGTAATAGGAGTTGCAGTATCTCAGAGGAGACTTTTACAATATGCACAAATGTATCTGACTGACCTTTATGTACTGCTGAGAGAAGTCATATAAAGAGGTGGAGGAAAAGCCCATCAAAACCCTGATCTCAATGGTACAGCTATATTGACAGAAGTAGGACCTGGCTTTCCTCATTCCTTGCCAATTACCGAGAGATCCAGCATGCCGTTCTTGTGGACAAAGTTGTTGGTTCCATCAATGTGATCCGTATCCTCCAAGCAACTGTAATTGATGCAGGAGTCTGTCAGGCTCCGTGGGAGGTTGGCACATGCAAGCGGCTCGTGGGGCATCTCAGGGATAGGCACCTGGTTGCAAAGCTTCCTCATGTGCTCGCTGAAGAAATCTGCATAGCCCACATTGAAGGAGGCCAGGGTAGTGTTGAAGGTTGCCACAGTGATGGTGGAGATCTGGGACCGCACTGCAAGGAGGAAAATGGCTACCTGTAAATTTTCATCTCTAGAGTTATGAAATGGAAAACTGAGGCTGTGCTTGTTTACAAGAAGGGAGCAGCTCTTAATGCAGCTTGTAATGCCAAAAGACAAGAGAGGTTCATAATTCCTATCGCAGGTACAGAAATGAAAGCATAGATTTACTTCTTCCTTTAAACCAGTAAAAATTAGAACAACCCCAAGCTTGCTCTAGCAGTACAGTTCCATGGCATCTTAAGTTGATCTCAGTCAACTGGGCAGTTAAGTAGATCAGGTGGCAAAGCCAGCCTAAATCTAATCCAAATGGGGGACAACATTTTGGCTAGCTTTGCTCCCTGTATTGGTCCAGTGTCCAGTCTTAAAAGCAGCACTGCCCCTGCAAGGGAGAGAGGAAGGACTCTGTGGCTGGATGCAGGAGTGAAGGTACGGTAACAGCAGTACCAATTTGAAGCAGCTTTCCAAGTCACCCCAATTTGAAACATTTCATCACACCAACTGAAAAAAAGCTGGCAGTGTGTTCCCAACAGCATCTGTGACAGTCTTAAACCATTTTCAAAATGTAAAGCTGACTGATGAGAAAGGCAATGTGGTGTCTAAGTTCATAGTACTCAGAGAAGGGACCTCATGACATAGCCAAGCTTAAATTTAAATTGGTTAGTTCAGGCAGTGACAGCATTTTGTTTTTATCAAGGATTCACCATGGTTTTACAACTCATGCTGAACTCCAGGCCACAATATTAGTAATTCCCCACACTTAGCACTGTGTAAGTAGGCTTATACACCCTGTAGTGTAGAAAGACCCCGTGTGTCTCACAGGACCACCTTCTGCCAGACAGTACAGTAACAGGGCTATGGAATAACAAAGAACCTCCACCTAAGGCTATTTAATGTGTTTTAATGAATAAAATAACATACATATAATAAGAATCTTCAAGCACTGACTCAGCGATGGATTGGTTATATTATGCAAATAACAACTTGCCAGAGTGGTGACTACATTTCCTCATAGCCTGTGCAACCCTGTAAGCACTGAACTAGCACTGTTTATTAGGAGAAATATTCTAAGGCTGACAGCAGTATCTTGAACTAGGCTACAATTTGGCCAATGATCAGGCCAGGAATTAGCTGCCTGTAATCAAAGGATTACATGTTAGCACGTGTAAAATTTTAATGCCATTCACTGAAATTTGCATGATGAAGATAACAATAAAGGCAGAATTAGGAAATTTTGTTTCTGAGCTACGAAGTTTGATGATTATCTAAGGGCAGGTATTTTTTGTTTCATTAAGGTTTTGCTTAGTTTGTGTTGAAATGGGTAACAAAAATCCATATCTAAATCCTACATGAAGTAAATTTTCTTGTGTTGAATCTTTATTTCGCTGTCAATGATAGAGCTGACTGCTGGATCGTACTCACAGAGGCAGGGAAGGAGGACTAAGGCCTCTTCACTCACATCCATGTGTGTCTGTAGCATGTGCCTGTGTGCCTGTGATTTCTCTTGAGCACCTACCTAGGACATAACTAATTTTTCATCTCTGCTTTTCAGTGTGTCAGCCAGAAGAAATTAGTTTATTAGCAAATGTCTTCTGGAGAGAGAAAATAGAAAACATATGGGAAATTATGAATGACCAGTATGCTTGGATATAGTTGGACACACAAAATAAAAGAAATATGTAATATTTGCACTTATCCTTAACTACAGAATGATTCAAAGTCATAGATTACCACTAGAAATAGTAATATTTGTCCTATTATTCATATAGTTGCTGCACAATTGTACCTGGGGTACAAGAAAAACAAGCATTGCATATGGCTACCTTTTAGAAAATATTTGTCTTGGAAGTTGGTGTAGTGAGTGGAATTACTGTCCTACAGAACTAATGCAGGTCAGGAAGACAGATGTCCTTAAATTGATCCAGAAGAAGAGCTTTGCCCAGGAGACACAGAGAAGAGATGAAGGCGATGTGCCCACGCTGGATTAGAGCTGACGCAAATCCATCCTCTCTCAGACTATTCAGATTTGCTGTGCTAAAAGCTCATGGATCTTTAAGAGCTTTAAGGCTACAGCACATATTATGGAGTGCCAAGGTATGCTGCCTGACAGCTTGTGCAGAGACAGCCTGTGCCCTGCTCCATGAGGTGTGTGATAGCCTGTTCCCTCATCAAAGTTTGAGGTTGCACTTGCCACAAGTGAGGCCCAATGTCTATAATCAGGTTTTGCCAGTAGCACTATGAATGAGGAAGAAAACAAAATCACTGTTTAGGCAGTAGGAGCAGTGCCAGCAAAGTGCTCTGGTGCAGACAGCTCTGCTGACAGAAAAGAGCTTTCCTCTGCTTGGCTAACATTGTTTGACAAAGGTGGCGTTGCCCTGCCAACAGAAAGGCTCTTCCTTCTGGAGCAGACTTCATCCCACCAGGAGTTCTCCCATGTCTCCCATCGTGGTCACACTGGCATTGCTATTTCTGCAGAGGCCTCCAAGACAGATGGGCCACAGGGAGACTTCAAGTAAATTTCAAAAGCCAGGCTTCTGCTTGGAACCAGGAGAATTAAGAAAAAACTATGATTCTCAGCACAATCCAGGAGCTGGGGACTGCAAAGGGACATTAAACACCACAAGAGTCCCCATGAAACCACTAAAGTTAGCAATACCAAGTTCCCGCCCAAACCTCTGTGTTGTGGTAAGGTGAAAAAAACGGAAATCCCGCCTTCTCCCTGCTGATGGCTGCTAATTTTTTTGACAAACTGCACCAGATAAACATGAAAGGTTTGGAACATTCTTCTACAAAGAACAAAAAAACCCTCAAGAGATGCGTTAAAAAAAAAAAAAAAAGTAAAAAACAATTAGCCATATACTCATACACAGAAACAGTAACACTTCCTCAGCTTCTTGGAGCTGGTATTTCAGTGAAATGTTTCTTTTCTGATGTGTTTAATTTACCTTCTTTGACTGTGTTCTCTCCATGGCTGTTTGAGTGGTCCGGCAGATCAGAGACCAGAGTGTGATGAGAGTGTGAATGCCTAGCGCTCAGACTCTCCATTTCCGTTGCTGTGTCAGAGCTCCCCCGCCTGGTAAACTTTCCTAGGGCAAAGACAAGAAATGGGTACTTGGTTTACTCATCTGAGAGGTGCTTGGAGGCAAGAGACAGTAGCTGAGGTTAGAAACTGAAGGATTGGAGTCCGCTAAAGTGAAGGCCTTCCAGGGTCCTGTGAAGCAGAACCAAACATTATACTGGGATATCTTGCTCATAAAAACTGAATGTACAAACTCTCTACAAGGCTTTTCCCCATAGCACATATGGATTTAGCTGACACCCACACTTTCACCCACCAGCAGCTTCAGAAAAATAAGATTGGTCGGCACTGAAAGACTCCACTCTTTGGGGAAGGTTACAGGAATTTGGTTTTTTATCCCCTTGTCCAAAAGGAATAGGTATATTAGGGTGGGGAGTGCTAAAGCAGAGGAAGTTCTTCAGGAATACAATAAAATACAAATCAAAAGAACCTACTGGAAGAGGGGGACTGTCTCTGAAGTAGGCGGGATCTGTTGACCACTGGATCTGAGATACATGATTTCACTGAGATGTCAGAAAGAAAGCACCGTAGGTTAAATGAGGACAAGAATCTGGAGCCCCTGAGATAAAAATTTAACAAACTTCTTGAGCTACTGAAGATATGGAAACTAGGATTTGGAAACTAAGTTATTCTTGTACAAATCCCTAGGTGTTCGCATATTAACCATTGACAAAACACATACAAATCTTTAAGAATTCACTTGGCTAAGCTCATTGTCCTGTGTCCCAAAGAGGGGCACATTTACAATGGTGAGCTTAACAAAATATATGACGTTAGGAATACGTCTGTGAAACAAAAAACAGTGCCTAGACACTGTTCAGTGAACTTGGAAGCTTGAAGGAGCCAATATTTAGATTTAAACACTGTATCTTTGCAATATCAAGGCAGTGTAAGCCTTGCTATCTGTGACAATGCCCTATTTATTTTGTATCCAACATTCACTTGAGGAAGACTGTGAATATTTTTTGCCATACTCCTAATAACCATATTGCTGCCTCCAGAGATTTCTCTTTAGAAGAAGAGGATGCAACCATTCCTTGAATCTATTTTAAGCTGCAGTTGTGCAATGCTTGCTAGCACTCAGGGAAAGTGTATTCAAGTGGTACAGACACCTGTATAGGTTACTACAGTTGCTATTATTCCAGCAAAGACGGTAGTTTTCAGAGAAAAAGTGAACTAAAGCATAAGTCATTCAAGGTCTGCTCTCAGCACAGTTACCACTTCTACAAACAGGTGTGTCATGCTGTAAACAGAGCCAAGGACACAAGGTCCCAATAGGATGGATGAAGAAATAAAGAGTCTCTGTTGTTCTCTGAATGTTCAGGTCAGGAATGACACAGAACCTGGAGCAGAGATAACAACATCTCACCTAATATGGTGGTTTGCCATCCTCCTCTGTCGATGCCACGCCGGTCCTCCCCAATTCCAGAGAAACTGCCAAAGGAGAAAGTGCTGCGAGTGGGTGAGACATCCAAATGATCCTCATGGAGGAGAAAGGGCACCCCCATTCTTCGTTGACGCTTCTTCCCAGTATGGTGGAAAGGAATTGACCCTTTGCGCTCACGCTCCCTGTCTTCTTTGCGGCTCTTAAACTGCAGGAGGAAGAGGAGTAGATAAGAGAGCAGGTAGAAACTTTGAGACACACAAACTACCATTTGGGGGAAAAAGATAACACAGATGTGTGGCCCAAGTATAACCTTCCATTCTGAGCTTTTTATTTTGGCCTTTTACCCCGATAGCAACTATCTGCACTGGGACTTAAAGGAACTCAGGATTGCCCTAGGCTTGGATGGATGCCCTTACGTAATTTTATGACATTCTCAGATCATGAGCTAGATTCGTAGAATCCTCAAAACTCTGCTTAGTAACTCAGATAGTTGCAAATCCAGAGCTTCATGAAGTAAAAACATCGGAAGAACTCACTGAATTAACTGGAACTACAGTGACCATCTGCACTTTAAAAATCATCTCTGTTTGAGCACCCTCCCCTCATGCAGTTTCAGGACAGTTATTTGAACGAAGATTTAAGTATTGTGTTTGGAATGTGTATATAAAAACCTATGTAATAGCACGCAGAATCACTTCCAATGAAAAGAGATGTCAGTCTCAAATATGTCATGAATATATAGTCCAAGCAGATCTTCAGCTCCTACTTAGCAGGACACTGAGGTGCTGAACCACAGGTAAAATTAAAGTATGATTTTCTTCCACTCACCTTTTTGAAGATGTTCATCCCCAGGTCTGTGGAGAGATCTGGAACTGCTGGTCTACGCAAGTTGGTCAGTGAAACCTTGGAAAATGCCTCTGTGCTTAGTGATTTTTCTTCCTCATTACATTTCATTGTAAGATCCTGCAGCTCCCAAACGAAGGAAACAAGCACAAGGAGAAACAGAGGATAATCAAATTTTTAAAACAAGAGCTACTTCCAAGAGCTGTCATTGGAGCACTGTAGAGGAAAAGGACCTTCAATTCATTACACAAAACACTATTCACACATATAAAGAAAAACAAATGAACAAGCAAATAAAAATTAGAAACACCCAGAATTATTAACCTTGTCTAACATTTCTGTCACCACAGAAGGAAAGTACAGCACATTGCGCTGCCACAGAAAGCCTCAGGCATTGTTGTCAGTGTGGTCTACTGGCATGGAAGACTGTGTTTTATTCTGTTCTGATTCTAATCCCAGGTATGACTCTGGGTAGCTGACAATCTTCTTGAGGCCTTGGTTTACATTTATGAGCAATCACAATGGCTACCTTTTTTGAAGTGTTTTATTTAAGATCTAAGAGAATATGCCCTTAATAACACATGCCTTTAAATATGTATTTTGGAACTGAACTGCAATAAGCAGCACTGTCCCTTCAAAAGACTTGATGTATAAAAAAAATCTATTTACTTGCTAAAGAAACCTAAAGATTTCGACATCAGTAAGCATCCTTCACTTGTAATAACAGTACTCCAATATATGTCCATCATAGTTCTCATCACAGTTCTTATCTATGAAAGCTGTAGCACAGAATGATGCACAACAGGGAAAATCTTGGGACTAATTTACTCTCATTTCAGTAGAGGGCACTCTACTCCCCTTCTGCACTGAGCAAAATGCACTACAGCTGCCAACTGTAAAGAAAAGCTTTGCTACAAAGGGTGGCATAAGCTCAGCTCCTGGCCATCTGTTCTCATTAAAGATCTGACGCTACTTTTCATGAGATGTTTGTGCAGCTGACCTGACCAAACTCCCTCAGGATAATTTTCTTCTGCCTAAATATCAGCTTGTTTCCAATGGAGATGCTCTTTTCCCTTGTTCCCCCATCAGAAAGGTTCTGTTAAACAACTGGGTCATGTTAAAATAACTTTTTGCTTTCAGTCCAGAGATAGCCATATGCCAACGATCGATGAAGACTCCTGTGGTATAGGAGGTTTATATTCTGCCTAGCCAGACTGCATATTGCAGAGCTAGCCAGTGCTGTAATACACACATGTGCAGTTTTATGCATCTGAAGGTCCAGCAGAAGCCGGTGACAGTCTTTGCAGCTGAAGTTTTAAGCACCAGTTACAGAGTTTGCAGTACTGGGCTACTGGGAACCACACATTCTTCAGAGATTTTTCAGACTAATCAAAGACTACCCTTGAATCCTTCCTATTAATTTTATCATTACAAGAATGAAGAAGACACACGACAGAAAGATTCTTCTTCATGTTTGTTTCCAGTCAAGGTATGCTTTTAAACCTTTTTGCATATATGACTGAAGATTCAAGGAAGGAGTCATATGTAAAATCCAATAGACAGCAAATCAGGATTCGGCTCTAGTTGCTCTCAACAGCAAGGCTAGCAAGTACTCTGTATGGCTTAGTTCTTAGTTTTTACAGCTCTCTGGCCTCTTCTGGCTGGAAAACATAGTACGAATTTACTTCAGATCCATTATCTTTGTCCCTTATTTACTAAAGCGGTGGTTTTTAGGTGGCTTCGTCACCAAAAGGACAGAATAAGGATCAGGGCCTACGGTGATACATGCCATACAAACACACAGAAAGACACAGTCCCAGTTCTGAAATCTGCTTGGGGTAGGTATCAAGCAAACAACACTAGAAGCAAATTGCAGAATCACCTTAAATCTACAGTGTGGCATATGATGTATTTTAATGAATCAAGCTAGCACTCCTGTTGAAGTCTGACGTGGCTATTCTGTGCAGTATACTATGAGACAATTATGATATATGCATAAGATGGATAAGAAAGCAAAATAGTTTGGGGGCTGCTACTCTAGATTTTGTTGTTTCTGTTTTCTATAGCTTTCCTTCTGCATGACTCTATGGCTACCAGCTCATTAGTACTTCTCTCAACTCTTAAGATATTTCACTTGAGACTCTTGGCTTTATATTAGCATTGCAGTGAGCACAACTGCATTGGTCTTATGCTTCATTTAAGCTTTGGCTCTTTGCCCCTGCAATGTTAGTGCAAGACTGTAGAGGTTTGTGAGCCTTCATTTCCTAGACCTGTCCTTATCCTGAATTCACTGCTTACAGGTGAAGTGCAGGTTTCCTTTCTCACATGTTACCAGGTCTGAAATATCTTTAGACTAAAGTCACATTCTAGAGAAAGCTACTATTAATTGTATTCACACACAACCCAATACCCTTTTCCTATGCAACAAAGAGTGCTGGCATGCTGCATCAAATTTTTTTCTACTTTGCTGTTCAGATTACTAGGCAGTACATGAAGGCTGTTTCCCACATTCTCTCAATCCCCACTGATTTAGCCCAAGCTTATATCGGAAATGTGATTTCAGGTACACAGAAACCAACAAGAAGCGTGAGTTTTGATGAGGCTTAGGGAGATGCAGGAAGTTACCCTGAAAAACTGCAGAACAATAGAAAGAACGTGGATTTACCAGAAAAATCTACTGGTCCCTGACGTGCTTTGCAGGCAGCTGTTTTTGTCTCTAAACAGTTTTTGCCTACCACCTTAAACCTATCCTGCTGAAACACAGAATGCAGATATTCTTCAGAAGTTATTGATCAATCTTTAAGCAGAAATAATGACATCACGTTAGGAATTTAAGGTCTAGACCAGGCTTTAAGCATATCCCCGTGTCAGATGATCTTGTGAAGTCTCAGCATACAACCCCCTGTGCTGACAGAAAGAAATGACAAATCTTAGCCCTCTGGAGGTGTCACGCTCTCCTCTGACTGGCAGAGAGCCTTGAGTGATGAGACTCTGAATTTAGAAACAGCAGTTAAATCCCTACAGTTGGCTGGGATGAAACAGGGCCTAGGTGTCTCTGCACTGCAGATTTCAGTCCTCAGAGTTGTAAAGAAGGAGGGCATGAGCTGAAACTTTTGCTGCATGGAAGACCATTTCACCTCCTCCATCACAGCTGTTCTGTATAACAAATTGGAAACCTTTTTAAACAGGATTCCAATTTGATGAAGTACAGTAAAAACACACAGGACTGACACAGAAGTTACCAAAAGCAATCAAACCTAGCCCTAAAGGGAAGAATGCCCTGGACAGAGCCCTCACATTAACAGCTAGAAAGTACCCAGTGGAATCGCCAAATGGATTTAACAGAAAAATGTTAGTGAAGTGCAACTGAATAACGGAATCTTCTGCAAGAGAAACAGCCTGGAAAAGCAATAAATAGCCAAGTATGTGAGAGGAGGGAAGTGCTTCACAGTGTATAGAGAATAACCAGCACAATACTAGTGCAAACAGTGCCTACAGAAGACAAACCCATTCATGCTGCCACTGTGCTGAAAACCACAAAGTGCACCCCCTGTTGTACTAGTAGTTAAACTTGCTAATGTGCAAAACAACCGAGTAGTTATGAGTAAGGGCAATGGGACAGTGTACGTGTAGAAACAGTGAAACACATCAACAGCAATATCTTCCAATTCTCCCTCCAGGAAATAACGTAGAGGAGGATTTTCTGTACATGCACAGCAATCCTATAAAATCCTCATGCAAAGGTAGATTAAGACTGAATAGTCATTCATATCACCTGGCCTTTACGGAGCTATGTCAAGCTTTTACAGGGATGAAATAGGCAACATTTCATAGAAATGACACTGAAGTATAATAAGGTTTAAATAATAATGCTGCTGCTGAGCCCTTAAACCCACAAGTAACCACCAGACCTCATAAAAATCACAAGAATGGCTATAAAATCCTGAGATTTAAAAATAACAGTATTAGTATTTACACTGTTTATGTTTGTCTTCTGGCTTACGAGCATCTGGACTGTAGAGGAGAAAAGATATTTCACTCTTCTCCCTTATAAAATGACAAGTTAAAAACTGCCAGAGTTCTACAATACTGAAAGCAAGGATTTTAAGAAAAAACACCAAAAATTCTGAGACTTATGACTCAAAAAATACATTTCACACCAACATTAACAGAAGATAGAGCCTTTTATTCGAGGTGTGTCATAAAATTGGATGGCAAAAATAGATGTATTAAATTTTGTTAAGCAGTTCCATCAACTCAGTAAATCAGAATTTGCTGTTAAAAGCCCACGTGACAGGAAAAGAGAATAACCTCAAAGTAGCACAAATCAACAAGGAGATTAACTGAAACTGCAGCAGTATCCCTTTTTCTCTCTGAAACAACAGTGAGCTATCCAAAATAAAAAACATGTAAGCTCTAACACAAGGATCTTTACTTCACCAAGGTCAGGAGTCTGGGGGTTCCTTTTCCAGCAAAACAGGGAGCAAGTCCTGACACCTGTTAGGGCAGTTTCTCTACTGAGGTTTTGTTGGCAAATATAAAAGTTACGCAACAAGAATAACAGCATGAGAAGAGGCAACAACATGGCTAGCTTTTGCTCACTGCCACTGTTTTCAAAGTCTACTCCAATACTTTAGCCCAAGTGTTTGCCTGCAGTGCTGTACCAAGTGCAATTCCTTTTCTCTCCTTTGAGAGGTTACACCAAAGAAGCTCAGTGAGTCCTGAGCATTACGCCACAAAGCAAAGGCAATCTGATTTCTTCTGACAACTACATCAGTATATTCTCACATTAAAAACTAATGTTATCCCAGTTCACCCTAAATTAATTATTCCAAATGAACCCTCAAGCTTTCAACAGTCACCAGCTCTGAATCTCTGCATCAGATTCTGCCTCCAAAGCCTCATTCTCAGAGCTCTTTCTGAATCAATGCACATATCCCACCTCCGGGCAGTTTAATCAACACCAAAGCTGTGCTTTTCACTAGTTGTCCAGCCATCACTTCCCAGCATCACCGCAACAGTTGCTGTTTTTTTACTGATGGCAACTGCTTACCTGAGTTTTGTGAGTATTCACCAGAGAGGGTGCAGCAGCCACCATGGAGCTGCTCCGAGGTCTTGGTAAAGGGGTGATCTCAGGCTCAGGTGGTTTCTCTGGCTTTTCCTGTAGCATATGCCTCAGCCTCTGCAGGTAGTACATTAGAGACCACTGCGTGCCTTCCTCGGACCAATGGGGCTGCAGCAAGCAGCGCAGCACCGCCACATCGAAGTATGTAGCATAGCGAGACTTGTGGCATGGTGGGATCACCAAGGACACCCTGTTCCAAAAAGCAGGAGTACAAATGTTACTCATCAAGCTCCTTAGCCCTTCTTAGATACTCAGTTCTCTGAATAAAGAACCACTTAACAATGATCTGTCAGGTTCCTAGGTTCGACCGTTCTTAAGGGGTCACTCTCGATACCACAGAGTTTTCTTTGCTAACTGGAAACCAGTTCTGTCATAGCATACATGCTGGTCCATCCGAAGACCCAAGTGCTCTACAAAGAGGCCTAAAATTTAGCCACTAATCAAGAGCTGTAAGCCATTCTCATTCTCCTGCCATCTGCAGGAATCACCAGGATGTGCATACAGCTGTGCCTGCTTGAGCTTTCAGGGACATACACCACTGACCCTTTGGGACTAAGGCCCTGACTGAGGAAAGCATTACTGAAGACACATAAGCGGATATTTAGCTTTCAGCTCCCCAGAGGACTCAAGTATCTGCTTTATTAAGTGTTTTCTTGGAGAGGGCTGCTTTCTTAAACTGTGGTCTGAAGATAAGCCTCCAGCACCTGCACTAACTGAACAATTTGTTCAGCTGGAAACAGACAACACTTGAGGACCTGCTGTTCAGATACTAGTAATACATATTTACTAATGGTCTGCATTTGTACACATCAGGCCTGCCTTAAGAAGAAGCAGGCAGGACAGTGAAGTTAGTTAACCCTTTAAGCCAATTAAATGATTCCTATACAAGTAAAAGTTACTGTTATGGACACTCTTTGCCAAGGTGTGGTAGAAAAAAGGACCGTTTTTAGCCTTAATTATACTTTTCCTGCCTTTCAGGTGCTGTCACTTCCTTATGGGCTTTAGTAAAGAATTTCCTGCGTATTGCAGAATTCAGTGAATGCAAAAGCAAGATGTCTGTAGTCAGGCTCAGAAATGACACTCCAGAGATTTCAGATTTAAATGGGATCATATCTGTTTTCAGAGTCAATCTTACTACAGTAAAATGCCCCAGCTTTTTAATTATTTATTTTTCATACCACTTCTTTCCCAGCAGAGTACAACTGGCCTGATCTATCCTCTGTAGAGTCACTACCTGTTCGGATACAATCTAACAGATGAGCAGCAGTAAAAGAGTTGGAAGAATGAGAATCATGGCAAAAGGAGGTGTGAAATGCTTGGGGTGGGGCAGGGACTCTAAAGATCTATTTTTTTTTGCCTGCCAAAGTACACAATTTGAATGTTTCCACTTTGTGTGTTAGAAACACACCTCTGAGAACTGAGTACTTCTGATATTGTATTGTCAGGCATTTGGGAGTCATTACAAGAACGTCAGGTATTTATTTATTTTTTAACGCCATTTATATTATCAACTCTGCTAAACAACATGCAACCAGCATTGGCAGGACACCCCCATCTCCAGCTAGGTATCTCCAGGTTCTGAACAGAGGCATCCAAGGCCACAGCCCAGCAAAGCATTAGGCAACAAGTGGCAATACTGACTGACCAGCAGAACCTCTAAGTGGTTAAAGTGCTTTGCTGGATGGCTGCCCCATGCATCCAAGGCAGACATAGGACTGCCAAAAGAGAAAGAAGTATGTAGTGAATGTTGACACCACCTGAAATCACGTGAACCCTGCTGCATGTTACACACTTGGAAACAGGGCCAGGTGGCAGGGCTGGGCTTGAAACATTGTGTGCATCTAGAACTCAAAAGTGAAGGAGCTGGTTTGCTGCCAGCCCCACAGGCCACTGCTGAAGGCACTTGGTGACTGTAGACCAGCCTGTCTGCATCAGCATATGTCACTATATGCAATCTATAGATTCAAAGTTTCTCCCCTAGTGCTGTATTCAAAGTAAAAATGTTACAAGTTTGATGACTTTAAAATGAGTTGTTGTAAAAACCTCAAAACCTGAATTATGAAGGAGAAAACAATGATAAATGGAAATATGCTATAAAGTTTTCCCCATAAACCTGATGCAAAGGCTGTTTTTGTCACAGTCAAGATTGTGTCACATAGATGCAGCCTGCAAGAAACTGTAAGGATAGCTGGGATACTCAAAGCATCCCAGCAAAGGAAATAAAGGTCATAACCTCAGTAGCAAAAAACAAAAAGGATGATGCACTGCTCCCTGGTCACTTTGCAGGACCCAGATCAGTGTCTGAGTCTAAGCAGTCTTTCATGCTCCCCTGTATGTGGCACACGCAAACCTGAGGCACAACACAGTCTGGAGCAAGGTATCTTCCCCTTATGAAATATTTGTCACTGAAGTCCTTCCTGCATAGTCTGTTTCCCAGGCAGTGTGTTCAAGGCAGCAGCTGGACAAGGGGCTGTAGCTTTATTTGCTTCAGTGATAAACTGCATCATCTGTAAATGAAGAATATCACTGAGTGGAGCAGGGACAATTAGTCAGGATCAGAGGAACAAGCCATTTGCTCAAGAAGCGTCTGAGGAACCAGAAATTAAACTCTGTACTTCATTTAGAAGGAAATCTAGTGCTCATATAATCAGCTCTTGTTTGCCTGTGACTGCAGGGAGAGTGGAAAGGCAGCCTTCCTTCAACCCCAGGCCAAGGACAAAGGAATACTGCGGCTGTTGGTAAGTAGAGTAAACAACATTTGTTCCCCAGTTGTCTGTTGCTTGGCAACCAAAACTCCCTGTACAGTTTTAAATGATCAATGAGTCCTGCAAATGAGGAGGCATAATGATGCTCTCTTCAAAGCCTGTCTGAAGCTTCATCCCCATAGCAACCACCAGACCCAGCTGACAAATTGATCATCTGATTCTGTCTTCTTAAAAGGCTGCTTATTTTTTTATGGCTGTGCACTCTCTGAGCAGTAGTGTTCACACACAGAAAGGCAGTTCAGTCCCCAACTTCAGTTTTACTGGCTCACATTAATACAAATTAAATAAAGACCCAGAACTGACAGCAGGCCTGATACACAATCCCAAGGGAAGCCTCCTGATGCAATCAGAGCCTTAAAGAATAGCTTTGCCCTTTCCACCACTGAAGGAGTGCACCAAACCTCTTTTTGAGAAATCAGAGCCATTCCTAGATTATATCCAGAAACCCACTCCATCCCACATTTCTTCTGTTACTGCAATGAAGCAATTTCTTAAAACACTGCAGTGTTTTGGATATGACATTTCCCAAAAGAGATAAGCAACAGGAGCAAAATTTTCAGGAGGAGTTTCAGTGTCACTCCTAAATCCAGAGAGACCTAAAAATATAGATAGGCTCCCCTCCCTCTCCACCCTCTGAAATCACTCACCAGCTTCATTTACTTTATGGCACTACCCAGTGTCCAGCACTACTGAAAATCTGGTTCTATCTTTATCTGCCCCGATCTATAATAAAATAAGTTAATTTATCAGTGCCATGCTGGAAAACCATGGCCTGAGCTCTGCAGGGCAAGCTGGGAGGATGTTTGCGTGGTTGCACTGCTTTGTTAGCCTGTTCCTTTGGGGCAGTAGTCTAAAGCAAGGTAAGAAGCTGGATGCAGAGATGGCCTAATGAAGGCAATGGAGACAGGCTTGCAAAAATCCTTTGCTAAAGGGAAAGAAAATTTGATCAGAAGGAAGCCAGAAAAGATACCAGTTGCCTGAGGCTGAATCCAGCTAAGGAGGGTTGAATCAGCAGGTTATTTGTTAGTGTCGTTAATGATAAGAAACCAATATATTAGAAAAGACCAAAGAAACTGTCCCAACCAGCCACCTACAGATTTCTCCAGTGAAAGTGGCATTAAATATCAAGTGTCACCACCTTGTTCATCACCCAGAACTGAGATTTGTTGAATTAAGAATTTGAGATAAACATCCAGCACCCTTGGCATGCACAGACAACAGCAGAATCAAGAGAAAGGACTTCTGTGACTTCCACCATTGAGTCACACCAGCCTAACCTTCTGCTGAAGGGGTTTGTACCTGGGATGTGCGGTGCCTCTCTCCTGAGAGGTTTGGGATGATACACTTCCATCCAAGGAATTTCCACGATGACATGCTGAAACAGTAGCCTTTGGAGGTACAGAATCTGGCTGGGATGTCTCACAGACCACCTGTAGTCCCTTTGGACAGTTTTAATAAAAGGAAATAGGTATATAAACATATTTATCTCTCCCATATTAAGTTTTCTTACTGCAATTTGTGCTTAGACACGACTATTACTTATACCATAATACCACGGTAATACCATGGAGAAACTGATCAAGCCTGGGGCTTTTCAGTACTAAGTGTTGTACATGCAAAGGATAAGACAGGGCTCTTGCCCAGGGAAATGCGCAAGATCCGACTTCACCCTATGAGACAGGATAAGGCCAAGGAGATCCTGACAGCTATACTCAATACCCTTCAGTTCCACTGTAGACAAGGTTGGGAGCCTTTGGAATAACGTGAAGAATTGTAATTTCTGGAGATGGAATACTTTAAGGTGGTAACCGCACCTGTTTCAATATTAATTTCCCCTTTCCCTCAGCTCCTTATTCAAGCTTGTCTAACCTTAGCATAGAGTTTACCTCAGTATGTCCACTGTCCAGATTAGGGGATTCGCAAGTCACGCTCTCATTGTTGGTGGGAGAACTTCTCTTAGCTGAGAAAATAAGTCAAAGGAGGACATTTCAGGAATCACATCTAATATTAAAATATACCACTGAAGGGGTAAACCAGAAAAAAAAAAAAAAAAAAAAACACAAAGCAACATCTCTCTGCTGCAGACTTCCTAGGCGTTAGCCACAGCCATAAAAAGGAAAAAGGACAGTTTTAATTTTTGCACAATTCTTTTAACTGTGTTGTCAACAACATTGTCTACTGAAAAATTTCTATTTCCTTAAAATTCAATTTAAATATAAATTTTATTCTAAATCCATCTGGTATTAAATTGTGTGTTCCTGTGCTTACTACTGCCTTTTATGTTGTAGCTCTTCCTCCCCCTATTTTAACATATATTCAGCTCCTTTTCTAGGTTACATCTCTCACTGTATTGTGATTTCCAATTTGACAAATGCCTTCATCACAGGAAACACACAAATGTCACACAAAGTTTGATCAGCAATGCTGTAGAAGAACAAAGGCACCACAAAGATTAGGATGACAATTCTTGAAATCTGGTCACATCACAAGTTATTCAGATACAACTTAGTATCAGACTGACTCCAAACGAAACATTGCAAAGCTTCCTCAGTATGATTTTTTTAATTCCATGTTTGAAGGAAAATTTACATGAATTTAACTTTTTTGTCCCAATTTGAGATAACAATGTTAAACTAGCAGAATCTTCCTTGATATACAGGACCTCATTCCAATTTCTATATCCATTCTGCTGAAAATGTTTTCAAAACATAACAAAAGTATTTTAATTTCAGACTTTACTCCTGAAGTTATTCTTTAGGGATTTTCTGACCACACACCACATCTATGGAAGAAATTCCTACAATCAGATAAAACTTAGGACTAATTCCTTTTGTTAGTTCCAGGGCTGAAATCTTACTTTTTATTTCCAGAAGCTGAAGCAGAGGGAGGAAGAGCTAGATGTCAAAGATGGTTTTAAATAATCTGAAAGGCTTGAATCTTTTGAATTCTGGACTGTCCCAGAGGCCTACATAACAGGCCTCAGAGCCTTCAGAACAAAATATGGCATCCAAAATGACTCGCATCAGAAAAATCTGATTTAGCGAACTACATTTTCACTAGTGTGAAAATTACAGTTCTGTGCTTTTGAGAACAAGCAAGCAATGCTACAGCAACATACCCAGCACACTATCAATTCACCACTTTGTAGGAATTATTGTCTATAATTAGAAAAACTATTGTCTAAAAATGTAGAAGAGGGGTTTTATAACTAGGCCAGACACAAAGATTTGGAAGCCTAAGCACCCAGCTCCAGTCTCATCATGGCTGAAGGTATGCTAAAGTGAATTCACAACCTAAGCCTTCTTTCGAGCCTCTTGAAACTACTTTGTTTCATTTCATAATGATGAAATTCACATTTTAGATAGGAGGAGAACCTACACTGTCAACTGTGTGCTCTTCACTGTTAATTTTTGTCCAGTGCCAATCTGGAAAAGCCTTTCCCACCTGTGTCAGGCAGCTGCTAGACACTGCCTTTGCCCTTCTTAGCAACTAAAGAAGATACGGTGAAACAGACATATGAGCCTGACAGGAAATGGTAACTCTACTGGAGAGTTTCTCATTTCCTATTTGTGATTTCTCTCTCCTCTCCTAATTAGTTATTATGCAAATATGGATTGACTCTGAGGGGGAAACAACCTTAAACTACTCTCAAAGGTTGGACTAGTTCCTGCAGGATTAACATATTCCTTCAAATAGTGTGGCTACAGAACGTAAGGCAGCATCAGGCAAGCAAAGGAAAGGTTTATGCCTCTTTGGAGCTACAACAGCCCAGCAAAGTCACAGACCTGTAACAATGTTCCTGATCGGTTTTACAAGGGCGTTGAAGGCTGAAACTTCAGGCTGCCTGTGTTCCCACATAGGCTGCCAAATAACAAGGCCGCTAGCCAACCGAAATGTCAGGTCAGACTCCTAGAAAGACAAACAGAGGCTGTATCACACAAGCTCATACAAAATAATGCCTTTTGCCAGTCTAAAAAGATGGTCATTGATGCACAGATCTTACAAGAAATAAGTGATACCATGTGCAGTTCTGTGGTAAGGATATGCTAACTCAAGGGCCATAGACACCACTCAGCAGATGTATTAATACATTTCAAGTATGGCTATTAAAAAATAATAGGGTAATCTCAATACAAAAATATACAAGAGGCTTTTTCCAAATGAAATTTCTATACTAATTAATGAATCTCATTTTTTTCCAGGACATTAAGCTGTAAAAGAAAAGTCCATTTCTGTGTCAGAAAGCATCCCTTATGACTATATATAACCATTTCACGTTTAGTGTTCAATCTCAACCATAGGATTTAAACTCTGAGATTTGAACTTCTTGCCCCAAAAGAAGGAGAATACTAAATATTAAAACATTACTTAGAAATTGAGGAAATATGAAATGTAACAAATTACCGTAAAATAGCAGTATATAATAATGTTATTATTATTAGCTCTGTTAGTACCTGAGCTATGTCAGTACAGAGACATTGGGACTAGTTACACTTGTGCCATCATTGTTTTACATATGCAAGTAGCTGAAATCATGTAAATTAGTACACAAGCAAATCTTAGCAGGATCAAGTTGCAGGTATGCACGCACTTGACTGAAGGTTAGATGTACATTAGGAGACACTGATTTTGGTATAGTCCAGCTACCCCCATAAGGTAAGTAAACATGATAATAGCAGTTTTGGCAGCATAATTATAGCTGCACCACCATCTCCTGTTGACGTAGCTCCACATGCTTCAGCAGTTGAAATCAATGATGCAGACAGAGCTAAAGGAATGGCAGGAGCTGACTGGTTGTGGCTCTCCAGCCCTTTTATTCCCTACTCCTTCTTAGTGCCGTCTCAGCATAATGAGCTCACAAGCCTTGTTATAAACTAATCTTGTTTTTAAGTACTATTTTCACTAAGGAGCAACTTGCAAGGCTTTTGGAAGTGGCCGCAGTAACACGTGTTGCGTTATTACTTTGCGTTGCTAGCTTTTGGTGACATGCCAACACCTTCATCTACAGTTGTTAAGTTACAGGATTACATGCATCCACCTCACCCTCTGAAAGCCTCATTTAAAAACACATTGATAAACACATAAACCCTCTCAGTCGCTAGGCATTCCATCATTCAGGTCTGTCTACGCAAACATGTATCATCTTCCTTGAGCACATGCATTACTTTGGTTATTTGATCAGATAGTATTCTTCCCTTGAGACCCCTACCTCTGAAATACAGAGGGGACAAGGCTGACTTAGTGAGCCAGTCACATGCCTCATTTACCTCACCTTTTCTGAGATTTGCTTTGATGACAGAAACATGCATGTTTTCATGGGCTTTTTAATGTTCACCACTACAGAGAACTCAGAGTTTCAAGGTAAGCCTGAGTTATTAACTCCCTCTTCTAAACAGCAAACTACATCCTAGAAAGATTAACATAAAAAAAATTGGAAACCTAATCTCTAATAGGCATGATGATCTATCTCCAGTTTCATTTAATTTATTCAAAGGGCAGCCCACATTTATTTGTGTAGCACTGGGAAGAACTCAGCATTTCTTCCTGTCATGTCCCAGTAGCTTACAGAGAAAACATGGAATTAGTAAACAAGCATGAAAAATTTGGCCTAAATAAACTGAGCAATACAGTAGAAGAACTCAGTAGCAAAAGTAGGGAAAAGATCTAGCTCTCCAGAACTGCTTTCACCTGCCTTAACCAAAATATTATCATTTTTTTCCTGTACTTTCTTATCTTCTTCAACTGCTTCAGCATTCAAGGTAGGATTAGAACAGATAACAGCCTCCATCACTTCATGACTTTATAGACCTTTTCCAAGCATCTACTCTCACAAACCAATTTCTCTTCCGAGGCCTAGCTGGAAACATAAAGGCTGAATGGCAGCCTTCCAGAGAGACTAAGGACAAGACGCAGGATTCAGAGCATGCAGAAAATATCTCTTCATCACGCCACTCTGCAAAGTTGATGCACTCAGCATAAAACCATCAGACAGGAAGCCTGCAGCCTGCTTCTAACTTCAGAACAAAGGAATGCTCCATTGCGTTTGCCACTGATGTGCTTGTACCACTATCATGCATTCCTGGTAATTAGATCAAGATGATTAGTAATGACAACTACAAATCCCACAGTGGAATCCCTGAAAATCTAGCAAGGCCCTTCTGAGCAATGGCTGAGAATCACTGGAGCAAACTAAAGCCTGCAATCCTTTTTGCAGGTTCCAGGGTCCCAAAGACTTCACAAGGGGGACAGATCTTTGACATTCCTAAAGGCTGAAAATGGTTCACTTCAGATTTATTTGCCTTTGTGTCTGCCTGATGCTGTGGCGATTGTTCATTTCGCTGGAAGTATTTCTTCCTGATGGCAGTGGTATTCTGCCAGCTTGTTAAAACACTTCCAGTGGTCACCTAGTAAGCACTGTAGTCTGAATTAATTAACAATCACAAAGGCAGAATAATTCTTTTCATGCTCAGAGCTGTCTCCACACAAGTACCCCATCAGTGCTCCACTTACTTTAATCCTGTGGACAAGGGGAGCAAAGAGGAACACAAAGAGCTCCACTGTGGCCATGGAGTTCTGGAAGAACTTCCTTCTGTTATTCTCCTCCTCATCATTCGTGGCGCTGGGCCGGGGATGTCCTGGTGATCCTTGGTTTTCAGCCTGGTGGATAAAGGCACTGCTGCTCCCTCCCCAACTAGAGCCTCTGTCTCCTCCAAATCGGTCATTGCTGCAGTCCTGGGGAGCCTCCAGCAGCATCCAGTGAAGAGTGTGAAGAAGCTTTGTTTCAGCTACTCCAAGCTTATCCTGATGTCCTAGATGGAAAAATGCATTAGAGCATCTCACAGGGTTTCCATTAATGGTACTGTTGAGACTTTCAGAGCCACACAGGAAACCGAGCATTCAATTTCCTGATAAGCATTTGAAAATTAAAATTCTACCATTAAAAGTATGTTTGAAACCTCATGATTCACAAATCTCTATTTACTTCACAGAATTTGCACTTCAGTCTCTGAAATGTCAGTTACAGGGTAACTGAATGCACAGACATCAAGTGCTCCTAAAAGATGTCAGCTCACAGTCTTGTCTGTTTGACTCTATTGAATAAGACAAAATGCAAGCTGCTCAAGCTGTGTCCTGTTAATGTTCCCTACTGGCATGTCTCATGAAGTAAATTCCTGATGAAATCACCGCTAAAATAAGAGACTAGTAAAGGAAGCTAGGTTTGGACCTGGTCCTATCCTTCTTATCTGATGCAAATCATACCCATTGGTCTGAATAAAAAGAAGAAAACAACCCTTGAAGATATTAAAAGTACCTGCTGCAACTGGCCACTGCAGCATGCCTTGAAAGAAATATGCATTCCTTCACGGAGCCCATGCCTGTTGCGTGGTAAGACTTTTGCTAAAGCTAGTTCTGTTATCTCTGGAAAATAACTAACAAAGTATTATGGAACTACTTCAACTCTTCAGCTCATCAGACCATTAACTTCACTGGGGAATCTCTCAAAGGTTGTCCTACTATAAATGAGAACAGATCAAGAAAGGCAATCCACAGGATAAACTGATTGGGATTCTAGGACTTAAAATATTTTGGCACCCTGAGCATCAACCTGTCATATTTTGACTGATAACTTCAGCAATGGAAAAACAAACTCATGTGAGCACTAACCTAGCTTGTTTCGGTTGGAGAGCAATGTTGCGGTGCAGTGCAGCACATGTGGGAGCGCAGCTTGGACAAGTTCCCAGCGAGAAATGCTCTGGATGGCTTCAGAGAGAGCTGGAGAAAGGCCATGCAACTTGTTCTCTACTAAAACTCTTTCAAAAGACTAAAAGTAAGAACAGAGAAAAAAAAAACCACACTGTAAATCTATTTCTGCATGTACCTTCCCGTACACAGAGCATTCTCTTTAAAAAACCTGTAATCTGTAATTTTTCATTATATAACTAAAACACACCTTATAATATTTTTTCCTGAAATACACAGACCGCAGCTAAAGCTCACCAGGCATATGGACATATTTGGCTAAGAAATTAATGGTTCACTAAATAAATTTTCTGTAACTAAAAAGAATTAAAGCAAGTATCATGTGTATATTAGTAAATGATGACATCAAGCCAGACTTACAGTTGTGCTGGGTATTAATGTGGCAGGACAGTAATCCTGCTGGAAGTCACAGGAGCTAATGAAGCCTGTATTTGTGAACCTGAGAGCTGGATATTCTTCTCACACACACGCGTTCTTTCAGTTTAGTGTAACATAAAAGCGCAACCCTTTAAAGGTATATGGGCCTTAGGAAATGTTTTCACACCCTGCCACAAAAAAATAATCAGTGTATAAATTTTTTTGTTGAGCTATGATGTAATGGTTTTGTGAACACAAAGAAAATAGCTGATGGCTGCAGCAAGTTCATTATATCCACCTCAAGCAACAAAAAATAAGACTATCTGCCTTTGAAATTCCTAAGGAAGTTCCTTACTGCTAGTTGCTCCAACCATTACAATAAGTTCTTCCTCTGACCAGATACAAAGATCTCACCACCAGTCACAAAAGCAGTTATATTCCTTCATCAAAGTTCCTAAAGCAGACACATACATTACTGACATACTGCATGTCCTTGCATATACCAGCTCAGCCTCCTCGATACCTATTTGCTCACAAGCAGTTTTTACCAATTTTATCAAGCTCGGGACAAACAAGTAACTGTTGGCATTCATGACCTAACAGATGCTTCAAATGCCCACACTGTAGATTCATAAAGCTTATCCTTCAACACCAGCCATACTTGTAAATTTGAGGGGGTAATAAGAATAGAGTTAACTACAAGCATCCCCGTAACAGCTCTGCTCTGGCCAGCGTGGAAGCAGAGAAATGCACATCTACCTGTACTTACAACCTAAGACAGAAACTCCCCAATAGCACCAGGCATTGACAAAGAGAAGGGGAGATGGACTGTATGACTTACACAGATATTTTTTTGGGGTATTCAGAACTAAGTGTGTTTATAAAGGACTAAACCTGTAGCAACACAGATTGAACCTGAGGAAATACTGGCAATGAACATCAGACCTACCAACAGACATAAGTGTGTACAAAGTCACACTGCCTACCTACTAGAAACACCAGATTCAGGCCAGAAAACTCAACAGACTTCAGAGCAATGGCTGAAATTGGAGGGCATTAGTTGTAATACATGGACAAAAATGTTGGCTTTCTAGGGTTAGATAAAAATAATGTGCCATGGATTAGGTTGTCAGCAGTGTGCATTTCTTGGCACTAGGATCAGATAACATGTCTACCAGGGGAAGGCTGCGTCAAATCACACAGCAGTCTGCTGGGGGCCTTACTGTCTACAAGGGGAAACAGTCTCCTGTCATTCATTCCTATCAGTTCAGGAATGGGGTGAACACAAAGGGATGGCCAATGCTTGGAAAGCCTTGGCAGGCAAGGGAGGGAAGAACGCATAAAATCTGAGTGTTCTGCTCCATTCAGGAGCTACAAAGCCATCAAACAATAGTAGCAGGCCAGAGCATATTAGTATAAAGCAACAGAGGTCTAGAACAACTATCCCAGACAAGGTTACCTTAAAGGGAGGAACAAAGTAGCAAAGTATCCCCAGAAGCCACAGAAGAGGTGTAGTGTTAGTGCATGGTTACAAACAACACAAAGTCTGAAAGAGCCAGTGAAAGACGAGGTTTTACTTATTTTTGTCAAGAAGGTGCCACTTCTTATTTGTTGCTCCAAGCATACGCTCCCACCTCTACTCATGCATCAGCTCTGGAGCTCACTTCAGCCTTCATTTAGCCAAGTCAAGCCTCTACACAAGCCACAATGAAGCCCAGTAGCAGGTAAGTAGTCTCTACCAGGTTAGTGAGCTGAATTAGCTCACTAAAAGGCCTGCCAAGCACCAGTGCTGACCTAGACTTACCAAAACAAATTCTGTTCTTACCTCCAGTAAAAAAGCCAAGCCGTAAGCTGACACTTCAGTACAGCAACAAAGCTATTCAGTTTACAGAGCAAGGGAAGGGAAAAAAATCACTGTGAGCAGCAACACTATTCTGAGGTGTGATGGAAGACACATTGTTGCTCTCTGGACTTCCAGTCGAGGTCTCCTTCTAAGGTACTTCAATGGCATCAGGGAGAAAGCCCTCCAACAACTGCCATCTAGAAGCTCTGGCCCACATGCCACATACTTTGGAAACTCAAAAGAAAGCTAAGGAGTTTGCAATTATGTCTTTAAATTAGACGTGTCATTAACCCCAATATTTGGGACTTCTGAGCCACATGAAGCTTTTCCTATGTGGTTAGCCACCAGATTCCTCTGTTCTATCCTGGCCTGAGCAGAAAACTAAATATATGTGTGTCATAACAAAAGATTAGCTTCCAAAACAGCATATGCGATCGCCAGCACCTGAGACAGAAGTACTGCATGTTACCAGAAAAACACTAACACAAAGGCTACTGTATGAAAACCACCAAGCATCCCTGTGTGCTGTGGGCGCTGGCTGGTACACAACTGCCACTGTGCATGTACTGTCAGCATGGGACCTAGGTGGTATCAACCCCCACACTGACAACTGTCACAAGCATCCCCAAACCAACATGCAGATCTTTGGACAGGTGTCCCAAGGGATGTGCCTGGAGTTCCCCAGAAAGGTCCAGCTCACAGCAGCTTCTGCCTACACCAGATATTGAAGATGCAAAGCCCTGGGTTAGCATTTGCTCCTGTAAGGCCTCCTTTTTGGTCTGCTATGGCTCTACGCTAACTTTCAGGACCTGCTACAGAAAATACACAGACATTAAGCTGAAAGACCTAATTTTCACCCCACATGAACTAAGCAACTGCTGCTCCAGCTGAGAGGAGCTACATGCTTCAACGAGAATGCTGAATGTCTGAGGTAGGTTCCCTGTAAGTCATTCTGAAGAGAGATATTGTCATGCTGTGGATATGTCTGGAGCCGCAGTCTCAGGGCTGATGCTTCGCTAAGAAAAGTTACTTACTTATAGCAGGCTTGTCTGTGCCTGCAACACCCCACGTGCCAGAGGAGGACAAAGCACATCTGCCAAGGCGGCAGTGAGGAAAGTCAGCATTATGCCTTGGCTGGAGAAAGGGCAGCCCCTTTCAGCAGAGTTCTGTGTGTGTGTGTTCAGCTCCCTCAGGGCCACTTACACAAACATTTTTCCTTTTAGCCTGATGATGCCATCTGTTCTCACAGGGAGTGGCAGTCAGCCTTGTCTGGCTGCCATCCCACTGCTGCTGTTCTCCTTTTACTTTCTTCTCTACCAAGAATCAAAGCGGCTGTCAAATACCTTGTGACTAAGGTCAGCCTGTGTGTCACTTTGCTGATGGAAAGGGAACAGGTAGCTGCCTGAAGAAGCCTAGACAAGCAATACAAGACAGAGCAGATTCTGGATGGGCTCTGCCATGGTTTCCTATACAGCTTTGCTCAAGACGCATGAACCTCCCCTGCTCTAAATCCAGGGGAGCTGTACCTGCAGCAAATGGCACGAAGCAGCAAGGGCTCAGCCAGGCCCCTAGCCCCCACTAGACAGCCAGGACCTTGGGAAGCTCAGCACCCCACTGTTCCATCCTCTCAGGACTGCCAGATGAGCTACAGGCCTCCTCCAGGGAAGTAGCCCTAGAGGATCTCATCTGAGGGTAAAAAAAAAAAAAAAAAAAAAAACAACAAACAAAAAACCAGTAAGCTAGGAGAGCAGGGCAAAGTGCTTGGCCTACCGTATCTACAGAATGACCCTGGCAGAGACAGAGAGAAACTATTGGTGCTTCTTGAACCAGACCCCTAACCTTGGAGGGAACCTTACTGACTTGTTCTTCCAAAGGTCAGGCTGCATCATGGTGGAATGCAGAGACCATTGCTAAAGTCACTTCAGACTGACTGGGAAGAACTTGAAAGGTGGGCAGACAGTCTGGGGAAGGTCCTCTGAGTAGGGAAGAGTTCCTGGAAAGATCTATAACATTAACCTAGGTGTTCATAGCACAAGGGATGGTAAGGCTCCATTGTTTACTAAACATAGCAATAGTACAAACACTGACAAGCAACGAAACACAGATGCCAAGTACTTTATTTACCCATGTTCAAAAATTCCCTTTTCTGCAACCATGTCCATTGGCTAGATAAAATAAAGGTGACCTCTTAAAACTTTGTTCCAGATCTATCCTTTAATCATTCATAAGAACAAACCATATTACTACATTTGCAAAAACCAGTAAAACACCCCAGAAAAAAGCTAAACTTCGAATTTGCAGGATCTTCCAGAAAATTATTAGGTTCTTCCATGTCCAATGCAATCCAGGGTAAAGGAATTTAAAACATAACCTTGAGTCCCTTACCCTCACCCCCCCCAAAAATGCATTAGCTTTGTATAGCACCCACATAAGTTCCCGTGACATCATTTACAGCTTTGATTCATGCACATTAGGAATGACATTGTGTCAGGGCAGAATAACTTCAGATTAGGGAGAAGGAAGAATATTAAATCCATACTGAGGCACAAGAGCATTTAGACAGTGTAAGACAATGCTGGGGAAGTGGGCTGGTATTTATCTTCATATTAGGGGCTATTATTCATGAACCAATTGAAGTCAATGTGATTGCTCAGGTAAGGGAAACAAGGCTACGAAAGGGGCAAGTTTTGCCTCAAGTACTGTGCTATAAAGCAAAGCTCAAAGCAGCAATGCAAGCTGCTCTTGCAGACCAGATGCTGTACACACTGAATCGAGGCCTCCAGCATCTGCTTCCTCAGTGCATAATATGCAGCAAAATCTACTGCAGCAAGTTTAGAGCCAAGAATAATAATATAACACTGCACAATGTTGTGTTGTATGCATTGTCAGACAGTTAACAGCCTATAGACAGGCCTAGAACAATTCTGGCTAGACAGTTTTAACAGGACAGATCATGTAAGAGGAGCAAAGTACTTTTAGGCACACTAGTCAATACAATCGTGTTAGTCAGCTTGATGTTTCAGAAGACAAGCCAATTACCTGACAAGTTCCAGAAACCCTGTCTCACCCATGCTCACAGCACTCTGCTACCCCACTGGATAATATCTAAGGTGTCCATGTGGGCAAACATTCCTGTGCACTGGCAGGGATAGGAAACTGATGAGTAAAATAACATGGCAGATGCAGTAGCTCAGGCTGTATCCCATCAATTGTTCAAAACTAAACCCTACCTTTGAAAGCTTTCTACTACGATTTAATGATTATGTTAAGAATTGGAGAAGAATCAAGTTCTTCAACCTAGGGGCAAAAATGGATTGGATTTCCAAGAAATGCATTTTTCCAGAGCTTTTTCCTTTACTTTTGCTGAAGCACGTGATTTATGCTGTCTTGCAGTTTGTTTTTGGTTGGTTGGTTGGTGGGGATATTTTTGTTTAATTTTTAAACATGTGCTCATAGAAGAAAGGTGCTTTAGAATCAGCCTGGGGGGCACAGAGGAAAATGATTCCAACAGCACAGCACAAAAGCACAAAGCACAAGGAAATCACAGGTACATCACAGAGAATCCACCAGCAAGGAAGTTCTGTCCATCTACCCAACAGTAACAGACATTAGCTGACAGGTGGGACCACAGCCCCCCATTATAGGCACTCCAAGGCCTGGCTCCTGCACACTGCTAAGACTCTCAGTAAAGGACATAAGGGAACAAGCTCCATTTTCTAGCCTCTGAACAACCAGGAACCATAAAGAGTATAAACCAGGGATGATGCTTTTAGCTCCATGTGCCAGAATTGCAATGCATTTTACACACCAACACACTAAGCCAGCAGTCCTCTATCAGTATTTAGTATCTAGCAATAACCCTGAAAAATTTATGGATTTCTTAGAAGAAAATCAGTCAGCAGCAGCTAGAGCTTCTCCAGCTTAATATCTTGTAAGAAGGAAGTCAGAAAATTGCTGCAGAGAGACCTAAGTACTTTATTAAGATACACGTCCAGAACAAGTTTTTCCAGTCTGTCAAGTTTGGCTGCAACTGCTTAACTACTTTAAGTCATCCAAAGATTAGCAACAGTTCAAGGAATTCTGAAATTCTCTACATTATCTTATTTGAACTTGCTGCATGTCTTCCTCTTCTTCTCCCTTTAGACAGAAGATTGAGGTTTAATTCAAAATACTGTTATAAGTAAGAGTTATTAATATCTGCATAATAACCTCTCTTTAATTGTGCTCCTAAAACATGCTCCTTCTATTTTCCAGTAGAGGAAGTATTTTCATCTTGCACAATGGTAAAAGCATTGGCAACATATACAGATAAAAGCCTGCTAGTAATGTATAGATTTTCAATATTTTAATTCTGAAAAAACTCCAGTAATCACAAACTGAAGTGATATCAATCTCATCTGAAAGCACAGATACACATGATGAACCGCAAGTTTAGACCCAGATTGTTGTAGCTCAGTTTGTCCATGCCATTATTTACTTTATTTAATTACTAATTAGCTCAATTACCAATACCCAAATAAAAAAAAATTTGTTGTGTCTAGAGACGCACATGATATCCAAATTCTCTAGATGGGAAAAGGTTTTAAATCCTTCATGTGATAAAAGCACAAAATTAAGCTGAATGGACTAAATCCACTTCTGGCGTAAGCTGAGAAGCTTGCTGATCAGCCACCACAGTCAGATCAAGTTGCATGAAAAGTTAGTTACTAGTAAGAGTTGAAAAAGAGAAACATGTACCTACCACACAGGAAGCTTCATATTGTTTCCCCAGTTTAGGTCTTAAAAATGCACTGAAGGAAGGGAGAAAAAGCATTAGAGACCCCAAGATTTCAAGTGTGGATTTTGCATAGTTATTTTTAGGATTTTTCTCATGTCAGAAGGTTGGCAAAAGGCTAAGAAACTTAATGTACAGAAGACGTAAGGCCAAAACAATGTTCAGATACCTGTTGATGACACGTATCTGACAAAATGCTGCTACCTTTTCTAGAAAACAAAAATACTCACACTGATATGACAAGAGGTAGTTAATCCACCTTCAAGAAAAGTCCTGTTCCTGACGGATACAGTCTTCCATCAGACAGTTTTCAGCCATTTTACCTCAGTGAAAGATTTTCAATATACTCTGTTTAAAATCTGTTAAATACTACCGAACTTTGCCTTGCCTCTATTTTAAGCCAGAGATTCATTTGCCAGTCTTGTATTAAGTATTTTTCTCCACAACTGCTGATGTGGAAGGCTTATGACAAAATGCAGGCCTCTACCCTGTAGGTAGATAAAACCCACCCTCTGCTGTCATTCCCCTCCAGAATGGGATCAGAGTTAAATATTAAAAAAATTAATCAGGTCACCTTAGTACAGCATTTTTATTTTGGGACAGACACACACACACACTAAAACTGTGGAGTAAAGGTATTTTGTGACTGAGGCCTTAAATTAGAGCCACAACCTTCAAACCTCCCAACCTCCTCCCACAGCCCCCACAATGTTTTCAGCTTAGAATTCTGTTAAGACAGGAAACAGAGGATTCACAAGGAACATAGAGCCCCAACCATACATTCAGCCTGCCCCTCACACATCATTACTCTCCAATCCAATGAAATAAGGTGAGACTTTGACGTATCTGTTTGCATGCTGACCTCTCAAAGCATAGATTACACTTCCAGAACGGCTGCAAATACAGATGCAAGCAAAGCTGCAAGTCTGGTGCAGCACTGAGGGATGTGATTTCTGGTACAAGAGCTCCAGGAGTCCTCTTAAAAGTGTGGGGGGTGAGGACGAGGAGGAGGGGGGAGATGCACAGACACACATACACACAGATGTCTTAAAGTCAAATCAAGAGGCTGCCTGGGACTGCCACCAGTTTAAGCTGCCTCCAGTCCTTCCCCCATCCCTGATAGACACAGGCTGCTCTAGATTGAGTGCAAAGAGAACGGCTTGTTTCACGCCTTCATGTTGCAGCTGCAATAACCGCTTCCTCCTCACCACTGGGCAGCAGCTCCCCACCCCCCCCCTCCACTTCCACTGCCCTGTTGCAGCTGCATCCCTAGTACCCAGGGCTCGCTGCTCTCACCTGGTTTGCCTCCATAGGAAGGTCTGGATGGGCAGAGGGATGCCACGGCCGCTCTCCTGCTCCTGGCCCTCCGAGCTTTTCCTTTTCACCATGATGCTGATGACAGCAGCTGCTGTGAGTCAGTCTTAGCAGACATACCAGTCGGGATCTCCCATGGCTGTTTCTTTGGTCTCTGTAACTCTTTACCCTCTTCCCTTCATCTTCTGCCGCCCACCCCCCTCCCTCCCCTCTTACACCTCCCTTCAGCTGTGCCGGTGCAAAATGGCTGCAGAAGGCAGGGAGGAAATTAGGGGAGCGAAGATGTCCGCGTCCCTCTGCTTCCTCCCTGCCTTCAGCACCTCCCTCTGTGGACAGCTCCCAGCACCGAGAGCCGCGCCGGCGGGCGGTGACGGGAGGGCGGGCGGCGGCGGCCCCACCCCACCCCGGCCCGGCCCGGCCCCCGCGCCCCCCAAAACTTCCAGCGCCCGGAAAGGGGCGCGGGGCGGCCCCTCCCGCCGGCCCCGCCGCAACAGGCCGCCTGCTGCCTCCCCCCGATCCCGCCCGCGCCGCGGGAAAGTTTGGAAGCCCCGCCAAGCCGCAGCGAGAGGGAGACGCGGAGCGGCCGGGAAGCGGTGGGGTCGGGAGAGCGGCTCCCGCCCTCGCCTGCGGCAGGGAGTTCCCCTTCTCGGATCTACGAAGGCAGGAGCCCTCGAAGCGTCTGATACAGCACGGAGCAAGGCTGTCAAATGGGGAGATACTCCGTTATCTCAAGAGTGGGGAGAGAAAGGAAGAGAGTAATAAGCTCTCTCTGAAAGTGAAGGCTGGTGGCAGGAGCAGGGAAATTTTGGGGTAGTTTATTCCATGGGTTTTTCTTACACAGGAAGAGTTGAGACAGAGGTGGAGAGGACAGCAAGTGTCAAAGAAGATATACTTGTGTTCCCAACTAGACACCAGACTAATTCAGCTAATATAAAGTTATATTTGAGTCAGGTTTGTTGGAAGTATTTCTAAGTCGCTATTAGATTAGGTCTCCTTACATACCTAAGGATTTCAGAAGATAATATACTACTACAAATAATTAATAGAATAAAGTGAAAGACCAATGCAAGTCCACGTGTATCAATTATTTTTTCACAAAAAAATGGTGATATTCTACTGCTTATATAAAAAGATTGAAAGTTTAAAGAGAGATACTCCAACAGCCAAGGCCATATTTCTTCCTGTCTTTCAAGCTTCCTACTCAATATTAGGCACTTCAAGACTCACCGAGGCCATTCCTCCCTGGAACAGGAGCTGAGCCGATCAACATCACCTATTCCCCTCCTTATGGATACTTTGAGACAGGTTTGCTGAAAACCCAGTGCCACTACTGTGATAAACTGAATTTACTCCTACCTGCGATCAAGTTTGTTCTGGGGTCCAACCCAATTCTTCCTTGCAGTGATTTAGGCTGGTCTTGACCTCCACTCATGGAGAACAGGAGTATGTACATGGCCTGTATTTTGCTAAAATCCCTCTCTTGTACAAAAGGAGTATTAAGACAGTTAATTACAAGTTAATCTGTTAAATAAAACCCAAGCAATAAGTTTACAATCCAGAAGATGAAAATCACTAATCTACCCGAGTGCTGAAATGCTAAACTAGTTGGTTTTGTTTGTCTTGTTTGGTTGGGTTTTTCGCTAACAAGCTTTTTCTGCTGGTGCACAGAAGTAAGGCCCTTTTACTCACAGCATTAGCTTGCTTAGACAGAATAATTTTTAATTACTCTCTTCTTTCCTTTAATTAGTGAGGTCAGACAGTAAAAAAATAATCTTGATTTCTAAAATCTTACGAGAACTAACTACAGAGAGAAGGTGGTTAAAATAAATTATTTCTAAATGCATGGTACGTATTAAAGAAGTTTCACATCCCCTCAATGGATCCAGCACTTTTTATGCAAAGCATTCTTCTGTGGAAAGCAAATTTGATATTTAATTCCTGCCAGAATGACTCCTGACAGTCAGAAGTGAAACACAATGCAGTAGGAACGATAAACTTATTTTTCAATAATTGTTTTTTCCAGTCCTGTAATGTGTTGTGAAATCACTGAATACAACAGCATTCATTGGTTTCAAACCTACACAGGTAAACATCATTGCTGTCCCTGAACAGAGCCCAAGGGAGCAGAGTTTGGAAGCTCACTAGCAGCACTTCACTGGGCCTCCAAAGGGGAACCCAACCGTCCTCTCCTCAAGCCAGAACAGGAGCAGGAGTGGAGCGCACACGAGGCAACTGCACACTAGTTCCATATCTAGCTGCATGCTAGCTATCACTCAGAAAGCAGGACCACCGCCACCTGGCTTTGTTACACCCTTGAAGGGCTCTTTATAAGAAAGAAATAGTTTTGAAGTATAGTATTACCTTCCTTACTCTTTCTTTGTGCATAGCCAGCACCTTGCCCTGTTACACAGCCATTAGCAAGCAGAGCTTGGGTAGCCCAACAGAGAGGAAACTGCATAGTTACTACTTTGTAGTAATCAAAAACGTAACTGCAAATTGCTGTCATAGTCAAACTAGAGTCCAGAATATTGCTCTCCAACAACACACAGACAGAAGAGACACCTAAATCCCTCTGTTTGTACAGAGGTTTGAAGTTACTGAACTTCTGATGCAAAATAAGAGAGAAAAAAAAAATATTATCAACAGCTGGCATTCATAGAACTGCAGTCACAAAGGTGCAGGCCTTCCTACCCAGCACTAAACCCATGAGGTGGAAAGGTGGTTTATATCAGCCTGACAGAGGCTAAAGACCAATTTAGTTCTTGCGTTGTTTTGCAGACAACACACCCACCCACATCCACCACAAAGGACACACAAAGCTGAAGTGAGTTGTACCTACACAAGTGAAACAGCTTGCAACTTGGGAAATCTATGTGTAAGAAAAGAAGGAGCCTTACAGCCTGGCAGATTTTAATTATCTCTGTACTGAACTTGTGATTGCAGCAGAGGCTTTCACATTTGCAGTCAGCATTTGACCATACCTAGCTACTAACACTGCAGCGGGTACTGCAAAGACAAACACCTCCAAATCGGTCTCCTGCTTTCCCTTACAGTGGAGACGGAGAAGAAGCAAGCAAACTCTTCAGGATGGCCATTATAGTAGGACAACAAACTTCAAGGCATCCCAAAAATTCATCTATGCTCTGTTCACTATGCTACCCTGGCATCTTGGGCTGGCACAGAAACATAGGTCTGTCTGCCTGCAAAAAGATGAAGGCTAGCGCAAGAAGTCACTGCTTTTAGGAAGCAGGCACGAGGAGGAGTGGAGATGGCATCATTAGCTCTGCTGTGCTCCAGCAATTCCCAGCCAACCCAAGGACACTACTTTTCCATTTCTTCTCTTACTACAGGCAGCATTAGTCTGACATCCCCCCCAGATCACATGGTTCTGCTTGATCACTGCTTTATTTATCATAGTTGTGTTTACACATCCATCATGGCAGGATTCAGTCTCAATCCAGAAACAGTCCAAGCTGGCAGCATGCCAGAGTGAGAACACTGAGCAGAGCCTGAGCATGAAGCCCCCACTCTACACAGGAGTGCCCAGAGCAGGGAACCGCTCTGAACCTCACTGTCTTGCACTTGTTTTCATGCTGATGCTCTCCAAGTCCCCAGCCTCAATCCCTGCTTCACACACTCCTAAATATTCATATCTTTAATTTATCTGTTACTCTTTTTTGTGCAGAAAGAACCAGAATCCAAACTCTCAGGAGTATCTCGAGCCATTCTGTTGTGCAGCAGTCTTTCCAAGAGCAAAGCTGCAACCAGCTCCTAGCTGTACATCCCAGAGAAGAGAACAAAGACAACTGTTGGGCACACTCCTGAGAGCTTAGTCTTCCATAAGCTGCCAGTAGGCTTTTGTTCTTGGCTGAAAGGACCCATGCTGAAGACCCTTTCTCTCTTGGGACAACTTGTCACAGAAAGCACTGATGGACGCCACTCATTTTATCCTTTCTCTTATCAGTCTGTCAGGTAGAAGTGAAAGTTATTCCTTCAATTACCCGTTTATCTTCCTAGGAAGTCTTTGGACTACACTGCAAGGGCATCAGCAGAGAGTGGTCACAGAGGGTTATTTTGCTGACAGTATTGTGTACGTTGTCATTTACCTCAGTGTAAAGAGCAGGTCAAAGACTGCTGTTTTGATGTGACAACTGTATACATCCTCTTTGTACCATCATGAACTACACAAGACAGGAGTATAGGTGAGTTTAAAACAAAGGCTTGATTCTCTCCTTCCCAAGTGTTTTGTAAAAAGTAAAGAAACCTAGGAGAGCTCCATTTTTTCTTTAAAAGCTGTTAAACTCAGCATGAAGACATTTCAACTGAGGTTCTTCAGAAGCCTCATTCATAGCTCTTCTTGCCAGTCCTGCTCACACACAACACAACTAAGCATTGAGAAACAAGGATAAATGAACCCCTAAAACTATGCAACAAACCCCTAAATCTACCAGATCTGCTGCTGTTGCACATGAATTTGGACAAGAGCAGACTGTAATCTAGCTGGATCAGATTCCACAAGTACAATCAGGTATGTAATCATTGGGCCACATTTAACTGGAATCAGTAGGAGTGGCACAGAATTCACCTATCTGAGAATCCTATTTCAAAACAGAAGAAACAAAGATCCTCCAGTCACCACAGAAAGAGAGCTATTGCCTTTGCATAATGTTCAAGCAACAAATCGTATTCACAGAGCCATGTAACTGCAGTTAAATACATAATAGGCACAGGTGATGTTCCAACGAAATAAGGCAGGAAGAGATGGAATAAAGTCCTAGAGATGACCGGGTGGGGGGATGTCGGAGAGAAGGGTTCACCTTTTTCACCTTCTTTCTGGAAAAGAAAGTGGGGATCTCTTGTTCCACCAAGTTACCAAACATGTCTTCCACTCAATTGCTCAGAAGACAACTGAGAACCGCAAACTTCCACCATGTGCTTCTCCTTTCAGAACAAGGGTGCTCACACAAAGACAGGTTTGGGAGCCCCTCCATCAGGGCCAGACTGTCTTTTATCTTCAAAGCAACAACTAGACTTGTGTGTGGCCACACACCTCTAGCTGAAAGGCCTTCTGCCTGCCACTCTGATCTGATCCATTTCTCTGACTCACCTGTTTTCTCTACCCTGTTCCTGTCCAATGCGAGGAACACCCCATGATCTCTGACAGACAAAGGATTGACAGATCCTCTGGACACCCACCAAACATTGTAGCAGGATTCCTGGGCTTCCCTCACTTTCAATAACACTGTAGTTAATGAATATTTTATTCACAGACTGTACTCACCTCAGCACTCCAACACCACAATCTGCTACCAAATTATAAAATACCTCACCTACCACATGCTGCTAATAAGACACAATGATCACAGAAATACCAACTCTTCTTCATTCACTTTGAGAGGAAGCAGGTTCTTACCAGCCACCCTTGACCACTCCTCCAGCTGTGAATGCTTAAATCAGGGTTTACCCTTTTGTTCTCAACCTCTGAATCCTTTTTCTTTTAGCAGATGATACATTAGTTCTGCCTTGTGCCTAAGCACCCTTAGGAGGGTGCTTCTAATGGATAGTTAACAGCACTTAATTATTCCTCCAGGTAGTTTGACTGCATTTATTTATGAATATTGCAGCATTATGTGAAAAGTCCAGCTTGCTTAGGGGCTGGAAAGCTTAAGGCGGTCTACTGATTTCTATCTCCTTCCTACTGCTCAGGCTCTCAGCTGTGTTCAGAGAATTATTCTGTTAGCAAGTCGCATTGCTACTATCCAACTCTGTGGAATATGTAAAGCTCATATGGTAGTGGGTACTGAAGCCCCCATTTCACCTGTGTCATTGCATTTGCATGGCTTGAAACCCCTCCAGGGTAGGCATCAGAGCCAGAGATACCAGAAGCAGCAGCCTTGCTTGAGCAGGTCCAGAGCACGCAGTGCAAGGGCAGGAAACTTTGAGAGGTGAGGCTTCCCTGTTTCCCTACACCACAGCCCCATGCTGAGGAGGCACCTGGTCCACACAGGTGGTTTGGGTCAGCACGCAAACATTTTCTGGAGTATTTCTTTGTTCCACCTGCAGCACAGAGCTGCACCTCCTCCCTGACCCGAGCTAAGTCAGGGGCTTGAGCACCCACCAACAGATCCAAACCAACAAACTACTTCAAGCAGCCCTCAAACTTCGGGCTGCTTCCCCGTTAGTTTTCAGGAGGAACCCAAGAGCTCAGCGCCCATTACCTTTGGTCCACGCCACCGACCTCAACAGGCTGCAGGGAGCAGGAGTCGGCCCCGACCGCCCTCCTCCTCTGCCGCTGCCAGCCGGGCCGGGCCGAGCCGAGCCGAGCTCCTCACGGGAGGCTTATCACCCTCCTCATCACGGCTCTGAGGGAAGGGAGCGCCGCTCACCCACGCCAGACCAACGACCACCCAGCGACCGTTAACGGTCGCGCGGTATTTATAGCCCGCCGGAGCGCGCGCGCCCCCCTACGGGCGGGAGGCGGCCGCTGGCCGAGCGAGCCGCGCCAGGCGTTGGCCGCCATTTTCATGAGAGGGGAAGGTCCGTGGAATGGCGTGGCAGCCCTCAGCCCCGCCGCCCCCCTCACGGCATGGGGCCGGACGGGGGAGGGAGGGAAGGCGGAAGGCTGCCCCGCCGTTCGGCCAGGCGGGAAAAGCGGTGGAGCCGTGATCCAAACCTGTGGGGTGTCCCCGCCGGCGGCCGACAAAGGGATGGCTCCGGCCGTTGGTGACGCCTCGGCACACCGCTGCTGAGGGCAGCCAAAGTAAACGCGGTGGCGAGGGAGAGGAAACTGGCTCCTTCGTGGGCCTTCTGTGGCTGAAGGGCTCAATTGCTCAGTGCAGGGAGATGCTAAACCTCATCTCCAGGCTGGGACCCCAGGATGAAGGACAGAATAATGTATTCCCACAAAGCAGGGAAATACTACCCTGCAGAATGCTAGCTGTAAGAAACTGATTCTTCTGGCAAGAAGTAACAGGGATTAGCTGAGAAATACGACTTAATCTGCTCTGGCTTCTCCAGGCAAGACTGACTATGCAATACCAGCAGGTGCATGATACCTTTCCCCCATGCACAGCAGCGATGCGCAGTGGTTGAATGCAGGAAGAGCTGCATCACAAACAGTATAAACTGACAGAAGCAATTAGATGACAAGCGATTTTATTTTGCAAAACAATCACTATACAGCAACAAATACAATTGCAAATCGGATTGAAAAACATGAACTACCTACCACCAGCCATTCAAGAAATGCCTCTTTTATGGTAACAGGCTCTAGAATTATCAGGAAAAACACAGGTTTGTAACAGCAGACTGTATTTCTTGACATCCCAGCATACAGCATGTTTATTTGTCGGCTTTTTCTCTTTGCTAAAGTTGAAGTGGCTTTTATACGCTTGACTTTTCCAAGTGTGAAACTAATTTACCATCCTGCAGTGGGAATTGCTGGAGTTGCAGAGGGAGTTGCTTTAGCAATCTGACTAGTGAGTGAACTCGACACACACCTAGGCTAGAAATCTACCTGCGTCGATTTTCATAGTGTATGTGATCTACTCTTCAAGGCATTTGCCTTTGAAGGGTCATTTGTACTTGGGTTTTGAACAGTATTTGGTCCAGCATGCAAAGAACTTCTGCTCACATGTGGTACTGTCTACACAGGCTGCCTTTCGACTCCCTTTGAGTCGTGTATATAGGCAAACTTAGATTTGTAAGCAGTCATGATGAGGCTACTACTGTACCTTAGCAGAGCGTTAAATGGATAATACCATTTACTGCTGTACAGTGAAAATATACATAGCCCCTTGTGGGCATACATTTTCCCTCATCAGTATTAGTTTTTGCTTTACTGCTGCTAGACAGAGGTTTGCTCAACTTTTATTTCCTTCTGCTTGTGGTTACATAGAAACAGCACTCTGCAGATGGGGCAGAAGCACTTTTTCTTTTGTCTCTACAACTTGATGGATTAGTAATTTGGGGCTCTCCCCTAGCTATCCAAGCAAGGTTTCACCATTCCTTTTGTCTGGATTATCTCTGCTTTGTTACAGAGTTGGGTCTCAGGCACCCAACATACCTGCTGGCTCAACATGCCTGTGGAAAAGAAACACAATGGATGCAGTTTCCAGGAAGCTGGCTCTATCTTTAGTGGCATTACATATTTACAAAACTGTTGTCTTTAAAACCACCACTTTTCTTGAGAAGTTAAGATTAAGATGAGCTTTTTCAGTGAACATCTAGAGTCATGTAACATAACTTAGTGGTTGTTTTTTTTCCTGGTGTTTTGTTTTGTTTTTTTTTTTTAACTTAACAGCACAAAACTCTTGATTTCTTTTCATCTAAATCCACAGCATTCTAGGATTCTTTCTATGGAAGGATGATTACAATTACAAAGGTCTTTGCTTGAATCAAGACAAGAAAGCTCATTTTAATGCATGAAATAAATGACTCGGTGTGTTACACCACTCTAACTTTGGACTTATAGGTGGATTAACTAGAGCTTAATTTTCTAGAGTATGTCAATTTTAAAAGCAGAATAAAAGAAACTTGAGTTCCAAGTTAATACTGTTCTCACCAGCTGGTGTTCAGCTTCGGAGCAGCTGAGGTTCAGGAGTACCAGGCTCTCTCCCACACTGGCCAAAGACATAAAAAAACCCCAAACCACTGCAAGACTGATTTATATTAATTGATAGTGTGATCAGAGCAATGTGATACAGTAATTGTTGTTTTTACTTTATAACTTTCTGTCTTTTTTTCTGAAAAAATGGGAAGAGGCTTTTAATGCACCTCACGACGCTGTTTCCATGTGAATTCTTAGGATTACTCTAAGCAAAAGTATAACAAATACAAGGCAGAAATCATAACCCTCCAGATGCACTCAGCATGGTTCTAAACTCACTGTCCTTTGTATAAAACAACCGACTTACAAACAGTATTAGGTACTTTACAGTGTGAAAAAGCTTTTTGCAGAGCTGAAATGTCGTGTGTGGGGCTGTTAGGTGTTCAGTAACGTTTTTAGAGATGTAACCATTTTGTTTTGTCTTTGTACTGCTGTGACAGCTTAGCCAAAATCCCCCTTTGGTCCACTGAATATTTACTGTCTAGTAACTGTGCATTTACTACCTGAATTTAATGGTGGGGAATCCTGTGCTACTAATTATTAGAATCCTTCTCCACAGACATAAAAATCTTCTCTGAGTCTTTTCAGATCAAACCCCAACACACACACGCACACATACAAATCAAGAAGGAAAACAAACAGATCAAAAGCTTCCAACACATAATGTTAACCTAATACATGTATCAAGTATAGCTCAACTGACAGTGCAAAGCTTAGTTAAGAGATTTCAAAAGGAAAAGATCAAACAATCTGCAAGAATGTAAACTGGTCATTTCATAATGTCTACTGTACATATAGCATCAGCAGATCTGCTGATGAGTAATACTACCATATTACCTTCAGTGTTCTCTTAGTGTCCATAAGACAGTGTCGGAGTCCTCGCAGGTAACTCCGTTAGATCAGTTGTTTATATATCTCTGCCCTTTATCTTTTATGCACACTTTTTCTTATACTTTTTATAGTCAGTATAATCCCACTTTGCTCAGATTTTAAGATGCCCTATTTATTGATGAATCGCTATGGCAACTCAGTCTAGGGAGTTCATTTTGTTTATGCACGTACTATAATTTACAGGCATCTCTGTTATGTTTGTCACTGTTATCTGAGTGCCTGAGTGTATACATGAGACATCACTAAAGGAGTGGAAACAACACCTTAATACTTTTTTCTGTGTTTCAACTTTAGCAAAAGAAAAAAAAAAAAAATAAATCTAACATTCACTGCTACTACGGGAGTTAAAGAAAAAAAAGCAAAACCCAAACCCAAAAGAATAGAAAAAAAAGCCAGAACCAAACTATTGTGCATTTTTTAAAAATCCAGAATCCAAACAGAGCCATCTTTGGAGACCCTTTTACAAACATCTGGACCCCACAAAAATCATACCTTTGTGAAGAAAGGGAGGGAAGGGAAGAGGGAAGGAATCCTTTTTCTAGCATCACAGAAGAGACTTGCATCTGGCACTAAAACAGGGTCACGGCTTTTAGTTGTTACAGAAAGCAACTTCATGCTAAAATTTTCATCTTTTTTAAATGTATTCTTATGAATAGGGAAAAAAAACCCTGCTAACATCTACTTTTACATACCTAAAATTGCAACACCAAAGGGTGCAAGAGACACAGATACTGTGAATAAAGAAGTAGAATATTCAAGTATATGAGGAGGGCGTATCACAAATGGCCACAGAGAAATATATATATCTATAATACTGTATCAAACAGATGGAAAGGATGTGAAACCGGTGGTGCATACACAAATCTAGCCGCTTAACCAACTTTCTAATCAGACACAAGTCCGTTGGGGTGGAAGTGCTTGCTTTCAACAGCTTTTTTACATCACTTCCCCAAGCATGGTTCAAATGTTTTCAACTACTATTTTTAGTTATTAGTTAAATAATTTATTGGATTTTCAGCTATACACTGACATAATTAACCAGGTCCAAAAAAAAAATGTTAATAACTTAATTCAACTTTTGTTCTACGCATTTATACAAAATAACACTTTTTTTAATTAAACTTGAATTTCTCTATATGCCCTTCCTTCTGGTAAGCAGACTGTTAATTTATCCTGTAATAACTTACAATGGGCAACTTTTTTTATTTCCCCATCTATCAACAGAACAGTGAAATGAGCAACTTGGGATATTAACAAGGCTCTTCAGAAAGAGGTGGATGGCCTTCAGGCACATGAAAGGTAAAAATGCATTTTATCATAGTACGGTACTCCATGCAAGACAGAGCAGAGCAACAATAATTGTCCAATGTAACATACTGCAGTTGTATACCCATATAAAGCCAGTGTCTTCCTGTTGTAAATGGAGATCAGGCCAATTTCTGCATCTATTTAATTATTATTTTTTTTCTGTTTTTTTAACTGTATGGTAACTACAAGTCTTGGGATGTGACTTAGTTTTAGACATGATAAAGAATGAATGTAACACCTGCTCTGAGCCCATTCCTGCCAAGAGCTCATGCCTAAATATTATTACTTCATACAACGCGAAATGAGCAAATTCATAAGCCCTGCTTAGCAAGGGCTGCCGTGACATCTTCAGCGAGGGTAGCAAGCTGGGGCGACTCAAGCAGGTTGATGCTTCCAGAGGACGAGACGTTGCTGAGCCTGCGTGGCGAGGCCACGCTGGACCTGCCTGGGGACTGCGTGATGATCTCAGCCCCGTGGTCGACGCGGGCTTTAGCATGCTCTCTGAAGTTTAGCTTCTGGCTGTCAATCTGCTCCAGGAAAGCAAAGAATTCAACATATTATATATTCACCAAATTATTGTGTTATAGATCATCAATGGGGTGTCATTTTGTTTAATTTCACTTTGTTTACAAAGACTGAAGCTTCTTCTCCCCTTAGAATAATTGAAACTGAAGATTTTTTTCACCTTGTTTCATATATACTGTCTTACTAGCTTACATTCTCTTACTATTTCTGTCTCTGATGGATGCTTTAATGAGCAGTACCGTCGCTCCTAGATGTATGAATTTAATAGACACTTTATGGGCAATGTGATTTGTTTCCAAAATCTGTATTTTCAGATTTGTAGGAGTGATCTTACTTTCAAGATGTTTTCCTCCTGTTTCATAAAGCAGTCCTGATCCTCTGGGATACACACATTACAAACATATTAGAGTATATCTATGCTGTACAATGGTCCCAAACAAGGTTCATCTTTAGAGGGAGAGCCAGTGCACAAACTACAGGAAGTTTCACTTTAAGATTCACTCTCAGCTCAGATGTGGATGTCAGATCGGTCATTCCAAATTCCAGAGGGAACAAACGGCATGAGAGAGTGCTTGAAGGAGAACAAACAGATGTTTCCTTCTCAATTCGGAGCCATCGCTGAATGCACAGCTCTCATAATTTCTCTGGGCCAGGGGCCTTTTCACTGATGGCTGTCCCCTTACCTTGACATTACCACCGCCAGGTACGTGGTGGGCATTTTCCAGTGAACCAACTTTAGCCTGAGCTTTTTCTTTAAAATCCAGTTTCACACTCTCAATTTTCACACGCCCACCTCCTACACAGAAAAAGGAAATACAAATTAAGAGGCTGGAATGCCTCAGGAGGAAGTCTGACCTGAAGCACATGGCTACAGTTCCCTTTTAGTTGAGATCCAACAGTTTTAGAGAAGCACAGAATACCGTGCTGCATGTTCAGGAAAATCTAAATCTTCAACACATATTCAGACTGTAAGCATGGGCTGCAGCCTTAATGATTTTCATGTGATTGAAGCACATGCTTAAGTACTTTGCTGGGTTCAGTCTGCAGTTCAGTATCTTAGCAAACTGACATTATACCACAGCAGCATCCTTCTGCATTATGTTTTTATCTCCTCTCTAAACTGGGTGGTCCCATACCTTTATGTCTTTATATATTTAGTTAAGAATATTATTTTTATTACCAAAGTGTATTTACTTTCTCTTGACTATAAAAGAGAATTGTATCATGCATAATTTGTCCTTCACGTAACAGGATCAGGTGTTTGCTACTCCTAGAAATTCCTGCAATACCTGGCTTGTGGTGGATATTCTTGAGTGAGCCACACTTGGAAGTCACATGACTCAAGTCGATCTTCTTAGTTACGATTTGTACCTGTCAAAAGCACACACACACACAAAAATTACTGGAATGAAAAGAATAAAATAAATAAATAAAAAGCTGAGCCCTGTGGAGGAAGAGCCCAAGCCTCTACAAACCACTGGAAAAGGAGAGATGGTTAGTAGAAAACAGACCATGCCACAAAGGAGGAAACATCTGGATTAATACAGCAAGCTTCCTTCCCACCTAGGGAAAAGACAGAGCTGGGTTAAGCTTTACTATTTGCAAAACAAAGAGGAGGACAAAGCAGATCAGCTCGTGGGTTCTTTCTGAAATGTTTGTGAGCCTGTGCTCGGGGTGGGTGCTCCGAAGCCCTGCATGCAGCAGGACCCATCCCGTTTGCTTCTGCTCTTGCATGTGCATCCTGGCAACTAGGAATATTTCAGTGACTTATTTTTTTTCTCCACCATCTGTTTCGTATTTTTCTGCATCTAAATATGGTATGCATTTCATGACAACCCACTGTGGAGAGTCTGATGAATCCACCAGTGTGACTCCTGCAGCCGTACCTCAGCTGGTTGTTCAGCCAGCTGGCTCGGTGGTGCTCACTGGGGAGCAATGGGTTCGCTCTGCTCAGCCAGGCAGCAGCACGGACACCCTCCCTCCCACTGCTCTGCACCCTGCCACTGTGCAGAGCCCAGCTCAGGAACAGCCACAGAGCAACACCCCGGCCTTGCTGCGCTCCCAGACAGCTCACAGACGCAGCCTGCAATCACACTGGCTGTGTCAGCAGATCTTAAGAAGTTGCAGCCCCTCCAGGCCAGGCAGGAGCTCCAGGATGACTGCAATGCCACTGGCTTACTCCCATCACCAGCAATGACTTAAGCCAGCACTGGTGGCTATACTGAATCTGTTTGGCTCAGATGTGCCCACACCATCAGCTCCTCCATCCGATGGGAGATCATCTCCCTCGGGGGGGCAGAGCCACCTTAAGCTGTTCCAGCGTGACTGCTAGAACTAACAGATGGCTGGTCAAACCCCGAGCAAACTCAGTTTGATATACTGGAATAATGTTGTGGCATTAGCATTAGCATTCAGCACGCTGGCCGATCCCACATTCTCTCTGAGCTTTCTTTGTCTTTATGTTTTATTTTTCTTCCCCTCTGATGCATGCACATAACTGAAAGGTTAGCTGAGGAAGGACTGGTGCGCTGGAAGATGCCCAACTGTGAGGCAGGAGTCTCACTGTATGCAGCAATCTCTGGAAATAACTTTCTTGGGCCACTCCCATGAAAGGCACCCAACCGTTTCAGCTCACACTGGACTTCTACTGCCAGCACTGTTTAGAGATAACTCTTCACATTTCCTTTTCCTGTCCAATCTCTGGAAGAGTGTTGTGCTTTGTGAAGAAAGATCAGGAGGCCACCACCGCATTTACAGGGCTCACACCAGTACCAGACCAGACTCACATGTGAAACAGTAGCGAGAAGGAAAGTAGTGCTCAGAGGAGGGGAGACAGAGGGGTCTGGCTGTGCCAGGTGAGTCACCACAGTGGAGATTCCTCTTCACGCGGTGTCTGTACTACTTACATTTCCTCCCCCTGCAGAATGTTTGATGTTATCTCTGGAACCACACCGGGACTGAATATCGCTAAAATCGATCTTCTTGTTTAAAATCCTAACCTAAAAAGAATCGGAGGTAACTTACTATATACCATACAAACACTCCATTAGGGTTCAGGATGAGGGAGCCAGGGTAATTTTGCCTCCTCCTGTGACCCCTTCTTCTGCCACTTGTATTGAAATGTGAGAAAGTAAACCATGCCAATCTCTATGCTTAGTATGTTAACACAGCATACGTAAATACACTATGCTGCTCTTTTTCTACCTCACAAAGTGGTGGTGACATCCAAAGGGGAAAGTTTTTATGCTGGGAGATATGAGAAGTGGCTTTTCCCTGAAAAGCTCAAAGAACTCCTTGCTTGCCTGGACTGGACACAGTGCTTGGACAGCCTGTCCTAGGCTCTTGAGTGATGGCCAGTGTTTCTGCTGAACGGGCCACAAAGAGAAGATGGAAACCCTCCTTCCCACAGCTCAGCACTCCAGCCTTTGATGCAGAAATCCCAGATCCAGCCAGCTCAGGCGCAGGTTGCAATTCTGAGGTATTTTGCTCCTCCTTCTGCCATACAGCTGTTACAGTCATACGACAAACCTCAGTGTCCTGCGAAAGGGGACTGACAAAATTAATTAAACTGAAGTCAGAGCTCTCTAATGCTCTCTCTCTTTACTGTTGTCTACTAACGGGCAATGCATAAAACAGCAGCATCTGGAAACCTGCAGCTGCAACCACTGCGTCTTGATTTTCTGGTGCTGGTCATAAAGTTGGTCACAAGAACTTTCTGGTGCTAGCAGCACTGTGCTTCTCCCCTGTGCTCTTTGTTTCTGGCAGTACAAGTACTTGACTTCCACTTGATGGTGCCAGCCTCCCTTACAGATGCCAAGAGCCCACATTTTTTCTGTGTTACCTTAGCCTCAGATGCACTGCAGGCATATGACAGTGCCTGGAGGTGAACGCTGCAAAGTGTGGGCCACGCTGTCCCGTGCTTGACCCCCATGTCAAAGCTGTTCCTCCACCTGGCAGAACTCAGGTGCCGACAATGAGCGTCTTCCTAGGGAATGATGTGCTACTGGATGGCAGTTCCTTCTGAGCAAGGGCAGGGGACTGTGCTTAACCAGTATTAGGCTTTTCAGGTGTGTGAGAAGGCACTTCTGGCCAAGGCTGCACCTGCCTTCTTTGCACCAGGAGCTTTTACTTAAAGACTGCCACCCATGCAGCATATTCTTTCTCTGGGTTAAATATGAAGTCTTTATTCAAATGTTATGTTGGATGTTATTTATGTTATTAATATATAATATGAATTTACACTCTTTCCTATACAGAAAGCCACAGAATTCGGGGCATTATCTATTCCTTTTGTTAAATGGCATTTGTAGAGCCTTCACTGACATATTACTTGGCACAGTCCTGGTGGCTGCTGGTGTAGGTAGACCTACAGTGACTAACCAATACTGAGATAAGAGAGAGGAAAGGATACACCGGGGCACCTTACTGCGGCTTCTCACCACTCCAGGAACACAAAGCAGCGTCAAACCAGCTGAAGTGGTCAGTGGGAGGAAGAAGAACCCTACACAGTTTCTGCTTCCTGGCTTCAGGTCTGCAAGCTGCACCAGGCTCCCTGATAAATCTGAGATAAATCACTCCCTCTGTGCTTCACCTCTCCAAACTAGGAAAAGACTATTTGTCTCCTTACAGGGATATCAAATTTTGCAGCTCTTGATTCCTACAGCAGGCGTCGTGTCACATTTAGATAATGAGCCAAATCCTCTGGAACTGAGCACCTGGAGTGCACCCTTAACTTAAGCCCAGTAAATTCCATGAAGAAATTTTCAGAGTGTCATTCGCTAAAGCTAATGTGAAGAACTTCTTCACAGCAAGCTGTTTCATGGGTCCCCCTCATCACATATAACGTAACCACTACATCAGTCAAACTACTAGAATGTTACGCGTTCTCTCACTTTAATTCTGATGACAGCACCAGAAAACTCCACAACCGGTTCATCACCTCCAGAAGGGCATCTTCTGTAGGCAAACTGATTTCTGTCTTTCTCCCTCCTATCTGCTTAGTCCATCCAAGTAAACCAATGTACACTGAAACATGAAAGCAAATGCCTTCAGAGTTTTATGTTTGTGCTTTCTCTCAATACACTTTGTTTAAAAATGTACCCCAGTACTATACAAGACAGGTGTCACATCAGTTACAGAAACACACGTCAGATGTGCAGTCAGATCTGGCTCCCAGAGAGCTTCAGGCCAGACACAACTGGGCAAACCAGAAAGCCTTCCTAGCACTTTCTGAGTGCATCTCTCTCAGCAGTGGATCAGCAGCACCTCTTAGCAATGTCCACAGGGATGCATTTGCTCTGAAAATGCTGATTTAGGGGTCATGACAAGACCTCAGCGCTGTGGACTGGGGGCCTGTAGCTTAAAATGGAGCCAAAGCAAGGTGGTAAGTTGAGAGGGTGCCTTTGATCAAGTGCCTAAGGGTTGATTTCCACCCAGAAGTCTGACAGTTTGTGTCTCATGGCCCGTGGACCTGGCTAGCAGATATGTAAAGGACCAATCATCTCAATTATCCTCTCTGTCTCACTGGGTGAAATGTGCCCCTGTGTAGAGGGGCCAGCAGGAGACCTATGTATCATTTATGTCCTATGCTGAGGGCTGAAGTGAGCTGAGTGATGTTTTATGCTGGTCATCTGCCACAGGGAGGAAGTGCACTGACCCAGGTTTTCTCTGATGATCTGTTTCGTCCTTTCCTGGAATACATCAATATCCCTGCACATATTTAAATCATGACTGCCCTCTATAACTAAGTGTTCCGCAAGCTAACGGAGCCTCCTTTCCTATAGATTAAGGCTTTAAACTGCTTAATCTCTCCATCCTATATTCTTCAGCAAGCTCTATCCCCTCTTGCCAGCAATATCTCCCAAGCTTTCTCCTAGGTCTTCTAGACTGGGCAAATAGAAGCCAATACACAACCAGCCAGCTGTTAGAGGTCTCTCTGGAGAGAGGGTGAGTTATCACTGCCTTTACCCCAATGACGGTGTTATGCTGAGTCTCCATTTTGTACCCAGTCAACAACTATCACCCAACTTGGAGGGGCTGCCTGTGTTTCTAACCACTGCTCCCTTGCCAGCACTGGTTGAAATTGGCCAACAAGTTACAAATGAGTTGAGGAAGGCTGAGACTGCCAGCCAGACACTGTGACTGCACAAGCTTTGTTTCCTTTGAGAAATCAGGCTGTAATGAGAGGGAGAGTATCAGAGAGGGACAGGAACTATTTAGGCTAAAAAGAGAAACTTTGGCTTGCAAACAAAGAATGTAAACTGACTGAATTATTTGAAGCTGTAATCTAGAGGGAAATTTGTAACTGGTGGGAGGCTCAGGAACCGTCTCCCAAGGGAACAGAGCTACGACAAGAAAATTGTAAACTTTTATTATGGCACTTGATGAAAGGAATTAGATGATGCAGCTGCCTGCAACAGAGACAGCACGAACACCATGACTCACCGGGAAGGTCTCCGTGTTCCTGAATGTGTATGTACATCTTGTGTGGGGGTGGAGGTGTGGTAGGGATGTACATATATGCACTTCAATTGTGCTGCACAGTAAATGAAAGATCAAGCCCACTCGTGCTCTCATTCAGGAAAGGGAACATTTTAGTCTGTGGCAGAAACAGGACTGCTCTCTCTTCACACTCACTAAACATCCCAACAAGATACCGTCCTGGCAGATTCCCTCATAACACTTGTGCTGACCTGCCAGTCTGAAATGGGTATATTCTCTTCCGATCTGATGCTGGTTTGCCCAGGTATGCTGGACAGGGCCTGGAAGTCAGTATTTTGATCAGGACCAAGCTGAGGTTCCTCAGCTTTTGTCATATTCATGTGAAGTTAAACCACACTGGAAAAATTAAGCCTTCCAGAGAATGCTGGGTTTATTCCACAAAACCACATTGCCCAAGGAAAAAACTGCCTCTGAAGCTCTGACAGTCTGACACACCTTCCCCCGACTCTGTCCTCTGATGACTCTCCAGCAATGGTCTAGAATTGAAGCCCAGGGCAGGCTGTGTGCCATTGTGCTGACTCTCACTACTTCTAGGGAGGCTCCAGCAGGAATCAGACACGGTGCTCCAATACCTCCTGTGCTGTCTGAATGCTAGATGTCAAAGTACTGGGAGATGCAGGGCATTTATGGGTAGCCTGCTAGGAAACCAAGTGTTGAGGGTATTTTTCTCAGAATACATTTAGATGAGGCATATACTGATCTGCACTCAGCAGGGTAAACTAACTCCCTTCCTACATATAGTGGCCTGACTGGCAACCTAAACAGGAGGGGCCTGTGGTCCAAGGGCAACATCTACACTAGACCAGAGGGGATGTTTGAGTGACATGAGAAGAGACAGGCTAGCAATACCTGTGAATGTGGATTTCAAAGTCTCTATATACAACAGTCTCCAGTCCAGGGGCCTTGAGCAGGCCCTCCTCTGTCAGTACTGCACTGCTGGGTTCAAGATGAGCAGAATTTGTTGAAACACTGAGTGAAAGGCGGAGAAATGCAAGAGAGAATTTAGTTCAGTTGTGTTTCACTGCTAAAGGCAGCATCAATTGCTGAAAACTGCTTATGAAAGAGAAAGAACTATGTCCCATTGCTGCCTAGAATCATTCAGTCCAGCTACTTTTCACGAGAAGGAAAGCCCCTAAATTATCAGCATCCGAGTAGAGAATCCATAAACAGCTTCCCTCCTGTGGCGTATTACACTCGTACACATCAAAACAAAGATACTAGAAGAACAAAAATTGTGATGCTGATGAAATTACAGGCTCTGAATATGTTTTCCAAGAAGCTGATGATTTATGTTCTCCCTGCCTTGCAATTATGGCCTCTGAGAAGCTCTACCACAAACACTGTGCCTAAAGCATTTAAAAATACCCTAGCTTGGCTCCACTTGCTGTTTGAACATGCTGTGGGGCTGTGATATCAGGAAAAGCTCCCAGACTTGTAACAACTTATCAAAAAGGGCAGGTTCCTCCTACTTGCCACAGCATCACATTAATTTGACAGAGCTACATCACAGGAACCAGACATTATTTCAGCGTTTGTTCTCCTGGTTAACGCAGGGATTGACTGAGACAAGAATTGATCTTGCAGAGGAAGCAAGGTTAAGGTTAAAACCTGATTAGAATCGAGAGGCAGTTCTAAGTGCTTCCAAATCTATATGCTGCCAAGGGCAGATGATACTATAGCTTTCATGTTCCTGGCAGAGGCTGCAAGTAGAGGAACAGAAGGGGAAAGGGTGTTTATTTGGCCTAGCAAAGTCCTTGAAGAGAAAGAGTGTGCCTCAGATTTTCCACATATACAAACAGAGCTTGTGATCACAGTCAGCCTTTGCACTCCTGAAATTAGTGCATACACACACTAGTGAAGCTGCCAGCCTACAAGCTAGTGAGATTCAAAATAAAAGGCTGTGCTGGGCATAGCATAGGCAAAATTATGTACCAGCCTCATCTTGCTCTTAGTAAAGGGTGAACAGGATAGGTTCATTTCTGACTTTTAAAAATGTACCCAGAGGCAGACACTGGGCATGTAATAGTTCAGCCTGAACAGTTAAACTGTGAAACAATTATAAACAACTGAAAATAGGCACTTTCAGTGGGAAGTATAGGTAAAAGAGATGTCCTGCAATTGGCCATGTCTTTAATACTTGCATAGGACAATGAGGGCTGATTTACAAGCTTCTTTCTACCTATTTGCAAATCACTGTATTCATCTAATTAATAAGGTGGCCACACTGTCCTGGGCGTATCCATACCAATAAAGGGAGAAAAGGCCTATAGAAAACCAGTGAGAGGTTTTGCATAATTGTGCTGAGAAATAGAAAGCGAAATGACAGTTTTCCATGCCAAAGAGTTTACAGTCAAGAGACAACATCTTAATTTAAGACAGCTCAAGGAAGTGCAAGATCCATGTCAGATGAACTGTAACTGTAGTCTTACTCCTCACTAAATTTGGGGAGCTGATCAAAAGAATGGTAACAGAAATTGAAGGAGATTCACACACACCAAATAAAAAAGATCCTGGGAGCTCAGTTAATTCACCCGAACCCGAAACACAGGATTCTTGTTTTAGTATCCCCTTAAAAAACAACCAAACAGATTTTGCTAAACTACAGAGTTTAATACCTAAATTTTAGGGGCAATGGTCCCTAGTTATGGGAAGAGTACTAATAGCTTCAAATATCAACTGTTGAGCATCAATTATCATAGTTTTCAAATCAGTTTCCTTATCTTTAAGAAGGGATGAGTTTTGAGTTACTATGTCTGGATTTTCTTTACTCCAGCATAATGGAGAAAATTAGGTTGTTTAAGTTCAAAAAAATCTATCTTGCGTTTATCTTTTCATGCAAGCTGGCTTTCCCAGAGCTCAGCAGATATGTCCCTTAGCATCTCTTTTTATTGTTCAAGTCCAAATTTCCAAGATAAAAACTAAGTTTTTTATCATTTTCTGCCCTTTCCCATCTAGCAAAGTAAACTCTTTTTCTCACCTTTCTGAGAAAGACAGAACACTATTATATGACCAAACAGCTGTGATGCAGATTATGTACTGCCTGAACATTTTTCCCAAAAGAAGAACCTTCCCAATTTTATTGCCAAATTCTAGACTAGCTGGAGCTGAGCTGAAAATGCCTCCTCTGCTGAACTTGGTGCTGGGATGACTCAGACTTTCAAAGGAACTTATGTCCTGGTAATTTCAATCTATTGTAAAAAAATTACAGTTTACCCCCTTGCTATTATCAAGAGACCAACCACTTATGGTACGTCATGGCCAGGATATGTGTCCTCTAATGTTAGCCAGCTGAGAGCTGGAACTGTTCACTTAAGCTGCCACTGTAGTCGGTGGGAAGATACTGAGTCCTCCAGAAAGTGACACCTTCAACTCCAGCTAGACAGATCGAGCACACCCCATCGACTGGCAGAAATCAGTGCGCTGCTGCTAACTGCCTTCAAAAGAGGGAGAAGCATCGGCTTATGGCTGCTGTAGTTGGTAGAAGTTTTGTCAGTGGCTAGAGTACCATCAGACAGCTTGTGACTCTCCTGATTGTGGTTCACGGTTTGTCCACAATGAGCGTGATGCACATTTTATGGTTGATTGAGGCAGAGCAGTGAATTTACTCTGTCTCAGCCACCCAGGAAATAAATGTCAGATCTGGACAGAAAATCCTAATTCCCTGCTCATTTCTACCAACCAAACACCTTTCCTCAGAGAAGCTTCCTGAAACTTGCTAGACCCTGGCAATGATTGCTTCATTTTTCTAAAATATGAGTCAGGAAGAAGATCTTGCTTTTTATCCAGAATAACTCCAGGTTTAACTGTACAGACTGTACTTGGGCAAGTCTTCCATTAAATGAGTGCAGTCTGAACACAGGAGCTGCAAGATGTTATTTCTGTACAATCTGCAATGATCAGCCAAAATTCTAAATTTCAAAAACTTAAAAATTATGGTTTTGAGCTGTAACAGAGTTTTGAAGGTGTGCCTGAAACTCCTAACTTCTCTTTGCATTTGTAGATCTGCAATTAACAGATGAATTAGTTTCCAATTTTCAGTCCAGAACAAGTCCTTCTGAATGTCTCACAAATCCACAAAACTGGAAATGTATAAAGAAAACAAAATCAGACTGACAGAGATGAATTTATCTTACATTTGTGAGCTGTTGACTTGGTAAATGCACAAATTTATTCCAATGAATGCAGCTAACAGTGTGGAAACAATTGCTTCCCAGTCTCTCGTTAGTGAAGTACTTTAAAAACTGCCATATTACAATGTCAGTCCACATCTCCCTGTACAGCTGCCTCCTGTGGCTCTGACTGGGGAAAGCACCAAAGCTTGAACCTTATAAATTCATTTATGTTCATCAGTGTCCTGAGCAGGTACACTCTTAACTTGGACCAAAGTGGGTTTGGCTTAACTATGCTGCAGATCACAAAGGATTGGAGAAAAAGTGCATGATATGCCAGAAAGAGATGGGCCACAGAACAGGACCTGGCATCAGCTCAGACTGTTCTTTTTGTTAGGCCTATGTTCTCCACTACCTTGTAGGACACTCTTTATCAGCCAGTGCACCAACAGCATATAATCTAGATCTTCACATTAATTTTGGGGCAGTCATCAGTGTTCATAATGTGATGCAAAGACATGTGAAACAGGAGGAAGAGGAGTTATAAGATGTCATCTCAAGGGGAACTTGCTGAATACCCTTGTGACATGGAGTTCTCCGAGGGGGTGCTCAGCTCTGGTGCGCCGCAGACCTGTCTGTCTCTGCACTGGCTGCATCCCGGCAGGCTGCAGCTGAGGCAGGGAACACTTCAGGAGCCTGCTGTTCTCTGCAGACTGGGTCATAAATTGTGATGATGGGAGTGTGTGGGGGTGTGCTGGGGGGGAAATCTCTCCTGCCATCCAAACTGATTTTGAAGCTAACAAAAAATTGTGCAAAAGAAGATGACAGATATCCATCCAAGCCTCCTCCTCTGCCCAGCTCTGAGATGTCTCACCCTTCCCTGTGCTGGTCTGTTTTATCATCTAATGCAGATGCGTGTTCTCCTTACCAGCATTTCTGTGGCTTCGGGACAGGTTCTACTGAATAGTGGTGTCATCAATTTATTCAGACTTTCTGACCCATGACTAATTGCACTTCGTTTTCTACAGTTTGGGGTAGATGGTGAAGTTCTTCCTTAATCTTCCTAAAAACCTTCAAGGAACACTTCATTCTTCAACACGGCTTAGGTATATAATTTTTCCATGATAAGTCACCTTACTTCTTTCAAGGAGTCTGGCTGCTACTATCATCAGTAATATTTTAAGCCTTATGCATAGCACTCTAGCCTGTACGGCTCCATTCACTTTGATGAAGCTATACTGATTTCACATCCACTGAAGTTCTTGCCCATGACTGAGATTTTAGGTATATGTTTTAATATTAAATTAAAAGAAATCCAAGTTGGCTTTATCCTTGGTTGCTGGTCTGTGATGCTTTTATAAATGCTCTGCTTGATCAGTAACGAAGAGATTCGATTAGTGCACTTTTTTACAGCTATACGGTACAAACCTCATCCATAGACAGAATTTCAAGGAGAAAAAAAAAATCTAAACAGAAAAGAAAAACCCCAGTCTTGGCATCTGCAACAGATTTCCAACCCCTTCCCCCAGTTCCCCCATGCTTCCCTTGGGCTGTCTGAGAAATAACAGATGCAAATGGGTTACATTTGAAAGCACAGCATTTCCTCCACAGCTGATGCGGTGCGAAAATCCATCTGAAGCCCAGCAGACATACCCATGAGCAAGTCGCCTCTGAGCTTTGCCAAGAATGATACATTTCACCATACTCTACTATAAAGAGAAAACCAGACAACCACCTACTGGCTGCATCACAGGCCAGAGAAGCCCTCATTTCTCCAGACTGCAGAATACCAGTGAAACACATCTCAAGCCATCTCTATTCCTAGTAGAAGCTTAATGCATTGCAGTTAGCTTGCTTCTTCCCCTAGAAGCATGCTCTTTTTTTTTTTTTTTTCCCCCCCCTTTTTTTTTCCCCATCAGGAGGAGTGATTTCTCTCCTTTGCTTTGTTTCTGTGGCTGGCAAGTCAGAGCTGAAGTAAAATCAGTCTGCTGTCTGATGAGCTTTTGATGAAATTCAAGTCTGAAGCAGTGCATTTCTTGATTTTTAGCATTCAGACATCACCTGCTTCTTCAGTTCTGCACCTCAGCCTCTGGCAGATTCAGAGTGAGGCTGCTTTCTCTAGGACAGCTATAAGCTAAGAAGAGACCTTGTGCTAGGTTCAGATATGCCTCTGGTAAAAGGATAGTCTGTCTCCAAATGACACTTTTGGGCTGCATATCTGTGTTCCTCTAGTGATTTGCATGTCATGTTTATGTACTTAACTTGCTTAACTACATAACTTATATGCTGGCTTTTTGTCTGCCTGTTTTTCCTGTGGTTACTCCTATCAGCACTTCCAGTTCAGGTAATAAAACTTGAGCAGCTTTCTGTTTGTTTCATGTATCATCACTAAAAGCAGATAGCAGATAACAGCTCATTTCAGCTACTACAATATTTGCCACCAGATATTAAAGAAGTGAGCAGCCACAAGGAAATGAAATTAGCTTTTGTGTGTTCCTCTTACAGACCTCATAAAATTCAACTGCAGAAACTGGAAAAGAATTAATCCTAAAACCTTTTGTCTAGACTGAGCAGCTATGGCATAAAGGAGACATAAAGGAAAAACTCAGCAAGTCTCTCTTCGCCCAACCCACAACTTAGTGGCCACATACCACTGGGAATTAAAAAACGCTTTAGCTTCAGCAACATTGCATCCACCCATCAGATTTCCCCTGTGATCCCCGAAAGAGTGAAATGTCAACTGCTGTGCCATCCTTTGCTACCCAGCAAAGGCTATGTGACTCTATAGAACTGCTAAGGAAATGAAGCTGTCTAGGCATGGTGTTTACAAAGAAATACAACTTGCTGTGGTCCCCTGGTCTGGTCTGGTTGTTCCAGTCCACAAAAGGTAACAGGGAGGTGGAGGATAGGCTAACGTAGTGCTGGTTTCAAGGCCCTTGTCCAGCAGCTGGGCTCGCTATGAGGAACTGTCTGAACTGGTGCTCCGAGCCTGCTGGAGCCCCTGCACACCGTGGCCGTCTGCCACACAATACATCAAATGGGAGTTGAACTCCCATACAAAATAATTACACAGACACTTGTCAAAATAAAGGCAGAACAGCCTTTGCTGAGGCATTATCTTCTTGACTTCATCTGATCTGAGTAACTGGCTACTGTCCAAATCCTGGAAAGCACTGAATGTGTTAATTTACCATGAAAACAGGATCGATGCCTGAGATACCTTACTGTTTAAAATATGAGCCTGCTTTTTTTTTTTTTTTTTTTTTTTTGTTTGTTTGTTTGTTTTTGTTTGTTTGTTTTTTTTTTCCCCTGGAAGACCTGCATTAGGCACAGGGTTGCAATGTTAAGTTTTGTTTCAATTTATTATTTTTTCTGCAACATCATTAGGCAAACCTCACTGGTCTGTATGTTCCACTATGAATTCCAAAACTCATATATATATATATATATAAAAAAGTATCTGATCTGGAAACACTGTGCAACCCAGCTTTCTGGAATGTCTTGTTTTCAGGACAGATGAATGGGGGAGCATGCTACTCACCCTGATATCCTGTCCCTGGAGGTAGTTAAGAAGTAAACCTTTCATAAAGCACTCACATTGCCACTGCTGTAACTCAGCAATCACAGGGAAGTAAAAGGGAGCTGGGAGCACTGGGTGTTTTCATTGTGGGCTTGTGTCCAGAATCAATACAAAATGCACAGATACTTTTTACAAGAAATAAATCAACATAATTGTTTACATCCACAGGACTGAGTCGCCCATATATTTAGCATAAATGTTGGTAAGCTATATTATTTTTTCTCATTCAGCCTCTTTGTTTCTAAATAAAATAGGATTTCTTTCAGGTTATAAATGGGTTTATAACTCTTTAAACATTAATAGAATGGACCACTTAATCCTGTAAAGCTAGAATAACAGTTCTTACAAACAGAAAGACAAACAGATTGCTTGGACATAATTTTGGCTTTTCATGCCATCTGTGTTACCACTTCTGCATTGCCCAAAGATGAGAGAAGACTATTCCAGCTCTGGCCATAGGTTTTCTTGGAAGGGCATCAAGCAGAGACACTTAAGAGGAAGGTATACACACCATATCTCAGGGAGATATCTGGTACTTCCTATCTCATCTTTCCTCAGTCCCTGAAAGCTTCTGCTTAGCTTAAAAGCCCACATCTTTACTGTCCTTTCCCAAGTTTGGTAAACTCTGTCTGTAGTAACCAGGGATTTTGCTACCCTCCACATGTGTTCAGTCTTTAGCTGAAAGCAATCTTCATGACAATGCGCTTCATTGCTTAACTCTTCAAGGTATGAAACTTTTTTAGCTTGTAACTGCATTGACATGTCCCTGAATTCTTGTTCTTTCAGACAGTGAGCACAGGAAATCCTGATCTGCCTTATTATACATTCACCTTTTCTTTTCTTATATACGTTCCCCAGTTTATACAATTTAAGCCCTATTCCTGGTTATTCAAACCCTGCAGTAACAAAAACAGTGAAGTCTAATATCATCCCCTCCCATCATCTTTAACTTGGGGTGGATTTACCAGGTTGGAGGCAGCAAACCTCATTAACATCGTCCAACACAATGCACTATCACGTAAAATGACACAGGAAAAGGTCATGTGCTGTGCAGTTCTGCTAACATCTATCTGGGTTGAACTTGAACTTGCTTGAATTAAAACAAACCTCTTCCATTTGCCGTTACTGATAAAGACTAAGCAAGCAGCAAGTGCTGAGACTCAGGCTGAAACGTATCTATGGCATGGAGTGCAAGCTCTTGCTTGAAATTCTTCCACTGATCTATCGAGGCACTGATAGTTTCCAGGTGACAAAATACTTTCTGAAAATTTCCCTGGCCCATGACAATTAACATCACTTAAAGAACCAATGCATATGGGCAACAGAAGCAGCATTTGCAAGACAACTCAAATTGGCTCCCATTCCATACCTATCCCAAAGGTGCACACATAAAACTAAATCACATATGGATGAACAGGAAGAGTGGAATCCTTACCTGTCCCCCTTTAGGCTGGTATTTGATGTTATCTGTTGATCCAATTTTGGACCTGACATTCTTGAGGTCGGGTAGAGGCTGATTAATAACTCGTAGCTGCTTTGGAGTGGCTGGAGATTTGGGAGGAGTGCGAATTATAGCAACTTTTTTCTCAGTAGGTACCAGTATGGCAGATTTGGGGGTCCCAGGAGTATGTGGGGTTCTGGAGTAGCTGGGTGTCCCTGGAGTGCCTGGGGTACGGGAGGCATAGCTTGGTGGTGTCCCTGGAGTGATGGCAGTGGAGCCAGGAGTGGTGGGGGTAGAAGTTCCACTTTTTCCTGTTCTGCTACGAATTGGCTCTGATCCTACACGCAAGGAAAAACAACAGCATTAGACCCACTGAAATACAGCTCCTCTTCCCTCTATAGTTCCCAAGACTGCATGTCCCTGTGTGCCAAGTGAGATACAGCTCTAAGATGGCTGTGCTAGTGCTGGAACAGCACACTGGATGTGTCTCTGTGTCTTACGTTGCTAATCAGCCTGCCAGGAGTTACCCTGGTGGTTGAGCTGGTAAACTGTTCAACTGAGCTCTCTATTCTGTAACACGGTGTGCTTCCTACACCACCTATGCTTCCTGTAATGCTCGATAAACAAGGCACAGCATCACACCAATTTCTGTTTTGGGGAAAGGGTGAGAAGGACCCTTGAAATCTAACCCTTGGGACTTGATCTGACAACCTGACTAGCCAGTAAGAATGCTGCCGCCAATTTCAATGGATTTGGGCATTCAAATACAGAGCGGGAAAAATTCTGATCACAATCCTGAAATTAGAGGCTCCGGGTGCCTGGCTGCTGCTGGTAATCTGGTGGCTGCAGCTGAACCCTGGGTGAGCATTCGGCTGATGAACAAGGCAGAGCTGTGCTGTGTGGATGGGCCAATGTCCCTCACATTCAGTTGCTATTTTTCATTAGTGCAGTGAAAGAAAGCAATTACAGATGGCAACTACAATTAAAAGTCACATTCTAGTTACATCTGCATGCAAGTTAAAAATAAATACGGTAACATTTTGTAGCAGCTCCATTCAGTGTTTATGGCATTGCCAGTCTCTTTCACTGAGCACAAGAATCAGTTTAGTAGTGGCACTGTGCTTTCTGCAGCCAGCTCTGCTAGTAACTCTCAAATGCACATAAACAGAAGCTGAGGTATCTCCATGTGCTGCATAAAGCCAAGTTTTGCTGAGAATATTCACGGAGAGAAAGACCAAACCAGCCCACAAAGCCAGGGGACCCCAAAGCTGAATGGGTGCATATATGTTTTCACCCTTAAAAGATTCAGGAATTATAAATCCAATGGGCCTTTAGAGCATCCAGTAGGACTAATCAAAATCTTATTTAAAATATTTGTTAATCAGTCTGTTTATGTAATGGTGGCGGACCAAACCCAATGCCTTGCTGCCCCTGGGGTCCAGGAGGAACTCTTTGCTCTGCATGACTCATTAGATTGAACATATTCCACTTTCACCTCCAGTTTCCCTGAACAGTTTCTTTCTTTCCAAACCAACCCTAAACCAGAACCTTCTCAATATACCAACTGAGACAGAAAGGGAATGATTTTTTTTCCCCAGCTCCCTGCAGCTTTGGTATATTTATTTTTAATTCCTCAGCCCTTCACCACATTGGCAAATGCTCAGTGGCCTCTCATTCCTAGTCAGCAGAATGGGCTGCTGTGCCAGCTGTGGGTCACTCTGCTTACAAAGGGTCTCTGTTTTATCCTTGGAGCATCACCCAAGAATTTCAAAGGACTTTTTTTTTGTATAATTTAATCATCTACTTCCCTTAAGCTGTCTTAAAAAGGGCTGAGATTGGTTTCTAAAGAGAGAAACCAGAGGAATTCCTATTGGAAAGCAAGGAGCCACATCCAGGTTCTGAGGCCTGGGCTGAATGCAAATCTAGCTAAAGGTTCTGGGAGCATTTGCTAAAATTCCATTTGTCCTGTAATTTCTTTTGGCTTGTGATTTGATAACATTGTTTCTCAAAGAAGGACCTTGCTGGTTTACTATCCTAACTTCCCCCAATGAGGCACTCCACTAGCTAACACCTCAATTCCCCGCAGAGATTTTACCCTAGGATTAGAGCACAGGGAGATTGTTACTGTGAAACAGAAAATTAATGACTGTAACTATCAAGTTCACTTGTCCAAGATACATCAGAATATTTCATGTTGCCTACTTCAGGTTTGTCTCATTTTTCTTGCTGCTGTTTGTAATTTCCCTGTGTTAAATATCTTACCCAGCTCTGAGCTCCCTGCAAAGGTATTTTCTAATACCATCAATTAGTCTGAACAGTAGTCCTAGCTGCAGGCATTGCAGGGTACGAAAACCATGCATCCTGTCCCTGGTTTCACACCCTAGCTGCTCACCACTTGGCATCTGAACAGAAACAGTCAGGGGGGCTCTGATTTCCAACAGCATGCCCCAGACCTACCCCTCCGTAGGAGAGACGCGTGATGCTATGGCAATGTGTCAAATCTAACAAAGATGGGAGACACCCTCAGCAGTAGGAGAGGGTTAATATGCAAAAAACATACGGGTGGTCCGTCGTACTGAAGAGGAAAGAGAAGTTGTGAGGGAGAGAGAGTTCTCTTCTCTGTCTCGGTCTCCTGATACACCTCTTCGAGGAGGGAGGATAGAGGAAGGTCTTGGTAGAGAGGAACGTTTTTCAGGACTCTTGCTTACTCCATCCTAATCGTAGCAAAATAAAAAAGGAAGGTTAGTTTTCAAAACTCACTCTCTGGGCTGTGATTTCTGTCAACCTATATACAGAGGGGGAAACCTCATCCTGTGGGCCCCATTTACTACTCACACAGGAACCTGTGGGGATCCAGCCACCTCCCATGCCCTGCTTAGCTCCCTGGTGCTTCTTTACTGCATCAAAACACTCAATAGTCATCTTCTGAGCTACTACAGACAGATACAAACACTCTTAGATCTAAATATGGATGGATTCAACATTTGGTTCTTAATAAGGAACAAGGTTCTTTTAGTGCAAGTTGAAAGTAGAATTCTCTGGAGCTCAGGTGTGATATTCTTATGTGAATTTACCTGCAAAGTAACTGCAATACTGGTGCCCAGAATACACCCCACACTACTTTAAGTGATGTGTGATTTTTGCATTTTCAAACACTAACTTGTAATTTTTTTACTGAGAAAAAATTTTAGCTACAGCTTATTTTTTGAGTGCATGAGTATTAAGCCTGGTGTTTTATTTCCCTCCACACTCATCTTTTTACTTTTTTAAATCAGCAGATACCTTCTTTTTACCATGGTTAGAGCAATGGACATGTATGTTAGAATATTTTTGAACTTATGCAATGAGCAGCCAAAGACAGTCTTGCATAAGCAGATAGCCATCCCAAAGACAAATACGATGACGGTCTCAACCAGTAAAAGACACACCAAGCATAGCATTACACAGAAAATGGAAGTCAATACTGGAAGCAGTTTTTACACAGGGATAGTTGTCAACTCAGCATCAAGTAAATTTGAAACACAAGTGAAATGTAAACATGGGGAAGCTAGGATGGACTGCTAAACATCTCTTTAAATTTATACTGCCACTTCTTCAACATGGACCCATGCACAGACCAAATTTGGTTCCTAGAGCATTTGGCTTCCATTCTTATTGCTGGTGATCAGAACTGTACCCTCCTACACTGGGGATTGAATTTGTTTTTGGAGAATATTTGGAAGGCAAATTAGTACTGCTGTTCTTTGCCACTTACCCACGTGCAAATGGGTGCAACTTCTTAGCAGTCAGTGAAGCGGCATCCATATCAATAGAAAGGAGATAGGTTCTTCTAGTTATAACTTATTTCACTTATGTTTCCTCTGGAGAGTCTCCTTTTTTATCCATTTTGTAGCACAAATCTTGTAGCCTGATAATCAGTTTTTCTGCCACTGGATGTAAGTAATCCCACGTAAGCTTCACAGAGAATTACTCAAATTCAGTGGGTAGAGAATGTGATCCATGGAGTTCACCTGCACATCTCCAAGCTAACTTTCTCTACAAACTCTGCTACCTTACCTTAGCATCTGATTTTGAGTAGGGCAAGCAGTCTCTTGGGCCTGCTGAGGAGGGCCGTACATAATAACTGTCTGTATCGAGAAAAGCAGCCCTTTTAGTAGTTAATGAGCAAGCTGAGCTGGGTCTTGGAGGAAGCAATGACTTTGCTCTAGACTTTGAGGCAGGAATCTTTGACAAAGAGGCAGTCTAGTCATGAGAAAACAAACAAAAGAAAACACAACATGAAGCCAGACAAACAGAAAATACATGGAACATGGACCAAAAGAAAACGCCAAGCTATGAATTAATACTTTTCCTGTGTCTGGTAATGGTGTCTATGCAGTTCTGACATGCATGGAAGTTTCAGTTCTGTGTTGTTTGGCTGAAATCATCTGGGTCTGGACAGAGTTCTGATTCTAGAAAGTACCTTCTTCTGCAGATGCTATTTTTGTCTTATGTTAATAGGAAAAAACTGGTGCCAGGTGCGGCATCTAACTGGTACAACTGCTGATTGACTGCATTAGAAGCAAGTGCAAAACTACATGAGCATCAAGAGATCCTAGTCCTTTAAAACTAAATTCTGCATTTGAAATATATTCCTCCAGGCTACAGTCAAGAATAAAACAGTGGGAATCTTAAAAGTAAAGTTACACCAGTATTCCCACAATGGCAAAAGGACAGGACAGTATTGCTTCTTGTGCCACTGTGTACACACAAAACTTCTAATGCACCCCCAGCACTGTATTCTGTGCATTTGGTGTCACTCTATAGAAATTCAGAAATTTATATTGACAATGTGGAGCCCTGGGATGAGGAAACCCATGTATGGTTGAAAGGCTGACATGATATGTCATTGTGATCAGACACTTGTCTGATTGTGAACAATGACAATACCCCATTGAAAGAACAATTAAACACCAATAGGACAGGTTGAAAGTTCTTTGTTGACACTTAAGAGCACCTAACTGCTTTGCAAAAAGGAACTTCCTTGGAAGAGACTGGGGCTACTTGCTTACGCAATAGGTTTTTTAGTCCCATGGGTATAACTGATAGTACAAAGAACAACTACAAGGCTGTTATCTTGGCAATGTAGTCCTGATTCTCTCTGTATTGAAACAAGCATGAAGTTACACAGGACGTAGACACACATAGGAGCATTCCCAATGGGCCTGTAATTACAGGATTTGGTACAGAACTTTAGCCATGAATAATATGGCATTTGTTCTACGTCAGTGACATAGACTTTCTCAATGTTCAGAAAAGGTGTATGAGTTACTCCTTAAGTTGTCTTTATTAGAAAATCAGAAGCGAATGGGTTGGCCAGCCCTGACAGGTGTCTGGTTTAGGCTACATACCCAGCCAACAGAAAACAGCTGGTGTGCTGAATGTCATCCATGACATCATCAATGTGATTAAGAGTTGCACAACTGTATAACAACAATTCCAGTCCTATAACACAGCTGAGAGGATTTCTACTGAATATCATCATCCATACCAAGTAGCATGGCAAGAAATTAGTAGAAAGGCCGGAAGTGCTTTACTAGCAAGAATATATTCCTAGAATGAATAGAATGAATTTTGCAACGTATTTATGCCTCTTTCAATACTTATTTCACTGTCTGAGAATAAACAGAATACAATCAGAGAATAATTATTTTACACAGAAACTGCACAATATGTGTCTCTGTCACATCAAAGTCTTCTCCAGACTTTGACTGATTTGTCATAGTTCAATTTATGGGTCCCATCCAGTTGTGAAACATTGGGCCATATTTATAAATCCACTAAGGTGTTTATTGATGCAGGAGCTCCATGGAAGCAGGTTATCTGTTGGGTGGCTCCAAGAAGCAGACATTCTGCAAACACTTTTCACCTGGTTTTCTGAACTTGAGATATAACTAAGCACACACAGTTTGAGGCCCAAATGTTCATTCAAGTGTTTTTTCCCTTTTTCAATTTGCGAGTCATGCAAAACATTTCCCCTAGAGACACTAGAAAACTCTTACAGATTAATATTCTAGGCACAATGTAGAGACCTCATCCTTTTCACTCGTATTGCACACAGTGTCCTCTATGAATATGTGCATCTAACAGGGATGCTAAAGAGGGATGATCTTCAGTGGAGCAGCTGGGGAAAAGGCATGACCTGAGCTAATGCACTGCTCTGAGATTATCACAGTATAGATCCCCTCAGTGTTACTTAGGGAGCAAGGCACTTTTTAGCACCAGTAATAGCAGCAAAATCTGGCCCAACCAGATTTCAGTGACAGGCTCAAGGCTGGTAGAGCAAGTAAACAAACCAAATGCCTCAATCCCTGCCTGTGCTTTACCCAGAAAACTATTCTTATTCTCTGTTATAGTTCATGTTGATGGAAGTGCCAGTTCATGACGAGACAAATATCTGTGTAACACTGACTTAGACTCAGGGATTGCTGAAGTTGGGATGCAGAAACCTCACTTTATTTCAGAAGTGTCCCTAACATGACTGATGTTCTCATCATCTCGCTACTGCAGGTACACAGCTTATTCCAGCAGATGGAACTGCTTAGCCTTTCCTGAACTTGTTCTGCATAGCAGTATGTAAACTGTAGTTTGAAGATGAATAACAAAACTGACCAGGTTGAATGATCTAACATTACCAGTGGAGAGGAAATGGCCGCACTTGAAGGACATAAAAGCTGAAAATCAGGAAGAAACACAATGACAAAAAGGGAGAGGTCTTCATAAAAAGCAGAGGTGAAGCCAAGGCACAGGAGAGAAAATGTCCAAGAGAGTTGTGTGAGTGAGGCAGAGAAAGTGGGGAGAAAGTAAGCAGGGGACAGATTTCTAATTCTGTTATAACGTAAGGGACAGGAATAAGAAAGGCATGTAGAAAGCAGATAATTTCAGAGAATGATTTTGCAGTCCTCATACTTAGAGCATTCCATGGACACAGATGACACTGAAAATGGGCTAGTATTGACTTCTCTTGCATAAGCGTTGATCATCCCTCAGGAAAACACAGCAATAAACTATCCTGTTGTCTCAGGCCAGAAACCTGTCCAGATATTTCTTACTGTACTAGTAAAGAAGTTCTAGCAGTTTCCCAGTTATGAGCTCAAATGGGTCGGACCTGAAAAACCACATGAAATCCCAGAATCCATGGCTGAATTCAGGTCTGAATTTCACAGCTCCTCCAAAGCCTCCAATCAGTTATACTGCTATCATCATTAACAATATTTTACGATTCATAAATCATGTGTAGCACTTCATAAGACAGAGCTTTTTGTTCCCCAAAGAATTGACAATCTGGTTAGACAGATGAAACAAATCAGCCATGGAATATATTAGGAAATGTAGACGAATCCAAAGGAACTTCTTCATTGTTAATGATGGCTAACAATGACAAAGTATTGTCATGCTGCAGATGTGAATTAGCACGTGTCAGTGTCACGTAAAAAAAATGTTGCATAGGGGATAGTGAAAGGAAGCTGGTGTCCTGGGGATTTTGGAGTGATGGGACAGGAAGGGTGTAGGGTCAGCATGGGAGCAGGGCGGAGAGGCACTGCAGTATTTGCTGAAGGAAAGTCAGCAGAGGAGAGCCAGACACAGGGAGCGGAACAGGCAGCAGAGCAGCTGAAGGCAGGGCACATAACTGTCAGGTTAAAACATAGACAGAAATCAGCAGTCCGGGAAATGGCCTTTCAGAAAGCACTTAATTACATGTAAAATGCTGCTGGCTAATAACCTCTGCACAGGATGCCCTCTGCAGAATGCACGGCTACGCAGTGGTGCCTCAGAAGGCATCCAGCGAGTCCTGGGGGAGGATTTCTGCCTACATAGCACCCCAGCAAGGCGGCAGTACCAGTCGGGCGCTGCTGAAAGGGCCAGGGTACACGGTTTATCCCAGAGGACGACCTGGCTCAAAATGCTGAACAACATCTAACTCCTGCAGTTCAGAGTCTGTGTGCCCCCGTGGATCTGCAAACCGTCATCATCTACTACCCAGGACTGTAATTCAGAGGTTATTCAGGAAAGGTGGTTTTAATTACCCTTTTAAATGAATAATGGATATGGCAAATGAATTCTAAACGGAACACAAATTTTAAATGGAACACACAATTACTTACTGAATTAACACAAAAAGATCTGAAATGAGGACAAAAGAAGATTATACAGATGAACGATAAGATGATTTTACTCACTGAGAGTTTTTCCTTTGCTTGTTTAAATACACCAGGAGCCTGGTTTGTTTCACCACCTGCTGCTGAGAGACCCAAAGAAAGACTTGATAGTTAAAAACAACTAATAATAAGCATTTCTACTTAGTACACTTGTTAGAACAATTAAATGCCTTGAAACTACCATGCAAATCATTACTCTGTGAATTACTCTCAGTGAACTGCATGCAGAAATGTACCTGCCTTAAACATGGCCTGTATTCATCATACTTGAGGTAAAATGGTATTCTACACGTTTCAAACAAATAAAAATTTTGTATTCATGTTCCCAGAAGTCTAGAAACTACAGTAAAAAGTTCAAGAAATAGTTGACAACTATAAGAGGCTCTAGTTCTGAAGGTCAATCCTCTGACACCTTAGCATCCTGATTGTTGGGACTGTCCTCTAAAAATCAGGCTCCTTTAAGTAATACAACAAACAAAAATTTTAAGAGAGGCCCTTGAAATCACCACTTTTCAAAATATTAGCCAACATTCCTACTGGATGGGGAGAGATTCACTGTTGAATTATCATTGCAGTTGTAACAACAAACGTGCCAGGGGGTCAACTACACCCTCAGTTTAGCAAATCAGATTATATCTGCGACATCAAGTACGTTAATTCAGTATTTTGTTTACATGATACAACGTGGTCTGAGCTAAGATTTTTCTCTCTGACTTAGATTCCATCCTTATGAAAAGTTTTGCCATGGGGCAGCTTTTTGGAAAGCAGGTTATTAGTTTCACCCCAACACTGCTGCTCAGGAAATGATCTGCCACACAAAAACTAAACATGAAATCTTTTTGCACCTGTGGCAGGATGCCCTTAGTAAATGCAGAAGCAGGACAGTAATCACAGATGACAACTTTGTGCTGTAAATCCAACTGTCTTCCAACTGTAAAGCCAGCCCCAACGCACTGTGCAAGACAGAACCAATTAATTTTCTCCTCTCTCTGTGCAGTTCCCAGGCATGGTGAGGATGTACCTGGGTTTCTGCCCCACTTCCCACACTAGTTCTGCCCTCTCACTATATATATATATATATTTTTTTTTTTAACTGAAGGAGTAGGAGAAAAAAAAACTTGTGAGGAAGAAAAGAATCTAACTGCATACTTTGGTTCTTCTGTAACGGGGGTAAGTACAGCACAGCCCTCCTGCGTGACATTTTACCACACCTGTTACTGCTGGTTTTGGTCTGTTTTGCATCTCTTCTAAATAATCACAAAGAGTGCCTTTCCTCTTTCCCTTGGTATTGAGCCCTAACCAGCCATTACTATGAAGTGTAGAAAATAGCTGTGCTGCTTGTGCTGACTTACCTGAAAGCACCACAACTTCTGCACCTGGAAAGACCTCTACAGGCTCTGCTGCCAGTTCAAATACACAACAAGCATGTTTAACGTCAGGGGGCGACCCCAGAAATGAAGACAGGGAACAGAACTGTATCACATAGTGGCTCCTGATCACAGCCAGGTAACTGTCCTGGCCTTGACACTGTAAGCAGTCCTCTGATGGCACAACCGCAGCAGCATCCCACAGCCACTAACAAAACACGAGTCAGACTGGGGTGTCATGCATGGAACCGCAACAGTCAAGGAAAAGACTTCACATCTCTTTCCTCAGTTGGCCATGCAGTTTCTTTTCAAAATGGCAAGAGTGAGTCCCTTAAAAAGCAGTTCCTCCCTTGTGGGCATGGCACTATAAGTTGCCAGTATTTGCCAGTGCTTACCAGTGACATGGGAATTTTTTTCTAATATTGAGGGAAAATAGGGGAAAAATGTCATTCCCTGGGCCACTACACAGAAAATATGAGCAAATACTAACTTTTTTACTAACTTTTTTTTTTTTTTTTTTTTTGTAGACACTTGTATCTCATGACTGGACATGCTTCATTTTAAATTCACAGTAAATGCAACATGGAGGTTTTAACTGACTGCAATGCACTCAAATCTGTATAGACTATTCTGGTGATGGGCTTTTGGTGGGGTTCCATTGGCTAGGTATCACTAAAGCTGACAAAACCATTCCAAATAGGACACAGTGACAGTTGAAACTGGCTTCAGCAAATGCTGTTATATTTTATGTAAAAGCAAAATGGGAGAGAGACAACGACCCTTTAAATTACAGATCCTGGAAAGAGCCGGGTGAGTGTTTTAGGCTCAGGGGTATGTAGGTTAACATATGGTCACCTACACTCTTAGGATAGCACTGCACTCTTCCTCATGGCCTCCCCTCCAGTCCCATCAGTAAGTGTAAAAAGGTGAAGTAGAAGAAAATAAGGGACACTGTGAATTTTCCAGCAACACCGAGCATAGTGAAGCATTCTAAGAGATATTCTTGTTCACTTTGTGGTTCAAGCTCCTCTGTTTTAGAGCCCAAACCTCAAAGTTCAACACGTTAGTGAAAATTTTATGATCCATCTGGGTCCATCATTTTGGTTGCTCTCCTTATCAGGGTTTAAATGTACTGGGAAGTCGTTTTTGTATTACATTTTTCACTTTGACTAATACATCTGCTTCACAATGTACTGGAGTGAGAGAGAAAAAGCTCTGACAGTTGCCAGGCAGCACACATTTAAGGCAGCGGGCAGATTTCCTTATGCAAGTCTATTGGCATGACGCAGGCCTCTCCGGAACACTACGGGCCCTAGGAGTTCAGAGGAGTTAGTGGTGGCGTACCTGAGGGCAAGACAGCTCTGACCACATGGCTGCAGAAGTGTAGACAAAGTTGAGAACACTACAAAGATGACACTTTTCTGCCCCATTTCCACCGCTTACTGAACCCCCTGGGTTTTTTGAAAGAACATGTGAATTATGGATCGTAACTTCCGAGCTGATCAAGCTGTGCTTCAGCAAACAGCAAGAGATAGCACGAAATGTTGTTTTAATCCTTCTTTAAAATTCCTCACTCTTGGGTAGTCATGGTCCAGGGTGCAAGTTAGGACAGCCCAGAGACTGCGAACTGAGGAGGAGCCATCACTGCAGCGGAGGGGCCTGGATCAGCCTTTCCTTCCCTGGCTCCATTTGTGAAAGGACCAGATTCCCTCCCAGGAGCAAGGCGATGGGACTATTTGGTTCTGTTGTCCTAATGGAATACAGCCAGGAGACAACACACGCTTCGTACAGTTGAGGCACGATATTAAAGCTACCCTCGCATAACTATCCTTTTACTGTTCTTTCACCAGTCAGACCTCCATACTGAGATTGGTCTAAATTTAGAACAGGAGTGACTCATTGGTGCAAAACTGGATGGGAATGACTTCTTAGGAACACTTGTGGTATTGCACTGTTTAACTATAGGATGGGTAATAAATCCTGTTCTTAATTTCTAAGGCATGAGAAGAGGCCTGTGTAGTTCTGCACTGCTGTGCGCGGTTCTTCTCTTACTAGCCCTAGTTTCACTCATGAGCAACCGCACTGCAGCATGCGGCTATGCTACATGACAGAAAACCTGGCCTCTTTTAGCAATTTTTTTTTCTTTTTTAAGATCACCAGAAAAGTCAAGATGTTCATCTTTCCACCCCGAACTCACAGCAACAATAAGTATTATGAAGATAATGCTGAAAGTGTTCTTTTTGGTCCTCTAAATAATGATACACCTATCAAGATGTAACAGGGATCATTTGTTTTGTCCTTTCATCTTCCTCTACCAAATAATAAGATTTTTGCTCGGAATGCGTTCGTAGTGTGAGCACAGATTTCTTCTCTCTCAGCTTCATGCTGCATGTGGCTGGATTCCCCCTGTGGATTTTGACTGTACAGCATAAACATCAGTGACAGATTGGGAAGTGTCAATGCAGATAACATCAATTGACGAAATATAAGTTTAAAACACTTCTTATTATGCATGAGAGTAAAAAAAGCAAAATAATGGAAATGCAAACCATGGTTTAAGCTGTCAACATTTTCCCACCAGAAAAAAATAAAAAAAAAGCATAATTAAGGAAAAAAAAAAAAAGAGCAAAATGATGAGTATAGATTCCTACAACACCACACTATAAGCACGATGCCAAGTTACAACCACAACACTTGGAGGTCCAAGCAATGACAAGCATACATGATCATAGCCTCCATTAAATAAACAAGCAAATACCAGGAAAGAAAGAAGAAAAGAAAAATGATATAAAACACTAAAAAAAAGCAATACTATTTGTGAAGACTTATATTCTTGGAGGAAAAAAATAAAAAAATAGAGAAGCTGCTATAGCCATGAGATTAAAAAAAAAACCAAAAATGTCTATGTTTGCCAGCCACATTGCATAACTGAACAGAACGCAGTCACCTGTCTGCTTCCGTTTAACACAGGAGAGATGAGTTGGTCTAGTATATTTGATAGCAGGTTTTAAAATGATTTTCCTGGAGGGAGAGTGGGCCTGAACTTCAGTTTTTTTAGCAAGTTCAGCTTTCTTATACACTGCTATGGACGAAAAAAAACACAAAAACATAGAATCAGGAAAAAACCAGCAAACAGTTTCATATGACAATACACCAAGTGGCAGGCCCACTGCTCCACAACTCCAACCTGGTGCGTCGCTTCTACTGGGGTGAACAAATCCTAAGTCAGAAGAGGGGGAGCACTGGTGTGTTAACCTCGGATGTGTTACCCAGTGATCAGTGGGGATGCCTACAGTGAAACGGGACCAGTGGAGCAGTGAGCCTTGCACATGGCTTTTCATATAGTTGTACAGGGTCTCATTAAAAAGCACTACCATTAATACGGTTAAGTTGCACGTCATCTACAACAGAGTAACCAGATAGTACTGTACAATAGTAAAAAAAAAAAAAAATAAAAAGAATAAAAATTGTAATAGGGAGTGTTAAATGAACCTTTTTTCCTTCTCACTTCATCTCTGGAGAGTGTGCTAGGTTCCTTTTTAGCTATTTTCCTTTCAGGAGTAGAAATCCTGCCTCTCCCCGTTTTAAAAGGTTTCTCTTTTTTATGCTTATCGAGAGATGATCTTCGCAATTCTCTCTCTGCCTTCTCCTCTTTAGGAACAGTCTCTAACTGTTCAGTCATGATGCTCCTATCATCATCTGTAGGATCAGAGCAAATTATAACAACAAACAAAAGATTAGAAACAAATGTTAACAATACTGCAGTGGAGCAGGGAAAAAATAGTTGAAGACAGAGCAGGCGGATTAATAACGAAAAGGTAGACTATTTAACCATTTTTCTGAAACATGCTGAGATTACTATTACAACTATTATAATTTTGCTTTTTGATCGTTATGTTTTGGAAGCAAAAATATTTAACAGACAAAACAGAAAGGATAATGCACACCTTGAGTATCTGCCCAGAGACTGTCTGTGTCCATGATGGAGTCATCGATTGTTGTTTCATCTTTGTAATCATCACACGTCTCTGTCTTGTAGTCGGTGATCAGGATTTCTTCTCTCTGGGGTGAAGCAGGAGCTTCTGGGGAGCCCTCCTTGGGCTCAACTTGAATGTCGGCCACTTCTTCAACCTCCAGCTCCTCTTCAGCCTGGGAGTCCCCTGTTTCAATGTCTTCCTGCTGCGTAGCAGCAAAGCGCACGCTGTGGGAAGCCGATTCACCCTCATCAACAGTTGTCTGCACCACTGTGATAAAGTCATCCTCAACTGTCACCACTGATTCAATAATGCCTTTCAGTTCAGGCAGTGCTTCTGGGCTACCCTTGGCTAGTACTTCTTCAGCAGCAGGTTTCCCAAAGTCTATTTCTGGGGGCATTTCTGATGTAAGATGCTGTTTATCCTCTTCTTTTTCTTCTTGCCCTGCTTCTAGCTCTTCTTCCACAAGGTCTTCCCCTTTGGTGACCCCAGCTGTCACTTCACATGGCAGCAGCTTTTGGATTTCCATAGGTTTCACAGCTGCATCAGGAATCTTTTCAGGTCCTTCTGCAGCCTGTGGTATGCTCTCCATCTGAATCTCAGCAGGCTCCTCCTGTAGAGGCTCAGCTGTTGGAAGGAGCAGCTCCATTGAAGGCTCCTTTGCTGGTAACTGTGCAGGCATCTCTTCCCCAGACACAGGAGGTTTTGGAGGTTCCGCTTTGGTGTCCTCTGGTTTCAAGGATTCTCCATTCAAACCTTCTTGGGCTTGATCATGCTCTCCACTAGATTCATAAGATTCCTCTTTATCAACTGCCTCTTGATGTACCAGATCGGGCTTAGTTACTTTTTCCTTAATTTCTGTTTCTGACAGTTTGGTGCTGTCCTTTACATAACTAGGCTCGGTCTTGGAAAGTACATCTGCATCCTTTGCTTCTCTGGCCAAGATGGTCTGATCTTTCTGTTGAGTGTCTTTGGGTTCAGGCTCTGCTCTTTTAACAGAGGCTTTGTCCTTCCCCGAAGGGAGAGAAACAACCTCGCTGATCTTAGCCTCTAACTGACTCTGATATTCTTGGTCAGCTCTCCTTGCAGCCACTTCCAAATCGTGCTTTATAGCATTGTAATCTGGTTTTATTGGAGCTTCTATCTCAGCTATTTCAGGAACAACACTGAGAGTCTTCTCCTTCTCCATCAACAAAGAAACAGCATCCTTTCCTATTGCTAACTCTGAAGCTGATACTCTGTCATACGTGGTATCATCAGTCAAATGAACTTTATCAGCCACACTTTCTTCTTTCATTTCTAAGATCGCCTCAGGTCTTGTCTTCTCTGGCTCTGCACCTTCAGTGGAATAGATCTCTTTAGAGTCAACTTGATCTTCACCTTTTTCTAGCACAGTATCCAGCTTCTCTTTTTTCTCCTGCTCAAAGTCCCTTGCCAGAATGGACTCACCAGTGGCATGCTGACCTAAGTCTTTTTCACTGAGGAACTCTTCTGTAGATTTTTCTGCTGCTGCCAGCTTCACTTCTATTAAAGACAGGTCAGGCGCTAGGCCACGTCTGAGTTTTTCGTCTGTGCCTTCATAAAAGGGACAGGTTTCACTCGTTAAATTCTCACTGTCCTGAACTGGAGAAGGGAGTGGGACTGTGTACTTATTGAAAACACAGTAGCCCAAGTCTTCTAGCTGACTTTCAGCTTTTAGAGTTACGTGGTTTTCATCTGTCACAGGTGGCAGGGCCGTGCTGCTGTCTTCCACAACAGTGTCAGAAGGAACTGACTTCTTTTGCGCCACCTCAGCATCTGCACTCACGGAGGCTAATCTAGATCTTGTCCCTGCTAAATCTAACATTTCAGGCAGGTCAGGAGCCAGGACAGCTCCATTTTTATAATAATCTTTGGCCAGGAAAGGTGACTCAGCCAAGGTCTCAGGCTGGACTTTTGTTTCTGCCATTGTTTTTTCTTCTTCAACATGCTCATCTTCCTCCCTGCTATCAATGGGGAAGCAGGGGGCCTTCTCCAGTGCTGGTGTGGTTGCTGGCAAGTAGTCATCACCTTCATCCATACTTCCACTAGTGTTAGTTAGAATATCTGAAGCAAGGGGAGAAAGATCATGTGCACGACCAAAGCTAAATCCTAGAGCTATTGAATCCAGGCAGGACATGGGCAAGTTAATAGACATACTTCTCTGTTCAATTGCAGATCTCCCCCCCAGTCCCAGGCTCCTGCTCAGAGTTAGGTCATCTTTATTTTTACTGTGGAGTTCTCTCTTATCCCCATAGACTTTGGGGTCAATAGTGAACATTCTTTCCGTTGGGGAACTTGGTTCTTCACATTTGTCCGGGGTAACGCTCTGAGCCAGGGTGCTGTACCCTATTTCGTGAGCAGGCACACTCTGCTGCTGATCTAATTCTGCCTGTAATTCTTCCTCCTCATCCTCTTTGTCTTCAGGTATTAGACGATCTGTCTGATAAGGCTCATATGCACTCTCTTTAGTGTCACTTAGCTCATAGTAATCACTGCCTTGTTTCAGAGCCTCTGCTTTGACGGCTTCCTCTTTCAGAGCAGAGGTTTCAAAATACTTCGACATTCCTGATCGATCCTCCTCTTCTTTCATTTGATGAGGAGCTGAAACACTTATCTTATCCTCCTTGGTATCTTTTTTAACATCTTTCTCTTGAGAAGCTTCTAGAGTAGGGGTCTTGTCAGTGGTTAAACTTGGTGCCTCAGGGGCTCTCTCTGTTATTCTGGATAACTGAGTGGTATCAGGGTGCTCTACTGTTTTCTCAAGGGTCAGTTCATGGCTTAACTTGTCTGGAGGTACCTGTGTGCTTGGTTGCACCTCCTTTTTCATGTCTACTGTTGCTGGCAGCCTACTTTGGTCCATTTCTTCCTCTGCTTTGGGAACATCAGGTGACTTTTTAGCTTCACCATCCTTTTGAAAGTCTGTTTTGTCTAGGGAAAGTGTCTTAACTTCAGGTTTTGCAGTAAATTTACCATCATCTAATATTCGAGCCTCCCCTTTATCATAGAAGTCATACCTTTCTTCCTCATCACTCTCATCCTTGGTCATGTCCTTTTCCTCACCCCACGCAGGGATCTTCTGGGTGCTTGGTGTTTTCAGGCCATCTACAGTTACTGCCGAGACTTCCTGCAGAGCTAGTGTCCTGTCTCTGTGGATCTGTTCATCTTTAGTGAGACCTTTGGCAAACAGTTGGTCAGTGGGTTCCTGTTTTGTCCTGGAACTGTCTCTGAGTGGCAGCTCCTGGGGGACAGCAGGAGATGGGCCTGAAGGAAGTTCACGTTTGGCCGCTTCTGCCTTGGGTTCTGATAGCAATAGAGAACTCTCACCGCGGCTGGTGGCAAGATCTTGGACATCTTGAAGGTCGTCTTTAAATGTCATAGACAAAACTTGGTTGGATGATGAGGGCACATCTGCAGTCCTTTCTTCTGTTTTGCTCCCTTTGGGCAGTTCAGATGACAAGTCCTTTTGCTCTTGAGAAGCAGGCGGCTTGGCAGCAGGCTCTGCAAAACTGGCTTCCCCTTTCTTTTGTGAATCGGTTTCCAAGATCTGTTCTGATACAGGCGAAGGCATCTTTTCTTTGTCTTTGCTCTGTGAATCCTTTTTATCTATAGCCTCTGTTTTTGCTGGCTGTGGAACTAAGGCATCATGTTTAGGTTGCTCACCAATCTTACTGTCTTTCCCAGATTCACGTTGCTTTGTGTCTAATGGTTCTGCTGCGAAAGGGCGTGCGCCCTCCTGGACACGGAATTCCATCTTCGTGGCTGCAAGTAAATCTGAAGTAGTTTGTTTGCGTTTTATAACAAAATCATTTAAAGCACTTACAGGCAAGCAGTCATGTGGCTTACAACATCTTGGTATGAATGATGGAAAGGAGAGGGAGAAAGATGCAAACATGCAGCAAGGCCATCCACCTAGAAATCTGCTTTAAAGTGTTAAATCCTAGTTTCCTTTCAGTATATGGGGTTTTATAGTGAGAATGTGAGTTGTACACATATAAATAGGTGACCACTGAAATGAGATGATTTCACGTGAATTCTTCATCTTCATGATTTGTATACAACAGCAAAACCACAAGTAATCCTCACTTCATTGGTATGCTTGGCTGGACTCTGCAGCTTATGATAGTTTTGGGTTACTAAAGTCTGCAAGATTATGTCCCATCAACAGTATCTTTGTGTGTTGCTGATATTTAAAACATACATAATTATATACATTTCTGTATCTTTTTAAATTTTTCTTCTACATGCAACCTAAACTAAAGAAATAATGCATACAAAAGGTTTTGCAAGTGTCAGAAGAGGCCTGGTTTTTTAATTGTACCAATTTTTGACATTCACTCTTTGGCAAATGACAAAAATCTCACAGCTGTTGTGAAACCAGTAGGTGTAAATCAGCAACAGAGCTATTAATAGTCCCAGATCTTGAAGGTCTGGTCTTCAAAATGGTCAGCCATCTTCCGCTGTAACTGAAGTCAAAGAATACTTGGCAAGTTTCAATGACTATATATCAGGTCCTAATTAAGTTAATTTGAAACTAAAAATTCTACTCTTATGGTCTGCCACCGTATTTTTAGGGAAGAATACACAGTTGAGGGGTTTTTTTTATACACGTTCTGTTAATCATTAACAGCTTGTTCTTTTTTAATATCCTATGAAAAATAATGATTCCTATCATGTGGAAATCTGCCCGTCGTGGAAAATATGAAGAGAGATACAGCAGAATGTGGCAGGACTTTCTGCAGTAATCTGTAAAAAAAAGTTCTATGAGTTTTTAATAAAGCTTGTTACAACATGCATTGGGCCAACTCTGAATCTCCTCATATCTGATTTAAAGTCCACGGAGCCATCTTTATGCTCTGATGAATCTGAATTTTTTTTTGAACATTTAGTACCAAAGTATTGGTCATTCTTTAAATATTTGCTATTGTTAAGATTTAGTCAAAAAAAGCAACTGCCATTCTAAACTCTACAGCTAGAAATAACAGAGGTCTACAACTACAGTAATTTTTCTCCTTTATGTTTTTACATTTGGTGACTTGCAAACACTATAAAGTATAAAAACACAGCCATTGAGCTGATGTCATCCTCATTTTGCAGAAATTAAATAGCTAGGTACTGACTTTATGCATCCTACTGTGCCCCTCACTGTAGTGCAAATGAACAATGCCAATGGCATCAAAACATATTCTGACTGCCAAAGGAATTTAATATTCTTTGGCTGGACCAGCCAGAACACCAGCCTCCCAAATGCAGTGCTTCTTAGCCAGGTAGTGAATGGGTACATCGCTACTCTGCACAACGTGTGCTTACACCTTGTTGCACTGGCTGAAGAGAAATACCATTAAAAGGAAAATATCTTGAAGCTTAGTTGTTACAGTTGAAAGACAACTGATTGCAGTCAACATTTTGTTCAGCAAGCAGATCAGAACTTCACCCTATGTACCCAATCCTAAACTTCACCATGAAGACAAACATCCCAGTGGAAGTGATGGAGGTTTTGCCTAAGAAGGGCACTCCAGCAGGGTTAAACGTTTTAATAAGGTGAGACACACAAAAAATCAGAGTTCTGGCAATGACTGAGGAGAGGAGGGGTGGACTGCAATGAATGGCAAAGATATGACATAAGAAGCAATAGCTTTAGGGAAGCTAAACCAGAATGCACTGAAGCACACACACGCACAAAACCAAACATAAACCTGCACACTGCAAATGAAAACATTTCTACAGTTTAAGCCTCTTTATGTCATAGCCAAAGTCAATAAATCTACTTTTTGAAAGAAAAGCAGATGAATCTCTGCACCAAAAGGAAAAAAATATACATAGATTAGCAATGTGACTGGCAAACACATCTGACATGGGGAAAAAAAGCTTACGCAGAGGAATCAGCTTAGCTGCAAAGCACATTTTATCATGGCAAAGGAAAAAACCAGGAATCGGCCACGGTGGTGGGAAACCATGTTGTCATACAGCACCTGTACAATCATCTTATCTGCTACACACTCTTCAAGCATAATAACAAGAGCAGTCATACTAATAAATGGAAAGAACGGGAAATGGAGCAGCCTTGGAAAGCACTGGAGAAAGCTGGAGAAGGATTCACTGGCAGCAAACACATGCAAACCTAAGGAGGACACACCTTCCTCAGCCGAGGAAGGGGATGTGTCTTTCAGGGGTGTTTCCGCCACAACGGGCACACTCTCCCTGCTGGATGCCACACTTGGCACTTTGTCTTCATGACACACTTTGGGTTCCAAACCAGAATCCGAGTGCCCCTCACTGAGGCCCTTTGCCTGGTCCAGAGCCTCAATGGGCCCATGCTCTTTCCCCAGTTGCTTCCCAGGAAGAGCAGCAGGTTTCGCCTCCACAGCCATCGGACTCTCTACTGGTTCTTCTTCTTGGGGATGGAAAAAGGAGGCGACATCAACACCAACAGTAAACACCAAGCACACAGCTCAACAGAACTGCTTGTACATAACACTTTCAGCTCTGAACATTTTGGATTTAAGTGTGTCAAAGGACTGCTAGTATCCAGCCCATTTTAGTCACTGTGGAACTGAATTTTCCTTAGGGAAAAAACCCAAGCAAAACAAAAAGCTTGCCTCACCCAGAGAAACATGTTTATGTTGTAAGGTGAGAGCTGAAAGTGCTTTACAGGTATATCTCTCCCAGAGGTGACCGTGGGGTCAAATATTCATTGCAAATGGAGATGGTATGGAATGATGGATGGTTCTGACAACGTCAATGCATCAATGAGCTCAAAGTACACTTATATTTTTCTGACAAATGTGTTGTTTAATCCAGTACAAGACATTCCATTGAGGTGGAAGAAGGTATCAGGCATTAATTTCTTTCTGCTGACCTTGGCAATACCAACTGCAAAATGCCAGCAAGTCAATATGTCACAGGAGTCCTGGATTTGGCAAAATACTGAGCCACTTCCATAGACTTAATAAGCCTTGTGCATGGCTGATAACTAACGGTTTCACAAGAATTCAGCCAAGATTCCTACACTGAGCGGGTTTATAAACAATTTCTCCCTTAGGCTGCCTAACATCTGAACTCTGTACATGAAAATCAGTTTTAACACAAGGACTCTTCATTTCCTTTTATGTTTTCCCACTAGTCCCCAGGCTCTTCATCACCTCTTAAGTCAAAAAAACCAATGAGTGCAATATAACTATTTGTTCATCTGAATTTCTAAAACACATCACCCAGCCTATGGGCTGTTTGGATCAGTACAGAAGTATCAAGAGCAGTCTTTACTCATGCCATGGCAAAAGAACAATTAGAAAAGTCTCTATTCTGGACTGTACTACTGCCATTGCTACTCGGGCAGAATACTGCTGTCCTCTGTTAGTACCCCCTCTGATAAGAAGTCATGATTAAGCGTGAAACCTTTGATTCGGCAACATACTTACGCAGCTGACCAGCAGCCATGCTGCAGTCAGCCTGATGACCTCCCTGGGTTTAAAATATGTCTCATGGTTAAGGACTCTGCCGAATCAGACTTAGAACAAAGTGGTTTCGAATCTGGAAGTGGCTGTATCCAGCCTTTTGGTATTAAATAAAACCGCTTCACAACGGCTTGATTTTTCTCCTACGATCGGCCTGGTGAAAACCAGACAATCAACCATCCACTTCAGTTTTGGCCTTTGAGAAGTAATTTAGGGAGCACAAACACAATTTGAGGCTGAAAAAATATCACTATGTAAAGTACAACACATTATTAATAACTTATTAATGGTTGGACTTGATGATATTAAAGGCTTTTTCCAACCTAAACGATCCTATGATTCCATATAAAAATGTGATTAAGGTTAGATACTATATCTTAAATGAACAGAAGCCAGAAGATTCAGAATCAGAACTGGACCAATGCCTGAGTGTTACAGGGATATTTACACATGGGCAGATTGTAAAAGCAGCCTGGCAGAACAGCAGGTGTCCAGCTACAAGAGGCCTTGACTTGAATAACTTGCTTTACTTTTCCTTTTCTAATTTTATGTAGCTTTGTATGTGCATCCCTTTAAGTTTTTTTTTAAAAAAAAAAAAAAAAAGGAAAGCCTCTTACTCTATGCTGAGCAATTTCAGGTGTATACCTCCATTTCCTGAGACACTTCACACAATGCCACATGATTAAAACTAATTAGTCACCAAAGTAGAAAGTTATTGCTGACTTAATGAAGGAATCCTACAGACCCCCTTTGTGCAGCAGACTCTTTTAGGGCAGACAGACTGCTAGCTTACAGGCAGTAAGTGAGGAGGGCTGTTTCAGAATTCCTGTCTTTTCACTGATGATCCAGCTTATGGGGTTCTTTATTTTTTTTTTTTCCTGGTAGATATTCTGAGATCTTACACTTCCACCAGAGGTAGATGCATACAGACTGAAAATGAACCTGCCCATGGCTTAACCAATCCCAGAGTGCTCTAAGTACAGCTACAGGCACCCAGCTAGAGTAAGGCTACTCCTATGATTTTCTGTCTCCCTTAGCTTCAGGCAGACATGCTGACATTAACAGTCTTCAATTATTTGATCTCTTTCTGGTGCTCTTGCAGTATTAGCTATATTATCCTGTTGATTCTGAACAACTCTGGTTTTCTTGAAATGACACAGTGAGCAATTTCAGGTTGTACCTCCATCTTCCTGAGACACAAACCTTTAGAGGATTCAGTACCATTTTTAAGTTCATCTCCTGTGTCCCAAGATTGAGGTAGTCAAGTGCTGCAAGATGAAACATGACCCATTTGGTCTTTGAGAAGAAGTCAGCATTCCTGTTAGTCACTGAAATTGATTCTCCTTTGAGTCCTCAAAAGCCATTTCACTTTTACTTAACTCCCCACTGATAAAGTAATACGTACTGATGTGATCAAGCCATAGAAAAAAGGGGTAAACACAGTAACAGTAAACTTTATTTCCTCCTTGTTTACAGTCAGCTGACACAATGTTAACTGGGTGTATCCACAAAACAACTGGTGATCAAACACCACCCAATACTGCCTGAAGTCACCTGTGTATACTGGGGTAAAATGGATTTCCTTTGCCTACCGGAGAATTAAAGACCTTCCACTGCTGTCTTTGGTAGAGACAGGATTTTTTCCCCCATCGTGTTAACAACTGACTTACCTACAGTAACAATCTTTTGACCTATTTTGCACACTGTTCTTGGCAGTAACTCTCTGGCACAAAGAACAAATCAGCTTACACTTCTTCTAACTAGCTGCTCCTTTTGCTTCTGCTATAAGCCGGGTCAGTAGGCCAAGAGCTGTGACTGACGCAGGGCCCATGGCTTCGCTGACCCCGAAGTTACATTCATTGCTCACGCTGCAGCTTCACTTTGAGATGGGGAGACTCTGGAGGGGCATCACTTCCACGTGGGGAGAAAACACAGCGAGGCTTCCCTCCCCAGAAAGCAGCAATCCCAGGCACATATGTAATGGAATGGATGGCGGGTGGGTAGAGGGGAAGAGGTACAAACTGGGACCATGCTCAGTTCACCTTCGCCATGGCCCAACAAGACCTCTGTGCTCTTCACTGTGGCACTGGGACGTGTACTAGAGCCAGTCCACTCTGAGCTGAACAAAGGGTGTTCATAGTACTCCTCATCCGAATTGTAGGGCTCATCATCGGGCACAGACACCGAAATGGAGGGGGCCAGGTGTTTGCGCCGCTCCCCGCTGGCAGCAGGCCCCCAGCCTGGGCAGCGGTGTGGCGGTCCCACCTTATCCTCCGCCCCTTCATCTACAAATAGACACACACAGACAAAAGCTGCAGGACAGACAGACAGACAGAGAAAAGACAAGACAGGATGGATGCATGCACTAGCAACACTAGCCACTGTGTCATACTGCAGAGTGGATGGAATCAGCCAGGCTACGGGCTCCTGCAGGGTGGAGGAATGAGGCAGCTCTGCACTTTAACACACCGGCCATGTCTGTGGCGCTTCCTACAGTGTTTACAAACATTGTAAACCAGCCCTTAGAATAAGTGAATTTCAGAACTATATCCTCGTCAGAGGGACACCTACCATACACAGACCACATCTCGCAACTTGCACTGATACTCATATGTATTACACAGTTGGCTGACGGTATTAAAAACCTCTGAAGCGTCCAGACACAGTTGTATCCCTCAGTCATCAGGTGAAGTACTCAAAAGCGTAAATTTTAAAAACTCCTTTAAGCAAAAAAGCAAACCATCTTACACTTTGGTCAGTGGTGGGACTATTTCTCATTGTATGTTTAAAAATTGCCCACTTTCTTCTTCTCCCCATAAATAACATTTAAACAAGCAACTTCTTTTCCCTATAAATAAGTAACATTTAAACAACCAAAAAAAACCCTTCCCCAAATAGCTAGCTACCTTTTCCCTGATAAAGGCCACATAAAGCTGCTCACAGCAATCTCTGTTAGTCCTACATTTTATGCCGTTGTGTCATGTTTCTGTGGGTGAACTAGCTCCCACCTCGGTGTTTGCCCATGCTTTGGAATGACAGCTTTATTCATCCATCACTGTAGCATCGCAGAAAATCACATAATCATCTCAGGACTACACCAGCTCCTGACAGCTACAGGGAGGGGGAGCTTGGGTCGGTTTTTGCAAGACAAAGAAAAATAATACTGCCTAATAATAATGACCGGCCTGTCATCTGATCCATACAAACCTAGAGGGGAGACCTGAGAGCTCGTGTAGGCTCAGGTGCACTCTCACCATGAATAAAGCTATAAAAAAACCTAAACAACTAGTACTAGAGAGAGTTTGTTTAAGCCCATTCTCTGTGTATGACAACTGGCAGTTTGATGAACACTACATTCATGGGGTGCCTTCAGCAGCTGCAGCTATCCCATTGGATTTCCTACTAGCTTCCAGAACAAGTCCAGGCCTGGTCTCCCTACTCTCTCTCCAGGCAATTGCAACTTAAAGAGTTCCCTCAGACCCTCCAAAACTTTCCTCTCAGATCCAAAACACCGAGTCAGAAAGCAAGGCTTTAACACAGGCAACGTAACAGATACTAACCAAATCTCTGTTTGTGACCTGAGAACAAGACGGCTCACGAATGCTGCCATAACTACCATTACCCAAGTCCTGGAAAGCAGTTTTTATCCAAACCAATTCCATCTATACAAGCTCTCAGGTTCTTCTTGGCAAATGTCAGTAAGCTTTAAGTTTCTTTCTATAGCCCACCATGACAAGACAACATCTGTGTGTTTAAAAAAGCACCCTCTGCTTTCTGCAGCAACATGGCAACAACTGTCCTCTGATGAAATGGCATGTGTTTCTTCCACCTGGGAAAAGGCGGCTGTTGTTTTAACCCATTCGGGCTCAATCACCCAGAAAAAGGAAGGAAAATTATTCCTCAGTGGCAATATTAGTAGCTCAAATCTGTACCACAGTGCTGCAAAAGAAAGATTATCCATGTTTAAGATTCCATGACAGCCCTGAGGCTGGCCAGGACTGAAGGTATGCTCTGTGCAGCTATGCACATACACTAACACCACCCACGGAATTCAGTTTAAGAGAACCATTCTCACAGTTTCTTTCAGGGCACAAGGAGTGCCTGGAACACTGATAGTTTAGTTACTTCACTCTTGTGGTAGAACCCAAACCGCAGATTCAGGAGTTTGTGCAAGTTTAAAAGAGGCAAGCATGGAAAGATAAGCCCAAAACTTGCTTCTGCCAAGGAGAAAGCTCTGCAGAGCACTGCAGTAGGAAACGCTAAACACAGGGCTGCACCTGAGCTTCCCACCTTTCCCTAGTACTTAAGAGCCAGCAGCAAGGTTGCAGGCAAGTACCTCGATGCACTTGCAGTGCAGAAACTGTGGATTTCTTCTCCGCAGAAGCTTCTACAAATTTCAGTGCCAGATTTGAGGGGGTTCGCAGTTTGCAAAAGGCTAGTTACAGGGGGCGAGGACACACCTCAGGGTGCAAGAGAGCAGGAATCAATTCCCTCCTAAACCTGAGAAGATTCAAAACTACAGCTCCTGCTTCTTTGCAGAGCACCCTCACGCCAGTGCGTGTATGACTGTGGACAAGAGTGGAAAGGGCTGATGCTCTTGCCACCTCTTCTGCTGGAACTGGGACATTGTAGAGAAAAGAATAGAAGGTTGATCCGGTCAGAAGCAGAGCACAAAGGAGGAAGATGTGCAACGGGAGAGGTTTTCCTTCCAGCTGTGGGTCATACTGATCCAGGGGCCCTTCAGAAGTAAAATGCATCAACAAGAGTGAAGACACCCCAGGACTTCTCTGTATTGACGCAAACAAGGCTCAAAATTCCTTCTTTATGGGCTCTGAATGGATAGCAGGCAAGAAAATACAGGCCCTGCCTCTGCTCCTTGAAACTACAGGAACTGACCGTGATACGCATTGTTGTGAGGGTCCCAAATCATCAGGAGTGCGAAGTCTAATACTGTTTGGGGCTGCTATGTCTGTGGCTATTACAGATTTACCTTGTTTGTTTATCAATTTTAATAAAGATATTTTAAAAATTACTGCAGATAATTTCATTAACAGGATAATGATGCCTTTAAAGGAGGACATGCTTTTATTTCAGCAACAAGAAAAATCCTTTCTTTGTTATTTTAGTCCCTTCTAATAGTTCCTTTTCATCTCAAAGCACGGGAAAAATCCCCAATGTATTCTAAAGTCCAAGATTAAAATCACTTCTCACAAAGGCTAATTCTGCTTTAGCTTCCAGGTATCTTTTGAAAATTCCTTTCAAGAAGTAATTGTCACTGTAAATAGATCCATTTCTATAGGACACTTGGTTCCTTTCACAGTTTGCAAAATATTCTTATTTGGTATATAAAGCCTAATCCGAAATGCCTATTACAAAATGGAAGGCAGTCCATCAAAGGCATCCTTCTATCTTGTAACTTTTAGACAAATTTTTACATGAAGACATTGGCAGTTGTCAAAAGGCACAGAGCACAAAAGAAATGCCAAGTTGCCAAGAAAACATTACATCAGCCCTGCATGACCAGATACAACTGATAAAAGGATTAGACAGTGCTAGGGAAAATTTCATTTCCTGAGCAAAATTTTGTTACTGTATTTGAAATAAATGAAATCATTTCAATAAGGCAAATTAGTTATCTTACCTTCTGCAGCAGTAAAAAGGGACAGGTTCATCTGAATGTTTGTCTGCAGCCAAATGAAAGAAAGAAACCTACAGCCACTGACTCCTTTCTCTCATGAAATACAGTTGACCCACAAACATCTCTGTCTTTTCTACCTTTTTTTTTTTTTTTTTAATTTGTGTTTGCTGCATGGCTGGCCACATCCACCTTCGTCATGTCTACAACAATGATTTCCTTCCCATTATGACTGAAGGAAGTCTCTTTTGGATTCAAAGCAATGTAACACACACTGACAAGTGCATTAGGAAAATGTTCTAAGAGGAGGGAAGAAAAGGAGGTCTGAGGTAGGTACGCACACCAAGCGCTCACCTTTCTTGTTCAACAACTGTAGAATTGGGTTAAATTCATAAACCGTATTCTACTGAGCAGAAAGACAGACATACAATGGGAAGGTGATGAGGATGGGTAGCCGGATGGTATACACAACTGAAGGTTTAAACAAGCACAGTAAAATTGGGTCAAATCCTACTGAGGCAAACTCTTCTGAATGGGAGCTTTGCCTGAATAAATATGACAGGTCTGGCTCACTCAAGTCAGCAAAAGCTCAACTTACCCACAGAAAATAAGGACCACACCTTCTAACACAGAGCAGAACCCAAGATTTTTACTACTGTTAACCACATTGAATTGACAACACTGCTATTCTGGGAAAAAGCAACATAATATATTTCTGGTGAAATTTTTTTCAAGAAGTTCCTTCTGTTCATCAACCAACTCTGCTGTGAGTTCCAGTTTCAGAGCCGCACATAAACAAGAAGCTTCCAGCAGAATGCGTTAATGACTCAGCACATCATTTCTGTCCATACCTCCCTTACAAACCTACACTTTTAGGATTTATACAGGCCATCTGCTCTGAAAAATGAAGAGTTGAATCAAAATCTTGTCATGGAAAAGTCTCAGTTGACTAATATTAAAGGAAATTATTTGAATGCTTTAAAAAAAATGTGGCATTGTGTAAATTATCAAAACGTTTCCCAAACACTGACCTTTCACTCCCGTGGGGTAGGTAAGTACTGTTATATTTACTCAATTCTACATGCAAGGAAAGAGAAGAATGATGTTAAGTGACTTGCTGAGTCATATGCACAGCTGGAACCAGCACAGTCCGGTAGCGCATAATACCCTCGAGTTGTATAGTGTTTTGCCACCTTCTTGTATTAACACAAGCAAAATGGTTTCCATTTGCTTAAGGGGGCAATCTACAACCTCCTGTCAATTAATCGATATGAGTACTTTCTAAAATCCTAAAATACGTGCAAATGATACTGTTGATAGAGACCCTACACAAAGCTAATCCTCAACTAAGGGTAACAGAAGAACCTTGATGTTGGCCTGAAGCAAAACAAGCCCTTTATTGTGGTACGAAAAATCAAAAAGCATATGCTGAACTAGTCAAGTGAATTATATATTAAAAAATAGTGGTAAAACCCTGGTAACAATTCTAAAAGCCTTCGCTAACACCCTACCAGATTCCTTTTCAGTTGGTAGTTTTGATTGCCACTACCTCTGGGTGATGAGTCTAGGAACTGCTGTACTACTTTTTTAAACGCATGATGGGCAGATGTTTTTTTTTTTAAAAAAAAAACAACAATCAATTAATCAAATTCTTTATATCAGTTACTAATCACATCCAGTAGCTATTTCCAGTACAGCTGACTGACAAATGTTGTTGCTAATACAGCCTGTAATTGTATTATCTCAGAAATGACCACAGGACAGAACATGCTTAATTGCAGTGACCTGATAAACTGAGTTTAGCATGTGAAATAGCAACCGTCCACTTGCAAAATTAATAGAGGCTCTGTATTAAAATACTAACAAAGTTTGTTCAGCAGATGATAATAAATTATCTTCATGCACTTTCTTAACAAAAGTAAAGAAAAAATGCTAAAAGAAAATCCAAGAAGGAAATAAATGGACACATCAAAACTCTGTTGACATGACAGAGTTCAAGTGACTGGAGATTCTGAACCCAAATCCTTCCCCTCTTACCCACACGGTATAGCTCAGTTTTAACATATTGCTGTCGCCCTGTACGGATGGCCTCGATGCAGCAGTCACCTTTTCTTAAACAAAGCACTGATGCACGTGTTTACCACTGTGACAACTTCACTGGGATGTAGGCCTCTGCCTAAAATTAAGCCAACGCTCAAGTTCTCTGCTGGAGGGGATTTTAGCAGGAGGAAAATGCAGTGATCACCGGCTGCTGAAACTGAACATTTGGTGTGGAGAATAGAGTAGAAATTTGCTTTGTGAGACTGGAATTTGACTCTTGCACTCTGTGTACAGAGCCCCCAGTACACATAGGCATTAAAGCATGAATTACAGGTAGAAGACCAAAGAACTGATCCAGCTCTGAATCTCCTTACTTGCATGCATTTAAGATTCCAAAACCAAAGCTAACGGTAATTTAAAAAAAGCAGGCAAACAAATCCTAAGAAAAGAAAATGACCCATACTGAATCATAGTTTTGGTGACCACATTGGGACAGCAGACATCTTGGCTCATATTGCATAGAACAGACAAACAGGTGAGCATCACCACCTTTTTTTCTTTAATAGGGACGTATTTAACACAGCCTGTCAGTTACCTCTGTGCGTATGTGTCTACCTCATCCATGCACTGCAGCTGGTTTGCAGATGGGGAGTTACTGCTGGGGAATGCCTTAGCTTTTCACATGAAGGTGCAGCAAGTATCTCCATTTTCTGATTCCCCCATCCTTTAGATTCATGTCTCATCCCTCTGCTGCCAGCTGTGCACTGCAGTGTCCAGGAGACCCTTACCTTCCTCCAGAGCTCCAGTCTGCTCAGAAGCTGGCGAGGGAGGCGGGGAAGGAGGCAGGTTGGCTGACTCTTCAACTGCTAAAAACCGAACAGTGAAAATGAGATACAGCAATTAATTCCAGGGAGACTGATGCTTGATACAAGCTGCAGTCAGCCTGTTCTGCCCATCTGAGAGAATTATTCAATGGGGACTTGTGCCTAGTGGATTTTCAGATGGACCCTTTCAGAACACATGGATTTTTAAAGTTATATTAAAAGGATTTTTTTTTTTAACAGATTCTCAGATGAGGTAAATTATTTTCAAAATTCTGGTCACAGAGTACAATACAAAAAATCAAGTACAAAATTATCTTTTCAATCAGTGTTGCCACTTAGAAAACCTTCAGTCACCCAAGGCAACAATAACAAAGCAACTGAGCATGAGCAATTTTATAAATTCACAGTATCAGAAACTGGCATCCAATCTCTTCAGTTTACCTTGAGTACGTGAACAAAAAATATTCTACATGTTTGGTTTTTTTTCCGCTGCTGATGAGCTGAAGGTTAATCACAGAATACATGCAAATAGTGCTTGTCTAAATACAAAAGACATCAGCGTAGGGAACGTATGTCAGCCATGACACAACAGTGATTCAGCTGAGCAAGGCACAGTGAAATCTCAGATGCACTTAGACTATGTTTTAGATTCATTCCAGTCACAAGACTAGATGCTGAAACCAGATGATGTTTTTTCAATTATTTCAATTCAAGCAAGAGGAAATCTTAAACAAACTGCGTCTTAAATTATCTCAGCATAACCTCTGCACCTGATTTCATATCAACCACTTCAAGAATTATTTTTTTCTTTAAGAACAGATCCACAACTGAGGCTTAACCAATGTTTGGGTTTGTTTTTTTGGTGTTTTGTTTTTTTTTTTTTTTGTAAAGTAACAAATCTGTTTTAACAGATCTGTCTTATAAACAGCACCTCTCAACAGGCAGATCTCAGTTTCTGATTAAGGATTTCTTCCCAAGCATAGAAAGGCCAGTCTCCAAGCCCCAGCAGAATTTGTCAGGCTTCCTTCTATTGATTTCAGTGTGGTTTGGAAGAAAGCCTTATGTGTCCTTAAGATGCGTTGTCCAGGGGCAGAGTATTTATATCTTCATCACAGTGCAATTCTACCCACACTTATTTAACAGTCACTGACCACAGGAACTGTAACACCAACAGTTGCTAACTGAAGACATACTTCTCACAGTGTTTTTAAAACGTACTACCTAACTACATGGAACTGAATATCCATTTTGCCTCACCCAGGCCCCAGTGAAATAACCTGTGCTTAAATATGTATGAAGTGTTTTGCAGAATCAGAGTCTTCCATGTAACATTGAGTCTCTATAAAGAAGGGAATTACCAAGCAACACATCTCCCTGCTGCAGTTCAAAATTTGTTCAATGAAGCAAAAGACTTTGGGAATCAAATTTCCAACAAATATTCTAAATCCCTCATTGACTTGAATTCATTCCTAAGCAGGGTCCAGCCACTGTGCCAAACAAAGCAGAGTGCCCGTGGGGAAAACACCACAAGCCAGTATTTTGATCAGATCACATTGTACATGCACACAGCAGAACTTAAGCTGGGGCAGGCTTGCAAGACTCGCCCTGCCTTGGGATGGAGCATGGCCTTCGGCGTACGTGCTCTGAGCTATTGCAGAAGTTTTCTGGCAGGGAGGAAATGCTGTAGGTACGAATGGCTGTGTACTTACTTTTTTATAGAGCTATATTTTTATATATATACATCCACACAAGTACTTCAGAAAGCCATTTCACAAAGGAGCCAGCAAGGGGCATGGGGGGCACAGCATGCACCAGTGGCACCATTCCCAGTCTGGACCATTGGCATTTGCTTCTACCACATGTAACTCCCTCTCCCACAATCTCCCCTCACCCTGCCCGGCTGCTAGCCCCTCTCCCACCCTCACCCGCTGTGCCCCACTCCTCTCTGCTTCCTGCTGAGCTGCTCCTCCTCCAGCTTTCTGGGTAGCCCCCACCCATCCAGCAAAGCCTCTCTTTTTTTTTATATGCCTCTGCTCTAATCTTCATCTCTCCAGACATTAATCTTTCTCTTTCATGCTGTACATGGCTGAACGCAAACAGGCTCTGAGTGCTGCTGGGTCCCACCAAACACGACGACCAAAGCACCACCCACCACCAACTACATCCACGGCTGCGCCGCGCAGGGGCCAGAAACCAGGTGGAGAACTGCTGTTAGAGCAGACAGTGAATGAGACCGTCACAGGGCCGTGAAGAACAGGGGCAGCAAGGACACCGCTGGTATTAGGTGGTTCCAGCATCTATCCAGTGGTGCTGCAGTTTACCCATGACCATAACTGACGTGAATACACGGCGGTAACTGGTTTTTGCAATATACATACATAAAACATTTGCAGACACGAGGATACTTTTCTTTGTCTCATTTTACCTAAAGGTAGTGGTCCAGGCTGATCTTTGTGCTGGGCTTCTTTTTCCTGTTCACCTTTCAGGACTGCTACAGCTTCAGCTGTTACTACTTGTACTATCCTTGCAGACACTTCTTCTGTGGCAGCAGCAAAGTTAGAAAAAACAAAGAAAAGTATGCTAATGAGAATGATGTTTTAAAATTATAAAGATTAGCTTATACAATAAAAAATGGAGGCTGACTCAATCCATTTTTAGAAGGTAATCTTTTTTCCTGAAATATAAGCAAATCATTAGAAGGAGCAGACATTCCAAAGATCTCAGTGGAAAATGCTGAGTATTTATAAAAAACAGGACCCCAGCCTTTACAGTAAGATGCACAAAGCAACATTATGAAATGCTCTTTCTGTTAGGGACAATGTGCAGCAACTGCAAAATTTTAAGATGATTCTTTATTACAGGTCTAGAAATTTTTTTTGCAGGTACTGTTTTGCAAACAGGGGTAGAACAGCCAGCTGAGTAATAGGATTTCTTGACATTTTATGTATGGAGTTAGCTGCATTCTTACATGCACTTTGGATGATACTTCCTTCTCATCAGCACACAGTTAGTATGCGTTACAGGCGCTTCCCAGACAGACATCTACGGTAATGACGGACTCAAAAAAGAAGAGCCAAATAACATTTCTGAATGTTTAAAACGCACACTTTGTCCTCCTCACCCCTTTTAAGAGGGGGGGCTCGCCCGGAGCCAGCGGAGGCAGGGCGTGCTGGCCAGAGCCGGCTGACACAGGGCTGGTGCTCCGCTCTTCCCCGCCGCCCTCCACCTGTGGCGTGCCCGAGAGGGGCTGAGCAACCAGGTGCTCTGGTGAGCGAAGGATGGTGGGGGGAGTGCTCGGGGTAAATACTGCCCAACTGAGAAATTGTATCTCATCTTGGCTCTGGACACACTCAAAGGTGAGGTGAAATACCATCAGGAACACAACTGCGTGTGTGAGTAACCAGAGAGGTTTCCTGCCCTAAGGGCAGTTCAGGCACCTCTGATCTGACAAATCAAAGACTTAAGGGTTGCTCCAATAGAAACATCTACAGGAGAACTGAGATAAAAAGGGTTTCATTTTCTTATCGGTGTATTAGCCCACTCTCCCTCGCTCATTGATCAACACAATCCTCACTCTCATAGCCAAACTCAGTGGAAATAAACCCCCTCACTCTCCAGCTATTTCTGAGAGCTGGCTGACAGTTGTTTCAAACACAAGGTGCCAGGACCCAACAGGGAGCTGAGCCCTTGGGAAGGCAACAGGCTGCCCGGTTGGGCACACACCTGAAATCCGAGCAAGAATTTCAGTGCTGCTCCATCCCTGCCATGGAGACAGAGGTTTCTAATGGCAGACAGCAATGCACCGCAGAGCCCCCATTAATCACTATCCCCAGGGCAGAAATAAAAGCTCTCTGCTCACCCATTACTGCGTCCTTCAGGCAAGGGCCCAGCTGGGAAGGGGAAGGATATTTTAAATCAATGCCCTACATGTAACTTTCCAGCACCCACCCTAACAAGGGACACCGTTCATAAGATTAATAATGATGATTTCTCCTCACAGTTAGTACTCTTATAGAATCCCTTTGTACTTTTAATGTAAATTTATTCCTCTCCATTTAGAAAAGCTGACTTTTTTCTCCCCAAAAGCATAGATGTGAGTAACTTGACTTTCACAGTCATGTTTGTCTAAAAACAAAGTGCTACATTGATCTCTCTTTTGCACAAACTATGTAATGACATATTAAAAAACCCACCCACTGGCAAAGAACATTCATAATTGTTGGTATTCATATCTTACAATTCACTTCCCTCCTGACTGGTCGCCAGGAGGGCAGTGACTGCAATAGTTTTATTGGCTGCAGCCAAGAGCAAGAGTAGATGGATGAATATATCAGAACAAACTACCAAGCAACAAAAAAAATAAGCTGATTTTAAAAACCGCTAGCCCAAGAATACATGAGTATAAACTTGCCAAGGATAAATTCAGACTAGAAATCTGAAGACACTGCTTTCCTACTATCAGGGGTGTGAAGTTCTGGCAGTCTTCCACATAGCAGGAAACAACTCAACTGGTTTTGAGATGGAGCTCAATCCATTTATGAAAGGGGCTACATAGGATATAGATGCCCGTATTAGCAGGAGACTGTGAATGGCAGCTCTGCTTCTCTGCTCCTCTACTCAACAACATGCCCCTAATATGAAATGAAACTCCATTTTGTTGTTAAGTAGATCAAATCGAGCACCATAAATCAAGTCATGCACGTGGCTAGTCCTACAGACCAAAGAACAGGGATATTGATTTAAAGCCCATCAACCTTCCCAGCTGCTTTTCAGGGGCCTGCACCCCATGTTGGGGCTTTTTGGATTTCTCCTGCTTCCGTGCCTGCTGGACACTGGGAGTGCTTCTCGGCACTTCTTGGTTCCTTCCTCTTGTGAGAACCACGGAACAGATACCTCCCAGACTGTCAGGTGGTGCTGCTGTGGCAGAGCAGCAGACTGGACACAAACGGTCCCGTGGAATCACTACAGGTCCCAACAATTCCCTGTGTTGTGAGGCACACGCAGACTGCAAAGCACAAGCAATCCAGGGGAAAACTGGGAGAAGGAACCTGCAGCTTGGCCCATCCTCTTCCTGCAGACACGTGGTGCCCTCTCCCACGCCACGCCACACTGCAGCACCTTGGATGGGTGGGACACGCACACAGGAAACAAACCGCTCTTCTGTAAAGCGTCCTTTGATACTTGGTGTATCCCTGTGGAGATTCTCCTCTTTCAGAGCAGGGACAGTATTGCCCCGACAGCTTTGGGGAGCGTGGAAAACATCACAGAGCCTCACAGAGTACCAGCACCGTGGCTCCAGAAGACCCCCCCCCAGATTGCCACCACCACTTCACGCCTGGAGGACGTGACACGTGACCCTTCTGTCAAAATTCCCATGAATAGACTAATCACAACACTACTGACAACAGTAACGTCACCAAGTCTCATCAAGCTCAGATGAACAAATCAAGACTCAATTAGGAAGACTGTTAGGAGAATCAATTTTTTTAAGCTTATTTTCACATGAAAATTTTAAGAAAAGGCTTCAAATAATTTTTCAGATATAGAACATGCAAATGTATACCAGATTTAGTAGCCTGGAGCACGTCCAAAGGAAACCCACTTGGTCACCTGCTCTCCATCACCCAACCTACTGCAAGCCTCCTCCCAGCAAGGGAAGACAAATCCCTACTAAAAATGGTCTCCTTTGCTACAGAATTTATACTTGTTCATATCCAGCCTGGTTCTTGGGTGCAAATGGGCTCGGCAAGGCTGGAAGACGGTTCCCACCCTCTCAGCTCTTTTCCTGATTTAACAAAGATTATGTTCCACAGGGAGATATGGCTGGGGGTAAAAGGTTGCCTCCTGAAAAAGGGAAATTTCAATGCAGAATAAGTAAATAAAAATACAAATGGCCTCTGGGTTTGGGGTTTGTTTTGTTTTGTGTGCGTGTTTGGCTGTTTTTTTTTAATCAAAAAAGGCTCACTTCTGAACACTCTGTTGATGGATATTTTGGGTGACACAGGAGGCACAGGCAGTTCGCCAGAAGAGCAGTGCTTCTGCTATACATGACTGCTGCAAAAGGACAGACATTTTTGCACTAATGGATACTAAAAATAGCAGATCCAATGGGTAAGTCAAATCCTCGCAGGGCAGCTATTTAGACTCTTCATAGTTTCCTTATGGTTCAGTTAAAGTTCAAGGAAGCCTAATGATAAAGAACAAAAAAAGAAAAAAGGAGGCTTAGCCAGCCTGGATGCCAGGCAAATTCTTCACTGCCTAAAAGCTCCGGATTCATTAGAGATAGTTTTGCTTGCAGAGATTTATTTTTGCTCCCTTTAAGCAGGTAGACAGTCTCTGATTCTACTTTGTGACACCAAAATGGCACTAACAAATAACAAGTAAAACCAAATATATGTTTCCTAAAGGCAACGAGGACCTTGACTTCACATACGACTCCAGCACAATGAAGAATGGCAACATGGCTTTCCTTCGCGTTTTGTAGAGAGTAAAAGGCTGCTCCTTTTTACCAAGACATCAACTGCTCATGAGACAGGACACAGACTGAGTCTCCCAGCTTGATTTCAGGGAATGTAGTACCCAAAAGTACAGGTGGTCCTCGAATGTGATGTCCATAACAGAGAGGAGATGCTGTGAAAGATCCTCAGCACGAGCTTTCAAAGCACAAGGAGCAGGCTGAGCCGAGAGGCCAGGCGCTAACACACAGGGACGGTGATTCTGCCGCTCCCTCGAAGGCTGGCACTTCAGACCAAGCTCCCATGGGGCTCTCAGGTCAAGTCTAACCCATTTTCTACTAGTGCCACGGCTGCTCTCTGGCAGGAACAGAGGACTGTGCCCTGCTGAGAGGGCAGGCATCTGTCTTGGGCGCTGTGCTAATTTAAACCAAAGTTAAAACTCAAACCAGTAAGCACTCTCTGCTCCTGACTTTGGAAGCCAGCCCGATTCTTCTACAAGGTAAGGAAAACCCCAGCATGCCGAACTAGTACCTCTGGAGTGCCTCTGCCCCACAGGTAACTCTGGGACACAAACCCTTTCAGGGCAGTGGGATGTACAGGAGATGCTGAACTGGCTGCTGACGGTGTGGGGAGCCGCAGCCTTTCCCGGTTGCTGAGTTTAGGCGGCCTGGTGCCTCCAAAAGCTGCAGCCGGTCTCACAGGCACGGCCAAGGGCACGACAGCTGCCCAGTCCCCACCCCGGCTTGCTCTGGCACCGATGTTTAAACCAGAGCAGGCACCACCCAGGCACTCCTTCCCGACACCCGCGAGAGCCCCCCTTCACTGACAGAGACTCAACCAGGGGCCCTTAAAGCAAGGTTTCGTGCCAAACATGGCTACAGCAGAGCCAAAAATCTGGGATCAGACTCTGTAGAAGGCCAAGATGTTGTGTCGAAGCCCTCCTTCTCTTATTATTGATGTTGCTGCCATTGTCACTGGACTGCAGATGTCTCCTCTGGCACCTGAATCCATTACCTATAGTACTTTCATTTCCCAGGAAACCTTTCCAGTCCATTAAGTCTTTTAACAGACAGGTTTACCAGCCCCAGAGACGGATGTACAGATGGTGGCAAGAGTCTTTAAAAAAGGTGTCTGAGCCTTCACCAAATATTTCCAGAAAACTGTTAGAAATAATTGGCAACTATAAAGGCAAGAGCAAAAATTAGATGTGTGAGACATCTCCGCAGTGCTGTGTGGTGTCTGTTCCATTTGTGCCCTTTTTAATGGCTTTCCTTCAGCTTCAGGCACTTTTTCTCCTCCAACTTACCATAACCTCAAGCTCAATCCATCGAGGAGCTGAATTTGCAACGAACACCACTTCCCAGGTGAAACTGCTCAGGGTCAGACATCTGCCTCTGACAGCCCTCATCCAGCAGTACCTTTTACTTCTCTCTCCCTCCTACCCCTCTGTGCAGTGCTGTAGTATTAGTATTCTGAGAACTGTTTTCGACAGGAGAAACCTCCTGTGGGCAGGACTCACAGCATCCTCCCGCCTGGCAGGGACGTGTCCCGGCGCTGCTGCAGGGATCCCGCCAGCAGCGGGACTGGGGCTGGAACAGCTGCCCCGGGGAACCGCCGGCTCGTCACCTCACGAAACGCTGCCCGGGACTTCTCAGGCCAGAGCTGCCCTGGTCAGACCAGAGTTTGTCGCCCCAGCTCTTATGCTCCTTCCCTGACCCGTAGTTTGCCCGTGTTTCATCACTCCCATTCAGCCTGTTCACTCAGCCCACCTACCTATCACTTTTTGCCACCTGAGCACCCACTTCACAGCAACAGCAACAGCTACTCTTAAAAAAGAAAAAGCATTTCACATCCCCACCATTTCACCGGACACTCTGATCCTCAGAGTCACTCAGCATCACCCCCTGCTCTTTCTAGCAACAGCTGTACCCGATACCATACAGTGGTAGTGGATCCTGAGTTTGCTGTAGCCACGGCAGATACCATCTGGTCTCTGTAAAGCAGAACTTGTTTAAGGCACAAACAAAGTTTAACGTGCTGGAACTGCACGGCACAACAAATGCTCCAGCAGAAAACTGAAGAAAAGGGATGATAGGAAGGAGGGACAGAGAGATGGAGATTGAAAATTGTGTCAAAACTTCGTATGCATTCACAGTGTCACCCCTCAGCCACCTACCAAGAAAATTAACAGTGAGCTCAGTTAAACCAAAGGGTAATTAGCACTCCTGGAGCACTGAGGCTAAAACAGGGATAAAGAAAGATGAAACAGATGGAAAGGATAAAATAATATGTTCCATTAATTTTGCTACATTTTAGGGAAGGAACACAGGCAGAGCACAGCAAAAGGATTAGCTACATGTGTGCTCACGGAATTGGGAAAACAAAGCAATTTCAGTAAAAATGTGCCTGTCAAAATTCCCAGTGGGGTGCAGAGCAGTTTCCAAGGTAACCAGCACTAATTGTTGGCACTGTGAAATTGAGTCAACAACAAAAGCAGGGAGCAACCTGTGCTGCTTGGTGAGGTGAAATACCCCGAATATATTCCTGCAGAAAGGAAAGATACAAAGTGGCTATTTGCTATCTTTGACAATTCTAAAAGCAAACAGGACCTATGGATTTTCCCTGTCCCTTGCACCCCCGCCGCGTACTGCAATTCCGAGGGCAGCAGAACTACAAACCAAATAGCTGTTCCGTTTGTTTTAGAGGCATTAGCCAGTCCCCTAAGGACAGGTCCTGAGTTCATGCTCAGCTCTCCTGGAAGCTGATGGACAACTCTTGTTTCCATCAAACCTGCTGAAACATTGGGGAAGCAAGCCATGGGTTTCACCCAGTGCCATTTTGGATGGAAAAACCAGACACATCTTGGACTTTATCACTGGGATCCTGACAACTCCAAGTACAGCCTTTTGCACTCGGATTAAAAGCGAAATGCGCAGCAGCAATCAAAGCACTATGAACAAGTTATATAAAACCCGAATAATGCCAACAGATTAGTGCTTGTGATTGAAGAAAAAAGCAGTAACATAGCTTTACAGAATTCAAATATTTGCTCTCAAATGGCTTTCCTGAGTGTAAATATTTTGCTCTAAGTAGGTCCTTGATCTAGATGTTGGCAATATCAACAGTAATTGGCAGGAGGTATGAAGGCAAATAACGAGAACATCAGCTTTTAAATTAAATGAAACCACAACACAATTGACAAATATCATTTCCCTAATAAACTCGTTGACTTTAAGCTACTGTAACATCAATGAGGATAGTGACAGATTAATTTAATCACCAGGATTTACCAGCTAACCAGCTGAACAGATCAGAAAAGGCTTGTGTTTTGGGAAAGAAAGAACTTCGGTTGTTTAATGGGTTGAACCCCAAAGGTACGAACATTCAGATTACCTTTGGGAAAAGATGGGTTGCAGTGATCATGTGAGAAAAAGCATGTGGAGAGCAGCTACAGCTGGGTACCTGACACAGCAGCTTCACACCCTGGGCAGCCCCACAGAAAACGGCTTATGCCTCCACGTTTTGGGGTAATTCAGGTATTCAACAGCCCCTCCTACCTTCTTAAACTCAGGATTGTAAACGAATCACCGCTACCCGGCCCCTTAACATATTTGCTTTACAGCAGAGTAAATCTGGTGCAAAACCGGTGTCCTGGCTGCAGCTGAGCTGTGCCGGATGGGTTGTGCTCTGGTGCAAACAGGAGGCTGGAGGGCGGCTTTCCCGCGCACCCCCAGCTGCTCCGCAGCGTGCGGGGAAGCCATGGCCCAGGGCTCGGGCTGCCTGTCCTTGGACGGTCTCCACACGGTCTGCATGTACCTCACCTCCACTGCCCTGATGCATTTTCTCGATCATCTTCTTCAGCAAGAGAGTTGGACAGGTAGTCCAAATTTCCAAGGCACACAAGCGGCAAAATCCAAAGCGACTCATGCCAGGAGCAATTCAGAAGGCTCCAATGAGCCCTCCGGCTGCCCAGCACACCCTGGTGCACACTCATTAGGCAGAAGCCCCTGCCACACTGTCTGGCAGCTGCAAAACAAACCACCAATAGATCAGTCCCCGCACCGCCCTTGAAATATGAAAGTGTGTTAAAAAGAAGTCATACAAATGTCAGTACAATAAAGCAACGCTTTAAATATGAGCCCTTGTTACTGCAAATAGTTACTCCCTGTGCATCCCCTGAGTTGTATGTTCTTAAGTCTACTGCCTGGAACAAAATATTTACTACTGTCAGCATTTCCCAGTCAAATCAGAGGTGGGAAAAACTAATCGGTTCTGTTTTGCCTGATGCATTGGCAACACAGTTTACAGCTAACATGCAATACTGAAGCAGACACCACCAGCCCCTCAGCCAGGTATTGGCTAAAAATATCACTTGCGTGTACAAGGCAGCTTTATCTATCTTTCAGTAAAACATGAACTCGTTAGGACTCATGCAGAAGAAACCATTTAGGCTTCAAAACAAAGAACCAGATATTTAATCCTCTGAGTGTGAGTAAATACACGTAACTGGTAACTCACTTTTAAATCAATATTTGTTTTGAACTTCAGTACAAGTTAAGATTTTAAACAAACAGACTTGTAAGAACTCACATAGAAGTCAATGGAGTTTCAGCCACCTACAGCAGGAGGTGACATGTCCCTTAAAGTTCATTTTTAGCTAACCTGAAACACTTTTTACAGTGTTTTCTGTGATCTTTTAAAAAAAAGAATTCAAAGTATGCTATACAAGTTCTGCTGAACTTGAGTTTAAAATTAACATTAACCTGTGCACACACTGCAAGGGATTTCTGGTTGTGCCTGGTCAAAAGGACTGAAGATCATTCCGTCAATGCAACAGAATTTTGGTTCATCCCGGCAGGGGATATGGTAACGCATAAAATGCAGCAATACCGTGCCCTGCTCACCTTAGGGCTCACGCTGCCAGTCCAACCCTGCTTAGCCACCCAGCTCTGCAATGCAACACCCGCTGCACCGCAAATTTCCTCCCAGCGCCGCTGCCCAGCCCAGCCCCGCGCCTGCACCAAGGCAAACGTGTCTCTCCCACCGACTGTGAGGAACGGTGTTCTGTGGTGGTCTGTACTTACAAACAAGCATGTGCAAGTGTTCCCCCAGACAGGCAGAGCAGGACAGGTCCTGTGTCATGTACAAATTAACCAAGTCCTGCAGAGGTGATGGGGACCACGCACAGGGCCTGCTCCCATCCACTGCCTGCCCACCCTTGGAGACTACTGGCTCACGCCTTGAAGTGTGCAAAGGGATCGGGAAGAGAAATTGTCCTGGTTTCAGTTGGGATGGAGCTAATTTTTCTTCTTAGCTGGGAATCAGCATGGGATTTGGTATGAGAAGAATGCTGATAGCACACTGATGTTTTCAGTTGTCGCTGGGAGATCCAGGACTCCAACTCACCGCGTCCTGCCCGTGTGCAGGTGCACAAGAAGCTGGGAGGGAGCACGGCCAGAGCACCGGGCCCAAAGTGGCCGATGAAATATTCCGTATCAGGTAGCGTCATGGTCAGTACATAGAGGAGGGGCAGCCGGGAAGGAGTGGGGTCTCTCTCACTTGCAGAATTACGATTATGGGATTTGGGGATTTCAGGATTGCTAGCCAGGAATAGGCTGCATATTGGTCATCAGGTGGTGAGCAATCACATTGTGCGTTACCCATTTGGACTTTCTATTATTGTTTTATTTTATTTCAGTTATTAAAGTGTTTTTATCTCAACCTATGAGTCTCACTTTACCCCTTCAATTCCCTCCCCCACGTCCCTTCCCCCAGGTAGGGGAGGGTGAGCGAGGGGCTGCATCTGTTTGGCCACCAGCCAGGTTTAAACCACGAGAGGAAAGTGCATCTAATCTTATGGAAGGGAGGTGCAAGAGATGCATATAAAAACCCTCAGTGCACCTTCTGAACTACCTCATCCACTTTTTATGACAGACCTGTTTTCTCTGGGCATTTAAAATTCTGCAAGGTTCTGCAGCCAGGGTGCTGGGGATGTCTGGGTGCTGTGGGGAGAGCCTAGACCAGGGTTTAGGGTGACTGCAGCCAGCAGGAGAGGTCTGCATCCAGAGGCAGAGCTCTCAAGTGTACCAAGAATGAGAAGCGGCTGTGTAAGTTCAAGGTCACAGAGGTGCTACACTGCATGGCTGGGAGTACATAGAGAGAGCCAAAAAAAAAAAAAAAACCAAAAACCCCAAACCAGAGGTAACATAAGTGAGAAAAGAGAGGAAAAGAAGGAAACGTTAACAGAGCAATCATTCAGGTGGACAATATATTCTTAAATAGAGAGAAAGGATGACAGTGAAAGGAAAAAGGAAACAACTCATGGACAGGAACAGCTAAGGATTAGTTCCCTTTACAGCTCACCAAGAACTTGTGCAGGCTGTGTTACCCTGGATTTGGCACATATCCTGGCTTTGGGGTAAAAAGTAATAGTCACAGCAGAAGCCTTTTCCTTCTGTCCTATGTGGTGCAAGGCTATGGATGAAAACAGTTTCGGTACGTCAGCAAGGCTGCCACATCTACGCAGCAACGGATACTACTGCTTCTCTTTATTAACATATCTGTCTTGCCAGATGCATGGGCTGCATGGACAGAGGACCAGATTCTAAATTAGTTTTATCATAACTGCCATAGGCTATATGGGTTGCTGGACCTGTACCAAACTGATCATATATCACCCTGAATTAGTCTCGAGGAAAGAAATAGGAACAAAAAAAGTGAAATACCTGGGGTTTATTTTCCCCTCCCAAATATATCATGCCTCCAAGTGAAACTGATTCCATGGAATCTTCAGTCTACTCAGTCCTGAGTGAAAATGACTCTCTGTGAAGCAGCTAACAGGTTTTCCTGCCTTGGATATCTCACAGGTTTTTTTCCATATACTGCATGCAATTCAAGTTTTGACCAGGTGTTTTCCACACATAGGAGAAGGGCTCACTCACATAATCTAATGTGGTGCCTTGAGTTTCCTGCAATTTTTGCATGCCATAAGGAGTGCCTCAGTAATAACAAAACCCCAAAACCCAACCAAGGCTGCATTTCTGAATCATCACTTCAGAACAGGTTTTCCAAGCACCACTGACTCTGCTCTGCAGTCAGTCTGTGGAACAGCACCGAAAACATAAATGTTTTGTTCAGCATCTTCCAAGGAACAAATGACAGTCAACACCAGCATGTAGTCCTCTGAGTCTTGTCTTTGAATTTCCAGATCAACCTTTTCACAGCTGGTACGGACAGGCACTGCATCATCAGCGCTCATCTGTCAGCTAATGCCAGCCGCTTTATGCTGATTTCTATCCCTTCAGCTGGCAAAGGCAAGCAAACTTGTATTAATTATCATTATAAGGATTTAATTTAAAGTGAGCAGTTAATCTGTCGGTAGGGACTCTACAAAACAGAAAACCCCAGACCAAAACACCAGTACACACTAGTTGTGCTGTCCTTAGAATATGAATATAGCACAATAAGAGATGATTTCTTTCTCTACGTTCAGACTAAAACAGTAGGGAAGACAAAGACGGGGGTTTGTCCCTGGCTTCCTTCTTATCTTTCCTTTGAGCTCCTCATTCAAATTAAAACTCAAATTGCCTTTGCTTTCCAATTTTAATACAGAATAGTTCATCAGGGTTAGCTGAACCAAGACATTTGCATATATATATATATCTCACACATGTATTTTGCACTGTAAATATGCCCCAAAGTAATATTTCCTTTTTTTTTTCCATGAAAGTCGTGCCTCTGTGAAGACAGCTGAGTGAGGTCCCCATTGCAAAGCACTCGCACTCTCTCTCCCCATCTACCCTGTCTCCCTTAACCTTGAGAAGCAACTGCTAGAGGAAAGGAGGAAAAAAAAAAAAAAAAATCCTCCTTTTCTTTGTCAGACAGCCTGGCTGTGGCTCAGAGCTGTTACAGAGAGGCTGTGCACTCCTGAATGCTAAATAAGCTCCCAGGCTACATGCTTTCTCTCGGCGGATCTTAAAAAGAGATCTCACTCCGCGCAGGGATGTGTTGGCATGGCAACATGGAAAAAAGAAATCAGCAACGCCCGGCACTCCTCGCAGGAGCAGCAGACTGTGCGACACTCATTTTTGTAAGCGATCTGATGGTACCTACCTCCTCCCCACCAAAGGCTGAAGTCGTGCCCAGCTGCGTGTGGAAGGGCAGATGGCCAGCGCGGGTGCTGGATGAACCTGCCCTCGCCAGACGCGCCTAGGGACGGCCGGGAACTGTGCCTCGCGCTGGGCCAACCTGTGGGTAGCCAGGGCTGGAAAGTGCACCAAGCCACACACGCGAGTTTCTGCAGTGGGAAAAGGGGAGGAAGGGATTTGTGAAGCGTGGGGGAGAGCGGGTTAATGACCGCACCTCCAGGTTTTTCCGCTCCACGGCCTGTGAGACCCTGAGAGCTGGTAATTGCCTGTGCGCAGGGCGAGGGGCCGGGGAATGAGGCAGGCAATGCCCACCAGCACGGCAGGGCTGTCACCTAAGAACCTGATGCTTCCCTTTCAAGGTGACTTTGGAGAAGAAGTTGCCATTTTCGCTCTGCCTAAAACAAGAGCAGCTGTGTGTCTGCAAAACAAGGCTCTGTTGTTTGGTAATGAACATTCCTCCAAATCTTCCTGCCCTCAGATCAAAGCTGGAATGGAAGATTATATGCTGGCACAGTCCCCAGCGATACCACCTTCCAGCTGCAATTGCAAAGACCTCTGCCCGCTGCCAAGTGTTGCCCAGTGCTCCTGCACGTCCTTCATGCTGCCATCCTGGGGATGGAGCCCGTGATGGCCTCCCTTCAGACATGACAGAGAAGAGCTGGTGAGGAGCTCCATCTCCACCTCCCTCTCTGCAGAGAGCAGGGGCAGAGCTGAGCCAAGCCCAGAGGGCAGGAGGAGCCCACAGAGAGCCCTGCACAGGTCTGTGCCGCCTGCCTGTGGCTCCGCCGCAGCCCTCCTGGCTGACCTGGGGCAGCTCTCTTCACATCTCTCTGACTTTTCTCCTGGCTTTTACAAGCCTTGTCTACTTTATGTAATTCATAACTGCACAAACCGTCTCCTACCATTCACTGAAAAGGACCGCAGCACAACAGGCCACGATTTAGAACGTGGCCTCTGGACACAACTGCCCCACCAGTGACTCAGCTGACGCCAGTGCTGGAGGGTCGAGATCCAGCCCACAGAAACAGCAAAGCCTGTGTTTACAGCCCCCATCAGAGCAGGCAGCCAAACACGGATGGCAGGGAGGAAGGGCAGAGGCAAACAGACAAAGGGCAAATTTTTGTCCACAAAAAGACGAGACAAAAGCAAAAATTTAACTCCCAGGATGTGTTCTGTATTTGACAGGATATTCACCCTTCAGCAGCAACAGCTATCCTGGCTACAGCGGTCCCCCAAGAACAGCTGCAGATGTTTTCAAAAGGCAACTCCAATAAACAACACTCATGGCATACAGTCCAAATTACTGGTGTGGTTGGAACAACATCTTATGAAAGATATTTCCTCCATAGCCCAGCCCTGTTGCTCCTTGTTGCATCTCCAAGGTTGTTATCAATTACGTTTTCTGGGAACACTGACGGCACCAAGTGAGCGCTGGTTGCCAGGCCAACACACTCACAGGCATTTTGCTCTTACTCCTTAAGGAAGCACAGCTGCTTATGCAATTCCCTCTTGCGATGCTCATACTGTAGCAAGAAAACACCAAAGCGAGTCAAAATGCCAACAGGGAGCCCAAAGGAAATGGCTGGTCGATGCACTCTCTTGGCCAGATTCAATGCTGACATGGCATAATGCAGCAGTTGACTCTAATGGTGTTACTGCCCCTGGTTTGAGATATGGTTCTCAAAAGTGAATCTGAACCACACACTGACATTTTCAGAGGAGCTCTAGTGACAAAAAAAGATTGATGGCTGAACTCCTCTGGGGTTTCTGACTCTCAGCCATGGGCATCAATGGCATCTGCACACTAGGTTATCTCACCCCTCTCCCTTTCAGGCAAGAATTTTTGCACGCTCGTACCACTCAAAACTGTGCCAGACCCTCCAACTCTCACCAATACATTTCAGTCACAGACTGACTGATTTCTGAAGTCCCAGGAGGAGGCAGGAGGGCAGAGCCAGCCCCTCAGAGAGGCTAGGGTTGGACAAAACGCAATGTCTTACTGAATTTAGTGACTGGTAGTGTCAGCCATGGAAAATATGACAGAGGCTGGTCTCTGCAGCAATTAGTGAACATTCAGAGTCAGGGAGAAGATAGTTGGGGTATAGGATGCATGGGAAAAGACAGAGTTTCTCTGGCCTCATTCCCTACCCTCTGCAGAAGAACAACTGAGAAGGATCTCTACAGCAAGCATAACAGAGAACAGTGAAAATAACATTTTCTACAAGTGCCCCAAAAAGGCTCTGCTGTTTCCACCTATGCTTTTTCAGCAACATAATTTGAACATGTCTAAAATATTCCAATAATGTGTCCCAGAAAATGACACTTGTATTGCTTTTAACCCAGAGAAGGAAAGTTTCAGAAGTCTGGTATCTAAATTGGCAAAGATGATGGTGCACAGTAATTACTGTCACATTTCCTGGGCAAAGGGAGGGAGATCAGAATACCTAATTAACAACTTCTTTCCCATGGGAGCCACCAATGACATGGTATGAATTCTTCCAGCTTTCTAAAATAAACAGCTGAAATGGGACAAACACAGCAATCACCTTCATCTCTGGGTGCCACTGATTTTATATGCTTCTGTGCAGTTTGCCTGTATTGCTTGAGACATGCAGCTTGCTGAAAATGCCTATCTGACAACGGGGCTGCGAGGCTCCTTTGGGGAACAGGCATTCAGGGAGTTTGTGGGGGGCTCTGGCAACTCCAGGAGGGCTTGGGGAGCAGCAGGATGACCAGTGCAAACAGCTGAATGAAAAGGAAAGCTCTGACAAAGCAGTCCTGTTGGAAAGCAAGACTAAAAAGGCCTCTGTATAAAGAAAGCCTGTTTGTATGTTTACTGGCAGTGCTATCTTACTATTAGCACTTGGATAGCAACATAGAGAGAAAGACACACACATGAAAAGAAGATCAAATGAGAAGTTAGTAGAGGGGGAAAAAAACATTAACACACCGTGAGACCAAGCGATGACTCGGTGCAGTTTCAGCCTGGAGAGGCTGTCGTGTCTACTGACCCCATGCGCAGAGATGCAAACCTGCCCCCGTACAATCTGCCATCGCATCTCCAGTCTTGGCCCTCATGGGCTGAGTGCCCTGAGCCAGCACAACTAAGCATCATGGTGATTTTCTAACAGCACACTGGTAGTAATGGCTGTGAGCAAGATCCTCTTTACCTAGAGACTGGATAGTACAAGGCCAGGCTATGGAACATGATGGGATACAGGCTGTTGCCTTAACACACTGCCAGGTGGTTGAAACAAGCACAATCTCTGTCTTCAACATGGTTTTTTTTTTTGCATAACCAACGTAAAGGGACTCCTCACCTCTTCTCAAGTATTTACTGGCTATGCCAGGGCAGTCTTTCAGGCTGACATTCACAGAATCACCGAATGGTTTGGGTTGGAAGGGACCTGAAAGACCATCCAGTTCCACCCCCCCTGCCCCGGGCAGGGCCCCCTTCCCCCAGCCCAGGGTGCTCCCAGCCCCGTCCAACCTGCCCTTGAACCCTTCCAGGGAGGGGGCAGCCACAGCTGCTCTGGGCACCCTGGGCCAGGGTCTCACCACCCTCACAGTCAAGGATTTCTTCCTTACAATTAATCTAAATCTCCCCTCTTTCAGTTTAAAACTGTTACCCCTCATCCTATCCCTACCCTCCCTAATAAAGAGTCCCTCCCCAGCTTTCCTATCACCCCCTTTAAGCACTGGGAGGCCTCCCTAAGGTCTCCCCGGAGCCTTCTCTTCTCCAGGCTGAACCCCCCCAACTCTCTCAGCCCAGCCTCCCAGGGGAGCTGCTCCAGCCCCCCGAGCATCTTTGTGGCCTCCTCTGGCCCCGCTCGAGCAGGTCTGTGTCCTTCTTATACTGCAGCTTATTTAAATACACTTATTTAAAGAGTAGCTGGTCACAGGAATAGATTGGTTGCAGTTCCCCATTTAGACTGGCTGAACAAAGCCTAAACCAAATGGCTGAATTAGGATAAATTACATTCAAGGCTGTAATGTGATTTGCCCCTTCCCACTTTTCCCCTCGGTTGTTTCCTGCACACTGGTGTTCCTGCTGTCTGAATCCCCTCATCTCTGGGATGATATCTGCCATCACACAAAAGCTGTGTTGGCTCAGGATGAACAGATAAAATTGAATCTCTTTCTACTGTCCTTACTTCATCTTCAATTTTTCCTTCTTTCCTTGCCACTTCCCGCCCCCGCTTTGCTCCCTCACAGCTTTCATCTCACCAGCTCTCTGCCCCTCACCCCTCGTAGCCTTCCCGCTGCTGGGTCTGCTCCCCCACCATTCCTCAGCTCCTCGCTCCTCCTTCAGCTCAATACCGCCACATTTTCATTCCTCTTCACAGGTCTAGGGCCCTCCCCGCTTCCTGTTCCACTTATAGACTCACACATCCCAGTCTCTAGGTCCCCTCAGCCACCAAAAATGGCCTCTCTCATCTATCTGTCATGGGCTCCCTCTCACCCACCTTTCCCATGACTCAAGGGCTCTGAAAAACAAGGCAGGAGCGCTCAACCTCTGTGCTGTGTCAGGAAGTCTGCTACAATTTTCCAGCAGTCTCTCTGCTTCCCACATGGTTTGGGTAACCTGCCAATTAATGAAGGGCTCCATTTGTCACTCTGGCAGGACACGTCACTGTCCTTAACATTGACTGACACCAGGACAGAGCTACTGTCCTGAGGCTCTGGTAAGAGGATTTCAGGAAATGCTTTCCCTTCATCTGCCAAAAAAAAAAATTCATCAAGTAACTGTGTGGGTAATCCAAACCCCCTCAAATATAAACCTGAATTTGGCATATAATGAAGAAAGCACTCAATCAGCTGAGTCACTGTACATAAAGACATATTGTAGATGCTTCACAATGCACCTAACTACTTTTACTCCAAATTATATAAATTTGACAGATTAGTCATTCTATTACTGAAAAGAAAAAAAATGTATTTGAAGTGTAAAAAACCAAACCTTTGCAGCTTGATGCTCCTTGCAAGTCAAACACAATGGATTGTGCTGGATTGCTGGTTCCCAGGCAGAGAATGCTGCAGCCCATCTGTACTGCTCCGCAGCGCTTCCTCCCAGTTAGTTGACCGCGACTTTTCAGCAGGCAAAGAAAAGGCTGCCACTCTCATATTTCATTATAAGTCAAACACATCCTGTGCTCTACCATGAGGTCCAATCCAAACTGTTCCCCATCAGCCCACTTCAGAGTGAGTTTCTGAAGATTACTCTACCACGCCTCCTTTACAGCACACATCTCATGTGACGTGAAAATGTTTGGCTTGATAAGAGCTACAGATCTCATCCTCCCCTCTTAGTACTCCCAAAATCCTCACCAAAGATGCCATGTGTGTGTGCAGGTAAGAAAGGACATGGATAGGCATGGACCAGGGAGAGCAAACTCAGTGGATCTCGGGCTGTGGGGTGCTGCAGACCACCCCAAAGGCAAGGTGTCTTTGGGAGCAGCGTGGGACCTGTGGCTGGCAGAGGCACGAGGCTGAGGATGGAGCGGGGCTGAGCTGGTCTGCCAGGGACAGCCCAAGTCCATATATACAAATATATATACACAAATACATATCAAAAGGAATAGCTGCTTTACCGCCCTTCAATTATATCACATCCGTAAGAGCTTTCTATGCACTACGCCAAAAAACCCAGCCTGTTCTCTCACACATATTTGCCTGTGATTTCAGTGGATGCTGGACCAGGCCCTGAGGCCACCCTGTCCACAGCACTGTGCACTCTCCCACGTTCCCATCGGTCCATTTGAAAGGAGGGCATTGATGTGCCTCCATAATGCAGCCATTACCAGCGTGATACCGAGACAGATCAATCAAAGGCAACACAACAGCCAGATTCAGAGGATTCCAAAATTGAGGTCAGACTCAATAACTCTTAGATGCCAAGAGAGAGAGACACACATATATACAGGAAGGCAAATTTTAGCTGTACAAACCTAAAAATGTCACTTGTAGTGATGGATTGTCTGTGTTTTGGCAAGAATTGGTATTTCCTCCCCCACTACCACCCCTCGCCTCTGCACCAGTGTTGGCAGAAGGTGCCTTTGTCCTGGTGGCCTGACTCTAACCTTCCCCTTAACACACAGCCCTCAGATTTTACAGCACAAGCCCTGCAAATGGATGCCCTGCTGCTTTGCTGTACCCCGAAGGGACTATTGCACTGCTGAAGAATTCCTTTCCCTAGGAGAGGGCCATTTCATGACTAAATCCCAGCTCCTGGGTCAAACAGGTGCTGGAGATCTTCCTTAGGTGAAACGCCTCAAAATGTAACTGAGCTCTCATCAGAAAGGAAGAGGAGGCTTCCTGGGAAATGCCCAAGTTATATTAGTGCCCTGCTGCAGATCAGCTGGTTGTTGCAGTTGCTGAGGATTTACCGAAACCAACAAGAGGGCTGAGAAGCCAGAGATTTTCCTAGGTTATGGTGCTGGACTTGCACCAGGGAAAATAAAATCCCTGTAAATCCACTCAAACCCACAGTTTGGCTTAATTATCTCAGTTGACCTTGGCTTCCTGTGTATTTTCTCCTCAGCTGTTTGGAGTCAGTAAGCTACTACAAATGATTAAATGATTCACATTATTGGTAATTACGTGTATCAGAGTGACATTTAAAAACTCTACGTGATACAATACCCCACTGCAGTTAAAATTTACAAGCAGACAAACACAGCAAAGATGACTGAATTTAGTAGCAAATGGCAATACTGATTTCAAGGTGAAACTCTGAATCAAACACAAAAAATCCACCTCTAAACTTCCTGCTTCACAATGCATTAAGCATATCCAGCTAGTAAATACCAGTGTAAAATGGCAACACACGCCCCAACAACACACGCTCCCTTTCTATCACTACAGTAAGTTGCCAACAGGTTTCTCCTTCAAAAAGAAAAAAATGATTAAAAATATATCTTAAGTATCCTAAGATGGTTTACGTTGCATTAATTAAGTACAGGCTTAGCCAGTGTGTGTGTGCAGAGTACACAAGTTTGCAAGAGAGCTAGGTATTCATGCATGAAGGCAGGCAGTTTTAGGGACTTTTCTGGTGTTCAAGGACAAACAAAGATGCCACAAGGTAAGTTATATTAAGACTCCCAAACAAAAACTGTGTGTATCGACAGTAAGTGCCCACACCGGAGATCTTGCAATCTAAGCAGACAGTGAGAAAAAAAGCAGGGGAGGCAGAAATGAGGCCACAAAGTGGTGACTGGAGCAAACTTCACCTGCATCATGACTAGTCTTGTTCCCCTGACAAGTGTGTGTCCCCAGTCCTGCTGCCTGCCCTAGCCCATACTGTCTCATATTTTCTCCTGCTGCTCTTTAACCTCTTGCCTCAAAAAGCAACATGAAATTACACAACTACAATGCCCGCTGATGGGCAGCAGTGAGTTCCTGCCTCCTTTCACCTATTAGCTGCAAACTCCTCAATTAAATGTTCAGGTCTCTCTCAGACACTGACCACCGCTCAGAACCTGAGCTTGAGAGACCCTGAGAAGAGCGCTTCCCTCCTTCCTCTCTAAGGCGAGTGTCTTGGTTTGGGCTGAAATAGAGTTAATATTCCTTTTCAGGAACTAGATGAGAGCTGTGTTTTGGATTTAGCTTTGGGTTTGGTATGGGAAGAATGCTGATAGCACACTGATGTTTTCAGCTGCTGCCGAGACTTCAAGGACTCTCCAACTCCCCGTGTCCTGCCCGTGCGCAGGGCACAGGGAGCAGGGCGGGAGCACGGCCACAGCACCTGCCCCTAACTGCCCAGTGAAATATTCCATACCATGGGACGCCATGCTCACTGTATAGAGGCGGGGGGGTCGGGAAGGAGCTCGCTCTCTCTCTCTCTCTCTCTCTTCCGGGATTGCGACTGCGGGATCTTGGTATCTCGGGGTCGCTGGCCGGGAACGGGCTGGGGATTGGTCAGCGGGTGGTGAGCAATTATGCTGCACATTGCCTGTTTATATATTTCTTTTTTTCCCCCTATCATGGTCATTGTTCTCGTTCTATTGCCATTATTAAACTGTTCCTATCTCAGCCTGTGAGTCTCCCTTCACCCCTCTAATCCCCTCCCCCATTCCCAGGAGGGGAGGGGGAAGGGGGGGTGACCAGCTGCGGGGGTTGGTTGCCGACCAGGCCCAAACCACGACAGCGAGGAAATTCCTCTTTATCCTGTAAAGTTATTCCCACTTCTCCACGTGTATGGGTGGGACTTGTCCAAGACTGTGAAAAATCTGTGGCAAAGGTGAGAAATGTACTCAGTCTCCCCACAGCCCACATCAACCTCTAAGAACTGCATCATCTCACCTCTGTGATTCCTGCACACCTACTCCTGCTTATTTGCTGGCTAAGCATAGCACAAGGCTGGGTTACGGAAAAGAGACAAAACCTTGTTATCATCCCCCCAAACAACTGTCAACAGTGTGTTCACCTGAACCCTTACACAAGATATCTTTTACCTTTGACTTTCAAATTTTGGCTATCCACAAGAAAAGACTCTTAAAATCCAAACCCATTTACTTTTAGCAGAGATCCATTTCCAGCACAGCTGCCTATGAAATGACTATAGGGCCCAAGAGTCCTAAAATTCTCCAGTGCTGAGAAATTATGGATAGTATCTCCAAATGTTGTCAACAGCCAAAAAACATTGCTAGAAAGATCTCTTTAGCATGCATGGATGGATGTATCAAGGGCAGCTGTGTCTGTACAAGAGAAATTCCTCTTGCGCTGTGCATTTGGGATTTAAAGTGGGAACTCTGCACAGAGAGAATTAGCATTTACTTCTAAAACAGGAAACCTGCTTTGCACATTTTATTGTGACACAGTCACACTTTTTTTCTTCCCAAATAATAAGCTGAATCCTAGAATCCTAACAAAGTTTACAAATAGACAAAGTCCCAGTGAGCATCTGGTGAAATATGCCTGGGCAAGGGTGAATAAATGCTGACGCTGCAATGTAGGATTCCTGGTCAGATTGAGCAACACATTATTCTGCAAATAGTTGGCGGTTTCAAGAAGGTGTTGTAACTTGTGAGCAATAACAGGAGAACCCTTCCTTCATGCACACACAAATGCATGCAAGGGCAACATGAGCCATCCATGCACCACAGCTGAGTGGTTTCTTACTCCCTCCTAGCCCAGACGAGCTGAGCAGCTGCTCTACACCAGCCTGTTCTCTCGTCCCCAGAGAGGCGACTGTGTCCCATCTACCAAGAGGCACTAAGGCACCGTCATGCTTTTCCTGAAGTCTTCTCAGAGCACTGCCCAGGATGTTGGGTAGGGATACGAGCTGTGCAAACCCAGATGAAGATGCAGCCCTTGCTGTGAAGAGCTAGTGCCCTTCCAAAGCATATGCTCCTTCACGTCAGCTCCCCTGTGCCCAGGGCACACTTGGCTCCATGTAACATTTCCCCTTGGAGAACCATTATCCAGTGGTCTGCAGAGCCCCGTGTTTCGTGGCGGGGCACTGAGGTGCATTACCTGCAGTCTCCCTGTCCCCCGCCGACAGCTCTCCGTTGATCCCATTCTCTTTGGTCCGAGTGTATGTCCCCGGCTGCTCGTGGCTGCCCAGCCCTGGCTCCTCATCCTCTCGGTAGGGAAATCCATTGGCACTTCTGACCAGTCCAGCACCTGCGCCACCCTGTTCCTTAATTTCAGGTGAATGTGGGTGTGAGGAAGCCTCTGTTATCTGACCCGAAGTCCAGTGTGGTGCCTTGGCTTCATCTTTCCTATCTTCCGCCATGGTTCCTTGCCTTCACCGCGTGGCCTGTAATGACATTAGCAGGAGAGATCAGCTCCGAGCAGGTGACTGTGCCCCTGACCGTCAGGCAGCGACCGGGTGCAGCACAGGCACGTCACCAGCTGCACTGCCAGGGAAACTCGTGTCCGGCAGATGAGAGAGGGTTTAAATGCAGAAGTGCCTCTGCTTGTCTGTCCTGGGTGTGAGTGAACTGCTTTGAAACCAAAACAAACCACAAGCGGGAAAAATTATGGGTCAAGTCCTCCCTGACTCTCAATATGCCTTGCAATTATTAGCACCAGTTTCTTGAGGGCTGCCCTTCCATTAATCTGATTTTAACTCATTAATCATAGTTAAATGTCGACCCACTTAACGAGGGGTGAATCAGCCATCATAACGCAACGACATCTTCCCAGGGTGATAAAGGGAAGAATGCCACAACTGCTAAAAGAAGTGAAGCTGTTACTGCTATTTGCATTGCAGCTGCAAAGAGCGGGTGCTCTTCGGGCACAGAACCGCAGGGCAATCCGTCCTCTGTGGCACATGCAATCTGCTGCGAGCCATGGCAGAAACCACGTTGAGAAGTCACTGGGTTCCTGAACATATGTGCTATTTGACCCTGTCTATATCCTCTCTTACTTGCTGTTTTGTGAACGTTCACACTCATTCCCTTTTGTCCAAAACAGCCCCTGGGGAATAGCTGTTTCCCACACAAGCATTTGCATTCTCTTATGACTATCAGTATTTATACATAAACAAAACTAATCATTATTTGCTACTTCACATGTATTTCACTCCTATTAATTAGCTCTCCTTTGTCCAAGCCAGGAAAAGAAGCCACCACACAAGCTGTATGCTTTGGCTACTCTTCACAGAAAAATGTAGTAGTAGATTTTCAATATGTAAGCCTAGGAAGACAATGTATCGTAATATGTGTTTCGATGATAAGGTACATATGTTCTGCAGACATTTAACAAAAAACAACCAAACAAATCAGAAAAAAAACCCACTAGTTTCCACAGTCAGGTCAGTTTGTAGAAAACCTCTAAACATGAGATAAAGCTGTTATTTGTCAGATAATCGTTCACAATTTATAACTCAACCCCTTTCAGATCGGATATTATAATTTAATAATACTGTCTTTCAGATCTATTTTAAATTAAAAAATCATGTTGAACCATGAAAATTAGATTTCATTCACAATAAATATGTGACTCAAACTGCAGTTCCACCCCAAAAAGGATTAATAATTCTTTTGCCTCTCAGTGAAACCATGGTGTGTTGGGAGGCACACCTTTATCGGCTCTCACTCTGACCCAGCACCGTTCCCTGGGGATAACCAATTGCCTAAAGTCTGCAGGAGCAGGGGGAACTCCAAGCCCAGCATCTCCTCTAAGCTGTAATGAAAATGGTGGGCTGAGCAGTATCACAAGGCTCAGTGGCACTGAGACAGGCCTTATTCGGCCACAGAAATGGTAAACACAGTCCACTTCCCTTTGCCTTCCCCTCCTCCTTTACCCTGATGGGATACTCATCAGTGAGCCACTCTGCATACACAGCAAGAGCCTTAATGCAGCCATCTCAAATCGTACGGGAAGAGGTGATGGCGTAATTATGAAGGAGAGAGCCAGAGCTGGGTAAAGGCCATCTCCTACGTACCAAAGACATAACCCTCTGCCTCTAGGTCTGTTTACTGCATGAGACTAAAGAACATTTTCTGATCAGCACCTTTCCAAATCATGAGTCCATGGGACAAACATCTCCCATGAGATGCTACATAGAAACTACAGGAGCGAGTACATACTCACATACTACAGGAGTGAGTAGCACACATCCAAAGGCACCTCCGTTTGGGGTCTGATGACAGAACAGAGCCTGTTCTGGGAAAAAATGAGATATTCTCATCTGTGTCCCCTGAGGAATCTCAGGGGAAAAAAAAAAAAAACAAAAACACACCAAACCCAAACCCTAACTCAAGGCTTTCCCCACCAATCCAGTGCACTTTGAACCTGACAGAAAGACTCAGCAGCAATATGAACCTGCCCATCAGCATCAGCAGTTCAGCCCCTGGGTCACCCAGAAGAGGAGCCCAGAGCCTCAGCAGGGAGAGGGAGGGTCACTTGAGACCTGAGTGTGGGGAACATGGTTCTGAAAATCACTAGGATGAACATAACCGTTACATCCCACCGCTGCAGTTTGGAGGCTATTGTCCCTAAAGTGCCCTTCCCTGTTCCAGGCAGCCACTCCCTGCTTCACTGGAAGCTCTTGAGGAAGGATATTCACATCCTTACAATGGACTGTGTCACAGAAGTCCTCTGTGAAAGTAACAGGAGTGCTTTTATCTTTAAAAATAAATACAGTGGGCAGGCTTCAATGAGAGCTGTGTGTATCTGGAGGCAGAATTTGGCTCAGTATTTATAAAAGATGGTTACAGAGTGAAACATGGATGGATTCATTCTTGACTGTTATTCATCAAGTGCTCTCAGAGTTTATAATGGTAGTAGAAACACAGCGAGTGAGTCACACAATGCATCTTTGTACTCAGCAATTTAGCAATGACTATCTGCTGTATGGCATGAATCATCCACAGCTCAGGTTCAAATCCAGAATACACAGGTGTGCTTTTTACCATCAGGTTAGTTGTTTTTCTGTCATTTCATTCGCATACCATGGAATTAATCAGATAATTTAAATATCGACACAGAAAAACCAAGAGTGTTTAAATAGTGATCGGTATATAAAAAGGAGAAACCTGGAATAGTTTGGACAATCTAGGGAAACACAGTATTTCAGGGAAGCAAAAAGTTCCTCTTTCCAGTATGATATTCTTTGCATAAAATGCAAAGAAAGCTTTCAAAAAATATCAGAAAAGGCGGCACAGCCAGACCTTTAAACTGTTACGTTGCCTTAGTTAAAAATTAATTTGGATATTTATTAGCCTTTCTTCTCTGTCTTTTATAGCAGAACCTCATTATCAGAGAATACACAGCAGGGATCTTACTGGTATGTTCTCACTCTTTCCCCTCCATCAGCTGAAGTTAGTGGCAGTGAGAGGGTGACTGAGGCAGGCGCTGGGCCACGCAGGAAGGGCAGTGGAGCTCATGGGCTGTACCAGCCCCCGCTGCACCAACACCCCAGTGCAACCCCCTACTCCAAAGCCTTCCTGGTGACAGCACGCCAGTACGCCATGGGGCACAAGCACGAGCCTTGGCGCAGGCTGAGTTAGCTACATGGCACAGGACTGTGGCAACATTGCTCTTACATTATGTTCCTCACCGTGAAGCCTGATCAAAAACAGCTGAGCGAGTCAGGGTATGGGAGTGGGGTGAGAAATGTCCCCTCCTTACAGAGGGATCAAGCAGGTGCTGTTGTGAACCAGAGACTGCATCAGTGACGCTGACCCTGTGGGTCACGCACAGCCCTCACCAAAAGGCTTTCCTTGTCCAGACTGACGTGGAAGATGCTACTGACACTCTGGCCACTCCCTGTCTGTAGAGATCACGCTCCATTGGCAGCCGCCAGCAGCAGCCACAGCGGAGAGATACTTCACAAACCTTAACTTCATGTCTTTGTTACTCAAGTGGTAAGCTAGGGATGGCATTATGGGTCTGAACTGGACACCCTGCCTTCTAAACTAGTAACTTATAGCAGAAATTATATTAGAAACTAATTCCCTCATCATTTACAGCCATTTGGGAACTGTATAGAGACAGAAAATACTTCAATAACTTGTAATTAACATGGACAAACCTCATGGGGGACGCGCAGTCCAACTTTGCAGCTACCTCCTCCTTTCACAGGCACTGTATATTCTTAACCCATATGCTCTTTTATGCGACACCAGCTCCCACTGCCATCGCTGGGTTGAGCCAAGCCTGAATGCTTTGAACTCGACACACAACAGATCACTCATAGTAATACAGCACGAGACTATGATAAGCAAAATCCAAGAGAATGCTGATTTAACATCCCATCGTGCTAGCTGTCCTTCTCTATATTTGTGAGTACATCTTGCAGGACCATCTTAGCATTATATTAACATTGCCTTTGCATGTAAGCAGGTAAGTTTTCTACAGATTTTACTTTTTAAGAGAACAGAATTAGGCCAATACTTAAGGGTTTTGCAGATACCCTGCCTTCCTGCTTGAAGCCCTGTTTTCACCTACTCCTGTGTCTATAAGCCCAACCACAGTGAAATGAGGCTATTTGATTTCAGGGAAACTAACTCATGAACTAAGGGAAACAGCCACCTGGATACATGGAGGAAGAGCTGCAATTCCAGTTCAAGAGAGAGAATAACTCTGGAGGTTCCCAAAAGGAGAGACAACAGACTCCTCCAAAAAGAAAACCAAACCCCGGCTAGGGGCATGGCCAGATCCTGAGCTCAGTGGGAGGGAGAGGGGAGGAGAGGGGAAGTGCTCCCTGTATGGCTCCAGGGCCAAATCCTGCTTCCCAGAGGGCTGTTTAGCAAAGATGCACCATAACACTGACTCAGCTCCCCTGCTCCTGAGTCCGGGGCCAGAAGAGGGTGGGGATTTCTCTGTGGAGGCAGGCTGCGGTGCAGAGGCATTTATAAATAAATTAAATTCCTCCTTAACATAAAAAGCCCAAACCATATACAAATAGGATGCAGTCTAACTCCTACTAGTAAATAACACAACTGTGAAAACCTTTAATTCATGTCCACGTATCAACTGGCCAGTTGGGATGATGTGTCTGAATATTATGTATCAGGCACTGTGGATTAAGAGGTCCCAAGGAAATTTGACAGTAAATTTAATTTACTGACAACTATGTCTAGAAGAGCAAAGGAAAGCGGGTAGGTATGACGAGGCCAGAATAACAGCAACAAGAGACAGAAGGTGGGAAATCTGGATGAACAAATTCCAATAATCTCCTGCTACCATCATAAAACTAAGCCTGTAATATTGTCTTCATGGACCCTCCACATATTTACCAAATGAGGGATAATTTTGGATGCCATGAACACATGGAGAGTTTTGCACTTGCGTTTCACTACATTTCAGTTAACATGCATCTTCTCTCAGATTAATTTGATTATTTTCAGATGTGAGTGGTGTGCTTCACACTGATCAGAAAGAACCACAGCAAACTGCATGGATGGGGAGAAAGTCTCATGGGCTCTGACAGGGACCACGTTAGCTCCCCTCTTACTCAAAATGCTCGGTCATGGTCTAGAGCCACTAAAAGATTAACAAAACTTACTATTTGATGCTAAATGTCTAAGTGCCACAATTCTAGTAATAGGGTATGTTATTAAGACAGAATTAAACATTCAATTGGAGCCACTCTACTTCTCAAGCCTAATAAAGGATGAACAAGATTCTCTTGTAATTTATAACAAATATGATTTATTTTTTCCTTGTCCACTGCTTGAGTTATAAGCTTGCAGCTAAATCCCTCCTTCTAGACAACATGAGCAAGACTATCCACTTAAATACTGCCTTGCAACTGTTAAAAATGCCAGCAGCGTTCATCTCCTTGCACTTGTATTAGTGCTTGGCGCTTTTAAGAGGCTTTTCCATTGCCATGCTGCAAACAGTTAGTCAATAGTCACATATTCTTTGTAGAAAATCCTTTTGATTGTACCTTGGATTACAAAATGGATGAAAAATAACGGATGGCGCCTGGACCAGAAGCTGAACAAAGGAGGCTCACTGTGGAAAGACGCTGAAAATTTACTGCAATCTGCATCCTTGCCAGAACTGGGGATGAGGGATGGCTGCAGCCTCTGAAGCAGTGGATCAGACCTGCAGCACTGGCACGGCAGAGAGCAAGCAGAGAGTCAGGGGAGCGGCTGCTCGTACTCCACGCTCCTTCCTGCACCGTGTCCTGCCTTGTGGGCACAGAGATTTTAAACCCCTCTCGGAGTTTCCCTACAGTTGGGCTGGGCATCGGCAGAGGCAGGCGGGTGGGAAGGGTGGGTCACCCCGCTGCAGGAGCTGCACAGCTCCTGATGGAGGTGAATGCTTTCACCTGGAGAAATGTGAATCTGACAAAGCCCTCCAGCTCTGTACTGAGTAACAAACCCTGCTCGGCCAGGTGGTTCACATGGGGGCCAAGATGCAGCACCAGTTGCATTTCTGTTGAGAGCAAACAGGTCCATCCTGCTGCAGAACATACGAACAGGTAAATGTATGAGAACAATTCTTTCAGCTTCCACTCCTGACTGACAGAGTTCTTCCTCCCTAGGGAAGGTATTAATTTCTCTGGGCTGCTGGAAAGCAGAGCACACCTGAGCTGACTTGCCGTTGGATGCTCCCCTCCTGAGACACATGGTTGCCCTCACTGGAGCTGCCCTCGCTCCCATGCCCAGGGACTGCATCAACCTGCTCAAACTTCAGAAATCTGAAACTGGGTGCCCTTCTCTCTTCCAATGGTGAAATCATGGTACTAGCAGCTTCTGCCTGCAAAAAAAATCATCTACCATAGAGCTCACTTCTAGCTAAAAATCCAGAAGAATCCTTGCACACCCCTTCCTTCTCCAACACCATCCCTTTTTGACAAACCATTTCTGTCCACAATGCTGCATTTTTACATCATTTACCATTCATCAAACACCCTCACACACACCCATCCATCACTAATCATAATTGCTTCCTGCAGGAGAGAGGAAAGGCATTTTAACTGGTGAAGGAGATGGTAACCATAACAACAGCACCATGACAACTATAAGTGATATCTGAAACAAGAAATAAGGCAATAACTTATTACCAATAAATTTGCTCCACGATAAAGATGGGAAAAGCACTAAAGACAAAATACCAGTAAGTAAAGGTGCCAACACGAAGAAACACAAGTCTCTCTGGATCAAATTACACACAATCCTTCTACAAATTTTAAGATGAGGCACCATGACAGCATTGTCTTATTTTGATCAGTAAACAGAGAAGGTAGTCTCTGCTCAATCCTACCTGAGATCTCTCCTGCCTCAGGGAGATGGAGGGGCTGAAGGATGGAAGGAGCTCTGCTGAGAAGCTGGGATGTTTCCTAACAGCCAGAAGGCTCCCGAATTTCTCAGTGGAGTCTTTTGTTTCCAGGACACTGGTTGAAACGAGCCCTGACCAAGGATGGGATTGCTCCCAGGGGAGCACCTCAGAGTCAGACACACCGCATTGATTTTTCCACCAAGCAGAGTTTCAAATGGGCATTGCGAGCCCTCTCCGTGCACTTTAGAGAAGGCATTGCAGTTGGCAGCCTTGTCTGAAACATGAGGCTCCACAGCCGTTAGCCAACAACCATCCAAACGACCCGTGCCAAGGCCCTGACTTACAATCCTGGCAGAGAAAAAGATTCACCAACACTTGTGGCTACATTGGCTTTTTCACCCTCAGTGCAGGAGGCACAGAAAAAACACCATAAATAAACAGCATTAGCTCCAACGGCTGTGTTCAGATTAAGTTATTGGGGGTGTGATCAGGCAGGGAAACATTCAAAGAAGCAGCTGCACTACGTGGCCCCCTGAGGGCTTTACAAGAGGAATCCAGCTCACCAGTGTGCTACCAGGATTGCTCAGGGTGGGCACACTGAAGTGGACTTTCCCCATTGCAATACTTTGTCACCCTCTGCACATCCTCCCTCTCCTAACCTTCTTGCTTTTCAAAGCATTGCGATAACCTAACTGGAAATTAAACCTTTCTACATGGTACACTTTGTTTCTTCCACAATATGAATAAATGGAGATTTTAAACTCTATATTTAAGACTCAATGAAATAAACACTCAACAACTCAGTCCTTACTTGTACTTTTACAGTCTGGTTTTGCTACTAAAGTAATTATAAAAGATTTTTGCTGCTTATTACAAATAACTTTTCACAAAGCTGAGAAGAACAGAGAAAACCTTTAAGGAGATTATTTTGATGGGAAAAGGAGATTCAGATACTATCTAGAAAACATGTCTCTGACAGAAGAAATGTATTTTTTTTCATATTTCTCTTACCACAGTGGTCACTTCAAACCTTGGCAAGAAGACAATTGAAAATCCATAAAAGCAACACAGCCGGGCTGGAGGATGGGCTATATAAGACAAGGGTGCTCAAAATACTACTTAAGGGGAAAAATTCTTCATCAGAGAAGAAGCATGCAACTTGAGATAGCCATTGCAGGCTGGGGAAAAAAAAAAGAAAAATTAGAACTACTAGAAACACTCACAAATACATCACACTAAAAGCACTATGGTTGCCAACATTTCACAAGTTTGGCCAGCTGAAATCTTGTCTGAAACAAACACTGACTGACCAATAAAATGAACATTGAATGCTTGGTTCCCCTACTCTCTACCATTTCCATTATAATCTTCAGTGCTTCTAGGCAGCTGAAACAAGTCATCTTCTGTTTATTTATCACATGGGTACAGAAGGTGATGGCAGTACACACTACCCAGTTTAGAATCTTCTAATTCTTAGACTCACATTTTCAAGCCTGTTGTTTGAAGGAGCGCCAGCCAAGCCATGTATTTGCCACAGCTACTGCAAATGGGCTACATAGCTATGTGCTTCCTTTGCTCTCAAGCCACACTAATTAATACTTGTATTTGGATAGGGTCTGCTAAAGGCAGACAATGAAAAGCTGGAGTGAAATTTTTCAGGAGTTTTTTTTCCCCACACTGACCTTGCTAAGACATATTGATTTGATGTTGCATCTCCTCTCAAGAGGCTCTACGATGGGTGACATCTCAGATTAGGGAGGAAGAAATGAATTAATTATGCTAGTATGTTACTTGCATATTCTTCACGTAGGACAGGGCCATGCTCTTGACAACTTCAGCAGAGCTGCGCTGTACGCAGGTGAAGCAAACTGGTCCATGTAGCAAAGAGGTGCTACAAACTTAACTGCTAAACAAAAACTCACACAACAATATCTCACTTATCCAGAATAAGCACTTTAACTACACTGGTGTGTCTTGTCCTTCTTTGCATACGTGAATTACTTTCACATCCCTTATTTCTTCCAGTTTCACCGAGATCTCATCAAGCATGACACATTTTCACACGATCCTAACTTTATTCACTGAGCTTTTAATTAGAAAAAAAAATGCTGCCTCTACAAGTGTGTTTGCATTTTTTGATTTTTTTCAAAGGTCTTACCTAACTTTTAAAACTAATTCCACCCCTGCTACAGTACAATCTTTGAAAATACCCAGATGCTATCTTTGGGAGCATCATCACGTCAGCTACTACAAATAGTAAAAAGCATGTCCTGGGCTAATTTCTGGTAGATTCTTCCCCATAAATACATGCAGGAGAACCAGCCTACAGCAGAAATCTGGAATACAGTATTCGCACCACACATCAGTTCTCTGCAACCTTTCCAGGGCCACGGACCCCCAAAAAAAGGATAGTTCAGTAACTCCAGGGGTGGACTTCCTGATCCAGTCACCATCCCAATTTAATTTTGCCTTTCCATATGCTGAAGGAACACAGTCAGTTATTCCACAGCTGAAGAAGCAACACAAAGATGTTGATCTGAAAACGAAGTACGGAGGTGATAACAGGAATGGATTTTCAAGGCCATGTGCTGCTCCAGTTTGTTTGGGTAAAAATTCTTGCTCACATGAAAAAAATTTTCTCCCCAGGCCAAAGGCAGAAGATTATTCCTTTGCTGAGGATGCATTTAGGCTTCCTTTCATTACACTCAGGCACACCAGGCAATCATGCCAGGATCACAGCGGAAGCAAAAGCATCTTATTGTTTAAGAGAGGCACTGTTTATTCATGCTGAAAAAAAGCAACAAACAGAAGAAAGCTTGTTCTGAGGTCCCTCCGTCCAAACTCACTTAAGCATCTTTGACTCTCAGTTTCACAGTCAGAAAACCTTAGAGGCAGGGGCCCAGAAACCCATTACAGCCAACAGAAACCAATGCTTTCAATTGCAGCACAAAACATCTAACTGCAAATGAGTAAATAGAAATAAGGAGACAAAGGGTTGGAAAACTAATTGGGAAAGAGTTTATTTGCAAAGTCTGCTTGCTTCTATATTTACAACAAACTTGGCATTGATTACCTGGTGCTAGAATTTTCTTTCCTAGGGAATTGTCTGAGCTGTGACTCTTGTGCTGCAAAACCTTGGTCCTACAGAAGTGGTAGTATTATTTCATCCCTTCGTATTATTTTCTAACCAACAACGTTACAAACAAAGGACTTCTTTTAACTTAAATATACCCTTATGCTTATATGACTTAAAAATATGCTGTCTACCCACATTCAGCCACCCACTCATATGACCCATGACTGTATACCCAGGCAAATAATATAATCTGTCCCTACCTGGAAATGAGAATACTCAGAAATCTTTTGTGCTCTTAAACACTCTAGACATAGTAAAATCACAATATTTGGGATATAATTTTATCATGTGGTAGCTTTTCCCTGCCAATTCTTTACTCAACCAACCCTACTGCCTACAAAGAAAAGAAAGCAAGCAGCTACTCCCCCAGCCTGTTCAGGCACAGGGGCAGGAGGGCAGGGAGCACAGAGCCAGTATTGAAGGAAACTGAAGCCACAGCAGTTGATTTTGCAGCCCTTGCTTTCAGAAGAAGTTTTTCCCTCAAAAGGGCTTCAATTAAGTTCTTGGGATGTGCACTGAAACAGAAAGAGGAGTTTATGTGTCCTGGCTTGTATTTTAACTACAGGTTTGGTTTTTTTTTTTTTTTTTTTTTTTTTAAGTTTAATTTTTAATTCCTTGGTTTTTTGAATTAAGAAAATTAAGGTTTCTAGTGTGCGAGGAGGAACCAACTCACTGAGTTAGCCTTTCTGAAATCTTAATTGCAGGACTTGCTGTCACAGAAAAGACCTATTTCAGAGACTCATTTCTTCCCCAAGCTCCCATGGGTATATGCCACCGCCTGATTCTTGCTACAGGTTGGTTTTAACGTTGTTCTGTTGCCACTCTTTTTCTTCACACTCCGTGCTGAGAGGCTGATGTATGTACGTGAAGTCAGAGGCATTCTCCTGGGATAAGATGAAGAATGAATGAGTTCTGTGGGAGGCGAGCAACAAGCCCAGGGTCAGGGAGTAGGGAAGGGTAAGAAAGTTGCATTGGATGAAGAAAGTGCATGTCAAGAATGATAAGATGTGACTGATGAACAAATTCGGTAACTGAGGAAAAAGTCTGGAAAAAACCCAAACCATGAGGCTGAACCTGTGTTGTTTTAATATAAAGAGACAGCCAGGGGGGAAGGAGGGAAGCTAGATTTGCCATCTCCAATCAAACTATCCAGCATAGACTCCTGCCACCGGCAGTAGCCAGCACGAGCTGCTCCATGTGAAGACGCAAGAAGCTCCACAGAGCTTCAGTCTCACATCAGCGTGTTCTCAATGCACCAAGTTTCCACCAGTGACATAGACCTGCTGATTTCCATCAGTCAGGTACCTATGTCTCTTTGAGGATCCAGATCATCGTGCTCTTTCCAAAAGAAGCAGTGCATACAGAAGACACCTTCAAGGTGATTTTCTGGACAAGGGAAGTAACTCATCTGTGTCCTTCCACAGGCTGCCATCAGAGACTTCCACTAAAAGAACAAAAGGACACAAAAGCACAACAGGATACCAGACATACAGAGCATTGATGGACATGGAAAATTCATGCTTCAATTTAAGTGCTTGGGTGCTTCTGATGTGTTTTTTGAGAGGTATCCAGGATCCAACACATAATTCATCTTGAATTTCTCCGTATTTTTTCTTCTGCAAAGTCTTTCAGCAGCACTAATGCTGATGTTGTTTTAGGATGCCTGAAAGCATTAAGTATTAATCACAAATGAAATAAAGTAGACCTGGAAAAGGTACAGAGAGCTCAACAAGGATGATAAAAGATCTGGAAAAGCTTCTTTGCAAGGAAAGACTAGACAGGCTATGACTCTTCATTTTGGGAAAGAGGGGAACGGGACAGATGCTTATAAGAATAGGTGCACCAGGGAAAAGATAACCAGAGAAGAGAAAACAATTACTCTCTCCACAAAGAGCTATGGTGCATCAAACAGAACCCGCTGGTGGCAGGCTCCCGGCAAATGAATGGTGATTCTTCCCACTGTTGGTAATTACACTGTGCAGAAGGTGGTATATGATAAAACTTTACACAGGTTCAAAAGCCAAGTGCTGAATCTTTCTTCCATTAATTTGCCCCTGGTTTCTCAATTGGAGAACCTTTTCTGGGAAAGGCATGTTTTTACCATGTAAATAACACCTAGATTTAATGTGGCTTAGAGGCTTTATTTGCTATTTTAATATTGACTTTAAATAACTGTGTGGTTTCTTGTAATTGATTTTTAAAGGTGCCCCTTCGCCATCAAGTGTGATGGAATGTCACAGCGCCTTGCTGAGCATCACGATGTTTAACAAACTCTAAATGAAAATACACTGTATGACATAGACTGCATTGCACTGAAAATGAAAAGCACCTATGGCACAGCCAGGCTCTAGCAAATGAACAGCTTTGTTGGTCTGATAAGTTTCTAACTGAAACATGACATTACATCCCAGACACGTGTTCTTCAACATACCTCTGCTGATGCAGCAAAAATATGCTCTGCAGACTATGTCTTCCCACGTGTGTGGGGCTGATTCACCAGACGAAGAGAGGAGGGTTCTCATTTTTAGTCTGTTCTGCAGAATCAACTTGACCACCTCATGTTAAAAACCTACAGACAGCACACGGTGACACTGAGCTAGTGCTTAGGCTGGGGACATCAACAGGGAGATCAGCTGAGAAAGTGTTCTGGGGTAGGGGTGACGCCGAAGAGAAAATGCACATGAGCAGCTAGGAAGACAGATGGCCCTTCCAGAAGGACCTGGTTATGTATCCAGAGCTGCCACTTGTAAGAGGTCTCATGAAATACTATATGTAAATGTTTTATAGATGAGATGCTTGAAACTGCAAAAGCGTAAGCAAAGTCTTGTATATTTTCTTTTTCATTTAGGGCAAGCAGTCTGAACCACATGCCCCACCACTGACCTCAATTCTGACCCAGAGGGGCTGTCTCTGGTTGAAAAGATGATTCATTCACTCTGCTAGAAGGGCTGAATGAATAGGCAGTATTCAGACTGCAGAACGCTTATCACTTGGGATTCCCTCAAAATTTAGGTCTGACATGACTGGGTCAGTAACCACGCGCTTTTGTTCCTAGCTCCTTGAACAGAAATGTCTTTTTGCATCCTTCAGTGGTTCCCACAAATCAGGTCGATTTTTATGGCTTGCTAATTATTACTGCTAGACTTCTGCCGGGCTTCAGGATGAAAAGAAATCTATTTCTGAAAGCTCAGGGCACAAAACGTATAGTATAAATCACTGTCTATCTGGCAGCAACTTAAGTATACACATCTGGATAGTACTGAACTTTATTTGTTTAGGAATGGAAAGATTTTTTTCTGATTTTGTTGACAGAGCATATTAAAGAATGCCAAAAATGCAAAAAGAGAAAAAGAAGTAACTGTCACAAACTGAATTTTGTCTAGAGGTGCATCAACATATATCACACACACAAAGCTATCTGAAATGACATTAAGGTTGCAAGATCACACCTCAGGAGTTTGGCTGTGAAAGAAATGAGAGATGACTGCATAATCGTAACTGGGTCCCTTCTGCATATGTACTAAACTACTGCCTAGTTTAATAAACATGTTTTATACTTCCCATTCCCTCTGCCTAGATCATCCCAGTCTCCAATGCATCAGCTTCCCAGCCCAGCCCAGGCATTGCCCCTGTGGGCTCCAGTCCCTCACCCAGGGTCTGTCCATGTTTGCTGTCCAGGCCACAGCTTTCACCACTGCAGATTTTGAAAGTTTTATCCTCCTGATACCAGGGTCCACGTTTCATCCCAAGCAGGAGTTTCCTCATTCCCATTCCTCTATTAACTTCCAGTTTTCCTTCCTGGACTTCTCACCCAGTCCCTCTCTACAACTTGCCTCCATCTCGTTGCTTAGCCATCCTCACCTTTCCCCACACACCCTTCATCAGAGCTGTCTCTTCTGCCCTTGATTCCCTGCTTCTACAAGTTCTTGACCATATCTTCTAACTTTGGTTGCCTCTGCATTTGAAAGCGTGAACTTTCTCCTCTCCCAGAGACTATAAGCAAAGGAGAGGCAGCTTATTCTTTTTTTTCACTCACAGTGATCTGATATAACATGACATAAATTGGGCTGGTCAGGCTCAGGGAGGATGGAAGCAGCAGAGGCTCCAGCAAGTCTCTCCTGACACTCAGCAAACTTTCAAAAGATGTTGTCCCCTCCTCAACAACAAGGACGCTAATGAACTTCACAGACAAGATCTTGGGTTAAAACAGCAAACCTGGCTTCCTCAAGCCAGCCCAGGAAGGCAGCCTTGCTCCAGGAAAGGGCAGCTTGGGCCAAAACACGTGCATAAGAACAAGGCGAGCCTAACTGCCAGAGAGGAAAATTGCAGCCCAAACCACAAAAAGATTGGCAAAGTGATAGTAGAAACGGGGTCTTATAACAGGAAGTAGCAAGCCACCTTATCTGGCAGTCTCACCTATAACACCATGATCAGCAAATGGACCGTATATGAAGGGATGTGTATGCTATGCTCAGAGATGCACGAGCAGATAAGATCACTGTATCCATAGTGATGGCAAGTGATGCACTGGCAGTATCACAGGCCAGAGTCTGACAGTCTGATTTGAAGCACAGAGTGTAGAGAGACCTGGAAAGGCTTTTTCCAGAGACAGACAGCCCTTCATTGTATCCTCTGAAAGAAAGTACAGGCTCAATCAGGGACAAATGTAAGAGGTCCCAACAAAGGCATCTTAAAGGCTTTGCTATGTTCTCTTCATCAGTAGAGAGCTGCCTGCCATTCAGATCTAGGGTCTATTCCTGACCAGACTTCTGCTGCTGCTGGAGTGGCTCTGGGGAAGAGCCAGCTTGGATGCTGGGACTGCAAGGAGAATGCCTCTGCACTCTGTGGCTCCCACTTGCTGAGGGTAATGCAGCGTTCATATCTCCTGTTGTGGATCCCATAATTTCTGGTCCTTTCCTCTGGCATTGCCACCACTATGTGTCTGAGCCCCAGCTGCCCTCCCTGGGCAGGTCCCAGCCATCCAAAGGGACACACCATGCTGGGGCTTCCCCCTAATCCTTTCTCTCAGCAAGACAGTGCTGATTAAGGGGCAGCAAGATACTTGTCCCAGGTCCTGCGTCAAAGGTGCAAAACAGCCTGAATTTACTTACCCAGGGCCCTGAACTGAGATTTGTCCTGGCCAGAATCCAGGTTGTAGCCCCAAAAGTCAGACTGAGGTTCCTCGCAGCCCACAGGACAGACCATGTGCAGAGCAGCAGGTCACCTTGTTCTAAAGTCAACACACCTTTCTACCTCCAAAAATGTTCTGAAGTGATAAACAACCATTACTTTCTCTGCAGTTTAGACTTACACCATATGGAACAAAAGACCCCCCACATAAAATGCTGAGCACCCCTACAAAACTGTGAAGAAGGTACACGTGAAAAAACAGGCACTAAGTTCAGTAAAATACAAACAAATTGCCCCACAGCACCAGGGTGTCCCTCTTCAGTCTCATTCCTCTCTCATGCCATCTCTGGGCACAGGAGAAGACATGCCTCAGCGTACAGCCCATGCTTAGCCTCACACCAATCTTTGAAACAGCCCTATGGTCAGTACTAAATCCTCACAGATGAAAATCCTAGTTCAGGCATTGAGACTTCCTGATCAATTTACAGATCGTGAAACTCCCCTCCCACCCCACACCCAGTTTCTGCGCTGTATTAAGCTGAGTTGGCATCTGGGGAGCATTTTTCCAGGGTTAACAGTATCAAGGTTTGTTCAAGCATGACTAAGTACCCTACATATGCACTGTCAAGAACAAAGAAATGAAAAACACTTCTCTTTTTTTAAAAAATACAATACTTATATATTGTAAAAAGAAGCACTCTACTGCTGTCCTTTTAGCTGTTACCAGTTTGAAACTTTTCAGATGAGCGAGGCTGCAGCACAAACTAGAAGAATAAAACCTTAAAGCTCTTTTTCCTGAAGCGCTGCTAGGATCAAACCCTACTGTGTGCATGCCAGTTGGCAGAGATTTTCAGTGACGATTTACTATGGTGGTTTGTCAGTGTTCTCTAGGAATATTACAAAAGTCAGGAGACTTTTCTTGAAGCAAGTTTTTACTTGTCCTTTAAAGAGGCACCTGATTTGATACAGAAGGATTTGATGTGGGAGGATACTTCAAAACTGCAGTCCTCAACACCTTTCAATTTTCTTTAAATTTCAGGACATTTTAGAGGGGCTTTACTTGGTGAAGTGGGTATTGTTAACATCGGGGTAATAAAGACTACAATACCCACATCATTATATTTGACATAATGCCTATGATCAAGTGCAAAAAAATTACCATTTAAAAGACACAATTGATATTTCAAACATCAACCATTCAAATGATATGCTGCTTTGAGGACTATGTTGCACTTTACTTTGTTGTACTGCTTCCAAGGAGCATTGCTCATAATCATTTGTAGCTTCTGAAACGAGGGTGGTATTCTTCCTTTTTCCACAGCAACAAATGACTATTGAGACAACATGTTTTTAAATAGAAGGCTTCTTTCTATCAACACCAAACGAACACAAAGGTGACAGGAAGTTACTGTATAATCAGTTTTCTCCATATAGCTAATATTTCATCGCTCTCTTGGTTTCCTAGTATGAAAACCAATGTGGCTCTATTTTCTTTGGTTCTTGACCTTTTACTGCTTTCTCTACTGGTTTACCTGTTCAGCATCCCAGGATGTCTTAACATGAAAGATTTCCAAAAATCAACAGGGAGATTTATGAACAGTGTCCAATGTTCTCCTTATCACACCAGAACAAGCTTCCGCAGCAAGAAAGGCGCAGAAGGAGTTCATGTTAGGGAGGACCAGTACAGCATTCACAGTCTTCTGCTGTCCTGGGTTTGAGTGAGTGGTGGGGTTTTTGGTAGTGGGGGAGGGGGCTACAGTGGTCACCCCTGTGAGAAGCTTCTTGAAGCTCCCCCGACTCCAAGTCGGACCCACCTGTGCACCAAGACCAGTTCCCAGTCAGTGGTAAGGAAAACAGTCAGGGAAAATACTCTGAAGACATGGTGTTAAGACACTTCTCACTCCAGCTCTTCTTTGAAATCCAGGTAAAAAAATTATTTGTACCTTAATTCCTAACATTCATTTTCCCATTTCAGCAATTCACGAACAAAGAAGTTACAAGATCGTAAAAATGGGGGAGCAGCAGCAAAGCCCAATGCTGTACCCATGCTAGAAAATACATTAAGGTCCTTGGACTGTCCCATCTGCAAATCATTGTGAAGTGCTTATGCAGGGCCAAATTAGACAGGAAAGGGCACAGCTGGACTTTTACACACTAAAACAAATAACCAGTCCCTTTGCAGCAAAAAGTCTAAGTTTCCAACATGTTTTTGTGGAAGATGAAGAGCAGACCAGCCTGGCCTTGTTGCAAAGCAGATCAGTACCTGTGTGGAAGGAGAGGGAGACAAAGCGAGCTTTCTTCCCCATAGCTGAGATGTTTCTGTCCTTTCCCAACCCCTAACTGAAAATTCTACTTTCAACACTTTACTGAAGGTGTGGACTTGGTGCTACTGACAGAGCCAAACATGTCTATGCTGGGAGATCACCAATTTGCAATAACCATTCCTGACATACGGCTCCTGAGGCAAGGTTGTAGTTCTTCTGCAGGTAACCTAGGCAAGGACAATTGGGTTGTTATAGTGTTAAATCTTACACTGTTAATCTCCTGTCGTCAGGCTGTGGTAAAAAAAATAATAATAAAAAAAAAATCACTGGAACTTCATTTGCACATATATTTAAGAGCAGGAAATGGTCAATACATTTACTCATTGTAAATCCACTTCTTTCTCAGCAGCTAAGAGTGAGCTGTATCTTACATTTTCTGACACCCCCACAGGATTACTCACTTGCATTCCCTTGTTTACTGCGTACCTGCAGGACTGCAAACATATTGCAGTATAAGGTCATTAAGTGAATTCAGAACACAGGCAGCATTAAACACAATTGAACATGGCAAAGCAGCAGACCACCTAGTGATCAGACACAATTGCCTAATTTCCATGAGTTCGCATGTTTTAGCCATGTGGTGCTTTCAAGATCAATTCATTAACAGAAAGTGAAGCATTCAATTAAAATATTTCCTGGTTTCATTTTTAACCCTTGTTGCTTTCCTATGCCTCTGTTCACGCATACGGAAATAAATGACAACTCCATACAGCATTCCACAGTTTCTCATGCATTTTCATGTGTGTTTTGATGGACACTCATTTTCACAATAGTGAATCAAAACACCTGGCAATAAAACTGCCTCTCAGGAATTACAAATGTGACATAACTGTGATGCCAGAATACATCTAAAAGAATGAAAAAGCAACGTAAGAGTACATTACACATTACTTTAATTGCACCCTCTTTACAGGAAAGACAACAATAGAACCTGATAAAAAGATGACAAAGATTTTCTGCATTCAGCAACACCTCCTTCCATTTTATTTCCCTTGTCATCTCTGCACCAGAAACACTGAAATAACTAGCATCACTGCAGTTGTAATGACTTAACACCCACCTCAAGCACATACAGAAAAAACCTCTAATTTTGTAGGCTTCAGTGCTTTTAAATTATGTTTGTTACCATGAGAACTTGATTAAAATGCCACCCACAAGCCTGCAGAAGGGGGGGATAAAAACAACAACAACAACAAAAATCTACTTTTAATCAGTGGTAGTACACTTGCTGCATTGCAGCATTTTCATAAGCTCCACAACCTTCTGCAGTAAGAGGCAGCAGAGATGCCCAGACAGATATATTTTGCTGAATACTTTATTCTGGAAAAAAATTAGCTGACAGTACTGTTGTCATCCAGTACTATTACGCAATATTCCATTTGAGGAGGATAAAGCACACGTACATGTCCTGGACCATGTTACAAGGCTTGATTTGAAAACTAGACAATTATGTGTATGTGCAAGGCAGGGGCAACTCCCACAGCTACTCAAGACAAAAAATAATTTTTGGTAATATTAGAGATAAATCAAATCTATGCAACACTTTGGTTTCCCCTCCATCTTATCCATTGGCTAGCTTTATAAATTTAGGCTGATTTTTATGTATATATATTTGTGGAAATTCAAATAATATCACTGTATCATCTGGGCTTTTTTATTTTTTTTCTTTTCCATTTACAGTCTCATCATTTTTGGATTAATGGCTATGGACACTGCATTACTGCAGTTTGACTAGGAGCCAGAGTTTCCAGAACAGGCACCCCAAGCCGGCAGCCACTTCAAAGCAGATAAGTAGTAGTGTGGCTGAATCACGAGCCAGTAATAAACTACATAAAGTAGCTTGTTCAGCGGTATAGGTGTTAAATGTCGCAGCTGATGCAGACTATAGGAACGGCATGCAGCCAGTAGTGGGTTAGGAAGGGGGAAGGATTTCACACCTCTGATCAGAATAACTTACTAGCCACTTACTCAAGGAGTTATCTCACAGAAAGATCTCTCAAAAAAGACGTATCTACTCATCCACAGGAGGGAAATTACCACTATTGGAATTAAGAGACCGGCCAGACGGTATCCCATTTAAGATGAGAACAGAGTGAATTTTTCTGTGAAAGATCAATCATCCTCTCAAGGACCCTGTCCATGATAGAGCATTAGGCAACTTTCACACTTTAAACAAATCAGCTCTAAGAGGAAAAATATATCAGCTGGAGAGAGATGGCATGCATTATGCCAAAACCCCTGGCTATGATCTTCTCAAGAGGGAAATGTAAAGTCAGCTGAAAGAAGGGAAAAAAATAAATCTTTGATATAAATTCAGTGGAGTAGGCAGGTCTCCCAGTTCTGCACTTGCATCTTTATACAACATTAGTAGCTGGTCTATCCATTTTGAATGTTATGCATAATGTACTTTGACCTGTCATGAGTTAAGCAGATGGTAAAGTGTTCTTCACCAAATGAGGGAACAAATTCATGAACCAGCAGCAGGGAGCACCCTAAAAGATGATGATGTCCCATCTGAATTGCTCAGGCTGCACAGGTAGATCATACCGCCTAGGATAGGGGAAGCACAACGTCTTCCAGTGACACCGGAGGTTCTCAGCCATGCAGTAAAATACAAGTGTACGTGCTTGAACTTAGAAGGTCAGATGGGGAGTGTGTCATACCCCCTAAGGGTATGACCTTATAATAAGGCAAGATCCTAAAGGAGATGTTTTTTAATCACTGTGAAGCAATATTTTGGGGAAGAATTCAATGCAGCATCCATCATGAGTGATGTCAGTGAGGTCAAGAGAACCACCCTGACTTACCCCAGCTCTGAATCCGGCACTCACTGGCTACTTGGAGCTCCCACCTCAACCCCTTCCTGCTCCCATGCACGTACAAGACTGACTCCAACCAACTTCCATGGGAAGGCAAAACACGAGCAAAGCTTGGCCCTATATACACAGAAGACAATGGGCATATCATACTTGAGAGTGGATCGTGGTGCAGAGAGATTTGAGAGAAGAGGACCAAGGTAGGACACGCAGAGCAACTATAATTACAGTAGCTGTGGTTGAGCTCTGTACAACCTGCTTCCACACCTAGGACACACAACACTGTAGATGTGCCAGTTTAGGCCAGCGGGACCAGCTCTGACAGCCTCTTGGCTCAAGGGCATCACTTTTCTATTTTATTCATCCTTCCCTGCTCTCTTTCTGCTAATTGCAGCGAATCCGGGATCATGCTCCCATAGGGCTGCCCCTCTTACAATTGTCCAAACCTCTCAGTGATGAAAAACAAAACTTCTTTCTGTTCAAAGTGTGGCTTATTTCTTCATAGACATGGATTTTCCAGGAGATTAATAACGTTAGCAATTATAAGGTACTTTACTTAAAGAGATTTCCCTTTTATTATCTATAGAGTACTGAGACTATGATTCTCTCACCTCTTCTCTGGATTATTGTTAACTTATTATTTGCTGGCAATTTATCTTCCTCCATTAGGCATTAGCTGCATAAAATTTGCTAAAGTTGACCAAAGGATGAAGAAATCCATGCACCAATTTAAATGTCTTCCAGATTATCTCACTCAAATAGAGATTTTCTTCCTCCTACCACTGTGGTATAATATAGACACTCCTATATGCAGGAGGATCTTTCAAAAGGCAGAACAGTTTTATGGTTAAGGCACTGAGATGCAAGATCAGATTTCAGTCCAGGGCTCTGCTGTTCACCTGCTTCGTGACCTTGAATTTATGAATAAATAAGCCTGTGCCTCAGTTCTCCAAGCTGTAGAACAGAGATTATAATGTTCACGTTGGCTGTAAATTACCTCTTTATGCTGCAAGCTCTTCAGGGCAAGGGCTGTCTCCTTCCATATGTGCGAGGACACTCTGGCTCCCAACCAAAGCCTTTGGATCCAGATTTAAGAAAGTTTTGCTCAAGGAAGGACATTTATCAGGCACAGCATCTGCCTGGAGGCAGCACAACAAACTTGCAGCCACAAAAAGGAGACCCAAAAGGAGAGGACTGCAACATTGGCCACTGACACCAGAGCCTGTGTTACTTCGCGAGCACAATGGGGAAGTGGAGGGATCCAGGACACCGTGTACCTGCGTGACAGCTTGGGGACAGAGACAGTTCTGAGCTTTGGCTGTTTAACAGCTCTGACCCCTGGGAACCTAGAAGCTCAGCACAGGCCCCTGGTGCTGCTGAAAGGGAACCTGATCTCTTAAAACTCTCGATGATCAGCCAGGACTATCAAGAATAGGCACAGTTTAAAATATGTATGCGAAGTCTGATGAAGGTTGCAGCTCACAAAATACATTAAGGAGTCCCTGCTGTTGATGTTAGCATAAAAACAAAACGAAAAAGCAGATTCTTATTTCAACTCTGTAGGGCTGCTGGCCTGACCAACTGGGTTGCCTCTAAATGTCTTAATTCTTTCACAGAATCTCCATAACACTTCCCCCCTCTTTTCTCCAGGGATCTATATAAAGCTTTCTGCATTTCTTCTTCTGATGGATGCTCATTTCTTAAAACACTGCTACAAAGAACTGCCTTTGGTAGCAATTAAAAATGTGACACAATGTAGTGCCAGAATCCATTTAAGAAAACATAAATCACAAGGTATGCATCAAGTCCCTGATACCAACCTGCCTCCACAACTACATAACAGGTCCTTAAAATTTCCCCCTGACATTAAACCAGTGTTGTCAACCCCCTGCTCGATTCTGCTGGCTAACTCAGCTGAAGATGTGTGAATGTACAAGCAATCCAAAAATACTTGCTCCCTAATTCTCTCATTATGTTTGTGCTCCGGTTTCCTGTGTCTGCCTGTCTGCTGTGTCTATCCACATCCATAATTGTGAATCACACTGGCCAATTTCTATCATGCTTGACAGAAGATACTAAGCTCCTACCTACCACCTTAGGAAATCCACAGATGGGTAGAGGACAGAGAAGATATTAATGCCTCTATGAAAGGAAACACGAGGGGAAGAGCTCAGCCCTTATTCCTTCTATTTGGCAGCGTTCTGGTGGTCTAATCAGTAGATGTGGAGCTCATGTGCAGCCATAGTATATGCTTTTTCTGGCCCAATTAACTAAGCAAAGACAGGTAGAGGATGAAACGGGCGCTGGTTAACCTACAGTGGGAAGTCATAGCAGAGAAGACGTGGCAAGTCACTGAGAAAATGCTACATGGGACTCAAATTAAGTCAGGAGACCCCAGAGGTCCAAGGAGTAAATGGAGATAATCTGGTGAAGAATCAGAAAAAAACATGGGGGAAGAGAGCAGGGATGCAGGGAATAATCAAATTCTGTGGGTCTGAAGGATCATGGGAGAGAGCTTTCATAGAGAACACCAAGGATCACGGGAGAGAATCTTTCATAGAGAACACCAAGGGGATGAGAAAACTATTGGCACTTAGTACCCCAGGAAGGGAATACAGGGGCTGGAGAATTAGGGGTAGACTGTAGGTCATGTGGTGAAAAAAGGCCACGAGAGAACAATGAATACCACCCCACACTGACAAATAATATCAATTATTTTAGTGTACAAAATAGTTTAATTGTCAACACCATTTCCAGCACTGAGCTAAACTCAAATCAAGAGTATGACCAGACTTCGGGCATTTCAAAGTACAAATGTGATCTGAAAGGTATGGGTACGTTTCAATTGCGGAAGAAGGCACTTTCATTACTTTACCAGATCCTTCTCACTCAGGCTAGAAAAGAATAGCTTTTCTCATCTTAATTTGCCGGTTTTATTGCTAGCTGAAGCCAGTTATCTAAACATTCGGAACCTGGGGGAAAAATAAGGAGGGGGGGAAGAGGATCTAGTTCCATTTTAAGGCCAACATTTAGATTAATTTTTAATGAAGCTGAACTGTTTTGTCCATTTCTGTTAATTACTACACTGGCCAATATGTGGAAATACAGAGCTGAATTAGTAACTGGACTTTTGCTGTACTAGAGAGAAAAATATTCCCACTGGAAAACATGCTAAAACAGTGGAGACAGGCTAGAAATTAATCTGGCCCCGTGTATTTTACAACTAATAACACACTGGATTTTAAATCAAAAAACACAAGTAAAATAGGATTAGATCCCTTGTTAGCTGCATAATGTATGTGCTTTCATGCTGATATGTCCCAGGTGAACTGTATCACATGAGTACGGTTTTCCATCTATAATTGCCCAGCATGAAGTACGGAGTCTCTAAGCTACTAATTACACTGACAAATACAGTCTCACCAGCATGCTGCCTGGCTGCTTACACCTCCACGCCTCTTTGTAGATGTGACTGTAAGCTCTTTGGGGTCTGGAACAAGTCTGCTGTTTGAGCACACAGCATCTAACACAACAGTGATCTAATCCAGACTTGGACACCTAGTTACTAATATTATGGTAGCTACAGCGATGAATCACAGAGCATTAGCAAGAACCACAGCAAAAGCTGTTGCACACAATATCTAGTTCCCAGGCATGCCGCCATTAACCCTAGACCTGATCCCGTTCTGTCCCATACTGTTTTCATTACACTCATAAAACAGAAATATTATTCTTCTGTGTTCTTTAGATTTTTAGAAGCAAAATTGGTGCAAGAGTAATTTTAAGCAAGTTTAAGCAAGCAAAATACTTTTTTTTTACACAAAAGGAGTCAACTAAAATAAGGATACCAGAGAGTCATTAAGAGTACACTGCAGAAAAATCTTACAGACATAGGTATGAGTAACATTATAAATTAATTGTTGATAAAGGACTATTGATCCAAGTGCCTTACGATCTGCCCCAGATATCCCACATAGACATGGAAAAAGGCAGAACAACAGGCAACCTTACAAATTTATTACAAAAACATCCTGAAGCCTTCTGATTTAGAATTCAAGGATGATTTGGAAAACAATGAAGAGAACAAGCTGTGTCTGTAATGTCAGGAACTCCCTTTTCATGTGAAGGCCTCACTTGTACATGAATCGCACAACATATTCTATCCCTAACCCTGCGTAATTATTCCAGCTGCCCAACGTGCCACAGTCAAAGACTAGACTGAATTATAACTTCCTGCTGCAGAAGAGACTGAAGTCTTGGAGGGATTAAAAATGAGGGGAAAAAATGACCCATCTTAAGGATGACAACTAGAGTATTTTTTGGTCATGATTATGAAGTTTTCTTTCATCAACTATGCTGGAGAGAACATTATGCTTCAAACATCTGTTCTTCTCATAAGCTTCGCTCCTCACTACAAGGATATCTGTGCCTCTCTCAAACTCCTCTCACGGAGAATGCTCACAGCACTGCTGTTACTCCCACTATCTCTTTCCAAAGTGTGTTTACTAACCACAGCTGCTTAAATACACATAACTCAGGCTTAACTCCGAGCATCAGGTTTCCCATCAGTGAACATAAGGCATTTGGTGGCTCGCACTACAAAGCCATTTACAGTTATCAACTTCACAGGCGGCACTGACTTCCAGCTCCCTCTCAGTGCTGACAGGTAAGTCCCCATGTGCTGTACCCCGGTCCTGACACCAGCCACAACCAGATGCTTCCACAGGAAAGTTCTGAAAAATTCAGCAGTAGGATGCTCTGGACAGAGGTGGTTTAAGACAGCAGGAGGGTTTGCTGTGAAGATAAACAGGGGACATCTGGCAGATCAGGTAGTGATCTGGTAGGTCAGACCACTGGAGGAGGCAAGTGATACAAGGCTTTTGGAGCAGGCCACCAGCCCGGTCGCACACTGATGGATGGCATAATCTGACCAACATGGAGTTGCCTTCCAGTTCCCACGAATGAAGTCCTGACATATGCACCGTACAACAAGGACTGTATAACTTTCAAAATTTAAACTATAATTTTTAGAAGTATGGGCCATTCCTTTTTCATACAGCCATAAAGCTATAATCTTTAGCAAGACAATATGTTTTCAAAAGGATGGCCATGGCAAAAATTCAACTGCCTTTAGGAGAGCTGAGCTTCTACTTCATGGCGTGGAATTTTATTTCTCTTCACGTGATTCAGGGGACAAAACTTACAGTTGTGAGAATTCAACATTGCCACACTGGACTGGTTCTTGAGATTCAGGAAATATTATGTTGATTTTACTGTTGGAGATGCAAAAGAAAATACCCTTCCCAACTGCAGCAAGTCTTCGCAAAACTAAAAATCAGCTCAACTCACCTTCATCTTCCGTAATTTTGCCCCTCTATAAAGTCCCTTCAGTACTGCAGAGGAGGGGAAAAGCTCAGCATTGGGGTTGGCTGCTGACCTGACAAAAGCATTGAGCATGAGCTGCAACACACAGAATGGTCCGGTTTCCTTTACTTACCAATCTCTTCCTCAAAATTAGGCTCCTCTGATCATTGTTACACACGGGAAAGGAAGGATGACACTTCTCTCTTCCTCACCTCTCCTGGTCTCTCCGGCCTACCTCTTACATTCAAGGAGTTAGCAAGATGCTTAATAAAAAGTTGCAGCAAGTCATATAACCTCTGCCTGTCAATTCCTGCCTGAACAATTTTGCTTCTTGGCTGTAAACAACTTTTAAGCTTCTACTAGTGACTCAGCCTGCCTAGGTAGGATTATTACTAACACCACCACCATTATCATCACGATTTACCAGTGACAGGGGCATTCTCCTTCCTTTCCACAGCTTAACAACCACACCTGAATCCTTTCAAAATGTAGCAAATGCTACCTTTGGTAGTCGATAAATACAAGCAACAGAGTGTTCTGCCTTCAGGGCTTATGTTCAAAACAGGTGTTTTCCAATGAAAGAACGTTCAGATAATGACTATTAAGATAATCAGAAGAAAGGAGGAAGGAGACAGGTTAATTATAAAATCAATGACAGCCCTCCTTTCAAAAGAGGAAAGAGGTAGATTGATGATAAGGAATAAACACAAAGCAGGAAAAACTAAAGGCTATTTTGGTACAAGAACCCCGTGTCCATTGATGAGTTTTAGCTGGAAACTAAAGGTTTCTTGCAAGTGCAGAACAGCCTACCAGTTGGCAGGAAACAATTTTTAAGAGGGAGGTTGATGAAGGAGGATTGGATGCCACACTGGCTGTGACAGCAGGAATGCCAAGAGCCTCCTTCAGCCCTGTGTCAGAACCACCCAGGTGGGAAAGCCTCCTTGCAACCCTCCCAGTGTCACACAGGAGACACTCAAGTGGGCTGCATGGGAAAAGAGAAGACAATGCCAATAACTCCACTAAGATGTATCTTGCACTCTGTCCACTTATATTCTTTCCCCAGCTCTACAAAGATCATTGAGAAAAACAAACAAACAAACAAACAAAAAAACAAAACAACAAAAAACCAAACCAAACAAAAAAACAAGTAAGCAAAATGAAAAAGGAGAACACCATCTCTAGATTTTTGACTCTCAAGAAATCAAGACACATTTCATTTCTGAGTACTACAAGAAATCCTTCTAGCAGGTAACAGTTCACATCCCTTTTCCTAAAAACTGTTTTAATCATCACTCACTGACATCCTTCTGTACAATGTTAACTTCTGACCAGCAGTGAGGGAAATTTCCAAGCCTAAAATACAAGCTACGGTGTATTTCAAGTGCAGCCATTTAAAGTGCACTTAGCTCTCTATAGAATTCATATAAGATGTGTTTCTATCTGATGGGGTTCCAACCTAATTGAACAAAATATCGATACACAAATGTTCTCCCTGAGTACACCACAGGTTCACCTTGGCCCCAAGCTGTTCTCCAGCCTCTGCTCAGGATGGCTGCTACCAAGCACTGTCCCCATCTATGCACCTCTGCTTCTGAGCATCAGTAGATTCACAGTAGAAAAAGAAGTAATGCTTATACTTAAAAGGCTACTCAAAATTACTAAGAATCTCAAGGTGACGGAGCCTTTGGCGAGTGTTAAAGTTCTCCCCTCCTGCTCACGCACTAGGCCTAGGCTGAGTCCAGGTGAGCAAATTGTCTTGGTACCCTTCTGCTGTGGAGTGCCTTCATAGAACCAGCTCACATCCAGAGACAGCACAGTGAAAAGCTCATGTAAGGAGACACTGAGCTTGTCCACAGCACACGTGGAATCACGGGGCCCTGTGACCAGCCTGAAGAGTCACTGCAGCAGCCCCAGAATTATCAGAAGCAAAACCCCACTATCAGAGAATGCTGTAACACTTCCAAAGCTGAGCCCTCAGCTCCAAATGCTGCAAACGGACTGTACTGACACCCCAGCTCAGACAGATGGGAGCTTTATCACCCATCCCTGTAGCCCCCTGTGCCACCTTGCTGGTTCTGCCACTCCTCCTCCTCATCCAACAGCCCAGGCTTGGGGGGTGCTCTTACACAGGAGGTAAGTGACAATCTCCTCTTCCTGAGCCCCAACCTCCTTTATCAGAACATTCCCCTGTCAGCCACCTGCAGCACATTACTTCCACTGCTAATTTTCACTGTTACTTCTAGTCTTTACAGAGACAAAGGGACACAGAACAGACAGTAATGCTCACAAGATATTATACCCTGGTTTCATCTCCTAACCACTGATGCAGTGACCCTGTGTGGAAAATCCTAGTCCTGATGTATGATTGTTTCCCTCTCTTCTCATTTCAAACTTGCCCACTTCTTAAACTGTCTGTGGCACCCCAGCAGCACCAAGAGGCTGTGGGGCACTCCACAAATATACTCTTTATTTCAAGAGCAATAATTTAAGGCCTGTCAGTTAAAGACAGGACCTGCAGAGACAATTTAAGCTTTGCACAGTAGACGTCTGAGAATTTACTTTATCACCAGTGGAATATTATCAATGGAGAAATGGTGAATGCAATAAAACTGCCTGTTAATTTAAGTCTTGGAGGCTAATTTAATCCTTCATTTAGTACTTGCACACTGCTGCAAGGGTATTCTGCAGTCATGGGAAAATTCCTGAAGCATGTAGGATCGGTGTAAGCAGCCTTATGCTGCCCTCTGCCCTGGCAGTCACTGGTGGGGAGCCAGTCTGCAGGGTGCTGGGGTGCTGGACGTGCTGGCTGCCCCCAGGGAGCCTGACTTGAGCCAATGCCGGGGCCGGGGCAGCTCCTGCCCTCCCACAGTTCACCGTCCAGAAGGCAAATGCTCCTTCTCAAACTGCTTGTGCCATGCTTTCCATGAGGAGAAGCAGCACTGAGATTTAGTGCACCAACCAAGGACACTTTAAACCTCAGGCACGCCTGCAGCATGTGTCCCTCTCGGGGGCAGGAGAGGCTGGCACACACAGCCTCCACCTGACTCGCACAGCCCACAGCAGGTCTGTGTTGCCATGGCTTGCGAGAGAGAAAAGTTCATGGGTGAAAAGCGAACCCCCCTGGTACTTGTAGCCTAAAAACCCAGAGGGCCAAATTTGATACTTGACTTCAGTTTCCTTGAAATACACAGAGCCTGGATAGACTGCATGCAAAAGTAAACTAGGGGCTGGTCAGGAAATGAATAGGTGTATGGGCTTATAAAAGCTCAAGAAGTCCAAAACCAGCCTTGTACCCAATACGTATGCTTATGCATAAAGTGTATACGTGCATGTACACACAGATCCCAGATCAGACACTATTACATTTTTTTCATTCTGTAGTATCAGCTTGCCTTACTTTAAAGCTGTGCTTGATCTTTCCAATCTTCTCATCATTAAGTATCTTGGCAGTCTCAGAAGCATGGCACAGACTACTCGAGGAGAATAGGGGAGACTGATTTTGCTCACTGATTAAGTATAAACTCACAGAAGGAACACACCCTAAACTGGCATAATCCAGCACCTTTTTATTAATGGCAACACAGAAGAGGTAACTTACCAGCTGAATACAATTTGTGTGTTTGCGTGTGTGTTCATGCTACTCCTCAAAGGATGCAGAGTCTGAACCTCCTCTAGCTTGCTGAGCTGAGAGGAGATCCTGGGAAGGAGACCACCATCCCATTATGCCTTACATCTCACTCTCCATAAGCTTCTACAGGCATCTCCTGAGCTCACTGAAACCCTCTTGTTTTGCTTGTGTTGTAAGGTCAGAGCGAACACAACACTTCACCCCAAAAGAATGGCAGTATTTCACCCTGCCTTGCCCAAGTGAAGTTACAACAGCAGAAACTTGGGCACTTTGCCACCCTACTCACTCTGCCCTCATGCATTTCTTCCTTACACTTCATATACAGACTTTCAGTCAAACTCCATGCCCATATACTGGCAAAACAAGTATCAGCTCATCTACATGACAGAGGCATCACAGGTTCTCTCTAATACTTGTGTTTAGTTTTCTGACACAGGGGTCTCTCCTGAAAGCTTTCTCTTTCCCTAAGAGGAGAAAAAGTGCATTTCTTAGATCTAACCTAATCATTATTGATTCTGGAGATGAGGAGGTACTGTGCTTACCCTTATCCTGTCAAACCATTCTCATCTTTTCTGCTGTACTACCCAATGCAGGGGCAGGACGTGACAAACCAGAGCAGTGTGCAGCAACACCATCACCTCTCTAGGATGCTCTGCCTTTGTACCAACATCTTAGGCCCTTTCCAACCAGAGCTCTAAGCAGGTTCTTGCTAAGCCAAAAGCAAGACGACAGCTGCTTTGACAATGGGCACGGTGGCTCCCATCAGACACAGGAGGCTTTTCAATTGAAAACTGAGGAGGATTACAAAAGTGGGAACTAACTCCAGAAAAAATAAAGTGCTCCGGGAGCTAGAGGAGTTCTCTTTTCGCTCTTTTCTCAAGCCTTCTTGGTCTGTTGAAGCAGCCTCCTTGTGAAACTATGCTAACAAGCAAAAAGTTCATACCTGTTTAAGCAGATGATAGGATGCTGCGTCTGGTTGTTAAACAAGGGAAACTCTCTGTTCCTATAAAAAAATAGAGAAAGACATACTCTATTTAGTCTTTATTCAGTGAATTTAGCATAAACTCGACACTATAAGAACTATACAATGCTACATGTGTGTACACTTATGTCCAAGCCTTTTTCTCTCAGCTTTATTTTCCACTTGAAACTTGTTCATTCTATCCCCTGTTATGTCCAGCCTGCTTTGAGACCACCAAGGAGCTGCTTAATCCCTAGGCCCACTCTAAGAAAAACTGGCAATGTCTCCAAAAACAAAAAAACACCCACCAGGGAAGGCAAATGGAGCACAGTACACTCCCAGTCAGACTTCCTCCACTGGGAGACCTGGCACGGCTGCTATATGCACAGTCTCCATTGCAGGAGGATCTCAAGCAGGAATGAGGGAAGTGGTTGCAAAGATGCCAGGAATGTAATGGAAAAAGAGCAAGAGCCCCCCACTGACTTCCCAGTATAACACTTCAGAGCAGAAGAGGGAACTACTCTGATTTCTTCTTAAAACTGTTCTTCTTGCCTCACTCGTATAGAGGAGAGTCTTAAGTTTTCTGCAGTTTATGTGGGATAAATAGCAAAGGTTACCACAGACGTTACTACCCCCTTTGTGACTCTCTTTACTCAGTGGGAAATGCTTGTACACTGTATGTAGTTAGCCTAATGAAATAACCTCCTCTGCACATCCTCCTACACACGCTCTCTTCTTATTGTAAGCCATTGATTAGAGCCCACCAGGGAAAACATCACAGCTATAAGTAGCAGACAGCCTCTGAAGGGGCTGCAATCAAGGAGTAAGGAGCCTCCTTGCCACGTGTCTTTGAGTATCCCCTAAGTATTATGGGGACAGCTGGTACTATGACCTATATTTAAGGCTGCACAGTTTCTCACCTCTCAGACACTTGTAATTTTGCTGATTTGAATCATTCAGAAATTAATTCCCCATATATTGTATCTGACAAGCTAATGCTTTTATTTGGGAGTTGATTCTTTTAAAGCTTCAGCAAGAATGGGCCAGGAATTTCCAGGAACTAGATTAGTGAGAAATCCATGACTAAAACCAAGTTAAAGAGAAGGATAGTATTAAGATGATCATAAAAACCAGGATGTAAATATGCAATTAGAGAGAATCATAATGTATACACAGAAAGGGGACTAACCATAAGCTGGAGATAGTTCAGGCTTTTCTTATTTCCAAGACTGGATTCTCATTCTTCGACACTGAGTTAGTCTCCCTACCTGCAGCATGTGTCACTGGCATGGGGCTGTGCTAACTACAGTTTTCCACCAGTTTTCCCTGTTAACATCCAGCAAGAACTGAAAGATTTTGCTGCCTTGAAGGGGGAAGGTTTCAGACTGTTCTGACAGCAAATAAATGGAAAGTGACTGCTCCACCTTACTGCAGAGGCTGTCAGCAGAGTGTACCATTCACTTACACACAATAATTAGTTACACTAAATGAGCTATGTGGAAATGAGGCTCCAGTCAGCATCAATTCTACCCACCCGCAGGATGAAGAGGAATGTTAAAATAAGCTAATTAAATTTGCTCTGGCTCAGCAAAAAGATCGATGTTCTCGACAGCTGAGTGTTCAGCACTCGGCGTCCCAACAGCCCTCTGATGTGTCACTGATGCAAAATAATGCCACGTAGTCAGAACCATAGGAGGTGAATGCACGCCTCTTGGGAGAGGTAAATGCAGAAGACAGAGGCACTCAATGGGGGCTTTAGCAGAAAGATGGACACATCTACAACATGTATGCCGGATGATAAGATGGCATTGTTGCAAAAAAAAAAAAATTATACTTTGCATTTTCACATTGTCTATGCTACCATCATTGAACATGCAGTCTAACAGTCTGAATTAAAACCTCAATCACCTCTCTGCTAAGTCTACTGCAATACATGTGATTTTAACTGGCAACAGAATACCAAAAATACCAGACAATCAAAATACAGATGCCAGAAGCGGGAATCAGTTTTGCTGCCCCAGGAATTTGCTGGATACAGGCTGCAATCAGCATTTCCACCTCTTGCTGACCAGGAATAAAATTAGATGTTTCAATGGTTCTTCCCCTAGAAAACAGAAGAGGAGCCACCCACACAGAGGAGCCAACAGCTCCACATTCAGGGCAGTTATCTGGAAAACAAGAAATTAGCATTTACATGCCTGGTCAGAACCTGGCACCACATATATGAATGGGATTTTCCACCTCCTATGAGCATCTTCTAATAATCACAGTGCAGAATGATTCAGGACAAGTTTCTTTTTGGTTCTCTCCCTAACCCTCTTGATTCAGACAGAAATCCCCAAAGAAACTGTCCCAATAAGGAATTAATGGAAATTGGCAGAGTCTTTAGAAAAGCTTCATGCTTTGATGAAGGGACATGCTGGTTTGTCGATGTTCCGGATCCAGGACGGCAGGGGACAGCACCTTGGCTGCTCTAATGTCACCTTTCCCTAGGGACAAGGCAACAAAGCAGACAAGCTACTTTTCAATCCTAATGGAAGCTGCTATTAGAAGACTCTTCAATCTTGGATATAGAAACCTTTGTCAGATCATGCAAGTCTATCACAATGAAGAAACCTTGCCGAAGTCTTGTTCACAAATACAGACTGGTAAGTGCATTTAGCATACATTTACTTTCACTTAAGTACATCGTACAGGTTTTCTTTTGACGCAGACTAACAGAGGTCTAGACAGCTCTAGGCGGGATGCACTACAACCTAGCTTAAAATGGATAAGGATACCTGTTTATTCTGGCTCTGACATTCACCTGTGAGTACAGCATGTCATTAGCTGCATCCTACTTCCCCTGTTGTATATATTAGGGATTGCATTTCCTTCTTTTTCTTAAACACTTGGACATATGCCTGTCAAAACTGATTAAAAACCCCAATGTGCATATACATACACATGCACAACAGAGGACTAAGGCTCTCTTTTATGAGCAAGGTATTTGTAACTATTCTTCATTAATGTGCACCCACTCCTGCTTCTCCTCTTACTAAACTTTCAAAAACAACTGTCCCGATAGATTTATACATTTTATTCAGTTTAAAAAGAAAAACAAACAAACAAACAAACAAACAAAACAAAAAAAAACACAAAACCAAAATCTGTCTTTTACAGGAGCTGTTTGCCTTTCATTTTGGGGGGCTTTTTCAAAGACTCCTGTATGATCTATCCAACAACACACCTGCTCTGCAGTTATCTGTGATGAAAATTATAAGGCCTAAGTGCATAATTTCCCTAAACTGTTTCACTTCTTTCCCTCAGAAAGGAGCTGTGCTTCTGCCCTGAGGGGTCAGCCCACCCACCCGAGGCCCTGACTCTGCCTTGCAGAGATCTATTAGCTTCACTGAGCTGCCTGCAGAATTGCACATTTAAGACGATAAACTCTTCAGTCTGGGAGCTTACCTTTTATTACACGTCCCCCCAGAGCAACACGCAAGCAATGATAAAAACCTAAATTGCCACAAATTACTGTTAAGCATTTAGTGTTTTGCCCAGCAATGCATTATACAGTTAGTCTGCAAACACTATGGCTTCAAATGGATCCGATCCATTAGCATCAAAGCTTTCTACATAACTTTTTCCTTTTAGAGTACACTCTCCTCCCCCTTCCTACTTTCCACACCCCATGCTTTCCCCTTGGCATCAGAGGCTTAAAATAAGATAACAAACATTTTTCAAAGGGATGCAAAGAAAAATAATCTGATATCTGGAGGGCAGAATTCACTACACATTTTTTATTCAGTTTCCAAGGTGCTAGAGAATTAAGGTCAAATATATCTGAATTTCAGCTGGTGTTGGTGTGGATAGTGAATGTCTTCAGAGCAATGCAGCTAGAGAAGGCGATCCAGAGGTCAGGTTATGCTGGTGTAAATTGCTGACTCTGCAGAAGTCAGCAGCTTGCCCTGACTGCAGATGTGGCCCAGAAATTCAGAAAGGACTGAAATAGGATTTTGCCTCAACTTGACAATCAAGAGTCCAGTGCCACCCTGACCGACAAAAACCTATACTGAAATTTTCACCATCAGTTTGAGTGCGCTTTAAGCAGCACGTAACTCAGTACTCCTCTTATTCCTAGAACATGTCTACCTCTGAAAGCTGGCTTAGCAGTAGCGTTAGAAAATGTTCCCTTTCAACCCAGCTGATCTAGAAAAAGTATTAATGCTGCAAAAACAAGCAATGCTCATCTTGCCATCACAAATTTATTTATTCTAAAAGCTATTAAACTGCTCCTGTGTTAAAATTACTGGATTACTCTCCAACACTTTTTAATTCTTACTGTTTGTCCAGCGACTACAGAAATCTCCTTTCCACTATAATATCCACACCAAAATTTTCAGTAGGTTAAAAGAGATTTTAAAAGCCCTACAAGTTGGGAAAAGTCTATTCATGGGGAAAAGCATATTGGGGCTGCTACTGCTGGTTTGAGCAGCTCACAGCCGTGAAGGGAGAGGAGAGAAAGTCAAGCTTGGTTATGACTGTGAGGAAGAGATGGGGAAGATGAAAAGTTCTCTCAGCATACAAGAATCTTGTGTAACTGGAGCCTGAAATATACTGCAGACAGGAGACACCGTTCAATCATTTATGGAAATCAAGGTTAGCAATGTCAGCACAGTTGGCTTGGGAGGAAACAGTTTCCTCATTCTCTTGGCACATTAGTAACTTGGCTGCATTAGTGGCTGCCAGTAAGTAAGGAATAAATAAGGAAATGGAGAAGGACAAGGAAAGCAAAGGATTAAAATGAGTACATCAATATTTTCACAGCTTGCATACAGCAGCCCAGAGAGGACCCCAAGGGGGTTTGTTTCAGGAACCTTGGAGGTGGAGACAGTTGTTACATTTCATGAAAATATATGGTGTCTGGGTTTTACAAACGGTGTCTCTAATAGCATATCTGATTTTGTAACTAGCAGGGAAAGAAATTGCTCTGATGACAATTACTGTTGAGGTATTTGAGGCATTTTGCCACGTTTACTGGCATAGACCTGTCATTAACACTCTATTTCTCTTAACCACAACTTACTCCCTTTGTAGTTGCTCAGTGAAGATAGGTCTGGGGGCTGTTTTCCTGGTCTTGTCAAGATGAATTTTAATGCATACTGCTTGAAAGATGTGCCACCTGCTATTTTATATCTATAATTTATTGTATAATGAGTTCCTATAAATTCTTATGATAGCTTAAGAGACTTGTAAAATGAATTGCTGGCCTATTTTTTTCTCAGTTCGTCAGCAAAGCAGAAAGAGCTCAGGTCACCCTGAGTTCCTCCAGACACCCCCTTCTGCTGTAGCTCTTGCTTGCTTCCTCCGCGGAAGAATCTGGCCTCCAGGAGAAGGGCCATTATAAGACTCTCACTGCTAACTGAGAGATGCTGCCATAGCAATGTACCGCTGCTTTTGCTATTTGTTTTAGGAAGCCTCAGCTCTTTCAGACACCTATTAAACCACTGTATGGACACAAGCTTTATCTTCACATGCTGGAGAGGAAAAGCTCACTAGAGACCACTTTCTGGACACGGACTACTACAATCATTTAGTGAAACAGAAACCAGCAAGCCTGCAAGTTGGTAACCAAGAAAAAGTATTTCTTTACTATCTGGGACTGAGAAATCTTCCGCCTATTAGGGGCACACTGTCCTCAGCTCAATATCACACACCAGAAGACACGTGTCCACACCTCAGTCTAACACCACACACACAGAGCTCCCATTGGAAGCTAGAGACTTTTCCATTTGGGACCTAACTTTACATCATTCCCCCTACCTCTTGGGGCCAAGACCTTGCCAAATACTACTAATAACTTTGTAGGAAGTTACTGTAATTTCTTCCTTTTTTTTTTTTTTTTTTTTTGTTTTTAAATGAACAGAAAAAAATAATTAAAAAACCAAACCTACTTCAGAATGAGGGTACTGTACTACATGCATCTTATTACACACTGCACTCAATCTGTCTTTGGACTAACAGCACTTTCTAATGGGTGGAAAACCAAAAGTGTGTGTTAAAATGAGACTGTTCCCAAGCAGAACTCTTGCAGTGAATAAAGCCAGGATGTGCCAAGATTGCAGAGGGCTTTCTATCTCAGCCATGAGTGACAGACACCATCAACAGAGAAAATCAGCCATTGCCTTTCATCTCTTTACAAAAGCCTTGACAGCCAAGCTGTTGCAAACCAACAGTATAGGAGTCTTTCCCTCAGACAGAACAATAATTTGTAAGGAGGAAAAGGGGAGGGAGGAGAGGGACTGAGGAGCTGGGACAAAGAGTCAGGACAAAGCAAAGAGTCGCAATGAGACTGACGGCTGCGCAGAGCCAATTCCAGCTTTGCTAATCACGGATTTAGGGAAGCTGAAGATGTGCTGCCCAGAGCAGCCAGAGCAGGCAGGACCCTGTGCATCTTGATGAGCCAGGCATAAGCACACACCACAGACTGGCCACAGGCCCATAGCGCTTATGCTGCATCTCCAGGGACACGCTTCAACCCAGCAACAATGAGGGCACCTTCTTAGTTGCTGGTGTTCAGTCCTGTCCTACTGAAGCAGGAGAAGATTCACCCCAGAGGGAAAGCAGCAGTACATTACTCCACGCTAAGATCTGTGCTGCTCTGGTTTCTAGGCTCTCTTGTCCAAAGTTAAAGGTGGGTTTCCTCTACAGCATCCAGATATAGCCCATGCGTGTCATGGAGGTGAACAGAGAAGGCCTTCCAAAGGACAGCACAGGAGTCTTTCACTGTTACTGGTGGTCAAAAGGGGCAGGAAAGGGGCTTTCTGCAGCTGAGAAATGAAGGACATAAGACAGAGGGTTAGAAAGCAAGAGCTGCTACATCGGTTTAGTTCCATCCTCTTGCTCGAAGATCCTTTTCTAACACACCAGTTCTGCTCATCCTGCAGATTTTCCTGTGATACACTAGCCAGACAGAAAATTTCCCCAGTGCATCCTATACACAACAGTCAACTTTGTATTTCAGAGGTGTGATGGGAATGCAAAGTAAGACACAATAAAAATATGTCACTTTTTTTTTGGCTTCGGTTGGGTTTACTTTTCTTGTGAGTGTGATATTATACAATTTAGGGGTGTCAATTAAACTCCAGAAGACGATTCTGATGAAAAAGTAATAAAATCCCACTTTACAGGTTCGTAGGCTGAGACACTTCCTGTGGGTAACAGAATGGGTCACTGCCTGAGTCAGGGAGAAAACCAAGGTCTTTCACCTCCTGCCTCTAATAATAAGGTTGAAAATATATTCCCAGCATTGCCCCGATGTAACACAGTATGTAACTCCATAATCCTGTAGTAATCAAGCCCAGCCTTTTCCCAGCAAGCCCGTTAACACAAACTTACATGATGCCAGGAGAAGAGCAACAGTTCAGGATTCAGGGCTGCTCAGGAAGACACATTAGCCTATGGCTAGTCCACAGGTTTCTGTAATCAGCTGGCTATGTTATCTCTAATTTTAAATGCTCCAAAGTTAACTTTGAGGAATGGAGAACAGGCTGTGCAGATTGTGTGGTACCCATGGTAACTGAGTTTAAGCTGCGGTTTTACACTGTGCTGGATATATTTGAGATAATAAGGCCCAAAACACCAGATGAAATAAGGAAGGGACATAGAAGACATTGCCTAGAACACATCCTTGAAGGCATGGCTCCAGTGTTGTAGCCTATGTGCCACCAGAGATGCCCAAGATAAATACAAATGGCATAAAAACATTGCCTGAAGACCTCTACCTGGGAGGAAGGGATGCAGCACAGGTCAGCAGGCATTCACAGCCTTTTTTTTGCAGGAATATTAGTACCATACTTTGGATTTCTGCTTCTTTCTTCTCCCCAGTTTAGAGCATCCCAGCCAAGCAGTACTGATCACATGCCATAGTGCATTATGGAAGTTTTGCCGGTGCTATTTCATAACAAAACACATTGCTTTGTTCATAATCCTAGTGACAGACCCATTTCACACACATTACAGTAATACATGCACTTCCCATGCACAATACAACTGCAGAATAAAAACTCCTAGAGGCTTTAAACCTTTTATCTTTTAAATCACCTCTAAACTGCTTATCTTCATTAGCAATCTGGAACACACAAGTCACCTGTCACAGGGTGAAGGGAAATTAAGCAAAGCAAAGAATTTCTGTAGTTGACAAATGGAAGCTTTTTGCTTGTTTGCTGGGGGTTTTCTGGACATCCCCTGCTGTCATTTCTTCCAGGCCTGCCTGAAGGTCTGCACCTCCGGAGTCTCCATAACTGCCTGCTGCCATCCCCTTCACATCCCAGCCAGGCACCACAGGGACAATGTCTAGGAACAGTTATCAGCTAATTAGGTCACGCCACACCGGCTCAGGAGCTGCTAAGCGGGACAGCCCAGCAAACAACTCCCTTGCTCAGCTTCAGAGGCTTTGAGGTGCCAGACGCTTTCACAAAAAGACATCTACAGAATGGACTTCAACCCTGGTGAGTGCCAGCCTCCCTTCTGTGCCAGGGTCACCAGAGGATCATGACTGAGACCTCACCAGGGCCTGCAGCAAGAACACACAGTGAGAAGTGGCTTAGGAGAGGACAGGGGGATGCCCTTGAGGGCAGAATCTATCCCTCTTCTGGATAGACACAGTCTAACCAAGGCAGCTGTCATGGGTAAGACGCTGTCATCCCACGCCAACTGCTTGGCTCCGCTGCAAGAGGTGCCCTGCCTGGTAGCCAGATAGGGACAATAGCTGCATGTGCCTTGGCTGCTTGAAATTGTCGTTCCTTATGAATCTCAGCTCACACTCGCTGTGCCAACAGGCCAACCTAACATACTGAGCTGTGACCTGAGTCATCTGGAGCTCTGCAGCACGGTCTGTCTTCCTGCCCTTCCAGTGGGTAGACCACCATGGACAGACAGGTAGAGCAGACATCTCATGGGTAACATCTGAAGTCACGACTGAGTGCTGCCAGGTTTTGTCTGTCAGTCAGGAAAGCTGTGTGTGGGAGAACCCTGTACAAACAACCAGACACAACCTCAAGGGACTGCACACTCTATGAAGCCACTTGTAGTGGAAAGAGACAGAGACTTGCATAGACGCGTGCTTTCCTATAATTCAATAAGAAATAACAATCTTTGAAAAAATTCAGCTCCTTCTTAAACAACATCTATCCCCAAATCTGAAATATAGCATCACTTTGTTTTCTGCTTGACCAACGTCAGTGCTCGTAAGAGTGGACTGTCTCTCCCAGGCTGGGGACTGCTGAAGCAATCACACCTGCCATAAAAATCCTCTTAGCATGCATCTGGTTCCTGCTTTGTGGAAAAACTAGTAACCGGCTGATGACTTAAGTAAATGAGCAATGCTCCATGCCAGAGAGAATATGATACCAGGCCATCCAGAAAGAGATGTTTCCACTGTGAAACAGGATTTGCCAGCAGTTGTGTATTCAGCCCAGGGTGGTTGGCACCAGCACACCCACAACCAGCCTTGTCCCCTTCTGCTTTCCCTCCATTCCACTGTCCACCTGTCTTTTCTCTCCTCCTTGCTAAACTCTTAAGAGCAGCAAACTCAAATGACACTTGTCTAACATCAGGCATTTGGTAAGAAATGCCAGTTTCATTAAAAGATTAGTGATGCTTATGGGACATGGGTCCCACAAATGCCACACTTGCATGGTCCCCAGGGGTGCAATTGCAGGAAAATCATCTTGAATAGACTGAAGTACAATAGTTCTCCAGTCCCTAAGAGCCTCAGTCACTGAATTCCCTAAAAACAAAGGTTCTTACTTTTGTACCGAATTAAGAAAATATTGGCAAAACCTCTTCTCCAGCTCTCCCGGTTACATGAAAGCTGATGCCTGTTTGCAGCAGAGCACAGGTGGGTTCAGCTGATGAGAATTCAGGCACAGCTGTCCCACAGTATGCAGGTAACAAATCTGTAAATATAGGGTTGGGATTGGTAGAAGGCTGTCATAAAACAGAATTTCAAGCTGGGGTAGAGGCTCCAAAACAGACTGTGGGTGCTTCCTGAGAGGCTGTCCAGGTCAGGCTCAAATCTTCTCTCCAAAATGGATGTGTAAACAATTTCTAGTCACAAAGTTTAGACCATTATACTCAGCAAGTCTGTCACGCTCCATTTATACAATTCATAAAAAGTCTGGAGGCCAACTCGCAGCAGAAACCTCTGACTCCTCCATTTCCCCAGGGCTCACGAACACCCACTCCCCAGCTCACTTACTGTCCCCAAGGCTCTGGGGGATGCAGTCCCACGCAGCCTCCTGCCAATTACCCACATCCCCAGCCAGGCTCGGTGCTAACCAGCATCAACATTACCATCTCTACAATAAGCGGGCACAAAGGGCCAGCCTCACAGCTGGGAGCAGCCATCACACTTCCCAGCTGTGTTTGGGGTTCGTGGGCACTTGCAAGTGCATCCTGTCATTAATCCACTCTGCCTGTCTGCTCTTGCGAGAAATCCTACTTTATTTTCAGGGCTCCTTCTGCTCAGGATACAGGCAGCAGGGCTAGAACAAAACAGTGTGCCCATAAATAAAGCCAATGACACAAGTCTTGCGGCTATGCTGCTACCCACTTGACCACTAACTTTTTTCTCCTCCCTCTTCTTTTTTTTTTTTTTTTTTTTTTTTTTTTTTTTTTTTTTAATTTGCTGGTTCTTTTTCTTCTAAGGAAACTGTGGGCTGACCCTTCTCCACGTGCTGGTAAATGGGCAGCTATTGGAGTGGCCCCCTCACACTACGAGGACCCTCTCAGCTCCAGCAGCAGAAGCACAGGCTGATTCAGTACCCCACACCCCAAGACCATGAGCTCTGCTGAAACAGAAAGATTTTCAGCTGCGCTGAGGTGCCAGGCAAAGCAGTCACACTGCTTTCGAAACCCGAGTTAGTGTTTCCTGTCTGGGCTGCGCTGAACCAGGTGGGAATTCCCTGAGTACATCAGCACTGCTTGGCGCGGTGCTGCGCTGATCACCGATGCCCAGAGCTGGCAGAGATTGTCTTGACAGGTCCCACAAGGTGTCTGAAATGTTTCCCAGTCCAAGCTCAAAATATCAAAAAAAAAAAAAAAAAAAAAAAAATCACTGCATATTTCAGACCAGGTCAACTGAAATGTTCCAACTGTGTTTTACTTCGTTTTTCTTTGAGTTGAGTTTTCCTTCAGAAATCTGAGCTATTACAAACAGAATTATTTTTTTCTCCCATTTTCAAAATGTCTAAAAAAGGCATTTTAAATCAGAAAAGGGGAGAGGAATTTTTCAGGAATGGTAAATTTTTGAAACTAATCATTTCCCAATAACAGTTTTAATTTTATTAATATTTTTTTCTGATTTAAAAAACAGTGTTTGATTGGAAAAACCCTGTTTAGCTCAACTTCCACATCAACTCCAAACCTAACTCTAGGAAACAAGTCCTTTGTTACTTTCCCCAAAGATATGACAGGAAAAACTGACCTGCTTTCATTTGGGAGAAGAGTTTGCCATGAGGACTCTCCCCCATAATGTATATATTCCAACCACTTGTTTATTTGAAAATTATGTAGTTCCTGTGAAACCAAATGTTCTGTATTTAGTAGCTTAAGCTGTAAGTCACAAAGCCATATTCAGCAGACTATATGTTATTAAGAGGTAGGGATCCAGATGGCTAGCTGAGGTCAAGCAGAGGCCAGCATACCCATAAAGGATACACACTTGTGTGTCCTTATTAAAGTTTAGGGTTTTAGTAAAAACAAGAGTATTCTTTCATTTTAGAGCACTCATTTCAGATCACTTTGTTTCCTTTAATAAAATACCCTACATCTTTCACAAAGTTTAAAATAACTAGAAGCTGATGGAAGTGGGAGAACACTATACCGGGGTTTCAGGAGGAACTCTTGAACCTTTTTTTCACATAATTAAAAAATAATGCTAACTTGTAACTACTTTTTTAGAAGCCAGAAGCTGTGTTGAGATGCGTGCATTTTGGGAAAACTTCCTGTGGCTCAAGGGTCTAGAAATCCTATAGAAATCAGTCACGCCTCCTCTTTCAGAGCCATCTGGCTCAGCTAAGATGAGCCTGTGACAGCGACTGCCTCAAGCTGCAGAAGATTTGTCATCATTTACTGCTTCACAAAGCTCAGGTGGTTGATACTGGCTGCTGAAGTCCACACTTCCCAGCTACTGTGAAGTACTCACCAGAAGCAGTCATCCATCACTGCCTGCTACTGCCCACCACCTCACCACTGACCTATCGTGGGACTTGGCTTTCAAGACCAGGAATCTGCAAATCCAAAAGCAACTTTTTGCAAATTATGGAGGTTTTGAGCATCAGGAGAGATCAGGTGAATGTGAAAGGCCTTGGATCCAGCAGTAAGTTTGAGATGGAGTGGTGAGCACTGATCTGGTAGAGGCTTCACTGCTTCCAGGGCGAAGCCACCTCACCACGGGCTTCGCGTGCAGCTGCCCCAGGGCAGGCGGGGGTCTCAGCCACCTGGATTCAGCAAGACCTGCCTCAGACCCTGTTCAATATTGACATTTCCCAACAGAGAACTAATTAACAGCTGATAACAGTGACATGAGAGTAGTGCAAGAAGGAGCAGTGAAATGGAAACTGGAGGAAGTTCAAAAGGTCCCATTGCTCTCTCAAATCCCCACGGTATATCCCTTTCCCTCCTCTGAAAATCCTGGTGTCCGTGACCCGACAAAATGAGACAAACTCATCACGAACATCAACAGCCAGCACTGCAGGAGGCACAGACCACACTGCCGTCCAAAATGCTCACAGTTCCTCCTCTCACTTTTCTATCACCCTTTCTCTGATAATTCCCTTTATTTATGAGCAGTTCAAAAGTGTGTTCCTTTATTATACTTTAATTGGCTTATGATTAAGCAAGCAGGTGGTGCTAAGGAAATGAGAAACTGGCTCAACATAGTAGAAAGCATTAGATGCCTTATTTCCTCCCTCAAAAAGAACTGTATGGTGCATCCGAAAACACTTAGCAAGTGGCAAGCCAATAAGAAAAGCTGGGCAAATACAGATTTCTGCCCTCTTGAAACTAAATCCCTGTAAAGAAAATTATTATTCTCTCTCAGCACCACATGCTTCTGATTGTATCAAAATGCATTCAAACAACAATGCTTTTTCCTAAACCGACCAATCTCAGGAAATGATTTACAGGTTGAAAGCTGTACTTCACTTGCTGGAGACTACATAAGTACCAGGCTGCACCGGTTATTCACAGCGCCGTGCTTTCTCCAACAAAAGACAACACTGATTGCAATACTTTTATGAAGACAGAACGAGTCAAAAATAGTGTTTTGACCTTAAGATTATGGACTTTATCGGTCATAGCAAAGCCATTAACACCAAATACCTGTTGGAACAATTTTAAAAACAAGTATTTTATTACCTAATTTACCTAGCCAACTTGCCACTTTTTCAGAGCTAGCATGTAAAACTCAGGGAACTTTCAAAACAGAAGCTCATTACTCAGAAGTGTGTAACAGCTTCCTTAAAACACTATGCTGTGTTATATAAATGCCTTAATAAAGATTAAAGAAAGTGACTGAAAACCAAAGGTTACTGACCTGTTTGACCCCAAGGGCTGCGGCCTTCTGTAATGGAGGATTTCAGGTACTTTAGCACAATTTAGACCTCATGCCAAATGAATCACACATAGTATGGAAAGTCCTAAAGAAAACTCAGTTATATAGAAACCAGAACTTCTGCTCACCTGACAGATACTTTTCTTTACATTCCTGATCCACTCTCAATTCACACATTTGAAAAATGGATTCACAGATCTGGAGACAACATTATGGAGCCATAGAAAGCTGTTTAAAAGCACTTGTGTATAGCAATGAAAAACACAGTAATTTCTGCACAGCATTTGCTAACAAAATTTATACGTTCTATTTGGAGTATATTGCAATTTAAAAAAACACCCTAGAGCTCAAAAACTATTTCCATAAATGTAAAAAGATACTAGATCTCCTGACGAGAAGAGGATGAACCATATTGTTTAGGGATATAACATGATGCCACAAGCAAAGGCCTTACTTTCAACTCTAGAACCATATTCTGCTCATCACATCACACACAAGAGGACTTGGCAACACTTGTAGTCCTTGGTCGAAAGTTCAGGGATTGCTCCTGGTCAAGTGTCTGTCAGGCAATGAGCTCTGCTGAGGGCAAGCTACTGTACTAGGAAAGCATAAGCAAGGTGAATGGTATATCAAAACCTCCCTAGCCAAGAGGAACCGCAAACTTCCATGGTTGTTGTGCAGAGACAGAATGCCCTGCATGTTCTACCAGAGCTGAAAGAGGCAGCTCTTTCTGTACACGTGGAAGTTATCACCAGACTCCAGCAACACGATTAGCCAGACACCCCCCAGTGCTGCCAGATATTACAGCCACAGGTTCCCTTTGTCAAGAGCACAAGACACATGCTGTTGGAGAACAGCTGCTGGAGTCAGCTCGCACAACCCTCTGCATCCTGAGCCCAGGATGAGCCCCATCTCACTTATGGAGTCAGCCCTGCACTGCAGCTTATGGAGCTGAACCAGCTCAAGCTTTTCTAGCTGCCTTCTTGTAGGTCAGGACCAGGGGGGCCTGAACTCTGAGAAAAAGAAGATTTTCCTTTCAACCACAGAGCCTGAAAGACTTCATTATTTCAGCAGGCTGCCTTTGAGTTCTGTATCTCACAGTTCCCTCAGCTCTAGTATCAGAGAAAGCACCAGCAACCTTGTAGGATCTGATCCTACTTATTTCTAGTTTATACCCACGTGCTACATACACCCTTAACACATGCAGGCTTTGGCTGAGAGTGGGACCCATTACAGTAGGCAGTGCACGTACTGAGAAAAGGCGCTGGTTCTTGAAGAGTTTATAGCCCAATACAGACAAACAAAAGATAGAAAAGGAAACCCCAGTTATTACCAGGTACCTGTATTTATGATGCAGAGGCTTTCCATAATAAATAAACAACTTGTAATTCAGCATCAGTGCAGAATATGTTCATATAGAGTTATACAACAGGAAGTTTATCTGCCTTTGCTCTTCCATAACCCATCACCTATTCCCCAGCTGTTGCACTATCGCCTTCTCCCTGCCTCTGATTTTTGAGGATTATCTGTGGATTAATTTTCAAGAAAAATAGTTTTAAGAACTGTGTTGTATTGTGTTCTTTTTTTTAAGATTATGAATTGTGGCCAAGGAAGATAAAATGCCTTGCCTGAAAACATGCACAACCTCTACAGTCCTCATGCAGGGAAGTGCATGCAAGATTTTTGAGTTTCAATCTGAGCTCTAACGACAGAATTGTTGCTCCTGCTTAGCTAAGGGCTGCAACCTCTCTATGCAGCCAACACATATGGGCCACAGGCCTGAAGTTTATCTTAAGCTCCTTTAAAAGCACTGCTCATCATTCAGAGGAAAACATGTGACCTTTTGTGACATCTCTCTGGAAGGAGCTTTCATGTCTATTGCTCTGAGGTGATTAGAAGACATGCTATTTTGAATGCAAACTAAGAAATTCCAGTGCTCTGCTGCTTCTTATTCTCAGGCATTAAGAAACAGATTTCTCTGGGTTTTGTAGGAATTGGGGAAATACATGAAAATAGGAAATGAGCAATGGGGTCGCAGGGAGCTTTGTCTGGTTCCTCCTTCCTCTTGTTGGTGGCAGTCTCACTCTTCTTTCAGGTGCTGAAGGGCACCCTCCAGCCACATGCTGATCATAAAAAGTTGCCTGGAGGAACCAGGTAAACTGATATTGTGGAAGGAATGAAAACGTTGTTCAGTTAGCTATCACAAATGGACAGCCACTCCTTATCCCAACCCTTCTTTGCAGGCATGCACTAGGATATTTTGCTGAACACCAGCTTCTCCACCAAAAAGAAGGAATATCTACCTCCTCATGGAACTGGTCATGACATGTATGTTTTCTCTCTCCTGCAGGATGAGGACCCAACTAGGTAAGGAGGGAGAATATCAGGTAACAGATACCCAGCACACGTTCCCTCCTTTAGACAGATGGTCTCCTCAGTTCTAAGTGCATTCTGGGGATGATGCCATAAGATTATGGGAACAGGACTGGGTTGGATCTGCCAAGGAAAGGATGATGCACTATCTGGTAATGACATCACCAGATGCCAGAAAAAATATAATTGTGCTTTATTAATACAATTGCACCTAACTTAATTATGCTTGCACTTCTCTACGCCTACCTGGCCAGAACTATATCTCTGCCTAAAGAGGTATATTGCTACCTGACCTGACTCAAAAGAGCCACAGCGACCTAAATGGCACAAGTCTAGATTGTGCCAGCCGAGGGTATGGCCTCAAAACAGAAGCTAGTTTAGGTAGACCTCAAAGCTTGATCACCAGTACAATACCTGGTCATGGCAGCAGAACTGTCAATACTCCTGGAAACTACAATGCATCTGAACTGTGCCCCCTTAAAGTTATTTGGATAGTGTCAGGCTTTATTAAGGTTTCATTCCTTCAAGCCCCTTGCATCCACATGTGTAGTGCCAATTCTCTGGTGGCCTTCTATTACTGAGCTGGCCCATTACCCAGAAAACACATGCCATGTGAAGTAGCTCACCCCAAATTACTTAAAACCAATTAAAACTGTTTTTAAAATGGCCTTTTGGCTGAACATATTTTTGTGAAGCTGTATTTTGCTCTCCTCATTGACTGTCACAGTCCTTTATGCCCTTGCTATACCCCAGTCATGGGGGCATTAGCCCAGAATTACTTGAGGGAAACTATAGTCTTCCCTCCTGTGGCCGAAGTGCCCAAGGGTGAGTGCTGCAGGCTGTGCCACATCCCAGCTTAATGATGGGGATAGCAGGAGATAGGAATTAAGGCTGAGACAGAGAAATTCAAAGGCCTCCTACCAACAACTGCTACGTCCAGTCTGACTTGCAAGGCAGAACTACAACATGGTCCTCTTCACTCAGGAAAAACAAAGGCATAAAGAAAAGTTACCACCGAAATAACACCACAAAAAACTTTGTGTCTGAATTGTGCAGAGACATATCACGTCCCAGTAACAGGCTCCACCAGAAGTAAATACGGACACAACTCATCCTGAACATGTGTGACAGTGGGGCCATAAAGTCTGGGAAAGAGAAGACAGAATTAATCTCCTGTAACCCCGTACATGTGCTTGGTGTCACAGGATAAATAATCGATTTGCCATAATTAGGCTACATCCTCCTGCTGTCACGCAACCTCTACTTGGCAACTGCACAGCTAGGTGAAACCAACCCCTTATGCATCAGCAATTACTGGACAAAATAATTCTGCTATATTCTACTATCTCAGTGGCTCACTCTGCAGTTAGTCATGGCGTTTTCAATTCAGATGGATATAGGAGATGGCATACCTTAGTCATAGCTTCACAAGTAATAGCTTGAACATGTGAAGAAGATTTAACCAACCAGCATGAACTCCAAGGAAAGCAAAACAAAGAAATGCTGAAATAAAGACTGAGCACACACTTGGTATGAAAGTAGCTATTTAAGCAAGAATATACTACTACAAAACAACTTCCTGTATTTGTGTGTGCACTTGTAATAAATTTGCTTCAGCTATTTTCAGTTGTTGATTAACAATCAGTGAAGAAACAGTCTCACTAACACTACTCCACATGGCTGTTTTAATGCTAAGAGACTAATGGGTGCTTATATGCCTCAAGAGATTGGAAGAGGGGACTTACTCTTTTTGATAAACTGTATGTTATGAATTACTTGTTCCAATCTTATTATTCATAAGAATAATAAGGTAACTGGTTAAAAGAAACAAACAATCCACCCTAATCTTGCCGCCTGCCGAAAAAATCTTGCAAAAAATATTTTGTGATAGGAACTAATAATTGAACTACAGTGCACATGAGGCAATGCCTTGCATAGTGAGGGCTAGTGAGTGTCTTGGCTTCCAGAGATAATAAACTAAGAGCCTTAAGGGCGCAAAAGGCTTCTTTCCTATTGCAGCATGTGCACACACAAAAGGGTAACTGCCTTTGCATGAGGGCAACCCCGGTCTTACAGACCCCACTGAGAATGAGAGTTGCCTCCCTACACCTGTGTATCAGAGGACAGCTAAGTCCCAACTCCTCTCCTGCTACCCACAGCCGAAAGCACAGCAGCAGAAAGGTGCATCTCTCCATGTACCTCCCAAGCTGCCTGCAGCCATCCCACCGGTACCATGGGACAGTCCTGAGAAGTACAATGTGACAGTTACCTTTTTACCCATCCAACACTGTCACACCAGTTGCAAAGGAAAGAGCTTGTTGATTATAACTGAGCCAGAAGGACCCCCCTGCTAGAAATTGCTTCCTTAACATTACTTTTTACTACTGATTATTAATTGAACCAGCTGATGGAAAGTTGTTTCCAAAAGTGAGATACAGTTTAACAGAAAACCAGCATCAACTGGCAGTAGTTAAAGGAGCTCCCAAGTGAGTGAAAGGGGGAATTTTCACGGTGGCCTGTCCTATGAATGCCACAAGTTCAAAACATGCAGCCAATTTCCAGCATTCTCCAACAGCTGAGAAGGTGCCCAAAATCTAAAAGCCATCTCAAAAGTCTGCACCATTTTCACATTGTTAATGAGGCCCACTCTTTATAACACACACATCCTTGGTGGGTTTATGGAGAACATATGTAGGGACTTCTGTCACTGGGATTTCCATAGATGGAAAGAGTAAATAACATGCAGAAAGGAACTACGCTGTAGGAAACAGTGCCCTAAGTTTGATGGCATATGTACTGTTTGCAACCAGTCAATAAAACCACACAAATCTGTTTGAATATGGAAATGAAAGCATTTCAACATGAGTTTAATTTTTAAGGTTGAGGCCACGCAGCCGTATGTGTTGCTGTTAAATCACTTGGAAGAAATATAATTTATTTTAAACAGCCTTTTTGGTATTTCCCACCACCATTCTTACTTTTAAACATTCAGCTAAATCCATCACAATTACTGCCTACATATTCATTGTAATTATGTAGCTATGAGAATTAAAGCATCTTCATTTGTATAAGCATAGCGTATACCTAAACACCTCCACATTCACACCACGAGTACACCTTAACCAGCAATGTATGGGATGTCATTATACCAATGTACTCTACTAAAGATGATCAACCAAAAAACAGACATCACCAGCAAAATGCAGATGTTTACAGTTTTTCAGACGTAAGGTTGCATTACAAGTGTATCTGTAGCAGCCACGAGCATTTTAGAGGAAACACCAATTTGGGAACCAACTCAAGCCAAATCTCTACCATCTCAACATAAGTGAATAACTAGAAGGTAAATTTTAGTAGTTAATATTAAACAGTAAATTGTCCCATCCTGCCAACATCATTAATGTCACTTTTCAGCTAACTTGCCTCTGGCAAGAGACTCTGCAGTGACAATTCCAATTAACTTTCCTCATCTTTATCTCGCAGGTCACCTGTTAAAAATGCATGTTTACTCCATCTTCTCTCAGAACAAGACTGACTGCAGCAGAGGTGAAGTGTTCTGCTAAGTCAAATAGGTCACGCCATCTCAGCTCCACTTTGTACAAGTCAGCCAGCACATTGTGCGAGGTGTCATTTGGCATGCCTTCCTCCCCAGCTTCGGGGCCGGACTGCCTTATGCCCTACAGACAGGCTGCCTCTCCTTCCCTTCGCAGTGGAAAGGAACCCAAAGAGCCATTGTCTTCACCTATAGACCTCAGCAAAAAAAGCCCCCGCTAGTAAGAGCGGCCTTTCTCATGCCAGTCTCTAAATTAGCCCAGTGTGCTCTCTTCACTGATTAAAGTAGCTCCTTAGGGGCCCAATCCAAAACTCACTGAAGCTGATAAAAGTTTTTACTTTGGTTTCAGTAGGCTTTGAACCAAGTTCTGTTGATACCATCATACACTTCTCACAAGATACACAAGGGAAAGAGGGAAAGAATCTGATTTAATTTAATCCTCTGTTCCCCTGAAAAAAGAGTGGTCAAAAGGATCACTCAGTTACATCAGGAGTGCCTAGGATCTAAGAGCTGACTTCAGGAATCCACCACAAGCTGATTCCACACCTGTGGTGCACAGTGCAATGACAGCTACCAGCTGAAGAGATGCAGTGGCAATGTGGGGTATGTCCTCAGAGGAAGCAAATCTGTTTCCCTGTTGGATGCACTCATGTACAAAGACTGCTTCCAGGAGCCGAGTATTTGCCCCTGTGGACATCACCTCCAGTCCCTACCTCTCTCCCAGGGAGAGAGTTCTCTCCCAAACGGAAACTCGCATGTCAAGGCTGAGACCACAGAGACCATCATATCCAAGTGATATGATACCAAACAAGGTCTCACATTACATCAAAATCTCTATAGATCTAAAAGCCAGATAGACTGAAACAAAGGGACATAGCCACCAGATGAAGGAAGCCTCAGAGTTTCTTAGATCATGTAACAAAGAAAATGCATGTTTGTTTAATTATCCATAGTCCCTTAATGCATGCATGGGTCAAATGGTGCAGTTTTTGCATGTAGACAAGCCTAGAAGAACTGACTGCACACAAACACACAAACTCACCCCATGCCATAGCAACGCTAGATGGCTCAAGAAAGAGGACAACCAGCAGGAAGGTGAAGCTGTGTATTCAAGTACTAAGATTAGTTGTTAGATCTCAACTCTCTGAGGGAGTGAAGGAAAAAGTAGTATGGCATTCACTGCCTTGACTCCAGGAGCATTTCTCTTTTTCTGGCCTTCAGTATCAACACCTGCATCTTTATTAGGCTAGGAAACTACTAAACCCAGGCCCTCTGATAGCTCTGCCTTGACACAATCAAATAGGATTCACCCTTGAAGTGGCCCGCCCTCCTGGCAGTTTCAAGACCTGAGGTGCCCATAGGAGTTTCATATAACACGTGCTGTGCAATAAACCTTTGACCCTCACATCAAGTTTTACATATGGTGATTTTTAGGCAGCTAAAATGTTCATTTCTGGTGTTTTACATATCACAGTAAAAGCATTTGCAATTTCTGCTTACACAAGCACTTGCTAGGCTCGTGCCCTCCCATGCTACAGACTGCAGTGTTTTGCTTGCTCCAAAAGCCAAGGCACTGTCATTTAGCTCTTTGCACTTACCCCATCAACAACACATTCTCACAGCAATGCCTTCAACCTGCAAACGCCCTGGGAGGACTGCAATCCCTTTGCGAGATCTAGGCCCAATCTTGGCAAGTGACTGACCTAGTCACCCCAGTTTCAAGCCGATATAGGGCATGTACAGGCATATATTTTAGGTATCTACCTCATAGCCTCCAGATAGGTGAATGAATATTTGAGGATTTTCCACACATTTTATAGGTAAGAAAGACGAGTAATGTAGTCAGGTGTGGAAGCAGGAATTAAATTACTCCAATTTACAGAGCAATCAGTAAAAGATCTAGAAGAAAACTGCCTTCATGCAAGCAATTTTGTGTAACAGCATCTAGAGAACTCTTTATGTTAAACACTGCAGAGCTGCCCCATCACATAAGCTACTTAAAGTTTGCGGATTGCTCCTTCACCTTCATCCTCCTCCTCTCCCCCTCCCAGAAACTGCAGCTGATACCAAGTAAGCAGGATGAAATCACTGGGGCTTGCAAGGATCACCAGTTGCATGACTGGAGCCTAAAAAGACAAAAACCATACCTGAAACACCGAAGTGGGAAAGATCCTAAAGGCAAGATGACCCGCGTAATAGTCAGCAAACATGCAGCTGCTGCTGGATAAATTCCAAGCACCCATTTCCGTAGGCACCCAGGAAGGAGATGTGGCAGCAGGCTCCCATAGCAGCACTGTGATCAATGTGCTGCAGGCCCTGGGAACACCTGTCCTCCCCACCAATACATTTTACATACACAGAACAATGTGCTGGAGGGCAGAAAAAAAAGTCTTTTACCTGAATGTGTTTATTTTCTTTAATCCATTTTTTTACCCTCTAAGGGTAGTGATTGTTCCACTGCTTTGAACTTAAAAATCACAGCCAGTGAAGTGAACTTAGTAACTAAGAATATATTTTCATACATGCAATCGTGCTGTGTCTCAGTGTCACCACACCAGCTTCTCAACTCTCAAACTGTTTTATTCAGTGTGCCTAACCATCTACAATTATTCACATTTTCTTTTACAACAGCCTGACTGCTTCATAGTTGCTCCTTAGTTTTGCTGAAGTGAGATCACAGCAGCCCCAGTCTCTCTTCCTCCCCTCCTAAATGTGAATGACGTTCAGGGTGGTTAGGGCAGGAGGGATGAAGGTACATTTTCTACAAATTGTTACTCACTGCAGCAGAACACTACCAAAGCCACAGTAGTGGCCAGTCTCAACAGGAATTCAAAACAGAAAAGGATCTTTTTCTTCCCCTCCCTCCTCTGCAACCTTTCTTTTTAGTTGGTTGGTTTGTTTTTTCAAGACACTCCCTCCTGCTTAAGTTTTGCAGAAGGATGCTGCCCCTCTAGCAGCCACCTTCCCGCAAGGGACCCCTTACATGCTGTAGCTGTGACCAGGAGTACCAAAAGGAAATACTTGGTCACACTGTTCAGCTTGCTGATATGCCAGTTACCACCATCACTGACTCAACAACCCAGGCACAACACTCCATAACATCATCTCCTTTAGGATATATGAGATATAAGAATGGATTTATGCAGTGCTTATTGAGACACTTCAAAACTTTTGTAGAAGCTCAATGAATATTTATGGGACAAAGAGTGGAAATAGGCAAAAAGTGACCAATACATAACAGCAAAGACCTCAAAGTGCTATTGTTCATTACCCCATTCCTGCACCAACCACCTCCCAACTTCCACCTCCAGTGAAGGAAGCAAGGCCCTGACAATGTTGCCACATTTCACATGCTGGAAGACTCACCCCTTCCCATAAGCCTGTCAGCATAGAAAGCTGCACGAGATTTTGCTATAGAGTGAGCTACGAGACCGTTCAATTTCTAATTCACAGACACGCACTGACAAGCGACAGGCTGTGCTAAGCACCCGAGGACAACTCAATAGCGTCTAGCCTCTGCAAAACCACGGGGCTATCCTGCGGCTCTCAGGAGCACAACAGCAAGAGGAAGCCTCCAACAGCAACACGGGCACCCTGAACTCACATGGGCTTAACCTCTGTCTGGAGATGACAAACACCTTCAGAAATCTTCCACAATATTCCTGCTTTCTTGCACTTACTAACATTCTTGTGACTTGAAGAGTTTGCCCAAGGGGAGAATTTCATTTGGGGACTTTAATATTTGCAGCCCTTCAAAAAGTCTTCATTGCTGATGATGAGAACACCTGGATAGAACAAATCAATAAAACATGAACTGCAGACTGACTCCTGTTCCCACTCGCATGCAGAGCTGCAGACCTTCCGCAGCTGCTGCACGTAACTGGCTTTGGACTTGGTCCAGAGATGTGAAGACCTTCAGTCTGCTCAACACTGCCATGCAGGCAGCAGAACCAGCCACCGGCTTCTGAATCAGTACCATCTCCTGACAGCAGGTAAGCAGACTGACTTGGATACGAACTGGCACAACAGACACTGTCTACAATATGCTACACATCTGCCATTACATTTTTATTAGTTAGCCCACTTTGAAACTCCTTCAAACTTCTCAACTCTTGCTAGCAAAATTTTTAGTTTCCTGAAACATCTTCCATGTCCAACACTGGTGCTTCAAACCTTGCATTTATTTCTTTCCTAATATATTAAATCATAAAATGTATCCTGGCTTTCAATGCTTAATGCTTCAGATATTGTTTAGATGGCTACTATCTTCTGTTTAAAGCAAAGCACCCTATTAAAGTGTAGTAATTAATCAGGATGATAACTGCTGCAGTAAGGCCCCTGGTATCAATCAAATTTCTTGCGCAGAAAGGCACTCATGCCAAAAAGCTGGGGAAAGGCTCATTTACTGCCATTGTAGTAAGATTATTTTCTGTTGAGAAAAGTGGCAGCTCCTTTATCCAACAATGAATGCAGACTGACCAGCAGTTTAGAGACCTAGTAAGATATGGTTAAAGATAATAATAAAACAAAGTTATTCTGTGTGAAAGAGGACAGATGGCAGCCACACAATAGCCATCAAGTCTATTTAAACAGCTAAGTAGCCTTCCTACGCCCACCCCAGCTCTAGGCATGTGCTGATTCAAAGACAGGCTCTCGTTGCATGGAGCCTTCTAACCTGAAACAGGTGCAGAGGTCACAGGTTTTTTTCTTCCACACTGTCATTTACAATTTTGCCCATTCTTTCCGTTGAGCACAAAATAAGCAGAGCCCGGGACAGATGCTCCTGCCCAGCAGCGATAAGCTATGCCTCTGAGCTTTGCAAACACGTGCTCTGGACCTCGGGACAAAGCAGCATGGCTCTGGGAAAGGCAGAGAAGCACTGCAGCGGCAGCGCAGCAGCCAGCCTGGCAAGCCCAGCCTTCCATCGGATTTCTAAGCCTCGGCAGAGACAAGCTGCCATGCACGGCAGAGGGCTGCACAAGCGACGCCTGTTTCACTTCAGAGAGGGAGGCTGTCCCCAAGCAAACTTTCTGTACAGACAAAACCAGTGACAGATTCAGGGAAAAAGGAACAGAAAAGCATGAGTGTCAGCCAGGGCGGCCAGAGTGGGCAGGCTGCAGTGAGTTCTGAATGACACGGACCGGTGAACGACTGAATTCCACTGAGCAGCCGAGGGCCTCGGATCCAAGGCCAATTTCTGCTATGGGGAGCATTTCACCAAAAGCAAAAGGTGCCAATGAGCCTGAGAAACCAGCATCCAGAGACAAGTGGAAAAGATGGAGGGGAGGCACTGGCGGGGCTGGCAAAACAGATTGTCTCAGCAAGGTTCTGTGAAGTCTGCTGGGCCCTTCCCCCACAGACACTGCAAGACTGGGGCTTTTAATATCGCAAGGATTACTTCAATCCACAAGCTTAACCTTCCTACAGCAAACCTGCACAGAGATGGAGTGCCACTGTCTTGCTGCTGCAAGGCTGTCCTCCAGCCACAGCCTGGCCAGTCAGCATTCCGGGCACCGACATCCTGCACTACTTCATCTTTATATATGTCAATTTTCTGATGACCTCTGCAAGCAGCATTGCTGGGAAATGAAAATGCTCTGGGTTCAGATCTCATAAACATTCATGGCTGTAAATCCTCAAAAGACTTATTAAGCTCTGTCATAACATATGACTTTCTTTCCCATGACACGGTTTATTATACAACTATTTATTTCTCTTGTTTCAAGAAGAAAAGGAACACAACTGCAAGGAAGCTTATTAGCACTGTAACATGAATTGAATCTAAAGGTGGTACCTTTTTATTGGCAGAATGGATATGTGCAGTTTGGGCCCCTCATTACATTCAGTAAACTACACAAACAAAACTACAGGTAGAAAGGAGATGCACACATCTGGGACTACCCTTCACACTACAAGCCTAAGGTTTTTCAAGTCAACAGTCAATTCCATACATGCTAGATTAGGCCCAGTAAGAGTATTTTAAAAATTATTTTATCAATTTTACTTCAGCAACAGTATTTTAGAACACTTAAGTAACCTTTTTGCCTGATGAGATAGAAACAAACTTCTCCCCTTTGCCAGACATAGAAAGATAAATAAAACCAATATGACCCAAACACTAGGCATTTATAAATTAAGTGACATTCTGGGTGAGTGAAAGAAGGTACACTCCTTTCCCCCCCCCAACATTATGGATTTAAAGTCTACTTTTCCATGTTATATATACATATATACACAGGCCAAATCCGTATTTGATTACAGAAAGAAGCTGATTTGCTCCAGGAATTAGTTTGTCTACAGTACTTTATTCCAACAGGCCTCATAAAAATACTTCTAACTCCAGCACTCCTTCACTGATATTAGGAAGAATAGTTTAGTTTGGTATTTCTCCTACCCATTTGGATACTGCAGAAAGGCATTTTATGGGTCAAGACAATGTTATTACAAGGGCTCCTCACAATAAAGAGAGCTCTGGAAAAGGTAAATGCAAACACTAACAAAACGTAAGTGAACATGTGGACACAGATGCAATGATTTGACAGTATCCCCTTCCTTATGTCTCATGGCTTTTCTGCATTTTTAATTACAGGTTAGTATTTTAGGGGGGAAATCACAAATATTTTGCAAAGCTGACACCATGGCTGACTGTGTGCCCTGTTGGGCACAGATTAACAATTAACAGATGAAGAACAGAAAATAAGTTTTGGGTTGCACAGCCAAAAAGTATTTTGTAGCACAGTCATAATCGTATCAAATCACAATCCAAAAGGTAACCGAGGTGGCTCAAGTGCTTAAGATGTCTCTGGAACAGAACCACAATCATCTGCCAAGTTGCCTATAACGGATACTGCAATAGCCCTAAGCCTCCATGAGCCCTGTTTTAAACATAACCAGGAGAAGGTGGAGGGATTTTCCCCTCCACAGATCACCTTACAACAGGGAGAGGCAAAAATTTAAAAAAAAATTAAAAAAAGGACAAGACAGATAGTCTTGTTGCTACGACTCTCAAATAGGCATCAGGAGAACTCCCGAGGACCAGGTCTTCCTTGGGAATGCTGCACAATCTTTAGCAAAAGGTTCAATTGCCTCGTTTCTTCCTGTGCAGGAGGGCTGGTATCCCAGCCCCGGAGTGACCCAGCCGTCAGCAGAAACGGTGGCCTTCACACATGGTGAAAAACAACGTCACCAGCACAGGGACAGCAGAATTGGGAGGCACCTCTTGGCCACGTGCAGACCCTCCTACCCAAAGACATCTGTATGTATACAACTTGCACAGTCAAGCTGCAGCAATACACTTGTGCAGAGCCTTCTGCCTGGAGAAGTCTTGACCTGTACCTCAGCTGCCAAGCGCAAACTCCCAGGAGCAGGAATTGTTACACTTAACGCACCCTTCTGCTGCTGTTCCCTGAATTCAGTGTGCTAAATAAAATTAAACACGTTGCATTTCCTGCAAAAACACATCAATGAGGAATGACAGCACACAAAAAAAGGCAGGACCTAAGCATTCATGGGTCTGTAAACATCCCTCAGGGTGAAACAGTTAAGTGACCACTGAAAATAACAGGATTCCACCATAACAACAACACTGCTCACTCAAAAACTCTCAAGAACCCTTCCTAGCCAGTCCCACTGTAGTCAGGGCCATACAGCCACATCATACTAAAAGGTCCACGAAGATCAAAATCTCTGACTACCCTGGCACTTACACCCTCCCTTGGCAAACACAACACTGTGGGGACACAGCAGGCAGAGCGGGGACTGGCGAGATGTGCAACAGTTCAAAATGACACTGTGTCTCCTTTTGTCTGTGATATAGCCACAGCGAACATCTCTCCTTTTTTTTTTTTTAATTCAAATATTCTTTAGTGAGTTCTTTCAGGGACTTATTCTTGGTTTGTGTACTATTTGCGAGCCACATGGATATGTGACTTGTACCACAGAGCATGGTTTCCATCCCTTCTGTTCTATAATTAATGACTAAAGTGCTCAAGTTTCCTGCTTGTGAGTAATGCACACAATGGTATTTAAAGTTTTTACACACGCTGGCTAGTTATACAACTGTAAAAATACTTTTAGTAGCTGTATACCTCAGTCTTGAATTTACCTTCTCATAATTACTTCCACAAGTGTTCATTGAAAGATATTTTTACTAACGGACACTAAATACAACAAACCTAAGTACATTAAATTAAATACTCAAAGGCATTTTGTGTATTTTGCAGGAAAGATTCCTGCAGTAAGCAATTCTGCCCATGTCTCATGGCTGCCATTATGAATACTGCTGTTCTTATCATTCATTATGTAACATCACCACTACAAATAATAGCACCAATTCTTATTTTAATGATTATTAATATGCTTAGTTGTATTGCAGCAGTACTTTGTGGCAACTTCCCAAGAAAAATAATTCAATTCTCCTGGGCGCTGCACATCCATCCAAGAAGAAAGCAAGCTCCTGCTCGGGGGGACATCAACAGCAGCTCCATGGACAGTGAGCCCACAGTACCAGGTGCTGGGAGCACAAACCTCTGCAGAACCCAGCGGGTTTTGAAAAGAGATGGAGGCCCCTTTGGCATATGTGTAGGACTATGGGATGAGGCAGGGATCACAAAGTTCAGTATCTCAGATTTCTATCTTCTCTGAGGGCATTCAGCACATTACTGAGCATCCCAATTTGTTGCTTTAACTTCTATCTTATCATGACTATGAAAAAAAAAAATATTATCAGTGCAATCTTGACTCATTCTTTGGCATCTAATGTTCCTTTAGTTTTATCATCACGTTGCTAAACGCAAGAAAAGATTACTCAACTTTTGCCTTGTCCTTTAGAGATTCCGAGCATACAGTGTAGGTGCTGCATGCTGGCTCTAGCAGAGCACGTGTTATGAGTGAGGAGCTCACTGCACAGCACATTCAGCTGCGCTTTGTTTCACTTAAAAATGAAGCAAGTGTTTCAAATTTCCTATAAACTTTAGAAAGACATGAGATCAACAGTCAGACTACACTCGACTTTGCCAGGAGCATGGGGAAGTCACCAAAGCAGTATGTCATCAGGCCGGGGATCTGTCCTCTGTGGACAGCTGATCCTGAGAGCAGCTGAGCACCTCTGCGGCTGGCCAGCATTATACCCTGCTGCAGCACCAGACTTGCTGGTATACACTTAAACACGAGCAGTAACTAAGCCCTGATTTAGCATCAAGTTATCAATAGAGGCATTGGACATCTTGAATCATTATAAGCTTGGTTTATACTGCATTGAGTCAATATGGAGGACCCTAATGACAGTCCATCAGCCAGACCACTGCAATCACATTAAGAAGTGCTGACAAGCGTTTTGGATTGATGCAAGTAAATCTACCCTTAAACAGATTTCAGTTAAACTGCTGCGACTATGGAAATCCTAAAGTAGGTAGTTCTGTCCTAAATTATTAAAATGTTACTGGGTTTGTCCCTTCTCTGACCTCAGTCAGAGACCGCTTAAGGTGGACTGTCACTACAGACTGGGTTTTTATGCCTTTGCTTTCTGACAGAAACAAAAGCAAGCTGGAGCTGTCAGTGAGATTGCTCCCTGGTGTGCTCAGGGCTGGATAAGAGGGGAAAAAAGAGGCAGCAGTGCTGAATCTGGGACAGGACAGCTTGGTTTCTAGGGCTAGAGCGTGCAAAGGCAGAACCCAATCAATCTCCAGATCCTTACAGCCCTGCGTTTTCCACTCCTGTTGCCTTTTTTCCACAACATCTGTCTCAAATATTTAAAAAAATAGCAGGGGAATTTGGAAAATCCACACTGGCAAGATAGGCTTCTTCTAACCTTGCGAAACTGCAAATCAACTCTATTGACATCTTATCTTGGAAATTCTCAGCAGAGGAATGCCAATAAAACCCTAACGCTCTTCTCAATGCTCACAGAGGATGTAAAATACAGTTGCAAGAGAGTAGCAGTCACTAGTCAGTGCCTTGCTGCCAGAAGTACATACGGGGCCTGACAGTGTGATGACCAACATTACTGCCTGGCAGCATAAGGATTTACCGAGTAGGTGAACAGTGTTCCTCGCTACAGGGCAGAACTAGGCACTTTCCCCAGTGCAAAAATGAGATACTGGTTTAGCATGATTTCCGATCTCTGCTATACCACCTTTGCAGTGGACTGTGCTGCCCTGTACATGGAGGCGGCAGGGATTTGTCAAGGAACATTTCACATTTGTTTCCACATCTGTAACTCAAACACCTGAAATGGGTGTTTGAGGATGGGCCGCACCCAAGTCTCCGGAGCTGTCAGATGTACCTTTCTCTCCCCAGCCAAACTCAGGGCTACGGATTCCACCGTAAGATGAAGTATTTCAGTATTAAATGCTACAACGCTGAGAGGCGCAGTGCTCAGGTCCCTTTGGGCATGTAGATGGAAGTGACTTAGGAACCTCAGAGACACAGGCAACTGGACGATACAGGGAGTTTTATACTGACATTTAAATACACGGCTCTGTGGTCTCTCCCCCACCGCTCTCTATTCCTGTCTCTAGCAGTCATGAACCTCTTCCTCTTGATGATGAAAAGGCTAAAGAAAGGCATTTTCCTAAATGTGACTCATTTTCTTTCAGCCAATTAAGGTATTCATTTTCATTTTTAAGAGCAAATATACACACGAAGTAAGAAAAAGAAAAGATGAACCCAATTACTAACCACACATACTGAAAAATCACCTTATTGCAAGAACCAGGATGACTCAGAAAACAAATGTAAATAGCTTCTGTGATTTAGCACTGACTGACACCCAATGTATTAAAATAAATTGCCCATGATTTCTTGCAAGCTCCATGCTAATGCACTCCATAAAACGTCAGTGAAAACGCAGCAGGGCATAACTATCTAGAGGCTGCACTTGGTGGTAAATAATACAAGGAATTGTCCCCTGACCAGGACAGGGAAAGGAAGTTAATCTGCATCTCCAGCCTTTCAGGGAATGTTCCAGGTTTGTAAAGCATGAGTCAGCAGCGTTGCTGCTATAGAGGTTTTTTCCTAGCACGCTACTGGCAACATAGTCTTTTCTGCCTTTTCCAGCTTTGGTATGCCAGTGTAAGTGTCCATCAGGAAATAGCCACCTTTGTACAAAGTGGGACAGGTGAGCTGATTGCCATTTATTCATTATCTTTTTGAAAGCCATCACAGACCTGTATGATCACAATAGAATTCTACGCAGCAAAAAGCTCCACAGGAAGAAAGAGTTAAGTTGATGGGTGAAGGTGGGAGAAATTGTCTTTTACGAACTGTAATTTAACTTTTTATTGGTACTGCTGCTACAGTAGTACCACAACCACCTTTGTTACTGCAGCCAAGACAAAAGCCACCATACTAAGTCCCATGCACAAATTTTTCACACATGCAGCTTCCTCTAACCAAGGATCTCACTCACTTTGCAAATACCCCTACTGAGAAATACAATGGCATTTCTTTGTCTGTTTTACAAAGAAAATAAGGAAGAGAAGGAAGACACAAGCTTCTAGAAATTAAACTGGCAGCCTGCAGCCCTCCACAGCAACTGCAGGCCTGCATCTAATCACTTCTTCCTCCAATTGAGGCCATGTCAGCTACGCTCCAGTTCATCCTCCATTGGATTTCTGTGCTTTGATGGTTATTTTCTTGACAGATTACACAAGGTCCTCCCTAAAGTTACTAAACCAAACTTCTGCTAACTGTCTAACTGTCCCTAACTCTTAATATTTTAACACAGCTTGACAGAGAGTGAAGGAAAGAAATGTATTTACCTCCTAGAAATGGAAAACAAAGCTGAAACGAGTCCTCCTTACCCTCAAAGGAAGAAAACATAACCTCACCATTTGCTTTCTCTAATCTTCCAGGGAGGCAGTACACTCACACGCTGGCCAGCCAGCACCCTACACAGCTCTAGCACTCGCTGTGTCCTGCCCAGCTGACAGCAGAGAGTCACCAGGACATTGGGGTACTCTGGCGCAGAGGTAATAGGAAATGTGGCAGGGAGAAGGGGCACAAAAGAGGTAAACTCACAGGAAAACAACTTTTGTCAGGACTATGAGCCATTAGCTCTGGTTTTATCTACAGAAAATGAGTTTTATGTGGATTACGTTCTCGTCAGCTAATAATTATTGAGTCCATTGACCACTCTCAGCCTGCTTTGGTGCAGAAGCAGATAACTGTCCTCCTACAAGTCACAGGCAAACAGACATCCAAGTAGAAGAGACAGACCCTGCAATTGACCCTCCTTCAATGACCCAACTCAAAAAGAAAGCCATAACATAGGATCCTTATTTGCCACTCAACAACATTTGCCTAGGAGGCAGTCTTTCTAATTAGTAAAACAGCAGGAAAATCTTCACTGAGTATTCTTCATCAAGCACAAGACATAAATCAACAGAAAAGTCAGCACCATTAATTCTGATGCTCAAAAAATACTTGTTTCACATAATCATAGGACAAGTCAACATTAATACTGGTGATCTAACCCTAACCCTAGTAAACAAACCGAGGATGTTGAGACCCAGCCTAGAACAGCTGTAAAGCAAACCTCCTTCTTACCTCCATTGCATGTGCTACAAGAGGGCCATCTTACAAGTGGAGTTAAAAAATGGATGATGATCTCAGGACAGGGGCAGACCCGGGGGCCCAAGCTCGCTCCTGGTGCTGCTCCACAAGACAGCCCTGGGGACAGACTGATGCCACGCGTTGCTTCTGAACGCCTTTAGCGCATTTGGTCACCATGTCATTTGTTTAAATGAAGGCCAGTGCCAAGCATCACGTCACTCTGGGTGCATGCCCTGGAGTCCACAAACTGTAATCCAACACACCTCATTGCCACTGCACACCCTGACTTCTGTTGCCTTTTTGTATCAGCTAAAAAAAATATTTTTCTTTTGATATTTCAAACCTTCTTATGCTACCCCTGTGGTCAAAGGATTTTTAAGCCCTGTCAATCTAGAATTAATTCTCTTCATGCAGCATAAGTGCCCCTTGTCTCTATTTTGAGAAGACTATATTGTTTGAAATAATTTCCATTTTTTCCAGCATAACATCTCATTTACTTCTTTGCAGCCAGAAGGGACGATTTATAACATGAATCTTAAAAACCAGATCAAAGGAGGAGGTTAAAATGATTGATAATCAGAGGTGTAGGAAATGTATATGTATTGTTTATTTAAAAAACAAAAAAAAAACAGAGTCTCCTCACCAACTCTGATTTATTAACAAATAGCTGACACCCTTTCTTTGGTTTTAGGAGACCATAGAGGACTGATAAGATGCTGTGCACAGGAGATAAGAGACGTTTCCACAGCATATGAAAACCACTCATCTGAGGGGATAATGTCAACAAATTTCACTCACTATCCACTGATACTGTAAAAAGTAGGCAGTTCTACTTGTCTCCTAACAGTGCCATCACTTCTATTTGTGACAGATCCTTCCTTTCCCCTTCTCCTATGCTGCAGCAAAACCTTGGATTCTGACATCGAGTCCAGCAAGCAGCATTAGTCCTTGAGACAGAGTTTGCAAAACATTAATGAAATCAGAATGAGACTGCAGTTTGGCTTGTTGCCCTTGGATAATGGAAGTGAAATTAAAAGTAGAGGGAAGAGAAAGGACTTGCACACAGCTACAAACAGATTGCTGGGTGCATTTTTCAAGAATTAAAGCCTTTTATACGCTATTTACTTCAGGTTTTTCTATTTCAATGAGTCTAGTGATAGTTGATACCAGGAGGAAATAGTATTAAAAGCAACTAAGAAAAACTAACAAGTAAAGCATTCATTTGAAGAATTTTATTTAGTCAGGAAAAAATATTAGGTATGAAGCCCTCTGCCAAGGACGGAAAAATTAGAAGGGGCAAGAGAGTAGAAAGATGTGTAGAAGAAGAAAACAAGGAATAGAATTGTACGCAAGAAAAACAGGAGAGAGAATATCCTGAAATATTCACAAATGCTTTCCCCCAGGAAACAGCATCTATCAATCAGCCCTAGCAATTTACTGCAATGAAATTGGTTATTCATCACTTTTCAGAGGGATGCAATGCTGCTAGCAGTGGCCCACATCCCTGTCAGCACTGATGTTCTTGCTTGGGGTCCCACCTGTCTGGGGACCCAGACTGGCCATTTCAGGAGACCAGGCTTTCTCACAGAGTTATCACTACTCCTGGTTTACCCAAGCGAGAAACATAACTGTCTTTCCCAAATAATTTCTCACCTCTTCTATTCTGGTATTTAAAAGGCACACTGAAACTTCAGACTAAAGACACATGCAGATTTTGATTGCAGCCCTACAAACACACATATTCCCTCCAGTTCTAAATGCAGAGCTAAGAAGTATGATCACCTGTAGGACACCTGGGAAGAACAACACATGATGAAGTCTGGTTTGGAAGGTATTGAGTGAGAACTGGAACCTGAAAAGTTAATGTGAGATAGATACACCTTTCCCTCTCTCCACCGAGCTGAAAGGAGCTGATTTTCAATCTTCTCTAGATATTTTTTTTTTTTTAAGGGCACAGTCCCCACTGCAAATCAATGAGATCTGTATTCCTTAACGAACTGACACATCTGAAAGTTCAATACAAAGAATGTTGCTTAATGTTTTTCTATTCTGCAGGGTTTTATCTCACCATTTCCTCTACAGAATCAAGGGGTTAAAGCAACCAAAGCCAAAAGGTATTAGAGGGAGGAGGATAATAAACTACTGGTCTTGGGAACTAGCAATGACACTGTCCAAAAAACCCAGTCTGTTTGCTTCATTTTGATACGTAGAAATAGTTTTTGAAGTGCCAGTGATATGTCAAAAAGCCATCAGACAAATGCTCTTCCAGCACTGCCCCACCCTGCCAGGCTACTGAAACACTGTACATAAAAACCCTGAGCTGAGACACATGCAGTTTTTGGCAGCAGTGAACAGGTTAAAAGAAGTTTCCCTCCTCCATGAAAGCGATACAGTATGAAACCACCACTACTCTTTCTGCCCTGTGCTGTGATAGATTGTACCTGCTCTGAGCAAGCCAGTGAGTTTAACCCTGTTCTTGCTATGCTAAAATCAATATTAAGATGACCCCACATCTGATACGATGGGAGGCAGTTTTGCTCCCGCGCTATACTAACCCGAGACAATAGGCAAGCACTCAGGTTTGTACCTCGCCCTTTGGCAGCTGCGGCTGAAAGGACTAATTAAATAGCTAGAGCATATGCACACACATCACAAATAACTTTACAGTGACTGCCAAAACAATTTGAAAATCTATGCAAAGCTGCAACAAAACATAGTTGGACAAAATAAATAACAATTATTGTTTAAATAAATAAATAAACAAACAAAAAAACAAACCAAAACCCAAAGAACAGCCCACACCCTGTCTCACATTCATTCCCATATTCTCAAAATCACATTAAAATACAGAGGTGTCCTACCTTTTTGATCTGTGAATAAGCAGATTCCAATCAGTGTGTCACGTCCAAGACTATATACTGGAGTATCTGTTAATATAAAAAAAGGCGGGGGGGGAAATACTGAAAATACTTAATTTTTGCTGAAAACCAGTTTTCAGCTATGAGAAAAGTTTTTTTCCTATTATACAAAGACATAGATGCATAAACATATCCATACACGTATGTGTGTATGAAGGTGTGTTTGCATATAATATACATAATGTATGCATCAAATATATTTCTAAACAAAACACAGAAGTTTATTACCTATACATGGCAATTCATCCAGAGTGTACCGCTACAGAATTTAATCTACAGAAGACTAAATCCAAAAAGCTACAGCATAAAGGTATAACTCTATAAATCCTCAACAAGCAAACAAAGCTGACATTTTTAAAAAGGAAATAATTACCAGCTCATATGCTGCCATACCACAAAAGCCTATCCTTAAATAACTGCTGCATAATCATTCTCCTGGAGTGTTGTTATCCATCGGCTCGCTGCCTATCTCCAGACAGACGCAGTCTGCAAGCCACCAGCTTGCATCTACCATGTGTACGTCAGGAAAAGGAAAACTGCAAATTAGAAGAAGTCCCCGCAGCGGTGAAAAGGAAAAGAGGGTGAGTGGGAGAGGAAGAGGGAGTTCACTGGCCACAGAAATTTCGAGAATGATGACAAACCAGCCGGCTCCGCCATCATCCACTTACAATAGGATGCTGCACCTCGCGGCTGCTGAAGCAGTTTGTCAAGGGGTTGCTGGTATCAAATGCCTGACAGGCATTTTAATTGCATCCAACCAAGTGTGTCCCCAGGAATCGGGCCTTTAATCCTATGAATATCATCAACTGGTTTCTTTTGTGCTGATGCCAAACACACACAGGCACGCACTGCACACAGGCAGCAGCGTACCCGGTTTCCACTGCGATGCCGATCCAAATCCTAAACAGGTTTTACGGATGGTACATGCTGAAAAGGAGGTCTTGAGGGATTTAGCATTTTCTGCATTACAGATTAGGAGGGCAATTCACTCTCCCCCTTTATTTTTCTACCTAGCACTTCCGTTCACATGTTGGAACCAGCTCATCTATGCTGTTATTTGAGCCTTGCATTTGCTTATTCACACTAATGGGAAATAAAAACAAGGAAAATGCAGAAGTGCTGCAGGACTGTAGGGACTAACAGGGACCCTTCAGGACTAATACAACGGAGGAACAGGGCTCACTGCACAGCTCAGCTCGCAAATGAGCGTTGCTGTGAGGGGTCCAGTTTCACTGCCGCTATTCAGCCATTGTGCCTGCCTTGATCTCGTCTCCCTATTCCAAGGCTTTCTCTAGAACAATGCTAATCTGAGTAGGACAAGGAACCTGCGAATTGGGAAATCACCCAGTCTTTTGGGAGGAGACATGGTGGGACTGGGGAGGGGCAGCAGAGAAGGGGTAGAGGAACATGAAGGGGTTTTTTTGGTTTGTGGGTTTGTTGTTTGTTTTGTTTTGGTTTTTTTTTTTTAAAGAGAGTGAGAAAAAGTTGAAAGATGAACTTGTTTGTTTTTGAGCATTCTAAGTTTGTAATGGAACAGCATAAGCAGCAAAGAAGCAGTCAAGAGAAACCAATGAGTCCAACCACACTCTTAAGGGCTGAAGACAAGCTTAAATTTCTCTGCAGTCAGGACACACAAGCCAATTAGATCCACTTTCCAACAGCAAGCGGGTGGTTCTCAGTCCCTGTAACAGCAGAGCCCTTGAGAGGGAAGTATGTCAACAGGAGAAAAAAACATCTCCCTACCACAAAGTTTGGGAGAGGTCCAACAAAGCCCATTTACCTTTGAGAGGGACAAGGGGCTTGCAGGAAGGAGTAACAAATCTCACATGGATTTCCAGGGCTTCTCTCCCAAAATTTTTGGGGTAGAGGGCTGCGAAGCAAACTGATTCCCTTCTGCCTTCCCCCACAATCATGACAAGATGGCTTTTCACACATCCATCAAACTTGGCATCAACCAGAAGTTCCACCCTCACTGCTATAAACAGATCCAAGTGCCTTAAAAGCATCTGTCCTGACCTGACAGTTTTCCCCCCACTCTCTAAATCATCACAGCAGTGAGGAGGACAAGGAAATGGTGGAAGGTAGCCCCTAAAGACAGCCTATATGGGACAAGGGTGATGGTGGAGCAGGTACCGCATGATGGCAAAATGGCCTTCAGAAGGAATGGAAAAAACAAGCAAGAGCAGCACTAGCGCAATTCTTAGACCTTTCCTTGAGAAAGCCTCCCGTGACTCATCGGAAGGGGTGCCTGCTGCTGCCAAACCTCCTACTGCAGAGCTCATCCTCTGCAGAAACCAAGGAAACTCTAATCATGCCCTCATCTTCCTCAGCCCCACCATTTAACAGTTTGTGCTTGTTCACAGTATTGCTACCATCCCTCCCCTCACTTCTACAGCTCCCCTCCACCAGCCACTCTTCCCCCGAAGCAACCAGCTCTGAGAGGTCCCAGAAATACCACCATGGAGTTGGGATGGTGGAAGGGTGGCAAGAAGTCCTGAAAACTGTCCTGTAATTTCTCTCAGATGTTCCAGTTGCACCTCATGCGGTTCACACGGGACTGATACATACTGCCAGGCTGTATCCTACACATTGGAGCCCATGGCTGGATCTTCAGCCAGCCGTCCAAATCGCCTTTGCTCTGCCCATACAAGCACTTCCACAGACCCAATCTGCCAAGAGTCCATGGCAAATGGTTTCATCATAAGAGACTGCAAATAAGAGACAATCTTAATAGTTAAGTTTGTTCTGTCTGCCCTGCAATATGTCTTTTCATATTCCTATAAAAGCATTCCTGACAAGGCGAGAGGCATAGAAGGACACAAGGGTGAAGGGCCTAACCCAGGTAGATGATGGAACACAGAGAACCCACAGCCCTCTCTGAGATTTGATGTTTTCCTGGCTCAGCTAGGAAAGCAGGATCAGCCACAAAGCAAACCCGTCACATAAAATTAATGCATCCCAACACGGTGAAACAGGAACACTTGTGAGCAAAAAGAAAATTCATACATTACTAAGTTGACATGTCAAGGTCCTGGAAAGGTTTAAATTATGAACTCATGATACACAGCATACATTTTCAGCACCGTACCTCTTGAAGAGGAATAAAGACATTTACAGTCTCAATAAAGCAAGTAGTGAGACTCTAACTGAAGCCTGGTCTAAACTCTAAAACATCTTGTCTGTTTAGGTGGGCTTTTCTCTTTAATTCTGACATTCATGCAAGACAGTGTGCTCAGTTTCATTACTATACTGTAGGAGAGCTTAGAAAATCCAGCTGTTTACTAGGTCCCTCTGTGCAAGGTGCTGGGCAAAACAGAAAACAGTTTCTATTATAACAGATTATTTAAAAGACCCAAAACACAAAAAGGGTGTTGTAGTTTAACCCCAGCTGTCAACTCAGCCCCCCACAGCCCCTCCCTCACTCCCCCTCAGTGGGATGGGGAAGAGAATCCAAAGGGTCAAGGTGAGAAAACTCCTGGGTTGAGATAAAGACAGTTGAACGGGTAAAGCAGAAGCTGCGCACACAAGCAGAGCAAAGCAAGGGGTTCACTCCCCACTGCCCAGGGGCAGGCGGGGGCTCAGCCATCCCCAGGGCAGCCGGGCTCCCTCACGGGTAACCGTGACTTGGGCAGGCAAACAGCATCGCTCCGAATGTCCCCCCTTCCTCCTCCCTCCCCCAGCTCTAGATGCTGAGCATGACCCCACAGGGGCTGGGAGATCCCTGGGGTCAGTTGGGGTCAGCTGTCCCGGCTCTGCCCCCCCCAAAAACCTTGTGCCCCCCCCAGCCACTCGCTGCTGGGTTGAGAGGCAGAAAAGGCCTTGGCTGTGCGTAAGCGCTGCTCAGCCACAACTGAAACATCCCTGCTTATCAACAGTGCTTCCAGCACAAATCCTGGCACAAATTCCAGCACAAACCATGGCCCCATACTACCTACTATGAAGAAAATTAACTCTATCCCAGCCAAAATCAGCACAAGGGGGTAGTAGTAGCTTTCTATTCTTTTTCAGGATAATGAAAAAAAGAACAATTAATAGGCTTGGAGTTGCCCAAGGTGACACACAACCTCTGCTACCAAGTCAAGCTGGAAGACCCTCCTAAAACCTCAGCCTAATATCTTTCCACCCAAACCACTGCTGAAATCTTGCAACCAGTCTTTAACAAAGGACTTGGGGGCTGGCTGTTTCCTTTTTAGCAAAGACTGGGTGAACATTTTATGTAATGCCTAAAATAGCATCCAATATCATCAGTGATGTAGATTAAGAGGACTAAGTCTACTGAGCAGAAACTGCATCACTCTGGTAAAAATAGTCCTGGAACAGGGAATTTTCTTTTTATTCGCTATTGTCTCACCACTTACAACAGTGCTGGGGATGGCTGCCTGCTGGAGAGGTTGAGAGGAGTCAGATGCTTCCCCAGACTCTGTAAATATTGCCTCTTCTTCTGCAATAGTAATAAACATAAGACTTTCCTATTTTACCAGCCAGTTGAGCAACAACATTGCTTTTCTTTTTTTTTTCCCTCTTTAAGCAGGGAAAAACAGAATAGAAGGACATTAATTAGTTCTGGAAAAACACATGCAGTATAGCACACTAGATCTTTCACTGGGGCTACACAGTGAGGAAGGCTGAGGCTGGAGTCACTGTCTGTATCTCTATGGTTACTGATAATGGAGAGGATGAAGGGTGGGGAGGAGTTAGGAAAAACTGCAGGCTCAGTTAGCAGCTTCTGTGGCTAACACGGTGCAAAGGATTGCAAGGCAAATTAGAAAGTTTCAGGATGCAGGGTGTCCCTGGTTTTGGTTTTAGTCACCTGCCCAAAGAACCAGTGTACATGAGCTGATTTACCCACCTCACGTAGCCAGCCTCTCCAGAGCCTTTTCAATTGCACCATTTCCTTTACACCAGTGCTGCTCCCAGCTTTGCACCCACAGCAGATTGCAACATCTTTACAGGACTTACCTGTCCTTCCCCCCAGCCTACCGATAAAGCAGGCCTGTACTGGTGATACTGTCCTCACCCAGCATCCACGCAAAGGCATCCCTTCAAGCCCAGTATCATGGCCAGCTACCCTGAACCCACCAGTTAATATAACCCACCAGCTGAAACAACATGGGCTTCTGCACAACATAGTTACACAAACGAGCCTTCAAAACCCAGGCAAATGATGTCCTTTCCTTCCCCTGTCTCATCTTATTTGTTTTAAACCTGTCAGACAGATATTTACAGACATGATCTCTCTTTTGTGAATCCAAGCTGACTCTCCTCAACTAAATAATAGATATGAGGAATACCTAGAAAGGGATATCCTATTTCAATTTCGCTCTGTGCCAGCATGTCACTGAAATCAAGATGAATAGGATATTCAAATCATCCCTGGCCTGCTTTTCAGAACAAAGTCTGCACAGAACTCTTCGAAGATACCAGATGGACATATTCTTGGGTTTTCTTAGGAAATCCTTAGTTTCTAGCTTAGAGACCAGTGAGAACAAAAGAATAAGAAAGAAAAACTCATACAAGGTGTTTGTTAGTCCCCAGACCTTGTATGTATATGTGGTATAGTTACTAGTAACAGCTGCAAGGCAAGCTTTTGTATAACCCCATAATAACCCATTGCCTCTGCCCTGGGTACTGCACACAGTGGGCAACAGCCCAGTCTCACCACTTGTTCAGCCTAATGAGTGAGTAGTCACACCCCAAATTTTGACATGGCAGAAGCAAACCTCCGTCTCAGAGAACCACTGAAACATCACTAAACTCATCTGATGTGCTGCCATTGGCACAGCCTGCAAGTGCCTTGTCACCAACACATTGGGCACAGTGAGTCCCCCACTGCCCCTGGAAGACAATTTCAATTTTCAGTTGTTTCCTTGAGCCTGTAATATCAGAAATGATTGACAGCACCAACACTCCTGCAGAAAGCAACAAGACAGACCTGTGCAGTCAACACTGCATTATTAGGAGGCTCAAAGATGATATGAGCTAACACAAAGCTCCTCTCTGACAGTCCTGAGCCACTGGAGCATCTACAATAGATTCATTACTGTTTTAAACATGTAGGTGAAAAAGTTGGGTTTATTCTTTTCCATTTTATTTTGTCTTTACTTCCACTTTCTGCAGGGAGCTAAACTGCATAGTTTTGCATTACCTCATAAAGTAGTAGCTGTAGTGTAATAGCCACAACAAGCTAAGGTCATAACAGAAGGCAAGTTTTCAGGGAATAGTATTTGCTCTTATCAGAGCAGTGCTGGTGCACACAGCAGTCAAAACATAAATGATGATGGAGGCAACTCCCGCAGCCACCACAAGCGCTGAGTCCTGTGAGGGACTCAGGATTCATGACTACCCCTGAGATAAATGGGAAGATGAGGTTTTGTCAGTCTTTCAGAAACAGAGCTTTTTCTGAGTGAAAATTAAGAGTTAAGGATGTCAAAAAAAGTCAAAGATAGACTGATGTAATTAAAAACAATACTTGTGGTGTGGTCTTGGCTGTTACAAAGTAATCAACTGCTTTTTGTAATTCCAGTTCTCAGAATCCCCCTTGCCACCACCACCTGGATCATTGCTCCAAAGACCCCAGCTCTCTTCCAAATGCTTATTCATTCTCCCTCCTCCTGTTCCATTTGTTTCCCACTCCTCGCCTTTTGCTTCCATCACTGCCCTCTCTTCTTCATGCATCCTTCCTTTACCCCCTTCTTTGTGATACCGTCCCCTAACAACCCTTGCCTCTCCCCCAACAGGTAAAGGACACAGAAAAGACAAAAGCCCGAACAGCATGTGCTGCATGACATCTGTTGAGCACTGCATTACTTATCCTGCTTGCCTGTGTTAGTCCTTCCTCCACTGCTTCATCCTGTCTTTAGGGGCAATTTTGCCCTTCACTCTCTGCTTGCAGAGGAAAGGAAAGCAATTGCCCAACCCACTCACATAAATTCCTGCTTCAGAGAGATGATTAAACCAGGCTCCTTAAGCCGCAGGATCCAAACCAACCAGTTAATGATGAAAACCAAGGTCAACTTTCCCGTTACCCCTCTGCCTAGACCAAGACACGCTCCTGAGAGCATGCAATGGTTTGTACCACCCAGTTCAATCCCAGCCTCAGCCACAGATGCTCCAGTAGCCCCGGAGTACACACAGCCCTTGTCCCAGTGGGTGTCCATGTGAAAGCCTGTCATATCATGTGGATCTTAGAGACACACTGAGTGTTTCTCCCTCCTATTACACGGCTTATGACTAAGAAAATAATGCAGATACAAATCCTATCACTTCTTCTCACCTCTTCTCTCTCCTGGCCTATCAGTGGGGTGATGAATCAAGACAAAAACTTGCTTAGAGTAAAATATCATATCTACCGTGACAGAATTTATTCAAATGTCAGTTGGTACTTTGATTAACCATGTAACGTAATGTTTTTCAATTAACTGTCATTTCACACTTCATAACAGAAGCTTTAGTTATTTTTCTGTATTAAATTTATAAAGAAAATATTTTAAGTTCATTAATCATTTGTTGAACCAGATTTTGCATGACATACAATTAAATTATAAACTCTGAGCTGGCATGGCCTTAAACATGTATAAAGCAATAGTTGCAACGTAAAATACATAAATTTATATGTTTGGTCTAATCATAGGTTTTGGGCAGTATTTCCATTTAAAACCCATTTATATTTAGGACAATATGTAAGCAAATGTTTAAATTCTGCTTCAGTCAGTGGGACATTGGCACTTAGTAAAATGCAGTATAGAAAAACAGAGGTTTTCATGAAATGGGGCTGTACCTGTGTTCCCTTTCAGAGAAAAGGTATTTGCTCCTTCATTTTCATAAGCCAACTTAAAGATCAATCTTTTTTTCAGAGATATCTTCCCTAGCAGCTAAGTACTGCCTTCCTAAAAGCTGCCAGCTAGTTATTTTCTCCCATGTCCACACCTTCCTTCAAGAAATTTTTAAAAAATTGGTTCGTCCTAATAACTCACTGCCTTTCCTCGACAGCAAAACCAACCAGACAGGCAATAGAAATTGCAGTAACGTGTAGAAACATGGAGCAGAAATGGTTTGAACAGCTTCTCATTTAGCAGCGCTTAATGTAAGGCAGGCAGTCAGGCAGAAACCCATGGAAGTGCTACCAGCAGCTGAGCTGCACCGAGGGGAAGAAGCTCTGTCCTCACTACAGAGGAGAGACAAAAGCTGTCTTATGAGAACAGTGGTAACTAGTCAGCCTGATCCACATGGGCACAGATGTGACACTGTGCCAGCATGATGCAACAGCTTATTCCCTCTTCGTATGGGCATCCAGGTCCTTCGCATGGAGATGAGCCTGCCCAAAAGCTGTCCTTCACAGACTGCAGATTTCCAGTAAAACCAACCATAATTAATAGCCACTTTGACCTCTGAGACAAAGCCCAGCTAAAACCACCAGAAGCCCTTCCTTGACTGCAGTGCGCTTGGATCAGAACTTGCATTTCATGCACACTCTTGGAGCACTTCAGATAAAGGCAAGGAAGGCTGGCAGTGTGAGCACTGCACACTACTGATACCCCTCTTTGCAGAGGACTCTGTTGCAACAGGCTTCTTAATGGATTTTGGCTGTTGCATTTACTGTGAAATGAACATAGCAGATACTGCAGGCTAATTCATTAGCTACTTGTGATTGATTCTTGTTTTCATCACCATAAAAGCAGATTTCCTGTGGTTAACATAATGATCCTGATTCCCTCTGCTTACACACATTTAAGTCAGTCACAGCTCCACCGAGTCCACAGTAGTTGCTACATGAAGACTAAAATGGTTTTAACGACTGGAGACTTGGATTGGGTAACTTAAACATAGGTTTTATTCACCCTGGTCTCACAGGGCTGTCCAAAATGATTTTTAAGCTCTTAGTACATGAGAATTACTTCCCTCATCTCTACCAGGTAGTTGCCTCAGGGGTGAAGAGCAGCATCTGTTTAACAGCACTCTGTTATGCTGCCCATGAGCTCAGGGTACAAAGCAAAGAGTGCCACATCCAATCACCATCACCAGGGAGAGTTTTGGGAGGTGTAATGTGATTATAGTCAAATCGGCTTTATCAAACTGGGATGGAGAACAAGAAAGTCATTAGGCAAAATGGAATTCTGGATAAATGAAGGACCTTGGAACTTATCTGATATACCTCAAGGGGTGTGACCTTCTTTTAGATGAAGTAGTACTTTGATCAATGGCATTTTACATGACAGGCCCAAACAGCAGCACTGCCAGTAAGACAGGGAACTTCTGCTGCTGTCTCAACAACTGCCCCGAGAATTCTTGTTACTGTGCACCATCCAGACACTGGTTTACATTGTATTCAAAGGATGGTACCCTTCAGCAGAGGAGCAATCCCATAGCAACACTAGGGCTCCGATGAAAATACGATCTGGAACTAAAAATGGAGAATGCAGAGGTATGAGCAAAGAGAAATAGCTGGTCTCGGCTCCTCTAATTTGGAAGATTCCCATTCAGATTGGCAGGCAACAGAAGAATGCATGGACAGCTCAAAAGGTAAGGGTTTATGCTCTGTACTAGGCTCCTGAGATACACAGAACCATAAAGGAAAAACAGAAATAAGGGAGTTTAGCAGCTTTAACAACAAACTCTACCAGTATAGAGGAAGAATATACTAAGCTTTTTAAGAGCCTGAATACGCAAATAAAAATCATACAAAAACCAGAGACAAACGTCATGTAACTAAGGGACAGCAAAAGCACAGGAATATAATCAGAAAAGCTAAGGAACAAAATGAATTACAATTAGAAAGGAACATAAAAGGCAATCAAAAAAAGATTCAATACAATCTGAAAAGCAGATAGGGCAAGTCACGGTTCAGCAGAGAGGCACAGCAAAGATGATGCACAGAAGGGTACGATTCAACGTATTTAACATTTGCCTTAATTTTCACAAGTAAGAGCAACAGTGAGTAAATAATGCATGCAGTTAATTTTAAAAATAATCAGAACCTTGGGTCAGAATAGGAAAAAGCATCTTAAAAAAATACTTAAAACAAGATAGGTGCAGCTCAGAAAATTTTGTGAATCCTCCCTGACTCAAGAAGAGTATTTAAGGTTCCAGAAGAGATCCCAGAGAAGATCAAACATCTTGCTCTCTCCTGAAATGAAGCCGTAGGAAATTACAAACCAGTCAGTTAAACCTCATCCTCGCAAAGATTTTGGAAAAAATACACAAACGAGTAGTTTACAAGCACCTACAGGACAAGAGCATGACTAAAAAATTACTTCTGGCAGTGTGAGTTTGTCAATAACAAATCCCAACAGACTAATCCCATTCCCTGATTTTGCATTTATAAAATATGGGTTTGACCCCAAGTTGGGATGAGCTCGTCACACTTAGGAATGCATCTTCAAAAACTAAGATAATTGCAGTGTACTGCAGAGCACCTCCCAAATCTAAAAGTAGGAAATCAAGAAGGAAAAAGACTGAACAGCATCCCGAGAGGTAAGGCCTCAAACACTGAACTAGACAATTCGGGAGCAAGTAGCTAGGCAGTAGCTTGGCAGGAAAAGGCTTACTCTAGGCAAAAAAAGACAAATCACAGTTTTATTTATCCTAATGGGGATGCTGTCCCTAAAACACTGGGATAATTATTCCGATTCCTTTGTTGGTGGTGATGTCTCAGCTGGAGGAGTGCCAATATTTGGGGTTTGCACAGTAAGAAAGATATCGGCAAACTGGGGAGAGTCCAGATATAAGCAAAAGGAAGAGTTTGGGAAAACAGTCTTCTAATCTTTCCTTGTAAAGCACATCTTTTCAGATAGGTTTCTCTAAAGTATAGAAAACTAAACAGTAATAAAAAACCTTTCAAAGTATATAATTTGTGAAGATAAAGAAAGCAAGGAATTACATTCTAAATCAAAGGGGGGAGGGATAAAAGAAATTCACTGGGCTAGTTAAAAGCAAATATGATTTTTTGGTATGGTATTTAAAAAAACCCATGCCACTGAGGAAGGTCAAGCAATTTATTTATGTATCTATTTTCATAAAAAGAGCACCAAGGACAGTGCCTAGACATGCTGGCATCCTCCTCAGTGAATGAGGATCCTGTTGTCCTACCCTAAAGGTGCCTGGTTTCTATAACCATGCAACTGCACATAGACTGGGCAACTGGTGCAGCCCCCAGCAAAACCAAACCAAACCACAAACCTGGGCCACAGAACAGACTTATAGTGCCTTCTCTCCATCCTTCAGTGGGCTTCCTGAGAAGCCAAATCAGGATCACCACTCCAGAGCATAGCACTCCACCACCACTGCTTGCCCCACACCTTTCTAATCTGGGCCAGCCATGGTGCTGAGGACCTCAGCCTCAGCCCAAATCTGCTGCTAGGGTTTAGAGAGCCCCAAAGCCTGCAGCTCTGGGGACACTGGGGCTGGAAAAGGCATGCCAAGGGGAGCACGGCACTGCACCAACATTGTTCCCACTACATTAACATGGTCTCTCAGCGGACAAGGCAGGTGTGACAAGCCCTGCAGCTCTTCCACGTGAATCCCACCTACTGCTCCCCTCTTTGCTGCTGGAGCACCTCAGTGGAGTGGGGAGGGCACCAAGGCTGGCCCATGTCTCCCCACAGCACTACTGAGATCATAAATTAGGCTCTGGGAACAAACAGGTATACTGGCTCTGTGATCTGCCATCCCCCAGGTTTCCAGTTCGTCCACAAAGTGGGACTGGTTCAGATGAAGGAGTTTGTCCATTTGTTAACACCAAAGTAGAGTCTGAAGGACACAGATGCTCTAGCATTTGCAAGAAGGCTCTCTACCTCTTTTTAAAAGGGTTCAGAATCAAAATCAGTCTTTGGGGTGTGACAGCTCTTATATTTGAGCAAAAAACCCAAGCAATGATGCGGAACCTGGAAGTGAAAAACCAGGAGAGCAACACTATTAAAAAAGACCGCAGAAGGAACGGAGAGGACAGAATAAATAGAATAACTAATACACATTTGCTCCAAGGTTCTCTCCGCACCAATTGGCAAAAAGAATACAACTGAATCATTAATAATTGAAGGAACTTGAAGACAAAGGCATTTTCAGCCAACATTAGATAAAGGGATGAAAGAGGGCTGTAATGAGAATTCTGACGATGGTATCATTGAGGGGGGTGGGGCTGGGAAGGAGGGAGTTATATTTAAAAGAAATGGTTCCTTTGTAAAATAAGAGCAAGCATTCTCATTACTAATGCATACAGACACATCTGAAAGACCTTATTCAGCTGATGGTGTCACTGAACACCCTTTTGGTTACAAGCTCTCCACTAACAATATTAAACAAGGATAGGAGACTGCTGTAGTAAAATATAAAGTGTCACTTGTTTATATTTTTTAGCCTCATAAATCATTAAAGAGTGAATATTAACATGCATCCAGCTTTCTGAGCTTTTCCTAACTCTAATGATTCTCTGCACATAGTTGATGAGAGCTTGAGCTTTCATTGCTTTTGGAAGTTGGCCCTGCAGACCAAGTCAGGTCCAACATTACTAGCAATAAACACTTGGTATCCCTCCTTAAGAGCCAAATCTTGGATGGAGGAATTTCCACCGATACCTTTCAAAGGCCATCAGCAGTGGAGTCAGGCACACACACATCTGCCTTGGGTTCCAAGCCTTAACTTTTGCACAAGACAGTTTCTGAGCCACCAAACTGTGCAAAGAAACAAAGGGCACATTAATTTTACTGGCTCACTGCCGTATTTTCGAGGAAAGATATTAATGAAAACTCAGTAAGACCGAAATGCATTGTCTTCATCATAAAGAATAAAAAAACTACAATTTCAAAAACAGGACAGAAAAGACCAGTTTAGATACATTTCCTACGAGGAGGGAAGGGGGGGAAACAAACAAACAAACAAAACCCAGGAAATAACCCACAAATCTGCATCATCTGCAGCAAGGACTACTAGCAATCTGTCACGAACCAAGAACTCACAGTCAGGGTAACCAACTACAAATTAAACATTGATACAATCACCCAAAAAGCTATTATTGCAAACCTTTCCAAGCCCCAGGAATATGGTAGTGCAAACCACAAAAGGCATTTTCAGAATTACACTATAACATCATCACTCACCACAGCTGAGTTGATGGGAAACAACCAATCCACTACTATGCAAGAAATGAAAACAGAAAATGCAATAGGGCACCACAACATAGCACAACCTGTCCACAGCCCCACCTGAACAAAAGCCATAACCAGAAGGAGGGTGGCCCTCTTGCAACTGTCACATTCAGAGAACTTCTTCCCAACACCACATCAACACGGCATTTTCTGGTCTGCCAGCTTTGCTCAAGTCACCTTCTGCTGTCCTCTGAACATCCCCGCTGCAATCAGCAGGACGTCTGGAGCTGTAGCAGTCATTTGACCCACATAAACATGTCAGGACAGACCCTACAGAGCCTGTCCTTCACTGTACTCTGCAGGTATACGCATGGAGCCACAGAAGCGGAATGGACAGAATCCAGTTTATGAGGACAGTGGGGAGGTTTCTTCTTCTTTTCGCTGCTAGGGATCTCTAACATGTAGACTCACCTCTGCAACTCCTGGCTTTTGGGCATTATATTTTCTTGATTCTCCCTGGGATAACCTCTCTTTACAGATCTTGCTGCAAGCTGGGAAACACTTAGCCTGTTGTGCCACAGCTCAGCAGCATTTCAGTGAGCAGAGAGGGATGTGGAGGGGCCAATCACCCCACCCACCTCAGTACAGCAAGTCTCCCTCAAAGACACACACCTCCCACAACTGAGCATTGACTTTAGCTCAGATTAGAAATCGAATCCAAAGACAACTCAAGTGTGTTAAACTTGGGATCCACCTCACTTAACAGCCCTTACTCATAGGACTTGCAAATTGCCTAATACTTTGTACTGCCTTCATTAATCATTTTTGCTTTCCAGTCAGTGCAAACCAAAAAACTCAGAACTTGGACAACTGGCAACATCATCTTTCAACATTTCATTGCTTGCACTCAGATATAAATCTTCTGCCTGGCTGAGCTTTTACAGGACAAGAGATTAGTGGAAAAGGAATGGGTTTTCATGATAGGATTTATTCTCTATTCACTGCATATGTGAGGTTTTTAAGGGACAAATATCAGCCTGGGTGTTCATTTGGAAACTACCAATCCTCTCTTCAACTTAATTTCTTATTCTTTCCTATTCAGAGACAAAATTTTGAAAATCAGAGAAAGAAATATTTATTGCACTTCTTAATAAAGAGAAACCATGAAAAGACATTAATAAATCATGAGCAGCTTTACTAATAAAAAAAATATAGGGCCATAACAAAATAACCAGCTTTCACACATAAAAGAACAGCATGAGAACAAAACACAAGAAACCTACACCTGCCGCAGAGCGTTGCAGGTCAAGAGTCAGGAAATTCACATCTGGTAAGGCTGCCTGAGCCTTTGTCAACTTGTGATATTTCTCTAGGATATTTTGATTCTCTGCTACCAAATGTCTGTTAAGGCCATCAGAGGACTGGGAGCTCTAGAAAAATTCAGGCTAAGTGTTTCTCAAGCAGCATCCACTGGTTACACCTGCGTGTTAGAAATCATCTGAGCTGTAACCACTGCAATGCTAGGAAACGCTTTTCTTCAAGCCTTTTTTGTTCCCCCAGCAGATTGTATTTGCTGATCCTTCTTGCTGGATTTAGGCCACTTCCAGTTGCTGACCTCCGTTAGTCCATCAGGAGGGGGCCCTAATAAAACCAGCTTTCTCAAAAAGGATTTTCTTTGTGCCACCGTTCCCCACTCCTACATTCACAGATCTCTTCTTTGTTCTCTTCTTCATCTGCTCCTGAGGGCAGAGTTCAACACTACAGAAGCAAGTCATGTAACGAGCATATGCCAGTGAAAAACTCTGGTAGGACAAAAAGGGGTTTTTTTCCTTACACCTTTTGGAGAGACTTGGGAGTATCTTCTCAATAAAAAGACACCTCTACACATGCCTCATGTACTGACTGTCAAACAGACCAGCTGATTGCCATCTCCCACTTTTACCAAATTCCAAAATATTCTGGCACTCCAGACTTTAGCAGGATCTATCAACCATTAAACACAGTTAAAAGCTGTGAATACTTAGAAATATTCAAAACTTTTTTTTTTTTTTTTTTTTTTTTTTTAAACAAATGCATGACCTTATCTTCTGATTTCTGCTTCCTGGGGGTCACACCTGATGGTGGGGAAAAAAAACAAGGGCAGCTCTGCCCCCCGAACCTCCCAAAGCTTTCAGGCTAAGAAAACATTGAAAGATTTATGATAACTCTGAAATGTTTCTGTGGTATAAATATAGGATCATATATAAATAAATCTAAAATTATAAAAATGTGGAATACACACATTACCAGCACTCTATTTCTTCCATCTTTTTCCCCACATTCTTCAACATATTTGCTGTAATATTTACAATTCTTTCTGACTCTTTGGCTTTCATCCATCTCTTTCCCCTTTCCGCTGTTTCTTCGCATCTCTGTGTTCTCTTCCACTCAATTTCCCATCTTTCTCCATTGTCCATGTCCTCAAGGTGTGCATCAGCTCTGCCATGGAACTTTGCTCACTTTCGCTGCTGTGGGCTGTGCCTGCCCTCCGCCCAGACTACCATCGAAGCCCTGAAATCTCCCAAGAACTGGGCTTCCACAGCCACATGACACTCCCCCCTCATGCAGCTGATCCTTGAGCACATGCTTAAATGCACATCCCCAGCCAGGTCATTCTGCACATGACAAATGCTCATTCCCCACCATGTCCCAAACCCAGAGTGTCCCTGGTGCATCCCTCACTGTACTCCTCCACCCTCTGGCTCTCATTCCCCCTTGTATCCTGCCCCACCTCATCCTAATCAGACCAAGTCCTACATAATCATCTCACAGTGGTGTCAAGAGACCCAAATAATTACTGCTTTTCAATGCATGCCTCAATCCTCAAGTGAAAGCTGTTTAGTACATGTGCTGGACCTGGTTGTCTAACTGCTTTCAAAAATTAAATGAGCACACCATTGGGGCAAGCAAAACGGGGTAGTCTTTTCTCTCCACTTTCCCCACCTAAGCTTAAAGCCTTTTTCTTTGTCTCTTTCCATCCCCTTGAACAAGGGAGAAACCAAGCGTAGGAGTCTTCTCTATATAAAGCTATATTTTATTAATAATTACACACGTATGCTTTGGTTCAGATTGACTCCAACATAGAAATAATTGAATACTGTTTGCTTTTGTTGTGTCTTGGTAGAAATGATTTTACACTTCAGTAACTTGAAAAACAAGTCACTGTGACCAGTAAATGCCTTCTACCCTGCAAGATGCAATCTGATGAGCAGAAGGCAGAGTGCAAAAGGCAGGTATCACTTGAAGATAAAAATCTCCTGACAGCATGCCCCTAGTATCCATGCACTGAGCAGGTGCTTGCCATCTGATAGAAAACTCAGAGAACAAGATAAACTAAAAGGCTTAAGGCTTTTTTTGCTATCTCATTTTATTTTTATTCAACTACCACTCCACATGTTGCTATTTAACTTCTGTGGCTCAGGGTTTTGCCCCTTTGAAAGACCAAAAGACTCTCTCATCCTGAATTAATCTTTCATTCCTGAAAAGCACTGGACTGAATCTCCTTATTTCCCCCTGGGTACACCAAGGGTAGTGACAGCTGATCCTTGCCTGCAATGCCCAGTCAATTATTATTATTTTCCTTCTGAAGCCCACAAAGACTCTTCAGGAGTGAAAGTACTCTCAGTGCGAGGGCACTGCACAAACACCTTCTAAGAAATGAATGTATGAGATGAGCTAATGGGCGAGAGGAGGAAAGAGGCTGTAAGAGGCAAAGTAGCTCACTGGAACCAGAGGCAAGAGCCCAGTCCAACTCCTGCATCTCTGCCTGAGTTCCAGAAACTGGGTGAGAAACAATTTCCTGCAATCCAGCTTTTTCCCCATGTTTGACCTTCCTTACCAAGGAAGGGCACAAGATTATTGTATTGTTTACATTTTAACTACACTGCAGCAGCTTGAGGCCTCAGCCCCAAACCAGCCCCAGAGTACTAGGTACTGCATCCACTTGCACCAAGCTTATCGGCTGCACAGCAAACAAACAATGATGTAGATTCAGATGAACAACACCTGTCAGCTGCAGGATGAGGCGTGTCTCAGCTGGGACCTGCTGATGCACTTTTAGCTGGCACTGCATGACACAGGAATCCTCTGAGGACAGCACAGTGGTTTGGCTGCCACAAGATGCTTCCTTGCACCTTCCAATCCATGTGGAAGAGAAGCAGGAAAGAAAGCAAAGAGTATGCAGCTTTAAAATTGGCAGCAAGTGCTGTACGGACTGGGAATAGGACTAACACACACACAGAAAAAAAACACCCAATGAAAATCTCTGTAAGCAAGGAGCAGTCAGGTCCAAATCACTTACAGTTCATGCGGACCTTGGCCAAACAAACCTAATGTCTTTACCACTCTCTCTTAGTGAAAGACAGCCAGGTCCTTTTAAGCTCTTAAACACTGAAGACTAACCCACAGAATTCTTTAAGATCAGAAAAATAGAAAAAATGGATTTTAAAAAAATAGTAATTCTGTCTTACCTGAAGATTCGGAGAAATGACACTGCAATAAGTGAAGCCCAACCCTACAATAATGTCCTGCTGAAAGCCTGGCTGCTCTCAGGGAAGAGCTGCTCTGAGCAAAGCCTGACCTTAGGGACCACAGTTTGGGAAGAGAGGGGAGGGCCCCTCCAGGCAAACCTCTCCTGGGTGAACTCCTAGCAGCAGCAGGGGCTCCAACTGAAAGCCCCAGCATTCGCCAACAAGGAGTAGATGGCACAGAGCAAAGCCCAGGCTGACAAACAGCCTTATTCATTTGCTTGCTGTTTATTATGTATAAGCACGGCGCCATCTGCTTTACTATATCCTTCAAAAGGCTGTAGCAGTGAGGAGGAAGGCAGCCTGTTTCCAATCCTCCTGCTGTGGAGCACAGGCAAGGCAGGCTGCTCCATGCAGAGGGAAGGCTGCCCCTTCCCCAAGGGCACCCTCGCTGAAGGGGCCAGGGTGCAGGGCAGGCGGGAGGGGACAGAGCCAGGGGAACGAGACCAGAAAATGGCTGAGAAAAGCAGAGCACTCATCTCATGAGGCTGGGTGACTTGAGGTCCCATCGCAGGCTGAGCAAGGGGGAGCGGGGAGACTGCAGTCAGGAGGGAAGTGGGATTTCACCCGTGCTCAGGAGAACGCATGTTAGCCTGGCTGTGACCTGAGCAGAGCCCAAGCTGGATGGTGCTTACCGACACGCGGCCCTCAGCAGCCTTGGCAAGCAGAGGGAACCCACAGTCCTACAACTTTGCAGGACACAAAATCGCTGCTTCCAAGGCCAATTCTTCTTCTAAAAGGGTCGTTCCCCGGACTGAGGGAAACTACCCTAGTGTGAAAGCACTAAGTAGGATTGGGGCCCAAGTCCCTGAAGAAGTTTGTTTACTGATTTCAGAGCTGGGTGGTCTCAAACAAGGAGACACAACAAACTTAAAAAGGGCGCCTTGAAGTTGTCACAAAATGCAATGAAGCTGGAAGCTATGGGACTGTTCACTGAACACATGCACATCTCACGCGGTTTTGGGGATCCCAGTATTAGATCAATCACTCATCCCATCCCACCACTGGTAACTGCCATCCTCTTCCCCATACTCTCCCAGTCTGAGTGGTTGGTAAATCCTCAGTGCAGCTCTTGTGGAATCAAGTGCTAGAGAATTTCACATATATATATATATATATATGTATGTATACACACACACACACACACACACACACACACCCCCCACATAACTGTGAAACACCCCATCTGCTCACGTTACAACACTTGAAATGCATGCAATTAACTGAACTGAAATGGCATAAGGATCTGGATCAGTCAGTGTCTTTTTCCCTGACTCCCACTATATCCACCTTCCTCTCACCCTAACATATGGAATGCCATATGAATTACTGAATGGATCATGCTAAAACTGGAGCCTGTAAAATCTATTTTTAATACAGATTACAGGGGGATATTGTCAGTCCATGGTGCAGCATTGTTTGCCTTACAAGCTTGGTCTGTCACTACTTCTGTCAAGTCCCACTTCCAGCACTGACAACTAATCTCCAAACTCTTTATTAATTTTCCTCGGTGCTCTGAAATAAAACTCAGTTTTCTTCCAAGTTCCTTAGTGGCAACTTTGCAGGAATAGCAGGTCAGGCAAGAGTTAGTGTACTGCAGTTTTTCCAGCCTGCTGCTACCTTTCTGAAGTAGCCATCAGATGCCTAAGATGCCTATTTTTCACTCTCAAAGCTACCAAGGTATTTGCTAATCAAACATGTATGGCTGTTAACCGGAGCTTTCATGAAACACCATCGAGACACACATAAATCATGTGTTGCCCCAAGAAACAGGTATCAAAGAGTCTACATATGTTTTTATCCTCTGGTACAAACCGGGAGGGTACAGCTTTTTCACCCCCTCACAGAAAGCCTCTCCACCCTAAGGAGCCACAACAACACAGTCAGAGTCTTGCAAGGAGAAATACTTGGAGCAACCTAGCTTGTTTATATGCTGATAATTAAATCCTGATGAAAAACTAGGGAGACTCATAGTAGAGATCCATCAGCAAACAGACATAAAAATTAAAAAATCTCTTTACAAGGCCACAGCAAGCTCTACTAGGCATTTTAAAGCCAAGGCAGGTCAGGTTGGACAGGTTATTATTAGCTCTGAGCAGCCCATACATCAGTGTTAGCATACATTACCTGAAACTGCAATGGTTATCAAGAACTGCATTTTCTCCTACCCTTGAAAAATCAATTAAACCATTAACAATCTCATCTTTACAGCCAAATGCACTATCAGCAATGCAGACTCAATCCAAAATCAATGTCAGATAAAAGGCTTCAGGTGAGGTCATAGAGAATTAGAGGGAACACGTGCCAAAAGAGAGTGATTTCTAGACAGTATCTCCTTTCTTTTTACGCTATACAGACTCAGCAGAATCAGGCTCCACTGGAAGTACTTTCTTCCACAACATATTTAACAATTCTAAGAAAACCAACTCACATAAATACATACATAGAAGACCATGTGGATGCACAGTTTCTGATTCCAGAAATGATGCTCATGTTTGCATATTAAATTTTCCTGAGGAAATGCAGGTGCTGCCTAGGCAAAATGGGAGGCTGAGACCAATCCAGCATTTCCAGCTCTGGCTGGAGACGAACAAGCCAGTTGGTTCACAGAGTTCCCAGCAGTTAAGGAAGGGAAGCTGGGAGCACTGAAGCAGCTTTAAAAGTGTTTAACAAAGCAGAAACTGGAACTGATGTGTCATAAAACACTATCAATTACCATGAAACTGTTACTTCATTTTAACGTATCACAAATCTAAGCCTGCCTCTTCAGGGTACCACCATTTCATACACAGAGGCAGCTTAGAGCCTCACACTTAAAATATTTTCACGTATTTCCTTTTCCCTCAATAAAAAAGAAATTCCCAGTCATTCCTTCCTGATTACTCTCTGCAAGACTCAAACTTCAGACACACTCTCACGCCTTTCCCTGTGACACTGAAATTTGTTGGCAAGGCTGTGCCTTCTTGGTGCGTATCTGTAGCAGACCAGACTTTCACCTTCTACATACTCTCTCCCCTCCACCACTCTGTACTATAGACAAGTTATTTCACTTTCCCTGATGTAACCACAGATCAAGAGATTTGAAGCATTTTAAAGCACGGCTAGTATCTGACATGGATTAGGCACCCACATAAAGGAATAGAGAGACCTTGCACTCCCACCAAAGTTGCCTTCTCATTTGACCAGCATATATAAAGCAGGTTTCCACTCCTCCTTTTCCACAGGAAAGTAGGGAAGAAAAGGGGGGCACCTATCTCTTGCAGTCAGTGTGGCCAAACTCAAGTGGGAAGGAGGCCCAAGCTGAGAGACAACCACCATGAAAGCCACCAAGAAATTAAACCCTCAAGAAGCAGTAGGGCTCAGGAGAAGCAGTGTGCCTGTGATGGAGCCCAAGCAGAGCAACACCCTGGCCTCTGCCCTCACTCAGAGTGGTGCCTCGCATCACAGCCGAGCCCTTGGTCTGGTGGGCTGAAGCTCCCCCAGCCCGTATGTTCCTCTGGCTCACAGAGCATGACATGCTATGCCTGTGCTTTGGCAGGGGGAGGAGGGGGAGGAAGAAGGGGGCAAATTAATTCAGAAGCTCTTGGCAGGCATGAGTAACAAAATAAAGGCAAAAGTTATGTAGAGCAGGCCTGTGCTGCCAAATGAAGTCAGAAGTGGCTTAGTTCAGATTTGAGTCTTTATTTTTACTATTATTGTTGTTATTATTATTAGCATTTGGCAAAAGGAGCCAGGAAATACCTTGCTGGTGATGTCTGCTTCTCTCAGCACGAGGCAGTTTGGAATGCTGAATGGCTTACCCTGAAAAAGGGAGAATTATGCTATTTCTGAGCCCCCGACTTCTGCTGCCATTTATTTAAGCAGCACTGCAACAATTTTTTGTTTTGTTTTGTTTTATAAGAAGTTATTACACGATGAGAACAAATCTTCCCAAGAATGTTCACTTTTCTTCTCTGTTAACTGGGCATGGTCTCAGGGAGAAGGGGAAATTTCCAAACATACGTGCTGATGAAAGTTCAGTTCAATCTAATAGGAAAAAGCTTCTGTTCACTTAAAAGCCCTATAAAGAAAAGAAACCTGAAAGAATCCTGTTTTTCAGATATGTAAACACAAAACCAGAATTCACTGGTTCATCTGAAAAGTGAAATACATGGCCCCACTGCAGGATATAACTAACTTCCAGTCAAGCCAACATGAATGTCTTGCTCCATGCAGCAGCGGAATGTATGGTCTAACAGGGCATCAAATTTTGAAGGAACCTATTTTTAACTTCTGGGCAAGGGAGAAGTTTAAGCTTCAGGAGGTTGAAAAATTATGTATGTTACTTACAGAAAAAGGCCCAGTTTAGCAATACATAGAGCATTAAATTCATAGAACACTAAGCAAGCCACCTACAAACCTCTTGCTTGAAGTGAAAGCCAAAAATACAGCTCTTCTCTGACAGAATATACCCCTCCATCTGTTTGTTTGCTGCTTCAGGTCAGATTAAATACTGCAGCTTCCTAGAAAGCTAAGTAAACTTTACCTAAAGGCACCCTCAAAACACTGACATGTGACTCTGGCTGGCTTTCTTCCTTTTTTCCAGAGTTTGTAACCACAGAGTCCTGTGCCACTGCTGAGAGACTCACTACACTCCCTGAGGCAGCACTTCCTCACACCAGGCTGTTGTGCCAAATGCTGTATCTTCATCCAGTTGGATGCTTCTCCTGGGTGGACCCCAGGACCAGATTTCTTCATTTCTGCAAGTTGAGCTTTTTTCAGAAGTCTGGCTGCTGGTAGAAATAAGCTCTATGCTTATGTTTCATCCAGTCGCAACGGGGTCCCATTTACACAAACACACACAGAGCGGCATTTTGTACTCTAATGAGCACAGTTTCCAGGGTCAAGCAACCTTTAATCCAACTGCCTGATGCCAATGTCATGAATCAACATAACAAATATTCAGATAAATATAATTACTGTGAATGTTTCACTCATGCTGTTGGAAAACCAGGGATGCCAAGCCATTTGCTTTAAAGCACGGGACTTGTGCCATCTCAAATGTTGGAGAGCCTCTATAGCTACTTGTACTGCTTAGCATCTACCTAGTGTGGATGGGACACCAGAACTCTCCACCCAGCACACCACACTCATCATTTTCAATAAAACAACGTTCAATTTAACTGTGCCTGTCCTAATTTACAAAGACACATGTTACCCCTCCTTTCTCACTACTACTAAAAGCTGATGGCTGTTTACATCGCTGCATAGAAGACTATTTCATAACATACTGAATTACTGAAGAAACAAGCTCCTTCAAGAAGAGCATCAGCATAATACCTGTGACTTTAAATACAAAACTAATCTTACTGAAAACTGTCCTTACTTAACTAAAACTGTAGCAGATGCAAGCAATAAAACCTGAGAGTAAGAAACATGAAATACACTTCCCAAGGAAGATATCTGAAACAGTTTCTCAAACATCCCGTATAAATAACTGCTTCAGAAACAGCTCTTATGCATTTGTTTCTAAGAAACCACCGTTATTTCAGAGATGGTATTATGTTCTTTACGAGGCTACATGCCTGAATTGGCTCTGTTCTAGTGTTTTACGAACCACACAAAATTCATTGTTGTTCATTCTTATACCAGCGTAAATTCTTGACAGAAACACAGCTCTGGTAACCAGCCATTTATAGATTGCTATTTCACATCTTGGCCTCATCAACCCATTTTCTTATAGCTATGGCTGACAGAAACCACAGGTGTAGGCTGTATATGGAAGCAGAAATTGCTAGATTTATAAGCATTACTAAACCAAATGAGAAGCCAGTGAACGGATGAAGGGAACCTGATGCGTCATAATATCTATCACGTTGCATGTATCTCCCATGGTTAGGAGAAAGATAAAACTTAAATCACAAAATCTACCCAGTTCTTTAAAAATAAATGGGGCAAGCGAAGCCACAAAAAAGCAGCAGCCAGGCACAGGCTGGTTGATGTTACCAATAACCCTTCAAAGCATATTGGCACAAACTGGTGTCAAGCCCAGCAAATTACTCAGGACCGCTTGGTAAATAAATGTGAATCATTTTATTGTAGAAGCTTTTTTCACCCCACACGTACGTGTGACAGTTGTGTACCTGCACCAGCACGAGACGGCTCCCCCAGCTTGCTCTTCCCCAGGACACACGTCTCCTCTCACTTACAAAAGATAAGCTTTGCTCTTGAAGCCCAGACACTCACAAGCTCACAGTGATGCTGCTGCAGCCATATACACATGCACCAGCGAAGCCTTTAGCCCAGAAGAAACACCACCCGTAGCAGCACACTGAAGTGGCCCTGTGATTCCCTCTGCTATCCCCCACAGAGCCCTGCACAGGGCCACGAGAGGTCTGTGAGAAATTCACACACAAGCAGCAAACTAATACTTCAAATAAGCAAAGTAACTTGCTTGCTTAAGTAGTCACTACATTGTCGCACAGCCCACTTAATGTTAAATCATGATTCCTTTACCTCTACTATAGAGTGAGGCATGTCTAAATGTGCAAACAAACCCTAAACATCTACAGGATTGTAGCCTGGTGGAAAACTCCTAATGGCTAAATCTGGGTAGGTTTGCTATATGGCAGAAGTGCTGTACTTATGCTATAGAAAAACAAGTCTCTCAATGGCAACTCAGTGTTTGTTCATTTACATGTCCACCAGAGCTGGTGCCAGGCTGCATGACAAGCGGCAGGGCAGCCACCGTATAAGGCAGGCCATGATGGTGCAACGCGCCACATTTCTTCCTGATTCAAGTGCAGTTCTGTCCTTTTTCAACTCTTCCCTTTCCACCTCTCATTGTCCCTCTAAGCTGAAATATAAAAACTCCAATGTGACAGAACTGCAGGGAAATGCAAGGACGCAAACATGTTAGTCACAATCCAGAAAATCTGTCCTCTGATTTAGAAGCAGCCAAAGGCTGAATTCTCCAAGGCAACTTGCTCCAAGTACTTGATGTGGCCAAGGATAAAGCTGACAGGGCACAAAAAAAGCTCAGATTATAGCAATCAGTTGCTGAGCCACTGAACCAAATACAACTGCGCATAGGACTTAAAGAACATTATGAGACACATTTTTGTTTCATTTGTGCCTCAGCAGCATCCCCCTCCTCACCTGTGTCATACAGCTGCAGCTCAGGTCAGCAGAGCTGTCAAAGTCAGTGCAGCCCCTCTGTAAACACCACAGACTGACAGCCATTTCTCTGTGAGGATTATTTGGAGTTCATTCCCTTTGGCTAACCGGTTAGCTGCAGCAATAAAAATAACTCTCCTTCAATAAAGACAGACCTATACAGAAAGACTAAATCAGCAGAAGTTCAGACACTACTGAAAAGAGATATGATAAAAAAGTCTCATATCCAAGCATTTATAAGATTTACTGTGCACAACAGAGAATGCATGCAGGGGATATGAAAAATAGGTCTATGAGAGCACTAAAAAAAGGTGGTTATTGGAAGAATTTTTCTATCTATAAGGACAGTGAATCAGAAGTAAAGCAGCACTAACACCGGTCTATGTACTGCATCCCTGAATTGCAGTGAGAGAACAGGGGAACGAGCTCTCACTTCTGGCTAACCAACTTCCTTCACCCACCCAAATACTTTTATTTGCAGTTCTGCCCGCTCCAAACACAGCTGCTTTTCCCCTCCATTATTGTGATTTTCAATTTAATACACCACCATTTCATCCTGCTACATTCCCTCAGAGCTAATATCCTGCTGCTAGGGGCAGCAAAGAGCCTTTCTGCTAGATTTTAACCTTCCATTTTCTGTGATGTGCAATGCACCACGGGGTGCATATTGCTACACTGCAGAAAGTTTTAATTCAGAAGCAGTCCTATGAACACCTTCTAGGCACTAGCTGGGTCATCTGGTGAGAAAAAGCAGTTAGAAAAATCATAAGAAAAATACTTTATATGCCATAAAAAGACCAATCTTTTCTTCAAGCAGCGGGGTGCTATTAGATGACAAAATCTTGTCTCCCTTGCAGTGCCTGTCCATAGTAAAAGGGCTGGAGGCAGCTCTGTGCCGATTTCAGCCCAGCAGGCAGCAGCAGGGCTACGCCAACAGGGACCAGGCAGAGCAGAGAGGCACTTAGGGCTGGTGGGGAAGAACCACCACGTTGTTCTCCCAGGGCCACCCCAGGCGCTGCAAGATGTCCCTAAGCGATCCCAGTAAGGGTCACGCTAAAAGGCACCGTCTGTCCCCACGCCCTCAGCTCTGCCGTGGTGGGACTGCTCCTTATGTAAGGCCCTCCCCAAGCTGGACAGAAAAGCCCTTTAGTGCACTGGTGTCCCATCCAGCAAAGAGTTTAACGAGGGATGTTTTCAAACAAGGTAAGGAGGAAAACAGTTATCTTTTCTACTTGTATGCACACAGAAAGTAATTGAGCAAGGTACGGAAGGGTGGGCAGAAGGGAGAGAGGATGTACGGCCTTTTTCCTCCTCCTGCACATAGCTCTGAGCCTTAGAAGTACTGGGGTAAATACTTAAATTCAAGGGATACACAGTATCTGAACTGGAAAAAGATGAGAAGAAGGTTCAGGAATAAAAACATCCACAAAACCTTCCAGCCTTTTTCCTTGACTATTTATGGGGTTTATTTGGGTTTTGCCATTACTGTCCCCCAAACCAAAGAGAAATTTCAGTGAAACTGAAACTTTTTATCCAATCACAAAATTTTTCTTTACTGAAATGTCTCACATTGAACTAGTCAGGCCAACACGAAAAACATTGTTGTAGGGAGTGTGGAGTTAATGATTTGCTCAATGGGGGAAGGATTTGATTTGTCTCCTTCACATCAAGACTTGGCACAGCTTACATGCAGCAGCAGCACCCCCCAAAAAACCCAACCTTACAACCACCAACAAACTCTTAATGGTGTTCAACTGCTCTGCAGAAGTAGTGGTCTCACAATTTTACATTCTGTATCATGTCTTTAAAACTACAGCTTCTTCCATTCTCGTGCTCAGCCAGAACCAGGCTTCTTACCAGCCCCACTCTGTGGAGGTGCAGTCCTCTCCCCATCTTTGCTGACTTGCTGTGAGGCTGGACCCGCTGCTGCGGTGCCCTGTGGAGAGGACACTGCAAGAGCAAGCCGACCCACGCACGGCTGCGCGAGCACCGTCTGGCTCGCAGGGCTGCCTCCCAGGAGCTGCTCCGCTTCAGCCGCTCCCTGCCCTGCCGGCGACTGAAGCAAGGCAAAGCAGGCACCTTTGGAAAAGGGATTAATGTCTCAGCGCCCACTTGGCCTAATAAGCAGAAACCAAACAACACTAGGGCTCTGCCCTGCGTGCTGCTACCCTACCCTGCACCAAACGAGGGCTGCGGCAGCGTGCAATGCTGCAGGTCTGCCCTCTCTGCACATGCTTTGAATCATAAAGCTCAGTTTGGTTCTGTTTCCCCACTCGTGAAGTGCTCCTTTCCATCTACACTCGCATTGCACCCTCGGCGCAACAAGTATGCCACCTGTGCACTTTCTTGAGCAAGTTTATGGTAGGTTACACCAAAGATCATTACTGCTTATTTTGATTGCAACAGTGTTTAGGAAACAGCTGAAAATGGGGCTGCATTGTAGCAGGTACTGTACAAACACATGGCAAGATTATTTATATAGATATGTAGGTGTTGTACAGTATCAATGTTTTTGTGGAAAATGAGCAGTAAAACTGTATCAGAAACAGATTTTTAAGCAACTCCAGGACCTCTTCTTTGGTGGGGTAAAAATGGTACTTTGCATGAAGTTACATGCACCTACTTTTATTTGGTGGGAACTTGCGTAGCAGAAAAGATTTCATATTTTGAAAATGCTGGTATTACTAAAAAACAGAGGAAGACCTCTGTTTCAAAGAGTTTACTATCTCAATCACTGTTAAATATCAAGGGAAAAAAAAAAAAGCACAACAACTTCATTTATATGGTGTAAATACACAGTTTCTCTAGACAGAGACTACAACTGCCTCAATTTCTGTTTAGAACAGCAGATTTTTTTATTATTTTAGATGATGGGCTAGAGCGTAAAACCCTGGATGTGGCAGAGAGTCAGCATTTTATACAAGGCTTTTTTGTTTGTTTTAAAAGTATCTCTCTTGTTAAAAACGTAAGTAAAACAAAGTGCACAATTCCACTAACACTTGTAAATAACATTAAAAGACTCTGTTCAACATCAGTTTGAAAACTGTTGTAAGGGATGGACCATAAATATGATTTTGAATGGAAAGATTTCCTCCCTATTTACAAAAATTTTTTAAATGTCTCTGGAAATGAAAAAGGACTATTCATAACCTTGAAAGGATGGATTGTGTGGGGAATTGTTTCCCACCTATACTGGTTTTATACTCAAAGCATGTTTTAATATTAAATTATCCAAATTCTTACCATACTATACACACAGAGACACACACACACTCTCCATAAAAACCTCAAACCCAGAAATCATGCCCTCTGGTGATTGTTTTTTTCTTTTTTTTCATAGTAAAATATGCAAGACCATAATAGCAACAATGTCCATCCTTTCACACAATTCTTGTAGCTGCTGAGCATTGCATGGGGTCCCCTTCATCCTCACTTCAGTGGAAGTTCCTACAGCACCCTTTGGGATGAAGTCTTTAAACACTGAGTTTACAAAGCATTTAAGCATCTGTATATCTCTGGGCACTTCGGCAATCCATCCTCACTCAGCAGAGCACTTAAGCACTTAAAGTAAATCATGTGCTTGGTGGCTTCGAGGACTTAAGGCTTTAGTGCTATGTCTTTACAGGACTATCCAGCTTCCATAGTGTGACTGAAACACAGAGCCAACAGCTCCAGAAGCTACAGACTAAAGTTGGCTTTGCTTTTTGGAGACCGTATGGTTAACAGAGTATGTGTCCTATAAGCCTATTATGTGCAGTACATAAAAAGCTCTGATTGGGATCAGATGTTGGCAAGTGTCATTAACTTGCTGTTAAAAGAAATAAATGTACATGTTTAAGTGACAAGGAACCTTTGGAAACCAGCAATAAATAAAAGTACTCTTCAGGATGAAGGCAGGAATGAGCATGAGGAATGCAGCAAAGCAACAGGTTCACATCTATAGCAACGCATCTCTGCATCTGCTATACTTTTCAATTACAGATTAGTCCTGGTTTTGCTCTAGTTTATTGTCTCTTGTCACCATGGCAACACATCTAAAACTACCAGATACTTACCCCCTTCTCCCTTCCCTTCCTTCAGTCAACTTGGAATGGATTTGGAGTTGTTTATGTGGCTTTTAGTTAGATATCTCCCCCACATGCACATCTCCAAATGCTGAGTTACTACAGGTGCTCCAAACAGCAAGGCTGTGTATTTTGCCCTCTGCAGGTCTCATGGTTAATGGTCTATATGATTTACTTCTGACATGGATTTCTGCACACAGTTTGAGCTGTGTGTCAACCACTTAACAGTTTCCATCACAAGCCCACCAGAGTCATTGGCAGGCTTGCTGCTGACTTAGCTACTGTTGTTCCCATTCATCTAACCATCACACAAAATCATGGTTAACTTTTTAAAAAAATCGGTGCTGCACTCCCAGGTATCAATCTTTGGTATCACCTATGTTTGGAAGTTGCCATAGTGTCCTAAATGATGACTTATCTTTGCCAGTTATAATACTTTTTCTTACCCCAGATGAGCAATGATAAAAATCTGTATTTATTAACCTACAAACACTGTAGACAGGAGAGCCGCCCAGTTTTTGTGTACACAGAAGAAAAAGCTAACTAGGACACAACAGAGCATTGGCTGAAGAGAAAACTGTGCTGGCAGGACCAAGCTGTCCTCGGAGAGCCCCCAAGGAACAGGAGACACATGGCTACACCATCAGTTAAGAGCCTGCTGTCAGATCAGACTCACCCACCATCCATATTGTAAATCCATGGCTCATGCTAAGAAGATGCTTCAACACAAGCTCTCTGGACAAAGAGATTAGTCATATTCATCATTTGTAACACACAGCCAGACTATTAATGTGATCTGGATAGCTTTGGCATAGGAAAGGCAAAGCAAGCTACTGACAGCCCACCAGCAGATTGGAGAAGATGGCTCCACCTAAGCACACTTCAGATGTTTTGATCCAAATATAAAGCCAGGCTCTGGTCAGCCACAGTGAGGCCTGACATGCTGGAGCCTGCTTCTTATTTCACACTGCAAGAACACCCAGAGCTAATAGAGGTACAAGAACTACCATAAAAAGGCAACAGTTTCCTAGACCACCATGATGAAACATCAACATCTGAGATTGGGCCCCAGTGGAGGGAAGGAGAAGGCAAGGAGGAATTTGAGATTAGGTAACTCACAGGCTGGAAACAACCCAAAGGAAACACACTGTCGGAAAACTAAGGAGAGCACAAAGCAAACTATTTCATAAAAAGCAAAAGTCCTTGTGCATTCCCAGAACAGACTAGTTGAGGTTGGCAGGGACCTCGGGAGATTGTCTAGTCCAATCCCCTCTGCACAAGCAGGGTTGCATTTGTTCATATCAGCACATACTTGTCCAGAAGCAATCTATTTAAAAAAAACCAAACCTTTCGTCCAGTTTCATCAGAAATTCAATTAAAAAAAAAAATCAGTCCTGCATGTTAATTGGTCAGGTCAGTGGATGTTAGTCCTTTCCAATTTGCAACACTAGTTTTCACCTTCATTCAGTATAATATCACAAGCCCCTGGCTTTACACAGCCCTTAGCTACACTTGTACCTCAACTTGAACTTGGTATCTGAGACACTACTTTGAAACATTCCTCAGGAGTACCCTAAAAGCACTTTCTGCTACACATAAGAGCATGAGCAAATGAGTCAGCACACACTGGGTGTGAACTTATGTTGCTCTTTACTCCCTGTTCATTTATCTAGGCGTAAGTCAGGAACAACCCCACTGCTGTCAACTGAATTACATCAAAGAAAGAAAGTTCACACAGCCTTCTAAATGGAAGACGCAGCATCATGTTTTATAGCTTGCATAAAACACTGCACGTCTTTACAGGCTCACAAAAACGTGTTTTATGTGCTATGTATTAAAGCATGCTTGCTGTCCTAATACAAGAGCAACACAAAAAGGGGATAAAAATCTTCCATACAAATGCAAACCTACCTGCTTTCTGAAGTCCTGCTAAAGCTTACCCTAACACACACACCCCTCCTATGAAAGGGATCAGGAGAAAAAGAAACTGAAAGAAAAACAAAACAAACAAAAAAAAACCCACCCAAAAACAAAAAAGAAGAAATGGAAAAGGATGCAAGACAGAAGTCTGAAATGCATAGCAGGCAAGGAAATGAAAAGCACACATCCAGAACTGGGACTTTTAGAAATCCAGGGATCAGTTCTCAGTTCAAGCTTCATTCCTGGGCAGCCCGATGGGGGCACAGAAACCTGCTTTAGTAGAAAAGTCTCCAGCAAAGAAATTGCCAGCAAAGCCACTCCTTTGCCAAGTGCCCCATGCATGCCAGGCAGGCAAGGCTATGGCTTGCATCCTTGCTGAGAATCTCAGCTCCTCGCGCTGGTCTCATCACTGCGTTCCTTGCTACGAGACCCTGCATGTAGCTGGAGCGGCCCCTTACTGACACTTTGTGAGCCTCAGAGAGGCTTTTCCCACTCTCTTGTCTGGAAAGCATCTTGAATCCTTTCTTGCTTTGCTTGAGTAGAGGACAAGAGTGGTGCCTTGGTGACTTCAAGGGTAGAAAGGAAAGGTGGGACTCAGTAGTGTTCAACTGGAAGGGCAGAACCTGGGTAGATAAAACAATTCATTTGGGTGAGTCCTTGTGGCATCACTTTGATAATGGTTTTCTATTTTTGAAAGGCACCAGGAGCTTTGGAGAATGCAACCACTCTAGGCCTTTGATGTTTCTCAATTAGCTGAACCAACACTAGGACAGCCCTGAAAGTATTGGCACAAACTGGCTTCCACCCACAGAAGCACAAAACCTCTTTCCCTCCTCTGATAATTCTCAAGCTCCTGAAGAATGTGCCTTGACTGTCTGGTCCACACCCACATCCATAGACATCTCCTGGATGGAGGATCCCATATTCACTCCTCTGGCTCATGGAGAACATCTAAAATCAGAGCAGGGAGGGGGGGCAGAATTCTACAGCTCAAATCAGTCTAAAGTCAAACAAGGAATCCACGTGTTTCCAAAGATGAAGATAATAGTGAGCAGTTTAGCTTTGCTAAGGAAAACAAAGTTGTACAGGTGAGTGTGCATACACACTAAGCCTGTACCATCTGAAGCTTCAAGCGTTTGAGATGCAGTTGAGAAGGAATTATCTTTCACCTGGTGTGTTGTTAAACAGCTGTAGAGTCCCTCCTCTGGCAGTATAAACATGCTTTTTCTTTAGAGAGATGTAATCTGGGGTATGAAAAGAATTTTTTTAAAAAAGGAGTGTCCTTCCTATGCTCTAAATACACTGTGTGGATGACATTTGGGATGTAGGCATTGCCAGACTGAATGGACCAGTGTTTCCTCCAAGCTTGTATCCCATGGCCAAACATAGTGGACTCCAGACATTGTAGCAGATCATCTCCACCTCAAAATTTTATATTTTTTTGGGACATTTTGTTCCATTCACTCTGCAGGCTTACTGACCGTGAGGTTGATGTTCTCAGGACAGTAGTGGACTTCAGTAACGTCCCTTCTGCACAACCAGAAGCCCAGAGCAGAAGGTAATTTAAGCAGACAGACAGCAGACAAACATTCACACCTAAGAGTTCTGGCCATAGCCTATAAAAAAAAGGTCTTATGCAGAAGTATATCTAATCATGTATGTAATCCCCTAGAGTCTATTTATGGGCTTGAAAATTAAGACTGTACTTTGTTATTTTTCTGGAGGGAGGAAGCCTATGATTTCCTAGAGTGATGGGAAATAGCAGCGTTCCAGGGCAACTTTATTTACTTTATTATTTAATGTTCACACTCCTCAGTTTAGCACTTCAAAAATAAATGCCTTTTAACAGTCCACCTGCAGCACTAGCTATAGGACTAATGCAACATTTTCAGTCATCAATGGTTATTTAAGTGAAAATTAAATAAGGATAAAAACACAACAGAAGCAACCACCTCTGGAGTCTTCCACTCATACCAAAGTGTTTGTTGCTAGAATGGAAGTGAACAAGGCCCAAAGGTAATTTACAAAACAGTTCATGGCAAAAAAAAAAAAAAAAAAAAAAAAAAAAAAAGAGAAAAAAGAGGTGGGATTCAGAACAGAAATGTCATGTTGCTAATAAATATTGTTTTTCTATCGAATAGTTTCCATTAGTGGGGATGATTCACAACAAACACCACAGCCAGCCTACCCCCAGCAGTATTTAGTCGAAATGATGTTGAAACTCTCAGGAATAACATGTAATAACAATATGATTTCCTGCAGTGAAATGTCAGCCTCGAGCCCAATGCTACTGCTGAGAAGGCTGCAGCTGTGCCTAATGAAGACCATAAATGCTCCCCCCACGCCCCAGCAATGCTTCAAAGCAATGGTGGCACCTTGTCAAGAGGGCAGAAGTCACACCTCTTCTCAAATCTGCCATTCTGATAATTTGTTGTCATTGTAGCAGAGAAAATATGCCAACATTTAATGTGAAAAAGGGCCATTTCAGCACACTTTTCTGAACATAATTTATTTCTTCAAAATCCATGGAAGCATTTGTTCACTGAAAACTAACAAGTGTCTTAGTGACTTGAAGAACCAGTACCCAGAAACCATGGGAAAAAGCTGAAGGGAATCTGACAAATGCTTCCCCTTTCCAAGATCAGAGGACTTGATGCGCTCATCCTAGAGCAACCAGGTTAATACCTTTAAAACATAATCAACCACCATTCAAAACATAAATGTAATGGGATAAAAATGCAACTGTTGCTAGATCTAACTTGTACAAACTATGCTTCAGATACCAGATGACTCCTTGGGCTAAGTTCTCAGCATCTTGTGTCAACTTTTACTATCTACAAGACAGCAGAGATGTTCATCTTCTTAATTAAATATCTGATTACACTATTGTGGGTGCAATCCAGGACAACTGTTTGCAAGCACCAAAATACACATCCACTGTCCCCTAGTTAGGCAACCCACCCTTTGCCCTGCACGTATGCTGCATTCTTCTGGAATTTTGCTTGCATGATGTGCAGCTTTCTTGATCCAGTCCAAAGCTGTGATTTGCAAAGTCGAGGTGGGCAAAAAAAACCCATGTCTGAAGAAGGACCAAATCTTCTGCAAGTTGATGGTATCATCTGTGAAACAGTAATTGTCACAGCATTACCTTGCCTCCCTCCTTTTGTATTTCCAGGAATCTGGCTATCAGAATGCCTTTTGAGCACAATTTCTAACGTTATAAAGTCGTATCTCCAATCCACTCTCCTGCATGTTGTTAACTGTTTTTTGAAAGGTTCCCAGATTCTTAAAGTCTTGGGAAAAAGTTCAAACAGACTGAGATTGGTTTTAAATACACACATGCCTTGCAGCATGACATTTCTATAACTGCAGCCAAAATTTCCATTTACTTTAATGGAAAGTGACTGTTCTAAATTACTCCCCCCCTCACATCTCTACCCTCCTGTGCTCCTACTTGGATCTCCTTTCATTTCCTCACTCTGTCCATGCACTCAGACCTCCTTCACTGACACTGGGCTTTAGATTGCTGAATATCTCTTGCCCCCTCAGTGTAAGTCTCCCAAGCTTTATTCACTAGAGTCAGAAGAATTACCAGCCCTGCTACTGCAACTACTTATGTGCCCATAGATCCTTATTCACATGAGTAATATGGTACATCGATCTAAGTGTTTGCAGCGCCAGGAATGAAAAAATTTTGACTACAGTAATACAGAATTACTTGGACTGGCTTTAGCTTGGCAACGAAAACCAGCACAGCCAAGGCTTTGCTCTCATCTGCTCCCATCAGCTGAAGCTGACTTTATGATATGGCTCAAAAGCTTCAATTAAATGTGATCAGGGTACATGTTACCTTCATGGCTTTTGTTGGTGCCTTTTATAGCCTGTCTGGGTGTAAGAATCACTATAGTAACAGATTACTAAGCGGAAACATCCTTTTTTTTTAGTTAAAAAAAAAAAGAGACTAGGGAGAGGAAGAAAAAAAAAAAAAAGAAAAAAAAAAGAAGAAAAAGGTGGTAAAAATAGAACTGGCTGGAAACCAGAGACCACAAGAAGAGCTGGCTTACAGGAAATTGCTCTCATCAGTCACTAGATGGGAAATTTTTTCCCATGTATTACATGGATCATGCAGAGACAGGATGGTTTTACACACACTCAAAAAAGTATATTATCACAGGACAACCTAGCTTCAAATCTTGTATGGTTGGAAAGAAAAGGAACAGAGGGGCTCTTCCTTTACAGTCCATACCAGCAAAGCAGAAGGATCTCAAAAGACGGTTTGTCCACTGCATCTGCAAGTTTCAGTTACTGAGTTTTAAAATAAAAACATTTAAAAGTTTCAGCCAACATAAAGCATCAAAACCAAGTCAACAAAACAGTAACAGATACACCACAAAACAGAGGTGTAGGGTCTCTGACTTCAGTAGCTCTACTCATATGAGGGATCATTATTCATAGTAATAAAGTCTCATTTGTTCAGGTCTTTACACGCTGTTTCATTGCAGGAGTATTACACCTATTTTCACTGTGCCACTCTAATTGAGCTTAATAGCATATTTCTTAACCAGGTCTACAGCTACAGGCAAAGCTTACCTATTGCCTTTTAATACAAAAATGCTACATTTCCTAACCTGCCAAAACAAGTGGTTTTGTCACAGAATGAGCAAATGTTTGCACAAATGGGGCTGCTGTTGCACGATGGGGTCTAAGCCATGAATGAACAAATAGCTAAATCTCCTCCCAAACAGACAGCTTTTGTGATGCGCAATCATAATCACAATTTGGCTCTATCATCTGGCTAGCACTTCAAGCAGCTTTTACTAGTTATTCCTTGGTGCTCTGCAGGCAGTAAAGTGTAGGCTTCATTCAAAAAAAATGCCAAAATATTCACTGACAATTTGTTTTTGTTTGTGAAACCAGTTCTCCTAACAGCAATGCTGCTAATACACATGTAACTTGCTCCACAAGCACACTTGCTCCACGGTTCTGCAGCACGGCAAATGTAACATTAGTCCTGGTTTTGTGCCACCCGAGGTCACCCAGGAAGTCAATAGCAGAGCTGGGTTTTGAGCACAGACCACTTGAACACCACACTCCCTTGCTGTTGGCCATGGGACTGATATGGAGAGATATTATACCGTGCTCTGCCTCCGTATCACAATGTCCAAAGCCAGTCATGGTGACAAAGAATCCTACATACACAGCAAACTTTAGATCAATCCAGATAGCACGGGAACAAGAACTGCTAGGACTGTTTTCCACCACTTGCTGAGCTTCCGTCACCTCATTGACCCATTTTTTCAGGCCTGTTCTATTATTTCCATTATGTGGCTCAAAATTATCATTCCTATAAAAGCCATTCACCATCTTGGACTAGGTAACTCCCCCATCCCCAGCAACTTTTTTCTGTACTTCTTAAGGACCTCCTTCTGCCCTCCATTCACATACTAAGAAATACCTTCTTCCCCAAACACTCCCATTGCTGCACTGCAAATCTGGCACTGCAGCAGAGCTTGGATCTCGCACAGCCAGCAGAACCGTGAAGGACCAGCAACGGTGCAAAATTACAGAAGTTACCTGGGCTGCAGCCGTGGATTGGAAGGCCAAACTTCAGATCAGAAGAAAGAACTGGTCTGGGGAAGAAGTTATAAGGAACTGCAAAATTTAAGAATGTGACACATAAAACATCTGGTCTAGGAAGTCTAGATAAGTGGTTGGATTCCTTACCCGAATGCACAGGCCAGATGTGGCATTATTGTCACCTCCCAGTACTTACTCCCAGAATTATGTAATGGTCAAAAATTACAAAAATTCAGAGGTTAGGCTTTTAAGGCCACTGTTATGCCTATTTTAGGTCCTTTGTAATACAATCATGCACCAACTGCTCCTATATTTGTCTAACGAGTATCTTTTCCCATTTGTATTTTATAATAAAAACATTTCAAAGAAGAACCCCATAACATGTAGAATGATGGTTTTCCCCAATACTTGCCATGAAATGGATATTGAAAGCTCAGGAGAAATACTCAGGTCATAATCATGTTTAATAACAGAAATCTATCTTCCAGCAGCTAGCAAACAAAATAGGGGACCTGAAAGTTACTTTTACTGAAAGACAATCTAAAGTTCTAAATGTTTAAGGCATCACCTCTCCCTTTATTCTCCACCAGCATTTAGCACCTGAAACCAGCATTGCTCCCACATACATGAAGACATACTTTTACAAAAGGTGGGGCTGAACATAGTGCCTCTCTCTACTGAAGATCCTTTAAAACGATTTTGCACCCTGACCATCAGGAGGCAGGTCCAAGCCTCTTTCCAGACCCTTGCAAAGCTCATGTTTGCTAGACAGCCCCTCACCCCGAGGGGCAAGTTTTATTTACTCCTACATCACACATGGCTATAGAGACACTAAAAGGTATGGAAACTGTTAAACACTAAGGTCATGACAGAGACCTTAAGGTTTTCACTGTTTCTTTACATGCAGGATGTATGTACTAGCTTTACCACAGCAAACTCTCCCTGAATTCAGACAAGCACATAAGAAATAGCCAGTCACTGTCAGCCCCATTCTCCTTGTCAAGGACAACACCAGAATACATCACCTCTGGAATCACATCTACAGAGTGCTCTGGCACTGTCCCTGCCCTGTCCTACAGCATGGCTCATTTACCTGGCTCTGAGCACTGACCTTAAGCTGCTTTTCATTCCCTAGCTGCTGCACTCCCTGCAACTTACACTACCCCCAATCTAACCTCATGATAGTAAATAGTCACAGCCTGTGCTCAGGCAAAATTTTAATCTGCACTCATTGATTTGGCATAACTTTCCCAGTTATTCCTGCCTGAATAAGCTACTTCCACATCTTTGCTTGACTTTTTTTTTTTTTTTTTTTTAAGTTCTTATCTCTATTTAGCGTCTTTTCCACCCCATCTCCTTCAGCACCTAGGAAGCCTACAGACACCTCAGCAGCTAGTCTGCTATAGATAAGAACTTCCCTGCCATTTACCAATTTGTTTCAAAGCAGAATACTACAAAAATCTCTGCTCCACCCTGAGGAGCAGAAGAAAGGTCATGCCTTCTACTGTTTTCCTGCTGATAATCCAAGCAACCTTTCCTGTTCAATTTGCAATCAGCACTCAGAAGTCCTGCAGTTTAAAAGCATGACCCAGCACAACGGCATTATGCAAGGCCGAGTTGAGACACACAGTCACAGAGGCTCTGTGGGGAGACAGTGCCCCATCAAATACACAGACTGGTCTCTGCAACAGGGCATGCACACAGGGGCAAGCATAGCACCCATCTCCCAATAACTCACCAATATACCCAATCCACTGGTCACCAGTGGAGAATAGGGTCTGAAGCATACTTTTTAATCAGGTGGAGATCAGAAAACTTCTCCAGCGGAGGGCAAGATTTAAAACAGGAGAACCAAAGACAGTTCTAAATCAAAGTGGTAAATGTGACAGCTCCCACGCAAAAAAGCCTACCAGCACATACACTGAGACACACAGAGTTCATGTAACCCTGCAAAACGAGGCAGGATATTTGCAGAGGAAATCAATCAGAGCTGAAGAAAGTAGCCCTTCTAGAAATGCAAGCGCTGACATTTTACAGGCTGCTTCTCAGGAACATGGATTTATTTCGCAGTTAAAATGTTTTGTTCAATCTGCCTGGAGAACAGGCCAGAAGCAATCGGACCAGACCAGGTCCCAAGCCCTTTCATTAGCACAGCAGCATCACTTTTGCTTATCCCCTGCTCAAAGGGGTCTGTTTTCAGACTCCTAAGGTAGATGACAGCCTCCTGAGATCTGCTGCTCCTGTGAAAGTTGATATGAAAGACACACTGTGAGCTAACATCTCCTGAGAATCTCTACATTTTGTCTGCACCTACAAATGCAAAACTCAGACTTTTGCCCCACATCCCCACATGCCACTGCTGAACCTATACCTGAATCCCAACTTCCAACTGCTGTACAAAACTAATTAGGAAGCTAATACTGGTTCCTGATCAAGGCAGACAGAGCCTAAAAGGCAGGGCAGTGTCTACTCTGCACCATTACAGAGAAGGCAGTACTGAGCGCCCCCCTTAGCCTTACAGCAAGGGTCTGGCTACACTGGCTCGGCTGCAGAGCTGAGTCACGTTACACTCTCTTTTAAGAGGTTCTGCAAAACGCCACCCTCTGCTCCAGCTCCAAAGGCTCCACAGGGCTCTGTGCAAGGGGGAAACACAGGATTTGCAGACAGACCAGCAATATTTCCAGACCTGTAGGGCTAAGCTTGGGCTTTCCTGCTCAAAGACTCTAAACCAACACTTAAAACAAAAATACCCCCTTGCTTTTTGAAAACTTCTGGACCGGCTCTTGGTCACTCCACTTTGTCCAAATGTCCCTCTGCCTTTTCCTTCATTTTTTTTTCCTTACAAGATCAAGTTTTATCTACAAAGTCATGCATTTTAGAAAAGCCCTGAACCCACAAATCACAGCTGCTGTGCCCAGGCACATGATTCATAACGACAATAAAGTTGTCTGAGGCTTGTCTACTCTGTTCTGCACTGACACTAATTCTAAAGATTAAAAATGAGATGCAGATTGCTGCTTCTGTAAATATACTCTGTAACCTTCATGAACGCTGGGTAACCTTCAGCCTCAGCTTCATTCCTTACCTGCAAAACATATCCCATACAGGCAAGTTACTACCTTAGCATCTCCCATGCCTCTCTTCTCTTCATAACTAAACTTAAGTACAACAAAGTATAAAACCTGTTCACACTCAGAGAAGAGCTCTAGGTCTTTGTAACATCTGCATCACCAGATACAGGCTGGAGAAAGTAGTTTCTGGAAACACTACGGAACAGAAGCCTTCCTAAGGCAGCCCTTAACCCATTGCCTATTGGCAGATACTCATTCAGGTTGCACAGCAGGAAAGAAGCACTCAAAAAGCCTACAATAAGGCTGGTCACCATAAGGAGGTGACACCATTGACTGACATGCTTCAGCTAAAGCAGCAGACAGCATGACATTCACATTTGAATATACCCAGAGAGATTACAGTTTAAAAGAGACCCCACCAACTAAATCAGTGGCCAGTGTCTGTGATATCAAGCAAAGACTGCTCCCAAAATGGTGTGCTTCCATCCTGAAAATTCATCTTTTCAACTGGGAATACAGGAGATGCTTCCACACACAACAGCAGCCCCTCTGTGCCACTCAGGCTTTCACCCTTTTCACACCCACAAGGACTCAATGAGGAAGGGTGGGTGAAGTCAGCATGAAGAAAAGACACCCTGCTCCTGACTTCCATCTAAAAAAAATATCAGAGCTTGCCCCTAGCCCAGATAAATTTATCTAGCATACAGCTTGTCCAGACAACCTACAGGGTCTAAATGGCACATCTCCTGTGAAACCCATGGGTCTCCAACTGGGCAGTCCTTTCATGTACTGCTCAGCTGAACTTGAACCTTCTTGCCTCAGCTAACAGGCTGCAAGGTCCACCCAGCTTTAAACCTGCTGCTTTCATTGCAGTCCTCTGACACGGAAGAGTTTGACTCCAGGGGTCCCAACAGTGGTGCCTCTCACCAAAAGGAGCGTGGCCCGGTCTACAGGACTCCCCCATTTCTTTTTGATTGCTCTCTGGCTTTTCCAGCCAGGAGTGATACAAGGACTTTGGGAAAGTAAGTTCATCCATCAGGTTCTAGTGGGGAGCTGCATAGGACAAGTTGGTAAGCAGCTTCTTTTTGCACGTTTATCATTTTCCTGAGTGGAGATTTTTGCTTCATTACAGTAGCCAAGAAAACGCAGAGCTGCTTCAGCTGAGGTACAGCAGAACACACTATATTTTCCTTTATCTTTTTTCTTTCAAACAATTGCAGTTACTCCAAAGAACACAGTGAGAGAAGGAACGTTCCCCTGCTGGGACAAATAGGCTACAGGATTTCTCCAAACTGCAAATTATTTTATTATTTGTTAATTATTAGCAGTGCTGTAGAAAGAGACCAAACACTTCAAACTCAGATCTAGATTTTGTTTTGAAATACCTTTTAAATGAAAGGTGGTCTCTCCCGTACTGCTATTGTACAAACAGACTCACTTTTGTCTATTCACAGTGAGACCCAAAAACCATTTTAAAAAGGGAGGGAACTGCCCATCATGGGCAGAAACAAACAAGACAAGTTCTTGCGCTACAATACTTCTGTGAGACTTGCTTCTTCCATCTCACAGGGTGACAGATGAACATTGAAAGCAATTTTACTTCTTGTTCTGTCAGCACATGAAACACCTAATAAATCCCGAGATGTAGAAAACACCCAGAAGGCTTTTTTTCTATTTCTTTTGGCTGCATAATTACAGGCAGTAGTTACAACACTCATGCTACCTCCCCCTCTGCCCTTGCAGAAATAATAGGCAAACAATTTGAGAAATACAAAATATACCAGGGGGAAACCTAATTGCTACATTTTGTGTAAATATAGGACATCTTTCAGGCATCTGTCTGGCTAGTACAGGATCTGGTGCTATTCTTAGCAGAATGGCTTGATTCAAGTAATTCATTTTCTTAAATGGTTTATTTGCATAAGACTGTGAGACACCTGACAGCAGGCAAAAAGCAGCCACAGCAGCAGGTGCTGCACTGATCTCAGGCCTCAGTGCTGATTAACACCAGCAGAGATGCTGATCCTGAGGAATACATAATTGCTGCTCATGGCCCACGACTATTTTCCCAGCCCCAGTACCTCCTTCTCTGCCGTGTACAAAAAGCACTTCCTTTTCATCCTCAGATAACATAGCAAAACCAAAGGGCCTACCATCGGATGGCAGCCTGGGGCTTCTGCTGCCCACACAGCCTGCAACAGCACTCCAGAAGGCCTGGAAGGGGAAAACAAAGATGCCAGACCCAGCTGGCAAAGTTGCTGATGGATTCAGCAAGGCCAGACTTCACACAAGGGAAGCGTTAATCCCATGGAAAGCAAGAAAAAAATCATGGGGATGTGCTGCTGTGTGATGTCTTCCCAACCCTTCACGCTGAACCAAAGCTGAGGTTCCTCAGAGATGGGTCCTTGCACCACTACCATAACTGGCTATTGCTTTAAATTTGGTAGGCATTATACTCTCAGACAATTTGACTGGCCTGACCAAAAAGAAAGCAAACCCTCTACCATATGCTCACTATTACCACCAACCTCTGCAACCAGCAGTAATGATAACAGAGTGAAGGCTTTCCTGGTTGCCATGTTACAGATGTTGCTCAGTATCTTCATGGTGCATTTCTGAGACCTCGGAGCCTGTTTGCTGGCTGCTATAAATGCATGTGGGTGCAAGTCTGTTGCAATTAATGGAGCTATAGCAATTTCGCAGATAAATAAGCAGATGGTCCTGATGCTTCAAGCTTTCTAGCACAAACACAACATGCACAATTGCATTCTGACATGAAGAGCTTAAGCACGGCAATCTTCAGTCTCAGCTCCTGCTTATTATGAAAATGCATAACTTAACAAAAAATACTGGCAGAATCAGTCAGAATTGCATTTAAAAGCTATGGTCAGCTCCCACAGCTCACATACGAAACTTGCCTTGCTATTTCCTTGAGAAAAGCAAGAGCTTTTCATCCAAAGGAATAGTTTCCTACCTGATGAGTTGCAGTCCAGATTTTCTCCTTCCGAGTACATTATAGTGCCTCAGATGCATGCACCCCTGTTCTAATTAGAAACAAAGTATAGGTTGATATACTTATCTGTCCACACTGTTACTGTTTGCACTGGGGAGCCATTCTTAGTTGTTAGGTGAGGATAAGCTGTTAATTATGATGTAAAGTGGAAACAGGCACCTTGATGGAAGTGACAACAAAACACTGCATGGGGCTCAGGAGATTGGAGTCTGATCCCCACTGGGCCACAGACTTGCCTACTGTCTGCAGATGCTATTAATGTCTTGAGACTTGCCTCATTTTCTCACATGCAAACTGGAGATACTAACGCTCCCTTTGTACTTCAGGAATGGATCTACCAGGAGGCTCCTCCTTCACCCTCTCTCTGCCTCAGGTCTGGAACTAAACACCTTCACAAAAGAGTAACATGGCATTTTTCTGGCTCCTAAACTCGGCCCCCCAGTCACAGGTCAGGTGAAGATGCAGGGCTGTACGCTGCTTAGGAACACAGGCTCTACCCACAGTCTTGTATGAGTTCAAACTCATTTGTGACATGATGCAGGCTTGTTTTTGGAAACAGTAAACCCCTGCACCTTTCTTTTGACCTCCCATCCCACTTCCATAGCAAGGATTTTTGGACTGGTGCTATTCCCTGACTGGTGTTTTCCCCAGGAAGCCCCAGGTCCAAAAGCCTTTCTCCAATGCAAACATTCAACCACACAGGTTTGCCACTCACCTGGCTCCTATCCCCATTGCACATATTCCCATAAACTTTTCTACAGGAAGATCATTATTTAGTTCAGCAGGTACCTCAAGAAGGGGGGTGAGGAACCAAATGAAAAAAAAAAAAAAAACAACCAACCAAAAAGCCTATAAAGTTCTGGATTTCAAAACGAGCACCACTGTGATATATTGTATCTTCCCTAGCTCTGAGCTTTTGATTCAAATAGTTGGAAAGAGCAGTCTGAGTGCAACAGCTCAGCTAAGAGCACATGAATCTGTTGACTTCTTGACTTCAGTTCTGTGTGACAGCCAAATCTCTCCTAGGACTGCACTTAAAAAATGAGGATTGAGGTTTTCGTATTTTCAGCCACATAATTTCCCTTGACTCTCATTCAGAAGAGGGGCCTTTGGAAGCCTCAGCTCAAAGCAAGCACCACTGCAGCACCAAAGTATGAGATAACAGCATTTATAGCAATGCCTAGGCAAAGCAAAGCACCATGCTGTACAGCATTTGGATTATAAACCTATCTAATGGGGAAAACTGGCAAAGCGTAAAGAGCCCCCTGTGCCAACAGTGGTTAAATAGAGATGACAGTGACATGGACCTCTAAACAAGTATTTTCCTGTTTTTTGGTCAGGAACAAAACATCATGAGGTCCCATACATGCCCAACTCTCTCAGCTCCTAGGCTAGTGTTCCCCATACTGAATCAGACTGCATTCCCTAAAAGCTTAGGGCTGGCTGATGATTTCCATCAGGATTTGAGACACCAGTCCTAAACAGACTAGGAATTATAAACCAAATGACTTGACAAAATTATTTCAGCTACACATAACTATCTAGAGGAGAGGTAACAGAATACTTATGATTTGTGTATCCTAAAAAGTGTTATGTGTTTTGTTCATGTAGTAAAATAACCAGATGATTATAATAGTAAAAAGGCACATCAGTTCCAAACAAAACCAGTGGCATTTTGTATGAAAGTTTTAAAATTAAATACCTTCTGACTTTATACATTGCTCAGACAAATCAATTGAAGCTCAGACAAATGAACTGAATTCTACAATCCACCTATCCTAGTCTGAAAATCATTAATTTGGTGAATGGCTCCCATTAATCCCATATGCTTCCAAGGTGAGAAGCAACACTAAAAGACACTGTAATGCCTTTAGATAATGAGACATGTTTATGCCTGCAGCAATTAAGAGCTGGATAAAAAATAACCAATGACTGTTATCTCATTTCTCTCAGGATGTCATCCCTTTTCTCTCACAGACCTGGCCACATGGAAAAACCTGACATTCCCTTTAGGCAGATCTGCAGTGAGACCCTCCATACTGCCCTATCAGATTGAACGGCTTTAACCCTGGTTCTGTTGTAGCTTTTTTCCACTGGTACTAGTAAGAAGTGACTGTATGGGAGGAAGGAAAGACTCTTGACATATCACCTGTTGAGTGGTAATGGTTCCAGAAACTTGTGAGGACATAAGGAAGGGAGATAACAATCTATGAACAGGATATGAGTTGGAACTGTAAGTAACAGAAGAGCTTCTATTTCTGAGTGCTACACACTGAAATGCTTTCTCCCCACCAATAACAGAAAGATACTCACGTCATAAAGGCATTACAGCCACTGTACTCAAAAGGTGTAAGTGAAGCAAACCTTGTAGATAGAGATGACATCTCTTACAGCTGGGAAGAAAAACAACCTACCAAACAAATAAACAAACCAACCCAAAAGAAGAAAAGCTTTCAAGAATAGAAACTTTTATCCAGGTCTTCACCATGCACCTGCAAACCTGTCTGCTTTTCCTGCTACATCAGATAATCTTATAAAATATGTTCTCTCTTTCCAAACAGACTTGTCTTGATTAATTTAAACTTCTCAGGTTAGAATTAAAGGGCATAATGTCTCTTCTTTAATACTGTCACAGGAGACGTCACTGCTGTATTACAAAGAAAAGGCCTGGCTCCTACTCCCATTGAATTCAAGAGCAAAACTCCCACTCATTGCTATGGAGAGGGATGTAATCAAAATTGTTATTATCCTACTGACTTCCAGACTCCTGGTAAGGTATGCAGGTAACAAAGGATGTGTTTTTACCCTACTGAATTACTAAAATGAGAAATAACAAATAAGTATTCTAAGGGCCTACTGGCTGGCCTAGTCATTCCACAGAAATAAACTGCATCACAGAGTGTTTGAAGATTGAGCATTAAGTAGAAGCAGACGCTTGCAGTTCTACAATATGTTGTTTCCTTTTAAAAAAGTTGTGTACCACCTGTTCCTTCCATTTGCTGTTTTTTCCTGAAGACATTGGTGGCAATGGAATTAGTCGTTAAAAAACAACCCACAAACACTTACTTGGTTAACTAACTAGCACTTGGGAGCTGCTGGCGTCAGTAAGAACAACTTCCTCAAATACTCCCTCAATAAATATTTTTCTGGCCCTGCCTCTGGGTTTCACATCTGGTGTTTGGTAGAACATTAACTCAAGCATTTGCCATCACTCAGGAAACTGCTGCTTTTTAAACTCTGCATCTTCATACATTATATGCAATCACAGACAATGAAAATCAAAGTGGCCCTTAAAAAGAGCACCTATTATGCATATTCATAATCTCAGGCTTTGAATTATTTGAGTAAGTGGGATTTGGACATGTAGTCGAAATGCCCATGTGCACCTGAAAGAGAACAAAAACAAGAAGCCAGTTCTGCTGCTGTGCAATATTGACATACTTGTGCTGTCTTCAGCAGAGCCCTGCCAATTAGAAATCTGGTCCATTGGACTGAATACTGCAAGCATAGCTGGTTCAGAGTCATATGGTTGCCAGCTGGTTTGTCTGCACTACTGGAGAAAAGATACTACAGCCACAACCTTCATTCAACACCTCCCACTTCATTTCCTCCCTGGCAAAGGAGCTAGGGCAGACGGGCTTCCCTGGTCCCCATCCTACCCACAGGCTGCTGGGGAGGAGGGCGTCACACCAGCACCCTTCCTACTTTTACATGTATGAACATAGGGAGCATCGCACAGGTCTGCAAGGCGCACTCTCAGTCCACAAGACAGGGCTAGTTAACCAAGCAGTTTGATGGCCTCCACCCTAAACTGCTGGATGCAGGCCAGGACATACGTTTTTCTAACTCTTCAGCATACTGGCCAGACCACAGCCCTCCTGCTGCCCAGGGCTAACAGGATCACCTACTGAGAGGGCAAGGCAGTGCGCTGCACGTCCCAGCAAAGTGCTGCAGGGGCCAAACACCACATGAAACCTCTGGATGGAGGAACTCTCTCTGCCCCACGCACTGGAAGGCTGCTTCTTACAAGAGGAGCACTTGGAACAACAACACAAGGCGCACTTCCAATCAACTGGATTTTATTTTCTTTTTTTTTTGCTAAGCTGAGGGTCCTTGTGACTTCCAAATGAATAGCCAAGGCTCAGTCTAAGAGCTTCTGCCTCACGTGACGCTCTATGGTATTTTAACAGCCCTTAGCATCAAACCAAAGGATGATGGATGTGATGTCAATGCCTTCAACAGGGAAGCGGGTCTGGCTTTCTCTTTTCTTTTACTTTAGCACAAAGAGAATAATATCACACAGGAAATCCGTAACAGAGAAAGGAGTGGGCCTAAGGATAACATCCTTGTTGTTTGGCTGTATGGACTGCCCTCACTCCCCTGTACCAGACACATGGCATCACCCTCCTCCTCAGGAATCTCTGCCGTGGGAGCTCTTGGCATTGCTGAATCCCTTCACACTTTCTGTTCCTAGCAGCAGAGTAGGAGAGACTGGTAATGATGAGTGTATGTCAGCACCTCCAGAAAACAACTTGAGGTGCCTAATCTTACACTGGGAACTAGAGAACCAGTACACTCTGGTGTGATGACACTTAGATTTCTCCAAGAGATCAGGCGCATTATTACAATAATTTTATTTTCTGGGCTATAGAAGACCATTTTTACAAGATAAACAGCCCAAAAGAGCAGCAATTTTAAAGGCAGAAACACAAAAGACTCCATGGTACTAAGTGGTGATCACAGTTCTCGTATCACTCTCTTAACAGTATAGAGGTAAATGCTCAGGTGGATCTGTCTCTTTATGGGGCTTGTAAGAACACCAGCTCATTCAGTTTCTTCAGACCTCACATTCAACAGAGATGTCCAAAACCCGAAAGCTATTTCTAGATTCAGTGGAAAGAGAGAGGTTTTCCAGAAAATGGCTCAACCCCATGTGACGTGCAGAGCCCTCCAGAGGTGCACATCTACAGACTCTGCTCTCTGCAGGAGATCAGGGCAAGCACAGTTCTCACAAGCAGTAACCACACACAAGGGCCTAATGTTAAGCTAGTCAACACAGGTCTTTGGGCTTTTGATAAAATTCTTTCCATTTTTTTTGTTCATACCACATGGAAATTCACTATGAATTAGTACAGGCCTGAGAACTATTTCCTGCATACACTCATGTTCTTCTTGTGAAATATTCTGATAAGATTTAAAATTAGTTTTGTTACTTTCTTTTTTTTTCAGATTCTCAGTCAAAAACAACTGTTGTGCTTACATTTCATGTTTTGCTTTGAGGATTTGGGTTTTATTGCCCTGCAAGTGTGAAAAATTAGGTGATATTTAGGTTCAATATGTGCCTGAGCTTGCAGAGACAGGCCTGAAACAAATGGTCTTGCTTTCATTCCTTTGTGCAAGATACACAACTGCTATGTGATGAGCAAGAATAAGAGGGAAGGTGCTTTGGGGCAGTCTAGAAAGTGATGCAAGAGTCAAAACAAGAAATGAGTGAAGATTTTTTTCTGTGCTACTATATGGGTTGTGTACCAGGTTAAGAGAGGGTTATAAGGAATTCCGGCTATCAAGACAAAAGTAAGAGCTGAACATTTAGTGTGCTGTGCAAGTGTAACATGATCTGAACATGCCTTAGATTCATGCAGGAGAAGAGGGATAGAGAATAGTATCAGATAGAAGAACATAATTCAATGTTTAAAGTGTTTATTCAGCCTTGGTCTGGGGCTGCTCCTGCAGCCTGCACTCAACGTTTGATTGGCTTACTAAAATGGGATTTAGGCAACCGATTATTTGATTACAAGAAGCTTTTTGCTCTCAATTTATACAGGAACAACTCTTGTCCACATGATAAATTGTGAGTATCTCAAACACAGCTGCAAGTACCCATATTCTGGGTACCGGGAGAACTGGATTACTACTCACTTCTAAGAGCAGACGAGTTTAACTAGCCCTTTCAGCAAACAGCTCACCAGCCTGCACTGACTTTCCTGGTTACACGCATCACTGCTTGTGATGGGCTTTTGTAAGAGCAGACAGCACATTCAACACCTGCCATCGATATGTTTGAAGCTGAGACTAGCACCAATGAGTTAAAATGCAGAATGAACTCGTCTCCACTGCTGTTCTGTGCATAGAGCACCCACCAAACAGCTTCGTCTACACCTCAAGCTCAGACCATCGAACTGCAGTCTCCCATTAGAGTTATTGGACTTAGCCTCATTACATTTGAAAAACCCAGCTCTTCCTGCCCATTTAACTTCTTGCCTAGTGGAATCATGTTCAATGACACACAGAAGCTGACAAAGAGTAGTTAAAAGTATTGTCTTGCACTTACTGAAATCAAAGCTAGACTTTTTCTCACTGGACCAGGATTAATACCATGAGCAGGTTCATTTCAAGTATGTTGACAACTGAAGGCTTGTTGATAAATTTTCACACCTCACCTGTTTCCTTCGCAGCCTTCCACAAACACATGAGACAAGGCTTACATGACCGCAGCAATTCTTCTCAGCATCTTGAAAATACTAACAGTACCTCTGCACTGCAGGCCGTCACAGTTATAACACAGTATTTCAGAGCTGGTGACAAACACTGCTCTCTGAAACACCCAGCAGAGATACTGCTGCTCACTCTCCTACTCTAGAAAGTACTCATACCTTTAGACATAGGAAAAAAGAACCTCCGAGAGGGAAAAGAGGGGCTGCAGTAAGAGCAGCAGTGTTGCAGCCAGTAGAAACTGCCCCCAGCACACAGATGCAAGCAACACACATCTCAGTTTTTACTCCATTCCTCACCCTCGAAAGAAGGACAACCATCAGCTCCAGGAAAGAAAAATAAACAAAAGTAAACCTATGACTTCATAGCTGTGCAGTGTCAACAGATAAATCTGGTGCTTGAAAACTTCAAGTAGCTGAGATCAGCACTTTACTTTGCTGAAGGGGAATGACCAAATAATTGTCCTTGCAGCCACCACTAGATAAAGTAAAAATGGTATTTACTGGTTCTCTTTGTGTTGTTTTTCACCTGAGCCATTCAAATAACCAAAAGCTGTCTGCACGCATTACACAAACCCTCCTCTGAACAGATAATGCCAGGGTGCAGTGGGAAATCCAGGGATCAGCATTTCTTTGCATCTGTGCTGCGTTGCAAATTTGCGTATTCTGTAAACAACCAACCTCAATAAAACATTTCAACAAAGCAGAGGAACGAACCCTCAAACATGGTGATCATGTGGTGACTGACAGACCGGTGATCAGTGCATGTTGCAGAGAACATTCTTGGCAACGATGAACCCTAAATTTGAAGTGTGAGAAGAGAAAAATGCCATGTCATAGGTTCAGCTTGCAGTGCTTGTACTCAGTAGCACTGGCTTTGGATAGCTCAGCTCATACTGCTGATAGGACATTCCCTACAGAAAACTGACACCTGCACAAAAAAGTTGGCAAAAATCCCAATGCCTTTTCATTTTCACTTAAGTTTCCACCTCTGTGCCATAAACACCTTCAGTGTACAGCCCAGGAAATGAACGCATTCTCTTTGTTTAAAACTCCATCAAAATACAGAACACACATACATGCAGACACAGGAGGAGTCCTTGTCAAATTATTTGGTTTTGTTTGAACAAGCCACAGAGATTCACTAGACAATCCATCCTAGTAAAGTTGAGATGTACAGCATTTCCAGTGCTCTGCAATGAGTGATACAAGACCAACAAAAACAGAAAGCCCACCTTTTGGTGGTGTTCTCACCTTGTCAGTCACAGGATATTTTAGTTCAGGTTTCCACAATCTGAAACAAAGTAAAAGCTCTCAGTTAGTGGCAGCTATTAAAGGAAAAAGGTTCTCATTTTATTAAATGAATTAAAGACTCATGAATTGCAACATGTGATTAACAAAATACCTTCCTTCTCTGCTTTTGGTAATGTGCAAAGTTACACCAAACTCCCTTTCCAGTGACTAGGACCTCTCCCACCAACATAGCTTACACCCCTTTGCATGCATCAGACCATGTCCCACGCCTGTTCTCATCTAAAGTGGGTATCCACAGAAAAGCAGATTCCACTAAAACACAGGATACACTGATGGTTTGCGTCAGGATCAGAGTTTCACAGAAATAACTAAACCCCTTCTTCCTTTACAGAAAGATGATGTTCAGGCAAAAGACCTTTCATGTATCTAGACTCACCAGAAATGATTCACCAAAAACTACAAAAGATGGTAACAGCAACAACCAAAAGTACAAGGAGTCAGCAAACAAAGAATGTAGATAATACAACTTCATTTACCAAAAGCTTCCTCATTTCCAGGAATCCCACAGTTATACCACACAATAAAAAATAATGTGCTTACAGGCTGCAGACCAGACCGATGGGACCTATAAATTGAATATAATGTAAGTGAGTCTCATGTACCACAGAAAAGCTCCAATGAGGAAGTGCTGCTCAGCAGTCACAGAAGAGAATTCTCTCTGGTGCTACAGCTGTTTATTGCATGACCTTGGGCACATCCTTAACTACTTTGTGCTCTAGTTACTACCACATCTTACAGTGAGTATAATATCATTGCAACAGCATAAATGAGGGTTAATTACTGCTTTGCTAATCCTGGGAAAGGCTGGGCAGGGAAGAAGCACCTATAAAGTGCAAATTGTTGGTATTTATGGATTGTATTGAATTGCCCAAGAAGGAAGGAAACCAAACAGACTTCCCTTCCCAGCTTCAAGCCAACAGCCAGCAAACGGACTATTTTCCAGTACTATCACTCCTAACTGGCATGCACCCTGCAGAATTAACTTCTGCCAGAATGTGGGCAACAAAAATCACAGCTGAACAAAGCTACAGAAGATGGAAGGGTGGGGACATTTAAATGCCAGCAGGAATAAAAGCACTTTGTACTTCTAGTCAACTTTATTATGTCTCACAGTATCCATGAACATACAGATTGTCACTGAAAGCAAAGGGAGTCTTGTCTCTGACTGTATCAAACTTAGAAATTAAGCATTTCATTTCACAGAAAGGTTGTGAAGGGCAGATTCAGTGTCTTGCCAAAGTTAACATGAGACAATCACGAGCGGAAAGCAAGGACCCCATTCCTACCTCCTGCTTTTAAGTATGGGGTAACTTTCTGAAAGCAAAAAACCACCAAGTCTGTATTGCACGCTGCTGTCATAACTGAGGATAAAGATGGAGTTGTAACCAGGAGAAAAGCAGAAGAAAACTGAAGATAAAATATTTTTTTTTCTCCCTATACCAGAAAATGAAAAATCAATTCTTACAATATGCTGGCCAGGCGTGGTCCCTATTATCTTTGCTTAATTCCCTATGTCTGAGAAAGAAATCAGCTCTAAGCTGGTTAGACTTGCTAAATGAGATTCATCTAAGGCCCCAGCCCCGGGTACAGTGTCAGGCACCAAAGATTTGGCATTCTTTAGGAAGATGCTGCTTGTCCAGACACTGTTAATAATGGTAGCAAAACACAACTATCTAACAACTCATACATAATATTCCCCACTCAAGCAAGACCCCATTCACCATCTCCTAATCTCTGAGGAACTCCCAGTCCTTATCCAGAGCAAGAGATGAGTACGGACTATACCAGCAGGATCTCTTTTATAAAGCTTCTGATGAGCATATGACAGACAAGCACACAACCCTGACACTTCCAGCATCTTTAAGGCCTGGTCCACAGGTCTCTCCTTGAGATACTTTAGAATCATCCTAATGTCTTGGTTCATGATAAAAGGGAAACAGACTTGTTCCTAGCAAGATAATATGGCCAGGAAACACCAATCAGACACCTATTTACTTTTCTGATAAAATTACACTCAGTTAACCCAGCTTTAGGAATCTCAAGATTTTCAGAATCACAGCTCTGACTCATGCAGCCTGTGATGAACACCCAGGATACATTTAGGAAAAGGCTACTAATAAATAAAGTACCATGCCAACTGCTTGACTCAGAGAAAATACAGTTAGCACTGCTACATGTTGGCATGTTGTCTTCTGAATACTTGTTTGCTAATAAAATCAGGAGTTGTTTTTAAAGAATATGCCTATATCGAATAATTTGTCTACCCTTTTTCTGTATCTACAGTGTCATTTGCTAATGCTCTCAGCTTTTATGTGAAGTTGGTGATCCTGCAAGGAGTCACACTGACAGATCTGATTAGCAAAGTCTTTCCCTAGCAGCTTTCCAGTAACATGCAATAGGAAAAAAAGTTGTCCAGTATTTCCCATCTTTCATCCTACAACAGCCTCGAGAGAAGGATGCATGCTATGAAGACAGCTGAGCTTATCCAAAATATCCATTGGCACATCTAGACACATCAAGATCTATTAACACCCTGGGTACGTTTCATTTTAGAAGACAGAATTACCAACCATTATTTATTGGAAAAAAAGCAGCACAGACATGCTATACTCTTCAGGGGTTTGAATGAGTTCTCAGACAGGTCAGTCTGAGGCTCACTTCTTTACAATATTTCGTATGACAAGCCAGAAGAAAGCACTAAGCCAAGAGAGTTTACAAGTATTTCATTATGTCCAAAATTGTCCAAAATCAACACCATGAAACTCAGTGACGTGAAGTGCTGCACTAGTGCTGCTGCAGAGACAGCAAAACTAAATGTTTCAGCACACAGCCTCATCCACCAACATCATAGTTGAAGCCCAACTGAGCCCTGGCTCAGCCCAGGTACACGACTTTGCACAGGAGGAGCTGGAATGCAAAGCCGCGTTTCTCTCTGCTGTACTGACTCTTAGGTGGAGGCAAGTCACACCCCACAGAAAATCCAAGTGAACAACTGGATATTCAACTTCCACAGTCAGATTTTCCAGAGCTCTTCTGTCAGAGCCATCAACCTAGTCGTGTCAACTGTTGTCTGCAACACAGACATGCCTTAACACAGGAGATAATCCTCTGAACTATAAAGCTAGCAGCTGTTCAACATGTCTGAAAGACTCGCAAAGGAGATTTAGGCTCATCTAAGTTAGGAACCTACTGAAGCTGTACACCACCTTCACTGGACAGTCAAAAAGAACCAGGTAAACAGGACAGGGGTATTTCAGGGAACTTGCCTCCACAACCAAGGTCTGCATCGTATCTCTTTCAAGTCCTTCCAACCTTCTACATTTACCTTTATTTGATCTGCCCACTGCAGATAATGGACAGTCCAAGATTTTTGATTGTTTGCCTGCCTGCATGTGATGAAGTGGAGCAGCAGGGGCTGTGGATATACTCTGAAGGCCTCATCCCTGAAAATACACTAGGCTAATTCATATTTTGAACTGAGGCTCATATTTGAAGCCTACTGCTGAGGCCTGCTCACAGCCGTCTGTGTGAAGAACGAACAAATGAATGTTCTGTTTCTTTAAGAAGCCAAAAATTTCAAAGCCCACTTTATCTCTAATTGGAGTAAGACCATTCCTCATCTGCTATGGTACTTGTGCTAGCCTCTCTTACCACGTTTCATGATATGAAAAGTTTAATGAGTTCTAAAAACCCCAGAATATTTTAGATTGTTTACACATGAAAAATGATCTGTCTCAGAGCTAAAGTTGGAGTAACGTAACAGATCTGTGGGGCATCTTCCCTGCTGTGCAAAAAAGGAGCAGACACACATTCAATATCGCTAATGGAAGCTGAAAGCCTAGTTTCCCAGGAGTTATACAGAACACATAGCCTTTCAACTTTAATCTCCCAGTTTCAGGGACAGGAATTCACAGTAAAAGTACATTGTACTCTGTCAGTACTTCTGCAGCGACGGAACATCAAAGATTCTGTTTGGTTCTTTGACTGATCCTGTTATCCTTTTGCCATTTTTTAATGCTTAAACACATTTTCAAAGGTGCAACTCAACACACTGCAAGGGTACCAACAGCCCAAGAAAAATATGTAACAAAAAGTGAGATTTGACTTTCAAGAGCAAATCAGTGTTGCTCTAACACTGCTCTTATGCCAGTAAATTCTTTATCCTCTCACGACAAGGCACTTCTGTTAGTATGAACCTGTAAATTCTGAATTGCTTCCTATTCTCATTCATAGGCAGTGTCTTCCTCATAGCAATTCAGATTTCTAGGGAGTTTATCCAGGATCTCTGCAGTTGCAAGTAAAATTAAACCACATCTTTTTATTACCTGCTTAGCCAATTTTCAATTTATTGGCATCAGCGCTAAAAGAGATAACACGGTTGGAAGCTTTCTGCGAGGAAAGACTTGCCTGACACTTTTTTCTTCTTCCATGAAATGTCATACTCAAAAGCCTGACTCCTAGCTAGGACAGAGCAGCACAGCTCTACCAAAATGTCAGGGAATGGCACTGATTCATAGTAGCCAAGGATCCACTTTGGACACACGCCTTGGGGAACCACAACATAAGTTGTTCCTTTCTCTGTAGTGATGAAAACATGCTTGAAAAGTATTTCTGCCTTCTTCTGCTGCCAGAGATCCTACATGTTCCCATTCTCTCCCTAAAACAAATCCTTAAGTGTTTCTCCTGTTACTCTCATAACATCTGGTCCCGAGACCACAAAGTCGATCAGAACTTCACCACTGACCATCATTTGCCAACCACATTACCACACTCAGCCCTGCCAATCACAGCTTTTCAAAAGGAAGCATTAAATGAAGAGCCTACTTCTGTCTTGCAGGCTCCTACTATTTTAACGTCCAAACATCTCCCAGTCTACAATCTTCACCTTCCCAATTCTTCCATGAGGAAGGATTAGTTGTCCCAGTACAGAAGCGTAACTGAGGCACAGAGAGATTAAGTTACTTACTGCAAGTTCCCAAGAAAATCTTTAAAAACACACGCAGACCTCAATTCAGATGACATCTGTCACACAGCCTCAGCTGGTGCTAAGGGTACTCATTAAACAGGCTCACAGCAGCTACACAATTTTGAAAAGTCGATAAGCAGCCCTAGTTAAGGGTTAATAGTTGAGAAAAACTCCTTAACTACCACCACAAGCAGCTTCCTTTCAACCACCAGCAAATCAAATAAGAATAGAATGCAAAGCTTCAATAATACAGAAAAGGGGAAGAAAACAAACAAACAAACAAAACAAAACAAAACAAAAAAACATAGCAACCAAATGACACTTATTTCTAAAAATCAAGTTCAATTTAAAGTATTCATATCAGAAATCAGTAAGAATTCTTCTGGAGTTTCCAAGTGTCACACACATGAAGGATTACTTGGGAAGAATATTTCTTAATTAGATAATGAATCAATTCAATTTGTAGTAACCTTATATATCTGAAACACTCAGATGGGCTGATTTGGTAAATACGAATCTTTAATAACCTAAAAAGACTCTGCCAATCTAGATAAGAAAAAAAGAAGTTAAACAACTTTTTTGAGAAGTTTAAACTCCAGCTTCCTGATGCAAAGGTTTTAATTATAAGATCACAGTGCCTTTCCACAGGACCTGCTCCTCAGTCTTACAGAAATTAAAACTACTCCAGGGTTGAAGCAAAGGAGGACAGCGCTCTCTGACACCACAACTCAAAGGCACATAATAAAGCAAGGACTGGGGATGAGGAAAGGAGTGTGCAGATGTGAGGATGATGGCCTCAGAGTCAAAGCAGGATGACCTAGACAACTATTTCTTTCCCAGCCTACGCCCAGGATCTGGTGTCCTACCTGCATCTCCATGCCCAGACTGCTCACACAGGGTCAGAGCAGCGTGCTGCTGACTCCACAGTGAGCCTGAACAGCTTCCACTGAACATCTGCAAGTAGGGTTACTTGGACTTCAGAAGTTTGTTCCACCTCCACAGTGTAAATGCACCTCCATTTCACCACAGGGTTCTGAAACACAAATTCCTAAACATGTGACACAGCAAGATAATGTAAGAATGACTGATATGGAAAAATCAGTATTTTCAGAACAGTCCCAGACAGTTTGCAGAAAACAAAAAGAATGAAGACATGCACTGAAAATACAGAAGAAAAACAAAAACACTAGGTGGCTGTTCTCAAATGGAGCAATATCCGTAACATGCACTTAATGAGGCAGGAGTTCTGTGGAAACAAGTAATAATGTGATCCCATAATTAAAGACTGCTTTATAATACGTATGCAGAAGGCTGACACAAAGACTGCACAAACACCCTTTATTCCAGTACTTCCTGAAATGAGCCATTTGACTCAACAATGTTAAAAGGTTCCTTTAACAGCTTTTTGAGTCTGTGATACATCATCTAGATGTAACTGAGGTCAAGTGCATTAAGAATCTGAGTAACATTCTGTGCTGCAACATGACAAAAGAGGCACTGTCTGAGCTGCAAGGGCTGACTAGCACTCAATCTATTTCTATGGCCATACTAGAAACATATGTGGAAGCATTAAGAACTTGGAATTCATTACAAAGACTTTTTTTTTTTAATCCTGAATAAATATATAAATACTAAGTCTTTGGTGGCCTCTTAGTCCCTGTATGAATGACAGTGTCATCACAGAAACAGCACATTAACAACACTACCCAGTCTAAAGGTTAACTGGGGAAGACAAGGACACATAGCAGGTCTTTCTGGGTGCCTCAACCAGAGACCTCAGTGACAAGTAACAACGGCAAACTGATTCAAATCTGTCTTAGAAAACCCATTTTTTACAGATTTATTAAGTTTTAATTAGTAGGCACAAGCATCACTTTAGTTTTAAATAATCCTTCCTTGAGAAGGGACATGATCTCTATTGTATTTGCATTTCAGCCAAGGAACAATGCACTTTTTCCTTTATTAAAAGGTCTGACACTCACTAACATAATTAATGAGCAGCTTTGAATGTGATCTTCCTTTAAAACCCTCTATTCAGGATCAGAATGCTGTTTATAATTATAGGTGCTGAGCAAAGAGCTTGTCTTGGTACATTTCCAAATGCTACATATAAAATTAATCTCCAGCTTTTTTTCAAGGTAGAGATTTTCAAAGGTTCAAAGGGCTTTCAGAACGGAGGGGTTTGATTTAATAGGGGCTAGTCACTAAATGCAGTTACTCAAAAAACTCCTCCAACTGCCCTAAACTGACTGCTGTGACAACTGTTCTTATGAGCAAAAAAAGGAAACTGGGCTCTGACACAGCAAGCTGTGATTCTCGAAAGTAATCCATTATCACTTATGCAGCCCTACTAACCTCAGTAGGTGCCACCACATAACCATTTGTAAAACCAAGACATCCCAAGTACAGGGCCCACGGGATCCCATGCAACATTTTGGCTGACACTTTTTGCTTCTGGAATAGTCTCTATGACAGCATATTTCTACCAAAGATACCAAGAAAGCACTTGGGAGCCAGCAAGTGCAGCTACAGCATTAACTAAATTAGACCACACTTGTCAAAACTCTAGACCACGTATTGATGTGAGATAGAGAAGGTGTCTGACAGGGCATGCAATGTTAACCTAACCACACAGGCAGAGGCCACTTGAAGTAATTATGTTCAGGACCCATGTCAAAGAGAGCAGAGGGTTTATAAAGACACACATGTTCTGGTTTTCAGTACATGGGTGTGCAGATATGCATGTATGTATATATATATATATACAGAGTAATTATACCAAATTTTTTTTTTTTTAAGAAAAGACAGGAAAGGAAGGCACATGGAAAAGGAAAGGCAGCCAGGACAAAAACATCCAAAGAGCAAGTATATTGAAAATTAAACATCCTACTCACAGTAGGTTCTACAAATACTTTCTGAGCATTGGCTTTTACAAGCACAAGACTGATACTGAATCAGAACGACCACTTCCAGTCTGGAAGGCGAAACCAAGAGCATACCTGATTTGAGCCATCCTATATGTCAATTTACACCTTCAAAGCATGTAGCCACACAGTCCCACTTTTTTAATTAAAGGCTTAATTTCTTTTTAAATCCTGTATCACCATAACTTTGACAGTGAGTCCTTCCACAGCAGTTGAAGTGCACACCATCTCAGGATAATGCCTTCTGCTGGCTGCCAAAGACTGAATCAAGCTAATCAGCAGTATGCTGTTGCATGCTGATGCTGACACTTCAGGGAATCACAAAATATTCAGTTCAACTCATTAATCCTTTAATGCTGCTTCCCATCGATCACAGAGCTCACTGTAATTGCAGGTTTTAAAAAGAACCAATAAGATTATTAACAGAGCAATGCAGAGGACAGCGCAAGAAGATAAGGACTTCAGATGCCAAATCATTTCTATGCAAAGCCTATGCTAATGGCCGAATGCCCTCATATACATCAATGTCAAACCATAGGCAGAATTACCTGTATGTAATGTCCACAGAAGCATAGTAAGCCAACAAGCTGCAAGAGCATACTGCAAGCAAAAATAATTTCCTAGGTGCAATATTGGTCACCAAGTTTAGGCACAGGCACCTCATATTACAAAGGCTGAGTCCAGAAACTCCACTGCTGAACGTGTGGTCGCTGGACAGTTGAGCCAGGGAGCCAGTTCCGTCGCTGACCCCTGGTGAACCTCTGTCTCCAACAGCACGCTCCAACCCTGCTGAACAGACTCTCCTACACACGGGAGTCACAGGAAACTTGACCTAATGACTTTGCAGTCTCACCACACCCTTCCACACTTGCAGCTAGTTTTTCTCTGCTATGTACAGTGAGCATACAATTCTTCAGAAAAAAAATTGCTGTCTCTTACTGGTAAGTCCCATCATCCAATTTTCAGTTTCTGTCTGCACTATACTGGCTTTATGTATTAGGCTTTCTCTCCCATTCACCCCTCCCAATTTACTTTGCAGCATTTCACAATCCCTTGGCAATGCAGACAAATCACTTCCTACTGTCAGCCTTCTATCACCCTTCTTGAATAACATTAGTGAGACATACACTGGCTTTGGGTAGCTGGACACTCTTGGCCAAGACAAACTGAGGCAGGCATTCTCTAGCACACTCAGGAGAGACTCTTCAGGGTACCAATTTATTTGAAAACTATAGAGCAGGTAAGTGTATGCTCTTCTGTCCAGGTCTCAAGATTTTATCCCATCTCCTCCCCTCACGTGTTAAGAGTGGGATCTTACCCACACTCACTGACCCCAGGAATACTGTAAGATATACCGTCCCAGCATAAAATCACGGAACATATCAGGAGGCATGTGCGCTGTCAGGTAACCCTGATATGGGTGTTTACTCCACCACTTAACATCAGTGCTTAAAATCAGCTGTCTTTGGCTAGGATGCTCAGTGCTCAAGTACCTGTCACCATCCACCTAGACAAACTACACTGTTCCAGATTTTCTCCCTCAGGTTACAATCCTCACCAGGTTGCTCTGCAAATATACCACATTTCTCTCTGATTTCCCACTGTCTCCCTGGAATCCTCAAGTACTTTTCCCCTATACCCCTTAATCATAGCAATGCACTCGTGTAAGGCCAGCTACCATCACCCTTGTCAGCACTTTTTTCTAGTGCTTCCAGAAGTCCCAAGGAACATGTAAGCCAAGTGCTGTAACAACACAGGGGTACCGTCATCACCACCAAACAGAGAAGGCACAAGATCTCCTGGGGTTTTTTGTCTCGCAATGCCCATGATTTCTCTGCTTAGCACTGAATTCTCAACTGTTACACCTTAAAAAGTTCAAGATACAAATACTCATAGTTCAATACTAAAACTGCTTTCCCCATCAGCTGACTGCAAAGTCTTGCCATCCTTGGCTCTCAGGCAGACATGGGACGCGTGCACCTGAGAGGCAAAATTTCTGTGCTAAAGCCCTACAGATAGTACTGTGTAGCCATAACTACCTCAGCTAGGACTCTTCTGCACTTGACCATGGAAGAAAGCGCAATCATTAGAGCAAATTACCAAGGAACAAACAGCAAACAGCACTCATGTCAAATGCAGTCAAGGTTACATACATGGGTACATTGAGTTGATAATGTTTTTAAGGCTAGAGCCTAATTTGCACTGCCCTCAGCTCAAAGGCAAATATGCCAGCAGTAATAGTAATTGAACCAAAGAACTGGATAATTCTGCCCTAAGGAGAGAACATTTGGTAAAGGCTGAATCAAAAGCCAGAACGTCCCCCATAAGAGAAAGCTTCAGCACGTCCTGTTACCTGCAAGTCATTCGAGCACTGTGAATAGATCCTATAAGGCATGGATGACACACCTGGCCTAGGCTCAGCAGAGGAAGCCATCACGACTGTGTGGCAGGCCTAAAATCGCTGCAGCGGAACAAAGCCGTACTGCAGGCAAGCACAACAACCAACCACCCATTCAGCATACAAGACTTGGCTGTGTGGTCACAGCCTGTGTATTTTCTTTCATTCACATTTATTCAGCAAGCATCAGCCTTAAGACAAGGCATCTAAAAGCACAACTTCCCAACTTTGACCATCAATCAAAAATTAAACAAGGTAAACAAGACAAGCAAAGAGAGTACACTTCATCATCCCCATCAGTGAACACTGTTTTCACTTTTCCTTTTCTTGAAGAAAAAGAGATGGTTAAGCAGTCAATGGTTGCTGGGGGTTTTATTCATTTCCACATGTTTGATATTTACAGAAAAATAATTCTCATCATCTTACCCTGTGTTAACTCCAATAATGTAAACTGACAGCTTTGCTTTTACTATTCATCCCTGTCCAGGACAGCAGTTCTGGTTCCTATTCAACACTTAAAATATTCACCCATATACTATATCCCCTGTCCATTTCAGAATCATCTTAATTATTCAGTCATCTACTACAACAAGAATTTCTTTAGACAAGATGTCCTAAACAAGGCATGTATGGAATCCGTTTCAGTAAAGGAATTGTTTTCTTGTCAGATTAGAAAATAAATTGATAAAATTACTCTTGCTTTCCAAGATAACAGATGTGTTACACCAATTCCTTAGATTTCTTAGCTTTAGGGTAGAAATTTTTAAAAACATGGTAATGCTGGGACAGACCACAGAATTCAAATTCCTGATCACCTTTCCAAAAAAGCACACCTTCAAATATTCAGTCCTCTTGATGCGGGTAGCAGGACCCACAGTACTAGTTACACACAAAAAGTCTGGAACTGGGGATTATAAACCATATTCTTTGACCACACAATCCATCAAGCAAAATCTAAGAGTTTTCTGCAACTAAGAAGGGAAAAGCTAAACCTTGCTGCACAGAGAGGATCTTTTCCCTGCATGGATCTAGTTTGGATACTTTGCAACAGATCCACCAAGGAGGAGATATATATATATGTGTGTGTGTATATATAAATGTGTATATATATATATATATATATATACACACACACATAGACACACACAGACACACCCCAAAATGCAGTGTTTGCTGCTACTCTGAAGAACCACAGGCTGGATATCCCTCTCCCTCCTCCCTTCCCAGTCACCTGGAAAATCCTTGTGGCTTTACAAGAGCAGAGACCACAGCTGTCCAGCTAAACACACAGCAGCAGCTTTTGGATGACTACCAAAGACAGCTTTACTCAGGCCAGGGAAAACTGTCCTGAATCCCAGTGTGGGGGGCCTGCCTTACCCAGAGATTTTCCACTTCCACGGCAGCTCGGTGAGTGCGGAGTGACTGGGGCACAACGCCATGGGCAGTGGGAGTGGGCCTGGCCGGCACGGAAGGGCATCCTGCGCCAAGGTGGATGCTGAGCACATGGGCAGGCAACCGCCCCTTGCAGCAACAGCGTCCCAAGGGAAGACACAAGAGAGAAGGTGCTTGTGGCCTGGCTAATTCTGTAATTGAATAAACTCTTAACAGCTCTCTGGTGGAAGAATTGGGCAGCTTTTGTGAAAAATTATAAACTAAATCTGCTTTTCTTCCGAGGTTTTGTGGATAATTTTACTCTTTACTTTGCAAGCAAAAGATTTGAATTTTTCATTTAAGTATTTCTGCAAAAGTTCAAAGTTCATAAAAATTGCAATCTTCCAATTAAAAAAATAACAACTGAGTGGTATTGAAAATATTTAATCATTATTAAAGTATTTAACACAACAAAAGATGTCATTGGGTTCCTTCACCTCATTGCAAATAACTCATCTCGAGCTTCCACAGCCTTGCCCATCTACCAAAGCAGATGCTCCATGACAAGCAGCTAAACTTTCAAATTGCCTAATATTGCAGGAAAGCATATGCACAAGAAGTATGGTTTATAACAGGCAGAGGAGGAGCCTATAAATTGTATGTGCAATTAAAAAAAAAGCCAAAAACCAGATTGTATTCAGCACTAAATATTTAGACAACGGCTAAGGAAGAATAACTGGAATGACTCAAATGCTCATTCAAACTGTGTGTGCAAAGGGGAAATAAAGAATTTTCACATGACAATCTGTTTGACAATAATATAATCTTCAATGTTGTTTTCCATCAATCTACAGCAAAAAAAGGCATAATTCTATTTATTATTATATTAAAACCAATGTCTGTGCCTGCAAGTTTCCTTGAGAAAAGGTGCACAAAGTACTCCTTTTTCTGCAAAGGCCATGGAGAAAAAGAGGATGAAATATTTCAATACTTCCTGCATCAAATTCATGCTGTAGCCAAGAAGACTAATTAATAAGGCTGCTTCACCAGCTGTCATAAAAATACTACTTTTTTTGTTGTTCTTCAGAATAGGCTTATTGCATTTTTACCCATTTAAAACATTCAAACAAATATGTGAAAAATAACTTTCTGATGAGTCTAGTTTTATCCAGATAGAAAAAGCAGCCATGGAAACACACCTTTTTTTCAGTCATGTCTGGTTTGCAGATTACAACAGGTAAAATCATGGAAAAATTTATTAGTCAGTAATATATAACCAGCAATTCCTTTCCATTTTGACTCACACCCCCTTAATTTTCAGAGTTGCTTGTTATTCTTTGGCCAGCAATAAAAGACTGAGATTTTCTGAATTGCAAACCATTTGAAAACAGTGCAAAAGCAGTTCAGTAGAAAGAAAGAAAAATTTGAAAAATAAAGTCATTTCCCCTAAATTTTGCTGGTGAAAGTTTGCCATCCTTTTCAAACCGTCAGAAATATTTATTTATATTATTCAAGCCATCCTCATTATGGTACATAAAATCAATTTCAGCAACACCGCTTTACTGTATCTTTTAATTAAGATATTTATCAGTAATGATAAGAGCCTGTTGCCACAGAAAGAATAATTGACATTACTAGATAAATTTTAAAATACTATCTTTGAAACTTGTCCATCAGATACAAGTTTCAGAATCTTATCTAAATTCACTCTTCTAACAACATGACAAACTCTGTAAACATTTCCAACCATTTCAGCATTACCTACATCAGACATATCAAAGAATGCTATTCACATGCTCTGCTTTAGCCTGCTTTTTGCATACAAAAAGTCAAACAAGTTTAGAGTTTTCAGGATCTTTGTTTTCTCTTTTATATACCATTCCTGACAATGATTCCTTAGATCTCAAGTTTCCCCAGTGGAAATCCCTCAATTTCTTTATCAAACATATCAAAGTTTTAAGAGAAGATTCTGTGTTTAAATCAAAGGGATTTATTTTGCAAATAGCAACTTTCTGGGGAAAATGTCTTTTATTCAGTCCTTCTGTTTTTCTCACTTTGTTGTCAATGATACTTAATTCACCACAAACAGATGCTTGACAAGTGTCTTGCCCTCTACCCCAAATAAATGCTTTGAAATGAGAAAAGATATCAGTACTTTGGTGTTTTGTTTTGTTTTTTTCCTATGAGAATTTGCAGTGTATTATACAGTAGCAAACCTTACCATCTTAAAGAAAAAAATCTCTGTGCAGTACAATGGTAGGGTAGCAGAGATGGTCATAACTCCTCCTCAACCTTCCTTTTTATGGCATCTTTATCAGGACAGCAGTAGATGAGGACAAAGCAGGGCACTCTACCCAGACAACACAGCAGGAAAAACTGGATATTCCTCAGAGCAATCACTGCAGAGCTGGGAATGTGATCACAGCTTTCCTTTCCATTCTCAAATGAAAATCGATAGAAGGAAAGATAAGACATTTCTTAGAAATGCATGTGTTAACCTTATATTTTATACATCTAAGTGCCACATCTTTTATGTTCTGTCCTTTTCTAAAACACATGGAGTTTTTGCTTCTTACTATCATATACTACAGTCCCAATGCTTGGGACAGCTGGGATATTCTATTTAGCAGTCATTTCTTGAGCCTTCCATCATTTTCTTATCAGCACAGCCACTCTTAGCCTTTCCGGCAACCACAGTATATTATAACATCTTTTTTCCATTTATCCTTGAATGATCAAAATGACATTTCAGAATTACACAATAAATATATTTAAAAGGAACAACAGACATTTGAGAAGATAAAATAAACAGAGGTACTGGCACAATGCCACACCACCAGTCTGGATGTGGGAAGTGCATCCTGTATGGCACATCACCTGTTTTCAGCCACTGTTTACACCTTCAAATGGTCTTCCCAGCATGTCATTCTCTAGGATGTTTGATTTCTCTCTAGGTTTATTCGAGAGAAAGTCTCAAAGTGGACCACTACAAACTGTTTCAGTTCTCATTTCCTCAAACCAACATTGACATTGGTGTTTGCCTAGCCCTCCTCCTATACCTGCATCATATGACTCCAAAACTAAAAGAAAAAAAAAAATTCCAAAGCAGAGCTACTGTAGCATAATCTATGTTGATACCTACATGATCTAAAAGGTAGGGTCTGAAATGCAACCAAAGTAACTCACTGGCTTTCAGAAGCCTTATCACAGCTGTACCCAGATACCTCACTGTCACCAAGTCTTTCTCACAGCAGACCAGACCAGACCAGAATCCTGTCACAAAACCCTAATGTGGCTGCTCTGACCACAGCCCAGAGGCGCGTTTGGCACTGCATCCCAGAAGCTCTACAGCTGCATTAGGGCAGCATTTGCTTACAGGCTAACTGCCTTCACATCTTCATTAAGATCCCCACTTCTGGGTCTTGGACTACATCAAGGATCTTTGCATCATGCCACTTCGCTAGCCAGACACGGTCACCCAAACGGAGTTTATACACAAAACAAGGACTAAACCTGGCTTTCCGGGGTCCAAGTGCAATTCAGTGTCCTATTTCTTAGAGCAGAACACCAAGCCTGGGCTTTTACTCTTTCACAGAACTACAGTGTAACAGGAATACAATACTCTGTTAAAGCACACAGACTGTTAAATAGCACTTGCCTTGTTCAACTTCATTTGCAAAATCCCAAATCCAGTTTTACAAATGATTTTAAATGCATCTGTCCTGCAGTGGGTAGCATCACTAAGACCTGCTTCCACTATACAGGGAGGGAGTCTTCTCTGGCTGCCAGCTTTGTAGCTGGGTTGGTTTTCAGCTAGAAGCAAGTCTTGGCCAATACAGACCACATGGCATGTGCACAAGTAAAACTAGTTGTGTCAGTGCGAAGCAAAGCCCAGCAATAACACAGTCATGCACAAAACTTTTCACTAGTCCTCCCTGCAAACGTGACTCCTCATCTAGCTCTCACTGCTATGAAAACAGTCATAAGGGGATTAAAGCACAGATGTCTCACTGCCTTCCTCCCCCCACCCTTAAAATCTAACTATTAGGTTGGCCTTATTTATACTAAAAAAAAAAAAACCTGTTTGCCAGTGTGTACTACCCTTGGTGATGTCAAGAGTTTCAGACAAATCTGTGATTCAAAGACCATGGAGAAGAACTAGATGCAATGTTTGAAGGGGAAAACTCCCCTCCCTTTGAAATGTAGATAAAATTCAAACTGATTTGAGCTAGTATAAACTTAATTAGACCCTGTAATAGTTACATTAAAACATCATGAGTGTCCTCTTTGGGTGTCCAGGGCTGTCTGGCATATTTAGGATAAAGAGCATCATTTATTACTCTCTGACCTCTCTTTTCAAGAGTGCCCAGCCATGTGCTTGCTATGATGCTCAGCCTGTGGGAATGGCAGAACATAGGGTCATTCAACAGGATAGGGCCAAAGAACCAACACTGTGAGGAAAGGGGCATAGAACTAGGGAGAGAGTACAGCAAAAGACCAAGAAACGGAACAATCCAAAAAGGAAAAGGTAACGAATTTTTATGCAGAAGGGAAACAACTCCTGCAGGTCCTCTGATAAGAAATTCTTTTCAGTAGGAAGATGTGCCACAAGGATTAAACTTGAGAGAACACCGGGGTGTGGTACAGTGTGGTGAGCAGGTGGTACACCACGCCTCATTACCCACCAACGCCAACGTGAACACCTCACACCTGGTCCCCCAGTCATTTTGAAGCAGAGTTCACAGTTCTGCTGTTAACATAGGAGCTGTTGCAACCCAATTCTTGAAAGTACCATTAGCCAGAGATGGAGATTTTCAGCCCCTCTGCAAAGATGACCAGTACGGGACAGCTCTAACCAGCTCCTGGGACAAACTACCTTCTGCAGCCCTTCAAAGGCATCTATCCCCCTTCAGGGCGTGTGCAAGTTGGGGACAACAGGACAGCAAATATTGCAAACATTTCACTGATGTGTGGGGATAGCAGGGTATGGTAGTCAGCAGGTCTGCTTCTACGTAATACATTCTCCCACCACCCCCTGAATAACTCTGGGTGATTTAGTGCCCAGCACCCCTCCATCCTTGTCCTACTTTGATGTCAGTTGTCCAGAACAACAGTTAACATCTCATCACAAGCCTTTATGTTGTCTAGCCTAGGCAGCCTCCCTTGCAGCATGCAGATGCTGCTACAGCACGGTTTTATAGCAAGGACACTTAGCATCCAGCATCAGTGTAAGCTACCTGAAAACTTAAGTCTCAAGTTCAAGATTCACTTAAACATTTCTCAGCCTTGCTGCAACTCAGCAGGCTCCACTTGACACACCTCTCTGCAGGCACTAAGATTTCCACAGAGCTATTTTACTTCTCCTATATTGGAAAATTGAAGGCTCTGTTTTAGGAGCTAAACAACATCTCCAAGCCCAGTAAGAAAAATAATAAACAAACACATACCCTGGAACATATCGGAACATACTGTAAATACTGATAAAGTCTGGGGTTTTCTGCCTCAGTGACCTTCTGTCCTAAAATAGCTGCTGAAATCCAAACTGATATTCTTCTCTGTTCTTTTGGCTTTCAGACAGTTTTGACAGTCCCATTACCATTGCCTTGTTTATCTCCTACTCATAGCTTCTCATCTGGACAAATATTTATTTTTGGTTCTTCTTAACTGTGTATGCAGTTTTCATTACTACCAGAAGGCACTTCAGAAGGATAAACAATAATTTCCATACTCATTTGACGGACACACTGCTTTGTTTTCCCCTCTGTTTAGGAAGGGAAAAAAAGTATTGATTAGCTATCTTCAATTATTCTTAAGCTTCCCTCCCAGGAATTGTATTACTGTCTCATTTACAATAATATTTACACCCTTAAGCCCTATTATGATTTGGCTTCATGGATTATAGCTCCAAGAAGATCAGAGGCCCAAAGGAAATTATTTATCTCCTTGGAAAATAAACCTCACAAACTTGGGACACACATATGGCACAGTCCTGTCAGTCTTAGCCAAAAACATCAAAATCTACAAATTTGTTTATCAGCAGAAGACTACCTGTGCAGATACACAGTTTGTATTTATGGTATCAGTAATACTCTAAAGGATTGCAAGTCCAGGCAATCAGTTCTATAATGACCCTTGTAAGAAATTCCCTAGTATTTTCAGTCTTTTACCCAGTATAAAGGAAGAAACCTATAATTCAGTCAGTCCTAAATACTGATTTTTAAACAGGTAAGAAGCACTTACGGCTTTGTAGTGGCAGAAATGATGTACTTGGGGTTTCAGGCTTTCACAATACATTTAACTGTACAAACAAACACAAAATCCCAAAACCAGTAAGTGGAACTCATTGGTCAATTTCCTGAAGGAACCTGACCCATACCATAGTAAAAAGGCAGTGAAACAAAGCTACTGTATCTGAACTGAAATAAGTAATTAATAGCAGGAAAGTAGCAGCAAACCAGGAACAGCAATACAGGAAATGAAGAATTATTTGATGCAAATGCAATTAATTTAGTAACATGACACTTAAAAATTACATTTTGTTTACCTTTCACAGAAGACCACTTTTACAGCCTGCAGTACACTAGGGTTTTTTTTCGTAATATAATTAGTATCAGTGGAAATAGACTTATCCTCCTGCTAAGAAAAGGTTAGTGGTATGCAACAACTTACCAAGCGTGAAAATAAAATGCTATCAGACAATTTTTTTTTATACCACACATGTCATGGAGCCACAGATTAAATCAGGACCTCACTTGAGTCATGTGTTATAAATACTATAAGGGCTTCTGCTCTGAAGAGTTTCCCATTTAAAGCCACCAAACACACCCCCACTCTCCCAAGGGGAGCCACACAGTTCCTAGCAGCACCTGCCTAAGCAGGGAAGACAGGGAGAGGTGATGGCAGAGGTTTTGGTACCTAAGTACCTACCAAACCTCCCAGTTCCTCCTCCCACACAAGCACACCTCCACACACCACAGCTGCTGCCTGGGGCAATACCCAAATACTACATGTTTAGTAAACACCAAGGTATGTGTTTTTAATACTGACCCAAGCAATGTTAGCAGGATAAGAATGAGACCACACAGGAGAACTAATTAAATAATAATCTTGTTGTTGGTTTGGCTGGTTTTGGTTTGCTGCTTCAACATTTATTTGTCTTTGTATCATCCATCTATTCAAAATCAACTGCAAAGGATGTATCAATCTTTTTTCGTGTAGTAATAGCATGGGGATAGCAGAAACAAACAAACATTTTACTCTCAAAGAATGTACTAATACTGAGAAAAGTAAAGTGATCCTGGCTGAATTTCAATAGTTTAAGCAAACAGATCCTTACTAGTTGAACACCACACTGCCTATAGGCAACACTGCCTGTGAGAAGCCCTTTAAAACAAAGTTTAGATCTCCTCTATCTCCCTTTCTCATTCACCAAGACAGATGGAAACAAAAACTTTCTAGAGAGTTATCACTGTGTTACTTCCCCAAGACAGAGAAGCAATGCAATTTGTTCAGAAAATATGCTACAGCGGATTTTCTAAAACCCCATTTTGCCGTGCATGTGAAGCTTTCAGCTCAGGCCGCACCAGGTCTGCTGCGAAACAAGGAGGCTCTGGGGCCCACAGCTGTTGGGCTGAGCCCCACTGAGAGCCCCTCTGAACAGGGCCATTTTAACTACAGTGTCTGCCAGTTTCAGTCTTCCAAAGACATAAGTGAACTCCGGGACATGGACAGCTGCGGCATTATAGTTCCTGATAACAGCCTATGGACCTGTCACAAACCACAAAGTATAAAAGATAGCACAAAACTGCACCAGAGAAGTGATGCAAACTAATTCTGTCTGATCAGAACCCACCAGATAAAATTTCAGGGGTCAGCAAGATTTCTGCTCTGCTACAGTGACAGATATGCAAATACCATGTTCATATGTTCACATGCCATGTCCATTTGCTAAGGGATATCAGACAGGGATCGGACCTGGCAGAGAACTCAGGCATAGTAATGCACTGGAACGAAGAAATCATTGTGAAAGCAATAAATCTTAATAATATTCTAGTATTAGCCACAAACAAAAGGTGCTGTTTACCTCAATCACTTTTTAAGAGCTTCTGAAAGACATTTTCAACCTTTAAAGACACACATTTTGCAGTCCATTTCCATAGCAGATTCCCAAGGAAGGTCCTGAAGCACAAACCAGAAGCCAGTACTGCTCCTCTGTTCTTCTCCCAGGCTCATGCACTTTTCATGTCCTACCTCGCAAAACTCAGCCTTAACCAGGCAGAAAAGATTTAACCCTGGCACAAGCTACACCAACAGCTGGCAGCTTCATCTTGGTATAAACACTTGTCACCCACAGACTGGCCAGAGGAGGAAAAAAAGTAACCTACGACCAGTGGGCACGTTCTGCTGCTGTGAGATTAGCTGCAGTGCAGAAACAGTTATTTTGGTCATGAACTAACTGTGTGCAGACCCTGTGGTTGTTCAGCAGCTGAACTGTTAAGCGTCAGAAACAAAACCTGCCTCTTCCTATCTTTTGCTATTATCTTCTGTTGATCCATTTGGGCCTGTGTGCCTCCCCTCTTCAGCAAAAACAGTACAGCTCTTTCCTGGGCACCTAAAATTGACTCTGTGCTGGGCCAAGAACATCACACGGAGGAATCCATTTCAACAAGCTGATATGGCAGAGAAATATAGGAGAAAAAAAAATCCTACTCTGTTTCGGAAAGCTACTCTGCCAGTTTTGTATATATATCCACTGCTGTTCCCTCGCTGTTCTTCACAGCTCCGCACATATGTAAATATAATTCTTGTTCAACAAGTGAACTCCCCAAAACAGAATGGCAAAAGAGAGTGAGCTGGGATCTGTGTTACTCTGTGTTGTTGCTCAAAGTCAATGCTTGAACTCAAACTGATGGTTGCACAAGTCACACCAGAGCTGACTACCTGCAGCACATCTGATCTTTATCATCAGTTTCCATTCAAGAGGCCACGGTCTTCACACAAAACTAGAATCATAGAATGATACAGGTTGGAAGAGCCTCTGTAGGTCTGTAGTCCAAGGACCTATCCCTAGCAGGTCACCCAGATTTCAGCCAGTTGATCTTCAAAATACTTTCAGACTGAAGAGTCTACAACCCCTCACAGTCTCCGTTCCAGTGTTTGACCACCCTCACGGTACAAAAGTTTTTCCTATACGTTACCTGGAATTTTCCCTGTTACAACTTGTATCCTTTGTGCTGGCCTTTTCATCATGCATTTCCAATAAAAGTTTGGCAGCACCTTTTTTATACCCTCGCTACCCACAAAGTAGCTAAAGGCAGCACTGAGACTTGCCCATAGCCTCCCCTCTTCCAGACAAGAGAAAAATATTTCTCTCCATCTCTCTTCACTGTCCCCTTAATCACCCTAGTGGCCCTCCACTGGAGTCATCCCAGTAGGCACCAATGTTGTTCTTACACTGGGGAACCTCAAACTGGACGTAATATTCCAGATGTGAGCTCTTGTACACAGCTGTGATTCTAGAGATCACCTACCTGACAGGTAGGCTGTAGTGCATTTCAGCTAAAAGCAATGCACTTCTCTGCACTGAGACATGAAAGCGGTGTAATTCTGTTTTTTACAGAAACTGCAGAGCGTAGCTCCCAAAGACAGGTAGAAGATGCCCATCAGAAATTCCAATTTACTTTCTGTCAAACCTTTACTCTTAACTCACTTTGCAGTGAGACTTCTGCTCCCATCATGAAGCGTTTTGAAGATTCCACTGTTTCCTCTGTCTTGAAGGCTCACCTGCACACACCCTGATGCAGTGTATTACACCTCACTAAAACCATGTAAGCTCCAAGTTAAAGCTAAATCTCACTGGGAAACAGAACAATAGCTCCCAATAACACATTATACTGCTGTTACGGAATTTCTTGGAGATGCAGTGGGACATGTAGAGTTCAGGGGTCTGTCAGCACTGCCTGCTGGGACAGACCGTACTTCTCACACAGAAGGGAGCAACGTTTTGAGCTCTCAGCAGAGAGACTCCCTACCAAGAAGAAAACATAATAAAACTTCCCAGAGTGACTCAGAAAGCTGAGCCCAAGCAAAAGGCAAAACCCTTACCAGGTTCTGAAAACAAACTTGAGTCTTTGTGCAGCAACAGCATCTAAATGGCTGGAGAGGTTGGCCTAGTGTCATGCAATCCATTTATCTAAATAAAAGTCTGGAAGAGGAACACATTACACATATTTCTGATTACTCACTTTAAGTGACTACAACTCTCTAAAAAATAAAATAGGTTGTTCAGCAGCCACAACATCTTCAATAAATTGCTGTCATCATTTAGTCTGACAGGGCACAATGAAAGCTAAGAACCCCAGTAGACTATATCAGACTTTTCAGGACAACTGCTCAAGCTTGCACACATTAACTATGTAATTACTGCCAGCAAGCATGAGATCTGCATGTGGGCAAGCCTAAGTCTGCAGAGAACACCTAGTAATGTGAGAGAGTACAAACTGCAGCATATATTCTTAACCTGCCGGCAAGAGGTTATGTGACCCATCCAGTTATGAGACATTACTGCTTTATGTCAGCAGAGAATGCCCTTGATTGTCACCTGACACATGTCATCCTGGCCAGCAAGTCCAAGGCCCTGAAAGTGTCTTCTCTACAGTACAGGTGAACACGTCTTTCAATGATTACAGGTTGTACCAATTCAATTTGTTTTCATTTCACCCACTCATCCATACTCGTTTTCCTAAGTCTTTTTATCTCTCTTCCTAAATTGCTGCAGAACTGAAGAAGGACCAAGTATTAGCTGAGGTGTCAGCTAGCGGCTCCAACTGCAAGCAGTTCCAAAGACTGAAATGTAAACACTTGCTCTAACTGGAGTGCTAGACTGAAATTGCAAGAAAGTTTTTAAAAAAAGTTAAACACAAAGCTGGCCTTCCTGTACTGTCTACAAAAGAAAATGCATCAGTAGTTCTCCAGTCACTCCTCCCCAGGTGTCATAAACACTGTCTTCTACTTGAGGTTGCATCTCCACAAGGTGTCAACCCAGCCACACACATGAATTCGTTGAGCTGAGCTAAATTAGCAAAGAGTTACTACTGCACAATAACTCAGTTGATCGGACTAGGAGAGGGAGCTGGCAAACACAGGTAGCTCAGACAGGAATGGGTGTCAGTGGCTGGAGCATTAACTTCTGCCACAAGCACTAAGAAAACAGAAAACAAGAAAATATGATTTTGGATGGTACCACAGCATTGCCCATCTGCAGTACTCTTCCCTAGGCCTTATTCTGATGCTCCGCCCAAGCCTCGCGCAAATGGCCTATGTGAAATTTCTTGATGGTGCAATCCAGCTGCTGGTGGACATAAATCCAGGTCACAAGATCCATTATCCACACAGCTGGCCCCTGCAGCGGCAGCATCACCAAAGAGGCCCAGGACTGAATGGTCACACACTTCAAATGGAAGTGGATAGGCTCACCCTTCAGTAATTTATCAGTTACTGATGGAAAAATATTAGTTCATAAATTCATTAAATGTTATTTCTCCATCTCTGAGGCTAGATGAATAATGAAAACAATGATTCACAAATGACTTATTACAAAACCAGCAAAACAAACACCGAGATCTGTTATTTACAGAGGATTGTTTCAGCAACTCCATCTCAAAGTGCCCGGGTGGAGTTTCCAGGTCTGCCTCTGCACCGGAGGACAGTATCTCAAACGTTGCAATCATGCTGAATACTTGCTATTCCTGTTTATCTGTGCTTCCAGCACTATTCCATCGAGCTTTCCAGTGCAAAAAATTAATTTTCAAAACAGAAACACATAAAGTAACTCTTCACATTAAAGGGATGTATTTGTTTTTACTTCAGCAAACTGCACTCAATATGCTTGACACTATTTCTAGTTTACCAAACAAACCACTTGAAGAGCGAATTACTGCAAAGCAGGCTGGAATGACTTTCTGGATATCACTCAGGTTTTGTGCAAGGAATCAGCTCTCCTCAAGGAGCAGAAAGAAGGGGGAATGGAGAGTCATCCCGTGTGCAGAGCCGCAGTGGAGGCATGGCTTCTCAGAGCAAACAGCTCCTTTCCAAAGGACCCCGGTGGAACCAGAATGGCTCTCTGCCGTGCACGCTGCAGGATCAGGATCTGTATCCACAAATGTGCATCCGTATGCACTGTCACAGCACGCCTGCATAACTAAGAAGCCAGCTCCCACTAAAAGCCAGTGGCATGCAGGGTCACAACCTTAAATGTAACTGTGACTCTAGAGGGGCAGATGGGTGCATGCTAGTATTTACCAACACCACCCAGGCTCCTCACCTCCCAGCACTTCCAGTAATAGCTAAGGTTCACAGACACCAGGATCATTTGCAATTACAAGGAAGGTTAAACACACTTTAAAAAAAAACCCAGCTGGAAATCACCAATGCATTTTACAAAAGCTCTACCCAAACCAGTAAGATTTTAAGTGGCAACAGTAAAATTGCATTTCTCCTTTTGAGATGGCACAGAGGTCCAACCCCAGATGATAGACTACTAGGAATTTGATATAATCTAAATGTAACAAGTTTTTTTTAATGATGTGGTTAAACAAATCTACTCTCAGGAGAACCCATCTGAAGCCAATTTACAATGCCAATTTTTTTTTTTTTTCTTTTTAGTTGCCAAGTTATTATTATCCTGTAATCTCTAAAGATACTGAAAGTCCTTATGATGGAAATACAGCCTTAACTACAGAAAAATATTCTGATATCTGAGCATACTCAGTTCAGTTTTTGGTTGACATCAGATGTTAAAGTAGTTACAGTTACCATTTTCCTAAAGTTGCATATCCTTCTTTGTAAAAAAAAATATTTGTCCCCAAGAACAAAACAAAAAACTCCTGTGACAGGTGGTCTTCACCACTATAACCACCTGATCCAGGAGACAAGCCAGAGCTTTTCTAATTTTAGATACTAAATCGACTTCTACTAAAAACAACTCCTTTTTGAGCAGCAAAACCTATGGCTATAGGTGCTTACTTTCATGATGATGGCAGAGATGAGAAATGGGGAAGGAAAAAAAAAAAAAAAAGGATTAATTGCAAACTGATTAGATAATCTGAACACAATGCAAATGCACTGAAGATAAATTTAACAAGCATTAGGAAAAGTAAACTGACAAGTTCACAGGTTCTCACCCTCTCCATGAAAATAAAAAGTTAAATAAGATCACTAAAGCTTTTTCCCTCGTTCCATCGCATGAACTGAAATAGTGACACACTTTTTGAAGAGAAATACTGTCCCTGTACTCAAGACCTAAAGGCCTTTATCTCATTTGGTCTCACGCTGCACAGAGGGAATTCAGCCATCAACATCAATGGCACCTCCATCAAGGCCCAGGCACTCTTCTTCCCCTCCAAGAGTTACCCTCAAGTCCTCTGGGACAACTCCGAGCCAGCTGCAGACACAGAGTCTTCAGCCAGGTGGGACCTGGGAAGCCCCAGTGCCCACCCCGTAGAACTCCAGGCAGTCACCCACCCAGATAGGAAACACTTTTCTTTGCATTACATACAAGGGAACACACTACACTACTACACGCGCAGCAGCAACACCCCAGGAGCTACATGTGAAATAATGGGACCATGTACAAAGAAATTCAGGATTTGTATGCATCCCAATTCCCACTGCATTTCATTCCTTACATCCTTTTGAAAATGCCAGCCTTACAAGTTTTGGCCCCTACATTCATACCTGCAAGCATGTAGAAGGCAACAGATCAATTCACAGAAGAAACAAACATTTGTAATATTTTTCTTTGAGGACCTAGATTTTTCAGACAAGCAAGAAAGATCCTCCACTCAAAAGCTATTCTACAATCCAAACTATACAAAGTGTAGTTGACACTGCAGATCCGATGGACTGGGAGACATACCACTTTTTGCAAACAAAATAGAAATTTTTGTTTTGGAAGAAAAGTAACATTAAACAGAAATATCTCTTGAAGCATTATTTATAGTGGAAAGAAAAAAGAAGACCATGTTGGAAACTGGGAGCAAACCACATTATCTGTAAGACATCGTGACAGCACAACTATTCTGACTCACGTACATTTTTGTGTCATGTCAAGCCATCATTTGCCAGGACTTCTGGGAAAGAATTTGAAGCTAATATTTTTTTTTTTTTTTCCCCTCCATACTGAGTGCTGAGGAGTTTTGGGCCTATCTGCCCCTGCTGGAGGTTCAATGTAAAGTCCTTTATATCAATACATCATAGAGAGCAGACAAAGAAAGACACAAAAGGAGCTTACTACTTCCAGAAGGAAGCTGGGAGTCCCAGCTGTACCCCAGTTCCAATTAGCTGCTTCACGAACTTTTCTCACAAGAGAATGTCTTCTGGAAAAATAAATACACACTCTGATTAAATAAATTGTGAGGAGTTAATTTGCAATTCCATAATCCCCGAGGGACTCCAAAACCAATCTCTCTGGTGTTTCATCTGCAGTAATTTAATAGTTTACATTGTAAGACCTATGGCCTATGATGAAGATACCAGGACAAATCTTGAGTACATTATTCACCCTAGTCCCACTGATTCAAAGGCACTACTAGGCCAATTATAGCAAACAAGATTTAGTAGTCTGCTACCTGCCCCAATGATTAGTAGAGCAAGCTGGTTTTCCCTGCTGGGATCAACAGCTCCACAGCTAACAGCTTCCACCTGCAAGCACATTCAGGGTAGGCATGCAAAAAGAGGCAAAAGCAAATATGTTCCTCCATTAATTTTCCACTTTGCTAAAATCACTACACAATTCAATTCCCCACTCCCACAGAGACATGCAACATAATGTAAGCCTTCCAGATTCACACATGCAAACCATTCTGAGCTATGCTAAACACTGTGTCCTCTGCTCTATGTGAGGCTAGATTTTTTATAATTTGTTTTCTTCCCACACTCCCTTCCTTTGCCTGCCAGAAACTGAGTTGGACATTATTATTTCAAGTAATGTTGCCCCAGCCCCGAAGCGTCTCAAAGGTCTGGAACAGCAAAGCACTCTTTTTATGTAGAGTGCACTTGATAACACAATAAATAAAAACTACACATCATCTTTAAAGGGCCATCTTATATCAGCATAGCAAGAGCACAAGTTCTTAATGACAGATAAAAAGGAGCACAAACCAAACAGTGCTAAGACTCCAGGTGGTTCTAAGCCTCTTCTGCTGTGATTCAAACTGAACAACCTCTAAAGAGTGTTTCCATTTCCAGGCCACACTGTGCACTGCCAAATATTCAAAAAGTGATTATCCATGCTCTTTTAGGAAACTCAATGACCTGAACACTATTTACAAAGGTGTCATAATTTGTTTGCTAGACATAGGATGTCTGAATGAAAAGCATCATCTTTAGATTTGGTTACATAAATAAAATGGTATAATGGGCTGGTCAATATACTGTTGTAAAGCAAATGATTTGTGTAAACTGGTGACGATCATCCCTCCCACGCTGCACACCACAGAAGGTACAAAGCATGAAAATTAATTTATCTCAAATCACTATAAGAAATTAAGTTTCATCAAGGATGAGTTTAGCCCAACAATCCTCCCTCTATCAAAAAGTCACGTAACTGCTAAAAACTTTTGAGATTCCTTCCTAAGGAAAATGATGGATGTTCGTGCTAATTTGCAGCTTTTGCAACCTAAATATCATCAGATAAGACAAAAAATGTTTAGCTTACAGGTGAAAGGATGCAACTTCAATTCTTTGATGCAGAATACCTGAACACTTTTCAGAGCATCTGTGAGTATGAGTAATTCTGCTGGAAATTGTGAGGAGGTGATAAATGACTCGTAGAGTTCTCCAACTGGTTTTCTATGCATATGCTCCAGTTGATAAAACACAACTTACATAACTAGGACAAGACAATTGAGCAGTGAAGACAGCACAGGAAATGCCATTTCTGCCATTAGCCAAAATGTTCATGTGACATTTACATTCTCAGAGAATCATCAGGAAAGTTTGTTCCTTTTTTCTTCCTTGGGAACAGAAGCATTTATAAGAACCAAGAACACCTTCTTTCTTCTCCACCCACATGGACTTGGCAGCATGTCCCAGTATTCTGTGATGTCAGCATTGAAAAACCTGCACTACATTGCTTCGGGGCCTCTGAGAAAATAAAAACAATTAAACTACACACTGATTTAAGACCTGCCCTTTTCTCCTCTGTGTGCCCTGTATTCAAAGAGAGGCTTGTTGGTTGCCCTAATAAGTCTGGCCCCAATTCAACTCACTATTGGAGTTGGCTCATGGGATTAACATTTACAATATGAACTGATGAATGTTTATGAATCGGGAGGTCTGTATGGTTACCTGAGCAGTGCATGGTGCTATCACCAGTGCAGCTGGAAAGTGTGTTAAGCCTTAAAGAACTACACCAAAAGTAATATTCTTGATCTTAAAACCACGAAGAAGAAAACAGAATCACCTAGAGATCTTTGCAGAGGAACTGAAAAGTGCTGTTTCCCACAGAAGGTGGCATTCACCTGCCTGCCCACACTAGTTGGGGAGGCTGGGCAGAGGTGGCCGTCATTGCCATCAGCATTCATTGGCAACTGTCAGTTTGACCAAACAGCCAAACACAAACACCTACCTCAGACATAACACGGGAGTCCAGGACCAGGGGAGTGGGAATGCAGACAAAATGCTCAGCTTAAGCATGCCTTTGCTCTCTGGATCCCTTGGCATCAACATGGTTCTCCCTGCATATTTAGGAGCATCCCTTGGCTTAGTGCACCATAATGCCAACCAAATCTGCAAGGGCAGATCTAAACTCACCTTTTTGTTAATACACCTACAATTCTCAAACTTATATCCACAAATTCTCTCATAACATAGGCTTTTTTAAGGAAAGGATGAATTTTGCCCCAAAGACTTGATAGGTCTAAAGACTACCACAGCAGAGTGTGCACTGTTCGAAGAGCAGCAAAGGGAACAATCACCCTGGTAAGCACATAATCACACTTTAGGTGCTAATCCTGCAATGTAGCCTACGAGCCCAGACTCCTCTTTATCCCTAATAAAGAGGCTGGGACCTTGCACGCATTAATGCCACAGATACCTGGTTTTTGCTAGAGGACTAGTGCCCCAAACACAACTGGAAAAAACACTTAAAACCAGATTTTGGCCCTGATTGAAAAATGACAAAGTTAAACTCCAATAAAAAACTAAAAATTAACTAATGGCCAACAAGTGATTGAAGCACAGATTTCACTTACACCTAAACAGTAAATCCTGTTTGGTGGCACTTAAGCAAGTGACCCTTTCATTGACACATCAAGATAAAGCCTGCTAGATATTTTTCTGGAAAATAACTCTATCATTCTCATAACAAGATTTTGCGAGATTACAGTCTGGACTCAACCACTGTACTATCTAGTCCATAGAATTTCACATAAAGAAAGAGTAAATATAAACATCAGTTATCTTTGAAACTATGCAGTTAGATTCTGACCCAGCAGAAGGCAATTTCTTTCTGCCTGCTACTTCAGTGGAGTACAGAAAAGCAACATGAATGTTCACCTCTGTGCATACATATGCACATACTTACATTTTTTACATGAATTTGACTGCTTGTCTTCATGGCTCAAACAGGTCAGAAACCTCCCTTCTCCTCCCCAAAAGTCACCTACACAAGTTAATGCAATAATTGGCACATGACACTGAAGGATCTGCACTTTTCCCCTTTGAAGAAATGTTGTAGAGTTGACAGGCCACTGCTCTTGTTACACACTGCCTTCAGTCCCCAAGGAATCCCTTTATAAATCCTCATACATCAGCAATTAAGCCACAATCTTTAGTAAGGTCTAAATGCAGTTCACTTGTAGGGCACTCCAGAAAGTCATGTCAAATTTACTATTTCTGATAGGTGTAAAGAATAGAACCAAAGAAAAAAAGATCCACAAATCACTAACCATCTCACCCAAGTAATTATTGTCCTTCCCACAGGCTTTGTAGAGAAAAAACAAAAGCTATGGGCTTGTTATAAAATGGGTGCTGTACTAACTTTACCAACTGAAAATAAAGCATCCTTTATTTCTTCTGAGGATCTTAGGTAAAGAATGTCTCAGTAGGAGTCAAAGATTGTATTAGTGACGATTACGGGCTCTCCCACAACCAATCTGCCTTCTGAAACTCTTTCAATGGAGGATGCTAATTAATAATACATGGTTCTTTTCACTGAATCAAACAGGATCTAGAACACATATCTTCACTTTTCTATCCTTTATTCCTGCTCTCCTATTGAATTCGCACCAAAATTCCTGGCCCTTGCTATCTGGGGCCCCTGGTGAAGTCCTCCATGACAGCTACCTTCCTTAAGGACAATAAAACTGTCAGTCAAGATGCTGAGACTCACAACTGAACTCACATCAGCCTCTTGACAATCTGCTTACAACTTCATAACTTCTCCCACTGCAATGGGAAACAGATGACAGAACCTTCCCCCTCGCAGGGCAACAGAAAAAACCTATTTCTTCCCTTTAAGATCCTCACAATTACAATTTGTACAACCAAAAACACTACCAAGCCACTGAGGGAAGAGGAATAAGGGGCATACTTATCAATCTATTCCATAGAAGTATATCCAGGTGTCAGCATGTCACGTAGGGCAAAACAGGAAATGAGTAAGATGATTTAATAGCTCTTTTCTTGTCAGTTGATTATAAAGATGGTTACAAGATGAATGTTCATATTTAAATACGCATGCACAGTTTATTCTGTCATTCTTCATATTTTAGAATTTTCCACTGAACTGACAGAGATAACATATACATTGTTACACTCTGTGTTTGACAGGCTATCCTGCTCTTTACAACAATTTATTTCCTTTGGTACAGTACTACATTATTCTTACTGCAGAATTCATTACTGTCATAGAAAAAGCTTCATATTTACAGTCCTTCTATATGTGGAAGAGCTATTGCTCTAGCATGTGAATGTAGTATGCAGAAGGACTTAGTCATTCATGTGCATCAGTACAAAACTGAATGAAGTAGCACTGATTGCAGGTAAAACATTTCACTTGGAAACTGACCAGGTGACAACTCTCATGTATTGACAGTAAAGGCCCTATTGTTTACACTATTTCTATTTAACACCGTCCAAGTATTAGACTCCTCTAATATTTGTATAAGTTCTGTTCAGCTCAACGGAGTGCATACATACACACATGCATAAATATTTTTAAGAGAAAGGATGTACTATGGGACGTTTACTGAAAATTAATAAAAGGCACCTATGCTGATCAGTATGGAAAGCCTTGGGAAACTTCACAAGGTTGTAACTCAGTTCTGTAAGAAAATCTGATATGCTCAGCACTTTGGGGGGAAAAAAGAAAATATTCTTCCTGAAGACTTTGTGGTAACTAACAGATGGTATTATGAAACAGGAATAATACTCTGGTAAAGGACAGGAGATGGTTTAAAACTTTCACAGAAATGCAGTAATTCTCTACAAAATTTTGTCAGATTCAGGATTAGGCTCTGTGGAAAGTCATCTCTATTTCAGTCTCTTCCCCAAATAAAAAAAAAGAATTTAAAAGAAGTCCCATGTCATAGTTCAATATTCATGAAAGCAGACCATTATATGACTTCAGAAGATCGCAGAAAGTATCAAAGCTATTTGCTTAGAATAAGCAACAGCATTAGCCCAGCCAAGTGTTGTCCAGTTCCTCAAATGACATTTTAGAAAGATGTGCTTTTCTGTCTGACAAACAGTATGGTTTTACCAGTTGTCACCATAAAAATCTAAGTGGGAAAACCAGAATTGAACTACAGCTTTTTTTGGTATGGAAAAAGGAAAACAAACTTCTGTGCTAGTTTGGGGTTTTTAATGTGTTAAGCTAGACAACGTAAAAAAAAAAAAAAAAAAAAACAAAAACAAAACACTAAAGCACTGTTCTAACAGTATTCTTGTCTCTGAGACATGAAAATTAAACATCAATGTACAGGACCATGATTAAACTAAACACAACGCCTCTTCATAACGCTGTTAAAAAGCCAGGCTGAAAGGGGTCTTCTAGTCTGAAATTGTAGGCTGGCCTTAGCAATAAAACTCAAGATCATTTAAGATCTTTTTAGATCATGAATATCTGTATCAAACTTACCCCAATAAGGCAAAGTACTTTGCCACATTCCCTAGGCAAAGTATTATTATAAACAATTACTACTGTTAAGTGGTAAGTTTGGAGTCTTGAAACTATTCTGTCATTAACATCCCCAACATAATTACACAAGTCTTCCTGGGGAAAAAAAAAAAAAAAAAAAAAGTAATAATAAGGAAAAAAGAAAAGAAGCTAAAACACCTATCAGGCAAATATGCCAATGTTGTCAGACACACATACACAGCTCCAAGCACCTTTACATACAACATTCTCAACAGCTGATTTAGTGTGAAAGCAAGTGCCAAAACCCTAATACAGAAGAACAACAAACAGCATAGCCACTCAGCTTCCAGATGGGAACAAGTCCCAGCCTGCTTCTCCAGACCCATTCCAACCAAAACTTAGCTCCATTTCTTCCTACCACTTCATACACGCTCAGACCTCCAGCAATTTCCACATGGTGTTGCAACACAAACTCCCTGACAAAAATGAGGTCCTTGTGCCTGGTTTTCTGCTTTCAATGTTGCTGCAAAATATGCTTCTTTCAAGGATTAACCCCAAGTCCAGCAGAGCCAAAATAAAGATCCCTACCAAAGGCAAGCTGCCTCGCAGCCCAGCTCCTAGAGGTCTTTAGCACTTTAGCAGGCCCATGACAGCAACCACTAAGACGAGGCACCCGAGGAATTCTCCATCCCAACTCTGCAAAAGGCCATACAAAATTACAACAGGATCCATGCCAGAACCTTCTGCCCATTTTAGTACCAATGCATTACTGGAGCAGTAATTCTGTACATTCAAAAATACAAGTCTTCATCGGGTTTGCACACTGTAGCAGCAGGACTGGTGGGGAAAAAAAAAAAAAAAACTTGTGCTCTGTACTTTGTCACAACTTTCCCAAAGCTGGTGTGCACAGCATGCAATTGCTAATGATCCCCTCCCCTCATTCACTGCTCAAACACTTCTCACTGAAAAAAACAGCACACCCCCAAAAACTGAAGCTGCCTGCACCAGACATTGCTAAAGGAAGTACCCTAATTATGCCTATTTTAAGATTTACATTTTAATTTCAGCTTCAAGACAGCTGGGCTCCTCTCAGAGGAAAACCAACAGCAGCACAGTAAATCCTTCAGGCACGTTCTCCCTGCTTTTTTTTTCAAGTTGCTGCTGTAGGGTTTTGCACTGGCTGAAGACACCATCAACGCACAACAAAAGGATATTCTAGCGTCTCTGGGTAACGAACTCTTAATGTAAGGACTGCCTAACCTGGGGCAGTAGCTTTCAAGAACTGAGAAGATTTATTTTTCCTCTCCCTAGGGTAAAATAAGAAATAGCATATAGCCTTTCACATTCAGAGAGATTAGAAAATGAAGAGACTGAACAACTTGATCCACCCTTTCAAGACAGAGTTGTTCCATATTCATGTGGCTGCCCCATATCATGTGGTAGGGTGTCACTGGCTTGCCTTTAATAAAATACAAACTCTTCCACTGCATAATGCAAGTCAGATCATCTTTAACAAGGCTCTCAGCGGCAGAACCAACCCCACAGGTAGTAGCCTTAAAAACTGAAGTGATATTTAAAACAAGTTTTGAGGTGGATTCCTCAGAACTCACAGCATTAAATTCACAATAGGCTTTGATATCAACACTAACAAGTAATTAAATAGATATTTCAATGATAAGTGTTTTCAAGTTGTGCTTATCAACATTTTAATACGAAAGCAACAAGAGATACACTGTCTGCAAAGTAGCTGCTCAAAGAACATACAGGATAAAAGCCATCGATGCTCATATTCCACCAATGTCACGAGAACAGAAGTAATGCACAACCTATTCAAGCTTCCCAAGGATGCTCCAAAGTGTTTCTAAGGAAGGCAATCAGAGTTTACACAGCCTCCGGACTAGCAAAGTTTCTTCTCTGCTTGTTATTGCCACAATGTACCTGAAGACCTCTCAAAGCAGGACAGTGAGCAGGTGAGCAGTGCGAGACAGTAACAGTCAGTCCCGGATTCAGCAAAGGCTGGGAGACCAGACCTGCTGATTCACAAAAACAACTCCATTGAGAAGAGACATCTCCTGTTTTCCAGTGCAGCAGTGAGAGCGCCAAAACCTACCCATGCAGCTCAGTGTTGCTGTGCCTCTTTCACCTGCCAGGGTAGGCAGGGGAGTACAGGGGATGTAGGAGGGAGAGCAGTTTCCTCATGCTCACTTCTGTGCACCCATCTACACAGGGACAGCCTGAATTCCTGGCCCACTCCACGCCACCAACTGCTGCTACTGACTGGTCACCAACACAGAAAGGGTTTGTGTGCTAGTACAGTTCTTCCTAAATCTCTATTTCCTTACTGATAGTCTCATGATTCACTTGAAAATTTAAAAACCTTTGAGTTTGCACTTTCTGAATTGCAAGCACACTGAAGGGGAAATGTAAAACAAAATTAAATACAGGTAAAACATTAGTGCAAGATACTGAGTCAGGCTTATATAAATCACACTGCAAACCACACAGTCCTATGCTACTAGTGGTCTGAGCAACCCTTATCTGTTGCACACATAAATATTCAGAGAGAAGTGCACAATGCCAGCTGCCCTCATGAAACAGAATAATACTGGTCCCATGTTACTGCCATTGCTGACAGCTCTGCTGTCTCCAGCCCACCTGCCACCACCCTGGGCTGCTTTGTGCCTCTGACTTAAGTGCATGGGCTCTTGTTAGTTGCCTAGAAAATGCCACCCCGTACTATTTGAACCCTAACATTTCAAGTAGCTCTAATTCAGCTTTCAGTTCAGTTCTTTGTCCTCTAAAAATAACTTACATTTAATAGCAACTGGCTACAATTTTCTAATTCTTTGTGATCCCAAACCTCTAAATCTATTACCCAGAGACAGCCACAGTAATCCTTAATGAAGGTGTGGGTATGATGCAGCATGCTAGGGGCCATCTGGTTGCCAGGTGTTTCCTGGCTTAGCTTTTCTTTGCAACACCTCCTCCTCTAATTCCAAGAAAGGCAATTTCTACCTCGGGACAGTCCTTCATTAAAGACACAGGCAAGGGCTTTATGGTAAGCAAGTCACCCGCAGCACAGCAATGTTCAGAGCCTGCAGCAGAAAGCCTAGAAGGGCTGTTTATTACTATACATTTCTCCCTTACCATACACAGTCTCCAAAAGACTGTGCCAAGTGTATTTCTAACTTAATAGGAAGGGAGCCAAGTGCAACATTTTCACTGTAACCCTATGTCTTCTGTCCTTCACTCACAATTTTAAAAAGAAAAAAAAAAAAAAGAATTAAAAGGTAAGAGAGCAGTTTTTTGGCAGGACCATTTATATAAAAAGCAGGTGATTTAAAAACTACTAGCCAGTATAATTTGATGTTTTTTAGGGAGCAATGCAACTTATTCAGGGAGGTTAGATCCTATGATCTTTATTTTCAAAACAAAGCATTAACTTCCTTAAAATCCCTGTTTTTCAGACAGGTGAAGGCCTTCCAGCTCTCAGATACACAGTCCTGCCTCTCCCCTTCACCAGTGCTCTGGAGTATGAGAGATCTAGACTGGTAGAAAGTAATTTTTGCACAGCACTAGCATTGCCCTGGCTCAGCTTAGTGAGCTGGCTTCCCATGGGGTCAGGCGAGTCTGTCAGTGCTCTTGGCCTCACTGCCTGTGGGGATGTCAAGCCCTAATCAAATTATTGGTGGATACAGAGAGGATGATTTTGCAAAAATGACCCACAGAATCCCCACAGGAATAATTTCCAAGCCAAGAGCAGCTTCTCCGGTTCTACTGTGGATCAGGATGTAGGCAAAGGGAACAAGCTAAAACCAAAACCAACAGTGCACCTGTGATGAACACGCCAGAGACTCCCCCCACTAGCCCAGAGCCCCCCCAGCTAGCACACACGGTCCACTTCATGACCCAAGACTCCCGTAAGCTCCTTAGAAGATGAGCAACTCCTCATTTCAAAACAAGGTCCATCAGGAGAATATCACACGTTCTTTTTCCATGGTTTCACCATATAGAGAGTTTCTTATTATATCTTATTATATCTTACTATATATTATTCTTATTATATCTGCCCAGGGCTATGTTTCAATGCAAAATGAGTGATGAAAGTGAAAAGCAACAAATGGAAAGAGAGAAACACATGCTGCCAGAGCCGCAGTGGAAGGGGAAATTGCCCAGTACCACTGCTGGTTGTGAAGGATTTTCAAGTTCAGCTGTGAAGTAAACCCATTGTGGAAAGGGAAATATTAACAAGTGACTAGAGACACAGCACTTTTATTCTTGAGGCACTCTTGCTTGCTCATTTGACTATTTGCATATTTTAATATCTCTTAAAAGGAAAGTTTCTGCTAGAAATTAATTTTCACAAGCCTTAAAACAGTCTTCAAAGAGCTACTCATCTGCGTAGTGACACAGGCATGGGGCAGGGCTTGTTTACTGATCTAGGAGGATTGCGCTTCAATCTAGATCATGTCTTGCCTGCAGGTAAGGGCAATAGAGCAAACACTAAATCCACCAGACTTTCCAACTGCAAATGCATGAGGGAAACTGAATCCAAAAGAAAGTTATGTTTATATCATGTTTGGATGGTGAAAAGAGGGAAACATAGGGAGACAGCTGCTTCTTTGTATCTGTTGTTCAACAGGCTCTGGAAATCCTGGACAGACAGATTCTATTCCTACTGTTGCGTCAACTCTGAAAATAAACCTACCAGCTACAGCTGAAACAAGTCTCCACAGCTAGTTTTTCAAATAAAAACATGCCTCTGGCCTCTCTCTTTTTGCCTTTTTAATGCATGCAGAGATCACTCCCCCAATGGAAGAAAACTCATATTTCACTTACCTTCCCTCTCCTTTAGGCAAGTGAGAGAAAGCCACTAGAACATTGACAGAGAAAATACAAAAACACACTACATCTAAAATATTCATTCTCTTGCCCATGTCAGGACACTGACTGATCACTTACTCCATTGCACACTGGAATAAGCAAAGACACCAGGGCTCACCTTGCAACAACTTAAAATGTAGAAGAAAATTTCACCCTCTCCAAAAAAAAAAAAAAAAGAACTTCTATCAGTATATAAAATGAACGAGAAACAAAAATAACTCAGATCTTCCAAGTGACTGAAACCCCAGAACCGAAATTCACGTGAGAATGGCAGGGCAGTAAGGGCAAAACAAATCACCTGGTGCTGACCACAGTCAGAGGTATTTCAGAGGAGTGATCCATAATGCCAACTCTGCAATATCATGTCTTCAAGGAAATAGTTCTTTCTGATCCTAGTAGTAAACATAGCTTCATGTCCCAAAGTATGGAAAAGACTACGTTTGCCCAGTATTTTTTTCAAGCACTTATTCCCTCCTCCTGCTTGTAATAGGGTGTAAAAAAAAAAATTCAGTCCTAAAACAGCTAATTCAAAGTCTAAACAAGTTAGTTACTCTAAATACAGCTTTCACCATTACCATGCTGCTCTGTCACCATCACTGGAAGAAATAAGAAGATTCATGACTCCACCCAAAAAAGGAGTATCTGCCTTAAAACCACAAAAGCATTTTTATCTGCTGTCCCAGGAAGGTACACACCTTCTACCAATTAAATTCTGCCACTGTCAGCATCTTTAAAAAGGAAAAATTAGTTACAATCAAGGGCTACTCTCTCATAAATAGCAGCGTACATATTCATTTTTGCTATAAGACAAGAAGTAGAATCAAGTCCATAAAGAGATTTCAAAGCAATGCATAAGGCATTGTTTCAGCAGATACTATTTGACTTGCTATCAGTGTCTCAAAGCCTGAGCTTGTGATAAGAGCTTCAAAGACAATAGTCCAGATGAACAAAGAACAGAAAACCCCCATGATTACAGCTGCTTGGTGCACATCAAGCAACACTGGCAGCACCTGCACAAGTCAGCACCCACACAAAACTCTCTAAACGGACTCAAGAGCTGCAGAGATGGCTGATGGGCAAGGCTCGATGAACTCTGTGTCTCTTGGTAATTACAGGTAATAATGCAGGTCAGTGCTGGCATCCTGGTACCAGCTTTAGCATCTAAACACATGCACAACCATTCAGGCATCTGAAGAATCAATATCATAAATACAGTAAAATGAGAAAATGTGTTTCTAACTTTTGAGTGCCTGTAACTATCAATTCAAGCTTTGCAACATATTATTCATTCCACTTATTGTTAACGGTTATGCTGCAAGAGTACAGTGGACCAAAACAAGCAAAGGCAAAAAAAAAGCCTGACTGAATTAAGTTTTTTAGCCCATAGAAACAGTTTTATACTACAGGTCATTCTAAGTGAATGCAACTTGACTACACCTTTTTTTTTTTTTTCCCCAAATGCATTCCATCAAAAAAAAGCTCTCAATTATTCAAATCAAAAGGCACATTTAAAAGTATTCTTAAACTTGCATTTAAAATACTGACAGTGTTTTAATCAACACCAGTAGCATGCCATTTAAAATGACCTAACCTAAAGGATTGTAAGTATTATCTATAAGTCACTGCTGCTAATTTTGGCAAACTAGGTGGAATATAAAATTATAGATATTAATTTGTCATATTACAAAATGCCTTTTATTCAGAGTCTTAGACATAAATTTATTATATGTTGTAACAGATAGCACTGGGTAGTATGAAATCCTTACATTCAATATGTTGCTGAGTCTTAGAAGCACAACCAGCTCTCCATACCCCAAAAAGCTTATTTCTGAAGACATGGAATGAAAGCTCTTACTTACCACACTCTATCCCTTGCTCTTTGGAATGAATCATGTTATTAACTGTTCTCCTCCCTACTCCCCCCATCCCCCAGAGAGTTTTGTTTTCCTTTTTTCTTTTTTTTTTTTTTCTTTTAATTATTTTCTCACATATGTCTGCCAACTTTCCCTTCACTACTCCAGGAAATACACATATTTTATCTCCCTAAACAAAAAGAAATACACAATTTCCCTCCTCCTGATTTATGGGTTTCTTTATCATTTTCCTGGGGGAAGTTTCCTTTATGGGACATCAAATCAATCATGTTAGAAAAGACAGGGATGGGGACAATAAACTAACTTACCACTTCCCTTCCAGACACACTTAGCCCCAACCCTACATGCCAGGTCTGCTCTGGACTCCTGGCAACACAGACACTAACTCCCAGGTGTGTCCTGAGCACATTGGCAGCCTGTGAAGAGCTCAGGGCCAAACTCTGCCCTGACTGAATCAGTAAAAATCAAGAACAACTCTGATACAAATCTGGAGGAACTGACTCTTAATTCAGAAATCTCCCTCCTATTCTTCCGGCTACCTCCCTGCATCACGTATTTTCTAATACAGGTGTGGGGGAGCGCTGCAGGAGGGCAGGGTAGTTCTGCAGGTCAGGAAGCAGTTTAGGGCCGGCACACCCGCCTTCATCTCCGATTCCCTCCCACCCCAAGCTACAGGTTGACAAGCAGGATGGGATGTGAGTGACAGAACACCCAGCCCACTCCTGGAGCAAGCTCTACTCTCTTTTTCCTTTGCAAATCGTTAAACTCCACCCCTGCATCTCTCCTTTTTGGGCTCTTGGATTTTCTCCTCAGCCTTCTTGAACATTTTCTAATTGCTGAGGGAAAAAGAAGCTAGTATTGATTTCAGCATGACTCAAGGGAAGCACGCAAATGCCTAACTGCACGAACATGGTCTTGCTGCAAACAGGAGCGGCAGCCTGCCTGCCCACCACACCCTGCAACACAACCACCAAACAGCAGCTTGAGACACCTGAAAAGCACGTCAGGCACCAGCAGACAGGGATTTGTCCGGGAGAGGCACCCTGCACATGAACATACAGCTGCTGTTAATCAAGCCACAGCCACAGTAGCTCAAACAAAGGTAGCAGCTCTGCTTTCTGGGTGATAGCACATGGCCAGAACAGGAATGGGTGCCCAAGCATGCCTTACTGGCTCACGTGGAAGCAGAAGCAGCTGCAAAAACGGGACACGGGCTTTAAAAGGCTGTGAGGTCTCTTCGTCCCACAGTCATCCAGCGGACAGTGGAATCATGTTAACATCAGCGAGTGTTGGATGTCGGCGCTGGGAGTCATTGTGTTGCAGTGTACAGCCTCGGGTCTGGAGTCCAGACAAATTCCCCATGAGGGGATCAGATCTTCCTGCTCAGACCTGGCGGTCACAGAAAGGCTGCTGCAGAAAACAGAGTAACTTGGCACACAAAGCGCTGGTGAGCTAAAACAAGCTAACCAGCTTTCCAGCTAACTGGAATTCAGATCAAGACCTGAACCCTCCTTAAAGTCAAAGGATTTTGAACATGCCCTTTCAGCCCATTTCACAGCAAACACAGAAAAGAGGCTTTCCTCACAGTTCCCCTCAGCCTTTGAGCTTTGCCAGAGGTTTAAGGGGGTCCTTGCACTTAAGGTCTGGCATTTTGCAATTGCTGCACTGGCTTAACAAGTTATACAGACACCTTCCACAGAAAATGAGCAGAAAAAAAAGAGAGAGAGTCAGCTCTACTTCAAACCCAGCCAGGGTTGCTCTGGGCACAGCCTGGACAACACCCTGGTTGCACTCTGTAGGGAAGGAGGCCAATCAATGCAGATCTGCACTCACAGCCAGTGGATCTGGGTTTCTGGCCCAGCGGTAAAGCACCCAGGTCACTTTTGAAGCTCCAGAGACTGTTCGTCTCTGGATCAAATTTGGACCAAAGCTGGCGTTTTCAAAAGCATAACCCTAACACTGTTCTGAACCTTTATAATATTCCTACCCTATGTTCTCATTTTGAGAGATCTTCTAACTTTGTTCATCCAAGATCAGAACGTCAGGAAAAGCGGCAAGTTTTGCATGGCAAAGCAGGTCCTCTAACAGATAATGTATTCCCCTCAAAATAGAACTGACAGCCCCTAGTTTTAAACCAGAAACCAGCCCCTATCATTCTCTCCACAAAATAAAGTGAAAACATAGGGTTAATTGAATCAATAGGTCTTACAATTAAATGCTGCCAAGTTAGCTGACACGACTGGACTGCTGGTTTGGTTGTGTTTTGTTTTTTTTTTTTCCTTAATGTTGTTTATCCAGAGGCTGCATACACTTTAAATACAGCTAATTTTGCAAACAGCTATTGAAATTTAATTTAAATATCCCTCAGGCAAAAAAATTACAAGTTTCACAAACAGAAAAGTAAGGTTTCATAGACTCAGCTCACTGGAAGCTACTGCGATCTAACTGTATTACAGCTAGTAGAAGTACTAACAGGAAACTCTTCCTACTTCTTGCTAGAGGCTTGACCAACACGAGACAAGAAATATTCCTCAAATCCCTGTACACCCATGAGTGCCAACTGTAAATGAAGGAGCAGAATTTGCCAGAGGGCCTGAATTCTACCTACAAACCCATAGCTTAGGAATTCACAGGTACAAACTGATTACTTCCCTGAAGGGGAAATGTACCCCAGATTTGCAGTAATGAGAAAACTGAGCTGAAAGGAGCATTGTCTTTTTCCAGATGGTGCAAGTCAGGTGCAGATTCAATGAATTCTACGCAGTTATACTGATTTTCTCCACTTAACACTGTTACTTGTAATAGTGCCATTGTCTCCCTTATACTTACTATATGAGCATACAGATACACATATATACATTTTATCTGGAAGATGGACATCATGGGGTAAAATAAACAAATACTTATTACACTACAGGAAGTTAGAAAAACAACACGTTTTAAAAGCACTAAAAGAGAAACAGCGTATTGTAACATTGGTTGTGCCTGTCAACCAGCACTAACCCCTCTCACAGATTGCAGAAAACAAAGAGGCTTGATACATCCTTATATTACTGAGGTTATCCAAACCCCACCTTTTCACCGTAATTCCTTTCAAACTGGCACCCAAACAAGGATGCAAGATACTGAGTACAAACACGGACATTCTGGAACTCTTGTCTCGTTATTGTTTTGAATGATTGTGATGGGCTCCCCCCACCTCCCCAGTCAAGACAAAAGAACAAAGATCAGTTTCATCTGCGAGACTGCTGTAGGGAAAAACGGCAGTGGGTATAAACCCACAAGGAGTACCAGCATTAGCTCATCTTTTCTCCTTAATAAAGCAGCAAACAATCAGTGTTAAAGTAAAATGGGTCAATCAAGATCTTAAAGCTTCTTAACAGCTAGCACAGTCAACCTATGTGGTCACAGCAATCCAAATTAACCCCCTGGATACATCAGTCCTTTCCTCCAATACCTAGAAAGCAATTACAAATGTCACACTGAATCTCCTTCTAAAACACCCTCCTATAGTTTAGTAGCATAACCTACGATTAAACTTACCTATGAAATAGAAGCTTTTTCCTCTACTGCGGCAGATGGCTTAAGAAACCACCTCTGTTTCCCACACCAATCCTCTAAATCAGCTCCACCCCACAGAAATCAATCTCGTGCTGTTTTTTATTAGCTGAGATGCGCTACAGAACTGCTGCTGCTCAGCACACCTGTACATGCAGCAAAAGAGCAGAACAAAAAGCACCAGCCCTAAACATGTCAAGACCCACCCATACTCTCCCTTAGTGTGTGCATGTGTGTTTGGGGAGGGATAAGCAATATAGTGATTCCACAGAACATTGTTCACTTCCATGCTTTCTCTGGAGGCACTCGGCACCATCAAACATCATCAAAGGTTTTCCACCACTGAGCCCACATACCCTGAATTTACACTCTCTTGCTCTTCAGCAAAAACATTCCCTTTTCAGCTAAAAACATGCTTAACTTTTAAATAAGCTTAAGGCTCGCTTTCAAGGACAATTAAGCACATGTTTAAACAACTGAGTAAAGCCAGATGAGCCAAAACAAGCATCTTTGAGTTTTAAGGAACAATTCTACGTATCAGCACATGCATAATTTTACTTTTTCACCAAATACACACATGGACTTTAAGGTAGCACACAAACAAAATAGCCCAATCATCGGATTATTTCATTTAGAAGGGACCTGGGGTGGTCACCTAGTCCTAGGACCCCACGATACTACACATTCCAAATTTCTGGCTGTTACTCATTCATGTGCATGTTAACTGCAACGCTCCCTGATCCCTTTCTAGGTAAGGCTTCGATTCTGCAACAAACACCCTGAAGGCAGGAGTGTCTTTTTGGGCAACCCAAATAAAGCCAAGGGCTGCTTTTCTTCTTTTTCTGTGAACCAAAGGTTATACCAGCACAGTCATTGCCTGTGCTATAGGCAAAAGATTTTTAAGCATCTCAGGCTTTTGGACTTCTTCCCCTTTCTTAAACTAACTGTCATTAGTCCCATCATGGCAGATCAGATTTCAGATCTCACACATGCTGCAGCTGCATTACAAGTTCTGTCAGTACCTTGCAACTTTGTAAAGCCTATAGTAATAAAGAGATAACTTTCTGAAAACCATCATCTTAAAGTCCTCACAACCTAAATTCTTTTTGACTTTTCTCACCCTCTTTAAGAAAACAAACCTGTCTCCAACACATGTGTATGACATGCCACATTTGGGGGTGATAGCTGAAATAGTCCAGCAGAGTCTGCAATGGGCCTCACCCACCCATTTCTGTGTTTAGATATTTCTAGTAATTTCCATGGCTCAGGCAACTGTTAAGTAAGCATGGGGCCAGAGCCCACTCTGGTGTCAGTACACGTAGCAAGTGTTTCCTCTCATGAACCCAGATATATCACTTAGCAAACAGTAACTCATATAGAAAGCACCATGACACAGGCTGAAAGGAAAAGTATGCTTCTGAAAAAACATCTAGCAACAAGGGAATACTTGATCTACAGACTGCAGCAATTCATTTGGGGACTACTGTGATCAGGTCACTCACACCTAGGCACAGCACCTCAGGGATCATTAAATTATGACTTTTTCTTTATTGTCAGAACATATTTAAAGAGCACAGCTAAGTGGGAACTGACATAACATACCGTAACAATTACATCAGATCTCTAAATCAAGGGTGCAAATGCCGCTTTATGTAACAGACTGCATTATAAGCACAATGAACTGCCCTCCATGCTCAAAGTGTGCTAAAATTCTCCACAGAAGAACGGCAACTTTTTATTCTCAGGATGACAGCTCTTTGCCTCTCTCAAACACCCACAGGCAATGCGCAATATGGGTGCAACAAATTGTAAAGTTCCATTAACCAAATCTTGTCCCTTAGGTAAAAGATGAGAGAGAACTTACGCCATTGCACCTCACTGCTGAAATCACCCCTCTTCCCAGAGCCCTGCTGCACCAGGGCTCACCTGCATGTTTCACTCCCACGCTGAACAATCTCATTAAGCCAGTGGGGGGTTATTTTCAGTGTGTTAGTTTAGCTCACCTGTAAATGCCTGAGCTCCAGGAGACTGATGCCACATTAAGATTGGGGTCCTACCCACTGCTGAGCAAATCCTCAGTGTTTTGAAAATGGATGAAATGAAATACACAGTGAGGAATTCAGCAGTTCCTAGACCTAGGTGCTACAAGGGTGAGTTCGGGCTCCATTTTACCTATCACGCTTTCAGAACATTAGCTGCAGAAATATACACCCACCCACAAACTTCACTGGACTGTCTCTAACTGAAGAGAGTTTTTAGCATGGGTGGGGAAGGTGCCCATTCTCTCATTGTTGGTGAATCACTTCTTAGTGATCTATGAACTAATGGCAGGGGTAACTTCACTAGGTAATGCTCTCTCAGCACATTCTCTATCTCTCTTCCCAGCAAGGGCTGAGATGCTGTGCTCACATCATCCAGTCAGGAGGGAAGCAAGAGAGGCTATAGAAAACAAATACATTCTGCAGCTGAGCCTCTCCTTGGGTGCATTCGCTATGGGATCTGTAGTCTAGACATCCCTGTGAGTCTAAAGCAGCACAGGTGAAAAGAAACAGCTTCTTTCACAGAGAGAAAACAAAGCTTTGGGGAGGAAAAGTGAAGAAACAGAACAGAAAGGGTATGTGCTTCAACCTGTCAAGGAAGAACCCTTCTGAAAACAAAAGGGACAGGTTTTCTGAACCATGAGCAGCGCAAATGCTAGACAGCAAATGATTTTTTTGAAAAAGGATGGAGTGAGATTTATTGACACAAAGACATGACAAATTATGAAGAGGAATGCTAAAGACCTAAAATAAGTAAGACTTACAAAATATGTATGTATACATCCCATTCTACTGCATGACTTTACGTTAATGACCACTTGCATGTGAAATCCTGCTACTTTGTGTCAGGAAGAAGCCTATGTGAAAATCCATCAACAAATCTGAGAATGTCTTTATTCAGAGGAAAACTGAAAGTTCCTGCTTAGCACAGGAAATAAATGATGTTAGTATTTTATAAACAGAAATCAGCTCTCCCGGCATGTGGCACACCCCCTTCTTTCCCAAAGGTGTTTCATAAAGCACATCTTATTCGAGTGGCAGGTCATAATTAGTGTCTCAAATATATACGCAACAAATTGAGGCAAGCAGTCTTTATTTGGTAGATCATATTCGGCGCAACACTACGGCACCGCAGAGCTGCATATGCTCAGGGCTTGTACCTGCAGCAGTTCAAGCGAGGAACATTTTGCATAATTTTCTCTTACATAAAAAAGGCTTTGTTCTCCACCGCCTCACTGCGGTTACCAACCTCCCCGTGCACAGTCGCTTCCTCTCCGCGGCCGATCCGTTCAACACAGGGAATTATTTTCTATTTTTCCCCCCCCCTCCCCTTTGCAAACCAAAAGCGCTTACAACCATCGCACCCCCCCCCTTGTCTCACACAGCGTTCTTTGTTCAGCCTCACAGATCCCTTCAGAGGAGCTTAGGGGCGGGGGCAGGAGAGGACAGAAGGTTACATCCTTTACAGGGTTTTACAGGCTAGAGATGCTCAGAACCCTTACAGGCAGCTGGCAAAAGCCGACTGCCCCGCTATGAAGATAAAACCAGCGTTACCGAGGAGCCGCCACCCCCCGTCCTCCTCCTCCACCTCCTTTTACCTCCGGCCACAGCTCCGGGAGCTCCGCAGGGGCGACCGGCTGCAAACTTCGGCCCGGGCCCGCCTGCCGCCTGAGGGGGCACGCGCCCGCCTGAGGGGGCACGCGCCCGCCCCACAAAACGCTGCCACGGCGGGGGCGCCGACACCACCCCCCTCCCACCAGCGGCAGTTCCGTCCGTCCTTCTCTTCTTCTTCCGACGGGCACCCCCGGCCCCGGGCTGCAGAACCACCGCCCGCCCAGCCGGTAGCGGGGCGGCGGCGGGGGGGGGGGGGGACTTGGGAGGGGCCTTACCTGAGCGCCGCGACGGCTGCCGGCACCGGGACGCACTGCCGCGCCGAGGGGCTGAGAGAGGGCGCGCCGCCGCCGCCGCCGCCGCCGTGCCCGCCTCAGCCCGCCCCGCCGCTCTCGGGGCTGTCGCCGGGACGCGGCCGCCTGCGCGCCGCGAGCCCCCGGGACCCGCCTCCCCTCCTCCTCCTCCTCCTCCTCCTGCGGCCCCGCCCCGGCCCGGCCCCGCCGCCGCTCCCTCAGGGCCCCCGCGGCGGCAGTCGGCCCCTCGCCGCCGCCCCGCCCGCCGCCCGCAGCGGCCCCTGCATTGCGGAGGGGCCCCGCGGGCGTCCCCGGGACCCGTGCGGGGCGCTGGGTGCCGCCTGGCCCGGCGCTGCCGTCCGTCCTGCCACGGCGACGGTCGCGCCCCGCCGCGCAGCCAGCCCCGGCCCTCAGCCGAAACGGGGTCGCCTTGCCCTGCCCTGCCCTGCCCTGCCCTGCCCTGCCCTGCCCGTGGTCGAGCGTCCCCGCCGTCGCAGAAAACCATCCCGAAACTCCCTCACCTGATTACATTTGGGTCCTCCCGTGATGCAAACCGCAGCTCAGTCTAATTTCTCCTGTTCCTCTGGAGAAAGAGAATGAATAACGGTGAGAAAGGTTAAAAAACGCTTTTACAGCACCTCAGAAATCACCCTGCTGCTAACTTAGAAACTGCGCTCTCGTAGCTCTTCAGCCATTTCCTGGAGTCCAGCAATAAAAGGTATCCTATTACTTTGTCACTTAGCAGCTTCCCGACCTGAACTTTCCTCCTTGGCCCCTCAGGACGTCAGTTACCGTTTCCCTAAAGCAGGCAAGGGCAAAGTCGTCAGGCATGCGGTGCCACTTATGTGATGGAGCTGCTGCATCAGCTCATCCCACCCTTTCTGGTCAGAATCTCTCAGTTTCAGTTCCCTTTGTTGGAGATGAAAGAGTAGAATGGTGCTCTCTCACCTTTTCTGTTTCCTAAACAAATTAGCCTAATGCATTGGTTAAAAATGAATGTGCAAAAGCCAGTCTGTCAGAATCTCAACCAGCAATTCTGAGTATGCCAGGTATGTGTTAGCCTAATAAATGTTTTTGAAACAAGTACTATGTTTCGAGCCACTAAAGAGAAATACTGCTAGTCTTTTTCATATTTGAATGCCCAGAATACACACTAACTGTAACCCATACTGAAGTGCAAAAACTTTAAATGATCATTTCAGCTTTGTTTCGTTTTGCTGCATCACTCAGAGCACTCTATCTGTATTTTTTCCAAAGCCTCGCATTTTAGGTACCCAGCTTGATTTCAAGCATAATTTTCAGGAGTATGGAGCACTCTTTTTCTTCACAGACTTTAGCAAGTGATCTAGAATATTTCATATCTGTAACTGGGGCCTGATGTGTCTTGGAGTGGGTGGCCAAGATGCAGGTTCAGGACGGCCTAGGCCCCACCATTGCTTCTGTTACTTCAGCTGCAATACAGAGACGGCCAACCCTCAACAACTAGTACATTGGATTATATTCCAGTCCCATGTTAATGTCAATAAAGAGACCCGGGGATGCCAAATTACTTTGTTAAGTATTCTTATGTATTTGTGAACCAGGAAATTTTATTTTCCTTTAAAGATCTGAGTCTGTGAGTCAAGGATACAGACACCTCTTCCAGTCTCTTTCCCAATGTCTCCTCAAGCTCTTTGGGAGAACTTCCCACCACTACTGCTTCCCTCTTCTCGCATTTCATCTGTATATCAGTGGCATGCAAAGGGAGCAGGATCTTGCCAAGAGAACAAAGCCATCATGTTCCCCTCTGGTTACTCACCCTGGGTGATGTATATCCATCCAGAGATGCTTCCAGAGGAAATGGAATTGCTGCAGGCAGTCTTTCTTCCAGACTGCCAGGAGCAAAGGCACACATTCAGTGCATAAGTGCACCAGCATACCCAGCACCCTGAGGATCAGCAGTGCCTTTCTCCTGCTGTCTTCTTCTGTGGAGGCTTACGCCAATGACCTTGATGGAGCTCTCCCCCCAAGCAGAGGGACTTTGCCCTTCCTTTCAGCACCTAGGTAACACAAATGCAGGCTTACATAAAGCCTAATCAGAGGGAGCCCTGAGAGGGAATGAGCAGTTGAATTGATCAAGGGTAAACAGTCACACTTCATCCAAATGGAAATTGGATTTATTTAAAGCTTAAAATATTTTTTTTTTAAAAAAAAAAAAAAAAAAAGGAAAGGACAGCTTATACTTTTGTTGGAAACAAATACTGCAACGGGTATCGCGGAAGGGATGTCTTAATGGAAAGACACCATGTACAATAAACAGACTGCGCGCTGTCCATAAACACTTCTAGAGATCAGAGGGGTGATATAAGTAACTGGAGAAATGCTCAGAATATTCCCTGTGCCATTGGGGGTTCAACGCCTCTAGCTCAGATGCAATACAGTAGCAGCCTGGCTCTTTTCAGCAGCAGCCTGCAGAGAGAGAGAGAAGGTGAATCTTGGAAGTTAGTCATGTAGTTGCAGCTCTCCTTTAAACAATCATCAAAGATGATGAAAAATACACACAGAAAAAAACAACATGGCATTCGTCATTTTCCCCGAGATAATTATCTAGTCAAATTACATTATACTTTACATTAAATATTCAGCAACAGTGTTGACACTAGACATTTTAAGACAGGAAAAAGTTCTTATGTTAGAGATATTAAAATGCATGCACATATTCTTATTAGAAATATTCATGAAGAGATCAAAAAACATCATCCCACTAAGAGATAGTGAGGAAAGATTTTTGCACAAAGGAAAAATATATTTTTACATAACCTCACAGCCCATGAGCTTTATAGTAAAGCTTTGACACGCTGAATTATGGATCCCTATATGGGGGTCTGTTATCTTGAATACAGAGGATTTTTGCCTGCCTGCCTGCTAAAAGCAAAAAGAATGACATTTTCTGTAGCCCTTTGTAGAACAGATTCAATTGAAACTGGCTGGGAAATGCTGTTTGAAAAGGGACTTGTGTCAATATATATTCTTCTCTTACTATATAGCTATAATAACAAACCACCGCTGTTCCTCTGACAGTTTATCGAGCTGCAATTGTTGTCAGCTCAGGTATTTGGCTTCACTTCAGACTGAGGAAGGAAACATTTAATTTCTCAAAAGCACAGTGTGACTCGAGCCTCGGTGCCAATGTCACAACACTCGCTGAGCAAACAGAGCCGCCGAGGCAAAGCCAGCCCTTATCTATTCGCCATGGGAAGAGCAGCGAGCACCAACGAGGATGATGAAGCAATGGAAAAGGATGGCTAGGCCCCTTTACGCACTTTCCCCAGTGGCTTATTTGCAGTCTCTGGGCACGTTCAACAACGAATTGAGCGGTTTTTTGCCACCTTTCCCCTTGGAAACAAACACCTAAGCTGAGGAGACCGGGAAAGGCAGCGCTCCTGCCTCGGCATTGCGGAGATGTTTCTATCGGTTGGAAAACTCTGGGGTCCCTCTAGTGCCCAACGGAGGCAGTGGGGAAGAAAGGTGAGCTGAAAAGCTCCTTCAAATGATTATTAACTACTAAGCAAAACAAAAGCTTCAACTGAAAATAATATGTACTTATCCCTGGGTTTGCATAACAAACTATGTTCAGCTTACTTCTGTTTTGGACAAGAAACTCAACTGTATCTCATCAGCTCATATAATAACATTTCCACGTAAAAGCCTGTCGTACTTTTTTCTGCCTGTCTCCCATTTGATAACATTTACCTTTTTAAGATTATTTGGAGACATTACCTGTTGGTAAACGTACACTTCAGGTTGCTACAGGAAAGCTTTGAGCAAAGGTGAGATCTAACCACAGTGGAAGGACCTGTGCCAGAGCAATGCTGCCTTTGTAGACCTTAGTTATCTTGGTCTTTTTGTCCAAGGGACCATAAGTACCCATGTGAATTATGATGGAAGAATTACCTTCAGGGAGATACACTAATTTACTAAATGCTTTTAATGGCAAAAGCCAGTCTCTGCATGAGAAGTGGGATAATTTGAAAGCAGAGAGGCAGAAAAAAAATGCTCGTGCCACCTGCTCTTGGGGACACAAGGAGACAAGAATGGCAGTAGAGAATGCACTCCAGGAGACATCTCCATTTCTCACTGCTGTGATTGAAAGCAAAAGGTCCCCAGACAGCATGCCAATGTGAAAAATAGAGATCCCTTACAGAGTACGCGCTTAGGTTCTTCCCCTGTCATTTATGTAACCCAGCTACTTTTCCCTCTCAACTCTTTAGGCTTGCTGAAATCTCGGTTATGGGTCTGGTTCCTCTGCTGAAGAGGAAAAAGCTGAATGTCAGGATTGCCATGTTAGAGGCATCTCACAGGAGGTTTTGTAAACGTATTTAAAAGGATCGAGGGGGGGTACTGATCCCTGCAGGATTCAGCTGTATAAAGTTCTTAACTTAAACCAATTTTCACTGCTTTAGCCCATTTTCTGGGGTACAGAAGCAGAGTTCAGCTATTAAGTTTCCATCTCCACAAGAAAAAACCCAAACTCTCTAGGAAAATGAGACTTGATGCTCTTAACATTTTCTAATGATAGCAGGGAATTATAATTGCCAGGAAGTAATAAATGCAAGTCTGAGCTTGGGTTGTTTGTTTTGCCTTCTCTAGCTTCTCACTAGTACAAGCACTGCCTTCTTTATCTGTCCTGAAAGCTGTGGGAATAAAACTACTCCACCACTCAGTCTTACTAGGTCTTCTAATGAAATAAAAAAAAAAACATCTAGTGCCTACAGACAAGACCAAACAGAAGATGAACAGAGAACACACATGAAGGTTTAAATAGTGAAATCTCTTTACACATTGCATCTGTAGCAAAACTATATGAAAAAGTTGCTTTTCAAAAAATGATGTATAAGATCGTGAATAGTCAAACTGGTCAGAACATGAGTGATATACTGTTTTTGAGATTTAATTTCCTGTTCTAAGGGAAAGTCAGAGTTTTTCCAACAGTAGCTACTGAGGATTAAAGACCCTAGAAGGAATTGATTACTATGCTTGCACATGGAAGCTCTGCAGTTCTCTGATGCACTGATAGCTTGTTTTATTAATGTGGAATTTTGACAAGGCTTTTTAATATGCTCCTCTTGTTATGTTCAGACATGTAAATGTTACTACATTTTCCAAGCCTAAATCTTAAATTATCATCTGAAAACAGATTAGCCTAATCATTTTAACACCAGAATATGGGGCAACGTAGTTCATCTTGGGTTTGGGCTTTGTCTCTCTTTTTGCCTTTCTATTAATGAAACACTGATGTTACTTCTTAAGAGAGGGGAGACACTACAGACAGAATGAGGGGCTATTTTCTCACCAAAACCATGGCTTGAAGTTAAGCATCAATGCACTTGGGCTCTTTCCCATGACCAGGCCTCAAACTCAGCCTCATACTCGGCTTTTGTGCAAACATCAAATGAAATGGTCCAATCTAGGTTTGAGAACGGCCTCAGCCAGATCGATGAGCACACTCATCACATCTTAGTGTGGCAGAAATACTTCCCCAGCCTGGGAAGGGTGGTCCCGAATGCCTGAAGATTACCTGTTGGCTCTCTATGCTATAAAACTGCTCCTCGTCACCATCAGCACGTGACTCTAAATGTCTCATTTGTACATGAAAGATGAGGGAGTGGAGGCCTGAGGGGCAGCACGTACATGCCATCTGTAAATCCATGCTAGCCTATGCCCATATATTTGCTCACAGTTATCCACCTGCACAAATCAGTACCCAACGTGTAGTTACTCAATCTGAATTACAGATGTTTTCACATGTAAGCACCCGATCGAATCAACTGATACATTTGCTGCAACCAGCTTCAGAAATGTGGCCTGAATGTTATCTGCTGAGAGCAGAGCTGAAGAACTCATGGAAGACTAGCAGCTGTAAACAAATCAGCATAGTCTCTGCCATGCCAGCAGGTAGATGAACCTATGTAAAAAATATTCCCTCCAAATGGTTGATCAGATCTTATCAAATCTATTGTCACTATAGGAAAACAGTAGTTCCTGCAATGTGATGGGGCAAATCACCACTCAACCTAGCAGTCCCGCAACTACAAGTGTTAGCTGGGTTGACGTAGGCCACTGCTTTTTCAATTACGACTTTGGATTTTATTGTTTGAAGAACCTGTACTCCAACCCAGCTCAAAGAAGAAAGTCAGCAGTGGAGCCTGGGTTGCTCATTCACACAAGGTACCTCAGCCAGTGATCTAAATGGGGGGGGGGGGGGGGTGGGGGGTGGAAAGGAAGGAAATAAAAGTCAGAACAAGGATCAATTCTGCTCTGAATCTTGTATTCTGACGAAGGACCTGCAAAACAAATGTAAAGCACGTTATAATCAGGGAGCTGATGGGTGGAGAGAGAAGTATTTCAGGTGGATGCGACACCTGTAAACATCCATTGTCTGAAGTGACTCCTTGTCATCACTCGGTATTTCTGATTTTTGAAGTGGCTGCGGATGCTTGCGCAGGCTGGTGCGTTGCCATGGCTACCATAGTGTCAGTGCCGAGGCTGTTAGCAAATGGGCTGATCTGTTTGTGTACCTCCAGAGCGAAAACAAAGAAAAATCCCATCATTTGTGTGGCTGCTAGCGAAGGGAGCCTGACAGAGAAACGAAATTACTCCACATAATTGTTTTCAGAACCTCCTCTTCTTGGAAATGATGGGGTAGTAAAGAGAGGGAAGGTAATGAAGCAAAGGAATGAGGAGAGCTGTCAAGCCCTTCGCAAAACCCCTCCTGTATAGCTCAGGGCAAGGGTCCCTACATAATAATATCAGATATATGGTTAAGAAAAATCAATATGAAAGTTTAATAATTCAGTTTCCTAATGGTCTGGCATCATTTTCTGCAAGAGCCAGGAAACAGAACAACAAGAAGGATAAAAGGCAAAAAGGAGTGATCAATAAACAACATACCACAGCAGAATAACTTGCTTTGAGCAGTACCCTGGGACCAAGCAATGGATATGCGTTATAAGACTAATATTTAGCTACTATACATGTAATGCCTTTACCTGGGCACAACTCCACTGCTAAGTGAGAGGCAAAACAGGTTTAGAAGTGACAGGCAAGTGAATACACAGGAAATCAAGTAAAAAACCTGGGCAGTGATCCAGACTATTTTCAAACTTCGGCTTTTTTCTTGGTGTTAGAACAACTCCATAAATTACATACATATATATATATGGCACAAATCCCTACACGCTGAATTCCCATACATTAATGCAGTATCTTATTAGGCAACAACACAAAGCTGTCCCACCTGTTTGCAAGTTTTTGGGGTTTGCCCTGTTGTTCTAGAAGGAGCTCTGCAAAGATTGGGCACATCGCTCTGTGTTTCACTGAGAACTTCTCTTGCTTTTGAGTTTGGGGGTCAAAAAGTGATAACAGTTTCACAGGGGAGGTTTGTTCCTCATGGCTTACATAGATGGTTAAGTTACATAGCTGTTAACAACAAGAAATAACAACAGTGTGAGGTCACCCTCGGTGTACCTTTTCTCAGTAGGGCTGTGTCACTGTATCTGAACCAGAAATCCAGCGCACAATATTTTATAGTCAACTCCTCTCTTCTTAACTGGTTGTGTTTCATTCACGTTGTTTCCCTGCCATAAAACAGAGAAAGCAGAGTTGACCTATTCGGTGGTCAGCTATGGTGTCTCCCTGGGCTCACATCTAACGCAAACAGCAAGAGCAATTTTTGGAGACACAGAAGATAAATAGAAAGCCAGGACTGCAATCCTTGCCTTTCCAGTAGGTCCCCTTGGTCTGGCATCATGCCGGAGGCGTGGGCAGGGACTTGGTAGCTTTCCAGCTACAGACCAACGCAGCCAGTTACTCCAAGGAAGCTCCTTGAGCATGAAGCCACTCCAGCCCCTTCTTGTGGCCTTACTCTGGGGATGGTCCAGCACTATCAACCTGCTGAGTCTTATCTTTATTTCCCATTGCTGACTCATACTGAAAGCTGCTGAACCTCAAGAGAAGCTTTCCCCAGGCTACCTTTCCACACAAACCCTGGCCACGGTCACCGCAGAGCGTGAGTCCTACAAGATTCTGCTGGATGTTCAGAGAAACCTTCTATGTTCAGATGAATTGCTGTTAAATTCAGCTGTTGAGCTGACTGCTCACCCTCACCTCCAGACTATTAATTAATGTTGCTGGAAGCACAGCTCTGTCATCTTTCACACGTAGCTGCTGTGGGAACCAAAGACGTGTCCTGGGAAATTGGTGGCATTCATTTTCATGAGACTGCACAAATGCAATCACAGTTTGTAGAGATATAAAGCAAGTCACCTATCCAAACTGGCAGGGAAAAGCTGAAAGGCGTCACTGTTGCAGACACGGATCAATACTTATACACCGCGTATGGCTGGTTCTGCAGTTCACACTGATAATGCATTACATGGCCTGTCTCCAAATAACCAGGACTTAACTCTGGCAATCAGAGTTTTTCCTTGCAGAAGCCCCCAAAGAGCTCCTCTTATACCCCATTTCCCTCCTTCAAGGACCTTCCCTCAATAATTTCCCCCCAAACACACATGTTCCTTAAAATCAGTGCCTCTGACCACAGCCTGCAAACAACCCAGCTCCAGAAAAAGCCGAGCTAGTAACAACCAGAGCCACGTAAGCTAAAAGCTAACAGTCATGGTCCCTAAAACCTCAGCATTTGGGACCTGTAATATTCCTGCACAGACTTTGATGAGCATCCTTTGGGTCTTGTTGTATTTGAAATGCTTCTGTGCCCGCTCCACTGCGGCTCGGGCTCTTATTACAGTCTCGTAGCTAAGCAACAGTAACCTCAGCTGGGCAGTCCAAATGACGTGGCAAGGGCAAGTTATCCTGCAGGAATATGCAGTGGCAATTCAGGATGAAGGTAATACTTTGAAGGGTGTGTTAACCATGCTGGGAGAACCTCTATGGCCTTCAGATCAACCCCAAAAGAGCTCAATATCAGCAGGTGAGGTTAGGACAACAGGCTTACACTCACTGTGACTGAGAAGCCTAGAAAGATGATCTGCAGGGCTGAGAATTCATGGCCTTCCATTTGCTGTGAAAAGAAGAGTGGAAGAGCATCAGCAAGGTTACAGAAACACAGATGGGAAAGTTTTTCTAACAAAATAGGAGAAAATCCTGCTCCAACCATAACTGCTCCTAGAACTGCCACACCTGCCTTGGGGACTAAAGAAGACTCATGACAAAGAGTTAAAAAAAACAACCTCTACTAATATAAAATTTTAAGACAAAGCCACCCCTTCCTTGGGCCATGGGGTGGGGGGTCAAACTGTAATTCTGTCGTTGAGCCCTGGGGAAGCACCACTTTTACCTTCACCCTTGTCAGAGCCACTTGGTAACACCCTGACTCTGAGCACAAGTAACATCAATTCCAATGGTGCTTTTTGCTCTGAGCCAGGCCTTGGTCCCAGGCTGGTCAAGCTGCATAAAGACCTGCAGGCACTTTTTGGCCAAAAAACCATGGAAATTCACTTTTTTCATCTTCATAGAGCTCTGAGGTAGGAATAAAATGCCATTTGGCAGCATTCCTGAAGCAAAGTACATGCACCATCAAATGTAACTGCAGCACTGAGATATTCCAGCTGCTGCTGCCCGACAGGCTAATGCGCTTCTCTTCTAACATCACCTTCACTCTTCTTTTCATAAACCATTTCCAGGCATTTATGAATTAAGCCTCACGCCACACTTGTGCTGTAGGAAAGGGCTGGTTGGAGACACACAGCAGCTCAGTAGTTAAGATGCCAGACTGGAAGCGAGGGTCACCAAGACACTGTCTTGTCCTCCAAAGCTGCTCTAAGGACAAAGACATCAAAATGCACCAGGTAGCCTGGGCCCACCTACTGGGATCTGGGTCATTCTTAGGTCAATAAAAACATTTCTATATCCTTTTCAGATGGAGATGGGTGGGCACGCCAGGACTGCGCAGAAACTTGGTGGCAGATGCAGAACCAGAAAAGTTTCCAACTCAATGATGTAAGATCACATAATTTACCACTCACTAGAATTAAATTTTTGTTCCTTGCACCTTCCCAGCCATGAAATTCATAGTTAATTCTTGCTCTGGAAATCACAAAAGTTTCCCCTTCTAGGTGCCTAAAGTTTGAGTCTTAAACCCAACTTTAGAAACTGGCATTATCATCAAAGACTGGGCAGCTCTTCCTGCTTTCAGTCAGGATTTACATAGGATCTACCAGGGACATTAGCCTCAGGCTGTTCTCTGCCTAGCAGGAGACATCTTTATGGGGATAGATGCAGCTGATTTGCAGGACTCACTGACAGAGGACTCCATGGAGGTGAAAAACCTACATGGGCTCAAAGAAGGTAGAGACAAATTCACGGGCACTGGCAGCTGCTGAAGGCAGGGTCGGACAGCTCGCCCCCAGGCATCCCCGAGCAGGACCTCTATAAGCTCCCTCTGCTTCTCGTACTCTTTCCCTAAACATGGAATACTTTCCATTACACTGCCTATCTGCTGGTCTGAAACAGCCCACGGCGACTCTTCTGTTAGAAGGGAGACTGTAAAAAAATTGTGATTTAAACAATGAGCCAAGTTTAGCCATTTCTCAAAAAGTCTTTTTATCTAATAACCTCAAAGAAGAAATAAAAGGGCATTTCTGCAATGAATGTGCAAGGCTCTAGAAACATTTCACAAGGTGAAGTGACAGGAGTAAGTTGTGGTGGGATCTGATTTTAGAATTATCATGTGAGACTCCAAATTTATTTTATTAAAGGGAGCTATAACTAAATTTGGATGCCATTAGATCATACAATTAAATATTGGCTTGCTTACAGGTCTTTGTATTTTTCCCCACGTAAAAAGGACTATATCTACAAATTAATATCTTCTGACAGTTTCTCCTGCAGGATGTTTAACAGCTATTGACATACGAAATAAATCCTTAAAATCTAAACCAAAAATTTTTAATCTACAGAAGTGAATTGAAGAAAGTTTCAGCTTGATATGGGGACCTACTAGCTGTTTGCTACTCAGTGAACTCCACAATATTCTAAACCCTTCCGGGTAAGTGAAAAATAATTAACTTCAGCTTTCCTCCCTTTCCAGATGAGACAATAAATGACACACTCTTGGTCTTCTTAGGAAATAAAAAGAATGCAGAAAAAGAAATAGATTAAACATTGCCATATCATAATTTAAATCACATTAATATGGCCCATCCAACTAAAAAATATTTGGTTGCAGTAGTTCGATTACTTCTGTATCACAGAAATAAGAGCTGATCAGAGTTCGAGGCAGAGGGCTTGGAACCTGTCAGAGGTTCAGAATTTGATGGCCACAATTTGGAAATTACTTTTTTTCCTAACACACAACAAACCACCCCAATATAACTTGCTTGCTACAGCAGCCAGAAAAAAATAATCAAATCCTAAACTTTAGTACCATACATAAGGTCTGGGCTGATATTCTCAGTCCACTGCAAAAACGCCTTGTGGAAGCAAAGCACAGCAATATTAAAGATCCATTAGAGGTGATGTTTTTTACCCAGAATGGCTCAATATTTGCATCCATATTAATGTGTGATCCAACATACAGACTCAACTATGAATGTTTAATGTTTTAAAAATAAAAAAAAAGCCTGATACAGCTTGCTATTAATAAACAATGGTAATAAAAATAAAATGATAGAACACAGGCTATTTAATTTACTTTTGTAAGAGCAAATTCACGTAGGATGCTTTCAGAGGGTAACATTAACCATTATTATTACTTGCCCATGAAAATCTAAAGAGAAAAACACAGCCATCCTGTAGTTTGCAAATATGAAAGATAAAACTACCAGCTTTGCCTATGTCCTGAAGAGAGAGAGGACAAAAGGGCAAGAAAGGAAAAGGTTACTTAGTGGAAATTGGTTCACTGGGCTTTTAGGTTATGCCTGTATGCTCCCTCTCTGGTCCTTCCCTGCGCAAAACAACGAGCGCTTGTGCCCAGCACACGAGGAAGAGCTGTGTGCTGCCAGCAAGCAGGACGTGGCTGCGAGATGCCTCTTCGGCTGCGCTGAGGGCTCCGTGTGGAACCCCAGCTTTCTGCAGCCTGGCCTTTTACATTTTCTTGTAGAGGATGATATTACTGTATCCAAAATTTCACTCTAGAGAATGTGGCTATGTCCTAGCAAAGAAATGCAAGGCTCAAAGCATAGTTACAGGTGTTTCCACCTCATTTTTTTTTCTACAAAAACAAGAAAATAAGGTGTGTGCTAATGTTTGTGTGGCAGATTCATTCTAGAAAGTACAGCTTCCTTAGTGTTATCATCAGGGCCAAATTAAATGACCTGTTTAATGCAACAGCTTTCTTGATCAGACTTATTGATCCTTTCTGACTCTCCGTTAAAGACATAAATGTATCTCAACAGTTGTCTTAAAGAAGACAAAGCATACAGCTGAAACCTGCAGATTCAGGATAAGAAAAATACCCAAAATGTAAACTGTTACAGTGCTCAAGCTGATTCACCAGCAACATGGACCTCTGCTCAGGGAAACAGCTGGAAGGCCTAAGCTTACGAGCTGGTCCAGGCTAAGCCATCCCCCCTGTTCAAGCAGAGCCCCGAGCCTGCTAGTGAGACTGAAGTTCCTGTGTCATAGAAGTGCTTTTGAATATTTTGTCCTATAAAAACTTATTCCCCCCCATATCTTGCAGGACAGAAAAAAAACCCTTATAATTTCATTAGGTAAAAATGAGTTCCTGTTACCCAAAGGATGCCGCCTCACTCATGTGGGCAGGGGGAGCGTTCAGCCTTCAGCGTGGCACGTCCTGGGCAATAAAGGAATGACTAATCAGCTGCCGGTGGCATTTTGAGATAGCTTGCTTTCATTTCTCAGATTGCTAATGATATAAGGTGACTCCAGGCTCAGACAAACTCTGATTTCTCAGTGGAGCTCTACCTTGAATTTCCTTCATTAAATATATATCTCTATGTATGCACACACATATATTAAAAAATGGATCCTACTCCAAGAGCCTAGTAAAACTGCTGAAATGACTCCCATTGACTTCCTTGGGCACTGGTTCAAAATATTAATCTGATTACCGTTAGGGCTCAAATTCAGAAAGATTGTTAAGTATATATCTAACTGAAAACACCTGAACAGTCCCCTTATGATGATTCATGGATTTAAAAATAGAAGTATGTTTAAAAGCTCTATTGAAGTTGGGTCTAAAAGAAATCAATACATGTCATGCTTCTTATTCATGAAATATTAAGGGAAGATACATAATTTAATGTGCTCTGTGTATGCATATGTACTTCAAACTGACTAATCTGTAATAGGCATATACATAATTTAAACTGTATAGCATCCACTTTATAGGGGAGAGAGGGTGGGAAGAAATCTTCATTAAACCCCAAACAGTACACTTTTTGGTGATGTGAGGATTTAACTTACTCTTTTAAACTGTGGGTGCCTGGATAATAATTTTGTTCTCACATGTTCAAAAGCTCTTTTCCAGAGTGAAAGGAATCACAGCCACCTCTACAGCCCTGGGAGAGGAGCCCAAAACCGGGGAGTGGCTGCAAGCGGCGGCCGGGCAGCGCAGGGGTCTGTGCTGGCCTCTGGCGATGGGCAGGACCGCGGTGAGTGCCCAAATCTCTGCCAAAGCCTCCGGCCATCCCTCAGGCCCAGCAAATCTAAGAAAACCCTTGCTGCATTTAATGATACAGTCAGCTGGATAGGAAAAAGCGAGTCCGTGCTAGTAAAGCTCACGTTATTTATTCACTCACTACCAGGGATAACTGTCATTATTGGTTTAAACGCCATTTTTCTGTTCTGGTTCTTGCTTGCTGATGAGACCATGCTATCTGTGGGCCTTCCGGTAATATATAAAGGACTTGCTGAGAGAAGCACTTAAGGGCAGACTTAACTATATTTATGCACAGAAGCACTTTTCTACTCTGCCATGCACATCGGGGAGTACGTCATTAACCTGCCTAAACTCAGCATGTGTTTAAAAGCATTGCTCGGCTGGGAGATGTGTCACATATTTAGCACCTGCCTCACATGGATGGGTTTTAAAAGCTTTGCTGCCTTTTCTCACACTGGGACCCTTCCCTGCCCACACCTGGGATAGGCTTTGCCTCTGATGGAGAAGGCTGTCCACAGCAATTCGGACACCCCTGCACGGGCAAAGCAGGCAGCTCTGCCTGTGGCTGCCCATCTCCTCCCTCCAAGGAGATGCACTGAAGGGGGAGAAGGGGCCAGAAATGGGAGAAAAGAAACAGCTTGGCTTTGTGCAGCAGAGTGATGCAGTTAAAGAGATCCCTCTGAGGCAGGTTCCCCACCTCTGGAGCTGTAGCTGGCTCCATGGAGGAGCTGTGCCAGGCAGCTCACACATCCTCTCACACGTCCCCAAGCACCCCAGCAGAGGGAATTAGCTCTAAAGATGATGCGAGGAACCATCTTCATTCACTGCAGCCAGACCTGCCAGTGGGGATGCTGCAGCACAAGAAAACCCTGCTGCTTCTCCATCCTGTTCCGGATTTCTTTTGCTGCAGGGACCTGAGTTAAGTAACACAGCCACCACCAGGTAACAGGGGGGAATACTCTGAAACCTCGCTGCTTCCCAGGCCGTGCGGATACATAAGCAAATATGCACAGTTCTTGATAAGCAAATAGCTCTTAAGCAAATATTGATGTCCTTTTCTTCTACCAGCCTTCCACAAATAATCGGAGTAAACTTAAGGCCAGGCATACCTTACCAACTTTGTGACAGGCAAAGCTTACAGCATGGAGGTCTCCGGCAGCAGAAGATGAGTGAGGTGAAGTTCTTCAGGCATGCTCTGTGTCGAGCCCATGCCCTGCCACACAGCCGCTCTGCTCTCCCATCCCTGGGGCTTCTCTGCTGAAGAGCAGAAAATGCTCTTGGTGATGTTAGGGTCTCACCCAGCTGTAAGCACAGACACATAATTTAAGTTGTGCTTTCACCCTTGAGCAGCTCCTGCGACCCACCTTTTACATATCTTATTGTGAATGGAGGTTTCAGCCCACTTTGTTTCATTTTACTTAGATTCATCTAATTCTTTACCTCTAAGTTTGTGGAAAGCAAAAAAAAAAAAAAAAATTGCCACGTTTGAATTCAAGCCAATCCAACTGCAATTTCACATGGCTTCTGGCAGATAATAATGAAGTTGGCAAATTTTATTTGAAGACTTTGAAAAAAAAATATGAATAAATTTTCACATTGCAGAGGATTTTCTCAAAACGTTCCAGCAATAGAAGCGTGGGATATAAATATTTGGCACTGGTAGTTGTATTCACCAACTTATTAACACCAGAGAGTTAATACGTCACCCGTGACTTCTCCATGCCAATCATTTCCTAAGCATGCAATGATAAACACCTAGCAGAGAACAAGCATCCCAGGTAGCTGGTTGGAAAAACCCTCTGGAAAGTCATTAGGAATTAGTCTGAGCCACCTGAAACGCAGGAGGCACATCCCTGGCAGGCAGGAGCTGTGCTCATACATGAGGCTACCTCCTCTGAAAGTATTAGAAACGTGCTCAGAGCCCATCAGTCAACCAGGATAAAAATTTGGAAAAATAAGAACAAACCTGAGGCTGGGAACTGAACACGTAGGCCAGAAAGGTAGAAGGAGCAGGAAACTCTGCTGCACTCACACCAAAGCATCTGTTTTCTTTACTCTGTGGATACAGGGGTCAATGGCACTAAACTGAAATCACAAACACAGCTCAGTATGTGTTGCACATCTCTATCCACCTTTGGCTTTAGATTTTTAAGGAAAGGGGGAGTGTTCCCACTCCCTGAACAAGCCAAAATATGTCTCCAATTTCTTTGCTGAGCCCCCACAGCCCAATTTGAGTCTGGTATCCAGGTACATGCACAGGCAAGCTTCATCAAACTCACTGACTGGCTGTGTATGCAGATGGATGCGGTATTACCAAACACCCTGAAAAGTAAGAGCTATGAAACATTTTCTTCCCGCCCCCCGCAGTAATTTTTAAGTGCCTCCAAGAGTTATGTTACTTCTCTAAAAATAAAATGCACCGTTGTCATGTGCAGCTGCAAACGCCTGGTGACAGATGGCGCTATGTGAACATGAATTTGGCTTTTAAATTACTACATTAAAAATTTAGTATTACATTTCCTTACACATGCAGTGCACCTGAGCAGTGTCAATATTTTAATTATTTCAGACATGCATAAATAATATATTAGAAATAAAAATCAGGAAGATGGCTTATTGAGATGTTGCAAGACTGAAAAAGGAATATTCTCTGTGATTCAGCTCTCAGAAAAATACTCCAATACAGTTGCAAACTATATTGGAATTGTCCCCCCTCAACCAAGAGCTGAAAGGTGGGAGCAAGAGGAAGTAGTTGCAGGTAACACACTGAAGAGAGTTATTTTCTGATTTCCTGGGTCTCAAAACACCACCAGCAGAGCTTGCTGTTTCTAATAGTAAAGCTTCTAGAATAAAATATTTAAACAGCTCTGGAAAGTACAATAACAGCAGAGATAAACTCCCATTTGACATAAACACTGCTCTGGCCCTGGCTAGTGGTGGTCAGCTGGGCAAGGCAGCCTGCTGGAAGAGAAGATATTCTCAAACTACAGGGACAAGGGGGAGAACTACATAAATCGAGTGCAGTGCACAGTGAAAAGGGCTTCCAGAGCACATCACCTCAGTAAGCACACTGGGGAGTAAAATTTCCAGAGACCCATGGTAATGTGAAATGTAAAAGGCAACAGTAAGAAAAAACTCACCATTTTCTTTTAACAAGTATCATCATCTTTGCTCTTAATCTGTGCGAAAAAAGTTCCTACTGACTCATAAAGATGTTCTATGGATCTCTCCCACATGTACACTCACTGACCAGATACTTATAGAGCAAATGTGATCAGGAATGTGAATTTACCTTGATCTTTCATATTAGTGCTGGTAAGATCAACGATTGCCTGAAAACAGCCTTTGACCTGCTAGACCAGCTTCACATTTGGGACTCCTCTAGAAAGTGCATTGCAGTAATGCCTAAGTGGTGAAAATGCCTGCTAAGGAGCAAGGGGAAATAAGGGAGCACCAGGATTGAGATAACATTAAAAACTAAGCCACAAGATTTTGTCAAATGTCGTCCTTCACATATTGTGAGCATGAGAGGTTTGCTTCATCCTCCACATGCATGGATTAAACCAGTGCAAACATATTTTCTCCACTGGCGATTTAGAAAAACTGTAGTGCACAGAGACATCTTGAAGAGCGGGAGAGCTCAGCACATAATGCTAAAAAACCCGGAGGAAACAGAACAGCAATGCCAAGAGGTGCTCAGAGAGCAACCCCTTCTCTTGCTCCCATGTTTGAAGCAAACCCCCTGGTTGTCCCCAACTCCTGCACTCCAATTCACATCGCAGCGTGGCCTCAAGGCACCCAGACCGGGCTGCTTTGGGCTGAAACTAAAGTGGCTGGTCTGCTCCTAGCACCAAGGTGATTTTAGGCTGCAGGAGCAGACCAGAGCTAGTCCAGACTAAAGCCTGGAAAACATGGGCAGCACGAGGTGAGGTCCCCAGCGCCCGCTGCCTCTCCCTGCAGAGGCTCTCCCATCGCACCGCCCGCCACGCCAGCGCAGCTGCAGCCCTCGCCCCTGGCAAAGAGGGACCTGGCAGCTCCTCCGTGTACACCAGAACTGCAACTGCCTTGGGAGGACAGGCCAAAGAACCTGCTGGTGCCACCCTGTCCCTCTTCTCGCTGGACTCACACACACATTATTCAGGTTGGTGCCCAGAGCTCCCCTCAGAGCTTTTCCTTGGGATCAGCATCGTGCAGTGAGAGCTGGTGGAGCCCCATCTGCCAGCTGGGCCCTGCGAACTTCCACTCCTCCTCCTCCTCCTCTCTATAAACCTCTATCCGCACCTCCTCACAGCATTCAACAACGAGCAAACTCAAAAATTCAAAACATTCAAAAGTGAGAGTGCTCCTAGAGAGCTCTCTTGCAGAACTGAACTGGTGATCATCTTTATGACATTAACTGCCTCTGCTTGGAACAAACGTGTTATAGTTCAGGTCTTGCAGATTTAATAATGCCGTTAATCCTCACTATCAGTTCTTAACCCTCAAAATATTTGTACTCCAGCTGAGAAGTTTGCATGGGCTAAGCAGTGATTAGAAAATTTAAGAAGCACTCAGTGAAGCTTCCTGAGCTGTTCTGCATTTCCTCATTTAAGTTCACAGGTCAAATGAAATCTGTTGTCCTGTCACCTAAAAGGAGTTTGATATTTCCTAAAACTCAGTAAGCTGAGGGGGGGAAAGACTAAAGTGGGCAGAAATGCCAGCTGTATTTGGGAGGAAAAAACACTTCCCAAAGCTTACTTTTTTAGTTCTAAAGAGGCTTTGAGGAGCATTAAGGAGTTCTGAGAAGTCTTTTTACAAAAGATATATCTAAAGGCATGGGGAAAAAAAAAATATTTAACAGTAACGATGGCAGCAATTTCTCATGAAGTGGCTGTGAGCACCACAGCTGGCGCTGACTGTCAAGAGGTGTGAAAAGGATGGAGGGAGGGAAAAGGACTGGTGATTCCTTTTTGTGCAGGTGGGTAAATCTTGCTGGTAAGTGGTGAAATACTGTAGGAGATGGAGCTCACAGCCATGCATCCCCCATGGAATGATGCTCACATGGGGGTGATACACAGCTGTGAGCTGCATCTCCCACAGTTCTAGTTCCTGCCATCCTTCACAGTGCAGGAATTAAACCAAGAGAATCGTGTCAAGAAGAGATATACATCCACTCTGTGGAGTCCCTGGTGTTGATATACGATGACACTTCAAACCAGTCCTTGCAACTCTGATAGCAATAGAGCAGGAGAAAGGCAAGGGGCTGGCCCATAGCTTGAGAATTCTCATCTGCAGGGCTGCTGTCACTGACAGCTATCTTCCAGTTCCCAAGGAACAGAGGTTATAAACCACTTGATGAAGAAAAGCAACTGTGTTCAGGTCAATGCTTCAGCTCTTTCTTCCCTCCCATGGATATCAATGCACCTACCGTGGCCCCCAACTGCCTTTGTGCAGATGAAGTGCAGGAGTTACACATCTTACCGAGTCTCTGCTACAGAGGAGTCGGAGTATCTTTCACAGGGTAGTTGATTGAGGGATAGACACTTTTTAGCAGTGAGAATTGTGGCTACCTGCTAAGCCACAGATGTGCAGGGGTCGTTTATAGTCAGGCTGCAAACATCACTTGGTGATAGACCCTGCCATGTCCATGTCCCCTGGTCATTTCAGACTCCTTTTGCACCATTCGCCACCACTCAACCTCCTCACCCTTTCTACAGGCTGATATCCATCCACCCTGAGCTACTGCCAATGTCATGTTCCTTGCAACCGGTGCTGATCACCTCTCCCCATGCCCACCTCCATGGCAAAAAGGAAGGGAGACTTTTTTACAAGCAAGGAGCAAAGAAACCAAGACAAAGGCATGCAATGTGCTTCTGAGCCAAGTCCTCATCGTCGATTCATGAGCCCACACAACTTGTCATGAATTATGCAAACGTCCCAAACTTCATGGGCTACTTGCAGCCATTTTAGGCTTATGTATTCAACCTGCCAGATTACAGGTTGCAGTTACATATATCCTATTACTGCATATATCTATCCTTTCCCTAGAAGTTCCCCATGTAAGCCCTGCAACTTGTCAGCAAGTAGCCTGCAACTCACATTTTGGGTATTGTATCCAGTTCTGTTGACCTGAAAGACTGGGAAAAATATAGTTCACACAAAAGAATCAATAATGTCAAGGACTAAAGGACAACTAGTGTTTGAGTATTAGAAAAAGGATGGAAGGGGGAGGGGTTTATAAAAGTTTTATAAAAATGTCACCAGACTAATAACTTTACTGGAAAAAAACCCCAACAAACAAACCAAAACAAAACAATTTTTTTCAATATTTTAATGACAACAGAGCAAGTATCTGCTATTTCAAGCTAAGGAAACAATCTATCTCCAGAACAAACAAGAAAATTGCCATTTATAAGCACAGACCTAAGCATCTGTTAGCTACAGATAAACTATAGTGGGACTGGAAGGTTGCCTACATCATCTTTTGGGGTAACAGGAAAGCATAAGCTTGCAGAGGAAAGCAGGGACATTTCCTGGGTTGTGAGAATAACATCAGGGAAAGGGATCCACAGCCCACTACAAAGAGCGGGAGAGCATCTCGGAAGGGGACGAAATAGCTGTAAAGCTGTAGCGCTCTGACTTTAATAGCAGGCAGGAACTGAAGGTCTGTTTTCCCACATTTAGGAGAACCATAAATAAGGAAGTTTGGAGCATTAGCACACCCATGCAGTGTACTTGAGAAAGAATCAAGTTTGTGGAGGTACAGGAAACAATCATGTTTAAAGCTACTACAAACTTATTAAATATCGTAACGTATTCATACCCATGTCTCTTCATTTATATCCATCACCTTAAAGTGTAGATGTAGCTACGGATAAACAAGGACATTTGCAACATTAACACAAGATTTTTAGAAGTAAATATTTCAAGAAAACTTCTGAATAGCCTATGCTCAGTATATTTCTTTTTTTTATGTATCTGTATCCTTCTTCAAGCGTAAAGCTGTTCCAGCAACCCGATACAGAATTCATCTGGGAAATGCTGGAGGGAAGTCTAAGATTGCACGTACATTTTTTTTCCCTCACTTCCTCTTTAGATCCTGTTATTTGCCTGTACAACTGTGTCTTAATTTAAGTTATCTTAAAAGTATTAATGACCCCATTGTATCTTCTATCTCTACTTAAATAGCTGAAATTCCAAACAATGGTCATATCAAAAAATGCCACTTTCTTGCCTGGATAAATAAGGAAAAGCTGTAGATCAGCAACTGCACAGTGTCAAACAACTGCCATGTGTCATTTCTCAGTGCTAAGGGAAACGTACAATAAAGCTCCATTAACTGCTCTTGCCCTTGAGACATCACACTTATCGCAGGCTGTATTTTAAGATAAAGCAGAAGGAGGAACACACGTGCTGCTTTTACAGCTCTAGTGCACTGAAGGTAAGCACATCGAATCGTAGCGATGGACCCCATCGCCCCGCTGCTTTAGAAGATAAATCTGATTTTATGTTTGCTCTACTTCTTGGGGGGAGAAGGGGTTCAAGGTTTGTGTGTAATGTCAGAAACTCAAGAAAAACTTTTTCTATGTGACTCAGTCTGGAAGCAGGTATTTGTTTCAACTTCACTTGTTATAAAAAGATATTCATCAATATATCTTATGCTCACTGTTTGTTACAGATGCAGTTAAAGTACAGTGTTAAGATGAGATATAGCCCTTGGCAGGCCTTAGAAGATCACAGATAACAACACATACAATAGATACAAGGAAAACTGTCTTCACCATGAGAGTGGTCAAACACTGGAGCAGATTGCAGAATCTCCATCCTTGGAGATGTGCAAATCTCCAGTGGGCAAGCTCCTGAGCAGCCTGATCCAACTGGACTTAGATGACTTCCAGTGGTCCCTTCAAACCTGATTTATTCTATGTTTCTATTAATTTCAGACATTGTTAGGGGTTCCCCAAATAAAACATTAAACAGTTTTACAAAGGATTAGCACTCACGGCAAACAGCTGTTAAGTTCTTAACCCATCACCTGCTAGGTCAGGTTTTGAAGAGGTGAAGCTCTACCGAGGTTATTGCACCCTACACAACATCGTGCAGCGCGCAGAATATTTTTGAATACTGAAAATACACCCTGCCTGAACACGCCACCCCTAGAAGGGCCTTCCTACGGTGTCCAACGCCTGCAGATGAAGGGCTCCTGATGGAGTTGCTCTGGCAGGGGGGGGCACAGCAGTTGCTGCCTGCCCAGCCAGCGATGCACAGGCTGCAGACCACCGGCTTCAAAGCAGCCGCGTTTGCAGAACCGTACCACTTCTGAGGGAAGCGTTGCACAACAAGGAAGCGGCCTCTTCTTCCAGAAAGCAATTCACATAATCCCTATTGTCCTGGTTAGCCAAATGTTTTCTTCTCTGTTAGGTTTCTCTACTGTAATTCTGCATCTGCTCAGCTGTGGTAAGACCACAGCAGCTAATGGAGCTATTATGTGTCTGAGAGGGAGAAAAAAGCCAAAACATGGGACAACACTTAGTTTCTCACAGGCTCCGCTCCCTTGGACGACGAACTAAGTGCTGGCACTTAGTCCCTTACATAATCCACCTCCTGCAGGTAAGCAACCCAAAATCATCCTAGATCTTGTAATGGGCAAGGACAGTTCCTGCATCTCTGTTCAGACACCATCACCTAAACACTATAAGCGAAGAGAATAATTAAGCGTCAAAGAAGTCAGAACTGCCATTTCAGATAGATCTCTGAGCCTACCTAGTAGAACACATTGGAAGAAAATAAGATGTTTGGTGTGGCAAGGTGTCTCCAAATTTCTAAAGTCATCCTATTTAGATACTCAGGAGTGGGTTTTCCGCACTGTTTACAAGCTACCAGTGGGAACACATCTGCACTATTTTTGAAAGAATGAAGAAAATTAAGAATGAGAAGCTTTTTGGATTTGGAATCTCCCAATTCATGGGACTGCTCAAAAATCCTTGGCTTACAGCCAACTTCTGCTCTTGTAGAGAACCAAGAAAGTAAAATTTAAAAAGTTAACTAATTTCTAGCACAAATGGAGCAACAACAACAAAAACATTATAACACAAAGTTCAAATTGAAAAAAGCATTTAACTACATTTTTGTAGCGTTGCTCTGAAGCACTGATCCATGCTACTGGACTCATAATTCACTTCAGAAAGGGTATTTTGTGATTTGGTCTGCCTCCATCAGTATGGTATCAGCGTTACAGTGCTAGAGCCTGGTAGGAAACACTTCTGTTAGCCAATAAATTTCTTCAGGACTACAAAAATTCCTCCTTTCCATGTTGGAACAAACCCCTATTGTGACTTTTTTTCCCCATGACAAACAGCAAAGGCAAGGAAAACCTCCGCAGAGAGCTGCTTATAGCACAGTGCCAGCAGGGCTGACAGGGTGAGGAGCATTCAACTTGGGTCTTTCTTCTCTCTTCTCTACCTCTTTCAAGCACTGAAAGTCACGAGCCAGAGGTCTGTCTCCCTGATGAAATATTACTGTTCTGATGACTCAGGCAAGATGATCTGGCCGTACTCCCATCGAGTTAGTCAAATAATACGGCTCTGACATCTTCTCTGGAGAATGAATCACACATGTAGGAACAGGCAGCCATTCAGACGTGTGAAACGAAGCACAAAGCTAGGCATTCTCCTTGAAAGTTCAGGAAAAAAAAAAAAAAGATAAATTTGCCTCCCAACTAAACCTTTAATTTGTAGCATAACCCACGGTCCTCCCCAAGTATCTAAAGGGCAGAACTTTTAATGAGGTCATTTGGGAATGCATAGTTAGCATATTTTTAATCTGTATGCCTAAAAGTAGATTTGTTTTCTTAAGTTCTCTCTCATCAACCTGATGTGCTACAGTCCCAAAGACCAATCTATTTTCAAAACTACTTCAAGTCAGGAAGAGTCTCTACACATGTTACACTAAGGCCCTAGTAATCTTTCAAATTATAACTAGAAGAAGCAAAATAAACAGCATCTCATAAGCCTTTGGAAAACGTGATACACTTCTGGTTCATGTATTTATTTCTCCTCTGAAGAGATTACAACACAGAATGAATAGTTTATATGCATTCTTAAACAATATATTACTCCATTTAAAAAGATACATTTCTATTATCTGTCCTGCTGACAAATTTTGAGCAGGCAGAATTCATGAATGTTTCTGGGAGTTATGAAAGGAGAAACCTGTGTCCTTTCTGTACATCTAAGAGTCTGAACCTCCCCACTACGGTCAACTCCTTAAAAAAAAAAAACAAACCAAAACAAAACCCCAAACAAAACAAAACAAAAATCACCAATAAAAATAAACAAAACCAAAAAAACCACACACACATAAAAAACCCCCACAACCACACACACATACAAATGAGGCACAGCATAAAAAAAACCCTAAACCAAAACAAACATTCGATCTCACTATTCCAAGAATATCAAGAAAGTCAACAAGTGGCAGTGGTAATCAAGAAGATAGAGAAAGAATGTATATTAACAGAAATGTATTTTACTTGGCTCATGTGAAAATTATTCACCTTGTAGCTCATGACCCGAAGAGTGCCTGTAGCATACACATTTGGCATCCTGAGAAAAATGAACGAGATGACACTGGATAAAATTGGAGGCCTTGTGTCATCCCCTTTCTTTCATTAAATAATAAATGTTATTATGAATGCTTTGTATTAAACAGATAAACTGAAATTCTCAGTGCTAGGCATCAAGACTCACCCATGAAATAGCTATGACATTCCTAACTTCCTCACATTACCATTTTCTACTCTGCTTTCATTTTTAAAGAGCCTACAGACAGCCTAAAGACTTTTTTGCCTTTACAGACATAACTGTGAACCAAGAATAAAGTTTTATTACTCTTCTATCTCTTAATCTTATATTGCATCCAGTTCTCATCAATTCACACTAAGCAAGCATCCTTCTTCCATTCTGTACCTTAAAACTCATAGTTCTTCTTCCAATAAGACTACACAACCAACAAATTCCTGCATGAAAATCTCCGCAAAAATATTTTACTATCAGCAAACTCCCACATGAAAACCTCCAGCATAATTCTCTAGCATTGACCCATTCCTATCAGAAAACTTTACATTATCCCTAAAATTCCAACTCAAAAAAACATCTGGAAACAAAGATCCACTGCACCAACAGCTAAAACACCCCAATGGTCATTGCAAACTTAAAACCAGGAACACACTGTGATTTTTTTATCATGTATTAATGCAGAGCTGGGTTTGAAAATTGTTACGTGTAGACCTTACAGTTTCATGCAACATTAGCTGAAAAAAGAGTATTTACACTTGGAGAAGTGCAGATAAAGAAACTGTTTTAAATAGCCAGAAGAAAATTGCTCTTCCATGATCTGAAGTTGAGGGCAATCAGGGAGATCTGTATCTCCTAGGAAATATCTTCTGCTTTAACCGGAACTTCTGCTTGTGTTACCAACCTGCAGACCATAAGCAAAGATTTAGCCCTGAAAAGCTGAAAAGGTACAAGTACCATTTTCCAAGTGCAAATTTGGCATATTCAGAACTTCATAGCCACAGTCACAAAAATAAGTATCATCATGAAATTGGAGCAAAATCTTCAATTCACCCTGTTAAGATTGCCTGGCTCTAGTACTCATTCACAGATCATTTAACACTGAATGCAGCTTTCACCACAGAATGTGAGAATTACAGAAATAAATTCAAAAAATAATCAAGAAGTTACATATCAAGAAGTTTGGCTGTTAGCCAAACCTGCTGCCTTTTTATGAGGCTGTAACTGGCACTTATTTCTGGGTAACTTTCAGGAACGACATTTGTAAGCTTGATAAAACATTTACAATTCCTGTAGTAGATGATTCTCATTCTTACAGACCTTTACCACTGATGAAAGTTATTATAGCACACAGCCCAAACACATCATCAAAAAGCAAACAAGCAGAAACTAATCAGTATGTTCCATTCCAAGGTAAAATGATACCTTATGTATTATTGTAGCAGGCAAAACCTAGCCATGCTGTACCAGCTACATTTTACCAAACTCCTCTAATTACTCTTTCTCTTTCCCTGACTACTGGGAGGGCCAGTAATGGGCCACAGATGGTGGCATTTAGTGTTATCCTACTCCCAGCAGCTGCAGCCCTGGCTTCACTTTGGACACAGCTTTAATTAGCTGTGATAGTTTGGGTGTAATTACACCTTAAAGTTGACTTCTCTCTGTTTTTTTTACAAAAAAAAAAAAATATTGACAGACATGTTCTTTATCTCTCACTGTGAAAAGGGATGCAAATATTAAAGTTGCCGTGTTAAAAAGGGTATACAGGTAACCTAAAGAAAGACTGTGTTTCAGGAAGATTCCTATTTTTAATATCTACTTTTGTGAGAATTTTTATGGCACAGGAGTTGATGAGAAGAATTTACAGATTACTCATGGGGCGGCTCAACTTTTGCTGCTTGTCATTGTGCAATGCTATGCAGGCAAATATCCCCAGTAAGATCACTGGAGCTTGTCCCTTCCTCGGGGAATGGTGCAGTAAGACATTGTAGGACACAAGCCTGGAGGTCCAGAATGTAAATCCAGACTAGGAGTTTTCCATATCCCTCCATTTTACAGGCTTGCAAGATGGGGAATTCACAGTACCGGCCTTCTAAACCCATAGGCAAAACATCAATTTTAAAATAATCACACCTGTAATTGTTAAGACAACCTGAAAATACTGAAAAATGGCATTTCAATGGCTCTGTTATCATTGCAGAGGTATGGAAAACACTTCCCACATCGAATAATCTTCACCACTCAAACCAATTTTCTATTTAACTGAGAATTTCAAGTATGTTCAAGATATTGCAACCTAACCTCTTCCTTTGAGGCAGAGCTGACTGTGATTGCCATCTCTGAGGATACATCCTTCTGTGCCTAAAGATATTAGTGTACAGGAAAACCTCCCCACCTCTGGCTTTTGTAGATGGAGCAGAAAACACGGCTGCCTACACTGAAGTTACAAAGCCCCACGTGTGGCATGGATTAATGATACTCTCTAGAGTGAATTAGCTGTTCTGTATTTTATGGACAGCTGCTAGGAGTCACAAGTTAACAGCACAATGCTGGCACAAGCCAACATACCTCCTAAAGTCCAAATTATAATAAAAAATTAACATAAATATTTCAGCAAACCGGTGTCTTTGTATTTTTAATACATTTAAGCTAAATAAGAAGACTTTTTTCTTTGCAAAGCAAGCTGTTAATAAATAGCACTGAACACTGAGGTTCCTAAATTGACACCTGGGAAGCCACTGTCTGAAATACCTATTTCAAGGCTGCCAGTCCGTCTGGGAGAACATCAGTTAAGTTTGCCAACCAGACAGCTAGGCTCCACCCAGAAAAATTATCCAACTTACTGGCATTTCAATATAATGCTCTCTCATTATCCAATTATACTTTATTTTGAGACCATCTTCCCTGGCAATAGCTCATCATAGCCTGTGAAAAGCTTACTGCTTGGACACACTTCCATTAGGTCAAACTTTTCACTAAAAACGGTTGTAAATATTGTATAAACAGAATTTAAAAAAAAAAAAAAAGTCTTCTTTTTTATAGGGAGATTTGTTAGCCTATGGCTTCCTCAAATGCAGGCAGTTTCATTTCTGATGAACTGGCATTAATATCTAATACTATTAGCTTCAGCTTCTATTTTTTCACTCCGGATGCCCAGTAAAGTGATATTATTGACTTTTGAACCAGCCCTGCCTCCTTCCGAGCTTAGTTGCTTTGTTATGATAGCTATTTCTTGTCATACTACTCCATTGCAAAAGAAATCACCTGAAAAAAATCACATTTTTGATGTAATAAATCTACTGCATGTGACATAGTCTTCATAACAGTTCATCTACTTTACATTTCTAAATACCATTTTTGGATTGCCTTACATTTCCCGTCTTTATTTAAAGTGGCATTGAGCTACAATTTATTAACTTTTCCACTGAAAACAGAAAGGCTTCACCTGCAAACACTGCAAGTTTTATATATATATATATATATATATATACACACACACATCTGCATGTATATAGCTTAGAGCTTGATTCCTGTTACTCTAATTTTGTATTTGCTTTCATTCTGCTTAGCATCAGAAAACTCAAAGGAGGCCAAAGAAAACCAGTGACACTTGTATCAAGAAAAGATTTTTTTTTAGTGTTTTAATTTATCTAGCCTTTTTCCTATGAAATGAACTGTTCCACCTGTGGATAATGTACAGCCCAAAGCAGCCTGGTAATGCGTTGCCTGGGAATGTAATCACCTTTTCACATCCCCAGGTAAGCAATACCGTGAGACATATGTATTGACTTTATATATATCCTTAATACCTGGCACAGCAATGGTAACCCCTGTCAGCTTTCTGCCTTGGTTAATCAAGCAGCCGCAGGTGAGGCGCCCAAGATGAGCCGTCATTCCATGCAGCAGAAGGCAAGGAGACAGCTCCACTTTCTAGCAAGTGATTTTTCATTCCCAGCACCAGCCATTGTAACAGAAATAATGCTGTGGTTTCTCCCCAGAAGCTTTGCAAAAATGTTGTGAGTCTTTTGTTCATTTACAAGCTTGGTTTTCCCTGGACTTTGCTGCCTGTGGGGCTATGAAGAGTTTTTCCTAACCAGTTCTCTGGCATCCTTGGGAGAAACAGCAGGCAGCCTCCAACTAATTTTGCAGGGAGTAAGAGGGTAGTTTTAGGTGTCTGCTTTGCTTTGGTTAGAGTTGACTGCACAATGGCTACGCACAGGAAACCTGCAAACTGAAAATGGCTTAATAGTAAGGAGTAGGGGTGCCATGTAGGTAGGGCTATCTAAACTAAAAATAGAAAACAGAGAAGCCATTTTTATCATTTGTTGTATCCCTTAAAATGAAATAATTGGGAAAGAAAAGGACCTGGCTGGAACAGGAGTTACAGGCTTTAGTTGTGCCCTCTAAGGCAGTTGGAGATGAGGATGTTTACTGGATACTTTAATGAATTTCTGTTGGTGTGTTTGCTTGTAGGAGCGGCACCACCTCTTCTCATGCACAGACATCCTTTTAGATAAATAACGGTGAAAGGGAGAGTTCAGAGTGACAGAATAACATGTCCAGAGAGCAAGGTTTAAGACATGAAACCTAGTCAGATAGGAACTCCATCTCCAAGTTAATTTTACTTATGTCCAGCTTAATGTGCACTTACAGGCATTTTTATGCCATTCCTGTGTTTTGTATATCTCAACTGCAGTTCTGATTTATAAACATCATCAAGAAACATCATTTGAGACTTGGGACCCTGTTTTTCCATTACAGAGTCAACTCCAAGAAGAGGATACTTTGGATATTTTTAAGAGGTATTGTGGGTTCCCACTAAACACCATGTCCTCGTTTAGATGCAGCTCTGTCCATGGAAGAGTTTATTGTACAAGAAAAGCCCCACCTCACCATCAGCTGGATGCGCCAGTCAAAAACTCAACTGGAATTCACTAAGATCTGCTATTTAAAACAGTCTAAATTAGCTTAGTTATTTAAACAAGATAGGTCAGCACACACTTGCTTGAGGTGCTCTGTTAGTTTCCTGTAAAACTACAACCACTACAACTAAAGTTTGAATGTAGGTTGGTATTAGACTGTAACAACTTTGAGGCCGGAGGTGTCACTTTAACTGTGCCTGGGATGTTGCCTGGGGTCCACTGCAAGATAAGTGAAAGGTTTGTTAAATGAAGTTCTTCTCTATATTAATTCACCACCTGAATGTGGAAAGAGACAAACTGTTCATAGGGAAATAATTTGGCAATATGGAGATCATTTCCCTCTCCTCCCAGCAGCGGCTGTGCTCACACTCCTGCTGCTTTCCAGCGGTGGCACTGGTGCTCCTCGGACCCCTGCCAGTGCTCCCCCACCTGAGATCGGTGTGGGCAGAGCTCGATATCACACCGATACGGAGGAAATTCCTGCATGGTTTACTGAGGATGTTAGATCTTCTGGCAGCAGTCCTTGCAGATCCTAAGCACAGTCTGAGGCAGCGGGGTTTGGCTGCAGTGCCAGCACTGATTACGTTGGCTTACCGTTTGCCTTCCTGGAAAGAAGCAAGATCTACCGAGACACTGATGTAACAAATCCCTACATTACTGTGCTTCAACCCTGAGCTTTTATCCCACCCGGAGCTGGCTGCCACTTATCTTCAAGTTGCCCACAGAGCGCATGACTCGCCCTGAGTGATTTTCCCCCCCAAGATGCACGTCCACCTCCTCCCCGACCTCCTTTAGTCCCTCAGCTCTAAGCTTGTGCCCAGCTTAAAGTCCCGAAGCAGAGCTGTGCTAAACGTTAACCCATCTCTTTCCACAAAACATAAAACCCAGTGGCCTTAGCACATGTGAAAGTCCTTGTAAGACATACCTGACATATGGCAGTGACGTGGCCAGTTTCGGACATACGTCAATGCTGAGACTCACTTTTTGTTACAGATAGTGAAGAAGAAATGTCTTTACCTTCTGAGAGTTTCTCTCTCTTTTTTTTTTTTTTTAAAAAAAAGACAACATCAGTTCAAGCAATAGATTGGCAAAAGTCAAACTTCCCTCACATGTCTGAATATGTGTTTGTTGGAGTTGCACACATCCCTGGAAAAATGTATTAGCATGTAATTCCTTCCTCTGGTTTCAGATTGGACTACAGCATTTCAAGCCACATCACAATTTTCTCCTATCTCCAAAAAAAAGCATATATTCCCAAATTAATGGAGTCTTCATCTGAAAAATATGCTTTACTCTCAAAGCTCTGTGGCTAATGTACGTAGGCAATCAAGCACATTTCTTTTTCCCGAGTGATTCAGAGTATATTCCCTAACTGACTGCAGAAGATGGGCCTTTCAATGCTTTGCATAAATTATTTTTTTTTTGTGAAAATCTGAAGTCTATCCTCAAAAGTATGGAATTTAAGGGGATATTAACCCAAACCATGTAATTTACAACAGCATGAAACGAATCTACATCAGTTGAGTTTATAGTTGGATGTGTCATACACTCATCTTCCACATACCACCAAAGCATATCAAATGACTCCTGATACGAAACAGTTTCAGAATCAGTCACAGTCCAAACAAACACTCTTAGAATATGATCAGATTAAGTTGTTTAAAATACAGGGCATGTGGAAGTCATCAAACACTGACATCAGATAGAAATCAGGCTTCTCTTCCGAAAGAGTTGAACACAGGGCAGGCCTTAGTGCGGGATCAGCAACTTTCCTCGGCTGTTTCCTGATCTCAAATGGTTTAGCAAAATGTTTTTTAAAAGTGTAATAGACATCCAAAGGGGTTTTATAAAGTGCCATCAAATTATATCTATAATTTTGATAGATAGTAGGGTGGCTATTTTAAAAAGCAGACTGCAAGTAGGAAAAAACCCACTGTCAAACAGGAGTCATCTGTAAAACATACACCAGACTCAACAGAATATAGTACCATAGAATCATTTAGGTTGGAAAACACATTTAAGATCACTTAATCCAACCATTAAGTGTCAGCATGGACAGACTATTGCAAGCATGCCAGCAGACCCAAGAGTACCTCTAGCGTTTTGCTGAACAAAATACCTGGCAAAAGCATGTCCTTGATAATGATGCACATTTCTCTTCCTACCGAAAGTTAATTAGATGCATTTTTCCATGAGTGACAATGTGATATTTGAAGATATCTGTGGATAATGATACTAGAAGAAGTGAATACCCTTTACAAGCATGCCTTGCATGTCTTAAGATACCGTAACAGGAAGAGATTTAGAAACACTTAGGAGGTAAAAATATTTTTAATAAACTAGTTTAAGTTGATGAGGAACATAACAGTGATGATGACCTCCTCTCTAGGGTCTGATGGATCTGATGTGCAATGAGATAATTCTTCTGACACCTGTGCAAAATGTCCATTGTGGGATGATTTCTTTTCCTAATCAGAAAAGTGGAAGGAATTACTTTTTTATCTCCTTAACGGCGACACACACGCAAAATCTTAGCCAAGTTCAAGGGGAAGGCATTATGCACTTCAGCACTTCTAGAAGAGATAGAGGACACTGCCAGGCTTTTTCTCTGAGCCACAGTTGATTTTCCTAGCCTGCGGACGTGCCCACTGCCACCTCCTTGCCACATTTTCTCCCAGCACCACTGAGCACAGCATTTATTGGGCTGGACAGCCTTGGAAAGACAGGACGTCACACGGCACGAGTGGGTTCCTATTTCTCGTCCCCAGCTTTAGCAGCACAGTGGCTGGCCTTCCCTCCCCTTCCCACCATATCCTCCTTCACCCTGGCTTGCAGACGCAGCGCGGGAACCTGCTGCACTGGTGGGTGCTTCCCGTAGGGCTGTTACTGGTCACGATGCAGCTGCAACCCGAGCAGAGCAGGGGAGAAGAAGCCGAGAGCCAGCTGTGGCTTGCAGCTGCATGGGGCAGGAGAAGGTTCCTGCGTGGGCTGGGAATAGCCACAGAGGGAAATGCTCAGGAGAGGACAAGACATGAAATGAGGAAGATGCATTGCCAGAAAAAAAGTAGTGGAGCATGTGGGACTAAGGGGAGACATGAAGTGTTGATGGAAGGTAGGGGTGGTAAAAAAGGAGGAGGGAAACTGCGCTTGAGAGCCTGCAAGGTCACTAGACACTCTTTGGTGAACGGTGCATTAAGAGAGCCCCGAGGGGCTGAATGAGATCTTTGGTCGTTGAGGGAACACGGACTCAGAGCAGCAAAGGGGAAAGCTGTTTGTTAAATAGGTTTTCCATGAACATGCTGGCAAAGACAGAAATACCCTGACATTTACCTTTTCCTCTCAACCTTCCAGGAATAAAACACTCTGAAATCCAGCTGAATGCAAAGACGTGTCTCCTGGCTCCTTTGGAAACTGTCTTTGGCAAATTTGTTAGCAACGGTGTGTATCCTTCTTCTAGTGCATGGAGGGTATGAATTAATTCCCCATGGTTGATCCAACCCTCTAACCCTGCAAAAAATGTCTGCACTAAAACTAAGAATTTCCTTGCTCCCAGGCAGAAGAGGTTAACTCCTTCCTTGCTGAAACTGCAACCTTTAAACTCCCACTTTGAATTCCAGGTATATGCAGGTCAGTCAACAGGAAAGCAACAAAGTCCAGCCTTTATTTCTTGCAAATGAAATGCTTGAAAGCACATAGGATGCCCATCAGGCTTGTGTAGCTGATGCTCGGAAACTTCCCATTATTTCTATTCATCCAATTCACAGAACACTGGAGAAACTTCCCCCTCTCTGACAAGCAGTGCCCAAGGAAGACAAATGAACTCTCCTGGAGCCAAACATCTGGCTGGTCCCAGAGGGACAGGGAATGGCGAGAAAGCCCCTACCTCCAAGCTCATGGGCTGGCACAGTAAAGCCCTGTGAAATCTATTCACCACTGGGTTCATCACGCATATTCCCCGGGGGTCCTCACAAAACTTTAGTTACAAATGTAAATCAAGCTCCAGAGACATCTAAATTCTCAAAAAGACTGAGATGCAAATCATAGGGAAGGACATCAAAAGCGAAAAAGAATTTTAGCTGAAGGGCGTCAAACAGTCTTCTGGGAATTAACAGAGACTTTACAATGGATAAGAGAGGGTTACCAGGGATTTAGCATGAAAATTCACGGATTAAAGACCTTTGAGTTAACCTGTTTTCAGGATAATGATGGCAAGAATGTGGGCATCAGCATTTGCTACCCATTTACTATGTGATTTTAAGTAGGGGAAAGACCAAAAGCCCCACTGATCTTCAGGACCATTTAAGGTAAAACTGCACTTCTTGCACTTTCTGAACCACTCCCAGAACTACCTGGAAGGCATGAGAATATTTTAGGCTCCAGCTGAGACCAAACGGTTGTCACAGCAGTCACATGCTGCATAGATGGGACCTTCTTTGCAGCAGAACTTGCAGCCTGAAGAGCCTCCCCAGGCCCCGTCCAGAGTCAGCCCTCCTGCCAGCTGCAGACACATGGTGACGTTAAACAAGAATTAATGTGCTAAAACCACAGACTGAAATTCAACTGGCAAATACTAACATCTTTTTTTTTTTTTTTTTTTTTTTTTTTTCCCTTAAGTAGTATGTTAAGAACATGCTGTGCCGCATTTTGTGCTTGAGAAGAAACTGGCCGTGCTGGGCGATGTGTCACTCAGTACCTAGATATCAGTCGAAGGTCTTCTCACACTATGGTATTTAAGTCTGCCCAATACTTCTCGTAATAACACCCAGCTCTCCACTGCCAAGCTGTAAGCCCTGAGCTGAAATATTTAGCAACTGAATAGCTGCACAGCCTGAAATATTAAATATCAGCTGTTTGGGGACTGGGGTTGTTTTGTTTTGCACTGGTTTCAGATGCAGTCATTTCCAGGGACAAAGCTAGGGAAGAATACTTTGTCCACCCACGCAGGAGAGGAGAAGCCAGACTTCTCTCAGCAGCTCCAGCACTTTAATTTCTCAGCGATCTGGGGTGGAGGGAGAAATTTGACATTAAATCATGAAGTCTGCCACAGGGTCAATGATGTACCAAGAGCTCTTGGACATTTCAGTTTTAATTCTCTAAAGACTGGGAAAATTTCCCCGTAACTGATACCCACAGACCACCTTGAAAGGGGACATGAGGTGATGGGAGGAAGCAAACATCCCTGGTACCCAACAGCCGGTGGCGAGAGGCTTGGCTCCAGCTTCAGGAACAGGGGACAATGAGCGGAAGAAAGGGAGATAAGCAGCCAGGAAACAGGCAGGGGAGAGCAGGGCAGAAAGCCACAAGAAAGCAGAAAGGGAGAGCTGCAAGGGGAAAAGCAAGACCTGCATCCAGTTGTGAACAGGAGGGAAGCCCGTCTCGGAAAGGAAGCCCTCAGGAAACGTCAGATGGGATGTCGGAGCAAGGGCGCCGGGGTAAAGGCTCCGCGAAGCCAGGGGAGCAGGAAAACAACCCCAGCAAGGGGGAGCGGAGGGATGAGGAGCCTCTCGGTGAAATCTCTGGGGCGATGGAGACTGGAGGGTGGCTGCAGAAGCTTGGTTATCCTGTGCTGTGGGGAGGAACGGTCACTTGGACAACCAACCTCCCAGGAGGAAAAGCTGGAACAAGCTATGGATGCAAGATCTGATGACCAATTTCCACTTATGGCACAAAAAAAAAAAAAAAACAACGGTGGTGCAGATTTCCGTATCTCAGCAATGCAAAGAGAGGACCATAAGAAGATACATCACTTGGGACAGGAACAGGCCCGTATGGCGGACAAAGTGGCTCACTCTTCCCAATGGACCACATAGGATCACGTGATCAAAATCTCTTTGGGTCTCCTATTTCAAACCCTAGATAACTGCACACAGATCTTTCTTACAGGAAGGTTGGATTTGCTATGTTAAACGTTCAACATTTAGGAAGTCCTAATATTAGAGCTATTGATGACACGTACATTCAGTCCCACTATTCACCTATGATGATAAGATGCTGCCTTTAGTTATACAGTAACACGTTATTTCATCTGTGGGATGCTGAATTTTTTTAACTCCTGAAGCTGCTGAAGAGCCACCCGTTGCGGAGCATTTCACTGCCACAAGTACCCACAGGAATGAACAGCTTTATCTTCCATGAGAAATTATCATCCTCATTTTACAGCCAGAAAGCTAAACCGAACCCACCGGGAATACCCACGAGCTGCAGGGTCCCACCTTGAGACGGGATGTTATAGAGTCTCACATTTTTACTGCGTTTCACCCATAGGATGTAGGAGGGTTGCTAGTTTATCCTTGCGAGCACACGGCATCTGCTGTGCAGGCGTCCGCCTGGCCCAGGAACGGAGAATGTGGTGCATCACTTGCTTTTCACAGTGCATCTCTTGGGAAAGGCGCACAAGAGCAGGGCCACAAGCACTTTCTGCTGCCTTCATCCTGACGCCCCTTCTCCATCAGTCTCCCCTCTCCCTTCATTACCTCTCATTAAAGCTTTCGAGCCCTACAGTGGGTGAGACCGCAGTTGGCTGGCCTGAAGCACCGTATCTGCCAGCGTGGGATTACTTCTAAACTAATAATCTCTCTTGCGTGACAAGGCTTATTTGGGCCTCGTGGAAGCATTTAGAGCTGCTCTGTGAACGAAGCGGTTACCTGGTTTTCCACGCCCAACCTAGGACCGTGACAGCAGGCTCAGCCAGCACTGACGTGGGGTGTTTCACTACATAACCTGGGCTCAGTCACAGAGAATTACTAAGGGAGTAATTCAGCCTTGGGATTTCCTACATCCTCACCTCCCCTGTTTCATAACCGTAGAGAAGCTGCCCATCAAAACAGCTACTGCTCCTGATGTGGCTTAGCTAATTCTGCATCTATACACGTTTCTCCAGCACGAGCTGAAAAATCAAGGTGCGTTGCACGTCCAGGAAGCCTCGTACAAGGCAGTTCCAGGTTGGGAGCACAGGGCTGATGCTCTCCAGCGGCTGGGAAGCGTGGGAAGAACCAGGCACTAATTAACCCAGTGCTCAGTGGAGGGGGCATTTGAAATCCCCAGGGTGACAGGTCAGAGGGGTGGGCAAATGCATCTCTCCCAAGAACACTACAGGGAACAAAGCCCTTTTTTTTCCCCAAAAAAGACAGAGAACAAGAACATTTTGACAGAGAGGGTCAAGCCCAAGCAGTTTTGCTGATCTCAGTTGGTGACACAGTTACAGACAGCTTTCTGGACACGTTGCTTTTTGGTGTCATCCTTGCTAACTACTCTGGTGCAACGACCATTCAGGAATGCATCTTATGCATAGGGCTTGGTAATTTATCATCAGGAAAGGGCAACTGCGTTGCAGGGATGGTTACAGTTTGTCATCCATCCTCTTCATTCATTTTACTGCTGAAGGCTGACAAAGCACCCAAGTGCGAAGAAAACGGTAGCCATGGCTCACACGCAGCAGGACAGCAGAGTTCGCACCTACCCATGCCCCAGCACCACTTTCCAAAGGGAAAAATAATCAAATGACCCATGCCATGCTATGGAGGGAATGAAAATCCCCCCTCCAAGGATGGCAGAATGTCTTAATAAGCTCTCTCCTGTGGGACAGAGAGCTGTTGTACTGTCTTATAGATGAAGCAAAGGACTTTTTTCTCCTTTTTAAGTTACACAGCAGCACTGCCAGAGAGCGAGGAGGCAAGCCAGGGGTCCTGACTCCACGTGCTCCGCAGACTATCGGGACTGCGTCATGAGCAGACATTCCTAGCTTGTGTGGGAGTTGGGTTACTTCATGTGAGGGAAGGGAAACAACAGTAGCCAGTAAATCCCTCCCCCACAGCTGGATTTAAGCATCCCCAGCTGTATTACTTCCCCAGTGCATAATGTTAATTTGTTTATACATTCTTACTGACTCACTGACTTACCTGCCTAATTTATAATATACAAACCCTTCAAGGTATGGATTTTGGCATCTTACAGAATAGCAGCAACATGCAGGGGGTCCAGACAATGGCACTGGCAGCCCCCCAAAACTGGGGACCCTAGCAGCCTTCCTCTTCCCCGCAGGCACTGGATTTGTCTGGGGTGTAACTCAGAGTAGACATTGTTCCATCCCATCATCGATATTACGCTCAACTGATACTTTTCTCAGGCTCGATACACTAGAATCTTACAAAAACCCCCCCGGTTCCAGTTGAGCCCTATTATACAGCCCGTTTGATACCTTATCCTCCCTTTAAAAATGCTGACATCTTCCACTTGCCCCCCCGCTGCCATGCCCCCTGAGGATCTTGATTTTGCATTTTTCTCTGAACAAAGGCTTTCTGAAAGCAGGAGGCCCTCCGGCTGCCTACTGCTACCAGTGCTGGCTCTCCCTGCAGCCCTGTTCAACTGAACTGTGCTCTTTTCATTAGCATTAATGTGAAAGTTGTTCTCACCATATAGACTCTGCTTATTATTGGCTTTAATGGAAGGAATTATACAACAAAATAATAATACCCAGGCTGAGATTAAGCTCTGTTATTTTCATGCAATTGCTAACATGTCCAGAGCAGATTTATTAAAACCATGAGTCAACCCCTGCTAGAAACTAGAGACGTTGCTTGCGAATAAGCTACTTCGGTGTTTATTCCTCCTGCCTTCTCATCTGCTGAGCTGCACTAGGAAAGGGTGCCTTCTGATAAGCAACATGTCAGGCTAATTATCCACAGAGATTTTAAACTGCATATTTTCTCTCTGGACTAATATAACCCAGATGTGGGAAAGGCATGGTTTTAATCAATCCTTCTATACATCCCATGACACTTGGTCACATGTGCACGCGTAGGTATGTCCATCACCCAGTAAAATAACCACATTGTACACAATTAACAATCTGGCTGTCACACGTCGTTTTGTTTGCCCTCCTTTTACAGGATTTTAGTGCTGCCTCCAAACTAGCTAGTTCTGAAATGAAACAAATAAATACTCTTAATGATTGTAGAGCACTCTTTCCATAGCTACAGAAGTTTTCATAAGAGATTGAACATGACCCTCAAGTCGTTTTGCTGCAGGTAAAAAGGGAAGATTAAAAGCTACGTAATACTGGCCCTACATTGTTATATAAGAGATTGGGAAACAGAAGGAAACTGGCGTTCCCTCCGGCACGTGGGCAGTCATTTAAAAGGGACACACCACCAAAGCCCATCCTAGAAGCTTCGGTGCAGCCAGTGCTCTGCAGCAACCCAAGGTCTTTTTTTCCTGAAGCAAGCGGCAGAGCCAGGCTCCTGGCCAGAACGGAGCCTTGCATGAACTGCAGGGTCCCTTCCTGACACCACAGGGAACAGCGTGGGATGCAAGAGAAGCAGCTGCTTCTCATCTGTGGTGACACTGGAGGCCAGAGGCTGCTACTGCTGCGGTGAGCGGAGTCACGTTTGCTCCCAGACCGTACTCCTCCAGTTCCGATGTTCTCGGTATCAAACTGGGATCCAGAGAGCTAAATGAAACAGCTCAGTGCACATCGGTTCACATGGATTCTCAGCCATGCCAGCACTTGCTTGGAGGAGAAACCCCTTCATTTCACAGCCCCAGGCAGACCAAGATGCTCCTCGCCCACGAGCCATCTGAGGGGGCTCTCAGGTGTTTGCTGCTGACACCTTGCTCTCATGGAGGTGAACACAACTCAGCAAGCTCCCCCTTACCTTTTCAACTGCTCCCTTAGCTGAGGGAAGAGAGACAAGGTAACCAGTCCTCCTGGCCAGCATGGTGTGGGGCAGAGGAAACCCCCCCGCTAGCACCTCTGCTCTCCTTCAGAGGAGGCCACTGCATGCTCCCCTCCTCGCTGGAAATGCAAACCAGTGGTGGTTAATGACACCAAAAACAGCTGCCTCGCTTTCTGGTCATCAGCTTGTCGATCATGTGAAGAATGGGCATGAGTTTCAGCCTAGCAAATAAAATATTAAGGACCTGAAGATCCTCAGAAACCGGTTCTCATATATTAAAGAAGTAGATCTAATTCCTTCCTTTTCTTCGTCCCCAGAGAGCAATTAATTTTCCTTTGACGCTAGCTACAGGGATTAAAAGATGAAGCAAGAGTATATTAAAGAGAGGAATGAAGTAGATGCTGGATGGGAAGCAGGACCTTTACAAACAGTTTGAGTACTACTGGCAGACACTGATCTGCTTTGAGTGCAGGACTGGGGTGACAGCGCAGGGAAGCGCAAGGCAAAGCTCAGCACAACTTGGGCAAGATTTAAAAAAACCCCAGTATTTCACACCATAGACTCCAATTCTAAATTGCATGAGAGGTTAGGTGAGTCTCGAACTGAGAGATAATTAAGATGTAAAATAACAAACTCCCTTGCTTTCTTCAGAAGGCTCTGAGAATGGGGACAGGACAGTACTAAGCAAGATTGCTCAGAAATTTTCTTGGAATTTTGCGCAGCAGATTTTCCTTCTCTCATTAACTGCCTGCTATTCACTGATTTCTTAAAAAAAATAAGAAGTCCAAAGCCCAATAATTAAATATGACTGACAATGGACTTCATAGGACTTGCTGCTTCAGTGACGATGCCCACCTTGCCACACCTCCTGTGACCACCACAGGCAGAGACCTGCTCGCTGGTAGCACAGCTGGAAGACACAGGAACCAGGCGGCAGAGTACATGAGAACAGAAGCACCAAGCTACAGTGTCCAAAATGCACCACAGCGATGTTTTCAAATGGGAACAGCTTTGTTGCTGTTTAAGTCATTCTTATTCTTCTAATTCAGCTTCCTCTTTGAAAGTCCTTCTGCAGCTTCTAAGCCAACCCGTGCAGTACCCCGAGCAAACACTGAACTAGCTGGAGGATTAATATTCCACTGCTGGCCTTCAGACCCAATCTTTCCCCTAAACTACCCCTCTACTTTAAAAAGAAAAAAAAAAGTGTTGCAGGAAAGAGTACTGTGTTTCAACTTGCTTTGTATCCAGCCCAATGGAAAACTTACCCTGAGACCTCTGGTTATTAACGGACATATTCAAATAGCATTATTATAAATAATTCCAAATATTTTTGTGTTAACTTATTATCACCGTATTTTCAAACTAACAATTCAACACTGATTTCTTAATAAAACGCAGCCCTAATGCACTCAAGACAGTACTGACAGCTGAGAATACAACAGCCATTTGCATCTTAAACAGACTGTGTTTCCCTCTGTAGACTACAGCAGACTGTTCTTTTATTCACCCCATTTTAATTTCTTCTGAGCATGGGAGAATAGGGAAACTGAAGATAATTTAAGATATGTTGGCACTATCTGCAAACAATTCTATAAAAGTACAAAAATGAAGTTTTTTTGCTTTTTATATTTTCAACAGTAATATAAAAAATACGATGTCGGTTCAAAAGTCAGGTGAGGTCTGTGTTGGCAACTACAATTCTTTTATTGGACATACTTTACTGAGCGTTGAACACTTGTTTATGTAGGCACAGATTTAAGAATAACACCACAAAATCAAAAGGATAAAGTGCAGACCTGTACTGAGAAGCAGGCCTGGTAAGTCAGTCTACTCCTACAACTCAGCAGAGAAAAGAAAGAAAAGGGGAAAAAAACTGCCGTTATAAGAGAAGATGTATGTTATAAATGATGTCCTGTGGTAACAGAACTATACAACCTTTCCTGCAAGGCCCAGAGCACTGGGAATCCCAGGTCCCCTGTGTACAAGCACACCGTGTTTATCGCAGGAAGTATTCTAAGTTAGACTTTGGCTTACACAAGTGGTTTATTTATAAGAAAACTTAACAAAGATGTACTGATTAAAACAGTTCTCTTAACATCGTGTCTTTATATATTTCAGAATTATATTTCGGAATAAAAAATTATGCACTTAAAACCAGGTGACAGCCTCCCCCCAGCACACTAAGTTGCAGCAAACAGTGACCAAGAAAGAGTGAAAGGGGGAAGCCAGTGTGAGCCATGACTTTAAGCGATGGTCTCTGCCAGATCTCATTCCCGCTTGCATCGGAAATTTCTCCCTAAGACGATTCAGGAGATAAAATGGTAAATTCAACATGTCCTTATCTTTCCACATCTCATAAGGGCAGTTCTTAGTAACAGGAAAAAAAATATATATTTCCAGAGCTTGCACACATCTGAAAAAAAAAAAAAAAAAAAAAGGCAGAAAACAAGAGGAAGAATAAAAACTAATATAACCTAAAACATTATTTTGTAGTAAACAATAGAATATAACGTGCAATAGTGCAATTTCTCCTTTGCTGCTCCAACAATGAAGTCTTGGTAGATAGTCCACTGCATGTCAATGCATCCCACATCTAACTACGTGCTTGTCGGGCACTGCTGGGTTTGCCGGGCTTCGGAGCCGAGTCGCTGTGTCCGGGCTCTCCCTTCCCCTTCCCAAGGTGGCGGAGTTTCTGATCCCAGCGCTGCACATTGAAAAGCAAAGAAATTACAAAAGGGATTACAGATAGGAAGAAAGAAGTCGTACCTAAAACAACTGCACGTGTTTGCAAACAGCAGCGGAAAAATAAAAGCTGTCGCTGTTTCCACCGCATTACCCTGCATTGGGCTCAAATGGTGGAATGTGAGGTTATCAGTAAAAGTCACTGGAAATAGAGAAACCATTTCCTGGCTTTCTCATAGCCTCTGAGAATGAAGGGGCTGACACAAGGCATAATAGCTTCAGCACAAAAGCGTCTCACCTTCTACATAAAAAAATTTAAATGAAGCTATTCGTGCAGTCTTTGGGGGAAGCAGGATGAAAAAATTGTCAAGTGACTTTTATTAATTAAAAAAAAAAAAAAAACTTATTTATTTATTTTAACTCTTCCAGGTAATAGCAACCGCAGTACAAAAAGACATAACAAATATAGTTGATACGACTGACAATGCTTTTGGAAAAGGAGGTGACGATGAGAAGCGGGGTGGCGACGTGGTGTGGTCCTCAGCAGCCCCAGGCTGGGCACGAGGGCAGAGGCGGCGGGTCGCAGGGGAGTAAGTGAGAAAATGAGTTCCAAAGAAACCCCAACAAAGGACACTGCCACCCAAGAACTGGAACTGAGCAGAAATCAGCCCGCAGCAGTAACGCGGTACTTGCTCTGTGGCACTGGATTTCATCAGGTTCTGCCAAATCAAACAACAGCTTGGGATAAGAACCCCGTATCTTTTCACTCATGTAATCTCTGTGGATGTGACAAATGGGCATAGAAAATCTTGCATTTGGAACCAGAGCAGTATTTTCCTGCCAGTCACCATTAACGCTGTTGAAGGAAGTGTTGACTGGAAGAGGAAACTGGTTTGCACAGGCACAACTGTTATGTCAAATCAATGGTTGAGAAATTGTGTCAAAGTAAGAATATTTTGTGTAAAGTGACGCTCCTAACTATGTTGAAACCACTGATGCTTTGTGGTGCATCAAAACTTAAAAAGGCAATCCTTCCAGAATTCGGAAGGCATTAGAATACATTTAAATTAGAAAACATTAGAATATATTTTCATATATTGCTTGCATTTGAGATCATTGCTTCCAATTCGCTATGACACGAATTCCTTATCATGGACCTCCCTCATGTAAGCCAGGAAGGTAAATTTAAAATAGCCACTAATCCACACAATCTGGCAAGAGAACAGTACTTAAAGGATATTAAATCTGAAAAGTATAATTCTGACTTAGTCTGGAAAACATTTGTAAAACCCTCTTATTTTTTTTAATTAGTATCGCAATCCCAATTAAGTAGGCATGTGTTGCAGGATGTAGTTTGCCTACGGAGTTAACACACTCCTACTGTTTGCTTTTTTGAGACAGAGGTTTTGATTGCTGCTACAATGGTGTGCTTTGGGATAATTCAATTTAGTTTATTCAGCATGCATTTCTAAGTAATATAGCAAATAAACCACCAAATTAATTTTTGATACTTAATTAATTGGCGTCAGCACATGTATCTTCTTCCCTTATTTTGAAAAAATTAGGTAGATGTTTCATGGTATCTGCAACATTGGTCTTCTGGTGAGGTATTTTCTTACCTTTACTTTTTTACCAAGACGATCCTTCCACTTCTCAGCTATGGAGCCTTCCACCAAGAGTAACCTACACAACGGAGACAACCAGTTACTCCATCAACAGGCAAGGACAAGCTATACAACCCAACATGTGCAAGACTAAGATCTCTGTGCCCGCAGTGAGCCTTGACCCTCCCCGAATGGTATTAAGGAGGAGTACAGAGTCGCATCAAGTTTCCCTTTCCTGATGGCTCTAAAGTTCAGCTTTCCAGGTAGGTGAACAAGCAACAAATATGCTCCAAGGACAAAGCAGACAGAGTTACCTGGAGCGCTCCTCATCTTCGTAGCCCATAATGATGTACTCTTCGTTGGCACTGAGTGGTGGGCACAGGCAGCCGGAGTTCGTGTGAAGGTTTACAGTGTCCTTTGGGATGTTCACCAGGGAAGACTTTAGGATCTCCTTTACTTCCACTACTGCAGTAACGTCATGACATTTAGTCTTCACCTCTTTCACTTTAGCCCGAATGACTGGGAAAAAGTTACAAAGAGTGTAGTTAGCTGCAGCATATAATGCAGGTCAGCTCCAAGCTGTTCTTGGTGACCTCTGGGATTAGTCTTTTGCATGGTCCATTATCAAAAGCTTAGCTGAACTCCAGTAATGTCCCTGCCCCCATCTCTTCACTTCAATACTTCATCCTCCACCAAGAGGGTCCATGTAGCTCCGTATATCTCATGATAACATGGTCACAAGCAAGAGTTATGTACCAGTTGGATTTATATCCTGTTTAAGCTGGGCTTTAACTTTAGCATCCCTTCTTTTCCACACTTTCCACTTTAAATACATTTAATTCATTCCTTGTATGTTCTCCTCCTCCCTCGAGCTGTAAGTGCTCCCTCTTTGACTGCCTGCAGTACAAATGACCGAACTTAATTTGTCCCTCTCAACCTTTCATGAAATGTGAATGTGCATTAAAACCTCTTGTATCACTACTTCTGCTGGATGACAGGCCCTTACCTTTCTTATTCCCTCTCCAGTGACCCAGCACCAATGTGCTCTGCTCTTTATGAACTCAAAACACTCCTGATCTTGACCTGATGACCCATCTAATTGTTTCCTCCCTCACCCTTTCTTTTTGCCTTAAGTTGCATAGGAGGAAAAATTGCCTTTCAAAGGCAACGCTTTTTGTTTATCTCGTGGTGACCAGTGAACTGATACCACATGCAAATGCAAAGCCAATCCAGAGGTCATGCTCTAGAGAATACCACATCTTTCACAGCTTGCAAACAACAGTCCCTTTCCATTACACATAGCGGATTCCCCAGATTCCCAATGTCTTCCAACCAATGTGAGAAAGGTAATATGGAAGAAAGAAAACCATGGACTTACACACTTCCTCTCTTCACATGCATTGTCCATAAAGACCATCAACCAGCATGTATTGCAGCCACATTCAACACAGCTGCCAACAATTAATAACTTGTGCATTTAATATGCACAATTTATCTCAAGTGATGCACTTTTTAAAAACCTTTTAAGATTTCAAAGCACAATCTTGCTTTAGTTTGGAGTTATTTCAAATGCATTTTGAAACCTCTTCACTTTCAAAAACCTGAAAAGATGGGCAGTAGCATGCTCAGTGACTCTCTACCATGTGCAGGTACCCACTGGAGAATAGTCACTCTCTAATTATTTTCCAAACAAATCCACCAAAACAACATAAATCCGACTAGTCACCTAAAAAATAACGATTATGTTTGACTGAATACAATGATAATTTTTTAGCTTTTAATAGGATCTATTTCTAAAAGAAGCTTATCTGACAACAGTTGTATTAATGCATAATCTTAATAAATATTATGCAATCACTACCATTTAAATGAAGTCTTTAAGTTCACTGAGCCTAAGGCTATTCACAATTAATGTGAAAAAGGATAGGCACAATTGCTCACTTCCCGTGATACGTACACACTGGCTTCATCAGTCTAATTTGCTTAAAACAAACAGTATGAAGAAAAGTAGCAGCCTGGACCTGCAATATGCCTGAAGACCAGGACAATCTGGACAAGAGGAGACGTAATTTGGACACTGTGCACTTTTACAGGTATTACTGACAGCATAACACAGCTGGCAAGACGCTCATTGCTGGATTTGATACACGAGAAGGAAAGACCCTAGTAAGTCTGTTAGATCCCACAGGTGAGTTTGCAGGCATGAAAGTTAGTAAAAACATCCTTTCCTGCAAAAGCAGAGCACATCAGAGTTGGAAATCAGAGGCAGTTCAGGCACAGTAGCCCACAATGTCATTTCTGTCACATCACTTTTCACACCGAAGAAGTGCATGAACCTCAAATGCCTGCACTGACACTGAAATAACACTCAATAACAACAAAGACACTCTTTTACTAACATATTAGGCTAATCCTCTCCATCCTTCTAATCTGAAAGTATTTCAGGCCACAACTTCCTTCTGTAATAAGGACCACTGGATTAACCATCAGTAATTGGAACCATAGGCTTTTTTTAATTAAAATTTTCCCCTTACTGTAGCCTTAAAATGTTGGGAGCTGGCCATGCAGCTGTTCTTACCGTAGTTATAATTGTTGCGTAGATAGGTCTTCTGGGTAGCTTTTATAGGCTTGCATTTGCAGCGCTCTATAAAAACAAAATGTTTTGTTTAGAGAGAAAAGAGCATACGTTCATTGACGATCTCCCCGAAACCCCAAGCTCACACCTAACAAAAATTTCACTGAATTGACTTATTTATTCCAGGCAAGTGAAATATTAATTATTCCTGGTCTGTTCTGTTGGAAGATGTTGTGGAACTGTCCATGAGACCTCAAAGGTTTCTAGGAGAAAAACTGACACACTGAAATTTAAAAAACACAACCAAACCAAACCACTACAACCAACTAACCCCACAACAACAAAGACACAAGGACTTGGGAGTCTGAAGCGACAAAATCTTCCATTTTAAGTCAATTCAAGGTTCAATCTTGGTCTCTTCTGTGCTCGCAGGTGCCGCCACTCCATATCCTTACAATGCCATTCTCAAAGAACTCCTCTTACTGAACGCCCTACTTTTGGCACCTTTAATCATAAAGACCGTAATACAAACCCAGAAAGAAAGTACTATGACAGGGCTTGATTTAACATGTGATTGGAGCCTACATAGCTCAGCTCAGTTTAGCAAACTGGGATATTCTGGCTAGCAGGCATTCGCCATAAGGAATATGATTTTTGTGGCTAATTCTCAACGTACAGTTCATCTTTGGACCTGTACCATAAGATTTCTTACGGTGTCACAGCCTCTTTACAGCTGAAGATGTCTAAGAGCTACAGGCAACAGATACGGTGTGTCGGAGGCTGGTGGGACCAAGCGGCACGTGGCTCCCTGCTCCGAACGCTTCTGGGACAGTCTCGACAAAATGAAACCTCAACGGTGTCTCTTCAGCAGCGTCTGGCAGGAGGTTTAAGAGAGATTGAGTTTAAGAAGCCGAAGGGCTTCACTTGACCACTAGAGGTGTTTGGTGTTACCTCTGATCCTGCTCTGGACTCTTCTTCAATTTTTGTGTAAATTTTACACAATTGTATTATGACCCAGAACCTCAGGTTTAATTAAAACAGGGAAATCACTAGCCCTTATGGCGTTAAGGATGGCCTTCAAAAGACAATACAAATGACCACTGTCAAAGCAGCATTTCCAGTGGTGCAGCTTCCAGACAGCTGGGATCAACAACGGAGGTAAAAACATTTGCATTAGTGCCCAGGGAGTGCTAATGCTGAACCTCCAGACCAATGCATTCATTAACACCACCAATATTTCATGGCTGGTTGTTCTAATGCAAGTATTTGCTTATTTCAAACTAGTGTCTAAGTAGAGTTTGGTGGAGTTGTTTCAAACGGCAGGTCCCAGGATTACGTACACATGGTCATCTATTTTAACATTTGAATTGTCATTTAATTGTAAGTAGACTTAATGCAGCCTATTTCTATGCACCATCATTCTCGAATACCAGTGCATATAAGCTAGTGATTTAGTTAAATCCAACACGAAGCATCTGATAAAGAACTTCTATTTGCTATATAAGTTTTCTGCATATTCAAAAAGAGAGATGGAATCACATGCTTATGGACTTCTCAAATCATTATTTATTTTCTATTGAAAGAATTTTTGTAGTTGAAAATACAAAAAAAAAAAAATACAGGAAAGAGGAGAACATTTCAAAAGAAGAGTATATTGTTTCCTTGAATTTCAAACACATCCTCAGGAATCTATATATAGAGTCCTACAGACTTCAGCTTTTGTATCAGACTGTGTTAAAATAATAAAGGCAGAGAAGGGAAGTGATTTTTGGCTTCCCTTCTGCCTGTGGGAGCTCATGCATACTTTAGGCCAAATTGTGGCCCATTTTATAAGAGCTGCCTTGAAACAGGCCATAAAAGTTGTGCTCCTATGACCCACACTCATGCAGGCATCTCAGACTTCAAATCCCACAAGTCATACACTTCAACTTTCTCCTGCTCTACAGCACTTTGCTCTGTGGCACAAGTAGAATAAAAGAGTCTAAATTACAAAACAAGAATACATAGCCTCACATTTCCCTCAATTTTAAGATGGTATTGGATTATTTTATTAATCTGGGGAATATAATTTATTAGTCTTGTTCTAGAAACAAATTATAGACCTGCCCATGTTTTTAATGAGGGATACCTTCTAGTCACCCTAGAGTGCTATTCAAATTTACATTTCAAAGAACTTTATAAAATGCTGTATTATTCAGAGCGACGACTTAGAGATACAGAAGCTAACACAGAGTCACTTGCTAAGGTCAGTTACAAAGTCAGTCCTAGAGCTAGAATCAACTCTGCCCTCCCAATTCCTGTCAAAGTGACTTTCAAAGGAAGCACAACTTGAGCATTAGAGAACACATACTTGACTAATCCATGTTTTTGGCAAAGTTGAGCATCTCTTGATGCTGAGGGAAAGTCCCATCTTACATGATAGTCTCCTCCAAAGCTGCCAGAATTACCAGAAGGGCTCTGGGACCACGACAACATTATATCCCAAGCACCAAGGCAGGCAGCAGAGGCTCACATCAGTTTTGACTGAGATCTCAGCTAACTTTGCCATTATTCTTTTTTAATACAAGTCAATATAGGACTAACAAAAGCTCAGAATATGTACCTTTGAAAACTTCTCCCTAGTAAGTGCCAAAACAAATGGACTACGCTGGAAAAAAGGCTTTCCCTGTGGATCGCTACCAGGAAACGTGCTATCCTGAATATTATGTGCGATCGTACAAGCACTCAAACCTGGCAAATGCTTCCCTGATAAATTAAGGATAAAAAAAAAAGTCCTCTGGAAAAATTTCTAAGTGACTCGAAAAGCATCTGATGAAGCAAAAAACAATGTAGATGACTGCCAAGAGAGGTAAAAAAGCTTCCCCCCAAAACCCCCCATACAAACTCAGAGGGCAGGTTTTGGCAGTGGACGCTGCCAGGGATAACAGGTGCCTCGCAGAGGGGTAACCCCTGAGTACTGCTCACTGCAACCACACGCAGCAGCACATGCAATGTGCTCCAGAAACCATAGAGCCAACTCCAGGATTTTTAAAAACACATCAGGTTGCTACTTGAAAAAAAAAAAAAATTCTATTTGCAATGGCAAAATTACAAATTTACTTTACTGAACAAACAAAGCAATTATAGAACACAGCCTTTGAGGTGGTTAAAATGTGCTTGTCCACTGAAACAGGTGTAGATCATTCAACCAGAAATCGTGTTTGTACAGTGAAAGGCAGTCACAAAAATACTAACTTTCCTTTTTGTCAGCAATTTTTCTACGCATCTTCACCCTGTTTTTTGGATGGGATTTTTTTTAGGTCTGGTCTTGCTTTTACTAGTCAAAAAGCTTCATGACAGCAACTGTATAACTGAATCTTACTCTTTTCTCTTCCACTGCAGAGTTGTTTACTGGTATTACATGCTGTCGACATCCATAGGGACAGGTAGTGCTAGAGATACATTTCATATTTTTGATATAAGGTGGCGTTGAAGGTATCCAGCTTTACTTTCATACTCAAAGTGAAGCTTTTAGAAATCCACACTTTCTCAATGACACACAATTCGAAGTGGCTTAAAACTAAGAAGATACTAACATTAGTAATAAAAATCTTTAGAAAGTCTTTCAGATGCAGTCCAATGCTCCAGGCAACTTAAAGTGAAGCTTGTTAAGGGGCTTACTTTTATAGGGTTTTTCTAATTGTAGCTGGCTTTCTAAAGGATGTACACTGCAATTTAAATAACATTTTGAACCTACATAACTACTTTCACATTAGGACCTACTGATCACATTTTAAAACTCTATTATAAATCGGGCATTTGTCATGGTTTAACCCGAGCCAGCAACTAAACACCATGCAGCTGCTCACTCACTCCCCTGGTCCCCCTGGTGGGACGGGAAGGAAAACTGAAAAAAAAAAAAAGTAAAACTCGTGGGTTGAGATAAGAACAGTTTAATAATTGAATTATAATATAATATAATAATAATTGTAATGAGAAGGAAGATAACAAAAGGAGAGAGAAATAAAACCCAAGACAGACAAGTGATGCACAGTGCAGCTGCTCACCCCCTGCTGACCGATGCCCAGGCACTCCTGAGCAGTGATCGGCCCCTGCCAGCCACCTCCCCCCAGTTTCTATACTGGGCACGACGTTCTATGGTATGGAACATCCCTTGGGCTAGTTGGGGTCATCTGTCCTGGCCATGCGCCCTCCCAGCTTCTGTGCCTCTCCTTGCTGGCAAAGCATGGGAAACTGGAATGTCCTTGACTTACATAAGCACTACTTAGCAACAACTAAAACATCAGTGTGTTATCAATGTTATTCTCATACTAAAACCAAAACACGGCACTGTACCAGCTACTAGGAAGAAAATTAACCCTAGCCCAGCCGAAATCAAGACAACATCATTAACACCTTTTTACAATTTGGTCACAGAAGTTAATGCTGAGGTTATCCACCTTTATGTAGTTATCTAATTTTATGTTCCACACCCATACTTCGATGTTTATATTAATAAACTGAGCATCAGTGCACACTATAGCTCATTACCACCTCTGGAGAAGGAAAGACATGATGGCCAACACTAGGTTTCCAAGTGTTGTCCTCTCGACAAAGGCCTAAGAGGAAAACTTCTGAAGGAATCATAATAAAATTCAAGGAAACCTATATTCATTGGCTTGCTTGAGCAACAAGTTCACATTTCTATAATCTGTTAGCTACCAATCTGGGCTTTGCTTCTTTACATTGCCTATGACTAGTGGTAACACTCAAGAGGATTTACTCAGTTCCAGCAAAACCAAAACAAAAATAAAAAGCAAGAGGGCACCTGCTGGAATAAAACCAGTCTCGGAAGGTCTCAGCCTCAACCTCCTCAGGCTGATGGGAGTTTTGCCATTATCTAATCGAATTTAATTTGCAACATTTAGTGTCAGAATAAACTACTATCTTCACTGGTTTTACCCAGTGAAAATCCATTTAATGATCATTGTCACTGTTCAAGACAAAACTTTTAATGAAATCAGCACAGCCCTCTTGATTTGATGGAGTTTTTGCACTGCCAAAAGCAGAAGAGATGAGTGCTAAAAGGTGGGCTAAAGAGTTAACTGAGTTGTATGCTGAGAGGTCCACAGGCTGATCGGCCCCAAATCCCACCTGCCCACGGGATACAAAGGCACAGTCTACAGGATTCCCAAACAAGACAGAGCACTTAAACATCACTTACATCCCCTATATTACTTAATCAAATATTAAAAAGATTTGAAAGACTAGAGCTTATAATACAGTTTTATAAAAGTGTACTTACCCATGCCGGCGCCTCTACAGTTGCCGTTATTAGAATCCATAGGGAAATCTGGCATGGATTCGTAAAACATGTAAAGCAATGTTAGTATTTTTAATATTGGAGTATTTCAATACACTAACATTACAATGCTTTCTCTTGCTCTAATATTTAGTACATTAAAACTTATTAACTTAATTAATAAAGAGATTGCGATGTTCTACAGGCCAGCCTGTTAAAAGTTGACATGATTTCTTATCTGACCTTCACCCAAATCCAGCACATCATGCTAAATGCTGAAGCAGATTAAATATCCCATTCCTACTGGTGCACAGCCTGGCAGGTTTAGGACAAGGATAGAAATTTATGGCATGAACTTAGAGCATCTACAAAAAATACACATAGTGTTTGCATTTAATTAGACGATGAAGGAGAAATTGCTTTTGGTTTGTTTTTTTGGTTACTGAGGAAATCACACCAACCAACCACAATCATATCATTGAAGCAAATGCCAAAACAAATGTTTCAGACCTTCCCCTTCCCCTCAGTTTAAAAACATACCGATTAGTTTGAAAGACAGATAAGGAACAGAAGGAAAAAAAGGCACTAGACCCAAAGAACTGCTTTTACACATATTCATAAGTGGAATGTGTCCCACATTTGTAAAACACATAATTTAAAATCCACTGTTTATTAAATCACACAATTTAATGGATTTCTACATGTACTTAAACATGAAAAACAAGTATGTCAATGCATATCCTGTTGTACAATTAAGGTAAAATAAATGCAAGAGAAACAAGATTTGAGAGAGAGGCAGTATACTTTACTAGAATGATACATAAAATGGAAAAACAAATGAGCTTTCAAAGAAAAAGCCATTCTCTAAGTTTGCATGCCCAAACATTTATGCAGTTTTTTTCAACTCTGGAACTGGTATTATACAAACATCACCCTTCTCATATCCTTACATTCTCACGGATGCAACACCACTGCTTTTACAATACAGGACAAACGAATACATGACCATGTAACAAAAGCTCCTCTCTTGTACCTTGAGCTGTAAGGATTTGGCTCGAAGACATCCCAGGACACTGACTGATGATACTCAGTACAGGTAAAGGGTTTAGCTGTGTGGACTAAATTTTAAGGGCTGGGGCCATTATTTAATCACAAGTTTTATAAATACATATTTAAAATACCTGTTTACAAGAAATCTAATATTACTTAATCTTCTAACTTGACCATCCTTCTTTTAAAAAAAAAAAAAAAGTTTTAAGATCTCTACCTCAATGCATATTTATACTACTCACAGCAACGTGAAACTTCCTTTACATAATCGGGGATATGGCTAAATGACAATTAAGGCAAGAGGAAATCTGAAAACCAACGAATTCCCTCACTTACATAATAATTAACGTCAAAAAATTGAGACTTCAGGAATAATTATTTCTCCCAAGGTAAAGAACAAAGGGTATAGAAAATAGGATAGAAGAATTGAATAGATGCTCTTTTACATCCAATATCCTGTTGCTAATAAAAAATCACATCCATTTTCTACCAAAGAAAGTTCCAAACTACTGCAGGATCTTAGCTTATAGAAAAAACCCAACCTTTTCATGGAGCCAGTCTGGCCTTTGGTTATCAGGTTCTTCCATGGCAGCTATAAGGCTTCTCCATGCCTGGCTTCTAACAAGTCAAATTATACACGCTAATTCTTACTTACGTGTTTTATTTTGATTATTCACCTGAGCTGTTCTCAACTTTTAAAAAAGCTGTTGTTATCAGGTAGGTAATTAGAGACTGCGACCGCTACCAATAGTATAGGGTAAAAAAAGAGGTCTTACTTTACCAATAGTATAGAGTAAAAAAAGAGGTCTTACTCAAATTTAAATGCATTTTATGTCGTATCAAGTGCTTTGTAGTATTCCAGTATATGATGAAAGAGGAATTAAAATGGTTTTCCTCTTGCAAACGGTGAGTAAAAGGATGACCGCATTTCTTCTCATTCTTCTCCTGGGACAGTCCTCTGTTCTCTTGTTCATTTAGCCAATTTAAAGCTTTAAACCTACAATTCCTTGTAGGTAAAAGCACAGAGCGCACTTGGGTCCATAGTCTGACAATCCTCCCATCTGCTCCCGCTGCAGACTGAAGTCTGCAAAGCCTCCCAGCCACCAGACACAAAGGGGTGGCTCTACCTCTCCACGTGCTCAAGACCAGCCCGAGATGTTTCACCACCCCCTGGGCACTCAAGACCCCTGCAGAGAAAGCTCTCCGGAATCACTGCCCCTCTCCTTTCGGTTGCCTTGGCCAACTTCTCAGGTTGCCTTCAAGGCTGCAGGGCTTTGCACATGGCTAAGGCAACCCCTTCTGCTGGCTCAGCGAGCTACAATTCCTACTGAAATAGGTACTTCAGTTATGAACAAAGGGATGGTTCGTTCACACCTCCAAAGCACATTCCCTATGCCAACAAAATTTTTACCGGGGGCAGAAGAAATTTTCATCAGCAGAGGAGGCAAGGGAAGTATCAGGTTAAATACTCACCATCCTCAGGAACTAAAAAAGAAGCCCTCAAGTGCACTCACCCTTCCTGAACCGAGGGCTGATCCAAGCAGTCATGACTTCATGCTGTTTGAGCAAACCTAGTCCAATTCAGTCTGGAATTAAAACTAACATAAACCAGATCCCGGTAAGGGGTCTGCAGCCTTCCCTGACCCCACTCGGGGGTACAATGCACACGTGTAGCAGCTGAGGAGCTGTCCTACAAACTCACACCGATGCAAGGGGGGGGCTGGTAAACACTCAATATGCCCAATATAAACACGGTCCTGCAACCAAATACGGAACTAAACGGCTTTCCACCAGATGTTCCCTTCCACTCCCAAGTACACAACTTACTTTCTTTTTACCAAGTCACAGTGCACCGCAACCTCAACCCGTTTCCCAATCCTGCATTCATCTACCAGGTCCCTTGCCCTACCCCGACCCAGCAGCCGGGGGTGCCGGCCGAAGCAGCAGGCCTGTGCAGCAGGAGAAATTTGGAGGCGTGCAACGGTGCTCAGAGCACGGCCACTGAGCAAAAGAGGAGTAAACAGGTACCGATACGTCACTCCATGATTCACTTCCCTACCTGCGAGGGCTTGGGCTGGGCAAGTACTGGCCTTGCCTTGATGCTTTTCTTTCCCAGATGCACTCGTGCTTATTTAGGGATGAGCAGTTTTCACTGACAGAGGGTAGCGTGGGTTTGTGGAGGGGATTGGAGACCTCCACCACTGTACAACACATCCTGGGAAAGGCTTCATATCTCCCTGATCCTCCCCCCCAGTCAAGCTCCTGACATGGTCCCTTCTCACCTACCGGGAGAGCGACGGGGAAAAGGGTCTGGGCCAGCCCAGCCACCAGCCACTCGCCAGATCTTAGCTGGGGCTGAGCAACCACGAAACCCCATCCCCCGGCCCCGGCAGTCTAGCGGGCAGAGACCTCTCTGCACCAGGAGATGCACATTGCTTAGATCTCCAGCCGTAAGGCAGACAGGAAAAAAGAAAAAAATTTTAAAAAGCGCTGTTTTTAAAACCAAACAACCAACTTCCTATTGTTCCACTTCGGAGGCGACCTCTCTGCCAAGTTTTGTCTATGCAAAACAATCTTTTTGAAAGAAATATCTGTCAGTGATGATTAGCAGGATTGCCAAAGAGGAAATATTATCCAGAGCTCCAATCCAAAGGCTTCTTACTAAATTTTGTTTAAGAGCAGGAGAAAAATTCCAAACTGATTTTTCCAATAAACTGTTTTAATTAATCACTTTTCTGAGGGATGCTATATTAAAAAACCAAACCACTAACAAGGAGAGCCAAATAAAAGCCACTTGAATAGTAAGTGTACAAAATAACAATGCCTGGATCACGGATTTGGATGAGAGGTTTGGGAAAAGGAAACAAGTTGGTAAAACTTAGTTTCGAGCAAACATCTGATTATATCACAGTTTAAATTCAAAAAATAAATTAAAAAAAAAAAAAAAGCGGAGAAAGAGCCAAAAGTAACACGCTCCTGATTGTCACTGCAATTAAATGGTATGGCCCAGCTATTACTGAAGCAATTCCAGGCACCCTGCTCCAAAGAACAAAACTACAGCGAGCGGCTGCTGCTGGGGCACTTTCTTCAGGTGGAGACATCTGTGAGCCCCACTGATTAAGAAACCATCAAATATGCATGAATTCAGGCTTTGCAATCCACTTCCAGTCTTAACACAGAGAGCATCTTTGCTAACCTGATTGCAAAAGCATGCACAGCGAAGCAACGTAACAGGAAAACTGATCATTGTTAAAATTTGATACTGATCACTTGAACTCCAAGTCGCAGAGCAGACTTGACAACGTGACAACACGGGCGCTCCGCATCGTGAATTATTCCACAAAACGGATCCTGCCGGGTTCTGCTGACATTTAACGGCCTAGTTCTTGACTTGATGCTTAGACTGTAAAAGCCATTTTAGGGGACTCAGCCTACAAAGGCGGACAAACTGGAGCGATAGTGTAGCCCCATCAATGGTATCATTCATAAGGTTTAAATACTCTTACTTACTTTTCCTGTCTTCTTTAAGGCTTGAAGCCTGTAATGCTTTTGTTCTTTAACTGAGAAATGAGGCTGCTTCCGAGTTATGACCAAACACCTAAACCAAATCCCAACTTTAAAATGACAACCTGGGCAAGACCGCTCGTCCTCGGTACAGTCCGAAACACTCTCCTAATGCCACTGTGCATTTCGGCTGCTGTAAGTAGAGCTATGCAAAGTCTGAGTCAGAGCAAATTTGATCTGGAGTTTGGAAACCACTGTTTTGGAAATGAAGTTAATAACATATGAAAAACAAGCATGGGAAATGGCTCTTTCACTTTTCTTTTAAGTGTACAATGCCAAAATCACATACTGGATTACTGTGAATTCATCGAGGCAGACAGGCAGGTATGGAGTACTTGGCCTACAGGGAGAAACCATGGGTTCATGTAAGATTTGAGACAATACATCTCCATCACTTGAATAATCTGTAATTTTCTTTAATGTTTAAGCGGTGGTGTTTATGGGTTTTCTTTTTTTTTTTTTTTTTTTTTAGGAGATTCAGAGTTCTCCTCAGCCACCTTATGATAATCACCCAAAATGGTTCAGACATTAATTACATGTGGTTGATACCATGTGACGATGCTTCCCTTTTCCCCAACACCTCATTAACAACCCAACATGCCTGCAAGCTCTTTTTCTGTCTGAATAAGATACAATGAGACAGAAATCCAACCGACAGACTGTCCTCCGATACGCATGGTACCCATCGTACTGCTCTCCTTTCATTGCCAGTTCCCTCTTCAAAACAGGAACAAACACATCACTTGAGACATAAACACTCTGCTAGACAGTAGCAGCCAAGCACACGCGCTGACGTGTTTTTCTGAGCCAGCATCCTGACACCAGCAAGGACTGGGATCAGGCTGGTCATTTATTACGTGTAAAATAAAAGGCAGGTCGCATCACTGACATTTTAGAGTCAAGACAGCTTCTGTCTGTCTGCATTTCTTGCAGCTTCGCGGACTAAAGGAGATTTGACAGGACCCCATATGAAGGAAACAGATAACCTGATAGATGTGAGGAAGAGTCAGCATATGCACAGGGAGACTGAAATATATGGAGCACCTGGACGGGACCTCCTGCATAGGTAAGGAACCTTGTATCGACAGCTGTGAGCAGAATCATTCTTGTCCCCAAAAAGCACAGGACTGGGATGCAGGATAAAAGCCATAAGACACAGAAGACATTAGCACGTTCTAATCTCGCACCTGGGATGTTAACGCATTATTGCCAAGAGGCTTTTTCATCCTCCATCCCGGACTGTGATTTGTCAGATCTTCCACAGAATGCCAAAATACTCTGTGTCACACCCGCCTCCAGAACAGCCACACCGCACCCAGAGAGTCCCACTGCTGCCTGAGTGTAAAGGAACCCAGGTACTTTCCCGAAGATAATGAAAAATCAAGGAAGATCTGTTTCTCACAGGACGCTTGTCTGGAGGAACCTCCGACCTCCGAATCAGCGGTGCGATACAGCAGCTCACTCTCAGGTTTTGGAGAGCAGCACAAGCCCGCGGGGTCTGGCCTGCAGAGCTTTTCCTCTAACTGAGCCCTAAAGAAGGCAGTTCTACTGTTCCAGTCAGCTGCCTCCACCACAGACACGGCAGCGGCCCTGTCATCCCTTCGGCGTGTCAGCAGCCCTGAAGAACATCAGAAGGACACAAACTCCTCCCTCGTCCCTGCGAAGGGGAAGCCTCTAGGTCTTCCTTACCACCTGGGCTGCACGTGGAAAGAGATCCTAGAAGATGTTTGTGGAGGACTCATAACCTGCGCCTCAGTAACTGAAAGGGAACTTCTGACTGGGATTTGCCACAGATTTTGCTCACCACAGGTTCTCCGCTTTTTGCACCAGCCAGAGTCTACCAGGCACGGAGAATACAAATGATCGGAGAGGGATTTCTCATCTTTTACTGCAACATCAGCTGAAGAAAAAAAGTCAAGTGAGCTTCAAATGATCTTCAGCTTGGCATCATTGAAATGAGAGTCGAGGCCAATTACTTTAACGGTGACAGGGAATTTTTGCTAGTTCTGGCTGCAGAAGAGCAGGCGATATCTGATCCAGCACGATGTTAACCCGCTGCAGCCTCCTGCAGGCGATGCAACCCAGAGAAAGTGTGTCCCGAGGATCAGAAGAGCCCTTGCACCCCGCTGAACCGTGTGCTTGTAAGAAAGATGCATGGTCTAATATTGGAAAAGGAATGGAAATCGGGCTTTCCAAACCCTGTTCCTGCTCTGATAAGGACAAAAACTGACCACGTCATCCTTCAGGCTGCTATCTTACAGAAGGAACTAGACAAGCGCATTAACCCTCACCAGTAATAATGCAAAGACCTCAACAGGAACGGAAACAGTAGAATCCCATTACCTTGCAGGTAGCAAAAAGTGAAAGAAAAATCAAGATTTCACTTCTGAAGAATTAAAAAACCCCTCCTCTACAACAGAAGCCCAGGAAAAAATGGATTTATATTTCTGCCTGCTCTGCCAGATGTAGTTTACAGACAGCACAAGGGGCGGGAGTGCCAAGGAGATAAAATAAGAGCAAGTATTCTGCACGCTCCCCATGAGGCAGTTGGTTATTCGTATCTTCTACTTGGCTGCAATCCTTTAATTGGGGAATTGAATTTGGAAGTGTTCACCTTACCTCTTCCTAGAACAGGAATCCTTCACTCTGCTTTCTAAAGGAGCAGTTTTATTCCCTCAAGAAGGATTCTTTCAGTCTGGTGCATAATGCATCAGTTCAAAATTTTCAGCCCAGAAATGAGAATGTCATCAGGTTCTCATTCACTGAAAGAGAGTTTTCATGGATCCGGCCCTGGAATCCCTCAAAGAGGTTATTGTACTGCTGAGGTCCTCAGAAATAGGTAACTCGGGGGCAATTTTAGCCAAACTTCCTCTCTCCAGATTTGAATGCGATTGCTTTCAAATCGCTGCAGACCTGACGAGCCTCGCTCAGTCTGGAGCCATTTTTAAGGCGGTTTCGAAAGCACCTCAGTGCTGCAGAGAAAGGTGCTTGGTGTTCAAAACCAAACTTCCCCAAAGCATCCCGGCAGGTCTGCGGCCCCCAGAGAGCAGCAGCAGCAGCAGCAGCAGCAGCGAGGGAGCTGCAGGCAAAACCAGACAGATGGGTTCGCAGGCTGGGGGGCAACTGCGGGGGGGCAGGACGGACGGAAAGGCGAGAGGGGAGCAGTCAGAAGGGTTGGAGAGAAATAGTAGTAATGAGTGGAGATATCAGGGTATGGTCACCGAGCTGGGATTTCAAGAGGCAGAGAGGGTAACTCGATGGAGTCGGAGAAGAAGCGGGGTCAGTCTGGGCTACAAGTAAAGGGGGAGGAGTGCAGAGAGCAGCTTACCTGGGAAGGCTGATCTGGGGAGCACAGTCAGGAAACCGAAGCATAAGATTTCGTTAGGAGAAGGAAACAGGAATCACAGTGTTTGGCATTGCTGGCAGGGGGATACATAAAGCATTTGGTAACGGGACAGAAGCACAGTCAAATATTGTGCTGAGCATAGCATGAAAAAAGCCCCACAATCTTTCACTCACAGGCCGCTGCTGGGGGAGGATGGAGAGGCGGGATCCGCTGCCCGTCCGCCAGCTCCCACAACTCGGCCTTGCGGCTGCGGGCACCGAAGGAGCCGGACGGCGGCACAACGAGCCCGCGGGGCGCGTGGGTGCTGCTCTGCCTCAGCCCCCACCCCTCTGAGCTGCCCCCCTGCCCCAGCTCGGCTCTCCCACCCCTGTGATGGAGAGGTCTGGCTCACCCGCCGACACCGCAACTTTGCAGCAAGGAAACACAGCTCGGTTCCACCAGCTGCAAACACCGTCTTCAAGTGCTTTCTTCGGCAACCGTGGTCGTTTCGTCAAGGTCAAAGCTTATTTGCGATAACCACTGACTGGCTCGCTTTAATTTCCTATTCAACAGCTCCTTCCATTTAATATTTCTGTGGCGCTTGGCTCACCGCGTTAGAGCTGTGCCCTGCTAAGCCCAGCCCAAAGGCAGCGGTGATGGGAGCACGCCCCTAACAGAGCCAGATCACTGACCAGTACCAGGTCTGCAGCATCCCGGTGGCCTGGGCGGTCAAAAGTCTTTACCCGACTGTGCAGAGATGCTCCTGCCTCCCCGGTGCCCCCGGCCAGCAGCCCGACACCCAGCACCAGCCGCCCTGCGGGAGCAGAGCGAGCACAGCCGGTGAAACAGGAGGCGGCGAGAAAGCCGGGGGGCTGGGGTCCCAGCAAAGCCGGAGGCAGCCTTGGGGCTCGCCCGGGGACGCCGGGAATGGAACAGCAGCGGAAGGCTACGCACCCTTGCTCACGGAACCCAAGCCCAGGGACCCGCCAGGGGCACCCTGTGCCATCGTCCGTGCCATCGGTGCCAACCACAGAGAGGAGGCTGCCAGTCTCCTCTTCGGCCACGTGTGCGCCGGCGTGGGAGGAGGATGAGGAGCCCACGATCCCCCAGCTCCTGCCTGGGGCTCCTCCGGGCAGAGCTGTTCTCCCCCAAACCCGCTGGCTGCGCCCAGGGGGGGCGACGGCCTTGGGTGGGAGGGCGAGCGGCTGGGGACCAGCAGAGAGCAGGGCGGCGGGAGCTGGCAGCCTGGGGGACGAGCGCGGGCAGCTCTCTGTGGGGTGGCTCTGCCTTCTTCAGGGGCAACCAACCGCTGCTGCTGAAGAGCCAAAGTGGGGGTCTTGAAGCGTCTCCCCGTTTTCGTGAAAGGAGGGTTGTCGCTCCCACGCTCGGAAGCGCTCCCCAGCACGCCGGCGGGGGCTGTCATTTCTTGCAACCCCCTTCTTTCCCAACAGCCAAACTTTTCCAGCAGCGCTGCGGCTGGCAAAGGCAGGGAAAAGGAGAGGGGGCGGGGGAGGTAAAAGAGGCTCAGAGAAAAGTCCGAGAGAGCGGGGAAAGGAGGGCAGGGCTCCCCGGGGCGGGCTCCCCCATCCCTCCCGCCGGCGCCCATTGTCCGGGCGGGCGGTTCGGGCGGGCGGAGCGGCCCCGGCCCCGGCCCCGGCCCCGGCCCCGGCCCCGGGCACTCACCGGCGCCCTCGGCGGTGACGATGGCCTCGGGGGAGATGCAGACCCCGCGGTCGTAGAGCGGCAGCTCGTCGCAGGCCAGGCTCTCGGGCCAGGCGTGGCGGTAGCGGATGAGGACGGGCTCGCAGCCGGCCCGGGCGCGCTCGCAAACGGACTTGCAGGGCTTGATGGGCTCGTGCTGGAAGTCGATGGTGCAGATGGGCGCGTACATGGCGCAGAGGAAGAAGAGCAGGTCGGGGCTGCAGTTGGTGCCCAGCAGCCCTTCGAACTGCTCCATGGCCAGCACGGCGTTGGCCTGCGTGCTGTGGTGCAGGTGGTTCGGCATCTTGGTCATGTTCCAAGGCAGCGGCTTGCACAGCGGGATGCGCACCGGCTCGCAGGCCGCCGCCCGCCCCGCCGGCGCCCGCCCCAGCACCAGCAGCCCGGCCAGGGCCAGCACCGGCAGCCCCCGCCACATGCCGCCGCCCCGACGGCCACGCCACGCCGCGCCACGCCGCGCCACGCCGCGCCGAGCGGAGCGGAGCGGAGCGGAGGGGCCGAGCGGCCGCGGACCTCGGGCGCGGGGGGCGGCTCCTCCGGCGGCCGCGGGGGCTCCGCCCGCCGCCCGGCCCCTCCGCCCGGCCCGGGGCCGCCTCTCCTCTCCCCTGCCCCCCCCGCTTCCACCGGAGCCGCCTCTCCCCCCCCCTCCCCGCCGGGCCCGGGGCCGCCCCGCCGAACAAAGGGGAACCCCGGGGGGGGCAGCCGCGGGAGCGGGCACCGCGCCGCGCCCCGGGGGGGGGGGGGGGGGGGGGGAAGGGAAAAAGGGGGAGACGGAGTTTCTTGTTTTGCCACCTTAAAAAAAAAAAAAAAAAAAAGGCAAGGCAGACCGTGCCTTCCGGCGAGCGTTTGGCTTTCGGCAATTAAAAGCGTCGGGGTGAAGCGCGTCGATCGCGGGTCAACCGCCCCCAGCTGCGGTCCCGCGGGGTGGGGGGAAAGGGGCGGTGCAGGAGGAGGAGGGGGGTGCGCACGGGGAGAGGGTGGAAGGCACCTGGAAAGGGCGATGGGTGAGCGTTTGGAGGGGAGAGGCTCCGGTGGGGGTCACGTACCTTCAGAAGGTTAAAATATCCCCCCAAAACAACCACACCTTGACGCTGAAGTAGCTCACAAAGAAATGGCCCGACTTGATCTGAAAAAAAGAGCCGTCATCTAAACAAATTAGTATTTATTAACTGAATAAATTCTTCCCAGTTATAAGGGTATCAAGCCACTGCTTCATCATGTCTTACAGTTTAGTTTCGCTGTGGTATTAGAGGGTTTGTTAGTTCATTTTATGCTGTTAAATCAAATTTGGGAGTAGAAACACACCTACCACAAGCAAGACCAAAACTGGGGATGGGTCTTGAAAGCAACTGTGGAGATAGACAGGGAAACGCAGGGACCTAAGCCTGGAAAGGCTTTTTTGCATTTTTTTTTTTTTTTTAAACTTTATCACTGCGGATGAAACCTCCATCCCTTTAACTCGGCTGCAAAAGTCCTGTTGGCTCCAGGAAAGGCACATGTCAAGCAAACAGGGAGTTGCAGGAAGGCTGGCAGAGTGGAGGTACCCTGGGCATGTTTCAGCATCTCTGCGCAAATGCGTGGCCTTTTACTGGCCCACCTCCCCAGGCAGGTGCTCATTTCAAGGCCCAAATTGTTCCCCGCATTCCCAGAAGAAACTTTGGGCCTCAGAAGTGAGTAGGAATGTCCATAGGTGTGGGCACGTGAGAGCCTCGGGAGCCGCCCGTCAGGCTGTCCCTGTCCCCATCCCTGCATCCAGGCTGGCAAAGCAGGCAGGAGGGCAGGCGACGGGGAGCTTGTCCCTTCCCGGGGGGAATGAAAAAGAGATCTGGTTTGACTCACCCTCTCAGCGTTGCAAACTGAGTCCTAGCAAAGTCTGAGGCTTGAATTTCTTCTTGGTAGCGTAAAAGACGTGTTTAAAAAGCACGCGGTGTAATAAAAGCCTGGCCCAGCTGGTTGGGAGCTGAATACACTGGCTTTCTCTGCGGGACCTTACCCAGCAGCGAGGACGCAGGGCAGCGCCGCGGCCCCAGGTATCCGAGTCGAGCGAGAGGGGCCAGGGGGATGCCAAGGGACCAGTGATGTGAACTCTACTTCTTATTTTCCCCCTTCAACATGAAGTTTCCTAATCGCTGCATTTTATTTCTGGGAATAATTCTTCACATCACCTGCAGTCTGTTCCAGAATTGATAATTACACAGAACAGCTTGAAAAACATTTCTTAAGCTTTGTAGGAAAAAAGCATCGATATGTTGAATAGTCCTGTGCGTGCTATAAGGCTATCAATTCAAATAAGTTAAATTTGTTAACCCCAAGCCATGATCTACACAAGATGACCTCGCGCTTCTTCTTTAAGCAGTAAAAATACTGCAAATACTTTTTCAGTACAGCAAATGCTGACATCCCCCAGCCAACTCACAAGCGCTAACATGCGTTCCGATGGGATCTGGCTTTAAACCTTCCCCCGTCGGCGTGAAGGCACCTCCTGTGCATTTGGCTGGCAGAGGATCACCCACCGCCCCGGCAAAGCCCCTCGTATCAGGGTCGGCCGCCGGCGTTAATCACCTCTTTGTGTTTCTAGTATAAATCAGCCTATATATACCTGGTGGCAAAAATTCACCTCTGGCTGAAACTTGGCAAAGGCAGTCAACTGACCAGAAATATTGTTATTTTTACCAAATATCTATAACCCCTGTGGCTGCTATTTTCTGTTACACAAAAGCACTATAGCCAGTCTCAACACCTCTTTCAAACAGGTAAGGAGGTGAGGTAAAGGAGGAAAAGAGAATGCAAAGAGGAGGGCTGTGGTTTCATGCTATGAAAGTGCAGCCACAGTGCTTTGCCCTGCACATGGAGAGCTTATGCTAAAGGGAAAATAAAGTGGCTGGAGAAAAAAAGAGCGAAGTAACAACCTGCTCTCTGTCTTCACACGCAGTTGCTGCAAAGCACTGAAACTGCTAACTGAAACTAGAATATGCGTACATACTTAAAATGAGGAACACGAAGCTCCTGTGTTAGCTGGGCAGAGTGCGTGCTGCGGTATCCAGAATTTGCCACCCGTCTTAAAATACTCTCTAAGAGAGGTCAAAACCACCACCCCCATTTTGCAGAGGGCGAGGCGTGCTGGGAGAGGGGAAGAGATTTGCTCTCCCCTCCCTGGGCTGCCTGTGCTGGCACCACGCGGCCCCGGGGGTGTGCGTTTTCCAGATGACGCACGGATTTTCACCCGAAGCTCCGATACGGTCAAAAAGGTTCAGCAGAAAAATAGTTTTTACTTTGGGTGCCACCACGCCGCTGCTGGGAATTTCATCCCCTTCTCTCCTGCCACCTTCTTAAGATTTGGGAAGAAAACAAAATCTCTTTCTGCAGCTCACATCAACAAAGGCGATGTTAAACCTTGGGGGGCGGGTGGTGACAACAGTCGGATTCCTAATCTTGTACGACTCCAAAAGGGGTTAGTTAAATTATTGTATTATATCAGCTCCATGTTGTGTAGGACTAGCAGGAATTTCTTAATAAAAGCGTGCCCTGGCAGCGGTCTGGGATCAGCACTGCCTACCTCTGAACAGCCTGGTGGGCTCTGAGGGGTTGGTACAGACCTAGAAATCGAAAGTGTAATAATACAGCCTACGTTATCGCACAGAGTCCGTTCCTAGACTAAACAAGTCCTCAGTGGGGCTGAGGCCTCAGGCAGAGATTTGCCCCTGGAGTAGCTCATGCAAAAATGACAGACAAAAGTTGATTATTGTCCTAACGCCCCACAAGAAGCACGGGAACCCACAACAGGGCAAAAGGCAGCCTGGGGCCAGACTGCCCTCAGTCCCTCACCTGTAACCCCATTAAAAACCACAGCTCGGCGGCCTCGCGGGAGGCGGCTGGCTGACCCTCACAGCTCAGGGGATGGCCGAGTGGCTTCATTTGGGTACAGAAACGCAGCAGCGTGGGGAGGGCTGCAGAGAACATGAAAAGGGATGGAGGGCTTTGTTCTCGCACCCTTCCCCAGAAGGAAGCGCAATAAGGAACCGCTTCCAGACGGCTGGCATTAATTTATTCCTTTGTTGGCTTTTTCCTTACAGAGTGTCTATTTTCCACCCCCTACCACCCTCCTCCCCTTGTTTTTCTCTCCTTGGAGTCAGATAAACAGCGACGGGCTTAAGAAGCAAGAGCTGGCTTTCTGAGGTGCTCCGATGTCCAGCTCAGCTGTTAGAAGTGTATGTTAGAAAAACTTCATGATTTAAAATATAGAAATGTATGTATCTTAAGTTTAAGATGGAAGAACTACATTACTGGATAGAAATATTACCTTACCAAGAATAAAATTGAAATTCGAAACCTTCTTTGCAACAGTAAGAAATGCACATGGGTTTGGCCAAGACGACCAGGTTGCAGCCAGGGCACTCCTGAGTGTATTCGTTAGCACCAGTTCTATCCTCAAGTGCTGTAGTGTCCCTTTAGGTATAGGAAACATGCCCATATATACACCCCAGCAGCTTACCTCTATGAAGCAGGGAGTGTTTATAGACCAGAGGCGACCCAGGGAGGACAAGAGCCCCGCTCAAACCAGGTAACATCTGCTCTGGCTTGGGGCAGAGTTCAGCAGCTCAGCAAATCTGTATTTACATTTCTAAGAGGAATGATACTGTGTAGGTACTGTAGATACATATATCTCCATAGTCTGTCTCGACCTGTTGAGAAGTGAGTAGGTGTCCAAAACAAACAAGGAAGAGGTGAAATTCAGAAAGGGAAAATTAGAGCAAAGATGGGGAAAAAGTGCAGAACGAGTGTCATTTTTCCTGGTCTAACAACCACTCCGATGATGAAGGCCCCGTGTCACACAGCACATTTTAGGTACCATAAGTCCCATCAGGACAGTCAGGAACAGCTTGCATTAGGCTGTAAGCTCTAGGTGACCTAAGTTACCTCTTCCCTTTCAGTTTGCCAGACCCTTCAGACCAGCAACCTGCGAGAGTGTTCAGAGAGGACAGGAGCCCATCCTATGCTGGGTGGGCTTCCCGTCGTCTTACTGGTTCAGGCTGCCCACGTGCCCAGTGGGCTGCTGTGTATAAACCAGGTACTACGTTTGATGGTCTGCTCCTACCCATTCCAAATGAAAAAAAAGTGCAAACGTGACCATATCTATTCGGGATGTTGCTAAGAAGAAAAGTAGCTGGGGAAGAATACTTCTTCGGAACAGGTTTCTGCTTTTGTGAACCATTCTACAGCAATCTCAGGATTACATACAATTTAATTTTCTTATATAGACTGCCTTAGAAAAAAAATACAAAAATCACAAACCAAAAACAACCAAGAAACTCACCAGAACCAAAACCCTAGAATGCTTCTTACACAGCTGTTACTAAAACCATAAAATCATTGACTTAGAGAGTCATAAAAATGGGATTTATTGTACATTTCCTGTTCCAGCCAGGGTCTTGTTTCAGCTCCCTCAGGTAGACAAAACACAGGGGGCTATTAACTTATTTTAATAATCTTTCAGGCTTCTCCACGGATGACTTGGAAATAGTGAGGAAGAAGAAAAGGTTCTTTTAATGCAGTCTGTCAGACTGGGAATTTTCGGGGCTGTTTTTATTAGACAGCTCATTATTAACTATCTCGCGCCTTCAGGGTCTGCATGCCTCCCAGAATAAATTTTTTCATATTAGTATTTGCTCATGTTACCTGTCTTCTTGAAGTCCCGGCAAAAGAAACCTATTCGCCCAGTGTTTTGCATCCTGTGTTACTGGTAAAATTAATAGTGCGGCTAGGAAAACATGCTGCTTTATCTTTAAACACCAGGAAGCCCAACTCACATGCATTTCAAAGACAGAATCATGACAATTGCAGTTCTGTTTAATATTGCTTATTATAGGCTTTCAGTCTGTCGACATAGACGCACACCCATATATACCTCCCGTACCAGTCTCATTTTGCAGGTTGAATTTGTTTGCTGTTTTCAATTTTCACAGGTTTTTGTGGCCATGTCAGCCTCTCAGTACAGAAGTTTGCTACCTGCAATGCTGGTCTGCCACCTGGACACTGGAATTTGCCCTCGTGTTTCCGCAGGAAAACACTGACAGATTTATTGCAGGTGGCAAGTGCTTCCCAAAGCACCCGGCCTCGCTGAGGGGACTCCGAGCAGAAAAGACAAGACAAAAAGCTGAACCTGCTGACTCACCTTTGCAATCCTCCTCTGACAGTCCTCCCAGCTCATTTAAACACGATAGTAGATGGATTGTGCAAATCTGAGCACAGGAGAGATCCCAGTGGAAAGAGAAATGCTCCCGTTTCTTGTTTAGCTGGAATGATGATGTCCACAACTCTCCTCATCCCTTGGTTTAGCACACATTGAGTGTACATTCAAGTAAAGCAGTGGATGGAACTCCATCTTTTCCTTTGGGAGAGCACATCTTAAATTCAGAGGCAACAAATGCTTTCTATTTATAATGTATAGCTTCCAAATTTGTGATCGTTGCACCAAATTAAAAATTAATATCAGAGAGCTTTTTATAGTTCCAAATCATTAAAATAATCTGAATACCATGTCCACTGTAATTCTCCCTTCTTTGTAAATGCACTGCCTGGAGCCTGCGATCACATTCAGAATGTTTTCACATTTCCAAATACAGAAGAGCAGAAGTACTGCTTCTGAGGCAGCACCATTCATACTGCTCCCAGTTTCCGCTGAAGAATTCATACGAAGACACTTGGATGTTTTCACAGTCATGCAAGCTTATCACCAGAAGCATAGCAAAATAAGGCAAAAGAATCAGGCAGGTACTTATGACTAAGAAATGTGAGAAAAGCCTATTTTTTCAGAGGCACTGAGAACAGAAACTTTGTCCCCAGTTCCACAAAGGTCCCCCTTCAGATAACAGCATGGCGAGTGCTCTAGGACTACTATGTTTGTCTAAATATTTGCAGAATCATTTTACATTGTGGAAAATATCAAGAAAGCAGCAAAAAGGGGCTGAGCTGATCACACACCCAAAGCACAGTTGGTTGGGCAGTACTCAGGCTCATGGACTTCAGATTGGGAAAGCATTTGCCTGCATTTCAAAATAAAGTAGCTCCATTTTCATTTAAGTCCACTGCTCCTGATCGACTTATGTTAATACAGCAATTCTCCAGTGCAAAGATGAAGTACAACCATCTACGGGCTACTTAACCGAGTACAGTTAAGTGATTGAAATGTAATTAGAGGCCTGAAGGCAGTTCTTGCTCCGGTGGCGGGGGACCTGCTGCTGCACTGGAGGGGGCACTGGGGAGGATGCTTGGCTGCTTCACTTCTTCCCGGCATGCATTTTTTTTTTTTTTTTAAAACTATTACTCAAGTATTTCTGAATGTGAGGTAGCCTCCGTGGTAGTATTATGTAGAGATGTTCAATTTAAATATGCATTCAGTTCATTACTCTAATGCGGCAAATTGCTCTATGCTATTATAATGACCATGCAGATAATGAAAAATACATCCTCCCCTCCCACTGTGGGACATACTAGAGACACAACAGAATCAACTGAACTCTGAGTTATAATCGCCTCCAGATGGAGGGTTTAAGGCAAAAAAACCTGCAAATCTCTGTAATACTACATACATTATGCAGCATTTCTAGTCTGGCCCCTGCAGAAATAATTTGAGATGCCCAGCTTAAAGGCCATAACCACTCAGAATTTAATTTTGTTAAACCATAAATTTACTACTTCAGATTTATAGCCTCTCCGGTTGCACGGACCAAGTCTGCCTCTGCTCCTGCTTACCCAGATTTATTAGCAGCGCCCAGCAGTATTAAGTACCATATCACACCCGTGCCTAAAAATAAGCCCTGCACAAACAGTTGAGTTTTACAGCAACAGCCTAATATCGCCAGGTGCTGAAACTCGGGCTCACAACTGATTTCAGTGGGAGCTGATTGGGTTTGACGTACCCCAGGATCAAGTATTGCCTGTAAATAGAAGCCAACGCAGTTTGTGCGTATTTTACTCATGTTTTTAGCAGTTACTAGTGGGATCAGAAAGGGCCCGGTACGGGAACCTCAGCAAGTTCAGGAAAAGAAACACCGCCTTCCCGGAGAGCTTTTACTAACACACCTGCGAGCCACACAAACAGCGGATGCTCTAGAAAGCTGACAACTATGAAACCGAATCCTGTAAAAACAATTTCATTTTAAGAAGTCAACCCGCGCGCACAGAAGTTTTTAACTCTTCCAGGCCCAGGTCCCCAGTTGCCTTGCGGCACGCCTGGACCGCGCCGTCAGCCCCCTTACAGCAGTGGGCACGCGCAGCCCACGGTGCCTCCCGGATGAGGAGCTCCTCGGTGATCATTTTTAACCTCACAACTCAGGGTCTTGTCCCGTTTCTGGTTCACAGAAAAGCTTTAAGACGGGGCAGTGTTGCCGAGGCTACAGCTGCTGCTGTGGCTTCGCGAGGGTGTTGATGGTTCGCCACCTTATTTTTACTGCTGTGAGAGAAAGTAATGAAGGTAGAAATTAGGTATAGAAAGATTCATAGAAATTAAGGGAGAGCTGGTGATCTATGAGCACAAATACCACAATGTTATTTAAGTGTGAAGCCACTACACAATAACGGAATCCACAGTCTAGCCTGAAGTAAGTGCCCAGTCTCTTTGAAAAATCTTATTTTTCTACCCTTTCCGTGCTCATCAGATCTTTTAGGCCTTTGCAGCAGCCCACACCGCTCACTGTGTCCAGTGATTTACAGTCACTCCAAAGGATGCACTGGGCCATGCTAAAGCTCTTCCCCCATCAACGCCTGCCCCCACCCCCCCCCAAAAAAAAAAAAAAAAAAGTGACTTGGGGGCTATTTTGGGAACTTGGGGGCTATTTTGGGAACTTTGGGACTTTCAGATCAGAGTTCTTAATCCCACACACACTTTATTCGTGGCAAAATAAAAATCATGCCCAGGAAATTATTAACATGTTTCTCTCTCTCCAGTTCCTTGATAATATTAAGAATGTTTTTTTAACAAAAAAATTTTTAAAAAAAGTTAAATAATGGGGTAACAATGTTGAGAATAAAATGTCTTAAAGTTGCTTTACTTCTCTACTCAACAAACTTCCATAGCTCAACTAATACCAAAGGAAAAATCTAGTGGCATTTTTCCAGAAAATATTTATAGGTTTTAAGTGTGGCCATTTCGCTGTCCCTCCCCTAGTACTGCTTTCACAAGAGCCGTAAAACTAACCTCCCAACAAGCTTTTCTCAGGCTAGAGTGTTTTGTTTTTTTTTTTTTTCCCCCACATTTATAGACTGTTCATACAACAATGCTGCTTTTTTCCTCTCCCTGAAGCCACAGGCTTGCTTACTAAAATTGGAAACACAAATCCTTTTTCAGCAGTATAGCTCACAAGCACACACAGAAATATTTGCCAGTTTAACTGGACAAGAATTAAACTTGATCAAGGTTTTGTGACTAAGAAAATCTTGCATATTTTACCTGCTCACTAAGGACTAATTCAATACCTGAGGTGCCTGTCCTCTGTTCGCTGGGCTGTCAGTCATCTCGCTGGAATCATTAGAATACAAGTTTAGAAAAAGACGCTTTCCGACACCACAGGATTGTTTATTGGTAGCTTTCCTTAGGGAGGAGGCAGCAGGCGTTTCGTGGGCTTTGCAGCTCAGCTCCAGTGCTTTTGCAGACTACACACGCTCTCACAGCCCCGTCCCACTTGATTCAAGCAGCACGTATGGGGATTTTAAAATGGTCCTCAGGGGTTATCGTTGGCTTTAATTTCATCCTCCTCCCTTCACACGAGGGTCATCGAGTGCTTAACAGCACGCAGACCTCGCGGCGGAGGTCCAGGCACCCCGGCATCGTATGCCGGAGGCTGTGTCCTTACTCGCTGTTCTCTGTCCTCACCACCTACCTGCAAAACCGCTGTATGGGTACACAACACGTCGGGTGTTGCTGCTCGGATCTTCTCCAAGTAACTGGCATTTGGAGAAGCTCCAAGGGTGATGTTGGTTTGAAGTGCTGCGGGATCCTTCTGGAAAGGCATACGATACCTATTGCAACTATGCTAAGTGTCAGCTCAGCCTGCAAAATCCACGGGATGGTGTCTGTTTCCACCAGCTGGAGAGATGTATTTAAAATCCAGTGAACTCTGATTCCACACACCCCTTTAGCAAAAGGTTGTGACCACTTTCAAACAGTGCCTGTGCAGCCACAGATGAGCCAGCAAACGATTAGTATTATAAAATTCAGTATTACTGCCTTATTGCTATGGTCTCCCTTTGAGCTTTTACTAGATAAAAGTGCACACGTTGTCCTGACATTCAAAGGAAAATCATTATGAAAATAGTGGTGCAATTATTTCCCTAATAAAGTTACCTGTAAATCAAGTGTCACAGGCTCAGCCCATCTTCTCAGCTGCCTTTCAGCCCTCTGAAGTGCTCTGTTTTCATTGTAACACTAAATATCATTCCTGACATCTACTTTAAAGACATAAATGGAACCAAACCCAAACAGCCCAGACCATCTTTAGTGTTTCACTGTAATGGGCACTAGATAGATGCTCCTATCCAGTTCTGCTGACTCGGTCTTGGCAAACACACGCTCGTACTAAGATGCCTCAAAGTTTTACACTTTCAAGCATCCTTCATTTACAAAGAATGCTAAAAAGCTGGACAAGTTCGCTTCATGTACATAGTGGAAAACAGATGACACTTCAGTTGAAATTGTTCAAAGCAATTCTGAAATCGGTGAGATAAAATCCAGATTTAATCCATGAAGTGTCAAATAAGACTTCAGAGTTACAAAATGGACTCATCACGGAACAACCTCTTTCCCAACTTCTCTGAGCACGCTGTGATCAACACTTTCAACTTCTCCCTTACCTCCCTTCTTCTCACTCCTCTCTTCCATCACCATAATTAGCATAAGACTAATTTACAGTGCATTCTTACTTTTGTCTTTCCTTCGTGTGCCTATGCAAGGAGTGGTTTCACTGTTGTTGCCACTGTGTTCTTGCTATTATTAAGATTATAATTTCACGTATATTTAAAAATAATACTGCTCTTGCCAAATGCAAGTCTTCTGTTCTCTGCACTAGCTGCCCATCCATTTATCTCAAATTTAGCCAAACTCAAAGCCTAACAACAAGGGCAGGGAGGGCGAGAGCACAAGAGTTTGCAGGTTACCTGTGATAGCACCTTCCCCATCTTCTGGTGGCAACCTGAAGTGAGTACTGACAAGATATGAAATTGTGTTGTTAATGGGCAACAAACTGGATTTACCGGCATCACGGTTTTAAACATTCAGGTCTAATAGCTTCGCAGCCTGCATCTGTACTTGCACAGATGTCAGTAAAATTTTTTATTAGGGACCTTCATTATTTGTGAGAGGACACTTTTTAAGATTATTATTATCATGAACAAGGCAACAGCCTGAAAGTCTACACAAGAAGCTATTCAAATCCCCTTGCTTTACACTAAGCTCACCATACGCTTTTCATTCTGATTTTAATACCAACATTTTCTATTACAGATTTGTGTAAGACACACTGACACTATATCCAGCGAGCAGGTCGCTTTGACCTAGTAGTACTAGAAACAGCATGACTAATAGCAAATTAGATATGGTTTTGGACACAGGTCAGGGGGCCAGTTTGATTTTGTTATGTGTTTGTACAGATATTTACAGACTGCATAACGTGACAAATAGCAAAAGCAGAAAAGGAAAGGTCATTTCAAGTAAAAGGCTTTGGTCATTTCAGGGGAAAATTTGCCTTTATCATAGAAGTGATTCAAAAATGGTACTTAAAAACGCAGGCAGATCTTGAGTATTTTTGAAAACTGGTTATCTGACAACAGTGAAAACAGTGGTCCTCATCCATGAAACCAAATCAAATGTGTGTAGCTGTCATTTAAATTACATTGCTTTGTACAGCCAGCTGTGTCTGTGGTTCAGGATTAGCCGCAAGGATTGGAATTAAAGCAGCTTCCCTGTACTCATCCAGTCCTTAATTTATCAGCGGAGTTTAGTAGTGAATACAACTACAAAACATTACTTCTATAGTGTCCAATATGTATTAAGGACTTAAAAGATGCTTGAATTTGAATATGAAAACAATTTGAAGCCTATGTCTAAAAAAATCTCTTTTATTGATTCAACAGGATTAGTTTTCTACACCTATAAACCTAGCTTTGAGTTTGGTTCAGCTTGACGGAGTGATTCACCTAAAAACGTTACAGCATTAGTTCAGACATCCCCGTACATACAGAATTTAAACAGTTACTGGTAAGTAACTGAGAGTTTGGTCTTTAGTATGAATCACAACATTGAATCCCAGGACCAGGGAAAATTCTGGCAAAAATACAGCCTAGGGGCAAGGCATATTTACTTATCATCAAGAAGGCTTGAATCTGGAATGAATAAGCTCTGAAGTCATACAAGCCCGTGATGACCTGCTGAAGAAGGGTCCTATCTTTCCTCAAATCACTGGCCTCTTCTCAGCATTTTCTGGGGAGAATACCATTCCAGTGCATCAAAACCAGTGTAACGCCAAGTGCCAGTTTGGTTACCAATTCTTTTTCCTATCTAGAAAACAAATTGCTACAGCTAAAAAGGTTCAACAGTAGTCACTATTTTCAATGGCAATTTTTTGTCCCGACAGACACGATTTTTAAATTAAAAAAAAAAAAAAAAAAAAAATCGTTTTCTGGGCAGCAGTGGGACATTCTTCTTCCCTGCTCTCTCTCTCGCATGAGGCAGAACCCTCCCCCGCGAATCAGACATTTGATCCAAAGTGGCTCCAGATGGGACCAGCTCAGGCGTCCGCGCTTCGTGCGCCAGGAATTACAAACACTTCTGGAAACGCACAAAAACGCCACCTGAGATGATTCAATATACAATGTCAACAGCTGGACTTACTAAGTTGTGGACATGGTGTTGCTGGCTCCAGGGGAAGAATTCTCTCTCTACCTTCTTCCTCAACCAAGTCTGTTTGACAGGCTCATTACCATCTGCGTAGTACATGGACACAGGTTGCCTTGAGGACTATACCTGACGTGCTTTGCCTTCCACAAGCAGGCTGAACCCTAAGTAGCTTTGAGGTAGCTCAGCTGAAACCAGAAATAACAGAAATACAGCAAGCAAACCCAAAGCTGACACCCATCCACCCCCCCCCCGCCCAACCCCTCCCAAATCCAACCCAATACACGGATGAGTCCACAGGTTCCTTCTTCAATTCCCCCGTTCTTCGGTTTGGTTCTGAGCTTGCTCAGAGCTCTTGCAGGAAGGGCAGCTAAAAAGGCACCACATATCTCAGGCATTTGTGCGCCAGACAGCACAGCGCAACCGGGTGAGGGCTCCCACAGAAGCTACTGAGTCAGAAAGGTTCACAACCAAATCTAACCCGACTGCATCAGAAGTAGCTTCTTGCAGAGATCCTGCGCTGGTCATCTGTTTGTCAGGGATCGCCTGTCTTCTAGGCTTAGCTCAGTAACACCTCAGACAGTGGAAAGCTGGACTGCGATCCGAAGTAAACGACCAAATACAATTGTTTTGTACCCAAAAAGACTGAAGACACGAAATAGGTTATTATTTCTTAAACTTGACTTTTTCAAGAGTCAGTCTTGAAAATAGGAATTATTTTTCCACAAAAGGCTACATTACAATCAAAATCTTAATCAAAATCAAGACATTTGAATGTATTAGATTATAAATAATACAGAATAGAACTCTTAAGTCTCGCATTCGACCTAACTTCTTTATGAACAAAACTTATTTGTTATGGTACTAAATTATCAGTTTAAAAACAGTTTCATGGTTATAACATAAAACGCGTAATTAGGAAAAATATAGATGTACTGTCTTACTTCCTTAGGACAATTTTATTCCAGTACTTTTTTCCTCTGGACAGAGGAAGCTATTGTAACTGAGCACACAACAGCTCTTTCATAATAGAAAAAGTTACCAGCATGCACATAAGTTGCATCAAGAACAGGGGCTCTATACAATGTCCAGAGCCTGTTGAGAAACACATAGCTTTTATATGCTGTGGATTAAAGAGCACAACCATCTGGTCAGCTTTCAGGCTAAATGAGCCAATGCTATCCTGCATGCCAATTTGCACGATTGATAAAAAAAGGCCTATTATACATCTGCCTCAGAAATGTCTGATGTTACGGTTTTAGCAACACTCTCCTGTTTTATGATTATTTCAGGTTTTATACTTTAACAATATACTTATTCCTATGGCTACGACTGGCATTGCTATGTACTATGTAAATATTTTTCTCGCTTTATTATGTAAAATTAAGATTTAAAGGATAATGGCACTAAACTGACACTTTTTACATTGTTTTTAATTTCTTCTTCCAACTTTTTACAAGATTCACTATTGCAGAAGCCAAAGGGTGAAGGATTAAAAGAAGTCTTCACATAAAAGCTCTAAGGATTGATATTTAATGAACTGTGAGATGTAAATCAATGCACAACAGCACAGTTTAAGCTTAAAATACTAGGATAACATTTATATTAAAAATAATTCACCTACAGATAATACAGTCTAGTGTTTATTGTATGTTATGGAAGGTACACTTGAATTTCAAAAATTTAAAACATATAAAAAGTGGTTAAGGTCTAACATTTTATCAACATGTGATAAATGTGTAAGAATGTTTATTATACAGCAGGGTACAATGGTAGTGTTAATGCCAACAGGGCACCACAGAAGTTAGTTTAAAAAAAATTTCCACTATGCTTTATACAAACAACACCACTTGCTGTTGTTTAAGAGTATCGGGAGAGGATCGCTGTCTGAAGGATAAGCAGTCCTATAACATTTTTAATGTTAGATAGTGTCATAGTATGTAGATTTGTGAATGTTTCAAAATAAAACTAGAAATGCTGTAATTACTTCACAGAAATGCACATCCAATATTTGTTTTCAATAAGAACAATAGGTACAAGATTATAACTCTCCCTATATGAAATAATTTACACACAGATGAAAGCTACACTATCTAAAATAATCACTAAATACATTTTTCTTCTGGGAAATAAACAAGCAATTTTTGTTTCGCATGATCAATATCAAAAAACATATAGCAGAAGTAGTATTTTTTTAAACATAACTGATGCTCTAAAGTAACAAAACCCCAACAAAACAAAACAAAGGAAGAAGAAATGAGAAAAAAATAGTTTCCATGAATGTGCAACCTAAAATCAACCAAGCTTATATTGTAGTACAACCATATTAAGAAACCACTGATCAGAAATACAACTTTATGGAAAAAGTTTATAATCCACAAAACTGTTCATCAGGCCATAAAGTAAAATAGCTCCACAGTTTACAGATAAAACTGAGGCCACATAGATGCGTGCTATGTCTTATCTCCAGTAAGTAGATAGTTAGGCAGAGGATGTGACACTTTGTTTGTAGACAGCATGGTACGCATTTCTCAGCAAGACGTAAGGGAAACAAGACTCCAAGAGATCCATCGTCAGGAACGGAGACTCCTGCACAATCTGAAAAATACCAGAAACATAAGGTTTTGCAAACACCTACTGCCAGCTGCTGCTCATCTATTTCACAGAGAGACTTCTGGTCAGCACCACAACTCTCACACATTTCACAGCAAAAAGAAGCAATACAAAGTTTAAACACTGGGGAGAAACACATTGCTCTACACTCATCACTTCTTAAAGCTAGCCATTTAGCTCTCCTATATATATAGTCACATAACACTCCTGCCACTTCCAAAAGATACAGAACACTGGAAAAAAAAAAACCCAAACCTCCGAGCAGAGAGAATTTCCACCCCTGCCACACTCTTAACAGTGCTTCTTCAATGTGAAATTTCATTTTAATATTGCATGTACTAAATGACCAATGAAAATGATCTGAATAATGTGATACAATGATCTAGGCAACAAAGGATGATGGTAAAAATGTGTGTGTGTGTGTGTGTGTGCATGCGTGTCAGAGGAATGAAAAAAATAAATTTCTGACATTAGAATGCCAAGAAGAATGACATAAAATCTTACTGCCACTGGTTGATGAGCTGTTATGACACCCAAGATGATACCCAAACCCGCCTTGTTGAACAAAGCAACGTAGAGCCTATTACTTAAGTTAGTAACATATAAAATAGGCAAAAGCTTACCATGTCTAGTAGTAGGTAAACTGATTCTCTGTTCCTTGTAGTAGTTTTGTCCGTCTCCTGGCCAATCTTCAGTAGACTAGATGATGCAAGCTACATAAAAACGAGTATTTCAAATTAATAAATAAAAAAATGCATTGATCAACCTCTGGTATTTTGCTGTACATGCACACTCACACACAATCTTTCTGAAGAAATCAACATCCTAGCCAACAGACACTGCAGTGGACAAATAACTACAGAGTACAGTAAATAATCCTGAACACACAGACCATCACTGGGCTTTAGTCTCAGGGAGCCATTTTTGTTTATTTCTAACAGTGTTTAATAAGCAGTATGTGGTATTTTAATACAGAAAGTGAATTAATTTATTGCAAAGAACTTTCGGTTCCAATCACTGGTTGACCATTATGAAGTCTACTGAAATTAGTGACATAAATTCCATGGGATCAAGATCTCACTTTCTATGTCCCTCCCAAAACGCATATAAACTTCCTGCATTTGGTAAGATTTAAAGTGATTGGAGTTTTTTTTGTTTGAAGCTATACCCATTTTTCAATAGAAGGACAAATTAAGTTTTACTTCCCAAACTGTATTTTTAACTGAAAAAATGCCATCCTAAATGGAAATGAATAATATTTTATCAGACCATGAGCAACCATACGATACTAGTTTTAAAAGATAGCCTAGAAACTTATAACATGCACTCAGGCGTTTACAAACTCAGGGTGACAGAATACAGTAAAATACTTAATTTGCAGTCGCATTGATAACCTGCGTTTTCATGCTTTACAGACATTTAAAAAAAAGCTCTTTTCAACTTTCAGATGTACAATCATCATTTAGACCCTCACACCAAGCAATGGCAATGTGTCTAAACCGCATTTACCAGAAATGGATTTTAACTTAAAATGTTCTTTAAAATCTGAACTAATTTAAAACTTTAAATCAAGATTCCTCTTGAACAAGTTCTGTCTTCAATCAGTTTGTATTATAACGTGAATATGCATACTTCAAAATAACCTTAGCATATACTTATCCGTATTAAATAACCTAGGAAGTTTTTTCTGTATTTAATTAACTTTGACAGGAAAGCAGATCATCTCCAGCAGTACATTTTCTTCTTAGGAGAAATGTTACTCTTTCAGACTAACAGTAAGTGATGCATAAAAGGTGTTAGAAAAGAAAGATTATCAAAATATCTGAACCACCAAGTCACAGTCTGTGCAGTAAACGCAGTGGTCTGAAACCAGTTCGTAAACACTGAAAAAATGCAAGCCTCATACCAAAAGTGTTTTTATCACATGAAACTATACTGGTTTCCTTCACTTGTCAAATGTATGCAACTTGACACAACCATTTCTCTTTCATCTTTTACAGCCAGCAGTTGCATTAGACAAGGTCAATGGCCAAAGGTTTTTTCTGTTTTACAAAATGAAATGAACTTCCAGAAATGGAAGATCCTTTTAAGGCGATGGGGGGATATAAAAAAAAATTGTTTCTGTGGGCTTCTAGTTACAGAAAGTTACCATTATCCCACCCCCGTAAGTGTGTAAGCCACCTAAAATAAAGGGGGAAGAAGTGTTTTTTTTTCATTTTTCAAGGCCAAACAGCAAAAAAAATCAAGAATCAAGATCAGTAATCATTTTTAAAAATTATCAAGTGAAGCTGCCATTTTATCCTTTAGTTTCCCTTCAAGTATTGGCTAATTAAGAGCCACTTTAAAAATTCTATTTCTACCCAGGCAGCACACGGAAATGTATTTAAAATTCATCACCATCACCTAAGGGCTTTAGATTTTTTCCTAAGAATCACTAAGGATTTCAGAAGCTTTGATCTTCAACCTACTCTGAAGAATAAAAATTCCTCCCCCCAAATATCCCTGTAACATACCGCTATCACGAGGTTACTGCTTAAGAAAGGCAGACATGTCAAAAGGTACGACTCAAAAGCCACTCTGGAGTTACCTTCTTTGAAAAAGTAAAATAAACTAGAGTCCAACACATCATGGGAAAAGGTCTGTTAGACAGAAGCTTGGTTTTATATGCATTGCACATTTCTTTTTCCAGACAGAGGCCACACAATGTAAGAGATGGTATGTGCTAAAAACACTAAAGATTATACTGAAAAAAAAAATTAAGACACTTGTACTGATTTGCTACTGTTACTTTCCAACATCACACACAGCTGACTACTGACAAAAGACTACTACTAAGTTTAATCTACCTATAGACTGGCATTAACAATATGCTTTTCTCTCTCGAGTGCACCAGAACCAGATTTATATGAAATCAATTGCATTGCATCCCAAATTAACATTACATTTTCCACCTGAATTTTAAAATACTTCCTGAAGTCAATAGATATTTTTCCTGTTAAGATATGAATTTTAACATACTGCTAGACTTCAAGAAGTAGCTGACCCACTCCTAATCAAAATCAACACTTAGCGTACAATAATTTTAGTTTCTCTGCAATCTATAACCACAGGAAAATAAGTAACATTACAAGCATTATGAAGCAATATTGTTATTGGAATAAATGTTGGTTAATCAATAACCATCCATACTAATCTAAACCCTTATAGTATGCCCTTGTAATTAAGCTTACTCATGGCTGTTTGCCACTGTAAAGGTAACATTTACAATGACAAAACACATTGTTAATTTAATGACAGCACTGCACAATCTAGACTTTGTATAAAAACAGATTGAGGGGTGTTAAAGGGTGAGAGTTCCCCTCTTCTTAGAGGAGCTAGCTCTAGAAATGAAGTTAAACATACCGCCAAAAATTCTTTAAGACGGTCTTCAATGCTTCCCTTGTGGATGGTAAATAAAGCTGCGGCAATCTGGTTGATAGCTTTTGCCAAGCAATGAATGTTGTTGCAATGCCCTAAACAAAAAAGTATATAAATTACCTCAGCATCATGTTTGAAGATGACAGCAATCTTTGGAAAATATCACCAGAGAGTAAACAGACTTGTCACAACGAAAGATCAACTTTAAGCATCTTGTACAACAAGAACAAAGTACCGGTACTTCGAGCTTGGTATCAGGAAAGCCACCAGAAGTACAAATCTCCCTTCTGAACTCTGTAATGGTCACAACCACCTGACAAAGAACCCCGTGACTTTAAAAAATAAGGAAAAATAATATATTGGAATTTTATTTGGCTTCTACTTAACTTGAGAGCTTTACCACTTGACTAGGCTCAAAAGGCACCTGCAAGCAGGACTTTTCCAAGCTAACTGGCTATTTTTCTCCCCTCTGTGTAAATGAACAAGTTGTCACGCTCAAACAGCACTGACCCAAGAAATCTACAGAAACTCAAGAACGAAACTGCTGAATTGCTAATTGCTATACATAACATGTTGTCTAAAATTCACCCAGGCTTCAGAGGCCTGGAAGGTGATTAAATGACATCAATTTTCAAAGAGGGCAGAAGAACTCCTCAGTAAGCCTGATATCTCTTCTAGGAAAATTGATTCAGATCTACCACTTTAAAACAAAATTATTAGACACCTCAGCAAATACCTTGGGAAAGCGCTAGCATATGAAAAGGAGGAGGTCTCTGAAGCAGTTAAGCAGCATACAAGCATGCAAACACTACTGATTCTTACATATTCTTTTTGACCACGGCTGAGTACCGAGCTCATTTTTAAATTCAGTCATTTATTGTAACTCCAAGATGATGCCTGAATAGCGAGGTCAGCTAGACCCCATTACTCCACATGAGAAAAATTATTTTTTTTCCTCATACAGATGACTATTCTTACTTAGAATGAATTTTATCTGTAATTGTATTGCACAATTTATTCAGCATCATAATAGCTATTTGCAGCTCTTTACTCTGTCCATATACTCAGTAACTTCACATGACACAAAAAATTTCTCACCTCACTCTTCACCCTCCTTCGGGGTGGTCTATGAATATGCTGACTAGGAGGTCCCAGAAAAGATCCCCAGCAAGAATTTTGACCAGCAGGCCCCACCCCAGGCTGATACTCCTACCCAGTCTCCTATTTTTTAATTAAATATTGCTGCATGAATATGCTAGTCCAAAAAAGAACAGATCACCACTTTCCTTGAACATCAGTCAAGAACATCTGTTCTGCTTAATTCTGCTGATTTAAATTTATATTTGTTTTTGAAGTGGCTTGATTTTTTGAAGTGACTTGATTTTTATGTCTCAGAGACCGTAGAGAAAGCATCAGCAAGGGAATTCAGCTGATGAATTGTTGTCTTCCAACCTGTGACAGGTTTCAAGTATTTAGAAAAGGCTATGTCTCTTGCAGACTAGTGTTCTATTCTAGCCTCTAGATTACAAATTAGTCCTCTAGCCTGACATTTAACAAAAGTAAAGGTCTGTTAGAGTCTGAGCCTTTATCTGGAGCTAGTAGAAGAAACAGGCTTGATGCTGAAATAGGCAGAGAGAACGCAGACAGTGCTAAAGCTGTCCAAGAACTGTCTGTATTTGGGAGGTATGTCTTGCCAGATTAGAAAGCTGAAACTCATTCAAATCTGTGACTTGTTGATGGATAATTTCAGGATTTGTCCAAGGAATTTACTTCATAAAAAGCAGCATTTATTAAGTTTAATAGCATCTATATTAAGTGTCTAAAGCCAGATGTTCTACAATAAGGAGAGAGCACAGGAAAAAGTAATATTATGCAAGGAAGGCAGGACTGACAAGGTCTATTCTGTTTCTTCAGTTATTTCTGTAGAATGAACATATTTTATATATTCCGTTTGCCAGACTCTTTTCCTCTCAATAAAAAAAGAGCCCACTCAGTAAAGTATTACATAATACAGAGGCCACATCTCATAAAATCAGTAGCAACTCCTAATACGGGCTTATTTGAGTTCTAGATGCAACTTCTTCTCAGTCACAGTTTTCTGAGATCTTATTAACTGTACTTACTTTAAGAACCCACTTTGAAACAGGCTTTGTCTGACTTCACGTCGAGAGTTACTGCATATAAAGGAAATCACAGAAACTGGAATATTTAAGCTACACAATATAGAACAGGCGGAAGGCAGAATTATCTGTTGTTTCAGCCTGCAAAGAGCCTAAGGACTAAGAGGGTCCTTCGGAAAAGAGGGGGGTTTGAGGAAGGCGAACCTGCATGAGCTCTAACCTGCTGGAGAGCCTCCAGCTAGCCTCACTCACATTCTTAGAAAGAAAGGGTGAGTGTGAAAATATAACCACTGTTAAAAAACTTTCAGTAATGTCCCCCCTGGCAAGTCGTACAAGTTTTGAGACTCTACAGTAGGTAAGATGCTTTCGAAGGAGAACCTGGTAGCAGAAAGTGCTTCCAGAGAGTTTATTTTACAAAACTATAAACAAGTAATATTTAAGAGATGTGGTCTTCTACACACATAAGCAAGCTCATTTGGGCTGAGTTAAGAGAACCAACCTGACTGTCCTTTAATGAGCAAGTTTCTGTCCATGTCTCTCCCCAGTCACATTTGATACTCCCTGTTCTTGCCTACATTCTCTGATTTTCATTCAGCCATCACAACTTTGCAAAAGCTTGCAAAAAGCCCCAGAAATACTATGAACGCAGATAACAGGAGCCAACACTGCGGGTTACAGATTGTTCTCCCTATTCATCAGAAAAAGCTCTTTACTTGAAAATTTGTAACTTCTCAAATAAATGTTCAAGGTCTACTCATGGCATTAGAGTTTTATCCAATGTTCTCACAATTGGCAAAATGCTACATTATCTGCTTAAAATTAAACTAGAGCTAACAAACCCCTAACTCTCAGAACTGAAGAAAACGTTAATTAACCCAATTTAAAACAACAGTCTTCAGTCTCAAAATATTTCTTCTGCATACTACAGTAAGTGATGCAGAAGGCTTTCAGAATTTTTGGTCTTTTCCTAGTACCTGAAATTTTCAGTCAGTTTAGACATTCTTTGTGAGTTAAATTTTGACCAGATGAAAAATACAACTTTAAAAGAAAAAAATAGAAAAAACACACGGTACCCTGTAAAAGGAGGCAGAATAAACATAGTCTTTCATGTGAGCCATGCTACACATCACAAAGGAAATAGCTTGAACAGCTGAAAGGTAACTTTTGTGTGTGTTGGAACCGTTTTGCCAGTCTTTTTTTTTCCTCAACTTAATTTTGTCTGACAGAGAATTTTTTCTTTTTTGTGGATTACATGCAAAGAATTTCCTTGAGGCAAATATTTTTTTTTTTTTTTTTTTACAGTAAGTTTAACTACTGTTTAGGATGTAATTCTGTTCACAGCTTACACCTTCCAGATTCTGTTTTCAAAATTTTACGCTTAGTAATATGAACAGCATATTAAATATAGAAAAGACACCTTGTATGAGTGGCCCAAAGCCAATGTAAAATTACTAAAATATCTATACTATTATATAAGTTGTCTCACACTAATTACTTTAGAATGTATGCTGTAGCAATTCCACATATTAGGATGAGATTGCCCCCTACAGTATCTGAACTGCTCTTAAAATATCAAGAAGACTCATTTTTCATAGAAAGTTATCTCAAACAAATGTTAGGTAAACGCCTTCAGAAGAACTTTCCCGGATTAGGGCTAAGTGATTTTTAAATTTTGTTCACTAGAAAATATAAGTAAATATTTGAGGCAAAAGTATTCAAGAAGCTACCAGGAGTATGATGAAGCAGCACTCACAGCAAATATTTAGCTGACTCTACATTACCTTCAATGGCGGGGCTATACTGAGACATCACATTACTAGCCAAAGTTGGCAAGGAGACTGCCACGAAGACCATGAGAAGGCAAGCAATTTTATATTCTTCTTCTGGACTAATGTTTTCTAAAAACAAAACAAAGTTTTTTAATTAAAGAGATCATCTTCAAATAGTTCCTTTCAACTGCAGCTAGTTTAGAATATAAAATGTTAGACCAAACTGATATTTAAACCCAACAACAACAAACTCAATGTCTGTATTGTGAAAAAAGGAGCATGGCAGTCTTGTCAAAAGACACCGGGTAAAGCTTCAAAATGTCCAGTTTGTTATCTACAAGAATGAAGGCAAACTGCTGCCACCTTATCACTTCTAACCATTTAGTTACTATGACTTTAATATGCTGAGCAGAATAACATTTTTACATGCTAGCATAAATCCAGTTATTGCTGAGGTGAGGAGAGCTTCTACTGCACTCTCCCTTTGGTAAATGAGCAGAAGGTGATGTGCACTTACCTCAATTCACACTAAAACCCTATGTTTTCAAAAACAGCATCATCATCACACGTTAGCATAAGGTTAGTTTAAACTAAATCAGCAGCTGGTGAAATACAGTATTTATATCTGTACAAACTGAATTACTAAAAGCAAAATACTTCAAACTGCAAAGTTAAGAATCAAAATACAAGATCCTAACCAATCATGAAAATATACAGAAATTTCCTGCCTTGTTCACCCAGCTTTAACATTTCAGTTACACCACAATAAAAATAATCTATTATTAGATACTATCTATCTCCCAAAGATATACCCATGTACTTTATATATATAATGTACATAAAAGAAATGTACTACTACTTTTTAAAGTATACAAAAAATTGTGCTTGACACTTAAGTTTGAATGTTAAAATGCTCCTTGGTATTATCTGTATTTTCTCCTCCCAAAGTAATTACTATTAAGGCAAGAAAAAACAACTCAGGTAGCATTTAAAATATTCATGATCTGATTATATTAACTATCCATTAAATGGAGGGGAAAAAAAGCAATCAAGTGCTCAGTAAGGATGGTAGGGAAAAAAGCTGAAGACTGTCAAAAAGCACTTAAAAGTCTTAATTCATGCTTTTGAACCTGCCAGAGTAAACAAAACTGAAAAGCTTAGACAGTGGTGCTTTAAAGCGAGTAAGAGGAAGCACTACACATGTTAGAGCACCGAGATGCTTATTTTACCATGTTTCCCCTTGTAAGCTCCATGTTAACACTTGTACAACACACTGGTAACAGCATGTGAAATTTATGAGGTGCATTCAGCTGGCATTTCAGCTTCTAACGCCTACTTGTAAGACACTGATTTGTTACAGATCTGTACCACAAAACTGATCAGTCTGTGATTGTTCACAATAGAGTCTTATTTTCATTGTCCTTAAATTACAGCAATTTTCACCATTAGCTATCAAACTCCTTCAACATCTACTTGTTATTCTTTTCTAGGTCAACAAGTTAATTCATATGTGGTTGAAAAGATTCTCAAGCGAACACATCAGTAGGCAGCAGGCACAAATAATTCATGTTCTTATGCCATTTCTGGAGTTCATCGAAGGAATACAAAGGACCTGAGATATAAAAGTCTCCTCCTAGCACTATAAACACTTGCATGCCTGAGTGCATTTATTTTTTTGCTCCCCCTACTTTATTTTTTTTTTTTAAACACTTATGGTTTTTTAAGTTGTAACTTCTTACCTGATTTTTGGGAAGACAGTGCTACGACCAAGGCAGGATCAATCTCACAAGGCAATCCAGCAGCTGATGACAGTTCATATACATTCATTGCCACCTGAGGTACAGAAAAAAGATAATTACAAAGAAGACAACATTGAATGTTTTTTGTGTAAACATAATGAAGCACAGTTTTGCTGTCATGTTTAAAATGTTCATATTAGAGTCTGAGGCACTAAGGAATTTCAGAGACTTTTCTAAAACAAGATAAAGAGACTCTTCTAGCTTTTTATTTCTTCCTAACCTACGTTCAACAGCTGGTCAGTACTTTCTGTGCTAGACTATAATTTCTTTCTGTCAGGTCAAACAAAGCTTGTATACTTTCCTATGCTACCTCCAAATCAAACATCCCCACTTCCAATCAGCTGTTTCTACATCTTTCCTCACTGTTCAAAAGAAAGTAACAGATTTTTCTCTACCAGGTCTAAAAGTATCAGATAACATCTGCAAATATAGCATTTTTAGACAAAAGCCAAGTTACAATCTGGAGAAATATTAGAGTGAGGCAGAAATCTTGCAACATCCAAATTTGATACAAATTCAGTGTCCAGTGATTCCAAGCTCCAAGAATTAGACTCTTAGTGGCCCTAATACTTGGAGGAACTAAGAGCATCTTGAAGTGTATTCCATTTTCCAACCTGTCCCAGTCTGTATCTTTTATTGCCATTAAGAAACATTCAACACAGTTCTTTTTCCTCAATTTACATTTTGGACAAAGTATCTCAAGCTGGAGTTCAGACGAATCTCTGCAAAAGCAAGTTTATACCAAATGCAAAGGACTACGGGAAATGTTAGACATGTATCTTACTGCCATTCATACATTAGAAGTTTTACACTTTGCCCATAAATTCTCACATATGGTTGGGCAGCTGCACATAATCGATATTATGCAGACTATCCTTATTCATGTGCTCCAGCCTGGCTACCCAATGGCAAGTTCTGATAAGAAAAGCATGCAATACTGTTTCACACTGCTATGCTGTCAGCAGGACATACAATATTAGCTGAAGTACAGTCCTGCATTAAAAAAATTACAGAGCATCTGGATGGGAGCTGCTTCACAACAAACTGGTTAAGAAGCAACAGTGTAACAAATGCAAGCTTGTTTCTAAAAGCCTGTATAGACATCCCAACAATTTATTATTAAAATTAACCAAATAAAATGGGAGACCTTATAGCGGCCCCCCAGTACCTAAAGGTGGCTATAGGAAAGCTGGGGAGGGACCTGATAGAATGAGGGGGAGTGAGTTTAAACTGAAAGAGGGGAGATTTAGATTAACTGTAAAGAAGAAATTCTTCCCTGTGCGGGGGGTGAGGCGCTGGCCCAGGGTGCCCAGAGCAGCTGTGGCTGCCCCCTCCCTGGAAGGGTTCAAGGCCAGGTTGGACGGGGCTGGGAGCACCCTGGGCTGGGGGAAGGGGGCCCTGCCCGGGGCAGAGGGGCTGGAACTAGGTGATCTTTAATGTCCCTTCCAACCCAAACCGTTCTGTCATTCTATAAATCCCTATTTTGCCAGTCACCCCAAATCATATGTTTCAGGAATACTAAAATAAAAATAACATTACATAACAAGTATTAAAATAAAAATAACGTTGCATACAAGTATCAACAGCTTTAAAGTTATTTATGCTTTGCTTGGTAAATTCAGTACGTGGGAAATTACTATGTTATTATGTCCTAAAATATGCCAAATTGGGCAATTGTCCCAATCCACTGTACAAAGCCTTGTCAAGATCTGACTGTTGGCATGCTTTTATTTAGGAAAAAAAGAAGTCTGCCTTATTGTCCTAAAAGAAGCCTTTGTTGCTCGCAATTGTACTGCTGTATGCGACAAGGCCAGGAGAAAGCTCAGACAATGAGCTGCTGATTATCCACAGGGCTTAATTGTTAACAGGCCCATAGCACAGTTCTGGCCCTTCCAGCAAGTTGTTTTCAAGACAAAGCTCTGGCAGAGTTTCGGTGTAGCAGATGTCAGAGTTGCCAGTATTCCCAGTAGGCACTTGGGACAAGAGTACACAGGTTTGGCTTCTCCATGCACAGACCTCCAACATTATCCAGGCAAGCTATGTACTCTCAAACAAGCAAGCCTACATGGCATCACACCACACCACCAGACGCGACATCTATGGTTGGTATTATGCAGACACCAGCATGATGGACTGTACCACAGCACTTAGAACTTATTTCAGACAGTCTGAACTAGAAAAAAAACCCACAAAAAACAGGTATATTTAAGAATCACAGCAGAACTACAGCAGACCCAGACGAGGCCAACAGCCAAATATCACACGAATCAGAGGGAACTAAATGGTACTACATGGCATGAGCCAGAGAACAGTCCTCAGCATGGTTTCATTTAGCAGTAGATAGCTTTTTTTTGCCATCCAATTATTCTAGTAACTGCAAATTACTCCAGTTAGTTCCAGAAGAGAAGCAGAAAGTACTATGCTTTCTTTTACCTGCTGACACAGATGAGTGTAGTGATGCCTTTAGAGATCCACTGAGATGTTTAAAATGATATGTTATCATCAGCTTTGAAATATCAATGGTAAAATACTGTCTTCAATGATTACTGTTGCAGCCTTTATCCCACCCTATTTTTCAACACCCCTTGTATACCAGAGGGTGTACACTGCTTGCTGAAAAGGTCAAGCAAAGTAAGTGGTGAACTTCCCTTCTCATCTCTTCTGCACATTGACTCTTCAAGTTCAATAATGGAACATGATGTTTTGGTGATCAATGATTTTCTCTGTAACTTTAGGTGAAAGTTTTAGAAAGGCTTTTCTTGAGAAGTGCAAAGGCAACTTGCATCATTTGGATATAATTTTTATCATGAGGTATTATCCCTCAAGTTAATTTTCCATAGCATTTCCACAGAACTCCTCTATTGTGGTATGAGTTTCAACGTTTTCTGGGATATCAAACATTCACGGCTGGTTTATCAGCATTGCAAGTTTCAAAGAGCATGTGATTATGCTTTCAAGTGAAACAGGATACATGTGACATTTCAGTAACTTATCATATTCTTCATGCAACCTCTGACTCCTTTTCAGACAGACTGCTAAACTGTGTCTTATGAAATCATGAGGCCCATCATAATGGACTCTGAACTGTTCTTGTAATATACTTTTAAAAAGAAGGATGGTTTTTATTTAATGAATCTTCATACACTGCAGAAATTAAGTTTCTTCCCTCAAGAGTAAATGGCAAACTGTAAACTTCAAGTTCAGGAATAACAACATATTCCAACCCTCAAAAACTATACTTTGCTCTAGAGCAGATTTCTAAAAATTGTTTTGTAAAAGTGAATCAAGAGTTGTGCAATCTATATCCCACTACACATTTTCTGCAAATCAAATTGCCACAACACCATAAGAAGCTTGCAAACCTTCACAGGCTCCAATCTGTCAGTGAGAGATCCAAAACCCAGCTAGGCTGCAGCTGCTATGGACACGTGTCCAGAAGCCACACAATGCACCAGTAAGTGTTTTTGGATGGGAACACACTACCATTCAGAAGCAAGGCACCTTATTTAAACTGCCAACTTTTTTCCAAGCATTTCAGACGGTGTGTTTGTAAGAATTTTCAATTTAAGGTCAAAATTGGACTTGTATGTATTACCTGCATAGAGCTCCAACCATGTACACAGGGTCCTTGAAACACCTAATTTTACCAGTTATACTGTTCATACTATGAAGCAGGTCAGTATTCTTCCCTTTATCACTTAGTCATGTTTTAACATTGAAAAATCTTCTTCTTAATTCTTTCCATGAATGTTCTCAAATGTGATCACAGGCAGATAGAGACTTGTGCTTACGCTATCAGCTGGTTGTCTTTCCTTCCCAGAACATTATGAGGCTGCAGATGCACAACTACTTAGCATTTTGGAAAAAAATGGTGTTCTCTGCTTTGTTTCTCGATTTTTCACACTAAGCATGAAAGTCTTGCCCCTTACATATTTTCAGTAAGCTCCAAAAATGACTCCATCACCCTTTGGGCAAAACATTACCTTCATGTCAGTCTCTCTTGGAATGTGATCTTTAAAGTCCTCAATGGAACTTACAAGGAAAGGAATGTGGTAGGATAAAACCTAGGAGACACAAACACATGTAAAATGAGAAAAAAAAAAAAAAACACCTCCCATGTTAGTGATCAGTTAGACACTACCACTATTTTACTGGACTCATTAATTTTTTTTAAACTAGTTTTTGTTTTATGTATATGAATTTGTTTGTAGATTTAAGATATTAAAGCCTAATAAATGCAAAATCAAGCTGTTTGCAAATGAAGTGAAATGAATGCTTTCAAAATATTCTAAACACAGAAAACATCAAGAGGCATGCTCAAACTAAAACACAGATGTTTTAATGCAACATTTCTCTGAACAATACTCAAGAAGTAGATTCCCCCACCCCCAATTTGCAATTCAAAGTTCAGTTATGACTGTGTTATTGCCATTTTAACCACATGCCAACCTTTTAAGAGGCAGCATTCCTAAAAAGTGAAGCTTCAGATATTCTATCATTCCATTAAAAACAATGAAAATTATTTGGAATATATTCATTTATTTCTTACATCTCTAAGTGCTTCCTGTGCCAGTGACCGAAAAGACAAGATAACACCAATAATCGTCATTCTCTTCAAAACACTGTCAACAGCTGAAGAGAAATAAGAACAATAGTGAACAAGACCCTGTTAATGCTCACAAGCTCAACTCTTCAAAAAAGAGAAGAAAACATTTAACAAAATACTGAAAAAATACAAGGTACTGAAACAATGGCATTCCTTAAAAGAGCCAAAATAAACAGTGCTTAAGCAGGTTTTTATAGCTGAGTTGACAATGGGATTTTCAGCAAAAGACTATCCCGTTAACGGCTTCATGGAATGAAACCTGTTACACACAGCTGACAATACTGGATGCTAACACTAGTTCTGTGTCTTCCTGAGGCCAAAAATGTCCCTTTATAGTAATTATTTTGTTAAAAATAATTACTTACGATAATTACATGTAAAAATCCTTCCAAAGAATGCAGTAATTTACAGTGCGATGGAATCAAATGAGAAATGTGTCAGAAAAGCCTGTGTTTTGTATACTACAGGTATGCACCCAGTTTGCAGATTACTGATGTTACAGCTATGTGTTATTATCCTTGAAAGATGCTTGAAGCTCATCACTATTATAGTTCCCGTGCATTCATTAATGTCAAAATCTCATTTTGTCTGTACACAAGACTAGAAAATTTTGAAAAGATGCATCAGTTTATACAAGCTCACATATATTTTGCTGCTTCTGGATACTTAAAACAAGAAAGTAAATTTTCTCATTTTCTTTACAAAAGACAAAGCTAAAACCCGATTTTGTATCTTTAGTAGAACCTTGCTAGTTACTCACATGATAATCTTTTAAAGAGTGCTGCCATCTGGTCTGGCTTGTCGAAACTGGTCCTCATTTGTGTTAGAACCTCAACGTTCTCCACCACAAGTTTCTAAAAAGAAGCAAGGATTCAGGTCATCTATAGATTTCATTATGTTACTGGGAAAAATGCATGGTTTAGGACATTTCAGTCTGGCAGTGAGGCAACTAAGCTCACTGAATACAGATGTATCCACTGTGTTCTTAGTAATGATATTGTAAGTGCCTTTATCATCAGGCACTACTTTACACAAAAGCAAGCTCTGAATCAAAAACCAGAGGATCAGATGCTCTTGGAACACGATCTTTATATTCAACAATGTGTACAACTTCTTAAAACAAAGGAATGAAGCTCACTAAAACCAGACAATAGCTCCTCATGCTAGTCAGCTTTTTATAAGAAAAGTATACGTATTTCAGTAAAAATGCAGATTCACAAAGTAATCCATTCTTTTGGGTTCCTCCTTTTACTAGTTACGCTGTAAGGATTAGAAATTTAATGTTGGTAATATTGAAGAATGGACTGAAGAGTGTGAGTCAAACTGTTAAATCTTGGTGCAGTTTACTTGCATTTTTCTTCCATTGCAATATAATTTAAAGTCATTCATCATTCAATTCCCAACACCTCAGCCTGAAACTGTTAAACTCAAATGCAATATTTTTCACATCAGTTCAACCAAAAGAAAAGAAAATGTGTGTCTGATTTTAATGTGTAACAGCTCTTACACATATTTGGGGAATGATTTCAGAAAAGTTACTACATTTACCCCAGTGCTACAAGTTGCATGTATCAGATTTAAATTTAAATTACAGAGATTGCATAATCACATCTGTAAAATGTCACGTCCAAAAAGGGTATCTTGCTAGCTAAGGAACTTATGTTGTGCCAAGTAGTATTTTTAAACTGTCTTCAAGTGAGACAGAGGTACTTTAGTCTTTCAAAAAGTATTTCTGCAGTTTGAGTGCTAAGTACCCTATTTCAGAAATGGAAAATACGATTATCTCTCTAGGTAGAGGACAACCAGCAGCTAAGAACATTTGGATACCTTGTGTGCTTCTGAACATGGAAGAAAGCATTTCCTTTCTTTTAAAGAAGACTTAATTTAGTACTTTGTATATGAAAAAATACCAAGGTAGGAAAGAACTGAAAGATCGAGGAAGGAAACAAGATACTCTGTACTGGGTGTGGTCTTCCAAAGTGATTATTAATAGCTTTATTTTTCAAGTGGATGCATTCCAATCCATTTTAATTACCCGGCAGCACAAGCAAAAGAAGGAATGAGGAGGGACAGAAAAAGCTACTATTCATCAAACATGTAGGCCATTATAAACCTGGAACTTAAGATACATCATACAAATTCTAAGAGGAGGCATACCTGCAGGAACCTACTGCTAAGGATCTGAGAACATTTGACCTTTCATAGTTCTGCTAACTGCTTTAATGGTATTATTTTACTTTACTTTAAGCCACACTGAAAATGGCATAATATAGCAACTGGCAAGCAGGGAAATTAAGTTTCAGAGTGAATATTCCTGTGACCACAAGAGTAGAAAAAAACCCCAACACAACTGAAACTATACTCCTGCTATGGAATAAATGGTTTGTGCTTACTCCCACCTCCCAGACAAGCAGCCTGTGCAAAGCAGATCTGTCCAACAGCTTACATCTCTCAGATTCAATCAGATTGTGTCATGGTCATGCTACTTCCATAAACAGAAGTCTGTCCATACTCTAACCAGTCTTCCCACTTTCATTCTTCTTATCTTCAGTGAAAAGCAAGGAAAGAAATAAGCTATACAAGATGTAGCAAAACTAACCACTTCCAAGAATGTGTGCACATGTACATGCACATAGGCACACATGATGTACTTCTATGCTGAATGTCAAAGCAAGACTGGTTTGCACCAAAATCAAGATGGGCATTTTTAAACCAACCGATGTATCAGAACTTGGCAGATGTGTGACATTTTAATTTAAACCCTTCAGAGCTCTCCAGAATGCAAGACTGAAGGCAACAGCCCACACACATTGTTATTGAGTCAAGCTTTCAGCTTTACAAAAAATAACCAGCATATTAGTTTAGGATTTAAAAGTTCAAACAATTACTTAAATGAAGCAAACCTCCCCTACTTGCCCCAGTCTTAAACTTCAGATATAAACCCAACACCTGGTCCCACTGTGGGAAGCAAAGCAAGCATGTTGAACCCTACTCTTAATAAATTCCCTATTCCATCTTCTTCTTGCTTACTTCCCTCACGCACAGATGTTTCTCAGTGCTCTCTTGCTAAGCCAAGTGCATCTCAGCCAGAGATGAATATTTCATTACTTTATTTTTTTTTTCCTCCAAATATGTGGTCATGTGCACGTGGATCTACATTATGATCTGCTTATCGTTAGCAGTATTAGAAAACAATAAATAACAGAGACAATTTAAAGTTGGTTGTTTTTTTTTTTTTTTAAATACACAAGAGCTACAATATCAATTGTGCTGACTTTGACGAAGCCTTGACAACTCCACAGTAAGTAAACAAATACAGCAGCAACCTAGAAACATCTGCCCAATGGCTTTGTGTTTTACTCAAAACATGACAGATGTCCCTTTGTGCGTAGCCAGGAGTTACAGAACTTAGCCTTAAAATCATAGTGTTCTCACCTGGAAAGTCTCATACTAAAACTCACAAATTGGAACAGGCAAAAGGAATCTAGCTGGTCACTCAGGTCAGAGTTGCTGCACATTCTTGCAGCAGGCTGCAAAGCATGAGCAGCCCCACTCCTTAAACTGTAACACTTTTACAGTAGACTTACTAATTTTTTTTAAAAATTAGTTTTTATTTTATGCATATGAATTTGGGTTTAGATTTAAGACATTGAAGCCTAATAAATGCAAAATCAAGCTGTTTGCAAAGTGAAATGACAGCTTCAAATCCTGTAGGGCATAGTACATCCTAGTGACTCAGCAGCACTGAAATTCACCATGTTTACAGAGAGAACAAGATCTTTGAAACTGTAACATGGGATATGTTAAAACCACATACATTTAAAGGCCTTGTATGCTAATAATAATGAATTGTTGCTGAACAAAAAAAAAGTTCCTTACATCTCAAGTATTCATGTGCATTTTTAAAAACACAGCACACATGAATAGTTACAAAATCTTCTTATTGTAATTATTGGTTAAATAAATTGAGAAGGATGAGATGTAATAACAACTCGGAATTAAATTTGGGAATAAGACTAAGAGTATGTCATATGAAAAGCAAATATATGCCAATTAGTGACATTTTAATAGTATGACTATCCTGGAGAAAGTAATACATGTTATTAAATGAATTAAAACCTCTTTCTGGAAAGAGATAATTACATAGGCACCAAGTGCTTCCCCTGCCACTGTTCACTGTTTTGAATATACATGCAACTAGCCTCCTTGACCCGCCCATATTTCCAATTTTTTTTTCATGGCACCATCTTTATTGTTTGTTTGTATTGCTGTAAGTATCAGGTTTATTTATCAGAATACAGACATTTATAATAAATGGATACTGTTCAGCCAGAGGGAAATGTATGTCTAAAAATGAGGAAAAATAATGAAGACGACAGACCTGAAGTCTCCCATCCATGTAAACGGAACAATAGATGCTAACACACGTGGTTAAGAAAGTAGGCCCTTATAAATGACTAAGAACTATACAGTTGAGATTTTCATGGTAAGTTTTGAGAGTCAACAGACTTGGGTAAGCGCTTCGCAAGCGCCTGGAGATCTTGAAAAACATTGCTCCCTGATGATAAAAAGAGACTTGACTCCTAACTTAGAGTATCCAGCATAGAAATCAACAGAGCCTACATAAAGTTCTGCCCATTCAGCTGTTGAAGAATGTGGGATACGCATGTACTACATGTGCAAATGTATTATAAAATAAGAGTAAAATTCACAGTTTTATCAGTTTGTTTGATGCAGTTGTTTCAAAAAGATGGCATGCAGAAGCATAGCTATTAAATATCCTAAAGGAAGCTTAAACTGAAAACTACCCGCCTTCCCACCCACCCATTTCCCAAGGTTACCTTAAGCTCAGCAACCTGTGAAGAAATGTGCCACATCAGACTTTCACTTAGGAACTTCATGCCATATGGTCCCAGAAGTTCAGAAAGGGCTCTCATTTCTGAGAAACAAAACAAACTGTTCTACTTCAAACATTCCTTCTTCAGTTATTTGATGCCCCTCATGCATCGAGCAATGGTGTTTTAATTGCAAAAATATTTTACCACAAAGGAGAATTTTAGAAATAAGAACTTGTATCATAGAACTGAAGCAGCAGTCACCAACACATCGTGTACACCTATCTCTGTAGGTTAAAGGTAACAACACTACTTTGACCAAAAAAACAGGAAAAGTGAGCTCTCTCAAGACAGAGGCGGCATGAATAAGAAGTACTAACAATACTACTGAAGATTAACAAGTGCTGTCTATAGCAGAATGCTCTGGGAGTTGCTGTTATTCCAGTTACTCAAGCATACAATAACGATCTCTCACAAACGTCCAGCAGAAACATCAAAGTTTACCTGATATGTCAGAGTATTCCTCAGCGTTAAATGTTAATTCATTTTCTGTAGGCAAATTCACAAACGCCTTCATGGCCGGAAAATAGGCTATGTGACCACTGCTGACTTGCCGTAGCAAAGTTTCCAAATACCTTATCAGAAAGGGAAAAAGTTTTAGATGAAAAGACACGTGCTCATAGATATCTATAGAGATGAAAGAGACTTGTGTGACAAGGGACAGGAAAGCCTATAGACTAACGTTTTACTTTCGTAGTTCAACTGATACCTGTATCATACTCTACATCTTCCCCCTATAAAAAGTGAATTTCGCAATAGGCAAACCTTGAAGTGCTTTTAACAGGTGTTGGGAGAAGTAAACTTGTGAAGTCAGGAACTTAAGAAAATTTCAAACAACTTCACTTTTCCAATTCCAGATTTTTAATTAAATAAAAATAATACAAAAAGCTTGTAACAAGTGTTCATATAATTACTTACCAATTTGTGTACAGGCTGGTAATGGTTGGCTCACCATGACTATCTAAATGCTGGGTTTGCTGAAGCAGAACATTGTTAAATACTCGTGTAATGTCGATCTGTACATAATTTTCTATTGACTGGAGAACTGTCATATAGGCTCGTACACTGGTTAACAGCTCCGAAGGCTTTGCAATTTCTTGTGTGGCTTGATTGTACATAGTCATTCCAACAATCGACCTTTTAGGAACAAAAAAAAAAAAAAAAAGGAAACAGATCTTATTTATTAGTGAAATTAATCAGATACAAAGATGAGATGCAGCTATAAAAATTATTTTATATTCAAAGCTTTTATCTGAATACTTCTCCAATCTGCAAGCATAAAACTCTCATCAATGCACATACCATACCAGCACTTTTAAAAATAGTTCTAGAAGCCAAAGACAACTGTATATATGGTTCCAACAAAAATTTCATGAGACAGAATAATCACTGATTTGAAAATATTCAAAGCAAAACTTCTATCTCATGTTGCTTTTTACAAGGATTTCAAGGCACATCTGATTATCCTGTGATACTAATTATGCCTACTGTACTTGAGTGCATCAATTTTGAAAGACACGGGATATATCATTTAATCTCTCTTGTTTCTGCCTCAGATGACGCAGTATAAAAATCTCAATGTTATCTTGAAAGATCTCATGTCTTTTCCAATACAGATAGGTTTCCTAGAGCATACCTTTTTTTAAAAAATTGCATTTTAATGGTTTTAAATGTCCTATACATCAGGCTAACTTTCAAGCTAGATCGTAACTACACAAATGACTGTATATTCTCTTTTAACATAAATGGACATGGACTTTACTCACTATCTCACTGAAATCAGGCCCTCAAGCAAACTGTATCAGGGGTCCTTATAACTCCCAAAGTCTTCTTAGTAAACAAATATTTGTTGTAGTATTTATTTCAGGTTTATAATGCTCTCAGACTTCCAGAGCTAAGCTTTTGAATGGTATATACTTTTCAAAGGCAGAACAGCAACAAAACAAAACAAAACAGAAATAGGTAAATTACTACCTTCATCAGAGGTGAACGGAATTCACTATTTTGCGGGAAAATATCAGCTTAAGTAACCATTTTGTTGTGTTGCTTGGAAATGTGTAAATAAGACTACTGTCTAAAGTTTACTTCTGAGACAGTCTCTCTTTTGTTTTAAAATCAATTCAAAATTGGTATTACAAGATTAAGTGGCATAATAATAAACTCTAGTCCAGTCATACATGAAACAGCGCAGGTTAAAACAGTAAACAAAAAAACCTCTTAAGACTGAAACACTAACACTTTATTTAAAGGTAAATTGCAAGCCTCTGGAAGAAATGCCACTTAAATACCTGAAAAATAATTATAAATTGAACATTTATGCTGTTTGGCTAACAATTCTCATTTCTTTCATGAGGCAAGACAAAGGAAAGCAGTCTCTGAAAGTCATCTACCTGTGACTTCATCCCTAATCCACAAGCCAAAACCCCCCAAAATCAAAAAAAACCCACAAAACTAAGCACAAGTGACTAACAGTGGTCTAAGTTTATACAGGTAACTTCGTATACAGTCATTAAGTTATCTTCACTTTTATGTCAGCCCATCTTACTTGAAAGATGGAGTGCTCTATGACCTAATATTATGTCTTGACGATTAAAACTTAAGTCTTTATACTCTGCTTAAAACATATAACTAGTAATCCTTGGCACAAAATACAACTAGGATAGCAGGCTGGTTTAATGTAAAGTCCTGTCCAGAAGTTGCCATTTGCCCATTTCTGTAAATAATGACGGGAAGATCAAGGTAAGACCAGACAGGAATATCAGTTGGCTTTTTATTTTAATAAAAATGGTAATTAAATTCTCTTGCCAGTCGCCTTTGACAGATTTTGAGTTCTGATTTATACGTTTCCTTTCAGCAAGCCACTAAACTCAAGCTCTTCTAACAATCCAGCACTATGCAAAAAAATGGTGGGAAGACAGTTTTTATAAATGCCTAAAAAGAGGCATTACCAACTCCTACAAAATACACAGAACTAAGAATGCAAGATCAGGCTGTTAAATAGGTGATACACATTTCAATATTTTTTAAAATAGGAACTAACAATTGTGTATGTCTGCACATATAACTTGTCATTTTAGTCAGAATTTTACTTACGAGTTCTACAATCCACATTTAAAAACTAGTTTTATGTAGTAAGTATGCAATACTTCCAACATCAAATCAGCAAAGATTTATCTTCCATATAAATACTTCCAATTTGACAATATTTCTTACTTGGTAAAGCGGATTTCCAGGTGAGACGTTAAATACTCTCTTGGGGTAAATGTGTGTTCCCAGACCACCATGTTCAGTACGTAATTGATTGAGAAGCAGAGCTCAGAAAGTGCAGTGTGCAGTTTGTCCAGGCTTTAAGAACATGCAACAAGAAATCAAGAAAAATAATGAATGTAACATAAGTACGTATTATCACGGAAAGCACACGCTGAATGGTAGATGCCTCAAGAGCAGGTACGGCTCTAACTCTTCATTATCTTTTTTCTGCTTTGAGACACTTCTCTAGCTTATTTAAAAAACGGTATTTTGGGTGAGAACACATCCTACGACCGTGTACTGATGTGTATCACACACAGCGATGAGAGATGTGGAGATGTATTGTATATGTATATATTTTTGCCCTTGAAAAGAACAGTCTGTTGAGGTGTTTTTTTTCTAACTGAACTAAGCAGTACAAGCCAGTACTAAAATCCTAAAAATATTGGGGGACGGAATCTTAAGCTACAAGTAAGTTCTTTTCCTTCAACTTCTCTAATCTTCACAGGTCTCTGATGTTTGGCTGTTCCAAGTGTAGCAAAACCACTTCCCTTTCAGCAGTGTGTTTTCAGGCACTCCCAGCCACAACACTAAATATTTACTGTTTCCTTTTCTTAGCTTCATTCCTCCTCATACTTTTATCACTCTACCATCTTGTCCTCTGATCTCTCCTAACAATTATCTTCTACCTTTTCCTCCCCTATCACCTCTTACACTCCAAAAGGTATTTATTATTCTTCCCTCTTATCTCTTTCAAGGTGGGTTTTTTGGTTTTGTTATTTTTTTGCCGGTGTTTTCAATTCTTCTGTAGCCACTAACAAGGAAACCTTCCCCAGTTGGTACAGGCGCTGGAGCCTCAACTCCAACCCAGCAGCTGACGGCAGCGAACAGCCTTTCAGCAGCAAGGACTCCCAAGCCCAGCCTATACTTTACCTAGTTAATAGTGTTAAAGCAAAGCAGAATCAAAGATGCCATCACTCCTTGGGGCTCCCACTTTCACGACAATTAATATGACTATACAGGAAACCTAGCTACAGTACGGGGATCCTTTCTGCTGCGGAAGGGAAACAGCCAAGAAGATAAATTCAAGAGATACACATTCCCATTGCTCTGCGTAACAGAATTCAGTCTCTGTATGAGCTACAGAAGCATCATATGCTCACAAACTACAAAGTTGTCGTATTTACAGTCAATTGAACTTACTCAAATAGATTAAGCAAGAAGCACTCAGTATGTAGAACACATGTTTTGACTTGAGAGTCAAGGTGAAAGGAAGAGAAGAGGCGGCTTACTTTGTCACAACCAATCTGTTTTTCCTCATGCTTTCTACTCCTGGTTTCTCCCTTTCAGGTTCTCCTTTCTTTCCGGTCTGTTTTTTTGACTTTTTGTTCACTGCTTGACTGATGGTTTTGGCACAATGCTTTGGCAGCAACTAGTAAACAAAGAAGAAATAGCCCCTTCAAATTAAAATCCAACTTTGTAGCAGACATGAGATACTAAATAAGCTTAGGGTCCAGGTAGAGACTTCATTACACAAGTAACACATTCTTCCGTTGACTACTAACTATCAATACTAAAAAGTCTTCCTCAAACCACCTTTCATTTTATAAACAGAAAACTTTCAAAACAGAGAAAAGAAAGAGTAACCAGGAAATGGAACCATAAAAATTCAGGAAGCTGAACAGCGAAAAATCTCAAGGAGAATTAAAATAGACACAACTACACTCACCTGATCACTCAGCGTACATTGTTCTGTGCAAATGTCTGTGATAAGATTTCGAGCTTGCTTAGCCATTTCATCCAAGAACATGTTACACAAGGAAAGACTACGATCTCCAATATGATGTCGCTGTTAAAGAAGAAAAAAAAAAGAAAGCAAAAGGCAGTGTGATTTTCAGTTTACTGTTAGTCCTACAATATTGTCACAAGACACAGTGTACTGCAGATAGCAGTTCACTAAATTATATACCTAGGGTATGAGGAATAACAAATTAATTAGTCCTCAAATAATCTCACCTCTAGGAAACAGATTTTTTTTGGAAGCAACTTCAACCATTAGGTGTTCAAAGTCACTGACATGGCACATTATCATTGAAAATATTTACTTATTATATTTTGCAGAACATTCTCTGTAAAAGGAGGCAAAATAGATTATAAAAACTAGGTTTTCATGTTTAGTTTTGGACCGAATTTACTTTAATGTGTCCAATACTCAAGGTTTTCGTGAATCTCCTCTTTATTAACTTGTATCAGCACTAAATCCAGGAGAAAAAGAGCATCCAACTCAAGCTATAGAGAAAGTACCGTCTTTCATACCACCGAAAAAGTCAGTAACGAAGCCCTGCTGCATTAATTTCTGGATTCAGTTCCTTTGTCACTGGATCTGCACAAGCATAGCCTCTGTCTCACTGAAATCCTTCTTTCACCACTGATGTTTACTTACTAGCAGCCACACTACCACACATTGTACACAGTGCAGCGAAGATTATTTTTCCAAAATGATAATAGTTACCAAGTCATACAATTCAGATATTGAATTCAAAGGTCTGCTGGCTGTGGCAAAATGTGCTTGCTGCAGCTGAATTCACAGTAACTAGCATACATTGGGCTTTGGCTACCGATTCCTTACTGTTACTATAATAGTTCTGAAAGACATCTCTTGTCCTGGAGGGAAGCTTTCCTGGAAACTTTTTAGTGGTTGTCTAGTATAAATAGTCTGCAGCTGTTTTAAGCGAAGTATACAGGGAAAATAATGATATAGACATATATTGAGATGAAATTTAGCAGAAGAGGATTTAATGTTTGAGTAAGAAAAACCCACGTGGTGCATAGCACAACAGATCTTATTCATCCAATTGTTTCAGATGAGCATGGTTAAGAATGAAAACACACTTCCATGAGCACTACACAAAAATGGTCAAGTTAAACCCTGGAGTAATTCCAAATTGATACAGGAAATATACTAAAGGATCTATTTCATTACAACAAAAACAGAAAGAATTTCCTCAGAATCGAACTACTTCTTTTAACAAAGGGTCCGTTTCTTTAAGCAACACTCTGCATTTTTTCATTTCTAATTCTAACCAAAGAGGGCTTGCATTACCCTGTTCTTGCTAAAACTAATGCTTGCATTATACTGTATATCACTTAAGATTATTTTTTTTTTAATCTTATTGAGGAAACTCTATTTACAACAAGCCATACATAACTCCCAACTTCCTATTTCCTTTTTCTAACTATGAGTTTATCAACCATCTGAAAGAAAAACTGTTGCTTGCAAGTTTTAATAGGCATATGGGATTTATTAGCATCTAAGCCTGAATGACCCCAGAAAAAAAAATCCAACCTTTGTACCTTAGTTGAATCTCTCTTTAAGGCAAAGATAATAAAGCTTACTCGCTTCAGAAAAAGATTTTGAGATCTATGGGTGAAGAATCACATATGAAGGTATCTACTTGTTTTACTTTCCTTTCTACCACTCTCTTGCCCTGAATCTTGTATTGCCATAACAAACACCTTCTTGCAGTGTTCAGCTCTAGTCTGCTCTACTTTAAGTGAGAGATGAAAGTAACTAAGACAATATATTTTAAAATTACCTCTTCTGGGCATAGTTCATGGGTACAGCTCATGAAATGAGTACAAAGCAGCGGGAATGCAATTGAGTATCTTGACTGAGAGGGAAGCTCCAAACACTGCTGAAACATCTTCTCAAAAGCACGACTATAAAAACTGATCAGAAATAGACATTTAAATGGAATACATACATAGTTTTGCTGCAAATAAAGTCTACTTCACACAAATCAAACATGCTATTAACGTCAGACTTGCAGTTGTAACTTATACTGAAAACTACATCATGCTTTCAAAAAAGTTTGTATTCTGCATTCACTTCTTACGCGTTTTATTTGCATCTCTCTATTACCGTATTTTTATTCTGATGTTTGCCACACAAGCATCGCAAAAACTTGCACCTTTTGCAAAAATGTACTAAGGAAGAATCTTCAAACAATCTCAGCTCACTTATGTGACTGCTTGAAGAATCTCCCCAACAGATCTTCAGAAATACCTGTATCAAACTATTTCTGATGGCAACTAGAGACTCTAATCGATTCTCCCACTGGCCTATCTTCCTACAGAGTTTCCTATTTTAAAATTACACTTGCAATGACAAACCAAACAAAAAGCTTCTACAGTCAGGTAACATACCAAAATATAGAAAGATCTGATGTTTCAACCAACATCTCCACCAAAGAATCTACCATTTTTGTGTGGAAGATGATTGTGTTCATCATTTTTCCTAGCTCTCTATGGTCTGCAAGACTAAGCGAAGCTTTAGAAACACTGGTGTAGGCCTGGAAAGACACAAGAAAAATTTTATGTTGTTATATGTACAACTGCTTTTTTGCACAATTCCATTGCTATTGCCCAATACCAATGTTAAATACTGATTATGCTATGCATAGGACACTTGTGTACTTAAAAGACAGTGGGCAGACTATTTTATCTTTCCACTATAGTTTAAAAAAAGCAAACTGTCTTTCAATGAAATTTCCAAATGCCATCTGAATACAACACCAACTCACAGATAAACTGTAGAACAAATGTACTGACAAAATACAAATGTGCACTTGTGAGCCCCTGCTTTAACAACTGGGTTTTGCAAAGCAAGAAAAACAATGTGTATTTTGAAAATATACAAATAACATGTCTATCACATCTTGGGATAACTGATTTGCAGGCTAAACAGTAGTCCCCCCTTTAGTAAGTGAATTGAAGACACTGTTAGTGCAATGCACAGGAGTGATCTCACTGAGCATTATTTTCTCACTGAACAGCTTCTACCTTCCCTCAGCTGGGCAGGCTGAATCACAGTCCGTACAGTTCACAGCTGCCAACAAACTGCTCATCCTCAACACATCCTATTTTTGAACTGTTATAAACACCCCTAAGAATGATTTGCAAAAAGTATGCAATGCAAAGTTACATCAAACACAGCAAATTATCTGCTGACATATTTCTCTGATTTTAACAGAGTAGGTTATTCTTAGCCATGTCATCCACTTGCAGCATGAGAGTAATCCAGAAGAGCTGTAATTTATTAAACATTTTGGTTTTAGGTTAGTAAAGTGTCACGCATATTGACAAAGTCTTACCTGCAATCTAAACCAATCTAATCTCATTCCTCTGAAGTCAAATACCTCTCCATCTTCAACTGTATCAGGAAAAAATACAGAACATAAAACATTTAGGAAAACAACTACGAATTCAGATATACTGTAACAGACCTTCTAAGAAACCCCAAAGTACTCAAGAATTACTTGGGTACTGAACCTCATGCTTTTTACCTAAGAACTTCAATTGAGCACAGCTACACTAATAGGAATTAAATTACTGAGACGAAAACATGTGTAATATGCTTTCTAAATTAAAAGGTAGGATTGCTTCCCAATAGCATTCTTCAAAAGCTCTCTGTATAGAACTTCTCTGGAAAAGGGACACAGAACAAGAAGCAGATACCGTAATGAAAGAGAAACAAGAAAACGAATTCAGTTTACACAAGGTATCTGCTTCTACGGCTGGCATGAAACAAAAAGCCATGAAGCTTTCCAGAGGAATCTGCCATTCTGTTAACTGTTTTCCCAATTTCGTTTAAACTTACCTTGTTTCACGCTTAGTGAAGTCATTGTGTTTACAAAAGAAGACATGATGATTGATTCATCCTCTGGGCATACTGAAAGATTCTAAAATAAATGTGTTTGCTATTATTTCAAACTTGGTTTATTAAACAATGTCAATACCCATACCCAATTTATCAGCTATACTCTGAAATATACGAAAATTTACACAAGGTAGCTTAATCAATGAAATATTTCAAATAGTGCTATTTACCAGCTTTCACTTTTTAATTCACTGGTTGATGACAAATACCTAGAAAAGCTTGCTTTCAAACCAACATCTGCTCAAGACAGAAAAATTTGTCAGTTAACATGCCTATGCATTTTCAGGCTGTAGTCATTTACAAAATGGACACCAAATATTTTCCTGTTATATATCAGACACCAAACATTTTTCTATCCTCTGCAAGCACCTGATCTGTCTGCCAAGAGAATCTGGCCATGGCAGGATATAACAAAGCCCACATCAGCATCACTTTGCTTCCCACAAACCCTCTCTCAACAGTTTCTTACTAACATTGACTTCAATAACTGATACCACCTGAAAGATGGGCTACCAAGTTTTCAAATTCTACAAAATGCAACAGCTCATGAAAAATCATATTCAGCAACTAATAAAATCATATTTCTATTAAATAATGCAATACAGAAGTTTCTCATAATTCCAGCTATGACTGACATTTTAACCTAAAGGCTGAAAAAAATTCTTATGATCACTCAATTGTTTGTCTAGAGCTTGGCACCTGATACAAATTAATTACAACTAAAATTCAAGCCAATTTTTTTTCCTCATTTCAGTTTGATCCTAAAGATTATCCTATCTAAACACAGAACACTTGTGCCTCTTGTACAGCATTTAGAAGTCATTCCCTAAATCTAGAAAATAATTTTCCGTGAATTGATGACAAGTGTAAAAAATATGTAATTCGGTCAGTCTAAAAAAAAAAAAAGCTGTTAACATATACGTACGTAGAGGTATAAGCAAAAAATCCCCAAATGCAATTATTTTAGTATTGAAAGTAAACCCAAGGATTCAGCTACATTTAGTAATTTAAACAGTGATACAAACTGGTATTTAGACTGTTTAAATAGTTCGTTTAAATAAACAGTAGCGTACATAAGTTTCACCTTCTGGTAAATGGTGTAATGATTGAAGTGTGAAATTAATTTCTGAACACAACAAGAAAGCTTACAGTACAAACATGTGAAGGCTGAGTATCTGACCTAGTCACAAAATGTGGGCTCCATCTAGTGGTGATGCGGGAATAAACCCACACCGGTTCAGAAAGTAATTTCTTTGTCAGGCTAAACAAGGGAAAAATATCCACAATGCTCCTTCAGTGGCAGCACCTGTTTCATTGTCTCTAAACATAATACTGCTTAATAACATTTAAGTATTAATATAGCAACCCAAAGTACAACTCTAAATCCCAGAATTAAACAGTAAATTAATTCGCCTTATTTCACAATGTTCATCAAAATCCACAAACATGGATGCATTTCAAAGTCATTTTGGACAAAAAGCCCTCTTTAAGGTTTGCGTTTGAGAACTCAGAACTAGAGTCTTGCCATACCTGAACAAGCTCATTTAAGACCACTGCATCAAAGCCAGAGAGATACTGTACGTAGTATCTCTGCATCACTGGTCCATATTTTCGCACGTGTGCTCTGAGCTCCTCCATGTAGAATATTAGCTCAGCTATGTGTCTAGGCAGGAAGACAAGGAAAAGCTTACAAATATGAAACACCCAAAATACCAAAACCAACTTCTATCAGTAGAATGCTTCTCAAGGGGATTTTCCTCCCATGCCTTGCTTTTAAAACTATTGTTAGTATTTTCTGTATGAAAATATTTGTTCACATTGTAAAATGAGTTTACATCGGTAATTTTCTTTGCAGGGTAAAACCCACTCAACAGGAGGTAAGTTAGCAAGATACCATCACAGTAATCCTCAAAGGTTTGTACAATTAATAATTTATTTTTTGAATAAGAAGCCCTTATACAATGCTTAATTTAAAAAAAATGTTCTTCTCAAGTAGTGGTTAAATCTGAAAAACTTTAGTAACTGCTTTTCTGTACTTGTGGGTTTTTTGTATTTTTTTTTTTTTTTAAATCACGAGGGCTGTTAAATACTTGCACAGGTTGTTTCAGAGAGGCTCTGCGACCTCCACCCCTCTTACTCCAGCTCTAGAAGTGGCCTTGCTTAAACTCCTGCAGTCAATACAAAGACTTCCAGTTCAAACTTGTGTTCGATACTGTTGAGAACAACTCAAAGACAACTAGTGGCCTTCTGACTACTCACATTCATAAGATCTCGTAATCCTATTTCTCATTTTTATCTTCTGTATATGAAGCCACTAATGCTGTATTACATAAATAAATCTTACCTGATCTAAAAGACTGTTTGCTACAATACAGAAGACATTCTACAAATCAACAGACCAAGCTTTTGGACAGTTTCCTTCCCCCTACCATTGATTCGCTCAACGCAAAATCAGTAACACCGAAGACACACGATAAAGCTTTATTTTTGCTTATTCAAAGGAAAAAAAGGCATACACGTTTTATAAAATATTTTTATTTTATAAATAATTTTTCTGTGGAAAATGAATTTTCACTGATGTGCTCCAGTTTCTAATACAATACTTCTAGTTTTCTGTTTTGATAGGAAGCTTAATATTCCTAGGTAAAGATTTTCTGAACAGTCCTAACTCTCCCATATAGCCATCTGTTTCTGAGATTTCCTTGCCATCAAATGCTTTTTTTATATGAAATTCTCATAAATATTTAAGGTATCACACTAAAAATTAACATACTTATCTATGAAATCATCTGCGCTCTTCTTTGGCATATTATCTGCATGACGAAGAAGCCAAATAATTTCATCACGAGCGAAAGATAATGCCATAAATACAAAAAGTGCCTGAAAAAAAGAAGTTGTTCACAAGCTTATAGATATATACAACTGTTGGACAGCACGTGCAAACTAAGAGACAGATATTCTCTAAAATCAAAGAATCTCAAAACCCAAGTAGGTTCTCTCTCAGAGTAAAGCGTGGGGTTCCCCCCCCCCCCCAATAAGCTAAATGTCATATTATCACCGAGAAACACACTGTAAGTTTGCATAAATGCAAACCGTAAGAACTGTAATTACCTTGGGACCCAACAGGCCTGGCTGATCAGACAGGACAGTAGCCAGTTCTTTGAGCGCAGAACGTAAAAACTTGCGTCTCTCTCTATGCATTGAACCGCTGCATCGAAAGAACAAACCGGGACATCACCCGTGGTGTTAACCACAAAACACGTGATTTTTCCAAACATTTAAGACCAAACACAGGCAGCTCATATCATGCCAACTTCAAAAGTTTAACTTAAACTCTTAAATTTTTAGCAGGTTCACTATTTCAAAGGTTCAATTAAAACTGGCATCCCCATCACCATATATTCCTGAAGTATGGTTAAATTTATATCCCAGGTTCTCTGCCCCTGCTCTGTGATGCGTGTATGACTCCAGTAAAACATTTATTTAATTTGCATTCACATTACATAATTAGACAAAAAGAAATGGGAGAATAAACTAAATGCTTCCATCCTGATAATTTGAAAAATAATCTAAAACTTGGGAAGTTAAATTGATAATGGCACTAAGCAAATCTAGATTTAAAAGACCAATCAATATGTGATCTCATTTGAAAATACACCACTAATTCAGCATTCATCAAATACTGTTTATACATTCTTTATAACTTTGTCAAGAAAACCAACACTAAAATCTGTCAGGAAAACTTTGTAACACACTTACGCATGTGAAACAGCAGCTTCTTTGCACTCTCTGATGTCGTTAATACGCTTGTTGTAACTGCAAGTAAAAAACAATCCAATACGGTAATAAGCATCAGTATCCCAATCTAGCAAGAGATGAGTGGGGCTTGAGAGTAGCTGCAATGCCATAGCAAGCAGGATACGGCAAAAAGGTCACACAAGACTTAACTTCCCTGATCAGAGCTAAATGCTGAAACTGGATACCCAAACCAAAAATACTCTCTAATGAAGCACTCCTGGTGTTCGCTGGTAGAAGTCTCAACTTGGTTACTGTCTGAGTTTTCATATGATATATTGCAGAAATAGTAGCAGATGCAATTTTCCAAGCAAACTCTACACTCATGACATCATTTCTCTTCACTAGATTAAGGTTTGTGGGCAAAATCATTAATTTGCCCTTTTGCCATTTTAGAGACTGATTCTCCTGACTTTTTCAGAGCTGAGATAAAAAAGGCATGACAGTTATGAAATCAGGCTCCTGAAAGATATCCATTAAAGAAGCAGTCAAGATACTAAGTGAAAGTGTTTGTGTACTGACTATCCATAAACAGAATTTATATGAAGTAGAAGTAACATTTTCAAAACAGTTCTTCAAGAAACTGTATGCTTTCAACAGAGGTTCCGAAAGAAGAAAAAGAGAACCAAAACTTACCCTCGTATGTTTACAAACAAGTCTTCTGCAGCTTTGTGAATATGGAATACTTCATCTCGAAACAGAGCCAAGCAAGAGCTGCTTTGAAGTGCAAGCTTCCAAAGGTTCAAAGCTGTAGCATCACTATTTAGGATTCCATGGCACAAAATAAATCCAACTTCAAAAGTTCACATTGATGTATGTCACAAATCAGATGCACAAAGACAGGAAGAGAACAGTGAGATTATTATACATTTTCTCTTAGATAGTTCAAATAGTTCATTAATAAGCTGTTTAATGGATAACATAATTTTAGATATAAAAAATACCCCACGCTGTTCTAGTGGAGGTATCTTTGCAATATTTTTGTAATGTGTTGACTTAATGCTGATACTATTCATCTATTTTCATCAGAATTACTGAAGCTCTTCACTTTTAGTCACAAGTCTGGAATAAATTGATAACAAACTCCATTCCAGCAGCATGTAAAAGTGTAATACACACCAGTGAGATTTAATCAAGTTCTCTACCACCTATTTTCAATACAACAGCTTTTGTTCAGTACAGAAAAGCAAGTAGTATTTTAAGTGTTAACTCATTTTTTTTTATACAATCATGATCTGTTTCAGATTATTTTACTCACAAATGATCCATTTTTCCATTGCATCCAGAGAGAGGTATTCACATGGCATCTGTTAAAAAAACAGTAATTTGTAGCAAACTAATTATATACAAGACAATACACCTCATGAGGAGTACTTTTTAAAATAAGCGGACAAATAAAGCCTTAAATGCTGATGCATCATGGCAGACTGCTGCTGATTACTAACAGGGCAGCGTTTCATCCCTGTAGAAACTGATGGTTTGAACATTAAAAGAGCTTCCATACCTTCCAATACCTCGAACAAAACAATGAACAAATTTTGACAAATATTTAGTTTCAACAAACATTGTATTTAAGAATATTTAAGAACAAAAGGCTTATGAGATAGGTGTATATATATATATATATATATATATATACACACACACACACACGCTAATCAGAGCCTGACAGCTTGAAGTTTTTCAGAAAGATGACCATTCACATCACAACTGAGGTAGCAGATGCAAACAGTAAAAATATTAAAGGAAGCATCAGTTCTGATTTTCAGTATGTTGGCCCGCAAACATGGGAACAGGATTCCTTCCTACTACATTGCAGAAGTTAACATTGCTTCCTTTCATCTTTTGATTATCAAATACTGGAAATGAGCTAACACAACAGAAGCCTTAATTAATGTAAAAAAAACCAATTTCCCCCCATACTAAGCATTCAGGTCTCCCAACCAGCCTATTTACTTCTCTGATTAAAAGCCACATAAAGGTAATCAAACAGAAAATGGAACACCCCCACATTATTTTATGGTAAACCTTTTTTATCATAAAATGCAAATTAAAAGGACATACTGTGTCAGACTGTGCAGGATTAAGCATTGTACTGGGGGCACTGATGAGGCTCAGTAGTTGTGCATTTCTCCACTGGTCAGCTGAGAGATTTCTTCGAGGATAGACCATCTGGAGTGAAATCAGAGCATCTGAAAGGGACTAAAAAGGAGGCCAATTACTAGTTTGAAGATGTCTTCAAGGCTCTGTCTTCGATAAACAGTCAAGTTCTTTACCTCGTTCTGTGAGCTGTGTATTGACACTGCCATACTTCAAGCACAAGAGATACTAAGTACTATTTTATCAGTAGTGCTGTTTTCTCAGCATTACTACTAACAATAATCAGAACATTTTACTGAACTAGTTGTGAAATTAAACCGGAGGTTAAAACCCATTGCATCTTGTTTATTTCATATTTAAAAGACTATTCCAGGCTAAGGGAAGGATGAAGATAAGCAGGATGGCTTTATTTTTTATAATTGGAGTTATAAAATTCTGAGTTCAGAACTAATGGACATAATAAAAAGAGAAATCAATAGGGACAAATCTGTCACGTACAACTGAAAGTTGTTCATTATTTATTCAAGTATCCCAATTACTGTGCTATTCCCTTCTCTGCCACTTCATTTAGTATGTCTTTCCCTCTTTGCTAGCAAATAATAATTATTGTGAGTAGACACTGTCTACAGGAGCATCTTTGTAGCAGATTACACTTTATGAATGAGTAAGTGTGGTCTCACGCCATTTCCTTGTCTTTTGCATCAGTACTGGTGCTTGCATGAGTCCTCAGGGAGCCAGGTAAGCATTATGCCAGCAGAGAAGGTCAGTCAGGCAAAAAAACCCCAAAAGTCATCTGCTGAAGCCAATTTAAAGTACTAAACAACTGTCAGGTTTGCTGCAAAGTAGTGAGATGATGAAAGGACAACTTAAGTGTGCAGTTCCATGAGAGTGCAACCTTAGCATGCATGGTGCTCGAAGGGATCCCTGACCCCAATTTATACCTCTAGCGCAGAATAAGCAGAAGAGCAAAAATTGGACTGAAAAATGGCTTTACAAAACATTTCAAGGGAAAGGATTGGTCTACTGTTAAATACAAGAGCATAAACAAAGATAATACTGAAAAGTGAAGCAACTTTGCTAAAACGTGCAAAAGAAAAGATTAATTGCAAATGAGATCTTTACTTAAATAAGTGTTAACAGACAGGAATTGTGCAGAGGAAAGTATAACAAAAGTACGATAAGAGATTATTTAGACAAATGAGAAGTATTCAAAACTATTTCACTTCAGAGCACTTAGAGAAGTAGCTGGAAAACTCTCTGAACTACTAGTGGCTATCTTAAAAAGTTTCAGGAAATGAAGAAAAATCTCAAGAGGACTAGAAGAGGAAAACACAACCAGTACACCTAGACTTCAAAACAGGAAAAAAACCCCCAAACCTTAAAAACTTCATGCAATGACTTAGTATTTAACTAAACTCCTGCCAAAGATTCCAAATTAAGTTGTTAGGTAATCCATCTGTAAGCATCTAGAAAAAAACACCTCTATAAGTAACAGTTGGTCAGTACTGATCAAACCTAGTTTCCTTCGACAGAGTAGCAAGCCTAGTGGACAAATGGAAGTGATAAACAGGATATACATTGAGTTTGGCAAGGCTTCTGTCACTTCTCCAAGGTACTTTCATATGGAAATACAGCCTAGATAAATCATCACAGAACTGCAGCACAACCAGCTGTGTAAGAATACAAACTTAAAAACATTTGTACAGAAAAGGCTAAAGGAATTGGGTTCATTTAACCTAGTGAAGTCAACTGAGCAGAGTACACAATGTCAGCTTTTGAGTATAGGAGCTATTATTAAAGATCTCCAGGATCCCCAGTTTAAGGACATTTCAAAGCAAAAACTCTCAGGTTACAAAACAGAAACACACATTCGTTTAGGATGGTAAACTAGCACAAAACTGATTTCATAGGAACACTAGGAATCTCCTTAATTTTAATCTACAAACCAAAACAGAACACAGACATAGCTATTCTCAGATGATCCACAACTGATTTTCAATGACTTTCTAACCCTTAGCGAATAAAAGGGAACCTTACCAATGAGTCTTAACGATTTCTGTATTTCTATAGGTTCTGTTGTTTAACAGAATATCAATTCCCAGCCCCAGACACTAATTATAGGCATAAATTTTACAGGAGATTTTACTTAATGGCCTTTGACAAAAACTCTTGCATATCTACTTCTTTATCTCTGCTTCTCTCAATTAAGGTTACTGTGTGCCTGTGAAAAGTAGTTACATACTTTACTGTGAGGTACAAATTCCTCCATCATTTTCTTTAAAGGATTTTCATAATCCACAATCATCTGGCCAAGGCGTGGATATTCTCTGTCACTAAAAGTAACAACAAACAATTCACTCAGGTGTAGCTGTTACTATGATTATTAGTATTACACACATTTCTTATACAACATATTTTTACCTTGCTCCATGTGTCATTTCATGGGCATAATTATACAATCCAATGATAGCCTTCCTTTCTTCAATTCGAGACAGCAGTATCATTAGAGTTGTGTAGGTTATAATCAAATCTAGGTAGTTCTTTGTTAAATCAAAGTTTACAGTCTAAAGATAAAAAAAAGTAAATGATCATTCTAAAACTTTTAGAAACAAGCACTAAATTTTTTCCTTACCTTTCCACCAATTTTCAGCGTTTTTAAAAATAGAGTGGACTGTCTTGAACAAAGTTTTTGTTCTGGCTGAACACAGACTTCATATAATCTTAATTTATTCACCTAAATCCCCAGAACTGTTTGCATTCATGAAAGTAAGTACGCAAATAAATCTTTCCAGGCTTACGTGTCACAGGTAGCAGTGCTAGGAAAACTTTTCTTGGATGTTACTAAGCAGACAGCAAGTGCCTTGCTTGTGAATTGTATTTTAATAAGACTCTGTAATGTAAAAAGTTAGCACATACCCACTGGCCTGGTAACACCATTCCATAGGGTATATACCTACTCCTCTTTCATACTTTAAGCCTAAGTCAGACAAATTTAAAATGACAACTGAAACTAGCAAATTGACATGAATATTAAGAAAACAAGCTGAAACCAAGAGGAAAAGGTGTTTGAGGTTTTGTTTGGTGGTTTATAAGGTGTTTGGCTGTGGTGTTTTTGGGTTTAGCTGTTTGGGTTTGGTGGGTTTTTTTATTTGTTTGGTTGGGTTTTTTTTTTTTGTTTTTTTTTTGGTTTTTTTTTTTTTTTTAATGTAACACTTTTACCTGCTTTTGTACTTGTTTTAGTCAACACCAGAAGTGACCTCTTCACACAGCTTAGGTGGACACCAGGAACATTGTTGTCCTGTGAGCCTCACATGGCTTAGGTATACAGATGACAGTAAACCCCAAGAATTAACTTGCAGATACAATAAAGCAAAAATTACAGAAAGATCTGTATGTCTGGTAACAGGCAATGCTGTTACTATGGTCCATAAGTAGCTTGTTTAAAATGGTCTATCTTCTGATTTCAAGCTATTATAAAAGTTAGAGATCTAAAGATTATAGTGGCTTTATTTATCCTGTGTTTATAGCTAGGGGTGTTATGTCTCTTGGGCTAACATGAACAAGTCCTAATGCTCCACCCAGGACTCTGATTAGAAACATCTTTTGGTGGCATTTGAAAGTTTAAACCCAGAAACTTACAATATCAAAGAAGACTTGGCAAACATCAATAGTGTTCAGCAGCTCACAAACATGGTCCTTTAAATACAAAAAAATAACTTTAGTTTAAAAACATCTAAGTAAATCACTTTACTATGCTTAGTGACGGAGACTGATTTTTTTTGTTTTATAACAGAGCTATAAGTTCAGCTATTTCATTATGTAGTGTTATTTAATAAATAAAAAGACAAAAACCTGATGTGACACAACAATTGACATATTTGTAGTTCCTTACCTTAAATTCCATAACATCAACAAACGTGAAGTAGTATAATGCCAGGTTCTTCAGAATCTCCGATTTTTCTTTCTGGAGCTGAGCGAGCTGTTGCTAGAAGAGAAACATAAACATGCACACTGTTCTTAGAAGACCTTGAGAAGACTGCTCAAAAATAATACCTGTGAAGCGCAGAGTAACCACCAGGCTATGCAAAGAAGCCTTAACATTATTTTCTAAGACTGAGGTTCTATGTGCCTCAAATACACACAGTTCTCAGAACAGATCATTTTAACAGCTGCCAACTATACTTTGAAGATAAAAGTCATATTAGTACACATTAGTACCAAAGTCATATTGTTTAGCTCATCTAGAGATGAAAATGGGTAGATAGGAAAAGTGTTATCATATGTATAATTAGCAAAAGCAGAACAGTACAGTAGCATAAATCAGTATGACACAAAAAAAGAAAAAACGACAAACCAACCCAAAAGACGTTACTTGAGGTGGGAAAAAAGATGGTGGCAGGTTACAAACTTTACTACAGAAAAACATTATGCTTTTAAATTCTGAACTTACCAAAAAGAATATCCAGGCAAAGCCACGTTAAGCATGCAAAATAAAATGTAGATACAAACATAAAATACAGTAACGGTTCTTTGACCAGTTCCATATAAACACAATAATACATTCAAACAAAAGCAACAAAATAAACAAAAAAGAAGCAAAACACTAGCATTAGACACTGGTGGATAAAATGGAAGAGGCAAATGTGAATACAAAGGCTTAAAATAGTTCACACAGACTTTTTTTTTTTAAACAGACAATGGAATAACATTTAATTACCATACCTTTCAAAGTTTACTGAAAAAACCAGACAGATCACTTAATAATTTCAATTAAGAACACAAAAAAGCAGCAGTTGCTGAACAGCCATTCTGTTTATCTACGTATTAGTCTCTCAGCACTGCAAGAATCCGATTATTTAACTTGCAATATCCAGCTATGAATTGTCTCCTTCCTGATATATAAATTGAAATGAGTTAAAGCAGTTATAACACTCAATATGAAAAAGTACCCTCCAAGAAGCTGCAAGATTTTAAAGACTGATAAAGTTAAACAAGATTTTCTTCTCAGCAAGAGCAACGGATTATAAATAAGATTAAATAAATTGTTTCAAATTGGCTAGCTTATTTCCATGAGAGGTTAGAACTGAATATGCTTCTTCATCTTCCTCTCTTGATAAAGCTGTGCTTTGTGTTCTCAGTTTTACATAAAGCACCAAAATTCCTCTAAATTAAAAAAAAATAGACTGCCTGGACCACTACTGCATACAACATGTAAGATAATTTTTGCTTCTTTCCTCTGAATTTTTAGAGGCGATTATGATTTTTAGAAGCCTTGAGCCATAAGACTTCCGTTATAGCCAAGGAAAACAGGCATACACAGAGATGCAAGCAAACTGGAATGGCTGTATTATAAAATACTCCTGCCTACTCTTAAACCAGTGCAAAGGATTTACCTTTCAAGGCCTGAGTTTGAATACCAGCCCTATATAGAATATTTCCTTCACGCAGCCATCAGCTGGGACTTAAACGAAAAATGGGTACAAGTACATGTGCTTATTTTGCAATTTCTCACACACTAGGGAATAGGCTATTTCCATTTCAACTGCTGCTTTACAAAACTCTGCTTCCAAATCTAAGGCCTATGAATTGTATTTTGATCCTCAGCGTGAATTTGCTTTCCCAGTGCACACCCTGAAGTCTAACTGTCCTGTGCTCGGGGAAGGAGGCACCCAGCATCATCAGGCGCGGAGGCCGGAGCTCCCGCAGGGCTGCCCGGCTCGGGGACAACCTGCACCTATAGCCGGGACCTCGCCAGAGGAGAGCACCCTTCGGACTCTCCGGGCTGCTTCCTCAGTCAACAGTTCTTACACAATGAACATTCAGCACTTAAAATGCTTGGGTTTAATCGTCATCCTGTCTCTGTTGTTTAAACTGTTTCTTGCCAGTGATTTGTTTTTAAAACGCCAAGAAGAAATAGGGTTTGTTTCCGTGCAGCTAACACAAGCAGGAGTTGGATTAATTTGAAGAGTTGTTTCACGATTCTTCAGGAACAGAAATAAGAGTAATTCTAGCGCAGAAAGATGACAAACCCAAACCTTGCATTACAACTGCACATATGCCTTAACAACTTTTTCCTGCTGCAATCCTAACTCACAGTAAACAAGGTGCAGTGCTAAGGGAGACTGTCAAGATTACAGGTTGTTGTACATGACACATATGTTTGCTATAACAAATAGCAACTCAGTGTCCACTTGTGAAGTACAGAGCAATTTCAAAGCCACAACACATTTCCGTGACAATACATGAACGGGGAAGATATGGTAAAAAGGGAGACAGTGCTGGGAACTGTGCTTGCAAAAGAAATAATCTTTTTTTCAGGAATTCTGTGAAACTGTACATTAAATAAGAGAACATAGGAAGGTATTCGTTACACTCAACCAAGAACTAAGGAATCATTGCTGCGCACTGTTAACTAGTTATCTGTATTCCCAGAAATATTTACACTTAAATGACGCCAAAACTTTCATAGCGTTAAGGTGATCATTCTTTGAGCTCTGAGTGTTAAAGGTGTCAGAAAGCTTTTATTGAAAATACTAACAGCAAAGTAAAACACTGTATCAGCTGTAATCACTGTTAAATCAGTATGGTGCAAAGAGTTCAATTCATACAGCACAGCCAGCTCAGGGATGTTTAAAGTACAGCTTGCTGCATGTAGGGTCTTGGATGTTTATTTGCATTTTTATCACTCAGGAATGTGGGTGTAGCTCTTTCCACACCCATTGCAACAAAACTTTCCATTACTAATTTCCTAACTGCTGTTTAGAAGTAGCTGGTGCTGCATCATTTCATATTTGGTTTGAGGCTTTTTTCCTCAACCTGCAGTTCCATTTATCAGCAAACATTCCTGTTTCCGATATTCAACCAAAGTTTTAAAATAAGCTGAAGAAATAACCCTTAAAACATCATTAGCATCAAAAGATTATTTTCACTACAACTAACCGTGCCCTGTTGATTGGTTAGACATAAATGTTTTATTTATTCTTAAAGAACTTGAAGTACAAACTATACTAACAAGGACAGCAATATTTTTGGTGAAGGAGGGGGATTAGATTTAAGACATATGAAAAGCTGTAGAAATTTTAGCATAATATAGCAAGATCAAAAATATTAAACAATTTTTCGGAAATAATTTATCTATTAACAAAATACCGTATCTCCAATCATATCTGAATTATTTATAAATCAGGATATTAAATACCAGAGTGAAGCTGACACTTTGTGAAGTACGTTACTTACATGAGAAGGAACTGATCTTTATCAAGTTGCTTTGTGCCTTTCCTTCTTCATATTAAACCCCCCAAATCTTTACACAACTGATTATGTACAAAGAGAAAGTACATTAAAGAGGTGCATTATAAGAAGTGAAAAACAAAGCAGAAAGCACAAGACAGCCTCGCTTATGAACACAATGGCTTAGAGACAAGAAAGTAATGTCACCAATGCTGACGTATTAACAATGTGAATAAATACAAATTTAGTATGAAGGCACAGGAAAAATAAGAGACAACTAGAAAAGGTGGTTCAAAGAGTTTTATGTTTGGAAAACCAGAGAGTATCTGTAGTTCTATAACTATCTTATCATACTAATTTGACTGATAGCAGCAGTAGGTGAATAAATGTCTTCATGATCCAGGGACAGACAGTAGGGAGGACAATTTTCTCCTGTTATCAGTGTGGTATTTTTCCTGCAAGTATGATCATTAAACACTTCTATTTGTTTTCTACAAACCGGCACCACAGACAGTACAATGTCCTCAGAGAAAACACCATCAACTTAGTCTTACTAGATGGAATACAGGCCCCAAAAAGCTGTATTATCAATTCTGACTGTTGAAATTCTGGGGGTAGGAGTAAATAATCACTGTCAGTATTCTTACTGTTATTTATTTATTATACTCACTATGCTTGCCACGTAGAGTCTTTAGATTAAGATTTTAAAAAATCAGCTCAATTGAACAAAGTTCTGTGTCTACAAAATCCATAGCAGAGCGGTGGGGAGAGTGAGAGAAAGATCTAACCAAATGAAAAAAATGACTTTTAAATTCTGTAAACTAACTGTAGAAGGATGGATGTGTTCTTGGTTTTCTTATTTCCAATTAAAATAAGCCTCTGAAGTGACATGCTGCATATAAAAAGATGTAATAAAATATTTAACATATTTACTAAATAATATATTTCTTCTGCAAGATCTATTTTTGGTTTGTTTTCAAGATTCTGGCACTAACTCTTCTGAAAAGGAAATAGCCACCCATGACCCTGCACAACTGTTACTGCCCCCAGGGTTGACCATATTGTTAATAATGGCAGACAATCAGAGCAGTGACGCTCCTCTTTGAGAGTATGGGGAAACTGTTCCTTATGACTGACAGGTAGATCAGTTTTCACTTTCTTTTACGTAAATTCACACAGTAATTCCATCATTAGGTTTATTACATATTATCATATCATACAAGCTTTGGCCACAGGTTTTGACACCTCTGAGGCAACCATTTACAGAACAAGTCTCCTCTGTGCTATTCTATAGATAAAAATGTTCTGGATATACTTCTCTAACTGACTGTATATTTACATTTATGCCATGAAATTATTAAAGAACTATTTATTTAAAATGCACGAAAACTAATTTTGGAATGCCATCCCAGTAACACCGCTGAACATAAAATACCGGTTAGGTATTAATTCTTCATTTTTTAATGGCCAAACTCTTAAGTTGTCAATCATCAAATTAAAAAAGACTTTTAATGGATGAAGCAAACAGGTTAAGTATTACACACACATTCACTCCTTTGCAGGTATTGTGTACACAATTAAGCAACAAGAGCGAGCAGATGATTAGTTTGGTTTACCTTGGCAAGTAACTCATATGGGCTGATGTGACTTACAGCAGCGTACTACAATGATTTATTACAAATAATGATAAAAATTAAATTGTATTTGGATGCTACTCTATTCCAAATTCATGCACAAACAAGGGTTACACCATGAATATAAACATCACTGCTGACAAAGCTTACAACTTTGAAAAAATCTAAGTTACATTGTGACAGTTCTGTTTGGTGAAACATTTTGAAGACATCAGGTGTTCACATTACCTTTTGGAACAGCTAGGAAAAAATGCTCACTTGCAAATGAGTGTTAGACTGAAAAATTTTACACACTATTCTCTGATCATATTATACCATGAATCATTTTAAGCTGCAAAGTCAAGTCTTAGACAGGCAACAGCTGAAGACATCAGACATGCTACTGTGTACAAAATGAGAATAGCAGGCATGGTTTTATCAGAGCAAGGCATTAGTGGAGCAATTTCAATTCTGAATGATTTTTTTAGTAACACTGTGGATAAAAATTTTATTATTTGAAGATAATTCGCAGTTTATTCTGAAATAAACTATCATTAGCACATCCTATTCTCAAGTATAAGAAATCCCAACTGCTCATACAAAGCTGAACAGAAACTAGTTACTCATCACCTGGCTTTACTCATGCAGGGGAACTCCCGTAAACTAAACTGCTGCCTCAGTGAGTTTTGGAAAATCAGTCTCATTTGTGGTTCCTTCAGCACTGTAAGTTCCTTGAGCAGTAGCAGAATTGAACAGGCAGCTGTGCAAGAAAAGCACAGCATCCTCTTACTTGGAAAGGATTTTAGTCTTCATGTCTAGGAGGCCAGTTAGTTTTATGGTACAAAATGGGGAGTGGGGTTTTTATTGATTAAGAAAGCAGTAAGTTACTTGAAAAATCAAGTCTCCCATACAAGAGATCTAGCAATCCAGAAAACTAGAATAAAAATTTTAAAGGTCACTGAATTTGGTAATTTAAGTTACTGAAGTCACTCGTAAGAAACCAGCTGCCATATGTGTTAATTATCATATAATTTCCTCAAGAATAAATGACTATTTCTTAGTGAAAAGGGATTATCAATACATGAGGCAGCACAGCTGCCTCCCCAATGTTATCTTTCCTCAGAAGAGAATTTCTAAGTTATCTTCACTAGCACTGTGAAAATTACAATATTAGAAGGTTCATTAGAAACAAGCAAGTAAACAAATGACATTTTCCTTTAGGCACTGTGCCTCTTTCAGGGGCTAAAAGGAATACTTGGAAAAGCAAATAATTATTTGTACTGAGGGTTTTGAAAAAAACCTAATTATTGGAAGCACCTATGACAAGTGAGAAATCAAGGTTGGTTATAAAGTGCATATTTCAGTAATTTTATTATAGAAGAAAGCGTTTAATGAAAGCATGCATTAACGTCTCCCAATAACCTTTATCCAAGGAGGTCCAACCACTCTCTGCCCACACCATCTCTCCCACATCCAGCTAAGTTGATATACAACCAGCTCACTATGAAGTGAAACTGTGAAAGACACAGTAACCAGGCCAAACATACATACTGGGATCTAAAAGGAAAAGCCAACACACCCATGAAGAAAAAGTAAATAAAATGTTAAGGTGAACAAATTCGTATCAATAGATCTTAACTTATCCAGGCTGGAAATATTCACACTGCTTGTACTCTACTCTCACATGCTCTTATTTCCCGTTCCCACGGACACAATACAGCAGAAAATTATTACAGTTAAATCAGGTAAATAAACAATCAAAATCCTATCTCCCAACAAATTTAATGTGCAGTCAATACAAAATGCAGTCGACTTGATAGCAACAGTACTGGGAAGACAGCTACTAAAAGAAGAACAGCAGTATCTGGAAAACATGGACATCTCTCCCACTAACCATACACTCACAAACTTCTGAGCGATGTTTCACTGGTCTGCTTACCGCTAAGCAATGACTAAGCCTCAACTTTTCCAGGAGACATTTAAAAATATAGGAAGTTTTTCTGCATTGAAATTGCTGAGGAGCAATCTGAGTAAAAGAAAAACATATGTTCAAGAAAGAAGGCAGATATTCTCACGACTTCCCATATGTGGTGTTTTGGAAAGCAGAAAGGAGGCTAACTCCATCACACAGACACACACAGCTTTACCTATGCAGGCAGCAGATTTTACAGACCCTACCCACAATCTAAAGAAAACCTACATCATCTCTCCCTGCATCTCCAGTTCCCCAGCATGAAGAATTTTATTCTGGTCTTACAATGGTATTATATGTTAGCATTGACTGATAAGACAGAACTTTTTACGTCCTACTACATTTTTTTTGGAGTTTGCCACGTTCTCTTTTAATTTCTCTGTGGTAAGAACCTTACCTATATGCCTTATAAGATGAGGAGGACTAAAAAAACCTCCAGAAAAATCAGGCTGCTTCTGCATCCCTTACTTTGGAACTTTTATTCTGAGGCTAGGCAAGGAAATTCACTAAAATAAGCATTACTCTGAGTCAGTACTAGCACAGTCATATCACTGACCTAACCAAGAAAGATGGTGCAATAAAGATTTTTGGAGGGCATCTCCAAAACAAAGATTTAGTCAATTTAAATATAAATATTAACATTTCCCAAACACAGAAGAAACTTTTTATTACTATACAGTTTCATTTTCAAATAGGACTCTAAAATTGTTTGTTTTTCACTTTGTCAATCCTCCAGGTTTTTTGTTTACATACATTCCCTCCTTTGCAGGTATGTTATACGCTATTAAGCAATATTACACTGCCGGCCAACATAATTCACAGTTGATTTAAGAACTCAGTCTTCAAACTGCACATTTTCAAGTTTATACACTTCATGAGAGTGATTGGAGAAGAAAGGGCAAGTGTGAAAGATCACAGGGACTGCCCTGAGACAACAGAAGAGAGTGAGTTATGACCTGATGAGGTCCAGAGTTATCTATAACCTATCCTTTGGAAGATGAACTACTCCATTTTATTTTTCAGCCTGGTCAGCAAGGATTCATCAAGCACTTCATTGTTTCAACTGCTCATAAACTTTCACTCTTGGTACAATATTGAAAATCAGCGATTGCCAGACATCACTCTAGTCTGACTCAGCATGTCAAACACTGAAGGAGAAACAAAACCAGGAGTTGTATTTTTTGTGAATAAAGATGTAAAAGCTATCAACAGCAAACATAACAGAGTCACTTATTTCAAAAGAATAAAAATGCAGGCTTTCCAAGATCATCTGATTACAGCAGACACTCCTGATACTCTTCAGTAAAATGCGTTGTTCACCTCTGAGCACAAAACACTGTAAATGATGGTACCTGAGAAAAAACAAACTAACAGCTAAAAATAGGTCCAGCACCAAAAAAAAAAAAAAATTCAAAAAAGCTGGCAAAGTAAGCACTACCTATTCTCTAACTTAATACAAGCTTCTTTGGCAACATCACCTACTGACATGTCAACAGGTATTACTAACTGTGTAGGTGCACAAAGCTAAGCAACGGCGACCGCTGCAGTTGAACGTACAAAATCCAAAACCCCTCCCTGAAAGGCTGTCCTGAAATTTTTACTGCAAGGAGGAAGCACAGGTTATTTCTCAACTATTTCTGCTGCAATGTGTCCCTGTTCCAATAAGCGTCTTGTCCTTTTTTAAACCTCTGATCACCCATTTCCCTACTGAAGGAACTCACTGCTGTGCCCTCCTAACGTATGGTGAGCTGGTTGTTGGCCAGCGGGAGGAGGGAGACAAAGGAAGAGCAAGGAGGGGAACATCTTCCTGCCCAGGAGCTAAATGCTTCTGCCTTTTTGAAGCTAAAGTTTACAAACAAAAATTTATCTTACATCGCACTAGAACTTCCTTTGCACGTGACATGGCTTTTGGCTCACTGGCTATCTGGTACGGGTGAAGATCTCTCTCGGAGATACAAGACTTTACAGGAACACATCTGTAAATAACTATGACAAGCAAACTGCTGTCAGCTCTGACCGCAGGGAGGGAAACCCCAGCTGCCTACTGCTAGAGCTCAGAATCCCTACTTTGAACTGTGCTCATATGTAAGGAGGGTAAGCTTTTGATAACTGTGCTTAATAAACACAGGCCTGGCTGGCTCATGGTAAATAAACACAAGGCAATGACAAAACATTATGAGCATGTCCTATTTTAGAAACCGTGATTGTCAAAATATATCAAGTTAGCTTTGATCTCTTTCCATAAACTTCACAGTACCAAATCCTTAAATATTTCTCATTAGTTAAGCTCCAAATTCAGCCATCAACCAGAAGACATATAGAGAGTACATGCAAGTACATTAAACAAGTTCTGTGTACATAATCTTTTACTTTTAAGAGTAGATCTGCCACTGAAGTGTAGGGAATATGGAAGCATTTACCAAACGTGGTTTAAAGGCTTTAATGTATTATATAAATTTAAAAAAGAATTTGCCGTATTTGTCACTAACACAATCAAATTCAATACAGAGATGTACAAAACATGTACAAGTTCTACAGTAAGAAAGCACATTGTTACTGAAATTATTTCGTCCATAAGGGAAAGTTTTTCTCGTATTTTTTTTCATTGGTATTACTGGAGGCATTATATAGAAATTCTAGATGGCAATGTAAAAGAAACTAATTATTCCCACTGCTATTACCACAACCATTCTGCAGAAACCTAAATGCTTAAAGCAAGCCTAAACCTCTCAAGCACACATGCAAGTAGTTGCATGCAGGGAACATGCAAACCCAACACCTACCTCCACCTTCTGCCTTTAGAAAGGAATATAAGCAGGTAAACCAAAGAATCTTTCCCTTGACTTTCAAAGTGAAACAGAGAAACAAGTGTGCATCACCTGCCAAAACACCTACCTGTACTCTAATAATCGTAATTAGCTCTAAAAGGCCACAAAGTCAAATTCAGCAATACTGGATCACTCAGAAGGGTGAAAAATAATTTCCTACTACAACTGGACTCATTACATCTGAAGAGGAAACATTTACATTTCCATATTTTTGTACTTCACAAGGTTTATTTTTACGAGCACCTATAAAGTACAAGCACATTTTCCCACTTTGCAGTCAGGTGCCTTTTACTGATCAGCTGGTTGGGTCTCACCACAAATTAAGTTACACAACTTCCATTTTCTGCGATCAGTCTGGTCACCAAGAATTTCTGCTATCAAAGTAAAGTATGTTTTTTTCGAGGATTACTTTCCATTGACAGTTCTTGGAAATGGAACAGAAGTGAGTAGGCAAAAAGAAAACCAGAAAGTGTCTACCCTAACAAAAACAAGCCAGAAATACAGTATAATATTCTCTCTTTGGAGATAGTTCTTTTTAAAGTATCATGTCAAACATCTGAATCAACAACTATATTCCAACTGCAACTGTCAGCATCAGATGCTTTATAAGAACACAGAGCCTCGCAGATTTGAGCAACAAGTGCTGAAAGGTATCGAGAAAAATACTTAGAGCGCCATTCGGTTACTTACATTGTTGTTGCGTGTTTCTACTGTTGGAAACTTCCTGACTATGAATTTGACAGCAGATTCCAGGTTTTTGTCAATAAGATAGGATGGTTTGGCTTTGGGGTCACCACATGCCTATAAAAAAATACAATAAGAATGAAGTAAAAACACAATCATCCATCTAAAGCTAAGTGATAGTTGCAAATCTGAAGACAAACTAGGAAGATTCTTTTTTTGTTTGCTTGTTTTAAGTGAGCAGGTGATAAAATGAAAGGCAAAGTGCAGGGACTGTCACAGCTGAAATATGCAATGGGAAACAGTACAGGGATGCTCTTCTACTGAAAAAGATGCATGGAAGTATCAAAGCAGTTAGTGCAGAACAGCAGTGAGGGGAAAAAACTCAATCCTAAAGGAAGGAGAAAAAAAAAATGTTTCCTTTTAATGCTATTCCTGGTTTGAGGTAGTGTTGTATTCATCTGGAGTTAATAAACTGTTAGAAAATTCAATCATGTCATCATCTGTGGAGGACAGTGCTGGGCACATTAAATGATTAAACTATCCTTTGTGAAACAAAACTAAAAGCCCCACCACCAATCTGCATTTAATTTTTCTTTAAATTGTTAACTGCAAGACAATTTTCCATCCCACAATAAAGCCACCGGTACTTGCCTGAAGTATCCTATTTCCCTAAATTAAGAACTCAAGTTTTGCTCATTTTCTTTACTCCTACAGTAGCATAGGCTGTGCTTTAAAAGCAGCAATCAAGAAATTTCATTAATTTTTGATTTGAACAGAAGTCACAACTAAGTGTTAGGTCTCAAATAACTTACATAGACATATCAGAACAGCTTCTGTGGACAAACGACTGACGAAGCACCTACTTTTGCCAGCTACAGTGCATGCTGTCAGACACACTACTACTTCTCAGCTACTCTGACTAGCAAGCCATGCTGTACCATTTAGTTTGGAGAAACATACTAAAAGCAGCGTTACTTACATGATGAAATTTGTGCTCAAACTGTATTTTCTCTCAAATATTCATTTAGTTTTATAGTCCTCATAGGGATTTGCAAAGGAGTTTCGTGTCTCATGCAAAACTAAATTACATGCTAGGCGTTTCTACGCAACATCGTGGACTCAAATGACAGCTCATTTAAAAACTTTTCCACATTGATTTCTATGACCGAGTTGTGGACTGTAGAGACAGAAGTCATGGAGTATGAGACCGATTCTGAAAGCGGGCAAGCGGGCAAAAGGAAGGTGAAAAGCTTTGCAAACCTTCCAAACTTGTCCTTGCTGGGAAAGCAGTGTAATAAAAAGAGAGAAAAATTACATATAAACAAATTACTCTTAAATTCTAAAATACGTTACATTTAAGTGAACTAATACACTATTACCTACATCCAAGAGAACATTATGACCATCTGTTACTCTAGGCAACATACTTTCTACCGGATGGTGAATATTCTAGTACTCACAAACAACTTTACAAGTACTTATTAGAATTTTACTATTGTGCAAAGTGCTGAGTATATCACGAGACATGTAACTTCTAATAGTATTTCTAAATTCAGGTAGGGAGAGAAAAAAAAGGAGTTAACAAACAACACATGCAACTACAGGGGAAAAAAGGAGAGAGAGAAACTCAGTGAAGGTTTACATACCTGAAAAAGAAACGGTAGCCAAGAAAAAAAAAACAAAAGAGTCATTATTTTAAGTTTCTAAAACTCCTACTGGCAGTACATGACCATCATGATGTATGCTAACATACTACTCTAATACCAAAAGTCTCACATTTGTTTATTTTTCCACAAAAATACTAAATTTTATTAAAATATCATACCTATAATACTACAAGAATAACTTAGAAAGAAAATAAATTCAGCAACATCCACAGTATCATTTAGATATTCAACAGCTGCTTCAATATTCTTACAGCAGCAAACATGTGCCACAGATCTATTCTGTACACACTTTAAAGTCTTTACACAATTTCAAAAGTAAAAATTATACTGTAAATAGGTATTAAAAAATGAAACTATGCACACTTCAAATTTATGAAGCTTTAACTAGATGTCATGTATTTGTCAGAATCTATGTCAGATTATTTCAATTTGCTGTCCTTGTCACACGTTATATAACTTTCTCTTCTAAAAGAAAGATTACAAACTAAGAAAATAGCTGAATAGACAACATACATTTGTGGCCTGTTAAATTCCAGTATGGTTGCTGTTATATAGGAAACAGGAAATCTGACACTGTTTACTTCCTAAATTTTTCGCTCTGAATTCAAACGCTACTTCCATGTACACTCCTTAGTTTTCCTAGCAACAGATGTTTTTCCTCCTGTAAATCAGCTCTCCGAAACGTTTACTAAAAATTATGTTCTACCCAGGCCCTTACACACAGACCATTCACACAGAAACAGACATGAAAACACACTAACAGGCACATCCTCACACTGCTTCAGGAACTCAGTTCCCAGAGATGACAAGTATTATCCTTGGTCTAACTGCCAATCCACCCAATATATCTGAATATGCAAGAGAGCTTTGCTCCTTCCCACTGTTTGTTTGCTAACATCACACATACAGCAACTGTAATTCTTCCTATAATAAACTACACAAGACTGATCCATAGATAAGAAAGAAAATTGCTGCAAGATATAAAAGGTTAAAGGTATCCTTTCTACCTCTCAGAATTCCAGCTTCTAAAAAGCTGTCCAAGCCTACCTACATGGGCTGAATAGAAAGAAGACAACAGACATCACAAAATAAGTGGGTCAGTGCCCTTCCCTTCCGCCTCTCGTATTCCACAGCAGCTCAGCTCCTCTCTAACAACTGGTATTATTTGATTACTAGCTGCTGGTGCATCAATACAGTTTTCATCCATACTGTTATCTGCATTCAGCATCACATGTAAAACGGTCTACATAAGCTAACTGCTCCTAAAACTGCAGACAGACCTATCAAGCTCAAGCTCACTACGGTTTACTCTAGAAAACATGAAAGAATGAAAATACAAACCCCAATCCTAGCACTTTTGCACAAGTGTGAAAGCATGGTAAGACACAGAACCACAACTTTGCATTGTGGTGAGAACAAAGACATTGAGGGTGATGGTCCTAGAATATAGATAAGAAAGGTAGCTTTTGCTTTTAGTAGCTGTATTAGTCAATACAAAATCCCCTGTCAGCCCTGCAGCAGGCAGGAACATCATGGTACAACATACAAAGATCACTTTGCCATATACAGCCCTCTAGCATTCAAATAGAATTTTGAGAATTAGCCAAATGCAGCAGCCCTTTCTCAATCAGCCCCAGATACCACTTCCTCCTTCTAAGCGGGCTGCAATAACCTTTATTCATTTCTTATCTTTTAAAAAAAAAACACTGAATGGCTACATTTTTTGAGCATTAAAAAGAAATTCAAGAATTAAAAATGTTCTTGCTAGTGCAGCATTCATGGAATACAGCTCTGAAGCCATGGGATTCCAGCTGCTTCAGCCCTGAAATATTATACTGAAAGAATCTCCCAGCAGTCATCTCTAAATTCCTTTGTACATTAATAAACAGCTGTCAGGCAGTTATGCTGTAAAAAGATGATGTAAAGCTACCGTTAGAGACTAATCTAAGTAATTAAAAAAATAATAAAATAAAAAGGACTTGGGCACTGGATTTCCATCAAGTTACACAGCATTTCTTTCCACAGCACTTTAGAATGGTACCCTGCTACGATAAGCTCTCAACTAAGTGAACATATTTTCCTGATCTGATTCTGTGAATCCAAACAGTATGAGTTCTATAGCTAAGAGATTTAATTATTCAGAATGCTCATCTGCCATCATACGCACAGGTCATCAAACTTCAGAGCAATCACACTACATGTACTGTTTAGAGATGCTTCACTATGCCAGACGTTTTACATAAATATGAATTAAAGCAGCATTCTCCTACCTACCCTAATAATCTAGATAACTAGATTATTATTATTATTATTAAACAAAATTCAGACTCTACTCTTCGCTTGATGCTATTAGCTTCTCCTATACTATTTTCACTTTGAAAACAAAGAATACTACATGGCTTCACTTTCTAGGTTGTACTCATTCAGAAGCAGTCAACAAGAAAATATTCAACAACAAAAACCTGCTCAAGGTCTACATTTAAGATAAGTAGCCTCTAAAGGAGAACACAGAACCCAGTATGACTGCCTTTGGCCCAGAATACACCAACATTAAAAGATGCAGCAAAAAGACCTTTTGCCCCTGTACAGTTACAGCTATAACATTTTACTTCCTACTTGATGGCAGAAGATGTTGGTGGAGAACAAAAAAACACCTATCAACAAAGTTACTACATTTATCCAGCTGATGTGACATGAATGAAGGGAAGTTTATGTTCAGGTATCACCACTGTCAAAAGTCAGCACCACAGCACAGTAGGGTGCATGCTTGCATTTAGAATGCCTAAACTTCACTCTTACCTTTTACATAAACCTGTCATGTGTCCCTGAGTTAAAACATTGGGAAATACTACCTGAGTTCCATGGTGTATGATGATTAAAACAACCAAAAAGCCTAAATATGTTACTGTATTATTGAAATAACTTTCATATCCTCTTTTTGTTGCTAAACTCAACCTATTCCGAATTATTAGCAGGGCTGTTTCCCAATAAAAGAGAAACGGGGCCATTTGAATCAATAATTCCCTATTTTCATCCCCCAAACCTCCCACATCAGCAGATGATCATAAAACAAGACATATTTTGCAGCAATTCAACTTTTTTATTATTATTATTTCAGATCTTGATTTACTGTTACTGGGGACTTGAGATAAAACACTGCTGAGCACAGTTCCACTGGACTGTGACAACATATACTAAAACGATCTTAGTCAACAAATCACCTCACCTTTAAGTTTCATTTACAAATGAATCTGCACTAAAAAAACCTTTGTGAATTTAACCAGCAAATTGATGGAATTTCCATGACAGCAAAAAAAATATGCCATTCCCCGAGTTAGCAACTTTCATTAGTAAATGGAAGTGCACTAAGATTTCTCATATTAAAACAATGAGGAAGGCTCCTGTACATACCATTTAGTTTACTACAGCACATCCTCCTGACTTGCAAGAAGAGCATACACAGTAAAACTGTTCTTATTCCTTTACAGTAGCTGCTGGCATTAAAGACTTGACCCCTAAAATGTATCTATAAGTTTGAATGCCTGGTTTGCAGCTATGCATCCTATAAATTATACTAAATAATACGTGGCAAACAAACATTCAAAGAAACAGGTTCATCATTAACTCTAGATTTCTGAAGGATAAAACAAACTATTTATTCTTTGTTTCTGTCCTGCATTTAAAATAATGAGATTACCAAGGGACAACCTCTAATTTTGAAAAAGCAAAACTACTGAGAGTTGAATAATCAATAAACAGCTATTCTGAAAGGCAAATACATAAGGAAACAGTTTACACTACATTTTCCTTAACATCTCTTACCATGGCTACCACAACTGCTTTGCTGTGTTTCAGGTTTTGTGGAAGCCTAAGTTCATTATTAAGCAGCCTGGCCCCAGCTAAGCTTTGTGAATGAAGCCTTGTCCCTCTTAACAGCTTTGCAAGCAGATGCAAGAATCAGTCGGTCACACATGGACAAATGATTATAGCTTAATACTTTCGGTGGCTAAAATGTAACTGTCCTACACCAGTATCACTCCGGTAATCTTGTAGTAAGTCAATTACATTACTGATGTTTGCTGTTACATAAATGATACTTGTACAAAAGGTACCCGTGTACTTTGATATATAAACTATGCTAATAGATTCAAGCAGAATTGTATTGTTCCCATGATCCTGCCAGGATCTGTCATCAGAAGAAAGTCTCCAATTAACTAATTTTTAGACAGCCTCTACAGGCCTTGGACATACCCAAAATATGGCTCAAAATTATTATAAATTTAACAGCTACTGCACTTTTCATGCACTAAAGTTCAAAAGTTTTAAAGATAATGCACTTTCCTATTAATTCAAAATTACAATTAAAGGCGTTAAAAGTCAGATCACTGTTTCCTAGAGCTAAGGAAGATGTCTTCCCCACCATTATTCATTATTTGGTGTCTTGAACCCCAAAGTACATACTTTATTTTAAATCCTAATGTATCTCTACACAGAGATCCAATCCATTAAAATGTAAACTCATGTGAAATCAGAAGAAAAGGCTAGAAAGGACCTCAAGAAATTACCTACCCTACTCTCCTGTTCCAAAGCGGGATCAACTGTATCTATGCTGCCCCTGAAAGATGCCTGCCAAATCTTTACTTAGCTGTCTCCAACAGGCTACATTCAAAAACATTCTCACAGTCTTGTGCAATATTTAACCATCTTTTTCACTGGAAGGTTCCAAGATCTAAATGGAACATTTCTCGCTACAATTTAATCCACCACTTCAACTCTCTGGCCACACTGAATTGCACAAACTATTCCCCTTTTCTCTACAGCAGTCCTAAATACTTAAAAACTTGTACCACCTGTTAATTTACTTCAAAACAATCTTCCCATTTTCTTATTGGGTGAAATTTTCTGCACCACTAGTCTTTTACTACTCTGTTCTGGACTTTGTCTATTTTACCCATATCTTCCTTCAAAAGTGTGTCAAATCAGATACATTTCAGAAGAGTCTCAACATATGCCATATAGAGCAGGAGGATTACTGTTGTTGCCTTCAGACAACCTTGCTCACGTATTTATAAAACCTCACGTTCTCCCTGATTTCTTGCAGTGAAACTCAGTTGTATGATGTTTGCCCTGGCACGATCCTAACCTTTCCTGGTTATCTTCTGCAGACTTGTTATCTCATTACTTTTCTTTCTGTACTTCAAATTTCACTAGGCACAGAATAGCTTACAATCCAATACTTGCTCAGCCACCTCCAAGTTTGTTAGACCACACCTACAGTTTGTTAAACTCAAGCTAAGTTCCAATTAGGTTCTTCATTATTTCTGTAGCTCTCCCCAGTCTCCAACCTACAAATTTATTAAGCACACTGTATTCATCATCTAGCTTGTTAATGTGCAAAGAGTGACTGGAACCAGAGGTAAGACACACCCCAACGAGACCCTGCTGAACTGCAGCCTGACAATGAGATCTCTGTAGCTGTTCCCTAATATGGTTATCCATCTGCTTTCATCATTACAATTTCACCCAGACTGCACTTCCTTAGATTGTTCATGAGAACAATCAGATGAGGTTATGTCAGCAGCCTTGCTGAGGTCAATGTGCAACATATCTAGTAAGCTGCCCACACCAAAGTGACCTGTCACCTCACAGATGAAAGAAATACGCTTGGTTTGACATCACCTGTACGGTGATAAATTCACATTGTCCTCTTGTGTTTGTAGCACCTAAGTAAGCACTTGGTTCTATTAATCAAATATGGGACAGGTGAAACACAAAGGAAAAAAAATAACAAAAAGAAGTTTCACTGCCACCAAACTTCCCCTAAATGTAATTTACGAAGTAGCATCTTACTGGCAGAAAGCATGGCAATGGGAATGCCCCACCTATTCTGAATCTAAAATGGAAACTGTTAAGACTTTTTAGCTCTATCTCCTCTGCACACAATCTTACAAATCTCTTGCAACTAAAACTGGATTTGGTTTTGTGTCAACACGCGGTAGGGCAAACAAACAGTAGTTAAGGTGGGCAGGTAATTCATATTTGTAAACAAAAAAGCAATGCAAGATAATTCTGGGCATCTACACTTGATGCAAAACAATACATCCACCTGGATTTCTCTCCGTGGATTTTAGAAGGTATCATGGGATATTTTTATATTGTATTAGAAAGTATTATTATTTTTTTACAAGGTTAGTTCCTTTTCTGAGTTAAAAAAAAAAAATATATATATATATGATGCGGTATCATCAGTTTGTGTTTGCTTCCTGAGCAAAGGATTTTTTATTTTTTTTTTTTTTTATTGCCAGCACTGACTGTGAGTTTGTCTGAGGCTTCCTCTTCTTATCAGCCCGACAGCATCCTGAGCTATTCCTCCAAGATCACAGACACAAACAGACGGACATATACTGTCATCTTCACCTTTAAAGAACTGCTGACATCCACCAAGCACTGGAAGCAATACTGTCCCACCCTAAGACACTTCCTGATGATCTGAAGACATTATCTGTTCTCTCCAATACCAACCTTACAATTCAAAACTAGATTACTTGTGAGCCTTTCCTCTCACCTCAAAGCTCTGCATTCCAGCCCAGAGCTCAGTATCAAAAGCATGAGCTAATCTTACACCCTTCCAAACTTAGAGCTCTGCAGATTGGGAACTTCTCCGTGTTCTGACAGCCACCTAAAACCTCTCCTACTTTTTCCTGAAGAACCCCTCTGGTGCCTGAGCAAAACAGTACACTTTATTGACTGGTTCTAGTAATCAAACAATCATCTGGCTTTTACAAGTATCCCCTGCAATGATTAGGCTTTGCCAAGTCCTCTCCAGTCCAGTTTGGGAGCCTTTGGGATCTTTTTCTTCACCCCAATCTCACAAGCAGCATAAAAGGCTGGTGAAGTAAGATTTGACCTTTAGTCAGCCTTGGCTGATCTGGTCAACTTGTCGCTGTTTTACCACAGAAGATTTGATGCAGTCCTCCGCCTTTCCTCACAGCATATGCCTTCTCTTGCTACTCTTTTGAAAAGAATATGTATTTTAACTGCTGCAGAAGATAAAATAAATAGGGGGGGGGGGGAAGGGGGAGGAGAAGTACTGAGTCTTTAAAATGGCTAAAAAGTAACAACCTCAACACAAGTAAAAATCCAATATTCCCACTATTGCATCTTTGAAGAACTAACTGGCAATTAATCACTTGCTAAATGATTTCAAATCTGTCTTAATACTAAGCTATGTGGTGCTCACAATAGGATTGGGACCATGTTTTTCATTTGGAAAAGTAAAGATCAAATCAGCTAAGGCCCCCGCAAATATTTATTCTGTTCTTTATCTATGACTTCAGTTTGGTTATGCAGTTCATATCTAAGAATTGGTTTAAGATTCTCATTTTTCAGATACTATGTAATTATGAGAGTTGTGAAAGACAAAATAATTTGTTTTGTTAACAACATTTTAAGAAAAAGTTTTGGACACAAATGTAAAACCTGTACCATGAAGAACAACAGAGCATTGCTAGCAAAGCAATTAAAGCTAAAGAACAGACTCATCACATCTGAATAATATATATACTCTAAATAACTCAAAACCTTAACTTTTATCTCTAGCAGTTCTGTTGACAGTAGCACTGCTTTGACATTCATCAAAATCACACTCTCTTGATTTGCTCTTGGCTAGATCTATACTTTGGGTATTTTAAGATGAAACGTCTTATTGTAAATACTTCCTGGAATCCAAGGGCTTTATAAACAAACAAGGGACAGGCCCACAGAAAACAAGATTACTTCTCTGCCACCACTCTCGAACAATACACTAATTTGACAGTACTGTCAGCATTACACAAAGCTTACCAACACAGTCTGTCTGCTCTGAACAGCAACCACGAAATCCAAGCTTCACCTGAGCCAGGATGGCATGAGAAACACCCCTGCCGCCTTTGATTTATAGAGGTTTAGTTGTAGGCAAGTAATGACAGAAGACTTAAATGGAAAACAATAATACAATTGCTAGCCTTGATAACTGAGGATATATTCTTAAAAAATAGAAGCAACAAACCAGGAAAGAAACTGCAGTGGTGAGATTTCCAAGTTCAGGACTAATACTGGTCCCAGTACAAAAGATAGCTGGAAGTGTCAAACAAAGGGTCATCCTTCAAAATAACATCATCAAGAAAAAGCCCACCTCCATACAGATCAAATGTGTATTTTGTCTCATCATCCACTATTACCTCAGTAACTCCACTTCTCATATTTTACATGTCACTCTCAGGAGGCAAAACCCCCATGCATTCAGAAACTCTCTTAAAAAATAAACTTTACATTATTTCAGAAGACTATAACAGCACCTCATGTCAGTAAAGAATGAACAATTAACAACTGTTAGCACAACATCAAAACTGAAATTTATACAGGCAGATGAAGTATAAACACCAAGTTTCTAAATGCTTTTAACAACTTGTGCAATTCCTCAGGAAGTTAAATTCTCCTGCTTCGTTTCTAACAGTCGAGAAAATTCTTAATCCTTTCAAATCTCCACTCCCTAGACAGCATCTACTGCAATCTGTAAGGCAGCTATGAATACTTCAGCTCTCACTTCCTCTTATTAAAAAAAGTCTTAACCATTTCCTTTAACCGCAATACCACATATTGTGTGGTTATCTCTAGTAATTGGAGTTTCGACATCATCTTCAATGGAGGAAGCTATGAGAATCTTAAACAGCAGTTTTGGAATCGACTGTTTTCAGAGAGGCAGAGAGCATTTTAAAAAAAAAAAAAAAATGTTTCAAGCAGCCAGCTATGCTGCAGCTGGGCTGAAGAGAGATCCACAATAAAAACCAGTAATCAATCCGGAGACTTCAGGAGCTAACCATCAGAGCTAGCCAGGAATCTCTGTCAAGCAGTAGCGACTACAGCAGAAGAAAACAACTATGTACGTTACATCACAAATTACTACATGAATACACAGAGTTGTGTCGGGGACATCTCCAGATTTGCAAAACTATACGTCACACAATAAATCCAGCCATTTGGTCATGCCTCCTCTCTCCCCGCAGGCAAGACCAACACAATTTTGGACTCAGTTCATGGCATTTGCAGGAAAAACTGCTGTCACCTCCAGTGCTGACACTCCCCTACTGAGAACCTATCCACTTCCATCACTTCACTACCACGAGTAACGTAACGGCAGAAGCTACCACCATATGTGCAAACATGCTCAGGACTCTGCCATCTAAACATGCCAGCAGAAACGCGTCTGTAGGCACCGTACCGCTTCACATGAGTAAGTGTCCCCACATCAGAACAGTGGTAAGGAAAACAGAGTCCGCACTCACAATGGTTAAGACATAGCTGTATGACAAGATGAGGTTTAATTTCTCCTGTCTTGTTTCCTGCCTTCTCCCCCCCAAAGCACAGATATGCTCAGGCAAAATTCCCCCAGCCTATTTTTTCCCCTGGTAAGTTTCTCTCACAGCTTAACAAAAGCACACGCAAATGACTTCCCCCAGAATAGGGAAATCCTGGTTTGTGTTAAAAGCATGATTATATTGTTACAATTATTAAGCTGAAGCAATTTTCCAATGTACAAAACTGCAAGCTAAAAGGAACCTCACTTCTATTTCTGAAAGATAGGAATTCGCAATAAGTTAGTTAGACTGCTTTCTTTATGTCAGTGAATATTTGTAGAAACACTCAAGTGCACATCAACTACTGACATTGCTTTGGATCAGCACTGACTTCTGAATACTTCATTCATTCCTTTTTTTTTTTTTTTTTTTTTTTCTTGGATACACGACCTTAACTAGAATCAACATTGTACTTCGTATAACCAAGTAGCCCTTACTACTTTTGGAGTATGTGTCTCCCACATGAGCAAACCAATTTGACAAGACACATCCTTTAGCTAATATCTGTTAGGCAGGATCACTCCTGACAGAAACCCGGGTTCAGAAGTTTAGAGCGATCAAGTATGCACCTAAAACTCTCCAACTTCCTCTGCTATTGCTGTAGTGCAGGCCAGCTGAACCCAGCACACAAATGGCACAGAAATTTTAACATGCTAAAACCTGCAAAGGTGTACTTGTTACTTGAATGTAATAGCTAGTATTTTCTTTGAAACAAGAGAAACTTCTTAGAAATAACAGCGTGCAAGGCAAAGCAATACAATCCTAACTAATAATCATTACTGGAAGTGGACTGAGCAGCCGCATGCGTTCAGACAGCGCATCGCGTGTTAAGGAAATTAAGCTGGCAGGGACACACGAAGCACCGGGGCAGGGGATGGCCGTGAACTGCCTTCTTCCCTCTCGGAAAGCACAAGGGTTTCCTCCAGAAGCGAAATGAGCCCCGCACGGAGGCGTAACCGCGTCCTTTCCGTCAACACCGAGACCTGGCAGCTTCCCGCACCGCCTCACCTATGCGAGCACCGATTTCGTTCCTTTCGGGCGGGCGGGGAGCCGCTCCGCCACCCACGCCAGCTTCCAACATCTGCTCCATCTCACGCCGGGGGCTGCTAAGCAACCGCGCGCCTCGAACTTATTGAAATTAAAACTTACTAATTTTACCCCGGCCCCCTTCCCTCCGGCAGCGCGACAGGTTCCGCAGCTCGGCGTGGGAAAGCCCGGCCCGAGCGGCCCACTCGCGGCTCCCGTGACTCACGCACGGCGGGGCGGCAGCGCCCGCGGGCGGCACCGGGGGCCAAGCCGGGCCTGCAGGCCCCCGCGGCCGCCGCGCAGCACCCGCCCTCCCGGCAGCGAGGCGGCGGCGGCCGCCCGGGCAGCCCCGGCCCCCCCCCTCCCCCGCACCGCCCCGGGGCCCGCACCTAGGCCCGCCGCCTCCCCGCCCCGCTCCCTCGGGCCCCGCAGCTAGGCCGCAAACCGCGCAGGCGGGGCGACCGGGGCCCGGGCGAGCCGACGGCTGCGGGAGGGGATGGCGGCGGCGGCGGCGGCGGCGGCGGGGCGGTTCCTCCCCCCCCCCCCCGCTCCTCCCGCCTGCCCCGCCGGGGGCCCCCGCACCTTCTTGATGTTGTAGAGCCGGGTGAGCATGCCGACGCCCCGGTCGTTCAGGATGGTGAGCTTCTCCGCCAGCTTCTGCTGGCTCGGCTGCAGCACCGACCGCGACATCCTGCCCCGTTAGGCGGCCCGGGCCCTGCCGCTCGCAGCCCCGCCGTGGCGCGGCCGCCGGCCCGGCGCTACTGCTGCCTCCTCTTCCTCCTCCTCTTCCTCCCCCCCCCCCCGCGCCGCCGCCGCCGGCCTCGCTCGCTGCTGCCTCCGCGGGGAGTGGCCACGGCGGCGCGGCGCGGGTCACGTGGATCGGCTCTCGGGCGCCCCCTGCGGGCGGGCTCGGGGCGCCCCGACCCCGCAGGGGCGGGGCCGGTGTGAGGGCGGCGGCCCCCTCACAGCCGCACCCCCAAAAAACGTAGGTGGAGGGGGGGCTCGCCGGCTGCTCTCTGTGGCTGTTCCTCCTAACAGCAGACCCCTCAGGCAGAATCCGTAGGTGTACCTCAAAACCATGAAGAACATTAATTTTTCTTCAAGGATTTTAACAAAACCCTTTTTTTTTTTTTTTTATTTGATGGGCTGAAATCAAAACCTGAAGCTCAGAAAAGTGTACGCTGGCATAACTGTCACCGGCGGTGACCCCAACTTTCCCCAGGGCCACAGCTGGGACGGGGCCCGGGGGAACCCCGGCGCCGCCCGGAGCGGGGCCAGCGAACCCCCCGCCACTCACAAGGCGCTCCCCACGCCCCTGAGCTCCAGGCCCACCTACAGCTAATTCAGAGAAATAATATTTCGCCAATTAGATGAGTCATATCGCTGCTATTTTATTTTTTTTTTTTTTCCCTTGAAGCCCCGGGAAATAAACGCATATTTTTTTAAGGAATAGGGAGATTTCCAAGCTGTGGATGTCAGCGAGGGCTTCCACCAGCGCTCTCCCTCCCTGCAGCCGGTCACTGAGGCAGCCCGTGGCTCCCCAGTCTACTTAATGGGAGATGGGCTTAAGAATTAACCTTCTCATCTCATTTTTTTTTTTTTTTATATAATGGCAACACCATCTGTGCCTTTTCCGCATATTAGTATTTCTGTTTAATTTTCAGTTTGCATTTTCACATTAGAAATCAGAATCAGACAATCTCAGCCTCAGCGGTTTTAAAGTAATAGATTTCAAAAAGCATAGAAATGAACATAAGAAGCACAAATGTAATTAAATTCTTTCTGACCTCCTTCTTCACTTTAGCAGTTACAAGATAATTTATGATTCAGAATGAAAATGGGAAGCGAGAACTTGGAGTTCCAATCTTAGGTCTGCTATTGACTCATTCTTTGGCCTTTATCAAATGATTTTCTGCCTCAGCTTTTTGTCCAAGAGTCGGGAATACCTAGCAACAATGTTGTAATGATTAATTAGGTAAGACCCAACCTTTCATTAGGGAAGCCTATGGAAAATATCAGAAACATTCAAATCGGTATTTAAATTTGTAAACCATAAAATGCTATGCGATTTCAAAGTACTTAATAAATAATATCTGTAGTAATATTTTTACAGAAAGCATCTTCCTTCCACTATTATTTTTTTTTAAATACCAAACATTTCTAGTTGCAATGAAGATGTTTCCCATGTAATTGCCCTGCAAAATAAGAACGAATACTACTGCTGAGGGCAATTTTTTTGTTTCTCATCTACAGCTAAAACACCAGCAGCCAATTTTTAATTCCATACTCAATTCTTTTTCAGCCATATTGAGTCTTCTGGAAGTTTCAAACATTAACAATCACAGAATTTGTAATTTATATATAAGCAAGCAAGTGGCATGATAGCAACTTCGTGAGAGTTCGTTGGGAGATTTTGGGTGTCATACTGCATCATTTAACATCTAATATCCCCATCTTTCTTGCTCTGGAATTAGTAGAAAACTACAGATTACAATGGAGTCAAAGTCACTTTATTTTGGTAAGTTTGTGTTTACAGAGCTTGCTGGAGAACTTTCAAGCTCTCTGTAACTACTAATGTAGTTTTCAACATGAAAGCACTCGCAGTCGCTCTCCACACTGCACAGGTAGCAGGCTGAGGCACAGAGGGGAAAAATGATTGACTCTCTCCTTTGTAGTAATGGCAGAGTAGCCTGTTTTTAAACTCCTACACTATTCATGAAGATGTTTACAAGGTCCTATTATAAGGAGCACCTCTGGTTGCTACAGTTTTTTTAATGCAAATGCTGCTGAGCTAGCTGCATTTCTTGAAAACATTCTGAATATTGGAATAGGGAAGGGATTCAATATCCGTAAACAAGAATTTGTGATACAAGGAATTTTTACTACGATTCAGCCATACAGACCTAATACTAAATAGGTTATTGGAATTATCACTCTAACATGGATAGTCACAGACTTTTATCAATATTCTTCCAACATGCAAGCAGATACATGAAAGTGAAATACAATCTCCCCTTTAAGCAGAGCCTGACAAAGTAGACCAGATATTTTCAAGTACAGTGTGTCCCTTACCACCCTCCACAAAATGAGGGTTTTTTCAGCAAAAGTATCTGCGAGGTGTCAAGACCTGATTAGGAAAAGAAGGTGTACCATATCTCAACTCCAAGATCGACATGAAAGGCGAGTTCAAAACTCAGTGACAGTAGATGTCACTGCCCACGCAGACACAAGATGCCGCTGATCACGTAATTGGCAGCATCTTGCTAATCCGAGTGTCAGGACTGGTGTCAAGTTTGGAACTACAAAGCATGCATTTTTTTTCCTCTTGCTTTTAAGCACTTACTGCTTATTAGAAGTATCGATGGAAGATATAGTATAGCTGAAAAGTTAGGTGTCATGGAAAGCACATCCAAAAAACTAGGAAATTTCTGCTATATATGAACGGAGAAGTCACAAAAACAGAAAACATGTCACAGAGATCAAACTTGGTTAATGTGAACACGTGTACTTAAGCAGTCAACAGTTCTGTCATAACTTTTAATGTCGGCAGGGTAAAGCCAATGCCGTCATACTACTTTTGCTGCAATTTTATGTAGAAATGGCAGGAATATGTACAGGTTTTCATCAGGAAGATTTACTGCACATTAGATTATAAAAACGTCTGCACTGTACAATCTGGGTTCACCAGTCTAGCAGCAAGCACAACAATAAAGTAGAAATACAAGCTTTGTCAGTAACAGCATAGCTCTTACAGGTGTGGCAAAATTAAATGAAGGGAAGAATAAGGCTAACTATTATTTTTAAAACACACAACTACTATTTGCTTCATGATTTATTAATGATTAACATTTAAACAGCGTTCTAAATTTATTCCAAAAGTACGAGTTTAAGGCAAGTTTCAAGCAGCACTTCAGATCAGGCTTGAGCTCTGCTCTGGTCCTTTTAAAGTCAACTTCCTGTTCACTTCAAGGTTTAATTCTACTATTCATTATGGGGCTTTCAGACAGTAATGAACATTTTCTTTGAGAAGCTTCAAAAGAATAATCACCAAGTAGCTCCATATATATATTGAGTCTACCTGGTCTTCAATGAAGCATGTAGATGCTGTCTGTACTTTCCTAGTATTGCTACTTTAAAACATGTATTGGACAATTTAGTACTGCAGAGTAGGCTGTATTGCCACCTAAGTCTTTGCTACACGTCTAACATTTCTGTCTGCCTTTTTTTTTTTTTTTCTTGGTTTAACTTCCTCTAATTTGGGGACTATTTAAACCTCCATGACTGGGAGTTTCAGTGAAATGGCAGCCATCAGGAGCTGCACTTCCGACAAGTCATCCAGTACATGTCACTGCATGATTTCTGCCCATCTGGCCAACAGAAGCCAAGAAGCAATTTTAACAGACTCATTTTGTTCAATATTTCCTTTTCCGGTAGAAACAATTCAAAACACAAAGCCAAACTGTTATTTGAATCAACCAGAACTTTTAAATGGTCATCATCATCATAATCCCAAATATTTGGGTCATGTCATAGTATTTATTTGTTGATAAGACATAACTATTTATTACATTGTTAAGTTTGCATGTAAAGGCACACAAGCTGATAACTTTACCATACAAAGGGTATACCACTGTTTAGATCACCTATAAAAATAATAAATAGCACTGAACAAACAGTTGACTTTATCAGACAGACTCCTAATCTTCTCAAAGGACCTATCATCCCCACTAAACCAAGCTGACAGATTCATTATATTTTAATCTATCATTTTCTTGATGAATCCAAACTTTTTTTCGTTATTTAACCTCTCACGAAGCCCACATGTCTGCAATTTCCCATGTTTTCCTTTTTTTTTTTTTTCCCTCTCTTTAAAGGTATTTGGGCATTATTTTAATCTATTCTCTCGTTAACATGCAAGCTCATATGTGTGCCAGCTCCCTGTTCAACTCTGGGCACGTCTAAGCCCTTCTAGCCGAGGTTGCGTACAACATACAGCAGTCACTCAGAGACACCAGGCCTGTGAACTTAAAAGAAAATAACATGAACATTGGATAGGGAAGACATAAAAGAAGTGTGCAAAGCCAGTTTGAAACAGATGATGAATACTATAGCAGCTAGTCTCTCATGGGCTGCAGAAACCTCCCAGTTTAAGAATGCATGAGCTCTTCTGCTCATACTGGAGGGACAAGTACGATGAGCCTGTTCCAGAACTTCTAGTCCAACACTATGCGAATGAGCCTTAATCAGTAGAGAAGCAGGTTGTTATCAACATTTGAGAGCTAGCTTTCTCACTGTGCCCCTGGTTCGTGACTAACCAGTGATGCTTAACTGGCAAATTAAATGTCAGCCTGGTGACTGTGGAAGTTTGTGACAGCAGGAAGAAAAATGGTTATGTGCGAGCTACCAGCATGGCTAAACAGAACGAGCTTAGAAAGTATTAGTGGGCGGAGATTTGGCTTGTTTTGACCTGAAGCACTGATTACTTTTAGAACAGAGGTGGAATCAAAATGGTAGGTTAGATCCAATTGTGTAGTTTCAGAGTTAGAATTACAGTTAAGTCCTGCAGAAACCACTGAGCAAATGGATTAAAGAGGTGTTTGTTTTGTTCGTTTTTTTTGTTTTTTTTTTTTTTTTTTGGGGGGGGGGGTTGGCTATCAAACAAAGCTTAAAAGGGCTGTCAGAATGAGTCACCTAACTAAATTAAGGTCTTGAACTGATATGGGTGTAGACCTTAAGTTAGGTTTCTAGGCAGGAGTTACATCATCAGCTTTAAAAACATCCTGATAAATACTGAAACCAGAAAGGGCTCTGGATTTGGAGCCCACCTATATTAGAAAGGGCATTTTATTTGCAGTTTCCTTACTGCCTGAAGAGCCAAGAAGAACCAACAGTGATCTCCAAGACGTCTGTGAGGCCACTAAATAGAGGCAGAATGCCTAATAGACTTACAAATCTTTATTATAAAGATGAGGTAGCCTATGCTAACTGCCCACTGACCAGAATAAATCACAAGCGATCACTTCGCAAGGAGTGATCTCTGTCCTCTTTGAAACTGGGATATGGTCAGGAAGCTGTGTGTTGACATGATGGAATACAGATGCCAGCTAGTTAAACAGGACCCATCAAGATGGTCCCACATTTTTCAGTGTCTTTGCCAGGCACGTACCAGCTCACGCGCTCTGACCTACTTTCTTTAGCTCCTTCTGTCCTAGTTAAATGGGGCAGCACCAGGGACTAATATGTGGCTACGGCTATACAAGTACAAAAATATCTTCTTAGAGGTTCCTTTGTCTCCTCCCTTCCACTCGCTTTCTCTCGTGAGAGTCCAGGGGAATAGCACACACCTCTTTAAATACAATAGATTTTACAGTCCATCCAGTAAAGGCTAAGAAGTAAGCCCTCTGCCTTAAACTTGCCCTACGTTTAGGGGGAGGAAAAATTTAGCCAAGGAACACCCAAAGAATGAAGGGTTTTCCCTCCACTGTTTACCAGTCAGTGGGGATCCTGAATACTGATTATAGTAAAAATCTAGTCAAAATGTTCCCTTTTAAAAGTTTGTTTACATATGACAGTCCAACTGTAGATTTTTACAGATAAAATGTGTGGAGAAAGATGCCACAAGCATCACCCAAACTGTCACACCCGTAAGTTTGAAAAACTACTACAGTTATCTTCACATTTCCATCTGTAATGTTTTCTCTATTTGACAAAGAAATATGAATTGTTTGAGGGTACAAAAAACCGTTAACAGTTGTTTCACACAGCACATAAATATACAACTTAAACCAGAAATGGAAATAATACTGTGATAGATATGACAAAAGTCCATCTCTGGTATGCAGTGTGAATCCCTATGTGTGGAGAAGGGTAGCAGAACAGGATAAGGCTGTGAACACTGAGGAATGCTCACACTTCAAATAACTGCAGCTCAGAACTAAAGTTCAGTAGTTATTCAGATTGCTACAATAAAAATTATATGTGGTCATCACTTCAAATTTACATCACTTCAAAGAAGAGACAGGATGACTCTACATCTTAACATTTGCTGTTCAAATAGCCTCTTTTGTTGAGCTCTCTGAAACCGATGCAGAAAATTTCGTTTATGTGGAAACCAACTATGGTAACTTTACTACAAAGAGAAGTACTTCTAAAGTCCTTATTTCCTAATGATTTGTTCTCTATGGAAACACTGCATGATTGCCATCACTGAAGTAGAGAACTAGATATCAAAGAATTTGCTTCTATAGATTAGTGGAACAACTAATAGTTTGTGTATTTTTAAAGAGTTTTTCAATTTAAGTCATACTTTTAAGAGTTATAAAGCAGAACGTGAAATAATACAAACACAATTTTAAGGATGTCTAAAAGGTGATAAAATCTTTGATTCTAAGATATATACCAATTATTCATAGTGAATCTCCTTAGATAGATTAGTTCTACTGCATTCAGGGCTTTTCACATATATTTCTTCTTTGGTGATAAAATTTTCAAGTTTTTTGTTGTTGTAGTGTTTGGGGGTTTTAATTTTTTTTTTTTTTTTTTTAAAAGGATGTTCCCCTAAATACCTTTTAACATGTTTGAAAAAAGTTTGGCTTATATGTATAACTCATTACACATATATCTTCAAGGGTTGGGCTTTGGTTTTGTTTTACCTGCAATATTTTGTGACATTGATAAAGAAATTGTTAATAATTTAGCATGTGCTGCTCACAAAAAATAACCATCTCTAATCCAGGAAAATCTCTTCCCTTCATAGGTAGAGCTCATGTCAGAAATAGTCTCTTGTTCAACTTGCTGAATTATGTTCCAGAGACAAGGGATGCCATTAGCAAAGTAGCATCAGAAATTTCATCCGTTTGAATTAATGAAGCTCATTGTTTAGGCTTGGACAGAAAACAGCTATTTCATTTTACACAAAATTGTGAAGATTTAAAACTAAGGTGAAGCCAAGAATGCTTAGTGCTGCTCACAAAAAGTCGTTAACTGGTAGTCTAAATACTAATCAGTCTATTTGTTAGGGCATTTGTCCTGACAATCAAACTTGAATGAATATCTTTCAAGGACAGTGTTATTCAGAAAGCTTTTGGTGATTTTTAAAGTGTGGTTAAAACACATGGGGAGAAAAGGAAGGAAGGGAAATGCCAGTCATGACTTGTTTTGATGAGATAGTCCCAAAGGTAAGAAATCTTCCTAATTAAGATGTTATCAAAGTAGTATATTAATTACATCAAATGTATTCAATATTGACTTCCAAATTTGTAATTTTCTACCATTAGTCTAAGTCTAAAGGAATTGCATATTTTTCATAAAGTGAATCGGAAATCATTACTACATCATCTTGAACTTCAGTTATGGTCTACATGTCTACATGCAAAAATGAATTCCACATAAAAATAATCAAATAACTAATCAATTATTTGAATAAGCAAACAGAATGAAAGCTTTTGGCTACTTTAAAAGTAATGATTAAATAAGATAAAGTTAGGAGTAACTTTTGAGCTGAAGCAAAATGATTCTGTACTTTACTGAAATACTCAAAGAGAAGACATAGTTTAAGACCCTGACCTTTCAGTCTGTCTGCTTATTGAAGAATAAAAGAAAAATATTAAACACTAAGAGACAGTTTAGGTCAATCTGGGTCATTCTTTGACTCTGTAGCATACCCAAAATGATTAGTTTTTTCTGAGTGTATGTGTGCGTATGCGTATATTTCTCGATGTCACCTCTTTTTCTAGAAATGTCCTTCCTTTAAGTTATCAGTTTTATTCTTGGTTTTGAAGCCCTGGTTTTCAAATACTTTCAGCTATCCCCCAAATATTGATAGATACATCCATCTCAGTCCTCACAGCAAAAATAAATCCTAGCAGTATTGCTTGCTTTGCTGACATGTGCAATATCACATTACAAACTTATCCCATCCACACTATTGACTAGCAATGCTTTACTCTGTCACCTGCAATTTGTATTCTCTTACAGTTCACAGATAAAATCCCTGAACCCAGAAGCTGTATGTAATCAAAATTTGAAGTGATTTTATGGAATTTTTAAACTTTATAATGCTATGCTTACTCATTTTTATTATTCACTTGACCAGAAAGAAAATAAAAACGTAAGAACTTGGTCAGACCACAAGCCCATTCAGCTCAGTATCCTGTCTCTATCCTGTGGCCAAAGAATGGAGGCCTGAGGAAGTGTGTGAGGACAAGCACGTATCACTGCTTCTGCAGAATATACTCCCAGACTCCAACAGTTTGTGGCTCAGGGACTTTATGAGCCTGAGACACTGTCTTGCATTTAATACCTGTTGATCTCCTCTATGAATGTGTCCTTTGCCTTCTGAATCCATGCAAGCTTTTAGGATTCCATAGCAAAGATTCAGTTTAACTGTGTTCTCTAGGACAGGACAGAATTTTGAAGAAATAACACAGGCCAGCAGCTGCCTGAATATATTTGTACTTTTAGACAGAAATAAAAATTAGATCTCTCCTTGTTAGTGGGATGGAAGTTACTAGAAACATCTGGGCTGGATGGATCAAGCTATAGACATACAATGAGATAGGGCACAGATAGCTTAATTTTCCTTCTCTGCCTGTGAGGAACTTCTTCCCACACACAGGCCCGCAAGCACAACACAATATTAGCAATATGCTAAGGCAAGAAAAGGGCATGCAGAGGAACTGTATTCTCAAATTATTTTTTTTTGCAGGGAGATGCTATGCTTATGCATGTTCCACTTCACCTTAACCCCTACTTACAGAAGGCATCTCTTCATGGTAAACAGTAAGAATAGGTCCTACTTCCTTGTCTGACTAAGCTAATCTAAAAAATAATTCTCCTACTGCATTCGGCTTATGATCCTGACTAGAAGCTATAATGGTTTCCTTCTTGAATTCTGTGAAGCTAGAAAAACTTGCTATGGTACAAATTGTAACATTAATATCTTATTGTATTTTATTATTTCTGTGGAAGCTACACATAAGCAAAAGCTACACATCAGATGCAGATACAAGAAATCAGAAAGAAATTTTGATTTTACCTTCTTTTATTTTAATTTTCCAGGCTGTAGGCTTGGTCTTTGTTGCAGCAGAAACTTTTGGGAACTCTTGTTCTAAAGTAGCTCTCATCTCTGAATGACCACTGAAATAAACCTGTAGAGAAACAGGAAGGTTGGGAGGTAGATTATCTGCATTTATGCAGAAGTAGGCTGCTAGAAGCTGAAGTGCAGAAGGGAGATTGCTCTTTTGTGTGGTCTGATAAAAAATCATGAGTAGTCGTAATGGGCAGCCACTGGAAAATTCTAAGTTTACCTTTTACTTCACCCCTGCCCCCTAAAATGGGGAAAGAAAACCATGCTTCAGGTTTCAAAGGACTTGAAAACATTACAGCACCTCACCTATTTTAACATAATTTCTCTTGAAAAGCTCAGATTTTCTCTTCTCTTTTTTGAAGGTCCTGATGTTTACAGTCTCTTTTCAGGCCCTACTGCCAAGTTAACTTCTCTTAAGTCACATTTCCTGAAGCAAAGGTACTGTTAAAATGAAATAACACACAAATGGTAGAGAACAACGGCCTTGGTGACTGATGATCTGTGCTAAGTGTACAGCTAACCATCACTCCTTTGCAGAGCACCTAGCCTGAATGGAAGGTGTATGCGTACGTTTCTGTTATAACACATCACATTTTTGTAGTCTCCTAATAGACTGTTACTTTCCCTGATTAACTTTCTCTGTGTCTCTACTACTGAGATGATACACCTGGTTTTACACCAAGGTTCACGAACACGTGACCCTCCCTCCCTCCCTCCCTTCCTTCCTTCTATCTTTGCTTACACTTGACTGGACTAAAGCAAGTCAAAGTGCTCCTGGAGAAGCCTAAGTGCAAATGGAAGTGGAATTTAGATCCTACTTACGTAACACAAATGTGAGTGGTGCCAGATCTTCTTCACACCAACGGGTCCCCAGGGGTACTCCCTATGGCTATTCAACATCTCAGCTTTGCATTCTACCCTATTCCTCAGTGATCATTATTCAGTATAATCTGTGACACACCATAAAAATACACATCTTTAGATCAATGAATCAGCCTGCTCATTTGCATGGATTGCTCACAAAATGTGGTGAGAGCAGAGAGGAATGCCCTGCTAAGTGTTTATAGGGCCATGCCTTTGGTTATGGGCATGGCTTTGCTTCTGGGGGAATTTCCCTGCAGCAATATGAGGAGATATGCCAGTGGAAACACCACTGGTTCAGGGTACCTTTATAAGAACCAGCAAACAATGCTGCCTGATATAAATAAATAAAATAAAGAGAAGCTGCCTACCCTTCAGGCCAGAGATAGAAGATAATGTTTGGAGGAGGTCCACAGACTTACCAATATTATTAGGAGCAACCACTGGGCCTCTGATTGTTCACTGTCTCATGCAGTATGGACCGGGCTTTTATATGCACATTGTCAGTCAGTCGTATCACCAACTCAGTCTCCCAGGCTACAGACTCAAAGACTTGAGAAACCGGCTCTATCTCCAGGCTGGATGAAGATGCATCCTCTGCTCCTACCTGAAGAAGCACTACATCAGGAAAGCTGGTCAAGAATGATGTGGCACACATGAGAAGCATAGCTTTATTGGATGTTTTGATTTGCATGATAAAGGGGTATAGGAAGAGAGGATATCTAAATGTGTGCTTAGGATATACACTACCCCTTACAATGGGAAGCCCTCTGCAGCAGTAAATAAGCACCACAGTTATGTGGAAACAAAGCACAAAAAAAAAAAATTCAAGCTGACTCACACCATCTCTGGCCTTGCCCATTCCCACTCACAAGGAACCACACATTGTTCAGCCAATAGGGTCTAGCGCTTCTAACGTGTTACAAACTGGCAGAGACAGAAATCCTGGAAGCAAGCTAACACCTTACACTGAAGCTTGGCTCGCTACCAACCAGGTCACAGTGTGTGTGACTGCAGCAGTATGTGTAGGAATGGCCTGTCAGCTTTTTGTTTTGTTAACTTTCTGTCCACAGCTTCAGCATGGTCCCGCTTCCTATAACTTTCCCCATTTGGACTGTCTACTAGGGCAACACTTTTTAAATGCCTTATACTTAACAATCTGCCCCTACCTTCACCCCTTCTTACTGTCATCCTAGAAGAAAACAACCCTACAATAATTGGCAAACTAACAGTTTCTTAGGCCTGTATGGCTCACCTCAGTGATGCAGTCATCTCAGTGCACAAAAATGAGAATCCTGGAAGACTTTTCACTCTTCACTATATTCTGTTCCAGAAAAGGGCTTGGTACAAATTCCTTCTTCCCCATAAAATGACATTTCAAGGTTTTTGTCTACACTTCAGTAGCTGTTTAAAGTCTTATGTTTCACTTCCCAGTCAGGATCTCACTCAAGATAGATTTTCCAGGCGTGTTACTGAACACCAGGTCAGAAGAGGTAGTATCTGCATCCTCATTCGGGATATAGGACAAAGGTACACAACCAGTCTCGAGAAAAGGACAAGTCATTCTCCATTAATCTCACTCTCACTTTGCTGGGACTCTAGTTTTCTTCCAGAATATTATCTCCATGCCTAGTAGATGCAGACAAGTCTAAAGGCTGGAAAACAAACGGATGAGAACAAATGAGTGGTTGCCTCTTAGCCAGAGCTTCTCTACATGAGGGAAATGGCATGAAGCACAAACATGTGCCAAAGCAAACCCCTCTGAAGGCAAACGTGATTTTTCCCTCTAGCATGTCATGCTCCAGCCACCCTCCCATATACCATCTTGCCATGTTGCTTATGGTGTGAATGACCCTGAGCTTGTGCCTCCAAACCGCTCGCTTCTTCGGAAATAGGAAAGACAGCAGAAGTAGGCATCGTGTCTTGACAACTTTGCAAAGCTGAAACTAAGACTCAGCGTCAGGTAAGGGCCTCCACGCTGTGTGGGGCACACCATTCTGGAGGGCGTGAGGCAGGCAAGTCCCTGCTGGAAGTGTGTCTACTCACATTGACACAAATGGTGGCGAAATAGTTACTATGCCAGGGGGCTACTCCCACTCAAGTCAGTATGGACAGAAGGTGCCTGTCCCAAGGGGATCAAGTACCACGGAGTGCTTTGATGAGAGTCTAACATATATGGTGCAATTGAAGCTTTCAGCTATTCTTTGCACTTGTTTTAAACGTGAGTATGGTCATCCCCAAATCGCACAATGCACTTCAGAAAAAGCTTATTAGAACTTTATACAGTAGCATTATTATTTCCCTTTCCCTATTTTAAATACCTCCTGATGCATTCGACGGTCACGCTTTCCTTTCTCATCACCGCACTACACTCATGATTCACAGTTATCCTGTGACCAACTGGTGCACGCAGTTATTTTCAAGTAACAAATGTACAGTCTGAAGCAGAGGCTTATATTATTAATTAGATATTAGCTGATTTTGATTTTTGCCCCTTACTCCTCAAAGTCATCTGGTTATTTCAGTTTGAAATGTGAAGTAATTAGTGCACTAATTAGGGTTTGATTCTCTGCTTCAGTTAAATTCCTGACATGAGCAATCAACTCAATTTTTAGTGCATTATACAGCTCAGTTCAACCCTCTAACATATCTATCCTTCAGAGTGCAAGGCTGGTTTCTCAAAGTCAGCTGTCTGGAACGCCTGCTTATAATTTCTCTGATAAAAGCTAGCTCTTTTACACTGATAAGTACAGGCAGTACCCAGACCAAAATGAATACTGGAAAGAATAATGGAATACAACAGGGAGATGACGTATCATCATATGAGCTTTCTGAATATGTAGAAGCTGCTTTCTGTAATAATTAGTATCTATGTTAAGTATTTCTTAGTTTATACTCACTAGAACAGGTTCTACTAAATTTCTTGAGAAACAAAACATAATAACCATGAACTTAAAAATTACTTTAAATTCTACTGCATTTGCATTGGCAGGTAGCTTATTTAAAACACGAAAATCCAGCAAGATCAAAAACACATTAAACCAACGAAGCGGAGGCAGCATCCAACTCCTGCCATATCTTTAGAGAAGACAGCAAAGCATGCAAGAAGACGTGTTTATCTGTGATCTGAGATCCCAATTTTAAACTCCAATATCAAGATGATCTTCTATCTTGCAACAGAAAGTACAAACAACTTGACAACAGCATGTAAATGCCAGCATCACAAAAAATACTGTATATGAATATTCGGGCTAGATCTAATGCTTATATTACGGACACACTAATTAAATAAGAACATACTTATTCTGCATATAAACCTCTGCAGAATATTCGGATTTCAGCAAGACACAGATTTTATGTCCAGTAGTGACCCCTGGTGTTTAGTGTAGTTATAACAACGACAAACATTCCGAGCATCAAATGAATCGATTATTTTGGTATCAGCTGCCTTTCTGTGACCACACATCTTGCAAACTCTTCCTCAGAGGTTATGGAGTAACATGTAGCTGTATTATTAACTGTAAGTACCCTACAGATCCATCACAGCTTATTCTTGCACAGCATGGCCCATGATTGTACCAGGCAGAAGGTGGTCACAAACCACATCCTACAGCCTTTCTACTCTAATGGCAAGCTTCTGGGTCTGGACTGCAAGCAAAATTGGCTCAGGCCTTGCCATTCTCTTGACACATGAGGCTCTCCTGTGTTCCCACAGGATACCCTACTGTTCCTGGTCTTTCACAGGGGCAGCTGTAGCAAGCCAATGCAGGTTAAAAAACAGCCATGAGAAATACTGTGAAATACTGTGCAATTGCTGGCTTAACCCACAGACATAAAGCTCTCCATTGCCGCAGTCTGATCAATTGCATCAAAATTGTCAATTAGACTTTAACAAAAATGAATGAATCAACTTCTACATCATTATTCTTTTAGGTTAACTGCAATGAGCTACAGTCCACTTCTGGAGAGGGTACCGAACACACATCTACCATGTAGAAGGTTATAAGACCTCCTATTTGTCTTTAAAATTTAATCTTTGCTGCAGGAAGCTATTGCTGAGAATTACATTTGGTCCTGGAGCCTACTGTTTGGGACCTTTGTTGCCTTGATCTCTGATCCAGCTGAGGTCTCTGTTCTGTTCCTCTCCCTGCCCCAAGCACCTTCCTTAATATTACCTCTTAGACATCTGCTTTTCCAGACAGTGTCTGGGGTACTCTGCCTTTTTCAGATGAACTTGATTTTACCTCTAATTCCTGTCAGAAGATTGCCTTTGGCATTCCTAGAAATCACTTATGCTCTTGCACTTCCTAACACCGTTCTCTGCTTCCTGAATTGACAAGGCATCTGCAGGCCTCTCTACATGGAGCCAAACGGCCTGGCTAAGTACTGCATTCTAGGGAACTATCAGAAGGACCTTTTCAGCCATATCCTGCCAGCATAAGTTTGAGAAACATTATAGTATCAGAGGGGAAGTACTGGAGTAACACATCCTTACTCTACAAACAGGCATGGAGAATTGTTAAAAAAAAATTATTTCTGGCACAATTTATGTTAACAGTATTACCCTTTAGCTTCAAAAACAAAAATTTCACACGCTAGCTTAGCAACACTATAGATAGTACTCTACAGAGAATACATGGGCATTAAGCCGTGTGGGATCCAGGGAAAACCAACCTCACCTTGTATCCCTCTTCTTCCTACTTGGCCTTTTCCGTAAACAGAAGCAGGTGATTTCATTTAGCCTTTGGTCTCTAGCCCACTGGCTCAGGGGGGTGGGGAATAAATTAAGTATTTAAACCTAGTATTTTCCCTTTAACAGTTTACACTTTTTTCCCACGAAGCAAGTCCCAATTACGGTCAGGCAGGTGCTGCTGCACAACTTGTTTTTCAAAACAGGAGCACTCAAAAAATAAACGGGCATTTTCAATCAGAAGGCTACATTAATTACACTTGCTACATTCTCCACTGGCAGACCGAAGCCCCACAAATAATAGAAATTAAAAAAAAAAATGTATATAATTAAGAAGACAATGTTTTAGGTGAACCCTAAGGTTTGCAGAAGCTAAAAAAAAAAGCGATGGCCAACCTCCCGCGCCTGACGCCACCAAACGCCAGGCCACTCATCTCTCCCAGGGCGACCCGAACGTTTCGCAGGCAGTTCTGTCCCACCCCTGCCGCTCCGCCGGCTCGAAGCGGCGGGAAAGGGAAGGAAAGGGAAGGAAAAGGAAGGCAAGGTACGGCAATACCCAACACCGGCAAGGCTCCGGCTCCAGCCCGAGCCCCGAGCCCCGCTCCCCACGGCGAGGCGAAACCGAAACCTCGGCCCGGCCCCCGACCCGCCTCGGCGCTGAGGGCAGCCCTCACTGCCCGCCCCGCGCATGCGCGCCCGGGCACCGCCCCCGCGGGGCCGGCGGCCAATGGGGCCCGCCGGCGCTCAGCCAATCGCGGGGCGGCGTGGTGCGGCGGCCGGCGGCGGGCTGCGCGGCGGCAGGCGGGGGGGGGCGGCCGGCCGCCCCCTCAGTCAGTCGCGGGGCGAGCGGCGGCGCCCGGGCCATGCACTCCCTCACCCAGGAGATCCGTAGCTTCTCCAGGGCTAACCTGCGGAAGCAGCGCACCCGCGTAACGACGCTGACCGGCAAGAGGATCATCGAGACGTGGCGCGGCGCCTGCCTGCAGGTGGAGGAGGAGGCGGAGGCGGCGCCCGGCGGCGGCTACGTGCAGGACCTCAGCGCCGACCTCCAGGTCGGCGTCGTGAAGCCCTGGTTGCTGCTGGGTGAGTGGGGACGGGGGGCGGCGGAGCGCCGCGTCCCGCCTGGCCGGGACGCCCTCGGTGCCGCCCGAGGGGCCGCGGTTCGGCTGGCGAAGCGAGGGGGGGGCTGGGGGGGGCCGGGGCTGCCTGCCGGGAGCGGGGTTAGCCCGGCAACCCGCTCGCTTTCTCTTCAGGGTCGCAGGATGCTGCTCACGACCTGGAGACGATGAAAAAATACAAGGTAACGTCACACGGAAGTATAAGTGCCCCTTGTGTAGCGCTTGTTAGCGGATTTCACTCAGAAGGCCTAAATTACTCTAAAATGACGTGAAGGAAAGTCGTGCCGTATTTGCCGTTTAAAAGGCCGCTCCATTTGCAGGTGGATGGATGCCTGGGAGCTTCACGTGAAGCTGAAATATTTTGCTGCAAGACTAATGGTTGTTCAGAGCTGCTTTTCTGGAACAGATTCTTGGACTGCCACATGCATTTTCTGTTCCAGACACGAAGCAGCATCAGGCCTCCTTGCCTTATGGGGATCGATGAAACAACAGCAACACCCCCCCCCCCAAAAGCAGCAGCTCTAAGTCTGCTCCAAACTTTGGTCTTTTTACTCTTCTCTGTTACAGTAATGGGGTGATAAGGCCTTTTGACAGTGGTGCTTCTGCAGGACAGGGAGTGCACCAGTCTGGCATCTGGTGCCATCTAAATGTCACTTCACTGTACATTAAAATAACCCACAACCTGGCCGTTCCCTGAACAGAGCAAAGATGGCAGGAGGCCAGGTCTGGCCTCACCTGCGAAGTGCAGGTATAGTTTACTCTGAAATCCTTCTGCTCCAGTAAAATGGTACTGGTAACTCACCAGAAGGAACATTAAGCTGATGGGTTAGGGCAGGCTTGAAATTTGGGGGACTGTTGGGTCATCTGTGCTCTCATTCCTATTGCTTTCTCTGTTATTTCCCACCTGTGTACTGACAACTCCCTTTTCTGTTGAAAATCCTCACGTTAGTCTGTGTTTGGTTGAACACAGATCTCGGTGTTTCCTCTTAAAAAAAACAGGAAGAAAATCGAATTTTATCGCAATATATTTTAACATGGCAGTAAAACTTTGCTTAGAGAAAAGCACATCATAGACAGAGTATGTATATAAAACTAAACAATGCAGTTGTGTGAGTTACAGTCTGTATATGCCTAAAGAATAATCCACCTTTACTGCTGCTAATTTTGCTTGCTGTCTTCAGAACATGCCTTTTTCCTTTTTTTTTTTTTTTTTTTTTCCTTTCACTTAGGTTACTCATGTTCTAAATGTGGCATATGGAGTCCAAAATGCCTTCCTCGATGACTTTATATACAAGACCATTTCTATTCTGGATCTCCCAGAAACTGATATTATCTCCTATTTCCCAGAATGTTTTGAATTTATTGAGAAAGCCAAGATCCAGGTACAGTATATCAATAATTAATGCTACTAGTTATCCTGTTAGATTATTTATTACCCTGTTTAAAATCTAAAGCAGCATCTTTTGTCAAAAGAAAGTTTGGTACCAAATGAATAGTTTTGCTATTGCTTTCTTAAATTTTAAATGGAGAACCTAGGCAATTTCTAAGCGTTCCTGGAGACATGGCAACGCTGTTAATCCCAATTCACCCCAGTATTGCTTTTTTAGAATGACCGTCTTTGGATGTTTTAGAGAAATGCTTCTTTAATGCAGTTGGAGCAGTGGTTGATTTCACATAAAGAAATCCTATCATAAGTCCAAGTAACTACATCTGATAGAGGGAACTTTCTTTTACTTTCTATAATTTATCCATCAGGAATGTTGCTTTGGATTAGCAGAAAGCCTAACAGGGCTTTTAGAAATTTTGTCAGCAGCCATCCACCATCCTGGAGCTTTTCCTTGATCATCCATTGAAGATGTGGCACATTGAGCTGTGAATCCACATACAGTTACGTACCGAGACTGTCAGAGAATTTGTTAATAGTCTTGGAGCCAACTAGTGATTTAACTGCTAACAAAATTCTGAAGAAGACATGATATAGGAAGTAGGGTGATGGGACTCCTTCTGGGGTTGCTTGTCAGACTTGTCTGTAACAAGACCATCCCTGACTCCCGTTTGTTAAGTTCAGGCTCACTGTGTGATTCATGACAGCCATTGCTTTGGTATCAAAACGGTGACTTGACAACTCAACCTTATTGCACGTTATCCCACCATATCTACCATATTCATTATTTAGGTAGATTGGGATAAAAGAAGATAATCTTGCCCCAGCTTTCTTTGCGTCACACAATGTTCTTTCCTTCTCTCATTTATCATTTATGAACTATGTGATACGCATTGTCACTTAATGACCTTTTCAAGGTTTCTAGTTACCGTTTCCACTTCATTTCTAAATGAGACTTGCCATTCATAACTGCATAGTGTTGCTTTCTGCCTTTGGTGTTTATGTTCCAGTTACTATTTTGGAAGCTAAGGAGTCTTCCTGAAGACTTCTACAGCAATATTGATAGTTTTCTAATGGGAGAGTTGGGGGAAAGAGCAGGTAATTGATGGAGTAGTCATTTTCCAGGATCAGTTCACAAAGCATGTGATAGTAGTATGGGGAGACAGATCTCTGGATAGTTTTATTCACTTTGCTTTATCAAAATAGTGTTAAAAGAGCTTATGATAAATTTTATCATGAAGTGATTTTCTGTTTAGTCACAAAGAGATACTACTGCTTCATCTCCTAACATGGGGGAGGGAGAGACGCTTACTGGTGAGAGAGCATGATGTATGAGAAATTATTACTGACGTGTGGTTAACTTGATGAAGGAATATGAGAGCACTTGAATTTGAGAATGCGAGTGAAGCCTGCACTGTTCAGCAAGCTACTGCCAGCTGGTACTTGTAACGGGGTTGACTTTTCTAAAACTGTAACTGCTCAAGTCTGTAGACATCATGGTACAAATTCTGATACTGATCAGAGCTCACCTTTTCTTCTAGGCTCCAAATTGGCAGGCAGGTTTTCCATGACATGTTAGGTGACCCATATCAGATCATAGTGCTATGAATGAGGGATATTTTTTTTTATCTTTCTGTTTAATATCTAATTACAAAACCTCTAAAATCTTGTCTTTCCAGGGAGGCAAGCTTAGCTTATTCATGAACATCTCTCCTTATTGCTCCTGCTGTCCCTCCTAAAGAAAAAGCCCTGGCACCACTGCAAAGTAAAGTGGATCCCTAAGGAACTACATTAACCTATAGCTCTTCACCAAAAGCTTTAGGCTTCTTTTTAATTTCTTGCTGTGGTGAAGCTTTTTGACCACTGTGTATAACCACTGTATAATCACTTTTTCTCTTGGTGGAAGGTGATTTTGCTTTTCTCTCTATATATAAATTTTAAAAGCACATCTTGGTCTTGAATCTTAAGAGGTTCTTGCAAGTCCATAGACCATTTCTGGGTAGGTGAAGGCTAGGCTAGTAGGATCAGAGCAAGGAGTTCTTGGTGAATAGAGATTAATTTCATACCTGCAATCTGTTTCTCACTTGTATTCTGTATTCATATCTAATGCAAAATTAGTTAAGAATGACATGCCAAATTCATCTTTGTATAAAGAAACAATGGAGTTTAGCAAGGAAAGATGAATGTTCTCAGTATTAAATTTGATTCAATGTTATTGCCCATGCTCAGTAGTTTTCAGGTCTGTTCTAGGGATATCTCTATATAATTTTTGGCAAAGTACAACAGAACAGGCATTATAAAAAAAAAAAAAAAAGTGAAAGAGGAAAATAAAGCATGACCTACACAAGGAGGGGGGGGAAAAAAAAAAAAAAGGATCACCTTCAATGTTTATTTTTTACCCTCAGTGCCACTGCTAGATATTGATCGCAATTATGGTATGTTATGTCTGAAATAACTCCCATTAAGTCAGTAGTAAAAACTACTACAGATCTACAGCGGATAAGCTTCAGCAATTGCTTCATTAACAGTGGCATAAATTTAATTTTTAATGTCATAATTTAATGTAATTATTATAAAAGAAACAGTGGATTTACAGGTCACCACTGGCACTTCCTCAAGTAGTCGCAATAAATGTACAAGTCTGCTTTGTGCTCTGCTGTAGTCCTGTGGTCAGGAAGCGCGCCCCTGTGAATGTGACAAAGGGAATGAAGATTACGATTTGCAGCAGACAGTGCAAAGGGGGTGTGATTTCTTGCACAAAAAAAGGGTGGTGTTGTGATTCATCGTGCTAGGATGCAGGATCTTAGATTCAGTTCCTAGCTCTGCCATGAACTTGTTGTGTTACCTCGAGCAAGTCATTCTTCTAGTCTCAATTTGGCATCTCTTCAACAAGGATAATAACACTCAATTTCACACCTCTTTGTCAATTATTTAAAGTGGACGATTTTTGGAGCGGGAACCATTTTCCGCTCCATGTGTTTATTAATATACCAGATCATTGCAACTCCCAGGTCTGTAACCTAAGTCACAAAGTTCCTGAAAAAGAACCCTGTTGGTTACAAGGTCTTTTTTTTAATGTGGATAAAATGTCCATTGAGTAATTTGTGCCTGTTAAGGGCAAACAGAGCAGACTGTCTCTATCTAGAATATGTTTGTTTAGCCTCAAATATCTGAGCACACTCTGTGGTGTTTCAGTATCTTTATTCGGAATATGGAGATGCTAAGGTCTTTTTTTTGTGAAAGTGGCATTTGGCAGACAGTTTGGACCAAGCCTTTCCCAGGTCAGAGTCTGACATACAAACACGACAACATAACAAAACCTGGGTGTTGCAAACATTGCCTAAGCCACACTGGATTGTCTGGTTGTCTCTGTGTTAACACATGCCGTGAGTTCGTAATGGAACTTGCAGTGTATTTTTCAAGAGTCATCTGGGGGTCTCAAAGGTTGTGTGGGAAATGTTTAAGTAGGATATTCATTTTATAGGTAATACAGGATAAGCCTGAATTTAACCACCAGGACAAACATGGGTGAATCTATCGGAGGTTCAGTAGTGTTGGATTTTGCACTTTACTCTCCAGTTAAGGGACCTTAGTTGTACCAGCTATACCAGCCGCTACAGCTGTACCAGCGGTGTGATGGGGAGGTAGAGATTTGTTGCAAATCACACGATATCTTTTCTGATTTTTCTGTTCCTATGCATGATCCTGCTTACCCAGAATCTTCACTGAAGAACTCCAGAGTACGCAAGAAGCGTGCGACTGAAACCACAAGATGTTCTAAAATCTGCCTCTGTGCCTAGCTGTTTGCTGCCTTGCTATGTTTTTAACCTGGTAACAAGACACAGTCAAGTTCCTTTCTATATTGCAAATAAGATCTATTTTTAAATTGGCACCCACTTAGATCGGATATCTTAGTATCCTAAACATCAGTGATTTGGTTTTCACGTGAGGGGACTGCTGCAAGGCTTTGGGGAAACGGACAGAGGAATTGTTCAAAGGTATGAATTAGGTTTGAAGTATTTGATAAAGTGGCTTTGGTTAGAAAAATGTTTAATTTGGGGCTTAGATATCTGTGTTTGGAGTTACTTATATGTGTAAATATTTGCTGTGAGCTCAGCAAGGAGCTTTCAATAAGTCTTAATAGATTTTTATATAAAGGTTCTAAGACTTGTTGCTATCTACTTAATGAATATCACAACTTATGTTTCATTTGTTTCTTGAAGGATGGTGTGATACTGGTCCACTGTAATGCAGGAGTCTCCCGTGCAGCGGCAGTAGTCATTGGTTTTCTAATGAATTCAGAAAGACTGAGTTTTGCTAGAGCCTTTTCCTTGGTGAAAAATGCAAGGCCTGTGGCTTGTCCAAATCCTGGCTTCATGGAGCAGCTTCACAAGTATCAAGAACAGAATATAAAGGCAAATGGAAGCATAAATGATCACGACTGATCAAAAGGGAGAAGCGAAACAATCCATTTCGAGTATACCGTAACAGATGTTGGATGCACCCTAACCTGTAATTTTGCAGTCTCCTTTCACATGTGCATTTTGAAGTCTTTTTTTATTTTTTCTTATCGTTGACTTGATCCCCTCTTTTTTCAGCACGTAGTCTAACGGCCAAATGGTGTTCCACTGACTTTGTAGATGATTTTGAACAAGAACAAATTCTTCCTAGAGTGCTAATAGGTAGATAAGGTTCAATTTCCCTTGTAGTGTTAGAAAAAAACAGAATGATGGTTTTTTATTGAACCATAAGGAAAAGCAGGCAATAGAGAAATAAAATAACTGAGATAAGTTGCCCTGTTTACTTTAGTACTAAGCGAAATCTATGCTTTCTAGTTGGTTGTAAAGTCTAGATAATAAAATGTTCATATAATAAGGTACCTTGATACTGAATTTTAAATGTGTATTAGAACTAGAGAGGATTTTATTGAATTTTGTGGGCTAGCCAGCCATTAAATATTTTTGGAAATCAAAACAGATGGTCTTATGAGGATGTTCAAAATGTGTTAGGATGCTTTAATGCTTCACATCTTTCTAGTATTTCTCATCAGGCAGTGATATTAAATGCACTAGCGTGATGTTTCCAAAGTGCTGGAACCAGGCTATCAGGTTTTTTTTTATTAGATGATTTCGTTGGAGATACGAAAAATGTTTATAACAACCTATCTCTGACTCGTTGCTATTGCCTTTTCTTTGCATTCAGACCTCATCTGCTGTCCCCTCACTCCATTCCACATCACGTACAAAGAAGAGACACCATACGATAGGTAACTTTGACCCTCCTGACAGCTCTTGGGCTGGAATTACTGTCTTAAGGTGGCGTGTTTAAACAAACAACAACAAAAAAAGAAATTGTGAAAGATTTTAATAGTATTTTTTGGTGGCCTTCGTGCCGGTTCTAAATGGTTTGATATATTAATATCCAATAAAATAAAAATAACACTGTGTTTGGATAAATTTTGTGCTGAAGTGATTTGAAAGGTTTGGTTTCAAGAACCGACACAGTATTCTCTCCTCATACCGCTAGTTTGAACTGTAGTATGTCAGTGCCGATTAAACTACACTGTGTCTTGTTCTCAGTATTTTTTACTGGTGCCAACACAGGGCGTAGGTAACCCCCCGCCAACCCCAACTCCCACATAGCACCTGATCGCTATTCTGTGGTCATAATTTCCCCGTTCCCAGGAAGGACACTGGGCACTGCATTTCCCAGTTGGGATGGGGATGGTTCTGTGCGTGCTGTCGGCCCTGGAAATGACGGACAGTCTGTTCCCCCCGGGCGGTGAGTAAGATTTCCCGCTGGCCCTCAGTGACGGGTTTATGAGCGCACAGTCCGCAGAAAGAATCCAGAACGAGCGACACCCGGCCCTCGCTCGCAGAGCCGGGGCGGGCGGCGAGGGTTTGTCGGGGGTCCCTGGGCGGGGACGCCGGACCCGCTCCCCTCACTCCCCTCAGGGGCCGCTCATAAGATGGCAGGAGGGCGGGGCGGAAGTGACGGCGGTAGGAAGTTCCGTCCCGTTTGAAAGCGCCCGGCGGAGCTCCCCCGCCTGCCTTTTCCCGCCGCCCAGGGCTGAGGTGGCCGCTTTCGGCATGGACCTGCCGCCCGCAGGTGAGCCGGCCCCTGGGGCCGCTTCCTGCCCGCGCCTCGCCCCGCTCTCGCGGCGTTCCTGCGCGGCTGTCGGGCGCGCGCGCGGGGCCGTTGGGCGGCGCGAGGCGCCTGAGGGGGACGTTGCTTCGCTTACCCCTGGGGAGCAGCCCGCGCTCCGCCGGCCCGCTGAGGAGGGGCGGGGGGCGTGTGGGTCGGGGGCTAATATCCCGCTCTCGGCGCGGGGGGACGCGCTGGGGGGAGTCCGGAGGCCGCCGGGCTGAGGTGGGTGAGGGTGGGGGGACCGCGTGAGGGTGGGTGTCTTCCTCTGGGGGAGATCCGGAGTGGGGCGTGGGGTGACACCGAGCGGCCGGTGCTCCGTCAGGTAAGGGGCCGCACCTGAAGCTGCCCGGGACGCCTGGAGAGCTCGGGGCGTGTGGCGAGGCCCGGCTGTGGCGGCGGGGGAACCGCTCTGACGGAGCGTGTGCGAGCCGGCCGGCCGGGGGAGGAGAGGCTGGCCCCGGCCTGGTGGCTTTTACACAAGAAGCACCTTTAAAACAATCTAAAAGCTGTAACTGCTCTCAAAACTGAAAATCCAGCCGTAATCCAAGTAGTATATTTTAAGAACAGAGTTTTAGAGTGGCAGTTCTCATAGTTGCAAAAAACGCAATACTGTGAAGAAAATACTGTGAGGAACTTTGCTTACCTGGGAAACAAATGATTAGAACCATCTTAGTCACTTAGTGCGTTGTTTTATGTTTCTCGAATAGAATCATTGTTTAAGCAACCGAAAAGGCTAGATCATTTGGCTTCTTCCGTGCTTTTAAACTTTGTTTTCATTAATGCAGGAGCGGAGCCGATGACCCTTGGTTCCCCGACATCTCCAAAACCAGGAGCTAGTGCTCAGTTTCTTCCTGGTTTCTTGATGGGCGACTTACCTGCACCAGTGACTCCCCAACCTCGTGCTTTAAGTGGCCCTTCAGTAGGTGTAATGGAAACGAGGTCTCCTCTACTTGCAGGTCAGAATTCGTTAAATGCTGAAAAATTGTCCTGAAAGTAAAAATTTGGATTGTCTTATTGTTCTATATGACTGTTTCAGACTTGAATTCTTGTAGTTTAATAACTTGCTATAAATGAACTCAGCTCATTGGATAAACAATGAACTCGTGTTTTGAGTAGAGTGTGGCTAAATTCTTCAGAATAACCTTAAGTTTAATATATGTTTTAAACATGGCAGTTTGGGTACCAGGGAAGGTAGTATGAACCTTTCCTAATATAAAATCAGTTTATAAGGCTCCTTACAAGTCAGTTTCACATACAGCCAACAATGTCTTCTCTTTGTTTAAAATAGAGATGTCTGCTGGCAGGCTAAATGCAGCTCGTACAAGTTGCTGATTTCATTTCAGTTAATTCCAAAAAGTCGTTTACAGATTGTCAGAATTCTAGAAACTGGATGGAGAAAAACTAGAAAATACGTCTTAATTAATATCTTGATATCTGCTGTAATTGGGCTGGAGTAGTGACTTTTGCCAGCTGTAGATGCTCATCTCTTTTCAGCTCCTTAATTGATCTGATTAGAACAAGTCCTTACCCATGTTCCTAAGATGGTGGTATTATATGTCAGTTTTTCCCTGAGAGGCATGAGTGATTAACAGCTTCACTGATTTATTTCATGTTATGACTGATCTTGGCTTTTTTATTAAATCATTTGGCGTGATCTAAATATCTGATGGTGTTAGTGCGTTAGTAATTTTGAAGGAGCAATTGAACATTGAAGTACTGCAAGATAATTTCAGATACTCTTTTCTTTCAATTCCAAACAGAATTGGATTTGATGGTCCTTATGAGTCCCTTCCAACTTGAGATAATCTATGATTGGTGGTCTCTTGGTTTTTTGCTCTTGTCTGCTCCCCTCCACTCCCAAGCCTCTTAGGAAGATATTTATGAAATTGAAAATGGTCGTGTGAATTTCACCTAATTGGTTTTAAAAGGGTTTATTACAGCCTCAGAGTATCAATTCTAGAAAAGGGGGAAATAGTAAGATACTAACACAGGCTTCCCAAAATGAGTGATTAATTATATCACTTAAACTGAAAACCTTGATGGGAGAGTGTTTTCTAAAATACACTGTAACAGTTCTTGGATGTGTTAAACAGTTCAGAGAGGAGTCTTGAAGCTCAGAATTTAGGATTGAGAACTACTTTGGACAAGCTTAACTTCCAGATGTTTTGTGAGTGAAAACTATGAAGTCAAACTACTTTGTTTTTTTCCTGGAGTAAACCCACACAAAGTGTTTAGAGATTTGTCAAGATCTTTCCCTAGGTTTAAATCTCTGTTATACTGGAAGTCCCAAAGTTTACAAAATGAGAGAGCAGTTGGTTTAACTTCATCCTGTCTAAATGTAAGCTAGTCCCTGCTTTCAAGAGCTTATGTTTTTACTTAATAAGAAATTACATGGGAAGGAAAGGCATTTGGACAGGGAGCATGTGACAGCATGTGCAATGTTTGTGTGCATTTTGGTATGGTTCTTTAGCATGTAGAATGTCTCAAGTCTTAATAACATTGCTATTGTGTTTCTGCTACGGGGAAGTTGGTCTCTGAAACAATTTAAATGCACTACTAATCTGCCTTAAAATAGGAAGATGCAGATATGTTCTTTATGAAAATAACAAGTACACATAAGTAGGGAATATACTGGTTTAATAAGAGATCTGAAAGTGTTAGGTGATACTTGTGTAAGGAGGCAATTTCTAACACATGATGTTCTTCTGTAGAACATTCAAACCTGAACAGTTTAGTAGGCCTGGTGAACCCCCAGTGAAACAACTAACAGGCTTTTGGGGCTGAATTTACTCTTGACATTTTAAGAATGAGTAGCACTGGAGTAAAATTAGAGGTTTTCTCACGCTCTTCATTTGTTCCTTTTAATTGCAGGAGGATCTCCCCCACAACCAGTAGTCCCTACACATAAAGATAAAGGTGGTGCTCCACCAGTTAGAAGCATATATGATGAATTATCTAGTCCTGGACTTGGATCAACACCTCTAACCTCAAGAAGACCAGTAAGTGGCTTGGGCACTGGCCTGTTCTTAGCACAAGATGGGAGGTAGCTTACTGCCTCAGTGAATTCTTATTTATAACTTATTTGTATACACTACTGTAGCAAAATGACTGACGGCTCTTTAGATCATGCTGTTTCGTATTCTGGCTGTTTGCAGTGCCTGTTCTTGTGTGGCCTAAATGAGAACTTCACTCGTGGGCTATCTCCCATTGTTACTGATTTTTGATACTGTAGAGAATGAAAAATGCAAATCATACCTCTGCTAGGCTTTGTACATGACAAATACAGGCTTGTTAAAGCTTTTCACCTTCTTGCAAGTTTGTTGGGCTGCTGATTGCTAGAAGGGTCAATATATGTGCGATCTTTTCTTTTAGTTGGTGATAGAGGCGCTTAGTGAAATAGAAGGAATTTTGTGCTGAGTCAAATAACCAAAATTTGAGTAGGGTGGTGGGGTTAATTTTGAAAGAATAACAGTAACATTTCTAGAAGGTCATTCTAACAGTAAGCTCTGCTACTTGCCTTGACTGAGCAGTCAAGCGTTGGGTAGGTTCATTTTCAGTGAACTTGATTGTTCTGATGCAAGCAGAAGGCCTTTCACTGAATGAGCAGTCTTTTTATTGACTGTTGCCTTCTGAAACTTCAAGTTCTCTGTGAAGGACAGAATCCAATACTGTTTTAGAGGACTGGATATTAAAAAAAAAATAGAGAGCGAGCAGCTGTCAGAACACATGTTGCTAGATACGTATGTGTTCCAGACTGATCTTGTATCTAAGAAATACTATGATTTTGGCTAAAAATAGACTAAAATTGTTTTGGATATTGTAATCCTTCTTTGTTAAAAAGGAAATAACTACTAGCAACTAAAACTTGAAGCGTACTTGCTTTTAGTGTAGTTGCACTTAGTAGTTGAGAGGGCAGGCAATTCTAGTGATGAGGAATACAAGTGGGGATTATGCTCCCATGACTTCTAAGCCCTTTAGTTAAAATCAGATGGTGGTAATTTATGATACTGCATACTTTACATCAGGATGCATGTGAATTTGTGAATTACTATCTACAGCAATAGCGAAATACCTATTTTGAAAAACTTAAGCCATAAGGTTTCTGAGTATTGATACCTAAAGTTACTTGGTTTCACAAAGCATGTGTGATTGGTGTTAGGTAATGGATTTTTCAGTTCCTGTTACCTAAAGCTCACCTGAAGACTAAATAAGTTTTATTCTTGTATACAGGTAACTCCTTCTTGTTAGATGATAAAATATTGTAGATATTGGTGATTGGTGTTAGGTAATGGATTTTTCAGTTCCTGTTACCTAAAGCTCACCTGAAGACTAAATAAGTTTTATTCTTGTATACAGGTAACTCCTTCTTGTTAGATGATAAAATATTGTAGATAGACCGTGAATCCTGTTGCTTGTAGTGCTTCCATTCTGTAGTATGCTCTACACTCCCATACTATCTCCGATACTGGCATTTAAGCCTCTGATCAGGAAAGTTAGATGCTTTCTATTCTAAGGCTTAGTCATCAGCTGGAAATTCCAGAATGTACTAGTTGAGTCTTACTGGATGTCCAAGGTGTCTGCTGTGTGCTAGAACGTAAAAACTTGTCAGATAACTTTTCATTAATAACTTCTAATAATTTTGTATTAAATATACATGTCTGTTCTTACTTTTAAAAGTTAGGAGTAGCTTAAGGCAAACAGTAAATATTCTTGTCTGATGCTTAAGTTACCTGAAGATGATTTCTTCTGATCTGAGAAGTGTACCTTTAAGAAAGATGTGTTATTTTCTGTATTTTAATGCAGGGTAGCTTTTCTCTAACACAGAGTCCATTGGTTGGAACTATGCCATCAACTCCTGGAACAGGTAGGTGTCACGTCAAAGTTATATAATCTACTTTCTTGCTGCTTTCATTAGTATGCAAAAATCCTCACTGTTCAAGCTACATCGACTCCTTGCTGAATTGTGAAGGAGTTGCATCTTTATTTACTGGATTTTCAAAAGGTGTGTGAATAGGAAATATTTGCCACGCTGAGACTGACTGAATTTCCATCAACTTAGTCCTTATTGAAAATTTGTTGTGTAACTGAGCACAAGGTTGGTTGTACTTGAGTGAAGCAGCCGAGATTGATGGGTCACCTTCCATCTTCATAAGGTTTCCTATCTTGTGTATGGACCTGTGGCTTCCTGCTAAGCTTAATTCTGCTGTCTTGTTCCTTTTTGGCTTCTGCATTAAGCTGCTGGTGTTTAGAGGTTAAGGAGATAGTGAAGTTGCTAGTCATAAAACTTACTAGCATGCTTGCAGATGTGAAGTTTGGATTGGTTTTACTGTTTGTCTGTATCTGTAAATAATTCTCCATCAGAATCTTTCATATACAAGTTCAATGCTTGATACTGAATTTATTCTTTTATTATAGGCTCTTAAGTTTATCTGTCTTGCAAAAGTAATTTGTTAAACAATGCAATTTCAATTTAACAGCTTCAAGTATGTTCAGTCCCACAAGTATTGGACAGCCTAGGAAGACTACTCTATCTCCTGCTCAGCTAGATCCTTTTTATACTCAGGGTGATTCCCTGACTTCAGAAGATCAACTTGATGACACATGGGTAACTGTATTTGGGTAAGTTGGTTTCCAAAGTATTAGAAAAATTATGGGTGAAGTCTTTGCAACATACAGAAAGAAGTACTTGGATGTTGCTGTTGTCTGGCATCCCTACATTCTGTGGGAAATACAACTGTGGTTAAAGCCAGGAAATGCATACACTTCAGTGAAACACCTTAACTGAAGCTATGTGTTAATTTTTTCCAGTTTCAATTCTGCCATTGAGTTGTGTGGTGAAGTAAAAATGCCTAGAAGATAATATTCCTCAAGTCACTGTTTCTAAAATGGCATTAACACACTGGTCTGTTTTGGATTTCTAAAAACCCTTCATAGGGTTATATTTTAGCACCAGAATTCTTAAACTAATTATTTTTTGAGTGTTTTTTTTATGTCTTTCAGATTTCCTCAAGCATCAGCTTCATATATTCTTCTACAGTTTGCTCAGTATGGAAATATATTAAAGCATGTGGTATGTCTTAGTTTAAGACTTATTTCTGAAAGCATTCTGGCTCATTCTTTAAAAGGCTAAATTTCACAATTTTCCCTTAATCTCATACAGATGTCCAACACAGGAAACTGGATGCATATTCGATATCAGTCTAAGCTTCAAGCACGGAAAGCCTTAAGTAAAGATGGAAGAATTTTTGGTGAATCTATCATGATTGGTGTCAAGCCGTGTATAGATAAAGTAAGTTAATAGTTACTTTTACTTAAATATAAGGCACGCTGCTTTTGAGTTTTCTCTTTATTTTCCCTGACCTCTTAATTTTTTTCTTTTTGAATTGCAAAGCACTGGTGGTTCAGTTGTATAGGTATAGTCTGTTTACATGATATTTTTTTTTGTGTTTGGCAAATTTTCCTGCGGAGATGAATTATGGGAAATCTCTGTGGTCCTTGGAAGTTACAATGCACAGAGTTATATTGCTGTACAAGTTATGAAGTGAAACCGTAGCGTTTAGAGGCAATGAGGATAAGTTTCCCAGACTGGAATTTGTGGCTTTTAAGGGCTGCAAGATGTGTGACGGCAGGTTAAGACTGTTACTGCTTCTAATGGTTCCTCTTTTTTTATGTAAACATTTATCTGGTTCTGGCTTTTCAGTTTATCTCAGTACGTCAGACTGAAAACTGGTTAGCAAGACAGTCCTGACCCTATTCTCCCAGCTGCCCCCAGAAAAACATGTTCCTTTCTTGTAAGTAGTGGTTGTGTTAGGCATGGCTGTGTATTGGTCTAATTTTATCATGAGCTATTAGTTTCTAGGCATTGGATGCTGGACATTAGCTTCAGCAAGGGACAGTCATTCTTCTATAGTTCAGAGATGATTTTTCTGGTCTCCCCTAAGGATAAGTGATGCTAAAGAGCAGTGTAAGCTTCCAAATGTAAACCATTGTGAGAAGGCAGTCGTAGAAATTGAGCTTGCAATTACTTGTGTTTTTATCAGTTTGAAAAGTGTCTTATCGTGATTAAAATTCAGAAGAAAATGTACTTCAGTACCCCTTTCCTCTGAGGGCTTATGATGGTAGGGCTCCAGTCTCATTTATTGTTTTGGTGTTGAGTTTGTATCAGTGACTGAATTGCCTATAAGCTGAAACTTGAAGTAATGATGTAAGACTTTTAATTGACAGGCATCTGATTTCTGTTGCTTATGAATTCTCATTATGTCTTTTGTGGGTGGTGTCCACTTTCAATAAAAAACCCATAATCATTAACCTGTATTTTTGGAGGCAAGAGAGATTTCTGGAGACTAATCCATTGAGGGTTTGATATTAGCTCTTCCTTGCAATTGAAAACTAGATATGATGGATTTGACATCAGTGCTTAGGATTCTGATTTAAAAGTAGCAATTAGTTCCATGGGTTCCCCTTGTGCTGAGCAGAGTCAGCTGCCGCCCACACTAGACACCAATCCTGTCCTGTAGTTTGGATAGCTGTTCCCTGCCAGATGTCCCCTGTAATTTCTGCTGTCTTTAGGCTGGTTGAATGCTGCGCTTCACTGACTCTAAATGCAGCAAATTGGGTCTCACCGGGCTGCTTGTCGTTTCTCATCTTGTTTTCTCTGGGTTATTGTGGAACTTGTGCTTCCTATCAAGTCACTTGCAGTCTCTTCCATTCTGCATGCATTCATTTCTATACATAAGCTTACATAATGGAGCATTCTGACTCCTTTTCTAGCATTTGCTAAGGGGAGTGAGTGAAACGCCTTGGCAAGTTGAATCTGAGTAAAAAGCTGTAAGTTGGTAAAGGCTTGGAGACTGTCCTGTGTGGGTCAGCTAAAATATTTTAGAAGTATTTAGAAAGAGGGTTTTATGCTACTTAGTTCCACTGGGCCTGAAAAAAGTTGCTACTTGAAGGTTGTTGCAAGTCTTTCAGTTTATTTTCTCGATACTGTTTTAAACTTGGCTGACATTTAGTACATACTGTGAACAGATTGCCAGCTTCCACTGCTTCGCAGTGGCATAACCCAACATATAAATGGTAGCAGCGAGGAAGATGCTTGGTGGTGGTGTGTGCTTGGGTGCTCTGTACTGATAGGCAGTTCGTTCTTGGGCTTTACTTACTTTGAGATGTGAACTTATTTTATCAAATCTAGATAATAGATAATACTTGATAGTAAAGGTTGAAATAATGCTTTTTAATATTTGTTTATATTAAACCTCTTTTTAAGAGTGTGATGGAAAACTTTGAAAGAAGTTCTGCATCTTCAATGTCTTCAGTTTTCACTTCACCTACAAAATCTGTTGGCACACCAGTGCAACCTGCAAATAATACTGCAAGAATTTCTACAATGAGACCTCTTGCAACAGCATATAAAGCTTCCACTAGTGACTATCAGGTATTTTAAGGAAAAAAGAAGCATGTGTTTCTTTGTGCTATCTCCCCTAACACACATTAACTTCAATGGTGACCTTAGCCTTTATTTTCTCCTGTAATTTCTTTAAAGATGTGGTTTAAGTATAAAGTTGAGTCTGTTCAGACTCTAAAATAATAATAATTAAAAAAATAGACTTGTCAGTTTTCCAGAAGTTAAGGGCTTGTTTTGAAAATCTTTCAAACATATTTTTTCAAAATATAATAGTACTTAGGAAAAGAAAGTAAAAAAACCTGGTTAGTATAAAAACCATCAACTATATGTTGACTGATTTTTATTTTCTCTCTTCTTTCCCCTTGCCTTCTAGGTGGTTTCTGACAGACAAACTCCTAGGAAAGATGAAAGTATTGTATCTAAAGCAATGGAATATGTGTTCGGCTGGTAATATAGAAGAGGAAGTAACTCACTAAGTGGTCAGGGTTTGAAATATGCTACTGGCATCAGTGGTTAGTTGTATAACTACTGGTGGCAGTATTTTAACTTACATCTCACCTGTTATGCCTTCAGTTAATTCAGCACACATGTAGCTTGCACTTTAAATGATGGCAATGTACACACAGTTTTAAAAACTGAGGAAGCATAAATATAAGTGCTTTTTTCCCATTTGTGCTCTGATTGCATGATTGTAGAAAAAAATATCAGCACTGACTTTTCCTCTGTAATTACTTTCTGTGAATTACTTCCCAGTATGTTGGAGATGTTTAAAATGGCAGCTTCATTTACTGATGCCTTCAATTTTACTGTGTTGTTTTTTTTTTTTTTTTTTTTGTCTGGAAAGATGATGGGCTACTTGCAGGAAAAACACTATGCACAGCTGGCTCCCAGGGACAGGGACTGCTCTTAGTATATGTGACTTCAATTTTTTTATTAGGTTTCATTGCTGTTTTATAATTCTCTGACATTGTTCTAAATGTTATAGGAACATTTTAACTCTTTGTTTTATTAATAAAGCAAAATAAAGTTAAGTTTTTCTTAGGTTGGTTTTTAAACAAGTATGGGGAAAAACTATGTGCAGTACTCTTAACTGTTAAGGATGATGCTGCTTACTGTTTAGTTAAGTGTTATCAGCAGAGCAAATGCTGCTGATTTTTTTCTGAAGTAGTAATACCCAGTGTTAAAACTAGCTAATGTTTAAATGTCATCTCCATGGGTACTTTATGGCAGTGTGTGCTTAACATGTAACAAACTGTAGCATTTTAAGCTATAAAATGTTGAGCTGAAATAGTGGAATAGAAAAATGCAATGTGTCGGTGACCAGAGCTGCTTTCATTTTAAGTCTCTTCTAAGAAGTTTTCTCTAAGGTATTGGCTGAATGATGATTTAAAAAAAAAAAAAAAAAATTGAACTTCCCCCAACCTTGAAGCTTTCTTTTGGAGGTGAGCCTCTCAAGTAATCATGTGTGTCATGTAAGTTCATAGTCTTTGAGGTAAAGGTCTCTTTCACCAGGGAAGAGAGCAATTTTTTTCTCCAATACTTGGGAAATTACATGCAACTATTCCTTTTTTTGACTTTGTGGATATGTTAGTGTGGGTCAACATCAGCGTCTTAGTTGGGGTCAACAGTGTGTTGGTCAGGTGAATGCCCAGTCATACCCATTTCCATGCTTTGCTTCATGCTGCAGTGTGGTCTCAGAAGTTCTTCAGCTGCACTTCTCTGATGAAATTAGACTGAAAGATTAGTCCAGGAGCATGCCTCATGTCCCTCAGATGCTAATGGACACCCAGTTTACAGGATTAAGCTAGAGATGGTCCTGAGGAAAAATTCCCAGAGCCCTTAATGAGAAGTTAGGTTTCTACCTCAGGGCACTTCATGCTTCATTGTTATGCTTTAGAAGTCACCTACGTGTAGGCAGATTTAGAGATTTTTGACATGTTTTAGTGTAAGTTCTGACTGATGCTTTTGGAATATTGGTTGCTACTCATCCATTTCCTTTTGATCAAAAGGAATGGCTCAAGACTAATTAATATCTGAATGTTTTTTCTCAGTGCATTGGACTTGGTGAAAAATATGATGTAGATGACTTCAGAAAGAAAATAGGTAGTTGAGATTAACTCTTGTGTTGCTAGTTGCTTTTCAAAATACACTTCTGGTGTGCTTCAGGCTTGTAATTATGTGTATAGGATTTAGTTTAATGAAGTGATGAATAAGATTGAACTGGGATTAAGTAAATTTGAAGCCAAATACATAAAGAAGGAGTTATAGACAAAGTCAGTAGTTTCCAGTGACTTATTTTACCAATAACTACCAAGTTTAGAACTGTGCTAAGTTGTGGGGGTTTTTTGTTTGTTTTTTGTTTTGTTTTCCCCAGCTGTTTACCTTAATCTCTTGTTTCTTACAGCCTTAAGAATGATTTTACTAATAGGTCATTGCAGGTTCCTGTGGAGTAAAAGCACTTGGGAGTGGTGGATGTTGTTTACTTTGCTCTGGGGGTAGTAAATAGGAGGAGAAGAACATTTAGAACATAAAAATCTGTGTAATTCTGCACAGTATCATTAAGACATTATCTTCATATGGCTTCTGGTAAAGACTGCTGGCAAGACTTAATGTGTGTTGTCTTAGTGTTGAGCATTAAACCCTGGTATCAGTGATTTGGGCTTACGAAGTATGAGAACATTAGTCCCACACTGCACAAACCACTGCATAGCTTCGTTGCAATGTGTTCTCAGTAATACTGTTATTCATTATATGAGTATACAGGGGTCATGTGTGAAAGGGCAGAGGATACTGAGAAGTACATGTGAGAAGAATTTGAAACACTTGGAGGTCTTCAAGTAAACCTTTTCAAGGCTAGCTAATGTTGCTAGGTAGCACTGCATTTAAAAATCCAATTATTCCTGTTCAGCTATTTACCTGCTGTTTTGCTATAAGGAAGGATTCTCTTCTAGCAGTAGCTAGATGTGATTTACATGAAAACCAAAGTTATGGACTTCAGTTAGTGATGTGTAATATATGCATGAAACTCAGTTCTGGTTTCAGTTGTATGGGGTTTCTTGTAAGACTGCAAATTACATTTTTTTCATTGGATTAGGGCTTTAGTTTAAAATAAAACTCGTGATTACTTATTTTCTGTTGTCTGCCTACATCACACGCATGTTACTCAGGGATCTAATTCACTTCTCTTAGTTTATAGATCTGCACAGTTTTAAATTCTAGAAGGATTTGTTGTATTGTTTCAGCGGTAATTTCAATACAGTTTTAACAGGTATTCTTTTGGTAAAGACTCTCTATGACTTGAGATGGCGTTTATTTTTGTCCTACTTTTCCCCTCCCCTCCTCAACTTAGCTCTCTAGTAGCTTTCGAAGTAAGTGATCCTTACTTGTGTAAGTCATGTACACTAACATAAAATGAAGATCAAAAGTTAGAGTACATCATGTCTGCCTTTCATTTCAAGTTGTAGGCATCTACCTCCACCATGTGGCAGTCCTTCAGAACTTTAATGACAGTTTTAACTGATATTGAATGGCATGCGGTGTGTTAATTATACTTCAGTTAGAAAGTACATAAACGGTAGCATAAGAAAATAGCAGTGTTCAAATGTCTCTTAGTTGAAGTGTTTTCATAATAAAGAAAGGACAAATATGAGTTTACTAAATGTCTTAATTAGTGAATAATTCAGACTTCTAAATATTGCTTCAATGAAATAGTTATTAAGCTTTTAAATAAAGTTTACCAGCATTTACTCATCTCTGTTTTGAGATGGATAAATTGACCACATGATATTTTAGCAGAATATACCACAATATCAGTTTTTTATGAAAATTACTGCCTTTTTTCTGGTAGTCTGAGTACATGTGTAAAAGTACAAGACTTGCATCAGTTTTCTTTAATTTGACCTTAGGTGACTAGGCCACTGATGAGTCTGGAAAAATGTGCTGCTTAAGTATGTTCAGAATTAGTAAGCTGTTCAGTTAAGTGAGTGAAAACACAATAAACTCGCTTACACACAACTTGGAATCTGGAGTTGGTTTACTGAATTTCAGACTCCAGGTAAAAAGGCTCTGGAATAAACATTTTAGACCTATTTGTGGTAATGCTTTGTTCTAATTGTTTAGATGAGTAAAAGGTGTTCTTTTGATGTGGTGTGTCTTTCAGTAAGTATTAAAGTACAAACAAAGTGTCAAGCTTCTGTTCGTGTTTACAAATTAGATCTCAGTTGTCAAAGTTGCCTTTAAAAATGAATGTATAATTAATAACTTTGTAAAGTGTTTTTGGTGTTCTCCTAAGGAGTCCTTTGACTCAAGTAGATTTCTGTATAATGCATATAAACTGTGCTTCCATCAACAAAGTCATATTTTCCACTTTTCTGCAAGTAAACCTCATGTTAAAATCATGAGCATGGCTCAGAAGCTGTGAATTCTTATGTCCTACATAATGTCATCAGATGTCTTGATTCTTCTTCGTGTTTGTACGTTTTGTAAGTGAACTTTCAGTTTAGAGAGTTTATTGCTGAGGTAAGAAGATGCAGTTAAAGTGATCCTCCAAATCTGGTCTCTGTAGATGAAGTGCTGTTTTTTGTTCGTTGTAGCCCTTTTGGGTGTCAAGTTGGAGACTCTTCTGATTAGAAACATGAAAGTACGGAATTTATCTGTGAACAGTCATTGTTTTATTTATCAATTGTTTATTGCATCAGATTTTGGTATAGTTTACTGCAGTAATCAGTTTATGAACATATCTTTCTTTGTAGGGATTAGTTGAATATTCAGTGTGAAAAGTAGAGAACTTTTCACTGATAGAAAGGAAAAAAAAAAAAATTGCGTGTGTCAGCCACCTAATGAGCATCTTTTTTATCTGCCTTTGGAGCCATGTGTGTTCTGTGAGAATCTGTCCCTTGTTGGAGAATTAAGTTCCAGAAAAAGCTGTTTTCTTTTTTAAGGATCTGGCCAACCCCCGGTGTAAAAGAAGGTAACCTTGAGTACATGAAGCAAGGGTTACCTGACAAATGGATGTCCGTGGAGATCTTGCAAGTTATAGTTCTGTAGTGTGGATTATCCAGTTACTTGTTTTGAAACTTGAAGTTAGTCCAAAACTGGCGATCAGATTAAGTGCTGTAGCTGAATACTTTAGTTGGAAACCAGGCTGGGGGAGGTTTTTTGAATGCCAGTGTGAGAACTGGTATGGTGGTTGTTTTGCCAAAACTCTTGTTTTCTCCTGGCAACTAAACATATGGCTAGCTCGAAAGAATCATGGTTGCAACACTGGCTGTCATGACATAAAGCACTGTAAAATGAACTTACTATGTTGTTTAGATATTTCAGTATATTAATAACATACATTATTAATTCAGCTAGTGTCAGTTTCCAGTGCCCTGCTCAAAAATGCTCAGCAATCCAGACTGCAACAGAAGTCAGGCCTTGCTTCCGTAAAGTCATAAAAATGTAATGAAACTACCTCTTCATTTAAAAGATAGTTCTTTTTTTTTATTTAAAAGTGTTCTTTGCTGCAAATTAACCAACTTCTCTTGCACAACATGCTTTCTCAGATGGCAAGTACTTGGACTTACTGAGCTTTCTCACTGAGTGCTCTTAACTGTCCTTTTAAAGTTAGCAAATTTGATTTGTTTACTGTGTAGAATTGTACTGATGGGTATGATCATGCAGCTAACTTCAGTGAAATTGAGCAAAGGCCTGCAATATTTTCCAAGCAAGCAATATGATAGCATGTAGTATCACATTTCAGTAGATGAAATACAGGTAAAATTGTCCATCATGGGATACTATAATGGGCTATTGATTTTTAGGTGCCACACTTTCTCTTTCTTTGTAATTGAATTCTGCTTGTGAACATATGAAAATGTTGATTTCCAGATTGAAGGTCATAAAGTCAAAATTGCACAGAGGTCAGCCTTACATACGGGCTAGAGAACAGTCTAATATTAATTACATTATTTTTTCCAGATGACTGCATTAACAATGGAGCTTGCATATATATTGAATAGTATAGGTTTTGTAGTTGCTAATGATAAACTGAAAAAGACAGTAATTGCTATTCCTATGCACTTAGATGTGCCAGCTTGCCAGTTTGTAGTAGATGTGGTGACTCTTTAGAATGAGAAGTATTGAAAAGCTTTCACTCTGGGTAAATTGCAGAAATGGGATAGGATGAATGTACATCTTGACTTAAAGGCTTAAAGCATCTTTCTAAAAATTAATGTTCGCAGGCACTTGCATAATTAAGAATTTAAAATGTAATTCATTTTGATATGGAGGCATCTAGCCTAGTAGGTACACAATGACTAACTGCAATATTGATGTTTTAGATGGAGTAGGTGATGGTAACGACTCTCTTTACATCTTCGTGGCCTCCTCTGGCCCTGCTCGAGCAGCTCCGGGTCCTTCTGCTGTTGGGGGCCCCCGAGCTGGCCCCAGCACTGCAGGGGGGTCTCCCCAGAGCGGAGCAGAGGGGGAGAATCCCCTCCCTGGCCCTGCTGCCCCCCCTGCTCTGGCTGCAGCCCAGGGCACGGGTGGGTTCTGGGCTGCGAGCGCACGGGGCTGCCTCACGGGCAGTTTTCCCCCCACCAGCCCCCCCAGTCCCTCTCCTTGGGGCTGCTCTCCAGCCACTCCTCGAGGGCCCAGCCTGGGTTTGTGCTGGGGATTGCCCCGGCCCACGGGCAGGACCTTGCCCTTGGCCTTGTTGAACTCCATGAGGTTTGCCCGGGCCCCCCTCTCCAGCCTGCCCAGGTCCCTCGGGATGCCATCCCTGCCCTCCCGCCTGTCCCCCACCACACAGCTGGGTGCCGTCGGTGAACTTGCTGAGGGTGCCCTCGATCCCACTGTCCGTGTCACCGACAAAGATGTTGAACAGCGCCGGGCCCAACACCGACCCCTGAGGAACGCCCCTCGTCACTGCTCTCCTCTTGGACATGGAGCTGTTGAACTGGGAGAAGTCAGTTCCACTGAAAGATGTGCCAACTTTATTATAGAGCTGAAAGAAAAGAGGTAATGCTAGCTGTTTTTCAGACATAAAACCACTATTTCTCTCCTAAAAAAGATGCACCAAAGCTTTACAAGTGTTTTTGCAGCAGTGTTGCTGCACCAGTATTTTAGCCGACTGAAATTTGAGCTAGCAGTGTAAATAACATCTGGCAGTCACTCTGTTATCTTCAGGTCAAATGTTACTGAATAAGAATGATGGTCCCCGTGATTTTACTTCAACTGTAAATCTAACTATTCTCCCAAGTCTTAAAATATTATATTTTATAATCTGTGTTTTTAATAATAAGAATACTTTGTCAAACTTTTGTTTTCTGAAGTCAGTGGGAATCTTAAAATTGCAGTCTCCAGCTATGTAATGACAGGACTTAAATAGTTGGTGAGTTTGACAGTGTCTTAAATGAATTGGCTATATTTTCTTAACCTTGTACGAACAAATGTACTAATGACATGAAAGAAAACTCAGTAGAAGCAGGGTAAAATTTTATGCAGCTCAAGAGTGATTAGAAGGCAGCCTCAGGATTTCAGCACTACCTCTTAATTTGTCTTAACATTCACATGAAATGTTTTTGGTTGGTTTTGTTTGTTTGTTCGCATGGTTTTTTTTGTTTGGTTTGTTTCATTTTTGCAGCAGCACCTGGGCACTGTTAGAGCTAATGGTGTAGACTTTTTATGTTCAGTATTACAAGGAGAATATAAAACTTGCCATTTTAAAAAGAAAAGAAATTATGGCTTACTGCAGCAAATTCAAGCAGCAACCTAACTGGCATATTAGGTCAGAGTGCTTGGCTAGACAGGATCGAGAGTTTTACATATATTGAGATTAAGTATGAATGTTTTTCCTACAACTAGTTGCAAGTACAAGATGATCTGTTACTAACCTGCATGCTATTATTGTGAAGGGTTGATCATGATTCCCTCTTGATCTCAATTTTCTATCCTGTCTGTTATTTTTATCCAACAGTTTTCTTCCCAATGTATTGCACGCTCAAGTTCAAAAGAAACCTTTTTGCTTTCTGTGGAATACAAAGAAATATTGTACAGTGGAAGATGTAGCCCATCATTGTGCTGCCTTTATCCCTTTCTTAAGGGTACTTCAGTGGGCGTATGAAGCCTTTTCCTTCTGTGTTGCCTCAATGTTCAGAGATTCACTGATCACATCTGTTCTTATTGTGTCTCAGGTTGACCTTGGCACAGCAGGAAAAGCCTTCCTTAAATGTAAGGAGACACCTGTAGCTGGCAATTCATATGATAAAGCAGTGTATTCTTATACACTTTAACCGCCAAGATTCTAGGCAGGGAAAAATGATCTTTACCATGTGGGTAGAAAAAGTATGGGAATAGCAAATCATATAAAACACAATAGACTAAAATCTGTAGGTTACCATAAAAGTGTATGTTTCCAGAGTTTTACTATTATGTGGAAAGGATCGGACTCTTGCAGGAGACTCTCTCTCTGGACCCCAGGGATCACCCTTCTTATTTGCTGAAAATTGTCCTCAGCAGAAGTACCCAGAATTTTCCGGTAATTTAAATGTCTCAAATTCTGCATGGATGTCTGAGACCTCCTGGAACACAGAACTATTTGTTCTGGTGCCTGTGCTCTCATACTGGTTTTAGACTCCCGTTCTTGTCATAGTGCCTTTTGTAAGCACTGCACAGACACTGGAAGGAGTAGGCACTACCCTGCAGAATTTAAAACCTGGAACTATGCAATTGATGGAAATTGGGGCCTTCATTTTGTAGATAAGGAAATTGATGAACTGGTTCCAGGATTACATGGTAGATCTGGAGCAGCAGAACACATACAGACCGGAGTCTGGTTTAGCGCTGTAATAGAAAGGTTTATTCACTTCCTGCTAATGTTGGTATGGAACTGGCAAAATCTTTTTTTTTTTGGTAAGAGAACTTAGGGTTGGGTAGCTTCTGCTAGAAAGCTGGGGTTTAAGGCTGTATTAGTGCACCTTTACTTTTGATTCATAAACTTACAGAGGTGGAAATGCCTGCTCTCTTCACCCCCTGCGTTTGTGCTTGCTCTGTATTTCATAGAATACCAGGTTGGAAGGGACCTCAAGGATCAGCTGGTCCTACCTTTCTTTGCAAAGGCATGGTCTAGACAAGATGGCCCAGCGCTTTGTCCAGCTGCATCTTAAAAGTGTCCAATGTTGGGGAAAAACAACAATTATTTGCAAACAGGAAGCAGAGTTTGTTGAGAGGGGTAGAAATAATGCCCTCATCCTGCATTTTAGTTTGTCATCATAAAATGCTATAGCACCTCTTATCAGCTAAAAAATCGAGAGCTGTACACAGGTGTCACTGCAATGCAGCTGTTGTGGAATAATAGCAAAGAGAATAGAAATAGCAAATGGGGACTGGTGTATCACAGCAATAGCAAATATTATGTACATGGAAGTTAAACAGTAGAAATCTCTCAAGAAAAGAGAACAAAGGAATCTTATACACAAAGGAGAGGGAAAAAACACTCCCGTATCTGAAGTACAGCTTCTGTAGGTGAAGGGAAAGAAAGCTTCCTTTTCTCCCTTCCAACAGAGGCCCTGTCAGAATGAGGGTTTAATACTCAAACCACCCTACAAAAGTCATATAATATCCCAATATTTACGTAAAAGATTTATTAACGTTTTTGGAAGTGTAAGTTTGGTAGGAATGTTCTGGTGGATTGAGATTTCAGCGACAGATAGAAATGATACATCATATCTTCTGTGTTTGGTTGGGTTTTTTCCCTCAGTTTTAAATAATCTGTATGAATTACTGTGTATATTTTCTTCCCAAGGATAAAGAGTATAAGCTTAAAATTAGTGTTGTGGCTGTAGGAAAGAATGTATCTTCTGTGTAGCCTGTACAAAAACAAAGTGTGTGTGTGTCTATCACAGGCTTTGTGGGGCTTGACCTCTGGAGAGGCCACCTGGGTTTGAAAGTTGGCAGAGCTGATTGCAAAAAGTAATGAGCTCATGACCCGGCATTTACAAGCAGAGCAAGAGACTGTCTCAGGTATTGATCCAAATGTGTCTAATTGGGATCTCAAAAGCGGCTGCTGCAGCTAAGATTTTTGCTAAATTTCACATGGTCTTTCTACTGGCAGCTTGGTTTTGAACAAAGATTTCCACAAAAGATTCCCAGGATGAGAAAAAACTTTGTGAAATGTAAGAAGGACAGTAGGGCTTGAGGCACCGTTGCCGTCTGGGGTAGTCCCACCAACTGAGTGCCTACACTTGTACATTTTCCCCTCAGCATTTTCTGGTCAGGCACATTAGTCTTGCTTCTACATGCTAGAAATATGAGTGAGAAAAGGATGTTAATTTGTGTCTGGTAGTGACTTCAAAAAAAGGTCTAATTCACTGTTCTCTAAAATTGCTGTATTGACTTGAAGATTTAGGTCCTAGTAATAGCGGTGATATTAGATTGATTTTTGGCCTGCAGGTCCTATATCATTTAGAAGAGATGAAGAATTGAATCAAACTGAAAGTCTCACATTGTGTTTTAAAAAACCCAATATTGCAAGTAGGTTGGTGTGGGAGTGATAATTAGGATATCTGCTGTTGTGTTGTAACTAACTTTTTACAAAACTGAGCTAAGTAACCTAAGCCATGTGTGCATCTAACCCCTTTAATAGTGTGATCAGCTTAGTCACATCATTTAGATTTATATTTTCCTTCACTGGGTGTTGGCAGTGTAAGTTCTTGTTTTGTTCCCACATCACCATGAGGGCACACAGAGCCTAGTTCTTCAATAGGCTGAGTATTTTCACAGGATCACTCCTTGGGTAAGGGTGTTATAGTAAATAAAAATAAATTAAAAACCCAAAGCAGAGCAACAGATAGCTTATCTGATGTTGATTTACAAATCCTGTGTCAAGCTGGCTTACAAGAAAGGAACAGTTAGTTTGTTTTGTTGGTCTTACTTTATGATAGTCTAACTCTGTTTTTATATTACCAAAATCAAGGAGGCTTTCACAGTATTATTAGGGTTTAAAATACAAAATTTATCATATTGTTTTAAAATGGGAAATCTGCTCTTGGCCCAGATCTGAAGTCAGGTATTTGATTAATTCCTAACTGGTTGTATTTTCCACTTGTAAATCCTTCCCTACCAGACCCAGTCTTACTGGAGAAAAGTAAAGTGGTGCTCACCTAACTAGTCTGTCAGGTTGTCCTAGGTCATATGATGCAGTTGAACAGCTCAATCCTTAATTGGCCATCCTTCTTCTAGTGCCGGAAAGACAATCCTTCTGTTCATGGAAATACAAGGTAAATTTATCAAAACAAAGTGTTAATTTATTAAATTTTAAAATATTGTTATGTTCAAGAAAAGAGAGAAACTATAATTCAAAATACGATTTACATTCTGCTATTTCATTTCTGGTTTAACCGGTTTGCAAATACTGTGAGTATCAGGCTGGTTTTCTGGGTGTACTTTTGTGTAGCAGGGATTACTGCTTCGTGTCGCAGGGGTTACTAGTTCCAGTGCTGCACTGTGTTAATGCAGTTTGGGGATGGAGCTGGCTTCACATGTTCATGCTGTACTGAAACTAGAAAGTTGTGCTGGCACTGGGTTTGCAGGGGGGTATCTAGGTTTGATTTATCCCAGTTGCCTACAACCCTATGTAATGAAAAACTAATCTTATAGGTAAGGTAAGTAATCTTTCATGTTTTCTATAGTATATAAAAGTATACATATTCCATATCTAGCTGTAGTATAAAATTGTCTTTCACCCACACTTAGGTGTTTATGTCTTGCTTTATGTCCAAGGAAAACTTGGAGCAAAATATCCAAAGCAAATGGAAGAGGAAAAAGTTATGAAAAAAGAGGAGAAAGGTGGCACTGGGACCATTATTATTCACAGGGAAAGGCTGTCATGGGGAGACAGCAACCTGACCATCCAGCACTCTGTTATCTCCACTGAATATTTTCAGTTACTAAAATGCAGCATTCTTTTGTATTGCAATGTCATTTCATTGAGGGCTTCCTTTGATTATTATCTCCTAATAATAAAATCTTCAGGGTATTTTATACCTTGGTACTATTGAAACGAACTGGTGAGTACTGCTCAACTACTTTTTTATTTCTTATTTAAACATATACTGTAGAACAGCCTGACAATAGTCCTGGATAATACAGTTTCTTGGCAACGATGGGTTCAGATTCATGTTCAGCTGGCCTGTGGATGAGGGTCCCAATTCAAGGAAGGAATATGTAAGTTCTTATGATATACCCATTTAGCAAATTATTCAGGGATATGTTCCATCTAGAAGACATGTTTAAGTAGTGTTGACTTTGCAGGAAGCCTAGAGCTTACCTTATACATCAGTGCCTTGCTGAATAGAGAAAAAAAAAATCAGAAATATGTTACTGAAATATAATTTTTTGATAACAAGAAAAAATATTAAAATATTTTTCATCATTACTGCCTCCCGTACTAACCATACTAGTAATATAATGCAAAACTTGCATATGCTTACATGCATTCATGTGCAAAATGGACCTGTTTTGTAGTTTTCAGATGTGAGAGATATGTTTGCAAAATATTGTACATGTAGCAGAGATTTATTTGCAGTCTTTAGTGGAAAATTAGCAAAAAGTGGTTTACGTTAAAATTCAAGTGGGTTGGTTTGTTTTTTTCAATCTGAGTGCAAAGTGACAGAGGCTGCTTAAGCAGTATTATGACAATGTCTAACCTGTATGGAACAGGGTACGTTCTCAAGATAATACTTTTTAAAATGCATCCAGCAGCAGTTTAAACTAAGCAAGGTTAGACTGTAGAAGCAAACTCTATCATTAGCTCTATGGTTCATTAGTTTTAACATTTGGAATTGGAATGCCACCTGGGTAAGAATGCATTGGATTATTTTCTGCAGTGCTGTCTATCTTGATATAGTGCTGACTCTGTTGTTCTTGCATCTAATGTATTCAAGTTGGCATGAACGTGAAAGACATAATTCTCATTACATGTGCTAAGCCAGGCAGCGAGGGAAACAAGCTTGACTAAATGCTTGGATTTCAACCAATGATGCAGTAAAATAATGTTGGTTCTGAAAATGAAAACTCTTACTGTGTAATCATCAGCTGAAAACACTGTGAGCTTTAAGAATCAAAATGATAAAAAAGAAACTGAGGACCGTCTTTGGCAAATTAACCCTCTTCAGTTTAAAAGCAGCAAAGTGAAAATTGATATGAATAATAAAGGTGCTTGTTACTAATAACAGTTACTGATTTTATGCTGAAGGACATATTGTGCAGCACTTCTTTGAGTTGATGCACTCCTTGGCAGCAGCAGACAATAAAAATGGATAGAAATTTTCAGTACCAGTAGGTGCTTCAAGAACTCTTGTAGGTCAGTTCTTTAGAATATGCTTTAAAGCGAAGAAAGTTGCATCAGCAGAGTTCCAGTTGTCCTTGAGAGCTTGATACCAACTCTGAACTCCTTGCTTTCACTGCAGTATGTAACTGTCCCACTGTGTTTGTGGGCTGGCAGTACTCTTAGAGCGCTGCCCTGCTCTTGGAAACAAGCTATTCTTATTCACACAGCTCAGCTTCTTCTGTAGCGTAAAAACATTTTCATCTTTTTTTTTTTTTTTTCCCAAATGCCTGCAGAGTGCATGGCTATTTATTAGCATGTGTGACAGCTTAAAATGGCTCATCAACAATTACCCATATAGAAAAGTGGCAGTCTTCATTTGTGGTGTAATGAAAACGATCTCTAAACAAAAGTCTCATGTGTTTCTTAAAAATATAAGGTGTTATCTCTAAAATGTATTCTGTGGGCTTGAAAACAATTCAAAGACTAATTTGTGCTCTGTAGCAGATCAATATTGAATGAAATGTTAAGATTTTTTTCAACTTATCTCTGGAAGACCAACTTGTTCTTGTGCTTACCAGCATAGTTATGACCCCACGTGAATCCTAGTGGTTATAACAGTACTGTTTGACAAAAATAGTCGTGATGTAGGGCAAAGGGAGTAGCAATATAAAAAGTAAAATGTGTCAAATATAAAAATGAAGGGAAAGAGAAAAAGGGGTTTTCATTTCCAGCAGTTCCAGCAATACTTATTTCCTGGAGTATTGGCTTTTCTCAAACTCTTACAGTGTTTTTTAAATAGACCAGGAAATTCTGCCAGCACTGAAACTAAATCATTGGTAAAACATCGACTCCTGTGTGATCAGGGTTTCACCCCTGGAATTCTTGTACATTGCTGACACTGCTCTATGGGGAAATCGGATCTGCAAACTCTAAAAGTATAAAGATTATGCCATTGTTCTTGCTAAATAGCTTTGTGAAAAGCTACCTAGATCCAGGATGGATTCCAGATGGCAAAATGTTCAGTCAAACAGAGTGGGGGGAACTGAATGGATCTGTTTGCAGATTTCATTTGATATGAAGCTTTAGTTGGGAAATGTATAGAGAAAGTAATGCTATGTGACAGTCATACTTCCATGGTTTGAAAGCATACAAAATAAGTAGCTGTGACCCAAAATAGGTTAACAGGCAGCCTTTTCTTGAAGAACATAGCCCATACATGTCTCCGTCTCTCTAACAGGAGCCACTGCTGTTATGTATGTGTGACTGCTAGGAGCTCAGCAGTGTTTCCCAGACGTAAGTAACATTTTTGGTAAAAGCTTAAGCGTGAAAAAGGATTACTTGAACAAATTTATATCCACCTACTGTAATGTAAACCTGTTTGCTATGTGTAGGTGAAATCATCCTCAAACCTATTCAATTTTTCTCACATTCTTACTAGACAATACAGCTTCAAGCTGTTTGTAGCTAATTCTAGAGCAGAGAAATACTTTGCTTACATGGAGAGAGAGCATGCATACTTAATAGAGTATCTGTCTTTTTGAAGCAGATATAGCAATTAAAATTATTTAATCATTATAATTTATGTGCATAATTACATGCATAATATGTGTATAATTTATGTGTAGACAAGGGGAGAAAGTCCATTTACTGGGGAAGTAGGACTTAGAGAATTGAGAGGTGAGCTCTCAGGATGTGAGAGATGACTGTAAATTTTAATGTCATGCTTTTCATATTGTTGCTCTTTTATGTGCTTATTTCTTGTGGAGGGTCAGTCCTAACCCAAAAGACTTCCTAGAAGAAACTTGAAAGCTAGAGTGGAAGCCTGATGGACTACGTGGGGAAAGAATTTGAAAAGATGTTCTGTGTTTGCGGTGCATCTTACTGTACGCCATATCTTCCTAGCACAGTGCGGTTTGCTTGATTTTTCTTTCTTCTGGTTTACTTTTCAAGACTTGGTGATGCCAGTCCTGATTGCTATAATATTAGCTTAGTGTTAACAGTTTACCAAGCAAATATATAAATCCGTGAGATCAAAGGCCTTATCATGGCTCCATAAGGGTGTCCCTATCCTGGAAGTTTCGAGACACAGCTAGAAACAATACTGATATAAAGCTTTCATGGAAGTCCATAAATTGTCCTGTAAGCCTTTATTAAACTGGAGGGAAAGGTGACCTACTTCATGAATAAAGAATGGACCTTACTGAGCAGCCTGGAAACAGGTCAAAGAAAGCTATAGCTGTTGTTTTTAACCATATTAAAATACTGCCCTTCAGCACTTTATGCTAGCCTGTAGCCCAGAATTAGAGCAGTGTAACATAATCCTTTATCCTATCCCATGCCTTTTTTTCTTTCTTAGGTTTCTTTTTTTTTTTTTTTTTTTTGGAAGCAACTATTCCTTTTTCAGAGTCTTTCAAACAATGCAAAAATGTATTATAGGTAAACTGAGAATCCATACTTTATGAACAAAGTCTCTGATTTAGGTAAATATTCAAAAGGTAGATGTCTTTAATTTCCAAAGTGACCAGTCTTTAGGTTGAGATTATGGGATATGAAGAATGTTATTTATTGTGCTTTTTGGTTTTCAAGTAATTTTGTTTTAAAATACAGTAATTGTTTTTATTGTAGTTGTTTTCTAAAGGACACTGACATCCCAAAGTAGCTGCCTTAGGTTTAATAAATATGTATACAGACAACCAGACTGTGGGCATATTTTAGCCTTTATCTATGGTAATAGTAAGTAGTGAATATGTGGTGTGTTAAGACCTAAATTAGTCTTTTGTGCCACTGGAATTTTTTTGTTTTAATGAAACATCATTTCACTTGGCATTTTTATTAACAGCCACTATTTTTCTTTATTTCTAATGAAGCAAAATCTTACAGAGCTGCACTTTACTACCTTTTTTTCCCCTACTATTTTTGGGGTGTCATAGTGGCTTTGAAAACCAATTTACTTCGCATTCCACTTCTACTGTCAGCTTGACTAAAAATGGCTTAATTATGCACAAAAATACAATAAATGCACAGGTGAAAAGAAAATAATACTTAAAATCATGCGGATTACAGTAGAGAATAATACAACTGAGTGAGCAGAGGCTGTTGTCAGAGCTATAAGAACTGCTATATTTAGACATTTATAGTTGCAGTTCTGGTACTTTGACTGTCTTTGGAGGGGAAAAAATGAATTCTGAGATGAATAAATACATTATTCTGTCTCCTAGTCCAGGGTACCTTTGTTAAATTTTGAGATGTATTTGGTAGGGATGACTTTGCAGAACGGTTCACTCAGGTTGGAGTTTGTGTCACTATTCTGTATGGTACTAACAATAGCAAATTTGTTATGTGGTTCCTAAGGTTCTTGCTGTTACAGGGGAAAGAAACAAACTTCTATGCATTGTAGGCTTGAAAAAGTTAGAGCAATATAGTTTCTTAGAGGAGTTAGTTTTCTGCTCTGGTAGAAAAGAATGAAAGAAACTGTATAGAAGACAACTTATCTATATGCTTTTACAAGTGGCATGTTAAAGATAGTATAATATTATAGTATAAATATAGTACATAGAAAGTATAATGGGAAAGCAGACCAAATGAAACTGGGGAATTTTTATCTGTGTCACTCAAGGCAGGTATATTGCATTGGATGGAATTATGATAACTTATAATAATAAGGCTTACTTTTGAGGTGCTTCTTGAAAATGTGACGAGCATGTCAGAAAAGCTGTAGGGAGAACTGTGAAAACTGGAAATATGAACTAAACATGGTTGATGACAGCATCTCTGCAGGGGCCCAGTGAACAATACGGATTTATTTACAATGGTGGAAAGAAGTCCCTTAGCTTTTGCTTTAGCACTTTGCTTTAAGATCTGAGTTTGTAAAATTCAGAGTAACTTTTAGAAGTGCCAACAAAACTTATCGCCTGCATGAAGTCTGTGTCTGAATCACCTTTTGGGAATTTTCAGAAATAGTTCAGCAGCTTTTACTATGAATCCTAAAATTATCAGCCTCTTTCCTCCTTTTGTTTGAGAAGTAATGAAAGATTTAGTTGGGTTCTTATGAATGTTACTGATTATTGCACTGCACTGTAATTACTGTTTAGCTGCAGTGTTTGCCAATGAGAGGATACTTAACTTCAGAAATGTAGTGCTAGTGACCTTCAGGATGCTTTTCTTTGGCCCTGTAGCGAAGCAAGTGCTTTCTGTGCATCAAAGCAAAGGTACTGAGCGTTACCAAAGAGTAGGCTATGTGCTGCAGAACCCACCCATTCTTTATGTACAAAAAGTTTGCCTGTTTTTATGAACACTGGACCCTGAAGAGCTGTGGACGCAAAATAATCAAGTTACAACAGAGTATCTGAGCTCAACAGCTGTAAGTGCTCACGTGTTTGAGAAGACCAAAGCCTTGCAGTGATAGATGCCAGGAATTATGATGTACTGAACTGATGGGAGTAACCAGTCATACTTGTGTGACTGTTTCTTACAGCATAAAATTCTAATTTTATTGCAAGTTGAGCAACAAAACTGAGCTTCTCTGTGTCCATGGTAAAATGCCTTTAGTCTTCTCCTGCATCACTAATAAAGAACAGAGGATATGGTACATATAGCCAGTTCAGTGTTGTCGGAGACGATCAAAGGTTAACAAGAATAGCAAAACTGTATACATGTTTTTCACAATAAAGATGCAATTCACGCTGCATAGTTTCTGTCCAGTTAATCTGGAGGAAAACAAACTCCAGCTACTTCAAATTTGGAACTTTATTTGGAAACGTGGAAATTTACTTGGAATGGCTGTAGATGCAATCCCATAGCCATTCTTTTCAGAGCTCATTTTCCTAGTTTATGCATGCAAACAGACATCCAAATGCTTGCTCTGGGGAAGCATGGATGCAGAAAATGGACAGATTTTAATTCAACTTTATTAAATTTTTAAATAGGTCAGTATCATAAGGCATTCTTGTCAAAGTTTGACATGAAACAATCTCATGATTTTTCCAGGTTAGGAGTAACTAGTTTATAATAAGGCCAGGAAAAACAATCAGCTCTACAATTGAGGCTATCTACTCTTTTGTTCACTGTACTATCTACAGTTTGATGAAGATTAATCAATTCACCCCATGTTCTGTACTGCAAATATAGAGGCGATGAAAGCCTCTTAATCTAAGTCTAAAATACTCTTGCTATTACTGAAATTGAATCTGCTGTGACCTGTCACCAAGTAGATGCATTAGGCTCATTCTTTTTCACTTACTAACTTCTGTAGCTTTCCCATTTAGCTAAACTGGCCAAATGGTTTGTGGTGTTAATTTGCTGAGTAGGGACTCTGTAGCGTGCACAGATTGAGTGACCTCCTTTCCATGTGTACTCCCTTACCAGTCTGTGCAGGAACTGGTGGGGTGGGAGGGCACTGGGCATGTGCAGGGAAGGCAGTTGGCAAGAGAGACGAAAGCACTGGTGGTAGGCATCTTTACTTCAGAAATTTTCACTGTGATAATCCACAGCAAAACTTGGTGTTCTGATTTGAAGTCTTCAAATATTTTGGCATAAACTCACCCTGGAGAAGGTGGAACCTTCCTCAGTTTTAAGCTTTGATATGACTGAGTTTCTTCTTCGCAGTTTAACATCCCTATAGTTTTAAGAACCATATATTCAAAATTCAGACGTTATAGCTTGATTTTTTTTTTTTCTCCAGGCAAAGTAGATAAATAAGAACTTTGGGTGTTGCTTGTTTCTTAGTCAGGCTGAAGGTCTTTCAGTCTTCTTTTTAATAAATAGATAGATAGAACAGGGATCTATACCAGTTTCCTCTAAGGAGATTACTCTTCTCCATGACACCATGTAATGCGTTTCATACTTGCTGTTCTATGGAAATGCTATTCCTTGCTGGATCTATAGGTTGCTGTTGTTCTGGGGATCCTCTGAACAAAGAGACAGTGGATAAAAATCTCAGTGTTGAGACTCCTATTTTCCAAACACCATGCAGGAGGAGTATGGTACTGCCTGCATCTGTGGCCACATTGTAAAACCAAGAGCTTGCTGGGGTCCTGAAGCAATCCCCAGGGAGCGAGCACTTGTTCTGTAGCCTCAGGCCTCTGTCACACAGGAGAGGAGAGCCCCGAAGCAGTACAGCATTCTAGCAAGGGTAGTTTTTCCAACAGCAATGGTAGAACCTTAAAAAACAAAAAACCAAACCCAACAAACACCAAACCAAAAAAAAAAAGCTTTGAAACCCTTTTTGCTAACTGTTTAAAATTATCACAAAAGGTACTGAGAAGCTGGCATGGTGGTAGAGGCAAAAAGGCATATTTGCAGTTCAGTTTCATTGTGGTTAGAAATACTTATCTGTGAAGGAGAGACTTGCCACCGGGAAGTTGTGTTTGTCAGCTGTTTTGAGGTAGAGACATTAGCTACAGAAGGACCTCAGGGAGGGCTGCTGATGGTGAAACAGTATTCCCTGTTCCTTTTTGGTATTTATCAGAGGTTTCGGGTCTGTCACTCTCCAAATGAAGAGCTCATGCTTCACTCCTTCCAAAGAGACTGTAATCAGTAGTAGCCCATTGAGCTAATTGCTTGCTTGTTTGAGTATTTTGAAACAATAAAATGGAGAGAAATAGAAGGAGGCAGGCTGCCTTCTTAACAAAATCCCAGAAGTAACAGAGTCATTTTCTGTGTGTTGAAAAAACCTGCAGCCCAGGTCCCTTTTGTCTGGAAGTGACATATTAGTCTCTGAGTTCCTTAGAAAAGAGGAAAATTACTGGCCAGTGGGGCCATTTATTTTTGTTTCTGTGTGTTTAAGGAAGAAGAAACACAGTAGATATTGCCTGGATCAAAGCATGTAGTTCACTACAGATTTATTTTTTTTTTCCCCAACTCCCAATTCAAAGAACAAATAGGCATGGTGGTACAAATAACAACTGATGATGTTATGAATTTTGTTGCCTTTCTACTTAAAATAAAATACAAACTTTTGTAACTGCTAAGGAATTGGGTATATATAACTTGATGAAATAACAGATTCATGGGTGAATTTCTCTCTTAGCTGTTTCTTTATCGCACTCAGGGACTTGGCTGCATACTGAAGAGCAGAAATTCATATGTAGGTTATCTTATGACCAAATTTCTTCCCTTCTATTGAGAAAACTGCAAGTAAGAGAAGTAGATATAATTCATCAATTCATGTTGGGTGATAGAGCAATGACTAAGAAGGCATTAAACTCTGAATTTTTAGTAACTCTTGGAACACCAAAAAAGATAAAAAAAGGCACTGACTGAGAAGCCTGTTCCTTTTCTCAGGAAGCTTCTTGTGGTGCCCATCCACTGAAGCAGGGAAGTAACCTGAACAGAGGATCTGTGAGGAGAAATTAATGGCTACTGACTCTTAGAAGCCATCCTGGCAACTAGATTGCAAATATGTACACTTTTTGATTTTTTTTTTTGGTTGTAACTATTGTAATTTCTAAGCAGTCCTCTAATACTTAAAAGCACCGAACAAATATTCGTATTGGCATAATCACTCATTTTACTGCCTGCATATTTGCTTTTGTGATAACTTATTAAGAATTAAATTTTTTTTTTTAATATTAAGGGCTACAGGCTAGAACAGATTGAGAGATATACCATCTCTCCACCAGTGACAAAAATCAAAATGCATGAGAGGAACAGAAGGTGTGGGGGGGGAAAGATGTGAAGAGGTGAATTAGCTTGTCTCAGACAATATAGTGGTAAAGCTGGCCTAATCCTCGAGGTGCTGTGTGAAGATTTAGGGCTCATGCTCACTGAATGAACAGCTGTAGCAGTTTGGGACGTTGCTACCCTTTGGCAGAGTGTTTTCATCCCCACAGCAGACATGATCTTGGTCGTAGAGCTGCATTTCGATGTGACCTGGTTCCGCAGAGCCCCGTGTCCTCTCTGCCCTGGCAGCACCGCAGCCCGCGGGCAGCCAGAGCTGGGCCAGCCAGACCTGTTCACCACAGCTTGCCTTGCCCACGTCTGTCAATCGGCCACATTGTTCTCTCTCCTGAGTATATACTTAATTTTTCTTACGAGGTCATGCTGATGATGCATTCTGTGTTTTTCTTTTTATGGTAAACTGAAGTGATCCATAATGATAAATGAAAAAGCAGAAGGTACATACAAGTATTTTATCTGCAGCATTCAGAGGCTCATCTGTTACGCTCAACTTAGGTTTTAATTTTAAGTGGTCATTTGGATCAGACTTCATCAACAGCAGTTGTTCGTGATGAAGCAGCAATTTGGAAGGGTTACATTCTGTGCGCTGCTTGTTTGTCTTCTAACATTGATGATTTAAGCAAGTAGGACAGAAATCCACAGTAGGATGGAAGTGTCAGTGTGTGCCAGCTGTAAACACACCTTTGAGTCTCATCCTCCTTACTCTTGATGTGCGTATCTGCCTGTATTAAAAATGCCATGGTCTAGATAGCTGGGAAATTCCACAAACAAAAGAAAAGCTTCATGCAGATATGATTTCCTTAGTAGCCTAACTTCCCTTTGCTTTGACCTACCAGGCTTTCTTGTAATTAGTGGAGAAATCCTCCACTTGGTGTTGACATGAGGGCAGTGTTCAGGATTCACATTCATCTATTTAAAAACCTGTTCTGAAGTCTCAAAACTTGTTTCACAAATCAGTGGAGCAAAGTGGCTTTTGTGGAATTATTGCTGCGAATAAGACGAGAATCAAACCTGCTATCTAGAGAATTAGATTTATGAATAGGTTTTACTCTGAATTCACACTCTATTTTCCAAAATCTGGCCTAAACATGGGTAAAACCCCTCACTAAGGGCTATCATCCTCCTAGATATTTATTCAAAGCAACTAGAGTGAACAGTGTGTACCTATCTAAAGGCTGATTTAATCCTTACGGAAGTTATGTCTGGTTTTGGATTTGGGGATTTTCTCTAAGTATTCTGATTTGTTAAAATATTGCAAAAAAGAAAGCAAAGATGGAATTCTCTACTATTTCCTTCCAGGCTTCCAGTTCAATGATTATGCTGGTTAGCAAGTTCTGCAATATACTTAAATGCGAGCCTGTAGTCTTTTAATGCATTTAACATAAAAAACAAAGTGCTTTTCAGTGCAATCATACGCAGGTAAGCGCACTCATTTTTCTGCATTTTGTAAATCCTATTTTGTTGGTGTAGCTATGGCAAGGTTTTTTTTGGTTTTTTTTTTTTTTTTAAATCAAGTTCAAACAACAAGTGGGCAGAGCACTGTACACATACAGAAGCTTGGCATCTGTCAGTACCTTTTCTGCACTGAAAGCACTGTCATTGACAGTGCTGCACCCTTGGGTGTGGGGCACAGCAGGGTGCTCAGTAAGGTGTTAGAAGTGTGATCAGCACATTTGTGTTTTGCAGGAGAAGCAGTTTCCCAAGGTCCTACCACTTGGCCAGGAGACTCATGGGGTTTAAAGATGAAGGACAAAGCCCAGCTACTGAAGGTAGGGCTGTGCTTGCCTGTAGTTCTCTACTGGACTTTTCCTGGGGGATTTATGTAGGGCTACCTTTAACACTCAGACTCTTCTATACGTGCATGAATGCTGTAGAGATCATCAAATTCTGCTGTGCTCATGGTATAAATTAAGGTGACCAGTGGGAGCAATAGCTTGCAAGGTGTACTCTCACTGCTGGAGACCAGAAGCACCAGGTGCCTTTCCTGGAGCTTGTGCACACGAATGTGAGGCAAGCTCCCTCTTGTGAAAAAACAAAAGTGAAAACCAAATCTTGCCATATTGCCTTTGTGCTCAGACCTACCTTTTTGGCTGTGTAGCAGCAAAAAACCTTTTTCTTTGATTACTACATACCTTACATTTGAGAAGCACGGAGGACGTGGGCTTCCTGTTCTGTCTTCTCCCTCTTTGTGACACTAGAGAAAGGGCAGTCTTCTGGAAGTCAAAGCAAACAAGATACTAAACTGCTGATAAAGACTGAGCTGTTGCTTGTTGACATCAGTGGTTCTGGTAGAAAAGAGACTTTCAGGAGCGATAGCCATGATGGGTTGTGTTCCTTCAGATGACAAAAAATGCCAGGGGTGGGGGAGGGTGGGGGGGGGCACAAAACCAAAACATCTCACTAATGTGTATTAAAAATGTGCTGTGTGCAAATTATATGCTGGATATTCTAAAAGGAACAAATGGTAAGCTTCAACAGAGGGTTTCTGGGGGAGGGATTACTTCCAGGCATTTTTTTAGTGTGTGTGTTTCTGGATCTAAACACAAAAGATTCAAACTGTGATAATAATTTTCTGAAATGGTTCATAATTCCTACCCACACTCCAGCAAAACTACAGAAAAGGATGCTTTCTTAAATCTGTAGGTTACTTTAAAATCCTGCTGGAGGTTCCATTAAAGAAAGCAGTCTGTCTGTTCACAAGGCCTCTTTTTTTGAAAGGATGGAAGTTTATACTTTGCAGAGTAGAGTGGGGGTTCATTCTGCTACTCTTTTCCTCCTTTTATCTTTTTTTTTTTTCCTTGAACCAACAGCAAGATTCTGTCCTTGTCCTTCATGTTTGTGAGTCTCAGGAGAACAGCACATACCATTTCTGTGCTATTTTTATTCTTTCCTTCTGGTAATCTATTGGTACTTTCAGCCTAAATCAGGTCACCTTGAGGATTAAATAATGGCAGTGTGGGAAGCCATTTCTGGAAGACAGTCAATTTGTTTCCCACCCCCCCCCCCCTCCCCCCCCCCTTTTTTTTTTTTGTTTTGCTGGATGACAAAAAGAAAGTTTTTGTCCTCTGGAGAGGATTCTTGAGTATCTTTTTATTAAGCTGCAATATAAAGGTCTGGGACACTTTTTCACACTAACAGAATAATTAACCTTATTTGCATTGATTGTTTTACCACACTTTAGTGGGTAAGTGATTAGAAATGGCTTTATATCACAAGACAGAGTAAGATGTCATATCCAAATGTCTGAGTGTTGGCAAAAAAAATAGCTACTATTTGGTGTGTGGAAAATGGCATTGCATCAGCTACATTGCTCTAGGGATAAGACCTCCCGTCTGCATCGTTCTTCAGCCTATTTTGTGTGTAGAGATTCCCTCATGAAAAGAGTAGATGATTTATTGTAATATCATGTTTATGGCTCCACTTCCCCTAGGTTAGAGACAACGAAAGCATGACTGAAAGAGTTCAAACAGTGGCTGTGGTCGTTGGCCGTCTGTCAGGGGTGTGGCAATGCACACATGCCCCAGTGATCAAACAGGATCCAAACCTCCTGTCTCCTCATGGAGACTGAGCACTTGACTTGATACATCTCCTTGTAGAACCACTCTGAGGTTTTTCATTATTTCAGTGATGCCTTGGAGTATATATATTTTTTTTTTTAAGAATTCATCTGATGAGCAGTTCTTCAGCTGCTGAGAATACCAGTTCTCTGTTTAAAAACGTACATATTTTATTTATGTATCATAAATATGTGTGTATATTAGGTATGTCTTAAAGTCCAATAGAGAATTACAGCTAAATGCAGCCCTATGTGTCGTGGTTTGACCCCAGCTGTCAACTCAGCCCCCCACAGCCCCTCCCTCACTCCCCCTTAGTGGGATGGGGAAGAGAATCCAAAGGGTAAAGGTGAAAAAACTCCTGGGTTGAGATAAAGACGGTTGAACGGGTAAAGCAAAAGCTGCGCACACAATCAGAGCAAAGCAAGGGGTTCACTCCCCACTGCCCAGGGGCAGGCGGGGGCTCAGCCATCCCCAGGGCAGCCGGGCTCCCTCACGGGTAACCGTGACTTGGGCAGGCAAACGGCATCGCTCCGAACGTCCCCCCTTCCTCCTCCCTCCCCCAGCTCTAGATGCTGAGCATGACGCCACATGGGCTGGGAGATCCCTGGGGTCAGTTGGGGTCAGCTGTCCCGGCTCTGCCCCCCCCAAAAACCTTGTGCCCCCCCAGCCACTCGCTGCTGGGGTGAGAGGCAGAAAAGGCCTTGGCTGTGTGTAAGCGCTGCTCAGCCACAACTGAAACATCCCTGCTTATCAACAGTGCTTCCAGCACAAACCCAAACCATGGCCTCATACCAGCTACTATGGAAAAAATTAACTCTATCCCAGCCAAAACCAGCACACTATCTGAACTAGATGGACTTCATCCTTCATCTGTAAACACCATGGTTCTGCTTTTCATGTATTGTGACTTCTGGAAGCTGGCTATCCTCCAGGTCTGTGCTGATCACACTCCAAGCACCTTACTGAGTGCACTGAGATTAGATGGATAGATATAAACATGGAAAGTCTGGAAATCCATGTGGAAATTATGTGCAAATGCTTGGCAAGCAGCCAGAGCAAATGTGGGAGAAAATTAATATTTTTTTTCCAGATAACTGGGCAGTGTTTGGTACTCAAGTCTCTCTTGGGCAGTTAGAGATGCACTTAAGTGCAGTAGAGCTGTAATTCTGTGTATTTCCCCATTATCCTTAGCTCTAAATTTGTCTTCCAGCAGCAGTGCTGCACGCTGAGAGTCAAGTGGGGCTTTTTACACCCATATCCATGATGATATTTGTTCTAATGAAATACATTGTGTACTTAATACTCTTGTTTTAGGACATGAAGTCAGTAGCAGGAGAGGGGAGCCCAGTTCTCCAGCCTCCCAGCTGAGTACCTACTTAATAAGACCAAACCAGTGCTTTGTCAGTGCAGAGGAGCCACAATTACTTGTGTATTTTATTATGTCTGGCTATGATTTCTACCTGGATCATATTGGTATCTAAGCTGTACCCCTGTATTCTGATCTATACGTAAGGGATGTCAGGGTAGAAGTTGCTTGAAATGATTATCACTCATATTTCTATCCAGTTTATTTCCTAGAGGTCCTGAACTTACTGACTGCTGATTCATTGCTGTACAATGTTGGCTGGATGTCTAAATCCCTTCTGAGTGCCCTCAGTCTTGCAAACCTTGGAAGCTGTTTTGTGCTTGCAACAGTAGTAGAGTGTTCCAGCCTCTGGAGACCTCTCCATATATGCAGCTGGTGTCAGGAATGAATTATGGAGAAGCCAGTTGGGACAACAAATTCTCCACTGAAATAAAGCAGTCGGCAGAGAGGTCTTGTTGTTTCTGCTTACAGAGGTGTTTCTTAATAAGCTCCAGCAGATCTAGGAACAATTTGATTACTAGTGAATTTCTCAAGGGGGCACTTGAAAAATTATGGAAACTTGAATTTTCAGGATGATTTTCATGCCTGCCTTGCCTGCATGAGGCAGAGTGAGCTAGGGTTTCGTTTTTTTCCTGGACACTTCTTGCTTTAAGTTCTTTCTCTGCCTGTGAACTTGGTGCAACTGGAGGAGGTGGGAAGGAGAGCACAAAGACACAGCAGAAATCAGTGAGCTACACTAAAAATACATAAATGTTTTAAAGCTGGTTTTACTGCTGCTGCGACTGGGGAGAGGAAAGGATTTCAAAGTGTCAGTAGGGCATAAGAGCTATTGCAGGGTCCAGTTGTCCCTGAGTTTTGAATTCCCAAACAGATTTTTTTGGAAATAGTGTAGTATTTCATGTTTGACTTCAGCCGTTTAAATCTCTAACAAGGAGGAGGAATCCAGGGCAATGGTGTCAGCTGAATTGTAGGTGAATAAAATTACAGGCTGGGGCTGGAAGAGGTTATTTTCAGTTACATCTTCTAGCATAGTCTGGGATTGCCAGACAGGATGCTCTTATCCCTCTTCAGAGCCTCTCTCGCAAAAAGCAAAGGAAATGTAGTTTTTCTGTATTACTGTCACTGAAAAACAGTGTAAGATACTACTTAGCACTGTTCAATCCTGTATTTGGCTGGAAGTATACAGACCTATTGAGTTTTATACCTGTGGTTTTGATGAAAGCATGACTTGCGCATAGTCTAGAAGAAGAATAACAGGGTGCTTGAGCAGGAACTGACTTCGAGTCCCTGACCACTGGGATAGGGACAAGAAAGATGAATATGAGGAAGAAATGTTGCATGAAATTACAAACATGCCAACCATCACTGCTTTATTTTGTAGCATCAATTGCTGTGATGCCTAAACTGTTTTACAGGGAAATTCAGTCTTCATGGTATGGTCTTTGGGAGTTCTAAGGAGGTTTCTCTGTTCCTTATCCTCATTAACTGTGTTAACTTTTAATACCTGCTTCTCAAAGGTTCAAATTTAAATGTAAAAACTGTGAATATATTAATTACTTTCTTCATGTCTTTTCAGACTTGCTGAGAAAGCATTCAGTGACAGAAAAGGCGTAAAATGAACAGGCAGGAGATAGGCACGTTTTTATGGAATTCAAAGTGCAATCATTGCTTCTGTCAGCTGAAAAGTTGTGTCTGAAACGAACTGCTAACCAAAATGTAACAGCCAGATAAATTTAAATGTAAAAGTATAATACTATTCTTCCCTGCCCTCCTTCTTAAAATAAGAAGTTTGGGCATTTTGGATGGATTGAGGTAGTGTGTCAGGGGTTTGAGTGAGTGGTGGGGGGTTTTGATAGCGAGGGAGCGGGCTACGGAAGTGGCCCCTGGGAGAAGCTTCTTGAAGCTCCCCCAGCTCCAAGTCAGCCCCACCTCTGGCCAAGGCTGAGCCAATCAGTGATGGCGGCTGCGCCTCTGCGAGAATACATTTAAGAAGGGACCTGGGAGGAGGAGTTGGACTTGTGAAGAGGAGTTAGGACATCTATGTGAACACCAAGGTCAGTGGAGGAACGGAGGAAGAAAGGAGGGGGGAGGTGTGCCGGAGCAGAGACCCCCCTGTGTCCTGTTGTGAGACGGCAGGGCGACCCCCCCCCCCCCCCCGCCACCCACGGAGGTCTGTGATGGAGCAGACACTGATTTATGGCCTGTAAAGAGCCCCACACGACTCATTCATGTGGCTGTGCCCAAAGGCAGCCGGGACCCTGTGGGAAGAAGCAGCTCCCACTGTTTTAGTTCAGCACTGGGAGGATTGCAGCATGTGGGGGTGTCCCACGCTGGAGCAGCTCGGGAAGGGCTGCAGCCTGTGGGAGGGGACTCGCATCAGAGAAAAGTTATGGAGAACTGTCTCATGTGAAAGAGACCATGCCAGAGAAGGGGAAAGAACTTCTACAAGTTCCACCCCCAGCAAGATGGAAGAAGCGGCAGCACCGACTGTACCCCTCCCATTCCCTGCGCCGCTGGGGGGTAGGGGGTAGAGATATCTGGAGCAGAGCTGAGCCCAGGAAGAAGGGAGGGGTGAGGGAAGGTGTTTTTAAGATGTGGTAATGCTTCTCACTGTCCTACTTGGTCTGTTAAGTGGTGGTGGTGTTAAGAGTCTGTATTAAATTTATGTTCTTTTTTGTTTTTTTCCCTGACAAGTCTTTTGCCTGTGACTGTAATGGCTGAGTCATCCCTCCCTGTCATTATCTCAAATCCTGAACGTTTGTGTATTTTCTTCTCCTCAGCCCTGGCAGGGAAGGGGAGGGTGAGCGGCTGGGTGGTGCTCAGTTCCCCTCCGAGCTCAAACCATGACGAGTGTATCACTGTGTCAGGACTTGGAGTTTCCAGCCATATATGGTTTTTGTGGTTAAAATCAGCATCAAAGCGTGGACTAGAAATAATCTGAATTTTTGTCTGGCAAAACCAAAATAAACTCTATGACAGTAGTGGTTTTACTCCTGGAGTCAGACTGTGTAACCATATCGCCCGTTTTAGGATTCACACTGAGGATCCTGTGGAGATTCAAGTTATCTTCAGGGTTTGAGGATTAATTTTTTTTTTTTAATGACCCAGATTTTTCTGTGACACAATCATACAAAAAGTTTGTATAAATTCTTCTAGACTTGCCAGTGAACTTGGAAAATTTATTTCCAAAGCACCTACATTTGAACAATTTCAGATTTTAAAACCTATGCAAAAATTGCTTCTTTTATCTGTTATCTACTAGATACACTGCCAGTTGGCAAGAACTGTATGCACAAACCTCTTCAAGAGATGGGGAAATGTTTGCAGCAGTGAGAAATATGACAATTGTTTTAATCAAATAAGAAGGAAAAAAAAAAGGAAGCCTGCTACAAGCCAGTTGTTGTCTTTGTAGATGCATGGCTGTGTGGGGTCTGGAGAGCTTGCTCATCCTTCTTTTTACTGGGCTGTCATATTAGAACAGAAAGTGGTCAGAAGTCTTACCCTCAGTGTTAGTAAACTGCAGATTCACCTTTACCTTTTAACAGAAATCCTAAAGCTCAGAATGGTTTTACAGGTTTGCAGTGACCACATTGTGACACAGTGCTGCTGCCTGAGAGCAGGGTATGAAGTAAGCAGCCTTCACCTGTGAACAGTGCTGCCTTTTTCAGAACTTGGTTTCAAAAGTGTCCGGCAGATGGTGCAATGGGCTTTTTTTAAGCTACAGAAATGCTTAGATCTTGAGGTTTCCTTTCCGTTGAAATTAAATCAAGTAATTATATATGCTCTGATCAGAAGTTAGCATTTAAAAAAAAATGGAATTTTAGAAATAAGAATATAGAGGTTTTGTATTTTTTTTGCTGAAGAAATCACTTGAATTTGATATGTCTTTCTGTAATACCTCCTCGGTCCTTATAAACATTTCTGAAAACAGAACCAAAGTTTTAGGGAAGTCATAACTTTGCTTAATCCCTGTAAATGGAGAATTGCAGTCTTTGTCACCCATGGTTATCGCAGTATCTGACAAAATGGGGTTTATCACCTTTGCTTCCTATAAGAAAAGTTTCTTAAAGCTGTGTCTATAGGAGGTAAGTCAGTTCCTAGTACAGTAAATTCGCAGTTTAAAACCAGTGGCTTTCTACACCTGAACAGTAATTTCCAGGTGTTAATAATCAGTACCAGACAAGACATCTCTATATTTCCACTTAATAATGACTAATTACAATTAATTAGGAGACTGCTTTTTGCACAGATAAACAGTCCGTCTACTTGTTCTTGATGTTGCCCTTCTCATACAAAATCAAAAGGTTAATTTGGTGCTGGAAATTTCAGGCCAAAATGCTGTTAACCAACTTTCTATAGACTAGCCAGAGATACTACTTCTGGTTATGAGCAGAGTTGATTATTGCCCTTTTACAACTCTCACTCAAAAACCGAAACAAACAAAACATCTCTGTGTGTGTATAGATATATATTTGTATGTATGTATGTTAGGATCGCAACTAGCAGAAATCACAGTAACAGAAAATCTTAGTACCAGAGCAGTGCAAAACTAATATGAATTAGTTTTCCTTCTCTGATTCTCTTAAACTGTGCCCACCAATTTGTCAAAATTTCTGAAAAGCTGCGATGTGGAAAAATGCACGCTGAGGAATTGAGAGAAGTTGTAAAACTCTACAGAGGCTTGAATCCCTTGCAGCAGATGCTTCTTCTATGTTCTCTTTTGCTCCATTTCTGAGCAAACGACACAAATTTTGCTTTAGAGCCAGAAGTGATGAGTAAGGAGAAAATCATGTTGTCTTTGGAGATAAGAGTCAAAATGTATCTAGAAGAGCATGTAGCAAATACCTTCCAGGGTTATATGGGCTCGCTTCAACAATTTGCTCATCGTGTTTAAGAGAGCCATTAAATTACTTGCCAACCTCCTGTTAATAATGGAGAAGTCCTCATAGAGCTGAAGACATCTCCTGAACAACGGAGATGCCCCGAAAGTGCAATAGGTTTTATTGTAATCGTGAAACCACAGTCTATAAATATTTTAGATCTCTTAAAATTGTGTTTCTAACTCTCCCTTTTGTGGGCTCCTGAATGCAGTGTTAATGTGAGCAAAATGCTTCTGGGAAACCCAGGGAAATGCAATCAGATTCAATTTAATACTGACCTACCTGCTTTCTTGTTCCTGCTGGATTTTGGTGGTAAATCAGCTGTAGGCCATTTAGTGCTTATTTGAACAAATGTGAGTACTAGGATCCAAGCTCACATCCCGAGTTCAAAGCTAAACTTTTTAGGCTGCTGTGTGGTGGAAGCATGGAATAAGCAATGAGCTTGGTTCTTGTAAGAGGAAATATAACTCTTGTTGTCATTTTATAGAAATCTTTTAGTTTAGCAGGCACTGATGCAACCCCTCTGGTTATAAGTGACAAGTCACAAAATATCATGTGTCTTATCTGGAGAGTCTCACTGTGGCACAGTCGTTGTGAGGAAGCAGAGTAATGCATCTGTCACATCTTGCAGGCCGGTATGGAATATGTGGTGTTACTGGAGTCTTCACCCTTTAATACTCTGATTCCTTCTGAGTTGGGGAGTTACTTGTTTGCCATACTGGATGTTAATTTGCAACATAACATCAACCTGGCCTTTCACTGAGAGTCAATGTCAGATTTGCTGACTGATATGCTTTCTGAAAACACTTTCCTGCTAGACTGGTCCTGATTAATGTATATGAAAGCAAAAGAAAAATGAGTCTTCCCTAGTGTGTTGGGTTTTTTGTTTTGGTTTGGTTTGCTTTTTTTGGACTTATGATACATTTACATGTGTAGTACCTTTAAGATCTATATAGTGGGGTGGGTTTGTTTGTTTTTTTTTTTTTTTTTTATCTACACTCTGCTTGCATTTTAAGCCATTCAGATGCAGACCTTGTCTAAACTGGAAACACTGCAGTTGCTTTAGCACAAGGCTTTGTCCAAGCTGATAATCCTTGTTGAGAAGCAGAGTGCTACAGCAATGCACTCTAATGACTTGTGGATGGGAGATGATGTGGGTCTGATTGATTTGGAGGATAAGCTCTTCCACAGCTGCTGCCAAGATGCAGTAGTCCATAATGCTGGAATTCTTATGAAAACCTTAAAAACATTTTAAAAACCCAACCAGTACACTTCTCAATGTGTAATTATTACTGAGACAAATTCTGAGGCCCATTGATTGTGTCTTGTCTGCATAAAGATAGAGTCAATACCTGATGCCCCTAGTAAACAAAATCTGAAAAGTCTTTTAAGCTAGCCCTTTAATAAAGGACAAGTGCCATTTTATTTCTTTCTGTTTTGTCTTCTAGACGAGAAGCAACACTAGGATTTGTCAAAAGGAACAGCACGTGGCTGTTCTGTGGGGCCTGCATGAGCAGAGAGGAGCGGTCCCTTCCCCCAAGCATCTGCTTTCTCATTCCTTGGAAAGACCCAGCAAATAGATATATAGTATGGCTGGAGCTTTAGCAGTATTTAAACAGGTGAGCATCTTCCTTTTGCAGGGCAGAATGGGGCAAAGTTATTGAGGAATAACAAGGTGATGAAGGGCACAGTTGGCGTTCAGTGCAAGTAAGCTTCGCGATAAAGAACCTAAATGGGCTGTCCAGTGTGTGAACGAGCCTGCCTTCACTTCTTGGTTGTTCCCTGCGAGACGTGTCTTTGCTGTTTTGCCCCATGGTGGGCAGTCCCCATGTTTTTCTCCTGCTTGTGAAACGGAGGTTGCTGCAGGTGGTCTGGATTTCTCTTTTGTGAATGATGACTTGAGGAATAATTTCCTGTTCCTCCTGGGAATGTGGGCACAATATGTTTGTTTGGGGAAGTCTGCACGCACCAGTCAGTGACCAGACCCTCGATTTCCAACTCGTCCAGCATGATTGCAACAAGCATTCCCGTCCGTTAAGCCCACTGGATGTTTATGGACTCCTTTATTGCACGAGCTCTTTTCTTCCTCCCACACTTTCCAGCAAGGCAAAAGGCATTTGCTGTTTTACACTCAGTGTGACGAACACGGATCAGTGACTGCAGCAATTGATTGAAGTTAGGAAAGTAAAACCAAGTCGGAGGCTTGCAGGGTTGTGCTACTTATTAGATACTCTCCTAATACTCAGAAATCAAGTCTTTTAAGCTCGCATATTAATGCTCCGGGCAAACTCTTAATTACTAAATTAAACAGATTGTTTACTTACTTGTTTTTAAGGTTTAGGAATAGCACTGCTGATTTATCTGTTCAGCGAAGGAGAGATGGGGGGGTATACAGCCCATTATTTCCTGATAAAATTTATGTCCTGGTTGTACATCAAGCATCTTATGTTTATAATTGTAAGCCTGTCATTGTCACTTAAGATCAACTTTCTGCCACACCCCAGTCACAGTTAGGAAAGCACATCCAGGAATTCACTATAAGCAACGAGTAATTTTAGAGATAATAAAGTGCCAGAGTTTTAAGTATATTTTATATCTGTAAAGCAAAGCTGGAAGCAGTGAACAAAAGTAATCTCTCTGCATTATTCTTTTTCATTTAATAATCTGATCTGAATTCTGAATGCTTTGACTAAGCAGCAGTGCTGCAGGACTAAGACTCCTTCTGTCTCTTTTTAAGGAGTTGATTTAGAATGCTAATTTTGAATAACCTTTCTGATGGCAGCTAAGTTAGCCTTGTAATTATTTAAATAAGTCTTAACTAACTTTTTCATGGGAAATATTTTAAGATTTCCCCTCCTGAAGCTCTGTGGTTTTCATAAAACTGATTTCTTCAAACTAAAATATCTGCTGCCTTCACAAAATCCCCCTCCTTTTTTTTTTTCTTCCTTCCCAGGCAAAAGGAAACTGTCATTTTCCATGTGTCTAAGAGCAGTAAGTTATTACTACTATGATCTCTGTAGGTTTTTCAAAGGTGATGGTTGTTCGCTTGGGTCAGGGCCTTTTCCTTTATATCATTTGTATTTCCTGCGCCACGAGTGATAGCGTGGCTCTTCTCCTCCACCTGAACTGGCGCAGGGACAGGATGGGCAAAGCAACCCCACAGGCTGGGCCTTGCCTGAGACTGTCCTCTCCTACGTGTCCTGATGCTGTTAGAGAACCTGGCAGAAACAAAGCAGTAGAGATTTATTGAAGAGTCTTACAGTTAGGGCTGTACGGATTACAGCAATCATCGTAATGAATTTGGTATCATATGGAATTCAGAGAAAAGGGCAAGTATCTAATCGAAGTAGCATTGAGTCCCAACGGAAAGATAAAATCGGTGAGACAGGCGGTCCAGCTTGATTTTTAAAGATTTATCACCCAATTTATTCACTTTCATTCAGACAGATTAAAGTATAAAACCCAGCTATCACCATGCAAATATCAACAGGATTAAATAATATAATCCTTGGAGACAAGTATTTAAGTCAAGTAATTTAGCCAATCAGTTAAACTTTTCCTTCCCAAACACGTCTTTTAGCTCCCTCATCTGCAATGCAGATCACTTGCATTCAGTTAGGCCTTTGGTCTGCATGAATAATTTCCAGTAGGAGCTCAGGATGTGAAACAAGGAGAATGCCTGTAGAGCCGTGCAGTGGGCTGAGGAAATGGCACATCCGTACTTTGAAAAAGGGCAGTGCTGTACCTGCAGTGAGCCTGTGTGCATACCTGTATGTAAAAATTAAACCCCTGTATTTGTGTCTTCTGTTCCACTGAGGAGTTCATCTTGCCTGTTGCTGGCATTTGTTGGATTGGAGGATGGTCAGACACTTCTTCCCCAGTTGAGGTCTCTGGCTGAAGAGCTAACTGCCAGAAACACTTCTGCCCTATCAACAGTTTATTCAAACTTTTGCCAAACTCAGAAAGAAAAACGTTGATGTAGTTGCAATAGAAATCAGAGGACAAGTGATGCCTTTCTGACCATCTGTGGCATGGTCAGTCCCTTGCTCCTTGTGATTTTTGCTTAAGGCAGTGATCCCATCTAGTCAGACAGCTGGCCAAGCTCTTTTACTTCCACTTTATTTTTGTCCCCAGCAGCTCCCTTTGGCAACCCCGCTGGCAGTGAGGCAGCCCCAGGGGCTGGGTGAAGGTGGTGGTCTCTGAACGTGGCACCTTTGCCACAGCCGGGCAATGCGACGTGTACAGGGAGTCGTGGAATTGGCAAGTGCACTTGGAAGCAAATGGGTTTTGGTGTTTGGCTTCAAAGAAATCAAACCAGCTACATCTTCTCAGCCCAGAACTGACATGGGGCAGAAGCTCTTCTGGCTCCAGCCTTTATACTTCCTTCTCCCTCTTTTCATGCCCGAATAACCAACTTCCACTTTTCTGAAGAAACCAGCTCCTTTTAATTGTCTTCCAAGTCTTGAGGGTTTTGTGTTTTCCTTTGTTGTTATTCATATTGCTGCTGCTCACGTTAGCTTTGTTATTACAGCTGTTAATATTGCATGATAAAACGAATTGTTAATTGCCAAACCTCTGAAGAGCAGACAACAGGCTGCTTACTGCTTACGGTAGACGTGGGAGGCTGTCAAGGACTGTTGGGACCTAGTGTCAGATCAGTCGTGCACTGGAGCTTTGCATCAGAAGGTAGATTTGAAAGTGAGGAAGCAGATCCAGTGTTCAGAATGTTCCTCAAATTGATCAGTTCCTCCCTGTTGCTGAAAGGTTCTTCCTGAACCGTCAGTCCAGCTTAGCTATAAATTACTTGTTGGATATAAGTCATACTAGCTCATGTTGGTACTGGCAGAAACTGCTACAAATCATATTTCTCTTGATGTAGGAGAACTTGAAAATTTTTTTCTGTCATAGCTTTGTCTAAAACTGTGTCCTGCACTGTAGGAGCTATTTAGAAACATTTACAATTTACAAAATGAACCGTATCAGCACTCAAGGATGCTGATTTCTGTTTTCTCCTCTTCTTCTCCTTATTTCAATAAGGACCAGCTGTCTGTGAGTACTGCTGCCTGCCATTGTGTGACTGCTGTTATTTAAGGAAAGTTGATGCAGATTTGTTGTTTTCACTTATTTTTATGAACGTGTGAGGGTATTTTGCCTCCTAGGCAACACACTTTCCCCCCCTCCCCCAGCTCATTTCTAGCTCTTCTAACAGTATTAGGGAATACTGTTTAGAAATACAGAAGGTAAAAACTGGAGAGTAGCTTGCTGAGTGGGTCCTTTAGTTAGAGACTAGTCAAATCATTCCATGTGAATTTATGATATGATGTGACATGACAGCACAAAGAGCAAATGTAATTTCATGTTGCATTATTATTTATTGGATTTATAACAAAACTACAATTACAGGGGAGCCTTGCTCATTCAAATGTGCTGAGACATGATCAGCATGCACACTAGTAAAATTTCATACTATTGCAGTGTAGCTGCTGCTAGTACAACAATATGTTCATTAGAGATAGTGGTGAGGCTTTATTTAGAAATAATGAATCTGTGACTTAAAAATGCGTGCATTAAGTTTCAGAAAACACTTGTGGTGGCAGTGGCCCCAGAATAGCAGAGGTAGAAACTAAACTTCAACACAGTGACATTCCTCTAAATTTCCTTAAGTCACTTGTATGAATTAAGGAAACTCTCTGTCTATAGACGGATGTCCCACCTAATGTTTCAGCTTCTGCTTATAAACAGAGTTGGTGAAATTTCAGACCCTTTGCTGCCTCTGCTAAAATAAAGCCCTACATTATAGATGTGCTTGTATCACAATTAGCATAAAGGTAAAATATTAGTAGCAGACCAGCAAAAAGATGACATGAATTAGTTTTTCTTCCCCAATTCTTTTAAAATACACTCACCAGTTTTTCAAGAATCGAGAGGCCACAATGTTGGAAAATGCACAAGCAAACAAAATAACTCACTTTTGTAAATAAAAATCCCCACTGCCTTCCATTTTTCCCTTGACATCTTAGTCAATAGGCAACAACAGAGGAAAGATGGAGAGATCCTGGAGCCTGCCTGCCTTTTAATCTTTATCGATTCTATTTCAATTAAAATTATTTAATCTACAGAAATTAATATTGTACTGATCCAATACAACAGTGCTATCTGACAACTGGCATTTGGGAAGATAGTCATTCACATGTACCATAGAGGCATGACTGTAAGGAAAGAGAAATCCTTGCTAGTCCACTTATTTTAATTGAAAAGGGCTGTAGGAAAAAGTGATGACAGATATGCTCTGGTGTTTGGTTTTGCGGTTTGTGGGTTTTGGTTTTGGTGTGTTTTTTTGTTGTTGGGTTTTGTTTTTTTATTTTTTTGAGAAATTGCACCTGAAGAATATTTTCACTTAGAAATCAAGATAGTAAGAAACTAGGAGGAGTTCACTGAAAGGTAACAAAAGGCTTTCAACCCTAAGGTTATCCAGTTCTCCCTTTTTCATGGCATACGGTGCTGTTGGGCAGCCGGGACAAGGACACAAGCAGTGGATAGCAGAGGTATGGAATCATTCCCATGTTCAGCTGCCAGCCTGCTGCCAAAAATGCAGTGTTACTGGGTGGGCCTTGGCAGACCTCTCCAGACACGGGTGCGTCGGGTGGAGGTGGGGCTGCTGGCACGTGTTGAAAGCCACGGATGCTTCTAGACTGGGGTGGATTCGCATCCAGACAGCTCAGAGCACGGCTTGCATCTGCAGCCAGACCAGATAATTCTCTCTGGGCTTTCATTCTCTGTGGTTTTGTTCTTGCTAAAAAATCAGCCCAGTTTATGTAATGGAAGAGAAGAAGATCAGTATGAAGGAAGAGCGAGTAGGCTCTGCTGGAACTGGTCCATATTTTGTAAGTTAATGATCAAATGTGATTGTAGGGAAACTCATTTTCTTGAGAGCACACATTTAAAAAGAGATATTAACACCGTAGTGTGGTAATCAGACACTGCAATACCCATGGTAAAGTGCCAGTGTTCCAGAGATCTGACAAATCCAGCATTTGTTATTTACCTATCCAAAATGCTTGGCTTTGAAAAAGCAATGCCGAGTGCAAGCAGAAGCAGGTTCATTACAAATTCAGCATAACATGCAGTCAGCTTCAGCATGGAGCTAACTGTAGGGGGTTTCTCTCGCTCTGCTTATAAGGTAGAAAGTATATTAATTGGTCCATAATTCAAGCTGAAATAAGGAGAGGATAAAGATAAGGCGAGCAGCTAGATTTGCTGGTGATTTTGGGGTAGCAAGTTGAGGGAAAGGAGCACTCACCCTTGAGAACTACACAGAATCATTTGTAAAGTCATTAGTCTTATGAATTATTTTGACTGCTATTGTTATTAATTATTTGTACTGAAGTAGCACTCGGAGAAAAGAATTATGCCAAAAATCATATTCTACTGACTTCTGTAAAAGCATACAATAAAAAGGCAATCTTTCCCCTGGAAAGCTTTTAATCTTAATGCCACTCTTTGTTTACACTCTTTTTTCTTCTCATTTTCATAATTTTATTTGGTATTTCCATCCTGTCTTTTATTCTGGTACATGGCACAAGAACCTCTTGCTCAGAGCTGTGTTGGTGTTTGGCAAATATGAAATTCATGCATCTGCACTCCTTTATGTCTATGACTATCCTTTGGTTTTCCTCTTCTCAGCGTGTGGTTCCTTTTCTCACAGTTAATTTTCCCGTTATTTTATTCTCTTGTTTCCTTTTCTGTTATTTCTTCGATTGTCTCAATCTGCATTTTTTAACCTTTCTCACACTTCTCTTTTCCGTGCACTGTTTTTGTCAGACATTTTCCCTCTTGGTTCTCTTTCTAATTTTGAGGAAGCTCTGGAAAGAAGTAACTCTTGTCTTAATTTGTCCTACCTGGACTTTTTCTAGTTAATTATTCCACCCCTCCTCACTTTCCATACCCTGTGAGAATCTGCCAACAGGAAAGGTTATTTGGAGAAAACATGTCTTTTAGTAGAGAAGATGCTGCTGCACCATGACTCAGGGCTCTGCCGGGTGTCACTGATTGCTGGAAAGTCCAGGTGGGGGGGTTCCTGGTTCTGGAGGGTCTTCAGTACAAAACAACTACACTAAATTTACTTAGGAATATAGCCTGGGTGTCATAGAGTTTTATAAATAATAAGCTTACTTTGTGAGTTCCCTGGCAAAGTTCCAACATTGTCTATTGGATCATGGTGAAGAAACAGACACTAGGCAAAAAGGACAAAGTTAACTGTCGGCAGCTTGTCTTTCTGCTCTGCTATTAATTATGGTGGCTTGCCATGGTTTGTGTTTGCAATAATTACAGCTATATTGCCAAAGTAGCCTTTCAACAGGGGTGTTGTTGTTGTTGTCATGACTGTTACTGTTCAAGAACTGCATTTTTCAATTAGGGGAAATACGTGAGATACATTATCTATAACAATCTCTTTTAATGATAACAACAGATATGGAAATTAGTCCAGAGTATAAAATTAAAGATATTTGAATAATTACAGTGTAATCAAGTCAAAATTACTGATGCCTTTATTTGAGGCTAGATTATGTGGAAAACAGCACAAGAAAATACGTGCTTTGAAATCTGAAAGGCGCCAGTATTTGATGGCACATTTGCATATATTGCACCATACAAGTTTGTTTTATGTCTGTCAAAGATTTAAAATATAAATAACAGTTTGTAGGCTAGTTGTCAGAGGCTTGGGTATGTTGACAGGAACTCCTTTGTGGTTCAGTTTGCTGGCATGTCTCAGATGTTTTGGTACAGTGGATTTGCAGCATAAAGGTGAATTTAACGGTGCTCAACAAGGTGGCTCAGAAATGTCTGCATTATAAATGCTGGTTTATTGGACTTTCTTGGAAAAGTTTCAATTGCTGTCAGTTCCCTTCTCTCCTTTCTTATCTGATGCTAGACATACTCTTTATTTAAAGACAAAGAAATAAAAAGGCCAGGGAGCCCAAGGAAGGTCAGAAGTATCAGTTCAAGGGACAAATATTCATTCTCTTATTGTGTGTAAAAACAAACAAGCAAAACCACCTAAATAAAGAACAAAAGAAAAACCAAAACCAACCAACTGAAACCCACATCCTCCCCCCCACCTCTTTTCAGGCTTTGAAGGAAACAACCTTTGCTGTCATTCTTTACCTTTAATAGGGAGTGCTGACTCATCAAGCCAAAAGAAGGAGAAAGAACAGCTCAAAGCTCTGGCAAACTTTCAGCTGGTAAGTCTCAGGCACTGCCTGTGTGAAAGGAGAGCTGGAAACAGCTGTGAACTCCAGTCTATTTATTTATTTGTGCAAAAGGGGTGGCAGGAAAAGTATTTGTATCATTTGACTTCATTGCAGAAGGTGATAAAGGCTTTTTTTTTTTTTTTTTTTTTTTTTAGGGATTTAATTCCCAAACTTAATATGAAAAGTTGATGTCAAAGCCTTTATAAGAATTTTAAATCCTTAAACCAACTGGCAGATAATTGTGGCTTTTATATTAGTGGAGAGAAAGGCATTAGAGTTCAGCTACTTGATAAGGTTTAAAATAACAGCAATAAGAAATCTTTAGGAAAGCTGCAGCTAAAGTCAAAATGAGCCCTGAGATTTTTTTATGCAACTGGCAAAGTTGTTTCAACCGATAAGGCAGCAAATAGTTTAAATGAGACTGGATGATCTGGAAAACATTTTCAATAGTGTTTCTCCTTGTCCTCTTTGGATTTCTCTCTTCTTACCCCATAGTTTTTTGAGGACATAAACATGTTGGGTATCGCAATAGAAAAACCCGAGTAAATTATGTCTAATCAGTAAGAGTATGAAGGACATGGAAAAAAGGGATGTTTTCAGTCTGTTTTTTGAGGAAAAGGAAGCAGAGATTTAGTCTATTAACAAGTATAGATAGGTAATACAGGATTCTCTTGTTTATGTCCATTTTCCGTGGTAGATGTAAATAAACATAAAACAACTAAGAGAGCTCCCTCTCGACCATAAAAGATTGCTGGCGATAACAGCGTTGTATCTGACGCCAGGCTTATGAAATTTGACACAAATTAGAACTGAAAAAGGTAGGAAGAAATATGGAAGATGGTGGTCAAGAGGCATTTTACTGCCTCATGATAAGGTCTTGTTGCATTCAAACAGAATTTTGAAACAAATAAGAATTTAGACTGGAATACCTAGTAAAAACAAGATTGCTGTTGTTAATCCTTATTTAGTAAGGAAAGGTAGAGAATGAAGAACATCTGGGGCTTTGATTCTTTATCCTTGGCTCTAGGCCAGAAAGCATAAGAATAATTTATTTGGAGATAGCCAAACAAAGATTCTTGTCAGTCTTGGGTAATAGTGGGAAGAGATTTTAACTGGCAGTTAAAATTACTCTAAACTCCAGTTAGACTTCCTATAGTGTTGCCTAATGAAATTTTCACAAGGCCTGTACGGTGATCTCCATGCATGGGCTCATACTGCATGGAGGGTTCCACCATGGTAATGCTTCATGACCTGTAACACAGGCTCCTCACCTGCGAATCCCAAGAGTACTGAATTGAAAATGATCAGGAAATATTACATATTAACAAGTTGCATGACCTATTTTTGCAGCAATCGGAACAGTTGTCAAAAGACTAAGAAGCAAGTTTTGGGAAATGGATAAGAAACTTAATAAAGACGAGTGGTTCATCGGTCTGGCTGAGACAGCTGAAGTTGCGGATGCATTATAGAGCTGAAGTTGATCCAAATGAGGCCCTTGGCATGTGCAGATAATGGGGGGAAGTAGCACTTCCAAGTTTAGGAACTTGAAGTTCTTGTGATATTGTATATATTTAATTTGCCTGCTACTAATTTTAGGTATTACTTGTTTAAAATTTTATTCATTGCCACTTAAAATATTTCACTAATGAACTCAGCAGTGAATCTACATTGGGCTATATAGTCTTAAATCATATTATTAGTTTAGAGTATCTGATCTAGTGAATATTTAGATAATGCTTCTGAAGAGCAAGAAGAAAATAAGAAAATGGGAGAAAAGTTTGGATAATTTTATTTAGCTTTTAGTCATTTGTATGAGAAAAAGGTTTGAAATCTCCAGTGAAATCAAGTATATCAGGTATTACCATGAAGGAGAACGAAGCCTTTCCTGAGATCCAAGAAGGTGATCTTAGTGAGTTACAGAAGATTAGAGCGGGACTAGTGCAAGGCAGAGCATTTTCTAGCAAAGCTTGAATTCAGTTAGGGTTATTATAATCAGAGTTTTTCAAGTTGGAAATCAATACCTGGTGTGCTGGGACTGTACCATTGGAAACTAAGTGCACAACTAGCATTTGCCGAAGCACAGGATCACTTTCTGCAGCCATCTGAACAAAAATGGGAAGGTTTATTTCTGTTCATGCAGTTTAATCTTCCTCTTGCCCAGGCCCCCATCCCCTGAAGCGCAACCCCCCTGCGCCCTCCCCCCAAATTGTTACACCAAAAATATATTTGTTGAAGTCAATGGCAAAAATTAACGTGAATGACTGTGAGAAAACATAAGCAGACTCCTATACCTAGACTATAAAAAGGAGACAATGCAAGCAAACATATTTGTGTTTGTGGTGAGACTGAGGCAAAGCTCTGCAGAGCTCCCACTGCCAGTCCCACCAGTTCTGCAGGACCATGGTGGGCTTGAAGTGGCCATTCCCCAATCGAGTCAAATGGAATCAAGCCCATGGTGTAACTTCTGCTGTATTTGTGTTACTCTGTACTCAGCCTCTTAACAATACATCATCAAGAGGTTGGGATTTTGCTGCTTAAAAAGATATTTAATTCTAATAGGGAAGGGAACTGTTTCTAGTGTGAAAAGTCAAGGAAGAAAGGAGACCCCGTTGTGTTTGTGGATTTTCATGAACTGCTGCTTATCCAAGGCAGTTTAGCCATCACCAAAATCTTCTTTTTCTTGTAAAGAAAAGCTGCTATTAACTAATTTGATTGTGTCTTCTAGTGTCTGCATGTGGTTAGAGATGGCTGAAAAACATTTAAAAGTTTTGCAGAACACTGTTTTGCAGAGTTCAAATTGATCAAATTTGTGTTTTGTTTTTTTTTTTTTTATGGCAACAGCCCAGATTCTCTTGGAAAAGGGAAATGTTGGAAAAGGAAGGTATTCTGTTTCAAAGCAAGTTTATTATTGCATTACTTGAACCTAACTGTCAGTGAGGGAAAACATTGCTCAAAATAATGCTTCAATAAGCACTCTGGTTTTTCTTTTTTCTTTCTTTTTTTTTTTTTTTGAGATTCATTCTTCCTTAAATCAAACTCCATTATTCATTTGAAATGCATGGATTGTTTTTATGAAATGTTAGAGTTAAGTGTTGGATTAGCCTGAGAGCATTATGTCATTGTCAGAGATGTAAAGTTCTGTAAAGAATAACATTTAACCATCTCGTATGCAGTGCTCTGCCAAATAGTCCTGAAGCCCTCTTCCTTCCTCATCCTGTAGCAACCACTGGTGAGTGTTTATGAAGTGAACTAATTCATAATTTACCCTTTCCTACTAAAAATGTGATTTTCTTCCTTATAGTGAGTTATGCAAATGGGACATGGTTATTCTTTCCAAGGAAGAAAATAAAACAGAGAATAATGAAACAGACAGAAGAACTTGCTTCTCACAACTTGCATGTGATTGCCACAGTCAGAAATATAATTGACAGAACAATTATAGTTTCATTTCCTTGAACCACTCTTCCATACTACTTCAAATCTAACTTTGGCAGGTCAAATAAAATAACTGTGTGAGCCTATGTACTGCAATCAGGAGTCTGGAGCAACCCTCTACCAAAAAGTCACTTTGTAGTGGGTTTAGTTTTCCACTGCATTTGACAATAATGTGAATGAAAGCTTTGACTCCCTGTTGGCTTACAGTGGTGAGCCTCTTATTTTTTCAGGCAGTCTCCTGTGATCTAAAGATTTAAAAAAAAACAACAAACCAAACCCTACAAGTAGCATATAATAATGTTTATGTAAGAGAACTTGCTTCTTCCAGTGGCTAATCATGTGTCAAACATGAGACATTTTTAAAGCAATGCCTAAAAAATAAATTAATTTTTTAAGCTTAAAGCTAGGTAATTTTATCCATTTAAGTAAATTCCTACTGCTGCCAAATGCCTGCTTTCTATTGACAGCTGTGAAATAACCAAATGTCAGGTTTGAATCTTGCAAGCTTGTTTTACATAAATTTTCATATGCCCACACGTCCTGACTGAAGGCAGTGGGTCACGCACACACAAATGGATCTGTGTCAGACTATTAAATTACTGAAATCTAAATTCCACTCTTCACTAGAGCTGAGCATGTCTCTGCAATGTCTGAAGGACACACAATCCAGGCAGTACAGGCAAGTAGTGCTACATATTCCCATCTATAACAGAAACTGTGGAGTTCTTCCCTCTTGGGGAATTCTTCTTTCTCCCTTAGAGACAGTCAGGCTTCAGCCTTCCTCTCCAAGCAGAGCAGACCAGTGTTGGTACAGCTGATCTCTAAGCAAGGAAACGAGCTTTTTGCAAAAATTACTGAGATGCCCTGGTGCCATTACAAAATAAAATACAGACCCGTGTTATAGTGAAAGGACTTGGAGACATGGAACAAGCTTTCTCTTATCATAGCTTGGATGACTTCAGCAGTGCTACAGTTACAACAAAAAGATACTGGCATGCAGTAAATAAATGTTGTCTCTGTTTGAACTGAACCAAATCCTGCTGAGCTATACACAACATGAGTGAAAAACAGATTTTTTTTTTTTTGCTCATAAAAAAATGTTTTTCTTCTAAGTTCAGAAATAAAATTCACTTTCTTTCCTTTTTTGTCCCTCATGACAGATGACACATGCAGAAAATATATAATTATTTTATGTAAAATTTAATGAAGCAGCAACTGCAAATGACCTTTTTACTTTCTCATTTGCTCGCATGTTATCTTTATTAATGTGATGTTGGTATATCTTTAAAAGTCCTTTCTGGGTTTACTTAGAATATTAATATCTATGCATACTTATGTTATAGTTATACTGTCATTTAAAAAGTAAAGCAATATTGTATTTTTCCTCACTGAAATTGTTTAAATAATAAGGCAGAGTACTGTACTCATATCCTGAAGCCATGACAGTTTTAGTGATGATTAACCAATCATAGTTGCCACACAGGCAGATCCAAAGACATGTCAAAGATCCAAAATTAATTCTGTCAATAGGTTTTGATTTATGCCCTACATAAAATATCTGATGTGCTTCACTAACATTTGTGGTACTTCTTGTCCCTTAGGTACCGATGCCTGTTTGTAACAGAACCTAAGTTTTGAAGGTACGTTCTTCAAATTCCCATCTATGACAACAAATCACTTGCCGTATGGGGTTGCCTCTGCTGTACACAGTAAAACAAATGAAGTGATGGAGTAAATCATTTATGTTCAGACTTAGTAGAAAGTGTCTTAAAAGGTGTGTTATTTGCATTGCCTGAGGAAGGAGGGAGCAAGGTAGCAATAAGCAAACGTGTTAACAGACTGAATGGTACTTCTGCAGCTGTGCCCTCCCTGAGCATCGCCCTGAGGCACCTAACCCCTCTCTTCCTGCTCGCCTAGCCAGGCTCTAGCAATTCCCAAAATCAGGCTAGCGAAACTGTTAGGCCGGTCAGCTAAGAGTCCCACCAAGCAGACCAGAGTTTGAGGCTAAGGCTTTCCTCTCCCCCAGACCCCTTCTGCCAGGGATGAGTGTGCCCGTGGTGGGAATGCAGGTGTCTCCTGGGCAGCTGCAGGCTAAGCTATTGTGTCTATTTGGTTGTGTGAGGCTTTTTTTTTTTTTTTTTTTTTAGCTGATCACTGCTTTTCTTCAGCTCACAAAAGTAGGAGTGTGAAGAAAGGCATTTAGCATATACCTAAGTCTCTAAAAAGTCCCATAGAACTTTAAATAATGCACATAATGAAGTGTGTGGGTTCTAAATACAGATGGTGTATTTTATACGTCAGGGACCTATGGTATCAAAGGGCCAGCTAGCTTTCTGTAGAGTGTATCTTGAGTCTTGGTGTGCCTGCTGGATATTGCATTCCCCAGAGTCTTTAAGAACAGCAGGAGAATTTTATTATCAAAGTAAGAACTAGGTGGCTCATTACTTTTGTAGTGCATCATTCCCCTTAGGAGCATCTAATTGTTTGCTGAACGATTCGAGTAGTTTTGCTCCAACACCCTTGCCTGGGAAGAGATGCTCTCTCTAGATTGATGATTAATTGCATGAATAGGTTGCCTTTTTTTTCATTTCATTTTCATCCTTGTTGAAACTTTTTGCTTTAAAAGGACCTTATTACAGATTATACTCATGTAAGTGACATGTAGTGAACCTAACTCCTATTACTTTTATCCATTTTTATGCCCTTTAGGTTTTCTATAATTGCTTCTGCTTGGAGGTTGATTATTATTTAACATCAGTGTAGTACCATTGACCAGGATGCTCTCATGCCAGTCACTGAGAAGTAAATTTTCTGGAGTCGGAGTAACTGTGCTGACATGGCATCTGAGCAGATTTACTTGGTAACAGCTCATGAACAGGACATTAATTGGAAGAGCATGTCAGACTTCAGAATAAAAAGAAAAGCAAAAATATTTTCTCTTCTCCAGCCAGGTTGAGGAGGTGTCCATGACTTGCATGGTAAGACTATGACCGGGCAGCAATGACACAGTTTCCAGAGCAATATTTATATATAGCTTCCAAAGAACATAAACAAAAGGAAAATAAAAAGTGGAGCTGAGCAGAGATTTTTCCCTTGTGTTGCACAATACTTTCCCAATTCCAGAAGTCACTCCGCCATTTGGATTCTGCTGTTAAGACAGCTTAAATGTTGCTCTAGATGGCATATATCCATGTCAGGGGTCCTATGGGGCTGTGAGGACGAAGTTTGGTTACTGGGCTTTCACAGAAATCCTGGGGAGGTCCCTGTCGTGTCAGCCATAGAGGTGATGACTACGGTAAAGGTTAATATACTGCTTGTGTGTTGCTGATGATCTTCCTATGTTTGTTCCTTCTATGGATGGATTTATCTTTTGGGGTTGATTTTCTAAGTTTAGAGCAATCCCAGTTCAGGGAGAAATTGTCCCAGAATGCCTGTATCTAAAGCCTTAGACTGTCACTTTTTGAAAACATAGCATTCTGAGATGACATCATGCTGGCAAAATAAGTCTCTTGGATTGAAAGATTTTCTAGCTGGAATCTTTTCAGATGAGGAATGTAATGATATATTTATGCCCTATCCATCAGAGACTGGATAGGATAGTAGTGGTAGAAGGTTATCTCTAGGGGCAGTCTGAGGACCAAGCTGTGCAAAATTACCTGCACTCGGATAGTTTCTATCAGTGGGTACCCAGAGAAAGTCTCAGGTTGCCTAGCTCACACAAACTCGAACAAAGGTATCTGTAGCCCAGCCTAATACAGGCAGGATCTTACATTAACCGTGTGTGTGTGGTGAGAGAAGGAGAGATTGTTTTAAAAGTGTATATATAATAAATAGCTTTGATATAAAGGACGAGGTTCTGTTGTGCCTTACTCTGGCTAAATGAACTTTCAATGAAGGCAACTTTTGCCTGTAAAACGCCACACGCTTGCACAATAAAATGTCTGGAGGTGTTTCAGATGCCTCCCTGACTGGAGATCTTATGTGGGCAGGTGAGATGGCAGACAGCAGTAGGGATGGCAGGCTGAAGGGCATGGCCACCAGGTCCTAATGACACTGAATGTGGTGAGAAGTGCTCATGGCTCTTGGTTAACTGTGTAGGAGTGGTTTTGGCCTTGCTCTTCCCGGTCTTTCAAACAAGTCTGCCTTGAGAAAGATGGCTTGGAAAAGCTGTATCCTCTACTCCCATTAATATCCCTCTACCCTGTACTGCTCACAGGGACAGAATTTTGGCCATGAGCCTTCAAATCTAGTTGTCTGAGTCCAGGAAATCTCTAGTGGCAAACTAAGAAAACTGTAGAAGACATCGGTTTTGGACAGATAGCTCTCTCATGTCCCTGTCAAATGCTTTTGAAGTCAAACAGTTTGATGTTTTTCTTATGAGCAATGACTAGGAACACACAGGTATAATTCTCTCTATAGGAGTATGCTTTACTATTTCTGTGATCGATTGGATGTATTTCAGACAGTTTTAATTCACTTTAAAATAATGCTGCTGAGTTGTTTTCAGCCTTTACTTGTCAAGTCATGGATTTCCTTCTTGCTTTGTCTATAGGTTGTAGTGGCACAATCAGAGAAAGGGTCCTAAAAGCCTACCCCTGCTGTGTCTGTTACCTGTGAAAAGAAAATCAGCTTCAACCTTGGAAACACTCATGCATTCACTTAATTGTACACATTTGAATTGTCCTATTGACTTCACTGAGAACACTTAGGTATTTTAAGCTGAGCATGTGCTTAACTACCTTACTAAATCAGGGGCCATATGCATAAAATTAAGTATATGTGTAAGTGCCTGTGCATTCAGGGCCCTAACGGAAACCATAGTAAAATACAGAGTTGCATTTCACATTCATTAACTGAGCAAAAATCTCATTGAAGTCAGTAGTTGTTTCGCTGAGTAAGGCCAAGAGGCATCTGGCCCATACAGCTTGCATCCCCAGCTGTGGCTCTTCATGGACAAGAGTTAAAATACAGCACTGATGCACCAGGCTGCAAGGGAGGAAAGAGAGGTCTAATCAGGCTGCCACAAAAATCCCACAGCAATCTGTCATGTCTGAAAGACTTTCTAAACCAAGGTTTTGGAATGAAACAAAATACTCAATTTATGCAGTGGAATAAAAGAAAGAAATTCAATTCAGGGGTTAATATGAACTTCTAACACACAGAGATAGGGCCCAGCATTGTGTTATTGTAAGCAATGGGTGTCTTGCTGAAGGACAGCACAACTGTGGCAAAATACAGCTAGTTTATACTTAAGTTAATAAAACCCCAAGCATATAAAACAATGTGGGACAATATAAAATCACACCTAGCAAACACAGTTATAATGTAATCATTCAATTCACTAACAGACACTTAAGGAATGCATATGGAGGGAAGAGAGCCAGATGTCATTTTCCTGTATCTCTCCAGGTTCCCCTTGATAAGAGAAATCCATCAAATATGCCTATATCGATTCCCCAAATCTCAGTCTTCTGCATGTACTGAGAGGCACAAAGCTTTTCTTTCTTTTAAATGATGCTAGTGGAACAGGAAGGCAAAGGGCTGGTCTTCAAATTGGAGCTGGGTGCAGAAGTACTTAATAAGTTTATTTCATATGAAGAAGAGCCCAAATGGCTTAGGTTGATAGGCGGCATCTCCTTTTGCCTGGTGGTTAACCCACACCCCCAACGTGTGGTATCTCGCCCAAAGATCAGATCTCTCTCTGATTTAGGGCTCACACAGTTATCTGCAGATACTGCAGATAGTTTTGAAATATCCAGTGGTAGATGCGTGTCTCTTGTCTTGTTAAAGCTGTGCTGTGAGAAAAGTCTCCCTTGGGCTACTTGTCTTCCTCCAGGACAAAGTTTACTGGTGGCACTCCTAAAGAGGTGGTGGTGTACTCCTCCAGGTGAGCAACAGGATCTGAATTCTTCAGGTGGCTAAGGGAGGGTGGTGCCTTACAATGATCTAATTTGAATGGGCCTCTCTTCAGTCTACTGACTTTTGAGACTTGATCCTTAGGTTTCAGTTTCTCTCCAAGTTTTGTGAAATGATTTATCTAACTCGGGAGTGTTGTTTATATCAGATAGTAGGAAACCAAGGGATTGGATGTTGCAATGCTGAAGCTAAATTCTCCTTCTGGATCTTGCTCTGCTTCACAAAGACATGTGAACATATTTTCCTCAAGAAAGGAGTGTGTGTGTGTGTGTCTCAGAGTGGGAGGACTCTGGGTGGTTGTACAGAGATGCACCATGCATCATGCACAATGCCATTCTTCTAGACAGAGTTCGGTGGGCTACAGGAAGTTCTACGGTGGCGTTGTCTGGACTGAGCAAGTGCCAAACCAGAAAAAAAGTATCCCTAATTTAGGGGTTTTATTTTCTTGTCCAGTTCTTTTTGTTGGTGGTGGTGGCTTTTGTTGTGTTTTGTTCTTTGGTTTTGTTTTTGTGGTTTTTTGTTTGTTTTGTTTTTTTTTTTTTTTTTGTTAGTTTGGTTTGTTTTTTTTCCTAAATTGTTATGTTGCTATGTATAGAGTTATTTTGTAATGTTGTAACCATTAAGCATACCATGTTCAGAGCAAGGTGGCTGCTCCACCTAATCAGGATAAACATGAAACTCAATCAAGTTTATGTAAGGACAGTAGATAGTAGCATTTTGGGACTGTCTCACTGATTGAAATGGGGAGTGAAGAAACATTACACCTGCGGTGTTAGATATGACTGAGCAGAACTCCCTTTTGCCAATTCACATACAAGATTTTTCTGGTACAATAGAAATTAGGCCTTTGTAACATCAAAAAAACAAAGAAGAGAACATGTTATTTGGTTACAATTCACTGGGAAATACTACCCTATCATATGGCCACAGAAGACTAGGTAGACTATTAAAAATATATTCAATTGCAAAGAGATCATAAGAGGCAGAAGACAGAACTGTTTGAATCTTTGTTATATGATGGTACTACCTTGTGACTAATCAGAGTTGTAAAAGAGAAAAGAATGCGGTGGTTATTATGTGTGTGGAATTAGCATAACAAAATTGTTTGTGATTAAAGTAAAAGAATGATACTGTGTGAGTCACAGCAAAAAGAGCAACGATAGAAGTCTGGGGAGACAGATGAGTCAGAGAAGCTATTCGTATTAGAAGTATGAAGAAAATTAAAGAAATGCTGAAAATAAGATCTCTCAAATTGCATGATAAGAGTTTATATAATATGTTGTAGAATTCATAAAGTTATTATATTATGCACGGTCCTTCTAATAATCATACGAGAATAAAGTTTTTCTGAAAAACTATTTTCAACAATGCAAAAGCAACTGTTGAAACAGCAGCTATGAGAAAACCAAAAGTAAATACTTATTAAATTCAGAGTAGGCTATGGTATTTCAAAGACATCAGTTATCTTGTTTATATACTTCAATTAACTTAGTAAAAGATAGTAATTTCTACTTTTTTGAACCAAAGAAGTTTCCATAAATTATGGGATAGAATGATTTTTTTTTTTTTTTTAATGTGAAGTTCTAGTAATTCTTGTAGTTTTTCTTACATTTTCTAATCCCCATATTAAATTAAAGTCATCATCTAGTTAAGGTAGAACAGAGCAATAACTAAAGCGCAAATGAATGATTCCCCCTCTCCATTGTCTATCAGAGGTGTAACACAGACCACTGTCATAATCTCTACTTCTAACCTTAAAAAAAGAGATTATAGTCTAGCATAGACAAAGTCTAGCATTTATGACTGTCGGCTTAATTACTTTTTGCCCCCTGATCTGAGAAACAGATTTCTCAGTTTGATTTGAGGTTGAAAAGCCTGTTGCCCTTGCTGGGAGTGTCAACTTGAGGACATCTCGGTGTTTTCCCTTACACAGCCTGCAGAAAGGAAGGAGGGGTTGTGTTTCAGCCAGTAAAACCTTTGGATGTTTCAGAGGGAAAGGAGCAGCTTGGAGTGCCCACGTTTGCCTCAGACCCTGGGAGGGAGAGGTGCAGAGTCTCTGTGCCAGCCGAGGTAAAGCCTATCGGCGGCAAGAGCACGGTCTGCAGTAGTAGGCTTAGAAAAGATCTAGGCACGAGGTGTAACCTAGTGAAAAAATTAAATAAATGCTGAGTTTGGAAGGAAAAGGGAGGCTAGGAGTTATCAATTAGGTATCTTATGCAAGCAGAAAATTTATGCAGTTGGAGATGGTGGAGTGAGAAAGAAAGCAGGAGAAGACATAAGGTGAAATGGAATATAAAGGAAGGAGGTTATTGCTGGGAGTTAGCTGACCAGGAGATGGTGATGCAGAGGAGAGGCAATAGGGAACAAGAAGGACATGACACAGAATTGAGGAGTTAGCAGGAAGTAATGACAGAGCTTTGTCCTCAGTTTGTTTGTTTGTTTTTCCATTGCAATTGTATTTCTCCTTCTGCATGCTTTAAAATTTTGTGGCTGGCAGCAGTAAAAATGACAAAACTTGCAGTCTTGGCTTCTTTCTGCTGATGTGGTTATTTAGTATGCAATTAATTGCACAGTTATTACTAAATATAATTGCAAGATGGAACAAATGTGAGCTTTATGGTAATCATGATAAAAACAAACAGGAACAGAGTTTTAGAAAATGAGATAAGGTTTCAAAGCAAGGTGTTTATGTGTTTATGCAATTTGACTTGTTTTACATGAGGATCTTCTTTCTGAGGACGTCCCCCCGCCCATCACCTCCAGTCTTTTGAAAGCAAGATGAGTAACTAGTTTTCTCAGGAAACGACATTCTGCAACTTTCCCTAGATACAAGTATACTTCTAGAAAGCTATGAATTACTAAGAGGTAAAGTGATGAAATCTATCTTAAATGCCCATTTCTGCAGGTTAAAAAATGGATCCCCTGTTTCTGGTGTGTCACACTGCATGGTATGAGACCTGACCTTTTAATCACTTTTTTTTCAATTCAGTTGAATGATTTCTACTCAGGTTTTATTTACTTCTGTTGTGTCTTGCTTAATTTGTTTTGTGAATCTTTCTATTATTTTTTTTTTGTTGTTTCAAAGTCATAGTTTTTGATTTCAGTTTTTCAAATGCCTCAGCAGTAACTTCTGTTATCCTTGACATTTCTGTGTCACCATAATGTGAACTGCTGCAGTGGGAAACATAATCCTCTAATCTGGCTAGCTCAGACACATTGTTCATATAGAGACATTTTCTAATTCAGTGTATTTATTAAGAGCTCTGAGCACTCTGTTCACTCTGGCATCTGCATTGGGAACATTTTTATTAATGGAAACTGTAGTCAAACAATGGGCTTATGCCTATGACTTATATGACATTTTGGTTCAAGAAGATAGAAAATACACATATATACATGTGCGTGTATATATATCTATGTATGTGTGTATACATATATTCAGATTGCCAGTAAATCAATTATTTTATTGAGAGGACAGGTCTGAATACTAATCCAAACTTTCCTAATTCTGGGGAATCTGAAAAATAATTTGGTATCTGTTCAAGAAAGCAAACTATTTATGGCAGTTTCAGGTTTTCAGGTGAGCATTCAGTTTTCTGTAGAAACAGATTTTTCCATGACACATTTTCAGAACCTCAGTTTTAGGAGATGGGAAGTTTCTGACCAGTTTTAGCACTTAATTAGTTAATTTCTCATCTATTACCGCCAAAGCTTATGCTGAGTTGCTGTCCCTGGGTATCCTAACCATGAGCCTAACATGACGATTGTATTCAGGTCTAGCACACACAGACATTTAGTCTGTGAGATTTGTCACTGTTTTGGGGGACTATGTGTTTCAGTAGTATCTTCTTATCAAAAGCATACTAATTTTGTGCTTTTCCTGTCACTTCAGTGATGTTATGTAAAGCTGCCTGCAGGAGATACTGTTAGGAATGGTGCCTGAGTTATTAGTCCTTTAATGAATAGTTTCCTAATGGCCACTGTTGAAGTCAGAAAACTGGTCTGGATGAGTTTGCAGGATAAGTGACCTGCCACTTAGACCTTCATTTGAATGCTAAAAAGGACATGTAGCAAAGAGGGAATATATAATATATAGAAATACTCTTATAAATTTAAATAATATCTGGATGTGCAGATATTTTTAGTAAAGTCAAAGCCAATTTCTTCTCAAGTATCTATAAAATCCCAGGGTGGGTTGGAAGTTGATTAGTGATATGATTTAGTTTAAAGTCAAACTAGAAGTTAATGACAAATACCATCGTGATCTTTAGAGAGGGGACTGAGTCGTCAATATAGGAAATACAGTAATGTATCTCCATGAAACAGATTCATTTTACTAAGACTGCTCTGTGCTGGAAGCATGATAGAGAAGTACCTGTATTCCTGTAGGAGCAAAACTTTCTTCACTCTCTCTTTCCCCTCAAAAAGCCAAAGGAAAAAAGTTTTTATGCGCAGTTTCCCAGAACAAAACAGAGGATGAAAACTTCCCTCAAGCTACAAAGCAAGAATAAAGGTCCTCAGCACTAATGATGTTTTCTATTACCAAATGTTCTGAAATCTAGAAGTTAAAACCAAGAGCAAATATTATTTGTATTTATCTATCTGTATGTGTGATATTATAAACACATGTTCAAAGATTATTTTTTTTTTTTAGAAATACTTATTAATGACTGATTAATTATAAAAATAATATAAGCTGATTGGGAAAAAGATAAGTTTATAACATGCAGTTGTTTTGAAGAGTAGAAAATTATTTTTCTCAGAAGTTGGCACACTTATTAGGAAGGCCTTTGATGTTGTAACACCAAGCTCATAGAGAAACAAATCAGAGCTAGTTGGTCTCACCCTTTATTGACAATGGCATTTTGGATTTGGCAGTGTATGGAGAACTGTTTTTCGGCTGCAGTTGTTGGCTCAGTTGCTGAATGATGCTATTGTTGTAAAGAGAAAATAATTTATTTGAAGGCTACCGAGGGTTGCACTGAAATCACAGAAGAAATATCTGCACATGTTGCAACATAACATGCTAAAAAAGTCTCAAGGAAATGACTGCAAAAAGGTATATTTTTTGTCAAACTCAGAAATAAAGGGAGTCTTCACTAACACTGTTTCCGTTGCACTGTTACCAGGTGCTCTTGTTCCCCAGCAGCTTCAAGACATCCATCTTTTATCCTTGAATCTGTATCAGTTTCAAATTGTCCTTTGTTGGTAACATGCCTCTTGAAACTTTCCCCTTCAGTTCATGATTTCCCCTTAATTTTTTCCCAGTTTACCCACCTCTGTTTCTTTCTATATCACTGTATTATTCCTTCCATATGCTAAAGACTGGCAATGCTAACCTTGCACATATCTATTTGTTACCATCTCCATCATCTTCCCTACTTAAATTTCCTTGGAAAGCTGTACATCAATGCTCCTAATAAAAATCATTTTTTGAGAGTCCTGTGACATTTGCAAGAATTAGAAATATGTGACTCTACGTTTATACATCTTCAATTTACTAATTTATTGCTAAGGGTAACTTTGTACAAAATGAAAAACCAAAAGCTGCTTGAGGTACACCAACAGATACAGGTAGATATGTTAGTATTCAGGTATTTCCTTTTGCAGCAAATTAACAATATAGTGTGAAATTCACTGGGCCTGAGCAGTCAGCACTTGTCCATTGTATTTATCATTTCTGTTCTCACTGACCCTTTCTAGGGAGTCATTGTGCCCAGTGCAATAATTTGTTCCAAATAGCCCTTATTCAAATGAAGAATTGCTCACGAGAATTATGAATTCATGTAGTGATAGCTTTTACAGGATCAGATCTAATAAAATTTCACCTGATACAATTTCTTACGTAAATGAGTTTTCCAGACCATTTCTCTCTTTCTAGTTGCGCTGTTACCTATGCTGCCAACATACTCCAATGAAATTTATTATTCTTCCATTTCTTTACTTTAAATGAAATGTTTGCTGAGCCTAATTGATACTGCAGTGTCTCATTTTGCAGGGCAAAAAGAACTGTGCAAGAGTAATTCAGTCTATTGAGTTATTCACAGCCATTGTGTTTGACTGCGCCCTACTGACATTGTATTTTTTTCTGAAAAATATTGGAAATCATTTTCACTGATGGAACTGATGGGACACAATGAGCCAATCACATGAGAAACAATGGATTCAGTAAGCTCAGTGCAAATTATTGTAGATAGAAAGTTTTAGAACTGTCTTTGTCCATAAAACGTCAGTGCTTTTTTTTCCCCTCCTCAAGGTTACTTTGAAAGCAAATACTTGGAGGCTGCCATACACTCTTGATTATTCTGAGAGCCAGTGAAGAAAGAAAACAAAAATATCTACAGTAAGAGGCAAGCAGTGGGAATGACTAGAAAAGGTGGAGAGGTACAGTCCGTTTTGCAGATTTCAGGTAAGCTGGTGTAGGGTTTATAAATCTGCTCCTGTAAAATGGGAACTTTGAGTCTTAGACACCTTCATGGGACTTTTATCTAAAAGGGGAAACAAGCGTTGCCAATTTCTTGCTTCTTCACCCTGGCAACCCACAAGAGCAAATGTTTCATGCCAGTCAGCAACAATTCCTGTAATGCAATTAAAATGCAAATGCATAAGTGAGCCCACTGGTTACTCTGACCATCCTACAGAGGTTTTAATTTTGGCTAGTGCTCATGTGTGCACTGTTAGAATTTGGTCCCATCAGTGTCATACTGTCTACCTCTAACAGTGTCAATGTCCTAAGACCATGCCCATCTGTCCAACCTAAATCCCTCTTCTGTATGAACAAATGTCTCATTTATTTTGGCTAAAGTTTGCCAGTGTGGTCTCAGTACATGAGCAGCTCACATTCCTCTGCTCTTCAACACTTTGGTTCATTCAATCTGATTAAATTTCAATTATTTTCATGAATTAGTAGAGCAAAAATTGCTTAAAAATATACTAGCTTTTAATTTTGAATGTTAATTGTATCTTGGTCTTTGTTTTACTGTTAATTCATAATGTTAATGGACTACATTCCTATCTTGCTTTGAGAGCATATGAAGACTGAGCATTACATGTAAACGATGGTTTTAGAGTGAGATTCCTTGGTAACAGAATGGTTTTTACTTCGGTGAAGAGACTATCGCTAAGGAAGCTGATTAGGGAGTAAATTGTTAGCCATGAGAGAAATACTGTTGTTCATTTTCCCCCCACTGTCTGCCAGAGCAATCTTTGTGGTCATGACCACTATAATACATTCATATGCAAGGTATTTCATGGTTTGAAATCTTTTTCCTTATGATTACCATTTCTCTTCTCTTTGTATCCTTTAAAAGAGAAAAAAAATCAAAACTGATGAGAATGAAACTGAAGAAAAGCTGGAAAGTACACTGGGAAAAGCTGAAAGTACACTGCTTTTCTACCAATTTCCTGACAAATGAGATACTGCACTCTCGAGTCTTTATTTTTCAAACAAAGGCTGTGAGAACAGCAAGTGGCACAACATGAGTCTATTCTTGTGTCAATTACTGCAGTGAAAATGGAAAATAGTGGTGCTGCAGCCCGTGAGTACCCTTGAAATGGTCAAGAGCCACAAACGTATGAGACGCTTTGCTCAGCACAGCTGGTTTAAGTACGCACACCATCTCCCGAAAACTGCTCTGCCGAGCTCAGTAATTTTCTTCCCGCTGTGAGGGGCTGTTATAGAGGATTGTTTATTATAAACTTGAATAGAATTGAAAGCCAAAATGTAGCGACGACTTGTATTGGAGATGGCCTTATGATGAAAGTGCACAGTACACCTTGATCTTGGGATATCTGAATATAGACTTTTACATTCAGTAAAGAGTGTAACAAGGCTGAACCACAAGAAATACCACAGCTCTCCACCCACAAACAAATATACAGAATGTGTAAAAAGCAGGCAGTTTAACTCACCCTTCTGACTTCAAGCCTACTGCTATTCCTTTATATTAGGCTGCATAAGAATAAATGAAATTAACCTGCCATTAAGCAATTTTTCGCAACTCATGTTTAAAAATGACACAGATATCAACAGGCAGACATGAAGCACAGGTACTGCTGCAAGTCTGTAATTTTATGGTTGTGTTGCATGGCAATATAGTTGTCTGTGGTTGGAGTTCCTTTTTCTTGTCCTCTTGCTTAAGAAAGACTGCAAGCACAACACGAAAAGTTTATGAAGCTTGTTAGCAATCTTGTCTTTATGCATAATCTGATCTTTCTCTTTGTAGTCTTCTGAAACTGGGTATGAAACTCTTGCTGGCCTTTCAGAAGTAAACCCTGTCTCGGTGACAAAACAATTGTGATTTTACTGGTTAGATGCTGAAATTGAGTCATATAGTGAGCAACAGTCAGCTGATATAACACTTGGGCTACTTGTGCTTAGAAATGACAATTTTATTGAAGGAATATTTTCCTAAAGATCACTAAAAAAGCAATTGTGACGATGTTTCTGGCTTAATAAAAAGTAGGAGGGCAGAGAGATTCTGTTCTCAGAAAAATTTCCATTCAAATCCCATCCTGAAGTTCAAATTAAGTCCATGGGTGTTTCCAGTGTCTTAGGTACTTAAATTCTGAAATTGTAGATCCATTAAAGACAATTTTGGAATTACCCTCTCTGTAACCAAAATCTTCTAATCTTTCAAAGCTCAACCATCTTTGGCCTCAGCTTGATGCTTTTTTTCAAAGCTTTTTCTGTCTTCTTCGCAAGATGAAAAGCTGTAAAAAGAAAAATGTATAAGGAGAGAGTACAGTAGATAAAGCACAGTTACACAGCAGTTGAGTTGGAAAGATATGCTTAGTCTTTTAATCTGTCTGCTTTCAGCGTTGTGAAAGACTGTCCTCCACAATAATCTCTTAAGTGCTTTATCGAATGCTGACACTTGGTGTTCATCAGTACAAACAGTGCTAATACCTTGGCTAAACCGCTAGTTGGCAACTTGTGTTATGGACGCGAGTTCTCTACTGTATGTAGAGCAGTGGAAGGGTGGGTGTGGGTGTACCTGCCTCAGAAATCCTTATTCACACAAGAAACGTTGAACCAGTTCAAAAAGTTTCTCTTCCCAAATTAAAAAAGTTTAGAACTAAGCCCAAATGGCATGTAGGAGTTCCGATGATTATCAGTCCCGCATACACCTGACATGTCTTGAAGCAGCGCATAAGTGCAATTAGATAATTGTATACAGCCTTCTGGCTATGAAGAATGGATTTTAAGCATATGATTTCTGATCAGAATATTCTTAGGAGGACTTCATATATGGCAAAGAGGAATTTTGTAAATGAGAACTTTTTTCCTTCTCTACTTGGACACATTTGGTTGTTCTATTTTAAATATAGCCCATTGTGAAAGGAATATTAAACAGTTGGAGTGGTTATAAGAAGTCAGACTTTTTTTCAGAACAAAACCACGCTGGAATTACAATATATAGTATGTGCTTATAAACTGCTAGCAACTTTTCTGTTACTGAATACTTCATGGTAAATTCCTCTTTGTGATAACATTAGGCCAAATTCTCTGCTTGTATCAGGAAATGAAGTTTTCCTGAGAACTTTGTCCCGTCACAGACTGTAAAAAAGCTTACTGAAGTGTCTACATTTATATATATGCTTTAAGCCAAGGATTTTATTAGACCGGTAAGGGTTTTGAAAATAGTAAAAATAAATTATGTTCCAAACGGTCTAGCCCATTCCTTCTTTTTGAGGATATTATCTCAGCAGCACTTACTGCTGTTTGAAAATAAAATATGATTTTCATAAGTCATCAGAAATTCTGTTCTGAATAGTAAAATGGAGGACATCTCATTGAATAAGAAAATATATCTTTCTGTGTAGTCAGTTTTCAGTGTAGCTACTTTTACTGCGTGATTCTGTAGTAGAGGGAAATGGAGGTAAATTAGACTTTCAGAAATTAGGTCCAGATCCAGACATTCCGCTGTTTAGCTAAACTCAGATTTGAGGTTTATACAACTAGCAGTGGCTTGTACTTTGCTTGAGACTTACACTGGAACCAATTGGGAGAGCTGGCATTTTTGTTCCATCTTTAGCTGGATGTATCTTACAGCTGTGTATCTTGAAAATACCTATGTGGCTTTAAAATTGTCCTAACTCAACTAATTGTAATAATGATGAAATTAAACTATATGAAACAGAACAAGGAGGTCAGATAGCTCAGACAACATTGTATTGTTGGAGCACTTCATCCTTTTTATATAACACTGCATGCTTTCTTTCCTTTATAGCTGACGCTTAGGTGTCTGTTCTGCTTAACTCCATAACACATCTTCTGAGGCATGGTGTTCCGAAGAACTCCTGCTGCTGTAGGTATTTGAGATCAAAGCCAGTATGTATCAAACATGCTAATGCAAACACCTTAAGACCAGTTTAGCACATAAGTACCTTTCAGCAAGAGGAACGTGTTACTCAGCTAGCAACAATAGTTTTCATGTAGAATGCAATGCAAGACAGTTGATATCTCTACAGCACAAAGTAATTCACTTTAAGAAGTGGATGAGGGTAAGGGACATAGGAAGTTTTGCATTATGCTATTGCAGTGAGTACCAAACAGTCCGTTGAGGTAGTTTGCATCTGTAATTCTCCTTAGAATATTAGCTATAGGAAATGTTCCTGTTGCTCAATTACATTTAACATGGCAAATTAGTTCAGGCAAAATAGAACTGCCCCATTCAATTCTAAAGTTAACTTCTCATAGAGTATCAAGGTGCTGCTAGTAAATCCAGACTACTCAATGTAAGGCATAGTTAAGAGCTGTAACGCTATGAATAAATACATTGCTCAAATGTCTACCATAATGAAGCTATAGCTCGGTAGTGTTTGCTTAACTTTGTTATTAACTGCAATCTACACAGTGTAATAAACACTACAAAATCCTAAATATTTCTGAATGAAGATTGAGAAAATATTACATGTGAAGTACATCCTGGATAATCTGTGTGGATAAGATGTTATCTGGAAGTGGAAAATGTAGCTTCTTTCCATTTTCTAATCTCCTCCCTAATGTCTCTGTTCTCTGTCCCCTGCACCTCAGTGTGGTGAGCTGGGCTGTGTGGTTCAGGGCAGGAGGAAAGCAAGGACAGTTTATAAGAGCAGAGAATAGCACGTGGTGTCCCTATTGTGTTGCTATATACTTACTTTATGTCTGTCAAACACAGAGAAAGAAAAGTACTCCTAATGGCTCTTCCTGGATGATCATATAGCAATTACTGGAATTTAGTCTAGAAAAAGTGCTTCTCATGATGTATAAGGAAGTGTGATCATCCCATCAAAACATGAGAGACTATTATTAATCTGTATCAGAAAGACTAATGAAATGGAGTATGATATCCTGCCAGCTGTGGTTTAGAATTCTCCCTTCTTTTATTTGAATTACGAAGCAGGAAAACCCATAATCAGTGCAGGGCATGGAAATGATAGAGAAGGAAGTAATTTAAAAGTGTTTTTTCATTTCTCAAGTCTGAAGGACCTGAGGGACCAGTTCAATTCTTGGTTTAAACAAGAGCAGTTACCTGACATGCTATAGCTCTCCAGAAAATGCAAGTCAAAAAAGTCTGGGCTGGAAATGGAAGGCATATGGCTTTTCTTTTGTTTTGATCTTTAACATGTAGGAATGTACTAATGGAGGGAGATTTCTTCCATGCTTTGTAGTAGACAAGTTTGATGGGCACATCAGATGTCTGATCCTGCACCTATGAGTCTGTATGTTCAGAAGCAATAGTTTATATACATTTTGGTCACGGCGTTTCATGGTTCTTACCATCTTTTATGGCATTAAAACTGTTGAGAGATTTTAGAGATTCTGGACCTTAACTGTGTGCTGTGCAATCAAATAAAAATGGCATTCAGGGATGGCAGTCATTACAAAATGTTGATATAGAAATTGTTTCCTACACAAAAAGTTGCAGCACCACTCCTGAGCATATCTATGTTATGCATTTTAAAGTGCACTGACCAAATATTCCAAAGGGAAAGGGCGTATACTATTGCAGTCCTGAGGCAATACCAGAGTTGATTCTTGAGGAGAATTACAGACTCTGGCAACTCTGTAAGAGTCAGAAATCAAAATCCCTTTATTGCCGATACAAGTGCATTTATAAAACTTCCTAGCAACTGATCACACATAAACAGAAAGCTTGATTGGTTACATGCATTCTTCACACACTGTTCACACGCCTAAGACTAACATTTGATTGGTTATTACCCCCTGTCCATAACACACCAGACAATTCATTGGCTACAAGTTAGTTACTGCTATCCTAAAGCCTATAGGTGAATTAAATCTTACAAGCACAAACACAATGTTTTATACACTTTTAGCTCAAGGTAGAAAACTTTCCACTGTTTAAGAAATGACCAGATGTTTCCCATCAACTGTAGCCTGGCATGTTTTCTTCAAGCAGATCTCAGCATCCTTATCTTGTTTTTCTACATTCCCCTTGCTACTTCCAAGGCTTCTGTCCGACGAAGGTCAAGATGTTCTCATCATTCACCAGCTGTACAGAGCTCTCTGTTCTTCCTCCTCTTTTCGCATCCCTTCTGTGATGCAGCCAAAGTCTTGCTCTTGTCTGACGTGGCCATTGTCCTCCAAAAATGATCCCACAGATTCTATTTGGTATTTGTTCATCTCTTCTGGATTAAGTATATCATTACTCTGCATTATGCAAAGCCTTGATATCCCATATAGTCTCTATCAAAATATACCTCAGTGTATAATTCTATGCACACAATAAAGTCAAGATATAATACTGCAGGTCAACTGAACCTATGAAAATGTGCACCAAATAAAAACTTTAGGATTCCTGAACACAATTTTGTGAGACAGTTTGTTAGGTTTCATGTTTTGTTACTCTCGAAGTTTAAGAATGGTGTATTTCTACCCCAGCCCCATAGCTTTTCTTCTAGTAGGTTGATACCTGCTGAGGTGCATATAAATGCCTGGTTGATGCAAGTTGGTGGAGCTCACCAGGTTTGGTGTGGGCCACTTCTGTGAAGGAGCACTTTACAAATGGGGCCACTGAGGTCAACAGCTGTACAGGGTTCATCTATGTGAAGTAGTTATAGAGCAAGGGTCTTACCACTTCAGAAATTATCAGTCCTTCTCTTGAAGTTAAATATCCACAGTTAATTAAAGGGCAATATAATTTTTGTGGCAAGATAGCAGGGCAGGTGGGGGGGTGGGGAGGAGGGGGGAGAAGGGTGGGGGAAAACTGGAGGTGATCTTGCAAATGTACTTAATGGTATTTACACATACGAAATAGTTGATAAAGCACATCAAAAGCCATTCATGTTGTAATATCCTTCCACAGGTCATCACAGTAACTGTGTCTATATGAAGATGTACACCCATGAGTTTTTCGAGCTCGATTAGGAATACCTTCACAGAAAGATCTCAGAGTTACTGTTGGTAAAGGAAGCAAGTACTTTTGTGTCTCATCAAAAAAATAAATAAATCATAGGTAAGTGTTCCCCTTTCCTAATAAATTGAGCATCACGCTAATGCTCAGAACTATCAAAATTTATTTCACTTTATTATTGCAACAGAATACCAAATTAAGATTTTGGATAAATTCTTTATTTTTCCTGTGTAATCCATGACATTTATTATAGTTCAAATGACTAAAATGCATGGGAGAAGACATTTACTTTATGAGCTTTTTCAAAAGAGAATGTGCTTCACTGAAATGTTGAAACAGAATATAGGAGCTGAGTAGACACGCTTGCCGTGTCGCCTAAGCATGAACTTGAAGAATTCAAGCAATTTGGGGGGATGTAATGTTACTGGCATTATACATGGCAATGTGGTAACTCATAAATTAAAACTATACACTCCACTTGTTCTCAAGCTTGGTATCACACCTTTATCTAGAGTATAATTAGTAAAAACTACAAGAGCAGCCCTGCCCTTCTCCCCCCCTCCCCCCCCCCCCCAAAAAACAAACAACCAACCATCCCTGCATCTATATAAACTTAAAGATGTTTATTTTGAGCAAAATGTTTTCCCCTGATAAATAACTAGTGTAAACAGCTGTCTTTCATTTTAGTATTTTTTTAATTCCACTCCTATCGGAGCTTCTGATATAAATTATTTAGATCAAGAAGTAAACTTGTGTTTCTAATGGATTACTTGTGGAACAGAGCATGCAGTAAAATGAATAATGGAGGGAAATTTTTAAAAATTGCAAACTGACCTTTGAAATGTCAGAATTTGGATGTTTCCTGTAATCAACATTCTGTGATAAATGAGAGCAGTAAATGTAAAGATCCTTGGTTCAAAGTGTGTGTAATCGAAATCCAATGAGAGATCGATGGTCTTTTGGTGACCTTTTCTGAAAAGGTCAAATGACAACATTTATGGGAAACTTTTCTTGTGCCTGGAGGATGATTATAAATGGGTTTCTTGCATTTTGGTGTTCTAGCTGAGGAGGAAAACTACGCCAATATGCATGAGCTCTTTATATGTATATATACATATGTATGTATTTTTCAGTCATTCACTCTTGTAGGTGTATAAATTTTACACACAGAACTATGCATACACATACCTTCATGTATATATAACCTGAAGTTTTAAGTTACTATTGTTACTAATGTTCATAAATCAGTGAAATATTTCTTCAAATGTAAATGTTATAAGGTTACAATAAACAATAACAATAAAGTGTTATCTAGTTTTTTTTAAGTACTTAAGAAGACAATAGGAGGATCTAACGTGAATTCAGTGGAAAACTGTTTTCATTCTGCCAACAGTGACAACGCATTGGAAATGAAATCTGTCAACAGAAGCTCATATCACATCATCAGAATCCACACCACACTTTGTGGGAAGCAAGAGTCTGACTTTCAGAGGTATGTTTTAGGAGTAAGTCCACTAGAGGCATTTTGGTCTGAGTAACTGTTAGAGAATGCTTTTGTGCTTACCTTATGCAAATTAGCACCAAAAAGTCCAAAGTGATTAAAATTTATAAATGAATGAGGCACATAGTCATCAGCAGGACATCAGCTTTGTTATGTCTATCCTGCAGTTCTGTAGTTGAATTGATGAAAATATGCTATTCGATCGATCATTTTTCTGAATGATTGGTATGCAGTTATTTTGTTGGGTGGCAAAAATGCACACATGTATTCAGCTTTCAGGAAGGACCTGCACTACCTGATTTTTTATGTCCTAAAAATATATTCTTGAAGAAGAGCTGTTTTCCATGTTTCTATGGAAAAGAATTGATTATGAGCTCTTACACATCATCACAAAAGCTTTTTATGCTTGTAGCTTAAACATAATTGCTTTAATAAAATTAAATTATTATATCAGTCTTATCATGAATTACTGGGGAGTGATGTAGACAGCGTTAGCTTTGACTGGACTGTGTTTTATCATGTGTGAGAGTTAAAATCAGGTACACTGGTTGCAGGAAATTAACATTTATGGAAATATATAAAGAAATGATCAAACTAATTTGTTGAATATTTAACTGTCCAAGGTGTATGCTGTAATTTGTAATTGCATGCTGTTACACTTTTATAAGTCCAAAATGCCTTCTCCAAATTCCCAACTGCCAGTGAAAGCATTGGACTTGTCTTATGTGAGATGTTATTTTAAAAAGAAAGAATGGGGGATTCTGCAGTGTATGGATACTTCATTAGTACAACTTGTTCTTTTATGTAGTGTCAGCTACAATAAGGTGATTTGTAATGTATGTTATAGTTCTGTAACGTTTATGTTGCCTCCAAAATGCTGCATGCTCAATGAAAATTATTGGCAGTTCTGCTCTTATTAGACATGAGAGCATCCACACAGAAACACTTCCTTAAATTTTTTTCTCACTGAGGAAGCTCAATGAGAATTTGCAATTTTGGACAACTGATAGGTGAATCACAGGGCGTAAATCCATAGGGACACGCTTTCAGTTGTTTCACTGTTGACAGAACTGTTTTCTTCCTTCATGGAAATCCAAATGGAGATCTGAGAGCCCAGCTCAGTTGTTCTCTCCTTTTGCATCATTCATCATTAATGGACTAACGTGGATAATAATATAATTACTCTGATCACGGTAAACGGGTGTGGTGGCTCTGGCAACAAGTAACCTGCTCACACGCTCCTTGCTCTACTGATTCTGTGCTTGTCATAGGAGTGAAAGTGGGGTGAAGAGGGAAAAAGAAGAGTTTTAACAGTGTAAAATATCAGCTGTAACTGGACATAGAAATAAATCTGTAGAAAGGTAAGCAGTTTTTTACCATGGCCCCCTTAAGGGTTGAACTGCAGTTTAAATTGAATGAACAAGACTGCTTCCATATGAGAAAATAGCAATACGTCTTAGGTGACGTATTTCATTGGTATGCAGGTATATAATGCCAGATCCTAGTGATAAAAACCCACAGGTGTTCTGATCTTTAAGTAGCCTGTTCTATTAATATTTCTTTACAGTATGCAACATTAACTGCTTTTGGAACTATCCTAAACTTAAATGTGTCAGTTACTATTTCATACCGTTATTCTGCAATGCAAAGCTTGATCTATTAGTTGTGATGTGTTGTGTTTTTATTTGCATTACTAGATGATTTGATATTGCAGATGAATGGGTGTTGGAGTCTAATTTTTCCGACATGGCTGACTGATGCATTTTAGATTAAATACAGTCACTAGAAACTGGCCAAGAATATCCTATGTCATGATTATTATAACTTCTGATTAAAAGATGGGTTATGTTAAGACAGCTTTGTCACAATCTTCCTTTGAAAGACAAACTAAATATGTTTCAATTCAGGCCGTATACACAGTGTGTCAAGCTGCTGTCTTTCAAAGTAGTGGGAGCAATTGCTTCCTTTCTTAATAATTTTGATCTTCACTATGAAATGAGCTTTCAGTGACTCCTCTAGCAATAGCATGGATGAGAATAGTAAATTAGAAGTGTGAAAGAGAATAGGTTAAGTATGAAATAATTTATTCACTTATTTTTATACTTTGGGTAAATTTTCAGCACTGTGTACATATGTCTTTATTATACTAAGGAGATTTGCATTTTAATTCACTGCACATAGCCAACCTTTATAAACCTTTGCCAAAAATAACAAATGTCATAACCTTGCATGCTCTGATCCATTGTTTAACCAAAAAGGTATGAATGTGTATTAAGACCTTAAATCTATCACAATGTTATATACTTTGGTATTAACACAGGAGTTAATATTAGCAAATATACGTAAGATGGCATGTTGTTTGGGCATTAAATCCTTGGACTTGCTTATCTGGTAAGGAGTAAATATTCAGAAGAATAATGACTTTCTTCATGTGAGCTAATGTTTTGCCCACAAATTTGCACCTGTCTTTAAAAATCTTAGTTTGTTTCTAATTATTGAAAAGTGAATCAGGCACTTGGAGATGAAGTTGCTGAATTTTGCTTTCATAATTTAGTTTGCAAATATATATTTCATTTGCAGATAATGAAATCAGGCCTTGATTTAGATTTAAAAATACTTGTAATGGTAAAATATTTGTCCTTTCAAAAAGAAACAAATTGTTCAGCTGTCAATGGAACAGAGTAGGTCAAAGCCTTTTTTTGGTAAAATCAGTATGATATTTACCTGAGGAGATGCTCCATCGGGGATATATTTTGAAATGAAGTGGAAACAAAGAATTCTAAGACTATTTATGAAGTGCTAATACTATGAAACAGATTTGAAAGTCTTCAGGAAGTTGCCTCCATTGATACATGAGAAAACTTGCCCTAATTTATATACTTTTTAATGTTTATCTCTTGTTCTCTTGTCCTCTCCTTCAACCTCAGTGAACTTATAAAGTTAAACTTTTCGTGATGCTCCACACAAAAACTTCTGTTTGTATTAGAATAAGCATCAGCTACTTCACTAGCTGTATGAGACTGTCCTGGATTTTATGAACAAATCAATTCTGGTTCAATAAGATTACTACTGGGCTATCAGAAGCTGCCAATAGTGTAGCAATGATATGCAAAATCCTTCTCAAGTAGTTTTTTTTTAAGGAAGTGTACATGTCTTGAGTTAAGATTTCTCTCATAGATTTATAGGCTCCAGACTGAGTGTTGGAAAGTTCATCTAAAGAAATGAACCCTCACCCAGTTGACTGTTAAGTCAAGTGTATCTGAAGTACCATCAAATGTCACTATTTTGTCTTCCTGGAGTGTATGTGTCCTTTCACTCTGTTTGGCCAGAGGTAATTATGATGGTAGTGTAAGAGTTAAATTTTTGGGAAGATGGTGAACCAGAATAATCCTAACATTTCTGCAGCTTTACCTGATGATAAAGAAGTTCCAGTACAAAAAAATGCTGTGCTAATTCATAAAGGAAACTTCCTATTATCATTATATTTTCAATCGCTGAAAAGATGTATGGCATATAGATATGCCAGTTTCAAAAGAAAAAGGTAGCTTCATTTTTTTTTCCTTTTCAGTGGTTCTTTAGATACTTTCATAAAAAGAGTTTGTCATTTTCCTTTCCTGAACAGAATTCAAAATGCTGATGCTACTAATGTTCAGCTTTGTGGAAATAAACAATTCATGTTCATACAACACAGTCTTTGATGTAGAAAATGTAGACATCTATAGATATGTGGTGACTTGCTGTTTGAAAAGATATTTAAAAAAAAATATATTCAGGAGATGCATTAAATCCTCTCAGGACAATTTCATAAGTTTGACCCACAGAAAATTTTCACAAAAGAAAATAAATACTTCCTGGTTATTTTATGCTTTTACCTCTATTAGCACTAGACTCATCTCAGTTTAGATGGAAAATATCAGCCTGATGTAATATAAATTTTTCATTAGCGCAGAACAGTTGAAGAAACCCTCAAACAACTTCTTACAGGCAGGTTAGCACACAGAGGAAGCCTGGCTGATGCAAAGGGAAAATGTCCAAACACACCTATGCCACAAAAGATTTTGCGACTTCATAGCCATCTGTTTTCAAGCTCAAGTTAATATATACATATGTCTTTGCACGGGTTTTTGCATGACTGTCAGTCCGAGAGGGTGAAAGAAGGCTTGGCTTTTATTCAGGTGAAAGGCAAAATGAACTCTGAAAACTGTTAAAACCGCAAGGTTTGTGCTTGGCTAAGAGAAGACAGTGATTCAGCACTAATGAAGCCAGTAGAGAAGAGCACCCCCTTCTACAACCAGAATTTAGCACAGGAGATATACTTTAGCATGCAAGGAACTGCAGCTGTTTTTCTAAACTTTAATCTCCATCCCTGAGCTACTGTTGGCCAAGAAGGCAATAAACTTGACCTTCCCTAGCTTTTTCTTCTCATTGTTGAGGGTGAAAAATGACAAAGCAAATAAAAGAAGTGGTTAGAAATCATACTGTCAAGTCTGATGTAACTATTTCATTTGGCGTTTTTACTGGAATCTGATTCAGAAAATACGACTACAGAGAACTAGGAAGCATGAACAAAGTTAGGAGATACCCTATAGTTTTAGGAATGAAAAAGTAGGTTTCTTAAATTTTTTATCTTTTCTTGGATGGGGCATAAGCAATGCTTATGTAGTCACATATTGCTGAGACAGGCTGCTGATGGGCTACCAGTGGAAATCTCAAGGATTAAGGCTTGAAGGACTGTGGACTGCTGCAATATGATCAGTAACTATTGGATGGCGATAAAACGCTGCAGATTACTGTGTGTGAGATTTATAATGGTTGTCTTCAAGTACTCAGAGTTCAGACCTGGCAGCTGAGTGCGTGAAGCAGATGTTTGTCTGCTCCTGTGATTTGAGACCAGTAGGGTGATAAACAGTCTGACATAAAATGAGCAGCAGTGAATTTGAACAGGTTTCATGGCAGATATATATATATATATATTTATATATATATACACAGTAACATATTATATGTGGGATGAGCAATTTTCTGAAGATTCAGAGCTCAAGTTCTGACACTGAAATATCAATCACATGGGATTTGTATTGAGAGGTGTTTGCTTTCTGCCTACAGATTAAAATCTCCTGGGAATGACTTGAGAGATTTGCATGTAAACCTGCCTAACAGCCTAAATGTGAGTCATGGGCTTTTCTTTTCTGCTTCATCATGAAAATTATATTTAAAATATATTTGCATATAGTTTGGAAAAGTATATTTGTATGTACTTTATATATGCTTATGTACAAAAAAGTATGTTTAAATCTCAGCTTGGGTACATAGGTAACTACAGTGGTCTTTGTTGTACAAAACATAATGAGATTTTTTTTGAATGAAATCTGTTCCTCTAAATATTCCATCTCTAACATCTACCATTTCAAAGCCCCAGTTATTCTTCTGAGACTCTAATATATTCAGACAATAGAAGGCGTCATGGTCAGTGGACGCTGAATCTGTATGCAAAGGAAAATAGTCTGTCCATGTGAAAATCTGATATCAATAGCTGAAAATTTGGTAGGGTGAAATTGAATGTTTTTCCTTTTGCTCAGGGCTATTTCTGCTTAGAACTTATAAAGTATTATTTTTCCATTCTACATATTGCAATTTTTATACTTTCTATTTGAATCATTGAATTTTTTCTTTTTTTTTTTTTTTTTTTTTTTTCCTAATGCAAATGAAATAATGCATTCTTGAAATACATCTGACTGAAATAGTAAATTTTACTAGGGATTTCCTAGGGTACACGAAATTCTTCTAAAGGTTCAACCTAGAGCCTGAAACACAATTGCACCCTGCCTACCCATTGAGCAATTCTAAATAATGAAATTGCGATGTTAGGAACTTGCATTCATGCCCATCAAAACACTGTGTAGGGGAACAAGAATCCACCTGCACAGATCTGATCATTGCATCAGTGTTTGGCCTTGTAAACATCATCTGGTGGCATAGCTTTCCTTAACAAGAATAAAAATGAATTAAAATTATTATTACTTAAATCAGTGATGTAATGACCAAATAAAAAAAGAGTTACTATTTAGGTGAAACATCATAGAATCAAAGAATGCTTTGGGTTGGAAGGGACATTAAAGATCATCTAGTTCCAACCCTCAATAGATGTATGGTTCAGACTTAAAAAAGTTTTAAGTGTTTTGATTACTATCTGAAATTATAAATAAATTTTGTTTCAAAAAAAGATAATCTTTTGTTAGGCAAGCTAGCGATCAAGGACAGAACTACAAAATATCAGTCACTAGAATAAGGGGTTTATTGCTGAGCTTAGCTCACAAGGAATTTTTTTTTTTATTTCTAAAGGTTTCCTTCACACAGAAGGAGATAATGAGAGCAAAGGATGCCAGATACGGGAATAAATAGGGTAAAAAGAGTGTTTTAGATTCTGAAGACATAACTTCATATGCTAACCTTAACCAGCTGATGAAAATGGGATTAACAGTGTCATCTGTATCATCATTTATTTGTGGTTTATAAAGTTTGTGAAAATTTAAATTAATAGCACCATTTAAAAATTTAATTTCTTAACTATTTAAAAAGTTTTTTAGAATTAATTACAACAGCAATAAAAAAATCTTAAAGTTTGCAGAACTGGGACTAGGTTGTTTGGTGTTTTGGTTTTTTACGTCTTATCTTTTGCCTGGCTAACATTACTAGAACATACTAAAATAAGGAATAAACACATAAAATACAAATATATTTTGTGTTTTTATATATAAAGCTTTGGGAGAGGTTTGTGTACCCTTTTCCTTTGAGAAACTGCAGAAAAATTGCAAGAAACATCACAAATGGTTGGTGGATGCTGAATCTGAACAAAAAATAAAGGTCAGATGTTTAGTCTGTCTCTATCCCTGTAATGTCTGATATCAATATGCTGAAAATTTTGTGAGGATTAAATTGGATTATTTTTTCTTTTGTTCGGGGCTATTTCTGCTTAGAACTGATGAAGAAATATTTTTCCATTCCACGTTATTACAGTTTTTCAATTTTCTCTTGGAATCATTGATTTTGTATCTTAGATTTTTATTTTATATTTTATCTGTGTACACATTAGAGTATTTGAAGCACAAGTCATTCTCTTAATGTATTCAGCTGTGGAAAACAGAAGCTATTACATTACTAGGTTTGCTGTAAAGAACACTGACATCCATATTGGAGCAAAGATAATAAAAATAAGTTATTCTAAACTGTAAAAGATACAGTAGATTTCATTGACATAAAACCCTAGTAATTGACATTGTTATATAATGGCAATTAAAAAGCACTATAAAGAATAAGGTCTGATTCAAAGACTACCAACATGCCTAAGTGTACAAGGAAAACAAGCGTCATGAAGGAAAGATACAGCATAAATGAGACGAGACTATTCCATTATTTGATGTACAAACCTGGAGAACGCACAGCATAAGCAGAGCTCTCTGAAAGCTACAGCAACTTGAAACTATGCCACAGAGAAATCCAGATGAGCAAGAAAATCTATGCACAGATATGAGATACTAGTTTGAAAAGTGTGTTTACATTCTGCTCTTCCACCTAGTTCAACACGATGGATTATGAAAGTCAGAAGCATAGAAGACTATGTGGCTTATTTGATATGAAGATTTCTGTACCTTTTATTGATCTTTCTCCTAACATGTATTTTTCTAACTGACCCGATTCCCCTGCATTCTCTCACATACAATTAATTAATATTTAACTTTCTTTGAGCTCTCCTACTTCTCTGCCATCTTCAGAAGTCTTTGAACTCTGAACCCTTCTAGGCATTCCCAAAGGACTTAGGCACTCCTTCACATATCTTTATGTGAAGATACTTTATCTCCCTTATGTTGTTCCAATCTGGTCTATTACTCACACAGAAGCTTTATCTGCTCTTGTGCCCAATAGGTGGCAGATGAATGTAATTTTTCTGCAGCCCGCACTTCCACTCACCCCTGTTATCTCTATAAGACCCTAAGGATTTTTTACTTAATTCTGTTTTCATGTATCGTAATCATTATCTTGACTTCATCCCATTAATTACTACCATACATCTTTATTGAATATTGTGGTCTGAAAATGAAACGTAGAAAACATTGTGGGCTTGATCACAAACATATTCAATTAAATGTAATCTTTCCATTTGATCTTCAGTGGGTTTCCAATTAGGCGATTGTTTCCCTTTGAAATAACTTTTCAACTAAAAAACAGTAGCTAGGCCTCCAGAAGAAGTTCAAATGTTATTTTCTGGATCAGTCCTGAAGTTCTTTGTTCCAGCAAATCCCTGGAGGCTGGATAACTAAAGGAGCTTTGGATTAGCTGTCTGAAACTAATGACATTAAATCAATTGCTACAAGAATATATTTAGGCTGAGCATTAATAATATGGGAGGCTGGATGGCATAATGATGGAGCACTGGCCTGGGATTTGGGAGGTCTGGACTGCGTTCTTGGCTCAGCCAATAACTTGCTGGGCGACCTCAGGAAAGTCACGTCACTTACTTTTGCCTTATTAAAAAGTTCTATGTGGGAAGTGCTTTGAACTCTTCTGATGTCAAGTGTTATATCACCACCATATATATATTGTAGCCACGTAGGTGAAATCTATTAAATGTCAAGCAGAATGAAAGTGGTGAGTGCCTGTGGTTAAAGAACCCTTTATGGAAAGTGCTTGAGACTCCTGTCAAATCTATATTTCTGTAACTATCTCATACAAGAAGTGGATGGAATATGAAGATGCCCAAAGGTTTTTTGTCTTACAAATAGCCCTTTATGCTGCTAAGAGTGGTTTAATAATGATATATTGTACAATGTAAGGTAAAAGTAGAAGGACGTATCAAGTGGAATTCTGCGGGAGTTTATCCTAGTTATTGCAGTAGTCAGCCTTTTCATTAGGGCACAAAATAAGACACACCAGGAAGGAATACTGAGAATTTCAATGATGATGGAGAGCACTGGTCTACTGTTTTAGATAGCAATTTTATTGATGGGTACCACTGAGAAAGCTAATGTACTTCATACCATATTTTTTTTAATGGATCAGAATCCAGCTGTCAGCAGGACTATCAGATGCACGTTAGCGATGGCAAAAAGGCAGGATTTGGGGTTATAGCAGGAGAGGAAATCATCAGAGACAACTAAGCAAGGTTCAATTTTTTGAAATTGGACTTGGTCTTTCTTCACTGGGAAGCTAAGAATGAGGTGCATCAAATGGAGCCATTAAAGGTTATCTTTGAGGAAGTGTGGAGGATTTATTAAGTCCTAGACCCTGGAAGAGGGCAAATGCAATCCTTATCTTTATAAAGGGAAAAAAGGAGGACCAGAGGAATTAAAGACTGGACAGCCTTCCCAGAAGAAAATATACTGAAGAAACAATCAAATCATTTATAAGGAAAAAGTCCAAACCCAGAACAAAACAAAAATAACCCAAGAAAGTGTAAAACAACAAACATATGTCAAAAGCAAATTATTTGAGTTTCAAACCAACTTTTTTCTATGAAAGAATAGAACAGCTCAAGTAGAAGTAGCCAGGATTGTGTACTTTGGTCTTTGTAAGCATAACATGGCAGCTTCAAAGTAAACTAGGAAAAGTGTGTTTGTAATTAAACTACCCTGAGGTTGATACAAGACTGTCTGGAAAGCCATGATCACAGGGAAGTTACTAATGGTTCACTGCTAAACTATGAAGCAGGATCCTGTGTACTCTGGTTGCAGCACTACTCAACATTTTCATCAATAATTTGGATGATGAAACAAAGGATGTGCTTAGTAAATACGCAAACAATGTTGCAAAAATAAGAAAAAAATGCAAATAACCTGATAATTTAGAGAAATGGTCTGAAAAGGGTTGAACAAGGACAAATATGAGGTGCTGAACTTGTACAATGATAACCAACTGTGCCAGTTTGGAATAAGCTGGGCGGCAAATCTGCAGTGGAAGATCTGGGATCATACTGAGCATCACTAGTGGAAATACTTAAACGCCGTCAAGCTGTTGTGAAAAATATAAGCACCCACTGGATGCACAAGAAAAAACATACCTTGCAAGATAAGTGAAGGCACCCTGGTGAAATCCTGTGTCCATTTTCAACACTCTGCTTCATGGAGGATGAGGCTGGAGAATGGCAAGTGTAAGGCAATGAGAAAGACTGTACTAGCAAAGATTTAATGAACTGGTGTTATTTCATCTGAAGCAAAAAGAAGACAAAGGTGTTATGTGATAATTGTCTTCAAATTCAGACGACACTGGTGCAAAGACAGGGAATAATTTTTCTCCATGTCCAAGTGAATGAGACACGAAGTAATGAGCTAAACTTGAAGCAACCAATTTAGATTAGACATTAAGAAAAAGTTTCTAACAGTACGGGTGGTTCAATGTGAGAACAGATTCTGTGCTCTCCCCAGACAATCTCGATAATTGGAAATTTTAAAGAACAGGTTAGACTAAAGTCTGAGTGATTGCTGTATAGTTGACTCAGGCCACAATCCTACTTCTCTTTGGGGAAGGCAGACTAGAAGTCAGAGCAGCTACCTGGAACATGTAGCATTTTGGACTTCCATTCCAGTAATTTTTTTTTTTTTTTTCTTTTTCTAGTGCGTGTTCTACTTCTGTTGCTACCTCAGCGTAAGTTATATACAGCTAGTCTAGGGTAGTTTCATTAGAAGGTCAATGTAAATAAAAGTGGTGAGAAAAATATATTAATGTTTGTAAAGAGTACTTTATGAACCTGAGCTGAAAGGCAGTATATAAGCACAAACATTGTTATGGGAAATCAATGAAGAATGTAATAAAAGAAATTGAATAAAAAAATTAAACAAACCCCCCAAAAGTGCTATAATCTGCACGTCAGTAACAGCCCATTCTCAGGAGTCTTTTTTTTTTTTTTTGTAACTAATTAAGTCTTTTTCATTTACCAAATTTCGAACAATTAATCACAGACCTATGTAATCAAAAGTAAAGTTTATTTCTTATTACCTATTCATATTGCAATCCTAGCATTTGAGATGATTACATACTATATATAAACACATACCTACTATGTAATCATTTAAAGTGCTGCAGACAGTGTATAGGTAGTTCAAAATGAACACCGTATGCACAGCACAAAACATTAACAGTGTTCCAGAGTGTGTCACATTATGAGAAAGTCTAATCTGTCCCTGAAATGAATTTGACTTATTCATTAGTGAGATGAAGAAAACTGATTACATCCAGTGAACTATTTTCTTTTGCATCAAATAAGGGATAATCTTACCCTCAAGATTTTGGGTTTTTTCCTTGAAGAAAAAAAACATGTTTTGAAGAATAACATGTTTTTAAAGCAGCTGCAACCCATCAATCACACTTGAATCCGATGGTACTATTTTTGTTGGTTTTACTTAATATGTTAATTTTAAGATGACCTATTCTGCTTCATAGTAAATAAATTTGAATTGCTTATTTCTGAAATGGGAGTTGCTTCTCTGGTAAATGTGCTGCACTCTTTGGATACTCAAAGAAGCAATAAGGATGCAGAAGGGTTAATTGAAGAATTTTTTTAGTTGGAAAATTAATGAATATTTCAGGCAACAAGGTTGAAGGAAAAAGTAAAGGATCATACCTTAAAATGAGCAAATTCATTAATCAGAATATAGAGCAACAGTCAACATTTGTTTATTAATGTTTATAGGATATATAAAAATACATAACACAAATAAAAATCCTGTGAACAACTTGTTCTTTTCTTTTTTCAGTCAGGTTATTCAAATTTGCACTTTGTCTAACACTAATCACAACTGTAACTAGGAACAGATGCAACAGAACCTTAAGCAGGACATCAGGAGGGGGTCATAGAGGTAGTTTATGAAATGAATTAATGAGAGTAAATGTATTCTACATTTACAAGTCTTTTCCTCCAAGGCTCTTGGAACAATTTATAAACATCGCTGCACTGCTGCAACAGAAGAAGCAGTTATTGCATAAAATTCTCAGGTGTTTGTAAGTCCTACTGATGTGGTATAGTAATTAGACATCTAATGACCAAGTCACCTTAGAGAAGAACACTTCAAGACCTGAATTTTCATTAATTTATAAGCATTTAGATGCTTTCAATGCTTCCCAATTTTCTTTATTAAAGAAGATACGAGCACAGAGATCTTAGTTCTGTTTTCTCACCCATGTGGGACCTGTTGGCACCAACAAAGCTTAAATCCATGACATGCTGAATGTCTTCATAAAATAATCAGAAGGAAACGAACACATCTTATATCTGCAGCATCTTACAGGATTTATATGGTCAGAATCAGGCCCAGAAATATGATGTATGGGAAGTCACATAATTCTACAGAGAATCAAGACTATAATCATGCCTATACTTTTACCACAAAACTATATTTCTGCAGTCATAGATTAATAAAACCCAGGGTAGGGCTTGGAGAAAAAAACCAGACCGATTAGTTTCTAAGGATAAGTGAAGAAATCAAATACAAAATTTGGGTTATTTAGGCTTTTTCATGCAGAGAAACATTACTTGGAATACTTGACCATGTAAAAAGCCAAAAAGATTGAAGCAAAAGTAATATGTATTGTCAAGAAATAATACTGTTTGCAATGGTATTATAAAAGGAAATGAAAAAAAATGAGAAAAAGCCAGACTTATTTACTTTGGTTTCTAACCTTAATTCTGATATAAATAAATTACAAAACATAAGAGGAATTTCATTAGTTTGGTGAAGAGAGGTTCAGACAAACCATTTTACGTTCTTTTGTTTTCCTGTTTCTTAGGTACTTCCTGGAGGACTTGAGAACAGCCAGAACTATCATGAGATGGTCTCGCATAGGAAGAAACAGGTCAGTTGTATGTGTTCATCAAAGAAAGTTGAAAGATTTTCTTTTAAAGGAAAAATCATCTGTAAGCCTGGTGGCTGTGGCCTAAAACAAAGGCAGTGTCCCTGGTGAATGCCGGGGGAGGGAAACCTGGAAGAGAAGAGAAGTCTGTTGTTTTTTGGTGAAGAGAAAAAGGAGTAAGTGAAAGGATCGATAGGCAGATGTGGAGCATGGTTGTTTCTCGTATGTGTGGAAGCACTGGCCAAAATGAAACCAGTTACAGAACTGTCTGTACTAGGTTCAAGAGCCATTGGCACGCCAACAGGGGCAGGTGGGGCAAAGGAGAGCAAGGCAGAAGCAGAGAAGGCACTTCACAACACAAGCTCTGTAGCAGTTTAAATTGTTTTAATGGTGAACTTTCCAAATGTAAGCCTGGATTTTGCTGACAGTTGGATCTCGGTAGTCAGGACTCCATGTATGTTTTAGGACAATGGCACAGATACATTCTTTGCATGTAGAACAAAAGATGGGAAATTTTATGATCTTAGATCTGAGTGGTCATTTCATCACAAGTCCTGAACCAACAGCTTTTATAACTATCACCTGAAAGGTGGGTTTCTTCAAAGGCCATCGTATCACCTGAGGGAAGAAAAGGAGAATGCTCCCCTGGAATGAAGCAGAATGACAATTCAAGTGGCTGGGTTTTGAGACTGTACAGAACCATGGACGGGATCGCCACTTTTTGGTTAAAATTTATTCAAAGTATCATAATCTCCCAATGAGTGAAAACAATGAATTGTGGGAACACGGCCAGGCTCTCAGCTGATGTGAGTAGGCAGGGGGGGTCCGTGCTGTCTGAGGAAGTTTCTCGAATGTCTAGGTTACTTAAAGTGAAATACAGTAAGATTTCTTGGCAGTATTTGGTGTTGGGCACTGATATAGAGTACAGCTTCTCAGAACTGATGGTTTTATGGTTTCACATAGTTCACTGGGATGCAATTTGGCTGGTTCAACAGATCTTGGCTCAGGACTTTGCTGCGTTACATCATGTTTGTATCAGTTGTTGCTTTTTTGGCATTTAGCTGTAGTTTCTGCCCTCTATCCGGTAAAGGATAGCAGGAAATTGTCAAGATTTAAGTGGTAATGAATCAGCATCCTTGTCTGGAAGCTTGAAAGTTGCTGACCACTGCCTCAGACAGGATAGTCTCTTCAAGAGAGTGACTGGTTGTGAAACATCTTCACATTTAGGCAGAAGACTAGATTCAGGCTGTCATTTGTCCTATATGTTAGAGTGGAGATGACCCATGCACTGGTTAGGAAGAAATGTGGGGCAAGGGCTTTGGGACTTCAACGTTTCCTGGTTTGTCTGGTTGTGAGCCTGAATGCTTCATCCTGGTTCTGACATAGGTGTTGGTGAATTTCTTTACGATCCTCTGTGTTAATCTTTAAGCGAGCATATCATCATCTGGCTCTGTTTTTACTGTCAGGTGAAAGGACCAGTATTAACTATCCTAGGTAAGACCTCTTCTGGACTTGATTTATGCAGAGAACACAACCAAAACTGATTGAATATGACAGTGTTAATCTATTCTTCTGACGTTAGAACCTAATCTAAGATGCACAATTATCTTTCAATCAGTATCAATGAAAAATGGGGGAATACACTGTGATTTCTTGAGCTAAGATGCTATTTATCTGCATGTTCCTTTTGACTCAAATAATCTCCAAGCTCAAAAAACCCAGGAGGCTGTGCTTAATATGTCTAAGTCAACTACACCACCATCCCTCTGAGGAAAGACAGTTTTACAGTTAAATCAGAAAATTTTTTATGAAGTATCAAACATACCTGTCAATACACTTTGCCTAGTGCTTGCTTTAATTCCCAACAGAGTAAATTAAGGTGTTCCTATTTGAAAATATTTGGATCAGACTTACAGTGAATCATAGTACTACAGCACAGCTTTTCTTTTTAAATTCTTTTATAATTCCCAGTTCCTTTATAATGTTGACACAGCTCCATCTATCCTGAATTCCTCTCAGATACCCAAGTCCTCTGTCAGGACTCTGTATTTCTGTCACTCAGAGGTGGTGCTCTTGCTATTCTCCTGTTGCACCACATCCCAGTGCAGCTTGCCCAGTAAGATGAAAAGAGGTGTGGAGAGCAGAACAGCCGTGCTGTCTCTTACTGTAAGGCAGAGCTGAAAAGTAAAGTATCATCCGTGGGCTGCAGGAAAAAAATAGGCTTTAGAAACATTAAGTTCATTCTTCAGCCTCCTTCCCTACCAGTGCAACTGGAGAGCTGTCATTAGTGTGGCACTGGCTGGTGCACATCTGAAAGACGATAATATACTTTTTTGTGGTTTTTTTGGGTTTTTTTTTTTTTTTTTTTTTTTTTTTTTTGAGATCCACTCTAAGGAAATGAAAACCCCTCCGTTTTTTCACTTCAGTGCGTTTACCGGTAGATGGTGCTAGCAATTGCTCTAGTTACGATAGTGCCATATGGTACTGACATTTGAAAAAAAGCAACGTTTTATGACAGCAGCAAGAATTACTTCTCTTTGTGAATCTATATTCTGTCAAAGAATTTACATTAGGCCTTGCTGAAGCGCTGTCATTTTCATTTAAGCTATAGGTCCTCTGCAGCAGTCAGCTCCACAAAGGGTCTCACCTCGTCAACAGCAATTTCACACAAGCCTGAGATTAGCAGAGAAGCTGCTGAAACAAAAGGTACTTGTTAAATACAGCAAGGGTCAACTACAGAAGGCTGATGCTAGGTGCTTCAAAAACAAGGCTTCAAGGTGCGCGGGAGAAGTGCAAACTTATTAAGAGTGACGGCTGCCTGTGCTAACGCCTGTGCTTTGCAAACCAGGAGTGTGGCAGTGGTGCTCGGCAGCTCCCGCGCTGTTCTTCAGTAGAGGTGGAGCACAGACGAGGGAGATAGACTTAAATCAAAGTTATAGGGCAGTAGCCTACTGATCGTCAAGCTTCCTATTAATAGATGGTACATTAGGGAGGTGAGTTAAGGAGCCTAAAATCTCTCCTATAAATCGAAAAGCTTGAAACTGGCTGAGACAGGACCTTTCTGTGATGCACAAGGAAGGTGCTCAGCCAGGTCCAAATGTTAAATTCTCCTCAGTTTTAAGGTTCTAAAACAAACAAAAGAACCAAAGTCTATAGCCAAAATCACAGAACCACATTATTTCACTTATTTGTGCAGGTGGAAGAGGGGAGTGTAACGTACTGACTGGAGGAAACCTACTGTTCCCTCTCTGAGGGCTGAGCACCCAACAAAGACAGCCTGCAGGGAGGGGGAGAGGGAGGGCTAAGGAGATGATGAACTAAGATGGATTTTTCTTCTAATAATCAGGTCTGATTTTTAAGAATTATACATTTAGCACCAGTCTATGTTCCCTAGCCTGACACTGTATTATTCTGGTATATGTTGAAACAGTGTCTGGGCATATAAATTTTACAAACATAGTAAGGGAACCAGGTCATTTCAGAGTTTCTGATCTTAGGAGATAATCTGATCTTAGCAGAAATGGTAGGAAAAGCTATTATTACCATTTTACAGGTGAAATTTCAAAACTTGGATTGAGAGTTAGGTGGGAAGCAAGTTTTCTTAGACCTCAATTTTAGCACCTAAATCTAAATTATTCATTTTCCTTTTCCTCTTGTAAGATAACCACATAATTCTCCAACTAATCAGAGACTTTTCAACAGCTCTATCTTCTTGAAAACCTGAAAATGTAATATGTGCAGTTTGCTGGCTTGATTTTTCAAACTGCATATCATCCAGCGCTTCTCTGGTGTTCCTGGAATTAATAGCTGCTCAGTATTGCATCAAGATTTTTATTTAAGTTTCTGAAGTGTGAGGTTAGGATCCTAGTTTTAGACACAAAGTTTCACTTTGCGTATTGTGGTCAGCAACTGTATAGACTAAAAAAAAAAAAAAAAATTATCCTGACAAGGGAGTTCTCCTCCTAAGCTTTAACCCTGGAAAGTTTTAAATTTCTCTTTCCTGCCTCCCAGGGAAAAGATTCACTAAAGAAACTGTCAGATCAGATGCATGATACGTATAATTAATGGTGTAGAACAAAGTGATAAAGTCTACCCTGAAAATCCAAAATCCTTTTTTTTTCTTGAAGTTGCCTCCAGTTTTCAGCCTTCCAATTCCTGTAGGACTGTGTAAAGTGTTTAGATGAAATCAGTTATTTCAGGGCAAGAAAACAGTGCCAGTGTTCCAGTTTTTGTCTGAACAGAAACATTTTGGAGCCTGTGAAAGAATCACTGATAGTGCGTGGCTTTCCTTTGGCCCACATGTTGGCTCTCCTGTTTTCATAAAACAACTTGCTCAAGATGAACTGATTGCTGCTCTGCCATACTGAATCAGAAAGGTTACATTGCATTGCATTCCTGCCGGGAGACAGGATGAAGGCAATCAAAAGTGTGGGGCTCATATCTACGGCACATCTGACAGGTGCAACAGCAAGTGTGGGCATTATGTTTTCTTGAAGAATTGCTGAGAAAGCAAATTATGTTTCTGATGCCTACCCTAAAGCCATATGCTGAGTCTTTCATCTTTAACTAGCAGGTATTCATACAGAGAATCAGGATACAGAGTTTGTATAGTTGATGGTTATATTAATTTAGATTACTTTTTAATCAAATCTTAATTGTTTTGGAAATCCTTGCTGACCAAGTTGCTTTGGTAGGCAAAGGGGAGTTTTTTGATTCTTTTGGAGAGCTAGAAAAAGATCTCATTTAAGGGTCAGATGGCATGTAATCAGCTCCTGTAATTGCAGGTGAAGGTACCACTGGGCCTTTACTCTTGTTTGCTGACTTCCTGCTGTTCTTAGCAACTTTCAATAAAGTATACTAAATAAAGGGGAAAACACACACAGAAAAAATATCACAAAGGAACCCGAAGAATAATATCCATCAGAATCATTACTTTAAAATCGTTAAAGTTACCACTCAAGGAGTCAAGGTACCATGCTTCATATGGGGAATCTCAAGTCTGAAATGGTCTCTATCTGCTGAATAGTTTCATTCATACACCCAAATGTGCCTTGCAGACAGCCCAGGCGCAATAATGAAGATTCAAATGGAGAAGACAGACACAGGTTACGGCCTGATAAATGAAGACACATACAACCTATTGGGGAAAAAATCCAGTCGAAAGTACTTCATGTAGCCTACTAAAGCCTATTAAGCCATTAATAATTACACTGTGTGCCCTTCCCAAATCATAGAACGTTTGAGGCTGGCAAGGACCTCTGGAGGTTACCTTGTCCAAGCCCCCCCTGCTGAAGCAGGCCCACCTAGAGCTGTCCACCCAGGACCATGTCCAGATGGCTTTTAAGTATCTCCAAGGATGGAGATGCCACAACTGTTACAGTTTGGTGACACTTTTTGAGCTAGGTATCAATCATACACCGAAGAAATACTCACTTTTTGCTGACATAGGAGCTGCCAAAAAAGTCTAGTTATTAGTGTGGAAGGGCATGGCCTGAGCAGAGCTATCTGGCACAGTAATACAGCTGTGCCTTTGGGTCTTCAGGTTCTGTTTGAAATTACTTTTAAAACTTGTCAGATAGCAATTGTTTATAGGAATAAAGAAATCACAGTGATGCTTTTGATCTTCTTCTGGCAACAGAACATCTTGGCTTGTATCTCTGAGGAGAATTGGAAAGTTTAAGAGCTTAATTTTCAAATTAATAGTTTGGATTTTTCTTTTGGCATTGATATTAATATATGCACTATGTGTATGCCAAGTATTCCTCATGTCAAAACATCATCACTAATCTTGGGAAAGACGGCTCCTTGTCAGAGAAGGACTCTAGGGAGTTCACTGTCCTTTGAAAATTCTCTGTATTTCATCAGGGTTGCGTAGGATATGGAAGGTCAACAACAACAGAATCAATGCTACATCATGGGATTAAGCGTCATATGGACCATAGGACCCAAACTGTTGGAAGGAGAAGCATTGTCTATTCTGTGAAGTATGACTGACAAAAATTCTCAACCTTGGGGAAGATCTGAAGCAAGTTACGTAAAGGAGATGCTGTTGATATCACTTCCTTTCTTACGTGGACTAATTGCATGGTAGAGGCTGACCTAGGGTTAGGTAAAACTGAAAAACAGTTATTGAACAGTGTTTGATATTATTTAGTATTTGCTGAATTTGTTGTTTAGTATTTCTGTGTGTACACAGAAGGGTATGTGAGCTGAGGGGAATGTTTTCTGGTGCTTGATGTGTTAGCGGTCACAATCGTGAATAGAATTTGTCTACACAAAGCAGATAAGCAGGCACTTCTTTATTCCAGCACTGGGGAACACAGGGGAGAGCTCCACCAAAAAAACGTGTTCACCGACAGGTACAAAGCACAACATATTTATACACTTTTTCAGCAGAGTCATGGTTGCATAAGATCAACAAAATTCATGAAGTTTAGTTTGACCTTAATAATGATTGGCTTTCAGTTACCTCACCTTACCTATATTCCTATTCTACAGAAATCATTGGTCATCTTTACTGATTGAATAGAATGAGGGGAGGGTAATGATCAGCATATTCATGTTATTTTCTGGAAATCATTATCATATGCAAATGTCTCTAACGCATGCGCGGTTATGTTGGACGGGGGTCCTCTGGTGGTCGTCGATAGTCTTCCTCGCTGTGTCTGCTGATTGAACTCCATCCCTGCGCATACTCATTTCTTCTTTGGCTAATGCCCATTTCTTCTTTGGCCGATCTTCCCAACCAAAACCAGTTTCTTCTGGTATCTTTTGTTTCAAATCAAGATCCATAACCAGTACCCATTGTTTTGATAGAGAGTCCATAACGATTCTTACAGTGTTCAAGGCACACACCATACTAATTACCTATTCCTCAGGGCCTTAGTGTGCTTTATATTCTCATAGCTGCTATAACTCCATTTTAAAATCAAAATCATATTCTAAACTAAAATCAAAATAATATTCTAGGATTCAAGCTATTTTATTAAGGTAACTGCAACAGATGCAGCGACAATGGAAGTCAGAGAAAGTCCACTCAACTCTTAAAACCTCAGCTCATGCATTGTCCTTTCAAAATCCAAGCAGGTTTTGCTATCCCACTGCGTTTAATCTCAATATCTACTCTATTACTAAAGCACTGATTTGTTCTTTCTTTTGTACTGAAAATTACACTGTTCTTGTAGAAACTGCCATTGCTTCTGGAAAAAAACTATATCTAGGCTTCTAAACCTTTATAAGTGGACATTAATGGCATTATATGAATTCATGTAAAATAAACAGGAATACTTGAAAAAACATCTGCTTTCACAGACTTTTATTAGAGCCAGTATACCAGGATCCTGAATTTATGTGGCTGAGGAGACATATTTTACCTATGTTTCCTGAGGAAAGTGTGCAATATAGTTTTATTTCTGCAAGAATGTGTGTTTTTAATTTATGGAAACTAAAGGCAGAGCAAGATCTGGAAAAACATTGTTTAATGGCTGTAATTCAGTCATCTACAAATAATACATCCAGGTTCTTTCTGTAGTCTATTATTCGTGTGTTTTCTTTTTAGTTCTTTCCTGAATGAGCTAGTAATTTCTTTTTCTGTGTTTGGAAAGGCTACTATTTCACTATAACTCTGTACATGAAAAAGTACTTAGAAATATGTGCTCTGAATTCAGTTTTTATTTAATTAACAAATGTTCCTTTTTTTTTTTTTCTGGAAATGTAACAACTTGAGTTGACCTCATGTCTTCTATTCAAGAATTTAAGTATTTTAATTTCACCACTGCCTTCCTCCTCAGATCATTTTCAAATGATGTAGTTTCAGTTTGTATAGCCTCTCCTTATATTGTGCGTATTTTTAATGCAAGGTTCCAGTTTATTAACATCTGTACCACTGTACAGTCCTACAGGACACTATTAAATAACCAGGTTACGAGTTCAGAACTCAGCAGACAGATTTCAATTTCCTTACCCTTAGAAACAGGGCTCCAGGTACCAGGAAGACCTATTCCTCCTCATTCTTTCAGACTCTAAGTCTTTTATACTTGGTACTTCATCTTTATTCCAGGCACCAGTATAGCAGACGAGTAAAGTAATTGTAAACTCTTTTCATACAGGGTTTATCTTCCCTACTTGATGTCTGCGGTTTATATCATACATCAATTTGCGGTCATATTGTACAATGTACAAAACAACAGTTTTCCACTGAAAGCAAATAAAATTCTTGGCTTGGTTCACAGCAGAGCCTGAGCACACCTTTTAGGGTCATAAGCTGTAGGCACCCCCTATCCAACAGGATGTTATTTTGCCCTTTGTGCATTTTGGGGGGGTGCTATATGCACCAGATGGAGGTTCCGAACGAGGGGCTGGGGCATCCCCACCTCACAGAGAGACTGTGCCACTTGTGCCCTGGCAGAGTGCAGAGGGTTACAGCTATCAGGGACAGTAACCGGCTCACTCACCGGGAGCTGAGCCCAGCCAGCATCTGCTCCTGCTCCACTGCTTCTGGCAAACCCATCGAGCTGTTCCTAGCAAGTCCATCAATTACTGCAGAAGAGCTTAAGAGCCCTTCTTCCACCTAGTTCCTTCCTCATCCCAGAGTGCCTTTTAACTACAACGCCTGGAAATTTAGACAAGTAGTTTCACATTTTGTAGGAGATGAGATTGAAGATTTATAGTGTGAGCTATCAAATGATGAAAGAGGTGGCAGTGGTTCCTCCTACTGCTTTTTGTGAAATCTAATCGCACGCTTCAGTCTCTGAGAGCAGCCTGTTTTGTTCGAGATCAACCAAAATATTTTGTGTGCAGATGACCTTTCTGCTTAAGCAAGGAAAAAGGGATCAAATGTATTTGTTTCAGATTGAACCAATTTAATTTTTGGTTCGGTTTTTGAACTAACCTTGTGGTATTGGGAACAAAATATTAAGCAGTGTAGTAAAGAAGATTACTCTGAAGTTACAGTTTGTGCCTGATACACATGGATTGGTATCAGATACTGGTATGACAAATGAAGTGTTAACTGGATACCTTTCTAGTGATTTTCTGAGCTGTTAATTCCACGTGCTGTGGAGTTCATGTTTCCTAATGCACGAGGAGCGGGCTTAGTTCCTTGTCCCATATTTTTTAGATGCATGATGAAATTAGAGATCTAACAGAAACATGTGAGAATGTATTTCTGAACATCAGAAAATGCAGCCTCGGTAGCAAGCCCTTCTGGGACTATTTATTTATGTATAGTTAAGGTTTGCACCCTGTATGTGTTCTGTGGTGATTGCTTGTAGGGAAAAAATATATTTTTATACATAATGCAGTAGTGCGCAGTTTGTACAAGCAGATATGCTGGAAATTAAACCATGAAAGAATGGATTTCTTTACACTATTCTCAGTGGTGTGCTGGGAATATATAGTTTCCTGAATTATACCTGGGCATCTCCAATAACATACATTATGAGGTGTTTCATATAGAACTTCACTGGCTGTGCAAAAACCCAGGATGTATCATTACAAATGCAGCTCCAATGAACTTCTTTAAAAAGCAACATAGTTTTATGTTGCATTATTTTAAATTTATTTTCAGTTTTCAGTATAAATAATAATAAAGAAAACACTGTTTTCTTTAATATTGCTTTTCTTTTGTTATCTTCTTCTTTCAGAGAAATAACCAAGCCAGCATCATGGGAACAGGAGTAAACACACTTAAAAAAAAAAAGCTCCTTTCTTGTAAGCATGCTAGTTAGCTGCGTACAATACCTCCAGCAGTTTTTTGTAGAAAGAATATAGATGATACATTTGCCTGCAGATTTTTTTTTCTCAGACTGAATGTTTGTTTGTTTTTTTTTTTCATTTAAGACAAGTTAGTTTCAAAAAATGTTTTATTTCTATTCCTTTGCCCGGTATTGATTTAAGAAAAGAAAGACTTGTTACAAAATAAATGCAAATGGCTGGAAAAACAATAAAGTATCCTAATACGCTGCCAAAGAACTAAAATGCATTATCAAGTGATGAATGCAGGAGATTTTTTTCCCTTCCTCTCGCCCCATCTCCCTCATCACAATTAACTACTTATGAAGCATGTTGGATTGACAGCCCTGGAGACAAAATGTAATACTGCATGGGCCAAGGCAGTATTAGGCACCTGCCTGTTAAGATGCTTCAGCTTGGAACAGAAGTGATCACTTTGGAAGTATGTCATCTGAAATCACTAATCAGACCCACTCAGCCCACAACTTCCCTTCCGAGTTGTCCAACAGATACCTTTCTATCAGGTACTACACCTGCTGCCATCAGAGAAGGTTTTGTGATGTGACTATATTTTTACTTACAACTGAGGAGTGCTAAACTCTTTTTTTTTTTTTTCCCCTAAATTTAATTTCTGTTCCTACTTTTATTTTTCCATTTTAATATAGAATTAGAACATAATAATTACAAAAATACCCACGGCTGTCTATAGCTCTCTAGCTCCCTCTCAGAACACTACCACAGGATATCAGAAGGATAAAATGAAATATTTTTAGATGTGGTATTTCTGTATCCTACCAGAATATAATGAAAAGGCTATTTCTGAGGAGGATTATTTAATCATAGTATATTTGAGTGTGCCCATGTGCATATGATCTCTTTTCCACAATATGATGGAAAACAGAACCATTAATTTAGTGAATAATTTTTTTCATTATATGAAAAACTGCAGGCAGGATAATCCAGATTTAGTTAATATTCTGTAAAACTGATAATGATATGAATTCCATTCTTTCTTTGGAGTATGCAGTTGCACTCATAGTTATTACTAATGGAGTGATTTGTTAGTCTACAGAAGCTCTTACACATATCTCCTCTTTGCTGACAGAACCAGGTAAACTGGGTGTGATTTGCCCACCTTTCCCACACATCAAATTAACAGTGCCTGTTGTTTAGTTTGGGGGGGGGGTGTTGTTTGTTTCTTTGTTTTGTGGGGGGTTTTTTTTGTTTGTTTGTTTGTTTTCTGGAGTTTTCCAATCATCCTTCTCTTCACTTTCTTTTGCTTCTGCCACAGTCTCTCTCCTATCGATACAGGCTGTTAGGCCACGCAAGTGTGTCGTTTCAACAGGTCTGTGAGGAGAGTTACAATGTGCAGTCCTGATTTTTAGAAAGAACAGCCATCCTTCATTCCAACTGAGGTCTGTGGGTGCTACAGAGAATTGGACCCTGAGCAAGCTCAGAAGAGAACGCAAAGTGCTATTTGGACCTTTCACTCTTTCTTGATTATTTACATGGATTCTATGACTCAGGTCAATGAAACCTACCTTCTTTTTTTCCCGCCACTTAAAGCCAGCCTTAGTGGGCCTTTTTCTTAGAACATAACTGTCTTTGTTCCACAAATGTGTTTGCACAGCCATCACTACTGCACTGGACTAGATATGAAATTGTTCATAGTTCAGCGAAAAGCCGTTTCAAAATCAGTCCTGGTTCCACAGATGCTGTAAACATCCATTTTGATCAGTTAAAAAACATGGATGCTTTTACTAAAAGCAGTGTCTGGGATGATTTTGTTTTGATTGTTCAACGCTGTTGGTGTTGAAAATAGGTATGTCAGCATTCGAAAGATGGTCCTAAGGCACTCAGATCTTTTAATAGGAAGCAAAATTCTCATTAACAGGCAATTTTAAAAAGCAGTAACATTCATTTTTTGGACTATTAAGCATATAGAGTGTTTATATTTCCAGCAAAGAATGAACTAATGGAAAATAAAATTCTGTCACGCACTAGTGCCACAGCATTGCAACATAATGTATGTGAGGCTGATTACAATTCAGCCTTTCAACAGGATTATACATGATCAAAGCTTCTGGAGTGAGAACTATGTAACTTAAGTGATTGAAAACAATTTCAATGTTTAAGTTTGTCTTCTCTCTTTTTCTTTTAAATCAAAGCTTGTTTCTTGTTAATGATGTGTTAAACAAAAAAAAAAAAAACAAACCAAAAAACAGCTGTGGGTCTGTATACCTTCCTAATTACAGGCACACTTGTTTGGTGTCACATCTATTCAACACACAGCTAACTTTTTTTTTTTTTTTTTTTTGCCTTAGGTGCGTGTTGCTGGTAGGATTAACAATATCAGCCTGAAAATATCTGCCCTTTTTGATGTCTAACTAACAGATCAGCTCCAGGCCATGGAAAGGCAAAATTTCATTTTCCAAAGGAAAGTCCCAGCAGGTAGGACAGGACATTCCGCTCCCCCACAGGCAGCTGTATTTCTGCCGAGAAGGAGAGCTGAACTCCTCAGTGGGGAGTTAACTTTCCATGCTCATCTTCTGCTAACCGTGACTTCTCTGAGAGCGTGATCATTCACTCTAGAAGGCCCGGTACCTGAAATAGTTATCCATCACTATCAGCACATCTCAAACCATCAAACACCTCCCATAGGATTCTTTCAGATGTTAGTTTAATGATTTTAAGTCACTAAAATGTCTTCTGACTTTTTATGTCCATGGGCACAATGCCGATGTCTAACAAAATTCTGTAATTTTGAAAAAACTACTAATGAGATAATACTGAACCTCTTATTTATTAGTTGTTAATAATTACCAAACAAAGACCCAGGAAATCAAGAGCAGAATTTTGGTTTTGATACAGAACTCATGGAAACAATCTCACTCTCTTGTTTTTTCTATGACCCAGTATAAATTTGATATCACTGTAGCAATGTTCAATATTTAGTAATTTTCTGAAAGGCCTGGTACATGATGTTGGTTAATGCTCTGAACAAAAACAAGGGGCTTCATGAGGGACAGAATACGCTCCTTTCTGTGACTAATTTGACAATCACATCGATCAATTTATTCAACCAGATAAACTTGCGTTTTACTTGCTGATGCTTTAACTCCTACCCCAGCCTGTAAAGCAGAAAGTTCAAGTCATCTGTGTCATCCTCATCTCTTCGTTTATTATCGCAGACCCAGATGTACAGAGGTTCTTTCAGCCTTCCCAGGTGCAGTGGTAAGCTCTCGCTGCCTAGCAGCCCGCCCTTCAAAAAGACTACTGACAGGAGAAGGGTCACTTCGCCGCCGTACACCGTACTTAGAGCATGGCCATGGAGAATTAATGTGGTGTCAGTTTACTGCAGTTCCTCAATGTCACTAATCTTGCACATATGCTTTCGCAAAGTCGGCAGATGTGGTCGATGAAAAACACAGAATCAAACTCAGTAGGAAATCTGCTTGCAAGTGGTATTAATAGAAAAACCACACACGGGAACAATTTAAGTAACTTCACTTCCTTGAAGAGACAATATTGCTGTCTGGAAAAATTTAAAAATCAAAATACATGATATTGTTAGAGACGTGAAAAAACTGTGTCCCCTTCTTTCCTTTCTTTGCTCTCCTTCCCACCTCCCCCCTCCCGCTAATTTCATCCACCATTTTGATGGAGGCAAATACAAAGTATTTTGGCCCTGTTATCCATTAGTTGGGTTGTCTGCTCTTTTAGAAATAGGCACGGGGTTTTTTTAAATTTTATTTTCATTGTAAGAAAGTTATTTTTTGTTGATGGCCCCCAGGTCTTCCTAAAAATAATTTATGCTCTACGTAATTACCCAAAATTAAAGAAGAAAAGGACTATTCTTTTTTAGAACTGTGACCAAATATCTCATCTCAAAAACCTATCACTTAGTGTTTTAGCTCCTTATTAGCAAGAAATTATGCTTAAATCTATGGAATAAAGAGACAAGTTCTCTAAAATAACACTTCAAATGTGTTGGCCGATGTCAAAAGACACACAATTTGCACACCACTTAACTCATGTATTCTCCTGGCTTCTGGATCTCTTTCTTTGGAAATCATTATGGAAAGTGTTGAACTAGCAACTTCTGACATTGATACGTCGCAAAATACCTCCACAGCCCATTCAAACTCTGATAAGCTTCAACCTATTGATATGCATGTTAGAAACAGCAGACTTTGCCATATTCTTCCATTTTTTCAGTGAGACTGCCCTCGAGGCAATTTACAACATCTGCTGTGAACACATGAAATGCTTCTCTTACTGAAAATTCAGCTTGCCACTTGGTTTAGCGGAGCCAAGAGGCCAGACTTGTTCAGTGGAGTCGGGCACAGCTTGGACAGTCAACAGCGTAAAAATCAGCAAGTCACCAAACTTTTGATATGAGAAAAATGAGAGAACGAAACACAGAAATTAATGCCACAATTTAAAAAAAAATATAGTAAAAAACATGCCCTCAGTGTTGTCACAGCAATATAGAATTTATAGCTAATCAAGCCAGAAACCCCCAAAGTAACATTATTCAGCCTGTCAGTCCTTGCAACATATATTTACTTTTAAATAATACATTTAAAGTTGTTCTCACTTCTTTTTCTGAAGACTCCCATGATCCTGATTATGCTGTTCTGTGAATGCCTGTATAAAACAATTTTTCTAGTTTAAGACAGGCAACACTATTGAGTAGCCTTTTTATCAGTTTCTTGTACAATAGCAATGAATCTTTAGGTAAGAGTGCTGGTATCACTTATTTTCTTTTATTTTCTTTTTACTTTCCTTAAACAATTTGTTATGTTAGCATATTGATAAAACCCTTCTTTCTTTCACTCCTACTTAAATTTAGTAACAGTTCTAGGCTAATGATTGTTTGCTAGTTTAGAAACTAGTAATGTGGAAGAACATCCCAATTCTCTCTGTGCTTTTATCTATCAGTTCTGTTGTTGTTTTCCTGTTCTGGCTCCACAGTTTGAAGATCTGTCTAAGAAGTAAGACCAGTGCAGTTACGTTGTACTAATGACTTTCCCATGAAGCGCACAACAGGAAAATACAGTTTAGAATGGGCTTATGATTGAACCACTATGGGTATTTGGTCCTACTACTGCTAATAGCAAATCACACTCTGGAACTGGCCAATGACCTTAATTTCAAGAGAAGCTACTTCTGTTTTAAGGCAAATTTGAAAAAAACCTCTCAGGATCCATAAACTATAAATTTAGGAACATTAAGGAGGACTGAGTAGTGTTTTCCTTTGCTGTAATAGAGTTTCTTTCTAGAGTCTCCTAGAGCTGCTCTTCGGTGTTTCCATTCACAAGCCACTCTTCACTCTTCAGCACACCATGATTTTTACACAGCTTTCTATTTCCCAGAGTTTATCAGAAGGGTGATAGATTGAATGGTTATAGGTCTTTATGGCAAGAAAGGGTGTTACAAAAGTCACACTGCATGCACTCTTCCAAGGGGAAGAAAGCAACACTGGAAACCTGTTCCCTTACGGATGTTCCAGTTGAGACATAGTCACCATTATTTCAGGAGGGAAAGCATCACACACTAAATACGACTAATTATTTGGATCATTTTCTGCTTTGGACAGACTGTGACAATCTTACATAAACATTGGCACCAAGTGTTCGGGCAGTCTGATTTTTGACCCAGATCTGATTATTTTGCAGCACACACAACTGTGCTTCCAGTGGAAGATTCCCCCATGTAAAGTTTATAAACATGGTAAATAAAGCCATCTGTTGTGGAAGCTGGATTTTTAAATTATATGCCCTGTTAACCACTGTTTTGCACATGGAGCTATTCATGTCTAAAGAAACAACTGTATACCTTTCTAAAAGGAATTTTGCTCTCCTAGTTTTACACATCTCTGGGACAGATTTCAGGTATCTAAAATAAACTTTTACTTGTATCAGACTGATTTCAATCTTTTTCCATTCCATTTACCTCTTGTGTTTCTTTCCACTTCCTACTTTTTCGTTATCTCTATTGTAAATATAAACACAATGATGTTTTATGAAATGTTTAGTTATATGAAACTGACTAATATTTGAAAATATAAGTATGTTATAATGTTATATAATGTAATTAAAATATCTCATATGAAAGAGATCTCATCAGCCTCTAGTCCAATGTAAGCATTTTCTCTGTAGAGATGAGTGACAAACACTTAAAGGAAGTAAGGGGGGATTTCCAGCGTAAGAATATACGTGATTTTTTTCCAGACCTTTCAATAAATGTTCAAGAAAAACATTATTTTTCCCACTGGTAACTGAATTTGAGGACCACATTTGTTTAGCTAAATTGTTGTTGAGTCAGCAAGTGATTAAATTGCTATTTTCAGGACTACTCTTCTGTTCTGTGCACTCTCTTCAGTCACAGACAGTACTAGTTCTGGTTAGAAAAGAGGGGAGTGAACAGGAATTTATGCTGCAAATTTGCATATGGAACACTGTGCTGTTTCACCAACCACTTTATCACTTATGGGGTTCATATGGGTTACTTTCATAGCATTTAATATTTGTCCTTTTTTTATTCTTATGAGAACAGATACAACAGACTAGACACTGATGTCTTCTTAAGGAAATTGGGGCACTGTCTGGCTTTATGCCAGCTAAGATTTGGCTCAGCTAGCTCACTTTATATCTAAGACCTAGAAAACTTAAAGAAAAAAAAATATATAGTTTAATTTTTAAGATCTTTTGCATGGTTTATTATTTGTAGAACAATGCTGCAGTATTTCCTATGCTGATATTTTGGTCTATTAGTCTACTGCAAGGCTTCACAGGTCATTGTGATTTTGGGATTATGAACTCCACCAGTCATGTGATTTGTGAACATGAGGTTAAATCTACAGAACAGTAGTGTGACTAACACATATAAATACGCATACTTTTAAATAATATATGTATTTTGCTACTGTAGAAGGCAATGCTGGGTCTTACATTGCAAACTGTAATCTTCAGCAGTTCAGTATGACTGAAGAATTTCCTTTGATGACCTTAAAATATCAATTATCTGTAGAGATGGATGAGATATAGGTCATCTTGTCTATCTTTCAGTAAAGCACAGGCTTCTATGTTTACCCTGATACCTCTGTGTTAGAAGTATCAAACAGCCTAATTGAGGTTGGACAACATAATCTATGAGTTTTTTAATAGTTACTGTTCTCATAACACACATCTTCCAGCACTGCTTTGAAGATAAAGATACAAATATTCCACAGTTTATTTGAGCTTGTTTGAATAGTCAGTTACTCTTGTTAAAAGTTTGTGCTTGCTATCTACACTTACTTTATTTAAGCCTTCACTTTATATCGTATCTATTAATGAAAATACAGGTTTATGTAGAAAATTAGAAACTGGAAAAGCTACAAGAAAGAATGAAGAAATGGACTGCAAGAGACCTGATGTAAGGCATAGATATTTCCGAATCTCAGAAATGACAAGAACCAAACTAGCACTTTTCATTTGAACCAAGTAAGTTCAAACATTTCTAAATTTTTCAACCAGGTGAATTAAAAAAGCACAAGTTGGTGTCTTCAGAATGGATTGTTTTCTGTTGTAGCAAACCTCACTGACTTCTGTTTTAATTTTAAAGTGGTTTCAGGATGAAATACACATTTTTTTGGCAGTCTGAAAAATTGTTTCAAATTGATCATTTCAGAGAGAGCAGATAAAAAAAAATCAATGTCTTGACAGAAAATACAAACAAATGTTTTGATTTAATTAGATATAAAGAAGTGGTTGAAATGGAAACGTAAAAAAATGGCTAAATTATTTGCCAGTTCCATTTTTTTTCCTTCTCATATTCTTTCTGTAATTTTTCTTTCTTTTTTTGATAAAGGCTTAATCCTGCTACTTTTAAAATAGTACATCACCCCTAAGATCAAATGAGATCCTGAAGGAAGTGTTTAAAAGAAGAAAAATGGGGATATTTATATTTCTTGCCATTTGGCAACTAACTCAAATATTTAAATTAGAAAAATAGTTTCCCTTGGTTTACCATATGACTAATAGAGAGAGGACAGTCCAGTAGGCAATCCAAAATGCTAAACTAAGCTATTGCTATGGTAGTCTTTTGGAAGTCTTACGTTTTTTCCCCTAGACTGCATAGATAATATACAGAAGTTAAGATAATTATTGAAATTTATGTGATATTAACAGTCCTGGAAAGTATTGGTAAGCTCCTGAACAAAGAAATATCAGCTGATATCAAACGGTGCAACATTATGACATACGGACAGTTAATCTAGAACTGCTAAGAATTTATTGTGCTGAGTCTTGACAAATAAACTAGTCCCAAGTAGATATGATTCAACACAACCATTTCTAGGAATTTAATACTATTTTTAAAAAGCACACTGAAAATCTATATAGTGAACATTTGCCAATTAATTACCATGGTCTTCATTCTGTGGTTTTTTTGTTTTTGTTTTTGTTTTTTTTTTTTTTTCCCATAATTTTTGTACACATTTTTATTAATAAATAATTTACCCTGTGAGAGACAGGAGGCATCGCAAAGAGTCTCATTTCCATAGAGCTGAGATGGTCTAGATTTAGTTAGATTTTCTGTTTGTTTTTTTTTTTTTCCCCTTTTTTACATCCTCTCTGTTTCTAAGTCACCACTAAGTTTAGACTGATATGAGCTTTTTGATGAAAGATGAAATCTTGTCCTCTGGGTTGTTTTCAGCTGTCTTTCACTTACCATGGGCCATGATTTACTGTGGCCCTGGAATCTGTCCAGTGACCATCCAGAATGCAGATTTACCTTCTTTGTTTTAATAAAATGTAGAGCAAAGGGGGCCAACATTTCAGTAGTGGGTGACAGAACGGTAGCTCACAGTTCTATACAAGCTGTTAAGCTGAAGGCTTTTGTTTGCACGCTTACATCTGGAAACCACTTAGGTCCTTAGGCCTTCAACTCTGTATATGTTTAAAGTATTTACTTTCTTTTATTTTTTCCAGACTTCTCATTTTTTCTTGTTACAGGTTGCAGCGCTCTTCTGAACTTCTGCTTCATGGCAAATATGACACAAAACCAGAACAGTGACTCAGAAAATAAAATGAATACATCATTTATTAAACTTTACAAGAATGGGCTCACAGGAAACCAGATTTACTCCCCATTGAATCAGTTTTCTAAATACTAGGAATATAGTTATAATACGAAATAGAATAGTTGAAGTTTAGTAGGTTTAACTTTTTCATTTTCTCTCCAGGACAGTAATCAATTTTTTGTTGCTTCTTTAGATAGTCTTGATCACAGTGGTCAAAGATCTAAAGCTTCTAGGTGAAGCGGCATGCAAATAATAGTTTCCAGGTGAATGCTGAACAGTTTGCAGCATTGATTACTGTTGTGTATACTCTAGTTTTTGGAAATAGTGTAAAACAGCATATAGGCCCAAGCAGAGTTTTTTTTCTGGAGGGAGGATAGCTGTAAGAGGTTTTTAACCTCTCCCTTCATTTTATATTTTCTTGTCATGGTGATGAAAACTTCCACCATCTTTTGAAAGCTCTGCCACTTTTCTCTTACTTCCAGGCAGTTACACGCGCTAACGGAGCAGGAATAAAACTGGTGCAGGACACAACAGGGGTGTGTCTCCCTGCTAGGATATACCCGTATCATCTTTGGGCAGGGAGGGGGAAGAACTACATCCTCCAGTATCACGTAACATTTTCATCCTTTTCCTGCAAGGCTGTGCCCATCATGAAGGAATAATTTGATCTAATACATTTTTCATCATCAAAAGCGCCTTTCCATGGCAGCAGCAAAACCTTTTTGAGAATATCTTTTGCAATAGTATAGAATAGAGAGAGAAACCAAATCAGCAGCTGCATTACTATTTCTACTTTGGATAGATATGTGAAAATCTTGGAAAGTTTGGTGAAAATATTCATGAAACTCATGTCACATTAAACATTCAACCAGACATGGCTGACTCTCCTTTGCCAAGCTGCTGGACATTCACACGAGCAAATGAATCATCCCAGTAAATGTTTATTTCAGATTTGTGGAGCTGTGTTATTTTCAGTTTATCTAGGCTTTTCTCTTTGGAACTTCCTAACATTTTAAGAACTGCACAAGAATGAGGTCTGTTTGTCAGTTCACAAACTGTGTCAACTTACTTTAAGGTTTCTTGTCTCTCACCCTTCAGGGAAGACCTAGTTTTGCATAATTTGGACATTTTTACAATTCAGAAACTCTCTGGATGATATTCCATCATGATTTTCAGATTTTTTATTGTAAAGATAGCTTGTTACTATTTGACACAAACATCAACAAAATCCCATCACAGTGAGTAATCACCATTAACTTATTTTGGAAAATGCATTCCACAAAACCAGTTATCACTGTAAAAAATCAAAAAATACTATAGGCATAAGAGTGAAAATACAGACAGGGCAAAGATGAATAACTAGAGATTTAAAAATTTCCACTGTGCCCTAATTCTTCTTAGAAATATTTCAGTTCATATTAGGTATATTTAAAGGACTCCAAGCTCAAACACAGAAAAATACCAAAGCTGACATCACCTATAAAGATAATATAGCAGAATGTGTTGATTTAAAGAATAGCTGCCAATATAACTTCTGATTTTCCTTTATTGCATGTTTATGTGATATCACTTTACCTGATTTTAAATGTAATGCTTATTAAAAATGCAGGATTTGTCATACATGAAACATAAATATATGTCCACGTGTAAGTGAAAATGTTAACTTTGCTTCGTGGTCACATATAATACAGCAGTATGTATATTGTTCCTCTCCTCCCACTAGATGGATCTGTTCTGTTCTGTCTCCCATATGTATTCACATCTGCCATAGTGGGAGGTAACCAGTTTAGAACGGGAGAACAGATCCTTGGACCAAATTCTGATCTCATTTACATCACTCACTAACAGAGTTACCAGCCCTCCACACTGCAAGTCCATTATAATTGCTATTTCTAACCCTCCCCCTCCCTCAATAACCATTTTTTTTAGTTGGATAATTCACATTATAATATAGTTTCTATATATGTGCACAGAGACAGAGGGCGATTCACCTGTAGCATTATGAAATGAATAGAAATTTTGGAAATATTTTTATTTTTAAAATATTTCCTTCTGTGTCTCTTGTTGAATATAAACAATCCTATCTTTTATGTTTCAAGTGATAGCCTTTTCTGCCTTAGTCAGTTTTTGTCGCATAACATTTCCAATACCGATTCATATGGAGAACAGTATTACCACTGTACCTATGTGCATTATAAATACTATCAGTGTTAGTCTTGTTCCTTATACGTCTTAATATCTTGTTCCCCTTTTTGCTTTCACTGAGCAGAGACCTTCACTGAACTATGTATGACAATTTTCTCCAATTTCAGAGTTGCTATAGTTAACCGAGAATTCTTTTAAATCTTAAAGACCCTGAAAATTGTAGGAAATAGACTGGATGGACTGGACAGGCTGGTCATAAGTATTGGCTTCTTTGGTCCCCATTAGATAGTTTTAACAGTGAGGCTCTTTATTTCAGCCTTAATTGTAACTGGAATATTTGCAAAAAAAAATTAGTAAAATTGGAGAAGAGTAGTCATATAAAATGAAAAATTACTTCACCAGAAAATGCACAAAAGCATGAACAAATCATTATGTCTGTAGATCCTTTATTATTAAAAATGAGAGGAGGAAGGGACACCCAATGTGTCAGTCATCTTCTACAGAATCTGGATATTGACAGCAGTGGAACAGTGGAAGCCAGAAATAGGGAGCATAGGAAAAAGATTAATTCTCAGTGGAAAGGTGATTTTCTCCTAAGAGCAACCTTTATACTTGCTGTGAAGTTAAAGAAGAGCACACAGCAGAAAATGATACCTGATAGCAACCACAACTTGGCTGCTCATAAAACTGTTAACTAAGCATACACAGTATTTGCAGCTCAGAAATGTGCAACTTTCCATAAAAAATTCAATCTGTGGGAAACTATGTATATTGAAATTCATAGAAATGCTTACTCACTGCAAAAATGTTCTGTGTCCAAATTAGATGCCTTTCATGAGGCAGTGAAGTATTACAAATTCAGTATTTTTACATGCCCACTTTCAAGTTGACTTTACACTACACTTGCAATACCAACACTGGCAGACCTCTACCATTAAAAAAACTAGTATGTGAATACTGAAGTCTATTTTTAAGTTCATGTAGTCAGTCACTGAAGGACATCTTTTTGTTGACCATTCTTCCCTCACAGAGACTGTATCTTTAGGTAGACATCAGTAACACAAATGACAGATGAGTGGAGTTTTTTTCCCACATCTCACGTACAGAACTGGGGAAGATCTGGGTCCGTGGAGAATCCTGGAGGCTTTGTAAGATTCCTGGTACTCTCAAGAGGTATGTTGTTTCTGTAAAGGACAAAGAAAAAAAAAAAAAAAAATGGAGAAAGGGTAACTTTCCTTCACATCACTCTTATCCAGAACTACTTTCGAAGGCCTAACACCTGATGTGCTTTGCAAGGCTGCTGGGCCATCAGATGAGCCCCAATTACACAGCCAACTCTCTGGGAACACCCAGATTTGACGCTGAGATCCCTCATGCCCTTCCAAGCCCTTGCAGCAAGGTTGTCCCGTTACCCCTCTACCGCTTGTAGCTGGTGCTAGCTGTGTTCCCGCCAGCGCCTGGGAGGGCCTGCAGCACCCGCCACCTGGTCCCAATTAACAGCATTAATGCCCAGGTGCTGCTGCAGCAAATCAGAGTGGGAGCCCAGCCTACAAAACCTGGGGTGCGGCAGCACTCCTCTTCTCCCTCAGGATCTGCTCCTCCACGAGAAGGTTTGGAGAAGGCAGAAGTGTATGCTTTCTCTCTGGAAGGAAGACCGGCAGATCAGCCTGGAGGAAGGTATGGTCTTTGTTGTGGCTTTTAACGTGCAGCGGTGCCCTGTGGTATTGCTGATTGGAGTAGAGAGGTTATTTGGGTAGTTTTGCAGAAGCAGGTGCTTGCTTACCCTTGTGCCCGTGTGGGAGTGGTGTGGTGCCTGTAGTAGCTGGGTGACCCCCGAGCCTGTCCTGTGGATGTGGAATAAGGTCATGGCGCCACCACCTAAGTGCTTGTGGTCGCGCTGGTGCGAGAGGCACCTGGGCAGAGCCCCTGGGGTGGTGTCTGCTGAGGGCCGTGGAGCTCGTGGCAGCCGCCTCTGGCTGAGGAGATGTCCCTCGCAGGGCCTGAGGGCTGCGGGCTCCCGCCCCAGCGCTGGGACGAAGGGGCGGGTGGGCAGGCAGCTGCCTGGGCCCCGGTCACTGGGCAGAGGGGGATTGTAAGGTGAGGGGCTGGCTAGGCTGTGGGGTGAGCAGGCCCCTGGGGGCTGTGGTGAAAATAAATTAAAAAAAAAACCTCTCCAAAACCCCCTGCTTGTGCGTGACTCAAAGAGCTGATGAGATGAGTTACGGCAGCCTGGCAGTGTTTGTCTTGTCTCGAGGGACATGGTTCAGTGTGCAAAGTGGCCTGTGGTGTATGTGCCTCCGGGATGAGGCCTCGGGGTGCTCTGGGGAAGCACAGCCTGCTTTCAAGGTGTGCCTTGAGTGATTTTTCTTAGTAATATTTTAAAATATTTTGTTTTTTTTTAAATCAGGTGCTTTGGATTCTGAATACAAAGTTTTGGGCTTGAGATTTTGATAAAATAATTGCATAGAAACAAACATGTAGATTTAATTACACTTCACAACAGAAGTATTCAGGAGAAGGCTCACATTTTGTTTTCCCCTAACACTCCTCACTTGAGGAGAAAGCTTTTATGATTAATATGCTTATGGGCTACTCCAGCTCTGGGTGCCTGAACATTTTATTTCTGTACTTATGACTAAACCAAGTTGAAGCCGATGCTTTCCTTTTGCCTGCGTGAGACATCGATAAAATGACAAACCTGTATCACAAAGCAACCTTATTGCTTATTTATCTTGCAAAGTTCAGGAGTATCTATAAATGAGGGTCTCCCTATAGTGCTTGGTGTGGCAGTTTCTCAGGAGACGGTGATAGCAGTGGGGCCTGGTGTGTGCTGGTGGCAGGGCTGGAGTATCCCTGCTCCCAAGGGACAGCACAGCACTCTAGCCAGGCTGGTTGTCTGAGTTTTTCTGAACCTCACAGACAAATCCATCTACTGTGCTGTGACTGTTAGGGGGCTGTCTCAGATGGTCTTTCATGTGTAGCGCTGGGAGCTCTTTCTACAGGGGAGGTTTGGAATAAAGCAAGCTGTGTGTTGCTTCGTGGGGTAATTTAAGTTGGAGTAGGTTTCTAGAGCTCATCTAGTCCAGGCTTGTGCTCAAAGCAGCACCAACTTCAGAGTAGGACCATGCTGCTCAGGTGTTGTGGGTTGACCTCAGGGGCAGCTAAACACCATGGAGCTGCATGCTCACTTAGCTCACCCCTGGTGGGATAGGGGAAGAAGAAAGGAAGGATAGAAGCAAGAAGGCTTGGTGTGTGTATGTCAAGATTAAAAAGATTAAGATTGTCTCGTAAGTGGAAGAATACAAGAAAATAAAACAAGTGGTGCAGAGGCAATCATTCAACACCTCCCATGGGTAGGCTGATGCCCAGTTTCTGAGCAAACGATGGTTAACTGTCTTAAAATTCCCTCTTTTCTTATTGCTGAGCGTGATGTTATATGATATGGAGTATCTATTTAGTTAGTTTGGGGCACCTGCCTGGTTGTGTCCCCTCCTAGCCTACTCACATCCTCTGATTTATTCAGAGTGAGAAACAGAAGGCCTCGGTGCTGTGCAAATACCGTTCAACAAGAGCTACAACATCACTGTGTTTTCAGTACTGTTTTAGTCAAAAATCTAAACCACAGCACTATATCAGCTGCTATGATGAAAACTAGCTCTACCCTAGCCAGGCCCAGTACTTCAGGGCTTTGTCCAATTGAGCTTTGAAAATTTTCAGAAATGGTGCTTTCTTTCCTGGGCAGATGATGCCAGTGCTTATCCACACTCACTGAAATTCCCCTTTTCTTGTATGTAATTGGAATTTCCTTTGCCGCAACCTGTGATGGCTGCTTCTTGTCCTTTCACTGACTGTCTTGGGGAAGAGAAGTCATGTCTTCTCTAAAACCATGGTTTAGGCTGAGAGCAGCATTAAGATCCACCTTCTACAAGCCTTCTGTTCTCTAGGGTGAATAAAACCTGTTTCTTTAATCTCTTGCTACAGTTCATGAGCTCTAGCCTCCCCTTTAGTGGGCTATTAGAGATCTGCTCTGTGTTCATCTCCATTAAGGGCCATTTTAATGGCCTTCTGCTGGAGTTGTTCCACTTGCTAATATTTCTTCTGTGTGGAGGCTCAAAACTAGGCAGATTCTTACAGGTATGGCTTCACAGCTGCCAAGTAGGGGTTAGTCACTCAGTTTCCTTTGACTTTTCTGTGCTCTTGATGATCCACCCACTGTTGACTTGTGTTAAAATCCCTCTCCAGATGAGGCCCCCCACATTTTTTTTTCTTTTTTTTTCCACTTGTTTCAAAGCTGCTATGTAGACTGTGTGTCTCCAGCCTGTACTGTTTCTTGCAGATATTCTGTCTATGGTGCAGGACTCTGCAGTCATCTGCTTATTTTATCAAGTTTTATCTTTCTGCTACTTTAAAGCAATAAAGTAGAGCAGCAGTGCAAAACGAGAGCCTCCAATTTTGATATTGGATATTATAACTTCCTTACTCTCCTGTAGCTGATGCATCTAGAATATCTGAGTTAGCTTTAAAGTTTTATGCCCCTTAAAAAATAAGGGAGAGATGTCCCTTTCTCAAGTGTCTTTCAGATTACTTTGCAAACTGCAATAAACTACAATGCAAAATCTGAAATATCTAGTTGTATGAGTTCAGGGTAATGTGCTAGTTGCTGTTATCTTCTGTGGTGAGTGGAATGGAAGGTACATCAGCCTGGCACAGATAATGATTCCCTCATATCAGTTTTGCTGAGGTACTTGGAATATCCACCCTACTTTCAAAGGACTGTAAAATCTTACAATTTGCAGGTTTACATTCTGAATTTTATCTATTCTGAGGGTCTGCCAGCTATATTGAAGTGATACTGTATTATGTATGGGGAAATAGAAAGCTATCATCTCAAAATAGACCATAATATTGCACCTTATTAAAAAATACAAGTGGATTTTCTGCCAGCAACCATGACTTATGATAATGACTGTTATCAATATGCAATTACTTCTGTTACCCTAGAACATATTGACATTCATTTATTTAAAGATAATGTAACACATTTGTATTCATTGAGGTAATCTATGGGTATGATTAAATGTGAATGCCCATCTTATACCAAATAGTAAAACGAAAAAAAAAAATTGTAATAACGCCTTCTGCGCTGCTAAAAAAAGCTGTATTAAATTCTGAAAATTGCATTTGAGCTTATTTGATACACAGTGGCAAACAACCATAAAGAAGGAAAAGCATAACTTGGGTGATTACTAAATCAAAGATTCATTCTTTCTAATAATATTGGGGAAACCTGACAATAAGGGAAAAAAAAAATTTCAAGTAAGAATAATCCTGTGTCTTTGGAATGGACTACAGGGTTTGTGATCAATGTGGAACAGAAGTCCATTTAAATGGTGAGTCTTAGTGGAGGTGGAAGTCTATTTGAATAGGCTGTGTAGATCTGTTTTGAAGTTGTGGAGGCTGAATGTGGCAATAGACAGGCATTTAAACATGCTATTTAGGTTTTGAATCATCATTTTATCCCACAAATGCTTCTGTTTTGCAGAGAGCCCAAGGATTTCAGCCTCTGAAGTAAAATATATGTATTTATATATAGCACGTGTTGCATAAGAGTGGTTCTCTAGTGACAGGTTGTTACAGTAATAAACACTGAGGTCCACTTCAGAGACACTAAGCAAAGCACTCCCAGTATTCTGAGCTTGCAAGTACTTCTGTTGGTAGCGTCTGGGAGAGTGAAGCTGAATGTGTTTGACTGTCCTGTTATGTGGTATAAAATAGTACATGCATGTCTACAACTAACTACTTTTTGTCTATTTGTCTAAAATACTTTGGATTTAGTGACCTTTGAAAGAAAAAAAAAAAACCATAAATAAATGTCCATGGTATTAGTTTCTTGCTTGAAAATTAGGGGTATTCCAGTGAACTGTTGGGTTCTTCCTAGAATCATAGGATGATTTAGGTCAGAACGGACCTCTAAGGATCATCTAGTCCAATACCCCTACCATAGGCCTTCCACCTGACCAGGTTGCTCAAAGCCCTGTCCGACCTGGCCTTGAAACCTTTGGGGGGGAGGGGGGGCGGGGGGAAGTCACAGCTTCTCTGAGCACCCTATGCCAGCGCCTCACCACCCTCATTGTGTGTGTGAAACAAACAAAATCACCCCACCCACACAAGAAAAAAAACACACAACAAACCAAACAAAACCCCCACCTTGGTAAAGTTGTTCTCCATCTTTTTTATAAGCCCCTCTTATTTATTGCAACACTGCAATAAGGTCTCCCTGGAGCCCTCTCTTTTCCAGGATGAACATCCCCAACTCTGTGTTTCTTCACAGGAGAGGTGTTCCAGCCCTCTAATAACTTTTTCCCTCCTCTGGACCTGCTCCAACAGGTTTGTGTCTGTCTCGTACTGGGAACCCCAGAGCTGGACACTGCACTGCAGGGAGGGGTGTCTCATGAGAGCAGAGTAGAAGGGGAGAACCATCTCCCTCAACCTGCTGGCTACACTTCTCTTCATGCAGCCCAGGATAAGATGGGCTTTCTGGGCTGTGAGTGCATGCTTCTGGCCCACGTCCGTTTTTTTGTCCACTAGTACCCCCAAGTCCTTCTCCAGAGGGCTGCTCTCAATGCAGTCATCCCTCGGTCTGTATTGATAGTGGGGGTGCCTCTAACCCAAATTACTGATCAGGTGAAGTTTTTCTTTCCAAATAACAAAGCTGCATTTTTGTCAGATATTTCAAAAATTTTAGGTGTGTTACTACAATTTCTTTCTTGAATGTATGTATACAATAGAGGTGTATAATTTTGATTCATGCTTTGCAGAAGGACATCCTGCCTTAATAGCAATTTGTAGCTCAGTATGACTGAAGGAAGCTGTCTTCGTTCTTTGGCTGATTCTGGCTGTCAGTAGCTGCAAAGCAAACCAGTGATTTCAAAAGTCTATATCCAGAATGTTATTCTCCAAAGCCAAGAAAAATGAAATTATGTTTCTCCAAGACATCTTTTATAACCCAAGCTTGCTGGAAGGCAGCAAATAATTCTCATGGGCACAGGGATTTCAAACATTTATCAGTCAAACTAAGATTTTTAAGTTGTTATAAATTGAGACCACAATTTGAGTAGGGATTCACTGCAGTATTACTAATACAGTAAATTGTCTCTCTTCCAGTTGATCTAAATATCAATTTACCTCTGGTCTCCTAATGCAGTTCACTAAGTCACTGTAAGCTCTTCTCAGTTAGGGGGAAGTTGGCAACCAGTGTGTATCAAACTTAGAAGCCTTTGTTTGATTTGGGGCTAATGGTTTGTTCATCTATTGCTGCAGGAATGTCTGTTCCTCTTATGAGTAATTCCTTTTGAACTTGCAGTCCTTTATCTGTGCTGAGAGCTTCTGCTGGAGCTTACAAATCCTTATGAAGCTGTTATATCTGTCATATTTTTATATACTCCTGCATAGGTCAGGATGTGTTCTGCTTTGTGACCTGACCCTAATCTGATGTGAACTTGCTCTATGTTGGGGAAAGATGATACAGAGGTTTAAGTCCTCTGGAGTAGCATTCACAATTTCTTAATATCATGAGGCCTGTGGTGCCCCCCCACCCCCCTTCCTGTAGTTCAACCTCTCTAACCTACATCCCTGCATGGTATGAAACTGTAGTGTTTTCAATAGACAGTAGTTAAGTCAATAGTATTTAATTTTCTGCTTAGTCCCTTGTTCCATTAAAAAAAAAAAAAAAAAAAAAAAAAAACAAACAAAAAAAAACACAAACAAACAAACAAAAAAAACAACACCAAACCAGACTTTTCTGTTACCCAAGAGAAATTCCCTGGCCATACAGGTAGAGGTAGATAAACTGAGACACAACTCTGAAGCCAGTGCCAGCTAAACTTTTCGAGCTTCGAATTCCCAGTGCTTTGGACAAACAGTTGCACCAGATCTTTTCGTGTGGAACTTTGCTCACCGCTGTTTCCTAAGTGCTTGCTCTGGCCCTTCTGGGGGATTTTCAACATGCGGACATCTGCTGGGAGGGAAGCAGAGCAGTGTGCAAGTAATCCAGGGTTTTCTAGTCTGATTTTAGTCAAACATCAAAGCTCAAGTCAGCAGTTGGTCTTGAGACTTAACAATAGGTCTGACTTTGGTGTTAGCCCTGAGCTGGCTTTTTGCAGCTTTCTCTGACCCTTGTTCATAATGTATCTTCTAGTTTTCTCTTCTTTAGAGACTTTTAAGTCTAAATCTAGTCTAATCCTTCTGTGCACCCGAAAGTGCTGCTAAAATGGTCTAATGTAAAGCTAATTAGCCTCTGATGTGGGGCAAGTCCAGTAGCAGGTTTGATTTTTCCCAGGAGTAAACCACAAATATCCCAGTGCGGTTCCAAGGGGGCAGTTTATTTTTGGATGATTAGGCTGTTCATTCTTCAGAAACTCTTGCTGTAATGCAACTTGAAAAATGGTACAGCTTAAATTAATACCTGTCTTGTGTAATTTCATAATTATGTAATTAAATGTTCTTGTAGATGGTCCAAATCATACTCGGGGGGGGGGGGGGGGGGGGGAGATATTAAACTTTACTTCCATATTGTAGAAATGGAGGCTTTTAAAATAAACACTGTAAAAATGTCTCCTGCCAGAAACTCTTTGAAAAGGCTCAAATGCTGTAATTTATGTTGAAGTGGCCAGATCTCTACATATAATTTTTCATCAATTATTGTATAAAACCTTTTGGATTTTGAAAAATTGTGGTAGAGTTGACAAGCACTTGACTGACATCATGTTGATTAAATATCATTTATTCTGACAACCTCAATGAGACCTCCTACTCGCAATAAATGCATGAGCTAATTGAATCCTTTTTTAAACTGCTTTTGCATTTCAAACTATAAAAGTGACACCAGGCCCCCTTCTCCCACACAGCTGAAATACATGCCTTTCTGATGGCTCCTTTTGGCATGTCACTTTGGTAAATGCATTAGGATGTTACCTAAAGCACTGACATTTCAACTGTTCTAAATGGGAAGTATGGAAATAGAGGTTTGTTTGTTTCAGTGGGGAAACTCTGAGTTCAAGCACAGAACCATCAATGTGTAGTCTTTGTGCATGATCAAAAATGTGGGATAGTTCAGCTTTATAAAGACAATCACGATCGTGGATTGATTTAGCAGTGATCTTTTGTCCCAGTTTCAGTGAAATAAAATGGTATTAATTGCAGAGTTGCTAGGGAGGAAATAAGGCTTTACCTACATTCTTATTGATTGCTTACTTTATATGAAGATGTCTCTATAGAAGAAGAAAAAAATTTATATCAAGGCATGATAGGAAAGTCTCAAATTCATATGAAAAGATGATTATTTTAATCTTCAAATACACTACCTTTTATTTCAAAGAAACCAGTATATTGTTTGTTTGAGCACATGTTACTAATATGTCCCACATGATCTGGCAGAAGCCATCTTGTCACATCTTCTAGATATTGATGAAAGCAGCAAGTAATATAAGGTTGAGGGAGGCACCTTGGCCAGCAACATGCATGTGTAATGATGTCTCTTTTCTGCTAGTATCATCTTCTACTGAGATTAGACCATCTTAAGCATTTTATACTTTTGAAGGCATCTGTCTTAGTCAAGAGCTCAGTCAGTATCCTTGCAGGCACCTTCTGGAAGTCTCTAAATAACTGATATTGGATATAACTAAATGTTATTTCTGATGCCTAAATACCTTTTACCTCATGGATACAGCTTGAATAGAACCAAATGATTTACCATAGGTGTTATTGACACAGTCTAGTTCCATAAGTACAGCAGATGCTATAATTATGTGATAACACAGTGTAAAATAATTAGATAATTATATAGCAGCCATTCCAGTATTTTCCTGGCTCTGATGTCATCCTGTTTTGCTGACTTCAGATGTAGGTATCTGGTCTGGTGAGTGCCTGGTCAGCAGTTTTGTAAGCACTGCGGGGCAGTTCTGGTGATCTGTTTAGCTCTTGACCAGCTCTCTAAACATAGCTGAAGTCATAAAGTTATTGATGTTTTGAAATTGACTTCTCAATATTCTCCTTGATTAGTTTTGGAATAAAACATTTAGTTTTTTCACATACAGTCCTGCATTCTGGGGACAAAAGATGACAAAGGGTTTTGACTATTTCTTCCATTTCTATTATAAAGGTCAAGCATTACCATGTAATACTGACAATATCTTGGATATTGCTGTTTTTGTAGTAGAACATTCCTTTTTATTTTCTTCAGTTCTGTTGGTTGTGCAGTTCTATCAATATGCTTTGAGAAATTTAAGTTTTGCACCCAAGTTCTGTCTCCAATATTCCTTGTTACTATGTGTAACTTGAGGCTCCTAGTTCATATTAATTTCTATGATCTCTGCTTTCACTTGTCCTATGTACATGTACTTTCCTTTGGAAACTGAGATGAACTTCTCTAATTTGCATTACCACATTTCCAATGTGTCTGTACCCCACCCCCACTCTGCGCTCCCAAATCAGCCAAACTAATTTTCCACTTTGTAGTTGTGTTTTGTCTCACTGTTTGAAGGATCTCTTTCAGCTTTTAAATAGCATCATGAATGAGAGTTTCTGGCAGTAACCACAAGTTTCACTATAGTCTGTTTTAATTCACTACTTTAAATGTTTCAATAGATGTGGTCTGTAGTTTAGATGTCGTTCTGTATCTTACGATATTAAAACTATTTATTGAAATCATTAAAAATATAATAAATTTGAGTGAGTAGATAAAATGAAGGTGTATATCTTGTTTTATGGTAGTGATTGAGCTTTTTTTACTTATTTCTTTGGAGAGAAACATTTCTAAAAACAAGCTGCACTTGTTATTTGGGCATGCTACATAAGAGTAAGTTTTTAGATTAAGAAACCCAAATGAACATTAACCTTCTCCCCTAAAACAATGGGTTTTGGAGTAGATTATTTTTCTATAGCAGCTTGATTTACTAGTAGTTGCTTTCAGAAGGATATTCCTAGCTGTTAAACTCCTGAAAATAGGCCAAAATATCAGGCAAGCACTAATGAAAAACAGAACAAACAGCATAGCTGGCTGGATTCAGCAGTTTAAAGGCAGGCAGTCTGTATTAACTAAATTTTTCTTGACATTGTAAATTTTTTGCAGATGCTGGTTAACTGTCAAGTGTGTTATCTGGTGGACAAGAGTTAGCATTATTTAGTACAAAGCAATTTATATGTAGTGTTATTGTGTGGTACAATAAATCAGGCTGAATTGTCTTTCCCATCCACTTCTTCCTAGCAAGATAAGAAATGCATATATTGTATATTCTGAAAGCAAACACGTGTAATTGAATAGGAGGGCATAAAAAGTCCAATGGTTAGTGGGGGACATTGTTTGCTGCTTGTGCTTTTGGTAATACAGATTGTATTAATTGTTAGTAAAAATATTGAAACATTTGATGCTGATGATTCAACTTGGGTTTAGCATCTACTGTATGAAGCTTTCCATGTTTGAACATGAGTTGATGAGTAAGGATGACTGATCAAAACTAATAGTGCTCTTTAAAATCCACCAGGAGGAATTTGCAGTGCCTGGATGTTATCCTGGGCTCAGGGTGGGTGAATGGTGGTCTCTGTATGGCCTCCAGAGCATTTCTTAAGAGCACCCCTCTGCATTAAAGAAAATAATGTGATTTAAGGGAAGAGTCTTAGTTTTAGGTAGTTACACTGCTATGTATCTCTATTGAAGCATAAATTTAGGAGGCCATTACATCACTGTAATGCCTTCCAGTATACAATATCCATCCAGGAAGGACAAGCAGGGCCTGTGTGGCATATAGACTGTATGAAAACACAGTGTATGCCGGTACCTGTTTTGTATTTGTGCTTTGTACAGAAATAGACTCTGTCATCACTTAAATCATACATTACAGCATATTAAACAGAACATTTAATGAAGGTACATCTTTCTGTTCCAGCTGTGATGATTATAAATTAATTTTATCTCCATCCACACTTATGAGTTTATTGCCTGAACACTGTTATCTGGGGAATAACTAATTGCTGAAAGAGAGTGGGATGATTTTCCTCTGTTGGCATGGACATAACACTAAGAATTGAAATAGGTTTTGTTCTTTTTTTTTTTTTTTTTAGTATATATTCTAACACAAAACTGTGGCAAGTAACAGTAACGTTTTTGTTTTTTAAAAAAGAAACCAAAAACCCCAACAACAAACAACCAAAAACCAAAGAGATTAACAGGCAGTGTATATCAGTTTCCAGCTTCCTCCCCTAGGAGAAACTGACATAAGCTGCTTTACCAACCTTCAAAGAGAAATATAAGTGGCCTTCACTAACAAGGAACTGAGAGGATTCACACACTTAAATATGGTGTTTAGAGCCTGAATGAGTAATTCATGATAGCAGGTAATTTGCAATGTGTGAGGTGTTGAGTCACTGTCACCCCTTTCTACTCACAGATAATCTGTGAGCAGGGTTCTGGCAGTTCAGTGTGAGTGAGTAGTTTTCATGTTGGGGCTACATGTGTGTGTGCTGGTCCATATAATCTGAAACTCTTCCTGAGTCTTGATCTGTCATGTCGAGAGCAGTTAGTCTTTTATAGCACAGCAAGAGATGACCAAGCTGTGCAGCAACTAAGATAAGCTCCACCAAGACTTAATTGCTTATGAAGATAACTCATGTTCACTCCTATCAAGTCTGTGTCTGTTCCTCTTTCAAGAAGGACCTCAAGAATCCTACTCAGAGGATCCAGCTGGCAGTGCTGCACTAAATTCACTATGTAAAGTAGTTCTAACCTGGATCTAACATTCACAGAAGGAATGTCAAAATGTTGCAGTATGTCAGTGGTATCTAATTAAAAAAAAAAAGGATCTAGAGGCTTTTTTTCCTGAATAGTATTCAATTTTTCTTTAAAGAAGTTGCTTGTATGTCCCTGTTAATCTGCTAATATTCAGAAAATGCGCACATATTTATCCTTAAGATATGCCTAGCTCCAGTGTTCAATATTTTCTAGAGCAGACCGTTTCTGGAAATAGCTTTCTATTAAGAGACAATGGATGGAAACTCTTTGCAAGAGAGTTTACATCTCTGCTCTATTTTGATGTGTCAGTCTTCTCCTGGTTGTATTAACACTTTCCTAACATTTGGCTACTAAAGTTGGTTCACCTCTGAATTTCCCTCCTCTATTTGCAAGTAAAATCCAGGATAGTTATTAAATAAATTGAACTGAAAAATGTATTTTACATGCCAGTGTAAATTTTGAAATTCTTTTGAACACAAAATGTGTAGTAAACTAATGCACATGAAAGTACACAGGTAGTAATTGCAACAAGAGATTGTCACATAAGAAAAAACTATCGTTGTCATAGTAATTTTTCTGTGATGTTGTTTATGGCTTCTCTTCAGCTAAGAACTCGATTGCTTTCAGTAAAGGACATTATTCTCAGCAGATTCTTCATGTAGCTGGTCAGTGTTATAGCTGTCCTGATACTTCAAGGATGGAAAAACTGGGATGGCAAGGATGGTATGTGGTAATATCAGGGTGAAGTAGAGAAAATGGCAGGGGTTAAGAGCAGCTCGCTAGATGAACAAGGTTGCTGCAGGCTAGTTGGTGCTCCCTTCTTAAGTTTTCAGGAGACCACACTGCTCTTGTTTAGACAGAAGCAGCTGTAGAGTGTGTCAGATCTTTTTTCTCTGGCATGTCTCTATGTCTCTCCAAGGAATCAAAGTAATAGACTGGCTTTGTCTTACCCTCTGGAAGCAAGAGCAAAAGTTGAAAAACAAAGTTGCCCTGAACTGAAGGACTTTGTGTATGGTGTGTGTGTTTTTTTGTTTTTTGTTTTTTGTTTTTTTTTTTTTAAGGGAAAAAAGGCAGGACTCTAGGAACTTTAATTACGAAGTGTGCTATATGTGACAGATGCAAGGCCTTGGGAGCAAGCTGGCTTGCTCAGAAAGATGCCAGACAGAACAGCTACGTGACCTCTTTGTTACTCTTTACAATATGTTGCTTAGTGTCCTGTAGGATATGGTAATTTCTGATGGGTGACTAATGGGTATTTCAAACAGCTAACAAATTAGCCGAAGCCTCACTAGCTCCATTCAAGTGAAAAAAGGCTTGCAGTGTGCAGTGAGAGTAGTTTAAGATTTCCCATAAAGAGCGTTTGGTATTGGGATTACTGAAACATGAGAAGTTAGCTTTTAAATATTCTTGCTCAGTACAAGAACTGATGTGCAAACAACTATTGTGAATTTGCCAGAAACCCATGGGATGTACTGCTTGTGGCCTTATAGAGCAGATAGGGGTTAAGTAGTGGCTGTGGCATGTGTTTTGACTCCACTTATGATGTCACAAGTGTCTTCTCTCTGGTGTTTTTGCCCAAAATAAAGGGTTCAATTTGACAAGTTTTGAATAATTTTTCAGTCCTCATTAGAAAGCAGAAATGGAAGAAAAAGAAGTCAGGCTTGCAAAGGTGATCAGCCTAAAAGTTAAGTTAGAAATGGTTTGAATCTTGGAAGGAGGAAGAGGACGATCTATCTGTTTGAGGGAGGGTGTTGGGAGGGGCAGGTGGGGTGAAACATTCATGGTGCAAATGGGGATTCATAATGGGTATCTCCTTGCTTCTAGCCCAAGCAATATTTATGTCCTAATCATGCAAATACTTGCAGACATGAGTAGTTAGCTATACCAATACTACTAGGGCAACAAATAAAACTGCTATCCTGAGTAAAAAGCCCACAGAACTGAATCGAGAGTCTCAGCTCTGGAGAAAAAGTAGTATTTAGATGTGAGCATCTGAACCAAAGTCATCTCTTCAGTACATAAAAAGCCAAAATATGCCTGTAGTTTGTGAGACTAGAACCAAGTTTGAGATAATTTGCTAGTCTGATACTTGCCTGTCAAGAGCACAGAGGGAAGGGCTTCACTTTTACTCAGTATAATGTTTTGCTATGCGGAGCTGACTCAAGGAGTGCTATTTCAAACCAGCTCCATGAGACAATTTTCTTTATGCCCCGGTAGCTCAGACTGCATCTCTATTGTTCTCTTGTAGGTGACTGCAGGAGGAACACACCTTCTGTCACCAAGTGATGGACTTCTTAATTAGCCTAAACTCTACCTGATAAGCTGTTAGTCAGCTAATTGTGTACCAAGAAAAACAATTTGGGTGGCTCAGTTAGGACAGGAAAGAGGGATCAAACTGAAGAGCTTCACTACAAACAGTGCCATTTTCTGTTGACTTGAATGTTTCATCATGCTGATCTGAAAACCGTTAAATTTCTGGAATTTCCAAAGGTTTATTTTTGACATATTTTGACATTTTCAGATTGACAATTCTAATTGTACTGTGTGAGCTTTCGTCATAAGGGATAGACAGCATTTCGTTCAGCATTTGTTGCAAAAGATTTGTGGATATTTTTGAGGAAAAAATTATCATTAAGTTTTAGGAAGTGTAGAACAAGGCATGAAAACAGAATACAGCTAGCAGATATAGTTTTAAGACATAGGGCTATCCCAGGTTTAAAAAATTTTTGAATCACTCATTGAACTATTTTTTGAATGTGATAGTAACTATTATCTGTGATTCAGGTGTTCCCCGTTACATTTAGGAATCTGGATTGTAATTAAATTTTAACAAGGTGTATGAAGATGGGTTTAAAGTTTTAGTTCCATAGTCATAGGGTTTGTCCTGACATACTTTATGTGGAAAGGATAAACTTGTTAAAGAAATGAATTTTAAGATGTCTGCCATTGCTACCATAATTACTGTGTATTTCTATTGTATTTAAATTGATGAAAGACTACAGTTGAAACGTAACTGTAGAAGACCTAAGTTACCTAGAAGTTCATAAAGCTAGCAGTAAGAATTGGATAAATAATCAGCGTTCCAATCTGTTTCACAATCCTTCAGGATAGGTGGTTCTTAAACTCATTTTCACCTTAAAATCTCCCTGTCCACTTTCTCCAGACCAAAACCTGATTCATTGATTAAAATTATTTAAAAGATTCCTAATGATCTTGAACAGAACAAAGATATTGTTTTGTCTTTCTGTGCAACATCTCTCCCATCTGATCATCCTTTCACCCTACAGGCCTCCGTACTTCAAATTTTCTTATCGCATCTTTATTTTTCCTTCCTTCGCATTTCTATTCTTGTTGGCTCCTATCACTGCTAAACAGGGATTTGCCTTGAAGTCACTTGCCTGTGAAGATTCCATGGAAGTGGAGATTTCCTAGAAACATGGAACAGTCACCTGTATTGACTTTCACTGTGCAGCCACTATCATACAGCTTTTTGCTTGCCACTTTTATCATAATGACATGGTCTTCTGGTCTGCCTACTTCCATTTTTACCTTTATGTCCCTGTTCCTTACGGACTTCCTTCTGCTTCAGAGTATCTATTTGTTTCCACTCCATCCCCATCCTTCCCTTGTCACATGCCAGTTCTAGTGTGTGATCTATGGAGTTTGCCCATCAGTCTTCATTTCTAGTACTTACTCATCTTTCAATGGAATAATTTGCATTATTTTGTGCGTGTGACGATGGTGATGCAGTAGTTGACTGAGCAACAGGTGGGACAGGTGAAGATAGACTACAACTTCTGTGTTTGCACTATACACACTTGCATTGACAAATAATTTCTTCTTAAAAAGAGATTACATTTAAGAAAATGGTGAGTAACAGGGAGCACAAGGAGAGCTGCCAATGAAGCTGGAGGACTGGTTGATGAGCTGGCTTGCAGATGTGTATAGGGCACTCTCCCCTAGTATGAATAGTGGTACATGGGGGAAAAAAAAAAAAGAACTGGCTGGAAATAATAACAAGGGAAATATTAACAAGCAAGTCAGTGAAGATTTGCTTCATAGTGTTATAAGCATTATTCCAGTATTGATGTTGATTAACAAGTATTGCACACTGGAGCTTGTGTGTATCACTAGTTTTCCAGCAAGAGATGTAGTGAAGGGTTGTGAAGGAAAACCCTTTGATAATGATCAAAACACTAAATGAGGAAGGTGGTGTTTACAGATACATTTTAAAAGTGAAGCAAGGCAGTGTTTCTCAAGAGCATGTTGAGCATATTTCAGTAGTATAAAGGTATTTTGATGAGAATAGTGGCTGTGAAAACTTGTGACATGGCTGTATGGGAAAGCCCAACCTGAAAGACAGCAATAATAATAATAACCAAGGTTTAACCAGGCACTGGAAGGAAGGGAAAGAATTGACAGTGACATGCAAGCGATGAGCTTGAGTGACAGGGAGCCCAGTGTTGCCTTGCATGACTGGGAAAAGTTACCTCGAGTGGGAAGGTCAGGACTTCCATTTTTGCCTTGTTGAACTGAAACTGAAATATCAACAGCTGCAAGGAGATGACAGAGTAGAAAGAAATGAGATGAATCATTCTCTCAGGAATGATGGTTGCATTTGTATTTCCAGGGAAGACCAGCCAGAAGCACAGTACTGAGGGAGATGAGAGTAAGAACAGGGGCGATGTCCAGCAGCACTCCTGGAATCCTGATTCCTCCTTCAGAGGCAAAATATGGAAGGCTGTCTCGTACTGAATAGGAAGGATTAACACCCCAAACAATTTATTATGCTGACTTATCTAGTTCCTTCATAGAGCTTTCTTTCTCAATTGACCTCTACTTTTTTGGTTCCTGCAAATACACTTGTGTGTTGATCTTTTGGAAGAATTATTTTCAAGTGTGCCCTGTCAGCATTCATCTATTCCAATTCTAAAGCCTTGAGACAATTTCTCTTCCATATATTGCCACTATCAAGTTAAACTGACTGTAGTTATGGTGCTGGAAATTAGAGAAAATTGCTGTAAGAAATCAGGTATTCTGTTGTTGTTGTGCATTTTTTGTCTGTTTGTTTTTCTCCTTCACTTTAAGACAACTGCACTAAAATACTTGATCCTGCCAATCAGTGTCTTGACACAGATGGAACAATAGTCATACAGAGCAGAAGATAACATGCTGATTGGTTTTTACTTCATGTCTAATAACAATGTTAAGCGAGAGAAGGGAATTTCTATTAAACAAACAGCTAGGAACTTTGTATTTAAAAACGGAAGTACCTTCAGTAATGGTTTTTCTGCTGCTTTGTGGCAGAAACTCTTAAGTGAAAGGATGCTACAATCTCTACCATGTCTTCTCACAAGTGGACAGACGGGGTTCAGACCTACAGGTTGCTTTAGGTCTCATTTTGTTCTGCAGTAGTTACCTGGGACCACAGGTATGCTTCTGTTCCTTGGCAAATGGTTTGCCTTTAGAAGATGCTTTCCACTTTGGTTTCTGTGTTGTAGTTGATGATTATGCCGACAGTAGTGGTATTAGTATACTCCTGAAATATCTGAAGGAGAAAGTTGTAATACAGGATGGGACTAGGAGTGTCTTACTTGTGGTGCATCATTTTAATGTTAGATACACATATATCCTGATTTGTACTGGTTTCTTAAATATTCTATACCTTGTGTCTTAACTCTCAGCCACTTCTGTAAATACTCTTTCAGAAGCCTCTATATGCTGAGAAATCTGAATTTAATCTGCAGACTTCAAATGCCTCAACAAGTCCTGTAACCATTCTGTTGACTTCTCCACTCGCAAGTCAAACCCTGGCAGAAGGGTATGCCTACCAGGGTGTTCCTTAACACCCAGGCCACGAATAAATAGGGTATTTTCTGTTTTTGCATACCTGCGTTTCAGTTTGCCTTTTCACATGTAGATGGACTGACAGTTGGATCTTCCTGTGCTTAAAAATGGATCTGGTAAAAGCAGGTTCAGACTCAAAGAAAAAAGTAAGAAACCAAGAAAGATATTTCAACTTTTTTTTTGCTGTGTTGGCTGAAAATATTGTTACTGAAGTCATCACTGGGTTGAGGCTTTGTACGTTATTGTTCTGGGGACAGGAAGGCGTTTGAACTCTGGTTCACTTTCTCTATGTAACTCACAATATCTGAACAAGGTTATATTTTTAAAAGGGCATGGTGTTTGCTTTGTTCAGGCACTTGTGTGTATGCCAAGTTCCTGTATGATCATAGAATTACCCATATCAGACTCCTAATTCTCTAGCCTTGTAGCCCATAGAAATGTTTCTCATGGAGCACAAGGACCACTAATCACTGATTCCATTGTGTAAGCCTGATGTGACTCAGGCCTTGCTAAAGACTTCTCCATTGAAGACAAGATAAGATTGATGAGATGAGCATCCTCCCCAGCTGGCATGCCATAGGCTGGATGGTTGCCTAAGAACCATGAAGTCAGCAAAAGACTGTGATAACTGGGGGAACTTGCCCCCCACCTCTAAGGAGCATGTGTGTTAATTTACATGGCAAATGAGGGTAATCCCAATATAACTAACCAATAACAGATGGAATGGTAATTGTGGACCAATGAGTGTAAACTAGGTAGGTTTTTACTAATCATGTAATAAGATAAATAGGCTGTAGTTCCTTTGGGTGGTGTGCTAGCTTTGGGGATTTACCCCTTAGCACCCATCTTTGTGCAACTATGGAATAAACTGCTATCTCAGCTCTCGGTGTGAGACTGGCTTTGGCACAGCAGGTAATGAGCCCTGTTTGGGGGGCAACTACTCTACCACTGTACTTGGTGTTTGTGTGGTTTGTCTGTGGGACAAGATGGCACATTTGAAATCACATTCCACTTGCAATTGAGTGCTGTGCTGAAGACGGAAATTGTTTCTGGTCTTGTCTGTGGATATGACAGCACTTATTTCTCAGCTCTCTGAGATTTGTGTCATGTAAGAATGGAAATCCTGCCCGACAGAGCACTCTAAGGTAAGTGTGAGATTTAAATAAATGCCTTGTGCATTGCTTCAGGCCATGGCCTGTATTGAATTATTTGTGTAGCAGAACAGTCATCCACTATAGCTACGGAAAAGGGAAATGGGCTCTCTTAGACTGATGTGATAATCAGCTGGAGAGATACTGTAGTCTTGCTAGACTTCGTTTACTATTAAAGTGAGTTTAAGTTCACGTGATTAAGTAGAATTTGTTGGGTCTGAGTAGAAATAAGCATTTTTATTTATCATGCTTTCAAGGAACAAAATTACTTATTCTAACTTTTAAGCAAATGAGCTTACAACAACATTTAAAATAAGGTTTGCTGTATTAAGTTTGTCCTTTTGACACCCTTGTGAAATTACTCTAAAGTATCTTCAAAGACATTGATGTAAGTATACCTTTGAAGAGCAGAAGTCTCCATTTAGAGAAAGTGACAGTAATTTTTTTTTATTAACTGTCTGCTTAATCTCAGTCCAGATATATTCATCAGCAGCCTCTTCAATGTATAAAATATTTATGTACTGCAGAGAACTCCACTCAAGCTTGCGTGTTTTCCTCAGGGAAACAATACTGAAACAGTCTGTTATGTTAAAAGCCTTTTCATGGTGTCTGTTTGAAATAGCTCAATTGATGACTTGTTGCCATTAAGCAGTACATCAAAATATTAGCTCAAAAGTATTTTGCTAATAACTGCCCTGAAGGTGACAATTTTTACCGTGGAATGGATAGATGAGAGTAGAAATGAGCAGAGTGCGTGCTGATTCTTATTGAAAAAAATCCATGTATACCTCTGCCTTTAAACTTATTCTGAAATCATAAGCTAATTAAAAAGAAACAAGTCTGTATAGTGTAACAGCAGCCAGTAACAACTCATTCTTTAAAAGGTAAATGGACGATTATATTTATGTAACTGATAAATATGTTAATCTAAGCAATTTGAGTTCAATAGTAGTACCATCTAGTCTTCAGTTAGATAACTACCATTTCAATGAATCATGTGAGTGTAAGGGAAAGACTGTTGTTTTTGAAGAACAAGCCTGAGGAGAATAAGAGGGCGATTCCCCAGAGGGATTAACGAGAGCGATTCACAGCTGTTTAAGTCCCTAGCCTATGGCTAGAAGATAAGTGGTCCTTTTGTCAAATATGATGACCCAGTACTTGGAACTGGTTTTAGGTGGATGGAGATAACGAAATCTTGGGGAACCTGAAATTCTGAACTTTTCATCTTAGTACGCTTGCGTGATGAGCTCATGCATATTAACTTCTCCGCCCTGGAGAGAGCCAAGGTTCATTTCCATGAACATGCAGCGTATGAACACATACATGAAGGGGTGTGATGGGAGGCGGTTTGGGAAGCCTGTCCACCCTGTAGTACTCGGCCAATGAGGAATCGGGGGGGGACTTGTGGTCAGGAGAAAGGGATATAAACCATGGCAGGGCGGCTGCTTGGCACGTCCACCTGGTGGGGCACCCGGTCTTGGAAGAAGGTAACAAAAATAATGCTTCACAACGCATCCTGTCTGAGCCGTAGAAAGTTGGCAATTGAGTGTTTCTGGTTTCTCATGTGAGGAATTGTAAGTGAAAGCAAAACCTTATTTCAGAAAAATATATGTTGCTTCCCCCAATTGTGTTCGTGGCTTGCTGTTTCGTTAATCAACACTATAAATGCTTGTCTTCTGTTGATTTATTGAGCAATTACTCAAAACAAAATGGATCAAGGACATTGCAAGCATACCAACAGGCCAAAGCAATGTTTAGATATATATGTGTTAAGACATCTTTGCTTTGAGGGCACTTATTTGACGTGTGGCATGGGACAGTATGGTATTTCAGCGCCCTATTTAACAGGGACCTCTGCTCTGTGCAGTGTTAATCTACAGTCAAGATCACTCTTGGAAAGAGCAGTGAGATCCTCTTTCCACATGTGCAAATGTAGAGGTGTGTTGTGCATCGGTTTGATACACCTGCCATTTGTTTGCATCAAGAAATCTTTTCGGTGCAAAGCTTATTGTCTGTATGTTCCTGTACATCTAGGAGCTGTGGGCATGAGAAGAGGTCAGATACTAGTTGTAACTGTACAGATATCGTGCAGATTTTTTTTCTTGTGTAGCAGGGAAGTCCTTTTGTTGTGCTGGATTGTGTTCAGAAATACAGAAGTGTTAGAAACATAGCGTGTGAAATAGAAGCTAAAACACACTCTTGCACCATGTAGACAAACTGGCTACTAGGTGAACCAATAGCTACAGAACAGCAGTTATCTACAGCTTAGAAGCATTAGCAGCCAGTGTATGAAGCTCTTGGTTTTTGTACTTTCTGGTGCTGATCCAGGCTTATGCATGTTCCTTTAACTTTGGAGTCGTGAGATGTCAGTTAGTGGGCAAGTTAGTCAGCACAGTTTGGATTTAGTACTGGACAACTGGTCTAGCTGGTGTAATTTATAGTCGGTTATGGAAGGACTTCAAGGGAGTAAAATAAAAGTGGAGTTAACATAGTTACTTTCTGTGTTAAATGAAGTTGATGAGTACTTATTTACTGATGCTAGACATATACTATTGGCTGAACTTAAATGCAAAGCAAAACCGAGGTAAATATGAAAGCACTGAAATAGCATTAACTTATAGATTGTGAGGATATTCTGCTGGAACATCTGCAAGTAGGTGGGTTGTGTACTTAGTTACTTCGTCTCATTGCCCTGTGTTTTACTTGTTACTTGTGCCTATGGGTCACAGACCAGAATGAAAACGAAATGTAGTACCAGTTTTTTTCAGTGGCTGAATTTGTAGTACTCTAAGAAAAAGTAATGTGTACAGCTTCTTACTTTAAGCAGCAAAATGCCATACATGATTTTTTACTACTTGTTTTGTTGCATGCCTACTTTCCTAATATCTCCTTTCCTCTGTGGCTACAAAAGTAAATTATAGAAACTATACTTTGACAGGTCTTGCAGGAATCATCATTTAAGTCTGTGTTGAATGAGTGGCTCATATGTGATGTCTGTCATAGCAGACAAAGCTAGTAGCAAAGCTACAACTGAAAAGGAATGCATCTAATTAGTTAAACTCCATTTAACAAGAAAAAGAAATGTTTGGGTGAAAAAAACAAAACAAAACCAAACCAAACCAAAAAAAACCACCAACACCAGAAAACCCAAGCAAACAAACCCAAACCACCTCCCAAAACAAACCTATTTTGTTACTATGTCGGTGTTGGAAGCGGTATCTGTTATTACTAAGACTTTCAACAAGCATTTGAATTGGATAACTGTTGCCATTAAGAAATACTTAGTAGCTCAGGAGTTTAAAGTACTTAAGAGCGACAACTGAGCGAAGAATGCCTGCCTGAAGGGGCTGCTGAAGTGGGGGAAGTTTAGACAAGAAAAGGACAGCTAGCTAATAACTTTAAACCAAAACCCCAACTATGTCGTCCCCCCCCCCCCCCCCAACAACAACAACAACCAAATAAACCCGACTAAAAAGACCCCTGAGGAGCCAAGCATGTGCATGCAGAACTTGGGATAAAAATAGAAAGCCTTAGGCAGTATTGCACAGCTGAATATCTATGTGAAGGAGTAGTTAGAAGTTGAAGTAAAGGACTAAGTGGCAACAAGGTCTATGTTAAGTAAGCGAGTGTACTTAATGGAGAAGGCTATGCCCACTTGTTGGTCTAACCAAATAACTAGATGAACCCTGCAGAAGTGTTAGGACAGCTGTGGGGAGCACGGGGGGTGCTGGTGGCCCTGGGCCCCTGCTGCTGCAGTGCCTGTGCTGGGAGCTGCCAGTCAGTGCCTGACACAGGGAGGGTGCTCATCAGCCTCTGCTGCTGCTCAGCCTTTGCATTCCCTCTCCTTCAGGTGCTCTTCTGTATCCGTGTATAAGTGGAGTGAAAACAAACAAAACAAACCAAACATCGGTAGGATATGAATTCTAACAGAAGACTCCTAAAATCCCTTTAAATTTATCTTCATGTTCTCAGATCTACCAGATGCTTTTATAGTCACCTCTTGGAGCTATCTTAACTGGTTTGGTGTTCTCTTGCAGAAGCCCCCCAAACCCTGTTTGCATAATCCAAGATGTTTTCAAAATGTGTAAGAAATACAGAGCAATGAGAAATGGTAATAAGCAGCAACAGATGTCTTTGGAGCAATTGTGGAACAGTAATTATAGACAGAAGTAGAACCTCCCCATGGCAGGGAGTTTTACTGGGGAGTTTTCACAAGTAAAGCAAGAGTGTACAAGCAAGAATATCTTCAAACACCAGAGAAATATATGAATGAGAAGCAGTTATTTATGAGAACGGAGAAAATCATATGTGGAAACATAGTATTTATGTACTGGCTGGTCACTTTGTTACCAGTTACGCTGGTTTTTAGTTGCTTTTCAGTGTAGGGTGATAACAAGTAGTGCTTGAGAGGTAATAATTGCCATGCAACTATAAGGGAAGAAAAAAAAAAAAAACCAAAAAAACCCCAAAACAAATCAACTTTTATGTAAAGGTAAAGTGGCTCTACTTATTATGCTTGCAAAGAAGATGGATATACATATGCCTTCTGTTTTAATTATTCCTGTTTCTCTTGTTCTTCATACATGGATTTTAGTGTGGTATGAGATTCCAAGTTCATCTTCTAATTCTCTCTCAAATTTATGAAATCCCCATAACTAGTGCAGTGTTTATTAAATTTCTCTATTTTTCTTTCTTGCTTTAGAACTGTTAAATTAATATGAATTCACATGAAAGAAAAGGGAACTGCCCCAGGGAGGGGGCATCCACAGCTTGCCTCCCTTGACCTAATAAAGTATTTACTATCTTCAGATACTTAAGCAAACTTTTTACTTTTGTTTTGCATTTCAGCTTGAGCCTCCTTGTTTTTTATATCTATTGGACAAGTATTAAGTTCTTTTGACAGTGATTTTACTGTAGAAATGCAAAGGTGATTTCAGCATGAAGAACTTTCTCGATGTAGGGTCATTATAGCTTCAATGTCCTGTCTGCTCTTACTTTGATTAGAGTGTACAGGGGAAATATTGCTAGTTCTTAACTTGAACTCACAATGAAAAGTGTTAAATATTTTTTTTTTAAATAAGGCATCTGTAATAAATGCTAATACTTAATAAAATAAAACTTAAGTATTATACAACCATACCTGGCTGAAGATTAGTACTTTTCTTATCTATTTGACTTGCACTAAGGTTGCTGATTCATCAAAAAGAACCTCTTCCAAACCATCCACCCCACTCCATCAAGCACCTTGGTGACAATATCCCATCACCCTAGTCTCTTGCGCTGTTATTGTAGAAAGCATTCTCAATACTGGTTTTCAGTTGCAAATAAAAATTATAGTCATGGTATCAGTGTTTAAAGGCAGTGAAGCAATAAAACTGATTGCTAGCAAATTAGTTCTTTGAGCTAAAATACCAAATTATCAAAATGGAACGAGAGAAAGCAAAGGGGTAAGAAGTAGGTATTTGGAACAGTTGTATTGGTTACTGAAACAGAAATGACACAAATACCTGTGCTCATGCATCTAATCCTTATGAGAACACAGGTCCACTTCTGCACAACCCACACGGTGCCTTGCTTCTTGTAGTAGGTAATTATTTTAATAGCAATAGCTGAATATTTAATTCCAGGGTATCTGTTTTTCAAAAAGAAAAAAACAACCATACAAACAAAAAGAACCAACCCAAACAAAAAAACCCACAAAACCTTTTTGCTTAAGGCATTATCCAAAGAATTTTTCATGATGCCTATGAGTTAGGTAGTCATCTTGAAGATGTTAGGTGGCTTTAGACCTCTTAGGCCATCTGTGTTTAAAGACATAAGGGTTTGTAAAATTCAGAACAGTAAGGGAAACTACTGTACAGGCTACTCTGTTACAAAGTCATTGGTCCTTCCAGTAATGTGGGCCTGGCTGTTCTTCTTGCAATTAACTGTTGAATGATTATTCATAGCAGGCAATTGACTTTGGCCCTTCTGTCAGGTATGCTTATAGCGATAATGTAGTAAAAGCTATATGCTGTATAAATCACTATATGCAATATGAAAGCATCTGTCAAAGGTATTATTTTAGATACCAATATCAGAACTAGAAACCCAACCCTTTACTGACAATTGGATAAATGAAGGAGGAAAAAAACTGAGGCACCAAAGTGCTCACTCCAAATTTCTTGTTCTCTCAGAGCTCTGTGTGCTGCTTGACTGATTCCCATCTGAAGGTTAGAAACATGGTTAATGCTCAGATGGGAATTTCTTACCTGTACTCAAGCTTAGCATTCAGTGTGCTTGTATTGTAAGATCAACTGTTGTTGCTGAAATAGGAGCACTTCATTTATAGCTCGTTTAGCTCTTGCAGCAGAAGTGATAGGGAAATAATCACTCTAATGCTTTGACTTAAGCCATCACTTGGAAGAGGTGTCTTACATTATCTCAGCTTGCAGATTCAATACTGAAACAAGCTTTAAAAGGCTGGAAGCTGTTCTTCACAGACCACCAGAGTGGAAATTGCCACATGCCCTGTCGTTACCACGTAAGAGCTAGGTTAGTTTTTCTGAAAAGATCTATTCATTAAGAGCCACTTTGTAAGAAGATGTTCACAGCCAGATTCCTCATGAAAACAAACTCTTACTGTTGAATACCTTGTGTTTTTTAATTTACTCTGGGGATAAAATTTGACCTAATCACACAAGAAAACTTTTTTGAGAACTGTGAAAAATATTATTCTTGGCAATGCAGCAGCACAGTTTAAGAGGGGACAAATGTTAATGGTCAATTACTCTATATAGCACTTGTAAGTCTGATAGCATTGCTCTTGCCCTTATTTTAGGAATTCTAGGCAGATTTTCCAGATGTATTTAAAGTTGACTATTTTTATATTGTATCTGGTTGCTTATACAATAGATTTCTGGATCAGTAAGTTATAATCATATAAGAATATATAATCAGAGCTGAGGAGTTAAAGGACAGACTGATACTTGACCAAATTTCTTCTCTGCTTATATTTGAAGTTTAATTTTGTGTGTCCTGTTTTTCATGGTAACTAATTTCAGTCTTAAATCTTACAAGGAAGAATAGTAGGTGATCAGTAGTGTAGTTGCCTCTGTCTGACAGTCTGAAACAATAACAGAACCTTTTTAATACTTAGATAGAGGTAGTTGCAATCTTAGTGTTAAAGTTCTGTATGAGGCCTAATGGAAGACTTTTTTTTTTTGCTGGAACAGATGAAAAACGTGATGCCTTGTAACTAATAGTGACCCCCAGCAGTTAACAAAAGCGATGTCAGAAAACGTATTAGTGTAACAGTTAGTGAAGGCATAGATGACAGAGGAACCAAGAATAAGATAGAATGAAATGGCAGAGCAATAAAAGAAATTATATGAACTAAGTTCTAGAAATAATTAGGTATATCTATCACACTTATAGCAGGAAATCGCTACCAAAAATAATCTCTAAGATGTCCGTGTCTATGGATAGTTAATAAATGAAGTATTAAATGATGTTTATACAGCATTATCGATGGGCTTCAGAGTAACAACACTTTAATTTATATTGTGCGTTACCAAAATAGTTTGTTGAAGGAAGCTTACTTAAAAGCTCAAGCAACCAGTTGTTAGTCTATAAGTGAATGCTTATTTTGGTGCTTCCACATGCTTTCTTCATTGAAGTAATTCTTTATTTGTTGAGAATGTATAACATAGCTTCTTAGATTATTGCTGCTCTTATCTCTTCACCACTGATAATCAGTGGCCTACTGTAAAACTGACTCTTAGAAAAGGAGGGGGGAAAATTAACCACAGCAGCTTGTTGGTTTGAATGCAGTGCAAAGCCAGACTTGCAGTGTGTATGTCTGAGCTGGGTGATGAAAAAGATGAGACGTGCAGTAGCACAATTCTGTAGAGGGGGATAGTGCCGTGGGGCTGAGGACCAGCAAGCGGGTAGCACTTTGGAGTTGTCAGTGTGCAAAAAGGAGGGAAAAGAAGCAGTTGAACTGGTGAGTGACTAAAAAGGAAAAAACAACTTTCTGTGAGTTTCTTAATGCTTAACAAAAGATCAGAAAAACTTCCACGCCAGAATATATTTTCTCAGGAGCTTTCTCAGAGAAAGCTGTTTGGATAATTTTCTCATAATGTTAATATTCAGAGTTGGGGATGTCTTCCCCTTGGTGACTAGACTATACAGGGAAATGTTATCTGAAAGTGTTCATGGATTTAGGTAAAATTCAAACAGGAAATAAGGTTTCCAATGTAGAATTATAAATAAATACTGGTGTCTTAAGTAGGCCAAGTCTTACAGCAATTCATCCAATATTTGAGTGAGCAAGAATCAGTTTCCTTGCACTGCCGTAGTACCTGCTGATTTGTGTTTGTGTTGTTTTTTTGTCTTTTTTTTTTTTTTTATGAGAATTTATTACACACACCATTCTGTGGGGTTTTCTTTGTTTTATGTCCTGTCTGTTAGCTCTCAACTTCATGTGAATAATCATGCAGGAATAGAAACTAAAATTCAGGTAGTCTACTTCTAGTGCCACTTCAAGATGTGATGAATGGAAAAGCTTTTTTCTATGCTAAAGATAGGGCAATAGATTATGGAGTTATTCCTAGGCTGCCTTTGATTTACTGTATTTCTGTATTATTCTCAGTACATCTGTTCCATGCCTCTCAGTAATATTTGTTGATCCTTTATGGAACTGAGAATCCCATAAACCTGAGAAGAGGAGGAAGGGGAATCTGATAGCCTTTTTACTGGTGTAGCTGGCAAAAGGTCTTTGGACCTTTTGAAGTTTGTGGAAAAACCATCCCTTGCACCTTTTGGAATGCCAATGATTGTAGTTGTAATTTGGTGGATATATGAAAGTCTACATGAGATTATTTTGTACATAAGGTATTCTTCCATTCTGGGAACTAATAATCCTTTACTTCTGAATTAATATTTTTTGATGAACTAACTTCCTCTGTTTCATAATTTCTACCTGACCATAAGAGAGGTATATTACTTTAATTGCAGCATCTTCAAAGACACTAACTATACAAACACAAACCGAATGTTTCAAGAAACTGGGTGAATACAATACAGGAAAAGATGTGATACACTTATGAGGAACACCCATGTCTCCTGCTTTTGTCAGTATTGTAAATATACCTTTTTTAGATTTTTAATGACCATTAGAAATATGAAGGAATTCCTCTAACCTCTTGTTCGTCATGATTTGTTCATGAGTTTACAATTACACTGACTCTCCCTCCAAAGTAAGCAAATGAGACGTGTTTGTCGTCATCAGTTTATAATGGGAGAAAAGTAGTTTTCCACAGAATGTTATTAATTACTTTGGAGTGTTACTGTTTAGTACTGTATACTGTATTACAGAGTAATCTACAAACCTGTTATGCTGATGTGTATTCTCTCAAATCTGGAAATGCATTTAGGAGCACAGTATATGCTGTTCCCATTAAGTACAGTTGTAAGAGAAAATATGAAATAATTCTCATGGGGTTTTTTTTAAACATCTTGTCATTGGTTGCACTGTATAAGGGTCTCTTACTTAATCTCGCTACTATTATGTTTGTGTTTACTCATTTGACTCAGACAGGTATTAGTTCATTGAAAAGTAAGTATCAGTTCTGAATTTGAAAAGCTGGACAGTTCAGAAATACTGACAAAGAACAGTTTGCATACACTTATGCATTAAGTAAGGCTTTCTGGTTTTGCTTAATGAGGAAAAGATGAGGCTATGAATAATTAAAACAAGACTACATAGAATGGCTTCAGAAATATATATTTGTATTACAAATATATTATGCCTTTTATACAAAAGACCAATTAATAAACAAAATATGTTGACATCATTTTGAAAGTAAAATACAGTATATTCACATCCCTTGCACTGGAGTATTCACTTCCAATCAAGATTAAGCTGGTCAAATTTTACTAATAGAATTTACTAATAGAAATCTTCACTGAAGAACTGTAAACTTCAAATTCTGTTCTTCAGCTAAGGTCATTTCAGTTTTAAAAACTATAACTGAACCTTAATTTGCACAACTAGGTTCATATGTTGGTTAACTGGAGTGATACAAAAACAAGAGCCAACTACTTTTTGAGCTCTGGGAACTAGATTCAGGTGAAGCTGAGGGCATGTAAGGCTGAAAACTGTACAAATGACAAGCTACTGCTAGCAAATGTGCATTTAGAACAAACCTGTTGGCAAATGGTCTGTAAAATGGTAAACTGCTAGGGGGAAGAAATGTTGATATATTGAGCTAGTACTAATCAGTAAACATGTTTATACAGCTAGGAGTAGTGCTGTATTTCTTTTAGTAAGTATAGCCACAGCGGAGATTTGTCTCCCAAGTACCTTCTAGGGTAGGTTTTCATTTGTCAGATGATTGAAAAAAACCTGCTTTGAATGTTGACCATCTCCTTGCCCCTTAATCAGGACTCTACAATGAAGAAAAAACATAATTTTTTTGCAAAGTAAATGTCTCCTGTAAAACTTGCATCACACATCAGTCTGTCCTTTTCCCCTTTGCATCTCAGTATTTAGGCTTGTGACCTAGTGAGGATTTTATGATCAAACTTTGTGCAATTGAACCAGTTCCTCGTTTTGGTTGTCTAGGGTTTAACTTGTACAATCCTGGAAGCAAAAGAGGTGTAAAAATGAGACTGGTGTAGAGGGAAGAGCCTTAGAGGTATTGAATGTATGGGTTGTATGTTGATTTAAATGGGATGCAGGGGGTTTGGATTCTGTGCTCTTGCTGCTAGGAATGTGGTTTTACTTAAGGAAGGACTGAAGTCTTGAGTGTTATCTGGTTTTCATAACGTATATATGTGAACAAGTTGTCTTGAATCATTCTATATACAGCATTGAGCATAATGAGATAGTAGAAAAACTGCAATTAATGCTTTTATCAAGTATCTGTGTTAATTTGGAGTGTTCCTCTATAAAGAGAAGTACCTAGGGACATGAGGTATGTCTTTATTTTGTGATTTCTCACTATACGTGTAACTTCAGGATAAAAACTATGATATATCTCCTGAAGCCTATTTTATAGTCTAACTTGACAGGGTGACATAGCATCATCTTGGTGTTTTTTTTCTTTCCTGAGCATCATCTGTGCACAAGGTGATATGCAAAGCTTTAAAGAATGTGATGGATGGCTTTACAGAGCCTCACAAATTCAAATGACATATCATCACAATTGATATAAGTCTCAAAGAAACTGACTACAGTAGTCAGTTTATTTGTGATAGATGAGATGTTTGGGTGATGCTTTCTTCTCCAGGAGAAAAAAAACATGATGGACATGAAACTTGCATTCCCTTAATATATTTCAGAGTTATACCTCACACTGGGCACCAACTTCAGGCTTGCCTTATCCAAATAGCCTTCCCTATCGAGGAATATTTTTCTTCTGAAATGGTTTACCACCTTTGATGTATTATTAGAAATATGGAAGAGATACGTTTACTGTAGGAAAAGATTGGGTAAAAATGCCTTCATGCAGCTTTCCATTGCAAATGATGGGAGAAAATTTTCATGAGAAGATAACTTTTGTAAGCACAACCATTAGTAGACCTTTTTAGTTATTTCCCTCAAAATCTTGTAATCCAATATGGTTTTGCTGAAGTTCTGTTTGTACCAGAACAGTTATTTTTTAATTGCAAAATGAGTGTCCCTATTTTCCTTCCTTGCTCCAACAGGAAAGAAAGGCAAGTTTGAGTAATCTTCCCATATCAGCGTAGTGAGCCATAAAGTATTCAGGCAGTTCCTTGAAACCCTTGATCTAGTGCGTTGGCAAAATTCTGCTAGATAAACAGTTACTTGGTAGTGTATGGCCTAACATAATATTCAAATTTCACTTCCAGGTGCTTCATTGGGTAATAAATCAGTGATTGATAGCTATTTCCATATTTTGGCTTGTATTTTTTATTTCCTTGAAATTGCTTTCTGTAGTACTTCTTGGAAAAAAAAAAAAAAGAATGTTTATCCTTAAATGTGTATTTTAATTATATAGTAATGGTAGAACAACCATTTGTTATCAAAAAAATTACTGAAAATCAGGTTGACTTCATTAAATCGGTAGTAAGGGGAAAAAACATTAGTTTCGGTATTTCCAGTCTGTGATACTTTAAGCATAAAAAATGCTGCAGTGCTGACTTGGAATACACTCATGCAAATGAAACCTTCTTCTGTCTATTTTATAAATAAAGTATGGATTGAAAATGTTTTGCCACATAGTCTTTGAATATACGAATATTAAGACATTAATTGCATGGGTTATCATATAAGAATATACGGATCTATGTAGTTCTGGTTTACACCAATGCAACATCCCATCTTCATTGGAAGGCATTAATAAAGAGTACTGTCTTTGCTCACTTGCTACTGGCTTAATAAAGACACAGATTAAGAGTGAGGTAGCCTGGGAAATGGGCCATTAACTGCAATAAAGTGCCAGTAATGTAAGGAGAGATATTAATAATGACATTGCCAATGTCATTGATGATGAAAAATGCAACTTCCACACTTCTATGAAGAGTTTGGTGTTGTGTTTTTTTTTTTTTTTTTAATTGCTGTTAATTACCCTTTCTCTGGTCTTCATTTACAGCTTTGTCTCACTACTTTTTCCTGACTGTGTTATCTTATTGGAAACTAACACATAGTAACTAAACCTAAAATAGAATAAAAATATCAGCAACTGTGAAACATCTGGTGTGTACTGCAAGCATGTTGTCCACAGACAATATTAAATACATTAATAAAGTTTTCCTGAGGTATAAAACCATGAATGGCTTACAGATATAAACCTCAGGAATTCTGTATAAAGTCAAAGTAGAAATGGAATATAAATTGCTGCGCAACTGGAACTGCACAGTAGTCTGTTTTGTAGATGGGTATCTGAAAATCTATGACTTCACTGATGGAGAGGCATGGCACAAAGTCTGTGCAGCAGATAAATTCACCATTAAAGGTGAATTCTGCCTACATAATTGTTATTGAAATTCATAGCTTAAACACTCGTCCTTTGTGTTAAGAGAAAGTATTCACACATGGCCTGTTTATGGTCTATAAGGTTTAGCTAACATGGAGCTATTCTGTGAAGGGAACTGCAGTAGCAAATACAAATTAATGAAAAATACAATTACAAAAAATTAAGTACTAAATGGCTGTTTGTGCTATTTATTACTGCATTCATTGTTAATGTTCAACTTCAATAAATATTCAGTTAGTTATATATTAGCATTTCATTAGTGAAAAATGAATCTCTAGTTATAAGAAACTGTTGCCAAGCATATTATGGCTATGCTTTTTGAAATGCCTCCAAAATCTACTCTGAAGTTTTTCTTGCTGAGATCCAAGTGAAGATGGCTTCGTGCTTTAGGGCTGAGCATTGCCAGAGTGCTGTGGAACAATATTCGGGAGGGGGCAATGTAAAAATGGGGTGAGTATGTTAAACTGAAACTTAGCTTGGCCTGGAATCTATAGTAAGCTTGATCCCCATCTGGAACATCCAAGTGTTTCCCACAGCCTGTTATTTCACAATTTCTCACCACTTCCAAGCAAACCTCAAAATATAGTGAGCATTGATGGAGCTTGAGGTAGTCTTGCCGTGTCATTATAAACAGAAATAAAGATAAAAATAGATCTTTTTCCAGGTGGATTATAATTTAAATTACTTGAGCCAACACAGTTTTGCTTTCAACCCAGGAGCACTTCTGTCCCTATCAGACAACTAGGAAGATGGCAAAGCAAATAGTTCAATGGTAGTAACTCCTGATCTGTTCTTGAAAATACTGAGGTGAAGATGGCTTCTTTTATGTTCCTTTAGAGCTTTTCCTTGTCAGTTATTGCCTTAGGTCTGACCTTGCCACAGGTAAGCGAGGTGCCTGGTACTGGTCTGCATCTAGAGAGATGGTTTACCCGTTAACCTCTGAGCTTGGTCATCCAACCGTTTAACCTATCCATCCATCTGGAGTGTAACAACAGAACTTGGATAAAACACTCCCGTTGAAGGTCTTACTAAAGACAATATAAATGCTCTCTGCTGTTCTCCCCTTGTTCTCAAAACTGGACATTCTATTATACAAGGTGGTCAGGTTGGGCAGGTGTGGTTTCCCTGGGGTTAAATCCTTGCTGGCTGTTCCTAATTGCTCTTTGCTCCTTCATGTGCCTAGAAATGTGTTCCAATAGGACTTGCTCCCTGACTTGCTTTAGTCAAGCTAAGTGTGTAACCTAAAAACATGAGACTTCACATAACAAAGACAAATACTACACCAGGCAGACAATTTACGAAGTTAAGTAACATTATTAACAATATTAACAATTTACAAATAACAAATTAACAGAGGTATTAATTAGTAATTCTGTGAAAATGATAAACAGTGCAAGCCATCCTATTTGGCCTGGATTTTAATTGGTTAATTAGCAGCATTAGAAAAAGGATAAGTATACTACTTAAAGCATAGCATACATCAGTGAACTTGCAGTAGCTTCTCATGTATTGAAAGTTGAATAGAAATTCGCTTCACAAGTAGTTCACATTTTCTCCTTATTGAATAATAATTTCACATTTTCACTTAGTGAAATCAGTGTGTTTGTTAACATGGGACAAAGCTGAGAGAATGAGAGTATGATAACATCTTCATTTAGTTCTTGCAAGGTTCCTAACAGAGCCTTACTTTCAATCCCTGTAAGAATATTCATTTACATGGATTTGAGAATATTGGTGGAATAAGATGACTATGCTAACAGAAAAGAAGAAAAAACCCTCATATAAATTGATTCTCTGGAGTTATTTATAAAACCAATTAGTTTCATGACATAAGATCTATATCTTCCCTGAGAGATTTTGCCTTTTTCTGTAGCTGGACTTATGTTAAAATTGGATGCATTTTGACTGCGCATCCAGGAAACCAAGGGTACCATAATGTGTTTCCTTAACTTAAAAATCCAACTCTGATTTTATTTTGACTTGCTGAATGTTTGAAAGGTACTAGGAACCTCATACTAGTTAAATTTGACAGATCCAAGATGCCTGCCTCACAGAGTTGTCTGAAAAGGGTGGAGAAGGGTATATATAAGAGACTTCATATTTTTATACAAAATAAGAATATAAATGAAGTAACAAACAGATTTGCTCATTCACCATTAGGCTGTGGGTTTAGATAATGTCTGAAACTCCAGTACTCACAGTGGGTGAAAGCAAAGGGTTCAGTAACAGCATCCACAGATGCTAACTGACGTTTGAGTTGGGTAGAAAAGGCTGGTGATGCTACTGTAAAGGTATTGCTTCAGTTTTGTATACTACATAAATAGACCCGATGGTGAGGAAAGGCCACCTTTGAAAGGGGTATTTAATCCTGAAGATATGGAAGATACCAAACTTCTTGGGCAAAAATTGTGATGATATTCACATTGATTTTAAAGTAGTTGAAAGACAAAAAGGGGTTATGGAGATAGTTATATACACCCAACGTTGAAATGTCAGTGAGTTTTGTATTGGAACAGATAATGCAAAGAAACCCCAATGCTGGCAATTATCTGCAGAGTTCTTAGTGATTTTTTTTTTTTTTCTAAAGGACAAAATTCAAGGGCATCACAAAGAGCTATCATTTCATACAGGGTAAGCATTGTAATTGTTTTGCCACTGCAGCCAGTCTGTGTATTCTTAGATTAATTAATTTTTATTGAAAAAGGATACTTTAAGTAATTGCAATAGATTTTCACTAAAACAAATATTTATTTGGCAAAAATCAATGCATTATAATTTGTGCTGCTGCAGTGTGCTTATGTCATGTATGCAGACACGTGCTTTGGACTGGTATGGAGGAATATGAAGAAACAAACTACATTTTTCTTTGGAGTCTCCTTTCTGCTTCGTCAGTTTTTAATGCCTCTACCTCAGTTGTTCCCCCTTTTCAGGCCAATTGCATTTCTTTTTCGATAGGATTTTACAAGTCTTTTTAAGTTGCTTGTAGCTTTTCTCTGACTTCGTTTCACATCTAAAATATCTTTGCAGTATAATTAGAAAATCTCTCATGCTTTTGCTTAATATGCCAGCTCAGACATCTTTTCAGCTCAGTCCTACTTAGTACAGTGTTTAGACTGAATCTTTTGCTGTACCCTGGCATTACAAGAGTAGCTGGCAGTGTGGAAGAGGAGAGAAGGCCCTAGACTCCTTCTCTTCTTGCTTTCTGCAAAGCAAAATATAACAATGTCTGGGAGATTTCTCCATGTAATATGGAAACCATTAGCAGGTATCCTATGGGAGTGGGAAGGTGTCTCTAGCATCAAGTATATAAAGTAATGGGTTCCAGCCAAAGCTATTGATGTTTGTCTCTCAGAACTATATACCTGGTGTACTTGGTGTTCAGTGTTAGACTTCACTGGTGTGAGGTTTCTCCTGAACTTGAAAACTTGTCTTCTGCAAGTTGACTGGTCTATAGAAATGCAGATTTTATAATTTTATGAGCAGAGGGGGGAGATAAAGTGACTTCAAGTATTTCCTATGAATAATTTAAGGAGTCTTGTCACTTGATATACCTGAAGACAGCTGTATTAATCTGTAGATTGGTGACTTTCTCCAATAGCTCTTTAGTTTCCATCTTGTATATTCCTGCCCCTTTATCTAGAGCACTGCTTTAATTTCCTTCCAAGAGGAGTCTGCAGGCAGTCCTCTGTATGTTGTATTGAGCCTTCAGTGTGCCAAACCCCAGGGAAGAACAGCCTAGTTTAATAAGAGCTATTACAGCATTTGGTAGTACTTCGCTATGGAGAGTTGGTGTAAAAGAACCAGGTAATGGGGAAATCTCGGGGCTTTACACTACGTACTTTATGCTGTCAGTATGTATTTGGTATTTTGCAGTAACTGATAAAATAGGTGAACAAAAGTGAGCAAATTCTTCCATAAGCCGCAGGAATAGACCTTAATCACTTTCAGTGCTTTAGAAGCTAAATGCAAAGGAAATATAACATTTATCTAAGAGGAATGGTGACTAGTTTGATTTTGTTTAGTATTTCATAATAAAAAAACATGAGACAACATTCTATAGTATATTATGGATTACAGTAAACCAATTTAATTTCTGTATGAGTCTTAGACTTCTGTTGCAGATGTTTAATGAAGTGAGTCGGTTCCCCACTGACTTTGCATTACCATTTTGAGTAATTTTCCTAACTTCCAGTGTTTTGTATGATCTCATCAAAGTAAAAACAACAGCTGTCTTGTCTTGAATTTTTCCTGTGTAGTTTTCTGAGGAAATAATCATTTTAATTCATACAAACAAATTGATAATAATGTGGTGAAGGAGAAATCTGAAAACAAACATTAGGGCTATTAATGATGCGAAAACATCCTGCTTTAAAGTTTAGTGTGCATTTTTTTTTAAATACCAAAGTCAAACAAATGTATTCTTAAATTACAATCAAATTTTTGAGGAGTAGTAATTCCTTTCTTTAGAAGATTTTCATGGACTAGTTTTACTTTATATATTGTGACTCAAGATTTCACATTTAGGATCAGAAGTAAATTTTAAAATTTTCTAATCCAAATGAAGTGTTTAGTTATTAATGGAAGTAACCAATGTCAACATTTAGTGATAACGTTAGTAATATAATGCATAAAGCATTTGTGCAGTTGATACTGAGAAAAATAATAATTCCAATGTAACCGGAATGAAGGGGCAAAAATATCTTCTGTAAGACCAGATAAAACCAGGAGTATTTACAGTAGTACTTATACTTGCCTGGGTGGACTGTGGGCAGAATTTGTGGCTTGGGACTGTGCAGGCAGAGCTGTTGTTGCAGGTGAAGGTGCAGAGATGGTGTCAGGAGATGAGCTTCCCTTATGGATGTGACCCATCAGCATCTGCAGTTGCTGCCTCTGGGGGTGGTCCCTGTTGCTTGGCATGGATGGTGGGTGGGCAACCCTGAGTAAAATGATGCTTTGATTTTGCTGGTAGGAGCTTTATTAATTCAAAGGATCAAGAACTATGTTATAAAGAACACATTGCTGAAGTTGGACACTCGAATTTAGGGCTTTGCTAGTACTGTGTGTTTAGGTATCTTCAAATCTTTACTGCAAAAAATAGCTTTCACTGTAGAAATACTTTATTGTTGTTTATTGCTTACATAATGGCTTTGTTAAACATTTGCTGCTGTTTTCCCTTGAACCTTGTTTCATGTGAAATTATCTTCCATAAAACAAGAGCAGCAGCAAAAGAAGTTCACCTTGCCACTCACAGCTATGTTCGAGCTCATGGTCTTGTTTCTGGAGAAATGCACCCCTTGCTGTGGCTTACATTATACAGCATCTTTATTAAAGCTGCTTCTTGCATATTGGATGAACACCTTCATCCTTTACAGCTTCAGTGAGTGGGAGAGAGTGCAAGCAGCATTGACCACAATGTTAAAGATGCTCTTTAGCAGAAAAAAAAAAATGTCTGAGATAAAGTATGAAAGGCTAAAAATATGAAAATAAAGGATTGGACTGAATAACATACATTAAGAAAACAATGGCTCTCATATATTTGAGAGAGATGTTGCTGGAGTTCCCATCCCCTGGAAGATTCCCTCTGTCACATGTCAGTGTTTGTTCTTCTATCACTGTGTGGTCTGTTTGTATTCTGTAAGCTTTTTTGTGGCTAGTAGATATTACATGCTTGGATATTTAAAAAAAACCTAGTTATCTGTATATTTTTTCCTACCCAATGTTTGTGTCAGTTCTTCATGCTCTGAATACCCTGACTTGGACTTGATAAAACTGCTGAAGTTTGCACAATGTGGAATTTATCTGTTACCACTTGAACTGTTGCAAGAAAACAGCATAAGGATGTGCTACAATCCTTTTGGACCCAGCTTCTGATTTTTTTTAATTTCACTTGCATATTAAAAACTATTAAATCAATTTAAATAAAGTAAGCTGGAATCTGATATTTAAACTTGGTCAAAATAAACTACTACAGAAGATCACCAAACCAGCTTCTCACAGAACTGCAGGGCTGGGTTTATCCATTGATCTGTTCTTTTTATTCTTCTGACAAAATCCAAAGCATCTGAGACAGTCAGTGCCTAATTAACCAGCAGTGATACATTGGGCAAGCTTGCTGTCCTCATAAAAATATTTACTGTGTGGTATTTTCCTACAAGTCAACAGAACCAGGAAATTTGACTTGCAAGCTAGCATTCTCTCCCCTGAAAAGACACCAATCTTTTAGGATTTAAGAGTATATTCTAAAGTATTTTTTTCCAACCACTTCTTTGGCTTGGAGGTTCCTTTGATGTACCCAGCATATAAAAAGTTAAATAAATTTGAAGTGCTTTCTAAGCACTAAGCGACTGTAGTATGCTTTGAGAGCAGTGAGGCTTTAGCAGGATGTGGTCAGCTAAAACTCAGCTTCTTGGAGCTCTAGGAATAGAAAACCAACATCTGGAATCCTTTTTCCCCAGTGAGATCATATGTGCTCTGATTAAGGTGGGTAGTTATGCTCCTCTAAGGAAAATACACTAATATCTTTAGGTTGAACACTAAACCGTAATAAGTCTGCAAAAGAGTTCTTTGCTGTAATCACCTGCTACTACCTCAAATGTAAGATGATCTCAAACTTTTTAACAATATCAGTTTGCTGTTGACATATGTACACACAGTAGTGCTCTATAACCTGTGTTTCCATAGTGTATCTTTCATCCTGTGACCACTCTGATGGAGAGGAACTAGCACCTGGGGGTTGAGACAGGCTGTTTGATATGCTGTTTGTTTGATAAGATTAAGACCTGCCCTTTGTTTGTTAAGACACGTTGTTTATCTGATAACATGGGAGTTTCTAGGGGAGGATTGGTTCTGTGGGTTGGATGGGCTGGTGCCAAAGTTATAGCTGGGGGAATCTGGTGCCAGAGGCTAGGAGAGCATGTGCCACAGATGAAGTTGAAAAGTTCATGAAGAAGAGGGAGCCTTACTTTATCTTTGAGATGATGGGCCATGACCACCAGGAAGAACTGCACAGGTGCAAAGAGAAGAGATGGAGGCGGGGCATATGGAAATGATTTCTCAGTCTATGAATATGTATTGGGCATAAAGGGAGTAGCCCCGGGTCATATGGGTGTGCATGCTTGTGGAGGAGCTATCCCCCGTGCACCCAGCTCTGAAAAAACGTACCTACTTTATAACCTTACTGGTTGTAAAGCTGTTATTCTGTACGTCAACTTCCCTTACCCACCCCTCCTGTTTGGAGTAGATTGAATAATATGTTAAAATGAAATTGTTTTGCAAGTCACTCTTTCACTCTGTTGGCTTGATTGTTCTTGTATCTTATTTTCCAGTAACAAAGTAACTGTCAACTACATTCAGACAAAAATCTGCCTCCAATTCAGTTACGTTCTTGATAGCTCCTTGTCTAAAAATAGAGAGTACAAGGGCCAAATGAGAAAATAAATACTAGGCTTGAAGTCTAGGTGAAGATAGCCATGTGCTGCTTCTGGCAACATATCAAGGGTTTTTGAAGTAAATTTCAAGTAGCTAGCTAGTTCCTTAAGGTGCTCAAGTCACCTTGTTTCAGAATATTTGATTTCTAAAATGAAATAACGCTATCAATTTCACAGTCACTGAGAATATTTCATTATAATGCTTGAAAGTGTGATTTCAAAGTAGATATGACTACTCTCAATTATTCTCTCAACTTTCTTATTGTTCATTCTGACTAGACAGAGTAAGTTATTTTGATGTGTGTTCATTGGTATTTGTTTAAGTGCAGGTTTATTGTAGAGCTCTAAACATGTTTCTAGCAGTCTGTCTAGGAATCATCAATATTTAGTTTTGGTGTAACAGAAAAAACAGAGGGGCATAAACATATAAACTTTAGTGGTTTGGTTCTAATTTTGCTCAACAAAAAACCCCAGCCTTTTTTGAAATCCATGACTTTGCTTTGTGCAGACATGAAGTTATTTTTGGATTTAACATAATCCCCATTGGAAAATACAGGCTATGAGAGTCACACAGAGGCAATGAGGATCAGACTTGACAACAGATGCTGTTGCTGTCTCCAGCCATTTGCTCCCTCGCTTTGGTGGGTGTTTCTGTCCCCAAGGCAGGGATGTTTGTTCAACTCATGAATCAGGTCCTGAAGAGCAGCAATTTTCAGTCTGGCATAATATGGTAACTAACTTCTTCAGTTTGCCTCACTACAGAGGGCTAAATGCATAATCCGAGGTGATGTGAGAGTGGATTTGCCAGCAGGTGAGGTGTGGTGTCTCTGGGCAGCAATGTCTGGCACAGAGATGGGCCGTGCAGGGAGGCCACAATATTAGCAGTCCAGTTATGGGCTGTTGCTGCAAAGTTCTCAGTGTATACATGGTAGGTTGTAAAGCAACTGATGAGATTACAGTTAAATACTTCAGAGGTAAAAACAACTGGTATAACTATTTCTATGTGGTTTATGAAGAGAAGAAGAACAGGACAGCCTTTGTCTGCAACAGTGAAACTTCTTCCTTTCATCGGAAGGCAGACCAGCTCCTGGAACTTGGGCAGCCCACAAGATGTTAAGCTTGTTTAACAAAAATCCACAACTTATTTACAGCTGTAACTGTTAATAACAAAACACATCATGAATTGACTTGTATTAAATGTCTCCTTGTAATCCTACAAATGAACATTTTTAATTACCTGAAACATTCAAAAGTGACTTGAAATAGAAGAAATGCATTCTTCAAACACTTTTTATATATACCTTTTGATTTCCATATACAAAAGCATGTAAAAGTAGTATGTAATTACAAGTTCATGCATATCTGTAAAAGATGATCAAGTGGAACATGAGGATACACCTCAAATATTACATCATCTTCGGAAACATGTGAAAGACCCTGAACAGGCCCAGAACTTTTTCGAATGTGTTACTTGGTGTCAGAGAGTGGAATTGCAATGCAGGAGAAAAGGAGACTGGCAGTGATGCTGGTCTTACTTTTTTTATGCTTCCTTAATGTTAGAAGGTACCCCACTGGAAAAAGCACAATAAGGTGCAGGGGTATGATATCCTGCACCTTAGAGTGGGATGGGGTCAGAAAAGCGATGAGCATGTACTGAAGTTCTGACCTGAAGACAGTTGAAACTAGTCGTGCACTCTTCTGACTTCTTTGGCCCTTAGACCTGAAGCTGGTTTTTAAAAATAATGTGAATGACATGGTTTATAACACATGTGATGTCTTCTAAGTAGGATTTATCACACTTTCATATCAGTTACATCTTCATGTAAAGCTTAACCTTTCCCTTATTTACGTGTTCTTTCTCAACTAAATAGCATTCAAATAATCTTAAATGCTTTTAATAATTTGCTTCGGTCCTAAGACTCAAAGGGAAATAATGGTTAAAGTAAAAGCAGCATGTGAATTTATTCAGGTATTTTTCTTGTTTGGGAATGACTAAATAATTGGTTGGAGATAATTTAATTCACATTTGCTGCATTTTCTTCTTTGTCTGTAATTTTTCTCATTAGCTTTTTCTCAAAAGCATGAGCAATTGTGCAAAATCCATTTAGAATACAAATCAGACCATCAGAATAGCCTTATTCCGAATTGGTGAAGATGATTTAATGAATACCTATGCACTATTTTCCCGCTTTTATGTAAGTAAACCTCTATTATACTTGTAGCCTTCTATGAAGTTTTAAAATTCGGAGCTTTTTTTATTTCACTTCACATACTCACACAACCCCATAACTTAGCATTGTTTTTGCATGGAAATGAAACCCATAATTTATTTTGAAATTTATTGCAATTCACTGGAATGCTTTTAGGTGATTCGGTGAACTCAGGAGGCCATGGTGGAGACTCCAGATGTCATCTGATGAATTCTGTGAAATTCATTTTAGCCCTAGCTGTTGCTAATAACCTTTCTATACACCATTTAACATAATTGTTCTATAGGCTTAGTGCAGACCCAGCAGGCTCTTCTGCTGGTATTAAAAAGCACCTCTTGTCTTCAGTCAGACCCCATGTAGGAGGAATGTACTTTTTCATGGTTCAGCAGCCATCTGCTGTGGATGACTTGCAGGTCCATTATATCCCCAAACTGGTGGAACGATGCTGCTGCTGTGTCGTACCATGTGAGATGTCTTTAGAGCTGTCCCCTGCGGGTATCTGCGATAACAAATACCGTGAGTGACTTAAAAATTGTGGCGAAAGGGTCAGAAGGGGTATCCCCATGTATAGGCCTGAAGCTGCTGTGTAACTGGAGCAGTGTGGGTTTTAATTCTTTCAGCAGGTGAATCTTAAATGATGAATTTTGAGTATGGGCTGACGTGCCCTAATGATACCTAGACCTCAAAATTTGATGCAGTGGGGAAGTGGAAAACATTGCGACCTTGAGTTTTTCAGAACAGGGCTGAGAGGTCCTTGTTTCTTCTGCAATCTTTAACAAGTTATGTGGCCTACGTGTATAAGGCACACAAAAATTGAGCTGAAGTTTCAAGCAGGTCATGACTTGAAAGCCAAGTGCTGTACAAGTTCAGTTTTCTTCGTTAGATTAATTTTTAAGTCACACTGGCTCAATTTCCCAGACTGACCTGGAAGGGCTACATCTCCTTAAGTAGAAAATGTTCCCCACAAAGTAAACAAGCCTCAGGAGGATGTCTAGGTGGCTGTGGCTCTGCAAAACTGCAGTAGCCTGTGTGAAAGATAGTCCAGTTCAGTATCTTGCTCTGACAAAGGAAAATAAGATGCAAAGAAGACTGAAGTAAATGTTCCTACGTTTTTCAGTTGTAGTATAGCACATATGAAGATTAAACAAATTTATACTACCTTTTAATGTCCTCAAAATCAAAAGATTCTACCATAGGACAAAATATTGCACTGGGCCTGAATATATACTGCATAGTAGTGTAATAGACTATAATCTAAGGTGGTTTATAAACCTTAGTACTGGTCTAAAAGTGGGAATATGAGCAGTATTGGAGCATGTAACTTCCAGGTTGGTGTGTGGATGTGAATTTGAAAAGGCTAATTAACCTTCTTGATGTTCAAAGTGTGCTGCATTATAAACTGCCCTTTAAGGGATTCAGTTGAGAAACTAAATTAAGTCAATTTATACTCTTGCTGGGTTCTCACTGAGGCCAGAGTTCATAGACCACTGCAGTACCAGTGCAAATAGAGTTTTACTGATGTCTAAAATTATTTCTGGAACCGAAAGCAGCAGGAAGATAGCAAAATGTACCTAAGTCTGTATAGAAATAATAAAATAAATATACTGTCAGAAAAAAACCCACCTTATGAAAGGATGAGATCTACCTAGGTCTACTCATCTCTGGATTACATTTAGTATGCAGGAAAGAATTGTGTAGTGTTTAATCACTTGAAAATTTGGCAGATACGTTACTACTGTCTTTTTCCATTGAAAGGGCCTTCGGTTTTCTTAACTGCACCACTAGTCTTTATCCACTCTGTTTCAATTCTGTTATATTTACTGCTATGTCATACTGGTTCCTGTGTTTAAAGCAAAAGTTTTGCTTTTCTTACTGAACATGACTTTTTTACAGTGTTTGTGTGAAGGTGTAGAAGCTTCCTCTCTATAGTGATACTTTGTCTATTCGTCTATAGTTATCTATAGGAAAGATGCCTCATCTGAATTACATACTTTAAATATATATAGTACATTAGTATATTAATGCCTTACAGGAAGAATGAGGTCTGTGTCAGTGCTGGAAACCATCTAAGCATCACTGATAATTGAGACACAGAACAGCCGTGAAGTTTGTGTGCAGTTGGGTGTGGTGCTGTTCACTCCCCCTCTTGCTCAAATACTAAAAACTCTATTACACGTTAAGTGAGATGAGTATAGCACATTACTAGTAATGCTTCTTCTTTATAAAGAGCTTTCTCACAACGGATATGTTTTTGACTTTAAGTGTTGGTCAAACTTGCATTGAAACAAAGGTAGCTTTGTGGGCAAAATGAAGCTTAAGCATGGAGTTCATAACTTCGATTTGAACAATTAAGGCAGAGTTTCCTCACTTTTAGATAAAATCTGTTTACTGGCTATTTTATTGTACACTAAATGAGAGTTTGGCAGTGAGGTGCTTCTTGAATTAAATGCAAGCAGAAGAGTTATGCTCTATGGTATTTGACTCTATCAATACTGTTGGTGTGGAAAGCTGCTCTGCAGTTTCATGCATACCATATTCATGTTTCGTGAAATGGCTTGAAGACACCGGCCTTAAAGCCATGTCCTGAGTTGCTTCCATCCCTCCTTTTTGCTGTGATTTCTCCATACTGGTGCAGCCTGTGCTGTGCAGATGAGAGGAGGCAATAAAACTGGTGCGGGTCTGTAGCCCTGTAGTACAGTACCGCCATAGCTAAGAGCAGGCCCTCAGTTCTGTACCGAGTTTGACAGGCCTCATGTCTGCGGCCTGCCAGGCTCACTCAGGCTGGACTCTTCACAACCTCTCTGCAGCTTTGACTTATCTGGTTTTGCTGTAACAGAAATTTCTTGTAATTGACCCAAGTGCCTGTGGCAAACTTGTTTTACTTTTTGTCTAAACTGTGGTGGCATCATACAAGGATAATGACTCACAAACCACGTAATATGGACAAATCCAGGCCTGCTGTGGTAATGGAGGTCTTAAAGAGTGGAGATACAGGAGACGTGGGGCTGTGAGTGACCTGGCTGTGGGTATGCAAAGAAATGTAGACCGCCTGAGCTGGACAAAGCTGGCTTTAAGAACAAAGTAATTGGTGCCCAACATTGCTAAAAGGTATCATGAAGTAAATCTGGGTGTAATGTGGAGCTGTGAACTGAGGTAAAAAGAACAAGAGATAAGTTTTAGGAAATGTATATTTAAAAAAAACCTGCCCTGAGCTGATCCTTGGGTGAGGAAGAAACCATCAGCATGAACATATTATTCTTCCTAGCGAAGGAGAAGTGATGGTGACAGCTCTCTAACCATACCAGCACCAGGATGAAACACCTGGCTGAAGGACCCAGAGGAGTAAGGGTGAGTAAGCATTTTTATATGCTCACTTAAATTCTCTCGTTCTTTCTTCAGTGCTCATTTTTAGTTGAAATTAACCATCATGTTTAAATATCAGACTAAGAATAATTTCTCGACATATATGTATTTTATATACGAATGAAAAATATCTTTCTTATTTGCCCATAAACCAAGGTTTGATCCATCATAAGGGTAAGGCCTTCCTTCTCAGGGGAGAAATTCCTCTAGATTTGGAAGTCTATTGAAATCTCTGCTTTCATGCTCAGAAGGGATGCCAGGATGTGATCCTCTAATTCCATTTTAAAATCAGATGAATAAGCAATCAGCAATCATGAATATTTGTGCCCGAACTGCATATCGAGTACAAGAGTAGAGATTGATTACTCAGTGCTTCTGCACAGAGGTATTTTGCAGGAAATCTGCATCACAATACATTGCTTCCTATTGGACTGGATTTAATAAAACAAACCAAAGGTTCAGCATTTTTTATAGATTCCACTTCCAGCGATGGCTAGATATATTTATCTCTAAAAATAATGTTATTCTGCAGCTGAGGAATAGAGAACATTCTTCCAGTTACTGCAACATCAGCAGTGCTTTGCCATCTATTTTTCCAGCATGTGTGTTAAAATGATCCTTTTTATGAATCTGGCAATGTGTTAGCAGCGTGGCTGAGAATAGCAGGGATGGATGTGAGCCATAAACCAAAAGCTGGACTCTCCTTGATTTAGGAACACTACATTATACTTGGCCAGGTCAAGATCCTGGCATCATTTACTCCTGACTTTGATACTTTGGCTTCCTTTTGAGTAACTAATTTCCTTTATTATGGTGAGAGAAAAGAAATGCCAGGAGCTAAGTATCATCCCCCTCATATGGGCTGAACAGAACTTGAGGAGAGGTTGCCATTTAAGTTGTGGTCGTCAGCTTGCTTTTGTTCAATATGGGTAATATTTTTGTTTAGTAGCATAACAGATGTATATCTGAATTGTTTAATGGCTGATGCCCAGTGATCAAGAACAACAGACATGCACCCAGAACCATACCTGGACTTGGGAATGTGTTGGGGTGATTGTTTTAACTGGACTCTGAATACCCAAAATATTAAATTTGCTTTGAGTTCTACATCTGTGATCCAGTTCCAAGTGAAATGCTACATTACACTGATGATAAAAACTACCTGAACATCTGTTAGCTCATGTTACATGTAGAGAGAAAAATTTAAAAAGCTATTGCTGTACTTTGATTCAAACCTTTGGTTTTTGCTGCATCCTTAGAGGGGGGCTATCAAATCTGATCATGAATCAGTTGCTGAATGACTGCATTTTTTTTTCTAGTTTACCTAAATATGTTTGTCTGAGACTATTATGGTACTAGAGGTGAATGAGGAGTAGGTCAATTGTCCCTGCCATAGGGGGTGGAGTTGCTTGTGGAGGTGAGCAGAGGGTAATGGGTGGTAAGTCTCTTGCCCTATGCCTGTCAAAACATTGAGTCCACTGGAGATCATAATGCTATATATGAATTGGAAAATAATTTTTCTTTGATACTGTAGTGAAACCACTGATATGACCAAAGTTACTACTGATGTGCTGTGGTTACGCCAGAGCAGAACCTGGCCTAGTCTTTCTGTTTTTTTTCCCACCGGGTTTATGATTATATCTTTCAATATTCTTTTAATAATGTGTCAAAAAGGAACCTTTTCTTCGTAGCCTAGTTTGATGGCCCAGTTACTATTGGTAGATAAGTTTAAGCCTCTTTCCTTTCTGCATTTTTATGAAGTCTGAAATGTCAATAAGCAATAAAGTAAAAATTTTAACTGAACTTGGCAAAGGAAAACCTGAAAGGTGTTGAGGAGACCGTCTGATTTTTGACAAGTTGAGAGTTTCTTAGCATGGGAACTTCCAGCACATCTTAAAAGAGAAAAAATCAGTGCCTCTACATTGTATTTTCTAACAGGTTTTAATCCTGAGAATATATTAGCATTCTTTGTTAGGGGGAATGTATTCACTATATATAGCAATATATCTCACATACAGTTTGTGTTGATGCGTGTAATGAGCCAAAGCAAAATATACTTAAAGTGTATAAAAAGAAACTCATGTTAGATTTAAATCTGCTAATATTTAATCTGCATTTCATCTGAGAAGTTGAAGAGAAGGCCCTGGCAATATGGAGTTGTAAGAAATGAGTAAGTTATTCTGGCACATGTATTCATCTTGCTTCTAATTGGGGAAACAATAACCTGGTCTACAGTTTAGCCTGTCAACAACTGGTATAAAATATTTGTGACTGGCACTCGTATCATCTTAATTATTAATAAATCTATCAGGAATCTGCAACAAAACAGCAGGGAAGGAGTTATAGAATAGCATGCTATACATCTTTTTAAAATCAAAAGTAACATTGCTTATGACTTATTAAATATAACCTAATATATGCATGTACCACATGTATAGTCTGTGCATGGGAAGTATGGTGGGGTTGAAGCATTTTGCTTTGGATTCTCAGCAAATTTCAAAAAGAAAAATAGATTGTTATTATTCAAGAGGAGTATGGGCATTATATCTTTATAACAAAGCAGTCTGGATTATATTATTTCTGAATGACATATAGCAGTACTCTCACCTCTGCTTTTGCAGTTGCTGTATTGCATAATGAAACATGGAAAGCTTTATCATGTTTTCTGCTTCTTAGGGCTCCCCTAAGGCTGATGTGCTTGTATCTCAGTTGCTTTAGGAATCGAGGTAACTTCCCACGATAGGGTTTTTGCAAAAAAAGAATAGTTCAGGGGGAGAAATCTGAGTGCCTGTTAAGACTTCTGTTAAAAGCAGAAATGATATCAAGGTCACGCCAATGGTTTTCTTGATCGGGCAGCTCCAGGCCAATGGACATGCTTAGCTCCAGATGAATTGCTCTGTAAACTGCCAGAATTGACCTTTTAAAAATATAGCTTACCTACTGGTATAGTTAAAAAAAAAAAAAAAACAAACAAAAACAAACAAAACAAAACAAAAAAAAAACAACCCAGCCAACAAAAAAAAAAAAACCAAACCCCAAAATAAAAAAACAAACCAAAAATGCGAAAACCAAAGAAACCCCCCACAACAAAACACAAAACCAAACCCTGTACATTTGGTCCTGTCCAAAACAACTATATTGGCTGTGGAACTGAGATAGTAGAATCCTGTAGAGTTCTTGTTCCCTCTAGACAAGTAGAGATGAGTAGAGCTGTGAAGATTCTTGAAATTAGTAGTGTCAAGGTACAAATTTTTAACTTGCTGTATCAAAAGCCAGCCGGGGATGTCAATGAGTCCTGTCCCACACAGTTCCTTTATGCTGCCAGCAAGGTGCTCCACTAGTACTTCTGATGGTGGTGCCATGGTACTCCTGCCCTGGCGATGGTACCTGCTCTGGAGACACAGCTGTGTAGCTGTATTTCTGCAGCAAGAACTGGATGGGAAGTTTGTTAGCTGGGAAATGCCTGGTTAGTATTGAGCTGTAAGATTTTTCTGCTGTTGCAGTAGTAGAGCACAGTGACATTCAATGCATAGCTCTCCATCTGAGGTTTCCTCTTGCCTGCATGATGACCTTTTATCAATCTGCATGACCCCTGGCCTCTAGAGCTCAAGAAGGAACAGTAGGATATCTTAGGAACTTGTGTGTTGGTTAATGTGAACATACTAGGAGTAAGGAGAGTGAGCTGCAGAAGAGATACTTGGAATTATTTTAAGTTTTCATAATATTTTGGGTGTTTTAAAAAATGAACCATCTACATTATGCCATAACAGATTGTTAGTAGCAGAACAAATGGTATTATTAGCTTTGCTAGTTTACTTCTCCTGAAGGCAAGTGTTCAACTTGGTTTTGTCATATCAGACAATTTTCTAATTTTTGTTTGGCTTGCATTGATTTGTTAAAATCTACACTGCTCATTTGCCTACAGCAAAATACAAATGAATGCTTCTACAGAAATTTCGTGTTGAGGTTTTTCAGGTGTCCTTTAAAACTGTGACCTCAAGGATGCGTATAACCTTTTGGTATATCTACTTGCCTGAAACAAAATAATGTAGAATACTTACCTTTAAAAGCCAATGGGAGAAATTATGAAAGAAATATTCCTGTCTACTGAATTTTGAGACTGAAATATCAAAGCATTTATGTTGCAAATCTGGAACACTTAAGGAATATCTAATCAGATCATATTCTCTTATTTTATGTAACTATTTACTATTGAGAAACTTGGTTATAGTATATTTTTGACTCCAAGAAAATCTGTAAAAGAATTGATCTTCTAATGAAAAGGGCGTTAAAATATATGCCTTAGACCAAGCTCTGGTCTCAGTGTATAACACTGTTAAATTCACTGGAGTGATGTGTTATTCACACTGATGGTAGCTTGTAAGGCACAGAACTAGGGGAATATTTTAAAGTGGTGTTTAATGCTGCTTAAAATCTGCTTCATCTGATCATATAGTTGTTGCATTGACTTAAATGATTCATCTGAAAAAACAGACAGCAAAACATCTTGATAAAGGAGTGAAAGTAATTAACAATCAGTTAATTTGATAGACATAAATCCTTCTAATACTTAGTATGCCATAATATACTCAAAATATCATGAGGAAAAAGGTGTGAGTCATGGTGGTACTCAAAGTACAAGCCCTATTCAAAGTGGGTTGCACTTCATTTTTTGGGTAAATCTAATTTAACCATAGAAATGGCTAACCATCAGGCTGTCGATTACTTTCAAATAGCAGAGGCACCAGTGTTCAGATAAGAATGTGCTTTATGCAGAAAGCTGTGCTAACAAAAGCAGATGCTTAGGTATAAATCTTGTCTTGTGGGAATTATGTAGATGAAATTCTTCATCATTGTGGCTGCAGATTAAGACTCCAAGGCTGCTGTTGAGGCTAAAGGCTGTTTTATTATGGTGGTTGTGTCTAGTGGCCAATTAAAGTTAGGTGATGTAGTTGCCAAGTGCTATGTAAACTTACAGTATTTTCTTGGAAAGCTTACAATCTAAAAAAACTGATTAACAACTGGAGGGGCATGGGGAAAAAGGAGACAGTGTGCCTAGATACATCTCTAAATGTGCATTCTTAAACAAAACGTGTAGCACTGTTGTGGTTTTTTTTTTTTTTTTTTACACTTGGGTAGTAGACTATCGTGAGAAGTGTCTGCAGGAGGATGGGCTTGTTCTGGGAGAATTTCATGCATAGGACACTGATCTATATTTCAAATAGAAATGGTGTAAACTAAATCCATTTGGGCAGTTTTGTAAAAGATTCGTATTGGTTTTGACACTTTTCCTAGTTTCCCTCAGGCCACGGGTACTGATACTTAGTGAAGCTATTAAAAAATTCATACTAGTATGAAGGAAAAAATAGAGTTGAGAGAAAGCTGTATGTATAGATATCTCTGGCCTGCCTTCAGATGCGAAAAGATCCGGTGATTCAAGTGAATAATTTCTAGGTAACATGATCTTTAGGCGCTTCTAATTATTATGAGGTTAGCAATTACTAGGGGGTTGTTTTATATATTTGTGTAATTATATTATGGATTATATAGACCAGAGATATGGTGATCACTTATAATTACTGGTAAATTATCAGAAATATGTATTTCTCAAGAAGTAGTACTGTTTGAAGTAAACAAAAAACATAATTAAGGAGGTGGCTGAGTGAAGAACAAAAACTTAGGAAATTACAGAATTACAATGGCTTAAGCGATAGCTGCATGTCTGCTTTCGAATCTAAATTACACTAAATGAGGTGGGAATTCCGTAGGAAAAAAACTAATGTTCTTATGCAGTTAAGGACTTTTTCATAATACATGTTCATGGGGAGGAAGAAAAAGGAGGTTTTTTTAAAAACAAAGCCACTTTGACTATGAGAGGAAATTCATGGCGTTAAGAAAAGGTGTCCTTTAAGATGATTCAAGGTGAAGTAGCAAAAAAGACAGCTCCAAACTGTGGAGGTGTAAACCAGTTATTTCTCAAGAGAATCTATTAAAATGGGAATTGTCACCATATAATAAAAGGCAAGTGCTGTGATACCTGTAATTATAGTAAAGTGTACCTTTCCACTTGGAAAATCCTCATTTTGGCTGCACTCAACACTTTCATATGGGATTTTCTATTCTGGTCACTATTTCCTGCCATTTTTTTACACCAAAGTAGTTGAGCATTTTTTTCTGGGGTGTTGTAACATAAAACATCTGGATTATGGTGGATTAATACAGTGGCTTGCAAGGAGCCACTGCATCAGTTGAAGTCCAGGCTGTCGCTGCCCCAGCCCTGTAAGTCAGTGTGAGTTGTTTCTGCTGCCAAAAGACATTTCTGTCCCCCATGGTTTCCATCTGCTTGTATGTGTCCAGATATCTGTTCCTCTTCTACCAGTCATGAAAATTTCTGTGCTCTAGCAATGAACAGGATTAGTGCTTTGTTGTGGGTTTTTCATGTGTAGTGTTTATTTTTTTGTTGCTGTTAGCTAATTAACTGATGGGATCCCTGGCCTAGTTCATCACTTGGCACACACCTGCCTGTGTAATGAAGGAATGATAGAAAGGATTCTTTCAGTCTTCCAATGAACTGTGTCAAAATCACTTGTCACAGTGGTTTCAACTAATTTTTGTTGTGGCATAATGTGACTTGTCTTAACCTCACTGGAAGATCATAGTATGTCGCCTAAAAGGATGAAATGAATTTTAATAGATATGCCTAAAACTTTGCATGAGGTATTCTATTGGCTTGGCAGGCAGATTTTGGGGTGATAAGCAGTTTTTCTTGATGTTTGCCAAGGAGATGTTAAGAGGCAAGTGACCATGGAAGAAATAACAGAGACAAAGAAATATATGGAGATAAAGGTTTGGAGCTCTTCTGTAGCCCTTAGTTTGGCTCTGGGTCTGGCAAAATCATCAAGCTTCTCTGAGGTTGCTCTTCATCCTGGAGTAGAAAGTATCTTTCATCACAAATTTATAGAAGAGGATTACAGGACTACTACCTACCAAAACCCCCAAAAAACAAACGCAACCTCCCTCTCCAAAAAACCCCAACCAAACAAACCAAAACACCCACCTCTTTAAATTAGTCCTTTTGGGGTTTATCACTGAATCATATTGTGAGGCACTGAACTCTTGCCACTACCAGCAGTAGCTTCTCAACAGCCTTCAATAAAAGAAAAGACCTGTCTGCTCACTTCTGTTTAATGGCTGGTATATTAATCTAATGGTGTTAATTTGGCTCCAGCTTTGTGAGTACTGCTGATGAGTATGTAAGCAAATGGAATTTCAGTTCCTGGTATTTTAGAGTATTGTGGCCGATCTCTTGTACACTACATAATCGTAGTACAAGTGTTGTGCTTGTTGGCATTTTCCTTCCAAATTGCAGGGAGTCTCTTACGTAAGTATTTTCAGTCTTAGCTATGTTGCCAGATTTTCCCTGAAACTGCTAGAGAAACAATATTAGTTTTGAAAAGACATAGTTCATGTTTATCAGAGCAATTTCATCTGGATCAAATAGTTTTGTGATCTACATTTAGCTGAAAAAAAAAAAAAATAGGAAGCTGTATGGTACCACTGAAACTTATTTGAACGCAGTGCCCCAGATTTTAGAAATTACTTCTGGGAATAAATCCAGTTGATAATTACCATTTAAAAATTTCTTTTAAGCTACTATGCTTAATTACCCATGTAAATACATATTAGAATTTTAAAATATGATACATGCAGTAAAAATGAAACAGGAATGTGTTTGCTTGTAGATACCATTTTTATTTTATTGTTTTTTTGATGTATACACAGTGCTAAACAGAAATCTAAATAACAGCACCAGCATTTGAATGGCACTTTACAATGCTGCTTTTCCCCCTCCTGGTTCTTGTAGGTCCAGTTTCATGATCAGGACAACATGCTAAAAAACCTCTTGGCTTTCTGTTTTGGGGACAAGTTTGTTCTGAGGTTGCTGAAAGAAGCAGTCTGAAGTGGTAAATGTATTCAGTGGCATTTCTTTTCCTACTGTAAGTGGAGTGGCTTAGGCAGGTGCATTTAAAAGTGTGTAAGTACTGGAAACCTTGAAACAAACATTTACTTAGACATTCAATTCAGAATCTATCTCTACTAGGTTTACTGTAGACTGGGTTCATTAACATGGGGCTGCAGCTCAGACTGAAGTCTGCTTTGTCAGATCTTCAAAGCAGTGAAAGGCAGAGGCCACTAGTGTGGACATTGTGCTGCCGAGAGAGAAGGAAAAGTCTAAACAAGGCCTGTCATCTACTGCAACCAGGTCTCAACTGACACATTTCATAAATTATTTGGGCGTTCTGACCTAATTTTTCTAGACTCTTTTGGTTCTTGACATAGTTCTTCCTATTTTACTGTGTTTTCCACCAGTAATTTCAGAGTAGTTTCTCCCTTGGCTTCTGAGCAAGCACACCTCACTTGAGTCTCTGTTGAGATGAAGACCATCAAAGCCCAGTATTCATGGGGGCCTGAAGCAAGTTTACCTGGACCTCCAAGCTTGCCCTATGGATGTATTGTTTGTTATGTAGTGTGGTGTGGTGGTTTTTGTTCTTGTGTTTTTTTCTCCTAGCAAAATGTTAAATAGATGGAGGGAAAGAAAGAGGCTTCTGAACTGAGTGCTGTTCATTTGAGGCACAACACTAGGCATAATGTGAGAGACAATTGATGTGCCAAAATAAGTTGCTTAGGAATAATCATAACCTGTGTGTAAACAAGTAAAACTTTTATTGAAGCCTTGTGTTGTACACTGGCGTGTTTCTCTGGTCCTTGTTTTTAGTATTTCGTGTCTTTAACATCTCTCTTTTAGCTTTTATGTGTTGTAGATGACAGATCCTTCAGGTAAACTTGGAACGCTGTTGTAAAGGGGAGCAAGCACCCACAGTGTACTGCATAAAGGATAAACCTCTGTGTAATAAAGCATTTGGAATATACAAGGGCTTGCATTGTACTGATTCAAGCCTAAAGATTGCCCTCCAGTGCCAAGTTCAAGTTGTCCAACTTTGATAATGTGATACCTCATGTCATCACTGCGACTGTCATCTGCCTGAGGCAAGGAGGAATGCTGGTTGTGTTTCCAAGAGGATTATCGTCATGGGAGGGTGAACCTTAGCAACTCTCAGTTCACATTCATCACCAAAAGGTCAAAAAAAAAGTCTTAGTTTTGAAACAATTTTTGAAGCATTTTAATAGCTCCTCTGTTAAATAAGTCCTTAGCAAAGAGGCTGAGCCACAGGGACTTCTGGTGGGAGAAGGGCAGTGGAGCTGTTCCTGCAGCACAGCAGCAGCTATGGCATAGTCTCTGTAGCCTCTTCAGCTGCTATGTGATAAGGGATTGTGGTTAAATTGAAACACCTGGGGTTAAGTAACACTGACTCGACTCTATATCTAAGTGTTCTGTTACCAGTTATCATATCTGTGGCTTTCTATGTAGGGCTTTTAAGAACTTGTTCTGCAGTCCATGAGAGCTCATGTCCCACATGAACCTCTTACACCTCTCCCTTCCCTTTGAACTGATGCTTGTTAGGCTATAAATATTAATGGAAGAAAGATTAGGGCACAGTTGAATGTTATGTATTGTAATTAAAGAGCAAATTCCCCTTCCCCACATTGTTAGTATGAAAAGTTTCAAGACTGGGAGAGCCTGTGTATTAATATTAAACATGCCAAGGGAGTGTTGTCGTGGGAGTAGTTTATGACCTAGCTGTGTGGACTTATGCCTTCATAGTTTCATTTACTGTATGCTTGCCTGTAATCGAGTCTTTTAATGAAAACGTTAATGAAATGTTTTTCCCAAGACTGTTTTGAAATCCTTGAGGAGAAGGAAACACCCCTCCATCCCACCCCAGAAATGTTTGGCTGAAACCTATAACCAGAGAGGAGAAAGAGGTGATGGAGAGGCTGAATATGAGCAAAGTATTCAATAACCTTTCAATCCTTCTGCAAAGTGGAAAAGTAGGTAGCAATAAAGATTTGTAAGTCTGATAAAATCCCTCCAGAGGATCTAATTTCTTTGCAATATTGTGGTTTTACTAAATCAAGGTCAGATGAGAAGTAGGTTAGCTGTATGAATAATGTGTATATTGGGCCTAATATAGCAAAGTCAGCCAGCATACTGAGGACATTTTCATTATAGAGATTATGCAAAAAATCGGTGATGTTTAACAGAGTTGATTTGACTGAAACAATTAAGTTATTTCTAAAAAAATTGCCATTCAGTCACTTCTGCAGAACTTACTTCACAAGAAACAGTAGCTTGAATGAAATGGAAAGAAAAAAAAAGTGTAATGAATAGACTAAAAACCCTTCAAAAAGCCTACATAAGTGCATTAATATTTAATGAATCAAATGCACTGTTTCAAATTTTTTCCTCTAAATTTTATAGGAAGGATATGTATCAAGCATACAAAAACACTTGCTGTATGTGTGATAAAGCACTATGCTGCACCGTGAGTTACCCATCAGATGTGTTAGGTTTGCTGTGCACACCCAGTTATGGTCACTAGGTCTTAGTCATCTGGAGCAGTCACATTCTTGCTCTTTGAACTGCAAAGTCTTCTGTAGATAAATTAGAAAAAATATTATAGATTGCATCCTAAGAAAAATAACAGCAAGCTGTTCTAAGTTTGTGAAACTTCATTGCGATTTCAAGATTAAAGAAAATAAACAACAAAAGCGTAACTTTGAGAGAATGTTTAAAGTCAGGTTTGTAGTTCTAAGTAACAGTAACTTGGTGAAAAGGTATTTCTGTGGAAGCAAGGAATGAAATGAAACTGAAAGGGAGGTTATAGTGAAATCTGAGATAAGAATTCTTCCCAAGAAGGCTTTATTACAGATGACTCAAACTCATAGCCTCTCTGGGGCTGGGAAAAAATCATGATGCCAGCTTGCTTTCTAAAAGGGAAAGCAAAGCCATTACTCATTGCATCAACTCTGGTGATGCATTAAAAATATAAGCTCTTACTAAGGTCCATTCTGCTGCTAATGATGTCATTGTCTACAAGCCAGATACCCATTTCACGGGGTGTTGTACAAACAATCCCTGGAACAGCTATTTAAGTAGATCACAATAACAGAATTGAGTTGTGGAAGTACCTTGAATACATAGTTTGTATTTTATGGTGGAAAACCACCAAAATAATCCTTTAAAACAGGAAGGAGGAATTTAGTCATCTGTTGACACCCCAACAGAACTGTGAACTTGTCAACTCAGGCCATCTGCATTATTTCCTTTTTAAATAATTTTTAAGAGAATTACAGAAGTTGACAGAGCTATTATTAGCTAGCAGCACTTAGAAAAAGTCCTGGTTTCGTAATGATTTTTGCAGTTGATCAGTCTGTGCATACCACAATACAGTGCATGATTACTTCTATGTAGCGTGGACTTTACCTTGACTTTGTAAAAAGTTAATCTTGCTGCCATGTAATTTTCAGTTAATTGACTTGTATAACTTCAGTGGCAATATTTACGTTTAGAGTAAACAAGTAAAAAGTAAATTTTCACTTTTCAACATAAGTTTAAAAATGATTGTGTTTGCAATTGTAACTATTCCCCTTGTCTGTGCACTTTCCAAACTGGATAGGTGGGAATACTAATTGAGAGCAGAGAAACTGAGAGAAAATAGACAATTTTTCCTCCAATGAGGACATGAAATAAAAAATTAGTGTGATGGAATTGCTTTGAGGTTAGGAGGCTGATGGTCTGGTCAGGGAGGCGATCCCAGTGTTTTAGAAACCCTTGGTGTACTATTATTTTTCCATTACCTATTCTAAGCAGGTTTTGAAAGATAAATAACAGGTACTCATCTGTAGAATACCCTATATTTTTTTACCTTTTTTTTTTTTTTTTTTTTTTAAAAGCAACAGCCCTTAGAGAGCAGCATATTTTTTTCCACTAGAACAAATGAGCAGCTTGACCAGGTGATATCTCTGTCCATCCAGTCCTGTATTTCAAATGGCTACTAGAGGATGCCTGGGGAAAAAAAAAAAGATTAACTAGACAAGCTTTAAGTGAGATTTCTTCAGAGGGATCTGCTAGCCATTAACAATTTGCAGTTCATGGATTCTTTGCTCCAAATATATTTTAGTTTTGTATTTAAGCCTGTTACTTCTCTTAAATTTTTTGAGAGGCCCACAGGTTACTTAAACTGGTGCAAACCAAGTGAAAATGGGATGTCTACATGCTGCAGGCTTTTGCTGCTTTGTAAGAAAAAGTGAACAAGTGTATGAAGAGAGTCCATCTTCCTGAGGTTATGTTGTTCTTTGTCACTTCCTTACTGCCTCCTGTATGGGACAAGACCCCACTTGCTTCAGAACCCATTTCTGGTTAACTTAAGTAGCATGTTTAGATTTATATTGTAACTTGAAAACAGCGTTAAACATTTGGAAATTATTGGAATGCCATTAATATAACAAAGTAGGTCCAGTTACTGGAGAAGCTCATGAGGAAGTAGGATGTTCTCTTGTTCTTTTGAGAAAAGGTGTTTAGGGATTGAAATATTGGTATAATTTGTCGATTAAACAACTTCCTAGAAACCAACCTGCTATCCTCCTATTTCTGAAAGATACTATGACCTTATTGACAGAACCAGGTAGTAAGAGGAAGCTTACAAAGAAAAGAAATAGATGGCAACAATATCTGCACTGAGTTGAGAAAATCAAGACCAGCACCTGAAAAATTAAATTTGCAATTCAGTTGTTCACTTATCTCTTCCTTCCAGCACTTCTGAGAAACTCTCACTACTGAAAAGGTGGAAACAAATATATGAAGAGCCTTGTAGTAGCTGATTAGGAAATATGTTCTCTCTGTTTCTGTGGTGTCTTTTGTTGTGCTGTTTCTTCTGTCTCTTTTTGAATGTTGCTCTTCGAGAACATGGTTAAATTTTTAACAGTAGCAACAAGAGATTCAAGCCTCTTGCACTAATGTATCTTCTTTGGCAAAGTAGCTGTTGATATCATCTTTAATATCTAGAAGCTGATCAAGCAAGAGAATTTTATTCTGAATTTTATGGTGAATGGTAAGGAGAAAAGGAAGTACAACTTCTGATTTCTATTTTAAATATTCACCTGTTTCTGACTCTTTTGTGTATCTTGGATAAATTTTGACATGTTTTAAGGAAGTGTTGGCCATCGCATTAAACAGGCTTTGTATTTCAAATGTGTGGGGTCTGTGTAAACACAGACTGATGGGTTAAATGTATTTTTTTAAAAAAATATTACTCTGTATGTAGACACTGGATGTTCACTTCTGGAAGTACCTTGCAAAGAATTAACACCAGTGCCACTCCCCCCATTTATTGAAATAGGAGAAAAATGTCAAAATTACGAGAAATAATTAGCTTTAGATGTTAAAACTCCTGCACAACAGAGCTACAAGTGTAGGTCATTTATGACTGATTTTTAAACAGGAGTTGTAGTTGCTGTAAATATACTTTCAACAGTCTGTACTTGTGATGTGTGAAACTTACGCTCATAACCCATTTGGATCCCAGAAGAAACACTTCTGAAGTGGCAGCATATCTTGTTTCCCCTGATTTTCCTTGGACCTTCTGACTTAATGATGTGAATCACTAATCAAAATATGTTACCTGTGAATCCTTAATTTAATTCGGATTCTAGTTCATTGTCTTTGTCCTACAATGTTTGTCACTGGAAAAGCTTTGTTTTTCCTGTGGCTTTTATGATCCTTGCTGGTAGCTACAGCTGGTGACACCAGTGTTGACCGCACCAGGGAAGCTCTCAAGAGGACATGGAGCTCTTGTTAGTGATTGAAGTGAGGATCATAGGTAACATGAGATGAAGTCTAGAATAGAAAATGGGTCTATTATTCACTGAATGAGATCACAGGCCTACTATTGTTTTCAGAACTAAATATCCTCAATGTATTCTACGCACAACGTATCCACTCAGATGAGCATTCAGTCTGAGCAAGCGAGCAAGCTAACAGATCTATACATGATTAAGGGATTTCTGATGCTTTTTGAATAAGATGGATGTTTGTATTGTTAAAAATTTGCTAGAAATATATCTAAGGTCTCTGGAAGAAGAGAGAATTTGACTCAAAGATTGACCATGAGCAGGAAGAATTTCTTTATATTTTAACGTTTTAAGAATACAAAAATTGTGTTTTAGTTGGTGCTTGGACTGTCAATACCAACTCAATACCCATGATAACTAGCTATGCAGAAAGTTGTACTGCTGTTGTGAGATAATGCTGGCAAAGAAAATTAACTCCATCAATCAAATTCAGATCAGGATACTCCAGAAACAGCGGTGTGAGTCTGCAAAAAGTGATAAATATTACTCAACAGAAGTTCTCAAACACTCTGCTAGAAGGGATTTCAAAGGAAGTAGCCTTCTTAAAAGCCATCTGTCTGGAGACAGTTTTCCTCTGAAGCAAGCGCAGTGCAGCTCTGTCTGCTGTAGTAGAATGGACACATACAGCTTAAACTTCGTTACTAAACTATAGCAATAATATATGAGTACATAAATTCTCATAAATATAATACATATTAATATATTTACATCTGCTACAGGTATATGTGTTCACACACTTCCAAAGTGTTAGTGTATCCAGTGTACAGGTATACTTTGAAATGTTCATTCTTGTGTCAGCAATAACGGAAGCCAAGTTTTCTTTAAATGTTTTGTTTTCTGCTATGCTCTTTCTGTTTTTCCTTCAGGGTTTACATACAAGTTTTCAATGAAGAACATAACTGGAGTGTCATGAAGGCTTTCTTACCTTACTGTTAAAAGTAAATGCATTTCTGAACAGTATCTTAGGAACTTGTTTAAATTAAATTAATGCTTGAAAAAGACTGCACTCAATCACTTCAATTCTTACTTTCAAATAGAGTTTACGCCCAGAATTACATGGATCTGAACAAGGGCTCAATCCACCATGGTGGAAAATATTTGGCAGTCAAAACCTGTCAATGCCTCTGGAAGTTGTCCCCTAACTTTGGCATTCAAAACTTGCTCTTCTGGTGGGGCAAAACTATCTCAGCTCTAAGAGGATGGAGGATCTTGGCTGCTGTCTCCTGTCAGTTCTGAGGTGTCCTTTTGCTGGCCATGTCTGTATCTCCTGCAGGGTCAGCATCCTAGATGGCATTCCAGCAAGAAGTGACTTCTCACAAAATACAGGTCTGACTCCCTCTTCTGTGTGTGTGATCAGAAAAATGTCTGACACTGTATGTAACAGTTTATGAATTGCAGCTATTAAACATGCAGAGAGAAAGAGAACGTTAAATGCTTCATCTCAGAAGAACTGAAAGCTTTATTTCTTACAAGGGTAGAAGGACCTGACTTCAAAACACCCCTCTGAGTCACGGTTAGTTTTGAATTTTCTTTCAACATGTTTAATGCTCTCTATGCATAGTATAGGAATTTATGGCTTCAGGGATTGCTGTTGTAGACAGAACACCCATAATTACTGGTCTGGATAAAGCCCTGAGCAACTTCATTCAGACCCACTGAGCAGCAGGTTCTATGATCCCCTTAGGTCCCTTGTAACCACAATAAATTTATGACATAAGAAAAAACACACACATTTTATCTCAAATAGGAACAGGATTGTAATTTAATACCTACCTGTTTGTTACTTCTGCATGTAGATTAGATCACTTTAGCAGCATCTCATTCAGCCTCACTAAAAATTTGTGTTGTTAAGTTATACTAGTCAAAACTAGAAAAATCGGTGGTTTCTCCCATGTGTATTTTCTGCACTTCAGGGATGAGGTGATAGCATACAGAATAAAGCTGCAATTATCCAGCAAGATGGAGTTGTTTAGATAAGTAGCTAAAAAAATTTTATCCTGCATGAGAAACTGTCCGTGTTGGTAGGAATGCTCTGAATACCCCAAGAATCTCCCAAGACTGAGGGTATTTTTCTGCCCCTGGACCCTTGGACTTCCCAGCTTGGTCAGTTCTCTTACCTGGAAATCCCTATTGCCAAAGGGGTCTTTTGTGTATCTGAAAATTCAAAACTAGCTTGGCCATCTTTATAATAAACTGTTTAGATATATTCTGAGCTATAACTTCTCTTTTGTACGGTTTGAAAACAGATGAGGGAGAAACTCTGAAAAAGATATTTTTTTTATTAATTTTCAGCAGAGTTTTCCACTCCCATGTGTTTCCATTAGAAGTGGATTACATTGTGCCCCTGGTAATCATTGAATAAATATGTTAAAAAGTGCTCGATCATTTCAGCAAGTACCCCCCTGTGGCTTCTGCAGTGCCTTGTTTGAATTCTACAAGATGTTCAACATTTTCTATGCCTTATTGGTTTGACCTTTAAATATTATTTAAAAAATGAATGTGATATCACCTGCAACTAGCAGATAAAGGCTTACAAGTGAAAGGACACTATTTTGGAGGATTTGCTATATTTAAGAATAACATGGCCTTTGAAGGTCTTGTGAAATAGCAAAATTAGTGTGTTTTCTAATAGAAAAAAGTAAAAGGTAATACTTTATAACCTGAACTTGAAACTTTTTCCACCAGATCTGATTTCTATTTTCTATGTTATTACTCACATACTGGACAGTATGAAAGGTGTCTTTATAGCAAGATAGCCAAAGTGGAGTAATATAGAGAAAAATGTCTTGTTTCACTATGAATGTAAACTCACATAGTATATAACTATACAGTTGTAGGGTGCATGTGAAGGATGTGCGGTTTCTTAGAGGAATCTGGATAAGGAAGACCATGAAGTAAAAGAGAAATATTTCATTAACTTTTAAAAAAAGTATAATCTTCCTAGCATATACAAATATAATTTTTGTAATTTTATAATTGTTTGGGTATTTAATGCATTTTTCAGATTGCTTAACCTAATGACTGTAGAGCAGCAGTTTGCAGGCTGTGAATACTCTTAGGTATTGTCGTCCTCTGAGAGGCGGCCAGGAGTGTAGCTGTTGTGCATGTTCCTGGGACTGGATGGCATCTCAGTCTCTTGTTTAGTTTTGCCCATGAAAGGCTTATACTTTCCTTGCTGAAACACCCACCTTAACTGAGTAGTTGTGTACTGTTTTATTGAGGTGTTCAGAAAACATAATTTGGTATTATCTGAAGTGTCTCTTCCTCTAAGCAGACAATAAAGATGCACTGTTGAAGCAGAATTAAAACTGTTTTATGAGTTTGTAATAGTATTAACTAAGCTATGTGCATTCTACGGAAAGTATTACCTTCATATCATTTTCCTCGCGACCTTCTTAAGTGATTTGGGGAAAGCATTTGATATAACAATGGCCAGTTCTGCTATATGTGTTTTTTTCACTGATGTCTTGGGTTTTTTTCCAGAGCTAGCTTTTCTGTCTGTAAGCCTTGAGCTATGTTTGGCAAAGGAAGGATTGGAAAAGCTCTTTCCAGCTAAAATGGACCAGAATGAGCCCTTTCTGCCAGCTGGGACTAGAAATGGATCTATTTGGTGTGGTGTTGCAGTCAGGCTTGACTGACTCTAATTACTCCATTAGGGAGACCACTGAGACTATAAAGAGAGCCTGTGAACAGTATTTCCCTCCCTGACCTTGACCTAGGAGCAGAATGACAAAAATAATACTGTGTGAAAAGTAGACTCTTTTAAACCTGATTGTTTCAATATCCTCCATCAGTCTCTAGTATATAAAGGAAAAGTGTAAGCAATAATAGAAAGCAGTAAAAAGGATACTACTGATAATTACTGTGGTAAGAAAAAAAACAGGTTACTACTTTGCTTCTTAAATTAAGTGAAGAGTAACAAAGATTAGTTTAAAACACAAAATATTTTCAAAGAACTTTACTGGGGTCAGTTTTCATTTTTTTTTTTAAATCTATTTTCTTCAGTTTGGTTAAAGGACAGCTGGTAGGAATTAATTTTGTGTTTAACTGTAGACTTAATCTCTTCCTCTCGAATGGGAATTGAAACCTTTTTGTAGTGGTCAGTAAATGCTTGCCAGGTACTAAATATAATAAAATAATTTCTGATTGTACAAGCGTTTTAATTTGAAGGAAAAAAAAGTGGCAACGAATGACATTGAAGAAAAATGATTAAAAATATTATCAGTTAAATATCAGCTTGAACAATAAAATGTTGTTACATGCCCTTATTTTGTTCTTCTTTTGGTGTTTTTCCCACCAATAAATTACAAACACATCTAGGTATTGCACAAACCATTTGTCTGAATATCTTACTAGAAAGGACTCACATTACTTAATTTTATACTCCTCCAGATTTGAAACATTTTAGCGATATTTCATTTTAGTACTGAATTTCTTTCTCTCTCCTGGAACTGGGACTGCAGTGAAGTTTTTTGTGTTGCTGAAAACATTACAAATGAAAACTAAAATACTTCAGAACAGATGACTCTTTAATTAGCTCAAGTGACACAGCTTTATTAGTTTTTTTTTTTTTTTACCACTCTGGACATGCACACAGTTGTGTGTGTTGCTGAAAACAAGACTTGCTATGGCTACATGTAAAATGATCTGAAAGGGATTAGTTAATCTTGGAGAGTCGCAGCAGGACTTGATGACCATCTGTAAGGGAAGGAGCTCTCTGGATGAGGCTCTAAAGATGAAGTTCTTCTGTGTCAGGTTTGTGCCACATCCGTGCAGCTGGTTGTGTCTTAAAGCTATTGTAGACTTCAGTAAACACTGCCTGATGAGAAATATCATGGCAAAAACTGTACTTCTCTAAATACTAGGTTTATTTCAGTAGCTCAGCAACTCAAGAGGTAGCTTGGCATTCCTGAAACTATTTGTTTAATGTTCTATGGAGATGATCTTTTCTCTGTGACTCAAAGCATTTTGCCATCTCTCTCAACAAAAGACCCAGTGACTTGAAAATCATTAGGACTTAATTTTGCATTTGTTCTTGCCCCAGTGCCTACATGATCCTTTACTGCTCTTAATCACTCACCAGCACTTAAACCCCCCAAAGACTGCTGTCTGTTTCCTCATAACCTGAATGGGATTAGGGTGCTCATCATTGGCTCCTTTTCCAAGCAGATATCTGTGTTCTTCACAACACTATTGGCACCTTTTCTTGCTCATAATGCAACATGTGAATGTGTTACCTTTAGTCTTAATGGGACCACTGTATAAGTTAGTGATCTTAACAGAAAAAACTTATTGGTGTTAAATGCTTAAACCATTAAAACCTTAATTGACTTTCTTGTGGTTTACTTGGCTTTTTTTGCTCTCCTAGGGAACATGTAAGATTTCACAGAGGTGCTAGCTGCTTGGAGTTGTTTACACATTAAAAAAAAAAGTTAAAATGTTTCTTATTTTCAGTGGTAACTATCAGCTTGTCATTTTACATGGAGCTTTGAAACATCATTACAAGTGTCTCATTTTGTACTTCTCAATACTTCCATCAGGATGTCTGTCATGCTGGCGTGAAGATGCTTGAATTCTGGTATCTTTAAGATACTTAATAGTTACTTTTGATGCATCGTTAAAGATACAGATGTATTTTTCTGAGTTGGGATTAAATATATCCTCAGATCATGGTGCGACGCATTATCCCTGCAATTTCATCGTTGACGCTTCTGTAGCAATGGAATTGGTACAAACCAGGAATATAAGCCAATGAAGGATTCCAGGAAAAATGAGAAAATTTTCCTACTTGTATGTGGTTCAAATTCAGATATTCTTTATGAAAACTAATAACTGCCTTACGACCGCCAACTACAACAATACCGAAAAGGCATGGTTAAGATCAAAACTGATTTGTTATGTTCTGGTTCTCTAAACCTCTTTTTCCAGCCCTGAGTGTGTACCATCTTCCTTTGGTTTGCTTTCCATCTAGAACTTGCTATTTACCTTTTCCTAAATCTTGGCATGAGTAAAAGCTACAAGTTAAACTACCTCTATATAGAACTTCATACTCTCTGTTTGGCTATCATTTCAGAGTGTCATATCTTACAAACTTCTCAAGATGTCGTAACAGTTTCTTGTTCTGGAGGAGGCTATGGTGATTATAGTCTTTATGCTCTTTCACTTATTCAACCTTTCCCCTCATCATCTGCTTAAAGCTAATACCATGTAACCTTGAAGTTAAACTTTAGGCTTGCTTTCCAGGATTTCAGTGGCAGAGAGATGGTTTGAAAAAGGACCAAGGCTTACCAAGAAGTGGTCGAAGAAGGATTTCTCAATTAATTATAAAGCCCTTTCATAATTGTTGTCATTCTTGGCCTCATATGAATTGCTTGGGAGGTACTTAGTAAACCTTGTAGATGTTAGTGATACCTATGCATGTGAGGTTACCACTGCTTTGTTTAAAGCTGAGATGACCACGAGACAGACGATTTAAGCACTGTGATTACTGGCAGGGCTGGAGATTTAGTTGAAATGTGTGCCTGAGCAGCCCACTAGTTCTAGTTCATTGATGCTAGTTACAGTTTAATTGTGTTTTTATTTATGAATGGCATAATGGAGATTTCAGTGGGTTTGAGATTACCCAGAGCGTAAATGGGTATTAGTTCCTCTCCTCCTCCATTAAGTCCATCACATGTAGCATATTTGTGTGCAATTTATGGGCATCTAATGGAGCATTTATTTGGGCATGCTGATTGTTTTGGTATTGGGTCTGTCCCTGGAGTACATTATCTCCAGATAAAGATATGACAGCCATCAGTGAGCTCAGATTGGCCTGTAAAGGCTTTTTAAAAAGGGAACTGGAATTATGATTATTAATTCATTATTTAATTCCTCATTTACCTACTACATCTCACAAAACTGGAATAAGATTCTAGGAAACACTGATCATCGTTAGGCATGAGCTAATACCCAAAAGCTTTGTCTTCTGAAATCCACAATGGATTCAATCATAAACAGTTTAGGTAATGTAAATTTCCAACCCAGTTTTGGGCAGAATATTACATTCAGAGCTTTGCCATCATCTTGGTATTTGAGCAGTACATGACACGTCAGGATAGCAGAGCCTCGGTTAGCACTCTGCCCAGGCTGTGGGGAGAGACTTTGGACAAACCTTATATCCTCAGGCTGCTTGGAGCACCTTTAAGGTATGAATACCTGCTCGGGCATTCAGTAATCGCTTAGGAGAGATTGTCATCTTTCATTACTGCATTAACCTTTAGAACTGACAACAGTGTGCCAGCTCACAATAATTGAGCAGAGGTCTACAAAAATTAATTTCTTGCCCTGTGATTGCACATATGGTTAGGTCATTCACTCAATGGAGTTATTTTGCCAATAACATTCTCATCTTGCTAAATTTAGCTTTGTTTTTTAATTACTCGTTTAGATTGTTATCTTTTTAGAATACCTAACCTAGAGCTGGAGGCAGAAGAATGGGAGAAACACGTCTTTATCCTTTGAAAACTCCTAGCTCACAGCTTTTCCAGCACTGCTTTTATGGAATTTAACAGAGCATGAGTTTGATGCAATTCCCATTGCTGTGTTTTGAGGGAAGGAAGACGTGTTTGGGACATCATGCATTCAGAAATAGAAACTATAATTTTATGTTTCATGCAATCTGTTCCTCCTTGCCTGTGCTCAAACCCAAACACCCCTCATCTAACGAGTTTAGGTTTTTTCCACTCAGCCCTTCATGGTATAATATTCAGAAGTCCTAAGTTCTTAGCACTTAATGGATATTAGCTGTGTGCCATGTCCATAATAATGGGGTGTTGTTTTTAATTACAAGTAAAACTGTAGGTCTGATTGGAAAGCAGAACTCTTAGGGATCAGTTCTCAGTCAAATTCAGATGATGTAAACGTAACTGCAAAGCTATGTATTTGTAAGTTGGTGTGAACAACTCAGAGGTTTGTGTGAAAGAAGCCTTAGAGAAGAAATTTTGCGTACTAAGCATGTTCCTTGTCTGACAGTATACTTATTAGAGGCTGTTTTCAAGTTAGATAGAAAGTTTTAGACTGCTGCTCTTAAAGGCTGATCTACCATTTACAGCTACATATTGTAGCACTCTCTTAATTTCCAATAAAATGTAAATTGTGTAGATTTTATACTATAATTTCTATTGTTTTAGAACTTGCTAATAATAAATCACACCATATTCCACTTGCAAAGATGCTATGCCAAGTAGTCATACTGAAAGTGCTGAAAATGATGCTGAGAGTAATTTGTTTACAGGACTAGTATCTCCACATATCACTTCCAGTCACTTAAACAGCTGAATCAAAACCAAATGTTATTTTCTTCAGCTGTGAATTATTTTCATTATGTCACTTAAAACTGAGGGGTTGGAAAATTGTATACCATGATTTTTTTTTTTCTTAAGAACTGCTATTTGTTTATTGTTTGTTATGGTGCTAATAGATTTCAAAGACACTTAAGAGATAATCAGGAAATTTCCAAAATATTTATCAAGTGAATTAGAAGCTGAAGCTGCAGCAGGATGAAACAATTTCTGTTAACTAAATTGTCTTCAATTAATGAGGTAAATACAATAAAACTTGTGTCCATACTGTGGCCAAGATTTGTCCCTCATTCAAGTAGAGATTAATGATTCTTGTCTGCATATGTAAAAGTCCCCAAATAACTGTTTTGGAATAATTTTTCTGAATAACTGCTTTGATATAAATTTCATGTGCAGGCAGTCATAGTCCAGAACAAGAATTATGAGATAAGTTTAACTTAATGAACACTGTGCTGTTATTCAAAGATGAGTGTGACTTTATGGAATTTTATTCCAAAACAATTCTCGATCTTAATTATCAAATACTGGCAAGCTTGAGGAATTGAAGCAGTCTTAAAATTTATGTAATTGTTTTATGGAATTTGAGGCAGGAAGGATCTGCAGAATCTCCAAGCTTGATGGAGCATGTATCAAAGTCCCTTAAATGTCAGTCTTACCCCTATAATTTATTGGTCTCGTGTACAGCTAAAACTACTTTCTTTTTAAAATAAAGTTGAATCTTCCACAAAGGTACTCAGCTTCTGAAAATTCAAAATATGGGTAAATGACAATGCAGTTAGAGTTCACTGCTCTAATAGTCTAAAAATGTTTGCCCTCATGCCTCTTCAAATCTCCCATAGCTTAGGTGGAGAAGTTGTGATGAAGTAGAGAAACAACTGCTCACTTGCTACTCGTTTTGATGAGAGGTACTTTATTACAAATTTTCATAACAAGCAATTTAATTTCTCACTGTAGTCCCTGAAAATTTTGATGACCACCTCTGTAAATGTGAAGCTTTGCTTGCAGCTCCAGTGAAGCCCAGTTTTGCTAGGGATGAAAATATGTCGTTTGACACAATTCTCTGCAGGGTCACTTTAGATGAAGTGATGTTAACCAATTAAAACTTGTCCGGCTACTTTACAATGTCTTATGTGGATGCTATCTGCAAAAAGCACTTTGCAGAGAAATTTTGATGCATATAAATCAGCTGATTATATTCTCATTTTTTCTGTTGCTATTTCAACTGCGTTCAGTTAAATATATTTTTTTCCTTAATTCACTATACATGTCTTTTACAAGCCCTGAATCTCTCATGCTTGTTTCCAGATGAATATTTTTGGCAGTTGAAAACAGTTTGAGGACCAAATGCAGTTTTTTCAAGCTTGCAAACATGTTTTTCTGTCTTCAGCCAGTGCTTAAGTTCTGTCAGTATACATTACAATGCCTATAAATGCAAATATTTTTAATGAAAGTTCGACACGTACCAGATGCTTATGCTAAAGCAGTCACACTACTTCTGATTAATCACTTAATTATATAGCTGATACTTCCAATACTTTGATGAATATTCTGGTGTTTAGATCAATATTGTATTTTCCAGTTCCTTCGGGCATCTGGACTGCTACATGTGACGGCATGCACGATAGTGCTGAGATGTTACTAAACTTTCTTTACAAATTAGCTTGATTTTCTTTCAGTTATGCTTAGATGTGTAAGGGATCAGTGAGTATTTGGTATTGTAAGTATCACTGTAAACCCTCAGTTTTCTTTTATGCTGTAGATTGCAAAAGCAACTCAAACTACTGAATTCTTACTGGACTTGTCTCCTCTCTATTGCCTATGGCTGTATCAAAGAAAAATAATTATTTGGACAGTAGTCACCTTGCCAGTAGCTTTCCTACCAAAAACATTTCAAAGTTGTAGAAAGTCAGTGAGAGCCCAAGGTTGCATGTTGATGTCATCTAATATCCTAATGCTAAACTGTGTTGAACTGCTCAGTATTTGCAAACAGCTGGGTGTGAGCTGTTGATCTGGGAAATGGTACTGGGAGCAGATGTTTGACATGCTTTAATCATGCTTTAATAAGTATTCACTCATGGACTGGCCATGTGAAAGATGGAATACAGGATCAATTAAAACTGAATATAAAGAGTTCAAAACTCCTCGGTGGGACAATTTTACTGTAGATTGTTGTCTTGGTTTCATAACAGGCTTATTGGATAAAACCTTTTCTGATAGCTTTTCTGGAAAAATAAGCAGGAACCATGCCAAAAGTGTAAGGGTCTAATATAAAGCTCACGAAAGGCTGTGGAAAAGTTACCAGTTTTCACTGGTGCTTAAATATTTGGTGTGACTCATACTTAGGGCAGAGAATAGAAAGTATTAAAATCTAATTAGAAATAAATCTTTAAACAGAAGCCCTACTTGTAGTTAGGTATAGTTAGGCCTTTGACTATTTTCCATGTATTTAAATGTGAATTAAATGACTCTTGAATCCTGACGCTAAAGTGAAAAATGCCACTTTCCTGCAGCTCACCAAGTTCTCTGTTACAGGATTTGGTATGGACATGGAGAACTCCTTAAAGCAGTGTACTTCATCTATATTGAGTAGAAATTTGGGCTTTTGTTCAAAAGCAGTTTGATACACACAGTGATTCCAGGAATTGTCAGTTGCTTCTAATTTTCCTTTCATAATCTATTTGGTGTAACATTGGATGTGTATAAAAATATATACATTTCTTAAAGTGGTTCTGTGGTTGTCTGTGGAGCCTTCTATTTGGATGAGAGAAGGATAGTGTGACTTCTAGTCAGTCTGGTCCTTCTCTAGTAGGATGTCTCAGTTTAGGGCTCACCTGTTGTTTGTATCTCCTAGTTAGAAAAGGAACATGTCTAGAGAAGTTGCAAATGGGATGATGTACATTTATAAAGAAACTTAATTTGATAAATCTGTAGTCAAAAGGTTGCTATTTGCACACCTGTTTAGTGGATCTCAATGAGAATCAATTAAAATACCAGTAACTGTAATTACTGGGACCTATATGTCTTGGCATAAGGTACTAGATGCAGGCAATACAATTTCTATGTTTTACTCTATTTAAATATAAGAATGATATTTTGGTTTGTGCAGTTACTGATTTTTTACCTTGAATAGCAATTGACTAATTGGTGAAGTGGGAATATTTTGAAAGCAGCAGCTTTTTGCTGCTGTGTGATGGACTGGTTGGATGAGGTCTTCTGTAATTATCATGCTCCACATACTATTCAAATAGAAGTTTACATCTGGAAATTTCTTCATGTTGAATTGAATAACTATCCTGGGTTAACTCTTACCAGACACTAGTGCAGTGAATACTTTCTCCTGTGCATGAATGTAACAAATGAGTAGGATTTGTTGTGGGCAAATAACTTTCATATTTTTTTCTGTAGCAGTAAAGTTTGTCTTGTCTTTAACATTAAAATAAGACTAACTTTATGAATTACTAATGCCTAAACCATGAAACTACTTCTCATATGCCAGTGGTTATCCAAAAATTGCCCATGGTCTAGGGGCTGTGAAAGCTGTTCTGAATAGTGATGGTGTGTGCCACTCTTTTACTTGTCATGAATTGCTGCAGAGAAAGGCACTATATCATCATTATGAGAATCTATCAATGTTATTGTTAATTAGAGTGACTTGTGAATTTTTTGAAGAGTGAGGTTACTTAATCTTTAAGTCACACTGGTAGGATGGCATTCATCTCAGTTCCTTTCAACTGTCTGAAAGTTGTAACATTAGTTTAAAGTAGTTACCTGGACTTACTCTGTGCTTAAGGGAGAAAATCGGGCATTTTAAGAGGCAGATTCAGTCTACCTAATTAATCTATTCACTGAACAAAATGTCATCTGGTGTCCATCAGCCAGTGCCTTGGTAATTAGCTTTGACTGTACACCTAACCTGTTATGACCAATATTGCTAGATGTATCCTACTTTATAGAGTCTGAAATCGTGTTAATAAATTTTATAATTGTCTACCTTTCAGTGAAGTAACTTGATTATTCTAGTTTAATTGAAGTGACAAAAATAAAATATATTTCCATAAATTCAAATTGGAATGCCACGTTGCCAGTCAACATCACAAAAATTCGAAGTTGCAGTGTATCAAACCACAACAATAATAAAGTTACTCAGATGAAAGCAGAACTTTCTGTAAACATTTTATGCTCAAGAAATTGTTTTGAAGTATTTGGTAGGATTTCAGAACCTCTGAGCTAATTTTCAGCTTATTGAATTTGTGTATGTGTATATTTGATCCTTTTAATATGGTTAATACTCACTTTGCTCCAATATGGAGTTACAGGCATGTGCATACATTATTTATGATAGAAAAATAATCTTGGGGGAATGGGTGGGAGAGCTTAAAAAGATAAAGGAACATTGAGGAAAACCTGCATGGAATGCATCATGGATGAAATGAAGCTTTAGAAGTAGATTATAAATGTTAATTTATCTAGGTATCTTAGTGAGAAAGGATTTTAGTCATAATCTAGATAAGGAAACAGAACTTGGAAGGAATGCTGTAAGTTTGGTTAAGGTATGCACAGATTGTGTATGCCTATTTTGACCAAACAAGAACTCAGCAATGAAAAAACGATAATGTTGACATATCGGCAAAGAGAGTTGTTTCAACATGGTGATGAAATGTATGTTCTGAAGTAGGATATCTGAAATAGCTAACTTGATTTATAGGTGTGTGCAAGGACATATGACGCCTAAGTGTCATGTTTTAACCCCAGGCAGCAGCTCAGCCCCATGCAGCTGCTGGCTCACAAGGGGTTCACTCCCCACTGCCCAGGGGCAGGCGGGGGCTCAGCCATCCCCAGGGCAGCCGGGCTCCCTCACGGGTAACCGTGACTTGGGCAGGCAAACGGCATCGCTCCGAACGTCCCCCCTTCCTCCTCCCTCCCCCAGCTCTAGACGCTGAGCATGACCCCACATGGGCTGGGAGATCCCTGGGGTCAGTGGGGGTCAGCTGTCCCGGCTCTGCCCCCCCCAAAAACCTTGTGCCCCCCCCAGCCACTCGCTGCTGGGGTGAGAGGCAGAAAAGGCCTTGGCTGTGCGTAAGCGCTGCTCAGCCACAACTGAAACATCCCTGCTTATCAACAGTGCTTCCAGCAAAAACCCAAACCATGGCCTTATACCAGCTACTATGGAAAAAATTAACTCTATCCCAGCCAAAACCAGAGCAATAAGCACATATTTTTAATTGGTAACTGAAGGCAGAAGAAAATAAGCGTGCTTGATTTTCCGCTACTTGAACTGTGCCTTTAAAAGTATTATTTAAAACAGTCACGCTTGACTGTCACATCCAAAAGCAGCTATGCCACTCCAAGTATGCATGCAACTTTGGTATACTGAAACAAAACTACCACATTATTAGATGATTATACATGCTCTCTTTCCTTAAAGACAAATCGATGGATGATCCCAAATTCAAGAAGTCGCTAAACTACGTGCTGTGTGTGGTGTATCATTAGTTTTATTATGCCTTTACTATTGATTATATCTTTGTTTCTACTATGTTAATTTGCTTTGTATTTGCATTTTGTTTTGTATGCCAGATAATGGCTTGGTATAGCGCATCAGAAGTCAAAGAGGAAGTGACTGGACTTCTAGATGGCTCTGGGTATTGAACAGTGGGGAGAAGGATGGTGATTGTATATTAATCCTTTGACTTTTCTAAGGTTCATTACAGATGGTGGACAAAAAGGCGCAATGGTTCTGAAATGGCATAACTGAATGCTACTTGTTAATAAAACTTTAACAAAATTGAAATACCAATTGTATAATTGAACTATACCTACTGAACTTGCTCAGTTAGTTCCTTGTTGGTTCTGTAGACTAGCCATAAAAAATAACCTAATCCCCCATGTGAATATAAAAAAAATTTGCTACTTCTTAAACCTTTACCTTTCCTAACACATACTCAATTTTGTGGCTTCAAAATTATTTAAGTAAATATGCTGTTACTTGTTCATTGGAAGCTTACTTCTAGAGTGTATTCAGACATATATATCTTCAAGTTTTCATCTTTAAAGATATTCACAATTGGCAGTTTGATGCAAGTGTATATTTATATCTTGATTACATTTTAACTGAAGCGGAAGCCAAGGTGAATATCTTGGTCTACTCGTGCTCAGAATCAACAGTAATGGTCAACTGGATCTTAAAGATACTATATAAGTAAAAGTATTATTTACACTGATAATCAAAATGTGCAAAAACAAGGTGCCCAGCAAAGTATACAAAGAAAGATATTAAGGAGGAGCATAAAAGTTTTCTTAATCTGAAATAACTAATATTGACATAATAATTAATTTTTTTGTTTTTTCTTTTTTTTCCCTAAAATCTACCCAGAGTGATGCTTGCATATATGTATGTGTGAGGATAAGTTTTGGGGGTAGTATAACATTTTAGTGGAAGTGTGGGACTTCAAGAGCATTTTTATTAGAAAATGGATGTATAATTAGACCAAAGATCAGCAACCAGAATGTTGGAAATTTACCTTCAGCTCTGATAATTTTCTGATTTGCTTGATAAATTCAGTCAGTTTCTGTGCACCTTAATTGACTCTCTGAAAAATGAAAATATATGGTTTAACTTCCTAATCAAAAGACTGAATAATAAGTTTTTATTGCTGTTGAATATATTCGCAAGAAGGAAAGCTTTACTCACAAGAGACATGTACAATAACAACAAAAACTGGAAAATGTAATTTTGTGATTAAGTGGACAACTTGTAAATTTAGATGAAATCAAAATGAGTCCTTCTGAAAACACAACTTGCTGGCCACTATTCAGATATAAGCAAGACATGCTGAAAAGAATTCTGGAGCATATGCAACAGCTATTTTAAATCAGTTTTGAGGAAATGGATATAATTTTATTTTTTCTTACACATATGTTCAAATTTATATGGATCAAATCTCTACACTAATTTGCTTCCTGCTGGCTATTTCTTTTCTATAATCTGAAAAATAAGTGGCCAGCAAGTTGCTGCTACTGTCTTCAATTAACCTGCAATTTTTTTTGAAAAAGGGATCCTTTGGTTTTTATGCTGAAATACTGTAGTGGCTTATTGATTTTCATAACAACATCAATTATGAAGAAAAGCCCACCTATTTTTGTGAAGTATCTAAATATCAATACATTTTTGGGCCTGAAAACTTCTTTTTTAGGCTATGTTGGACTAGCTCATTACTGATGTCATGAGTGTTTCTAAAAATAATAATACTCTGTTTCACTATCTGACAAAAACATACACAGAGTGTAAGTGCACTCTATTGTTTGTGATCTAGAATATCTTGGATTGCTTTCTCAGTTCATACTAAGAGTTCTTTCAATACTTTTGTTTTTCTTTTTCTTTTGTTTTTAATTGAAATAGTATGGTGTTGGTCAGAAGACTAATCAATTAAAATGTAAACCTGTCACAGTAGTGCGTCATGGAAAGATCAGGAAAACTAAAGAAAACTTTTGAGTCAGTATCTTTTCCAGTCTCTCCCATAGCAATCATTCCCTCGGCAACTGTGATGCGTGGTAACAAAGGATTTGCCTGCTGTGTGAAAATACATAAATAATCTCTGTAAAGCTGAGCATCTCAGAAAGGGGAAGTGGTCCTATAGTAATTTATACAAATGATATACTTTATCATTTGATTACTCATTTACTTAATATACTTTTTTGATCCGCCAAAGCTGATCAGGTATTCATCCAGCGACAATGATCTTGTAGTAATGAATTCATTTTCATGTCTGTGAAGCAGTAATCATGGGAACCTGTCTTTTAATAATTACTGATTGATATAAGTATATATTCAGTCTTTGCTTTCATCATAATCACTGTGTGACACTTGGTATAGAAGAAATTGTTGTGTGGAATAAATTGTATTTCTTTAACTTGAAGTGATGTGGGGCTAGGAGATGTCCAAGCAGATGTTGACATAAATGCAAACCAAAAGATCACTAGTGACATCTCTATTTAATATCTAGATAATTGTCATCATTTCCTAATTTCTCAATTTTATACTTAGGGTACCTTTAGCTTTTGAAGTTTTTAACCATCCAAACAAAACAGGTGAGGGAGAGGAGGAAGATAAATAGAAGAAAAATTTATTCTGTTTTTCTAAAATTATTCTGTGTTTCTAGGGGCTTACCCATGAGACCTGAGAAGTACGTGTGTGAAACAGCTCATTATGTAACAACAGAGTTACTCTGGCCTGGAATTATGATGTAAACATTAGTGCACGATAATATAGTAGATGCTTTAAAAACATGGAGAAGTCCACCCCATTTTTTTGATGCATTAGCACACGGTTTGAGATTTTTTTTTTTTGGCCATGTATTGTTCTGTGGACTTCCTTCTAATGTGTATCATAGACACATAATGGTAAAAATACTGCTATTGCAAAATGTGAATCAGGTATAAAACTGATGTAGAGGTGCAAAGATGAGCAGGAACAAAGACTGAAGGTCATAATTTAGTATATCTCACACTATTAGGTTCTTCTGCTGTCTTCGATCTTCAACTGCGGATGATATCTGACTCTCTTCTCCATGGTGGCTATTTTGGAGCACTTCTGGTGCCCACAGCTGACATGGTGATGCCCTTCTACTTGGGTTGATACAAAAGAAGCTGTGACTCTTGCAGAACAAGAGCTCACTTCTGTGTAGCCCATTGCCAGAACAAATTATTGAGGCTCTATCAGCTCAGTTGGATGGCAGTATGACTTCAGGTATTTATTCATTTAATTAATGCCTTTCAATACTAAGTCATCTAGGCTGACAGATGGACTCTGCAGCTGATGGTAGTCATTCTAAAGAAGACATGGTTTAATTAGTAATCTCACCTGTTTGTCACCTCTAAGCATTAGCTCTAATGTATGTTATGCACTAGGGAATTGCTTGGAGCCAAGTGGATGGCGGTGCTTTGCTGTTGTATTGGTACACAAATACTTCAGGGAAGGAGATGCTTCTCGCTTCTTTTCATGATCAAATAAAGACAGTCTAGCTTCTGAGTTTTTTCCGTAAGACAGATAATCATTGTTGTCTAAACCTGGTCTCCATCAGGAATATTTACTGTAGATTGATCTCGAAGGAAAATATTCCAGATGATCTCCAGAGGGCAGCTTCTGTGTCAACCACTGATGTGCTGGTTTAAAAAAAATAAAATCTGCAGACAATTTATATGGAATTTCCCTGTAGAGGCTTTTCCATAGGCTTGCGACAGATATTTCCATTATTTTATTATAATTCATCCTTACATGGATTGATTCTCTTATTTTACACTGAACAAACTACAATCTTTTTATAAACCCCCATGGTACAATGGTGTTAAATTCTTGCTTTTTTTTTTTTGTAGTATGCATTATTGGGCATAAACAAACATTGCAACAATTTACCAGACAATCATAAAATGATTCTACAGTATGCAGTGTCTTAAACTTTGAGAAGCAAATTAATTTGCATATATCCCTGGTGCATTATAAAGGATTAGCTAAAGCTATTTCTGTGTAATGTAATTCTTTTAGCTCATTTTCATTTAGGGGCAAATCCAAGCTAAATGTGATGAATAAATTGTTCCCTGCAAATAACTTGCTGAAGTCTAGTTGTGGAGGCTACTTTTAAAGAATTTTCAAGAGCAACCTAGTTTTCTTAAAGCACCAATGTAATGTCTAAGGATATCCTCTATTTACTCTGTTCTGCATATCTTTAATCCTTCATAAAGTCTATTTGTGCTAAAACTAGGTTTTCCTACTTTGTCTTTGCAGAAATGAACCCCAAGAGGAAGGTTGAACCAGATATTTAGAGCTATATATCTTTTTGTTGTTTTCACTTGGTTGTGACCATTTGACAGTTGCTTGTCATAGGAATTCCTCTGATTGATGGGCATGGAGTTACTGTATCAGATAACATCTTATTTTAAAGAAATCTCCAATTGAGAAATGTTTATTAAAAATACTATGTATTGGGGATCTATTATCCATTTATGTACTAATTGCTAACTGGAGTATAACTATTTTATTTTTTAAGCTCTTGAATATACACAAGTATATGATTTGAGGTAAATGAAAGAAGGGAACACATTTCTCTTATGACCCCATTGACAGATACCTATGTATAAATAAATGTTGTAAGAATGTTTGTAATTGAAAAGGTGAATTTTCCAATACAGCAGGGCAAAACGGCATCTCCCAACCTTTTCAAAGCCAGCATCTTAATTTTTCCTTTCCCTTGAATCTCTTCTACTGATCTCTCCTGCACCTGAGATGTATTTGCTGGTTGGTAGCAGCTGGAAAGGGGCTGTGGTGCCCCACCTCAGAAGGACATCAGGGTTCACTGCATCTCGGCACCGATGCAGACAGGGGTGGTGAGGGTGGGTGAGATGATCCGTTCAGGCTTCCTGCAGATACAGGTATCCAGTGGGCTGTGCCTTGTTCCTCGCAGAGCTGCGGAAATAGGAGACTTGCTATTAATGTCACAGGGAACATGCAGGATGGCTGAGAGTAAATGGGAAGAGTAGACAGGAGGCTGGGAACAGAAAATGAATCTAGTTGTGAGGAAGTATTTATTGCATCTTGGCTTTGAAAGACTGTGAGGAGAACTGTAGGTGAGAAAGGAAAGAGTTAGATGTACATGTTCATGCATACACACCTATGCCTCCAGTTAAGCTAAAAAGGTAAAACAGTCCTGTAGAAGCTTATTTCCAAGATATGACAAATACCTCTTTGCACAATGAAAGCTCTGTGTGGGTGGGTATATGTCAAAAAAACAAACTTGCACAAAAGAACAAAACACCACAACACACCAGACAAGCAAGGCTATATCGTGTCATTGCAAAGGTTGAAAAAGTGGCTAGAGAAAACATTGGGGCTGACAGAGTCTATAGAGGACAGCCAGAAACATCATCAAACTGTGTTCAGGGAATAGTACTGTTTTATCTAGGGCTGTCAAGTGAAGGTAAAGTGATTCAGGGGAGTTCAGTTTTCACTGTAGTGAGATGCCAGTTAATATCTAATGTAGAATTAGGCTGTTTCATACACATTCTTCCAATAATTTCGTTTCATACTTGCAGTCCTCTAATTCTTAAGCATAAGAAATGTAAGGAAAAATTATTTTTTACTCAATGTATTCCTAAACTAAAATTTATGTTTCTTAATAAACATCTGATTTTATTATGACAAACATTCTGAAGATGGTCATGTGGATTAATGTGACAGTGACTACTTTTCTTGTATTTTGGTTTTTAATGTGTTTTAAATTAAGTTTAATTTATCTCATATGGAGGCAAAAAAGTGCCATTTTAGAGCTGGCAGAGTTGTGTCTTAATTCACATATTTTCTCACTGGGAAATAGTTTATCAAACTTTTACTTTTCCAATTGAAGGGGATGCATTTGACTAAAAGTATCTTTTCATAATTGCAGTGAAATTGCTTTTTGGTTCTTGAATGAAAGTGGAACTTTTACACTTCAGCTGAGATGAATTTCATGATTTCCATCTCCAAACAGTGATATGTTGCATCTGTGAAGCCAAATTTCAGAGTACTGTCAGCATTTCCTGGTAATGCCACCAACTCATCACTTTGGTCTATATCTTCCATAAGGTGTGATATCCACAACAAAAAATCTCTGCTTGTTGCAGCACTGATGTGGTCCAATCCAGGGTTCCCGGTGACACCAGTGCTCCAACTTAGCTGGTTACACCTTGCTGTATGACGATCAATATTGCTGAAAATATATTACAATGACTATTACTCAACAGACTAAGAGCTTTAAAGGGGTTTGTAGCCTTGGAGCAGTGCCTTTGGTTGATGGATCTGAAATTGAGCCTTCCAAAAACTGAATTGCCTTGGGAGGAAGGCAAAGGACAGAACAAGAGCACAGAGCATCAGCGTGTTTGAAGGTAAATACTTTATTCGTATGAATTCTCCTTTCCTGGGACAACTCTGCTGCTCCCTAGAGAGAATTTTTTTTTATTGCTGGCTGATATTTTGCTTGAATAAATTGAGAAGCAGCCTCCATGAACTTGTGCTCTGTATGGCTTGGGAGGCTGTGAACAAATTGTAATAGACTGCATCTCTTGATAACAAATTCTGGGGAAAAATACCAGGTTTTATAATGTTTGCTAAAAACGAGCCCCATCTAGCTTATACTAGACAGAGCTGCCTCTATTTTTGCTGTTGTGAAGCATTTGCTGAGCTCCTAGGTATGCCTCATCAAATTTCTGTGACATTCAAATCACCATCATAATCACTTGCTGCTTTCCCAGTGAGTTGACCAAAAGAAATGTTATTTGTTCCACTGTATGTCTCTGCTATGCCTCAAACATAATACTTCATTTCTTCACCAAACATTTTTTCCTTTATCATTCTTAGGCAGCGACTGATATCATGTATTCTTGCTAATTTGCCTTTTTAATTTTTTACTTTATATATTTTAGCACTTGACTTTCATGAGATCCCTTTAGTTCAGTTTCTGAATTTATTCTTTATATTTGGGTGTCACCTCCTCCCTGCTTTTCCCTCTGACAAATGTGGAACATCATCTCTGAGCCAGGTGATAATCATGTAATGACTCAGTAGTGATAACTAACTTTTCAAGAGTAGGTTTAACTGCTAGCAGCAATGCTTTTCATCTCACTGAATTACCATCCATTCTTTTTTAATTCCCTCGACCCAGCCTTTAAAGCACGAGAAGCTGTTCGAAATATATGAATGCATGTCTGTTCAGTAAGAAGTCTAGTTCCTTCTTTAGGTTGCTCTTGCATATGCAGCATCTTTTCACTACATTTAAATTCATGTTAAACTCAGTAATTTTTTTACTTCATGTTGAATTGTATGGAGCCTCTTCAGGAAACAGGACACCACAGTCAGTGTATAATTCTGAAGTAGGTGGCCTTTCACGTGATCAAATGTGATGTAATGAGCAGGGGCTGTTTGAAAGAAATGGATTTAAGAAGGAATAATTGTCTAAGAGACAGGAAAGGAAACCTCCAATGTGTAGTTTAAATATTTATTTTCCCTCCTTAAAACAGAGGGCAAGCATTGAGTGAAGCTGTTTTTGAGTTTTAGCTATTACATATATATTCAATGATATTTTGTACAAAAATAACTGATCCAAAAATTGTATATACCACGAAGATGGGTATCTAAAGGAGAATAACTTCTTAAAGAGCAAGTGAAATCAGAACTTTATAATACAAACTTTTCAGTGGTGTATATTTCTAATCTTCTTACTGTTGCTTTGAAGAGGCGTAAGGTGGTTTCTTTTTCTGTTTTTAATAGAATATGTATCTATTTGGCATTCATCCTTCAGAACAAGGAACTGTAACTTAAACCATACCTTGATTAACGAACCTCCAGGATTCATTTCTGCACATGTTACTTGCAAAGAGAAAGCAGGTGCTGTAATGCTTACATGTCCAGACTTTGTCATTTGAAATTACAGATGAAATAATCCAAAGAAAATGGTCTGATGGGCAATGTTTTATAGAGTCGGTGCGGAGCACTTATGAAAATCAGCCATAAAACTGATAGTTCTTCCTTACTCCTACTTTATTGATATTTTTAGTAGTAACTTTGAATTCTTTTTTCTTTTTCATTTGACACCATTTTAAGATTGCTTAGACATCTTTTGCTTTCACCGCAAAACTCATTATTTTTAGCTGCATATTGACATTTTTTCATGTTTGGAGAAATGTGTTCTTGAATGGCTGCCAATAAAACTTTTATCCTAGATGCCATTCTTGTCACTAGTTACTGTTCCCTCATCACCCTAGACAGAAAAATAACTGTAGTTATCCCATCACTTTGTACTGGGGTTTTGACCTACTAATATTTTTTGAAGGAAATCCATTCTATTATGTATGTATGTAGCTGATGTATTACTTTCTGGAATTTTACAGAGTATTTTCTCACTTGGATTTTTTCTTTCCTTTTTTTTTTTCTCCCCAGATGGTATATATAGCCAACGAGTTTGTGTCCTGTCATATTTTAGAGGAGCTTTGTTTTGGTTTGTTTTCTTCACGCCTCCCCTGCCCCCCCCCCCCCCCCCCCCCCATTGTATTTGTTCAGTAATTTCAACACTTTATTTTTGCTTTCTGCCTTTTTGGAGTGTTGGAGAAAGGGAGGAAAACTTACTGCATTCAGTGTTCAGTCCATCTATTCTTCATCATTGAAAATGTTTCTAATAGTATCTCTTATGACGGCTTGTCTATCAAGGTTGTTTAGGTGTAATTTCTGTTCTGCTTCTAGTGTGTGATTTCTGTTTTTCTTAGTTCCTAGCAGGTAGCTGAATATAATGAAAAAAATCAGTTGAAACATATGCAAGATGTCAAAAAATCCTGTCAGTCATTGTATTTCTCATAACTTTTGCTTTTTACCACTTTCACAAATTACCCTGGACATCAATTAAACTGTTTTTCATTGAATATGTTTAGGTTAATTGAAAGCTGGTGAGTTTTCTTATACTTCACTCTTTGTTATGATTCACAGCCTGTCTGTCTTTTTCACATTACCATAACCACTCAGATAGACATTTAGCAGAAAGACGTGTAGATGCTTCAATTAATTTTGCACAAGACTCTTGTTATCCCTAATAATTTCACTTTTTTTTTTTTAAGATTCTGTGGTCAGTTTGTCTTGTATTAGTAACTTTCAGTTATTTTTGATTGAAACAAAGAGAAGCAGCAAGATGGGGGGGGAAGCGAGGGAGAGAATTGGAAGCAGCTCTGATTACTGATAAGGGAAGAAAGCTTTTTTCAGCAGAAGCTATATCTGCATGTGTAAAAATAAAAAAAAAAGTCTTGACAAATGATTGCAAAAGTGAATGAGTAGGAGTGACATTATAGAAATGTTAAATCAGTAATATCAGAGCAAATAGAAATGTTAAACTTGCATATTTCTAGAGAGCCCTGTGTTTTAAAACATCCTCTATATACTTGAGTAAAGGGAGAGTAAGGTTTCTATCAAATGCTACTTTCTTAGGGAGTGAAACAGCTGGTTAGATTTCCTCCTTTATCCAGGGTCCTAAATGTCACAAAGCTGAACTGAAGTTTGTATTTGATAGACTTCACTCTTCAATTTTGGGCAAGAATTTTTCTCTTTAAACACAGTTAATTGCTGAAGCTGGCAAGCAGTTATTTACCCTTAAGTTCTTCTTTTTATAGAGTAAAACATTACTCATATGTGACTGATACTCAAAATAAGTAATTCTAATAATGGACAATTCCTTCAGTTGTTTCCTAACCATGCGGTAATACAGGCAGCCAAAGAATAACAGACTGATTGGGTCAGTGCTGTAGTTGATGAGTCGCTTGGCATAGATGCCAAGCTTTGCCCCTGACATTCTACAGTCTCTATCCATAGTATGGCTCTATGCTATAGCCTTCTTTCTAAGGGAAGGAAATTAGCTTAAATCACTGAAGTTGACCTAATATTTGGTCCTGGAAGTGAAACTTCATTGAAGAAAGACTGTGCTAATGCACAAGCAGCAAAGCAATCAAGTTTATGTTGCCTATAGTTTCTATTCTAAAGGAATTGAGTTCTGTGTGTTCACAGAACATTGTTTAGAGAGGAGTGCAAGTCAAAACTCAAGTGCGAGTCCTGTGCTGTGCTGTTTTGTATCAACTCTTCCTATTTGCTGTAGTTACTGCAGTAGCTGTGAATCACTGAAGCATAGATATACCTTATCTAACTAGTTTTCTCTGTGTGAGAACTCTGTTTTCTGAAGGATTGGATCTATGACTTGTTTGCATCTTGGAAGCAGCTGAAGTAAGGCTCTTGATCTGGCTCAGCATATTAGCCATGTATAACACCTCTTGTTTGGGAAGTTCGTTATACCCAAAACCAAAATATGCAGGGTATGTTTTTGTCAATGTGACTGGAATAGCTTATAGATCACCTTGAATACCAAAAGACATGTAAAATCTTTGGTTAAGAAGGGCAGCCTATTGATTAGTATTGCTCAATTAATTAAAAGAACTAGAGATTCCCTCTGGTCCTCCTCCACTCCCAAAGTCATCAAGCTATCTTGGTGCTCTTAGGATATCTGACTATATATGGAAATGCATTTTTCAGTAATACAATGTGTTCTTGAACTGTAGTGGTGAGGGAAACCATACTTTGTTGAACCGTGTTGTTCGGTTCCTATTGCTGTATGTATATGGACATTATCCTAACATGATAAATTCATAGGAGTACTGGGGGTAGAAGGGATGACAGGAGGTCATCTCAGACAGTGCTAGTGTCACGCATATTTAGCACCATTTCATATTGTTAGTTCTCTTTTTCAGAGTGCAATCTCTGAATTAAAGATTTTCTTTTTTCTCCTTTGCTAGACTTTTCTGGATTTTCCAGGTGTGACTACAATCTATGTGACAAAGATACATTGCATTTCAGTGTATTTCCAGCTATGTTGTTTTCCTCAAGACACTATAAGAATCAGGTCTTAAATTTTCACCTGAATCTCTGATGCTTTAAAGAGTTATCTTTTTCTTTAGTGTCTCCCAATGAAGTATTCTCTGAAGAATCATATATTTGGGTCAGAAGAAGCCAGAGTCCAAAGCCTTTAAGCTTCTTATATGAAAAAAAAAAAAAGAAATCAAAGAAGCAAAAATGATGGAAATAAAAGAATACTGTTGCACATGTGAAAATGCCAAGTTGCCTGATTCAGGACTTCAGATGGAGCAATGCAAGTGCCCAATGTGCACATACTTCTCTTCTTGCCTGATCTGCTGATAATACTATTTTTTTTCCTTAATGTGGATTTTGTGAAATTTTTTTTATCCTTTAAAAAACCCCTGCTGTTTATCCAAAAGTTTCAGCTCTGTCACTGTCCACTGTGTCAACATGTTAGACTATAAAATGAGCCCACTGACTCCTTACCTTACACATGCCCTGCGATATTTCAAAGGGCAATATCTTTAATTTCTTAAAAATGCAGCAAGCACACACTGTTTTGGAGTTGAAAGTATGAATCTGATACTCTGGTTGCATATAGTAAAGAGAGGTCTAACTTGTAAGGCTATTTCCACTGTGGATTTATGGTTAAAATCTCTGAATAGAAGTATCAGGGGAATCTCCCTGAAATCAGTGTTCAGAGTTGTTCTCACTGATTTTAATGATCTCATGCTGATGGTCACACAACCCCAACAGCAAAATTAATTTTCTTTTTTTTTCTCCAAGAAACATGGTTTGATATCTTGATATCAAGGATCAGTGCAGATTATGCTTAATGTAACAGTGCTACAAGGATCCATGCTGAAGGACTTCGGATTCCTGAGACTGTTTGTTTAAATGCTGAAGGTCCAGTCTCAAATCACACAACCCCAACAGCAAAATTAATTTTCTTTTTTTTTCTCCAAGAAACATGGTTTGATATCTTGATATCAAGGATCAGTGCAGATTATGCTTAATGTAACAGTGCTACAAGGATCCATGCTGAAGGACTTCGGATTCCTGAGACTGTTTGTTTAAATGCTGAAGGTCCAGTCTCAAATCAGTGGAGATTAGTTACCAAAGAATTCTCTAATGAAGTATTTTTGAAGGAATAATCACAAGCACTTAATTGTTCCTGAAAATTTAGTCCATTCAGTCTCTGATTTTGCAGTTAACTTATTCCTCATCTCTCTTCTTCTTCTGTGGTATTTTAAAAATTATTTTTAAAAAACGATTTGGTCTGTGTTGGGCAGTTTCACTCATTTGTGTATCTATAAGAGTTTGGTTTAGTTTCAGTTCAAGAGGTCTACATAGCCTGGTAACTTTACTGCCCATCCCTCATCTCATTCCTGAAGTGGATTCTTTTTTTTTTACTTTGAAAATCCAAAATATTTTAAAAAAATTTAGGTGGGTTTGAGGCTTATGGTAAAACAGCAAGCAAACTTCTGAAAGGAAACCTAAAGACCTTGAGGATCAAAACCACATGTTATTTCATCATGAAGGATTAGATGGACTACTGGAGTGCTCTAAATCACACAGCACAAGGTACTTATGTCAGTGTTCATGTAATTCTGGACAAGGTATGAATAATTTGTAAATGACCGTAGTTGTCATGAATTTCATCAAGCATCAATACAATAAATCTTTCTGTGTTAGGCATTTGGGAAACAAACCCCCAAAGCCTTCTTGGTCAGCTGAGCTTTTTCTTTCAATTAAAACAGGTACTAATATAAGAGTGCTTGAACCTTTTCTTTAATCTGAAACCTAGACTCAAATGCTGATGATTACTAATGATGATTACTAATCTGTTGTGGCAAAAGCTTTCCAGAAGCTTTTTCTGATGATCCTACTGAGCTTAATAGTGAGCATAAGAAAACATGGCCAGAGCTGAAATACAGCTGTATGTGGGCTGAAGGCTGTGAGAGATTGAGTCAGTTACAAACTATTTAAATAAAAAAAAGTGATGCAGGAACTGACCAAGGAAATTCTGTCAGTAAAGTCTTTGAGAAGCTTTCTGGCAGTAATTTCCTGTAACTTCAGGTGTTCAAGGAACTGTCCTACTTCTATTCAGTAGTCTTATTCAAATGGAAACCCTTCATAAATTTCATCGGTAACTGATTCATCAGTCACTTGATGAGCTTCTTGCTATTGAAAGAAAAGCTTGTTTTAGCTTACATCCTAGTTCTGTGCCTTCATCTGAATGTCTGATTCTTAAAGAAACCTGAACTTCTAGTAGTACAGGAGAGGTGGAAGTAAAGTGCATTTTTATTTGAGGGGTGAAGGTATCCTTTTGTAAGCGTGCGGAACAGTACACATGTAAACATGTGCACGCTTCTGGTACTCTTGATGTCATAGAAATCTTAGAGGTCTTCATCTGTTACTGCCAGAGAATGGAGTAGTCTGATTATAAACTACAGGAGACTGTTTACAGGCTCTAAGACTTCAGTGCTATAAGTGGAGAGTTGTAGATATTAATGCTTTTTGTATATGAATCTACATGCGTTCATAACTTGCTGTTGCAGCAGTCCTAATAATAGCGATAAAGCAATAGTTGCTTATATGGGTATAATATATAGCTAGTATAGTTCTTTTAGTTACTAAATAAACTTCAGAGGCTTACCTATTCTGCAATTTTTTTTTTCCTATTTTTGATGGAAATGTCTTATAATTACTTTGTATACCATAACATACTCAGTAGTATCTATGCAATTTTTGCTTCTACCTGTTTTCATGTATACTGTGCAACGTTAGTGTAAGCTGAATATGGAAATTTCCAAACTCTGTGGCTGGGTTAACATCTGCCTCAGGATGGTGCTTGGAGGTGTACTCTGCTGAAGCTGTGACTTCTTTTCTTTCAGTCATGAAGTTATTTGTAGTCATTTGCTTTTTTTATTAAAGTTCAGACTGTTGTATTATAAGTTGTGCCATGCACAGTTTTCAGCTCATGAGTTTTAATTCATGCCTTTCTGAGAAAATTTAATTGATCTGACATCTAAAATGTAGGAAAAGGATATTTGCTCTGTGTAAATTTGAAATCAGATGTGGCTAATCTGGGGGGAGGTTTCCCTTTTGCTTCTGAAGTACTGTAAGAAATAACAAGAAATCCAACAAGCCACTCATCTCTCTTCAACAATGCTTAGTGTGCCTTCGTTTGGGGAGTGGTTTGAAATTTGATTGTATTGGTTGCTTATACAAATGTGGCTTATAAGTAGCTGCTGTGTCAACAGATAACACCTCTAGAGGCTGTTGTAACAGACCTTATAAGTAATGACTCTAACACTTCAGACTGCCTTCCCTCTCCTACTTGTCTGCTTCTTGCTTACAAACAAAAGGTACACTAGAAGCTAGACTAAAGAGGTTTTGCATACCGAATATACAGTTGAATTTCTCATTAAATAACAGGATTTTTTCCCCTATGTTCAGATATGCAAAAATAGCAAAACTACTTGTATTAAAATGTCTGTCTTTTTTAATACAGCAATGGCAGAATTTTCTAGACTTACTAAAGTTTTCAACCTGAATTTTTAATTATTAGAGGTTGAAAATGTTCCTCTGACCTTCACTAGCCCACCTGGTTCTTGTGCAGTACTGGCTCTGAAAGGCTGCACTGTGGCCAGTGACCCCAGATGGCATCATGAATGGAGCTGCTTTAAAGCTGCTCATAACTGGTGGGCATTGCTGCTACATAAAGAATGGATATTTACAGATCTGAAAAATAAATGGAATTCTACATGTTAACATCTGTGAATACTCTGCTTAGATAAATGCCCAAGAGGAGGAGAGGGGAGAGCACCTGGAGGAGGATCCTCTTTGACAAAGAGAAAATGTTAATTCAGTTTCTTCTGTATCATGTCAGTTTTGATTTCTTCTTCATCTTTGTCTACATTCCTAAATTATCTGCCATAATTGTGCAAGTGGCTTGAATGAATGAAGGCTTTGCCAAATTAAATTATAAAAGACTGAAATGCAGGTATACTCTGATTATCCAAGCATAATGATAAAGTAAAAATAACATGCAAATGATTGGTGTGACTTAGTGAAATTAAATTTAGCTTGCTGGTTGTCTTATTGGTATGGCTTTTACTAAAACTGACATCACCCTGTGTGTGTGTAGAACAGCACAAAAAATTTTCTTCTATGAAAAATTAATATTTGTAATGCACGCCTTAATTCTAGTGTTTGATGATTCGAGGGGGAGGGCATTTCAACAAAATTGATACAAAAGACACTTTCTAATTCTTGTTATTTTACATTTAAATATGCAACTTAAAGCAGTCTTAGGCTGATTTTAGATGAATGTATGAAATATCAATATGCAAATAATTGATTTTTTCTTTCCTTACTCTTTGAGCTGAATTTTAGAGCTGTTGATGCTGTTGATAACATTGATAACAGCAGTTTCCTATGATCAAGATTATTTGTGTTTGTATTAAGCTCTGGACAAATGTATATGTGATAGGAGGCAGATATTAAACTCATTCCTTTCAATGTACTATTGCATGTTAGAAAATCATGTATTCCTGCTGTAGTTAGTTTTTGTACAAAGTGCATACAAGTGTTTCTTTGTCATGTCTAAATCTCTCTTTCATGGGTTCAAAGTAACTCAGGTTAATTTAAGGTTATTCCTGAAGTAAAATTGCTTTTTTCGCTGTCCCCTGCTTTTTTTTGTACAGGGTATCTTCCTGGTAGGGGAACCAACAAGTCAGTTTTCTGGGTGAAGACTTTCAACATGCAATTTTTTCAACATGATCAAAGTAGGTGGTGAGCTTCCCCCTAAAATCTCTGATAGCATTTATCATATCTTCCTCTCTTCCCATATGCCACCTTGTTTCCACAAACTTGCTAGCATAGAAATTTTCTTGTAAATCTGTTTACCATTCCAGTTGCTATCCAATAACTGTTCTTTTGCTTGAAGTACTTTGGATCACACGAACTGTGTGGTGGTTGTTTGGGTGGTTTTACCTGTGCCATGATCTCTGTGCTGGGATCCTCTGCTGCTACTCACGAGTGGTATGTAACATGCTGGACTGACTTCTCAATGATGAAGAAGTGTTTCTAATTTAGGAATCTGCTTGAAAAGGGCTTCTTTTGCCAAGGCAACCTAATTCACACGAAAAGGTGATGCAGCTTTCTTCCTGATCCTGTTCAACCCACCCTAAACATTTAGCTGCCTTTCTTTAGTGTCTCTGCAAGCTTTGACCTTGAGCTATTAAGGTGCTGAGACACCAAGGCTCAAGATGCAGTTTCTCTCAGTTTCAGACATTGAATTTAGGCTGAAGTTTAACTTGCACATCTGTCACGTGTATCAGGATAGTAGCTGCCTGTGTGTTTTGTAGGGGCATTAATTATTCCAACTGCAGACAAACCATGGCGATAAAAGTTGGTTTGATTTAAAGGATTATATATTTCTTTCTGAAGAGGTTATTTGCATTTTATTCACAATTAAATAAGTTTACTTCTGATAATAGAAATGTGTCTAAAGTACATTTAACTCAAAATAATGTAATTAACTTCAAGATGAATTAAAATTATATTGTTGATTTCTTTTCAGAAGGCTCATGTACAGTACTAAGTATGGCTGCATAAACTGTAGATTGAAATATTTGACTTTGTCACTAGCAGCGAAATGAAGATCCTTTTGATATTAAAAAAAGAGATGGAAAAAGGCAAAAAGCTCTTCATAACACTGTCTGGAGATGCTTTTCATTTCCTGGGCTGAGGAACACAAAGAGAAGCTTTTAAATACAGCTTCAGTAGCACAGAATAACTTCTGTTGAATTTTGGTGTGGACGTGGAAGTTTGAGCAAAGCAGACCTATCCACTTTGGAGTCTCAGTCAGAATACTCAATTCTGCTATAACTTCAAAGGGATTATAATATTCCACTTCCAGTCTAGTCCTGTGTTTTCTTTGACCCACTTTAAAATTTTTTTTCTTAAAAATTTGGCTGAAGAAATCGTATTGACAGCATAGGTCCAGGCACAGGCTTTGTACTCCAGCCAAGTATTATCTTTGTCCATGCCAATACAATTAGAGTAAATGAAGTAAAACGAAGCTGCAGAGACTAGATCATCAAGAGTAAATCATTCCAGATCTTTTAACCTAAGAAAGCCTACAAGTCTGAACCAAGACAAGTGAAGCTTTTGGACTCTGATCATTCACTGGTATTTTCATTTTGCTTTAATACTATTTTCTTTTTTGAATAATCAATAGGCAATGGCACTTTGACATGAACAATGCCTTTCTTCTCCCAATACTTTTTTCCTAATTCAAATCTGTGAGAAACAAGCCCACGTATATATAAAAAAAGTTTTATTGGGGACAAAGTCAGTGGAGCAAAGAATACAGCGCTGGGCGCAATGGCGCGCCCTGGAGCCAAAAGGGGCTCCCTTTTATTGTATAAATGGTTACATATTCATCTACTCTAATACATATGCATCACTACTTCTAAGGATAGGGAGGGAATATTACAATTAGTTCCGAGAAATCATTAACATATCCCCCCAACCCAAATTCCTCCCGTCGCGCTTGCGCAGTGCTCCCTGGTGGTCGTGGGCAGGGGTCTTCAGATGAAGGCTCGTAGTCTTCTTCACTGTGTTCGCTCGTTGACCCTTATTTATGCGCAAACTCAGTCCTGTGGTCGCGTACACCTTGTCCTTCAAGTCTGGGCTAATTTGTAGCTCTTTTGTCTTTATGGCTCAGCGGCTCCAGTTCCTCTCTTATCTCAAGAACAGGAGATAACAGAGAGGGCCCATCATGTTCTTTCCCATTCCATTGCAAAGGAGTTACCATCCTTTGATATGGACCATCTGGTGAGCATTCCAAAGGAAAAAGGGGGGGGCTGTTGGGTTGGTGTTTCCTCTGATCAATCCCCCCTCTCTTCTCTTTTCCCACTAGTAAATTATTTTACTTTTCTTAAAATTTGTATCATTGTACTAATAACAGCTTCAGCCTAATTCAATAAAAGTAATTGTTTAATTACTTTTAGCGAAAGCAAAATTCTTCTATTATTTATCACAATCCACCCTTTTTTTTTTTTTTTTTTAATACCATATTTTGCTTGAGCTTACTAACACTTAGTCTCATTCTTTTCTTAATATCATAACTTTGTGGGCACCAGCCACTGCTGCCATCTCAGGGTTTACTGGCATTGCTGTTATTTGCATCCCCTCAATAACATGAGATATTAGCTGTATAAAGCAAGGTATTAAACATGGTAAAAATAGTAAGCCCGCGACGGCACAAAAAGAAGAAAAATTCAATCTTTTCCACCAGGAAGCTCCTAATAGATCATCCCACCATTCTGAGTCTAACATTGAGGGTGTTTTCAGAGCACCATAGGTAAGACAGCTCTTATTCTATCTGCTATGTGCAGTTGTCGCCTTAATGTTTTTGCCGTGTGTTATTTATTCCTTGCTTTGTTCAGTTAATCCAACATGTTGTGACCAACATGCAATTTGCTACTACTGTTTCACCTGTTGGCGTTAAGCAAATTCGAGCTTTGTGCCGAACTGCACAGTCAACCGTACTATCAGACACTCTGTAAACAATAATCAACAATTTATTAGCAAACAAGAACCTGAAATAATTAACTGTATAACAATCCAGCAAAGTCCCACGCGACACAATCAGAAAAAGTAAGAACCAAAGATATCAGCACTGTCCTTTGGATGTTGTCCTTCGATGTCTTGTTACCCTTACTCACGGGGCGATAGCGATAGAAAGATAGAAAGAGTCCAAGAACAACAGTCATGCGCCACGTGGTAACTCCTCTGATCAACAACATTTTCTTCTTTGAACTATAAGTCTGTTTCCATCACCTCATCAAGGTTTCGAGGGCGTCTTAGTTGTCTTCGTGATCTTGGAGGATTGGGGGGAGGAGGTGATCTTCTCCGACACCAGCCACGAGACATTCCCTCGCATACCGCGATGGCAACGACAGTCACCACCAATATAATGAAAAATCCCAACAGCAGGCCGGCGCACACGGGATCGTCCCCTACTCCCATCTTCCCAAGATTGCAATCCAGCGGGATCAGTAAGATTAGTGGGATAGTCCAACCCCAGGCTAGCGGCTTGACCGAGGAAGGTCCAAGTGCGCAATGAGCGGAAGTTTCTCTTCCACCCAGAATGCCTGTGCTGCCTAGATCTGGGCGGGCCTGGCAGTTGTTTTTGCCATCCGGGTATAGCCGAACTTTCGAGACCCTCCAACAACACATGCGCTTTGGACTGGGGGCGTGGAAATCCATTTTCCTGCTGCGTATGTGGACCCTGACTCCTGATCCCTACAGACCAGGCAGGTTCGCCACTCGCGCTCTCACTCTTGTACCTCCGATACCGCGAAAACAATGGAGCGTGCTTATGCATGGGCAGCAATTTATTGTGCAGCCTTGATGTTGGTAGCCCTCACTTTGTTTGCCTTTTTACTACATATCTTTTGCCCTTGTAAATGTTCCTCTTTCAAGTGCCCATGTAGTTGTATCTGCTTATGTAAACCACCATCTCCTTTGGTTAACCATGTCGAAAATTCTGTTATAGGTCTTTTCGGCGGTTTTGGTACTGGCTGTTTTACTTCTGTCACATCTTTTACTTGGATTCTCTTCTTCCCACTAAAAATATCTCCATCCACCCTTCTGTCTTTGGGAAAGCAAAGCCACTCTGATGTTGGACATAACAGTAAAGCACTTGCTGCACAAATTTGCCACTATTAAAGCAAACCATACCAGGATGATTAGCAGAGGTCCGGTATAACATATGCTCCCACCTCTCATGCCTATGGGGTTGCAGCCCACAGCTGAGATACAAGTCTTCCTGGTGGCGAGCACAGAGGTTAACCCGGTCTTGCCCTCTACTGTTTAACGAATCCATGTGTTAAGAGTTAGTCAATTCAAGTGCAGCTCCTTTGTAGCCACTTCCTTTGTTTCTAAGCAAAGCAAAATTTTTGGCACTTCCTGATAGTGTCCTCCCATCAACTCTCAGGGACATCACAAATTCTGGGGACTAACCTCTTTTTCCCCGTAAATCAAGGTTACAGTTCATGCCCCTTCCCTATACAGTTATAAGACAATTTTCTCCATCTGCAAGAAATACCACATCCGGTAACACATTTCACATTCACACAAAACCCACGCTTCATAACATCCATACATACACTCGAGACAAGGTATTACCCTATTAGGTTGATTTTCTAGCAATGCCTAATTGAATCCAAAATGCTCATAATCTGTTACCAAAAGCCACTCTGTAACATGTCTGTCAGTTAATGCTCGGTAAACGCCAGCTTTTCCCTGACAGTTTTTTTGTTTGTTTGTTTGTTTTTTGTTTTTGTTTCCTTATACAGCAAGTAAGCAAATGAATAAGTAAATTTTCGCAGTGTTACCTCTGAACCCAGTTAGAAACCCAGTCAAACCACTGGTTAAGAGTCATTCAATCCCCTCCTGATGAATTTACTTAGTCCTTTGAGGGTGACTTGTAGTTGGTCAGTTGATGGTACCACAGTCCACTCCTGAGGCTTTTCCATGGTCCTTTTCCTCAGGAGGCAAGAGTCCACCGCTTTTCTTTTGTTCGGATCGCTGTCTCGGTGGTCAGCAGCACCTGAAATGGACCTTCCCACTCGGGAGTTAATGATTAATCTTTCCACACTTTTATCAATACCCAATCACCTGGTTTTACATTGTGGATATTAAAAGCCAATAGTGGTATTTGAGGCAGAAGTCCTTTCTTTCTTAATTTCATTAAAGTGTTACCAATTCTTATTACATACTTTCTTACATATTGATCTCCTACTTCAGGGATGACAATATCCCTGTCATTACTCATACATGGTAATCCAAGCATCATTTCATAGGGAGAAATACCCAGGTCTGTTCGTGGCTGAGTATTGATCCTTAATAAGGCCAATGGCAGGCATTTAATCCAAGACATCTGAGTCTCAATCATTAACTTAGTCAAGGTTTGTTTTGAAGTTTGATTCATTCTTTCTCCTCTTCCAGAACTCCGAGGATGCCATGGGGTGTGCCATGCCCATTCGATCCCTAAGGCTTCAGATAGCTGTTGTATATAATTTTTAAAATGAAATGTGTTCCTCCGCCCAAGTCTATTCTTTCTATTAATCCATATCTGGGGATAATGTTTTCCAGTAACACCTTGGATACCATGCTTGCCATTGCCCTTGGTGTGGGGGATTGCTTCCACCCAATGAGTTAAGTGAGCCACTAATACCAACAAATACTTCCACCTTTGTATTTAAGGTAGCTCTGTTAAGTCTACCTGGAGGCTTTGTATGGCTAGCTCCTGTTCCCCAGCCACCCTTTTTTTTTTTTTTTTTTTTTTTTTTTTTATCTCATTACCTTTTTGTTCACTTTTTGACAAATCAAACATCGATCAACTAGTTGTTTAGCCACCATATATATATTCCTATACACCCATATTGTCTAAGAAAATGATCACAAAGTGATTGCGTTCCCCAATGTATTTTCTGATGTATTAATGACAGAATTTCTCATGATCTTGTTTTATTTAACATCTGCCTTCCATCTGCTAAAGTCCATTTTCCTTCTGAATCTTTTCCCCCCTTATTTTTAAGTATATCCTTTTCTTGTTCTGTGAAATTTGGGGCTAAATTCTCATAATCCCCTGGTATTATTACCAATAAAACTACCAATGATGATTCTGTAGCTGCTTCTCTGGCTACTTAATCTGCTAAATTATTCCCCCTTATTTCCATTGATGCTCCCCTCTGATGTCCTTTCACATGCACAATTGCAGTTTCTGTGGGGAGCTTCAGGGCTTCTAAAACTTCTCTGATCAGCCGCTGGTGTACTAGCTCCTTCCCTTTTGTATTTATAAGCCCTCTTTCTTCCCATATTTTTCCAAATGTGTGGACCACTCCAAATGCATACTTTGAGTCTGTGTACACTGTCCCTTCCTTATCTCTCAAATATACCAATGTCTGTTTTAGGGCATAGAGTTCACAGACTTGTGCTAACCACCCAGCAGGTAATTTCCCCTTTTCAAACACTTCCATCTTCTGCCTCTCGATAATTACATAACCCAATATTTTTCCTTCTAGGCATCGAGAAGACCCACCAATAAATAGTTTTTCTCTATAGGGCAAAGGTTTATTTAACAGATCTTTTCTTATTTTCGTTTGATAATTTATAAAATCCAAACAGTTACGCTCTGGTTCCTAAATATCCTCCCCGATTCTCCTCCCATAATTCTAGTAATTTAACCACTAGTTTTCCTTCATCCAGCACCACACCTATTCCTAATTGCACTTGTAAATCTCTACCCAGCAAATTGCATCCTACCCCTGGCATTAACAGATCATTAACAGCATATTGATCCTCCCCCTGTATTAACACATTCGTTATAACTGGGACCGAAAACCCCTTCACCTTTAACCCCTACAGCCCAAGTTGTATCTTTTACATAATCTTCCTCCTGGGGTCTTAATTTCAAATTTATCAAGGGCTCTTCTGTTGGTATATCCCCCAGGAGGTAGAGCCCCTGACACCCCTAGTGATTACCACCCTCATCCTGTTGGGTTACTTCAAACACCAACAGGTCCCGTATTCTCTGGGGGCATTCTTGTTTATAATGCCCCCCCTCCCCACAATAAAAACATTCCCTTGTGATTTCCCTAGCCAGTGGTGCCTCTTGGTTCCACCTTCCCTTTCATTCCCTTGCCTGTTTCAAATTGTGATTTCCCGTCTGAGATTTCTTGTGTTTATTTCTAACAGCTTCTTGTGCAGTTATCATAATTTTAGCTTTAGTTTTAGCCTCTTCTTCATCCTTCCTAATATCTACTTTCTGTGCTTCTCTCAGGAGTTCCTCCAGACACTTATTATAATGACCTAGAGTCACTCATATCTCTCCTCCGCTCTTGTTCATTCTGATTCCACTGCAGAGGGGTTACAGGGAGTTTCCTTTCCCCGGGTATCCCCTGCTGATTTTCTCTCTCCCATATCCACATTCCAACCGTTCTGATCATCTGTCTTTCCTCAGGAGAGAAAAAAAAAATTCCCGTAATCGACTGCATCTCCTCCCATGTATATATATACTGGGTCCCAAAAATTGATCAATCTTCTCTGACAGCCCCACAGGGTCCTCTAAAAACCTCCTAAATTCGTTCTTATACGCCCTCACTTCTACATTAGTGAGCGGCACATCCACAAATCCCATCCCCCCTTGAATTCCTGCCGCTGGGACTTCCCCGCAAGGGATTAACCCTAGCCGCCCCGTGCTCCCTTAAACGATTTCCCCCCCCCTTCGTTGCTGCCCGGTTTCAGGTCTGATATTAACAACAGGGGCCTCCTCACCCGCATCTTCCTGCTGCACCCCTTGATTTCCTAGGTGTGCCGGGTTATATGGGGGGGGTAAATTATCCAAAGGGTCCCATCTCTTTTCCTTCCTTTCCCTTTCACCTTCTTCAACCTGCTCCTCCTGCTTCAATTTAAAAAAAAATCCCAAATCTCTGCGACCCCCTCCAACATGAGGCATATTCACTTTCTTCTTGATTAAATGGTTCATTTGAATTAACATAAATATTAAGAGCTTGACAAATCCAATCCTCTTCTGATCCGTATTTTGGCCAATTCACCGAATCTTCCCTGATAGGTCCTTTAGTCCATTCGAACATACAATAATTTGCCATCTTGATCTTACTCTTCCCTCTGGTACATGGGCTATAATCCCAATTTATATATATATACACACAAATATATATATATATAAATATATATATATTTTTTTTTATTAATTTTTTTTTTTTTTTTTTTCCCCAGCCTTTCCCTAATGGACTGTATGGGAAATGGCAATCTTTGGCTCCCTATTACCCTGGAAACTCAACTGCCTAGCTCCTAGTTTCTTGTTCACTCAACTAGACTAACTGAAGTATCTTGTTTCCCAATCCCGGGGAACTCAACTATCTAGCTCCTAGTTTCTTGTTCACTCAACCAGACTAACTGGAGTATCTTGTTTCCCAATCCCGGGGAACTCAACTGCCTAGCTCCTAGTTTCTTGTTCACTCAACCAGACTAACTGGAGTATCTTGTTTCCCAATCCCAGGGAAACTCAACTGCCTAGCTCCTAGTTTCTTGTTCACTCAACTAGACTAACTGGAGTATCTTGTTTCCCAATCCCGGGGAACTCAACTATCTAGCTCCCAGTTTCTTGTTCACTCAACCAGACTAACTGAAGTATCTTGTTTCCCCTTTCCCGGGGGAGCCGTTCACTCATTTTCACTCGCTTCGTCTCTTCACCGGCCGTCCCCCTCGCGGGAGCACGGAACCGCGGTTAGAAAGACTCCACAATCGCTTCGCAAGTGCGACCTGGCGCCTCGCGTCTCACACACACACCTTTCAGTCCTCCCCCTATCCCGCCATCCGGACACTACTTACAGTCCCCTTTTCGTTGCCCGGATCTTGTGCACAAGGTTTAATGGCTGCCGCGGTCTCCAGGGAGCCCTAACCCCCTCTTTGGTCCACGAGTCCCCCGCCGGGATCGTCACCGTCAACCTCCGATGGCGCCGGAGGGAACCGAAGAGACCGCTGAACTCAGCGGGGCGCGCCTTCCGTTCAGGGCCCTCTGGCTCCACGGCGGTGAGGCTTCTGTCATCCCGGACGAGCCCCCAATTGTGAGAAACAAGCCCACGTATATATAAAAAAAGTTTTATTGGGGACAAAGTCAGTGGAGCAAAGAATACAGCGCTGGGCGCAATGGCGCGCCCTGGAGCCAAAAGGGGCTCCCTTTTATTGTATAAATGGTTACATATTCATCTACTCTAATACATATGCATCACTACTTCTAAGGATAGGGAGGGAATATTACAATTAGTTCCGAGAAATCATTAACATATCCCCCCAACCCAAATTCCTCCCGTCGCGCTTGCGCAGTGCTCCCTGGTGGTCGTGGGCAGGGGTCTTCAGATGAAGGCTCGTAGTCTTCTTCACTGTGTTCGCTCGTTGACCCTTATTTATGCGCAAACTCAGTCCTGTGGTCACGTACACCTTGTCCTTCAAGTCTGGGCTAATTTGTAGCTCTTTTGTCTTTATGGCTCAGCGGCTCCAGTTCCTCTCTTATCTCAAGAACAGGAGATAACAGAGAGGGCCCATCATGTTCTTTCCCATTCCATTGCAAAGGAGTTACCATCCTTTGATATGGACCATCTGGTGAGCATTCCAAAGGAAAAAGGGGGGGGGCTGTTGGGTTGGTGTTTCCTCTGATCAATCCCCCCTCTCTTCTCTTTTCCCACTAGTAAATTATTTTACTTTTCTTAAAATTTGTATCATTGTACTAATAACAGCTTCAGCCTAATTCAATAAAAGTAATTGTTTAATTACTTTTAGCGAAAGCAAAATTCTTCTATTATTTATCACAAAATCAGAACTAGGATCAGACTGAAATATTTTCAAAATTATTCCATTATAAATTGTGATAGATACTTACCATACACAGTATTGATTGTGTATTTGTGTAGTGAATGAAAGAAAAATATTTATTGTTTGGTATTTTTTAACTTCTTTTTTTTTTTTTTTTTTTTTTTTAATTTATGTAGTGCTCTGTTTTAAAAGCTTTTGCTACAAATATGCAGGGAAGGGAAAGGTGTTTATCTTACTGGTTTTTGTGCTGAGTCATATGGTTCCCTAGGAGATACATTAAAGCTATAAAGAAATAAACTCTTTTTTTAGTTTTCTCAAATGGACTATGTTGGTTATAAATAAAGCATTTATCCTAAAAGGAAAAGAAAACAATTTAAAGTAGATTTCAGTGTGGTTGTGCTTCTCCTCTAAGCAGTAGTCAATTCGGACCTAACGTTGCATCAAAATAACATACCTGCTCTGTAACTGTAAAATTAGTGTAATTCAAAGCCACTTGAACATACATGAAGTACAATTCGAATGCCAACATGTGTAATGTTTCAGAATGTGGGGATTACCTTTTCCACGTTTATTATTATTTTAAGACAATTACTTAATTATTTAAAATGCACTTCATATTCTTCAGCCCTTATTTGCTCATGCACAAAAAATTAACCGCCTTCCTGTTGATTTCGTTCAGACCAGAGAGAAAAATTGCTTGATGGAAAAGAAGCAGTTCTGAACAAAAATCAATTTTCTAGTTAGCTATTGAATTTAAAAAAATGCTGGATAAGTGACTATTTCAACATTCAGACTTTAAATGTAAAATACAACTAACAGGAATTTTTGGTTTTATTTTCTTTAATATTCTGTGGTATATTTAGTAAAATTTGATCTCAGTGACTAATTTTAAAATACGCAGTTGAAATATCTGAGCTTTTCCAGCTTGGAGTTTCCTTTTCTGTGATACCCAAACTTCAGTTTTCAGGGAATAAACTACCAACAAATGACTGTGAAACCAAGAGCAGTGCTTCTTGTGTATGTACTTGTAGGGAGAAACTGGAAGAAATCACATATCTGCAGTTCAACTCTACTTTTGTGGTTGTGCTCCTCAGGAGCAAAGGTTGTTGATTAGCAAATGACAATATTAATTTATAAAATCAATATTCTAGGTTTTGTGGTATTTATTTATTAGGTGGGTTTACAATAACAATGACAAATGCTTGGTTAGATGACATTCATATACTGTGTAATATACCACATAAAATAATGCATAGATAGGACAAGATCATTTAAAAGGAATTCCAGAACAGTGTTTTTCTAGTCTCCTGTAGCAGAAGAATTTAGGTCTGCATGATAGCCCAGGTTTAGCAGGGTTTATCCCTTTCAAAGTTAACGTACTACAAGAAGGTTTGGTGTGTTTTTTTACTGATTTTTTTTTTTTTTTTTTAAATTCCTTTACCTCTCTCAATTCTCATGCAACAGATGAGAATTTAATGCTGCATTATAGGGTACAGGACTCTAAATCAGAGTCTGTAGTGAAATGGTTAGAGAACCAGTATTTCTAGGGTTCCATTTTTTTACCCTGATCTGTAACCCCACTAAGAAATCCTCTGTCATGACGTTAAAACTGAATCCTTAACGTTTTCAGAGTGTACTAGACTATGCAGCTGTGGAAACTAAATCGCACATCAGAGCTTTGATGTTTCCACTCTGTGTGAAACATGATGCCTTATGCATTAAAACAACATGGTATTTTGCCAAATTGCGTATCATCAAAAAATAAAAGTGGAGGAAACTTGCAGGAAACCCCCAAAAGCCGAAGGGATAACTGCGGATTTGCAAAACTAAGGGGAAAAAAAAGTCCTATGCATCTTAAAGAATTGCAGGTCTATCTGTAATTGAACTTGCCACAGTTTAAATAAACTAAAAGTAACCTGTGCATAGGGTTTTCTTTGAATTGGTTAAATAATAAATTCTGTTTTGAAGCATTATAAAGTTGATATGTGAAAGGATTAAACAGTGATGTGGCTTACCTGAGAGGACTCACGCTTGGGAGAAGAGTCTGAAAGTACTGACTTTATATAGAGATGAGAAATCATACCTTATGCACTGTCATTCTGCTCTGTACAGAAGGATTATTCGCTGACAGATGGATTATAGTTGCACAGGCAACAGCAAATGTAGTGATGGTCTAAGAATATTGATTTAACTGCTGTGCCCTGTGTTATTCTACCAGCAGCCGTCACATAGTACAAACTATACAAGCCTGACTGGTCTTTATATACTTAGACTCTAAAACAACAAGTAAGCGTGCCTATATTTAAAGCAAGTTTGTTGTGTGTTTTCCTCTATCTGCAGGCCTTGTAGAGAACTTTCAAAGCCACACCCAGAAGTTTGATGGCCATAATGTGTTGAAATGAGTGGAAATCCTTCCCACGCTCTCAGGGTAAGTAAATTTAAGAAGTGTAAGATAATATTGCACAAGTGAAAAAAACTGAGTCCTCCTCTTCCCCCAAAAAATGTTTGCTTGTGATATTTCCTTTACCAGTAAAAGCTAAACTTGGCTGAATTGTTGTGAGAAGTCGAGGTAACTGTTAAGACCTTCAGTTAATATGTTATTGTCAGAATTAAGCAAACAGGTTTGTAAGAGGTATTATTAAATTGAATATCATGGAGTAGAACAGTTTTTGCCCCCAAAAGTGAAGGGCCATAAATTTTGTTTCTAGTTACTCACTCGAATGGCATAGTCAATTTTTCTTCAAGGTGTTTTAAAATTAATTAGTCTAAAACCTGCTGGCTAAGTCATGATTAGTGACCAAAGACAAAATGTTTCCTTCTGATTAATTAGAGACCAATTGAATGCTACTAGAATTCAATGTTAATCCTTCCATTGCTGACAGGAGCAGTTAGATCCCAGAAGTAGTTAATGACAGATTTGGGATGTGCCTTCTCTCTTTGATAAGTTGTTGGGATCCTTTCATGGTTAATAATGCTTAACTGTTAATATTATAAAGTTAAAAAATGAAATGTTAGGTTTCCTGAAACTTCAGATGTTTCTTAATGTGGAGCCTGTTCCCAAAACCTTAGGATGTGCAGTTTCTTCTCTTCTGTGGTTACACCATGATGTTCTCTTTAAATGAGATCATTAGGCGGTTACAATCTCATAACAATTGAGATTGCGTAGGGCAGGGGATTCCTGGTTTTGCTCTAAAAATAGATTAAAATATAGGAAGAACTAGAAAGTTTCACATCTGGTTTGAAGTTTATAATTACACTAGAAATAATGTTTTAGATGGGCAGGTAAGGAAACACTAGTACCATTTCCATGCTACTCCTACCTTTTTAGCTAGCCATCTGTATTTGGGAACTTCAGTGTTTATGGGACTCGTATTACTACTAGATTTTCCTCAGCAATCTGTTTTCCACTGGAATTTAAAAACCTATGTCTACATACTCATGTTCAGTAGTTCATCCTGCTGTCCATACTGATTTTTCATCATCATGATTTAAGTTATTATCCTCTTCTCTTTTCTCCCTTCCCAAATTGAATCAAACCTGAATTGTGATTTTGGCCAAAACCTCTATTTTCAAGATGGAAGAAGACTTCTTGGTGAAAAAGTTACTTTGGAAAAGGGGACAGGAATCATCCAGACAAATTTAATGCCAATCATCTTTGTTCTATAAAGCAGTTAAACCCCCCACCAAATAATTGAAAAATATCTATTCACAGTTATCTGAAATGGGGAAGTGTCCTTTAATGATGAAGATCCTCTGTCAAATCTATTCACTGATACGGAATCACTCTACAAGTTTTTGCCTGTATTTCTTCTATACCAAAAATAGTAAAAGAATGTATCAACTAACCTGGTCCTCAATGGCAACCTTTAGAGAGAGGATGTGGCTCAAACATATCTCTTCATTCTGTTCTTGTTCTACAAGCTACAGTTTGGTGTAGCATCTATTCAGAGGGCAAAATAACAATTGAATAAAGTATCAGATTGTTTAAAGCTTTTCAGTAGTCACTTAAGATTTAGACACAGATCTTTGACAGACCTTGAAAGAGAAGATGACACTGTCTGGATGATGATTGACAGACAAAATAAGTAACAAAAGATAATTTCATATGAGTTGGTAGACTAATTTTCTTTACATGGCCATGATGACTTTCAGATAGAGCAGGCAAATGCCTGCTTCAGCTGAGCAAGTACCATCCAGTATAGTTTGAATTTGGAATGTAATTTACAGCATACATGTATGATATTTTTTGGGGGTGGGGGGAGATTCTGAAAAAAAGATAAAAAATTTTGGTACCTTCTCTGTAGATAACCAGGCTAAGTCTTTCATGACCTAAAGATATAGAAATGTTTTCCCTGTTTTTCAGAGAAACTAGGACGATTTGCCTAATTTCTGAAACAAATTGTATTAGCAGTCATTCAGGGTACAGTACAGAAACATCAGGGGGGTGAAAAAAAATCTGGTGATACAGAACAGGTATTTTGAACTCAGGAATATGAGAAGCTATTTTATACTTTGAAGAATGGAGTGTTTTCCTAAGACAGCTCTCACCCACTCAGACATAATGAGTCCTTGGACTGCTTATTCAGTTGTGTTGTATTTGCATTTTCTGTTTGTTTATTACCAGATCTAGAAGACTAAATAAAGTAATGGGGCAAACAGAAGGAATGTTTTAAATCTTTGTTGGTAAATGGCCAAACCACCGTTTGCTAGCAATTTGATTTTCAATCAAATGTCAGAACTGCTTTTCTGTCACTACCTTGTTGTAAGTAAACTTAAACTAAATATCCTGCAGGACATATGTACTCTGCAGGGGTCGCTTATGTCACACTGTTCAGTGGACTATTTTGAAGATATGCCTACTTATCTTCTATAAACAACTATCTGCTTTGTCGAGTGATGCATCTTAAGGTGTTGGAGCTTTGTGGATGCATAATCAAAGTCTTTCCCTCCCCATGAATCTTGTTTCTTCCCCTAAAGACAGTTTATAAGTGACTTTCATAGGTCTTTTCCTTCTATTACGTATCTGGTAGAATAGATTTCAGATGCAAAAACAATGTTCTATGTCCCATTTACTTCATTGCCCCAGCCAGCTGGTTGTTTTTTAGTGGGAATTGGGTAGGTGAATGCATGATGTAGTTGATAGACCAATAGTACAGTGTAAAAATTCTGTCTTCAGTTGCTCTTCTCCAGCACAAAATCTTACCCAGTAGAATAAGCAGTAGAACAAACATTACATGCACTCCTTGGCCTGTTGTTTCTTGACTGTAAAGTAAAATTGGCTAAACTGAACATGTGCAAGCACTCCCATGATAAAATAATAAGCTTCATAGTTATGAACATATATGCAGTCTACCTAGAAATGGACTGGAAGTTTAACATCTGGAAAATTGTTTTTCTTCTTTTGCCTGCTGAGAATTTCCACTTCAAAATGTCAAATTAAGATAAGCACATTGTAACCTGACCATTGACTGCTACACTGACATTAAGAAACCGGTTTGGGAAACAGTTTGAGAGTCTCTGGAGCTGAAGATTTCAAACAGGGATGCTGTAAAGTAGAGAGGGAAAAGCACTGTGTTGGAGCGTGTCAAGTTTTGTATTCATAAATGTTAAGACAGAATTCCGTTTATCCTTGGTGCGAGTTCAACACAATAATTGCTATTTTATTTATTGTGTAAGAATAGAGTGGTGTTTGGTACAGCTGTTTTTTTCATCTTGGTGATGGTTGTGAGAAATACATATTTGTACAACAACATTTGCTAAATGTGTGCACATAATGAGTTGTGATTTCAGTGAGTGTTTTCCCAAACAAGTGGAAATTTTGGAGAAGAGATACTTTAAAATAGGGAGATTTCCTCTTGTGTCTGTCTTGAAAAGTAGCACCAAATTCAGTATAGTGGCTTATATTTGTTTTGCTTCAGCTCAACAGAAAAAATTGGAATAAATACCTTAGGTGGAAGTGGCAAAGTAATAAATAGAAAAAATTCTCATTAATTTCAGTGGAACACTCTGTTTATGATCAGACTGGAAGTTATAGCTCTAGGTAAGGTTTTCCATGTTTTACCCACTCTTAGCTGCTTACTTTCAGCAAGTGCATTCATTTAAAAATGCAGAAAATGTATTACGTTTTAGGTCCCCTTTACTTCAGTAGAACTTTGATTTCCAAGCAAAATTTTCTATTGACATCAGAAACTTATAGCTAAAGTTTCATTGTCTGAAAACATTTGTGTGTTCTATCAGCCTGCCTTTTTGGCTAGCCAATGCACAGATTCTGTGGTTAATGTTGATGCTGTGCAAAGCCGATCTCTGTCCTGTACAGATTGCCTTATTAATTCTGCTCAGACTTTGCCTTCCAAAAATCAGTGCAGTGTTGTTTTCTCATCTCTAACCAAATATTCATCATTAATCTACTTTGGAATACGGCATGATTTGTGACATGGCAGTAATATATCTGACATAAGCAATCAGGTGAAACATTATTGTAAGGCAAGCAGGCCAGAGAAACAATTTTAAAAATTAATAAGGGAATAAAATATGTTCATTTCATATATTTGTTTTTCTTCAAACAGTTTAGAAAGAAATTGTTTTCTATTTCAAGAAGTCTCCTGTATACTGCTTGTAATATAACCGCACCAGTGTGAATTGCCATCGTTCTAACAAAGAAGAAATGCTAAAGCAATGGTTTTTAACTTCTTGGTGTACTTTTACTTCTACATGGAGAACTAATTGAGGAATAGTGGATGAGCCAATGCACAAATATATATGTTCATCCATATTCACCATCATGGTGAATTTGGACTCCAATATGAAGTTAAGCATTTTTACTAACCAGGGATAAACTGCCAATTTAATAAACTTTTTGTAATTTTAAGAAAGTGTTTTCTGGTTAGTGTTTCCCTTTCTTGATATTTGTCAACTTAAAGTTGATCCTCTTGACGTTGAAAAGAAAAGCTTTTGTGATGTTTTGGACTTTTCACTTGTGACACAGCTATAGCAAGCTAGAATAAGAAAGGATAGATTCTAGCTTGGGTACACCTTCAAATTAACATTTTGGAGTTAGTGTATACATGAAGTAAGCTCACTTGAGAAAAGAAAATGTAGGGTAAACAAGACATTTGTTGACTGCATTCACAGCAATGACAATTCATGGAAAAAATATCAAATATTTACCTTGGTGATTTGGCTGAGAATCAAGTGTATGTTATAGCAAAAAGGCAAAGAAAATATATTTTGCATTCTCTCTGAGTAGTCTCTTCTGAATCTATTGTATTTTGATTTTCTTCACTTCTAAGCATTGCAGTAAACTTTAGTTTTCTGAAGAATGAATCATCAAAACCATAGATGTTGAGAGGAAATGACTAATGACAGAGATACTACTGCTTCTTGTGCCTTTAAAATGTCATTTGCCATACAGGTCTTTAGGGATTGTTTGAAAAATAATGTTTTCCCGTGGGAATCAATGGAAAAGCTATATATTTATTAAGTTCTTCTAAGCAAGGATATTTGAACTCCAGTTCAAGTATTTTTATTTAAAATTTGTGGCAAAGATTACTTGACAATATTTACTTGCCAAAATAAATTATTTTTCACTCATAAATGGAAATTATTTCTACAAAATTGGAGTTCATTCAGAACAACAGTTTAAGTTCAGACCAAGTTAATAATAACACAAACACTGGGAAAACTAATTATATCAAAGTAATTTATCGCATGCCAAGTATTTTTAGGGGAAAACCCCTCAAACCAATAACAAATAAACCCTCAGAAAACAAACAAACAAACCCCAAAATAAAAACCCCACGCATGATAAAAACAAGCCAGAAGTGAACATCTGGTTCTATAAACCAGAGTGGTTTGTTCTTGAGGAGTGCAACTTGTTCTTCCTGGTGCAACTTCTGTGTATCACTGTCACAGGATCCTATTGATGTGAGATATCGCCTCTTACCTCCCCCGGTAAAGCCAGGTGAATATTCATCGCTCTTTTTTCCAGACCTCTTCATTTACCCATAACTCATGGAATATGAGATAAAACACCTAGAATAATAAGCCAGCAGAATTTGCAAGGGCCTGTTTGGGCCTGAAGTTTTTGAAGGACTCCAGTAATTTTTGCAGAGCTGTTTACCTCTGCTTAAGCACTGTAGGAAACGTACCCTGTACATGGTGATGCATCTGGAAGTACTTCTTCAGGCAGTGTGTCATGTTGAAGGGTGTCTCTCTTTCTCTTCCCTCTGTGGAAAGTGTGATTCAGTTTGCATAGCAGCTGTGGCTGCAATTTACTTTTGCAAATCAGCAGAACAACACTAAACTACTGTCATTTCTGTCAAAGAGCTGGTGCCCTGTCATTGCTGTTGTTTCATGTCTCAGTATTTTCTAAGACATTGACACGCACTGCTTTGAGGATTCAGAAATCATCTTGCTGCTCAGGGGTCTCATTTGGTAAGTAAGATGGATGAAGTCTGACCAAAATGAAATATTTTACTCTAAATGTCAGTCGTGCTGTATTTTCCTAAACGAAAACATAACGCTTAAACTGGCTGCCTGCTGAGATTTAGGTAAGCTATTGGAAGAGAAATCCTTTGGATGTGAAATAAATGCCAAGTGGCTGTGCGTTGGGGAGGGTGGGGTATGTAGGCTTGGCTTTTTGCCCACTGCTTAGGTTTCTGTGGCAAAAGATTTTTCTGAAATGGTGTGATTACTGAAGAAAGCTAGTCTCAATAAATTCTATCCTCTGGTCTCTGAACTGGCTGTCAGAGTTTGGCAACAAGTAGGTTTTCTGAGCTTTATTTATGTAATGGGCAGAACACCGATTTCAGCAGTTAGCTTTGATTTAATAAATAGAAATTTTTCTTTGTTTTTATGGTATTTTGAAGATGAAATACATGTGGATGCTCAGATCTGTGTTTTTCCCCTTTATCCCTACTACTTCAGTTGCTGTTCTCTAGTGTCTAATACCTTGTAGTAAATGCTGTTTTTGAACATGAAGTGTTTTGCCTTTTCCTATGTAAGAGTAGACTTTATACACACCCAGAAACATGTTGAAGGAATTCTGTGTTTATATCTTGTTGAAAATATGCTTTGCAAACATAATATTTCTCACTACTGTTTTCAAATACCAGTAGCAGTATTTAAATTCAGTTTGACTATCAAGCTAGGGGCATGTTGGAAGTGAATAATGAAATTGCTTTTTGAAAGTGGGGACTGATAAGGACAGAAAACCCCTTTTTGGGATGTGATGTTTGCCATGGCAGCAGGGTGGACTTGGTGTGTAAAGGATGCCAGCCCAGCTCCAGGTTCCTGTTTTCCTATGGGGGAAGAAGGACCAGTTTGATTGTTCAAAGAGAGGACTTAATACCCCAAATCTCTGTATATGTTTTAGCAAGGTAAATGGGTGAAAAAGGGAGCATACATTTCTGGATATAGTCCAATCATTTGCAGTTGCATTAGGATACAATTTTTGTAAAGGTTACCAAATAACAAGTGTCGCGTTATAAATCAACTACTAAATACTTGGGACTGAAAATAAATTTTCTTCATAGAGAGGTTGTATCTTACTTGCTCTTGTAGTGGAAACTACACTATTGCAGATGGTGGGGAGGAATCTGGTAGTTCCCGTGTTTTAAACATAATGAGAGGGAAGTGGAAGAATCCATTTGTAAGAGTTAGTGTGTGAGAAGTTGAGGATATTCAACATTGCTTAGTTATTTTCTATCTGGAGAACCTGTGTTAACATATTACATGCTCTGTACTGTTCTTTCATCTGTGTTGTAACATGTAGTGAGGGAAAAGGGGTTTCTTTGTGCTTTTTTTAGAGTTGACTCTGCAATTATACTTTTTGAATAATTTTATTTTGGGAGGCGAGAAAAAAATTGTCACTGCACTTCTCTGCAGAGATTTGTGTATACTAGTTACTTACTGCCCTCTTAATGTACTTGAACATAAATAAGTGTTAATACATGACTGTTTCCTTTGCTGGATTCATTGTTTTTCTTATAATATTTATCTGGAATAAGAAGATTATTTTAGTGAATAGAAATGAAAGCAAGTACCACTTCAAATGGAAAGCTGGCAAAGTGTGGGAAGGTGTTTCAGTATGCATACCTATATATTTTACTATGATGTGTGTGATTTTTTTTTTTTTTTTTAATGTTAATCATTGCTGAACACAATAAAAAGTTGAGATACATTTTTGTGATGAATTTACACTTACACCTATGAAAAGGTCTATCTTCGGCATTCAATAAAAGTTCAAATGCCCGTAATCTTATGATCAAAAATTGGTGTGTTGTCTCTATAAAAGAGGACAATAAGTCATGATATCAATCCCAATTTTGTACAAAGTTCTCTACAAAAAAATTCCTTTTATCTTCCCTCCTTTATATGATTATTGCACTTCTGTAAGATGTTCTTTGTCTTATTTCTATATTAGAAAGTCTGTGTTTGTCTTCCAGTGAGGTGGACTGCTGTTTCCATTTCAGCTTGTTTTTCTGCTAGAAGTCTAAATCTACTTCATGACTTGGTTTGACTCTGTCATTGAGAAGAAGTTTGATATATATTGCTATATTGGCCTTTTTTCTGACATGAACACAAATGAACTGAAAAATAATTCCTAGACTTGAGGAAAAAACAAATGGAAAATGCTTTTCTCCTGTGAAAGTACATCATTATAAAAAAAAAATAAATAAAAATTGTTAGTTTATTTTGTTCAGACTTCTTGATTTGAAATAAAATACATTTTATATTTATGAAAAGACATCTCAATCCTCTTTTCTACTCTCTAGTATTATGATGGATGCACCCCCTCATCTCCTTTGACTTGAGTGTTGTGCTTTTATGTATAAGCACATACACATTCACTTGATAAAATAGGGAAGTTCTGATAAAAGTTGAATGTATAGTAGTATTGTACTATTACTGAATTTTGCCTTTTTATAGAAGGAAACACTGCCTTCATACTATATATCTCTGCAAAGAAACCTTACCTGTGTGATTATGCCTTTAAGATGTTTGCTGTATTTAATTGTCCTGTGTGCCACTTACAGCAGTTGTGTTTTGGTTGTCCAGTGTTTCAAGGAGATAGATAGATAGATATATACGTATAGTACGTATAGTTGGTCCTTTTTTTTTTTTTTTCTGTTAGAATTCTCTTATTTTTAAATTAATTGTAGTTTAGGCCTTTGTATTACAGAATTTAATGTCAGGAAATACTACAATTAAGTATTTAAAGCATCTAAGAATTTCTGGAAGTGCTTTACGGTTAGAAAAGTATGTTGCAGGAATAGATTCAAGATACCTGCTATCTACCTTGGGGATAGCTGATATCCACATTGGAAACACAAATGGACTAGGTGACTTCTTGTTCACTTCTAGACAATTTGGCTATGATTCTGTTTAATATGAAGAATTATTGTTATTATATTCACATTTAGTTATTTTGTCGAAGGACACCTGAAGTGACACTTTCACATTAATTATTATCCTCCATTTTTTAAAATGCAGAAATCCTATTTCATTTTGGCATACCGTAGTGCTGATGAGCAATCTTAATTGCGGGAGAATGGCATCTGTACTTTGGCCATAGAGATACAGGATCAGGCCCTGCTACTGAGTTTTCTTCACCAAGTTCATGAGTCCTTTCAACATATTATAGCTTTTCTACCTACCTGAGTCCCTCTAGAACCCTCACAGTCTTCCAGAGACATATTAATTAGCATTAATTTAGTCATATAATAAAATAACATACCTGTGGGTATACTCCAATCACAAGAAAACAGGTAACGAATATCTAATGATATTGAAATAATTCTATCAAAACGCAGTACATACCTGCTAATTAAACATAACATAGTGTAAACTGAATAAAATAATTAAATTCACCAACTACACCTCGATCCATTGATTTCAATCCTCCATATATTCTCAATTATTAAATAAATAGCAAGCAAATGTGTCTATTTTAAATAGTAATACCATTTTCAAGCAGTATTTAAAATGGTATTCGAAATTACCTTGTATCAGATAACAGACAGAAGTTTAGTGTTTCTCTAAGGAAATCTGAGTGATAGAAATTCCATAGAGTAAAGACCTAGATTTGATCTTAAAAAGGCAAAGCATAATTAAGATTTACCTGTGAAATGTATAGAAATATAATATAAATACCACTCTGGTTTGTTCTGTAAATGTGCAGCGTCAACCCTATTTCTCATCTGGCATATACCTTAATACAAATGACTTGTTTTATTACAAAATAAAGTCATAAACCCAGCATGTACATTTCTTAACATTGGCATAGAACAGGAATACCAACCCTACAAAAAAAGGTCTTATTCTGCCTATTTTAGTGTTATTCCTGGAACTTTGTGTCATTTTGCTGCAAACTGTGAAATGCTCCCTTCGGAAGCATTTAAACCCTAGAAATCCTGCTTCAGTACAGCAGGATTCTGTTTAATTATGTCTTTAGTAAATGAAGAAATAAGAGTCAGCTTCTTTCACACAGGATAACTTTTTTTAGGATTGTTTCTGGTACAGAACTACAATCACTGAGTAACATGTGTGATGTCATATGGAGGTGGTGTGGAGGTGTACGTAATATGGAGGTGGTATGGAGACATCTTTAAATAAGCAGTTGATCCATACCAGCATTGATTCTTTTAGCTGATATTTCCACTCTTTCTTATTACCCTTCTCAAGCAAGCACGTAGCAGTAGACCTGCAAGCATAAATCCATATGGAGCAATGTATCAAGGCCAAATGCTTCAATCACTTTTCTGAAATGCTCATTTTGTGTTAACAATTGTGCTGCTTGAACGATTTGCAAGTTCAGGTTGAGGTAAAAGCATGCCATTTATTTTGTCAAAGGTGAGGTAATGTGATGCTTTGGAAAGGCAGGTTAACCTGGAAGATCTAATTATAGCTGCAGCTTATTTCAATAACAGTGGTGGGAACTGCCACTTTTAGAAGAATGATGAGTTACAGTTTTGTTTTTTGTCCACCGTATCTAGGAACACGTTTGCTTACTGTAGCAAATTAAATCGTGTCCCTTTCATACTCTGAGACCACCAAAGATTACTGTTAGCTTGTGTGTCCCAGCCAGGGACTCCAGGCAGACTTTCTCTCATCAGGGTATCTAATCAGCTGTAAGTCTTTTCTGTTTCCTCTTTTGTAGGCATGACAAAGTCTTGGGAGATTATTTGAACATTTCAGACAGTTGGAGTAAAACAAATCTTCTTATTGATCTCAACGCTTTGTATAACAAGGTACAAATAAGTACCACATTGCTTAAAGTGAAATAAATTATAAAATGGGTGGGAAAAAAATTAAATTCTAGTGTAAATATTCCTGTAATTCCAAGGAGGCTCTTTTCGCCTGCTGTCTCCATTAACTGAATGCTATTTCCTATTACAGAAAACCTCGTTTTTCTACTGTACAATTCATAACAATAAATACTGTTTTGCTAAAGACTGAGAACAAGTCAGAAGGGAGGAGTTTAGATAGTAAATATTGGTAAAGTGTTTGGGTTTCTTGTGCTTTGCTAGTTAAAATGTGTGCTGCTTCAGATGAAAATAAAATGTAGGCTCTGCATTGGGAAAAGCTATTTAAAGAAAGCTCATTTTTTCTCTGATATAGAAGCTGTAGAAGTAGGTAAAGACTGATCAAGAATAATTGGTTATGAATATTTTATCCATAAAAGAGTTTTCAGTGTAAAAATAAGATGACAGAGGCAGAAATGGATGGAAACAGCACTGGGGCATTAGGAAAAGGGGGAAAGAAAAAAAGTCCTTTTCTTCCAATAGTTATAGTGGAAAGTACAGATGATGCCATAGGTTAGGAAAATAGACCCTTAAACATCTGTGCAGAATCTGCATATATTTCAGGTTCTGCATTTTCCCATTCACTAAATAACTGTTGTTTTATTTCTTGGTTGCTGCACATGATAAATATAGAAAAACTTCCAGTTGAGGGGAATGATAGGTAATTCTCTAGATATAACTTCATCTTCCTCTTTGAGATGACTTTTTTTTTCTTCCTTTTCCTACTGGTCCACTGGATGGCTCTCTGATCACTTACATGCTGTACCCAGGCATCTCTCTGTAGTATGATTATTTGCTTGATATCATACAAATATCTTTGCTTCTCAGTGTTGAAGGCAAATACTACTAATTTCAGCAGCAGAAACAATCAGACATGGTGTCTCTATCCAGAACAATGGCATAGAGAAGGGCATAACTAGGGTTGCTGTGAGGGGCCAAGCCTCACACCCCCCTGGGCAGCTGCTGTTTTATACCATCTTCAAACTTCTTTGTGGAGCAGCACAAGCAGGTGAAATGGGGGTTTAGCCGGTCTATAGGGTGCAGCATTATTCAGCATTGGGTCTATTTTATGTATATATCTGGGGTGGTGGGTGAGAATGGTTCTGCTCATCTTTCCAAGTAGGGTTTTCTGCTAGGATCTGGGTGTCCCATGTCATGGAGAACCAGAAGAGTATATAATTTTGTCATTAGAGATAAACGTATCCTACATGGTTTGAGAGGATGTTTCAATGGTGTTAATGTCAGTATTAAATAGTTTGCTTGGTAAGAGGTGTTTGCAGATTTGGCTTCATACCTTTCGTATATGTGTGTATATATATAATTCACAGTAGATAAGCTCACTGTCCAGTGTACCGCAGCGTCCACAGTGTGATGATCCACAGTTTTGATGGTAATGTTAATACCAGAGAAATGCCTTCCCAGGCAGGTTCGGGCCTGGGCTGGGGTAGACATGACACTGGTTTTCACATTTTCGTTATTTGTGTTCTTGAGATTTTCTCTTAGGAGAGAAACGGCAAAACAAACAGATGTAGTCTGATCTGCACTCTGCAAAATTCGTGTTGTATCTTAAAAGGATGTCTAGAGGAGAAGTAAATCCAAAAGGCCAATGATGCTGTAGTCGATTAAAACTGAAGAAAGCAGGAGCTTTTTATAGCTGTCATCTCCTATAAATCACCGACTTCCTCTACTTGGAAGATTGCCAGTGTAAAATGCAAGAATTTCTTGGCGTTACTGAAATCAGAGGAGACCTAGTTTATATTCCCAGGACTGTGCATAACAGATCTTGGAATAGTTTCATTTCTGCTCCAAAGCAGAACAAGCCTCTTGGAAAAAAAAAGAAAAAAAAAAAAATCGTATACATTCACAAATTAGTATAGCATTATGTAGTGGCACTACTATAAATTGTACCACAGGGAACAACTGCTTTAGTGCAATCCATTAGAAAAAGACTAAGTGCATAACTAATTCTTCATTTCTACCTGGTTTTGCTTCTCTGAGAAACTTGAGCTGTGTCTGTACTGTTAGCAAGGTCAGAGAGCACATGAACGGTATCCCAGTCATCTGCATTACTTAACTGTAAGATCGGGATTTTGGCTTTGTTTTGTATCGCTCCCACTAGTCCTTGCTAGAACAAGACTGGGAATAGTCCGGGGGATATGGTGCTCTAGCTGTGTGCCTGGGATGCTGTCAGGATTTCCTTCTTCCAGCCCTGACCCGCAGGCTTTGTGCCTCGAGCGCTACCACATCAGTGGGCTGAGGTGAGGGCGGTTTTGTAAAGTGTGCCTTCCTCTTCTTTTAGTTCTAATCTGAATGTTTTCCTTTGTAAAGCTTTTTACCTGCAAGATTGAGGAGGAGCAAATTTGTAGAGTTCATCTGTTGTGAAAGTGAAGGAAGCTGGGCTAGTGGATTCATGCAGCTGCTGTGCAGTAGATGGATTATTTAAAAATTGAATGCAGTGAAGTAGCCTATTTATAACTTTTTGGGAAGTGTTCACTAGTTTTTCCCAATTGCTGAAAATAGTTCCAAGGTCTTAAATGGTAGAACCTCTTCTAATTAGGAAGCTGATATTCTCTCCTTCGCTCAGCAAAATTCACTTCAGGATTCTGTTAGGTTTTTAGCACCACGGTGTGCTGCAAAAAAACCATCTACCAGAAATCAGCAATTATTTGGAAGCTGTTTTTAAAAACAATCAAAAAAGTGAACACAAGCAAGAATTCATGTTAGAGCTGTACATGAATAACACTTCTGACTGCATGAATGGAGTTAGTCTAATACTTGGGACCAAATCTTTCTTTGAATTCAAGGGATTTAACTCGGATTCTAAAATAGCATAATTTTTTGTTTGGTACCTGTTGGAGCAAAGCTATTGATATATGAGTGACCAAATAATTTGTCATAAGTCTACTTATTGCTTATATTTTTCTTTCCCTGGAGAAGCAGACAGAAGTGTTGACTGGTGGGGTGGACACTGTAGAATGTTAAGCTTACTGAAAAAGAAAGTCCATTGTGTCCAGTGTAGTCCCTGTTATAGCTTTGTGTTTAGACCATCAATTTGCTGCAAATGAAAATATCATGTTCTACTGTACAGCATTTGTCTGTCTTCTGAGTACTCTCCAGAAAACATATGCAAACAGCAGGCAATATATTGTACTTGTTCTTACGTGATGCCAGGTTAGCATTAGCCACAAGAATATTTTTGTCTCAGGAAATACCTATAGCTTGGTTACTTCCTTCAAGACAAAATACAACTTTGTTTCTCAGGTTTGACAAACACTTTGGGTGAACTATTGTAAATTTTTTTCTTCTTTTTCATGTATGTCCCCGCTGTTTACGACTTACAAAATTTTTAAATTGCTGACTGAAAGATGAATCTTCTGTAGCTCTACACTAAGCTCAGAAGCAAAAATGGTGATTCAAAGATGCATATCAGTTTACTACATAAATGCTTGATTGCTTGATGAATTCAGTCACTAAGGAAGTATAAGACTTGTAGTTCTAGAAGAAATGATAATCACAAGTGATGTACATCCTCTGTCGTCAAGTGTTTTGTCTAAGCTGAGCTTCATGAAGGGGATGAACAGTGAGAAGGCTAAAGTGTAACGAGAAAAGTAGTAAAATGTTTTTTAATCTGGGACTAAAAACATGATAATAACAAAATTACAAATACAAAATTATAATTTTTCTCTTTAGTTTCATTTACATTTTAGTAATTTAATAGTTAAGTATTATTTTTGAGCTGGTACCTTATTTCATAGATCTATGGCAGTGGTAATCTAAAGTGGGAGAAATTTTAAATAAACTAATATATTGGTACTAACTTTTTAGACTACTAAACAAAACAAGATTATTATAGATGGGTTTTAAATTATGAAAACATAAGAGTACAGAAAACCTTTCATATGAAAGAAATGGGAACAGTATCGTACCTATGTACCATAATTGGCAATGAGAGCAAATACGATTAGTCTAGCTAAGAAATTTTTTAAGGGGCATGTTATATACATGACAATAATGAGGTGCTTTTCTTGGTTCATTTTAAACCCAGATGCATACAGCTATGCTTAAATTTTTTTATACACGTATATGTCTATACTTAAGCAGACACACATTTTTTAATTGTATATATAGGAAATCCACATGCATATCAGTATTATACGTTTGTCTATGTTTTCCTCTTTCTTTACTCTATTAGACAGTAATCACTATATTTCTACCTACTATTTCACTGCTTAGAAAGGGGAGCAATCTCATTTTGCCCTAGAGACACAATTCAGTTTCATATATTACTGCTTTAAATGCTTTCCTCCCACAAAATCTAGATCTTTGTTTCTGACTTCTAATGTGAGATATTAAAGTACATTTTTCCACATTTATACCTTTGCTGCCTTCACTCTATACAAACTCAACTGGTCAAGGTAACAAAGTGCAAAATGGAAGGAATAAAGAATTTGGGAATTTCTTAGATAAGATAATATTTAAAATAAACTAGAAAAGGTTACTTTGATAAAATGCTTATGCTGGATATATTTTTTTATGATGGGTGGTTTATAAAATATTATAGCAATCTTAAAAGACTTTAAAACTTCTTCATCAAGAGAATATCTGAATGCTTTATTTGCTTTAAATTAGCTCTAGGTATTTAAGGGTTTATTTATATTAAAAGATATGGGGAGTGGTGGTGGGGAACCAAAATGCTAATTCCAGATTTTTAGGAAGAATATTTGTTGAAATGTTCAGAGCTATTTTTTATAGCTCTGAGGGGCATGTAAATGGGGAAGAGAATCCTGAAGAGAGGGAGGTCAGATTTATGTATGATACAAAGAAAGAAATTGTATTCAAGTTTTAACTTCAAAAAGCTTTCCAGGGTAGCAAGTCAGTCTTTGTAGGCGAGGGAAAAGAAACAAGCAAGAGAAGCAGGAGAGAAGGGTAAATTGATAGTCCGAGCTAACCTCGGAGGCAGTGGGGCTTCCGTGGCCTAGCCATAATGCAGAAGTATTCTTCATAACGGATAGAAGAGATTTCAAACTTAGTCATCAAGAAGTTAAGGCTTGACTCTAATAAGCTCTTGCTTTTCATTTGAGGCTTATGTAATATTTATAAGAAAACTTTTGTGTCCTCATTTTCCCAGAGTAAGAAAGAGTAGAAGATGATGAGGTCTCAAGTTTACTCCTATAACCTTAATACCTACAGTGAGTCTCAGTGCAGCTTTGTAAAGCAGGTTTGCAGAGTGCATTGGCACTGATTACTATGCTGGTGTGAAAAATGTCAAATGACCAGTATTTTGGGATTATCTATTTCTTTTCCATAGTGAATTTTCTTGAACATCAGTCTAGTTCATGCTGACATTTGAATAATACTGTTGAGGTCTGAGAATTTCGGCTAGCTTCTAGAACTCGCCACTGTGCAGAAACCAATTATGTATGATTTAATGATAAAATTTGGAATTCTATTAACTTGAAAAAATGTGCAAGCTCTCAGGATTATTTTCATATCTTCATGTCTGAACTGCAGAACTAAGCAGTTAAGTGAGCTGTAGAAACATCGGCTTCTTTATCTCGTCTGACCTGCATGTTCTCTATTTTTTTTTTTAAGAAACTTCTTTTCAACTGTAGGGTCTGAAAAAGAAGTGGGTTGACCTTGGCTGGATGCCAGGTGTCCACAAAAGCTGCTCTCTGCTCTATCACTCCCGCTCCTTTACTGGACGGGAGAGAGAGAATATAATGAATGACTTCTGGGTCGAGATAAGGACAGGGAGAGATCACTCACCAATTACTGTCATAGACAAAACAGACTTGACTTGAGAAAAGTGACTTAATTTATTGCCAATCAAATCAGAGTAGGGTAAGGAGAAATAAAGTAAATCTTAAAACACCTTCCCCCCTACCCCTTCTTTCTTCCCAGGCTTAACTTCACTCCCAAATTTCTTTACATCCTCCTTCCCCCCCAGCAGTGCAGGGGGACAGGGGATGGGGATTGTGTTCAGTTCATCACCCCGTGTCTCTCCTGCTCCTCCCTCCTCAGGGGAAGGACTCCTCACACTCTTCCCTTCTCCAGCGTGGGTCCCCTCCACGGGGTGCATCCTTCAGGAACAGACTGCCCCAGCGTGGGTCCCCCATGGGGTCACAAGTCCCGCCAGCAAACCTGCCCCAGCGTGGGCTCCTGCATCCATGGGTTCTGCCAGGAGCCTGCTCCAGCGTGGGCTTCCCACGGGGTCACAGCCTCCTTTGGGCAGCCCCCTGCTCTGGTGTGGGGTCCTCCCCGGGCTGCAGGTGGAGATCTGCTCCACTGAGGACATCCATGGGCTGCAGGACACAGCCTGCCTCACCGCAGTCTTCACCACGGGCTGCCAGGGAATCTCTGCTCTGGTGCCTGGAGCACTGCCTCCCCCTCCTTCACTGACCTTGGTGGCTAAGGACTTGTTTCTCTCACATCTTCTCACTCCTCTCTCCAGCTGTAAATGCTGTTGTGCAGTAACTTTTTTCCCCTTCTTAAATCCCTTATCCCAGAGATGCTCCCAAGGTCGCTGATGGGCTCAGCCTTGCCCAGTGATGGGTCAATCTAGGAGTCAGCTGGCATTGTCTCCATTGGATATAGGGAAAGCTTCTACCAGCTTCTCACAGCAGCCCCTCCTGTAACCAAAACCTTGCCATGCAAACCAATACATTCCACCCCTTGCCTCTGAGAGTCACATATTTAAGAATAGTCATTAAAATCCACATTTGTCATATAATCTTCACCAACTTCACTCATATCAACAAAAAAAAATTTCCAACATCATCAGAGCAACAAACTCAAATGGACAATTTACAATCCACCCCTTGTCTCTTCACCACAATTACTACACCAGAAAAATTTCCCATGATTATTCTGTGCTCTCAACATTGTTCAGTTCAGGTTTTTCCTGTTACTTCTTGAATTACTATCCTTAACTTTAATTCCTCATGCCCTATGTTGGGTGCCCCAAAGGGCTGTAGTGCCCACCACTCCCCCTCTTCAACTGGGCAGGGGAGGGAAAATATAATAAATGACTCATGGGTTGATAAAAGGAGAGTTTAATAAAGAAAAACCAAAGGTGATGCATGAAAGCAAAGGAAAACAGAGGACTTGATTCTCTACTTCCCATCAGTAGCCACTGTCCTGCCACTTCATGGGAAGCAGGGCTTCAGTATGCCTAGTGGTTGCTCCAGAAGACAAACGTAAATAATGAATGCTCCTCCTTTCTCTCGCCTGGTATTGCTGAGTGGATGGCATATGGTATGAAAGATCTCTTTGATCAGTTTGGGTCAGCTGTCCTGGCTATGTCCCCTCCTGAGGTCTTGCCCACGGGTGAGGGGGAATGTTGGAGAGACAGCCCTGAGGCTGTGCGAGCATCGCTCAGCAGTAGCCACCACGCTGGTGTGTTATCAATACCTTTCTGGCTACCAGTACACAGCACAGAACTGAGGGCTGCTGTGGGGAAAATTAACTCCATCTCAGACTGACCCAATAAATGAGATGAACTCAATTTCCTTTTTAGATCTAGTCTTATGCCTGATCTTTACCATTGCTTCCTGTTTTCCCGCTCTGTGGATAATGTGTTAATGCGGTAGTGCTTACAGAGACACTTTACACTAAAATTTATTAGTGTTTCAGCAATTTGGATACAGAGTTATAGTGCTTGCCCAGCGGAGTTCAGGTGAGTAGTGGGGAATATATAAGAACAAACTTTTAGCCACGTATGGAATTGAGGATCCAGGAGAGGCTCTGCTGTCTTCTAAAGGAGTTATCAAAAGTACATTGGCAAAAGTGTAATGGTGTTCATAGGGCAAGGAAAAAGCGTATCTTTGGCCACCCCATGAAAACAACGTCCATGCCTTGCAGGCTTTACCCACAGCATTACCATAGTAGCTCCATGCAGGTGTTTTATTTAAAATACATACAAACTGGTCAAACATATAGCTTCATTCAGAACCAGTGTGAGTAGTCAGCAGAACCCCATAACTGGAATTCAGAGCTTTCTATGTGGATGGTGAAGCAGCAGCAAATGAAAATGTGGTCCATTGGAAAGACAGCAGCAACTTTTAATTAATTTGGGAAACAAAGGAGGAAAAAGAAAAATCTCTTAGGTAGTTTGGACTTGAGCTAAAATAGTACAGCAAGATTAAAATCAATAATTGTCACGGGTGTTAATTAGGACTGGGACCACACATACAAAGTGTGTTTTGCAGAATATACTAAAGAAATAATGTCTGAGTCACGTTACAGAGAATAATGATTTTGCTTTAGCCTATCTTCTTGTATTAAATAATCTTTTCCTCTGTATAGTGTATGTAGTCATCAGGGAACAGAGCTTATTAGAACTTAAATGATAGACGATACATTTGCCTGCATCCTCTCAAATTTTGAACTCCTGCACATCAGCTCCAAAGCTGCAAACTCAGCCACAGTATTAAGGATCTTGGAGCCCTAAGGCAGTGATCCAGTGTTAATGGAAATTCCTTCATATTCTTTAGGTTATTTCAAAATTTCTGACAAATTAAATGGTATTAAAAAGACTTTTAGCGGGTTTAGCTCAGTTTCATTAATCCTTTGTTGGATCATAAATATTTAAAGATGATTATTTAAAAGGAGAAGGGAGATAAAGGAGGATATTTACCTGTGAGCTAATTCAAATAAAAATATTAATGCATCTCTGCATAGATTTTTTCTTTTCTTTTAAAATTTCAGTTATCAACTGAGGACTTCCAAAAATAAGTTTATTTTGAAAACGTGGAGGAAGACACATATATAAAACTGAAAGTCTTAATGTATTTTCAGTTCTTTACAAAAATTTTTATATTCTTCAGTCAGATGGATTTTATTGCTTATAAATGTTTGTACAGAAAGTTCATGTATGGTGATCTTTCCCACGAAGTGGTATTGGATTACAAAACTGTTGCTAGTTGTCATCCATATTCTTTTTATTCAAACACTTTGAGTTTATCGTTTTTTGCAATTCTGATAAGAAATCTTTCCCTGCTGCCATCATCGTATGATTGATGTGCCTTAATTTGTTATGGAAAAGTCCAAGGGCTTTGACAGCATGATAATGCAGACCTAGTCTTTTCTGGAAGTGATGGGATGATAAACTGTGTAAAACACCCTGAGCTGTGGGCCAGGAGGAAATCAGCTGGCTCCTCCACCTTCGGTAGCGGTGCTAGACAGCCCCTTTGTGTGCAAACAGAGCTGCTGGCCCATGAGATTCCTCTGGGTACTTGAGTGTATCTGCTGGATGTGTGTATCTTTACCAGGAAAGACTGGGATAACAAGTTTGGAGCTCAGCACTGCTTTTGATCCTGAAGTGTTTAGTTGAATGGCTCTCTGCATTGCAAAGGTAGAAGCCTCTACGTGTTTTTTTCATGCCAGTAGGTAAAGTAACTCCCACATTTCTCAAAGTTAAACCAACCCAGTAGATGGCTAATGTACTGATCTCAGTGGGGTGCATGAACCTTTATAAATACTTTTAAGGGAGTTTTCTATTTGTGTTGGGAGGTTACTCATGCTACTCAAAGTTTGTCCATCTTTTGCCAGAGATGAGAAGCAACAAGGCTCTACCAGCAAAAAAAAAAAAAAAAAAAAAAAGAAGATTCCTAGTAAGTGCCAACATTAAATCAACTTCCTATTCTTCCTGTTGGCAGTGTGCAGTCAGGCATAAGGCAGAACCATATGTGCTTCTCTTAAGTGCTGATTTGCTAGAGCGTTGTTAGCCAGATTTAAGTGTTCTCCTTTAACTGCTAATAAGTGTGTTCTGGGACACAGAGTTATGGTCCAGAAAATCACCAACCTTTTTTGTAATATTTGAAAATGCGGTTTGGTACTAGAACAAAAAAAAAAAAAAAAAAAAAAAAAAAGAATGATTTTGATTATTTAGGTATATTCTGTTTATATATGTGCTAACATGCATGAAACTATATGAATATAATGCATAAATTTAACTACAGTATATAAGAGTGGGCAACTGGACATGTATTTTGTGTACAATAGAAATTGGAGGTCATGCAGAATAGAAGTACCAAATCAAATGCTTCTCAATGATGGTAGCTTTGATAAGATCCCAACCAGCCATTGAGTTGCACAGTCTTTTTCCTAGGTCCACAGTCCCCTGAGCACAAGCAGTACTCCAAATGCATCTGAACTCTGGCAAAATTCGGAGTCCAGATGCAGGTCCCAAACCTTCAGGACTCTCTTTATAACCTAGCTATATAGGTACTTAACAGTATGTTAAAAATATTTTTGGTCTACTACATTTTCACTGTTATTTTATCCAATACCTGCTTTGAATTATCTAAGAGAGTAATACATGGAAGAAGTGCTTTTAGCCTTCACTATTCTCCTACAGGAACAGGTCAGCCTTTCCTTTTGCTTTACCAGCCTCAGTCTTAGCCTGTGAGAGGTGGCCTTAGCCTCGTAAACAGCCAGTGAAGATTAACCTTGAGTGACGAAATATCAGAAGTCTAGCTCAGAGAAGAAATCTGTTTTCTAATTTTTTACAAACCCTATTGTGGGAAGAAATATTTCTCAACCTCAAGAAAAAACAAGCACAGGACATAGACTGGAAGAAGGGATCAAATCAACACAAGTATAGGAGCAGCAATAGCCAAATACGTGGAAGGGAGATGGAGAGCAACACTAACACAAAATCAAGGTCGTCTTCTCCAGTCTTGCTTTCTTTTAAAAAACAGGTAAGACATTTGGAGTACAGAACTATGAATTTCTTCTCAAAACTGAAGTACAGTCTGTTCTGCACATCTGTGAATGCAGATGGTCACTGTTCTTCATAAACATAAGAATTAACACACTTGCTTTGACTGAGGTAGAAATCATGTATGAGGCTTGTGCAGTTCAGCTGTCCAGGCTACACATGTAGCAAAATAGCAGCACAATGACTTTTTTCACAACAAGAATCTACATGCATTTACTATAGTAAAAACAAAATTTATTTTATAAAATATAGCAAAATGGGTGCTAAATCTGTAATTGGTTTGTTGTTAGTAGGAAATGACACCTCTCCCCCCACATTTTATTGCAAAGTTTTTACGTCACTTCTTTGTGATTTGGCTTTATGTAATATGTGTTAGTACATAATTTATAAATGAAGTTGAAAATGTAATTTATATTTTTATTACATTTATTGCTTTTTTGGGCTTATTTTCATACTCTGTTCTTCATCCTTAAAATAACAAAGGAGAAATGCCTGTCAGATGGGGAAAACCACAAGACACCATACTACTGGTACATGCAGTTATCTGGGAGAAAGCGGCATGGAAAGATAGTACCTGATAACTAATAATAAAATGAACAGAAATACAATTAAAAGAAGTCTATGAGAATATAGTCTTGAGCTAAATGACAAATGAAAGACTATTAATACCTAAGTAGTATTTATAACTTAAGTTATATACTTTATTTATTGATCTGGTCTCTTTTGCCAAAGTATGAAAGTTAAAGAACTGCAGTATGGGGTTTTTTTATGTGTATTTAGAAGGAAGGTGAGCCCAATTTCTTTAGCAACAGAAGAAAATTGTAATAACGTGCTCTTTTTCTGTTTACAGAGTTCTGTACCATGTGATCTGCCGCCTCTTTCAGCTTCAAGAAATGCAATAGTCAGTAGTAGAATAAATCTGTGTATTTTGTTCCTTACCGAGTGTAGGGGGAAATTCCAAAAATGAATAATTATGCTATCATAGCATTGCCATTAAAATTACATTTTTTTTTCAGACAGCTTTCTTTTTGCTGCTGATATATTACTTCCTTAGAATATGTTTACAGAAAATTAAAAAAAAAAAAAAGCTTGTATTGAATGTTCTTTAGCAGTGTCATCCTAATATAGAACCTTATTCCCTTTTTTTACAGTGACTGTAGTTAGTTTTTGTTGTATGCTGTTTCTTTTTTATTGCTGTGAATTGAAAATAGCACCAGTGAAGTCAAAAATGCTATGCTGGTGTAAAGCTGATGCAACTAAAATGCAAATTAGGATCTGTCAGTGCTTCAGGAAGATTTTTCTCTTCAAATAATCCACCTCCTTACACCCTGTGATTTTTCAGTACGTATTGGCAATATTTTTCTGTCGTTGTTTCTAAGTCTAAAGGTAGTTTTTGTTATAATTCAGATTCATGATTGCATCAGTGCTATCTCCAGAAGAAGCTATACTTTCAACTTGTCAGGCAGTGTATGATTAAACCTATGGATAAATACTTATTTTGGCATGAATGGTTTTGGCAAATCTATCACTTAACCTGCCTCCTTTGAAATTCTTATACCATTTTAGAGCCCTGTGAAGATATTGCTCTGTCAATAATGGGAACACAGCTCTCTATGTAGATAAGGAGTGAAATATACCTTTACTGCCCATATAACCACAGATTCACCTTTATTTACCTTTCAGAAGAAATCGTTTGCTCTGTAAAATGCTGGTCTAATTACTTTTATGTGAATACAGTCCAAAATTCCTCTAAAACAATACTGTGCCAGTACAAGTTTTTAGTATTTTAATTTGAATTGCTAAAATTGATATTTAAAATGGGACTGTGTTGTGATTCTACTGTAGTGCTAGAGTGGGGGGAAAAAGCAACCAAAAAAATTCACTATCAGAAATTAAAAACTAAGTAGCAGATACAGATACTATTCAGGGTGTAACTGAAGGCTTTTTTTGGGGGGGGGGGTGGGCGGGACAGGGGAAATTAAATTGTAAATGCTGGCGGAGAGGCAGGCACATAATTGGGCATATGTGTGGGTATGTTTGTCTAAAATTGAACTGTTGCTTGCTAGCTGCAGCCAGTCCGGGCTGGTTGTAAACTGTGTGGAGGCACAGACTAAACAAAAGTGTCGTGCCCTGAATTCTGTAACAGCTAGAGGGATGGGAGACAGAATCACAAAACAAAACTCCTCTGATCACAGAGGAGGATGAAGAACCTGGCTGGAGGAAAGATCCTGGAAGTAGAGGAAAGATCCTGGAAGTAGAGGAAGGTCCTGGAGGTCAGAAGGATGTGGGGAGACAGGTGCTTAAGTAACACGCAGGACCCATAGCTTTGAGCAGCTGCATGGCACAAAGCAATGGGACTTTCTGCCCAACCTTCTTGAACCTTCCCCCTGGGAAGGCACTTTGAGATCAAGGGAACCTGGTTCACGAAGCAGGTGTGAATGTGTGAAATAAATAGGGTAAAAGCTCTAACCTCACTGGTTTTTAAGTAAAGCCCAGTACCTAGATTCTTTAACTATTTAGCATTTGATTCTGAATGATCACTGAGACGTATAAGAGAAACAGACACTGAAGACTGGAAAAGCAGTCTGGAGGGTTGTAGCAAAGTTCCTTGCCGCAGAGTCAGAATTATGGCATTTGTCACAATTTTAGGATCAATGTTGGACTAAAGGGGTAAAAGCACAGTGTCATTTTCTCTTAATTATTCTCAGATATCCACGATACTGCGTTTTCCTCTATTTTCAGTAATGTTAACCGTAGTATAGAGATCACTTGGGGAAGACAACCCCATAAATAAGGAAAAAACCCCTATAAACTCCTCCTGCAAATGGAAGCTAGCCCTGGCAATTAGTGTATATGCACTTTGAAATCCAAACCCCTTTGGCCATATAGATTTTTATATACACCTTTCCAATGATATATCAGGTAGGTGCAAATACAAGAACAAATAACGATTTAAGGAAAAGAAATACATAGGCTGTGGTCAGCTTTATTTGACCTGCTATGAGGTATGAATGAAAAGTATCAGCCTTATTTCTTCCATTTGGCAAAACATGAGGGTAAAACATGTAAAATGTTTTTTATTATGAAGTATGGAACTTATTTTTTTAGACAATTTTTCAGCTGCTTTTCCCACCTCTCTTTCATATTGACTAATAAGCTTGTACCTACTCTGAGCTTCAGAAAGCTTTAACACAGAGGTTAAACAGTTTTACTGTGCGCTTTGCATGTCTGAATTTTGCATTGAACTCAGATGAGATCTTTGGGTTAAAGAGGTAAATTTTTTCAAGCCTTAAAATAATGAAAACAAAGAAATGCAAATTTGTAGAAAATGCCACATTATAGCACAGCTGCTAGAGAGCAGTACACAGTAAAATTATTTGGTACTACGTGTACTCAACCCCTTTTGTGAAAAGGATATATAAGACAATATATCCACTTTAGCAATGGTATGGCCCCATAAAGGTCTGGTACAGGGGAATAGTTGGTCTTGAGGATGTTACATCCACATTAAATAGGCTGGACAGAAGGTTATTCTGTAGCCATCTGTGGCTGAGTCCTGTCAACTGAGAGGATTGCTTTACAAGGTTTGGCTCTTGCATGCTGCTTTTTTTCTTCAATTTCATCCCCAAAGAATTACCTTTGTGTTCTTCAAGACCACTCCACTAGGAAAACTAAAACATTGTAATGATCTGGAGTGTCTTTTTAAAAACAACAAAAAATGACAACCCATCATCTGTTACTGTTGTACTGTAAAGATCTGGATTCTGTCCGTTACGTCCTTGTGCCATTTTCATTTTTCCAGAAGTCACTGAATAGTGTGGTGGGAGTTCTAGCTGTAGCAGTACACCTGCTTTTGGAAGGACGGTGCGTGTTTCATTGTATGGTTCAATATGTCATCTCACTAATGGAGCCAGAAGTGGTTTTGCCACACTGTCAGTGTTCCACTCTGGGAGAACAGTCTCTGGGAGAGCAGAGGAGTCTTCTGAGATAAAATGAAGCCTTGGAAACCTTTAGGCAGCCTGCCATGATTTGTGGGAACATGTCTGGTATTTATGTGTTGGCTAGGAGTGGGCTTTTCTCCTTCCCTTGTTTCTGCTCGGCACAAACATAAGATTGTTTCAGTGAGGATAAATTACTCAGGTATTGTTTCTGGGACACTGTAATAGGGATGGTGTTGAAGATGATTGCAGGAGAACCTGGTGATTTTAACACCATTACCACATGTTTGGAGGAGCCTGACATTTAGCTAAAATAAAAATTTAGGAACATCACAAAGTAGCAGTTAGTATTGATTTTTGTGTGTAAGGAGTCTTTGTTGTGTAGGTTGCTTGATTTTCCTGGTTTATAAATGATAGTCTCACAGGATTTCATGTTTGGTTGCTTACTCCTTTGCTTCCACCTTCACTGCCTCTAGATAATCCTTGCTAATTAATGGTCTCCACTCAAAGTCCTTTTTAGATCTCACAGAAAATATTGAATGTGTTTGAAGGAGGGCGTCTTAAACTTTTAATTTAATTTTCAAAGTGTTACTTGATAGAATTCAGACCATGAGGGGGATAACAGTGTTGCCTTTGGCTTTTAATAGCTCTATTTTTATTGGTGAAAATGTGATGGTTTGTAGTGCTGGTCTAGCTGTTTTTGACTTGTGAGATAGCAGTATCAGTAGTGAATAATACTTGTAGGCACCTCCTAAGATAATGTCATCTTTAAAAGACGTTAATGTAATCGTAAGATTGGGTAAAGTTAATAGTAATATGTACTGGAGACATTCTGTCACCTGTTACAATAACGATTCTCTTCGATGCCACATTGTAATTATACAAATGAATAGGTGATGTCTATCTGGGTTGAGTTTTTAATTGATTGGATGTCACAGGTTGTTAATCAAGCTAGAGAGAGTATTAAAAGCCCTGTGTGGGAGTATTTCTCATATTATTCGTGTTTTTTTTGTTTTACTGACATTTTTTGTTATTAATTTATCTAAAGACTAAAGGATAAAAAGCCAGACTAGGAGAAGCAGAATCTTCTCACTTTCAGTATTTCCCAAAAAATCAAGTAAAAACAAAAGGAAGAAAACTGAGACTGAAAGTCTGTGTTAGAAATAAACATATATATGAAATGTTATTTACTTAATTTTCCAAACAAATCTGTTACAAAGAGCAGTGGAGAAGAATAACTTATGTTTTTTCATTTGGAGGAACATATTCGTGCAGCTTAAAATGCAGTTTCAGGCTGGCTAAAGGTATTTAGAAGTCTGGTTGAAAAAAAATCAATTAGTTTGTAAGTCCATCCTAATGCAAAATATTTATGTAAATAATGAAGTTAACTAGATCAAGTCCATAGCAATTAAAGCACAATCCTTAAGTTAAATGCCTTCATAAATTGGGATATCAAGCATCTATCTTGACTTCAGTGATATAATAAGTATTTTGTTGAAGGCATGAGAGATGGTTCCTGTACCCTAGTGTTCTGGGTATTTTGCTGGAAAGTGGAACACCAGTATTGAGTTGTCTGTTTGGAAGTACATTTGGTGATTTATGCAAGTTGAACAACTCCAAAGGGAAGGGCTCCTCAGAAATAATTAATAGTGAGGCATTTGATACTGAAATGGGGAGGGGAGGAAATCTCTTTGTAAGGCTGTCTTCCCTATGCTTTTTCCTCAGTTACACAAGGAAATGTTGTTCTACAGTCAGGAATGATTTGCAACTCCTCTTACCTCAGAGAGCATCTCCCTACGTCAGATGCTAAGACCAGTCCTTCAGAAAGCCTGTTAGTGGTTTCTCTCTAGTACCAGAATTCTCCTTTTGTAACAGCCTTCATGGTCATTTTGTCCATTTCTCTCCCAACATGCTAATTTGTAAACTTATTCCCAAGGTACAGATATGTTTCTGTTCCCTGAATGTTTCAACCGTTATTAATTTATCACCAGTACATTGTAGGTGCTGCTACCTCTTTTAAGGACGGGGATGGCATTTGCATTTTCCATTTGTCCTTTTCCTTTACCATCTATTCCCCCAGAAAAGCCTTTGACCCGTTCTGTGGGTGGATGCTGTGGTCCAAACTAGCGCTGGGTTTTAAGTGCTCTGGGGCCTTCTGTGAAGGACAGGAAATGTGAACACCCGCTGATGGGGGAGTTGAAGTCACACTAAACGCCATCTTCTTGCTAGGAGCGCATCTCGTGATCTGCTATAGCTGAAATGTTAATGTCTAAGTGGATTTTTATTAGAAATAGGTCTCCCAGATTCTAATTCAGATGTCAGAGGTTGACGGCAATATCAATAAAAAGCTAGCACCGTGGCCTTTATTCCCTGCTGCGGTGCTGACATGTGACAAAAATAAGCATGATAATTTTATAGCTTCTTTTTTTCTGCCCAAAACATAGCTGCATTAATCTGAAAGACAGCTGATTTTTCAAGGTCAAAAGTGCCTAGCTACAAATTGATGAGCTATTATGCATGTCTGTGGTTTCTTTGATGGTTCTATGTTAATAATATGCGTGCAGAACAGGCCATAAAAATTCCATTTAAGGGTATTAAAACATACTGGGACATTTAATCAGGTTAGAATTCCTGTCAGCTGGCTGTAGGCATGGTGTTGTTTAATCTGTCATTAACAAAGTGTGCAGAATATAAAGACAAATGGAGATTACATCAGTTCAGATTTCACTGTAATGACCTTTTTGTGTTGGGCATTTGTCTAATGGTTTAGTGGAAGCATATTGCACAACTCTGGGCACACTACTGGCTAGCAGAGTAGTTTGCTGTTCCTACTGCAAATAAATCTCTATATAAAGACAAAAGAACAGAAAATATTTCCAGCGTCACTAACGAAGTTTTTGTAATAGGAATATATTCATTTTGCATCAAAATGTATTAAAATGTAGATTCCTTCATCAACATCCACGATTTATTCTTTAAGGAATAACTTTGCTAGGGGTGTAATGCACATGGCTATTCTTAAGCAACCTTACCATTAAAATCAATCTACATTAGAAAATATTGCAGTTTAAAATAGGAATTTTGAGGTAGTGAGGATTTTACTGGGTAATAAAGAAGGTGATATTTCTACCAAGATTAGACCCTGTGTAAAGTCTGTAAGATAATGTTGTGCGTAAAGTCCCATTACACAAACTCCAAGTTAAATTGTCCCTTTTTAAATTGAATTTGAAGTAGCTGCAAAAGTAAATGAGTCTGGGAATGAAAATAAAGCTAGACATTGGAATTACACTTTTTATGTACATTGTCTTTTTACACGTAGGAAATGCATTTGTTAAGAACAAAGATTTTCTTAATACAATGAATTCAAATTTTGAACAGCTTAGCAGATGTTTTTTTGGCAAGTGTTTTAGAATAGGCAAAAGAAAGTTTGGTTTCATACTGGAAAATCTGGATAAAGTGATTGCCTCCATTTTTTTAAGTAATACCTGGGTAAAATCTGCCATTTTTGTCACTGTGATGGTCTTACTACTTACATGGATTCACTTTCAATGCAAAATATTCAGCTTAATAAAATATGTTTTAATGGATGTTTAATAAATTTCAGTTGTGTTAAGAATTTATGATACTTTATATTTTGTGCTTTTCTGTTATATATGTTTAAAATCTCCTCAGATGTGCAATTTCTTATGTTTTCATTACTTTTTATAATGAAAAGTCAGATCCTTTCATTTCTTCTGCTTGCCATTCTGGTAATGTGCAGTAGAAACATCTTGTAAGTTGAACACTAGTTCATAATTTACCCTTTAATATTTTTGCTGTTGTTGTTATTTTTGCTCTCTCCAAAAAGGAAGAGAAGTAGCCTGGACAGTTTGCTTACTTAACGTTAAGCTCAATGTCACTTTGCCTTGGAAACTTTGCCCATGTGCGCAGTTCTTGGGGTTTGTTCTCCCTTTTGACAGAGGCTGGCTGGCCAGAGGGTGAACAATGCTCCTGCCTGCCAAGATGTGGACAGCTTCTACCCCAACCCCCTGCACTTCTCTTCTGAAACCGCAGCCAGCTTGGCTCCTGGTGAAGAATTTGAGAGAGGCAATTCTCCAATGCTGGCTTTTTGATGATGAAAATCTATTAAGTGAGCTGTTCCTCTGGCTGAGACAGGGTGAGAGAGGAGATCCTGAGGGCTGGCTTACGTAAATGGAAAGCCTTCAGTGCTTTCAAGGTGAAACACATCTATTTGCTACTTTCCTGAATAGTTAAATAATTGCACTAGTGCTAAGGAAGCAGAAAGAAGAGCAAAGATCTGAGGCTTTCAGTTTGAGTCCTGTTCATCACAATTTTTTCTTGCATTAGCTAGCGGGCAGAATTGTTCTTCAAAATTTTGAGAAGAATAATAAGGTGTTAAGCAGGATAAAGGGAGTGAAGTTCAGTGAATAAGTGGCACATTACATCGTGGGACCCTTGCAAGGATAGCTGTAGCCATTTTTTAGCTATTTCCTATAAGATGTGCATAATACTCCCAGTAAAGGGCATCTTAGGAAAACATATGAAAAATGGAAGGATGTATAGCTTTTATTTCAGTATATTTACTATGACATATCCCTATATTCTTTCTTAGTATATAGCACAAGAGAGAAAAAGGAGATTCAGATTATAAAAGGCTTTTTATTAAAGTGATACAGCTCCAAATAGTTGACTTTTTCATGAATATAATAAAAGCTAAAGCGATTTGGCAAGTAAAATCCTGGCGAAGCAAGCACTTAAGGAAAACTGTTTTACTTCTGAGTACTGAATGTACTAATTGCATGATCTGATGCCTTACAGAGGAAGAAGAGTCTTGAGAGATTCCTTGCTAAATAGCAGGAGGTGTTTTGGTCTCCTGAAGGACTATTTCTCTGCATATTTTAGTTTTTTTTTCTGTAGGTCCTAAGCAGGAATTTTACTACTGCTTATTTATAGGATGACAAAGGAGGCTTTCCCTCCTACACTGCTTCCTTTGAAAAAATTGCAAAGTTTTTTCTGAATTCAGTTTACCTATCCTCAAAATCTGGATAGAGATATATAGATTTACACACACACACACTCTCATGGTATATGTGGGTGACAGTTCTACCTATTTACAAGTATGGCTATTGCAGGCAAAGAGAATATAGCTAGAAGAATGTCTATCTAATAAAAATGAAATTATTGCAACATTCTAGTAACATCTTGCATAGGTGGCAGCATGCCAATTTAGTACTAATGAATGCATTTGATAATTTTTAAATTTACAACTGCGGTTAGAAAAACATATTTCTCATCTACACTTAAAAAAATAAAAGAAAATCATTGTGGATAACTCAAAATGCTCCAAAAGAACCACACTATCTGGTGATGGCTGAAAAAAGGTGGGGAAGCTAGTGAAAAGTCTGCTTCTCAGAGAAAAAGACAGCTGTCATTTAATGTGATGTTCTCAGTCTTTTGTAGGAACAATTATAACATGCAAATTTTTATTCACTTACACAGCCTGTGCCTTCACTTCTACTGATACAAACATATGCATTTTAATAGTATTCTATGGTTTCTATAAATCCAGTAACTTGTGACTACTTTGGTTGTGTAACTCTGGAGTCCAAAATGTATTCAGTTTTTTCATTATCTTTTTATTTTTTATTACTTAGAAAAATATTTTAAGCTGCTTGTACTTAGGCTTAACATTTTGTCTTTGAGTAAAGTACCTGAAGAGCTAAATTCAGTTTCAGGTTATTTGCTGACAATTTTTATTCCCTAAGCATGCTTGTATGGCACAATGCAGGGTCCTATCCTCTCCTCCCCCTCCCCGTGTATGCAATTTTTAATATATTGCTATTTGCGTTGTTTAGTAACTATGTCATAAAATATACAGACTGCGCAGTGCAGCCTGAGCAAACGTTGCTGTGCTCTTTTATATTCTGAACCTTTGGAATTTAAATGCTAATTAAACTGCCATGTGATTTCCACACAATGCAAATCCAGGGGCTACACATCTCTGTTTATAGCACAGCCATCCTCTGGACTGTGTGGTGCACAGGGGTTAGAGTCTCCTCTGTCTGGGAGGTGAAATGAAGATAGTTTTTTAGCCCCTGTAATGTTTGCTACTCAACAGTAACATCCTGATGCAGGAAAGCTGGCAGGGAAAAGGATTGGGGGAGGAAAAGCATCTCTAGGTAGAGGCAGGAATTTTACCTCCAAAATGTGGGTGCTCTCAGTTTTGCTCTGTGGGACTACTTGGAAGGAAGGACCAGTCTCAGATGGCCTGGGGATTTTGCAACACATTCAAATGTGCACCCTGAATCGTACTTCCTTGTGAGGTCAAAGTTTCAGATATGGGAACCCGAGCCTTTCTTTGTGAGGAGAGAGGTGGGATATCTGCCAGCAATGGGCTGTCTATGTAAGTGGTCTGAAAGGAGAATATAAACCCACCAGGTTCCTATGCAACAGAGATATCTATTTTTAGAGATTAATGACTAGATGTTTCTGAGATACAGAAGTCCTAATAAAAATCTACAGCCTCCTATACAGCAACTTGCCTTCAAAAAATTAGACGTACATTGATTCCTATGATATTTCATATTTTCAAATTCATGACTTGCCAAGTATTAGAAAAACATACTGTACTCTGGATTCTTACAAGTCATTGCAATCTGGTACTTGAAGCCATTGTATAAGCCAAATAACATCTGTTACTCAGAAAGATATTACAACAGTGTATGATCCTAAGTATTTATGAGATGGAAGCTGCCTGTAGAAAACGAGCTAATATGGCAAAGCCAGTCAGCTCCAACTCAAACCTTGCATCGTTTCACTTTACCATTTGCATTTTTTCACTTTACCTCATCTTTGTCTGTTATCCTTATCTTTCACCTAAATATAACCAGTTTCTGTCAAAAATATGCTTCAGGTAAGCCCCCCCAAAATGGCATCCTCCCAGCTGCCTTCAGAAGGCTGTTCCAACCCTGAGGGCTTGCCCAGTGTTCTGAGAAGATGCCCCTGATCTTGCAGAGGTTGGAAACCTGCTGAAATTGGGATTTTCCATCAAGTGCAGTGTGAACAGTATTTGGGTTCTTCAGCTGAGGTGCTAATTCATAATATGTAATTTCTTTTTTCCCCCTGCTGTTGAGATTTATGGGTCTAGCATTGAAAACCAATGTGAATGTCCTGGAATAGATTTAAAAAAAAAAAAAAAAAAAAAACCAAACCAAAAAGACATAATTTATTTGAAATAACAATTATTTTGGTGTCTTACAGAATATTAAATTAAAGGATTAATGTTCTGTAGGCACAATTATTATAAAATGTATTTCAAGGTAGACAAAATACTATGCAATGTAACTGGAAGAAAGGGAAGGGAAAGAATATAGGGCAAAGAACATATTCATAGAATTTAGCTTTCTCTTGCAAATTTTAGTGAACTCATCCTGTTTTCAATTATTCGTTGTTTTGACTGTTTTCTAAAGATACATTTCAGCCAGTACATTTTTTCAGGTTCCTTACTAGAGGAATTGCTTCAGATATTCAGTATTCATAGTTTCACATGTTGAACTGTTTTTAATGTGCATGGAGATGATAAACTTCTCTGAAATGTATATTAAAATCCTTTAGCAAATATTTTTGTATGCAAAGTCATTTGTTTGGGTACACTTACAATGTAAATGACTTCAAAATGCAGGGGAATGCAGTCAAAACTGTATTTGTTAAAGGACATTGAACAAAATGCAGAAAATAATATTTTTGCTGTATTTATGCATTTTAAAGTAAAGCCTAGAACACTGTTATCTGGTATGTCCATAATCTGAAACTTGTTTAAAATGTTGATTTCCAGACAGAGTAGTCACAAAGTAATTTTGAAGATGTTTCCTTACATTGAAATTTCCTCACCACCGGTGCAGGAATTAAAACTGGATGATGAAATAAGCCATTGGCTCACTTATATTCTACTAACTTTGAAATATCTTGGAAATACAGCCTAGAGTTTTATCCATCAAAACTAACAAAGGTGTCATTCAGAGTGTGTGGTTGAACATCTCTATGTGTGTGCATGTAGCCTTATGTAAGTGCGTATGTAGTTATAACCTTGCATGTATTTTTGCTGTTTCATTCAATTGAGTTATAACTGCACACAGTGTCATAAAATTCTATTGTTTCTACTATTTGTAAAGAACTATAATTTCACTTAGGACATTTCCAGTTTCTTATAATTGTCTGACTTCTGAATCATTGGTAGTTTAGTGAAATCAATTTTTCCAGGATTTGTGAGTATTCGAGAATTTAGCGGACATCCCTATCTAAGAAAAATCCAGGAGGGTGTTAGATGCAATCTGTTCTAATGATTGTCGTCTAAAATGCGCAGTCCCTGGTGTCGGAAGCCCCTGAGGTGGTAATGACTGGAACCTGGAAAAGTGTCATATGGAATTAGTATTGTATGCTTGCACAGTTCTTGCACGCTTTCCCAGGCTTTTGTTGCTGGCAGCTGTCAGAAACAAGGAACGTGGCTGGATGAACTTTTGGCGTGGCTCAGTACAGCCATTTTATGTTAGTTTTGTTTTACGTTTAAGTAATTACTGTCACTGGATTTCATGTCACTTATTAATTGCCCTATTGCTCTCTATAATTTGTCATTAATACCTCTTTGCTCCACAAGAATATTGTTGAAGGGGTAGCAGCTCATTAAATGTGAAGTACTTTGTAGCTGTATTTAGTTACGCTGCGACTTGTTTTTTCAAACATTTGATATCCAGAGTGCTTGAGAAGTAATCCACTGGTGAGTAATATGTGTGTTAGCTGGCGTCTGAAATCTACAGTGAGCCCCAGTGGGGGGGTGGCGTTCCCTGCTGCAGTGTCATAAAAAACTCTATCAAAGGACACAGGACACATGATATTAGGAAAATGACTGGGAGACGATAGCTAGCGGTCAAGGATTATTATAAATGCTGTATAAGCAACATCATTTTCTTAGGAAATGACAGCAATGTTAAGGATGGGGTATGTTGTACAGCAATTGTCTTCTGCTTAGTTATCTATTTACCTGCTTAAAGCTATGAAAACCTAATTGATATCCTTTTCTTTCTAATATTACAATATAAATAGCATATAGAATTTTTACAAAGATAATACATATTGGTGTGTATAACTTGTATGACACATTGTGGAAGTAGTATGTTCTTTCCTAATTGTGTCTGCGTGAAATCAATGGAGATTTTAATTCTGCCTCACCTTCTGTGAATTAATACACTCTAATATTATTTCTGGAGATGGACAGAAATAGAAAGATAAATATGCATTGCTGTAAAGACAGTGTGAATTTTTTATATATAATGAATATATTTTTACAGTAATGTAGTAGGGTCTTTAGAGCAATATGTATTAATTCTAATCAGTTTTCATTAGAGCTCTGGAGAACCTAATAGCAGCTCACTGAGTTTTTGATAATCTTAAATTTTGAAACATTGCTTTGAATGGCAATTTAAAAGATCAACAGATAACTCTGAACTCCTTATAATCACCTACTAAAGACATTTCCCATGTTCTTCGCTTATCCTTCTAGTCTGCTGGAAGAGTTAAGGAAGTTTGCAGGAAACAGTAAGTGGTCAGTATGAAAACTCTTAGACCGTGATCGTCTGTTAAAAAGCAAATAAAAGAGTAGCACATGTCACCAAGGATAAAATAAGCAGATGATGCTCAAAGATTAGGGTGAATTAAGCATATGATAAGCTTTTATTGTTAGTATGGTCAGTGGCTCCATGGTCAAAATATTTTTTCCAGCCATGAACTCTTATTGTTTCCTTAAGGAAGCCAGGCAAAAATTGACTTTCAGTTCCAGGATTTTGTTTTAAAGTACATGAATTTTATGGAAGATGTAGAATTGCAACTTTAAGAAATATAACTGTCTCAATATTATCCTGAAAAGGTGTAGAAGCTGAAATTCTATTAAAAAGCACTTTTCTTCAGATTTACATGATTTGGCTAGCTCCAAGGGCAGTGTCAAACTAGTTGTAAGAAAGATAACTGCTGTAAGTATGAATCTGTGGAGTTCTCAGAAAATTCTTTTTCCCCACTGAAATTTGCAATGACTTCTTAGAAAGCTGATACGTGGTTGAATGGAAAACATATTCATCATGTTCAGTTGTAATTATGAGAGATTGTTACTCTGTGTGTAATAGCACTAAGCAGGAAGTAATATATTGGACCTGTATTTATAGTCAAAAAAACATATCCTGAATCAGAATGATGTCTCAAAGTCTTGCAAACCTTTACAAGGAAAATACAAAATTTGCTTTTGTCAGTTAGCCATTTTTTTAAAAAAAGCACTCTAAGTAAAACTTCAGTTTGCAGTTATGACAATAGGATGCTTGAAAGCATCTGCACAAAATTGTGTCAGGGAACATGTTGAATTCTATCTCACACAAATTTTTAGGTTTTGACAAAGTGTCTTTACCTGTTGAAATAAATGTTTTATCTAAAAATTCCCAGATATCTAGAAATAAAGCTATCAGCCCTCTAAGAGTGACATATTTGAAAGCCTTTTTATCATATTACTTAGAGCTCACAGAAGGAATAGGCAAATGTTTTGGTAAAGGGAGGGATGCCATCAGAATTAATATCTTCCACGTAAGAGTAGTGTAGAATTTGCCTATTTTACTAGTCTATTGCAAATTTTCCCCCTTTCACTTGAGGTGTGGGTTTTGGGGGTCAAATAAGCATTGTCAAAATATGCATTGATTTGACTTACTGTTTGAAATATTGTCTGAGTATAGGTAGTTCTACTAAATACAGCACTGGATTAAGCAGAGTCTTTATAGAAAACATGCTGATTGAGCTTGGGTTTTAGTGCCTTGCAGGAATCCATACTCTACATTCTGCAATTGTATAACCAATGAGTTTTCTACTATAATGATGGATCTTGTAATATTAGAGATAAAATTATTTTTTCTGTTGTGGCTTAGGTATGTTAAATAATTTGTTAACAAATTCTGGAAATGTTTTTTCATCCAAGCTTGTTTATTAGTACAAATAGAGTTAAAGTTATTTGCCTATACCTTTGCAACATCCAAGACACACTTGCAAAGATTTAAGAGCAAACCAGAGTTAAACCATTGACACAGTTAAAGCAGAAAATGAAAATATAGCAGGGTAAAGGGTATGTTCTTTTTTTCTGCTACTCTCCATGTTGTTTAAAAAATTAATCTTCCCAATAGATGTAATTTAAATGATGCAGTGGATCTAATGTTTGTTTTAAAGAAAATTTTAAATCATATTATCTTCAGTTTGTCCTTCATTCTTTTCCCTTTCATTCCATTTCTTTCCATTTTCCATTTCATAGTTCTGGTTAACTTAAAAAAAAGAAAAGTTGTATTTAATTGTTGGGCACCAAAGATAAATGGCTCCAGCCAAAGGATACAAGTACATTAATTCCAGCAAGAATTACGTAAGTGGAGAAATAAATGTTTAATGTTTTTCCTGATAAATTTTTTCAAAATTCCCATGTTTTTTTCCTGAAGTAAATAAATAGGGGAGAAATTTTAAATGTCCCGGTTTTTAGTTCAGCAAATACAATGTCTTATATTTTGTAAACCTGGTTATTGTTCAGATCTTTCAGAACTTGGTTTATGTAATTTTGGAATGCTGGAATTTTTTATTTTTTAGAAGCAAGATTTTTCTTCTTATTGGCTAATATTCAGGTAAACCTGGAATATCGGATATTGACTGTCCTGTAGAATGGCATGATTTTGTTGTTTTTGCAGTTTTTACAGTTTTTACTTTCTTAATCTTTAGAAACTACATACCAAATTTTACTTTAACTATTATAGTTAATTATTGCTTTTCCCTGAGTATCGCAAAAGGAGATGCAAGAAGTTATCCTGCAAGAATTTGCAGCCTCAGGCTTGTATGTTAGTGTAAGATGAGAAAAACCTAAATTCCAAAGTCATCACAGATGCAGAGTGATCACAAACCTTAAAGTTTACAGTATATCAGCGAAAACAAATTAGAAATTGAAATATACAACAGAGTTGAAAAAATTAATAGAGCAGTATAAGTTTTATGTTGTGTAATCAACTTGTGTACAGCATTTTTTTAGATACATGATTTAATTTAAATGAGTATGTCCTATTACAGATGGTAGAATTATTCTTTCAGTGATAAAAATTATCAATTAGAAAGTATAAAGCAGGAGCTTAGGCATTATAAAATTTTATATGAAAGGTACGTATTTCTTACTGAGGTGGAATATATAACTACATCTTTAAATATCTGAATCCATATCTCATATTATTTAGTAGCCCTCACTTAGAGAGAAATAAAATAAATTATTTTTAAGTAAGCTAACAGATCTTCAGAGTTCTGTCACAACCTAGTTCTTTTGATGAGAGAAATTTAATTAGGTTCAGGTTAGTAGAGAGTCATGAGATGGCCAAAAGCGACACAACTGCGGGACAAATTTAGGCTCTGATATAGCAGAAACCTGGAACTTCAGTGTAGTTTCAGTCACTAGCTTATTTAGGACAATTTGACACATCTTCAAAGTGGGTCTGTTAATTCACAACCCAAAAATGGGGGGGGAACAATTCACCCCTCTCTATTTTGTACCCCTACAGTAACTGCCAAGCAGGACTTTCCATAATATACATATAGAGATTGGAGAATGGTTTTAAGCTGTTCATATGCTTCAGACCCCTTCTAAAACTTTGGACTGAGAATTAATTTTGTGATAGAGGAAAAGTTACATTCTATGAACTATTTGTCTATTGTACTGAAATATACTGACAGATACAATATGCTCAACTCCTCGGGCAAGAAAGATCCTGATATCTTACTGCACTGCTTGAATTTACTATCTATTTCATTTTGTGTTGTGGGAAAACCTGATGTTTATCTACATGATGCAATTGAGCATGAGGGAGAGATTACCAATATTGGCTCTTTTCGTGCAGGTTGGAGGGTGTAGTGTTGCGGGATTGACATGGCATTCACCCTGAACACGAGCATGTTAAAATAGGAAGAATAATCTTAATAACTAAGAAGCAACAATCCTCATATATTATCAGTTCCAGAATACTGTCCTCTATGAAAATGTTATTCTGAAACAAAAATCTTTATTTCATTATAGTTATGCTACTAACTTGAATAACTGTATTCCTGGAATATATATCTGATTTTGCAAAGCTTGTGTTCAGGTATGACTCTTTCCCTCATTTCTTTTTGGAGTTTTTTTTTTTTGTTTTGTTTTGTTTTTTTTTTTAATGGTCAGCTATAGAGTGTACTTGTCCAATCAAAATATTTAACTCCACCTTCTCCCAGGAAGTGGTTAACTGCTTCAGAGAACAGTTTTTTTTTTTTTTAATCTTGTGTTTTTACATTTAAATCCTGATGTCCAAGACCTCATGACCTTTGGAGTATTTAGAAAGAACAGAGGAAGAACAAAGAGATTTAGAAAACGGAGAAAAGATGAAAAACGAGGGAACACCACCACTGTACTTTCAAAATCAGACATAAATTTACATTTTAGGGTCTTAACATCATCAGACTAATAGTTTTATATTTAAACAGGCATTTAGCAGAGCAGAAATGTTTTTCCTGTCTAATATATTTCTAACCTTGAAGGACTTTCCTTTTTTTTTTTTTTTTTCCCCTCTTTCTCTTGACCTTTTTTTAGAACACACTTTTAAACTGTGAAGTGGCGAATGTCATAGAGCTTTGCTGGAGGCACATGAAGCTCATTCAGAGCACAAATGTTACTGTATAAAGTTCACAAACTTTCATTTATTTTCCACCCAGAGAACAAAGGTTAAATATTATTTTTTTTAAGGCAGTACTTGGACAGTGACAAGCTTGAAAGCCTGCTAAATGTAAGTGGCTCTTGAAAACCATGCTTTGGTTGTAAATGAATATCAAACCGCTTGAGAAATGAGAACATTATATTTCCATATAAACAAAATGTAATGATTAAATGATTAATTTTGGCCTTTTTTTGGTAAAGAAAATCTAAGATGTTGTTTGGCTGTGTCTGTGTCAGAAAGGAGGATTGGCTCAGTGTTTTCACAAGAGTGAAGTGATCCAAGCACCTGATGAAATAAGTTGTTTTCCACTTTGAACTCTATCTAGTCCAGTGTTGTGGACTAAACACTTGCTACCTGTGGAAGAACTGTAGGTACACTTCTGGAGCATAGCTGTTTTGCTTCATTTCACCCCAAAGGAACCCATGTTATGCACTCAGAGGTTGCTCAGTATGGGACCTAGTCCATGGAAGGTTGGAGGGGATGATGGCGAGACCCTCCTGGTCTCGGCTGAAACCCTCCCATGATATTCCTTCTGAGTCTTGATTTTGAAAACCTTGATTTGTATTTTGCTGTTCAAAATTTGGAGGTGTTTAGGTCTAAATTCTATTTTTATCTGAATCTCAAGAAAGAATAGGTGTTTAGATTATTGTTCTTCATTGTTCAGATTTCTGGTCAGCCAAATCCGTAATACTCTTGAATCTCTGTGTATCCATGATGGTAAACAATGGGGCCTTTCTTAGGGGTGTGTCTGTTGATGCTTTTAGATGAAAAACAATTTCCATTAATATTGGCTACGTTCTTTATACTTTTGCACACTCTTTACAATTCCTGGTGACTCTGTACACTGAGTTTCCATATCTTTTATACCCACTTCCAGTGTGTGGGAAGGGGCTCTCTCTGTGGGTAGTGCCTGCTGAAGTGACTTTGTAGATGGTCAGAAATGGCTTCCCATATGGAAGCCATAAAGCAGCATAGGGCCCTGTTTGAAACTAGTATTCACCCTTGCCAAAAGCACTGAACAACCATGTCTTTTTGTGTGTGAGACCCGGAATTTATAATTTTCATTTTATTCTCAAGCTGTTTTCATGTATGGAATACATAGCACTAAGTCCGACAGCAGGAACCACAGAGTATTTGTGTAGTGGTTTCTTTCCATCCTTGTCTTTTTAATGTTCATCCCATGCAGATCCTGATTGTGAATGTTTTCTGTTATCTATGAACTCTCATTTTGGATGTGAGTTAGCAATGTCTGAAGGTACAGTTTGTATCTCAGCTACTACAGTTGTTTTTGAGGATCAGTGTTTGGGTTACAACAGCTTTTTAGTCATTCTCCTTCACGCAAATGCCGTAGAAATAACTGTTTTCTTTTATTTCTCCTTCTGGTCAAGACTGCAAGAGACTCGGTAGTCTTGACAGCCGTGTTGCAGTTTCATCTTGGAGACTGTCAATATTCCTCCAACAGTGTCTGTTTTTTGTATATCAGGCAGGTCATTTTATTTGAACAATTGGGCTTATTTGACTCATAGATGCAGTAGTTGCTGTAATGAATTCATGAAATATGCATATAGTGGACTAGAGAAAGCTATCAAGACTCATGCATTTTGCATGGGGCTCACTCACTTTCTTCTCTTCCCACAGGTCTTTTCCCTCCTGGATAATGTGGCTTAGAGCATAAGAGTCTTAGATTTTTCAATAAATGCAGGGGAAAAGACTCTTCAGGAGCCTTGTTGTTGAAAAGCTGATTTGCATTTTTAAGTGTGAGAGTTAAGCCAGATTTATTCCAAAACTTTAAAGCCTCAGAACAATCAGAAAAAAGTCCTCCACCTGGAAATAAGGGTTGCAGAAGATGGCTGTTTCTCTGTTTGCTGAGATTTTCCAGTGCAGCTCAAACACCAGTGGGCATCATCCCAAGCCAGAGTCAGGAAGCAGGAAATTCAGCAGCACGTCCTTCGCGCTTTAAATAAAGCCCTCTGACCGGAGCCAGATCTGGTAAGAGGTGCCACGCTGTTCAGCCGGCCCTTCCTCATGCGTTGGCTGTCCTTCAGCTTCCCTTCCTAGCCTCTGGGGTTTCTCCTGTTCTTTTGTTCAACCGTGAGAAGGGAGAAACAGACCTCTCCTGGGTGCTGGTGCCCCTAGGATGGGGTCACCTTCTCCCACTGCAGTGCTTCACCCACTGATCACCGTGATCCAGATGTCAAACTTTGGAAGATTTTTGGGGATGTACAGAACAAGTACAGTTCTGTGGCATTAAAAGGAAGAATGTGGGTGCTCCACCCACTGTATTTTAGCTATATTTAGCATTTCTAGCTTTGTCTCTGGAAGAAGGAAATGTCAGGGGGACAGAGGTGAGAGTCAGTGCATTTGAAGAACAACTGAAATGAACACAAGAGCAAGCTAGGCTTGGACTTTTAAATGCTAATTTACAGGCACAATGCAATGAAATGTCACATTGTATCCAAACTCAGAAAAAGATGGATTCTTCTCTTGTGCTTCTTGCATATCTGCACCCAGAAGCTTGCAGTGAAGAGTGTTCATCCAAATGACTTTGCCTTGATATTGATAAAAATTTCACTCAAAATGATTGTCTAGAATGCACTGTGTGATGGTCACATACCACAATGATAACAGCCAGCAAAAAAGCTTAAGGTACAGTACGATCACTTGCTACTTCATCTCTTTTGCAAATGCTGGCTAATCTGATCTGTGCTTTGTAAGTGCCTCTAACTTATTCCTCCTGCTAATGTATAGGTGCTGATGGCGTGGATTTAGGTAACTTTGATCAAAGACAACCACAACATTTTTTTCCAGCAAAACCAACTACTACTTTTTCACATTTCTTTCTCATTTTCCCTTGTCTTGATGTTAGCAGGAAGAAAAGAAAAAGTTGAAATATTTTAAAGAAAATTTCTGGTGGAATTTTGTTGAGGGTCTCACTACAATGTTGTTCAAAACATTTCAGATATTCAGATTAAATGTGGACTGGGAAATGAAAGCAAGTCAAAAAAGAAGATTGAATCTGATTTCAATTTTGATGCATTACTTTATCTTGAAAAAAGACCATAACTTATACCAAATTTTAAATAAGAAAAAGAATTTTCTGCTTGCTTTATTTTTACAGTGATTGATTGCCGTTTCTGTCCTTCTTGCTGGTTAAAACTGCATTGCTATAGCAGATTTGTAATTTGAATACTACAGTATATGTATTTACACTGAGCAGCAACAGCTGACATTTCTAATCCATGTCTTTTTATCATACGAAATGTAGAGCTTCAAGCAAAACTGTGTAGTCTGTAGAGCTCTATAGCATGGGGAGAACTGTTACGTTCATACCTACACTGATTGTGGCCTGGCATTAGGAAAGGTATGTTCAACTGTAACATGTCCTCATTTTCTGGACCACGTACAAAGCTCAGAAGTTTTCAAATGCATTTGCACTCGCACTGATTGACACAACTAAGAAAGATTTATGGTAATGAAGGAGAAAAGTGAGAGACCCTGAAGCATATCTGTATGGTCTTCAGGGTAAAGATCTGATTTTAATTTCTCATACGTGGTGCAGATATGACCTCTTTGTTTATCTGGGTCTTCATCTGTAAAGCAGGGACAGCAATTCTTTCTTATAATTAAACTGCCATCAGACCTGCAAAGGGGAATTTGCTGGGTGAAATGGCGGTCAACAAGGCTGAGATGAGATTTTCATTTGCCTTTGCATGTAAGCTACAGTGCTGCCAAATGCTGCTTTGAAACCACTGTACTGGTATTGAGGAGCGCTGGACGTTGAAGGAAGTTTTTGGCTGATGCTAACTTGCTACAAACTACATAGCATTAGACTGAGGACAACTGGGTTTTTTACCATCGATAAATGGAGACCCGTATCAACTTTCTCTTGTTTGTCTTCAGAGTGGACTTTCTAACAGATACTTGCCTTTTATCTTTGTACCCTATTTTCTGGGCATTTCTGAAGTGCAGATGTTGGTGGGTTTCTGGCTCATGTTAATCTGTGGGAATTTCAAAAGCTGACTTATTAAAAGCAAAACAATCCTCTCGTGCATTATGGAGTTTTATATTTTACTCTGGCACCTTCCCAAAAGAATAGACTTCAAGGACACACCAGGCACTTTGTGTTTACAGGAATATATTTCACTTTTTCAATCAGACATTGTTTTGTTAGGTTTATGCTGCTCAGCAAATTGCTGTCTGTGAAATGCAAAATGGATTATTTGGTAATTAAAATATTTCAAGTTTATGAGAGAGTTTGAAATCAATAAAATATTCTTATTTCAGTGGAATGGAGCTACATGTCTGTTAGCACTGAATTCTGTAAGTTATGGAGGAATAGAAGTAAAACTAATAGGTGCTTTCCATCTCCTCTGGGATTGTTCTCTACTGGATGGTATGTTTACTACCAGGATTTTTTTTCTCAATCTAATTTAAATATTCTAAGATATGGGCCTTGTAATGTACCTATTACTTTTCACATGAAATTTTAAAAAGTGTATCTCTTCGGTGGAATTATTAAGTATTACAATTGTGATTTGCCACATGCCTTAGCATCTGAAATGCAAAGCAGCGTAACACCCCTTAATACTGAGACTCGAGGACAGGCCAGCATCTCTGGCCAATGGTCAGTAATTAAGGGAGCTCAATAGCAGTGTCAAGGAAAAAGAATATAAAGATTTCTTAGTGTTCCAAGATAACCTATTCTGAAAGAAAAATGAAAGAGAAATACAAAAAGTAATCCTTTTTTTATATATATTTTTGTTACCATAGTAATTCTTGTCGTACATTTTATATAAATGTCACTTGCCAGAAATATAGAAACTTCTACTTTGAAGAGAAAAATACTTTCAGGTGTATAATTTTGTCAACAGTAATGTTAGCATTTATCATGGCCAAATCTGTGCAACTGATAAATACTGTTCTGTTTCTAGTTTTTCATTTTCCCCTACTGACATTTTTAAACCAATATCCTATAAATGTCAGTATTGTTAATTTTACATCTTGGAAAGGTGAAAGGTTAAAGAGTTATATATTGGGACACAGAAACATAATAGAAATAAATCGAAGCTTAATGAGACTTTGAGTAGAGTGCCTTTAAGACTACTTGTTTAGATGCAGGTTATGTGTATGTTCTTTATTGCACTGCAGCCTTTATCCCCACAAACACCTTCCTGTTACATAATTTATTGCTTTGGATTATTTTAATAAGGAAATATGTCTGTAAACCCAGAAAAACTGGCAATCAATTGAAACAACCTTTTAAAATTATGTTTAAATCTGATGGAAAAATCATAAATAAGAGAGAAACTGATTTGAAAGTGGGGATATAAAACTCATTATGGTGTGTTAGCAGGTAAGCACTGAGAAAAATCAGTTTATTATACCTATTAAAAGAGTAGTCTAAAGGAAATAAAGGTCTACAGGGAGAGAGTTTTTGGATAACTTGCGGGAATGTTATTGATGAATAGAATTGACTACATTTGCATATCAGTCACATGTGGTGACACACACCACTATGTCAAACAAAAGTTTTCTTTCCTTGGTTAAGAATAAAACTTCTGGTATCTCTCTCATGTCTTCTTCCCCTTCCTCTAGTGTGGTTTAACCTTACCCATGGGTTAAGGCTTCATATGAAAGCAGTACAGAGGCCGAATGTGAAAGTTTCTTGAACGTGAAGTAGACAAACACCCTTAATAAAAAGATGTCAAATTACAATTTGTAATGTCATTGTCATTTTGAAAGTGCAGTTGTGATAAAAATTCTGGTTTTCTTCTTCTCCTAACTTTCATTAGAATAATTCCTGTTGGTCTTTGGTTCTAAAAATGGGGCAAAGATCAATTGATTATCAAAACATAGAAACATGAACTAGCAAAGATTTGATGATTTAATGCAGTATAGAATTAGCAATTTGAAGAATTTTTTTGAAGTACTTTGCCCTAAATAGAGTCCTACAGAGAGATTTAAACCTCCAGGTCTCCTACTAGGCGTTGTAAATACTGAAAGGCAGGGATGACTAATGAACAAAAAGAATTAACAATGCAGAATTAACATGATTGCTGGTTGGGTACAAGTATAACAGTATTTACAGAGCCTGCACAGGCGAAAGGTTGATTAAAATTTTTGTAACTGTGTCTCAAAAGAAAACCAGAGAAAGTTACTGTCAGTACCTAGATTGAGAGAGCTGCTTTGATAAATGTACAAAGTATGAATGTTCAGTCGGAGGTTTAAACCTCACTGTGAAAGGTACAACATCTGCAATAGATGTCTGCTACTGATTTTCCCTGTGTTTTGAAATATGTGCCAAGAAATGTTGCTCAAAATATATTGTGCATTTTACTCAATATCTGCAAAACCAGAACATAAAGCTCTGCAAAATGTTGTGTTTCTCTTCATAACATTGCATGAGGGTTTTTTTTACTCATTAAGTTTTTCCCTGCTTTATTTTATGGCTATGAATTGGTTTATTTAGGATGATTAAAACATACTGCTTTGATGTTTTCACAGATGTAAAGCTTTGTTAGATCAACTTCTGTTTTTAGTGCTAGTACCATAACTGAGGTTTAGAATGAAACCCTGTAGCTCTGGGAGGTTGGGAGTGGAGGATTTTTAAACTGAATAATTTTGGTGATTTAGTTTGTGGCAGCTCTGTCACATGGAGAAGGGAGTGAATCAGTGAAATAAGAAATGGGTGGATGCCATGCAGGTGTTCTGCTCTTGAGGATCTGAGGTTATACATCTACCTGTTTTCTATTTTTAAGCATAATTCCTCCAAACCACATACCTGCTTCTTTGGGAGCTCACTGCTCCTACCTGATAAAGCAGGGTCTGTCCTTCCCAATATTCTTTCCCCTGGCAGAATTCCTTCAGCCAAACTGTCTTCTGAAGCTCTCCTGTATCCTTTCAACCCTTATGTCCTCAACCTACTGCTGCTGTAACTTCAGCAGCAGCTGATGGGCATTTCCAGACACCTGGCACTCCCTTGCTTCTCTTGGCTAATGAGCCCAAGGCAGCCAAACCCAGCACAGCTAAAACCTGATGCTTCCCATCAGCTTGCCTAGTCAGCTCCCTGATTAATAATTATGAACAGTAGGTGACTGCAGCTATTTTCCCTTGTTTTTTGAATTTATATAAAAGGAATACAAATGCTTTATGGTATTATGATAGGACTACAGGCTGCAGTGATCCCACCAAGAATAATGTAAAAATTGAAATAATTTGAAATCGGTATTCTTCTGTTAAAATTTTCTAAGGGTTCCAGACCTTTCCTCCTCTTGAGGAGACCATTTTCACATGGGAGAATAATACTCATTTAATATCTAAAGTTACTAAAACATTTTCTTCCTTCTTTTGTCTTCTGAGCCCATGTATGAGAAACATGATCCAGGAAAAAAGTTAATTTATTTTAATGCTGCAAAAATGCTAGTCTAATTTCTTCTTCCTCTCTCTGTTTCAGATGTAATTCTTGCATTAGAAAACTTACCAACAAAGGATGAAGAAATGCTCCTAGTTATTAGTGTATGATGAGAAAATTTCAAACATCACAATGATCAGCATCATGTGGGAAATAATCTTCTCTCTCTCTCATGTGATTTGATAAAAAAAAGACCTTGGAAAAAAGGTTTATTGCTGACTAAATGTGGAGACTCATCTGACCTTTCTGCTTAAAATGTTATTTCAAATCAAATCTATCTATTCAAGGCCTATATTTTAGGTTATCAGTGTTCAAGAAATGCTAGAGTATGCGCTTGTTATCTTCACACAGACCTCTCTCAGCTTATCTTCATTCTCTGTCTTCAAACCATCTGCTCCTTTCTTCTGGTCATTGTTTTCCATATTAATTAGTACAGAGTGTCTGCTGACTAAATAAGGATTTAAAGACTTAATTCCTATGTGCCTAACTGTTTGGGGAAAAAAAAAAAAAGAAAATAGAAAAAAATATAATGATGCTGTTTGGAATTTGCAATCATTAGTATAAAGCTGTGAGTGCACTTCTGGGTGTTTAGGCAGCTTGAATAATTTAGGGCCTTTATATATAGCTGACTAGTCTCATTTGATTTATCTTCTTCACATGGGATTTTGTACTATTTCTGGGTACTTTATTATCACTATTGTCTCTCACATTTGTAATACGGATAGAAGCACAGAGCATGAGCAAAGATTTGAGGGAGACAGTAGCATCTGCTTACCATCAATCGATTTAGCAGTAAGTGGTATGTAAGCATATTTAGCCTTTCCCACCAAATGTGCAATTCAAGCTCAAAGAGACACCGGCACCTTACCTTTTCCTTTCACATTTCATCCTGTTATTTTTTCCAAGTTTTCCCAACATTTCCAAATTAACAGCATTGATGATGACTGAAGGTATCACTCTATTTCAATATGAATCCTTTCTGCTGGTTCTTGTGATCATTTTTCTTCAAATATATTTTGTTCTTCAGCAGATATCCTGTGTGAAAATGAAAGGCAGTGTTTGGGTTGTATGAAAACTTCTACTCTTGGTCACGTGAAAATGATTAGCCACTTCTTTGCAGAAATTTATCTCTTATTTGGAGAGAAGCTGCTGTGTTGACTCTAACAACAGCTAACACATACTAGTAGGTTGTGTTGCCCTTGAAGGTGCTGGTGAAGGAGGATTGTAGTCTTGAAATAGATACTCAAGAACATAGACCTGATGTAGTAGGGCCAAGAGAGTTGGCCCAGATTCGAACAGAAATTTAGTTGTTTCCAATTTTCATGGTTTTAGTTTTGCGTTCTTTCAAGATTCTGACAAAATTTGCAGTGTGTATATGCTTTTCCTGTGTATTTCAGCGTTGTCTAAGATACAGAATTAGAAAGCTGGTGGCCGTTTCTCCAGGACATAGAATACCTTGCTGCAGCTCTGTTGCAGAGTTGTGATTCTTCTTTCCTTTGTATTTGCTGAGATTTCCCTAAAATGTGTGAGATGGTCATTAGGATGGGAGGTGCTCTGATGAACCATTTGCACCTTTTCCTTCAGATACCTACAAAACATCTTAGAGGTTTCTCAATCTTTGTTTCTGCATAACTTTCACAACTGCTCACTTCTCACTGGGCAAGGTATATTCGTGAGGAAGAAATGCTCTCTGTGATGGTGGGCTGGGATTTAATTCTGTTATCCTTTGTCTGATAGATCCCACTGAAGGGGTGAGTAGTTTGTAAAACGGTGTGTAACAAGAATGTACAAAATTAAAAGTTGGACCATGTAAACCTGGAAGATTCAGTCCTTCTGCATGATTTTGTACACACCCAATAAAAAACAAAGTTTAAAAGTCTATTGTAGAGGCTACACAGAATTTTAATTAATTGAGTGAGGAAGCACAAGTCAGTTTTAGCACTTACATCTACTTTGTCATTCCATCCTATGCTTTTGTAGACTATGTTTTATTATATGTTCTATTATGTCGTATCTAAAATGCAATTGAAGGCATGTATAGTTTAACTATTGAAATAAAGTTTTGGCCTCCTCCTGTTGATACCTAATAGGTGTCACAATGCCTTATGTATCAATATAAAAGCACAGAATTTTGGTCCCTGCAAGGACTCTTCCAATCTAGAAAATGCTTGTATTTGAAACATTATAATTTAAAAATGTGCTTTGATTTCAGTAGCACATAGTTGTTGAATGTTCCTCTTAAAACCCAAGGTCTTCCATTCACTTACAATTGCTAGTTTTCAGTGACAAAGCGATCATCATGATTGTAATTAAATATTTATCACACAGTTCTCTTTTGTCATTTGGATGTTACAAGGCAGGCAAAGATATACTCTAAAGGCTGAGTAGTAAGCTATATTATGATAGTATATCAGGCAAATGAGGGTTTGATGGGCTGTGTTAACGTGATCTAAAAATAAAATCCCATCTGTTCACCTTTCAAACTGCATCAAGACACTGCATATGTGTTGCAGAATAATTTAATGAAACGCAAATGAAAATATGTTTATTTCCATCTTGGTGAAACAAGTGAAACAGGCAACTTGTTAGTAAAGATGTTTTAACAAGTAAGGAATTGTGTGCTTATGGCTTTTCTGGAATATAGTAGCACTGCATTCATTTAAAAGCATAAATGAGTAGGTATAGAAACAGCAAGACTCACTGAAGACACTGACTGTAATAATAATATAAAATTCAAGTCTTGATTACTGGTGCCAAGAGTTTGAATTATTTGCACAATTAAACATGTGCCCCATTAGCATCAGTCCTGCAGGATGCATTGTGTATTGTGATCTTCAGAAACACTATTTTTCAATGCTCATTTTTCTTATAATTTAATGAGTTCTTTTAATTTATTGATAGACTATAGAGAAACTTCAGAGCCACATGCTGATTTACCCTAACTAATGATCTGTTCCACAAAAATAAGCTTTTTCAAGGTATGATGTATGCTCTGCATCATAGGCTAGATGCTGTACAATAAGGAGGACATAAAGGGAGGCACTGCTGTCTCTGAGCTCTTGCTGATGGTGGTATAAGTTGAAGCCACTAGAACAACAATAATTTTTGTGTGCTCAGGATTTCTCAGTAAGCTGCCTATTTTAATACTTCTAGTGGAATGATTTTTATTTCACTTTTTCAGGGATTTGTTTCTTTGATGATGTATTTGTATTCATCTTGCCTGCTCTGTTGTGTTATGGGCCCTTGAAAATTTTGTCTGTCACTTTTGCCAAACATTTCCTGTTGCTTCTCCTTTATCTTCAGCCAAAGCTCAACTATTTCTAGTGAGTTCAAATCACAGATCTCCTCCTTTTACTGGTTTTCTAAACCAAAATTGAAAGATACCATGTAATTGTTAACTGCACTTGAAGGTTATGAGATGATTTGGTTTGTTTTTGAAATAGTTGTATGTACTAATCCTGAAATTAGGAGCTAATTTACCATGTGTAGGTCTCTTACAGATGAGGAAAAATTTATCAGGGCAGGGACAGGTAATGAAGATTTCATCTATTTACTGAAAAGAGAAAAAGGAAAGTATAAAATGTCAAGGGGAGAAGAGTTCGGAGAAGAAAATGACTTCTGTTGGGTAAGATGTGACTTATGGTTCAGGCTATGGGGGCACATCTTGCTACATCCAGCTCTGTGATAGAAAAAAATTTCCCGTGTTTCTTCTTGGAAGAAAATCTGCTTATAGTGTGCTTTGCTGGGGTCCCAGGAGAACAGGACTTCTAAGTATACTGCAGGTTGTATGAATCTGTACGTTCTTTCTTGACTTCAACTCAGTGGTTGCTGTCAATAAGAGTATTTTTTTTTAAAAAAAGGTATGTTGAACATGCAAGTCAGAAAGGGTGGGTGTGTGCATGTATGTGTGTGTCTATATATATAAAAATCATAGCGTTTGCTTTGGTTAAACAGATTGGATTCCCAAATAGCTGAGATGTGTTACAACAGCTCTGACAATGAAAGCCACTTGTAAAAGTGTTATGTTAGAGGGGAAGAAACTGTCTGACTTGTTATATTTTCCAGGTTCCAAAAACCTCTGAAGCTGGTTGACAGGAAATGTTGAGCAATTGCTTTCTATCAGTCTTCAGTGGGAATATTTTTTTCTTTTTTATTTTCTTTTTTTAAAAAAAGACTTATCCAGGCATTATTTTTAGATGTGTGGAGGTACATAAATATATCATGAAAAGTACGTAGCTTTTTCATCCCCCAGAAAAGATCTTATTTAAAAGATTTTTTTCAAAATCAGAGCATTTTCTTGGAAAATTTTGGAGAAAAGAAAAACTTTGAATTTATGCGAAAAATAACAATGTTTTTTTCTTTGACTTCAGTCCAACTCTAGTTCTTTGGAAACTTAGTGAAGTTATTTCTCTGAAGTAGAAACGAATTTGCTTTTCAACCAACTGCTGTTAAATCATAGTAGTCTACTTTGCTGTGTACTTGCCACGCCTAAGACAGATATGTGCATAAGTAGGTAGTGATTTATATACATTACTAATTTCTGTCTTCTGCTATACAAAAGATTATAAAATTAATCAAAGTGTATTAACTAAAATCCCAAATTTGTAACACAAATAGATAGAAATTAAGAGCATTTATTTAGTAACCACATGTATGCACAAATGTCAAAGGACAGTTAGAGCCTCCTCATATGAAATTACTGTTCTTTTATTTTTATTTGTACTATTTTTTAAGTCAGTATCATATTTGTGCTTTCCTGATTAATGTGGTAGTTTTCCATTATCTGTGGTTACCCCAATGTTTAGGGTATATTTTGTTTCTAGACATCTTGATTCTCCTCAGATGAAAACAAGTAGTAAGGGCCAATAAAAATATTACTGAAAATCTCCATAAAGTATGCCTACACAAGAACTTGGGAGAACTGTTTCTTATTGTGTCTTTACTGTTGTATCTTTCCATAATGGAGCATCAGGAAAACCAGCTCAAGTGTGTGGACATGACACAGTAATCACTAGCAATGCAAACAACTTTTATCAATCTCCTTGTGGTTTTATAGAGAAATTTAGCCAGGCATTTGAGTCTCAAACTCTTATTACAGATTGTTAGTTGTTTAGTATTCATTAAAGGCTTTCAAATACCAATACAGATTGCCACCAGAAAACACCAAGCACTTCAAGTTTTGAAAGTAAGTTTGCTAAGATTTAATTATATGTGCAAGTAAATCTACTCGTGCTGGAAGTATTACATTGCTGCCTAATGGGGGACAGAAAGAACAGCCTGTAAGAGGTTCATGTCTCATGGTGTCTTCTGTGTTGATACTGAATATCTTAGTATTGTTATGGTTTCTTTTTAGAAAGGGCTTTGTTTTCTGTGACTCTGTGCACATTTATGCCTCCCTGTACAAATCACAATATCACTACTGCCCTCAGAATCTACTGCCTTATGTTCTTTTTTAGAGATAAAAAAGTAGGCAGGGCAAGGCAATCCAAAAATGTTGGTGTGACCAAAGCATATTGATGGTGGTATTCTTCTGTAATGACCTATGTAATGCACAAGTCAGTATATGTGTTATCAGTTACTTTACATACCAAGTTTTAGTTATTTTTTTTTTCTTAGTAAGAAGCCCAAGATTCTTCTTAAGTTTATTTTTTTCTTTTCCTTTTCTTTTCCACAGCTAACCTGTTAAGAGAACTTCATGAATGAAGTCTATTCAGCACTTGTATTCCTTTTTCCCATTGTTCTGGTGAGGTACAATATTATATTAAATGAGCTTACTGTTCCAAGCCCTTACTAGGATTTTTTAAATCAGAAAGATTTTTCATTTTTCACTTAAAAGTTTAGGAAAGGGTGCTATCTTAAATATTTCTTTTCTTCTGAAGATACATCCAGGAAGAATCTTTTTCTTTTTCCTTGTACTGTTTAATTTTCCTTTTCCCTTTTGTTCACAATGTCATATTTAGAAAGATAGTTCTCTTAATGATTTTTTTTTTTTTCAGATCTAGCACAATTTCCTCTTTATTTTACTTTTTGATACTGCTTGTTCTCATCTTTGTTTCTTCAGCCCGCAGGGGCTGTATGCTAAGCTTTCCTTGATAGTACTGATGATTGCTAATGCGGTGGACCAAAAGTATGCAGAATAAAATAACCATTAATAGGTGTGTTGGTCCCAGAGGTCTTGCTGCTGTCAGGGAGCTCCCCTTCTCTTGCACTGAAGGCATGCTGTCTGTACTGTTACTCATTTTTCTTTCCCTGAAACAACCAGACTGCAAAATCATGAGGAAAATTACACAACTTTGCATAGGTGAACGTCTGTTATGTTCTATCCTTAGCCATCCTGTAAAAATTACCTGGAAACAGGGAATAAATTGTTCTTGAAAATAAACCACCTTAATTTATTTTTACATACTTTAAAAGTTTGTTTCCATTCAAATATTGAAGCTGGTGATAGATATTTCTCTTTGCTCAAATTTTACTGAGAGCTTAAGCCTATTAATAGCAGTGAGCATTCATTAATATCTGATTAATATGATTCAATTGGCACTTTGTCTCCTGTCCTGCCATCTCTTCTCACCACAGGAGTCAGTTTTTCAGGACATACAACGAGCCATCGTTGTAGCTGATTGCTGCACTACAATGGACTATGAAGAATTTAGCTGGAATTTTATGGGATATATGCACAGATTTTGGTGATGCAGCTTTAACTGTATCACTTTAATGGTAGCTCTGTTTTTTTATGTGAAATCTTCAACAGAAGAATCTACAATCTATATACTAAAGAACTGGATTAAGGAAAATGACTGCTACTGAAGGAAACACCAAAACCTTTTTCAAAACTGCCAGCAGAGCTTGGTGCTCTGTTCTATCCTTAATTAGCAAATACAAGCTTTAGAGAAGATTAATTCAGGAATATTCAATAATGACAAGAGATGTGAAAATTAAATATCTCTGAGTCTCCCAAGGCAAAACCCAAAAAAGTAATTTTATCACACTCGTCACCAGACAGTGGTTTATATCCATTTATGAATGCAGGTGGATATAGACTGTCACAGGACATTCCATCCTGGGCACAAGGATCAATATTAAGCTGTGCCCAAGTCTCAAGTGAGTGTCATGACTGCAAGAGCAGCTCATGCTTCTACTGATGCTCTTTTTTAGACTTTAAGACTTCTAAACACTGGCCTGGCCTCGGTAGGTAGGTGAACTGGTAGGCAGGTATTCTGCTGGTGTTGATAATAAGTGTAAAAAGTGAAATATTGATGTAATTCATTGTTGTCCCCATATGGCGTGGCAAATCCTTGTTTGGTTTGATATTAAGGTAGTGCAGATGCATATCCTATATGAATTTACATCTAGGGAAACTTTGTTCTTTGAAGATAATCCTGATGAGTAAGCACTGCGATGTGTAATAATGTATTTTGTTTTTCTCACGATGTCGGCCTTAGGAAGTGTACAATTTGGAGTATGCATCCCAAATCAAACACTTATGACACCTTGTTATTTTATGAATGAATCCTTCCCTAATGTATTACACATAATCTAGCCAATAAGGTAGACACTTCATAGAACATATACATTAACTTGCTGAAAAAATGTGCATGCAAATGTCATTTCCATTTGTCTTCTAGAGGGCAATTAAAGTCTCTTTTCCTTGGTTACTAGGTAGCCCACTGGGGGATAAAAATAATTAATATCTTGGAAGCATTATCTCGTGGAACTTCATGTTTATTTTATTTAAGGTAAAGCATTTCTACTACAGGTCAAAAAAAATCGGTCTAAGATTTGTGTTCTCTGGAGACAATTCAGGTGCTTTTAGAGAATCTGTCTGCATTTCTCCCTAGGTTTGGTACCACTGCTGTGTGCAGTGACAGGGATTTTAGACAATATCTATGTCATAATTTGTGACACTCACGCAGGTTTCCACATTTCCTTCTCAATTGCTTAAAATATTTCTTGGATAGTGTGCACTCAAAAGAGCTAGGCTTCTCCAAGTGCTGAAACTATGTACTAGAGAATCCTATTAGCTAATCTTATTCCTCGTGGTGTTGTGTTCAAAAAGAGGGGCTTTGTTCCATTTTTAAGGCATAATAAACAGTAAGCAGTCTAGGTAACAATATTCCATCCTGTATGTTCTTCTGTATGAGTCTCTGGTTGCATTTAAGTCTTTGCTTCAGTCTGCTGCTATCATTTGTGATGTAGTTGAAAATACCATACCAGAAAGAAAAAGTACCCCAGTTGTGTGGTATGGAGGGAGAAGTGAGTAAATTATCCGGTTTTGCGTGCATAAAGGGTGTAACATCTTTAATGACAAACTAGAAAGGTATAAATCCTGCTTGAGAATAAAAATATCAATGTGCATCAATGTCTGAAAGGTCACATTTAGAGCTTTATTTCATTGGGTGTACATCACAGTTTGTGGTGTAGGAGGGTAGGTGTACATTGTGGTTGGAAATGTACAGCTACTCAGGTGCTACGTACTCTCCCCACTGAATAAATACTCTGCCCTAGGTAAGATACAAGCATGCCTCAGACATTGTACAGTCAGCTGTTAGATTTCAGTGTAGCTTAAAGTTGTCTAAATACTATCCATACTTCTGTTTTAAACAAGAAAATAATAATAAGGGAACTATTTGGGGCAATTTAAGCTCAGTTGTAAAATTGCCAAATTAATTTTTTATCTTACATGTTACTTGTTAAGCATCTGATCTGTTCTGTCAACAGACTGACTTCTATTTTAATACAGATGTAATCCAAATTAAGTTAGCCAAACACCAGAATCCTTTTGTGTCTCTTTTTCCTTTTGACACTTTTATACGAAGTTCTAGGGTGACTCTTGCAGGCTTAATAAAGGATTAGGTTTCGGGGAATGTTACTGTTGTAAAATAAGAACTTTTATACATCAACATCTTGAAAATGTATTGCAGGCTAAAAGTCATTAGTATATATAAATCCAAATCACACCTGAGTAAGCGAGGTGTTCCCCGTGATCTGCAGTCCTTTCCTGCAACCCCTGTTATGACCTACCTCTTCAGCAATTACATCCAAAAAGTAAAGGAGGAAAGAGAAATCTTTCGTTTAGAGGTATCTGCTAAAGTGCTGCTGAAGTTGATTGAACTAATGTGATCTCTTCTTTATCCCCTCTCTGACATTTGTTCAAAGGTAGAGATGCAGAATCTATAGGTATTATCTCCCGTCCTGTGAAATTTCACAAAATTAGGTGGCATGAATCTTACTATCATGTAAATGGAGTTACAGTATCAAGTATAGTAGCAGAAAAGGTTTATATATGAAGAGTAGATTTTAGTGTGTAAAATTATTTGCAGTACCATGGAACTCAGAATTTATAGAAAATTTTTGCTTAGAGAATAGCTTTGAAGAAATGAGTCTGTTAATGACAAATATAAGCATTGAAAGTAATAGTCCTTATACAGGTTCAGGAAAGATGTTTACTATCTTGCAAATGAACTCTTAGCTAAAAATTTCAAATAGTTATTTTAAGCTTAATTTTTAAGACTATTGAAATATTGAGGCCAGCAGATAAACATTGTAAATTCTTCTGAGAGGAACATCCTTCCAGAAGTACCCCAGAGCCCATGTCTTCATCTATCCTGTGCCTGGGTCTGCAGCCTGAGTGCTGGTGTCCCTTTCAGTAGAAATGGGGGATACTGGGGAGAGGAAAAGGAAGGGAGAGGAAGAAAATGTGTGCCTAGTTCTAGTTTGAACTTAAGTCAAGGTCTAGTACCTTGGAGGTGCTTTCTGTTTCCACATCCTAGATACATTAGACATAGCTTCAAACCAGGAAAGTATAGGCAACTATAATTTTATGGTACTATTTTTACCTAAATGTAATATTCTGATTTACAGGGAAAACAGAATCACTCATACCAAGAAATAAGATCCCCAAATGGCTTTTCAAACAGTCGTATTTAAAAAGATGACCTTAATTTAAGGACGTCATGTGCTTTCTTTCATCCTGTCAGGGGTGGGGGAAAATGGATATAATTTTTCTAATCAGATGAAAATTGCAGATGACAAAATTACTGGTTGCATCTTTTGTCAGGTGTCTGTTCCAAGTCCTATTCCATATCTACCCCAAAAATTATCTTTACCAGTCCTGCATAAAACAAATATTTCAAAATATCTGCTATGCCACTTTCTTTCATGAAAAAAGAGCCTGATGTTTCCAGTAATATGCAGGTTTTCCTATGTGTTTTCTCAGAGATTAAAGTGAAATATAAGTATTCCCAGTACACTGAAATTTAACATATTCTCAGAACTTCAGAGTGGGGAAAAAAAAGTAAGAATATAGTAACAACTGGTGAAAAAATTAGAGAAATATTTATCAGAAAAGTGTGAGCTATTTACAAAAAGTATACAGGTAATGACTAGTTAAATTACAAGTGTGCTCATATCCTTTTACTTGTTTCAACCATATAAACCTCTGGCAGAAACTGATCTGTTCTGTGCTCCTACAGTGCTCAGTGTAAAATTTATCCTTAGCTCCAAGGCCTAATCACAGCAAAAATTAAGGTCAGAATTATGAATGTTTTTCAGTGAATCCACAGTCATGTCAGATGCCTGTTTTATGTTTAAAAATATTTAGTAGCAGACCAGAATACAGTTTGGTCTCTCAGAAAAAAATTGTCTTAAGGGTCCTGTAGCAAATCTATTAAATCTGGTATTGATATATATGTAAAAAGAATTTGTTGGTGACACTCATTCTGAGTGATGCTAATTATAGCTATAAAAATATTTGTAGCATGATCTGTAAATTATAGTAAAAAAAAAACCACCCCAAAACTGGACATGTGGAATTGTATGTGAAACTATACCTGCAAATTTACAACTCTCAGTGCCAAAACAAAACCTTTAAATATATTTTGCATGTGTAAATTTAGTGTGAAGACTGTAATATGTAAGCAGCCAAATGATGTAAAGAATTGTCTGCTGTTCCCACTGGAAACAAAGCAAAATGGATGTGCTGTTGTCATAAGATAAACAATAGCCATAAGGAGAAAAAGTGATAAATACATAGGGTGGATTTTGTACATAGGTTCTGCTGAAAACAAGCTCATCTCAGAATGCAGTGTGGTATCCTGAAACAGGTTTTGGTTTTTTATTGTTTTGAAGTGATCCCTTCTTGTTTTCTAAGACTGATTTAGGTGCACCGTGTATTGGAAGTGCTTCGGATACATTTAGTATGAATAAAGTTTACGACAAAGTATTGATGATTTTTCCTTTGATGAATCTGTTATAAAGGGCTTGTAATTAATGTATAAAGAAACAAGAACCAACCTGGATTTGAAGGACAAATATCTAAAAAGCCTAAGACGTGCAAAAAAGGAAACAGAAATTAAATGGTCGTAGGGTGATTTAACTACTCAATTTTTGGCCCTTAAGGAGTTTATAAAAACAGTTTTGGAAGCCCTAGGGAAAGGAGGGTGCTTGTTCCTACCTTAATGCCCACACAAAATACATTCGGGTGTAGAAATTAGATTTAAGCTTGACCAAAACCATAGGTCCAAATGGTATATATTCAAGATGTGATTATTTTTTATTGATGGGTCTAGCTGAAAGTGATGTGCTCATTCAGCAGAGTATTTTGAGAGTCTCATTTGGAAAGCTAAACAGGAGGCAAGTGACCTGTGAGGTGTTTTAACTGGTTAGCTATTGGGATGCTGGACAAAGTGTCACATTAAGAATGCTTTACCAGGTTTCTAACTGGCCAAGGTTCACCCTTAGGAGTGTTGGCAGGTCAGGAGTAGCGTGAGTGGTAGCCAGCCACAAGTGCAGAATAGCACTCTCAACACTCCACTCTGTACCCGCTGTGTCTGTGTGTCTGAGCTGATGGTGATACGGGATTTTTCTTGAGATGCTGAACCACTGCAGGCTGCACACTGCTGTTGTGTACTGCTCCCACAATGATGCTGGCCTATTTTAATTGCTTTCTCTTCAGAGTATGACTTTGAAATCTGACATACTCAAACGAAACTTGTAAGACCTGCTGGAAGATTTCACAGCTAGAGTCCTTTGCAAGAAATGCTTTCTCTGAATTATACTCAGGAAATGGATTTTCAGATAGCTTGTTTTTGGTAGTATGTCTGCTCAAAAATTTAGCTTCACATATTCTGTATTAGAAGGATCTGGGGCAATTGCAACAGAGCAGAGATAGAGAGAAGTAGACCAAGAAATTCCATGACTCTTAAGAGTGGAAGGATCCAAACAGTCTCCATATTTTTTTCTTATACAATTGTTCCTGTAAACTTCAATTCAACTTTATTCTGAAAGTGAAAAAGCTGTGGAAAATAAAAGGTCAGGATATATTTTATAAAAGAGACAGAAGAATCTTGCTGCCTTCACCCTCCTTGCAATTGTCCATATTTCCTGTTCCCAAAATCACCAGTCATGTATGGGACAACAAGCTACCAAAACAATTCCATGTTACTCCCACTTTCAGTCATATACTCAAGTCATTGAGTACTTAAATCCTAGCTGAAACAATGAACTTGATTAAAGAAAAATGTTCAGGTTAACCTAGATATTTGCGTTAAATTTTTCAAATATTTTAGTTTAACATAAGACAACAGGAATTTTGAATCGTTTGTTCATCTTCACATGTCAAACAATGAGGGCTGAGATGCACCTTGTTTAAATGCTTATTGCCAAGTCCTGATCAAAACGCTCTTGCAAAAATAAATATTTAAATATTGTATTTTACTGAACAGAAAGAGACCCATTTCCTCTAAATGTCATATAACCCCCTCAAAATACTAACAGTCTCTGAAGTGATATCAAGCATATTACTTGGAGTTTCTATAAACCTCCGGGGGGGGGGGGGGGGGGGGGGGGGGCGAGGAATAGAAAAAAGGGAAAAAAAATGCCTGACCAACTCTATCGCCTGGAATTAATTTCTCCTCTGAGATCCAAAGACATTCTTGAACACTGAATGCTCTTACTTAAGAGTAGCTGAAGCAGTTGGCATGCGAGTGAGAGTAGCTACACCGTCATCCATCTTTACCTGCATATTTAATTTGGTAAATCTATAACTTGTGAGAATGTCCAAATATTGAATACAGTCTATGGGAACTGACTGTTTTCTTTAGATGGAATGAGATCCTTTGATACTCACCTCTATCAAACATTGGAGAGCATTAGGCTGCTATATCAGAGGTTCATACACAGCTTAGCGATATGTTTCCCTCCAGAAAAATTCTTTTACATGTTAATTTAAATGCAGAATATGAAATTAATGAATATCAACCTCCATGTTTCAAAAATCCAAGAGATTAAATTTGCAATTACTTAATTATGGTCTACAAAACATGCAAAAACCTGCTGAGTTTTGAGCAAATATTATTTTCAGAAAAATAAAAGCTTTATAGCAGTAAGTGCTTCAAATTGTTCAGTGTTTGATTTTCTGTAGGAAAAATTACCCTTTAAAAATTTTTTTCTACTGTTAACAAATATCCTGGAGCTGAAACTTCAATTGTCAGAAGAGCCAAAGAATAGATTTTATTAACTAAGGAATGGGAAAATAAATTTTCACGTCCTGGGGAAAGAAACAGATTGGGTGTCTTAATGACTTTACATTTGTTTAAGTAATTTTGTAGTAATTTCAGAATGGATCTGAATGGTATTATCATTTATTATGACTACTAATATCTGGGCTATAACAATCAAAAAACAAGTATAAAAATGTTCACAAACTGTTGATATGGGAGGGCGGGAAGGGAGATGGAGTATGTGTGTACCACCTATCCCATCTTTCCCCCCCTCCCCTCAACAAATGAGTTACATTGTCCTTAATTTCTGGTGGTTGTTTTCCTCTAGACAAGCCAAGCTGAAAAGTCACACTGATTTAATTTGGTAAGGAGTACGTTGTCTGTCTGATGCCTTGTTTTCTGCTTGCTCATGTCTTGCCAACAATTATCTTGTCAAGAGTTAATGTAGGCAACAGAGAAGCAGTTAGAAAACTTCTGATAGAGGCAAACTTTTTTACTGCAATAAAACTCGATCTAAAACCAATCAAATGTTATTATTTAAAGAACTTGTCTGCTTGTTTTCCCGTAAGACAAATACTGCCTTTAGAACTGACATTTTCTGGACCTGAACCCCTGCATATTAATGAAGATTATGGCACAAAACAGATTTAGACTTGAAAATAAGATTAATTAGAGAAATGTGGTATAGAGCTGGGTCTGTGCTGTTGTCCAGTGCCATTTGTTAAAAAGGGTGTAGCTGGAATGTTCCTGCCCTCAAAGCGTCCTTGTGGGACCTGGGACATTGAGACTTTTGTATCTGGGAGCAATCTGGGACATTACACACTGCTGGCTTCTGTGCCAGTGTGGTAATATCCGTAGGAAGGAGCAATCTCTTTTTAGGCTTTCTTTGATTAGCATAATCAACTTTAAACTCTGAGCAATTGTTCTCCATCTGTTTTAGTTTTCAAGGTGTCTATTTCTTGCTCAGATGAAAGAATGGTCTAGTGCCCAAAAGATGATGTTTCTTTCCAAAAATAGTAGGTGAAAATATTAGAACTCCTTTCAATTCTTGCCATATTTATATCTGTAGGTCATCTTGGGTAAAACACTGCTGGTACTTTTGGTGTGTACGTGGCTACTTGCAAACTTGCCCAGTGAGAAATTTGACATTTGTTTAAGGTCTGGGTAATATATATTTATACACACACACACATCCTGTATAGAGGCTATAAATACACAATTGGATCAATGTGGAGTCCAAAAATCAATGTAGACATCAGATTTCTTGATGCGATGACATATCTGACTTGGCACTTCGACATATTGGACAAGCTTAAGGAAGAAAAGGGATCCTCTTGTTACAGAACTATGAAAGTGGGAGTGAGGAAAGATGGGCAGTCAGTGGTGGGGTGGAAAATTTGGTCTTGTGTTGCCTTTTGTGCTGCAGAATAACTTTCAATGGCAGCTCATGGCAAGGTTTATAAAAAGAGATATATCATCTTCCAGGCAATGTGCTGGCTTGCTTGGGATAGAATTTTGGCTTGAAAATATTTTCTGTACTTGGATGCGGTAAATGTAAGGATTCAGGCTAAAAGGCAGAATAAGATTGAATTTACCACATGGATTTTTCTTTCAGGAAGGCTTGGAAACTGATTATGCATTTAATAATGCAGAAGCACATGATGGCTGAAACTTAATTTTCTTTCTTTACTTTTGTAGTTCCTTTGTAAAGGTTACAATATCATCTTTTGGAGCAAGTTCATACACTTTGAGTTTTTTACATTTACTTTAACAGCAAATATTGAAAGTATGGTAATGTTATTTGTCTTAAATATGGGGTGGGGGAGATGCAGAATCCTGGTGTTTAGTAATAGAAGGAAAAACTTTTACTAGAAAGTTTGTATCTGTTAATACTTTTAATGTGTACAAATTAAAAAAAAAAAATCTTACACTTTTTAAAGGAGACATTAACAAGGCCATGATCAAAATACTTTCCTTTTCAAAGCTGTGATTTTGCTGAGTTATCATGGCACTGTAACTCATTTTCTATTGTGCAATCTAGTTATGAGACTGTTAATGAAAATGTTTAACTATGCTTATATACATATTGTATTGGCTTTTGGTAGTAATCGTGAAAAATTATTTTCCTTATTGCTGAATGGGAGTTTAGACTAAAATTACAGACTAGTTATACCAGGTCTGTGCAGAAAATAAGTCCCCATTTCTTCATAGGGGGAACTGAATTGTGACCTCCAGTTGCAATTACACTAAATCACTTTTGAATGTGTGATGTTCTTCAATAACACTTTTGATTAATAACTTGTGATACTTGCCAATTTACTGAGGCCATAACCATCTTTCTCTTCTATGTTGTTTCAGTGTCTAGTGCGATATGACCTTGTCCCACAATTCTGAACTCCACATTGTGACTGTAATTAAAGTGCATTAACAATAAAACCAACTGTTTGTAAAAATTGATCTGAAGATAATTATGACTAATGAATGGCTCTAAGAAAATAGTGATGGTGTTCGTAACAGTTTATGAGTTGAAAAAGAAGCAAAATATTATTACAGAAGTATGTTGTTTTGAACTTTTATGCTTATGCTTAAATAGTCATGAAAGTTTGGAAATGGTTTCTAGCACCTCATTGCCATGGTGATCAACTCTGTGCATGATATAACAGCATGAGTCAGTGCGAAACAGAAACCCAACCATACTTCCAGCCGCTGTATTTGTTTACATTCCTATACGCTGTGAAGAAAATGTTTTGCTTTCTATATTAGCCACGAATAATGTGTAGCAGCAACAGCAGCCACAGGAGGATGTAAGGGGGGGTAGACAAACACTGGAGGAAGAAAATGTTGAGGTAAATATAATCTTTGGTTGTTACTCCAAATTATGGAAATGCGGGTGTGGCAACGATGGGGGCTGTCTGCTGCCAGAACAACGATGCCAAAGACTTTATTTTGGCTGGTATAGAAGTCCTTCTGGTAGCACTAATGTCAAGGATGTTATTGCATTGTGTCAAAAAATCATGAGGCTCTGATCTTAAGGATCAAAAATTCAAGATAAGGTTTTTATGCCGTACCTTTATTTTTAATTTCCACAGGGTTCTCTTTGCCTAAAATTTGGCTACTGCTTGAATTTTTATTTTTTCCCTGTTTGATTCATAATTTCAAGAATTTACACGAAAATGCTTTTAAATACGTCACAGAGGTTTTGCTATTTATAGCAAAGCAAGGAAAGGTTGGTTTAGCTGGGCAATGTTCCTATGTAGTCTGGGTCTGTCTGTCTTTTCAGCCTCCCACGTTTCTGAGATGTCAGGTTGTTAAATAAGCATCATGTTCTCCAGATTGATTAATTTATTTATCCCCCCCCCCCCCCCGCACACTTTTCATGAAGTGTTGCAGAGAGCAGGAACTGGTTGAATTAATTGAAGGGGCGATGGAAAGCAGACTGTATGGTTCATTTGCCTGTAAAACTTTAAGCCTAAGGGGAAGCATGGCTGTGAGACCTGGGTAAAGGCACCTCAGGTACAGCCTGTAGCACCCACTGACCTTCAGGTAGCAGTGGCACTGCTGCTCTTACATCGTTTTACTTCATTAATATTTAAACTTTTTGTCTTCTAAGCAACATTTCTGAGTCTGTTCTGTTAAATAGCTCCTGTTTTATTGTGGTGAAACTACTGGTATTTTCATTTGTATTCCTCATTAATACGAAGCCTCAGCACTATCATTTGCTTAAAATGAAATCTTTACTACTTAAATTGTCCTTATACTGAAAGGAAAACTTCGAGGCTGAGATATTTAGCTGGAGGAGTATGATCTTCATTTACAGCAGGGGTAGGATAACTTGGGTTGGGGGGAGCAGTGATGTGCTTTAACTTTCCCTTTGGAATTTGTTTTTCCCTGTGCAAGGGAATAAAACTGAAAAAGGTTTTGGATCCCTCCTTGCAGGATGTGAGGAGGGAAGGGCAGAATATCGTGTGGTCTTGTCCTATCTCCCTCCTACCACTCAGTGTCAACTGGGAAGTCTGTAAAAATAGATTTTTGCTGTGTCACCTTGCGTCCCCTTCAAATGTGCAAGTCAAACTCTATCTACACCTTCTACTAGATAATTTCACTGTGTGAAAACACTCTCATCTTCTACTGGGACTCAATGGCCTTATACCCCGTGTTAAACTGATGCACCCTTCTGAACTCTGTGCTTGAGCAATGAAACAGCCAGATTGCTGGCTGCCTGTAGTATTAATAGTTGTTTTGGGGCAACACTGTAAATACAGTCCAGGCCAGTGGGTTGATAGAAAGTTGGGTAGTCCAGTGTCTGGTGTCAGGTGGCTACCACCTCCCCTTTACACCAACTACTAGCCATAAGGTCTAACAGTTCTATCTCTTAGGTTTTTCCTGTCTCTTTCTGCACCTTTAAAAGTATTAAATCATCTGAATTGCACTAAATTTGTTTGGTTTAAAACTTTTTTTTGAGCACTTTTTCCATTGTGAGGTTTCATAAAAGGTATGTTGTTTAGCATCAGATGAAAAATTTTGAGAACCAAATTTTACAGTAATATGTCCCAACTTTTGTCTCATATTAGAGGTGTTTGGACAAATGGTAACTGTGATTGTTTTCTCACCCCATCTCGTTTTTGCATTTGTGAAAACACAGGCTGTTTCATGAGCTTACTTTACAGCCTCTTTTGGAGGGCCTTCCAACTCGGTTGCTAGACCACAGCTCCCAGGACATGTGGACATTTGAACTTTTGGGTGTTTATTTGGATTATTTCTTTCTGGATTTCCCCATTGTTGAATGCATAGTGCTGTGTAAAACTGATGGCAATGCCCAAAATGTAACACAAAGAAGAAAAGAAAAAGAAAAATCTATGAAAATAATGTGAGCTGATGTAAGCTGCCAAGGAAATGACAAAGGGGTAAAAAGTGGAATAATTTTGTTCTGAGAAAAAAATAACAGACAAATAAAAGGTAAAGAGCTGTGTGAGAACCCTTTGCATTCTCTCCTGGATCTGCTTTGTCCTTACGCTTCTAGTAAGATCTCCCCTGGAAGTGCTTGTGAATGATATTTGTTGTGAAAAGCCAATTTAAGAAATGAAGCAGTGGGGAAGGTGGAATTCCCATGAATTATTTCTCTCTCTCTCTCTCTCTCTCCCTGATCGGATTCTGTTTCTCTCTCTGTCAATCCTGCCAGTTACAGAGCAAGGCAAGCAATTCCAATTTGAAGATGTTGACCTTTTTTTCTGTTGAGATTTATGTTAAATGTAATGGTTTAGAGGGCTCCAGTCAGGGAAGCTTACTTTTAGAGACAGTAGGATAGTAGCCACATGCCATTGCCAGCCACCTCCAATTCTACCTTATCCTGTAAAACTCATTAGCAGGAGCATGTTTTGCAACATGCAGGGAATATCAGACATTTAGTAACAATTTATGAGGAAAAAAGTCTTGCTAGTCTTTAATTATCTATCCTGAGATATTAGTTGCATACTTCTACTTACTCCCACCTTTACTTGTTTGTAACAAAGAGCCCTTGCTGGGTAATGAAACCAGTGAGATAGGAGAGCTGATCTTTCTGAAGGTAGATGTTATGACATTATTTAAAAATTAAGGATAGAAGTTAAATAATTATAAATCTTTGTAGCAGACTGAGATCATTAAGTTTGCTGGAACCTACTGTTTTCCAGCTACTTTTTATAAATCAAGAGTAAGCATCACTAGAGATGGTTTCCTGTCTATAAAGACAAAGTTCTTTAATTCTCCAGTTTCTGTGCAGCACTGTATGATGGGTCCTGCCCACATTGGGTGATTTTGACTCTACTGACAACATCCCCACCTAACCTTCATATTCAATAGAAAGCTAAGGCACTTCACAGCCTGTAGTGGAACTGAATCCTTTGGCAGTTTTGGCTGTTCGTAATTTTTTAAATGCAGTAAAGTTGTTCGGTTTTGCTTGGTGTGTTTTGAAATCCTTCCCACCCCACCCCGCCAAGTTTAACCTGGTTTGTGGCTTTCATTGTTTTCCCAAAAAAGTCAATTTAGCAATTGACTTGCCCAGCTAGCTCTTGATTTTCTTTTCTGCTATGAAGTGTTTACTGGGATACCGTAAGCTTTCTTCACATGTGATTTCTGAAACATTTTAGAGAAAACCCAACATGTATGTACAGCACTGTCAACAACCTATCTGACAAGCAAGATGTGCATTTACATAGGTGTATTTATACAGCTGTTTTAACAGTTTACTAGATGCTTTTGCTGTGTGTAATGTGGTAGGTGCCACTGGAGGGCTTGCCAGCTGCTTAAAGCAAAACTTTGATAACTGTATTCTGTATTTGTAATTTTAGCTATAAAATCATGCACACTGTGTGATTGTGGTTTGACTGAAAATAATTATTCAGGTAGTTATTGACTATTACTGAAGTACTGATTGCACTCCTAACACAGCTATCACTATTTCCTGCCAAGTCTTCAGATCTCTGCCACTAATTATTTTGGTGTATAGATCCTTTCAGGAAGTCATATGTAAAACACCAAAAGCATATATAGTACTTTATATTTGGAGTGATCCATTGCTGACAGCCATTGTAATACAGTTCAGGAAAACAGTATCTCACAGAGCTAGAGGGTAATCGCCTGGAAAGTTGGATTTAAACCTCTTGTATGTAGGAGTGCTGATGTTTTTAGCATGATAGCTCAGGTATGCAATAGAGAAATACATGATGCAAAAAAGGAGGAAATAGTTAAGATAATGCAAAATAGAAAAGAGGAAGCCAGGAAGAACTGATAAGAGATGATAGGAAACAGAACACATTCCACTGCATTTATGGTAGAAATAAATTTAAGAGCGGCTTGGAGACTATGCAGCTTGCTTAAGCCTAATAGTGTTAAGAGAGCTGTAGCTACAAGAGAGCTGTCTGCTGATGGAAGAAGTCAGGAGCCCCAAAAACTTCAGAAAATCAGCAGGAAGAAATTATTTTCTGTTGCTGCTGAAGAAGTGATGCAAAAATGTGAACTGATTGGAATTCCAAGTAAATTAACAACTTAACTCTTTGCTACTTTTTCCCCCCCCCCTGTAGGTTCTGAATAGGAGCCACTCTGTTCCTCCAGTTTTTCTATCAGCTATTTGAACTGAAGTGATTTCTGTGTGCAAGTGAGTACTAATTGTCCACATGTTGGATAAAAAATTTGAAATACATAACAGGTGAACCAGAAAATGCCACATTTTTTTCACCCTATTTCATTTCAATGTTTCAGTGATGTGCAGTCCTTAGGAAAATTTGATCTAAAAATATTACTGTGCTTTTTTAGAAAAAAAAAAAAAAAAGTGGCTGAATTTATTAAAGCTATTTAAAGTATGGGTGTAATTCACAAATCTTAATTTCTGATCGCTTAAGGTCAGTTTTCAGTAGAGGCTTCTATTTCTCTTATGTACTGTAAGCATGTTATGCAGCTATATTAAAATAGACATTTAAGTAGTGAAAAGAGAAAAGCATTATCATAAGTAAGCTGCTTAATAATAGGAAGACTGATAAAAATGCATCAGTCTAGTCTGAAGAGCTTAAATTTACCATTTACTATTTGCATGTGCATAATGCAATGATGTTGCACTGGAAGTGAAATGGAGGAGTTGTGGAGTATTCCACAATATCCTAATGGCATTTAATTCCTATATATTTCACAATGTGGAAAGCAAAACCCTCCTGGAAGATTGCAAGCTCTGATTGCACAGATGATATGCTGTAGGAGAGAATCGTTATTGTTAATGAGACATGTACAGAATATGTATAGAAAGTCTTTAGCAAAATTGCAGTTAGCAGAGAAAGCAGTAAATAATTGTTTTCCTGGTATTGCTTTAGACTAATGCAGCAAAAAGGTGGGGAGGCTGTGCTAACATGGAATTAAAACTCAGTGCGAAGTTTTCATGCCTGAAGAATAGTGGCTTTTCGAATCCAGGAAACTTTTCTAGCTATTGGTTTTTAACCCCTGTTTGGAACAGTCTACAGATCTCTAAGCAGGACGAGTCCTAGATTCTTCTGGGAGAAATTACTGTTCTGTATTTTCTTCCTTAAGTCACTCCTGTCAGCATTCAGAAACCTCAGCAGTTTGAAAATAGTTCATCCCCAACTGTATTACAATTACTGCAATGGTATTTGTTGTAAGATAAGGTAATCTTCTTATCTCTGCATCATTGGTACAGATGAGACCGAGAACAGTTTTCAAATCACAGGTCCATATAGATGTTTAGTTCCTGTTAATGAAAATGGAGGTATCCAAAATCCTCTGAATGTCTGTTTTGAGCTTAAGCTTGTAAAAATGCAGCTAGAATAATGCTGGAGAGTAAACAACATGCAAGCTGTACATAACAATTTTTGATTTATATGCTGCACTGAGCCAAAACAAAGGCATTCAGAAAGTTTTCACCCACAGTCACTCCTACAGTAATAGCTGCAGGTTGACATCCCCCAAACCAATAATGAAGAGATAATGGCTGCATTTGGCAGTTTTTGTTGTTTTTATTGCTGCCTTAAATGAATGAGATGTGGGGAAAAAAGGGAGAAAGTATGAACAAACTGTTATAATTAAAAGGATAAATTCAGCTGTAGGTTTACTCTGAGGTAAATGCATGACGGACTCATTTTGCTGCTGGGTGTGAGTTCGCAGTTGCACTGGTGTAGGTATTGACTTGTGTTGTGTGTACTGTCTTAAACGTGTTCCCACATAAAGTACAAAGTAAAATGCCTTACAGAGTCCATGAAAATTAGCATCCTTAGGGGACTTCCTCCCTTTTCTCATAATTTATCTGCTTCACTTATTCACTAAGTGACTATTTTGCCATAGAGCTGAGATAGACTCTTGAGGGGCGGCATGCTTTGTTGTTCTCCATGTGGCTAGGCTGCATGTTCCACTCACTCACTCTATCCTACAGCAATAACTCTTCTGGCAATGGTAGCTGAGAGTCACCATGTTTTTTAAAAAAAATACTACCTTTAAGTTTTAAATTATTATTTTTTTTAATCTGAGCTTTTAATTCTACATATATGTTAGGTATTGCTAGAAACCATTATAATAATAATATCTGATGTGAAGTAGAAAACACAAGGAACAGCAGGATTTCTTTTAAAGGATGCTTTTAATATTGCTTTTACTGCAGATGCGTTCTGTCTCACAGCTAGGTGCAAATAAGATGACTATTCTGATAAGATTTGTGTAAAGGTAGTGATTTCTGTGAAATTTTAATTATAGAGAAACACTTACAGCTTTACTCATGGCTTTGTTAGAAATTCGTTTTTTTACTTTTTAAAAGGCTTTATATGGATTGTACAGTAATTGGAAATAAAACTTTTTCCGTAATAGAAGTGAATGCTAGGAAAAAATAATCTAGACAAGTGTATAAGGTAACACTGGTAGTTTCAGATGTGTCTGACCATAAAGTAGCAACGCGAGAAAGGAAAAGGCTTTCTTATGTCATCTGGAGTGGGTCCTGCCAATCTGTGTCTGGACAGTTAATGTAAACCTTAAGGTTCTGAAAATTTTGTATGTCCCATTTTGCTTCATTTAGTTTTCAGGGTTCCAACTGAAGGTTACCAAACACTTCCTTTGGAAGATTGATTCACCAACTGCAAAATTTCACTGTCAAGAATAACTTGCTGTTTGGCTTACATTTTCACTGCCAGGAACATTTCTCGATGATCAGTCTATATTTGACCTTTCTTAAGTTCCTTCTCTATTCTTGAATAAATTTCATAAATAGGCTTATAGAAATCCTACACAGTGGTTTTTCTTAGTTCTTACTTCCTTTCACCATTGGTTGGTCCTGTTTCTAGTGAACCAACATAACTTTTCTTTTTAATCCCTGAAAGAATTATTTGTTCTTGGGGAGAAACTATAAGTTATGTGAGCAAAACTGCAGTTGTTGTATATATATATTTTTTTTTTCCAAGTGAAAATTCAAGTATATATTTTAAGTGAATGAGTAAGACATGGTAGGAGGCTTTTTGAGATTATATTCTTCCAGGGTCAATCTCAACACAAGTGTATTAAAATTTTATGAGTGGTTTGTAAGTACAGAAACATTAACTCATTTCTGAGCCACAATAAATATGTAATCTTGGTCAGTAGGTACTCTGCAAGATCAGAAGTTAAATTTTGGTGCACTAGCTCTTAGAAAGAAAGGACCTCTCCTCATGACCAGTTTCAGCAGAAAATGTAAGTAGGTATCATTTTCTAAATGCTTCTTATCTGGAAAAATAATGGCTTATAATTGCTTGGTAAATGTGTTGGTTAATAACTAATAAAGTTTCATTCCTCTGAAATATTTCCTGCAAATAACTCAGTCCAATTAAAGTACTTGGTTTATTGATCTATGTCCTATTCTTTTTCTTTCATCTTGCTGCAAGTCCTTTCATCCTTCTTTTACTATTGGGATTCATCAGTTTTAGTTTACAACTGCATTTGCAGATGACTCTGAAATACAGGCTGCTGCTCGAAAGAAGGTGTAAAGTCTCAACCAGCTTCACTGAGTAGGATCAGAACTTGTACCCAAAGGATGCTGAGGTTTCTGTCTCTCTTCCTGCACAATGATTACTCATATAATTAATTAAAACAGCTTAGCATGCATTTCCATAATGCACTACTCTGGCACTGTGGAGGGCCCTAAATGTAGCAAAAATTTTTTTAAATTGTGTTTTTTATTAAGAGAATTGAATTTCTGCTGTCCGTGTGATTAAAACCATTGCAAATAATATGCAGCACTAGAGTGAGACAATCTGCCCTATGGTCTATTTAAATTTTAGTGCTGCTTTTTGGTTTATTTTTTCACCAGTTTGAAAATATAGGTACAAAGCAGCAACAATCACATTTTGTAGACGTGGAAACTTAAACAGATAAGAGACAAGCTGCAAGTTAGCATGTGTGGAAGTATGAGAAAGATTCATACAGTATGTCTGGGACATTCAGTGCCTGTATCGTTACGTGAGCAAGCAATTGTTGCTCTGTCTGTTTGTATTTGCCTAACCTTCCATTATCAAATAAAATCCAGAACAAAATATAGTTTCTGTCTGAGACAAATATGACTGGAATCCCCAGAAAGAATGTAAAGGTCAGATCACCTGTTTTGAAATATTGCTCCCCTGTATCTACAAAGCCTTAGTGACATTAAACAGTTCAATGTGTGGGTTCCTAGCAAGTACCCCAGTGTTATATATTTAAAGCACAAGCTGTAGCCTAGAAATAAATAAATAAAAAAATTCTGTGATGAAAGGCTTTGAACTCTCATCAGTATTTGTGGAATAAGAATATTATGGAAACTGCTTTCAGTCTGGCAGCAGGTGAACTCCAGATCTCTGATGCTTCTGGCACTTTGTTGGCTGGTCTGGTCAGACAATCACTTTCACTCAGTCCAGAGACTATTGCTAAAACTGACTTCCACACTTACTTACTTTGAGGAGAAAAATGGTGATTGATTTACACATAAATGGACAAATACTTGCATTTTGTAATTGGTTACACAGAGATTAGGAAAACTGAATCATAACAAGGCACTTCCCTTCCTTTAAAATGGGGGAGAATTTTAATTAGACATTTCTTATTTTGGAAATATGGCACTATAGGAACCTTGCTGCAGCTGCTATATTTTTTTTCCTTTTAGAGTGAGTTTTACCAGGAGACTTCTTAAATAATATTGAAGTAATTTCTTGGACATGTATTTAGTGTGAATTAGAAGGTAATTTAATCCAGAAAAGTAGCAGAAAAGGCAAGAGTATCTAAAAATACTAATTGGAAAATATCTTTTATTTCGGATTTGTATGTGGGAAAGAGAAAGATACTGATTTTCATGTTTAGCAAATTCTCAAAGCTAAATGCACACACAGAGCTATATAATGCATCTGTCTACTAAAGAAAAAAATATGTAAAGATTGTAGTGATGCATACGATTACTAAGACTGTGAAAACAGAGGTTCAGCAAAGCCATTGGTGGTGATGGGCGAAGTTTTTTCAAATGTGTAATTGTTAGCTAGGTATTTTGGGGAGCAGAGTGATGGAGGAGAGAGAGTTCTTCAAACTGGTGGAAGTTGGGCCTGTAATCTCCAGAGATGAGTGAAAATTTCCTTTTTGGAGTTAATCAGTAAATGGGAAAACATAAGTGAGAGATGGGGTGAATATGTGTATGCATCTACTACAGCCACACAGAGATATAACCGATATTCTGGACAGCAAGAGTGACACAAAAACAGTGGAAGAGCAATTCTGGATAGCAAGCAGAATTTTGTACAGGAAAGAGAACTCTGAGGGGAATTAAGGCTGAAATGAGAGATGTTTCTGTAAGTGACTGCTTCCATATTACCACAATAAGATTATGTTTAGTTTCTCAGGAGATACTTTCTATGATTAAATTTCACTCCTGAACTACCCTGGATTCAGCAAATGATTGAGTCACCTTGAATCCAATGATCATTTAAATGAGAAAAATCCTATTCAACATTAAAAGAATCATTTTTACTCCATGTAACTCATAACATGCCTCTCTGTTAACACACTGCTGCCAGAAACCATTTCAAACTGTTCGAAAGTATAAAGGAGTTCAAGTGTAAATGAGATTTTAATACTTTCACTTAATTACGCAAAAAGTTGAGCATTTGTATTATAAGCATATTTGTTTATGAGGCTTTCTGTAATGCAAAACAAATCTGAGAGACAAAACGTTGATGTCGATATACTGTTAAAGGAAGCATTTAATTGCTTCTATTGGTATACACCTATATTGCTTCTTAGTGGCTTAATCATTCAATAATGCATGATTTTACCTCTGAGTGGTTTAGTATAGCTTGATGAGGAAAAAAAAAAAAAAAAAGACAACATTCAATATATTTGCAGGATTTCATATAGTTTAGAAAACATTGAACAATCTCCTGTCATGTGCTGAAGATCACCAGGGTACAGAATCAGTTTTGTTGAGGTCAGATATTGGCCCATATTATCTTCTAAGGAAACTGGTTTACACTGAAAAACTTCCAGTAAATTAAACGGCAAAGCAGAACAGCCTCCTGTTGTTGATCTCATACTTGCAGAATGACACACTGGGTTGTCGCTGTCGCAGAGTTAGGATTACACTTCATAAGATTAAATTCCTTGGTCTTATTTCCTTATTCGTGTATATCTCTCAGCCTAATTGAGTTATGGTCTAAGCTCAGACCTCTAGTTTAGAGATAACAAAAAAAAAACGAACAAGCCTTTGAAATCTGCAGACTTATCAAATTTTTATCAGTGGCATGAGCAGCTTGAAACACAATTAACTTGTTACCAATATCAGGTTTTATTTATCCTTGAGCTCAAACCATTGATATTATTGATTTGCTTTAGGGCTAATCGCTCCACTGTGTAATCCAGGAAGTTGCTACATCTTTCTATGGCACTGATGTGTTTCAAACTGTACATTAGGACCGGTCTAGTACGAACACTAATAATTCCTCTGGTAAGGTTGTGTGCTAGGGAGATAAGGACATTTCATTGCTCAATGCGGAGTATCCTCTCACCGTGACTGTTTTCTGCCTCTTTCTGGCCACACAGGAAATATTCATGTTTCTACTCCTTGTACTAATTTTAAAAAGTGAGGTTAAAAAGTTTGTCCTAATGGTGTTTTAAAGTTACTAATTATTTTACTTTACAGGTGTGAGGTTAAACAGAAGTGAAATGTAGAGCTTTGAGCCCTTCATCCTTTGCAAAACTAGAGGAAAGACATTTAATTGTTCTTTCAGACAAAGTATGTCCTATGGTATCTTTTGACACATTATCTTTGAGTCTTCAGTAGGCAAAACACCTGCTGAAATACTTTTCAATCTGAAAATAAGGAGATCCATGTTGATTTTTGTTGGATGACAACAGGATCCCTGCAAAAGAAGGCATGAGAAATAGCTATGTCTGCAGGGTGCTTCCTGAAAACAACTTGCAATGAGTATCAGCAAAGACTTTTTTTCAATCAAAATTACACATTCATTTTGTGTTGAAGATTGACTTTTTATGTTTATAATTCTCTTATCTGATGCTAATAATGAAATACTCCATCTTCTATTGTCTATTTAAGAGGTATATCTAGAGTCATAGATACAGGACAACACGGTCATACATGCAAACTACAGCATTAAGGGAAACCAATTTAATTTTATAGCTTGAGATATTCACTACAGCCATATGTAGTAAAAACCAAGGTAGATTACTGAGTTGTCAGTGAGGAACTGTGAATGGAGGTGGTAGCACCTGAAATTGGGGGATCCTAGCAAAGTCTGAATTCCAGTATTTTTTATATAAATACAGAGCTGCAGGTCTGCTTCTGAGAGCAATGATGGAATTGTTCTGATCTGTCTTAGGCACTATAAGAGGCACATGATGATTATCAGGAGGCAATAGCTGGTCTCCAACAACGGTTTTCAGCAGTTTACACTTCATTATTTTGAGATGGAAGAGTAGCCATTGAGAAGTATTCTTGCTTAATCAAAACCAAAATTAGTTTCCATGCACAAGCCACTATAAAAGTATTGCTGCATTGTTTAGAGGTGATTCAGTGCCCAAATTAAAAAAAAAAATAGTGTTTTTAGTTTTTGCCTGCAATATTATTATTTTTTTTTTGGTAAAACTACAGTCTTAACACAAAAACAAATGCTAGTGTTCTATCTGAAATAAATGATTTTTAGTTAAGAATTTTCTCCTTAACTTATATTTATGACTCTCAACTTGCTGGTGTTAATTGAGACATGCTGAGCATATATACAGACTTAATGTGATGGCATGTGTCAGACTTTTCCATATAGGTCTTCTGTGGAAGAACTCATAGGATTGATAGATTTTTGTCTTACTGGCTATATTTGGTGTTGTACAGTATAATGTCAGCAAAGGTTTCCATGTTCTACTGAATTGTTACTGCAATTTACTGTAAAGTGGTTATCTCTGAACCTGAATGTTAAGAGAAAAGATTCTGTTGCCCTGTAGAAACTTTGTCTGTATGAAAATCTGTAGCCATTTAATTTAAGGAAGGATTTAAAATAAACTACTGTTGAACTAGTACAAAATGACTTAATGAGAAAGGTGAGCAAACAGCAGAAGATACAGAATATTAACTGCCTATTCTCTTTTAGTTTTCCCATAAAAGGTTAATTATTTTTAATACGATTATTAAAACACAACAGGAGACAGGAACAGAATAAAGAACAGGTCAAAGAACTCTTATATCAATTAGATGCTTTCAGCTCAACAGGATCTGATGAGTTTTACTCTAGGGCATTTCAGGACTAGCTAAAGTAATGTCTGTGGTTAAAATTGGGAAAAATCCTGGAGAACTAGAGAAGGCCCAAAATAAGCAATATTTCCAAAGACAGATGGAATAGAGTTTCAGGAAATATTAAGAAGTCAGCCTAATTACAAAATGTAAAGATGATGCTGTAAAATCAAATGATCCATATGTGTATATGTAGAAACTGAGAATAAACTGCCGATATGGTGGACTGTCAGGAGCAAATCATATCTCTTCTTTGACTGCTCATAACATGCTTAAATGAAAAGAATGTGATGTTAGGGTAAAGTAGCAGATGTAATAAAATTTTGGTAAAGATTTGTACATAGCCCTCTACAATGTTTGCAACAGCAAGCAATAAGTACATGGTCTTACAAAAATTGTTGTAAAATGTACCCACTTCAAACAAGAGGCAGACACCCTCTCCCCCCCAGTAAAAATAGATATCAGTGTTTTCATGTGATGCTGGAAAGACTTTTTTCCTCTAGATTTGGTACTGGATGCAATTCTGTATCCTATAGAGTAGTGAATTTTGTAGTCAGGGTGACTGACTGTACTTCTATTCCATTTTAAGGCTTCATAATATACAATTGATTGTGAGCAACTAAATTCGCATGTTAACTGCATATGGTAGGACATCTGCAAAATCAAAAGCTGATGTGTCCTGTAATAGAAGTGTTCTGTCTTAAAACTTGGAAACTCAGTTTGCCTTGCTTTTATTCCAGTGAAGATTCTCCTAAACAAATTAGAATAAGCAAATTAATGACACAACTGGCATAACACACATCCCTTCAGTGTGTTTTTGAGAAGCTTCCACTCTCCTGGGGTTTAGCAACACTGTTGCTTGCAACGTGTAATTTTCCTGTTTTCTGCAATGACAGAGGATTAAAGACCAATTAGGTTTCCATCTGAGCACTAATCCAAGTTTTGGACAGGTTTCCATTTTTCAGATTTATATTTGAATGCTAGCACAGTTCATTGTTCCAGCAAACTTTATATTTAATGTTTTTTACCATGTCCTCACACAACAGGTAAGAAGATGGCCATATTTCTGATTTTAAAAATAAACGTTAAATAGCTTTTTATAACACATGAACCTACAACATTGTCTCAAGCTGAACCTTTAGAATGAAATGACTGTTTGTAAGGGATTTATAAGTAGTAGCAAAGAAAACTCTTAAAAACTGATTTTCAACATATTGAATTTATACTGGTTAGCTAAAGGCTGGGTTCTCATTGTAATACTACATATAATTAAATCACTTTTTGACATTATATAACCTTTTTTTTCTTTTTTTTTTTTTTTTTTTTTTTTTGAGCAAAATGGTGATGAGTAAGACAAGATGCCACTTATTTTCAATTGCTTTACATCAAAACTTGTAGGCTGCCATGGAGTGGGTGGGGAGGTGTGCGCTGCATTTCTCAAGCAGGGAATGCTGTTTGAAGCAATTACCCAAACTGCTTAGAGACATTCAGAGAAATCTTTCATATTGAAAGCATTTTCTCTTGGACACAAGATATGAATATCTCTATGTGGACAAGAGATAAGCTGCTTTAGAATGGTTTTCAAGCATGTTTGGAAAAAAGCATGAGGCCCCTGGAGTTCGTATCTTGAATTCTAACTTGGATGCGTGTTTACAAAGTCTCTCAGCAGCAATGGTGATTTTCAGCAGGAATATGACTGTTGTTTATCATTCTGAATTCTTTTTTCCTCCTCATTGCCTACGGTTTTCATGGTGTTTCTAGTTTAATACAGTTTTATTTTTGTTTTGTTTTGTTTTTCTCAGTAGCTCAGTGATATTGTTGACCTGCAAGCATGTCCCTAGGCTAAGACCTCAAGAAAACCTATGCAAATGCTTGTTCTGATGATAAAAACAGTCACTTGAGACTTACCTTTCTAATTTTGGATAATGTTTATTATTATAACAGTCTGTAATTGTATTGATTTAATTCAACTGTGCCTTGGAGTGTCACACCTTTGGGAAGGAGGCAAAATTGGGAACTGGGACTGAAGCTTATTACTTAAATAATCTTCTGTTTGCGGGAAGGAGCAGTTTGCCAGGGACAGCTTGTCGCCTTGTAAGTCATAGCCTGACTTAGGAATTCTAACATCCAACTGCTGTGGTCCTGGGAGAATATTCCCTTACCTGTCTCCTGGGCAGTCAGCTGGATACATCTCCCATACAAGTGGAACATGCCTCTGAACACAGTTTTAGCAACAGGAGTACCTTGGTCTTCTCAAATTTGCCTGTAGGGTTGGTCTACCAGGATAAATTTCCTTCCTACAAGGTTATGGTTACAATGGGGTCACCATATAGTATCTGCACAACTAGAAACACAGGTTAGAGACAACTATGCCACTCAGCTAAACCAAACAGATGTATTATTTCTATCAGATTAACCTTTTTACCATGTTGTAGTTTTTTTTGTTGGTTTTTTTTTTTGTTTGTTTTGTTTTTTTTTTTTTTTTTTCCTTACAAAAGGGGAGCTTTATGTTCTCAGGAAGAACAAATTTCTGTAAATATAAAATAGCTTAAAAAAATTCTAGTATATAGTAATAATAGATTTTTTTAAAACTGTACTAGGCCCAACACAAAGTCTCCTAGCTGTTTAGCTTTTCTAGTCTTCAGTGATTTAAGACTTGAAGTCAGATAAAAATGTTTATTTTTGAACATTTCTCTGCTGTTCATTAATAAAATGAAGTTTTGGTAATTAGGCTACAATGGCAGAAACTATATATGCATCAAGAAACCCCATTAATCCCTAAAAATGTGAGTGATCCTTTTAGTACTGTTCTCATTCAGTAGTACTAATATCAATTTAATAATATCACATAGTAATTGCCAAGGTTCTTCTCTCCTGCATAAGTGGAAAATGGTATTTTTATAATTATTATGACATTTTACAGAAGAGAAAGTTGAAACACAATGAAAAAACTAAATTCCCTGAACTTGCATGATACAATGGGTTCTAAGAAGCATTAAAATCAATAACCGTTGCCCCTGTTATCAGCCCATCACAGCATATCCTGTGTACAACCCATAAACTGGTATTCGCATAGGTTTGCATATGAATAGAACATTTATATTCAACAGTTACTGGCAATATTAAAAAGTCTTGAGCTTAAGATATCTGACAACTGTAGAACTTCAGATGTCCAAGTAAAATCCTAGAGGAGTAGCATCTTTTAGTGACATTCATATAGTGGTTTAAAATTGTATTAGATAATGCTGAAATTAAAGGCATAGTTTCCAAAGATGTTTTGGAATGTAGCTTCCATCATGCTTTGGTTTAGAGGTAGAGGTGGGAAAGGTTATTCTCAGCAGCTGACTTGGAGAAAACTGTTCTCCCTGGATGTTCTTGCTCACTGAATTAGAAGACGGTAGCTAAAATTAAGTGCCATCAGAGTAGCTTCAACTAAAACCTGACTCCGAACCCCTTCCTAGAGGAACTCGTTGCTTTCTGTTGTCTTGAGAGGGAATGCAGACTGGGACAGCTAAGTTGAAGTTCACGTTTCTGAAAATGTTTTTAAGTGCAGAAGTTTATATGCTGTCATAAAATATCCACATTACAGTAAATTTACTATAACCTTCTAAATTCCTGCTGTCACGCAGACATGGGAGGTCCAAATTTCTGATTTTCTGTGACCTCTTCGTGCTGTTGGAGCAGCATAAAGTGACACTCTAGCACTCTGTAGGTGCAAAAGTGCTGACTGTGGAATCTTGCTCTTGGCATAAAGCTGGCAAAACATCCTTATGCTTTGCTATGGCAGTCCCCGTTATCCTGTAATTTTAGGAATAGGAAAGAAGAATCAGCCATTGGGATGGAGAATCCAGGAAGGAGGATTGAAGCAGGTGATGTCAGAGAAGAGGAAGAGGTGACAGATGAGAGACCTAAGTCTGTTTTGCTGGGAAGCCAGGGCACAACATGCTCCATCTGCTCCTGACTGCATGTGACCCAAGCAGCAGTGAACTCTGTATTATTAAGTGGAGTTTACCCTTTTGGGTAGGAAATCCCCCTCTTGGTAGAGGAAAACAATTAAAGGGACAAGACTGAAAGAAACAAGATGTTATGAATAAAGCAAGAATTGTCAGACATTGTTGATGAATCACTGACAAGATTGATGTGCCATTAATGAAATAAGTGTAATTATTATAATTTTGAAAGCAAAGATGTATGTCTTTGACCCATTCCCTGGATGAGGAATGAAATACACTGAAGGGATGTGAGAGTTACAGTTGCAGTGCGCAATGAAAGTTTGGGTTGTGATTCCTCACAACAGTAGAAGTATGCAGCAGAAAGTTGAAAACAGTGGCAATCATGCTTGTAGATGACCTTTCCTAGACAGCAATGGGTTTCTCAACTGTTTGCCAAAACCTGTAAGGTATATACATATCCCTCTGGGAAGGTCTGCTGCAGGGGAAAAGCTCTGGTTTCTGTCTGCTCCCTGCAAGAGATTCCTTGTCTTCTGTGTTCGGCAAAATATTTCTAAAAGTAGACCGTCTTCTTGAACGCTGTTCAGCTTCCTTCCTTCCAGGCTGCTTTCGATAGAATTAAAACAAGTTACATTAAAAACCTATCCAGATTGCATTTTTCTTGTTTTTCCTGAAAGCCCAGACACCCACTGTCCATTGGTAGAGAGCGAGGCGAATTAAAGTCTGTTTATGAGAAACAGAAATGTATGCCATATTTTACAAAATGTTGTGAATGTCCTAATATTTTGCATTGTAGGAGCTTGGCTGGCTGTAATACCCCACAGAAATGTGCATTTCCTCTTCTTGAAAAACAGACTGCCTCATTAGAATTAAAGGAAGGTTTATGATGAGAACATAAAATTCTTCTCTCTATCCTAATATTTAGCTCAATAAAGACACGAAGAGCAGTGAAAGAAATTAACAATAAAAATCTTGCTATCCCTTTTAGTGGCAGAAAAATTTCAAGACCATATCAATTTCAAGATCCTGTGATGACACTTAATTGATTTGGACAACTATGCACTACATGAGGATATCAATAGATGGTCTTTTTAGATGTATGTAATCAGTAGTTGCTTTAAATAAGCAATAAGTCTCAAAAATGGCTTTATTCTGCTCAGAGAAAGAGTGCAAATGAAATGTTCTTTATTGCCGGAGTATTAAAGAGGTTATGGGAATATAGAGAAAAAAATAATAATAAGAGCAAGTAACAAATACTCGTGTGTTTATAAAATGCAAGTTTGTAAAAACAGCTGGTAGCTGATGAAAGACAGAGCTAAGACAGACAAAGGTATTATTGTTTCAGAAAGAGAACTTGAAGACTGAATTAGTTTAATTTCTGGTTATTGCCACAGACACAGTCCCTCATCTAAACCTGTAAGTTTTACCTCCCTGTGGTAAATGCAATGAACTCCTTTCAGTTATGCTGTATGGTAAAGCTTCTGGATGGTAATTAGCACTAAATCCTGACATAAATTCTAATCTAACATGTTGTAATTGTTCACTGTAATTGATTACATTATTGATAGTTAAAATATAATTACCTTCACTTTGTAATGGGAAACTTAATCTTTGGAAAAAATAGTCCAGTACAACTGGCATGCCAGTGCCTTTCAGTCCCTTGCTGTGAGCGTGGTGGTGGTGATCTAGTTGTATCTCAACAGTAACATAAATGCTCTTGTGATTGTACATTCCTCTCGGCTTCAATTTTGAGGTCTTTTGGCTCTTTCCATTCCTCTCTATAGCAGTGTGGCAACTTCTTGGAAAATTCTTGATTAAGGTGGAAAAGGGACATAGCATTCAGAAAATGTTTATCTTTTTTAGTGCATCTTTGATCTCCTTGAAATCGTCTTCTCGTTTGGAGTGTTTGTCCTGAGAGAACAGTAATCTTTGCCTGGGTCCGACAGGAAACCTTGATGTCTGAAAGGAGACTAGTTAGGAGTTAACCATGTAAGTCAGAAGAATTTTATTTCATGTCAAAGGAAAGCTTCAGTTTGTTATTGTTCTCAATGCACAGGCACTTTACTATGTTGCTGTAACACAGGGATCTGGAGTTACTCTTTCCTGTATCTTCACGTTCTCTCTGAAAGCCCAAATGCAAGTGGTATCTGGAAATGTAGGTGACCTTTGATGGAAGAGCTCAATTCAGTCAGCAGTCTTGTAACATGTCACGTCTGTGAGGGATCCCCATCTTGCTGAGTCATAGGTATTTCATGGTGGCCACGTGCTTTTGGAGTGGGGGACCCAACTTCGGCTCCTATTTCAATTCTAAGAATTACACCCTGCATCTCCCAAGACATTTTCTGAACACTCAGGATCTAAATTACTTAATGATGCAAGTATTTTTCTTCTCTTCTATTGAAACTTTTAAAATGCTGCTTCTAAAACTGGGCTTTCACTGGATCACTGCCATTTTTCAGTCATTCTGGACTTATAGGGATTAGCTAGTAATTGAAGCTGGAGAGCCATAACCAGAGGGTAAATGCATCAGCCCTGTGCATGTATAATCTTATTCTGTACAGTAAATGATACATGTTAAGATTGTTGGATTGGCCTGATGGCCTGGGTTGGGGCGGGGAGTGGAACTTTTGATGATCTTTCTTATTTTATATTCAGCAATTTCATACTTACCATTTTAGTTTTAAAAAGCCAACAACCCTGAGCATTTGCTTTTACGCTAGTCTATCTTTCTATGCTACCTGAGATTATCTGTAAACCAAGATGTAAAAACCTGAATAAAACAAGCATGAACATGACTGAATAATAAGTTATTTAATTTGCAGGAAGACAATAGATATTTAAATTAAGGAGACATCAAAACTCTGTATATAAAAATGCTTAGTGTGAAGACTACAACATCTAACAAGATGAGACAAGCAAGAACTCATCAAGAGAGGGAGGCTCTAATTGGAGTGGCACAGTAAGGAAGGCAAAGAAAACTGACTTTTCAACCTCAGTTGTTTTTTTTTTTTTTCAGGGAATGAAATTTGTTAAGAAACCTAGGAGAAATCTCATTCCACTGTTTACTGCTATATCATCAAGGTAACAGAACAAAACGTGTTAAAAGGAAAAAGCATCAAAGAAATTCTGTAAAAAGAAATAGCAGCCTGGGATAAATGGAAATGCTCCCTCCGAGTCAAATCAAGCCTTAGAGCAGACTAATGTTCTCTTACGTGCTATCTTCATTAGTGACTATTCTGCATCCTATTTAACAAGTATTTCTGTGAGTGGCAGAATGCATGACGCTTGATTTTCTCCAGTGCCATCTGTCGTGTGGAATCTCTTAATAATGGTTGAATCTGCTCTGTAAACACTTCTTCAGTGGGAGTGTTAATCTGTCTCTCTCCTTGGTTGCTTCATGCCACCTCCTCTGACAAAATTGGGAGCTTAATATCTTTGGTACTTATACTCCAGTGTCAAATAGGGTTGACCTTGACTCTTAGGTGTGGATGAGAAGTTGGGTGTTTGGAGAATTACAGAGTGGAGAATGATGGATAATGGGAATTCATAAATTCTGTTTCCTTAAAAAGGAGGGAAATCTGAGACGGGCTTGAAAAGGAAGCTTATTTCTATAGCAGATTCATGCTGTTTTCTAGAAATATTGTATTTGTGAACAATCAATTAATAATGCTAAATGACTGAGCCACATTCAGGATATCCAATTTGATCCTAACTAGCTGACCACATCTCTGTGCACATTACAGCACTCAGTCTGTCATTAGTAACAAGTGCTTACGTTCACAGAAAATGTGATGTGAGGCATCTGTATGTCGTCTTTTCACAGACTGACTTTCAGCCTTTACCCGGAAAGTGCCCCTGCTGAGTGCCTGATTTGGTTGTCACATAGAGCAATGTAATTCCATTAGCTCAACTGTGATGGCGTTAATCCTCATTTACATGAGTATCTTCGACAGGAGAAGGAGGCCCTCTGTACCTCATCTGAAAAATGTAATTACTCTGTGCATATAGAGATTGATCAGATCATCCTGGAGTTGAGTAAAAGCCACCCACTGATTTTGGTAGTCTTTGGGCCCTTATTAGAGACTTCTATTTCATTCTGAGGTACAAATAAATAGCCTTAACAGAAGTGATCAAGCAATGCTGGACCTGTTTAGAAGATGAATTAGCCAGCGAAGAGAAATGAAAGCTTATATGAGAGAGCTACTGTAATCTAAAGGATAAACCATTGTTTTCTTAACAGCAGTAGTTATTTCAGTAGACTGCACTTTTATCACTGAATAACAAACCCTATTTTAATCTCTGCTCGAAGTTGGCTGTCACTAAAATACTGGTAATGCTTTGAGCAGGTATAAAAACATTGTCATTAAGGTCAAGGATCAGAGCCTTCTCTTTGGTAGGGAAATCTCCATCATGTGAATATGTCTCCATTATGATAAAATAAGGAAGTAAACTACAAGGAGGTCATTGACTGTAAGAAGCAATTTTCCAGCTCTTATTGCTTCTGATACTCTACAGGGTAATTCACAAACAAAAGCATAAATCAACAGCAACCTTTTCCAGTAGGTTAGCAGAGAATGGGGAGAGCTGAAGCCACATAACACAGGATATTAAATTGCCATGACCAATTTCCTGTAATAATTCTTAAAAGAAAGCAGAACATTTCTTCCTTATAATTACAGAGATATTTTGTAAACCCTGCATATTTTAGAAGAGTTTCAGAGCATCCAATATAATAAGTCTTTCTGCTGTAAAAAATAAAAACAAGCAAGCAAGCAAATGCAAGCATTCATATATATTCCCCTGCCACGCTAGTGAATTTTTCTATCACATGCATGACTGCTCCCTATTCTGGCACTTACTTTATCACAACATTTACAAAGGCTTCTAGGCCACGAACAAGTAGTTTCAAGAAAAGTATGTGGAGGCTGTCGTGTCTCATAAATACAATCCATTTTCTTTTGTTTCTTGATAGTATATGCTCAGCTACAACAGTTCTGCAGACTTGGCTATTAGGAGCATTTATAAATTGTATGCATTTACATTTCCCAACATCTCTCAGAATAAAAATTATCTCAATATCTCAATGCATCTTCAGTGAGCAGTTCTGCTTACAGTCCTCACAGGCATGTATTGTTTACAATTAAGCTGAATTTAATAGTAGAATCACGACCGTCCGTATTTATTTTTTAACTTTGAAAAAGTGTTAGTTGAATTTCATTTTTTTTAATGTGTCAGAACTATACTGGGATGTCTGTGGTCTGAGCTGTGCACACAGGTACTACTGCTGTCCCCCTCATAAATGTCCCAGTTTGTGGGTCACATGTACTTTTGTAACGATACCTTTAGTGACTGAAATTTAGAATGAGGGCAAACATAGTGAGCGTTAAAGGCTTTGAATAGTTAATAAAAGAGGAAAAAAATTATGCCTAGAACATGAGCCTGACACCAGGATTTCCAGTTGCTACTTGATGCTGCCGTTGACTAAAAGCCATCACTGCTTTGAGTTTTGATATTTGGTTAGCTATTCTGGAAAGGTTAGGCTTTCGTCACGAGGTGGAAATGTGAGGTATTGTGCTACTGTAGCAATTCGGTGACTAAAGCTGGAACTAGTTTGTTATTCTAAACTTGATATTTTGGGGATTTATGTTTTTAATAATTCCTTCTCCCTGTCATTCCTGTCCATGTATAATTTTTGTGGAAACAGTCTCGTATCCCGTCCTGTATGCCATTATGTCATAACAGGTAGATATTTTCAGAGAAGTCCAGATTTCCAAACAGCCTCGCTGTTTCCTTTTTTTTGATTATATAATATCTTCAATTTGTTATATTTAGAAAATGGCTCTTATCTACAAATTTAGTCTATAGTTTGCTGCTTTTAAGTACTGCTGAGGAGAACTGTGTTTTGAAATGAAGGTTTTCTTTGGTATCTCCTTAAAATACAGCCAATTGTTCAAAGACTATCATTTGGAAACATGTTGGTGCTAATGTGAGTGGTGAGATTCATTCTGTTTTGGTAGACCTTCCTAGATAATTAAGGAATACATATTTCCTTTTTTTTTTTTCTTTCTTTTTTTTTTTTTTTTTTAGGGTGGTGTGTGTATATCTACATGTAAATTTATAATTAATAAATATAACTTGCTGTAAAAATGTCAGAAATTGACATTTGAGGAGCTATAAATGAAGGAGAAATTGAAATGGAAAACATAATATAGAAGTATATTCAATACCAGAATCATAGAAAAAAATCCTCTCCCATATTTTGAAATTAAACTTACATACTTTTTCCATTCAATTTAAAGAACTTACACTGTGAATAGGGAAATTCATAATGATTTTTACCCTTCAGCTGGTCCAGTAAGTTATTTGTAACTGAATATATAATTCTGTTAATTTGTTCAACACCAGCATTGGAGATAGACATTTTTAAAAGGTGGGCAACTTGCTAATGTGAAAAACCAAAGATTGCAGAGAAAACAACTGGTATTAAGACAGTGTTTCAATGTAGTGCTTGTAAACAACTTCCAGCCTTATGGAGAGGGATTGGTCCCCTGCAGCACTTGGGGCTTCAGGCAGCGATAGTCCAGAGGACAGGGCAGGGGGAAACATCCCTGTGCAGCCGAGGAAGGTATACGGATGTTACACTAGTTATTAATGAAGAATATTTAACATTCTAGAGAGAAAGCAACAGAATTGTCTGGATCAACTTGTGCATGCCAGTTTGTGCGTGCTGATTGTGCTCCAGTCCTACTGTACTCCTCTTGACCCAGGAAAAGGATAGGGGCAGGGGATCTGTGTTCTTCCCTCTGTGCCAGCGCTGCTCTCCTTCTACATGGTCTCTGAATGTTTTGCTCATCCCACGTAGCACTCACATTTTCTCCATCTGCTTAAATCATCATTCAAATTACAATTAAATTCAAAATTAAGCATTGTGCACGCAAAGTGGAGTAGCTAAGCAGGAGCAGCTTTGCCATACTGTGTCCTCACAGCACTTACAATTATAAATAGTTGTATTCAAGTAAGCAAGCTAAGAAGAAATAAATGTTTCTTTCACGTTCCATATTTTTGCTTTCTCCTGAAACAAAGCTTTTCTCTATTTTCTGGGTAAAACTTTGAGAAAGACATTCTTCATTCCCTGTAAGAGACTGGGTTGGACGTATCTGTAAAAGATCACATTTCCAAATCTTTCAGAACCATTTAAAAATGGAGGAGTTTTTTTCTTTTTTTTGTTATAGCTATGATAGGAAAACAGTTCAGAACATTTCACCTGTGAAATTAAAGTGCAGGAAATAACTAATATCAGCAAAACACTGGGAGACATTTTGTTGTTTGACTAGGGTAGGAAAATTGCAACAAAATCTCACAGAAACCTGTTTCTCTGATATTTGCGATGTACTTTTGTTAGATAGGTTGTTAAGCAGAAACTTTTGAAGAATATACAGTCATTTTTCTTTTTATCTAAAGGAAACTTAAACTCAGTCATCTGTGTAATCTCTGGATAAAAGCTTTCTAAATACTAGGTGATGAAACAAACCCAGCAAACTGGCAGACAAAACCCTGTAAATGGAGATGATGGCACCTTTTTTCTTGTAAATATGCTGATTTTAAGTGTAATTAAAGAAATAATTTTAGATATGCTTTATCCTATGTCCTATCTCTGTGAATTTTAAACGTGTTTTGTTATGATATTCACACCTTTTTAAAACTGCTGTTTATGTCTTTCTTCGTGATACTGTTGCACTGTTTTATAAAGTGGTGAAAGAACTGCATGTTAGTATTAAAATGCCTCTGGTCGTCTGCCAAGGCCTCACGTCTAATCAAGGTGTTCACTGTGGGTCAAAGCGAGGTGCACCTTACCAATTTAAAAGTTATATTTCTTAAATAGTTTTGAAATTGTGTTTCTTTGTGTATAAACACAGGGACATTGCCAGCAGGACCCCTGTTTTCAGACAAGAATCCCTTCTTATAAATTATCTCAAGTCCGCATAGTAATGAGGCCATTTGTATGGAAATAGATGCACCACTATTCTTTTGCTGGCTCTCCAGCAATTCACGAACCGCGTTTCACATTGAGAAGTGCTTCATGAATCAGATGAAAAGCAAAATTGAGACACTGGTAATTTCCAACTTTCTTTGATAAATACTACTCCAAACACGAAGGTGGTGAAAAAGCCAAGAGGTGTAAGGCAGAGGATGTGCAAGTGATAATAATGTCAGAGGAATTGAATGCTATTGCAGGTAATGGTCTCCTCTTCCTCGGGTGATAAATACAGGACAGCAGAGGCATTTATAAAAAGATAAACAATGAACTCAAAGGTGTTTATTTTCAGAGAGAGAGATGAAATACCTTTTACTTTTGGATGATGATGATGTATTAGTCACTTGTATTGATTAAAATCAATAGTTTTTCCAGAACATTAGCAGAGCAAGTACTCACCCAACTTAAGAAGGCTACTTGTTCAAATTTCCTTAGATAATGAAGATTGCAGACAACATTGATTCATAAAAATACAGTGGACTGATTTTCTTTTCAAGCAACTCCTAGTAACTTTCTAAGCAAATGCAAGTAAGTTCAGGCAGAAGTAGCAAGTATTTCAGGTGTGTTGTCTCCAGTGAATAGCAATAATTGCAACAAAGTCGTGGCATAATTTTAGCTTGCGTTAATTCATTCTGAGCTTCACCAGGTAGCGATTGAAGGCTAGAATTTGGGTAGAGATGCCCTAGAGTGATGAATCTGTAAACTCGTAATTTGAAATTAATTTCTAATAAAGGAGCTACTGGACTCCTGGGAATCTGTGACACTGTACTCTCACCTACCAGTTATTGAATATCATAACTGATTCTAGTATTTTTTTTCTATCACAAACTGAAAATATTTATCATATGTAATGTTTCATTTAACAAAAGAATGCTATTACATATATATACACACACTTTTCTGGGTGTGACAGCTTTTGTAATTTTATTTTGAATTTCACGATATTGCTTTTTGTTCTTAAAACCACTATTCCTTGAGTCCTGTAAATTATTAAAAATTTCCTCATGACTGGAAGGAATGTATTTGGAAAGCAAATCTGTGAGTGTAAAAAGAAACAAATATAAAGAACACATTTTAAAATGCAACGTTGTAAAGGAGAAAGGATTGGTTTTTTTCTCAGGACTGAATTACAGTACATTATTACTCAGGTTGATATTGTAAGGTCTTCCAGACATTTTCTCATTTTTAGATGAGTGAGGATTAAGGGAAGGGGAAAATATAAAATTAAAAACAAGGGTGCATGAATTTTTTTTTTTTTTTTTTTTTTTTTTTTAGTATTTTGACTAATTTGTCTTACTAAAAAAATGTTGGATTGGCTACCTTAGCTGACTGTGGTTGAACAAAAATTTAGCATAACCTAGGAAACTTTCAGTTCAGGTACACTTTGTAATAAAGGGCACTTGAAAATATTAGAAAGGATTCAAGGTTGTTCTATTTCTTGGTTAGGAATTTAGGTTTTGAAACCGCTGGTGGGTGGTAGTTTTAGGTTTGTTTGTTTGTTTTGTTGTTTGTATTTTTTTCATAAGTGAAGAACATTGTTTAGTATATTATATATTTTTCTTGGCTAGTGAAGGATTTGCTTGAACTCTCACACCAAATATTCTAGGAAAACAAAGTGAATTGCAAATTGGAAGGGCAAAAAGGACAAGGAAAGGTATTCTGGTCCTTTGCCAGTAAAACTAGCACTGCATTCCCATGGAGTTCCCAAGCTCTAGGGAGGAGAAGACATGGTACTTGTTTCTTCAGGCTACTTGTCTGTATATAGACATCTGTCAAAGGTATTAATCTTGAACTTTGTCCACCTGGTTATTATTGCATCAGGATGAAATATTGGACAACAGTTTTCCATCTTTTTAAAAAAAAAAAAAAAAAAAAAAAGGGAAAATAAAAAGCAAAGGCAAGAAAAAAAATGGAATTAAAGTGGAGATTTCTCTTATTATGTCAACTCTGTCTTTTTGTGATGTTTCCCATTTCTCCCCCAGAAAATGCAATTTGGAATAGAGTGTATAAAAAAAGACACTTTAAAGAGCCTTCACAAATTGGCAGTGCATTTATTTATACACATTTCACCCTGACTCATTACATATCATCATGAGGCTCCCCAGGCTACACATAAAAAGAATAGCAGGCATAAATCAAACTAGATGCAACTCTTTCCTTTCTTCACTGATTTTCAGATTTGCGCCCCTCCAGCCCCCAGTAATACATATAGAGAACATATATTTTTTTCCCTTATTATTTTTATAGGGAATACCATCCTTATATTATCTTTACTCTTTTTATCCAATAATAATGGTAATAATGATAATCCTCATTGCCTATGTATTTTAAATCAGGATAAAATTCCGTGGAGATACAAGCACGTTATTTTTGCCATTGTTCATCTAATCTCTTGAGAATTTTCCCTTCTAGCAAGTAGTTGATATTAAACTTCTCTGTCAACGAAGGTGAAAAGTTTTTACTAAACAATTCTTAAGTGTTTCATCCCTCTGATTTTCATACTATATATGGAAAAAGAAATTCCAGTCTTCCAAGTGTGTGACCTAAATGTATATTTTGCCCTTTTCTACAAGGACAGTAAATCCAAAATAAATTTATTTTCAATGTTATTTTAAAATCAGAATTGAATTCAGAGTTTTCTGAGCAGGTTTTTTTTTTTGTTTTTTTTTTTTTTTTTTCAAACTGTATCTTTAGCAATCTTTACAAATTCCCTGTGGGTAGTATTCTTTCTGCCTCATTTTAGGCTACTCTCCTGAAACAATCTGTCTAGACTCTTTTACGTTCAATGAAGTGAGAAAATTTTCCCTGGAGGATGATGCAAGGTACCTAAGTGGGGGTTCTGCTCTGAATTTCTCATCAGAGAAACAGGACTATATCTATTGTCAATACAAGAACGTATCTCAGTTCCTTATTGGAAATAGATGACTCAGTACCTTTTTTTCTTCAAAACTTTTTGTCCTTTTTGTTGGGACTGTTTTGATCGTTTGTTTTTTTTTTTTTTTTTTTTTTTTTTTCCTAATAGAGATGCTGATCTTTTGAGTATTTGGAATATATTGCAGAAGGGCTTTGCCAATGCAAGCCAAGAAGTTAGGGACTCCCTATATAGTTCACCATATATCTGATAGCATGCTTTCAAAGGGCTGAAAAAGTGAAGGTAGGCTGTGCCAGGGCAAAATTTGAGAAACAAAGCAGATTTTGGAAATTGATAAAGGAAATAGTGGGGATATGGGAGAGTAATTTTGACCAACAGTATAAAAGGGAACTCTAGGCTTTATAGACCAGTGAGCAAGCTGCTGCTTCTGGGCTTCTTCCAAGGCATACTGATATTGTCTTTTTTTGTTTGTTTGTTTTTTTTTTTTTTGTTTTTCCCCTTCACTGTTGATCAGTCTCAGTGTAGAAGAAAGTAAAGATTTAGTGACATGGGAAAATGACAGGTAGTGATGAGCAAAGGTAAGGTCCTCCCTCAAATCTGCTAATTTATGAGTTGAGCACATGAGTTAAATTTCAGGTTTATAATTCAAAAATAATTACGTGAGAAGAGAAGAGGGGGGGGTAGCAATGATAACACCTCCCAGACCCATTGTTCATTTCTTTTGATAAAAGAAAGGTTATTCTTTCCTGAATAGACATCTCTCAGGACTTCTCTTAGGGCATATTTGTTCAACAGCTTAAACATTATGCCAAAATGTGGCCAGCATAAATTTTAGATGTCAGTGGAGGTGAGAATTGAATCTCACTGTTGTTCAGGTTGGTAAAGATCATCCAAAAATATAAATATTAATTAACATTGTTCTTCAACCAATGGATTCTCCGTCTGTATAGATTAGGAGGAATTTTTCTTGTTTCCAAAGAATGTTACAAGAAGTTTTGGGTTTTTTTTTCCCTGTTTGGTGGTGGTACTTAGTGGGTTTTTTTAATTTTAAAAGGTCAATGCTGTTCTGAATACTAAATGTATTACATTTTTTTTCCATCTTTTTTTTAAAAAGTAAAAATAACTAAGTATTTCTTTCCAAATGGAATGTGGCATTTATTAAACTGTTTGGGTCAAAAATTATTATTTTCATATATAAATAAGAATCTGTACATTGCTACATCTAGTGCTTTTGAGTAAAGTCAGGATGTATGAATTATGACTCTAGTAATTTAAAACATTATAGTAGAATATAAAATACTAGTAGATGATTGAAACCTATAATTGTTAGGACTTAAACCTTCCAATCAGTACAAATCACCTGCTTAGGTAATAATAAAAAGAGATTTTTTTCTTCAAGTTTTATGCAATACAGTCCTCTCTCCTTTCATTTTTTCCTCTCCTGATAGCATGATTTGAAAAAAAAAAAAAAAAAAAGTAATGGAAATGAAGGCATAATAGTGGGTAACATCACCTATTTCAGTTGTCCTGCACTGTTAGATAACCTAAACCATTTTGGAGGAGTGTTCAAAAGTCAGTCTTTTGCTTTTGATCACAACTTCCCTAGCTATTAAGACAGATTGGTTCTTTTTGTAGCTTTATAATATACTGACTGTCTCTTTGGTGTCTTCCCTGAAAGAATAAATGCACTCCAAAAGGAATTACTGCCAGGAGGGAGAGTGCTTCTCTTGACAGCTTCTTATGCAGTGAGCTGGAGGAAAGATGCTGATCCTGATGCCAATTCAGCTCACCAGAGGTTCAGTGAGCTACAGCTGAGTTTCAAGGTCCACGTGAATTTGCAGAGAATAAAGGCCAAAAGAGTAGATTTCTGCATTTAAACTTAGTGAATTGAAGATTGTGCAGGAAATCTTTCATGAGTATTATTTGCTTAACAATTCCAGTTGGACTCCCAGGTTATCCACTGATGCGGGTTGCCCTTCTTGGCAACACGCCATCGCATTTTTCAGCACTGTTCCCTCAGCTGAACAAGGTGGAGCCCGAGTCTATAATAAATCTGTATAATTGAAATAATATCTTTAAATTGTTTTACATTAGAGGAGCACATTTTTTATTCTATTGTATTAATTTATCTATTTAAAAAATGTGACTTAAAAGAAAAAATTGTACTGTTCTTCAATTAGAAGTTGGTCTGAAAATATTTTCTGTTATGTCTGCTTCCTTGTTTCTGTGCCCAGGAGATTGTGAAGCATTATTCTACCACGTCAACCAGCATGCTTCAAAGCTGGTTTCATTAATTATCACCCTATGTAAACCTACCACAGGTGAGTTTGGATTTCTGGAACCAAGTTCAACACACAGATGCTTATCCACATTTCTGCTTTCCTGGTGGCATTATGAAAGCTATGTATCTTCTACATGTGGAAGGTAGCAATATCCAAACAAGTAGGTGCAGATCTAAATGGAGGAATTCCAGCTCAACCTATTGCTTCTATATTATATTTGCATGTTCCCCTGGGGCCACAGCAGATGAGAAAAATGGGCAGTAACAGAATTTCCCAGCATTGTTGTTCCACTTCAAACCTGGGAATATTTATAGTTGTGTTGCATTTTCCTTAAACCCAGCAAATCACTTCAGAGGCAGTGACTGCTTCTGAATATGTTGCTATGCCACTGTCTCCTTTCCTATACAATGCACAGCCTATAGGAAGGGTGTAAATTCAGCAAGGGAGAGACTTGGGAAATAAGTGCTGGTTTCACTTACTGATTTTAAGGTGTTCAGTCTCTTTAGGTCCTTTGAGCAAGGACCTGGTATGTTCTCACGCCTTTGTTGTTGGAAGGAATAGGAATAAGCAGACATTATAAAGGATCAAACCTATCTAGATGGGTTTCAGATCAGTTTTGCTGGAGGAGGCTTTCTGGAAAGCCCAATATGTTCACGGGAGAGATCTGTCACAGTATCCAGTTCTTGCCTTATGTTAGATCAGGTCCCACCAGTTTTAGTTATCTTCTCCATTATTTACGGTGTTGCTCACTGCTGCTCTTGCTGAAAAATCTGTAGGGTCTTAACCATGAAGGATATGTTATACCTTTTATGTTCAGTTAAAAACAAGGCAAAAGTCCCCACCCTCCCCCCCTACTTTGAAATAGTTTTAATGTTTTCAAGAATAATTTAACATTAACTTTTGCATGATAAGAATAGTAGATCTAGCTTCATGATAAAAATGCTGGTTCTGGAGATCAGCATTTGTACAAAGAATAATTAAGTTATTTTTAAATTATGTCATGTCCTGTTCATCTATCTTACATTTAATAAACTTTCAGCTATAATGTGTGGGTGAACTTATTCTACTTGTGTTGGAGACAAACATAATAATAGCCTTGCTAGACAGTATACATTTGCATTATATATGTCGTTCTCGACTAAATGTCAAGCACAAGATTGTTGTCATAATCCCACCTTTTTCTCAATATTATTTAAGTAATATCAAATGCTCTTAACTTCAGGAGATCAAACAGTTCATTTTAGCAATTTAAACTGAACAATATATAAATCATCACGTGTATTTATTATTTGCTTTGTGCTAGGCACTGTACAAAGTTTCAAGTTTTCAGTGCTCTAAATTTTCTTTGAAAACCCATAGCCCAGGCTTCATGTAAGGAAGTTATTCAGCTGGCATTAAACATAAATTTTTTACAAGATTAGGTACTACTTTTTTTCTGTTGCCTTGATAGTATTTTGAGGAAAACTGCTCCTTACAGTTGCTTATATCTTGTTCTCCCATATATACTGGTATTAACAAAGCCATATGATACTATTTCTTTCTACTATTTAAAAGCCTATGAAGTAGTGTGTTTACTCACTGTGTGTGATCTGCTGTGGTGCCACAGAGAAGAAATAGTTGACATTTCACTAATATTGCACTGATAAACTGTGATCTATATTGGCCAGTATCCACTGCATCTGTCAGCCCAAATGTAAAGTTATTTCTTGGTTTTAGTCTGGTGCAAGGAAGGGGAAAATCCTCCAAATATTTGGTGTTTCTTTAGAGCCATTTCTCAACAGTGAAAATGAGTGTTGGCCACTAAATGTGCAACAAAATGCCCCAGCAAACAATGCTGATCCATTGTAATGTTAAGAGATGATAGATATGGCAAGGTTTTAAAGGTAAGTATTAAGTGTATTACGACTGACTGGCATAAGGAAAAGCTTACCCTTGTTCTTATTTAGTCCCTAGTCTACCCTGTGCAAATAAATCTCCATTCAGCAATATGGAGACCTAATTTTATGCCATGATGTCAGCACTCACGAGAGACCTCATTTGTTGCCCAGTGCAGGAGTGTAGAACATCTTACATCTTATGAGATGCCATGGCAAGAGAAGAGAGGTTAGGTGGTTAGGCTTTCAGGTTGTGGTTTTTGTTTGTTTTTTTTTTTTTTTTTTAGTTATTTTATATTTTGCTATTTCTGGAGATGGGTTAGAAGTGTTTATTGTAAATCTGTTTGGGAAATGGACAACAAATTTAGTTTGCTAACATTACAGTTAGAGGAGAAAATTGTGCTTGAACATATGAAGAAAATGGAGGTTTAATTACACTTGTTTTTATGGCTACAGAAGTTTAGCTTTTAGAAACAGCCTATCATTGCTCCAAGTAATAGTGTCTTGAAGTGATTTGCTGTTTTCTTTCCATTAGTAACTGCTGCACAGCTGACTGGAAGTGAAACACTGAGTTTTTATTAATCTGGGTTCAAATTTCTAAGAGCTGTATTTTAAGCAAAAGTAGATGCAAATTTTCCTTCATAAAAAAATGTCTCTTTAAAGGTGTCACTGGGAATGGTACTTATGTATGGAAATTATATGTTTATAGACAAAGAATTCTGTTTGAGTTGCATTACATGATAAGAAATCTCAAATTTTCCTAAATTTGTACTTCAGAGAATTTCTGAGAGTGAATTATGTTTGTTGGGGATCATCCAGAGAAGTGTGGCTAGCAGGTTGAGGGAAGGGATTCTCCCCCTCTGCTCTGCTCTTGTGAGACCCCACCTGGAGTGCACTGTGTCCAGCTCTGGGCCCCCAACAGCAGAAGGACCCGGAGCTGCTCGAGCGGGGCCAGAGGAGGCCACGAAGATGCTGGGGGGGCTGGAGCAGCTCCCCTGGGAGGCCGGGCTGAGAGAGTTGGGGGGTTCAGCCTGGAGAAGAGAAGGCTCTGGGGAGACCTTAGAGCGGCCTCCCAGGGCTTAAAGGGGACCTACTGGAAAAATGGGGAGGGACTCCTTGTTAGGGGGTGTGGGGATAGGAAGAGGAGTAACAGTTTTAAACTGAAAGAGGGGAGATTTACATTAGATGTAAGGAAGAAATTCTTGACTGTGCGGGTGGTGAGGCGCTGGCCCAGGGTGCCCAGAGCAGCTGTGGCTGCCCCCTCCCTGGAAGGGTTCAAGGCCAGGTTGGACGGGGCTGGGAGCACCCTGGGCTGGGGGAAGGGGGCCCTGCCCGGGGCAGGGGGGTTGGAACTGGATGATCTTTAAGGTCTCTTCCAACCCAAACCATTCTGTGATTCTAAGAATTTGCACAAAGGTTGAAAACTAGTACTGATCCAAGTTATTAGCCAATAATAAAAAATAGTAAACAATATAATCAAATTATCAGCTACAATCTTACTTTGTTTATCTTTACCTATAATAAAGAAGTGAATAAGAAATAACAAATAGATAAAAAAGCCCAGACATGCATCTGGGGAAGCTAGAAATACATATTCCAGAAGCTTTTACTAAGACAGACCCCCAATTGAACAAGATGTTTTGTGGTTTTTTTATTTTTTTTTTTTTTTAATTGAATTTCACTTCCAATCTGGTTGGTGTTTTGAACTGCTATTTAAAAGACTTGTCTCCAGGGAAACAATATCTATGTGAGACCGAGAGACTCTTGACTGACAAATTAAAGTGTGCTTGTAGTCAGAAAAAGTGACTCTGGAAAAATGACATTGTGGGCTTCCATATTTTTCTTTCTCTGTGACTTCCATATCAGATTGGTTCAGTTGACAAGTCAATCAGTGATTTTTCTAACTGCCAGTGTTTTGGCTCAGCGTGGGAAAAGAAAATCAAGCTGCAGTATTTCTTCCTCTTATTGGATTGCTAGCAACACCAGCCATTAGACCCAAGATAGTGTTATTACCTACAATTCACAATGCAAAATCAAGCTCAGTTTCCTAATTTTTTTAAACAGGGAAATGATACCTACTTCTCTCTGGGCTCTATATAGTTTATGTCAGTCTTGATCTACCTTCCCTAATTTATACTGATCCTTGATTAGAATAGTGCTTTGTTTTCTTCTGGGACTGTAACTTTATGAAAGTTTCAAATTTAGAAGAGGTCAAGTATGTAACATCTTTCTTGACAGATAGTTTAGCTACTTTTAAATAGTTTTTTCACCACTCGCTGCTTTTCCACCCCTTCTTCCTACTTTCCTGTTATAGAGGCGGAGGGTGACTAGAAATGGAGCCGACAATAAGGTGTGGAGAGCAGGAATCTGCTGAGAAACCTGTGCAAGTTGTTAACGAGAAGGCACAGAAATGTCATCTGAGAATAAGCACTGTCAAGGAGCTGGTTTAGTAAGCAGAAGGAAAACTTGGTTGGAATGGGTTTGGGAATGAAGTTTATTACAGATCCAGAGGAGGGCCAAGCTCACAGGTTAGCAGAGTGGCTTGTGGCTTAAGGTCAAAGCCTGAAGGAGAATAATTCCTGTGTTAGGATATAGAGTCCTCCTCATAACACCTGGTGGTGTTACTGCTGCAATAGCTGACTGCTTCCCATAACTGCATTAAAGCCTCCTGGTCTGTGTGACTGTCCAGGGAATGCTTCCCTCCAGCCTGAAACCCCACGCCTGGAGCAGATGAGGGGGCTGACTCTCTGGGCAGTGCTTGTGGTTGAGAAAGCCAAATGCTTCTGTAGTAAATGCAAAGTACTTGGAACAGAAACTTACCTGGAAGAAATGGACAGTGTTAGAGGAATATTCATCCTATTTGTGTGCACATATTTAGGAGCTCACATGTGAGACTGCTGCTTATATCTTCAGGGAGAACTGTTGGTAGCGTTTCAAAATTTGATAAACTTCAGGAGGGGGACCATTGTTCAATAAGCAATGATATAAAAGTCTGGTTTGTTTGTTCATGCTCCCTCTTGCAATTTTCCCTCTGGGAGAACTGTAACTGTTTATGCAGGACAGCAATTTATTTTGATAGTTTTAATTTTGCTTGTATTTCGAAGTATCTTACCTTTTTTTTTTTTTTTTTAATTTAAAGTTTAGACCACATACTTTATATTTGATCTGGATTGGCATGAGATTTGTGAAGTTCAAGTAGGAGCTTGTTCCCCTGTCTTGGATTAATGGAAAGTTGATTGAAGATGACATTGTGTGCTGGACAGGTGAACTTCACCTTTATGGTTAAAGGATGGGCAGAGTTGCACGACCTTTGCTGTAGAGTTCTACTGGATATTTTATTCATACTGACCTCAGCTCAATAAGTGTACTGGACCAGAGGATCAGGATACTGAATTAATATTAAACTAGTCTTGATTTTCTACAGAAACAAATGAAAGATGTGTTGGGAGGCTTACCCTCTGTATTGCGAGCAGATGAAACGTAGCTTTATGCAGAGTTCTCCCCCTTCTCGTGCACAGTGGGAATGGTTGATTACTCTTCACTGAATGGCTATGCAGTGACAGCTGTCTTCTGGGAAAATATAATATGAATTTAACATGAGTACTCTTTTTAACACTCAAGTTGGGTGAAATTTACTTGTACTTAACCATTTCAATCCAGAAAGCATCTACGTTTATCAAATTCAATAAGCTTTCTTTGCTCCATTGAAACCAGTAGTTTCATATTAATGATAGCAATCTTGTTTCTTTTTTGGGGGGGGGCTTTGTTTGTTATCTATTAAAATAAAACCACTTTTTGTACTATTTTTTCAATCAACCATTGTCAGACATTTTATATTTTAAACTTCTTTATGTAAGCATATCATTATTCCAAAATGATCCTTTCTGCAGATGAATGTTGCACTAAAACTTCCTCTAATTATTACTTTTGACATCAGTACTTTATTGAATTAGCTGTTTCCAATTTAATTACACTTGCTTCATTGTCTAGGTCACCTTTTAAACAAATTCATATCAGTATGAAATTGCTGTTATTACTGAATTTGATTGTGATGGTTCTATTCTTATACAGATACTTTCTCTTTTTTGTTCACATTTGGGAAAACCAAATTAGCATTAATTTATTAAAATAGTTTAGAAATATATTATTACTGATAGTAAAAATGGATATAAATAATGCTTGTTTGTTTAGTTTTCAAAAACATATGGGACACAGTATTCTAATTAAGTAATCCTTAGTTTAATTACTGTTCATTCCAGAAACTGAAAAGGTGAAGTCGTAACCTTTTTTTATTTATTTATATTTTATTTCTGAGAGATGTAATATATGTGAGGGCTTCATAGAAATCAGCAAAACCATTGGTCATTACTCTGAAGAGCATAAGGTGTTGAGCACTTACCCATTATATGTTTAAACCCCTGGACTTGGATGAAAATAATTACAGTTACAGTTGTTTCAGGATTAGGTTTTAAACTCAAATCTGGCACAACAAATAGTGGCCATAAGTAAATGAATCCAAATGTAGGACAGGTTCAATAATATATATTATGCAGAACAGTAATGACAAAATAAATGCTAACTGTAATAGGAGCATGTTGGTAAATCAGACTACTTGTAAACATGTCTACAATCCCATTATCCTTGCTAGTTGATATGTATTTTTAGTAAGATTGTATCAAGGTTATTAGCGACTGTTGTATTAACAAAACCAATGCTAAGCTGGTCACCTACTATTACTACCGTAATAAAAATGTTTCTTGTGTTTTTTTTCCACTGTAGATGCCATATTGGCAGGGCTTTGATGCAAACAAAATATACGTTTGTATTAATAACAGTTTCTTAGCTTGTGCGAGTTTGTCCTCATTGTTTACATCAGTTTTATTTTCAACAGTTTACCTTGTAATATTCCTATAGTCAGTGCCAAAATTTTAAAGGTTTGGCTTTTTTTTTTTTTTTTTAATGGCACAAACATATATGAATGTTCTTATGTGTATGCATAGTTATGTGGTGATGTATATGTAATATCAGTTTTTATACTGCAGAAGTCAAGAAAGTGATGGCTTTCAGCCTAGCCACCTAATTTATCAGCCAGAAAGATAAAGTTGAAAAAAATATTTTATATAAAGCCAAGCCATGAGAAAAAGCCAAGCCAATGAGGAAGAGATGTCACATTAGTGAGTTTCTTCTGCATGTTTTTCTCTATCTCAAAGGTGTTGTTTTAAACACTGTTTTTGTATATTTATGTGGTATAAAATCTCCTCTATCACATGTCCCTTCGCTATATGCAGGTGTGTGTTCAATACATCTTCAAAATGATGACCCATTAATAACCAAAATGAGTGGCAGGATGACTGTCCTCCCCTGTGACTGAACTTCAGCATTTTGAGTTCCCATCCTTGTAGGCTTGCTTTCACTGCTTACTGAACTTATTCATCTACCAGGAGAGCACGAGCAAGGCCTAGCTCTGCTTTAAGAGACTCAGTCAAATCAATATCATGACACCTGGAGCATTCAATCCTGTACCAGTGTTCCCACGGATGAGTGCTTTTGTGAAAGCAAACATAACACTTGTTCTAGGTCACTGGACATGTAGCAAACAAATCTAATCCAGGCTGGGTTTTCTGGGCATGTTGTTCCTTGCCATGAGAGATGCAGAATAATCTGGTTGCATTATACTGACCTTCAGTCAAAGGGGTAAGTGCTTGCTCTCATTTATCTCAAGTTATACTTAGCCCAGCAGAAATTTTCATATGTACCATTGTTTAATTGCCAATGCTAATAAAAAAATACCTTGGGACTGATGGGCACATTATTGCCCACTTGATCTTTGGTATTTGCTGAATATCCAGTGAGCTAGGAAAACACTTGTTTCTTATGGAGCCATTCTCCATGCTGTCATAGAGATAAATCTGAGATGATAGAACTAGGACCTCAACAATATTTCTTGTGCTCAGCTTGAAAAAAGAGATGTTGGGAAAATCTCAGTGTTTTGCGGGAAATTTTGATGTTTCATAAACAGTAACAACCATGCTTTTGAAAAATGACTCCTCTGAATTCATGGGAAAGTTTGAAGAGAGGTGAAAATTTCTTCTAAGAAGGAAAAAAAAAAAAAAAAAAAAGGCAAATCCAGCATCTAATTTATGTTGACACAATTCATTTGACAATTCAACCATGATAATAGTCTACAGTATGCTGTTAGTGTTATGCCAAATTATATTTTAAGGAATAAAGCTTTTAAAGTAAACATAGCTTTATTATCTCAATATCTTTGTAATGCTTGTTTCTTTGTAGGTGAAGGTTATACTCAAACTGACTATAAAGTATTTTTGTTTCAGTCAACAGCTGCTGAGGTTTGAGGGAACGAATTCATTTTAGAAACTGTGTGTTAATGTGTTTCCAAAAGGAATGTTGACAGATCGTCTGTTTTGTGGGACATCTAAAAATATTGTATGTTAGAAATTAGAAGGGAACCAAATTCCAAAGTGTGAAAATCTCATGTAGACCAAAAATTCTCCATGACAATGAGCTCTGTTCAGTACACATCTTCTGATATTTTTTGCAGTGAAAGAGCCTTTATTGCAATCCCAAGTTCTCAAGTGAACAGGCCACTTGTCATCAGCAGCAGGCAGGAGCTGATGAGGTAAGAGACAGGAGTGATCATGCACTTAAAAACCACAATAGTGACATCTGCAGACACTTCCGAATGTAAAAATCCTCTGCTGGGGATTAACAAGTATAAACTTCACATTTTGTGTAAATAGAGAACTTCCAGCTGATGTAGTTTCTGCTTGATATACGGTCTCTGTTCTTCATGATAACAAAGAGACAGGTCTGCCCAGAAAGGCAGAAAATGCACCTGGAACAACATCCGACCTCACAAGCTGAGTGTGGAGGTTACTGTGGGAAATGGTCTTGGGTCAGCAGCAGAGCCTGGAACAAACTGGAGCACACAGACTGTGGGATACTTCCCTTTGGGCAAGTTTATTTTCTTCCCCTAACTTTACTCTGGGTGTGCCAAAATGCTCCAGTAAGAGGTAGAAAATAAAGGAAATAGCACACAGCAAACAACTTACCAGAAAGCCTGGTAAAGTAATGAGTGTTGAGAATTCAAATTATATGATAAGGTGCTTTGGACAAGCTTAGGAGGTCAGCATTGCCCAACCCTGCTTAAAACAATCACCAATAAATAAACTGTTTTATGTTGGATTCCCTTATGTTTGTTTGGATAAATGCTCTAATTTCACTGATGAAAATATTTAATAAAAATGCAACCTTGAATGAATGCCTAATGTTTCCAACCTTATTGAGAGATTTAATAAATGAGGCCCTGCAACTTTTATTTAGTGTCTTCAGGTGGTAAATTAACTACAAGAGGGCTTCCCTATTGTTCTCTGAAAACAGTAAAAGCAAAGGGAGAATTAGAAGCAAAACACTAATTTAAAGATGAGTGTAAGGGATAGAGAGTTCAAAGAGACCCTATCCTTAGTACACAATGATATTCATATGAAGACAGAACTTCATAGACATTAAATTTAAATATAGAGTGTATACCTGAATATACAAATAAACTCCTTCATAGTTATGTGCAATTCCCATTGAATGATGGAAATTATTCTAGTGATTTTCTGAAACAACCTGTTTTTCATGCAGCTAAAACCAACATGCTTTCATTGCTTTACTTTTAAAGAATTTTTTGCAACTGAAACTAAGAATAAAGTTGGGGGGTTTTATGGCTGTTGGTCTGACTACCAGATCATCAGCTGATACAAAGAGGTGCCTGCCCACTGAAGTCAGTGCTGGCTGGCAGTTAAAGCAATGGAGCAATAGTTTTATGTGGGTTTGTTTTTTGTTTTTTTTTTTTTTGGGGGGGGGGGGGAGCGGGGAAGGTGTTTGTTGGTTGGTTTGTTTGTTTTTTGTGATATGTGTTGGATGAGAGCCGAGAGAAAGAAATTCCATTGGCTCTCCTCCTGTTAATTTTTTTCACCACCTTCTTCTTCTTGACAGATGTGTGAGAAGGGGCTTGAAGGAGGAGATCAACAGTTACATGAGAGACAAGATCTAGCCTGGCTGGGCGATGGATAGGAAGGTGTGTAAGGATCGCCAGCAGTGCACAGTAGGGAAAATGTAGAGGGTAAAAGCTGTGTAAAAATGTTTTCAAAATGTGTGGGAGATGATCAACAAGGACTGCCAGGGTCTGGTGTCCTATGGTTTGTAGCTGAGTCCTCACCACAGCAGCCACAGCATGTGGACTCTCTTAGAGGTATTTCCACGCACCTTGAGTGTCTGTGAACAGCCCCGGGGGTCCCTCTGCACGGCTCCCTCCCATGGGGGCTCACAAGGGAGCTTAGCACAGAGCCTTTCCCTTTGCAGGAAGCGGTCATGGGGCATCTCTGCTCTGCTCGGGCATGTTGTCATGAAATTCAGAGGACTCCCATCCCTTTGTCAAATACGGCCCTGTTGTCCAGTGCGTTTGGTTCACTGTAAATAACATGACAACATAAGCACATCTTCATGGGGAAGCTGAACCAAAAAATAATGTGACAGACAAAGAGACAGAGGAGGAGGGTGCAGATAGAACCAAAGGGGTGGGGGAAGACAAAAATACCAAAGTTATAGAAATAGACATAATGCCAAGGCCTGGGAGAGTCAGACCAGCTGGTTCTCTTGCAGCGTCTCTAAGCAATTGTCTCCATTCTTTGTTTCTCTTTGTTGGAGAGAGGATAAACTATGTGAGGTGTAACATGAAGGCTTTGGTGTAAAACAGGTGATGAAGTAGCCTGCATTAAGAAAAGCTTGTTTTATTCACTATGATTTGCAAAAAATTTCTCAGCAGTCGCAGGCTGTGACAGCCATTTGCCGTATGCAGATTTTTCACTGCAGAAATAGCTGTTTGCAACCCCTTCTGTGTGCTTATAAGGCGATACCTCATGGATAAACCATGAATCCCTTGAGCAAAGCAGTGCCTGCTAACGTTTTACACATCTGAAGCCTAGTTAAACCTGACTTGCATTACAATAAATGACCCGGCTGACCATTTCTCCCAAGCTCTGTCATTCAGGAAAGCTGAGCCAAAGGTTGCTCCCAGGAACCTGGGTAGTTCAGAGAGTTCATAACAGAATACAAAGCCTTTCACTCCTGGGTTGCCTGTCTTGGTCCAAAATGACAGAGGGAGTTATGTTTGTACGGCCTGTGTGCTAAAAATGGGTTGTTTTACTCCAGTCTGTAGTACAGCTGACACGTTGTAACCGTAGCTGGAGGAAGACTAATGATCCCAGGTTCATGCCACATAAACCACCCCTAGCGACTTCTTTAGTTTCCACCAGGTCATGATGGACAAGGTTTGGCACCTGTAGGTAGGAGTTTGCAGTGTCGTTACCTCTTCTGAAGCTCCTGGGGAATAAAGAGTGACCGTAAATCTCGGTCAATCTGGCACCTTTGATGGGCACTAAATGGACTTTGAAGGGATGGTGAGAGAAGCATTCGGGAAGTATACAATAGACCCAAAATGATTTTCATGCCCTGGAACTGGAGTTTCAACATTTACAACATAAAAAAAAAAAAAAACAACATTTTACATGAATACAAATTTCAAGCGAAACAACTGTGGGGAGAATTTTACATTCAGCAAGCTGCTGCTGGGCTGATAGGAGAGGGGAGCGCATACACAGAGCTGGGTGCAAGTTTTGCATTACATTAAATGGGAAACCTGAATGAAGATTATGCCATTTCTGTAAGAAGCCCTGCATTTTTTAGCATTTGACATGCAGCATTAGAAGTAGGAGAATGGTTAAATGACAGCCACAATAGCATGTTATATTGTTCATAGCAGTCAGGTGTCAGCAAAATAGATTGATTTCTATTAGGGAGCACTAAAAGAATATTGGATTCAATTGAATGAAATAAATGTGCTGTAACATCTCTCTGAAGTTTCTTGCTTTCTCCTGTAGTGGTAACGGAGAGAAGTAAAAATGTTTGTGTAAATACAGATATTAAAGAATTAGCACAGTACAGATACTGAAAAATTACTGTTTAGGAAGCCCTGTGGGAGCCATATTCTTGTTCACCGTTTCCAACACTTCTGGACAGGATGCAAATTTCTACACCTATGATTAAAACAGTATTTTCAGAAATGCTCAAGGTAAGGTACAGCTGCTATAGAGAATGCAATTCTTTGTTAGACTGACTTTAACCATGTCAAGGCATTAGAAACAAAGTGTATTTCTTTAGTCTAAGTCAGCCAGGCTAACAGAAAAATGTAATGTATTTTTTAGTGCTACTAACATGAATTTGCTTTTAATAAAATAGGAAATATTATCTTGGTTCTTTTATCCAAGACTTCTAAAATAGCAAGGCCTACATTATCTTGAGGATGAGAGCTCTGCAGAAAATAAATACAGTTCCTTTCCCTGTAAGAATAATCTGCTGCCATCATCAAATTGTGCTGCTGACACAGACCCAGATGAGGTCTTCTTTCTTTGGTATTTAGTTCATACATGTATCTTTCTAACCACATGCACTTGCTCCTCAAACTTCCACATCTTACAGGCAAGATATTGCACAGTGGCACTGTGGAAGTTTGATTTATCTTATTCTGGTATGATTTGTTCTTATCAAAAGTTTTGTTTAGACAGCATTGGCATTTGTATAGCTTCCTTTGGGTTGACTTTATTCCATGCCATCTCTATAGTAAGGTAATGATTAAGCATTAAAACAATTGCTCTACAGCTGCTTTCAGTTGGGAGCTGTTACTGCTATGGTCTTAATTTCACACTAGTAGGACGTACACAAAAGGTTAGACTTGAGTGAAAAGTTGCAATCTATCAGAATTCAATGACTTGACAGAAACACATCCCCATGAGAATTCTGCAATCAGTGGTGATAGTGGGCAAGATCTGAATTTCACCTGCAATAGGTTTGATCTTGAAATCACTAGCAGAGAACTTTGTGTCTTTGCAGGCATCCATTGGTGGACACAAAGGATCAGAACAGTAAGTTATCACCTTGTATGATCTCCTTGATTATTTTATTAGGAGGGAGGGACCACAGAATACCTCCTCTGCCACAGCAGTGAAAAAAGCAGACTAAGAAGTACAAATAATGATAATAATTGTTTTTGCATCTCTTAGGGTGAGCAGTAAGTTTGCTTTGTCTGATACATAGTTGAGGTAATTACGGAATAAACTAACAGCTATGAGATATGACAAAAGTTGAAAATCAGTGTTTGCTGTGGGGACTATTGGGTGTATTTTGACCCACGGGCAGACACCCAGTCCTTCAAAGTTGGTCTGGATACCTACAGCATGTTCAGTTTTACCCATTGGACAGAGCTACTTACCTTGAGCTAGTGCTTGTACTGGAGTGGTTTTCAGTCCATTTCTTATTTGGAAGAAAAGCACTGATTTCTATTGATACTCTGGGCCTTGCTAAGTAAACAAGTCCTTTTTATTTGTGCATTTTTTCTGCTCCTGTTCAGATTTATGAGAGCCAAGATATTTTTATTGCTTGTTCCTATATCCGAATATGGATGGTGTGGAAGATCAAAGGTAAAATGTCTCTTGATTTTTGCTTCTTTTATTAGTTTCAAGCATCTGAAGATGCCGCTATGTGTTAAATTACCAATATTTATTATCCTGTGTTATCTGTGATCTTACCTGTTTTCTGAATGGAAGAAATATATATTTGAGGTAGTTACTGTATTTTGTGATTTTTATCATGCTTTTACTGAAGAGCAACTGACTTGACTTAGGTTGAGATAATTCTGATTTACATCATGGAAAAAGGAGAGATTGAGAGACAGAGAATAAATAGGCCATGATGTTTTAGGGATGATATCTGTATCAGATGATAGTGGTCCACAAAGCAAATTGGATAGATACAAGATATTAAATCAGAGGAACCAGTATCTCAATTTATTTCTTTTGAACTTTGAAGCTTTCTTTTATCACAGTTATGATGAAGAAATACTGTACGCTCATGGAAACAGATGAAGGAAACAGAATTATTTGTATATCATGAACACAAATGTGGTTTGAGATATATATTTTTTTCCTCAAAATGACAGCAGGAGGCCTTACACATACTTCTTTAGAAGCCCGGAAGTAGAGTTATATGCACCCTAAATAGCAGAAAATTATAGATACAGTAGTGTTATGATTTTGTGGCCTTTTTCTGAATGAGCTCCAAACTGAAACTCCAGATGCCAGAAGAGACTGATTAATATGAATATCAACACTGTAACTGAGATACTGAAAATAAGTAACCAAGAAATTGTCAGAGAAAGAGCTGAACAAAATAATGGTGAGATTAAAACAGTCATTAATACTGAAAAGCTAAAGTGGGATAAAAGGAGCTATGAGCATTACAGTGCAGCTACCCATGCAGCCTACAACAGTTTTGTAATTAAGAAGCCATTAGTGATCTAAATGCTGGGTAGTGTTATTCTAGCTCCCACATCATGTCAGTTAAAACACAATTAATATGTTTGATGCGTTATGAGGTAAATCAGAGATAAACTGCTCAGGCCTAAGAAGATAAATTTATCTTTTATAGATTTTTGGTAGGGGGAGATTTTCAGTATCAGTGCTCAATGGGAACAATATGGTTTTACCTGGCTTTCTAGCTGACAGAGGTTTGAACTGAAACTTGGGAGAAAAGGGTTCAGTTCTGGGTTCTGCCATAAGCCTACTGAGCGAGCTTGTCAGTCATTTTTTCCTCCTATAAGCCAACATTTTTTATGTGTTGAGAAGATAAAAAATTTGATTGCTATATAAAGTAGCTGGAGTATTAGAGGTTAAAACTGTTGTTATTCAGATAGATCTATATATATACACACACATACACACATATGTTATCACCAAAATCATTGAGCTTCACACTTTGACAAAGTGTCCATCTGTTTCCTATTCCTTTCAACAAGATACTCTAATTTATTAACATAAGAGGAAATGGAAGCAATTGCAGTGCTAGTTTTAGCTTAAAAAGTTAAACTGATTTCAAGTGTTCTGTAGAACACTATTGGTTAAAATATTGAGAAAGTTTAAAATATGTGTATACCCACTGGATGTCCACTGTGATTAGATATCACAGAAGAGTTGGAACAAACATTAACAGAAATTAAACACGGATCTAAAGATCTGTAAGTCTTAAAGATACTGATCAATATTAAATTAATAAAATAGTTCAAAAGCACATACAAGAATCATTCTCAAAATGAGTTTAAAGGGCAAAGCAAATGGTTCAAGTAGAAGGCAAGAGGAAAATGGGGTTCAGACTTTGACAACTGTATTTTGTAATGTACTGCATGTATTTTAATATAATAAATGAAATCATTGATCAGTATGGTATAACAGAAAATGGATGAAATGATACACAATTCACGTACGTAAAAGACTCTCAGAATGCAGCAATATCTATTAAGTGTAAGCCTTTCTAGTGGCTTTGGAAGGGAAAGGATGACAACATTTCAATGGCTTTGAGATTGAGATTTATTTCTCCATTTAAATTCTCTGTTAATTAGTTCATTTTACTAACCAGCCATTTATGTGACAGATGATTCCTTAAGTAAATGCAACAACAGTCATGCAAGCTTGGAAATACTTTTTAAGAAGATCTGCCAATATTGCAGTTGGGGGTTTCAGGGATTAGTGATTAGCTGATTAATATGTACATTTATGTTCAAAATGATAACAGCCTGTGGTATTGAGATGGCTGGAGTTCACTCTGTTAACACTTGGTCTTTCAGGCTGGAGAATTGCCTAAAAGGTACCTAGCTTAGCACATCGTCAATAAGTGGGTATGGGATTTTTATGTATTACTTGAAACAATACATCTCTCACATAATAGTCAATGGTTAAGGAAAGTAGAAGAGACTATAATTGATTCAAAGAAAATATATATAACTGTGCCTAGAATTACTGTAAAAGGAAAGCTGAATATATGAAGCTGTTATTGCTTTTCTCTGTATGCCAAAACCACTGTCTCAATACCCTTGTGGATTCAGCGAGTGAAAACCTGGACCCACTGAAGTCAATGGGAGTATTGTTATTAAATTCAATATGACCAGGATTTCACCTCAGGTTCAGGCACTAGGAGTTTAGCATGCAGCAGGGAATGAAGGCATTTTACTCTTGATTTATGAAATACATCTTGCTGTGTCAGATTACTGGATTGTTGCTGGTTTATGTTAACAAAGACCGGGTCAGATCTTTCTGCTGAAAACCCCCTGGTTGCTGCCATTTGATCCAAACCAAATCTCTATCCATTATTAGCAACATGAGATTTATGGAGTGGATCCGAGCAGTTACAATTCCACGTGAAGAGCATCCATATGAGAACAGATATTACATTGCAGCACTGATAAAGTTTAAGTCTGTAACTGCTGATACCCAGAAAAAAGGTGAGTGCATTAAGGAAGAAAGGAGGTCCTGTGCTTTTTTCTCTTGTACTCGTTTCCTCAGCATCTGGTGGCCACTGCTGGAGATAGAGTAGTTTAAGCGAATGTGTTTGGACACAGTGTGGCAGTTCTCGTCACTACAAGCTTTTGAGAGCAATATTCGCCCTTCTTTATCTTTTGGTTAAAAATATGGAACAAAAGAGCAAATGTGTAAGTCATTAACAGCTCTGTCTTCCTGAACAAGGGGGATACATAGCCCTGTTCTCAATATACATGATATGGGGAAGATATGGAAGCTTATATGCTGGCAAGATAACTATGTGGCTAAAATACTCCAGGTGAGAGCAAAACAAGCTGGAGAAAGTAATGGTAAATGATGACTTATTGCTAATAAACTGCCTTGAATTTCTAAAACACAGACATGTGTCAGCCAAGTAAGAGTCAGTGCTCTTCTATCACCTGTGTATATACATGCAAGTTTGACATTATGCAATTTGCGTCACATCCTGTATCTTGTGATCCCTAGCATCTGCTTTATTAAAACCATTCAACTCCCAACCAAACCAGCCTCTCTGATTTTCTGACCCATTGCTTGAAAACCTGCAGTTCCTCTCCAAATTAAGTGGCAAGAGCAGGTAAAAGTGAGGCAAGCCTGGGCTTTGCTCTCTATGCCTCCTGCTCAAGGCTGTGGTGCTTTTTGCTATCAGCACGGGCTGCTTCTCCTGTATTTTCCAATACTGCCTTATCTTTAACTTCCGGAGCCCGTACCTGCCATTAGAAGGTGCCTGCTCTAGCGTTAAGACCAAATGGAAAGACAGGAGGGAAGCAATGAAGGGCTGGTTTGTGAGCACGGTGAAGAGCCTTGTTGGTGAAAGAGGTCTCTGTCCTCTGGGTCCGCTGTCTTTCTGGTGAGCATTAGTTACTAGTAGCCAAACTGGTGGTTCCTATTTGTCTGGGAACATCTTCGATTTAATTTCATGTAAGTCACGAAATACACAAATAATAAAACTGCATGAACTATATAAATATAATTTAGTGCTTTGAGTGAAGTGTCCCACAAATGACAAAACAATAAGGGAATCAATAGACTCCTGCTTCAGTTATGGAATGAGACATTTACTGTTAAGTAATCATCATTTTACAGTCTTGTTAGTTAAACCTCAATACTGATGTCACTTCTTGGAACAGTTACACTGTCCTTACTCTAAAAGTTTACAGTACATTTCATCCTCAGTGTGATGGACAGTATTTTGCATCACAATGGTTTTCTGAATGAAAAAAAAAAGGGCTGACTGATTTATATGACAAAGCCACTTTGCTTGATGTATGATCTATTCAACTGGCTCAATCTGAAGCTGGTATCTTGAGAAACTAACAGAGATGCAATCTATAATCCCACTGATTTTGCACATACTAAAGGCCTATATGATGTAGATGATGCATTTGTACCTAGAAATCAGTATGTAATACGAGGAATACCCCAGATATGTTGAAATAGATTCTGGAAGTACCTGAGAGGAAGGCTATCCTCCCAATTGCAGAGTTACTCCCGCCTCCTAGCAATGCTGATTTTAAAAAAAATAAAAATAAAAATATATATATATATAGTACTAATGGAAGACAATGAAGTTTGGAAGGCAAGCAGGTTGATACTTGCACAAACTTGCAAACCTATGGTGTCCTTGATCTCTAGTTAATGTGGTGCTGTGGAAGTTCATTTACTTTCTCGGTGATAATTTTGTAGGTTTTTTTTCCTCCCCTCACCGTTCCCTCCTTACTTGCATTTTGATGATCTTAACAATGTTGCCAAATCCTTTTTATTAGAGAGCTAAAAGAGAAAGACTGTCAAATTCAGTTAAAATCACTGCAGAATGTTTTCCTAGACATAAGTCCCAAGAAAATCTTTTGGCTTTTTTGTAACTTCAAAACTGGACCCACCTAACTTAGTTAATTGGAAAAATAACCAAAACATCTTACGTCCTGTTTTGGGACACGGTTCTTGAGTTTCATTGTGTTGTGATACAGTAACAAAGGTTCACTGTCAAGAGATTGACAGGAACTCATAAAAAAAAAAAAAAAAAAAAAAGAGAAAATCAATTACTTTATCCACTGTAGCAAAATCTCATGCAAGATGAGTCTTGATCTACCTTGCACTGAGTACTTATAAGTGTTGTAGTGGATATATAAACTCCTAACAACTGATCTAATAGTGGAAGAGAATTAAATATCTGTACCAACACAGATGAGAAGTCCTAGCTGTGTATAAAGAATTTCAAAGCAGATTGTCCTTGATCACTCGCTTGTACAATACTTAAAGGAAGATTACTCCATAACACCAATTTTCCTATAAATCCTATTTAAAACACAGCGGGTGTGTGTGTGGGAACACAACCCAAAACAAACCCCCAAACACCACACAATTAAACCAGCCAATAAATGGTTTTGTATTTGGTAATGCAAACAAAACTGCAACTGGTAAGAGAAGCTAATTAAATGGAGTATGTGTAAAGATTTTTAGTTGTAAAAGAAGTGGTAATACGAGTAAAATAATTTTCTTTGATTTTTACATCTAAGTTTCCAAAATAGGTGTCTTACTGTGGGACACATTACAGATACGTTCTGCTGTCACATGTGGCTTGCTAATGTGAACCATCATAATAAGTATCAAAAACGTCACATGTAAAATTGGAACAAAAGATTTCTCTCTGGCAGTTAAAGTCCCAATATAACATGGTTTTTACTCAAATAAAAGGAGATATTGTTATTGTTTTTTAAGATAAAGTTAATTTTCACTTTTCATATAGACAGATGGAATACGGACACTGAAACACCATATTTACTATTAAAGGGAACTTTATAAAAGGAACTGTTGGGCTTGTGCTACATAAACATGAGCAGAAAAAAATATTCTACATGTATAGTCCCAATTTTGTGATGTTTATAAAGCGTATAGAATCTCACCCACTGTCAGATGGCATCATCATGCTATATACATCCATATATAGTCCCCACTCCTTATAAGAGACAGGAAGGAAAATTTTAACGTTACTCTTTATAGACAGAGTTTATTGATGAAAGCAATGGAAATTCAAGGCATTTCTGAAAGCACTATAAAGGATGGCACACTAAGAGCAAACTCTTTTTTTCTCTGTTTAGGAAAGAAAAATTGAAGACAAACAGTAACTGTTTATCCTCTCTGTTTGCATTTTTCCCTCACTCTTAGTAAGGGCAACAAAGTCATAAAAGCTTAAAAATGAAGGGCAACTCTTTAAATTTATCCTTCTCTAGTGGCTCCTTACTTCTAATTTCCATGTTCTGAACTTGCTTAATTAAATCCAGGGAAGGTTATATTATTACACATAGCCATCAAAGGTTGTTAGCTAAATGATACTGTAATTTATATATCCTAGGCTGTTTAGGGACATGTATGGGAAATTAGAACAAAATATGACTACATAGCTTTTATTTGTATGCAAATTTCTGCTATTCTGCATGCATCTACTAGAATATCTAACCAGACCAATAACAAAAAAAAAAATAAAATAAAAAAAAATGTAAAAAAGTGATAGGAAGGAACAAGAAGTGATCTTGCCTTTGTGGAGTTTTATGTAGAAGTTAACAGAATGTGGTCAGTATTTCTGCAAGTAAGGACATCATTTACCATGTTTATATATATACACCTATATCTGTGTGTGTTTTTAGATTGGGTGCTGTTATTCCCCCAGTATGCATAAAAATCAAAGACCTTTTTTCCATTCTTCCAATATTTTATTTTTTATGTAATTTCTCCTAGCCTGAACCAAAGTAAAAATGCAGATTAAATTGTGAACTATAGTACAAATTATGAATTTTGTACACAATATTTCAATTCTAGTACTACCCCAGATAATGCATCTTTGTACTTGTTAAAGAAAAGCTATAGTTTGAGACCAAAATAGCCTAAAAGGCCATACCTCTCTGTCCTTTTAGAAGTCCAAAGAACTTGAAAGATTATGTTCTTTAGAATTCCAAACTAAAACTTGGACTTGTGTGCACTACCTTGTGACTACTTATAAGAGCTACTTCTTTGTAGTTCTTAGCAGAAATATTTAGTGCATATCACAGAAATATCTAAAGTTGAGATATTGAGTGAATATTAAAACAGTTTGTAACAATTCTAGAAAAGCTGTTGCAGTCAAGTAGAAGCATGGAGTATTAGATCAATATGGAAAGGGATATTAAATAAAGCTATGACTTAATGTGTATATATGAGTATTAAGAACTTGGCTAGCTTAGTATAAAAACATGTATTAGATAAGCTTGAAAAAAGTCTTTAAAGTTCCTGTTCTAACATAGGGTTTTAAATTAATCTAACTTCAGCAAACATTTTTCTCTTTGTTGACATGGCTTTAAAATAATAGCAGAGTGGTTTGGAGTTGACTTCCCTAAGTCAGTCAGGGGAAAAAATGCTGCTTCTTCCAAAATCTTTGTTACTTAAATGTAGTCAAGAGCCTTTTAATGCAGGGAATCTTTAATGGGTTGTCAGCATTAGCCAGGCTATGCTGATATAAAAAGATTCCTGCTAAAACAAATTGTAACCCTCATTGGAAATAGGGTTTAGGTGCAAAAAAGAGAGAGTAATTTGGGTTTGGATTGTAGCTACGTGAACTTTCTATATTCTCTTTAGAAAGCCCAGGAAAGCCTTGCGTTGTGTGGGCTTAGGGCAGGTGATCCACTGAACTAATAGGATGGGAATTTTTTCCCAAGCAATAAGGTTGTTGTGGTCTTGGAAGCATCAGTACAAGAAGTTATCACCAGCTAGATATAATTACTCTCCTTAAAGAATTATATATATAAGTTGTGTTTGAGTTTCCCTGTAAAGTGGATGTTTGAAATGGCACGTATGATATTTACAGAATTGCCTAATAAAAAAAGATTAAATTTTCTAGATAGAAAGTATAAATTTGATTAAACTAAGTCTCTCGATCCTGCCGGAAGTTTGAAATGGGTTATAGATTCTCATACATATATATATATATATATGTATGGAATACACTAGTGGAAGTGTTTTATCTTTTGGGTTTGGGGAGATTTGTTACTAGTCATGGACGCTGTCCTCTTCCTCTTTTTCCTCATCAAGTTGAAGAAGACTTTTAATTTGTTGTTCTAATTAACAGATCTGTCTTAACATTCTTTCAAATCCAGGGCAAAAATTGGTAATTTTGATGCCACTGGTTTAATTACATACCAAGTAAAGTGCTGTATAAGTAGAAAAGGAATATCAGAATAGGATCTGAAATAAAATGCTATCAGAGATACTACTTTAATCATACAGGGGTTTAGTTAGTCATTCCAGATGCACAATGCTATCTGTACATATTAAACTTATTTCCTTGGTACATCTACATAACTTATAAACTATATGAAGATCCCTAAACTTAGTGTAACAAAAGACAGCAGGTAGTTCCTTTTCTATGTGGGTAGGAAAACCTTCACAAGCATAATACAGATAGATTATTGGTCCATGAAAGTCTAAAATTCTTATTTTAAGCCTTCATCTACTTTTTTTAACATCAAAATGAAATACTGATTAAATTGCAATATCTAATTGCTGCTGAAGTTATTTGCAAACTGCTTTCCAAATGGATTAATTAAAATAATATCACTTTAAAATTATCTAGAAATTGATTTAATTATAAGATTCCATGTCCCTTTTAAAAACAAGCAGTATACAATTTAATGCAGTTATTGTACCTATTTGCCTCTAATCATTTAATTCCAAATTAATTTTTAACCCTGACAGTTATTATTTCCCCTGTTGCTTCAGAAAGCCAGAATAATATGTACTAGTCTATTTTATTGATTTTTTTGTTATTCTGTCTGTCTTTCAACCTCCCTGAAGCACTAATAAAGGTCAAAGGTTTTTAGAGTGAAATGCAGTCCCTTCACCTGGATTACAATACCTGTTAGTACAATAATAACAGACACGTTACTCAAGTTATTCAAAGAGTTTATTTCTAGTGAATATTAGATTGCTTCATAACTGAAGATCAGAGCAAGGATGCTGAAAAATAGAAATGCCTCTTTGAGTAGATTCCAGTACTTGAGATTCTAGTGCCTGGTACCTGATGGCTAAAGCTTATTATTATTTTAATCATTAGAAACTCAACGGTCATAGCAGTAGTTAAATGCTGACAGCAAAATTAAATATAGTTAAATGTCTTTCTGATATAGTCCAACTCTAGCACAAGGAGCTTAAAACTACCTGTGATATAATAAAAACCATGTATAACACAAATGAAAGATGAATATTTATGCGTGTCCTAACTTTAAGTGTGTATAAGCCTTGAGTGAGATTGCTCATATGTCTGAAGAATATGAGTATGATTGCTTTAATGATTTGCTGGAGCAAAGCAACATCACCATCTCTTTTAAAGGATTCATTCTCACAGTTCTTCCCAGCAAGTCAGCGGTTGCAACAGTGCAGTGCAGGTTGCTGTTAGTATTCCTGTCTCCTGTGTTTAAGAAACCACATTTCTGTAGAATACTTCTACCTACTCAATTGTCTCTCAGATTTATAGTAATGAATATTATGTCTTTTCAAAGAAAACTTGCAGTCACAGATGAGTTTAAAGCAGATGTTTTTTACTTACTTGTTTTATATCTTGATTAGATTGTGCTGACTGTGAAGACACTCTAAAATTTAGAATGTTACTACATCAGGGTTCATATTTTTCCCATTTATTTATTTCACTACTTCCACTGGCTGCAGTTGATTCACATCTTAATAATGCTTTCCCATCAGGGGGAGCACATATGTATAAGAGGAATAAAAGAAAAATAAATTTTGGTCAAAAGATAATTATTTAGGAAAGAAAAGAATGAAATACAAGAAGTCTCAGAGGTCTAAACCATGTTAGAACTCAAATCCTATCATGGACAGAGAATAGATTATCTTATTTTTGAATGCTTTTCTACTCTGTGTTGTACTCTGCACAGTGCTCATCACTGTTGGCCTTGTCTACTATTTCTAATTGTGGTGTTCCTTTTAGGTATGAAATGGTGTCTCCATCAGAGAGGTGGAATGCCTTGCCCACACTCTGAAATGCACATTTCTAATAATAAAGAACTGATAAGCTTTAGAGTGAAATAAGTATAAGGGGCCTTGTCTCTCCAGATGCAGTACAGAAGGCTAAGCATACTTTGCTTGCTGGCTACAAGCTCATATCTCTGTACTTAGCAAAGCCTTAGTCAAATCTTCAGACTTTTGAAGTTGTACAATGGGCAGATGCTGTTATAATTGCTTTGGGAGGAAATTTTCAGTCTTTATACTAAAGGCTGATGCTGTAGATTCCCTAAATTACATGCCAGACCAGAGACCCATTCAGCTCAATGCCCTGTTCCTAGCCCTCTCCGGTAATGGATGCTCGAGGAAAGCTAGAAGCTTGAGACAAGCTATTCTGTCAGAGGTACCTCTGTCCTCTGGCCTACAGCAAGTCACGGCTCCAAGATTTCCTGCGCTAATGGGGGCCTCTTTAAAATTTAATAGTGTTTAATAGGAAGTATGTGCCTGTTTTCTGTATCCCAGGGCTCACAGTTGTTACGATAAGCAGCTTCCCAATAGTATAAGCTCTTGTATGATTCTATGCTGTAGAAATTCAGATCCAGATTGGCCTTGCTTAACTGGGTCTGGCTCAGGTCTTTCAGAGGATGAAAAGTAAACTGCACCATGCTGCAAAGTTACAGCAAGTGGAATTTGCATAGTTTGCTGTCTTTTGTTGTTTTTCAGCATCTTACCATGTTCTGTTCCTGCCCTCCCCCCCAGTCCTCCTTCCATATTTACTTCCTTTGCTTTCCTATTCTCCTGTCTGTTTTTTTTAAATCAGTACAGTATTTTAGGAAGTGTCCACATCTTTGGATCTTTATCTTTGGATCTTCTTACTTTAAGTCACAAAATTATTCCCTGGCATCTCATCTTGATGATAACTCTTGTCCCAGGGAAGGGGGCCAGGGGGGAGGCTGTGAAAAATGAAGCCCTTATATGAACACTGCATTCTTATAAAGCTAGTGGATAGGATCTTAATAGCTTTTTAAATGCTGACCATGTTTTATGCAGCTTTTGCTTTTACCTTCAGAACTGTAGAACTGCTGGCAAGAAATGTATTTCTAATTTACTATATTTAATAGAGGAAAAGCTATGAAGAACTTTTCAGAGAGGGTAAAGCAGTTGTAAAAAAAAAGCTACTACTTCAGAAGTGTGGATGCTCATCTATACTAATTTGATATAGAACTAAATGTGTAAATCTGAAGGGATTGGGATTTGTTCCAGCGTTTTATTTCCCTTTTCCAACCCACCGAGAAATTCCACTTATACATCTTTCTGGGGCAAGTTTTCTATTGTAAGCACACTCGCATAATATAATAAACTGTAGATAAACTTCCATGATACTTTTAACAAGAAGTAATTTTAATGTGTTACATAAAATTAATCAGTTTTCTTTTACAAATGACTACATCTGTATGTTTGTGCCAGTATCCTCAAAACTAAAAACATAGAAAAAACTTTTAAAAAAAGATCTTTTCACACACACGCTAGTAAAAAACATCAAGCTAACTATGATCAAATTACTTATCTGAATGTAAACTTTGAACTTTTAGTTATATCAAATATATATTTTAACTCTTGAAGAAATATGAATTTGGATTACTCTGACCGTTCTTGTAGAAATATATTGAATTTCCATTACTTTATTGCCTGTGTTTTTATCAACACAAATATTATAGTTCTTAATGTTTCCGTGGAATCACATGTAATGTGCAAATCTTCTACATACTGTAGAAAAAAAGATAAAGCAGGGTTCATCATTCAGCTTAGTGAAAGAAAAATTTCACTCACTGTGTATTTCCATTCTGGTCCTGACAATTTTCAGAAAAATCAAGTTGAAATTTTTTTACTGTTCCTAATGGTGCTTCAGTAGCGATGGTCTAATTTCAGTATTCCAAAATTTTAGGATTTATTTTTCAAGCAAGCTGGAACTTGCAGCTCCCATTAGGCACATGACAGTATTTTCACACTGAAATGCTTCAGTTTAGGACCAGAGGGGAGAAGACGTACCAGAATTTTCTGCAGAGAGAAGAAAGCTTTTCCAAAAGTTTGGTCAAGAAACCCAAGTGTAACTAGTTAGATATATTTATATTGACCTGTTTGGGAAGTTAATAAGTAAATTTAATCAACTCTGTTTTAGATGACAAGATGAATATCCTGCTCTCCTCACTCAGTATGCTTCTCCACTTGAATGTCTCATTTACCTGGCATAGCTGAGCAGAACCTGCCTAGTGAAGAAAGTGTCATTTTAAATTCTGAGGCTTTGTAAATGCTTCAAAAAGAAGGTAAACCATAGTTTCACTGCAGATAGGCTTTATTTATTTTGTCTGAAAATATGGGGGGATTTGGGGTTTTGTTTATTTGTTTTTTAAGGAAAAGGTTTATAGTTAAGTAGAACCAAAATATCAGCAAGTTGCGATTTGTAAATTTTTTTCAATATCTCTTTCCGAAAGGAAGATTTAAGTGCTAGATTCTACATGCTCCTTTAGGGTATCTTCTAGAGTGGAAATTGCATGCTATCAAGGAATTTTAGATTTTCAGGAGCTGTTGGAGTCATCCCTGTAGTTGCCCCAAAAAATCCATCCACCTTCCTTTTCCCCAGAAGACAGCTACTGTATTTGACTGTTTGCATTATTGGGTAACAACACAGGAAAGTTGTATATCTTATAAAGAGACAGAAAACCTGTGAAAAAAACAATTTTTTAAAAAAAATGCCCTCCCTGCATTTTACGATATTTTTAGAGTATCTCCACACATGCTGATCTGTAAAATAAAGAAAGAATAAGTATAGGTATTGTATAATAGTTTTCCGAAGGTAGCTTTGGGATGTTGATGTCAGCATGCCTTTGGCTGTAGTTTCATTGAAAATGGCTGCTTGGTCTGTCATTGGCTGTAAAGCAAATGGCAGTGCTAAAACCTGTGGGAGGAGAGTCACAGGAGTGGGATATTGGCATGAAAGCACCTGCCCCTGCTAAAATACTGGAGATTTCTGTATTGCTCACCAGGATGAAAATACCATCTTTTTTAGAGTTAAAATTCTTACTGTGAATATAATACAGGTATATCTGAATTTATGCAGCAGAGAGAAAACTCTTAAATAATATCCTAAACAACACACAACACTATACAAATCATCTCAATCCTAATAATAGCTTTAAAATGCCCCTATTAATTCCATAAATGCAAATGGCTTCTGTGTCTTATCAAAAAGCTAGTGAGACAGCCAAACTGACATGTTTGAAACTCTCAAAACCTTAATTGGGATGAGAAACTCCTGTAACAAGCTTTGTGTGGCTGCCCACGCCCTTACCCAGCTGTCTTCAATGATTACACCCACCTCTGGAGGTCACTGGCATCTGATGTAGGTTGGAGCCACCTTGCAACAGTCCTCATTTACCCTGGCAACAGCACAGACTGCTCCATGATTCAGTGAGTATAAAAGTAGTATTTCGGTGCTACTTGGGAATTAAAATTTTTTTTGGCTCTTGCTTTGGATCTTAGCCATCATCTTTAGCTTGTGTTTGTGATGTGGTTACGCTGGCTGCTGTTGTATTGGTGGCATTTGCTTGAGAGCTGCTCTAAGTATGCACAGAGCTGGTTCATCAACTGGAATTAAATTGCTGATTTATTTTTAGCTAGTTAAAGGGAAGAAAAGCAAAACAACTACCTTCTCTTTTGCAGGAACAGGATTGCTTGGTGCTAGGGCTGTGGACTTCTTGCGTTACCTTACATGTAAGATGTGAGGAACTGTACCAGTTATTTGCTGTCAGTGCCCGTCTGATCTACTGTTGGAGCGACCTGGAAGGCAGGAGGCTCACTTGAATGATTCGGAGCAGGTCAGTCATGTCTGTTCTTGAAAAGCCCAGAGTCCTTGGTTTATGTGTTGACTGTGACTTGGTGTGAGTCCATTGGTTCACAGAGCAGATGTAAGATAAGGATGGTTTCGCTCCAACTGTTTCCCCCCCCCCCCCCCCGCTGAAAGCAGAGCTATAACTATCCTGAGCTGCTTGTCTCAGAATGCAAACCTCAATTCAGTGTCGTATCGCTGACATAAACAACGTCCTCATCTGCTGATTGAAAAGCTAGTAAAAATACCTGAATAAACCCTGTGTCCACTGAGCATTCGGAGCCTCTCAGCCTAGTAATGGAGGTTAACAGCTACCTGGCCCTAATGGGAAGTTACTTGTACAAAATATGGCTTACCTGGGGACAGGTTTGTTGGTAGCCTGAGTGTGCCTGACTCTATAGCTGTTCATTCTGGTGATGTTTCTTTGGCCTGCAGACTGTGGATAGAGCAGCATCTGATGCAGATGCTCCTTATCTTTTCTGTTGAATGTATATACTTTTTAAGAACTCAAGATCTGGGAGACTAAAGAAAGAGTAAGCAAGAAAGTATTTGTTTTGTGGCTTAACTGATAGAAAATACTCCTCGAAGAAAGGTGGAAATTTTTGAGATATTTCCTTCGTTAATAAGATTTTATTCCACTGAGTGGAATGGTTTTGAGGACAGCAGGTGACACACCTTTTAGGCTTACTGAGATATTTTATTCAAATAAAATGGATATACTGAACTTGTGACTCATTGTGATCTTCAGTCTTGTCTCACAAAATATAGTTCATGGTGTGAATTTCAGCAGTAGTCTTGGATTTGTTTGGGCAACCACTGTATTCAGCACTGTAGCCACTACCAGAGCACAGGTTTAAGTACTAGGTCCTTCTCAGGTGAGATAACTGTGATGATGTGAATATTTCTGTTGGATATGGTACTAAATGCACCTTGCACAATGTGGCATAAGCTTTAACAACTTCTGCTTCTGTGTACTGACAGTAAAATAGTAACAACAGCTTTTAATACCTTTTAGTAGTTTTCCAAGGGATAAATAAAATGCTTAAATTTTGTGGTTAAATTAGGGCAGAGTGAAAGGAAGAAGCAGAATTTCTTAATTCTTTCATTATCTTGGTATGTTTTATATTGAAGCACTTTAAAAAAAATCTTTTTTTATTAATGCATACATTCAAACAACTTAGAAACTGAAACATTATTCTCCCTCTGAGAATATTATTCTCACTGTCATTATTATCTTATTGTAAGTATAATGAGAAATATTTTTAGAAAAAGAAAGCGGAGAAAATATACATTTACATTCTAGAAAACACTTTGAAAAAGATTGTTGGCTTTTCAGATTTAATTATTTAATATTATTGGGATTTCAAATCTGTACCCTGAGTGTATCCATTTCTACCTCATCCCAGAGCACTTGGTTTCATTCAGGAAACAGGACAGATGTTTCTGAGGTTGGTATACTTTTTATTCTCAATAATTTTAGTTTGTATATGTCTACCTTCTCTAATTAGTATTTAAGCTTTTTAATACACATATGTCAACATCACTACTTCAAAAAAATTTAGGAAGTAATGGATAAAGTAATAGCTGTAGAAGAAGCTCCAAAAAGGCTAGAGGTGCCAACATTAAACTCATGGGGTATCTTTAATTTTTCCATGCAGCTGTACGTAGGTATTTAAAGTAGTGAGACCAAGTTATATATTCTGGAATCAGGTAATGCAATTAATATTATCCACAAATTTATTTTATGTACAGGAAACTACCTGTAAAAGCATTTTTGTTGCAGTGTATCATTTGATGTTTAAAATTTTATGACATAAAAGTACGGGGCTTTCAGATTATACGTATAAATGTCCTGGGTTGCTGTTCCTAACAGACAGTTCTGCCTCAATGCAGAAATAGGAGCACATTTTAAAAAAGGACTCAGAAATTCCGAGTTTCCTTACTTTTTATCATGTTAAATTAAGGAAACTAATTGTGCTTGCAGTTCGTGCCTTGTCCTTTCTTGGTTCTTAGAGGGTGGCATTGAGAGGAAAGAGGAGATATAGGCACCGTCCCTTTTCATAAACACGTTAAAGGAAAGATTAACCTAAAATGGTATTTTACAATCATAACAATCTGCAATATCCACAAATGAAGTCGTATCTCTCACTCAAAAATGTCACAGAAATATTATCCTAACATAACACTAGCTGATAGATTACAACTGGCATTTGATGGCTTAACAGAGGAAAAGAAAATGACATCGTTTGAGCCACCAGCATCCTCCATCTTATCTTGCTGGCTAGAACTGGAGGCAAAAGAGCAATTTCTAAGTTCTCTAACAACTAATCAGGCCGTCCTATGACTGGGATGTCTTCCAGGAGAGATAGGCTCTGTCAGAGCTCTGACATGGTAGGCTGGGCTTTCCTCCTCTTGCTCAGTAGAGCTCTGCTCCACTCCCCCAGAGGGACTGTGACTGTTCAGCATAACGCTGCCCTGTGCCTTGCAGACTCGTTAGGCTAACAGGGGCTCCTAGGACGATGTCCGAGCACTGGAAATATTGTTCTGACTTGTCACAAGAACAATGAGGAAGTCAAGGTAGATTTAGGGCTTCTTTTAAGAATGCTGGATCATTTCAGGTTCAGTGGCCTTGAGAAATAACTAATCCAAAATATCTCTTCATCGTGTTTATAACAAGATGTTTGCATAGTATTGTAATGGTGGTGTAGAATGGTGGCTTCTTTTTATTACCTGCTAGGAGTGAACCAGCCTGTTGCAGTTGATGTTTACACACATTAAGTAACTAGAGAGCCACATATACTCTGGTACTGCTCTTCATTTCAGTGGTCCTGCTGTGCTAAAATTTAGAGAAGTGTTTAAATGAAGCATCTGCTTCCAACTACTCCTCCTGCTGATTCCCCTTATTCCATATCGGGCCAAGATGTAACGTGCAACATAAAATTGTGTCTAAGCCTGTAGTGAATCAGAATAAATTCCCATAATGTTTGGGAATTGTGAGCTAGGTGTGTTATCATCCTTAGTTTTCTCTCACTGTAAAAGTCTTACCTCACTACAAATTGCCTTAAAGTTTTTATAACTGATGTTGAGTTATACCTGAGAGCACAGGGCAATTCTTTGTTAAAAGAAAATAATTTTCCAAAAGCCTCTGAGTATAAACATTTCAATAATAAAATATTTATTATCATAGAGAAAAGATGGTTAGTGAATATTTTTCTCTGTTTTGGCTGCTTGGCTTAATCCCATTTTCCTTGTAGTGATGCTCGTTTGCTTTCTGGGCATACAGTAGCAGCTATATAGATTTCAGTTTTATTACTTTTTCCTTTTTTTTTTTTTTTTTCTTTCTTTTTTTTTTCCTTTTCTCCTGCAGAGGCACTTGGGAGGTACACATTAATAGTGCTGGGCTAAGCCTTGGTGTTTGCAGGCCGCTGTCCTTATATTTGCAGTTTAGACCCCTGGGACAAGGGGAGTGAGATGAGAGAGCGAGCCACTGCCCAGGTCATGTTCTCTGCAGGCGGGTTTTACAGCTAGTTGAAATCTTTTTGCAAGGGAGTCATTGAGAAGAATAAGTAAGGAACAAGCAGCTCTTCCAGTAGTAAATGTACAGCTGAGGTGGCTTAGTAGATCTATCTTGAGTCAAGTCAGTGCTGTCAGCTGAGCGCCAGTTTTGGAAGACCTGTGTGGTCTGAACGGAAATACAATTCTGAAACCTGGATGTAATGAGGTCAGTGGAACTGGGAAGCAGTGATTTAAGTAGGGGACACATTTGTGTCCTTGTTTGAACAGCAAAGCCGAAGGTACTGAGGACAACTGGGTGGAAAAAGCATAGGTGACAGGAAAGTGCAGCTCAGTCACAGAAAGGATGATTGACCTATTTCAAGATAAAGATGAAATAATCTGGTTGTAAGGTAGGAAAAGGGATGCTGTGACTGTCTGATGCGTTCCCTCTGGAAACAAACGTTCTTGTGCAGGTGGGGAGGATAGCGCAGGGGCTGATCGCAGGTGGGAGAGGAGCAGTCAGGGGCATAGCAGATGATGAAAATAGAAGGTGGTGTGATCACCCCTGCGCGTTAATGGCTGAGCTTTGGGAGAAGCAGGACAGCTGCTAGAGCAGAAGGGTCACAGAAAACAGGGGAGGTTTTGTTGGTGGAGTTTTTGTTTTATTTCCTTGCTGTGGATTTATGAACTGCTCTGAGGGATTTGATCCAGTAAAGCATTGCACCAGTAACAGAATTCGTGCTGAGAAATCAGAGGTGGTTTTGATCTGGCAATGCCACTTGGATCCTTTTCAGCTTTTGCTATTCAGCATCATTAAGACACCCCTGAAGCACCCTTAAAATACATAGATATGTTGCCTGTTTTGGAAAAACCCAAGACATTGGCAAGACTTTTGAAATACTTGACGGTCTTAGGTCTCTAAAATTTTATAAGAAATCTTGCAAGGATGGGACTTCCAATGAGCCTCTCAATATCTTGTGCTTCAGGTTGTGCCATAAATAATACCTCAAGCTGTCCTCCTCCAGAATATTTTGCCTCCCATAGGTCCAGTCCCCATCAGAGCTGAAATACAGAAGTATTCATATGTGTGTTAATTCATGAAAATTCATTGTAAACATTCAGCAAACATCGCAACCTTTTAAAAAGTCTTAGAAATTAAAGACTATAAAATACATTTTAAAAATAAATTCTTTGTTATTTTCCACAGTGAACGTTTAATATAAAATTATTTTTTTTAATGAGTTAAAATCTGACAGGTTTACTCAGTTATCTAAATGAATTCAAATATTTGTATGTTCAATGATGTGTGTCTTTTGTCCTTTAAAACATAACTTCTATTTAGAATTACTATTTATAACTTTTTTTAAAGAAAATTAAATGTAGAATTACTTCTGGACTGCATTTCTTACGTTGAGGAAAGTAAAATGATTTTTAATTCTACACCTGAAAATATTACTTTGATCTAGTTAATTATTTACTGATAATGTACATTGTGTCTTATAAGTAAAAATGATAAAGGAAAATGTCATTGTGACAATGCAAGATTGTACTTGATGTAAAAAATAATTGGAGGTTATCAAGTTCTATTTTTTTAAAAAAAAAGTGATTTTATTTTGTCATTTTTGGAAGGGTAAATCATACAATGATATTTCTACTTTTAATGCAGAAGCTCATAGTTGTATTACGGAGTATGGGAAGGTTTTATAGAGGTCAGCTGATAAGAACAAAAGCATCACATTAATTTTTTAAAGTTTATTATTCATTTGGGTAAAATGACACTTTTTCCTCAATTTTTTTTAAGCCACGATACTTACGGTTTAGCATATATAATCAAATTTTCGGTTGTTTTTCTTTTTAGACAGGTATAAGTTGAAATTAATTTTGTTATAGTGTATTGCATTTTACTGTGGTATATTTTTATCTGATAACTCCTTAGAAGTCTGACTAGAATATTTACAGTCCTGCCTTTTACAAGTTAACAGGTATTTTTAAAATTTTCATAAACTATATTTTCCTGCAAAGCCAAATGTAAGTCTGATAATCCTCACTTATCTGCACTAGAGTGATTTGCACAAGAACACCAGTTGATGTTTTATCTCTGCATTTTCTCATAGGAACTGAAAAAGGAAGGCAATGCAAATATAACAGTGACATTAAAATGCTGTAGAAATCTCTTGTGTTTGCTTAGTGAGATTTTAAGATTTAATATGTCTAGGTATATAATTTTTCCCCTCCTTGTTGGGATAACACAACATAAACTGGCGCAGAGTTTGATTTTGTGTTTGTACATACCTGTTACTTGTGGCAGTGTTTTTTAGTCTGGGTTTGTGGGGTTTTGTTTGTTTGTTTGCTTGGTTTTTGTTTTGTGGTATTGCTTTAGTTAAAAATCTATTGTAAAGGAAATTGAACAACTAATAATATTAGATTTTTTTTTCTTGGCAGAAGAATCCCATCCACTTTATTCAGATTATCACTTCTGCAATAAGTGAAGAATAATTTAATTTTGTTTTATTATCGTAAATATCTGAGACTATATTTTAGTTCACGTTTAATAACAATGCTATCTGTACATAATTTCAGTAAGAAATGTTCTATTACAGAAGTATTTCTGGTTTAATACTTTAATTATGAGCTGTACCTCTTAATTTTTAAGGAAGTATCCTTTTTTGAGCCATATTCTCCACTAAGCAGACAGGGAATATTCCGTCTCTCAGGTGTTCATACTCCACTGGCACATCTGAAAGGGTCCAAGAAATGTAAATGATGTGACTGATCTGCTTGGACTCATTCTTTCTCCTTTCTAACTGATGGGACTTGTTCAACGTATCGGTGCCCGAGGGAAATCAGAGTGACTTCTAGAGCACACATGCTGTTTTGGGGGTCTAGGGGATTTAGACCTGTGCAGTGATTTGGCGATCTCCCTTTCTGATGGTCTAATTCTCTGACAACATTTCCTTTCCCTGAAGCACGTCCCATACTCTAGGTACAACTGCTGTTAGGGCAGTCCCTTGTTTCCACGGCACTTCCCGTATTAGTTGCAATGTTTCACTTGATCATAGCTGAACTTAGAAACCAGAGTTGAGCAAAAAAGAAAAATAAAAAAATCAACTTTTGTGCACATAGAAGCCATTCTCTAGTGAATACTGAACAGTAGGTCAAACCTTGGCTTGCATAGACACATGGGCTGCTGAGTTACCTATGAAACTTTTTTGGATGTGTGACCTTGTTCCTAGAGATGAGGAAGTACAGCAGCAATAATTGCTGCAGAACCAAGGCGGGTGGGTTGCTCAGAGGTGGTCAGTATCCGAAACGCTGACCACTTTTATGCATAAGCATGAAATAAGCAGCGAACAGGGCAAAAATCTGTCAAGAAAGTGATTTATCAGCATGAGAGGTACCCTTGAAAATACTACAGTTGATACATTTCTTGAACTCTATTTGTCTTCTAACTAAGCCTGCTTTTCTTGACTTCTCCTTGAGTTTAGCCAGCTTTTTTTCCTTTTGGCACTAATTTTGGCTGGGTGTTCAGATGCCTAGTAACTTTGCCATTTCAAATTTTCGTCCATGTACCACTTACGTTTCATCTCATGCTGTGAAAAAAGCTTTCAGAATGGCTTCCTACAGGTGTTGAGTAATTTAGATGAAAAATGAAACTTGCTGAGTGCCACAATCAGTTTTAAGTATATAGAAGAGTTGCTGATAAGAATGACCTTTTCAGAGAAGGACTTTTCAGGGAGTTCCTCTTCATCCATGCAGCTTGTTAGAGACTTCATTATTACTTTAAAATTAATAATAAAGATTAAGAGTATCTTATTGATGCAGTATTAATAAGCCTTGATAAAAATTGATAGTGTTATTAACAATGAGATTAATACAAATAATGAGCACTAGATCATCACAATAAAGAACTCTTTAAAAATAGTTGCTTTGGACACCAACACAACTAAGTTTTTAAAGTTGTCCTGAAGTCCATCTTCTCAGGATTTGGCAAGTCGAGTAAGTAAAACTGTATTACATACTGTAGGAAACTCTAATATTGGTGTCATCGTTCTTCCTTAGATTGTATGTTTCAGGAGGTTTGTGACACTCAATGGCAAAAATTCACTGTGAATTAAAGGCACCGTTTCTCTGTTCTAGTTGTTAAGCTATGGCTTTCAAGGGGGATAAATGGCCTTTTTAAGCACAGTTTATGCAGTGTGATATGGCCATTTTATTATTATGTTTTGAAATGTTTAACTGAATATGGCTTGAAACCAGTCTTCATTGAAAAAAATACTCCAGAGAATGAATCTAAGTCCAAAACTTGATGTAATTGCTTCTGTTATTTTGGTTTGGAAAGGAGGGCCATTACTCACCTATTTAACTACATATAGTACTTATCTTTCATAAATATTCCTGATACATTGCAGTTGTGTGTTTGGGTTTTTTTTCCTAAAATCCCACCCATTCATATTTAGAAAGTAGCTTTACAGTTCCTTCAGAGCTGTGTAAGACAACAGTTCTCATTTTAAAAGCATCTACTTTTAACACACTTTTGTACAAAGCTTGTCACTGTGTGTTCCGCTTACAGGATAAAACAGAAATTCATCTGAAGGAGAAGCTATTAATTGTGAATATGTCAGCTTTCATAGTGTCTTATGGATTTTAAAGAGGTATTTTGAGCTACAATATAAAACAAATAATACCATTCTTCTGAAAGAGAGCAAGGAAAAAAATGTGCTTTAAATAGTGCTGTGTTGTCATGAAATATGTGCTTACACTCAGACAAATCCACTTGCTTTTAATAACACCCATGTTTTTATAATATGCTGCCTTCATGAAATTTTTCTGTAGTTGATGAAGCTCCACTGAGGTGAAAAGGTCTGTGCTGATGGATGGAGTTGAGGCCAGAGCTACTTTTACCAAATTTTTCTGCCAGATCCCCACTGAATCCATATGGTGCTATGAAAGGGGCACCTGGAATATCCCCTGCTCCCTTTTCTTTGTTGAAATGTGGGTAGAGCATCCATCTTAAAGACTGGAGTAGTGTTTCCATCTCAGCCTTTAAACTGTTGAATATGGGGTACTTTCCTGCCTGGATGACAGATTTTCTGGTGGATAGAATAGGGAAAAAAATGTCAGTGATGCTGCCCCTTGTAGATGCTTTGAGGTCTAGAGATGAAAATCAGAACAGGAAGGGATAAGTGTTGAGACATCCTTCTGTATGTGCAGATACCATAACAACATCTAGCATGGGGAAATACAAATTTTGGCATTCGCTGTCATACATGGAAAATGAATACCCCTAACTAGAAAGCTGAATATGCTCTTTTTAATCTGAGGTAGCATCCAATGCGGAGACAGATGCGACAGGGAATGTTTACACTACCACAGCCATATGGTGGCTTTGGGGAACGAACAGCTTTACCTCTCCCAAAGCTGAAATACAGCCATATGATTATATACTGAAAACATGTAGCATCAGTGAGGGGAAATGAGCTTGCTTTATAAGGCAAGGTAAATTAAAGGTGTTGTGAGACCAGTAAACTGACCATTGAGTTGGAGAAAGGGAATTTTTCTTGAAGTTTTTATTTTAATGCTTTTTGAGTTAGAACTCTCTGAAGTAATTGTAACACCTGGAGTGAAGTGCTTTTTGTGGCAGTCGCATCTGAAGGGCAGGTAGGAGCAGCCTCAGCTAAGGACACCATCAAAGCAGCTGGCTGTGTGTTAAATATTTGTTAGGCCATTTTAATAATATCTTATCTTCATCTATCAATATAAGGGGTGTCTAAATGAACTCTATGGCTTCACTCTCTTCGGTCACCTTATTTTTATAGATGACTTATGACAAATGGTTAGGACCTGAAGGGAGATGTCTCTCCTGTAGCTGTGCTCTTGTCCTGGTTAGGTGCTCCAGCGTGTTCAGGGATAGAAGTACCAGCAGTGCTGCGAGGGTTTCTTCACTTGCCCACCACAACACATGCACAAATGTCATTTGCCAGAGTTGTTCTGGGTTATTAACTGGATAATTAATCTGTATTTTCCCTCTCTCATCTGCAACCAGAGCTTTTCACAATTAAAAATTGTGTTGTTATCCTGTGGCTCAGGCTTGAGCAGGCTGTTCATTACAACCGAAGTAGATTAGTACCTTCAGCCAAAACAATACCTAAATCTTCCCTTTGCTGAAGCTATACATGGTAGTACTATTTCCATGTGTAATGTGGGAGTTACACTGCAGACCTCTGTAGGTGGTTAAGGCCAGGGAGGAAGATGAGTTGTTGGACAGTAAGAAGAATGTACGATTTCTTGTAATTTATAAAAATGTTCAGTGCCTTTAGTATTGGCAGCTGTGTGATTACCATGGATGCAGTCATACAATTAATTTGCAAACTATAGGGGTAACATTGGCCAGTAAAAATCTGTAGAGGGTGGTTTAATCTGCACTGAAGATTGATAAGATTTTGGGGAGCGCACACACGTATCTGCACCTACCAGAGATACAGACACTGCTCCTCTTGCCCAAAACTCAGGAAGAAAATGTTCAGTGAATCCTGTTCTCGCAGGAACTGCTATTGCTTAAAGTTGTAGGAGCCCGGTGGAAGCATTAATGGGTCTGTGGTGTGTTTCTGCTCCTACTGATGTCATGGGGGTGAGCTGCCAAGTGCTGGTACAAGTGTGGGGCTTGGGTGGCACAAAGTTAGGCTGGGAAGAACAGCTGGCAAATCTGGAAAAAGTCCTTGGCACTTCCAGCTCAAGGAGTATATCTGCTCTCTTTGACCGTAGCGTAGAATGTGGTCATCTGTGTATTGTGGGTGTGCAGGTGTGGCGTGGGCCACCAGTGCTTGTTTCCATTTGAATCTGGCTGGAAGGAGACACTCACTTCTTTCCAGTGTGGAGCCTGGCAGAATTACTGGGAGCTTGTGTTGGCGTTAAACCCTGCTGTTGTGGTAGGGGTCAGAGGGTTTGTGCAGAAGGCACATGGCTTGGGAATTAATTCCAGTACTGTTGGATCCCTTTCCTGAAATCAAGATTTATCTATTTTAAGTAGGATCCAAAGTCTGGATGGTGGCTGACTGCCCTGTGCCAGCATTTGGGAAGTAAAAGGATTCTTGGTGTTTCCTTTTGTAGAAACGTACCCTCGAGCAGTTTCTCTCCTTTCACCACTCACTGGCTGTGCTAAAGCCCAGTCCTTCCCTACCCTGACCTTGCTTGGGAGCCTGGAGCTATGGTTCTGGAAACCCCTACGTGCCTGCGTGATGGGAAGTTCTTTTTCTCTATATCTTAAATGGTCATAAGGCGAAATTCAATCTGGTATTAAAGATGTGATGTGAAGTAAATTCATTAAATATTGGAAGATAGTGGGTTTATCCGTGTGCCTGCTATTTTTATTGCTTCTTTTACTATAACAGATGAAGCAAACAACTAAAGAATCTGCCATTTGTATTTTAGCTCTCAGATTTCAGCTGTAAAAGATCTGATAGAAATGTTACAATGCAACTGGAAAAGAGATTCAGTTCTCTTAAAATTCCTGTTAGAGACAGTCGCATCTCTAATGTGTCTCTTTCAACTGCTTCTTAATATATAAATGAAGTAGCATTATGCCAGTGACAGTAATATCATGGGAGGGACTGTGGGCCCAAGTTGTTAGCGTACAGTATGAGAAATAGACTAATCTGGTTAAATTTAAATATAAAATTAATTTCATTTGCAATTTATTAAAATTCTGTTCTGGGCTGATACTGTTCATCTGTGGCATCCTTCATAACTGATTTTTATGCACAGCTTTATTTAATTGACAGCATGGCCAACTGCAATAAAAGAAACACTAATAGAAATGTAGCTATGATTGTGTATCTCTGAATATTATTTTCATAAATTTGTTTGCTTACTTTTTTTCTGCTTAGATCTCATGTCCTTGACCTCATGAATACACATTTTTCATAATACAGCTGATCTCTGAGTCATCAACACCAGTAACAAAGCATCACCTTGAGCTAGGAAAATGCAAATCAAGTAGAAGAGCATCAGCTGATTCTGATCTGTCCATGCCATGGTACATATTGTCCCACATTAATGGTTTTATAGTGATGATGCTTTTTAGAAACAGCTTTCCACCAAAATAACCAAAACTCCAAACATGTGGCAATAGTAATTTCACTAAACAGAACTTCCCAAGTGATTCTCAACTTAAGGCTCTTAAATTGGAACTTGCTGTGAGTTATTTCTAACCTGTGATCCTTTTGACTGAGATTACTGCCGTCTACATGGATTCTAAGCTTAACAGAAGCTTGGTGAAATACAAGTTTTAAGATAGGCAAAATCCAGAAATGGTCAACGCGATGTGTGGGTAAACCCCAAATGCAGCTGATGTGTCTACACTGATATCCCGCTTCTTGCACTGACAAATGCAGGTTCTTTTGTGGCTTGCAGGGCTATTTAGCCAGATTCTTTGGCAATGCCCCTGCCTATGCTGATTGATGCAATGGAAAATTTTACCATGTGAACAACGTTGACATAACTGGTAAAAACGAAGCAAGCACTACTTTACCTAGTTGCATTTAGAAAGATTTTGCACTGACTTGGGAGGAAGCAGGGTTAAGACTGTTATGGGAACTCCCAAGCAATTCTGATTATTTGAACGATGCACTCTTGCCTTTGTTGCACGCTGTACAGAGGAAACATTGGTAGGAATGGCTGGATTCAAAGAGAGCCAGCCACAGCTAAATCTAATTATAAATATTGAAACTCTGTTTCAATACTAGTAAATTAGTTTAGCCAGTAAAGCTAAAATCTATCAATACGTATTTTTTTAAAAAACACAGTCTTTTAGAAGGCTTGTATTGGATAATATTATTTTTTTTATCATGATCTTAGTGTTTTTTCCAGAGGCCCATTTTGTCAGCTCCATCACACCCTGTTTATTTTAACTTATCATATCTCAGGTTAAATCTACCACATCAGCGGCAGCGATCAAAAAACTTCGTGCCTGAAGCCAGTTACAAATGCCACTTTAGTAAAATTGTCAGCACTGCTTATTCAGGCTGGGGGGAGGGAAAGCTTACTTGAGATGTGCAGTCCAGACAGTCTAATTTGTTTCTTTGGTTAAGTCAGGGTAAATCTTTTTTTAGCTTTAAACTATTTATTTTTCATAATAAAAATATGTGGTAGACAACAGCTCATATTTGAATAGAAAAACCACATGAGAGTATATTTTCATTCCACTAAAAAAGACGTATCTATGATGTACAGCAGTTGAATATCAACGTGCAGATCTGTCACATTTTTTATGAATTTTAGGTGACAACTTATGTTCAAGACAAAACAAAAGCCCAAGGCTACTTTTGTTATCCATCTACATGGGAATTTTAAATCTACAGTATTCTTCAAGTCTTTGACAGAGCTTATATAAAATACTTCATGCTAAATGTATAACTGCTACTAAAACTACCTTCTTGATGTGACTGGAAAAATCACTGTTTATCTTATCTACCACTGGATAATCCATATCTGAAAAAAAGTAGTTTATGCCTGTAAAATTTCATGTGAATATACGTTCCTTCTGTTATTTAAGTGCACTGCCTTTGGAGTGGCAGAGGACAGCAGAACTGTGAGCGCCAGCAACCACATCTATTTTATTTTCTTCAAATTGGAGAATAAGAAAGCTCTGAGGAACAGAACAATTTGGAGAAACGTCAATATTGTCTTCAAATACAGTTTTGGTTAATGACTTCATACCTTTCTCTTGTCTGTCTGCTTTTTTTGATAGAAATAACCTTCTAGAATGAAAGTTGACTGGCATAAAAATGTGGCCTGGTTTAACACCTGGAAACACCTGGTTTTGCCTGGTGCTTAAGACCTTATTAAAAATTAAAATAAAAATGCCCAAATAACAACAACAGAAAACATTATACCCCAGGTTTACTTGTGGTTTACAGAACAGCCTGACTTGATAATGTGGTATCTGACTTTTTTCCTAAAACCAGTGATCAATATTTTGAGTGTAGCGATAAACATTTTTCAGTGCAGCACTTCTAAAATACCAACATCTACTTTTGCCAGTTTACCTTTTATGTTTCAGTTTAATTGGCTTACGCAAGATAAACTAACAATGTAAAGTTACTTTGTGGTATTAGCACCCAGTGACAATCGTAATACAAACACACAGTACTTGGTGCAGCGTTTATCAGAGTTAAGTTCTGCTGGATAGGATGGAAACCTACTTCCTTTTCTTTGAGAAATGAAAAGCTGTTCAGACATCCTAAAGCCATCAGCTGAACAGCCGTGTATAAATGGTCCCGACCACTCTCCTATCCTCCTTCCTGCCTAAATATAAGTGTTTACGTCGTTAGTCTCTACACGTGAAACTATCCATGATTTTGATCATTTGTTAAAAAACCTTCACTACTGTGTCTGTGATTTTATGCCTAGAATCTTGGATTTATCACACTCTGCAATTCTTTTTTTCTTTCAGTTGTAATAATATCCTTTTCTATTTATCCCATATTTCCATTATTTCACCTGCTTTTTTTTTCCTGAGATGATCATCTTGATGTTGTTGAAATATGAAGCGAGTTACTTGTCTTGTTTTCACAACGTGATTCATCCTATGTCTATTAGACAGTAAAAGTTTCTTCTTTTTTTGATGTCTGTCTTATAGAAATATTCAGCTGAAGAGCTTCCCCCCCCTCACCCCCCCCCCCTTTTTGATTTCCTTACACCATCCAGCTCAGTGTGGCTCTGTGCATTCATCTGTTAGCCTTGCAAGGCATGACTTATGTGACTTGCATTTCAGTTCTGGTGACTAATGTTTTCTATTACTAGCTGTTTCTTATTTATCCCTTATATCTTTCTTGACATAGTTATTCATTTACTTCTGTCTGAAATGTCTACCCATACTATAAACTAAGCTGTTTTCAGAAGCTGAGGGATGGGAACTCCAGAAAGGACCTTTGCGTTTACCTCTTCCACAGTTTGAATTCTTAAGTCTGGTTGCCTTTGTAAACTAAGATAACTCATTAACGAGCTACTTTCCTTTTAATATAACATCCGAAGCAGTAACATTTCAACGGTGCGCAGTACGGCGGCCGGACAGGTCAGCCCTGTCCCTCTGCACTGATGGAAGATGCTTCCTCCTGCCCTACTCCAAGCCGCAGCCCTGTCCTCTGCCAGCGCGAGTCTGGAGGCCCTATGTCTGGGTTCAGTTGCAATGCGCCAAATTGAATCAGTTGCAGTAGATCTAATTAGTTTACATGAGATACTGCATGATGTAGTTATATTTGTCCTGGTCCCAGACTGATAAGACCATATGTGGATTTTATTGGCTTGGAGTTCAGGGCACTCTCTGCACCACTTCTTAATAAACAGAAATATTTAAAGATGAAGTGCAGCTATTTAGATTCCTGTCAGTATTTAATTTTTATTGTATGTCTGTGTAACAAAGACCTGCATTACTTCTGTTAGACAAATTCACAGCCTGTTCCCACTAAGGGATCAGTGCAGATCCACCCGATGCAGCCTGTAACTGTAGCAGAAAACCAGCATTGACAAAGAAACGTGAATGCTTGAATACGAGTAGGACATCTGTGGGGAAGGGTCGGTAAAATACTGATTTTTAATTAGTCCTACTAATTTCTTAAATGAGTGTGCAAACTTCTGAATGAAAAATTGTATAGCTTTTCAGATTGTTCTGGATGTAATCTGAATAAGACCAGGCTGCTCTAACCATTCCAATACTGTAATTTATCTGCAGGCTGAAGGACATATGGACTAATGGTCTAAAAGCAAACAAGGTGTTGAGTACCACAGAAATAAAGGAGTCTGAGGATGACCTTTGCAAAATCAAAAAAACGAAAGAATTTTTCCAAAATCAAATAATTATAATTTATAACGTATGTTTTCAAGAAATGTTATTACTGTATTTGGTGATGCTGTGGCTATTGAAAGCCATAGTAATGAAATGAGTCAGACAGCAATGCACTGATCAGCCAAGCTAGGCCCCATTAAAAACCAGAATAAACAGCCCACGTGGTTTTTAAGTATGGTATATTCGAAAGTCTTTTCGCTGTGGATGATGATGATAATAAACATATGTGGGTCATTACTGGAGAGCTGAAGAAATAATGGGCCAGCTTTAAATTTACAGCTCAGCTCAATAACAACTCTTAACCCCTGCTGAAGCCAAAAGTGTAACATGAAATCCTGATGGGGATAAAAGTAGGAATGTACATAAGTTGGTTGGCAGGTTTAGTCCTGCCCCCTAGAAGCACTGGTTTGGTAGTTTAGATTGTTCATGTATTATTGTTAAACATAATATTTGAAATTCATCAGTCTTCCTGCATTCAAAATTAATATATGCTTTTTGAGGGTAGATTATAATGTGACCCCCAAAAAATTAATGTAGGAAGTAAATATGGCTCAGGAGAAATTTATTTTTAAGCTTGAATGAATACTCTCCTCCTTTTTCCTCCCCTCCCCTTTTAAATTATTTTGGTCAATTCCTCAGCTATATTCATGCATTAATCAGCGTATCTAAAGAATTCATTATTGTACAAGGCCAGGCAGACCGTGTGAAAAATATAACACTCCATTAATTTTGCTGTTGCACTACACAGGCGTACCCCAGCTACTGTAAGATTTTTTTGCTAGTGCTCTTGATTTACTAATGTCCCTGTAAGTTACTTTGTGAATAGGAAAAAGGATATTGTCATCTGAAAAATTCCACTCATTATATCTGTTTACAGTCTACCACATTTGAAAAAATGCTTTCTGTCTAAAAACGACCCAAGATAATTAAGAAGTGAGAAAACTTTATTTTCCAGGAAAGAAATGGTTGGCATTTTTTAGTGTTATACCTTGAAAACAATCTGTTCTATCTGCCTAGCTGTGTTGTTCTATTTAGGTACAATTTATGTGTTGTCATTTATTTTTCAAAGTTTGCAAATATCAGACAGTCTCTTTGAAGTATTTGGTGTTTTTTCTGACTTAGTGGAGATAAAAAGAGATATTTATCACCTGACACAACACATTAAAAAACCCTTGGAAGTATGTTGACTGAGGTCGCTTTGCAAAATAGCTTGATAGCTCTTCCCTTGAAAGTACAGGAAGAAGTAGATGTTATCAAGTTGTTCAGTGGAATAATTCATTAATAAAATATGTTTAAAATGGAATGAGCCCTTAAGTGTTTTTGTAAAGAAAGAATGGTAACTATTTGGGAAAGGTACATGACACTGTTACTGTTGCTTCTAGGGTAAGGAAAGACCAAAACTATTATTTCTGTTGAACCTCATTTCTGCCAGGATGTTGATAATTTTAATTTATTTCTGTACTCTGGAGCGTATTCTTTTAGCCCCCAAGACAGGCAGGTGAAGCGCTGCTTCCTGCAGGATGAACTTTTACTTTAAAACATTTTGATTCTTTGCCGCTTGTCACCCATATATTGCATTTTGCAGATGTATGTGAATGAACTAGGGAAGAGTTAGGCAATCTTTCATCGTTTACAAGCAACGTGACGTTACTCTTTGCTTTGAATAAGTGCTGGCAGAGAACTGACAGCTTTGAATTAGAGTATTACCTGGGGAGACCCCGTGCCCTCCTCGTGATTATTAAAACAAGAATATAAAGGGCAATACTCTGTTTCCTGACCTTGAGGGATTTGGGGATGCTGGGCTTAGACCAGTAGTGATGGGGAAGTAGCGGGTGACCTTCCAGGCTGCTGCAGAAGTGGTGTTTCAGAGGTACAGTGCTTAGGATGTTCCTAATGCATGGAACAGAGCAGGAGGACACAGCCCGAATATTTCACACGTTCTCCAGTATTGATGGGTATTGCTTGTCTTGGAGTGCAAAATCAGCATTTCTACAGGAAAAATTTGTAAGGAAGCATCGTGTTTGACAGAGCCATTTAAAAGGGACTGTTGTCATAGTGGGAGGGCAGTCCTTTTTCTTTTTTACAGTTTTCCTTTCCTATGATTTTTTTTTTTCTTTCTTAATCTTCTTAGCCTAAAGGGAAGTCAGGATATAAAGGCAGCTCTTACGTATCAAGGAGGTTTTTTTCCATTCAACATTACCATAATTTCCTTCTGCTGAAGCCAGTTGAAAATCCCTGGAGTTATTCTCATGCTGAGCACCTTCCACGTGTATCCTACTGCCACCTATATCTTCCAAGTAAGAAAAAAATAAAACAATCCATGTTTCTTCTCAGAATGTTTTACTGCCCGTTTTCATTCTGGTTTATTTCTTTTAATGTTCCTACTTTAAACCTTTATTGGCTGAGCGGTATGACCTTAGTTTTTCAGTGATTTTAAACGATGTGGTCCCATTAGATTTTGTGACAGTAATTTGAATTTTTATTTTACAGTGTAGATAATCTAAATGTTAAAGGTGTTTTGTTTTGTTTTGTTTTTTAAATTGGGAATGTAGAAGTCAAACTGAAGCTTTGTCCTTAATAAGAAAGTCTACCTAAGTGCAAAAACCAGATAACTATATACATGCAAGAAGTCTAATATTGAGAATGTCAAAGTGATTAAAGTAATCTTGGAAGTTATTAGAAAAATCATCATTACAAATAAGATGCTTTAATACTAATTTGACCTACTTAAGTCTTGCATAAAAAAAAAAGTGCTACACAATGCAAAAATAGGCTAGCTATTTCTGTCCATATGATATGCTTATTAACTTCCACCTTTAAGCTTTTCTTTTTCAACAAAACTATATCATAAAGAAATAAGACAATTCAGATGATTACTTGCTGTTTTGCTGATTTTTGTAAAGCACAGAGGATAGACACCCTCTTCTGTTGGTATCAGAAACTGTTGGGTGTATTTAGTGCAGCAAAGCAAGCATTTAAATTAAAGTAGAATCCTGAAAAACATTACAAAATCTATCCTTGCGGATAATATGAAAACTGCCTTCACTCTGTTAGCATCATCTGGCCTATAACGTTGGAATTGTTGTTTCAAGAGTATTTTTCCCTGTTTCTGCTCACATTTTCCTTTTAAATTCCTGATTATGAAAGGCCCTGGAGACATGCATGAAGTATACCACTTAGGGTAGATGTCTCAAAACCATGGGATACAAATTGAAGTATTAACCAAAAAAAAAGTCAGTGAATTTTACGTGAATGTGTAGAAAAAAGAATGTAGACATATGACTGGGAGAGAAAAAAAAAAGTCTTACATTGCTGCAACCTTTCTGTAGTCTGTTCTCCGTTAAAAATTCACCTTGTCTGTTAGCAGAAACAGAATTTCTAGATAATACCCTCTCACAGATAAATTGCCCAAAAACCAATTGGTTGCTGTGTTGAAAGTGTAATACTGGGTGATGTGCACAACGCCTCACCCTACCAACAGCTACAGAGAGGGCTAGTGAAGTTGCAAAGTGTGCAGAGCTAGCTTTTCAGTAAGGAAAAGTGAGGAGAGATTTAGGGAGTGCAAAGGAGCGCTATCATCAGCTTTGGGAGGAGGTGGATCATAAAGCATCATCTTTTAAAATACAAAATACTTAGATTCTCAATGGAGTGCAATATTATCTATAAATGTGAGACTTTTCCTGGCGTAGAATTTAATTTCATAAGGTGCTGGGGTACTACAAGCTAGAGCTTTCACATATGGAGATGCAATCATATTTAACTTTGCAGGTGGTGGAAAAGGTGAACAAATAAAGGGCGCTTAATATTTGGGGGAGCTGTGATTAAATAGCCTTGTAAACGGATAATAACTATTTTGGATATTTTTAGTATAAAACCAGTTTGGCTGGCTTTTCATCAAGAGTGTGAAATTTCATGAAGTTATTGAATGGAATATTTCACAATAAGGAATTACTTCCTTTCTTGACTCTGCTATGTGCTCTGACCAGTGCATTAATATAAAACCATCACAGTAAGCTCCACACTGTTGGATCTACTCCCATTATCCCCCTAACAATGGTGCATAATGATACTCTCCCTTTATACCAGGATTCAAAACACTGAATAAGCTATGAGAAAAGAACTCAAGTATAATTTCTTTCGGTCCGGGAGAACAGGAGAAGGATACCCAGAAAATAGTGAGAAGGATGATACCTATTATTACAAGTGCAATTGAATTTGCATCAGTGTAGCTTGATGCTAGATGAATTTTTTTTTTTTTCCCCCTCTTGTATCTGATAGAGAAAGGAACTGAGAAGTGCTAAGTACTGTACCAAAGATGCCTGGCAAATCAACAACAGCTAGCAGTCTTACTGGTTATAAAACTGCTGTAGCCACAGTAGCTTTAACTCCTAATAGTCAGTCCTGAGCATTCATCCTACTTTCTGAAATGGAAGATAGGGAAGTACTTCAGTGTAGTGGTCACGTTCTCAGTATCACCACTACAGCTCCAGAGGACCTAAAGCCTTTTGGGGGGGAAAAGAAAAAAAAACAAAAAACAAAAAACAAACAAACAAACAAAACAGCCCACAAAAACAACCTGTCCCCCTCAGAAGGGATAGATGCTCAAAAAGGTGCAATGTGCCCTCTGCTATCCAGGCTGCTTCTCTTGAGCAGCCGTGGGGGAGCGGAGCCCTGTCTTGTAGGCTCAGATTTGGCTGTGTTGTTAGACCTCTGTGTGCAAGGCTGCGTTGTGCTGGGGGTCTTTTGTGTCTGTGGACTTCGTCCCTCGTTTAATTTTCATTGTGACAATATTGAATAAACTGCAGTGTTTCTCCTCTTCTTCAGTGCCACTTGGAGAACTCGTGTAAAATTACTTGGAAATGGGTATCATGGTGCCACAGCAAACAGGAATGGAAGGAGAGAGTTCTGCACAGCAGTGAGATGTTGAGGATGCCCAGGGTACTGTGGGAACAGGGATGCTGTTGCCTGGGGGGCTTTTGGGGTCCAGTCTCTCTGTGCCATCATCTGAGGGTCAAGTTATGACCCAGAAATGTGCTATGGAATAGTCTTTTATTCCAAACTCTGTGTTGTCACTAGAACAAAAGATATTAATAGTGGAAAAAAAGTCTAAATATTACTCATAATAAAAATATTTTATATACGTTATTGGGGAAAAAAAGCCCCGTAGTATGGTATTTAGCTGCAGGTAAGGGTCAGAAGAAAACCATTCTCTGAATCTTTTTTCCTTTGTGCATGTCATTATACCTACCTTACCTCTAAAGGAGTGCATCAAGCTTAGTGGCATTAAAGTGTTGCATGAAAGAGCAAAGGCTGTTGGAAAGGCTCGCTTACTAAAGGAAGAAGCATCTTTCAATTCTTTCTCCTTCCCCTTCTCTCCAAAGCCAGCCAAAAAAATGTGTATGTGTGTACTATATATATGCATTATATATATGTATGCACACATTATATGTATAGACACATGTGTTCCAGAATATACATATGTAGGATGTATTTTGGCCTAAAAATGATCTTTGTGCTTTTCTTAATGTTTCTGTACAAGTTTCATTGCTACTTGGTGGGGTTTTTTTAGAGGAAACAAATTGCAAGTAAGGCAACTAATGTCTTCTGGTAGCTGTTGGCATAAACCCCGCTGTCAGGAACGTGCTGGGATGGCTAAAACCTGGAAGATCTCGCGGGCTGTTTGCCTACCCTGGTTAACGCTTGAGGCTGCAGTCAGGGCTGAGTGCCCGCCCCTCGCTTGCAGAATAGCTCTGCAAATGGCAAGGAGTGCCACCTCCGGACCGTCCCCTGGGTGGGCATCACTGGTGGGATACTGAAAACCCAATGACCTGTTTGCAGCACACGGAGCTGCTGAGTGTGTTTGGGCAGGGAGGCCAGGATGCTCTTGAAGCAGGCCCTGAGCATGGCTGAAGACACCTAGACCTTTGTAGTGGCTTGCTGACGAATGGTGTCTAGCCTTGAAACAACCCAGATATGCCAGGAGTTGAAAGCTGTTGAAAACAGCTGTGATTCTTAGTCATGGATATCATCAAATCTGGAAACTAATATCATCAAATCTGAAACAGCTGAGAATGGACCAAAAAAATTTCCTGTTGTAGACAGAGACCTAAGAAGATATCCAAAGACAAGAAATAAGTGCAGCAATTGTTATGATTAGCATGTGCATTTGCTAAAGTACTCAAAGTTTTGAAGAGAATACACACATCTATCCCCAGAGAATTAATTTACTTCATGATTTTGTTGCTGAAATATCTTGGGTTTATAGCATGAGGTAATGATGTTTGAGTCTCTAGGGAAATGGACTTAAAGTAATGTGGGAAGTAGAAAGTTAATTTGTTTATTAGGCAGAAGATCAAAAGACTTTTACTGACAAAGAAGAATGTTGCTGGCTCCTTGGTAACATCTTAGACTAGAGAAGTGGGAGAAACTGAAATCTTGGACCAAAAGTCATATCCTGAAAATGCCTGTTAATAATATAATTTTAATTATTATTTTCTAATATTTCCTAAAAATGTTACTGCAAGTTTTACAGATCCATGAAACATACACTTGAAGAAAGTTGAGTAATGCATTGAGTTACTCATTATATTATTTTCCCATTTTTAAAGTCTATAGGCACAGGCAGGACTCTGTCAGTGGGAATAACAAGAGGGCAAGAGGTTCAAGTAATTTAGCATCCTAAAATTGGAGATGCATTGTCTAGCCCATATGCTAGTCTCATGTGAGATTACCCTGTTTCTAACCAATTCCAGATAAATGGCTATCTTCTTGAATTTAGAAATCTAATAGAAGTGATTATTCCACAACCTCTGAGTAACCTTTTCCAGGGTATGGCAACAGATGCAAAGGGGATTCCTGTTGTACAGCATGCGTTTTCTTTACTGTAGGGTTGCAGCTGTTACTCTGAATTATTCTGTGAATTAAAAAATTGCAAACCTTTAGGTACTCTCATATCTTGCACACTTGACATGTGCCATTGTCTCATATCAGTTGTTGGCAGTAACAAAGTTGCCATTAGAATATTGATTTGAAAAATTTAGCACTTTCCTTTGGTGATAGAATTATCTGGATCTTAATGTTTCTGTTCTTATTTTATGCTATGAAATTTAAATGTCTACAGTATTTAATTCAATTTATCTGTTGAAAAATGTGATAGCTGTTATTACAGCTCAGCATTGCTTTTCTCTGACTAGGAAATGTTTCAAATAAGTTAATTGATTAAATATTTTACAGTCTGATCACTTAACGTTGTTTAAATAAGGCATCAGTTGAGAGAATTTTGGTATGTGTGTCTCTGAGGAAATCATTAAGGTTTTTCTCTCCATCATCTTAAGTCTAACAGTAGTTTTATCTTAGCCTGGGACTTTACATTTACAGCAGGTCTACTTTCCTTGTAAATTGCTTTCCCCAAAATACTTCATGTCTTTTCATTTTTCACGTTGTACCAGTCCTTGTTTTTCTTCCTGGATTTAATGACAAGCCTCATTTATAGAAGATAATAATAAAATGGCAGCATCTGTCTTCCCCTAGACTTGTGGAGCATTTGTGCTGGCACTGTGCGAGTTGCCTTAGAGCAGCCACTTGTTTGGGCTGCTGAAGACTGCCCAGACCACCACTGCAATCTGCACTTTTCTTTTTCAGTGTAATATTAGTTGAAGAGATTTAAAACAGGTAATATAAAAAGAGAAATTAATCACTTTGAAGATGAGGCAATAAAAATCTTGGACCCTAAAAGAGAACAATGATAAACTGTGACATTGTCTATTAGATGGAGAACTCTTGAGAAAGGGCAGGAAAAAAAGGGGAATATTTAGTTCTTGAGCCTGTTCAGAATCAGACCTGTTTGAAAACAGCATCCCTTTTGCACAACTAGTGAAATCCAGGGAACAGAGACATTTTGTTCCCTTGTACTATTTCTTAAACATATACTGGTATCTGTGATACAAAACTATTTTGTTTTCTGATCCCCCAAACCTCACTTACAAATAAATTAATAATTTTTTAAAATAAGCTGTATGTATTTAAAAAAAAAAAATGTGGATCATTTTGGCTGCTGAGGGCTAGAGAAATCTTCTAGGAACCTTTGGCAAGTCATAGATTAACAAACTCTTTAGTGCCATCTGATAATCAGGATAAAAAGCCCCCCAGGTGCAGGGAATATTGGGCAGGACAGAGAAGGGCCATGGACAGGCAAAAGCCTAACACTGCTCTGTGAAAGCAAAACTGCCAATGCCATTATCTTCTACAGGGCAGCCCCAAAAGCTGGCTGTACTCCTTAGTGTTCTCTGGCTTTCACTACAGTCTGGAGCAAGGTGGCATGCGCAAATTTTTGGGAGTAGTTTTCCACTTCAATCCACAAATACAATGTCTTTCCGCTTACATGGCTTCTTGCTCTGAAGGCTTGAGCTACAGGATCTCAAGCGTAAAACCTTAGTGGTGCGGCCTATCACTCGGCTGTGACCAGTACTTGAGGCTAAATTGCTTTAAATAAAGGCTACTCCAGAGTAAGCTGCCAGTAGTATTCATTACTGCAAGATTAAAGTTCGTTTATTAGGTTGTTATTGATGGAATTGAGACTACTGATGGGGAGCAATTCAGAACTGAAATAACTGTGTCATGCAAAGAATGAAACCATTTACTGGTAATATCAAAAAACATATGGACTGAAATAATAAGATAATGCCAGTTTAATGAGAAGTGGACAACAAAGATCTACTCCAAAGCTCAAACTTTTAATCTGATGTAGTCTAGCAGCCCCTGTGGGCGGACAGCTGTTATGTCTAAGGTTGACTGTGGGCACAGAAAGCTCAAAAATCTTACCAGATCTACTAGTGCACTGGGGATCATTTTGGGATCAGCTGCGGCGTGCACCTTTCAAGCTAGTTCCTTCTCACTGAAATGTTGTCATTGGTCATGGTGGAGGATGATTTGGAGCCCAACAAGGTGCTGAAGCAAATGCCAAACTTGAAGGCTGCTCACGCCGGCCGGAGCCCTGAGCTGGCTCAGCGGGGACGCGAGAGATGCTTTTCCTCGGATGGAGGACGGGGCTGTAGGATGCAAAGGAGATGCCAGGAGCGTGAGATCTGGGCTCGGTGACAGCACCACCCTGGCCAGAAGAATGACTTTAATTGGCCTGTTGTTGGGTCTGCTCTGTTCCTATTTCTCACCCTGCCATCTGAGGAGACAGAAAATTAGAAACCAGCCTATCATTTTTTAAATTGTTCTTCCCTGTTCTTCAGAGAGGCCTCTCGTGGTCCACCTGCAGGTGATCTATAATTAAAATGTCATCTTCCACACATTTTTTTTGAAGCCATCTGGCTGTGTTGTGGGGAGGGAGGAGGGTGGAGCTGAGGTGGGGGACGTGTTGTGTGAAGGGCTGTTTTCTGACTGAGCCTAAGTCAGGTTATTTGTTACCTCCCCTGATGCAGGGATGCTGTGAGCTTACAAAGATTTCCAAAAAGCCTTTGCTTGTTCTGGCTGAATTGCACCAACTTGGGTTAGCAGGCTTTCTGATATTCTTTAGACAGATAAAATGGAAAAAACCCACCATGAGAAGTAGATTTTCTTTTTACTCTGTTCATGGTGATTAATGTCAGTGGCTTTTCACAATCCATTTCCAATTAGTTTTAGCAAAGGGAGCTCTGCTGGCCATGTATATAAACTGAACTTCATATTAGAAGATTATTTAAGGGATTGCAAGCTAAGGATTGAACACAGAGCTTAAGTTCCAAACTAGCCACCATGTGAGTCACCAGGAACCACAGTTCTTCCTCGGTATGAGTCATTCTAATGATACACTTGGAGCCAGTGGAGTTCAGTGCCTAATCCTGCCCGCCTCCAAACCTGCTTCTCCTCTCTAAACCTCCTTAGGGTCTACCTGGCTTTTGGTTGCTCTGAGGGTTGCCAACAGCCTTAGCCATGCCTGGAAGAAGACAAGGAGAAATCACACATTTCCAGCTCCCAGGTGATATAGATGGAGGGGAAATAAATGGGTATTTTAGTGCTTTCCATTTCAGAGTTGGGACTGGGTAAACGGTCATCATGCTGCAACCCACACCAATCCCCTAAAATTTGGACACCTTTTGTCTTTTTAAGAGAGGGATAGGAAATATTTTGCTTCCCCTTTCCTCAAGCCCCTTTGAATATCTACGGTACAACTTTATATTTTCCTTAGTAAGGAAAATAAAACTCACTGCTTATGAGTGCTGTTATTTGAATGATGTCCTTGCTGTCGCAGATCTGTTATTGTTTTCCTTCTTCCCTGAGCTATAATATCGTCTAGAAATACAGTTGATGTTGAAGAGCAAGAAAACTTTTTTTTTTTTAAATTGCATTTTGATAGTTATATAATAGGAAACCCTATGTATGCTGGGATTTGAAAGAATGGGAGTTAACAGGAAAACCTTTGTAAGCTTAACAGAGAAGCAGAAGAAGGAGGAACACATTAATCAGCACTATTGCCTGTAGTTTTATTCTGCTAATGGCCAAGATACAGTATAACTCTAAAACGGCTGATTCATTCTTCCACTTTTATTCTCGCGATGCACTAAACCGCTGCAGAATATGATGCCAAGTGCTGGTCGCTGCCTGTCCTGGAGTCAGACGGGCTGTGGGGAGCTGTTAGGATGGTGCTGACTTCAATCCAGTAAGCAGCAACAGAAAGGGAAGAGAAGAAAATTTTGGCTTCTGAGGGCGTATGTGGGCATATGTGGTAGATGAAACCCTTGGGATGGACAGAATTCGGTCTGAGAAGGGATTTCAGGTGGTTGATTTTTTTTTTTTTTCTTTAACCTAAGAGTGGTTTGATTTCTAACGCTTTCAGTCACGTAGCCTCTTCTTCTTAGATCCTTACCACTGTAAGTGGTGATGGATACTTCTTACCTCCTACATTACCCATATCACCTTTAAGATTCTTTTATGCTGAGAGATGGCAATAGGATAAAAAAAGTGAGAAAACATTATTAGTGGTGTACAGGTTATATTTATCTGAGGAAAAATAAATGCTGTTGATATTTGTTCCGAAGCAGCTGATACCACTTTATTTTCAAGATTTGCGGGAGACAGGAGGAGAACAGGTTGTACTTTCATGGCACGCAGATACAGCTCAATCGGAGAGAAAGCACACTTACATCTGCTGGCTGTAAAGGTTTACAGCTGATTTGTTATGATCCATTCACTGAGCAGAAGGAAAAACTGTTACGTTCAACATGAAATATAGTCTATGTGCTTTCGATGCAAATAAAAAGCAGAAGCTATTGATCATTACTAAAAAAAACCCATATTTCCCATTTGGGTTGAATCTTGAAGTGCTTTGCAGAGGAGCAGCACTCCCAGATGATGCCAGAGCACTGCACTGCGTAAACATGAAGTTCAAGTATTGTAGATGCACACAGTACGTGTTGTTATTTCAAGTCTACTCTGGTCAAGCAAAGAGTGAAAAACTAAAAGCACCCCTCCTTGTAGAACGTAGGGTATCTGTGATAGCAAGAGAAATCAGACCTTGCAGAGGTTGGGCCATAGCAAGTCTCTCATATGGTGGAGTGGCTGCCAGTAAGAAGGAAACAATGTCTGGATAATTTCTCTCTCTTCCTGGATAATCCTGTGGGAGAGTCTCTGTAAAGGATGTCAATTCAGACTTCTATAGTGAGAATAAAGGGGATGGGAGGAGGAAATTGTTGTAACTTCTGATGTTAGAGATTGTACAGTCAAAGCGATTGCTTTATAAGCCTCACTTTGTACATTATTACTGAATATTGTTCTGTTGAAAGTCAGAGAGAATACCTGTTTTAGCAAAGACAGCCCTGATCAGATGGAGAAAATAAAGATACAGACAAAGAGTAATTATACCAAAAATATATAATCCTTCAAGGAGAAAAGTGGGTTTCACAGAAATTTATCAGTCAGCTAATAGCTTAGTTGGTCTGTGAGCCTGAAGCACTATGAGTAGATGAATTTAGGCTGAGCCTGTCAATCCTGACTTTGTCTTTTTAGGATAGACAAAAAATGCACATGCTGATCCAAATTCACCAACTGATCCTGAGAACTATGCAACAAGGCTTCCTGTATATGGACCTGAAGAGCAACTTTCTGTATGCCAAGCACAGTGTTTCAGAGTTCTTCAGATTTCCCTGCTCAAGAGAAGGGCTGGAAATCTGTCAGTAGACGATCTCCATGTTTTCACTAGTTTCTTTTACATGGAAAGGCAGAGAAAGATTTGAGTCGCAGGTTTACAAGTTAGAAATTGAAGACTTGATTGTTTAGACTGCTTCTGCGGCTCCTTTATGTGGCACTAATTCTTGCAAAAATAGTGTCTCGTCTGACTCTATACCCTATTTGTAGCTTTTGATTATTCATTCTGGATGCACATGAATTTTTCTGTGAAATTACTGGGAAAAAATGAAGGCAGATTTGAGAACGAATTGCCTGGAAAAATTGTATGTATGCGTTTGGCTTTTACAGCTGCCTTTTTTTAAAGTGTTCACCTGGATATGCAACAAACAAAACCCATTTAACCCCCCACCCCGTTTCTCATCCTTTTCATCAGACAACATTTTCAGCACTTTATCTACTCTGTAGTAATTCATCCAGAATGTATGAAATTGGGGCAAAGATGGAACATTTGCCCCTTCTTCTCTCTCTGTTCTCCCCCTAAATACCTCTTGCTTGTAAACATCATGATGCAAACTTGGTGTGCACAAGTTATAATCTCTTTTGCAATGTGTAAACCAGCAAGGAATGAAAATACCGATGCTGTGAGATTGGGAAGTAGGTTTGTATGTTAGAAGGAACAGAGAAAGGAATTATGTTAACAGGACACAATGGAAAAAGAGGGCAAAAAAGTTGCATATCTGTTTCTGCATTAACATTGTATGACCTTTTAGGTACGTGGCGCGTTGTTTTTAGTTTTTAGCTTTTTTTATATATTGTGTTACCCCAGTAGCACTGTGTATCGCAGATGTGACCTGTTGGAACACTTGTTTGTAAATACATTTATAACTCTATAATTGCAGTGATAATTATTGCAATAATGCTGAGAACTGGGATTGAAGTGTCATGTTTAGATGTCCACTGGGATATTGTTCATCCATTCTCTATTAAGTCTAACTATTTACTCTTAGGAAACTTCCCATACTTAAACATGAGGAGATGATCTTGGAGGGGTTTTGCTTGTTTACAAGAACCCTGGGGGAGAGCAGTGCACGCTATCCCTGTGCAGTAAAAACAAAGAGTGGACCACAGAAGAAGTCAGAACGATACCATGCTCTTCACACATAGAGTTGTTCTGCTACTTTTAAGTATTGACTAGCCAGTCAGTTTAATTTTATATGGAAAATAGCTTTGTGATAACTAAGAAGGTTCTTCAGTAAAATAACTCAACAAAGAACAGTGAAGTGGTAGTTAGAAATGGCTTATTCAGAGGGTGTAAAAGAGCAAGGCCATGTACAGTAGGTGAAAAGTAGCCCTGAGCAAGATGTGAACAATGAACTGGCAAGAAGTGGTGAAAGGAAAAGCAACAGTGAATTTCACCCATTAAATTACCTTTTCAGATGTGTTTAATCTATTTGCTTTTCCTTTTTCTTCTTCCTTTCATTGGATTTCAATAGTGTATAAAGAAGACTTTTCCATCACCCAGGGCTATTGTTCCAGGACCTCATGGGGTTGAAGTTGATACCGCATTAATTTATGCCATTGAGGCTGTATCAGCACACCCATCCTGACACTATTTGCCATTAAAAACATATTTTGCCAACACTAACTGCTTTTCTTTAAGAGTGTCATTCCCAAGTAGATTCTTCAGCTTTTTGGGAAGACCTAAGCTGTATCGTGGTCCTCGAGATATTGCTGTTTTACTCATTTTGTCATTTTGATTCAAAGATTTATTTTTCAGGCTTGCTTGCCTAAAAAATTTTAGCTTGCATGATTTGTTTTACTCCTACTTGTGAAAATCAATCGTGGGAAACATGGCAAGGGAAATTACTAGCCTGGGCAGGGAGATCCTTGAGCAGCAGTTTATCCCCATGCTGATTAGAATCGCTTTGCTCTTTTCCTGTCTGTGTTTGCAGGGATCCATGTGTTATTTTGGATCTGTTGTGTGGTATGAAATGAGAGCTCTTCCATAAGAGTGAATTACTGTGCTTTTTATATGCCTCAGATTCACTTGTATATAACTTTTTAGTATGATAATCATAATATGATATTTTATAAAATTATACATTGCAATCTAACGATATATTATGGAAGTATTAATATTTTATGCATTCCCTGGGGGTGAAAGTTCTGCAATATATATTTACATATCTGTCATGTATATTTGTAAAATGTATATGTGTGTGTATATATATGTATGTTTATCTCAGCTGAATAATAGAGGCTTCCTTCTTGTAGAAACACATGCTGTAGTCCTGATTAACTCCGAGAGCAGGAAGATGCAACAACGTGTGGCAGTGTGCTTGAGCAAGAGGCTTTTTATGGACTTGTTGGGGTCCCAGCAGAGACCATAAGAAATAAGATGTTGTTGTCTGTGGCCCACAAGAGTATCTGAACTGGAAGGAGATTGAATAGCAGCAGTGGTGCATTTTCAGCATTTCAACTTCTTGAATGGAGCTTTTCACATCTAGGGTCTTTTGTGAGAGAGAAGCCAGGACACTGAACACCCTTTACAGAGCCACAGAGCAGTCCTTTGTCCTAAAGTTAGAGATTAGCAAGGCTAGGAGGAGCATTGTAGTAATTAAGACAAAATCTTTCGTGAAGTTTGCAGCTACTGTGATATTGTTGGCAGATAGCTCATTTCTAGAAGACAGTGGACGGGTTTGTTTTTGTTGTTGTGGGCAGCAGGCACGACAGGATCCCTAAATAACTGATGCCTGTGCTTAGCTGTCTCCCCACCAGAGTGTATTTCCTAATCTTTTCTGGGTCATTTTTCTTGCACAACAGTGACACTGCTTGCTTGCTATGTAAATACTGTTACTGGTCAATGGCTGGTACTGACTCTAGTTTAAACAAAAATAAACTCGAAGGCCTTTGATTTAATTACTTTCTGATGTACTATACTCTGTCAATGAAGCAGGTATTCTTGTTTTTAGACAACCTCCAATTTAATCTTGATTTTAAATCAGTCAGCAAAGCCATTCAGCTCTCCAGTTTCTGATTCTGCTTATTACCAGTAGATCTGCATTTATGTATCTCCATATCAGCCAACTCCTTTCCGAGGTTTTAAGACTGACTTAGCTCAATTGGTGTAGGTTGGTGGTCTTGTTGACTTCATTAGGGCCACTTAGTGGTGTGCATTTAAGGATGTAGTGCATTAAGGAATCTAGAAGTATGGCCTCAATATCTTTATGGATCATTAAATTGCAATGTGGTTGAAGGCAAAACCAGCAACAGCAAAATTATTCCTAGTGTAATACTCAATATATAGAGCTTTAAAAGGAATGTGAAAAATTTGGTTCTCATCAGAGCTTAGAGGATAAAAAAAAACCCCAAGCAAGAAAACCACCCACATCTGGGAACTCCATCAGAATTACGGTGAAATTAAATTGGCAAAAGGAAGGTAAAAGCTGTAGCCGAAGCACTGCATGTTTACCCAGTTCCAACGGAAAGATCTCTGCTGAGTTATACCTTATGCTTTGTATAGTAATATAGGATACAGGTGGATATCAATAAATTCTTATTTTAGCTTCTAAATCTATTATTTAAAGAACTTCAGAGAATACATGACTATTGAATGGAAGATGATTGTTCAGTGATAGGATTTAAAAATGGGTTTAAAATCCATAACAGAAAAACCATATATGCTTTATAGACTTTTTTTTCTACACTGGTTATAAGGACATGTTCCCACAAAGCCATATAAGGACCTTAGTATATATGCTAGGGGTTAATTTTTTTAAATTTTTATTTAGCTTCCGTTTGAACTTAAGGACTTTCACCTACCCACTCCTAGGGGGAATTAAATATATTTACCATAATTCAACTGTAGCTTAATTTCCTTAGGTACACATTAAGCCAATGATCTCTGGAGAATGTGCTTCTGTTGTAAGAGGCTTACGAACAGAGGAAAGCATTAAATAATTACACAACTTCCAGATGTTTATGACTGCAGTGAGATCACCTGAAATTTGGGACATTTTTTTTTTTTTTTTTTAATCTGAAATCAAATTAATCCTGGGTCTTTGGTGGTTCTTAATATTTAAAGTATTCCATGCTTTTTAAAAATATCTATTCTCTTTTCTCACCTTGTAGCAAAAAGACTTATAGATCTCTACTGAATAAAAGCTATTAATAAAGTACCCTAAATGACATTGATCATGCAATGATTATGTTTTTAGAAATATGTAAATTGAGGTATGAATTTGATTTCTGTTGTTATTTTTACTAACTTACAGCTAGACTGAACAACTGTTCTGTAGGTGACTCCTCTCAAGGTATGAGATTCAGCATTGTAAAATTAACATGATACAGAAATTTAAAGGCAGGAAAAACACAGCTGTGCTGCTGGTCAAAAACCTGTGTTATATCTGATTGGAATTCAGATGCATTTTGGATTGCTAAAGCAGCCCCTTGCTCTCACTTTTTTTGACCTTGTGGGCCTCTTACATATCGTTTGATCTGAGTTCCTGGGGGCCCAGGCAGGGCGGCATTTCCCCGTACCCATTCCTGTATGTTCTCCATATGGAGCCCCAACCACCACCGTTCTTTGTCCTGCACTGACTGTGCTTGCAGTTGCCACAGACAGCAGTTGCACGACTCCCTTCATCAGCAGAATGGCTGCTGTACATCCATACCCCGTGGAGAAAGGATAAATCAGCAAAAATAATCAGGGGAGGGCAGAAGGGAGAACAAATGCCTCTTTGGATCCCTGCCCTGTTTTCCACAGCAGCAGAAAGCAGAATTTTGCATTGTGTCTTTCCATTCTAATTGTGGGTCGTGGCTGAAGCTTCACCCCGTGAAGCACCACATCTGAGCGACAGATCTGCTGTTGACACCATGTTCCTGCTTTCCTAGGCCTAACAGGATTTTGGCTAGTAAAGGATTTTACATAAGACATACCAAAATGGCTTTTATTGTACCGACACCAGCATAAATTACTCCCCTTTACCTATAAATCTACATCCTTCTCTGCCTGATGTTGTCACTGACATTCCCAATCTTCGCTGTTTTTAACATGTTTATATACAAGAACGCAGCTGAGGAGCTTTGGTGTGGGCTGAGACGTCGCGTGCCTGCTGCTGGGCTGCGGCAGTCGCCCGAGAGCTGGCCAGGACCTGCGGGCAGCCTGGGCATCTGTGGTTGTTCTTCAGCAGGGCCTTGCAGGGCCCGACAGCATGCCTGGGCTGCAGACACAGATGCTTGTGCCGCTTCGGGCAGGGCAGCTCGCCGGTTGGAGCCCCCAGCACTGTCCCAGCATGACTCCTGCCAGGGACGTCGCTTCTCCTGCCACCCAGCAGGGTCTGGAAACACAAGCACCTCCTGCAGCCTTCCCAGATTGGCTGCTTGATCTCAGACAGCTCTTCAGCTGTGGAAGGGGGAAAAAAAATGGTCACATATATATATATATATATATATATATGTATGTATGTATTAGTCTGCCTTCGCATGACATCACCCCCCTGATGTTGCGCCTTGGTGCGATGCCACAGAGCGCCAACATACGTGCCTCATCGGAGCATCCCGATGAGCTCGCGTTCTGGCAGAGGCTTTATCGGTGCGGTGCAGCTGAGGAAGCAGACAGACGGATGCGGGCGTTGAGGACGGGAGCTGGAATACCCGGAGTGTGGAGGCCTTTCCAGCTCAGCCAGGCGTATTTGTGAAGCGGAGGTTTTCAGCCTTGCGCTTTGTGACGTGAAGGTGGCGGGAGTCGCACCGCCCTACTGAAGGTCTGTGCAGAACGCGTTCACCCCGAATGCTGCTGGAGGGATTGCGAAAAACACGGTCGCCACCTTGCATGTATCAACACGTCCTGCAGAGACATGCAGGGTCAAGACAGCGCCGTCCTCTTCAACAACCCAGAATTTCCCCTGCCGCGGAGGGCTGTGCTCCAGGGACCTCTTCTCAGCGTGTCAGATGCACAGTCATGTCATTTAAACAGGACCCAGGCAGCAAAACCCGAGCTTGCTGCTCGTTAAGCACCTTTATTATTGCATGTCTGAACAGTGATAAAAATCCAAATGCTCTATACAGGACTGTATGTCAAAATAAGGACTAGATGAATAAAGAGAGCATACCGGATGTGTTTTAATTCCAGTCATCTTAAAAGCCAAATAATTAAGGTGATGAAGAAGATTGCTTTTACCATCCTCAGAAAAAGGAAAGAGGAGGAAACTTGACACATATAGCGTGCCAAAAAAAAGAAAGGAAAACTAGATATAAGGTTGTTTAGGACTAATTTTCACAAAATCTTTCTTCTCATCTTACAGTCTTCTTGTTATCCGTCAGGAAAAAAAACAGATGGCAGCGACTTCCATAGTCTGGATTTTGTTTAGTTCCTTATTTTTCCAGCATGACCATAGTTCTGGATGCTCTTAGGAAAGTTAGGAAATGAGTTAGCTACAATATTAATGCAGTGAGTTACATTTGCAAAGGCAATCAAGAGCTTTACACCGTGTTCTGAAATACCGGAATTCAATTCACAGGCTTTGCCAAAGCTCTATTTTTATTTTGTCTTCATCTGATGTTATCAAGGTTGTTCATGTTCCAAAAATGGATGAGTTTTAGCAGTAGTTAGCAGTTGGTAATAGGAGTCAAGAAGACCGAGGCTTTTAACACATTCAGAATGTTTAATTTCCCCTCCATCTGATGATAATAATTTAACATGTAAAAAAAAAAAAACAAAAAACCACAAAATTATGTGGATTTAAAAAAGCCTCCCACGCACCTTATGGAATTAAAATATTGTGTGGGCCTGGAACCACGAGTATGTTCACTAAGTATGATCTTCAGAAGCATGTTATATTTGAGAAAAAAATTAAATGAAAAATTAACTGTAGCTGTTTTATCCAAACAGTTCTCTTTCTTAACGTTTTGCTTATGCCCATTAGGTAATCATGCCATTTATGTTTAACTAAAAATTTTCCTTAGGGTGATATCTGTAAAATTTAAATATTTGACTATTCATTTGGGGAGTTTCTATTATTAGAGCATAATGTTACGGTAAGTCTTGAAGTATGTCCAAGGAAAGGTCAGGCTTTGCTGAAACTTTTTTAGCTGAAGCTTTTTTTATGCCAAAATGTATTTAACAGTATAGTCTGCTGTGTATTTTTGTAAGGTCGGATGATTTTGGTTGTGGCATGAAGAGCTGGTTGAAAGTCTGGCTTCCCAAGCAGACTTGGCACGCAACCAAGATATATACTATGCTTTGCAGAGTCACTCAACAGGCTGACGCAGAAGATATACTGGAGAAAAATGTGGGAAATCCTATCTGCTTCATCATCCAATAGATGTGGAGAGGGGAAAAAAAAAAAGACACCAACACCCCTTCTCTGAGACATTTTTAGGAAGCGATGTGATGAATACATACTATAAATGCTTTTTGTGAATTTTTTTTTTAGAAGCATGGCGAGCGGGACACGGAAATTGTTAAAACAAGACAGGATCCGACTCAGTGTTAGTGTGTTCAGGAATATGTGCTCCTGCATTTCATTGATAATTAGCCTTTTTAAATGTACCTAACAGAAATATGAGATGACCATAGAAAGCTATTCCTTTTAATGTTACTAGTAGTGCTGTCAAATGAGAACAGGACACAGTATAGTATGGTATAGTTACAGTAGAAAACAATCTCATTCTGACTGTCGTAGCAATTATTTTAGATTTTAATCTCAGAATTAGATTAGATTAGAAATTCTAGTAGGTGGAGCTGCAAAATCTGCAGAGCAGAAAAAAAGATGAAGCTGAGAGAGGGAGCCCTCGTGTCCTACATCCACTCACTTTAAAATGCTGCCCGCTACACAGCGGAGGAAGTTCCCATGAATTCAGAGCACGGCTTGTTTCCACTATTCCCAGGGGCCATACGTGGATGCTGGACATGCCTGCATTATTTGCAAATGCTTTTTAAGTTGTCCCTACAGTAGACATATTGCTTTATGAAAAATATAAAATTTGTGGTAAAATGTAGTAATTTTCTTGATTAAAAGGACAACACTGTTCACAGTGAACCCTTTCAAAATCCAAGTTGATCTGGAAATAGCCTTGTAGTTGGTAGAGTTCAGAGATGTTGGGGATTTTTTAAATATAATTTAGTATACTAGGAGGAGTAAGGAGATGCAGACATGGAAAAGATGCACATACAAAATACAAATACATATAAAAGAGGTATTTCATACAGCAGAGGTGGCTTGTAGTATAGACCCTTTATGATGCAGTTAGACTACAGTTAAGAATTAAATTGCAAAGGAACTTTCCAGTGATGGTTTTGTACTACATATACCTTGACAGGTTTCATTCATAAATCTCGTATACTAAGAGCATTTTATGAGATATCATTTCAGAAGCACTAAAAAGATACAGTAACTGTGAGCAGATTTTGCCAAAAAACAGTTCCTGAAGAAGACAGTCATGCACAGCAAACCAGAAATATGCTATTTTTAAATGGATTTGTATATAGAAGGCATCTTCAGGAAGAAGAGACAGAATTTTGTCTTCCTTAGGTATATTCCTGTTGTTAAGATATTTTTATGGTGTACTGCAATCTAATGTTAGATCACATAAGAGGGGGTTTGCACATTCCTTTCTCATTTATGTTAGGAAATTAAATCCTGATAAGGTTCTATATGATGTCTCTTATCGCTCTGTGGAGTAGCAGTTTAAAGACCAGAAACGCATATGGTTTTCCATCTTCATGATCCTATTTTGACCACTGGAGCTGGTTTCCTGCTGCTGTTTCCATGAGGTCAGAAAATGCTGTGTCCAAAACCCGCTTACTTTGCTGCTAGCCTTCAGTTCGAGGAATGTTCTGTTAAATCTGAAATACACTTGCAATGCTGAGTAAAAGTTGGCTTCCTGCTAATAAATTAATACAAACAGGATTTGCTTTTTTCTTAGCTTCCTCATTAGTTCTTCATATGAAGGGTGAGTAAACTGCAGATGAGAAATGATAAGAAAACGTATTTTGCAAAATGAAGCATCAGTTACAGTCAAAGATTTGACTGTACTTGAAAATTAAGCAGTGAGAAAAACAAATTGTGGATATGAGGAGTCTGTGATGCTGATATGAAAGACAGCCTGGGCTTGCTGGCCCTGAAGGGAGAGCGCATCAAATGCCAGCCCTTACCAGAGAACCTCCATGAGTATAAAGCGAGGAAGACGAAGGGGACTATCAAGGAGCAGTGATGTAGGGGTAGACATGTGCCCCACATGATTATATTCAATCTCATTTTACCGCAGCATTCCCGAAATGTTATTTTTAGTTTCAAAGTCTCAACAGGACAATTTTGCAACCTTTATGGTGTTATTACAAAACTAATCTATGCTTTGCTTTCTGGAAGTAACGTGGAGGACATAATGAAAATGAATATCCAGCCAAAGAACTTAAATTGCTCTCTTTAAGAGATGATCTTTAAATATAATCTGCCTGCGCGTAGATTACAGTTTGGGTCATTTAGATATAAATATACTTTTATAAGATAATTTTCTGCTCTGGAAAGGGAGTGGAGGGAATTTAGAGAATACGTACAAAAATGACCAGGAAGCTCAAGGAATCAATTTACGTTCAAGAATTAAAGTAATGACAATAAAGCTTTACCAGCAGAAGCCACAGGGATGCAGGGACTTCCGTGTCTTGCAGTAATGCATGAGTATTCATAAAGAGGAAAAGATTGAAGATTATTTGATTTTAGTGTTAGATCCCATAATTGATGGGCATTTCAAGCTGATAAAAGTGTAGCAGTGAAGACGTTTTAAAGTGGCAAGTTTAGACAATGTAAGGGGATGAGGGACCATCCTGGCAGTGTCTGAGTCTACGAGGCCTAGTCTTAAAAATTACAAGTTACAAATCTCAAGAGCTGCTTCAAAAGAAGTAGGTTTGGAGTGTCTTTGTTGTTTTTTTTTGTTGTTGTTTTGTGGGGTTTTTCTTTTTTTTTTATTTCAGATCAGCAGGTTTAAACATGTTATTTATTCTGAGTTGTAAGAATATAAGTGTGGATTTTTGTTTGTTTCTTAATGTTTTCTGCACGTTTTGTTTGGATGTTTTTGTTTTACAGGAAATGCATTTTCCTGTAAAAAGTATACAGTACATCAGTTTCCTTGGAATACTTTAATTTTATTTTGGTTTGACTTTGAAAGCATTTTATGCTTACTTGTCCTCTTCTTACATTTCAAATATATTAGGGTCATTGGTTCTAATGGGAACGTCAAGGTTAGTTCAAGGGTAATTTAATATACTTAGGAGGTGCCAGTGTTGAAATGCTGTAAAAGCAAATATGCTTTATTTTGAGCGTTTATAGATATAGATAAGAGGTATTCTTTGTTAAATTCAGGTCTATGTGGAGAAAGTATAATGTACAGTTATAGAAATATGTCAAGTAACATTGGAGTGTACATAGCAATAATGGAAGTGGAAAGTTAAGCTCCTAAATATATTTATGCATACACTGTGTCACAATTATGCAAAGAAGGAAGTGGAGGATGGTCTTTTAAAACTGGAGAATGTTTATTTTTAAGTCCATCTATTTACCACCAGGAAATTCTGGTCAAAAGGGACATGTGAATATAGCTGTAGCAAAGAAAAATCTTGGAACTACCTAAACCTTTTTTCACTCAAATAATTAATAGACGAGGTCAGAATGCTTATTATTTTAATTAAATTAATATGTGGTGACAAAAAGCAGCAATACTTCATCCTTCCATCCTGGAGACAAGAAGGACTGTTAATTCAGGGTTCAGCAACAGAAGAGTAATATAACTCCAAGGTAACTCAAAAATGGATGAAAAAGCAACTGCTCGTGTTGCTGCTTGGGCACAGATTTTCAGCTTGCCCATGGCTGTTATCTTGATACTGCTATTAATAGTATTCTGCCTTGTCTTCTGATTACCCAGGTTTTACAGATACCAAAGAAAATGTACATTTAGATAAAATTTAGAACGATTTATATAGCTTGAGCTAATGACCAAGTTTTTACTTAATTAAATGAATTATGTAGACATTTTTTAATTGTCAAAATGCCAAAACCGATATGCTAGGTTCTGGAAATCCTCTCTATTTTTAGAACAATGCTAACTTTGTTTCTTATAATGAATTTTTTTCAGGCTAGTAATCTATAATTTGCTCAGGGCTATTTTGATATGCCTATCTTTAATTAAGCACATAAGTTTATTAATATTTTGAAAGTAGGATTAAATTATTTTGATAGTATTTTTAACGTGCCTATTTAAAATTATATACTTTTGCTACAGCAGGCAGATTGGTAAATCGTTAGTTTTTAAGGAAAAAAATATATTCTAATGAGTAAACAGGGCCTTTCACACAGTAAATTGATAGTGTGAAGCACCACTCAGGAGGACCATGATGAGTACTTCAATACTATTACCATTCTGCGTGTGTCTACCTGTATTTAACTCATAAACGATAAAAATTGTGGGGTTTTAAAATTATTATGAAGACAAGCTGAGAGAGTTGGGGTAGTTCAGCCTGCAGAGGAGAAGGCTCGGGGGGGGGGGTGGGGGGGTGGGGAGGAGACCTTATAGCAGCCTTCCAGTGCTTAACGGGGACCTACTGGAAAAATGGGGAGGGACTCCTTATCAGGGGGTGTGGGGATAGGAAGAGGAGTAACAGTTCTAAACTGAAAGAGGGGAGATTTACATTAGATGTAAGGCAGAAATTCTTCCCTGTGCGGGGGGGGAGGCGCTGGCCCAGGGTGCCCAGAGCAGCTGTGGCTGCCCCCTCCCTGGAAGGGTTCAAGGCCAGGTTGGACGGGGCTGGGAGCACCCTGGGCTGGGGGAAGGGGGCCCTGCCCGGGGCAGGGGGGGTGGAACTGGATGGTCTGTAAGGTCCTTTCCAGCTCAAACCATTCTGTGACTCTATGCATCATGCAGCTCATACATATTGCTGCAAGGAGTTCTACAGCCACTTAAATTTGTACAGTAAAAAAGGTAAATTAACCATAACAGTCTATTCCAATAAAATCGGGAGATGAAACTTTGGTGCAGAACAGTACACCAGTGTAGACGTAAGGCTCTGACAGCCTCTGGATCTTGCTTCATTTTCCCAGGCAAGCCTTGCAGTGCTACTGACAGCACGTGTCGTGTGCTCGGATACCCAGGCTCCATGAAGTGACGCTGGGGCTGCCTTAATTATCATCACCAGTCACACTGCTGCTGATGGTTTAAAACAAACTCTTTGATTATATATGTATATAACCGCTACCTGCTCCTTATATAAGCTGCGGTGTAAAGCAGTATAATCTAAATTGTACATGGCAATACATCATATTACACAGTATTAGAAATATCCTTCCCCAGCAGGTACTTAATATTCTGCTGTGTTTTGGTATTGTTAGAACAAGCGCCCTGTGAAAGTGAACCAATTAATGCCTGATGTGATTTATGGTGTCTTAAATTGGGAGGTTGTAACCATAAATACTGTAAAGAGGTTTGATTTTCAGATTATGCCAGACATTCCCATTCTAAAAATTGGATCTCACTGAAATGTGTAATATTAGGAAAGTAAACACATCATTTTTAATTTCATTTCCACTCTTTTCTATGACTATTATAGATCACGTGAAAAAGGAAGACATAATAGTGTGTCATATATTGAAGTCAATGAAATGTATTAAAATACTAATCACTGGAGTTTTTTTCACCAGTGGGTCTCTAATTTATATGGCCTCATTCAGAAATAATATAGTGCTACTTTCTGACCTGTCATCAGTGTCACCCCAGCTCTCTTCATCTTTAATATTGAGAAAATGGTATTGTTGAACTGAATGCTAAAGTAGCAAATAGTGCTTAAGATTCATTTTAGAGTTAGTCGAGTAGCTCTTCCAAAAATGTTTTGAAGTTTTTCTTTCGTTCTGTGACAGATTTTAGAAACTATTTTATTCATCCTTTCAATAATGGGACATAAAGACTAAAGAATATATGTATTTCCAGTATTACGTATATACACGTAGGTAGGTATACATGTTCACACCCACAGAAATACGTATATGCATAGACAGAATGTTTGAATACGTGAATGAATGAACACTGGTTGTGTTCTGAATTCTTCTATTATCAGTTCTGAACTTTGTGATCTCATTACCACCACCCAGTGGAAAAGCTTGGAGCTAATGCCAAGTACTGAGGTGAACTTCAGGGCTCCTTGCTATGGAAATAACTGCTATGTCAGTAAATGAGCCCAAGGTCACTGTAGGTCGAGTTTCCTATTGACTGTGGAAGACTTGATCAGTTCTTTAGACTCCAGATCTTTTAACTCTGGAAAAAGTTGTGTGGACGCTGACGAGGAAAATAATCTGCTTCTGATAAATGGCCACAGTCCTAGATCTCAAAGTATGTACTGTTTTCCTATTTATTCACTGATTTTTTTACCAGGTTTTCTATTGATGCCTCATTTATTTGGGTTAAAAGCCTTTCATTTCATAAATATCTGAAGTGTTGTATTCTTTAACAAAGCCAGTTTTAACTGGTTATAATTAAGTGAAAAAGTTTTGATTGGTAAAAATGAAAACTTGGTGTTCATTATGTAGTCAACTCTCCAGAAGAGTACAAAACACTGAAGGGCTGCTTGAAACCATTTTGGATATTGCTTATGGGGTTAATGTGTCATTGGCTTTAATATTGTGCTAGCTATGTAACCCGTCTGCTCGATTTTAGGGAGTTTTGGCTGATGGCTCTGTGGAAGCGCACCCATTCATTGGTCTTACTGCATTTGCTTTTTGATGTATAGAAGGGTGTATTTTTTTACTGAATTTTTCCACACTGTCCCTAGAAGATTGTTCCTTGCACCGTTGTGCTAGATTGTTACAGAAGTGAAGCTGAAGGGGATTTTATATAGCAGTGAGTTGTGAAAAATGGAGGCATTGCCTCTAGTGAGATTGTATAACTCAATTGTTGTCATACAATTTTTCATAATTTGATTTCATGTGTTCTGTTTGGTTTTGAGTTGGATGTTTGGGTTGAGTGGATGTTGGAAAACTCTTAATTCCAGCACAGATTGTTCTCAGGACTCATTTACCAGTCACTGGTTCCACTTGTTTTTCATGTAGAGCAACTCTTCCAAATGTGCGTGATGGAGGATTTGCTTGTAAGACGGCGTTTAGCATTTAAGAGTGAATTGCATTTTCAGTGTTTGAAGTGGGTAACAGTTGCTTTTGCAGGGGGTTCTTTTTACCTTGGCTGGACCATCGGGTGTTTTCCATCACTTGTAAAAGTCTCCTGCTATTTAATGCACTTGTTAATTGTTACTTGTTGATGTCACCTCATGTTCAGAGTGTCATTTGCAATTTTTTTAATTTGTTTTGTTAGGGAGGGATCTGGGAAGAAAAAAAATGAAGGATTCTGCATGAGTTGGGGAAATTCTACCGCATAAACATTTAAAAGGGAAGATACAGAGAACAGTGTCTTTTATTCAGTAACAACAGAAAGTTTTTTTTTCCCAGTAGTATCCTAAAGGAGACAGTGGTGATATTGCTAATTTGAAGAGAAGGGGTGGAAAAGCGTTTGCATATCTTACCCACATGAATTTGTTCAGGGTTAGATGTAGATGCTAGATGGATATGTGAAAAGAGCGAGGGGGTAATTCTTGCCAGACTGCTTCTTCCTGGAGCTGTTGTGAAAGAGCTGTGCTATAAAACTACGTGCTTTGGAGGGCTGAAGGAGCAAAGAAAAAAACCAAACCCCAGTGTGTTTTAATAAATCTGTTGCTACTTTGGGGATCGAGCAGAAATATTTATGTAAGCCTTCACAGTCTTCTTCCTGTGACTTCTGAGGGCTGCAGGGTACCGCCCACGATTTGACTGCCTGCTACAGGGCTTTAAGTCACTGTTGCCTTTCCTTAGCTTTTGTGATGCCAGTGCTCCACTTAGCTCATGTGTTGAGATAGGGAACCCACTCTGATACTCTTCACATACGGTGAAAGATGTGCTGAGGAACTAGGCTACCAGAGTGTCCCAGTTTCCTTCTTTCTAGCTTTACCACCCCCGTAACTGATGAATGAATGCAGTTGTAATAAAGTCTATAATGTTTATTACACCATGATGACCTTTAGAAGGTACACAGGATACTCCCATTTTTCCTTCAGCTTAACACAGGGATGACAGACACCTGAAACAGGGAAAAACATCCAAGGCTAAGTGAAAAGAAATGGAGAAAAAAAAAAATACGCAGTAAAAGGAGACTGAAAGTGCAGGAGACGGTAAAAAGGTGTGTCTCAGACAGCAGATTACTTACAGGGAGATATTCTTAGGATAAACTGAATTTTATTGAATTCAATAAGAATTGCTATGGGAGCTGAATTGAGTTTCTTGTGACTTACAGCATAGATATTTCTTTCTGTGCTTGATGGATGTGTTTCGGTGGTGAGTGAATGATTTCTCAAGATATATTTACTTGGTAACACTTTCTCTGGGCTGTGCTTTAAAGACTGCTAACCAAAAGGGAATTGTTTGTTCTGCTGAATATTTTTTTCTGGATTATGCCAGGACTATTTCTTGAATGATTAATATTGTTCAACATTAAAATGCAGACTACTGAGTGTCGTCACAGGCAGGAAACGGCTACCATGTATGTGAATTGGTGTCATTTGTTCACTGGCTTCTAGTTCACAAGTTGTCCAGAAAGTCTCTCAAATCCATAGGCTGTTTCTTGAGTCTGTATTTGGAGTTTTATACAGGAATGACTCCTTGAAGATCTTTCCAAACGGGAAGTATCAGGGAGAATAAGATAATGAGTAAATCAGCAGCACTGGTTGTTGTTATATGGCTCAGATGTGAATAAATAGCATTATACACAGCTCAAACCCCAGATACCTGCCCCAGTGAACAGGGCAGAGACAGAAATAGGTAGGACTGATGGTATGTAGGAGCCATGGGATTAGGGATTGATGAAATTAGCAATTTATTAAGATAAAAAAAAATATTTGGGAAGGATGCAGCATCTTGAGCCAGGATGATCACAGTAGAGAAACAGAATGAGGCAGGAAAAGTACAGTGAAGGATTTAAGGAGGACACACAGGGAAAACTGGAGATAGCAAAGTATCACAAGAGCAGCCAAAATAAAAAAAAAAAAGCAAGCCAAGCAGAATAAGTAGGAAGTAGGAGTAGAAAATGTGTATTTTTCTTACTTGGTTCTATTTAGTACAACTTGTCATTTCTTTATAGAGGTCTTTGGAGAAATCAAGTGGTCTTTAGTTTTTTTTTTGTTGTTGTTGTTTGGTGTTTGTTTGTTTTTTTTTTTTTTAACCTCATTTAATAGAGGAGGCCAACAGTCTGCATTAGCAGAAGCTTTTACAGCTTTTAAAGGTGTTTTGGGCACTCTCAGTTGTTACAAAGCAGGTTGATCCTTTCAGACTTGAGCTACGGGAGTAGATTATTTCTCTGTTGCTACAATAAGACATTGCCCAAGTCCCTGGACTCTAACAAGAGCGTGCAAGCAGTACCTGCATGCCGCTGAAAGGTGGGAGCAGCCGTACAACCCTGAAAGGGCCCAGAGGTGGTTGTAGCAGCTGTAATTAAAGGTGTCAGCGATGTGTAATGAAAGGGTCAGTGTGGGCATTTCAGAGAAAAATGTTCCAGTTCTTTGAAATGGTGGGTGCGTGGGGTAGACCGACTGTGAAGAGTTTCACTCCCAGGCCGAAGGGTCCTGATGTGTATCAGTAACTTTGTATTTAGAAGGTGGGAAAAATTGTTGTTCTAGTCCAAGCTGGAGTATATTTAATCGCAGAAAGGTCTTTCATGATTTCATGTCTTTTCATTACTCTATTCTACATTCTGACTACTTGTGACATTTTCTGATCTACTACTACTGACATTTTTGAAAGAGAACCACACCCGTGATCCTGTCTGAAATGGGAACCAGGCCTGAAATGTGCTGTGTTGTTAAATCTAGTGGGTATTTATAATATCGACTTCATTTTTACACGGTAATAAAGTTGCTGGTTATTTCTGGATGTACATTTACATCCTCATAAGCAGAAAAATAGTGTTATTATCTGTACGCTTTTACTCTCTTTTTTGGCTGTGACGAAAAGCAGCAAATTCTGATCTCTCATCTGTGTCTCAGCTGTCAAAACTTTCCACTTTTTCCATTTCCGTGATTCCTTCCGAGGTACTGAAAATGCTGAGGGATGAGTGACAGCTGTCAAAATTCATGTTGTACGAAGGGAGGTAACGATAGAAAATGTTTATCGGAGGAGGGTATTGCTCATAAACTGGTGCTTCCTTCATGAAGGACACAAACCCCAAAGACAGGAATTTCTGCCAGAAAAGTGCGTGTGTGCATCCCCAGTTTCCTGGAAGCAGTTCCTTTATTTTGGAGGACAAGATGATAGGACGGTGGCATTATGTTGCCAGCAGTAAATGCTGACTAAGAGACACTGCTACACTGATGGTTCTGGGCTTATTTTCTAATGTGTTCCCTCTTCTGGCGCTGGAGTGTAACCCCATAAATCATGACTTTTTCAATCCAGAATAAAGGTAAAGTGGGCTGGAAGATGAGCCAGCTTGAAGTCTTACGTGATAAGGCTGCAAATTGTAGATTTTTTTTTTTTTTTTTTCTTCTTGGGGGTGTGTGTGTGTGTGGAGTGTGAGGACTTGAGCATCTTTATTAAACCCATGTCTTACACTGTGACAAATTCTGGTTCTAGCAGCAAGTTCTCATTAGCGTGCTGCAAAAAGAAACGCTTCTGATGGTGGAGGAGGAGGGTGCATGCGATAGTTACCTTGTGCTGATGTACCCAGCGGTTTTTAATCCCGGGTTTGCTGAAACGGAGCGAGAGCGTTGTAGGGGGGGGTTCGGGCTGAGGGCGAGGATGCAGCGGCAGCGCCTGCATCCAACCCTCGCCCTGCTCGGGGGTGGGGGGGGCCACCTCTGTCACCCCGAAGTTTTGCCAGCGCGCCCCTGGTTTTCGAGGCTGGCGGGCGGGAGGCGGCGGGGATGGGCGGCGGCAGCCCAGGGCCGGCCGGGACGGAGCCTGCCCTCCCCGGGGGTCAGAAATGACCCGTTGCCCCCCCGCCACGCCGGCACGGGTCAGCAGAGCCGCAAAAAGCGGCGGGGAGCCGATCGTGCCCGCTGAGCGCCGGCTAACGCGGCCGGCCGGCTGGGGTGTCTGTCGTTAAAAATAGAGATCGCTCTAATAAAAAAGAAAAGGGTGCGGAGGAGGGGAGGGGCAGGAGCTTGGGCGCACCCCCGGCCCTCTTGCCCTGCTCGCCCCCCCCCCCCTCCCCCAATCCTGGAGGACCACACTGGTGCGCCCGCAGTGATGCGCCCCCCCCAAATAGGAAAAGGGAGCCCCTCCCGGGGGTGGGGGGGACACACACCAGTCGCGGGGCTCCGGCGCTCGCTGCGGTTGGGGTGATGGGTCTGCCAGCCCCCCCCCCCCCCGTCTCGTCTCCCTTTACCTGGCGGGGGGTGTCGGCCCGTCCGCGGCGGGGGCAGCGGGGCGTGTGTGTGTGTGTGTGTGTGTGGGGGGGGGGGGGGTTGAGGGGGGGGCTGTGGGTGGCGGTGAAGGCGGCGTGTGACAGATGTCCTCCTCTGACAGCTCTCGGTATCAGCCCAGTGGCTCCCTGCCATTGGCTCAGTGCAGCCGACCGGCAAGGCTGCTCGCTATAATAACACTATGCCCGCCAGAGGCGGCAGCTCAGACGGCTCCGCCGCGGCCGTGCCGCCGCTCCTCCCCCGGCAGCCAGCGCCGCGACGAGCCTGAGGGGCTGCACCCCCCACCCCCGCCCCCCCAAAACACCCCCGCTCCCCGCCCCTCCGGCCGCCGGCACCGCACATGCCGCGGGGCCCCGCCGGCCCCGGCCCTCCCTCCCCGCCCAGCCCCGGCCGGCCTCAGCGCCCCGCCGCCGGCGGGGAGGCGGCCCCGGCCCCATGGAGTGCTACTACATTGTCATCAGCTCCGCGCACCTCAGCAACGGGCACTTTCGCAACATCAAGGGAGTTTTCCGAGGCCCTCTCAGCAAGAACGGGGACAAAACTCTGGTAATGGCTTCTCCTCTTGCCTCCCCCCTTCCCTCCTCTTCACGGCGGCGTCTCCGGCTAACTGGAAGCGGCTGCGTGTGCGCTGCCAGCCATGCGGGGTGCTGGCCGTTATTTTTTTTAATTTTTTTTTTTTTTTTTTTTTTTTTTTTTTTTGCACGGTCGGTGGTGCCTTGGCCGCCGCGGGGATGCGGTGCCCTCGGTCCCGCCTCGCCGGGGGGGGGGGGGGGGGGGCTGTCCCCGGCTCCCCCGGGCAGCCTGCGCAGCGGTGGGGCGGGCACCCGCCTGTCCTTGCCGAGCGGCCGCCGCGGGGGCTGCCCGGGGGGGGGGGGGGGGTGCGAAGGGCAAGCCCGGAGCCCCTTCTCCGTGGGGAGCTGCGGGGCTGGGGCTCCGCTGCCCGGAGAGGCGGCGGCGGGTGGGCATCCCTCGGCGGGGGGGACTTCGGGGGGGTGTGTGTGTGTGGGGGGGTGTCACCGGGTGCCTCTCATCCTCGCCCCCGGTGCTGGGGACAGCTGGGGGTCCTGCTCGGTCCAGTGCAGAAAGGACCCGAAACTTGTTTACTTGAGGTCTGAGCGGGTTGGGCAGGGAGACTCATTCGCTCGAGGATAGCTTCAGAAACAATATACGCTTTTGCTTGTTGGTTGCCAAGTTTTTTTACAAGCCAAACTCTGGGCTTGAAAGGAATTGATGGGTTTAGGCAATTTGTCTAGATACTCTGGAAAGTCTGCTTAGGCTATTAAAACTCTTTCTGTATACGCATGCTGTACTTTGATATCTGTACACCTCTTGGGTTTCCTATGGTTTTTGCTGACTTGTTTGGACCCACTTCACTACTATCACTGAACTTTAATGGAAGAGTTATGACGTGATAGTATCGGCAATACATGTGCTCTCCTGCCGGTTCAGGCAAGAGGGGTGCAGGATAACGGCAGGCGGGGTGAGCTGCATCAAGTAGCATCTCAATCCCGGCACAACACAGTGTGGACAGAAGTCTGGAGAGTAGGATGGAGCTGAAGGAGAGCCTTAGCCACGCTGTTTATCAGCCTCTCCCATCACCATCTTATTCCGAAATCCCCTTTGGAGGAGATGGAGCAGAACCTATCACCACGTTCTTCTTCCCTCGAATGCACGACCTATATTGATGGGGAATTTACTAAAGTACTTAACATTTACTACAGTTGGCAAGCTTGCAATTTCTCCCTAAATAAAGAGATTAAAGCAAGTCTGAGCCAAGTCATAAAAATAGTAACTACTACGAGAGAATCTGAGGCAGATTTTTGGACTGTTTCAAATGTAAAGTTCCTGCTTTCATGTTGTAAATCTTACCACAATTTTATTTGCTGTGGATTCTGCATATTTTTCTGATAGGGATTGCATTGTTGGAATTCTAAACAAGTATTTGTAGTATCCATGAGATGGCAATATGCATATAATATTTCACTGTTACAGTTGCAAAACCAAGACCTACTGTAGAAGTATTTGGTACACTTTAAATAATTGCACAATACATTGCCTTCTTTCTACTGAGCAATTTCAGTAAAGATGCATTTGGCAGGACTGAGAATACTCCAATGTAACATTTGGACTGTGTATTATCTTCCTATTTATAATGTATTCTGCTTCAATATCATTTTATTCTTGCTTTTTAATTTTTTTTCCCCCTTGGCAAAAAAAGCAGACCTGTATTCTCAACATTCCTGATTGATTTATTTACTGGCAAAAACATTAGTGACCGAAATATGTTGGGGAAGACTGGTGTTGACTTAAAATTCAAATAAGGATATTGCATAGGCTTTGAAACGCTCTTACTGTGGAAAGAAATTTAACTCAACCCTGCTCTTCAGTGAGATAGAATAGATGTGAGGTGAGAAAAGGTAATATTGGTTGTGAATTTGCCATGAGAAACCTTACCTTTAAAAGCTTTTGCTATGGGCAGTGAGCAGTGAAAGTCTCCAAAGTTTTTGTGGAGTTAAAAAGGGAGAGTTCTTGATGTTGGCTGTGTGGCCAGCAAAATGAAATCCCTTAATATGAAATAAATGCTATACATGCAGACATCAAGACTTTTATTTTTGCATGAGTGATTATTATTATTTTTTTTTTTTTAATTTAAAGGAGATAAAGATACCGTTGTGTTGTGATATAGGCTGACTGGATAGTTCAGACTAATAGTACTGAGGTGCTGAAGCAGATTTCAACCAGCTTCTATAGGAAGATCAAATGTTATGTCATTTCAGAGGATCAGTCACTTTCACTGTAAATAGGCTTTCAAACTTAAAAAGATGAAAAGCTTTATTAATACAAAGTAGAATATATCTTTAGAAGTTCTGATAAGAATGCATCCTTTTAATATGCTCTTGATGTCTTCCATACTTGAATAAGACTAGGAGATGATAGGACAAACTGGAGTTTGTAAATCTAAAAACCAGAAATATTTTGGAGCTGCCCTGACTCAGGCATATCTTTCCATTTTGCCGTAAAGCATTCAGCCTGTCTTCATCTATGCTCCAAGATTGCTAAAATCGCTGCTTCCTTATAAACTGAGGAGAACCTGAAAACGGCCTCTGCTTGTACAGCCTAGAATTGCTTCTGTGCAAAGCTTAGGGTATTTGTTAAGCTTTTCTTCGTTTCAAGAGTTATGCCACCACACCCTATCTAGAAAGAATGATGACTGTATACATTAGAGGAGAATTTCCCGGCAAGTAGGAAAGTGCTGGTCCTAGTCAAATGGTGGAGTTGTGGTTTTAAGATGACTTCATGTGGTGTATCTTCATACCTGGAGCTGGTGAGGTTTCAGGGTGGAAGGTCCTTAGAGTTTTTGGCTACTGTGCCACTCTGGGATGACCTAGTATTTACCTGCAACTCATCTTTTTTGTCCTACTGTCACAAGAGAGGTCACTGAGAAACACTTTTCCCTGATTGTCCCTGCAGGTGATCCTAATGTATTCAACTTCTGCCTGTGTCCTGTTTCACACAGAATTAGTCATGTAAAACTTTATGAAGTTTTGGTTCAAAGCTCCCAGAAGGTAATGGGAAGAAAGAGCTACAACCCTTGCTCACTCAGTAGGGGACATGAAGCACAGAGCTTTGTCCTTCCAGAAGAAGTCCTTCTCAGTGGAGAGCATCTGAGAGTTACTTTTGGGTAAAAAAGATGGAATAATAGTGTTTCTATTGCCTGATTCCTAGGCATGGCCTTCCTCTAAGTCATATCTACCTGTAATGCCTGCTGAGTGCAGGGCTCTGAGTTGGGGTTATTTGGGCAATGGAGGCAAGTGGGTGAGGGATGAAGATACAAAGTAGGAGAAGGAAAGGAAGGCCACAGTTCTGTTCCTTAGGGGAGGATATATGGGGAAAACCTGAGCTTGGAGAGAAGTGAAAGGGACAAGAAGGAACAAAGCAAAGGGTGGATTTAGGCAAAATGAGAAAAAAACCGCTCCTGTGAAAACCCACTTTTTAAAATTAAATAAGAGAAAATGCTTGTGAATGAACCTTGAGTGAGATGATGGGGGAAAACTGAAGGGATGCGTATCTACGTACAGTTCTGGGTGTCTGATGGCACAGCTTTGCACAGTACATGGTCTGCGTGCTCCCCTGGGCCCACTGGGTGGTAACTGTTTTGGGGGGGGGGGGTGGCGGGGGTAGGGCCTGCTTACCCAATTGTAATCTGCCTCTCCTTATCAGGAAAAGGAATCTGAATTATGAATTGGTTGGAAACAGGTTCACCACAGGTGGAAGAATATCATCCAAACTCCTAAAATTCGTTCAGAAAATGTAGCACTTTGATTAAAAGAAATTGGTGGTGTTTGGGCTGTTGGATAAAGCTTTATCCTCTCCCACTGTGGTTTCTACTGTCTGAAATATCTTTCAAATATCTACAGTCTCATAACGATAGCTAATCTACTTACTGGAGTGCTCTGTGGCAGCTCTTTGGAAAGGATTTTTTTGTTGGTGGAGTACTGTCCAAGTGAACTGACTGCTGTCTGGTCTTTGCGTGGCAGATATTTTTTAAACAAGAAACTCAAAACGTGCCACGTGGGTCAGTAATACGCAATGATGTTGCAAATTTCTGGTGCTTTTTCTGCATTTATGTGTAATATTCCTTATGCCTCGGTGTTTCAATCAATGGATATAGGCCTGATTGCTTGGCCATTTCTTGTCAGGGTTGGTTCATATCTGGTGACTTTGAAGCTTTTTCCAGGGCTGTTCTTTTTTAGCAGTAACAGTTTATAGAAATTTGTTTCCTACAAACTATTTCGCCCATGGATCTCCTGAAGTTTTAATGCTCTTACTGTGTTCTTTTTTTACACCTTATGTTATTGATGGCAAATTACACTAGTCTTTCTTTGTAATTCATCTTCCTTGCTGAGGCTGCTGTCTTGCAGTTTATAATCTCAAAAAGTATTGAAACTTGTATGAAAAAAACAGCTCTCTGGAGGGGGAAATCGGTTGTTTGGAGTCACAACCACGGGTGATTTGCTAAATCCTTAAAATGACTTTCAGAACATAAACTGAACCATTTTAAGGCATTATCCTACTTCCATGTATGATTTCTGGTTGGTCAGCAAGAGAACCGACTCTTTGCTTGGTCTTCTGAGTAGCTGCTACATGGGTGGGGGGGACTGAATATTTGCTATTACACCCTAAGATATTCCACTCGTGTAAATGACACTTTATTGGCTTCATTGAGATTTTCAGTGGTGGAAAACTGGCCGAGTAGGGCTCGTTCACTGCTTTTAATTGGACAAATACATTTTCTCTGTTGGTGGTCAGAACGAGTATGGTCCTATTACTTGCCCAAGGAGGTCAGTGAAAAGTTTAGACCTTTATATGGTATAAATTGCTACTGTAATTCTAAGTGTCTTGTTGATACTGATAGAACGTAGGGAAGATCAAAAATTTCCCGGTAAGTAGTTGGTTAAAGGACTTCAGTTTCAAATGTACCAAACACAGAAGTCTATTACCTTCTATAACAATAACCTCAATATATACACATATATATATATGGGTTTATACTTTGCTTGTAAATATATACATGGGGGACTTCAGGGGTGGAATTGAAATAGTGGTCCCCAGCTCCCAGGGGCCAGGAAGAAGTTATCTGAAATTGGAAATCAGTCTCTGAACTCAGTGTGGTAAGCTTTGTGAAGAGGAAGATCCCGTGAGCTTCAGGTGGCTGCCATGTACTGCAGCTTCATGCCTCCCAGCTTGGACATGGGTGCAGGGGGTGCATGTTGACCTTTAAAATACAGAGTAGGTTTAGGGCTGTCTAAAGAGCCGTTAGATGTCTATTTAGACCATCTTTTATTAATCCAGTTGTTTGTACCATCAGCTATCTTGCCTCAGGTTTATTGAACAAAACTGCTTTGAATTTTTATTTATATACCTCTTCGTATGTGTGTGTGTATATATAAATATAAATATAAATACTTATAACTTCTTTTGAAAGCCCTAGTGCTTAGTTCTGCTTTTATAAAAACTCTGCGGAGCTCAGATACTGCTACACTAGTGTCTTCTGAAGATGTCATCTGTTGTTCAGACTGTCTGTTGTCTTTAGTTCTTTTACACTTTGTAGAATATTTTTGTATTTCCAAATCAACTAAAGTAAATATGTTGTGGTGTACATAAAAAAAAAATCTATTTTATAAGAACTTCCACAGTAAGACAGCAGCAAACTACTTATAAGACAGTTTTTCTGATGACGAATACTGAAGCTCTTGTACTTCTGCATGATCACATGGAAGTATCTGCTGATTTGAAGCTGTTATATGTGAAATATTTCAAGCTTATGTACATAAAGTAAACAATAATTTCCATAGGTTTGTTTTAAATACTGGCAAAAACAGGTCCTGCAATTTTTTTTGCCATGTTGCGTATTGCTAGTAGCTGAGGGTAGTTTTTAAATTATATCATCTTATACATGCAGTATTTAATAAAACTATTGCAGTGTATTGTGTTTCATCTTTAGCATTGCAGAGTTTGTAGGGTAGAGTTGTTAGGCTAGAGTTATATTGGTTAGGGGAGTAAATTCACCTCTTCCTTTCATCAGTGGTTTGTCCCCTGTGGATCTGCTGATGTCTTTGGTGTTTCAGCATGCTCATGAGCTGAGTTTGGAACTTGAAAATGTTCACATCTTTTCTATGAGGGAAGCTGAATAGCCCTAACTCATTAAAATGACAAAACAAATTCTACCTAATTTCATTTGAATAGTTAATCAGTGTCACTTATATCATGATTGAAAACCAACCACTTAGAAGACAACAACAAAATAATCTGGTAAAATGGAAGTAACAATAAAATCATATTTGTATTCTACTTGTAGAGTTTATTTGTATGAACGCAAGCAGCTAATTTTTTTTTTTTTTTTTTTTTTTTTTTTATGAAGCTATCCCTAATGGTACAGGTTCAAAGCATCATCAACAGAGTCATTTTGGTGAGTTGAGTGAACAGGAGGCTATCATAATTTAAGTGCATTTCCAGAGCAATTCTGAGAGGTCGCAAGTCTCGTGCAGTGAGACGCGGCACTCTCACGTCCATCAGGCTCTGTATGAGTGCTTTGTCTGCTCCAAAAATAGTAGGAGCCGGAGTCCAGTGTGCAACAGATTTAAACTGGGAAACTGGGACAGCTTGTGATTCAGAGCTACTACTGAGACAGACTTTTGTGCTGTAAAAGCTTATTAAATGCATGGTAAACTTCAAACACATCGGTATTCTGTTGAATGTAATTAGACTATTACCATGGTTAAATTAGTACACTTGTTTAGTTTTTTCAGATCAAGGCCTTAAAGAGTAAGTCTGAGGAGAGCCTTTCCCTTGAATGTTTTCTGATGCAAATATCCGTAGCAATCTCTTAGCATAGAGATTCGTAACATTAATTTTAACACGTTGCTCAAACTGGAGAACAGCGTTGCTAACACGTTTTAACGCGTTGCTAACTGGAAAACAGCAAGTTGGCTTCAGTATTTTCAAAACCACACGTATCTTTGGATTCATTAAATTTATTGAACCTTCTCAAGGTGCAGGTTGCAATTCTAAAAGTCTCACCTTTCCTGCAGGCTGTGGAAACATACGGGCTTTCTGACCTGCCTCTCAGCAGGGATTCACCGGTGAAGAAAACAGTTAACTGTGAGGAGCACATCTAGAGGATGCTGAGTAGTAACCTTTCAGTTTAGCACATTGGGTTTTCGAGTAGGACTTGACTAAGTAACTGCAAGATCTTGGATGCCCCTAACTGGTGACAGTTGCAGTGTTTCCTTTTTTGAATGGCATTTAGGCATGCCAACAGGAACAATTAATGTTTGCAAAAATCAAAGCTATTGATTAGATGCATCTTGAGATGTAGGGATGGACTAAGATAATCCCACAAAATCAATCCAGAGCATTTTCTATTGTTTAATATCTTAATACAGTTAATAAGTATGGTCGCCGTATTTATGGCATAGATTCTTTTACGCTGCCTGGTGGTGGTAGAAAACGAGTTGATTTCTTTATTTTTTTTTGTTTGCTCATTTGTGATTCAAATGTAAACATGGGATAGGGAGTGAACCTTCCTAATTTAGCTGTATCTGGCCAATCCCTTATAAACAAATAGTAGTCAGGCCCTTTTATTTTTCTATGCATTTTCAGAGGGAGAACAAATGCTTTTCCTCCAGCATTCCTGAGAGACTGTTATATGATGAGCTGTGACTTAATGTTGTTTAAAAACCCCCGAAGTAAACAAAACAACATTTACTCACAAGGAGGCACAATATTTGTCATGTTTAACCTTGTTTTTTCAATAGAGATAAGAAACTGCCTGAAGGCGTCAGGAAACTGGAATTTTAAACTCCTAGTGTAATTAATTTATTTTGTTAAAATATGTTTACGATTCCCTTCCTCTGAGGACTAGCCATGGCAGGGGTACAGACTGGGCAGAGAGTGTCGTTTTTCCCTTGGCAGAAGATGTTTGTTCTGAACCATCTGAGTTGTATGGGGAATTTCTGTGGAATCCTATTTTTTTTTAATTATTTCAGATAGTAAATTTCCAAATATTTTCAGTATGGAATTTTAAATGGTGCTAGTTACACAGATAACATTGTAAGAGAGGAATTGAAAATTCTTCCCCCAAAGCCATAAGAGCAAATCCTCAAATACAACCTGGAGAGTAATCTCCAGATCTCCCACTTGGCATTGCTTGCCTTACTGCATATGATAAAGAACAGGGTTTTGACTTAAAATTGTTGAAACGCTTTGGAAAATGTTTAGACTTGGTTTGAGGAACTGAGAGAAATTTTTTTTTTTTTTTTTTAGTATCTCATCGATATTCTTGGTTTGTAGAAATGATTTAAGACTTGTCAGGCTTTTTGTCTGACTGTGCTGACTTGCACTTTTTAAAAATTATTTATTTTTTTTTTTTTTGTGAAAATTATATTTTTAGAGAGACTCCTTTCCCCAAATAGCACGTGATTAGGTTACCTCCTCTGGGACCCAGCTCAATTCATGCTAGATTTCTCACAGCTAACCTATAGTTGTATTACTTACATTGGCCAAGTCTTGGTCAGGTTGTTCTCTTTAAAACTTTGTAGTGCAAAATGTCTGGTAGGGTTTGCCTCTTCACCTTATAGAAATAAGTTTCTGTGCTAGGAAAACTCCTTCCTTTCCAGCTTACTGATAACATATTTCCACAATAAATACAAATCAACGTGTCTGAGACCTGTGAGACTAATTTTTTTTAAAAAAAAAAAAAAAAAGTCTTTTCTGTGCCTAGGTGTCCATAAAGTATGTGTGTGGTTTTTTTTTTTTTTTTTTTTCCCCCAGTAAATACATTTCCAACTTGATTTACAGGACAGGATGTAATTGTTCTTTTAGGGTATCTGTTTAAATAGTTGCATTTTCTAAGTATTTAATTTCTGCTGAAAGTGTTTTTAATGGGAGACCACAATACCCATTACAGAACAGCATATCAGCTACTACTTCATGAAATGGATTTTGATAAAATGTCTGAAGTTAAAACCTGGGGATACTCTTGGGTTTGTATAGGGTTATGATGCATACAGAGGTCTATCTGAGAAGTGTATGAAACAACCTGAGCCTAATTCTGTAAAGCAAAATGCTTTTATTATGTTTGTTTGTGGGTTTTTTTGTTGTTTTTTTTTTTTTTTTTTTTTTTTTAACTAGTCATTATTGAAACATATAATTGTTTAGAGAAGCTTGCTTAAAGGTGTTTAATTGTATAAGATGTTTGGTCTTGCCCATTGGAAGTGGTTGGCTTTATCATACAAGAAAATAGTGTGGACAAAGATGTTTGCGTCAAGCCTTGCCAGTCTCTAAACCTGCCCATCCCAGGCTCGGCACGTAGGTCTTGGGCTGTGCCTAGTTTGCAGGTTTGCCTTCTGCCCTTTTCAGTGGGGAAAAAAAAAAAAAGACGTGTAGTCTTGTAATCTCATGTCCAGTTCACTTCTCTGTCAGTTCTGAGCTGATGGCTGGCGGTGGTGGCAGCACTGTGGGTGGGAGTGAGGAGCGCCTGGGGGTGACGATGGATGGAGCAGCACGGGGGTCCCGGAGCAGGACTGGTGGCCCCAGGCAGCACCGGGGGGGCCCTGAGCAATGGGGCAGCACTCTGGCTTTCTGCTCCCCAGGGGCAAGGAGTGAGCGTGTCATCGGCTCCTGGGGCCTTTGGGAAAGGCGCGGGGTTTTTAAATGTGCTTGTTCATACATTCATAAACTTCTCTGGACCAACAGAACTCAATCAATCAGTGAAAGTAACTAACTTTTACATTAAGGCTTTGATTTTTTTTTTTTTTTTATTTTTTTAAATTTTTGTTCTTGTGTTAGCATTTTGGATAACTTGCTTTTATACTCCTGAATATGAATACTGAGGAAAACAGAAACTTGTAGGAGATACCAAGAAGGATTTACCCATTTCATTAATGCAAATCTAATTTTGCTGCCCTGCTTTTAACAGCATAGGGAGATGTTTATCTGGACGTTGAGTACCGACTATTTAATCACCTGGTTTGGTTTCTAGTTTTTAAAAAAATGAAAAAGAAATGGTATAAATAACTTTATACCAGAGATGTTGAGCTTCTTATGTGCTTGCAGCATAGCACAACTAGACTGTAGTCTCCAGTAGTTCTTTAAAAAGTATCATATTTTCAGAAAATAGTGTCAAAAAACATGATACAAAGTTTAGGTTTGGACAAAAGCAAGGCTCTGGAAACTTAATATAATGACATAAAGAGCATTATGCTCTTTTACATGAGCAGTAAACAGCTGTTTATACAAATGAAACATGGATTTTCATAGAGTTTTTGTAAAGCAAAATACATTTTATGCTGCTTATTCATGATGCATTCTTAAAATATAGTAAATTGATGCTTTCGAATACTCTCAGGTTAGCAGTGGAATATACTGCCAATTAGATTTGGGGTTTACTGGTTCTCTGCATTGATTTTTCTAATATTAATGCTATTCCTGATAGTGTTAAGGAAAATTTTCACATATGAGGGAGAAAAATCAACATAATATTTGCTTGTCCTTCTGCTGTGCAAATGAGCCACTAAATCATCTGACATCTGTTTGTTTGGCAGATAGCAAATGTGAGCGAACTAGCAGGTAGAATTAAGAATTAGAAAGAGATTAAAACACTTTTAAAGGACCACTTCCAAAGGTTTATGGAGTTGTCATACTAATGGCTTGTTGAGCAAAGAGAAGAGCTTGCTACCAACAGGATGTCAAAAATACTTGAGAGTTTCTTTATGAAACACTTTGGAGTGCTCGTGGGTATGGAAGTGTCAAGGCAATGTAATTAGAAAAGCTCTGCTGAAACCTGGTAGCTGTAGCATTATGCTGGTGACTGCAGGTGGTGATAGAGTGTGCCCGGAGTGGACCTGCTTTATAAGTAACTGAGAAGGAAAAAAGAAAGCAGACTTTTCCAGTGTGCTTGTGTTTGAGAGGAAAGTGCAGCTAGGTGTGTGAAGGAAACAAAAATACTCAATCTATTTCATACAGATAAAGGAAAAGTTACCAAACAATAGCAAACAATTACAGTGACTAATGATAAGATGGAACTGGAGAAGGAGAATAACTATACCTCAGGGACAAATGTTTGCCCGTCACTGTCAGCGTGTTCGTGGTGGCAGTATCTGTCTTGTTTGTGCAGGTTCTTGCACTGGGAAGTTGGACAGACTTGGAGAACTTTTGCTCCGACTCCTCTCAGAGGTGCGTGGTAGGAGGCAGTGGGCATAAGCTGCGTTATGGGAAAACTGATCAGGTAGAAGGAAAAAGAAAAAAATAGAAGGTGGTCAAGCACTGCAAGAGGTTTCCAGAGAGGCCGTGGGATCTCCATCCCTGGAGATGCTCAAAACTTGACGGAGCAGCCTTAATCTACTTGGCTGTGCTTTTAAGCAAGGTGTAGGACTAAATGTCCCTTACATCCTCAGTCAACGTTACGATTCCATGTTTGATCTGTAGGAGAATGGTTTTTAATTAATTCTTCCGTCATGAGGTTCCCCGGGGAGCAAGGCACACCCCTGTCACGTCCTGCTCTGCTCGCCGCCTTTTGGGACCCCTGGGCACTCATGGCTCACCTCATCCCAGGTGATGGCTGACTCCACTGACTTTCTCTGGGCACCTCCGAATCTGTCAGAAGTCTGAAATACAGTGCTTGTTTCAGCTCCAGAAAACAAATAAATAAAATACAACTGTTGAATCTACTTATGATTTTTTTTTAGGGATTCTTAAGCTGGGTCATGCGATTCATAGTCAGTGACCCAACTGGTAATTAAGAAAGATGATGGACTCGATCTTGTCCAAAACTAATTCATAGTTAGCTCTCACTCTCCACAAATATGCATTTATCAGCAGTATTTTACTGATTACACTTTTTCATATTAAAAATTGCTGGAGTACATAATCTTCATTTTGGAAAGGCTTTTAAAAGGTACTGAGGAGCACTAGTGATAGAGGATTGATTTGTTGTCATTAGAACAGCATTATGCAGAGGCAAGAAAAACTCAAGCTGAGCATTTTTTAAAGGCATTGTGTACTGCACTCCTGCATTACTGGAGATGCAGATGGTGGCGAAGAGGGGCAAAGTAAGGAACAAGCCATAAAGCTCATCTCCTTCAGCCCACAGAGCTCTTGTGCTGTGGGATGGACAGTGTATACTTCCATAGTTTGAGTATTTCCAGGAAATCGGTCAGGTACTTTTTATCTTCTCATACAGTGGGCATGGTGTGCTTATGGGTTGATTTGGGGTTTTAAAAATATGTACTTAGTTTATATTTTATAGAATATTTATATAGTAGATAAAATATTTGTAAATAATATATTTTTAATATATAGAGAGTATATTCAGGCCTAAGATAGTGGTGTTGCATCGTACTAATTTTTTATAGTTCATGATTTTCGTGGAATGAATATGATTCTGAGGAAAGGCAGTGCCAAAGCTCTTTGAGTGGCTGAACCTAATTTTTCTGTAAGAGGGGGGCTATTTCATAGAGACAGACAGTTTCCAAGTAATGGAATGGGACTAAGCAGAAGACCGACCTTGGAGAAGTCCTCACAGAGCAAATCTGTGCATGTGAAGACTCTGTGTTCTGCCTCGTGCCCATCACAGGCAGCAGAAGTTTTGAGCTTGCCTTGACTGCTCGGGTCACTGCAGGCCAGGTAGTGGCTAATGCTGACCATGCTGTAGTCAAGAGATGTATGTTGGACTTATTTTCAAATCACTTAACAGAGGAACTGGAGCCATATATAATTGCTTTCTGAAACAATCTGTCAGAAGTTTGATGCATAGTAAATGTGAAACTACAATATGGAATGAATTATCAAATGGCTCAAGTTCAGTGTTTCTTTGAAGACTAGGGGGTGGGGGGGGGTAGAGGAAATTACACTTGTATTTTACACCTGCCAGATTGAATTACAGCAACAAATCTGTATAATTACAATTCAGAGACCATGATTTATTCTTGGAGTTAGGTAATTAGAAGCAGGACTACACTTCAAGGTTCAAATTGGATTCTTAGAAAGAGTCCCTTACATGCATATGACCCATACAGAAATCAGTGTTTTAATCTCTTCTATTTTAAGAATTTTGAATCATAATGTAAAGTGACTCATCCATTATTTCCTCATCTCTTCATCAGCGAGACGCACAAGAAATTGTTCCTTTGATTGTTTTCCTGCAAATGTGAAATCTTTACAGTTTCTTCTCTTTTCAACAGGCATTCATAAATCCAATTAACATTAATGAGTCTCACATGTATGCATTGAGAGAAAAAAAAAATGAACCTTTTGTCTCTTAAAGTATGTGTTTAACTGCAGAAATAATGAAGAAAAAGCTTTTGGTGAATTACAGGTTACAAAGTCAGTAGCTTCTATCTCATTTTTGCAGTAGCTAACACATTGCCCTGGTTCTGTCTCCCCTGTCAAGGGTCCTTGTATGAGCTATAAATGCAGGATGAGCAGCGCTATCGCTGAAGTGGAGAGTGCTATTATTACCTTCAGTTCTAAGATTAATTACTAATAGGCCACATTTTCAACAGAATGGCAGGATTACAATAGGGTTAATGTGACTATACTTCTGTCTCATGACATGACTCTATGGGAACAGAGTGAAAAGTTAAAAATATTAATATCTCAGTGACCTATGAAGAAGAAAGACTTAGTGCTCCTCTTCTTCAGAGGTTCTCCTGTTGTTCCTCTAAAGACTAGTATTGATGTTGCAAGAAGTTAGTAACATTTTGTATTATTCAGTAATATTACTTGTTTACTTGTAGGGGACTCTTAGAGCAGCTATGACTTTCTTGGTGAGACAGGTGTTCAAGCACAACGCTGTTAGCAAGTGAATGGTGTCTTAGTAAATTAAATACTGACATCTAGAAAAGCATCTGCTCCTGTTGCTGGCCAAACAGTCTCAACACTGGGAATTTTGCTTAATTTAATTAATTGTCACTTAACACCCACTTTTGATTACTGATTTGGATATCGGGGTTGGGAAAGAAAACTTGAATTGAGAAAACACTTCCTTAAATTTGGCAGTGGCGAAGGGTGGGGCAGGGATGGGCGGCTCACAGTGGTGTCATGACTGACCACGATGGGCGCAGGGCCCACCACAGGTCCCACCATAGGTCCCCCCGCCGCCCCCCGCCACCCAAACCTGCCGTGTGCCCCCAGTACACCCCCTCAGTCACAGCTGACATGCAGAAAGGCTCCAAGGAGCTCATTGCAGTATAAATACACTGAAACCATATGGTCTATCAGAATCATAATATCACTTCAGAGGTTTAGAAATAGCATGTTTATTAGCTGTAATCACTCCAAAATTTTCATTTAAATGAACAGTCATAAGTACTCAATATAGTTATATTTCCATACAAACCTTTTGTGCAGTTTGGTTCGTCATAGAAGGCAGCATCTTTCACATCAAAAAAAAGAACAGTAAAAGGCTTTTTGGTTGACCTCCGTGTCTGCAGCCTTCTAGTAGGATCATGACTATACGTTCATGGAGGTATAGATTACGACTCACTCCATGTAAGATGATCTAATGTGCACATCTACATAGGATGCTCTGTGCTTTAAAATAACTGTTGTTGCACTTTTCTGTCAGGAAGCATTTCCTGATACTATTATTATTTTGCAACTGTGATTCCTCTGCGTTATTTGAAGTTGAGCCCATTTTGTCCTGACTAATTACGGTCCCTCCTCGATGGTTACATCCTTTAGATATTTGTAAGCTGCAAGAATCCTCATTACTTGCATCTTTTCCAAGCTTGGCATGCTTAGCTGTTTTCCTTTTTCTTCATACATCAAATCCTCTAGTCTTGATTATGCTGTGGCTTTTTTTTTTTTTTTTGAACTCGCTCCAGCTTTTCAACATAAATCTATCAAAATGGTTCTCAGTAGTCCATATAAAAGGTGAAATTAGAAGAATTCCATGGATGTTGCTAGTGGATCCTTGATGTATAGATCTTGGGGGTGGATCGTGCAGTCTGTATTTATAGTGGCATGTGCTTATTCTATACATAGTCTCGCTAGCATCATTGGGACCACTCACTTCATCCTATTCTTATCACTTCCCCAATTCCCTCCTCCACTCATCAAATTCCTTGCCGCAAATGCAGCATTTGGCTACGAGTAGAGTTTTTAGCTTTCTGGAGTCTTTAGCTGTGCTGTGACTTTTCTGTTGCCTTCGATGTATCAGATACCATAGTCAACTTCTAAGGAAGGTGCTTTGATGAATCCCTGATTGTAACAGTTGTAAGATAGGCTTGTTTGTGTTTTGTAAGAATAATGTGATCCTTGCCAGGAGCTGACAGATTTATTTCCTCCTGCACTATTAATTGCTCGAACTTGTATATGAGTGTGTATATATTTGTACTTTCCCTTGTGAAAGAGGAGAAATAAATATGAAGTATTTCTACACAGAGACATAAGTTTTATTTCTGTCTTTTAATCTTTGCCTTATTTTCTCCCCCTGTGCGGTTTTCTTCCCTCCCCCACCATCTGTGGAAAATCTACCTAGTTTGGTTAGCATTTTGCTGTTTGTCCTGCTCTGTGCTAACCTCACCTCAATGTATGTCCATTTTATGTCATGGCTGTTTGACCTTCCAGTCCACTTTATCTGACTCTTGTTACATGATTTTTCTGGTTAGTGGGATGACCTGAATCCACAGAGGATTTATTTTGAAAAAAAAAAACAAACCAAAACAAAAAAACAAAACCCAAACCATCAAATTTTCTCCTTTCAGCACAAGTATTTGGAAATACTTGCATTGTGTTGAACTTCGATGTCGCTGTTGGTTCTTATACAGTTGCACAATTTAATTTTCTCAACTTTACCACCCTGACTAGATTGGCATTCTCATCACTTACCATCTACCGCGACTTCAGGTTCTTCCATCATTTCTTCATAGACTGAATTTTTAAAACGACAGACATAAATTGAATGAAGTTGAGCTTCACAGCAGACAAATGCTAGTCACCAATACCCCTAAGTTAATTTTTGCTTGTAATGAAACATGAGGGCCGTCAAGAAGTGCATTTATTGAATCTGAAGCAGCATACTGCTTTTGCAACATCCATTTCCCAGTGACGCCGCAGACTGCCAGGCTGCAGAAATACCCGTTATTGTCAACTTTTTCATAACAGGATTAGCTGTTACATCTGTCTGTTCTCTTTCACCCTTCATCTCTGCAGAGAAGTACAGGACATAACTTGCTGACTTTCCATGTTCTTTTGCTTTGGGGCAACCGTGTTGTTTTCTTCTGTCCTCTCCTTCTCTCCGCTGGGGACCGGGGTGCCTGTGGGACGCGGCTGACCTGCCCGCTGGGGTGGCACGGCTGCCTTGCTTTCGCTCCGGTTAAAGCACCGAACTTGGCAATGAAAGGAAGGAAAGAAATCATCATAAAACTTTCAAACACAATGCTGACAAGTTAATATGCATGCTTGAACACTTAAAAAAATGGAATAAAATCCTGGGATGCCAGGATTGTCTGGTGAGCAGTCATTTTTATCACAAAGCTCTGGATTTGAGAAATACTTGAAGAAAATAAACAGATTTAGTAATTACTTTCCTTGACATCACCCAACACTTATTTTTAAAAACCATACAATAAACCTGAGTATTTTATGTTTCTTGCTGTCTTTTCCTATTCCTCTGTTCCATTTCTTTTATATCCATCATTTGTAGGGGTGGGGGCTGCCTACGACTACATTACTTGTAATTGAAAAGATGATTTGCTAAATGCAATTCTCTTTTATAGTCTCTGTCCTTTTTAATGTCTGTCTGTCCCATGCTCCTGCTTTGCTTTTCTTTCTCATGTGCTATTTTTTTTGTGTATTTTGCCTTTCTGCCTATACCTGCCTAATGCTGCTTTCTTTCTTTCTTGTATTTTTGAGCTTTGTTCTCTTTCATGTCCTAAATCTTTGCAAGTTATTTGTCAAAACTGCCATTTTAGAACTAGATTAGCTGCCTTTGGTAAATCAGGAAATGAGAATTCAGGGTCTAAGCTTTTGTTTTGACCTTTTTTTTTTTTTTTTTCCTAGAAGTAAAGAAGCGTTTTTGGTTATGTTTTAAGAATAAGGTCTCTAATACAGTCTTAATTGCTGTGCTCATTAATTTGTTAGATCTGGTACAGATTTAATGATATTGTTGCAGCTGGCATTTAGCTGATTGGAAAAACATGACCATTTTTGTATTTAGAGATTGCAAATGAGAGAATGGTAAAATTGGTTTACACTACGCAGTTTTGCTGCTTGCAATACTCCATGTTTGTTCTTGTGAGCGGTTACAAGTGAGAAAAGTCCTCATAAAGCCTGACTAGATGACAGAACTCAGTTTGTGTTTCTAAATGAGCACGTGGTTAGTACTGTTATTATTTGGTTTGACAAAAAAAGACTAGGACACCAGGGTGAGTATTTGTGTGTGTGCACATAAGTATTCATATCTAAAGTGTTTTTTCAGGGTCACCATTATTTTTTAATATGAATAGAATGATGAAGGCTGTATTCAGGTAGACTTGAGTAAGTAGGGTGTGATCATACAAAAATGAAGAGATCTCTTGTAAAATATTCTTGCAATAATGCTTTTTGGTTTTCTTGGACAAGGAGACAGTGGCAAAACTGAAGTCTGACATTTTAATCTGTCCTTCATCATGATGGTGAACACTTAATCTGATATAAATTCACATTTGGGTCGGTAAAATAAAGAACTGAGCTGTTGTTCATAACACAAAGAAGTAAAGCAGTAATGAAAAAGTGATTTTGAAGAAATGAGGAGGGGGTCAGGGAGCGGAGGAGGGCTTGGCTGCTAACAAAGCATATGGATTGCTTCAATAGCAGTGCTAGAAGTGCTGAGATGTCTTCAACTGCTGGTAGCTGGAAGAGGGCCGTGATCATACTGGCAGAAAGATGGACTTTCCAGAGAAGTCTTTGGCTCTCTGGCCATTTCTTGAGCAGATCTCGAGGACCTGTGGCAGCATGTAGCTCTGCTCAGGTATGGAATGAGCTATGTTGGGATCTGCTCCTTCTGTTGTGAGCTATGTAAAGTCAAAAAGTCAAGAAGATATGAAAAAAAAATGCACTGAAAATTTAATGTTGCTGAAACTTTGTGTTTTCTGAAAAGCACAGAGGAATGTTTAAAACAAGATTGTGAAACTTTTGGCTCCTCCTAACTCTCAAACCTCACTGAAGCTTTCTTGAATAGTTTCCCTTCTGCTTTTTTCAGCTCACCTCCCGCAAGAACAGTCTCTCCAGATGACAATAAGAGTCAAATATTCTAACAAACGTATGTATGGTAATTCAGTGCTACCTGTGCATGCACACGTGTGTGCTTGCTGGTCTGTGCATGTGCATGGAAGAAGGTCAGCTGTGAGGAGTTAGGGACTCCTACGTGCCATTCATCAAGGTGAGGTTTGGAGTGTGTAGAAAAACTAAATGGCTGGAAAAGCGCTATCTCCTTCGAAAAAGCCACTTAACCAGACATTCAGTGAGGAGGTAACATCTTTAAGAATATTTATTGCTGCTCAAAGCCCGAAAAAGCAACTTTTTGAAATATTTAAAGACCAGCATCTTTCAGGGGAAAGCTGAGAGGCTCTCATGCAATAATGTTACTATCTTTTAATGTTACAATCTCTCAACTGGTAGGAAAAGTATCTCTTGATTATTTTATGCTTAGATCCACTTACTACCTGGAAACATGTCTTGTCCTGAAACTTATTAATTGTTTAAAGGTGTCAGATATCAGAAGAGAACTGACTTCATTACACTGCATTAAGCATGCTAGAATAATGCTTTAGTATGTTCAAATTGCGAGGCTGGCAGGAATCATGAGCCTTTCTAGCACTTTATCGTAGCACTCCTGACTGTTCACGTGAACAGAAAGCGGGGTTTTCTGAAAGATTTCTGCTTATGTAGTGTGTGTTTTGCTTGCTTAAGCTATATTAAATGTTAGTTTTCACTGTTTTATTTAATTTCCTAATGTATGTGGTAGATTTTCTGTTTCCTTTAATGTTGCCTGCATTTCAGAGGTAAATTAAATTAATCCCATGGTAAATACATACATGCACTCAGTCCTCTAACTGTCAAGCATTTGTTGTTAGTCTTCGAAACATTTGTTTATCATCAGACTTGTTAAGTCTTCCATGTTGAGACCACGACATGTACCAGTGGTTCCCATCTCATTCATCCTGAAGGAAAGTGTCTGCCTCACTCATTGTCAGTGTTTGTAACAACATATTACAAGTTGTCAGCAAATGACAGCTTTTAAAATAGGGTCATGTCTTGCTTTTCTGGTAATAAAACACACTGTGAGATATCTTGTGTGGTTTGCTTTAACTGGGCAGTGGTGACTGAATCACATGTTTATTCTGATGTTAGTGTTTAATATATATGTATCTTAGGATACGTTTTGTATGTCTGAGCTGTTGAATAGCCTGAAGATTACTCAAATTTCTGCCCGTCTCCACATGGCCTTCCATGCCAATGAGTGGAAATCAGAGGAGAGCTACTTACACCTCCTATAATAATAACTGGAGAATGTTTAAGTCAGTCGTGGGGATGTGGGAATGATCACATTACCTTGGCTTAGAACTGTTACTCTGTGTTACCTGAGCATGCTTTTAACCTGAGAAATGATGAGTAAATCAATCCAGCTTAGCTTTCTTCCCTCCCAAGCCAAGCTAATTTGAATTGTCTTACATTGCTTAGGGTTAAGGGCAGGAATGGGGAGAACTGATGTGTACAACCTTGTGAGAAGTTGGGGTTGTCTCTTTGAGCTGCACTGAGGTGGCTTAAGTTCTGTAAAATTATTTTTGCTGTCACGTGCATTATAATTCTTTTCAGAGAGATACTATAGTTTTGAAGTGAGTTGCCTTTCCCCCTTTACCACGTGTTGGTGCGATTTGCATGGCGGTGCTGAGACAGGTTAACTAGATTGCTTTTGGAGAAAAAGAAACTCCTCTCCATGAATCTACCAAAATATATGTTAAGATAGCAGTAAGGGTCCAAACCGCTTTGAAACACGTACGTTGGGTCTAGGGAATTGGAATAAATCTAGTTTGATGTCAAGTCCTTGATCTGCATGTGGTACATGTTAGTTTACACTAACTGCAGCAATCTAGAAATCCATCCTCTTGTGCAATTTCTTTATAATGGAGACATGGCCATATGTCTACATATAATGTAGGCTGAGCTATTTCCAGAATCGGCATTTTACTCTATCACATGAAAGTGCAATTAGGTGTTATACTTTCAATGATTACACTGTTTCCTTTGCAGCGTATGAAGTGATAAAGCAAGACAAGAATAAAATATTTCAAATTTTTGTATTATGTGCTTGTTTGCAAACATTTCCTCTTGCACACAAAATTTCTTCCCCATGTGGTTGGCAATGTCTGCTTTACCAAGTAAGAAGGCACAAGGGGAGCAGGTTTGTAGGGCAAGAGCGTCAAAACCCCAGCGTGTGCAGTGGATGGACTTGAGGGCTTTTCCTTCCTGCTAGCTCTGATCCACTCCAGTGAACTGAAAGGCCATCAGGAGGTGGAGTGTGTTAGGTGAATCCAGGAGCACATTTCCCAGCCTCAGGTGTGTGTGCTCCAGGACTTCCCCATGGTGTGAATCAAAACACAGTAAATGAGAGTGGTTGGGATGTCCAGAGGTGCATGCTCGGGGAACTAAAGTACTAGTGCAGACACATCTGCTCATATGCTCATGTCTGCCAAACATTTGCTCGAAGCAGGTTTGTTTTTTCGGGTGAGAGATGAAAGTAGGGGAGAGGTTGATGCTGTGGTTATGAAAGCCCATGGTATTTTTGTTGTTAACTTACATTTGCTGTTGGGTTTTCTTTTTCTCCAGCAGAATATTCATGTGTCCTTTGAAATTAATTGGTCTGTTAATCATGGAAATCCGTGGAGATATCATTTAAGTAAACACCCAAGAAGTAAGCTTGCAAGAAAAGTTCAAGCTCTTCTTGAGGATTTGAGGGCAAGATTCAGTGCCATGTCCATCTGTCCATGTTCCCCTTAGCTTGTGTCTTTCTGGCTTCATTAGGAGTAAGAGCATCAGTAGGAGAAACTACAGCACCTCTGTCTCCCCCCACATTCTCCAGTTTTTCCCTCGGTGATTGCATCTTAAAGTAGTTTATCCTTTCTATTTCACTTCATTGAGCTAAATTCACAAAGCAAAACTTGTGATTCTTACACTGCATGTTTAATTCCTAATCCCTTTCAATTTAGGATTGTATGAACCAGGCCAGAAAAACAAGGCACAATATTTGGAAAAGTTATTTGAAGATGGTTAAAACCTCAAATACTTTTTCATCTGACACTAGGCAGAATTTTTGTAGAAGTTCAGTACTTAAGTCAAATCAGGTGCTGTGCTCACATAGGGAAGAGCAGCTTGGCACCAGGGCAGCAGAGCTGCCCCCTTGTAGTTCTTTAGCAGTAGTTCCAACATCACTGTGTCTAAATAACTTGGTGCTACTGTTCTCTAATCACCCTGCTGTAGATCTAGACATCTGAAAGAGCATGGAGAAAAATGATTTGGCTTAAAGGTTTAAAAAAAAAAAAAATTGGAGCTAGTTCTGCTCTGTCACTGGGATTGGGGTCACTGGTGGACTGCTCGGGATGTCTGAAAAGTTTGTTTGCTCTTGCTCTGTCTTGTGCCAGTTACGTGGCACTCCTTTGCAGTGGGACCTGGCCAAGACTTCCTCTGCCTGTGGAGTTCCCTATGTGGCCAAAGGAGTGTGTTACCTCTCTGACATATGCTCTTATTTCTGAGGGTCTCCTCCTCACTTTGCTAACGTGAATGGCAAAGGTTTCTCCTTGAAGTTGGTGTCAAAATGCCTGCTGAGTTTAATATTGGAGCTCCTTTCTCATAGTGTTGACTGTGTATGAGACTTTTTTTCCCAGATTATGTAAAATATGTGCAAATGTTTGCAATAGGTGATTAAATGTGTACAACGTGAACTTTTGGGACAGTATTGCTGGCTATTGCTATAGCTAAATGCTGAAATGTGTATAAGAAGCTACAATAACTGTTAGAATATTAATGTTTTCATGCATTAAGAGATTTATATTTTTGAAATTAGGGAAGACTAATATCTCCATAGACTCCTGACTTTCTCAAAGAAAAACAGTAAGTGGCCAAGCATGTTTTGGGTATAGAAGTATTTTTCACAGAGTGTAAATAATACCATTTTACAATAGAATGAGATACAGGCAGGTCATTTGTATTTTCACTTGTATATATTTTCAGTTACCAGATAGCTAGTTTGGTAGTGAAGCATTTTGCTATTGTTACTGATGTATAACCTGAGCTGACAGCTCCCCTTAACAACTGGACATAATAGTTCTAAATGGGGTGACTGCTACCTGCCTGTGCTGGCTCCTTCTGTTCAGCTGGCATTTTGCCCACCTAGAAATTGCTCAATAAAAATTGAATGAAATATATGGGCACGTAGTGATCTTAAAATCCTTACCAACTACTTTCCTTATTTTACCTCCAACATTTACTGTTGTTCGTTGGCTCAATAATATTATCTGTATAGTTAAAGTTAGGGAAAAAAAATTAATGGACTTCTCAGATGTAAAGAGGCATGATTGAACTAATTTTCAAATAGGTGTGTAAGGTAAAAGAATAATGTGGAAATTTTGATCTGAACTGTAAGTTTAGTGGCATAGCTAGAAAGTCATTTACAAACCAATAATGTAGATGGGGGGGTAGGAAATATGGAGTTTCGAGAATGTCACATCAGCTGTAATTTCAGGTCTTGCTCTTTCTTAAAAAAAAAAAAAAAAACAGATGAAAACCAAACAACTCTTAACTGCTTTTGGCTTCAGTAAATATTGTGTGGGGTATAACTGTACATTTCTAGATCAAAGCCATGGGTAATGCTGTATATTTCAGAATATTTTGGTAAAAGTGTGACCATTCATCCTGTTTTCTGCCACTTCATATAGGTGTTCTGAAAACCTGGGTTTGTGGTTGTTTTTTTCTTTTTTTCCTCCCTTTTCTGTTCCTAGTTTTAGATTTTGAACGAGAAGGACTTGCGACTGGACTCGCTTTTGCCAGGTACATCCGAGCAAGATTAGTTGGCTCTTAGACAAAGAGAGCATAAGGACAAGAGCAGTTCAGCACAGCTGGGTACAGGAGCGGGAAGCCAAAGCCTGGAAATAGCCATTAGCCATGTCCTGGCAGGCGAGAGCATGAATCAGATGACTCCCAGGCAGGGTGGGAGGGTGCTGCAGCATCTCTGTTGCATGACATTGGAGAAACCTTGAGCTGATCTAATTTTCTTTGCCAAAATGTGATTTATTAAAAATAAGGTATTTTTTTGTACTTTTGTATTGTGGTTTCTCGTGATTCAGGTAGAAAAGTCCTGTAATTGAAATCAAGGAAATTTAGTCTGTATCCTGAATACATCTGCTTGATATTCAGTTTGAAAAAAAAGGAGGGGGGAAGAGTGGTAAAGGAGATAATTAGAGGAAAACTAATTAAGTTTGTTGCTTTATATTTTTTGATGATCTTACTGTGGAAAAAAAGTATAATGAATATTCTCCCCTGCTGCCCTCTTCTCTTGTGCTCTACTCCATTTCATTTCAATGGTGCAAGTATTTTATGAGAGGAGACTTTTTTTTTTTTAATACTTTGAAATAATTCTGAGTATTTTTCTATCAATTGACTGGACTCTAATCTTCTTGAATACAAGTTTTGATTAGGGCACACAGATATATGGGAGGCACAGGATGTATTTCAGCAACAGACCCCAGCTTATTTTTTTTGCATCTACCCCTCTTAAAAATTTCCAGTATCTTTTAAATACCAGGAATTTATTTGAGAGAAGGGGAATTCCCAATATCTGATCAGCAGTTCTGGGTACATACCCTGCAGCCTGATGCCTGGGGTTGAGTCAGCAAGGAGGCATGGCAAAGGAGACCAAGATTCCTCTTGCTCTGTGAAATGCTGCTAAATACTTGTGCCTTTTTGGCCTCATGGAAGAGCAATAGAGGACACAAGCAGGCAGTTTAGTATGAAAAACAAACGTGGAGAAAATTTGCCATTCTCCAGGATGATTTAAAAGCTGCAAAGCTGTGATAAAATCATTATGCTTGAACTTTTCACCTAAGCTGTGGTTTCACTGTTTGTTGAAAGGGAAAATGTTCTTGTTCCTTACCAACTTCGTCTCAAACTCTTGATGCATCTCCAGCCGAGGTACTCACATATGTAGTCACATGGGAACACAGGTCTTAGTGTTTTTAGGGGTAGAAGAATAAAAATAACAATAATAAAACATTGAAAGACCCTCCCCCCCAAAAAAACCCACCCCACACCCAAACCAACAACAAAACAAACTAAAAACCACACCAACAAACCAAACAACCAAAAGCCCCCAAAACCAACAGAATGGTCCATTACATGATGTGAGATATTTACATAGGAAAGTAGTGAGAAGCATGAGATCTTATCAGGTCCTTTATTCTTGTCTGTTTGGGCTGGAGAACTGGAGAATTTTCTTTTTTCCCTGTGAGTGCAGGGAGGCTTGTCTGAGTGTGAGCGCTGCTCTCCCCTTCTGCCAGGGACTTTCTCTTGGTTTGGCCAGTTCTGCTGCTCACAGGTTGCTGCCATGGCTTTTTTTTTGTTTGGTTTTGGTTTTCTTTCTGCTTTAATTGGTGTATGCTTTTAATTCAAGATCTACTCGTGGAGTTTAGGGCATGTAGCATTTATATAAGTTAATTTAAAATTACAGCACTTTATTTTTTTTGTCTCCCCCCAGATCCCTCATAATTATAAGAAGGATAGGTTATTTTATCTAGAGCTTTTCCAGGCACAGTAATTTAGTCAAGAAGGTCATCGCTTTGCTCCTGTTCAAAAATCTGTTTTTGCAACTTTTAACATCATATGTTCCCTTGGGAATTAGCCTAATAAGAGAACTATAGATAAAATTGCAATGGTTTTGTGAAGGTCTACTAAGGATGGAGGAGTTTAATCATTAATTATTGCTGAGATAATAGTGAATATTTTACATTTATAATACCTTATTGCAATTTACAAAGAAATCAGCCTAGAAGTAAGGTAGTTTTAGAAGTCTACTTTCCAAGTTTAAAATAAGTATTCTAGGAAACCTGCTATGTGAGCATAATTCTACTCATCCATGACACAGAACTTCAGAATGGATGTTTGTGTTTTATGTTCCTGTCTTTTATTACTAAATGATTAATGCTTAGGCACAGTGTACCTCATATGAAGATTTCTGTAGGCTGTGCAGAATCACTAACCATTCTGGTTGGACTACAATACTTTTTGAGTGTTGACATGTCTATTTGAAGGCAGTTTCTTTGGAGCGCAGTGGGGATGAATATTGGACTGGATGATAGACATTTGTAGTCCAGGAGAAGATAGGTATTAGTCCACTTTGGGTAAATAAACAGAAAACAGAATTTCAGTGTTTCATAGTATGGCACTGTTCTCTTTTTAGTTTATGTACCCTTCATTTGAGTTTGCTGCCAAACTTAGAAAAATGTTTGGATGTAGCACAGATCTCACTCTCAGTTTGAATGTGAAAAGGTGGCTTTGGCCAGTAGGCTTTACACCGAGTCACACATAGCCTGTTTGTGTTAGCATTAAACCAGAGCTGCTGTTGTCTGCCCTCCCAACAGCACAAATCCAACATAAAATCCATTTCACGTATGCCTTTGTATCTGGCCTAGGCCAGACTTGAGCTCCAGCAGTGGTCTGGTGACATTCAGGTTCAGCGTCCATACACACTTGTGAGTTTTCTTCGGATGGGATCTGCGGTGCCATCCTTGGTCTACAGAGTATGCAAGGGGATAAAGTAGCGGGTTGATTTCTGAGAAGCAGAGGAAGGTTGGAAATACGAGCTTTGTCCTTGAGGGCTCTTATCTTCATGAGCTGCAGTTCATCTGTACTATGGCCAACTATCCAATGTGATGAAATCATAAGAGGTGTGGGTTTTTCTGGGAGGTGGGAAAGATTTTTGTGTTAAGAGATCCATAATTACTCTGATTTTATGTCCATATCTTATATGCTTTCAATTTTAATAATTTTTTCAGGCTTTATCAATAAGTTCTTGTGAAGACTTTGAGTACTATGAAACTGTTGCATTAGAAACAAATGTAATGGAAAAAAATCATTAGTATTAGATAGTGAGATAAGACTGGATAGGTGAAAATGGAGTGGGGGAGTTGACTGTGTTAACTGTCAACAGCGAGTTAGGGACTTAAAACCTACAAACATTTGTATATTTTTTTGGTCATTGTTATTATTTCATTGGACTAGAAAAGGAACATTGTATTCTTTAGGGCTGTTGAAAAGGGAAATTAGGACTACCGAGTCTGCCACATCACTTAGTTTTACAGAGAAGAGTGTGGAGATGCCAGGAAAGAGCTGGCTGTGACAGCACCTTAAGGGAGAAGGAAGGTAAAGGGCTGGTCGTGGTTTTAGCCAGAGGGATGCTTTCCCAGGAGGGGGACCCACACCTGAGAACAGCCCCAACAGCTTAGCTGGCTGATATTGATGCAACGTAGTAATGGGCTCACACTTTAATTCCCAAGGAATTTAAATTCCACTGTACTTACTTTTTTTTGTATATATTCACACCATAATTTGGAGCAGCTCGACTGATTACTTTACAGTGTAGTTTAGGATATTTGATTTAGTTTATTATGTAAAGTTTAGTGTATTTGATTTAGTCTCTTGTTTAAAGTAGAAACCAAGATGTGAAATAGAATGCATTTCAGTGTGAGGCTCTTCATTCCTAGTTCATTATGGGCTCAGGTGTCTGTTCATAAGGGTGTTAGATACTGCTTCATCTCTCTGATTGATGAAGGTGTTTTGGACTTTGCCTTAGACCCCTGTTCTCTTTTCATCTCCAGTGTTTATTTGTTCCCTTGAACTTTCTACACTTAACCTTTTTTCTTCTGTTGTAAGTCAGATTTTCCCAAATCCTTGATTTGAGGGGATGGGCAGGATACAAAGCTGGCTATGTATCTGGCTTGCGAAACCCAAGGTAAAATTAATGAACTGTTCAATTGGGAAATAAAATGAATGTGTGTTTGAGTGGTTCTTTTCTTTTCCAGTACAGGGGCAATCTGATGTATAGCACTCCTCCCTAAGCACACTATTCCCTATTACTTATGCAGCAATTTAAAGGAAAACCCCCCAAAAATGAGTATGAGACAAGTACGAAGCAGGATAATTTTTCTTTGTAATCCAGATACATATGTCTGTTAAAACATACACCACACTGGGGCAGCAGTTAGCAAGCATAGGTTGTCTGAGCTCCAGTCTCATGTCACCAGTGTTAGATATTTGGCATTCTCGAGGAGACCAACAATTGATTTTGATTGCCTTTGTGTGGTTTCTTTTGAGACAGACTCAGTTGTATGCATCTTCTGATCTGGATTAAGTAGCAGTTGCTAACTGCTTGGGTTGGTGCATATGAAGAGGAAAAAAGGTTAAAGAAGAATTGTGTTACCAACTGATGCTTCGGTCAGCATCTCTGTCTCTAGTGATCTCATACGCATTTTGAAAAGTATTTTATCAGTATGCATGTAGAAAATCAGCCATGTCTGATCACACTTCTATGTTTTAAGTTCTCTCTTACCCCTGTCTTTGGATCTCTGATGTAAAAAGAGGTGATTTTCTCACTATAACCTGTGATTAGAAGGGAGCTACAGGCATTACAGTCTAGATTTATTTTGACCTCCCCCAAGGTTCATATTGCTTTCACGAATGCAAAATGCTTCTCTTGGTGAGAGCTGTGGGCTTCTGTGCCATTGAACGTTTAGAGCTAATGTGGTAAGAACCTGGGAGATGATTAATGCACTGCAGGCTCCAGAGCTATCTAGAGGCTCTGTCCATTCCTCTTGCTCTTCATCAAGTCCCAAACCTCAGTGAGAAAAGGCCAGGGTATTAGCTGTTGTGTATATTATGTTTTATTATTTTGAAACAGTGTTAACATTCTTCTAGCCTAACTGATGAAGTGTTTATTTGAGTTTAATTATTTTGATCATTTTAGAATTGATTTTAATGGACTAAATGAGATGTTGTTTCCCAAAAAAGAACCAACAGCATATTACAATTCTTCACAATGTGGGAGATGCCTTAATATACTAAAGACTTCTATAATGTTATTTAAATTACTTAAATACTTGCATGAGAAAAGTAAAAGGCTTAGGTGAAGTATTTTGCAACATATGTTTTCTGGCTTAAACATGCAAACCCAGGCTCTTGAGCATGCTGCCTGAGATTTACATGTGAATTGACAGGGTTCATTATGTACCTAGTGACTGATTCAGGCTTGGGTCCTTATGTTTAAAGTAATTGTTATCCTCTGTAGATCTAATGAGTTAGTTTAAAATATGGTGTGACAAATCCAATTAAGATGACAATTTTGTTATAATCTGTGGTAATTTCTTTTGGAAACTTCATGATTATCCTTGATGTTTTCTCAGAGGATAGATTCTGTCATGCAGTGGAAGTAAATAAGCCTGATAAAGGAGTGAAAATGAGTAAGAATCTCAAAGAAAATTTACATGTAAAGTTAAGTATACTTGGAGTGTCTGAAGAAGAAATAGTGATATCTTTATATAACCAGAGGGAAAGTAACTTATTCCTCTTTCTCCTGTTTTGGAAAGGCAGCACTGTGTTTGCTGTCGGTGGTCCTGGTTTTGGTACCCGTGCACATCCTCCTGATGCACGTGGCAGTGTGTATCACTGACCCAAAATGGTGACTTCTGGTCCAGGCCCATCATGTTAAGAAGACAGACAATTTCATATTTCCATATCTAAAGTTCTGATTTTTGTACATACACATTGTGTATGTGGCAAGGAGCCAGTAAAAGGGCTGACCTAGTAGAGCTGAAGCATCTGGCTGTAATGTTATTGAGAAAAAAGTGCAAACACATAAAAAACGTAGTAATATAGATAAAATCTTTGCATGTCTTGGTAAGAGGCCCAACTTATTTGTAATAAATATTTTTATTTTTTTAAAAAGATGGAAGTTCTTTTGTATTGTCATCTTGTATGTATGTCTGACAAAACCTATAAATTAGATTTGCATATTGAATAGGTTTTGGCCTCAAAATATTGAGAATGCATAGTGGTTTTCCAGACCTAGTGCTGAAGATGGAATAATGGTTGTATTGAAGTCAATAAAAATATATATAGACACACATTAGTAGGGTTAGTATTTTATCTAAAAATAAGTAACATAATTGGTTACTAGTAGGTGATGCAGCTAGTTCTGTCTATTATAAATTGTTTAAATATTACAGTATCCTTTAAGTGACTGAAAATCTTGTCATAAGTAAAGATGACTTATCCATTCCTGTTTTGTTTTTTCTTAGTGACGTAATTACGGAGAAAATCTAAGCATGTGTTTTCAGTCCAGTGGCTACATGTTTTGGCCACTGATTATCATTCATCTATGTGTACTCTGTGTGTGCTTGTGTGTACATAAAATACATATAGGTGCATATGTATGTGTATGTCTGATTTTTTTAAATATGTACAGGTTTCCTGCTCAACTTCTAACGTTTAGCTTCATACTTTAGGTACATGTACCTGAACTATTTGCACAAATATATTTATTTTTATAGACCTACGTACATATCAACTTGCTTTATTTTGTATGTGTGAAGCCCTTAAAAAATATGTTATAGTAGTGCTGGGAGGAGGTCTTCCTCACTGCTTTAAAACCAGGACTGTCAGTAAACTGCAGTTACATTCAAATGGCAAGGTATTTATTCTCACTGCTAAATGTAACTTTTATTTTCCAGTGAGAAGAAATCAGACAGAAAAACGTCTCTGCTTGTACAAAGATATTATACAACATTTTAGTCTTTAATTTTCTCATGCTTTAAGTCTTAAGTGGTGACCTACAGGCTGTCTGATGAACCCTGAATAGGATGTAGAAATAGTAAGTGTACTACAGAAGTCTCCTTTTTCTTTGAGTTTTATATGTTGGGAGCGGGGTTGTGTGTGAAGGATCTGGGGCTAATGTGGATTTTCAGGATGCAGTGGTTTAAAGGAGGGAGTGGTAGAGATTAGTGAGGAAAGGATGAAGAGGTGCATGAATGGTTTAATGTTATTTTTAAAACTACTGACTCGTGAAGGGAAAGTCTTTTGTTTCCCTAATCTGCCAATTAATTGTTTTCATTGTTTGTATGGAGATTTACTAGAAGTAGGTGGGAAGTGCCAAATAATGAACACATCCTCATCTAAATAAGTTTACAGGCAGTTGTGACTGAGTATAGCTATGGCCACAGTCTTCTACCCAGGTCCTGTTGCAAACCCTCACCCTTTGCTCTGGAACTGGAAGGTCCTGCAGAAACTTGAGATGTGCAGAGATATTTCAAAGTCCAACTGTTTCTAAGACCAAAGCAAAGGCTACTATTTAAACCACTGGAAGAATATTCTTACTGTTCACTGCATTACTCTTAAGATAAGTGTCTTAGAAAGAAATCCAAGGCTCTGGCAAGTTCCTCTGTAAAGTTCCTTTATTTTTCTGAAGGTTTTTTCAGAGGATCTTCACTGCCTGTTTTTGAAATTCAGTGTCTATTACCGGTGAGGTTTGTATTTATTTATTTATTTATTTTTCTTTTAACAAGGTTAGCAGTTCTGTGTCTGGGGCTCTCTAGGTGTTTTCGTAGCTCTCCTTTTGCAGTATAGCTCAGCAGATACTAGCAACAATCAGTCTTTTTTTCCTCCTGTCCACTAAATTATTAGGTTTGTGTGTGTTAGGTTTAACTCTTTTGCCAAACAAACCCTCCAGGATTCTGTGCATATTGAAGTCATACTAAAAGTTGAAAATTTAGGAAAAGATGTTAGTCTGCTGTATTTTTATATTGAAGCTTATTAATAAAAAAGGAATTTCATAACTATGTTCACAGTATTTATCCAAGCATTTTTCCTTCTAAGGAAGGAATATCCTTAGAATGTAGGAGGCAATATCTTTCATATGTCCTTTTTCTTTTTCTCTGTCATGCTCTCGCATTCACGCTCACATACTGTTTAATTTCTGTGGTCATCCTGATGTTAACATATGATGCTCCAAAGCTCTTTAGCTGATAGAAGCTCAACAGAAAATTTTGTGGTAGACTTGTTTGTGTTTGAGAAATGTTGGCTGATGAGACCTAGATTTTAGTTCTCTACCTGCACGAACTAGTATCTTACTCTGAGTACTTCCACTGCAATTAGTGGGACATCTTCTAGAAAAAGAAATTGCCAAGATTACCAGAACAGTAGGAAGCATCTTCCCAAGAGTGAGTTTTGGTTTTTTTTTTTTTTGTTTGTTTGTTTGTTTGTTTACCCCCCCCAAATTTCTCTGTCTATTGTAGCAGTTTCTTAAGTCTTCTGACCAAAATTTCCCCTTTCTTTGAGAGAGGGTGGCAAGATACCAGGAGAAAAACTGATCAGCTCTTGAAGATACTTGTTTGCTCAGGGGAAATTTTTTAAAACATGTACCTTTACAGTTACTCCTCAGTTCTGCTTCATGGGTTTGGTACTGTTGTTGCTAATAAAAAGGAGGAGAAGAAAAATTTAATCAGAATTTTTTCTGAAAACATATATGAGAGGTTTTTTTATATTTTCTGAAATTTTCTGTGTGCCAGTGACAATACACAATCAAAGAGTGTGAGTTTTTTATGCAGTTTATAATGGACATTTAAAATAAAGTTTGGAGTTTTCAGCTCTGGAATTTTATAGCTGGTATTTGGAAGCATGAAATGACTGTGGTTTTGAGTGATTACCTTCAAGATTTTTAAATTTCAGAGGGAATGGTAAATGTTACCTTTTGAGGGAATTGAGCAGGTCTGCGAGGGTGATCTTGTCATTACTATCCATGTTTTAATGTCTGACAAGTATCCAGAGTGCTTTGTGTGCATGGAGGAGATTGATGAAACAGAATGCTGTGTTCCCGTTTCCATTTCAGTTCAGCTTCTTTCCTTCATGCCAGTTTTTTCTGTTAAGCTACGAGTGTAATGGACAGCTTAGTTACTGTACTGATGGCAAAAGTATCTTAAGCACTGGCCATACAGTCTGGGGGAAGGGGCTGGAGTGAGAATAGACATCCTAAAACTCCCCAGGGGCAGGATTACAAGTTATCAATTGAAAACGCATAGACTGACCTCTGAACAAATCAAAACACTTACCCACAATTTCCAAGCATCTCCCAGTCTGTCCCATGGAAGGGCGGGTGGTTCGACATCATTGCTCTCCAGGAAGAGGTTTCTGCCCACTCAGTCCTGGTTTGTGGCACTGCTCACTACTGGCAAGACTCGCACCCTGTCGAATCTGAGGATGCTTCTTACCACAGTGAATTGAAGTGAGCACTTCTTTAACAGGGAGGTTATAATATTTAATGGCATTATGTTTCATTAAAAGACTTCAGATAATCTGAAATGCAGAAATGTGCTCCATTAGGTAAGTGGTGAGTTTATGACCTTCGTGTTGCTCGGTTCTGTTGTTTTATTTATTCCAGCCACATTAATAGGCTTGCAGGGCTGTATGACTCTGAATTTGAATTGCATTTGAAAATATTCATGTTAATAAATAGGGGTTGTGAGTAAGTGAGGACAAATTTTAGGACTTGGGAAGTATTTGCTTATTTCAAGGTTAGATGTAGTAGTGTTATTACTAGGAGTTTTTTCCCCAGACAAAATTATTATTGTTCTTCACAACTTCCAAAATGTTTGGATTCATAAATGTAAGTATAGGGATGGTCCCTTTTATTAATTTTTAAGAAAGTGTTTCCTGTTTTACTAGCTGTCTTCAAAACACATTGCATGACACAGACTTCAGGTAGTTTGGATATGTACCTAGCTTTAACCTAAATAATAAATGCTGTGGTATATTTGCTTGTGTAAATACCAGTCGGGTAACGGAAGAGACGTTAGCAGCAGTCAGAGCGACAGACGGCACTCCGGGGATGTCTTTTCTCGTGCATGGTTCTCGGGATCCTGTTGTAGAGGCGCCTCCTTGGTCTTGGTTGCTGAAGAAGTTGCCTTGTTCTGGTCTCCTGAGAGTCAGCACGTGGGTGCTCTGTGTGGATCTGATGCAGCTGGGGTGAAACCTGTGGAGAATAAATATTGCTTCTGAGAGCCTGGAGTTTTCTGAGGCCTACGAGATGTGACAGTGTTCTGCTTAGCTGATAAATTGCAGTGTAGCAGGAAGGATGGTACAATGAGTATTGATTTCTTTTGTGCGTAGAACTCATTTTGCTCCAGCTTGTGAATTGCCTTCATGAGCTGACAATCCATTAAGGATCACTTTGTGTGTCTCTTCCTTCATTATTGCTTCTTTTACTGCTTTCTGCTTTACTGCCTTTAAAATACATTGTCAAGGCAAAAATAAAATAGGTAAAGGAGAAAGTCTAACAGCAGCAAAGCAATTTGGTTCTTGGTAAATTACTTTATTGCAAAAAATATTTTACTGTGAGACTATCTACAAAGACAATTTCAAGGAGCTAAACATATTATATTAAAATTATTTCATAGTAGGGTAACTCACCTAATGATTGTAATTTTGTGTCACGAACTACACCTTTTATTGTAAGATACTTTTTTTGTAAGTCTGAAGACCTAAAATTCCAGTTTTATGTGGACATAATTTAGTCTTGCCTGTTCTGCATGACCAGTCAGTGCCTCATATTCTGAATATGTGCCAATAATACTTTCACAGATGCAATGCTTGGCTTTGTTCATGTCCAGGAGGGTTGAGTCTTCTTATTCTGAGTAAGCAGGGAAACGCTATATTTCTCTATATTAATTTGTTTGCCTTTTCAAGGAAGTAGACAAGGTCTGTGACACAAGTGCGTTAGTATTAAAAATGTAGTTTTTTGCAAGAAAACTTGGTATTTTCCCTAATCACATAATTGCATTGATGAGATTTGGCCATTTCCATTTTGGAAGGGTTGGAATTAAAAATTTCTAGATAAGGCTGTCAATTCTAAGACTAGCAAATTAAGAGGACCACCTGTGCTCCATTATGGGAGAAAGTGTATTGTTTTTGTCACCGAGAATTTTTTTAAACCCTTAATAACTTCTCACGTGTCATTGTTTTGTATCCTTTTCATGTTTTGTTTGGAATAAGGCAAGTATTATCCTCCCACAAGTCTCCATCTCTTACCAATCTCTTAATCTCGGGGATGGAAATTTGGAAATGTCTGCATAGTGATTTGTGATCTAGTGGTGGAGAGCTCTACTGAAGAGCTGGACTGCATTATTAGGAAAAAGATGTTGCTCTTCAAAGCTGCTTTAAAAAATACAACTAAAATGTCCTGTGGCAGTGACAACTAAAATTTAGTTTAATGTAGTTAGTCACACAAGCAGGTGGCTTTCACATTGCGGCATTTTTCTTTTTTCTCCTTTATTTTTTTTTTTTTTTTTCCCCCACTTGAACATTTGTGTGAGGATCCGATTCATCTGACTCCTGCAGCTTCTGGCAGGTCCTGAGTTCTCCTGTCAGGAACCTCAGCCGTGGTTCCTGCCAGGAGTTCTCCCGTAGGCAGTGACCTCATTAATCGCATTTCCTGGCTCTCTTGATGCAGTGATGCTTAGCTATTTCTACCCGAGAGTCATTCTAAATACATTAAGAGAAGTTGTTTTGTGCAAGTAGTTGGCCAGACTCTTGATGCTTGCTTTTTCCCCCCCCCTCATCTCTTTTTCTTTTTTTTTTTTTTTTTAATCCTCCTTTTTTAATGCGAGAGCTTTTTATTTGTTTGGGGATTTTTTTTTTAATTATTTTTTGTAGGAGGTTTGGCTTTTGTTGGTGTGTACTGCAGCATTCACCTTTTAAAATTTGTTTGGGGTCTAATCCTTGGCCATATGCATGGAGCATCAAGAGACACAGAAATAAGAGGTTTGTGCCATTTCTGCGTACTGTTGAGTGTCAGTGGGGCTGGAGGCACCTGCTCCACGCTCAGGTCCTATGAGAGCAGACACCTTATAAACTTATCCCTTATAGTGGTTACTGAAGCAGTCAGGTGGGGAGCTGGGATTAACGTGGTCTGTAATTTGCCTGAAATCCTCTTGAGACTTCCGCGAAGAATGGTTATAAAGCAGCCGCTCATTCTCTTTCTTTCCCTGCCGCCTCCTCCCCTCAGCCCTGAACCCTCTGGTGTTTCACCCTGATGTGTGGGATGGTGGGGAGCAAACCGTGGTCAGTCTTGTAGCATCATCATTATGAACACAGGGCTTTTGAAGTCAGTTTTCACTTTTGTTTTTCTGCTGGCGTGTGTTAAATATAACAGTTCATACTGTATAAGTATACGTATGTCTTTTACAGCACCTCAGCAGTGAATTGTTTGGTGTGGCTCTGGGGAACTGGATAATCTCAATATTCATATTGGAGGTTTTGCTCTGTGAGCCAAATGAAGTGTTAAATCCCAGGTTTCCTGCTAAAGGCAATCTGCCATGGGTAGACTGAAAGACTGGGTTTGGGTTTAAAATATGGGATGAGATAGTTTGAATTTTATGCACATACTACACAACTGTTTTAAATAATAAAAAGATAACTGTGAGTGCAACATATGAGTACAAACACTCATACATATCTAAGCATAACACTAAAAAAAAAATATATAGAAGAAGGTACTTTGCAAAATGATCAGGAAAATTTAGCAGTCCAGCTTAGTTCTACCAAGATACTTGGTAGTAAGAAAAGCAGTAATCATGAATTTCTTCACAATGAATAAAAGCTTTATCAATAAAAAGGCAAGCTGAACCTTATGAGGCTTTTCCGCAGGCTCTTATCCAAAAGTAGGTGGAGCAGTGGCGGGAGGAATGGGAAAAATGTCTTTTATATTAAACGAAAAATTATTGTATCTTTTATACATATGTTTTTTGATAGTATATCACTTGTCACACTCAAAAAATCTTTCCACCCATTTTCCATTTGTACTCATGTGCTGGCTACTAACATTTCTTTTTCTACTTACAGCAGAAATAATTTTAGTATTTAGAACATTAGTATGCTATCAGTTTAGTTCAACAGGATGTTTAGATTTATCCTGATGCCAACATTGTTGATTTTTAGACCAATACTTTAGTAAATATTGCCTTATTTTCACAAATCCTGCAATGGTTTATGATTTAGACGATTCAATCTGGTAACTCCTGCAACTCTTATGTCAGTTCTTGTGCATCCACAGTGCATTAGTTTAATAGTTTCTCTTTAAGATAATTAAAAAAAAATTCTCCTAAGAAGTGTTTTTTTTTCACAGAGTGGTTTGTATCCCAATTTCTACTGTTGCCAGCTATAAGTTTTCAAGGATTATGCAAAGAGAACTAATTACTAAGGAAGTAACTGGTGATGTATTTTTTTTTCTTACAGCCATTAAAGCTCCTGTAAGTTTTGGAATGACCACTTTTGTTTTTAATATCCCTTTGGCTAGAAAAATATCACTGCTGAAAGATAAAAGAAAAATAGTTTTTTTACTATGCTTGTATAAAGTAGGTCTGCTTTTGCTTTATATTTATTGGAAATCTTCCTGAATGTTAGCTAGTCCTTACAGTTTGTAACAGGTTCTTTTAAGTTGGGAAAGACTTTGATGGTTGAGCATGCCAGTGAGTTGAACATGCAGAACTACTATGTGTGGTATTTTGTAACAACTGTGAAAACAATTAGGAAAGAGATCTCCACATCAGTTTGTTCTGTAAAAGACTAAACTGAGTACCAAGCAGTGACTTTCCCCAGGCTGAGCTCTGTATGCAAAGCTGATAAGCAGCAGTATGGGCTTGAACCCCACAGAATTCCCATCACAAAACAAAAAAGGGAGGTATCTTACAAAGAAGAAAAGAGAAGGAACAGTGCATAGAAAGGAAGCGGAAAAATCATATAAAATAAACTTTGCAAGGGAAAGGGTATTCATTTTCCTCTAATTTTAATGAAGAGAATGCAACAGTGAGATGTTTGCAAGGTGAGGCAGTTAATGTGTGTCATTGTGTGAACTTGGTTGTTGACCAGGACAGAAGATGCCCAGAGTTAGAGGAAGAAGGCAAATACCTGAGGCTTGTGTGTGGTGGGTCCAGTCCGGACGATCTTCTTGGTCTCAGTGCCTAGAGTGTACTGTGTGATGCAGTCGCCGGTGGATGGTTGAGACAGGATGCTCTTTGGCACACTACAGTTGTGGCCTGACTTTTTTAGGGTATACAGACACGTTTTATTAAAAATTATTTAAATCTCAATTGTGAAGTTTTGATCTGTTGAATTTATTTTTGTGAGATACGGTGTTAACAAGCCGTCTGGTGTTCGAGATGTATTTAGCAAGTATGAATAAATAAAATCATTAACATGAAACATACTTTTTTTAAACCCATTAGCTTGATCTGATTTTAATTTCATTTAGTTTGCCTTGAATCTGGGTTTCTTTTTATAGTAATAAGCTGATTGCTTTCATTCATTTTGGAAGTGTAAGTTGTTTTTGTGTTACAATACTTGAGAAGGAATGTGAAACATGCATAACTAAGAAAAACTTGAAATAATGTGAAAAAAATGAGAAGAACAGTTGAATTTTGGGGGAAAAATTACTGCTTAAGTAACTTCCAGCAGCAGTGTATATGAAATAGTTAACTCTTCTAACCACAGTAGTTTGGATTGATACAACTGTAAAGCAGAGAAGTTAATCGAAGTTAATCTTAAATTTTTACAGTAAAGTATAGTTTTCTTTCATTCTGAAGATCTTCCAAGTGGTTTAGGGCTACGTAGATAATTACATCCCTTTTACCCATATGCCAGTTTAGTCTATAAGGTGGTGTTTGAAAGCTGGGGATTAAGAAAAAATATTGTTTTCAGTGTTACTTGTTCATAAATTATGATAGCCTTATCAACATCAATAACACGTATAATAGTTTTAATGCTGATTTCATTATAAGATGCTACTGAACTTCTTATCAGGTCTTTTATGCTTTATTATTCTGTCTTTGAATTAAAATGCTGTTCTTGGTCATTAAGACATATAGTGAAGTTTTATTCTGATATCATTCTTCTGATAGCAGTTTTTAACATGTCAGGTACATATAGGGACTGCATTGTAATAGCACATAATGAAAGAGCATGATAATATTTTTAAAGCTTTCTAGGGCTTTTGGCCCTGTAAGGCTGCTTTGTGCTTCAGTGAGGATTTTGACTTTGATTTTTGTGGCTTAGTGACTTAACCTGGATGCAGATCATGAATTTTATCCTTGACCTTGAGCAGGGAAGTTAAAAAATCAGATGTGAACCCAATTAATGGCTATCAAAAATCCTGGACTGTGCTTGGCTTCAGTTATCTGTGGGGAAAAAAAAAAAAAAAAAAGATTAAGAGAAGCAGTTTATTTATTTATTTATTTTACATATTTTTGTTTTGTCATATGTGTTTAGGAAAGTAAACTGTTTGTGGCACATTGATGTGAAGATTAGCGGAACAGAACCACAATTTTTGTCTTGATTTAAGGAGCTAGTCCAATCCTATCTGCTGTATATACTAAAAATCATACTGCGATGATAATATTTTTCATAGTTAAGCATCTTTTAAATACACTGTAAATTAATCAAAGAAAAAATTAGAAAGTTCTGTAGCTATTTTTGGTCAACCAGAAGACGTAGCTGTAATTTGAAAGATGTCTTCTTTTAGTTTTCACATTTTGAGCATCCATCACAAAAAAAAAATCTTTGTGATTGCACATAAGTACATACTGATAAGCATGAAGGATTTTTTTTCCCCTTTAATCATTTTTATTTCAAAGGTTTAAAAAAATTATTTACAAAGTAAGAATAAATGTGCTAAATTTATCTTAAAAAGCAAGACAAATTGTAAACATCTGAAAAATGATCCCTTTTGAGTGGAAATGAGCTTGAGATGTCTTGAGATATAGACAGCTGTCATTGGTTTTCCTTAAAATTCCTGGTGTTGTGGCACTAAAATTCATTCTGGAGAAAATACGGTCATGGGGGAACCTCTGTGCATGAGCAGAGGGCTCTATTTCTGCAACCTCTTAATTACTCCTGACCCCCTCCACCTCCTGGACTCAGCTTTTTGCAGTGGCCAGGTTGCTCGCCCCAGGCAAGAGGAGCCATTTACCCTACTCTTTGCAAATTCATCATCTTGTGCCCATCATCTGCTCTTCTCTGGCAGGCTTTCCCTCATTGCAGAGCCTCTGGGCAGCAGGGGTTCCTTGCTTATCCTGGTGTTCGGAGATGTCCCCTCACCTTTCTCATGGAGGTGGGACCAAAGGGTGGGTTGGCCCTGGGTGTCCAAGGAGCCATGGTAAAAACGGTCAGCTCTCCTGGGGGTAGAGGTTCACAAGTTGTGGTGAATCTGTTGAATTTCTGTCCAGCTGTAGAGCTGAGGAGAATTCATAAATTATGGTGGACGGATGTATGTGTATCAGCATTACTTTTTTCTCCCAGACACCAGAGAAGTTTGAAATTTCACTTTTTCCCTTTCTCTGAATGACTTTTTTCTGAGACGTAGCTTTGATGAACCTGTTTGGGGTGGGAATTTTGTACTTTGATGTATTCAAAATAGAAATGTGTTACTTGGAGTTGCGAAACAACAGCTAAAATGCTTTGTAGTGAGCTCTGCTTTTCCCCCCCTCAAGGTGTATTTCCCTATCAGTCCCAGGTGACCCACTTCCCATCTGGGTAAACTAATTTTCCAGTAAGCTATCCAGACCTGCAGCTCCTCTGAGTGTAGTCCATCTGTTGTACTGTGTAACTAGGAGAGATGATGAAGTTGTGTAATGGCAGCACAATTTCTCCAGAGACACCCACGCACAGAAGAAGACAGGGCTGGAAGGTATTGGGAGACAGGTGCTTTGCAATGTTCTGCTAAATTATTTTAAAATCAAATGCTTTAATTCTTTTTGTAGGCATTTCAGATCAATAGAGAGGAGATTAAATAATATGGTTTGATTTACCTGATAGATATTAGAGAGAGTTCATTTTCTGCCAGACAGCTTGGTCTGATGGAGAAGTCACTAACAGTCCTGCTATATCTCCTAAGGGAGAACTTGGATTTGACTCAGCTATCCCATAGGCACTTTGTGTAGAGAGCTTTAGTTTGTATTTTGCCTAATCTTCTGACCTTTCTTCACGGGCTGTGGCTTTTTTTTTTTTAACTATTTTTTTTTCAGTAAGAGAATACAAAATTTACTTACATATCTGTCCTATAAAAATACTATATAATAGCAAAGATGTTGAAACAACAGATTGTTGAAGATCCTTGTTCAAGAGGTCCAGATAATTTACTGAATTACATAATCCTTGATAGAATATTTTACAGGGATTACAGCATCCTACCAATAATGAACAGCTTCCCTAACATGTATTTAATTTCCAGTGAAGCAAACTAAAAAGTATTAATTACTACATTATAAAGCTATGTTTTCACAGTTTTCATCTATATGATTTTATTTTTAGATAAAGACTCCCTACTAGTTTGGCGTTATTCTGTTCTGCTTGAGATAATCATCAAATAATAGCTAGTTCAATACAATGATCAGTTCAGTTGCAGATTACTGTAATATTCAACAGTAAAAATAAATATCCCAAACCTGTACATACCCAAAGCAGTGTTTAATTCTACTACAAATTACGCTGAATGTTTTACAAATTTGCATGACTTGTTTGCAGTCTCGTGGTCAAACCAAGATAATGAGATCTAAACGCCAGGATTTAGGTTTAGGCACAAATAATGCAGTGTCTCTAAATGCTTTAGGCTGCCTTACTTTAACGTATGCAGCTCTTTTAAATTTTACAACTTCATTCCCTGATAAATGCGGTTTTAAAAGTATGAAAAGAGCTTATCATAAAAGAAAGACACTTAGTTTATTGTACTTGGTAAAGTCTTTTGGAGGTGATTACTCTCTCAGCAAAACACTGTGTTCAGCACTCTTGTGGCAGAGGCATCTGTCACTCAAACAGATGTCACCCCATAAACCTGAAAATATATATTTTTTTTTTCCCATTCTGTGTGCATAAGTGAAGTCTTCAGGTTGATATACTCGGTGACATTTGTTTAAGTGACAGATGTTCATGTCTAGTAGCCCTCAATAGGGATGTGACCTTGTTGTCTTAGTGGGAGTTTCATGTCAAGTGCTATAATTATATGTACACAGAGAATATATGCCTTTATGAAGGATTAAATTCACAAGGATTTTTTTACACTTCCAGTTGCTGTGTGTGTAATGGAGAGGCTTGGAAAAAGATAGCAAGGTTTCAGGGTTTGATTCTAACCTGACCTAAATAGAATCAGATTAACTCAATGAAGTCTGTAGATGTTAAAAAACCACCCAAAACTGTTGAGGATGAATGGTATAACAACAGGTCAAGACTCAAATTTTTGAGCTTGTTCCTTTCTCCTGGATGGTCTGGAGGATTCGTCTGCTGAGGAACGTCAGTAGCAGCGTGTATGGAGAGTGGAGAGGGCTTTTGGTCTGAGGAGCTCAAATCTCCAAACGTTTCTGTTTGGTCAGTCTAACTCATAGTGCCTGGTGCTGTCCTCACATTTAGTTAAACATCCTCAGACGTTTTAGTGTTGTTTACACATAGTTCAGTCTAGGAGAAACGATGGGAGATTTTTCGCCAAGCTGGATTTTGCTTGGATTAGCTTTAGGATGAGAACATTTACTTGGGGAAAAACAATGGTTCAGTCGTCACTGGTAGCCTTACTGGCTTCTGTGCATACATTCTGAATTTAGTATTTATTTGTCATGAAGATACTCTGAGTCTCCAAAATGTTCTCTTCGGATAGGTATTCTCTATCTAAGTCTTCCTTTTGGAGCATGATTGAGCTTCATTCAGTAGCCCTGACTGATTTATTTTCTGCCCCTCTAGCCCCTTCATTTTCTAGCTGTTTTTAAACCTACATCACTTGTAGTACCCAGAAAGTTCTGTGACTAAAAGCTCTACAATATACTTCCGTGTGGTCTCAAAACAGCCACCTCAGGCCTCTGATTTTATTACATGCTTGCTAATTTTTCATAGCGGAAGAAGCTAAACAGTCGTTTCCTTTTCACCTTCACTAAGTCATTTCATAATATGCAAAATCATAAAGAAAATCCCTGCAGATACTTGGGATTACTGTGATGGATTTTTAATTAAAAATACAGAGACAGTGTCTTGAACATCTTGATCTTTATATGTGAATTTCTTGTGGATTTTATTCTCAGAAGTCTTTCTAAAGTAGCACAAAAGACCAAACCCTTCGGTGTAAGTTATATTTGACAATGACATTTTGTTTGTTGTTTATTCTTAATGGTGAATTCTTAGTTTCAGCAAAGAGTTTTGCAAATGAATTGGAAGTATAATACTACAGTCCATATGCGTACAGCGTGTTCCGTATGTACAGCATGGATCTTTGGCTCTACATTTCAGTAATTATATTGAGTTAGAGAGAATCCTGCTTTTGGTGACATGGTGTGTGAATGACTGCAGCAAGAATTCAGTGGCTGCAGTAGGGATGCCTACGCATAAAAGCAAACAATTTTTAATTAAAAAAGAAGGGCAACAAACATTTCTGTAGGAATACGCTTGTATTTACTACATAAATGCATACAAAATATGGTAGTCATGATTGCCATAAGAAGATTACACTTCCACGGTGTAAAAAATCAAAGTCAATGTTTGAGCATCTGTGTTTGGGTCCTCAAATAACCAGTGGCCTTTTTTGATTTATTTATTTATTTGTGGGTTTTTGTCTATGTGGTTTGATTTGTTTTGTTTTACACTGTTGGTCTTAATTTTTTGGTACTTTAGTTTCTTGTCAGCAAGCTGGGATTAACAGAACACTTCTGAGAAATTATATGAGCATTAATGTATCTAGCACTAAGCACTATAGAAAAGTCATAACGCTGCTCAATTATCAGTTTACATTGTGTGCAATTCCAATTTAGTTTTACTTCCTTTTTTGCCACAGCTCCTTTGAAGTCTGGGTCACAAGTCTCAGTCTGTTTACACATGAAGATTTTGCCTGCATATGCAGTTTTTGTTGACTTAAGTCAGTTTTCGTAAGTAAAATTTCATCCATTTTTTGATAAATGTTTTAGAGGCCCCAGCATACTTTGTGGTGTTTTATTAATCATGTGGAAGTTGACTGCAGAGTCCAGCTTGTCTCTCGTCTATGCATTTCATCACACTGGTTCTTCTACTATTTAGCTTAAAAAAAAAATTTAGTATATGAAGTTCTCATAAATTTTTATTTCAGTACATGCGTGTTTGTACATTATATTAAGCAGCTTTCTCAACAGGAAACAACCCCCCCAAATCCATTTTTGGTAACAAGACTGTATCTCAGAATTGCTCATTTCCTTGAGAATTCAGAGTTTCTTTTGGTAGTCTTAAGAAATTTGCCCTACTCTGCAAGACTAAACAGTTAAAAACGATTATACAAAATAACGATAAAGCCAAATACTTGAAAATGTATTAAGAGTGCTTATGAAGTTTTGCCATGTAGGTTTCCTTACAGTTTTCTAAAATCTAATTTTAAATTATTGAATTTATTTTATGAAAACCTAAATTAATCAAACTAGTCTGAAAATCAAGTTGCTGACACAGCAGATTTTGAAGATGTAGAGTTGGTTCAATTTTTCTTAAGGTCTATTTTCCGTACAGTGAAAACATGACAAAAATGAAGCATCTTGCATAAAATAAACTCAGTGCTACTTTTACAGACCTTTTACTCTGAATTTATTTTGAAAGATGCTCATCCTTTTAGTTAGGAGTCTGCATTTGGCAAACACAATATCTTAGTGAATTTTAATTCATCACAGAGAAATTACTCAAGTTAATGATATGAAAGTTTTTTTAGTAGCAGAGACCATGGCAAATTCTGCATATTCTCACATGTTTTAACTGTGGGGACTTGATTCTGTGTAGTGGTCTGGGTATGAGTTTGAACCCAAACTATTTTAATGGTAGAGGTTCTTTTATCTTTTAGCCTGGTATATTCACATTGCACGAGCCATCAGCCAGATGCTAGTTTTTTGACTATTGTAAACATACCTTGGTCTTTCCTGTGAGCAGAGTAACTATTATGATGCCCAAAAATCTGTTTATAGTGAGAGGGAGAAAGTCAGTCCCTGTCCTTCTGCACAACTTCACAGAAGAAACACCCCAAACCCTAACTGAGGAGTTCTTATCCCTGAAAAGTATTTTGCAAAATCTTACTACTTGTGTTTCTCTACTCTTCCAGACAGAATGATCTCCTTATTTTCCATCTGTTGTTTCTTTTCATTTTTATGATAGAGGTACGATGTATTCATTTCCAGACCATTTTTAACACAGATTTCCTATCTGCACATCACTATTCCCTGTTTCACCATGATAGCGCTATTGCTGACATCCCCTGTTATGTTAAAAACATCTCTTTAGAAACTGAGGGAAGACCAGTGTTATAAGGCATCAGAAAGTCTTCGTATAAATATCACATTCTGACTTGACCCAGTTCTGTATTTCATTATCCTTGTTGTATTTCTGTATTTCCTCTGGATTTCACACTTTTAAGTATGGAGATCTTTCGAGATACTAATTATGTCAGGTATTTGCAAGGTGGTTTTCATGGCAGGTGACTGTGCAGAACCCAGAGAATTTGCAAAGCCTGTCAACAGCTGTAAATGTTAAATACTGAGATGTAATTGCTGATAGGAATGTTAGTAAGATGGCTCACAGGAAGAAAATATGCATACAGCATAGCTTTTTAGAGGTTTGATTCTGGTAAGTTTTTGTAATGACATACATGCTTGAGATATCTGGATATTTTAGTTTCTTGTATTTCACATCTGGAATTCTAGTTTAGCGATGGGCTTTTTTATATGTAGGTATAAGTAGAAAGTACAGTGTACAGGATCCATTATAAAGGTAATGTCTAAGTTTCTCCTGAATATGTTTTATCTGTTCAAGGACACAAAAATAGGCAAGTGAAGTTTCTGTTGCTGTAATCTACCTCATTTGCTGAGTTCCCTCTTTGCTGCTTCACTAAAACGTGTGGACCTCACTTGCATTACAGCTGCAAAAGCAAAGTCACTGGTTTATGTGTCAACCCCTGTTCAGAGCTGCGGCATGGGAAAGGGAAGGACTTTATTGCTGGCATTTAAGTCAGAAACCTTCAAAATAATTGTCCTCGTGGATTTATTTTCTGAAAATGGACCTCTTTTCTATCAAATATTTGTATTTGGATTATTTTCAAATGTTACTTAGAGTCTTTGGGGAAGATGCCATTTGTTCACTCTTGTCACTTACAGTTTCTTCCCATTTTCTCAGCATGGTGTGACTTCTCTAATTTGAGTCCCCTCCCCCAGCTATGACCAGCTGTGACAAATTATTTTTCAGCATCCGTACCTGGCTTTTGGCAGACCTTTTCTACAGTCAGTGTACCCGAGGGGATTGCTGCTACATCTGTCATGGGGTTGTGCTGCTCATGGCATACACGAGTACTTACCTCTCAGGGCATTTTTATTTTTTCCTTTTGAATACCAATACAGGTCTTCGTTACAATTTTCTTAAGATGTGTTTGAGTCTTTAACAGCATCACAAGCTATGCCAAGGTGACTGTTTTACCATTCAACCCAACAAAACAGACTGCAGTCATTTCCCAAGTTACTGGTTCAGGTTGCTGCTAGTACGATGGCTCTGGTGGTTACTGTGCTGCAGCAATGCTGTTTGTGTCGAGCAATTACAAATATGGCAATATAATGTAATATAATATGGAAATTCAGGCTACAAAGAATGTACTCCTAATCCGACCCTGTATGTAGCATGCTGCCTTTGGGACAGAGAACGATGCATGGTCCCAAAAGGGGATATACAGTGTACATCCCACCTTTCCTACACGTCTCGTCCTTCTGCTCCTTGTGTTCATTAGTTGGGAGGGAGCTCCTCAAGCTTGTCCCCGAAAGAAGTCTTTCCTTTTTTTCCTGTGAGTGAATATCATCCCGTTTTCTGAATGCTTTTGAAACAGTTCAAGGTTTACAGCCTTTTCAAGGTAACCTACTAGTAGTGTCTAGCTAGCGCTGGATATTGTGGATTAGATGTTACATTTAAAAACCATCCTCTAGTGTTTTGCCAAATGGCCTCAGGGCCTAGCGCGTCTCTGCCATGTGGATGGGTGCCAGCAAATCTCTTAACAGGGTGTTGAAGACTGCATATGGAAAGGGACTCGGAGCTTTAACAAGACAGCCCTGACTGACTGCATACAGTGAAAACCTCTTTACCGTCATCCCCTGCACACAGGCTCAAATTATCCTGCTTTGCTGCTAAATCCCGTTCTGTTAAAAACCTCAGTGCAGGAATGGTGAAAGTAGATTAGGATAATTATTAATCACGAGTCCTCTGTCCACCTCGCTTCCTCATCTGGAAGAAATTATCCCCTGCTTAAGTTCAAGTGTGTTAACTGCTCTGCAACATAACAAGCCCTTAATCTTCAGGCTTCTGAAAGTGTCCTCTCGTGTCTTCATATTTTCATCATCTTTGGGCTGATTTGCCTGCTCGCACTGCTTTAAAAAAATAATTTAAACACTTAAATCTTTCATGATAAAGCTCCAGAAAAAGATCATTATAGGCCTTTTGTAGGTGACTTGTGAAATAAATATTTACTGAGTTTTTTGATCCATTTTAAACATACTGCAAGTGCTACTTTGCAATGTAGTGTTTGGGTATGGAAATATTGCCGTCCTTTCCACAGATGATTTTATTAATATACCAACATTTAATCTCTAAAATACTTTTTCTGACCTGTTCAACTCTTATTTGTTTTGCAGCCTGTGTATTTGAACAAAACCATAGATTTTTATATTATTTAATATTTACATAGGTAGTCTTCTAAAAGTCAAGTTTCCTACTGCAGGGTATTATACGACATAGCACTTAGGATACTGGGAAAGAAATTATTATGCTTCCTTAATCATTGGGATGTATTTTTAATCTGCTAGATTAGGAGAACAGATTGTGACTGCAGACTGTCTGTAGCCATCAGGCCAAACCATCTAATGCAGCCAGAATGCGCAGAGGATGGGTCTGGTGTGAAATTCTGTAGTGTAAAATTGTGTATTACTAGTGCCTTCCTCCAAGTGCTGCACTGTGTGTTGCCAGTATGTCTTCTTGGGACATGATCAGAAATTCAGCTTGTTCATTTTGTTAATTTGCCATTTGGTGCTGAAGCTGGAATTTAATGCCAATTTACTTCAGCGATGTGGTATAAAATTATCTCAGTGTACTTTCTGCTTGTTTTGCCAAATGAGTTAATGTTCTTGCAGTTCAAAAATAAATGCATCATACTGAATTGTGCCTTTATTTTTTTTTCAGCAGTACATACATAAATTACATTTAAAGTTAATATTTCTGTAAACAGACATAATTCAGGAAATTTATGGTCAATTAAATGTTTCAAGCCTATTGTTTTTTAATAGGTTGTACCAAATTTCTCTGATGCACTGATTTAAAGGTCTGTAGTAACATTTATGCCAGGGAGGAGCTCAGCTCCATCAGACTACAGAGGAGTGTCCAGGCATTGCTGTAAACACTGGGAAGTGCTTTGCTGCTGCCTGCCAGGGCGTGAGGGGCACTTTAGGGCAAAGCATCGCCTTCATCCATGGGTCTGAGGATATTGGAACCTTTCTTACTCAACATTTTAACGACTCACTAGTTAAATAACAAAATAGATCATTTGTGATGGGGAGGGATTAAAGGAGTTAATGGGTATATTTGCTTTCAGAGGCTCGTGTGCCTTCCATCGAAATAAATTAGTCTCTCAGGCTTCTGAGGAGAGCATTAGACCTAACATCTTCTTAATATATTCTAAAGCTGTATGTCTGAGAGAAGTGAATTAAAGGATTTTAAATTTCTAATTACTTCAGATGTAATTAATTTCCTCCTTTTTTAAAATAAAGTTGGACGGGAAAATGTGGTTTAGAAAGGCAGAGAGAGTGTGAAGAGGAATAACCGTTATCCTGCAAGAACTGCTGCAAAGCACTGAATGAATGATTCCATTTTGTGCGTGGCAATCGGTCGTAGCAGGACTTGACAGATACCCAGGCAGCGCTTCATTTTGTTGGAGCAACATCTTGCCTTTTGCTGCGGTGAGCCTTGTGGCGTCCCGAGGACCAGCCCCATGTGTTGGACCGCTCTGCAGCCTAGCCGCGGGTGCCTGGAGAGCTTCATCCCAGGTGGGAGCTGACCGCTGCCTCGGCAAGGATCTGCTCAGCCCCGCTGCGTCTGCAGGGAGGTGAAACTGCAGCAGAAATAACTCATGACAGTGCAACTAACCTCAGAAAGAATTATTTTGAGTCGCCCTCTCGGTAGGTTTATAGCTTGTGACATCTGACTGGGGTTTTGTGGCAGCCCTCGAGATTTATCAGCACTACCTGATCTCTCCTTTATATCTTGCAGTAAATTTAGAGAATTCACAGCTTCTGACTTCTGCCTGCATTGCTGGCACCAAATATCAATTTTACTGAATTTCCCAAAGATGTGTTTAACTACTCACAGATCGGTGATGAATCCACTGAACAATCACCTCTGCGTTGACCAATTAAGAGCACACTAAAACTAATGAATATAAATTTTGTAAGAAGAGATGCTGTGTTGCCTTTAGATATTCCCAAAGCACTGTAAATATTATCTCTGCATTGCACAGCAGCTCGGTGCTGAGTAAGGGGTAGAAACTGTTAGATGCTGCACTCTGCTGCCGCAGTAGTAATTGAAGATCCGTCTGCTAGGAAGTCTTCCATATCTCAGTGCTTTGTTTTTGGAAAGAGGAAGGTGAAAGAAACTTGGTTATGGTCAAAAGGCACTCCACTGACAGATTTTGAAGCAATAAATTGACATGAAACCCAAGTCTACTTATAAAGTTTTTAGCCTTGATACATTAGAAGAATGTGCTCAAATTAAGCCTCAAATTGGGCTGTAAAGGCTAATTTCTTACTCTCCCATTTTTGTGGCAAGAGAATTAACTCTACTAGAGAATTAGCCCAAAAGTAGAGATTGACAGAATCAGATTTGCAGCACAGCCCTTCCTATCATCCAGAAGTACAAAAGCCTCTTTCTTCCCACAGCTCTGGGTGTGACGGAAAATCTGTGCCACCTTGCCTGATCACAGAGGAGATTCTCTTACAAACCTGGGTCCTTTTCATCAGGTCCCTCTTACACAGCCCCATCTGTTGGGTGAGATCACTGCTTTCAAGTAGAAGACAAATAAACCTGAAATATTGACAGTACCTTCCAGGCTAGACGTACCTGAGGTAACCTCAGCCCTCTCTGTGTGTTGGGCTCAGATGTCTTGTTTAAGCCTGGGAGCCTTCTGCTGGAGGATGTTAGTGGAGAAACGCTTCATCCCACCCCCTGCGCAGGCACAGCAGCGAGGCAGTCATTCTTCAATAAGTGCTTTAGCAGTATGTTGCTTTGTTGTGGGAATAAAGAGTTAAGATGTTAATTGAATTCTTCCTCACCATTTTTGTTTTCCCTTTAGTGTTCTTTTTCAAACAAAAATCTTTTCCTTTGATCTTACCATCTATACGTATGTACTCTAAAAGGGATCTTCAGAGAATTAGCTGCTGATACCAATGAGCATATAATAAAAATACATGAAATGTGGTTTTATTTTTTTTCTTCCGTTGGTTGTGGGTTTTTTTGTTGTTTTTGTTAGTTTGTTTTTGTTGTGGCTTCCAATTTCTTTAAACACCAGGGGGAATTCCTTGTAAAGTTTCAGTTGCAATCCTAAACTATAAAGTGACTGGAGTTACCCAATGAAAGAAATATAGTAGTTATTTTGATATGGGCAAAATAACTTATTTCCCCTTAGCTTTGTTTGCAAAAGTAGTTCTACACAGCTCTCAAAACCATTTCTGCTGAAGTTTTCCATACAATTTCTTCTGTCCTAAGCCATAGCAGGAAAAGGTGTGTGTGTCTGGGGGGCAATCCTAGGAGTGAGGCTTTGCAAAGTTGTGAGTGATGCAAGAATCGTGGAAAGTGTTGGGGGAACTAAAGGGCAGTTTGCAACCGGCTTTTCCTATTATCTATTCTGCTGGTTTTCAGTTGGCTAACTGGCTTGCTTACCTGGCATTCAGCTAGATTCACATATACAGGCCTGAATATTAAGAGGAACAGGATATTTCTTGCTCAAGACTCATTCTTTGGGAAATATTTTTTCTGAAAGAAAGTGTTCTGCTATATGGAAATGAAAATTTATAACTGGAGTTCTATACTGTAATTTTATTTTCCTCCCCAGTTCTGTTCAGTTCTTATTTCTTGCTAAAGACTTTTCTGCTTTCAAATTACCTTGTTCTTATTCGTGTTTATGCTGCTGTCCACATCTACTGGAAACAAGTTATTTGGAAACTACAAGCCACTGGAATAAAGCAAGGTTAATCTCCATTGTTTTTCTACAGCTCAGCATAAGTGACAGTGTTTATAACTTGCTTCCAGAAAAACAGAGCTAAAGCTTTAAAGGAGTGAGGATGAAAGTATAAAATACAAACTAATAAATGTTGCATAAGGTTTTTGTTTTGCTTGTTTGTTTTTGTTTTGTTTTTTTTTCTCTTTGCAATGCTACATCTGCAGTCTCAGCTTGCTACAGCAAAATGACAAAAAAAAAGAAAATGTCCATTTAACAACATTCCTGCCACCACAAATCTATATTTGAAAGCATTTTCTTATGCAGTATGAAGTGGTAAAATAATTGTCAGAGCTGTTTAAGTCAGTATGTCCTCAGCTGGGATGAATAATGATTCCTCCTCAGAGGAATTGTGCTGGCAGACTTCAAACCTGGCCAGAAGATCCTGGTACTTCTGCTCATCTAAAGTAGTAACTTATTTTGGGATAAGGAATCACTTTGTCTGCATAAAGGAACTGGAATTTGCTTGGAGTATCTTGGCACTGGAGTGCTGTGCTCTGCAAAGCATCGATTTTACAGTGTGGCTGGGAGGTATGGAATTAATTCGCCTCTTAGAGGGGAATGGAGGCATGAAAATTAAATCCCGGGGAAAAGGTGGTCAACATCACGAACAGCATTGCAGACAGTAATTTTCTGGTGCCTTCTCATCTGCTCGCCTGTCGCCTGAGGTGGTCCTGGAGCCTCTGATTTCATAAAACAAGCACAGTGGATTTCTTCAGAGCGGGATCCCGATGAGCCAGAGGAGAGCCTGAGTGACTTCTCATGAAGCGCTGAGACCAGGGCGGGTTAGGTTCAGCTCCTCTCCAGGAGGAAGAGTAAAGATGATCCAAAGACTATAGTTTCTGGTAGGTAGATACAGCTTAACAAAAAAACCCCACTGGATAGTTATTTTCTTAAATACTTGGTGTATGATGGACTAATTAAGATGACCGAGAAGAATTAGGAACGTCATTTGTGTCAAAGAAGGTAAAATTGCTTCGTCCTTTGTGATTCACAAATAGAAATGAAATCAAATAAAGTTGCTGCAACCCCAGTTTAAGACTGTAGTGTGATATGCCATGGTATTTGACTGGTTGGAGGCCTGGGCACTGTGATCGTGTAAGTGAAATTAAGGTGAAATGTGTGACATGGCTTCAAGGAGGAGACTGCACAAAGACTGGGGAGACTACCACAGCAGGGTTCTTCTGTGAATCTAGAAAGGAGATAAATTCTGTAAGGGACGCAAATGCAAGAAAAACTCAGGAGCAGTGCAGAAGAAGCTGTAAGCACTCGAGTCTGTTATTTCTCAGGGAACTATTCCAAGTGATCCACTGCAGCCAAAGAGGAATTGCTAACTGTGCACTTTATTTTGCAAACCCGAAAGTGAGCCAATTGCTAAGTGCCTGAAATAACCAGAAGGGAAGGGGACTTCATGGAGGATAGCTATAGCTCCTCCAAGAGTCAGCATCCATCACATCCTGAAAGGAAGGTGTTGAGGTTTCACGCTGATGCCAAACTTTCAGGTAACTTCATCACGCTCAATGATGAGCCTGTATGAGTGAGGTGTAATGGGCTAGTTTGACATATGGGAAGCCAGAGGAGGTCCATTTTTATTATTATTTGTTAAAAATCGGGTGAATTCTGGAATCTAGTGTACTTCAAGTAAAGCCTCAGATGTCAGAATCTGACCATCAGAGGATTTTGTGTAGTCAGCCACTCCTTAATAAATTCAGTTTCTGAACAGTATGAAGTTCATATTATATTGTAGAAGGAGTTGGAGTATTGTTAATACCCACTGCAAAAAGTAGTTCTGTATTCTGAATATTTTTGGTAGTTTTAGTTCATTTTGGAAAGACACTGGCTATGGGTGAATATATGAGACTACTTAATTGCACTGGAAGTGGAAGGTTTACCACTAGTATCATTTTGTGTAATGTTGTATTATATTGGTAATATTATTAACATTCTGAGAGTTGCTCAAAGACCTATATGCAAAGTTTTTAGCCTCTTTAGAAAAAGGGCAATTATTTTCTTTGTGCTCAATGAAATAAGGACATCTGCAAATTATAGTTCTGGTATATAATTACATGTTTTGAGTAGCACATTGAATGCTAGTAGAAATATAAACTACGTGTAGTGATAAATATATCATCCAAGTCCTGCAAAATAAGCAGACTTTTTTTACTGCTATTTTAATTGCATGTAATTGAACTATTTCTTCTGTTTAAGTTTTCAGATCTCTTTATAGCTTCAAATGAAATTTGGGGGGCAAAAAAACCCCCCCGACATCGGTGTGATTGAGGAAGTGATTCAGACTATACTTACCACTTTATATCTGGTTCACTCAAGTGCAACAAATATTATAAAATTTGTTGATAATGTTTTAAAATTTAGACTTACCCAAATTCTGCACACAAAGTATTTATCTCCTATCCCATTTTAAAGGCTAAACACTTGATGATGTGATAGGCAACTTCCACTAGTAAGGCTACAGTAAGTCTTTCCTTATTGAGAGTTTCCTGTCTCTGAGGATGGAGGGATCTGGATAGGACTTCTTTTGAGCTCAGATGTCTGTGGCTGTGCTTTGAGACGGCATCCCATGGACTGAAAGTCTCTGTCTCTAATGAGCTCAGCTGCCACAAACACCAAAACTGACAGTGAAACACAATGTGTGTTTTGCTCTTGGGTGTCATGCAAAGATTTTTAAAAAATACAAATAGATATCTACAAATATATACATATGCTGGTTAATAACGAAGATATTATGTGAAATATGCAAAGAAACCATTAGTTAAGAGATAAAATTCATATGTGTTTTGTTTATTGTTATTCAATAGAATGTACTACAAGGATATATGGGAATAAAGAAGAATTTTTCTCTTTTCCATGTTAGGTCCTTGTACAGCAACGTTCAGTGTTAGTCTTTCTGCATGAAAATGCCAGACATGATTTTTAGTTTTGGATGACAGCACTACTATTGCCCAGAAACAGTTATTACCATAATGCTTCTTGCTCATCTACATCCTTCAAAAACAAAATTACAAGTATTATTGCAGCACATGGTAGTTTTCAGGGTTATAGTGTTTTGTAAACTTGGGTGTTTTCCATTGCAATTTCTATTGTGGAACAGATTTCAATAGAAATTTAAAATAGATTATGATATTGATAGCTTGATATCACTCCATAACATTAAAATACCTGTGGAAAATTTGTAAGGGGAAATATAATTAATGATAAAATGGTTAAAACCTGAAGGTACTATTAAAGCTCTTTAGATTTTATTGAACTGGACACATTTCAAAGTGCTCTGTAATACTGTCTGCATATACATAGCTCACCTAGGAAAGTTATATGATGTTTTTTGCCAGCATAACTGTGAGAATATAGAGGGGGGGTATGCATTTGTGTGTAAGGACTTGGCAGTATTAAAAAGCAAGCCTATTTTTGAAATCAGCTATTTTGAACTCAAAACACAAGGTTTTTGGAATTTAGCTTCCCTGGAATTATTTATAATATTGGAACTGTTAGAGTGCTTTAAAAGTAAGTGATTAAGTCAGAACAAAAATGAATGTGATATTGCCTTGTCTGCACATCTGCATTTCTAAAGATTAGACCGAATTTCGCAACAGACTAAAGATTATTTCATTCTTTGACAATTCCTTCTCTTCATCTACGTTGCACTTCTGGAGCTGGTATCCATGCCAATTCGCTTGGATGATTTAGGAGCTTGGCTTGAAAATATCTCTAAGAGTTCTTATTCTAACATATTTAACTTTACTTTGCAAATTCATTTATAGAGGTGAACTGTTGTAAGCAGTGTATTCAAAATTATTTTTTCCCCTTAACACAAATAGAATGTCCATTTTCAGTGCAGTGTAGAATTGCTATGGATTTGGTTCAATTTCTGTAACAAATCTGAAATCCAAATGCTTCTGGATACACCTGAATAATTTTACAGCTTAGAATACAACACAAATGGGGTTTAGGTGAGCTGTAATGGCTAAAAATGGTGCTTTAAACTTTAAGTAATCTTTTAGTTGTTGGAGGATCAGTTGATACAGTTTGATAAACGTCAAATTTACTAATAACAATATTTAAAATTCTGAGCATCTTCATAGTCATGTCTACTAAATCTTACCTGAGAGGAGGAAAAATATGAAAAGGACAAATACCTCCTAATTGTATTTGAATTTTAGATGCCTTTGTAACTAAGAGCTATCAGTGTGAGCCAAATCCAAGGGTTGTGATTTAATAAGCCATTATTTCCCCAAGACCATCTTCTCTTAAAAAGCAATTTATTTGTATTTTGCTTGAAAGTCTTATGAGTTTCTCTGCCATTCTAGAACATTTCTGAGACAGTCCTTTAACCCAGCTCAACAATATTTTGGCATGACCAATAAGTCTGTGTTGCTGTGAAGTTACATTTATTCTCTATTTGAGTTTTCATTAGGTACAGGAAGTTGTTTCTCTCTTGCCATTATTATTCTCTCAGCCATGGGTTTATTCTTTCATTTCCCCTTTCTTCAATTCCAAGCTCGCTTAGGAGCTGCTCTTAAGATTTAGCAGCCTGAGGGAACTAAATAAATAAATAAATAAATAAATAAATGCTTTGACTGAGCTTCTTAGCATCGTTACTTCATATATAACCTACTTTAAAGAAAATCTGTGATTTCTACATTGATTATTAAAGTTGGTAATTTTAACATGTTAAATATTTTAAAATTAGAGTTATTTTAAAGATTTGGCAGAGTTGTATTGCAGTCTAAACTTGATCAACAAACTTAACACTGGATTTCTTAAACACAATAGAAGGAAGATAATTTCAAGAATGCGGTAGGTCATAGTACTTTGGCTTTTGTAATCCTTTGAAATTGTTTTGGTGCACTTGTAATTTGCTCAAGGTAGGTTGCATGCCTTAGGGTATTTTTAGATATTGTGAAATAAATTTTCTTGAGGAACGTGCAGTTGCAAGCCCAATAACCTCTTTCAGTTTTAATTCTTCCTACAGATCTACGAAGACAGTGATTTGTCTTCTAACCACAGGTTTCAATACTCTTATCATTTTTTTCTCTTGTGTTTTACTGTATAAATATTTTTGTCTTCTCTGTTTCCATAATCTGTCACCTAAAGCTCCAGAGGTGAAGCTGTTAGTTTTACTCAGTTAACATCCATGCATCATGGACTGTATATCCAAACTGAATTTTCCCCTGATGGACTGGATTTTGATTTCAATTACGTGACTGTTAGTTAAAAATAGATTAATTCATTTTGGAGTTTACAGCTATGGCACTGAGTTTAAGAAAAATAGATGATTCTTTTAGAAGCTGACCAGCCCTGGAAGTGAATCACAGGGCGGTTGAGGTGGGCAGGGACCTCGTGCGACCTTCCCTCGACCTGCTGGCAGTGCTCTGCCCAAGGCAGCCCAAGATGCTGCTGGTCACCTTTGCCATGAGGGCATGTCGCTGGCTGCTGGGCACCTCGGTGACGCCAGGACCCCAAGGTCTTCTCTTGTGGCAAGTGATAAGGATTTTCCCACTGACTTTATTAAGACCATTTGTCAGAGCATACCTAGTGTTCTGTTCACTGTGGTCCACAGAAAGCAAGAACAGCCCAAGGTACTGAAAGAGAGGAGAAGAAAGGTAAAGTCAAGTTCTAGGAAATAGGAAGGCTTTTATCAAAGCGCGTCATATTGAATGGCTGCGAAGTAACACAGCTTGCAGAGATCTTGGTGTTCTCTGGAGCCAGCTGACATAAATATATGAGGATTGCTTGCACAGTTTATGCAAAAATGCTTTAGGAATTGTACAACTTGTGAAGCTAAGAGAACAAAGATGCAAATAGGATTGGAGAGGATTGTGGGAATGATTCTTGTTGGGGTTAGAAGATCTGATAAGCTAATAAGTAAGCTAAATGCATACTGTATGTTACCTAGCATGGCTTGATAACATTTTCTTTCTTTACTAAATTATTCAAATGGAATTGCTTGTACAGGTTAGCACATTTCATAAACCTGTCCAGTTGTTGGAAATAAGTTGGTTTTTGTTAGTTTATTGAACTGTAAAATACGTAAGATTTAGTTTGCTGCATTTTGAGGTATGATTTGTTAGTTAAGCTTTACATTTATTTTTTTAAGTACTGCGCTGTAAAAGAAATCTCACTTTAGTGAATAAATACTTCATTGATTTCTAATTCATGCATATTTTCTTGGCTTCTGAGAACAAAGCTCTTTTCTTCATTGGATTTTCATTGATTCTTTTATTTTTTTTATAGTTATTTTTTTACAGTACATTGCATAGTACAAAGCACATGCAACTGTAAAAGTAACCTTGTCTTCCCTGGAAATTCTTCTTTATATAAATCCAAAGTAAATTTTCAGTCATAAATACAATTTAACTAGCACCCTACCTGAAAAATAATGAAAACTTTATGAAAAGTTACAGGGAAAATGTCAAAATGCTTTTCTTGATAATTTAAAAAATAAATTTGATGTGCTGTTGTGTTTTGAGAGCATCCATGTCAGTTACAGCATCTCCAGGTACTTTCAGGAAGGGCTTTTGGCCCAGGTTTGCTGCATTTCTGTGCCAGTAAGTCTGCACCAGGGCTGCCAGGCAGAGTGGCCAAGACCCTTCACTTTTGGGTTGTGGTGAGGCCACGCCAGTCCTACAGAGCTCCCCAAGTATCTTTCTTTTCCAAGTCCTGAGTTATGGTTCAGCCTGTTCCACGGTACCCCTGAATATCACTGTAGCTTTATATTGCAAGCACCTGCTGCCCTAGCAGCAACAAAATCCTCTATTTCTCCAAGTGCCTCTGCTCCTTAGGTTTTGTCTTACCTAGTAGGACTCTTGGAGGGGCATTGTCGTGGAGGAATGTTTTAGATTGCTTACAGAATCAGTGCCAAAGCTATTAGCAAAAGTGGTTTTAATATGAGTTCGTGAAAGTGTGACTTCACAAAGTTCAATGGCAAGGTTCATTCTATTACCACTTGGAAGAAACATAGAAAGGAAAATCAAACTAGAGTCAAGCTAGAATGGTTTACACAGAGACTGGAGGTGCAAATAGGTAAGGGAGACCCTCACATTGAGTCATGACGTTTAGAGTAGGCCCCCTGGCTTTCTAAACTCCCGATGGAGATTAGGTACAATGAGGTCCAAATCTTAGACTTGGACAACAGTTTGTGTCTAATGGAATTATTCATCATGCTACCAGTCAGTTACTGAGGATCTGATGTGGGTAAAGGGTTTCTCCGCCTTGGACAAGGAAGGATCTCTAAGTCTCGGGTAGGAATCAAACCTTGAGAGGTGTCTCTGCTCAAGGAGGGGGGTCACCTGGCATGCAGTTCAGCTGCAGTTCAGAGAGAGATCAAATTGTGCTCATCTAGTGATCTGTCATGAGTAAAAGGTCTCTCTGCCTCAAGGAGCAACCATGAGAGGTATCCCAGCTCAAGGGGAGACTGCTGCCATGCAGCCACACTGCCTAGCAGGGAGAGCTCAGAGAAGGCTCAAGCAGGCTGTCATATTTATGGGATAAAGTGGTTGGCTCATAGTCAGATTGTATACATTGGGAGAGGTATGCAAGAGACTCCTTGTCCCCACAACTTTCTTTGTTCCTTGACAATGACTCTTGGAAAAGCCACCTGCTGCTCATGTGTCGATCGCATGATTGCTGTTCCAACCTCACATGCACTGATGCTTCTTGGGTCACTTAGCTCCACTGAGGGTTTCCTAGAGTAGAAGCTGGGCTGCAGCTCAGGCCTTGCCCTCCTTTGGCGCCTGTACCAAAGCACTGCGAGTTGGGTTAAAGGGTCAAGTGCCTTCATCACTGGCATCTTGGGGCACATGGGACTCCGGAGCTTACCTGGTGCCGTAGGGTTACATCTTCATGGACTCTTTTCTTGAGATCAATACAAGTCTGAGCAGAAAGTTTAGGAATCTTTCTCTTCTGTAGCCCAAATTCTCCTTATTCACCGCTAGTTAGGGATTACGTATCTCTTTATGCATTCAGTTTAGCTCTGAGTTCAGGTGGATGCTTTATTCCTATTAACCTGTAATTTGTCTAAAATAATTCCTAATGCTATTCAAATGTGCAGTTTTATTTAGGACCGATTAAAACACTAATTAAAAGCTGATAGCTATGCTGAGAAAATGTGTGTTTGTCACTTGTCAACTCAACAGAATCATAAGTCCCTGTTTTTACCACTTAGTATTAATATTACTCTACAGACAATTTAGACATCTGTGCATTGTGAAGCCATTCAAAACTGCTCTACTAGACTGACTTATTAAAAACATGTTATCTAATTCAACAGCTCATTGCTCTAAGCAAAGCAGCTGGCGTAGCACAGAGCTAGGGAAAAAAAAACAATAAAAGATGAATTTATAGGGCAGAGTCAGTTGTTTTATTACAAGAGATCTTTGGCAGGAAGGAAAGTATAGTTTTTATTTTCTGTTAATTAGAATATTAATAATTTTGTTGCAGTTGCTTATCCACTGCTTTGGTGGGTAGATGTGGAAGATATCTTGACTGTAGGAATTGGAAAGCTTACAGGGGACTTGGAAAATAGATGTTGATTTGGGCTTTAACACAATTAGACTGTGCCTCCCCCAGCTGCTGCAGCTGTGTTGGAAGATGGAGAATGACTATGGCCCCGTTCTTAGGAACTGTTATGGCTCTGCTGGAATTTCCCAACCTGGTGTTTGTGTGATAATGGGGATTTGCCTGTGACGAGTTGCACGTAGCCAGTACATATGGATAGAAGGCATAATTCTTGCAGAATTAATTGGAGCGTAACACGAATGTGTCCAGTAAATTAGGAGATTGTGCAGGCGCTGAAGACTATGAAGCAGCATCTACATACTGGAAAAGATGGAATAGTTACTTAGATTATGCTGGCTGCTTTGAGGTTATTGGAGTCTGCACTAAGAATGAATCTGTGGGCATCTCCGCATCCTATAAGCAACAACACAAGTCACTCTGACATTTCGAGACCATAGTGCTTTAATCTGTCGGATGTCATGCAGGTTCTGTTAATGTACAGATTCAGACACTGAGCCGTGATATCTTCCAAAAGTACTTCCTGTGAACTAAGTAAAAATCTCTGTGGACTAAAAGACTGTGAATAAGTAGGACTCATCTTCTCTACAGAAAATAGTGGTGGCTGCAGTACAGTCTACAACTTCTATTTTAACTTTGTTTTGTAAACCCATGCACGTATTTGTGAACAGTTCAGAGATTTTAAGAGAAATCCATGCACATAATTCACAGAGACTTATGTATGATGCCAGCATAATAGTAGTAGGTTGTTAATCTTGAGCAACGACAGATTCGTATGTGCATTCACAATGGACATTTTTACTAAACTAAATCCATTTATCCACTGAGCCTTCCAGGAAGCATATCTGTGACCTGAGGACTGCATTCTGTATATGCTTCACGTTTGTGGTGTTTGTTTTTTCTTCCCAGAAATAACTAATTTATCCTACTTCTGCCATATTTGGCAGTATTTCTCTTGAAACTTGTATTGTTAGTAATACATTTCTGGTTTCTTTTTACCTAAATGTATTGAGTTAGAAGGCAAATGTTTGTTAAAGCTGATAATTGTCTAAATGTACCTTTAAATAGTCTTAGCAATGTGTATTTACACCTGTATACAGTACCTCTGGTTAATTAGAGAAACTGAAGTAAATTTACATTATAATCTTTGTAGAAAGGTAGCTGTGTATGTGTAGTCCCTCCTGGCTTCATGTTATGGGAAGGGACTAGACCAGCGGTATTGAATAGCTGCTGGTCTTTGTAATCCTTTACAATTTGCTCATGGGCTGTGTGAGTTGGATATGTGGAATTTGCTTTGATAGGAAGAAAAAACTGTTGTCATGAAAAATTTAAGTTAAAAATATTAACTAGATGTGAACGTTGTCCATAGAAATAACAATTAGCCTGGAATCCTGCCAGCATCTCTCTCCCAGAGTTTGACCCAGCCACTATTGACAGAAGAAACATACGTAAGCGAAAAATTTTTATTATGTTTTCTTAAAAGTCTAGCGATGCTTTGGTGGGCTGTCTCACAGTGCTTTTCTAGAAGGAGAAAGAAAATTATTACCCTCTGGAGCTGTTCAGCATCGTGGCTGTTGATAGGAAATAGGGGAGATGAAAATACCCTTCCTGTGCTGGAACCTGCAGAGACATCTGTGTTTGTACACATCCGTATCTCTTCAAATTGATTCTGTCTGCCTCTAAAAATACTATCACGTACCATATTTGTCTTGCAGAAATGAAATTTTCTTTAATGTCCAACATAATGAAAAATCGGATTAAATATCTTAGGATGGATTTGTCTTTCAAATGTTTTGCCATCATTTTCCATTATAATGACTAGTAATATCAGGCAGAGATACTACCTTCATCATTTGTCTCTCTCTTTCTCCTCCTTTCTGCTTCCATTTCTGTCACAGTATGATAAACATATCCATGCTCATTATTGGAGCTTTGAAGTGAGCAAGTGAGTATGAATTTTGAGTCAAGCTCTTCCAGAGTGAGGTGGATGAGCTTTCTGCACTAGGCTGTTGCCTTTGGCTGAGATTTTGGTTTGATTAACTTAGTCATAAAGGAAGAGGGCCAAATTGGCTTCCATGTTTCCTGGATGTCTGCTAGGAATAGTCATTATAGCATCATAATTATAGTGCAAAGGAACATATTTTGTACTTACAATAAGAACTGCATTAAAAGAATTGAGACTGTGCTCATCTTGCCCTGTTTATACCTGTGTTTCACTCATACTTTCTCAAAAAAAAAAAAATGACAAAGCTGGCTTAATAAGTGCTGCTGACTGCCTAGATTCATCCAATTTGAAGAAAAAACTGCCTGTATTATGAATAAAATTAACAAGGGCATAACTTTGCTTGGACAACTGTGGTTCAAAGTTGGCATCAGAAAGTGGCCCAGAGCTTCAAGACACTGCAGCATTAAAATTCCCTGTATAAATCCAGTCTGCTGGTTACTGCCCTCCTGCCTCTTGGGTAGCCATACAGAGCTCTGCTCCTGACTTTTTACCAGAGCTAGTTTGGCAATTTAAGGATGCAGTGCTGAGCCAATAATAAAGGTGCACTGCAGATTTCACTGAAAGCTAATTGCTGTGCTTCTGCTCCCAGTGGGGTTTTGTCTAAATATTTTGGAATATAAGCTACTGTTTCCTTCCAGGTTTACACCTTGGGCTATGCTGTTGTCTACAGACCTTAGCCCTTGGACATGTTAGTTTAAAAGCATCAAGTGAAAAACCTTAGGAGCTCAAAATCTAATGCTGATAATTCAGAAATCAGTAGGATGGTAAGGATGACTGTGCTACTGCAGCTGGAGGTTACTGATATTGATAAATTATAGACACTATATTTCCCTGACTTCATAGCTTTGCAAAACCTTCCTAATGGATTAGATTTGAAATCTGGACTGGAGGACTCCAGGATGTGGACAAATCTCCTAATTTTATATTTAACCCATTCTTTTGTTTGGGCTTATTAGAGGTTGGTGATGTTTAATTTAATTAAAGTGGTTACTTTAAACAAGTACTTTTCATTCTTGCATCCTAGCACATAAGGGAAACCGTAACGTTCTCCCCACCTTCCTTTCCCCCTTCCAGTACTCCTCCTGAAACTTTGAGGATTGCATCAGGCAAACTTAATGGCTATAATGGTTTGAATATCTGGTAGTACATATTGGGAAACCTGTCTATCTACAGATGCGTACTCATACACAGTGATGTTGATGTATAGTCTCTATAAATATGTGTGTGTTTAAACATAGAGTGACACAGCATGGACATTGAATATGTGTGTGTCTGCGTATATACACATATGCATTCCTGTTCATGAAATTAAACATAAAGTTATGATTCATTTTACAGAATGTCCTTCCAAATAATGAAGTTGCGTTGGGTGATTTATAATTTGCCAAAAGATATGGAAGCTGAGATACTAATTGCTACAAAAAGTTAATGAGTGATTAATGATCGTCATATGCAGACCTCTCTATCTTTGGACCCTTTGAAATTATTGCAGTAGGAAGGAAATGAACAGTATTTCTGGAAGCTTATATGTGTAAAAAGCATTCTATAAAGTTTCATTAAGTAGATTACTATGCTTTTAAAATATGATTTGTGCCTTTTTTTTTTTATTTCATCCCTTAACTTCAAGAAGCCTTTCTTCAGACTCAGCAGTTGGTAACATTTAATTTTGTGTCATTTTATGTCTTTAGAGATGTGTTGACATTTCTGCTTTTCAGAATAGCATTTTTACTTTCTGTCATCAGCCTGTGTGTTATAAAATGGCATATTAACCTTTCTAACACATTTAGGTGTTACATAGAAGATTTTTTTTTTTTTTTATGGAATAGTATGCGATCCATTAAATAACTAGTATATGTTATCTGAAAAAATTGAATACCAAAGCTCAATCAAGACAATGATGGGTGTATATATTAATAGTTTCAGGGTACAGCACATACTTATTTAAATAAACTTAGGATTTTCTTCAGGAAGAAAACAGTCATATCTCCAAACATTGACCTGAATAGACAGTTTCCACTGTTCTTGACTACTCACGGTTTTGTAAAAGTTTTGGTGTTGGGTTCGGAGAGCCAGCCAACACCTAAAGGATGGTGGTGGGAAGAGATGAAAAACGTTCATGTGCAAGACTTCTCACCAAACATCTAATCATGACAGATGGTTCTGATCTGTGAGTGGAGGATGTTCTATTTCAGCATCAGCAAGGTCATAGATTTAATTGAGAGCAAAATTTGTCCTGAAATGTCAGTAGTTGTGTGTTGAATCCAATAACCACAGAATATTCATTTGTCATGTTACTTCATGTACTTTTATAGCTATTTAAAAGTTAGTACCAGAAATTGTCAAAGTATGTTCCATCTTTGCATAATGCAAATATACTACATGGTATAAGTACAGATTTCAATATGAGGAATAGTTCCAGCTTTATGGGAGCATGTGCCAAACAGATGAAAGGTATCTGGAGTTGGTGTATCCACACAGAGTTTTAAACACTGAAATGTTTAAATGTTGAAATTCTAGGTCAGGTCCTAAAAGCAGTCCTGTTGCATCAGTATGGTGCTGCCTTTCAGCTGAAAATCCTCTAAGCAGAGGTTATGAGTTCAGGCACAGAGTCAATTGGAGCAGGCTCCTCTGCTCTGGGTTTTGGAGCAGGCTTGGGTGGCTGCAGGTCAGAGGGAAATTGCTGATGGGAATTCACAGGAGGCTTACCCTGTTATTGTCTTTCACTCTTTATATGTGGTCTTTTAAAGTTGCTGCATTTTTAATTTGTTGCAGTCAGTTTAGAATGCTAATGACACTATCTGATGGTGGTCAGTGACTTTTTCCTGTGTACTTCTCATCAGAACTGTACAGTGGTTCATAAAATCCAACCACTACACAGGCATTTGGTTCACCAGGCAGCTAATATTCTAATATATCTGGAGAATAAAAATCCAGCAATCAACCTTTATTGCTGTAATTACAAAACAAAAATAAATTTAGAAACAAGGGGAAAAGAGACTAGTAGAGGCACAGTGTTCTTTACACTTTTAAAAAAATAACCCAAAACAATTAGCACGATTTATTCTAAACTGAATGCATAGCTGAAAAATATTTTGAAACAATATGTAAATTTAGATAAAATAAGGGACAAACATGATTTTCAAAATAGATCTTCACAAATTTTGCCAAGCTAATGTTTCTGAACCCCATGGTTCTTTTTTTCATGTTGTATTAAGATAAGGTGAGTGTATGATCTAATTCTTACATTGAAACTACTAGTCTACATTTTAATTTCTGCTTATGTAAGCAGAACTCTTACTTTCTGTCCAAATTCCAGTGGTTACAGTCAGGAAGAACCCTGGCAAAATGTTCAACGTTTACCTTTATTGAAATTAAATCCTATTCATTGTGTCACCTCGGGATCAAAAGGATCCTATTAAACAACTTGGTTTGAATCCAGTAAAGTAACTTAATCTAAGTCTTTGCATTTTAACTGCTTCTATTTCTAATCAGTGAAGGTAGCAGATTCCCTTTTCCACCTTTTTCCCATTTCTTGATGCTATTGTGTAGCTCAGAGGCATTTGCCTGCTCCTATTTTCCGTGGGATATAATTGTATTTTATCTGAAGACGTATCTACAATGATCAACTGTGGCTTAGAAAAGATTTTGCCAGGATGTCACATATATTGAACAGCATGCTGGAGAAAACAGATTACTGAGTGACTCTGAATATAAAAACTCTGCTATGGCATATAGAAAAGGGCTCTGGTTTTTGTAATAATAGATCTGACTGCAGGCTAGATACTAAACTTTATTTCCAGGTCCCAGGTGGTTCTGAAAGCAAATGTCAGAGTCTTATTAAATGAGTTAACATTATTGTTAGTCAGAAAAAGTCAAGTAGGGGTTTTTTTGTTTGTTTAGATTTTTTAAAAGATTTTTCTTTTTCCCCCATGTGATTTTGCTTCCCAGCCTGAACAGGTTGTCTTCCATGTGGAAATTTTGCCCCCTCATTCAGTCTTCATCCTGGTTAAAAGGGGGAAATGCAGTATTAGGCGTCATGGGTTTGGTGTAATGTAGTTTAAGAGAACCTGGCTTGGAGATTGCTCTGCGGAGTCTGTTAAATAATCCAACTAATTTCTGCACATATTTCACGATGCTGTGTCTGAATGAAAATTTTAAATTCGGGGGGCATCTGTTTTTGTCTGAGATTAGTTTATTTTTAGAAAATAAAGTATTCACAACCTTCTATTTAGAGAGTGGAAAAAAATAAAATTTGGTAGATGGTTTTCAACCACAAATAGTCACTAGTTCTTACGTTTGTTGTCACAGTTTTTGTTTTATCATGACAGAGGGCAATGAAATTTAATCACAACCAAGGGATGTTAATGCTGTCAGAGGACAGCAAGGGTGAACAAAAGGGCTGTCTATTTAGAGAAAATGCAGTATTACTGCTTCTGCTCGAGAAGGATAAGCAGCAGCAGGTGAAGGAGGGAATTCCTTTGACACTAAAATATGCTCAGAACAATTGCAATGTAACTATAATGCTCCCTGAGCATTAGTGATTTTGGGGTGGTTCACATTTGCTATGGTAAATGCTTCCCCACATCACATCTTGTCTAGCTTATTGAAGAACCTGTGCTTGGCTGGATACAAACCCCTGAATTGTACGAGTCCTCTTTTTACTGATGGGTGTGATGCATGTGGCTGGCAGCAGGAAAATAGAATGGGGTTTTTGTTTGATTTTCAAGAAACAAGGAATGGGAGTGAGACCTTCAAGATTTCGTTAAGATGTTTTCTTAAAAAAATATCATATATTCAAGAGAAATACAAATATTAGTGGCTGAGAATAGCAATACTGGTTGAGAATAGCAAGTGCATAAAGGCATTGTAATAAGAAATGCAGTCTGGAAAATGTAATTGCACAGTAAAATACTGTTGTTTCTTTTGTATCATCATGCACTCACTGTATTAGTGAATTGTTACCCTCTCAGAGTTCCTGATTGAGACAGAATCAGTGTAGGACACGGGATATTTGTAAGAGGAGAGAAAGGATGGGGTATATTAATTCATAATCATGGGCATGAATATTCATGGCATTGAACTTTGTAAATTTGTAAGATAGAAGTGTCCAACTGAGGAAATAGACTTAACAAACTATAATCGTGGAGTAGCTTTAATCACTGAATGGTAGATTTAAATGACTTCTACTGTATATGGTAAACAGGTTGTGTTGGGTGCTTTTTTGTTTAATCAGGAAATATTGTGAAATTAAAAACATATGATTTTGCTCCTAGAACACCAAGTCACATTGGGGTTTCAGATACTAATTAAAGTGACTTTAAAACAGTGAACCCAGCAGTCAGATTGCCACTCTGAAACATCTGGGATACCTGGTGCTCTATGTGGTTGAGAATCCATGATTTTTAGCAGAAAAAAAGGGTTTTCATAGCTATTTTAATCTACCTTTCCATTCATAAAAACTTGGATTTTTTCATTTTTATGTGTAAACACATAGAATTTAATAACAATGAATTACTTCTTCCAGTTGTGGAAGATAAAGATACAGTGAAAACTGGAAAATGCAAGCAGATTTCAAAATGCTAAAAGCAATAAAGATGGAAATAATCATATTCATTCAATTTGAAATCATTACAGGCTACTGAAATCTTGCTAATTGAAACACCACTGTTATTTAATTTCAGTTATGAATAAAAATATTCTCATTGAAAGAGGAAAAAAACATTTTTAATGAAGAATTATAATAAACTTTTTTTTTCACTTTATCTTGTAATTGCTTAAAAGGATTGTGGAGAAATTTCTTCTCTTTATTTTTCTATTTCCCTTTTAGAGTTGTTTCCTGGCTCCCTTAGCAGATCAGCATTTTCTTGTTTTCTCTTGCGTGTTAGAGACTAACTGAAATCCAATTATTGGAAGGCAAACCCAAGGTTCTTAACTATCAAATTTCTTCAGTTCATATTCAGATGCAAATTTGACCCAACTTACTGTAAAAACTTTGAGTCTTATGAAATTCTTGTGAGAAACACTTAATGTTTTCTGTTTATGAATGCTGTAAACCAGACAGAAGCAAATCTTGTAAAAGAAGATTCAGGTATTTTGCCTCTATTTTCTTGTGTGAGTTTAGCCCATAGAGGACCTTAACGTGTTTCTGAAGTCATGGGTCTCCTGGCAGAGGTGTTGGTGGATAGCGGGATGTGCTAAGCAGGTCTGAAGCAGCTGAGGAGGAATTAAAGTGTTCAGAGTTTAGTCCCGATGAAAGACAGAACATGTCTATCAGAAAGTTAAACTTGTTTTGCATTTGTCTTTGATGAGCTCTGCTTCTCTATGTTTAATTAGGCAAGCTAATGACTTAGACCTCCTGGTACTTATGTTATAGAGATAGGAGTTTATAATAATTCATTTCTTAACATCTCCATAGTGTCAAACAATTAATCTTCAAAGGCAGCATGTTTATCAAATTTGATGATAGAAACTTGGAATATAAACCTCAAAATTTGACCCCTGTAAATTATCATTATTATTTTTTAATTTGGGAAGAGTTTTTATTCAGGGAGGAAGCATGAAGAATACCATCATTGGGATGAGAAAAATCTAGGTAAGTGGCCAAAGAGGACCTTATGCCCCAAGGACATAAGGACAAGCATAAATACGCTGCTTTAGGTCCCAGGGGAGAGCTGCCCTCCCTTCCTCCCTAGCGCTGGCAAGGTTTTATTGCAGCAGTCTGTATCTGGGTGAGATCCTTCGGGAACCCCTTCAAGTTCCTTACCTGAATGGAAACAGGAAAATAAATCCTCAGCTCTGTGTTGAACAAGAGGTTGTGTTGTATAATGTGCCAAACGGGCTTAAATAGATCCCGAACTAGACTGAGTTGATGGGCGAAGGTGGTTTTGGTGTCCAGGTAAATCCACAGCTTCAACATCTTCCAGAGAAGCTGTTAACCATTTCAGCATAGGAAGCAGCCTGTGTAAATAATAGCCCAGGGCAAATCAACAGCTACATAAACTGTTTACCCTATAAAACTGTTACTATTATAATCTTTGTTTTAATGTAAACATCATTTCATACAGCGTGGGTTCATACAGTTGCAGTGTGAATATCTGTCAGGGGAGAGGTGTCTTTGGGAGACAATTGCCTTCCTGACAGACCACATATGACAAACTTAACAGTGGTTTTGTGTTTGGTTTTGTTTGTGTGTTTTTTTTTTTTGTTTGTTTGTTTTTTTGTTTTTTTTTGTTTTTTGTTTTTTTTTTTACTTAGGTGCATAGAGTCATTTACCTGCTTAGAGTCAGGCAGCTACATCTACAGAATGCTTTCACCTGGTCTGAGTGTCTTCTGTATCAAGTGAAAATCAGATGAGAAATTTGTAATTTTTAAAAATTTTCAGTTCACTAAGTAAATCTATTAAGCGCCCTGAACTCTCCATTCAGGATCAGTTAAATAAAATGATGCTGAGATATGTCCCTGTCATTTTTCATGTTCAAAAGCAGAACTACTACAGTTTTATATGCCTGAATCTTTTGATGTAAGAAATATAAGATAGGCATGAAAATGTTGAAAGACTGAAAATAGTGTTTCAATCAAAGACTATGGAATTTTCATTTATGTACTTTGTCAAGAACAGAAACATGTGGTCATAGTGTGAGTTAGATCCTTCCCTTGCATTTATTTCAGCATCAGGCTAGGAATTGGTGTTGTGTCCTGTTTTCTCTTCAAGTAGCTTAGTGTTACATAATAAATGTTATTTTGTAGTTCACTTGTGTATGAGCAAAGTTCAGCATGTGGATTCTGTCATTTTGCTCTGAAAGGTCTGGTAATGCTATTCTGAGGGACTTCTCTGGAGAGCGTATCCCTGTCCTTCCAATGTGCTATTTAGTCTACTTGTCTACTTGTTCTGAATGGTTTATTTTTTTAAAATCACTTCTTGATCACTTGCCCCATAATTGACATCCCCCTGAAGTAGCTTGGAATCTTACACTGTATTTTGTTTGGCGTTGAAATGGGCTTATTTTTTAAAGTAACATATTTGAACTGAAAAGCCTGGCTTTGGTGTTTGGAAAAATGTTGGGAAATATGTTTTGTTCCCAAAGGTGCTGGGAAATATGTTTTTCTTTGTATTAAACTGGATAGGCCTTCGGGATGATCTTCTGTTGCTGACCTCACAGCAACAACAAAATGTATCCTCAACATTTTCTGGTCCCTCAAGATAGCTACCCCTACTCTCCCTGCAGCACTGAAGTGGAAGGTCTTCAGTTCTCCTCTGAGCTCGGCTGTCAAGTAGAGTCATACATCTTAAACTACAGAAATTGAAGTTGAAATAAGGAATTAGATTGTCTCGGGCAAGAGTGTAATCACTGGTGAGAAACTGGGACTATAACTTTCTTAATATGGCTATAGTGATTTATCTTGGAAGGGAGCTAAATTTAAGAGAGCATGCTGAAACGCAGTATTGCTGTTTTAGCAGCAGTCGTGGGCTGATCCTCACTTTACTGTTTCCAGCTTCTCTGCGAGTTGGTATATCTGATCACCACATCTGTCCTCTCCCTCCCAAGCATTACTGTTAACCTTTTTGTGACCATCTCTCGTGAGAATGCCCAAGATGTACTGGAGGTATTGTAATAAATTAAATGATGCTTTAAAAGTCTTTTATAAAAGGATTTTTTCAGACCATATATTATTCTTTTATTGATGATTCCTGCAATTTAATACTTGTCATGTATAAGCTTGTTCTTAACATGCTCAGATTGTTCAATATAAAATATAAATTTAAGGGAAGAAGGCATTGAGGGAGATAGGGCAACCCGTCAGCAGCCTCTGGCTTAATATATCTGGTGGGAAATTCTAATTTACCATCAAAGTGGCAGCCACTCACTTGTTATGAAGTGCCAAGGAGACAGATGGCAATGTTGAAATATTCTCTGTTGTGCCTACCATCAGGTCTAGTGAAAAGAGAGCTCAGGAGCAACAACATGTTGTAGCAGAGTAAATAATACTTGCTACCACTTTTTATAGGGAGTGAATTTGTTTGTTTGAAGCTGCTGATGTAAAGCTGAGCTGGATTCTTTAATGTGGATGGAATAGAAATGCTAGTTATAAAGAAAGGTTTATATTAAAGTCTAACTAGCAGCAAATACATTAAAATTTAATTCCAGTAGAAAAATATGAACTTTAATGTTCAAGTTCAGTAGAAGCAAGGAGGGAAGCGTGCAAGCTGCAAACTGCTGGTGGGGATAACCCAGCATTGGGTTGAGTGCCTACCTCTCTGTCCTCACTTTTTGTGCCAAATTCACATCTTGTTGATATTACTGCTGCTGCTGTTTGTGCCAGAGTGATACTGATTTGAGGCAGTTTCTTGCGATGAGTTGTAGCATATGAGATTCTCTGTTGTAATTTATATATGAGCAAACTAAGGTCTGCTTGTATTGTTAGATTGGACTTACAAGGCAGCACATCATGGTTTGTCATGAGAGGCTCTATAAAAGTAATATGGACACATCTGTGAAGTGTTAATAGCTATACCACCTTCATCTCAGTGGGAAGAAGAGGTATTGAAAGGGAATATTTGCTTAAGTTGTTCCTTTGGAACAGGGACCTAAGAATCAGGACTTCAGTGCTGTGCTGTCCCTGTCTCTTTCTTAGTAGGTGCATAAGTGATGTAATGATATGAGGAATAACAATATCAGCTGTAATAATTTTTTGTCTACTGCACTTGAGTATTTGTAGGTGGCATCAAGTTCCTAAAAGCTGCTAAGTATTTGGAGAACATGGACTCTCTTCTACTTACTCTAGATGTTCTAACTGCTCCATAACAGCTTTATGCTCTGAATCCTAAAGGTTGGTTTCTAACACCAAAGGAAGAATAAAAGTAAGAATTCACTTTCAGTTTTCTGGAAGTGTTGGCTATTTCTTTCTTATCCACAAAATATCTGTTAAGAGTTTTAATCTTCATAGGAATAGCTTCTTTGTGGAAAGTTAAGCAAAACAAGAAGAATGCAAGGTCCTTACAATGATATGAGTTTTAAATGATAAAAATTTTAAATATAGTAATCATATAAATTGGTGCTTTTGGTGATAAACTGATTTGGTCTTTGCATTTCTTTGGCTGGATTCCAGTCAGAGCAGTAATTCCAGCTGGACTTTTGAAACCTGAAGGTAATGGCCATTTTATACACATAGATTGTCTTCTCCTTTCCTGTGTTAATTTCTTCCTGGACAAAAATACAGGGAACTAGCACTATTTCGTTTCAAATTAAGTGTTATTATACGGCAAGTATTATTTAGTTTTTAACAAAACATGCATTCATTTGTATGACAGTTTTTCCCTTCTTCTCACAAAAGTCTTTTTGTCTGTAGTCTTGGTCTGTTACACAAGTTACAATAAAAACTTAATCTTGTCTTATGTTTGTTTTTGCAACTGAACAGAAAACAGTCCATGAGTGTATGTTCAACCCTTAAAGAGGGATCTTTTTGGCTCATTTGCTTTAATTATGTTACCATCTTCAGCAGACATTAGGGTTTTTATATATAAGGGCTGCAGAGAATCTGACCTGTAACACACTGTGCAAATGAATTGTAATTCTTCTTTTATGGCTTCTTTTAGAGCTGCTTAAGATCCATAGGTTTCCTTGTAGGCAGTGGTAGGTAAAAAGCTCACCTTCTTTGTAAATGTGCTCACTGAAAATTAAATAGTTTATGCTCTTCCAGCCAAAACATATCCAATCTCTGAACATTTCTATGACGTATCACATCCCGAATAGAAAGAAATACACTGTAAAGGTGAGAATTGAAGATGTGTAAGATGGTAGGTTGCATGAAATGCAAAATTAGAAGGAAAAAAAAATAGTAAATAAGAGCAACTGACAGACTTAAATGCTGAAATAGCAAAGTTTTATGTTTTTTCCTTTAAATAAAAGAGTAGATATATTAGTAATTCATATTCCAAGGACATATATTATTTGTTAGTGATATAAGGTAGCAATAGTGCAGCTAAATGCGTTCCCAATTTAGTTTAGTATGTTTTCTATAACCAAGCAAGTAAGACAGAGATGTTCTGCATTATAACAAGCACATCATTAAAATGGCAGATGACCATAAAATTAAATCTTGCTGTCCCATGGGATCTTTCTGAATGTTAAGTGAAAGCATCTGCAGCTGATTATTTTGTCCATATTAAGCTCAAACAGTCCAGAACATTGAGTTTTTAATTGCAAGTTCATCTCTTATGTCGTGTATTTGTGATGAAGTAATTGAATAAAGAGATGCAATATATTTTTAATGACACAGACTTATCTCACTGATTGATTGTGATTAGAACCTGGGTTGAGATTTTCCTGTCCATGTACTGTTTTGATCTAGAAGTCTGTCTGGCAGTTTCATGTCAGGGGTACTGCTAGAGCAATTTTAAGTCTTCCTGTTGAGTTCAGTTCATGTGAAAGTATAGTGTCTCCTATTTTTTTATTTGTAAGCCTGGCTAAGAGCAGAAGGTACAAAGGTAAATCAGAATTGTATCCAGTCATTCCAGTTGTGACAAAAACAAATACTAGGAGGTAAAGAGGAAGAGCCTGGTCTGACATTTAACCCTTATGAACTTTCTTACAAGTTTGCAAATCTCATACTTGCAATATGCTTCCAAATTGTGTGAATTTAGCCAATCCCAAGATAATATATTGCCTAAGCCACTGCGTGTATAAATACGAATTTAAAATTAAGTCTTGCTTTCAGGGTAATATGCTTTGCAATAACTAGTTTACAAATATGAATTTATCTTGAAAGCCACTTCTCAGAACTGAGAGCAGCTGTACTGTTAAAGCATCATCTGTCACAGGATCTGTGACATCGAACAGGTAACCATGTTTCCCTGTTTTTCTGATGCAAGACATAGGGGCAGGCTTCATTTTAGGTTCATCACTAGTGATTTCTGTATTTCTGTATTCTTTGGTTTAGATTAGTGTTTACTGATTCTAATTTGAACCTAGAAGTGCCTGAAAAAAGTATAAACCCCAAAGTTTATGCAGAAGCCATGAGGATTGACTGCATCGTCTTTGCATATATGGAAACTTGATTTTTCACCAATGCTAAAATTTTGTGAATGTAGAACACCTGCATATAGAAAATGGCTTTTTTTTTTCTAATGGCCAAAGTTCATACATTGCCTATAACAAGGTATATTTAACAGCTCTGTGGTAGCATAACAGTAGTGTCTTTGATCCATTTAATTTCTCTTTACTATCTAAATCATACTCATTTAATGTAAAAACAAACATGAAGTTGGGTTTGAGGAAACCCTTTTCCACCTGAGAGGCTGTATTTTATATGAAAAATGGGATACAGGGTGTCATTATATACAGCTATTAAATTTTAATAATTTCTTGTCCTCTCTGTACTACTCTGTGTGTATAACATAAATATATGTGTTTAGGAAAAAGATGGCAAAAATAAGGGACTTAATGAAAACTGCGTAAGTGTTGGTGCAGGGATGTGCTGTAGTTTTAATATATTAAATGATTTCAATTGACCAAGTAGAGCTATGTAGTTAAAATAGTCTTTCTTAATCTTGCTTTTTTCCCCTGAGTAAAATTACAAACAAGTTTTCTTTAGAAGTGGCTACAGAGACCGAAAAAAAAAAAAAAAATTTCAACAAAGCTCCGAGAGTGATCGTATAAAATAGGTGATGTGTTCTGACCTGATGACCATTTGCTGCTTTATTTATTGTGACATATTTGTTATGAAAGAAAAAAAAAAATTTAAAACATGACAGCAAATAGTCCTGACATCAGTGTTTTCTTGCAAACTTAGATAATCTGTACATCTGAATACTACGATTTTCCTATTTTACAACCTCCTTAAAGAGATTGTACCTGCAAAAACAGCAGCTATATGCAATCAATTGATTGCTAAAAGTTATTATCCCCCTAGGATGCTTTCCTTTTTATATGCGCTAGAACATTAAATTTAAAAATTAGGCCTGCTGTGAAGCTAACAACAGTCTTCAACTGAAAAATGTCAATCCACTTCAAATAATTTCAAGAAGATGTCTTATTTTGCCCTTCACTTAAAAAAAAAAAAAAAACAAAAAAACAAAAAACAACAAAAAAACACCCAACAAAAAACCAAAAGAAACCAACTCTCCCACCCCCACTCCCACATCCTCCTCCCCCCTTCCAAAAAAACAAGGGAAGTCTGCAGGGGTTATGCAGCACAACCTCACTTGAGGCCAAATCCTGCCTTACTGAGGATAACAAAGACCTTGAGTGTGGCCTTGTCCCTGTGCTGTCTTGCCGCCGTGTCTGAGGGAAGGTTGGAAGGTGGCAGTTTGATGTTCATCAGCTCTTCTTGGGAAGTTGATAGGAACTGGAGGACTTTGTGAAGAACACTCCCCGCTGAACATCTTCCTTTCTTTGCCCTGATTGACAATTTACATCCCAGACTTTGGCAAGACTGAGCCGTTGGGTTTTTTCAGACCTTCTGCCAGCCAGCAACAGGAACAAAAAGCATATACTATGAAAAAACTGTTAATAACTCTTTAGCGTTAGGGAATTTAAGGAAATGTTAGCTCCTGTGAGACCAATGCTTTGAAAACTCGGTTTCTCAAAGAAGCTGGAAGCATTCAGGCTACCTTAAAGGGTATGGCTGTCAATAGAGGATGAAAAAAATCAAAGACACAAAACCTGGCCAGAAGTATCACTGGGCTGAAGGATTTGTACTGGAGACTTATAAAGAGAAAAGTTCCACTGTAGAGAATTTATTTAATGATGAATATCTGTATGGGTCAGTGGAAAATCAAAAGATGTTGTGTCAAATTTTGCTCTACCTTATCCGAAGTTGGCAGAGGTACGATAGGTAATAATAGAAAGCTAATACTAAAAGCTTTTAAACTTTGGATTTTATAAAATCTAATTTTAGATAGTATTTTCTTCTTACAATGCTATGCCAGTTCTGTTTTTGTCACCTTTTGTATTTTGCTTCATTTTAGTTGGAGTTACCATTTTGGTGTCTAGCTAAGAGTTTTCAGATTGCTAGGATTGGCTATCAAAGTACTGGGCTATCACTAGTTCAGTTGAAAAAGGAATTGAAGTGCTACTCTAGTGCATTATTTAGGAAAAGAGGAGCAACATGGCATGTGTTGAGTCAAATCCAACTCTTCTCTCTTGCAGAAGCCATGGAGCTGCATTTTGTAAGATGGTAATAGGGTATTTAAGTTTGGTAACTTTGGTATTTTGTGTCATTCTGAATAAATCCAAAATAATTTGAGTTCAGATGTGGATCTGGGATGATTATTATCTATGAATCTGTGAATTAGATTTTCCTTTAAATTTGAAAGTGTAACTTAGTTCTGTTTGCTTGTCAGTCATAAATAACATTAGCCAAAATTAACTCAGAAACATGTCTGAAGGAAAAAATGTAGTGTTACAAACGTATGGCTGTGCAGACAGTGAGTTAGATTCATCTCAATTAACTTCAGCCATCTACAAACTGAAGATGGTTTTGGCTCTATTTCATGCACTTTCAGTGGACACTGCAGCCCTCCTGTTTTAGCTATCTGCATTAAAAAGGGCTAAATTCAGACCACTGGCACCATCTAATTTTTTCATTCACTGCAGAGAAAGGCTTAGAGATGGGAAGGGTAAGCAACTTGTTTGGTTTTGGTTGAAAACCATCATGTAGAAACCTTCTTTAATCAGACAGCATTAACCTGGAGAAATGTAAAAGTTTTCAGTAATTGTGAAAGTCAAATGTGATTGTAATAGAAACTTTGCCAAATATAAAAATGGCATAAAAAGTAATGTGCATGATGCAAAGAAACAACTTAGTATTTGCAGGCTGTCAAGCTTGTAACAGTAAAGGGGAAAGCTAGGTTTATTGGAAATGGGTTTCATATGAGGTTTGTCATCTTCCCTGGTCACTGGTACTCTCCATTTCTGCACAAAACTGTATTCAGTCAGCCTACATACCAGGTACATGGAAGTGTATTAGCTAAATCCTGTTAGAATTTTTGCATGCGAGCAATGGAGGAGGAGAGGTTTAAGTAGCAGTACTTTCTAAAGGTGAAGTTCACTACTGATACAGAAGAAAAAGCTTGTTTAAAACTAATTTTCTAAAATAAATCATTGAAAGAATGAAGTATACTTAAAAATCAGAAGAATTTTTTTCATTTTTAGTGTGAGCAAGTAAAGTTTTACCTACCATTTGTATTTAAAAGTGAATTATTTGTTGACTTTGACTTTATTTTTAAAAGTAACTGTAATTTTGTATCGGCTTTATTCAGAGCAAAATACATGGTACGTGGTGTATGATATAGTGCAATTCTGTGAATGCTCAAGTGCACATTAGCCCATTTTCATACTGGTTTCTGGCTTTGAATGATCAGTCTCATTTTAGCATTTACCTGAAATCCAGATTTTATTAATATCACAGAATGGTTTGGGTTGGAAGGGACCTTAAAGACCATCCAGTTCCACCCGCCCTGCCCCGGGCAGGGCCCCCTTCCCCCAGCCCAGGGTGCTCCCAGCCCCGTCCAACCTGGCCTTGAACCCTTCCAGGGAGGGGGCAGCCACAGCTGCTCTGGGCACCCTGGGCCAGCGCCTCACCCCCCACACAGGGAAGAATTTCTTCCTTAGATCTCATCTAAATCTGCTCTCTTTCAGTTTAAAACTGTTACCTCTCATCCTATCCCCACACCCCCTGATCCAGAGTCCCCCCCCCACCTCTCCTGTCCCCCCTTTAAGCCCTGGGAGGCCTCTCTAAGGTCTCCCCGGAGCCTTCTCTTCTCCAGGCTGAACCCCCCCAACTCTCTCAGCCCGGCCTCCCAGGGGAGCTGCTCCAGCCCCCCCAGCATCTTCATGGCCCTTCTCAACCAGGTACAGGTCTTTTTTATCCTGGGGGCCTCAGACCTGCCTGTCACACTTCTCTTAGTGCAGTCCAGGATACATATATATATATATATATGTGTATATGTGTGTATATATATATATATATATATGTATATATATATATGTATACACACACACATACTCCTCAGTAACTTTCTACAATTTCTACTTTACGATTCATAATCATTAACATCAACTTCCCCTTTTGCTTTATTTTGTTGATTTATTTTAGCCACTCTCCATTGCCCTCAGTGAGTTCTCTTTAATCAGAAGTGTCACAATTCTTCTCAAAAGCTGGCCTCTTCAGTGCACCAAGCACACATACATATATATGCATGTACACATGCGCACAGATTTTCTAAAATCCTTCTTGCAGCTCAGAATTTAGCTAACTCGTCCTTTGTCCTGTGGTTACTTACTCCCTTTGGTACTTAAGCCATCGCTAACTTTATCTTCATCCGTGAAGATGAGACCTAATAGAATTCTCTCAAAATCAGATTTTCTAGAAGGAAATTAATCACCTACTGTTATGTATGTTCAATATAAATATTTTTAAAGAAATTCAAACAGTACTGTTAGAAGGCAGTGTGACCCCAGTAACATCATACAAGTTGAAGTCTCCCACAACAGAGATTTTTCTTCCTGTGCATTACAGAAGGCTTCTAAGGAGCTGGCCATGTTGCTCTCTGATGATGGTCTACTGCACTCAGTGAATTAGATCCCCATTTAGAAATTATATGTTAGAAAGTAGAGCTGTGAGTTATCCAAGAGAATTACTTCATAAATTATTTTGAATACAGAAAAATTACACATATTTGATCCACCAATTCTCCTCTTCTTCCCTCTCAGTGCTATTTAAATATATTTTCAGCCTTTCAATCATTTGAATTTTCCCATTAGACTACATTATTTGCAACCTGTTCAAATTTATTATAAATGAGGGATTTCATTACTTTTTATTTATTGCAGACACTTAACATTTGCACAAAGGCAAAGCATTTCTTCTTTTCATCTTCTTTGATGTATTGATTAATGTTGTTTTCCAGTATCTTGATTTTGTGCTAAATTAATGTTTTTTCTCCCTTTGCATCCGTTCTTTTCACTGAGCCCTTGGCCACATTCTCCCTCTTAAAAGACCAGCTCTTATTATAACATGCAGTAAACCTCCTTCCACCAGAGACCAGCCCTACAACACACCTCAAATCCCATATCTTAAAATATTGCCCTGGGTTACAGTTCATGTCAAGAATCTTTCTTTACCCATATGACAAAAGATCAGTTGGGTGCTACTTTCGTTTGCCCATTTGCTAGTTCTGTTGTGGAATTACTTAAGTAAATAATTCAGCAATATGATAGGGTAAAGAGAAAACAATCTATATACTAAAAGCCCAGGGAAGATAGAAATTTAGGAAAGGATCAGTTAACAGTTTTGAATGTGACTCAGCAAGATAGGTGAGGAGGACAAACCAGATAAACAAACCGCTAAAAGCAGATAATTAAGAATTTTGATAACACAGTATAGATGACCAGCTGATGTAAAAGGTACTAGCAAGTGTTACAGGTGAAAAAACCTAAATATTAGTTAGTCATACATGAAGTGGTTCACAGATATAAAATAGAAGGGGAAGTTAAAGTTCGATGGAAAAGAGATTTTTTTTCTTTATCCTTTTTTTTTTTTTTTTTTTGAAGATGATGGGATAGATGCTTGTAATGTCTTTTATGAAAAAAAAGGTAAAAAGCTAGTGAATGGCTAAGTGAACGTGTGAGACTGGAAGGTGGTAAAGCGGGACACGGTAATAGTTTGGGCAAACAAAAAGGTTAAATAAATCCAGAAGGAACATTAATTAAACTTTGCCTACACCCGCATTAGTAAATCCTGCAATGCAATGGGCGCATATTTCAGGAGGCCTTCCTTTGGGTTAAAAGAAAAAAAAAAAAAAGCTGCATGATCCATCAGAGCAGACTGGGATGCACCCAAAGGGGAGGTCACTTGAAAAACTGCTCTGCAACATGAACGAACACGTGGCAAGTAGAGATGACCCAGAGGCCAACTTCGAACCTGCACCCCTGATCCACGCTAAAGCACTTGATCATGCTGATCAAACTAAAAGCTTGATATGCCCTGTGACACATTGCCAAAATATTCCAAACCTGTTGTGGATGGAAGTGCTTAATTCTATGACAACAATGTTAGCTTAAATCAATTTATACTTTATAGATTGTAATTATCTGAAGTCTTTGAAAATAATAATTTGCATTCAAAGAGATGCTGACATTTTCGGTCCACTCTTAAGTCTTCTGTTTTGACAGTGCAGTCAGGTGAATGATTGGTATTTGTAAGCAGGATATAAATGCCACAAAATAGTTATGGTGCCAGAAATTGCATCAGTTGTACAACACAAATTAAGATGGATAAATCCACAACAGCTCCTGGTACATAGTGCTCCTAATAAGTACCTTAAATGCTTCCCTATGCTAGCTTCCCCATCAACAGAGAAATACCTTAAGGGTATCCATCCCACCTATATCACAACTGCTTCCTTAAGACTAGAAAAATGTATATTGATTGGAAAAGAAAGAGTTTCATTTTTCTTTAACACCTTTACAAAATGAACTTTGTGATATATGCAGAGGTCAACACATGAAGACAGTTCCTCCACAAAGTTTAGATATATTACGTGATTGTCTGCTAAACAAAATCATTGCTTATTCAGAAGCACAACTGAATACTGTTCATCCCATTAGCTGTTCCTGCTAAGATTGTGTACTTCTCACCAGTTGTATCAGTTAAAACACTGCATCTTTTCGTGAAACATTATGCCTTTAGTATTTGATATTGCCACGTAGATTCCATCTTATGACATTTTTAAAAAGCAAAGGCCTTTTATGTCTTTACCTGTTTTCATTGTTACTTTGATCTTTTTCATAATCTTCTACAACTCCATCAAGAACTGTGATAGAGACACAAAGGATTTTAGTGTGTCTTCAATCATGCTAAATCATAGTGTTGTAGAAATACAGTTATCAAAATACTATGAAAGCAACAACTAGCACTCTTGCTTTTCCATACAAAGCACTTAGGATATCTGTAGAAAACTGTTAATGCACACTGCACATTAAGTCAGTGCAGGAGACTTCAGCCATAGACATAATTGTATTAGAGAACCAATCCTGTTGATAACAAAAGCAGGAGAAAGATTACAAAACCAGCCCCAAACACAGCCTGCATTAAGTGAATTAAAATACACTCTTGGTGACTTGAGAAAGTCTTTGTGATACAGTGTCACAGATGGCTTTATGCTGTGAGTTTCATATTTTCCCTGGAAACAAAATGAATAATGCCTACATGTGAATTATTCTATTTTGATATTAATAAATGAGTTCTGATGCCCAGTAGGAAAAAAAAAAAAAAAATTGAACGTTAACATACAGGAACTACTCTTCTCTCTTGTTACGAGTGTAGCTGTTTTAAGCTTTCTCCAGGTATTCAGAAGTGCTGAGTAAACATTTTGATACCACAAAAGTCCATGTTGTGTGAGGATAACAAGGCACACTCTTGGAAAAAAACAATGCTATCTCATTAGGGCATAGATAACCAAAGATAAACCAATTTGCACGCTTCAGAGAAAAGCTATGACACACTCTAAATTATCTCATATCCAATCATCTTGTTGCCAAACAATTTTAAATTTAGAATATAGCCAGCATAATTTATTTAGATAAAACCTAAGGCAGAAAAACTGTATTATAGCAATAGTACTCCTGGGAAATTGGGGAGTTTATTATTAACAGAGACAGCCTTCAAGGTGCTGCAAAAATTGTTTTTCTTCCTATATTGCTTTGTTGAGTGCTAGCTAAGGGTGCACGTTGCTTTTCAATAGTCATTTTCTTTGCAGAACACTAAGCTTCCTTTATAGTTTATTTGAGAAATTGATCTTTAAAACAACAAAATATTCACCCTAATTCTGGGTAGCAGATCCTATGACCAAGAGCAAAAAACCACTAATTCATATACAGGCAAGATTTTCATTACAGATATTGCATAAATGTGCTTGTTTATCCCCTGTAAATAAAGAGGCTGTGAAATCCAATCATTATTTAACTGCAGAAATGGTGTATTTGCCCTCTGGGCTGTACAGATGTATTTCAGATGTTTCTGTTCGGGACTCAATACATTCTGTACATACCTTAAATTCTGCTATTTTCACATAAAAGTTATGTTATCTAAAAATAATTATTTATCATGAATGTTCTTATTTTTGCCCTTTCAACTGTAAAATATTTCTAGGTATTTATTCTCCACTATTGAGAAGGTCTGTACAAACATAAGAGCTACATATGTGCCTTGTGTGCTTTCACTTTAAACCTGCCGCTGTTACCCATGTAAATACTATCCTATTCAGCAGAGGTAGAATCAGAACTACTCAGTTGAAATAAAGAAAATCCAACCTTAACAGTTTTTCTGGGTAAAAATTTATACAACTATATATGTTACAGGATATGGAACCGAGGCCTTAAGATGCATAAACCCTGTATATCTGTGCTGTAATCACTCCAACTGTAATCAGAGAGTAATTGTTTTAAAAACATGAATGATGTGGAGAGGATGAACAGGAAGCAGTTACTCATTATTCTAACAGAGGAACCAGTCATCAGTTAATGACATTATTATTAGATCAGTTTAAGACCCCAAAAAAAGGAGGTAGTTCACCAAACAAGGTGTAGTTAAGCCATGAGATTCCTGCTACAGGATGTTGTAGATGCTAAAATTATGTAGGGCAGATAAGAAGAATTAGTTTAAGAGTAATCTGCTAAGGTTTAAAAATAAGTATGAACCATACTTGGCTTTGGGAAACAACAAAGTTGCAAAGGATTACAGGTTGGACTTCAGAAATTGTCCGTGGTCACTGCCAGAGTGCTGTGGTATGACCCAGAGCAATCTTCCCAGTTTTTGGTGTTTATCTGTCTTATAAAGCAAGCACTTGAGAAAGTTTATAGCAAAACATTTACATATATACAAAGTACTGTTATTGTTATTACCCATAAACAAAGTATAACACTACATCACAAAGTTTCTCCTAATGATGTGTCAAAGACATGTCTTGCTTGAAAAGATGAGTTGTAACAAAGGTGAAGAGCTCTCCCTATTTTCTGATACCAATATAGTGCACATCATCTGAGACTTGGATAGAAATACATGACAGTAGATGACCTCGAGACACACAAAATTATTCTCACTTCAGTCCAAACAGACATATGCCTTCATAAACTTGCACAAATATAGCTACCAAATTGCAACACTGGTCAGAAAAAAACTAAAATTCCTCAGTTGTTTGGACTTTTGGAACCAACTATTATTATTCGAATATAAGAAGCGCATGGACCTGCTCAAGCATGACAAAATTTCATTACAACAGTAACTAAGGATGCTTAGTAATGGATAAGTAATGCTGGGCATTTTGCAGTCAACAGGTTTGAATTACAGGTCTTTGAGAGTTTTAAAAAAATCTACTTGAGTCATTCTCTGAGTCATTACTGTTGATTTTTAGTAAGTCATAGAGTATTGGGGAAGTTCCAGACGACGGGAAGAAATCTAATGTTGTGCCAATAAAAGGCTAAATGGAATGACCCGGATAATTATAAGTCTGTCAGCCTGACATTGATCTCAAGCAAAATAATGGAATTGTTTCTGAAGGACTCAATTAATAAAGAATTAAATGAGGGTAATATAATTGTTGCTAATCAGCATGGCTTTATGGAAAACAGACCTTGTCAAATTAGCTTGGTATCATTTTTATGATATTACAAATTTGGCTGATGTAATGAAGTTCTGTAGGGCACTGACTTGGTACAAAGTATTGATGAAAAGCTGGAAGAACCTAGGTGGTTACTTTGCAGTGTGGAAGGAGAGTGAGTACGTTCAGAGCTTTATGGTTAACAGCATAATGATTTTTTACTGCTTACAATGGGGAACAATGCCACTTAAAACCAGACTGGTTTGTTTTCTACTGAGCGAGAGACCCGAATGTACTTACTGCACAGTGCAGTCTGCCTGGAGCATAATTTATCCCAGTATTCTAAAAATAATGAAGTTGATCAGTTACTGGTAAAAGCCATTCTGGTTCAGATGGTGAACAGTGAGCAACATGTTTGCATGCTGTCTGATAGCAAGATTGCATGTAGCAAGAAGGGTGCAGATAGCAAATAATGAGAAGCATGATAGGTGAAGATTGAAGGGGCATAACGGTGGTAGGTGACAACAAAATCATCTTTTTATTCTTTACTCATCCTATGTTTCTCTTTGCTTGATCAACCAACTGGGTCCTTTGGTTGGCTTCTTTGGATATGCCAGTTAATGTACATGTACAGCACCTTGCACAGTCAAGTGGTACATCATACTTCCCAGAAATGGGAACTTTTTAACTTTTCTTTTTTTTAACAGCACGATACAATAATTTTCTTTTTGAAGCCTCTACTATCAGAAAAAATTGTACAAAGGCTAAAGTGTAACAGTTTGTAGTTAGCGTATATGGAGATAAGATTTAACAACCCTTTTTGCTGAGTTCTACTACAATTTTCTCAATCTCTTCTAGTGTAAATTGTTGGGTTTGTTTCATAAGGATTGATTAATTAAATTAGATTTGTTTCTTTTATACTGGTAGTTAGATCTTCCTGGAAACCTTAATTTCTGTTCTTATGAAAATTCAGATCTTGATGAGAGAGCAGAAAACAGAAGCAAAACTTCCAAATTTCCATCAGCCATGATTGATGAAGAGCTTGCTGAGCAATGCTGCAAGAAATTTTCATACATTTGTCTTGCCCTCAAGTTTGTATGGGAGGTCCAACTCTATTCCACTAGAGAATTTTCATATGAGTAAGTTGATGTTCTCTGTTAGAAAAATACCTGAAAACCACTTTGGACAGTTCATTTCTCATTGTGATCTTGATCTGGTTTTATTAATGCTTCATGAAGAAATGGAAAACACAAAAAGAATTTCTGAAGTTGGTTCAGGTCTTAATGAGCTGTAAATAGGGCTTATCTAAACACATTGTAGTTACTCGAATAATTAATTTTGAATAATTTATCTTGCTTCATGTATCTTTTAGATTTTTTTCCTCTTTTAATTTTTACTAATCTATTGAGATGCGGATTTTTAGGTCTAGGTAAAGAAAAATTACTTGGTAAAATCCATACAGGGCAAATCGCTTATCCTGATGTCAGTATCTTCTCCTCAGACAATATGGTGTGTATATACACATGCATAAACAAGGCATGGGTGGAAAAGATCTACATATCCTTGTGGAGGTTCATGACGTTGAAAACATTTTTATAGCGTCATTATTTCTTTCTGAGGACAAAGAAGCAAAGAAGTGCAAAAAGGTGACAACACTTTTATTGAAAACATAGTAATTCTCTGATTAAGATGAGCACAAGTACACTAGATCTTAAAATTCTGCAAGTTCTTCAGGAACTACTGTAAGAACTCCAGTACCAACTTTCTTAGATGTGTACTGTTTGATATGTTTGCTCATTTATATAGATTATTAATTATAGTTTTAGTCCTGGATTCTCTGAAAGGCTTTCACTAGTCCATTAAAAATGTGTGTAAGGTGAGAAAAGTATGAAAGTAATTTTAGATCTGAAAAGGCTTTTGTGTGGTTTTTATTAAAGGCAGAAGGGACAAAAAAGTCTGTTGCCTTCCCCATAAATGATGGGGGCTCATATTCTTCCCCCACCCAAGTTACAACAGTTAGGGCTGTTTTACAATTGTTCAGATCTATCAGTGAATGGTCATTGAAACTGAAGGACATGACATCTAAAACTGAGAGAAGGAGCTTGAAGTCATGGATAATTCAGTATGATAGAATACCATTGAGGCCAAGAACATGATTAAAGAAAATCAGAGCATGTCTTTCTTTAGATCTGCAATTATAGGAGATAAAATGTGAGAATGGAAGGGAATAAAAATCCCTCATACTTTAAATAAATTTACAAAAAAAAAAAAAAAAAAAAAGAGGTAGGAGAAGAAATTTTGTTAGAAAAACTTGTTTTTTTTCCAGCATCTTTCATGAAGTGGTTTTAATTATCTTGAAAAGATCTGTTAGTATTGGTAACAAGGTATTAAATTAGAGGTGTCTCTGGTCTGTCCTCACGTGATTCTTCTTCTCTCTCTTAATTTATTTTGATGGTAAGTAGAGGATTTTCAAAAAGTGTATAAAACCCACAGAAATTACAATTGCAAGAAGAAAAGTGGGATAGTCGCATTTTACTTTGCAGTTTCCAATAAGTACTTCTCAATGCCAGTATACTGACATATAAGCTCGATATAATACGTGCACAGGTTTTAGAGTGCCTGCTAAAACCTCGGTCATGAAACAGAATCTGGGAACGCATCTCCAAATAAATAAAAACAGTTTAAAAATTCGAAGTTTTTTGTAATTGTAGTACCATGTTAATCTGATCAAACTCAGCTATTCCTAAGGTGCAATCCTAAATGTAATATAATGATATTTTTCTGGGTTTCACTTACAGAAAATTTGGCAGCCAAATAAGGAGAGAGTCTACAAGACAGTATGGATTTAAATAGCATACAGTTTTTCAGAAAAATGTTTTCAAAAGTGTTTCCAAAAATAAATGCATCAGAGATATTGAGACATTCATGCAAAGAAAGGCATCTGCTTTTGTCAAAACAATGTAATGTTCTAAGTTGATTTAGCAATGGTTATAATCAACAGTAAATTATAATCATGCTAAATGATGAGATTTAGTATGTGTAAGTGCAACATACAACAAAGGATATTGCAGGTTTTTGTAACATGAATAAAGTACTCTGATATATTAAAGATTCAATTCTCAAAGTTTGGAGATGTAGCCTTTTTCTTCTTTCTATTTTATTTCAATACATTTTTAATAGCTGATTGGATTTTTTTAAAAAAGACAAACCTGGCATTATAATTTTGGGATCTTTTTCAGTAAAGTACAGTGATTGCGCATGTGTGTCTGTAAACTGTGGGAATAAAGGAACATACTGTTTTATAAATCAAAATACAGAATTATGCTCTTAATGTTAGAGACTTGGGAGAGAAGAGTTAGAAGCATTGCTGAAGGCAATTATCCAGAGACTTTTTAAGCTCACTGAACTGTTCATATTAAATATACTAATTCTCTAGGCATTAACTCAGCTCAGGAAAGTTTCCTAGGTTTCTCTATATTAATATTGTTAGGAAGAAAAGCAGGGAAGCCAGGTCAATTTGTGAGACTAAGCAGAATCAAATGAAGTTAACGGAAAAGATGCCTCTGTTTCCTCCCTATATAGAGGACTGCCGACCTTTGTTCTTGCAACTTTTATATGAGAGAAGAAGGAATAACACTTTCAGAAACACAGCGTAGGAGCCCCAGTGCAGCATACAGGATGTTGCCTTGTGGCAGCTGTTGGTACGCGTTGAATGGCCAGTGCTCCTTACCCCAAGAATCCCGTTGCCATTTTGATGCTGAGCAGAAAGATTACGGTGCTGCCTCCTCTTCCTTTTGGGCTATGACATCCTCCGTTTTGCCGTGCCTCTGCTGTTAGTTATTCCACCTCTACTCTAGAATTCCTTTTTGTCTGCCTGTTCCTATTTGACTCTTCTATCTTTCGTTTCATTGTGCCTGAGAATTTTAAAACCAAACCGGTGTTTGCCTTCTCAGTAGCTCTCATTTGATTGCTATATGGTTTGCTTTGGTTTTGACATAGCACAGGACTGAATTCTCTATCCCATCCAGTCTGTTATTTCCCTCTTCTCTTACGCAGCTGGAGGAACAAAAGGGCTTCCCAGAGAGTTTCTGCAGGTGTTCCTATGAGTTTCTGACTCTGTAAAGGGAATAAATAGGGTCTGACTGGTGTTAATTTTTTTCTGTTCCCCAACTACTGTCTGTAGCTTTTAGAGTAGAGACTCTCGAGTCCTTAAATTCATATACATAAAGCAAACCACCACAGTAGTATTGTTTTACTGAAGCAACTTTTGTCTTGGGAGATAGCTGCAATTTCAAACATGTGATGAAATATGAGGCTGCATTTGTTCTTTGAATAGTCCTTTCCTCCTACAGAGTGCCTAAACATTTGAAGCATAGCTATCGGTTTAGGTTAATCTCATCTGCAAGTGCCTCATGTAAAATGGTTTCAATATATCTATATATACAGGTATACTTTATATACGTGCCTGTTAAAAACTTCTATGGAAAGTGACATGTGAGAAATTACTTATTTTCTCTCTACTGTTGCCTGCCATTTTGATTTTATTTGGCTAATGCGATACTTGCCATTGTATGTGTTATCCTAGTGCTTAGGAGCTGAACAGGCTTGATGTGTGCCTGCACACACAGCATATTAAGTCTAGGTGAAGCAGGCCATTGTAGCCAGCGAGAGGAAGGGAACACCATCTTTAACTCCTCATCTGTGGAAGAAATTTCTTGTGGTTTTTTTTTGTTTTTTTTTTTTTTGAAAATATCATCTGTTTTTGCTACCTCACAGAAAGTTTTTCTGAAGATAGAAAATGTCAAACTACCTTTAGAATTTAAATCCATTTTTAAATGTTGATCCTGAATCACATTCTGTTCTTTTTAGTTTCAATTTGCATACTTTTTTGTGTCTGTAAGTAACACTAGGATCTAGCAATAAGTACAGATGTGATTCAGTGAAATATAACATTAGACAGGAGTTCGACATGAAACAACTCCTTCATGTTAGTTATGGGGATATTGATGTTTTGTTAAAAGAAAGCATCTAATGAAAATGTGTTACAGGCTAGAAGGCAGAAGTTGTTATAACAAAAAGAAAAGTTTTTTCTATGAAGCTTACACACAGTGTAATCTAGGCTAAATAAAATCCTTGGAATTTTCCTTCAAAATTTAGTTAAGCCCTTGATGTAACTCTCAAAAGAGTCATAATTTGAAATTGTAATCTAGATACTGTATCTTTATTTTAAAATGCCTAATATGATTAGTTGCTTGGCATAATATTATAATTAAGGTATTTAATAAACTGTTTAAGTACTCTTCATTTTATCCATACAGTTTCTTTGTGAGGTTGAGTTTTAGGGCCTGAATTCCTAACAAATTCATCAGCTTTCTGCAGCAAAGCAAACACAATTTCCTCCCTTACATGTTTTAAGCAATCCAGGCTTGGAGGAAGGGCTCAGTCTTTGGTGATGATATTTTTTTTTAAATTCCTGCATAATTCTAAATCCTTGAAATTAAATATATAACAGCAGAAAAAGAAATGTTGAAATGCACAGTGTTTTCCTACCACCTTAGTGAGCTGTGCTAGGGTAATACAATCAAAAGGTTTTCTGTCATGCTGCTCTGGCGTTGTACATTGTGCTGTAGTTTGGAGTCTTATCAACACACAGGTGAAAATAAATGTATATGAAAAGTGTGTAACCTTTGCTTCTTGTTGATTATTTTTATATATATAGATACATAATTTTTTTTAGCTCTGTAGTCTCCAAGCAGCTGAAGCTCAAGCTTCCATGACTCGTAGCCATTTCCCTGTGCTGCTCTCAGATAAGCAAGGTTTTATTGATGGAAGCAAATTAATTGGTGGACCTTTTACTTGGAATGATTTCTTTCCTTTGTATGGTAATTTCTTTTACTTATAAAGAGATATTTTTCTGCTGATTTGATCGACAGTGGCAAGTAGATATGCTGAATGTGTTTCTCCATAGCTGTGAGATGAACTGCTTGCTACCTGCTGTACAAGGCAAAACATATTTATTTTTTCAACCTTTTGAAAAAATAATTAGACCTGCAGCCTAGAGTATTTTAAATTATGTTGTTATTACGTTTCTTTTTAGACACAGGCTGGTTTTACAGCCCCTGTGGATCTGATCTTGCAAACGGGTAAATGGTGTTACCTCCGTGAATAATCTCACTAAGATTTGTGCCCAGCAGTTTGCAGGAATCAGTCCCAAGGATCTTGCAGTTGTTTGTTAGCAGTCTGATGCTGATCTATACCTCTGCCATAGCTACAATCTCCTGCTATTAAATAGAATGATGCGAGTCACGTTTAAATAGGTTGCAATTAATTCAGAGTGCTGCAGCTAGATTACCTAGATGAAATTCAGCCATTGTATCGTTTCTGAGCTCGAATTTGTACTCTGGATGCCTGTAACATGTTACATTGATCGCAAGGCTTTGCATCTTCTTTGAACTGCCAAATACTGCTTTCAACCATGTGTTTTCAGTGTTCTACTATGTATCTCTTCTGCTTTTATTCCATGGTAATGGTTTTGAACATTAGAGGCATGAATGGCTACTTCATCCTTCATCTGCAGCAGATTTAGGATGAGGCTATAATTCAGTTGTAGGTGTTGTTTGAACATCAGTAGATACACAAGTGTGTTACTGCTTGAGGACAGAAATAAAGGTCTTTGGTTTTCAGTTGGAGAACCATACCTTTGCACCTACTTTTCATGTGTTTGAAATTGAAAGGTTTTATGTATTGCGCTTTTTTTTTTTTTCCAAGACAGACAGTACAATCTCAGTACTTTCTGAGATTACAAGATATATAATTATTTCCTATTTAGTCCTCACTGTTTAACAAAGCACAGCTATTCTTGTGACTGAACTACCTTTCACAGTTGCACGCCAGGCCCCAATTCTTTCTGATACATGCAGGCTTTTTTTTATATAGAAACTTGTACTTTTGTAGTAGATCTGAAGTATTCATTTGGGGAAGAGGGGGTGACAGCATTTTAAAAAATAGAGAGATCAGTTAGATTTTACTAAATATATGGGTAATAGAGTGGTTATCACTGAAGTGCATGGATATAGATTGAATTTAGCATTTAAATGCACTGCAGTTCTTCCTTATGGCACTTATATAGTAGGTGAGAAATCAGTGTTAAGTGTTTAGCTGAATTATTTATGCTAACAGAAAATTTTATTTGATCTTATAATTTTAACTTGGAACTGTCTGAATAGGAAGGAGCTTAAAATTGCCATTGAGACAAAAAATGGGGATTTGAAATGCAGCTATTACCTGACCCTCATGTTCCGGAGTGCAGAAGGATAGGTTGAGCGGGTATTCTTCCGTGCAATTGGGATGAGCACCTTCCTCCCACTTGAGAAACAGGGCATTGGCATGAGAGAGAAATTTGTGTCAGTCAGCCAGGCCTTTGCAGAGCAAAACCATTGAGCAATCTAAGCATTGTGCAAATCTTGTTTCAAACCCAAAGTGGTGTGCATTTTTAAGCAAACACTACTGCAAAAAGTCTAAATTCACCTGACTGCTAAGATTTGCAGTTCTGAGATGAAAACTGTGAGCTTATGCTTGAGACTTCAGCTGTTAAAAATACGTTATTGGGGATGGTTATTATTGCATTTATAAGCCAAGATAAATATTATACAAACTAAAGGACAGAAAACGTCTGGAAGGTTCACCCGCAAATATTTGGTGTATATGGGCATTAATATATTTATTGCAAAAGGGAAGCAGAGAGTGTGTTCAAGCAAAATTTTAAAATAAGGTATCAAGCCTTTTCCCCTGGCAAGTCTGATCATATTCTAGTCAGAGGCTTTACTACAGTCTCAGGAAAAAATCATCTAGGCTCAGCAGGCTGTTTAAAAGGTAATAACCCTAGTAGCAAGGGGTTTCAGGACATTGTGGTACAATTCTTTTTTTGAGACAAATGTTGTCTTCCAAATTTTTTAGTGCTGGTAGGTCAAGAAAAGCTTTGTGTGTTGTCAGAAATATTTTTAACTGACCTCCAAAGTGAAAATTAAAAATGTAGGTGGATCTAGCTGTCTAAAAATAGAAAATCTAATGTATTCAGTGCTCTAAAATATTTTGTCTGGCCAGCAGCTACTGCTCCAGAAATGTGCGGGTGTCTTGTAGCTCCTGTCATGTCACAGACACTCACTCTAGAGAAACAAAAGTACTGACTTATCTCTAGGCGTAGGCAATTGAATCCCACCATGTGTTAAAAAAATAGTTTTTTCCTCAAAGCAGAGAGCCATTTAAGTGTTTTCCGTAGCTCTTCATTACAACACAGTTTCAAGGCAATAATTAATGTCTGCCTGATTATTTTCAATACAGCAATGAAATACCATTAAGAATATTTGAAAATGTAAAAAATACGTGAGAAAAATTTAAACTGGAGAGCTGTTTCATCATATGCAACTAGCAAACGCTACTTTTTGGAGACTGCACTTTATGCAGTGTAATTTGAATGAATATGAGTTTTACTAATTTCTCAGATTGCATGCTGCATAAAAAGAGCCCTGGATAATCATCATTAGAACATGAAAATGGCATAAAAATACTTCTTAAGTACTTTTTATCATTTCTCTATATCTTCCAGAAAACTTCTGGCATTACCAGAGATGTAATTTTTTCAAGGTTGGATGCAGAAAAACACTGGTACATGTTCTGTAGTTAAAGATCTTAAATGTTTTCCATAAGCAACTTCTTACACATCATTGAGGATTGCTCAGGCACATTTTTAAGTTCATTAAGGATGATGAAAATCAGGGTGATGGAAAGATGCTGTCAATGAATATCATCTGTATTCCTTCAGAGTTTGCTACATTTTTTATTATACAATCTTGAAATTATAGTGATTTTGTATGCGAGGAAGTTTGACATTGTAAATTCAATGAAGATTTATCTATCTTGAAAAATAGATGAATAGATGAGTATTCGTAGTCATAAATGTATTATATAAAATAATAGCAAACCAGACATTTCATTAAATGGTGCTCAATGACTCCAAAGTACTCAACTTCCTTTGACTTGATTTGAGTAAACAAAGTTACACATCTGACTTAGCCAATGTAAAGAGTGTGGGATTTAAGAACTTTTAAATTACGATTCAGAGGCAGGAACAAGTCAAAGATAGTTACATGAAGTTTGCATTGGGAGTACTGTTTACCGATGCCGTATTTTTTACATGCAATCTTAAAATATGGAATTTATTATGTCCATTCTCACCTAAAATGCATCAGTGAAACACGCTTTGTAAACTTCCCTGTAGGTTACATAAATGTGCTAAATAGCAATTCTGTGAAGACTGCACTTCCATTTAAAGTTATTTTCACTACACATGCAGAATTTTGAGAGCTGGTTTCAAAATATAAGGTTTTATCAAAATGCAGAAAAACTAGGAAAAATACTGTATAAAATATCAAAATGAAAAATAATATATAAAATATGTATTTGAGGGTGGTAGCAATACACAGCATCTGAGACTGTTATTTCTCTGAAGTATTCCATACAGCTATGCACTGTTTCACATCTTTCCTCTGATACTACCCTTTTACTGACCATGAAATGAGGCCACCTTACATGTGAGTCAGAGTCCAGTTTCTGAATATGGGTCTGCTGAACACTTTAGCTTCCATGTTGGCTAAAGCACTAAAGAATATTTTGCTTCATGTTCTTCTGAGGGCAGAGGGACATGGTGAGTCCTTCCCTTCCAAGCTGTGGGTCTTGACTGTTGTGAATGGACCCAGACTCTGATGCTCATGATTCTGCAAGTGCTTTTTGAGATCCTTATTGCTATTATATCACTGAAATATTGTAATACCATCATTCTGAACATGTATTACTGGTTATATTTTCACAGAGGGTATGACTACCTGGTGATTCATATGCCTCTAGTAATGTTAGTTTATTCCTTTTGGCAAGTACCAAGAGTCTTTGTAGAAGAGTCAACTTTTCATACCTACCAGAGAGCCCGTACTTAGTAGATTTCGATTGTTAATAATGGGAAAAAAAGAAGGGGAAGAAAAAAAAAGTTAAAAGTAAGAAGCACTATAAAGAAATTATTCCTAATCACATTACAATTCCTGAGGCATAACAAAAGAATTCTGGAAAAATCAAATTGCAGGATGCAAACCTTGGGTTGTCAACTTGTCACAATGTTACAATTAAAGTAGTTATTAAAATCATTATGCTATCAACCTGTGAAGTTTAGACACACCAAATATAGAAACCTGCTTAATTGCTCAATATTTTGCAGTGAGTGAAAGAAAGGCAGAAGCAGAGGGTGGGAGTGGATAGAACGGTGTGTTTTCAAGGTACCCTAAAAGGCCTGTTTTCCTACAGAGTAAATTAAGCATATGTTGTTCAATAAAACCTTAGTCTCTGAATATAGAATATGTTATTTGAAATGCCTGGAGTTTAGAAATAGTTTTATTGAGACCTTCCAGTAATGCAGCACAATGCATATTGACATGACTTTGTAGCTCTAATCATGTTACTGACACTGCTTTTCTCTTGGGGAAACATTAAAATGAACTGGTGTAGCCAAAACCAGTGTCTAAAATACTTAGGGTCAGGTGTCAAAATGTAATTTGCCATTGGTGTAAAGCTGGAGAAACTCACCTGAAGTTACTCAAGTTTGTATTTGTATAAGGTACAACTTGACTCTTGATTATCATACTTGATATTTAGTGAAAAGGCTGAAATGTGTTGCTAGGATAAAACAGTAACTTACAGCATTGCTACAGTATCTTTATAAAGTAGCCAATGAAGAGACATTTCCAAAATATAAATTTGGGGGAAAAAAATAAAAGAAAAAACCTCCAAACCCTCAGCCATTGGTTTTGAAATGTAAATTTACCCCAAATTGTGTATTGTCCACATAAAAAGGTAAAGGACGAGGAAAAACCATAATTGCCCCCAATACCAGAAAGTTGTAATTATTTTATTTCTTTGCATTGTTTGTCTCTATTCCTTCAAAACTGGGGTTAGGTTTTTTTCACATTCTGCAGAGGGCATAACATAAGTCTGTTGCTGCAGAACCTACCAAGGGCACCCTTTGCCATGTGGGATATAATGACTTCACCAAATAGTAACTAATGATACTGCATTTTTACTTCTCCAAAGCATTGAAGTCTGTTTAATGACTCGCACAGTCACTATGTTTTCAGGTGTATTATACAAAATAACCTGTTTTCTGTTTGTTTTTGTTTTTTTTTTTTTTAATACTCGCCATTCAGATTCAGTTTTGGTTAAGAACTGGAGGACAGACAGTCTTTCTTGCTTACCTGTTATGTTTCCAGATAAGAAAAATGCAGAAAAATAAGATGTAAATACAGATATTATTTGCTGAGTATATTTCTGCCATCTGTAGATGTCTTTGCAAATTCTGACATGTAGAAAAAAAATTTAAAAAAAATATAAATTTGATATCTTTTTTTATCAAATCTAATTTTAGAGCACTGGAGAGAAGTGACTGGAGGTTAGCAGTCACTAGTGTTTTTTTTTTTCCTTCTGACTGGCACTTCTTGCCATATCACTATATAATGGATCAATATACACATGCATTGGTCTGGTAAAGATCTTAGTCAAAGAATATGTGCGTCATATCCTCTCCTGAGGATAATTTATTGAAGAGAGTGTAGTTGTAATTTGTTGAAAGTATCTGTATAGTATGTATCCCTTCCTTCCATCTGGCCATGGAAGTTGCTGGCATGCTCTAGATATATCCATAGATAAGTTAAGTGTTTGCTTGGAAGAATAGGAGCTAAGTTCATTAACGCTGCTATAATGGCATGTTATTAGAGTTCATGAGCACTGATAAATTCAGATACACTGTTCTGTCCAGTACAGAAATATTTAGCTATTGTAGCATCATGGTTATTTATTTCATGTTTCCCTACTTGCCAGGTAGTATGTTGTTCTGGGAGGAGAGTGAAAATTAGGGATACTGCAGAGTAAGAACTATCTAGTTCCTTCTCTCTGTACCTCATGTGGTTTTTTTTTGTCTTTTTTTTTTTTTTTTTGTATTGAGCTACTTTCTTTTGATCAAAAGTGTTTATTTTTCCCATAAGACTTTATAGTAAAGCTGTTGTAATTATTAATTATACTTTTCCCACAAGGAAATCTGTTGTACAACATGCATCCCTTTCTGCATAGAAGAATTTCAACTTTCTATGAATCTGTGATTTAATTTTGGGTGTGTCTATTTAAAACTAGCTAACACATATGGATAGAAATTATTAATATACCCACTCATCCAAAGAAATTATTCTGGATACTCTCCCTACTGTGATATGCTACCGTAATTAATTAAAGCAAATGTTCATATACAGAAAAATCATGTTCTTATTCAAAGTAAACAATGTATTTGGCAAACTCCCTCTTCCAAAACCCCAAGCCCCAACACTATCCTGATACATTTGCTCAATAACTGTTGTTATTCTTCCCTAATTCTTCCTAACAAAGCCGTGACATTCAAGCTTTAAGTTTATAGTTGGTTCAGTGACAGATGTATCCTTGTCCAGACAGAAATACCTATTTTTTGTTTGTATTTTTTCACATAGACTGTATTCTGATTGTACCTCATCTGCCATTTACTGTACTCGTACAAATGCTTGGGGAACCACAGGCATATCTTTCCATTTTAAATACTAGGGCTTATTGTTCAGGGTCCTCTGAACTGAACATGGCAGGGAAAAAAAGGTGGCATTACTACTTCTTTCTGTGTATGCCAGATCTTCAGGGCCTGGTTCACCTCGTATGGCTAGATGGGAAAGCTTACCTCAAAAACTCTAGTGGGATCTTGCTTTTGTGTGTTTCAGGAGCAGTATTAGCTGGAAATGAACAGAGCGGATATTGTGATGAATATTAGCTATATAATTTAGGTTCTTCACACTTTCAGAGTGACAGAATTTTTCACTCATTTATGAAGATATCTTAAAAATATCCCAGGCGCTAGAGGGAAAGCATACTTAAATCCAGTAACACATACCTGGGGGGGAGGGAAGAGCCTTCAGTCTTGATTTCTTAAGCCCTTTTTAAACTGGTTTTTGGAAGACTGAACATGGTCCATCCCACTGAGATGTATTGAATGACTCCTGGGTGCTTTGCTTTTTTTGCTTTGCTGATGTGTGTGACAAATGCGTGCGCAATTTTCAGTTTCTATTAAGGGGCTCTCAAACTCAGTCTGTGTTGACCAAAATCCTATATTGCAATGACAAAATTCTAATATAGTAATTACCTTTTATGTCTGTACATAAGTATTTAAATGGGACAAAGAGAGGGCTTCCAAGCTCCTTAATTTCCCACAAAGGAAGATTTTCTACAGAGGCAAAGGTAGAATCTATGGTTGTTTTTTTTCTGAGGATGAAACCACTTTGACTGAAATCCATATCTGTGACCTTTAAGAACACCCCACAGGACAAAGTCTAGTTCACTTGTGTATTTTGGCTCTAGGAAGTGTTTGTGGACCATGATAAAAAACAGAGTATAAGATGCTAATCAGCCCAGAACTGATGTTTACTTTTGTTAGGTGCAGACTGCTATTGTTTTTTAGATATTCACATCTAAAAACCAAAACAAGCCCAGAACAACAAGCAACAAACCCACAACCTATTTAAAAAACACTGATAAATGCAGGAGGCAATGATGACCAGTAGAAGCTGGCTGCAGTACCAGCATTTCTGATATACAATATTCCCCTTTTACTCTCAGATGGAAGAGTGGTGATGTAAGGTCAGCTGTATGATGTTCTGAGCAATGGTGTAAGAACAGCTGTAACAATCCCTTATTTGGGGGCTACCTCCCAGTCCTTCAGATGTTCTCTGATCTCTTGAAAGAAGAGAGATGTCACCAAAAAACCCCACTAATAATATGGCACAGCAGACCTCTTCTAGTGTTAGGTCTTTTTCTATATTTTTTAAATGTGATTAGAAATTGCTAATTAGTTGATTGTATCTTTTATTTATTGAGAAACTATTCTGATTGGTTACTTCACTGTTACGTTACCACATACATGAAAATTCCTGACTTTTTTTTCAGTGCAAATTCCATGCTTTAGATCTCCCTCTTTGAGGCAAACTGTCCTTTTCTGTATATTTGTACAGTCCTGATCCCAGTGAATGGACCTTACTGACTTTGTGTTGTTACATCAATATAGATGTAAATTAATGTCATTATTAAAGTCACTGAAGTAGCAGACTTTTCTTAGAAAATTGCAGACATAGTCAGCCCACAGTGAATTTTAGCATTTGCCATATGACATCTGTTTGAGAAAGCTGATTCGCAGCTTCTGTGAGTAGCTGTCAGAGATAAAATTTCCCTTTATCTCTCAGTTGATAAAAATCTTCATTGTAATACAAAAATCATGTGAAGATTATAATTATAGAGAAGTGAATAACTGAAACATGTTGCTCATCTTCTCTGGAAGGAAGGAAAAAGAAATACAAGGTTTTGAAGATGTGTTATGTTTTTTTCATCAGACTCAAACTACCTTTATATGAGTTGTTCAGCCTGTACCTAGAAAATCACAGGAACTGTTAAAGCCAGCAGAGTTACCCTTTTGTTTCTACGAAGTAATGACAGACTAGAAAGGCATGGCTGAATTGAGGCATGTTGGAAGTTGTTCAGGAAACAACAGACAGTACAATAGTGCCAATAAAAAGATGTATCTTTGTTAGTATGGCATGTTTGGTTATATGAATTTAGAGGTTATTGAGGAAAAGTTCAAATTCACTTTTCAGTTGATAGTTCAGAAAAGAATGAGATGGGTGTGCTGATGTGTGGGCACACGATACATATCTGCTGCTGGTTTCCTCAGTGCCTTTCTAAGTCTCATTTGGAGGAATCTAATTATGCTTTGAAAGGTCTGCTGACTTTCAGTGCTTTTCTGATTCCCAGCAAGGACCACATATCTGAATGTGGAGTCTCTTGCCTTTAGTCTTTGTGATAGTGCTTCTTAGAAATGTTGGGGAAGGGAGAAAGAAAAGGGGTAACAAATTTTCCGTTTCCTTTTGCCAGTTAACTTTACATGCTCAGGTTCGACTGTGTATTAGCTGTAATTTGGTAGTCATGAAGCACCTCAGAACATGTTTGCTTTGGAGCAGAAAAATGTTCTTCTAGTTAATTATTCATTTAGATTTAGCTTTCAAGGTGGTTCCTTGGTCTCTCTTAAGTTTTGGTTAGAAATATGAATGTTGAATAAATGACCAGAGGTGAGCAGTAGTTCCTGAAGCATGAGTGTAGCTGTCTGAGGCAAATAGCCCAAAGCTGATTATGTGTATCAGCCTCCTCCACACCACTTGACCCCGACACGTTTTGGAGCAGGCAGGTCCTCCATATTTCATCAATGCCATTGTTAAAGACAGTGGCCTGTTGGCTTGTTTCTTACCGAGGTCAAACACATCAAATGGAGTGGGACATCAGCATGATCAGATCTAAATTGCTTGCTGCACGAATTTCTAGCTGTATTGTGGTCTAATATCAAATCTCCTGGTTTCCTTGCAGCTATGGTATAAAAGGCACTTGTGGTGTCAGGGGAACAGAGGAAAAAAAAATGGAGAAGAGTTAAGTTTCCAGCCAGGTGATTATTAATCTAAACTTCCAGACCAGGTAGAGCTGTGGAGGCATGAATTGCAAAGCTCTGCCATTTTTTGACTGAATTTACTGTATTAGAGTAGAGTTAATTTAACAAGTTCTATGAAAGGAATATTGGTGATGTAGTAATACAAGCATTCAGTACTTTTATGGAAACAAAAAAATGCCCTTTCAGAAATATTTCAGAAAAATATCAGCATTTCAACACAATCACATCTTTTAAAATACATTATTGAGGGGGTTCCACCATCCTGTGGGAGCTTATACAGAAATCTGCTGAAACGAAATCAGTTGTTACTTTTTGACTGAGTATAGCCTGATGCTATATTTGTATGTAATCTTAAAGCTCCCAAAACTGCAGCTATTTTCCCCTATATGTAATATTGCGTCTTAAGCAACAAAAGGAGCTGTGTTTTGGGTCTTAAGGTTGCCTTCAGAAAGGTAGAATCACAGGAGAGTCTTAACCTACCTACTGTTTCTGTGAGCATTCATGTTGCAGTGGAGTATTATTGACCAAAATGCTGTTAATGTGTTAGGACTGGACAGTCTTTTAGAACTTGAATGTCTTGCTTCAGCTGTTTCCTTCAAATGCAGACTAAGAAGTGAGCCACAAATTGTACTTGAAAATGTGAATAGTGTCTGTATTTACTTTTAAAGAACAAACTTTACCTAAGAGATCTGATTCTTTAGGATATATGATGCCATTTAGAAAGAATTTACTTCCCATCATAAATGTTATATAAAATCCTAAATAGAATTGAATACATATAGAGCTGAGAAGAAAATGCAAACATTATAAAAGTTTGGTAATCCAACAAATCCTGTTGATAGAGAGGTTAGAGGGTTTTTTTCATTTTTTTTTAATGATTAGGGATTTTATCAGTTTTGAGCAAATCTGTTATAATACGCTAAAGAAAGTGTTGTCAGTATCTGTAGTTCATCAGCACTTTTATTGCTTTAAGAGACTGTTCTCTTCTATTGAGAAGGTTTTCTTTGCTATTCAGAATGGACAAAAACCTGTGCTCTGCCAAACAATTGAAATAGGTAACAGCTGAGAGAATAGCTCTTAGTTCTCCCCTATCACCTGGATATAAATGACAAGGAAGAATTGGCCTCAGTGGGCTTTAGAAACACACCTGAAGTGAGAGAAGAAAGATTGTCAGGAGACCTTGTTCATTCATTTGGTTTGCATTTCTGAAAAGCTACCTGAGAGCTGACCGATGTACAGCCCTAGGAAGACAGCTAGTTTTTGTACTTTAATTAGTTGGAAGGTAAATTAGGTTTTGCAGGTGGGTTTTGGCAGCTATTCAGCCTTTCATTCATACATTGTTTTCTCTTGTCAGCTTCTAAGAGAGCTGTAGCGTGCTTGAAGCTCTTTTAAAACCCTGACAGAAAAAGTGACAGATGTCTCGAGCATGGCAGTACTCAGACTTTCCTCCCCTGTTTTTGGAAAAGGCTTTTTTCAGCCTGTAGCATAAATAGCTAAATCAGGTGGAAAGGAACCAGTGCCTTGGCATTAATAGAGGCGGCTTGATAAATGTTACTAAAAGTGCCCTTATATATGCACAGGTTCAAACCATTTTTCTAAGTAGTATTAGTGTTGGTATTTACACACTTTAAATAAGGAAATCTTCTCATCTTGAAGATATCACTTACGATCAACTGTTGTTAATATATTTAATTCAATATTATAAAATTGGAGTAATCCCAGTCTGAAACTGAGTCTTTAAAATGGTGCTAAACTACATCATTTGAAATAAAATCTATTAAACTGCTTTCCATGATGAGTGCAAGCATGGATTATTTCTGTTTCAAATAAGGAAAAGGATGATATTTGTACTCACTCCGATGTTTTCATACTAAAACCCCTACAAAGACCACATGGTAATCAATTGGTAGTATTGGCTATTGTGTAAGTGTAGCTTTTGCAGTACATTATTAGTTTCGGTCAGGTCAGGTGGGCTGAAATAGAACCATCTGAAGCAAGACTCATTTTGTGTAGCATTTAACAAGTGCAAGATGATAATTGCTGTCACTGAAGCATGACTGCTTTTGTAATGAATACTATCCACTTGCATTCAGAGTATGTAGCTCTGTGTGTGTAATACAGCGTGCTTTAATCTTAAAACAATAAGCAAATTTGAAATTGAATTTATTATTCAATGAAGTTATATTTGACAGAGGTTCTGGCTTCAACAGTCAAGTGATCAGTGTTTGCTTTTAATTACATAGTGCTGGAGAGATCATGTGCACCTCTTTTTGTGATGGCGTGTAGTTCCAAACAGTTATGTTGATAATCAAATCTGAAAAACACGGGTTTAAGTTGGTTAATGAAGTTAAGTGTTAGCCCAACACATCACGTTTCCTTCTCCATGCTGTTCAATCAAATCAGTATTATCTGATTTTACAGTGGCTTTAATGTGGTCCTATTGTATTTAGGTGAGATTATTTGACAACTTTGCCCTTCCATTGATCTTGCCCACTGATGATACTGGTATCACCCTTCTGTTCACGTAAAGTCAATACATTCAGCAGTAGATTGAGCTACTCCTTTGTCACTGGAAAAAATAAGTACAACAAGATGGCTTTGTCTTCTTTTCCTCTTGTGCAGTGGTAGAGATCATGTGCTGTATGTTAATATAGGCAGTGGGCTGAAGGAAAGTTGTAAGGTCTCTTCTGGCATTAATAAAGGCCACATATGTGCTGTGATACTCTGTTCAAAAATTCTTCACCAAAAATCAACCTGTTTGAGTATGGGGAAACTGAGAACCACTGAAATGAAAAAACAGATGTATAAATATATATGTCTAAAATCATGTATGTGTATCATGTTTGAAGAAGAAACAAGATTTGAAAGTCTAAAATTTCATTGTTGTAACCATGTTGGGTTATATAATCAGAGATTTTTGGAAACATTATTTTAATGTTCCACAGATAGGAACCAAACCCAAAACAACAACATAAAACCCCCCCAGAATGGAAACTTTACAATATAAGACAGTTTTTGAACTGAGGAAGTAAATGCCACGTTTTGTTAGACAGCAAATGTTGCTTAAGTCTTTCTTCAGGAACATTACTATGTGGGTCCTGCTGCCAAAAACCATAGAATGTGCTGAAGACGTGTGCTTGAACTTGTGTTTCATGGTTTCAGAAGATATGGAGGAAAAAAGCGGACCGAAGAAAAATATTTTACTGAGGTCAATATTTTCTTGCTGCAGGCACCAGCTGTGGACCTGTGGGAATGAGCCAGTTCCTGTCCTTCTTCAGGGAACTTCTCCCAGCATGGCTTATTTGGCTCCCTGCCACTTGTAGAAACTTCTGTTAATCCCACTAACATGACTAGTTATGATATCTTCTCATAAGTGGTGACCTAATTGTTTACAAGTGATTAGATATTATTTCATTAATAATTAGGCCCTCAAGTATAGTGGATGGACAGTTTGGGGTTGGTTAGATGGGTGTGGGGTTACATCTGTTGGGAGTCAGCTCTTCTTTGCTCTCCTCTCTGCCAGTCCTTGTGAAGGGCTCAGCTGCCCACAGTACAGACTGAAGTGGGCAATTCTAGAGCTGGGGAGCTCTGAGACTATGCAAACATCCATTTAAATATAGGTTAAAATAATTTGCATTTTCACTTACAGAGTGTTGAACTATTTTGCCTATTATTTCTCTTTGTGACTCTATTACTTTTAAATGCAATTTAAGAATACTTTATTTCATAATTATTTGTGTGGCATATAGTTACATCATAAAGAATATTATGACTAAAATCAAGTAGGCAGGCGAAAAAGTATTTGTTAATGGAAAAAGTAAAAGCTTCATGCTAGTAAATATTTTACCAATTTATGAGAGAAAATGGTGTAGGAAAGCTTTTTAAAAGGTCAATGAATTTCTATTAAATTGTTATATTCTCATTGCCTTTAAAATTAAGCATGCAAGGTCAACATTAAAAGCCCTATGCTCAGTGGCTGAATTGCCATTTAAAGCAGAAATTGAACACTTGGGTTCAGGAAAGAGAAAGGAGTGAAAACTTTCACTTCTTCCTACTGCTTTTCCGGGAATTGTTATTCACAGCAATGATTTTTAGACCCACCTCCTTTGGTAAGATACTTCCAAAATGGAAATAATCCGTACATAGAGAATATATGTGTATATGTACCATCAACACTAACCTCTTAAAGTGTCAGATTCAGTTATTCTCATATAGGTTATTCTCCTAATGAGTGTTGTGACAGTTTTGAATACTTGATAACTTCTAAAGGAAGTCAGCCAGGGAAGGTATATAACTTAGCCATGTCATGGTGTGTTACAGGACTTCGTGTGCTTTATATCAGTTAGGAATCTCACCTTCCATTCCTGTTGGAAAGGTGTTTGGTCAACAGATGATTTTGAGGGATGACCTGGAGGCCAGGAGCTGTAGGTGGTTGGTTTGCTGGAGCTTGTATTGGGGAGCATCATTGGTCCAGGGCATGAGGGAGTCTTTTATATGTGATGAGATACTTGTATTGTAGGCTTGATCTTCATTTCTGCTAGTTGCAGTTGCTGAAGCTTTGTGCTTCCTCACGGATAGATGTTGTATTGAGTTGTCCAAAGAACGGTTTTCTTTTCATAAAGACAAAAATCAATACTTCAGTAGCTTGTTTGAAAACATTTAACAAAATTATTTTAAAAATCCAAAGCCATTGCCACCATCACAACTTTCCTACTTTCATCAATTGCTCATTAGTGATACTGAGCTATAAAACCCCAATTTTAAGGTGACAGGAGCACAATCCTGAAAAAATGTTTGAAAAACCTCACAGATTAAGGATGCATAAAAAATAATATAATCAACAGACATGTCTCCCATTCAGAAGGAAACACTCCAGATAAAACCAGGATACTGCTGAACACTGATTCTTTTCTGTGTATTCTCAGCTTTCTTTTCAAGGACACAAATTGTTATTCCCTGTCTGCTAAAATCTGTATTTTTCTCCTATTGCTGTTGTCAAGGTATTTTTTTTTTTTTCAGAGAAGATTGCTAACACCAGCACCTGTTAAATTCTCATATCAAAGTTAAAGGGATGTTTAATTTATTTTACTTTCAATCTGGTTTAGATTAGAATGACCTTTTCTTTGCTTCATATTAAAATCCCTTTCTTGAAAAATTAATGTTTTCTTCCATGTTGCATGTATTGATTATTAGGGCTGGTATTTATTCATAATTAAAAATACAGGAAGCAAGAAAACCATTTTTAAAGCTTGTTTTAAAGCCTTCTGGCATTTTTATTTCACTGCATTTTTGATATTAACCTTCACAAGCATGTAAACTGAGGAACTGTACTTTTTAAAGAGCTATAAGAAAATCAAATGGGCTCAACTGGCATTAATCTCTCTTTCAAATTTTGGGCTAACACACCTCAGAAGTGTTCTAGCTGATACAGGAGTGCTGTCAGTCATTTTGTCATGGCTTTGGACATTTTCCATGTGAAAATGCAATTTTGGTCACAACAGTATCTGCACAAACCCCAACCAAAACCAGCTTCGTTCTGATTTTTAGTGCTAAATGTAACAACTTTCTCTTCAGGAAAGCTGTTTTTTTTTGTAAATGTTACATGAGCAAGACTCAAGCAGCCAAATATTAGAAAGATTAGAAAGAAGCAATTTAGCCTAGAAAGAGCTATATGGATTGTGGGGGGTGACAGAAGCTGTCAGTATTGATTTTCTGATGCTTTCCTGTCTGACCTTTTGGATTCCAGCGGGTGCTCTTAAGAGGATTTAGCTTGTAACAAATTAAAGATATCACAGAACAATTGCTGACTCATATTATGAGAGTGGACTGAGCTCCTCTGCTATCAGTGCAATCTTATTGTATCCAGGGACATCGTCATTACTTGATTAAATGTGTTTCTGTAGATAAAACTGAAAAGCTGTTTATAAAAGCAAGGTTAATGATGATGAATGCAGTTCCCATCTACTTTCTTTTCATACACATATATGTGTATACATGTGTGTTTATTTAAACATGTAGTTTTAACCTTTCGCTTGTGAGATTTATGACATGCAAAGGCATCAAAATATAAACCAAAACTTTCAATAAAACAGTGCTTAAAATGAAGCCATTAAAAATATGCATATATAAAAGCTTCATCTTCATTGTTGTGGATGAAATTGGAAATAAAAAACCTAAGTGCTTTGTCTTCATTTAACAGCTCCTGGCAGCATCTTAATACAAAACTTCAACATGAGCATCCTCTGCTGAGTACCCTTCCACCCTGTTTGCAAGAAATAAATTGCTTGTCTGGAGTGGTTAAAAGACTTTAATCTAACTTCATCATGAAGTATCGTATCATATGATGGAATTCAGTTTGCAGAAATAGTTTTTTTTTTTCCCACTGGCTGCCCAGAATACATATAAAAAATATGTAACAGTAATAAATAGGAAAATTCCTTGTAATCATTAGCACAGTTTTAAGAAACAAGATGTTAGTATGTAGTTTTTCCTGTATGATAACCCCATGCTATATTAATGTATTTTAAAATCCCACAGGAATATTGATCCAAAAGAGCAGCCTATGCCTTCACTGAGAGGCAGTGAAGAGCTGAATATTGGTAGGGGAACAGAGCACTAAGTGTGCCAGTACCAGCATTACCACTTCCAGCTCTCACCACTTCTGTGCTCTTTTTTTTTGCCTCACCATTTGGCAGTGTCGTGGTTTGGGCCTGGTCGGCAACCAACCCCCGCCGCTGGTCACCCCCCCTGCCCCCTCCCCTCCTGGGAATGGGGGAGGGGATTAGGGGGGTGAAGGGAGACTCGCAGGCTGAGATAGGAACAGTTTAATAATGGCAATAGAACGAGAACAATGGTGGTGATAGGGAAGAGGAAGAAATATATATATAGGCAATGCACAATGCAGTTTCTCACCACCCGCTGACCAATCCCCAGCCCGTTCCCGGCCAGCGACCCCGAGATACCAAGATCCCGCAGTCGCAATCCCGGAAGAGAGAGAGAGAGAGAGAGAGAGAGAGCCCCTTCCCGACCCCCCCGCCTCTATACAGTGAGCATGGCGTCCCATGGTATGGAATATTTCACTGGGCAGTTAGGGGCAAGTGCTCTGGCCGTGCTCCCTCCCTGTGCCCTCGCGCACGGGCAGGACACAGGGAGTCGGAGAGTCCTTGAAGTCTCGGTAGCAGCTGAAAACATCAGTGTGCTATCAGCATTCTTCCCATACCAAACCCAAAGCTAAATCCAAAACACAGCACTCGTCTAGTCTCTGAAAAGGAATATTAACTCTATTTCAGCCCAAACCAGGACAGGCAGAAAAGCCAAAAGCAGAAAAGACAATCCCGACACTTCTTTCTGGTAAGGTCAGGATTAAAACCACCTTGAGTTTAGACTTCAGGCTAAGGCTCTGTGCTGACATCTTTTTCTAACACTGTTTTTACCTAATTTCACTGGTTTCCATGGGTCATTTATTTGTAAAATTGAACGTGGCCTGATAGTTTCCCAAACGCATTTCAGTTATGAAAGGTATGCACTTTAGGTAGCATATTTTAAGTCTGGTTTCCAAAGTTAGGCTTATGCTGCCATGCTCTGTATGTGTATGTGTTAATGCACGTATATACATAAAATGGAAAACTCATTTCAGTCTAAATTAACAGAGAAGCAAGGATCTCAAGGGTTTATATATTTTATAATGACGGAGGATGTAATGGAAGAGGAAAATGGGCCACAGTGGGAGGATATTCATAAATGTTGTAGGATCCACACTTGAAACTCAATTCCAGAGGAAATCAGATCACTTCTGCAGTTGCTGGCTGAGCTATGCTTTGTTGAAGAACAAAATCCAAGACCTTTAAGGCGTGGGAGTATCTTTCTCTCTTTTTCTCTCCTCACTGCTACTTGAGGATCAGGTTTTTAAGTAGGCCTTGATAAGCTCTGTATCCAGCGTGTCAGTTCTAGTTTCTTTTATAAATAACCATATTATGTAAACATTAGGTTTTGTTGGTTTACTATTAACTGTAGCTAAGCTGGAATCCAGTTCATCTAACTCCTATATAAGCAATATTGCAGATACTGTTGCTTTTTAACAAAAACAATTAGCGGGTTCAGGGTTTTGCATACATTCCACCAGTGATTCCTGCTGGAAAAGCCTGTTGTGCATCCAGCAGTTTCTGTGGCATGGAGCATTTGTCTGCTGTTTGTTTCTTCAAGGCAGCTGGAGTTCCTTTCAGCTAAACAGTGAAAACTTTTGCCTGGGCAGGGATGGCTTAGGGCTAAGAAAGAATTGAATAATCCAAGAATTTGAAGCCTTTGAAAAAAAAAAATAAGCGATTGTATGCAAGAAGTCTGTTTCTTTTACTGAATGCCTTAAGGCCACCAGTAATGCTGGCATCTCAATGTACGTTTCTTATCTATGTGTTGTGCTGTTATTTCTCCCTTCCAGTCTTTTTTCTAGTTGTGTCGGAGGATCCTTGAGCCTTAAGGTCATGCTTCTCTGTAACTGGTGAGCAGTTCACAACTGGATAGCGACTTCTTTGTGAAGACTAAATAAAGATCTCTGGATTTATAGTTTTATGGAAACCTAAAAGTGCACATTTATCAGAGCACTCAATATTAGGAGGCTTTGTTTTTAGTTTTGATTGTTGCACCAATTTCTTTTGGACCTTATGCTTTTGCTGTTAGCATTGATTTCCCCTAGCGAATAGAGCTGGTTGTTCTTAGTCAGCTTTCTCACTTGTTCCACATCTCATGCACCCACCCTGTTGTTTGTTCTGGCATGGTGGTGATGGAGCTGAACACTGCTTAACTGGATATGTGAACTGATTCAGATTTTAATTAAATGTTTTATTTTTTTCCCTGAATAAGTATTTTTGACCTAAATCAGCTTGCTGGTCTAGGTAAGTGCATGCTCCTGCAAACAAGCGTGCTGGCACCAAGGAGGAGTAGATAGGGATAGAGGAGAAGCCTTGCTATTGAGGAGGAGGTACCTGTAAGGTACCACTTCAACTTCTGGGGGCTCTAAAACTGTCTTTTATATTCTGTTCAGAGTCCCTAAAGCAATGGGAACCTATAGGCACTGCTCTAATAGACATGATCAGTAAGATACGTGGAGTTTTTGTGCCAGAGTTTCAAACTAAACCTGATGGTTTTTGAAATATCCCTGTAACTAGGATCAGTCAAGACAAATATATTAGCAGTGTTCACACAGGGTTTGCAGTTTAACATCTCCCTCTCTGAGCGCTGCAGTGTGTGACACATTGGTGAGAATAGTCCCTCGAACTTCAGTCGGATCTCTGTCTCTAGTCTGGTGCTGAGCTTTTGCAAGGGCATGTTGAAAATGTATTTAAAAACCCATTTCTTTACCTGACAGCATGACAACATGTCATTCTCTGCATTTTTGCTCAACTTCAGGGATTTTTGACAATTTTCTCTGCAGATAAAAGGACAGAAAATGGAGAAAAATGGAATAGCGTGACTAAGGTCCAGTCAAAATGTATCATTTATGTGAACATGTGGGCATCAGTATGATATTTTTGAGGAAGCTTTGGCTATTTTGTGGACGCGGCTCATTTTCTCTGCATCTCTTTAAACACAGTTAATGGTTATGTGCAATGCTGAGTAGCTGCTTCATCTTTGTGCGTTCATCTCGCAGCAAAAGGTGCCACTCACAGAGCACTGCTGGCAGCAGGGTGGTACAGAGCGTGGCCACGGTCCTGGTCCTGTTTTAAGAGTCTCCTTGGAAATGTCATTGGTGGTAGTCGCCAGGCAATTTTAGGTATTTTCCACAGCTCATGTACAGTTACTGGACATAAGACATTTGAGTTTGGCTATCCTCATTTCAGGGCTGGCTGTTATTGAGCACTTGCCTGTGTAGGTAGACAGCGAAGAGACTGATAAAAATACTTTCTCATGCCTTTTCTGTATTTGACACTCTCAGCTTCAGAAGCGTTTGCCCAACAATGTATCTTGAAATGTGGCTGTACCACAGTCCTTTGTTTTTTCCTCATTTTCCAACACAAGAGTGAAAAGTATCAAATCAACCAAAATGTTTCTTTTTCCCCTTTGGCCAGGAGCTGGAGTTCAAATCAAACTTTAATGCACTTAGGAGCTCTAAATGGTATTTCTACTAAGCTTCTGCTGTCTTTCCCTTTTATTGAAATTATTGACTGTCAACTATCGAGTGTTACGGCATCAAGTCTTCAAAAAAGTATTATCATTCACATAAAGTAGCTATTCTCATGAGTTGCATCTATTCAAATAACTTTTTGTATATGTGAGGGTCATAGCAATGATAAATGCTCCATCTGCCATTTGTTTCTCACACAAATAAAAAAGTAAGAAAAACTTATTAAAAGTCATTGGATAAAAGATACTTGCCATGGGCTGTTGGTTACAGTATTTAGTGTACAGACTGCTACTGTAACGGCAGCTAAATTTACTCCAATCTCTTTTCTTTTTTTTTTCTCTTGACCCCCCCACCCCACTTTGTGTTGGTTTTGTTTCTTTTTTTTTTTTTTTTTATTTTAACCTAGGGTCGTTCAGAAGTTTGCAACATTTTGTGTTATCTTTTCAGAGAGAACAAAGACCAGGCCCATCTTATCTCAGAGATACTATATCTGGGTTTAAGACTGCAATAAGTTCACGAATTTAGCTAGCACCGATCCACCAAGGTAAATCAGGGTGTCTGCAGAGCTGTTCTCATACTTTGGCAGCTTATAAAAGAATCTCAGAAATGGAAGAGCAGGATCTCCAAAGCCAGTTTGTGTGTTTGCAACACACTGTTCTTACAGTCTCATTTCTCTTTGTCTAGGTAGTGTTACTGTCTTCTCACTTAGACTGAGTATTTTCATCACACTCGATAACTGCTTGTGAAGAGTATTTTGATTCAACCCAAAGTTAGAAGAAATTTTTAGAAGGATTTTTTCAAGGAGTTTTCTCTATGACAAATTTAAACTTAATTCTACTTCCCATTAGGACAAACTTTTTCTCTGGGCTTCTGAGTGAAAAGATTTATTTGCATTATTTAAAGATGCCAAAAGAAATGATGCTTTTTTTTCTGCTTTTTTTTTTTTTTTTGTGTTCAGATGAAGTCTTTTTCTGATTGTGGTAACACTGAGGATTAATTTTAGGAAAATCAGTATTTGCTGCATTGTAAAAAGTCTGCCAGAAAGAGGGGAGATTTAGATTAGATGTAAGGAAGAAATTCATTCCTATGCAGGTGGTGAGGCGCTGGCCCAGGGTGCCCAGAGCAGCTGTGGCTGCCCCCTCCCTGGAAGGGTTCAAGGCCAGGTTGGACGGGGCTGGGAGCCCCCTGGGCTGGGGGAAGGGGGCCCTGCCCCTGGCAGGGGGGTTGGAACTGGATGATCTTTAAGGTCCCTTCTAGCCCAAACCATTCTACAATTCTGTGATATGATAATGCAGATCTTAAGCTCGTACATATTCATAATTAGACAACTGAAGGAGCTCAGGAGAGTAATTCCTAGTGGGTTTGGGGATTTGTTGTTGTAGTGATGGTGGGTTTTTAAACCAAAATTAAAAGTACATTGGTGCAGCCCTACAGGATTTGTTCCATTTAATAAATAATTGTCTGCATGGGAGATGCTTCTTTCCAGTGGGGTAAGCTGATACAGACTTTGAGCTATATATTAGAATAGACTGTCTTTCTGGTTTGCAGCTGGAACTGTTTCCTCTCTGCATCCAGGACTTGTTGGGCAGGCACACAAACTTGCCTGGGAGTGTTTCAGACCTGGCCTAGTTCTAAGGTCTCTTTTTCAATGGCTGGGTATTTAAGTGCTCGTGGCACATAACTTCAGAACACATAATGTAAGGCTAGTCATGATGGGTCCCTGGAGCTATAAAAAGATAGTAAATTTGCATGAAAAGGTTTAATGGTCTGGAAAGCCATACTGAAATGAAATCAGTAAAAGGGTCTGTAAAGAAAAATCACTGAGCTTGATGGGGAGATTTCCAGGAGCACTTCCTTCAGCAGCCACCATGTGCCATTCAGTAGCACCCTGCTCCCAACAAACACATTGGCTGTGAAAACGCAGTGGGCCTATTGAATTTAAAATACAGGTTGAAACTTCCTCAATAGGGCAATGCTCACATTTTTGAGACATTAATTTGTATTTGAATAACAAAGTTACAGATTTGCTTGAAAGTAGAAAAAATGACAATTTTCACCAGCTGTGGAGAAGTTGTGTTATTGAGAGGAACAAAATGGGACAGAAACATCTTTATTTCAATTCGAAGTTTATTACATTCCCTTTTGTTTTCCTTAAATATATAAGCGTGTATATATATATATATATAAAAACAGAAGCAGAAAAAAGAAAACACAGGAAAAATAGTGTTCTGAAAATTTAGCAAAAAAAAATGGCTGCAGAGCATGATGATAAAAATCTTGCAGAAAAACATATATTACGGTCAAACACAGTGGCCAAAGCTAGGAAAACTGAGCTCAATAATCACCAAGAACTTTCATCTTGAAAATACAGGTATGCAGATTTTCATGTGTAAGTTGCCCCATAGATCAATCACATGCTTAAAATTAAATATATTTAATAAGATGTGGTCCAATTTTCTATGACCCCAATGTCCTGGCCAACTTTTTTGACAATTTTCACTAGACCAAAAACTAACTTCACCAACAAATTAAAGCTTGAAAAGCTCTAGAGGAACTTTTTGATAGAAATTAATAGCAGCTGATCAGTTGGCTTTCACTTAACCTGCAGTGAAATCAATAAACAACTTGCGCTCACCCAGTCCTTCACCCTTTCTCAGGTCCTGAAATGCCTCATGAAAGATGTGGTCAGACCCCTTGGATTGAGGGTTGCCAGGCGTGAACACTGACATTTGTTCCAGTGCTCGGTTTTCATGCTCAAGAAGGGCTTTCAGTCCATCTCCAGGGCTGCAAGTTCTGCAGGGCTAAAAGGCACTTCATTTAGTTTAGTGTGTTGCTGGAAGGATCAAATAGAAAAACTTGATTTTCACGAAGAGTCTAATTACGTTAGACACTTACCTGTCAGTGAAATTACATTAAGTAGCTATGAAAACCTTTAGATGTCTACATGCCTGCTATAAGGAAATTAAATGCCAAAAATCAAGCCCAGGATGTTTTTAAATCAAAATTCTGCTTTAATTAAAGTGTGTGACTGGACTATTTAACGTAGAGGAGTAAAAGAGATTAATACCAGGCTCCTTCGTCTGTTGCTTATTAAGCAGTGATGAACATTCAGTGAAGAAGATATTATCTAGAGTTAAATCTTCTATCTTTTCTACAGCAAAGCCTTTTTCAATTCCACCTTGTATGGACTTCTAAAGATTAGTGGTAGAGATGGGGTAGATAAATTTTTCTCTGTTATAACTAGACCCATGCTTTCTCATAAGCGCTGATGAAGAGTTTGTTCTTAATACAAGTATCCAAGCAAAGATTTGTGTCCAGCACTTTCACCTTGTAAGTGCATGCTCTGCCTGGAAGTATGTTTTAAAGCGCTAGAATAAATAAATACTTCTACAGATCTGTGCACAACAGTTAGCTTTAATGGCAAAAAAACCAATCAAGTGATTTTCTGAGTCCCAGTTAAAAGTGATTATACAATATAAGTGCTTTAAGTAAGTTAATGAGACAGACAAATCTGATAACAAATTGCTGTCTCATCGTAAGCTTCCTTTCAAGTTAATTCAATCTTAACATTGCAGGACACTGTTCTGTATTGCTTTGCTCTCCACTGAATCTAGCTCTGTCCCTGTTCACATCCATCTCGCTCCATTTAATGCAGGGGGTGTGGAATTCAGCTGTTTGCATTAGTAGGTGTATGGCTAACAAATTCGGTGTTTCAAAAAAAAATGAGGATGACATTAGGAAGCCAACAGCACTAATTGGAATAAATTTTGCTATTTCCTTCTAATTGCACTGTTATTTATCTTAATGCTAGGGTGTTTATCTAAATGTGAAGTACTGTCTGTGTGTTTATTAGGAAGCAGAGAAACCAGTTTTATAATTATTTGCATGTGTTCAATAGCGTTTTCAAGTATGCCCATAACAGAATACTGATTAGCTCTCTTGTACGTAGTAAGTGTTTTGGTTGGAATTGGTTGTCTGCCGGTAATCTTGAAGAGAAAGTAAAGGTAGGGTGGGTTTTTTTCAGCCTCTGATGTTCCATTAATGCAGGGGTCTTCAGGATACCACTACTTCCTTGGGCCCATCCTCATCCAGTGCAGTGAAGCAGTGGGGTCATTGATGGTGGAAACTCCTTTGCCTGAAAGGAGAATGTCAGAAGAGAGGAAGAAATCAAGGAAATTGCATCTGATGTTCATGGCCTTGTGAGTTTTAGGTCACTATCATATCTCACAGCTAATGAGAAAGTTTTGGGTGAGGCAGTCAAAAAGATCTGACAATATTCTTGGTATTCATTTTCCCAGCCATTCTCCTTGTAAACTTGGTATGAAATTGAAACTTGGTGTATGCTACTTGGAAATTAATTTGTTAAGATCAATGAGTAATTTTATCAGGGCATCTAATTGCCTTTTGCTTTGGTCTCACCGCCTTGATAAGGACAAGAGCCTTATAAAGAATTGGATTTGGTACTAGACTGCATTAATATTATTAATGTATTCTATTTTTTATTTATCCATTCCAGTTGCGTCACTGGATGATGTACAGACTGCTTACATGAGAAAAAAAGCAATATACAAAGATACTAAAAAGAATTATATGTACTAAGTAATACCAAGATTGATAGCAAAGGAGATGTAAGTAAATTGTACATTTTATTCAGCAAAATCTGCTTCTTCATACTGTCTTTATAATACCTAGTAAATATACAAGAAGTTAAGGAATCCATTGTTAATTGTGTCTACTGGTATTGCAGTTAATTGACTATGAAGAAGTGTGCTCTTAAGCTGTGGCAGATTTTTCCCTTGATTTTTTTTTTTTTTTTTGGTAACAACATATTTTTAGTCAAATTCTTTCATATAAACACAGCTAATGCATAGAGTAGCTTTGCCAAATCAAGAGTATTAGCTCGAGTCTTTTGAAAATGTTCAAAATACAATTTTGCTTTTTTTTTTTCCCCCAGTTATTGGAACAGGAAAAAAATGCTTTAAATATGTTTTGTGAAACAAGGTTACACTGGAACATCTGTCAGGTCTAATGTGGTCTAATCCAGAGGATCAGACCCGAGCAGTCTAATCCTCTCTGGTATGACTATACCAGTAAATTATCCTGAAGTGGGAGTTTATTTCTGTAATACATTTTACTTTGCAGTGACTTCAGGCCTGACCCTTTTAAGTCTACAGTAAATGCAGAATAGCTTACTGCAATAAAAGGAGCTCACATCTATTATAAAGTAAGAATATTCACACTGACTATCACCATAGAGTAGCTGATGTGTTATAATTTCACACTGTTACTTTTTTTTTCCACCTGACCTTTCTGTAGACAGTAGAAGTATGAGTCTGAAGTGCACTCCATGAAAATAACCACTAGATTGAGGCATCTATTCAACTCTCCAAAGTTATCTATGTAAAGTGTTTAGTGTTTCTGTAGCTTTTCTTCTTTTTCTCTCATATAGTGAGAGCAGAAAGTCCAGTCTAGGTAGTTACAGGTAGCCCCTCTGTGGATGAAGACCGCTCTTAATCCAATTTATTTATTTGCAGTAGCATCTGACGGCGTTTAAGGCATTGGAGGATGGAGAAGATAGATTTAGAGAAATAAAACCAGCTGATAGATGTGATCACTTATTAGAGATCTTTCATATAAATTATGAAAAATAGCTAAAGTGAATTATAGCTGTAGGCTTTCAGATAATAAGCCTTTCAGGAAAAAGATAATGAAACTAAGTGACGCTCCGTTCTGAGTTTCATTACCAACCTGTATCATAATTCAAAGTTCTTTTAAAACTTCCAGGATGGTTTGCAAATCTTGATGAAATTGATACTAAGCTTGATCATATTTAACCATTTTAAGTGAGTTTTTTGTCTGCTACTTCACTCCAGGAATATTTCTCTCCAGTAAGTTTCCAGGTCATTTCTGTCTGCAATCTGTTTCCCAGTACTATCAAGGTCCAGGGAGTGTAAATTTTTTACTGTCTGTTCTTGGGCAGTTATCCCTCATCAAAATCAATAGAGCTCGCAAAGGCCTCCTTTTCCAGGGTTGTGCTCCTTGCGAAATCAATCGATACAGCCTAGAAGGCAGAGAACCAGCAGCCTGTATTCTCCTGTTTCCATTCCCTGTTCCTCCTTGAAATTGGACGTTCCTTGCCTCCCGATGTCAACCAGCAATGGTAACTTATCCTCAGTCATGACACAGTCCAGGGGATCCCACAGCCACAGGGAATCTCCTGAACACCCTCTATTAGGGGTTTCATTAGGGGGTGTTTGTGCGTATGTGTAAAATACATTAAGGTGAAGTCTTGGAAAGGACTAAACGAGAAAGATGTTTGTAGAGGTGATTCAATATATTTTCCTACCACATTAAAGTAGAATTCCTGAGTCTCATCTGGTAGTCTTAGGAACTAACATGAAGAAACTACCTTTTTAAAATGTTTCCTGATTACTTGGAGTGAATAGTTAACACTACTGTCCATGCTTGGATCCCGAAGCGAGTATCTCAACCATGCTACTTGTTAACAGCCAGTGCTGCCGCTGAAGAAATGTGAAGTTTATGAAGGCAGGTGAAGTTTAGTAGTTGGATAGAAACATCTCCTTCCAGCAAAGTATTATACAGCAGCAAAGGATGTAGGTGATAAAGGAGTTGTATAAAAATGTTGGCTTAGTGCTCTATGGTGTTTTTTAAAAATTCAGATGTTAAGGCTTATTACAAAAGGAATAGGGAAGAAAATAGAGACCATTAATGTAAGTACTGTATGGCACTGTGGTATTTTGTGTTACTATGTCTTCTTTTGAAGGCTGAAAAGAACAAGCAAAGGTAATGAGTGACCTTGATATAAGGAATGCCTGAATAAACCAGAACTATATTGTTCAGAGATACCTGAGAGAGAGTGTGGTAGGGGTTGTATATAATTATAAATGGCCAAGAGAAAGGGAATAAAAAAATGAATGTTTATGACCACTTCCAAATATGAGAACACATAAAAGTAGCAGCTTCAAAGCAAACAAAAGGGAAGGGTCCTTAGTTAAGGGTCAGTTTCCTTAGTTGTACAGAATAAAATCTTACAGAGGTTCAGAAAGTTGACCTTATCCAATGCAGTAATTCATATATTCCTAAGGTCAAATAGTTCTAATTTTTAAAGATCTCAATCTTGTAAAAAGTCCTGCTTCTCCCCTCCCTTGCTGCACATGATCAAACTCCCATTATTATATTCCATCTACTTATTTGCATCTAATTTAGATGATGTGGTGACATTGTTTCCTTGCTTCTGAAACTGTGATGTAATATTGTAATATAAAATTAATCCTACCCCCAAAAGAACCATAACTGAGTTAGTTTAGTAGTAGAAATGCTAAGATCATGATGAGATTTTATTACTTACCAGTAAAGTTGTTCCTGAGGTTCCAGTATGTCTGCTCCATTAGGATGCATTGGGGTGTCAAATGTAATTGCATTCAGGTTAGGTTCTGCTTTATAATAAATACGCTGTTTTAAAAATGATGCTTTATGTCAATAGGAACACCAGTGACGTTACGTAACTATTCAAGATACTATGCTATGCTAGGAAGTTTTACAAAATTGTCCTTGAGGGTTAATCAACAACATGTTGTGAGAACTTTATATAGAGAAAAATACTATTCAATTCACTGATCTTGTCTTAGCATCCATCACATTCGTTCTCATCCTTCATGGATGTCGTATCTAATATTTCAGAGTTCTGATAATTCCCCTAAATCCAGAATTTTCTTTCTCCTGTTTTAAAAAAGTGAAATCAGGTGGCATCCCTTTGTAGACTATGAGAATTACTTCTAAAATGTTTCAAGGGAGTATTATCTCCTTAGGGTCTTAATACGCTGTCTCCACTGCTTTCCTAAACATTGCATCTTGGTAATTATTGAAGTGGTTCAAAACCTATAGCTTCTTTCTAGCTGATACCAAGAACTAAGTGCAGAGTTTCAAGGTTAGGTTTCCATACAGCATAAACTTATTTCAGAGTGTAAAATACTGCTGTTTCTTGAAAGTAAATGCCAACTCATTTTGGTTTTAAACAAAACAGATTTTATGAAACATCGTTTTAGAAATGTGTGAATTCCTCATGTGTCAGTCAGTATTCAAAGCACCATTCTGACATGACTTTTGCAGTTTTTTTAATGGACAAAATTTTGATGAGGGAGTACCCCAGTTTTTCTGTGAATCAATGGTGTTCGCTTGCGGTCCAGTCACACTGAATTGTATTTAAAGTACTATTTTAAATAAGTACTTCGTGGATATAATTCCAATTGTATGACTTATTCCTCTGTTGTGTTTTGGGTTGGTTTTTTTTTTTGTTTTTTTTTTTTTTTAAATAAACTACATTGTCATGAAACTATTATAGTGTGCTAAAACCAAATTTTCTGTTTTAAACTCCCCAAATGTACAAAATGTATTGGAAGTTCAAAGCTGTGCTAACTGCTAGCAAATATGTTTAGGTTGTTTTTTTTTTTTTCCAGAATTAACTCACTTTTGGGCGTTCTGATTATGAGACTGTATTTTATCTTAATATGACCGAACAAGGAAGAAGACAGAAACAAGGGGAATTTAGGGTCCATTCCAAAGAGCTGACAGTGATGAAAATTTGTGAAACAAATCAAAGGGGTGTATTTTCTTAAACAGACTTGCCATGTTTGGGATTTCAGGGTATGATTCTATCCCAGACAGACTTACCAAAAGCAGAAGTCATTGCATTGAAGTTTTACATGTTTAATGTTTAACTGGTATTAAACTAATTTGAGATGACAGACCATTTCTATGCTCTTTCAGAGCAGGCCATGTTATCATCAGTATATTTAGGAAATTAATAAATATTATTTGTATATAATTTGCTCATGAATGATAAGCAAGGTTGGTTGTAATGCTTTTGCTAATGCATGGTAAATGGAGATGTGTGTCTGTCCTTCCATTATTGAATGATAAATAACGAAGCTATAGAGGATACTCATTGCATCTCAGCTATGAAAGTGTTCCTCATGTTTTCACGTGTACATGCATTTGAGAAGGACCCAGCAGGGTTTCTGTAATTTTGTTTCCTTTTTAATAAGTGCACTTTGTTGTAAAAGCTGACAACTAAATTACTGGAGTTTGTATCTTCATGCTTATTCTGCTTCGGTATATTACCTAGCAGATCTTTGGAGCAGCAAGTCTGGGATCGAAATTAACTTGAAAATAGCCTTCAGCATGATAAATATTTGTATTTAGACACAACCTGGGGAAATCCTGCTAGCCTCCGACAGAGCCCCTAAGGGGAGTTGGCAGCTGTGTAGCAAATTGAAGTGTGCACATCCTCAGCCTCGCAGCAGATACAGTAAATATGTGCAGTGTAACACAGCAAATATGCGAAGGCTTTTAGTGATGGAGGTGTGTAAATGTTTACAAATATGATTAACTGCAGAGCACAAAATCCATTCGCAGCATCAAAGGCAAAACTAAAATTACTTTTTCCCACCCCCCTCCAGGATTATGCTGAAAAGAAAAACACGATAGCAAAAGCTCTGGAAGATCTTAAAGCCAACTTCTACTGTGAACTCTGTGACAAGCAGTACTATAAACACCAGGAGTTTGACAATCACATTAACTCTTATGATCATGCTCACAAACAGGTAAGAGGAATCTGCTCACTACTTCAACTTAGTTTCAGGTAGAATAACGAGATAAGATGTCCTTCAGGCGGGCTTGGAAATCACAGTTGAGTTGTGCCCACATTTCAGGTTCTGGGAAGCGAAGTGCACTGTTTTCTTAGAAACAAATCTTAACATGAGGATTTTACAGTCAGAAATTCTGAGATAGGAAGAAACGGACGTGTGAACAGTTAAATTGTGAAAAGCAACAGGGAATGATGAAAAATATTGCTGAAAGTGTAAATGTACAATTTCCTTGCTATCAGTTTAATTTTGCACATAAATAAATGCTGTCATATACCCAAGAGATGTCTTGGTGGGAAGCATTTGTTGCAACAGATGTGAATAGGAAACTTGACATACTCTTTAGTGAACTTTTTTAGTGCAGATGCATTTCTGAAATGGGCTATGCTTTTACTTAAATACATTGAATATAAAAAAAGCTGTGGTAATGAAAAGTTTCTGGCTCAGTTCACAATAAGATATGCTTTATCTTTAAAACACTGGTATTTACATTTTTACACCCACATTTTATCACCGCACCTCCAAGTTGTGGGTCCTACTTTGGTAACATAAAAGCTGTGCTTCCACATGACAAGAGAGGCAGCACATCCCAGCGCAACATCCTGGTCTCCGGAGGGGTCAGGACTACATAATTCAGAGGAAAATACGATGCGTCTTGACTCTACTGAAAAGACATGTAATGATAATGTAAAGATATGTAATAACTGTACAGGAAATTTCTGCTTGGTCCACTTAGCTGGTAATTATTCTGTGTAAATATATATATATATATATATTTTTAATCTGTTGAAATCATATGGTTGAGGATCTGGTTTGATTGCTTTTTATTCTAATTGAGTCTCCCCTTGTCCTGTAATTCTGTTCAGGGTGAATGTAGATGAGTTGCTACATGTGTCTTATATCTGTATTATGTAAGCCGGTGATTTGTTTATTCCTTTGGCACTTCTCCCTGAAACGCTTCCCTCTCTCTCACTGGTATTTTTTTTTAGCTCATAATTTACACTGTCAGCGTGAGTGTTAGATTTACTTTTGAGAACTACAGAGATGTGGCCCTCTATAGCAATAGCAATCTATGAGAAGCTGGAGGGAAAGATATATTGGATAAGAAATTAGCAGGTGGCGTCAATGCATCCTATAGATATTTATTAAAAATTGCAAATACTTTTAGTTAAACTACAGCTGGAGCTGATTCTTCAGGTGTTATGTTCACACAGCAGCACCTCACTGATGGAAGGCAGGAAAAAAGAAGTAGTGGAAAGATTCCTCCCCACTTGAACTGCTAGGATTTTTATTTATTAACTTTGAAGTGCTCTGAAACACTTTAAAATAATGAGAACCTGGAGGCTGCAATGTTCATTCCTCTATTAAGTATTGATGAAAAATTGATTTTGAAGCTGAGGTCAGGTGTGAGACTGAATGGGGACTTGTTTCCAGTGGTTCATGTAATTATTCTTGTTTTCTGATGGCTTTAGACGGGAGATGGTGGGTACTGCACCAGTGTCTGACAGAGCAGAGCAGATCCTACCTCTCCATCTTTTGTGTAGCGAGCCTGTGTGTCTGCATTCGCATGTGGCTTTGTGGATGTGTTTGGTGAAATACAGGAAGCCATCCTCTGCCTCTGTAAGACCTCCACAACTCTAATCTTCCTGATAGGAAATCAGACAAAAGTTTCTAGTTTTCCAGTAGAAAAAATTGTACGGATGCTTGGCTGGGCAAAGTAGTAATTTTCTGTAATATTACTAGCAAATAAGACTGTTAATTTCCGAGATTAAAATGTTAACTCAAGTTTAACTCTCCTGGAGTGTCTTTTGTGGTGGTTTCTACTGGTGTTACAAAGAACCACGCCTCTTCCCATATTTTGGGTGAAAAAGGGGGAAGGCAGCATATACTGCAGTATAGGCTCACTCAAATTTGCTGAGTTTTCAAGGAACTTCATACCATGTGCTTTTTTTTGAGTAACCTAATTTTACTAAGTGTGCTAGAGCCATTTGCAGGTGTTACTGTTGAATGTGTTCTGCCTTTGTCTTGAAACTTCCTACCTCAATGGCAGAAGTTTTCCAGCAGTTAGGGCTGAGAGAAATAGATAATCTGGTTTTGGATTTTGCTTCATATTTTTCTCTAACTTTCTCCTTTCGGTCACACCTTTCTACTAATAACGGACAGATGAGGGAAAGCACTTACCAGAAAAAGTTTCCCATGATCCAGGAAGAGTTGTGAGCATATGCAGCCAGTTCAGTTACACTGATCCCAGCACCTGACAGTGGTTTCTATATAATCAAATGAATGAAAGCTCTGCCTAAACCTGAGTTCATCCCAGCTGTTCTGAACATCCATATGCCATATTTAATTCTAGTTGAGCACTTTGTTATCATACCATCTAAGCCATGGGATGATTTATCAGACAAAATGTTCATAGCTGCTCTTGTACTTCAGTTTTATTGTAGAAGATTTTATTTTTCTTTCCATCAATTCAAAGAAAGGTTAGGAATAGGGAAAAACTAATTCTATTTCCTGGGATGTGAAAGAGTACAGACCAGTGTCTCAAGATCTCCACCGCCTCTCTTAGTGTTTTCTTGTTCTTAGCTCTGACAATATGATTTGGAGAGCAATATCTGTAGGCTTTGTGAAATACTCCAAGAAAAGCAACTTGCAAGCAGTCAGAGGTAATGGAGAAGAATGAAGTCTCTTGTTTGCTTTGAAAGCCGAGACAGAAAAAAAAAAAAAATAAGAAAAAACCCAAAGTGTAATGCAGGTGTCTTTTAAAAAAAAAAGTGTTCTAGGCTCAATACAGAGAGAAATGCTGCAGAACTGCTATTATTTAATATAGTAATGAGAGAATTGCTCTTTGATGATGATGGTCTAAAATCACAGAATGCAGCTTTTGAGACCTATACCAGGACTTCAAAAACATCTATATGATTTTATGCAGCATTTCTTAAGTATTTGGAAGTGCCTGAGGAGCTCTCTGAAGTGCTATATTCATGCAGGGTGAAAAAAATCCTGCCTGTGTTCCTCGAAACACTGCAGTTTTGATAAATGTGGCTGAGCATTAAGTCTAAGGCTCTGAATGACCTTCGCCTCGTAGCTGTTCAGAGTCGTCAAGTTGTTTTGTTTTGTCGGTGAAGAAGGCTGGATCACACAGCTAAGTCCCCTACATCAGTCATTCCTCAAGAGACTGTTGTCACTACAAGGACGAAGTGGTTTTATTACTGTATTTGAAAGTCTTCCTCTCCATCCCAGAACTTCTGATTAATCACCTAATATCACGGCAGCACACCCGAGCTTGGTGCTGTTTCCTCTCCCAGGAGCGCTCTCTCAAATATCAAACAGCAACAACAATAGAAAAAAGCTGTGATGAAAAATAAAATTAATAGCCCTAATGTATTTGCATCTAGATATGCAAATACAATTGGTTAAGTAAATTATAAGTTGGAGTTTTTCCTCACAGAATCAGAGGTCATTTCTCAAACTGTGTCTCCCTGGATGAAAATGATCTCCCTGCTCTAAAACTGTATTTTAAATTGTATGGAAGTACTAAAACACAAATTATGCAGGAAGACTAAATTAATAGGTGTCTTCTTTCCCTATTATAGGCACAGATTTTTCCTGTCTACATTTTTCTCTTCTCTACATGTTTGTTTTCTTTGCAGATTTGTTAGGAGATCAATGCCAAATAGATTAGAGAATATCAATCTGTAGCCAATCAGAAGTCCAAACTTTGAACATCTTTATGTGTTTGAATAAATATTTCCTGGAATATAGGTGAAGAAGAAGAAATTTGAAAGTGAAAGGGTGCGGCTAGGCATAACAAGAATAAAAAAGCCATAATTTTACAACAGGTATACCTCCTATGAGATATGAAGTATATAAGGTATAAAGTAAGAGCAGTATAGCACGTTTGGGGACGCCAGGAATCTCAGCAAAGATAATGGAGTGTTATCAGTTGTTTGTCATTGTAGTTTAAAAACAAAGCAGCAAATCCTTGTAGTCATCATTACAGCTTTTTTTTTAAAAAAAAATGTTGTGGTAGAGTTTTTCCCTCTTAAAAAGGAAAGACCCTGTCTCTCCGACTTGGCTGGCGCCTGCAGAGGCTGCGGTGCCTCGGCCGGCCGGGCGCAGGTCGGCTTGGGGCCGGCTCCCAGGCCCTCTGCAGCTCCTGGCCTGGCCAGAGAGCTCGCGTCTGTTCGAAGGGAAATTCAGCACGTACGGGGAGAATTACATAATGAGAGACACGAACTATTTACTGGGAGCCAACTGTATTTTATGTTGTGTGTTTCAGGCCTGTTTTTTGCACGTTGGATTCCCCTGGGGAAAGTAGAATCAGGCTAAGACAGAGGCAACATGTTGTATCTTGGACATGTAGAAACATCTTGGAAATGTAGAAATATGATTCTCAAAAAAAGTGTCATCGTCTAGAGCAGTATGTCTGTAAAGAGCTTTTTTGTACTACAGGATAAAACCTTAAGAGCTTCAAAAACGTTCTGAAGATTTGCTTCATAAGCCAAACAAACATGATACGTAGTGGATAAGAGTTTTAGAGATGTTCACCAATAAGAGATTTCATAAAATAAGAATATTAAAACTCTCAAATTTTAAACGTAGCCCTTGTGTGGAAAAGCTGGAGTTGGCTACCTGCTGGAGTAATGGTGAAGGGGATTGCAAGGAGCGATGCAGAGCACGACAGCGCTTGTTTCGTGACTTGTGTCCAGCTTTGCTGGGCTCCACTCGATGAGACATGGAGGCAGAGGCCGAGGTTGGCTGCTCTCAGCTGGGCCCTGTCCCCTTCCACCAGTCAGCAGCCACTGTATAGCTCAAGGCAGCCTGGAATGGCACTGCATTTTGCAGGACCTTGCTGTGCACTGAGCCCAGCCAAGAGGGATGTTTAAGATGACAAAAGAGACAAGAAGGCCATGGTGAGAATTTATGGCCGTGAAAATCCCTGAGAGTGATAAAATAAATCACTTCTTCAAGCACCACCTAGGCTGGTCTTGGATCAGAAAAAGGCCTGTATGGATGTCTCGGTGCTGAACCCACGATGTCTTGCGTGACGGAGGGGGCAGCTGTGTTTCTGCAGGGGGAGCGGGGCTGGGCAGCGGGGACACGGGTGCAGTGCCACTGCCTTGTGCCCAACCCCGGTGCCTGCCGTTGGATGGAGCTCATGGGACACAGGGGTGCACTTGCAACGTCCTTTTCCCTGTTTCTTGCAACTTAAAATAATTATTTGCAATACATTTCAGTATTTTTCTTTGTATTTTTCTCTTCTTTGTAGCTAAGTGACTTACCACTTTTAATATCAGATAAGATTCTTGCAGCTGAATTTTTTGGAATGGAGAAATACTATATTCTTTCACTTACTTCAGCTTGTTTCTCATATTAGAAGAGAGCAACGTCTTGCTGTGTCCTTATGAGCAGGCAGTCTTAACTTTCCAAATGTTAAGCAAGCACAGATGAGGATTTAAACACTTTTGTTTGAATGGATCTTGCGCAGCTCTTTCTTACTGTTATTATTGCTTTTCCAGAATGTAACTTGGCATCTCTTCCTATATTTCTTTTTTTTTTCCAATTCATCTTTGTAGCCTTTTTAAGTATTAAGGGAACACAAACAAATGTTCATCTGTGTGTTCATATACATATGTATATTTGTAATGCACATGCAACCACGAAATTACCCCCTCCTCTTCCAAATTCACACTACTCTATAACTATATTTGTTTTTGTTTTTGTTTTTTTTCCTCCCATGAATTTTGCATTAGTTAATGGCCTTCTGTGGTTGGATTGGGTTGGGGGTTTTTTGAGTGGTTTTTTTTTTGTTTGTTTTGTTTTGTTTTGTTTTGTTTTTTTATTGAGTAAAAAGCTTCCTTTTGAGTTTTAAGCACTTATACAGACAGTAATGCTAATAAGGGTCATCACCAGGCCTATTAATTATAGCTCATCGCTGCTGGTGGCATTGGACCAGAGTACTGCAGTAGACTTTGTGCTTCCTTTCTCAACTTCTTCAGAAAAAAATAACAAAATAAAACGTTTTGCTGTTGCTCTGAAGAGAAAGGCAGAATTACCAGCATGACAGGACCGCACGGGGCCACGAAGGAGGAGGGAAAGAGAGTGGTGATCTCTGCTCCTTTGCAGTGTAGGGATGTGTCCAGAGCAAATGCCGGAGAGAAGTTTCCAAGGGGGAGCCTGTTTCTGGATGGTAGGCTGTCCAGAGGGCTGCTGCGTCGGTTGCCCCTGGCCCCCCCTGAGTAGGTGGTTTGGGGTCAGTTTTGGTGCAAAGTGAAGTGCAGGGAGATAACTAAAGGGAACTGGAAGGTTTCAGGAAAAGGGGAAATAAAGTCCCTTTGCAGTAAGGCACAAAGCCCCTTGGGAGGTGTTTTGCTGGTCTGTTAGTAATGCGTCAGCATTGGAAGGCTACAAATGGTAGCCTTTATTCTGCTTTACAGACTGTTTTAAAATTAAATAGCTAAATTCTCATCTTTATGAATATTTCAGTATATTTAGGGAGAAACTTCACATACTGTTTCCTGGATAAAAAAAAAAAAATATCTCTTTTTCGTTCCAGATTTTATTTTACCTGTAAAATTTAATGCCAGAAATTGGCTTCTTGATTGGAATCAGTGTAACAGAATATTTAGTCACTCTTTAGGTCAGAACTTGTACTGATGGGCTAGATGAGGATATTCCTGAGTGAAATATTAATACTGCAAAATCCAGTTTTGTTGCCAACAAACATTCTGTTTCCTCATTACTAAAAAAGACATATCACTACATTCCTGCCTTAGTAATTGTAAGAGAAAAGATACTGCAAAACATTTTCTGTTTTTCATGTTTGGGAAATTCTGTTTGGTAATAATGTTTGATTAACTAATTAACTATTTCTTCTGAAGAAGTGATTTTAGAACAAATATAACTACAGTAGAGAAGTATATACCCTGTGTATCCCACTAATAGCCTGCAAACAGAATATTAACCCCATGCACTGACACTTCAGATTCCAAAAGGAGCCTGTTCTTTAACACAGGAGCAGCCTTGTCCAGCTGCAACCCTTCCTCAGTTTAGAAACTTGGTATTTATCCTCAGTTCTTTAATTTTTTTTTCTGTTTTGAATTGTTGCAGCCTTCTCCTTTTTGTCCTTTTCAATATCCAGATCAGTCTGACAACTAATGTTATATTTCCATGCAAAAAAATTACAAATTTAGTTCAACCATCCATTGCTCATTTATTATTATTTTCCAAGTCTAGATTGAGTAAGTTACTTCGGTGAGGGAGAATAAATGTACAGCGCCAGTGCAAAGAGGGAGAGAGGAATAAGGGGAAAGAGGAAACATGGTTTACTCCATACGTCCTGCATTTTTTTCTCCCTGTCATGCATTTCTTCTGTTGGGTGTTCACTCTTTTATTTAAAACCATACTCATAAATTTCAGTTCAGATTTGTCTTTTTAAATCAGTTTGTGAAACTTTCTACATGTAATTTAGCTGAACCTGGTGCTAATTTTAAACTTTGCTTTACTGTATCAGCACTTATCAGGTTTCTGCTGTTTGGCCAGCACTGTTGGAAAAGTAAATACTTTTTTCCATTCAGCAGTAAGGTAAGAATGGACACTATAATGAGGATTTGAAGGTATGCAATAATATAGTGTTCTAGTACATGATTCCTGAGGCATTATGCATATTGTAATGCATCTTTTGGCATACAGTGTTTTGATGGGGAGAAATGATTATAAACTTGTGTTAGACAAACTTGGAGATCAGATGATAGTTTACCTATCACTTGCTTTTTTGTATTAGGCTGTAGATCAGTTAAGCAATTATCTGGAAGAAAAATATTATTTTTCATTTATTCTTTAACAGAATCAATCTCCCAAAGTTAATTTAAGCATGATTATGGCTGCAAAGTTCAAACCAATCAACAGAATACCTTTTCTGTAACTTTCAGAAATTCCAAATGCAATTTCACTGATGTCCTGAAAGTAATCAAGTAGAATTTAGATTAAGTGAAAGTAATGAATAATATGAAGTGCATTTTGTTTCTTCATGGTTTTGAGCTGTCACTGATCATAGAGAAAAACGGTATTTACAGTGAAGTTTTGAAGTTTTCTATTTTCTTAAGTGAAGGAGAAACTAATATGTCGCTAGTAATATACTAAATTCTGACTTCTCATGGTGAATGGTTTTTATGACATTATCATGATTTAATTTGCTAAAACAGTTAAGTGGTGCATGTGAGTAGTTAGCACACCCTGCCTGATGCTGCAAAAACCACCTTACCATTTCTTTTTTGCTACCAAAAAAAAAGTTTTGGGATTTTTGTTTTTTCCTTTGGAGCTCTGCTAGGATGATATTTTACGCCCTATGGTTTGCACATGCTGGTCTACATGTGAGAGTTCATTCTTCATTGGGAAGAACCGTGCAACCTTTTCAGTACAAGCCACAATAAATCTCGGGGTCATTATCGCGGTCTTTGCTGATCTGTGTAGAATTCATTCACTTCAGAGAAAGCTTGTTCTTTTTCCAGTGGTCATTCTGACCTGTTGCCGGAGCACAGCACTGTGATCAGTGCTGCCTGTTGTGACGAGACAAACAAACTGTATGGAAGCGGTGGAGGGTCTCCCTCCAGCCAGGGGTTCGCCTGTGGTGTGTCCCCAGCAGGGTCGTACGCCCTGAGCAGACGACTAGTGCTGATTAATGCTACTCTGGAAACAATAATTGCTGTTGTTCTGCATGTTTTAATTGCAGCTCAGTAGCACCTTGTACAGAAATGTCTTCAAGTTCCTAAACCGCTCTAGAAGCATTCAGCAAAGCCTAAAATGTTTTTTGTTTTTGGTTTTTTTTTTCTTTTTTTTCCACATGCAGTTGATGTAGTCTTGGAACAATTTATCTGCAGAGCCTCTTCTGTGTTTGTGGTTGGCTTTTTGGGTTTGAGCTGCAGTGATTAGCTTGTTTGTTTTTTAATGACTGCTACAACTACAGCTGTCCAGTAAAGGTCTGAGTGACTCCCTAATTTAAGTTTTCCCCACCCTCAGCCTGCAAATGACTGAAATAAAACAGATTTAAGTAAGGGCCCTATGAGCATTGGAAGTGACAGATTAGGCAGGCAGGAGTGCAATCTGTTTTGACCTCTGTTGGCAGACCGGCAGTAGCCCTCATTTAAGAAGATTTCAAGTCAGTGGAAAGGAAAGCTAGAAGTGTGCCCCTGCCTTAAGTCCTGTTTGTATTTTGGATTCAGCTAAGCCTTTTCCTTCATCTCAAGGTTACCATAGAATGTTATTCCAGTAATACCTCCTAGTTTTTCACTATGCTTTCACCCATGCTTGTTCTTGACAAACATTCTTGTGGCAAACCTGAATTATTCTGTAAAGGATCTCGCAGTTTCTTTCAAAGTTTCCATGTGTGGCAGAAGAGTAGTGGTTCAACATCAAATGATCAAAAGTTTTGATGTCTTTTGGTTGAATGATTTATTATTATTTTTTAAGACATTTAATCTGCAGAAGACAATATAAATACAAGCAGACTACATGCCTGTGTCTCCCTCCTGCAGGCATCCTTCCCTTTCCTTGAATTATCTGCTCCAAGAACATGTTACCTCTCTTCTTAAATTAGAACTGATGAGAGACCCATTGTATACTGTATTATAAATCATATGTGAAGTTAATTCAAATTCATTCGCAATGGATGCTACTACCTTTAACTTCTCTGATGTGACCTCCTGCTGTTGTCCTGATATGCAGTCCTGATATACCTAAGGATACCAATTTCTTGGTTAATACATCTTTCTTTTTTCCTCTGTTTGGATGTGAGTACAACACATGCTACTGATGTGGGTTACTTCATTTTCTTCCCTCATTTCTTCCCATAGTTACGTGATTTGCATTTCTAAGGAATACCTCAATTATTATATTCTTTTTGGCGTCAGCCTACTATAAGGTTGGCTAAAAGTTATGTGTTGTATAATGAGAAATATATTAAAAATGCCATCTAAGATAAATTATTATAGTCTACCTGGGAGCATTATATACTCACTGAACAGGGACGTTTGACTCCTAACCTGTCTCACATCTGCTTTGCCTACAAAGGGTGTAACCTCTTCATTGAGCATATGGTGTTTGCTTTGCACAGTGGAGGCTCTAGTCTGAGTTACTCCTGAGTGACCAACACTGCCAACATCTTCAAATGGATCTCAAAGGGTGAAGAAGGTTTCTGAGGGGCAGGTGAAATCTCGGGGGGATTAACAGCTAAGAAAAATACAGGGAATCTTTGCAGGGAGATTTTTGTATTCAGATGCTTAGAAGTAGGTCAGGCCTGAAGCAGATGTCCATCCACCACGTGCCAAAATTCCCACAGGGCATATGCTATACCCAAGCCTATTTTAGGATACTTTTTCTTTTTTTTTTTTTCAACTCGGATTCAGAGTGAGGAGGACTGGATGTCCAAGCAAAGCTCTCATAACAGCTGGGCAATAGGATTTGCAATGGTGAGGGCTGGGCAGCCTTAAAATGGTAGGTGTTGAATGATCTCAAATGTGATGATGAGCTGAGGAGTTACTTTACTTAAATAACGGTAGATAATGTATTAAATGATAGCTAGTCTTGCCCAAATCACTCTGCAGGTAGCAGATTTTCTTTTCAAGCACTGTTTGGGTATCTTGCTTTGGCTCTGCACACCTGCCTGGCTATGAACAAAGGGAAACTAGAATAGCTAACGACTTCTCTCTCTGCCTCAATTAACAGGAAGATCAACAAGGCAAAAATAATGTCATACCGTTTTCCTTAAGCAATAGTGAGAAGATTGTGTATTAGGAAGGGCTGGGTTTGGAAGCTTTTTATTCCCTCAGCGTAGGAAAAGTGTAAAATTCCAGGCTTATGTCCCTATTTGGGTACAGCTTCCATTGCGGCTCATTGTATGGTGGAGTTTCACCGATACAAAGGGTCTTCCATGCCTTCCTACGTGGGTATGCACAGAGAGGATTGTCTCCTTTGCAAATCCCTCAACTTGCCATCTGATTTGGAGTTACCTGATCTGTAATTTGTTGTTGGGGAGGCAACTGAGAATAACAGGGTTCAAGTAGTGTACATACCTTATCTTGGTGCACTGCAGAGGGCAAGTGATTCTGCAGGTGAAGCAAACCCAGTTCTTCTGATTTATTTTTAAGTTGGGAGGAAAGAAAAGCAGAAGCACATTTCCAAGCTCAGTTAACTCCTGGGGTGAGCTTCACACGAGCAAATTAATGGCTCTGCATGCTGTTCAAGGCCTGAATTAAACGTGGAGTCAGAGTGAGGGAAGCGAGGGCAGCCGGTGAGGTTGGGAGGGCGCGGTACCCTGCCTGCCCTTGCACTTACTGAGGGGAGAGCTCATCTTCCCGCGGGAAGGGCTGAAGCTGTGCAGGAGGCTGCTGGGCTCTCTTCAGCGCCCGGCACCCCGGGGAGGTGCCCACCACTCCCCAGGCAGGGGTTGTGCCTAGCTGGAGGATGTACAGAAGTGGTACGGCGTGCCTACCTGAGCGCTTCACTTCAAGTGCTCATGCATACGAGCCCACTTTGGAAAATAAAAAATTAATTAAAAAATGTCACGGTGGTCAGAATAAAAATCTAAAATACTAGTCACTTCTGGAAGCGCAGATGATTTCTGCAAAGTAAACTGCCTGGTATACTGCTAAGGAAAATATTTTCTTGTACATTTGTAATGGCTGTCATTGACGATAAAATTGCTTGAAATATAAAATAATGGTAGTGTGTTGCCTACCATGACAGAAACTGTAAGAGGTTTTGACCTTTAGTATGCTTTAATGGGTGCTCTACAGAGGAACTGACACTTCCATTTATTAACTTGTAATTGTCCAAAATAAATGCTGCTTTTTTCCCTCCCAGTAGATTGAAGCCTAGTATATGTTAATTGTGCTGGCTCTTCTCCTGGCCTGACACCTTGACAGCTCTTGTCAGCTTTTAAAAGTTATTCCCTTATGAAAACTATACCTCTACCAGCTCTTCTCCCATAATGGCCTTGCCACTCATCTCTTCTGTGTTTTTTAATTCTGACATGCAAAGTTTACACTTAGCGTTGCCCCCTGACAGAAGAACGTTCTCTAATGACTAGTGCTAGGTCAGCCCTCCCTGTTTGGGAGAGAACGCAGAAAAATTAAATCCAGCATTTCAGTTTGCAAATGTATGCCTGGGGCTCTTGTTTTACTAAGGCTCAGGTATTTGCTCTTCATTAAAGAAATGAGGTTATACAGTAAACTGATTTATTAGCTATACCACCCAGTGCTCTCATCTCATCAAATCTCACACTGTGCAGGTCTAGAGCATCTCATAATTTCTAAAAAAAGACCACTAATTAACATTTATGTGCTACAGGACATGATTGGTACTTCAACGGGTGGCACTTTTTCCTTTGCATCAGTATTGGAGCAATATAATTGTGTTGCCATAGTTGCTGCCTTCGAGATATAAACCTGAGACCTTGACCACCACAGTAATTGAAGTTCCCAGACAGCTTTCTTAGGAGCAAGGGTGGTAACTCCAGTTGTGCACTGGCCAAAATCCAGTCAGGTAATTAGATTCTGTTAAATTAATCCCCCCTGCAGTTTCAGCTGATGACAGTGGCTTCTCCTCTTCCCATCCTCGCCGTTTGGTGTAATTGGTGTGCACCAGCAGACATCTGCCTAATGTCTAAGTCAAGAGCAGTTGTGTTTCCTTGATGAACAGTGTGGTACAGGTGTACTCCTCAACCCCAGCACCTGGAAAAGAATAAAAAGCAATCTTACACCGTAGAATTAATTGTTACTGGAAAAATAGGTTTCGGGTAAAGGAAAAATACTGTTCTCTGTATTTGACTACTTGAGTCACCAGAAATCACTGGTTTCTAAATTTGGGTTACATGTCAGCAGATGAATAGTGCAATTACCCCAGCAATAATCAGATCACATTGAAGAGAACTCAAGTTAAAGCTAATGCTTTTGCTTCCATTTACTGAAAGTGCAGTAGCAGAATATTATTTGGGAGAGTTTGATGTGTTTTGATGTGGGTTTTTTTTCCTGATGACTACTCTGACATGCTCTAGAATCTAAGTTTTTCTCCCTCTGACCTGGAAGGTTGTGAAGTTACAGTAATGTGGGGAACACACAGTAACTGGGAGAGTCCAGTAAACTGTTCCTCTTCAGGTTATTGACTCTGAAGTATAATAACCTTGGTTGACATGGTGCAATTATTTATTTCACTATGTTCAGGATCTTCAAGAGTGAAAGGCAAAACTATTGAAATTGGTGGTAATCAGTTTCATTTTCATGTTCCAGTTGGGCTGAGCCTGGAAATGCAAGCTGCCAACTCTGTCTCCCCAGATAGCAGAGACTAGAAGGACCAGTTCTTAGAAAATGTTTGTCACCTCAGGTTCTCCCATTACCTTTAGGATTAAGAATGAGAAAACGGAAGACATTTCCGTTATAAGCCAAATTCAGAGGACCATTACAAAAAAACCAGAAATAGTTGATGAGCTGTACAAGAGGAAGGATCAACTAATTTAAATGTGGATGGACATTAAAAGTAACATGGCTTGGTCTTTCCTAAATTTTACATCCCATTGGCCATTTATTCGCTGCTGGTGGATAGAGTTAAGCTCTTCTGTCATGTGTTGACACCTGGAGAATTCCTTCAGAGTGGAAGTGGGAGAGGCAATACCTTCCCTGGCACTAAGCAGAAATCTGGACACAGATTGCAGATGTGCTGTGTACAGGACGCCAGCTGGTGTCTTGAGGGTCAGTAGAAATTTCAAACAGAATGATTTATTGTTAGTGATACTGCCTCAGGCAGAAGTGAGAGTTCGCTGCATCAAAGTGACATGTACTCTTTGTAGGCACATGAGATTTGTTCCACAACATCTGTTAAAAGAGGAAAGCAAGTCGAAGCTGCACTAATGTATCTGCTTGTAAGGGTGTGAGACTGCTACCTATAATCATATCAGAAATCTTTATTGCCTTTTTGGAAAACACGAGATCTGGTTTCAGCAGTGAGATATGCTGGGGACTTTTATTACTTAAATGTGCATACATTTGATGAATAGACCAACCTTGTGCTTGTGTTAGGAGCAGCTGCGTATTACACAGTGTCTCAGGGAAGGCTTTGAATTTCTGGTGGGAAGCCAAGTATCCAAATTTAGGTTTTCAGCGATTTTCTTATTACACTTCACCATCTTTTACTCACTGCATGAAAGCTTTGAAGTTTTAACACTGCAAAATATGGATATTTTAATACAAGAGGTACTTAAATTTATACAAATGACAAACAGTCATTATATTTTGTTTTTTGTGTCCATTTTTCAAGACAATCCTTAGTATATGTTTTGGAAGGCTATCATTATCAAAGATGGTTTTCTTGCACAAAGACAGCCATTTGTAATTTTTTACCACGGATCTGATTACCTTTCTTAAATTGTAGAGAAAAAAAGTGCTAAAATCCTAGCATAAGATGTTAGTTCAAGGCATAGCTACATTCTGTTTATCTCAGTGCAGTGAAGTGCTATACATTAATAAGATTTGATGAGAGTAGAAAACACTACATAGCTTATAACCAACTTATTAAAACTAAATAGCTATTACATTAGTTCCATCTTCTGTGATCTTTTAGCAAGTTATTTCTTTTAATACAGTTTGCTCTAATTTGTGCAGTGGGATCAAGAAACAGCTTTAGTTATCTGCTTGCAGCTTACCCGGGGACGTGATCTCTCAAAACCTGGAAAAGTCCTACCGAATCCAGGTTCAGGTTTTGGTGCACAAGCCAAACTCTGGTGCTGCCTTTGCAGAATGGTGAAATGGGAAGTGGTCCTGAAAGAAGTTTGTCCACCGCTCCATCTGAAGAAATGTTTTGAATGATGAAACTATGAACTCTTCTCCTGCCATATGTTGGCAAAGATCTGTGACTTTGCTGATCTCTGTGCTTCTGTAATAAGACAAAACAATATGAAATGGGTCATGCGGTTTGCAGCCCTTTCTGAATATTCTCAGATCAGAAATCAGATGAAGTATCAGTACTGTGCAATGTTTTTCATGGCAGCTCTTTCACACTAATTCAATTTTACAGACAGAGTTTGAAGGACAGGCTACTTCGTTTTGCAGCTAGGGCCATACAATAAATCTGAGTCAGAGCCAGGAATCGGGTATGGGTCTCCTGATTGTCTTTATTTGAAGCCTATTTGGCCATGTTTTCCTTCAACTACAGATGTGCTCACCACCCGGCGTACCATGCATTCATGTGATGATGTAGTCTAGTTTTGTGGCATACTGGTGAGAACAGTAGTTCTTTCAGCATATGTACTGCATAATGGCAATCATCCTATTCTCTGCTGAACTGCATGTTTTTACTGGAACTAGAAGACATTTTAATGTGTGTGTGTATTTGTGTTAGAGGTAAAAGCATAAGATTTTTTCAGAAACTTTCTAAGCTTTGGAACTTTAGAAATTTTTGAAGTGTTTCTGAATCTTCCTGTGCCTCTGTAGTTGCATCCTACACAAGCAGGCAAGAAACAGTTTTTGGGGGATGACAATTTGATGAATGGATTCAAGGCTTTCATAAAGGATGAGTCACTTTGCTGTTAAGAGGGAGAATTCCAACAATATGTCCAAGACCTGCAGAGGGAAAAAAGTGTCACTTGTGTAAAGTTTTGTTCTTCTGACCTTCCCTAAGCATCTTCTGTGGTAATTTTACAAAAAAACAGGAGAGGATGTGGCAGGGAAAGCCAAGTGTCTTGCAGGGTTTTTTCCTGTCCCAGCCTGGAGGGCGCTACAGCAGACTGCTAAGAAATCTTAGAGCAGTATTGTGGGAAACTTAAGGCAGAAGTAATATTTTAAGACCAGCCTACTTTAATGGATGTTGTGAAGACTGAGAGCAGGTATCTGAAATATATAGGTTTCCATGGGAGATAACTTGTGGAGAAAACAGCCAAATTTTTTGTAGGATAGAAGGAAATGTCATGATTTGCTTCTGTACTTTTTATAGCTATCCATAGGAAAAGAAGTACATAAAGAAATTTGAGCCCAAACTTGTGGAAAGGTTTTCTGCTGTTCTTCATTAAAAATGTCCATGGGATTTTCTAGAGAGAGATTTGTGTAGTTGACAAAATTTAAAAATACCCCAACTTTGTTGAATCAGAACTAGAAAAATATGGTGATCACCCAGAGGCTTCTCCTGCGAAATTGAAGACCAACAAAGATACCCGTTTCAACTCAGTAGTTTAAAACTTGTGCAAAAGTAGAGAATCTGGTCTGTAAATACTCTATTAATTGTGGAGTGCTGTAGCAGTACTTGTGTAGTGTTTGAAGATGGCAAAAGGTTTGTTTGCAGGGCTGGGAGTTCTCAGAGTAAGATTATCTTTTTCTGGTCTTTGTAAGAGTGGGCAAGGTTTTCATAGCACTCACTGATAGTTCTTAGTTGCAGAGTACTTATGTTTGTTTCTCTGAGTTTGTTGTAGGGCAGAAGAATAAAACACTTTTTTTTTTTAACCTCCCAAAACATACCATTACGTTGACCTTGAGATGATAAAGCTTCTGCTCTTATTTTCCATTTTCTGTGGCAATGTTTTAACCAGAAATGCCTTCATGTGGAGTATAGACATTTTAAATCTATCTTCTGCTGAGATATATAGAAGGCCCACCTAGTTAATTGCCCCTGTTATTTATGTGTCAGATGAATAGCTTTTTATGGGCTTTTTCTTCATTTCATCAAAGCTTGAGCATATAGCAGTTCGGATTTCAGGGTTCAGTGCTGTAGGTAGTGCTCTGTGCTGTCCTCCTCATACAATGCTCACCTGTTAATCAGATCCTGTATCGTGAGAGTGGATGTATTTCCATCCTGGCTGTTGTTATCAGAAAGAAAAGGTAAAAAGGGATTTTGTCAGTTTTCCTTAGGAAAACTGCTTTCTGCCTTTAAGAATGTGGACTAAGATTTGGGTACATTTCCATTCAGTAATGAGCTTTACGTTATTAGTTAATTATTGTTTTTATTAATTTCCTAGTGATTCTTAATCAAGGGCAAATTATCTTCTGAAAGCTTCATATCTGATTGAGACAGGGGAATATTGCCATGAAGTGCTTCTGAGTTACGTTAAAACAGAAAGCTGGACCTGCTATATCGATTGTCAGCTCTCTTGCATGGTTACCTAGTGCTTGAGGCTGGGGTACCTGACCAAACACCTTTGCAGTTACGTGGGTGAAAGAAACACGTGACATGCAAAGCCAAGAATTTGTTGTTAGTTTATCTGAAGTCCTAACAGCCTACTGAAAGAATTATTATTATGCCAATTACAATGATACTGCTGCTTGTAGTCCAAATTATCCAATTACAAGAGCTCATTCCTGCTAACAATACAGATATATGTGAGCTTTCTAGTGTCTGATCCTTTTTTTGGTGTTATAGTCCTAAGAAGAAAAGGGAGGTGTCATTACAAGTTGTCAGCACTATGAGTTCTTTATGTGGGGGAGTGTGATGTTGATACTGGTGGTTTCTTCCTCTTTTTTACCAGGAAGAGGATGACGCTTGATGTCTTTTTTCCTCCTCAGTCTGAGGTCCATTTGGGGTAATTTTAAAGTATTTACTAACACAAACATGTGCTCCAGTGGTTCCCAATTACATATTGTAGTAAAATTTGCTATATATAGTGGTTTTTACATATGTTGGATGCTTCTTCATTTTCTTTTTATCTCTAAACCCACTTTTATTCACGTTTTAAAGTTGCATTCCTTTAGCAAGCAGTAATTGGACACTAGTGAGCTGCTTATAGCCCTGGGACCCTGGTGTCATCCTCTTCCTTCCACTTCCAAGGCCTCTGCTGTGACCTTGTGCTTGTCCTTTTGGGGGTCTGTCTTAGAGTCCTGGTTTCCCTCAGCAGCCTCTGAGCTGTGGCTTACCTGATAACGTAATACTTTCTTAACACAGTGTGGTGACACGTACATCCTTGCTCTACAGTCACTAATATTTCAGTCTGCAAAGGCAATGATGCAGTAGAAGACACGCATAAATAGAGTCATGTGCTCTCATAACAGCTTGCTAGCAACCTCTACTGCTCATAGTAATGTCAGTGGGATGTTATCAAAGTTACCTTATAACACATTTTATTTGCCTACTTGAAAAATTAAAGCATAAGCCAAATTATGGTATTAATTCATTTTGCCTTGCGAGATGGAGTGTTCATATTTAATAATTTTTTCCTTAATCTTGTGTTTTTCTCAGAGGAGTCTGTGTGAATAGTATTAAATGTTGGGTTAAGGATAACAGATTTTGTCTGCCAATTAGCTGTGGCTGTGACATGTCAAATTTGCAAAGGCCTAGTCTTGTCTCAGTTTTCATTGGTCAGATTTTATATATTCTTTGAAGCAGCTTGTCATGGTCCTGGGATAATCTCTGGCAAGGACCAGATCCTGCTGATGACAAGCAATTTGTGAACAGAGGCTTTGAACGGCTCAGTGATCCAATATAAAACTGATATGAAAAGGTGATTGTGATTTAGCTCTGACATGAAGAATTAAAATAAAGAGCTCACTTTGAGGGAATTCATGTATCTCCTTCAACCTGTGAGAGTTATTAGAGTATCCTTCAAGGATTATGGAAAATATCCTTTAGAGAACCTGACTGTAAATATTAATTCCTCATTTTCAGTCATTGTGCACACGGTAGAGACTGGTAGGATTCAAGATTTGGTAGGTTCATTTCAGTCTCTATGGCCATCTTTCCTAAAATGTCAGTGACCAAAGAAGCTGAAAACATACACCAAAATTTTCTGCTTGCAATTTTTAATGTGCTTGTAGATAGGGTATTGTGTCCTCCTTCAGTGAAGGAGGAATAAACAGGATATCAGCATGATCATACAGAGAACTTCAGTGCTGGAGAACCACTAAACCTTTTTGACCAAGGTGAAAAACTTGTGGGTCACAGTAGACACCAGTAGGCTTTGGAGGGCACTGGAGTGAAAAGTTGTTGGATGAAACATCAAAGTTCTCAGAGCTGCCAGGTATGTTATTCATGCAGAAAACAGCAACACAGTCTCCAAAATGAGCAAAAGACAGCTTTAACAGCTGAGCCATCTAACGCTTTGTGTTGATGGAGCCATCCATTTTGTGGCCTTATCTTCTCCCACTAGAAAGTAATTCTAAAGGGAAATCCAATATTCCCTCTCCAAAGAGGTGTAGAGGTGACCTCGCTCTGCAACAAGTTCTTGGTGGGGAAGTTGTTGCTCCTGTGAAATGATTTATGGAAGATGAATGCTGCCCCAACGGGGATTTTTCCAATAGCTTAAAGCTTTCCAGAGAGACTTTAGATGGGATGTTGTGGAGCTCATGTTATTTATGCATGGGAAATTGTAATCGGCCAGAGAATAAAGTGGTCATCAAAATTTAGCACTCAGTGACTGAAAATATCAGGAAGCACTGCCTCACTGAATGAACAGTTTGGTTGCAGCAGAACTGTCAAGCTTGGAAATACTGTACGTGCTGTGCTCAGAAAGAGTATTCTGTATGCTTACACTTCACTGCGGGAGTGAAAGGGAGGTGGCAGATAATGCTGTGGGACCAGGGACTGGCACACGATGTCTGCAACGGTGCGTGCTGGCTTGTCCCTCCGGAGCAGCAAAGAGGACTTGTGGCCTCTGAGGGCAGCCCCACGCTTACAGCCGCCTGTGTCTTCCCAGAAGTGGGGCGTCGAGCCCTTTTCTCCAACAGCACTAGGAATAACTGTTTCTTGACAGAATTAAAATGTTGCATGTTTTCATGAATTAGAAGCCTAAGCGGTGCAGGAGTGGGTGTAAAGGTAAAGTGATCCTTAAAGAAGTGACGTGTAGCCATCTTGTCTTTAATCTTTGTGACTGAAGAAGCTTCCTTAAGTGTTGCTGAAAATTTCCATGCTGAGTTTAAAACCTCTGCTCTCCCTGAGCTCAGCAGGAATTTCTCCACTGACTTCAAGAGAAATAGAATTAGGCCTGGAGTCATTAAAATAAATACCTTTAAATTAGACTCTAGCATATGTAACCACTTGCCAGATGTACAAGTGTGTTTCAGCTTTATGTTCTTTTCATTATGTGGTAAAATTAATTTGATAGGCAAGATGCTAATTCTGTATTTGTATGCTGTTTTCTTTCGTCTTGGCCTTAATATTTATGTAGTATTTAGCTGTTTTTTTGCTGAAGCTAACAAAAAATATCCTACAGCTTGCAGTAAGATCAGGCTGTTGTTATACATGTGGTTAGTAGCTATCGCAGTGAAATATTCAATATGCAACGCTCACCAATTCTGCAGGCTTAAAACAATGTTTTTGCGCAGTAGCAGTGCTGCAGCCATTTAGTGAACTTTAGCGAACATCGTTATCTTAAAACAAAAGCAACAAAATCTTAATTTATGGTCCGTAACCTGTTATTTGTCAAAGTCCTGGAGCCTTGTTCAACTGTGAGCTGTAATGCTATCTGAATCCTGCAGCAGGGGATACTGGAAAGCAGCAGCAGAAGCGCAGGCACCAGAATAATGTCAAACGAAACATGAGGCTTACTATGCTGGGAAGGGCATTAATCATCACATAATGAAGTATGTGTTTGTTTCCAGCAGATAATTTCTAAAGGAAAAGAGTTAAAAATAATAGAAAACTAAGAAAGATTTATTTTTCCTTCTTATCAAAGATAACTAGCTTTCATGTACATTACAGGCGGAAGTGTGCAAAATATTTAGTGTTCTGATTTTCTTCATGATTTTGAAAACAATGTTTTCATTTTAAGCTCAAGTTTAATTTATTTTTTTCCCCATGAACTTACATAGGAAAATCTAACTGAACTCAAGGCACTTTACAAGAAAGATGCTTCACATACAAGTATGAAGTAGTCTCAAAAACTAATTATATTTCATGATAAAATAATTTCAAGTTTTATATTACAAAAGTAGAAAAGACCAATATGAATTTTCAGTTGTATAGCATAATACATGTCTTTAATATATATTTGTAGGATCTGAATGTTAAAGCTGGTTCAACAGTTCTTTTTTTGCAGACTACGCAACAAACTGAACTACTGTGTATTGCTCAAATGTTCCTCTAAGCAAGTTATAGTTGTTTGTGAACGTTAGCATTACAACAGTTCATTTAAAGTTAAAAAAATCTCCTGAATCATGAAGAATCTCATCTTCTCATCACCTGCCTCCCTTCGGGCCCATGATGGGCAGGTAGAACAATCCCAACCTTCCCTTCCTCTTAATTAATCCCCATTTTCTCCCCAATCTGGGATGATGCTCATGACAGTGCTGGAAAAAGAGCACAGTTTCACTTCATCTGAATCTACCTATTCAGCAATATTGTGGGCTCCAAGGACTAGCTATTTTTAAATCCTGTATGTATCTGTATCTCTCTGTGTTAGATTTCTTCTAATATTAAAAGACCGTCAGAAGGATGAGGTTGCAATTCATGGTAGAAATAGGAGAGGAAAAGGATTATTCATAACCTGCATGTTCCTTTTCATCTGGAGGGATTAATATCTGATCGTATAAAATGTGGTTCTGTTGCAAATTTGTGGAGCTCTCAATTTTTAAGAAAAGGTTTAAATTTTGCAGCTTAAAGTGAGATGCATACAGCTATAGGCAGAGGCAGTTAGAAGCAGCGTGTAACTTGCAAAAACTGAAAGTTATTTGTAAGCCAGCAATAGATCAGTGTTATTTATTAAAGGCCTCTGAACAACAAAGTGAGTGACCAGTGTAGTCCATACACTGATAAAGTGAGGAGATGAGATAACTCACTGCATAAGACAGAAATAGTGAAAATGGCATTTGGAAGAAGTTGCTGGCTTCCTGCTCACCAACACAAGATCATCGAGTAAGATGGGGCTTTTTTCAGCCATGTCTTGAATTTCTGCAGGGTTGGAGATTCCACAGCCCCTCTTGGTAACATGTTCCAGTGCCGCATTGCCCTAACAAGAAGTTTTTCTCACCACTAGCAAGAATTGACTCCATCTGCTGTGCAACTCCCCATCAAGTGGTATGGGCTGCTGTTAAAATCCCCCCGTTCCTCTTTTATTGCAGGAATGTATTATAGCAATTAATTCCACACTGGCAGCATGAAAAAAAAAAATGTCTATAATTTCTTCCTTATCCTACTTATTTGAGTAGTTAAATTATTAATTTCATTGAGAAATCTTGACATTTCTCCTTTCTGTGGAAACTACTTGCCTTGTTTAACTTGTGCTCGGGAATGCCTGTAGCACTAACAGGGTAAGTTTTTCTTGTATTATAGTATTTTTTTCTTGAAGCTAACTTTTTCTATAATCTTTGCAAAGGGAGAATTTTTTATTTTTTTAATCTTATGAAAGTTATGATCATGAGAAGTATGTAGAATTGCAGGCCACAGTGCAAATGAAGAGATGCTGCCCTGTCGTGCTGTGTAAAGTGAAGGGGTGTCTGGTTGCATAACAGTAATATATATATTCCTCTGCAAGCCACCAAAGACAGAACTAAAATACATGTATTTTACATTATAGTTAGCATTGTTTTTTTGCTTTTTTGCATTGTTCATGCTTGGGGCATGTTTCATTCCCCATTTAAGTGTTTACAGGTGTTACAGGAGCTCTGACCTATTCAGTTATTTATAACTGATAAAGCTTAATCCTTTTTTCAAAAGGATACTAATCTGGTTTGGTGCAACAAATGATTATCTAATAGAATCATAGAATGGTTTGAATTAGAAGAGGCCTTAAAGATCACCTAGTTCCAGCCCCCCTGCCCCGGGCAGGGCCCCCTTCCCCCAGCCCAGGGGGCTCCCAGCCCCGTCCAACCTGGCCTTGAACCCTTCCAGGGAGGGGGCAGCCACAGCTGCTCTGGGCACCCTGGGCCAGCGCCTCACCCCCCCCACAGGGAAGAATTTCTTCCTTACATCTAATATAATTCTCCCCTCTTTCAGTTTAAAACCCTTACCTCTCATCGTATCCCCACACCCCCTGATCCAGAGTCCCTCCCCATCTTTCCTATCACCCCCTTTAAGCCCTGGGAGGCCGCTCGAAGGTCTCCCCGGAGCCTTCTCTTCTCCAGGCTGAACCCCCCCAACTCTCTCAGCCCGGCCTCCCAGGGGAGCTGCTCCAGCCCCCCCAGCATCTCCGTGGCCTCCTCTGGCCCCGCTCGAGCAGCTCCGTGTCCTTCTGCTGTTGGGGGCCCCCGAGCTGGCCCCAGCACTGCAGGGGGGTCTCCCCAGAGCGGAGCAGAGGGGGAGAAACCCCTCCCTGGCCCTGCTGCCCCCCCTGCTCTGGCTGCAGCCCAGGGCACGGGTGGGTTCTGGGCTGCGAGCGCACGGGGCTGCCTCACGGGCAGTTTTCCCCCCACCAGCCCCCCCAGTCCCTCTCCTTGGGGCTGCTCTCCAGCCGCTCCTCGAGGGCCCAGCCTGGGTTTGTGCTGGGGATTGCCCCGGCCCACGGGCAGGGCCTTGCCCTTGGCCTTGCTGAACTCCATGAGGTTTGCCCGGGCCCCCCTCTCCAGCCTGCCCAGGTCCCTCTGGATGCCATCCCTGCCCTCCCGCCTGTCCCCCACCACACAGCTGGGTGCCGTCGGTGAACTTGCTGAGGGTGCCCTCGATCCCACTGTCCGTGTCACCGACAAAGATGTTGAACAGCGCCGGGCCCAACACCGACCCCTGAGGAATGCCCCTCGTCACTGCTCTCCTCTTGGACATGGAGCTGTTGACCTCAACTCTTCGAGTGAGACCATCCAGCCAGTTGCTGGATTATGATGCAATGAGTATGTTGTTGTTCTGTTTGTAGTACCATAATTCACATAAAGAAACAATAAGCCATCTCAGTTATGAGGGAGTATATTGACAGCAGTCATGTGGTATCCAGAGAAAGGAGAATAGCTTCTATAATAATCACTCAGAGCTAAGAAATACTCATATTTAATCCCTGTATTAATCAGTAATCAGATTTTTTTAAAAATAAACTGAAGACAAGCTAAAAAACCCTTTATTAACAATTAAAAATACGATTTATATCATACACAGATTTTGAGAGAAGAAATATTTCATTTGTTTTAAATAAATCCAAGTGCCACTTTTGTGCCACCTCCACAACAGCACTGAACTACCGACCCATGTTCCCCATGTTTAGGTAATTAGAAAATTTTTGAAGGGCAAGGGGGAGCTGCAGTGGATGTCTAGCTTCTTTCAGGGTGCAAATGGAGTTATAGACAGCATAGGATGTGGGGAAGCTCATCCTGGTTTTAGGGTTCATACGTAGGGCCAAATATCCCATGGCTTCATGTCAGCCTGATGCTGGTGTTGCTGGATGGAAGGGTGGAGTAGGAGCAGACTTGTACTTTGCTCTCCTGGTCTGGCTGGTTGTTCACCAAAACTGGTACTGATGGCCGTGGCTGCAGCATTGTAGTCTCCTCATCCTCCCTCTTCTGACATGAGCAATTTAGCAGTTTAACTCTTCATCAATTACTGCATTTACCTGCCTTTACTATTTCAAAATCCTTGTGCCAGTTAAGCATCAGCTGCATTTTCTATGTGTATGGTATAGACATGACAGTATGTCTGTTCTCTTAATGTAATGCAAAGCTATAGGAAAGAATTATGTGCTGGACATTTTCCCTCATCAATCACCTGCTTTCTCAAAGGTTCCCACATTAGCTGCGACTATGCTATATCTGATCTTTCAGAAGCAACTAGCTTGAAAAAGAGCTACAACAGAAATTTCAAGGTATACCACAAATACTTGGTATTTTAGTGCTCAATATATAAAGGGCTGTAGCAATCTGCTTATGCTATTTGGGCTGCAGCTTTGAGTATTTCATAATTAGGGAGCAAGATAAGGAAATTTTATTTTGATGAGTTATTTTTAAAAGCTAACAATCACATAAATTCGTGATTCAGTGACTACTGGGAATACGGTCATTTTCCCTGATAAAATAAAAAGACAATAAAGCAGCAAAATTTCATGTCATGCCTGTTAAGTTCTGTAATTTTATACTTCCATTGATCAGAAAATGAATTTATGGTCTACATATTTTCAGCATCGTAAAAGTTCACGTAATTTAATTGTTAATCTAAGGTCAAAAGCAAATTAGCATAATAATATCTGAACTGCACTGCCTTGAAATCCCCTGATAGGCATCTTTCTGATTCCTGCTATTATAAAAACCGTTCCCAATGGTTCTTGACCCTATTAAAGTTGTTCCCAGACTAGGGAGATAAGCTTTGCACCAGTAGTTTATGGGAGCCTCCCTGAATAAGCAGTCCTTAGAAGATGTCTTTGTGCTGGGGGGGATGTCTGTTTTTTATGTGAGATATTAATGCTACAGAGAGAGCCTGTATCAATCCTGATGCTTGTTATGATTTCCCCTTTGGTTTCATAAATTTTGTTAAAAGTTTCACTGCTTTTCTTCAGCGTCAGTTCTGATAACATTAAATTATATGTTTCAAGGTATCAAATTATTTGAGGCTGAGGTTTTTTGAGGGTTTTTCCTCTCGTTTTATCACCTGGTATCTTAGTATTTAGAAACATTGTGTTTCACTGTTTAGCTTCTACATGCTTTTGCTGTCCTGGTCATATTTATTAATTAACATCTTCTCTATGTTTTGAAGAGCTATTAGTTTGAAGTGCTATTGTTACAAGTGCTTAAATCTTAAGCTTTCTAAAAAAACCCACTGAACAACCACTTTACAAGGTGGCGGAAGGCTTGTATTAGTAATGTAAGAAGTGAACTTAATGCCATAATGTGTCTTTCAAGAGGCTTTGATCCATGGAGGTCTTCAGGCACCTGGCTACAGCAGCAGGATCTGGGCTTGTGGTTCCTATATTATAAAATGCAGGGGAGAATTAGGAAACTCAGCATGAGCTTTCTGACAAGCGGCATGCTGAAATTAGCTGTCTCATATGGTAAAAGGGGAAATGAAGGCAAAGGTGTAGTAACCAGAAATGAGGTCCTATTGGAAGTCCACTCAGGATTTCTTTGATTTTTTTGATTGGTATTTTCCACGACAAGCCTGGGGACACTTGAGTTCTCTGCCTCTGAGTGAAATGCAGCTACATGTGAGTTTGGACTTATGTGGTCTGCTCATGTATAGTTTCATCCCTGCATAGGTACACAGGAGCTGGTAAAGTCTTCCTTTTCGCCTGGACTTGCATACCTCAGCTCATCATGACGTAACGGGTGTGCAGTAAGACTCCCAGCTGAGTTTGTCAGAAATAGGTGGAGTATTTCTGCTTTAGGCACAGTGTCACAGTTAGATTTGATTAAATAATCCATCTTCTGTCCAAGTGGAAGCAGCCCAGTTGCAGGATCTCGTTGCAAGGCTGGAAGATCAGGGTGAGGCTTCCCATTGCTCCGGGCTGGGGGAGGCCATTTGTGAAACAACGGTGGTCCGTGCTCTGCACGTTCCAAGTGGCAGTACAGGGTATCAGGATAATGATGAAGGCATTTAGTTCTCTTGAAGAAATGTTGTTTAATTATTCATTGTGAACTGTTTGTTGAACTCTGCTTGCTAGGGCTTAGATGTTTTGAGCTGATTCATAAACAGAGCAAAATACAGGAGGGAATCATATTTAAATACTGTATGACTGCCTGCTAATTATTTGCTTACTGATCCATGGAAGCAAAAAAACATAACAGGCATTAAACGAACGATTGAAATTAGCACTGGTGAATAGATCTGCCATGTGGAAAGACATAAAAATGTTAAGAAAAAGATGTTTCTTAGTAATAAGGCACACTTGTGTTTTTATTACCACCATTTACTTTGAACAAGTTTTGTCGAGGCCTTGTGATACTCAGAATGCCTGGACTAATGGCATTTTACTTATATTTGGGTAATATCTCATTTTCATTTGCATAATACAAGCAAACCCAACAAAATACAAATATAGGGCTGTATAAATGCAGTGCTAGCAGTCAGTAGCATGACAAAGTGCAGTAAGGAAGTGCAGGTGATGATAGTTTATCAGACGGCTAAATAAAGACAAATGGAAAATAACTGCAATATAAAAAAATTGGGACACACATTTTCTCGCTTAGATGACATTTTAAGTATAGAAAATAGTATTTTTTGGAAACTGCCCAATCAGGCCTCAAACCAAGGTGCATGTTTTGTGATTTACAGCTGAGAAAAGTTCCACTTATATTTTTGCTGAGTAAAGTCCTCAAGAGTTACTGAGGCATAATCCATATAGACTGTTGAAGCTCTTCAAGCTTCAAGACTGAGATACCAGTTGTAAGAAAAAAAAAAAAAAATCCACATTGTATAACTAGGTCATATTCTGCTAAGACCAGTTTTCCGTACAGGAAAGGGGCAGGGTATTTGATGGGAGTTCTGACAGAAGGAGAGCTCTGAAACAAGTAGTTCTCCAGAAGAGAAGAGCAGGCAGTCCGACGCAAAGGCTGTGCACACAAAACATTGACAACTACTTGTGGCAATCAGGGAGAACAATTCAATTACTTGAAATTTCTGAACAGTTCTGTAGGAGAACCGGTATGTGCTAAACAGCTAATGATGGATCAGGCTGACGAGAGGCTCATATCAGTAAAATGATGTTTGCTTGGCAATGATAGGCATGAAACGCACCTTCTGTGCCTCCAAGATCAGGTAAAACTTCCTTTAACAGCACTGTCCCTATTCACTGTGAGTGAGACTGTGCTTGCACCCTGAAACATGGAGTCCTGTTAACTTTCAGCAGTAAGAGAAAAGGGGTCAAAATCTGGTCAGGATCAAATCACTAATTATAATCATCCCAGTAATTACAGTAGAGTGCTGCTGGTGGTGGGTGATTATGGATTTGTATGCACCTTAGCTTCTCCTTTTTAACCTTGTGAAAATGCACCCTTTTGTCTGTCTTTTATTCTGCTTTGTTGCATACTTCTTTCCATATACCATGGAGGGGAAAAAAACCTGAAGAATTGTGGAGCTCTGCAAAATGGAATGAAATCCTGTCTTTAAATGCCAAAGGCAGGAGGGTGGGAAGAGGAAGGAGCAAACTTCATCCCTTCGCTAGTATTCTGAGTACTCAGAAGTCACCTGTGAAATTAAATACTTTGGGTTTCACGAGTAGCTGGTGGGAAGCAGGGTCAGTATCATACTATCTTTAGAAAAACATGAATGCGCAGGGGTAAGAAATGTTCTACAAAGATGCGTCACATTTCAAGCCTTTTTTTTTAAAAAAAAAATCTACTGTACATCCAGTTTTGAGTGAATTTATAAACTTTACGCTGTATTAGCACAATAAAACAAATTTTGATTATAAAATGTAAATGATAGAAGTGATTACCATTCAAATTATTTCTCTGTATCTATCAAGGATATCTTCAAAGGAATATCCAGATATTGTAAAAATAATTCAGAAATTGAAAATAGAGAGTAGTGCTTGTTTTTCTGCAAGCATTTGTTTGCTTTCTCAGAATGTTTCTACATATATTTTTCTTGGCGTTAAATGGACTGGCAAGGTAGCATTAGCATAACCCAAAAGGGCAAAGACAGATTTCAGTGTGTAAATTACTGATGTTATATGAGGGATATTTTTCTCTGAATAGGAAAGAAAATAACAAAAAAGGCAAAACAAAAAATTGAGAAGAAGCAGTAGAGCAGTGTTTATAGAGTTCCTCAAACTCCATTACATGTGTATCCAACATGTGCTTACTCAATACCCCTCAAACAATTTGAAGTTAGAATTACTGCTTTTACAAATCCATGTGGCCGCTGTTCATGGGTGGCTGTTAGCCCTTGGACACTAAAACAGTGGCAAGTTACTGGGTTCTTCACAGAATTGTGGAATTACAGTCTCGTAAAATGATGTCATCTAGACTGTGAGCCATACTGGGGACACACTGAGCAACTCTGCGATACACCAGTGGGGTTTGGGACTTACAGGAATACTTTTCACTGACATGAAGGATTAGGAAAGTCTTTGTGTATTGGCCTTCTGTGATGTAAAGAAAATGAAATGTGGAGAATCAGAGCTGTGCATTTTAATTTCCCCCCAAAGAAACAGGCTGGAGATGAAGTCAAATGAGATACTGGATCGAACCTCAGCATCTGGTTAACTGCTGCCTCAGACACCAGTGAGGGCAGGAAACAAGCTCCTTCAGAGGGAAGATATTCCCATTTCAAAATCCAAGACTTCTGGCCCTTACATCCCACGGGGATCCCTGCTGGGACAGGACCCTTTAACGCCTTTAGTAGCGACCTAGATAGCAGGACAGCGCGCTCTCAGGAGTCTGGCAGATGATACCACGCCGATAACGTGGCAGGGCAGGTCCAGAGGGACCTTGGTAGGCTGGAGAAAAGGGCTGGCAGGGACCTCCTGCGGCTGAGCAGTGACAAATGTGATGCCCAGCGTCTCAGGCAGAAAAACCTGAGATCTAATGTTGGCTGGGCGGTCGACAGGCTACAGAGTGGCTTTGCGGCAAGATACCTGGGGTGGTCTCATTACTTTTTATTACTGTCTCAAAGAGCATTTAGGCTGTGGGGAAGGTTTTTGGGAAGGGAGTCATGAGCAAAGTTCTGGTTGAACATTGCTTCATCCTACTGAGTCTGGTCGACATTAATCACAAAAGCTACAGTAAAATTTTTGAGGTTATGTCTAACCTAGCTAACCTGTCTCTAGCATCTCTGTGTATTTTGGTTATTCACTTGAAATGTATAAATTTGTTGAATGGGTCACTTTGGTTAGGTTCAAAAATAATTTGTGCCATGAGTGCTTACCAGCAAGTAACTGTCATTGTAAGTGTTTCTCATACCTGTTTTTTTTTTGTGTGCATTATATGACTATTTCTTTCAGAGACTGAAGGAACTGAAACAGAGGGAGTTTGCTCGAAACGTAGCATCTAAGTCACGAAAAGATGAAAGAAAACAGGAAAAAGCCCTTCAACGTTTGCACAAGCTAGCTGAGCTAAGGAAAGAGACAACATGGTAAGTGCATAGCTGCTGAAACTTAAAAAATACTTTAAAATAAGCCTTGCACCATTAGCTGATGCTGTGGGATGTAGGGCTGTTGGAGTCCCTCGGCTGGAGCCCCACACACGCATTTTTATGGCATTTTTGAAGGAGTATGTGTACAGTAATTTAATTCACACTATGTGCAGAAATGAATGTTTAACGTTGCTTTTTCAGTGAAGCTAAGATGACATGTATTTTTAGCTTAAAAAAAGATGTGTTTCATATATATTTCATAAAACCAGGCACATTTGCTGAAAGCTGAGTGAACTAGGTCGTGCATTTGCAGGCTGACACTACTTCATTGATGAGGTGAGGAATGCAGTCTGTCTTTCTAGGATGTAAAAGATCTCTGCGATTTAGTTTTCAAACTGCTCGCCTGGGAAAGCATCCAGAAATCTAGTTTTAAATTTCAATAACTGGATTTTTTTTCATATTAGAAGGTAAGTGTTCCTTTTCCCCCTGCTCAGTGGAGTGTTTACCTCCCTCTGCAAAAGTGACTCCTTGCTAGTCATAAATTTTAGTATTGCATGTAGGCATACTGTTGAAATTAATATCGAGCTTGCTAGTTGTGACTGTATTCTCACTTAAATATGACACAGTTATGAGACTGACAAGCCACTGAAAATATATGTACCAACTTTTCACAGTGGAATCTCAGGGGAAAAAAGCAAAAAGTAGATGCTCAAACGTAAATGTTTTCTTTTTATCCAGCCTTCATCTCACCAGGTGAACTAACAGAGAAGTCCAACCAAGTTGTAGCTTTTGTTCAGTGATAGTCTCTTTCTCCATAGTTTAGATGGTGGGCAGCGTGCTGAAACAGTCTGTCTAAACAGGTAGATGGGACATGAATGTTGTGAGGTCTTTTTGACATAAGCAACATGACACCTAATTTTAATTTTTTAATCTTTTTGTGATAACTCATGTAGAGACTCTTTCTCCTCCATCAGTGTTTTAACTGTCCAAATTTAATACTTGAGGTTAGTAGATATTATTCCCCCTAAATGTACTCCAAAATCTGAATCTAGCATATGTCAGGAGAAAGAACTTTTTCCCTTTTTCAGGGAACCATTTCCCTTTTTCCATGCTAGCAAAGCACGGATTTTTCAGGGTTTTGTTGTTTCTGGTTTTGTTGGGTTTTGGTTGTTTTTTTAAAAATATCCTTCTTCTAGTTTCTGAAGGTTAATTTATCTCTGAGCTTTATTTCTCTACTTAAGGGTTGCTGTTTAGTACCACTTAGCATCCTTAGAGGTATGAAGTACACAGACACACAGGATTTTTTAAACTGCTATTTTCTTGGTTGGTTTTGTAGAAGTCACCATTTTATTCTGTTAAAGAAGGGATTTGTGTGGGTTCTTTAACATATATTTTCAATTTATGAAGAACTGGACAAGGCAGGAATTCTCATGAGGAATTACTTTCTCATAAAACCTCTACGTTAATTTCTAGACCCAGTGGATTAAATTCATCATTCTTTATCTCAGCACTTCTTGGGGTCCTAAACAACACCTGCAAGTGTTCCCAATGACCCGTCATCCAGTATTTCTCTGCATTGTAAGATAGAATAATTTGGTTAAAACAACAACAAAAAAAATTGTTTTAACATAGGTCCATTACTCCTAGTGCTGAGCAGTTCATACGGATCCTAGAAAATTGGCAGCTTAAACAGTTTTTGCTCTTCTCTTTGCTTTCCGATTAAGTCAGATAGAACAGATGGGAAGAGGACATGAAATGAAGAACTGAAGTAGACAGTGATAAATTTTTTCTCAAGAGGGATGAATCACTTATTGCACTACTGTCAGCTGAAATACTCTCCCTAATATTATTTTTCCATGAAAGAAATTGCTGAGGTTGCGACGGTTCGGTCTGTGAACACAAATAGGATGGGAGCTGCTGGGTGATTGCCTGTGGGCAGAGCAGCAGTCACTAGGATGATGACTAAGAGGGAAGTGGTCTATGAGATGCTCTCTGTTTTAATATATCTTGTAGCACAAAGGAATGCAAAACCTCTGCTATTTGTAGTAATAGTGTTGTTAACCATAATGGCCTGCTGGGAGGAGAAGCAAGATTTCTAGGGAGGTATACAGTCTCTTACTAGGCCGGTATACAGTCTCTTACTAGGCCAGCCAGTATGTCTAGGAAAAATGAACTACCTTGTAAGAATATTGGCCCCTCAGCTGATAACTTCACATGAAGGAACAGGGGGCACAATATTTACTCTTTTTTTTATATATATATATATATATATATATATATATATGCGCTAGTCAACTGATCTTATTACAAAATATGACATATTTTCATATTCTAAATCTGCATATGCACAGATTCTTCCTCTTTCCTTAAAAAAAAAATCTCATGGTTACCCGTGTAACACCATATTTCTGTCTGCAGTTCTCTGAAAGGTACTGACTCCAAATTTTGCTTTCCTTCCTAGTGCTCCTGGAAGCGGCCCTATGTTCAAATCCACTACAGTGACTGTGCGAGATCATTGCAATGATATCCCACAAAGCGCTGCCATGGAGTCTGCCAACAAACAGGATTTCAGCTGTACATTAATGCACGATGCACAGAACTGTAAAGACGTTGCTTCTGTTATTTCTTCCACTCCTGGAAATGCATGTGGTAATAAATCTGACACTAACAAATGTGGAGATCAGGTTCAGGGAGCCCAAGGACATAGAGTTGGGTTCTCTTTTGCTTTTCCTAAGAAAGCAGCAGTCAAACTGGAGTCTTCAGCTGCCGTTTTCTATGAATATAATGATGAAACGTCTATGGAACACGGGTTCAGCAGAAGAAGTAGGTTTGTTCCAGGAACATATAACCTTCAGTCTCCTTCGGCGGCAGAAATAGTCCTGTGCCCTGAGGAGAAACATAACTGTTTTCACCCACTGGTGGAAAAATGCATAGAGACAGCAGAAGCTCCTGAAGCTCAGGAGGCAAAAGAGCTGGCCAGTGAAGAGAGCAGGGTGCTAGAGAGTCCCATATTAACCCCTGTTGTGTCCCACTCAAGGCAGCTGGTGTCCTCGGACACAGATGGCTGTGGCATTGATGTAAGTGCAGCAGACTTACTGGACCAAACGCTGCCGGCGGTTGCAGACAGTTCTCAGGTCCTGCCCCTGGACTGCAGCAGTTACGGGCTGCGAACAAACAGGGCTCTCGATCAGGAGGTCACGGAGGATTGTTTATCTCTGCAGGATGTTGTGGAAGAAAATGATAAAGAGAGGAACAGTGATTCATCCACAACTGAAACTGAAATAAAAAAGCCAGGGGCAGATGCATTAGTTCCATCACCCCCTGAAGAAGGTAACAGTGGAGCTCCACAAAGCAAACCAGACATGCGCAAGAGACCTTGTGAACCCTTTGTTCCCGTTCTTAGCAAACATGGATCAAATATTCTTCAGTGGCCATCAGAAATGTTAATTTACACAAGTACAGACCCATCGATTTCTTATAGCTGCAATCCTTTATATTTTGATTTCAAGTCATCAAAAGCAAGTGACAGTCAAGAAACACCCAAGCATCAGCCGAACATACCTCATGTGCACCATAAAACTGAGGCCAACCATAGCTTAGTCTCAGATTTTACAAACAAACCTACTTCAGAGTGTGGTGATTGTGAAACGGAAATTACTAAAAATGTGTGCAACTATACAATACCCCTTATAAGTGATGTTTCCCTCATCAGAAATTGTGATCTTGCAAAAAATCAAAATAAAGTGTCCTTGGATGAATCATTCAGGATTAGAAAAATAGAAAAGTATCACATTGCTAAAAATCACTTACGACAAAACACTGTGATAGATGAGAAATATAACAAAGTCTGGATCAAAGAAAGCCATGAAAAATGGCTTCACAAAAGTAGAAAACGGAAAAGGAGAAGAAAATTATGTCATTGTCATCATCATCACTGTGGAGACACAACAGCAGCAGCAGAAATGGAGATGTGCTCAGTGACTGAAAAAGAAATTAGCTACAGAGATGAAAATAAATATCAGCACCTCCAAAACAACCCAGAGAAGTGCAGACATGATGCAGGGAATATCTGGCTAGCTGCAGGTGAGATACAGCAGTCGCACCAAAACCTTGGCATTGAAAATGGTCATAAGAGAGTCATGTCTGCGTCAGATCATGTACACGGCGACAGAGGCTGGTGTAACATTTGGACTGCAAAAGGTAGCGGCCAACACCATGGTTGTAAGCGACCTCACAGAAAGAGCAAAGCAAGCTCTCGGAGGGAGGCCAAGCAGTGGGCTCTGAGTTCCAGGAGGCACAGCTTAAGGTACTCTAGAACATGTTGTAGCTGGAAAGTCAGGAGGTCAAACTGTAGCCCAGAGCATAAATGTTTAGGACACTGCAGTGACGAGAAGAGTCCAAGTCAAAACCCGTCCATAAAGAGAGGTTACAGTGTTCTGACAGAGGAATCTGAAAAATCCCACCGCAAGCGGAGGCAGCATACCTATTCCTCTTCATCAGATGAAAGCTCATCTGGACACACATTATCAGCAGAGGAATATCTAAGGCAAGCGCATACTTTAGGTGCGCATCACAAGGTAAAAGGGAAACACAGAAGAAGGAAAACTAGACTCCGTCATGTATTCCTTGACAGGAGCGCAAGAAGTGAGACCTCCAGACCTTCCAAAGAAAATTCTTCAAATTCTACGTTAAATATTTTGGGGGACTTCTTGACTCAAGACAATCTAGAGGAAACTAATGTGGATCCCAAAGCTAATCATGCAAAAGATACAGATGAAACAATGCAGCTAGAGGAAAGCAAGTCACCTCTAGAAACTGATAGTTCATGTGTGCTGGAAAATGACAAACCGATGGCATGCGCAGCGATGGAGAGCGCTCCGGGTACGTTTTCAGCTGTTGTCACAGGTTCTGCTGCATCTGTTCCTGAGCACAGTGCTCCAGCACCTGCCGGCACGCAGGATGTTCTGCAAGGTGAAAAGAAAAAAGAAAATGCCAACAGTCGTGAAAATCAAGCTTGTTGCAAAGTTCCCCTCCCCAACAGACATTTAGAACAAGCTCCTCCTAAATCCTATCTTTGCCATTACGAACTGGCCGAGCCTATACCGCATGAGAAAGTAAATGAGGTGACCAGTGAATGGGTACAGTGTAGTCCTGGCATATTTAGCAGCCCACCACCCTTGCCATTCAAAGAAGCACATGTAAACAGTCATACCTTTTTAACTACCGAGCAGTTAATAGCCCCCTTCACCCTGCCCGATCAGACATTGATATTCCCTCCAGACAACCACGAAAAATTCAAAGATCTCCCATCCGAGGCGTATCAGCAGATCATGCCACAAAACATGCTGGCCAACAAAGTGAAGTTCACCTTCCCTCCCCCGGCAATCCAGGCTGCGACTTCCCCGCTGCAGCCCTTGCCCTTGCAGCCGCCGCTGTGTTCTACCTCTGTGACCACCATCCACCACACCATCCTACAGCAGCACGCCGCCGCTGCCGCCAGTGCGCTGAAGGTTCTCCAGCCCCACCAGCAGTTCCTCTCGCAGGTCCCGGCTCTTTCCAGAGCGCCTTTACCTCATCTGCCAGTCGGACCGAGGCTTTGCCCGGGGGGCCACGCAGCTTTCGTCGCCCCGCCGCATCTGCCGCTGCTGCCGCCCTCGGTCCTGCACCCGACCCCGCTGGCGTTCCCCCCGCTGCCGCACACCGTCTTCCCATCCCTGCTGTCCCCGCACCCGGCTGTCATTCCCCTGCAGCCCCTCTTTTAGGACGGGCTCTCGGGGACGGGGGAAGGAGCCTTCAGCTGAGCGGTCCTGCCGTTCCTGCAGTCCCCGCGGCTTTGCAGAACGGTTCTGTGAAATAAACTGGTTAAAATTCCTCGTTCCTTGGGAAGCATTTACTGTAAGTATAATGATGCAAACATTCATGTAAAGTTCAGACCTATACTATAACTAAAGCACTGAGTAGTCTGATACTAATATGAACTCTCTCTATATAAGTGAAAATCATGTCTTAGAATATGTATAATGTATATAAAAGATATTTATAGTTCTATAACTTATGTTGTAAAGTATTCACTTTTTGTTTTTTATCTTTGTGTATTTGCACCTATTTAATGTTTAGACAAAGCTGATGCACTATGTTTTGTACTATGTTCTCTGAAACTGTAAATCTAGTGACAAACTATCTCTTGCAATAAATTTTTGTTAACTACTTAAGTATATCAAAAATCTTTCATTATAAGCCTCATGGATGTTGTTCTTCCATGTTCTTCTGCAGCTGAAAAGCATCGTCTACCCCTGCTGTGTTGGGATAATCAGGTTTCCTATACGTCAGTGATTTATCAGGGAGGCTGAGAGGCTAATACCTCGAGGGCAGCTGTCTTACCGAGCGAGAGAGAAAGGGTAATAGATCTGTTTGTGTTAGCGGTTTGATGTCACTGTGACAAATTTTGCCTACTTGTCGTATGTGCACTAACTGCCGACTGTTGGAGCTAATCCCTTTTGTACTAAACCACAACAAGACGATGTAACAAAAATAACGTCAACATTAGAAGGGGACAAAATGGAAAATACCAACGGCAGTTTGCCTTCAAGGGAATATTGCTTATAGCAGAAAGGTAGAGCACAGGGAAGGTCTGGGTTCCACCAAGCATCCTTTCTCTGGTCACACAGAGCCCCTGGTGGGGGACAGACCTGTCAGAGCGAGGTCCTTGCTGCCTCTGCGGGCTGTGAAGGTAGCAGGAGTGTGTGAGCGTGAAGGGGAGGTCAGGAATAGTTTCACGTGGGGAACCCACCAGGGTTTGATACAAATTCTTTCCTCACTTCACCCAACCCCCCCACCTCTTTCCTGCAGCGTTTTGGTAAAGAAATAGAACAACATAGAATAGAGCTTAATTTAAATAATAATATATTGCCGTTATTTCTAACTGTATTTCAGAGACGTCTCCCTACCTCTGTAACCTTTTTATTGCTGTCGAACCTCACCCGGCTTTAGCCAGTGAAACCTTCTCATTTGCTTCAATATGAGATGTATCAGGCACCACACCTGCGATGGCCCAGAATAAAACCAGAAGTCATTCTGAGATAGAGCCATCTCTTTGAGTTAAAATGAAGTTTTATCATGTGAGTGAAGCTAAGGATTTGCAGCATGACCGTTAGTGCTAGAAGTAGGCCCTCTGTAATAAAAGGTAGGTGCTAGATCTCAAATTAATTACTTCTTTTCACCTTTTTATATAGTATAATAAAATTATATACAGTTGAACTGAAAAAAGAGTAATTTGGGAATATTATTAATATACATTGCATATTAATAGCTACAGACTCTAACCATCTGAAAAGTAATGTTATATCCTAAAACATATATATATGGATATTATTTTCTGCATCTATAGTGTTAGAACTTTACCTGTATCAATATTGCCAGTTTTAGTATAATATTACATTAAAACTATAGCAGACAACATCTTGCCGCTATGATTACAGTGTCAGCTACTCAAGGGATGTGGGATTTCCGTGTCATGCAGTTTCAAAGGGCTAAACTATGTTAGCAAGCAAAAAGTTGATAAGAAAGAGCAGGTGAGGGGTCGAGTTCCGGAGAGCGGCTCGGATCCCCCGCCTGAGGCTGTGGCGTGGAGCGGGATGTTGCTGAGCATCTATCCCTGTAATGCCATAAAGAAGGTGTATTTTCTCTAGTGGTAATTTCAGGTGAATTTGCCCGTTTCTATTTATCTGGTACCTGAAAAATGCAGCATATAGGTGACTTTATACTCCTCCTTTATTTCAAGAGTATGCCTACATAATCTGTGTGTCTCCACTACCTCCCGTAGTACGCGGGTGCCAAGCAGAGGAATCTCCATTTGAAGCTGGCAGGTGCGTGCTGGCTGCTCCCTCCTGCTCCCTCTTGCCTGAGCTGACTCACGCTGCCCTTGCACTTCTGCCCCCGCTGCGGCAGTCAGCACGGGTGGTCCCCTGGGTTCTGATGTCCTATCAAAGACAAAATCCATCTAATTATATAGCAGTACACTTGAAAAAAAGAAACCACGTAGGACAATTACGATTACACGTTGCCATATCCATGCATTTCCGTCTGGCAGGAGATTAAAAATCACCAATTTCAAATTTTCAGTTGCAACGTTCATTGAAAAGTCCCATCTATTAGCTTAGAAGTCCGCATTTTTTCAACAAAATGTTCCAACAGCTTTGAATTTTACTTTTTTTCTTACAATTCAAATTATTCTTTTTCCTATTTTAAGTTGTTAAACAGTTCTGAGACATTGCACAATTATATATTATCTACTGTAATTGCTTTTCAATAGTGTATAAACTACTTAATAAAAGACTAATAACCATCAAATGTAATAACTTTCTAATATGGTATTGCCTTTAGTGCTAGAACTGTTTGTATATGTGACTTCATATGTAAAAGCAAAACCAATATAAAAATAAATCACAATTTAGCTTAAAATTGAACACGCTAAATTAAATGACCTAATAAAATACTCTTTTGAGTTTCTGTTTTATTATTAAATATATAACTTTGAGTAGAAGAGTAGTTCTTCTTTTTCATGTTTTATCTGGTATTTTAGATTAAATGCGTATTTTTATTCCATAACTTCGTAGCCTAATTTGTAAGTAAAAGTGATTGCAAATGCTAAATAACGGAATTTTTATCATTCTAAATAAATTCCACCAAATTTGTTAAATCTAATTAATTTCCTTTTGAATTTTCAAATTTACACAGATCTAATGTGTCTACGTTCCCAGCCAGTTTTCCAGTTTTTAGAATTATTGGGCTATCTTCATAGTGTAAACAGTAAAAGTGATACACCTGAATTGCAAGAATTAAATCTTCAGACCTAAACGAGGTTGCAGGTTTTGTTAAGTGATTTCCCAGAGCAAGCCTACAGAGGAATGCTTGAAAAGTTAATCTGTTCCACTGAGATGAGAAGAGTATCTTTTTTTTTCCGGTCCTTGGAAAGTTGCAATCTGTCCAGACTATGACCTTCTTGGGGACGTACTATTTCTCAGGTAACGTGAGCCATAGAGGAATGGTCTAGAGGAGCTTTTGGGCATTATGGAACATAATTGTCTCGCATTGTTATGGGCAGTTTGGGGTAGTCAAACTCTTTTCTCTCGTCTGTAAGTATATAGAATTTTTCTAATGCTACCAATACATGCAAAGAATCAAATTGTTTGCTTGGTTTCCTTCACAAACTAGAAGCTATGCAAGCTTTTTATTGCTGGGGAGAAATTACCAGATTTCAGATTCTAGAGGAGTGAGCGATGGGTAGTCGCGAATGGGGAAACTGCTGATCACAAACATTGGGAAAAGAAACACCTTTTGCAGAGTGTTATTGAGTGAAAATATTTTTATCATTTGGTGTAATCAAACACCAGTGAAATCATTATGAAGCTATATCTTCTTCACTTGCAATGTTAACTTTTTATTAGTTCATAAACCTTTAACGCTTGTAAAAACGTCATTTGGTTATGGTATTCAAACTAAGCTTTAAAAGCTTAGGGACATCCATTTCTATAATGTATTAATATACATGATAATATGCTTCTTACAGAACATACAACATGGCTATAATTTTTCTGTCAAATTATTTTTCTGTAATTGTGCATTTTTCTCAAAATACATGTTTTGCGTTATGATAATATTTACTTGATATGTTGCATTTAAAATACAGCTTTAAGTTTGCCCAGACTCTTAATTGGTGAAAATCAATGTACAGCTTCTGACTTTGGTGGAATTTCATTGATTTGTACCAACCAAAAATTGCTCATGTTGCAACATTGAGGATTTTGTTAACTGTCCCAGATTAAGGCAATATATTATGACCACGTGAATGTATTTTGAAGATAGTTAGTTGTTTGTAATAAAGGTGGTAAATTTTAATCTACTGTGCATTTTACCATGGTCCTCATAGTCTACATGTTCTAAACTCCATACATTTATTTTCTGATTTCCATTATTGTACATTGCCTAAAGACTTGTATATATGTAGCAGTGCACATATTTATGCAATATGTCTATCAGTTGTAAAATTTTACAAAGCTATATTAACTCTCTTTATTGAAAATAATTACATTTTTACTCTATAAAGGATATATGCTATTTTTAAATTGGGTTACTATCTAAATGTGTATGTTGTTTTATAGATCACTTTGATTTAATGTTTGCAGCAGGCATGGTTTTGTATATTGTCTTACGTCCTTCCTTCTCCGCTTTACTTCAGGAACACTATAAAGTTTTCTCTTTTTCTGTTTGTCTGACTAAGATTATCAGAGTTTATTGGAATTTATATATTTATGAATATGAACCAGGCTTTTTTATTACTTCTAACTGCAAAAATTAATGTACTGACTGTAAGAATTACAACACATCTTACTTTTGTTTCAAGCTTCTGTTTTATTTCATGGATTTTATAAAAGGTTGGGAGAATTTCAACCCTGAGTCTAAATTTTGACCTGTTGGTGAAATTCTGAGACCGATGAGGTCTAAGGAAGCTTTGCTGTATTACTGAGGATTTATTTTGACCTGGGGCATTAGGGCTCTTTATTATTAAAACTCCCAAATACTTGCTGCTTTCAATTGAATAAAAGATGTGGTGTGGAGCACAGTCCAGTAAAGAAAAGTTAATCCATTTTAAATCAATCTTTTATCTCCTTTGTTGTAAGGGTATTTGTGTAATTGATGACCGTAAGGATACATCTTAAAAATTTCTGTTCGATATCATCAGTGTTTTGAAACATGTATATGCACCTTCTATTCTGATACTAAAACGTTCCCCCCCTCCCCAAAAAAATGTTAGTGAAAATGTTGGATTTTCTACCTGTACAGTCTAATTTAGAGGTTTTGGTAAGTAGGTCTACATTCTTACAATATTTAAGTAAAATAATGTATCAATAGTCTTTATTTTTGCTGGGATAAGATCAAAATGTAGAGAAAAACATAATAATTAAGCTTCAAATATGAATCCACAATGGATATAGTATTATTTATGTGGCTTAAAGAAGGTTACTGTTAAATCAGCGGTGGCATTTGTTTGCTATGAATGAGATGTTAAAAGAGAAATTATTTTCTTTTTTTTTTTTTCCTAAGAAGAAAATACATATATTTTTATATCAACTGTAGGTAGTACCTGTGTAACCTTCTCACAGATGAGAAACAGCAAGTAAGTATGGCACATTCAAAATCTTACATATTATAAAGAAACATCTTACATTTCTAGTGCAGTCTTACCTTGGTTTAGTCTGGTGAAATCTCGAGGAAGAATTGGGCTAAAACACAGAAAGTTCTACTTTAAAAGGTCAAGATCCTCTTCTTATGTCGTAAGAAATCAAACAGAGATCCATTTAAATTAGTATATTTGCACTATGAATATAGAGAAAGTGAAACCCAGCTCAGGTCCAATTTTTTTCTTGCAGTGTAAGTCAGATTTAACAGCCTAGGTAATTTGACACAAAACCTTATTGCATGTATCAGACTCTTTTATATATGGCTTTTCTGTCACTGGAGTGCTGGCAAACATGACAGTAAAATCCAGTCTCTTCTCTCATGTTAATAATGCCTGTTGAAATAAAGAGGAGGCAATCACTGTAAGACATTCTGAAAGGGGGGGAAACCTGAATCTGCCAGTACCTAAATAATACTATTTACTTGTGGAATTGTAATTGGAAATAGAAGTTTACTTGGATTTTAGAGTTTATACATATACAAGTGTGCGTATGTATGTTGATATGCACATGCCAGGTTACTGGTTCAGGGTTCTTTTTTCTAGATTTAATTTGCACTTGTAATTAAGTAGTAGTAAAAATAGCTTGTTTGAAAGGTATGCAGTGCAAGAGAAGAAACCACTGAAGGGAGAAATAGTTACACAGAATAAGGAGAGAAAGGAAAAAAAAAAGTGATTCTTGAGAAATAAACCCATCTTTTCCACTCTAGGGTGGAGGGAAGTTGCTTCACTTGCCTTTTATTGTCTGGCTGTATTTTGTCTCTCTTTACCACTTAAGTACCAGTGCTGTTTTCTTCAGTATGCCTTTTGCTAGCTGGTCTGTCAATCCATCAGTGTCAAAAAAAGACAGGATAACGAGAGAAGTTCTGCATACAGATTGCTCTTGATAAAGTCCCTTTTTCCTCTGGAGAAAATATTCACTAGAATGAACCCTCAGTGTGTAATATAAGCACGTTGCGCTCTCTGCCACTGCCTGCATCTGCACTGTTTGCTCATTTTCTGTTAGCTTGTCATTCTCCAGAGCACAAGCAATAAAAAGGAAGGTCTTTTCTTCTAGCACCGTCAGTTTACCCAGATCTGGGTGCAGAGGAACATGTTGGAGGATTAACCACGTTCTTCCCAGCTGATATATTACCGTAAGTGGGAGGAGTCTCACAATCACTGAGCATTTATTTGTCTGTCCTTACCTACTTCAGAATGAATTACATCCAATGTAAAAGAAGCGCGTGAGTTGGAAACACTACGGCAAAGTGATTTAAGTTGAATAAGGCATTTAAAAAAAGGAGGTGCTTTACTGTCTCATTAGATGCCCATCAACTCTAGACCTGCTGAGTTCTCTGCATTGCAGACTTTTGGCAGTAAGAACTCTCATAAGAAACTGGCCAGTGACTGGGTGGGCAAGGAAGTGAATTAAGCTTCACTCCTAGGGCAGGTCATCGTTTTATGCCCATTTGACTAGCTGGTTTGGTAGAACAGGGTGGAGGACCTTCCTTCTGCTCTGTTGCTGGTCGTCCAATTTCTGCATGGGGAGGTAGGAGGTCACTGGGCCAGCGGTGGTGTGTGGGAGCACATGTGGCGTGTAGGGTGCAGATGCATTGCTTCTGCCCCTGCCCACCAGCTGTCTGCCAGCTTTATGTTATGGAAAGACTCAGATCTCCAACTGGGTTTCCTTGAGTCTGTTGGATGTTTGCCTGCCTGTGGCAGAGGTCAGTCAGGACTCTCTTCTTCTGGTGGGGTTAGGTCTGGCTTGGAGCTGCAAGAGGAAGCCTGATCTAGGACGTAGGGCATTTTGTGGTTTATTTTGCACAAAACGAGGTGGCTAATAAATGTGTTACTGGTTAATAAAAAAGGCAAAACACTATTCAGGTTGTCAAAAGCAGAGTAAATAGAAGCTAAGTGTTGGGATGAGATAGAGAACATGAATCACAAAGCTATCATGAGGGAATTCTCAAAGGTAATAAATTGATAATGAAGAATAAGAGCAATAATAATAATACTTTACATACAATATAAAATATCCTTAGATATACAGTATTTCTGTAAACCAGTCCACTAAGTCACCAGTGCAGTACTGGGAGTGTGACTGTATTCTGGGCAGCAGGTTATTGAGGGAGGCAGTGCTGTCTTGGGCATAGAGCAATATGCTGAGAGATAGCAGTAATTGCTGCTTTGAAGAATGTCTTGAAGGTCAATAGGAAGTGGTTTTAGGGGAAATTGTGCAGGTAATTTTGGAGGAAAAATAAAATGGGAGGGGACATTGAACCTGTCAAAATTCATTGAGCTGGACGGCAGTGCGGAGATACGGGGGAGGCCAGGTGTAAGGGGGCGCTGCTGCAAGGGTTTTTATAGAGGGCTTTAATAAACTATCCGAGCTTGCAGAGTCATGATAATTAATCTCTAGAACCCCCCTACCTCCTTTGGTTCAGTTCTCCTGAGGGGTACTTCTACTTTTTAACCCCTGGATACCAAGCAGTGGGATTTCCTGACACAGCGTTGTGTGGAATTAGCGTGAGCAGTGGGATGTATGAATCCAGCAGGAGCACAGGGACTAATTACCTGGAAAGGTTGAAGGAGCAAACACCTATTAGAGTGTTTTTCACAGAGAGCGAAGTTGTACAGAAACATGAATGGAAACCACGGCAGCTGCATGTCTAAGAGGTTTTATTTGAGATTTTAAATGTTTTAGACTCTCTGCTGCTGTGTTGCAGTGTGATGTACGGTATCAAAGCTGCTTCTTCCCATCATTTTTCATTATCACGCAGGGTTATGGAGCTTAACATAGCTGATAGATGTGATTTGACACATCACAAGCAGATGCGTCAGCAGGAACATCTAAATATGACACAATTTTCTCAAATGCTGCAGTTACAAAAATACCCTTCTTTGTAAGATATTTTAAAACAAAACTATATGCATTTTGCTGGCAGTGCTGAGACCCCTTTCCAGGGAGCACTGGTACTTGGGGAGCTATCAGCTGATTTACGACATTACCTTAGAATGGGAAGAAATAGTGGAGGGCTAAGCATATATTGCCAACCAGAGGATTTTTTTCTGAAATGTTTTATATCACTTTAGCAACAGGAAAGCAAACTCCTAGTGGTCATCAGGGATTCTTTGTCTGTGTCCTTTTAGCAGACAGCTGTCTGAAATTTGGTGGCTCCATATATGGTGAAAGTTCCATAGAATAACTGGCAAGCTCTCTTTCCATGTTTTGAATCCATAATGCATGTATATACATATTGTTAATAATTCATATTAATGGAGAGCTCTTGCCCAAGAGCACATTCTGCTATCACAGAAAATAAATTGTTTAATGATATCTAGGATAGAAATCAGAGGCTGGCTCTAAATCCAGCTATTATACAACAGTACTAGACAAGCAGTGCACACTTCCATAAACAAATAAATTCATTATAGTTTAATGACACTGGAAATAAAAAATGTAAGGTAATTTAAATAATGTGCAAAATAGATCCATATTTTATCCTAAAGCCATAATGCCAAGCACTCACATTATCAGTTCTTGAAAGCCTTCAAGGCTGGCCCTAGTGCAGGTAAGCAGTAAAGTTGAGCTTCAAAGTTATCATCCCGGCCTAAATTTATAGGAAGGCAAAATGCAGTCTTGTGGTGGTAGTTGTCTGAGCCTGGGTGTCAGATGGGTGCTGGGTCACTCAGTAGGTTCAGGTGGTGGACAGGATGGAGAGTGGCTTCTGAGATTTGAGAGCAGAGGAGAGGATCCGCAGGGCGTCACCACCATGGAGGCAAAACAGGGTATGAAGATGTCAGTGGTACATTGCAGAGGTGGGAGTAGTGGTGAAGAACGGAAATGGGACCTTATAGACCGAACCTGAAATAGCCTTGCAGAGAAATGTAGCAAGTTGTTTGTGCCCTCTGAGTGTTAGCTAATTTAAGCAGCATATTTTTATATGTTTTTAAATAAAATACAAGATGGAATTTTTTTCCTGCTTAGAAATGGGTAATAATGGAAGTCTCAATAGTGACTGAAATTCTGTTTTTCAAATGCCAGCAATTAAAATCTTCCCCACAAGAATGAGAGTTCAGTCAGCTGGGTAGTGCCATGTCCTACTGGTGTTCTCCCCTAGTGAGTGCTCCTCTGCACCGGATTGGTTCTGGTCATCAGGAATGAACATATCGAGGTACCAGGTGACCTGAGATGCTCATCTTTTGCATATGTTCTGGTTTTCCTATAGTTTCATGTACCTACAATACACGCAGACCATTTCAGTTTAGCATTGTGTCATTGTGATTTAGTTACAGATACTTGTGTTGGCTCTGTGATAATTCAGCTTCAAATAATTGTTGCTTGACCTATTAAAGATGACTCCTTTTCCTTTCACAGGATTACTATATGCATCTTACCCTGGAACTAAATTAATGATTCCTGTAAGTGATGTGTGACTCTTACTGTGTGATAACAACTACGTGATACTAGCTAGGATAACGGGCCTTTTGCTTTTCAATATTCTATTAAAATAGTAATAGGTAGGTACTAGTTTAACTTGAAATCTGCATATCCTCACCTACAGCATCTATACATGGTTGACCTGCTCTGAATATATACGTATGTTTGCAGCCTGAACTAGTCTGTGTCAGTTTTTGGTTCTATGAAGATTTAGCTCAGAAGTCTCAAGCCAAGATCTGGATTTTGAATTTGCGATATTCACAGCAAACTTTTGAACTGGGCCTACATTTGACAGCTCTGTGGGTCTGGTGGGAATTTCTGAAGGTATTAAATGCTTCTGGATGCTCTTTCTGAGTCTGTGTAAGAACCGTTTTGAATTTTCTCTTTCCCCAAACCCATTGCTCTGATCATCAGCCTCCCAGACTCATCCACTTACTTGGAGTTCTAGCATACCAAGCATACCACATTTGTGTACTAACAACCATAAATGGGATCTCATCCAATTATTTTCCTGCAAAATCTCATAATGCCAAATTTTGCTTAGAGCAACTGACTTTGGTAATTTTAAAAATGCTGGCTATATTGTTTTTATTTTAAAGTCTATGCAATAATTTGTACATTCATTCTCCTTTTGCAAGCAGGAAAAATTTTGAGAGCTGGATTTCTTTTGCTGTTTGTCACAAGGAACTAATCAATGATTATTTTTTTCTTTCAAGTCATCCCGAAATTTTAATATACTTGCTCTGTTATGCAATAAGAGAATGACTGGTTTTCCCAAGAGAGGTTTTTTCAAGCCAAAAAAAAACCCAAACCAACACACCACCTTTGCTTCTTTGAGGGTTTAAACACAATTCTTGTTTCTTCTCAGCTCTGTGTCTTGTGATGCTCCTTGTCAGATTAGTGTGTTTTAAAGCTGTCGGTCGGTACCTGAGCTGTCAAAAAGGAAGATTAAAAGCACACCTTCCTTTCTGGGGATTCATTTTGCATTGCAAAACACAGAGGAAGAGAAAGAAAACCTTTCCTATTTACCGTTGGCATACATATGAAGCTTGCTGCGTGTGGCATTCAGGTTACATTTTGGGGTTAGCAAGGAATTTCTGTTACTGTCAGACAGCCCTAGAACACTAGAACATATGCAGGATCCTAAAATGGTTACTGTATTGGGAGGAGCAGAGTGTACTTGAAGACAGAAATGAAGGGTCATAGATTTGATTTTTATCTCGGTCACAAGCATGGTGTGTGACTTTGGGAAGAAATAATTTCACTCTGCTTCCTTTAGAAGATTGGAACAATTGCAATTACCTTCTAATATAGTAGATACACTGTTCTAATATATTTCATCAGTAGATGAAACATGTTTTATTAACTTATAAGTTTCATGAATTTTTCAGCTTAGGAAAAGAGAAAGATACATTATTTTTAATACTAACAACTGCACTCTGTATTTCTTTCAGAAATGATTTCAGGAAAATTTATAATGTAAATCCTTAGTGTGTTTTTTACACAAACTGAAATAATTTCTGAAAGAAATACAGAGAATAACCCTTGTAATGAAGCAACAGGGAGACATTCTGCAGCAGCTCGGTTTGGTCCCATATTCTAATGAGACCATAAACTCCGGCTGAGGTCCATAAACACTGCAGAGGTTTGGAGTGACAGTGTTCACTAGTGCCACTAATCCAACTTTAAACCAGTTTTTCAGAAGCTGGGTCCTAGTCTCTGCTCTGTCTGAGTAATAAATTGCATAGAAGGGAATTGATGCACATGAGAAAGCGCTCCTCATGAAGAATGATCCAGGACCATATATTTCTTCAGTGTTTCGGTTAGTGTTTAAATGATTCAGCCATCATTTTGGCTAGGCACTTACTATATAAAGTGCTTGATTTTGTTCTAATATGTATTCTGAAGACATTTAAGACCATTTTTTAGTGTTTTAAAGTAAGGGCCTGTTCCACTCTCACTGAATGTAAATAACTCTCTTTTCTGTATATGGATATCTTACCATATCTTACAGTCAGGTCATTTTTTTTTTCTAAATGGAGCAAGAAAAACTGATGTGGGAAAACAACCTGGAAAAAACAGTAAAACCAGACAACAGATCCCTATGCATATATGACAGGTATGTATATTTTACTGAGAAAAGGAACATGCAAAATCCAGTTCTTAAATTATGACTGGGCTTGCTTAGTAGAAATCACAAAATATGACAAATTGTCCATTCATCCCAAATTCTATTTAGCGAGACAATAAGGAAAAAAACAACCAAGAGAGACTGCTTTGTAGTTAATAGACTGGCAGAATTCATAAGCAGAGCATTTTCTTTCACTGAGATATAATGAAATAAACAGGCTTGCAAATGTTTCTGGATGCTGAAACCAGCTGGCCTGGTGGCAAGGCTCTTGTACTGCCCCAGGAAGGGTGGGTGTGGGCAAACAGGGGAGGAATTGTCCTCAGGTTGTTCAAAATGCAAAGCTGTGCCTAGTGATTGCTTGGAAAAGTGCTAATTGGTGTGAGCTGGGTCTGTGCAAGTGACACCTGTGATCAGCCACAATCCAATGCTCTCTAACTGTCCCAGGCATGCTGATGTTTATCCTGCAAGAGGCAGACAAAATGCCAAGGACTTTATAATGTGCAGAAATAGGTATTCAGTTATGTGATATACTTTTTACCAAAAAAAAACAAAAACAAAACAAAACACAAACAAAAACGAAAGCAAAAAAACAAACCAACAAAAAACCCCACACCACAACAAAAAAAACCCAGAGAAATAAAACCAACAAACCAACCAAAACAAAGCAAAACACCAAAAGCTGCAGTAAAACCAGTATCATGGTAAGCCAGTAGTTCTAAAAACACAGTAATTAGATTTTTTTTTTTTTTTAATGAAGCTTGATTTATTTATTGGTGCTTGAATCAGTAGGGAACTGAAGACAGTAACCCATAGATCATTTTCAGTGTGTGTTTTTGTAGCTGCAGTGTAGGAGAGGACAGGCTGACAACAGATTTTCAGAGATACTGCATTGGATTTTGCTGCTGAACAGGCAATATATGTATTGGACACATCTGATCTTATAAAAGATCAGTTACTCATTTTTGGTATGTCACACAACTTTTCCGCCCCCCCCCCCCCCCCCCCCCCCCAAATTGTTGTTTGGTCTAGTACAAAATAAGACAGCAATTGCACATTTTTGAAAAAATCTTGCTTTTTACAGTGAGTTTGATGACCAGTAATTTTCTACGTATACACAATAGGTCATTGCTGTGTAGAAATGTCTTTCAGATTGATAAATGACAACCAAAACTGCAAATGCATTTGTATCAGGTCATATTGTAAGAATGTGAAAGTATGTTCAATTATGAGATACATAATTTTACTTTATCTTGCTGTCCCAGGTGGGTGCTGTGTGATGGGATGGAGTACACGTGGTTACCATAGGAATGGTACATACAAGGAAGCTTCTAAATAGAATGTAGTATATTTGACTTTACCTAGATGTCTTTTGATGCCACTACCTAATTGCTTTTATGTTTAAAATTTAAAAAGCAGATATTTGGAAATAAGCTTTATCCAGAAAAGTTATAAAAACCTTTAATATGTACCTTGATAAAAGACAAGTATATTCTAGCTGTGTGTAAATGCGTAGCTGAGAGGTGATATGCATCATTATCTTTCTGCTACAACCTGTTCTTAGAGTATATATACAGCTTCTTGTCAGCTTGTGCATGCTACATAGTTGATGAGATCTGAACAGGCTTTTCATGCCCATTGCCTTCTACTCTTCATCAGTTCTGCTCTGTTGTGATTAATGTTTTCCCTTGCAGCAACCTTAATTGTTTTTTGAGGGTTAGAAGAGTGATCATAGTCACAGCTGTTGTGAATTTAATTCTGATCTGCAAAGAGACTACACTATAAGCAAACATTTTAATTTTGAACACTTTAATCAATGGTTTTCAATTACAAATAGTGAACCCACTAGCTGGAAATGTTACTTACTGGAGGGTAGATCCTATCCCCATTAGTTATCCACATTGCCTGTTACTCAGATGTTCGAGTTGGAATTGTGAGCTCCAGAAATAAAGATTGTAGTATATGCAAGAAACATTTCAGGTGCATGATCTCTAACTAATGAATGGGTAGATGGCCACTTTCTCTTGAGTGCCTTGCGATGAAATGGCATTCAACCTGTGAACCGCATGGATAGTCTCATTTCTCTCCTCCTTCCCTAGTTGTGCGTTCATTTTCTAGATCCTTGCTGAATGCTTGCCTGAATTTAGGTTTCACATACTACAGGGTTTTATTTCTACAGTAAAATGCTGTTCATGTCTTGCTTGTTGTTTGAACTTCCAGAGGTTTATTTCTGTTCTTCCCCCCTCCACTTCCAGTAGTGTGCAATTCTTCCATGCTGGCATCCTGGCGATGCGATGGGGAAACCACCAGGAAAGCAACAGTCAGTCATGGCATTTTAGGAGGCAAAATCCCATCCCACTAAAGAATACATAGCCAGGAGCATAACTTCATCTGAATGACTTCACTTAAATTCAGCTTCACATTGTGAATTTCATAGTACAGAGACAATACCAGCAGGCGAATAAAGATGAAAAACTCCCAGTTGAAATAACGCCCAGAAATTGCATTCACTCGGTGCCAAAGACCTGTGAATGGCTGAAGTCTAACAAAGCTCTGTACTGAGCAAATTTAGGTAAGTACACTTTACATACATGTAAAGAACATTTTATGTAACATTTTTTGTGTCTCCTCCTAGATATTCGGGGATACAGTGTAATAATTCTGTTCTCTATTAGGAGCACTTCCCTTCATAAATTTTCTCATGAACTTAACCAGGCTGCTTTTGGATTTTGGTGCCGTTCATTATAAATACATCCAGTGATGGGCATCTGTAGTAAATGGCTTATAGTTTACATATTAATCAGGACTGTAAAACAAATTAGTGACACTTCTAGATATCTGGTGAACTATATGACAAGGTTTTACCTACTATTTTACTTATGTGGTGATAATGGAATTATAAATGAGATAAAATACGTGTATGGGTTTGTATTTAGATACACATTTTTACATCAATTTCAATGGATCATCATTTAAAAACAAAAAGAAAACAACCCCCCACACACAAATTATTAAAACTTTCAATTGAAAGCAGCACAACTGCCTCAAAAGAATATATATATTAAATACCTGTAAAGCAAATGGCATATATATGCCTGACTTGCTTCCTAATATAATAGCATTCAAAGTGGTGTAATATTTAATTTTCCAGTTATGAAGAATAACAGAACTAACCAGGATGACTGATTTTGTACAGTTATGCTTATGTCCCACCTTTGTCTACATTATTTGAATGAAGTAACTTAGTTATTAAGACTTTAGAGAAAAACCTCATTGTTGGTTGAAAAGCCAGGTCATAAAATATGTTATGATGTGAAGTGTAATGTACTGTAGCTAATACTGGTTTAATTTAAACTGTTTGTTTGTCATTGATAAAATAGTTCTGGTGGATTTTGGAATATATTAGAAGCATTGGTAAACATATCATATATATTTCTTATAATTAACTATCAGATGGTGAATATCAATGAATCAGTGTTTTTCAACACAAACATTCCAAAACCTTTGAGAAAAGCCAGACTGGCCTGATGTTGCCTTTACCTTTGGTGTGATATGAAACTATTTCTCGATAATATAAAGCAACATTGCTCAACACTGCAGGATGATTTTATTTAAAGCCTTAATTAAAAATGCATGGGAGAAAATTAAATCCATTTTTGAAATCTTATGTCATTAAAAAAAATATATTTTACTTAATACACTTGTTATTTTTTAGTTATAAAAATATTTTATTTAAAATAAATATAATTTTAATTTCCCATACATTCGGGGAATAAAGTCTGAATACTTTGATAGAGTTTCAATTAAAATTTCCATTTAATCTTGAAGCTCTGCACATATATGGGGGTTTTTGTTGGTTTGTTCGTTGGTTGGTTTGGTTTGGTTTTTCATTCAGACAGTAGTGGGAGAAGTTATTCAGAGAAGCAGTGGAACATCCATCCTCAGAGGTTTTCAGGATTCAGGTAGACAGAGCCATGGCTTACCTGCCAAGCTGTATGGGAGACTGTTAGATAGCAGTGATTTCATTAGAGGCAGACTGCTAAAAATCAGCTCAAACAGAAGTGGAATTACAAGGGACAGCTGAGTCTCATGCTTGGAGCAGAGATGTCAGCATCTCCATTAAGCCCTGTCACAACCACCTCTCAAAAAAAATTAAAATCTGTGTTTGGTGGAGAGTGGCATTCAAATCTCAGGTTATTCTCCAAATTAAGAAAAGTTTTATCCAGCTCTGTATTTTCTGTCACCTTTTATCACTGGTACAAAAATAATTTGTGAAATTGTGAAGCAAAGTAATGACAGGTGGCTGTATCTAAAGACACACTGCAAGACATAAAATGTAAGAATTTTTATTCTTTGTATAGTTACCAATAACATAATCCAGTCTTCCCTAGGTGAACTGTTAGGGTAGATCACATTTTTATTCATACTTTTCTTATATTAGTTTAAATTTCTGACAACAGACATTTTCTAATCTCTGTAGATTTCATCAAGTGTTGATTTGTTTTTAACAAACAACAATTATGCTATATATTTATTCACTGCATCAAGTGAAACCTCTTAACTTGTAGATGTTAAGGGAATTATTACTTTTATTGATTATTTTACAGTTAAGTTGTATTCTATCAAACAGAATGGGTCAAAGGTTTTTGAAACTCTTTCGTTCCTCCAAGTAATTTAAGACGCAGCTCAGTTACAGTGGCAGTTCTGTTCAGGACTTTGGTTCAACATCTCGAGTTTCAAGTTGTTTTCATGGTCCCATTAGATTATCTTATTGATTTGCCAGGCATTGATTTACTGACTGCTCTGCAGCAGCTATGAGAGCATAGAGTTTGTTTGCAACCTTAAAATATATTCCAAAGTACTATTCACAGCCTGAGTTTGCAGAGTAGGCTCTGTGGTTTTCAGTCAGATTTCTCTTTAAAAATATTTCTACGTAGAAATAAAAAAAAAAATTATTTAATGTTAGGCGCATTTCCCATGGATAAACAGCTTAGGCAAAGAAATTGGAATTAACCAATTCATCTTAGCCCAGTAATGTATTCTTCTTTTTTATTTTAGTTTGCGCATACATCAGTTTTCTAGAAGAGGTAATTGTATTCAGCCTTTCCATTTTAGTGCAAAACTAATATGTTTAGACTTTTGCCTGAACTTGCAAATATTATGCAGCAACACGAAGATCTAAGAGATTGCTGAGCTAGCAGGATGCAGTGGGGTTCTCTGTAGACTCTGCAGTAATGGTCCCCACTGTTCCTTATCAAGGAAATGTGCAAGTTACTAGAAAATGCATTAGCTTTGTTTCTGAGAGCAGTTTCCCCTTTGTTCCTCTCCTAGGGAGGTGACAGAGTATCTCTATAAACATGGGAGGGCCTCTCCAGCCTTTCAGTCTTCCCAGTGATCCTTCCAGTAACAGCACAGCTTTCCATCAGCTCCACATTACTACTTAGTGAAAAGGGAAGATCCCAGGCTGCATCAGGGGAGACACTGATGGTGATACAAGCTAATAAAAAATTAATTTACGTTGGCATAAGCGGGCAATTGTAGGGAGGAAGTAATACAGCAGATGGTGGGTTTATTCCCAAAAGCAAGACTGAAATGCAAGGACTTCCACAATGTCCTTGTTGAGCAACAAAAGTAGCAAATTTGCATTCTCACCACATCAGTGCGCCAGCAATATCTCTAGTCTTCTCTGATAACCCCAGATATGGACTAAATACATTTCATCAGTCTATACATGTTGTATTAGACAGACAGTGTTTTGCTTGGGACAGGGAGGTGCGCACAGCCAGACTCACAGACCCTCGCAGAAACATGTTTCCGATTTATATATCTTGTAGCATTTAGTGAGCTGACAATGCTTTGCAAAGATTCAGAGAAAGATATTAAAATATTTTCTCCTTGCATATTGGTCTGCCTTATGGAAGGAAACTTGGAGACCTTCAGCATGTTATTTTGATGTGTCAGTTATGCACGAAGTGTATTCTCTCTGGCCAGAGCAGACTTAAGAAAAATTGTCCAAGTTGAAAGAGGTTGTGAGGCGAACAGATGGAGACAGTCTGAAACAAAATGGACGTTAGAGAGGCCAGTTAGGCAGGATGCAGGAAAAGAGGAAAAATAATTTCCGCAATTTTTATATAGGGAAGCTGGTGTTTTTGGTGGCTTCTTGGATCACTTCCATATCTGACTGTTGGAGTGGAAAAAAGAGGCTTGGTTGTAAACACAGTGTGTTTGGTTTTTTCTTTAAAGTCGAGAAAGGTATGACAAAGTAACCAGGAAGTTTAGGGAAAAGAAAGCTCTCCTCTGTAAAGAAACACACATTTCAGAGCTGCAGTCAACCAATATTAAAAGTTCCCAGTGGCTGAAATCCAGCCCAGTGCCAAAAGTAAATGTAACTACTCTACAGAAAGAGAGGGGGAGTTACCAGAATCGCTGAGCTTTGACAACACAGTGGCCAACTCAGAAAGATGAAACCTCTCTGTTGGTAATGGCCAGAATATGAACTATCAATCCCGTACGTTAAGCATTTTGCTGCTGCAGTGCTGAGACTTTTGTCACTTTTTTTCCAGAAATGCTGACTATATGGCATACAGAACAGCATTATTTACCATATGTCTTCATGGTCTATCATGTCTTATATGCTGTGTTTAGAGTACTAACCTTCCTACTGTGTTATTTTCATGTCAACTTTAATTACTGTGCTTTTAAATGCTTGCCATGCAAAATGATTTTTTGGTGGATTAGTGTTTAGGAGTATTAGAGTTCACAGTACTTTCTCTGACTGATGCATAATATGCATTTGATTCAAAAATTTAAAATGGCAGATTTAGGTTTTTATGTCTATAAATACATATTTATATGATTTGATCACTGAAGACAGCTATGGTTTTTCTAAATATAACTTTAAATATGGTGAACTGATTATTTATGCAAAGAGAGCATCTTGTTCTTACTATCAACTGTAAAAGTTGATAACATAAATTGTATACATTTAATTAAAGAAACAACCTTTAATTAGTTAAAGAAACAATCTCCTATAAACAAACTGGTGAAGAACCATTGCCCAACACCTACTGTAAGAGAGAGCATGTGTGATAAGCACTGCTTACACCTAAGATGAGCCCATAAATAAAAATAGCTCTTCATTGATGCATTTGTCTGAGAAATCCCTAAGACTTATTTCAATATATACAGTGAGTTTACTTTGGTGTAGATCTTTCCTAGTTTTCCTGGGGACCAGACAATGGAACTTTTGAAATCCTAAGTATGTCTCTTAGCAACTTTCCAAAAGGAAGCTCTGCTGTAATTACTTATAATTCAAACATCATCTGCCAACCATTTTGGCCACATTCCTCCATTAAGAATAAGAGCAACTATACCATGCAATATGCGGTTCCCCACTGTCTTAGCTCAATCTTCCTACTATATTTTGAACCTGGAAGTGGACTTTTAAAAATAACCCCTGGTTCCCTACCACTCTGCAATACAAGTTTCTTTCATCCTTTTGGGTTCCTGCCTCAGGGAGGATGGAGAATCAAGTACTGTGCAGGGGGATAAACCTGGGAGCACAGCCAACAGCGGCAGCAGGAGTCAGAGCCAGAGAGGTTCCTACCAGAACAATTCTTCCTTCTTCTTGCTGTAGCAACCTAAAAAGCACCCTAGGAAGCCTTAGATATTAGGGCTTTCCTGAATAACACACACCTGTGGGTTACTTGTAATTGTTTCATATTGCTGCTGTAAGTGCAAGGTAGTAATTTGTGCTTGTTCCTTTCTAAAAAACAAAACCAAACAAAACAGAGTTATTAGAGTTCTCAACATGGAACACAGTAGTTCTTTGTTTTGTTCTTTTTTTCTTTTTTTTTTTTTTTTTTTAAATCATCTGTCAGTTTTGTAATGGGCTGCCACGTAGTTGAAATGGAAAGTATTCCCAGGTATCAGGGGAACTTGCAGCTGGATAAATCTTCATGGCCAAGTTCTCATGCTTGCTACTGTGAGCTGTAAAAACACCACCTACATTTTAAACATTCCTTCCCCCACCCCCCCAAAAAAAAAATTTTTTTCGCTGTGTTTGGAGTCTTCTAAATGAGTATTTATTTGTCTTCTGCAGTCGTCCCTGCTTTGTGTTCCACTGCCAGTAAGGAGCTTAATTTGAAGATAATTCAATACAACACTGTATCTTAGAGCTCTAGCGACAGGCGTGAAATTGTTTTATCTTTTTTGTTCTTGGTGCGCTGTGCTGATTGGGCTGGTGCATAGACCATCTGCTGCTGAGGTAACTCTTGGGATATTTGTCAAATTGATTGCACTCAGAAACAACTGAGACAGAGGGAAAATAGAGTTTCTAATTACATTTTACCCGGGATCTTGTTTAACTCTAGGAAGTGGTAATTCAGAAATAAATGGCTTTGGTGGACATCTTAGAATCTTTAATTAACAAATTACTCTATTAACACACACATTGTTTTCCAGGTGAGTGAGATCATTTGCCCCTGGGGCTTTTTTTTCCATATGCCTTCTGTTCCTCCAGCTAAATATGTAGCAAATTGAAGTATTCATTTTGATTACGTAAAGCACATGGGTATACAATTATATGAAAAGAAAGATGACATTTGTTTCCTGCCTTCCCTAAGGCCCCTACAGGCTTGCCCTTCCCTGAAAAAAATAAGGCATAGAGTCATTAGAGTATATATTTTTTTTCTCTATACATGACATTTTTGGAAGAATTTTCTTAAAGCAAGATCCTTTACTAGAAACAATGGGATAATGATTATTTCCAAAATACCACTAAAATAACAAGTTTTTCTCCCCAAAGTTTTATATTCTTGTATATGTCTGTTGTGTGACCATTTTGGAGCTTTTAGGAATGAATTTATTTAATGCTATCAAATGTAAATAATAAAAGTTTATTAAAGCTTAATAAAAAGGTATTAAATATTTATGTAAACGTAATTAATGTTTCATTTTATTAAATGTTTGTTTATTAATCATTTATGCTTTATTAAACAGTTAATCTGCATTTGAATCCCTTCTTTATATATTATTTTTCAGGGACACCTTCTGTACTAACTGTGAACCAGTTCCTCAGAATATATTTGACTGGAAGAGCTCCTGTTTCATTGCAGTCCCAGTATTTATTGAAGCAAAAAAAAAAAAATAAAACACTGAGAAAGAAAGTTAGCTTGCATAAGTAAAATGACAACATTATTTCCAAACTATATAAAGTCACCAGTGATTTTTTGAATTATATTTTTATGGTGAAATATGCAGAGGAATTTATTTGGGAAAAAGTTTGGAAAATGAATTTGAAGTTAGGTCAGGAGTGTGTAAAATAGTTCCAAAGGAGAGTTTCCAAGTCTTGGTTGCCTTTGCTTTGTCCTTCATGGGACTTGGATCTAATCCCTGTTGTGGTGATGCTCTTCTTATTCCATATCCTCTGTCTTGGGGAATTTTTTCCTTCTTACATGTCTTCAGCTAGCTGTTTAAGACAAGGACTCATTAATTTATCTAGACCTCACTTCTCTCCCACTGCATGTTTCAGATGTGTTTTCTGGTATTTCCTTCTGGATATCTTGCAGAAATTCAGCCTGGGGACCTTGAGTGCGGCCCGTGCTCTAGTTCCTCATCGCTGCCATCCACAGATGGGGAAGATGGGTTGAATCTGGATTCATGATAACAACAGCTGGTCTCTACTGCAGGTTTTTTACTCTTGGTGAATAAAACTGACTGCATAAACCACTGTTTAGATGAAGAAATTGAAAAATTTTTGCTCATTCAGATGTATGATTTTTAGTCATCTCTTTCCTATTAATACCTTTTGGAAAGCATACAGTTTATCTTTCCAGTCTCAAAAGGAAATGTGTCATCACTAGAGAAGACTGAGGTAGAAGACGCTGTGACCAAGTAATCATCATGAAACCACAAACATGAAATTCTACAAAGCCACTGCTGGACTTATTTTTCAGTCTAAACTTTCCATCGTGTTTCAGGTAAAAGTATATTCCATGCTTTTTCACTGTTCTGAGCAGCAGAAGAGCATGCATTTGTATGCCTGTGTATGTTTGTGAGCTTTTGTGTTTATAATGTCTATGTAAAACCTGTTTCTAACATCAACAGTTGTTACACATATTTTGCATTGAGTCGCATTGTATTGTAACACCTCCCTCCCTCGTACTTTGCTCTTTGATGGCTATGATGAGTGCTGTCTTCTGTATTATTAAATGATAACATGAGCATACGCTGGCATGTCACTGTAGCAAACAATGACTTGTAGCTCCCTTGAAAATTCACGTGCGTTTTATTGCTGCTTGAGAAAATAACACACATCACCACTGCAGTTCTAGTCGTTTTACTGATTGCTAAAGGATTTCCCCTCTATTACCTCTGCATTTTCTGTGTTGCCAGGTGTGAAATGAACAGAATCATAAAGTCAGGCTGTTTTGGAGAATAAAAACAACAGCACAGTCTGTGCTGATGAAATAAGCAGCATACTGAAAGTGGAAGAATGCTAGTAGCTATTGGCAATCCACCATATGTAATAGATAGTACAGTGTAAAAGACGTATTTACAAATTATTGTAATTAAAAGCAATTGTAATATAGATTACTAACTCAGGAAAATATTTCATCTTATCCTTAAATATAAATATGTGCTAAAGTCTTTTTGAGAGCAATAGGACCGCTACACTTGCTTAAAAGTAAACAATATTGATATTTAAGTGTTCCTTAAATACAGCTGGACTGCCAGGAGCTGACACATTTGCTAGTTGCAATAGCAGTTTCAGCAGTTACAAGATCATATACTTGATTCAATTCTGGTAAAACCAGTAAGATCTTTTCTAATATTTCCAGGGACTTGAGTAGCAGTTGACTCAGATGAGATGTGGTTTTAAAACTGGGCCTGGTGAAAGCTGTTTTGGAGACAGGATGGGTATATCTGAGGTTGAGAGGGTAAAAATTACCTAATTACAGAGTGGAGAAGAAAGATAACTTTATGGGGAGTCAGGGGAATGACTTGGATATGTGGAAGGTTGTTTACATATTTGATGATTTGCAGGATCAGCACAGGAAAACATCTGGGACAATTCTTGAAAAGGACAGTGAAGCTACAGAAGTCTCAGTAAATGATAGAGACATTTCCCTTGATGAATGACTAATGCCGTTCAGTATCAGCAGAGCAGAAAGCATAGCCAAAAGAAGACCAGGAGAGGCACTAATTCATCTGAGAGGCCCTAACTGGCTTCGCCTGGGATGCCCATCCACCGCTCCCAGGGAGTCTATTTAAGTTCAGCCTGGGGAGGGTCTTGCTGTGTCCTGGCAGTAACATCATGAGGTGGATTTCTCTTCCTTGAGATGCAAGTTTCAGCAATAACTTATGTGAGAAAATGGTGAGTAATACGCTCTGGCTGCCTCTGTGCGTTCTTGCCACCTAATCTATGAATAGGATAACCCTTCTTTCAGACAAGATGCAAACATTTTAAGTATATTACAGATATCTAGAGTAAAATAAGAGATTTTTATTAAGATTTTCTTCTTGAAATATAAAGTTTTAACAAAATAATAAACTTGTGAAAACCTTCCCTAAAGACAAATTAGACTTAAAAGCTTAAAAAAAAAAATGAAAGAAAACAAACAAACAGAAAACCAAACAAACAAAAAAAAAAGAAGCATCAGTTGAAGCTCTCTGAAATATTTAGATATATAATCACCAATTACCAATAGGGCACTGTAGGAAGAGTCTTGATCTGTGTTTGCTTCAACAGTTCCCCCCCAAGCCCCGGACAGAGCAGACAGATAGGGACTGGATGAGCCTTTGCCATGACTCAGTATCTCCATCTTCATCATCTGGGTCATAGAACAGAGGCAGACGGGCAAGAAGGGGAAAGAGAGGAAGAACTGGGAAGAATGTATTGATTATTGTAGTCAGAGCATCTGAAAGAGATCAGCTTGTCTAGAGTGTAATAATTGAATTTTTTTGTGTTGTTCTTTACACAAACTCAAGAAGAATTTCCTGGACTCCCAAACTCTTAAGTAGGTGGCAAGCTAGAGGTAACATCTTTTTCTGCTTTAGACTTTTTTCCCCATGTCGGGGTGGGGAATAACAAACTGATGAGCAGCACATAGGATGCCTTTCTGAACCTGGTCTGGACAGGACTGTTTGCTCCTTATGGGAGAGCCTGTTTCTCTGTGTGTGTGTGTGTGTGTGTGTGTGTATAGTTCCTAATGCAACAGAAACCTCTTCTTGATGTACAAACAATAAAATGAAATAACATTTAGTTATAATCCATTACATTTTATAGCCTCTGAGGGGAAAAAAAAATGAATGCTAGAAGCTTATCGGTAAGTAAGGTCAGACAAGGAGGAAGCTGTAGGAGAAAAAAATATCAGTAAACACCTATTGCTTTTGAAGAGAGTTTCTACATGTTTGTAATCTCCTGCCTTAGAAGGAAAGGAAAGAGATCTTTATCTGCTTATGAGGTCTGAAATAGCCAACTATTTAACATGTTGACCCTTTAAGAGGATGACTAGAGCATAAACATCTATGCAGGCAAATGGAAGACAGGCTAAGGAATTTCTAGTGAGGCTTTGGTTTGTTTGTTTGTTTTTTTTTCTATGCACCTTTGCATTTGATTGGTTTTGAGTTAACAGAACAGCTTTAATTGTTCCACTGTAACCGTATTGGAGAACACGCAAGGGTAATATGGTTATAGGTGCTTTATAGTCCTTCAGGTATATGCAGAACTGTGGTTTAGATCTTTTCTCTCTCATGGGTTTGATTCCTGATGTCATCATCAGTCGTGAATTAGCCTTAACAGGCTCTTCTGAGGTTGTGGTCTAGTTTAACATCGAGTTTGATACCCTATGTTGTTCTAATGGCTTTACGTTTGAGCACAGGCAGTCTTTTGGCAAGCATAAATGTAGATTCCTATCTTTGTTACCATCTCCATTTAGGTGCTCTGCTCTTGGCATGTAAGTACCAGCAGATGCAATCGAGTATAAAGTGGCATTTGGCACCTGTGTGCCAGTGCCCTCACAGAGGAGAGACTTTCTATAGAAGAGATACTGCTCGCAAACTGCCCATCTAAACTCATTTTGCTTGGCACTGAGCAAAACTGGTGCCGTCCCGGGCGAGCGGGCGCCGTGCCATCGCAGCAGATGGGGCTGAGTGAAGGGAGGCGTTCAGGAAACCTCGTCCAACCACCCAGTGCACATGTCTGAGGGCAGGGTTTCCAGCCAGCAGCATTGAAATGGCTCCCTGTCCTCAGCTCCCAGCTCTCGTTTAAAAGGCTCTGTGATAAATTTTTAAGATGTCAGTCCTAGTTTCAAAGTGTGGTATAGTTATATTGCTCTTGACAAAATTATTTCAGTCTGGGTGATACAGTTATGCAGGAGGGTCTTAGAATTGCAATCAGCAGACTAAAAGAAGTATGATCTTAAGACCTGTGTGATACCATAACCAGTGTGCTTCATTTAATGTTTTGGAGCATATTCTCTACAATAAGTAGACATTACCTAAAAATCATGAAGAGGTGTATGTCATTGTTTGTAGTTACTTGGGTTTTTCTCATGCAAAACGTTTTTCCAACACTGTACACAGGTGGAAACTACTCATTAGCAAAAAACATTAGAAACTGTCCCAAACAGGTGTTAAAAATCATAAGCTAAATGCAAGGGGAAAGGTTGTTCTAACCATTTCAAAATACATGCACCCAAACATGTGGGATGGCCCTGGTGTAGAAAAGTCAATGTTCAAAATTAAAGCAACATTTCTGTCCACAATTACCTGTCTGGTTTTTAACCCAAATCACAACAGTGATGTGTTTTCAAAGCAGAAGAGAAGTAAAGCATTTTGTGAAGCTTGTTGCCGTATCTGTGCCATAGCAATGGTCCCGCATGTCCCTTCTTGTCACCTGATAAAAACCCTGAACTCCCATGCTGAGTCATATGTTGTCCATTTAAAGGAGATAAATGCTCTTTAAAAAGCCTCTGTTAATTCCAGCATCTGCACTGATGTGGGCACAGAAGCAATGAGTCACCCTGTTCAACAGTAAGACCAGAGTGTAAAAGATAACTGTTCCTCCTGACTTCCTTCCTTGGGTACTACTTTACAAAAAACATGACCAACTTACAGGTATTACATATTCTGGATACAGCCATTTTGGTTACTTAACCTTCTATAAGCATAAGCTTAATGTTAAAGTGAGGCTGGAGTGATGGAAAGATCAAACTAAAATGAAAAGAAGACAAACAAGGTGTGGACTAACTCATGGTATTCCTTGATCTGTCTGTAGTTGTCCCACAGGGCAGTTATTATTGTCACAGCAACAGCAATTTCATGACATTGATAGCGCTGTGGTGGCATTACTTGCTTTTGTGGTGTTCTGTCACTTAAATGTAATTTTTCATACCCCTACTCAAGTAGGATACCAGTAATTTTATTTTTATTAAGTTTTATTAATACAAAGTTTTTCTGAAAGCTAGAAATAACATACTTGGGGGCTGATATGATTTTTTTGATCTGGTTTGTTGGGTTTTTTTGTTTTGTTTCTTTTAATCAGCTCGCAAATGAAAATGTCGTTTGAGATAATGCTAAGAGCTTAAACAGGACTTTTTTCTTTCTCAGCAGATATCTATAAACTTACATAACACAGAAGTAACTGCCCTGAATGTAATAAAATCAGTTACTAAAATGAATAAAGTCAAATATAAATATATGGGCATAAGAGTTATAATGTAGTTTTGACTCATGCCCAGTATCAGTCTCTGCGACAACTCTGAGGAGTGATTTGGGGTGCCCTGTTGCAGGCAGCACCCCCGGGAAGCCTGGCAGTGGTGTGGGACCTTCCCACTGGTTCCCAGTGCTGTACCAGCAGCCTTGGCTCCCTCTCCCACCTCCATATGCTAGAAAAGGGCCACTCTGCCTGCTGGGTAGGCCTCATATTCCAGGTAGTTTTCAGGAAAAAATATTAAATGCAAAGTAATTATATTTTAGGAGCACTGGGGCCTTGAGAAGACCCAGAGTCTTCTTCGGTTGGTGCCACTTGGTTTAATTTAGCAGTTTCATTTCACAGTATAGACAAGCCCCTGAGGCTGACGGCATTACAAGGTGCGTGGGACTCAGAATGAGGTTTTCAGAAGTCACCATATGATCTGCTCAGGCTGAAGAGAGGAACATCCTAATACCCTTAGACATCTGACCCATTTTCTTCAGGTGAAAGGATTTCAAATATTATCCCAAACCTCTAGCTACCTGTCAGAGAATACTTCCTTCCTGGGAAATACAGGACAAAAAAAAAAAAACCTTTTAACAAAGCTGCTGAATTTACTTTCAGCACTGGGATTCACTACACCCCTTACACAAGTCTTGTGTCCTGACTTGTCCCGTACAGAACCATCAATAACAACAACAAGGAATTAACTGGGGGCCTGTTCTCCTCCAATGCTGGAAAGAAAAAAAGGGAAAGCTGAGAGCAGTTAGGGCAAAGAATACAATCACAGCTGAAAAAAAAAATATTAATTACTTTTTAATAATACTTTGATTTAATTACATTGCAATATAGCAGTATTTCTTGTAGCTGGAGAGCGTGAACACATGACACAAGTTTTGTAGACTGAATGGATAATTAATACCCATACATATATAAATACATTGTTAATATGTTTAACTTCCATGGTGAGAGTTAGCATATTATTTTAGGAGGGGAGTTTTGGCCTTCAGAGTGGTGCTGCATATTAAGGGTTTTTTTTTTCCCTCAGCTATTCCATTACCAGAATGAAATGCCACCAGTATTAATAGGATGGCAGAGTAAATGTCACAAGCTGAAGGGACCACAGGAATGTGTATTTGCCACATGTAGAAGCAGTACTTTATTACGGGCAATGTGGAATTTATGAGCGTTGCTATAATATTCCAGATATGCCTTTTTGGTAATATCTGACATATATCAGTGCTAAAAGTCAGGCTACTGCAAAACCAGCTCCCTTTTGCTCTCTGTACCTTTCCTAGATGCTATGGAGCTATATAGTCCCAGTAATGCACTGTCAACTACAGCAGGTAAAACTAGCCCCTGAATATTATTTATTGGCCTGTGAATGCAGATTGCATACACACTTTATTACCTGCTAATTTACCACCTGCTGGCTGAAGGATGGTGAAAGTCTACTATTTGTTTTATAGGAATTCATTATGCCATTAACCTTTCACTCCTATAGGCCATGAGGAAGAATTTCTTCAGTTAAATCACTCCTGTAATAATGCTCTACAAATGAAAACAATGATTTATTGCACCCCACAAAGTCTAATAAATATAAATTATATCCTAATGCTCTGCACCTTGCAAATGATTGTGTGTACAACTAGTTACTCTTTCCAAAGACTGTTTTAGTATCCTCTGAAACATGTTAAGTAGGAATCATGTCCATTTTGGTATTTGAGGTGATATTTTCACGTTTTGCAATGTAAAAACAGGTATGTCATTAAAGAATTTGTGCTTTACATATTCTAGTTATTTTTTAAGGAGGAAGAAGAGAAAGAAAGGATAAAATGGCAGCTGCCTTATTCTAACAACTGAAATGTCAGTTAATATTTTATTGATTTATTTTTGCTGTAAGAAGGCCTTGAAGGAAAGCTGATGTAATTTCAAAAGCAATCAGTGTTTGTTTCATTTCAAAGCCAGTCTGTTTTGAACAGGTATTCTGGTGGCCACACAAAACTTGCGGTGGCTGTTTGATGTAGGATACGAGCTGGCTCCGTGCAACCCCCTGCGCTCCAGGGAGGGAGCTGATGCATTCATGGGGTATAACTGGAGCAAACAATCAGACTCATAAGGATATTCCAGCTGAGCCTGGTTCGGGAGTATTTTAAGAAATATTCCGGTTTTGAACAGAAGTAGCCCTGCTTGATTTGGGTTTTATTGAAACGTTTAGGGGCTGAGATGCTTAGCTGGTGTAAAATATTGCTGCTGTATGCCATACCTGTGTTAGAAAAGGAATGTTCTTTAGGGTTCCCTGAGGCAGGGAAGGGCCGGGGCAGTGGAGAGATCTACCAGGAGCTGGCAGCTCTTGCGAGAGATGCTGGCGAGGCCTGGAGCTGCCAGGCCCCCCTGCTCCTATACGAAGCGGCCTCGGGAGCACTAGCGAGCGGAGCATGGCACGTCAGGGCGCGCAGGAAGGGTGTCCTCACCCCGCCAGCTCGAAAGGTCAGTTCAACTGGTGGTCCTCGCCCTCCCAGACGGAGCTTAGCAGTGGTATCCGCCCGGCAGAAAGCTGTGTGCTCGGCACACACCAGAACGGGTGGTGGCACCCAGAGAGGGATCCCGTGAAAACACGCAGGCACACGGGCCTGCCGGAGCCGCTCACTAGGAGGGGATGGCAGTAGTGGGGACAACTGTGGGAGGTGTGATCAAGAGGAGGGTCTGCTCAGCCCAGTGGCAGAGCTAGAAGTGGAAATAGAAAGGTTAAGGAGCATCAGGGAATCTGAGAGAGAGATAGGCCAGTAGAACCATGTTTCGCCCTTCCTGAGACTGCAGCAGGAACAGCCACCAGAAAAAAAAGCAAGATAAAGGAGATCCTTTGTCCTCCCCCCCGCACCAGGCGGGAGGCCGTTGCTTAAAGGAGTGAATAGAGGCAAGTCTACCTTTGAGGCAGCAGATGAACCCCTTCTTTGCCTGCCTCACCTTTCCAGCTGCCTCTCTACAAGAGGTATGAATGAGGCTCTGAATGTGGAAGGTCAATCAGTGGATGATGTGGATGATGGTCTATCTGCACTAGAGTTGTTGCCAAGGTCGGAAAGGCCTACCGCCTCTATCACGACCACCTCTGTGAGGAAGAAAAGATGGCTTATAGTGGTAGGTGACTCCCTCCTGAGGGGAACAGAGGGTCCAATATGCCAGACAGATCCCTCTCTTAGGGAAGCCTGCTGCCTCCCTGGGGTCGGGGTTAAGGACATCACTGGGAAACTTCGTAGCCTGGTACAGCCCTTGGACTATTACCCACTCTTCCATGTGGGTGAAAAAGCTGCAGCACATAGTCTAAGGGCAATCAAAGGATACTTCAGGGCCTTGGGACAGTTGGTAAGGGAATCTGGAGCACAGGCTATTTCTTCTCTCCTTCCAGTTGTGGGCTGCAACATCGGAAGAAAGACACCAACACAGTCTATTAATGCATGGCTCCGTGGTTGGTGTCACCACCATGATTTCAGGTTTTTCAGTAATGTGATGGTCTACATGGCACCAGACTTGCTGGTGTCAGATAGGATTCACCATCCTCAAAAGGGGCCTTTGCTCATGAGCTAGCGGGGCTGATTGACAGAGCTTTAAACTAGGCTTGAAGGGGGATGGGGAATAATGTCAGGCTCACCCATGACAAGCTGTGGGATGATATGCCATGGTTAGAGGGATGGGGTGCTAGCGAGGGCCCTCAGTCTGTTGCTCTGAGACTTGCTGGCTATACTGGAGCATACTTGAAGTCTTATGGAGATGAGCCAGGGGCTCCTGGGGTATAGGAGCCAACAGGGAAATACCGGTGAAGTACCTCAAAAAAGGTGACATGAATGACAGTCCAGCTGAAATGCCTCTACACCAGTACACGCAGCATGGACAACAAACAGCAGGAGTTGGAAGCCACTGTGCTGCTAGAAAGCTATGACCTAGTTGCCTGATCAAGGGGAGCCTATTGACGAAGCCTTGTTACTCATGCTACAGGAGGCATCACGCTCGCAAGATCTCATCCTGCTGGGGGGCTGCAACCACCGACATCTGCTGGAAAAGTAGCTCAGTGAGCTGTAGGCAATCCAGGAAGCTCCTGGAATACATTAAGGTTCACCTTAATGTGATCACCTCTGTGCCTGAGAAGATCATGGAACAGATCTTCCTAGAAGCTATGCTAAGGCACATAGAGGACAGAGTGGTGATTCAAGACATGCAACTTGACTTCACCAAGGGCAAGTCTTGCCTGACCAAGCTAGTGGCCTTCTATGATGGGGTGACTACATCAGTGGACAAAGGAAGAGGTACAGATGTTTCCCAGAGAAGCTGTGGCTGCCCCATTCCCGGGAACATTCAAGGCAAGGTTGGATGGGGCTCTGAGCAACCTGATCTAGTTGAAGATGTCCCTGCTCATTACAGGGGGGTGTTGGACTAGGTGATCTTTAAAGGTCCCTTACAACCCATACAATTCTGTGTTTCTGTGAAATAAAGGGGCTGTTTGGAGCCTGTCACAAACAGCTCCACTGTATGGTCTTAAAATGCTGTAAATGGTTTTAGTCTCCTTTTTCATTTTCATCTTTGTGTCCTCTCCATTTTTAGAGATTTGTTCTCTTCAAATTTGGAGGCAGTTGACTCTGAAAGTATTTTTATTTTTTTTCCCTCTTTCCAGTTAAAGCAAAATGTTCTGCAAATTTTCCAGTTTCAATAAATGTTTTGTGAAAGGGTACATCTGCAATGAGTGCAGCATTGGCACTCTATCACTTCTATATTTGCTGCACCTTTCTGGTAGCCTACAAAACCTCTCGTATCCATTTCAAGCGTTGCCAATTAAAAAAAAAAAAAATCCTTTGCAATATGTGTGACATTCACCTTGATACCAGTGACATTCAGAGTGCCTGCTGATTTTTAAGCTATTGATTAAGAACTGTCTGAAATAGTTTCACACATGGTTTGTAAATCCTCAGTCTGAGCTTTTCCATCACTACTGCTGTGAAATATTTCTCCTTGGCGTTGCAGATGTTTAACAAACTCATTTGCAGGATCTCTCTCTTGAAAATTAAAGGATCTCTTTCTGCTCATAAACATTTATTTTCTACAAATGTAAGAGCTACTAGTCAGTGACTACAACGTAGCACAATCTTGCACTAGATAGATAGAGGTCAACTCAGGACATGACTGAGATAAATTAAATAATTATTTCATTTGTGGTCTCTCCTTTTCTCCTATCACTTTAATTTTCTTTTGATTCTTTGTCCATGTTGCTAGTAAGTTGCTTCTTAGTGAAGCCATTTGATACAATCTTTCTTTTGCCCCTCCGTTCAGAACTAGTTCACAGCTTGAAATAAAACAGACAAACAAACTGTTCTCCCTTTGATGGTATTTCCATTCTTCTTCAAGAAATATAACAATTTTCAGCTCCTGTGGTCAGCTAGTCTAAATCTAAGGCATGATTTTCTTACTTTTTAATAGCAAATTAAAAGAAGGACATAAGTTAAATAATTAGGTTCCAAGTATATCTCTTAAATGGTGTGGTCACAAGGTCTTACATGGTAAATGAGTCATGCCAGAAGTTTTCTCCCCTCAGAAAAAAAAAGATGCAATTCTGTAATTCCTGTACTTAGAGCACTAAATATAAAGGTGTAAATGATCTGATCAGAATAGCAATATCTATTTACTCAATTGTAACTGATTACAAAAAGCTGAAATTAACAGGGCAGCTGTAGTCCTATTTAACAAATGTGGTATATCTGGGAAAGAAGGACATGTATTCCAGCCCCTTTGCAGAAATTATATGCCTCAATTTCAACATCTGCAATTAGTATAGCCGATTTATATCCATATGAGAGTTTGTATCTGGAAAACAAAACAAAACAAAACAGTATCGAATTTCTTTGAATCTGTGATCTATATTGCCCTCTACCATGCTTTTAGTGATGTTATGCTCCTTTGATTTATTTTTTAGCTGTGAAGTTGGATTTCATAATAAGAAGAGAAATCTACAAACAAGTCATGCAGACGTTATGACAAGCAGAAGCAATCACAATATGCCATGACCTATAAGAAAGCCATTGGCTGGAAGGTAGGCAGCATCTCATAGACTATTCCATTTCCCTGAGTTGCCACCTGCTAAATGAAAACTATTCTCTTGAAAGAGCATTTTGCAAGGTCTGGTCAGTACCCACTTGAAACTGTTGACAATAGCACATGATTGAAGACAAGGTACAGTCCAGTTAATCTAGAGATTAGGTAAGAGATATCATTAGTTCCATAGATATTGGACACTTCAATCTGTATGGTTTGTTCTGAATCCTGGCAAATGTGTTGGTTTGTAGGCTCGGTCAGACATTGACTTAAAAATTTTGGTGAGCAACTCAAAATTAAAGTAATTACCCATTCACATTCCTGCTAATAGATCTAAATGCTATGTTCAAAAGCTACATCCAAAGAGTCCACCGGATGAGTCTCCTGAGCAGCTGGATAGCTATGCTCAGAGGTTTCCTCTAAGTAAGTGTGCTCCTGCATCATTTGATAGAGAATAATCCAGTTTAATCACACACTTGAGGGGAACAAAATGACTTAAATTAGAGTCTCTTTAGTGTCAGCCTGATCAACTTCTGTTCATTTTCTATCTTTACAATGTTCAGTTTTTAAAATGGCAGTCAACCATCATGATCCGAATATTAATAAAATCACAGTTTCCACATCTTTATTTGAAAAAATAAAGATGATCAGTGTCACAACTGCAGTAGTTCATATATGCATCAATATATGTGACTGAGTCAGGGTCACAGTTCAGCTGTTGAAAGACAACTTTGTTCTTTTGGTTGCCTGGTTTCAAAGAACAATTTTTGCACTCACACTGTTTCTTCTTGCTCCTTTTGTCTCACTTGTCCAATGCTTTCTGATAACTTCTGTATTTATTGGCTTGTTTCAGCCAAACTTGGCAGCTCTGGCTGAACTGAGAGGTCTTGTAGCTGTGAAGTGCCTATGGTTTTCATTAAAATTGCTAGTTTGGTGTGTGCTTTAATATGCCTTTTGATGAAGGTGCAAACATTGCTCGTTCTGCATGGCAGCACTTTGCTGGCCCCCAAGTACCCACACAGCTCTGGGGTAGCCACAGCGTGTGTTGTCTTGAAAGTGATACGCCGAATAAATGTGCACAGAGGAAGATGAGGATCCTGTGGAGGCCCTGGTAGAAACGAGGAAAGTGGATGTTTGTCAAGACTGTTTAAACAAGAAGATTGTTTGTCACAATCAGATACAGGAGGAATTGGATAAGGAGGGGATCAGCAGGTGAGACGGGAGGCACGAGACAGAGGAGCTCAGTTTACAGTGGTAACTGGGTTAACAGTTTACAGACAGGGTGGAAGATGAATGTCTCAGATGTGTAGGAAATCAGGCTTCATTAGCTTTGCTCCTTGCAGAAAAACATGTTATTAATTGCCTTTGGTCTCCTGGGGAACCACTAGCCTCATTTGAAACTTTGCTCTGCTTATTGTCTGATCGCTGAGGCATGCTCTGAACAGGAGGATGTCTTTGATGCTGATAGATCAAACTCTGAACTGAAATCTGCTGAGATGAGGAAGCTTGAATCAGCAAAGCCAGCTTTTAAGGAAACAGAGATTGCTCTCTGTGGAATAAAGGAACAAGTGTTGCCAGAGACTGGAAATATGAAGTCTGTGCTCTTTAATGTTCAGCGCTCTCTGGGGCCCAGGCAGCAGCCTGGAGGACAAAGGAGAAATTACTTGAGGATTTCTATCCAAGGAGGCGAAGAGAGCTAAGTGACTGTATGTAGGACTGAAAGGACAGCCTGATATGATGTGTAGTTAATGTCGGTTCCCATGCTTGCAGACTTAGAATACGTGAAGAAGTAGCATTAGCAAATGCTCTACAGTGCTAGGGAAAATTGGCTGGGACTTTCTCTTCCTGTAACTGCTGATACATTTTGAACCTGTGTATTTAATTTGAGGCTTTCCGCCCTGTCCTTTTTGGTAAGAATTCTGACTCTAAGAACTGACTTCTGCACAGATAAACTCTAAATCAAGGGTTTGTTTCATCTCTTTCACTGTGAAGATCTGGGAGAGGGCAGAAAAATGTTCTGCATTATTTTTGGAGGAGGAGGAGTTCCCAGCTCTGGTTTTGTTCTCAGCCTTCAACTCATGCTCTGCTACTTTTTGCCTTGTTCTTTTGCTAATAATCACCTGATATAGCTCTGTTAATTATTTGCAAAGGTAGCCACTTCGTAGATGTGCCTGTCAAAGGTGTATGACAGGAATGATTAGATAGTGCTAATTTAGAGGGAAACACATTTATATACATAAACCCATCCCCAGTACTTCTCCGAAGGATTACACGATGCATTTATCTCTGTGACACTGTCTGGACTCTCTGTGATGAAATCTTCAACTAGACAGGCTCTGATTTTCTGCTGCAAGCCTTGTGTCATGGTTATCAAAACCCCAGGCAAACATCCCATAGTAACTGCAATGTTTGCTTTTCGTGCTGCTTCCAAAGGGACAGTTTGAGCAAAAAGCAATAAAACACAGGTAAAATTTGGTTTGAACTACTACTCTCTTTTACTAAATTCATGTAACTGGACAATATTCTTGAAGGAATGTATAGGCCTGGATATGAGGCATGAGCTACGTATACGGAGCAATATGTGACTGATTAAGCTGTGGGGTGATGTGACCACACACTTTTTGTGAGTGGTCTGATAAAACATTGTGAGTAAGCGTATCTACATTCATTTGATATTCTTAACTGGGTTTTTTTGTTTGTTTGTGTTTTGTTTGTTTGTGTTTTGGTTGTTTGTGTTTTGGTTGGTTGGTTGTTTTTTTTAACAGGATACAGTTGATAATAGTGTTTAAATTTTAGTTGGTATATCATAATTGAGAAACGGGAGAGGTCTGAATTAAACAGTAGAGTAATAGGTTAGAAGCAAAAGAAATTCAGGAAGATTAGTCACAGGAATTCTTATTTTGTGGAAGCCTCAGAAAAGCATTAAAACAGACAAGTACATTAACAAACTTAAAATAAGCTTTTTATTACTTAATATTTTTTCACTGAAATTCAAAGCTTTGGCACTCTAAGTAAAGCGGAAAGCGGAAATCTCAGCAGCACTGCATTAATTTTTCAAGCCTTAATGTGCCAGACAGGGAATAACTTATTACATCTGTTGCCCTCTGGGAGGAAGAATGAAAAGCACAAAAATGATTCTCCACTGCTAGGATGGAATAACTGAATAATAGCTGATATAAGCAGCGGCGTTGCAGAAGAAAAGCTTACAACAGCTTTTGTGTCATCATTAGGAGCGAACATTTCTCTGTATAACTAGTGTAGCAAGATTAGGAAACATGGCAGGGCTTATTTGTTCTTCTCAAGGGGCCCTTTACAATTATGGGAGAATTTCAAATGAGTACCTTATGCGCAGCTGCTGATAATCTATGTGAGATACTCCTTTTTCTCATGTTAAATTTGCAGCCTGTACACATCGCTTCCAGGATCCACAGGAAAAAATATAATTGTCCACAGCAAGCTTATGAGAGCAATACGGCAGTTCAAACTGTGGTGCCTCTGGGCAGGTTAGGGCTTTGTCTGCCAGAAGCCCAGCTCATGGGTGGGCTCCTGGAGATGAGGAAATGAGTCCATGAAGTCCTTGTCCCTCTGACAGGCAGAAACATCTGCTGGGTTCTTGGTTGACTTGTTTTCCAAAGGAGAACCCAGGAGGCTTCTTATTAATGGTTGTCTTCTCTGTAAATACACTCGCAAAGCTTTTTACGTACTGTGATAACATGGCAAATAAACAGATGGAAGAACCCAGTCTTGAGTAGAGGAAGGTACAGGAATTATTTGGGTCCATGAGCTCCCTTGGGAGTAAAGGAAGACACCAAAGCACCAGCTCCGTTCTTCAGTGGTGCTTCAGGCTAAAGTATCTTAGCCTTTAGTCATCCTCAAGAGGTATGAAAGGCTTCACTAACAGGGAATGGAGCAGAGAGAGAAAAGCAACATTAATTTTCAGAAGGCTCTGCCCCTTCCCATCTCCTGATTGAACGTGAAGTATTACGATAGGATGTGGATGAAAAAAGCCACATGGACAAGAGGGTTAAAAGCATTTTAGGCCTTCTCAAATCAACCTGTCCTTTGTTGTAAGAAAATTAAAATGCAATGTATAGATTTTTATCTTTATTTAATTGATCTTAAGATAGCTTTATCAAATGCTTTGTTTTGGGCTGCCATTGGCTTGTTGACCCAAAGAGAGCTCATTTCACCTGATGGAATGAACTGTACTGAGTTTTCATGCACATTTCTCTAATTAATATTGAACTTATACTGTTTCTCTGGAATGACCATGCCTTGTCAAGGGTTCATCTGAGGTCTGGGATGCAGAAGGCTGTGGCAGTTTACTGTACCGCAGGGCATAATACATAAACAATGGCTATTTTAAGGCTGATGTGAGCTAATAGAGAAGGTAAGTGCAAATTAAAGCTGATGGAAACATTCTGTCACTGATTTATTCCAAACACCATATAACTGTATTTGTGTATTGAATCAGACTAGGGACAGTCCTCTGCTGTTCCCTCTATGCATTCTTTAATTTACTTAACACTTTTATTTGTATTGGGCTGCCAGAGCAGCTATCGGTATGCGGATTTAGCTGAAATCAGCTTTTTAAAACTTGGTTCACCACTCTATTTAATTAAGGGTTGTTGGAAAGCTTCCACATATTCTGCATAGACTAGCTATGCCTTAAGCCTTACCTAGCTGATTTTGACAGTTCGTCACTAAACCCTGACAGGTCATGTGCTCTTATTACATATGTCAGCATCGTCCTTTAAAAACGAGTCTAATGATTCTACTGTGACCCAGTTGGGAACAAGGAGTCTTCCTGATCATAAGCGCCTTACACAACATTGACAGTATGTAACAGTGGTACACCAAATGTGAAATCATTTGTAAACACAGAACAAGTATGTGCCCGTGTTTTATTTTGTGTGTAAACATGCACAAAGCCAAAAACTTTTGTCAATACCCCTGCCTCTATACTAGCTTGTAATTAGCCTTGTGTATTGGACTAAACATCAGACCCTTAAATCATGTGCAAATTAGTCTTTTGTTCTTGAGATCCATCTACCTCAGAGGTGAACTGTGGCTAAAAACATCCAAAACCATCCAAAACCCACTACATAACAGCTCCCGAAAGGAGAGATCTGCAAGTGTTAAGAGTAAGCCAATTATAAATAAGGGGAAGATTTTTCTATTGTGAAGGGTAATCTGTCTCAGAGGTAGATTAATGCTGACATATCCCCTTTAGACAAGAATCTCAGAACTGACAGCCATTTGGATTTATGTCTGGAAATGCTGTCAACACCCACACGTCATGAAAAAAATCCCGTGGTCTCTTGGCTGCCTGCAGTTGCAGCCATCTGTTTGGATGGTGCTTTGCTGCTCATGGGTTGGTTGGAGTAGTTCACTAGGACTTCATGGGTGCCAATCAGCAGTAGCTTGAAAAGAGCAGACTGTCTCAACACCGGCTGTATTTTTTATTAGGAGCCCTCATTCTGCATGACTGCAATAGCATCACAAACATCCTTGGTTTGCTGACAGTTGTTGATACTCACATGTCAAAGTGAAGGAACAGAGACAAATAAAACAGCTTTTGGGGGACCTTGTACCTGCTAAGATGCTGTGCAGACGTTACCTCAAACTTAAAATACAATGTGGGACAATCCAAATGTCTTTAGGAGAGCCATCTCTAGATGAATAGAAAAAATTGCTGCCTTTTCACCACCCACTGAATCATCTGGAATTTGTGACATAAAATTGCTCATTCAATTTGAGAATGGGAGAAGTCAGTCAAAATACCTAATTACATGAATATTGAATGTGGACACAGCGCTCTTTTTTTAAAACAAAAAATATTAACTGCTACAGAAGTGGAGAGATCTGCATAGTTGGAAGGCAATGCAGCTGTAGGGAATTTTATTATTATGCTGTGGATTTTACTTATGTTTTATATTCTACATTTAACAACAAAATTATTTCACTTTAGAAAAAAAAATTGGTGTTTATTATTTGATTAGATTTTCAATATAATAATCCTTAACTCTGTCAGTTTTACTTAAAGCTTTTCAGAAAAAAAAAAAAAATCTAGTAACTTTATACCTGAATGAAGCAACAGTGCAGGTATCACTTTTAGCCAGAAGTGTAGTCATTGCATCACTGCTGTTATCACTCGTGTTGGTTCGGGAATGATTTTATGTAGCACTAAATCCCCACAGATTCAAAGCGGAATGTTGATTGTACGAAGACTGTACGCTCCAAATTACCCATTGTGAATACAGGCAATATCTCTGTGTCTTGAAAGATATTGATAAATCTCCAGATTTGGCCTTCCCATTTTTTTACCAACTCCATTTTCATTCTGTGTCATGGAACATTATCCAGCGAGGTTATTCATGGGTGCTGTTAAATTAGATGACACCCATGCGGTGTGATTAGATGAAAACCAGTTTACCGCTCTGCTTCACAGCTGTATTTCTCCGAAGCCCCACCAGTTGCAGATGTAACGGTTGCTGCCGTGCGGCGCCGTACTGGGACCTGCGGGGCTGGGCTGTGCGTTACTGGGTGGCGTGGCCATGAGGACAGAGCTCGCCATCCACCCCGCGCGGCGTGCTCGGGGGCAATCCCTAAGGAGGGGGGAGCGGGCAGAGGGGTACAGGTCCCCCTCTCAGTGGAGCTGACAGGATGAGGAGCAGCGGTGTCTTTTCAAAGTGAAACTGGCATTGTGCTTTGAGCAGCCCCAGAGGTCTCTGTCTAATGAAATAATTTCCTCTTGAGCTGCTATTAAGAAGGAAAAATTTATTTGATTCTTCCGACTCATTTTCCACAAGCACATGATGTTTGGAAGGAATTAAAATACAAAGTGTCCACTGAAAAGCATAGGCTTTTAAGGTTAGTGTCTAACATCACTCGTCCCAGGACATAGACTCAATGCCTTTGAAAGACAAATGCAAACACACTTTTAAAAGGCCTCTGTCTCAGACAGTGGTAACAGGACACAAATTTTCCCTTTGTCAAAAAGCAGTGTTTTCTTTTTAAAGTGTCTTTTTATTTTTTTGTTGTTGTTGTTGTTTAACTGAAGGCAAATGAGATGTCTGTCTCTCATACACTATTCCTGCTCAATCTTTCCTTATTTTAAATCAAGTATTACATTTGGTCTTCCTGTTGAAGATGCATTGTTATCTCACCTTTTCCCCTGACAAGTCCAGCCACTTCTTACATGTAACTATTTTTACTCCTGGTTTGGTTTTTTTTTTTTTTGTTTGTTTGTTTGTTTGTTTGTTTGTTTTTTTAAACATATCTTCCTTTCTCATATTCTTTCTCAATTTTCTTGTTTTGCTAGATCCCTGATTTTTAACATGAATATGTTGATGACTGAATAATGCCACCACTGACTCCCAAGCAAGTAGAAAAAAGGCTGATTTTTTTTTTTTTTAAGCTTCGACTAAGTTGCTTCAGTGCTATAAAATACAGAGTAGATTTCTAGCACAAATGCCCAAACAATCTACCTATACCTAGAAGAGGCGTGCTGCTATAGCATGGAAATGGGGGATAGTAAGCTGCAGAAAATAGCAGTGTCTGTGCAGCGCACCGAGCAATGTCAGAAGACGAGAGGTTTTGCCTGAGAACACGGAGTGGTGGTAGTGAGGAGGCTGGGCCATCGAGTCTCTCTGACTCAGCTACCACATACAGTGATGCACACGAAGAACCCATCCAAGTCCTCTGTGGTGACTAAGTGCCATTCGCATGTCTCTGCTGGTGACAAGGTGACTTTCACCTCTTTTCCCACGGCCATCAGCCACCCGTGCTGGAGGAGTGGGCTCGGTCCCTGCTCTCCCTGTCAGCGGGGGGATGCAGGTGAGTAGGCATTTCCTCATCCCTTAGCTGGCATTCACCACAGTGTGAGACTGAGCTTGTGTTCAGGGCAGTAGTTTCACAGCATAAGCCTTGGGGATGACTGCACCGCCCGGGACTTTGGCCAAACCGCACTGAAAGCCGCACGAAGTTTCTGATAGTATTTAGAAGGATTACTGTGGAAGAACAGCATCTATATGCCAGGCTTTTCCAGCAATGTCTAAGTTTTCTGAGGTTGCTCATTGAAGTAAATATTCTCTATTTCTCCCCTTTCCAAGAACCTTTTACCCTTGACTAGACAAATGATGACGTTGCCATGTTACTAATCTTGCCGATTTTCACAGTGTTTGATAAATACTTTGGAACAGATTTCATCACATCCAGCAGATTTAATGCTTCTTAAGATAAGGCAAGTTCCGAACAGTAACACTTTTCTCAGTCAATTCAACTACAAGTAAATACTGTAACATTTTCTGTCTGCATACTGTGTTTGATTATAGGATTAAACCTGAAGCAAAAGCATGGTTTTGTAAGCAGTTAAAAATCTCTTGTTGAAGCTCTTCTTTTTCTCTTGCAGTAGAAAATGGACTCATTTTTTCTTGACAGGTTTCCAGTTATAAAAACCGGTTGTAGGCTAAAATATCAGGATGTTGGAAGAGTTTTGAGGATCATTTTTAAATGGAAACGCACTCCATTTTAGAAAATTTCACTTTTATTTGTTCCAAATCCCCCTGCAAATTTATTTTTCTGCTTTATCCATTTTTCCTTTTCATACTTCGTGAAAGTTGCCATAGCTACACATAAATTGCTGATAATTTCACGCAGTAAACAACTTTTTTTTCATTTTTTCAAATAAATGTTGGTAGTTATGAAGAAAGATGTTGATACTTGTAACAATAAGAAGTTTCCTTCTCTGCCCTCCAACCTCATCGATTGCATCTATTAATGCCGCAATAGTTTTCTGACTCATATTTACCTGATGATTCAGAACCTCAGAAATGAGATTCCATAATCAGAAATGACCACGGTGGGTGTTAATAATTATGTGGCATATGGTAAAGCTTAGAAATCTATAAAGCCCAACATGTTACATCAGGCTCTAAGAGAGCATTCCCGTTTGCTAATTTTGTAACATAATACTGGATAGAGATATCGAAGTGCATGCTTACTTAATTTTCTTTTATTCCATCTTTAAAAATTTCTTCAAAATCATGAGACTTTTTAAGTGCTGCAATTGAACAAAAAATACAGGAAAGAAAGAGATTATATTCCACTTCTGTGCCTGTTGGAAAAGTTCCAGAAGCTGGTTGTGGTTGAGATGACAACCTGTTTTCAGACAGTTAGAATCACTGTATGATGTTCTCATTATAAAATATCCAGAATTAGCAACATCGTTTACTACCGGCACTCTTTCAGTGAGATGCGCCTGTGTAAGCCCAGGAGACAAGATGGAATGCATCTGAAGGTGACGCAGAACAGAGACATCATTGCGATGCTGCTGTCCAGTGTCGGAAAGGTCACGGCAATTGCAGGTGTTCCTCAGTGGCTAAAAATCCCAAACGTTAGGCCTGCCTTCAAAAAGGGAAGAGAGGAGGATCTGGAAAGCTGCCAGCCAGTCAGCCTCACCTCAGTCCCTCCAAGTTATGGAACGAGTCACCAAAGAAGCCACCTGAATTGTACTAGGTGTTGTACTGGAGCGTTGGTCTCACTCCCTTGTCCTCCGCGACTTTTTATGTGACGTGTACAGAGCAGGACATCCACTCACAGGGACATCCTGTACAGTCTGAATGGGAGACAGAGCTCAAGGCAAGGTTAAAATCCACTTGCTACCCTTCACTGCTTTTCTTCCATGAGCCTGGAAGCCAGGAACTTTGCTATAGGTCTCACTGATTGAGCAGAACAAAATTTTTTATTATTTCATCAGAGAAAAGAAAGCTGCAGCAGTTCAACTCTCTGCCCTCTAAAGCAGTTCCATTTTTAATTCAGTAGTTGAAGCAAACAAAAAGCCTTCCTCACACAGCTTTAATGATAACATATCACACCAAGTATAGCCCAAAACGCTGTTGGAGTGGCTTCCTGAAACTGTTATTCGCACTTCTGAAGTCATGATTTACCCACGTACTCCCTTGAAAATTTCAGGAATGAATCAAACGTATTGTTTTCTGTTTCTACAGAAATAGAGTGGGAGCACTCAAAAAATCAGCTAGTTTGTCTTAGCTGATGAACAGATGAGGGATATATAATCCCAAACTTTACAGCTGCTTCAGAACCGACACAAGTTAAGTGCTTTAGTCCGGTGTCTTAAGGACAATGTATAGCAAGGGAGGAGTTGGAGGTTGTGTTATTGCCTCTGAGGCTGTCTTGGTAACACTGATTAGTTATAGGAATCTTTGCTATAACGCTTTTATTTGGAAAATTCAAAGACATCATATATAAGTGCATATTACTTCTGAGGCATACAGCAAACCATACTGTTTCCCAGCGTGCTGTGCTGTCGCCAAAACTGACACAGGCAATGTTTCCAGACATAGGTTTTCTATAACAGGTGTGCAAAAGAGTGCACACACAAGCACATACATCTATCAACTTTTTATTTGGAAGCTTTTTTCAATTTTAAATTTTAGTTCATGTATGTGAGGTGCTTGATAAAACAGAATCAAAGTAGTCATGGCTGTAGCTTGATCTGAGCACATATGCAGTTTTTAGAAATGTTTTCAGTATTTACAGTATGTGCAGTAGCATATAAGAAGCCTCAGAAGATAGATGTTACTGGTGAATAGAGTCCATTCTAAAAAGCATCAGGTCATCATACAAATGCATAAGATGTTTGATAATGTAATATTCTCTTCATGGGAGATAAAAATAATTCACTGATGTGATTGGATTGCATCCTTTATATGAACTTAAGGGGATTAAAGTCAGTTTTGTAGTTAACCTATGTCAATGCCTGGCAAAAATCATGTCTGTTTTAATCAATGATTTATTTTAGTGTCTTTTTCACACTGTCATGTGGGTACCCGAAGGAAGCCCACCCTTAGATGAATAGAGCTCTTCCATTTCATTTGTGCTGGACTTCCCCAGTAAGTAGAGAATGTGATCTGCAATTCACTGCAGCAGGTACAGACATGTTATTAAAGCTGAATATTTAAATTAAGTAATTCTGGAGCTAAATATATGGTGAAAAAACACACAGCACTAATTTAAAATGCCAATAACACCACTATTATTTGGATATTTTTGCTAGACATATTTTCCATTCTTCAAATGCTGCAGGCCTAGTGTGTGGTCTGGAAGGTGTCTCCAGTTTTGCCATATTTAAAGAATGTGGGAATTTCAACATTGCCATAGTGAAGTTTAATGCTATTTCATCCCTTCACTCACATGGTTTGTGACTATTTAATTTGGAAGAATGGCTGAGCCCTCTTCTCTGGTACCTGTTTTCACAATCTACATATCTTCAGAAATAAAGATCTATAAGAATTTTAAAAATAAATAAGCCTTACAAGGTTTTAAGAACCTCAGTTTACACCTTAGATGTTTGACAGGCTGGAGAATATATTTATGTACAACAACAAAAGGAAATGACATATCTTCTTTCTTGTGGAATATTGTCTGCTTAAAATCAGATTTTTTGAAATGAACATTGAAAGGAATCCTTGTAAATAGCTTGTTTTCTTTTGATGAGGTATGAAGTTGCTTTCTCTCTTATTTTTTTTTTTTAAGGAAAAGGAACAAATTCATTGTTTTTATGTTTAGACTCATTTGAGATGGAGCAGAAGGAATATAATAGCTTAAGTCTTTGTATGATAATTTTTGTTTTTCTGTAGGGGAATGTGCATGTGTATATGAAAACCTTTCTTTAATAATAATTCCCAGGTGTGTGACAGAAATATGATCTTCTGTGTCAGTCAAAATATCAAAGTTATTTGTTTCATTACATCAATATAATTGTATTTTATCCCGCTGGTTTCTACAGCTGAATACCTTACTACACTTGCTTTTAGTAGATGCTACAGTAGAGTTGTAATCAGGCTTCAAAAAATGAACTTTCAAGCTGTTTTGGGACATCAGTTTGCCCAGGCATGCAAATTACTTTTTAGCAAGTGGCTGCAAAATTCAGATCTCACTCTGGATTCTGAATTGAAAGATATTTTCTCTAGTTTTTTTGATCAAGTTTTGTTTTCAGGGGCATTAAGAGGAGATCTGTAGTCATAAATGTGGGGAAAAAGTCCCACCTGTGCTTTGTTGCAGGTGATTGCCCTGCCAGCAGTAGCAGGCTGAGGTTATTGGCAATTTAGGAAGCACTTATGTGTAGGTGCAGGTAGAGTAGGAGCCCAGTACACACTTCTGCATTTCCTTCTCTACCTGAATTGAAATAGAGCAAATGCACACAGTAAGTACACAGACCTATAAAAAGCAAATCACTTAATTTGAGAAGAGCCACACGTGGCAAGGCCAATCATCTATTCGGCCTGGTACAATCAAATCCAGACCAGCAGCACCTGGCCCTCCACCCACACCTGCAACCCATCAAGCCAGGAGCTCATTTAAGCTCCAGCCTGAAGGTTCAGACTCGGATCGAGCTGCTTTGGGTATATCTGTTCCTACTCCTGTTTCTGACTGATTGTTGGGGTTTCTTGGGCTGGCTTTGGGCCTGGCTTGTAGCCGTGCTTTTTGTTGAGGATCGCTGAATTGTTGCTTGGTGGTTTTGCCATCATCATCCCTGCTCTGCTCACTTGGATCGGGAGCTGCATCTGTGAGGTTAGTGTCTCTGTTTTTAAGACCAGAGCAATGTGGTGACATAATAGACTGTGGTTTTCCTAAGCACTAACCAAGACAAATGTGTCTTGCCTCTACCGAAGTGCTTAGACTTTAAATTTCTGCTTGGAATTCAGCACACTTACTTGGTAACACTTAGTTGGTGGCAATCCAGCAAGTGCTGTAACACAGCTCTTTTTCTTGGGTGAAGTATGATTTATTTGGAATTTTGTAGTGAATTCAAATGAAGTGTAGTTAAGTAATGTATTACTATGGAAGGGGTTTAATGGCTTAGTAGTTCAAAATAATTTGTGTTTGTATGGGAAAAATATCTGATATCTTGCACAATGTTTTCCCTACTGAAGGATTTTTAAGCCTAGCATATGCAGGCTCAATTCACCACCCACTTAAATGCATCTGAATCAGTAGGAAAGTATATGAGCTTTCTCTTTGGAGAGCTATTTGAGTGTAAAATGTCAGGAGGTTGCAGTTCCCCCATTTTGGAATGACTGGGGCACGTGCTGTTATTCTTGAGGAAGGGTAGAGCCTTCAGAGAGAGCCCAGGCTGTGCTATCACATACTGTGTGCTTTTTTGCTTGGAAACTAAACTGCTGTTAATATTTCCAGATGCGAACTTGTACCTGTTGTGAAATTCTGAGCGTCACAGTAGTGCTGGATGCTTGTTGTTAGCTCTGGATACTCTAGGAGGTGGCAGGACAGCAGTAATACTTCTTGTGGTGAGGTTTTGCCTTGCAGCCATCTGTATGAGGGACTATGTCCGTCCTCACAGGTGCACCTGATTGCTCAGCTATCATTCAGGGACAAAGGGGTGCTCAGAATGAGGGCTAGAAATAGGATTCTGGGAAGATGTGTGCATGCAAATAAGCACTAAAATACAGGTTTAGAAAGCACATTAATCTTCTAGAGGCAATCCTTGCACATCAGATTCTAACTTCTTTCATCAGGCCCAAGATTTGATACTAACCGATTGAGAGAAGAGCCTGTAAATGGTTATTTCTTTCCGCTGAAGGCTGCTTACACTTCACAGGGTACAACAGTTCCCTGCAATTTGAAAAAAGTTCCTTTCTAACCAGACTGGCTTTCCCTCAGGGAAAGGAACTATTGTCCTACGCAGCCATTGGGCTTGCCTCTGTGTCCTCAAAACGGTTTACTGTAAAACAAAATTCTTATGAAGATTTCACGTGGAAAAAATCCGCTTGCAAGGAGCTGTACTGATGGTCTTTTGGTTTCTCTGTTGTATTTTTGAGATGTAACCTTTTTTGATGTTTTAGCTGCCTGTTATGCCATCATGTAAAGCATAATGACAGCTATATTTACAACTAGTGTTTACAGAACCAGATGAAATGTGAGCTTGGACACAGGCTTATTTCCCAAACTGTTGCTACTATGACAAAACAGTTCTGTCCAGAAATGTGATGATGAAACTGGTTAAATCTGTAGGAGTGTTTAAGGACATTACTAAAATTTCTATAGAAGACTTGTGTTGACTTTGACTTCCCTTCCAGTGAAGGATTGGTTAGTTAATGGCTGTAGTTCAGGAGGTGATCTCCTTATACTCATTTTGAACTAAAAGAAATACAATATAGGTACATTAGAAGGAAAAAATACATCACCTGTGCAGGTGTGTGCAGTTGTGATGTCCTGAGAGTAACAAGGGCTGCAAAGTTTTTGGTGCATGTGGATAATAACCTGTACGTCTGGACTTGGCACTTTGTTTATAAAACCTTGGCTAATAAGGTTAAAGGATGTAACTTATATAATATCATGTCTTGGAGATCTTGAATGTAGTTAAAGACCTATGGTCCATATTTATTGCCTTTATAATGTGTGTATAGATAGATGCATGCTCAGCAGCATCCACTCTGTCAGTAGTCACAAAGAGAATAAAAAATGTAAGGGAAGATTTGTAAAAGGGTAGGGTTTGGGAAAGGCAAGAGTGACGTGTTGTTTTCTAGCAGTCTGTTCTGTAGGCCGTGCTAACACAACAAAAGTCTCATAGGGACTTCTTGGAAGACATTTTTGATTAATTTTCTAATCAAGTTGAGTCCACACACTCATGCTCTCCTATCCATCTACTCACAAGCACTGGGACATGCTCTCAAGTAGTCCGGGTAGGATTGGTTTCGTGCGACGCAGAAGACAAGGAAGGCCAGCTATTGAATATGCATCGCATCCCTGAGTTCCTTTGATTGCCAGCTTATAAAAATCGCATGTTCCTGAGTAATGAATAAGTTATACTGATCTGAATAAATGATATTGATTCACCTCAAGGCTCTTCAACTTTGAGCAAACTGGCATTTTGCTGTCCCAAGGGTAGCGGGCTGGCACTGAAGCATTCCTGTTACAAGATGGTGTAGGATGTGGCTAGACTTGCTAAATCAAGCTTCTGGCAGAGCATGGAAAGGATTGAAGTGTTGGTTTCTGGAAGGGGTTACCTTCTTAGTCATAAAGCATATTCCACATATACCTCCCAAACTCATGGTAGTAGAAGCAAGTGCAAACAGCCCAGATTTGTCAGCCCTCTAGCACAGCCAGGATTATCTCTCATTTTGCTGTTCTTGGAAAGATGTTAATCAGTGACTGACTTGGCTGCTATGCAGATTTAATATCAAGCTGAAGTTGTCAGTGCTTATTGCTCAACCTTTTGCAACAAATAGTTGGGGGGTTGGGTTTGGTGATGTGTCTTATAGGTCGTTCTCTGCTCAGTGCCATTGCTCCCCAGTAGCGAAGTCTGTGACACTTGATAAACTCTTCAAGCAATAATTAAACTCAGTCAAACCTCTGATGATTTTGGAGACGGGGGGGAAGGGCATTGCTGGTTTGTGTCTGACGGCTGGGAATGAAGTCGGAGGTTTGGATACAGGAATGATAAACCCAGTGACATAAGTAAGGCTTTGTGGTATGTGGAGGACCAAAGATTATATAGAGGTCAGGAAGAACCTGTCTGAAGATTGAAGGATTGAAATTGACTGCCTTTAAGTTTTAAGGTACCATTTCCCATTTTTGTTTTTAATTTGTCATGATTTGTTGACATTCCTTAATCACAGGTTAAGTTTATTGCATATGATAGAAAAATTCAGACTGCTTCAGAAGGGCTTTAGGAGGGTTATGTGTTCTTTTTTTTTTGGGGTTCCCTCCCCCTCAGGATGGATTGTAGTACTATGGAGATGACGTACATTCTGTAGTAAATGGAGGCAAATGTACTGAAGGTTGTAAGACATTAAACTAGAATATTAAGAAAAAATACTTGAAGGGAAATGGATACTAAATAATAAAAAATTAAGAAATATTATGTTTCAACTGAAACAATCTTTAAGAAAAATTGTTCTGTTAATAGGATATTGATGTAAAGAAAAAATAACAGGAAATGTGAGAACCATAGTGGCTTTGCAGTCCAAAAGAACAACTATTTATGTATGTGAACCATAAACCAGAAGTGGATGTGTTAAGGTCATAATGGCTAGATCCCAGGATCAATTGCACCCGTGTGGACAGTCTTGTATATTCTTGAGGATTAGGAAACACTTCCTTCAGAGATTTCATGGCTCTGTATTTAAGTGACTGAAACATCCTTGATCAACTTATAGTCCTCCTTGTACAGCTTCTGGGAACTGGCAGGAGATCCATATGTGTTTTTATCAAAGCCCAAATATTTTAGGCTGGATGTTTAGGTAAGAACGTTAATAGCTTTATGATGTTTTAAAAGTAATTCTTCTCACACCAAATGTCAAGAACAATACTAATCACTTTCAGGGGAAAGTACAAATTTATTTTTTGGAACATTAACTTCAAGCGCCATAAATATAATAGAAGTACTAAATAACTGTTAAGTGATTTTTATAAGCAAATTTAAAAGCAGATTTTTCTAGGATACATTTTTTCCTTGATACAGTTTCTTAAGCTACGTTAAATTCTCACAAGACTTTGCATAAAATATATCTTCACCATATCGCTGGAAAATTTGGTATTGCCAGAGTTTCTGTGTTAAAATTGGATAGACACTTGGGTGCTTTTGGTGAAGTAATGTGCTGTTGGATCACTGAGAATAGAATAGAATTTGGAACTGAGAAATACTGTTCCGTGTGAGAAAACATACTTCAAAGCCTCTTGTGGTTTAATGTACTGTCTAAGATTTTCTGGACTAGGTTGTTCTTAAGTTGTACAGTGGTAATGGGGTATGTTACATATTAAATAGGTTTATAATAAAATCAGAAAACTAACTGTGTCCGACTAGTAGCTTGGCAGACTTATAACACTGATCCATCTCTTGTGCTTATGAATAAGAGAGTGACAAATATAAAAGTTTATTACTGCTTTAATTTCAGAAGTGCTATTTCTATCAGACATGCTCTAACAAATTGTCTTTCCAAATCCATGTGAAGTGACCACTGTAAGTACAGCTAAAATTAAAATAATATAGTTCTTATACCATGCTTTGTTGGTGGTCAGTGTGTGTTAATTAGTTAGATGTGCAGCCTTGTCAATTCTCCATCCAATGAGCCCAGCCTGTCTCACTCACATTCATGCCAATACATGCAGTGAGAATGTCATGTATCGTGCAATTTTCCAATTAGGTAGCATATTTTTCGCCCTTGTAAATGAAAGGAAGGGGATAAGCCAACCTCAGTTGATGTGTGGGCTTAATGATCATTACTCATATGCTTAGCCTTTGCTGCATATTCCTCTTACAACTTCTCTGCTTGCGTCTTTAACAATTGAGTATTAGGGCAAGATTTTCAGAAATGTGCAACTGCCTTGTAAATTAGACTAAAAATCTATCTCCAACAGCAAGATTTATCTAAAAGAGATAATCTTATTGTATAGTAAGGTTTTGGGGAGATAAACCGATAAATACGAGATGGTGTAGTATTTTTCCACTGTTGCTCCTTAAGTACATCTAATAGAAATAATATAACTTTGGAGAATGATGAATATAAGTGATTAACTCCTGCAAGTATTGATTAATTAACGATCAAAAATACTTCCTTATTTAAGATTTGGTTTGCATTAATAATTCATTATCCACTGCAAGTGTGGCTTTAGGAGTGTCTGAGCCTTGAGTAGGTTACCCCATTAGCATCTAAGCTGTGCAGCGTTTGCTTCTTTATCATACAACTCTGAAGTCTCCAATTTAGACCACTCTTGCCTGTTGTATCCATGTATGCTTTTTTTATTGAAAATGCTTTGACATGAACTATAATCTGATATTATGTATATCTGTAGTAGCGTATATTGCATGTATAATGGGGGGAATGCGAGAAAGAAGCCCTCGTGTAATGCATAGTGACCGTCAAATCAATCTGAAGTTGAACATCCACATGCTGCACTGTGTGTTGGATATTCTGGACTTAACATGCACATGTTTTGACTATGCAAAGCATGAACAGTCTGTATCAAATCTCTTAGATGTGCTGCAGGTATGGTTTGACTACAGAACACTTGTAGAAGATCAAACCGATGTAGGATTTAACATCTGTATGTTACACAGTTACCAACTCCCTGTTGAAGCTCTGACTCGGTTACTACCAGCGTGCAGGAATGCATGTGCTGCGCTGGAGGTTAATGAAAACTTGATTATTGTTTTTGCTTCACCACATTTGCGTGTGGAACTTGATTTGAAAAGGATAGTTGGAATAATAAGAAGCATTAGCAGTATTGTCAGTTACTATGTAATTTAAAACATACTAAAGCTGACTCTAAAGAATTCTGGAGACTGCTAGCACGTCCTTCAGTATTAACTGTACTGGTATGGTAAGGTGAAAGGATGGGAGGATAGCATCGTATAGCATCCCCTCAGTTCAGTTAATGGGAAATCAGATATATCAGTAATGAAAAATGACTGTTCAATCATGGTTTTCTTGCAGAGGTGAGAGAAAGAAATGTAAATATAGCCAGTCAGAGCACAGTCAATTGATAGTATGTAAAAACAAAGAAACCAAGAAAAATCCACCGACATCCCCCCCAACCACCATACAGTGAGAATAATGAAAAGCCTTTAAAATTAGAGAAAGAACTTGGAAAAACTGGCAGAACAAAGCATGCCTGGAAGTCTCCCAACAGATCGTGCTAACATCTGTGTTTTAAACTGGAGAAACTGAATTGCTTGCTTGTTTGTTAATTAGGAAGACTGGTATGTTGCTATGAGAAAATTGAAATGTGAATAATAAACCTGTCATGAGGGTTACCAGTCATTTTTCTCAGATAAATATTCCTGCTCAAAGGTGAGATTCCAGAGGAATGATTTGATCATCACAATAGCCGTTGTATTTGATACTTCTGTGTAACAGTCAGGAAATACCAGATTCTCAATAGTGTATTGAAAAAACACTTTATTGTTTACAGAAACATTCTTTGTTATAGCTGAACATTAACTATTCCTAGCCACAAGTACTTTTGATTTTAAACAAATTTTGAGAGGAAACACCACCAGCCTTTAAGAGCTAGGGTTAAAAATCACCTTGGCTAGGAGCCTAGATACAAAACTGTCTTTAATTTAACTAACCCACCAAAAATGAGGGTTGATGGTAGAACAGGGACGCCCCCAAACTCTATCCTACACTCTTCTTCAGAAGCTAGAAATATCTACTCTAGTTGTCTGCTTGCTGGAGGATAAATCGCCCATCCACCTCCATCAGCCCGCGCCGATGTAAGGAATGCTTCCACAGGGCTTCTTACGTATCCAGACCGAGAAGGATCAATATTACCTTCAGCACGTTAAAAGCTGCAGTCTAGAGAGGTAGGGCATAAAAAAGGTATTTCTCTGTATTTCATCAACCCCTTGTTTTTTGTCCTCCAACTAATGCCAGTTGTTAATCTCTCATTGGAGTCGATGGCATTTAAATTATATAACACGGATGTTAAAATACTTCCAGAAGAGGACAGCAATCGGTGTACTTAACCTTTGCTTTGAAGTATCAATGATCCACAGTTCTGAGTAGCCTTTGGTGTGTGCAGAACAAAGTTTGTATGTGGGGCTGCTTGGAAAAGCGCGGACGAAATGAAGCTCAGCTGTACTAAAGGGAGGGAAGGGGGATGTGAGAGCCAAGCCAAGCCTGCTGCTCCTGCCGCCCTCGGGAGACGGAGAGGAGGGAGCGGGTCTCCTGGGGGGGGGATGCTGCTGCCCCTGGGGAGCGCTCCCGTCCTTCCCGGGACCACCACGGTGTGTCAGGCGCTGACAGGAGGGTGAAGAGGTCTTTTGTTAGACCAGGGGTATTGTTTCTTATCGGTAAGGATCATCTGATACATTTCAAGCACATTGATGGAGCCTGAAGATGTAGTCAAAAAGTGCTGGTGATTTATTTCTCAGCTGATTTTCAGCTCCAGTGTAGTGCACGGATAAAATGCAAAAATATACCAGCCTAGAAATAACTGTTATGCAGTTATTCCAGGGCTTTCCTCTTTAAATATTTAGAGTAAATGTAAATATACTCATAACACTGTATATTATGTCTATAGAAATGCATTTGCAGTGTGTCAATGTGTTAGAAAAAATAATGGAAAATACTATTTTCAAATAAAAAAAAATAAAAACACAAAAATTGAAGGCAATAAGACTAGCAAAAATTGTCCCAAAGAGACATATTACTCCCTGTTTTCTGCATTTGAAATTCAAATTGTAATTACAATATTGTACTTCGAGATTGCTCTAACAGTGATTTAGATTCTTTCCAGTAATTGTTTCTCTATAATGACTAGGTAGTATAATGACTAGGTACTACTGGTGACACATAAATATCTTTGACAGATATGGTTACCTAGCTTAATTCGGGATGCAGACTGTTTAGATAGATGTTATAATTATTTTTTGAAATAAAAAAAAAAATTACTGGAATGTTTATGTTGGGTATCTAAGACTAATTTCAGGATAATGGATCTAGTGTCTTTAGGAATATGAAACACTTTGTACAGGCAGTTGGCAGGAGTGTGTGTAGTATCTCTGAGCTCGCATGCATGCATCATCATGGTGTTGTGTGTATATATGAATGTAGGTATATTCCCACGCTGTGGCATGCATGTCAACTGCTGTGCATCATACCTAGGGGTTAGTGAGATTTAAATGTATGTCTTTCAAGCAAGTGTGTGGCTGGTGGTGGAGGCTGTGCAACAAAGTAGGTTAATTCGCAGAGGTGTATTAGTAGTTTTACTTAAAGAATAACTTCATTTGTAAATTGAGGTACTTTAATAGTGAGCCTTTTTTATCTTCCTTCCAGAAAATCTGTAGCCTTTTCAGTGCAAGAAAATGGACAAAATCATTGCCATTTAAAATATAACCTTCAAAATATGGATGTGCATGGATTGGTGTCAAAGAGATTATAGTTGTTTAAATAAAATTTATTTAAAGGTTAACATATATTTGCATGATTATGTCCTACTGAGAGCTATAATATAAAAACCTGGAAGTCAGACTGTCAAAACTAAAATTATTTTTATGAGTACCTCTACAGAAGAGCTGAGAACATAGCATATCAGCACTTCAGATATTTTGATTTATATTTATTAGTAAATTCAGCTTGTATATGTAGAATTTCCACAGTAACTAATTTATAATGTTGAAGGAATGTAAAAGGTAATAGGCCTGCTGCTGATAGCAAGTGAAATGTGTCAGGTGTGTTTAAAATTTTGCTGGCCTTCCAGAACTAATTAGCTATAAACAATATAGGCATTTTTGATTGTATTTTAAGGAATACCCGACCTTGAAAACCAATATATAACTTCTTTGGGAAAAGACCCAAAACTACACATTGGAAATCATTACAGCTCCACAGAGGAATTAATGTATGTGCTGCTCCAACATAATCTTTTCTGTATCATAGTTAAATATTCCTTGCACTTCTTCAAACCTTATTATATTATTATTATTCTATTATATCCTACTATATTATGCTGCTTTTTTTCATCCAGTGTTTTTTTGGGGCTAAAAATCAACTGCAATTGTATTAAACAGTGGTAGATGGATTCAGTATATTAGAAGTTGAAGGTCTTCCTGCTTAGAAAACAAAAAAATTAGCTGGTGCTTTGGAAAGCTTCACAATATCTCTATCTTTGCAGTACATCAGAAGCAGGGAAATGTAGGATTTCCTTCCTTCCTGCAGCTGTTTCATTCTTTTATAAAATTACTCTTGATCTTATGTAATGAAAAGAGCCTCAGAACTGAACAGTTTAATAATTTCATTAACACGGAGGCACAAATAGCTGACATTGTATAAATATTGGATACAGTTAATGGAATTAGTAAAGTTCCGTTACAAGTATTTTAAAAAAATACAGCTTTTAAAATCATTCTGATAATCGTAGAGATACTTCATAAGTATCTTTCTAAGGCAAGACTCAAACAGTGTTGTACTGAAGGCAAATAACGTTAACATAAGTATATAAAAATTTGGGGTTTTGTACAAAAATGGGTTAATTGCCACTGCTGAATAATTTCGTTTCTTCTAACCATAGCTTTATCCATTTGCAATGATACTTTTAAAATAAGTAATTTGGCGTGAGTTGATTCTAAGAGTATCCTGCTTACAAATAGCTAAACTGATTTTACAGGTTGAGATATTAAGTAATCAACAGTGATTTATATTGTGGCTTGGATTTTTGTAACTACTTACTTTGAAGGATCTCAAAAAGACTTAAGCTTGCGTTAGTCCACATTTCAAGAGAAGTGGGCAGAAAACCAAACATCTGTGTAAGATTGCAGAGCAGTTACAGCAGATAAGACCAGATGTTATTTTTCCCCCTAAATTCTAAGTTCTTAATCACACTCACCCAAGAAAGTGATTTGAAGGATGAGTAGCTAAAAACCAAATCTTGCATACGCATAGATGCCTACATAAAATAGAAATATATATAGGCATACACTCATATACACATCCATAGATCCTTTCTATTCATGATGGTGGCTTATAATCATGAAAAAAAAAAAAAAAAAACAGGGTTCCTGCTGATATCTTTGCTTTATCCAACAAACATAGTAAGTTGCCATTTGAGGACTGCTTGTAAGGTTAGAATGCAATCAGTTGCATCATTCACCTGCAGAAGAAAGACTTCAGCTCACACGTGTTCTTTTTTTTTTTTTTTTCCTTTCTTTTTTAAATGGAAGAGCCAAAACAGTTCAGTGGAGCTCAAAATTACAGCTGAGGAATGATCAGTTAAATCTCAAAAAATTGCAGGAGGGAAATAGAGTGAGAAATTAGTTTCTTAATACTGACGTGATACTGGAGCTATCATTATAAATAAGATTGTCATCTGATATCATTTTAGCTTTACATATGGATTACTTATGTCTCACAACGGATCACGAAAATTTCCTCACAGTCCAGCAAAATCTAAACAGATCTATATGATACTGTTTAATATTCATTAAACAAAGGCTTCTTCAAGGAATGTAGATGTAGGCACTGCTGCTACCCATGTTGCCTGAAGACTGCCTTCCTACAGATGATTCACTTGTTAAGCAGCTAAATTGAATGTGTGCCCTCCATGGGAATTCATGAAAACTTCGTATACTTTCCCAAGGACGTTCCAACAGCAAACACTAAAATTGAAGTTGGAATTGTCATTGGCTTTCATTATTTCTCAGGGCTCAGGTTCAAATCCATACGCCAACAGAAAGGTGTTGAAGACTGCTGTTTGACTATCTAGTCAAATTTTTATTTTATATCTATATGTATATGTAGTATATCATTACAGTGCTTTTAAAAATATTAGCAAATAGTTATAGTGATTTTACAGGGAAGAAAGTATGGCTGAAATTAAATGCAAAAATTTGAAATAAATCTCTGAAAACTGAAGAGCAGCTAGTCCCCTCGCACTCCAGACTATTGCCAAGACAACCCATTCCGCAATATCCCCTGAAGGATAAATATTTGAAGTATGTCAGATACCCAAAGAGATAATGAAGTTACCTTCTGCTTTGTCTGTCTTTTCCTCATAATGCAAGAAAATGGTGATGTTCTCTCCTTAGGTGAACTAGGAACAAACTGGGATTCTGTGTGGGAATGCTTTTCTTTTCCTTTACAGCATGTGAAGGTGCCTGAACAGATTAATTCCTTTCCTCATCTGCTGTAGAGAGGCAAGGACAGGATATGGAAAGAAGGCCAAGTAATTAAGCTTGCTATGAAAATTCTGTGTGACTCCCAACTGTGTGCTCATGTCAAATCCTGACATAGATGTTTCTGATTTAAAGTGATTTGCGTTGTAATCATACCACTGTGGTTATAGGATTCAGTTATGAACTGAGGTTAGATGTGAAGAAAATGTGTATTTCCTGTCCCTTGATCCTGGCAAAACAATATTGACCATCTGCTAATGGAGGCTGAGTCAAAGAAAACTTCCTGAATTTTCCCCAAAATGTTCCAACGAGAACAACAGATCTTTCAATTGGAGTTTGACACTTTTCAGTCGATCAAACCTCACTGAAGTCTCAGATTGGTACAAGGCTACTCTGATACAGCATCCTCTCTCTGTATTGCATTCACTCATACAAATATTAGCTGTCTTCCCAGTCTGTTTCCCTATTACAAAATACAGTTTCTCTAGTGTGTGAAACATACTGTCTCACCTGCGCTGTGAATTTTCTGTTGGGTTATTTGTGTCTCGTGAACCATCTGAATAATTGCAGAATCACAGAATAACAGAATGGTTGAGTCTGAAGGGACATCTGGAGATCGTCTTGTCCAACCCCCTAATTAATGCTATTGAAATGTTTCTTAGCACGTAGTTGGCAACACACTTTTTTTTTTTTTTTCCTCTGCCCAGATCTCCTTCCAGTTTGAATATATCTGAGTTGTATCAGGTTTGTGCAGTATGGTAAATCTGGGCTCAACAGTTGTCAATGGAAGACATTTAATTAGCTGTGTTGTCCACAGAATGAAGTCTTTATTAATATAGTGTAAAATCACAATAACATTCTTTGCTGTCATACCAATTTACAAGTTTATATCTAATTAGCTGTCAGTTCTCAACCTTAGGTCCTTTCTCGTACACTTTCAAAACACCTTCCTTCTGCCAAATACTGTTTTCAGTAGACCTCCTCTCCCTCTGCCATAGCATTCTCAGTGTACTAGCTGGGGATTTTTTACCCCTAATTTGCTTACTAATTTACAGTTCACCTCTTCTGTTGTTTTTTAATTTTCCTAATACTTCTAGGGGTTTGTACCTAAAAGCTACAGTTCTTCCACATCTTTAGAGTGAGATGGTCTCTGCCTCTAGTCATGCCACTCTGATCTTATTTTTAGGATGGCTGCCACAGTAATCACAGAGCTGTTTATTCCAGATATTTGATTGCTACTACTTGATTTTGGTAGAAGGACATTTCCCTTTGTTAGAATATAAATGGGTGATTCACAAGTTACCTGGTGGGCTTTTTTGTTTTTACCTCCTAGAAACTCATTATATGCAAAGTGTTTTCTTAAGTAGAGGAGAGGAGGGCCAGGCAAGGCGGGGATATGTAGAGATAGAGATGTTTTTATGAACTTTTCTTTGGTGACAGACTGAGTGGTTTTCTTATTAATAGTAGTAGTTGTTTCTAATTCTTGTATGATTTTTATATTTTGTCTGACTATATAAGTTACCTAGAGATAATATAGATTGCAATTATTTTTGTAGCTAACACGAATGTATAGATGTCAACAGAAATATTATTTCCCAAGTGTCATTTCTGAATAATGCTTTGTAATCTGCATGTCATTAGCTTTTTTTTCCCAGAAAACATTCTTACAGTATTTCTTATAGTTTCAAGTCCATAGAACCTGTACTAATTATTTTTCTGTTTTGATTATTTGCAGCTCTTTCCAATCAGTGGGTTTCAGTAGTGTGCAGTTTGCAGCCTCTTGGAGATCTGTATTGAAGACACTAAGCAGTTGTATAAAGCTAGCTTAGACTCACTGCTGGTACATTAATGACCTTTATTATGTTAAAATATTAAAAGGACTTGTTAATAAGTCTTTTTAATATATTTCTAAACTACAATGTGATTGCAGACAGATTTTGATTTGAAGTAGACCTATAACAAAACCCAGTTAATTTTCCAAACAGGTTAATGAAGGTAAAAATATTACCTTACAAAGAAGTAGGAATTCTTCAGAAATTGAAATAATTTTATCTCTTCTCAAAACTCTGCCTGCCTGCTGGCAATAAAAATAGTAACTTTTTCAGCAAGGCTTTACCTTTTAGGATAAATTACTTTAAAGTTCTGTTGTAAATAATCATGAATCTGAAACTCCGCACTTGGAGATTGTGTGGTACAAGCCAGCATTGTCAGAGCCAACACTGCAACTAATCCAGCCCCTTGCTGTTTATCTTTCTTTTTTTTTTTTTTTTTAATCCTTAAGACAAACAATCACAGAAAACATATTTTTTTATTAAACAATTAAGAAATAGGATAATATTAAAATTGATTTACTGCAGCTGTTTTTGTACTATACTAGTGGAACGCTGCTGACTGCAGTGAATGCATCTGAAAAACCTTTCATATCTAAACAGATTGAATCCAGGCAAAAGTGAAAACGAGCAACAAAGAAAAAGAGTCTGTTTTATGAGAGGAGAGGGACAAAATTGGTTTTACTTATTTAGCTTAGTAGTGTAGGGCAGGAAAGGACTACTTTTGGAGATAGTGTCTTCTCCAGTCCTGCTTACTGGTGAGGTTAGGACCACATCACTTTTATTGAGACTATCTTTATTTCTTCCGTAGTACAAGGCAATGCTAAAGAGCATTTAATCCATCAGAGTTCATGGTTGTGGGCATCTAGCTTTCCAGTAGCCTTCTGTATAACACTAGGTCTGAAATACAGTAAAACTAAGCACTTAAAGACAGCGGGTTAATTAAGGGTTTACCATCACCCTTGCTCATTCCTTGATGTCAATTAAACATTGCTTCATGGTAAAATTCTGTCTGTTAAGAGAATACTCCAACTGATTCTAGAAAACACTAGTATTTAACATTTGAATTAAAATAGTCAGGGAGAGAAGGCATTCAGGAAATTAGCTCTAACAGCCTATCCTTGAAAATCATTTTTTTCTGAAATGGTGCTGTGCATTTCTAAGCACAGTCAGAAGTCTTTGCTTTCATTTCTAACATGCCCTTTGATTTATTTTTTTTTAATGTCTCTGGATTAAGTAGAGGATGCTCTGCCTGTGGCTTCTAAATTTTCTAATTGTTTTTTTTTTTTAATTTTTTTTTTTTTGTAAATCAATCCTGATATAATAGTAGGTCACGTTAAATATTCATTGTCTGCAGGCTTTGTTTTAGAGTAGTGGTGCTATTCACATATCTAAAGTCCCTTTATTCAAGATTATGTTTTAGACATAACTTGCATAACCTATAAAATTTTTAAGGTCTTAAAAAGAATGCATGACATAATGCTACATTGGTTTCTAAAAGTAATATTTTATATTCTGGGAGAGATTTCCACAATTAATGTTGGATGCCTGCAAGATGATGGGGCATTACAAAGCACAGAATTAAAATATTTGTTTTATGCTGGCATTCCTTTTAAAACTTCACATATTCTGACTGAAATGCCGGCATGTTTTGTCTCTTTTCTGCTTGTTGTTTGAGATCTCAACTGAAACCAAGGTTTTATTTTAATAGATACTGAATTTACACATAATAAGAGACAATACATGCCCAGTGAAACTTACAATAGATTTCAGAGGAAATGTACAAAAGGTCAGAGAAAAGAAGTGCTATTATCTCAGTTTAATGAATAGCGAACTAAAGTACAAAACAGAAATAATTTCTCTACGACTACTCAGGAAGTCTACAGCAGGAATGAGAATGGCACCGGCATCTTATAAGACCTGATGGCTTGATTAGCAAAAAAAAATAAAATTAACATTTCCCTTTTCAGCTTTTTTTAAAAAATTGGATTGTTTATTGCAGGTCTTTTATGTAAGAATTACAAAGAAGCTGTAGAAATAATAATGTTTGTAATTGGGTAACTTGAGAAACATTTTAGCTTGGCTCAGTGATAAAACTTGGTGAGCTTTCCCCTGAAGGAGTGTTAAAAGTAAATGGTGACTAATTCCAGGCTTGGGGGAGAAGGATGCTGCAAACAGTGTCTCAGTTGCAAGCGTGTTGTCCTGCGCAACTGGGAAGCGGGTACCCAAGTAAATTTTAAAGTTGTGGTTTTGTTTTGGGTGAGAGCATCTTGATGCAATGTCCTCAAATAAGTCCCCTTTCGAACATCCTGTCTGTCTTTCCGGTGGGAGGCTTGGGCACCACAACAACCCTTTGCAGGGGAACTGCTAGGTAAGCAGCCCTCCTGGCCAAAAAAGCTAATAATGGAGCAAGCAGAGAGAATCTTGTACCATACATCTGTTTTTCCTTCTCTTGCCCTTTTTTCTTTCCTCCACATCCTTAAAGCCCAGCTCTATGTTTGTGTAGTATTTGGCAGAATGGTGGTGATTTTTACAGTGATCATAGTAGGACTATGTACATGATGTAGGAGAGGATAGATAACTATGCTGTTAGAAAAGGCTATTTGGGGCAAGGGGGAGGGAGAGAAGTTGCATTAACTGTGCAATTCTGCAAAAAGCTGTCTTGTATAGTGATCCCTCCTTCACTGCTTTTCGGGAGGAGGAGCAGAGCTTATTGGCTAGCTAGTGTGTCTAGAGACTTGCATGCACTCTTCTAGGCTTGGCATTGAGGTAGGAGCAGCAAAAAGCTGGAAATACTGCTGCGGAAATACAAGGACAGGAAGGAACCTTCCATGATAGCTCCAACACAAAGAATCATTTGAAAAACTGAACATTTTTATTTACCCTACTTAGCTGACTTTTTGCATTTAATTTCCAGGTATTTCTTTAAAATGGGGGGGTGGGAAAAAAACAAAACAGAAAAACAAACCCCAAAACACCAACCCCAAAAACCACCAAACCGAAGAAACCCCTAGTTCTGATAGCTATTATTAGGTGGTGTTGATAGTCTGACTTATTTTTGTAAATGTGTTGAATGTGTTGGTCTGTCTGTACCATGTCCAGTTCAAATGAGTTTGTTCCCTATACCAAAACTGGGTATTACAGAGTCACTGCATCATGTGCTTTTGCCCCATTGAGTAGTAGAAAACTTAATGGTGGGCAGACTTCCTGATGTTTGTGATCAGAAGTCTGACAGCACAGTCCTAGCATGGTCACCCCACATCTGAAAATGCTCATTCTTATGTGCAGATAGGAGGTGGGAAGCAGAGATTTCCTTGATTTTTTTTTTTTTTTTTTTCTCAAGTGGTGCATCAATTTATAAACAATATTAGAAAATACATTTCTTCAAAGTGTTCTTGCATGATTTCACTGTGCTAATAGCTTTTTCCTAGGATTATAATTTTTCTTTTCTCTTTAATTCCCCAGGGAGATATTTAACATATTGACTCCTATACACACACAAATGCATACCATTTAAGCACAACCCCTCATTATCTGTTCAGTGTGATAGGCATACCAAAGAAATGATGAGATTTTTATGGTGAAGCAACCTGTGTGTCAATCAGACACTTTATCCTGAATTTTCCAAGTGCGTTGTAAATGAAGTCCAAAGAGATGACAAATAACTCCTAGTGGAAAAATTGGTGTTGAGTTTCTCTTTTGTTACCAAAGATAATTCCAGTAACAAGAAATGAGAGGCAAATGTAAAGTGTCTGCCAAGAGTCTGACATTTTGGCGTTGCAGAAAGAATGTGCTTGAGTGGAAAAAAGCTGTGTGCTAAAATACCTGGTGGTAGCAGCCAATGCATCTCCTCAAAGAGAAAAGCTCAAGAAACCCGTTGTCACTGTACGCAACTAGTTCTCCAGTGATTTTTTTTACAGTAATGGTTTCCAAAGTCTAGGTAGTCTTATGTGAAACTACCCATTCTGAAAAATGTAAAAGATGTCAAGTTGTCTTGATATTAATACTTGCTAGACAGCAGAAGAGTGTTTAGTTAAGTATTTAGGTGAAATATATAGAACATTGCTAGAAATAATGTTTGATAAAGGCAAGGACAGACTTTTTACTACTTGCTGTGTAGTGCGAATGAGCGTGCATATTTTGAACAAGCTGGATTTTCTCACTGCCTTTTGGACAATATCCTCAAATAAGGGATGCAGTCCTGGATGATTCAAAACACTCAGGACCTCCGATTTTCAGAAGTTTCACAAATTAGGCAAATTGTGTATTTGAGTTAATAAGCTTTTTTCTATTTTTTTTTTCCTGCCAATCTTATTTTATATGTGATGTATGTGTGAAACTGGGGAGAAGCTCAGGTTACTGGGATAACACTTTCAGTATTAGAACAGAGTTAGTATTCCTGTGGATCATTTAGGACATGCAAGATATTCTTTTGCTACAGTGTGTAGAAAATGCCCTTGATCATCTCTGCACTTAAATTTTTTCTTTTTTTTTTTTTTTTGCAAAGATTGGAATTAATCTATTTGCATTCGTGGGAAAAAACATCTTCCTTTTTTCTTTTTTTCACACATACTGGTGTCATGTCATAATTTTACTTTATGTCCGTATTTTAGTTTTGTCCCAAACAAACCTGCTTAGGCTTTTTTTTCCTTCTAGTCTGATGTGCAAATAATACTCTTCTTAGGGATATCCCTATGTGCTAGGTAAGGTAGACAATGCATTTCTTTTTTTACTCTATTAAATACTAACCTGTGGTAAAATGAAAAAATATCTCCATGATTAAACAGGCATTAAAATAAAATGGATTTTTCTTGATTACTAGGTGTTTTACTTCATATATAATTCATTTTTTTCCTCTAAAAAGGATATTGTTCTCATCTCACATTAATAGCAAGAAATTAATTTAACAGTGTGAATAGAGAGGTTTGAGAATAAGAGACTTGAGACACTTGGGATCAGTTCCTAACTCAGTTGTAAAATAATCATTCTGGCATTGATGTCTTCACGCAAATCTACTTTTACTTTCACCCATATTCTCCCTTCTCTTCCATTTCCTCTAATTCTTCTTCTTCTTCTCTCCCCCCGCTCCCCAAATATATTTAATTGTCTGGAGGTGGTGGGGGGAGCAATAATGTTCTCTACCCAATCTATCAGGTTTGGTTTGCTCCCTCCTCCAGTGGAATCATTGAAGCTTTCTCTAGTATTTGGGTAATCTTCCTGTCCAAAACTGCAGACAAAGCATGATGGCTCAGTGTTTGTTGAAGGCGATATGTTCAGGACAGGAGCCTGGCATGAGCTTTCTCAAATGTACCTGGGTTAATCCCTGTATAAGGCCAGTGTCCTGATAATCAGAACAAATGAGTCTCCTGTAAACACATTTCCTTTTGGTAGTACACAGTGCAGCGGTATTTGGGTTATTAAATAAACCCAGTCTGTGTTTCAAAGCATATAGCATGGCACTGTGTTAATCTGGTTTCCAACACTGAACTTTTTTTTTAAAAAATAAAAATAAAAAAAAACACAAAATCCAAAACCCCTTCTTAAGAGCCACTTTGTTTAATCAATGAGCAGTTCAGCTGTTTGGAGGCAGGATAGAATGGGGTAACATCATTGCATTACGGAGATGATACTGTGCTGAGTGTTGTGGCTACCCAGAGGGAGAAGGAATGACATCATTGCTGTGCTTGTTTTTAAGTGGAACCAGTGGGCTCTCCAGTTACACCTGTCCTTATGCAATTTAAAGAATGGGCTGCAAAATAGGAGAGCTGGCCTGCAAGGAGGTATTTCAACCATGATCGATTCCAGTCAAAGCCATTACTATGCTGTTCTAAACTCTTTCTGGATGATACATAAGTTCTGTGCCTTATTTGTAAAAGCATATGTTATCAAAGCCATCCACTCAGTATTTTCTATTAATTAATCTTCACTTTGTTCTGACTCTATTAGTATTTGCTTCTCACTTCTGTTCTTGTTACTGGGCCAGGTGAGCTAATGATGATAACTACCAGCTTGCTGTTTCTGTCAATAAACCTGGTGTATCTGGCCAAAGGTAGCCTACTATAATATGAAGGGAAAGCTCCATTAGTAAATGTGACCAGTTACTTTTGAACAAACTGTAAAAACAGCCCTTGCCGCATAAAATACTCTAAGGGAATTAATTATTTCAGTCTTCTAGTTGAATCCAGGTTAAAGGTACATTCATTTGCTTTGAAGGTTTTCAATAAGCAGAGTCCTGAGGAGCTAACCTTCCTTCATGTTAGCTGCATTTTAAAGACACTTAAAATATTAATCAAAAGAAAAACTGCAAATGCACAAATACACGTGTGCTCTGAAGAGGGATCATGCAGATTTTTTTTCTTCGGACTTATCTGGATTTCATGGTTTAATTAATACTATTGTATAGATAAATCGAGAGTGATAGAATGAAATGTCAGTAAGAATTCCTCATGACTAGTGAGGAATGAGTTGTCATATATGACGTTTTGTTCCCCAGTAGCTGAAGGTAGTAATGGACAGGCTGCTGGCTCAGCCATTAATCTTTTCAGCTATATCCATAAATGAAATGCCATGCCTAACAACTCCTCTTTTATTGGTATTTCATCTTAGCTTTCCTTGATTAAAATTAATGTCTGTGCATGTATGTCTAAAAATGGGGATGAAAAGTTCTACATATTCAGTTGGTCAGAGATGATACATTCACGCACAGAGTGCCCAATTTCAGAGAGTAGATAGGAAAAAAAAAAAACAAAACTGCAAAAAAAGTCAGAGCACCTGTTCTTAACAAACATGACAGTCTGCCAAAATTTCATCTTGAGATGTGTTTAAGACTATGACATAGATAACCAGAAATTACTGTGCACTGGGATAGCAAATTAAAATCCAGAAGTCAGTGAGGCCACAGGATATTGGATTTAAGACCATGAAGAGGTTGTCAGTGTTTATGGCATTTCATTGCTGGAAAAATGTCGGTGTGCTCAATGCGTGTATATATTTGAATGCTAAAGCTGGGCAAAAGTCTAAGTCAAATCCACAGGAAAACTTGTCATCATAAATAATTGAGCAGTTACAGTCAGTCATGGGTGCCAAAAGCAAGTCTGAATGTATATACTATGAAAGAAATGAAAGAAGCATTATTCTGATGAAACAGAACCGAGACGTGCAGTTTATTGAACTTAAAAGCTGGACTTTGGGTTCAGCTCAGTATGGCTAGTTTTCTGGTTTATTATTAAGGTGAAATTACAAGTTAATTCAGGGGAGTGAGCTGGTTAGAACCCTGCAGCCTGCTCTTTTACTCCAAGTTGGCTTTAAGTTGCCTTGTACAGGTGTCAGTGGGGCTAAAAAAGCAGACAGGAGTTACATTGAGTTTTCCAAGTATTGCGAATTTGTTCCAGGTCTGTTCGAGAAAGATACACATTGATGTTATTTCTCAGAGCAGAGAATCCTTAAATTCTCAATTCGTTGGTGTTTGCTTGGCATTTAAGTGTGTTTGAATTTTACTTGTCCCACCCTACTTTACTAGTCAGGTGCTTCTTCAAAAAATACATCAGTAAACTGGGACAGAAAGGTAAAATTTTAATGCTCTTCACAGGTTCTTTTTTAGGGGTGTTTTATGAATAACACTGAGACATGAGTGACATGGTAAAGCGTTTTGTCCTTTGCCTCATCTAACTTTTTTTTTTTTTCCCTAAAAAGGGCAATATTTCTCATGAAACGTAATCTTCTATCACTTCTGACCATGCATCCAACCTATAATGTTATCTGACAGTAAATACATAGCCTCATCAAATCACTTATCTTCCCACGTTTCAGCAATAATTTTGAGGGAATCGGAATAAATTACATCTCAAATGGTACAGCTGCTCTCAAACAGCAGAACTAATGAATTGTCATGACTGGGAGAGAGGGAGAGGTGCCTGGCATCTGTAATCTGAGACAGCTGACAGGATGATGCCTGATCAGGTTTAGTCACCATCACTAATTACACGCTGAGAAATTATAGCCACTTTTAAGTTAATGGCTGGTAAACACCTAGTGACAATTTATAGCAAGAAAGAACTTGCCCTGCAGTTTAAAAAGGGGGTGGGAAGGACACTTTATAATGCTGTGCTGACCCTCCAGCGGTCACTGTCCAACCCAAATTACTCTAAACTGATGGCATTAGTTACTTCTGAAGCTTTTTAAATCTCTTCACATTTATAGATTTTTAATAACTCTGGTATTCTGGGTCCAAAGGCATTCCAAATACAAAATCTGAGGACATTGCTGGTTTAGATATTTGGGGTTCTTTGGATAGAGATATATTAACACTTTAGAGGCAAGTCTACTCAGTTGTAAGCAAGAATTCAGTTATTCTCCTCCTCTGTCAATTCTTCTCAGCTAAGTATGTAAGGTTGTAATAAAAAAAGTCAGTGGTGTGATGGTTATACTGACAATAAAATGATTTGCTCTCCGTATTTATCTGAAGATACTGAATCTAACATGCCAGTCATATCTCTGGAGTGGATTTGAGTGAGTGGTGAATTACTGGCTCCATCAGCAGAGTTTTAAATCAGTCCTAGTGTTATGTAAAAGCAGTACCACCTTGTCAGGTTTGAAAATGCTAACGACAAGATGACTTAAATTAGAATTTGAAACTTTTAAATTTCACTATATTCACCTATTTTTAGTATTCTTTTTTTTTCCTCTTGAAAGTAACTCCCATAAATTATCTGGTAAGCCAGACCAAGTGTTTCAGAATACAGATCCATGATACATAAACTAAGGCAAAGGCAATAAGTAAGAAAGGTGGGTAAACAACAGTAAAATAGAGTGAATTGAAGTGGGCCTTATATTTGTAATACTGTACGTGTTTCTGTGCTGCTTAATATTTATCAGCCTGGGAGTTTTCCTTCCAGACCTGTTGCAGTATTCGTCCTCTCTGCTATGTAAGAGGGATGGCAAAATCTAAAATCAATGCATGTCTTAATACTCTGATTCTGAAATGCTAAGTCTTGCTTTGATGTTCACATTTTGGAAATAAAGTTTAAAAATCCAAGAACAAAAGATGACCCATGTTGATGTTTTCAAAGCTAAAGAAAGTTCTTTTTACTGATAAACTGAAGCAGTCAATTTGTTTAATTTATCAAGATGACAACTGAGATGGAATTTGATTGCTGTTATATGAATAGTTTATCATTGACAAAAAGGAGAGCTGGTGAAGGGGCCTCTAATTTTTCAGGGAAGAGCATGACATATTTTGATTTATGGACAAATTCTAATGAGATACTAGGCTCAAATGTTTCATCTTTCAGAAATGATGAAGCCACCAGAGCAGGCTGAAGAGGCAAAGGCCAAGTTTACAGTTTCTTGGTGCCATCTTATCATACCTAACTTCTGCAAACTGTACTTGATGATACTAAAATTGAAACTAAGTGCAATAGAGCGTTAACTTCTTTATTTGTGTTACTCTATGATATATTTAACTGGAAAATCTTTATCTTTAAATAGTGTAAATGAAAATATAAACTTAAGGCTCTGGGCTACAAGTGTTTTATTATCTGTAAATGTATACTAAGCTTGGTATGATGTTTAAGTAAAAAAACCCCAAATATCTTGCAACTGAATTTATTGTTTCTTCTTGCTCAGTCACAATATGTTCTAGCGGTCTTTAAAGTGATGCAAAATCGGTATTCGAATGTGAAAGAATCTCAGTTATCAGTGAACCATCTAAAAGTCATCAGAGATCTCTCAAATTTGCCTTCTGCACAGAAAGTTATTCTGTACAGAAGTCTTCGCAGGCATACAGATAGCATTATAAAGTACAAAATATCTTTTTAATTTGGCTTGGTAATGCATTCAGACTTTAGAAAGTCATGAATATGCTTACTATTAGGTCGCTATTTGCATATATGGAAACCTGTTAGAGGGAAAACCATATTTATACATTCTGCTTGAGGAAAAAGTAAATTGTTGATAACTGTTGTTAAAATTTCATTTTAAAACCACCAAATCATACTATAGAGAAGAAAAATAATGAATTCTGAACAGCAGACAGCATTACTTTTTTTTGCCGAAGGTGTTAATTCATGCTTCCAAGGACTATCAATATAAAACATGAATCAAATTGTCACTCTTGGCTACTAGTTTTTATTTCCTGCCTTTGGAAAATTTCTAGCCACTTTGTTCCTATTTTCCAGTGATGTCAGTGAGAAACAAACCTTTTCCTTCATAGACATTACCTCTTATTTGACTGTCACAGAAGGTTCTTACCCGATGAAATCTGCTACCATTGGATCAGCAATGTTTTACAATGCAAGGAAAGAAAACAGTGGAGGGGTTATCAAAAAAACCCTACCCAAACAAAATTTAGAGACACCCCCCTAAATCCAAACCCCCAATCCTCTTGTTTTTCCTTAAAGTGGCTTAAAATTTCCAGTTAGCATAGAAAGCAGGTGAACTGCTTCAGAGCTGGGACTGAAGGGGGGAAATAATATTCTGTTTGCTTACCAAAGTCCAATAAGTTGTGTTGTTTGTGTTTTTTTTTGTTTTTTTTTTTTCTTGTTTTTTTTTTTTCTTGTTTTTCTGGGTCTTCAGCTAAGTGAACCTGAAACATGAACAGTATTACCTGTTTCACCACTGCTATACATATTAGATCATCTTTTTTGATGTATGTCACTTAATTGCTAATGTTGAAAGACCTCAAAAGTGAGGAAGACCTCTTGTTAACTGTAGTGGAAGCCATGACGATAGTAACACTGAGTAAATAAAGTGTCTTGATTTAATACCTCTTAAAGGAACTACATTTACAAATTGAATTAAAGAAATAGCAGATGTAGTAAAAAGCCTCTGCTGGATAGTTTGCTTTCATGTTTTCTCACAATCTAATGGTATCTGTGCTGGCTGGATTCAACGTATTCCAAAATCCATGATAAAACTGAGGTCTTTATCAAACAGCTTCAGTGCTGCAGCTGCTAAAATAAAGCAAACAACCTTGATGGGTACAAACCCCTTATTAGTCTTCCATTAAAAGGGACTATGCTATATCAATATGGTTGGTGAGAACATAAAAGGAGAACAAAAGAATGCTTGCTAGTGTTCAAACGTCCATTGTAGCAATACTTCTCAAAAATTAGCTCAGGAAATGATCTGGCCGCAAAACCCACTTGCAGAGTATTACAGCTCCGGATCTGACATTGGCACTGTTTTTTCCTTTTTGCTGAGAAATGTACTGTAATCCAGAGATGATGGCCCAAAACCTCAATTCAGTCAGGAACCTCTCTCGTCGTTTTATTTTCTCTAAGGACATACTATAACCTGGCAGATGAGACCTGTGTTTGTAACCGGTCTAGACATGACAGCACAGTACTCGGTGTGGCCCAATTTACTGAGCTTTTTTATTCTGCTGTAACTTTTCAAACTGGTTTCATCTATTTTTTCCCTCTTCTTGCAGATTAGATGCTGAAGACCTCTAAAAGAGGGCAGCCTTCTGGTTGGTGAACTGAAGTGGCAGACTACTGTCTTCAGGGGAAGCTAAATGGAAAGGTCTGGGACTGCAAGTGTAGGCTGTCACCTTGTGAAGCTGGTAAGTGGTGAAATTCTACATTCGCCCTTCAACAACTAGTAGGACGTTCCTGTTCACAAAGAAAAAATGAGAGGGGAAAAAAGAAAAAAAAAGGCAGAAGATATTTTTTTAGGAGTGAAATAGCAACCACTTGAGGGAATTATAGGTAAACTGGGCATATGCTTTCAAACTAGACCTCCTTGGATCTTTTTTAGAGCCACAGTGCTTATATACGTCAGATAAATGCCCCAAATTTTACAACAGACCTCACAGGGAAAAGTTTGGTTTGGTTTGTTTGTTTTTTTTTTTTTATTTGTAAATTTAAAAATTTAGATTTTAGTGTGAAGTGATTTTTCTAGTGGCTGAACTAATTAACCTACACACAATTTTATACAGAAAGGAAAGATAACCATTATGCTCAACAGTTCTAGCTGGAAGGGGCCACTTACAAAATTACTCCTCCAAAAACCTGAACTCTCATCTTCTGTGGCGGAAGGGAGCTCATAGCAATGGTCCCCAAGGCAGGCGATCTCCGACCTGTACACAAAGTGCCAGGAGCAACAACATGTCATAGGAATAAGTAGTCATGAAGGCAGCTTGTTTCTTTCCAGGCATCCTGTGCACTAGTAGGTATCCCGGCACAGGATCAGGGCATCCTGCCTTCTCAGTGACTGGATCCACGGGATTCATGTGCAGCAGCACAGGCTCCAGAGGGATTTGGTATAAACAAACTATATGCAATACGTGTGACAGATCTCCAGTTCGATGGTGTGGGATGATTTGTAAGTGCATGATAAACAAACAGAAGCATTTTACCAACATTTTGAAAAAGCAATTGAAATAACGCGGGGATATACTGCATGTTCAGACAGTCAAAATAACGCCTCCTGGATGAAACAAAATCCTGTAGTAGTGCCTGTAAAAATCTCTTGGCACTACCACTTTTTCACTTGGATTTGCACTTATGCTAATAAACATTCAAATATTTCTGTTATTTTGTTTTTTGGGGGGTTGTTGTTTGTTTGTTTATGTTTGGGGGTTTTTTTGTTTGTTTGTTTGTTTTTTCAGTCTGGCCTCATAGTATGCTTCTGAGATCTCATGCTCTGGGATAAAATCATGCTCTTTGCCTACACTTAGAGCACATGTTCCCCATTCATTCTTCACTTTAAAGTGCCACTGGTGCCAAGTCCATTTGCAGCAAGGTGTATTTTTTCCCACAGATGATGGGCTGCTGCTGTTCCAGACATCTCACCAATGTTCCGTGGGGTGATGAGACAGGCACCTGTTTGTTTCCACAATCTGTATAATCCGTATTGTTTTTGCAGATGGTGCAATACAGCAGTCTTTGAGGTACACGCTAAATAGTTATGAACTAAACACTTGGAAGGAATGTTGGAAAAAATAGAGAGATTAAAACTTCCAGCAGTTTCTGCTTCCATCAGATTTTTAAACCCGGTTGGGTGAGGGAGAGCATAGCAGGGGGAGGGAGGAAAGGAGGCATTTCAAGATTGCAAATGTTCCTGGGCTTCTAGCATGCCATTTTTCAGCTATGAAAGAAGTCGTCTGCAATATAGAAATGAAGCTGTTTACCCAGCAGAAAATAAGTGTTGCCACTTTATTGTTTTTGGCAGGAGTTGGTGGTTCATCATTTGGACACATCAGGTACTTTCTTTGTGATGATCGTATAATTTAAAATGACAACGTTTCAAATGGTGACAAAATGACAAAGTACTGATCTGTGGTGGAAATTTAGCATGGTGAGAAAAATTCAGCCAGGCAATATTGTCTTGAAAAGGAGTTGGAAGAGCACTTTGCTTTCAGTTTATTTATTTACTGTTCTTTGCCTTTGCTGAATCACTACAAGGGAACTAGGAGCAGTGAATGCTATCTTGAAATGTCTCTAATTTGTGTTTGGGGTAGCCTGTTCATGGTATTCTCTCTTCCAACATTCTGAGGACTTAGTTATACAACCCTGTTCATCACTTTGGAAATGGAGCTAAAACCTAGTGCATTTGCTGTGGTTGGAACATTTTAAGTCCGTCCACACAGTAAGGAAAAAAAAAAACCCTGCAGTTAAAGCTCACTCGGCTGGTTTAAATTGTCACAGTTGCTTTTGTGACTCAAACAGTAGAGAATATAGCTTGCATTTCAGAGATATGTGCTCTGCTGATCTTTCCAAGAAATTGCTTGATGTGCACAGTAGTTGCATTATGACTGACGGGAGCACAGGATGAGCTGGTCAGCATGGATGGCTAATGGTAGGAAAGCGCCCTATGGCTGGGAATTTACGGCGGCCATTCCTGTGGTGGGAGCCAGACTGAAACCTTGACACAGCTCCGTAATCCCACACAAACTTTCTCCTGAGGGATTGAGTGGGACTTTGATGATGGGAGTGAAGACAGATTGTGTGGTCACAAACAAGGATTTTGATTTTTTGTTTTTTCCTGTAGAAAAATAGTGTATATTATTAATGTATTGATTAAATAAAGTCTCGCTAAAATGCCTTTAGTTTGGTGAGGACCAAAGTTAAATGAGATCCTTGAAGTGTACAAACACATACCAGACAAATGCTAGTGAATGATATTACAATCTCAGAAGCTGGAGTTATTTCTAAATGTAATATAACTGTTTGGATTGAAATTAATAGGCGTATTGTGACACATTTTTAAGTCACTTTTACTACTGTTCCCATGAGAGGCTGTGAAAGTGGGATGAATTTACAGTGAGGGTGCTGCCTGCAGTCATCTTGTTCCCCATCTTGCTAGCAGGTGTCTGTTAAAAGGGTTTCCTCTCCTCCTTCCCACCCCATGTCCCTGCTGGGTTGCAGGGGAGGCACGTGGGGAGCTGGGCGAAAGTATGCAAACCAACCCCCCAGCTTTAGGTCAGCAAAGGAAATTCTGTACGTGCCACCACCGTTCATCGGTATTGGAACCACTACTACTCAGGTCTAGGAGGGTGTCCCTATCACTAGTCATTTAGGAAATGTGAATTTGGTGTCTGACTGGCTGGTTTGTGCTTTTGCTTTACGTGGCCTTCAGTGGCTATGATGAGTTGTGATGTGCTGTAAATGGGACAGTATCTTGAATGAAGCTACATAGTGTCCTTCAGATTAAGAACTAGTGCTTCAAGTATGACTGTTGTAATGGCTATTTCACAAAGCTACGCTAACTCCTGTAGATCGTGTTTCTTTTGGTGAGCAAAGTGTTTCTCTGCCCAGGAGATGTTCTGTGGCTGTGTTCAGTTTGAACTTCTCTCATTATTTTTGTGGTTATCTTACATTCCTAAACAATCGTAAAATAAAAAGTTGGAGCCCCAAATATAAGGCTCATGCATAACACTTTGAAACAAAGCATTAAAAAAAAAAAATAAATTTCCAAGTAACGTTTCAAAGGCTGTTTCAGAAGTCAGGCTGGTGTGACTGGATAGCGATGCACTTTTGCAATTTAAAGTTTGATTTCTTGCTTCTACCTTCCAGCCTATGGTTTTAATCTTCTGTAGCGATGTGCCGAACAGAACAGCTGGCCTATAATTGGGAGAGATTACTGTAGACGCTTATCTCTGTGGGTGTTACTCCTGTTCTTGGCATTATTGCAGTTAAAATGTTTATGATTTTCATCTATAGTGTCTTTCTAAGACAAAAATAAGAATGTGCCACTTATCTTTTCAGTATTATTGAATCATTTCAGTGTTGATCGATTTACTTACTATTTTTCCCAGCTGATCCTAGGGTTGGCTACAGCATAGCAAAAGCTATACTTTGTTATTGTTTACATGCTATTTAGCAGAAGTGAGCAGGATCTGAAAGAGCACTTAAAATTTCTGTTCTGCATACCACAATTGGAGTGACAAAATCTTTTGTCCTAACAATCAGGAAAAATTCCAAAGTACGGAAGCAAACTGTGCTTCTGGATTCCACAACTTGTATCTTGTTACGCTGGCTGCTTTTCATCCCACATGTTACTGTTTTCTTATAACTCTGACTGCTCCTAGGCAGGTGCTCCTCTTGTGGAGAGAGTCATTTCCTAATTTGTACAAATTGGGAAGCCAGACTGGGGTGATCAGACTTCATGCGAGTGGTGGAAGACGGCTTGTACCAAGTGTCAGACTGGGACTGTAGAAATTTGATTTCAGTTATTACCTTTAGCAGATATTCCTAGTGTGATGTCACTCAATCCATTAAGCAGCCTGGGTGTGATCTGCATCCTACAAAGATTAGTAAATATGTTTCTTTTGGTTTTGGTGGACTTCAGCTTCCACATCCACTAAGGGTGGCCATTGCTTTCTTCTCTGTTTTACAGAAGATAAGAAACAATGCATAATGTACCTTTAGGCATCTGGGGAAAAAAACAAACAAAACCAAAAACAACAACAAAAAAACCCCAAACAAACAAAAAAACCAACCAAACAAAAAATGCGTGACTGATGACATACAAGTAATTCTACTAATGATGAAAGAAAACAACCTTCTGAAGGTCAAGTTACCACACATCCAAAATCCAGAAAGCATTTGTCATGGCATGAAAATTGATCCAAAATCTGATCAATCTTGGAGAGTAAATCACCGCAGAAAGCACACACTAGAAGATTTCTTACTGAAATTCATGTGGAACTGATTCTCTGGAAGCAGACATAAGGATAAGATTGGTAATAGGACTAGGATGCTGGAAAGAGGCTTGCGACTGAAAAAAAAAACAGCAGGGACAGCAGAAAGACCAATAAATACATCAGTACTTGCAGATAGAGGGACTAGAGCTCTGCCTTTCAGCACTGTGGTAAAGCTGGATCACTCTTCAGATGTGAAATTATAAATGTTGAGCGTATAGACCCCATTTTGACAGTTTAAATGCCAGTATTTTATATAGGATAACTTCGAATAAAGTCAAACTCCATGAAGACTTTAAAATAGGAAGGAAGGGATAGCTAACAAGGGTTGCTACCATCTTAGAGCTCCTTGTATTGCAAACTCTATGTGAGTAAAAAATAAGACCATATGACTGTTTCCTAAAGCTAAGCATATTTGGTGGTGCCATATCATAAAAACCCTGTCTCTTGAGACACCGTGTGTAATAGCTGTAAAAGTATTAGATTTATTCTAGGAATTCTCTGGGTCCGTAATTTTTAATTGCTTTTATTGCTTGCAGCTCAAGGTAAAGGGGCAAAGAAGCAATCAGTAGTTTGTCCTCTAGCCACATCATTTCACGCAATCAAGCCAATGCCCTACGTAAACAGAAAGCAAGCAAAACCCAAAGATGAAAGCTCTGTCTGGTATTACCTAGGATTAACTGGTGGAAAGAAAAAAGCTATTAATAAAAAGAAAAATAGTAGAGGACTAGCACAGGTCTTCTCCTCTGAACAGAGAATAAGACACAGCCTTAAACTCTGGCAGGTCTGCTCTGTGCCTAATCAAATATTTTTGGCTTTCACAGTTTGTGCTAACATGGGATCAAACAACTGTAATAGCTGTAGGGGGAGGAAAAAAAAAATCTTCTGCTACAGTGCTCAGTTAAAAAATAATTATTTTCAGGCAGAAGAAAGCTGAATGTAGCGTACAATACAATCCCTGCTAAGGGAAGGGGCTGGCTTGGAAAAGAAGGTGGCTGAGACTGAAAGCAATACAACATAAAGAAATTTGAAGTGCAGTGTTATAAACTGTGTATTTCTTCTGCTCCTTCAGTTTATCTATAACACTTTGTCTTTAAAAAAGAAAAAAAAAATGTGTCTGGATATTTTTTCCAGCTTTCTTTTGCTATTTGTATACTTACCTTTATTCAAACCATTTCTTTTCAACAGTTCTCTGCTTGTCTTTCATCCATGACAACAAAGAATCAGTGCTCCTTTGCACAACATAGTGTCTGTGCAAAAGTAGGTACAAATCCACAGCAGTTGTTAGGAATGGGTATTTATCTTTTGTCCAATAATAACGAGTGAGTTTCTAGCAAGGGATTATTAAGATGATAGTGTTAGCCATGGTAAGTGGTGATCTGTAAATTTTGTCACACCAAGGCAGCCTAAAAACCTTCAAATCGTACAGAGCTTTATCACACCTCCCCTCTTTTGAAAGCTATTACCTATCAGCCATTCTTCTTTTTCTTCCTTTTGCTCTCTCAGATGAGCAGAGATCTTTGATGCTTCCATTTGCTCGTTCTGTGAGTGGATGAAACCAACCAAAATCCACAGGGGTTTGAAACAGGAGGAGCGGTGAAAGAGAAAGATTACAGTCAGATAGGAGAGATGTACGTTTGTCTGCTGGCTGCTTGGTCTGGTTTTGATGTTGACATTTGCAAGTGCTGAAGCATTCGGGAGAAGTAGCAATGTCATTGTTAGCGTTGTGCTGCAAAACTAGCCAACTTGAATCTTTCGGTTTTGCTTATGGCTGTGTCAGATTCCCTTTGACCCCTCAGTCTTTCACCTGTGCTCCCCTCTGCTGTCTTCTCACTTACTGGTGTTTTCACAGAAGCAGTCACTGGAGCGGCAGTAAGCTGAACACAGCTGTTGCTTCAGCTACTGTTCGAGTACATCATGTTGCAGGTCATTGGGATTTTTAATGTTGCATTGTTTTGCTTATTTATTTTCAGTGTGCTTTGGCTCTTCTTAGATAACTTGGCCTTTTACATACTGTATCTTAATCTGCTAAAGTCCTACACAATAATAAGGAAAATGCTAATGTAACTTAGACTTAGCACTCTTTCATACCATTTAAATCAATTGTTTGTTATGAATTCTTAGGTGACTGTGGCACAACTCCGCGTATCACTAGTTTGCTTCCCTTTGATGTACAGTAAAGCTTGCAGAATATCACAAAGAGAAGTAGTTCAGAACTTCTAAACCATAACATCATCCATACACACACAGAGAAATGAAATGGTGAAGTCTCTGAACATTTCTGCTCGGTTAGTAGATGAAAAACATTATTTTTGTACTAAATGCCATTATAACATACTGTCTTGCAGAAAATTTCTAGTTATTATGAACTAGTAATTAGTGCTGAGTAGGTTTCTTTGTCTTAAAAGGATCCATAGGCTAAGGAGATTCTTGAGTGGCAGTCTAGATATGAAAAATGTTGTTTAAATTAAGCACAGTTTATATTCCTGTCCATTTTTATTGTACTTTCCAGAGGCCCTACTTAAGTTTTAGGTTTTCTCTATAAAAGCACATGCAATAAAAATGTTGCTGCCGCCAGCTTGTATGCCTGAAAGCTCTTCTTTTTTTTTTTTCTCCTAACTTTATCAGTTTCTTTAATAAAAGATATTAACTCTCTTCACAAACTTGTCTCACAGAGAGAAGAAAAATATCTCCTGCTCCAAAGAAAATATCAGTTACATTTAATGATTAAAACAAATCAGTGTAGGAGAAGACAGAAGGCAGCCACAAGAAAATTCTGGTGAGTAGCAAGATATAAAAGCTACAATTTTCTAGCCATTCTGAAAGTGTTTTTTGGTTTTTATAGGAGAATTGAGTTTTAAGGAGAAGTTCTAAGTGGCAAATATATTGAATATTAAACAGACTTCAGATCTTTCTCTACCAAATACCAAACAGATACTAGACTAAAGGGTAAACAGTCCTCAGCTGAGGACTCTCGCTTCTTTCTGAGGTACTGGTCACTTCAAGGTGAGCTCAGTATCAGCAGCTTCTAGGCAATAGTGAGATTGCAAGTGGAGTTACTGCATTCCACTTGCTGCAGCTGACCCTTTGTTACTGCGGGTAAACGAGAAGCACAAAATATACGGAGAAATCTTTCAAGACAGTGGTTTTAAAAAGTGAGTGGGTAGTGCTGCTTTTCAATAAGTCGGGAAAAGAAGATGGAGCAACAGGAGATGTTGGCTTATCTTCCCTGCAGTGGCTTAGCGTACTGCAGAGCTCTGAAACCAGTTTCTTCTGTTCTTTGGGCTCTCCCATTAAAGAGAAGCTGCCACTCATGTAACTTGTGCTCCTCAGGAAAAAACGGGTTATGTGTGTGTGACCAGGCCAATATTTGGATTAGCTCTCCAGAGGCAGAGGATTAGTGCACTAGGCAAAAATAATACTCTTAAAGGTGGAAGGCTTTAAGGTTTTCAACCATACATATTTATAAACTGTCTCAGAAAGGTTTGGCTAACCAGATAAGCTGTCAGCAAGGGTCTCTTCAACCTAAGGTTATTTCTTTCCTAAAGAAAAAAAATACTACCAAAAAAAAGCTGCCTGGTCAAATTAAACTACACATTTTCAGCTTCAGAGATTGTATTTCACTATGTGTATGAAATAAGTTTTACTGGAGCACGTGAAAAATTTGCAAGTGGTCTTTTTTAAATCGTAAAAAATATTGAAGTTGCTTAAAAATGTTTGGTCTAGATATAAAACATACAGGGTGAGAATATCTTGTTTCTCATCTATCTACTCAGAAATACCTCTACAACCTGCTGGGAGCCTGAGGTTTTAGGATCTGAAATAATTTTCACAGTGTCTGGCTGAGGATTGTCCAGAGAGGTCAGATTTCCAACTCAGAGGTTCTCTGCCTTGCAAACAGAAGCAAGGACATGAAAATCTCGGTCATTTACTCCCACGGTATGAAGCTGTTGGGCATCCAGCTCCCCAGGGCAGCTGGAGCTGTGCAGCTCAGCCAACTGTCAGGGGCGATGGACACAGGCTTCCCCTTCCATTGAGAGTTTTGTGTATTCACCTGATTTCTGGCTCAGAATCACCAGTTTTGAAATGTTAGCAGTCCCAAGTAGCATGGCAGGGAAAATGGAGGGAAAGAGGTGTCTCTCAGCAGCCTGTGTTTGACTAGAGTTTTGTGAAAAGTAACCCACTCATAGGACACTAAATTAAAATTTAACCAGGTAGAACTACTGTCCTACAATCACAAAAGGGTTTGGGTTGGAAGGCACGACCTTAAAGATCACCTAGTCCCACCCCCCCTGCCCCGGGCAGGGCCCCCTTCCCCCAGCCCAGGGTGCTCCCAGCCCCGTCCAACCTGGCCTTGAGCCCTTCCAGGGAGGGGGCAGCCACAGCTGCTCTGGGCACCCTGGGCCAGAGCCTCACCACCTGCATAGGAATGAATTTCTTCCTTACATCTAATCTAAATCCACCCTCTTTCAGTTTAAAACTGCTACCCATCATCCCATCCCTACACCTCCTGATAAATGAGTGCACGGGGCTGCCTCACGGGCAGTTTTCCCCCCACCAACCCCCCCAGTCCCTCTCCTTGGGGCTGCTCTCCAGCCACTCCTCGAGGGCCCAGCCTGGGTTTGTGCTGGGGATTGCCCCGGCCCACGGGCAGGACCTTGCCCTTGGCCTTGTTGAACTCCATGAGGTTTGCCCGGGCCCCCCTCTCCAGCCTGCCCAGGTCCCTCGGGATGCCATCCCTGCCCTCCCGCCTGTCCCCCACCACACAGCTGGGTGCCGTAGGTGAACTTGCTGAGGAAGACTGTCTTCCTTTTGCCCTATGTAGTACAACCTGCTGGCCTTCCTCCTTCTCCGACTTCAACTGCTCCAAAGGCTGTTTGGAATGAAATGATCTTCAAATGCTTTTACAGGAAACTGGTTTTGGTTTAGGTTATTTTGTGGGTTTTTTTTGCCTTTTTGTTTTTTTTTTTTTTTTTTTTTTTGGGGGGGGGGGGAGGAGGGATAGGGGGCAGAGGGTGGTGGTATTTTCGTTTTGCTTTTTTTGTTTTGGTATTAGACTGATATTGCTGCTTCCTTGGAAAAACACAAGCGATTGAGATGAATTACACAGGACAACAAAAAGACACTTCCTTAACTGAAAAGGATTCTGTCTGGCATGTATCAAAGGTGGCAATGCATTAATGAGAGCACTTCCAGGAAGAGCCATTTATAGCAGGGTCTGTTAAGCAGCCAAACCCTCGTCACCACACTCTCCTTTAACTAGTAGTGTATTTTGAGAAAAATAAAAACACCAATGACAGGAGTTAGGAATCTGCAGTTGGGGTAGTAAGTAAATTTTATGATCATGTTGCAGAATGGAAATGCAACTATGAAGCTTTTAGGACTAGAGAAATTTGCTTGATGGTCAGCTATAGGTATTTCATTCAGCTTCTATTTACTGAAGTTGGAAATAAATACATTATTTACCAAAGGGATTTGATATGTTCAAAATGACACTGTTATGGAAGTAATGATAGATATAATATCCTGCTGCATTATTAGTAAGGAATATAATTACCATCAACAAAGTACAATTGTATTAAAAAACCCTCTGCTCCTACAGATTGGGCATTCTGTCATCTGTGTACTATTGACTGCTTAAATGAAAGAAACAACTAGGAAGGGGGAAGGCTGAAGAGCAAGCAGATACTCGGCTAATCCTGCAAATGAATCGAGTAGCCATAGAGACATGCAGCACCAACAGTATGCAGCTTCTGTGCTTAGAAGGTACATATGAGTAAGTTGCCAGTCAATTGAACATGTTGTATCTGATCCATGCTGAGGTCCACAAACTGTTAAAAAATACAGCATTAGCCTCCACTTAGGCCAACTGCACTCCTTCTGGATTTTGCTCACTCAGTCCTTATATATTTGTCAGCTGCTACCAATGCAGTCCTACAGGGATTGTAGTGAGTGCTACATCCTTATTGTGGATGCACTGAGAAATACATAAAGCAAATGCATATCCCAGTTTAGATTCTCGATGAACAGAATTTTAAACTGTCTTTTTAATTCCTGGGGTGATTAGCACAAATAGTGGCTTACCAGGGAGTTTTAGCAACTAAAAAACCCCACAAGTATTTATAAATTTGGTTTGCATCGTAGAAGTAAGATGTAGCAGCACAATTGCTGAACGTGGCAAAAAAAGAAAAGGTATAAACAGGATGTCATCTTTACAACTAGGGCTCCTCTGAATACGGAAGCCACGCAAGAGGATTACATCTGGTTTGCTGATGCTGTTTTCCTACCGGATCAGAGCAAGTCCCGGGCGCAGGCGTAGCTCCGCGGCGTGCAGAGCACCCGGCAGGGCCTTGCTCGAGCCCTTCCCAGAGGCAGCTGCCCGTGGGAGCCCTTTTCAGAGCTGATCATCCAGAATACGGCCTCTGTGGGACCACGTGGTAAGAGATACCGTAGTCACTGTATTTAGGCGACTATGCAGAGGTATTTTTGATCAATTTTTGTGAACGTTTTCTGTGAATGCTCCTTCTGCTTATATATTGTGAAAAGATTAATGATGCATTTTACTTAGGTCTCTGTTCTGATGTCTGCCTCCATCTCTGCTCTCAACAGTTATGAAGGCATGGGTGGTTTATTTCGCCCTCAGTGAAATGCTTACTGTCAACAGCAATTTTAGAGAAACAAGCTATTATACAAAGGTCAGGGAATTTTGTAAAGATCATAATTGCCTAAAGGCTTCATTAACCTTTACAAAATAGTGGTTGCTGGATTACACAACATACAATTAAATGACCATTAACATCCAGAGCAATTAATGAAAGTAACAACCTCAAGATACCGCAACTCACATAGATGCTACCCAGTATCAGTCTCCAAACACAAGTCTTGTTCCAGCAAATAGGCTTGGAATAAGATGTTCTACAAATGACAAAGGCTACTTCCTGTGAAGCGCCCAATCCAGGCAACGTCTTTACCTGTATTTATTAGTGCCTGTCACAACACTACAGTGAGAATGAGTGGAATATCCAGTCACAATAGCGTTGTCCTCTTTCTGCAGGTATTCCAGAAATGAAGTCTTACAAGTAATAGCCACTTAAAGTAATGACTCTATCCAATTTTTTTTTTTCTTTTTTTTTGAGAGAGATACCAGAAAATGGAAATACGTATTTTCCCCAGAATCTTTTCAGGCACTAAGCCGATGCTCCATATTTCAGTAGAGGCACACAGAAGTGAGGGTAAAACCTCTTTAATGTACCTCCAGTCTGTTCAGCCTCAAAGAAATGAAGCTTACCTCATACTATTAACCAAAATGGAAAAGATTATACGGTTTCAACATTGTTATTTCTGATGATGTTGAGTGTTTCTTCATAACAAACCATCCAGCACTTCTCCTAATAAAACTTAATAACGAAACTTCACTAGATTTGTGACACTGTTACAAACTAAAAAAGGGAAAAATATTGGTGTATATATATTTACATAGAGCAAAACACAACCAGATAATGTTAAAGATAACAGAACATGTATTCGAGTTTAAAAAAGCAGAATTACGGTTCTCTGTAATCTTAATGTAGTCCCTTTGTACATAAATAAGGAAGGGTGCTGTCCGAGTGACTCTAGGCTTAATGTATTGCACACTATTCAAATTCTCTCTGAAGGTGCAGCTATTAATTTTCTCATGCTTTCACTATTCTGTGGCACTCATCGCTACAGTATCAAAGTAATTCTCAAACATGAATTAACTAACCTCTGCAATACCATTTTATTGGTGTAAAATTACACTCAGATGAAGAACAGAGATAGTAAGAATAATGTGTTATCTACTAATTCTGGATGTACCTTATGTCATGCTTTTTTGAACACCTTAAGAGTTTTATATACGAATATTTGAAGGTGTACATGCTGTTGCTTGTGACCTCATATGAAGTTATAAGTACCGAGCGCGGAAAGGTCAACTTCAGCTGGTGAAGTGTCTCAGGGCAACTGAAGAATAGTGCCTATAAAGAGCAGAGGGCGTAAACTTGTTTTCATGCTGAGAGTGTTTCTGTAAGAAAGATGAACCTGATCTAGCCTCCATCTTTGCTCATTTGTATTCTGTCTGTGTCAAGGTCGATTATGCTGATTTGAATAGGAGGTGTATAATCTGCATTGTACTGAAAAAACAGCCAAACAAATCTTTGGGCTCTCATGGGAAATAATAATTTTTAATTTTTCCTCATTTTGTTTGGTGGTTTGGGTTTTTTTGTTTCAATCCTTCCTTTACTGAGTGAAGGTGATTGATAGTACAAGAGGTGATGGAGAGGGCACTGCAGAATGTCAGCTGAAAGACCTAGAGGCTGAGGTTATGAAACCAAAGACACTAGAGCAGACACAAGAAGGTTGAGGGTGAGGCAGAGAGCTAGAGAAGTGCTGTCCTGTGAACTTGATGAACACCAGTAATTGGTTACCATTGTCAACTGCGTTATTACAATGTTTAAGGCAATGCAGCATCTGTGCTGTGTACATGGTGCAGTCTTCAAAAGGAAGTATATCAAATCCTAAAAGGATACCATAGGATACTGCATATGAAGCACAAAGACTGTCCTTGCTCTGCAATACACTTCTGAAGTACAACAAAAGACTGGTGCAGTGGGTTGGTTTTTTTCCTAGGGCTTCAAATTACAAGATAAACCTAATACAGGCAGTCTTGCTAAATACTTTCTTACCATGACAGTAGAGCCAAAACCTATATATGAATAGTTAAGCACTGTCAAATATTTTTCTACCCTTTCAGTAAATAGGCATGTCTGCTATCAGATACTCAACCATTTCATATGGAAAAATGCAGATCATATATCACATGGCCTTTCATTTTTTGTTTTCAGAATATAATCCTAATTTGTGATAACAGTTTTATCATCACATACATAGATGATTTCCTGAAATGAAATCTTTGAGTATCTCTTTTATAATGTCAGGTGGGTGTATACTTGTGAACGTGGGTTTTGGGGAAGAGCTCCTCTCTTTTCACCTTCTTTGGGTTGGCCCCTCTGTTTTTTGTAAAATTTTTACTTGGAATTCCTATATTTTTCATGCGGCTGTTTATCTAACAAAATGCCACTTACCTAGAAAAAGGTCTAAAGTATTTCATGAATATTTTTAACAGGTCTTAAATTTAGCTGGAATATATTCATCCATATAATAGCATTAGCAAAACAGCTTTTTTTTTTTTTTTTTTTTTTGGTTGTTTGCAAGTTTGGTTAAAACATTTAGAGGGGAATTACTACCTGCTCATCTCTAAAAGCAAGCAAGAAAGGTGAACTGGTTGCATAGCAACAGCACCTACAAATAACCAGGCATTTTCAGATATTATACAACATTACAAAGAAGAGAGAAATGCAATTTGAGCCATGCTGAATATTTTACAGAAAACTTATTCTTGAGCCTACCAATAGAACAGCCACTTTCCCTAAGCATCTTCACAGCAAAGAAAGGAACCTAAAATTGGACCTCTTGATAGCTTTGAGATCCAAAATGAGGACTATACTAAGCTTGTAGTGCTGCTTTTTTATTACCACAACTTGTTCTACAATGGTCCAACTGCAAAACCTCCCCTCAGATGAGGTACTCTAGCTTTCTACTAAAATCCCTGGAATGGAATCATTTCCAGAGAAAGCACGCTTCATTAACTAACTTTAACGGCAATCTGTGTCTGTTTTCTATAGCTAACTTAGAGCACCTAAGATTCAGACAGATCAGTAGTATCCTAAATCCATTGGATAAAGTTAGAATTAATCTTGGATCAACCCAAAATGCCATTTAGCGCTTTGAGTGCAGACCATCCGAAAATCTCCAGAAAGATACACTGGTGCTAAATCAAAGTATCAGCAGACTCTTTACCAAGTTAAATACTGTGGTTTCTACACGGTATTTTTTTGTACTGTCCCATATATCTTCTTCTCCCTTCTGCTTGCTGTGGTGATTACTGTAGGAAAGTGGCATTTCAAACTTTTAGGGTGGCTGTTATGTTTCCATTATTAGTTGTCTTTTCAGAAGCAGCTATTTCTTTGTCTCTGCAGGTCTACAGTTCGGGGATGTCAGGAGTCAAATAACATAGTTAGTTAGTTAGGATGTGTTTCTGATTTTTCATTGCCTTTCAGGAGCAGCTGGGCTCTAGGCCCACATTTTGAAACTGCACTCAGAAGTATAGAAAATACTCAGAATATACAGAATTAACCTTATTTCTCCTTCTTGTCTGCCCAGTCATTAAATCCTCCATCAAAACTCCTGGGCTGTTACAATAGCTGCCATACTCATTTCAGACGATGGGTGAATACAAGATAGTAATATTGACGGATTACTTCTATATGTTAGGATTCAAATTTCTAATCTGCAAGCTATTTGTGTTTTCTTCCCTTTTTTCATTAAAGAAAATGAAGATACCCAGAAATAATCAATGTTTTATTCTGGTTTCTTTAATAAAAAGAGTTACACTGTAAGTCAGACTTAAGCACTGAAGAATAAGTGTTTGTTATTACTTGTATTTATTTTATGTTGCTGCCCTTCTGCACAGAGGGGAAGACAGCAAGGTAAAAAAGTGAGCGAGAAAAAGATACTACTTTAGTACAAAAGACACAGGATAAGTCTGGCTGGCTTAATGTTCCCTTCTGAGCTGTCCGTGAGGTTCATGTTAGGTGAGGTTCAGTGTTAGCATCCTATGGTAACAAGTGTTTTCACAGAAGTGGGCTTTTGTCTTGAAGTAGTTAACTGGTAAAGAAGCTACTTAGTGTTATCAGGGGTATTGTAGTTATATTGCAGTGATGAGTTGGATTTCATTATGCTTCATAATAGAACTTATCCCAATTTTCCTCTACCAATGTAATGAGTCAACAAACAAATGCCCCAAACCATGCTGCTGGGAGGTAACCTCTCAGATAAGGTGACCACAGTTCAGACTCTGAATTTTAGCTCATGTTTAGCAGTAGCTTATAAAACAAGTAGCTCTGATACAAGCTAAAGGCCATGACTATGTGACAGAGAAAAAGTATCTTCCACGGTGCCTCTCAGGATGGGGTGCCTCTGGCTTGCGCCGGCTGGCTGCTTTGGGGAGGGCCTGGAGCAAACCCACGTGTCCCTGCGGCTGCTGACAAACCGGGAGGGGACTGGCTCTGAGGGGTGTCCCCCACATGCATCTCTGCAAGCCTGAGCACAGCACAGACTTCTGAGCTGCCTGGCTATGAAGTCCACCCATGGGCTACTCTTGGTGTGCGTCCCAGACAAGAGTCAAAGCGTTCATTAACAGAGTAAGGAGCTGCTAATCGAAGAACAGTGACTTGAATACGTTCTTAATCTCCATTGGCCTTGATCTGTTGGAAACAGAGGTAAAAAGAAAGTACAGAGTAACTGTATGAGTTCACACATAAAAACTTGATAGGTTTGTGGGGTTTTTTAATGGGAACTCTTGAAAGCTTTCACTTTTTCTTTCTAAACCTCTATGTGCTCCCACCAACAAATTACAGGAAAATCTGTCACATTAAAACACTTTATTGGAAGTCCATTTTTTCCAAATCAAAGAAAAAAACAAAGTCTTAGCAATTCTTACAGTATCTCAGAAATATTTGTAGCCTATTGAAAAAAATACTGTTATCATTATTGATATTTGCACTCTAGGAGCAGTGACAGAGGATTTATTATGCCCCCACTTTCTTGAGCTATGAATAAGCCAAGTAATTTAGTTGAACTTTCATTGACATCTTGCCAATGTATGTGCTCATTAATGTGATTTGTCTGTTGGGCTCATACTTGACTGGTTAATTTAATACCTAAATGGTAATAAAAATTACCTATACAGTAATCCTTAGAGTTAAATTGCTATGGGAGGGAACAGCTCTCCTATACTGATGGTTGTGCCTCAAAATTATATAATCCCTAATTAACAGGGACATAAGAAGTTTCTTTAAGCAAAGGATGTCATTCAGTAGATACGATACTGTATTTCCAGAAAAGGCAGACACAGAAGTAGTTAAATCCATGGAGGACTAATGAAGACAGTAGATGTGATTTACACGGCAAGTACTACATATTTATGCACATATCCCAGTGTGAGGCTAGAATAGACAGACTGACCAAATGTTAAACACGGAAGCTATTCACCTGCTCAAGTATGTGAATGATCCTCAGTTACCCCCAGCTGCACAACAAATACCTGATGTAAGATTGGGGTAAATGGTTCTGACAACAATTGCATAAATTCGTGTCTTTATCTTACATGACTTCAGTATGGAAATGTTGAAGCTGTAGGGTATTAGAGGGGGAAAATTTTGTGGAAATTTTTACTTTAGGACAAAATTTTTCTATGTTGGGTGTTTCAAAAACCAATCTCCCTTTCCCTTTTCCTCTCCTTCCTCTACTCATTCCTGCACAAGGCTGTGTACAACATTACTTGTTTTCCCTTTCAAATCCAAGGTTCTTTGCTTTGTCCTTAAGAACTACATTCCCACCTAGCAGTTTCCATACAGCCTAATTTAATTAAAGTTACACAAAATCCTTATTGCTTCTTTCAGAGAGAATCCTAGCAGTAATGATCACATCACATACTTGACAGTAGAAATAAACAAACTGAACTGCTCTATTCCACAACTTCTGGCACCACTATGATGACCATATTTGTAAATCAGAGTACAACTCCTGGCACTTCAGTGTTACATTGCATAAATGTAATCTACGCTTTTTTTTGTCTTTTTTTTTCCCAGTAAGAGCAAGTTCACTTTCAGCTATGCTTTTTATTGAATAACATCAGCAGTTTCAGAATATTCCATTTTTCCCCTTCCCACAGGGTTCCCTGTTACATGTGTGTGATCTGGTAAGTTTTTGGGTTTCTTTTTTTGGATGAATACCCTTCAGTCAGGCTACAAAAAAAACATGAAAGGAAGTAACATCTGTCAGTGTTGATCCTCAGCTGGCCAAATCAAGTGCTGTTTAGTGATACAATACAGTCTTTCTGTGTTGTTGCTAATCCCCGACTGGCACATGCAGACCTGTAGAGGTACTTGATCCCTTCAGACTACAGAAGACTGTTAATTATTCCTATGATGCTATTATCTCCTTAGTGCTCCTTCTAAAATGTTTTCATGACATACACATCTTAATTAATGTACATGTCTTTCTAAGTGAGGGAAGAGAAAGAAACAGAAATTCAACAGAAGGCTGTGCTGAATTTATCTTCCTGGTATTCTCTTTCTGAAGGATATGATATTTCACAGTATCTTTTTTTTTTTTTTTACCAGAGGAATAATTAATCTGCATAGCAAAAAATGGAATAACAAACCAAAAGAAGAAAAATAAGCAGCAGAGAATTGAAAGGTCAAGCTAATACACCATGCTCCCGTGACTGAAAAAAACAGACATTACACTACCCATGCATCATCTGTATGTGAAAGTTTGTAAAGGGACAAGAAAATGTTACCTTACGTCTCTCATCATGATAACAGAAACAATAATGAAAATGGAAGGTGTTACAAACTGTCCAATCTCATTTATAGCCTACGTGCCTTAATTCAAATCATCACCGTTTCAGTTATACACCTCCACCTTAACCTCTGCTCAGACGGACAGAAAAGGATACTGGCAACAGACTATTGTTCTACAAGACAACAGAGGATGGCTTCTAGGCATCTGCACGGATTTTGGCCTGCCGTCTACAGCAGCACAGATTTCAGATACTGGCTCAGGGAGTCCCTTAGTTTTGACCGGGCTTCCCGCACACTCAAAACCTTACGCCTTATTTATCATCAACAGCGAGGCGTGCTCTGCCACCGGCACAGAGGGGAGAGAAACAGTCTGGTTTCTGAGCACGCAGCCAGACAGCGCGGGCGGGCTGAGCGCAGGCTGCTGGGCGCTGCCAGGGTGGGTCGGTCGGTGCTGGCAGGCTGCGAGGGGCCGCCGGGCCCAGCCCCCCCGCGCCTGCAGGCACCCGCCCGGCGGGACACGCGCGCTCGCTTTGGCACAACTGTCAGGCCCTGCTGACCTGAAATAAACCCCTGTCAGCCCTCCCCGAAAGAAACACACAGGGAAAAGGAGCGTCAAGTGCACTACAGTGAAATGCAACCCCCCATAAGCATTACTGCACTATCCTCTTGTTACTGAAAGTGGAAAAAATGGACTTACTCTTACTCCAGACCTTCAGAAAGAAATGCAGTATACAGAACGTCTTTAAACCACCTCTAGGATAAAATTGACGAGCCCTGCAACAGTCAGTTTATTAACAAACAGTTCAACAGTTTATTCACTGTTTGCTCATAGTGTTTGCTATGGGGTTTTCTTTTTTTTTTTTTTTAAAGCATCAGTGAACCTCAATTAGCATGAGCTGTTAACATGAACAGTGTTTCACCAGTTGCTTTATCGTTTCTGTCATGTGAAGTAAGGAAGCATCAGGAAGTCTGAAAGGACACACTTGTGCCAGACAATTTTAAGATTTCTTTTGATATCATTAACCACAATTTTAAGATTTCTTTTGATATCATTAACCTAATGCCTATCTGGACACCGCACACTATATAGAACAATTAATATTGTGGTACAGATAGGAATTGATAGTTTTGCACTGTTTGTACTCACAATCGTACAGGGTTTGTTCATCATCAACAGAGCTGTACACTTTGCTTGGTTTTGACAATTCCTTCTTCATTTTGTGTAACTGTTTTATCATATGTGTCCTGTTACCTGTGAAAAAGACAGACAGGTTTTGGGAGACAAGCAAGTTGGATACACACTGGACAATGTTCACATATACTTTTCCTAGATCAGTTTTTACCAGGTGCATAGATGTCCATTCACTGGAGCTCCTAAATACGAAAGTCCAAACTGGGTAACACGTTCAAAATTCTTATTCATTACAGCAAGTGATCAAATAATAGCAAGGAAAAAAAAAAGAGCACTAAAATGTACTGAGTAATTTTTTTTACTTTTAGAACACTAGTTTGAGATGCAGTACTGAATAGATATCAAAGGAGACTGAACATTACTTTGCTCTGAGCTAAATGCTAGACGAAGCCATGCAGACTAACATCATTAATGAGCTTAACATCCAAGCATCACTCTGCACCACATGACATGGAAGAGGCTATCATGAGAACATTATTTCCTTCCTATTTCTTCATTTCCCTAATGACAGTCTACTAACAACAAACAATGTGCACATGTGCATGAGTGAGACTTGCGTGAGGAAATAGCGACCTTGGAGGGCAGGTTCTTCAAAGAGTCAAAAGGAGATTACTGAAAGCAGAAAGCAGATCAGGGAAACGAGGGTCAAATTCTGAACTGGGTTAGCCAATAGGTCCATGACTTTAGAATAACTGTGTTGGAAAATACTAGCAAACTTACAGAAAGCATTAAGAATGTGGAGAAGTACAAGACCCAGCACATTCAATTGACCTAAATTTTCAAGAGCTCTTTTGATCTCTGTGAAGTTCCTTTGTTTTATAATGGGAGACTAGCTGCCATTACATCAAGATAGCCAAAGTTCTTGTAATCATTTTCAGCATTGCATCATCCAGTGTGCAGAACAGATTTCTTGGATCACTGGGATGCTGCTCTCCAAAGTAGTCCCATCGAATCCAACAGAGCTACAACAATAGGACAGCAAAGGACACTCAGAGTACAGCCCTTAGAGTTCATCAGACTTACCATTACTTGTAATGCTTCCGTCACTACATGACCTGGGATGACTGACTGACCCGTGCTATGACGCACCACTGTATGAAGGGGGGCTGTGGTCTTTGGCTACAGCCGCTTTTTCTCTCTGTTATCAGAACCAATGGCATTGACATTCAGATCAAAAGGTAACGTCAGCAGACCATGTCCAGTCTGGATCCAATAAATGTTTCAGGTGCCTCAGTGTTTACAAATACCTCTATTTGCATAAGAAGTAGTATATTAAGGCATGAACAAGGGTACTTCAGTTCATCATTCACTAGCCTCTTGTTAAAAAAGCTGAAGATATTCAGTCAGGGAAGGGAAAAATCACTTTGTGTCTTGAATCAGAGCTAAAAAATTCTGAGAGAAGTCCACTTACAGATAAATCCGTATACTGCAATTTCTGCAGGCAAATGATCTGATGCACAGTTATGAGTAACTAAGACATTCAGAGATTAGAGCAGCCTGCAGACAAGAGGAAAGAAGCTACACTTCAAAACTACAGGGCCCATTATGTAGCTGACAAAGCTCTGTTATTTAACAACAACAGTTGTTTTCAGGAGTTTTTAAATGGTCAGCGCTACATGAGTTTTCTTGCATTACTGTGGTAAAATCTGTAGAATTCAAGGTAGTGCTAAGAATTTTCTTCTTTCTGTTCTGCTTTGCTAGAGCAGCAGTATAGACACCTCGACGCTCACAGACACACAGCAGTTTGAATCTGGCTGTGATTTATTGGTACATCTATTAACAATGAGGGGGTACCAGAGGATATGAGTTTGTAAAGATCCTACTGGGATGAATGTGAGAAGTTTCAGTTTGATGAATTTGCATATTTAAAATGGCAGAGGAAGATCTGGTAAGCAGGACTGAAGGTAATTCTTCTAGGTCACAAACTACATTCTGAGGCAGGGGGGAACAAGCATTCTTTATACGTGTAAACTAACAATAACTTTTTTGGACATCCTTTGCAAAGGGAATACATTGATAGAGTACTTAACACAACTGTTGTCCCAGAAGATGTAGCACCTACAGACATTAGTAACAACATTGTTGTTCTCTAAAACATGTGAAAACCCAGCATTTTGAAACCTTGCTCATCCTCTCTTGGGGGAGGCTTCTTTTGGGTTCTTTCCATGTAGGTGAAAAAAATGTGCCAGCAACTGGGTACATGCTTTTCTTACAACCTGCCTAACCATTTAACAACAACAATAGTAAAATTCCAGGGTTACACTTGCGCATTTGCACTTTGAAGTGCTTCATCTGAAAGATGGAAAATTAGAAGACAACCAGGAAACAAAGTGATACTTTGAACAGTACAATTTTGAGTCTCCATAATATATCAGTAATAAAAGGTCTGAGGGATTGGGGTTGTCAGTTTTAGTATTCTTCACAACATACTCTAAAGTAACTTTTCCTCTTACTTACCCGTCCTATTGCTGTCTTGCCCATATATTCCACCACTGAGGTCAGCAATGTTGTGGATGAGTGGAATGCACCTCCCTCAAAAGAAAGCAGCACCAATATATTTTATTGAGGTAAACTATTATTTTTGACAGAGTTCAGCAAGTTCAAACGAGTTGTAAAATTTTAACAGTGATTTGACAAAGTTCAATAATTTGACGGCAGGGTTCACCTTATTAATTACTGCATGGAAGAAACGGACGAGGGAAAACTGAGCTAGAATGATTCACACAGAGACCAGAGACACAAAGAATAAGGAGGACCCTCCCACTGAGTCACGAGGTTAAAACTCCTTTTTGGAGCCTAGGTGGGGCTGGGTCCAATCTTAGTCTGAGACTTGGTCAACGGTTTATGTCTAATGAAATTACGCATACAATGTTTATAATACTATTCAGTAGCTACCCAGATTAGTGATGTTTCATAGTATTAATTCAGCATGCTATCAGTCACTTACCGAGGATCTGTCACAGGCAAGGGCGCTCTCTGCCACGGGCAAGGAAGGATCGCTTAGTCTCTGGTAAGGAATCTCTAAACTTGAGAGGTGTCCCTGCTCAAGGGGAGAGTCACCCAGCATGCAGTCCAGCTGCAGTTCAGAGAGAGCTCAAATTGGACCCATCCCGATGGTGATATTTACAGAGTGAAGCAGTTGGCTGCTAGTCAATAGCATAGACAAGATAGATGTCTTTGGTTTAGCTCTGGTAGCGTGTTCTGCACTTCTATTATCTTGCATTTTGGGGTTTTGAAACCACCCTTCAAAATATTTTTCAGGTCACCTTCACTCCCTTGTATGTGAGCCAGGGGCTTTCCAGCTCACAAGTTCACTGCAAGGATGTGAGGCTTGTTGCTCCTTAATCAGCCTGAACCAACGTACAGCTAAGAAACAAGTGAATCCATCACAAGCATTCACACTTGTGATGTGTAGGCCATTTCAAACAACAAATTTGTGAACTCACCACAATTGCAAAAGTTGTAGAAAGAAAGGGAACATGTACCCCCAGGAAAGGCAGGACAGTAAGAAATCCTGACGAGCTGCGGACCCTTAGTCTTCTTCCACAAATGGAAATCACAGGCTGCGTACCCACCCCTGAGTTGTACAGAAACATCAATGTAGACAGTCTCAGAAGGTTTCTACCGTTGTCCACAGTGCTTGAAGAAAATCTAGCAGTGATTCTGTATTGAAAAAACACTGCTTTTCATTATAAAGCAGGCAGCGTTGTGTAAGTGAAGCAAGATCTACACTGGCTGCAATTACTGCAGCTCAGCCAATAGCTGGTGCCCATCATTAGGAGAGGAGAGTTGGGACATGCTGCCGACATATTTATTTTTGGGGTATGGACAAATGGAAATGTTCACCAGAGGCTAGACACAGAGGCTGTTAGCCCCTGCCATTCGTGTGTGATAACTGATAATACTGCTATGAACAACAGTTGCTTAAGCCTAAGTACCTAAGAGCTTAAGCCAGGGTATTCTAGCTTGCCCATGGACTCTACCAACTGCTACCACAGACAGAAGGTCCTGTCTGCGCACGGTGCACAATCCAACAGTGTTGAAAAGAAAACCTTGTACAAATTAAGAATCTCAGAGTGGGATTGATCAATAATTTGTATGCTTGTCAGCATGGATGCAATCATTCTGTGCAACCAGCAATGTTATTATTTACGTTCATATTTGCTCAATAACTTCAAATGTCTTCATATCAAGTTGGAAAGGAATTTCTGACATATTGGTCACTCAAATACTATAGAATTTTAAATTGCATGCATACGTGCTCTCTCTAATGGAATACACTTACCATGGTCCAACACACCAGGAATATCATGAAAGCAAAACGTTTCCAACTCTTTATGAACATCAGGATACGTGAGCTGCGATCTAAAGGGGTTATTAGAGACAGAAGACCAGGATCTCTCATTTACAGAAGCACCACAGAATCCACCTAATTTTCCAAGTTATGAAGAGACATGACACCCTCTTACGCAACAGCATCACTGGACATCAGTGTTGGGGAAAGAGATTACATCCATAGAGTCGTTAGTTTAACTATGACACTGCTTTTCCTTTATGCAAGAGCAAGTAGACATGGAGCGTTGATTACAATGTGACTTTCAACAATATCCCTTGCTTACATCAGACTAACTTCTTTCTACCAACAATTTCCTTCAGACAAATTACACTGAGTTTTGGAATTAACTTAGAAAAAACATCTTCAGGCTACATAATATGTCTTCCACATTTTTTAGAAATTAGTCAAAAGTGGAAATTCAGCACAACCCTTGTTTCAGAGAGCCTGTTCACAAGAAAAAGGTAAGTTGGCATAAGGGCCATGAAACCCTTTTGTGATGCCAGTGTTTTCCTCTCCGAGTCCCCTGGGTGAGGAGGTCAGGAGAGAGCAGGCACATGGAGAATTTTACTGTTCTCCTCCAGTGGCACAACTTGAGCATAAGGACAAGCTTCTTGCCTGGCAATCTATGAATTAAATGGTTCATCTGCAGGGGCTCATGTTTTAGAAGTAAATCCTGCCAATATGCAGATTCATCTAATTCCAGGGAAATTACAGACTGTTTAATTTGGTCTTTGTCCAAACTCAGGACGAGCAGCTCGCATGTAAGTAGGAGAAAGGGAAGCCAGTGCAATCAGACACCTTCCTTCTATTGGTTACTGTGTGAAATAGCTTAAGCCAGCAAAACTGTTTTCCTACAGTCACACACACCTCAGATCACTAAGACAGCTTTCTTTGACTACAATACAAAAGGACATACTGCACTTATTTCAAGTCCCTTTTTTCCCCCGAATACACACTAAAAGAGAAAGCTCGGCTCAAGGAGTTGATGCTCCACCCTAATTATCCTTAGGTTATGTCTTGTTTGCCTATGAAGAGAGAAGCACTACAGCAGTGACATGCAACTCCCTCTGTGACGATGTCTAGAGAGGAGCTTGGGGGCACAGCTGGAGTGGACCCACGACACCACAAAAGTCTCTCGCAGGCAAGAAAGCTATTGTGAAAAAGATTAGGAGACAATCTGCTCACAGTAGCTTTCAACATTCTTGTTCAGTTGCATTACCATCTAAATCCACCCTAACACACTTGTAAAACTTTCCTGCACCACTGTCCTTTAACAGTGTGCACCAGGATCTTTCAGAGGAGTCAACGCGTATTCTCCTGCAAGCAGGTAATCTTGCAACACAAGTTGCTATAAGCGTAGCATCGACTTACACTTTGCTTCAGGACCACCTATTGACTGGCTTAGAAAAAGTATCCCTATTTAATAGTAGAACTTGGATACTTTAAAAACATCTAATACAAGTGTATGAGCTTTCCCCAAAGAAAAAAAGGCTCATTTATCTTTGTTTCTTGGAGGTATTCCTACCGTTCAAAACCACTCTGCCTAGGAGCAATAAATTGTATGTACCAGCAACTCATTTTTACAAAAGTTAGCAAGTTATGGCCCAGCAAGGCATTCCTCTCTCTCATCTGCCAATAAACATATCCATTTCATATAAAATGTAAGATATTTTGAAAACCTGATCGCAGCTTCAAATCCAAGACTATCAAAGCATCAAACGGGGACCAAGATGCTTTTCCCAGTTCATAACATAAACTTATTTACACATTTTAAACTCAGAGATTTAGTGATCTCATCTGACTTTCTTACGTGAGACAAGATGTAGAGTTAGACTAAGTAGTGCATCAAGTGCATAACATCTGACAGAGCTACAGCAAGATACTCTAAACTGATTTAAGTATTTAAAGTGACATAAAAGGTACAATTTTCCTCCATATTTTCAAAACTGTAAAAGCAGAGTCAGAGAGATACCTTTTAACCAGCCCAATTTAATCACTCTTCAGATGCCAGTCCTTCTGCCCTGTCCTCACTATAGTGCTACAATCATGGACAACTATCCCAATTACGTGCAAATTCTGTACTCAAATCGAGTGACATTTACGGTTTCTGGAACATAGTTGTATCTTGGATTAGACATTACATATGATTTGTAATTATGTTCTGTAATTATTTCACATATTCATTGCTTAGACCAAACACCAAGTGGGTGACAAACATAAGGAAATATCTGATTTTGACTCATCATATCTCCTCATATTGCTGTGTACATACCTGGTGTGTAATCTGGAGTGTACCTGAAGACAAGCATGCCTTTAAATATCTGGTTTCAGGTCCAGAGGATGCTACAGCATCTGGGTAATGGGAACTTTCTACAACCTGACTTGTGAAACAATCATGTCTAATAGGAGAGCAGTATAGAAATAATGGCTTTAATTTCTAACAAAGGCAGAAGTTATTTTGATAAGGTACCATTTGATTTATCAGAGGAAACTGGTGTGGGGGCACTTCATAAAACTTGTAATATGAACACACGTAAAAACGATGGAAGAAAAAAAATCCAATAAAATGGTAGTCTACTGCAAGTAAGCAAGAGCAATGGTATTTGTAAGAAGTGGAATACAAATCCCAGTTAGTATTTTCACCCAGTGCATTTTTTTCAGGTTCAACATTTAAAGTAAACATGTCTCTGGGTGTGAATAGTGATACAGGTATCATTGTAGAATAAGAAGGAGGTAAGTCTGTGCACAGTTCATCATCAAATTGTGTTCTGCATGGTCACTGATTGGTTATTCAAACATGTTTACAGAAAATAAGTATAAAGTTCAGCTGTAGTGGATAATCAGTCTTTACGCACCATTTAAGCACATCATTTTACTTCAGAATGATACTGATTAAAACAATTCATGGGCAATCGTAGTCTTGTTCTGACTGAAGGGCAGGAGAGATGTGACCCTATCATAAAACAAAGCACGCACTACAGCAAGCATGAGAAAAAACCTATGGGGGTGCCTATTTCCATGCCTGATTAAATGCATCTTATTGGTATAATGCCTTCAAATTTAAAAAGCTTAATTTTTAAATCACTAGATAATTGTGTAATTGTGGTATTTCTATTCCCTGTGATGAATCAGAGAGCATAATTTCTAACAGTTCTGTGAAAATAAAATTTCCTGAAAGCATCCACGACAACTCTGTTCTTTGATGTAACTGTGCTCAGAGTCTGGCCCTAAAGCAGGTCAACAACATTTGAATTGAAGATTCAGTGACAAATAGAACTTCACATAATATGTCCAGTAGACTTTTCATTCTAAGTAGTACATAAATCACCTTCCTTCTCAGAAGCACAAGATCCCCAAGGTGTTTTCACAGGCCAGTCAGGTGCTTCTGATTTCTCTTTATAGCAATCTCCTTTGAAGGTGGTTCAGGAGCACGAGCTACACCACTGCTGCATTTTGTCTGGCAAGCAGTGCTGTCGCTTTCAAAGGGAAATATAACCGTGATGAACAGATTGGTTGGACTGTCATGAAAACAATATACCCAAAGCATTTCGAGTAAGCGGGTGATTCTCAGTGCTCTTTTAAATCTTCCTATTTCAGTAAAACACAAGCTACCTGATAAATACACGTATGACAGAAGTAATTACAGTCACATTGCTGAAAATGCCTGTCAAAAATAACACCACCACCAAAAGATGCTGAGGAAAAAGATGCTACTGAATAAATACATCAGTAAATTCGGGAGAAACAGCTGGATATGTAGAAACAGGGTGTTTGCACATCGCTTCATATGGAGTCTCCAGAGATGAACAAAACGCAAGTAATTACAGGCAACTGAAAGTAATCTTTCATTCTTTCATTTCACCTGTATGGAACTTGGCACACCATTTTCAAATTTCCAATAGACTCTCAGCCCCCAGGCTATTAGTTCTGCTAAAGGCAAAAAAAAGGGTATAAGAAAAATGCAAATTCAGGCCAGTAAAAAGATTCGTCATCACACACAGCAGCTACAGGATTTTTGGTACTAAGGTATGCAAACTTCGTAGCTCTTCATTTAGTCCAAGTAAAACTGTCTCAGCAATACGGCTACAGAAGCAGTAAGTCCCGTGCTGTTCACCACCGTCACTCCCCGACACCAAGCACCAGCAGTCAGCCTGGGAGTCAGACCATCAGTGTGGGGCCGCAGGAACACCCACATCCAGTACTGACGAACAACCTTGGTAGAACAACACTCAGAAAGGGTAATTGCCACTTGGACATAAAACGTCGGTGCTGTGCGGGGTCTCTCGGACTGGCACGCCACGCTTTGGCAAGGCCTGTGCGTCTGCTGTCCTGAGCTGTAACGCCACCCCTGCCTCTCGCGTCTCATCTCCACCTCAGCCCACCGCATGGGAGGTTTAGACCACCTGGTTGGTACTCTTTTCCCGTGAGCAGGTTTTTCAGGGTTCTTCTTCTGACTGTAAAGTATGTCTAATCCCCCCCCCCCTTTTTTTTTTTTTTTTTCCCCAAAATCTGCACTGGCCTCCCTTCCCTTTACTCTTCTCAATGGAGGAATCTAGACCATCCCCTGGAGTTGCTGCCAATGACCTTTCTCCTGATGTCCGTGTCCCAGAGTCCCTGGGATGCCACACACAGATGTACAGGTTTATGCTTTGTGCCCAAAGAAGCTACAAAGAAAAACAGAGGGTACCCACAACAACGTGTGATTTTCCAAGTATCTGCGGTAAACACTCCACCTTTAAAAGCACTATCTAAACCAGGCTTGAGATGCAACACAGCAAAGCAACACAAATGAAGCCATAGCATACAGCAAAAAACCCCATGCATTACAGAGCTAAAGATGTTACCTACACAGATCTGTGTAGGGATTTTATTTTTTTAATTTAAAAAGAAATTTTCTCTTTGGGTAGTCAAAAACTTTCTACTGATACAAAGTTTAGATCTATTCATGGCCAATCTATATCCATTTAATTCTGTACCAGTATGTTAAACCAAATAATTATTGACTAATCTTGGTATTTTCTCCACTGATGTAAGCGTAAGATATTGTTGTAGTTTCTCACCTTTCATTTTGTTAATATAAACTAGTCTAGAAAAGTTATTTGAACATATTTTCAACAGATACACTGTCCTTTCTGTACACAGAAGAGTAGCTCTTTTGTTCATCCAGTCCAATAAAGTGATATATATTTTTACGGTGACTGCTTCCACTAATCTAAATGAAAGCATACCAATGGCTTTTACAGTATTTCTTTGATTATGCCAGAAAACACCATGCCTGGTACGTGAAAATTGCACTAGTTTTTTCTTGGCAGTGGCACATCCAGGGGGGTCACAGCCATCGTAAACTACAACTACACCCAGGCTTATTTTTGCTCTTCCATAACTTCCAAATTGTGAACTACAGAAGTTCTTCTTAGCAGTCCCTCAGGACATGAATTTATGTGATACATCTTGCGATAGTAAGATCCAAAATACATTACCTTGCGTAATTAAATTAATCTTATTTTCGTTATACCAATCGAAAGGCATTTAGTTCCCTGTTTATAAAGATACAGTGCTGACTTCTGTTTTATATCATCAGTTGAAAATTTCAAACACACAGAGGATTTGCCCAAAACATTAATGACTATTTTAATCAGTATTACACTCCAAATCTCCTTTTAATATCCCCTGCCATACTTCTGCCTCCGAGTTTTATACAAGATTTGTAAGGGGACAAAGTCAAAGAGTAGATGGACTTCAAATTTACATTGCGGAGATCTACCTTAAAAGGAAATCTTTGTAATTTCATTGTACACACGTTGAGAGGAGCTATTAAAATGTATGGTACTATAAGCCACTGCGTTATCTTCATACCATGTTGCGTTTATACAATAGCAAACATGCTCCATGTCTGTTCAGATATTTAAACTGTAAGTTCTTTCAGTCAAGTGTTACCCTTTTACTGCATGCTTTCACAGTTTTTAGCCCCAGGAAGACAAGGACCTTAATTGGATACAAACTATCCATTAAGAATTTAGGGAGTCTGTCTTTGGCATCAAACAAATACCCTCACCATTTACATATCTGAACATCATCACCATGTTTGAACAAATAAAATAAATGTCTCTCACCCACAAATAACTAACTACTACTTTTTGCATGAGAATTTTCATTAATGATCATCCTCTAAAATTACTCCGTAAATCTGCGTGAGTGATACCGTTAAACACAGTCCACTCACAGTGAATGATTATGTCTCCAGTACTAGGCAAATAGTTTAATGTTCTCACGTAACACTTTACCTTATTTATGAGTATTTACAAGTATTTTCTTTTGCCAAGTTTAAAGTATATATATCACATAAAAGTATTAGAAACAGATACTGCAGTATTTCATAACGTCAGAAAAGGCTAGAGTGAAACCCCTGCAACTTTCATGTCTATATACAGGCACTCCTGTAATATTGCCATCATCTACTACTTCAGACAACGAAAACAAATCCAAAAAGTTTACATTAAAATAAGTAGCAATTTATACGGGAAACAAACTGAATACATATGGCAATCCTGTGCACTATTTGAATTAATCCCTGTGCACTATTTGAATCAATTCATTCACATCATATTAAAAAAAAAAAAAAAAAAAAAAAAATCAAAATTCTCAAATTTAAGAGGGAAAAATCCTTAAATAATCCCTGAGTATATATGGTACTTCAATTAGTAACATGCTTATGCTTTCAATCAAGTGTTGACTTTTTTGTTTGTTTAAAGCATATACAGACTAAAACGCAAGAGGGAAATATCACAAGCTGAAATGCTAAGCTTGTGTGGTCTCCTGTATTCTAGGAAATCTTCTATATGCTAGAAAACCATTACCATGCAAATAAAAATGGACAGGCTTGCACGCTGCCATCATTTCTATTTCTCATAGTATCTCTTGGTGAGATCTTCCCAGTTACGCTCAAAATATTCATATGCGGCTGAGTATAAAATGTTTTAATTTTTTTTTTTCTATTACAGATGGTGCTAAAATGCTTGAAGGATTCTCTCGCAGACTGTCTATTCAAGTCCAGAGGCCAAACAACTTCAGACACTTGCACTTCCCAATGTGAAATTGTTGATACTACCAAAATTCTTACTGTCATCATATCCCAACAAGTTCATTATTATCTAGAGTATAGTAACCACTCTAGATATAACATGAAAGGACTAAAAGGGAAGTGCTTTATCTCTAGGTTTCCAGAACTTACATAATGTCAACTATGTAAAGTATATGAAACAGTGAAAAAGGTCACTTTTAAATGGAAAACAAAAGGGAAAGATAGATAAAGCAGATCATGAGCTTAATTCTAGGATGCTTTTGAAAGTCAAAAGGCAAGTAATGTAAATGTCTGCAAGTACAATGCAGATGGCATAACATACTTGTGGCGTTTATATTGTATTCTCGACTTTCATTTTGTGTTAGAAATTGTCACCTTACGAGGCACTCTACATCACCTCATCAGCTTCCTTTAATTTCATTTATTTCTTTATTAAGATTGCATAGACTTTCCACAATAGAAAAGTACAGAGAACTGGAGGGAAAAAAAGCCCCACACAAACGTTAAAGGATGGGATGAAATGTAGAACCACCACAGCGTTTTTTTCTGACAGACCTTAACATGATTTCTCACATCTGTAGGAACCACTAACATGAGTAAGTATTTTCAAGATTTGTTTTGCAGTTTTTACTGCTAGAGGTCGTTACCTGTGCTTTTCAGTTCTACTAAAGATACAGATAATGTACAGGGTATGCAGGAAAACTGCTCTTCGCTTCCTGTTGTTGGCTTCTCATCTGTTACAGGATGTTTGCAGATATGATCACGCAGTATTTTCTAGGGGGGAAAAAAAAAAAAAAAAAAAAAAAGAAGAGTTTGGTCAGGTTTCTATTAGGAAGGGTTCAGAACGTATCTAAGATCAGTCGAGAATAGCTCAGTGCACTGCTCAGTGCACCACTCAATCTTACAGAAGGATATATCTTGGAGATGCAGGTTCCTCTTATCCCTGTATCTACCAAGGTACTGCTGATTTTGAATTAATGTCAAAATGGAATTGCTGAGGAGTTTTTGCATTCTCTTCAAGCTTCTATTATCAACATCCTTAGCAAAGTGATGAGAGCTATAGGTGATCCTGTAAAGTGTTTTCAGAGTAAGACCATAGCAACACATCTTTCACACTTAATTATTGATGCATTTGAGAATGCAAAAGTATTACAGAGGTGGAAGACACCAATAAGGGGACAATCCATTTATTTGATCTGAGTATGCAATTTGACTCTGGAAATTTTATGAGTTCTAACTGTGTTTACAATTCAAGGCAATTATCTGACCCACACGCTTATGGTTTTCTTAAGATTACTATCAACAGCAAAAAAAAGCTGAAATATGAAAATTACCCAAAGACTGGAAGATTAACAACGCTGCATTTAGTAAACACGGTAAGAACCCCAGCCTAGCGGTGCCTGTTCGTTCTCAGCCAGCGTCGCACCAAACCCTCAATCCAAACCCATCTGACACTCAGCATTGCTGTTTGTGGCATCCCATTTCTGCATCCCATCTCTCTGGTGTTTTTTTTTAATCAACTGATAATTTTTCATGAAGTTATAAGTGTAGTCAGGTAAGGGAATAAAAAAACCCAACACCTTTTTACCAACAGCTGCCAATTTTTTAAAAACTGAAACTATTGGCAGGGCCCATTCCAGTGTCTGACAAAGGAGGGCAGCAGAGGTTCCTTAACTTCCCCCACCCTCTGTTGCAGAGCCGACCAGCCTGCTACTCAGCCAAAACCAGAGAAACCAGCCTCGGGCCCTGTGCTTCCCATGGCCCCACAACACATCACCCCCCTCGCATCGGGGCGCCGGTGCGGCGCCCCACGCCCCACGCCCCGCACCCCGTCCCTGCGGCCTTTGCAGAGCGGGGACGGGAGCTGCGAAGCCTCTCCCGTGGAAGCACCTAAAGCTCCCTTCCGCTCCACGGCCATCTATCTTGCAGCAATTATTTGAGGTTATCTCCCTATTTGTCTCATCTACCTCCTTTTCACAGGACAATTCCGCTGCTTTACGCGTGGGGCAAAAGCCTGCGTATGTTCACCTAACCCACAGCAGCAAACATCAGGGCCTTTTTAGGATGGGCCATGTAATTTTAGAGCCCTGTGTATAAAAGGAACCAAGCACTTGCTTGGACTGCTTCTGCACTGGTAGAGCACCTACTAGCTTTCTGCAAAATTTAGGCTAGACCCGATGATTAAAAGGGTTTCCTGTCTCTTCCCAAGGTGTTAAATATAAATAGGCAGCCATTCCAAACATTATGAATTTAAACATCCTCCTCTATTCTGCATAATAAAACGCAATTGCTACAATTGTGTCATTAAACGCCAAATGCAGCTAGTATGAAAAATTAGAGCAGCTTGGTGATTTTTCTCGGGTTCTGTCAGCAGCACGTCTGCCTGCAACAAGGAGTACCTATATCCATATGCTTTCTGTCAACCTGTATGACAAATGCAGCACAGTCTTTGTGCTTCCAGCAGAGAGAGTAAATGATATATAAAGCCCCTCTTTGTTCTGATTCATGGATAGAAGGCATTACACAGACAAAGAAAAATGTAATGTCTGCATGCTGATCAGGGATGTTCAACCACTGCAGCTGTGAGCCGATTTAGAAAAAACAGTTTTATTGTATATTTATGGATTTGAATCCAAGCTAAACGTATTTGTAAATGACTGGGGCTCAGTTGTCACTTGGCGTCCACCCACTAACGCGAGCAGTAGGCCACTCGGTCTGGGCACGCCGGTGCTGTAAGCTCTCGAGCCTCCCAGTGGCAGCGACTCCCCTCCTCGCCACAGCTGGATCAGCAGCTGAGGGTGAACCAAGGCATCCCAACGGTTTGCTGTCACAGGCCAGCAGCAAACTACAAATTCCCTGGAATAACGGGCAGAAACTGAGGAAGCGGCTGGTTCTGGGGGATTGCTCTTTCTTTCTAAAGATCTTCCAGTGGTGTAGGACTTCCCTATTGCTATGTCTAAAAGGCAAAATTTGTTTTCCAAGTGACGATGCCAAAAACCTGTGAAGTTATCATTTTTGCAAGGCTCAGCATCCAATATGGCAATGAAGGAAAACAAAAGGCCTTGCCAAAGTAAGGTCTCTCTTGTGCTCCTTCTTCCTTGGTCTATTCCCTTCTACCTCTCACATTCTAGCAGAGAAAAATCCCAGGCTTCTATAGAAACATACACTGATGTCAGAAAAACATCTTATACAAATAAAGATATCAGAAAAAATTAACATTATTAGGATGATCTCCGGACAAAAGGTAGATTTCAAGTCCCTCGAGTCCTCTAGGCAATTCGAGGAAGACAATCATCTCTTAAAGGAAATTATGAGCCACTAGATACCTGACAGACCTATTTTACAGCACTGTCCGTGAAGTCCTTCTGCTGATACCTTACATATTTGGTTGACTTGAGCGTCCAGGTGACTAAGTTAGGTTAGAGGTTTCACCTTACCCTTTTTAGATGGCTAAACTGAAAGAGTTATTAAACCTAACAAAACATTAAGCTCCTAAACTCACACATCACATTCATCACCGAACCACTGTTTGTCTTGCTCAAATATAAAACTGACTTCAGGTAATCTACAAACATGCAATTTCAGAAAAAAAAAAAAAAAAATATCACACCTGTTAAGCAACTGTGGCAGCAATGATCATTCCAGAGTAACACCACTGAAATAGGAGGTGCTGTTGGCTATTTTATTACAGCGGCTGATTCCACAGAGCTCCTGTAGAATCCACATGCACAGTAACCAGTATTTGCAAGTGAAAACAGTTGCTGACGCGTGCAACGGTTTATACTGAATACAGAACAGACATCTGCATGGGCAAGTGGATGTCAATGCAAATTTACACCCAAACTTATAGAGACAGGTTTGATCCAGAGCCACAAAATCTTCCTGAAATATTCCTGTTCATTTCAGGGATTTTGCCCATAGATGTTATTTCCACACCAATGACATTACTCCATTTCTCCTAATGATCAAGAAGCAGCTTAACTGTTGTTTTACTTACAGCACAGTTAAACTGATACTGAGTCAAATCAAGCCCCCATACTCTAAAGAGAGGATAATCTGAAGAAGTAAACTTGATAGTCATTACATAATTAAGCATGAATCGTACTGTTAGGTATTTTCTGCAGTAGATACTTGCAAGAAAATTCAGGGATTTTTTTTTTTCCTCTGATCCAGGAAATCTGTTTAATGAGAATAACCTCCCAACTTTTAAAATCTATGTGTATATGTTAAAACTTTCCTCTAAAAATGAAAAAAAAAAAAACAAAACAAACAAACAAAGAACAACAAAAACAAATAAAAACCTTCATAAAGCTCGAACACTTTTCACGGTTACATTTGGATGATAATGATCATGATAAAGGAACAAAATAACAGTAAAAATTAAATACTCTGAAAAGCTTTTGAATTCTTTGTGTTCACATTTCAATGGGTTTCATTTTGTTTAAATCCAAAGTCTCTCAAGAACTAGAAAGCTTCCAGGTTGCCATCAGGCAGAAGACTACCACCAACTCTAATATTATTCAGATAACCAACAAACATTTGATGCTTCTCTCTATTATACATTTTACCTACGGAGGGTTTTGGGGGCCCTTGATCTACTGTTCTGTGGGTGCAGGAGTATCTGCTTAAAATACTCCCCGTCACCACAGAGCAGCTCATCTGTGTGAACCAGGTTCAAATTAGCGGTCAGGTCTCAAATAACTGAAATGCGGCCAAAGCAGCAGTGACCTCTGTCTCTTCACCGGGTGGCTGATCAGCACAGAAATGGGCACTTGTTTTGCTCTGCCAAATCCTCTCATCATTTCTCTTGAAAAGCTAAAGTTTCCATTATTCTGGCTTAAGCTGCCACACTTTAAAAAGACAAGTTTGTGTTCTTGGCTTCCTGATTGATAAGGTTTGAAGCATATTTAATTTGCATTCAGTTACGTGTATTCTGGCAAGGGGCTAGAAGGAATAATTTATAAAGGAGATAAATTTGTATAGATTAGCCAAGTGCCTACTGAGTGAGAATATAGCCATCTATAAATATTTAGAAGAATTAAACAGCAAGGAAAAATAAATATTGTTGAAAATAACACATTTAGGAGGCCATTGAAGTATAACTCGGAATAAATAAAACCAAGCAAAGAGAAAGGCTAAGAACACAGAGGAAAGGTTTAGCAGTATAATCTGATAAACAGAAAAAGGTCATAGCTCTGTATCTGTACCTCTGCCATCACTCCTGATGTTGCAGGAAGAGCTCATCTTGCACAAAGAGATTGTCACAGCATCTCTTAACAAGAGAAGTCTGTTGGTGTTTTAAAAAAATTAAAATTGCATCCCCTCAAGAAGCCATCACATAATTACTGTACTGTATCATACCCTAACTACTTCCCAGACTGTAGAAAAGATCATACAGGGAGAACCTTTGTAGAATGAAACAACAGGAAAAGGCTAAAAAAAAAATATGAAATACATAATAAGCACAAGTGAACAGTGGCTATTTCTCCACTAATCATCTAACGAGATTTTGAGAGAGGTGTTCAATGTATACTCTGGGAGCAAGAAGCATCTCTTCAATCTTTTGGAAGAGTAGTATTTTACTGACATGAGCTCTTGCCTCTATTAATTATGGAGGTCCGGGTGGGGTAATTAATTTACATGAAAAAATGTTTTTGGGTTGTTATTTTAATTGAGTAATTCATATTTTGTACAGTTTTCTTTTTAAATATGAAGTCTAAAATCTCTGGAGTACAGACAAATAGCTCTGAATAATCCAAAATAGAACTTGACTTTGTATTAATTGATCTGCTAAATCATGAAGTGGTTATTGCCTGTATATATTTAAAAATAGATAAGATGATCTTAATCACTACTTTTTATCCTGAAGTTCTGCTTTCTTAGGTAGTAGAGACTGCAATCCTATGTGGTTTGTGCCTTATCTCTTACCTTCAAAACTTATTAGATTTCTTCTCAGAGAAGTCTGGTTTGTTTTCTTTGTTTTGTATAAGTATACCTAAAACCACCCTAGAATAGCTAAGAGAATTTAGAGGTTTGTATAATACCTTTAGAAAACTTGTGACTGTTTAAAATATTCCCATTGTTCTCACAATCATAATAATTTCCATCTTAGGTCCTTGTTATGTGGAACATGTCAGCTCTACCTGATAGAAAATACCTACTTTAACCTTGATGAATCTAAAACAAAATTCCAGCATAGATAGCCAGCTAAACTAGACAACATTGCAAGTAAAATGCTTCTCTCTACTGTGGGCACAGCCTGAAAAAAAATTATATATTTATTGCTCCTGCTGTTATTCATTTGTCAGCGTGTATTAATACATGGCAGAAGCATTCCTGGCTAAAAATTAGTTCTAGAAAGCGTTATTTTATCATGCACATTTACTCATGAGTTTCCAATCCTGTCTTTGGTTCACTTGCTATTTTCACCTTATGCAGTGAATGCCCAGGTTATGATTTCACTAAATAATTTGACAGAAGTAGTTCCAAAAACATTTATTTGACCTTTCCAGATTAAGTGAATATAAATTAAAGTTCCACCAATTAACGTAGTATTTATATTTTCCACCTTCCCTTATTGATTTCTTTTTCTCGCTACTTCAGTACTTTTACTAGCACTAGTTAATTTTTGCTAGTCTCGGAATCTTGTTTCAAAAATCAACACAGATTTTTCTAAGCTGATGCTATGAGGTGAATTTTACAACCAAACATCATTATGATTTTAGTCTGATTTCAGGGAAAGACAATTCTACAGACTGCAATGAAGAACAGGTTGTTCTATCGATAAAAGACAAAGCCCTCAAATATACATGGTGACAGCTGCAAACAAGCTAACATATTTTCAGCCTCTGAAAAGCATTAGGTTTTCTCACTCAGCTGAGTAATGAAGTAAGAAGTTACATGATATATATATTGTGCAAGTATGTTTTCAAAGTCATAAAGAAAACCCACATTTCACATCACTAACACTACTGCAGGATGCCAGAACACCTCCTGTTTGGTATGGAGTCCAGTCAGTAAAAAAAGGAACAATATTTATCACATTCAAACTAATTTATGTAATTTCATCTAAGTATGTTTAAGTGTTTCAAAAAAGTGGCTTATATTCCAGCCTTTAATGGCAAAACTACGTTTTACACACTTAAAAGAGAAACATTGTGACTCTTCTGAAGATGGTGACAAACCTACCAAGAATGCTCAGACTTTCAAAGGAAGTTGAAATTATTGTCCCAGAAAGACAGGGACAAGTCATAGAAATGACATTCTTCAATTTCTAGTCTCATCTAAAACTACTACAATACAAACAACTTACTGGCTCTTTTAACTGCGTGTCATCAGCCAAACCAAGATGAAGGCCATCCCCTTTGTCTCACTGAAGCACATGTGTTTCAATAGCACTTTCAAATTGTTAAAAAAAATACAGTTGCTACCATAGTTGTAATTTAAAACAACAATCCATTTAAAGTTTTGCTGACAAACCTCCAGCCTTCATCATCTTTTTATGAAAGGGATTGGACAAATCAGACTGGGAACCTTTAAAGGTATTAGCTCAAGATCAAAATGGAAGGGAATTTTTTCCTGACGAGTTTACTGTCACTCTTGGACACTTTTCCATTAGAAATAAATTGCACATTTCTTCTATAGTACCCGGTGTATTAATGCTCTTGGAAAATTACAACTCATCATAAAACCAGCTAATACAGACCTAGTCCTTTTTTAAACCAGAAACTTAATTTGATCCTTTATAGGCAACCAAATATTACCATCTTACTGGAACTACAAGCATCTAAGTATCTCCAAGTAAACCAAAACGCATGCTTTATGTTCTAGTAAGGTATGTGATTCTTTAAAAAGCATTATAGTCTGCTTTTGTAAAATCCATTAGCTCCGAGTAGTGTTATATTGTACCAAAATTCCACTGAGCTGAAATTAAGAAGCAAAATCTACTGTGCATTACGTAGTATAGGAAGTCAGTATTATTTATAAGGAATCAGATGAGTAACAAAACAAAATCTTTTTCCCAGATTCTATAAATAACTGGATAGTCAATGGTTGGGCTTATGAACATGTTAGTTAATGGTAAACAGAAGTGTGGCCTTGCTAGTATCTACCGTATCAGAGAGTAAACTACTGCTGTATAAAGATGAGGCAGCTGCATACTTTTTGCAGCTTCACTCCCCATTTTGCATGCCATAGCATGCTGAAACACAAACCTCTCATTAACATGCTATACACTGGACTTCATTTTAGGATAAGAAAAACAATCTTCCTTTGCAGTTTCTAAAAACAATATAGTACATTCTATAAAACTACCTGCCTATTGAATTTTTGTTCTTCACCTTTGGAAAATGCTAAATATTTTTAACAGTTTCATGAGTTACAATACTTGTGGTAAGAAATACAAAGATTCATGATCCAGACCCTTCCTTAACTAGAGGAGGACTCGATTTTCTGAGTCCTAGTTTAGTCTTGGACACAGAAAGCAACTAAGTCCCACTCAGACCTCTTTTCAACTTTCTGTTTAGAAATTTAGATTCCATTGTTTTTTCTATGATTTTTAGGTTATGTAGGACATTTAGAAGGTGGAGCGCTTGTACGCTTGAAAGGAATTTTCGGAAGCATCATTCATACTATCACCATGTGTTTGCTCTGGTTACATCTTTAGTAAAGTCGTTAAGAAAAGGGACTTGGAGACAAAACCAGCTTATGTCACTGGCTGGAGCTACACTCAAAAGGAAGTGCTAATTTCTCTCAGTTGATTGTTTCATTTATTCTGTGTTTTCCTATTAAAGTAGTATGAGATCAACTCCTTTATTTAGAAACATCTGTCTCCTAGAAATTCTGTTTACCTAACTGTTGATGTTTATCAATACATTGTTAAGAGAATCAGCTGGTTTTTAAGTTACTGTCACAACTAGTAGCAAGCTGTTAGGAAAGCCAACTAGGTATAACAGGAGCTGTGCTTTCTAAGTGAAGATAAAAGCGTACTCAGTATTCAAAACCAGTGGAGAGGAAATAAAATGAAATACTACAACATACCAAGTGTCATGACCGTTAAGTTAACATTGCATACACTGTGTGATGCTGAAATGCCTCAGTGTGGAGAACACATTTTCTCCTACGTATTTACAGGTATTTTCTGTCCACTCATGTATAAAATTGTACTTCAGGTTAAGCTATTTACATAGTATAAAAACCTCTAGATAATATACACAACTCCACTTTGAATTACTATAAATTTTTCAGGTAATTTACTTGGTTTTGTGTTTTGGGAATGTACGGCTATCTTTTCATTGCATGGTCATTTTCACTGTGCATTGTTTGTTACACCCATCCAACCAAGAACTCATTTTGATTCACATCAAGGGTTAGATAAATTGCTGGGGTGATTTTTCTTGCTGAATTCACTGGGTTTCAGCCAAAAAACATCACTTGCTATGTTTAAGTGGTATCGCTTGCTATCTTCAGGTCATTTAAACTGCTAGGAGGCAGAGGAGAAGATTTCTGAAGCTGCTGTAACCCTTGACCTTTTTTTTGTGTATCTGTATGTGTCACAAAACAAAACAAATTCTGCAAGATTCAGAAATCACCCTTTACATTAGTAGGGATTTCGTGACAAAAAGAAATACAGGAAACAATCTCCCATTACTGATAAATTTGCCCATTCAAAAGCACCAGGAAATTACCTCAGTTGTCAACTAAACAGATACTTTTCGCATGGGGAAGGTCACAACTAGCAGAGACCTCCAAAAGTCTTCCCTCCTGTCCTCATCTGCATTATTTTCATATTTTGCTCAGCAATAGCTGTTTTCACTTTTGCATCTCTTCGTTCAGTTTTCTCATGCCAAGTACATTCAGCAGGACAGTATCATACACAGCAGCTTCTGATCAGATTTAAACCCCTTCAATTTACTGCTCCAATCATTTGTGTGTCAGACATATCCACCCTCCTACTTACTCCCAATCAGCTGGACTCCCTCCCCCTCACTGAACTCCACACGTTTCTTAGTATTGCTTTAGAGGAAGCAGCTATAAAACCTCTGGACCTGTGCAGTTTCTCTGCTTCTACTGTTCTTTCACATTATCGATCCCTGAATAGTTTAGATGTGGGTAGGTCAAATTTCTCTTGCCCTGTCAGAAAACCTGCTAATTTTCCTGAAGGAAAGGGAAGAAAGAGCAAGATAAAAATGGTTCTCTAAACAAATAGTTTATAGTCTTACCAAAAAATGGTGAGAATGGATGTGAGTTGCCAAACTTTAGGTGCTCTGATGCTTTTAACAACACAGCCGAACTTCTTAGAACTTGACTTCACAATGCAGATTTGTACATCTGGAAAGTGGGTACAAAAAGCAATAACATGGGAATCGACCTATGGTTTTTCTGCTTATTAGTTTTGGGTTCTTATGGAGCTTATGTCTATCTAAACAAGCAGGTGGTAATTCAAGTACTCTCAAACTCACTGTGAAAGTTCAGAAAAATCATTTACTGTAAGCTCCTACTTTCCAGCTTTCCAAATCTATAAAGCACAGCATAAAACTACTGCATACGGGTATCATGAGGGTAGTTGCACAAACAGATTTGTGGGATGTGTAATAACGCCTATGTTCATCTGTAGCAAGGCTTCTCTATCGTTTTGTAACCATGGCCTTAAAAACAGTAACTTAGCTAAGTACTTGCTTTCCAGAATAGGAAGCTACGAACGTAAAGTAAGACAAGAAATCAGTTCTGGTCCAGAACTTCAGCTATTAAAAGCTGCAGATTTTGCGATATCCTTCAGCTGCTCTTGCCTTAGGGCCTTTCTGTGACCTACCTGAATGGTCAGGCTGTGTACATCAAGATGATTTGGCACATTATGCACAACCCACAGGAGCCTTTGCTCTGCAAAACAGCATGCTCATTTTTCCTTCCAGTGCACTTTTCACTACATAATTACTCATATTCCAAAAATCATGAATACACGGCCAGCAACACGGGACTTGTCCTCCAGCACGCACACAATTTCTTAATGTGACCTAAGAACCTAATACAGAAAGTCACATTTCATGGTTAGTCTCACACTGGATGGGCCAAGGAGGTTGATTAGGCTGGGATCTGTGGCCAGGTTAGAAGACACGGACAGTCAATGCAGTCAGTCATGAGACTAAGAAAATGAGCAACTCAAATGCTAATACAATCTTATTTCTGTTCTGTGATTAGACGCCTTTATGAAAAATTCCTGTAGAGGTTAACATATGACGACCTTTTAACAGAATGGTAAAACAACATCTAAAAAAAATCTGCTGGTTAAATACAGACTAGTTATAGATATGTATGGATATTAAGCATACATAACACTATGCTTATATAATATTTTATATGTACGTATCTGTAAAGTAATCTAACCACAGGAATAACACTTATGAAAGCCATCACTTTATAGTCCACATAATCTTAAAACAATTTCCACTTTAGAAATGGTTTGAAAAACAAGAGGATGGCAAGTCTCTTAGTGCATTAATCCCTTCTCGGCAGAAAAACTACCAGGCGCTATTTTTAACAGCCTGTTCTGTTATTTCTCATCCAGTCCCTTCTCTAATTGCGGACAGCAATAAAGCACTGAGCTGTCGAGCTTAAATGTATTCAGGCATCTTAATTTTAAAAAGTCACACAGAAAAATGTAATCTGTCCTTTGCCTTCCAGTTTTGTAAAATCACCGTCATAATGCTGAATAACAATATTAAGTAGTCCCCATGAGATCACGGAATAATGATCTTAGGAAATTTGCATATTATGGTTACATTTGACGTTCACATCCATCCTGTCAGACTTTCACAACACGCAATGTGACCATGAATTAGCATGAAATTCAGAGCAGCTCTCACCCCTAGAGTGCTTCTTTCACGGTATGTGCCACAAACTAGTAATTTACAGCTCTGAGTCTCTCCAGCTCCTAAGCGTATCAGCCAGGAGACCCCAGCAGATCCGGTCGGACAGACTGCCGGCAGCACACACTGCCTGAGCTCGGCACACACCGCAGCAGTCACGCCTGCGGTCTTACGACGCAGCTTGACTGCTAAGCATCACTATTACAACAGTATCAAGAGCAAAGTTATTTTTCTTCAAGTTGTAGGAGAACAGCAATTCCCACGTTCATCTTGAAGCACGTGCTTTCACCTGTATTCAGCGCCTGTCATGTTAATGACAGACTAGTACCACTTGTGAATGAGGCTAAGGATGTACTTTGCCTTGGCAAAATATGGAAGCACAGACTGCGTTTATTGCATTTATTGCTTTAGAAAGACTTTCAGGCTGGCCCGACCTCAGTGTCAGTGCCTCAGTTGGCAACTTGTCACAGGTGAACAACATTATACAAGGCAATTTCCCTTATACACATAAGATGTGCTGAGCACCCATCCCAGGACTTCCTTGGATTCCTTGCTCCCTCCAGGACAAATGCTGGATGTCTGAAGAGGCAAGCCAGCCAAGCAGCACACAGCAGCTTTAAGGCCAGTTGGGGCAATGATCATTATGCAGTCAACAGACAAATGCAAGGGTAACACAGTGTGGTCACGACTGCTGCCCCCAATGAGTTTTCAATCATTTTCTTCCACACAGTATGGAGTTGAAACTTCCAAAAGTTGTTTTAAGGGTTGATTACAACAGTCGAGCCTTATATTTCAAGCCTCTAAAGCATGTTCCAGCAGCAAAAGAATAAGTACACAAACCAGAATTATTTAGCAAGTGAAAAAGATAGTCTGTCCCAAATTTCTGGTGATCCCTGCTACTACAGTGAATACCAGTACCTACTGTCAGAAACAAGAGAAAACATGCCTTTTTCCCAAAAAACCCTGCAGCTAACATTTTAAAATCTTTTCAAAAAAGACTAATCAATCTCTTACATGTCTTATATGCTGTGACCAAGCTTTTGATAAAAGGTTCTAGAAATTCTATAAAAATTGTATTTTATTTTCCCTAGCCACCTATATTTATCAAAGCAGTGGAGAGAAGTTGGTTGCAGAACAGCTAGAAGCATCAGCCAAAGCTTCACCATGGTTTTTCCCTCAGTCTGTTTTGCAGACAGACTCTGCAGAGGTCAGTTTCTGATAAAACCTTAGAAGATAGGAGAGTTAATGACTCACATCTGCAATTTTAAATTATTCAGTTACCACTTGAGTACTAACCACAGGCGCAATAAACAGCAGCTAATACAATTCATGCATGTTTCATAAAGGGAAACTGTACCCTCTGGAGTATATTACATTTATCCCCTAAAAGAGTGACAGTGTTTCTTTCAAAATCATTTAAGACCAGTTTTTCCTGCTATTACTTTAACTTTCTGCAGTAAAACCTCCCATTGATTTGAACAGGAGTTTTATTAAGGTACAAGAGACAGATTGCAATCTATTAAAAAATATTTACTTTTGGAATTGTAAATACAGGGGAAAGCAAATGGGTGAATTTAGTTTCCCTGTGGCTTATGCAACTCTCCTTTGCGTGGGTTGCAGATCAACAGCTGCAGCCTCATGTGCTTCATATTCTACTGGGATACCCAAAAGATTGCATTCTATCCAAAAGACAGACCCATTCACGAGGAACAGGGCAGTGGTCACCAGTATTACAGCAACTTTACACACCGCAATGAAAGTCTTTCCTTGTTGGATGCCTGGGAGCAGTCAGACACTCATCAAACGTTTGCACCCTTCAGCAGGGAGCTACTCTTGCCGACTGCAGAGATTGAGCCTGACCAAAGGGCCTTTCCTGCTGTTAGGAAAGGAGTCTAGCATAGAAACACTGAACAGAAACCCAGAAAAGGGAAGAAAATAGGAAGCACTGGAAGATGCATGACTAAGTACAGTTGTAGGCAACTCACTGCCAGGTAGCAAACTTAGAAGCCTGGGTTCCTCATACACCCCACTCAGTCATTACCTTCTTTAAATCAGTTATGAGCGAGAAAACCTGTACACACGTTACTACAATTGTTATGTAGTTATCCAGGAAAACTTTCTAGTGATCTTACCTGCAGTGAAGTCTCTGCCGTTCCCGTTGGCAGTATTAGTAGCAAAGCTTGTGAGACAGAATAGCAAAGCAAACAAGCAGGATTAAAAGATAAACCCCAAACATCCACAGAAGCAGTTGGCATGAAGTAACAGTCTGCTAAAGCATAATCTAAGGAGGAAAGAAAATTTCACTTTAAATAAGCGCATCGTGAAAACGCCTGATAGATGGAGAGAGGCACCATGAGAGTCTAGCCACAGGCTGTTAACTCCAGACCTGTTTTATCTGGACCTGGCAAAGTCAATATTTTCATAACTCTGCTACACTGCAGCTCACTGAGCTGTTATCCATTTCCTTACACTGCTCATCTTTTTCTTCTATAATTGGTTCCCTATCCTTGACTTGGGAAGATAGTACCATGTGACATCGTTCTGCCAGCAGAATATTTGTTCCTCCAAGGAATTAATGGTACTACTCTGTATAAAATCGTCTCTATTGAACCAATACAGCTGCTCTTTTAACTCAATTACAGAGCAGTCATCCAGGAATAGAAGACGACTTCTGAAGCAGGAGAACTCACGTCCCTCCAGATATGCTACCTTTTCTCCAGCTGTGGAGCCGTGACCCCTCAGGATCCAAGCCATTAAAAAGTACCCGACTATCGCAGGATCTGTCATCTGATTACTGCACTCTGTCTTCAAAAGATCTCTTTCATTCACAAAGATATTAGCGGGGAGTTAAAGTGCCATCAATTTCTCTCTGCTATCTCTTGGATAGTGATTTTGTCTCTTCCAGTTAATAAGGTTAAAGAAGTAAAGATCGTCAGTGAAGTCACAGTAAATTAAAAGTGAATCTTCTCAGTCATTGCTATTCCTGAGTTTCTGCCAAATTCACCATCCTCTCCTTGAGAGTTCACTTCAAGAGAATGACACTGAATTTTTAGAGAAATAGCAGTGTTTCATGCACATTTAAAACCTTCATCTTATTATTTCCTTCAAACAAATGTGTACAGATACCCATGAAAGAGTCAATAATGATTCTGATAAAGAAATGTGCTGCTTTTATAGTAAGATCTTCAAAGACTCCAGCAAGTTACATTATTCTGCAAGCCCCTCTCACTAGTTTTCCTACCAGTTACTTCTTCATCGAAGAATGTGTGTTGCCTTTCAGCACACCCATTTCTAACTTTGTCAGGTTATCAGAGAAACACCAACAATGTTTTTAGCCTATCCATGCTTCTGTCCAAAACTAAGGCCCCTGCAACACCAATAGCACAGGGACTGGGAAATGCAAAATACCCATCTGCCAGTACATTTCATCTCTTTGCTTTCCCCCTTCTCTTCACCTGGTTCTCAGGTAAATGAGAGCTTCACAGGGGACAACATTACAGAAGCACCAATTTGCCTTTTCCCTTACTCCAACCATAAAGACAGAAGAATCTACATGGAAATCAACACATGGATTTAGAGTTGATAATTAAGTTCACAACTAAACTCCTCTTTTCCCCAAAAGGTACATAACTCTCTTTGAAGTTTCACAAAACTCCAGCTGGTTTTAAATTATTTCCATTTAAATAAAATGAACACTTGTCCCACATGTTTCATTTGGAAGTGATGAGTCTATACAGTGAAACAATGACTGGATTAATTTTGTTCACATACGGCTTGTTCTGCTGTTCTCCTGAAGAGCTTCCTAGTTTTGAAGTTTGGAATCCTGACAGTTCATTCCCAAATATGCAGAACAAAATTTTCTGCAAGATTTCCTTGCTGAGCTTAGAACTCAGCAGAACAGTCTTTGCTATGTCTAAAGAGGTTAAAAAAAAACCCAAACCAAAACAAAAAAATCCCACTGAAACTCTACAAATTGCATTACTCCATTAAGCAAACAAGTTAGGACCTCAGGCAAAGGAGAGATGTCTTTTAGTGCTGGAAACTTTGCTTATGCACATAACAACAGATATAGTAGTCCAGAACTTTCCTGAATCTAATTTTATTAATTCCTTCACATCATCTAGTATAGTAAAACATTATTTACTATAGTGATCAGTCAACTTAAGTTACTGCCTAAAGAGGTGAAATAGTACTGCTCTCACTATACCCACAAAAAATCTGAAGTAGTTTTTGACATGTATTCTGACAACTCAGAATATTTGTTAAAAGGTAAAAATAACTATCAGTTCTGCATTAAAAGACATTTTTATGATCAGAATGCTATCACAGTCTTGTGAAGAAATAAAACTGGCAAAGAGATGTGATTAATCTTATTAACAGAATAGGACTGACTACTACTGCTCTTAACAATGAAAAATCAAAATTGTCATAGGTTAAACCTGTGAAATAAATTAATGAAGTTAGGAAAATGCTTTAATGCTATAAGCAGTAAAAGAAGAAAAACATAACGAGCTAGAAATGGATATTAAAGATAATCTAAAAAGAGCTCAAATTAAATTTAATTATCACTTTTAAAAAATAACAATATGGTGGAATACAAGTGCAAAGGTAGACGGGAGTGGGAGACTAGACAAGGAAGCTACTGTAACAGAATTTGAAACCATGTGCAAAGAGGTATTATGCACGCTTCAAGGTAAAATAATTGGAGTCCATGAACCTGGAAGGACTGATACATGCTTTTGCATATCCACTAATAAGTACTATAATAAATACTTTTAAAGGATCTGGAAAGGGTTTGGGTAATGAATTGTATCTCAAATGTTTGGAAGACTATAGTGGGAATTTTGGATTATGAACTAATCCAAGACATAGATAAAAAAGGAAGGTTTTATAAAATGCAACACTAAGTAAGCAAATACACATCCATTTGGACTAACAAGGCATCTCTCAAGGAAAAATTTCCCACCCAAAGAAGGCAGATATTACCCATGGTTTGATATCATCACTTTTTGTCTTTTTGGCAGTCAGTTGGATGCCCTTGAAGAGAACAAGATCTCAGCTACACAGATTAATCGACAGCAAATCATGACCCAGAATTGTCATAAAATATGACCCAGTGTTGTCATATATAATAGTTATAAATGCTACCCTAGGATTCCTCAATTAATGCATTTCCAAAAACCACTGGGAAGCAGCAGGTATTTCCAGACATGTTAATTTTTTCATTTATTGTTAAAACCTTATCCAAAATTCTCTATGCAATTCTAGACATTTAATTTTCAAGGAAAACAAAATAATTTGAAATAAAAGCTTGTACCGAGAAGGATCACTACAATAAAAAAAAAAATTTGATTTGGGCTAAATCAAATAATTTCAGTTTAATTTAATCCATCACTTGTCCAAAATGTTTTCATGGACATTAAATTAAATCAGCCCCTAAAAAGTAAAACCAGCACCTTATTTTTGTTTTTAAGTACAAAATTTTCATCTCTAACCAAGTAGGTACCACGCACCACCAACTCCTACAGTTCATTGCAAAAAATCTGCTACACCTATTTTCTTATTTTCAAAGTCAGACCTTCTCATAAAACGTGTAAACGAACCTGTCCTTTATTCCTCAAGTATCCCTACAAAAGCAAGTACACTGCTAAGACTTCAATTAAACTTTAAGAGTTCTTACATCTATATTAAAACTCACATACCTTAAAAAAAAAAAATCATATATCAAGTCTACTGCTAATTATGACCCATATCATAATTTTTTTTCCCTTCCCTCCAACATAAGCCTTGCAACATCCATTATCGTTGTAAATTATTTACAGCAGAGCTGCTCAATGAAAAAACTAAGCTTATTGGAAATTCTGTTGGTACACAAAATAGCTTTACAATATATTACACCTTCCTACTCCTATTAGACTTATTACTTCATATTTCAAGCAGAAGTAAATATTCCCATTGTGGGAAAATACTGTCTATTTGTGTAAGACTTAATGACAGAAGGTAAATTGTGCTGTTGGTTCGAGTTAGACATGCAATGCACTTCAATAATGTGCTATTTCCTTTTATATATGATGCAATCCTAAAGAAAACATGATTAGAAAACCCATTTGTGTTTGAAAGTTCCTTTGATTGTTTTAAAGGCTATTATTCACATCAACATTGTATTATTTTTTTCCCTCATCAATTTGCATTATCAGTTTGAATCAGAGTAATGCTGTCCCAGTAGGTTTCCCAAACAGATTTTAAGTGAATATAGTGCTCTGATTAGAAAAGCAAAGCAAACAAAAGCCTACTGATGCAATACATTCTGAAAGACAGTTAACAAGAGTAATAAGAATTAAGTATTGCATTCAAAGATCCTTGTTTCACATTTTCATTAGAGTACGTATTTCATCAAAAAAGAAGAAAAATATCACTACGTGTAAAGACTTCTTAAATCTTTACAATAAATAAAATTTTCCTTTTTATTAGAAACTCTACAAACATGAAGACATAACCAATCTCACCCAGTCTCTCCTTTCCACTGCTCACCTACCAACATTTATAGTTAAAAAATGTTTGCTTGGCTTTCATATATCTAATGTTCTCTTTCTATAAAAACATACAAATAAGGATCATTGCCAACTAACAGACAAGTTAGTTTTCCAAGAAACCTGCGGAAGAACCACAAAGTGACTATACCTGTGTCTATTACTGGCTATTCACCTAAAAGTTAGTGGAATGAGAGAGAAGAAGCAGAAACTCCAGAAAGCAAACACTGGCAATGAATCCTTGAAGCTGGTCCCTGATCTAAGTGCACTCAATAAGCGGGATGAACTGAGGGGACTCTGAAGATATTTTCCTGCCAACATCTCCAATAGCTACTTAACCCACAAAGGTTATCAGAGTCTATGCTGCTTTAAAAAAGTTCAGAAACAGATCTTCATTTTTTCTTCTTATTTTTCTTAAGTACTAATTACTATTCAAGACAAGATTTCATGGTAACAATATGTTAACAAGAGATGTTTACTATTTTTCACAGTCTCTCTCCAGTGCAGAATTTTGCCTAGCAGATTTTCTTCAAGTTTATTCTGTCCAGAATTAATTTATTTCTCTGTTTATTCATGCATTTTTCACTCCAGGTCACAAAGCAGAAAGGAATAAGTAATTTAAACATTACAGAATGCCTTTATACACAGACAAGCAAAACACGTGTTGTTAGCATATTGCTGCCTATTATTCATTACTTGAAGAACTAACAATATTAAGTCAAGATTATAACACAGATGCTTTCCTAAGCATATCCAGGCAATGTTCATTACAAAAGTCATAATAAAAGAAACCAACTCTGACAAACATTTGTCAGAAATACTGTAAATGTGGTTGGTCTGTCTCCTGTCAACATCAGAAAAATAAACACTTGTCCTGGGCCAGAACAAGGGGCCATCTAATTCTGTGCCTTCTTCTGTTACTAGCCAGAAGATGATGACTAGTAAAGTTATAGACATATGACAAGTACAGATACCCAAATCCCGTACCAAATACCAGCCATTTTCAGCTAAGCAACTGTACAAAGCTATCATTCACTCATCCACGAGAGGAAACAAACAATTTTTCTTTTTTTTTTTTTTTTTTTTAAATCATCACAACTGAAGACACAAATTGTGCATATGTGTGTGTGTAGAAATAGAATAAGCTCTTTAATTCTCCTAGAAAATTACTTGGAAACATTTAATACCAACTTGGCCACTTAGGGGCACTGGGAGGCCAGTCTGAACTTCCCAAGAGCTGTAGTTCTCTGGGAACCAAGTGTTCTCAGATTTCCACAGTACCACATACTGGCACCAATTTACCAGTACTCACTTATGATGTGTAACACTTTAGAATCTTGTGAAGAGCTTCATACTACCTGTTAAGGGTTGCTTTCTACCCTGAGAATCATCATTTCCATACAAGTCTGACCTCAAAAAAGTATCACTTTTAGATAGCGTTAAGGTCAACAGAAAAATAATAATTTGACTCCATGCACTGCTTTGTTGGGATATGTAGCTCACTTATGCAGCACCAAGAGACTTCAAAAGCTTGATTATAGTTTTGGTAAGCAGCTTTCAAACCTACTACACTGACAAGATCGATCTGGACTGCTTCATGTTTACCTGTTCCTCGTGAGAGTTTTCTGTGTCTGGCTGATACAGGGCCACTTCCACTTTAACGCTGCAGAAAAAGTCAATCAAGCCACATACATAGTTTGAAGAACTAATGATTCATCCTGGAGGACAGTTAAACATGCAGAGGATAAAAAAAACCAAACTAATAGTGTGAAAGTAGCACATCCTTAATTATATCTTCAAGAAGAATTTAGTCACTTATATGAATGGAAGTCAAAGTGACCTAGGCCTTTGTCACAAAGATATACTTCTGAGTTTCAGTAGAACTATTTCCTATTCGAAGTCAATTCACCCTAAATTCCTTTTTCCAATTTTATCCTTTGCTAACTGGAAACACACAGGAGTAAATACAGCCTCCAAGACTAATGCAATATTCTGAAAGGATTAAATAAAATCTATCTGAGCAAACATAATAACATTATATGTTTCTCAAGAAGGCTGAAGGATTATTAAGTGCTCTATGATTTTCTGACTAGAGAAGCAAGCTACTTTGGGACACGTCCCAGCCTACATTAGTGGGATTTTTAGACATTTTCCACATCAACTAGATTATCAGAAAGAGTAAAATCATTTAGAGAGACAGATATTTTTTTTTTTTTAAAGGTATTGCAATAGCAAAGCCAACAAAATCTGAAGAAAATTTGATTTATAGAAGCGGAAAGATTTTATACATATGAACAATTGGCAATATGCAGTAATCTGTAATTAGCGGAGGGGTTCTAGACCCATCAGATTTTTCCTAAGATTAAGTGAAAAATACAGCAAAAGTTTGCTTTTTTTGCTGTCATTTTAAATAGAAGGTAACATTTCTGCCTTACAAAAAATGACCCCAATATATCCAAATCACAAAAATGCCACTGAATGTAGCACTCACTCATTGATTTATAAAATAGTAACAGTTAAGAATAAAGAAAATTACCTTGCCCACTCTTGAACTCTGGTTTCCATATTCAGACATTTCCTATGCTTGATGTAATTTGAAATATAACCCATAATGTGAGCTTTGGGAACCAGCAAGTAAACTATTTCCTGGGATGACAAGAAACTAATTTCCTTTAAGGAACACTAAATGGACAGCCATTGGAGAAAACCCATTAACCACTTTTAAAAAGAATAAATACACTTTGTAAATATGACATGTAAATATGAACTGTTAACTGCTCAACAAATCATTTATAATGGATTCTTCTATTATATTAGCTATTTGTATTTTCTTTAAAATTACAAAAGGGTTGCAGGGATGCAGGCAAGAATCTAAACCTTCCTTTCTGCTTTAAATGATCCGTGCAGAAATACAAGCAAACCCAAGCCCTCACAGTACAAGAGAGCAGGAGGGTACTCAGGCTACATTAGAGATGTTTCTGGTCACGGCACTGTCAGACCAGTTAAAAAGAAGGTGATGCTAATGACAGCCCAGCATCAATGCAGGGGGAGGACAACTGGGAGCTGGAAGACCCCTAATCAACACAGCCATCTCTCAGAAGCTGCACACAAGCAACGGACACCTCTAGCCTGGAGCAGTTTGGGGGCTCCAGGCCTGGCCACTGGTACCAGCTGCTGGTTATACTGAATTTCCAGGAAGCCCTATGGTCATAAAACACCACGTAGCTGCACATGTTTATTGGAAGAATCATTTTTGCAGACCTCCATTCAGTTTGTTCATTTGCCCATCGCCACCCTATCGCTTCCCGAGATTTAAACAATGGGGAACACCTTCCATCACTTGGTGTGTCCGTGGACTGCGTACCGCAGGCAACTGTGGCACGTCCGAAGTGGCAGAAGATAACACTGAAGACTCAGATAAAGCAGCTGCAGCAGAGGAGCTTCTGTATTTTAAAGGGAAGGGCACTAACCCAACACTTCTGGCACAAGGTGATAACCACTGTAAGAGCAGCCACCTCTTAATGATCCAATATCCTTACCATTAGTTTTACAGGAAGGAATACTACCAAACTGTCAAAGAAAACAGTATACCTTACAAAAAAAAGGGGGCTCAAAAATTATATTTCGTTTTCACTGAATTTTTTAAAGATAACACAAATTTTTCTTTCATATATCATTTCAGTTAAATTTTAATTGAGATACAATCAAGAGAACATATATTTCGGTAAAAAAAAAAAAGTATCTTTTGTCCAAAAATTTCATGCATTCTTATTAAAATCAACCCCCTAAACTTAATGAAATGCAGTTCTGCTGGGGAAGAATTCTCAGAACAAATATTGGCACCAAGATGGTTTGTGGTGAAGATTATTCCTAGGCTTGTATGAACACTTCAGATTGCATCTGTAAAAAGGAATATATTATATTCCACTATAATAATAATAATCAGAATTTTTTAAAGTATAAATACTGGCACGATCCCAAATCAATACCAATTGCTCACTAATAATTTAAATAAGAAATTAAGTTTCTAGTCATACAAGAAGTGAATTTCTGAAACAGCCTTTTGAGCTAAAATTAAAATTATGAAAAGGACTCTGACTGTGTATACGAATTCCTACAAAGAAAAATTAAGTGTGCAATCATTAATTCATCAGTGATTTGTGCTCTTCCAAAGTCTTTTGTGAAGAAATTAATTTACTTTATCTTTGCACCATTTGCATACTACTTGAATCCTAACTCCCAAAGGATTCCACTTGATGGGTGCAGGATGCAGTCAGTTTAGATCTCTATCACCCATAGCCACTAATATCCATGACAGATCACTGGATTTGTTGATTTGTCATTCTTGAAAAAAGCCTATTCTGACAACTGGCTTCCCACCAGGAATTTAAGCTTATTGTAGGAGGCTGGAAAGTAATCACATAGGGGTGGGTGCAGCACACATCAGTGAATACTTCTGGTCACCCTTCATTACCCACAGTTTTACAAGATCAGAACCGATTGTTCTTCTATAGAATATATTTTTTTAGGCTTGTTTTTTTTTTTTCAACATTTTGTTTATTAAGAAGTCCTTCAGCTTAGCTTTTCTGCAAGTTTGTTTAGGAGGTTTTTTTTTGTTATTTCTCCTTTTAGAGCAAGTGCCAGAAGAAAAAATGCAACTGCCTTTTTTTTGATGTTTTGTTGTATGCTTACTCTCACTTCTTTTTAGTATGTCTAGAATTTATGACTGCTAGGTAACTTTCTCCTGATATGAAGAAAAATTTTAGTGACCCATAAAATTTGGAATTTAAATTCATTTATTTTTGTTACCATTAATTCCTAGTGTGACCATCACTGCTCACTGCAATTTAACACATACTGCACACTTTAATATAGCTGAAGCAATGGGCTCTCGGATCCTTCGAACAAATGACCATATTGAATGTTCTGTTCCAGTGACTTTTCCTATTTTTTCTTAGTCACACAGTGTACCACATGTGAAAAGTGACTGAAGACTGTCCTTGGACTCCTGAAGCTTACAAGATGCAGCATTAAAGTAGGTGATGCTTAGAACTTGTTGGTTTCTTTTCAAATCCAGTCCCCAGCTATAAAAGCTAAAGTATAAACATTTGTGTTAAGCAGTTTTTTACTTTTTAAAACCAGAAACATTATTATATGCACATTTACTAAACTTAATGAAAGCTTCCTTAGTGCCACCAGGAAAAACTCTTCAGTTCTTGGGGTTTAAAGTCCAATCAGGACTGGAGAAGTCTACTGATTCATTAATGACATAATTAACTGCAACTGGTGAACTATAACTTCAGGATCAATAACTGCAATAAAGCAGCCAAACCACAATAGTCAACACTCACAAAATGTTAACACCTACAATTTTCTAAGTACTCATCTATAACTAGTCCCAAGAAGTCTTGATCGCACGCACAGAGCTACATGCACTGACCCGCCAGCATGGAGCGTGAGCTGCAAACCTGCACCTCCCGTGCTGCTGGGAGTTTCACACCCACCTCTCCAGCATCTGGGGGCAAGCTATTCACACGTAGCGTTTACACTGGCCACTTCACTTTGCCAAGGATGGAGGGGAGCAGGAGAGGTGCCCTACAGGAACCCCTACACTGGAAGACAAGAGATTCTTTCTGAAAATTATAATGAAAAAAATTCCCATTGATTTCAGGTTGATAGTATTTTATCCCTCGTGCCCTCACATTTTTCTTTCTTGTATGGAGTTAGAAAGGTCAATAAGAACTGACATTGTTTTAACTGTTACTGTCCATTTATTTAATTTGGAATTGCTACATGCAGTTGTTACCTTTACAACTTAAATTTATTTACCCAGATCTAAGACTTGAAGATCTGAGTATCAACACAATCTTGATTAGTATTAGGTAATAAAATAAGTGCTGGTTTTATTTCCAAAAGTAATGAAGGTAAATTAAACTTCAAAATAAATGCAATGCTGTTCAAGAAAAAACACATAGTAAACATGTATGCATATACCAAACAAGTTTCAGTCAGCCTCAGTCAACTTTTTCTCCCTTTAAACTTTTCAGATATTCTACATGAAAAAGGACTGCATTTAAAGTTGCTTGCCACAAGTATGAACAGCATTTCGTATAAAAATATATCACTGCAGGGAAAACATGTTCCATCTATACATGAAGTTTCAGCACAGCCTGTATTGAGTGATAATAAAGAAGTACTTGTCTGACTTCCTACGCTGGACTGCTTTTGCTGCCAGCATCCTTGAAAACAAGAACTGCATTGCTCACTTTGCTGCAAACAATTCGTCAAGTCTTAGAAAATCTACATGTTAGTTTCTATTACATTAAACAACCTCATTACCATATTTCCAAACTTTTCACCTCCAACAAAAATAAAACCAAATACCAGAGTGTTTGCCTGGGCTGTACCACTTCAGAGTCCAAAACCCATGTATTCTTTTATTTCTGTTCAAAAATTATATAAGGCAGCAACAGGATGTTATTAAAGAACTGTCATAGTTTTATTGATCTCATTGCTTGGAAATCAATTATCCTCACAAGTGTCTTGCCTTAAGCTTGCTTAGATAATAAGACCTTTAATGGTCACTGACAGAAGTAGCATCCGTGTACCACAGCTGCCCATATACACAGACACATACACATTCATCTGCGGACTACAGCGGACTATACACTGCATAATGCCGTATTATGTTTATGCAGCTAAGCAGTACTGAACAAGGCAACAGGAAAAGGATTACTTTATTGATTCATGAACAGCACCTGTCTTGTACTACTCTGCTGACAAGGACTATTGGAATTGATGCCAGAGTAAGACTGCTTATAAGGAATGCAGCCACAAACAAGCTGGCTGTGGCCATTTGCCTTCCTACCCTACACACATTACTGGAGAAACCATACAAGCCTGGGAGGTGGTGGAGATGCCAGGCAAGTTGGTAGTCCCATGAAGGGTCCTTAGCTGGGTCGCTGGGTTTGTTGCCCAACAGCCCCTTTCTGCTGCTAACACAGCCCACAGGACCTGCAGTGCAACACCTGAACCCAAACTTGTTTTTCTGATGGAAAGGATACTACGAGCCATGCCTTGCATAAAAACTACACCACTCGGCTCTCGCCTGCCTTTCCATCCAGACAAGATGCTGTCTTTCTCAGTGCATAAAATCCTTCTGTTTTAATTTGGTGGCTGAGGCTGGGATGTGTGTGTGTGTGTGGGGGTGTCTGTCTGTCTATGGCTTCCCTACCAAAAGGTTTTCTATATATTCTTGTACTATGGAGGACTTCAGAGCAGCCCTACACTACTGATGCTGGCAGTCAAGAGCTGACTTCCATGCAAGAAGAGTATGAAGTTGTTGAAAAACATTATAATTCTCAGATTAGGAAGTGATGTAAAAAGTAGCCCTTGTGTCTGAATTTTGACAACTGTTCTAAAGGTTAACTTGTTCCATTTCTTTTTCTTCTATGTTGCTAGGGTACAAAAACCTGCAACAATCCATTACCCAAAATACAAGACTTCAACAATGACTGAAAGTAACTAGCATATGTTCATTTACAGCCAGTTCAGAACTTAACAGAATTATTAGATGTATAGTAAACTACAGGTAATTAATTCATAGTCTCAGACAAGTTCACATCACAAAATTAACTTCAAATATGACAGATATCCAGTTAGCTTCCAAAAACTTTAAATCAGATTGCTATGCAGCAGGAGAGCTGTAGACTGATTTAGGTTTTTGCTTGCCTATTTCCATCATCCCAATGGAATGAAACTTCAAACACAGGAAAGAGTTTTCCTGTGTGGGACAATTTTCTGTTATATTTCAGTTGCATTTAAGAATTGTATATTCTAGAAGTTATTTTATTAACATGAATACACTATTACGTTCTGGGAAAAAACTTTTAAGTAAAATGACATTTCCATGTCTACTAATATGTAACAGACCAGCTGAGTTTTTACTGCAAATCTGTCTTTATACAGTGCAGATTATAGTTAAAATACCATAGAGACAAGTCATACCTCTTGGTCAATTCTTGAAATAGTGTAAAAATAAAACACAAAGAAGAAAAAAGAACCCCAAGCACAGTAAGCAGAGCTCCTACAGAGTCTAGTTAGTCAGACTTCAAACTGGGTTTTCTTTTTTTCCCGTTGTTCTACAAACTTTCAGGTGTCTATTTTACACATTCAGGTTTCTGGGCTACTAAATATGAATTTATGATGAACTATAAAGACTATGATCTTCCCCTGTTCCATTTTCTTCCAGAGCAATTCTAAGTATCTCCTTAGCCTATACTGCATGCTAATGCAATAACCTGATAACAGCCCATAGGTATCAGAACGCTCATCAGTCCTAGCATTTCAGAGCAAGTTACAACAGCTATTCTGCATTGAGGGGACGTTTTCAATCATCTCTACCTTTGATAAGCAGGAAACGTAAGGATTTCCAAGCCTATTAAGATATGCTTTAGCCTGTTAAGCATAAAATGGAGATTGGAGTGGTGGAAGTCTACGCCTAATTCAACAGTTGCTATGCATTCTGCTGTCCAGATGTCTAGAAACATATTTTTCTATTTTATTAAAACATGTTTTTAACCAGGCTTTAACTGGAGTGTTTGCAGCTGATGCACCTATTGGTCTTTTGAAAAGTCAGTTTTTATGCGTTTGGATTTATGGTATTTCTGAAAAGAAACTGGGCAATCTTTTCAAACTTACAGAATGTGCTTTTTAATGGGGTTGAGATAAAATCCTTGGACTGCACTCAAACTCTTAAATTGGCTGGAAATAACAACACATTTCAGCTATCCTCAGCAATGTCCTGCCATTCGTTCATACAGACTTCTTTTTCAAGACAAGCTGAAAACTATCAAGAAGTACCTCCACTGATCTGAATATACAGAATTCTTCTATTATTAGTACCTAATCTACATATAAGATCAAAACAGCAACTGCATGAAAAGTCCCTAGAACAAAAAGAGAGATTAAATTATATTTTCTTCTAATAGTCACATAGAAAAAACCCCAGATTATATCTATTATATCCACGTGGATTAGAAATACTAGCTACATCAGAACACAAATACTGTCAGGGAATATAAATTCAAGAACATTTTTTACTGATAAATTAGCACAAATCCCAAAGCTGCTACAGCAGTGAAATCTACATAAAGGAAGACCTCAAAACTGTTCGTCATATTATACTAAATTAAAACATCTGTGCCCATGAGCCTGCAATTTCATACATTTAGACAGATTACTGTACTTGTGTGAAATGCAATCAACTTGAAGACTTCACTGTGGGTCACAGATGCTAAAGCAATCACAGTTAACATCGAGTTATTACTTACATACCAAGTTTGTATCAAAATCAGTGATTTTACGAATTCAAGGTCAGGCCTTCAAACACTGAAATTTCTTGTCACTGAGTATCTAGCAATGATTAAACTAAAACGATTAAACATCTGGTTCGACTAGAATACAGTTGTTCAAGGACTCTAAGAAAAAAACAACCACTAGAGAGGTGGTAAAAAATAGAACTGATTGCAGGTTTGTTAACCTGAGGTAGTAATTTGACTGCTTATGGCTGTTTCATCAACGCATCTTTATATGTTGAATAAAGCAGACACTAGATTACTGCTTTAATCAGCATCATAAAACATCATGTTTCTCTCTGCTTCCTAACAGCTGGTTTAAGAGGAATAAAGGGTTTATTTGATGGGTAAATTGGAATACCTCCAAGGGCCCTCTAAGCTGCTGCATTTCTACAGTTGGACTTCCAAAGCAAGTTGAGCCTTTACAAATACTCTTATCTTAGTTTTTAGAGCATAAAGTTTCTCCAAAACAAGTCAAGATAAAGTTGCTGCCACCAACACAAGTATCTACTCACTCATCCTCAAACATAATAATGTCATTTATGTCTTGTTGTGCCAGTAACAAGGAAAAAACATTACTTCCTTTAGATACATCAACTTAAAATCTAATTCCATAAAACAGAAGTAATATTTCACTACCTACAAATCATGCTGCTGAACTGTGATGTTTCACAATTATACTTCCATGTTAAATAATCTTCTCCAAAAAAATCCCCCTCTCTGTCATTTTCCTTTTCCCTTGCTGTGGAAGAGACCCATACAAGGAGAGCAAACTGATCAAGCCTGTATGTAGGGGAATCTCTATGACACAGATGTGAAAAAGTATCTCCTTGTATAGCACTGTATATAGGACCCAAGAAACTTCATGCCAGGCAGAAAATGAGATTTTCAGAGGCTCTTTATGTCATCATCTTATTGCTACTTCTACTGAAATACGTTACCACAATGTTGAGCACTGATAAAAATCCCAAAAGTACATAGCAATGCCCCCCACCCACCCCAAAAAAACAAACAAAACCCCAAACCAATCACACACAAATAATGTAGTGCTAAGAAAAGTTTTCTGGTGTTGTTTTTTTTTTTTCTTTTTTTATGGTTATTGTGGTTTAGGCCTGGTTGGCAGCCAACCACAACACAGCAGCTCTCTCTCCCTTCCCCTCTGGCAATGAGAAGGGACAGAGAGCCAGGCTTGGGGTTCAAGATAGGACTGGGATGGGGAAAAACTCCCCTTTATGATCACGAGCAAAAGGCAGACTCGTTAGGGGAAGAAAAAAAAACCGATACATTTATTACAGACACTAACAACACGTAACAGAGTAGGACAGTGAGAAGCATTGCCACATCTTGAGAACACCTTCCCCCCACCCCTCCCTTCTTCCCGGGCTCAGCTCTGCTCCCGATATCTCTACCTCCTCCCCCAGGGGCGCAGGGACAGGGAATGGGGGGTGCAGTCAGCGCTGCCACTTCCCTTATCTTTGGTGAGGGGAGTTTCCAGAACTTGTTCCTCCTGCTCCATCCTGGTCCCCCTCTCACAGGAAACAGTCCTCCCCAGACTTTCTCCGACATGAGTTCCTCCCATGGGTCACAGCGTTCCCCACACTGCTCCGTCATGGGTCACTAACTTCCTCCGACTGGATTCCCTCCCACGGCTGCAGCCCTTCCCGTGCTGCTCTGGCGTGGGACTCCCCCGCATGCTGCAATCCTCCCAGCACTGAATTACAGCAGCGGGGCTGCCTTTTCCCACGAGACCCCGGCCTTCTTCGGGCACAGAACCTTGATCAGGCGAGCAGGAGCAACAGGCCCTAAATCAATGTCTGCTCCACTGTAGATCTTCATGGGTGGCAGGGGGGGTCGCCCTGCCATCTCACCACAGGATACAGGGGAGTCTCTGCTCCGGCACACCTCCCCCCTCCTTTCTTCCTCCGTTCCTCCACTGACCTTGGTGTTCACGCAGCTGCAGCTACTCCTCCTCACAAGTCCCACTGCACGTCACCACGTCCCTTCTTAAATACGTTATCGCAGAGGCGCAGCCGATTGGCTCAATTTCCCAAACAGAGGTGGAGCTGCCTTGGAGCTGGGGGAGCTTCGAGAAGCTTCTCACAGGGGGCTGCCCCGATAGCCCCTTCCCCTGCCACCAAAAAACCCCACCACTCACTCAACCCAGGACAATGGTGTATCTGGAATTACCTCAAATTATTAAAGATAATAATAATGAGGTAATTCAGTTGAGGATTTCTCTAATTAAGGTTTACTCTACTTTCCTTACCAAGGTTGGAAACAGAACAAACAAGCAGCCCTGCTAGATCCCTACCTATGCTGGGAATTTTCTAGTGATGCTAGCTCCTGGAAAACTGAGCACCTTTCCTAATGTCACCTTATTTTATCTCATGCTAATTTCACTGTGACATACACCTTTAACGTGACTGTGTAAAACTGTTCTAAAATTCGTACTTACAGTTTTTGTGGGGTTTCCCTCTAGTGTAAATTCTCCACACAGTCACAGATCTGCCTGCTGGTGCCCTCAGTGTGAAGGTTCAGCTCCTCTTTGGTGATAAGCTTTGCCCTTGTACTAGCAGAGTTAATTTGCCTCCTGGGGAAATTGAATTATTTCTCTACACATTACCTTCACTTGAGTAATTGAACAAATACAACTGACAAATTAAAAAAACCTCAGTCACCTCGTAATTTCAGCTTGAGTTACATTGTCACAGGTGTGGAAATGTAAAGTGCAGGCCGCTGATTTTTGATATTTAAAATGCGCAATTTGAAAAATGGTCATTCCATACACTGATAAGTGATTTCAGTACAGTGAGAAAATAACTTTCAAGTAGAATCACAGGCTTCAAGGGTACATTAGACTTAGGCACACATGCCACGCAATACTGCAAAAATTTCTTATTCTGCTGCAGAAGTTAACAAGACAGTCATAGATGAAATGAATTAGAACAGACTCCCAGAAATCTCAAAGTTTTGCCTGGGAGCTCTCCAGATCCACAAGGATTGGTCAAGCACAAAACTGTTTTACAGATATCTGTATTCCACCCTGCCTATTAAAGGTACAGCGCAGCACCTCCAGCAATATGGATTTTGAGGACATGCTTTATTTGCAAAAATAAGAGATATCGAATTTGATATATTGTTCAATAATCCCATCCTTATTTATCAGAACATTTAGCATGGATATGCAGGAACCTAAGACTTCCATTCTGCACACACACACACACACACACACACCCCCCTTCACCAAGATCAAGGCTGCAACCGGACAAGGAAAGTAGTTACTGGTTTTATCATTGGGGTTTTTTTGCTCCTCTCCCACCAAGTTTTGTATTTTTTTTTTTTTTTTTTTTTTTACAAGTCCACATAGACATTATTTATGGTCTGTCTACAAAATCACTGAGTTCTGGACTGACATCCAGGCAAGAATTGGTATAGATGGCTTATCCAGGGTTACAGTGAAACCACAGGTATGCATATCAGGATGGTGTAGAACTACAGCGTAGATAAAAATATGTGTCCTCCAGACTTCTAAAGCTTATGTTATTGTTCCACATATTCATTCAATTATCTGAAGTTAATACTAATTGGGTATGGCTCCATATATTAAAATTTCATTTCCAGATACAGTAGGGAATACATTCAGGTATGTGCATATGTTGAAAAGCAAGCACACAAAAGCAATCTATTTTCTTTAATGACAAAGAATAGCAAACCAAAGACAGATCATTCTCAGTGCAGAGCTTTTAACAGGCAGACAGGAGAGAAACCAAGGCATCCACTACAGTGAAATAATACAGCAAGACAGAGAAGAAGAAAATCCTCGTGAAGTCTCAACTCGGGAAGCTTCAGCCAGAGACACTGCAGAATAAGCAGTAATGCCTCCTTCAGGACAGTAAGCACAGATAAATTAAGAAAGCAATTAGCCCTTTCTCTTATGGAGGTGCTCTATACTTTGTCTCATCAAAATATCTTGAGTAGCTTTTATCCATTGAGATAAGTATCCTATGTTAAAGTACTGCCTGAAGCAACCGTCTTAGTTTTCATACACACAGCTCCAAAGCAAAAAACAAACCAAAAAACAAGCAGCATGCCAACATGCAGAGAAATAGCACTGCATGTCCAGGAACTACACACACAGCACCTTCTGCTTAAAGAGAAATCTCTTGTCACTTGACCTCCAGCACCGAATTGCCTCAGCTGGTCCACAAGGAATTATGGGGACAACTGGCCTCTGTCCTCCAGAAGTGCCCTGAGCAGAGCCCAGGCTAGTTCTTTGTTTCCAAGACAAAAGGGGGAGGGAACATAAAATCAACCCCAGACTCAACCAGAAAAAAAGACTACAGAGACAGAAACAAGAGACAAAAAAGTTGACAGGCCAGGAAGGTGTTTTACACTGCATCCTTTCATTCCGCAGTCATTCAGTCACACCAGATGTAACGTTCCTTCTTTAGGCAGCAGGAAGCCCTGCCACAAAGACCAAGATGGAAACAACAGAAGATTTCTTCCCACTAACTCCAACTGCTTGGGGAAATTTAAACTCCTAAGTAGGATTTATACTGTAGATGGTCTTTGAAAGCAAGATAGATAGCAAACAGCTATGTTGTTTACTGGCTGCGTGACAGCTACTGGTTTATTGGTACTCTTAAAAAAGGCAGTGTTTTGGAGGAGGGAATGCACCAACCAGGCAACCACAATTTGGGGGAGCATCAGCATGTTTGGTTTAATTAACTACATGCAAGCACATCCTTCTGTATTGAACTGCTTATGCTGTTATCAACACAAACTCTGTTGAGCTGACATTGCATTGTATCCAATCAATTACAAAACAAAAAAAAAAAAATCTAAAAAGAAAACAAAACAACAAAACAACAAACCCAAAGTCCTTTCTAGAAGAGAAAAGGGAAATTTCTAGAAGATGAAGTACAATTCCTTTTACTTTTCATCCTTCCTATTGGTACATTAACAAGTTTGCATTTTGACTTCAAAATAATGTGCCATATAAGTGTACTTACCTATACCTACAGTATATACCAACATATTGGGTTTGCAGGGCAAGGTTTTGGTTCCAAGACAGACCCACCACTGGCCAAGGCTGAGCTCATCACTGATGGTGGTAGTACCTCTGGGATAACATATTTAAAGGGCAAAAAACCCTGTGCAATGGCAACTGCACTCAGAGAGAGAAGTGAGAAGATGTGAGAGCAACAACTCCTCAGTCACCAAGGTCAGTGAATAAAGAGCGGGAGGAGATGCTGCAGGCACCAGAGCAGAGATTCCCTGGCAGCCCGTGGTGAAGACTGCAGTGAGGCAGGCTGTGCCCCTGTGCCCATGGAGGTCCTCAGTGGAGCAGATCTCCACCTGCAGCCCGGGGAGGACCCCACACCAGAGCAGGGGGCTGCCCAAAGGAGGCTGTGACCCCGTGGGAAGCCCACGCTGGAGCAGGCTCCTGGCAGGACCCATGGATGCAGGAGCCCACGCTGGGGCAGGTTTGCTGGCAGGACTTGTGACCCCATGGGGGACCCACGCTGGAGCAGTCTGTTCCTGAAGGATGCACCCCGTGGGGGGGACCCACGCTGGAGCAGTTCGTGAAGAGCTGTAGCCCATGGGAAAGACTCATGTTGGAGAAGTTCATGGAGGACTGTCTCCAGTGGGAGGGACCCCACACTGGAGCAGCGGAAGAGTGTGAGGAGTCCCCCCCCTGCGGGGGAAGGAGCGGCAGAGACACGGGGTGATGAACTGACTGCAACCCCCATCCCCTGTCCCCCTGCACTACTGGGGGCAGGAGGTGGTGGGAGGAAATTGTGAGTAAAGTTAAGCCTGGGAAGAAGGGAGGGGTGAAAGGAATGTGTTTTAAAGATTTGTTTTATTTCTCATTATCCTACTCTGATTTGATTGGCAATAAATTAAACTAATTTTCCCAAAGTCAAGTCTGTTTTGCCCATGACAGTAATTGCTGAGTGATCTCTCCCTGTCATTATCTTGACCCATGAGTCATTCCTTCTATTTTCTCTCTCCTGTCCAGCTGAGGAGGGGAGTGATGGAGCAGCTTTGGTGGTCAACTGGCATCCAGCCAGGGTCAACCCACCACAACCCTTAACAGTATATACCTAGCCTACATAGTACACACCTGTAATTACACCCCGAAAAGAAGGTGAGAAGCTGCATATTCTTTCAGCAGAGACTTACATATGCTGAGAAGACTGATAAGGCAGCAAGAGAAAGTTTACACTGGGAACTGTTCCATCTTAGTGCTGGAGATTAGGAATAGAAGTTGTTCTCCTGTTTATATAAACCAACGGTTTCTATTCATCGGCAACACAACATAAAACCTCCCTGGTTTGATGGATATCCAGGTGAGTTTTGTAAACATTTTTTAGATTATAATAAGCAAGGTGGTTTTCACTTGTTCTTTTTTAATATTAGAGTGCACTCGGGAAACAAACTGGCCCAAAGCTAACAACATCCAGTTATTACTTTACTACATAAGAAATCCTTTAAATTTCAAGAGCTAGGGACCTATGGCTTTTAGTCTGCCTGACATAAAAATCTGGCAAACACACAATTATTTGGAAACTGATATAGCAGGATTAATCAAAATGTAATATATCTTTTGCTATTTCCATCTGCAAGTAGGCAGATTGTATTAAGTTAAAACAGGAAGGCCAAGCATTTGTGTGGGGAAATAAAGGATAAGGGGGTAAAATAAAAGTATTTCACAGAGCTATTTTCTGCATCATACTACCTACTTCAGCCCCAAGAAAATAAATAGCAATGGAATAAAAGCAGTCCTTCTACAGACCAGGGACTGTGACTATTCTCAAAGGGAGAGTTTTGAACCAAAAGCAGGAATAACAGTTTCAAGTAAAAAGAATTAATATGCAAATAGGGATTTGGAAAGCTCAAAATACTAAGTGCGAAACAGCTGTTGCACAGATAGGTCTCAGGAGCAATACCTGCCATTACCTCGGAAGGTCCACATATGGTTTTGCTTTTGATGGGAAGCACAAAAAAGGCATGAGCTCTTCCATTGCTTATAGCTCCAGCCCAGCCTGTGCGTGTCCCCTCCTTTCTCAGTTGTCATGTGGAGCGTTCCCAACGCAGAAGCAGCCACTCAGGAGTCTGTGCCCTCGCTTCCAATTTGTATGATCCGATATTTACTTAGAAAAATAATTCCATATTGAGGTTGAGAATGTCATCAAAAGCTAAGAAAATATTTGAATTTGTGCAACTTGAATTCTACTCCTTGTCTGTACAATTGTGATAGAATTATTAAAATACTGTATTTCCTCCCCTGTTCTGAAACCTTGGGTCTAAGTGCCCACAACTGATGATTTCCATACACTAAGAAGGTAATGACCAGTCTAGTTCATTATGTCCACATCCATATCCTGCACTGAATATATAAAACAATTACTTGACTAATTTTTTCCTCAATGTTGCCATTAGTAATTTTTTTCCTGTACACATATCTGTCAGTGGTACATTAGCATGCCACAAGTTGTAGCATCTTGAACAAGAGTTTTGCATGAAAACTACTTACAGTCTGACAGCCGGAGGATGCCAACCTTGGTAGGAACAGAGTAAGCCTAACAGATTCATAGTCTTGCCTCAAGAAAGCCAAATGTTTAAAATCCAATGTTCGATACAATTCATTTTTTTGAGAGAAACTCTCTGCATAATTTCTAAGAAATTCACAGTGTCAGCCAAATAAACTGTTTTTTACTTGAAGGCAGAAGTCAGAGTCGATTGCAGCAGCAACAATGTGATAATTGTTCATTTATCCTAAGTGATAAATCTCAAAGGACTAAACTCAAACTTTTACACTTGTTTTCTTTTTAATAACCCCAATGTACTGATAGAGAGTCACTATAAGGGGAAGAAGCCTAATGCTCTGTGTAGTCAATTGTTTCTCATAATTAAATGTTCTGTGCAATATCCGAAGTAAATCTATCTTTGGAGAGGGAGAGTGAAATGATGTTGGCAAATAAAGCTAAAATAAACCAACATAAAAAACCCAAATAAACTATAATGTATTCAATTACACAAAATTAGTAAAAATGCTCCCACACATATGGGGAAAAATTAACATATGATCAAACTAATAGGATTATGCAAAAGAAGCTTCTAATAATAGGTCTGTAATTAATCTTTTTTAGTCTTTGGGCTTGCCTATAAACATTCTTCATGTGCATAATTTAATTTGGGCAAAACCTAATTCTATTCAAAGGACATATCTTACAACAACCCTCCAATTGTGAGGACTACTTTTCCTAATCAAATTATGGTTCGGCAGATGGTACAGAGTCCACTCCTGTGTCATGCTTAGCTTTCTTCCATGCCTTGTTTTACTGACAAAAAGTTGTTTTACTGGGACCATTAAAACACAGTTCCCTTAGTATACTAAACACATAAAATCAAACTGAGGAGACGTTGTCAGAAAACCTTATGACTTCTAAAAGTTATCATTATGGATACTTTGCTGGATTAGACTTACTAGACTCCTTAATTATCTTATTTTCCAGGGGTTATTGCATGATTTTTGAAAAATAAATGATCTGTTCTTGAATCAAATAGCATCTGTAGCATGAAAGACACTGTCTGTTATTTCATGCTGTGTATGTGCATGCACGTATGTGTCTGTCTTCATATAAAATAATATATTCTTTATTGTAAAGTTTTTATATTTTTAAAAAACAGATGATCCTTACAGCAAAAATGTATTAAAATATCCCTAAATTTTAATTTGCTTTACAAGGCAGAATGAAGGCTCAAAAAGTGAAAAACAAGGAACTAAGCAAGGAAATGCTATAGACATTCTACTTACTCCATTAATTTTTTCTTAAAAAAACATGCAATATAGTGAAAATATTTACCGGTTATGGGAAAAAAGTTCATTTTTGAGCTCCTACAACTAATTCAAATCCTCACACATGACTAAGAAAACATTCAGCACAAGTGGTACTCTCTTTCCCCAAGTTCTTTTGTCCAGTTATTTAATTATGGAACACCGCTACTGGAAGTCGAGACATTCTTTAGCATATATTGATTTTCCAGCTTCCTAAAATGCAATATACTACAGGTGATAACTGAGCCAATATTCTCTCCTGTTCTCATAAGGATAATGATGGTATTCTGGTTATGAACCACACAGGAAAAAAGTTACAGCCTGCAGCCAGCTATCAGAAGGACCTCAAGCACCATCACTTCAACCCCTCAGACCTCACCTCTGCTCATTTCTTATCCTCAAACTGAGTACATAAGAAAATTTACCTGTTTGCTGTGTTCAAATGGGGTTCAGTTTTCGCCACGTATGGTGTTAGACCAGCTCCCTCTAAGACAAATACTGCAAGTTCCATATTCACTTGTTATCAATGTACATAAAAAGCAAACTAATAAGGCATTGCAAAAACCCACAATAAGGGTTAATTAAAAATTAATTTCTATGCTATGGGCTACCGAGCTCTCACTGATATTAGAAGTAAGAGAAAAAAGGCTTAAAACTTTAATTAGAGAGAACAAAAGATTATGGAATGAAATCTCAATATATTCTGAGCAAAATCAGTGAAGTTGTTCCAAGTGTGATTCAGATCATGATGGGAAGGGTTCCTTTGTATTGATTTCTTTCTTTTAATTTATATTACTGCTACTACAGGCCTCAGCTGTAATGTTGGGAGGTCTGAATTAACATCAACATATCCAGGGATCTGTTCAGCTAACATAATAAAAGCATTGAGTCTAAGCCTGCTTCAGAGCAGCATACCAAAACCTTGGTGGAAAGGGAATGCAGCTCTCCGCGTAAATTGACTGAAAGCTAAAAGCTGCAGTAGTAAATCTGTGTAGCCATAGGTCAAAACCATATACAGAAACTGTCCCGAGTAACAACAGAAAGGAGAATTAATCACTGGCCAAGCTGCAGGGAGGTTGCAGAGATGCAAAATGCTTCTACAGCTACCGGAGCTTAAAAACAAACCAGAACAAAACAAAGCAATCAGAAGAAACTTAAGAGCGCTTTGAAAAATTAAGGGGGGGAAGTAGCATTTTTGAGGGCAAAGTGGTAGTTTAACAACTGTTTTTCACATGGAAGTTGTAAAAGGAATAATCCTTCCTACAGCACAGCACACACAAATCCATAAACAAGAACAGTCAACTGCAATGCAAGATAAGGATATGTATTTCACCTTAGCAATAAAATAGTAATGTTGTCATTGTAAAAAAAACACAGCCAAGGAGAAACTGTATCGTAAACCCAAAGCCAGTGTCCATAGAGCTGCGAACGCCCCACTTAAAAGAACGTTTATCCCAAAATCTTCCTGAGCAGACGTGCTCTGCCATGAAGCAAGACCCTGTGCGTGGCAGCGTGCCTGCTAAATGTGTTCATAACACCATACATCTCGGTCCTTCCCCAAACTGCACAGGAGGCTGCTGAGGCACAAAATCTGTTTGCACTCTGTTCATCTCAAATATATTAAGTCAGGCACAGTAGTACAATTTAGGGGTTTTATACTACACATACGTACGTCCATAATCTGACCTCATGACAACATACAGATACAGTTTAAAAGCATCTCTGTTTCATCACGTATGCCTTCAATTCTCCCTGTTACTCACTCTTTACAGACGTATCATTGCCCTTCCAGACTGTTATCTGCTTGCAGTCTGGCAAAGCAAAATCAGACAGAGTTTCTGCAGATTTAATAAGAATGCTTATAATGTGTCACAAGCTTCAGTGACTCTGGGGATTAGATGTATTTAGAAATGCTATGTAATCTTCAATGTTCTGCAAGTAACCATGGTTTGGGATTAAAATATATAAAAACTTGTCAAGACTCTGGTATACTTAATATCTTCTTAGTGATATCTCATTTAGAGAAAAGATTCATTAACCTCAAAATGTTATTGTTTTTTTCATAGCAGCAGTACGACACACAAGGTTGAGCTGGTGTTTGCTTTATGAACAGATTTTAAGAGTCACTGTCTGAATGGATTCAAATCTCATCAGCCTAAAATTTAGTACAACAAGGTATCAGAAAAACACTGAAATCCATTAAATAGGTTCGCATACTGGAACCCCCCAGGACATGACTGTAAACTAAGTTGAGGCTATTTCTGTTAAATAAAATTCCCTAAATAAAAACAACTAAAATTTGTCTACCAAGCATCCTGAGAACAGGTCTTTGGTATTGTGGGGAAAATATTTGAAATGAGACAGATATTTTTATGCAAGAATGAATATTAAGTACTGAGCAGGTGCAGTAGTTAATTTTCATAATGTTCTTGGTTATGCAGCAAGTATAGCATTGCAAGTTTCATTACAAGGTAAAATAGATTCTAACAAATTTTGTTTTGACACTAACTGCCATTCAAATGAGTTAAAGTACCCTCATTTATTTTAATGACAGCTGACTTAAAAACACACCCGCAAATAAGACAATATTACGTAAAGCAAAAAAAGTCAATAAATTTACAAAACAAATAAAATGCAAAATATAGGGATGATATGGTCTTCACCATGCTTAAACATCAAAGAACAGATGATGAATAAACAGAGTCAGAAAAGAAACAGAGATAATGTACGCACATGTGTCTGTGTTGTATTTACACAGAACATATTTGTAGTTCCATTGAAAGAGCACTTAATGCTGTAAGGAGCTGAAGAAGGGGAAGTGGCAAAATTCCAGGTAACCAAAGAAAGCCCAGCCTCTCCGGGATTTCTGCTCAAACCAACCTCTGGACAATTGGAGATTCTACAATAACTTTTTTGTCTTGCCCCATTCTTCATTCAACATCACTATCAAAACCACTGATCAACACTCATACAAACACATACAACAAAAAGCAGTATGCCATTGCTCTGGTCAGGAGATGGACTGAATCATATTTGGTCTTCTATGCTCTTATTCTTGTTTCCTCAAACATCCTCACTCTTTAAATGTTGACTGAAACCCAAGCAAAGACTCCAGGAGAAGGGAAATTTTTTTGGTTTTGTTTTGGTTTTGTTATTATTTTTTTTTTCTCTATCAAAGCATTTTTACAATGTCATGTAAATAATAGCACCGTTGTATGAAACCGTGTAACTGAAATGCTGTAATTAATTTTGGTACCTGTAATCGTAACCTGTAATTATCATGTAACTGGAGAACTATAATCAAGGAGCAAAGCCCAATTACATATTTGATACATTTCGCAGCAAGGGCTCTGTGGTTACACATCTAAATAGGAGAAAACTACAAGCCGGAAGATTATCCATGCAATGCATACACTTTTAAAAGTCATTGTAATTAGAGATGCTCAACAAATAGTACAACTGAATAAGAAGGGGAAGAAGTGAGGAAAAAAATAGTGTTTTGCTGGTCTTCAGAGAAATACTAAGTTTGACATTTTCACCACTTTTTACTGTAATTATAACTACCTAAAATGCATTATGGACACTACAGCTAAGTCATTCATAAATCTGTCTCAGATGCACTCAGCTGTCTATACTATACTGATTCTCCAACAGTAAAGCAGAATTTGTAACTATTCATAAATCAGTCAGGGCAACTTTTGAGGCCATAATAATATTTGCTTGGAATATCATAGTAATATTGTGACAACAAACCTAAATGAATGCAGGAAAGCATCTGTAAGAGAGGAAAACCATCATACTTAATAAATTATATTAAAAATTAAATAAAATCACTTACACTCATTGTCTCACACCCACACATTTGCAGGCACAGAAACACATGCATTGAAGTAGTCTGTCGATCACGACCCACACTGTCATGGAGCAGAATAGACCAGCTAGCAATGTTTCATGTCTGCAGGGCTGTTCTTACAAGGGAGAGGATATGGTTGTGCTTCTCGTACCTTTCAGGAGTTGTCAGGGATTTTGACATTTACACTCTCCATTCTGCCCTATCCCTGAGGGGATAAGACAATGTCAGCTACTTACTCACTGTCTTTTCTCTCTTTATTTGGATGTCCGATAGTTTCAGTGCTATTCTTTATCTTCACTTCATCATTTCCTAACAGCTTCTATATATTATTTCACTCTGTCCTTTCTTTTTTTTTTTTTTTTTCCCGCCAGTTTCAGGATCTTGAAAACCTTCATATAACTGCGCTGTGATCTTGCTGCTCTAGGTACCCTCAAGCCTTGACTCATTTATTCTTCTTTCACTGTTTCTTCTGGTGCTTCCAGACCCTTAGCTTATTATTCATGTTTCATTCATACAAATCTTATAATTTTTATTAGAGATCAACTTGTATCACTACAGTGTGTTTTCACAAGGGTCCAAAACTCAAACTCTGGACTACGCTGTTTCCTTCTAGATTGAGGAGTTCCTATCTGCAGAGTGAGATCAAAGTAAAACTGATCTCTCTAAATCCATCTACAGGACTTGAGCCTGCAAAATCATCTGCATACGTTTAATTACACAAATTATAGAGTGCTTTGTTGGGTTTTTCTTACAGTTCACACGACAGAACAACAGTGAAAGAAAACCTGCAGGTGTAGCCAAGTTCACTCCTACGCAAACAAGAACTCAATTTGTTCTAGCATTTGGGTGGTTTGTGCTATAATGAACTTTTCCATCATTCTCGTGTTCTGTGATAGTATAATTATCTTTAGGGACATTCATGTAAAACTGGCATTTTTCTGGTGAATAATTACAAATACATACAAATGACATGCTTACCATTAATGTCAGTTAGATGAAAGAGTACAAGTAGGAACCTGAGGAGATTACATGCTGTTGTTTCACCGCCTTGTGCAAGCAAGATTAGTGGGGACTCTCAATGCACTTACCTACTTTTTCCAAACAGCTGATCTCAGACAAATCAGGCACAGATTGATTTTTAAAAAGACCAGCGAGGAAATTCCATGGATACCACATACAGTGTCCTGTGCAGTGTCCTGACAGCAAGCGTGGAAGAAGATCAAAGCTGACATGTTGATACTGATCAGAATGGAAAAGATCAAGTATTAGATCATCTTGTTCACAAAGATGAGTTGACTGAAAATAATTTGTACAAGCTCCAGCTATTACAGCTGTACTTAAAATAATAAAGATTACATAAAAATACAAAACGCTTTAGCTGTGCTACAGCCTACTAAAAAAACCCTCAGTCTAAAATGTGAGAATGCCATGTATTTGGTCTATGTTATACATCAATTATGGAAAATCTCATACCTCCATACTTGTCCTCAAAACACTTAATACTCTAATATACACTATCAATCCAAAAAAAAAAACATTAAACCATTTTTTTTAAATTGCAGGAGGCACAACTCATCCCTTAGTAAAAACCAAGCAAGTGGATTAAAGGCAAAGAAATCTTTGCAGCAATCCCACTTCATACATGTCCTGGGAAACTGATGGATGGATAGAGGAAAGCTAATTATTATGAGAGCTACAGACTGAAGGTAAGCGCATCTTTTTAAGAATTCCTTCTGTATAAACATTTCTTCTGGTGAACCCAGCCCAAAACATAATGAAAAGGTTTCCACTACATCCAATGGAGGGATTAAACAGTCACAAATTTTTAATAACATGCTGCCTGGAATGATAATTATGATGTTCCTTTTATGAATATTTTATTTTCTATTGGGTCTTATGTCCTTGAGCTAAAGCCCATAACTTCTATCAATATTAATGACAATTATGCATTCAGATCCATAGAGATCAGAGAAGTTACCCAGAGATCTTAATATGCCCAGTCTTGTTTAACTATATTGATTATCAATTTCATTTTTTAGTTGGTGCTATATGACAAGGATACTGAAAAGATACAAATTTTCAGTCTTTAAAGGGCACAAATAATGATGACAACAGTAGTTCTTACTAGCATCTAACATAAGTTAAAAGGTTAATCAATTTGAAAACAGTTGTTAACTACTGTTGTTAAAATATATCAAACTTATAAACTTCTGAGAAAGAGGTGCTGCAGAAACAGCAGGAATGTTGACAAAAACTATTCCAGGGCAGGGAGACAGAGTGTGAGAACAAAATGGTTTTACTGCTGCTCTGGTTTACAAACTGTCCGTGTGCAAGATAAGGAATTGCTAATGCTTAATTAAAAATAGGTAGGGGAGTTTGGACATAATTTATCTTCCTTTAGCCTCAAGAGGAAATAACAGATGAAATGCAGATATTGTGAACCACAGGGTGAGAAAGGAGTCTTGGGACACAAAGCCACCTTTATTTGGGTAGCTGAAGCTGGTGCTTAATTTGGCTGCCTAAGTTAGCATCAGAAACACCAAGTCTGAGTAACAGTATAACAGAATTGGGTCCCATCAGGAAAAGCGAGACAACCCTTCACCAGGCCCACATATGAAAGACTCTGTGTGGACTGGTGAATTAAGAGGGGATTTCTCTGCTAGGAAGAATAGACTTCTACCTTAATACTCAGTGCAGGAGGAAAGGAAACAGAAGGGCAATTTAATAGTGCTAATATAGGTAATTTATAATCTTTCTTTATCGAAATATAGTTCTGTATCAGTACTACTATTAATAGCTGTTTGTTAGTCAATTACATTATTTATTATAAATGTGCTGCTTAATCAATAAACATCATAAGTACTCTGCTCAGTTTCATCGTGAGTCTCCCATCTAAGAGTAGAGAGTCAGACTTGTAGAGCAATAAAACTATACTGAGTTTTCTCCAAAGATTTAAATGAAGTCCATCAGCTACACTACATTACATCGTGCAGTGGAGTCAGGAAGGAAACATCGAAACATAGAACATGCTTTTGCTGAGTAGGCTTTTGAAAATACAATTATGGAATTTTTATTCTGTCCACTAAGTAACTCAGACTGTGTCTCTGAAAGTTTGAAATGAAAAAAGGAAAAGAAAATTAGAGAAGAGAGAAGCAGTGGAAAAAAGATTAACAAAAATTATGAGTCCTACTTTAGTATCTGTCAAAGTTTAAAGATTTATGACTTAGGTCTACTACTCACTTGTGCATTGGTACAGACTAACAAATATATCCGGGGGAAAAAAAAAAAAAAAAAAACAAAACAAGCCACTCTACTGAAGTCAATGGGAAAAAATACTGTCAAGTATTAGGTGAAACAGGATTTCATCCAGTGGGTGGTTTCTCAGGTCAGAATCTGTATAGACATATCTGGAGATATGCAGGAACTTGAACCTATGGTAAACAGTTTTAGTGTATGTTAGTCAAGTGAAAAACATGTACTATAATGTTGGTTAGTAAAAATGCTATTTAATGAAGTGAGCACACTTCTACTTCATCTGCAGATTACTCCTCTCCTCCCATTTCTAATGAACCTAGTGTATTTTTGGGGTGTTAGACCCCATCATCCCCTCAAATCTGCTAGCATAGACTCTCCAGGTTCACCCACAGATTTCAGCAGACTACCACGAGATTAAACAGTCACATCCATTGGAAGACGCTTTTTTTAGCCATTGTAATTCCAAAGACAGCCATCTTGTAAACATACAAACACCAACCAGAACCTCGGTGCTCTGTCTGGAGACACAAGCTGAGCCCTTCAGCCCAGGCACTCCCGACTCCCTCCCTCTGAGCAATAGTTTTCACCGGCCGGCTCCTCTGCCACCTCTCTCCCTTCCCTGCCAGCTGCCAAGCTTTCCAGAACTGCCCTAGGGTATTTTAGTCTGTGACAAATACCAGCTCCAGATACAATTGTGTGCATTAAATTTAGCAATTTGTTGTGTTCTCTCTGATTATGTCAGTATAAGAGGTTTTCCTCATACAATGCATTAGGAAAGCTTTGCGGAAGAACTACATCCACTCCAGTATCTTTGTTGGTAAGTTGGACAAACCAAAAATTTCTCACCTTTGTTTTTGGATAAAAAAATTTTCTTACTGGTTGACCTTGTTTAGATTTTCAAAGCAATAAGGAAACAAAACAAGGGGTAGAATTTCCTTTTTTCTTTTTTTTTTTTTTTTTTTTTTAAATGTACCTTTTTTCCCCAAAAGTTGCTTTTCAGTATTTCATTTCTACAGAAACACATGCAAAACCACAACCTTTATGAATTCCCAAAAGTTTTACTTTGGTCAAAAAAACCAAACCAAAACAAACCAACCCCCCAAAACTTCAAACTGAAATAATCCATACATTTGCAGATCTTTAGTACTGGGACTTTCTAGTCTGAATAAGTCATTAGAAGATATCACACTGTGCTATATCAAGCTCTTCATATTTCTTTCTACAGTTCAAAGGTTTTTTTTACTTGTCTGCAGCACAAAAATAAGTGCTTTTCCAAGTGAAATTAGCTCAGAATGACATACGATGAGCATAAAGAGCATCTTAAAATTCAGAGAGTAGAATTCTATCAACATAGTTTTTACGCTTCTCCATCAAAAAATACCTGTTTTCTCTGGAAAATTACCATGGATACCTATTTTTATCTTCTGTGAAATATAAACGCATTTCAAAGACCACAATTTATCAACAATTTTCTTTTGCACGTGGAAGATCTTGAGGGCCACACTCCTACATTTTCTAAAAGCACTGCAGCTCAACTGCTTAAGTCAAGCTCAGTTTGCCTGATGTTTAAATGGAGCTACAGCTTTTTATGCTATGTAAGAGAAAGGCAATGGCAAAAATCCATCACTCTTCAGTAACTTCCCAAATGCCAAGACATTTCGATACATCACCAGAACCACTTAAAGACATGCCCAAGAAAAGTATACGCAAGATAATGTTTAAGAGACAATACACCATTCATGCATCCCTCTGAAGACAGAGCAAATGTTTCCTCCAACCTCCCAGAGTGATGTTTTTCGGGTTTTGTTCTGTTTTTTTAATTAAAAATCAGGGGAGAATTACTTTATTGCTGACGGTCATTCTTCAGCAGAACTGATGTACCACTGCTGGGGAGAAGCATAGAACATAGACCATCAAAAAGCTTGAATGAGCACTATAGTCTATTAAATCAAGATTTTCAGAAGTGCTCTGGGAAATATCTATCTTAGTATTAATTAAGACTTACAGATATACAAAGCAAAGCACTGGCAAGAACAGTACAAAATATTGTTATGGTACAACTTAAAGCAACAGTTCCAGATCAGTGCAGTTACATTGTACAGCAGTCTCATATCCACATTTTTCAATCGCTGCTACCGTTTAACTTTTCACATATTAAATATTTGCAGTTTAATCTTAAAGTCTCACTTTTTTTTTTTTTTTGACTCAAAATCAGACTGTCTCTTATTTCAGAAATACATAGTCCTTTGTATTATGAAGCTAGGTTGTAAACAAACATTTCAAATGGTGAACAACAACAATATCATATTCTCAGCAAATAAAATAATCATAGCACCATTAGCCTGTGCTATTTCAGATGTATAAAAAAAAAAGGCTTTTTCAAAAGGAAATAAAATATATGTTTTTTAAATACCACATTTTGATATTAACTTCAGAAGTTCAGGGCTTAATCATGAAATTTACAAGTTCAACTGAAAAACATTTTAAAAACCCATAAAAAATTATAATAGCAATCCTCCTCAACTTTTCATTAAGCCAAGAAGCAAAACCAAACAAGCAAAACCAAATGAACAAAGGGGTAAAACACTCTACCCAATCCCAAAATCTACCATCAGTGTTTTCCTTCTCCTGGAATGGATTGTGTTATTCTTCAGAGATGTTGAAAACTGAATATGTAATGGAAAATTTACCCTAGCTACCAAAGCACATAATGGGAAGAAGAGCATGAAATTCATCCTTTGCTCTGGCTTGAGGTGCTATTTGCCTTGCTGGTTTATAGTCTTTGTGCTCAAAGTTGCTTCTTTAGATATACAAATGCTTCAATGTTTACACTGAAAACATCATAGCAAGTAATTAAATCTCAGGTTAAGAAGAATAGGGAAGTTGAAAAGCAAATTTCTAACTGCTGAATTTTTTGTTTGTTTGTTTACGAATTATTCTAAACTTGACAGTGTAAATGATAAAACTGAGAAGATTGTGTTAACTCAGCAAAGTTCAACTCTACATGCAGAGTTGCAGAAGCTGCACAAGGATGCCAGCACACGAGGACTCAGGGGGTTACCAGCCCGAGAGGGGAAAGGAGATTGCAGTAACTTCAAGATGACCTCGTTACCTCCAAAAAAGAAAAAGATCCTTGATATAGTTAGCTGCAAACCGTGTAACCTCTCTGCTACACGTCTTTGTATAAATAATTTCATATTGTAATGAAACAGAAACAGAAACCTTCTATGGATCTGCAGAGTGGGGAAGCTGGATCAGAAAACAGTGTTAAACACATCTAGTTGAGCTTTACATTTCTCTTGATCCAACACCCCAGCACATGAAAGGCTGTAGAAGAGCTTGATTTTGCACAACAGCATGTTCCATTAACGTCCTCATCACCACAGCTTTGTTGATCTGCACATAATTTCATTCATTCTGCTCCCAAAAGGGCTCTTGTACTCTGCAGAGAGGATTTTTTTCTAATTAGTGTATCCTTGCCTGGTTAACATACATAAAGCGTTATGGCATATGTCTGCCAGCCAAAATAGATACAGTGATAAAACTTCCAAGATCTTGACATCCCAGTGTATCATCACTTATTGTAATACACAGAGGATTTTATGTGAGTGTGTACATTGTACAAAGTAGTAGGAACACATATACACAAAATGAGAAAGAATAGAGAAATTAAATACCTCCTAACTGCATTATACCAAAATCATTTCTGCTAAAGTATCTGTTAAATTAGAAAGTGGACTATTTGTCTGAACACCAGAGTGGCTATCACATATAAGAAAAAGCTTTCAGAGATACAAAGGCAAGAGCAACTCTTATTTATGTTTAGAGACAAATGCCAGTCTGATCCACCTAATAGTGACAGAAACTTGGCCAGGAAAATAGAAACTACAATCAAGTAGGGCCTCTGTGAAAATGGATGACTAACTTCCTATTGATTTCTTTCCACTTCCTTAGGAATCAAATTCTTGTAAGACTCAGTTTGAAGCTCCCAGGTTTTTGCTCAGTAGGTTTAACTTCAACTCAGTAACCTCTGTGACACATCTGTTTCTATTTATTATATTCAAGTCTAAAATGGAATTTGTGCTTCCTTCATGTCCTCATATTGATTTGATTTTCTCTGGCTACAAGAAGGGTCATTAGGTTTAATGTAGGTCATCAGGATGCACGCTGATTTATAAGGTAATGTAATGCAAAGTGATATTAGGTGCTAAAAAACACAGCTGGATCACAGGGGAACATAGAGAAAATCAAAAATAGAGCTGAATAATCTTCTAAAGAAAGAAAATAACAGCAGGGCACAAAAAATGCAACCCTAGTTATGATCTTCTTTCCAAAAACAAGCCTCTCCATATAGCAATAAGATAGCGGTTATAGTTGAGAACAGTGGTTTGGGGTGAATCCATGGGAAGTCTGCTTATCAAGACTGAGAGGAAGATGGCTTAACCCACTGAAGCCATTCATCAAGGAGATCTCTGTTTATACTTACAGTGGACCCAATGCAGCTGCTACAGATTGTTAAACAAGCATATTCATATGAATCTGTATCTCTGCAATCTTGCAGTTACTAGTCTAGTCTGTTACTGCTTTCAAGTGTTTGAGCATTACAAAAACAATGGCTGTTTAGGAATTTTCTAAAGTATTACTCTAATCTCTTATTTTAGCCAGAGGTTGTACAGCAAAATTTCAGTAAGTAGCGGGGTTTATAGCATTTTCTGGCCAAAGCCCAGCTAACTACCTGGTTTTTCTGCCTTAATCCTTCTTCTACTTTTATATGTAAAAGGCTCTGTTTTGGGTTGCCATGAAAAACATACATGCTACTATACCAGTCTGAGGGCATCCGCCTTCTGCATCACAGACTGCATTATACTATGGAGCTAAGTCATCCTAAATGCACATTTTGCAGTCATTTTGCATGATCTCCTATCTATTTTAATACCTTCAGATGAATTCTACGTACATTAGTTATGCTAACTACTATTTTGTTGGTGATCATTTCGCCTCCTAGAAGAACAATGAGATCATGCCAAGTCAGGCAAAAAAAAACCCCAAAAAAACCAACAAAACTAGGGAACAGGTCAGAACTGAATTAAAAAAAAAAAACAAACAAACAACCAAACAAACCCAATCAGTGTGTGTATATTCTTGGAAGCACTTGCTCCAGTACAGATGTACCATTAAGGAGTCCCCTCCAATGGAATAAGTAACCTAGTCATATCTGACAGAAAGATTAGTAAGGAGATAAAGCTAACTCAGGCTGCATATCTGAACAATTTCACAATAAAGGGAGATTAGACCAAACTCCGTAACTTTTTCTGTCACTCCTCCTGACAGCGTGAGGAGTCCTTAACATGCTTCTAATGTGTTAGTAGAGGATTTACAGAAAGAATGAATATAGAACTTCTCACATACACAAAGGATTATATAGTTAAGATACTGAAATGATACTCAGCAATTCTTATTTTTTAGTACTGACTCTGTCATAGACTTTCAGATGATTTCAAGAGTTCTTAATGTTTCTGTTCCTCACCTCTTTACCTGTCAAATGGGAGCAATTATTTTTTTCAACCACAATGTGGTGATATGGTAAATTATTTCTTATCACATATGGAGCCACTATGTAGGTATAAACATAAAATATTAAAGCTAAGAATAGGGAACTTCAAGATTACAGAACCACTGCACTTTGTGCCAGAGTGTTTTTCTGGGGCCAAATACAGCCTATTGCCACCTTAAAAAGTCAGACATATACATGTGTGTGATATCCCATATGTACCTGTGTACACATACATGTTTGTGCATGTTCATGAATAGATCCCCTGCACTAAAGCACAAATGAGACAGACTGCAGTTTTGTACTGTGGCCCAGTTAAGAAAATTCCGGTCAAATCCTCTATTATCAGATCATCTCTGTAGCTGCGGAAGTACTGGGAAATACGCTTTCAGAAAACTCAAAATTACACTAAATGAGACATGTAATTATTAGATCTTACAGATAATTGTATCGGGAGGAGGAGACTTTACATTATTTTTGGTATGTCACTCAAAGTTCATGGCTACAGAATAAGCAGCTACATCTCTTATGTTTTGCTTAACCAGTCTCATCTAAACAACTGAACATATTTAAAATATGTCATCAACTCAGCAGCTTTTTCAAACCATTTCAAGAATTAAATCTTTGCATTTTTCCCTCCATCCTTGTCACGTGTAACTTTTTACAAACAAAATCATCCTATGCACTGTTAATAGTGAAAGGCAATTCTCATGAGGATCGTGAGTACTCAGCATATCTTAATGCTGATTCCAAAATTAAAAGCCAGAGGGACTACCTCTTCCCTCTCTCTGAGGTCTTACAGCAAATTATTGATTCTTGCTGATCTCCTTCCATTAATATATTTCTTTCTTACAGCCTGAGCGATTGCGTTCAAGCGCTTAGTAACTCTATAATCATGTATATCTCCTGGGGCTGAAAAGAGCTTTGGTTTTAAAAGTAATTTGTTTCAAATGAGGCCTTATGCATCCTAATGGGAGGGTCAGGGGCTCAGGGAAAAAAGAACAAGTAAGTTTTCAGGGATCATATTTGTGAGATACAGAAATTTAAGCCAATTAAAGTTTGACAGAACCTACCATTAATAACCTCCTATGAAAATCTACCATAAAATCGAGTGGTTTTGAACCTTCCTGTTCACAAAACATATACTACTAGAAAAAAAGTGTTAATAGACTCCAGACTGGTTACCTCAAAGTCAGACTCCCTGTCAACATGAAGTATGAAAAAAAATGAGCCATAATACTGAAGATTTTTTCCTAAATGGTGCAGCAGTAGTTTAGTCTCAACTTAGAAGTCGAGCTAAGCTGAACAATGCCCAGGAGATTCTCCTCATGCAAGCTATCTTTTCAGGCAGAGACCTCACACTGCTGCCAGCATGTGAAAGGAGCACAACTTGTTCCAACTACATGAGGTTACAGATCAATCCCAGGTCCTTTATCATTAAAATTCAGTCATGATAACAAACCATAATAGTGTAAGAGTCCCACAGAATACTCCAGCACTACACAGTTGCATCTACCGAGAAGACACTGGGTCTGCGTATTTCTGCCATGCAGATTGACAAGGATGTATTCCACAAGTATCCTACTACACACAAAGTTTTGTGCCTTCTGAGCTAAAGCAAAATTTTAACCTTTTGTTTAACCTTTTTGTTTTTATTTTTGTGTGTGTTTTTTTAAAAAAAAAAGAAAAAAAAAAAAGACACCCGGTTCAGAATTTTTAAGTGCTTTAAGACAGGTAAAGGAAGCACAGAAAAAATATATACATTGAATTTCTGATTTGCTTTAGTGCAAAGCCTTTCATATCAGTTAATCTGCAATTAAGGTACTGATTAAACCTCATAGAGTTAGTGAACTCAATATCCCAATGGGATGAACAAATGCTTTCACTTCCTGTAATAAGAACTTTATATTGCTTGGCATGAATTTGTCTAAAAGCCATCAGTAGTTACAAGCTATATGAAAAGTCCTGATGCTCCTATTCACCACAAGTAGATACAAAATCCTGTGCAACAAGGTCAGAGGACTCATGACACTAGTGACGAATACTGAAGGAAGGGGACTCAATACATCCACATAAAGCCAGAGATGCAGACAATGTATACAAATACAGAGGATCTTCTGTATGTTGGTCAAACCCTTGCAATAAGGTCATATGTAGGAGTGGTAGTTTTAACAGCTTTGCATCTGCTGGACCACAGTTCATATTCTGCACCAAACAGTGGATTATTAAGTAAAATTCAGCTCAGATATTAATTTATATAGAGCACATTTTTTTATTTATTTTTAAGCCCTCTTCTTCCCCAGGAATGAAAACAAACACTGATCAGCTGTAGAAAACTGGAGAGATCCTGATGGTATTAAAACTGTCTCGCTACAACTGGTTTCCTCAGTTTGTTTTCCTTTTTGTTTGCTTTATGTCTTTCACCTATCTCAAATTTCAACTTAATTACGTTATTCAAATTTGGAGACTAAAGTTTACTGTAGGTAGTATACTACCTATATACATACCTATGACAATACTTTCATAACAACTAGCAGCCTTCAGTCATTATAGCAGATTTTAATGAACTATAATAGTAGTTCCAGCACTGCTTCATTTTCTATCATCTTTACCAGTAGTCATGTGCACAGCTTACACACCCGAGCCTTCTACAAGAATCAAGATTTATACTTGCAATAGTATATCCTAAGATTTTGAATGCTCAACTGCAAAATCCACTTACCTATCTTATTGTTAATTTTTCATTTTTTTGCTAGTATAGTCAACCCATCTTTCACATGCAAGATGCTTGTGAAAAATCTATGTATGCCCAAGAGCCACAAATAAAGCAGCCTGTGCTGTGGGGAACAAAAGGAGAAAAATCTCTGTTAGCAGATTTGCAAAGGAGAGAAGACGCAGCTGATGCCACGATAAACACCCTCAGTCCACAGGATTTATCAGGAGAGATGCAGAGCTGCACAGCTTTCCAGAGCAGCTCGCTGGTGCTCAGCAGCTGAACCGGCCCCCCTGGGCAGTGCTGCAACTAAATGAGCTTTGACTGACTTGAGCAAAACCACTTGATCGGATCCAGCATAGCAGCTTTTAGTGCTCCATGTTTTGAAGTGGTCTGGGTACAAGGGATAGAGCAAGAATGCAAAAACATAATCAAAGTCCCTACAGTTTTCTCCTTGCTGGAATCTAATAATCCTTCAAAAAATTGGAAACATGGGGCATTACAGAAACAGTAAGTGGACACCTGAGCAGACACCAGCCCCACCCCCCCACGAATAACACCTCTATATCAGGCTCCCCAGCGTATCCTACACCTTGTTTTTTTTTCTACAGTATCCACACCAAGTCTGGAAAACAGGTGTAAAGTTTGGGACCTACTTAGTGATGCCTTTGTACTTAATGTCTAAAGAGGAAAAAAAGATGCCACTAACCATGCACAAGTTGGTCACTACTGGTTTAAACAGAATCCTCTCTCGTGATCAAATAGTCTTGTAAATCATGGCTCAAAACGCCTACCATGAACACAGCTTTCTGAAAGAGAAGTAGACAAAGCTATCTGCTGATATGTATTGAATTACTCCAGCAGAAAAAAAGCAGTTAAGACCAAAATATGACTATTAGCTAAACTTGGCAGCTTTTCCACTTTTTCTGCAGCACCAAGCACCATTCAGGTAACAGACAGGTTCCGGCCTTTTATAAGCAAAACAAAGTGGATCGGATGATTCATCTCTCACTGAAAAAAATTGCACCTCTTTCAACTTTGCAGAAGTATCAATGGAAGCAAAATAATTCCCTTTGCAATATATACAAGTCATATTATCTTTCCTACAAGTGGTAAGATTCAGCCTGAGATTTCTGGACTTTTGTCTATTCCTTCTGTTTCAGATGTCACATCTGTTCAGCAGCATAAAGTGATTTGTTGGTGCAGGTAGAAAAGGGGGCAGACAGAAGTCTCTACAACAGTCACTGAAGATAAAAGAAATTTATACTAATACTTTGATAGGGTAGATCTGTCAGAGAAACTCTATTTCCCCTCGTAAGAGGGTCTGGTTCCTTCAGTACATAGGGCAAACTATTCAACTGTCTTTGCTTATCCTAGTGATACACTGCAACTTCCAATGTGTAAAATTTGATAGGTTGGTAGTATTTCCAGCTGTCCACTCCCTAATCTATTGAACTATAGGGTTTGTTATACTTGAGATCTTATCTCTACAACATTAGTGAGCCAGCACATAACTGCAGTTCAGCACAGGTTTCTTAGCAGCGATCTTAAGCTTTTTCAGATAGACTTTACTTTGAATCCAAAAACTGAAAGCAAAGTTGAGGACATTCAACTGTTTGAACCCGAGATGAAAAAAAAAAAAAAAAAACAAAAAAAAAACCAGCAGCAGGACTTGCTGACAATCAAAATTGTTTACTTTCAGAAAGCTATAATTTTCTGGACCAGAATGTTTTTGATCTTATGCCCTCCACTCGGATATTCAATATCTCAAAGAAAAAAGAAATTTTATAATATCCACTACCTTATGCCAGCAACTGTTAATGTTGTTTATGAGACCATGCTTATCCTAAATCACACAATAAAGTGAAACCTGTTCCTGTCTTTCTCTTAGATGTCATCACTGTCTTCAGGGAACTTGCTAGTAGCTGAAGCTAGTAGAAGTTTCTTTTCTTCTTGTGGAAAAGACAAAACCAAACAAAAGCATAAAAAAAAAAACCCACCCACCCTATAATGGAATATATTGCACAAGTTCTGTTACTGGCTAAAACCTGCATAAAATATTACTGAGTAGCTTTTAGTAACCTTCACTTTTTTTTCTGTACTGCTAAAGTCAATTTAATTCCGTGCATACACTAGATATCAGATTACTTGATATGTTTTTCACCAACCATTAAGCTAAGCAGATGTTTTAGATGTTATTGCCATCCAGAGGAAGATACCTTAAGAACATGTGTGTATATATATATGCATGCATAGACACCCCTCTATTGTAACCTTATGTACTTCCCGAGTAATAGAAAACAGGGCTGTAACACTTAAGTTGTTGCAAAATAAAACTTCTAGTTCAACATAGAAGTAATTAACTGGAGCATATTGAATCTACAAGCGGTAGGTTAAGTGCATAGGTTAATGTATTCCTGTTACTTGCATGACAGTTCTGTACCTTCCCCCCCACTCACTGAGGCACAAACACGTCTACCCATTGCAAGAGCATCTCAGCCTACCACCTTGGTCTGATCAGCATAATTCTCATCTGCCACCACAGACACGAGATCACTGTAAATGAAGTGTTCCACTTCATTTGACCTTCTCTTGTAGAAATATATTAAACATGTATAAAAATTGTACATTTTCTTGCATTGATTTCAAAACGTATTCAACCTGAAAACAACAGAACATGGATTTCTAGAGCTGTCAGACACTCAATTTACTGCTGTTCTGGATACTAAAATGCACAGGGCTTGGAGAACATAAAAAACAAAGCTACAGTTACATGCTCAGAATATAGAAGATCCAAAAGACAATTCAAGTATTTTCCAGCAGGTTTTCCAAACCTGATTTTTTTGTTTATTTGTGCATTTGCTATGCAGACTACTTGGAGACAGTATGTTTTCTACGGTCTCCTTTTAATATTCATTATTAAGTGTTAATATGTTCCATAGTTATATCTGCATAAAAGCTTATATGTGTATGTGCATTACCATGAGTATATAAATATTTATGCACACACCTACTCAATAATTAAGGCTTTTCTTCTACACATTTACATACAGGCCTAAATGCAGATTTGATCTTACTGACTTCCAACTGGACTACTCCCACATTTAGAATCACATACTTTTACTATGGATCCTGACATCAACATTATCCTGTACATGGTATAGGCAGATTTTCAGGCTTTGCAGATCACCTTCTCACAGAAAGGGATATCAGTATCAAAAGGCAGGGAAATATTCTACATGCAACTTTTTATTTGCATAATAAATACCAGTCTTGGGACAGAGATAGAAAAGTGATATGTGTTTCACCTCCCTGGGAGCCTAGCTTAACTTCGCTGACTAAATTAACTCAGATTAGAGAACAGGGCAGACAATTAATATTCCTGCAATTAAAGGAGAAAAAAAAAAAAAAAAGCGGCAAACAGAACAAAAATAAAGAAGTAACTGTTTTCCTTGGAACTTTGACACACCATGTGTTGCACCAGCAGTAAGAGCAGTGGTGAACTCCCCTGCCAATGGGAACACGAAAGCCTCCATAGCTGTGCCACCTGCTGACATGCTGTAACTGGTGCCCCAGGGTAGCACTAAAAGAAATCATTTATTACAATGTTTGAACAGTAGCTTCACAGTAGGCTCAGGAACTTACCAATACTATTTTCATTTCATCGGCACGTGGTGGTCCCATCTAAGACTCTCACCATCATGCTACCTCTGATTGATGTTATAAACCCCTCACGTGCTTCTGCAGTAGTGAAAAGGGCTTTATTTAGGTTATTTCTGTATTCTGAAAAGAACTTTATTTCCAATGAGGTATCAGCTATATTAGCAGGCATGGAACTTCTGCTTCATACATTTGACACTCAGGGCTTATCGCCTGTGGCCTTCATTCTGCAAGATAGGCTTTTACTCAGCAGGCCTCTAGTCTCCAACAGGAGTATGCCCTGAAGAAGTTCCTAGTAAGGGCTGCTGTGCTATGTAGGACAAGGCAGCAAGTATGGCAACATTTCCTTGTAAAAAAAGACATTTAGAGAAGATTTTTTTTTTCTTCACATATAAAATAGTGGTATTTTAAACATTGTAAAATGACAACTAATTAAACAAAATAAACACTCTCCCAGAAGTCCCTGATTATTCCAATTTGGATTTGCAGTGAATGATTTACTGGAACTGCAAGTAGCTGGAGTTCCTTGGAATGCTGAAAAGCACTTATTTCTTCTAAACAGGGGCTCAGAAGCAGGTCTTTAGGGATCTTAAAACCTGTGGCTACAAATCCCTAGTTTTTCCAGGCCTCTGACTGATTCCAGATTCACTAATTGCGTGATAGAGTTGCTAGTGGTTTTTGGAGAACCATCAGTATCTTCATGTCTTTGCTCTACATCATTTTTCATATGATAGAAGTACATAAAGAGGCCAGTTTTGTCTAAAAATGTAACTAGCATGTTTAAGTGCACAAGCACTTGATTTAGTACAGATGAGGCTATTGGGTGGTTTCAGTAATCACATCGCACAGGGACTACTTACTGTGACTAAATCTTCTTTCAAACCATTCTTATTTTACTTGATCATACTGGTCAATTACTGGATGGTTTGGATAGAATTATAAATAAAATTAACATTTAAAAAACTTTAGTCCTCTCTCATCTAATTTCTATAATTGGTCCCAGTATTTAAATTTTTCATGAAGAAAAAAGTCTATTATCTCATTCAAATCAGTATTTAACATTAAGTTTACCATTAACTTAATTTGTAAAGGCAAGCCTCAGATGAAATTAGAAACCCTGAATTATTTATTATGAGGTCTACTAATTTTACACTATTATTTGTTATGTGAAACTTCAACATGTCAGACCAGAAGTTTTTTTTATTTTATGGCAGGGAATAAATGCTTCAAAATACTCCCTAGAGAACAAAATGCAGCTGTCACATTGAAGATAATGCATTTAATCTCTGTGTTACATTGCAGCAATTTTAATAAGCTTTATTGTACTGCATTTCTGTATAGCAACTGCGCAAAAAAATTAATTTACTAAGTAAGCAGAATGATGGTCTGTACATTTCTACTCACTTAACAATTAGATTAGTGCTTTCAAAATAGTCAAAAGCAGCAGCAAATTCCTTTCATAAAAGCTGGCAAACACAGCAAGCATGTCAGTCATTCCTCAAAGCAAAGATGACAGTTACTTTCTAATCTTCATTGATTCAGTTCAGTTTGGATTCAAATTACATATGATTTCTAGCCTCCTATTGTAAACCTTGCTCTACTCAAGACCCATTATACAGGTATTTGATCTTCATCTATTTTAATGCCCGTATTGAAACATATTCTATTACCAACATGAAATCCTTAAAAGTGCCGGCTACATATAGAATGTGTTCCAATTTTCAGATAATTATTTAAAATTTTGCATCTGGACCCCAGAAATTAATTACGTGTATAAATCTAGCTGTACCATGTAAATTAAAAAAACCCAACAATTTTCTGAACATCACTTTCCTCTCTCATGCTTAAATGGCTACTGCAAACTCAGCCTCCATTTACTATGTGCTCAAAACAAACTGTCTTACAAGCATACTACTGTAACAATATTTAAGTGCTGATCCATATAGCCTGCATAATGATCTGGCCTCCATATTTTTATTACAAGCATTCAGATTTGTATCACTAAATATTTCACAGTTAAAAAGTACAAAATACTCTTTAAACAGTCCAAACTATGATCCTTCAACATGTATTAGAGCCTAGGGATTATCAGTACTCTAGCATTTTATTTAACTTGCCTTCTTGTGCCCCTTACAAAAATAGCACAATTTTAACAATTAATTCACAGAATACAACAGCCTATACAACATTGAGTAATTGCTACAGAATGCTTTCTGTACAGAAGCACAACAGTAGCTACCATGATAGTATCATTAAGCCTAAGCAGCGCAGTTCTGTAAAGGAATGCAAAGTTACACTGACTTTTCTGCTATTTCTGTTTTTTGGTAATGTGAACTGCTGAAATTCTCCATTCTCATTTAAGAAGGGCAGAAATGATCTCGTATATGATCTGAAACTGCACTAATAATAAACAGAGTAATTTAGGACTTAATAAACTGCAACCTATTTAAAAATAGAGATGATTATCTGGTATAAAATGTTAGAATATAAGATGAGAATCACCAGACAAAATAGAGCCAGTTGTTCTCATGACCATGTATCTAAAAGCAAGACCTCCATGACAAACCAGTACCCACTCAATCAGCAGATGAAAACCAACGAAGAATTAATAAATAGAATAAGGGAAATAATATGGATGCAATCTGAAAAAAAAAACCACAATCTAATAAACAGTATAGGACTATTTTTCTAATTCACAGTAAGGGAGCTAGCAAGTTAACTGTAAGCAGTTAAATATATTCACAAACTTGTTTTGCTAATAAAACTTTCAGACAGTGCACACTGCTCGCCCTGGAAAAGACTGCTTAGAAAGACAAGCTTTGTAATATTCTCCTGAGGATGAGCAAACATGAGTTTTGGTGTGCATTGGTAAGAAGCAAATTTAGAATTCAGAGACCTCGAAATGCTTCATGGCTTCTTCTCCATCTATAGGTCCCCAATTAAAGACAGATGTTTAACATATGCTCCAGTCTATTTCAATTTAGGAAGTCAGTGAAGCATGTGCTCAAGGCTTACATTCTGCACAGGGATCATTGTAGAAGTGGGGAATTTAGTAATAAGTAATACTTAACTCTTAAGTAGCAGCTTGGATTAGTGATCTGAAGGTGCTTAATGTAGGAAGTCACTATCATTAGCTCCATTTTAACAGATGAAGGAGATAAGACACAGGAGTGAGTGATTTATCTCCAGACATACAAAAGGCCGATTAAAAAAAAAAAAACCAACAAAACAAAACAAAAAAAAAAACTAGGGAAAAAGCCTGTATTATCATATTCTCAGTTCAGACTTCCAGTCTCTCCAGCCATCTAATACATTTACCCCAACTGTTATATTTAACAGAAAAAAAAAACAAACAGCATTGTATGAATGTATTGTAAACCACCAGATGGTGCTCTGAAAATAAGAGGGTAATGACAACTAGAACTTCACATATTCTGTAACACACACCTGCAGTAAATCTAGTCCAACACAGTAAATGTGCAATCACTGATTAGTTTTTCTAGGGATTTAGAACCTGAATCTGTCAAAGGTAATGGTCCACATCAACTTGAGATGTCTTCCTCCATTATACTCGTGGTTTTGAACAGTTTCTGAACAATCTACATATCTCTTTTTCTAGCCCAAAATAGTTTCCCCAGGGACAATAAACCACGTATTTGCAAGACATTTTTGACAAATTAAGTTCCCAAAAAATTTCCTCTACTTCTATCGAATTCTTGCCCAACTTCATAAAAACATGCAGACTTATTACAGATGCATGAATGAAAGACTGTCAGTCAACTGCAGTGATTCCCAGTACTTGCCATACAACACAGGAGTATCATCAACATCATCTGAAAAATGGCCAGGGCTGACAACTCTTTTATTTCAGCCTTCCTCAAAGACTGATAGGCATTGTTACACTCATCCTCACGTGTCATTTCCATTTTCTGAGCCTTCAGGTACAGACCAACTCTTAAACAAGGTAAATGAAATAAGTCTCCCATTTTGGCAGTAGTATGTACACAAGACACGCATCTGTTGCCAAAACTCTGATGTTCCCTCACTGCTAATCAGCTGTCAGAATTTATCACTGCCTCTGCTATTTCACTAATGCAAGATTTATTTAAAATTCAGAAAGATGCGGCACAGGACTCTCAGTAACCAGAAGAGGTTGAACGATACTAGCATTTTATCACTATCCCCAGCAATGAAAATCGTAAAGAAAATTTCAGACATCAGTAGAGCAAAGAGGTTTAAACAGACATAGTTGATCACTAGACAGATTATTTATATTCTTTATTTGTGCATGTTTTGAGGCAAGGGACAGTATTATTCCAATTGCTATTTTACTACAATCCTGAAAGCAGCAGGTTAACAAGACTATGCTAATGTTCATGTTTGGAAAAAAAAAAAAAAAAATCAGATCCTCAGAGTTTCATTACTTATTTTGTAATTATTTTAACTATTCCCTCAGCAAAGAGTGTTCTTGCTTACTACTTTAGATTTCATAGTTTATGTACAGAATTGCCTTTTAACAGCCTCTCTCTGGGCTCCCACAACCTTAATTCATTTGAAAACTATATAAACCTCTGTGCCATCTGGTAACTTTTTGCAATGTAATTATCCTGATAAATGTATGCATTATATTAGACATTTTCCATTACAGAGGTGACTAATGTTGCTTCTATATTTACAAATCTGTCTGCAGATTTCTGTTACAGGTCCATTTGAGGATGCCAACAGACTTATTCATTTAAATTTATATCTTTCTGAAGCTTGACACCAAGGATTTTGCCAAAGGTTATTTAAATTACATACTACTGTTCATTCAAATCAGTTTCCTGTCCTGTAATTTAAGTATACAAAGTACCAAAAACGCCACAGAATTTATTTTGCACGCTTCTTGTATGCTGCCAAATGAAATTTTGAATAAACTCATTGTTGCACTGTGAGAGGAAAACTAATGATTGAAGCAGCAGTTTTTCCTCTCTATTCGGAATTTCAGGAAGACAATTGTATGTCTTAATGAAAGTTCAGGGAAGACAGGTGACTTCGACATCTACATCAAAGTATTTCATGTGATCTGGGTTACACAAGACAACTTGAAAATGATATGAAACCACATGTAGCCTAGTGCTTCCTACCCATACAGTCAGCCTACCAATACATGATAACTTACATCATACCTTTGTTCACCCCAAAGAGCAGTGACATCCTTGCCCTGATGACCACTACTGTGACCAAAACCACTCCAGGACTAGACTCACTTCTGCTTCTCTCTGCATGCCTACAAGCAACAGACATACTGCCTGACACCCTGGCACGCTGAAGGGAGGCATGGCAGCCCTTCCCGGGGGGAACTGGTGTTTGCTGTTGCTCAACACATTAAAATATACAGCCTGCACTTGCTAAGCCGGGAGGTGATAGCCACCCGCCTTGTTTCCATCATAACTCCTCCCCTTTCTTCCTTCTTCCTCCCTTTCCACACCTCCAGCCGTGCTATCCCCTCCCATCCCAGGTTTTCTCCTTCCTTTCATGGTAGTTTCTGGCATTTACTCTGCTGAGTGAAAGTCAAGGCCTGCCTCCAGAAAAATACTAATTTATACAAATTATAAGTTTTTTTCCACCTGGAATATCGCAGAGCTTCACAAACAGAGGATTCACTAGGGATCTGCAGACTGAAACAAAAAGACTAATGTCTTCAAAAAGGCAGCTCAAAACACACTAGAAGTCAGCCTCAGCTATGCCCCAGTCATTCACTCGGTCAGCAAACGTCAGTGTCTGCAGTCCACAGAAACTCAACATAGGACAGTTGATGCAACAAAGTATTGTGGTCTCAGACTAGTCACTGCTAAATTTTCATAGCACCTACAGAGAATAGACAATTTGTGAAATTACAAAAAAACCCCAAGACTGATAAAAGAGAGCGTTATAGATAATCTCCATTTAGAGAATAACAATATTTTGTGTATTCAGTTCATTTAATATTTGCAAAAATGAGCAAGAGGGAACTGGAGAAATGGTTTCTACACATTTTATAGCTATATTGCTAGTCACTATATTAACTAAGGTTAGTAAATTCCCTTAAATTTGTCTTTTTTGGTAACCTGATGTTATATAAGGCTCACAGAGCAACCTACTTTGCTTTCAGAAGTGTCTTAAAGCAGCCACCCAATGCGCTTATGAATCATATCTAAACTCTTAAAAACATCTAGGCTTTTTAAAATTTTTGAAATATAATCACTCAAATATAAGAAAACTACTTATTTCCCAATATACGACACTTCATTGTGCTAAATATATTAATTTATTTTAGATATATTTCATACAAAAAGTTAATTGATATATCTGTGTTCCTCACTAGCAGCAAATTATGAAGGCAGCAGGGAAAGGGTTTTTCAAAAAGAGGTGCAGAATCACCAGTTGTGTAGTGTCCTGCCAACAGGCTCCAATTTCTCAACTTTGGCTCTATTTCATTTATCACAGTGGTACATAATGTCCTTTGGTTTGGGTACCTGGGTTGGGGTTCACTCAGGAAAGATGTCTTCTAGTGTTTCTCTTTTCAGATATTGCTGCAGACTGCTAAAATGCAGGAGATGATACTGGCAAATTCTAAATCACCAAGCTTCTTATTTAAAACTCAGCATTTTAATTTGAGGTACTGACAAATAACTGGGTATCAGCAGGCAGACCACCAGACTTCACTATTAGATGTGCCAGTACAGAAGTACACTAATTATGCTGTTAAAGATTTTTTTTTTTTTACTCTGAACTCTACTGAAAAGGGAGCAGGTGGCTAAATTAGATAAAATTAATGAAAAAAGCAACACTTAATATTAGACAGGCACATTTATCCTTCTCCAATCCAACCATTAGTAGTCTGTTTTGCTGCTGAGTAGCAACAGGCTGGCTCAGCACTAATTAAGCCAGTCATTATCACAGCTAGGTGTTTACAGCCTTTAAACTTTTCACTCATTTCTTCTCCCACTGGTTCCTAGGAAAAGCATTTGCCCTTTTTAATCCAGATAGCAAACAGGCCAAAACAAAAATTATCCTATTTAGGGTTTTTAACCAGGAGGTTTAAAAAGAGAAAAGCCTTCCACCTCAAGGCATCTTAAAGGATGTGCCAGAGCATCTGGGCCAGGGTGATGGAGGAGGGCAGCCAGTTTAGGGCCTGCCAACATCTGCTGACACAGCAAAAGTACGTGATCCCAGAGGGGATGCCCCAAGACCTACGTGATCCTAGAGAGAATCCCCCAAGACCTGCACAGCCCTCCACAGAGCTCGTCAAACTTCCCAGAGGCTGCAGGTGGTGTTCAGACAGGTGTTGATACTATAGACTGATGAACTGCAAGGGAAGGTGGGGCAGGGGGGAAACCTGGTTTTCCCTTGTTGCTGTGTGAAGATAAGCTTTTACACATTGTGATAATGCAGCAAGACATGGAATGTCTGCTCTTCATTAAATAACATTATTAAACAGACTGGCTCACAGCCTCGGTGACAGTACAGGGATACAAAGCTTCATTTTAAATGAGTATGGTTCTGCAAGTAATTTGAGGAACAAAACAGAACAAAGGAGAGCTGTAACATCCACAGTGTTTCTAATTAAAACTAAGCTCCTATACAAGCCTACTGCAAGTTATGTGTGCATTTCTTGACACGTCCAAAAGCTGTGCTTGAATGCCCCAAACTCTGAAAACTTCTCAGTTAAGCCTCTGGGACCTCCAAAGAATTTCCTGAAAATCAGGGTCAATAATGAAAAGTTTGTGGGACTGGATCTTGAAACCAGGCTTTCCATATAATAGGAAGAGACAAAAGCCTAATGAAATCTGATAATAATAATTCAGGGAACAAATGCAACTATCAAAAAAGCCGTCTTTCTGCGTAAATGATGCATGAATAGTACATAAGTCTTGGTATGGATGGATGACTTCTCCACATGAAGAAACTGATCCAAAGGTATTTGAAATGGGTTAGACTTAAATCCACTGTCACTGAATTAATGACTCTGTTATGGTGATACACAGGATGTCATTCTGCAAAGACAAGGGATGCTCCAAATGACCTTCTATCCATCAATATAAATTAACATCATTTAATATGCAGGTTCCCCCCTTATTTTTCAGTTTAGAAACATCTTCCAATTTTCAACCTGACCACCTGATGTATTTATTATAAACAGCGAAGAATTCTTAGAGTACATCTTAAATGGGCAAGCATTAGTGTAATAGGAAGTTAGCAGTTACCACTGTCCACATGGTTCAGCTTTGCCAGGTGACAGTTGTTGTGAAAGGACAAAAACATTTTCTCAGGACACAGAAACACAGTATTCAGATAACACAATACATGTTTTATAAACATTTCTGCAGGCAGGCAAATTGGGACATCCCATTAGGAGAAACCAGAAGCTTCCTTCATGCTTCTAAGAGACTTCAGCAAATATCTGGAACTATCTTACTAATCATAAAAAAAGCTAACTTAAAACATGTTTTTGAACTGTAAATCCCTTTTGTTTATCTGTCTCCCAACTACACCTCATTAAGAATCACAAAGTAAAACCAGACATGCTCTGCACAGCAATTAGCGCCATGCCAACCGAAACATCACGTCTGAATGATTAGCAATGAAAGTGAACAGGAGTTTTAAAAAATGACTGTAGAGAGATTTCAGAAGGAAAGCTACCTGGCTTCAGAAAGCAAAAAATCTGCCCCGACCTTTGAGGCAACGATTACAACCATTTAACAGGGCAGCTATGCTTCACAGCGAGCCTTGCAGTCCAGGCTGTCCTAACACAGACCTCAGTGTGCAACCTTCTGGAACACATCATGCTTCCTCTCCCTTCCAAGCACCTTGGGTCCCATCCCTTGTCTGCTCATCACACCAAGGAAAAGAGCACCTCACCAGCTCTGGTCCAACAGTGCTGGCAGTCAGCTGAAGAACAGTGTTAAGTCACACAACTCTAAGGCAAGCGGAGAGAATCCAAATATTTGACAATACAGAACAAGCCTGGGAGGAACAGCTGGAAGTTCACTTGAAGATTTACACAAGCCTGGCACCAAGCAGCTCAGCAATGTGCTGTTATGTGAATAGGTATTTATCTAACAGTTGAAATGCTGTGTCTCATAAGGCTCAACTTCTGTGCCCAACCCTCCTTTAAAAGTATCTAATCTTTACTTCTGAATGTACAAAAAGCATGTAATATAACATTCCTGATTTAAGAATCCCAAACACGTTGACTATAAGGGCTTATTTTTCAAACCTTCAAAAACTACACAAATATCAGTGAAAATAAAGATGCAGACCATCTGCTGTATAGGTGCTGCACTGATATATAATATGTCAAGCTACTTAATCACAAAAGAAATCAGTAAACTTTTTTTTTTTCCTTGCTGGAATATTTATTTTATTCTCTTTCAGCCACTAACAAAAACACTGATTATTTACTGCTAGTTCCTGTGGAGGTTTTAAAAAGAAAAATTATCTACAGAAGTATCATATAAAACTACTTTGACTAGTAGAGCCATGCAAGTATTTGATTTTTAATCAGATTAAATTGGTTTTCCTCATTCCAGTAAGTTTTGCAAGTTTTTAAAATAAGTTTTCTAAAGCAAATGACATTATTAAGAACGGATAAATGCTTTTTAAAAGAAATAAACCAGCTAAATTGTTTTCTTTGCTTTCCTAAAAAACTGACATGAATTTTTAAATATCTCACATAACATTGAATGGGCTGGTTCTGCCTTCATTTTTTTTTTCTTTTAAACCTTGATACTTAACATTAGTAAAAACCCTCCAACAAGTGCCATCATATGAGTATAAAAATGCTTTTTACTGGAATTCTTATTTCTCCTTCCACAGCAGGGCTGTACCCTGCTATAAAGGCATCTTCTAACTGTATCCATATCAGTAGCTGGGAGAAGGCAGCATGGGGAGACATAATGGGCAGAAGAGAGACATTTCCTATTACAGAGGCAGTTACAGTAATTATTCAAAAAACGCAGCGGGTGCGCTGCAGATAAGTTCTTAGGGCACCCAATGCATAAAAATGCCTCTCACTATCAGGTACGCAAATATTTGAATATATAAAAAGCGTGGCATTCTGGTGCCATCAGGAAACAATGGGACCATTTCTAGACAATTTGTACATAAGGAATGGTACATCTTACTCGTTAGATTAATTGAGGACCAGGCAAGATAGCAATTGTGCAGATGTCACTGAATGCTGCACTGATATGCACAGCTGTCAGCATCAGGTATGGTGCCATTGTGTTTAATGCTTACATTGCCTGCATGTGACAGTCTCAGTAATGAAATGCTAGTTAGGAATGGATCAGAAATATAGCTGCTTTCTCCAAAGAAATTAGATAGCGCCAAATCACCTAGAAACAGCTGCCAGAAAATTGTTTGAATTATACAACTTGAGATTTTCAGAGCAGCAGGAATAGATAATTTGCCCGAGTTCAGCAAAAACAGTAAAAAGGCACCAGAGGGACCTGAGCTGGGTTTACTTAATGCTCCAAGGGGATATAGAATAGACTGCTTTTCACAACTGAAATGTATTCATTTGCAGTTTCAATGAAATACGATTAGCCATGGGAAATCAAGGTTGATTCGTGGAAAAGGACAAGCTTTTGGAAATATAATGGAAAACCTCAGAGTCACTCTTTTTGCAAGACCAGAACAACAAAGCAAGTGTGATTTCTGATTAGATTTTTCAGTAACGAGACAGGTAGAAGTCTATCAGAAATGATACAAATTGTGGCTTGAAAATTATACAGTTTACTCAGTAGGTTGTTACAAACTATGTGTGCAGCATCAAATGTGCTTATGCAAGAGAAAAAGCCACACTGATTTGCGTCAGATGTCATAAGTGTGACTTGTCATAAGAATAATTTGTATAAACCATTTTCATATAAGAGTCTCCTGGTGCGTGTAACCATCTTTAAACTGCTGTGCAAGTGTCTTAACATCTAAACTGCACCCAATGTGCAAAGCCATAGCATGGAGTAAGCAATGATGCTCAGCATTTGAGCCACAGTGAGAAATTTATAAACTGACTATGACCCTCAACAGCATAAAAAAAAAAAATATATATATATCTATTAAAACATACATCAACCCCATAGTGAGAGATGAAAAAACAGGAGTCAAGCCCTAAATTCCTCCTAAAACCCATGCAAGAATGTTCACATTTTAGCATTGCCACACATAACAATACTTGCCATTCAATAAGATCAGCATACAAGTCCCTTAACCCTCGCATTATGAAAGCCCTGCTAGAGTATCCTTATACTTTGAATATACCTAGAATTTATTGGACATAAGTAGAAGTAATTTCTTAGAGGAAAGCTAGGATTTGAAAGGCGAGGAAGGGCATATTTTAATACTAATCCGATTGCATTCAGCCACCGAGACCACTACCACAATATTTTAGGGATCCTCCTAAACTTAACACTCTTGCATATTCCATGATAATGGTGAAATTGTTCCTCTAAGCCCTCATGGCAATGCTGCCCTTTTCTGTTTATATAGCTTCAAATACTACTTTAAACTTTAAAGATGGATCCAACTTCATTTTTTCACCAATGACTAATTTCTCATCATATGGCTCTTGAGGAAAGCATCTTATTTATCACACGGTCAGCACTAATTCCCAACCATTCACTGATTATTTTGTTATCAGCCTAGGAGCAATTATTGATAAGCGTTAGTTTAGTTTATTGTCAAGGTAATTACTTTTCCTATGCTACTGTTTAAATTCTGTAGGAATGTGCTGACAACATTGTACTGTTTCAGTGATTTGTTATTTGATGTTGCTTCCGGTATTAATTGTGCATTATTAAAAAGTCTAATAAAATGGTTACACTTGAGTACTAGTACATAATAGACAGGACTTTCATTATTGGGGAAAAAAAAAGCAAAACCGAAAACAAACAACAAAACAAACCCACAAACCAACCAAAAGAACACCACACCATAGGCAGTAAATACAATTTCTTCAATCAAATTAGTTAGAATTTCGTTTGCTGCCTTGGTGAATTTCCTTAAATGCTTCCTCTAAATTTTATTGACAGTATAATGCTGGTTCTAACAGTCAGCTCTTCAGTATATTAATAGAGCTCATAAATGAATATAAAATATTAAAGAAAGATGGCATTCATTACTGATAAAAACAACTGTATGCACCGAATTCTAATGCAATGGTTAGCAACCCTTCCATGGCCAGCAGTGGAGACTTCCACAAGAAAAGTGTACTATGGCCTGTATTTGCATAAACACTTTCAGATCTTTTTCATAATTGTAGACAGAATATTATATTTAAATCTCTAACTATCAAAGTATTATTTCTTCTCAAGTAGTACTTCAAATGAACCATTTCATCCCTCTCTTCAGACTAACGCAGCTCCAAACCATTAGTTCCATAATCATGGCTGAGAACTTGGTTCTCAAGTCTTGATTTCAAAAGGGACCTTCATACGCAAACACACACATCTTGTAGATTATTTCAAGGTATTAAAAAACCCTGAGATAGCTATGGAAAAGATTATATCAGTCACATTAATGATTTAATCTAATATTATACACACAAAAGCACAAGAGTTTACAGTTTCAAAAGGGAAGTGTAGTTTTGATTGTTTTGTTGTTGAAGAAAAGGAGTGTTAGGATTACTGAATCTAGGTGAAGATGTCTTTAAACATTTCACTGGGACATTTTAGGCACCTTATTTTTTTAAAATTTCCCTTTGGTCTCAATGTGTTTTTTTTTTTTTGTTGTTTTTTTTTTTTGTTTTGTTTTTGTTTTTGTTTTTTTTGTTGTTGTTTTTTTTAATCTCCAGATAAATAACAGAGACTGCAAAAGAATCATGCAAAAAGAAGGTATTCTTATAGACTATTAATTCATATAGTAAAGTTATATATGTCTCTACTGTTGTTGAATACATGCACATGTAATTCTATAAAACCTAATGCTACTCTGTTTTCATGCTAGTTCCTGGCAGCAAAACTCAAATTGTCATGCATCACTTAATAGGTGGAGGGGAAAAAAAAAAAAATTAATTATACAACTGTTGCAAAACAGCAATATTCCCCCAACCCCACCCCACTATTGCACATTCATTTTCACGTGAAAATAAACTTACTAAACTACTGACTTAAAGGCAGCATTTCATCTCCTTCAGAAAACTTGCAGTTAGGGGGTGAGAGGACCCAAACTCCTTGCTTTTCAGCCAATTACTACAAAAATACATTTCAGCATGGAAGCCTTTATGCCTTCAGGAAACCTACATCGTAGTTAGCTCTTTGTCATGTTATTTTCAAATAAATAATTATTTCTAGTTGATACTTTTGAAATGCAAACCACTTCTGATCATTCATCTACTTGTGACTTCATATATATCCCTCTTCTCCACTCTCCTATGACAGAAGTAAAACAGTAGTGACTGATTTGCCACACAGTATTCGAGGTAATGCACCCTAACGCAGCTAACAAAAAAGAGAAAATAAAGAATTAAAGACCACAGTATATTTCTACTGATTACTACGCACTTATAGTTGAAATAAGAGTGATAGAAGCTGGACACTACTATTGGTTATATGCCAGTTAAAGATAATCAAACAAAAGCTAGTAGTACTGTACCCTGAAACTTTGTTACTTCTTTTACCATACTGAAACATAAGTAAGCCACAAAAAACAACAAAAAAAAAAATCAAACAAAAGCCCACGTCATGCTCAGCAGTGATTTGTGTATCTGCTTTCTTTCCTGACATATTTCTTACCTACAGTTGAGCAAAACAGTTAAATACCCAATGGTCTCATTCTGAATTCGGTCAGAGCATTGCCTGACTTCATTTTTTGACCTGTTCTTTTCTTGAGAGAAAACTGACTTCAGTATTGATTTCTCCAATGGGATACAGAGTGCATGCTACTGAAAAACATGAAGTTGTTCCATTCTTATCTTTAACAGTGACCATCAAGCACCTGGTACTATAAAAGATTTTCACATGGTTACTTAAACTGGGGGATATGTGACCTGTCCTATGACTTCAGTGACTACTTGGCTGTTTGCAAAGTGCAAGTGCGTGAATAACCTCCGCAAGGCCACAGCAGACAACAGAAGCTTTTACTGAAGGTTTTTTTTCTGTAAAGCAAAAGAGAAATTTAAGCTGTCCTGGCTACTGTCACAAAGAGGCTGGTGACATCAAAACCAGAAGCCAGCTGAGCTGGATGGAAGTGTGACAAATTTATGAGAAAGCAAAGAATATGTTATGAAGCATAAAATTATGTTCTTTCTGTAGGCTCCAGGAAAACACATATACAAAAACCTCCATACAATCCACGCAGAACTGTGGGGCATCTGACACTTGATTATCTTATTTCATATGACAGAGGTGCTTTAGTGTTTTCAAAGAACTTTGGTAGTGCCTCTATTAATCTGTTAATCTGCATAGTTTGGGGAAAAAAAAAAATGGCATTTTCTTCCTGTTAAAAAAAAATAACCTACATTAACTCCATCAGCTAAGCAAAAGCTGTACAAAGTTAAACTTGATAAAAGCTCTTAGTATTTTCAGAAATTTTTCTGAATGGCAGTGTCATGAAAAAGATTCGGGGAAGGTGACTGATTTTTTTAAGTGCTGTTTGAATTGTCTAGCATTTGCAATTATGGAGTTTTGAAAAGCTGAAGCAACAACATGTTCTAATTAATTTATACAGCAATAACAGTTTTGGCATGAGGTTAGAATTGCAGGCCAATAAAATAGATGAGCAGGCAAAACTGTCTTTCACTGAAAAGACAATAGGCCTCAGGAGGCTTTCTTGCAAAGTCCGTAACTAATAAGTATTTACAGAGAGTGAGTGATTGAAGACCTTCGCCAAGCTTTTGGGATATGTGTGTGTGGGAGGGAGGCAAGCGTCCAGGAAGAGGACAAGAAAAGAATTCCACATGTATAAGAAAATACTAAGCCTGTATTTACCTCATGTTAGACTTCTACCACAGCCAGTATCTGTCTTCCAAATTTCAAAATATTTTACAAATATTAATTACGAATCAGCTTGAAAAACTTTCCTACAGTGTACCCTAGCATAGTAAATTTGATCACCTTTTATAAAGTTCTGAAGAAAGAACAAGTTTCTGAAAACAATTTTTGAAGTATTTTGTGTTCCTCAAAGTAGTAACTGTGTTACCAGCACACTCTGACAGAAAAATACAGTATCACCATCTGAGCAAAGTAACCTGTCTCAGGGATTTGATGACAAAATGTTTGTTCATTCCTCTTTTAAATATTTAACTTACACAATAAATAACCCCTGTGGTGACTGGTATCATAGTTATTTCAGGTGGTACAGTTACACTTCAGTAAGTAAAATTTAACCAACACCATATAAAATATGGTATTTCTCTAGTTTCTTGTAAGTGGGATGAAAACATTTTTACTAACAGTGATATACTTTCATATTTATTTAAAAACAAGATTTGTTTCATGTTAATTAGTTGAAATTATTATCAAATGTATATTGATTTACATCCATTCCTAGACCAGACACAATGCACATCAAAATATCTTGGCATAAGTCTTAAAATTACTAATTAAAAAAAAAAAAGGCAGTGTAGTTTGTACATGCAACATTTGTCTTCATTTAACATCACATATTTGTGCTTGCATATACCTACTGCCATTTTCAGCCACTCTAAGCAATGTGATATTGTTTGTTCCTTTTTCAATGAAGCCTGATGCTATTTAATAGAGAGAAGCAATACTTACCAGCATGAATTTGTCAAATTTCTGCTTTGTCTTAGGTGCAAACAACTAAGTAAAATCACCTGCATGCACACTCCCCTACACCCTGCACACAAGATTTACAATGTTCCATTACAAATATCTACATATAACAGGTTTTATTAAATCTGTGAATAATCCATTAGTGTTTTCAATGGAAAGTAATGAAGATTTCAAGATCAGATACTTGAAAAACTGGAATAGATATTAGCTTCTTACATTCAATTTTCTGTTCCACACTTAAATTCCTGCCATCTCTTTTGACGCTTTATTTCTCTACACATTACCTTCTCAAATAAAAGAAATGCAGTTCTGGAGCTACCGACAGAATAAGGACATCTCAGGCTGGTCCAGAGGAGGCCACAAAGATGATCAGGAGGCTTGAGCACCTCCCCTGTGAGGACAGGCTGGGGGTGTTCAGCCTGGAGAAGGCTCCAGGGAGACCTTAGAGCAGCCTCCCAGGGCTTAAAGGGGGTGATAGGAAAGCTGGGGAGGGACTCTTTATCAGGGGGTGTGGGGATAGCAAAAGTGGTAATGATTTTAAACTGAAAAAGGGGAGGTTTAGATTAGACGTAAGGCAGAAATCCCTCCCTGTGCGGGGGGTGAGGCGCTGGCCCAGGGTGCCCAGAGCAGCTGTGGCTGCCCCCTCCCTGGAAGGGCTCAAGGCCAGGTTGGACGGGGCTGGGAGCACCCTGGGCTGGGGGAAGGGGGCCCTGCCCGGGGCAGGGGGGTTGGAACTGGATGGTCTTTAAGGTGGTCCCTTCCAACCCAAAACCATTCTATGATTCTATTAAATAATTAAGTAGAAATAAAATATAATAAATCAACATGTGGCTTCCTCATGACTTCAGTATGAGAAGGTACAGCCTTTACTCTTTCACCATTTTGCTTCCTATCATCTTCTGAAACCAAGAGTTTCATCACCACTAGGCAAAATTCCCTTCTGCAGGACCCCAATTACCCACTACCCACTCTGCTGCCAAATGCTGCCCAACTCTCAGTACGCCACAGCTACAGGTCTGGACCGTGGACTCATTAACCAGATCATGTGAGTGCTGCTGTCAGAACAGACCACAGCCAGAAAGGGCATAGGAGCAGACTGTTTGCACCTCTCTCCGTCTCCTAGCAGTGAAAGATTTCAGTTGCTACCTAGTTATAGAGTTACTTAGTTAACTATGTACAGTTATCACAGGAGACCGGTGAACATTACTCCTGGTTCTCCACTGCCTCTCAGAAGATGCTATTGACATGGCAGAAGAAACCACAATGTTGGTCTAGGGGCTTATTCGGAATGAATATTCATTTATCGCTAACACTGAGGAAACATGTTAATGAGAAGCTGTACAAAAACAGTTTTGGGGATGCAGGAAAAAAAGAAAAACGCTATAGCATATAGTAGTCTGTACACTGATGATCACAGAATCAAATTAACAAGATGTATTTTCTATATGTATAGTGATATCCTAATGTATTTCCTCCTCTCGGGAGGAACATAAGAGAAGGGAGAGAAAAAAAACCCTCTTATTTGTTGCATTTTCCAAAACGCTCAAAACCAAAACTAAGTCAATTGAAATTTGACTTCTTATTTTCCTGCGAGCAATTAGGCAAAGGTGACAGGTTGTGGGGAAAAAAAAAAAAAAAAATCTCATGATGATGTTTTCATTTCAACAAGCAAATTGTTGCCTGTGGGATGGATGGCTGAACACAAAGAGCAGTAAAGTGCCTGACAGGCTGAGGATACTGGGTTATGGGTTGCTACAAGCCATCAACATATTCACTCTAAGCGGATAATTTATTCACACCCTTTCCAGAATGTCTTCTCACTGACTATCACAGATAGCAAGGTCCTTCTGCCCTACCTTAAGCTCAAGTGCCAGATGCTTTTCAGTGTGTTAATTAATCAAAGGATACTTGCTAATTAAGTGACTTCAGTATGTCTAGATAGCTATATGCAACTGCACTTATATCTCTGTCCTGTTAGTTCTTGTAATTCTTTAAAGAGGTAAGACCTACACAGTGTAGCCACGTGCTGCATGACAGTCAGCAGGAACCTGCTCTGATGATGCTTAGCTCATCTGTCACACAAAGCACTTCAACGAGAATTTTTTACAAGCAGTTTTTCCATTGCTAAGTGAATTTTCTTCCCCTCCTCAAGTATTTTCTACATTCTATCAATACCTAAAATTCAGGCTACAAACCAAGCCCTCGATAAAAGATCAGGGAAAAGTTTACATTGAGAAGAGATGGTTATTTTCTTTTTATTGAGATGGTTTAAGATCCTTTTCCATTGTATTGATAATGCTCTCCTTTATCAAGGATAAAATTTCAAGTAGTAAATAACTAAGAGGGAGGAATAACTAAGAGAAAAAATAGTCTATTATGACTACCAAGCTTTTCAGAATAGGTATATGGGTTATGACAATACTGAGATAATATAGTAGGATGCTCCCAACAGCCACATAATATCTTCCAGCCAGATGTTATGCAGAAGAACAGAGTATGAATTCAAAGAAGAAATCATCACGTGTGGAGGAAGACACTTAATTCCTGAAGGTATTACTCCATCATTCAGTGCTATAATAATTGAGGTTATTTTGGAAATGAACATCCACTTTTTTTTTTTTTTTCATAAAAACATAAACAAAAAAATAAATCTATAACCTTACCTTTGATGATTTTGGCAGTTCTTAACCATAGGACAACCTTAGGACTGAAAGGACCTTCAAAGGGCATCTCAGTCTTTCCTATGCCTCACCCACACCAGAACTATTCCCTAGAGATAGTTACACTGCTCACCACTGAAGAGATAGCCCATTCTTCCTAAGAAACCCTGGTTCTAAAATGGTTAATATTAAGTTCTGTTTCTTATTTGCTTCATATTTTTTAGTTTTGACTTTCAGCTTTCATTCTGGATTTGATTCACACAGATCAGCCATTGAATCTGTGATGCAGAGCATCTTCCTGATCCATCCACGGGCACCCGATGCAGCACGTGCCCTCTTCCCTTGGCTGCATCTTCTCTGTGGAGCAAACCCAGAGCACACCTTGGCTAGAGGCCACTGTTCATCCTCACAGGAGCCCCAGACAGGAGAGAATCAGGGTGCAGAGAACACAGTGGTGCACAAATAAAACACACTTCCATTCAGTGCTTTCCTTGGATTTTTCACACACATTTCAACTACCATATGTATTAAAGATCTCAATTTCCTTCTAGTCCCATGTCCCCATTACTAGAAGCGCTGGCTACCAGTATGTTCAAGGAGCTAACATTTGCCTTATACTAATCTCATTTCCTATGTTCTTTCCCAATTCTTCTGGACTGACAGTTTTGATAGAGAAGGGGAAATAAAAAAAAAGTAACCTCATTAATGAAATCTGAATGATATTTCTCCCCTCACTGCAGGCTAGATTTCACTTTTATAATTAAAAAACAAACAAACAAACAAACAAAACAAAATCACTACAAACAATCTGCCCATGGTATTTATGTCCTGCTAGTAGCCACAGTACATAAGAACAGAAGTGAAAAACGAGAAAATATTGCAGAAGCAGAATGAGTTCTGGCTTCTCAGAATGAAATAGAGAAAAGAGGTGGCCACTTACTACAACCGCTTCAGGAAGACAAACATGAGGGAGTAGAAAAGGCATTATCAAGACAAGAACAAATTACTATTATAGGGGCATCAGTACGTTTAGGCTTTAAATTATAAGGCTGCCAGTCAGTAGAATACTGAAGTTCTGGAATAGCCTCTGAATTGGAAGGGCAAGAAAAATCATTTAGTGTTATGTGATAGAACTGTTGATGATGATGGGCGAGTCAAGAGATTTCTTTTAATCGTGTTCTCATCTCTTTAGGACTTGCTCTCTTTATCGAAATGTCAGCATAAAATTTAAATGCAGCGTTAAGGACATAATGTTTCACAAGTCTTTCTGTTTGGGACTACACCGATGGGTATTAATACCCTATCATTTCATTTTAAAGATGGAATTCACTCAGGGTATTCAGAGTAATTCACACAAATGTACAAGTATCCACTTTTACCTGTACATACACAAAAAATATCAAGATAGCTTGAAAGTCTTCCTTTTAAAGCAAGATCTGCCTGCTAATATTTCACTTACTCTTTCTGAACTAGCTTCTCTTTCTGAATGCATATAAATGATACTGTGGCTTATTTTGTGACAATTCAATTCTCAGGTGACAAAAGCACAAACCACAGCAGCCAGGTACACACCCTGGCAGAACCTCATATTCCAGGGAAGGTGGTAAAAAGTTAGTTTGGACACTTGCTGTTATTTGATCCTCTAACAGCAGTTAAGAATGTAGCCAGAACCCTACAATGCTGCTGACAACAGGCTGACAAACACCTATCAAACTGATTGATAAGCTCTTTGCCTATTTAGTAATTGTTTTCTACAACTTCTAAGCTTTATTTCTATTCTGGCCATGCAGCACCTTGATGGCTGTCCACTAGAGAGCTTCTGAGCATTAAAACAATCCATTTCTTCAGCAAGTCCGAAAGTAATAGATGCATAGAGCTCATTGTCACCCCAACACGCAGCATAATTTCTTCTTAATGGGATGGTTGGGCCTGAAGAGTGACATGTAAAGAAAACAAAAGCACCACAGAGAAGGACAGAAGAGGGGACTTGAGGAGAAAATCAACTCACTAGATACAGAAAAATTTAGGGATTCATTGGCTCTTTACTAAACCACTGAAAATTTCAGACTTACCTGACATCCCTCCCGGGATTTATTCTGCATGATGTCACAGGAAACAGTGTGTTTTACAAGTATTTACATTAAAAACCAATGAAGGGACCAAACACATGAGCATTTGGGCTCCTAACAAAGTCCTCACTGCAACCAATGTACCTTGAAAATTCCTTTCTTACAGAAAATGTGTATTTTGCAGCAATAAGATCAGGCATATGTCTCTTTCTTCTGAAATACAGTTTCGTCTAAATTAATATTTCAGAACTGTTATGATACAGCTTTGCCTGAATGAAAATGTATCTTATTGCCAATATCATCACTACATAAAAATAATTACATCTCAGCTGAAATGTCTATTAATAATTGGCAAATCAAGTATTTTCACTATTTTTCACCAAGGGCCATACCATGACAACAGTTCCTGTATTCCTTACTATCTCTCTCCTTTTATTTAACTCCTGACTTGCAGAACACTGTCTAAATCATGACAACTATTTCTATAAAGGAAGTATTTAAAAAGTATTTGTAAGAAGCCAGACTACTTAGGTAGAGCAAAACAATTACAGCTTGCCTTCTACTTTTTCACAATACTGTCCTATTATTTCAATGGAACAAAAGCATCTGTATAGGTTCCGAACTTTTAAAAAAGATGATACATGGTATTAATCTGCAGTTCTGGCCATGACCTGAACACTAAGCCTTTGAGAACAGTTTTAAAATTTTCAACTAGAAGAGAGGTTTGGGTTGTTTGTTTTTTTTTTTTTTTTCCCTTGAGGCTTTTCAAAACCAACTGATAAGATCAGTGTTCCCAGCTGAAACTCCCAGTTAAAATGCTTAAAATTGAAATGCAGTATATCATAATTAAATTTACTTTTATATCAGTTCTAAACAATTAATGCCACTTTACACCCCCAAGAACTCTCAGCTTTCCCCCAGTAACCTTAGATGTGCAGAGATCACAGTGCTGTTAAAAAATTAGGAATAATTTCTGTATGTTTTCTTCCTTGCCAGAACATTACCTTTACTAAAATCTGTCTTCAAATAAAAGAAGAGAAAAACATTTGGAGATTATGACAATGAGAGAAAGAAACACAATTATATAACTGAAACTTTGTTAAAAAAAAATATTACTATTATTCAAAAAACCTATGAAGAACTAGCTCATCTTAGGACAGTCAAATATAAGTGAATGACATCGCTTTTTTAAATGAATGACATTTCAGGTAGTTAAGACAAAGAAGAAGCAATTATCTTATTTTTTTTTACTTTCTCCCAGATTCTGATAAGATAGTTTAATTTCTGGTACTTATCCTCAATATGAAACTTTTGTTTATATTTATGATCAAGTTATAAGGCAGAAAGATGATAATGACATCTCAGAATGCTTTTTTCCCCTCACACTGTTTACATCTAAAACAACCTATATTGGCACTGGTTGGCAACCCTGTTGAGTTTGTTGACAGTTATAGTGCTATACTAACTGCAGAGTCAGTTTATATTCTGAAAAGATGACATTTTGCACTAAGTTTACTTGTTATGAATAATATGCTGCCTGTTAACATAAAGGAACAAAAAGCTATTTTCACAAGGAAGCGTGTGTATTTTGTTATATTTTCCAAATATATTCAGCACCTAGACTGTCACTTTATGTCTGGGTGCACAGAGAGAAAGTAAGAGAAGAATACTACAGAACAAATTCCTGGTTGTGGGACCACTTACACTTCTAGACAGAAACAAAGCTCAGCAATTCATACTCTGCTGAAGTGATATAAATACACATAACTGTCCTCCAACAGGCCAGTCACAGATATCATCAGAAGATGTCCAAGACAGGGCTTCATCTTCATGCCTAGGCACCCAAAGCTTCTGCTGCAGTTCCTCTATATATGCCCAAGACGACAATACAAAACTCCAACATTACTTCTGTCAATGAATTATGTTATTTCAAAATAAAACTGAGTAATGAAATACACACTGTCGTGGTTTGGGCCTGGTCGGCAACCAACCCCCGCAGCTGGTCACCCCCCCTGCCCCCTCCCCTCCTGGGAATGGGGGAGGGGATTAGGGGGGTGAAGGGAGACTCGCAGGCTGAGATAGGAACAGTTTAATAATGGCAATAGAACGAGAACAATGGTGGTGATAGGGAAGAGGAAGAAATATATATATAGGCAATGCACAATGCAGTTTCTCACCACCCGCTGACCAATCCCCAGCCCGTTCCCGGCCAGCGACCCCGAGATACCAAGATCCCGCAGTCGCAATCCCGGAAGAGAGAGAGAGAGAGAGAGAGCGAGCCCCTTCCCGACCCCCCCGCCTCTATACAGTGAGCATGGCGTCCCATGGTATGGAATATTTCACTGGGCAGTTCGGGGCAGGTGCTGTGGCCGTGCTCCCCCCCTGCTCCCTGTGCCCTCGCGCACGGGCAGGACACGGGGAGTCGGAGAGTCCTTGAAGTCTCGGTAGCAGCTGAAAACATCAGTGTGCTATCAGCATTCTTCCCATACCAAACCCAAAGCTAAATCCAAAACACAGCACTCATCTAGTCCCTGAAAAGGAATATTAGCTCTATTTCAGCCCCAACCAGGACACACAATTAACTCTGATAAATGCTGAATACCTGGGGCAATAATCTCTCCAACAGGAAATAAAAGGAACAGCACAGCCAGTTCAAGAAAAGGCCAACGCAAACAGAGTAATCAAAACCGTAACAATAAACATGAACTTAAGGGGGAATAAAAGAAAAGCCAAAGGAGATGATATCAGTAGGGTGAACAAAACCCCAGAATGATGCTAGGACACTTCAAGCTGCCTAGGGCATGAAGTCAGTCATAATTCTCCCTGAAAGCTCACAACGTTCCCACAACACTTGCTGAGACTTCCAGTTCCTCTCAGGTACACTGCATAGATTTTTTTTTTTTTTTTTTTTTTTTTTTAAGAGATACATGGTCATGTAAAAAAAAAAAAAAAGGCAAGTCATGCCTGAATTTTTTGATACTGCTAGCTTTCCAACTTTCTTGGGAGCTACTGATTTTATATATATGTAGTTACTGTTTCAAGTGACAAGGCTATGGTTGTAAGTTGCAAACAGCTTACCCCAACAATAGTTTCTTTGGTGCCTGAATTTACTTGATTCCACAGTTCCTTAAAATGCTACCTCTATATCCACCTCATGAGCATGCCGTTTGAACTATGCTCTGCAATGGTCCCCCAAATATTCTGCAATAATAAAATGCTCAAAAAGACCAGTGGCAACATAAACATAGCATCTGGGTCAACCCAATAGTACTATAATAATGGCTAGAGTACAGTAGAGTTCTGTTCTATTTCTGAACAGAAAATATTGCAAGATGTTTGACTCTCCAGTATTATCCGCATTTACCAGGGTGTTATGCAAACTAAAAGACACCTCAAGTAAGAGAAGCAGCTATTGAGTCTTGCAGTCACACAAAAGCTGACGATACTGCTCAGTAAGATTGCATTTTGCTTGAGTGAAAGGGAACATTTCACTGGCGCATGGTAGTTCATGTACCCTAAATCTCCTATTTATACTGCAGTCTCCCCAAAGCTGCCTACCAAGACAGCAGTTCTGTAAGCACATGGATTTCTTACAACTTTGTATTTTGTAGCTTAAATGCTCATGCAACCTCTCCACATCAAGACTACCCAGAGACTGCAGCATCTTTGTGGTCTCTCTTCCTACCCTTCAGCGGGCCTGAGCTCAATGCAATCTGTCAGACAGGACACATGCAGCCTTTCCCTTATCTACCTAGCAAATTCTCCTTTTAAGGGTTTTAATTTTTTGTGAATCTTGTCCGAATGGGACAACAAAATCGAAAGTTGAAAGGCTTCAAGTGTTTGGTAAGCAGACATCAGACAGAGGTGTTTCAAAGGGAAATTTTGCTTATATATGAGCTAATAACACTAATGCTGGCAATCAAATCAGGATCCTGACCTTCATTTTCCAAGGCAAGCAATAAACAAACCTGCAGTACAAATTCTCAGTCCCCCCCCACTCTCCCCACCTTGGCTTTTAAGTGGAAGGGACAGGTTGAGGAAGGAAGTTCTTCAGACAACACTATCACAAGTTAATCTGTGCTGTGCGTCCCACTTGGCAGAACCTGGAATAAGCCTATCAAGGCTTTTACTGTTAAAAATCTGAGAGAAAAAAAAAAAAAAAAAAACCAAAAAAACCACACAAAACAAAACACAACAGCTCAACTGAAGAACAGTCACCTTGTACTTGACACATTTTAAGTTTCTTACCAAATCTGATCACTGATGAGAAACACCTGAAACCCACTTGGAAAAAAATTAAGTCATTAGACACAACAATTTGGATATGATACAGATATGAAAGAAAAGTTGACATAGATGAGAACGTTTTCACAAGACTTCTTCAAAAAGTCATGCCATTAGACGGGAGAAAATGTTATGTGGCTATTTTTAGAATAGTCTTTAAACTCAACATTCAACTCACCATTTTAATGACAAATAGCACACTTTCTGATGTGAAAGTAAGCATGAAGCAAGAATCTTCACAGGACAAAAAAAGGAAGCATCACTGGACAAAGTATCTTGCAGGAAATGTCTAATTCCTAAGAAAATCATATGAAATGTGAAACCTAGAGAGAATTATTATCAGGCCCATGTTTTGTAGGTCGTCTCCTGTTAGTGCATTGGCCAGGTAGAACTCTTTAAGGATGACTATTAGAAAGAACTGTCAAAAGCAGCAAGAGTGTGGATGTTCTAAAATCAATCCGACCACTTCCCATGTGAAACAAACATGTCAAACTGAGATCACATATGCTATTCACCTTGGTGACCTTAAAACATATTTTTTAAAAAAAAGCTGCAGACCTGATTATGAAGCTTCTTAGAGGCCTTTATTCTACACTTCTGGTTAGTAAGTTTTGCAATTTTTTTTGCCATTTTGCGACTCTTCCCTGATACCAAATAAAAAATTTCAGTTTGAATTAGTGGTTCACAAGATAAGAGCTGGCTTGTTCTCTTACGACATCTTGACTTCCCCCTATTTTCCTGGAAAAAGTGTTTCCCAAAATTCTACACATAACAGCATCACCATTACTGTGTAGACATGATGGGTTGTGACAGTCTCTTAGACCTTAGGTAAAGTTTATTAAAATTAAGCGTCAGAAATAGGTTGTGCTGATAGTTTTGTTTTCACAAAAGAAAATATATAATACACAAAGCAGTTTCACTAAAATTACATGTAGGAAGGCTATGCCAGGTCAGGCCATCCAAACCTAAAATTGAGAAATACATACTATTTCTGAATTACATATATTCAATTCAACAGGGAATCTGGTATTATTACTGACTCAGAAAACTGTGCCACTTTAAAAAAAAAAAACATCTTTTTCATCAAGTCCAATAACATAGAACTAATACAGCTCAACCACTGTGACAGTTCTGTTTCACACATCCTTAGAGAACAAATGCATATTTTCTCATTTAGTAATTTCAAACGAGTAACTGTACAGCTGTATGTTGTTGCTTGACTAAGCTTAAATTGCGTGCTTAGTCCCAAACTTGTAAGATTTTGAAAAAATACAAAATGAAAATAGAAGAAGGAAAAGGTATTCTAGACTTGCTTTGCTTGGGAATATAATTTGTTAAAAATAAGTTATATTTAAATATTGCAAGGCTAACTGCATAATCAGAACACACTATCAGCTGATAGAGTCACTAGAACTGCTAGAAATTATTGCATTATAGTGCCATCACTAATCTTAATAATTTATTTTTATCAAGACTGTTTTCACACATCCTGTTTTAGTCCAGTTATAACTTAACCTGTCAGCAGATTTAGTTGTTGTCGGTTTAGAAAGCAAACTAAAAATTTAAATGATTGCTCCTGCCCTATCACCTGCATTAATACTGCATTCCAGAGGCTATTATAAATGCACCCATTTAGGCACTAAATTACTCTCCACACAAGCATAGCAGCTCAGACAGCGAGTCCCAGCAGAGTATTTTTGCTCCTTTCCCATTTACATCTATCCTTCCCTAGAACCACATAGGCAAGATAACCTTGGTCGAATCCAGCCAATGGACTGAAATGTTATTTAGGAAGGGGATGACAAATAATGTAAAGAGCAAAAGACTACATAAAAATTGTTTCCATAGAAACCTTGTCCCCTAAAACAGTGATAGAAATCACCATGGCAACTAACCTGAAGAATTATGATGCAGATTTTAAATTTATCCTGGTTTTAGGATTAGAGAACAGATCAGACCACTGCACTAAGAGCTGTATCCCTCTTGGGGCAAGTTCAAGTTGGATGCTTGCTTAATTACAAATTATTATTTTTTGTGCCATTATATAAGATCTATTACTAATTTTCTCTCCCAAAGGATAGAGTTGCACATAGATTTTGATGATTTTAAAAGTTATGTTTCATATGACTGCACAAATAGCAAACAAAAAAACAAAAGCACCAGGGTATACTGTATATTGTTTGAGAGCTCCCTATAAAATAAAAAAAAAATCAATAATCTGGTAGAAGAGAAAAAGATTTAAGTTATTTTATTCTTGTTCTACACAAGCCATAAAAACCTTTTGGTGCATCCATGTCTTTTAAAGGAATCTGTGCAACTACACTAGTAGAGGAACTATTTTTTCCTATTCTTATGAACCAAATTATGTATTCTTTGCTATGTATCATTTGTGTTTTGAGTCTCAGCTGCCCTTGAACCTGTCTAAATGTTTTAGATCTGTTTATATTCATACCATTTTAGGGAAAAATAAGCCTCACAAGAACAAAACAAACCAGTTGGACAGTGACTTCTGGCTGCTGACCACATGGGGGGGGGGGGAAGAGTAACCGCTAGGAATGATTAAATCATTCTTTGATCTGTGAAGCCATGCCTTAAGGTCTAAACAAACAGTTCTTCATTTCCCACCCCACCCCCCACCTCCCGCTTTCACAGTAGTAATTTTGGTGCTGCCACCAGTTTCAAGATATGACATACACTCAAAAATCCTATTATGATGAAATTTGAAGTGAAAGTTAAATTAGATAGCTAAAAATTATCTCACTGAAGTATTCTCTTGGTCCCCTTTAGCTCCATCCTAGTAGTTGTATTTAGGAAAGACAAATGGATAACTCCCTATCAACTACTAACCTGTTCAAAACATAAATTTATTTCAAATATAAAGGTTATGTCCTGAGGACAGCTCATCTAACATTATGAGGTTTTAGAGCCTTCCTCCTGCTTTTTAAATTCTGTGCGTAGCGTGCTTAAGACTAAATAAGAATTCTGTCTTTAAAAGTCATCTTGCAACAGTAGGTATTTGTGAACTATTAGCTATGGTGGAACCTAGCATAATGCATATGGCTGATCTCATTCCCTCCCTTAATTAAAGAGTAGCCACAGAGTATATACATGAAGGCTCTAACAAATAAACTAAGGGAATCTTTATAGCTTTCAATTTTCAAAGAGCTGACTTGCATGGAAACAAGATGTCTTGGCACAGAGAGTTATTTATTTCCATGTAGATTCAGTGTGACTGTTTGCCACACAACAATAGAAATCTGCAAAAGAAGTAATTTGAGGTGGCTATTGCAATTCTGGCAAAAATTCTTCTCCATCATTAACTCAGTCAAAATCGGGTTTATGCAGAGGTAGTATTTCAGTAGCTCAAAACCACCACCATACTTGGCATATGCTCAGCAACAAAACAAAAGCAAGCCAACCCACCCCACAAACACTGTTTACCATATTCATTCTCTGAAGTAGATCAATTCATTTTGATCACATGTGGTTGTATTCTTCTGTATTGTTTTGCATGATGTTTTATATGCATCGGTTCCAGAAGACTGGAAATCTGTCTTTATGTCAATGTGATTTTTAAATTTTATCTTGTTGTTAAGTGTGACATTAGTTGCTAAGATGCTACATAGATACATACACAATGGAGATAAATTTCTCTTGCCCTGCGTGTTTATCACAATCAGGAAGAGGAGAAAGAGAAAATGAGATTAGACTATTTTTGCTTCTACTGAAAATAAATTAAGAATGCTTTTCCTCTGCTTTATACAACCATACAAACTTTCAGGAAGTACTTGTGCAAATCAACACTAAGTTAAGCACTTCCAACACCTCTGAAAATGCTTCTGACTCCTACCACTCTAGGTCAAGTCAAGATCAGAAAAATTCTGATAGCATGCTTTCTGACAGACAGGTGTACACAGAAGATGCTAATTTCTAACCAGTCAGCATGAGCTAAAAACATTAAAATGCCAGAATAAAAAAAAAAAATGCCAACAAGTAATTAAAAAAACATTAAAAAAAAACTTTTCCAAGCAAAGCAGATGATTCCTTTTTTTTTGACCCTTTTGTTGAACACCTTATATCTTTAATGCAGTAGAGACTTCTTCATGATTAATTTCTCACATGAAGGTAGCTAATTGTCAGTTGACCTGTGTGAAACTGTCACAAATTGCAAAGTTGTACCTTATCTGATGGATACATTATTCTGCTCCTGTCTTTAGCTCACAAGATTTGAGAGCTGAAGTCCTGTCTTAATCTGAAGCACTTCACAGAAGTGCTGAAGAAATCCTCAGAGAGCTTGCTCTGTGTAGCTATGCTATTTGTTTCCTCTTAGAGACTGCAGCTTGGTGGAAGAGGACAAGCAGTGTCTATCACCAGTCAGCCTCTTTCTCATTAATACATCCTGAATTTTTTCCTCATTACATCTGACCATTTACCTGCAAAGACTATGCAGCCACTGTCACATGCTTCCTCCTGCTGCAGTTCTCATTTTGTTCTTAGCGACTTGCTGGTAAGCATTACATTACCGATCATATACTTGGTTTTCAATGCAGTGTTTCCACCTTTATTTAGAAAAAAAAATGGATGATCATGCAAGCTCTTAACTACAAAGAAAGGAAAACACTGACTTTGACCATATCACGGAGAAAAGCTTGTTTGTTGTTCCATCTCATCTGGAGGTGGAGATTACTGCGTTGATGTGGAAGGGAACACCAGAGATAGACACACACTGCATGAAGTGGAAGCTGCCAGTTTGGAAACCTTGAAGAGTGACATAGAGACGAGACCTTCCTAACTAGGACTTACAACAAGCAATGCAACTTTTCTTCCTGGGATGTGCCACTTGCATAAACAGTCCTTCCCAAGAGAGGTGTCATCCAGCTAATGTCATTCAGTAACCTACATAGACCACACCAGCCATTACAGCCCAGGACATACTGATGGCTCAGTGAAATTCCAACCACCGTCTGTCACCCTGAGATCAAGAGATAAGCAGAGGTGGAGAACAAGCTCTCTTAACCTCTGTAAAGATGGTCTCTTCCAGTGAAGTGTTTGCAGAAGTAAATCCACTGGCTACATTGCACTCAAGAGAAACACACATCCATAAGGATCTATTAAGCCAAGTGCCATCTATCCAGTAAGGTATGTGAACCACATCAAGCACAGCACACTGCACTACTAGAGGGGGTGGAAAATACAAAAAAAAATAACAAAAAAAAACAAACACACCACAGAACAAAACAGAACAAAACCAGAAGACAAACAAAAGAACAAGAGACCTGCACACCTACTGGTAGTTACATAATACTAATCAAACAGAATACATCAGCAGTGAAAAAAAGACTGAATTCTATGAAACTATGCTAAAATTTATTAGCTGAATATCTTAAATAATATATACAAGAATGTTTTCCTGTTCTAATACATTTGTGATTAAATACTGTTTAGTCATATCATCTGAATTGGTTAACAGCTTCTCAGAGAGCTTTTCAGGGAGTAAAGGTTAATATGAAGTTAGAATTACCCAGCTGATTTGTCATCTCATCTTCATGCAGTTAAGCCCATCACAGGAACCAATACATATTTAACACCACTTCAGGAAAGGCTTAACAATATGTTATATCACATCATTTAGAGGAGGACACATAAGTTTTGAAGTCAGCCTTTCACATTCATTGTATGATACTATTACATCCAAATGTTTAAAACAAGATCTTATTAAGATTACACAGATAAACTGGGGATACTTAGTATTTTACCTACAAAGCACTGTAAAGCGTCTTGAACATTTGGCTTCACACTGATGCCGATTTCAAAGATTCACTACTTGAGAGTCTTAATTAGGCAGCTGTATTCTAATAGACTGTTTAGCTTCCTCTGAACTAAAATTTCCTGAGCAGCTTGCCAATTCAAAATATTTCATTCTTCATATGTTATCAATTTAAGCTACTTTGCCGTACTAAATCACCCTCAAATTATTTCTGGCAGCAATACGTCAGTCTAGTACACTCTTAAGCTTACATCTCCCACTCGTGAAAAACACGCAGGAAGTCTTGTATTTTTTGTGTATCAAAAAAAGTGTTATCTATTGCAGAGAACACAACCATTAAACAGTTATAATATGCAGCTGCATCACTACCTGTAGCAGCCTGAAGTTTCCCCACCATCCCTAATCATTAGGGAGTCCTACAAGCAAGATTCACCATCTCACTGTATCTAGAAGGAGTAGACAATAAGTTTCCTTTACTACTGCTTCTCGTAATTTGTTTCTTTATTTTTGTCAGAGTTGCAATCAAACCACAAGTTCTGGGACAAAGACTAACCCCACTTTCCTTGGGCTGATCCATTGAGGGTTTAAACAGAAGCAAAAAAATTTTCTGTGCTAATCAGACTTCTGGATCCTGGATGAAATAAAACCAAAATGTGTCAAAACAAGATGCAACACAGCCACAAAAGCCTTCTGATTTTAACTATATTGCCAATGGGTATGTGAAGCATTGGTATTTTAAATTACAATCCTAGTGATGTATAACTAAATGAATTCAGAGGCATGGGAAACAGTGTTTCCACTTGCATTACATGGAGTTCATTTCAACAGTATTTGCTATAAGATTTACAAGAGAGTTTACTCAGATGTATACATGTGAAAATATATAGCTCACCAAAATGTTAATTTCTAACAGTGCCTTGTTCATAACATCTTCATTTTAAAAGATTTTGCTAAGATATTTACTATTAAACATTTTTGTTGCCTTGCAACTTTTTGTCATTTGAGCCACAAAAAAAAAAAAAAAAACACGAAAAATTGATGAACTGAGCCAGATAAGGCAGTAGTGTTTTCTTTTTCTTTTTTTTTTTTTTTTTTTTTTAAATCAGTAACCCTGTGGTTAAGTAATTTGTCCTGAGATGCAATTCCCGAAACTTCTGCATCCTCTGAGGGTTTCCATCTGCAAGGGTAATGCAATATTCTTTCTGCTGAGAAGTATTTTCAGTTACATCTGTTCAGGTTTTTATTCTCTGGATATATATTAAACACCCACTGGAATACAGACTGGATTCTCAAGGTCCCACTTGCTAGGGACCCACTTCTGATGTTCCATTTCCCTGATCAGTGCATGATATTAATATCATTATGTCCAACTGAGTGGACCATTATATTTCTCATAGAAACCCATAGGGTTAGCAAAGTTTCATCATGAGAGATTAAAAAAATGCTTTTCTCCCTAGTCTAAAGTAGATCAGCTCTGAAAAGGTGAAATAAGAGTCTACACAGATGGGCCATGTCTCAGTTTTTTCAAAGTGGGAATTGATTTATTCACTCATACCCTATGTAAGTACCGTAATTACGCAGTTATTGGAGAAAAGAGTGGAAGGCAGCATAAACATTCGCTCATGGATATCGATAAAGTTTAATCTTCCATTGCCTTGCTTTTGATTAAAAAAAAAAAAAAAAATCAAGAAAAAAAAACACACCTCCCCAAATACTGTTTCAACATGAAAGCAATAAAACCAAAAATGTTTCTCACAAGATTAAATGAAGTAGTGATGCCGAAAGATGTCCTGATGAACCATTAGTCCTTCACCACAATTTTTGGTGACAAACTTTATAATGAGAGGGAGGAATTTTCTAATAGATTTAATCAATTATTTCTATAAATACCATATCCCATGAACAGGTAAAGTGACACAAGGAAAAAGTTCTATAGCAACGTTAAACGAAGATTCAGGCACATTAATACCACGTTCTATGTAGCAACTATTAATGTGCCTGAATCTTTGCTTAACTTCTTGATATCCACAGCACATAGTAATCAAGATACTAACATGATCTACTGTATTTTCATGTTGCTCTATATCATCAGTAAGAAACTAGGTAAAAAATAAAAACACAGTTGCATAAGTGACAGAAAATATTTCACACAGATTGTAACAAGCCATGAAGCTGCTCTCAGAGGACAAGTTATCTGTGTTCTGTACTTGACAATTAATGTCATTAGAGAACACAGAATTAATAGCCCTCATTAAAAGCATCTGGAGAATTTCACTGCTACAATAACTGTGACCAATCCAGAATGCCCAAGTACAAGTCAAGGTTGCATCCTTCACTCCAGCACTTAAATTTTGCTGAACAAACTTCTAGTTATTATACACATGCTCTCTCTAAATCAGACTCTGTGTATTTATTTTCATTGAATTCTGTGTATTTATTTCCACTGAATAAGGATTACTTCACTATGTTGTAACAGCATCTGTTGGCTGCTAATACAAGATTTCTGTGTTAGTATTGAACAAGAGCAGGTATCCTGTTCTGAAGGCCTTGAAATCTAAGGAGCAGCTTAAGGGGGCTGATGAGATTTACATAAAAAGAACCTGCAATATTAAAAATATTTTCCAAGTCTGGCCCAACATTCTGAGAAATAATAAAAAAAAGAAATCAATAAGCTATTTTCCCCTCAAGTCATTTGTAATCCAGTTTGGTACTTGAACATAAAAATGGCTCTAAGCAGTTTTTAGAACACATATACAGGTTATATATGCAACTTGGTATGCCTGCATATGTGCTGTGTGCAGTTAACATGAAGAAATTAAGCAATTTGCTTGATAACTGAATTCAGAGAGAATGTAATAGACAATGAAGATTATCAGAGGACAAAAATCATGTGTTATACAGGGAACCACTGATGGCACATGCAGCCATGCATTATTCACAGGTATAATCACATATGCCATGCCCATTCATGATCTCTCTTAAATGGAATACCCAGATAAATTTAGAGGAACTTAAATTATGAGTCTTCAGATTCATAAAGATATGTTTTACCTCAGTTTAGTATGCATTAAAGAAGTTTTATGTATATCATAGCTCACATACCTTGATACCTACTTTCTTTTTAATCTTTCATTTTCAAGGAAGAATTTCTAGGGGTTGGGAAGTGGGGAAGATTCATCAAAATATTGGTATAGAAAAAAAATCATGCGATTAGAGATTGATCAATGTGCATGACTGATCCCAATGAGTTCTGGTTTATAAGCCATTCCCAGTCTTAAAAACTCTTACATGATAGGCAACACACAAAAACTTTAGAGCAAGCTCTGACTTGAACTTCTCAACCAAAACAGTTGTCCTATCACAGCTCAGGTGTCTTGGGCAGAAAAATTTGTTCAGCGTTACAGGGTTTAAAGAGGAGACTTACAGAAGTACTCACCTATGGAGAAATCCTACATCAGTAAGGGAAGTAGCAGAGGTTAAGTTCTTCCATATTTGAAAACAAGCATTCCAGCTTACCCTATCTATCAGAACTTCTTGTAAACCTCCTCCCAGGAGCGAAGGTGTCTGTGAGCCAAGGGTTAGTTTTGATGCAGCTCTACAGTGCAACCTTGTCTCAGGTGCCTGAGAAGACTGCTAAGTTGCAAGAAAGTTCTGTGAAAAACTGGAGAGAACTCAGCAATCCAACAAGGTAAAAATCACAGACAGGTGAGACATATGATAGTACCTCCTGAATAAAAGAGGGAAAATACCAGCATGAGAAGGTGTAAAACCACATGGGGGAAAAAACTCCATCAAATTGGGATCTTAACAACAAGATTCAGCCTGTTTCAAGAAACACTGAAGCTGACTTCTCCACTGACGGATGACAGGTTGTCTGGCAAAAGCTCACCAACAGTATCATTGAGATGGTTAGTGCAGGAAGTTAGTTCTACCTACCTAGTGCATGCTTAACCATTAAATAATTACTTTAGACATGCAAACATGTCCTGTCTGCAGAACCTCTCTGCACACAGTCAAAGCCGCGTGAGCAAAGTGACCTCACAGAAGAATGACACTGTGGGCATGAAGAAGAAAAAGCTTGCCCTGAAAGGTTTTAAAAGGAAAAAAAAAAAAAAAAAAAAAAAAAGTAAAAAGAATAACAAGAAAAAAAGTAGATTCTCTTTTTTCTCTTCTGATATACATATGTATGACACTGCTGCAATAGTCCCACATCCTGGACATTTCCTCTCTGTACCCAGAAGAAAGGATTAAGTTGTATCCCATGTATTTGAGAAATACAATTTCTGGTGGTGAGCTGTAAAGAGAGCGCTAGCTTTGTAGTAAAAATAAAATTCAGTGCCACTATTTAAAAGCAAAAGAGCAGGACTATAGCTTAACATCTATTAGGGAAAAGACAAATATCCATTTAATTCTTGTTACAAAGGATGACTACTGAAACCCAGTGTTTTATAAGACGTCATTTAGGAAAATTATATTAATAATTATTTTCTTCTTCTTTAGTTTCTTGGAAAACAATACTGAACTAGTACAAGAATTTGAGTGATGAATTCATAGTGAAATGGTCGAAGAAGTGGTCTCTGCTAGAATAATGTTTCCTGTAAATCTCTGTTACCAAAATCCCAAGAGGCATACTAATTCTATCATTTGTATGCCCATTAACTCTTTCATGGTGACAGATGGCACTTAAGTAGTTCAGAGGTATGAAAGCTCCAAAGAGACTGGAAAGACAGTCCTGTGAAAAATTTCAGAAGTAGCTGTAAAACAGACAATACTACAGAGTAATTTTTTTTGGATGGTGGTGGGGGAAGGGGTCAGGAAGCTATGTTCATGAATAGGAATCATGATTTAGAAACTTTTGTTTTTCAAGGTGTTGTACCTCTATCCCAGCTGAAACCTGGACACAAGGTCATTATCAGAAGTTCCTAATTTTCTTGTCACCAATCAAGCACTCCTGAACTGCAATTTACAGAAATACCCAAGAATAAGATCAGCTGAATTATCTCCTCTAGAACAGAGATTATCTGACATAAAATAGTCCAAACCATACAAAACCATATCAGCATCACAAGTATGATTTCCCAAGTAGTTAAATGGGGGGGAGAAGCATAAAATACTGGATGCAGTAGCAAAAACAGTGTTCCTGGAGTAAAGACTGTCTTCTAGACAGCTTTCACCTATAAAGACATTATATCATTTCCCATTTACAGGCAGAATAACAAGCCGTGACTATCAAATAGTTTTCATATGCAACTTTGAGCAGCTCAAGCCTAAAATCAAGAGCACTTCACATCTCCTTTAGTGTATTCAGAAGAACAGTTCAACAATCTGAGATGAATATGGCAGAACTTTGCAGTTCTGAAATTCAATCTTGTCTCAATTTCTTCACCCATAAAAGTGAAGCTGTTGATGTATTTCTCATTAGCTGGGGGGAGAAGGGAAGAAAGTGCAAGTAACTTTCCCATCAATAGGCACATAAGCACAGAAGAATTGAAGCATGTGTTCATGACAAAGTTCAGCTCTTCAAATGAAACCATCCCCTTTCCTCACCACTCACAGTGTTACACTCATCATATCCCCCAGCCTCTACGGCTCACATCAGGATGCACCAGTGGGTGCTCCCTCACCACCAGACAACCATTCACCCTCTGCAGAGCAGCAGGCAAGAGCCTGTGGGGAGTGGCATACACACACCTAACAACCATAACATATCTGTGCACCACCTTGCACTGTTACCAGATGAGTGGTAATAGAAGCCAGAAGGTAAGGCAATGCTTCTAACAGCTTTCATTACTATTTACTAGATAAAGGAACACAAAACTAAACACCTGGGCATCACTCCCACCCCTGGGGAAGCATCTGGCATTCCTGTCACTCCTCCTGCTGTGCTTCTCCTTGCTTACCTGCTGCCCACTTCCTCCAGAGCAAAATGGAGAATTGCTCCACGAAGACAATTTACACACCTAACACCAACCAACACTCAGGCCGTAAACACATGTTGAAGAAAGCAGGGTGAAGGTGGCAGGGAACTTCCATGGGACGTACACAGGAAAAAAGATGCTGGCTTTTAAGAAAAAAATGTTTTAGCTTGTGGCATTAATGATATTTAGATTGAGCCTGCAGTTTAGAGCATGAATTCAGTTTTAGCATTTAATTTAGGGCACGGCTAACAAAGTTAAAGAAAAGGTGAGAGGTTATAATAATTTAACTTGCTCATTCAGGAATTATCTTTGAAATACAGATCTTATAATTTGAAGAAATCAGCCACAAGTCACTTAGTTCTTCACCAGAAGCGTGGCAGCTGATGTACCATATAAACTGAAGTCAGTACTCTCATAATCCCCACTATGGATTTATGGACAATTCTTAGTTTATTGTTTCCAGATTAAGAAGTCTAAAGTACATGGCGAGTTTAAATCTAACAATGCTAGTAATGCCAGTTAATACATAACACATGTTAATCAAAGGGAAGTGCTTGTGAACAGCTGTAACTTTCAGTCATATTGCAGTTCAAATGTGATAATGAGGATTTGTAGCATACTGTGTCCTTTTTCTTCACTGTACTATCTAATCTATGTCATTTCTATCATATTTTGTTAGGCTTTAAAAAGAAGAACATTCCAAATTACTGATATTAAACCAGTTGCCCTGCAAATTTAATTTAACTTGGTTCCTGTCCAGTCAGTAAATTCAACAGAAGATAACATATATTGCAGTTAAGAGTTGTGTTGAAAACAAAGCTGCAGCCTGCTTTCCTGGATGTATTTACATGCATTATTATTGTTTAATCTGCTTCCTAATTTCTAAAGCAATGCATTTCTCCTCCTCTGTCATTTATTTTGAATGCATCATGTTCACAAATGCTGATTACTTTTCTGCTAGGGATTTTAGCCATCTGTGCTAACACAGTTGCTGAGAGTCATATACAATAGGAAAAAGAGATAATAGTCATTAACATGAAACAGCAATAGAAGAGATAAATTTGCAAGGTCCAACTTTGCCTATAGTTTATGATTAATGAAAACTAGTGCTTACTGAAAGCTGATTATGTGTTTCATTCTGTGTGAAGCCTGAAGGGCTGAGGCTTAGAACACTAAAATCCTTCAAATTCCATCCAGTGTAATGTCTCTCTCCAATTAACTTTGCAGATTGAATCACTGAGTCAGCACAATCAGTGCAGCAAAAGCCATTAGAATAGATTTTCTCTGTCTTGCTAAAAAAGCACCAGTGATCACAGTTGATTAAGCAATACAAGACAGCACAGCACCCCCCGAAAACTACATTTTCTTTGAGCTCCCAAAGTCATGAGCTTCAAAGTACTGCTTGCAGTAACTTAAGGTTAGTTTAGAGTTTATGCAAAGGCAATGTTTAAGCTCAAGGGTAACCAGACAACCATAAGAGTGTGTGCGCTGTAGCCATTACTTCTACAGGAAGAATTGGGGTGCAAGCAAAGAGCTGCTGGGGAGCAAGGAACGTAAGAGCTAAGGAAAAACCAACCAACTAACAAAAACCAACAACAACAACAAAAATCAAACAAATATAAAACCACACTTTACCTTCCATTATCTTTTTTCTCAATATTTTCCTCAATAATGTTTTTCTGTTGCATTATCAGTGAGCCAAGATTAATGGCAAGTAAACTACCAGATTAAACAGAAACGCTGCTGGTTATTCCACTGAGGCCACACCTGAGGAAGCACTCTGTTTTAAAATACCCAGTGTAGTGATCTCATTGTAAAGAGTGACATGAACTCTCAGGTCCTACAAGCTCTTCGAAGTCAGCAATGAAAAGCCAAATTGGAGGCTGGCCACTACGTACACGTACTGCAGGTCGTGCAGAGTAAAGGGCTGCAGTATCAGCAGCATATTCGCTGTACAGTCATAAACAAGGTGAATATGGCTTCTAAATAGACAGTACTGGGGAGAAATAGAGTACTTCTGTGGAAGAGTCAGAGTTAAGCAACTTGCCATCACTAAAGAAATGCCACCTCTCCCATCTCAGCTTCATTCCCAGTCTTGCTGTTTTCACTGCTGTTCCATGGTGTTTTCTGACCTTAAACTCATTGCAATGACCCAGAAGATAAAAGGTAGATAGTTTCCTGCTTGTGCCCATGCATGGGGAGGAGGAGGAAATGTGGCCCTAAAAGACAAGAAATCATCTTAGCCTGACTGCTGACACCTCACCCTTTCCCTGAAAGGATACATTTGGGGTTGTCTGGTGGGTCTTTTACTTCAAGTCAAGTAAAAAAAGCGCATTGATTAAACTCCTATTATCTACTAGGTCCTCAAGAAAGGGGTAATTACAACTGTATGACTGGCAACCATACAAAACCTCTGTTTCTCAGTAATTTTTTCAATACATGCTTTCCCTTCCTCCTCAGTATCTCACTAAACAGAAGAAAGTACTTTTGAAAAGATGACTATCCTAAAGAAAAAAATAATAATCCTAAAAAAATGTTCCTTTACTGATACTCTGAAAGAAATGACAGGCTATAATCCCAACATAAAGGAATCTAAATTAGAGTTAAAATAAAACCTTTGAGTTATTTAGTGATTAGGGTATTTAATTTATGTATTGTCAACCTGCAAAAAGAATCAGAACATTCAAAATTATCTACATAAAGTTAATTATATCACATATAATTGAATTATTAAACACATTAATCATATCAGATAAAATTAATTAAATATCACATTACAGTCTCAGTTGTGCAACAGCTATGTTTGGAGACAACAGAAAAAAGCAAAGATTTTGTTTTCAAGACCTATCTGCCCCCCCCCTTTAAACCAAATCAATCATCTGTTTCTAATTAAATATAATGGACATAAAACAAGTACACTAAAAAAGAAAAAGTTCCATCTCCAATATGTCTTGCTTTATGGTGTTCAGTTCAAAGTTGGGTTTTTTTTATATCATTCCATTATATCCCACTCATACACATTCAGTCTGTTCATATGGTCCTTTTTCAGTGCTGCATCTATATTCTACGAAAATACTACCTATGTACTATGTATTCAAAGTCCCTGCTTTTTGCATTTAAAAAAAAAATCAATATATATTGGCTTAAATTATACTACTAGAAGCTTAAATTTTAGTGAAGTTTTGGAAAATACTTTAGGAGTGCTTGGTAAACATAAGCACTGCAAAAAAGACTGATAGTCCTCTACTGCCTGTCAAAAGAAAACCTGTACTATTAAAATCAGTATATGTTCTATTTTATAGATCATATGTTACCTGAAATATATTCTCAGATCAATTCAGATGGTTTTGTAGGCAAGGTTAATTCCATCAGTTCCTTCACACCAAGAGACAAATTTTTAGTGCCTTTAAGAAAAAAAAAAAAAAGACAGACTGTTTTAGCTTCCCTATAAAAATCTCCAGGGCAGCTTTGCCATGATGTGCCTGTTTTGTACAGGAATACCAAAGCATACATTCTTGTTTGGAAGATTTGAGTATAATCCAGCTGAAGGTTCTACAGTTCTTGGACTGCTCTAACAGAAGTAATACAATTTCACTGCAATTATTTCAAATTCTATACTGTTTCACTGCAGGACCAAATTTTGCACTGACTCTCAAGGAACCGACACAAATTTGAACTATTAAAATGTGGTCCTACAACTTGTGATACTTCATTAAAAAAAAAAATGCACCTGCAGGGTTAAAAAAAAAGTTCTTCAAAGTTGGAGGTACACAAAGTCCACTTCACTGTCAGGAAACAGCAAATGAAGCATTGCTGGTTTCTGCCCCCTCCTGCCCTACAGTTTAAGGAACAGTAAGAACCATCCGATACCTCCTGACAGCCTAGTACACCTGTACTTGGGTTGTGGGCCAGAAGGGCTGATAGCAGAACTCCAAGATCTAGCAAGTTCTGGGTCTGTAGAACTGGTAGAAAATACCAGACTATTATGTTATCTGAGTTGGGCTGAAATGAAAAGTAGCTGATGAAAGTCAGTTACCTCAGACCCTATAAACAGCAATTCTAAGACCCTCTGAGCTCCCCTGGATGGCAGCAGAGTGTGACACCATTCGGGCACTGGCTCCTTGAGGTTTGAAGATTGTCTGCCCACAGAGCTGACGGAAGGCCAGGGTGAAGTCAGACCTTCTCAAATCTCAATTACCACCTGTTGAGAAATACCGATGCATTGTATTTGCTCCAAACTTGAGAAGAGGGAAATTTTAACTATAGGCTAGCCCTTTCCACCCACCTCTTTACCTATCTGTGTGCTTAAAACTGCACATTTGCCTTCATGAGTATGGATGTCTATATATTTCACTGGATATCCAAGTATTTCCCTGTTGTGTGTGTATATGTTTTGTGGTTTTACATAGATATATATATACACACACTTTGATTTAGAATACCTTGCAGCCACTTAGTGCGAATCCTGTCATTCTCAAATCTGTAATGAAGTTGCTATTTCAATCACAATACGTTCTACCAAATCACCTTGTTAGTCTTTAAACTGGTCAATCGCTAAATGTTGCTAAAATTCAACCTTTTGATCCACCTCACACCATTAACAAATCTTAAAATTGCTATTAAATCCTAACCATGTGAGATATTTTCATCCACAACAGAGGGAAGAAATAAAAATCTGAGTAACAGTCAAGATTCAGAAATATGAGATCGAAGAAGGTATTCCACACTGAACTCTGGTATAAGAGTCTGTCAAACAGCAGTAAGAAGAATAACACTAGTAATAGTATATTAGGAAGCATCAACAGTCTTATGAGGACATAACCACCACAAATTCTCCTCATTTGTTTGGAATAAAACTGTAAAAGACTATACTAATCATACCACAATCCTTTCCTTTTCCTATGATGACTTAAAGCTCTCGATTAAGGCAAAATCTTTAGAGTACAAATTGAGAGAGTCATCTGAAGATACAGAATTGATTTCCAGTAATTCCTGTAAGCCTGGAGGGACTTCAATAGCTGTGGCTATATTTAAAACCAGTAAGTGAGACGACTCAGGCAATCTCTGACCCATCAGTCAGAGTTCCAAATAAAGTCACCAGACTCTGTCATTCAGAACTATTAATAAGCTTGTAGTAAGATTGTGTAAAATACGACAGGCATGTTTAGGGCAGCTAGACTTTGATTGATGACAATTTGTTTTAGGCAATAATGGCTTTGAGCTACACAGGTGAGATCCTTCACATTTCAGCTCACTCACAGGTTGGGTCACTCAGTCAGGCTCCATTTCCCATTAATTACTACAAAAAGAGGATTCCCCAACATCAATCGTGTCCTGATTGCCTGGCATTATAGGAAACACAACACAGCTGGCATGCACAACTAATTTCCACTGTCTTTCTGGTACCATTTTAAGGATTACTTTGTCATACACAGGAGCACTGCACAACTTCTACATGCAAGGGTTATTTCAGACCCCACCTGAAAACCAGGGCCCAGCAATATAGTGAGGGATTTTGCTGTTCAGTTCAGTGGGACCAATTTTACCTTGCCTTAGACATGCACACCATTTTTAAGTAAAGCCTGAGAATGGGGGGGGGGGGGGGGGGGGGGGAATGGGCTACAGAAACAGTTTATAATTTACAACTATTAGTCCCGAACTTGGATATGGATTCCAAAGGGTTGCACGGAAAGGGACATTAGTTAAAAGTACAGCAAAAAGGAACACTAAAGGAGTTTCAGGCAAGATGACAGTAATTACTTTTCATGTGGACCAATCTGGTCTAAGCCCTTCCCAACGCCTTCAGCCGTGATTGCAGCCATAGGCACCGAGTATGTTCAGCAGGTCATTAACATCTCTTAGGTCATGGCCCAAATATTTTACATCAGATCACTTCAGAAACAGCTAAGAAACTTGAAATTTGTCATCTGGGACTGTTTCAACTTTGTTTCCCACAGTTCCTTATTTTAAATTCAGTATTTTACTACAAATTCTGCATGAAACACTTGCAACAAGAAGCAAAGGTTGATGTGTTCTTGTTATATCTCCAAGTCAGTCTTCTAAGAGCTACTATGTTGAAAATAAGCAGAGTAAGAAAAATAGTTTTTCTTAACTGCTATTTTCCAGCTTCTCCTCTTCCACTGCAGTCAAAAATACTAACAAGCCGTTCTAAACTTGCCCCAAAAGAAGAGTTAATCTAAACTTTTCAAACACCATTAAGGCTCCATTAAAGTAATTTCAGCTTCAGTTTAAGGAGGGTTCACTCATCATTAATCAAATATGTCAACGAGCTCTTTGGCTGAATGGTTTAGCATACAAATAGGAAGGCTAAGTAATGACTGCAAACAAGTCAAACTGACAAGCACACTTTTCCAATAGCCTCACTGTAAGAAGATCAGATGTTACCCTTTAATCAACAGCACTGGCAGGCTGCTGTTACCAAAACTCACCATACATATTGCCATAAATTCAAACACATCACTTCACATGCAGAAATATTTAGCATTGTTAGTGTCACAACAGGGATAAAATTGAGCAAAATATTCATAGCAACTCTGGAATTAAGCTATTAGCAGATTTATAGAAAGTAAAATATTTCTTCATAATCAAATTAGTACCCCTTCTCAAACTGTGCTCATTTCCAATAAAAGAGAAACAGGAATTAAATCTCCCTCTCCAGTACTGGAGAGGTCTGGGGGAAGGACAGAGAATTTAAGCTAGTCTAGTTAAGCTATGAATGGAGGCATTTTTGGCCCAAACCAGACCAAGTTCAAGCATCAGATAGAAGCATTCCTTTTTTATCCCCTAAAGTGGATGAAGTAACCTATATTGCCTCCACCATCACCCATAATTCAGCTTTGGACAGAAGCTCAGCTTCTCCATGCCACAGTCATGTGGCATCTCAGGAGGTCTCAGAGCCTTGGCTGACATAGGTCAAGCAGTGTTTAGAATACCCAGGGAAGGGCCATGGATGAAGATCTTCACCTCCCTAAACTGATCCAAATTTGGCTCAGGATTTGTTCTTAGAGCACTTCAAGCAGTTGTAACAACAACTGCACAGGCCCAACATGAGCTGTGCAATCCAGGTGAAGATCTCCATGCCCCAACTCCTGTCCACACTAACCCAAGAGCACAAAGCTTGTCATCCTTGCTAACTTCCTTCTTGGGATGCCACCAGTGACTCCTCTCACAGAACGGGGATCCTATCCTCCTATCAAATCTGACACGTTTTTCCATGCTCAGCAGGGTTGGAGCCAGGTAACAGGTATGCCTGCTCCCGTGCATACAGGGAACAGAGCAAGAGGGGGAGCAGGCAGCAGGGAAGAAACACAAAGTTCAGCAGAGAAGCAAGATGCATGTTCTATCAATCTTGCCTGCACAGCTGCTGCAGGCTTTGATCACCAGGCTGCTGGACTTGGCTCCCCAGCCACGGTGCATCAGCAGCTCCTAGGTCTTTGCCTAGACTAGCCTATCATCAAAGCCAGATACGCCATGATAAACACCCAATGCTCAGAATTCAGATGATGAATTCCATTTCTTTCGCCAGACCTGACTTTTATTCCAATGCTGGAATCTAGACTCTTAAATTTGATGAGGATGGTACCACTCACATGACCATTTTTAATCATCAGATCTTTGATATTCTTCCTAATGATAGCAAAAGTCCTTGGGGGTAACCCCTCTAGTACTATTTTTTATTCCAATATTCACGCATAGGTGCCTGTGCTTGCTGCTAAAGGCAAGACTGTCAGTGGCAGGGGAAGAAAGGCAGGAGAGAAAAGGCAGCAAGGGACAGTAAATTAGTCTTCCAACAATAAAAGGGTGAATGGTGTGTCATATTTTAAGTAACTTTTCAGTAACCGCAAGATAAGGACCGACAAAATGTGTCTCACATTTTTAACAGAGGGAAACAAGTTCTAATCATTGGCTTCACTTTGATAAAACTTTCATATTGGTATCTTTACAGATAAGTACGTTAGGTCACGGTAAACAGATGAACAGGCATATTGGATGCAAATTTAAATACATTTATACTTATGCCCCTCAGTTTGCAATTAAAAAAAGTTATAGACTTACATTCCATTTAAGCTGAGGTCAGGGGAAAATACAGAGAGGCAGAGAAACAGTTAAACATGTAAATTTTGAGAACCCACAGCAATAGAAAATCTAGGTATAATCTTTAAAAAAATGAAGATAAATATGCTATATCTAGGGAAACTGTATCTTCATAGATTATGTCAAAGATTAAGACATGCATAATTGATTTAGCTAGTTTAAGACAAATGAGACACATGTAGAGCCAAGAAAGTAATACTTTTAAGGAACAGTCATTAAGCTTAAGTAAGTAAAATACAGTTTGTAACATGCAGAATAGCTTCCATAATTTATACGTATTCAGCTTTCATATTTTCATTAATGGATGTATTTAAGAGCATACTGACAAATGAAAGATTCTAGTTTAAGAAAATAAATCCACAGGAAAAAAAAATACAAGGCCAGATCAATTTTCTATTATGAGCTTAGGGACCTGTTCATACTATAATATTTCTGATAAATGCAAATTTGATTCTGTGCTTAATGCATGTAACTTAAGATCTGTAAAGGAGATTAAAATGTAGGGTCAGATAAAAATCAAGCCTGTCTGTGGACTCACAATTTGCATGGCACAGGGTTGCGTTTTGTTTTGTTAAAAAGGAAAAAGCATAAAAGTATATATATATTTTTTTTTAATCTTATGATAATACATAAAACCAAACCTGCATTGTTACTTACATTTCTCAGGAAAAGGCCCTGAGTTCTCTGATTTCAATTTAGGCATAGCTGCTCAGCATACACAGGTGGGACCGTCTCATTTTTTCCTTCAGAAACATATGACATGGGCAGAGCTAGCTGTGAGACAGCCATTCTACCACAGTTTATACAAGCTGCCATTATCGGTGTTCACACTCTTGAAAACATCTCTATCTTCCTTGTTTTGTTTTTTACCTCATAAACAAATCATCTTTCCTTCTATTAAGGCTCTACAGAATTTTTTTTTTTTTTTACTATATGGGTTTGTTGTTCAGTGATATTCTCGTTCTTTGAAGGATTGGTTTCAACATTTTTTCAGCAATTCTCAGTCACTCATTACTTATTGATAATTCAGTAAGTAGGTAAAATCACTGGGTAGCATTAACCTTTTCACTGCCATTACATGCACACATTCAGGCACTCACTGTTTAATTTTAAAGCTTAAATTAGGCACTGGTATAGAGCACAAGACATCATACCACAGAGTTACCGCATGCTCCAAACAGTAAAGGAACATAGCAAGTTGATAGATCAGGTATTTCCAAAGTACAGTCAGACTACTTGCAGAGAACACGAAGAGATTGTATCAAGGAAGAGAGATGTTGAAAAACATACTATTATTATAAAATCGCAACAAAACCAGGAGGAGAGGAATTTATTATTTCACCAATAGTGTTTACTCTAGGCATACCAGCACTACCCAAATTTAAAACTTTAGTTTAAGAAGTAGATTTGGATGGAAATTCCCTTAGCTTTGACAACTCAAACATGCCATTGTGAACAACCTTCCAAAGTTAATTCCTTATATGGAGCAAAATAAGTGTACAAAATCACCATGGTTCTGTCTATTAACTAAGAAGCATTTGATTTTTATTCTTCATAGCCAAGAACAGCAAGTATTATTGCTTAGCAGCTTTTTATTTTTAAGGGTTGTTGACCTTGAGATGCGCTCCTGGTTGTTATACTACTTCTGCTTTCACGTTCTTTCTTTCCCTTAAGCTCACAATAAAGAAAAGACATGGGGGAAGGAGGGATATTTAAAAAAAAAAAAAAAAACAAACAAAAAAAAAAAACCAAAACAAAACAAAAGCTAAAAAAAGGTCAAAAACCCTCAGTTGCTTCCTTTTCCTTCCCCTATTAACTGCAGATTTATTCCAATACTGTTAGGGTGAAACTCAAGTGGTTTATTGTACACTTTTCTGCACTGCAACTTTGGCTCGGTTAATAAGCCAGTTACCCAAAGTCACATCAATTTGATTAACCACCACCATCACAAATCAACTGAAAGCTTTTATAATGGCAACATCTATAGCAGTGGTATAGTAAAGAGGCAAATTTGTTGATAGACTCAAGGATTCAGAGGTTACTGCAAATCAGCACAAAGTTTACTATGCAAGAAAGAGCTAATCAAGTCATCTCCGAATCCTGCAATATGCAAAATATGAACTGCTCACAATTAACAAATATAATTTGTCATGACAGCGTACATGTCCTGCATTTTAAAATATACTGCATATTTGGGCTGGTGGGGTTTTTTTCTAAATTTAATTTAGATGAATTTTGATTTAAATTAATTCTGGTATTTGTTGCTTTTAGAAGTGAAATAAGATACAGAATAATTTATGGAAGAACATGTAAGTAAGCCCAAGATCACAGTAAGTTTTGTAAATGTGTGTCCAAGTGCTTACTTGCACACAGCACTGCTACAAACTCAGACTATCCTGGCAATTGCTGATGTCAGCAAGTTTAATAAAATAACCCTTTGATTAAACTTCACCATTTAAGTCAGCTGCGTTCAAACTAGTTACCTACTTGATTATTTTATTGGAGGCTAACAGAGATGTAACACCTCATGAAATTTTTCAAAAAATAGAGGAAAAGAACATTAGTGTCTCTCTAGCCTACCAGGTAAGCACATTTCCTAGCTACAGCAGGGAGACTTCTTCAGTTCAACATAGACAAACTACCTTCATGGAAAAGCACAGTGTAGGAAAAACTGCAATTCGGGTACAGTATAATGCTTGGAAAAAGATTATAAATTCAACTCTAACTGGAGCCTTAATGTAACTTTTTTTGCCAAGTACTACAATTGCATATTCTAACACCATATTTATAAATCCTAGCCAGCATCTGATTCTAAACAGATCAAGTTTTCCCCTACACTTCTGTTTTACTGAGGTATCAAATTTTCTTCCTGAGAAACTTAATCCAGTAATTGTGACTACTGGCCACGTATCATCAATAACATTAATTAGCTGTAGCACTGCTGATTTATATCAGCCAGACCTTGTCCCAGAATCACCATGAAGAATTATGTGATCATTTAGAAGTGAGATTTTAGACTTTCCTTCTGACACAATTAGCCACAGCAATTGGATAACTCCCACTTCAAGGATCTTTCTTCTTCCTTGACCATACTACTGCTGTTGAAGCAACCAATGCAAAAGTGGTGCACAGACTATGTTCAAAGGTCTTGCTAAGTACCAATTTTGGATTAGGACAAATGTTTTCTATCCCAAAAGACAATTTCTCTTATTACACAATTATTCTGCCAAACAATTTGCTTGTTTTGCTCAAAACATTCTTCACAAAGGCACATTTCCCCCAAAAATATTTTCATATGAAATACGTAGTTTAGTAGCTTTTGAAGTAGTAAGATGAAAAGAAGAAATTTGAATGTTTATCAGACCCCGAATAATTCTTAATTTTGCTCAGCATGACATCATTTATTTCATGTTCTGTAATTTAGAAATTTGATGTTCACCTAGTTCTACTCATCTTCAGGGAATACAACGTTTGTCCACACTTGCTCCGCAAATAGCTTTGTTTCTGCAGATGATCTAGCAAAGCCAATGGGTGCAGAGTCTATGCAAACACACAAAAGAGGTAAAGTATGTAAACAGTTCTACTAAAACTTTAAGGGATAAATTTCAGGTTCATCAAAATACTGTAAAAAATAGAGGAAACAAATTGTATTCACAGATGAGCATCTTTATAGCTAAATACTCTCCAACTTTTTATAAATACAACTTACTGCAAATGCGATGTTGTGGACATGGATATACCAAGCCTCACTTTCCTCACCAATACCCTTCAGCACACTTTCTAGTCTAATCATAACCAACAAGCTCAGTCAACCAAGCTAAGCAATTATTTAACTTGCTCCTCTGACTGATAGAAAAATATGCTTTTGTAATCATGTGTGCCTTGATAACACACTTCATATAAGGCAACTTCCCATGGATCAAATAGATCAATAGGTCTGGCCAGTTTATCTGTGCGAGTTTTAAGTTTACTTCACAGGATCACATGGAAAGTGTTATCATTCACTGAAGCCATGTAAAATTCTCACCTAGCTTTAGAAGAGTTTTTGCTGACAACTCAACTAGGAACACATTTGGAACGCTTTGTTGACTTATCTTGGACCTAACCAGCAAGTTTAATTCAGATTTAAAGACAGAATTGGTCATTTTTGCTTTTCCTAGCTCTATTTTTTGACTCTGATAAATGCAGGAAATCTTAAAAGTTTGATTTTTTTTTTTTTTTTTTAATATAAGTGCTTCCCAGATCTATGTTCTTTTAATTTCTTTCTACAGCCAAGGGAAAACCAAGCAGTCACATTTCATTAAAGTATCCAAATATTTTTTAAAATAGAAACCAATATGGGAAATCAAATTGAAGGAATACCTAGCTGTTTCAGCAGAAACACATGCACTACTGGGCACAGTGGAAGCTCATTTGAAAAGGTGATAGATACTTAGCACAAGTCAAATCAATGCACCAGCACAAAAGGGAATGTGCAGCAGAGTTAAATGGTCAGGCCAAGAACCACCTCAAAACCTCTGGCAACATATCCACAAGTGGGTTGGTACGACAGAAATCAAGTGTTTAGATAATTTAACTCTTGCTTCCAAAAGTCACGTTGGAAACATGTTATATTGATAGTTTCAGTTAATCCATTGTTCAAAGCAAGAACAGACAGATCAGATGGTAGCTTTAAAATGTTTCTAACACTTCCTAGGGAATATCTAGTAAGAGATCCTTTGATACCAGCTAAGCAGTGTGAAATTGTTTAAAACTGACCTTTCCCCTTCCCTCTCACAGCGTAACAACCATTTACACTGCTCTAGATCAGACCCAGAGGCAAGTGACGTCGTAGTCTAATTTATTTTGTTCCTCTATTAAAACTACTTTCCTTAATGCTTATTCCATTAGCATGTTTTCAAGACTAATTCATCAGTATGAAAATGGATGTCTTTCAGAAAAAAGTTTCCAAAAATAAAAAGGTGAAAAATAACAAGTTCTACAAAACTATAAAAGTTTTGTTTGTTTGTTTGCACTCAGTAGCTTTCCAGCCGAGTCTCCAGGTATGTTGCCATCTAGTCGTGTAGCATACAGATAACACCACACCCTCCAGTGTAGGTTACAATTTCTTATTTGTTACGTCAATTTAGAGAGTGTAAGACTGCCACCATAATGGCTAGACATATCCAAAGCAGCACCTGACCCATAAAAACAACTTTCTAAATGAAGTGGTAAGTAGACATTTGCAAATATCTACCCACAATCTCACCTACCACTTCAAACCTCAGAGCCTGAAGCTCCCTAGTGAACGTAATGGTTTTCCATTGTCAATTCTGGTAATGAAATCTTGTTTAAATTCAAATGTCCATATTCATATATACAGCCGTAGAGGCTAAGAAGAATATGCACACCTTCCAAGTCAAACAAAATCTTTCCAATCTATCACCCATTTAACCTGCTAGTTCTTTGTTTAGCAAATCTGAATACAAACAATACTCCTGGTTTCATTATTTTTTTTTGTTCACAGCACAACTTTTATGCAGATGTAGTCACACAAATGTATTTGTTTATTTTAATAAGGCAAGCTGTTTTAACACTAATGTTACCTAACAGTCAAAGAGAATATCCTTTAATGTGCATTAAATAGAATAAAGGGAACATGGTAACTAAAACACACACCATTAACAACCAGAGAATGCAATTTGGGTAGATACAACTGTTCACCACTTGAAAGGAAACATTCTGTCGTATTTTTCAAAATTTTAAATATTTCCTCTTTTAAAAAAAGTCTGTCTAAGAAGGTCTCATAGTGCTGCATTATTAGCAGTGGGATTTGAGACATTATCTCCCCTTTACTACACCTACCTATGACAAAAATGAACTAGACTTTCTTTCAAGCTTGTGAAGCTAACTCCTTGTTAATGACAACCTGGCTCCTAACAAAACTCCTGTAATGTATCTGACCATTTCAAGAGGTACCAGTTGCTCAGTCATAGTCTTAGTAGGGAAAACATCTGACTTCAGTTAACTCATTGCAAATTGCTTTAGTTGCACTTTAATACAGTATCTTTATACGAAGCTCAAAGACATTTGAAAATTGGGTGTGTGGGAGAAAATACCAGGAAAAAAAAAAATATTTTAAAAATATATTCCGTCATCTAGTAAAATCTAAGGGAGACGATCCACTGAAATCAAAAGATTAATTTCCATATTTAAAGTTTACTTTCTATTTTATAAGGAATAATTTCTCATATTAGATAGATTTCCTTCCTGTAAATGAAAATAAGAGTCTGCATTAATTGAGAGTCTTATTTTAAAGCAAAACAAAACCTCCTCAAAAATCCTAATCCTGAATTACCTGTTTCTAGCAACAGGAATATTTTCACAGTGAAAAGTACACCTGAAATCTTTTCAGGGTAGCTGTGATGGAACAATGCTGATCTTGCCAGTTTTCCATTACCAGATTGATGTCTAGCTGAGGTAACAGGATGAAAAATGCACTCCCTTCATTAAAGGAGAGTCTAGCACCATGTATTAACATAGTGTCTACTGTACATCAAGTTGCAAAATTATTCTGAGATCCAACAGTCTCTGGCTGATGGCCCAGCACGTACAGATTTTTCAAACTAGATGGAAGTGACAGTCTAATTTATTATCAATTTTTATGCTAGTAAAGACATGCAAGAGCTGTCTTCACCACTCCTTTCTGAGTTTTTAATCAGTTTTTTGCCATCTCTGCCCGTAACATAGAGGAACCATTTAACACAACAGTAACCTCTGAAACCAGCAGTCATTAGCAGAGGGCACTCAGGAATGCAAAGAATTAAACACTATATTGATAATTCAGATCCAACAGAACATGCACTATTGATCCTTCTGTTATACGTGGCTTCGAGTCAACTGCAAACATTAGAGAAATAAACCACTACCTCCACCATCTACCACATGTCTAAAGCTGCATCTTCACTCAAAATAGTAATTTCCAACATTGACTGGTAACAAAGCATGCAAGAATCTCAGCCTTCAAGCAGTCTGAGCTACAAAAACAGTCAGAAGCCTTTTTTTATTCCTACATTGTACACAAAAAAGCAACTTTCTGCTTCCATTCCTTCCCAGACTGTTCAGTTCCTTGTCCTCAGTCCAATCTTATGTATTTCAGAATTCCTGCGTTTGACCTGAAGCCTCTAAACCTCATCAGTCACATTCCACTGGTTTCTGTGGTTTGCTTTTTAAACTACAGGACACAAAACACATCCACAAAATTGTGTAAACAGGGGAACGTCCTTATGAATCACAGAACTGACCATACATCCATCAGTCATTTTATCACTTGTATATTTAATCTGCTACACACTCTGTATTCACATATTACAAAGGGAATACAGGCTTTGCGATTTCATACAGTGAAAAGTAGATAGCTCTCAGACAAGATATCTATCAAAACACTGTATTTTGTTTGCCCCTAAATATCCTCCTTTTTTTATATCACATTTTCTTTAACATACACTAAGTTAAAAAAACAAACAAACAAACAAACCAAACCAAAACGCAATAGGATAGTTCCATGTTCAAAAAAACTCAGAAAGTGTTATTAAAAGGTAGGAAGACCCCAAAATGGTGTGTTTTCCATTGCTCTACCCCCAGTTTTTCTATTGTTTAGTATACAGTGCATAACTTTGGTCTAAAAGGCTGCAGGCTGTTATTAAAAGGAACGTTTAGCAGCTTGTAGCAACAGAAGGTTCCCATCACAAGATGATGGTAAAGATTACAAAAGAAGAATTTTATTGCTGCCTGATCATTGCAATGACAACACTGAAGCAAGGCAATTGTCCCCTGTGTTTTGTTTGTTTCATATGGAGAGTAACTATATGATTTACTTTAGGCAAAAAGAAAACACAGCCAAGGGAAAAATCATAAGATAAACCCTCCCTCAGCAGCACAGATATACCAACAGTACTATACAAAGTGCTACAGACAGTATAAGCCAACTAAAAATCTGTAGATAGAGTAAATCAGAGTAATCAGTAAATCTATCAAGATCAGATAAACTGTATTCTTACATATATAGTCCAGGTCAGGCCCTAAGACCCCTGAAGTATGTTTGTGCTTAAGTTTTATGAAGCGTACATTACGGATGCAGTCGATGGTAGCAGCCTATCTTCTTCACTGGGAGCAAACATAGGTCATTACAGGTACTTTCAGGAAAGCTCTCCCTGGAAATAAAGCATCCGCAAAGAGACTTTAACATAAGCTGTAGTAACACAATTGTGTCCTTACTCATGTTTATTTGACACTTACTGAAAACAGCATTCTAGTTTCTGTGTCAATCTCAGAATTGGTTGGGACTCAGGACAAGGTGGTTACTCCTCCAATGATTTGATTACATCTATTTTTCTTATTTTACTTTTTTTAAAAAACAAACAAACAAACACAAACAACTATCTTTTTGTCCTCTCCTCTTAGACAAGATCTGTTATTATAGGTTCCGAAAAAGCATTTTTTCGGAAACTGTAGATCCCTTGGACTGCTGGGCTAGCCTCCACCTCACAAGTGAATTCTTATTCACTGACCATTTCTCAAAACATACAATTCTTCTCCATGCCCTGCCTCTCCCCTCCACCCCCCCCCCCCCACCCCCCCCAAATTAGAATCCTTAAAAACACAGCACTTTTCAGAAGGAAGTAACTTCTCAGAAAGAAGTAACTTCTGGGACTACTGTGGAGAATTCCAGCGCTATTTTCCATGATGGAGTGACCGGAGAATAAAGAGGCAGATGGAAATGAATACATACAGAACACAGCATAACATAAGGAAATAAGAAAAACAACTCTACTATCACATGAGATGTTAGCTGCTGACTACAGTTTCAGACCTGGACCACAGGGTCATGATGAATTTAGTAATGGGCTGCTTCCTTGATAGAAATCTAAGCATTTCAAGACCTGATTATGGAATGCAGCTATTACCAGGCTAAGCCTCTGCTGAGAAAACTGGTATCTCAATCCTTGAGAAGAACTGAAATGTCTCCCACAGGTATTCTGTAGCATACTATACTTATAATGTATGTATAGATTTAAATACATACATTTGTCACCCAGATTTTTTTCTGGAAGTGCTTCAAAAGAGTAACTACCCATTAACAGAGTAAGAACAAATACAGTACCATATCATCTCCCTTATTGCCTTAAATAAAATAAAGTTTGCTAAAACACACTTGCTGCACTTTAACTAAGAAATTCTCTCTCTCTCCAAACAAAACACTACGTTCTTTCAATGTTAAGTTGTGCCAGAGCGCTAATATCAAAGAAACTCACAAATACAAAACATACCATATGTCTCATTGTAAAGTGAAAGTGTCTGTGAACATGCTCATCAGTTCTGAGAGAGACACATTGCCAAGACCCTGAAATTACTGCAGTTCTGTCTTTGAAGCTGAGATATATTGACCAAACAGACTTGGAGATCTTCCAGCTTGTTAAAGGTGTTAATGATTCATGTATGCAATTCTTGAAGAAAAAAAAAAAATGAGCTTCAGCAATGAGTTTCATTTTTCTGTCAAAAAGTCATACTGCACTTTAAGTTGTGCAGTGCTGTTATCCTCCTGAACATGCTGAGACACTTCAGAGAAAAATTGTAATGCAATATATTCCCCAAAAAACTTGCCTTCAACAAAACAAAGATCCATATGAGGTTTCTGCCTACAGTAAACCCTACTTTTTATACCAAGAAAATTCATATACATGTTCATCATCACTGTGCCATTCACACTATTCCATTACTGGAGGTAGCTATGAAACCCTGCTCTTCACTGTCGTGCAAAGTTTAACACACGTTAATCAAAAGCCATTCAAATCAGGTAGGCAAGGGAAGACCTTGTGGCAAGTGATCCTGTATTTCTTTATCTTGTATGCAATGTCATGGAAAAGTTCTGCTGCAGTACATTTGTCTGTCATATTTCCTGTCATTATGAAAAAAAAAAAATTCCTTGTAAAAGTGTTTTCTGTTTGTTTACAGAACTTTACATGAAAATCAGGGAAAGAGGGGAGGTAGATGGTTGTGTCTCATGCAGGGACAGGAAATGTGATTAAGCAGATGGAGGAGAAGAACTTTTTGCCTCTGTATGTATCATGCTTCTGAATTTTAAGAAGTTTTTTCTCATTATCATTCATTTTCTGGAGTTCCAATTAACTCTTATCAATCAGCAAAGCTTTCAAAAAGACATATTTGGAGAAGACAGAAAAGGCAAATAGAGTATATTATTGGGTGGGGGAAGTGGGAGAAGTAAGAAGCAAAAAACACATTCTGAATTCCAACTCAGAAAGGTAAGTGGACAGTTTGAGGTAAGTCTCTTGTTTCCAATCCTACAGCTGGAAATTCCCTGTTAGCGTCCCATCCTAAATTACAATCTTGACAGCATACAGGAAAAACTAACATGACCAGCAGTCATTATCAACAACAATAGATCAGTTAGGTGAGTTAAATCAAGATAAACCTAAACCAGATGTAAAGCTGAATGTAGTGTATGGATATGTATGTTGATAGTCTCAAAGCATTTATTTCAGTTCTCTTTTAAGACAGAATAGTTCTTCAATAAATAGTTCCACATAAAATACCTTGTTAATTGCAGAAACATGAACAAAATCAAGGAAGAGAAATCAGATTCACTGTAAAAATTCCTCTTGCAAATTCTGATAGGTGGTTGGTCTGGGTAAACTCTATTTAAAGAAAAAAAAAAGCACATAGAAGATGAGCTTTGAGCTCAGAGCCCCTAACTGTATATAAATAGAATATGTAAATGTTTGCCATGAAGAGAATACACAGTAAGCTAATCATCTTTAAAGATCATAAATGTATAGTACAAGCAAAATAAATTGCTTAAAGAAATATTTTCTAAATTAACTTTGACAGTAAGCCAAAGTTTAAATCAGGAAGTTTTCAATCATGTATTGGACTTGCTGCATTTTTCCTGTCTTTATTTTAACATACTTAATTGCACAACTCCGTCCCAGGTACATGCATGTGTAACAGGCTTTTTGATGGCAAAAACTGTGGACTCAAAATTGTAGAGTTGTGGCTGATGGAACCGTTACTCTGACTTTAATTCCAAACCTCTTTGCCCCATTTACCCAACATACCAAACTTACTAGTTCTACATCTGTCCAATACAACTTCTTCCAAACCTGAAATGACTTTATCGCATCATAAAGTCACCAATTCAGAGGAAGACTGTCACATAATAAGGATAAATTATGGCAAAATAATAGAATTACATGGAACCTTGGTGCTAGGAAAACAAACAAAAAAAAAACACCACCAAACAAAAAAACAGCAAGAGTCAATGATGCTTCAACCTGACCTTTCAAGAAGGCTGGCATGCTAGTGTAATCAAACATCAGCATCCAAACTCCTAATAGAATTTTACTTTACATTTTTCATTATGTTGAAGTAGTGGGTCATCCAAATAAACAAAGTATGTATTAGCTTTCCCAACTGAAGGCGCAGCCAGAACACCATTAAATCTAAACTGCATGAATACACACAGAAATATTTTTGGTTTGGAAATTCTTGAGTACAACTAGTTACTGTTTGTCAGTACCACGATTATCTCACTACTAGGGAAACACATCACAAATTGTCTAGCCCATGACTATTGAACTTGCCCATTCTGTACCTTCAGAGGCAGTGAGATGTGAAACACCTGGTCGCAGGGCAGGGGGATATAAATGCATCACAGACTGAATAGCAGCAGAGGACACATGTATATGTACACACACATTGATAAAAATAGTTGCGGAGATATTGCAACTAGCAGGATATTTTTCTGTATTACCAAAAAAAAAAAATACATAATTAAAAGCCTTTTTGTGGGAGCACAAAGTTTCTCACAAATAAAATATAAAAAAAAGTTGGACCTCGCAGTACTTTTCATGATAACAGGAATGGAACATGTGGGTTTATTTTTCAGCCATAGTTCTGCTAAGCAAAGGGTGGATATGCAAGTTTGTTTTAAATTCACACATTTACATGAAAAATATAGTGCCAATTTTAACTTCTTCATAGGAAAGAGGCATTGCAGGATCTTGTAGAAGACCAGGACACACTTCTGCTTCTTTTTGAAAAGGAAATTCTGGTCAGAAAAACAAACAGAGATCCAAAAGGTAAGGCTGTTTCAAAGAAGCCACACAATTAATTTAACTAATTTTTTTCCATTGGTTAAGCATTACTGGGCTGGCATGTTACCAGCTGTATTAATACAAAGAGACATCACCTACCTACCTGGAGCCCCACAGCCTCCACAGGAGTCAGCTGTAACATTACATCCTTTGGAGGATAGTAAACCTATCACACACCAACACGTACTCCTAAAATACAGGGAAATATGGAGTATTAGCAGACAGATTTGGCCAATTCCATTAATTACTGAGCAGTAGTAGGAACTTTATGAGCCACCCCTGATTGACAGGTGCTAACCCTCCTCAGCTGGCACCGTTTGCAGAGGCTCTCTGCTGTCTCCACACCCCAAGCTGCATTACTGAGGGCAGCCACCCCGCTGCAGGGACCTGCACCAGGGCTGCAGCATGCAACAGCAGCACCCGTACAGAGCTGAGGCTCTAAAAGAATGCCTGCTTCCACGTACTTTAGCACTGTCTTAATAAAATAACAAAAAACCCTGCAGTTTGCAGGCATAGATGTACTTCAAGCATCACCGCACATGACTTTATACTAGCAGTTTGCCAAGTACAACCAGCACCATCTAGAAAGCTAATTACTGCTCAAACGAGCTCTTTCCGCACACCAATCATTTGTGTGAGAGTATGCTACTGCTAACTTCCCTTCTTCTTTGTCCCACTCTCCCAATGCAACCCAAGTTTGTTAGATCTACCACTATTTCATGGCATATTCCCCAAGGATGAATAACACTTGCATATTCTGAAAATTAAAAACACATAAGCTACAAACGTTTAAAAAAAAGTCACTCAAAAAAAGAAAAACACAAGCAAGCAACAACAGCCAGCAGACTACAGCAAAGAAACTAAAAATGTTCCAGATGTTCCAGCATACTATCCACCTCCTGTTCCTCAACTATTTCCCCCTCCCCCCCACCCCGCCTAGAAAAGGTTAGAAGAAACTGCTCAGGTTTTAGAAAGAACTGGAATTTACCAGATCAAAGATGAGAAAATCAGGAAAAGAATACATAGTGGCATATTCCACAATGCCACCTTCATTTAAAGCTAGATTTAGCAAGCTGGTAAACAATAAACAAGCATACAATGTACTCACTGCCTCTGCTTGTCTTCACACCCAATAGTGAACTTGCTCTGGTCTTCAGAAAACCTGCTAAACTCTTACCTGGCTCCCTTCAAAAGCTTTGCAAATCTTCCTTCTTCACAGACCCACGAAGAAGCTTCCTAATGTTGTTTCTGCCATGATCCTACTCTTTTTTCCAGGGAGAAAAGAAAGATTACTGCCTAAAACCTCTCCTCCACAGCCCAACTGTTGGTAGCAGCACAGAAAATGGCCGCCCGGTAGCAGGCAGGACGGAGCTTCCCCAATTAACCTCAGCTGTGGTAAATCACTCCCTGCTCCAGCACATGTGCACTGAAACCCTTTTTAATCATATCAGAACAAATTCAGCTGGCATAGCACAGGAAGTAGGGGATGCTTCGATCTTGTTGCTGTGGAACATTTGCCCAGCTGTGACAGCCTCAGGACTTAATTATTAAGTGATGAAGAGATTCATCAGGTTAAAAACTGGTGTCAGCAAGGTCCTTCCCATGCAGATTTGCATGCATGGCTAACGTTAACAGAGAGGCAAAGAAATAATACAGGTCGTTTGGCTTGCCCTCACCAAAAGCCAGCCTTTGCAGCCACCATCTCTCAACAGAATGAGCTGCCGCCATTATTCCCCACACAGCAACTGCGAGAGGGGCCGTGCAGCTATGAACTGACTTACTCCTTTCTTAATGAGCATACAGCCCTCCCCTTGCCTCACAGGGTTGGGTTTTGCTGTAGTAGTCATCTTTAGAGCCACTGGCTTCACATGGAGGTTAAAAAAATGTTATTTGCCACTAGAGAAAGGAACTGACTTCCTTTTGTGCGGTAGTGCAATGCTAATAAAGTAGTGGATAAACTCATGAAATTGTTAAAAAGCTAAACATGAATAAACTTAATCTGATTTCTTGTTCCAGGCCACATAACAGGAAATGAGTAAATTATATTTTATGAAGATAAGCTTTAATTTTCTTTATGCTCAACACTTCAGTTATTGAGAGTCCCCCCTGCCTCTCAGCTCACATCCTAATACTGTGGATAGAATAAATAGGGCAAATAGAGTCTGATCAGCAGCCACGAAAAAGAAATCTGAAGCGGTTTCATATTAGTCACTGAAAACAATACCACTGACTGTTACAATTATTCTGCAAATAATGCTGTAGATTTCCAAAGAATATGAACTTTGGTTTGAAGGTAAATCAGAATTTGGGGCAGAGATGCTGGGAGGGTTACTGTAACCAATATTGACCAGAACTCACTGGTATATTATCATAATATAGAGGTATTTACCTACATACAAACAGAAATAAGGAAGGAAATTGATTTTAGGTGTCTTAAAGTCATTAAAGAACAGGTCTAAAGGCCCAGAGGAAGAGACAGTAAGAGAAGGGGTAAGAAAAAACATGGGCTTCTTTTCAAGAGGAAAGGAACATACTGAGTCACATTCATGTCCTTTATAGAAATACAGTTTTTCTGGGAAAAGTCTTCCATTAAGAGTTTTCATCTATGGCAGTTAAATATATCTAATCAGCTGTGCAGAGGCTGTATTTGATAATGCTAATCAGCTAGAAGTCAGACAATAAACTGTCCTGTGTTAGGCTTTTTGACTCTGAGCGATTCCCAAACATTATACGTTATCAGCAATAAACTTAAAACAAAAGTCTCAGAGTGGAAATCAGAATTCTCAGAAACTAAGGAAAGCAATTAAAGAAGGTTAACTAGAATTACTGGATTCCCTTTGCAAATTAAGGTGCTTGTGAAGGACTTAAATTCAGAAACTAACAAATTGCAAAGCATTTCCAGTTTTGAAAGGTTACAGTTAATCCATTCATCAGTTAATCAAAGCAATTTACCAGTGAGGAGTATTTTTGGAGGAGTCCTAAAAGCTACAGTAGTTTGCTGCGTTTCATGTAAAACGATACATGTCATACAGGTTTGCTTTTACCATTATTCAGAGGAAAAAATGATGCAGCAGAATCGGATAGATATGTGCAGTGGCTAAATGTGAACACAGATGAAAATTCTATTCTTGAGAAAAAATATAACTAGAAAAAAGTATAATACAACAGTGCATCTAGTTAGAGCACAAGTTTGAAGGTAACATCGATCTCTTTGTTCCAACAGATAAGGAATGAATAACCAAGTTCGTTCAAAATGGTGAGGGATGTAGGCAAATATTTAGCTAATCTACTTTCCTAAACTTGCCATTTATAAATGTTATAACTTGAGAGTAAGCCATATCTTAAAAAGAATAATTTAATCTAAAGATAAAATTTTGAAATATGTCCACTTACGTAGGAATCGAGCTTTGAAACCTGGCAGACTAAATGGAGAAAGCCCCACTTTTAGCGCAACTGAATCAATCTAGGCAGCAGTCATAAGAGCACTATGGAAGTTCTTTTACGTTAGGATACACAAAATTTGAGTCTAGAAGTTTTCTGTATTTTGATGGTAGGACAAAAGTTGACCTCAGTAGTTAGATAGGAGAGATGGCTTTGACATTCATACATGCAGATAAAAAGTATCACGTTGCTGTTATAAAAGGCCAGCACTATAGGACCACAAATTGCCCTGAGACTAGGGGTGAGTCTATGCAGACATTCTTCTTTTGGCGAACATCCCTCATCTCCTCTCAGGGAGATGAAAAGATTTTTAAACTATAAGTATCTTTGAATAAAAGGGCTTTCCCATATGCTGGAATATAGACCAACATATTTAACATGTTAAATCTGGAAAATCAACTGGGCAAGACCAAATAGAAATAAACATCCATAAACAACTTTGCCTGCTCACTATATTTTTCATTTCCACTGAATTTCTGAGTTAAAGCAAATTCTGCCAAGTCCTCTCCAATCCCTGGGAGACTCATTTCATTCCCTCTGATGCCACTCCTTGCTGCAGAGTCCTGACTTGCAACTGCAGATCACTCAAATGCCTCACAGACTCCGGAATGGTCTTTCCCTGACTCTGCTCAGTGGATCCCCATGGGAAGAAAAAATACCCTCCACTGCACTTCCCCATGGGCCTCAGACACCTCTTAGCAGAACTTGGGATACAATAGGAACATGCAAGTAAAATCACCCCTCAGTTGGTGTGAGCTGAAACTAACATAAACAACCTAACACAATAACTCAGTGGGGACTGACAGTAATAGAGACACACATCTAAAATAGGTATAATTATAGTTCGCTACAGAAGGATATGATTTGTAAACAGAATATATACCTGGGAGAGATTTGGAGCCTGCAGGCACACCCTCTAGACCACTACATTAAAACAGATGAAATTAGGTCCAGAGCTGCATCATGTACGTGCCCATCAGATTTAAAGACAACGTAACTGCCCAGTCTCACATGAAATACAGATATATAGATTATGATTTTCAAGAATACTTCCAAGGAAATTAATTATAGCTAGTAAAACAGAATACCTGGGACAGGACATTTCCATCCTGTTTTAACAATTTGAAATGACTCAAGAAAGTGGAGGCTCATTGCACAAGCCAAAAAATACAGGCTAAGTGAAAGTGCTAATGATAGCACAAGAAAAATTAACCCCCAATGCAAAGTAAGCAGAGATTTGTTTCTGTAGGTTTGGAACAAACAAACAAGCAAACACAGCCAGTTCTGCAGATCTTAATTATCTTACTTTTCTGAGATTCGTTTCTAGAGGACACTTGGCTAAGCAAGCATTTGTATACATTTGTTTTCAATAAGCATACTGTATTTGGAATGAACATCTCTGGCAATGCACGACAATTTAATGGGAATCGATTTAAGTAATGTTTAATGTCATATGAGTAACATCACTGCAAGTCCTCATTATTCTAGGTTCCCAGATGACAGCAATATACAAATTAATATAGTACTTAAACCGCAGAATAACTTCAGGAAAAGCTCAATTTTTTTTCCACCAGAAAATTAGACAGAATAATACCTGGATTATAAGAAACTGATGTCAGTGTTGTTGGTTACTTGCAGGTAGATAGAGAGAAAGCAAAGCAACCAGCCTTGCTTCTTAAAAATGATTCTGAGCACATCACTAAGGGGGAAGCACAGTTCTAATCAGTTATGTGCTACACTCACTTTTGTGGTGCTGCGGGGTCAGAAGCCAGGAGAAAGGGCACTTCAGAGAAAGATGCTGTGTTATCTCCTGGCCATTTGAAGTGTTGAATGCACAGAACATAGAGGCATGTGGGTTTATCTGAGTGTGTAAAGCCTTCTGGGATAGCCTTGGAGGACTACAGAAAATGACACAAGCCATCTTCTTATCTTCATACACTCTTGTTCATATGCAGGACTGAAGATTTTGATGTATTGGGCACACATTCAAAATAACTTACAAATCTTAGATGAAAGTAAGTGAACATCAGGTTTTTTGTTTTTCTTTTGTTTGTTTGGTTTTTTTTTTTTTTTTTTTTTTTTTTTTTTTTTTTTTTTTTTTTATGAGCATTTCATTGATGACCCAATACCACTTTCTGTAGGTCTCCAATCAAGGAACTGAATAACTGTTGGCATTTTCTCTCAAAAACTTCACAAAGCCTCATCAAAAAGATCATTTTCTTCTAGAGCTAAGCAGAAGGATAAGAGAAGAAAGACTGGATTTCAGCATATCATGACAGAACTCAGCAGGAATGTCTACAGGAGGAGCTATAAAGCATATTTCATTTGAAGCGATGAAATTTAATAGGAATTTTATTTTACACATGAATGTACCCTGTGTGATAATCTCCAGTCTGTTTATTCATCAGCTGTAACTCAGGATGTGAATGTGAAGGTGATAGGAGCAGCAAATTTTATGTTCCTGAAGTATTAGAAAAGGTATTAACCTTTTAACAATTCTTCATTCAAACGGAGCTTCCACAATATAAAGTAAAACAATCTATTTTATTTTCTCTGTAGTACTAAACACAAAAGGAAATCCTAGTTCATAGTTGGAAAAACTGAATATGAAAGATTTTATGCTATTAACATCTGTTCAGGAGGAGTCATGTAAGTGACATACAAACAGCAGGATCATCAATGTAGCAAAACAAAACCATATACAATGTTTGAAAATTTAGCCCAAAGGCTAAATTCTATTGGTCCTGATCCAGACATCTTCCAAAAGCATCTTTTTTTTCAAGATATCTTGGATAGCCTAATTCCAGTTGTAAGTAAATGTACTGTGAATTTTTTTAATGTGATTTACTAGGGGGTTGGATGGGCTCACAGAACTGATAATGGATGTTATGGAGAAAAACTTAATTTCTTTGAAATAAAGGAAAAAGCAAGGATTTGTCATTCATTCTGATTTCAGTTTCGTGGAATGTGAACCACGGGTAGTTTTAAAAGCAGAAAATTATTATGCATAACCCCCTTCAGATATGATTTTTTTAAGTACTCTACTTTTAAACCAACCATCTAGATACAAAATAAGTAAATGGCATCTGAAAATTATTTCTAAGAGCTGTAAAATACCCTATTACTGCTTTTCCACTACCCAGAAAAATATCCTAGCAGGCATAGCAAGAGATTTTTTTCCTGTGCTCCACAGGCTTTTCACAAGAAGAATGCATTTCTTTCCATGTGTTATTTATCCAGAGGAGGAATTAGATACATTATCCATCCAGAACTTTTCCTACAGTTTGTCTTTTCACTAGACTATTAACATAAGACACTCTACATGAGCGGTTTTCTTCCTCTGTTTAATTACTCCTGCCACCAGCGTCTGTGAGTCAACCTCACATACTAGACTTTCTATCAAGAGCAGTACATGCCTTTCAGGAAAGTACCATCATCCTGTGAAATATCGTGAGTTAAAAGCTTTCTTGACAGTACCAGATAACACATTTGAGACAATAAGGATGTGGAAAATCACAACTCCCCATTCAGTATCCGCTGTGGAACAAGTTTCTGGGATGGATTGTTGTATTTTGTTCGGACATACTTGTACTATAATACCCTGTGGGAACCACTGGAAAAATCAGTTCATCACAGCTAGAAGCCCAGCTATATGAACTGGTGCCATTCTCGCACTGTGCACAAAGAACAATGTATGCACTGCTTGTAGACACTGTCCCTTCACAGAGAATAGCAAATAAGAGCTAACTGCACACATCGTATTCTATAAATATTTGGAATTTAAGGGGTTAAAGGATCTGAGAAACATTCATCTTTCTCTCAGGTGTCTGTATGCTAAACTGGGGAATGCTGAAGTGCTTCTGAGGTCCTTGTTCACGCCAGGTTTTCCAGCCTGCTCACCCTGTTCCCAATAGATCCCTGAGCTGGAGAGCCAGGGAATCAGGACCGAGGGAACACTGGAGAGTTTACATGAAAGTATTATTTTTCCTATGCTGATACAATACTGTTGGCAGAAAAATTAAGACTCATATCCTCATACCAGTAGGGCTCGATGATCTTAAGGGTCTTTTCCAACCTAAATAATTCTGTATCATTGGTGCCTAGGTCTCAGTGTTTTCTTCCAGACTTCAGATATTTAAAGTGCTTTGAAGATGTCTGTGTCTTCTTTGTGGTCATGCACTTAGTGTACAGCAGAGTTGAGAACCGAATTTACGAGGATGCACAAGCACTTTCTAGTATTAGAGGTGAGATTCTTATTGCAACTAACTTGACTTCAGTGTAGGTCAGATAAAATTGAACCTGGACAGGTCATAGGTTTTCTCACTGACATTTGAACAGAACCAAAACAATCTTCCTGTTCTTCCCCATCTCATTAATGGAAGTACAGGTTCCACATATGGGTCTTACACAACACCTGTAAAGGAAAATCAAGTAACAATACAGTTTCTCTATAGTGCAGAAAGACCTTGTCTCTTTCATTCTTTTAGATATTAATTAACAATTTTTCTCTTAAAAACTGCTCTGTAGATCTCAGGAGTAGCAAAGGGTGTCATGTTGTATATCAGTTGCTATGGTAACTGATCCTTTCTAAAAGAGAGAAACAGAACAAATTTGTAGAATTCCATTTCTCACTATGAACAAAGAATGCCGCTAAATAGTATACTTTGCAACCCATTGCCTTGTTTTGTTTTACTTTTATTTATAAATGATCACAACTGATTCAGTACAGAACTACTGTGCATTTTTTCTTCTCCCAGTCTGAATATTCTGAGTTTCTCATTTAATAATTCCAGATGTTGGATTGATTTTGTGTGTGTGTGTGTGTGTGTGTATAAAAATATAATATTAATGAAGATATTAATGGGGCATACTTTGGGTTGGAAATGGTTACATTTCCCAGGAAAATTTAATCTAATGAAGAAATTAAGGCAAATTTTACCATATTTCTCTATTTCTGTCTCTCTGTCCTGAACCAGAGAGGTCCACCAGGACTGGAAAGGTCCTTCATGTTTTGGTCTGCCCCCACTGTAGGCCTCCATCTTGCAGTGGGATGTAGATCTACTCCTTTCATAATTAATTTTTGAGATATCATTTGCTGATGGCACAGAACACCTGAACTGTGTTTGCCAAGTCTAATGGTGACAAACCATAACTCTTCAAAGCAAAACACAAGCATTACTTGGCTAAAAGAGAAATTTCCTTCTACCCGATCTATATCAGTCACTAGGTCTCTGGGACTTCTACCCAGAGAAATGGTGGTAGCAGTTTTCATAAAAATCCATGAAAAAAAGAGATCACTACTTTATTGGTGTAGCTTTATCCCTGTGTAAGACTCAAACAGAGCAGTTTGGGAGTGCTGCTCTCAAGCACCTCTGCCAGCGCAGCTGCTGCAAGGGGCAGCCCTTTGCCTGAGCACAGGCATAACCCCCAGCACAAAGGCAATACAAACACTGTGACAAAAGAGACAGGGCCATTTCCGAGGTTGAAATATAAGAAAAGGTGGTGGTGGTGGATAAGAATGAAGAGAATGCTTTTATGAAAGCTCTCTAAATCATGTCAAAAGATTTCTCGTTTGTTTTTCTTGGCCCCTTACTTTCTCGCTCTTCCTCACTGCTGTCTTCCGCAAGAAGACAGGAATCATGAAGAAGTAAACAACACAATTCAAAGAGTTCTGTAATAAAAATATGCTTGGTATCATCCAGGGGTGCAGGAGTAAAAACAAACAAATTAGCAATTCTATCAAGAAGCTTTCTTATCAATCTACCGGCAAAGAAAGCTCATACTTTTCCAGGCTGAAAACTGCAGAATGAAGATGTTTACACACACATGGCTGGGGAACTGTGGCCATTTAATAAGTGGCTCCACTTGGCATAATTCTGAGCAGTGGATTTTATTTACTTTATCAGATTTCCAGATTACTCATCGGCCTACAACAGTCACCTACAGAATATAAGTACAGCTCAGCTGTAACAATACTTTCCTTCAACCAGTAGCAAGTCAGAATTGGTACGCTGTAAAGGACAGGAAATTCCTTAACCCTTCTAAACTGCTGGCCTTAAGAACTGGAAGCAAGCACAGAAAAATGAGGATCTAAAGATTTCTGCAATATGCATCATTCATTTCTATATTTAGAACAAATTATAGAACAAACAAGTTGTTTATTGCAGAAACCAGTTCTATGGTCATGACTTACTTTCCTGTATCTATATCAAGGGCTAAATTAAATAATTTATTCCCTGTGCTAAAATCCTCCATATCCCAAGTGACATTGCAATGGAGACGAGATTCCTCTAGAGAAGCTCTAATTCTGCCTTATGGAAGAAAAAAATCTATTATATGAAATATTTTTTTTTAATGTTTGAATGGTATGTCAGCAGGGCAGCTCCGAGAAGGAAAGAAAACCAGGTAGAAACGAGCCTTGAAGTATGTTTGATAGGAAAGAACTGAAAAAGTTGTAGATCACTGAAAAAGTGGTGCAGCCAGACCTTAAGGGAAAGGGAAGAGCTGCAAAACCTTCTAGAAGTTTTTAGGGTTATTTGAGACCAGCTAATTACACAGTTGAGGGAGCTGAGCTCAGGCAGAGCTGGTGACAGGAACAGAGCTGCTTGATCTAGGTCACAGAACTGCTATGGCTCAGGTTTTTCTATCTGAGGGACTTTTATAGCTCCCATCTGCATAGTATCTAGGAACCTTACACTCCTTTAATGTGTTTATTCTCAAAACATCCCTGTGAGACAGGGAAGCATTGTTATTGTCATTTTCCTTATAGGAAACTAAAACCTGGAGACTACAGGGAAGATCCTCTGTTGGAATAAATTGTCAAAGCTCCATTAAAACCAAGGGCGTCCACGGACTAGTCAGTAAGGTGAGTGGAACTAAAATGATTTAAACTGGCTGAGGCTTTTTCCCTACATGATTTGTCCAAGGTCACACAGGATCATGATAGTACTGGAAAATGAAATCAATCTTCTGAGGAACACTGACTGGCCCATCATTTTGTTCTTCATGTCTGATGTAGGCAAATGTGACTGATGAAGAGGCTTGAGCCTCATAGCTGTAAAATGAACAAGGGAGCAGATACACAGTTTTAATTTACTTATGCTACGGCAGCTTTTTTCTGGCCCTTTCTGACTCCTCATCAGTTGTTGAGGTTTTTTTGGGGGTATAATTCTGGCTGCATTTCTGATGATACGTTTATCTTCTGCCACCCCTGATTTTCCCTCAGTATTTACTTGCCCATTAGTTGCCATCACTCTGTCCTCAGCCCTGGGGTCCCGTGCTCCCTCCCTGTGCCGTGGCACACTTCGTGAGATGCACCACCAGCCTGTAACCCCAGAGCTCCCTCCTTTGCCAACACCCAGCTGCCAGCAGTAAGCATTTCCAGGCTAAATGTGCAGTATCTTTCAATGCCAACACCTTAGCGTCCAAACACTACAACGTGGTTTGGCCAAGTATCGTCAAAAAGACCAAGAGGAGAGAAAAACGTGTATCATCAATGCCTGGGGCTGGAGAGCCCATTATTTTACCAGCAGCAGAAAATAACAGAACTCAACAGAAGATGCTTGTTTCTCACAGAAATGAAGTTGGGAGATAAGTATACAAAATTGAGACATTTTTCCAAAATTAATAGTCAGTTCCTTTAAAAGTACTTTCACTGCATTTACAATACTTTGAATTTTGCATTTGTAAAACATATAAAATATTTTGTACATTTTTAATACTTGAGCAGCAACAACTAAAACTAAACAATTCACTTCTTGCAAGTTGCTGTGCATATCAACTGCTATTCTATGATCTATCTTATCTGTTGGTGCTACATCTGGCAGCCCTGAACAACATCTATTACATTTGAAGTTTTCAGGGAGAAAACTTGCCAAGCCTCAAAACGATGAGCAGGGATGACAGATGTCAGTCATTTCCTCTGACAGGTCAAATGCAAATTTTTGCTTGAATAGTTTAGCTTTTGCAGCATTTAAAGCAAAACAAGAATTATCACTACAGTATAAAATGAATGAAGGTGCATAAACTAAATGCCAAAGAAAGACATATATACCAATAATATAAAATTACTACCATGTGAACAAAGTACCAACTAGGGGCAGCACAGGGAGTGTACTACTGTCTATCAAGGCAGAAAAAGATTTGTGCTCTCATTGGAAATACTTTTACAGCAGTCAAAAGACAAGCCCTGAAGTTGACAAAGAAGGTCTGCTCTTTCTTTGATCCCATCAATCAAGAGTCCAGTAGGTCCTAACTCAAATAAGTTATATCTTAGTTTCACCCTTGGACAAATAACAAGTCTTTTGCCTTATACTGTGCTGAAGAACAATTGATTTCTGTTTTTTTTAGGAATGTAAGAAATGATCTTTGGAATGTAACTGATACTTACAGGGTTACTGACCATTGCCTCCACAGAAAAATGTCAAGGTGACAAATACATTTGGGGATGACTATTTTTAATGTTGGATGGCATGGCAGAAAGCTAATTAAAGACATCATTTATGTTTTATTTGTGCAAGGAAGACACTGTCTGTAGCATACTAATATAATGCAATAGGCCAGATAAATTCTGCTATCACTTACAGTGTTCAGAACCCACAGTAAGTCCACTTAGCTATAAGAAAAATGAAAACTATAGCAGGAGAAGGTCAACGCTATGCTATCGGTTGGTAAATTGTCTCACTGCCTACAAGTACAGTCTTTTCTGGCAAACAGCTCTGCGTTTAAATCTCCATTTCTTCTTTGGTCATGCTCAAGACATGATTTAGAAAGCAGAAAACAGATGTGAAACAAAAATATGTCTGATATAGGCAGTGCCAGCAGAGAGGAACAAATGGTGAAAAAATTTAAGAATTTTTTCTACAGCATTCATTCCGTATTTTCTTCATCACCAACTTTATTTCAGTCCATATTTCAATTCTTTTGCATAGTATCTTAATTCTGTTGGTTATTGCATTTGTCTGCATGGGATCATTTATAAAGTGCTTGACTCTACACCTCAGTTGCAAATCCTAGGAGTGGAAATCTATAGACAGATTTGGAGCGTATAATATATTTATATATAAAATATATATAACACATCTCCTGGTTCTCAATAAGTAAAACCCCAAAAACTACCGGTTTGAAGTTTTATAAATTATTGCTTAAGCAATATGGAAGTCAGTATTTTAACTTTTTTTGGCTTTCAATGGATTAGATCTGTTATCATGCAACAGTCTGTTATCATGCAATAATTAGCATGTCTCAGATATTTCTAGTAGTACATACATGTAAATCTTCTTTGGGAGAATCTGTCCCAACATTTAGGAACCATTTTGGCTACAGGTATAACCAGGAAATCTGTGCACAGGGTCCACAATCTGAATATCCAGACATTACAGACTAGAAACTGCCACACTCAAGCAGCAAAACTACCTCTTTTCTGTAGGGATTGCTAGTTTAGCAGAGCAGCGCATGAATATAAATAGACAGGTACCAGTCTAGAGCTGGCTTGTGTTCAGAAGGCCTGAGATACAAGAGGAATGAGCTCTTACCATTCAGGGTGGGAAGAGTACACACCAAGGGAAGAAAAAGAACCTACTAAGGGAAGAAAAAAAACCTAACCCAATCAAAAACACCTAATCTAGACCTCATCTTTGATAAGAGAATGAAGAGAACTCACAAATCAAATCCTTGGACTCAGGATTAAGGACAAAAGAAAGTAGGAAATCTTTCTTAGGCCAGTTCAGAAGCCTCCTATGAGACTTGGAAAAACAATCACATGCATTAATGACAGTTTAAGGCTTTTTTCCTGTTTAATTTCTTGCAAAGTTTAATAAGAAAGCAATACCTTTTATCAGGAGCAGCTGATGGAGTTGGAAGAACAGGTGAGCTTTCTGTCACATAAAACTCTTCATGTCTCTCCAGCTGTTCAAACCATACAGAATTTCTCTTGTTTGCATCTATTAAGCACCACAGTTACGGTCATGTTAGTACCACTTTTACCTTTATATCGCAATCTCTATTCAAAATCAGTATGAATCCTGAATCCTACAAACAGCACAAATCCTATGAGTCCTGATACTCACTCAGTAATGTGAAATATCTCATTGCCACCATCAAATAGCTTTTTACATGCTATTCATCAACAGCAGAAGAGGAGATGCTAATAAGTTTCAAATCAAGGGTACCATATAACATAACTAAACCCATATGGTTTAGCTAACACAGCCAGCTTTCCAAGATTATTTTAATATGCATACTTTGGTCCTTGCAGCTGGACAAGCTGGGATTTTATTTGTTGTCTTTTTTTTTTTTTCTTTTTTCTTTTTTTATGTCTCCACCATCTGTTTCATGAATCCTTGAATTTATAATATAAAGGTCATTGTTTCAGCACACGGGGAATTGGATTTTACTAATAAGGCAGAAGTTGGCAAAAATTAAATGAATATATACATTTTAATAAATGTATATGTGCATGCACTGCCATAAGTGTTTTGGACCCTGTATCTTTCAAGTATTTTATAAATTGCTAGGAGGGTTCTTAGAGGGAAGTCTTGAATGAATGACCCCAAAGAAGAGCTTTTAATCATATCTTTGGGGATCTGGTATGGGCTCTTCACATTTTAAATAGACACAATTAAGGAACATTCCTGATTTTTTTTGTGCATATCTGTGTAGAAAACACTGCTGCAGCACTGTGTCAGCAATATAGCAAATGTCTACCTAAGATCCTACAAGAGAGAAAGGTGATCTTAAAATTAAAACCTGAAACAAGAGGTTTCACTCCAGCTCTCAGAGACTTGTGCTCACCAGCACCTGGGTATCTGTGATGTCTCAGAAGCCTGCCCAGCCATGAGGGCAGGGCTGCTCAGGCCCCTGTGGTGGCCGGGCACCCTGGTGCTCCTGTCCACAGATGTTAGGTCCAGCATCTGTTGTGATGACGGGGAGGACGAGGGATGGCAGCTGTCATGTCCTTGCCACATCCCTGCAGTTCTTTATAGGCTGGCAACAGCGTTCAGGTTTTGGATACGTGTTTCTGGGACCTTCTGGAGCTGACAGCAAGGGGTGTCTCCATGCTGTGCCCCCTCTGGAGTCATCACCGATCATCACGGTCCTTTATCTCCAAAGCTAGGTGCCTTATGAAACCACTGGTAGATGTGCTGGGGTCTTGAAGGTGTGCCAACCCTGGTGGGTCACTGGGAGCCATTCTGAGAGCTTCATTCCTGCTGTTTGCCCCTCTGGTGCTTCTACACCCAGACATCCCTGCCAATTCCCCACTCACGCCGATATTAGTCTTTCTATTTTGTCCTCTCTATCTGTCTTTCTGTGTCTATGTGCTGCTTTTGGAGGGAATTGTCTAATGCTTAGAGCTGATGATTAGTTTAGACAATGTTTTGTAAGATATGAACTTTTGGTGAATGATTGCTCATCCAGATCCTTAGGATGTAAAACCAGATGTCAAGACAATCCTACAGTGCTTACAGAATATAACACAGCAGAGATCTGCACAGCTGGGATATCAGAAGATGGTCAAATGGAAATGAACTTCTCCTCCTCTGTGACCACAGGAAGAATCTCACAAAATATCACTTCTGGTAGTATTAACACAGTGGCTAATAGCATCCAGTTTCTTGCTGCTGCCTTCATTTGAAATTTCAGCAGCATCACTGTCCATTCAGGGAAGAGGGAGAAGGGAATCAAGGCACTGACATTCAAAGATGGATGCAGCGTGTGTAGGACCTCTGCTTGGCTATCAGGAGAGAAGGCTGTGAACAGGTAGTGGTATTTAACCCATTTCTAAGATCTGGCAAGGGGAATATGGGAATTTGTGACTGTGATACCCTAAGTATGTGTATACTGTATACTTACAAGGTTGTGGGTTCACTGCTTGATGAGTCCCTCGGGATCATAATGGCAAGAGAGGCACGGTCGTTCTTGATAATTCTCCTGTGTTCCTGGCACTGGGACAGCATCTTCCTTCCTCCACCCAAAATATAGTCTGAGAGTGAGACAAATATAAGAAAAGTTACATGGCATATCACTTTCAATGATAGATTTTAACAAATGTCTTTGAGATGAGATTATTTTAGGATTGAAAAAGCAACCTGTCTGCTGTTGTATTATGACTGTTACTTCTGAGGGATGATTTGTTATTACTTAAACTAGATAATCGCAAAGCTAACTTTGTGATGTGGAATTCAAAGCTCTAGGAAGTTATTTCATTAAGGATTTATGTTTTGTTTTGTTGGGGGTTTTTTTGTTGTTTTGTTTTGTTTGTTTGTTTTGTTTTGTTTTTGTTTTTTTCCAGCCTTACAGAATGCATGAAGTGTGCTACATAAAAATAAGGCCACATTTTATGATCCCCTACTTTGACACTTGAAAACAGTTAAGAATCAGTTGGAAGCTCAAGTGTTTCCTGTCATCGACTTCCCTACTATAGATAAAAGGCCACTCTGGGTTTTAGAAAGTCTTTTCTTTCCATAATATATGTTATATTCTATCTAAATTAAGCAGAGAGAATTTACAGGAATAAAAAAGGTAAAAATCCCAAAGTTCTCAATTAGTAACATAAAATGCTAGCCACGCTTAATGAATGTTCAAACATTTTTAACGTGACCCAGCAGACTATGCATTTTTCTTCAGCACAGATTTCCCTCCTCAGCCTCATTCTCTGTTCGCAGGTCAGACAAGTTTAACGTATCACCACATTAGCTCTCCTCAGCTCACGCTGAGGGAAGGACCCCCGCAGTATCGCGGCTGTCCATCACACTGAAGTGATTAGACGAAAGTCTTGCATCCCCTGGCAGTGATGAGCTGGCAGCAGTGAGCCGCTGCCAGCCCGGTCCAGCTCCCCACTGACTGTTACAGCCGAAGCTGCGGAGCCAGCGGTGTGTTGTCACCCCTGACAGCGCCCGTCAGAGGCTGCCTGTCAGCTCGCTGCAGTTGTGACCCTCAAACCCTGAGCCAGCGTCTCCGCCTTACCACGCCTCGGTGTACTGCCGTGATGGGTGTAAAAGGGCCAGCAAAGGATTTGCCTCTCAGAACCTGATTTTTTCTCTGCTTTTGTTTTTTTCACTATTCCTGAAATTATTTTAAATAGCACTGATGCTAATCTATTTGAACACAGTAAAGTACTCACAGTCCCAAATTCAGTTATGACAATGCGTAGTCATTAAAATAAAGTCCTCCAGATGGTAACCTTAGCTCTAGTTTGGGAGGTCTGAGATTACGAATTCTGATCTGTCAGTGATAAACAGGCAGTCACATATTTCACATAAGAACAATTCTTGTTGGCATCAGTGTCAAGCATATTGTGGACAAAGGGCAACATTTAACCTTTTTTTGGTACCTCTCCACATAGTCAGTATCATACCTCTAAGCTCTTGGACACATCATGAAACAGAAACTTTAACCTGAGCAGAATCCTTAGGAGCTACTGCAGTTTTAGCATGAGAAACACCAACACAATCTGAATTAATCTGAGATACTTTGAAACCATAAGTACTAAGGAGTATTTTTTTTCTCCTTCTGTTTTTATGTTTGCATACAAAAATTACTTCCCCAACACAACCACTGCTGTTTGTTTTAAGAAAAAACTAAATATAGAGGAAATAATTCCACCTGTTCCATGCAAAGGTCTTTCTCTTTTTTTGGTAGCAGAACACTCTTTATGAGTCAGCAGCAGTTTATTGCTTTTCTGTCTGAAGAATTTTTGAGGCTGGCTCTCAAATTAGGTTGGATCTTCACTCATGTCAGTCAGAGAGAACTCATTGATTTCACTGTCTGCAGGCTGGTGGAGATCAAGACTTTTTTTTTTTTTAGCTCAACATTTTGGTAAAGCACATACAAAAAGTTTCATGAAATTTCCACAGATGTGTCAGGAACTCCCGTTAACATTACTGACTTTATTGGCTCTTCTGCATCTTTTTCAGTGCCTGTGAGATCTGATAGAGAGCTTAACGATGCCATAAAAACTGTTTGCTCTCTTATAATAAATATGCTAATCTCTCCTACATTTACTCAATAGATAGAAATTTAAAGCTGATATAAATAGATGTAACACCCCACAGGAACCATCATTTTGGAGTAAAAACGTTTAGCACAGCTGTACATATCAGTAATAAATATGACTACAGGAGAAGCCAAAGAACTTGAGTACAGACATGTACCATTGAGCATACCTGAAAAGTGTGACAGTTACAACTCAATAGAGAGCAAAACAGTTTTCCCCATAAGGTTCAATGCACTAGTGGGGAAATGCATGCAGGAACTCAAGAAATACATACTATTTAAGTACACAGGGACAGTATATACCAACATAAGATCTTTCCTATTCATATTCCAATAAAAACATGAGTAAGATCTCAATAATACAAAGGCAGAGCAAAGTCAAGAGGCATAGCTGTACACAAGATGCTCTCTGCTTCCCTACTGTGGTGTAATATGAAAATAATGTTGAAATAGGAAAATACCCATTAATATTATAGAAATATGAAAATATCTGTATTCCTTGTAGTTACTTTAACATAAAAAACCTGTGAACAGACACCAGAGTTGGGGTTTGGGAAGTGTTCAAGGGAAGGGTGGGTAATAAAAACAATAAAAGGAGCAGGCCACTAAATGATTAATGATTAAACTTCAAACAACAAATAGATGTGACCAAGCATGTGGTGTTACTAAACTTTCAAAATGCAAATGCACAGTGGCCATGGTCTACCCACACGCTACACAACCTCGATCATGGCTGCCTAAATGCTATCTAGACCCAGACCAGAGCCAGAACAACAATATTTTTTTTCCAGACTTGATTCAGTCATGAATAATTATGGAACCATGAGCCTGAATATGATGTTGGGTAAAATAAAGGAACAGTCAACCTAGAATTTGAATACAACTAATAATTAAAGACAGAGGATTGGATTGAATTTATAGAAAATGTCTTCTGGGAGCTCACAGGAATTTGGACTCTAGTGTCATGCTGCAACCAAGAAGGTTATGATAATGTGTTTAAACAGAAGAATATGTCACACAAGTAGAAAGATTATTTTATATTTGACAGATTGATTGGCACACAAGAATTCTGAATTTGCATCAGGCATGTAATGATTACAGGGGTGACTATACTAGTTAGATGAAATACTCATTTAGCCCAGTATCTGGCCTTTAACAATAACCATTTATGGAGTCTCAGCAGCATACGAGCCCAGAACGGAGTGATATTTCATCTGTCTCTGAGCTCCCAGCAGTTCCCAAACTGACAGTTACCTCAATGGTAGCATGATTATCTGGCTCTCCATCATTTATTTAATCATATTTTGAACCCATCAAAACTTTTGGCATCTAAAAAAATCAGTGGGTATGAGTTTCTCAACTTAATTATGCATAACACGAAAAAAATTATTCTTTTCATTTGATATAAACTGTCTGATCATTTCATTTCATGTGCCTTGGTTTATGTCCTTTGAATAGTGAAAAATCATTCCCTCGAGACTTCCCCCATGTCATTCAGGATGGTATAGATCTCTATAATAACCATTTGCAGTCATTTCTTTTCTAAGCTATAGAGTCTTAGTTATTTCATTTCCTCTGCATAAAGAAGGTATTCTGTACCTCTGATTATTATTCTCTGTGTTTTTCTAGGTTACTATATCCTTTTCTGAAATGAGGTGAGCAGACTTGTAGCATATTTAAATGTCACTTCCCCCAAACTGTATGGAGCTGTATAACAATGTTTCTTTCCATCCTTTTCAGTGTTTCTTAACACCTTCAACTTCCCTGCCTACCACCTAAGACCAAGCTAACATTTATAGGTAACTACAGATAGGCTTATAATTCTTTTTCAATAATGGCACATTTAGAACGTACCATGATATATGAAGATTTTGTTTGTTTGTTTGTATTCCCCTGTGTGCATGGCTTTTTACTTATGAACACTGAATTTCATCTGCTGCTTACTTGGCACTGTGAGATGGTAGAACGATGGTCTATAGCCATTCTCAGCTTCAATACTCCGTCATCAGCAAACCTACCTATTCATCCCTTTTTCATCATACAGGAATATGTTAAATAGCAACCATTCCAGCATCTCATTTCACTGTAAAAATAGTCCATTTCTTCTGGCTCTGCTTTCTAACTTTAAAGTAGCTATCGGTTTCTCATAACACAGTGTCTTTTGTCTTGTGACAGGTTAGTTTCTTTAACAGCCATTGGCAAAGAACCTTGTCATAGGCTTTGGTGTACTTCAGGGAGGGAAACTGCAGCCAGTGCAGAGCAGAGATATGGAATTAATGAAGAGACAGAAATATTTACAACACTACAGTGGGGGCCAAAATACTCAAAGATCATGTTAAAATATGAGCTTATTGCAATTAAATATACCTTCTTACTGAAAAAAATCTTGCAAAAATGGCTACTTCATCTGAAAAAAGCTGTGTTGGAAGTTGAAACACGATTTAGATTAGCAATAGAGTGCATTATTTTTAAATGGTGGAGACAATCATTCAAACAAATAACTAGTAGCAGCGGTGGATTCTATACCATGTACAATATTTCTCAAAGTTATCTTTCAGTTAAAATTATTTCTTGCAAGCTTTATGTTTTCTATTATGAAGAAAATTAGATTAGTCTGTTCTAATGGTATTTTCTGAGCTGAGTCTAGAGTCTACTTAATGATGTGCTGCTTTATTAATTCCTTTTTTGGTCCAGTTCCTGGAAAACATATTAACAAACCACTTCTGTACCAGCTTAGGCTTAGAAATCTTACACAGGTATTAGTTTACTAAAAATAGTCAGTTAATAGTTTTGTCTCTCTAATCTGATACAAAGTAATATGCTATATTAATAAGTGTTCACACTGTGGTATTTACAAACAGTGTGACACTCTGGCACAGATGGTTCTCATGCAAATGCTTTGGCTTAAAATATTTAACTGCTACCAAATCTCTTCCTTGAATCCTTTGTCCAGATAACCTGTACAACAGACATCCATACACAAAGTCAGTAGCTGGCTGCTTTCTCATTTAAATTTCAAGTTCAACTGCTATAGAGATCCTATGACAGATGTGGAATACAACAGCTGCTTAAAGGAGCAATAGATATCTGCTCTCATCTCCTTGAGTGACGGTGATATAATGCCTTTATTCTAAAATTGCTGTGAAGATCTCCCATGTGGCAAAAGGCAGCCACCATAGACAACTGAGGGGGTTCACTGCTTTCAGCCTTATGATTACACAATTATCTGTCTGATAAACTGTTCCAGATTCATCTGAATAGAAACCCATAAGACTGTTCAATGCTATAACAATTTGTGTAATATTTTTTCCCGTAATCAAATGTCATATTTCTGTTCTAGCCAACTTTAGCTTATACTGAGAGCACTAACTTCAGCTTTTCCATGAGCCATGAGAGCTCTGTGTGTATATAGAGCGATTGCCCTTGCTCCAAGCACCATAAACAAAAAGAAAATGTATTTGTTTGGGATGCATCAGATACATTCTTTCCTGCAATGCTGAAAAATATGCCCAAGCACATCTCAAATGATCCTTGTAATTTGTAGTTTACTGTCTACACCGCTGACAGCTTAGAGATCAAATAATGAAGTGTGAGAGGTGCGCTGATCACTGCAGACCTAGTTATGTTACATTTTGAGAGAGGATATTCAGCAGAATCACAAGCATCCACCACCACTCAACAGCTTATTAATCAGCAGCCTGCTGGTCTCTCATCATCTTTGCTATTCCGCACTGTCAGGAGCTATGTTTACACAAGTGCTCTCAGTGAAGTTGTTCTTAGGAAGGATACAAATACCCGTCTGGTCCCTTTCCTGACCGTAGAAAGTGCAAGTTACCAAATCCAGATAGGGTTTTCTGGATAATTGGATGTCATTTCCCTCAAAAAAAGAAATGTGGGAAAATACATAAACAGATCTCCCTTGCCAGTTCAACTTGGGGTTCAGTGTGAGACCACTCTGAAAGAATGAATCAAAATATAGAGGCATTTTCAACACTTCCTAATATACGTAATATTTTTTCTCTGTTTCCCAAACAAGAAGAAAAATAAATACTACTTATATTCAGAAAACAAAAATTCAGCAGTCCAGGATCAAGAGTAAATTCAGTTAAACAGAGGAAGCCCAGGTAAGTTTGCTTCTAAATTGTGCAATAATGAACACACGGCTTTAACTTTCTAGCTTTGAAAAATAAAGAGCTGAGTTACTTGCTAGCTATTTACTCCTTAGCATTTGGGTAGCACTGTCTGTGACTCCCTTCTGCAAGCTGCAACATCAGGAAGCACAAAATGAATGGGAGGTTTTCTCGGAAATCTATAGGAGCAATAAGAATGGGACTATATGATGAACACTCTCCGACACTCATGAAAATAGAGAGAAGGGTAGGGAAGTGATATTTATGTGCAATGTCCTTGACAAAGACTTGGTGAAGATCAAAGGATTTAGCCTATTATGTTTTACTGAAAACATTGTTCTCAGTGAGGTTTTATTTTTTTTAGTGAAGTATAGACACAATGCTGAACTGCATTGTGAACTGAAGATAAGAGCAATTAGCTCTAATTGAATACAATGAACAAGATCCGATAGGCCATCCATGAGCACAGAATAGGGGTCTCCTATTAAAATAATGTCCTCTACTAGATTTCCTTTGGACATCTGAAATTTTGGTGATTCCAGCTATAATTTAACACTCGTTAAATAGTTGTATAAAAAACCCCACCTGTTTCTATAGAAAGCACCCAGTCATTCTCCACACCTTCGAGAAAGCTCAAACTGTGGGGTTATATTTCACGCTGCCTACTAACACAACAAGAGCTAGAGACAAGCCCCACACTATGGTGAAAACAGAAAGCACAGAACTGAGAAGTTGTCAGGCACAATGCAGGGCTTCCTGAGGTAGTAGGGCCATTCCCAAACAACGGCACGGGGGCCAGCAACATTTCTTTTTCAGAAAACAGCTATCCCACTGGGAACACTTTACCCGTTGCACACTTTTTACCTGCTGTTATCTCTTCCGCTCTCAAAATAATATTCTAATAAATCTTTAACCAAATGGCTTTTCGTTATACACAGTTCATTTGTGTGCATTAGAAAATGTGCCATTGACTGCATTGCCTCACTGTGGTAGATTTTTGATGTATCATCTTCTGTTTCAGGAGAGAGAAGTTGTAGGATATGGTGGGATGTTGGAAATGTTCTGAAGATGTAGGAATTTCCCTGTGAAAATTATTGTTGATCAGACAACGTGACAGAGAAGCAGCTCCAAACTTTTTTTTTTTTTTTAATAAAAACAGAACCCATCCATTTTGCATCCTTGATTTCATCTTTCAGTAAAAAATAGACATATTTTATTTTAGAGGTGGGAAGAAAAGCAATTATTACCTTGCATTGCTAAATCTACCTATGGATATATGAGAAAACTTTCATTTGTTAAACGTGGTATACACAGGATGGTATTCCAAAGTGGAAATTAATTATTTCTCTCTGATTTTTTTAGTATGCGTTATTTGTATGACATCTGTGCTCAGAACTCCCAAATGAACTCAAAGGCCTGCCACTTCAGATGCTGTAAAGTAGTACAAATGTCACAATCAGGTATATATAATGGTTATAGATGAAGTACATGGAATGGGCATGCTGCCCAGCTGGCAGATAACAGGCACTCTAAGTAATTAAAAAAATATATGAACAAAATATTTATACTTTCTTTTTCCCTGAGAGTGAAATGAGAGAGTGACAGGAAGTAGAAAATTAAGGAAAATAAGGAAATTTCCTACTCAAACCAGTACAAATACAGTAGTGGTTTCTCATTTCATTGACATTTAAAAAAATTTCAAATGAAATTCTGCCTGCAGAAAGACTATTAACTGACCATCAGTACAAATTCTTAAAACCAAAACACCCATGAAAAAACAAAAATAAAAAAAAAAAGAAAAAAAAAAAAAGAAAAAAAAAAGAAGAAAGTAGAGAGACTTCTAGGATTCCTATATGTGCTGTAAAAGTTTTCAGACTAGTAATGAAGAACACTAGATCAACTCTAAGATTAAATGGACAGAATTATTAGGTCTTATTCAAATTTATTCAATGGATTATGTTATTTCTGTCACAAGTAATATCTAATTGGTTTTCTAAGATTTTTTAATCTCTTTCTTTCACTTCTAAGTTTAGATTGTTGGCAGTTTTATCATTCCGTGCCCACTGATGAAATAAGAACTAATGCTACCTTTGGATGCTTGATGTTAAATTAACAACATTTCCAATGTATTCGTGCAGGAAACAGAAAGTATCATGATCTGATTACCCACCTAATTGTTTCCTTCCCATTTGTCCTTTTGACTAGTAACCAGAGCATTTTTTTGGACTGTTTATCTGCACCAAAAATCCTGAAATCCATTTCCAAGCTTCTGCCTTCAACTCTGTTCTCCTTGCAGGAAAACTCCACATCTCTAGCTTCTTATAGTCTTCCACAGTTATGTATGAACAAACATAGGCAGCACACACAAATAAGCATATATGTTTTTTTAAAATGCGTATATAGCATCATTGTGGGTTTTTTAGTTATAAGCAGATGCTCTTTTCAATCTTAAGTCCAACTCTCCACAAATCCTAATAACGGGGAAGTGAGGGAAGGAGTTTATGCAGCCCATCACACTTGCTATTATCTGGAGAGTGCAAATTATGTGTTAAGAAAAGCAGCCAGCAGGAAGGGACAAGCAGCGATAGATCCAAAGGCAGGAGAAATTCACCTACTTCCCAACTCAGGAGGGAACATCACCTTTATCCTTGCCTAGTCTGCTATACCGGATAGGCCAACTTAACTTACCAACACTCTACTTTTAGCAGACAAAAGAGTCTACACACAAATTCACACATAAATTCAGTATGGATTGCTGAAACTGAATGGCTTTTTTTTTTTTTTTTTTTTTTTTTGGACAAGTTATTCAAAAGATTATAATTCCAAGAGAAAATATTAAACTGCTAAAATGGAGTCTGTCCAGAATGTTATTGTCCAAACTGAACTAATGACTTCTGTACCAGCTGACCAGTAGAACACACAGTCTGTCTGGCACAAATGAGAGGGAAACAAGAGCTTTGATTTTCCTCCATAACATCCCGAAGTGCAAATGCCCTGTCCCTGAACATCCTCAGGGGTACCTATCTCTGTAACCAAGCGCTGCAATACGGTTGGGGTGATTATCATTAACAAGTAACCGTTAGGTCATATCTGGCAAGACAGTTGCCTGATTGTAACATGGTACATGAGATTCTGTGTAGACATGTACCATGTATTTTCTCAAGGCAGTGTTAAGCAAACAAAAGAATATTAAATAGATATTTTTTTTTTTTCCTAAGCTTTTAAGTTCCTTGTGGGATAATGTGATATAGAAATGTGATGGCAAACATCATGCTTCAAACAAAAATACCCAAAACCCTAAAAAGGACAGAGGATTGCAGAGCATCCCAAACTATCATCCCATGACTGTTAGCGCAACATGTTATAACAGAATATACAGTTTAGGCAGGAGAATGCTATTTTCAGCAGGCGTTATCAAAGCCATGAAGACTCGTTTCAACAAAAACCATCATCTGTCAGTGTGAGAAAGAGAATGAATGATAATCTTTGTTTAAAAACTTCCAAGGAGTGATTCAACATTCATCAACTCACTTCATTCTCATTAGCAAAATTTAAATATCCAATTTAGCAACCTTTCACTTTTCCTTTTTAGATGATGGTGTGTTGCTAAACTCATTTTATAGAGAATAATTGGTAATAATACTCCCCTTCTTTCTGTGAAATCCTGAGATGATTCATGAAATAATTCCCGTTTCATCTGGAACATTTTCCCTTCTGCAGTACCTGTGGAATCAACCCAATTGTCTGTTTCAGAAATCATTAGCTCTCTAGTGCAAATCATCTCTTAAGATGCTTTTACTACTTCTGAGAGCCCTATCTCCTAATGGACGGAATGTCATTGAGCACAGATGCTCTCTGTAATGAACAGACAATCCAAACTTCCAAACAATTGCACAGCATTGAGTTCCTTTGAGTGCACATAAAAGCTTGTTATTGTTTTTATTTTTTATCCATTGGGCTTGACAATTACAGCCATATGAAAATGTTATGCAATCCTATGGCTGGTAGGCCCAGTTCAGATTCCATTTTGCCTGAATTAGAAAAGCAAAGAAAGCACTCTGTCACAGAACTACAAAGGCTTTATAATCTCAGTGTTACTTGCTTTGAAAAACCTCCTGCAGAATTCAGTGGGATTTGGAATAGACCTCGTGTGACTTATAGATACAAGATCCACTTTTTGTATACTTTATGAGAGTTCTCTAAACAGGAATTAATTAGTATTTTGACATTTTGGTATTTAATGGAAATATTTCCAGAGATCATTGCACTTGATACTGATCAATACAATTACTGACATCAGAAATATGTCATTTCCATAATATTACAGATTAGTGTGCTCAGATTGCTATGCAAGTCATATCAGCAGTACTAAAGAGCAAAGAAAAAACTAAACCACTTATGAAAATCCTGCAAGTAGACAAAAAATGTCAAAAGTCTGACTTTTCATGAATATCCAATAACTTAGATATTTATTCTAAGTTTATCTGAAACAACAAGAAATCAAATTTGGAAGGAGGTAAGACTGAGGACAAACTGCTTCTTGGCATTTCAGAATTCACATTTTTTCTCTCATCCAGAATGGAGAGTGCTCACTATTTAATTTGCATCCCATCAGAAGAGAAATTTCCTGCATTTTTCAATTATGTAAGAACCTCAAAGGCATTTACAGTGTAGGTCCCCCACTTGGAGATTTTGAGCACTCTTGTAGAAATTACTTGTTGAAAACATGTATTTCATTAAAGTCAGATGGATTTGTGCACATATGTTGTACAAAGGTTTCACAGTTGAAGCGTTACTGGGACGGCCATTGGTGGGATACAGATGCGCTAGACTAATGAATATAACTCACAGCTGTTCAGTTTCTGATACCCACACATCTTGGACTTTGTTGCAGGTCTTTAAGGTAAATAATATGAAATCTCTTCATTAATTAAATCATTTTCTCTAGACACACTGCAGTTAGAAATTAAGTAGAAAAACAGGACCTGCTAAATGGCTAATACTTGCTAAAATTATTATTACTAATCTACTTTTCTTAGGTTTTTTCATATTTTTTCATCTTTACTTGGATATGTCAGAAGAATTTCATATGAACTCTGAATACACATCTTAGGAGTTACAAATTGCGCTGAACTGACCATTTGAATATACAAATAAAAGGCTTCTGCACAAAACCAAAGAATATTCGGTGTTTTTTCCAAGCCTCGGGTTTTGTCATCAGTGAGTTGGGGATACAAGTCCCAGCATTCAGCTTCTGTTGCTGTCACTTGCTCACAGAACCACGTTAAGTCTACATTGGTGCCTTGTATGCTCCTCCTATATGAAAAATTACATATAAAAAAAAAATAATTCAAAACAATGCCTGCCTATGAAGAAGAGTTTTTATCTGGTTTCTCCCTTTGATATTTCTCTTTTGATAAGGGAAAGAAGCAGCAAATAATCAGCAAGGGTGTCTACAAATCACTGTAGAAAAGTATTGTAATATTTGGAATACACACCCTTTGCAGTTTTAGTCCTATGTATATTTTACATACATGCAAATTTTTTTTTAACATAATATTGGATGACAAAGTATACAGTAAACTTCTGAAACTATCACTTTCATCACAATTTTGTCTTTTTAAAAAGAATGGCGATTGAAAGAAAATTAATGCACAAGAAATCTAACCGTGCTGTTTAGCACCTTCATTTATTTAACAACTTTCCTCCGCTTCTGCCTTCTCCCAAGCTTGATGCCTGCTCTTAAATTCTACTTAAGATAATTTTTGCAAGGTTTCCCCTTATCCTTTCTCATGTGACAATGTGTCAATCATTTGATAGCATGGGAATGCCCCCCAGCTACCAGTGAAAAGTCTTGTTCCTCAGGAGACTGACATCACATCACTGGAAAGCAATCTGTCCAGTCAGTCAAGTATTTTCTCAGGGATTTTTTTCAGTAAATTGTACCAGAACCATGTATGCAAAACTGTCTGTTAATATAGGCAGTTATTTATATTTGGGGGGAAAAAAAAAAATCTGCATTGCTTATTGCTGTAGTATTGTGCAATACTTTTTTACCAAAGCCCATTATAAAACCTACTTTAGATTTGGGCTTTATCATGCAAAAGCCTAATATTTAGATATGGTGGTGAACACACTGATGAATGGGGATTTATTTCATTTCTAGTTCATCTCCAAACATCATACTTGGATTTTCAAACGTGTATAAATCTGTTAGGTCTGACTTTATCCCAGCTAAGTCTAAACATGACTGGCATTTCAGAATTCACTGTCAATGTAAAGAGGCAATGTTGAGAAGGTAATAGAGATGCTAGGAGGGTTCAGTCATCTCTGGAAGTACCCATTACTCTTTACAAATACCCTGAAGTTAACCACAGTGATTATGGCTTTCTGACAGACAGTCACATGTGTTTCAATACCAGAATTAAAAGTATGTTTCTTCTGTCACTTCCAAATGTACCTAGATAAAGTGTCAATGTTTCCTTGCCATGAAGTGTATATACTGTCACATTTTTCAGAAGCATAAGGATGCTGTTCAGTGAGCCACAGGCACTTGTGGTCAGATTTTTAAAGGCACAGAAACATGTTAGAGTTTTGAGACTTCCTTAGGCTCTTATGCATTAGAAGTTAAGAGCCCAGGCACCTCTTTGCATCTGTAAACAAAATTAGAAGTGCTGCAGAGGGCTTCAAGCAGAATGATTAACAGCAAAACTGTAAGCACTGAATAACTTAAGATTTGCACCCACACAGCTCAAAGAACTGCTCAAAGAAATGAAAATGCAAAAGCGTAATAGAACGGGCTCTGGCTCCTAATGTGTGTTTCTGTCACAGGAGAGTTAACATCTAATCAGTTATTTAAATTAAAATGTCTAAGCATCAAAAATAACTAAATGCCTTAAGCAAGGGCATTTAGCCAGAAAATGCTAGAATACACATCAAAGAATATTTCTAGCTGAAGGGTATGAACTCAAGGTTCTAGAGGTGAAAAAAACCCTCTGACCATTTTACCCTTCAAAGCTAAAACACACAGAGTTGATACATACCAGATGTTAAAGGGGCATATAAGGTAGGCTCTTGCCTGAAGCAGAGGAATGATGGATATGGGTACAAGAGCTTCTGCTATTTTGTGACTAGGCTAGAAGAAGGAAGCAATATGTGGATGAAGCAGGAAGCATTTGTAAATTCAGTAATGACTCACTGAATAGGCCCTGTCTTTATTCTTGTAAAACACACACTGAAAGCAAAAATACTGCAGTATTAAGCAAAATTATTAGGAGAAACAAAATCAGTAGGAAATGTTTATCTTAGGCCCTAAAAGGATTGAGGGCGTAATATGAAAGTCAGGAGTTATATGCAGAATGAGGTCTAGCTAAAACACCTGAAATCAGAATTATTTATTACCTCAGAGAAAAAGAAACTGGTTGTGGTAAACAGGCTAGAAAAAGACAACTTTGTTTTACCTGTACAATTTTAAGGCTAAAAGCAAGCTCGGTTATAGAAGAATTGAGGAAAACAGAGTGCCATAAGGAAAACACTGTGTTATCATAAGACTGCTGTATAGAATGTTGTTAGCATCTGGAATTTTTCATAGTGTCATAAAAACTATGCCTCTCCAGCCTGCTGAAGTGAGGACTGACAATACTCTCATCTCAACCGTAAGTGATGCTGCATATCTGCCATCATTAGAAAAGGTACTGCAAAAACTGAAGGCAGCTAGGACTCGGTGTCAAAAAAAGTGGGTGCTGCTTTGAGACTGAAGCATAGACTTAAGGCTACAGGGCCAAGGAAAAGATGAAAACTCTCTCTATGAAAGACAAGTTCATGACATCTGGATGAATCTCAGTCATGTGGAACACAATTTGGCATACACAAACCTGGGCAAAGAATGAATCTTGTCTTATTGATCCTACATAGCTGGGACAGTTTCATAGTATAATATGAAAAATAGCAAAAAAATGGTTAGTTGGGTGTGTTTTCATCTCTCTAGCTAGTGCTTTTCCCAGATGCATCAAAACTAAACCAAAAAACCACAAACCAATAATTTTTAGACTGGTGTGAAATCCCTTTTACCAGCTTGACACGTCATATCTGACCAGTAGGACTCAGCTGCCAAGTCAGCCAAAAAATTATTAAGTCATAGTAAGAGTGGGCAGCATAGTAAGAGTGTTCCAGTACAGATTCACTCTATTCCCCTAAAACAATCTAGTTCTGCAGTCATCTTGGAGACACTGTATTATTCACAGATCATAATTAACTTTACATAGCCTGTAAAAATTTCCTCTGTGCGGGCTAGTCAGGATCCTAACATGTCTCAAAGGCAGCAACACGTACTGTATGCTGCTAGGGCAGGGTCAGCAGTGCAGAAGTAGGGTTATAAAATGAACATAGGCTGTGGGTCACAGAAGTAATCTTTCACTCACAAAACAAGATAAGCTATCTGCACTTCAACTACCTGACATTTTTTGGTGTGAAATCCATTGTTGATAAATATACAGAGCAGATCTGGAAAAAGCAACAAAGAGGTATTAACAGTGTTATATATGGCACAAAAAGCTTATAAGCCTGGTGACCCTTCTTGCTCATGAACGCCTGAATTCTGCCACAAGACAGAATCTGTATGACTGTATTAATGGCAGATATTCTTATTAGAGCAGCTGCATGGTCAAAAGTGTTAGGAAGACACAGAAAGGTCTTGACAACCAATGCTACCTCCAACAGGGAGCACAGACAAGCCTTTCTTAAAAAGGATGTTCTGGAAGTCCACTCACTGGCACTGCTCCAGATTTTAAAGCTTCTCTGAAACAAGAATGGAACAAAACATTATCAAGCATCCCCATTCCATCACAAGGTGCAGATCCTAGATTTTTTTTTGTGTGAGGTGAGGAAATGGTTAAAAGCAGTTTGGATAAAGCAGTTTCTTTTTAGATGCTGTCTAACTCCATAAGCTCTGACAAGAGCAAAGGTTTGCCAGCTTTGGGTGGAAGGTTATACAAGAACTCGTTCAGATTTTGTCTAAGCCAGGATGGCGATAGAACTGTAAAACAAGCTTTTCAAAATCAGTTTGTTTGTATCAGTCCAGAGAAAGAGTTAAGCCAAAAGAACGTGACATAAATCAGATATTTCATGAGCTAACTGCCCTCCCATTGACCATGTATAATTCTGGAGCAAACTGGATCCTTGCTATTCAAAGAGCATTACACTAATGTTTGAACCCTGAGGAAACATCAGGACAAGGTTTGCTTATGAAATTACATGGAGTGCAAGAGTCCTTCGCTTTTCCTAATGATTTTCTGAAGGAAGAGAGGCCAGGGGAATTTCATCCTTCTAGGAACACCAGACACCGGGAGAGTCTATAGAACTGAGGGATTCAGAGAGTAAAAAGTAAGGTAAGAGAGAGCAACTCTTCCCATCTGAGATTAAAAAAAGATGTCATTGTAGCTTTAAAAGATATCTTTTCAGTTGTAAACTTGGAATAAGAAGGGGGTCAACAGAGTGTCAGCCAGTTGTCCAAAAAGATAAAGGATAGAATTATGTTCTTCCCTGTCTCTTGATTCCTGTCTATTCCGTGGAACTTTCCCCTCCATCCTCTTTGTTGTATGATTAATATAAAGCTACATGTTTCCTGCAGGAACTAAGTAGATTAGTTTCTTGTGAACAGAACAGCTGCTTTAAAAAGGCCCTGTATCACTTCTGAAAATAGGAGTTAGGTACCTAAGTAACTTACCAATCTCTGTTGAAAATTTCACCCTTAGCTTACCACATGCTTCTCTTCTCCTTCTGCAGACTGGAGATAAGAGCTTTTGAGTGCGTCTGCTTCTATCATCTTGGGAATAAGAGACTTAGAGGAAAAAAAGACATAGCTGCAGTGAGCACTCAAGCTGGTATGATGGCAGTGCTGCAGTGATAGCATCCTTTTCGTATACTATGGAAAAATGTTACTACTTATCAAGTACACTGATTTTCACCAACATAGCATTTGACCTCCTGTGGCTGGTTTGATGCAGACATGATGAAAATCTCTGTATAAAATCATACAAAATAACTAGGGTACATCCCCGCTCCTATCAGACTTCTACACCATAATGAAAACAGAATGCATATCTTTATGAGAATTTACTTACTGGAATAACAAGCTTCTATATATTCTACAGGATCACTAACTAAGGCACATTCCTGCTCCTATCAGACGACTTCTACACCATAATGAAAACAGAATGCATATCTTCATAAGAATTTACTTAATGGAATAACAGGCACCTATATATTCTACAGTCTCACTTGTAAGACAGTCTGAACAAGACCTGATCTCCAAGTTCAGTTCCCTGCTAAGCAGAGCTGATGTTGACTGCTACCTTTACCTTTCAAAATGCCTCTATTCAAGCAAAGGAAAACAAATGCAGCATGCAAAGTGATAGCTAAGGTCTTACACTGAACCCCAAAGGGTTTCTCCCAGGTGCTGAATGAAACCTTTGAGTTAGCTCTAATTTTGGATAAAGTACTGTAAAGACCTAACAACTTTCAGAATTTACGAACACTTTCTAATCAGTTGTGGTTATTTCAAGCCCTGCTGAAAGATTTATTTGGTCTGCTGTTATCAAAACACAGTGAAGACCAGACCTCAGAGGAAACCCTCTCAAAACCTGAATTGTGAGGCAAGCCTTATGGTCTCATGGTGATGCTGATACACAAGTAAAATATATAACTGTGAACTGTGAAGATACGCTTTGGCAACTGTTACACAAATTTCAAGTTGCATTCATTAATCCTCTACTGTTAAAACCAAAATAATTTAAAATGTCACCTTCTTTAAATTATGTCCATTTTTAATGTACATTGTGCAGCAACAAAAGATAACAATGCCATGGTGTTTAATTCCTAACGCTGGACCTACGGGATGAAAATCTCCATTGGAATAGCAAGGACTTGGCACTTATTTTTTCCTCTTAATTTCACACCACCTCAGGCAGAAGTTCTGACCCTAAGTAATCTAGTTGTGAAAAAGACTTTCTATGCCTCTTCACTGTGCCAGTGGGGAAACCCCATGTTTATGACTGAGACCAGAGTTTCCGAATGCTTACCTAAAATATATGCGATCAGCAGATGTATTATCACACCCTTTGTTCTGCCAGGAACCATGTCATCCCCCCAGATTTTGTCCCTTCGCCTTGCCTTGGAGGAGGCAACTCCATTGCTTACACAGCACTTTCCATATGAGGTTTTTAAAGTATCATGAGGGCATCAATTGCAACTAGCATCAAGTAACTGATCCTCCTTAAAAGTATTTGCACACTGTTCGGCCACATCATCTGTCAGCTATTCTGATGATGCCACAAAACACGAGCACTGCAGGGAAGCACTTCTGTCCCATACTAATCCATCAAATCCTGAGGCAGTAAGACTCTCAGCAGTTGGAGGGCACGATCACCCCAGCCTGGAAGACAGTGTAGCCAAAGACATAACGATTTGCTGATGTGCAGTTCTTAATGAGCAAAGCAAGCAGAAATGCAGGGAGCCACAAAAAACTCCACAACACTTTGAAGCTGCAGAAGCAGAGCAGCAGAATCAGTACTGGGCATTTATTTGTTCCCTGTCTCTGAGCAAGAAAGCAGAGATGGTAGTTAAGAACTGGCAACTCTTTTAAGCTCGGACTTTCACGCTGAACATACCACAAGTATTCATAGTTAGTGCATTCTGGAATTTTAGAACTCAAGTCTACAAATACCACTGATGCAAATCACACTTGGAACTGCTAATCTGGGAAAAATACACACTTGATAAATTCCTTTCCCTGTTGCTTAACATTTTGGACTGTGCTTTCTGTAGATTTTTTGCACTTCCCAAAATTCAGTGAAGAATCAGAATTTATGCTTCAATGTCAATTCCTGGAGACAGTCAGTCCATGTCCATAGATTCATTACATGACATAAATATGGATACAGGAATAATACTTACCTGTGAATGAGAGGAAGCAATACTGTTCAGAAAGCGTATTCAGATCTTCTATTGGGGAGAATATAAATGGTTAATTAATCAATGAAATACCATGTTGCATCTGTGAAGCCCCTCTGTATCCCTGTAGCAATGAAGTTTGCACAGCTGGCAAATTTTAAAATAGCAATTACAAGAACCATTTTGAAAGTTTGGGAAACTCTGAACAGTATTAAAGACTAAATAATAATTATAACAAGTATCATTCAAATGTCTTATAGGACTCCAAGGTACTAATGAGCTCTGTTAAGAGCAATAATCAGGTTTGCAAATTAAACTACTGGATTATATATTAGGTAAGCTTCAGTTTATTGGAGCTTTCTGTGTAATGAGGTTATTTTGCCTCTTGATACAATAAATCTAATTTTACATGTTTATTATGACATCTTATTAAACTGCTTTATAGGAGGAACATTAGAGACACATTTTGGAACTTCTCAATGTCCAAGTTAATTTTAAAAAGAACATCAAGTGCTCCTCTATGACAAAATTACTTTTAATTCATTCATTAGCAAAACAGAAGAAAAAAAAAAAAAAAGAAAAAAGATAAGAGGTACTTTCTGATTTATCTACAATAAGAATATGTACATTTTTGTGTTAAGCTTTAAAACCTGAATTTTTTATTCTGAATAGTTTTGAGGTTTCTTTAATCTAAAATCCTGAAGTCTTTAATATTAGCAAGTCACAAAGTAGTCATGATCACAGATTTCCCTTTTGCTTGTGTGTCTGGCAATGATACCCAGAGAAGCTGTTTCACTGCTTTGGGGCGCTTTGACTTAAACTGAAGTGAAAACTGTAAGTGAAAAAAAAGAGTGAGAACAGTGGGATGAAGTGGTTTACAAAAGGGAAAGGAAAAAGGAAAAGAAAATTTCTGTGTACCTACCATGTAGGGACAATCCCTGTATTTCTGTTGAACAAATCAAATGAAGGCTGAAAAGCGTAAAGATGCAGGTTTTTTTAAACCAGTAGTAAATACACAAAATCTGACATGTAAAACTTGCACTGCTTGAACTAAAAGAAAACAATGGAAAAACTCAACACCCAAACAAACAAAAAAATCAAACTGACCTAAAACCCACTTTCCAATTAAAAAATGCAAAAACCTCATCTCAGTATACAATCAACTGAACACACACACAGAAATAGTCTCCCATCCTTAACTAGGTTTCTGTATTTCCATTGATTGGCTTAGCTTCCAGGCACTGTATGAAATATCTCATACAATTCTGTTCTGACTCCAAGAGAAATACTCTACTAGAGAGGTATCAAACTACTAACAGAAATTTTGGCCTCATTTTCTAGTTGTGATTTCTCATGATTTGTATTGTAGATGATACAAACCTCTACACCTTTAAGAATTATATAAAAAGATAAATGTTAAATAAACATAAAATGGTTAGTCTGTTTCACTAAGAGTAAGTTACACATATCTATAATGTAGGTAAACTGATCAGTCACCTGAAGCATCTATTTATTTTTATAGTTTTCATCCCTTATAAAAAAAAAAATGCTCCATTTGCAATTTTCAAATTTTCTATAACAAATCTTGCTGCATGTATAAAGCAGTTTCCGGTAATTGCCACAACTGTAGCAGCGACTTTCAATTTTTACTTTTAATTAACTAAAGCTTAATAGAAAGTAATGTGGGTTTTTTTTTAAGTTTAAAATTAATTACCAAACTGCAGCACTTTGGGTATGAAATGTGGGCTTTACTACTCAAAATAAGAACCCATTAAAATACAGATAGTGGCATGTGCATAAAAACCACATAATGCTGCATAAGCCCTGATGCTTTTTTGTCAAGTGGACTTCAGAGCCCACTTAAAAGCAAAAGGACTAAATGGAGTATGACCAAAACATTAACTTGTAAAAAATTATATATATTGTAGTTTAAATACAATTGTATATGCAACTGTATTCTATTTGAGCATCCAAAGCAGAAAAAAAAATGTATATGTTTTCTAGTGGAAGGAATTAAGATCATGCAAAACAAGACATCTCTACTGACATGCAGAACTCAAGCCTTCGGTGATTTTCTTTGTTCAGACTGGTTTTAACAGAAGGCAAATTCTCTTGTATCCCCTCATGGAATTTGACCTCGCATATAAAGTTAAATGCTACCAAAACCAAAGCTTTCAGTGGCAATACTTAAAGCATAAATGACTATTGTTACCATGCAGCTACTTAAGATGGCTTATAGCCCAAGCAGCAAAATAACCAGTGCAGTAATAGAATACCCTCATTTTTCCATGTACTTATACAAATATCTTTAAATAACTGTCAGGCTCTCTCGTACACAAATAGCCTATAGACCAAACTGCTGCCAGGTGCCCCTGATGGCAGTGGCCTGTGGAGCAGCCCCCTGCCAGCCCCTTCCCCGGGGGGGTGGCAGCCCCCCGCACCCCGAGCGCGGGGCGAGGGCCGGGAAGCCCGGCCACACCGGCCATCTCTGGAGTTCGAATGCATCGGGATGTGCTCGGAGCTCATTCCTCGCTAGCTCTGGGTCATTTCCTTCTAATTTTCCTCCTAGCCACCTCCCTTAAAACACAGTTGAACAACTCTGCTGCACACCATGAACATATGGAAGCGTCGTTCTACCCCCCACTTTTCACAACCTTTCTGACAGAGCGAAGAAAGTGCTTGACATTAAGATCCATTTATATTTCAGCTCAGACTCATTCAAACAGAGGGCGGTCAGGGAGACCTGCTTGAAACAAAGTTTGACGCTTCCTCATTGGCATTTGTCCTGGCAGACTCTCCCTGCAGTGAAGATAAACCAGAGATCAGTACCAGCCATCCGACCTGGCCAGGCTACCTTAACTCCCCTCCCTTCCGAGGGAGGAGTCCTCCAGCATTCACAAGCTCAAAAACATGGATTCTCTCTCCCACAAGACTGTTACAAGCATTTTTGCATTTATAAAACATTTTGCAAGGTGCAAAACTATCATTTATAAAGTAAATAGCTCAGAAGCCTCAGTGAATCTAACCTCTTTCTTCATCCACAACTTCTCCAGTATACCCCTCAAAATGAACTTGGGATATTTCTAAGCATCTCTTCTTAGATTCCCTAGCCTGCACTAGTAATATAATGGTGAGAGAATATTGTCCTAAAATATTCTCCTAAGAAACAGAGAAAGAAATGGGTTTCAACTGACAATGAGAAATGCTGCAGAGCTCCCTGCTGTTTGTTGTTTCTATTGTCAGATCCTTGAGGTTCTTTCCATACAATTTGATTTATTTATTCTATTTCTTTGTGTCATATTTCTACAAGCCTCATTACATGGCTATGGAAAAAATACTGCAGATGAATTTTTGTTATCTGAAAAATGAGAATGCTTCCCATGTTAAATGGTTCAAGGTTTGTTAGGTAGTGAAGTCATTATGTAAAAGAAGTCCCTTACAGGAAACTCCAGCTCCTTGGCACCAGGCTCTGGAACTTCTGCAGCTAATGAAGGATTCTACATAATAATGCAGAGTCTGCAGGTTCTTTTGGTAAAATATAAATAAGCAAAAAAAGGACATGTAAGGAAAATTTCCTTGGAGATAGAAACATATAAAAGTAATTGGATTATTTGACCTTTGAGTTTCTTATCTTTTCTTTTTCTCCTCAAAGGAATGGCTTAAAAATATAAACTTTAATGCTGACAGAAGTAAGGATGATTACAATTTTATAACCCAGAGTGCTCTTGTATATCTGTTTTTGAGGTGCTTTTGAAGCACACACCCAAGGTGAAGTTTATGGTATAGAACTTAATTTTCTATATCTTATTTCATAGATACATTCTTAGATTCTTGGCAGCCATTTTTTTTGTGAGGAAACTAATAAAATTAATTTCTTCTCTTGACTAGTTCTGAGCTTCAAGCTGCGCATACAGTGCATCATACATATATATACACACTCACATTAGCACAAAGATCTGTTTCTATCTATGCTATGTCTGTGCATAGGTGTGCATACATGTATACTTGCCTTAACACATGGTTAAATCTAAGCTTCTTATCTAGTGGTCATTCTAGGACAATTCCTACTTCAGGTTTATACATAACAGGAAGAGAGTAAAGATTTTCTTTCCAGAAGCAAAATCCCTTTAATTTACAGACATGCTGCTCAGCAGACCCTAGAGTCTGCTTCATCGGTATTGAGGGAGGAAGCAGGACTGAGCCCTGTTCTTAACATGCTTTTTCTTTCATGTTATACTTGCTAGATATTTGGAGAAGTCCTGGGTTTTTTGGTGCCTACTCAACAATACCACAACCCGTCCTGTACTGACAGAGACAATTCACTCTTTTAGTTAAATGCTAGTTCTGCGTAAACCCCCAGTATGTATCCCTACAGCATATCTCTGCCTAAAAACGCAAGATACTAACGTTAGAAATAACAGTACACTCCTAATCAATCCTGATATTAAATTCTCATTTGATATGCACAAATAAACAGATGTGCATATGAAAAACATGTATCTGAGGATTTTATACATTATTCTGTTACATATACACATGCCAGTTTCATTAGAACTTAAGTTCATACTGCAACAAGTTATTGCTTTTTTTCTGCCTTCGTTTAGTGAGAACATATTTTATTAAAATGTTCCTTTTTTACATTCTGGGGATATGACCTTGGTTGTGTTTAATGATTAAATTCTGGCAGGTTAAGAAAAGCCTTTTATTTCAAAACACCATATGAAATCTCCTTAGCTACAAGGAGAAAATGTTCTATACTCCTGTATAATAAAAATAACTCCACATTTGTGTTTTTTGAAGCATCAGGAGAGCTGAAGTTAGTCAAAATCCTGCATTGAGCATTCCTCTCAACCTTTTTGAATCGGAAGGAATGAAAGAGAGAGATACCCAGAAGGGCAAACCAGTACATCAGAAATCTGTGCTAGAAATCTGTCACTAGGACTGCAGGCTTTGCTACAAACAGCACAGCAGTCAGCAGCGTGGGCAGCCAAAAGAGCAAGCAAGGTCGTTCAAGAAGCTGCCACCACAGACCTACAAGCTGCTAGGAAAATATAGGAATAGTAGGAAGTACATTTAAATAACACAGAGGTCATGGTATATACCGTTACAAAGCACCAGGACTGCCACTCCATCATAGCTTGGTTTAGCCGCTACTGAAGGAGTTCAAGAGATCTGTGCATTTGCTTCTTCACAGATGGAACAGAAGCTTCTCATTCATCTCATGTTAAAATGCGAATTCTTATTTTATATTAAGTTACATAGAGTCAGGAGGCCATGATCTTAGCCACCACAATAACAAAATAAAATAGTTATTTCTCCTGGCATCTTTATTTCGTTAATGAAAGCAGTGTCTCCTTTGAGAGAGGCATGTAAGAGTACAATAGATGTAGTATTTGGGCTTGAGAGAAAATAAACAGTTGGATCCTCTGAAGAGAAATAGAAGAATGTGGGACATTGTGACAAAGTTCTTTGTTTGCAGTCCTGTACATATACTGTAGGCAAGAGTAAAGGGCATGTGTATGAGTTATTTTTCTTCCCTGGCATAAATCCAGCAGTACCAGAGCTGGGAACTCTCTCAGTCACAAGAGATGAATGTTAGCAATTCAGCAGACGTGCTTTCTGAAGAACTGTATATTTCCTGTTTTGATGGGGGAATCTGATCTTAGAATCAGGTGAAACTACATCAGCAAAGACCTATTGCTGCTTATTGATGTTGTAGAGAAAATGAGGAAGAGAGAAAATTATCCCCTAGTTATGATTTACCCAGATTTGTTTGCAAAAGTTCAGTCTTGAAAGCCACATGACACAGTATCACAATTCAGGCCTTTCCAGTATAGCAGAGAAAATCCATAGGGCTTAAGTGACATATGGTCAGGTGAGTCCTAAATTGGGACTTAGCATTACCTTTATGTAGCCACAGTAAGGTGAAGCTTACTTATGCTTTACGCCCACCATATCTAATTTTACTTTTAGATGACACGTAAAAAGTTGCAGTGAAGTTGGGCAACCACAATCCCATTGGCACCTTCAAAAATAGGGGTAGAGCATTGAATGCTAGCTCTGTCTTAGGAGAATAAGCACTCCAGAGATGTTTGAAATTACCTATTGAATTCAGTAGTCTGGCTGAGCTAGCCCAAGGGATGTGGTGGCTTCTGTGGATTTAGTGGCTTACCTGTGTGGATATAATTACACATTTGAGACCAGAGCTGTAATAAACTTGTTAAAAATTCCATTTTTTTTTGATAAAAATGCTGACATGAAAGCTATATATAATTGATCTTATTGGGGAAGTAGCTACTTGTCTTCACTGCTACCTTTTGGTATAGAATCTTAAATTTTTTTCCTTACTTTTAAATTATTTTTCCTGGAAGTCATTCAGCTACCAGGTCCTTATCTGCCTACATAGGCACAGACTAATTGAACAGAACGGTGGTTATGGGACCACATTAACTAAATGAGAAGATAGAAGTCCCTTTTAATCTTTAGGCTGGTGTATGAGAGATGTGTCTGATTTTGAGATGAATGCTATTTTTTTCTGAACAGATGATAACTCCACAAATCTTTGAAAAGATTTAAAAAAAAAAAAAACAAAAAACAAAAAAACAAACATTCAATTTACTCTGGAACTGATGCCAACTGGTACCAGAGAGACTGGTTTTCACCTCTCTGCAATGTTTGGTGGTCCTGCTTAACTCCAGCATCACACCTACAGACCACCAACCCATGACTGTGTCAACAGCACTTTTATGGCATTATCCCCATGCACTTGCTTACTCTCACCGTCAACTTGTACGCAGGAGAGTTGATACCCAACAGATTTCAGGTACGGAGTGTGTTACTCTCTTTGTACTCTATTTCTCCCTGGTAAACTCCGTATAGATTTCAAACAATCTGACCAGATTGAGGAGAAAGTGAGATTACTCCAGGAAGCTTCTTTCTTTAGCACTGGGCTAATGGACAGCAGGGAGTCCTTGTCAGACAGTGGACAGCTGACATGCTAAAATGAAAAATCAACTGAAAACAAGGAAAGTTTTTCTTTTTTCAAAAATTAATAGCCCAAAAATACATTTCACCAAATTGAGACAGGCAGCAAATGTTCTCACTACATTACTTTGGTCCCCCCCTATTTTTATTCTGAATTAGTTGTGCTACTGTAACTTAAGCAGAAGACTGTTGTACCCTTACTCAGCATCTGCTTCAGAGAGGATTACCTAACAGTAAAAGCTACCATATCTGCTTATGAAAGGTGCTACACTGTCACCCAAAGGAAATGAAGTTGAAACTACAGACAAATGTAATGTATAGCAGTAAATTATAGCTCAGGTTCTTGTCTGACTCCAGTGGCGCGTCACTCATTTACAACTACTATGCATCTGGCTTAAATCTTCAATGTTACCAAAGTAATTATAGCTCTTAAGGACAAAACCTTTATTTTTTAATGCTCTAAAAAATGACACTCTGCTTGAATACTACTTTTTAATTTAAAAAGTAAACAATATTTTTTTAATCCCTCAAAATAATAATAATAAAAAGTATATAAGAATTAAGCTTTAGACATAAAATGTGAGGAGATGGAGGAAAAAAAATTGCAACAGCTTGGAAAACATTCCAGCCATCATAGGCCACAGTAAATTATTTTATATGTAAATTTTTTGAAAAAAAAAAAAAAAAGAAAAGGAATGTCATGAGGAAAACAGGAAGATTAGAAGAATAGACAAATGCTGCAAGAAAAATTAATGTGTTAAAAATTAATAGGTTCTAAGAGTGAGACTCATAACCAGAGCCTTTTCAGGGCAATCAGTCTTTTCATGACCACTAATAATCAAGTACTAATCATCAAGATTTCTTCTCAATGATACAGGTGTGCAATAGTTTAATCAGATATTATCTAAAATATTTGCTTATTTTTCTTTCTCAATTGTTGACAGTGAGATGACAGCTGCTGATAAAAAAGTCTCTGTAAATTTGAATTAGTAAAATTTTCACATAGATAACTGAAGGCTTCCATACTCCAAGGCTGATCAAAAGAAGACTTTCCAAAACAGAAAACCAGGATATTTTAATTGGTATAATTTCAGTGAATAAATGTAATTATGAAGCATTTATTTTTTACTTTAATATTGTAATCTGGTAATAATATAATATTTTCTGTGTTTATCAAGCACACGTAGCTCCTTCCATGATTTTGTTTATTTTATTTTACTGATATTAAATTACCAGTGTATACTTCAAGTAACTTACCTATTTTTACTTTGCAACTTGCTAACGTTAATTCAGTTCACGAGGCACATTTTAGAAAGTCCTTATTGAAAATGTGACATCATGGTTTTAGTCTAGAAATGTAAAAAAAAAAATGGAGGGGAAGAAATTGAGTCGGAAGGGAGATGGGTTTTTCCTCCCTGTTTTTTGACATAAACTCAGAACCTTAAAAAAGAAAAAAAGCAAACCAAACCCCAAACCACCTTTTATTTATAGATTTTTCTTTTTAAAAAAAATAAAAATTCCATGTCCTCTTTAAGAGATTCTTTTTGCTTTGCACTTTGTATATACTTTAAAATGGTTTACGTCTGACAAGTATTTAAAATGAGTTACTTCAGTTATTGCATTCTGATCTTGCAATTTGCAATACCTGATTCAAGGATTCACAAACAGATGTCTACAAATGAAAAACAATCACTGGAATTACAGGATCAGGGATTAAAATTTTATATAGTTCAGATATATTTTCAGATACTGGCAAACCAAATGGTTTAGCAATTCTGGAGTTGCGGTTTCTTTGAGCGAGTACCTAAAAGGTTATACTATTTTTATAAACATTAGCAGTAGAGCTTAAGTGGGAGATACTTTCCTGAATGGAACTATTAAACCAGGATACAATTTGAAGACTACTGTGTCTTATCTTTTAGCTGAAAATATCTTAGTGTATAGTTCCTTATTTGAGAAGAATATTTGAAAACTTTATCCTTTTTCTGCCTCCAAAAAAAGTGATCTCCCTTACTTCATTACAATTCCCACTCTTGTATGATAATGATTGAAAAGCCAAATATTATACTAAGGACAATTGATTTTGGCCTTTAGCATTTAATAATAATTTCTTTTTTTCTTGAGATGTGTTGTAAAACTCTAAAAAATTTTTTATTGCACCCATTTCATTCATTGCATCCACACCCAGGATGAACTTTGAAGGCTAATTTTGAGACTGAACCAAAACTAGATGTACGCCAACTAGCAGAAGTAACATGGTAGTTTCATATGAAAACTTTGTTTGGATATTACTTTTCCATATTAGAAGATGTGTTCACTGATATGATCTAGAAGATGCTAATACGATCATACATTTCATTGCTTACTAGAAATATGATTAAGCCTCCTAACAAAGTCATGATGGGATACAGTGAAAGATGCCTGCCTAGGGCTCCTTGAAATTTTCTCCAGTAAAGACAGCCATGGTGCCAACAGACCGTGTATGATAGGTGAGCCAGCAACAAAAGGGTGGTGGTTAATGGGTAGAAGTGCAGCAGTTATTGACCTACCATGCCCAAGGGACTGGGTTGTACAACTACACAAAATCATGATCTGCTGCTTCACGGACCCAGAAAGTATCACCCCAAAGAGATACCAACAGAAGTGCTGCATAAAATGATCTTCAAGTTTTTCCATTAATTCAGTGTTCAGAATGTACCCGACCGATGCCCCTTTAAGGTTGAATGTCTTCACTTGACCTTATATATTAGTCTTTAAATAATGGATTTAACCACAATGAGTATCACCCTCAGAAGCAAGGAGGTTCAGAAGCACAGAAAAGTCAAATCCAGTAATAAGAGATTACTGGGTGGCATGATGAGGGTCTCTGAGGGTCTCTGCTTAGTCTTAGAGGAAAGCGACATTGCTCCAGAATGTGTCAGGAAATGAACAAATAACATAAAATCAACATACAACACGTTATCAGAGAGGACTAAGTGTTAAATCCAGGAAGACTCATGACGGTAAGCTAAGCTCTTCTCTTGACAAAATCTCTTGTGCAGAGTTTGCTCCACACTATAAGAAAGGGCAAAGATAACAGTAATTTCTTTGATTTAGCACAGCATGCCAATTTCTTCATTCCATTTTAGAAATGGATTCTCTTTTCCATGGAGTTACTAACAGAGCCATTATCTCCCTTCAGTAGAGATAAAAACATATAGCAAGTAAGTGCATACAAAGTAGCAGTACACCGGTCATGGACTAAAGTAAAAGAAAATAAAAATGATGGTTTAGAGCCTAGATAATTTAAGAGACATACTGTATGAAGAACAGACTTCAAAAGACAGAGATTTGCTTTTAAAAACAGCTAACATCCCTGTGTTAGAGAACCAGGTCTGCAGAATTTCAATCTCTTAAAGAGCCAAATACTATAACTCATGAGAACAAAATTGCGTTTTTTTCTTCTTAACACAGCAATAAGCATACTTCAAAATAATCTGTTCATTAGGTCATCAAGACCTAAGGTTAAATAACATTATTCCTGCTTTAAAGAGTTAAATAACAAAGACACTAAGGTCAAAATGATATATAGCCTGCATGAACACAAATAGCTGTTTCAAAACTCATTTTAGCAGTCAGAGGGAAAATAAGCCATAGATTTCTGCATGCCTCTAGCACTTTTATGAACAACCGTAGGTTTACTGTTAGCCACGTCTGTAGTATTATCAGGAACATCAGTGATAATAGAAGACTACTTCAGTACTTGCATCTAGTTGTATTGGTGACACAACTGTGAACAGATGCAGAAGCCAGACTCTAACTGGATTTCAAGCCAGAATTTGCTGTGTAAGCTTTAGTGCACTAACACTTTACCTATTCCGTATGGAAACCATACCGAAACTGGGCCACAGAGGTTCAAAAAGTTCAGCCACAGTTCTCAAAGAAATCTAGATATGTGAATCACTTCCTAACACTTTTAGGTTTGCCTTTCGAGGATGCTGCACTGCACACTTATATTTATAGTTACCTAGTTTTATAAACTTGCTTATTCTAGTGGAACATCAGGGAAAACAACATTTTAATTTAACATCTCTGTTTATCATAGACTGAGCTGTGTTACAAGACCTTTCCAATTTCAAACAGAGTGAAACAAATAAAACATAGGTGCCAGGTTCATTAGCATTTAATGAATAACAAATTAACTTGCCTCTGCTAGTAATGTGAACTTGTCTTACTCCTGAGTTTTTCAAATATATTATCTTCTTTCATGCAAATTAAAGGACTACACAAGCACAATTAAATGTGGCAGCTACAAACTGGAAAAGATCTCAACAAAATAAATTACAGAACTCTTCTTTAGTCAAACCAAGCATGTATCAATTCAGATAACTGGCAGCTCTCTTCAGCTTTTATCTATTGCAACCCAGATAGGAAATATGTATTAATTTTGTGTTTCTATGAAAATAAGCTATGACTTGTTTCACCCTTCTTTCATTCCCTTTCCTTTCCCACTGCTTATGGACTCAGTTTCTTAATATTAAACTGACACATTTTCTAGTTCCTGTTTTACTCACAGATCTGCTCACTAGAGAACATAAATATAGATACCTCTGCTGATCTTAATTAATTCTCTTTTTATGACAGTATTTGTCCAAAGATATTCAACAGTTTTATTGAATTTCAGTTATGTTTGTCTTTTCCATCTTAGGCTCCTGCTTCTTTCCCTCAGTACTCTGTAATACAAGGGAGCAGAAAGCCATACCATAGGGAAGTTTTAAACTTAAGTTTTTTCCATTACAAAAATATTTTAATTATATTTTTCTCTAAAATATATTATCTTATCTGTTGGGAGTAATGGAAGTAAAACAGTCTTACCATTGCATACTTTTGGCTGTCATTATTTAAATGATATTTTAATTATAAACGTCTAAGAAGAAAACCAAGTTTTAAAATGCAGTTTTCTGAAAAATGTATTTGTTTGTAAGAAGCCAGTTGCTGTTCTTTACATTTAATTTCCTCTAATCCAAGCAAAAAAATAAATTGCTAGAATTAACAATAAGTATTACTTCAAAATAACAGTTTTTAAACATTTTAATAATACAATGTTCATTTAGATTTAATAGCATATTTTTTCAAAAAATAAAAGTACTTTAGCCCAAATTCACTGTTATTTTTCAAACTTGCTAGGGAATATAAAGAATTTCAGTATCTTATGTTAAGTTATATTGTTTGTAGATGATGTTTGGCCCTTTTGAGAATTAGAGTATCCAACAGCCTTATCCATTAAACACACAAAGGATACATGTGATGTTTCTTTTTGTCTTTATATTTGTTTCTTAGACAACTATTCTGCTTACGGACCTCATGAAAATTTTATGGAGCAAGGTTTAATTTACAATGTTTAGCAGCTAGCACCTACACAAAAGGGAGTTTATATACAACCAGAGGATAACAGTCTACGGTAAAAGCTCTGAAATATATTGTGGACCTCCTCAGCACCCACAGCTTTACTTCACAAAGTTCAGCTGTTGCACCCCATGCCTTGCTAATGAAGACATAGCTGATAAAACATACCACCTAAGCAGAAGATGAGAGATCTTAAAACATACTAATGAGAACGACATGGAAGACTAGGCCACAAATGATAGTGTGGATGAAACAATTAGAAAACAAAATAATGCCCATGAAGTTTCTGGCATACAATAGGATCAAACCCCTGTTCTTTGGCAGTTGCATGTTGTGGCAATACAGCATACCCCTTAAAGATGAGAATAATCCACTATACAGGAACAAACCCAAAAAATTACACTCCATATGCCACGTATTTTAGTGTAGTAAAGTTTGTCTTACAAAGGTTCCAAATACTTTTTACCTTGCAAAAATTATTCTTAGATATCTGGAAATCGGTTAGGTTCTTATCATTCTATTCTCTCAAGGATACTTGAAATTCTTTGTATTATTTCTGATTATTTGTATGCTCTTCTGATAATGACCTCTACAAAGAAGCTGACCATATGTCCAACAAATTTTTGTAATTTTGGGGGTGTAAATAAGACTTTCACAGCTAAGTAACTTTAGGAGCAAAAGTCAAGATATTTGGTATCTGGAGTTTAACTGTTCAACAGCAAGGAAATCCTGACCCTCTCCTGAGACCTTAATATAGGCCACATATTAAACGAAGGTATCAGAAAACACTAGTGACTCTTTCTTATGCCCTAGAAATCAAGGAAGATTAATGTATTTGTTTTGTAACTCCTGGAGTACTTTCTAGGTAGGTAAATGACAAACATTGACAGAACAAGGAAAGCAGGTTGATTTTACATGGAATTAATCTTTAAATGAAGGGAATATGATAGTCTTTTCCTCTCCAAGCAACATTTGTCATTTGTACCCACTGCTATAACCAGGGGTAAGCAGGCCATAAAGAAGCTTTGACTTCTTCAGAGACACATTCTGGAAGCATTTTTTCAGCCAATCTCACAGCAGTCTGCTCTACTTCTGCCTCGCACTAAAACACACATTTAGGACAGTGCTACATTTGTTATAATTTCTAAGGCAGTATGAAAAGTGATTTCACAGTGGGGAGAAAACTGTAGAATCTGCAATCCGGTGCAGCAGCACAGAGAGCTGTTGGGGTTTTTTTCCCCCTGTAATCTCTCATTTCCTTTTATGCTCTAAGGTTGAAAAAGAACAGATGTGAGATGTTGTGATCACTGCTTTTTCTGCAAAGAGAATAGTTTAATGGTTCTGTATCACAGGCAACAGCTTCCCACGCTTATTTCTGTGATCTTGTCAAGGTTGCAAACTATCTAAGCAGAAGAAATGTATTTTGAAGTCTAGAGCCTTCTTTACAGTTTTTTTGTTTTACACTGATTAGCAAAGTGGCAAGTTTTTATCTTGATTTTTAAGTGTAAATTGGAGCATTGGTAACGTAGGAAACTCCATGGGCAGGCAAGTAAGCTTTGGGGCTTTTTAATATTAATAAAGAAGCTTTCAAAATCTGGAGACATAAAGAGTGTAAAAGATTGAACGTACATTTCAAGCGAGGACAATAACAAAAAAACCTCCAAAGCTAAAAGAATAAATTAAAACAAAGCATTATGTGCCTATGTGTTGGGGGTACCTTTTAATCTTTCACTATAGGAAGTCTCTCAAAAGGGAACATAAAGGGACGCCACAGACTCAAAAAGTTCTTCCTTGGTGTCATTCAGATCAGTTGTGTTGCTGATTGTGTTTTAGAGTGTAAGAACCAACTATAGGGAAATTCACCCATCCATGTTTATTAGGAGTTACACACATCTTCCAGCCCACCTTCAAGACTGGATGAGATTTACAGTTCAGTGTGTTAACATCTCCGTTCCTGCAAACTTCTACAGGCAGTATCCAGCACTTTAAATCTGCTCACATTAGTATTAACTTTAATGCTGAATGGTTTCATGGTGTCTCATTTGATATTGAAAAGCTCATCTGCCAAAACTCAAATCTAAACTTGCAAGCTCCACACTAACCCATGTTGAAATTTTTTTTCATTAAACTTGAACTATACAGTCGTAAATATGAACTGCATAGTTACTGACAAGCCCACTGGTAGTAAATCATTGTGTCCAGTGAGGGCAATAACAAAGACTTCATTCATCATAACTCACTGCAGAAAACATCAAAATCACGAGCATGATGCCAGTTTGCAGTGCCTCATTTCAGAATTGAAATGAAGTAACCACAGTCAGTAAAGTACTAAGTACAAGAGCAGAATACCCTTGATCTTTTGTCTTCCTAGCAGTGGTTTATATCACATATACTTCATAATGGTTCCGCTCAAGCAAAAGCCCATTATCCTGTCATCCACGTACAGGAACCACATGTATGTGACAGTTTCATTTGTAAATGTATTCATCATTCTCAATAATCAGTACAAAGTTATGAATTGTAAAATGTTTCTAAAAACATATTTCAGTTTTCAATTTTGTTGATAATGTTGCTTTAGGTTTAATTTAGTACAATTTAAGTTACATTTCAGATATCCTCTCTGTAACTAAAGTCATGCTCTTTCTGATATGATTGCACATCCATATTGTCTACAACACCACTACACTTACAGTACTTTCTTTTTCTTGTGCTACATTGATTTACAGTTTACTTCAGGAAATGCTCACACTTCAACATTTTGATTAAATTATGGGGTCTATTCAGATGTATTCTTCACCTAGAAATTCCATTAGCTTCAGTGGGAATTTACCTGTACAAGGAATGCGAAAGTAGACCATGTTCATAACAAAGACAAAGCAAAATATCACAGCTCTTCTACTGGGCACTTGCCTTATTATCATCCAATTCTGATTCTGAAATTATATTTTTTTCTTGTTCACTTAGGTTCTGTTAAGTGTAATCTTCCGTACTTGGACAGTTTTGTTAACTTTTGGGGGGGATATCATACAAATATAATTGTTTCTTGGGAAGCATAAAGGATTACCTTTTCTGTTCTGCTTTTTTGCACAGCTGTTTTGAATAATGATATATTTCATTGTACTTTTCAGTGTATGTCATCTCTTGGTTCTTTCCCTGTTCTTTTGAAAAAAATGTCTTCATTTATATAAATTTGACTTTGGTTCGTATGTAGGCTCCAGGTGGACTCACAGCCTTTGTCACTTAGCCTCGAGTTTGATGGAGCTTAGCTTTCTTTCAAGGTAGACTACGTGCAGTCATTCAGCCAACAGTCAGTAACAAAATTAAAGGCAAGAGTAATAACAAATATTAAAAACTCACATGAAAATAAATGGAATAATTGACATGACATAGGAACACTTTGGATTAGCTGTCTCTGATATTTTTCTGATTAGAAATCTCATCACCTACACTCTGTAGAGATTTTAGATTTCTGTGGGCAAGTATGGATTTTTATGCATGCAAGGAGAAGAAGTGGGAATATAGAGTCCTCTTCTTCCATCTTATCCAGCCAGCATGCCAAATGATTAGTTACTTGACTTCAGTACAGCATTTCACAGAGGTTATGCCTGTTACTGTGACGTACGTATATGAATGAGAATGGAGAGGGAATGGTAAGCATCAGGCTTTAATCAGGTTTCTGACTTTGTCAGATAACAATTCGTCTCAAATACACCTCCATTTCCCTCAACGGTATAAGTTCCTCTGTAAGGGCATACTTACCAAGACGTTTTCTCCTCCAGGGGACTACATCTGTTTGGGAGATAACGGTACGTATATAAGAACTCTCACATTTACGCTTCTAAAGATAGTCATACAGGAAAAGACTTAAAATAGTCTGGCATAAGAACTCATTTTTAAAAATAAATTTAAACCTATATTAACTATCTAATATAGGCAAAGTACTATCCTTTAAAGTCATGTCTATTTTCCTATTTTTGTGCATACTAAAAGCACTTCTATGCATACTGAAAGAGCTGTATCCAAAAGAGAGCACTGAGAGCTGGCGTCTCCATTCTTTTGTTATTTTATATTCTAATTAAATTATTGCTCATATAAAGTGTGAGGAAGTCATTCTGAGCATGAAGAAGGGTAAACAAAGGCAATTTAAGTTTCTACAAAAGAGCTTATATGACAGTATATGCCGTATTCCAGTTAAATTTAATTACCTCTCCACTTTCTGATCTAAACAGATAGTGAAGTGCATTCACTATGCCAGCACAATCAGCTGTTCAGTGGATACTACTGGCCCTTTCTAGGTACCCAAACAGCTCAAGTACATGATGCCTTCACATAATTAGATTGCTTTCATAACTACCAGGGAAGACTTTAAAATTCAGTTTGTTATGAGCAGCATCATTCTGATGAACAGAATTCAGCTGAGACAGATTCCATAAACATTTACACAACTGATCTATTTTATCATTTTGGGGTTTTTTTATATGTTTTTATTTTATTTTTATTTTTCTATAACGAGTATCGCATAGCCAGATTCTATTTTCTTATTCTACAAAATTCCACTGAAACTATTTTTAGCATATCACCAAAGGCCTCAGAAACCAACCTGAAGATTTTAACCACAAAGCCTTAAGCATTATGGTCTTAGAAAACATACCAAAGCAGGATGATTTGGGGTTTTTTTGTTTGGTTTTTTTTTTTTGTTTTTTTTTCAATAAGAAAGCCGATTATGTCACTCTCCTTTCTTTCATCCATTTTATTTGCTGGAGTAGTCCACTCAAAGACTCAAGAAATTATGATGTTCATATGGGGAAAGGTTAGACACAGAACTTCTCAGTGTTACTTAGAAGTCTGAGATTTGGCTAGTGAAATAGCACAATGTATCACAATCCAGCAGCAGTTAAATGCACCCTCCAAGTTGCTCAATGCTCATTTTGAAGATGTTTATTCTATTTGTTCTAATTGTTTCAAAATTTATTTCCTTATCCATTCCACGCTGATGAAAGGCTTTGTGAAGCAACGGCACTAAAATGCTTCTAAAACCCACACAGAGTTTTATATATAAAACAGCTGGAAAACGGGCTAAATTGAGAATTGCATGTGTACTCTGCAAGGACTGAAATTTTCAAGTGACAACTGGTGTTATTAGGGAAAACAGGAAAGTAGCAGTGAATAATGGATTCAGATGAGATACAGTCAAACCTCTCACTCAATTTCTATCTGTAAAACACTAAATAAGTTTCTAGCAATAATAGTATAGGAATTCATATGCTGTTTCAGCAATCCATTTATATTTAATTAAACTTATAAAGAAGAAGCCCCAAGTTATAATTTTTGCCTTTTTGATTCAAGCTGTGGTTCATTTATTTTAAGGCCTTTGGGAGTTTTGCCAGTTAATAATCGAAGAGGTCATTTCGTTATGAATTGCTTCTTGCTTTTCCATCCTGTGTATTTATTTATTTTACAGTGAAGAGAACTTTCAGATTTCTAAAGGTCTACAGGTAGGCACAGCAACTGCCAGCTCTTTTTTTTAGGAGACAGTAAGGCTTTGAACTTGTATTCTAAAACACAGTGAGACAATATTCATGTTTATGGAGTCAGGTACCTGTGTGCTGATCTTTGATTTCTTTGCTAAAATGTGGTTCTGCAACTGATGTGTTGTAACCTACCAACATCTGCAGGAAAGTCCTTGCTAGCAAGGCTCCATCATTTTAGGAGCCACAATCAGCAAGCAAAGCCCAATCACACTCTATGTGCATAAAATATATGTATTTTTTTTTTTCCCTTGGGGGTTTCAAAACCAATACACTTCTAAAACAATACCCTTAATACCAAAATATAAGTAATGTTTGCTTTGCTGTGTTTTGGTTTGTTTGTTTGTTTGTTTGTTTTCCCAGACAAACTATATGAATGTTCATTAAAGCACAAAATATGCTAAAAAATAGTAATTAAAAAAAAGCACAGTCATTTTCTCAAGGACAGGTCAGAGGAAGGAGAGCTGGAAAGAAACAGACACTGTTTTAATACATCTTGTCTTCTGATAATAGCAAATACATTGTGAGAAATCCTATAAATACATTCAAAACCTAGAAGATAATGTGGGCCACCTGGTTTCTACATATAGAAAGAGAGACCGTATCTGGAACTTTAGCAGCCAAGTCAACAGAATTTCCCTCTGCATTGCCAGTTACTATAAAATATGATTTATATGGGAAAGTAATGGTTCTTGTAAATACATTTCCTCAGATATATCAATAACACTACAACTATAGTTGTGTTCTAGAAAGGCCGCTCATTGTGTTAAGTGGCCATTTCTCATTTCCTTCTTTGGACATCCATGCTTCAAACATCTCTGATTGTAATATTCCATTAAAGAATACTGAAAAATGCATTGCAACACTTCGTATTTGCTAATAAATGTTCCATGTGAATAAACTGATACAATATACACATTCTTATATTTAGAACACTTGGTGATGAATGATCTTTCACTGGATCCTACTGTTTTATTTGAGAATTCTGATACCTGATGATCATTTTCCTAAGGCTTTCAGTTAAATCTGATATCCTGGCTTATTGTCAGAAAGTTTTCTTTTAAATTTTCTTTTCAAAACTATTCTAGAATTTATGGACATAATGAAATGCTGTGAATGTGTCATGGTAGATTCATACAGTTAAGTATATCCTTAGAAATAATTTTCAAGATGCAGACTATAATAAAAAATAAATTTGATACATTTAAACAATTTTTTAAAAAGGTTTTTAACTGTTGAAAGTATCCTTTCCTTTCATCAAAGCATTCAGGAACACTAAATATTAAAAAGAAAATCCACCAGCAAAGCGCATATGTGGAATCATCACTGGTGGCTACCTACACTTGATCTTCCCTTCAATGATATTTTCATCAGCCTATTCACTCAAAAAAATGTTTTTATTTCCCACTTTTTATCAATGGCTTTGGACTGTCTTTCAGTCTCCAACAGACACACAGAGATCTGCCAAACCTGAACGTTTGTTTGGGACAAAACTTTTACACAATTGCCACTGACATTTGAAACGCAGACATCACCAACTGTATCATACAGTATTAGCACGAGGAACAGGAAAAAGCTTAGGGACTCTGACAAGAAAGAATTTCAAGGCAGAAAAATAATGACACAGACCGTCGTGTATGAATTTCTTATAGAAAGAGATCAGATATTCTCCATGCTCAGTAATGGGCATATACGCAACTGCCTGCACATACATCGGTCCCCGCCGTGAGCAGTGCCTCGAATAGGAGTGACACCATCAGGGGAACCTCAGGCCAACAGGGAAACCAGAGCTCCGATGGCCAGAGCCAAGAAGATCCAGGAGCTCTAGTGCTTCGCTCCTGTGCGTGTGTGCAAATGAATAACACGCGGGGCCAACCCAAACATTACAAGTAGTTTTAAATGTTTTTAACATACCCGGCTCCAGTATTTGTGTAATCACAGTATTAACTTAAATGCCTTGTATACAATCTAGTGACACATATGAACACTGACGGTGCGATGCCAACTCATGATGCTCTTTATCGCTTAAAATGTTAGAGGCCAATTAAAATGCAGTACTTACTCCAGCTTTGCAACCCATGACATTTGACTTTTTTTAGAGATGACACTTTGGGATTTATCTGACATACTGTTGGAGCAGTCACAGACAATCTAACTAGTTTACACTGCTGCTATAAAGGATCCAAATTAAATTCCCCACAGGGATTTTTAACTGCCATACTAAGATGTACACAGTAATTTTTTTTTTTTTTCCCTAACAACAGGGACTACAGTAATGACTGCTGAATTTCATTTTGATAATGACAGATGTTACAAAGACAAAATAGGAACACTTAATGACATTTTGGGTGCCATTATCCCAATTTCATATACTTAGATATTTTCAAATTTGATAGTAGTAAAACTGTTTCCTTCATTATAAGATACTGCTTTTCTTATTATTTTAGATAAATTTCTATGTTGCATCAGATTCTCTCTGTAAATTGCTCTAATTCAGAGTCTTTTACTTGAAGCATTATAAAAATCTTTAACTTCTTGCAGTAATATATAATTCTAATACATAGAGAAGCAGATGAATATAAGATCAGAAGAAGTGAATTTATACAAATCTCTGGCTAGGTACAATTTGTTCACACTCTGTCACTATGTTATGTGTGGTTATAGAAATGTGGTTGAATTACAAAGCATTCTATTTTGATACAACAATGGATAAAACCACTTCATTTTTATGACTTAGAAGTGTGATTTCCTTTTTCAAAACGTGGAACACCTACATGATGTAGGAAGACAGGTGACAAAGTTCTTAAAAGATGAATACTGAACAGACTGAATGCAATAATTAATTAAATAAATGTAGATTTTTATTATATTCAGAAATATAACAAAGGAGATCTAGGTAAAATTGAATTCTTTCAAAACCTTATCCTTTACCTTTTACTCCTCTTTGCCCATTTCCTTCTCTTTTAATAAAATTATAATACTTTATTTTACAAGGATTGTAAGAAACTCTGTTCATGGGATAGATTTCAAACGCTACTGAAACCAGCAGCCTGTCTGAATGCTCTGAGAAGTATCTGCAAATTCATAAAGCAAATGCTGAAGAGTCCATGTGATTTTAAATTACAATAAATTCTTTGATTTCTACAGAATTTAATTTGCCACATCTCACCCAAACTGCGGTATCTCTATCTTCAGAACACAGCACACTTCTAACTCCTGTCTGGCAAGAAAATGGCAATGTCCAAGTTATCTGAGAGGCTCAGATGACACTCATTAGATGTATTGAGTTGCACTCAAAAATAAAAGTGCTTACTCTTATATGCCCTTATATTTCTATATGGGAACAAGAAATTAATACTTCTAAAGACACATGTAAGTTTTGAACACTAAATTCACACCACCTCTTTTGACTTCATAAATCTCTATATATGAATAATGCTATATATTCTGCTTACCTCCTGAAACATTAGCAGCAAAATAATTTTAAAAACTATTGCAGATTTCTAGCCATGTCCACAACTGATATTTTCACTACACAGTAAATCCTATATCTAATACAGAGAGTAGAAAAAGATCACAAACTAATGGCAGCCATTTGAGTAGTCCTCTGAATTATTAATAAATTAGATCTATGGAAGCCATTTAGAATGACTCATTAAGCTGATTAACTCCCTATTTCATGAGCAAACGTTGGGTGTTCTAACAGAATGGGAGGTGGGAATTAGTAGATAAATAATGATTATTAGAATAGCAGAGATTTCTTTGAAGCAATCGTCAAGCTAGAGAGAAAGTGTTACCTGAAAGTCTCAGGAAGGACTTTCAAAAACTGGTGTGACAGAAAATTAGCATGAACTATTAAAAAAAAATAGATAATCTGATTACATAAAAAGTGTACGTGACAATGTAGCAAATAAGGAATGCTATCTAATTTGTACAGGCCCTAAAATACAGCAGCCATAAATTAAAGTTACAGGTATATCACTAGCTCTGCTCAGGATTTAATGCCAGTGCTTAGGCACAGTGGATTAAAGTGCAGCCCCTAGTGAATAAACGCGCTGCATGCAAACCGAAAGAATTATTGTAAACTAGGTGATGCTTCACTTTGCATTTTATGATTTGTGTTTGCCTGTGTAGTTTCAGCATTGTCTAACCATAGTGTTTATTACGTTTTAATTGATTGAAGAAATAAACTTCACACACAAAAAATCAGAATATATCTTTGCACACTTAATGAGATTTTCTAAACTACTTTCATCTCCTTTATCAATTTAAATGTGAAGTGGCTGAAGAGGAATTAGCCATTTTATGGTGTAATGGAAATAAATTAATGATGATTATTTGGTGATGTAAAATTAATGCATTTTAATCAGCTATTATTAGTGCATCTATTTACATGTAATTATTTTCCTCAAGTATTAAATGCAGAATAAAGATGTAGCAGATGAGAATTCTGCAAATAGCAAGAGTCTGTATTACAGCATGTATATTCTTCTAATTTTGGAAAACTTCATCACTACAGCGCCTTATTTTTCTGTATACAAAAGAAGATTATAGGAGAATCTAGAAAGAGAGTATCAGTGTTAGAGAATCATGGTGTTTTGCAGCCCCATCCATATAGCTGCTTTTCACAGGATGACTGGAACTCGCATTACATGTTCTTTACACAGTCCATGAAAGCCCCCTAAAATCCTTCCAAAACCTGCAAACAGCATGCTGGGAGTGCTATAAAATGTCTTGTAGATACTTAAACCTCGGGCTATTCTAATTACTTGAAACCAACACAAAGGGTCTCATATCAGTGATGCTGATGTATAGACTCTAAATCATGGTCTCACATAGTAAGAACTATTCCTAATAATTTGGAAGGCTTACAGAGATTTTAGTAGTTAGCTATTCAATTATTATAAAATGAGTTGATAAATGTCATATAATTATCTATAACTTTGATGTGTAATTTATTGCACTTTTCTAATATGGCAGTATAAATACTTACTATTTATTAGCCCTTTAAGCCTTGCAAATTAATATAAAGTAGTCTAAATTATAAAAACCTGTAAGGTTTCTCTAATTTCTGTTTGATCATACAAAGAGCCTGGAGACCACCAAATGAAAGTAAGATCCCATCTGTTTGTAAGGTAGGCCTTTAAAGGGTAAGGTGTTGAAAAATAAAAATCAATAAATACCTTTGTAATTTTTTTCCTGAATACAGTGTAATCTATAACAGAATCTATGAATCTAAGCTATAACTCTTGTTTAATATAACACATAAAATGCATCAGAATCTATAGCAGATGTAATCACTTTTTCAAAATGCAAAAATACTGACTTTTTAAATACCTGATATTTTAGACTAGACAAAACAAAGCCCATTAAGGGAGACAATTCTGAGAAGATCACAGGCTTGAATCAATCGATTAGTTCACATGTACTGAACAACACCATAAATAGGGCTACATTAAAAAAAAAAAAGGAAAAAAAAAAAAAAAAGATGAGAAAGACCAGTAGAAAGCCAACAGTACTGATCAGCCCTACGGATAATTTATTGTAGGACTGTTACAACTCCTGCTACCTTTACAACTGAAAGCAAAAACCACCCGTGAAAACGTGCTTCAAATTCAGAAGACAGATACAGAACTGAGTATATGCATTGTCTAAGTATAGTTACTTGTTTACATGAAGCATGTTTACATTACATACCTTCATGTAGTTGGTCATCTGAACAGTCTACACAGTCTATGAAGAAAGGCAACTCTTAAATTTTTCTTCTCTATTATTTATACAGCAAATCTAAGACTAGTTTAGGCTAATGCATATTTCTTCCAAACACATGCTAACTTAAGAGAAAATATTTGTGATATTTTAATTATTTCACTCTTGCTTTCAAGTATTAAAAAAGCCCCAGTATTTTTATTAATATACATATTTAATGCTATGAAGAAAGTTAAGAACTCCAGTAGAGTTCAAATAAGCATAGAAAGTCTTTTCTATTGAGACCACCTTGGCTAGTTTTTCAGATAAATCATCTTAATTCAGTTCTCTTTGCTACTAAGTGATAAAATTGATTTTCAAAGACACGGTTGATTTTTTTTTTTCTCCTTCAGATAAATCCCTAATTTTATACCATTTGGATAAATAAAAAGCTGCACCTATTTTCAGTGAGGATTAATACAAGGAATGTTTGTGTCTTGCAGAAGACCAAACTGCAATCATAATGGGTCCCCTTCAGCCATATTAATGAATGAATCTCTGAATTATTACTTTTATTGTCCCTGATGAGTGCTAGTTTGCATTTCAGTTTCTGTTATTTATAGCACAATGCCTCAAGGAGTAAGTACAAACAACAGATGGAGGATCTACCAACTCACGCATAATACTTCAGCTTGACTTGTGCTTCTATGGGGATTTAGGTACTAATACCGAATTACTTATTACTTAGTTACTGGTCTGGAACTCTCTGAAGGCAATCCCCTCTTTTCAAACCATGTCATCTTTATTTCATAAGAATGAAGAAAAAGAATGGAGCACAAGCTCAAATCATCTTGTTCAGTTGCTTAGGAAGCTCCACAGCACTAAATATGTTTTACTGATATATTTATGAAGACTTCTGTGTTACCTTGACTAGTACACAGACTGAACTTGACATAGTTTTGGGACCAGGCTGCATTCCCTATTCAGTTGTTTTGCACTGGTCTGATGGCACAAAGCAGTCAGAAAGCCAATTTTTTCAGGGCTAGATAGATGCTCACAACAGAGTGATTGTTTCTTCTTCAAAAAAAAGGCCTGGGGGAAAAGATCACAGAGTGGCTATTCCTGCTCTTTCATAATTTCTCTTGTGTCACTAAACCCCCACAAATGAAAAGCTATGCACAAAACTGATATCTCAAAGGTGTGGGAAATGTTTTGCACTTGCATCCTGTGCATGGTAGTTGCCTCATTTAGGAAGGAATGGTAAGGGGTGAGCAGGAAACAGGGGACAGGCATCTGAATGAGCGGACCTGCAGCAACTCCAGGGAAGTTTAGCCCTGCATCCTCCAGGTGACAAACACAAAGAGCTTCGCCTGCCTGGGAAGTCCTGTGGCCAGCACAGGATTAGGTCCTCCACTTTTCTGTAAACACCAAGGCAGAACACCAAGATGAATTATTGCTGGTGGCTCCCGAGGAGCAACACTGGTAAGTTATAAACAGTTTAAGCCAGGAATCACTTCTCTCATTCTCAATAAAAAGGAGTTAATACTCTCAGTTGAAGGCATGAAGTATACTCTGTCAAGGAGAATATATTTTATTGTACGTTCCTTTAACAGCCAACAACATTCACCAAAATTTTTCAACCATCAAATCTGTTTGAATTAAAACATGGCCTTTTTTGAAAAGCCATTTCAGAAATGTATTAATTTTTCTTACTACAGTAGTTACTTACATATCTACTACTATCTATTCTTCATCTGTAAATAAAAAGTTTCAAGAACGACATTTAATTTCTATTATTTTCAAATAGAAAATGGAAACAACTTTGAAACCTTTTCCCCCATTTTAAACAGTTTAAGGATCATAGTCTCTAATATTGTGATATTTTCCCCTCTCTATCTTCTGTAAAAAGTATGATATGACCCATACTAGATGCTATCTCTATTGAGGGCTAATCTTTCCTCTAGGGTACCATAACTTCACTGGGCTTATTTATAAAATGGAAGATGTACTTGGAAAACATACAAATGCAATGTACTTAACCTCTTGCTCTTTCCTTCCCTCCCTCCCTCTCCCCCTAAAAACTGTTCAATGTATTTTTGAACTACCACCATTTTTAGTGAGGTCAGTGAAGCCTTTATTCATTCTTAGCAATCACATCTTCCATTTTGTCAAACATTGTACTCACTTTAAGAGGGGAAATTTTATTTGTTCACTTAAGAAAAATTTCTGACAGGTAAATACCAAGGTTAATGTGCTGCTGTTTAAGAACACCTGTGCAACCAAGGGTTTGTTCAAACTTAGACAATGCCCTGGTTCAGATAAAATGCATATTTGCATTTTTATCCTTATGTTTCACCATATGTCATTGCCTGTAATGATGTTGAATAATACAGCTGTCATATTAGTTAATATGGTTGCTACTTTAATAGATTAACAAATAGAATCTGATCTCCTTAAATTGAATACGGGTATTTTTGCAATATGGTATTTTGCAGGGCTGTACACTGGTAGCAAATATAGCCACTGTCATAAAACAAACTAAAAATCCTAGAGAGACTATTTATATCAACACCACTTAATATTGTCTCTGACAAACGAAGTGGAACAGGTAAGGCAATTTTTGAATCAGATTTCAGAGTCTGGGGAGAACTTCTTTTGTAATTTGTTACATGGCTGTAAAAACAAAGAATAATGCATTTTACTACTTGAAAACTTAATTTCTTGAAAATATAACCTTATGTTTATGATTAATATATTTGAATATTAAACATATACCAAAATATATGGTGTATGAAAATACAAGCTTTGCTTAAGAAACAGAGAAATGCTTCCCTCACATCATGAATAAACAAATTTGTAGTTAAATAGCAATTATTTGTTTTCCTTATTTTGTCTGTTAGCTTGTGGAATTCATTGTCACAAATTGTTTTCTATGCCAGAAGTGTAAATGAAAGAAAATCCATCAGCAGCCATTAACATACACAAACTAGTGCAAGAAATCCCAGATGAGCGGACATATCAGCTAAGCTATCATTGTGATACTTGCTCTGACATTATTTTCCCTTCCCAAGTATCAATTATGGTCTAGTGTTGAAGAAGGTGTACTTATGATTAAGAGCCTCATCTTCTCCAGTACCTCCATTTCTATGTTCTTAGTACTAATTGGTTAAGAAAAGAGAGACATGAACAAAAGGAGACAGCTTCTCTCTTTCAAACACAAAGGCAGCAAAAGGAAATACTTAGTGTCCATAAGATTTTCTCTCTGTGGCAAAAAGGCTTTGATAAAAGCTATCACTAGGGCCTAATTTTAACCATAAAGATCATCTTGTACTTTAAATTAGGCATTTTTTCTGAGAAGATTATTTAATAGAAGAGGCAATATATGTCAACATTACTAAAATTTGCAGACCTCAACTGGAACTATTTTTCTTAAACACACAGTACCTGTATTTGTCTGTATTGAACATTAATCTTAGTAGCAACAGTATGCTTTGACAAGAGCTGTTATAAACACATTTAAATATCTATATTTCTTTGCAATGTGCTTTTTCTCCAACAGTTCTCAGATTTAAATCTCTATCCTGTCTTCTATAATATGCCTTTTTGTACTTTCAAAAAGTATTTGCTAAGGATGGTATTTATTTTATACTACATAAAATTTGCTGTTATATAAAAATATTTGCTAATAAGAATGTAATTTTTAAAAATCAAAACTGTAAGGACAGAGCACTGGGAATACTGGATTTTAAGCAGAATTTTCAAAGTTGATAGGTGATCTATATTATATTGCTGTTTAATTATGTTCTTCCTTTTACAGACAAGATTAAGCTTGCAAAGAGGAACTGCATTTTGGTTGTAGTATACAACACTCACCCCATTCTTTGAAATAGAGTAAGTCAGGAATAGTAGAAAAATTTAGTGTAGTCCCACCCTCAGACAGTGATTTGATTGTTCAAAGAAGAAAAATTTCTCCTCTGTGAAACTCTTATGCCAATATCACAGAGTCAATAAGAGTTTAAACACCAGAAGGAAGATAGTGTATCATATCTAGCCATTAAAAACACATTAGCTTAGAGAACTACTTTGTCTAACACTTAGTGAAGATTTTTGCTGGTAGTAATTGTAACATCTGTCCTTCATTATCAGTCAAGACACATCAAAACCAGGTTCCATCTGGGGGAAAACCAAGTCCCAAAGGGGAAAAAAAAGGTTATGGGAGTTAACTGAAACAGAAGTATGCTATTTATTAATTTCAGATGCATTGATTCAGACAGCTGTCCTGATAAATAGAGGAAGCTGAAATGAAAACTTATTTCAAATAATAGTATTAAGTATCAGTTCAGGAACTGGAAGTAAATTGGCCAAATGACAAGGCTTTATTCTGTAAAGATTTTATTTTGCACTCATAATCTAGGATATACAAGGTTATTGATTTGAGGTGTGGAGGAAGATTTTTTTTTCCGCACTGTCATCCTCTCTCCTATTTCCAACCCTTCCCACAACGAAAAAGAGGTCACAAGGCAATAATAAGATCCTATTTCAAAAAGCTGTCTTAAAGAAAAATGAATATGATCTCTGAAGCTTGAATAGATTAATACATTATTTAGTCATTTACATTCCTATTTCTTCAGTTATTTTTAAAACAAAATATTTTTACTTTTTGATTTATCAGAACAAAAAACCCATTTTTTTCCTGTCTTTCTGCAAGAAACACTTGGGCTTTTGTCCGCCCGATTTGTAACATAATATTCAGTATTAGCTCATAGATACAATGCCCAAAGACAAGCAAGGCTTCATAGTCATTTTAATTGCTGTACGGTCTTCTAAATGCTGCTCTAAATTACAGATCAGATGACAGGTTTATTGCTTGTGCAAGAAGACTGGAAATCTGAGAGGAACTGGAGAGAGACTTGGGATAGGGGAGTGGGGCCAAGAAAGAGGAGCCTGAAGAACTGTGTTTGTTTCTGTTTTTCTTGAGGCTGGGACCAATGGCAACCTCATGAATCCTTGATATTCTCTTTGATTTTGGGGGGACAGAAACTTTCTGCCTTCTTCACTACGTTCCTTCATACAAAAGAGCTGCCAAGACAATCAGGGCACAACAATGCTCTGCAGAATGGAGCCTGCAGCTAGCCGATGATGCTCATGGGGGAAGGTGCTGAGGGTGTTGCAGCGAGGTTTGGCAGCGACAGGCAGAGACTGAAGGCCACCCTCTGTTTCAGATAAAGCCCTTTGTCATTCAAAGACTGTAACTTGTAAAATTTACAGCTCTACAAAATATAATCATATCACTGTTAAATACGAAATGTCATTACTGTTATTAAACATGGAGAAACAAAAACCAGAAGGACAAATTGTTGAGAATACTTAGTGGCTTCTAAAGGGGCTAAATCAATGGGAACAAGAGAGAGGCAGCCCGTTTCCACCAGCCAAAACCTTGCTGGATACAGCACGTTTCCAGCAGCAACAGCTGTCTGCAACAGGTGAGAATAAACAAACTTGGGGTAAGACTTGCTTTTTTTATTGGGGAGATATTTTAGCCCCTTCCTCGGGACAGGAGCTAACCCACACCTCCCTGCAATTCTGCTGGTAGAAAGGCAGTCTCCAGTGTGCAAACCCCAGAAGCATTTGGTAAACTTATCTCGGATAGGAGAGCTGACTAAAAAGAACCGCTTCTGGACAAATACAAATAACGGGCAATTGCAGTAAAATCTACATAAAATTATTATTTTGGATATAGATGGACTTAACAAATTTAATTTTATCTCAGACTTGTTTGAAGGAGTTTTCATACCTTTTTTTGTCTGCTTCTACATCTCTGATACACATGATGAGTACACAAGGAACAAAATAAAGGCAACTAGTATAAGACTTTATGCTGCCTTTTGAATGTTTACTTTGCAAACAAACCATAATTACATCACAAAAGACTTCTTTGAGGGCCAGAACATATTTTATTCACATGTTAAATTCAGCAATAATATCAAACTATACTAAAACTCAACCTCTGGTTATTGATTTTTTTTTTTTTTAAATGTAAGAGGACTTAATTCATCTAGACAATCAGTCAGGCATTTGAATGCTTTCAAGTCTTAGTTACTGAAGCCATCACCCCTAATTCCAAATCACAGTCAAATGCTGTTCATAGATACTCTCCATTTGCAATCACATAAATCTGTTGAGTCAAGTGGAAGCATTTTAAGAATAATGTTTTTGTAGCTCAGCCTAGCTACCTCAGTCAGTTGTTCTTGTTTAAACAGGGAGATGAGCTTATGGAATATATAAATTAAGTGGCCTGCGTGGTGTGAAAGACAAACTGTAAATGGAAGTACTTCTTGAAAGTTGCACCATGAAACAGTCACTGAATTATAGGAGAAGTTATTTCATGTTTTCCCAGTTAAAAAGAGGAACAACAGAGAACTGAGGTCTAACTTCAAATATGTCAAGACTTTACAAGATCCTGTTTTTGAAGAAGGGCACATGCTTTTGACACTCTCCTGAGGTCCCTTCTGACCCTACTTATGTGGTGCTCTAAGTTTTGTGCCAAGAGATTCCTTCCAAAACGCGTAAAGACAAAAGGAAGAAGTCGCAGACATGACTCCCTAAGTTGTAAAGGGATGGAAAGTATGGAGGTGATAGAATGGCACAATAATTAATTTACACAGATCAATGTCCAAATAACACATCAGATGAAAGGAGCTTTCAAACCTCTCTTTCCTCATCGCCTTTATACTTCAGCAGTTCATAGAGAGACTTGCAAGGAGAACTGTATATCTATTGACAGCTAAGATTTGAATTATTAAGGTGAACTGAAATGCCCTTGTTTCTTGCACCAGTGAACATCCCAAATGTGGCATCTCTTTTATTAGTGATGAAATTACTATTTTATTCTCTCAATTCTACAGTTTTCTGAATGTTCAAGATAGCAATTTCAATGGCAGCCAAGGACATTGATTACATTGTATTTCAGACAAAAGTTCTGTTGTGATTGTTCACTGGAATTTCTACCCTGGAAAATTAGAATGCCACAACACATACTAAAATTAATAAAATGCCTATTATAATACTGATGTATGCTGCTGCATATTTATTAATCTTATCTGCAATAGTGGAATATAAGATGACATAGGACATAAAAAAATTACATAGGACATATAATATAAAAAGTCTCAGAACATTCATTAATTTAGCCAGCAAAATTAATTAGAAATTAGTAAACTAGTAACATAGGGAATATGATTCTAATCCTATTGTCTCCCTTGAAAGAAAATCAGTCCTAAGATATTTGCTTTGCCATGAAATCAGCACAACATTTGCCATTGTATCTGTAACTTGAATTTATTACAAGTGTTTTAGTATGAACCTATTCTGTTGCATTAACAGAACTCTCAATTTTTTTTCTTCATTAGTAAGTAGTTTTTGTATATTGGTACCGTCCTGCAAAAAAATAACATTGACATAGTCACTTTATCCTGCCGAAGTCAGAAGTATCGGAACAGACCAACATGACAATTTTCAAGGGATTATCTAATTAAAAAAAAAAAAAAAAAAAAAAAGCGATGACAATTATGTAATTACAAAAAAAAAAAGCATATTTGGAAACTGTATAAGGCAGTGATGAGGACAGCAAAATCTATATATTCTATTGTACAGCTAGGTATACTCTACTACACTGTAATTATAAGTGTATTACCAGTGTATGTTTAGTACATTTTTCTATATCTTTCTAGACCGTAAAAACTGACTTTGATTTCACCAGTTCCAACTGACAAACTATTTGCTGACCTCTTGAAAGTACCTCTTCTGTATTCCTCTGATTATATATGCAAAATACATATCTTCAATAATTAGTGATTTTAGGGGAGAAAAAGGGCAAGAATCCATCCAAGAATTGCAAATGCACTGTGTTAGTGCTTAGCAGCATCCAAATGTATTTAAAAATGATAATTCCAACTATAGCATTTTATATGCTAAATATTCATGCAATTTGTACTACTGACCAGTGTATATTCTATGTTATACAGAAATACACTTTTTTTTTGAGCCTAATATCCAAGCAGTAAATTGCACAGTCATGTCTGAAACAATTTTATCATCCACATATGACTTAATCCAGCGGATCCAGAATTTATTGTGACATGCTAGATCTCTGAGCAATTTCAAGCAGTACCCATTTTCTAAAATCAACAAGTCAGAGATATATTTTGCTTTTTCCCTTCACAGTACTCTTTCTCTAACATTCTCTGGTCTCCTCCAAAACACAAAGAGTTCCAAAAAAACAAATAAAACCTAAAGCTGTTGAGTTAGGAGGAAGGATTCAGTCTTATATCAGTGACAAAGTTGCCATACATAAGCATTTAACTAATTTAAAATTCCTCAATTTGGCAACACAGAGAATCTGACAACCTCTGAAAAAGTTTCTGGTTTTCCCTAGAGGTCTGGAATTCGCTTCTAGGCTTTTAATTATTTTCTCTTGGGACTTTCAAAATCTTGCATTCATGAAAATAAGAGTGGGTATAAGACATATAAAAGTATGATGTACTTGTCAGTTTAAAAATTTATTCCTCTGTTTTGCCTTTTTTAACTTACCATCTCTGAGCAAAAAGCAAATGTATAACAAACATGGTCAAGTGCAGAAACAATAACTAGGATCAATTTTTAGCAAGTTAACGATTTCTTTTGTCGTATTTCAGCTTGACATCAGTTAAACAAAACATTACAACAAGCCAAATACTGTAATCAAAGAAAATACCATTTTATATTTTTATCATTTCTGTCCTTCTTGAAAAGTAATTGTGATCCTCTCAGAGTCCCAAAGGAGATTTCTAACTGACACAGCTTTGAAGAGCAATCAGGTAACGCTCTTTAAAAGCAGGCTTTAACATAATCAAAAGCAGGGCAGACTGCCAGCTTTCCTGACAGTCCCAAATGGACAATGTTCCCTTATGCACTCACGCCTCAGCTAAAATTCATACTGAACTTAAATAAAAGCCTTGGTTGTGCAACTTCAGGGTCTTCATCTTGTATGAAAATGGCAAGCAGTCACTCACTTCAGTGAGATTGGATCAAAGAAAACAGGATAAAAGACACAGCCAATTACACCATTGCTCTTACTAAGCTGTTCAGTAAATCAGCAGCTCGACACGTGTGATATTTCAAGAACCTGTTTCAAACTATTTCTAAAAATTCATCCCCATTTAGTCCATGTCTCGCAAGCCGTTGAAGCAGTTGCTGCTGAAAACACGACCTACCATGGCAGTAAAACCCCAGTTATATTACACATAAGGGACTTAGCCAAAGTAAAGCAAGTTTTTACTGGAAATGAGTTTATGTATAACAACCTGATAAATTTAGCTCTTTTGTAGCTATTTTCATCGTTGCTATTTTCATTTATTGGTAATACATTTTGATTTTTCTAGAAGCAATAAGTATCCTAAAATCGTCCAAGCAGAAATTAAGACAAATTCTATGTTAGTCCTTTCAGATTTAGTCAAAACTGAGTACTCTGGGCTTTACCTACAACTTCTAAAATGCACAAAGGAGGCTATATTTTCCAGGCAGCCACCGTAGCACCACTGTCATATTAGCAGTCTTTTTTTTTCCTAAGAGCTCAGCTTCCCCAATATTATTCTAAAATGTAGTCCACATAATTTTGGGGAGTATATTTCCCACATTTTATATAATATTAAGAATTTTTCTCTTGGGACTCTTGGGTTTTGATGTCAGAGATAACCTTGACTGCCTGTTAAGTGGAGATTCCACCAGCATTATCATAAGAAGCAATCAAATAATGAACTTAATCACTTCTCTATAAGAAAGAAAAAAAAAAAAAAAACAAAGAAAACACAGTCTAAATACAGTTACAAAGAAAGAAAAGGGACTGTTAACAAGAAGGCATTAGAAAGCCTCATTGACTCCATTTCTACTTTCTAGGTCCGTGACATTACCCTATTGTTTTGACATCCATTCAACACACTGGTTTCAAAACCTTCCTTGATTGATTTTTCCATTTAGTACAAGAGCACATAAGACCATGACCTGAGGAGGCAGATAACTTTTCAAAATACCTGTTTTGCATCTAACTCTCAGAAACTGTTCTTGCAACTCTATTTTTTTTGAAAAGAAACGCTTAATTTAAAACATTTCTCCCCTCCAAATTCTTGCAAGAACATTAGGTGAAAATGGGACTATTACCTTTCATCATTATATTCAACAAGAGTTCTAGTTGTAATAGAAACATTTTATGTCCTTTGACTTTCTCATAAAATAGTATTTATGGAGCTTATGCACACAGTACATTTGCTTTTCCCATTCACATTCTTATATTGCCTACATTATTATAGTTTCTAAGTACTTAACATACTGAAAAGATACAACAAAAATTTGCTTTATCTAGAAAGAAAAAAAAAAGAGAGATAATTTATTCCATTCACACCTGTCTTTTGTTAACTGCTTCTAGCAATTCCTTATTGCAACTGAGCCATCACACCGAATCTTCTATTTCAACAGACAAGAAAATTGTAATTTTTAATTATAATCACTGCCTGCATCTTTTTGGACAGTGCCATGCAGGACTGACAAAGCTCTTCCCCATCCTAACATAGTACCTTACAAGAGGGTATAACAGTTTAAGGAAAATTGACTGGAAAGAGAAGCTTAGGAAGAATCTGAAGAAAAAATCTGTTCTATTTGACTGTTTCCAGCTTTATGATTCATTACTGATGCTTATTTTTAACCTCTCTGTGTAGTGAAACTCAAAAAAGATTGAATAGGGGGAAGAGAAAAGAATCAGCAGTATTTTGTGAATACTACCAAATACTACCAATCCTACTGCCAAAATCAGCATATGCTAATTGCTTAGATGTTTAATTCCCTGATGTGTGGACAAATACTTTGTTCTAGTTCTCAAGGATGTAAGAGCTCTGTGCATTGTTTTAGTAGATGTTGACTCTCATATGCTTAGGGTTGACATCTGCTTTGAACATTAGATGGAGAACATGACCTGCTTCGTGAATTGACCGTGAGAATTATACAGTGGTGATCTTACAGAGTTCTCACCACCAGAGTACCAAAATCTCTGTGTCAGGTTAGGTATTTTAAAATTTTTTTTACTATAAAGCTGAAGAAATAGTTACATTTTCAAAATGCTAACTTTTCAAACTACACTAGTCAGCTTATTGTCCTTAGACCATCATAGCTACCACAACATCACTACATAAAATATATGAGACATTTGGTTTTGCTTTTTGTTGGATGAATGCTGCTAGATATATGCATTCAAATAAATTTGTTTTACTTGAGGCACCTTTTCGGCATTTGAGGTGTGAAGAGAAAATGAATGCAGTATTATCTTTCCTGTGGAAAGACAATTCATTGGCAAATACAGAGCTCCATAAAATGAGCAGAAAATTTAATACTTAAACCATTTTGACTCTCTTCACCTAAAGCACATAATAGCACAGCAAGCATTCCGTTCTGTCTCTCATCACTGAAACATTACCGAGCCAGGCACAATTAACTGGAGTGAGAAGGAGGTTTTTCTCCAGGAAAACCTTCAGCCTTGGTGCACATGTTAATCTGCCTTCATTCCAATTTTCTGACAGCAAGAGTCACTGGATTTATTTCACTGAATTACAGTAGTGCACTAGTGAATTATACTAGCATTTTAAACAGATCATGTTTTCTAGGCAGATAATAGGACAATCATTAGATAAGCCCAACTCCTCATTTATCAACATCTTATTCAGGTAACTGAAAAGAAGAAGAATACTTATATTAATAGAGAAAATAAATTTCTATCATATCCTTGACAGGAATATGATAATAGTCTTGTTTCAGATCTCTATCTAATAAAACTTGTAAAGCTTTGGGAAATTCTGAAACCATCAAAGCTTAGCTGGCTTCAGGTTCTTAAGACAGGAAGAGTTTTCAGGAATATCTGTGTTTAAAACCTTCAGCTCCACCTTGTAGAAGAGAAAAACAAGAGGGAGAACCTTGACACAGGGGAGCATAACGTCTAAACATCTGTACACACAGTAACTCAATTGCAAGGGCTGCTATTCCATGCTACCAGGCAATAGAAACTTCATAAATTACAACAGAATTCATGATAGGTTGGGGGGCAGGAAGTAGGAGAGAACACCTAATTACTTCCCAGAGTAACAAAATAGCAGAGTAGTAAAATAGATCATGTAACTTCTCACCCTGTCTTTTCCATCATTGTTGTCACAATTACTATTATTTTTTCTCTACTGCTGATTCAAACAAATGACAGATTTGCACTTCAACTCACATCAGCTTCTTTCTCTGCTACAAGAAGATGTATTTTTCAAAACATTATATAAAGTCATTATATAAAATCATTCTGATTATTAAGAAAAACACATGGCAAAATGCACAGATACTGAAAATACACCAAACTCCAACCAAACCCAAGCGAAATATTTTTAATGCCCTAGAAGAGATTGGCTGAGACTGGGTACATGTCATTTTTATTTTACTTTTCCAGTGCCAGGTTGCTGGTGCTGTCAGTAAGATCTCTTACCTCCTTCTTCATTCCCCCTCAAGTACTCCAGCAAAAGCTATAGCCATCCAGAGCAACAGTGGACACAGGGACTCTCAGAGGGAGATTCTAATTGTTCTTCAACTGCTCTGGTCTAATCAACAGACAAATCAAATTTAATCAAGTATTCCAGTTGGTTATTGAATTTAGGGAAAGTTTTTCTTCAGCATCAGGAGTTTCTAGAAAAACTTGTATCCATAGTGACGCATTCAAGGATTTAAATCGTACAATATAAGATTAAATTTATGAATAGAAAAGTTATGTTAATGAAATACCGGAGTCCAGAACTTAAGCTCCTAATAGCTTTGACATTTCCTTCTCTGCTGAAATTAGTACACTTTGCAAGACTGTTTATTTCACTGAATCAAGAAATCCAGATTCTTAGCCAGTTGGTTAACATGGCTCTTACGCTTCTGTAATAGCAATCACAATGAGGAGATCAAGGAATACTTGTTTGATTTAAAACTTTTAGAAAACTACCATGAAAACTTTATGTCATGTGGGAGGAAGTGCAAGGGAGAGAAGGAAGAAGCATGGCTTTGCACAAAGCAGAAATGACACTATTCTTGCTTAAAAATGAAGAGTTGATAATAAATTTGTAAACGGAAGTATTCAAGAGCATTCATTTGTAAACAATAATTTTACCACATATACCTCTACAACAGCTGTAAATATTCCAAGCAAGAGTAACAACTTTTTAAAGCTATCCAAAGTTTTTAGTGGTGTAAAAATGTAGCCTGTCTAAACAGAACATTCTACTACTGACATGGAAAATGGCCATTTACACTTCAAAATCTAAAGTAGCCAGATCTATGACAAATGTGCTTTTCATGCCTATTAACCGTGAGGATGAATTCCCAGTCTGATCACTTCCCAGTCCGGATCCAGACTGAACATTCACCAAACATGAAGGAGCGAGTTCAGAGCAGGGAGTCGCAGGCAGCCTGACCTGGTGGCAGTGAGGCTGAACAGAGAACCAAGAGCAGGTAACACACCACCCGCCAGCAGCAAGGGCTGCACTAACCCTCTGCCAGCTTACCGAGAGGAGTGAGCACTCACAGCTCCACGGCAGTCCACATGAGAGTACCTGGAACAGATAAACCACAGCCAAAGCTAGTGTTTTTTTTCAGCAGATAGCAAACTTGGGGCTCCCTGGGCGGGATCCAGCGTTTTTATTGCATAAAGATTTGCAACTCAGCTAATTTTATGGGATGCCTTTGTAGTTGCTGGAGACAATTAGGAGTCAGCATATCTGTCTAAAGGTAAGAACAAGAAAATCTATTCTTCAAGTTTCTGTGTTTCATCCTATTCAGAGATAGATCAAACACATTTCAAAACAAACATCCTTTTTATCTTTACTATCAGTGAGTTTAAAAAGCTCTGTAATAGGAGTGGGTGGAAGCTTTCACCATAGCAAGCTGCAAAATTGAAAGCATCATCTTCCCAAGCCTTTCTCCCTAACAGTGTTCTGAAAGGATGCTTAGAAATATGCATTTTGGGATCAGACCTAGATCCTTGAGGAAGCAATGCATCTTCCTCTCTTTCCAGTTAAATCTCTAAGTGCTCTTGTGTTACATGAAAGTGGAAATAAGTTTCATTCAGTAGAGGAAGGGTAATCATTTACTTATCATCTGTTTTTAAGAAAATTGTGATTTCTAACAAGAAATGGAAAAGTTTTTCTAGTCTTTGCATTTTAATATCAGTTAGTGATTACTTAGCTCACTGCATGTTAAATATTAGAAAAATCAAATGTTCTGATTTTCAGACAGCAATTAATACTGATGACAGTTCTTCAGTAGGACATTTCTCCTCAGAAACTAGGAATCAGGAATCTGATTTTGTTACGTTTACTCTTCTAATAATATACAAGAGAAAAAAGTGAAAGAGTAAGTAAAGGCAAATTCAACAAATGCTTACAAATCCATCCCCAAAAAATGTAATTTTCTTTCTCACTTATTATCTATCAGTCTGAACATCTTTTTTCATTTTCTAGCTGTCACATCAAACTCCATTTGACTAAAATAAACCTTTAGAATCAAATGCTGATATACAGTGTAATATTTTCTGGTACCTTTACAACATTTGGCTATTTGATTACAGTTCTCTTTTCATTTAAATAAGCTTTCATGCCTTTCTGACATGTGAGTTAAAAGTCACAGTCATCTATCTTTACTAACCATGGATATTAATGCAGCAGAATACCAATAAACACAATTCCAAAAATAAGAAGTGAGGGGTGCATGCTATGTATGTCTACACCACCTAATTTGTTTTTATTTCACTGGATAATCTCCTCTGGGCCATAGTCATCCAAAGACATGAAGCTTAAAACAAGAGTCTAAGAGCATCATCCTTCTGCTGAACTAACGTCCTCTGCACCAGCATAGGTCCTCATCTCAGTCAAGCCTCATCACAGCACCCTTTGGGCATCTTGCATAAATATATGGTGTACCCATGAAAAAAGCAAGAGTAAACAAACTAAGAAGGCAAAACTGCTTGGGCCACTAAGCAGAACAAGAGACCTGTGTTCAGTCTCTTCTCTCCCAAAAACAATGTAATTTACCTCTCTGTACCTCAGTTCTGAATTTGTAAGATGCAGTAAGAGGACTTCACATCTCCCATATAATCTCAGACTATATACCTGGAAGAAATTCAGATGCATTCAGAAAGAAGTGTTGGATATGTGTAAGCATCCTGGCAGAAAAAGCAAAAAAGATGCTAAAACATTCCTGATGAACTAGGGCAGTGGTCCCAACCAAGAGCCCATCTGATCCACAACTCTCTTTTCAGCACAGCTGAAAGGGACTTAAGATAAAGTAAAATCAGGGCAAACATATAAGACTGCCTCCCTTTCATATATATCTACCCTTCAGCTCAGAGAATTTCCTTTTAATTATTAATTATTCTTTTTTAATTGTTAATTTAATGTTTAATTGTTAATTATTCCTTTTAATTGTTAATTATTTGACAAGTGCCACTTAGACTGTTAATACTTGTTTATAATTCATATCTGATAAATAATCCTTACTCCTTCTTGTCAGCAATATTTAGAAGCAGATTCTTTATATGGCCAAATACCGGAGCATTTAAAAATATTGTTTATTATCAAATATTAAGTTGTATTGATTAGTGGAGTATCTCCTATCAAAGTTCAGATGTAATGATCTTTGATTTGGAATTTATTTTGAAGCTCTAGATCACCTTTAAAAAACAAAACCAAAAAAACTAACAGACCAACAATTTTAGTTTCAACTAGTTAGAAGTGGTCCCAATATCCATTTTCTGTGCCCTATCTGAACCTGGTAAAAAATGTTGGTAAATCAGGCTTAGCAGCATTGGCATAAACCTTAACCGCTAGACTGATTAGTAAGATGAAGAAAACTGTTTTTGGTAAAATAAGCAATCTTCAGCTTTGGAATTATTTGGATTTCAGTGTTGTTCACTATTAGAAACATAACTAATGTTTAGGAGGTTAACTATAACTACTAACTCCTAAGCAGTGTGAGAGGTTATACCAAACTGGTGGTGTTCCATAATTTGTGTAGGATTTTTAATGCTTTTAGCTCTCACAAGTTTCAATTCAAGCAAAGCTTTCATTTTCACATGTTTTCTCCTTCCATTCACTAGGACCTCTATTCAGCTTATACTCCAAATTATTTCTCTACTGTAGCTCAATGTTATCCAATAGTTTTGTTTTACTCCAGAGACAGGTAAATTTCTACCACAACAGTCTAAATTCATATTTTCAAATTAAAAAAAAAAAACAAAACAGCAAATATGTTTGTAAGGTATTTGGGGCTACACTCAGAACAAGAAAGTAACTTCTTCCCTACATCAACAAAGTCTTGAAACCTCACTTCTCCTGGCAGTTAGAAACATTTTGGTCTCAATTCCAGTAGTATATTTGTACAGCTAAACTATAGAGGTAAACCAACCAAATATGAGCCTTAAACAGATCATCTAAATTCTAGCATAGACATGCAAGATATTCAACTTCATTTTGCTCTGGTCAGGCAGACCAGTCAACCTCAAAATTTACCAGTAATGAAAGAAAAGATAACTAAAAATATATAATTTCTTTAAAAAAAAAAATGTCTTATGAATACTAGAATAGTTTTCTAATGTATTTCAATCTCAATAGTTGTTTTTTCCCCACCATAAACCATGTATGCTGATTCTATCATGTAATTTTCTTTTAGCACTGTCTAGATAACATCTACCAAAGAACCACTGAAGATAAGTAATAAATTTGCAATCATGCCTAATAATAAAGCCATTCATTCTCAAAATCATAATGCTCCTCAGTTACTATTTACTTTATTTGTCTGCATTTCTAGGAAAATTTTGTTTGAGGTCAGCTTTTGGCAAAGAGTGCAAGTGAGGGCTGCATTGAAGGATGGCAGAGAGAAATTTGTAGCTCAGTCTTCCAAAGAGGCAGCTACTGCTGTGCAATGTATAAGCAGTCAGCCTGAATACATAGAGTAATGAGTTCTTTTATATATATATGTGTGTGTGTGTGTGTGTATATATATGTAAATAAACGGATATAGAGTGAGTCCATTTCAAGTCTGGTATCTCTGTGCAGAATTAACTGGATGTCTGGGATAACTGGTGTTTGACACCACAGGTGACACTGAGCAGACAGAGGACTCTCTCCAGGGCTGACGTGCTGAAAACCAGCTGTCTCACAGGGCATGGCAGGGGGAGTGGGTTTGATTGGTTTTGTGTTGTTTTTTTTAAACGTTAACATAAAACACTTCATACAAAGCAATGCACTAGCTGGGCTAATAACCACTTCTTGTCACCCAAAATACAGTTTTTGGTCAAGCACACAGAGATGGGTTTTGTGAAGTTATAAGACTGGTGTTCAGAATAACAGTTCATGCCTCTCTGCCACCTGGAATGGAGATGTTCAGTGAATTCTTCCATCAGGTTTATAACTGACTATTTTTATTGCTAGTTATTTTGCAAATATTTTATTGGTAACCTTTTGTAAATGAAGTTGCTAAACTCTGATCCAAGGTAAATGGAAATCATTCAGACCTATGGGGAAAATGTGTAAAAGTGTTCTCAGAAGAGGAAAAATAACTCTTGACTTGAAGTAGCATCTGCAGACTAATCGGCTTGCTTTCCCCAAACAGGTTTGTTTTGTTTTGCTTTGTTTTTCTCTAGCGCTTTACTCCTACCATTTAATCCATTTCTGTTAGAAGAACCTTTGAGAAGTAAAGGTCATTCAGCCCACTCCTGTCCAAACCCTTCCGTGAAAGGATGTTTCTACTTATTGATATTCAAAGTCTAGACTGTGATATGGTCACTTGTCCTTGTTGTCTGGTCTTGCACTATAATAGTATTTTATTAAGATAGCAGCCTTCCACAACAAGGTGATAGCTTTTTCAGTTATTACCCAGCTGTATCAGCTGTGAATTGGTGACATAAAAGTAAAATGCTTCGAATCCATTTCCAACTGCCTGAACTTTCCAGCCTTCCAGAACTGTTAGCACTCACCTTTACAGACGGCAGATTAGGCTCAGTTTTAGTGACTTAACATCTGGCACTGCATTACATAATGGGTGGTGTTTCAATTTTACTTTGATCAAAATGAAACCTAAAATAAATTCACCACTAACATCATGCTTTACACATAAAATCCAAAGTAGCTGACTAAAAAAATAAATACATTTGTTGCCTATGTTGCATGAAAAAATCCATCTGAAAACGTAGCTATGTTCCCTGATATTTTACCAGTAAAAGTCACTGAAGTAGTAAAAAAAAATGTACATTTAATCAAAATGTAAAAAGATTTATAATTATTACTACATAAAGTCATAAATTTACATTAGAAATTAACAATTACATTCTACAGTATTATTATTATCAAAAATCTTATTTACTGGTGGCTAGTCTATAGAAAACTTACTGGACATTTTAATTACTTTGGAAAGTAATTTTATTATTATACCCATACCTAAAAAAAATTATGAGGTGAATTAAAAAAAAATATGAGGTGAATTATTTTTGACCATTACTTAGTCAATTAAAAAATTTATATCTTTTACAGTACCTCACAAGTGTATATGGAAAGTACTTTTTCTCTTTACCACCTCCCTCTTAAAGTAGTATATTTTTCTGCTGTTGATATCTAGCTGTAATTATTAAATCAGTTGTATTGTTGATCAAAATAGCTAGAATAGAAGGTATCACAAAAATATTCTAGAATGATACAGTTAAATGACACCAGTTCACGATTGTCCAACATGAGGTATGGACTGTGTTTTATCTCACCTTGCTTTTACGATAACCAGAAAAATTTTTTATAATTATAGTATTCATGGAATGTTAATGACATTGCAGAGCCAGAAATGCTGATTCACGTTTTTTAAAACTTATTTTTAAGAGTAAGTTCATATCTGAAATGTGATTTTCCTCCAGAGAATTATTTTTGAAGTGGCATAAAAGGAGAAAGACATGGCTGATAGCAAGCACTTCATCATCTGCCCAAGTCTAAAAAAAAATATTTAAAGATCTTCTGTATGTACAGTTTTACGTGAGATGGTGTTTGTTTATTCTACCTTCATGAGGAGCCAGTGGTATACAGTAATTCTGTACGTGTAAGAGATAGACGCCACAGGGAGACAGATGATGAGAGTCTGTTTATCCAAAGAAACTGATTGCAAGCAAACCTGATCCAAGCAAAACATAGGAAAAAATAATGAAATATTTCATTATTCACTGCACAGAAGTAAGATTTTCCAGGCATATATAATGTACAACAAGCAGCAGAGCAAAAAGTCTGGTTTTCTGTCATATATAGGCAGTTACTACCACATGAAAGGCAGACCTTAGCTCTAATGTATTACAGCAGACAGGAACCTAATTTTGTAGAAGCACAGCAGGGTCAAGTTCACAAAGGCACATGTAGCTCCAATATGACACAGCAGAACATAGAGAGATGAGAGTCACAGGACCCAAACACATGGCACTGGAGTTTTGCGTCCTCTGATAGCAAGCTGAAAGAAGTATGATGTATGGAAGCAAAACATAAAAGTGTAATTGAAATATTTAACTTAAACCAAAAACTTCTGAAAAACACTATAAGCTATCAATAGACTTCAATATATTCAGGGGGATTTATTTACTGAGTAAATGTTTTTTCCTACATAAAATCCACACAAAGCCTAGAAACATGAACCAAGACCAAGTAAGTTCCAGACTTCCAAGTTCCTCTGATTCTTAGGATATGCAATGTGTTGTAAAGATACTTTTGGCTAGATTTAAATAGGTTGGTGTGGTGGTTTGAAGTAATTTAAATGTGGAAACATGGTGATCAAGGTGAGACGAAGCACAGGAAAGAATGAGGTAATAACCACGAGTAACAAAAGGGTCACAAAGCAAGATAACTTCCCTACCTTTTTCTGCTCTCTGTGCAGTTTATGCTCATCCAAGACTACCGTATTTATCTGCGTCAATCTAAGGCAAATAAACTTAATTTTTCAATCAATTCCGTAGCAACATCAGGAAATCTACTAACTTTGGGCTTACCACATGGATTTTGATGTATGAATTACTGCTTTCGGGAAGTTTTGAGAAATAAAACATGTCTGTTCTAATTCAATCTGAGCCCATCATCATCTCTAATTCAGAAGTTTTAATTCCTTCTTCATAAATTCATCTCATGCCATTGCAACATCCTTTCAATGCTTATAAGTCCACTTTCTTTTTAAGTATTTTCTTTCCAAGAGGGTTAAAAGCCTTAGTAAAATCACAAAATATTGAAAGAATGAAAGAGTCTTGACAATAACATTCTGGGGATTGACAACAAAAGTGAATTAATTTTGGGCTGAAAAACCGTGCTTTCTCTCACATGTTAACCTAAAATATTTTTTACCTTTGAAGCAGCTTTTCCAAATCAGGTTAACGGTCCTTTAACAGATTTTGGAAGTAGACTAATATTCTGTAAATAAAGAAAACTTTTGCTCTAAGTCAGTCTCCTAAGACCATATTCATCAACAGCTGAAGAATTATGGACAGTTTCTCAGGGCAGAGAGTGTCATGGTGAATTGTAACTAATCTCCTTGTGTGATGAGTGTTTTGGGGTTTTTTTGTATCAGTCTGCAGAGGCCACTTCCATTTATCAAAAGCTAAGCATTTAGAGAAACTGAAATAGCATGCTCAATGTACCCCATCAAATATCATCCTTAATATATCTGCTGCAAGGAAGCATAACATTTTTTGATGATATTAAACTTTTACCTGCTATAGAAGGGAAAAAACTGAGACACTATACCTCTTAAAAGCAAAAGGAAACAAAAGCATTTGTAATGATACAGTTTCTTGATACAATTCCTACCTGAAAATGTCCTCTAATCCATTACTCTGCAGTCTAAACTCTGTCTTGCCCTTTAATCTTTATCTTGATAAAAAGCACTTGTCATAAGAATACATTTGAAACATGAACTTACCTTCAAATACATTTAAAGCTTTAAAACAGAGCAATACATTCAGATTGTAAATCCTCAGTACTGAGATTATGTAATATTAATCACAATCTATTATAAACCCATGCTTTAACTTTGCCTATACTCTTTGTACAGCCATGTACAACTGGCTTAAGAGAAAAAATGTCATAGATATTTTCCAAACTACTTTACTGTCCCATAGTCTTTTATCACTGCAATCATTTACAGGTTTTCTTATTCATCTCAAAGAAAGTAGATTCAGACATCAGTTATTCAAAAGAATTCTTATATGTGACATGAAAATATACTGCTTTTTGGACAGCCAGGATCACTCCTTCAGATTCAGTAGACTTAGCTACAATTTGGTGCATTTCACAACATGCCTGTAGGACATTCTGTTATTCCTACTGACTTTCAGGCATGTCAGAAGTGCATAGGAATCACCCAACAGACATCATTCAAGAGCTTCCCTACACAGTTATTTTCACAACGGCCCATACTTCAGTACAATCTCAATTGCAAGAAGACATCTTCAAAATAATTTCTTTCAAGCACAGCACTAATTAACATTTGGTTGTTGGAAATGAACCACTTGGTGTTACCTCACAGTAATCTTATGCATCCAACCTTTTTATCACTTTTGCACTGGATATTTATTTCTGTTGTAAGTTACCTGGCTGATTATGCATAATGACATGGCGTTTTAAGAATAAAACATTTATTCTTCTTTTTGTTGTTGTTGCCTGATATTTGTTAATAATTTATATGAGTTTCTGTGAGCTTATGGCATTCTACAATATATTTCAGAACTGTTAATTATTAATAATTTGACAGACAATGCTATGAATCACAAGACTAGAAAGAACCTGAAGAAGTTGTCTCCCTGCCCCAGGGGAAATGCTTCTCTGCTTCTGCCATTCATGGCAAATACTGTAGTCAGTCCAGACACTGTTCAGTGGCCTCTAATGATAAAGGCTTGATGCATCTCTGAACAGTTTGTCTACTGCCCATACCATTAGAACGTTTTTCCTAATTCTGAATTAAAATTTTCCTACTCCACAAAAAAGACATTGCATGTTTCTTCTTTACAACAGCCTGCTATGTGCTGGAGACTGCTACATATTTCTTGATGTTTTATTTAAGTTAAGCAGTGCAAACTATTCCTCTTAGTAAGATTATCTAGATATCAGTCATTCCCATTTCTTTTCTATGGAGTAATTGCTAACCTCCATGCCCTGGCTGAAAGTTGTGCCATAGTAGATAGATTGCTTCAATATGACATTTGCGATTTTTTAATTAAATATCCTAATATTGTTATTTACTATAACCATCTATATCTATATAATAGCTATATAAATTCAGTGAGGAAAACTTACTTATGAAGTCCTAATGTTGTTACTTGCTATAACCATCTATATCTATATAAATTCAGTGAGGAAAACTTTCTTATGTAGTCCTAATATTGTTATTTGCTATAACCATCTATATCTATATAATATCTATATAAATTCAGTGAGGAAAACTTACTTATGAAGTCAACCAGGGCCACAGTTTGTACCAAGTCAGACTCCAGAAAGCATGAGCACTAGACTGAGTACTGACTATTAGTTGTGCTGAGGTATTTCATTTCACTATGGTTGATATTTATCTGTGCTTGGAGCCAGATAAGCTCTCTGGCAAAGGCTGAGTGCACAACACTGGAAAATCTCACGCCAACTGAAGGAGAGCATTAGCCTAATTGGGTTGCTGCATGCAATGCTATTAACCTAACCAGAACCTTTCTGTTACAACTGATGTTCTAGTCAAGCAGGGAGAAGCTGCAGTGACCCCATCCTTCTGATTTTGTATTGTAGTCACATAGTATTTTGTAAAACTGGTGCCTCCATACTGACAATATATTGCCATGGAATTCAACCTTTTGATTGTTTTTCTTGGTGAAAAAGTCTTACTGTCTTCCCAATTCTCACACTAGGGCAGACTTCATACAGTTACAACAAAGCACATGATAGGAAACTATAAATTGGTCTAAACTGGCAATGACATTAGAGATGGCCAATTGGTTTTTTACTATCTTTGATGGAAACATAAGAGAGATTTGTAGAAAAGTACAGGCTTCCAAAACTCAGAGCAGAATCAACAATAGCTTATAAGACTGGAAATGTTCCAGGGCAACTCAGCGAGTAGTAGAGGCACACACATTCAGACAAAGACTTAATGGGCTGCCTCCCATTGTCATGTAATACCAACACAAAAAGTTTATGACATAATGATTTAACAGGAGACAGTGGTTCCTGATTTTTCAGACCCCATATGAATTATGGAGCATTAAATATCTATGTCCAGTTTTATCATCTGGAAAATGATGTAAGAAAGAAAAAGGATCTGTCCAAAAAGTAAAGATAACACTAAACCTATTGCGTGAATACTCTGTAAGACTTTGATATTGGTGTTGCATCATCTGCTGAAAAAAGGACTTGTTTTTGAATAGACCTGCCGAAGTTCTATATTTCAGTTGAGCTGAGCTCTCTTTCAAAAGATTTTGCTAAACTTCCTAGTGATTTTGAGTCAACGGGTTTATAGAAGGCATCTGAACCCTGAAAAGCAAATTTGTTTGGATGTACTCAACTTAATAGAGCCTCAAGTGACCCATTAAATTTTGTTCATTAGACTCACTGACATAATTTAAAACACTTCATCCATATAAATTTTATGTCAAGCACAATTTGTTTTGTACCCATGTGAGAAGTCCAGTCAGCAGAAGTTCAAATGGGATTTAACAGAATGAGCAAAATACATTAGTAATGGCTAGCAATAAAACCTTCAGCAATTATTTTTTCTTAACCTAAGAGAGAGATACCTATGCACCAGTAGGAAAAGAGATATCCCTCTTTTCCTTGTGTACTGATCCCACAAATCTTTAGAGAGATTTTATGGAGGGTCCTGTTTCACATTAAAATGAAACCCAAAGCCATCTTACAGGCATTGTTTCAGTTGGTTGTATTTTCCCTTCAATAAACCAGAATGAAGGAAGCCCAGAAAGGCTAGTGGTTGACGCATTCATATAATATGAAGGAGATCTAGTTAAAGTCCTGGTTTTCTGTTCCTCATATCTGAGGAGCATGATCTTTGTAGACTTAGCTCATGGTTTCTCAGCAGTGTAGGCAGAGTTTAATTTCAGTTTTGTCAGGATTTTCTCCATGCTTTGAAGATGGTAAAAATTCAATTTTGCAGAAATGGCAGAGCTGATGCTAAAGGATAATAGAATACCTGGATCAGTAGGATGCTAGGAGACAGCGAGGGTTGAAAAGGCCCAGGGAGATCCCAAAATGCTTTCAGTAGAAAAGAGGATTTCCCCTGCTTGCACATCCACCCGTCTCGCAGGAACATCTTTGCTCTCTTTTCTTTGATCTCTCTGCTGGTCCCATGTAGTCAAGTAGGCGACTCTCTAACTCCAGCAGCCTTACAAGAAACTTTACCACCCTGCCATGATCACCTTCCTTTCTGTCTCACCCCCATGGGGGCTTTATGCACATTTCATGAACATATCAAAAGGCTGAATCTGGTAGATGCCTATTTACTGAGCTACTAACTATTCTGGATGCCTAACTTTAATCCTGTCTTTTCAGTTCCAGGTTGTCGCTGTAATTCTAAAAGACCTAACAGAAGGATGACAGGACATGTTCAAAAGTAAACATCTTAATCACTGTTGTGAATTTAGTGAGACTGTTTTTGGTTTTTTGGTTTTGTTTTTTTTTTTTTTCAAGAAAATACTAACACTGTCGAAGTGATTTGGGAAAGATTTGCGATCAGCTCCTTCTCAGCTCACACATTATACAAAGACAAGGAATGAGGTGTTTTTTCTTTGCTATCAGTGACAAACACAGTGAGAAGTGGGGCAGAAGGCAGGGACAGAGTGGAATTGTTGCTTTCCTGGACACAGACAGGACTCATGAGTGAAACATAATGCGCTACTATTATTTTAGAAAGCTTTCTTATCTCTTGCCCTCTGTCATTACAGTGAAAGCACAGACATCTTTCATCATTTTGGACAAAGCTTACCTATTCCTACACGCTCCTTTTCCCACGTGCTCTCAGAAGAAATATGCAAAATTCTGGGAAGCTTTTCTTAAAAATCTGTTTAATCATAGAAGTATTTGTGAAAGCCACTTCAGCTTGGGCCTTGGAGCGTCTCTGCAGATGCTAAAACTGAAGGACTCTGCCTGAGACTGATTCAGTATCCAGTGGTTTAATGAAATGCCAGTTTTTAGTGGAAGGTCTGGCAGTGCTTTAAGGAGTAGGGCTGTAGGATGCATTCTTGGCAAGATGCCATAAAACCTGTATTACCTACTGAGACTGAGCACCCTTCTTCCTTACTTCTCTCCTGAAATTCCATGCTGAACCTCAAAAATACCTCAAAAATCCCACCAGTAGGGCTGCCAGCAAAACTAATGCATTTCTGTGAGGGGTTCCCATTTAGGGAAATAGAAGATTCCACGATAAAATTTTCAACTTTCTGTATGTTACACACATGTTTGTTTAATTAAATTAATTATTTTAACACTTGGTATTCAAACATTTGTCTTCAATCTACAACTCAACTTATGCAGCATATGTTATAGAAAAACCTACGTAATAAATTAATTTCATCTCAATACAACAGTGTTTGAGAGAGATAAAGGAAACATAGCAGAGATGTGCACATTCTTATCAAATCACTCCATATTATTTCCATATCTTACATATGTTTTATTGACAGTGACGAAACTAAAAAATCAAGAAGATACCTGCTACAGTTGAATACCTGTGGAAATGTTGAGCTCTTTACTCCTTGAGATTAGTCTGAATTAAAGAAAGGTGGTCAAAAGACAGACTTCTAACCCTGATTTTAAAGCCTTCATATTCTGCAGGCTTCATATGAATACATGCAAGATACAGCTTAGTTAGCCCACTGTTGAGATGCAGAAAAAGTCTGCATGTCTTATGACGATACATACAATTCTGTCTGCATGTGCACTTTAAAAAGTAATTTTTATGCTCGTGTTCAGATTCATATTTCAAGACAGGCAAGAAAATTAACTTTTCTGTGAGTCTTTGAATTAGACCTCCAGGGTCTAGCTAGTCTGGAATTCTTCAGCAATTAGGTGTCTGGAGATTAATTAGGAAGAGAAAACACTTCTGTAATGAAACCAAAACAAAAACACAAACACAAAACCTTCCTACTGAAAAAAAAAGATAATGTAACTGGAAACACAGCAATGTTTTCTACACAGTCAGCCAGTTGGAATCAGTGGAATCCTTTCCTCTCCATTTGCTACGTGTCTGCACGTTCCCATGCAGGCATTCAACAGACTTGGCTGTCTCAGAAATAAGCACTTGTGCATTTGAGCCTCAGTATTTCCCTTTTTTCAACCTGCTATCAAATTGCAGACTATGAACTAATTGTAAAACACTCAGTATGGTAACTCCTGAGAAGAATGAGTAGTACAAAACATTTACCTATTCTATTTCAAGACAAAAAATTGATAGTCTTGATTTTTTTTTTTTCCCCAGTTAAAATATAAAAGGAAGTTAAAAAGAAGGGGAACTCTAAGATCATGAGGTCCCACAGAAATCTGTGTAACTAAGCAATATGAAACAAGAGACACCATCGATAATTGTGGTACTGCACACATTTAAAACACATAATTGATTCAGATACTTGCACATCTTCAATTAAATAAAAATTTGGAAAACAATTCTCAGACTCACTATTTCATCATAATAGCAATTTCAATACACTTTATAGAGAAGATGATCAGTTTTAGAATACGGAACGAAAATTGACAAAGAGAAAAACAGAGTTGGAAAAGTAAGAATATAATTTCGTGGGTTTATCTCTCCATCTCAGAAAAGATAGAGAGGTGTTAGAATGTAAAAATACTTGGAAAAGGGAAATGAAAAAGTGAAGTATTTATTTGTTTTGTGGGTAGATATAGTACATTACAGTAAAACAAATTATACCATTATATCCAGAGAAGGTCACTTGTGTGTTCTTTACCTTTTCTCACAAAATAAGAATACAAAGAAATTAAAAATAAAATGTAATTATAAATTTAAAATTAATTTATAATTCTAAGCATGCTATATAATCCCTGGATTTTAAGGGAAATTGAGAAGGTCAAGCATACAAAAGCTTTAAACATTACCATACATTTACACATGCATACAGCATTCTGTGTTTAAAATACCAAAAGATACTCTAGGTTAGATATAAAATTATGAGGAATTTAAATTCTCATGCTTCATGAGCATAAGCCTTGTACTAATTGCTGTGGTTAGGAAGAAAGTAGACCCAGGAGAGAGTAATTTAGCTTAATTCATGATGAAGTGTTATGCTCTTTTTCTCTCTGAGGTATCTGACACTGGACAAACTGTAACAGTAGGTAGGCCAATAGTCTGCTGTAATATAAGGTTATATTCCTACAGAAAATGAGTTTGAAATTATTCTGATATTCAACTTGATCTTATCAATTACCCATTCTTGTTAAAACGAAAGAACAGTGTTTTGAATTGCATTTGTATAGGAAATTATTTGTGGACATACAGACATCATAAAACCACTATAAATCAAGTAACATCTGCAATCTGGTACAAGCCCATCATAAGTACATCTGCAAGGAATAACAATACATAACTCTGGAACTAATTGAGGAGTCATGAATCTTTGGGGCAATCAGGCTACTCAAAGATTTTGAAATTTTCAGAAATACTGCACATGGTTGGTTTTTTCTCCCACTTCTCCCAGACCAAGCCATTCCCAAGAGTTGATGTAGATACATGAATGGTTTCACTTAACTAAAAAAATACTGACCAAAAAAATGCATACTGTTATAAATACCTCATTATCTGTGTTAGGGCTACTATCTGACAAAGACATTAATAAATCATATTTAAACCATGGCTATTTAAACCATAACGTACAATAATAGGAAGTATGGATTATAAGTAAGAAATAAATATTTTGGTACTAAGTTTTCCCTTTTCTCCAGTTCACCTCTCATGAGCTCCCTGTATACAGTTTTTTTTCATACAAATCTATACAAAGTAATTTTTTCCAATCATCTTCATAATCACTCTTGACAGCATCCCTATAATACAACTTGCACTTCTACTGAAATCTTGGAGTGAGATTCTGGACCTTGAAGTCCATAAATATTTCTACAAACAATTTAGTGCGGTCAAGATTTCATCTCTTCTAGAGTTGACAATTCTCCTGGACTTGGATGAACCTCTGTTTACTCAATCCATAATTTTAATAGTTTTTACTTCTCTGAAGTCCTCCACTGTTCAGCTAATATCAGAATTATTTATTTTCTACTGAACACATGCTTTAGTAGACAAGAGCTACAAAGACATCCTTAGAGAGGCCATCCTAAATAAGACTCAAAGGGAACTGAAATGCATAAAATTTACTATTATTTTGCAAAGTATATAGCAGGAAAATGAAACTTAAGTCTTGAAAATAAGGGAACTATCTTTTAAATCTCCTCCACTGAATGATTTTTTTTTCTGAAAGAACAAACCAAATATTCTAATCTAACAAAAAATTACATCATCTAACTGAATGAATCCCCATGTCACTGACACACACAGATCTCTACCTACATTTAAACCTTCACTAGAGAACATATGGGTAGCTGTGAGAAAACTACTTCACGTGCATGGAGATGTGTTGCTTCATTTTCAGTTTAGCTCCATAGGCATCACCCCTCCCAGAGGACTTGGAATAGTCTACCTGAGCCCCTGACTCACTCTCCTGATAAGAAACTTTAAAATTTATCATAGCATGTGCAAAGACAAGTTAATGAGATCTCGTAATTGCCTCCCAACAATATATGCTCAAGCAGATTATATTCATTAGCAATCATACATGCGGCCTCATAAATCTATTTAAGTGAGTATGACATTGCTTTCCTTGAGTAGTGTCTATTCGAAGCCCAACTGCTGATGTTCCTTTAAGTCTGAAGTCTGCGCAGGCAGACAGGGCTATTTCTGAGACTGGAGCCAGCACAGATGCTTTCACACCCACCGCTCCACAGTGGATTCCCACCAGGGAGCAAAAGAAGCTTCTCAACAGCTCAAACCAGGGTTGTCACTGGAAATGCCAGAGACCAAAACACCTGTGTGCAGTATTTAGTGCTGTGACAAGTGTTGCACCCGCAGGAAAACATATAGGCACATTTCAGCAGATTTCCACGTCTTTAAGCCAATGAATGAAGCTGTAGCCAACAAGCATTTCATAAGGAAAATAATTATTCTTTCCACACCTTTTCACGTACTACTTTCTCAGAAACTGTTCTGATGCAGAAACTTCCTGTTGCAAGTGACCATCAAATAACATGTTACACCCAAGTTACAAAATCACCAGGAACAGAAATTAAAAAATAAAATATGCATAGATCTTCAACTATAGTGATGTGAAAGTTAGTCTATAACTACTTCCAACACTCACAATACATTTTTAATATACTTCTATAGGGTAAGGTCTATCAGTTATTATTTAGACTAAGAAAAACAAAGCAAATTCTTTTCTAATCTAACATTCCATACAACTGTAATGAATTTGTGAATGATGTACTCATTCAGAATATGTGGCTTGACATCATTTTACTTAACTACCAAATTCTCACCTCTACTGCTACAATATCAGACCTGAGCACTGAACAAAAACAAGATAGAGAAAGTAAGATAAGAATTTAATGGTACAATATTTTAAATATTTAAGAATAATTTGAATAAGTACTATTCATCTTAATAGCATGATTTATAAATGCTCACCAAGAACAGAGACTTTGTCATGATAAATGCTTCCATTAGAATTCAGTAATGAATTAATTTTTAACAAGGCAACGATCTTGTTAGCATTAAAGGTGATTTCCCTTTCTTTTTACATTAAAAAACAGGCCGAATTTCTGAAAGTGGTTAACCTCTAGTTCTTAGGTATAAAAATTATGATTTTTCATACATTCTAAAGCTTGTATCTGCATCAGGGGTGACATACCATGAAAAAGAAGAAAACATATCATTTCATGGTACAAAGAGGGTTCAACTCACTGGAATGAGTTACCTTAAAGATTTATTTCAGCTGAAGAACAAAACTTATTTTTTGTATTACGTTCAAAATACAGTTTCTTTTTAAAGCATTTTCATAAGTATACTTTAGCCTTTTATGATTTAAACAATGTTTTTAATAATTTACATTCTAGATGGTTCCTAAATATACTGATATATATATATATGACAATGTATTAAAGTACTATATCAATTGATCATATATTGCGAATTTTATTTTTTTAGAGTTCTAAAAATATCTTCTAAGTTAATTTTACTTATGGTCTAAATGACTGAGTTCATAATGTTACATGACAATAGGATGATAATCTTTTCTCTCCATTTTGTAGTCTACTTTTCCTAAATAATAATAATTAAAAACCCCAAATCCATAAATCAATTAAAATCTTGATTAATTAATGAATCTTAATGGGAACAGAAAGGAAATTCTCTCTCTACAGAAAGCATTCTGTTAAGTATGGGGAAAATTAAATTATTATAGTATGTGGCAATAACCAGAGAAATCTTACTGCAAATAAGTGGGGAATGACACAGTGACTTTGCTGATTTTTGAGATGATGTGCAGCAAGGAAAACATTATATATTCCAGAAACATTTAGTCCAAATGTAGATACTAATTAATGAACATTGTTGTTTATAAGTTCATAAAAGTACATTCAAATAGCAGAATATAAAATAATCTAGAAAGAAAATCTTTTAGAAACATGCATTAATTTTTATTTCCTATTGTTTGAGAAAAAGGCAGGGATGTAGGCAGGAAGAAGTATTTTAAAGCATATTCATGAAGCCTTCATTTAGAACATGGTAAAATAACACTGGGAGAATTTTGGGCTGCCAAATTTTACAGGAATACAGGTATTAATTTTATTAGCCTGATACAGAAATAGCTAAACACCTCAAGAACAGTTTAAACATCTTATCAGATAACTTTTTAAAAAATACACATAAACACGTATATGTATATATACGGGGACTTTTAAAAAGTGGAGGCTTTCTGACATTTGTCGCATCAATATATAAACATAGATATTTTGTAAACATGTACAACTTACCTAACCCTCAAAGGAAGCAAACACTGTGAATTGAAATGACATTTGCTGAATAGTAAGACGTCTAGTTTCTATTTTGAGTTTTTTCCTTCCTAAAATCATTATAGATAAATAATGAAAATGTATGTGCTATATTTGAGCATGCATGGTTCTCTTTGGATAAATAGAAATTAAAAATAAGGGAGTAACAAGAAGCAAGGACACTCAATCTATACAAAGTAATTTTTTATAAACTTTCTAGGAATTCATTTTCTAAATTAAATTGCCAGGTGTAGAATATTGCCCGTGGTTCCTTTGCTAAGGAGTTGCCATGGTAGCTCTTGCAATCCAGAAGAGAATGTAATCTCAGGCTACACCCCAGATGCGTTTTGTTTTGCATAGGTATACAGATGGCTCCACTTAAGAGGCCCTGTGTGAAACAATTCACTTTTTTGAAGACATGCTATTGCTCCCAGATAGAATTATATTTCTGATAGACAGTCATTTCGAGTGACTGGATTCTAGCTTGAAAAAATGCATGAAGATGATGACTCATTTGTAATACCTGCATTTATAGAGTAGTTATTTTTTCATGGTAAAGAAATATGCCGAATCAGTCTGTGACTGGATGGTTTATGACGTTTTACTTACTATGAAGGGTTAATTTTTTTGTGTGTTTTCCAGTTACGTATTATTTTCTTTTCCTTCATTTTTTTTTTTTTTTAATCAATGCTGTGACCATAGACTCAGTTTTACAGTCAGTCCTGTGAGATACATGACATTTTACTGTCTTCAGACTTGACTTTCATATCAGTTGGGTTTTGCCTACTGGAAACTTAGGAGAAAATCTTTAAGGAAGTATAGAATTATTTAATGATGCCGCCTATAAAATCATCATATATGTTATGGATTTTGTCTATGTTCTACATTACAGTATGTTTAAACATTTATTTTTATTTAATAAAGAATGTACTTAGTGAAAGAAAATGTGTAAAATAGATAGCTAACATAAGTAGTCATGGGTGAGGTTTTTCTAACAGCCTCTCAACCTATTACTTAGACTTCAAGAAAAATACACTTCAATTTATAAATACATTGTCAATGTGCACATAGTAAATTAACCCGAGGTTATTTGTTTTGATCTGAAAGCTCACATTTTCAAAATCTATTTCATACAAAAAAATTCCTTTGTAAATATGAATGGTACACAGCAACCTTATTTGTGACAGAAAACAACAAACAGTCTGAACGTTACATTAACGCATAGTGCTTGCTGAACCCTGACTTGTATAACTGTGATGCTTCATTTGAAAGCAGCAGAGTGAGGACAGATTAAAGCAGCTCAGGATCTGGCCTGATGAATACAGTAAAAACCTGCCCCTATAGAAACCATTGAGAAAATGCTTACAGTTCCTATCACAGTGCTCGTGGATCTAAAACCACAGTCTGATCTGGCAGTCTGTTCCCTAGTGTCTTTTGGGGGGGGGTTGTCCTTTTTCCATTATTATTATTTCTATAGAGAAAGTCTCTTATTACTGTTTTGTCTTACTTAAAATAATAAATGAAGTATTCACAAATTATCAGGGAAGAGGAGCTCCTGTTTACCACTGTCATGTTCAATACCCTGTTACATTTTCCACTTAAGTATTTTACACCATGTTTCAAACTGAAAAAAATTAAATGCAATGGTGAGAAAGCACAAAGCAAGAATGAATATTTGAATTAAGTGATAAATGCTGGAGAAATAGAAACATGGACAGAAAGCAGCACATCTAAAGGTACGTCAAGCTTTTCATCTCTGCCACACAGTATAAATAACATGGGAGTATGTGGCTGCAGTATTTGAGAAAACACACAAACACACACCAAAATATTTTGACATATTCAATAAGCTGTTGAACAAGACTAAAATACTAAACAAATAGATCAGCTGTAAGGAGGAAATATGTCATCATGGCAGGAGAGATGAACTGAGATATGTAAGAAAGGGATGACCCCTTGCTTCTCTTTTGTTTCTGTGAAGTAACAACAGAACCAGTATAAATATGAAATAAGAAATTTAATTTCACAAACCAAATCTGTTGTCTCAAGTTTGACAGAGACAGCCCATCCTACTATCAACAAAATGCTAGAGAAAATGTAATTTTCTTCTAAATGACAAATAGTGCATCTATTGGACCAGATATATGAATCTGCATACTCATAAAAACTGCATAACTCCAATTGTCTATTTTGTTTCTAAATACTCATTTATATATTTATTGAACTTATCATCTTCCCGAAGCTTAAACATAACATCATTTTTATGTTAGATCCTAGTTTCTATAAATACATACATATACATGTGTGTATATTTATATTTATAGAAAAGGAAATGTCAAACAAAGATGCTGCACTAAAATAATGAATGATTTACTTGATATGCTCCAAAGCTCAAAATGTCACTACTATTCTTTTAGAAACATGAAGTATCTTACAGCAAGTTTTAGCTGCATTTTGTCTCTTTTTGAGCAGCTTAATATCTTTCTGATGCCTTTAAAACACACTATTATTTCTTTTAAAGACTACCTCTTTTCACTTAAAGTGCTGTGAAGGAACTGCAGTTTGACTTGTCAAGAAATAACACTGCTTCTTAACAATTTGCAGAAAAATGTTTATCCTAGCACAAAAAGCACGCAGCTAGAACTCTTCTGGCAGCAACATAGCTATACAAATATTTTTTTTTTCTTATAAAAAAGCAAGAGAAACTGAATGAGAAAAGTGGCAAAACAAAAGAAGCAAATAACAACCGCAGTGAAATATGAAAATTTCTGCTCTGTTGACCTCAATGCAGTCCAAAGTGACTTCAGTGTGGCCAGAGTTTCACAGTCACCTGGTGAGGCTGAACTCTAAGTGCTTGGTGTCAGGAGTCATCACAGTGAGGGAGCTGAATTCCTTGGTACTGCAAGTTGCGTGTCACTTGCCTTCCTCCTCTGTTTATATCTAACGAGCATCCTCTCCTGTTTCTCTTGGACTATTTTAATCCAAGGTCATCTTTAGCCAGCATCTTTACACCTGACACAAATCTATAACTTTCTAAGCAAGGCTTCCATAGCCTCCAGACCTCCTTTTCCAGACAGCATTGGCCTGCCTTATAAATCGGTGATATACTCTTAGTTCCCAGTCAACCTCTCTCTTCCTTGCTCTCCTTAGGTGTCTGACCTTATTGTAACCATCCATCTGTGCTAAATCTTCACCCTTGCATCACTACCGCTCACCTGTTATATTAATCCTGCCATCCAATATCCATGCTATTTGAATTTAATAATGTGAAACATTTTATAAGTCCCATTTGCATTAATGTAAATGGTTTTAAATTGCCTAGCTAAATCACAGCTGAGATTGGATAAATAGAGCTTTTAAGATAGGGTAAAAGCTGAAGGGGAGGAAAAAGCTCTCTGAGATGAAGCAAGCATATGATAGTCATTTCAAATTAAATACAATCTTCAGGAAATTGATTTGGGTGTAAAAGTGAAAATACTGAAGTATCAGTTTGGTGCAGAGTAACAGTAAAAAAGGCAAACAAGGCACTAGTTCATGTCAGAATAGGGAAAGAATGACTAGTTTAATGTATCAAGATTATGACAGGTAACCTTTACATACCTGAGAAACATCTAGAAAAATATTAACCAATGTGTTGCCGAAAGATATTTACTGATTGGACCAGAAATCTGGAGAATTATTGAAATATCCAAGATACTTTAAGGAAGAGTTATTCTAATTGAAGGTGTACTTGGAAGGAGAGGAATCAGTTCAAGTTAGGTCGAGGAAATGCTGCAAAGTCTATTTAGCTGAATTTTAAAAGCATTTTCTGCTTTTTATCTGCAAATATACCATCACTTCCTGAGACAACAATATGTGGGAAATGTAACACAATCTACATAATACCACACTCGTTCCTAGATTGTCAGTAAAAAAGAGAGGATTTTGTGCATAATACTGTATTTAACCAAGACAGAGGTAACAGCTGTTAACCACACACAAACAGCTGGATGCTGTGATCTCCTCTATCCTACTTTCTCCGTATGTTAAAGTTAAGATGTGGGAAAAGGAATAATGAAATCAGTACAGCATTCATTAAAAGTATCAGAAAAATTCTTATTAAAAGACTGCTTCATATACAACAAACACAGGACTTCAATGTCTCTAGACAAAAAAAACTGCAGAATTTTTCAAAACAATTTTGCAGTCTTCCCATCTATAGTTTTAGCTTAATAATTTTACCACAGTTATGACATGTTTGGGTGTGCATTGATAAGAGTTTGATAACAAACTAGGCACGGATGGCAGACCATCAAAGGGTAAAGAAGGTCTATGAGATACATGCAGTATTGTACAGTGAATATAAGCAGATGACTATTAAAAATGTACTGAATATGCACTGATAATGACTGTTATAGATTGAGTACATTTTCAGTATATTGATAAAATCCACCAATTAAAAACATATAGTAAGAGATAATAGTAAATAGAAAACTAATGTAATACAAAAGAATTTATTACATATTTATGGAGGGGAGCCAGTGCCAAATTCATTTGACCTCCAGCTGCCCCACAGCTGCATACACTCTGTGCTGTTTGTTCCTGAGAATACACACTGCTTGTCATCTTCACTAATTAACGGAAATTACAGTGACAAATCCTGAATCCAATCCTTACCTGAAGGTGACAGATAATCAATGCATTTACATTCCCTCACAGGCATGGATAAGGAAGAGTATGATACTCTGAATTTATGCAAGAACAGATAATCTTGGCTATAAATAGAATAAATATCCATTCACTCCTACTTATTTTCCCTATCAACATCCTGCCAGCATTTTTTCCAGCTGGAGCCAGGGTACTGGACATGGTGCAGTGCCTCAATTGCAGGAACAATGTGAACAGGTCTCAGGTTATAAGTTATTGTTGTAGTCCCATATGGCACATAATCCTCCTGCAATGCCAAACAATGAGCCACTAGATTTCACAGTGCTCTTTTATGAGTCAACAGAATTAGCAATCTTGAAACAAGCAGGTCCTAGAAGACATGAAGGAAAACTAACTCAGCAGAAGTGAGCTTAATATAGCTCTCTACTTGTAGTATTTACTTGTAGTCCATTACCCAATTCCAAGTTCATCTTTGCCTCAAAATTGCCACTAAAGCTGAAATGACCAACAACAGGGACCTTTCTAGTACTGCTGCGAACAGCAACCTGAATCATAAAACTTGCACAAAAAAATCCCCTACCTCACCAATATGATTAACAGAGCTAATGCATCTTCTGCTTATAAAAAGGGACAAAAATTTAAGTTGAAGGACTACTGAAGATTAGACCTCTATGCTCCAAAATCCATGAAACAAACATTATTGAAAGTATCAGCAAGGAAGGCAGGATATCTGATTGCAGAGCTGGATGACCATTATCTGTAGCTCATCATTAGCGCTGCTAGCAAGATTCCTTTAAGTGTGAGAAGCATTCACTGTGCTGTTACTCTGCCATGGCACATACATCACCCAGTAAGCCATATAGAAAAGACAATGGAGCACAGAGATCTGTAAGCCTTAAATGGATTACGAGGCCTGCTGATTATATGCACTGCACTTTTTAAAAAAAAAAATATTCTCCCTCTTTTAAAAGACTTTCCACCCAATAATTGCTGTCACTGAGACAGAAAACAAAACAAAACTTCTTAAAAACATTATATATTTCTATCCAACTTTCCATGCACAAAGTTCCATTAAAAATACAAGAAGATATACATGAAAACCAAACCGAAATGGAAATATCTGACTACACCAAGAACTCCTTCCCTCACTCAGTCCTGAACATTATAATTAAGCACCATTATAGCCATACTTCCAAGTCATTCTTCATCCTGAATTGACAAGATTTTCTATCCCTTGAGATCACAGATAAGAGATATAAAAATAAAGCACAGAACATCTCACAGATATCAGTTTGATAGTTGCAAAGGTTGCCTCTTTATGTGTCCCAGCAGCACTTGCAGTTGCTGACACTACTACTTGACCATTTTTATTTCCATAGTCAAGGGTGTAGGGGTACCCAGTTTATCCTTGGAAAGATGGAATTCACCAGTCCATTTCCCAACTGTAAACTAAAAGACTGAGCTTTCTGTCCTTTCATCTGCGTTGATTTCATAGGGAAATATTCAGAATGCTTCAAAATTATACTTTACGAGAAAGATGTCAAACCAGAAGCATCCCATTATAATGGTGAGTAAAAACATTCAGTTCCTTCTTTTCTGTCACTTGGGTGACATTTCTAACCTCACTGAAGGTCGCTAGAAGAAGCCAAATAACTGGACAAAACTTGTAAATTTAAAATGCAAAGAGAAGCCACAACATACTTAAAATAGTTTTCCTGCTATATGAACCTTCCAGCAATCACCCACTATCACAGCACTAGATCAAATCATAAGGTGCAGATTCAATCGATTTCTAAAAACGCATTTCACTATTTTCTAACAGAAAACCATTTTTAGTTGATCATCATCAACATATCTGTCCCCAGCACACTGTAATGGTTCTGCAATCATTTTGTTTTCAATTTAAAATATTCTTAACTCACCAACGTGAAACAGCATACTGAAACTGCTTCTGGCACAGATGTGCAATGGGAATCTGGATAATATATCTGAGCAGGAACTCATTCAAGTCACTGCAGGTCTAAAATCAAATGTTAGCCAACAGTTCTGGTAGCTCTCAGCTTCCCCCTGTGACTGAGATCACTGTTCATTGATGGAGGTAGAAGTCTGGTTTTAAGCATTATAATAGATGTCTTTCCTTAATACTAATTGTTAATCGTTAACTTCACTTGGGAAAATACAATGTCTGAAACTGCATCTATTAAAATATGTGTCAGTAACCAGCTAGAATGATTGAGGGATAACTGAACGCACACAGAGATCCTCTAAAACCATGACATATGGTATATTATCCATTTGGGAATCTTACACTTTTACACAGTCTCTCTCTAACATTCAAAACGTTCACAATCTTGAATAATTAATCTGTTGTCAAAAGAATGGAATAAGCACTAGAAAGTTAATAATTTGGCATGAGAACTGTGAGCCATTGCTATGACTGAAGCAACAATATATTCTTCTTTATTTCTTAACTCTTTTTTGAGAACTGAATTATCTTGGCAAATATATAATGAAATAATTCAATATATTTTCAATATGCATATGTACATGTACAGGCCCTTACTTTCAAGAAGTGCATTAGATATAGCTAGATTTCTCAAATAATTAATCTTCATTTTTGTCACTCAGATAAAGGTAGCTCAGTTCGTGTTTAAAAGACTGTTCCTTCTTTTACATTATTTATACGGATAGCAGAAATATCTATTAAACTGTTTGATGTTTCTATGTAAATATTCTAAGCACGAAATGGTATATTGATCTTTGTCCAGCTCATTTCTGTGACCACATGTAACAAAAAATAACTGTTACAAAAAGAAATGCTATACCTGTCATCTAATTCTAGGTTATAAGCAGATGGCATGATGTGAAACTGCCAACGACTTTGAAGAAGTTCAAGGTAATAAAGCTGCTCCTACTAGATAGAAAACTCTGTTCCAAAACTACATTTTTCAAAAAAGGAAAGACTGGAAGACTGAAGAACTTGCATTGCATGGGATTTTCTAACAGAAGACAAGGGAAAGAGCTCCTCCTGCTTCCTTTCTGAATATGACCAGAAAAGGCAACTAATAACTTCAGCTTTCTTTTGAGCTGGCAGATTCCACACATGCAGTAATTCTGCTCTGAATGTGAACAGATACTACAATTTTTTCCTTTCTTTTGGCAACTAACTAATCAGCTGCTTATTTAGATGTCACTGAAATGTCCCTTAATTAAGTTAATTTAAAACTTGCATAACTGGCATGAATTATTAACATGACTGTGCTTGTAGAAACTGCATATGCTAATAAATTATTAGATACTTGATGCGATGGACTGTCCCCTCCTGCTAAAAGAAGATAACAAGGTGTGTCAGTGCTTCTTTGTTTAGGTACCTTTTGAGAGGTATGCACAAATACAGGCTGATATAGTCTGGTGTTAAGAATATAGGATTTCAAGGAAGACTGCACAGTCACTTCCAAAATAAACTTGCAGTTTATTGCCTAGATTTCCTTAGAGCCATTTGGATTTGCTTGCTTATTTATCTTGGTGGCTGGGTCACAAATGTCCCTCGACAGAAGAGGAAGTGAAAACTATTTTCAGAAGAAATAGCACTGTACGGCAAAGCCAATAAGGATTTCTAAAACTAAAAGCCATCTTAAAACCTCACTTTTTCCCCAAGAACCATGCTATCTTACCAGTATTTCCATTTAATAAATTTCTGCCTACCAACTTTTTGACTGTAACATCAGACTTATAAAAAAGGATGAGTATTTTGCTGAAACACTCTTACCAGAATACTGTGAATTAAAATTTTACATTAAGGGATTTTTAGATTAAAAAATCTAAAAAAATCTTCTAAAAAAAAAAATCTAAAAATCTTCTTTTTCCACCAGGCACTATCCTGACTTCTCTTTTGTTGTTTATCCCCAAATCCTCATGCTACACCACCACCATGATGCGTTACAAATAGATGAGTCCTCCACAGGCTTCAGGTCACCCTCTGCTCCACCACGGACCCGTATGGGTGGCAAGGAGTGTCCCTGCCATCTCACCATGGGCTGCAGGGGAATCTCTGCTCCAGTCCACCTCCCCCCACTTCCTTCTCCTTCCTTCCACTGACCTCAGTGTTCACACAGGGGTCCTTCCTACAACTCCAATTTCTCCTCCCAGGTTCCCCTTCTTCTAAATACGCTCTTGCAGAGGTGCAGCCACTGTCAATAATTGGCTCGTCCTTGGTCAAAGGTGGGTCTGAGTTGGAGCCAGGGGAGCTTTGAGAAGCTTCTTACAGGGGCCACCGCTGTAGCCCTCTCCCCAATACCAAAAACTGCACCACACACACAGACCCAGCACACCAGAATCGGTAATGTGGCCCATATTGTAACCAAATGCATCACAGGTGCAACTCTGTACTGGAGCTTCCCATGGTTCCTTCACTCATTTACCTATCATCAGGCTCATGGAATCTTGTTAAACTATGCCGCTACTATTTTTTTTTTTTTTTTAATTTCAATAAGTCATATGAAGAGCCATGTCCCCTCCTACACCAGAGTGCAACCTAGGATCATTGATATTCTCTCAAACTTTAGACTACCAGTAGTAGGAGAAAGATGAGTTTGAACCAGGTTTTCATTATAAAAATAGGTTTCTGCCTATAAGACAATTGGAGCAAAATCAGCACATAAATAGAAAAAGAGATACAGACCTTGGTATTTTATTTAATGTATATACAGTAAGAACAGGTGATTTCCACAAGAAAGCCTTCAGGTCCCCTTGAAGTATTTGTTGTACATTACTGACTGCATCTGCAAATACTGGCACACGGTAGCTATTTGCTTAAGGCTGGGAACAGTGGAATAAGTGACATGGAGGTGGCAGAGGACGAAGAAAAAAACGTGGCAGATAGACCTACTGCAAATATTTCTTCTGTGGAATTTTCTCCTTAGAAGTCAGAAACAGGAGGCAACGCATAAAATAACATGTACAGATATAACACTAGTGCAAATCTGATATCCTACAGGCCTACAAAACTAGAGATAAGGATGGTAAACCCCTGCAGACTTTGGAAACTTTACAGATGATACAGTCTGAAAGGTTTTTGTGTGTGTGCAAAGCATTTGTACCTGGCTTCAATCATAAATAGCTTCCTTTAACACTACATAAATTCATATCACTGAAACAAGGTAACTGCGTTTATATACAGTTAGTCCCAAAATAAATTTAAAGATTAATAATAATTCACATAGTTTATTTTAACATACAGTGCAGAATATAATCCCAAACTCTTTCCTACCTGAAAATATTACTCAGGGTCCTATGTATAAATCTTGTGTGTAAAAGATGGCATAATTTAACGAAGAATGCTGAGAAGATTAGAATACTTTCTCTCTGCCATTTGGTCTAAAGAGGAAAGCATCAAGATTCCTTTATACTATAAAGCATAAGTTCTCTCTTGGAAAAGATCCTACAGAAAATAAATCACAGTAGTTTTCTTAAACTCTCCATAACTTGAAAAGTAAAATCACCTTTATATTCTCTGCAAAGCTTAAACATTCCCGTTGCCTGTAAGCAGTGTGTACTCTCATGTCCTTTTTATACACAGTAATTTTATTACGGGGATTTTATTTTCAAAGGAAATTGAACAAAGCGATTTAAAGGCTCTCACAGGAATAATGAGCAGTAGTGAATTTTGGTGGATGAAGAAGTTATTTCCTATTTATTTTTCTATTACATGTTCAAATCAGAAATATGCTTATAAATGATCCAGTAGGAAAGAACCACATTATCTCCAGGACAGAATGATAAAAATAACTGACACACAGAACCATAGATCTACTAATAAGCATTTTGATAAGGCAATCAAAGTAGAATTGAAACTGCATGGTTAAAGAAAAACCGTCTATAAGAAATGAGAGAAAACACTGGTACATTTGAAATAAAAATAATGACTGTGTAGATGATGTTAAAAGGTAGGATATATAAATAAACATTTAAAAAAACAAGCAAAAAAGAAAAAATAGATTACTTCAAAGAAGCCTACCACAGAGAACATATTTGAGGTACAAAGCAAAAACTGAAAAACCAGAATTGTTCCTTAGCAGTGGTGTCTGCAATTGTAAATTAAGTAGAAGGGTCTTACAACTGGAGTGATATCCATGCTTCCCCTAGAGAATTTGAGAAATGCAAGGATGAGGGTCCAAAAAAACAGGTTAACGAACAGAGTACTAGTTTGTGAATGTAATGAAGTAATACATCAAAGGAGAACTGTGGAAGTAATGAAAAACATCACTAGCAATATTCCAAAAAAGAATCACATGCTCCTTTTGTATAAAAGTGGGGGAAAGAAATCCAAACAATGCATTTTCAGAATAAATCAAACAAACCTAAGCCAAAAGAAAAATCTGCATTTGTGTTGTGGTTTGAGCCTACTCAGCAGCTAAATGCCACACAGTCGCTCACCCACCCTTCCCCCCACTTAGGAATGGGGAGGGAATCGGAGGGGCAAAGGGAGGTTGAGATAAAAACAGTTTAATAACAGTAACAGAACAGTACGCTGACAGCAGTATCAACAGGTAATGTACCATACAACTGCTCACCACCCGCCGACCGACACCCGCCTGCTCCCGGCCAGCGATCCCCAACACAAAGGCCCCACAGCCAAACTCCCAGAAGTGGCAGCCTCTCCCGGCCCACTCCTGCCTTTATATAGGGAGCATAATGTCACATGACATGGACTATCGGCCAATCGGGGCCCAGCCCTCCAGCTGTGCTCCCCCCGCCCCCGCACACAGGTGAGGGCACTGGGACCTGGGCAGCCCCTGGGGTCTCAGGGTGCTGCAGCTCCTCCCGCTGCCAGACCCACGGGAGCTCTAGGCCAGCCCCAAACAGGACAATTTGACACACAAAAGAAAGAAGCAAACAAGAATAAACAGTCTAGAATTTCAAGTGTTAAAATAAGGGATAGAAAAAGATAAATTTTAGTAACAGTCAAACGAGCTAAAGATTTTGTTTTTTAAGTGCCAAGACAAAAGCTGAATTTGAAAACTAACAAATTGGTGCTAAGGCCCAGACTCACTGACTTCAGAGGTATTGCAGACGGATCAGAAAAGATGGCACTGGTAGATTAATACCCTCAGAAAAATAAATAAAAATGTACAAATTGAGGAGGTCAAAGTTTGGTAAAGTTGATCTGTTTAATGAAACACAGTTTTAGATATAAATAGGCAGAAAAATTATTTAATGCATTAGACAGTGAAGAAGTTATTGTCTAAACCAACAATGATAACAAGAACAAAACCTCTCTCAGACTTCAGTACGTGTTCAATGACTTCTTAATTAGATTCTAGAAAATTTGCTCCTGAGTAGACCAAGGAACCATCTCAAGTTTCACTAGATATCAGTGTTCAACTGGCCTTCTGAAAAGGTCCATCAGGGTGGAAGGAACAGTGAAGGTTGTATGTGATTTCAGGTTCTGCTTAAGGAAGGGGAAAGAAACACTTAAAGTAAATTCTTCAATTTTTGTTTCCCAGTATAACAGCATATTATCTCTTTACTTCTATATTCAATTACTCCATAAAGATTTTCTAAGGTATTGTAAACACTGCAACTTTCAGTGTTTAATTTTTCTATGTAGAGAATTAGTGGAGAAGCAACTGTGCTACTAGAGGTGGATATAAAAGAAAGCTCTACGAAATCATGCTGATATGGTCACATAACTATGCTCAGTGCATACTACAGCAATTATCTTGTAAAGGCTGGGGGGAGGGGAAAGAAGAAACACCAGTTTCTTGGCACATAAATTAATTTTTCTAAGTCACTTATTATTTGTTGACACATTTACAGCTTGAGCCTGTTTAGAGTTTCAACACAAGTCATATATTTATTTGTAGCAAGTTAATGAGTATAGCTCCCATTAACCAGGTGTTTAAGTTCAGTACTTTTTCTGTAGAACAAATACAAATTTCATAAGAAAAAAGGTATATAAAGAAGGATGTTAAATATTTCTTTCTGGTTTTTCATTTTCCTTTCTCTCTGTGCTACAGTGACCAGAGAATGTAATTAATGGTAGAGCATGGTCAGGTAACTGCAATCAGTTCAGAGTGCTTTAGGAAGTTACTGCCCTCATCAATTGATTGTGTACAGACCTGTCATCCATTGCACTGCAAAATTAAATGATTTAGCATATGTTTCTTGCAAGGATGGACTGTTAAGTTGATCCTCTGTAGGCATAACTTAAGGATTCAAAATATTTCCTCTGTTTTCCAGTCTTTAAGCACAACATGTTCCATATGAAGACATAAACACATCTTTTAAATGCAGGCTAAAATATTATTAATACTAAAATTGTAATCCTATAATCATTATTTATTCCCGTGAAAACTGTGACAGTCACAAATTCCAGACTAAGCCATGTAGAACAAGTACTGTGTTTTTGCCAAGAATATCAGCACCTCTAACTTTCTAACCTCCCTGCTGGCAAAAACTACAGTTGTAGAACAACCAGAGTTGCCTGATAAACAATGACTTTCCAGTAGTGACACTGATAAGTTTTCTTATCTGCTTCTCTTCCTCAGAAGCATCTACTTCGGCTTAATAACACAGTAGGACAGTTACAGAAATCACATTCAGAATTACCTGGTTATCAAGTATTTGGTTAGTCATCCTCCTGTGAACACCCCTAACTAAGCAAGCCATGTTACTGTTAATAAACTCTTGCTGGATTACATACTGCATTTGATCTGAGAAATTAAACACTGATGTGAAATTCAAAATTTCATCTGAGAAATGAAACGTGGAGTTACATACTGAACTGGCTCTTTAAAAAATGCTTTATGAGGATGGTCCAACAGAGAGAGAAAGAGTAAGGCATTAAGGGATACATTAATACTGCAAAAAAGGGGGAAGTACTACATGAATAGAAAAACATCTGTTCAGGAAGTAATTAATCATCTTTTTTCCCCTCTCATGTTGCTGAAGAAAAATTTCTCTGAAAAAAAAAAAAAAAAAAAACAACAATGCGTCTCGAGCATCGGGGAAGCCCAGGTTGGAGAAGCACAGCAGGGTCTGGTGCAGGAATTCCAGACCTCCATCCAAACCTGGCTCAGATCTGTTGCAGGATAAATAGCAAACCTCTGCTTCCCTTTCCTACATTCATTTCTCAGTCCAACTCAAGAATTATTAATGGTGATATCTTAATATAGATGATGACACTTCTCCAAAGCACATCTGACAACCCTAAAATCATACAAGTCTCTTCCTGCTGAGAAAAGCAGCTTTTGAACATATGTCTCGAAGATCTTTAGGATGATCATTGTCCTCCTCAGGCAGGAACTCAACATTAAAGTCTGTGTTAATATTTGCGCTGAAGTAAGATTAAATTAAGGTTAATTCTGAAGCATGAAATATGTATGAATTAAAACAAAGAACTCAAGTTCAAGAAATACGTGCAAATTACTGGGTCTGACTCTCACCTCACTTTACAGTATTTTATATCACTTATTGCAACCAAATTACTTTTTATTTACTCCAGAGAATCCTGTGCCCCATTACACTGCATTCCAGCCACTCTAAATCTGATGAACGAGATGCATAGTTTGGTGAGAAATTTTATTTGTAAATCTTATTTTTGTTTTGCTGCTTGAAAACTTATTTCCAAAGGCTCCTATCCATGCTGCTTGACAACAATATAATTTTCAACACTACTGTTTGGCGTATTATTTATACAATAATTTATACAAGCCTACCTACCATTTCGTTTCTGGGACAAGCTTTCAGGTAAGTTAAGTATGGTAACATCCTTCAGTGTAGTGTGCTCTCTAGTGCTTTAATGAAATTATATAGCACATCAGGTCTATTAAAGTTGAAATAGGTGTTTTTTGTTTATACATTATTATAAACTAAAAATATTGTTTGTTTTTTTTTTGTTTTTTTTTTTTCCAGAGAAAATAATTACGAAATATATTCAATTCTATAAAAATTAACGTTTATTAGAGGTGCACTTTTTGGGGAGGATGAGGGGTCATGGTGGTGTGGTGGTGGTTTTCAAATTTTTTTTTTGTTTGTTTTTTTGAGAAGGAAGGTTGAAAGGAGTTGAGTTCTTTGTTGAGTACTGGTTAAGAATTTCCAACTAGTGTAAAGTAATTTAGGTCCACATTTTCTAGCAAAAGTAAAGAAAAATGCTGTTTACTTGCTTTGTTTTTAAAACATCTTCCATTGTTACTAATTTATATTGTGGTAAATCCAAAGCTCCCATGCATGCCTGGAGGTCCTTGCGAGTAGTGCTGAACACAGAGTGTCCATCCCAGTGTTGTACTCTACAGACATTACACAGGGATTAAGACTCAAAGTCTAATTTTAGACTCCTCTTCAGCCAAAGATTTTGTACACAAGCTTGGTAAACCTGTTCATCTTTATGTCTCTCAATTTTTTTCACCTGTGTGTCCATCTTATTCTAAATTATTCATAACAGAAACTTATAGACATGCCTGATACGACAGGATTTCCTACCATTTCTATCCTGTTTCTCTCTCTATCAGTTCCAGACCTATGGCCCCAATTACTGCTTTTGTCTTTGCAGCTTCACTGTGGAATCAGATAGAGTTGGAAGAACAGAAAGGGGAAAATATTCAGATCAAGGATGTTAGAAAACAACAAAAAACGTGTAATGGCCCTCAAAGTTAGTCTCCCACAGTGACAGGTCATACTCCAAGTACCACAGTCCTCCTTCCTCTTCCTGTAAGGGTAACAGGGGTCAGGAAAACAAGAATCTGTACATTAACTTCCCTTGGAGTCTACTCCTCTCTCTTTCTTTGCTGAGTTTATCTGTTAAATTAAAAAAAAACCCCACCTTTTTCTTAATCTTTTTTAATGTTACACTGATGGAGGTATTCATATTCAAATTCCATTAATTTAAAGATTGCTAGCTATAAAGTAAGATCACAAAGAAGGCATCAACCAGCACTGATTATAAAAAGATGATAAAAAGGTCCTATTAAAGAAAATTATGTACAAATTCCATAGAAGTCCATTTACAAGGAACAATACAAAGCCATAATCAACTTACACACTTTCCTTTTCCTCTTACTTATGCCCACATACACAAATATTTCTTCCCCCTCCTACATGACTGAAAAGGTCTGAAAAGTTGTGGTAGGAAAATTCATGATTAAGCCAATTAAACCACACAATGTGACTGGTCCTTCAAATGCCATTTTATATCACACTTTGGCTCTGCTGAGATTCTTATCTAAATTAGGACTGCACAATCGAATCTGAAAAGCAGCCAGCTCAGCCTGCCCAGCTATCCAGAATACAACGTTTGAGCATACAGATTGATAAGTAGTATGCTGGGCGATACAGAGAAAAGGAAGCACTCCAACAACCACCTTACTGTTCCACTTCCTTACAATTATCCCCTTATTAAAGAATTCTGCATTATTCCTGCTAACTAGGTTCTCAGTTGTTAATGGATAGACATCAGAAATTAAAGATGATTGATGACAGTTTCTGACTGATTGCCCTAGTCCGAAAAAAGCAAACATCTACAGGTGCCAAACCCCTGGGAATGGGCCTAACTACAGACCTAACTGGGTGACCCAATGAAGTCTAGGGAGCTTTGACCCAGCTCTTTGCACCTCCTACTTCCCAGCCTAGTAGATGATGTCCACAGAAGTGCTTTAAGAAATCTATTCCCTTCCTCTCATCCCCAAGGAATTAATGACCCAAAATGGACTAAAGATCAAATTTTATGGTATGCTGACAGTTCACAACGACACTGTCAGGCAATGTATGAAGTAAATACTTTAGAAAAGAAACATAGCACTTGGTAAAACTTAGCTTCAGATCTTGTGTCCTACTAACTTGCAAGGTTCTGACCACTGTGATACTGTACCAACCAATCATTTGTACCAGACCAGCTGTACACAAAGCTATAAAACTGAAGTTACAAGATCTCAAGACAAAATACTGAAGTCTCTTTTGAGTGAAGCTCAATACATTTTTCTCCTCTTGTTTGAATCCCTCAGTATTTTCTCATAAAGCTTTCATGAGATGAGAAACCATTATCTGTTCACACAGAGTAAACTGTAAATTAGCACTCCAGTAAGACTTTCAAATTTAAATGGATTATCTTTGATTTCTTCAGTTAAAGTATTCATTAACTGCCATTTTACCAACTAGAAATTAGAGGCAATTATGTATACTCAAATAGTCATAAAGTAGGGACATTTCTCCATGTAAAACAGAGACAGAAATTACTTACTGTTGGCATGAAACAATGCAACCTGCTACAGTACTATGGTAATGTTGCTGGTGCCATTAGCAATTATGGTAGCTACTGCAATTCTTCCAGTACCTTATCTCCCATGAATGAAACTGTAGTACACCATAGGACCGCTTAGAAATTTAGATTTCTTATACTAGATAACACTACCTAAACGTAGGACTCAGTTCTGAGAAATACATCACCCATTTAACATTATTTCTACAAGCAGAGCCACTGATGTTAATGGGGATAACTCCTGCGGTTAGCTAGGCATGTTTTTAACTGCTTTGTCAAAGTGGCATACTGTCCCAGTGTGCATCTGGAAAAAGCTTGTAATATGCAAGCAATACTGTGCACGAGTCCTGGGTTTCAGTGAGCAGTGGGGTTTTTGGTAGCAGAGGAGGGGGCTACAGCTGTGGCCCCCTGAGAGAAGTTTTTCAAAGCTCCCCTGTTTCCAAATCACCCCCACCTCTGCACCCAGGCCAAGCGGACCAGCTGCCCCTCTGCGATAATGTATTTAAGAAGGGACCTGGGAGGAAGAGTCGGACTTGTGAGGAGGAGTTGCTGCAGCTGCGTGAACACCAAGGTCAGTGGAGGAACGGAGGAAGAAAGGAGGGGGGAGGTGTGCCGGAGCAGAGACCCCCCTGTATCCTGTGGGGAGACGGCAGGGCGGCCTCCCCCCCCCCCCCCCCGGAGGTCTGTGGTGGAGCAGACTCTGATTTATGGACTGTGGGGGGCCCCATACAGCCAGTTAAGGTGGCTGTGCCCGAAACCAGCCAGGATCCTGTCGGAAAAAGCAGCTCCCGCCTTGTAGTTCAGCGCTGGGAGGTTGCAGCAGGCAGGGGTGTCCCACGCCGGAGCAGCTCGGGAAGGGCCACAGCCTGTCAGACGGACTCGAGCCCGAGACAAGTTGTGGAGGACTGTCTCCTGTGAGAGGGGGACCACGCTGGAGCAGGAAGAAGTCCCACAGTTCCGTGCCCTCCCATTTGCCCCTGCAGGTAGAAGAGGCAGCAACACTGGCTGCACCCCCAATTCCTTGCCCCTGCGCTGCTGGGGGCAGGAGGTAGAGATACTGGCAGCAGATCTGAGCCTGAGAAGAAGGGAGGAGTGGAGGGAAGGTGTGCTCAAGATGCGGGTATTGTCCTACTCTGTTAAGTGTTGTTGCTGTTATTGTCTGTAATAAATCTGTGTTATTTTTTTCTTCCCCTAATGAGTCTGTCTTTTGCCTGTGACTGTAAATGGGTGATTTATCCGTGCCTATCTTGAATCCCAACCGGTTGGTTATTTTCTCCTTCTCAGTGCTGATGGGAAAGGGGGAAGTGAGCAGCTGTGAGGCTCTCAGTTGCCCTCTGAGCTCAAACCATGACAATATGTGCATTTCTGTAGCCATAAATAAGAGAAATAATTTGTTGCTAATAATGCAGTGAATGAATTAAACCATTTCTGCACAACAGTGCATCTGTACACCTATTCACTTGCTGTAGGTATATTCATTACATGCGTTTAGCATACTCCAACATCAGCAAAGCAGTGAAGCAGTCACCCAAGCCACTCACCTCCCACCACTTTCTCACAGCTTTACACCGCCTCCTGCCATGCTCCAGTCTGACAGGTCTCCACATCTAACATGCTGCCTGTTTCCATAGCAGAATGCTTGCACTGCACATTCAAATTTCCTCCTTATTCGCCTTCCCTGTACTCTCTCTCTTCCTTTTCACCGCTCCTCACATCCCAACACAGCCTTTCTGTTCCTGCACTCCCGTGGCAGCAGGTCCCCCAGCACCGCTCAGACAACACAGGAGCCGCTGTATAGAGAAGAGTCAGAGCCAGCTGGGCTAGCTGGGTGTCAGCTGTGTAAGCCCTTTCCATACAGAGGGGCAGAGAAATCCAGGTGCAGGTGAGCACCCCTTCAGGTGTGCTTAGTAAGAGTAACTCCAGATTATACTGTGGGGGCTGTGGCAGACCCACTGACTCCACTGTCAGCTGCAAAAAATCAAGCCTATGACATATGCAAATGCAGCATCTGAAGATCCAGGTCAATTATCTGAATCTACAGACTCCAGTGTTTTAAACGTTCACAGTGACTGGTAACCCACTGTTGCCAATCGCTGACAGACCCAAAAGGTGGGCCAGCACTGCCATGCCTGAAGCCCACTTCTTCATACTTTTCTCGGATCCAATTTAGAATTAGTTTTAAAAATCATCACAATTATTTTACTGTCAAATACTCTATAATCTACAGATCTAATACACACAAAACCCCAGGGTCCACGGCTCTGAAGCAAAGGAAATTACAATTGATAAATTGCTTCACATTTCTTCTTAAACAATTGGAGAGCAACAGTTTTACCATCACTTTGTTGTTCACTTTAACTAGTCTGTGCTGGCACTTAAGCAAACCACATATTTACATTTTAATAATTAATAAAATACATAGTATACTAAGTGCATCACTATAAAGATGCTGATTATATTACAGTGAAATACCGATTCCAGTTTGCTACATTAATCAATATGGTTGCCTCAGCTGCATAAAAATCATTAAATTTTCATTGCAATTCACTAAGAATAAGATTAGCTATAAATATTTCAAACAAAGAGGATAAAAGGAGATTGTTAATATTTTATTTATCATGGATAACACTTTTAAAACACCTTCCAAAAAACACTAAAAAAAAAAAAGTAAAGAAAATTGGATGCAAGTTTTTCTGAAGTTTGATCTTGATTTTTAAGGACTAATGAAAAAGGTATGAAGATAAAATTCTATACCTGGATACTTGGTTTTTGCTTCATGCTCACATAAATAATCTTTTCCTTATCACTGGAAATTACCTTCAGTATTTCAGAGTGAGAACAGAAGTATATGACATCTTTCAATAATATGAACTGTTTCAGGCAGATGAGTTGGTCTCATAAGGATATTCATAAGAAAGAGTTGGAAACAGAACTTGTACATAGAAGGGTTTCTTTTTCCCATTTGCTTAATGAAGTACAAGGCCTGCAAGATCAGATTTATTCCATCTTTTTTAACGTGATGGATTTGGACTACACTAGTTGCCCTGGAAGATCACAGAGGTAGCTGGAGAGCGCCCAAGTCCCCAGCAAACTCCAGTGCCACTGTCAGAGACACACAGGGTCTTTTCAAGAGAAAGAAACTCCAAGGTCAGGCTGGACACTGTGTGTGCACTGGGTCATCTAATATCCAGCTACACATGCTAAATTTGCAGTTGGATTGCCCTGAAATATTGGTTCATAGTGATGGGAAAGTCATTGCTTAAAGCTTGTTCTTCCAAATTCAGTGTAAATGTTGCTACCTGCTGCTCTTACCATAGCTGTGAGTACCTGACAGCAATATTGTGAGGAGCAAGAAGAGACAAAACAATGTGATGAGCAAGACATGCCTGCAATTCATAATGTTTAAAATCAAATTCTACACTGAGGTAACTTGACTGGTTTCAATGGATATGTGTAGAACTATGAGATTAATTGCGTATTTTTCTACTGTAATCATCTTGGGTTTGAGTCTACAGTTGCAGAAAAGAAAATATGACAAAGGATCAAATTTAAAGTAATGTTCCTGTTAACATAATTTTGATAAAAAGCAGTAGGAAAAGCACTCTCAAAGCATGAAGCACAATTTCTGCCACAGCACTACCTGTAACTGGAATTATATATATACACCCATCAAAACCTCACACTTGACTTGGAAAATTTACCCTCAATTGTTCCCAGTGAGAAGAAACTACTGATTATACCTGCTACTTCATTTCATCGAAGTGTTACCAGTGGAAGTGAGATTTTTAAATCAATTGAACTAAGGGTCCTTTGGCCTGTGAAAGAATTGCACATCAGGTGTTATGCACTTGGATTCCATAATGAACATACCAACCTATTCCTTAGAAATGCTTATGGAAAAATATTGCCACTTGCAAACAGATCAAAATAACTCCAGATAATGTTTTAAAATATTAACGGCTTTGAAATCATGACAGAAAGTAGAACTTTTCCCCAGAGTTCAGATGGTAAAAAACAATAAAGAAAAGCAAACTGTAGCAGTATCCATCTGGGATACACCACCCCTAGTAGGACCAGGAACAGATGTTTGATGTTTGCAACATCAACTGCTATTCACGTACCAGTGCCTGGTGCAATCATGCCTGGCCTGATAATGTACTTTATGTGCTTCAGTGCTGTATATGCTAAAAAAAGCAATACACAAGGAGCAAAACAACAAAAGACGGGGGGTGGGGAGGAAAAAAAAAAAAAAAAAAGAAAGAACAGAGGCACAGCTATTTCTTCTTTTCCCACTGGGCTTTAATTTCATAACAACCTTTCTGCCTTTAACTTGCAGTGGAGCAGGAGGCACTTGGCTGCGAGCAGCTGCCCCTGGAGAGGGTCCTCGCGCTGCCCTGGGCACCCACCGTGCTGAGAACACGAGCCACAGCTCAGGAGAAGCCATCCTCAACACAGGGGACCCCGATGTCCGCGTGAATGGTCCCTCCCTTCTAGTCACCGGGCCACCGCACCGGAATGCCTTGTGTCTCAAGACCCAAACATTTTACATTAAGTACTTCCAGTACATCTAATTAAGCGCATTTCTCAACTTCTGCAGGATATGGGCATAAGGAGCTTTCATTTCCTTTATAGCTGTAAATGTTTCTCAACCAAAAAATAATAAGATCAGAGCTACATTAAACCGTTTAAAAGAGACTAGGAAAGAATGGCTACAAAAAGACTTAAAAGGATCTATTACACTTCAGGAACCTTTGCTAAGGTACATTTAAATTCTTTATATAGAGGTGTTATGTAAAATATCTTATTTCAGATAAAAAACATTTGGACACCTAATCAGTGTCTGTTTTGAATAAAAGGAATGAATGGGGAAAAAATGACATAATTATCAACTGGGAAGCCCTAGGAAGCAGACTTCAGTACATTATTATACAGGGGAAACTGCATTACATGGACGGAAAAGTTCATCATTGTTTTATAAAAATTAGATCGTAAACACTTCACTGAGTTTTCTTTTCTATGTCGATTGAGTGCTGTTGCAAAATCCATTGCATTATATTTTTTGAGGTGGTAGTGGACACCAGCAATAAAAAACCCACACCTACTTATAGCAATTTTACCTTAGCAACATGGAAGCTAGTCGGTTTATTTCAGGATAATTTTCATAAAATCTGGCAAATAAAAAGCATGGTAAACACAAGGAAAAAATACATTTCAGTAAGCAGAAAATCCAACTAAAATAATAAGCTCGATCTTAATAAACAATTCAAAAGTATTTGGTCAGTTTTCAAAAATTACAGCATATAAAGACTTTAAAAGTCACGCATGCGTGCAAGCACCCCTTCCAACACAACAATGTAATTATTTTTGTACAGAGAGGCCAAAAATCCTCTATTTCTCTTTAGATTTTATGTATTTCTATTTTACTTCTGAATGCCTTATTAATTCCACTATTAAACTGATACAGCTGATCTGTTTGAGATTTATGTTGACCACTGTTATAGCAAGAAATAGTATTTTTAAAAGCAATAGCTGTCAATGATATTGAAATGACTGAAACTGTCAAGCCCATTTTAATGTGTTGAGGTTCCTAAGAACAGAAGATTCTCTGCACAAAACAAGACAAATCTGGTTTCTGAAATAAAACTTACAGTAAGTTTCTTGTAAGTTGTTGATCAGTTAATTTCTTTACTTGATTGCAAATATGCAACATGGAACAGAACAACATTTTTAATATTAACTCTGAAAAACTATATAAGAGAATGGCCATTATACATGTGCTTTTTGTCAGGGATAGAAACAAACGATAGGATTTTTGTTCTTTCATTGTTATTATTATTTCACTACCTTGCATACAGTCAGCAAGGTCCTGATTCCTTAGGTGCTGTTAAATTTAAGTAGACAAATGCCCTGATTGTCAAAGCAACTCATTATTCAGAACTAGTGAGTTTAGTAAGAATTAAATGCCCCAGCATACTTGATTATACCCTTGTCAAAGAAACCTAAAAATGTAAAATACTATTTAAAAATTGCTCCAATAGTTCCCTAAAAATATTTTTCCATTTCTTCCCTCCCCTCTCTTCCCCATAAAATTATTGTATCACAAAGAAGCTTTAAAGAGTGATATCCATTCATTTCTTTTGGTCTTCTTAAATCCTAGCTGTACACAAGGATAAGGATTATTTCATCTCTTGAATATGCATTTCCACTAATACTGTTGCCTGACTTGTTACATCTGAAGAGCTAGAATATTTTAATTTATGATCATATTAATTACGTCTAGGATATTAGTCCCAAAGTTCTTCAGTTCTAGGGTAATTCTAAATTGTGCGAAGTTTCCCATTTGAGTAATTCCTGTCGAGAGCATTATCTCTTCATTCTAGCCTGTGCAGTCATGATGGGCACATGTTTAATTAAGTGAAGTTGTAAACTCTTCCACTATATAATATTCACATCTTTAGTAGCTTGGTAGGTAGCTTTATCCCAGCTTGAAACCATTCCTTATTTATAAAGTCAAATTTAAAAGTATTCCTAATACACAGAATATGATAAGCTAAAATAAGGTTATATAGTAATGGAGTTAGGCTAAATAACAAATAATGTTTTAAAATTTAAATATTTGCCATATTCATACAAGAAATGCAAAAATAAATAATACAGAATAAACAGATTCTCAAGTGAAGCTCCTATACGATCTGTCAGACACTAGAAGCTGGAAAGAAGTACATGCAAGTGCAGTTTACCAATAGTGGCCAATTTAAAGGAATTGAAAACTTTGTATTTGAAAATACAGAAGTCTGCCTGAAATTAAGTTTATTTTGATTGAAATGAAGAAGGATTTACCTTAGGAGCAAACAATTTTGGCCTAGTAAATACAGAAATATATTTAATGTAAAGATTTCTCCATATGACCAAAATAATGCAAAAGGAACCTTGGCAAATAGATAAGAATCAGACTGGGTTTTTTTAATTCTTTAAAGGAATGTAGAGCAAATTACTTATATTGATCCACGCCTCACACTTCAAAAACTCCAGGGAAAACTTTTTGAAAAAAAAAAGGGTTTTTTTCCTCTGTGGCTTCAAGATCATTTGGCTACCATTCTAGTAAACAGAAAAATGTCCTTCTTAATTCTTTCAGCACTTCCTGTCACAACAAACTGCAACAACTTCCCCAGGTGACACTTAGTGATAATTTCATTTACAGGCAGCATTTGTCTTTCCTATTTCATGAGTCTCTTGGGTATCTACTGCATTCACTAAGACAGGTTATCTCGATACACCTCCTTCATGCTTCTGTTTCAAATTCTTAGGAAAAACAGAAAATATGAAGATTTTATAAAAATAGGACAGAAGTAAAATGTTTAGAGCTTCATCACAACTTGCATAAAACTAATACGAAAATAATTTAGATTCAATGTAGATTCATTATGTAACTAGGATTGTCCACAAAAAATTAGTACATCTATCAGACTCAAATGTAACGTGATTTTTATTTTCTGAAACTTAAACAGAAATGGCCCAGATTTGCAACGCTCTCAGGTACGAGGACAAAGTTCCTAACACATACCATGTACTTCATATACTATGCTAACACTGTCACCTAATATGTCACTGAAATTTTGATGTTTCCAAATTTTAGAGTATTATTCAAACTTTCTACTAAAATCTTCATGCATGTTAAAGCCTTAAAGCATTCTAAAGAATTCACTTGAATCTCAGCCTTTCTTTCAAAATTAGGTGGCTTATTAAGCAACAAGGCAACCTTTGATAAGGAAACATATGAAGTTCAATATGGAAATGCCACTTGTATTCCAAATAACTTATTTCTTCCTCTTACGAGTTAATATTGAATATGTTTTATTTTACAGCTGGAAAAAGCAAAATTTAATCTGCATTTTTAAACTCATTTCCTAGTGAATAACATTTGAAGCTAGCAGTTCAGTGAACTGTCATGTTTAGCTCACTCCATTTGCCAAAGCTGATTACGATCTCTCTCTTCCAGGTAAGCCGTTTGTCAGTTCTACTGTCAAGACACTCCAAGATGCTTACACGAGGAAATAATTATTAACAAATCTTTTGAAAATCAAATTGTTTCTTGTTTCTTCCTCTCTGTTGATGTCAGTGAGTTTTCTTACTTCTTTTTACTGTTCTATCATAATATAAAATCAAAAAAGCACAATGAGGTATTACGGGGAAAACCAGAAATACCTTCAGCAACATATGGTTGCAAATAGTAATTTAAACCAAAAAAATCAACCTTGAGAATACATGGACGCATATGTTGAAGATGACTTTGGAGGGGTGACAGCTCAAGCCAACTTTTATCTTACTCATCTGATACTGGAAAGAATGATTTACTGCTAACCACTGTATACTATCTGTTCAGAGGCAGATTAGAAGCCATTCATAGTTCTCTGTTTGCAAGCTGTGCTTAACTACAGAATAAGATTAATAAATCTTACGTTTTCCTTACTGAAAGCACATTATGTTTAGATTCTAATTGCTGTACATAACATAAAACGTACTTAGTGGTTTTACATGTGTCACATGCCAAGAGAATAATACTATGCAGAAGAAAGGCAAAACCAGTCTGGCATATATTTTCTGCTTCTCACTGAAGTACCATCTCCCCAGGCACTGCCTGAGGCAACAATCGTCAACAAAGCTCCATGCAAACATCAAAAACACGAAAATCGCAAATGAAAAATTAATGGTCACAGCCACTTTCTCAACATCATACAGACTGACTAAGCAAAACTGACTTATATTACCTTCTCATTTTGCTCTGACCCAGTAGTTAGGATTCACATCAAAGGAAGATTGCTCAAAATAAAGAACTTGCTGTTTTGCCACAAACATTTACTTGATCCACAAATGCACAATTCTTTTTAGAAGGTGGTGATGGGAATTTCAAATATTCTATAGGAAATACCTTTTTAACATCCTCAGATTTTTAAAATATCATAGATGTAATGAATATTGGTACACAAACACTGGTTTCATCACCATGACAATCATGTAACTATTATTTACTGTCAAGTCCTAAACATCTGCACATACCTGTAAGGATATTATAAATTCAGTTAACCAGCAAACTATAGATACATGGGTTTATTTTCATGTTTCTAAGTAATTCTTTTCTTAACATTTCCTTCTTACAGGAATTTATAGAAGCTCCTGCACATGCATTTTGTGCTAGGGTATGTAAGTTTGCTATTACTCTCTTTTCATTACTCCAGTCCACAGATGGGTGTACAGCCTGAAAGCAGACAGTGCAATGCTTATGTGTACAGACATTTGGACACTGTTTCAAAAATATCTAGTCTTTTGTCATTTGTTTTTATGGGTTTGTTTCTGTTTTCTGTATATGCAAATTACTTAAAGAGATATATCTAAAAATTCTAACTGGAAGCAATAAAAACGAGAAACACAAAACTATGACTGAGAATCTATTTTACACAAATCACAAGGATTAGAGAAGGAAATCTGAACTCATCTTTTAACCAACCCCATATTTTTTTCAATTTAAAAACAAAAAGGTTATTGAAAGTACATCCCCTTTTATTCTGTTCAGCAATTTTTGATTAAACTTTGCTGTTCTGAGACAATATGAGCTAATGAAGTTTCTACAGATATTTTCTGTCTTAATTCTCCTGATGCATCACTGTTACTGCAACAACTCCAACCCCCCACCATGCTTCCAATGACACTCCAACCACTCCAGATGCCAAAGTTATGACCTACCTGCATATGCACATTGATTATCTAAGTGGTTGCTGCTTAACAGAATTTATAATGGCTGAGACTTGTTTGCCAAGTCATCAGTGGGAATGCTCATTTCCTCTGCACAGCTGATGAAGGCTACAAAATTTGTAGGAAATGGTATCATATAGATTTTTTTCTCATTGAATATATTTGGTTGACAGGGATCAGTTGAAATGAACTTAATGACATAATCTTCAGCTCTTAAAAAACAAAACAACATACAAGCCAAAAGAATTGTAAAATTGCAAACTTGTATAGACCAAGTTCTACCACATGCACATAGCTGCAGAATTTGTACTCTAAGTATTTAAGTCAGATGTACTAATTCCACAGACAGAACTTCGCATCAATGAATTTAAACTTTCTCCCAAGGTAAGGAGAGGTTTCAAAATTCAGAACTGTATTCTTACAACTGAAAAAATCAGCAGCCTTTTCATTTTGTGTATACTAACCCTGTCATATAAAAGAATCCTCTAAGCTTAACATGAAAAACTCCGAGGCAACAATATCTTCTTCAGACATCCCCCAAATGGTCACTTTTAAAATAAGATCCACCTGATAATTAGTTTCAGCTTCACTCTTTTGAAATGCTAGCTGAATTTAAATAATATATATTAAATGTAATATGTAAATGAATTAAGAGAAGGTTCTTACTATATTTTGTAATCAACGAAACCACAGTTGTAGGCTCCCTTAGGTATAATGTTAGGAACAGATGGTCATCTTTTCACCTCAAAAGAAAATTGGTGTTTGATAATGAAATCTTGATCACCTACCATCTGCCTGGTAATGATTAGCAGCAACAGGATCATTTGTCTGAGTATACTCAAGGAGAAGTGTGTCTTAGACAACCTTTGAGGACTCTGATGATCTCAGTTCACAAAGTAAATGAGACATTAAATATTAGAAAGATTATAGGTAAACTCAAGGTCTTCATTTCTTCTGTCAAATTTTGAATCTTTGCTGAGATCCTAACTGGAAAAAAATTATATTAAAATATTACATTTTCTGCAAGTACATACATGCAACCATATAGCTACGATTTTGTACAGATCTTGTTGCCCAAGACAAAGACATAATGTGAAACTTGAACAACTCTGCAACAATAAGCAAAATAATAAAACTTATTGATTTCAAAGCTAATATTTGAAAACTAAAAGTCCAAGATCACAGGGAAACCCTGTAGCTGACCCTTAATCAGCCATGCATTCAATGGGAAAAGGTTTGTCCCTCTCCCAGTTGTTTCTTTGAAGCAATCCCTGCTTTCAGTTGCTACAGCAAGGTTTTTATACAACACAAAAATAGCCAACTACAGCAATGTAACTTTGAGTAGAAAGAATTCATTTTCCTTGGTGGAAAACATAAAATGGTTTGAAAACAAAGGTCCCTTGCACCCACTGTGTCTATAAAGACTAAGATCTTTGCTCTGATTTTCCTTTATAGTTCAGCAACTTTCAGACTACCTAAGCTTAACAATGGCCAAAAGGTAATTTCTGTGAATGTACAAGAAAGACCTAATTTCTTCAATTCTGTGGTTTGACTAGAATAGCCGCTACTAACATCCTCTGGTCCTCTCAGAAGTCTCCTACTCTCCTGCCTTGACTTTCTTCCCACTGAATGTGTCCATCTCTCTCCAAGCTATCCTGCCCCTCTCCCTGACAAAGGCTCCACGAGGCCCAGAAGCGCCACAGCAAGACCAAGGCAGACAAGTAGTCTTCTTGGCCCTCTTTCTGGTACATAGCTTTTAACATAGCACATGCAGAGCTGAAAGTAAATAAATTGTCTAGTTCTACCATCTGTCATACATCACTCCTCCTACAGAAATCTGGGAAGGATTCTCTCCTGATATGACACAGTGCAGCATTTGTCCCCTAAGGGGATGTTCCTGGACAGTCAGAAACATCAATATTTTTGCTTGTCAGTGTTTTTATTCGCATGCCATATGTTTTGCAAGAATTGATTTAACCTCATGCATTTTGAATTCTCTTTCTTCACAGTATCTTATAATTTTAGAGGTGTATCTACAATAGAAGGCTTCCCATACAAACAAGATAGCAGTTTCTCAAGAGATTGCACAATTGCCAAGCATTTCTTCTCCTTTTCTGGATACAGAAAACGATGCTTCTTCTGAAATATAGGCTACAGGATATATTATTTATTGTCATTTAATATTAATATATATATAATATTTTTTCTGATACATCAGAGCATATTCTGAGATAGCTGTGGGTACAGCAGAACACTAGTTTTTCGAGTTTTTTTCAGATGAGAAGCTATGTGTCCATTTCATCTGACCTGACTTGGATTTTTCCATACTGCAGTTCTAGGGATTGCTACAGTTTTAACATTCAGCACAACATCTCACTAATATCTCCCAGATCCCATGAATAACACAAGTAACTTCTCTTTAGTGGTAAGAATTAGGTACTCCAGTATGGCATTTTGACTGGATGTGAATTTACAGCGTTATCTTTGTTAGCGTCTTAGAAGCCACATCAGTATAAATAACCATATATTTTCCTGCTATTTTCCAGTAACACAGAAACTGAAGTCTTTTCAACAGTTTCCCTTTCTAGTCACACTGTGCTATATTCTAAAAGAGAAACAAGAAGTCCTCAGCTTTTGAGACAACAGCTCACTTGATTATTCTCTTCTGAATCAACTAATCTAACATGCACTGATGTTCTCAAATAAAGCCATTCTCCCACGTGAAGTAAAATTGGTACCTATTTCTACCCTCTGTAGATTATTTTTCTTAAGTTTATGCATACTGTTACCCTTTTAGTGCAGTTTGTTTCTCATACTCATTGAACTCCTCCCACAAGCCTTGCTTTCCAATTTGAAGTGGTGCACTTACGTGTTTTAGTGTTTTCCTTCCATTCCTCCTATCTTAAGTTTAGGGTACATTTTGCTATGTGCACTTTCTTATTGCAAAAGAGACACTTCTCTCCAACCTCCCCAAATGCCATTCTATATATCCCATGGGGGACCGGGAAGCCTTCCCGTGAAAGACTCTGTCTTTCTTTTTTTCCTCTTCAGGCTTTCTGTTCCTTTTGGCTCATTGTACACTTCCCAATACATTTCTCAATAGTGGAGTGCCAGCTTCAATCGTATTAAATTACCATACACAGATAAGCTATCTCAACAAATTCTTTCCAGCTTCATGTGATCAGTCCTACCCAGTTAACCTTCCTTCATTCTACCACAGGGCTTACAGTCACGCTGCACAGTCACATACGAATAATCTTAAAGAGCACCTCCATGCAGTAAGACAGAGTAATTTGAATAAAGAGAGAGAGCAGAGTTGCTCAATAGGTTTCTCCAAAGCACCACAAAACAAGACCTGGAGAGATTTTCTTTGAAGTAGGGAGTATGCAAATTATGCAAAACTTGCAATACACAATAATGATGCAAAGATATAATTTCAGGGACTCAAAGCCAAACTATACATGGGGGAACCAAGTTAAAGTTAATTAAGATGTCTGGAGAAAGAATAAAGCAGTGATTATTCTTTATTGTTTTGTTGTTGTTTTGGTTTTGGTGTTTTTTTTTTCAACAGTTGTTTTAATTTTTGTTTTTTCCAATTGTTGTTTTAATTTCTGTTTTTATTTTTACATCTTTTTACAGCAGCTAGTTGAATATTCCATTTTAGACCACACCCATTCAGTTCACAAAACACTAAAGATACTGTACAATAACAACTGTGATAGATTGTAACAAGGCTGATAACTCATTACACTTCACATTACTGGGTAGGTTTCACATACCTATGTAAATACACAGCAAGTTAGCAGTAGACTTGCATGTGTCCTCGAACACAATGATTATTAATGCCCTAGTCAATTCAATTTTGACTATGGAACTGCAGGTTATATTCTTATTAATATAAATGTCTAAACTTAGAGAGAAGACATATAAAGCTATTTATGGCTTCTTACCAGGCTCCTGGTGATGATATCTGGAAGCTATTCAAGTTTTTAATATCTAAAGACAAATAGTGACATATCAATACCTAATGAAATAAACAAAAATACATTGAAATACTAAGAAGCGCTACTATAAAACAAAAGCAGAGATTTAATTTAATTTTAATCACAAACAAGTTACAGAATAAATTTCACAGGAGTAAGAGACAGTTGAATTCTCATTTTTCTCTATCAGTCTTTATTCTATATATTAATTTACATTTACATAGACCATATGCCCTTCCACATACCACTGGAATGCTTTTTAATGAGTCTGTGAATCATCTTACCATTCTGAATAATTAAATAAGAGGATAATTAAGCTATAAGAATGGAATCTAGATCTAGTATTACTATTTTACATTATTCCCCCAAGTCATGGCCACCAGCTTTATGTGATGGAAGAAAACTGACCTTTTCCTTCTAACTTCTCCCCCATCTTCAGCTATGAAAACATCTCAAACTGCAACTATGTGCAAGGAATTAGAGGCACTTACGACATCTCAAAATACTTTTCCACATATCTTCAATCATTGTGGGTTGTAAGGCTTTCCTTCCTTCATTTTTTTTTTTTACAAAATTACAAAATATTTTATTTAAAACTGCCTTTAATAGAGAAATATTAGTGTTGTTTAGTTTGGAACATTTAAGGAGATGATGTTTATAAGGAGCATTACAATGTTCTATTAGACTCAGCAGAGTAGTTAAAAAAAATCCATAAAACTGTTGGGTACGCAACCATACTTTCAGGTCCAAAATGCAAATAAAGATTATGAATTCATTTTTTTTTTTAAATGTAAACTTGTCCTCTGTCTCCAGTATGAATTTGTCAGTGTTCAATCTCTGACAGCTTCCCCACCACCACCCTCCTCCATGACTACTCAAGATTTTACCCTTCCCAGACAAGCACTTGTCAAATGTGATCCAGTCAAGCAAAGATTATCACTTAGAGGAGAAAAACACAATGAGATTTTCATACTGTGTTTGATCCAATGTTTGTAATTTCTATGGCTTTTGGATCATGCACTCTTACCACCTTTTACTTCTATGTGCCCTTCATGAAATTTTGAACATGAGACTTCCTGTTACCAATACAGAACAAAGATGACAAAGAGCAGTAAGAGCTTCTTGATTAGTTTTTCATTTTTTCACCAGTATTCAATCACAAGTCTTAATATCCAAGATAGTGGAAATAATTTCCCCTTAAACTAATAGCAAAACATAAACAAAGCCCAAAACAAAAAAGCTCCCCAAAAGCCCTGAGAAGATAATTATAGCTATTGTGATTATTTTAAATCTTTGATATAAACATACACCCTGTCCCACGTAGTAAAAAGGCTCAGAATCTCAATGGTCAGAACGGAGACAAAAACGTTTAGCAGGAGTACCACTTATTTCATCACAAACATTGTAGATTTTAAGAAACACCAGAGAAATAAATTGCAAAGATAAATAATCAATATATTCCATACACTTTTAGTCCTTTAGCTCATTAATCTATAGATAGGTAAGTGTTAATCTAACAGAATTTTGGTAAAGAAACAAAAACATACTGACTGCAGTTTCAGAAAATGTATAAGTATATTGCACTATAGACTTTTGAACAAAGTCATAGTTGTTACATTTTTCACAAGTTACTGGTTCTGTTGTTCTGAAAACAAAATAGAGCCAGAAAAAAACAGGCCTATTTCTCCCACATCAATATTCGACTTACAATGATAAATAATTCCTGAGATCAAAGCGGTCACAAATTCATGCCCCAAAATACCTATCTGTATTTGTACAGCAAGACAGAATCTTAAACCTATCTCCAGGCATCAGCAAGGTACGAAACATCTATGTATCTCAGGACCACCCCAACCATCCTTGTTGAGAGTAATTAATTTTCCTGAGAGTGTTTATGATTAAATACTGGAAAAGTTAAGCATACAGAATGCAATGACCAAAATATATAAGCTGACAGGCCTACCCTTAATGAGTCAATTCCTTTATTTATGCAGGGGTCTAACTTCTAACTTGAGCTCTAGTGGCTACCTGAATGCCAGCAGGGGATACGTAGTTGTTTTATTAAATGTTGGGTTGTTCATAGGAAAAGTCATATTCTCCTTAATATGGTTATATTAACCCAATGTGCCACATTAAAACAGTGATTCTGCACCAGCTTGCATGCTACACTGCCCCAGAAATTACACCATCAAAATCAAGTCTTGTGGTGTGAATGCTCCAACAGTTCTGCAAGTAAACAGGTGGCAGTTAAGATAAACACAACGCAAGGCACACATAGCTTTCTAAAATTATTATTATTAAAAAACCCATCCATGGATATACTCTATCACTTACACACATAGAAACCTAAGGCCTTTCAGGTACTCAGTTTTCTTTTGTACACTTCTCCACACAGAGGTGGGATGTTTAATTTTTTTTTTTTATGCATGGAGTGAAATAGCTCAATGAATTCCAAAGGCAGAAGGACGAGAGAAAATATAACACAACACAGAAAAAGAGACATATGATTTTCTTCATCTGCATATATACCATTCATATAGAGTTGCATCATCCTCCTATGAAGCAGTGACTATTAACCCCTAGGCAGTCATCACTTCTCTATCTTGCCAGTGAAATAATTGAGGTAACAGCAAGTGAGCATAAAAGCAGTATTATATATGAATCAATCAGTTGAAATACTGCACTGCGGTGAGAAAATACAAACTGGAGAGACAGCAAGAATCAGCACTCCTCCCTTTTGTCAAGTAACACTAATGTTACCATAAAAATGGAGATGCACACAACACATTGATGGACACACAAGTTCTACAACAGCATGGGTTAGCTATTAAGATCAGCATGACAGACAGCAGTTTTTTATTTGTTCTGTTACTTAGAAAACTGGAAAGACAGACAACACATAATAGCTGTTAAATAACAGCACAGTAGAAAGTAGTTGGCACTACATTTGCAGCTTTAGTCCCCGTTATTCTGCTACCGATCAACACCGACACTTAATTTATTTTGAAACTCTTCCCTTCTTGCATGACTTCTGTAGCAAACTGCAGAACAAAGAACACTTAGCAAAAAAAATTACCTACATATAAAGGAGTAGTTTGAGAACAATAGCTGCTCACTTATATGATCTTCTGGAGCACAAATACTTTTTGGCAGTAACAACAACCAGACCCTGCCATCTCTTTCAAACCTGGTGAAAGCACTGAACGAGGTGGCAGGTTGATGATAGAACCCAGCTCCTACCTGAAGGAAGACAGAAGAACTGAACAAGAACGAGTGCTTACTTGTTTACAGCAAATAATTTTCATACACTCAATCTTAAACCAAAATAGCGAATTGTCTGAGACTTTTCAAGTATACTGAATGCACTGAAATCTTTTAAAATTATCTGATTAGGAAAGCAATCAAGTCTTTATCTATATTTTGTAATAAACACCACCACCAGTATCTTCAATACAAAATTGATTTCTGCCTGACTATGGCCATAATGTCAGCTGTAGTCTCATGTCCTACATATTTAATTTTTGGCATTCTTTTTTTTGATGTTCATCTTCATTCCTCCTATTCTGTTCCACAGTCCCATTTAGTCTTAGCTTTGCTGTTACTATTTTTGACTCCTTCACAACTTTTTCAAGAGGTATCTGTCCTGATTTCAGAAGGAATAGAGTTGATTTTCTTCCTAGTAGCTGGTACAATGCCATGTTTTGGATTAGTATGAGCATAATGTTGATAACACACTGATGTTTCAGTTGTTGCTGAGTAGTGCTTATCCTAAATCAAGGATTTTCCAGTTTCCCATGCTCTGCCAGCAGGGGGGTTCACAAGAAGCTGGGAGGGCGCATGGCCAGGACAGCTGACCCCCACTAGCCCAAGGAATGTTCCATACCACAGAACATCATGCCCGGTATAGAAACTGGGGGGAGTCAGCCAGGGGGGCTCATGACTGCTCAGAGAGTGGCTGGGAATTGATCACCAGGGGGTGAGCATTGTGCATTACTTGTCTGTCTGAGGTTTTATTTCTCTTTCCTTTTGTTATCTTCCTTCTCATTACAATTATTATTACAATTATATTTTATTTTATTTCAATTAGTAAACTGCTCTTATCCCACAAGTTCCAATTTTTTTTTTTTTTTTCAATTCTCCTCCCCATCCCAGCAGGGGCAGAGGGAGGAATGAGTGAGTGGCTGTGTGGTGCTGAGTTGCCAGCTGGGGTTAAACCATGACAATATCTCAGTCCTTATCTACCCAAAACACCCCTGCTCATTCCACTTACCTCTGTCAGTTGTTTCAGTTTGGCAGCTCTAAAATTTGAGAATGTCCATGACAGTGCTTAGAAATGTGCTGTGGTATTGTCTCATGAGGTGCTCAAGCATGTTAAAGAATGCACCTGCCCATCACTACCAAGAAAACGAGTCTGACTTTATCACCTTAATTCTAGGGCACATTTATCCACAACAAAAAACATTGTATGTTATTGGCATAGCAATTATGGACAGCTGGCTGTATCAGCAGGGGAGAGCACAGGGCTGGAATAGAAAGGCTGTTTCTGGTCATAGGTGAGGGTCAATGCAGTGATATGGAGGCAGAAAAAGGCTGTATCTTGCAAGCTGCTGATCCTGCCTGCATACAAGTAGGAAGGTTGTGAAAAAGGCTCAAAACATGTCGGCCTTTGAGACATATTAGTTACACTTTTTAACTTTTCTATGTGTTCCCTTTTGCAGAAAGTTGTGCATTTTTACAATCATTATACTATAGAAACACCCACCAAGGCCACAAAAACCCCCCAACAACAAAACAGGCAAATACCCTTGAAAGACCAATGAACAATAAAAGCACCACAAGAGAAGGTACAATCTGAATGTATTGATGTAGAACTTTGGATCACATATTTCATTTTTCTGTCTGTTTCCTCTTACTGAGAAATATCATGCTCACTTTTGCTTACCAGAATTAATCTTCTTTTTTTCCTCAGGACTTTGTTTTTTCCTTCCTCTCATTCTACAATGGGAGTTTGTTAGTCTGAATGAAGGGGCATGAAAAGAAAGCTATGAAACATGTTGATATCAACTCTAGTGGGATATCAATGAAATTGATACTAGCTTAAATTTACTTCAGAAAGATGCCCGCATACCGCATGTGTGCTAACACATAAAAAGGAAATCAACAGCATGAAGAACAAGAGCAACATGCCTGAGAGCTAGAAAACCAAGTGAGGCAAAGGAGGCAACTACAGCTATATGAGCAGCAGCAGCAGTGTGAAGCAGCAGGCTCTCACTGCATGTAAACCTATACAGTCATCTCCTCACCATCCACCTCTGGTGTTCGCGGAAGTTGAAGGAGTCTCTGGAAATACTGTTTCACAGTACAGCTCTTTGCACAAGACCAACAGAATCACAGAACGATTTGGGTTGGAAGGGACCTTAAGGATCACCTAGTCCCAACCCCCTGCCCCGGGCAGGGCCCCCTTCCCCCAGCCCAGGGTGCTCCCAGCCCCGTCCAACCTGGCCTTGAACCCTTCCAGGGAAGGGGCAGCCACAAAGATGTTTAGTGTGTCAAAAGGGGCTTCAGAAAAGCTTGGGTTATTGGTGTCAATTCATTTTCTTTCCATATGCTTCCCAACTCTGTAATCTTAGCACATAAAAAGGGTTATTACTGAAAAAAAAGTGAAATCCATTCATTGAAATGACCAAGTACAGGAATAGCAGCTGTGTTCGAATACTATGGCATCAAAATTAAGTTTATAACTGATTTTGAATCTGCTTATTATAAGAGCATGCAAGTAAATACTGTAGTCTATTTTAGTCCTAATCTCTTACAGTAAGCAGTGCTTCTGTGATTTGACAGGTTATGAAAGATGGAGGCGGGGGAGGGAAGAAGTGCTTTGTGCATATGTTTGAGTTCCCTTGTCAGAGGTGAGCTCTATCTGCATTGTCATGAGATATTTCCTCCCATAAACTTTAAGGAATTTACTTATTGAGTGCAGAGTCTTTAATAGTGATTACACAGTTTAATATCTTTCCTGAAAGCCAAGTTACCATGCTGTTTATGATGTATGCTTAGACTCCCTGGTGAAAGGTTTATGAATTGTGATTTATAACTCTTCTCCATCTTTCAGAAATGCTTAGAGCAGCATTATGAAGGATAAAGTGCCATTCTGAAGAGGACAAAACTGAGCACAGGGAAGGAGAAAAATAAATTCGATGGCCATGTTTAACCAAAGGAATTGCCCATTTTACTTGGTAGACATTTAAATAAATAGTTATGGGGGAAAAGTAAGTTTATTTTTAAAAATGCTTTTCTACCACAAATACTACTGCTTCACAAATACCATTACCATAGGAAATTTTAGGCACAAAATAAACCAAGATCTCTTATTTATCTTGAAAAATTACTGCAAAAAAAGTTATTACTTAATATTTTGTTTACATCAGTTCATGTTTTTTGTTCTGTGAAACTTGGCAGGCTCTCAGGCATCTTGGTTATTACACCTGGAATATCTAGCAGATAAAACAGAATAAGCAAGAGGAGCACGTGTATGTATGTGTGCATATGCATATGTGTGATATATTGCACAAAGGGCAACAGAAAGAGGAAGAGAAGGAAATCAATGTGGGGGGAAAAAAGGGAGAGAGGGAAAATTAAAAAAAAGAAAAAAAAAAATCAGTGGCAGAGCCCAAGAAAAGCAGAGGGAAACAAACACCAGAAAAGAAAGAAAAATGAAAAAAAGAGTAAATGTAAAAGTAATTTGGTCCAAAATAATATGTTAAATTTTATAGTGCGTTTCAATTTACACATAATGGAAACAAACCACAATGGATTAAAGCAGCTAAGAAAGAAAACAAGGAACAAAATGAAAACAGCCCAAAATGAAATACAGATGTACAAATTAAGCTAAAGCAAAAGATAATATGTCTGTGATAAAAATGTGTCATGGGAGATATCAAGTTTCTTTTGACTGTTAAATGCATCTATACCAGGGTATGCTTTTGAACCGGCTGCTCGAACTTCTACCAGAAATGGACCTGAAGGTACAAGTACACAACTTTATTACATGCCATGCAAGAGCAAAGCTATGGTTTTAATCTCAAAGGCTTCTGAGTACTATAAAAGAATTCAAGCTTAATGACCAATGTCCCCAACTTCAGCAGAGGAATTGCACAGGTAGGCATTTTACAGGATGCTTTTGAAGAATTTGGGGTCTGTAATGCCAAGTTCATAAGAAAGGCTCAGAAAATAAAATAGCATTATTAACCCTAAAACAAAACCAAAACATAGCTTCAGTTCCACCTTTTAGAAGCAGCAGACTCTTAATAGTTGACTCTCTTTAAAGGCCACATTTAGACAAAATGCATGCTGATTACTAACTACAAGGCTTATGAAATGATGATTGAGAGAAGTAGAGATTTCATTTCTCTGGGTAACTACACCTCCATTTAAGTGCTTTGTTGTTTACATAAGAATATTTCTGAGTTATTAAAAAAGGAATACTGAATATCCAACAGCTGTGTTTGGGGATCTGGTGCGCCATCTCCACATTCTGTGGCTTACTGTCTTCTGCAGAGCCAGTGTAAAGATTCCTAAGTGCTACCTTCTGCCTTTTGGTCCATTTCTGGATCAAACCCAGGGCCTCTAATTTATGTTACATTAGCTTGCTACTTCAGGCAGAGCTAACAGCATCTAAGGTGATCAATCATTCCCACTGTACCCTGTGAGTGGGAGTGAATGTCTGAACTAGTAAATGCCTATCTCCTACTCTTTATCACAGCACACACCAAATGGGAGCAGTTCTGTTTATAGCTAGGAAAATTACAGTCTCTGATATTGTTAAGAGATTATTTATGGCAAATTTACTTCCACCTGTGATGCTAATTGTGAACATTTAGAATCATTCAGTGTTGCTACAAGGGATCACAAAATAATGAGGTAACATGTAGACAGTCAATTGAGCATCCACATGGATACCTTTGCGTTTCTCATCCACATACTCTTTGCTTACAAGGACAGAACAAACAATAAAATAAAAATTTTAGATTCAACTTACTGATTTGAATATGTTTTTGATTCAAAAGCACATGCTACCCTTCATGTTGTGAAGCCAAATCTAAATACAATGTTGTTAAATATTGCAAAATATTAAGTTTTCCTTGATTCATGATTATCATTTGTACCCTAGCCTTAAGTCATATGTTTTTATGAAATCCAACAGCTGTATTTTTTTGTTTCTAATAATTTACGTTTGGGCACAGGTGGATAGTAACTTGAAGTGTATTTATTCTGATCTTATCTTTAGTTTCAATGTTTAGGGCTTATATTTTAAATTTATTTATTACTATGTCTATTTTTCACAATTTATAAATCTGTTGTTTCAATAACTGCATGATGATGAAAGGTATTAGAGCAGACCTAGGAATACCCTTATAATCATATTGCTTAACATTGTGAGTACAGGGCTTTCATTGTAGACATCACATTACCCAGACTATATGGTGTTTCTGTTACTTGTCATCTGTAGGCAGGACTGGGAAATTACCCTTCTGGTGTCCAGAATTATTTACTTGTGATACATTTATGGTGGTGAACATAACTGATTCAGATACCCTGATTCTTATTATAGATGACATAGGTAAAAAAAATGCTGCTTGGGTTTTTAGTTCTTTCCTTGACATTATTTTTTTGTAATAGACATTATTTTTTTTTCCTCAACTCTGCAACAGACTTTATTCCTAAGTGAGTCAGGGCACTGGCAGTGCACAGCCCCACACAGGAGAGAATGCAGGTGGTCAGCCCCTATGGAATTGCATGGCTCAGCGTCTTGAATACAGGTATAAAACATAACAGTATAAATAAAGAAAGTAAGATTCAGTATAATAAAAACATTTTAAAAAGAAGCCTTTCTGCTTGACAGCTTAGAGACACATAGTGCTGTGTCACAGTGAGATAGCCAACAATCAGGTTAGAAGGCTCACCCACCAGGCTGGTTCACAAAGTGCATGTGCCACAGTCTGCCATTGTCACTGAAAAAGAGCCACTTAAGATGAAAGAAAAGAAATGCTCCTGGTACATGTCCTCTCAGGTTTTTTCTTTGTCACAATGACTCTCTCCACTGTACCTTAATTTCTGCATGTATATTTACAAAGATGAGTGTTATTTGTGCCTCTACAGTTTACTGTATAACTAAATTTTTAAGATTACAAAAATAGGAGCAGAAATCTACCTGAAGATCTGAAATGGCTGCAACAGGCTGAAGGGCAGTTGGGGGTGGATCTACTATGCCTCATTTACTTCACTGCACCCTGGATCCTGGTGTAAGTAGAATATGCAATAACAAAGTGGACAACTAACTAATGTATCATCTATCCAGTCAGAATACTAGAGGAGAAAAAGGGTTATTTCTGCTCATTAGTCTAGAAAAGTACACCCTTGATACCCCTGTATTACAAAAGAGGAGGACTGTTTTCAAATCAAAGTAAAAACGGTTCCATTTACCTTGAATTGTTTAATGTAAGTCAAGGCATAACAACATTGTACATTAGTAAAATACACATAGAAGCTCTAACCATCAGCATGACTAATATAATGTGTTGTAGCACTGAGGGCATTCTTGTATTATGAATATTCATTCAAATGGTAATTTATTATAGTTACATTGCACCTGCAGGAAAAATATATTCAGAAAACCTAAAAGGTTTTAATAAATAATGAAAGGCAAACAACCTAAGCACTATGTAAACTTATTCAATGCATTAACTTTGTTACTTACTGATAAATACAAACTGATGCGGAATATTCCTGTGTTTTAAAAATTATTTCTTAATGACCACCATAGTCACAGGGCAATTACATCTGTTTTTCTTTGTACTCATTGCAGTTTGTGATCACCTTCTTGGAAAACATAGTGATTTGTATGTCATATTCCACCTATGACTTCTTCCCTCACCACAGCTCCTAAACAAGTTATCCTCACAGTCCTCCTCAGCCATCTCCACATACCTGGGAAGTGACTTACAGACGTCCCATGTTACTCTTAACTGGGTTTATGATCTTACACTTCATAGTACTGAATTTGTTCCATTCTCCATTGCTGCACCCCTCCACATCATTCAGGTTTTGCTACATGATATTCTAATCCTGTCCTATTCTGTTTATTCTGTCCTGATTTTAAAAGGACGTTTCGATTACCATATACTAGTTCTGTGGTCTAAGGTCAGTAACAAAAACAAGACCAACTCTACAACAGCTCATCAATGTTATCCAGCAGTAACATTATTACACCTCATAGATTCCCTTTCTGGCACAATTTTAGGACTCTAGCATGCTCTTCATCCACTTCAATATTTTGTACTAAACTAGTCTTCTGTACAACACCAATCCTTCCTCCAGCAACAATGACTCGGTGTTCTCCCGAAAGCCCATGGGTAGCCAACCAAAAGACTGAATTTCTATTTGAATAGTAATTTACCAGTGCTTTCAAGGGCTCTTTCAAAGCAGAATAGAAGCACAATTATTTAATTTTTACTTAAAAAAAAACTAAGAAAATAAAATAAAAATTGTGATGATATGGTCTGTCAGAAACACTAAAATACAGGTCATTTTGGGGGGGGATGGGTGGAGTTTCTGGGTCTTCAGCTGCTTAGTAAACCTGGAGAGAGTTCCTCAGTGAGAATTGGAGGGTTTGCAACCTTGAGGCACTAAGAACAAAGCTCTGTGCAAACTCAGTCCCAAACTGCCACTGCGGGACAGAAACTTGGAGCCATGGTGGTATGTGGGGCTTCAAACCTGTCACCTTCCTACCACCACTCGGCACAACCTCCCTCCTCTCAAACTTTGTACTCTGGGAAGGCAAGCTACAGAGACAGCTCCAGGAAAAAGATCTGTTTCCCCGCCAGAGAGATATCAAGTTAGTTTAGCATAACTTCGCTAGGATATATTAGTGTCACATTTCATGCCAATTATGCCTTTATCATCATCTTATATATATTTTTGTTTTGTTGAATAACAGATCTGTCTTGTCTGGATTACATAGATATAATGTAGACCACGAATTTCATATTTTCTACTCATCTGGATACCCAGTCAAACTTAAAGCAACCTGTTCCTTGACCTGTGATTGCATGTGTTTCAAAATCTTGAAAGAAGGGATTTATCTGCTTTCTACAAAATATAAGCACTATGCTCTTTGAGTTTTGTTATGCAATGAAGGTGATACTTTTTTTATTTTCATTCATATTTCCACCAGTAGTGCTCTTCATTACTAATCAAGTACAATATGCAACACTTAAGGACAAAGCAAATGTTTTTATATTGAAAAAGAAGTCCAATATCTTGCACTTTGTTGTAAAGTACTTGAAGACAGCTGCCAATTCTCTAAATATTCTGGTTGCCAAGATATATATATATATATATATATATATATATATATATATATAAAATATCAGTCCACAGTGTTTTGCAATAATACAGAAATATATATAGCATGTACACAGAAATTGGCATAAGAACATAGTGGCTAGAAAAAAAATGCAGACTAATCTGACAGACATCAAGTGATTCCATAAATAATTACCAGCAAGCACCATAAATTGTATCTTGTAGCATCCCTTCCTTCTAAGGAAAGGAACACTAATCAGTGAAGCCACTCAAGCCATGACATCAGACCAATTCTGGTCTTTTCCTTGGTATGTGTCCTGAGTCAGGTTTGCTGATTTTAAAGATAAAATTATTTACTTCTCTTTGTTCTATTTACATCTCCAAAATCAAGACAGGAAAACTTAATTAGTTGTTGATTACATTCTCATAGGTTATGAAAATACAAATATCATTAAGCCAAGTGCTAAATCATATGGTACCATTGATCTCAAACCTCTTACTTTTCTCATCCATAAGTATCAACTGAGAAGGAAAAGAATCCCAAACTCACAACAGCATTTGAAAGACAATGGAAGCCTTCCTGGAAAGCATGCTCTAGCAGGAATGTAACTGTCAAAAAAACTTGACAATTTCAAAAATTGTCAAGCTCAAGGTGGCTAGGGTCCTTCTTAAATCCAAAGAAATGGGTGCTTTTGAACGCATGTATATCTATCATTTTTGGTATTCTAAACTTTTTTTAATAAGAAATTTTTCATATTAAAGCTATGTGATTTTAGGGCTCCGTAAAATTTTATTTCCTTTGAGATAAAACATAGATTTTTTTACAATCTCTGCAAATGTATGCAATAAAAGCACCGTCAAGCATTGGAAGCAGACTCATATCCCTTTCTTTTTTGCCTTTGGGATCATTTTATTCTTTACCACACTTAAGAAAGAAGATATTACGTTTCTCCCATCAGATACTCTGGTAGCTAGGAATCTCATGCCTTACATTTTTCACTTAAAAATGTAATGTGAGCCATGTCAACTAACAAGCTACAAATATTTGCAGATTTCATTTTGATATTTTAGTCATATATTTAAATAACTATAGGTTTTCAGATTGTTTTAAAAGTAAAGAATTCAGCTGATTTTTTTTTTTTTTTTTTTTTTTTTTTGCGAGAGGGAACACACCATACAGAGGTAACATTTTGGATATCTGTAGTGTATCTATTGAAAATTTTGAGTAAATTGTGTTACCAATAAAAATTATTAATAGAATCAATTCCCAAATCTTAATCCATGCGGATACAATTGGTCTTAACTGAAGGAAATTATTATTTATTATTTATACAGTATAAAAACATTGCATATCATTCATTTGAACTACTTTGACTAAATGTTATTCCATTCCTCACTAATCAGTGATGAACTTTTGTAAAGAAGCAAAAAAAAATAGAAAAAATCAGAAATATTAATGTCTCTCAAGTGGTTAATTTTTCATTCATTCTCAGGGTATGGACTCTTCAAGTAATAACAAAGTAGCAACTAACTGAGCAAAAAAGATTTGTGATTGGGTGGGTTTTGGATGAGTGTACTGCATTTTCATTTGATAATTAAAAGACCGTTGGAATGAAGTGGATTTCTTGTAAGGTTACAAATCCCTTTCTAGGGTCCTGCATGTATTAAATCTCTCTGAAGTCCTTTGTCAAAAGTATTACTCAACATATCAAATATCATCAAAACCAAAACAGATTAATGGAATTCAAGGAATATTTTCACACAGCAAAGATTTTTAATGAAAATTTTAAAATATCATTATGCCTATCAATATTGTAGAAGGTGAAAGAGCATTTAGGACTTAAATCTTTGCCAATAATCAGTTAAATATAAAATCACATATGAGAAGGGGAATAGTATATATGTGTTTCATAAATGCACACACAACACACATATACACTCAGACACCATCAAAATGGGATCTTTATACTGATAATTATAACTATTTCAAAATCTTGTTGAAATTAATATCCTTATTTAAGTTTTTAAGAGGTTTCACCATCTAGAGCTTCTGTTTTATACTTTAAAACAATAATAAACACTATTTCCTCATGGGACAATACAATACAAATTTAATTAGGCTAGTCACTGTTCTATTGACAGAAAACTAATGGATTGGAATTTTACCACCAAATTATATCTCTAAGTCTGTTTTTTTCCAGCAACATTTTGCTGTAAGCATAGGAGTTTAAAGAGGCAAAATGACAAACTATTATCTTCTCCCACTTGCAAACTTTTAGTATATAATTTCATTCTGCTAAAAGACCACTGTCCATGTTGGACTTCCAATGCAGACTCACTTCTGCCAGCAGCTTTGAGGTCTTTTCAGATGGTGCTCTTAATACCAGTAGGCGTTAAGAAAGATGTTGCATCACAGTCACAATCATAAAAAAAGACAGGGCACTGGAAGTATGTGCATTCCAGTAACTGCATAACCAACCAAAATCCATGCTATAAACAACGGGTAGGAAAGAATTTTGACAAGAAATGACCTCATATTATATTTTTCCACTTGAAAACTTTGTCCTGAATAAACATGAGTGCTCTAGACAATCACAAAGCGTTTCCACACATCTGTAGTTACAGCTGGAATAGTATAATTTGTATACCTGGAACAGCTAGCCAGATGTGTCGCACATGTGTGCAACAGCTGTGTCAAGCAAATGCAATATATCTGAAGCACTAAGGACCCATTGGACTTGGCACACATGAACTCAGTCATGTCTAGCTCAGACGCTTTAAAGCAGATAAGAAGCAAGATAAGATTTGGTTAAAAATAAAATCTAGAAGCTTGGTCCTCTTGACCTCAGCAGTACTTTGCACTAATGCAGTGTTGAACTGAGAAGGCCCTTCATCAGAAGGCAATACAAAATGAATGTGATAACTTTGCAAAGCAAGCAAGATTTTTTGCATGTTACATATCTTCATGCATCTTTGAGTCAAGGTCAGATATCTGCTGGACCTGATTTCCGCATTTTACCTTATTCAGAACATTCTTTTATGGTATTCACACTGACTGTTCCTTTTCTCCCCCATTTTGAACACATCTGGAGTCAGCATCAAAAAGCACTTAAAACTACACATAGAGAGGCAAAGACTGTCAAATACTATCTAATTGAAACCTCAATTATTTTTTATTTCTTCTGCCAACATGAACAGAATTATTTTTGTTTATTTGGTATTTAAATATAACAGTAATACAAGGAGAGCCACACGACTCTATCAAAGTGATCTTCTTAGCAAGAATGTAATGGGAAGAAACAGACCATATTGATGGCCAAGCAAATGCCTATAGTCAGGCAGGAATGGGCACATGAGAAGCCAACATGAAAATGGAGAAGTCTGGCATGTCCTCCAAAGGGAGTGAACATCTCATTCTGTTTATGACCCTGACAGGCAAACACTGTGTACACACTGCCCATACTTGTGACACCAGCTGGGTTGTACGTTCCACTAACTGATTTCACCACTTAACATGCCTGAATGAAATCACATCACTGAGGACATGCCATGGGATTTAGATTTCAGTTTAATTTCTTCTACACCTTGCAGGTGTGAAAATTTAAAAATTTCAACTGCATTTTCATAGTCCCTTTCACAGGATTTTGGGTATGTATGCTCTGGAAAACAAAGCCCAGAAAACCTCTGCTTTTAATCAGTGGGGCAACTTTCTGGAAAATCTGTGCAATAGCTCAGGCTATATTCTGTTATGTCTCTCACTTGGTAGTACAGAATTGCTGTGGTTCTGTTAGTATTAGAAGAATTTTTCTCAAAGAAGTGAACACGCTTTCAACCTCAAAAGAAAAAAACAAAAAAACAAGACAAAAGCTGTAATTTAAGTTTTCATCAAGGTGTTGCCACTCACAAGTTTCCTCTGTTTTAATCTCTCCAGCTAGAACCACGTCGTGAAGCAGAAATACTTCTAGAAAACTGTTACCATTGCTTGGGCTGTAAGAAAATGCTGTTCCATGTTGTTTGTGATCATCTTTCTTTACAGGATCAAATAAAATAAATTGCACTAAAGTATATAGCAAAACAGCATCGGCCTCTCTGAGGAAAAATGTCTTGCAAAGCTTAAAAATTGCTGCAGCTGCTGAGCTGCTCTAGCATTAGATGTTGTCATGACTAATCTTGGCAGAGGTTAAAGAATGTAAAAGAAACTAAAAGAGACAGTAAAACAGGTTCCAAAATGTGAAGAAGTTATATTAATTTTTCCACTCATTAATATATTTCAGTATTTGGATAGATTAACGTAGGCTCCAGGCTATTGTGTTGGCCCATAAGCAGGCAGAAGTTGAGGAAGTCATCTAAATTACCTGCCACTGAAAGTGACAATTATTTAAGCCTTAAAAAACATTTCATGTGATTTCAGAAAACAACACTGTCTCTACTGTATGATAATGAGAGTTAAGCTCCAGGGAGATGCAGTTCTTTCATAGAAGGTGCCTTACTAAGTTATTATATCACTTCACCTGGGCTTTAGGAACGACAACTTTTATTTGGGGCAAGGATTGTCAGTAATGTTGCTTTGTTAAATGCTATGTAAAATATATTTGCCATTGTCTATTTTAAATAGGTGAATTCAACAGGCCAACAGAAGCAAGTAAAGTATTTTCAGTCTGTTGATCATTTAGAGAAACTGGAAAACTGCCTGGATTCAACCTGATGGCAGATGTATTTATTCTCTATTTGCTTGTTCCAACACAGCAAAACAAGAGTATGTGTGCTGCTTGCATCTTTGCCTGGGGAACAGGGGCTTTCTATTGTACTTAATGGAGCATCTACAAACAGAAAATTGATTTGGCAAGAGCTCACTGATGTTGTGGAAGTCAGAGAAGCATGGTCCATTTTGAAAGTAATTAATGCAGACAGCAGAGAAATAAAATTTCAGTTGTTTGGGGCACAAGAACTTTGGCATACATGAAGCAAGAGAAACAAAACCTTTTTGAAAAGAGTTTACCTACAGAGGAGCGCGTTACCTTTTGGAAACAGTGCACACATAAGAGTCGTTAACATTTCCAGCAATGGAGCAAGGTTGAAATGTTAGTGAAATAATACGCACCTCACCTAGTTCAAAACTATGGTATCTACAAAGGTCACTGTTCTGTAACTGCCAATACACTCATGTTTTCTAACAAAAATGAGGGGCATATTTCTTTGAAAGACCCAATTGTTAAACTGTTTGTTTACGGTCACTGAGAGAACAGGGAAGCTTCTGATAAAGAGAAGTAGCACGTTCTACTTCTGTGTGTATCTGTGGCCTCCATGGAACAGAGATACATTCTTGATTTTAGTGCATTTGAAACCCTGGATTCAGAGCATTGCAGAGAATTTTGCTGGTGGTTTCTTACAGAAAGAGTGTGTGTGTTTTTCACAAAAAAGTATTATTTCAAAATCAAGCACCAGTCTTTCTGATTATACTTCCAGGTCAAGAAGCTGAATTTGTTAAAACAGCGACTGGAGACTACTGGATAATGAGGTGAACATCAGGAATACTGATGGCTTTCTAGTATATTCAATGGTGGCACAGTGAAATCTCAGTCAAAGCTATCATCTATGAAGTCTTCCGCAATCTGTTTTAAAAAATACATCTTGAACAGAACTATAAAAATAATTTTATCAAAAGGCATGTAATGATCTTAAAACAACTTAAACTTTGAGACACGGGAAGAACGTGAATGGATAGACAACAGCCAGAATTCAGCCTGCTTTTGTCAGGACCTTAAATTCTAGTCTGAACAATAAGCATAGAAGACAGTCTTAATCAAAAAACTTAAGATTGTATTTTCTCCCCTTTTAGTGATTGCACACACTCTATCTCAACAATTCTATTTTTGTGTTAGCATTTAACCTCTCTACACTGACTCTTTAATTCAGCTGAAAAGTAGGTGAAAAGGGCACTTACTGAATCTATGGACTTATGTAAGAAAGCAATGAAAGGAGTTTGGCACCTTTCTCATCCTGTGCTTCAACTTGAACAAAGTTTCACCTGAGGGCTAGAAACAAATATGACAGCAAATCTGATTGTATTTTTTGACCTATAACATCTTCACTACTCTGGATCATACATAAGCCAGTAAGGTCATAACTTCATCCTATAGTGTCAGGCTTTGACAGGAAGAACATCTGTTTATTGTAAATAGAGCAGAAGTGAAAACAGTCATTGAAACATAAATGGGAAACTAACAAAGGCAGTTTAAGGGATTTTTTTAGTATCACAGAATACTGTAACTAAATATGATCTCTGATGACCTCTCACAGTCAATTCAAAATAATATCAAAACAGTAAGTTTTGCTCTTTAGGAAACAGCTTAATTCTCCAGAGAGATATACTCGGTAAAAATAACGTGTTGATCAAGTATAGCATGGATTAGCAATTCAGTTATTCTTTGCTAGATTACTAAACATGTTTTAATGCAACTAGAAAATTAGAAGGTTTTAAATTAATTTTTATATAAAGACAAAGGCATTTTCCCTCTATGTAGATGTAGTGAGACACTATGAATTCAAGGGGCACTTTATTTGTTCTCCACACTCTATATGCTCTAGTTTCTCATTACCGTATGAAGACATGCATGTCTCTTCTCCCTAAAAAATGGCTGAAAATTACATGACAGTCTAATTTCTAATGAACAACTCATATGCAGCCAGCTGAAGGAAAGAGATCACAAAGAAATGTTGGTAACAACCACCATTAAGTCAACCTACCACTGACTGTCCAGTGTGCAATAAAATTCATCATCACAATTGGATTTATGGCCACTTAAGACTGAGAGTCAATTGTTTAACAGGATGCTACAATCTACCAAAGATCCATACTCAGAAGTCAGGATAGAAAAAAAAGAATAAAAATCTCAACTTTTATCACATGGATTAGCTAAAAAATTTAAACTGTTAGGGCGTGAATAGGCACAGATGTACAGATTTGGCTTCCACAGAAGTAGAGGAAAATTCATGTGCAGACAGCATTTGGTTCCCTACATAACTTCTAATGAGATATCTTTTTTTTTAATTTTTGCTAGAAAATAATCATTCCCTCCTCAGTATTAAAACATAATAGAATGGAAAGTACATTTGTAAAGTAACTACACAGAACGTATCCTAATTGCATAAATTGAAAATAATAGCGCAAAGAATCTGAGAAGATGGTGCACAATTTACATGACAGATTTCTTCACTGTCCAAGTACCCAAGTGCCTGAAGAAAACTGTGCTGACGTTAAAGATATATTGCTGTTACTGATTTGCTAACAGACAAGGTGATGGAATCACAGTTTGTCCAGTTCTGAAACTCATGCTTATAAGCAATAACCCTTATAAACAGAAGAGAACAAACATTTCATATATTCTGTTGTTGTAACTTAGAGAAATAAACAAACACAGGCATTCTACCTATAGATTTTCAGGTAAAGCCCTTACTAGACTGAAGGAAAATGCATCTGCAAGTGCATATAAATATACAGAAATTTATTATTCAAAAGTACTGGGGGATGCAGAACCTGAAATACTAAGGTTCTAGTCCTGACAAATATTTCAGCGGTGCTTGAAGGGTTTGTCTGAAAGCAGAATAAAATTTTGGCAATTAAACTTATCTACAATATGTTGAACAAAAACTATGCAAACTGAAAGAGAAATATCAAGGCTAGAGTAAGGAAGAGAAAGTGAAATCCAAACTTATTCTTTATTTTTCTAAGCAGAGCCATGAGCCTATCTGCTTTTCTTCCTGCTGCAGACACAACTGCTATTTTTTCCTGGTTTATTTGTACTCTGCTCCTTAATGGAATATTAAAAAAAAAAAGGCAAACAAAAAATCCCACACCAAAACCAAACTAAACAGCACTCAGGCATCCCAGACCAGAATATTTGTCATTGAGGTGAGAAAGGATACACCTGAGCTTCTCAAACTAAAGCACTCTTCACAATCATGAGCATTAAAATTACGCAAGAGATTACTACATTTAGTAATAAGTGCTATGCTTACTGAAAGCCTTAACACAAACAGTAAAGACTGGCATAGACCCATATCTTCAGTCATCCCAGCAATGTCTAGAAATATGGTCAAAAAATACTAGGTAGAACCAAACTAGCAGAAAATTATGCTACTTCAATTGTACATATTCCCTAGGGAGATTATTTTTATTTTGATTATTATCTGGGCAGAATATAGAGAATATAAAATCCAGTGGAGAGGACAGGGTTTATAAACATCTGGGGTTTGTTTCTTCAATTCTTGACCAGCTTTATTTAAATATTCAACCTTCTGGCAAACAAATACTTTAAAAAAAATAGCCACCTCATTAAATCTTCCTTGCGCATATATTCTATCACCTTCCCCCCCACTTTCTACCCTATTCTACAACAACTTATCCATACAAATTCTACCAAAAAAAATACCTTATCCTATAAAAACATGTACTTTGTTAGAAAAATGTGAATCTTTTTTTTTTTTTTAAATTAATAGTTACATTTTGAAAACCTTAAGCTTAGTCTTCTTTCCACAAATATTTTATCAGGCAAGGAGGAAAGAAATCATGAAAGCATTCTGCCAAGTGAATCAATATTTTTAATTAAAATTTTATCTTCTAAAAAACTGAGTGCTCAGTAATGAATTCAAACATGCTTATAAGATGGATTTTGACTGTTCATGTTTGTTCTTTCTTGGCTGATGAGCAAATGAATCTAATATAAAATTAAAGTCTTCATTATTACTGTAATCCTTTCCCACTTCAGCGTGCGGGTATGCCGCAGCTTCCTCCTGCATATGTACACTTTTCTGGAAAACTCATCTGTAGGGAGACAATTTCTGTTTCACAGCTAGCACAAACAAGTGTATGTGCACGATATAAAGGCAAAAACAAAACAAAACACTAACTGCTGCGTAGAGAAAGACTGTGTGAACGCTACTGGCTGTTAAACTTATCCCAGTGTACTCCTGGAGCTCAACACAAAATCTTTCAACAGACGGACATTGGGCATAGCAGTAATCCTCTAGCTATGCTCAGAGTCACAAAAAGCTGCAACAACTACTTTCCTGGTATTGACTATATCTTGCTAATGGACAACAAAGCTTAGGGGTCACTGTCACATTGCTAACCAGCTGTGAAAGGAAAAACAGCTTTTCCCCTTCTCCTGTTCAGGGGCAATACTTTATACTGCTTCTTGCAGTAGAGTTTAAAACATTATTCTCATTTTTAAAATAAATATATTTGTTTTAATTAAATTTGACAATGATTTTTAATATGCTTCTGCTATAACTAGTCATTACTTCTGAAAAAAAAGTGGAATTTCTTCCACTTATATTACAGAAGTCTGGACACCTGCTGGTGTAAGTAAGTATAGCCACAATGGAAATACTTGGCACTGGGGCTGCGTAGTAAATATTTTAGCTTCATGTGCCTTCCTGAACATTATCAGCAACAATGTGACTGGGGGCGGGGGGGAACCTTGGGCAGCAGTTTGGACTTTATTCCTCTGTATAAAGTTTTCAACAACTTCCCATCTAGGTGGTAAATGGAAGTACAAACACCAAAATACACAAATATGAACAGGGCTTTATCTATGAAGAGTAAACTTTTTTCTTCCATTTTTGGCTTTAAACGTCAAATTTTCCAAAAATCTAAAAAACAAAACAGTTTGGGGGAAAGACCCTCTTCCTTTAACCTATTATTGAATGAACAGTCTATTTTCTTCACCATTTCTAAAACTATCATCTTAATTCCAAGGCAGGAATGTACCAAATCAGCACCTAACTATGCAACACTGTCAGAGACACTGGTGATACCACTCAGGGTACAAATTGCTCACCTTAGAGCAAAATAAGAGATGACAGGGGGTGCAGCATGAGCTAGGAGATAGAAGCACTATCTGAACCACAGAAGCTATGGAGGTTTTTTGAAATCTGCAGGAGACGTGAGACAAACTCTACAGATTTTAATTTGGCACATGCCAGAGTAATATATTTGGCACCAGATTTTATGAGGAACTGCATGCTGATAGCAAAAAGCCAACAGTAAACAGGGATTTGCATGAGCAGGAACACACATCTGGGGAACAGTGAAAGCTAATTACCCAGTTCTGTATACCAACTTAAGGCTTAATAAAGAGCATAGCCTACATCAGTCCCCTCTCCTCCTCCTCTCCTATTAGTTTATAACACATGCATATGAGTTTTGGGGTTTGGGTGGTGGGGATTTTTTGTTGTGGTTTGTTTTTGGGTTTTGTTTTGTTTTTTTCTTTCTCCTTTTCACTTCTTGGAAACACAAGACATGGCTTATATCTGGCCATTGAAGGAAATGGAGAATGGAGATAATCCTGTCCCAAGGTCTGACACTGAGACCTGGGACTCTTCCTGCTGCTATGCAGCCTGACACCCAAGAGCTGGTAATAAAGCTGCACCAGTGAGAGCAACTCCTTCAGCGTACAAACCTCAAACCTCTTAGATTAACCTAACAAATAAAATTAAAATTAACACTGGAAAGAAGCATCTTACACTTCAATTATAAAAACGCTATTAGATAACCACACTGTATAATGCAAATGAATAAATTTATAAATTAGTCTGTTTTTCATGCATAAAGCTCAATGTAATTTACTGAAATTTTGAAGTTATTTCTTGAATTGAACCCACAGGTGCCATAACAACATATCAAAAGAAAAGTCTCTATCCAAAAAGCCAATGGTATAAATAGGAAGTGTTTAGGCAAAAGGATAGGTACTATATTACAGAACTGTTTTACTTAGGTTTTATTCTTTTTTTTTTTTTTTTTTCGATTTATGTATTCATTCTTTGTCAGAGTTTGAGGGACCTGCTCATTTCATAAGCATACAAAGTCTTGCATTCAGTTCTGTGGCTGGTGCTTACAGATTATTCAATTTCTCTCCTATTAAGCAGAAGCAAAGTTATAGCAACATTGTCCAAGAAAGAATACTAAACTCCAGAAAATGTTTAGTGTTTTGTTGTTTGCTTTTGTTTTTGGTTTTGTTGTTTTTTTTTTTTTTTTTTTTAAATAGTATGAACTAATGAACACAAATAATACATATAATCTTGAATTTAACTGGCAAATGCACCACAGAGCAACTAGGAAGTATGTATTTTCTGTTTCCGTCGCTTACAACTTAGAGGCAATCCCAAGAGCAAGCATAGGCTGTTTTAAATTCCAGGTACTTACTCAGATCATTAATAGTATTCTGAAGATCAATACCTGTGAAATCATATAACATTTAATTCCTTACTCAACTCCTCTGTACCAGTGTCACTGGACTAATTCAGATGAACAACTAAGAGGAAAACATCTTCTCTCTGGCTCCAGAGGATCAGTTAGCTAAATTCTGTACAAAATAAACTCACTACAGCTGTTTCTACAAGTTCATGAAGTGTTTAAGGATTGTCTTTTTTCCTCATAACACCAGTTCTAAGTACCTGATCCAAATGCCATATAAGTCAATGGAGCTCTTCCTATTTACATATATGTCTGAATGAAAGTTTATGTCAGATTCTTTCCTGTATCTCTACAGAGAAGTACAGAGTTTAGCCAAGAAAAAATAATTTATTTCCTTCTGAATTCAGGTCAGTGAGAAAACTACAATATTGCTTATAGATTCTTTTTCTTCTTCTAATTCACCTTTAAATTCTTGTAGTCCAACAGAAAATCCTTGACACAAGCAATAGATGTGCTCACTGAAATCCCAGAAGAAATCAAAACAAGGCAGTAAGCCATCTCTGAAATTAGTTCAGCTACATAATGCTGAGAAAGCTAAGGCCTTTTAGAGTAATATAAACAAACTAAGTGCAGAATATAACATAGGTTTAAAAGAAAATCATAAAGAAGCACAATAAACCAGATTTTTCCTGAGAGCACCCCACAAATTAAATGAGAAGTTCTGGGTGGAAGCTAACTCTGCAGACACAATTTAGATTGACAGAAGCTCCAGATCTTGGATTTTTTTTTAACTTCATACATTACTAATAGTTTTCTATTCAGTCATTTCGAAACACACAAAATCCAAGAGCACTGTACCAAAACACATAGGTGAGATATGCACAGACTTCTCCAACTCCCTCTGAACCATTTAAATACTGAATATAAAACACTTCTGTGCTAATAGTCATGAAACAATTGCAAGTTGCATGCCTTCTAAATAACACATATGTTTTCATATATATAATCCATATCTCAAAACCCAGATTTTTGAAGTATTGTTCTTTTATAGAGTCCTCAGATAATTGTACACCAAACAACCTTCACTATCAAACCACCCTTGAAATCAGGCACAGAGCTGGAAAACTCTAAAAGAATAGGATAATGTGAGAAAAAGAAAGCAAGAAATGAAGGTAACAGATAAGAATATGACATTTGTACAAGAAAAAAAAAAAAACAAACAACAACAAACAACCCTCACTGAGGTACATTTTACCTTCCCTTACTTATACATGTAAGTATCCTACAACCTTACTTCACTCTTATTGATTTTTTATTTTTGCCTTTGCTTTATTCTCTCCCAAAGATTAAATCTTGCCTACCATTCCAAGAAACACACAGAGACTCTCTCCAAAATCAAACTTGATGGATGAAAAGGAAAAATATGATACAATATTGTAAGAAGAGATAAAGTAGTTTTGACAATTTGGGGAACAAAAGGTGTAATCACAAGAAGTAATGTGGTAGCAGAATTTTAGCTGACTCTATTAAGAATTTACTATATTTTAAGAGGAAAGCAGGAGGTGGTGTCAGCAATACCAATTTAGTGAAAGTAGCATGTGCTTTTTAATAAGCTAGTGCCTCACCAACAGCAAAATCATTCAGATGAGAAGAAATGGTACTGTGGAAAATAAATAAGACTTCACAGTTTTATATTAAAAAAATAAATATTTCACTAAGAAGTGAAATACTAGCCAAATACAAAGGAAATGTAAATAATATATTTTACGGTCAACTTATATTACAGTCAAGTTCATAATATTTTCTATGAATTTCTGAGTTTCTTTTATAGATTTCTAGTAAAAAGCCCACAGCAATCAGTACAACACTTTCAGAAATTTACAGAAGATTTTGTCACAGACAAAACAGAAGTTGGGACTTACACCAATCTTCACTCAGTTAAAAGTGAAGTTTAAGTTGGTTTTAAGTCAGTTTAAAAGATTCTTTAATCATTGTAGGTTACCTGAATTTGCTCTCCCACATGGACGAAATTTCATCATAACACGTGTCCTCAGATCATTAATGGAACCTAGAAAAATCACATTTAAATGAAGTGACTGAAATGGTAAGCATTGCACTGAGTGAATACAAACACTAATGCACAGATAAGCAAAGAACACATATTAGGTAAGGAGTGAATTTCCAGCTATTCAAATACTTATTACAGGTTCTAAATCTATGATGTCGTCTTGTCTTTCTCTCATTATGTTGACATAAAAGCTACTGCATAGACTTACCTGCTGTAAGCCAAACCCAACAACTTAATAAACAACATTTTAAAATTACAAGATCAACAGCTATGTTTATCCAACCCATTCTATCCGTCACAGACATGAATAAAAATGCCCCAAATGAAACCTTATCTCCAGCCACTAGGTTCCCTTTGGAACACGAAGCAGCATCCAACAGTGACTTAGTGTTGATTAATCCCTCAAAACAATTTTCACTGAACAGTTTGGGGAAAATATAACTGGTAGGAAATATAAATTACTTATTGATGTTTTGGAGATTCTTTGGATCCTTTCTTTAAAGCTGTCTTCTATTGCCTGTCATCTAGCACTTAGAACATCAAAATAATAATACAATAAAATATAAATGTAAGTTGTATCATGTATCTTGAAGTTTTTTTAGGTTAACACAATGATATAATATGTTACTATTATTGATTGACCCTCCAAGGAAGGGAAAAAAAGCCACAGACATGGCCAATAGTCTAGCTAGTGTAGCTGAGAAACATTACTGTGATTTGTATGTTTCCATTTATTGGAAAAGTATTTGCTGAATATACAACACAGAGACATAATGTATATTTCCTTATTCCTCAAGTAAATTAATAGTTAGCACTTTACCAGGCCTTTTAGATCTTGGCTGGCCCTCCTTCAAGATCTATTGCTGCATATTAGCAAGAAATTGCTGAGTTTTCCAAACAATATGGAAAACTTATAATTTGTCAACAAAATTCCCTCTTATGTGCTCATACTGTCTTCTTATGCAAATTACAAATACCGGTAATTTCTCACGGATCTTCACTTGTTCTAGATATTAATCACTGCCCCATTTTTCTAGGGACTGTAACCAAAGATGCCCAAACAAAGCAAAGAGAGAACTGAAGGAGTCGCATGGCAGAATGCAGTGGACACCAGGGATCGGTCTGAAAGAAACTTCAGCACCCAGTAGAAATACTGACCACTAAGACACATACATGACAAATGAAACAAAGGAATGAAAGCTTGATCAAGGCATAGAGAAACATACAAGGCAGCAGGAAAAAAGGTGGAAATGGGAAAGGGTATTTCAGAAAATTTTATCTGAAGGGAAGTAGCAACATTGTTTTGGAATGTAGTATGCAACAACCTACATATCTTTGGTTTGATGTGAAATATTTGATTACTTTTCAAAAAGTATTATTTTACACCATGAACAACTTAAATCTGTAACTCCTCCCAAAATGTGGCATATGAGCCTGATGCTAGTTGCCAGAAAGCTAAACGACTACATAATTTCACTATTTCACTTGGGTTCAGCAATTAGCTGCACTTAAAAAACAAAAATATTTCTAAATAATACTTGGCCATTTTAGAAATTGCATGATTGTTACATGACAATATGAGAAGAAAGGTAACTCTGGTAACCCTGTTTGATATAAACCTTTTATGTTAACAGATTCTCTATATTTTTCAAAAAAATTCTACTCATATTAAAACTTCTGAAAATATACAACAATAAATGTGGTAGGAACAGGTCTCCACTGGCTGAGGAAATGTCTGTAGTTTAATAAATTTAATTGTATGTGTAATTAATTATGTGTATTAAGATATAATAATACAGATGATCACTGTGTAGGAATGAAAAGCAGATACATGCCATCTATTTACATTCCATGATAAAATCCTAACCTTTTGCATGCCCAAAATTCAACAGTTTTCACAATTCATCAGTGATTTTAGGAGACTTATTTTAAAAAGTTTTGGCAGTAGAGACCGTTACCATGTGATATTTTCTTATGACAAGTTTGAGTTCCTTTTCTGAATGTTACTCCCAATCTACCAACATGAAACAAATCCAAATCTATAAATTCCATGTTATAGTGCCACTGCAAAGGGTCTATAACTTTTCAAAGAATATTTTGTTAGAAGCACACCATTAAATAATTAATGCAGACTACTGGAAAAGTAAAGGGAGAAGAGCTTGAGAAGATTGATGAGTAATAACGATGGGGAGATATAGTCATGGAAAGAGGTTGTTCCCTCTGATTAATCACCCTAAACTTATATTCCATTATCTGGGATTGCTCAGCACACAACCATAGATGTAGTGTGGTATCTGGGTCCCTTTTGCTACCTGTCAGGCCATAATACCATTATGTATCAGAAAAAACATAAAGCAGTATGCAAGGGCAGCAAACAACATCCTGAGGGGGGGATCGTCCACACCGGTAATGTCACCATTCCTATATCCTTATCAAGTTGGAATCTGCTGTGCTGTATTACGCGAGACATTTTAATATTCCTTTAGAAAAACACAAAAGTTTGTCTTCAATAAGCAAAACTTCTAATGCTCCATTATATGTTTTCTAGTCTGTTCTAATATTCTGTACCATCAAAAGGAATCATTAGATTAGAAAATCTCTGTTCAGATTTTTGCTCTGAATTGATTCTCTTCTGTAATTTGTAATCTGATGCTTCAAAGTTGAAATGAGCCATATTAAATGTCTATATGTGCCTAGTATAGACTAGATGTTTCCAAATGATCAGATAAACAAACTGAACTCAGTGTACTCACAACTGGCAGTAGTGCTGGATCTCTGTATCTTCACTCTGAAGCACATAATTTTTATTCCGCAGGGCAAAAAAAAAAAAAAAATCTTTTCCAAGAACTAAAACTTCTTCACAGAAGTTAGAGTATCTTTTGCTGACAAAGGTTAGGGGGTTATTTTGCTGTTCCCCCGCCCTGGCACCAGATTTCCCTCCCTTCTCAAACATATCAATGTCCAAGTAAGATATCTACAAAAAAGACTGAAACTATCAATCCCCTATAATAATTATACGGTACAGTGGAAAACATATGAATAATTTGGAAATTCATCAATTATGTGATTATTTAATCTAAATATATATTTGGTGAATTGATGATGAAATAGTCCAAACACATCTGTTTACTTCTTGCGTTAAACTTAATTTTTAACTCTTTTGGGGTTTTTTTCAGCAGCAGCAGAAAGCACCCAGTGCAAAAAGGGATCATTCCAGGCTTGTTGGCACTGTGAAAATTCATTAGTTACAATGCACTAGTTAGCTTGAAAAAGGTTTAAAAGATACTATAACGCTTCACAAACTCTGAAGCGCACTTTTGGTTACCTTCTTAACACAAGTACATGACTAATAGACAGACTCAAAAAACATGCATGTGAAAGTCCCCAAAATATATGCACCATGTTAAAAAAGAAAGAAAGACCACACAGATTGGTTCCATGTACAAGAAACAGCTCCATCAAGTTATGGAATCATGAAGCTCAGTGGCTTCAGCCTAAACATAGATTACTACCTTTATCTGCACCCCAAAACATCACTAAAGCTCCAGGCTATCCATCATGCCATAAATGTACAAGCCGATCTAGCCTGAAAAAGGGGGCATAATATGAATATAAGCTCTTTTTCGAAATAGTACTTTAAGCAGCTTTAAAGAGAAATCAGTACAAACATATCACATTATTTTCCGCTGGCAAGCAGAATAAAAATCAGGACACCTTATTCTCAGTGACATTCAGACTGAAGCTAGAGAATACATTCAGTGCTTATACATAGGTCTGGGGATGCCTATTCACTTGCCATCATTTAACAAGGGGATTTCTCTCTTTTCCAATAATTAAATTTTTACTTTGCAATAGATTTTTTTTTTCCCTCCACTTTTTGCCCTCAACTTTTTTTTTTTTTTTTTTCTTTTACTTCTTTCTTTCTATACAAGAGTGTGTGTGTTAATTCCAAGGACAAGCACAATTTTTGAAAATTCTGTATTAATACCAAAACAGTGGCAGCTTGGATGTAAGCTGTGTATCATATCTGACTCTTCAAAATGAAATCAGGAAATATAGTTAACATATAAAAACCAATTACTTTTAGGGAAGTTATCAAGTAGATGTAGACATAAAATCAAATCAGATAACATACTGCATCTTAATTACTAGCAATGTTCCCTCTTGCTTATGAGAATCTAAATATTCATTAAATCTGAGCAATTAACAATAATGAAATGGAAGTCTGTGATGCTGAAGTTTGGAATTAGGTATGTCAGAGTTCAGTAAAAGATGCATGAATTAACTTCTTAACATTTTCTATCAAGAACCCTTCACGAGCACTGTGGTGACAAATTATTTACTAGAAATGTATGCAGATCAGGATGCTAAAATTTGAAGAAGCTACGAAAGCAAATGTTTGTTCTAGACACGAGATGACAACTGCTTTTATGTCTATGTACGCTATGCAGCAGTGTGTTCAATTCAAAGTAGAAGTCAACTCTCCATTCACAATGTGCTCAGGGGTGCCAATACAGTATCATGAGAAAACAGCTGTGGGGGTCTATGCCAAAAAATAACAGAAAACAACATGATTTTCCAGGAAACATTTGTTTATATAGTCTATTTAAGCCTAACAAGCCTCTGGGTCTTGCTCGCATAAACGCCCTATTACTCAGGTCTGTTCTAGTTGTGAAATATAGTCAGTCTCCTTCAAAAGTATGACTAAACATAAATAAAATCCATGAAGAATCTTCTGCACTTGTTAAATAAAGTATAATCCAACCTTCCATAAATATACGCTATGAAGTCTTCAAACACATAACAGATAGCAATTCATCGGGATCATGGACTTGTGCAACTTATATTGCATAAAGTAACAAAACCAGGATATCGAAACCAGAACAGAAACACACAATTTGCTGTAGAGTCTTGACTTTCCTCAGCCTACTTTGTATAAAGCAATGTGGCATTCTCCAAAACAGTTTAATCTTTTTCAACAAATCAATGAAACTTCATCAAAAAATCTTCAATTTATTATTGTTATAGGATCTAAATTAATAAGAACTGAGGTATGTAACTATTCAATCTTACCGCTATAAGCATCTTACCTGCATGAGAACTATTTTTATCCATGTTGATGTTAGGAATACACAACAATGGTAAAAACTTAGGTTCCACCTTTAAACTTCTAAATTTCTGCTGGAGATATACTGAAACAACTACTTACATAATTTAGTGTTACCAGTAAGAAAACTAATGAGAAGTCCCTGAGGAGACATTAGGGAATATTTTCAAACAGCGAATGTGGTAAGTAACCAATTTCTTTTCCTAATCATCAGAGGCACCTTCTATTTCTACAGAAAGACTTATTGTGTTATATTCAACTCGAAGGTTAATTAGAAAGTAGGTTACCAAGGGCAAAATGTTCTGGAAGTATAATTTTTCTCTTAGCTTTCAGTGACATGATATGGTGTATGATACAGTTTAACGAAGAAACTTCGAAAAAAAAAAATTTTTTTTTACAAGTTTCAGCATTAGAAAAACCCCTGATCCAGGCCAGTTCACAGATATAGCAAAATGTTGTGTTTACCAACACCAGCAACACAGCAGCTTACTAGGAAAAGTACTCACTCATTCTACATTCTCACTCTGAACTAGTTTTCTCTATTCATAATAATATATGTCTAACAAACAGAGCAACTGACAAAGTGCAAATCCCTCCAGGACTCCTCAAAGTATTATTTGCCAGTGTAATAACCCAGTAGGTTGAACTATACAGTTTCCTAAATCTTAAAGTCAGAGTTCTCTCCTTGAAAACTTTCTCGTGTTTAAACCTTTGTGAAATATTTCCTCTTTGCCTCCCCTTCTGGGGAAAAGTAGCAAGACAACTTCACAAGTTTACTACTTAAAAAATGTGCTGTCATTGAATCAGATGCCTTGTGATCTTCTTCTTTTTCTAAATATTTAATAAAGATATAGATAATACGTCAACTGGTTGCACAGGACCATATTTCCTCCACAACCACAAGCTTTTGCTTACTGAGCCAGTCACTTGGCTTCTTCCACGCAACACACAAAAGCTTCTCCTTGAAATAGTAAGTTTGGTTTATGTCTTCTCTTTCCAAGTTTCCGAATGAAGATATCTAATTACAATTCTTTGCCTCTGTGGACATTTTACTACCTTCAGTCTTTACACCTTAATCTCTTTCAGGGGCTTCTCTGTCCTAGTAACTTTATAGCTTTTCCCAGAATTAATTAATTAAATAAATAGTAACTAGGTAAAATCATTTCTCGGTACACTACATCTGCTCAAGCATTTTCTGGGTCAGGTCTTTTAATAATCTGGAAATAATATATATGTGCATGTATGTGTTGACTCTGTCACACTCTATAAATATCACAAAGGGAAATAAAGTCCTGTATTTGCCCTCAAAATTAGACTTCTGTAAAAAGCTGTGAAGTTAAATACATTACACAGCTTCTGTGGGACAGTATGCTGTTCATACAATTTCATTTATGCTTCATCAAGATACTTTTTAAATTAATTTATTGAACTAATCATTGATTAGTTCACAGCATAAAATATAAATTAGTCAAATGATTTACTGGACTATTACTTTGGAATTTTGCTTGGAAAAAAAAATCTTACCAGAATTTTACCCAAGATCATTTAGAAAATTTCAATTATGTAAACTGCAATTAAGTACTAGCTAAAATGCAGTAGCACAATGAGCCAAGACCACACATCAGTGTATTTTAAAATTCACCAATCAAAATGGAAGCTTTAAATGAAGATACCATCCTCACTCCTACCCCACTCATTTCACTAGTACCTACTAAGGAAAACCAATACTAACAGAACTGCAGCCTGTTGCAATTCTAGAAGTGAATAGGATGAAGGAACCTTTCCTTGAGTTGGTCAACAAACTCTTCTGTATTTATTTGTAAAAACTCCTTACCTTACAAACATCTAGCCTGATATGTTGATGATGAAGTGATGACAATCTGACACAGGTTGCACCACTGGCCTGCCTGGAATTACAAATAGCTTGACACACAGAAGCAGCCAAGCAAACTTCAGAAGCTGTTAAAAGAAATCCCCTGAAGTTACTTGCTTTTGTACAAGTTTTCTATTTGGTGAGTGTGATAGATTAGTCTGTTAGGTTGTGCAGAGCCCCAGATGGCTGCCTGGCAAAAGGGTTAAATAGGTAATGGATGTCATTCATATAGAAATCTTCTAAATCACAAAGAAAATAAAACCAAAGCAATCTGAATTTGCTCTGCAGGGATGTTGACTTCTTTTCTCTTGCTGCTTCTCCATATCTGAACCAATATGTTTTATTACCTTAGGGCAATGCATTATTGAAGAAATAGCATCATATTGGTTAAAAGCTATGAGACTACATTAGATGAGACTGATTGGCTCAAAACTTGTAGACACATGAATTATAAATCTTACACCACTAGAGTTTTACTTCAATTTGAAAGTTCAGCTTAGTCAGAAGCCTGTTTCAGTCCTGAGGGCAAATATTCTGAAGTTTGAATAGCTTCTGAAACTGGCAGAATACCTACCTGGTTGTCTTTCCCCCCACACACACTTTAATTTTTTTTCTGAAGATTCACATGGTTCTCAATACCTATGCAATGGACAACACAGACTTCTCATAGGAAAGTTAGCTTAAAAATACATCACTACAAATTCTGTACAAACTAGATATGACACCTCTATAGGAACATATCATCTGGCCTGAAAAACCACATCTCTGAGCTCCACTGATGCTCCATCAATGATGCCCTTAAACTGGCTGCACCAAACACAAGGCAGGAATCAGTGCTCAATGTTCAGCACAACAGAACTGTGCAAGAATATAAAAAATTTTTTTACATTTAAAGGAATAATGGTTTGGGAAAAGTGTTTCATAAATAGGTCACAAGCAGACACAAGTTTAAGAATAAAGAAGTCTTCACAAATTCAGAGGGACCTCATACAGAGCTGGACTGTGTACGCGTACATGAAAGTCAAAATTGATTAAGCTACATACATATGCATATTGCTAGACCAATCATCAGAAAATATAAGAAAAAGATTCATTTATCATTGAGAAATTTCAGTGAAGACATCTTTTCACTGCTCAACTGCAATGAAAGCAACACGTGAAGTTTTAGGAAGCCTAAGGAATACCTCAAACATTACTGAAAATACTGCAAATGCTATTATAAATGCCAATAGTGCTCCTCGTATGTTCTGCTCAGACACACTTTTTCAAAAATAGTAATAAAATGTTTAGAGATAAGCCGAAATAAAAGACCTGAGGGTTTACCAAAATGGAAAAAAAAAATGTAACTGCAAAACAGAGATACTTTGAAGTGCTTTCAGAATGCTTCTGACTGAGGAATAAATTTAAAAAGAAAAAATATATATATATATAGTGTTCCTCTTTACCAATTTCTTCTCACCATCAGCTTCTTGCTAAGTATCAGTCTCACATAGAAAAATCTTTAATAGTTTAAGATTTTCATCTTTGGTTTCCTTTTTTGTCTATGAAACTGAAGTCATAAAAACAAATCTTCACATTCCTTAAAAAGGGCCAAGGACTCATTCAACTGATGGAGAAGGCCTTTTGCAGTTACTACTATTTTCATCTGTATTGATTTCATTTCCAAACCCTTTTAAAACTGTATCATCTCTTAGCACACAGACACAACAATATTTCTCAGAGATATCGGTGTGAAAATGAGGACTGTGCCCAAGAGTATTAAAGGAGCAGATGAAGTTACCAGCACTATCAAGGTTCTTTTATAATTATTAAACTATGCTTAAATAGTATTATAGCTTATCCTTTTCCAAGTGAACCTCAGTTGGATTTAAACTTGTTTTAAAACTTTTTTACAGTGACTTGATAAGAAGATAAGAAAACTAAGGAGTCATAATTGTTATTCTAAAATTTTGGTCACAGGTTCACATGTTTCAAGAGTTAAGACCAAGGTGATACTTGGCTACACTTTTGTTCCTTACTTTTCTCATTGGGAGAATGCTCTCTAAGACCGTTTTAGAAGATTCGTAAAAAATGGTAAGATCAACTTTATATGCTCTATACTTAAACTTTATATACACACTACCTAGTGTGCGCACAAGCCACAAAATGAGTTGTAGTCAAACACTGGAACAGATTTGCCCAGAGATGTTGTGAAGTCCCTGTCAGTGGAAATATTCAAAACCCAACTAGATGCAGTCTGGGGTACCCTGCTCTAGCTGACCCTGCTTGAGCCAAAGGGTTGAAATAGATGATCCCAAGAGGTTCTTTCCAACCTCAGTGATCCTGCATTAGTAATTAACCTAATGAGGCAGAAAAGATCTATTCTGAGAGATATATTTTGAGTGTCAAATATGTTACCAAGTACCAAGCTTGATTGAAAAACAGGAAATGGACAGTTTATTGTCAACTTAAATTCTAATAAAATATTGTTTTGCCTAAAATCAGCAAGAATGATCTTAAGTCCTGTCTTCTAGTTAAACTAGTTAACACTAGTTAAAGGGTCAGTAGCTAAAAAACAACACAACCAAATTAGATTTCTCATACATGTGTTTACAAAAGCTAAATTTTATATACTAATATATCTAATAATCAAACTTTAGATCATAAAACTGTCAAAAAATATTGATATCACATCAAAATATTGGCTTTCATTTTATTCAGTAAAACAATAGCTAATTAGTATGACTTTGTAGCCTTTTTAGAAATAACCAATTTTAAATATTATTTAATGATTGAGTAAATCACTCTTCAATCTGCCATGGATTTTGAGAAGCCTTGTAAAAGTAATACTGTGCTGACTCAGATTTCTAGATGGTAGACAAATAGTTTCTATTTGCTATTCACAGACTTTAGTATTAAAGAAATATTGAACTCAAAAGCAGCTTGGGAATATGAGATTTTGGGTTTTCCCCCCACAAAAAAATAACGTTTTCCCCTTGTATATATTTCACCACCAAATAATACCGACAATCAACATACAAATTGTAATACAGAGTTGCAAGTCATCTCACACAGCATTGTTCTGCTCATTGGCAACATACAGACATTTGTACATTCATCACAGAACATACAGAACACTTTAAACCACCTGCCAGCACAAGTCACCACCAGTTTTCTATAATTGTTCATTAACTGTGTATTTGCAGACATTCATATAGAATTTCCAAATAAAAATAACAGGGATCATTACAATCCAAGCCTAAAATTAATCTCTTAGTCATGAAAATTGGTTTCCTAGTAGTCTTCTAGAAATCACGTTTCTACTGTTCTTTACTATAGTCATCAAAAAAGCCAAAAAATAAAACAAACATAAAAACTCCACACACATGCAGAGCACAGAAACACAGAATCTGCCTAGTCAGTAGATTAAATCCACAAAACAGAGACAGAGACTGTATATAACCACATCCTTCTTGCCCTCATCCTATCTCCTCCAAAAGTCTTGGGGAAAGGGCTGGTGGAAAGAATAATACCCAAAATATTTCCTTTTTCACGTGTTTTTTATGCACGTTTTGCTTGTGTGTATATATAGATATAAGTTTCCATTTCAGTTCCATTTTTACTATAAAATATACTCCCATACACTATATTCCAGTGAAGTACCAAGTACAAAAAATATCAGAAATAAATAGCAATATGTGAAATGGATATATCTATACTTATCTGAATCCCAATACTCAATACTGACCTGCAAATATATAGTAAGGAGCAATCTTTACTCCTTGCTCATCACTGTCTAAAAATTGTCATGGTAATTCTGAAGCCATACAAAAGCATCAGAGTTTGGATGTTTATGTGGTAGAAGACTGTGTGTTATGTGAAATGTATATTACTTGAAATCTCTGAATACCCAACTCCTGCCACAAAACAAGACTTGCTAAAGTAATTGGAAAATATTCTGCTGCCAAGCAATCCATTTCAGAACTACAGTATATATTGTCTCATTCTCCCACATACAGGAAAAAATAGATGAGAAGTAACATAATCTAATATTGCCAATGAAACTGATTGGTTTAAAATTATTAACAATAAAAACATAGCAGAATAGTTGCAGATTTCCATGGATGAAATCTTTCTCTAGTGACAAGAGCACCACCTATGGACTTACAAAATCATCCTTTCGTTGTGTTTGCCCTTAAAACACAGCAGTTTAGTTTCTAGTCTTTAGAACTGTAAAATGTCTCACCTGTCACAAATGAATACTTAACAGTAGTGCTGTAATTGTATAGAATTTTAACAGCTAAGAGTCTGGCTCTACTTCCTTAAAAGCTTCGTTATAAAGTCTGGCGCAAAAAAAAAAAAAAAAAAGTGTGATAAAGACTACTTTTGGCTTTAAAGGGACTTTCAGTAACTCTACTTTTTAACAGTCCTTGAAAGTCAAATGGATATAAACCAATACATACTAAGAAAAAGTTATCTCTATAAGCGTGTGTGGCTACAAAAAAGCTGAGTGCCATTAAGTTAGATTTATCATCACATAGCTACATATGCCCTTACAATGCAGCAAGGAGCAGGTAGTAAATCTATTATCTGCCTGTCAAGGGCTCAGTCATTCCAGTAGTTTAACTGAAGTCAGTGATGCTGCAGTGGTCACACAAGAGGTTCACAGCTCAGTCCCGAGGGATTTATTTCAAGAACTACGCAAAACTTGACCTAATGATAAATGTACTGATAAGTTGGTAACACTGTAAAAATAACAGTATGTTAACTTGTTCTGCTAATATTATAGAATCAATCAGTACAATTCAACTCAATTTCCTTAAAATAGCAGTCTTTTCACTTTATGAAAGACAATATAGAGTTTTCTATTTCTATGAATATATCAAGATACAGTGTGGCTATAAAAGTTAACTTAGATTAAAGAAGAAAGGTGAATTAAGGAGGAAAAAAATCAAGCAGAATATTTTTTCAATAATTTAATGAGTAGACACACATGAATGACATTGACTTATTCCTAATTACTGCTAATAATTTTCTGCCTTGGAAAAGGTTATACTAAACCAGAACAGAGCACTCTTTCAAAAAAGGTTTCAGAAGTAACCACAGAGAATAATTTTTCTGAAGACTTAGTGACAATTAACACTAGGTATAGGAAAGCTCTAATTTAATTTTGTGCCTATTTACACAAAGTAACGTATTGTAATACATTTCACATTTACATCTAAGCCATGTAACATAGCATGAAGTTTTCCCCATCTCAGTTACGTGTCTTGATAACATATAGGAGACAGTGCTCTCACATGTTCTCTTTTTACTGTCAAAATAGTGTAATAATACTATCACAGAAAGCTTGATGACTTTCTTAGCTAGTAAAAGAAACACATGTTAAATCCCCCAGTGTTTTTCTCTGAAAAAGCAAATTTACCAAACAACAACTGGATTTCTGATTTTTTTTCTCATCAGCCATCTAAGTAATCTTATTATGAACAATCACAATCCTTACGTGTAAATTTTAGGACAAGAGATTTGCAAAAATACAGAGATTAGCACTACAGTTACCAGGTCCTTACCTGAAGTGATTAAAAAAAATTGGTTTTTACTGGGCCTGCAAGTTTGACCTTACAGTGATGTAAATCCAGTTTCCCTGGTTTATTTCATTAAGATAAAAAGGTTCACCACCATTTCTTGTACTCTGAATAAATTTCCTTTAAATCATCAGTTTCTAGCTCTGTTCATTCACAGTTGTACAAGACTGTACACGACAAAAGGAAGGAACCATACTTAGCTACAAAGCCCTCCTTAGAAACCTGAGCTAGTGGGTCAGCAACCAAATGGCCAACAAAACCTAGGAAAATTGGCTGCCCTCCTAAAAAATCTAATAGTAAAATTTCATAGTAAGGAGAACAACCTGCTAGTAGGGAACCATTAAGAACATTTAGAAAATAATAATACAAGGTTTTAAATTTCACACAACCCTGTGAACAGAATTCAATGGTTCAGCCACAAATCAACCTTCAAGATCAGGATTGTCTTCCACCCATAAGCATCTCAAGATGCTTTTGCAAATGCATAGGTGTTAGATCTTGGTCACTGCCATTTCTCTTTTTCTGTCATATATATTGTTTTTAATATTTATTTTTTTAATATTTATTTTACAATACTGCTGAAGAGTTGTAGACAATGACCCCACTATATGGAAACCAGAAAAGCAAAATAAGAGGAGAGTTGTTGTCATGCATGCAAGTAATTAACCATGGTCATAATACTTTGTAGAATATAGAAGACTTCAGACATTGTAACCAAACCCACAGAAGAATACCAATAAAAGTCATCTCTTGGCCCACTGAACAGAATCAGCATACCAGGTAGCCATCCAAGTATTCCCAAGTTAAAAGTAATTTTAAAAAGACATCAAAGAGCAGCTTTGCAGGTACTTCACAAAACTCTCCCACATTCTGAGAAAGTAAGTTAATATCACCGGCAAATTTGAAAGGAGTAATGACCTTTCGGGCATGCAAACACTCCTAATAGTACAGCAGTAAACACAGTAGAAGCAGTAGAAAGAGTATAACAGTAGAAACCAGAAAGGCTTTAAAATTGGAGAATTGGAAGTTGAATAGCAGATGATGTAGACAAAAATGACAACTTAGGAAAGTCACCCATACAGCAGCAATCTTGTCTGACATAAGGAGGAAAGCGTGAATTTGTTAAAGGTAGAACTACGGAGTTATGAAATGATGAGATTCTGACTGAGAATATCAATTAGGTGGATTAATAGGTTAGGGTATGTCATAGAGATGTTATGCAGAAAGAAGGTGAAAGACCTACAGATGGTCTGAAAGTGAAATGCTAGACAAGTTCTTGTCAAAGAGCTATGATTTCTACATGGAATAGTAGTAAATTTCTTCACAGCTTGAATCAAGCTGTTGCATTACCTATGTGCACTGTGAAAATTCCGAGAATTCAAACAGTTCTTGTATTAGACTCCCAACTGATTTAAAACAATTTATTATTAAACAGCAATTTAACTTTTCATTCTCTTCTATTAACTTAAGAACGGAACTATAGTACTTAAATTAAGTACTAAAGAATTTGCAGTGAGAGGTCACCGGAGATTACAGTTTTGAGTAAGAAAACACCAGTTTTCTGACTTGTTCACATTAACTGGCAATAAGTTTATAATAAGTTTATGCAATCAACACTAAATTCATGAAAATAACTGCCTGGCAGAGAGAATGACTGTCTAATGAGAGCTCAGTATAGACAACTGAAAACTAATGTCAGAAGCTAATAGTTTTAGAGCCTTCCACAACCAGAAAAGCCAGAGTGGAAGAAAATATTTTAATTATTTTATTCTTTTACAACATAGACATTTCTAATGACTAAAACTACCATGGGAGGCAAATACTCATACATTTATATTTAATTCCACCCCACCCCATTTATATTGGGAGTTGTTTCCTTAACTGTTGGGGGAAACAAAAAAAAAACGCTGTTTCTCTAGCGTAAACAGGAAAAACACTTATTTTCCCCTAAGCAAGGCTCACACTGAGGATAGCTATTAGATTTTCTTTTGATGGATTTTTCCCATTTATTTAATCCACCAAGGGTTAGCAGGGTAGTTGTAGGAAGTACATTTGCCAACAATTGAGTTGTGATTATCACAATCATGACTTTTTTCTTTTGCCTGCCCAGGCAGCAAACAAAAAAATATTGTATCTGGACCACTGCACAGCACGGTCCTGAAAACCACTGTAAGATACATGTGTGTGCACTTATATTCATAAGGATTTGAAAAGAGATGATGGAATTTCTTTTTAATACAATGTCATGGACGTGATCTTGCTTTTGGCACAGCTGGAAACAAATTGCTAGCAAAGTCAGAAAGAATACCTGATTCAATGTAGTTTCCAAATCAATGAAAAGCATTTCAAGCTTTCTATCTGTCAAGGTTTTTCTTTATCACTTGTTACCATATTAGGCAACTCTGTAGTTTAGGGACATCATGACTCTGGATTTTCTCCAGGCTTTTATGAAATTATACTTCATTAGTGTGAAAAGTTCCCCTATTCTCTCTAAGTCCTAAATAGTAATTTTTTTAAATAGAAATTGGTGTTTGGATCTTGGTGTTAGTTTCAATTACAAAGTAGGCATATTTCTGAGTACAGATGAAGCAAAAAGGGGATAATCCTTCTGTTCTGTTCTTCCCCAACTAAAAATCCATCCTATGAAGCAGAATATCTAAAAATCATCTGAAAAATTTTGCTGTGGGTTCAACCTATTTAGCTTTGCTGTGTTTCTATCATTTCAATATAAACGCTTCTGAGAACCAGTGCTCTAGTTCCTGCTGTATACACAGTTACTGTTCAGGAGTCTGCATGCGACTACAGTATAGTGATTATTCCAAATCATAGCTTTTTCCATAAAGATTGTTCCTATATGCTTGCAAGCAATGGAAGGTAGCTACTGCACAGTGATTTCACGGGACTAAACCTTCACTTGACCACTCAGCTAGGCTGCTCTCAGGGAATTTATTCGCAGGATTCCCTACATGACCACAGGCCCTCAAGTTGACAGAGAGCCCATCTACTTCCATCTGGGGTTTGGGTCATTCAGGCCCTTTCATGGACTACAGGCTGTGCTAACACCTGTCTGTGACTGTTTTAACACAATCAGAAAAGTCCAGCTCTGCTCATCCAGCCCCGATTCTGCACCTTCTTAGTCATTCTTTTTTATCAGAATCTCAAAAGTTCAAACCGTTTAATTTAAATTCTTCATTAAAATAGCCTCTAATCTTCAGAGGGGAAACAAAACACAGTAGAAAAATGGACGTGTTCCTGTTGATAAACATACTATAATTACTTCAGAAAATGTTACAGTTCCCTAAATCAGACTGGTTTTTATGTCTCATTGTTCAAAGTGTTCTTTCAGTAGGATTCCTTGTAAAGTATTGTTCTAAGTTGTTGTTCAATGAATCCAACCTACTTTATTATTTGAAGTGAATTCTCTTCAAAAATCTATCCATACTGGCAACTTGAGGATATCTCAAGCTTAAGAAAAAGAAATTCTGAAATGTACTGATTTACTGACAGAACTCTCTGAAGTAAAAAAAAAAAAAAACAAACAAAAACAAACAAACAAAAAAAACAGTACCTTTTGAAGATTTTGTTCTGTACTAGAACAAAATCAAAAGTCCACTAATAGCCTGTTTTTGCAAAAAGTAAATAAAAACCTATAAAATGTCCATTTTGAATCAAGCAGTTTGCCCGTTGAAGAAGCCCTCCTAGCTAAGCTTTGTGGTAATACATACAGCCCCATGGACTGTCTTCAACAGAAGCTGAAGAATTTTTCCAAGTTATCCTAACCACAGTAAAACCATCCCATAGGGATTTTGACAAAGCTACAAAGCTTTTCTTGCAGAAGTGTTAAAATTTTGGACAGACATAATATCATTATGAGAAGGATATAACAATAAGTAAGCACTATAATATAATTTTATAACAATATGAATATCACACACACACAGAAAAAAATCAATTTTACACTAGACTGGCTGGGACATTTAACAAAGAGTTTCTATGTACCACAACCCAGAGTGCCATAAAATTGAAGTAAAATTAAATAACATCTTGGTGCTTCAAGTAACAAAGAAACAGGTTTATAATTATATTTGTCAGGAAAAATAATCAGCAGCAGAATGTGAAATGCATAAAGACTATAAGAATAGAATTAATTTAAAATTTAAAACAGGTATTTCCATGTTTAATGGCATGAACAAGTAACATAGAAATCTTTGTTCAAATAAAGAAAATAATTATTTTTTCTCTGCTTTGCAGAGAAAAGCTAAAAAAATTGGTGAAGTATTTCTTGAAGCTTAAAAACTTAATTATTCTGAAACATGTTCAGTCTTCAGAGAAAACTAGCAAACCAAGCAGGATTTCTGCAGATTTTAAGGAGAGGTTTTCTTGTCGGGTGGGTTTTTTTGTTTGGGGTGCTTTTTGGGCATTTTTCTAAGCTTTTTGTGAATGAAGTCAGTTCAGTAGAGTTAGAAAACATCAAACTGCTAGCCACAATGCAAAAGTTGTGTTCAACCTAATCTTGAAATTAAATTCAATTAAGCTTTACCTTTTGAGGTTTGTTTCTAACAGTTTTGAATACGTAAACAGTAAAACTGTCATTTTTTTTTTTTTATTATGACTATTTCAGCTGGATGCATTTTAAAGTAAACCCCTGGCTTAAAGAGCATTTGCAAACCAAAAATAAGCTAGCGGGACTTTTAGCTGTAACACAATAATGGCTAAAGCGATTATTACAATAGAGCACTGTACAAAAGCATCTCATGTGGTTGCAGAATAAATGCTTATCCAAACAGGATATTTCCCTCCTAATACTTGTAGACATTGTAAAAAGGATGGGTGCAAATTGACAAAACCAGTGAATCCAGGAAAACTGACATTTGTATGGGAGGATGTACTCTGAGAACAGGTAAGTGCAGAGCTTCTTCCCAACCAATGGCCCATTTTCAGGACTCAGCCATTAAGCATGCAGAAAGTCACTGCTGTAACTAAAAAAAAAACCTAGAGGAATGGCTTTTAATTTTAGCTAAATACTTTCTGAGCAGTATTCTTTCCCACATGATTATCCAGTCTCCACTGGAGATTACTCACTAGCAATAAGTGGAAACATAAGACTAGATAAACTTAGTGTTATTTATTTTTTTAATCTAACATTCTCAGACAGACGTTCAGCTTTTCCATTACTGCTGTCAATCTAGCTATCTGGGGGAGCTGTAGAAATTCTCCAATGAAAATGTTTATTAAATATCTCGACATAAAGACATGTAACACATCACATCTGTCTAGCACTATATTACTAATACAATGCTTTGACATAACAGATTGAAGCACAACTACTACATTAAATAAATTCAGTATCCCTGCTGTATATTATCAGCAGGGAGACACTATTAGCTGTCTCAATAAATATAGGTAATTTTCCAATAGTATATATGCGTAATATTAAACAAGAGCTTTTTTGCTTGTTTCTTAAACAATTATTAACAGGTTCACTTTTCCAAAACAATGATGATCATGCATGGTACATAATTTCCATTTACTCAACAGCTTTGTATTCATTAGAATTCTATTAAATTCATACATTTTAAACTGCCCTTTGATATCTACAATAATTGTGGTCTACAGAAATAGTAGGCACTTCATTACACTAAGCTTATTTTTATACACTAAGTCATGCCTTAGAAAAAAATAGGACTAATTTATAACCTCTATATTTGAGGCATAAGAAAATCTCAAGCTGATAAAATTTCTTTGAGCTACCCTAAAAAAAAAAAAATTCATGCAACATCCTAATAAGAGTATAATAAAAAAAAATGCTCAGGGATAGAAATTTCACATGCAGTCTTATGCTTACTGATTATCATATCTTCATTTTGTATTTTTAGCTTAGGTAATAATCTTTTTTCAAGTGCATTTCTTGGTTGGTGCCAACTTCTAGGTAAGCAGACTCTTGAATAACAAAGTAAGATCATGGTTTGCAAATGCATTACAAAAAAACCCAAAACTTACAGCTAAACAACCACATAAGAAACAACACATAAAAAAATTCAATTAAATTGGCATAATTGTCCATTTCATCCTTTCTGCTGCCAGCTAGAAAAAGAATTCTTAGACACGTATTTAAGCAGCACTCACTAAAGCCTCTCTGCATCTCTGACTTGTCCTATGAATGCATAAAGCCACAGTGTTTACAGGAGTGAGTTAAATCCTCTTCCCTCACCACATTCATCTGAAAAGCATTATCTGTCCTGAAAACATACATAATATGGGACTGTTGGAGGCACCACTCCATTCTACTTTGACTCGTCCTTGGAGTGATTTGAGATCAGGCTGCCAGGATGAAATGCATGTGAGTTCTGATTGGGAGACAGTTTTTAGAGGAAGAAATTTAAAGCTTAAATTCTGGATTTAAGTTTAAAAGCTCTGGATTAAATACTCAGAGCTGTTTAAAAGACAGAATTTCACCAAAATCAACACAATTATCACCTTCCATCATACAGAAGCTATACAAAAGGAAAGAATGAAACTCACTAGTTGACTTTGTTGACTTTTGTTATGATGGTCAGGTTTAGGAGAATATAGATGCTCGGACAGTTAAGAATTAAAAAAAAAAAAAAAAAAACTGTTGGAAAGAATATTATTTGCTTAGTCTATAAGGCCTGTGGGGAACACAGAATATTACTGTTCACAAACAGTAGAAAACCAACTTTGTTTTGGGAACCTCAACAGGGATTGTTGGAGTAAAACTAACACAAGTTTGTGACCTGAATGCCCATCTGGGACAGTGAAATTGTCTTGCAAAAAGTGTACAGAAACACTGTCACTTTGGACATTTGAAAATTAAATTGAGGAAAAAAAGTCAATTTAGGAATTCAAGTATTTCTGAATAATGGATAAAGATGAAAGACTTCACCACAGGAATCTGTGTACCTGACTGAACTTCTGTGACTCCCAGGGGCATAAGACTAGAAAGCCCCAGCTCGACAGCAGACACCGTACAGGGATCCCTGTGCATGACGAGCAGACATAGCACCAGCAACAGAACTCAGGTGAAGTTTGGAGATGTGTAAGCCATTTGAAACACATTTGCTGCTTCAAAGTGCCATGCTCAGTATCACCCTCAGCAAAACATATCAGAGGACAAAATACAACTGAATCCTCTCTCTCACTCAGATGTTCCAAACATTAGACCACACACCAGAAAAATTCATAAACTCAGACCCTGACCTGTTTTCCTCAAAGCATTGTGACATTTCAATGAAAAAAAAAAAAAAAAAAGAATCGTAAATTACCTTTTAGCACCTTTTATAAATCATTCTGAAACAGTTCTGGTCTCCGTCTCAGTGAAAAAATAAAACTCAGATCATGGGAAGAAGAAACCTTTTCCATTTAGCTCAGTGGCAAATGGAGAAGTTCTAGAATTTTGAAAATTATCACCAACTCCTGAATTGTTTGTGCAAAATCCCAGAGTGTAACATCCAGGTGCTCTGCAATGTTAGCTGGCTACAAACCTCAGCCTTCAAGAAATGAAATACAGTTCAGTTACGATGATTTTTCTGTAACTATCTCCATAACATAATAGCTAATTAAGAACAAATTATGTTGTCAAGTATTATAAAATGAGTAAAAAAAAAAAGTTACATGCAATAACTGATTTAGATTTTTTTGGTTTGGTGTTGTGTTTTTGTTTTTTTCTTAAAAACAACTCCAAAGTATACTGCATAAAACATTTACCAAAACACCCTTGCAAGGTAGTTTTAATGAATCTTTCATGGTTCAATAAACTATTGTATTAGGTCATTCTCCTGATGAAGCAACGTTCAAATCTCATTATATTTATTCAGAAAGGAATAAAGTACTAGTGTTATTGGATTTCTTATAATTAGTTAAAAAGCAATTTGCTAGAATTTCCTTTGCTTATGCTCACAGAGTTCAAAAAAGAAAAAAAAAAAAAAAGGATTCTGACAAGTAATATTGTGCTGCATGTAAGTAGAACATAATGCATCGCACACAATAACAATCCTCTGGCATCCTACAGCTGGGATGTGCTTTAAGCTCCGGGGTACAACAGCCTTTTTCCACTACATCCTTCCCCTTCCTGTCATCTCCACCTTTCAAAACAGCAGACCTGAGAATAAGCTTTAATGGCTGAATGCTCTGAAGAAAAAACACCAGGTGGTCCTTATAGCTGATGCATAATTAATAGAAAGTAAATCAGTTGCTTTGTATAGGACATAAAGTAAAAGCCCATTCAAAATAACCAGCCTCATCACGACATTCTGTTTCCAACAGAAATTAATTTTGTGAGCTGCAGGAGCTTGAAATAAACATGTGAGTGCTAAAAAGACCTATTGCCATCATCTCAGCATGGAGAGAAAGATTGAAAGGTACTTTCAAAATAAGGGTTACAGTCTCAGGACTACTCTGGGTATGGACAATATTCTTCCACTGTGATCTTCAGGAAAAAAAAAGAGTAGAATAAATAATACCACATGTCTTCACAGCTGGAACATCTGTGAGTAAGAGGTTGGCACAAATTTATCACCTTAGATGACCCTATGAATCTAACCATAATTGACAGACATGGCTGTAATGACATAGTTTTATTGATTTTTCACTGGGACCAGGGCTCCTCAGGCCTGAAGTACTAAATTGTGTTAAAAGAGCATGAGATTTCTCAGGCATTCACCAAGAAAAAGTTCTCACATTTTTTAATCTATGGCTTTTTTTCATATGAGCCCAAAGGCAGTCTGAACAAGTTGATAGAAAAGAAATCTCTTGAAGTTTACTAAATACACAGAAACTCAAAGTCCCTGTTCCAAGAAGAGCTGGATTCTGGAAAAACATAAAGAAATATCAAATATGCTTATTCTGCTCCCGTGTAGAAATCTGCTTGTAAGCACTGCTAGAAATTAGCTCATTGAACCCAATAGAGATCTCTTAAATTCTTGTTTCACACAATATGCAATCTATGTAATTGTAGCTTCTTTTAGGTAGGTGATAAAGCAGCATGTCAATAGCACACTAAATGTTCTTTTATAAAAATACAGCTTTTTATTAAACACAATGAAGGCACTTAAAGTGTTTGAGTGAAGCACAAATTATGTTATCCAAAGTAAACAACACAAACACATGATTGGTGGGTGCCAAAACCCCCGGAGATTTTCAAAACCTCTCATCCTCTCCCCACATTCAAGAAGTTTCTCTAGACTCATGATTATTCCAGTATAACTTCCTAAAGACTTTATTCTATCCTTATGGCTGCCAGCATTTTACATTCCCTCTAAAATATGTTTTCCAAAAAATATTTCCCAGAAGAAAACTCCAAACAAAAGCAACTCCAAAAGATTTCAGACATATTTTATCAAAAAATAATTGGCTTGCTAAGTAATTCATAAGTCTGTAACATGTAACTACAAACCGCTTTCATCTGTGATCAAGACATGTGTATTCATAAATTTTAAGTTAGAAAAGTTTCTTATATGCTGGTTTGAAGCTTTTTTTTTTAAAAAAAAAAAAAAAAAAAAAAAGAAAATCAAGCTCTCATAGGATGGGTAGGTGAATCTTTGTTTCCATGGTGGTGTTTCTTGCTTTGGAAAGCACTGCCTTTTATTGTAATTCCGCAAGAAATTCAGGGAATACACTCTTACATGTACTGAAACACTGAGACAGAGACATACAGAGGGAGCTGCCTTCTCTATGTCCTGAATTTCTACATTCGATTCACACTCTAATAAACTCTTTCCTTCAAAACTGTTTATGTTGCATACTTTTCAGCACTTCTTGATTAAACCACTGCTAAATTCTGATATGAAATAAGAATTACTCAACTGACCTAGATTTGTATCTGAAAGAAACAAGGACACAAAATTGGGGAAGGGTGAAAAGCCTCATACAAAAGGAGCCATGCTTTTGCAATGCAGAAATGAAGGAAGTTACACACATATTTTCAGGCAGACTGAATGTAGAAAGCAAGTACTTGGAGATGGCAGTTTTCTTTCACTTCTCTCTTCTCGTCCATGCTCAGCAACCCTTCTGATAACACATCAGTTTTAAAATGGAACTATAGCTTCTCACAGAGTAACCTTTCTAGGGACACTATTTTGCACTACTCCATACTACTTTTTCTAAAGAGTCTGTAAAGTAGTATCAGTTATCTACTCTGTTACATTCATGCATTTAAATTATTGTTAATGAAAAAGAAATATTACGAACAAAAACTATTCCTGGTCATTTATCTGACCCTTTCAAGCCTGATATGAGCTATATAAGTAAGATCTTTTTATTTTTAAACTGATCTGAATATTTATCGCAGGTTAACCTCCCCCTCTCCTATTCCACCCTCCCCCAAAACTTCCAAAAAGTTGAAATTTGAAAACATTGGAAATAATTTTAACTCAAATACGTGAAAGTTTCCTGTTCAACTTGATCAGATTTGTAAGTTTCAGGCATGATTCAACACACATTGAGAGATGTATGATTTCTTTCTTGGCAGATTCCAGAATCTCAGCTACTTTGAATCAATCCTAGCCTTTACACTGACTGAGCAAGTGCTCTCCTCTAACTGGTATAAGCCTCGTTTTATTTTAATCAAAGTAATAGCAGCTATGCTGGGCTGAATCCCTGCAGAGCAGGACATGCAAGCACAGCAGCTGCCCACTGCTCATATAACCTGTGCTGGAATGTGCTGTACACAGTACTTTGCCATCTTCACTTTGAACTCATTTCAGTTCAGGCATATGTTAAACTTAACCAGCTGCCATCAGTTTTCACATTCTCTTCTAAGGTTTTGGATGGTTTGGGGTTTATGCAAATATGGTCTAACTCCACTGTCACTAAAGCAAATGTGATTCCAGCCACAGACACCATCAGGAATGGAAACAGGTTAATAACATCTTAAATTTAGATCTAATTAAAATAATGACCACATTGTTTAGAAGAGAGGTCTATAATACAAGGCCCATGAAGAGCTACAACTGCCTTTACAATATTGTTAGCTTTGATTATCACAGTACTCAACTACACGATAGAGCTCCAGTGCCCTGGAAGCAGCCAACAGCACTGAAATCTTAAATCATGCCAGCCTTATTTACTGTCCACTTCTAGGTTAACCACACCTTCTGATAAAGAGATAGTTTGGATACTGTTCCGTAAAGCTTCTCCTACTGCTCCGCAGGACTGCAGTAACAGTTGGCAAAAGATGAGCAGTTTACCTCTCCCTCTCTGATATTAAAAGAACAGTTTGTGAACTCACCCTATTCTCACTATCATCTATCATCCTAACCTTTTTCTTTTGGCCTGGTGTGCAAATTTAGCACCTTCACAAGTATGGTTTTGTTTTGGTTTGGTTTTTTTTGGTGGGTGTGATGAGGTTTATTACTATATACATTTGTTTGATCATCTGAATTGTGAGTTCACAGCTCTTTCATGTTTCACATACTGAAAAGTCCAGAAACAGTACTTTACTATCATGACAAAGTATGTACTTTCTGCATTTATCAAAGCTGACATTCATAGGTGACTTCTGCACCACATAACATTGACCATAACTTTAGAATTCGTAATTAAGAGTTCTACATGCCTCACTAGGATTTCCCATCGAAGAAAGGTGCTCACATGCTCGCGTGTGACATATTTCCAAACAAATGCAAATCAACTGAGAACTAAACTACAGGAAGAAATTCTAGGCCAATGCAGAGAATCCTTGAAGTTTGACTTCATGGAACTTTTTTCTGAAGATGAAAACTATAAAAGAAAAAAAAGGCATTTCTGATGAATCCTAGCTTTTTGTAGCCGTACCTCACCTCTTGATAAAGGCAAGAGAGCTTGAGTGCTTTCCTTCAGTGCACCATGAGAAGTCAGCTGCGACTGCTTCATCCTCAAACAGGAGATTAGAACTAGGAAAAAATTCAGAGTAGGGCCACCAGTTGCAACTGCAACTATTGAACAGCTTCCATAAAATAAAGGGTTAAGCAGATGAGAGTACTTCACTTTGGAGAAGAGATGGCTGAAGGAAAAAACCAGACAGCTATGAATTCAGGAACTGCCCAGAGAAGGTGAACAGGAAGCAATTGTTCACTGTCTTTTATAAAAGACTGTGGAAACATCAAACTAAACTATCAGGCAGCAGATTCAAAATGAACCAAGATTTTAAGATTCTTCACAATGTGTAATAGGGAGACCTTCTGACAAACTTACTTACCAGGTGCATAGCTGTGGACACTGCCAGAGACAAGATACTAAACTAGGAATATCTTTACTTTGATTTAGTACACCCTTGCAGCTTCATTGTGTTGAAGCACACTCACCATATGGGTAAAATCCACTAGCAGAAAGCCACGCATATCAAGTTAGTTGTTCCGTGGTGAGATTTTAACCCCTTTTAGCTCCTTTGCAATGATCTGAACAAAAGTATGCCAGTATAGAGGAGGGTTTCCTGATATATTTAATCTTTCTTTAAATTAAATTTATTACCAAATCTTTTTAACAGAGGTTTTTTTAATTATTTCTAGTATGGTTTAAATTAAAAAAAAAAAAAAAAAAGGCAAACCAAAAACCAATCCATGACAGTCAAAGTCCGCTTCAGATTGAAATAAAACCATTTCTACCATTTTATTCACAATCACTGCAACAAGCTACTCTTCAAATACTCTTCAAATGAAGCAGAAGCTAAAGAAGATTATTCCTGTTTTCAGAATTGATTTGGTCATGAATGTGAATAACTACTGGTATATCTAATCTTATGTGGACAATTATCAAATCATACAATTCAACATTTCATCTTAAAAAGACTCAGAAATCATGCTATAGGCTGGTACTTTGCTAAGTGTTCGTGTGTGTCTGCCGCACAGACTTTGCATGGACTACAACAATTGCAAATCACAGCCCTTCAGGAGAACAGCCTCCGAGAGAACACTCTTTCATCACATGTAGTTCACTTGCTCCTAAAGCCACACGCTGCACCGTAACTATGCTGAATGACTAGCACAGGAACTGCTTGATGTGTATGGGTTCATGACCTCATCACATGCATCCGTCACATTTCCAAGCTGCTACAGTTTAACAGGACTACTTTTATAAATTTGCTCAGTGATTTACCCATATCAGCAAAAGAAATAATTTCAACTGTTCCCTGGCAGCATAGCTCAGCATATACGTGCTAGTGATTCAAAACACATACAACCCTGCTGTTCACCCAGGTAATGCAGTGATTAAGCAACTTTCCAGCAAACTTTTCTTAAGACTGCATCATAAAATTTCCATTTGGAAAAAGCTTTATTTCCTGTTTGAGAATTTGACAGGATATTGCGATAACTGCTTAGGGATATATACACAGTCCACCAAATGAGTTAAATTCTGTTTCCACAAACATTATCACTGGTTTTGCAGTTTGAAATGCTATAAACTAGTTCTTGTGTACATACACAATGCAATTAATTTGGGTGCTGCTTTTTATAAACACACACTTGTAACATTTTAAAAACATGCAAAAATAGAGGCGAAAACATCCAGAAAATAGTCAATAAAAGGCAGCTTTCCAAGTAGAAACCTAGTGACATCATCTGAATTAGAAATAGCCCAGACCAAAAACTGGTCTGGAGATGCAAGAAAAAACCACTCTTGTTAATGGAGAAAACACAGAATCAGAATCTATATGTTCTTTTGAAGTTCTACTCTAGGTAACACCCTTAAGGTAAATCCAAAACTTCCAGAAATAAGCAGAAACAGTCCAACTCCTAGATTAAAAATAAGAAAAACAGTCAAATACTAAATTTTAAGCATAGTAATTCTTAAACTTAGTACATCAGTTTATTGCCCAGAAATGAATGAAAGTATTTAGCTTGTTTTAACAGCATCCTACAAAAGACAGTATTCAATGCAACTTTTATTTTTTAAAAATGTTTTGGTCAAAACAAAACTCAAAATACATTATTCTTTTCTATGATAACAGCTGATACTTACTAGCAGTAAACTCCCACTCTCTCCTATTTTCATTTCCTCAAAAAAAAACAACAGAAAACAAAACTCAGAGCAACCTCACATGTTCAGCCTCAAATTTTTATTTGTTGTTTTTGGAAAAGGCTTTATAACTGCTTCATTGAAGGCTTTTTAAAAATCTAAATGCAACTTTCTAATTTAATAAAGTTAAGCTGCATAAATTACAATTATGTAAGACATCGTAAATTGGAAATAAAAAGGTTTAAACTAATGTGCAAAGAGGTAACATCCAGAGAATATCAAATGAAAAGGAAAACAAATTGTGACGATAAAGTAGTATTGAAAGCCTCAGTACAAATGGCATGAAAAGTTAAAATAAAAAGAGAAAACCTAATATTGTTGCTTTTGTTTTAAGCACTCTTAATATTTAGGATATGTAAACCTATGTCATCTTTGTAAAAAAGAATCAATCTCTTTTATAAATGGATCCAACCAGCCCTAGCAGAAGTGGCAAAAATGTAAATGTTTTAAAATGGTCTATGCATATGTACTACTCCAGCTGCACTATGTTATATGAATCTTGTATACCATAATATTTTATGCGGCTATAAAAAGACTATAATTCAGAACCTTGCAATCCAGTTTCCTAAGATAAATTAACATGACAAAATTATTCAACTTCCATTTTCTGTCAAAGGGTAAATGCAAAGCATTTTGCAGCTCACTGTAGATTTCAATGTTCCAAATGCTGATACTTTGCAAGATGATTACTGTCTTTCCTATGCTGAATATTAACAGAGGAGTGGAGACTTTTTCAAATTAATTGGTTTAAACATCTAGTAAAGTAATTATGTTAAGTAAATTATAATACACACAGTTACACAAAATATTGCATTATAAGGCAACTGTCTGAAACACCCAGCCATTTCACAACTAAATACTACTTCAGCTTATTTGGCTGAATGAGGGTATTTTAGCCCTTCTACCATTACAGCTGGGGTCTAACATCAGCATCAGCATTCCAGATCGGCCATGTCAGGAATCTTGCTAACCATCTTAAAAAGCAACAGGTGCAAAGGGAGATATTATGAACTTGCTGTTCTTAATGCCTTTCAATTCATGGAAGTTCTGCAGGCTTAAAAAAAAAAAGAACCCAGCTTTCTATGACATAATTCAGCTTCAATATTGATGCTTTTCATTAACGCAACTATCAAGTACATGGGTGAGTGACTTCTTTCACAGAAGCAATTCCAAATTTTATTTTTACTTTATTTCCTCATAATTTACTTCTAAAATTATTTTTCTTTTTTAATGCCATTTCCATGGCTTAATTCTTCAGTAGTTAAGTGGGGTGTCCTTCTCAGTTCCATAAAGATAAACCAAGCTACAGCAGCTGGTAATCTGTTGACTGACCAGTATTTAGAGCTTTTTCCCCTTACTGATGATTATGTTTTTAAAATACAGTATTTTAATTCATTAAAAACTGAGGTTAATCTCACAGAAATATACCCAATGTGTAAAAAGTGGGGTCCACCTCACTAGAGGGGGTGTGACGAATACTTCAGGAGGACTAGAATTCAACCCATTTTTTATTTGGCTGCTTTTAGAAGATAAGGATTTTGGGAAATCATATATCTGTTTAGGTATTCATACCATGGATCGTGCAGGACATTTTACCTACACAGGGGTGGCCTTGTATTGAACGACCTAATCCTGCTGAAGTAGAAAAGCATTCTGATCTTTATTGAATAGAACTGAGATTTCGCCTTTGGAGTATAATGGAATGACAAGAGCATGAAATGCAGCAGTAACAACTGCATTAAAGAAATCAGTAAATACAATGCAAATCTTATGAAATCTTTGGTAAGCTCACAGACGATGAGACAGTGAAAAAGAAACGTGTTGTTCGGTAGAGATACAACTCATTTGCCTAAAGGTGAGGCACCTGCTGATTGCAACAGGCTTCAATTCACATTTGAAGGTACGCTTTTTATACCATTTAGGTTAGACAGATTCTACCTCACAACCTACTTTGAATGGAAAATAGGAGGCAAGTAGAGTGAATGAAGTCTATAGGTAAAAAATAAAGTTTTCCATACATGCTTGTAACTTTCTTTCAGATATCCTGCAAAATTATAGGGAACAGCAGCAAGGGAAGATATGCTGCCATCAACAGAGCCTGCATGGACTATTGTAGCTGGTGGATACAATCCACTAACACACAGCTGCTGTGTGAGGTTTAGCAACATCATGTTTAAAATTCAACCCACAGAAGCTCTTCCACCAGAGCTTCATCCAGCTTTGGAAATAGAGCTTCTGGTCATATCATCAATTTCTTAGTTTTCCAATTGAGTTGCCAAACAGCAGTTAGTGCAGCATCACTAAATAAATGGAGTTATCACAAATCCAGATTGACTGAAGGAGCTTACACATTTAACCATTGGAAATGCTAAACAAAAAGGCTAGAACTAGTTTTCTGAGCAGTATGTGGTAGTCACACTTGAAATTACTCATAGGAAATGTCCACTCCTTTATGCTTTAGGGTCCAAATTTACTTACATATATTTGAATAGATATAGCAAAATGATAATGCACCTTCACAGAATAAATCACAAAAAAACCTGTGATGGAGCACTCAGACTCCACAGAGGACTTCTACTTTAGTCACCACCTTCAGTTGTTTGGTTTTACTCCAGGGATGTTTAATCTTTATCTTTGGCCTTTTCCTCCAGATTTCTATCACCAATTGTGACGTACAGCCATGCTAACAAAATCAAATAATCAGATATGCTATATATTTCCTTAAAGACAGGATACATCTACCCTTGGCACTCAAAAAAAAAAAACAAAAAAACAAAAAAACCCACCAAAAAAACCCCAGACAGCTAACAGACTAATTAACACGAGACAATGCAATGCTGCTGTTATAAATTAAGTGCCTACAGTCATGGGTGTTTCTTGATAACAGTGAACAGGAAAGAGGAAATAACAACCTAATCTCCTGGTCTACAGTATGAGACTGCTTGTTACAAATGACATTTTCACAGTGTTATGTTCAACAAAATAGATCAATATTCAATAGATAGATCCTTAAGTCATGGACACACCCACAAATACTGCTTATTGATCAACATTCCACAAACACATTGCAAGAAACCTAAAGCAACAATATAGGAGAGAATATAAGGACTTAATAAGGTTAACATTAAAGATCCAGTCTTCAAAATAATGTAAACTGATTTTAAAGTGAGGTTAGATTTTTAAATGTTAAGACCATAAAGTTGAAGAATTAATTTAATTTACTGTCAGTTGAACATTGCTAAAGTAAATTATAGATAACTGTATCAGGTCATTCTTGACTAAGTTAAATGCTATCTATCATTATGAAATTGCTAAAGGCTTTTGAAAATTCTGTTGGTAAAAGCAATTAGTTTTAATTTAAACTGTGTATTCAGTCAGTGTCCTAACCAATGATGAGGGAAAATAGGTCTTAAGGTGATAGTAGGGATTTATATCTGCAAAACTTTTGATGTAAAATTTAATCAAGTTGGAATTCAAAAAGCAAATGAAGCTTTACTGTATTTTTCCCACAAAGCTCTTCCTTCCTTTTTGATTTTTTTCAGCTTGCTGAAGGTATTAACCCCTTTTGAGACACACCAGGACTTTCAGCCTAATATAGAATCCACTGAAAACAATGAAAAAAAACTTCTGTAAACTTCAGTGAGGTCTTGTAGGATCTGTAAGTGCTTAGCAGCTACAAGCAGTAGGACTGAGAGGCCTTTGAATCAGTTTCATGATGCTCAACATATGATTTGGCAATCTTTTAAAAAAGATCAAGATGAACACTTATATCTCTTCAGTATGGCAGTCTCTGTTCTGAGAAAACTTGCTGTACAATGAGAATAGCAGAAGCTATAATGTTAGGAACTATATAGCTGTAAGACATGGAAAAGTTAAGATGAAAAAAAGTCTTAAATTGTATTTATTTATTTATGTATGTGAAAATGCGTATGCCTACATCCAATACATATGCACAGATATTCATATATACAAAAAAAGCCTACAATGACTTCTCAAAACTCTCACTGGGGAATGCTAGGCAATATACTCATTTTACTCAAACTGGTACTTTGGCATTCTCTTGGCTGTGGGTATTCTGTGTCACAACCATTTATTTTACAGTTTTTCCTGCTATGGAAGTGAAAATGAAATCCACATTTGTTCTTTGGCAAAGCTACTATTATCCTCCTTCTTGACAGAATTACTCTATTATAGACAGTATTTTGTCTTTATTTTTTAAGCAAATGTCAATAATAGTGTCTATTCTGTACATATATCTATCACGCTGGAACAGTATGATCCTAAGAAGAAACTTCCTTTTAAAACCCCTGAAAAGATATTCTGAGTACACTCGGTAGAATTGTAAAGTGTCAGCTGTTAGCAATAAGAATTTACCTCTACATTTTAGTCACAGTACATCATTTCACCTCTTACCCAGATGGATTTAAAAATTGAAAAGTCTGCTCTTTTCCAACTCTATTAGTCCTTGACTATGTAATTTCCACCTCTTGGATTGGCCATTGACAGCTTTTCAACACAAAGTACATTAAGGAGTCATCAACTCCAAGTTAGACTATTGAAGGTTGTAGTTCAATATTAGCAGGAATTAGACATGAGTAATTTTGCCTAGGGACAGGGAACATTCCTTACCATATTCCCCTTCTGCCTCCATGCTTTAAGCATGTAGGTAGTTATTTTGACAGACCTGAGATTGCTTCCATCATTAATCAAACACACAGCATATTTCTTCGGTTGTATCCTGCAGGGTTCACAGCTATCCTTCTGGATTTTGGGGAAGGAGGACATTGATAAGGCACGGATGTTGTTCCTAATGATGCAGAGACACACTGCACACATTCTTCCTTTGAACAGCTCTCAACTCCCATGAAATCCTGGAGCACAAGACCCAGTTCACTAGTAATTTTTGCAGATTATGAAATATTTGCTGGATAATATACGTATCACTGACTTCTGCAGGACAAATTGTAAAATCTTTTATGCATTCATCAGTTTACAATTTCCATGGCTTCCAGCAGCTAATCTGGAACATCGATATAAGCCACTAATATTCACAGATTGCTCAAAACATTTGTCAGGCAGCTCCTTCGGTACAAGTACCAAAGGACATAAGCTGTCTGTGATAGATACTGTACAGATCAGTGATAATTTCACCACTGCACTGACATTTAAAGAGTACAATAGCTTTTGCAGTGCAGACTTTTTGATGTTCTTTATTATTTTGTTAGACCAAATGTCCAATCTATCCAAATCAAATACAGAAATGCTTTTGAAAGATTGTATTTTGCCCCAGAGTTAATGTTAGGATCAGATCAACTACAATGTTATTGGTATTCATACCTGAAACTTCTCAGCTGAAGGCAGCCCTTGTCTTTCACTTTAACAAAACAAATTAAGTCCAACAAATTTGATATACCTCACAAGGTTAGTGAGTACGCCCCCAGTATCTCTCTGATGAAACCTATGCCAAACAAATGCTGCCCTACTTTGTCCTTCTGACTTGCTTTCTTCTCTCATCAGCTGTGGCAGAAAAAGAAATTCCCTTTTTTTCTGCTTGCTAAAGAATATACCTATACATACCTGCCACTAGACATGAGTTTGGTAACAGAAACACTCTATGAAGTGTTCCTACTTGGGTCTTACAAGGAAAATAACTTCTCCTAACAGTGTCTCAAACATGATCTTAACCAGCGCAGGAGACAATTTAGGGACAACAGCAGTTAAATCACTGTATATACTGAAATGTCATCTTTTGGTTCTTGGTACATCCCTAAACTGCAGATTGCTGCAGACTAGGAGAACATAGTGGAAAAGGGTCGCTAAAAATCTTTACCTTCTAATTTTTATTATTTCTCTCCTACTAGTGAGTGCAACTGTTTTTATGTTGTCAAATATATTCAGGTTACTAGATATAGCACCTGATTCTTTGTTCTAACTATTCATGTCTCCTTTTTTTTTTTTTCCTCATTGAAAAAAATACAAATAAATGCCCTAATTACATGAAGATGAAAAAAATGACAAGTTATGCTTAGAGAAGCATCACAGGAAATCCTTTTCTCCTTCCGCCCTTTTTTATAACAAACCTGAATCCCAGGAATATAACAGAAATTCACTTCAGGAAATATTTCCACACTCAGTCAATAATATTACATTCCAGAGGCATGGATTCTTTATGTGTATTTCTGTAATCTCATGTAAAGACTTCTACAGGAAGTGTTAGAGATTCTGCTTTTAGGAATTCCTTCGTTAAAGGGAATTACTTATCTGTTACATTCTACAACTTCAGAAGACAGTATAGTTTATATCACTAACTGATATTATTTAGACTGAAGAGGACTGTTTTCAGTAACAAAACTGTATAGTGTTCTCAATTCAGTCCTTCTATTTCATTCCTTTAAATTCACATTCAAAAATATTTAAATCCATAAACAAAGTATTTTAAATGCAAGAACTATGACTTATACATTGCTAAAAATATACAACAAATACTTTAATAAAGGAGAAAGGGTCCATAGTTAGCCATGCACATACTTTTCTTTCTTTTTCTTTAACTGTGCAACTTAATGTTCGTGCCAGTCTTGTGTTTATTCAGGACAACATTGTGCGTGAATGCTCTTGAAAATTAAGTGCCATAGCAAGCAATTCTAAGTGAAATAAAGCAAGAAACAGAATAATTGGAAGTATTAAAAAAAAAACAAAACAAAACAAAAACACTTCAAAAATTTATTCAAAAATTGCTAAACAGTTGTTATTAATAAGTGAGAAAATAACAGCTCTGTTTTAAGGAACTACTTAAAGTTTTAGTAATGGATTTTTCAGGAATACAGAACCAAGAAGTGCAGGGTGGTGGGGGGAACGCCTTAATCTGTTTTAATAGTGTTGGAAGGTGGAAGTCAGTGAGTAAAGCAACAAAACAACCACCCCATGAAGACAACAGCAAAAATCGGAGAAACAGTATTAACACTTTGTATATTGATCATAGATACTAGTTTTCATTAAGAACATAGATGTACCATTAGGCAATGGCTTAATTTAATCCAGACAGAAAATGATAATACTAAATTTTAATAAAGTTCTAAATAATAGTTGAACTGGTAAACACTGAACCTGTCTGAGCGTAAATGAGCAGGGCATGAGCAGTATAACATTATTCAATTTATGAATGCTGTTATGAACATGAAGACCTGTGACACATTTAGCAAGTGAAGGGCACGGTTCCGAGATGAGGACATCAGCGGGATTATTGTCAGACTAAGTCTAAACCACAAAGTTCACAGAGCTTTGCTCACCAGATGATCAGTTAAGCCCTACAGAATCTCATTTCTGAATTTAAGTTCAGATTCACAGAAAATACAACTCCCACTGACGTTCCCTTTTTTAAAGAGATATATATAAATATATGGAAAATCCTATATACGGACCCACATATGCCATCACAGTCATATCACTGTTGGTCTGAATATAGCATCAATACATAATTTTAGAATACACCCAAGTTACACTCAAAATGAGCATGACAGAATTCACAAAATCCTGCCAAATGTCTGGCATTCCTAGAACATTAGAGGACTGAACTATTTTCCAACTTAAGTTTATCTACTGTATGAAAATAGAGAGCGACATTCCTCCTAGGCAGAAAAAAACATGTTCATATTTAGTTTCCACAAAACTGCAAACATTGAAAGGACATTTATTTCCCCAAACATGAAATAGCTTCCTACCTTGAACAATCTGTTCAGTGTGTTGCTTTTCAAATCAGTATATGCTAATATTTTTTGACAGACCACTAAATAACATGGAAAAGTCAGTGATTCAGCAATACAGGACTGTTATTACCTCCGACACCTGACTCCAGTAGAGGTATTCTTTACAATTCAATCAAGAGTAACTAACTCACACTTCTATTGACTACAGCTGACATGCAGTAATGCCAGCTAGATACATAATTTTCATACAGTTCAGAGATATAACTATGGTACCACATCGGAAAGAATATTAGCAGTATTACAACACCAAATTTGTACACCTAGAGGAACATAAATGGCAAGATACTAACCATATCAATTAGAGAATTTCAATTGCTGGGGTAAATCTAATAATGGAGGCTACAAAATCCAGGAGCTTTGTAGACAATGATTGGCTACACAAAGCTATCTTGAAAAGCTATCCTGCTACCTGATTATAGGCCTTGTGAGTCACTTCACTTGTCAAAGGCACACAGTGATGGGACCGTATAACAGAAGAGTCCTTTGTTTATAAGTACCTTCAGCACTGAATTCATTTGGATTGCACAATCAAATCAATATTTTTTTATTTCAAACAATTTAAGATGAAAATAGCTTTCCACTATTTCAGTCACTAAAACAAAGAACTAAAAAGTATTCTAAAAGTATTTTTAAATACATTCAGGTCTAAGTGACATAAAGAAAGCACTCCTCGATAGGCAACGTGTTGTTGCAATTCTGTGGCTGTCTGGTCATCTTATCCATTAGTTATTTCCTGTAACAATACAAACTCTTCAGAATTACCCCAGCAGGTGCCTGGACTGCCATGCATACAGAAAGACAGATCTACAAGGCAATGCACAGAGGTGATATCATGCAAACATTACTATACTGGTGCTTGGACTACCTTATCCCTGGAAAGAGAACAGTCATAAGCCATTTCTGTATCTCTGTGCCCATTCTTCAAGCACCTTGATTACCTTTTTTTCACCCCTGGGGTAAAAATACCTGGGGTATCCTCTAGACCATAATCCTAGAAAACCGAGAGCTAACGTGTGACAGAAATAGAGTATGCTTCTGCAGTGTTTTCAGTGGACATACAGGTAAAAAAGTCCTTGGCAACTTTATTAACATGCTACATCCACTACCCCCAGGCTCCCAAGCTCTTTTATTAATTTAGGCATCATTCTTCTGCATAAAATTAGGTGCCAATGTAGTGTCTAGTACAGTTAAAGAAAGAAGTAGACATCCTCAGCTTGAAACTCCCAGGACTCCTGTTAGCTACCTAAAATCAGACTGTTATCAATATTCTCCACAGATATCTCCTATTACAGAGGGGAAAAAGACCTGTCAAAAACACTGATGGGATTGGAATAGGCAGCACCAAAGGACAGAGTTGCCTTCAGAGAGGCTCCTCCACACAAGCTTTACATGGTATCAGAGACGGATTCAGAGCCTGGGTGCCAATACTGTAACTTTAAAATTTGACCGAAGTTATATCATGCAGAGGAAACATTTCTGGCAGATGCTGGCTGAAAACATAGATTAATCAAAATAGAGAAAATATATCATACTACTGTATCTGTATCTAATGCCTGACTGACATGGCTTGTGACACAAGGGTCATCAAAAAAGAAAGGATCTTAACTTCAGTTTTCTTTTCTCATTGCAGAAAACAGACTAACAGTTCATTACAAATGAGAAAAATGTCAGCTGTTACAAAGCATGGAGAATATATTGTCTCTTCTTTGAATAAGTGTCTCGCTTTCACTACCACTGACACCTACAAGAAGCATCTTTGTACCACGATAGCAAGCAACAGGCACTATGGAGTCAGAGCAATATGCTTAGACAATCAAAAACATCAAAGAGAGCTTAAGTTAAAAGGGTGTCAGTGACAGTTACATGACAATAACTACCATTAAATAAGAAACTTTTCCATACGCATTTAGAATCCTTTAATGGATCACAGGGAGAATTAACAGAACAAGAGAATAAAGATACCAAGTTGTAGGTCTCTGATTTACTGGACTTTTCAGTAAGGTTCATAAGAAAATTATTTTGTGCAGAAGATCACAGAGCAGCTTAAGTCAAGATAAAAGGAAAACCTGACAGAACATTTTCTTTTCAAAGGCAGACAGCTGTATGTGGCAAATGGAGCATGACTCTGGGTATAATACTGTAATCATATTAACTGTTGGATGCAGAAAACCTTTCTGTAGGTGTAGAGCTTTCGTATTTCCCCCTCTACATTGTTACTGTGGATCCTTACAATTTGTCATCATCAACAATATGTAATTAATCAGATATTGCAATAGGGAAAACAAAGACGTGAAAAGCCGTTGGAAAGTCTAAACATTTAGAAAAGGTCCACAGGAAAGACAACCCACTATGTGTTCGACACATGTATTTACAAAATACACATAAATGCAACACAGACTAATAAATCGTCAAATAAGATTCCAATAAATTATTGAGTTTAATGATGAAAATCTACTTTTTTGGCACAAGGGATGCATTCATTATGCTTTGGGATTGTCACTTTTTTTTTTTTTTTTTTAATTCAAATATCCTTTCATCATTTAAGCTTAAAATCAAATACAAATTAGAAGGAAGGTAGATAATATTTAGATAGTATATGAAATAGTATAATTAAAGGGAAATTGCTGTAGGCAGGAAACAGTCTGCACTTGTTCCCAGTAGCTAAAAGTCACCTATACCCAAATCTAAAATTATTGATGCAATTAAAAAAAAAGTCCAGGTGATTTCACCAGATTTCAAAAGACTGTTACCAGAAATGCAACATAAATTTCTGACACTCAACTCTGTCAACCTTATTCTGAAGAAACAAAACTGATACTGGTGGCCAGCACAGTAGCTGAGAGCACACCTGTTCCTGCCAGCGATCATGCGCAATCAAAACAGAAAGTCATACTGACCAGAACCAAGGGAGACCGTGAAAATTTTTTTCCATTGTTTCCGTATGGAAAAAAAGCAAGTCTGTTGAATTTTGCTTTGGTAGGGGTTATATGCAGGACATGTTATTACACTCCAGAAAATAAAGTTGTATCACATCCCAGTCATTTGACTGTTTTTAAGAGAGAAAATGAGGAACAACTGAATTAAAACTATACATATTTTAATACATTAATACCCATATTATTATTTTTCATTTCTTCAACACACTTCTGCACTCATGTCTTCCAGTACTAATAAGTAAACAAAGAACCAGTATATCCTTCACTCAACCACATTTTATTCTCAGCTGTCAAAGAAAAGCTGTCACTATAACAGAAAGTACTAAAATGCGTTCTGACAAACGGGGCGGGTTGTTACAAACCTGTTTTAAAGGACAACTGAAACAGTGCAATATTATGTAAGTATGAAAGCATCATCTGACTGACACAGGACACAAAGATCTATCCAGAGATTAAAGAAGTTTTCTTCAATGGTTTAAGCAGAATTAAAACACAGTTCAAAAATTTTAGGAAGTAACTTTTAAGTATGTCAACTATTGCTTAAATATGCTGAAATTACAGCTTTTTAAATTGCTCCAAATTTTCCTCAGTTAAAACACTCTACTTTTCTGATTCAATAAAAACCACTTCTTGCATCTTGATTTGGCCTTTCTACACTGTTCAGCTCTTATCTCAACCATTCATATTTTATTTTAAAGCTCCATAATGCTGAATATCAACAGCTCTAATCTTTTTAATGAGTCATCATGTTATTTTTAAGTTAATTCCATGTTTTTCCAATTCTCTATGACATTTTATTGTAGGCTACAAAATACTGAATGTGCTAGCACTAGATAAGTACAGCAGTAAATTAAATATTAGTCTATATGCTTGTGGGCAGGAGACGTAGGGACATGAGAAAAATATTTTATGTATGAGCAAAAAACCGAAAAGTGTTTTATCATTGTTTTACTGGCTCTTACACAATCTTAAACTGGCTAGTAAAACAAAAGGATTTATTTATTTTATTTTTTTAGTGCAGTTATTTAAATTGGATTTCATTCATCTCCAATACTTCCCTACCAGTGTATATTCTCCAATTTTCCATAGCAGTGCAATAAGAGGAAAGTTCACAGACAGTTCACTTAAAGATAGGTGTGAAAAAATCAATCAAGTCCTAGATTTAGTCCTCAGTCCTCTAATAAGGTACATTTAGAAAAAGCTGGTGCTCTGGTGAAGTCGATAACAGTTAACAAAGCTCCTCAAACTTATTTACTGGCATAATTTTTGAAGTCCTAATTTCACATTAGATTGAAAATTTGACATGGTGCTTCAAGATTTAATTCTATATTCAAAAGCATTTAGTAATAAACTAAATATTATTCTCCCCTTTCAAAACATTGGTAACTAATTAATGCTCACAGTTTGGATTCAGCCAGCAGGGAAATGAGCATAGCTAAATGCAATCTTTCAAATTAACAGGCTATCTCTACAAACTATAAAATTATTCTTTAAACAGAACTACTGTTTTATTACTACTGGGATCTTAGGTTCATTATGTTCTCATAATGCTCTCAAATATATCTATTAATCTGCATAATCACAAATGGCAAGAATTAATTTCAAACAGATGCACTAAGTTGCTTATTCATTCTTGATTTTAGCGACAGTTTTCATTACAGATATATTTGAAAGAACATTTCCAATACATAATGAAAAACTATGTCTTATTCCAATTGTCACAAGTGTAATTTCTTACGCAAAGATCAAAGTGTTTTAAGTACCTCTCCCAAATCCCAAAGCCCACAAAACTCAGAATTTTTACACTGAATTCAAATACAACCCTTAGTTGGTTTTGAGGGGTTTTGGTTTTGTTCTGATTTTTTTTTTTCATTCTAAAAGCAAGTCCTAAAATGCTCTGAACTTGGAGTTTTAAATCTTCAGAGAAGTTTTATTCTGAAATTTCCAAAGTATTTCCCCACCTGCACATGCATCAGTGCATCCTTTAAAAGGTGAAGTGAAGGTGAATCTTCCTTTACACTAAGGGCAAAAGACATGATTATAAATTCTGATACGTTAGCATGACAACAAATGCAATTCTGCTATTTTTAGAAGGAACTTGTGAACTAGTCTAGTTCACAGCTGGGAAAAGATGTTTTTTCTGGGCAGATGAGAAGGGGGTGGTTTGGCTTTTTCTGATCCTGAAGTCAGTTCAGCTAAGCCAAAGTTAGAAACATCTGCAGGGAAATATGAAAAACTAGGCAGTGCCTGAGATCCTTCTCATGTGAACTGCAAATTACTTTCTGTCCAAGCTCTCTCTGAACACACTGTTCCACAACTTCTTCCCCAAAATAAAGACAAATACCAGGAGTAGAGTAGCTTTTACTACAACTTTCTCCTCCCTTGTTTCTCTCTCCACATTTATGAATATATATTTATATATGTATTATATATTAAAATATATACGTATTTACATTTGTACAGGAGTTGAAGCACAATGACACTTAGATGTAAGGTGCTCTGATACATACCTTCGAGATCCATATATGTATAAAGGGTTTTGAACATAATATTTAGGGGCGAAGTTAGTCGGCAAGGGAAGTATTTTCACACTGACTGTATCCAAGTGGAACTCACTTTACCTGTGCCCTAGACTCAATTCACTTTTGCCAGCTTTGATGGGACCACTTATGGTAGGGTCAAGTACTTACAATCAAGTATGATTAACAAAACATCAGTAACTGATATATGTTTTTATTTACCACCAGTAAATGATAGCATTGCAGAGACAAAGAATTTGGCAGAAAATTAAATATAAGCTATTCCCCAGCTGAACCCTGGACAGAGTGCAGAAGGCAGGCAGATAGCAGAATAATTAGTTTTAGTACATACATGTATCCCATTAATCAAAACACTGAACCATGCACTGTCTTTAGTGGAGAAAAAAAAAAAAAAAGAAATTACATGTTGTAAGTGTGAGGAAAAGGTGAACAGTAAGTTGGAAAAGGATCACACCTGGTAGCTCTTTTGGCTGAACTGCTTCCATCATACTAAATACTCCAGACACATAATTTCTGTCTTCCCATTGTTTATGCTTTTCTGTGTGCTGAGAAAAGCCCCTGGCATTTTATAGTGTTCTTTTCTAGGGGTGAGGTGAATTAGTTCCTTTTATTGGCAATGTTTCCATGATGTGAACTGTTGTGAGGAATTAACCAAGATCTTGTAATGAGCCTATTTCTTCTGTGTAATCTACTTGCTTAGTTATTATTTCAGCATGTCAGTTTGCATTGCGGAGGAAATATGAGGAAATATAAGGAAGAGCAATACACTGAAACAATGAAACGAGAAACAGGGAGAGGCAAAGAAGTTAAAGCTGAAAAATGAACATGTATTTCTTCATTGCAAAGATTTAAGCAGGGATTATTTTTGTTCTCTGCTGCCCCTGCCCCCCCGCACCCTTCCCCCTTCTTCATTTCAATTCATAATTTCCAAAAAAGTCAACTAAATATTAGGTACTGTGTCTGTATGAGGGGGGATACACTAAATCTTCAGTTAATCCTTACCCTCGCCTGCTAGTAGTTTAGTGAATTGATAAAACAATAATAAAGTTTCTAGAGCATCTTCCATAACACAGATTTCAGAAATAGTTTATAAATATTACAAAGTTTTACATTTACTTTGATAGCGGGGAAAAATAAATCAAATAATACATTTAGTGTCAGTCCAGAGGATCAATAACAGATTCTTTACCTCCTGCATCAACACTGACACAAAGCAGAAATGTTTCTGACTGATCTAAGCAGACAGTGGTGAAAATCCAGCTATTCCTTGCAAAACACAGTATCACTATTGTGCGATGCTGTCTATTGTTGCCCACCCTGATCCCAAAGGCTATTTCTCCAGTCTGCCATTCAACTGCTGCTTTTATGAAACACATGAAATTAGAAAAGTTGAACTATGAAATAAGTTGAAAGCTATATGTATAGATGTCCTTCTAAATTTTCTCTGCCTACTTGTATATAACTTGTGCTAAATATTAAAGTCCGTTCCAAATTTTGAAGGATTTTTGTCTTAGCTGATGCCTCCACCTTAATTTTACTGTTCCTCATATGTATTTTTCCCCTTTAAGTAAACACAGCTATTTATTTAAATATCTACGTATTTGATATAAAAATTTTTATCATCTCTATCTAGCAGCTCTTTTGGTTAACACCCTTTTTTTTTTTTTTTTTATTGGGGCAGTAGTATACATTTTATATTGTTTTCTTGCATATTAAATGTCATTCTATTATTGTATACATTTAGGACTCATTATTTTGCTACAAAAGCATGGCATGTCAGGGAAGCCATGCATTACACACATAAAAAGTGCTCTAACTTAACAATGGTTCACTAACAGCATTATGTCTTTTCCTTAAAAAAATTTATGTTTTATATTTAAATCCACTTCCTTTCCCTTCTTCCCCAGCCCTTACATGGGCACATATGTAGCTGTAACAAGTGATCACATGGTACTGCCAGAGGTTTATTTCAAAAAGCTGACATAAAGCAGTCAGCTCCAGCTCTCCCAGAAAATGATTCTGTTCAATGTAAAATACACTAAGGTCAGAGAAGATGACACTTGAACTAAAATAAATATTAAGCTTATTAGACTTCTTTTTACATGGGACAAAAATCATACATTATCCAGCATATTCTTTGTATGCTTTACCAAGAGGCTTTCCAAGTTGTCAGTCATGGTACAACACAGCTCCAACACTGCACTCCAGAGGCATTAGAGAAGATAAATTGTTTAATAATTTATGAGCTGCTGTGGATATGAGACTTCAGCACACTGAGTCTTTTTATTACTCTTATTGTTGAGAAGCTTTTATCTGTTCTCAAACTGGAAGAACTGTATTACAAAGTCTTCATCTGTCACAACAACAGGATTAAATTAGTGAAACTTGATTACCTTGCTCTCTTCAAAATCGTCTTAAAAGAATGCCACACAAGTGCCTCCAACTTAAAAACTGAACTGTCAAAGATACAGACAGATCAATAGGTAGATAGTTATTTGGTTAGTTTGGGTAGTGATAAGACAAACTTCTCTTGCCTACAGAAAGTTCAAAAAGTGCACTCCCCTAAATTAATGAGCTAGCAGGGGACCACCAAACTGCTGGAATATTCTCTTTAATCTTTAGTCTCAGCAGAGGAATGCACTAGGGAATAACCGCAGGGCATCATCTACCAACATTATCATGTACAACAGGCTACAAATGCATACAGATTATAGTTGCTATAAACAATAGACATGAATTTCCTAGAAGCTCCTTATGAGATCCTCAAGTCTATCTTCCCTGCAAGCTACAAAATGCCTTTCCAAATGAGTTGACAGAAAGATATAGGAAGAGTCACTCATCTTTCAACTGAGTTGGGAGCTGCCCAATTCTGACTTCTTTCCAGTGTAAGAAAAGGATTGATTGTTTCCTGTATTTATATGTTATTGTTGCTTAGCATTGTCATTTCTGTTATCAAAGTAAATTTTTTTCACATCAACATGTAAGTAGCCATAAGACCTTTCGGGTTATAATTGATTAGGAATTTTGGAAGCATAACTTTTTCTTTATTGCAAGCCCAGTAGGCCTTTCCAAGGTACTAGTCTTTAAAAAATAGGAAGAGAGCAATAGCATCTGCAGCTACCCAAGTTAAAAGCATTAACTCGTGATGATAACATCCAGTTTCGCAGCTAGTGTCATCCAGTGCCAAGACTTAAAATCCAATTCTCATCAAGAGTGATGCGTACAATTTCCATTTTACATAGTTCTAGTGAATAAAAATTTAGATGCCTGAATATTCTAGACTCAGTTAAAAAGGGGAGGTTGGAGCACCAACTAATTAATTTTAAATCCTTATTTGTGGAATATTACATAATGAAGATGAATTAGTAGAAAAGTTTTCACACCTTACAGTTTTAAAATAACTTCTCTCTTAATTGAAAGTTTCAGGTTTGTTTTTTTTTTTTTAAGATTCAATACTAATATCTGTAAATACTGGAATTAGGTAGAATGAAAGAGGGAGACTCGTATTCAAGAACTCAGAACAACTTTTCTCCTACATACTACTTATATCAAACTGAGCCCAGCTACCTCCAGCACTGACACACAGCACAGGTTGGAAAACACTTGGCAGGATCATACTGTATTTTGTGGCAATATAGCTATGAACACTATATTGAGGGTTCATTTAACTAAAACTTTGTTTCAGCTCTTAGTTTGGGAAAGATATTTCAGAAGTGTTTCTGAAAAAAAAATGTTATCTTGCTCTTCATCGCGTTTATCCTCATGATAAGCATCAGCAGGAGCAGATGAACTCCCTTCCACCTTGGGAGAGGGGCAAATAGCACAAAATCCTCATGCACAAAGTTACAAACAAGCATGTTGCTTCTCTAGCTTTTATTATAAAAATTCTGCTGAGCCTCATTGCCTTTACCTCAGAGAATAAGAACCATCGAGGACAAGAGCCATCAGCATGGGCTGTATGACCTCAGCTCCATGGTATTGTCTACTCATAACTCATACAGGATATACATCAATGAATGAATCTAGTTAAAGTTTTGGCTTAATGTTTAGAACTAGTATGATTTGTTAGTCTTCCAAACACTTTTTACAGTCATCTGGTTCTCTAATAACATATGTGTATACTTCGTTATTCATACAGATTTAAAATACATATGTTCAGTTGCAACGCTGTTCTGATGTTACAACTGTTTAAGAAGAAGCAGCTCTCTGCCTGCGTTCACAATGCTTCAGGTCAGCTGCAACCTTCCTATATGGAGACTAATGCCCTGCGAAAGCTTTAAGGGAAGTAAATAAAAGGAAAGGCAGATGCCCAAAGTTTTCAGTTTCATATCCAATGGCCAAAATATCCAGCTTCTTATATATTTTGCAATTTTCATGAAGTAACTTTAATCACAATATATATTATAGTCTCCTGAAAACCTGGGGAATTGAATGATCCCCCAAACCGAAGATAAAAAAAAAAGTGATTCAGTTTTGAGCATGGTGACTACTAAATGCAGTATCAGAACAAGAGCACAGGACTTCCTGAATATTCACCTTGAACTTGGCAGTAATGGCTCTTTTTAAAATAATTTTCTTGATGATGTCACAGAATATGTCAATAAACCTAAACTTAGCATTCTTATGTCAGAAAAAGGGGAGGCGGGGTGCTACTGTACATTCTCTACCTGGTTTGCAAGTAACTATGACCATACTGTAAAAAAGAAGCGTTAAAGTGTCTTGTCCTAGGTATATTAATAGTTGACTATTTTCAGCTTATTATAAGTAAAAATTAATCATAGTTTTTTGTTAAATAATTTGATGGGTTTTTTAACTCGTGTATTAAGAGACCATCAAAAAAATGGTTTATTACTAGAGTGCAGAGTTTCTCAGAACTGTAATGGCAGCACTTCACCAAATGCCATTCTAGTTATTGCACAAATAACCCAAATACTTAAGATACTCCTGTCTTCCTTGACCTTACACTTTTTGAATAATAAGCATACCACTATGTTCAGCAAAGCAGAACTTCATGGACTCATTTCAAATCCAGTGTCTTTTATCTGAGTGTTCCTCTGCCCTAATGTTATGTGCAAAAGGAGACACAGATCTGTTTAGGTAAACAAACTGCAATAAATTAAGCTTATGATCCCATCTATGGAAGTTAAGATCATCATTAGGTGATGGTTATATAAGCAGAATTGGAAGTGCTTTATTTGGTCAGATCTGAACCTTCAGTTCCAAATTTTTCATATGAATTACTCATTATAGCACAATTAGAACCCAAAATTTAAGCAAACACCATACTGATAACATTTTTTTTTTAATGGAAAAGCAGATATTTTGGAATTGCTTTAATGAAACAACTTCTCATTAGAGAAACAATAAGCCTATTGTGGGGATTCACTCCAATATTCCAGCTGCTATTTATTGCCCGTGCCATGCCTTTCTTTGCCCAAATAGGAATACGATTTGAACTGAAGTCAGAGTAAAAATGTATTCATGACTATGACAAAGAGGATCTGTTATGTGGTTCAATGTTGTCACTTGAAAGATTATAAAAACCGGACTTCATATTTACCTCACTTTTTTAAAAAAGTAGACGGCTGATAAGCTGTTTCTTCTAGAAATCCTTATGTTTTCCTTGTGTTCTTAAACACTGCACACCCTCTAATAATAAAACCTTTCTATGGTAGACTTTGAAGAGAGAGTCTTTTTCCACACCCAGATATAATGGATAGATTTATCATGCACAGTAACTCCCAAGGCAGGACTGTACACATCCAAAGCTATGACTCCTGACTTGAAGATTGAAGTAGCTTTTATGCCAATCATACAATTAAGGGTAACAAAGATACTATGGTACCCACACGAAACAGTATTTGGTTAGTTTTACATACTTTCATTATCAATGGCTCCTGAAGAGAAGAGCTTTGCAAAAAACCCTGGAGTCCAGAGCCCCTCAGGAATAGCATATTTCTATAAGAATAATCTCAACTTTTAAGTGAGGAAACCAAACAAGCGCAGTACTTCTGAGATGACTTGACATGTAGTCGAACAGAGACACAGACAAGTGTTTAGTAGCAAAGATCATTTCTCTTAGCTGGATCAAAGGGGAAGCAAAACAAAACCCCAGAAGAATAGACCAAAATAAAAGGAGAAACACCGAATTCATGCTAGTCTGTGCCAGACAGCATTTTAATGTCTTGAAAGTACATCATCATTCAAGACTTCAGAATTTGTGCCTTTATTTCCCAGTCTCCTAACTTCCCATCACAAGTGTTGCACTTTTCAGTTGCATTTTAAAATCATTCAATAACAGACAAGATAGTTTTGCTCACACTTTTCAACAAATAAAGACCTTTAATGCATAGCTTGTGACTTAAAATTAATTTATATTTTAAAGACCGCATTCTCTATATAAACAAACAAAAGAACCTATTAAATGCCACCCCTTCCGCAATCAAGACCAGATTTCAGGACAGTCAACTTCTGAACATGATCTGATATTTTAAGAACTGAGGTTTTTCACTATACATTAGTGTAACTGCTCAGGTCTAGATTTGCTGCTAAATAAATACTCCTGCCTATTAAAATTATTTCAAATTGAGTTGATCCTCAACTTGTGCTTCTCAGACTGTTATATTTTAGTACATTCGAAGTGTGATTTTTGAAAAAAGAAGTCACTATAGATATGCTTAAATTACTTGGAAAACGTTCAATAAGTTGCCAAAGTTCACACTTCTCAAATATCACCTAAAGCATTAATTAAAATTCATTTCCAGAGGGGTTGAAGAAACACTGTTATAAAATGGCACCTACCCCCAACTTGCTAAAAGTAGAGGATGAATTTCAACCTCTACAATTTAAAGCTGGCAGTGAATTTATACAACAAACAACCTCTATTGCTGAAATAGTGAATGTAAAATGTGTCAAGGTCACAAAAAAAAGATGAAGTTCACAGTAGGTAAGTTGGATTGAAAAGAGGCTGAACTGCCAGGTTCAAAGGGTTGCTATCAGTAGCACAAAATCCGGTTAGCAGTGTACGCAAGTGGTCAATACTGGGGCCAATATTGTTCATTTTCACTGAAGACCTCAGTGATGGGATCAAGTACGTCTTAGTGAGTTTGGAGATAGCCAACTGGGAAGGGTGGCTGGTAGATCAGATGGTTGTGCTCCCTCTCAAAGCCACCTCTTCACAGGCTGGAGAATTGAGCAGACAGGAGCATCGTGAACTTCCAGATATAGAAATATATAGCATTGTACCTGAGAAAGAACAAGTGTGTGCATCAGTACATGATTACCAAGTCCCAAACCTTGGAGATATACAAAGCTCAACTGGACACTGTGTTGAACCATCTGCTTCAGTTGACCTGTTCCAGGCAGGGTGGGTGGACTAAACGATCTCCAGAGGTGCCTTCTAACCACAACCACTCTGATTAGAAGCAAGAGAACATTTTTTCATTACAGTCCAATCGGATATAAAACACAGCTTTTATGTCTTCCACTCAGTCCTAAAAGAATCAGACCCGTTGTCACATTTTGTCTGATACAGCAGATCTTGAACTTTAGTATCGTGATTAGATGCTCATTGAAGTATATTATGTGCCAGTGCAGCTCCTTCTCTCCTGCATGAATTGTAGAGAATGTAAATATGAAAGCATTCTACTGTCTAACCATTTTTTCAGGGCTAAGAATATTCTATAGGAATTTTTTTTGGTGAGAATACAAGTGCCCCTGCCCTTTCTCTTTTACTTGCTCCCACGGCCCTTAGGGAGTTTCTTTTCTTAGAAACCCTGAGTCATATCATTCCATCAAGCTCTGTCTGCATCTCTGTCTCCTGAAAGGAGCTTGTTTGTGTTGCTCCATCCAGTCACCTGCATACAAGCCACTATCTGTGAAAAGAAGGAGCAACCTTGTTCTCCAAATTAAAAAAAAAAAAAAAAAAAAAAAAAAAAAGCTGCAAGAAAGACACCTTTCCTGAAAGAACAGCCATTGCTTTATGTGGCTGCCAAGATCCATCTAATGGCAGTGACATACAACTGCCCAAGACACAGATATGAGACTGTTCTCCTCCATAAGCTCAAATTTTACTCATTTTGACTTGTTGGATTTGTCAGTCTGTTCTCAGTTCAAACTATATCTGTGCCATATTGGCAAGTTATCTTATCTCCTCCCAATTTTTTCTCTCACAGCTCTAATCACAGATAACCTCTTCTACACTGACTATCTACCAAAGCTCATGAAACTTATTATCATTTTAACCATTCTGAAAAGCTGAGATGCCCTAGTGTCATTATGCCTGAGAGCAAATTGTAGGAAGAGTAATGACTGACCAGATAAAACTTTCCTTAAAAACATACTTTGGAAAAACACACAGACTTCTAATCCAATAAACATGCCTATGAGACAAAAGAGACTAATGAGATTAGGCAATTAAGTTTTCATGAGAATAGAACATTCTGACTAAATTTCATGTACTGATTGAGCTTGCAACCTAAACTTATATGCTATGTCAACTTCACAGTAATTTAATGCCTTGAATAATGTGAATATTTTTCATGCTGTCTATGGTATGTTTCCAATATGCAGACTTTAAAGACAGCAGTGACTTTGGATAACGGTAAGCTTAAAGAACTGACTGCCTCTGTCCTACCTGTGTACTTCTCAGCCATCTCATTTCCCTTCCCAGTACTGCTCCTGCTTAAGTCCTTCATACTCAAATAAGGGGGACTATCCCATGGGTGAAACACACATGTATGAGACTGATAATCATCTGAGTGTATTTGCATAGTTGTAACAATTTGATTAATTGTTACAAGTTGAGAAGTGTTTGACTGATACGGGTAAAAAGCAATTCTGTGCCATCACACAAAAGAATAATCTTCTGATGGCTTCACTTTGACTTGACCGGACCATATATCTTCCCTTTGCTTATTTCTGCTGCACTGTGTTGCATGTGAGGCTTTGAATTCAGGCAACCTATGTGCCTGACAAAGGATAAACTTACACAACTACTCAAGGCTCTGTTCCCCTGGAGGAGGCAGTCTGATGCAATTTGTCAAAAGCCAGAGGAGTGCTCTAATGGACAATTTACTTCAAATGACTGCAGATATTGCAGAATAAAGGAACAGAGCCAATAATTAAAAATGGTTTTACCCGGGTCAATTTAATTCTTAATGATTAATATACAAAATATAACCTTTGCTATTTCCTCTTTTTATTCGCAAGCAATAAAAGTAATGAAAAAATCCTTCTTTTTCATTTCTCTGGTTTGCTACATCTGACATTCAACTGAGGCACAACTGCTTGGAGAAATTTCAATAAGTGTTGTTAACAAAGTACACATATACGTTTAGAAGTTACTGCTTAAGTCTTCAGAGTAAACCCAGACATTTTCACTTCGGTCATAGCTCAAAAAAAGTTGCTAAAAATTCCTCTGAAATTCCATAAAATTTTTAAAAAACCTCAACAAAAAAGCCCCATGCCAAGACCCTAATTTGGCCCCAGGAGAGCTCGTATATCATCATTGCAAATAGTCTCACACACTTCATTATTGTACAATATTATAATACAGTTGGAACATACAAAATACAGTTAAAATTAACAGTGCAATATGAATATACTATAAAGAAAGCTCAAAACATTAGTTTTGAGAACGTTCTTTTGCCTCCATATTTTTTCTTTGTTGAAATGTTGAGAATTAAAATATCTCGAACAGGAAATGCAGTCAAATTAGAATTGGATTTTTCCATTATACCACAGGGAGTATTTTATTGGTCAAGTTATCTAAGGAAGCAAATACAGCTAAACACCACACCTGTTCACAGACATGGGTAACCACTGTATTTGAAAATTATTCTCCCCCAACACCACGCAATGCCACTCTTGAACTCTCAGATTTTAATCACCTCTTTGAATATTTCAGCATATTCATCTGCAATTCACACCACCTTGAATACTCTCTTTAGAAGTTCCAAGTAACATTTTCACTATTTCTATTTATAGTAAGCGCTTATCTACTAGAGCTCCCCCACTGCAGATGCTTATACTATTCCAGGACTGGCAAGTTATTGAGGTCAGCTACTCTTTTTTAGTACCACCTGTTTCAAATCACTGAGTTACCTTGAATTTTGTCTTCACAAGATCAAATATCTGCCTAGCATTTAATAGAGAGAATACTGCCATGGACTCATTTGCTGCATGTGGAGAATGATTATGCACGTAACTAATTCTCACTTTTATCCACGAATTTATTTCCAGATGTTCCTAATAGTGCTGTGCAGCAAGTAGGATGCACATGGCAGTGTGCCTAAAAATACATGAGCTGTGAGACTAGCATGTCATTTTTGTTGATCAGTGTGTCACTTTTTTAATCAAACTGAAGAACTTCCGGTGTGCTTATGATTTTATTGGAAGAAAGGCTTTTATATTATGCTTTTTGCTGAACTTCCACCAGGATATCTATTTTAAAATTCCAAAAATGATGCACCTAGATGTGCTAAGAAGGTAAATCACCTTTCAAATGCATTAAGTAGAAAAAACCACTGTTCAATCACATTTTATAAATCCATATACAAAGTATAAAGATATAATGTGGTCCAATGCATACAGGAAATCATTTTCCAAGTTAGTGCAATCCCTGAAGCTCAGTGGTCTGGCCATCTGTTCAAAGCACTGAATTAAACTTTTAAAATTTGCAATGGCCTTGCAGCTAAAAGGGACCAATTAACATTGTTGTTTTAAGTGAAAAGTGACCTTCAGTGTGTAATTAAATGCTAAAAAACAAATCAAAAATGCCATAGTAAATAAACCCTGTCCTGTCAGGAGAACCTTGGGTAAAATAGTCAAACAGAATCTTAGTGGCATCCGCGGAGGTAAATTTGTCCAGCATTACACTGAATCTAGTTATATAACTGAATAACAGTCATTAGCAACACAAATAGGTGAAATTTACACCAGATTAAGACTTCTCTCTTTTTTTAGTTTTATAAAAAACATGAACTTGTTGGTCTAAAAGCATCTCTATACACATTTACACATAACAAAATACCCTGAATGCAAGATACCTAAACCAACAGAATACGTCAAGTGATAAGCATTCTTTCAGAATCTACTTGCAGTTATAGAAATAGGTATTTGCTCTATTGCCTATATTATCAGTTAGTTTCTAGTTTATTAAACTACTTTTATGTTATAAAAAAGCTAAAATTCACCTACGAGTTTGTGCTGGCTTGCTGTGCAGGGTTTTTGGTAGCGGGGGACGGGGGTACAGTGGTGACCCCTGTGAGATATTTTTACTACTAAATCAAAACTCTGAAAGTTTAAGTTATCCTTTCATCCTGTCACACCAATCAAATCCTGTATCAGATTCACTCTCACTGAACTATATGCCTATTTGCCTCATTATCACCTTTAACAGAACCTTTAAGTAGCTACTATGTAAATCCAGAAATCAATTTAAGATGTTCTGTAGACTGAGTGAAAAACAATTGATCAAAGCTGATAAAAACAGTTGATCAATGACAGTGTAAGCAACACTGGTTGTCTTGTGCTTTCAATAGTAAGTCACTACATAAGATTATAAAAAAAAAAAAAAAATGCTATTTGGCATAACAAATGGCTACAAATTAAATCAAAACCATATGGTAGGGGCTAAAGGGTAGAGCGCAACATGAATTTTATTATAGAGCCATATGCTACACTTAATGTCCGTGATGACTTTCCATTTCACCACAGATGATGACTATAAATTAACACTGTAGAAGTGAGAGCTCTATTAAATTCTACAATTAAATGATCTTGAACGTTTTAATACAGTATTTTCCTTTATCACATAATATCAGAGGATGCTGTATTATCTGTGTTATGGATCATTTTTGTACTATTATGGATAGAAATTTTAAAAACTGCCAGTTCATTAAATAGCAGTTTGGCAATACCTAAAGCAAAACTTAATAAACCATGTAAAAACTAGGGTTCTTTAAAGTTCTCTGCCTAGGTTGTATAGTATTCATTATACAGTATTGTATCAAGTAAAATTTGGTATCAATCAATTCAACTGGAATCGGTGCTTTTTTTGAACAGATTTTTACTGAAGAATCAGAAGTAGGTAACATCAAAACTTTGAGATTACTATTCCTAACTACATAACAAACTCTGAAACAAAATTCTCACAGCTGATATCACTTCAACTGCATCTCTATTTGCAATGCTATTATCAGGAATCTGTCTCTGCCATTGCAACTAACTGGCTCAAGTGAAAAGCAACTACTACCTTACTAAAATCCAGCTCTTACATATCTACTTCACTGGTCTTGTCCTTTAATGGTTTACCTGAACATGGGTTAACAATACTGGAAACACTCAAGTTTGGATCCCTGTCGTCATCATTCTATCCACTGCTGTGTAAACACCAATTTTTTTAGTTGTTCAGTGGAATGGTGGTTTTAATTACATGGCATCTTAAATCAAGCTGTTGGATATCACAGTCCAGTCAACTTTGAGCATTCTTAGCTCCATCAACTAGCTACTTTCAGTGCTGAGATTACCAAAGATGCTCTCTTTTATCAATTGTATTTGTTTGTAATTGCACTTCCACTAGGCTAAGTTGGATGAATTTTGAAAGCAAATATGTAATTTAATTATTTATTTATTTTTAAAGCTGTAATAAAAGAGAGAAAGAATACACTACTTTTGAAGGGCTTTCTTACTTAAATTGCATAACTGGACAGACAGATACCTTTATAATTTCAAAACATTCAATTTCAGTTTGTGTCCTCTGATGGCAAAAAATCCAGATTTGTTTGAAAAGTGGCAGTATAACCTCTTTCAGAATTTCTCTTAATTTGATAGCCCCCAAGCAGTTGCAAGAGGGCTGTTTCTTCCTCGGACTTGTTATATTTTTCTAGTACCTACCATGTCCTTTGCTTTTAACAAGAAGAGCTGGGTAACAGAAGACAAAGAAAACACAGTTGAGCGTTCACTCCTTAGACAGTTTGCTTTGTAATAGAAATATACGTGAAAAGGGGGAAAACTAGCTCCAGATTCACAGTCAGTTTAGCTAAGAAGTGAAACCCCCCACATTTCCCCATCCTATGCTTATATTTTCAAAGGATAAATCTAAACACATGCAAGCCTTACATCACTTTTTTATTGATGTTTTAATTTAACTCTGCTGCTGTTTCAATAGTGAAAAGAATCAGTTCATGTAGAAAAATTATCTGTATTAATCTGTAGAAGAAATAAATATACTCCATTTCTCCTCAAAAAAACCTTCACTCCTGGTAAGAAAGGAGACTGCAAGTACAGCTAAAGAAAAGGGAAGTCAGAAATACATCCACACCATCAAATTGCTGCATATGAATTTTCTTTATGTAACAGAATTTTCTTTATGCAAGTAGAACAGCATGGCTAAAGAGCAGTATTTGGTGTAAAACCAGCATCAAGGGCTTTTTACAAGATTTGTGTCATTGTAATTAAAAAAAGATAAATACTTCTCATCTTACTTCTGCATATACAACCTAAAAGCAAGAGCTGCTCATGCAGGTTATGCGACTGTACCTGTGGCCGTGACACATGACATTATTAACACACAGCCCACAGCTCATTTGGCTTTGTTTTCCAGAGCGTCTCCCAGAGGGCATTTCTTATGAGGACTGCTGTAGTTCTGTAGCCTATCTAAAAGGGAGATTCAGTGGAATGCTCTCATTAATGCTCTTTTAATGAAATATTAAATTTGTTATGACAGACTTAGCCTGATTAGAAGTAGTCTAAGCACAAAAAAATAGTTAACACATAAGTAATAAGAATATCCATTCTCCTCTCTTTCCTGGGAGATGAGCAAGATGAACATCAAAGGAGTGAAAATACATCTAATTACTTATACTAGATGACATTCAAAACATGTTCCTATAGTAAGCAATAATTCAGGTGAACGGCTGGGTGTTTTATCTTGTTTTTTTCCAAATGGAGTGGTGAATTATTTCACCTTGAGTCTCTAGAAAGATCTTGTGCTACTCTGAGACTTATCATATTTTTCTTAAGAATATTCTTGTTTCTATTCTTATGGCTTTAGCCCATACAAAATTAATTTTCTCTCTTAATTCACGATGTCTGAAAAAAATCACAATGTTAGAGCTAATAAAATATTTGATAATTAATCAAATGGATTATATTCTTCATCTTTTGATTTTCTGTTTATGATTAGCATGTACATATTCACATATATGTATACACATGTACATATACACATGAAGTTCTCTCAAATACACTCTTGTTTCTATGAATAAGAACTGGTTAATAGAAATTAGCATCAAGTATTGGAAAGTTGTAATTTTGGAATTGTAATGATTAGGAACAAAAACTGTTAGTCACCTGTCTTACATATAACAAATACTTTGACAATGAATTTCCTGATGCAAATGTTAGCAATATAGCCGAAATATTTCCCATTGACTTCATACAGAATATTATCTTCACACCTACTAAGCCAAAACCTTAAAATAATCATAATCAAGAATAGAGTCTAAACTAAATTTGAGCATCACAGGTGAAGTTAAATACCCAATGTACTTGTGCATTCTAATTGATGTATTATATCTTCTCCTACACTGTACTGGCCCATTGGTAGCAAGTTGTCCATTATCCAACTCACCTACTACACTTAAAGAAATGTAACTGTTACCACTATTAACACAGTGAAACTGCACATACATTTGTTAAACTAAAACATAGAATTCTGATGGTGTCAGTCTGATATAAGTTTTCATTCAAAACAACCATTTTTCAAGATAAATTCAGAAGCTCTGAATGACTGGGTGTCTTTAACTGTGGAGTTCCTATCTCATTTCCTGTCAACAAGACTACGATTTCCAAGATGTGCCAAGTTATAAACACATTACATAAGCTAAACGAGTTTCAATGTCCTTATGTTTTTAGTTAGTACAGATGAAAATACCATATTTGACCTGTCTTGTCATAGGTCAGGTTAATTTGTTCCCAATTCAGATGTTCCCCTCTCCCTCATCTAAATTGTGGGTTTAGTCAACTAAGTTTTGATTACACTAAAGCATGCTGTGGATGAGACTGAATGACCTAATTAAAACAAAAGTACTATTTAGTTAGAAGTTTGACATACTGAAAACAAAGGTGTGGCAGATGTGATAACAGTTTTGTCTGTTATGACAAATGCCTGCTCCTATCATAATTCACATTATATTATCAAAAATAATTTGCAGCTAATGCAAGTCATGTATTGATGTACTGAAAAATTAAACATTTTTACTCCTTGCTCTTAAGTATCTTTGGCTACTTCCCTACAATGCTTAGTGTTTTAATTACATTAGACCATCTAAGCTGTTTTAAGTAAAACCTTACAAAGTTGACTAAAAACAAAACAGGGGATTTCCTCCCACACACATCCCAAATCTGCTTCTGGTTGCTACCAAGAAGTTCTTCCAAGATCTTCCAGACTGTCCTCACAATAACTAGCTGGCTGCAGAGCACACAATCCATGAGCTTCTGCAGAGACCTCCACTAAGGATGTGTGTCTGTTAAATCTAGGACATGAAACAGTACTTACAAGCAGTAGAATTCACAATGCTTCCTCCCAGAGTGCAGCATGAGGAAGGAAAAAAATACGTGTTATGCTCTCTAAATTCTAACAGCTCATATCTCCGAGAAAGATTCTCCATTCACTCACATCAAGATTATATATTTGAATATTATATCAAGATTATATATTTGAATTGAAGATGGTGATGTGTATTCAACAGAACCCATAAAGGAGAAAAAGACACAGTCAATCACGTCAATTCTGCTTAACACAAGAACTAACACCACACTGGGACCATGCCATCCTAGTCCTACAGGTCACTTGCACATTAAGTTTGAAACATTTTCAGAGGTTTCAGAATAGTCTAATAAATATCTTGGTTGCAGGGAAATGTAATTTTACTGGGGTTTATTATAAGATGTATAGCTTTTGAATCTATACAGAATAACAAATGACATACTGCTCCTTTTAAGTAAATAGATACATAGCCCAACACTAGCATGTTTTATTCTAAAACACATACAAAGACAGTAATTGTATCCAGTCATTGACTGTCACAGCTATTAAGCTTTCTTGCCGGAGGTAATGCTTGATTGTTGAAATTTCCTTAGGCTGGGACTCTAAAAAGCAAAGCGGTCTGTTTGCAATGCTTTTCCTAAAGAGTAGGACGCTATAATGTGCCTACCAGTAAGACATCACAGGTTGAGGGTTCTACTTTGTCCCAATTAGATACAAGCAAATCAATTCTTAAAATAGCTGTCAAAACCCGAATATCAAAAATCACGAGTTATGTATTAAATTGTGCAATGCAACCCTCTTTCACCACATTTGATGGTCCCACTGCAGTTCCCATTTTATTGGTCTCACCTCCCTGCTACTGGTGACAGGAAAGAGATTTTCTGCTTGCCAAATAGATATTTTGCAGTCCTTAGACATCCTCTGAGGAATTTCCTCAGGCTTCAGTTTGTTCTCATTGGATAATGGATGAAGGCATCTTCACAATTAATGTTCAGACTAACAAAATAAAATTAATTACATCATTCAGTGATAAAGTAATACAGTTATTCAATTGAGATGGCACACTGATTGCCCTGTTAAGAGTTCACAAGCCACAGACTGTAAATTCCCACTGATTAAAAACTTTTCAAAGCCACACTAACATCCAGAAAAGATGAACTCCACCAGCTCAAACTCAACTTACAAAACTGGACTCAGATGATCTCCTTTTTACTATCAGATGCTCATCTGACCGAGAGCTACAGATTAAATTGATAGAACTATCAAAAATATGCAGAATACTTAGCATCATACCCGTTGAATGGTCTCACACGCGTTAAATTATACAAAATCTGGATCAAGGACAATGAATTCTGGGGCTTTTAACTTTGATTTGTGAATCTTAAATCCGCTCCTATATGATCAGATTTACTTTTAGCTTACCAAAAATATCACAGTGTATGTTATTAGGACCAGAAAATATTTCTGCAAACTACTTTGGTGTAAGGATTGTGCAGCACAGCCCAGGTTAACACTGTGCTTTCCATCTGGGGACACACTGCTCATTTGCCATTAACTTCACCATGCTTTCAGGGCCTGGGCTGAAACTTTCAGATACAGATAACAGTGTTGCTTTTCTTTTTGGAAAGCAAAAAAATGTGTAAAATTATACACTTAAGGTAGATTTTTACAATTATTTTACTAGTGTGACACAGTGATCACATATTAAAAGAGCCTTTAAAGAGACTGAGGGAAGGAAACTGAAGTTGAGTGTGCAGAAAATCTCAGAAAGGGAGGGAACTGCAACCATGAAGGTATGAAGATTATCTATTCAGTAATTCCTCAGTTTTAAAAGTACTATGCACAAACAGCCTAAAATAATGCCATTTTTATTACGCTATGTAGGAATATAAAGTTGTATTCTAAATACATAATTGTAAGAAAAAGAAAATAAGTTCTAACAGCTTTTCACAGCTAATTACTCTGTATTAGATCTTTACAATCACTGTTGTCTTATATATTGGAGAATTATGTACTCCAACAGATAGAACATGGTAGTTAGCATATACTCAGCAACATTATTCCACACTCAACACTATCAACCAACATTTAAGGAATTATAGAACAAAATACATTAGTATCCACTTAAAATTTTCATAGTTATTTGACAGTGGATAATTAGGTAATGAACTTCAACACTGTCACAAAAGCATTGTGAAAAATTCATTATGAAAAGACTGGTAACTGATAGATTGCAGGCAGTATCTTTGGCAGTTAGACCCTTATCGGTCTTTATAAATATTAAGCCTTCTCTTTAATGTGGCCCACACAGCAATATTCTGAGAATTATCTTCCTGCAAGAAGAGCCAAAATAAAGACACCTGGAAACCACTGTGTGGAAAAATATATTAAAAAAAAAAAAACCTGTAAGTGTAAAAATACATAAACACGTAGTTGGACAAAATGAATAAAGAAGAGAAAAGCTGTGTTAAAACCTAGTGAAAAGTTAGAAGTTCCCCATTAATAAAAACTCAAGCCTGAAACTTGCCCCACAAATGCCTTTTGGAGCATGATCAGAAGGAAGGATGGCCATAGCCAGCAAATAGATACCAAACAACATGAGCAACTGTCTTACTACTTAAAGGAGTACAACCTCACAGTAGAATACATATACCTGAAGGGAAGTCTTACTGCAAATCACAGCCACTAAGCAACTTTTAAAATACCAAGTTTCTAATAGATCAGGAAACCAGAGTTTAGTCACATTCCATATCCAGTTTTACTGCATGCTAGATACATTCTCCAGACCACAGAAGCAGCTTTGCTAAAATCAAATCATCTAGACACCACTTGCCTACCTGAGGAATGTCTGAGGTGCTAAAGAATTTGTGTGAGCATTGGTTATGTGTGGGTTTGAGATATTTTTACTGAATTTTTCTACTTTTTACTTTCAAGTTTATTTCCCTGTACTCTTCAAGAGATATTGATTGATTCTGATGTCATTTAGTGACAAGAGACTCAAGGTCTGGGAACAGACAGATAAATATTAGATATTACTTCTGTGAAGGAAAAGTTTTTAAGAAAACAAGCACTTAACTAATCATAAAAATAAGCTCTTATTGTAATCAACTCTATTACAGCATTAACTTTAAGTTAATTTCAGAAAAATATCTTTTATATAAAGTCCTTACCTTTAGAAAACATAGTTTTACTATAAATATTCAGAATACTGGCCAGAACTCCCCCACAAAGCAATGTTTCTGAATGAGAAGCTGAAGTTGTGTGTGCGCATGCGTATGTCTACATGACTGCGATTCAGTGCTCTGCTGAAAAGCAGCTTGCTTCTCCATGGTTGATGCATAGCTTGATATTTCATGTATTTAAAAAAAAAAAAAAAAAAAAAAGCCAAAATCCTAGAATAAAAGTGCTTTGATGCCAGGCAACCAGGTTACCTCTAAATAGAAAAGGAGCTTGACCACAACAGCCTGACAACACCTAATGCAGCAGCTCCATGATTCAATAGCATGAGAGAAGCCGAAATGAGCAAAGTATGTGAAGGACACATGCTGAGTTTGGCAGATAAATATGTTTCTATGTATTAAACAAGTTATCTACAAATTAAGCCATTTCTTTTCTCGTTTTCTAGACAGAGACAATGACATTTGAAGAATACTAACAATTACTGAACAATACAGAATGCTTTCAAATGGATTGTCAGTGTTAAGAAATAGACTAAGAAGGAACAGAAATACAGTACAAATGACTGTTAAAATTGGAAAATTATAGTGAATAGAAGCTAAGATGCCTTCAAAGAAGTATTCTAGCAGTTTCTATTTTAACAATATTTAAAAGTACATTTTATTTCCATTGCCAGTATCACAGGGCACATCATATAAGTAATGTTTCAGAAAACTGCTCATAGCAATGGTCATACCTCAAGGTAAAGTATTGCACTACCCATGAAAAAGACACTTTTCAAAAGGAACATATGGAGGTTATTTAATTTCCGCCTCCCACCCATCTCCTTTTTTTCAGCCAGAAAGATTTCCCATTTTTGCTTCACTTTAACAGGTTTTCACCATTGCCAGGAATTGTTTTCAGAGGAACAGCTAATTTTATTTAGCTAAAGCAAACTCCTGGAACTAATGACATACTTAACAAAACACTATCGCATTTTGGTGAGATCAATGTGTTAAGTGACAAGCTTTAATATTTCATCCTGCCTATTATTTCCAGTCTCTTTCCCTCAACTTAAGCTTTTTTTTGTTTGTTTGTTTGTGACACTGCTACAGTGCCATGCTGCCTTGCTAGTACCACATTTTATCTAGAAAATACTTGAAAAATGCCATTGCAAATATGTGCAAGAACCATTTTAAGAAAAGGAGAGTGCATTAGGCAAATTCTCCTCCTTCTTTAACATTATGAAATTCAATTTTATCACCTCATCTTTATTAGAGTAAAACACAAAGATAATTTACTAAGCACATTCCTTTAGAATAATGTTTGTACAAGCAACAAAATTAATATATTAGGGATGGTTCTTTTCCTGGCTAAACAATTAGTAATGCAAACAGTGAAATCAATATATAATTTTGTAATAAAACACAACAACATACACTCATATGTGGAAATTCAGATTTCTGGCCTCTTCAAAGCACTGTCAAAAACATCTTCAATGGACAGAAATAGGAATGCAAACAAGCTTTAACTTTATAGTTCCTATAATTCTTCTCTACGGACCTGAAGTAGACAGTGTTGTTGATACTTTATAAGTACAGTAACTAACATAATTCTTCATTCAGGATTCTCAGAGCCTAATTGTTGCAACCAGAGAGGATTAACACAGTTAAATGCATCTGACAACATAAGCCTCATAGATCCTACAAAGACTAAATCAATCAACATTACTCAAAAAAAAACATATAAACCTCTATAACTTTCCCATGACTCCCAATGCACTTCGGGTAAGACATCCCTGTGAGCCAGCATACAGCTTTCACAAAGGTCACCGAGTCAACAGCACCAGCAGTAATTACTATATTTCATAGCTATGTTAAGAGTCACATATAAATTTATCTCCTACAAAAAGATAGGTAACTTATAGAATGCATGACGCTGAAGGTAGCAAAGGAGCCAAGTTTAAAAATTTGAAGGTAAAAAGAAGAAATGTAGAGGCTCATACTGGTTTAACAATGAATATATCCATGCAAAATTTATATTACGCAAGGTACTCAGGTTGATAATACAAAAAAGGGTTTTCTACGATAACCTAATTTGAGTAACAATTACCAAAGTTACATGAAGTGTATTTTGTGGGGAATAAACAGTATTTGCAGTATGTTTATTTAAAGTATGGGGCCCAACCATTAGAAAACAGATTTGGGAAGATATTCTGCTAGTCTTCTCCATTCACAGGTTACCTAAGATTTGATCTCTTGTATGACCTCAAATCATAATTTCCCCTAAAGTCTTTCCATTTCTTTATGTTTCGTTTCTGAAATTGTAAAGGTATGCATTATGATTTTCTCCTCCAGGGAGGAAAATCTTCTGGCAAGGTAGATTAGATAACAGCAAAGGAACTAACAGAGTTAGTGTAGATACCGTGTAATCCTAGTTTGTAGCAAAATAGTCTGAGTCTTTACAGCACAATGCAACACTATATCGTACACAGATCTCACAAAACTTCCACCAGCAGCACAGTAATATTAATGTGGTGCTTTACCTCTGATTATCCCTGTTGAGATTGTTAACATGACTATGACACTCATGAAACTAATCTGAGAGGGGTCAATGCAGACAGCTCCATCTTTATAAAGCACATCTCACATCATGCCACAGATGAGGGAATAAAGCTGAATTCTTCAGTAGTGCATTCAGCAAACTTAATCATTGGGTACTTGAGGTTTAATATACTTGGAGTTTTATCTAATATCAATCCTATCTTTTATGAGAAAGACCTGTTTGTAGTTTTCTAGGCTTTTAGACATAACAAGCATATAACATGCATCAATGCAGGTGTCTGATATATACTGATCCTTAGAAAGGGAGCAGAAAAATAATTCTTATATCTACTCTATATGATGTCCAAACACAGAATGAACAGAAATTTTGTTTTGACATTACCAAATCTTCATTCCTCCACAAGCCTTTACTCATTAAAGGTGTAGTCAGATCTTACTCATACATGTGCATCATCTAAGGAACACAACTCATTTTAATTCTAATCTGTTGCTATATTAAGAGACACTGCAACCCACAAGTATCTAACAAAGGTGTCATATTTGCATAAAATTAATGCCAATGATCAACCTTGATGTGGCAAAAATAAAGTGCATGCAATAGCAAATGGAGAGAACACTGAACCAATGAGACCATTACTACTGAGCTTCTGTTACGGTTTTGGTCATATTTTACTAAGATGAAGGCATTTACAAGAGACCTCAACGCTCAGTGCTGTACCAAAATCAAAGTGTTAAGTGGTAAGAATATCCCCTTTAAGGGGACAAGTAAGAAAAAAGAAATACAAGGGAAAAAAATTTTAAAAACACTGACTTTTTATTTTATAATGGTTTCCAAGCTCCTTCAAGTCCTTCTGCTACTGACTCAAATTCTGTATGTTCCTGTCACTTTCTAACAGGCATTCACACCAAGTATCTCAAACCATCCAAGAAGAAACAAAAATATTTGTTCAAGTTTCAAGTGCAGTACAAATGATAAGTCTTGAAAATATGATTGATGATACAGTGAAATAGAGGTCAGTATGTCTGATAACTGACTGTTTTTTTTTTCAGTTTAACTTTCAATTCAAGCACTGGGCAAGAATAAACACTTACAGACTCACTTGAAAATTACCTGATGATAAAGTTTCAACAATTTTAAAGAAACAATATATGACAATCCTTAAAATAGGAACTATATCAAGATATATAGAGAAGTTAAAATAAAAAAAAAATCATCTCCCTTACAGAGAACTTATGGAGAAGTTCTACAAAATTCTGTCAGCCAAAAAATGAGTTAGCGTACCTATGGAGGGTGTACATGTATAGATATCTATATATACATACATACACACAGAGAATATACTTTGAAACTTTAGATACGAAAAGATTATGAGATAAGACCAGGACCAGCTCAGATTTTTTAAAAAAAAAAAAAAAAAAAAAAAAAAAACAACACAAAACAAAAACCAACCTGCTTTTGATTTAATGAGACTTTCTCTAGACTACTATTTTAGACATAATGTACATTAAATTTATCTAATTTCTTTTGAAGCCAATTCAGAAAATAAGCCTCAGGAATGCACCTAATGCACTCCAGCTGAAAATAGCCCCTGATTTCATAGGATGAACCAAAATCTGACCTGCAGTTCAAAACAAAACACAAAAAATTAGTGACACATGTTAACTTTGTGTCTTAAAGGAACATTGTCAAACATTTGGCAAAATGTTAGCTAATCCTCCAACTGAGTTTGGAAGATTTAGGGGATGTTCTTTGCTGTTTGTTTGTTTGCATTTCACTTACTAGCTCCCAGATTTGGAACTCATGAATAGATTACTTTTGTGGGAGAGTTTTTTTGTTTTTCATCTGTAATAAAGGGCAATAATTGTTCTCACACTAAAAAAACCTCCTCTACCAATATCCATGAATGAACAAGATCATGGCCTAACACGAACTGTAGTAGCAAAGATAACTGTAAAGAACAGCTTTTATGTCCTCACTGCAATTAAGTGGAGAAGCAGACAAGTATATTAGCAAAAGTACAAAGTGCCCTGCTTCTGTTATTTTATACTCAAAGTTCATTTTCAGCTCAGGAGAGGCCTGAAAACTCAACACGCCAGCTATGAGACAGAAGATAACAAAACACCAGTAATGCTCCAGTCGTCGCTGCAGGATCTGCATGCTGCCAAGATGCCAACCAGAACCTTATTCAGAGCAAGTTGATTTATTTTTGTGTGTTTAGAGAACTTGCTAGTTTACAAGAAATCTCCCCAGGACAGGCTTATTTCATGCCAGGGACACACTGAAGAGGTGGTTTCATGTTGGTCCCATATATACTCAAAGCACACAGACACAAGGCAGGTACTATGCCAAATTCACACAACCATGTCAGTGTAAAATGGTTCCTGAGCTAAAAAGTGCGGCCAAAATGAAGTGTAGTGACATGCCCAGGACACTTGTGTGGCTTAAGCTACACTACACAAAAATGCAATGCAGCTGAACAGATAAGTTCCTGCAGTTACTTGCAAGTATCTACTCCATTTAAAGGTTGTACAACCCTTTTCCAAAGCAACTTCCCCACACAATATAACAAAGTTCAATAATCTCCCTTCACGGGCTAAATTACACATTAACCAAAGAAACAGAAAAGAAACAAGGGGAGAAGAAAAGTTTTCATGACTGCTTACTGACATTGCCAATTGCGCTTATCCTGTGAGAGCCCTAGACAAGAAAGGTTTGTTCATACTCTGTTCTGTAATCGATGCATAGAGAAAAAAGTATATATTGCACCATACTTGAATTTCTCAAAGTATCCTCCATTCTTGGGGTGGGGGGAGCAGGTATAAGCAATGATCCACAGCCTAAGCCCAGTCCAGCTTATTCTGGAGCAGCTCCACACATCCTGCTGCACTTTTTTAAAGATTATTGATACTTCATAAAAAGATGACTCACAAACACTACTAACCAACCACACTGTTCTCAGATATTTTCAGCATCCATCCACAGAAAACTGCTCTGCCACTTGGCTCTTGCCAGTTGCTATAAAAGCCAGTAATGCGGAACTGGGACTCGAACTTGTTAAATAAAAGCAACTGCACTTGCATATATTCAAATTCAATCCATATCATTTACCCCTAGGAACTACTATACAGCAAGTCCAACAGAACACAATGATATTTCTTTTTAAAAAATATGTACATTCTATTTTGTTTAGCAACATTACTAAAAACCATTCAATCTATCCACTATAAGACCTGGCATTCCTTTTCTATAGGAAAAATCAGTCTGGCACTCCGTCCTCTCTTCCAAGAGCTTCTCAAGACTATATTTCAGAAAACTGCAGTATTCAAACTTGACTATTCCTCTAACACAGAGATTACAAAAAAACAAGTTCCAGTGTTTCTAACATTCCCAAGAGTACATAGAAGTATGACAAAATGCATCTCTTCTCTGCAGCCTTCTCATTTAAGATTGTTTGTTTAATAAGTCCTTCCTTCAAGGAGCAGTCTCAAATCAGTACTAGATTTACAATATTGTAAGTGAATTTATAAATCATGATTTGTAGCTGCCTGTAGAGCAGGGATTTCAGATGAGGCCAAAAGCAGACTAAATGCAACCAGACTGATGTTTTGTAACTGAGGTCATTCACTGATAATTCACATGATACACAACCCTAATATCAGGCTGCACCTGATGTTCCTATACACCCAAAGGAAACTACACAAGCCAAGTTCTCTCTTAAGGTCATTTGATACTACTTTAATACATACTTATATCTATGCATACACACACACACAAAAAGAGCAAGTGCATTGGCATCACAACCACAAAACACACTATTTGGGGTTTTTCAGTTTCCTCAGCCTTTGATAACTAGAAAGAGAGTAGCAAGAGGGAAACAGGAGCAGGGTAAAGGTGCATTTATCCTGCACAGCATCCAAATTCATAATGAAAGCATGGACTTTGCCACTTTTTCCTAACACTAAGATATTCACATGGTGGATAAAGATCTTACGGTGATTTAGAAGTTATATCTACATGTCATTTAATAGAGGTACACAAGAAATCATACCAAGTAATTTATGCTGAATTTTGTCTCTGTTTATGATGTTCTCTTCTGATATATAATTCCAACTGTCTTCTTATTAGTGGCACAGACCTCAACCCAGAGTCCATGCTTACTTTGCGCTGTGAGTTACAGCTGAGTAAACAGATAAAATTTTAACAGTTCACTTGAAATAAGCAATTTCCCTTCAATTGTCATTGCAATCTTTCAGTACTGAACAAAAAGCATACCTACTTGAGCTTCAGAAGATATACTTACTTAAAGCAAAATTTTCAACTACAGGAGTCTGTTAATTATGAGATAGTAAAGTATCTCCAGTACCTAAGAGATGTGCAATTCAAATTATGAACTCTGTCACTAATTTTAAAGTGAATATTCTAGAACAACAACAACAACAAAAATGTACCATATGTCCTGGCTCTAAGCACTGCATTAACCTTAAAACTATGTTTAGAATGAAATATTATTCTCTCTCAATGTTTGCTTAAAAATTTGTTATTTCTACAAGCATTCCTGCTTGTTCTCATTCACTGTAGCACTCACAGGTTGTAAACATAAGTGACATGTGACTCTTCCATAAGCAAGTTTATTCATATATTTGCAAAACTGACTGCAGTAACTTCATTTTGACTGTTCTAATACTTTACAGTCAATTGTGCTAAACTGTTAAATAATTACACAAGTCTTCAATGTATTAGCAAGATGCAATATCATTTGTAAAAGCTATTTTAAAAAATAACCAACACAAATATGTATTGATGCATTTAGTACCATTTTAATCCCCTTCAAAAAGGCCAGATTTTCTTAGCACGTTAAGAAATATCGTTACATAACACAAGAATTGGTTTCTGCGATCAAGATACGAACTCAGGTCCCAATTTTCTTTAGTTCTTGGACAAACTCAAATAAATATTGTCTATATACACCTACCAAAGCATTGCAAATCTTTACAATTTATTATCTTGACTCTTTATTCATTAATTCCTTGCATTGTGGCAACAGGAGGACACAGAGGTAGCAACAGCAGTTCAGAAAGTCCTTAGAAGTAGCTAGTAACTCACCCTATGGCCCTGGCAAATATCAGCCCAAGCACTGTCTAAATATCCTCAGTACTTTGATCTGGAGAGAATTACTAAAAACAGAAGAAATTTGCTCTAACATTAATTAACACTCACCAGTGGCCAATAATACAGTTACGACCTATAAAAATAAATATTCAAGTGAATCATCTGAAATAAAAATTTTTACCCTCTCCGTGTCTTCTGCTGACAATATTATAAAAAAGTTAAGGCATTTAAATTGCTGTAAGGTACAAAAACCAACGAAGATGCACAAGACCTTGTGTTTTACTACAGTCATTTCTTTACTCAGCAGGGGAGGATGAATTGGAAAAAGCAACCTCTTTGACCTAGTATGGATTCATGCTCAGAGAAAAATCATGCAGTCTGAAACTGAATTCATGCAATAAAGAACTTGTACCTTTGTTTTTCCACAGCCCTATTACACACTCGTTCCTACCATTTGCAAAACATATTCTCCATCAATTTCTTCCTCCCTTGAACTAACAATCCTTTTATTCAGGCTGCATTTCCACTTTCTAGACGTTAAACACTTTCAAAGCAACTCTGAATATGTAAGCAGTTGAAGTGGTTGAGAACAGGAGCTAGGAAGAAGACATAAATTAAACAAATTTGTTTAAGCCCAGTGTGCTTATGAAAATCTTTCCTTTGGCTTTCCACAGCTCCATCTGCATGCAGATCTCTGTAAACTCACATACAGATTTATATTTGACATTATCTAGTGTATCTTGGGAAAATTCTAGCACAGTAAATTCAGTTTTTAAAAATGGTATTGCATTCCATCAGGAACAAATACATTATATTTACTTGAATTGCAGCAACATAATACTAAGGATAATAAACTCATTTGGAATTTATATTATTTAGCTAACATTTGAATACATATTTTAAATGTATATGCTACAGTGTTGGGGGTTTGTTTTTTTGGGGGGGGAGGGGGGTTGGTGTTTTTTTTTCTATTTTCTAGTTTTTATGCATAAACAAAAACATCCAATATATTTGGTGAGCGCGGAACAAAAAAAAGCTCCATATATCTACTATACAAAACCTGTGTCTTGTTAAATTTCAGTAGAGGCTGTTGCTTTTGTTGAAAATAATAAAATTAAAGCTAGTTAAAAATGAGTGTATACAACTTCTACTTAGAATTTAGTTTCAATCTAGTTGCTTGCCACTTTAACTCAGCCCTTGCTAAAACATTGTGATATGAAAATATTTCTCATCTGAGCCCCTATGGCCAATCCAGAGTTTGAAAATAATCAAACAGAACAGTGTGCAATTTAAGGTCCTGACAATAAGTACAGAAATGTTGTTTTATGCTTGAGGGAACTGTGCACAGACCATCTGCTGCCTTTGTGATTCCCCTGATGCCTGTCAAAGAGAGTATGTATGAAAAGGCAGGGAAAGGAAACAGAGGTATTATCATGTACTTTGGTACAGGAACCTGAGAAACCCCAGCATCTCTGCTAGACATCATTTTGATAGTCAGATCCATGTCAAGTATTGTGAGTTCACCTACTGGTACATGGTCCCTTGGGGAACAACCCCACTGTGTATTTTTTATTATTAATGTACAATTGTGTATTACATGCAGAATGATTTAGGCTAATATGATCAACTAGCACTGAATCATGGAAAATTATAAGAATTAGTGGAAAATATAGTAACTGGAAATGTAGTAGGTTTCATTTTGGTTTTATTTTTTAAATGTTTTAAGAAGGTCTAAGCAAGGATGAGCTTAATCTGCTTTATAGCCTTATGCGTTGCCCCCTTCCCTTCTCTCCCTCAAGGAAAGAAAATTACACCATCTACAGAATCCAAGAACTGTTATCGAACTGCATCAGAGATCTCCCATGTTTTAGCTGAGAGAAACAGCTAAGTGAAATTTAAACGGAAGCATAAAAGAAGCAAATAAATTCCTTCATGATTATATTTCACATGAAAGATTAATGAAATAGATTCCTTTAAAGCATCCACATTTTTCAACACATTTTTTTATTACTTCTGCATGAAACAGTTGAGCCTGACATGTTATATGGATACATAAACTTTCTGCTTATAAAAAAAGATGCCAATACTGCCCTGTGCACACCTGTTATGGTAAGGATTTTAAAGCCTTGGCATATTTTATTATTTCTTTTGGGGATTTTAACTAGTGATCCAATATTAGGTTTACTGGGATTTATCTAGGAAATCTGCCATATTTAGATCAAACAGTCATGGAGACAAACAGGACACATCTTGGAGTCAAAAACTCTCTCCTCTCATATTTTCAATCTTCTGTTCAAAGCAATAATAGATATATTCAAAGGAAGAGAATAATTTTGCATTTTACCACTTCTTGATTTTAGAGACAATAGTTTTCTCCAAGATATTTTTGGAAAAATAAAAACCACATTGTGTTAATATTTTTCCTAATATATGACAATGAAGCAGACATGAAGAAATGGGGAAAAAAAAATCTGTTTTGAACTATTCAGATTTGGAGTTGAAGGGTTACAGGAAGTGGAATGCATCTGTAACAGAAAGAATACAGCCCCAGTCTATTTTATACACACCATGACCAGAGTAAAAATAAATTCTTGTTTCTTCTGTAATAGATGTGAAAACAGGTGATCCAGCTGCCACAATAAAGTTAGTCCTCCACCCATTGTTTATTTCTGTCCAGACATTCCAAGAAAGGAAGAAGAGCAGGAAGACAGCCTAACTTGTGACACGCTTCAGAGGACCCTCCAGAGCACCTTTGTTAAAGGACTGACAGAGAACCCCCAGCTGAATTAGTAATCCACTTTTCTTAAAGATACATATGTTGAGTTCCTAAATTTTGAAAGAAGATTCACTTCAGAAACTCTTCCACATATCATATTTAAACAGAAGTATCTACAAGTGAAACCCCTCTCAGTAAGTGCCTCCAGTGGGTAGATTTGCACTTCCAGGATGTTGTAAGCAACGGATTGCAACTGATCTCTCACTTGATCATCCCATTCCTGCTTCAGAATAATTACTCCATGCTGTTTCTTCACTTCCATCAATTTTATTGAAAATGTCATGTTGGTGACATGAAAATTTATGATCCAGAAAGAAATAAAGTCTTTTCATAACTATTACGAATATGATTTTTCCTGAACTAAAACCACCAAGTCTTTCAATACAGTAGTATTAGAAACTGTTTCCTGAACCTTCTAGCAGTTATAAAATTTAGGTAAGTAATACACTTCAATTAGGGAGAAAATCAACATCAGTAACAAACCTAGCATTTAACTGCCAATCCCATGTGTGACTTCAGGACTGCAGTATCAACTCTCCATCTTACACCACCCACACTTTTCTTTGCGCCGATACCAAACCTCTTCCACAGCCTCAACACATTCATTGCTTATGGCCAGCCTCTTTTAAGTCAACATAACCAGAGCTGTTTGGGTTTTTTTTTGTTTGTTTTCTTTTATTTGTTTTTTTAAAGAGCTTCTTATTTATCACAATTCTCATTAGCACATGAACCTCACTACACACTGCTGAGTTCTGTCCCATCTTACATTCTGGCTGTCAAGACTATCCAGTTCTTCCAACACAATCATCTAGTCCTCCATGCTACCCAAGTCCCCTCGTTTTGTATCATAACATTTTACGCATAATGAAGAACAGTCTCAAGACAAACCTTGAAGATCTGCATTAACAGACTGATGCTTGCTTAGTACAGCTTCTTGCTCTCTCCTTTAAGTACTTCCTTGTTAAGTTCATCAAGCACCATTTTAACACCTTATTGAGTATATAGTTTTACAGAAAACTGTTTATGACATTCAGATAACCAGATTTCTTATATCTAGATCTAAAAAAGTGTTTTAACAAGGTAAAGATAGATCTGGCACAAAGGACTTGGGGAAAAACACCTCTCATCCATTTGCTATTTGCTGCCAAATCCATCCATTCTGTTTTCTTCAAAACATGTTTTAAGAAATTATCCATCCTCTTAAGGTCAGAATAATTCTCTTGCTTCCCCCCTCCACCCACCCCACCCCCCACTTTCTTTAATTTTACACACCATTTTTCTCCTCTTTTACAATGCAATCATGAAGTTCGCTGATAGATTTTACAATTCACTAAAGGTTTGGTTCATGAGTAAACACCAGCAGAGGTAGATGCAAACATTTCTTACAAATGTGTTTAATTCCCTATTTCAAGCAGATTGCTTTTTTGCTTACTTTAGGCTCTCTTTACTTCCGGTGACCTCCTACACACTCTTATGGAGACTCACATACTCCTTCCTTCTTCCCTTTCTCTTCTCTCTTCTCCCCCCACCCCGCCCCACCCCCCCCATACAGAAACCCCCATACACACAAGAACACTTCTGCACACTCTAGGTAAGAAATTAATGTGTCCTGGAGTAAAACAACTCTTTGCAGTCCTGATTTGCCCCATTCCCACTAAAACTGTTATTACACATGAAAATACTGAAGTGGTTTTGACATTCAGTGTCCTGATTTCCAAGAAACCTCACTGCTACAGGAAAAGCGTTCTCTTTCTAGTAGTAGAATGAAATAACATAATTCTCTGAACTTACAGCACAGGAAAAACATCCTGTGCTCCTTGACTACTTCATGACTTGAAAGACATCTTATGCATGCAAAGTGGAATCCCAATACCTTTCTTTGGTATACATTTTGTGAAAACAACTATAATTCTGAATTACGGTATTCAAAGTTTTGTCCAATTTTACAAAGGGCGTCCTAAACTAGTTGTTTGAAACACTTATTTTTCAGAGACAGAGTACATAAAATTTATTCTTCTCACAAGGCTTTTTAATAAGAACCTCTGAACCACATTTAATCTTCTTACATTTACGTGAGAAATAAATCATCAGCTCTGGCTCGTTGAGTTTGCTGTACAAGACTGGCTTTCCCTCAGAAGTATATCATAGATGACACATCAACAGAAATAACTCTGCTTACTCGCATGCGTTTTAGAGAGTAATGCTTGTTATTTCTTTTTTTCGTTTTTAAGAAGTCATGCAATTTTCATAAGCAAGCTACTTCAGCCTGCAAAGTAACCCCTGAGGAAAAAATAAGGGACATACTACAATTAAACACTAAGAAGCAGCTGCCCTGAAAAAAGTGATTAACCCCTACTGGAAAGCATAAACCGGAGTTGGAAAGAAGTAAATTCTTATATCAAAATCTGGTTGTTTAAATAGTTAATTATGTTTCAATATAAGAAGGAAAAACTATTTCTATGTTCCCCATTGTCTAAATATTTGTCCAATTATTTATCCAAATACATAAAAAACTAAGTACCCGCACTTGAAATTGTTTCAGCCTGCTCCTTCACCCCTGGAGATACCTTCTCAAAATAAAATACCAAAATAAAATCTCTGAGTTCCTATAGACAACTCATTTCTTTACAATATCATTAAGCACAACAATGATGCAAAACCTGTGAAACAGAATGTATTACCAGATCTAGAAGATTATTTTTAATCTATTGAAAGCACTGACAGTATATCTTATAAGAAGTTAAAATTATTCTGTAACAAAAAGCATGATTTCCTACTGTACATTTAAGGCATATAGGGCAGTTTTATCTGATAAATAGCCTCTGTAGGCCTGGAACTATAATTTTTTAAAATACATTCGTTCAAAGGATAATTCCCAAAATTGACAGACATGGTTTGGACAGAACACTAAATGCTAAGTGCTTTGTCTGCTTTAACAGGTAAGTACAATGATTTGACAAATATTAGGACAATCCTGAAAACATAAGAAAAGCCCATACAACAATAAATTGTTCCCTTTAAGGAAAATAGTGCAACTGCAAATTGACAGTACAACTTAGTGTACTGGGGCTCTGAATTCTAAAAATGCAAATAAAGAGACAAATATCTGAATCCCTAAAGTTGTTTTTGCTTCTAAATCCCAAGGCAAAAAGAAATAAAAAGTCAAGAAGGAAATTTTGAGCTGACAGTGAAAGCAAGAGGCTATGAACAGTGGGAAAGTGCTAAATCAGTTTCATTTTCTCAGCAGTTGTGAAGTATAGCTACATGCTCCTCTGCTTCCAAAATAAACATTGAAGGGAGCCATAAAGGGATGCTAGAAAAATCTTCCTACTAGGATATGATCTAAAACTTTAGTCAGACTTATTTTTATGCAGTAAGGACATGCAAACCCCCATAAAACCTGCAGTGCAGGGTCAGAACAGAAATCTCAGCAGTTAGGGCTGTGTTTTCCATATGGCTTTGTGGTAGGTATCACATCTTGGAGCAGTTTCTGTTCTGCTCAATGCACATGAAGGCAAAAAAAAAAAAAATTACCAAACATGATAGATCAAGACATCATAAGGAATTAAATGACCTGGGGATATTTATCTCACTGCCTGTTTCTTGACTTATTTCAGGTAGTTCCACTTTCCTGTGCAGATGCTGTGGATCACAAGGAACTTTCTCTTTTGGACTAAACATTCAACTCCAGTATCCACCTACACTTACATTTTAAATCTGCCCTTCTAGTCTGTTTTACTTCATCTCCAACTCATACAGCCAGTCTGTCCCAAGTTAATAGGATCCAGTGAAATAAAGATACAGCTATACCTTTATCTATCTGTATACACATGTCTAGGAAGCAGCCTTGCAGGAAAGGATCCAGCTGGACAGCAAATTGACCGTCACCTGCACACTCACAGGAAAGGCACAAGACCAGCTGGAACATGGACAATTCTAACTGGATACTAGAAAATTTTTTTAATTTTTGTTTTTAAACACCATGAGACAGGTTAACTACAGGCTGCTCAGAGATGTGATAGGTGTTCAAGACTCAATCGGGCAAGGGCCTGAGCAACCTGATCTGACTGGAGTTAGACTTGCTTTGAGCAGGAGGTTGGACGAGGGCTCTATAGGTCTCTTCCAACCTCAATTACTCCAATGGTACCAGCTTTTTATGACCTTGGAGATGGTCATCTTCGCAAAATTTCTTCTAGGACAGTTTTGTTCTCTGTCATCCTGAGAAGAGGCACAGGACACAGGTTTATTTGAGCTTACATTCCACAGTCCATACTACAAGCAACTGTAAAGACTTTCTTAAAGATTAAAATTGCTATTACAGTTTTTATCCCGTTTGCCCACCCCAGACCTTTGCTGTTTTTTTTCAGTACTGATTTCCACAGTGACTGTAACTGGCCCAGAATATACTGATACAAGTCATAGCACTGGCCTTTTAAACAACTTGGCCACCCAAACCCCCTTTTACAATAATATTCTTCCTTGTTGTTTGTTTCTTCTGAAAAATTTCTGTATATCTCTATCAGCTTACACATGCTTTTTCATCACTATGAGTTGAATTACCTCTACAATTTTAGCTTCCTTTTCCTTTTTTCACATTTGCTCTCAGATTCATGCCTTTCTGCTTAAGCAGTAGTCTGAAAAAGCATTCCCTTAAAGCAGACATTGTTCAACTGTTCATTAGTAAGCATAACAGTAAAAAAAGAAGTTTTAAATAGAAAATAAACATCAAAAATACAATAAAAAACATGAGGTTTTGAATATCAAAAACACATCAAATACAATAAACAACTATTTTTAGTTGCAGTTTAGCAGACATGGGAAAAACTGTGCTTTTGCAGGCAAAGCCTAAAGCTGGAAGCTCTGAAGCACTTTTGGAGATATATGAACAAAGCACAAGCAAAAAAACCAAGCAAGTGTAGAAAACCCTACATTATGAAAAACTCTATTTACATACCCACCCCTACACATTAATATGCGGAAAAGAAACTCAACAAGATAGACAACACTGTTAGGACTAGACAATAATAAGAGTTCTTTGTAAATGCTTTATTTCAGTTCTAGCTTTAGTTCTAGTATGTAGTTTTTCCGTTCTATAATCATGTGTTAGTTTATTCCTGAGTAGCCAAAAGCATAAACCAAAGAATCTAAAAAAAATAAGTACTCTGTTTTTGAAAATCCAGAGAAAGTATTTTAATGATTTTCACAACCAGGCAAACCATTTGACGTTATTCATTGCCACTCTGTACCTTTTCCAATTTCCTAGTGAAGCCAAAGGTGATTTATTTAACCTCAAAACAGAGGGGTTATCATCTAGCATCAAACTTAGCTTAATGTATTAAATCACATCTGTAATGATTATTCAAAGCTACACAGATCAATATCACAGCACAAATGTCTCATCCAGAGGGCATTAAAATATCCTGTTAAGAATTTGTCTGACAGATTACATCTGAGTTTCAACAAAGATCGATACAAAAGTAGAGAAAAGGAAAAAATTCTCCACCAACAGAAGCTGCAAACAAAACACACTCTATGTAGCTTTAACTTTCTACTTTTTGGAGAAACTATTTTAAATGTTACGTTTTCATGTTCAGACACAGGGTTGTGATATCAAAGAGAACCCTTTCATAACCATCCACCACAATACTTAAGGGCATCATTCTTTTAACATGTTATGAGTGTCTACACAATATACACACTAATGACTGCAGGTAAACATGGAATAACATGAATCCAGCTCTGTCTGGAGTGGAAAAGGATGAGCAAACACACTGAAGTTAATATTCACCTAACTACTCAAAGCACAACACTGAAGAGAGCTATATGTTAAGTGAACACTGTAAAGAATCGACACCTTACATAAAGTGCAGAATTTCATTCAGTGTTACAAAATACCAGTTAAAGACTTTTTCCTGCTGATTTACCAGCTGTACAATTCTCTATTTTTAATGCAAAGATAAAGCAGATGATTCACCCCAAAGTCTGCAGCCAGTTTTCCTAACTTTCTCCTTTCCAAAGTGGTAAACATTTCAAATTAAGCTATAACACAAAGAATACCATATGCACTAACACCTGCCTGTCCCCATTTAGTATGTCAAGATATGAAAATGGAACACTTTAAAGAAGTTTTCTCCAGAGCACAAATACTGAGGGAAGGCTAAATTTTTACTACAGCAACGTTTCCCACAAATCACATTTTTACTTAATGAAAAAATAAAAAGAAAATGGAAAAGAACAGTTCCATCAAACCAGACTAAGATCTACTTGACAAGAAAGTCATATTAGTGATCTTTGAGGAAAAAAACCCGAACTTTTACCTAATTAGAATATTCAATGTCCTCCTGTGTACAGTGACTAGCCATTTTTACAGATTCCACTTCATTGTTACCTGAAAACTTTTTCACTTCAATTTCTGGCTAAAATTATTTTTGTCTCTTGAAGTATGTTTGACATCACCAATCACCAAGCTATTTAATTAGGTTAAAAATAGGAGTAGTGCTTCTTCGCTATCCTCTTCATAAATTTGTTCAACATTTTGCTCTGAAAGAAAACACCATTCAAAGCCCTTTGTCATTAGTCACACACCTATAACTTTCTTTCTAGTCCTTTGCAGCTCCACCCTCTAATGCCACAACTACCTGCTCCCAGCTCACCTCACACCTCTCTGTAGGAAACCATCCCTTTTCTGGTTCCACAATTACTGTCCATCTTTCACCATCTGCTCCTACTTAGCCTTCCCTACTATACCTTATTTATTTGATTTGTGTTACTTATTCCACCCGCTCCTTTTACTACCAGATTGTCAGGCTCGTACACTTGCTTGATTCTTTTTCCGTGAGATGTCTGGCATGCATGAGGGCCCTTACACATAAGATGTCACTGAGAGAAACTTCTTGTCACCATATTACAGCACCTCCAGAAAATCCACTTGTCATTAGGTGATGTAGTAGTAACTTATTCTGACAGAAAAAATGCGAATGAATATATCAGAATTATGTTATTATTTCTAAAAATGTATGTGGTGGATTTGATTATTTTTCTACCTTGTCCTCCTCCAAAGGGTTATCTCTGCTGATCAAGGACTGAACCTTCTTCTCTGCTCAGAAGATAGCAAGCCTACTATAGGCACATTCAGTCAATCATGTCAGTGGGGTATGTAATTAAAAAAAAATTCCCCAGCAGCAATGCACATGATTACAGATGAGCAAAAAAAACATATTGTACATGTGCAACAGCATCAAATTTGCGGGCTGTTTCAGGGAGAGCCTTACGACACACAAAACTAATTCTGCACCCTGACATGTGATTGGCAGTATACAGAGTTCACCAACTGGAAAAAAAGTAAATTTGAAGCAAACTCTTTAGATGTCCTTTCCCACTAGTCAAGAATAAAAGTTTGTGCCGTATATGAGTGAAGCTGGATGACTTCTCTGTGCTAAGACAATGACAGTAACAAATCACATCTCATTGCTTTTCTCTATTATATAAAAAGGACTTTCAAAAAAAATCTCAACTTGTTTACAAACTGGCTTTCTCTGCCTTCAAATACACTGTAGAATCTTCCCAAGAACAAGGAATTGTAATAGGTGTTAGAAATGAGAAATTCTGCTTGAAGGAAATAATTGTCAAGTCAAGCATTGTTTCTTCCTCAGATTTTATTGCATGTTTTTCTAACTTTATTTTGATGGGTGGAAACAAAACAGCCATTCTGTTGCAGTGGACATGCCTAACTCCATTGCAATGGTGACAAGTGGATTACTGAGCAGTAATGCTTATTTCCACAGCCAAAAGTATGACACCTTGTTACAAAACTACAAGCTTATTTTGTATGCTTGCTATAAGCCACTACCCAAAGTGAAAAATTCAGAAACATAGTATGGCATCTCTGCAATTCTGAGTCCTTGTTTGCAGATAAGAAAACAAACTTTAAGAGAGGATAAACAGCATATGGTAAGGACTTGTAAAGTATTAGTACATCTTTTTCTTTACTCTAGGTCCTTTCTCAGCAAGCTACAATCAGTTTTGAAATCTGCTTCAAGCTGTTGATGTAATCAGCCAGGCATTACAGATTAATGGTGACTCCAGAGTTAAGGATGGATAGTCTCTTCATCAAGCTCAATTTTAACATCAACAGGCAAATAAGAGAGAGAACAAAAGACTCTGCAGTTGCCTGGATCTTCTGCATTGAAGAGTAACATGAGTTTCCCCAGAGATCACCTTTCCCAAACTCCAAACATTTAGGAGCCTTTGAACCCTTACACATCTTGCATTTATTTTAATCAGAATAACCACCACCATAGCAGCCTTGCAGAGCTCATGAATTTTGGTCAAACTGACAGGACATTATACTATCAGGCAAAACATGAACTCTGTCTATACACTAAGCCACTCAGGAGTCACACGAACATGGAAAGTACAATGCTGATTTCGAGCTACAAAGCACTGCTGAGATGTCACCTTAGCCTTGACATTGCACTAATTAACAGCATCTAAATGACATCATCTTAGCTTGGAACATGTGCACAAGACAATTTGTCAGGCTTCAAACACTGGGAAAACACAATAGCTCTACTACTCAGAATGTCAAACTGTTTCAGGATATTGCATATTCTTATGACCTTTAGCACAAGAATGTACTATGAAGTTCTTTCAACATACTCCACTCAGATAAACAAACAGCCATCTCCCTAAAGTTAAAACAGAAACAAACAATCAAACAAAAAATACAACAACTTTAGGGAAAAAAAGTAATTGTGCAACATACTCATTTTGCAGACATCACTGAATTTTATTCAGAAAACATGTAATGTTTCCTTTGAAGTCAAGGTAAGTTAAGATGTAACATGGTATTAAACAACTTTGGAAACTTGTAATAAAAAGTTCTAAACTTTTCCTGAGTTTGACTGAGCTGTTCTATCACCTTCCCACCCCCCCACCCCCAATTTAATTTTTCACTGATTCATAGAGGAAGAATTAATGGAGTTCAGAGGCTGCTTTAAAATGCAGAAAAAGTCCCACTGTAAAACATCCAGAAGTTTGTAGGCTGAGTTGCTCCTCACATATATCCAGGAAATGTTCAAGACTCTAGTTTAATGTCAAAACATTAACCAGAGGTCTGACACCCAAGGCTTTTATCTCTTCCCCTTTCATTCCTCATTCTAAGTTTGAGAGTTTGGAACTGGGAGAGGTACAGGGTTTCTCTGATGTTTTCACTGAATCAGAGCATATGAAACAGGCTCCCATTTTGATGAAACCACATTTTCCCACCCCAGATAAATCCTGTTTAATCAGAAAACTTCCTGATTAGCCCTTTTAGTATCTCCATTCTGAGGGTCATCTGCTCCCATGATGTTCCTAGCGCAGAAGCACTCCGAGTTAATGAGGTGCAACAGGTAAAATGAGAGATCCTGAAGATTTACTAGAGTAGGACCCCCACACACCATTCAATTTGAAAAGGAAGAGCTAGACATAACTCACAGCAGCTTCAACATGATCACCACCTAAGTGAGAAAGGGCTAGTGCATGAGAAAAAATAGTCTTCAGCAGACTTGGCCTCTTAGCCCATCAGTCTCATAGACATAACAATTTTCATTATAATGATGCTCAGTGCTGAAGTTTTCTTCCTGGACTTCCTTCATCTGAACCATCTGTCCCACAAATGTGCTTGTTTTGTTGTTGTCACTAGCTGCATCAACTATCCTGTTGGAGTGATAAACTCCCAAAGAGAACAAATAAACATTTTTGAGTGCTTTGTATTTTACATGCATGTAGGTGGAAAAGCAGTATGCTATATTAAGAAAAGCAGATAACAGATTTTTTTTTAGGGGCTTTCAAAAAGAAGAGGAATCGATGTAATAGATAGCAAGCACTCAGAAAGTGCCAACAGAAATGATACTTTGTAAAATTTGTGAAGTCTTAAATACAACGTTGTTCTGACTTTGTTTTAAAGCTAAATAGAGACTTAAAGCGAGTCAGAATGTCAATCTGACATACCAAACACAATTCCACTGAACTATAGTACTGTGAGATTTTACCCCAGCCAAGGATCCAGAAAAGAGAGAATTGCCCAATGTCGGATGTTCAGGAACCTCTCCTTAATATTGAACCCAGTCCATAGTCTATGTTGCATTTATTTATGCAAAGTATTATATAGTGCAGCTTTGCTTAAGAAGTGTTATCAGCAAAGTTGTAAAAGCAGTATTTCTGAAAAGGTCTGAGGGGAGAAGAGAGGAATCCATTCTACTTTGAAGCAGAACATGTCTAAGATGAAGACAAAAAGAACGTCTCTCAGGTGTTCCCAAAGAAAGACCAGCTCTTCTGACACACTGCGGCTGACTGCCCTGAGCACAAAAACATGTGAGGGAAGAGATCCTGAAGCTCTCAGGAGTTGGGCAGCAAGTGTTAAACGACTGAAACTGTAACTGTGAAACCTGAGGGTAAGGTATTTTTCAGCTTGCACAACACAAGGAAAAAAAATATCCCTCAAGCTATCCTAACTAATGACAATTGGATTAAAAAAAAAAAAAAAAAATCTAACACTGTACCCAGAATAGACAAAGGAACAAGTGTTCTAGACTTGCAGTCACTATCAAACTAAATACAACAAAATACCTTATAACACATGGTCCTGCTCTTTCAAATTCCCTTTGTCACAAAACCTCTATTGCTATGGGGTCATACTTAATATTTGTCAGATTTTTACCTTGTCTAATGAGCCAAATCTTCCTCAGTTGAAATGATTGGCCCTACTGAAATATATAGGATTACAAACAACAGTGAAACTAACTAGATTTGGCTGCATTACAACAGCCCCAACAATTGTTATTTCTATTTATCAGAAGTTTATTTAGCTCGATAGTCTGATAAAAAACACATTATAATCTTGGTTAAACACCTTTGAAGACTAGTTGAATGCAAAATAGTTCCTTCTGATATTTTCTTGTATTAGGAAATATAATTAGAATTTTCTGGTAGTTTCAACTAAAAGGCACCTAGAGATACCCTGTTTACAACTATGACCACAAAAATACCAGTCCTATCCTACTATCTAGATACTAATCAAAGTCACTGCTTGTGTAACCCACAGACAGCATGAAGTCATGTCTGCATTCCAAATGAGGAGCAAGTTTCAATGAAATCCAATTCTGTCTACAGTTTTAATAAGTGCTATCCTATTGAACTTGGCTTCCTACTCTGCTGTTGTACTGTACCACACCCCCCCTCACCCACTCCCCAAGAAAAAAAAAAAGTTGTTGACACATTGCATTTGATTTCTTATGATTTATACATATTTAGACTCTGGGATTAAGATGGCACTTGCTTAACACAAAGTTTTCTCACAAGTATTTTGTTCAATTAATCAAGATGATTTAAAAGCATCTGATGACTTTTAAAAAACCCAATCATTTGTCATAGACTACTGTTTAGTAACTACTTGTCTTAACTAGAGTTAGACCCGATTTTTTCCCCATGGTTCTCAACTTGTACATCTTTGGAACTGCTGAAAGAATCACAGCCCACTGAAGTTTTCCTCAGTGAGGAGATTCCACAGGAAAAAAAAAATGTTTTACCTCCTACCAGCAATAGGTCACAACTCCTTTAACCTAGAGACCACTGAAAACCATACAGGTAAAACCAGTCTCCCTTCTGATCATAAAAGCGATGAGGCAAGCCTATTTGCCTTGCTATTACTTTCAGAGGCGTTCCAGACATACTATGGTACCCACAGCATCACCTTTTACATGATAGGGTACACAAATTCATTGAAGATTAGATGGAGTTTTTGTAACCCAAAATACAAACCAAGAGTTTATTCCAGATCAGAAGTTACACTCATGATTTTGTTCCATAACATCTCCTGAATTGGGGCTTCAGTGGATGTTTCCAAGCTTTTCTACAATTCCTGAAGCACATTTAAATGTAGCACCTATATCAAAGATCTTTTTGCTACTGACAGACTTATGAGACCCTCAAAGAAAACCTCTGTATTATGGACCATTCTGTGTGCAATGGTTTCTGATTTAAGAGGAAACAGACACAGCAGGTGTCTTCACAGCAGTTCTCCTCTGCAGTGGGTTTCGTTTTTAAACGAAAGAGACACTCCTCCTAGCTCTTCACTTTCTCTTTTAGATTCTTTTTTTTTTTTTTCATTAATGAATTGGAGACGATTTTTATGAAAATCAAAGGCCTGAAGAAGTCTTTTAATTACCGATACTTCCATTTGTAGAACAGGTATAGAGAGAGCAATACATCCCCCAAAATGTATTATTGGGGTTTCATGCTGTGCAATGAATCTTTCTCCAGTTTTGCCTCTCAAGTAACACAGGGAAGAGTACTCCCATCAAGTTCAACTTTGTCACCAAGTAAAGTTGCCCTGTTCCTTCCAGTAATGAGCTCTGCATCCCTGATGAGTAACTTCCATTTACTGGCAACATTCTGGGCTACTTATATTAACTGCAACAGTCTGAACAGCTTGAACCTCAATAAAATGTGCAGTAAATGACTGAGCTAATTTAACCTCATTAATTCTCAAACCAATAGAATAATTTGATGTCCACACAGCAGCTTGTGCACAGCCTCCAACATAAACATGCCCCTGGTAGGAAATCAACACCAAAAAATGTGCTGCAGCCCTACTGCCAGGGTTATCACTGTTGGAAAAACAGCTACATAATTACTGAGACCTATCACCAGCTGTACTGCATGAGTCACACACTTTGTTTGGTCTTGTTAACAGTCAAACTGTTGTTTCCAAACTGGATCTATCATGGAACCTCCTCACTGCAGCCTTTTATAAAAGAGGCTCTGTTGCATCTGTAAACCATTTGCCTCTAGTTTCAACAGTAACAGAAAAAGCTTTAGTAGTAGAGGAAAAACACAGAAAACCAAGCAGTATTAGCACTTTTAGGCAGGGAAATTAGTTCGATTTACCTCCATAATAACCATTCAGCAGCACTTGAATAATTTAGTTTTTAAAATGGTTTGATAACTACTTAGTTACAAAAAAATGCAAGGTTACCTAAAATATTTATGAACATCGACTTTCAAAAAGACTTTTAAAAAAAATATTCTTTATATACACTATTTTTTCTTAAAATTACTGCTGAAAATCAGATTCTTTATTTCATTAAGTACAACACATTTAAAACAATAACATGACAGTCTAATAAGCAGAAGTATATAACCCACAAAATACTGTGCTGTGTGGGCTAAGATGGTAGAATGAGAACAGTTTCTAAAACACAGAGAAATAAATCTGTAAGGGGAACATTTCTAAGAATGCAAATGCCAATTTCAGTACCATATATGAGAGTTTAACTTTAAAAAAAACTTGGTCTCGCTACAGTTTTAGGTCCTGCAACTTTTAGCTAGACTTTGGCTCCCAATTGCTTAAGTCACTGTTAAAAAGGGACAGGGCAGTTAAAAAAAAAAAAACAAAACAAAACAAAACAAAACACCACCAACAAAAAATAAACAAAAATCCACAAGCCATGCCTGTTTACTTTCAGTGCCATTGCAGACATACCATGGCATCCACAGCTTTAATTATTTATATGACAAAGTACAGAAGCCCACTGAAACTCAGATGGAGTAACCAGGTGATCAATATTAGGTATTTACGCCAATCAGGCTATCACTGTTAAACAGATATGACATGAGAATTCACTTTTACCTCAGCTTATTAAAAGTTAAAGTCACTGCTTTTTCAAGATGGATATGTAGCTATTTCTTTCACAGCTGCATTTCAACACAAACATGGAATTGCACGGGATGGCCCACAGAAACAACATGGCCAGCCCTGTCAATGGCTGAACTCTAGCACAAGTATTCCACCAGCAACAGAGCGAGAACAGAGAGCATCATATCATACCACATTCACCTGATTATTAAGTGTTGCTGCATCACAAGAGGTCATCAGGGCAATTAGGAGTGTAAGGCAAAACCGATTTGTTAGCTGAACTAAGTAACATCCAAAGGCATGTTTAAGTACCATCCTCACATAAGCAGCTGTCAGCTTATATAGCTGGAAACTGATGTTCACTGTAAACAGAATTTTGGAATTATTTGCTGGAAGGGAGGATCTGCTTTAGAAATATCATACATAAAGCTTGGTAAGTAAATACTTGTGAATCAAAAATACTGAACCTGACAAGGCTTAAAAAAAAGATAACTAACAAAGCTTTACTAAAACTAATAAGGGTTTGGATTGCTTCCTTAAAAGTCAGTTTAAGTGTATTCCCTGTAAAAGCTAAAGAACCAAGAGTGAATATTATCTAATTAAATCACATTTGAAGTATTTTAGTAGTCTACTTTCTTCTCGTCATTATACTCGTGTATTTATAGGCCACTATTACTGACAGAAACTATGTACAACATTTACTTGTCTAATTTTCTTGTGGACACACATTTCCCAGAATGCTCAAGCTAAACTCTCCAGTCCACCTTCTACCAGTGAGTATCAAAAACAAAACAACAAATATAAAAACTCAATACACAATGTATCCACTGTTCTTTCTTCATCAGCCATACAATATTTAATGGAACAAAAGAACTTTATCTTTCCTACTAACAGTTTGACAAGACAGGTTATTTGTTTTGAAGAGAAGTCAGATGAGTCACTATCTTCTGCAAGCACACAAGAACATTCTCCAGAATGCATGTCTAAAAAAAATAGAATAATAAAACAGATCTAAATGCAAGTGAAAAAAAGTCTTGCTCCACCAGGTTAATCTCTAGCTAAGTCGTCTTATGGCAAGTAGTTTTAAATAATTATTTCACTCATAAATCCTCCTGTACCGTTTTCCTTCCAAATGAAACTAGTGATTTCTAGTACAAACATAGCTCTCCTTATCTGTTAACAGACAAGAAGTATTACATTTTGAATTACAACAGAAAACAGTCAGTTTTATTATAAAGATGATTAAATATGAAAACAATTTGGAAAATAACTTTACTCAGGAGTGATAGAATCAGTCATATATATTGTGAATGGGGAATTCCTGAAGAGACAAGTTTTCCCTTGGAGAGGAACGAAATAGAACAGTTTACATTTCCCAATCAAAATGCATGCTTTCTTTTGAAGGTCATCCAAGATGACAAGAATACAAAACCAATGGCACAGATTTGTTTCTCACATCCAACTGATTGCCTAGGAGGTTTTGTCATACTCCTTGTGTTGCATTCACTGGCTTTCCCAAATATTTATTTCCTTCACATCTATCTTTTACATCTACCTGTAACTTATTCTGGGGATTTTGTTTTAGTTTTTATTTGTTGGTTTGGCTTTAAACAGTACTATAGAACTTTATCATGGTATTCAGGAAAGACTGGTATTGACGCTTTTTTCACATTAGAACCTAAATCTTTTAATACCCTTTGCCTCCTTGTCCATTAACTGTCAATATAACAGAGGACACTAGAAGCCATAAATCAGTTGCTTTAGTAGCCTTATGGAGAAGTAATTCAAGATATTCCTGCAAAATAAAACACCAGCCTACAAAAAAAGAAAGAAATGTGTCTTCACTGGAGTAATCATTACAGCAGGACATGTGTGACAACCATTTATTTGATTAGCCTGCCTAGACACTCAAAGAGAAAAAAAACACGTAGACACTAATAGAAGTCACCGTCACTTATGTCTTTAAACAATTAAACCAAGTATAGTTGCATTCAAAAATTAATTACGATATAGGGGAAATCAGATCACTCTCTAATCAAGCAAAATGACTAGGAAAATAAAGATAAGAGACATACTCTTGTTTGAGTTTCAGGATCAAAGAGCACTAAGAGCATAGAAGCTGAGGCTGAATTATTATGCATCTTCATCATCAAAATCATACTGCCCCAGAAAAGTCAGATCTCAAGTGACTGGGCTAGCTACAGACTGTTAAGCATAACAAGGAGATTAAAGTACAGTGGTTGGAAGCATCACAATACCTTCAAGGAAGGACAAAAGGGGTTGAGGGGAGGAAACTATCTAGTCAGTGAGATAATTCAGTCATACAGTTGAAAGATATTGAAACTGTAAGCTAATAGGATACCTGCAAAACATAAATGAGCATCCAGGCTATTATTCCCTTGCATGTACAGCCACATAAATACCATGCTTCCATTACAGAAATCATGTCTACTGGAAAAGCACATTCCTCTCTAATAAAATAGCAGTTATGAAGGTCAAAGGCTTCAAGAGAAAATATGGATTTAGTGATAAAGGATCTTCTCTAAATACATTTCACAATATTGGTTATTTCTAAGAACAGAGCGCAACATCTTGTTACAAGTAGTAGGACAGTAAAGCACAGACTTGGAGATACAGAGCAACTTCTGCAGTGGAATTGAGTTACTTGGAAGGGGCTTGCTTATTACTGTACATTTTTACCAGATCTAAGAACTGCAGGTAATGTTAAGCAGACCTGCATGCTACAGGAAAAAGTGTTCACCTTCAGTTAAATAACAGCCATGGCCTCCAACTCATGCAGTCTGCCTCTCTTCTATGTCCACTAATAAACACCTCCGAAATGGTGTCACAGATACAGCTTAAAGATGACACAGTGCTTAAGTATTAATGATAAATTATAACCAGTGACAAAGCCAACTGCCATCTTTCGAAGATGAGACACTAATTCACTAGCACATAATTTTGTTTTAGCTGTTTCATACTCCAGCTGAAATGTTCCCCTGCATAAAGGAGCAAGCATTCCTTACTTTTAAATGGTAAAGCTGATTTGTGTTTTGATTTCTAAAATTAGATAATATTACTGCAATATGATTATCTGTGGACTAAACTGTCCCATAAACAAGCAGCACTTATGCTTTTAAACTGCTTTGGTGATTGTAGAAGGCATTTGCTGAGAAGACACTGAATGTGCAAACTTTAAACATTACTTTGAACTAACTTACATCTTCCACGTTTGAAAATTACATTATTAGCAAAGCATTTCTGGGAAGTTCCTGACTGAAGTTCTTTATTAGTCAGAAGTATTTTTCTTTAATAATATAGAACTGAATTTTATTTACCTTAGTGTCTTTTAAAGATTTGTTAATTCCTCCTAATTAAACGTCATTAAATTCAAAGTTTCAAATTTTCAAGTCTTATTACTTACTTTTAAAAAAGTTGAGCCAGTAAGTTTCTCTATTCAAGTCTCAGTTCAGGTGTGACCAACATTGGTTCCAACTAGTCTAAGAGAGCTTCAAAATAAACTAAGCATATCATAGAATCATATGCTATGAGGATTCATTAACAAGTATTAAATATCTGAGTGTTTAAAAAGGCACTCTGTATACAGGAAGCTTCATAGGTTCAATTTCAACTCCCAGATATGAAGGTAACAAACAAGGTTTCTCATTATGATTATAAGCATGAGGAAAATACACATATCCTCTTCAAATACCTCACTGTGGTTTGTGTCTACTTTGATTACAGGTAAAATTGTGGTTCTTTTGAAATGAGTAGGAACACTTAATCACTCAAACCACTACTTTTTAATGTGAGTCTTGTCAATGTTTGATATAATTTTCTATTAAACTTCCAAACACCCTGCCAAGGTGCCTCAAACTTTTATAACATCCTAACAACTGTTCAGTGTTTGATAGTACAAATGTCAAAGCTTCTATGACTTATACTTAAATGTGTCTGATTTCTGAAAGTCTGTTGAATTACTTCCTCAGCTTGGAGAAAATTTTTAAAAAATTGAAAAAAAAAAGATCAACAGTATAACCAATTTTTAGTTTTGGATTCCCACACTACTCTCACTCCCAACACCCCATGAAGAAGAGTAGACTCAATCTTGCTTATTTAAACAAATTTTTTGGTCAGCAAGTATCCAAGTAGCTTAATCATTAAAGCTGCTTATTCATTTCCAATAATCATGCATATGGCTGGAAAGTCTGACAGTCACATATGGCAAGTGTAATATTTTACATATCATAGAACAGCAAGAGAGGAAATTTACTGTTGCAGTGTCTATATTTATGCATCTGAATATGTATGACATCTGACATAACAGTAGCAATTTGGTAGTTGGATGTAATTTCTGGATGCTCACTGTACACTATATAGCTTCCTTAACAAGATTTATCTCTTGTAAATGTAGGATAGCAGTAAAGTTTAAAATCAGCTGTGCCACAGCTTTAAAGAATAAGTTATTTTTGCAATCCAGATAAACACTAGGTCCAGGTTTTTAAAATCCAAAGCATTTCAGAGCGAACTAGACAAGCATATCTGCACATCAGCAGCTCCACAGCTCAGAAACTGCGGGTAACGAAGGGTAATAGCATGTCATTGACCATTCCCACAAGGCAACTGATGCACAGTAACTTGTCTGTGTAGGATGTGACTTGATTTAGCCGGTAAGTATTTACATGCCTGTACTGCTTGATATCTGCATCCTTTTAAAAAGGAAGAATCGGTAGCAAAGTCCCTCATGGATTTCATGTGGAACTGCAAATCCCCCTGTTTGGGCGTACAATATTGTCTTCAGTGAGGTGATTAACTTGAAATTTTTACATTTAATTTCCCTGTTCCTCCTACATTCAGTATATTGTCAGAAAGGGTAGAAAGCATTCTCTTCTAAAAGTACCATTGCTATATCCGAAAGTGATTTTAAATGCAGGTTCTGTGGAGTATCGTAGTGATTGCCATAGCTCAGACTGGCTTTACTCTCTCTAGAAATGTTTTCCCCTTTAAGAACTATTTATTAGTGATTAAGAATGCTTTGCCTCTGGCTAGTTCTGTTGGTGGACATCAGCATTTGAGACTGTCCCTGCTATTCACTTGCTTTGCGCCCTAGCTTTGTTCATTGCCTTATCTGTGGAACCAGCACTTAGCTTTAGTTTGTAGAAGGTTTAAATCCATCACTCATCATGCAGGCTAAAAGCAGTGATTTAAATAAGCACCTGAAACAGTCAATGAACTCATGAAAGGAGATGAAGGCAGCTCCAATGCTGTAAGGGACAAGACAGACAATGCCTTAAGTTTCTCAAGCATTCCCCCTTTCTCACCAGTGACATTTGGTTTTGCTTCCTCAGCGCTAGAGATTTCTCATGGGCATTTCTATATTGACAGTCACTGCACCAGTGATAATAAATATGCAATTGAGTGTCATTAATATACTGATTTGTAAACAACTAAGGGATATATTGATCCACTGTCTGCCGCAAAAATAACAGCCTGTGGATTAGAAAAAGCACTTAATTACCAAGACATTTTTTTTTAGTAAATGGTGTGCATACAAATAAAAATTGAAAGGCTTGATTAAATTAATTTTACTGTAATTCTTCAAAGGTGAAGAAAAGGCCTCTTTCTTCATTTAAAAACATAGGCATAAGTGTGCTAGCATTTAGAATAAAGTGCTTCCCACAATAAAAGTTGCCAGAGGCAGTAAAAACAAAATAACTCAACACACCATGGATAAAACTGCACAAATCTTAAGTCCAGGCCACCAGCAGAAATATTTTAACTAGTTCTGCTACAGAAGGCTGATTTGCAAAACTTGAGCACAAAATGATACACAAATTCGGTTTGAACCTCAGTACTGCTGGTTGCTAGGTAACATGATATTAACACTACTTTATAAACTTGTGGTTTTCCTCAAGGTGCATAAATCATTTCAAAATCACTTTACCTTATTCTCTAGAAATAAGGAAAGCCAGTCTTCAAACTTTTTAACAGGAATCTTTCCATTACAGGGCTATGAACTCACTTTGTTTTAATACAAGCAACACACTCATCAGAACATTTCTGCCTACTGGCACAAAACCAGATGAAATCTCCAAAGAGACAACTGATTCCCCAAATTCTATACCTGAAGTATATTGACAACTTACATGTGAGTGTGACCAGTTTGTACCTTAGCCCTTTGTAAGGGCTTTTAGCACATCCCACTGGATCTAAAAGGAAGCAAGCCAATTTCTCTAAAGCAGGAGAATCTATTTTCCTGGAAGCTATTTTTTTTATGCAGAAATCCAAATACTTTTTAAAAAGAGGTAATGGGATGAATGCTACCAATACAGCGTGCATGCTTTGGTGTAACCTGCATGAATTTATAGTATCAACTGTCACTAATACCTTAGGCATCTAGCTTTAGTGACTTTTACTTCAAAAACATGGTTGAAATGTTCTGCCTCCACTAAATGTTCCAGTCTTCAAGTAAATAAAAATTATATGGACCATTTTCTTAGAGCTCCCAAGAAAAACTTAACTCAAATAGGTAAGCAAGTGAAGTCACATTGTTATCAGCATCTGCACATGACAAGAAACCATTTTCCTGAACAGGGGACAGAGAATCTTTATTGAGAAAGCAAACTGCTCAGCCAGAGAAGAAACTGGCTTAGCCACATCATACATAAGGGCAAGAGACTTGGTGCACTGGTACCAAAACCCATCAGCCTAGTGAGCATCTAGAAGAGGAGCTCTGTCAGTGCCAAATGATATTCCAAAACATGAAGCTATCTGGACTGATTTTCACTGTTCTTTCCTTACTGCAGTCATACATGGAACTGAAGGCAGTTTTTACACAATATAAGTATCCCCTTATCTACCCAAAGAAATATCCTTTGTAACCATGGAATATGTGTAATGCTACTCTCAATATAGTATTAGAAGGGAGAAGAAACACCAGTACAGACCCCTAAGCATTTTCTCACTGACCTTTAAAGAGCTGGGGTGGAAAACATCTACTAGATGAGGTTTTTTGCAACTTTGTGTCCAGTGCTCAAGGGGAATGGGGCAGAGACATGGCACCTAACCAAATACCATGAGGAATGTGTTACCTGATCTCTTCAGACAGAGAAGGCAAACATAGACAAGTTGAGATGTTCTGGCAGGCCTTTTGAACAAGAAGCAGAGTTTTTACAGTCAATATCACCGTCACACATACTTTCAGATTAGGATATTCACTGGGACAATTTAACAGAAAGATTTATTTGAAATAAGTTTGAAAGACTATTAACCATAATCTTTTGCTCTAGACCAACTGCCCAGAGTATCAAGACATGGCTTAATTCAAGTGATTTTGAGTGAAAAACTCCTTTGAACGAAGCACATAAAACGCTTGACTTCAATTTTCCATTTCACAACGCAGGTTATTTTTCAGAACATCAAATACCCAACCAAAACACAGGTCAGTTGTTTGGCCATACTGTGTTTAGCGAATGAAACCAAGCAGCTCAATTACAACTTGGCAAACTCAAACCATTTAATTCTAAAGTCCCAAGTCATGCTAGACATGCACCAATTTCAAAACTGCAGATGATCAGGAACCCTCTTCTGACCCTTGGCCACTTGCAAGAAGAAAGGAATTACAAAAAGCACCTATTGAAAAGTACAAAAATTGAACACTGTTTTCCTTTGTAAGCATGTCATTGTCTCTCCTGTCTCATTGATAGCAGAAAATTTGAAGTGCTTTGGTCAACATATTTTCTGAAGCACTTGAGAAGGTGGAGAAAAAAAAAATTATTCGATGCTCTAAAGACATTTTAAATCACTACTGCAACAATACAGCCTTAGTGCCAATTAGTAATTAAGCAAGTGGTCAGCTTGCATAGAGAATGGATTTTATAATAGCAAAAGGATTCCAAAGGGAAAAATTACTATTATTAATTTTAGGGGCATACTAGGGAGCAGAGAGAAGACACTAGTTTGAGCTTGACTGCTGTCACGTACTGTGCCAGTCATTTGGGGGTTGTGCCAGCCCACGGAAGTTTGAGTAAATTTGAATTAGTGAGTCAGCAAGCCAGACTAGGAGATTGTGTGTCTTAAAGTTGTCTCTGAGAGCTCTGAACTTGTAGATAGAGCAGAAGAGTCACTACCTTCAACTAGCTACGTGCTATGTAACCAGAACACTGCAAGAGCATGCGGGCAAGTCAACTATAGGAAGAAATTCACATTTCCTAATGACAATGATTTCTCTTAACCTGCATAACCAAGTAAAAAAAGAATTTCTATTTCCTTATTGACTGTTCTTTGGCTAAAAGAAACCAGACCTGCCCGCAACTTGATTGGCCTTCCTTTAAAGGAAAATCAGGAACTACCAGAAAAAAAAAAAAAAAAAAAATCTTATGACAACTTTCTAACTTTCACTCTACCCTGTATTTGTCTGTTAATTAAATCAGTAATAGAATTTAAAATTATTTCTACTGTTTTAGAACAATAAATGCTTAGACCTGCCAAGTTGCTGTCACATTTCTATTTATAGCATTTAGAATGATAGCAGCCACGTTCTTTTCATATTTATTGCAAAAAGTAAATGGATAGAAGTAGTGGCAAGTCATAACAATTTTGACAGGATCTGGTTATTAAACTTACTACTATAGCCAGCAGTATATTACTGATTTCATTAGATCCATATTAAAAAAAAAAAAAAAACAAACAAACAAACAAAAAAAACAAACCCAAACAAACTCTCGAGCTTTCAACATGTTAAACATATCAAAATGTCACGTTTTCTTCATCTAATGGCATAACCACCTCAACCCAAAGTATCTTTACCCAGTTTGTTTGGTCATTCTATTGCAACTATTAAGTTGAACTCAATAACCTGTTGCCATAAAACATAGGACTTAAGGAATGGTATATTTTTTCTCCCTACATGAATGAAAGTACACATCATAGGTACATATTGCAAGCAGCGTGGTTGGTCATTGAAACTAACAAGAAGTCTATAGCTAACCAAACACTGACACTGAAAACTGTACTATGATACTGAAAATAGCACTTCTCCATTGGGATGATTATTTGAAACAATACTGAGGATCATGGCAACAAAAGACCAAAAGGAATAAAAAGGAGAGGGTGTAGGTTAGCATAATTGAACGGTTCTTTCCCCATCGCTAATTCTTATGCTGAATTATTTACTCTACAGCACAAAGAATAACCAACAAACTTGGAAGTACTGTAGTTGAGGACTGATACAGAACAGTGCTTATTAAAATTCATTCAACTGATATTTTAAACACAAAAACCAGCACTTAGGTAAGTGTAGCAACCTTTTAATGGAACTGAAAGGAACTATTTTGCCCTCGCATTTTGTCTTCCTTCATTTCAGATTTAAACAAGTCAGAAAAAGCGATAAGGAAATCAAAACAGAATTTGTCAGAATAATTTGCCACAGCTCTCCCTTTCTCCTGCAAAAAACCTGCATGGTTCAAGTCCCTCCAGACTATTTCAGAGCTGTAAATCCGTGGCATTTTGCTCAAGATTTACTGACTTTTCTCAGCTGTCTGTTCCATTAGCTGTGACATAATTTATCCTAGGAAGATTTTCACCTCCCAAAGATTTTCCTTCTGAAGATGTTCTCGTAAATCTGCTTAGTAGCCGCAATGATTGTGGTTAGTGGTTATACTAACGATCAAGAGGAAAACAGAACAAGATTAAGGCTTATTGGCCAGTTTGAAGGTTGTCTTCCCTGCTTTCATACAAAATCAGCATTTTTTTGGTCAAGAAGTAAACAAAAATAAAATAAAAAACTGTCCAAGCATGGACAGCCCATACAAGAGATTACATTCAAAGTCTAAATTTTAGCCCAGGTCATTTATGTCATTCTCCTCCCTGAGATTATGCAAGACATTGCAAATTCTAACAATGGGGGGCAGGGGTGCAGTTTTTGCTTTAACATTAAGGGCAGAAAAAAAAACCCTGCAGTGATGGATCACGAAGTATGCACGCTATCTCACAGAGGAGCAAGTGAGTACCAAGTGATGAGTTGCTGCCTCATGCCTTAGATTGCATTGAAGCAGCATTTATGAACTAACGTGTTATAACTATCTTCTTGGTTGAAGATGTGTATTTTCCACAGCAAGGTGGGAAGCAGGCTTGTTCCAATCATCTCCAGTAGAAAAGCTGTCTTAATTAAGTAAACCTACATATTAAGTATTCAAAGAGCTGCATTTGTTTAGCATCAGGACAAACCACGTTTGATATGCTGCACCTTTGTCAATTTGATTAAAGCATCGTTTTACTACTGGAAGTCTACTGGCTCTTCAGGCAGCAATTCTTAGAATTGAGTTTCTGGTGAGAGTTACATAATCAAGGATAGTCAGGTCATATGACATTTTTAATCACAACAGCCTGAGTATTGCCTAAGGAATAGTCCCAGCTGACTGCTCACAATAAGCTCTAGGTTGCAAGATATTCATGGAAGCTTAGTCAACAATTTCAGGATAATAAATGAATTAAAGGGAAAAAAAATACGGTGGCATCCTTGAACAAGTCAAGCAGGAAAAAAGAAACAGAGGTATTCACTAATGATTATTTATCCAGTTGTCTTATAATTACTTCAACACATTTTTACTTTCTTATACACATCTAGAGAACATACAGTCAATTTATTGCGCATTACTTGGGCCAGCTTATATTAAGCAGCTTATTCTCTCCAAGTTCAACAGAATTGTTATAATTTTACACCAACTGTCTGATCCTTTTTTATTACTGTTGAAAGATTTGTTTCATACTTTACATGGTGATTTTTTTATTTAGTGTTTGCTGTTTAAGAACAGCCTACAGTGAACACAAAAGTCTAAAGGTGAGTTAAAAAGCTTTAACATATCTGCATGTCAAACTTAAGTCTCCAAGAAAACAGAGCATTTATACCTGGGCCTTTAATTTCTGATGACAGCAAGGGAACTATGAAGGACAAAGTAAAATCAAGAAGAAAATAAATGGGATTGCAACTACTGACTGAATGGAAACTGGCATCTTTATTTCTGTGTCAGCAACCCAACATCTTTTCAGTTTCACTCCTTTCGGTGAAATGTGCCGGAAGGTTGCTGGAAACAGGGATAGGATAGTTGACCCATCTATTCAGGGAGCATCATTTCAAACAGCATTTTCCCTTCTTGTGTTTCAAATACAATACAATTTCTGAAGCAATGACTTGCTGTTCAACCAATTTATGAAGCACATTTGATAAGGAAGACCATAGAGTATCCAAATGGGAAAGAAAATTACCACTAGCAACACGAAACCCAACCAAATAGATGTGTTTTTTCAGATATTCTCTCTACTGGAAATGGTACCTTTCTGAAAATTTATTTGACAAAAATTGTGTTCACTAAACATTTTATTCCTACTTTAAAGTGCTTACTACTGTTACATTAGTTTCATAATACTTCTGCGATTTCTCTGAATTCACATAGCTGCTCACCCCTATATATCACTGGTGGGACTAAGCTGTAGTTGATTTATACCCAATGGAAGATGCTTCAGTTACAATTTAAAAGAGAGAAATTGGAATAATTGTACTTCTCTGTTTATATAAACAATATCCATATAACTAACTACTTAAAACTGCATGATATGGTTACTTTGTCCGAGTAATTTTACTTAGATAAACCCCAGCTTACAGTGAATAATTGCATTCATCCCATACAAGTGCAGTATACCCAGTTACTATATAAGGAAAGAAAGCGTGGAATCCATTAACCTGCATTTATTTTGCTCTAAGATGATGCTTATGTTCCCCTTACAATCCAACCAGTATCTATGTTTGGGTATAACCATCATCCCCCATAGAAACTAGTGAGCTTCCAAATTAACTATATATTTTTATAGAGGTATTTCTGTGTACACATTTCTATTCAATCCAAAATTAACACCACATTCACAAGAACTCTAGCCATTACAGTGCAGATCTTTCCAACCAAATTGATTACTTCACATAAACTGATCTCAAAAGAATCCATTATTGAAAACTGCACTGAAAATTCTCTATACAAATCCAAGAAATATCTGTTGCAATCAGAATTATTCTACAGTGGGGTTTTCATAATCCTGTTCCTCTAACAGGAAAAAAAGAGAAAATTTCACTAGAGAATGGAATTAAGACAGATTAGACAAGTTTACTGTGGAAAGTACTAAGTTGCCAGTGCAGAAAAATATCCAGAATAATTCAATAAATTAATAAATTCCGTAAAGTCCAGCTCCATCAGTGAAATAGCAAAAATATCCGTAAGAATTCAAAAATCTGAGGTTTCTCGAAGTTGCCAGAAATAGCTAGCAGTTTTATTATAGCTCTATGTAGGCTCTGATAAGTAGGTTTTTTTAAGGTAAATCTCTGATACTATTAAATAAAAAGCTTTAAAAAAAAAAATCTCAGATAAGCAATTCTCACCATCATTTATTACTCAAGAAGACAATTTTCTTTCCTGGTAAGTTTGAACAACTAGCTTCTCCCTTTTCCCCAGCCCTATGTCCTTTTTAGATGGTAGTAAAGAATGCATTTCAACTGCAGAATGGCTTAAAGGACACGCCTGATATCATCATCCTGTGAGATATTGACTATGGTTGGAGACATGGTGAACTTTGAGAGAAACTCAATGGTCTAATCTGCTATGGCAAGTCTATACTTCTTCCTAATACAAACTGCACTCATGTTTACAACACCACCAAACTCAGCCAGTACAGCAGACCAGAATATGCCACACTGATTCTCATTAAAATAAGAAGAGAGTCCATCTGTCATATAGCTCACTTCGGAAAAAAACAATACAACATAAAGCAACCTAAGAACTGCAAGCCATGTCACATCCCTATGGCTCTTTGTATGGGCAACAGTAAACCATGAGCCTAGGTACAACTGGTGTATTTCAGAGAAAAAGCCTTTGGTTTGAAGAAGTACTGATACAGCCTCCAGAAATGCAGTGTAAGCTCTGACAGATGTTATACAAAAGCATGAAAATACAGGAGGGCTGCATATTCAGGATGATGCTATATATTCAAATACCTTCACATTTCAACCAGCAGCAGAATTTTAACAGAACCTACAGAATCACTATGTCACTTAGCATTTTAAACAACTACTGCCACAAGGTACTGGCCTTGGGTCACACAGACACGTGTTGTAGTCCTTGGGTCCTTCAACAGTAAGTAAAATAGTAATACTGGAATCTAAGGGCAAAATGTAATCACTCACACATGATGAAGAGCGAAAAAAGTAATTTTCTGAACATTGGGTACAATATAATCCTCTTATGTGGAGGCAGCAAATAACAGCAGTCTAGATTGGGTATGCACATCTGAAGCAGGAAAGGTTACTAGCAGAGATCATTATGAAAAACATGGGTGATTAGTTTCCCACCTCTCCAAACTCTCTGCTATTGTTTTAAAGCTCATGTTGAAATTAAAGTGCTTAAAAAACTTTATATTAAATTGTCATCCTGAAACGACATTCTTTATATGAAAATGTTATAATCACACTCTGATAATCCCCACAGAGTGCCGAAGAGGTACATCAAACTTTGTTAGTACCTGGTTTTGGTTTTTTTCTTCAGTAACTTTACCAACCAGGAAGCCTAGCACAAATGCAGTTATCTCTATCACACAGTAAATACGCTCTAAAAAGTTTCCGATAGTACAGGCACAGCAGCATAATTTTGCAATGTAGGCTCAGCCTAGCTTTCCCAGCTGGCGAGTGTGACCTACTGACTTGTATCCAACAAGGAATAATCCTAGAAATGAGGAAAAGGAAATGAAAAAAATTATTTCTTTTCCTCTTCTCTCCTGGCCTTGTTACATGTAAATCATAGTTCTGGGGTACCTAAAATGAAATGCAAGAGCTTCTAATTTGAACTACAGAGCACAGCTGCCACAGAATCTACCTTCACTCTCTCCTTATTACATTTCTCTGTTTTAAAATGAATATACTAACAAATCTGAAATAAGGGTCTCCCGTTTCCCTTTAGGGAGGTTAGGCTGTGTTTTAATTCATTTTATTTAGATGCACAGGGCCCTTCATGCTCCCTCAGTATATACACATGTACACAAAACAATGGCAATAAGAAAACAAACCAGCAACAAGAGGTCTTGACTCTTCCCCCTCTGTTCCACCTTCAAAGTCATCTATAGTCATTAAAACATTTATCAGTCTAGAGTTCATTATATAAGCAACCAAAGAAAACACATCTGAGCTTTGGGTGATTTTGACAAAACAGCTTTTGAGGAGAAAAAACAACAACACAAACAAAACCAAAGCAAAACACCACAAAAACCAAACAAAAAAAATCATGAAGATTTAAGACGCTCCATTTTCTTCCACATGCCATCTTCACATTTTCCTCCAAATACTGGCATGCAACTGCTAATGCTCTCCCAAGTCACCCATGTATATCAAGAGAACTATAGGGCAATGTATAATACCCTCAGTCCTAGTGGATGATGCTCTATAGTGCGTCTTCATACCATAATGCATTTTTCAAGTTAATGATTGCATAGGTCATACAACACAGAACCTCCTCAACTCAGAGGTCAATAGATGCTTTTGTAGCCACATTTTTGCCAAATCACACGGTACATATCCATTTTGTTCAGCCTGCCATGAACTGACAGCCACCCCTCTGAATCTGTCATTACAAGAAAACGTGAAGATCAAAGAGATGAACCATGCTGCTGTAAAATGACCTTCAATTTACTATTACAGGCAGAGAGAGAGAATGAGTGTGCACAGGCAGATGTGTTTTCCAGGGGGAAAAGAGGTTGTTTTATCCCCTATGTCAATTTTATATTAAGCAATCCTACATTCATTGGATAAACAAAAAATGAACATTTTCAGACAGTATCATAAAACAATATTATTGTAGCAATGCATGTCCACTAGGTTAAATATCTGTGACTTTTTAAAAATTACATCCTTTAAATGAATGCCAGGTGCTTTGTCATCTAGTCTGACAAGGACTCTAAAGAACATTCTACCCGCCCTTCAAGAGAATTTTACTGGAAGCATCAATTTCACTCTTGAAAATATAAGTAATTTGCTACATGTTTCTGTCTTTGCTTTATGAGAAATTATTACACAACTGCAGGTGCTTGGGAGGAACGGCTTGATTTCCCTTAAATTACCACTATTAAAAGGTTACTAGTGACACACAACAGATTGGTACACATAAAACAGATTTTGTATCCGATTATTAGCTCACTGTTAGGACCATATGAGGCCACTTATCTAGGTAGCTTGTCAGTTTGCTTGCATTTTCTGTTTGAAGTAGCACAAAGAGGTAGCAGTGTGAGCAACATCGAGGCCAGTGCCTGTAGTAATTTTCCAGTGCCTGTCAGCCTAAAGACAAAGCTTCATGAAAGTGTTTTCTTTTACAGAGCACCAGAGGAAATTTAGTGGGATTAGGCGAGAGGCAGCAAACCTGTGGGAAGGTTATTGCCATTGTATTTCCTGCATATTTTACATAAACAAGGCTGACATCTTCTGGCAAGCTGCAGACTGAGTTCTTGCACATTGCTGATTAGGTTTTGGGCTAGAAGAAAGCTATTCCTGAGAAAGCAGTGTACTAGTATTTCAGTACAGAGACACTGATTACTACAGATGCCTACCCATGACCCAAAAACAACAGATGCTGGAATACAATGACTAATCAGTTTACAACAGTTTAAATTTTAATTGGTCAACAATATTAGGTGAAGTCAATCCACTTTTGAACATCTGGTTGTCCCCTTCTGATAGTCACTTAGGTTTAAAAGACCCCTGAAGTACTGGGTCTACAAATGTATTTCATAAAGCAGAACTGGGGACTAGCTTACTAGCAACATGACTGGCACAAAAAAACAGCTTTATTCATACACAAAGTGTTATTAAATATTAAAGTTTTGCCTGACATGCATATTCCAGGATTGGGATCCAAGAAATGCATTAATTTCCTTATTAAACTATAAAAAAAAAGAGATCCATACACAAGGATGAGTAGACAATTTCTGTACTCAGCAGCTACAGGATCACAAAACAGATGAGGTGAGAAAGATGCCCTGGAGATCATCTGGTGCAAATCCATCCTCAGTCTTGCACAGCAAAAAGTTACATGATTAAAAGCAGCCCACTTTGCTCTAAATCAATGCAATATCCTAATCCCACCAAGACCAGTGAGTATTTCTACTTGGTATGTGCAAATTTCATTTTTTCAATTACTTAATTATATCTTTTTGTGAAGTTTAGACCTTGGAAGATTCAGCTGATAAATCTTCTACCTCAAGTTACACATGTATTAATAAAATATTTTTAAACCTCTTTACAAAACATTACTATCAGTGTTTAATTCAAGTAGCTCATTAAGTAGCTCTTTTTCCAGGAAACACTTTTTTACCAACAAAATATAATAAAGGTACTCCAAAATGAAGTATTCAAGAAGTTGGAACATAGATACTTGTAGACCACAATTAAACTACAATTTTAATTCTAGTTTCACTGAAATATTTGTATTGGTATCTAGAATTTGCCCTTGAAAACAGGTAACATGAGCTACAAGAGGGAAAACATTAGGGACATACCTGCATGTTGTTTTTCTCAAGTTGGATAGAGCTGCATTTTCTTTAGAACAAGGTTTCCAATATGAAGAAAAACTGTTTCAGCACATTTATCTAATTATTGTGATAGCAGTTGAATTTTATTTAATTACACTAGGTTACAACATTCTTAAAGGCATGTATTTACCAAATTCAAAGATGGGAAATGTTCACAACTTGGGGAGAAAACATTCTTGAACTTTTTCTTTTTTTTTTTTTTTTTTACTTCTGTTTGTAATGACAGAATGTTGGTCTTGAGTAAACTATAGGATAGAAAAGCAAATCCTGTTTTACATGAGTAATTATTCCATTTACATCTGGAAAAATTTTCTCCAAGAAAACTATTCCAAGGTCAGTGATGTAAACAACACATTGGCGACAAGCAGGGTGAACAACGTTGGTGAAATCCTTCTAAACTATATTACTACATTAGACTTTCATCTCTTCTGAGTACAAGTGCCAACAACTTGGATGCAAAAGGATGTAGAAGTTTCACTCTGGTTTTTGACACACACAATGTAATGATTTAACAAAAAACCGGACTTCACACTGAAAAAAGGTCTTAGAATAAAATGGGACAGAATAGTAATCTCACCCAAGAAGCTGTTCACCTTAAACAGTTGTGTTTGAGAAGACAATCTGAAGCATGACCTCCATGTGCAATAGCACATCTCCTACAGAGGCACATACATAAAATGATTGTTGACACTGATTTAAAACATGTTGGAGTAGTGGAAAATTAACAGTCATATGTAGTATCTGGTTTTACATAGTTTTGTCACTGCAATGCATGTAATTCCTTCTCAATAACAACCTGTCATAAAGACCACAAAGTAGTGGAAAAACTTCCCACTGGATTAAGGTGTAAACTGCCTATGTAAGTTAAAGCAGCAGTACTCCCTCAATACTTGCTTTCATCACAGGATACTCCATTCTCTTTTTTACAATGACATCAAGTTCGACAGTAAATCATCTCAGGAAAATAAGAAGAAAACTTCAGGCTTTTCCTCCTGTGCTTAAAAATCACGTTTCTGACAGGGCCATCATCATGGCTTTCATGCCAGTCAAGCAGTATGAAAAACTATCTCAAATTGTTAGGTTAGTGTCTCACTGAATACAGCAATATAATCTCTCAAGGCTAACTTTACCAAGTGATAAAAAAATAAGTGTTTCTGAAAACTGTGCTACATAACTATCACCTCAACCAATGGTAGTTGTCAACCCACTATCTTTCTCCATGGTAAAACTCAAATTTACATTCAAGCACTAAAATCTCACATGCTTTCAAATGCTGTTGTCCCATTTCAGAGCTAGAAATGTGGCAGAATGAACATCTTTCATCAGCTCAAGGCTTATCATTTAGTCAAATAGAAAAGGAATGTTTTCCATCAACACTTAGAAATAATGTAAAATTTTTAAATACTAGCAGTAGTGCAAATATGCAAAACTTTGCAAAGAATGAGATATGTAGAAAATTTCAAAAACTTTATAAACAACTTCTCCTTTAGATACAAAATTCAAAGAGCAAATAAAATCCGCAGTTAGCAAGAAACACAAGAATAAGATGAAGAACAACATTAAACAGTTCATAAAAATGAAGACAAGTCTTTCAAGAGCATTAGCATCATGATAAGGGCCAGTTAAAAGGTAAAACCACTTGATTTTACCTTCATTTTTGACCCACAGTCTTGCCAATAGCATATTTAAACAAGTTATATTAGGGTAAAAGGTTATGGCAGAGGCTGCGAATCAGGCACAAGCAGATGTCTTTGCAAAACAGAAAAAATGTCTCCAAAATCGAGAAAAGGAACTTATTAGACCATCTAGTTTGGTTCCTGCTAGTGCAGACTGATCACCTGTTCCCATTTATGAGTGCCTGGAAACTGAAGTAGTTTCCAGCAACATTGTGGTATTCCCCATTCCACTCCCTGTCATTTCAAAATTGAACTGACACTGTATTGAAGAGCTTACATGATTTTGAATATCCACTGGAAAAACTCTTATAACCAGGAGCGTAAGGGAGTATTTCTTTATGGTCAGTCTAAAGCATTCCTCTCCTTAATTTCTGGATTTCGCTTTGCTTTAACATCTCAACATTCTAAATTATCACATTCCAATCCTTCTGAGATCTCTAGCCACATAACTAAATGAGGATTAACTTTTGATCCATTAAAAAAAACCCCATTCAACACTATATAGATATTTTTTGTTGGTTTTGTTTAGGGGTTTTTTACCCTTTTTTACCCCCACTTTAATTATTAATGAACACTAAAAGCATTTGTTATTGCCTATCAACCAACTTCTGAAGTCCTCTCTTAGAGATCATCTAAGAGAGGCCTCAGTGGACAGAGTTTATTAGGCTCTTAGAAAATTGGAAGCAATTATTAATTAGGCAAAAGCCATGTCTTCCAGGACTCTAAACAGGACTACTAGAATCAGGCTACAGGGAATAAAAATTAATCTTTTTACAACAGCATTTTTTTGCTAGCAGCATAAGCATTTAATAGCAGCATTTCCAAAAATAGAGTAATTCAGAACTGCATGGAAAAGATTTTTCAGGAGATTGGTAATTGGATGCAGGGCATTAGATCATGAATGATTCAAACATAATCCAGCTCAGTACTGACCTTTAGTTGTTGCTATTAGGAAACCTAAGAAAATAAACTGATGATCTCATTCTAGTCTTTAGCAAGAACGTATCAATTTCACAAAACCACAGACACATTTAGAATTAATTGTCACTCTTCTTGTCAATCACCACAAGGAGTTCATGGATTACGTGATGCTTCGGTCTACTCAAAGACATTGTCTAGACTCTTTTAAAAGGTACATTTTTCTACCTTAAAACAACTACTACATACAAACCACCTTCAGATACAAAGACAGCAAGGCCAGATACTTCAGTATTTCTCTTCAAGTTAAGCAGAGGCAGTCTCTTCACCACATGAACACACTATTTAAGGAGGCATAGCTCACAAATTGACCCACAAATGCAACATTTAAAGAGCTCACAAACTACAAAAATTTAACCTTTATACAGTTTCTGGATCAAATTTTATTTTAAGACTAAGCAATCACTGATTACAAAGCCAATTCTAAGTTACTCTAAACAATTAGGCACAGTGCATCTTTCATTCAGATTTAGAATTTATTTTGTGAATACAAATGAAAGCAATATGAAATAATATCTGTGTAATTAGTCACAGGAGTCTTTTGTTCTTGACCTTTGTGCCTCAATCAAAAGCAGCTGAACACTTACTAATGCTCTGCTGTTTCAATTCTGACTCTGGGAGCTACAACTGCCTGTACTCATTTATCCTTAAACCAGATACAGCGCCAAAGAAAGAAGTCTGACTGATTACAAGTTTAGGTTAACTTATTTGTATCATCTGTATAAATAGCTTGCTTCTCTGCTTTTGATGATCAGAAGATATTGCTCTACTTCAAAGATCACAATTATATGCATTTCTGGATTCTGTCCATAATTATTTGTTTGGTGCTCTAAGCAATTAGTTTTTCTAACTGGAGATGCTATTCAACCTGGGTAACAGAAGTTTCTTTCTACTAACTTCTTTGTGCCTTTGACAGGAAGCTTCTTTTTATGTTGTTTTTTTTTGTAAAATTACATGGATGTGGCTGGCTGGAGGAGGTTTTGTTACTCCTGTGTACTTAAATAGCAATTTTGAAACATTCCCATCTAAAGAGGTATCATACAATGCAATGTGATTTGAAAGGTTAAAGAACAGATAGTTCTAACTATTCATTTCTGATGCTACTGCATTTTTTGAGTTTGGTTTTTACTTGCAGCTGTGACCTCCTTTGAAATTAGGCCTAATTCCATTTAGGAGAAGGGGAATAGCTATTCCAACTTTAAAACTTCCTTACTTTTGATAATGTTCTCATTATCATTAAAAAAAAACAAAACACACAAGATGAAATATTTTCCCTTTTCCCATCACTCATCATATGCAGTAGTCCCCTAAACAACCTTCTTCCATCCATTCAGAAGGCTCTTCAATTCACTACATCTTGCAGACTACAGGGACATCTTCCCCTGCTCCTAACTCCAGGATGCCTTCATATGGTCCAAATATTCCCAAGATTTAATGCTTTGTTCAACACTTCTGTTCACTTTAAAGCTCCAGATTCCATATTTATCTTTAAAGTTCATTTCAGTTTCTTTTGTATGGAGAATTTTCCCAATAGACACATCCTTGCATGCACGTTTGCAATCTCTGTTAAGAGCTGTGGAATTCAATACGTTTAAAATGGAAAGAAATCAAACCACAAATCATTGTGGGTCACACATCTCAATTAGAAAGTTTCAGTGTTCGATAGGTTTTTTTCCACTAAAATGGCAGAAGGTAGACATGGGACTCTCTTGAACCATAAAAGAGCAAACAAATCTCTAATTCTTCCACACCTACAAACTGTGCCAACACAAATCAATGAAATGAGTGAGGATCTGAACTAAGTACAGGATCAACAGAAATCAAACCCTTTTTAGAAGTATTTGTTAGTTCAAGTTCATATGTGTATGCAAGGGGGAGTCAGAACTTCTTTGTTCCTAGTACAGGACTACAAATGTCTTCAAAAAATTAACAGTCAATGAAAAAATACAGAAAAATTTAGAACAGTGACTTCTGAACACCCTTTCGCCATCAGTTAATGTGGATGTACATGCATTCATATTACATATGTATAATTTAGGGAGAATGGCCCATATTTACCAGCCCCTGTGAGAAAAAAAGGCACATAAACACACACACACACACACACCCATACACACACAAACACTAATAAATACTGCAGCAAATTACTAATTGCTCTTGATGTGCCCAGTTCAGAGTGCCACTGAAATCAGCCAAGTCTGAAGAGGACATATTGGCACTGGAGTCACCACAGTTTGAGTGAATTTGTGGAGCAGTAAGCTCAAGTCTAACAGACTAGCATTAAACTTCACCTGCTTTGGAGGAGATACATCTTGCAGGCTGCCATTCTCATTAGTATTGTCCTGAAGGAGGTGAGAGCCTGGAATACACCAACTCTTCAGACACCCAAATTAAATTCTCAGTTAAAGTATGAATTAAAACCCTTTGCTAGGAGGCAAATGCAAGAGTATCACTCACCCTGAGAGACTTCTCAAGCATATCATGTCACTTTCCACAGTTTTCTTGCAATAGCTGTACTCTTGAAAGTCCATTTCTATATTCATGCATAATTTATACCCGCATCAACTCGCTTGACCTCTCTTGTAAATGTAGATAGGTGAATACACTATAACAAAGTTGCTGTAGAAGCTCTGGGATTGTGTACATTTATACATACATTTTCCAGTAAGATGTCCAGTAATTCCTTTGAGTGGCAGGAACTTAAGACATTCATATCACTTGTATACTATATATACACACACCATACAATTTATATTTATGCATGTGTGTATGAAAACAGCCTGAAGAAAAATAAAGAGGAAGGAAGGAAGGGCAGACAGAAGACACATAATGCTTGTATCATTTCTGAGAAAGTGATAGGAGATGTTTGGCCCACATAGCTCCTTGCCCAAATGATTCAAAATTTCCTATAGTTGCTCTCTAAAGCATATGCTTGTAAAGTAGTGAAGCACATTTATGGCATGTGGACTACCTGCCCCAGCTCAGTTTTTGTGTCATTCACTTAGCTTCTAGAGCAATGCAATTGAAAAATCATTAATGTAATAACAGCTGCAAGACTGATGCACCTACAACCAGCCCATGCCATTTTATAGAGCTGTAAATTGTGAAGTGCTTGTTACTTTTCAGTTTTATCTTCTCTACATTTTACCGTATAAAACATAGCTGTTTTGTTCTCTGTTATCAGCATCATCTTTGTCCTTCTTCCAAAACATCTGAACATTATTCCTTCCCCCCGAACCTGCTTAAAGCAATGTTCCTAGTCAGCAAGTTTCTTAAAATTGCTTGCAGAATTACCTTCATTTATCCTGTCTCTGCTCTAAATAAAATAAAATTCATAGGATTACATCTTTCTAATAGCACAAGATTTATATAATTTTCAATGTTTAAGAGCAACAATTCAAAACTGCAGCATCTTCCACCTTGTCCATCTTCCCTCTCTGCTCTTAGCAAGAGCCCCCCCGCAGTTAAAACCTGCTCCTACACCTCCAGGGGTGCTTACAGGACAGTTAAACAGCTGGCCCAGGCGAGAAAACTAGAAACAAAAACTAAGTCTGGGTTCATCTGTCAGAGAACCTAGTCCTCCTGCCAATGACTTACTGTAACCCAGAACTGTTGCATATCCACAACATCCACCCACCACCTGCATACCACCAGCTATCTTCAGCTTTTCTTTTTAGATTCACACTGTCTCCAGTTCAACTACTGGTCATCAGGAGGATTTCAACAAATTCAGGCACACTTCCTTTAGCAATCACTTGAACATGACTAACCTGGATTCTCCATCGCAGAGAACAAAGATAGCACAGATTACCTCGCTCAGCGCTGTGCCCTGAAGGCCACTGCAGTAAGAATGCAGTTCAGCATCACCTTGCACGTTACACAGTTTGGAAACATCCGTTTACATCAACAGTGAGATAACCCTTAGTTAGCAACACCAAAAATCCACACTCAGATCTTGAAAATAAGGAATGAGATTGTCTAACAGTTGTTTTGGTGTCCCATCCCCTCCAGCATAATGCTTATCTTCTATTTGTAGAAGACTATCATTTCAAATTACACTCATACTTTTCTTCAGACTAAAATACTTTATATTCTGTATGGCAGATGAAATTCTGATGGATTTGAAATAAGATCACTGACTGCAGAAACTGTACTAAGGCAGTATTAGTGCTAAGAGAGGCTAAAAACCCCAGAAAATACAGTATGTCAATATACAGACAGATCTAATACCATTTTGGAGAAGACTTGAGTGGATACAAAGTATCAGATGTTTCAAGCACTACAATACGAGATTCTATTTAAATATGAATAACCCAGTAGTTACTGTTTAAGCTCTGACTAAATTTTAATCACAATTGAATCTGACAGTTTTCAATACTTAATTTTCCCACTAATATGTCCACAGAGAAATGTAATTAATGCTGGGATCTACTATAACATTCCGAAAGGCAAACAGAAAATAGGTTCCAACCAACTTGGAGCTGTAGTAAAGAAAAATACTGGAAATAGTTTAAGCAACCACAAATTGCCTCCAGTATTTCTAGACAAGTGTTCCTGCTTGGATCATTCAGGTAAGTATATTAGTTGTAGACCACTCAAAAAAGGTACCAATTAAAATGCCTACCACCTCTCCTTACAGTCACGAGGTTTCTTATGTTTTGTGGTGGTTTTAATGGCAGTGCAAGGAAAAGTTGGCATCCTTAATTTACAAGCTGCAAGCAAACTTTGAAGATTATGTTTACACTGGCAATATTGGCTGTTCAATTTGCCCTCTTCATAACTGCTTCCTTCTTCAACACCTTCCCTCACACAGGAAAAAAATTACATAAGTACTCTTCAGAAAAGAGAACAAATCACAAACACTTCATGGAAGGAAGTTATAACAACTTAAACTGTTCTTTGCAAGTTTTGTAAATGCAATTTTATGCAATTCAGTATATTCATCGCTCCACCTTTTCCTTTTTTTGTAGGCCACAGGAAAAGGCTGCATTTATCCCTCCACGGTTCAAGCCCAGCTCCTTTAAAGATAGAGGGGTTCTGTTATCTCTGCCAACATCTTTAGGAAGGACAGGGGCTGAAGCATAATTTTTAAGAAAACAGACAATTATATGCACAGCATGCATTGCTTGGCTCCCCATGTTACAGTCAAGATTTCAATTCTTCTCTCAAACAATAAATTCAAAGTATTAAATTTATAGGAAGGATATATAACTAAAGAGTGCCAGCTTCAGGCCCACAAAACTACTGAAAGTTTTATTTTATCTCACAAAAGAAAGTAAGAACCCAATGGGACATTAGCATTTCCTTCTCTCCTGGATACAGAGGCCTTTACCCAGATGTGGCACACACATTTGCATTAAGAGGACAAAGTGGAGCAATTCTGTCAGTGGAGCAAAGAAGAAAACTGCAACTGAGAGGCTTTATTCCAAGAGCAATTCTCCTCTGGTTCACAAAAGGTCTGTCTGCCACCTTACTTTGCCAACACCATCTGGGAACAGATACTCAGGCATCTTTACTTTCTCCCAAGAGTACAGCAGCATGTTTATCTCCAGTAAAAAAACCCACAGAATTGATCTCTTTCTATCAATTCTGTAACATATGCTGTCCTGCTTAAATAGCAATAACAAAACCCCACCAATCACAAGCAGTTTCAAGATACAGTTATGTGAAGCTCTCCTCTTAGCATTACAGAAACAAAAAACATGAATTCAGCAAAACTTGAAAGCAAGAAATAAAGGTCTTGCATTATCACACTGCATCTCCCTGTTAATGACAGTCCAACTATTTTCTAAAGGAGGCTAAGGTTGGGGAACCTGGAACTATTCCTTCAAAGCAGCAACATATTGTTGGCCAACTGATCAATAGCTCCAATGCAAGACAGAACTAATACTGATCCAGTTACCATCAGAAGTCACAAGAAACCAGCAGCTTGCAGCTGGCTCCTCTTACAGACACTTCTCTAAAGAGTCCTGGCTCCCAATTCCTGGCTCTCCCAACTGTATTCAGGATACTCCCAGATCCAAGCTCATGCACCCTGTGAACCACATATGTGAACAAATAGTCCAAATCACACTCCTGAAAACCTGCTGCATTTGCTTAACTATAATAGAATTTCCAGAAAGAACCTTCCTTTGTGTCTGTGTGTCTCTACTCTCCTTCATTACTGCAGTTCCACTGCAGGTTTCTGATCAAGGCTTAGTACAGACTATTCAAAAATAACAGGGGAAAAAAGGAATTCAAGTATTATTTCAACAATTCAGCTTGTTTATGGAGTAGTGCCAAATTATATAATTCATAGGATATAGAACATTTTCAATAAAAAAAAACCCAGCCACTAACAAGAGAACCTTAAAGTGTTTACAAAGCATATACCAGTTCAACGAATAAAATGACCAAAGTTTCTCTCAAAGGAAGAAAAACTAGTGTGGGTGGGAGATAATAGCCACAGTGCCCAATGTCACATTTTATTTCTTGAAGAATGAGTAATGTGGCTGTTTTGCTAGGTACTTATCAAAGTAAAGCCTGTAGCGGCCTGCAAGGATAAAGGGTTATATTCATCAAATGCCAACTGGTCAGTAACTCATCCTGATTTATAAAAACTGAACTCAGGGACACAGGGCAAGAGAAGGATTTGGGAGCTGCAGCTATGCTGTCTAATGTCTAACACATATGAAACTTATTTTGATAGCTATAAATAAAAATACACATTCCTTAGTTCATAAATTTATGTATGCTTAGGTTTGTTGTGCTGGCTGACTTAAAGTGATTCTGCAAAAGAACTTTTTTGCAAAGACAGTAGGTGAGCAAGAGTTAGAGGCCACGAACAGTAGAAGGGGAGTAACTGAAAAAGCACTGGCTAAAAATAATCGTTCAGTTCATTCACTCATGTATGTAGCCCCAGACAAATCAACAGAAGCTGAATGAACAATTTGAAAAGTAGAATTCCACAAAACTTCAAAAAATAGGTATTGCTTACTTTAAATGACAAAGTTCATATTCACATTTTTCAGAAAATTTTAGGAAAATTAAAATAATTGAACGTTGAAGGGGAAAGAGTCCATACAGTTGAATAAAGTTTTTTTTTTTTTCTTACTCTTCAAACAAGGGAAAACATCTCTTTAAATAAAACAACCATTTTCTTTAAGACTCCTAAATTTCAGAAAATATTAACCATTCTAAAAATTGCACAATTACAAATCTGACAAAAAAAAAATTGGGGCAATCTGGTGATATATATTAATGCAGCTCAGCTGATCTCTGTAGAGATTCCTCTGTTTAAGTATTTGTTGCATATTTGACTATCTATACACATCTACCTGAAGCCTCAAATCAAAACCTGAGTACAAATTCTTCTACTTCTCAAGGCTTTTTTTTATGAGGAAATAAGACCTTAATGAAGCCATTCATTTTATTGTACCAGCTAGAAAGAGATTTGGGTGCTATGCATTTCCTATGCAGATATATACATACATATGTATGCCCAGAGATATGCATATGTATATTTACCTTTATACTATACATATTTAAATATACATTTACAACTATGTATTTTTGTACACAACTAAAACCCCACAGCTACGGCAGATTTATAGCACTGTATTTTAATGGAGGTCAAATGATGTTTGGCCCATTCTGGGTTTTACTGCTATTTGAGAAATGTGCTGTAAAAAGGTTGATATTTGTCCCCAGAAGCAAGATGAAGTTTCCCAGATGTCATCGTTCCTTGAATGCACTGTTTTTTATCTCTTGTAATAACAGATATCCATGTTTAGAAGAAAAAGTAAGCCAGATCAATGCATATCCATAGGCTTCAAAATAACATGTCATCCGTAGATACCTGACAGCTTGCCAGTAAAACACTGTAGTCGTACCAAACAGTATTAAAGGGCAACAGACTCCTGTACTGAACTACCTGAGAGGCTCAAGCAGCACTGTTACATACACACTTCACAGCTTGTTTTCTATAGGAAGCAACAAAAGTGGTATTGGTGATTCACCAATATAAATAGGGAAAGATTAAATACTCCTCCTTTAAAGAGGTATTCTCACATGGTAACAGGTGACTCCTGAAAACTGTTGGATATAATCAATTTCCATGAAATACACTGTTGATAAACCTTACAGATCAGATAAGACTGAACTTTACATCAATCTCAGTTTTCTATCTTAATATATTCTCTTTGTTGTGGCAGATAATTACACAGAACAAGACTGCCGGATGAATTTCAGTCTTGCAAATCAGAGATCGCTTTAATTAACATAATCAGTACAACTAAACATTTTCTAAACTGTCACTTGAGAAAAGAGTAAGTTTCCCTCACAAACTGAGCAGCTTGAGGGCATTTAGAGGATTTCTTGGACTTGGGGGAGATTGCTTGTTTGTTTTCAAGTTTTGTGGAGCTCCTCATCTGGATCACCAGCCATTGAAAACTGACAGAAGTGTGAATTGTCTTATCTTAACAGCGCTCATCCTTCTTTTTTTTGGCTTCTCTTGAGACAGACAGTAGTACTTCCTACTGCTAAAGAAAAAAAATACAACCTGGTATCTCTGAAAATACAGATTCCTAAAAATGAAAAAAATAATGTAACACTTCAAAGAATAACACTCATTTCTACCCTTAATAATGGTTTTTCCAAGCTTAAAAATAGAGCTTACAAATTAAACAAATTCATGTTACAGCTGGACACGTTCAAATATATTTCTCTTCTAAACTGAGCCGAAAAAAATATTTATTTTTACTGCAAGAAGTCTGTTTTCAATGTGAACAGCCATTTTCTCAACAAACAGATTATGAAAATGTCAACTTTACTGAAAACAGTTAACTGAAAGTAAGCTGTCAAATTATCTTTTTCTTCTCTGAGGACATGCACTATAATACCAGTATCTATCTTGTTCTCATATTCAGAGTAGAAGTGACAAGACTGGAACGTGTCTGCTAGGTGTAATAAGGTCTACCATGTACCTCTGTGATAGACATATATATTGCTGTGTTTTAGTCTTGTTCTTAACTCCTCAAATCGCTCGGGCTAAGCAAGAATTGGGCAGCCTCACCGACTGCCTAAGGGTCATTCCCAGGGGCTGAAGTGGGACCAACAGGTGCCATGCACCCATGCGGGCTGCAAACAAAGGCACATGCAGTGGAGCAAAGCACGTGTCTTGATGAGAGACACTTCTGCCACCAATGCTCTTCCCCCCTAGACAAAGCTGAAGCTGCACTACACCTTTCCACCACTCTACACCCACAGTCATTCAATGCAGAGTATCACTGCTGGGCAGTATCGGAATTACAGCTATGCTGCAATGATTAGCAGTGCAGAAGTCACAGGAAGCTTCACTATGTTTCCACCATTTCTACTGATTTTCTCTTCACTAAAGACAAGTATTATTTGCAGGGACAAAGACTTATTTAATTGACCCTATTCTTTGTATTGCAGCAAAGAGAGAAACAAGTAAAATAGCTTGAGACTATACCTGTTCCAAGGTTTTATTAACTATTAGGCATGCATTGACAGGAAGAGACAAGATGACAATCTGCAAAATAGCACTTAGAGTAGCAAAGCAGCAGTCTCCATCTGACAGACTTAATAGAACACACTGCATTAAAACAAGTTTTAAAATAAAGAGAAATCACATGTATCTAGTAAATTTACAAGGAGTATCCAGATGCAGATTCCTTTCTTTTCTTATGAGACTAAATTTGACGCACTCTTACCACACACAGAAAGCATTGTGAAGTGAGAAGTGCTAACATTTTCAAACAAATCGCATGACATTATAGAACATGATTCTTTCTGTTACTTGTGAAAAGAACACGCTCTTGGTGCAATTGATTTCACACATAAAAGGCAATGGTTTGAAAGACCAACACTGCTATTTTTGGCCAGTTAGTAGAAACTGATTTCTAAAGCTGATAGCAGCTCTGACAATTAATTACAAGCTAAAGATCAAGCATGTCCAAATCCTCATGAAATCCCTCGACATGAATCAGAATGACTCCCAAGTACCTCAGTGCAGTTCAGAGGAACTATTCCCCTCTTTCTTTGGCTCATCTTTCACTGTCTCTGAGCTGCAAAAATTATCAGCATGAATACTCTATGGATTAAGATAAACAGAGCTAGAAGATTCACAATCTCTTGAGTTTCTGTACAACAGACTTACCACTGGAAATAACTGCTCAGTGAGGTACTCACGTGTATTACAGCCAGATGAGTAGTAGGGAAAGATGCTCACAAACAAGACTAAAATATATTGCCATGTAAATTCCAATTATATGCAACCATGTCTGTAAACTTCATTTTCCACAACTCTGCTACGCATTTCATAAAGGTGTCTTATGAATTTGTGTAGCAGCAATACAAGCATACAAATATATTAGGGATAGAAAATCAAAAATATTATGCCATACCTGAGATCATGCTGAAACAAGTCAGAGTAAGATCTGAAAAAGCTGTGAGCTTTTATTGTGAGCTAATAGCCACAAAGACATAACCTGGACATGACAGTCCCAAAGGAAGATGACTATATTAAATGTGCAGTCTCCACCCTTGCAACAGGCCAAGCTAATCAATGCATCCGACCATCTGCTGCAGAATTTGCATAAGAAATCCACTGAAATTGTTTGGTGTGGTGGATTCATTTTGCTAAAATATTAACTGTATTAGTTAGCATAGCATGACTTGAAGGTTTCCACAATACCATAAAGTACTGATTTTTCTGTGAAAACAAAGTGGATTCTGATGCACCATTACGGCCTCCTGGAAAGAGACCAAATAAGCAACAATATTTCATTTTGAATTGGCCATGTCCAGGTTTCTTCAGACTGGAGAGAGAGTTTGAACTCTATCTGGAGTCTGACTGAATTCAGAAATCAGTAAGAGATATTAGAGGAGTTTTTAAGTAGACAAACTATGACAGTATTAACTTATTTGCTTCCCTCCTTCTGCCCTCAAGTCAGGCACTTATTAAAAAACAATACCTTCAGAAGCATCTGCCTAGTTCTACAAAAGCACATTGACTTTTTGACACTATGATAATTAAAATCAACAGGGAAAATACAAGACAAAATAGATAACCTAGGTTCTGAAAATGAGATGTTAACCAAGTCAAACCAAGCCTTTAAAAATGAAACATTGAAGAAATGAGTCACTCACCCCTAAAACAAATGCAATGGGAGGGGCAATTTATTCATTTCTAGTTTTGCATTCAGTTTGCATTTCCCTCTCCCTTCCTGGTTTATTTTAAATGCAAGCCGTGCTTGCTTAGTCACTGCTAAGACACTGGCATTTTCCATCCAGCCAACTGAACAAATAACTCCAGCTTACAGGCATTTAGTAGTAAAGGTAAATTCTCTTTGCTATGCTCTACCAAGCAGCACACCTTCTGGAGACACAATGTTCATAGCCACAAAGCAGGCCACAGTTATATGCTGCCTTTTAAGAATGAGTGTAATCTTTTTGATTCTTTAATACTGAGGGGAGAAGCTATCCCACTCGTGGAAAGTTAATAGGCATGTTTCTACTCATTAGGAGAATTGGAAAAGGCCTAAGATGACTCGCTTACTTGACATCTTTCAGAAGTTGTGTAGGAAGCAGTGAGAGAGAGAACTGGTGGCACCAATGTTTTCAAGTAAGCACATTGCTGCATCAGTGCCAAACTCCAGCCTGACAACCAAAAACTTCTTAAGCCACTACGACACATTAAATTTATAGGGCATTAATTCATTCCTAAAACTAAATTATAATATTATTCTGGGATAGTTACTTCATAGGTTTCCTAATGGTTTACACTTTCAGGGAAAAGCCCAAGTACATTTTACCTTAAAACATAAAGGGAATGGACATAACTGCTGAGCTATGCAAGCCTCCAAACCACTTGCTACACAGAAGTAAAACATGCCTCCAGAGTGAATATACACAAAGCCCCCACACAAAACAAGCACTCAAGCAGCTCTGACTTGATCCCATCCTCTGAAAGACACACTGTACACAGAAGATCGTCCCTTGAGATCTGAAATGTCCATGAGATACAAGTTAATATTTATATGGAAGAGACTGGTGGTTATAAGAACTATTTCTGACAACAAAGAAAAGCAATCCTTTATGCCTTGCTAATTCAGTACCCTGCAGTCCCATGTAAAGTCTGTGGTGCTTAGTCTTTATTTTTCTCTCCTCATCCTGCAGCTACTTCATATTTTAATCAAAGATCTGATACAAGCATCTGTGCCAGAAAGAGGAGTAATTTCTGGAACAATCTTTCCTTGGCAGCTTTATATAAAACAAAACCAGCCCTGAAACAGGAGACACTTTCCAAGCCGTGAAGCTAGTTTTATTTCCCCAGGTGTAATTTCCACAGCTAAGCAAATGTTTCCAACAGTAATTATTAAGTGGCAAGTTTTGGCAACTACTCAAAATGTTGGTCAGCTTCATATGGAAACCCAAAGCCTATTGTAAAATCGTTTAACAGATTAGGCAGTGAGAATAAATAACTTTTTTTCACATCTCTGATGGCATTTACAACTGACAACATAGTCTACATTAAAGTTCATAACACTCTTACTGGAAAAGATGACTGTAGATTGACAGAGGAGGTAGTTTCAAGCAATAAAGGTAATAAAAAAAGGGGACACATACTCAAGATTTATAACTTGCCATGCAATAAAGAATATATCTGGCAGTTTAAACCATTTTCAAGTAGTTTCATTGAAAAGATTGCCACATGCAACTTGCTGCTATGTGAAGTAAGTCAACACATCACACCTGGTAAGTACTGTGCTTGAGATACAGAAATAACAGATAAATAATACCAGCTAAATAGTTTGCATCCAAGTATCACACTATGCTCTATTTCATCATTTTTATATTCTATCAAATTATTGAAAAACAAATACTTGATACAAAATATAAATATACCAGATGGGGGAGGGAAGTAAAAAAAAAAAAAAAAAAAAAATCAAAACCCCAACCACTTATTTCTCTGAACACACAGTGTCTCAAATTAGGATTCCCTCTCTCTTCTACCTGCTGCATTTTTTCCCATGTTGAAATCAGAATTGAAAGCACAGGCAAGGGATGAAATGCAAAATAAAATAAAAACCAAACAAACAAACAAACAAACCACAAAACCAGAAGACACTGAAAGCTGCATCTTTTGCTCATATAATTTGGAAATAGATAACTGACAAGCATTAGATGACCTTCTGGCCCAGGACCTGAAAAAGTCAAGGTGTATTTTACTGCTAAATAAAAGGCTGGTCAGAAAAATCAACACCAAAAATAGTGAAAATCCTGTTGCATTTTGGAGGGGTTTCTTTGAGTCAAAACTGCATTAGTTGCTACCTTTCCCTACCCTCATGTGTGATTAATGTCTTGAGAGTGTCCCCTTAAATAGAGTCACATTTATAGATGATAAATTTCTACATAACTGTATTTTTTGAAGTCATATATATATATATATAGTTCTTAATGCAGGTTAAGGTTTTGTTTTTTTTTTTTTTTTTTTTTTTTTTTTTTAAAAGCAACTTTTAAGAAGGTTGAAAGCTGAAACAGCCTACTGTTGATGAATTCTTTACAGGGAAATATCGGAAGAGAAATACGCTCAGTCTATAAACAGTTATTGCATCTTTTTTTTGTCCTGAACAGTGTGGTTGGTACTTTTCCCAAAATATACCATAATCAAGAGCTAAACGTGATCAACTGTTTAAAACCCTTTATAAATTGAAAACCAATGTTTTAATTAGAAGAAATCTAGATGACTAAAGCATTTCCAAAATATAAAAAACTTTAAGCTACCTTTGTTGTTGTTTGCTATTCTTTGTCAAAATGACATTTATTCTCTGTTCTAAATAGCCACAAAGTGCCTGATGTTCAAAGAATAGCTGTTGATCTGTGTAGAGGATCAGGGTTATTGGAATCAAGTTTCAGTGTCCCACAGCAAATTTCAGTTTATCATATAACTTCTGATTATTAGTTCTTCATCTCTGAAAAATATACATTCTCCTCTTGTTTCTGTTGCTGGCATACACTAGACTAATCTGAAAAGCCTATGAAACCTCAAGGAGAGGCAGGACTGTTTCATAGAAGAAAAAACCATTGAGACGTACTGTATCTGCACAAACTGTTTCAGGAAGTCCCTGAGCTACAGAGGAGTAGTACACAGTACTCAGAGTATTTGGGAATTATCATATTTTTTTGGCTTTATACTTTTCTTCAAATATCTGGTGGGGACCACTGTCAAAGACAGAATACTGTTTTAGGTGGAGGCTGGATCTGACCCAGCAAAACACCAATTTTTATTAGTGTTAAAATGTACTAATCGGTTTATGTCTATATAAATGTATATATCAATACCTGCATACAAGTTTAAACTATTTTTTTTATTCAGATAGTCCAGGTTTCAGTATTTTTATTCAGTTAGAAGCCAGTGCACTCTCAAGAGGGACCAAAACTACCACCTCCATACAATGCAACAGACTTTGAGCTTACCATCAGGTAAAAGCAAACCTCCTTTAGTCTTTTATCCAGGAGATATACAAAACTGAAGGGGAGTTGACAAACACTCAATTCCAAGCATTTGAAGCATGTGGCATTTAATCTCTCCAGCATATACAGTATTTCTAATATTAACAGAAGTTAAAAGACAACAAGAAATAGAAAACAGCCAAGGGAAAGATCTGCTCCGTATCTCATCCACCTGCATGTCATTAGGGAGCACACCTGAACTCCTCTCCAAACCCAGGATCCACCACCAACCTTCCCTCAAACCTTTGTGGTTTTCAGTCCAATAAACATTAAAATATCTTCTGCAAGAAAACTAATTAGTTCACTTATTCATAAACAATCAGTTGTAGATATCACTTCTATCTTCCTCATGGCAAAGTTATTGAAGGGGATTTTAGGCAAAAATACATACTTATGCACATATCCTAAGCAGCTCCCTGTACTCTTCTATTAGGAGACAAATGCTGAGTTCAGAGGACTTAGGCCATTTCAGATTAAAGTCTAAAAGAGAGGTTTTTTGCAATAACAGATAAGGTTTATATCAATATAAATTAAATCCAGTTTCAATAAAATGTTCGTTTTTATGGTTTCAGAATAAGAAAATCCCTTCATGTAAAGAAAAAGATTTTCTTCAACATAAGAATAAAATACTAGTCATAAATATGAGCTATTTTTAAATCCAAAAGACCCACAAAAATTGTCATTACCATTAAAATATGAGCCCCAGATCTTTTTTTCCACCTGTTATTGTTTTACTTCCCCCACTATTACAAAACACACAAAGCATTCTTCAGCCAAGTACTTGCCACATAGCAACCCACAGAAACAAAGAGTCATTCAGGAAGCAAACATCCAGTTGTATCATTTATATCTGTTTTGGTACAAGTAACACAAACAGTATCACAGGCTTTCTCCAACTTTGGATAAATACGCACAATGCAGAAGCCCCTAGCACATGTTCATTTGCTAATGGCTTAGACCTCAAGCAAAAAGTAAAACAAAGAAATAAACCCAAACAAAAAACCTCAACACTATAAGTAGTAATACAAAAACATTTACTAAGTAGCATAGGCAGTATGTTGTAAACCTGCCTAAGAAAGCGACAGCACGACAAACGTGATACCCACACTCAAAACCATTAAAAATACACCCCACAGACTTACTACTAAAAAAAAAATCTCTGCTACTAAAGGCAAAAAAAATCCCTGCTATGAATTTTCTAAAACCACCTCACAGATTCCTGACCCTGTTTTATGAACTACTTCTTCCTAAGTAATAATTTCCAGGCCCCTGCTTCTAGCCTACTGTCTTCAATAGAACAGCTACAATATTTTTTTTCATAAAACAACAAAAGTCATATCAAGTTTTATCTCAGCCACAAACCCGAAAAACTCACATATCATTACCTGATTTCATCAGACCTCTGCTACCATGAAGCGTACATGTGCTGTACTGAAGCGCATCAGAAACTGTGCTGTTGTGACTCCACTTCTTCCAGTTGCAGGTGTTACCTATTTATAATAGAAACAGCTTGATTACTGGCTGTGCCTCACTGGTTTCAACATGAGGTTTTCTAGAGCAGTGATTTAGTATTTTTTTCAAATTTTAGCCCTGCAGGGATTAAAATGAAATGGAGAATGTGAAGTAAGGTAGGGCACATGTGGTCTGAACAAGCCCTAAAAAAAAAACTCATGGCCCATCAGAAGTGTGAAAAACTTTCCCTTGCAACAATAAAGTTCACACAAGTAAGACAGAAGTTTCTAGAAAATCTGATAGAAATAGTTTGTATAACTATATCCACCTGTTATCCATTACATATCAAACAGGCATTAAAAATCCTTTCTTTTTTATGCTTTACAAAGACTAATCATGAACAGAAAAGAGAAACATATACTGAAATGGAAAATGAAAACAATCTTACAACAGGCAGGTATGTTGTAGACAGAGACCTTCTGGGGACCCCAAAGGTAGCAGCAGAAGTACTAAACTACCTCTCAGGAGTCAGCTGCCCAGAACAGGTGGGGAAGGCACCACAGGTGCTACTCTTGGAAGCCAGGACCCAGGGGGGTCCCTCCCAGGCACAGGGTGGGACAGTTGCAGCTAATTTGGAAGACTATCTAAAGATGACAGTCCCATAAGGACACTGATACTACTTAAAGATTAGTCTCTAGTTCTTAATGGATTGCTAAAAATAAATGTAAATTTATTTGCATATTTTATACGTAATAATTGCTTGAGTAGTCACCCCCCCCAAATATTTTTAAAGCAAGTTTGTCATCTGATAGAACTATGAACTTGACATTAGAAGAAGTTATTTTTTCTTTCAAAAGTAAAATATTCCCTGTTGTTTTAGGGAAAAACAGGGTACTCTACAGGTATCAACAACAGTCTTGAGCTGTTTAATCACCTTAACACTACTTTAGTCTAGGTCATATCTTAATATGCGTAAGCTGTTTTAAATGATTAATATGTTCTCACAATTACCTAACACTGTTTTATAAGCAATGAGATTCACCTGGCTATGCATTCATTCTAACCTTACAACATCCAACAGCAATATTTAGCCTTTTCTTTAAGGTAAAGATCAAGGAGTTTTCTAGGAAATCTTACTGTGAAAATAAAAGAATACAGAGATCCAAAATTTCTTGTGTTGCACATATGTTTAACTAACGGTGCTTCAAAAGTGTTATGGGAATTGTGACAATCTCGTACCATGACAATACCTACTACAGGGACAACTACTATAGAATGCTATAATGCTAAGTCTATGTAACTCACATGGAACTCTTGTTTTATATGTACACAAAACATTTTTTTGGATCAGTATTCAACAAATCCTTACAACTACTTTCTCTATAGAAGCTCGCTCTTTCTCAATAAAGATAATCAATATCTAAAGGGAATATACAATATGTTACAGACCTTGAAAGGGATGGAAATGTGATTTGCCCTTCCTCCTCAAAGGATGGACGGTGATGACCTTGCAAATATCATGGATTTGCAGATCATGGCCATCTACACTGGCTCCTATTTTTTTGCCAAGAAATAGGAAGGCCTAATGAACTAGTTAGACACTTCAAAGACTATCTCACCTGCCAATAAAGGCTTCTGAAACAGTAACTGAAAATACAGGGATGAGGGAGGCCATGCAGACACCAGCTACTGCGGCTTTTAGATGCATTTGACATAACTGATTCAGTATGGCCATGCTTCACAATCTCTTTCCATAGAGATTCTCTTTAGGTACAAATCCAGACATTATGATGAAGGGGCTAATTCTCTACTGTATTTAGAATAAATCAGGGAACTTCACTGTGTTAATGGTTCATGTGCTCCCTTCACTTGAAACGGCTCCCACAAGACCTTGACAGAGAATTTGCTTGAACCACCAGGTGATCAGACTACATAAATCTTCAAATATTGTCCTTTCTAGTGTATTTTCTTATCATTCTACACTTATGAGATCTGCCTGTGCTGCAGTACTAGCTATCTGGTCTGAACAATATTGCTATTCCCTCTTCCCTATTCTTACCTCACAGAGCTCATTCTTATCTCTCTCTACACTCTGCTCCAAAGCGTGTTCAAATCAAGGCTTGTCATTTTTTCTTCTTTCCCTCACTTGTGTTTGATTATTATGTTGCCTTTTTTTTATTTGAAGTCAAGGGAAAAGTACTATTCATTTCAATGAATATTTAGCCTGACCTTTTATTTCAAATGTTTCACTTCACTGTATCTTCAGAAACATTTTTCCATAGGGACAGGAATACATCCAAATAAAGATTAATAAAAATGCAATTACATGGTATTATTAAGTGAAGAAATAGGTTTGTATTTTTCAGTGTCAGTGAACTTCAATACACTAAACGAACAAATAATATGGAAGTGTCTTGTGCCTAGAATAGGAACAACAGCTACATTAAATCTGAGTAATTTTCCCAATTATTGGGTTAATAATCAGTTACACTCTGAAATTTAAAAATGTTTCCAATGCTCCAAAATGAAGCTGAGTGATTTCACCTAGTGAAATGAGGGTAGAGATTTATTAATTTGCACCTTTTAAGCATGCATAGCATTATAGATATATTTTCATCTTGGTGTTTAAAAAATAATTCCTTCAAAAGGAGAATTTCTACTGTCCCAGCTGTCAGCACCCAATAGTTTATGCGACTTTCCTTGTGAGGAGTTATTCTTCTCACACTGCAAGTCTGAAATTACTATCCACTTTGATAAACCTGCTCCTGATTGCACCCTGATGATGTGTCCTCAATCCAGCTCATGACATTGGTAAGATAAATGTATAGAATGAGAACAGGGGAAGAACACTAATATATGTTGCTTAGCTCAAAGAGATGCAATCAGACCCTTTCAATATTAGCTGATGTATTCTTGACAATATTATGAGGCAATTAAAGTCTACATGTATTGGCTGATGGAAGTGAATTATGGTAAGTTCCAGGAGGCAATTGTCTGATTCAGGAGATGCTGATTAATTACCTACCAATAATTCATTATTAAGACAGTTAGGTCTACTTGTGCTCCACAAAGTCAGAGGGAGCAGTAGACAATAAATCATATAAATACTATTCAAACTAAAAAAATCTTTGCAGCTATAGCCATAGATTAACACATGCAGAGACAATAGCATTTTCTTAGAAAAATTAGATTCTTAGAAGCAAATTATCAAATCAAGTGGGCTGAGTATCTCTATGCCATGCAATGGATGTAACAACATGTGCACCAGGAGTCTCTACACTATAAAGCTCTGTATTTCCCAGATCTACCCACTTGCTATATTGAATAGTCACTCTTCACCTGAGGGTACAAACAAGGAACCAGGCTGCATAGCCCTGGGCTTGTATCTCATGCTGCTAAACTGAAGCAAATGGACATGAAAATAGATAAAGTCTGAATCCAGCTTTAGAGATAAAGATCCATATATTAGTACTGGTGTTAATTGACTAAATATCGTTGAACACAGAAATTTACCCCTGTATTTTATGATCACATAGCAATCTGTTTTTCAGGTGAGTGCAAACATCATGTGTCTATTTCACAGCATTTCTTTCTTTCCTTTTCTCTATCTGGATCACACAAATGCTACCACCAAATTGTTTCCCCTTATGTGGATTGCTTCCTAAAGAGTTTAAGTATTAGAGAAATGGGTTAATGCTCAACACAAAATTTTAATTGTGACTTAAGTGACATTTTACAAAAGGAATTCATCATGCTGGCACTCATCAGGAAATCATTATGTTTTAAATTTCACTGGCATTTCTCACTAACCTCACTAGTAGCACCTCTATTTTAGCAGTGATTTTTAAATACAAAATTCCCATAGAACCTTTTTGTTCCTCTTGGTGTCAGAGAGCTTTCCTCAAAGTCGTTTTGTGTTAAAAATTAATTGGCTGATTATGTCTAACAGAGCCAGTGTATTAGTTAGGGAATACATGAACAGTCATCTTCCAAAAAGATTAAGATTTTCCTCCTCAAAATTTTGGATAACAATTTCAGGTTACTCTGAACCTCACTCCATCTTTGACTTCTAAAGTTTTCCTTTAATCTACATTTTAATCCAGATCACGTAAATTACTGCAATGTTATTTTTTCCCTGTTTTGTAACTGGTTGTCCAAATACGAGAATGATCACAGCACTGACCACCTGAACAATTCCATTAAGTAACCTTCTTCTGGGAAAGTCTTTTAGTCAAAATCTTTGTTTGGATAAACTTGCTTTAATAAGTTTCCACCACAGTGGAAGTGCCCTCTACCCAGAATGTTTTTCCTTAAAGGGACAGACAGATGGATGGATGGTCCCTGTGCCTTGTAAAGTTGCAGTGCAATTCACCTCAGGGTACCAAACACTTACATCTAGCAGAGGATGCATTCACAGAAGATGAGAGAACTTTTCTCCAGCAATCATATGCTGCCCCTTACCAGATTCCTTAGGCATTTGAATTAAAAAATTATAATCTGTTTAGCTAGTGACAGTCTAAGGATGCTGACAAACTAGGAAGTTACTCTGTCACAGCATCTGTGCTCTTTAGCTTAGCTTTCTTTCTACATTATTGTGAGTTGTAAATAATTTCCGAACAAGATCACTAGAATTGGGCAGCAATCTCTAAATCCTCCATGAAAATACAATGTCACGCACTATAATGTTTGCTTGAGTTATCTCCGTGAGTAAGAGAAGTCAGTTCTTGAAGAGGCACATATATACAGGATAACAGGAATAGTTCTGTTCCTAAGAGGTGCCTCCTCTCCCGATTTCACATGTACATCGAGGGGTCAGCATTCAAGAGCTTTTTTTTTTCAGTCACTTCTTTAACTCTCTAACTACTTCTCAACTCATTATGTTCAAGTAACTAAATTTAGAGTTATCTGAGGTTTGTTAAACAAAGACTTAAGTTAATCACTTTTATTACTTTCCAGGCTAGTAGGCAAATGAAGCAGATTATTCTGTCCAATAAAATCCAGGTCTGCTTGATCACTATATGATAGACACACATTTACTCCAGGAAATGCTACCTATAGAAAAAAAGACTTTTTATTTTCCCTGCTCTTCTGGGCATAGGGGACATCATCCAGAGCTACTAGAGGAAAGCTCTAAAATCCAGAGCAGCACTAAAACATAACGCTTGTCCTAGATTTGTTTCTCACTCAGCAAAGGAGTCAGAACAATTAAAAGAAGGACCAGAATTGTTTAGATGCTAGACATGTATCATCCAAAACATTACCCAGGGCAAATGGATCGAGTCTATAAAATTATAGCAGCTGCCAACACTAGAGTTAGGTTTGAAAAAAACACTTTTAATTATAACTCTCCACACAAACTTTTGAGGCCTCAAATTTTCCAAGCTGTGAGAAGTTGAAAATAATTTCCTTCAGTTTTAAATGAGAAATCTGAAGAAATACATATTTATGCAGAAATAAATGTTTGTAATATTTTAGGAGAAAAACAGAACACTATTTCACAGGACAGTTGAGAGGACACACACTGAAAAGCATTTCCTGTATGGTTATGTTAATCTTTCTCCATTCCTACCACAGCAATGGCTGCAGCAGACATTCTTTTGCAACTTTCTATAGAAAATAATCCCTTGTGGTTATTAAAATTACTCACAATTTAATATTTAACTTCCATATTATAATATGTAACTTCACAACAGAGCATCAGACAGGTTCTCACACATGCCAGACTGAATTGGAAGAGGCCCAGCTGACCCAGCATGGTGAAGCCTCTTAAGATCTCGCTAGCTCAGATCCAGAACCAAATTTATAAGGTTTCCCTTACTTACTTAGCATCCTTATGGGACTGTAACATGTGAATGCTGTCCCGTTCCTTCCATTCCTCAGCTGGCTTGCAGGAAATGAGCCCTAGCACCTGTACTACTCTCTCCAGAGGTTTTGGCTTCAGTATTAGTTTGTGTGGCACCAGCTGGAGCATCACTGAGCCTACCTTAAAAGTTATCTTCAGAATATTTAATTAGATAAACTTAGTGACATATTAGCATGCTGGGTTTTTGGAATTTAACTTCTTGCCTTTTTTTAAAAAAAATGTGGATAAAGAATTAGGCCTATACTTGTTTACTTCATATTAAGTAAAATTTCTGCATTCTGTGAATGCTTCCTCATTAGTTTCTCTCTGCTTGCTAGACTTAATTTATTCACTTTAAAAACATAACAAGACTGAATACCAGCCCATAGCTGTGCTGAATATAATGAAACTGGCAGTCAAATAATTAAAGCAGGATTTATAGTCAATATTCTAAAAGATTAAACACATACTTTTTTGATACCAAAACTCAGTATAAAAACTTAAAGAAAAGAAACAGTTGTCCCCTGACAGTACAAGAAGATTCTCATTATGGTATATATGCATCACATTTTTTTTATGCATGTTTGGCTTCAGAAACCTCACGTTTTAAATACAACCAGCTACTTTGACCTTAGCACAAAGAAGTGAAAAAGTAAAAAACTACTATTACGCTCATGTACAGAGTCACAGCACAATGATGTCTGGCAAGAGAAGTAAATAATCAGCTCCTAAAACCATGACAACATCTGTATCTTACTGCATCAAGTTTCAGAAAATGCACCTAACTGGGAGGAAGAGAAGAGTGGAATATTGGTAAAACCTAGCACTCTTATTTCCAATATATACCAAACCCAAAAATCTTTTATACATTCTTGCAAAAAGGAAACATTACTTAGATTGTCACTTGACAATCATTGAAAAACCTTCATTCTATTTTTTCATGACACAAACAGCAGCTAAAATACAAAACTCCACGCATCCTTTCTACTATTATTTCAACAAAATCACTACAGTTCCAGTCCAAGTATTTTACCTAAGTAAAGAGAAAAACTAGTGGATGTTTCATTTTTATATAAACATGCACACACAGATTCCATCCTCTTGCTGGAGTAAGAGCCCTTAGCATCGCAGCATGACTCCAGTTGATGTGGTTACTACCTACTGATCCCAGTACTCAAATGGGCAATGGAAAGGTTGCAGAAAATCTGAGTGGATGAAGAGCTAGGATTCAATTAAAATCCCACTTCATAGAGTGCTCCAACTCCTTCCGTGTACAGTTCAAATAGCAAAACCAGTTATTTAATAAACTGCAGCCTGCCTATCTTCTGAAGCCAGGCTGTTAGCGTATTTCAGAGGAAAGGGAGAAACCCATCTGGGTTTCAATGAGATCTACATAGGAAAAGACTTGAGATTTTTGTTCAATTACGCTGTGTTATTATTAATTGAGTTTGGCAACTAACATGGCTAAACAGCCATGTAGTAGAGGATTTCCACATCACATATTTGAGTCCACACACCTAATTCTGTCTATACCATTTAGATCTGAACCATAATTTCTCTCAGTTCATTAAAAGGATAGTAACATCCTCATTTTCAATATAAATTGTAAAATCAATATTTACAAATCAAATGCCGTATGCATACAAGTATCTGGAAAACATTTTTGTGTGCAAGGTATTTCAGTATTTCCAGTATACTTGAAGAAGCTGGTAAGGACAGATATTCTTCTGTCCCATTCTGGAGAACTGCAGAATTGGAAAACATCAACAGATAGGGAGAAATTATGTACGGGAGACATCCTGGACCCTGTACCTGCTCCCTAATCTGGATAGTGACTTTAATGAGTCATCCATCAAAACTACAAATTGAGTCTTAGTATTGTTGAGGATTTTGCCTACTCTAATCCCTCTCAATGCACACTCAACTGTTAGGTGAGCCGAGAGGTTCAGCTGTATGACAGGCTGCCATTTGTAACCCAACCTATTAAGTGAGAGTTTTGGAATACCTGTTGCTATTTCACCTTATATAATTATGTGAGCCTCCTAACCTCCACATCGTAAGAAAAAATGCAAGATATGAGGTGAAGAAGAGAATATTGGGCATGCCATTTCATCAGCTGTGACAGGTACTCTGTACCAGCCAGGCAAATGAAACTGGCAATGGCTGAGGAATTATATTCAAAACTTCCAAGGACATCTGAGGTAAATAAGTTCTAATTACTGTTACCTGATGTTGTGATTTCACCGTGAGCTCTGGGCAAACACCCCTCCTGTAGTAAATCATGCCATAGAGCTTTTGATGATCAGAGAAAACCAAGACTAAAGCTTTACTTCTCACCTAAAATATGGCAGAATCAGAAGCACTCTGCCTTTCAGCTCTCTGCAGAGGCACCGGTTCATTGCTGACTCATAAGCAAAAGTGGCACTGACACCTTTGCCACTGGCATCATCCAAGTCCCTTGCTGCCCTTGGATTCAAGTCAGAGCAAGACTGACCCTCCTTAATTTACAAGCTAGCAGAAGGATGCAATGCCAAGTGGTGTCCACATAATCAGCGGAGAGTCCTAGAAAATTACATTTCTATTCCCTTTAACCCTTAGTGCTAGCACATTTGACACAAGTCACAAACTATGTAGACATTTCTCCTCAGTTGCAAGAGATTTTAGAAATTAGTCACTGCAGCTTCTAAATAAAACAGCTTTTTATCTACATACAAAGTCTAGAATACAGAATTATTTATGTTTAAGAAGCAGATAAAAGTGCAGTCTACAAGGGTCTTATCTCCTTACAATGCCAATTTTCTGGAAAAATATTTTGCATTGTTTGTCATCGGTTAAACAAGAAAATGATAAAGAAAATCAACTAAAAGCAAAAGTTTGTATATTCTTGCATATGTATATATGTGTGTGTGTGTATATATATATATATATAAAAAACTTCTAATTGTGTTTAACCATGATCTATTTATGCAATGAATGCTGATCAGTGCTCACACAAAACTAATTTGCAGGCCTTTCGTTATTTTAAACAGTCTACAGTGGTGGTTATTCTGGGTAACCATCAAATGTAAACTGCAGGAATTTTGCTATGAAATCTAAAAATTATTACTATATAGGCAATCTAAATTTTGATTGAGCTTTACTCTGCTTTGCATTCAAAAATGCAGCAGTTAACAACTATTTATGGAGATAGTAGCTACATGACATGGCTGATAAAACCTTATGTGAAACAACTACTACAGAATTTTATCATGCTCATCCAGGAATCTTTCAAGACACCGTCCTATGTATAGAAAATAATACTTTTAATCATGCAAAGAAAGTAATCAACAATTTCACTTCACACATTGATTTTCTGGATCATTTGCTTACATATATGGCAAAGCTCCTTAAACATACCCTAAGAAAATAGAACAGATTTCTTATTAGTGCAAATGTGGAAGAAATGTATGACCTATGTGCAAATTTATTCCTCAGAGCTAGTCATCCAGGTGTTTCACTGCCAGTTTTACATTAACTACTGGTTTGATGTACTAACTAACCAAATTGTTGCAAATGCATTTTCTTTCTTGTGGTGTTTAGTAAGATTCTTGACAGTTAACTCACCCATCTGTGTGAAATTCCCTCCAGGATTCTGATCACCTAGAAGAATTACTGCCCATGAATGAAGCCTGTTATTCTGTGGCAACCCTATTCTATGATACATCCAATCCCAATTCTATGATACATCCCAGAAACTTGTATTTCAGAAGCTTCCATGACTTTTATAATTCATCAATGTAAACATCTACTGTATAATGCTGAATGTATGGCCAAGTCAAAAGTACTTCTTAATCATTATTTAGGTATGAATACGCACAATATATTTTCATCTTTAAGTTTTTCCAAAGTAAAAGGTTACATATTTATAAGTGGCAACTTCCAAAGTTTACTTGCTGTGCCTTGTAAACAGCTGGAGAAAAATCCCTCATTTGCCTGAATATTTACAACACCTTATCACTAGAGCTACAAGCCACAAAACAGCAAAGCAGAAATTATCAATAAACAGAAAATACCATCACTTCGTAACCAGGACTTGCTCTATGCTTTCTCTCTGCCCCAGCTGCTTTAAAATTACAGTTGAGTTCCCACCAAAATAGTAGTACTCTACTCAAGTATCAGTTCTCAAACATAAAATGCATAATTGGTCTATTCATGTAATAAGCAAGTAAAAAGTCATCCAAAACTTTATTACTAGTATAATTTTGCAAGTTATTATGTAATATTTAAAGAATTAGCCCACAATCATTACCTACAAAAGTTTATACACTATTTGAGTAATACAATACAGGACAAATTCAACACTCAAAGTCAGTGACAAAATTACTAAGGTAATTCTTGAGCTATGATTATAAACCAGAGCTGCATCATGACTTCTTAAATAATGAAGAAACATCGAGGATATTTATAACACCCAAATGTCATGAAAGAGCTTGAGGAAAGGTTGATTATATAGAATTTTTTTATCCAGCCAACAGAGTTTATATTTGGCCTTTGGCAGGTTTTTTTATTTTAAGTAATGAATGCAGATAATGTCTGTTTGATAGTTCAGCTTTATAAGAGGTATTCAAGAATATTCATGCTGTTTTTAATCTAACTCGAGTCTTATACTCAAGGCACAGGTTTACATCCCACAGCTGTGTTGAAAATCCCTTCACAGGTGACTTTTGCACATATGTAATCTAGACGTACACTAGAAAACTTACTCCAAATGTAATTAGAACAAAAAATATGCCAATCTGAAGAATATTATATACTTTCTGCTACTTTCAGAAATTATTTCTAGCAGATTTGGAGAAAAACTCAATAATTAAGGAAGAAACACTACTTCAATTTTTATAATGTTGAAGCTTATTGACACATACACACAGTCACTTCTTTTAATAGAAATAAAACTATTAATTTTGCCCTTTGCAGGCATATGCATCTTGAATATATAACTACTGGCCCTTTTCCCACAGTGAATTACATGAAGAGTTTTTTTTCCCTCAGCAGGATGTTAGTCTCACAATCATTCATGTACAATAGATAGTAATTTTTTGAAACTAAGTAAAAGCATTTGTCCTTTAAAAATGCATACTTTGAATATCTTACTGTCATGTATTCCAGCAGTACATGAAATACATTAATATTTTAAATACTATTTAATTTATAAACTCAAGTGGCTTTGAAGCAAGAACCCACTTAAGCTTAAAAGCAATCTACACTAAAATTCAGATATGAATAGTTGACTGATTATTAATTCCATAAGATGTTACTATGATCATGATGTTTATGAAGTTATGACAAACTACACAATAGTAACTGTTATTTTCAATCAATATTTCTTCAAGTCCATAATTTTATGTTGGAGTACAGCATCTTCCTTTTAACCAAGCAGTTTGTACCTAGTGGAAGTCATAGGATATTTTTCGCTAGGTACACTTACTAAATACTAGGCACCAGAGAAATGCCGAAGAGGCTTTTAGAAGCTAATCTTAGACCTTAGCAATCAGTCCAAGACAATCTACTGATCTTAAGTAGGTATATTCAGAGAACTTAAGAAGTGCTTCCCGTTCCTATGACTGAATGTTGGGAACTAGTTTTCTCCAAAATTTAAATGAGAAATGAAACCGAGTGTGGTCCCAAACAAACATGAAAAAATACGCAATAAGTTTACTTTCTATGATTGAAGTCAAGGACAGGAAGGTGACTTTATTCATTAGAAGAACTCATATCAGAATCTTCCTTGGCATCGTTACATCTAACAAGCAGATGACTAAAGAACCACCCCCACAAGCAAGATGTAAGGCTGTGCAGGTTTCCTGGCAGACTGTGGAAAGAGTTAACTAATTCCAGGAAGCAAACTTTAAAATTTGTAAACAGACTTTGTGAACTAGGTTTGTTTGGCAGTTGGTGATCTCTCACCTCAGACTGTGTATTCAGTTCACAAACAGATGTCTCCACTGTCTTGCATTTTGTGTGAAGTTTCCATGCTCTTACTTTCTGTATTTAAACAGCTGATTATGTGGCTCCTTATTCAAATGTCATTTTGATTTTAATTTCTTAAGATGTTATGTGCCCTTTCAGCTACAGAAACATCTGAAGAGATGCATTTCAATTTCTACATATTGAAAAAGACTTAAGTATGTTCTTAAGTAATTTGGGAGACCGTGGTATTTTTTCTGTCTGCATTTTCAATCAATTATCATCTACTTGTGAAACTTCCCATTTTTCATATTAGTTTGACTCTGAATCATTATGTCTTCTTCCATATTTTTCTGACCATGTTACTATTTTAATTAAGTGGATAAAAATGAAGAAATCAAATTGCAATGTAATTAATCCAAGTCTCTTTCAATCATAGAGAGTATTATAAAATAGCAGTATCTTCTTGATTGATGATTATGAGTGATACACAGAATCTAAATAAATTATTTTTTCAAATGTAGTGCAATACTTCTCATACTTCTTAAAAGTATTCCTGTTTTCTTGTCTTTATTTTTATGAACTGACACAATGATTAACTTCTAAATCATACTTTGTAAAGGAAGTAGAGTCTGTTCAAGCAAAACAAAATGGAGTAGACACATACAGAAAAAGAATAAAATATGCTAACACATCGTCACTGGCAAAGGAGAACTTCTGTGCCACACAGATCTACATTTTTTCATCAGCCAATAGTGTCATATGTATAAAAAAAATGCCACTGTCTGTTCACAATATGAGCTGGTCTAAGAAATCAATTCAGATGTGCAGGCATCAGCACCTAGTGCTGTTGTAAGCAAGTCCTGTCTCATGTTCACTTGCCCTTCCAGAGGCAAGCAGGTCTCCTGAAGATTGTGCCATTACCTGCCAATCCCATGCAGATGTCTTGGACATCCTAGGGCATCTCAAATGGCTGTAGATAGCCAAAGCACCTCAATTTTGCTCATAATCTTTATGATGTTGTGTATTATATTTACCATTTAGTTCCTAGCACATTTTTAACATGAGTCTAGTTATGTAAATCATGAGGATCTTTAGCTTTTTTATCACTGCTCTTTATAAAGATTACACTGTTTCTGTTGACAGAAGAGGCTTTCAACTTATTTTGCACAAATCTCACTTAATTTGACAAATGAAATAAGAAAGCAGTTGGAAGCGTTTACGATTCCTAAGTGCTTGGTGACCAAGCTCTATATTACGAGGACATCTGGGTCTGTCAAAAATAGCTGGAGGTTATATTATTAGCAGTACACAGTAGTTTTCCAACTAACAATGGCCATCTCTAAAAGGGCCAGACCTGAACTATTTGCACATCAAAATTTTATCATCTGCAGTATGAGATTTGGTATGGAACTTATTCTTGAGAAAATACCTTTGAAAAAACAAGGGTTTTTTTTTGTCATTATCTAAGGGATATATGAGTTCAAGACACTTATTGAGAGTCTGCTCAGGTACCCTTCGTGGTGAGATCAATGGAAGTTTCTTTGCTGGATCAGCTTTTTACAACTCATTCTATTCCCATGGAAGCAAATACAAATTTTGCCACTGGCTCCCCTGTGATTATGATGAAGTACCACATATAAGGGAGAACTGCTTTTCTTTTTCAGTCATGAAACCAGCATCATTTCACTGTAAGGCTGTACAGAGAAGAAGTCTATAAAAGAGAACACAAAGTAGGATCAGATGTGCTATGAAATCCTCATCTGAACAAGTCCTAGCCCATTACAGTCTTTTCAACAGAGCTGTTTCTTCTCTGTCACATCACAGAAGGCTGGAAATATGCTGATGGATCACAAACCCCTACAACTTCTCCGGTATTTGGCATCAGTGGTGTCACAAAAGTATTTCAGAGAAAATTGAGATGAGGTGAGCAGAGTCACTACAGCCCACTACACAATTAATGTATAGCCTACCAAAAAACTTTGTAACTGTAAAGCATTTGCTATTTGGCTCATGGTTCATAAACTACAGCCATGACTGTAGTTTCAGTCATTGGAGTAGATTAATGCTTTTATTTCAAAATTTCATTCAAGAGTATGACTGAGTTACTTACAGATTTTCCTTTCTAAAGTCATGGAGTACAGTTACCTCATTATCAAACAAGATACTGCTGTATCATCATCATATCATCACATCCATTCTATTACTCTTTAATTTTCAAGTCATTCATAATTTAAAATGTTCTCAACAACAGTAAATAAGAGACACAATATAGGTGATAGGACCTTTTAGTTTTGACCCATTGAGAACTGTAAGGTTTACTCTAAAGGCTATGAATTATTCCGACTGCCTCCAAACAGACTTCAGAATGATTCATAACAAATATGATATTTCTTAATTAAAGTCAAAGGTGGGGAATATGCTTAGTCTTATAAAAAATTATAATCTTGCATCCATTATTTTTGTTAACATGATTAGCCTACCAAGTACCAACAGTACAAGTCCAAACTGAAATGAAACACATTGTGATTAACTAAAATCACATTACTCTGCTAATCACAATGGGCACAAGCTTGGAAGCTAGCAAAGGCCTCCTATTTCCACTAACTTAACTAAATACCACACCTTAAATCAGCTTTACATGGAACAGTATCTTTAAGGAATTCTCTGCGTTTGACAGTTCTAAGATCATAGTCTTTCTTTCTAAAATATCTGAAGAAAACTGTGCTCTAACTGTTGTTTTCCACATCACCTCATGCTACACAAATCACAGTGCAACCTTTTCGGTCTCACTGGATACATGAAATGTTACCATTAGTTACTAACATTAATTGTTAGACATTATCATGTTCTTTAAAAAGGTTAAAAAATTACTATCTTTGTTGCCCTTTTTAACTGCAATATTCTGAAGAGCAAAAAAAATAAACAGGAATCAAAAAGCAGCATTAAAGGAAAGGAGAATAAACAAAGAGCTACTCTTATTAATGAGTGAAAAATGGCTTTATTTATTATCATAAGACTGGTCACTATGAACAGTGTTTACTTTTTATTTAAAAAATAGGTATGTTAATAGAACTTAGCGAAATAATGCCTCAGATCAAAGCTTGCAACATCATACTCTTCAAATAGTTACTTGTGGTGTTTTTTTTTTTTCTTTTTTATCCCTATCATCAGTTATCCTCCTCCACAGCCCTCCTTCTACCTCTGACCATCATCCATTGCACATGGTTTTATACTCCATATAAAGTCCCCATAAGAGAAAACTGTGCACTCATCAGTGAATGATCAAATTCCAAGTGTCAGTGAAACCAAAGTCTATAACACAAAAGATTTTTTAAAAATTTTTTAAATTAATGTTTAATTAATGTCTTTGGCTGCTGTCATTACCCCTATGTCATGGATTCAACTCCCAGTTAATAAATTTATTTCCTAATGTCTTCCGTTGTTCTCCTAAAATTTGTTTTAAAGCTAGTTATCCCAGGTACTTTAGCAAGGCAACACATCAAGACTGAGGTTTAACTCAGTCATTATCTGAAAACTAGCTAAAAAAAGAGCATGACATCCTTTCTTCTGTTAATGAGCAGCACAGGAAGGAAAGCGCATGTGCTTTCCTCACTCCTACTTCTATAGTACCTTTGGTCTTGTCATCATGATCAAGTTGTTCCTTTTCCTTGACCATTTTTGCCAAAAAGATTAACAAAAATAACATATCAAGGTCAACTTTTCAGTGACAACTGCAGTGACAGAAGATGGCTACCTCAGCTTTAAAAATGAAGAGCTCAAAATCTTAATCCTATGCTAATCCTTCATGAGAACAGGTACATTCTTTCAGATGCAAAATGGCAACCTGAACTGCATCTAAAAATCTTTAATGTCTCTCCTTAAGCGCACAGGACCCAATAGCTTGCTCTGTGCCTATTTGTTCAAGCAGTCAAACATCAACACATTCTCCTCTGGAAAAATAAATGCAGAATAGGAAATAAAAAAGAGGGCTGTGGGGAGCAATGAAAAGACAGAGTCCCCATTTTTCGTCTAAGACATTCCCATTCTCTGATTATGCCTCAACACATTTTCATTTAATCTTTCCTTTAAAGAAGTGTGGAGGTTTTACTGGTATGTGTCATTAACATTACGTGGGGGGTTTTTTCGACTAAATGTAAATGTGCTATATTTTACCATTAACTGATTTTAGAAACAAGTTGTCTTCCAGCTTCCCCTTTAAATCTATTTTGCACCTTCAGTTTGATTTTGAGAAGCAAAATGGGTCAAAATGAAAAAAAAAAAAAAAAAAAAGAATTCCAAAAAAAAGATTTCCAAAACTGAATGTGACCTTTCTAGACTGCATCCTGTTTTACCAGCTGCTTCATCAACATCTGTGCATCTAAGAGTATGGAAGTCCAAGACACTCTGAAGGATACATCTACTGCTACTTTTCTTTCCACTATATTAAAAATTCATTAAGAGGTTAGAGAAAAGAAGACCACGGGAAAAACAGCCTATAGAAGTTTGACTGGTAGTATGATACTGCACATTAATATCTTTAATGGGAAAAAAAATAAATTTGGGCTAAAAGCCTTCTTTTATTCGCCCTGTAACACCTCCCCATGACTTGACCATCTGTACATTGATATATGAGTAAAAATACATAAATGTGTTGTGCTAAGGGACTTAGATATTTGTAGTAGCTGACTACATCAGCACTGTGTTGAGTACAACCCCCTGGACATCCTTTAGCTGCACACAAGCATCCAGAGCTCCCTTTGGCTGTTTCAGAGTCATGCTGACCTAACCAACCAAAGAGTAAGTGTATTTTCATAAAGAATTTGTTTGGCCTAAAACAAAATGTGAAAAGAAATCAGGATAGTTTGAGAGGAAGAGAATGTAGAATGATCTTTAATCAGTAAAGATGTTACTACACATCCACTCAGCTCAAAATACACAGATTTGTTAAGCATTTTTCTCTCATCTCTCCAGTTTTTTATTTGAATAAACTGTATGTACTCTTAAAATAATTTGAAGATTACTGTTGTGTATAAGATGTACTAGAAAACAACATACTTTCGACACAAAATTTAAAACTCCAGATTTTGTCTAAATTTAAATTTCATTTTTAATATAACAGTTCAAATTTCAGGCTCTCCAGCCTTGGAAGTGTGGAATAAGATACCAAATATAATTTGCATCAGCATGTGTAAAATGAAATTTTGAAGATAGAATTCCACCTAAGACTTGTATTTATTTACTTTGGTGAGAAGTGAGCTTCTAAAAAACTAGATTGCTATGGTCATCGGTGGCAGAGCTGGAAAATGAAGCTTATTCCCAATAGCTAAAGTCTATGCTGCACTCAAAATTTCACCTCTTGATGGATTTAAAACTTTTTTTTTTTTTGTAGGAAAACTGTATGAGGTTGTCTTCTCAGAACTCAAACTTCAGTGGAAAATATAATGAGATCAAAAATATGAAACTTATTAAATTGCTCTGAATCAGAAACTATAATAATTCATTTTTGTTCTAGATACACAACAAAACATTTTTACTAGAAGAACAATTTCTATATGGACTTGAACTGAGGCTTTCAAAAATGCAAGTGCTGAGAAATAGTTACTCTAGGTAAAAGTTAAACCTTGGGCTGTTCTATGCACTCCAGCAAAACATAGCATATCAGGAGCATCTCTCATGTCAGTATTTTTCCCCATATAGCCCTCCTAGGATTTCAGACTCATTGAGAATATAGTGAGGACTAGAGCCAAGAACAGAAGATACTTGATATCCATGTGCTTTTGAAGGAGGAAGAAAGTCCTTTCCTTCTTTACACAGCAGCCCTTGTTTTGCTGGGCCTGAGTTATCCTGTGTTGCCTAACATTTCTGACTTTGGGGCTGAAATGTGAACTGCAAAATCCTGAAAACCAGGGGTGCAGTGTGTCCTTAACAGTAGAGAGAAACAACAAAAACTAGTACAGTTTGCACCAAAATAAAGGCTTCAAGTACAAAGACCTAACAAAAGAAGAGTTAATCTATGCTAAAACAAAAATTAAAAAAAAAAAAAAAATAAAGTGTATCCACAACGCAGGGGTTGGAAATTATTAATTGAAATAAGGAGTCCCCAACCCTCGATACTGCTTTGACTTCCTTCCCTTTTGCTCTTAATGTGAAACAATTTATAACATCAAAATGGTGCTGTATTTCAGAACTTTTTAAAATTGTAATGCCAGCACTCATAATAATTCTAATTTGCTTTTCAAACAATCTTTGAGAAGAAAAGCATATTAAAATTATCATAATAAATCCACTGGAGGATTATTGTTGCACCGGAATACCGAAGAATTTAGGATGCATTGAGGATTTATTGTCATATGAAACACTGAAGTGTTAATGATATTAATCTGAAACTGGGTGTTCTTCCTTTGATTAGATGCTATACATCAGTCTGACAGTCTTAATACTTTCTGGTTAGACTGATAAATGGAATCAATTTTAAGTTGTATTACTCAGTATGCCTGCTCATTAATTTAGAAATAAAATTATTTCCTTACAACTTTTAATTTATAAACTACAGATGTGTAAGCACAGTACAACTGTTTCTTTATTTTGCAGTATGCATTGTATGATGAAATGGATTAAGAAATGTGTGCAACTTCCCTCACACACTCCAACATGAGAAAATTAAGGGAGTTATTCTCAGCTGATGTTTCTCCTTCTAAGAAATATTTCAGTTTCAAGTGATTACAACATATAATATCTGAACGAGCTTACTGATTCCAGTAGTAGTGTTCATATGCTTACAGCCAGGACTATGTAGACCTTAGGTATGCCTTGCTGACTGAGCATGCAGGACTTGCAAGTCTATGATTATTCTGAAAGAAGTTTAACACATATACCTAAGTGGGCTTTTCAGCATAGATGTAAAAAGATAGGTACATCATTGCTCCACGTTGTCTCTATTACTAGATGATGCAATACAAAACAAGAGAAGAAAAGTCATCAGACTTCTTGCTCACATGGCTAATTTTTAAGACGGCAACATCCTGTGTCATTTAGACCTTGATGACCCCCAAAACTGAAGTGTTTACCAGCAGCTTTATCTCACGCTTTACAGCACTCAGACTCAAACACAGCAAGAACAATGACATCTGTTTTCAAAGATGAGGAGTCCTTGCTAATTATTCATTTACCCTTACTGAAAAATCTAACAAACTAAGCTTTATATCGTAAATGGTTAAGCAAAACGAGAGCTCAAATTTTCTTAAGAGCTACATGCAAGTAAAACCAGTTAATCCATTCCAAATTGCTTCATGCACATCAAACATTGTAAAGCAGGCATGAAAACATTCACGCTTAGGCACAAAGTATTTGTATTGAGAAATGAAATCTTTCACTTGTACATCAGTATAAGTTAATAAAAAATATTTCAACAGATTTCTCATTATTTTGCAGTTTTCAAATATATATTTAAATAACTATCCATCAAGAATCCACATATACATGGAACAGACACAGCAATAATAGATGAAAAACTGACTTGCTGAAGGAGACGATTTAATGACTAGTATGCAAGATAACGCAAACAAAACTAAAAGCAGTAACTAAAAATAGGCATTATTTTCTCTTTTCATCAAAACCTGATTACAGTCCCTCTAAGAAACCAACATGATTTACACCGATTCTATTGTCCTATGGAAGATATAGTAGAATTCATGACTTGGATTCACCTAGTGGGTCCATGACCTGGCTGAACATGGTATGGGTGGCAGAACTGAGCAAGCATGGGAGGTATCTGTAGCAGCGGTTAAGTCATACATAGAACATGTGCTCAAAGTTTAAGTTTTTGAAGGCATATACACATTGCCACAAGACCACACATGTTATTGATGTTTCCAATACATGTTTCTGCACATGATGTCATATCATGCAATTTGTAACAAAACAAAGAAAAGCTAGCATCAGGTGACTTCAGAGAAAACCTGCTGATTTACAAGGTTAATTTACCAAACCAGCATCTAGACAGGTTAGTCAACTCTGATGCATTTTCCTTTCACTCATGGAACAGAAAAACATGCTGCTAGAACTGATCAATAATACTTATTTTTTCCCTATTTCATAAGGATATTTAATGTGACTTGACATGAGCAACTGACAACTGCAGTGTGAAGTGAGACATTCTTTCTCTACGTGAACCATATATGGAGAAGAGACAGGGAGAAGGAAAAAATATTGTTTAAAAATATCATTTAGAAAGCAACACTCCCATAAACTATTATCTTTTTGCCATCAGCCTTTGAAATTCCTATTCAACAGAGAACTAGTATCATGGAAGGAAAGAAGGCAGGCAATTCCATAATCAAAATTAAATACATAAGTAAACAAAGGAGGATCCAAAATTTTTAGAGTCATAAATTTAAACAAGTTCAATTCTCAAACTCAGAGACAAGTTTTCTAAGTCACCGGGACTGAGGTAAGAAATGCATGTTCTAGGAGTTTGACACAGCAAATAGAAAACTGCAATCCTACCACATGTGCTACTGCGGATCCTGTCTGCTACGAAGACCATGCCACAGTGGTATTAGAACATGACAACAGCTCATGTTTACATACATCAAAGAGTCCACAGGAGCTGTCTTTGACTTCTACTGAGATTATGAATAACACATTTCTTTGAACAGAACGACCAGCAGTGTTCTTCACTGTACAAGCAGGTAGCAGTGGCAGCAGCAAGACAACCAGGAATAAAAGAAAATGCAAAACACAGCCTCACAGAGAAGCTACCTGCCAGCTCTGTATTACTTTCAGTAAGACATATCACAGACCAAGTCATTTTTTGAGGTGCACAAACCTCTACACGGGTTCCATTGTCCTATGTAAGGTATAGTAGAATTCATGACTTGGATTCATATAGTGGGTCCATGACAGAGTAGAGTACACAAAGGTACTCCATATGTAAAATTCCATTGAAATGATTGCATGAAGAATTTGAATATACTGTAACTGCAGTAGACAATTCCAATCACAGTATAAAATTAGACATTTGACACTACTGAGCAAATGAAAAAATAATTGATTTTTCTTATACATAATACTTACAAGTATTTTTGTAATAGACCAGTATGACTGTGCCCTGCTTCATAGGTCAAAAAGTAAACACTTTGGTATAGCAATGCCTCATAGTATGCCTGCTCAACTCTGCAGAAAAAATACTAACTGCAGGGGTTTTTTTTAGAGTTAATTTAATTTTTATTATTATCGCTCTGATATCAGTCATTAACTACAAATGATAGAAATCAAAATAAGCTGCCTAAATTAACATTAATATTGCTTTAATGTTGATTTAAAGAAAACTATTCTGAAGAGCTTCACATATTCTAAATTCATGTTTAGGTGGTATCAGCAAACCCTTTTTGCCAGTACACAGATATAAAACCTGCCCAGATCTAGTTTAGCAGTAATATACTTCTGTAAATGACATACCTCTGGGTATAGACGGGAACTTTTGTATCCCACTGTACTGACAAGAACTTGTGGGAATTGCAGTGACTGAAGACCTTCTGTAGCCAGACAAAGTCTGACAGTTTGTTTCCACCAAAAAGGCAGAGCCACAGAGGTGGATTCAGCCTAACATGTCTGGCTTTCACAGGCTGAGTGACTCAACTTAGTACTGCACCAACAGCTCCTCGACTTGTGGTTCAGTCCTGACCTCAGCCCATCCACCTGGAAAGACCATGGGCAGGAGGACGCTGCACACAGAAAACATTTCCTCACTTGCTATATATAAGAGAGTCCAAATACCAAAACCAACACACATTTCCAGGACTCCGCATAGTTTGGATGCCATCTGCAGCTTTATGCTTCAAGAAAGGTATACCAGGAGCATATGGTGCCTGAAAAAATTTTTGGCCTACATTTTCTAGAAACCACAATTCTCCCCCTCACCTTTCTCTGAAGTTCTTCCATACTCCCTAAAGGCCACCGAAAGCATGAGACAATTGATCTACAGTTTGCTTATCCAGGAAGGCATCATAGATTTTCCAGATAACACACTCAAATAGTCTTTGCTGAACACAGTTGGATTTCTGACTACAATTACTTTTTGCTCAAATGAAGAAATAATATGTTGCATATTTAGATATCATGGCAATCTCCATCTGTTATGATCTCTTGGGATCAGTTTTCCCAAGAATTCCCAGTCATTCTCCTGCAGCAAGTCTTTTGAACTCCCTCCCTCTCACGGCCAGTTTGCATTTGCTATGATTCATCCTGGAACCAAACAAAACCCCTGGTTGCAAAAATGAAGACTAAACCAAGCCCACACTTTTCTCTTCCTGCTACCACCTTCCTCTCTATCTCTTCATTACTCATTGGACACTCCTCTACCAATGTCAATTTCTTTTTCTGTATTTAGTGAAAAAGCAATGGATCCTCATTCATTTGGAGCATCTTCAGAGCTAAATTCAGTAGAGCAAGTCATGATTTATTGTTACCTGGTTTATTTAATTCCATGTAAACCCTGGAAAAAAGGGAAATATGGATATACACTTGGTCTCAATTTGTATAACACTCTGTAAAATAGCCTCTCTATTGGAATAAATTTACTATCAGCCATTGATCTGCTCATTGCACTTTACAACTATCTGAATAGGACCAATTTTAGATCTATTTATTTTATTGTTCTAATATTGAGATGAAAGAAGAGTCAGTTAAAAAGCTTACTGATTGAAAATTTATGGTTTTATGATGCTAAGTGAATATAAGAGACAAAATGCAACTCTCTTCAGAAGGTGGTTACTGGATAACTGGTTATTTTAATTCACACTCTCAGATAAGCTTGTTCTCACAAATGCTTCAAATTAAAACACATTTTAAATGAGAATCTAGTGGCTTATTCCAGTATATAAATGCATGCATCCATGTTAAACTTCTGTTAGTATTAAGAAGTATAAAGATATTAAGAGAAAGTGTGCCTACTTCCCTTTATTTTTCCAGTATAGTTCAGAATATGCATATATATGAACACAGCATGCACATACATCTATAAAGTTTTAACACACAAAATGCTGTTGACTGGATGAACCTGTAGAAAGTGTACACAAAGCAGAAGAACTAATGCTTTGATCTTAGATCTCTCAAGTCTTAAAACACCCCTTCAAAAATACTATTTGATAACATGGTTCAAAGGTATATCAAAGTATAATATAGTCCTTTATTTCCTTTTTAAGTTAGCTATAAAAACATCTAGATACATTTCAGCTAGATATAATGATAAAGAGACTGCAGAGTACTCACTATGAATGTATGTCTATATTGTGTTACCAGAGACACCGCTCATCTTCTTAAAAGAGACTATAGCCTTATTGGAATGTTTCTAGGGTCAAGCAAACAATTCCTCTTATCCTTCTATGTATAAGAACTCAGGTTAATCTGGAGTTTCATTCATGGATATAGTTCAGTTCAATATTTTTCCTCACTTTACCTTAAAAGAATCATCTTAATTTCCATGAAGATCAGATCTATTTCAGATGCCATTTATGACACTGAAATTCTCAGGACTAAGTCATTCCTGAGTTAGAGCAGTGTTTCTTCAGCAAATATGGAGCTCCTCCCCTTATAAAAGACACCCAAGAGGACACGATAAAGCTGTAATTTAGCACATGCCCAAATGTACACAAAACTAGGTTCTTTTAAAGGCAGGGCAGGATGGCATAGTCAATACTACATTAGATTGTGAGACAAAACATATTTTGCGTGTGTTGTGTTTATTTTGGGGTTTTTTGATCGCATGCTCATCCATCACCTGCTGGATGACAATGCACAAGTTACTTTACCTTTCTGTACCGTAAGTACCTATTTGTAGATCAGGGATATCTATACCGCTTTCTATTGTAAAGCGCTGGCAGATCAACAGATACTCTCTCAAAAACACGCTTCTCCTAAGAAACAGAACGTTTCCATGCTAATGTTTTCTCAGATGCAGACATTTTGTTATTATTACAATTCCTTAGCTTCCCTATGCCTGTGGCTACTTAACTGGAATTTAAACAAGATAAACATAGGACACTATATATAGTCAGAGAGAGACGGTGTGTCTTATATGTCACTATATACACACGTACACAGTGACAGATTAAGATTCTACAGAGCATTTCAACAAATATGTACAGAGTGGCCACGTGTATCTGCAAATCCAGTTTTCATTCTTTTATTACTAGAACCCTTATACTGACAGAATAAAGTAGACTACCTGCAGTATCACCTTGCACTAGCTCTGAACTTCTCTTCCGCTTCGAGAAAAGGTGCTTACCGCCACCTTCAGGGGTGCCTGCTCGTCTTAACCTGCAGTTCATTTTTCTATAGAGTATGAACGGTCATTACTGAAGATGGAGGGAATTAAGTGCCCTCTACCAAAGGCACAATAAAACCAAAGCTAACTGTGACTTTTTTTCTCCTCAGTACCTAGACATGGGTGAAGCATTTCTGGTATAAGGAGCAGCTCAAACTTCATGGAATTACACCAAAGATTTGAAGGATTCAACACATTTGTTCCATTTTTCATTTTACAGTTGATGATATTGACACTATTATTTCTAATATAGTCACAATACAGGAATGTCAGAAGCCTCGAAAGAAAGAACATGGAGTCCAGTACAGTACTTACATTTCTTAAGCCAGCTGAAACTTAATACAGTTGAGACTCACTTTTTTTTTTAAGACAATAAAACTTTGAACTTATACACACAATAGCATCCTGCTCTGCAGAATTTTGAGAGAAATTTAGTCCACAAACTTGCCAAAAAAGAAATTTTGAATACTTTCATTTTACATATGCAGTATGAAATATTTATGCTGCACTACAAAGAAAGAAATTAAAGAGAGCCACTTATGCCATACAAGGTAGAAGTAAAATATTATACAAGGTTGCACCACATTTCTTCCCAGTTAGCATTTATACCATACAAGGGTTATGGAGTGCAGAAAGTGCAGAAAAGTGGAGAATGATAAACCCTTACTTAATAGCAAGCAGTGTATCTTACAAGAAAAATCAACAAAATGTTTTAGTATTTGTTTTGTCATATTCTTTTAAAAAATTAAATAAGAAAGTGTTGCAAGTGACTAAGAAAATAAATAAAAGTAGAGGAAGGATGTGCTATTATATTTTTAATAACTGCTAATAAGCTCAAACATAGGAGCTCCCCCAGGTCTCCGTGTGAGAACAGCAGAATTCTAATTGCTATGGGCAATTATTAATTTATACTGGCAGCTAAGTGTGTATACACTAATTATACATATAATTATACATTATGTTTTATGCATTCCAATTAACAAATTAGTCTCCAGAATTCTGAAACGTGTTTATGATTTCTTACTACTTTTTCTGATTGCTTTTAGAAGAAGTTTGCTGTCTTATATGGATGTCACCAATAGAGGCATCAGTAGCACAAGTGTGGGTTAATGAGGCATAAAAAAATTCAAGTAAACGTAGTTAAACAATGCCAACTAAAGATAATTGCCTGAGCAATTCCATATTGATGTGCTCCAGATTTGTGACAGCTCATTTTGGCAGCGCTAAAAGAGGCACAGCTCTTGACCAATTTCTTTGTATGGCAAGAACTATTGCAAAAAGAGGGCCAGGAACAGAGATTCTTGTAATAAAGAAATTGAGTAACTATATTGATTATGGATCAGAGTTACTGGCGCACTTGTATTGCAGCTCTTTGCAAGAGCTTGGCAAGCTGTAAGACAGAGTGTCTAGCTCCCAGGCTTGCAAGAGATTCTCTGAGATTCTGGCTAGGAAAAAAAAAAAAAAAAAAACAACAACAAAAAAAAACCAATTAGCATGACCTTCTTTACATCACAGGCTATTATAGTTTATTCCTATCTTGAATCCAAATAACGTGCATATAACTAACTTATAATTTCCCAAATGATATCCAGATTTAACTGGAAAACAATTTACTGCATGTCTACTATAAGTATTATGTTTTTTCCCCAGCTGCAAATAAGCTACAAATACAGACTAATTCATCTCCAATTTCCAGCCTTTCCAGAGTTCCATTTGTACTCAGGATTTTCTATCTTATGTTTATACATAGGATGCAAGAATAAGTATATAAAGCATTCAGTTCCCTTTATTTTTATACACTAAAACAAAAAAATAGACTCCAACTCTGCCACTGTAGAAAATGGCTCTTCAGAGGGGCTCACTTCTTCCATTTCTTGACCATTCACTCTCTCCCCTTGATGCTTTACCATTTTTTTTAAAATCCTTTTACAATGATTTGACTATTTAATTGGGATGTCACCAATACTGATATCAAATGTGTTGCCCTGTTACAACTAAGTTCTCCCCTACTTACTCATTTAGCATCACTTTGGTCTTTTTTGCCAAAGTGTCACACTAAATATTCATGGTTAACTTAAGTATTGTTCAGAAAGTAGCCTGTAACCAAAGAAAGCCCCTTTTCATAACCAGTTTCCTAGTTTCCAGAAAAAAAACAATTACACTGGGCAGTAAGAAAACATTTGTATTAGCACAGCTCACTAAATGGTTCAATTATTCTGCATAACTGTTTCATCTTTCTTACTTACCAAGCCATTTATTTTTGTCATCCATAATATTTATCATAAAGATGTTATAATTATTTCCAGTTCAACAATTAAAATATTCAGAAAGGTCCTCTGCCCATCTCGGCAGATGATCATGTTTCCCCACAGACACGTGCTTCTATGATCTCTTCTTAGTCAGTTCTTAACGCATTTAATATGAGATAAACTACTAAAATAGTTTTAGCTTTGTAAGTTAGAAAATCATGCATTACTTAGATTTATGAAAATTTATGAAACAGTTTTTTAACCTTTAGATATCAGAATTTTTTCCCCCCTAAGCCCATGGTATCCATTAAAATTTCTTCTTGCAACATCAAACGCTGCTACTATCTCTAATATTCATTAGCTTATAAAGGGTAGTCCTACAACGAGTTTGCAAACCCAATACTGCTGACACTGCATCACCATAATTTTGAAAGCATTTGATTTTGCTGTCTCGAATGACACTAAAGCCAGATGTCTCAAAACAGTTATGCTATCAGGAGCCAACAAACGTAATCTGTAATACATGAATCCTAGACAAAAGCATCCATTTAATTCTTAAAATTGATTCATATTTTAAACTCCTTGTAAAACACCTCTTTAATTATTTATTTTTTCATGTTTAGGGAATGTTATCCTCTAATAGAATTTTGATTTTAGAAAATACAGTTCTGTAGAGAGATAGTCATTTTCTAGGATGCTTCTACAGGGACAGTACAAGCTCTGAGAATCCAAACCCAAATTAATATACATAGAGAACACTTAGAATACCACAGCTCTGGTTAGGAAGATGTACACAAATGAGACATAAAGGTTACAGGATACTTTCCAGAGCACAAACCTTGGAAAGGTAACACCATCCAGTATATGATCTCTGTGATATGATCCAGGCTACAACAAGGTTATTCCCGAATGAGTTGATGACACCCTAGCCCAAGTCCAGAGAAAACTGTGCTGCTGCCTCTGGAGACACCTCTCCTTCACATCCCTGCATTGGTACTGGTCATGCTCCAGGGACAACATAAGAGGTTCCAAGAATATGGCACATGAAAAAAAATAGGGAATAACGTGCAAGTTTACAGCCCTTTGGATCTTCAACACTAAACCTGTCTCCAAATCTTCCAGTCCTTAAAATCACTTTGTTAAATTCTCACTTATTTGGTTATACAACAAGAAGTTACCACTGTAATTTATTTTCTGTCCCTTATTCCTGGTGTGGAAAGACCTTTTATAAAGCTAACATTTACTTACAGTGTTCATATATATATACACATATATATGGCAAGCATATGACTTTTCAGGAATTTGACTTGCAACTTGTGAACCCTTGTAATGACTCTGTAAATGACAACTGAATTCGGCTGTACAAGGTACAGCGGTTCCTGAGCAATGTACTTTGAATGTGGGAAAATTCTGACACCTTATGGCTGTTCCTGTATATGACCTACAATAACTCCTGAACAAGCAAGGCCCCAGCGTTAGAAGAAACAAAACGACCACTTTAAATAGCATTTGGATTCCTGTAAGTGAACTTACCCTCTCACCCACTTTGCAGAGAGTCACCTGATGCTCAAACATAATTATCCTTCTGCTGAAGATGGAAGTTTTATGATCCTTCCTGTCCCCATTCTTGATTCACCTACAACTGTCCTCATTCACCATTTCTAACACACTAGATTCACTGGCAGCAATGACAGTGTCTTGTGTTGATTAGCATCTGTGTCATCACAGCTATTGAAATCAAGCCAGCAGGTACAGCAAGTGCACCTATAGTACAAGAACTAACCACATCTCCGCACAAAGTGTAAGAAGCATCTCTCACTAGTACTTTAAAGAATCATTGGGCACACTTTGCTCATTCTAAAGTCAACGGCTAGCACATGACTAGTGGATATTGGATAGCTAAGACTTCCCAGGCTTTCACCACAGAATTACAACAGTGCTTCAGCCCATACTCACAATTCCAGCGTCCTTTTGCGTATCAACTTTTTCCTGACTTCTCAGTGATCACTGTGCAGGACTGCTCTTGAGCAAAACTGCCAAAACTCCTCCGAAAACTTCTGAAACTTCACCCTGCCCTCCCTCAATTAGTTGCACAATTAACTGGGGAGACTAATGAACAAATGATTAGTGTGACACATGCTCCACTGTCAAAACAGAGTCATGTAGCTGTGCAGCTCCTCCCAGGAAAGCTGTCATACACTCAGTTTTGCTTTCAAAAGATTTCATTAGATTTGTATATTAATAAATGCAAAAGAATGAATTTCATCTAACAATCTGTCAATAAAGTATTTTTCACGAAAAAAGCCCAATATATTAAACTCACAGCTTTCTAGAATGTCACATGGTCTTTATTCCTCCCATTTCATGGGGATAAAGGTCTAAAAGCAGATTGTTTATAAAGGCAACTACCTATGGCTATGTGGATCATAAAGAAGTAAGCACTGAGTAGAAGGCATTCTATGGAAGAGCTGAAATCCAGGAAAAAGAGCACTTCACAAATGTCACAAGGCACAGTTATTTTAAGCAAGGGTTTTGGGTTCTAAGACATAGCTGAAAGGCACGAGTTGATGGAACAGGTAAAGGGGCATCTTAACAGACACAGGTTAGGAATCAAAAATACTGTCACCCAGATTTAAAAGCAGAGGGAGTACTGTGACTATATTTAATTGGAAGGCCTCACAGATTTACAGGAGCCTATACTGAGAAACAGAGAGTACAAAGTAAACCCCAGGAGATGCAAATCTCCATTTACAAAACCCTGCAAATGAAGTAGGCAACTCCAGGTGCTAAGGAATAAATTTAGCTGTAAATTCACCATCAGCATAAATTAGGCCAACCATAGGCTACTAACAGTAGAGTTACTTCTCCCACACGCCTTCCCTTGAATTAGCTTCAGCCATCGTGTGGTTGAAAAATGGCTGTTTGTAGACATAAAAATAATACTATTACTTGTTTAGCAAGACATGTTCTTTCTAACAGCATTTTGCTTAATAATGCAATTGGTATTGTTACCGTGAGATTATACGTTCCTGAAATGAATCCCGTTGAACTAGGAAATAACATTTTCCTGCAGTGATCTAGGTTCAGACTTTACTACATGCGTGATGAGTCATCACAAAACTTTCCAGTAAGGAAACGCAGTGAGGAATACACATCAAACATAATGTTTTTCAAGAAAAATAGTAATACTTATTTAAGCGTACTTAAAGCCAGTGCATTTGTAGACTTCTCATTCCTAGTATGGGTAAATGAACAGAACCAGATACAAACAATGTCAAACATTAAATGGCAAACATAATCCCAAGTATCTATATTTAAACAAATTCTATGTCTTAACTATTTGTTGCTCGAGATTCTTTAAATAAGCCTATTGCAAGTTTCAGAAATCAAGTAAAAATAACAAATGCTATTAATTATAGTGCATCCTAGCCTGGAATGCACTCTAGACCAAAGTTAAGTTTGTCTATACCCAGCACCATCTTTTTAGAGGATTTCATTCCAACTGAAAGAATACTTGTATTTTATTTCCACCTACAGGAAATCTAAAAATAAAATCATGTAAGAAAAAAAAAAATTGGCATAGAAGCACTTGAAATGTAATTTATAAAGTGCAATATACCATGAAAGCAATTTATTTCCGTAATACATTTTTTATAGATATGCTCTTTGGTTATCTACTATTGCAGTAAAAATAATATTGGTCTAACAGTGAAAAAAGGAGGACATTCTAACACATATAGCTCATTGCAATGGTCCAACACTTTAGCATAACATATATAAAAAAAACTCAAAATATTCTTTTAAGCCCCAGCTCCAATTTCTAAGAATTTTGCTGTGGGGAAAATGAAAAAGGCCATGTTCTTCTCAAGTAACAGGATTTCAGGATGGGCCTGCATTAAGAGAGACACTTGTTTACCTCAACTACATCTCAGTCTCCTCATTCTGTCTTCTCCCTCACCCACTCCAGCACATGAATGTCTCTCATCAGCTGTGTAATTCTACACAAAAGGTGCTACTCTAACATAATAAACCAATGTAAGCACAGATTAAAACTATTTGTCTTGAAAAATCAAATTACTGATATCTTTGTCTTGGGTGGTTTGCTTTTAAAATCCTAATCATGTGATACAGTAACTGCAAGGCAGTTTCCCTCACAGTCATCAGCAGTGGGGCCTTTTCTGAGGAGAGTTGCTCACACACTGCTTTCACAGCGCTTCTCTCCTCAATGTCTCACCCTCACCTGGATTTCAATCTTCTCCAGTAATCCTTCAGCAGTAGCCCAGCCCCAGAGAAAACAAAATTTCCCTCCTCCAGACCATGCAGCAAAAGAGCAAGCTTATGCTTATGGCCTTGCCCTGACTAACAGCTTTGCAGCCATGTTGCCTCCTGAGGCCCTGCACTCGCTCACTGAGATGGCGGACGGCAGCTCTTGCTGGGCACCAGCCTTTCTCTACGGTGTATGCTTATTTGAATTCAGCCAAGCCCAACAACCCTAGAGGTACAGCAGGATGAGGTGTTGCTACATATATTCCACTAACCTTGCTAGCGTGTGGCTTGCCCCTTTGTCATACCACTCTCTCATTTTGAAATACTAAGAAATTATTGGCAGATGTTTGCTCTTTCCCCTTTCCTTAAAGGAAAAAGATAATGCCAAAATGCGGGAACCCATTTCAGGAGAAATGGCTGACTTTGCTGGAAAAAGCAGACAACATTTTAAAAGTAAAAATGTAGACAACAAAAAAGAGTTTCAAACTCTTGTTTGGTTACAGGACAGCAGTATCTCACCCAGCACCACTTCTCTGTTGCGGAGGGGGTTCCTTGAGAGCACGTGCTCCCAGCAAGGCGGCTTCGTGTCTGAAGGGCCTCCCCAGGCCTTCCCACCCTGGGAGCTTCACGCAGCCATGAGGCTGTCATGCTTATCTCCTAGCACCAATAAACAAAAAGAGGCTGTCACGCCCAAATGCATGCAGGAGAGCTGCCTCCTGATCAGTGAGATCACAAAAAGACGTCTCTATTGAGATGTTATTACCACACTAACACAGGTCATGAGCCCCATTTGCTGAGCACCTCCATACACCCCTCACCCTAGGCACACGGAAGTCCATCACTGCCTGTCCTCAAACTTCCCCAAAAGCAAAAAGAGATGATACCTAAATTAACATGCAGAAGGTCGTAACAGCAATCACTTCTCACTAAATTTCTAGCAGGAATTACATACCACTTACTAACACACCCACCCCCCTATATATATACCCTGCCTTTCCCTCAGGATGTGAGCTGATAATGTTAGCCAGGTAGCTCTCACCATTAAGCCAGAACACGTCCAGCTGACAACCAATTAAGTTTGGTTTTATCTTACAAAACATTCCACTGGAGGCTAGTGTGGCTTAAGGAAAGATGTGGTGTGGTGACTTAAACAGGTTGTTGGTCAAATTCAGGCTGTGTTAGAGGAGATCTTTTGAAAGGAGAATAAAAAACATTCATGTTATCTTTGTCTTGCTCTTTCGGTCAGCTTTGAATCTGTAGCTTAGTTTCAAGAAAATCTGTCAGAGGGATAGAGGCTTAAAATGTTGTGTTAGCACAAATCTTGTAAAAACAGGTAGTTGGGGAGGTGAAGAGGACTATATGAGTGTACTTGTTTGGGGGGGTGAATTACTCAAATGCAGAAGAAATACTCAGGTGAGGAGTTACAACTCTACAGCTGGTTTATGACAGAAGGAAATATCTAGGAACTGCTCCATGTCCTGATTTGGATGCAAACTGCACTTCTTTTCCTGTGCTTTTGCAAGTTTGTACTCCCTTAACTTTCTCAGCAGAAATACATGGCTAGGTTTTTATTTCTGTGGAATGAACAGCACAACATATTAAACTTGGCTTATTTTTTTAATTGTGGAAGATGCATGCATAGTGTTGTATAAGAGAATAGTGAAGTACAATGGCCTCTGGGCCTACCCATAAACACTTTAAAGTTAATTATTCACTTGTCATTCATTCAATCACTTGTGAAGTGGTTAATAAGAACTGAAGTAATTATCTCAATTTTTAAGGTACGGCAAAGGAAGTGGTAGGGGGGAAAAAATGCTCACATTATGTTAAGCCTGATATTTCTATTATTATTTAGGATTTTTTAAATGAAATGCTGTAGATAGTACTGCCTTGTATTTGCTCATAATTCTAGCCTCAGATAGTTCTAAATCTAATGCTGGATGTAAACTAGAACCAAGTTGCATAAATACCTAGAAACTAGAAATAAAATACTGTTTCTCAGGCTTAGGTGGATAAATCTTTTAATTGTCTGTTTTATAAAGAAGTACAGCTGTAACAAAGATGGATTAGCCTACTCAGCACTGAAAGTTCTGGATGTGATTGTATATGTATATATATGTATATATATTAGATCAATTTATACTTTTTTTTTCTCCCAAAATATTAGTACATCACAATTAATTTTTTTAATAGTATTTTTCAGACATTCAGGTCTCAATCTACCATGTATCATTGGCAAGAAGTTCTTTCTGTTCTGCATGTTTACCTGAAGAACCAGTTGGGCATGTAGATGTCTGCAGCCTCTGCTAACAAGCAACTCACACCAAAATTTCTGGCAGTTCTGTATATGTTGGTACAGAATTGGGCCTTAGTGAGTGCTAAGTGTTGCGTTTTCTTCTTTGACTCTGAGTCTCAGAAGTGGCTTAATTATTTCTTAGCTGAACAAGTGACCAAAATATAAAATTCATTGTGTGAACTTGCAACAATGAAGGACAGGAACTAAAATGAGTGAATGTACTCCAACCACAAAGCAGGCTTTTATAACCTACATAAAATATTTATTGCAATTGTCATTTCCATTAATTCTTTCAGATCAGAATGAGAGAAGACAGCAGAATTATTCCTTTGATTTGGAAGATACGATGAATTTTTCTGCAAACGCCATATATTTCACAGGATAAGTAAACATTATGGCATGGCTCCTCGTACTGTGGAATCACAGTGACATTACTGGGACCTTGACTGACTTAAGGCAGCAAGTTGATCAAATAGCTCAGACAGAATACACTAGTTTCTAGAGTGAATTCCTCCTGTGTTAGGTTTCAACTATTGTGTGCGGCTATATATTTTCTGATGGAACAAGAAATCATTCGTTATTACTAATCACACCCAATGTAATAAAGCATGCATGTTAATCAATTAGCCTCTTAGGCTTTCCACTGCCTCATGCTTCTTTGTGATGCTGATCTTAAACAAAATCTGAAATTGTTCTCCTGCATCATGCAAACTCTGTAGAATCAAAACTGTAGGACCAAGATATTCCATCCTTTTTAAGCGTACAAGTAGTGACACATGTAACAAATGGCTGGTACAGTTATTTGGCTAAGCACTCTGAAAATTAAGTTATTGAACTATTTGGATTTTTTGTGTTGCAGATCTGTGGGTGCCTAAAGTCTTGTAAGAACAGCTTGCTGTTTGCTTAAGAACAGCCTGTTTCCTTATCTCTGGTCCATGAAATTATTTTAAAAATATGCCTTGTTAATGAAGTATTTTTGGATGCATGTTGTACCAGAAACTACTAAACTTCGTGAGGAAGAGAAGACTCTTTACTTAGTGTAGAAAGTTTGAAACTACATCATATCAAGACTTACTCAAAATGAGAAAGGAAATTTGTGCTACAGTGGCTGAAACAGATGGACCTTGAAATCTGTTATCAGCAACAAATATTTTGATATTGGAAGATTTTTCAGAAATCTAAAGTTGGCAAATCTGTGTAACGTATGTCCCCCTATGCATTCCACTTTTTTTCAGAGCATTTTTTCCTAGTCATTCTAAATGAAACAGGTACTGCGAACATAGTACCAACGTTTTACATTTTTTCCTGTTGCAGATGCTCCTCCATATGTGGGAAGAGCCATGAAAGCCCATCTCATGAATCTAAAGTAAACATTACGCTTTTGGCATGGTCAGAGAACATGCACACAAGCCATAGTGTAAGAAAGCAGCAGTGCGTGTCAGGACTAACAAATTCCATGGGAGTTGGGTACCCCATCATGATCCTCTTTAGGCCTTTGGAGACAATTTGGGATTGTTTCATTATTTCTGCAGAAAGACTTGTGCTATTCTTGCTGGAACCCAAACTCAACATTGGCTCTATGAAAGAAAATGAAAAGGATAAATGGAAAGCTTATCTTCCCTCTTGCAGACTGACACTGTTTCACTTGTTTAAAGCTGACCTGCTTCTAAAGTACAGCATACCTTCTGCACACAGAACGACTGCTTATTTACAAGGGATGGTTTATTAGCAGAGTTCCCCTGAGCAGTAGGTAGCGAATGTTCAAACATCCAAGCTCTTTGCAGTATCAAAGTCTCTCCCATCAATCTGTTGCGAGCGCGTGCCAGTGCACCCAATGCCAATCAGTGTTCAGCACCATCTTTGTTTTTTTGGAGGAGAAAATACACATCCTGCATGGGCCAACAGCGATTCTGGACTGGAACGCTCTCTGAAGACAAGGTGGCTGCTGGTTGTTTTCCTATGTCCTGCTGCTCAGAAATGTGCTGGCAGGCTGTTCACCACCCACCCTTCTTCCTCACTGGACTTCCCCTCCAGACTTTCGAAGGCTGTGCCCAGCCACCGATGCAGGGGCCTGGCTCCATAAAGCTGAGCCTTGTCCTGAGTCTTCCCTTGCACCTCTGCAGGCAACACAAACCTCTGCCCAACCCTCATTCGGCAACCATTTAGGCAGTAACTACACCTCTTGCTGGTTTCCAGATTGCTTCCCTGAAGCCCTAGCACTGACAAAGGTAAGGCAGTGTTACCAGAAAGTGGTAATTAATTCACTCTCTAAGATTCAATTTTGGAGTTGTAGAAAGCAGGGATTCTTTATTACAGCGCCAGACACACAGGGGATAACTCCTCCCAATGCGTGTGTGTGAAAACAAAATCAACAGGCATTTGTGCTACCTTAATCATTCATTGAATTTTTATCATATTTTTTATCAAATTTGTAACTTTTCTGGGAACTCATTAGCATATGGTAATGTCTCTTGTGCATGTCTGTTGGAGTCTTCAGGTGGTTGTCAGGGGTCTTTAGATGAAGGGTCGTAGTCTTCTTCACTGTGTCCGACAGCTAACCCTTACTTCTGTGCGAACTCAGTCCTGTGGTCACGTATATCTTGTCCTCCAAGGCCGCCGTGGTCTGGTTTTGTTGCTGATTTGCAGTTTCCTTATCTTTCTGTTTCTTTGCACCTGCTACTACAAGGCCGAACCGTATCAAGTAAGATTGTGACTTCATCATCCTACAGTTAATCTAAGTATTCCCCGAAAGATCGGGATTTGTTCTGCAGCACAACGGCTAAAACAGCTTAAAGCGATCTTAATAACTCTATTCCACAGATATCTATTTGCTAATAATCTTAGTTCACGGGTATCGGCAGTCTGCCCAGGGCCGCCGGCGCCCGGCCGGGCTCCGGCTGCTCACGCCAGGCCGCCGCCGCTGAGGGCGGGAGCAAGACGCACTTCTCCACCCGGCCGCCGATGCCGCGAGAGGAGCCGCTCCCTGAGCCCCCAAAACCGGCGGCTTTGACGCGGCCTCGGCCACCGACCTCTTTCGAGGCCCGCCAGCCCCTCTCCCTCAGCCACGCCGGGGCGGGCGACCTGCCCTTCCGTGACGTCAAGGCAGAGCGCCCTGCGGTCGCCCCGCTGCCTGCCGGGAGATAAACTGCGACCGCCTTCCCAGGCTGCTCCGCGGCGTCGCGAGCGGCAGCGGTTGCGCCTCACCGGTGGCGGCGGCAGCGCCGGCCCGGCCCGGCCCGGCCCGCTCCGCCCCGAGAGCCCCTCAGCCAGCCAGCCTTTGCGGCCGCCCCGCCCCGCCATGCCCCCCAAAAAGCAGCAGCAGCCGGCGGGGGGCAGCAAGAAGGCGGACCAGAAGAAGAAGGAGAAGATCATCGAGGTGAGGCGACCAGGGCCGCGGCGGGATCGGGCGGGCCGCGCCCTCCTGTGGGAGATGGGCAGCGCCCCGCCGGTCCGTGTCCCCCCCCCTCGCCGTTGCCGGGAGCCCGCCGTGCCCGAAGCGGCCAGGGGAAGGCCGCGAGTGGGGGTGTGCGGCGGGCTGGGCGCACGCAGAGCCGAGGGTGCGGCGGCCCGGCCCCGCAGCACCGGGCCCGGGGATGACGGTTCCCCTCACGGCCCCGGCGCTGCCCGCCTCTGACAGATCGTTGTCGGTCGCTTTTGGGGTTGTGCTGGTGGCCGCCGCGTCTCTTGGGCTGGCGTTGAGGTTTTCAGCCTGGACGTGGACAGAGCTGTTTTTGGACTGAAGGTGATCAGACAAGAGTCCTCTTCCTTTTTTTTCTTTCTTACCCTTTCCCATCTGTCATTTTAATATCTGAAGTGTTTCTACATTTTCCGAGTCCAGCTCTGAAGCGTTGGTTTGCATTTCTCACTCAGTTTAAGACATGTGAGTGGTTTGTGGTTTTTTTGTTTTTTTTTTTTTTTTTTTTTGTGTTTTGTTTTGGTTTTGTTTTGTTTTGTTTTTTTTTGATACAATTTGAGCTGTGTGGCCAAGGAGGCGTTTCCTGGACTAACACTTTGGTAAATCTTTCATAGAAGTTAAGTGGAAAATAATTTCAAGGTTAATCAGTAATATCTCATACTCAGTTTAAACTTCTAATGCCCAATTCTCTGGTACAGCTAAATCTTTAAAAAGCTGTTAGAGGTGTGCATTAGTTCTTAGGATAGTCATGCAAATCTTCACTACGCAAAGTTATGTTGACAGTACAAAGAGAGAGCAGTAATAGAAAATCAACTGTTTGCCTGCATCTGTTGGCATGAAAGATAGTAGCTGCTCAGCTGCTTAGGCAGAATATCTGTGTAATGCAAGTGTTCTTTTAAATCTAGCACTGCAGGATATTGTTTCTATGTCTTTTGGAAATTGTAGGTTAGAGTGGTTCTCACTCTCTGTTGGCTTCAGAGTTTAATGTTTTTGCTGAGTCCAGCTACATAAGAAAATTCTGCTTATTATAAAAAAAAAATGGAGCTGAAAGGGGGAAAACACTGATTGTTAACAGTAATTTATTACATAATTCAAATACTAAGGGATTATATATTCCATGTGTCATTTGCCATTGAAATCAAGTTTGTGAATGATCTGTTCTTTCCCAACTAGTTAGTTTGACAATTTACAGACTTTTCAAGTTAGCTAAAGTCACAGAGCACTAGCTGCTGTTGATAGAGGATATGTTGTAAATGAAAATAGGGTGACTCCGGAAACTAGGAACTGTTTGTTCTATAATTATTTTATAACATCATTTTGGATTGTTAGGATTTCCAAAAGTCTCTTTGAACTGACGTATTATCACTGGATGACCTTCTTGTTATTTGTTCCTGGAAGGAAAAATGTTGGTATAAAGTGAATGGCATGTGTATCTTTTTAATGTATGTGTTTCAGTTACGAAAATAATTTCCGCTTCAGATACTCATGCGGAAATGAGCTATCTTTTTTTTTCCTGAAATTTGATACTTAACAGGTTTGGTATTGAAATCTGTTTCTAACAATAAAATTGGAGGTGCAGAGGAAGAATTGGTTCAGGCAGTAAACAGAAACTTGAAGTGAAGTTCAGGAAATACAAACACCTATTTGGACTTGACATAGGAGAAAAACTTACCTTCAGATTAGTAGAGTTAAAAAAATAAAAGCATAAAATATTTGGGAAAAAAAAAAAAGTTACATGTGGCAGTAGTCATCTGAATAACAAGTCTATAATTTTTTTTATGAATAGTTGAAGATAAAAGTAGTAAGTGATTTTAGGAAGATAGGGACAAGAAAAGGGGTATTTATGGCTGTTCAGTCTTCATATTTTCCTCAGGTGTTGCTTGGAGTCGCTGAGGACATATTGACCCTTTGTCTTCAGGGGCCCGAAAATACTGTGTATATACTTGTGCTAATTCTTGGGCACAAGTAGGGCTGGTGATGAAAGCAATAACTCACACAGAAGCAGCATTTAGTAGGTTATTTTGAAAAGAAAATTTTAAAGATTATTTAAGGGCTCTAAATGTTGTCCATATTATTGCTTGCGTTGCTAGAGGAAATAGTCTGTGTGGAATTGAAAACCTGAGGAGCGTCAAGTCTTTTTTTTTTTTTTTTTGTGATAACTTAAATTTGTTTCAATTTATGTTGGCTGCATTTATGTCTTTATTTAGGACAAAACATTTGGCCTCAAGAATAAAAAAGGCGCAAAACAACAGAAATTTATCAAGGCTGTGACTCACCAGGTTAAATTTGGTCAGCAAAATCCACGTCAGGTAAGCATTTATTCTGTAATATTTTCCCACTGTATAGGCAAGTCCTCTTTCAGTGTACATATAGATTGTCATATAATACTGAAGTAGAAAAAAGATGAGATGTTACTTGCCTGATGTATTGTGACTACCACAGATTTACCCAGTAGCCTTTTTGCAAAGCTTGTCTAGCTGAGAATTACGTACCTATGTAGAGGTGGTACAGAGTATGTGGTTTTGTTGTTTTTTTTAGAAAAAAAAACCAAACCACCAACTCCTCCCCAAGCCAAACTCAATTTATAGGAGTGGGGGTATTGTTTACCTAGTATTTTAATAACATAATAAAGGTATACCTGAAATTAAATTGTAGGCACTGGCTATCAGCATAGTACATTTGAACACTCTTTCTTCTCTTTATTTCCACCTAATGTAAGATACAGTGAACACATAAAAATGAGAGTAGTTGTTAGTAATACTAAAACTGCAATTGGGGCAGGATTGGAAAAGGTATACGCCCGTATGTGCTTGTTGTTCTACTTAGGGAAGTATTTATTTTAATTTGAAGTGGAAACAAGTACGACAAGTCTGCATCTATTCAGTGACCTGACCAAAGAAACTGAAATTTTGAGCCACTGACTACTACTCTGCTCTTCTGTATGAATTAAAATGTGATGTAGCTGAGATACACTGTTTAGACTATACTTAATCAGAAAGATGGATTTAATGAAAATATTATCATGGAAGTGAGCCAGCCAGGTCTCTTATTCCTACAGTGCTAGGGAAGCTAGTTGGTAAGTATTTAAACAGCTTTCTGTTCTCTGAATAAGCCTCCGAAATAATTACATTTGCATCAGCTAAATTCATGATGCCTTAACTGATGTTAAATTCCTTAAATAACATCAGGATAAACTAACAAATGTGAAGTACAGCTTTGAAAATGAAGTAGATATTTGGGTCATTAGCTCTAATAATTTCTTGTAGTGGAGAGGACTACTTGATGTCATATCGAAAAGGTCAGTGCTACTTGGACAGTCCTGAAATTTCTGTAGGAAATCACCGAATCTGTAGCATGTGTAGGAATACAAACATGTGAATTAGCCAGCCTAAATTAATTGGTTTCTTAAATTCTTGTAGCTATTGATGGATAGGTGCCAGAGCCACTGTCTACTATTCTGATTTTCTTTTGTATGATGAAGTTCAAAAGTAAACACAGTTTTTAGACATGATTATGTCTTTCTTACCTTGTAAAATAGTTTTCAGTTAGGATTGTCCCTAAGAAAGAAAGAACACTTTAAAGCAATTTAATTTTTATTGTGTCTTGAAATACAAATGGAAGTGCTGTCAAAGTTTTGTGTGTTTTGAGGCGTTTTTGTTTAAAGCAAACTTCATCTTTATGCTTTTAGAATCCTAGGTTGAAACAAAAGCGTTCTTGAAGTACTACTTCGTAGTTGATATATGTGGTCTACATATTATATAAAATAGGATTTGCAAACTTTGAGTGTGAAAATTGACCAAACTAATTAATTTATTTTTAAAAGAATTTGGTGTGTTTTTGCCAAATTCACCATAAGACCAAAGCTCCTTTTTTAATATTACACTGTGTTTTGCCAATGAAGTACCTCACATATTTGTCTTAGTCTCACTAGGTTCCCTTAAGGGTAAGAGTGAAATTATCTAGTAATTTTTTTCCCATGTCCTCCTTCATCCATCTTCATCCCTTTCTACCAGTCTGGTACAGACACAGGCTTTTGCTGCCTTATCTGAAAAGAGTAAGGCAGTCAGGTATGGTTTTCTTTTTTCTTATACACAAACTTTGCCTTTCCTAGGTGAGCTTGTTTTTCAGCCCTTGGCCCCTAGTACCCCTTAAATGTTCTTCTGATATAAACCACTGGTTATCTGTGAAACTTTGATGTATTGAAATGATATAAATTCAGACAAATAGTGTTCTAAAAGCAGTTTTCAACTTCTGAGGACAGATTTTCTGTTACTGCCACCAGCATCCAGAAAAAGGAAGAGCAAAGCAGCGTGTAAAGGGCTAAAGATAGGGTTTTTGCACAAATCTTGAAGTAATTGCATGGAATAGTCGCATTGCTAATGTAGCACAAAAGAGCACCTAACTTTTCCCCTCCTAGTCTCAGTATCTTTCACTTGATTTCCTAGCCTGTAAAGGTGGGATAGAGGTAACTGTGGCCTCTAATGGTATCTACCAGCATCTCACATCTGACAAACTGTATTTGAAATCTCTTCTGTTGGAAATGCCAGTACCACTAGATGGCACTGCCCATGCGTGCGAGGGCAGGAGTTCTCAGAAATTCTAATAGTAGCTTCTTTCCCTTCTCCCCTTATAAACTGACTTAGAATTATTTGCTATTTTAATGTACAGTTCATGTGACATGAGTAATACCGATGTAATTTTATATTAATAACTTAAAATTTGGGGTAATTATAGGCTGCTCAAACAGAAAGTGAGAAGAAATTAAAAAAAGAAGATAAGAAAAAGGAATTACAAGAATTAAATGAACTCTTTAAGCCTGTGGTTGCCGCACAGAAAATTAGCAAAGGTATGCGTAACTAAATTCTCTCCATTGATGTTCTTTCATTCGTACATCTACTTCAGGTAAAATAACCCTTTAAAAATGCCAGTTCATTTTTAAATGAAGTAGGTATGTCTGCTTCCTTCTCTATGTAGTGTAGAAAGTAGCTTGTCAGTAATGATTTGATGGGGTTTTTTTGGCAAGTCATCTGGGGTTACTAGATCATTAGACTATCAAAACCTACTTTGATACTGATAAGGCAGCTATAGATACTTTGCTGTGTTCCGGTTCATTATTTAGATGTCTGTGGATGAGTGGCATGATTTTTTTTGTGTGTATGATGGTATTTGTTTAAGGCAGTCTACCTTTCCAGGGAAAGATGAACATCCAGGTATTACAAGGAATATGGTAACTATTGTCTTCACAGAAAACTTGTATAAAATCAGAACAGTAAAATGTTTGCAATTATTTCTCTCCTGCTTCACAATTAACAGTAGGACTTGGTTTCAGAATTGGAGTCTTACTTGAGCTCAGTTACTGAACAAAGTAGTTTTGTGATGAGATCTAAGGGTGTTGGATAATTTTAGGAAACTCAACAACTGGCTGCCATGTGGGAGAGAAAAAAAATCACAGTTTTTGGGAATGAACTAAATGCTATCAGCTCTTTGCTTTATTGATCTTCTGGAACTAATGAAATTTTGTGCCATAATTTTGGAACAAGTGTGGTTTCTGTGTATGTCTTCAAAGCAAACCTGATCTTTGCTCACTGTAGCACTTGGCAGCAACAAAGGCCAGTTTTCTGTTTATGTTCTGCAGTGGTCAGCTTTCTCCAAGTAAAGGAGCACTTCTGAATTCAGATTAATATTGTCCTAATTAAAGCTTTGGCTTTCTACTGAGATAGTCAACAAGGAGAGCTATGTTACATGAAGTTCTTTTAGGGATCTACTTTGTGTTTGAAAACTAGGTTTTTAGGTAAGGTTTTAAACAGCTGTTGCTGTAGACTCTTTAGTCACTGGTGACTTGTCCAAGTGTAAAATGGACAAGTGAAAAACTTGAGCTTAAAATATTACATAAGCACTTAATTAATATTACAAGTATTTCTGATTTAGTTGTCTCAAATATGTTTCCACTTGCTTTCGTTTCTTTTCTCACCTCCTAGTGGTCAAATAATTTCTTTAGTGGGATGGTAGTTACTTAAACTCTAGTTAGATTGATTGAATAGTTCATACTATAATAACAGTTGCATATTCTGGGGGCTATGAGCAGCCCCCAGAAAGAAAGTGCAGGTGAGATCATTATTATTTATTGAAGTAAGTTTTTGATCGATGTAGGAGAGGCTGGCATCCAGAAGATGCTTTATTGTGTATTAGCAGCAAAAATAACTTGTATAGGGAAGAAGTTGCAGAGAGTGGTGTATTGTACGAATGAAAAACTCGCTCGGTCACACTGCTATCCATATTTCTTTAAATAGACAACTGCCAACTCTGATACTTAATGCAAATATCATGCTATACAAAATACATATGATGTATTCAGGACATGGAATATTTACTTGTGATGAATTTCACATGGAATAACTTTAATTTTAAAAAATATCTTCTCATTTTTTATAGATTCCAAAGATTGTATGGTCCTAGACGTTGTTCTCAGAACTACTAATAATCAGCTGTTGCATAAAAATAGTATTAAAATACAAAGACTTTCTTCACTCAGGTGCTGACCCCAAATCTGTAGTTTGTGCTTTCTTCAAGCAAGGACAATGCACTAAAGGAGACAAGTGCAAGTTTTCTCATGATTTGTCTTTGGAAAGGAAGGGTGAAAAACGAAGTGTCTACATTGATGCAAGAGATGAAGACCTTGAAAAAGGTATAATATTTCTAGAAAATGATTACTAAACTATCCTAATGCTGAAACTGGATTTTTAAGATTAAGAGTAGGCTTATGTTGTGGTTATGATCCTGAAGAGCCTGGTCAGTGACCAAGGCAACCTATACCGCTGTGTTTTAAAATTATGAACAAGAGTGAACCTTTCTTTCAAAAGCGTGCTCACCCGTCAGTATTCTTTAGACCTTGTTTAGAAAAAGAAGTATGACCTGCTGATACTGGATGGTAGTTTTTTAATTCTGCTATGTAAAGTATTGGACATAAAAATAGCAAGTTGTACTGTTTTGGTCTTTCTGGTAGTTGCTAATTTCTTTGAAGTTCTGTAAAACAGAAGTGCAAAAGGAGAGAATGTAATGAGCGAACATAGCTGCCTTCCATAACTATTACTGGTGTTTGCCCAAATGTGCGCAGTTCTAGAATTTGGGATGCTTTGAAATTTTTTCTGTGACTTCACCTCCTTTCCCCACATCATTTGTTGGCTAAATACTCTGGATTTCACTTTCAGCAGTGGCTAGAGATTTTATAGTCCAAATAATTTCCTCTGTTTTTCCACAATTCATCATGTCCTGGTCTTTCTTGGAAATTTAGCCTTCATCATCCTAAATGAATATGATAAGATCCCATAGTTTCACTACTGCTGTTACCGTTGGTGATCTTGCTTCTTTTGATGGCACCTTCTTTTAACTTTAACACTGAAAACTTGGTGTTATCTCTTTCTTTCTTGTTGTCTCCTCAAGCTACATTATTTCTGGACATTAGCCTCCAACCTTCTCTTAATCCATCATCTTCTTTTTTTTCTTTTCCCTTGTCCAGGCTCAGTACTGTACAGATGGGATAACACATCTTTTAGTCTTTAACTGAAACGGACTTTATGCATGTCGTAATATAAATTTCTAAAGCTTTTGAGGAAATTGTCTTGTGAGCAGCATGGAGTTTGAATACTTTATTATAGACAGCTAAATTTATTTTCTTATCTGTAAACGAAAATGTAAGAATTGCATGTTAAAACTGTTATTAGGGAGAAAAGCAACTTGGCAGCATTGTTTAGTATTTAGAATTTTTGTGAAACCATCTGTTGTCTTCTAGATACAATGGATAATTGGGATGAGAAAAAGCTGGAAGAAGTGGTGAACAAGAAGCATGGTGAGGCGGAAAAGAAAAAACCCAAAACTCAAATAGTATGTCCGTGTTTTTTTTGTTTTGTTTTCATTGAGCTGCAGTAGAGAGAATTAACTGCAGATTCATATCCTATATGTTTATTGTTATTGAAACCTTTTGAATGGATTATTATAACAATATTCTGAATATACAGTTGGGCTGACAGCATTTCTAGTAATGTAATTAAAATAAAAAAACAACCCACCTGAAAGCTCTTTTAGTGATCATAAGTTCTTTTCTCATGTAAAATACAAATGGATAGTATATCAAGTGCTTTCAAAATAGAAATGCTAAAGGAATCAGTAATATATCTAATGCATCCTATTTGCTTAGAAGATTCAAGTATTGTGATTAGTTAAGTCTCTCATTCTAGCAGCTGCCATATATATTGGCTTATTAATGTACTGGGTGATATATAAGCATATAAGTTTAAATGTTCTCTTGTAAGCTGAAATTTACTAATTGAGTCATTTGTAGTTCCTGATCTCTAACTTCAGAAATAATCTTTAGTTTGTGCACTAAATAGTGTAATATCTTAATCCCTTCTTCATTCTTGAGAAATACCTCATCTTGTTATCAAGACAGAATAATTAAATATTCTACTGATACTGCCTAAACTTGCAAAGGTTAAACTTGTATATGGCTAGGTGTGAGCTGTAAGTTGCTTGTTAAAAGTTCCAGAATGGCATCTTTACCTCAGGATTATGAGCTAGAAGATTTAACATCTGGGGCAGAGTCATTTTATTTGGATTAAAAGAACACTGATGTTGGTGAGCAGGAAGAGACAAACTGTTAGCATGCTTTTACATGTGCTGCTGGGTTTACAGTAGTACACAGCTGCCAGTCTTCTGAGTCATCCTGTCTTTTTAAACAGACATTATATTAAGGGGAAAAAGCTGTTGACTACAAGAGTTTTAGATAATTAGTTGCACTTCTTTTGTCTGCTTGGTGAGTAGCAATGCATTGCATATGTTTTTTTCAGTTTTGAGCACAACTGGCTTTGACTTACTGTACTTCTGACATGTAGTGTAAGTTGGGGATGAAAAAAGAATGCAGTGCTAACAATGATTGTTTCATACAGGTCTGCAAATACTTCCTTGATGCTATTGAAAACAACAAATACGGATGGTTTTGGGTCTGTCCAGGTGGAGGAGACAACTGCATGTATCGCCATGCTCTGCCTCCAGGTTTTGTATTAAAAAAAGACAAAAAGAAGGAAGAAAAGCAAGATGAAATTTCTTTAGAAGATCTAATAGAAAAAGAGGTAAAGTTGTCAGACAGGTACCTTTTGGTAGTATTTGTTTTAGTTATTCTGAAGAGTCAATTGTAAATGATTTCCTAATTAATAATTTAAAAATATAAAACGTTTTTATAGGTGTATGAGCTAGGGTGATGATGTGTAGTATTTGATTCATGTTTTCGTTCAAAACTGTTACCTAGTGAATAAATTAAACTGTAGCTGCATACTAAGTGCAGGTGTTGCTAATCCTTTTTTAGGAGGCTTCTATTTCTTACTGCTATTTTTGCTTTAATACATCTGTTTTTATGGGCCTTTCTCATCCCCAGTGCACTGCCTCCTTAGCTCTCATGTAACTCTGTAGCGAGGAAGCAATACTAAGAGAATGGGGCCTTCTGAAGGTGTTACATTGCTGATCTGCTTATTTCTATTACCATTACCTGGCAGTGTCATTTTGAGGAGAACCTGAGCTCTTACGGTTCATTTCTTTCCTCCTTCACTTCTCATATTAACTTTCCCATTGACTCATCTGACTAACTGGAAAATCGTGTGTTGAGTGAAACTTTAAGTTGGTGGTGCATGTTTATCAATGATGAGAGTGAAGAAGGAATTATTAAGAAATTTTTTCAGTTAGTTTCTTGAAAAGAGTAATTAAATATCTGATTTGTTATATCCTTTGGAAACAATTTCTAGCATTAATCAGTCTTTTCACTTGACAGAGAGCTGCCTTAGGACCAAATGTTACCAAAATTACTCTAGAGTGTTTTATTGCATGGAAGAGAAGAAAAAGACAAGAAAAAATCGATAAGGCTGAGCAAGACATGGAGAGGAGGAAAGCAGATTTTAAAGCTGGCAAAGCATTGGTGGTATGTTCTACAGTCCAATTATTAGTGTATGAAGAAAGAGTAAATAAGTTTTTTGTAATAAGATAGCTGAGCTGGAATTGCTTTGCCTTTTTTTTTTTTTTTTCTTCCTTTCTTCTTTATAGCAGTAGAGATTCTGTCAAGAGATTAAGTAAGCTTTCTTTTTCTGTAACTAGATTAGTGGACGTGAAGTATTTGAGTTCAGACCAGAGCTGGTTGATGCAGATGATGAAGAAGCAGATGACACCCATTATATTCAAGGAGCAGGAGAAGATGATGAGGTAAAGAGTAGTATTAACTCAAATAATATTTAAATTCCCATTTAAGTTGGAAAACTTTGATACCTCTTCTAGTGCCATTAGTAAGCTTGTTTTTTAATTTAACACTGCTACATAGTATTTTTTGTAGAAATTTTGGTGTCAAAAGGAAGATTCAAGAAGCTTCCTGGAAATCTTAGACATGAGAGTATCTGTATAAAAGTAATTCATGGAGAGCATCTTGGTTTATTTTCCAGATGGAAGACCCTGTGTGCATAAATGATGTGGATTTGAACCTGTATGTCCCAAAGGCTGTAGATGAGACTGGTATTACTGTGGCTAGTCCTGAGCGATTCAGCACATACAGTTCGATAGAAAAAGATGGTAAGTTCATTATTTAGGCATCACTAATACAGGATTGAATTGTTAGGAGCTTCCTAAAAGGGGAGAAGTTAATTATTGAAAGAAAATAAGAAATTAATTATTGATCTGCTGAAAATAAGTATTTGTTTAAAAAGGGCAGGGGAGTGAAATTGCTATCAATGATACATGTAGTTGCTCAAGAAAAAGCTTGTAGTAAATGCTATGCAATTCTTGAATTCTCGTTTAAAAAAAAGGTACTGTTTGTGGCCACCTCAAGTACATCCTTAAGATGCTTGTTTTAGCTGTTTTCCTTTTTTTTCAGATTTAGTGAATGATTAAATTAATAATATAAACAAAAATCCAAGCTTTTCTTCATAGTTTCTAGCCAGCTGTAGTTTGTAATTTCTTAGAGCAAAGTCTTGATCTTGGTGAGCTGGCGGAATGCATATGCTGATCTTTAAGACTGAATCTTCCAATGGGAGACATTCAGTAGGAGCAGCTCATTAAGTTTGACCCAGTTATGAAAATAAGAGTTGGAGGAGTTAGGACTAGAGTTTGTTTTTTTTTTTTTTTTTTCAGCCTGTTTTAATAATTGATGATCCAAACCTGCATATTAATCAGGTACATGTAATATAACCAGCATAAGTCTACATAAATTCCAAATAAACTATAGTTTCAAAACTTCAAAGCCTGTGTAGTAGGATTGTGAAGTAGTGATTAAGAAACTTGTGACACTGAAATGTGTAAAAATTATTTTTATTTTCAGATAATAAATTAAGTGAAGCTTCCGGTGGTGATATAAACAGCAGTGAGCAAAATGATTTAGAGGAAGATAATGATGGAGATGGGGAGTTGGAAAATGGAGTAATTGATGCAGTCCCAGTTGATGAAAATCTTTTTACTGGAGAGGACTTGGATGAACTAGAAGAAGAACTAAACACTCTTGATTTAGAAGAATGAATTAAAAAAACTCAAGTGAGGTGTTAAATCCATGTGACAGTGAAAACTGACTAAATTTTTTTTCTCCTTTTTGAATAGCCTTCTTAAACAGGATGTTTATGGTTACCCAGCTGATTCTGATGGGCAAGTCATATACCAGGGATGTTTTCCTTCCATCTCATCTACTCCAGTCTTGACTGTGCTCACAGTAAAATGTTCAGAGTAGTTCAGAATTACCTGACAGCTGAATTTGCAGAAAATGAGATTATAACTTTCAACTAAAAGTAGGAAGTGTAACTGCTTTGCCATTATGCAAGTATAAGTGGGCGATTTGATACCAGGTACAGTATCAAAATCAAATTGTACATTCTTCTCCAGAACTGCATTTTTATTAGTGATTGTATTGATTTAGAAACTGCCTGAAATGTTTTTAGGCAGGATACTCTAATGGAGGTGATGCAGATTATGCTTCGTTGAGTGGTGATTAGCTTTATTTGATTCGGTTGGATACTGAAGATTGTGAACTGATACATCATGCAATATAATATGGTGCCCTCGGTTTAAAATGTTTTAAAGTTTCCCACTGCCTTTTGCCAACAAAACTGTAAATAAAACCTATCAACTTTAAAATACCTGTGTTGATTTTTCTCTCTTCAAGTGAGGATGTCATACCAAACTGTTAATAACTTCATTTTCTAATACAGTGATAAGTATTTTTCTCTCCAGTCCTAATATAGAAGTGTTGATGTTGGCTTCAGTTAAACTAGGGCTAACTGCAACTACAGCTCTTTTTTTTCTACACTTTATGCAGTGTGAAATTCAACACCTGACTTGTTTCCCCTACTGTCTGTAGCTCCTACCCGTCCATTAACTGATTTCATACAGGCTATGGATCACTCATAGCTATTGGACTCTCATTCTTTCCCCGCTGTGTTTTGTATATGAGTAAAGACTTCCAGCTCTGCACAACAGGGATGTTACAGTATGAAAAACTCCAGTTCTACCTTTGGTGTTTTAGAATTGACACAAAGTTGGGCAGTAGTAAGCTGCCTTGGAGCGGAGCAGTACTGTACCCTGCATGTACTGTCAGGCTGGAATGAAGTCAAGGTGTCCTTTGAAAATCTGCTGAATCCCTGCCATCGAGATTTCTCAGTGGTGTTTTTTCAAGGGGGCTGTAGGTTATGACTCCTTGCTATACTACTAATAGTATCTGCAAAAGTATTGCTGTACTAACAACACTGTTTGTATCGATTTCCACCACCCCCATCTCTAAAGCTTTTAAATTGCTACTTAAAGACTGTTAAGAGTCGTGGTTTTCTTAGTGAGCATTCTCAAACTGCTTTTGGGTGGTAATATTAGCTTTAATTGATATTTCTGACACTGCTGAATTGATTCTTTGATCTTGAATGCTATTTCTAAAATAGCTTATTTAGACATTTTTTTTTTTTTTTCCCTTTCTGGGATCTTTGTGGAATTTCTTTTTTCCTATAGGAACAAGAAGCAGTGTTGGGGAGAGAGGCCTACTGAAATTAACTTCTAAATGTAAGTGTTTAAAGAAAAGGTGCAATATCAGATATAAACATTTATTTATGGAGCTTTTTCCTCCTGTGGCCGAAAATAAACAGTGTTGACAAATTATTGTATTACATTGGCTACCAATAGGATACCTGGATATTAGGACACTTAAGAACACAGTTAATATTTGAATGTATGATGCATAATTTTTCAAAGTTGTATATTCTAAATGGGAATAAAAGTAATTTAATCATAATCAAGGATGAAAATGGCTTTCTATATTTTGTGTCTTAGAGGCTGATACATTGTATACAATCCTGCTCAGTTTCACAGGTCTAAGTTAAATCTCTGCCACAATTGTGTGTATGTTATTGAACAGTGTAGGAGTGACAGGGCAACTTGTACTTCTGTCAGTTAATAAATTACTGAGATAAATGGGCAGAGAGAGAGTGCATGTGTGCTCTTTTGGGTCTGAAGGGCTTAGTTGTGGTGCGGAACTTATTTGTGCATATGCTATTGAAACATTAGGACAGTCACCTTGCGTAGCATTTAAATATGTTGAATATCTGCAAGTTTGAAGAAAAACTTATTTTCATAGGCAGTAGTTCTTGACAGATTACTGCATGTGGTCAGGAAACATCAGTTTGCTATCCCTTCTTGGTTTTCACCCTTTCCTCTTAACTTAGTCTGGCACTTCTCCTGACAGGACTTGTTCTAGCTTCTCGGCTTGGTTGGTCTGTCTAGATTTCTAACCATGAAAGCAGGGTGACTGGTATTAAAGAAGTCCTTGTCAGTGTAGCATTCAGGCACACTTTTAAGGATTAGTAGCAATATGGTGCTACTTGTTTCTTCTGCTTGAAGATAGGCTTGAATATAACCTGTTCAAAGCTCTTAATCTTGTGAGTTAAAGAAGCCTAAATTTGCAGCTGATGGAGTTCAGTCAATAAATGCTCAATTAAAAAGGAATGTGAAGGCCTTATGGTAGATGAATTATTAATGTTTTGAAAGGAGGGCAGTACTCAGTTGTTTGTATTGATGCAAGGTTCCCAGAATTCATCTGATAAGTGAGCCATTTATGGGAAAAAAAGATAAAATCTGAGTCCTAAAACAGCATTATCGTTGTTTCAGTGACTGTCTGGTTTGTATGGATCAGAAATATACGGTGTTTCACTTAAGGGGTAGGAAGGCTCAGTCCAAGGCATGGGCTGGGTCGAGGTCCAGGGCAAAAACACCTCTGCAAGGAACTTCATTCCCATCCCTTGCAGCCTGCACCACCGATTGCATCATCTTGCTTTTCTCATAACTTAAATGAGTACTATGTAAGAAGTGTAATGGGCTATGGCTTTAACATTTTTTGAGGAAATATGCTAGTGTAGCACTCAGCCTTCACAGCACCTTTGTTACTGGCCACATGTGTGGACAAAACCAATGTAAAAAATGCTGCAGGAGACCCATGCCCTTCCTTCCTGGTGTTTGCTATTGTGGGAGTGGAGCATTTGTTGGCTTTGAAAATTTGATGTATGTTGAAATCCCATTTGTCACGTGCAAAAACTACCTGAACTGCTTACACTGACAAACTTAGAATTCTCATAGGATTTTTTTTTTTTTGAGACCTGCGTGATTTGGATTTTATGCTTCCCACTGCTTTTACTCAGCTCCCTTCTAAACACTGTCAATAAAGGCCTGGAAAAAAATCTGGAGGAGAAATAAATGTGAAGGCTGATTTTTACTATTACATTATCTATTAGTTGTTTGTAACAGAGATGTTGTCATTTCTTTACAGACAGTGCTCCCCAACTGCTTTTATCAAGGGGAGGTTGTACTATTGATAAACCTTGGACAAAGCACAGGTACTTTTCTTGGTGATTTAGTTTTGTCATAATAGATTGTGTTTATCTAGCAAAGAGATTGTGCAGGAAGAACTTAGTATAATTTATTAATATTTTCTAACTTTGACTTCACAGTTCTTTAGTCAGATATGTGGAATAACAAGTGTCAAATCAGATGTTCTGAACGCCAATTTCTACTTATTTCACAATGTTTATGCGCCTTTTAAAAAATTATCTGGGTATAATAAGCAACACAGGCTTTAAATATTTTTGTAAGCTTATGTAGCTTGCAGATAACATACTTGGAAGTATCATAAACAGTGTTTGTTATTCTTGCCCCATACGTTGCTTTTTCATAAATCACTGAAACTGTAGAGTAATTAAGTGACTAATCTAAAAATCTAACAAAGTTAGATCTTTCCCTCACAGTGAAATTATTGCAGCTCTAAACTGAGAAAATGAGATTGCTCTCATATGCAAATATCTTGTATATATTCACCTAAAGTATCTCAGGAGAAATACCCTCTGAATAACATCAAGAAAAATAGAAAGAGAATGGGAAAAACGAGATCTGGGAAAGCCAGGGGAACTGCAAAAAAACTGTAACAGCAGCTGCACTGCATCAGTCCAGGAGAAAACTGTGTCACAGTGAAAACGAGACACATGAGGAAGAAAGAGGTAAGAGAATGACAAGCTCTTGTACTTCTCAGGAGTGCTTGTCAGACATAGCTTCCAGCTGTTCTTAATCTGTGAGATTTCATTTACTAGATGTTTCTCATCCAGCTACGTTCCCTGTTTCTCCCATGAATTCCCTTTATGTTTTCAGCATCTTTTGGAAACCCAACAGTTCCACAGCTCTGCTACACCTTGTTTTGAAAGTGCCTCCTCCTAGCTTATATTATTAGATCTCTAGGGAAAAATACTTAGGGGAAGTGATATCCTATGCCTTGCATAGCTTTGACTTGATGCCAAGTAGAGAAAGTGGATCTAAAAAAAAAAAAAAGGAGTTGATGTGGCTCATTTCTGAAGAACACAATCTCTTGCTGTATTTCAGTGCTACGAACGTCATTTTACAAAATCGGAAACTATCTCTTGCAGGGTCCTTGATTCTTTGCTACAAATGGGCCTTAATCAGCAAAACCTTTTAATGAAGCAAATAGTCTTTGTTCTTTCCTGGTTATGTACTAGGTGTATTTTTTGTAGCTGGGATCACCTTAAGTCCTTTTACAGTGATATCTGCAAATAACCCTTTTTTTTCTCTCATGCTAGTATTAGAGGCTTAGATGTGACCTTGGCTTTGTCACTTTCAGTTTTTTCCTCTCAATAGATGCTTTGTCTTTTTACAGTGAGTGGCTGTTGATGGTATTAACAATAAGGCCAAGATGTTTTATTCATGTATGATGTTAAAGCCCTAATATGTGACCACAATTAGCTCTTTCATAGCACAGTGTTGAAATCAATGGCAGAAATGATCAGTTCTTTCGATCATAAAAAAATAGTATTTTATTTGTTTAGTGAAAAAGATCTCAGAGGTGATCTTTTTATTGTATGTTGGTGATTGAAAATGGTTGCAGTGTTGTAATACATTTGGACACGTACTTGAGCAAGTCCGGCTTCAAATTGAAGAGATGTATATCCCATCAGACTTCACGTATGAGATGGGCTTCTAAATTAAAGCAAGATAAAATGGAAAACAAAGCATCACAGCTTTCCTCTAAAAAAATGCATGGAAAGAAGTAGAAGCGTTCTTGAAGGGAAAAGAGGAGCAAATTATTGTAGAAGGTTCACAAGGCAAAAACACTGTTTTCTGTGCAGTCAGGCATTTGGGAAACGTGTGCTACAAGTGCTGCCTCTTTGGACCCGTGTTGGAATGAAACTGTCTTGTCAGCATATAACATGGGTGTAGCACATCTTTAGTTGTAGGAAGTCAGCTAAAACCTTACGTTTGTCAGGCCTCTAATAAACTGTAACAGGCTTGCTAGTCTAGGAGGTGTTTTGTCCTGTTGATGTTTCATCTCCATTCCTGTTTTATTCCTTGGTTTGCCTTCTGAGACAGAGGCTGTCAGTCCTGTGCTCCAAACACTGCATGCAAAGATAGAAGACGTGGTAGTTCAGTCTCTATGCAACAATATGAATGCATTGCAAGCTCTCAGGCAGTGCTTTCTACAAATCTTAGTGGTGTCTGACATGTCTAGTACTTTAGTTGTCATGGTTTGGGAACAGTAGACTAAAGAAAAAGATAAATTGACCTACACTTTGAAAATTCTATAGCTGCAACTTAATGCCTCCTTAAAATTGGAAAACAGCAAAGTTTCTAGTCAAGAAACCTTTAACCTTCACTGTTCATCACTTTCTTTTGTTGTCTTCTCTCTCTTCCAAGTATAAACACTACGTAAGGGAGGCTTTTCTGACTGACCTCTCTAATCCATATCAAGTAGCTAAGTAATCATGGCGTAAGCCAGCTGGCTGTGTTCTGCCTTGGGGCTCCTTCCCAGGCATGGAGCAAAGCACAGTATCGCCTGCAGTGTGCTCTCCTGATGTGGCTCCCAATGCTCTAGGGGTTTGCTCATAAAATGGAGAGAAGTAGCATTAGCCAAGTTGGTCAGAAAAGATGTAGCTAAGATCTTACTACTTGAAACATTTGTCAGAGCAGAGTCAAAATAAGAGGGGATAAACTATAACGGATCAAAAGAATTTTAACTGCTGTCACCTCACTTACTAGGTTCTTATTCAAGGAAAAAATTCAGAAAGGTATCAGAACTACACTGTGGCAGTAGTATCAGCCTTACACCATAAGCTCTTCAGTCTTTTTCTTGTCAATACAAAGAGTCTGTGTTCTATAAATAGCGATTCTAGATTTTGTCCGACATGGTGTCTTCCACACAGAAACATGAAGTTACAATTCTAGAGAATACTTACTACACATAAGTAATTGCCCATTCTTTGTATGTATGGGGAGGCAGGGAGAAGTGGAAGGAGGAATCTTCCCCCAAGATAACAAAAAAGGAAAAAGCTTTTAAATGTGCTCTTCATTCAAAGGACAGAAATGTCTGCAATTTTTCACTGGTTCCTATTGTCAGCATTAACTGACAGACTCCTTCTTGATAGATGGAAAAAAAAGTTCTTTCGCCAGCAGCACCTGACTGGGAGCCTGTTGCAACAACCTCCTTAACAACTGCAGGCTAATGTCTTAAAAGCAAGAAATAAAAAAATTTAAAACAAACCCCACCTCAACACCACTCACTTGGTCAAACCCTCTGTTAGAATGGTTAAAGACTGATGCTGTACCAATCCATTTTCTTCAGCTGTATTCCTTGACAAAAACATTGATTCTTTAACCCAGCAAAGACATAGTTACCAGTATTCTGTTTTGTAGATAACGACATGCTTTGGCTTCATATTCATGCCAGACAGGACAGTATTCCTTAGATACAGAGGACCAAAATATAATGTCTTTCACAGTGAGGGTGAATTGTGGTTCTTAGTTTTGGGAGAAGGGGGATATTTCAACTCTGGGGCATTATGCAAGATGGTGCCTTGTCTTCTGAAGTCCAAGAGGCCAGAGCTGATGGCTGAGCTGGTTTATTGAGGACCGGGATGCCTGGGCTCAGACACCTGAAACCCATTTTGAGAGAGAGGCAGAGGAAAATGTCAGACTGTTTTACTGCAATCCTTTAGTGCTTTTGTATTGGAGTGCTAAACATTCAGAGTATCAAGCAGAAGACAGCTTGGCTCTACTGTACTCCTTTGCCTTTCAGTCCTACTTGCTCTCCATCCTATTATTACTTTGCAGTATATTTCTTCAACATGTTTAAAGTCTGAACTCATTACAAAGCATAGAGTAGTCTGAAGAATTTATTTTCCTTTTGCTAACCAGGAATTCTCTGAAAGTTTTAAAACTTGGTTTTGTTCCAGATCGCTTAGCAGGAACGTAGAAGTTTTGACTGTAATACGGGAGCACTAGAGGACAGATGATTCAAGGCAAGATGTGGCATTATGAATCTGGAATAGTAAATTAAAAAGCAACCACGAGTGCTCTTTGAGACTCGACTTCATTAGATTACTTTGAAAATGCATTATGAAAAAAAAAATACAAGGAATCAGTGGAAGACTTTCAAAAACTAGGAACAGAAAGGGAGTCGTACATAACAAACTGTCACACTTTTACTAAATAGGAGATTATTTGCACTAAAGACAGGAATGGCAATATCTCTCTAGCAGGAAGCAGTGCTTGCTGGTATTTCTATATAACCAGGAACAGGCAAGAATGTAAGAAAACTAGTAAATGCCTTGGCTTCTGGAAATTGTCCATAAATGGAAGTCTCCTAGAAAGTGAGCCGTGTCTTCTCTGCCTATATGTCTTGGTTCCTGGCAAGTTTCACAAGTATTTCTGCCAGGCATAGTCACTTCCACTAAGTGTTTTCTAGTGACGTGTTCTGTATGTACTTGTTGTGGTGGCTGGTCTCATCAGAAGGATGGTGCTTAAAATTTTATAAAAACAGTGACAGGCAAAAGAAGGGAAAAGTTCTTATGAAAGAAATTTAGATTCAATTAAGAATAAGGTGATGGAGAAATAATGATTTCATCTTCAGGGAGCTGTATGGAAGCAGTGGGCTCTCGAGGACCTTCTGTGAATGGACAAAAAGGTAGTTAAATCCATGGCATACAGCCAGCAGTTGCCTTTATCTGGAAAGGAAGCAAAAGATGTAGGAGGGAGTGGTGGAGAGATAGTAGGGATGACTCTAATCAAGCATAGTATTAGCACTTCAGTATTAATTGTGCCTGCTGCGTATTTAGTAGCCCTGCAGGATAAACCCAGCAGGGAGGCTCAGGAAGAAGCGCCGGTCGGGGCACAGTTCTGTGTGGCAGGGTCAGGCTGCGGAGGAGCTGCCACTGCAGCAGGAACTGCTCCGGGGGGCTGGAGCTGCCTCCCAGAGCGGGCTGCACTGGCACTGCGCCCTGTCTGTCAGCTGGTCCGGCAGGGTAGGAGGAGCAGAAATACAGAAACACCTTCTGCACGCAATACGTGTGTTCCGTGGGAGGTGGGAGAGGAGAGAAAGCCTGTGATTGCCATGGGCCCTCTCACCTGTTTTCTCTCCCAACTCCAGATGCAGAAAGCCAACTCCAGTACACTCTCTAGGTTAGTGAATTCTCCCCATCCCACTGTAGGAAGCTCTGCTGAGACCTTTCCCACCCTGCCCGTGTCCTGAAGGCTCCAGCACCTTGGCGAGCCGAGGGGGCCGCGCACGCCCCGGGTGGGTGTGCGGTTATCCCAGGCCTTCCCCTCGGGCTCCCATCCCTGTCTGGAGCAGGGTGCTGTTGAACTTCATGTGTCTCTATTGCCTCGTGTATGCGCGTGGACATTGTGAAAACTCTTTGATTCAGATTTTGTGGAGAATATTAGAGGTGGGGTTTTTCTCCTGATCCGTTTTTTCTTTATTACATTATTTCCTTTCAATCCTTTCCTCCAGGCAAAACATGTTGTGTAGAAATAACTTTTTGAAATACCTAGGTCTTTGGGGATGTTACTGAGCAACATGAGGATATTTTTTTGTTAGATTTGCGGAGTGCTCTCTGAAGCAAAAACTGAAACACATGATTTATAATGAATAATTTTGTTAGACTGAAGAAATATGAATCCTTTTGTAAATCAAGCAAAGCTGTCCCTGAATTTAATGGTATGAAATACTACTATATAAGTCCTGGTGAGTAACGAGCATTCTGTAAAACATGAGCAGAATTTACTGTGGAAAGACATTGACTAATACTGAAGTAATACAGCTATTGCTACTAAACAAATCAGGGGAAAAACATCCTGTTACGACTCACTTCTGCAATGGAAGATTTCAAACTCTATGCTGGGAGTTGTCCACCAGCTAGAAGCTGATTTTTAGAAACAGTCATACCCTCATTGTCCTAAAGAAAGCAATGCCCCGTAGCCTTCGGCTAAGGACAGCTTTTGTGTAACAACTGAATGAGATTTTGCTGATGTGAATTGCTTGTAGGAGCAATAAGGCAAATGAAGCTTACTACATCCCTGTAGTGGTTTCCTTGGGCTTCTTGCCCAGTAATGCTTCAATAGTTTTCAGATTTAATGCTCATTGTTCTTAATTTTCTTTTTCCAAAAAAATGAACATAAAACAAAATAGAAGCAAAACGCATCAACTGATCAAAACAAAATAATATGTGAAGTCCGTGTTTTTGATCAAGCTTGCTTTCTACTGACTCATTAGAAACTGAGTTATTTCTTAAAAGATCTGCCGGGGCAGCTAAGGTGCTTTACAGGGCCAAGTGTCTGGATGGCACAAGAGCAAAAAATAGGTAGTAAAGCTCTCATGTCAATAAAGGCTTTTCTGGGAGACTGACAGTAGTATCAGTGAACAAACCAGCAGTGATGCTCTCTTTGCTCCAGCTAATCGTACTACTGATGGTGTCAAGAGCTGGATCTGGTAAGAGACTGAAGCTTATTGCTCATGTACAGGACGTCTTGCTGAGCCTTTTAAGCAGGACCATGGTGGCTGGCACGTTTGCGACTTCTACCAAATCATAGGACTCGGCCCAATTCTTGCTGAGAGTGTCATGCCAGGAGGAAGAGACCCAATTGCAAAGGCAAAACATTCTGAAATACTCGGTCAGTGTTACAGGCTGGAGATTCAGGAATAGCAAAAAGAAAAAAATAAAAGTACCTGTCTGCCAAAAGTGCTTTGCATTTAGCAAAATTTTCTTCAGCTGTGTTAATAACGAGTTGTATAAGTAACAATTAACAAGACTAACAACTTGTAACTGACAATTAATTGTATCTGTTGAATAATGGAAAGCAGTTCTTTAGACTCCAAAGAAATGAAAAATGATTTCATTAAATTCTAAATACAGATAAAAATTTCAGTGCTGTCTTGAAAGGGATCCCAGTTCTTCTGCCCACTGAATGGTTGATTTTTACCATTGAATAGCTTGGCCTGTAAATCGAAATCTAGAGACAATAGGAGAGTAGATACAGAAACATATGTAAACAAACAAATTACCATTTGTTTACTTTCTGTAATATGGTCTCAGTCAGTGTTTATCTGTTTCTTAGTCATGCTGAGAACTAAACAGGCTAGTACAGAAAAATCGCATGTGCACTGGAAGAGTGTTTCCTGCTTTGCATGAACAGCAAAGTCTGGTTTAGGTTTTCGTTCTTTCCTCAGTGACTCTGTCAGACCTAGGAGCTCAGTGCAAGTGATGGAATCAAGCACTTGGTCTCTTCTGCAACAGAAAATACTTTCCTTCATTTACAGTAAGATGGGCTTTGATTACAAGCATAATGCCAAGCCTGTACACTTCATTTTTTTTCCCATGTTGAGGCGGGGGGCTCTAATGCCATATAGGGAGATGTGGCCATGCTCTCGGGCTGTCTAGACTGATTGACTCTGATTGTGTTCTGAATTAAGGCCAGACAGCAGTGACGCCACCGCTTCCGCCTGCATCCGGTGACTAAATGCAGCGGGAGCGGAGCGGGGCGCTCGGCGCTGAGTCAGGAAAATAACAGGCTGCTTCACCTTTCTCAGCCCCAATGAGGGGAGAAAGCAGAAGTGCATGAAACAGCTGTTGAAAAAGCAATTATCTTCTTGAAGAGTGGAAATGGTTTGAAAAAAGACTTCCCTAGGGATGAGTAAGCCCTGACTCTAAAGTCTGAATTATTCCTCTGGCCTGTCTCTTATCAATTCACTAACAAGCAGCCGTGCTGCACAGCCAATCCTCAGGAAGACAAAACTTATGATTTGGTAAAGCAATTCCAGTATCTTAAAAATAACTTGTCTTTTACTGTTTGTGCGATGTTGTGAAGTTATACAAGCAAGTAGAGAAAAGAAATCCTTTTCCCTAAGCTACTGATTTACTGATCAAAGTACACATAAACCAATCTCTTAATTTAGTTTATTGCCCTGTCTGCTAGATTTTGGGAACTTTTTAACTCATCTGCAGTTTTGCTTCCGTCAGGTCTGTAGTACAGCAGCTGTGAGAGAAATTGGTAAATAACAATAAAAGTTAGTATTTGTTATATTTTTTTTTTAACTATTAAGAGGCGGAGAAGTTAGGAAAATCATCAACAAGGCTCAAATCTAGATGCAGGAGCTCTCTTCCTTTTCTTGACAGAATAAACATTTTTGGGTTGGTTTCCTTAAGGAATTAATATTATGCCCTGGTGGCGAGAACAAGTGACTGGAACACGGGATTACCCGATGGTTCTTTCTGGCTCTGCCATGGATTTACTTGAACAAACCACTTAGCTTCTGTGTGCTCTGTTTGTCAAGCTGTGATCTACTTTACTGCAGTCAGGGAAGTTGTGAGAAGGAATAAATGAAAATATGGGGGGGGGGGGGGGGGGGGGGTGGTGGTGGTGCCTGTCTTCATTTGTGGAACATGAGATGGCTGAAAAACCTACGTTTAGAACATACTTTTCTGAAGTATAAATACAAAAAAATTTGTATAGTTTACTGCTTATGGTGGAGGAACAGGACTACAGAGTTGTGCAAGATGAAGGCGACGCATGTATTTCTAAATGGGAGGAAACAGTTTACAGACAGAAAGCATTTCTAAAATAGAAAACTCTTAACTTGGAACCCTTTTTCAGTTAAAACAATTCGTTCTGAAATCCTCTCACTTCCTGTTCTTGTTTTCTTTTTCCCCTTCTATTGTTAATTCTTCCAAATGAACTTGTAAAAAGATGTTAACAGTAGGTAAGGAGCAGCAGGCTTGTCAAGAGTCCATGGTGTACAACACAGCTTTCGTATTTTACATCCAGCTTTTAAGAGATCACCATTACTCAGCCTTTCTTTTAGTCTGTTGTATTTTCTGTGGGTTTCACGACAGTTTTGGTTGCATGTTAAATAAAATGTGACAGTATTAAGATATAACAATATTGAAGTTTTTATTTTAAAACAACTTTCCCTATTCATCTAGTGATAAATTTAACTGGTCACCCACTATCAATATTCAGTTCTTCCTTTTGGAAACCTTTATACATGACACATTTTTTCATGTAAGCCCAAATACCCACGATGTTCGTGAAAGGAGGCTGACTGCCCATTACTAAAAAAAAAAACCAAACCAGTGACTCTAAATTTGCACTCTAAGGAAAACAGGAAACTGATATGGAGATGATTCATTAGCTGCTGATGAAGAAAGCACTTTTTTTTTTTTTTTTTTTTTTTTTTTGTGAAAGGTCCTTGGGTTCTTTTGAAGGATTAATTCATTAAAAGGAAGACAATGTTAAATGGATGTTGGTCAAAGTTCTAATTTACTACCTTTTCTCCAGTGAATTAAGCGAATTGCATCACAACTTCGGGAATGCTTAACTATGATTAAATCATGTCTCCAGTAGGTTAACCAGCAGTTCTGTTACAAACATTACGCTTCCGACTGTATTGACTGAATTGCCTACCGCTATTCCTGCTGATTTTAATTATTTTGTGCCACGATGATTGCTCTCCGTGACAACACTCTCAGTAAGTGACGTTTAACTTTGCTCGTTCTGAATCTTGTTAGCTCTACCTGATGCACCTCATTTCTTAGAACTGAGCCTGCAAAAGTCTACTTACAGTCAGTTTAAAATACTTCAAAGTAAAATGATCTCTTGTAGCATCTAAGTCCAAAGTTTTGCCAGTGGTTCTCATATCCAGCTCAGAAGTTTGGGGGACATTGTACCAATATTTTAGAAAGACTTGAACTGATGTAGTTTCCATTCTTTAAACTAAACAAGCCCTTCAAGGTAGCGTGCTCCACTTGTTGCAGCTATTGTTGTAGTAGAATTCATGACGTCTTTTACAGGCCTCAGCATAATCTCTGCACAACCTGTTTTCTGGGTTTTTTTCTTCTACAGCTGTGTGGGTTTTCATATGCTTATTTCATACTTTATTTTATTTCAGGATTCCTTTAGCTCTGAGTCTGTCCCTTGGAAAATAAGTGTTGGATACTTTTAACTTGCACTTAGGTCTTGAAACATCATGATGTACTTCATCATGCTCACATGAGAAAAGCAAAGCTAACACTTTTGAGTTTTGGTGGGAAGAGTGTGATGCTGATTACCAGCTAACAGTAGTGGGTTTTACAAATTAATATTCTGAATTCATACGAATTCATTCCACTTTCCAGGTGTTCCAGCATGTTTTCTTTTTCCTTAAACGCTGCTCTGCTGAGCAGACGGGCAACTCTGCTGTAGGCTGATGCGGACGAAGCTACGCGGGATTTGATCGCTGCCACCGTGCTCAAATCTTACTAGCGACAGACGATACAAGGGCCGTGAGTTGAACCCGGCCGGGGGGGGGGGGGGGGGATCTCCCCCGGGGAGGTTTCACAGCCCCGGCTCAGCCCGGCCGGGCCTCCCTGCGGCCGCCCTGGGCGCTGACATCCCTTCATTTAATATCCTCCAAGTTAGAAAATCGCTGCGGTTTTCCTCCGGGGCCGGCTCCGCGCTGGCACGCACTTCCCTCCTTGCTACCCCAGCTTTCCCGAAACAGATTGAAGCCGCGCGAAAGGCTTCCCAGCGCGAGCCGGGGCGGGGCAGGCTCGGCCGGCCGGAGGCGGGCTGTGCCCGGCGCTCCCGCCAGCGCGGGCGGGGCGCGGCGCGGGGCCCGCCCCGTGATGCCGCTTCTCCTTCCTGCCGGCCCCGGCCCGGCCGCCCGGGGGAACTGGGCGGAGGGCGGGAGGAACTGGTTCCGCTCCGCGCCCGGCCGCGGGAGAGGCGCGGCCCCTCCGCACCGCCCCCCCCCGCCGCCCGCTCCCCGCCGGCCGCAGCCAGCGCGGCGCCGGGCCATGGCGCGGCTGGCGCTCCTGGTGGTACTGGGCGGCGCGCTGGTCCCGGCCAGCGCCTTCAACCTGGACGTGGAGCGCCCGGCCGTCTACTCGGGCCCCGAGGGCAGCTACTTCGGATTCGCCGTCGACTTCTTCGCTCCCGACCCGTCCTCGTAAGTTGCCCCGGAGGGGGGGGGGGGAGAGGCGAGGCGGGGGCTGGGCTCCCGGAGCGGGGAGCTGGCTGGGCGGGAGCCGGGACGGCCCGGCCCGGCTCGGCTCGGCTCGGCGGGGTCCCGGGCACGGCACCCGGGGGGTTCCGAACGGCCTCCTCGGTCCCCGGCTCGGGCAGGTAACGGCGGTAACACCTGCGGTGCGGGAGGGTGGAGGGGACGGCCCCGCTTCGCCGCGTCTCGCCCCGGAGGCTTCGTCCCGTCCCGTCCCGTTTCCCGAGTCCTGTTGCGCTTCGCCTTCACCGCTCCTCGCAGAAGCGCGGGGGTTGCGCGGCGCCGGGGCTCCGCGGGTCACCGAGCTGCTGGGGAGCGCGGAGAAGACATCTGCTTCCTAACCGCGTTCGTCTTTGGTGTTAAACAAAAACTAGGCGATGTGCAGTAGCTGCTGTGTTTCAGAGTTTTGCGTAGTCGCAGAACTAACTTCAAAGCTGTGGTGTTGCCATAATGAATTAGTTTGTGTTTCTCAAGCGCGGGCTTCGTTAACATCCAGCTTTTTCCACATTTTCTCCTTCCTTTCCCATCTTAGGAAAGGGCTGTAAAGCTGGAAAAGCTGCTGGCTTCCGTCATGCTGACGGGATTTTCTCTCTCTCTTGGTCTTTAGCTCATAAAACTTTATAAACAAATTATGTAGCTATTGAGCAAGTCTTTTTGCAGTACATCAGTTAGACGTGTTTGCGTTTCTTTATTGCCTACAAATATTCAAAGTCATCCTGTCTTGACTTGCATGTGTTGCAACATTTTCTGTGCTATCTTAATCCTACAAGTCTTAGTACTAAAACAAAAAAGGTTCTATTTGTGTCCCACCCTTGACTTATAAGTCAGCATGTGTGGCTGCAAAGTTCTCTGGAGACTCATAAATGCATGTAGTAAACCTTCTTCCTTGCTTTCCAGCAAGGAATTATGTGCCCCAACTCTCGTTGAAGTCACTACTTGGAACCTCTCCATTATTTTGACAATAACTGTTGACCTCAAAGTGCATGGCTGAAAAAGAAAGCAGTGTTGGCACACTAGTGGTTTTCAGACAGCACGAAAGGCTCCATATTTTTAAGAGTTTTCTCCTTGATTTTTTGGTGTGACTAGAAGTCAGTCTGCATCCCTGAAGCTAAACCCTAGTACTATACTTTATCCTAAATTTAAGTTCACAATTGAAACAAAGTAGCTGTGCAGCTTCTACAGGATCAGGTTCTAATGGTGTTGAATTCTGGGTTTATGCCTGTGGGGATTGATGTTTTGCCTTCCAAAACAGCCAGAAATATTTGTAATCAGTGTCCTCTCCACAGCCTGTGTCTTCTCCCTTGTTGGGGAGGGATCAGCACCCACACTGGGCATACTGGAAAGCCTGCAGGTTCCCGCAGGCTGTGGGAGGGGAGGGAAGGCAGCGATGAACAGCGAGTTCAGCGATGTCTCCAGTTAAATGTTGGGTAGAAAACTCAGTGAACTGTTGAGCAGCACGATTAGCAAAAGGGGTTTAGTAAACTGAGCCTTGTTATGTGGCTGCTATTAAGTGTCATGTGTGTCCGTTGGTTCCTGCACCTTCGCTGCTGCTTTGGTGAAGTTTTGTTTCTCGCCTGTTCCTTACATGAGTACTGGAGATAAAGTAAATTTAGTCGAGCTAGAGCTATTTGGGTTGACTAGCCTGGAGTAAAAGACTGTTATTAGTTCTTGAACGCTGAAGCTGCTGTTTTGTAGTCTATTTTGACCTGCTGGATACCAAAGTAAAGCATACTTAGAAGTCCAGTTGGAAAGGCCTATTCCAGGAAGGAAAGCAGTAGTGTTGTATCGGGGTGCGATGTGGTGCCTGACAGAGGGCATAACTGTCATACTAGGGGACCGAACGTAGCTTTATAAAAACCAAAAAAGGTTTCTCCTACATGCTGTGTTTTAAGAGGGCTGCATTTGACAGTCTGTCTCCCCGTATCCACGTATGTGGAAGTACCGGTTGCTCCTGGTTGGCGGGTGGCGAAGCGCTGGCGGGAGGTGGGTGCTGGCAGTACACCCCGCGGGGCTCCCTCTGCCTGGGTGCGCGCCCAGGCTGCTCCCCAGCGGCGCGGCGGGGCGGGTGGCTGTGTCAGGTAGGAGATGGGCTGTGTCAGAGCACAGCTGGCGTATCCTCCTGGCAATAAAGATCTTCCCTTTCTTCCCCCTTTCCCAACGTATGTGGACTAGAGACTTCTTAGTATTTAGATAAGTTGTATATGAATGTAAGACCTGTGACAAAATCTGCTTGCTTGGTCTATTAGGATAAAAATGTATCTTTTTTGGCTTGGTAGAACAGGTGACTAAACCTTTGTGGAGTTCCCCTAATGATTCCTTTATTGGTAATCCTGTTAATAAACTTCATCACAAAGATTATCTGAAGAAAGATTTAAAATGTATGATTAGAATGGGAATCATATATTTTTAAAATAAGTCTTGAATTTGGAGGGGCTTCCGGAAAGCTAATGATACAAGAATAAAGTGGAATACAAGCTACCACTTGTCTAATAGATTGTAATTATTATAATTAATGTGTTTCTTTACTTGCCATTATGATGTTTATTTTCAAGCATTTCTGTTATGCCCAGAGAGAACATTTTAAGGTGATTACAGCATTTCAAATTCTTATTCTTGGAATCTAGAGAGTCTATGAATGGCAACTAAGGAAAACAAATGGGTTGCCAGCTAGCCTGGATTTTCTATCAGGGAGTTTTTAAGGTTCTGAAAATTCACATGGGTTGAAAACTAGTAGTTTATGTTGGTCTTTGTGTGACTTGAGCTTTGATGAGATGCTACGTGTTTATACCTGGCATTTACATGTTAAGAAATAAAAACTTAGCTCTGTACTGAAGTGAAGTCTGGAAGATGACTGTGCAAACCAGAGCAAATTTGGTAAGTCTGGATCTGCCGATCTTTAGACATTCTCTCCAACCTGTCCTGCAGCTTCTTCAGCTAACCCAATTTCAAAATTAAATAACCATTATGCCTGATCTGGGATGATAAGACTTGCTCTTGCAAGCTATATACTCCCTTAAACAATCTAAATGAACACAACAGAGCAGATGGTGATGAAAGGAGGCATTTATTTTATGTCTTTTATATGTCTTTGTCTGTACTTCAAATTGACTTCCTCTGGAAAATGCTGATGAGTCAGGTGTGTCTCAGAGGTGTTGGAGTTCCTGGAAGATGTTAATAACCTTGCTGGAAGATGCAAAGCACCTTATTTATTCCATCTTTTTATTTAGCCTGTTTCTTACTTAGCAACTTCAGAAGTTTTACCACCTGCACAGACATAATCTCATAGCAGTTCCTGCTCAGGGTGCACTTAACGCATTCGTATAAGCAGAGATTTGTAAAAGCACAACAGATCTTAATAAGAAAATGATTACTGTGTAATGAATTTCAGTAAAGCTTCATTAATGTACAAACCTGCGGTTGATGACACTTGGGTACTTGGAGATTCTTGTTAAAAGAACATTTGCTGCTACTAGGCTGACTCACCACTTACTACCTTCTGAGCTCAGAACTACTACTGTTTTGTTTATATATTGTTTCCATTTTTGACTGATTTCCTTGAATTACTCTTATGTACAAAATTAACCAGAAATTATGCCAGCTGATGACTTTAAGTTACAGAAGTACATGGTTTCCTGTTCTGCTGCATACAGACATATTTTTGAAAAGAAAAAAAGAGTAGACAAAGTGTTTGTCTAATTTTAAGTACCATTTTAGGTAGGACAGAATACTTCAACTTTCTCTTATGTTCTTTCGGCTTTTTTCTTTTCTTTTTTTTTTTTTTTTGTCTGCTTTTGCTTGTAAAAAAGAGGGACCCAAGACCTAAAACCCAGTAGGAATTTCTCTGAAACTCCAAGTAGTTCTACTCAGATTTGGATTTGACGGGGCAAATCCTTTAGCTTTATTAACTCTTCATATGTCATAAAGTGACAATGTCTGTGCCTTAGCTGTCAAAACCTTTGTTTTATTTCTTCTTTTTCCTGCAGGATATTTCTTCTGGTGGGAGCTCCAAAAGCAAACACTACCCAGCACAACATAGTGGAAGGAGGCCAGGTGCTCAAATGTAGCTGGAATTCAAACAGAAACTGCCAGCCGATTATATTTGACTCCACAGGTAACGTGTAGTTCACTGAGGGGTGAAGGGGCATCTCTGCTCTAACCCTCGTGTGAGAGAGCAGAAGGCATTCAGGTTCACATGGGGTTTCTTGACGGTCGATGGGAATGCAGCTGTCTTTGGACTGGCAACTGGTCAAGGCTTGGTTTTTCTTGGTGTTGTGGGGTTTTTTCCTTTTTTTTTTTTTTCCTCTCTTCAAGGTTTCTGTTGTCCTTGGTATGTGCTGAAATCCTAGGGGAGCATATATTATTCTTGGTTTATTTTAATCTATTTATGTTTCTCCTCTGTACTTTACAGCAATCCCAAAAATTTAGCAACCTAATTCCTAATGAACCCCCCAAGGGGTTTATAGCCTATTAAAGAACATGGCATGTGAGGAAAGATACTTTTTAATGGCAGCAAAGGTGGTATAGGTGGAAATACTCAGAAGTGTAATCTGAAACTGGGAGTATATACTTCAAGCTGTGGGGAAAAAAAAAAAAAATAAATCTTTTTTTTATTTTTCCCCTCGGAGGTAGCTTCATAGAACTTGTGACGTTTATGACAGCAGCACGCAGGGTGCCTCGGGTCAGAGGCATTGCTTACCCGTTTCTGAAGTGTACTAGAGCTGAGCAGCAACAATGCTGTCGTTAAACTCTTTGCTTGGTCTGCACGCTCTGGTGCCCACCGTGATTTCCACAAGCTGTGGCAGGTCATATGAGAACGCACCGCGTGTGCTTTTCTGCCTGAGCCAGCCAGTGCTGAATCCTGTTTTCCACAGCATGCATGTTTCAGGCCAGCGGAAAAACCTTTCTGTGTCATAGGTTTGGACTGGCAAGACCCATGTGGTAGGGCAGAGGAAGCACCTGTGCTTTTAAGGTCTACTTGGTTATAAGTCATTCTTGCCTCTGCTGGTATTTTTGACTCGGCAGTCTAAAGGCTGTTAGATTTATACGGCCTTCGCACATCGTGTACAAAAGAGTGGAGAAGACCTTCCAGTTCCATTGTCAAGGTAGACCACAAAGTGTTGCTGTTGTTCAGATTTCTGAAATCTCCATGTATTTTTTGGAAAACTACTATGTTACTGGTTCTCTTGAGAAAAAACAAACAAACCAACCAACCCAACCCAAACACCAAAAAACCCTGAGAGCGCACAGAAACCCCAAGTCATTATCAGTCTCTGCTTAACTCTACAGGAGTGTTTCTGCCAGATCACTGAAAATCTCTAGCAAGCTACAATGTGTGACACTTTGTCTGCAGCGGTGTAAGACAGCGAAAGTTGCTTTTACTGTTACTTTGGGCTTATTGTTTACTAGAATACAAAAGTGTGTTTTCTTTTTTTAAAGAAAGAATCTAGATCTCCCTAATTAAAGAGCACTGCTAATACAATAGCCAATTAACTTATGGTAGAGAAAGAGAAGCCACCTGGGGAGGTTCAAAATGCATCTTCCTTTGGGGATGGAAGTGCATTTATCTGTTTATGCTGTGAGCATTTGCAATAGGCTTTTCCGTATGCCACGCAGAGTAAATAGATATAAAGGCCACGCTGGTTTGTTGTGTGTCTCTGCTCAAGGTATATGCTACTGGGCAAACAGTGTTTTGCTTCTAATTTTCCTTAAAGTAATGGGCATGTTAATTGCTAGAAATTTAACAGTAAAAACAGCAGGTCATAATAGCTTAAGAGGATTTATTTCGGGCACTTTTTAACTCATTCCAGCTTTGTGGCAATGAATTGGGAAATAACGCATTTGTCAATTATTCTCTGGGTGAAAAGGGGCATTGTATGTCAGCAAAATAAAATAATAAATGCGCAGGGACAAAATAAATGTCTTTTTTTCTTTGTCCGTGATGCAGTGGTTGATTCCCTACATTACGATGACAATGTCTTGCTGCCAACACGCTGTAAACCCCTGCTCTTGCCTGCCCCTACCTCGTAAGGTAACAGGGGCTGGGGGCAACTTGTGATTCACTTTTCAGGAAACAGAGAGCAGAAGATTTGAGCACTGACTTGTGCTAATGCAGAGGTGATTTCTGTAGATGACAACACAACCTCTGCAAGAATTCCACTTCACCCATCGCTAGTGCAACGTTTGTGTAATACGATTTGTAACTCCAGAGGTATTGCTTAGCCCTGCAGTACAAGGCAGATTTTCATTCCTCCCCCCGACCCCCCAAGATTATCGAGCTGTTTTGTTAATGGAAAAAGCAGCAGCACAGGTTCTGCATAATTCATTAGATGGGTTTCTTCAGAGTTCTTTTCTAATTGTTTACAGCTAGTGAAAAATCTGACCCATGAAAACAGCGAGAACATTTGTACGTGTGGCTTTTTTCTGTTGATCTGTCGATGCCAGACTCCGTATGTGGAGTTGCAGATTTGTAACTTCTCGAAGTCGTGCCCCTGTTGGTCCTCCTGCTTCCCTGTGCCGGCCGGCGTTGCTGGCAGGCCCCGGACCGGGCCAGGCCCTGTGCCTTGCACGCAGCACCTGAGGGCCCGGAGGAGGCCCTGCTGCCGGGCTGTCAACGTAGCGAGGGAAAGGAGGACAGAGCGAGTTTTGTCCTGATCGTGTGAGGTGGTGTTTGTCCACTTGTCTCATGTTAGTATCACAGATAAATACGGGTAGGGTTTTTATCTCTCAATTACTATTTTTTTGGTAAACATTTCTTGTTTTTTAGTGAAGTTTTCCGCCAGCTTTATGTCCTTTTCCCCATCCATACAAAGGCTCAGCTGCACAGAAGTGGGTTTTATGTTCTAACACTTGCTTTTGGTTTTAATATCATATTGTCACGAAAGTGTGCTCATTGACATGAAACAAATGCAACAGCTATAGCATAGCCCAAGAGAGAAGGTACTAGCTGCTTCGTGTTAACCTTTGGAGGAGTTCAGGCCCTTACCTTACACCACTGTTGCTTGTTACTTGCATTTGCCCTCACCCCAGCTCCTCTGGAGGAAAGCAATAAGTCATTAAACTGATAGTTCTTGGTAGTACCAAATTTACTACTTTGTTCCTTCCAGTGTGTGACAACTCAGCACTTTCAGGAGGGATGCTGGGCAGTAGGAGTCCATGGAACTCTCATCGCTCTCATGCTGGAAGTGTATGTATTTCCCTGCCATCCATGCCCTTCCCACCAGCCTGTAACGTGAAAAGCCCTTCATTAAAGCATATATTACAATTTTTAAACTGCTGGCCAAAAAAAAGGTGTTCTTTCACTGTTTCTACTTAGTATATTTTCTAATTTAAAACAGCAGTATATTTTCAAAGGGGCAAGGGGATCTCCCCTTGCCTACATCTCCTAGCACAATGGTTACACTTAGGTAAAAATATACTGAGGAGTATTCTGTATGTATGTCTGTGTGCGTGTATTGCTGTGCATATTATACTAATTGCTTTTGACTTTCTGGTATACATGGTGGCTTTGGAAGGCAAAATGTTTATATCACACATTAACACTTCCCAAATGTAAAGATGCTTCGCTGTGGGGCTTCTGAGCTTTTTAGCATTGACATCAGTTGGCTTTGATTTAACATCGTTATGACTATGTGAAAATTGCATAACAAACATGTGCGGTAGAAAATGCCCTCAGATTCAGGGGTGCATATAGCTGTGCTGCATGTGCTTGTGCGTACATGGCCAGAAAGTTTTTTATTTTGTTTTTATTTTTTTTTTTTTAAGACTTCAAGTGTCATTAGGCATACATTTCAGGCTGGCTTTGGCTCTTGGCAGCACATAAAGGTTAAAGTGAAAAAGGAACCAACCACCAGAGCAAGCTTCCACACATGCACGCTTTCACTGCTCCTGTTGCAGAAGTGAAACACGAAGCAGTGCTGTTATCTGTGACTTTAGCAGGTTATCCTGCAAATCCAGATAGAAATAGATCTGATCTGCACTTCTTTTGCCTTATTGCTGTTTACCTTGTTAATTCAGTAGCTAAATGTGCTACTGTCACAAAACTATAGTTTCTGGAATTTCTATTCTTGTATATCTTGACTTCTTACAACAATTACAATTGAACTGTTTTGTAAAATACTTGAGATTTTTTCTCCTCTGCGTCAGTTAACAAGAGTTTCAGAATGTGTAGGAGGCAGTATTTTTTCAGGACAAGCACCAGGGGGAAAGTTACATTCCCAAGATGGTATATTCTTCAAAACTGCCATAAGCATAAACAATATTAGTAAATCCTTTCTGTTGTAAGATGTTTTACATTTCACATTCAAATTACCAAAACCTCCAAGTTATAGGTCAAGGTGGGTTAATATTTGCCTTCAGTCTTACTTGTTTTCCTCACCAGATAATTTTGTGAACGAAAACATAGTTTAGTTTTGTTCTAATGCACAGCAATAGGGGAATGTTCTGAATCTTATAAAGAAGAAAGAATCTGGAAAAACAAATGGTGGAAAAAACTGCTCTTAGAGCTTGCTGACCCCTAGTACTACTATTTCTATAAGGCTGACTGGAGAGGTGGTTCCTCTCTTAGAAAGCTTAACAATTGGCTCCATCTGCCAGCTGCTTAGCAGCTTTTTCCAGGAAAAACATATTTCTTGTGGGTAAACAGTAAAAGGAATGCACTTAATATAGCAGTCCATTTTCTGCTTCTGATCAGTTCTGAGACAAAGGCCCCAAAAATATTTCTTTTAGACACATCTATTCTCCTTCCCTTTTTCTCCCTCCACAGCCTTCGTGGACTAGCACAGACAGTATTTCCATAATCTTGCTCCGGGAAAAAAGATTCTTGAAAAGTTCAGGGTTTTTTTGCAGGTTATATTTATTTTGTATAGTTGTTCATTTTTTGTGTATAACATTAAACATGCTTGTTCTGTGCAAGAGGAGGATCAAGAGCTCACTGAGCCAGACAACACAACCAGTGAGCAGAGCGGTGGTCACATGTGTATTTTACAAAAATCAGTAAGTCATCTTTATGTTTTTATTTATGTATTTCAGGTTGGCATACGCAGAATAGCAGAGTGGATACACTTAGCTAATTGTCTGACCTCTAGATAAATACTGCTGTTATTTGGCCATGGAGTTTTAGAGAGCAGGATCACTCTGAATTTTCTGACAAACAAACAAATTCTTCAGAGATCTCTGCGACCAGTTGGAGTTAATCAGACTGTACACATGTGAGCAATATGTAGCAAATGAATGTAAACCAAATGAGTTTCCTATGTGCGTGTTTTCCAAAAGGAAACAGTTGTCCTAATCATATTACTTGACTCTTCATCTTTGGAGTCCTAGCTCTTCATCAGTCAAGAACAGTGGCGTGGTAGAAGTAGCATTTCTTCATGCTCCCCTGTCTCTTCATAAAAATGTAATAAAATGGTTTTGTGATAGAGTTTCTCTTGCAAAAGCCAGGCAGTTTTTTGAAGAAAACTTGGAGAAACATACCTTCTCTGATACAGCATGCTCAAAAGCACAGCTCTTTGTCAGCACCAAAACGTGCAGCGCTGAGGCTGTTTCAAGAGCTTCTGCATTTAGAATAATCTGATGAAATGCAGACATCTCTACGAACTGTTACAAAGGAAAATATGCTCATAAAACAACTTTGAACTTCTATGCTAATCAGTTGCAGATTTCTTGAGCAGATTTCATTTTTAGCCGAGAAAGATCTGCTCGCTAAGACAATGTGTTGGTTTGCCCTTCTGAGACAGCGTAACAGATCGCCACACTGATAAATTGTCCTTCCTCCTTTTCGTAAAAGCTTTCCTGACTGCCTTCATTCCTTGTATCGGATCTCAAAATTCAGGATTGGGGAAGTTTACAGAAGCTGCTGAATACTGAAAACTGAGAGCATCTCAGATGATTTCAGCTTTGTGTGGTGTGTTTCTGTTGCTTTGGAAGAAGAACTCAGTATAGCCTTTGGCTGCAGAAAGTTTTATCACTTTGACAGTTGTACTGTCCCTCCTCTCCCCCCCTTCCCATGTGTTTTGACGCACCGGAGTAATTTTAGAGAAATGTTTTTTTCTTAAATATTTTTGAATGACATTATTTTAAGACTGATTTTTTTGATCTGTGCTAAAAGAGGAAAAAGAAGCTTTTGAAAAGGGAAATGCTTATAAAAAACCCTCCCGATTCTTCCTTATGTGTCCACGTTTTGTTTTATTTTTCTATCCCCAAGTGGGTGATTCTAGACAATAGGAGTCTTTGTTTGGAAGCCTAAACCACCAGTTTGGCATGGCTGTATCTATCTGTGACCTATTTAGTTTGAAGTGGGTATTTTAACTGCCTTGTGCAGCTTTGGGCTGTAGCATTGCACAAGGTAAGATCTGCTGATGTCGGGAAGTTATGACTGGAGTGGGTGTTATGAGTTTATATTTGCCTTCTGGAGATTTTGGTCATTTGTGCAAGTGAGTCAGTTGTTCACAGCCCCATCCTTTCCACTTACGGAACAGGGAGATGGAGAAGGAAGTGTGGGGTCGGTCGGTATTTTGTGAAAATAGTATGCTTTCACAAAGTACTGTTTTATTTTTAGCTGATTGTTTCATTAGTATTAGAGTGTAATCTCTATCAGGATTTCAATCTCGAAGGCTATTGATCTAGTCAACAATAAAACAATAAATCTCGTGAAGACCATTCATTCATTTGTAGTGAAATGGATTGATTTTTATCTCGCTACCTCTATCATTACCTCATTCCTATTGAAGTTTGGTTGTTATCCTTATCGTGTGTGTGCTGGCATAACTGAAGTCTGCGCTGGGTACACGCTGCTCTGAATACAAAAGAGGGCGGCAGAATGTATAAAACCTCCTCTGCATGTTACAGCTGACGGGGGGGGGGGGAAACGCTCATGCTTTTGTGATTAGGTAAACTCCTGCATGAATACTGCTGGCTCTCTGCGTGTGTAGCTGGATCTCAACTGTATGACTAGATGGAAAAAAAAAAAAAAAGTATGACTAGATGGAAAAAAAAAAAAAGTCTTATATTAGGCAAAGGGAAAAGATGCTTTTGTTCCAGCACTGCCTGGGGAAAGAAACAGGATCCATACCTCAGAAGAGGGAAGGGGAATAGTGGGAAGGTCTGTGTTCCCGTCTCCCTGGGTCATTAACGAAAACACTGTGGCTAAACCAAGGTTGCTATACCATCAGCTGCCTCACAGCATGGGGAGTTTCAAGTAAAGATAAGCTTGTACTCACTTGCTCTTGCCTCATTAACTAAGGCTGTAATTGCCGGGGTTTTGGGTGGAAGATAGCTAGCCTTACACCATGTAAGGTTCTCGTATTATGAAAACAGTGCTCTCATATATTTTATAACTTTAGCCGTCTTTTGGCTAGCTGCATAAAGTTTCCTTTTACCTAGAAGAGGCAACATCATTTACTTTGAATTGGCATTATTGCAAAGAGTTTTATTTTAATGGAATGTCTGTGAATTGGGTGGCTATTTAAATCTTGCAACTTCCTAAGTATTCATAGTATGATGACACTGAACCAGGCTTGGTCAGTTCACCACCTCTTGATTCATGATTATCTCCGTCAAGTCTGGCAGTCAAGATCAGGGGCAAATGTTTTAGTTCGGTTTTCTCATTACTATGCAAACAGGTGGGCTGCAAGTTACAACGCGATCTACTTACTCAACTGCAGTCATTCAGTAGTAACACCATTGTTTCTGTAACTGATAACAGTTACATTGGGGAACAAGAAGGTGCCAAGCATCCAACGCTGATAGCCAAAAGAAATCCTGCGCTTAAAGAACTTTAGATCTTTTTATTATACTTGGGAGATGGCTTAGGCAATCTTTTTTTGTTTTTCTGCAATTTCTACTCAGCATCTTTCCACATTAGTTTCAATTTATAAATTTTAATCCTGTGTAATGCAGTAAAGTGACAGTGTTCCATTGGTCCAGCAGCAGCAATACACCTGTGTAATGGATTTTTAAAGCAATTCTGTTCCTGCCTTGACAACCCCATCGCCCACCTGGAAAGGACCCTGTGAGACAAAGCACTCTTGACTTGGCATGTCAGCCCTTTTTCCCTTATAAAAGAGTTATATAAAACCATCATGTGATGTCTACTAGAGCGAGAGGGAAGGAGCAAAGGAAGAAACATGGCATAAGCTGCCTTTACAGGCAGGAAGTAATACCCTGTGGTCAAGTGACCTAATCCTGGAATTTCATGAAGGATCAAGTAGGAGTCCCTGCAGCAGCTGCGTTTTAGTCTGACAAATAGCATTGTGTAAAAACTCTGAACGTTTCCTTGAATAAATCTCATCAGAACATAGTTTGTATTGTCTAGACATACATTGGAATGCCTGTTTAAAATGTACATCATTGGTTTAAAGACATTTCTAAGGTATTCTTGGGACACTCTAAAAGAATTTAGAAATATAAAAAACTCAGCAGTGGCTATGAGAACTACTACAGTAGTGAGACTGACTATAATACATAAAAATATTGGTATGGATTTATAAATCCCTGTGTGTTTAAATCCTACCTGTATTATAGTACTTCATTTAATGTAGACACTATTTTTTAAAGAGTATGGGGGAAGCCTTTTTTTTTTTTATTATAACTACCACTGAAAAGCTATACCATGATAAAATAATAATAAAGTCAGGCTCTTTACTTACATGAAAGCACAGAAATGGTTAAGTCGGTCCTGTATCATCCCATGACATATCTACTTTACAGTATAGCTAAAACACCTTATTTAACTCTGATTTGCTTCAGTGAGGGTTCACATTTAACTGTTCTTTATGTTTGTTTTCCCTAGTCAAGAACAGAAACCCAAATGGTGTTTCATTTAAAGCAAGGGGATTTTTGATGACAGGGTGTTTTCCAGATTTCCTCATAAAATTAGTTTTTCTTATGGACTTAAGAAAGGCTCATATTCTATTACATAGTGTTTTCCTAGGGAGAATTTTGAATGAGTGTGGGCAAATAAAGGTTACTTTTCTTCTTCAGTGGAGAGTTAACATTAGATTTGGCCTGTGCTTAATGTTTGTAATTTTTTATCTGAAAAGTCCACATTTCCAATGGCTGTACTTTCTACTTGGAGCTAGTTTTTGTGTCTTAATGCACTTTCCTGTGTTAAATCCAGTCTTCAGCTGAACAGCAACCCAGTCTCCCCAAGATGCCCCCCTTAGTTTTAGAGGACCTAGAGAAGGTTTGAATCTAAGAGAAACTCCATGTAAGGCATCTTAACCTTTTAGCAGATGTTGTTTTGTTATGTGTATCTGCGCTGACATGACATGATTTGACTAAGATGTTTGTAAAATATTTTTGCAATAGTAGCGTACTATAAATAAATAGATTTTATTTAGCCAAACGGCCTAATGGAGCACATTTTGCTATGTGGCAGGGTGTTTTTTTTAAGCATAAGAATTCCTAGTTTGTTATTTAGGCTTTCCAAAATTATGATGCTGGTTTCTGAAGTCATCACATTTGGAACATTATAAACTTGGGGTCACGTTCATTTGCTTTCTGATTGCAGATTTTAGTTTTTTATATGCCACCTTCTGACTATATCTCAAAGCCTAGATGTTTACCGAGTAAAATAAAATTGAAGAGAGGGTTCTAGTATTGTCCTCACTTTAGAGCTGAGTCAGGGTTTTTTCAGTACTGTAAAATAAATAGTTTTGTCCTCTAAAGACTGAGGGAGAGAAGTTTTTGTAGATGCTGTCCTGGAATTTGATTCTTATTTGAGGGGGGGTCAGCACCTGCAGCTCGAGAACACACAGGGAAAAGGCAGAGGGGGGCAGTTTTGGCGGCATGTGGTGGTTAAACTACTGCTTCCCCTCTTCTCCAGGGCAATCAGCGTAGACTGTGCGTAGATGGCACCTCATCTGATTAATTCAGCTGAAACTTGAAGGAACTAACTTCTTAGCACCTGTGATAAAATCAGATTGCTGATTATGCTGCATGGCTGCTTCCCTGATATTGCGGCAAGACCATTCCTTCTACATGTTGCCTATTGTTTTAAACTTGCAGGGGAAGTTGACATCCTAGACCCTTTTATAGTACCTGGCATGATAGGATTCTGCTTTACATTATAAAACTGCTATACAACCTTTCATTTTACTCACAGATATATAGCATTGTATAAGTATCCAGCAGGAAGGTGTAAAAGGCCATGCCATAACTATTCTCAAGTTTTATGTTGTTTAAAGTTTTGTTTAGCAAGTAAAACTGAGAGATTCCTTTGTATTTGAGAGTAGCTGAACAGATGGAGAGTAGAAGCCAAATCTGTCTTTCTAGGCCGTGTAACCTTGGGTGCGGTTACAATTAGAATAAACGAATTTTAAGTCCCTGGTGCTGCCAAAAAGTATATAGTTCCCAGCTGTACGTTTCTGTCTTCTCCCCAGCAGGCCAGCTCTATTTCACTCCCCATGCAGTTGGCTGGGTTGGTCCCTGATCCAGTGGGATATTTTTTAGTGGGGTTCATTCTTAGGTGGTTCGTGTTGTGACTACGTGACCGGAAGGTAGTAGTGGTAAGACAGAGACCGGCAGCAGGAATGTATGGTCAGGAGGACATGGGAACTGCTACCCCTCTTGGGGACAGCTTCACCTGAAACTCTCGCAGTCACGCAACTGCATCCTTCCAGCAAAGCTGTCCTTGGGGGGATTTTCATTAACTAAAGGCAAGGAGGTTTTAGAAGTGTGCTAAAGACAACTACCTGTTTGGAAAACATTGGTCTGGTTTTGGCTTTCTGTACCCTGACAAGGTGATGTGCAGGTCCCCAGACGACATTTCTGTCAGTGCAAGGGTGACAGTATATGTGTTCAAGTGTACATGAACCTGTGCAGATGTGCTGATCACCAGGCCCTCCATGTCTTTAGCACCTATTCAGGAAGGGTGACAGAAGGAAGTTGGGCTTTTCAATTAGCTTTGATGAAACTAGAAGAAAGGCTCTAGTTCTCTGTGATGCTACGTGCTCAGCGTTGGTTTCTACAGAGTGCCAATCTAAGAGCAAATGTAGTCCCAGATTACTTGCTTGTTTCGGTTGACTCTGCAGATTAGAATCACTTCTGTTGTCCTTTTCATGGGCTTTTCCCAATGAAGTAACCTGGTCTGTGGAGACAAAACAAGGTGTGAGACAAGCAAGGAAGTTTTGAATGAAGTGGTGACAGGTCTCTGATTCATAGCAGGTTGGGTTTGGGGATTCCCCCAGCAGTCTCTGATGTATGGGTGTTGACCTCAATGACTCCTTTAGCTTTAGGCGCTGTAAACCAGCGATTTAGGTGACTTTTTAAAAATACATGTTTTCTGGAGTGTTACATCCGTTGTCTCATTAGGCTGGCAAAGTTTCCATTGTTGTTCAGAAGAAACCTTAAGTGATTTAGAGACTTTTAACATTCACACTGCAGAAATACCACTCATTAAGTTGCTTCTACCAGCCTTCATCACTGAGCAGTTGGCATACAGACACTGGTGCAAATTATCCCTTACCTTGCTCTTCTGTATGGAAAACTCTAACATTTTTGTTGCTCAATACCCTTTCTTTCACTTTACTCTTAGCTTGTAAGCATGCTAGTTGCCATGATTTGTACGCTGCAGTGACATTCAGAATAGAGATGTTAATACTTGGAACAGTAGTGGAAGAATTTCCGTCCCGATTCTAGCCAAAGGCAAAACTCATGTAATTTAATCAGGGCAATATTTATTCTAGAGGCATTAGTCCTAATTTGGCTTTGGCACTGATTCTTGAGCAGTGCTGTAATCTGACTTGAGAGACAAATAGCGCAAGTATGAGGGGTATTTACTGTGTCGCTGTCAGAGATGCTATAAACTTTGTGCTCGTACAAGAAATTAGTATTGTACAAGTGTTTCACATGTAAAAATAGCTGCATTTGGCCCTAGATGTAAAAATTAATAGTATTAATAAGTTCTTTTTAAAGCATGTTTTCATGAATGGATGGGATCCTGCAATGTTACTGTTTTCTCCTTTTCTCTGTATGCATCAAAACCAATGACTTGGCTTTTTTTTTTATTCTTACTGCACAGTTTCCTGTGAAATTATGCTTCTTTTTCATTTTCTTTGTAGGCAACAGAGATTTTGCTCCTGATGATCCACTGGAATTTAAGTCTCATCAGTGGTTTGGAGCCTCTGTGAGATCCAAAAACGATAAAATTCTGGTAGGTTTTTGATGCCCTTCAAATGCCTCGGTACTGGGATACTGTAGTGGAAAAAACTGTGAAAAGATCTGGATAATTCAGAATTTAAACAAAATCCCACTAATCAGTATGGCTTGTCTTTTTCAGAATTTACTGGCTAGCCTTTTTTAACTCTTTATAACCAAAGGTTGTAGCATTTTTGTCTTGTATTAAGTAGTAGAATTAGTTTTTCTGAAGATAGAATGTTTTATAAATTCTTGATGAACTCTTCACTGCTGTTGCTTTAAGAAATTATTATTTCTAAAATGCTTTCAATAAATCAGCTATTTTTAAAAATACAAACTGGTGATACTTCTGCCCCGGCACTGCTAATATAAATTTTCTCTAATAACATATGGTACATCTGCCAAAATTTTTTTGGGTACTATTCTGTAGCAAATTGGAATTCCATTGTATTATCCTATATCCAACAGCATTTTGAAGCGGAGTTTGTTTTATCACTGCCATGTTTTCTTTCTTAGGCCTGTGCCCCACTGTACCACTGGAGGACTGAAACAAAACAGGAGAGAGAGCCTGTAGGAACCTGTTACCTGCTTGCGGGATCCAAATCTGTGGAATATGCACCCTGCAGGTCGAGTAAGTGTCGAGCACTTTGTTGCTTTTCTGTTTGGAATTTCTCCTGTGTTGTATTTGGTGCACATTAGAAGTGGGATGTTTTACAGGTATTTTCTCCTTCCCTGTATAGCCTCATAGCAAGTAGAAAAAAACCTAAGCTAGATCCAGACATCTGAATTCTCCTCCAGTTGATGTTCAGGATGGAGACCTTGCTTTCTCTGCTGTAGGGCAGAGGAGGATCTTAGATCCATGTATCATTGGAATTGAGGAGTTCAGTTTTTGAAAGGACCACTCTTGTAGGAATCACTCAAGCAAAATTATGTAGCAAGTGCTTTTTCAAAGACCAACTCTGCAATTTTCTGAAGCTTAATTATCGTTATTCAACTAATTTAAAGAGAAAGCTCATTTCAGAAGACAAGCTGTTGTACAGGTAGGTTCTGATTTCCATGTATGCATACATACGTAGCAATGCACTGTTTTAAATATATTCGTTGTGGCACATTTTGAGTCTTATTTTCCAAACGTTTTGCATCCATAATATGTAGTTGAGTTGATAGATTATTGAGATGATTATAACCTTTTTTAAAATGTAGAAGTCTAAAGGTTGAATGTCCAAGCTATGTTTATGTCTGTTTTTTTTTTTTTTTTAATTTGCTGAAAATCATTGGTGAATAGGAGGAATGAAATCCAGTGTGGTCCAACATAAAAAGAAGTTAAATAAGCATCTATTAAACTAAATCATGCTAGTTAAGTAGTCACACTTCCAGATAAGGGGGTCTCAATATTTCTACTCTAGAGCTGTATAGTCGTCAGATTAACTCAGCTGTAACAGTTCTTACTGGGATGAGTCTCAGATTGTAGAGATCTTTTCAGCTGGGTATGATTTTTTGTTTTTTTGTGTTAAGCCAATACTTGAAATGATTTATGGTTATGTACCTTTCACTATGGTACGGATTTTTATTCCATACAAAGAACCCCAACTTTTTCCCTATTTTCCAGATGCCTTATTTCCTGAAGAAAAATTGCAAATATTTTTCCTCCAAACTTCTGAAGATCAAATATAGAGGAACAGGGAGTTGCTGTTTACTTTGACTGTGTTAGTCTAGAATGTTAATAATGTTAATAGTATATGTATGTTAGGCCAGCCCTAAAGTTGCTACAGCATTTGGTTGTGAGTTGTTGATAAAGAGAAAATACTGATTTAAGAGAAAAATAATTCCAAGGTTCAAGTTCAGGAGTGCAAGGTTATATAAGAAGATGCATTGGAAAGTATCCTCAGCATCATCTGATCTACTGATCTAGTATTGATAATATTTCTTTTCTTTATTTTTCTCTCTCTTTCTTTTCTATCCCTTCTTTTTTGTAGCCACTATCGATGCAGATGGACAGGGATTTTGTCAAGGTGGATTTAGTATTGACTTTACAAAGGTATGTGATTCTTTCTCAATTCCTATGAGTCAGCAGACAGTTGCAAGTTAACAACCCCGATACAGACCACATACAAGCACAGCTATTATGAAGCTAAATGTAAACTACTGTTCCAGGGGGGAAGAACCACAATTAAACACATCCTTGTAAATAAACAGAAAGAGCTTCAAACCACTCTGGTATTATAAAAATATTTCTCCCTACATCTTCACAGCAGCACGCTTACACCTCCCGTAGGAATCATGTCCTGAACAAATAATCTGTTTTTCCAGCCTCATGCTATAAACCTCTGCTGCAGCTAGTCCTCAAGTAAAATAAATTGTAGTAGTCAGGTTTATTGAGACACTTATTTTGCAGGGATTGGTGCACAGCTAGTGTTAGTAGTGTTACCTCAAGGAAGAATAACTTACTGTTAAAGGGAACTGGTAAACAATGTCCTTGTGATCTATGTTTTGTTGTTCTCATCAGCTAGCAGAAGTAGACTTTCTCCTTTTTTGCCATCTGCCTTGTGTTTCTTCTACTTTTGTGTTCTCCATGCTTTTTATAGTTTGTTTGTTTGGTTGGGTTTTTTTGAATTCACAATTACTTTTAAAATCCAAGCACAATCAAGCTGTGCAAAAATCTGAGAACTAATGGTAGTTTTTTATATTGTACAGTTAAATTGTGTACCATAGTCTGGACATGTTGAGACCACACAAGTCCTATTTGTGATGTGGCAATTTTTTGGGTTCTTCACATCTTATGATTGGGTCATATCCCTTCACTTTTTGCCCGAGGGCACTCTGTTTTTTTTTTTTCCTCCAGAGGAAACTGTGCAAAGTGCAGTACAGGACTGTAAGTGTTTGAGTTATTTTGCATGTACCCCTTAGTCTTACTGTATAGACCCAGTTACTTTATAGGCCCCAGTTAAAACCAACCTTGGGCTGTAATCCAAAACTCTAGCTAAGTGGGAAAGCCTGGGTATAAGGTATCTCCAGATCTCTGACCTAGATTTTTCTGAGTGGTGAATAAGGGAGTTTTTAAGATTAAAACCTGAATAAGTGGCTTAGTTATGCAGCAAAGCCTATGGCCCAGTTCATTACTTACAGAGGAAATTCCCAGCACTGGGATAGTAACTGTGGTTAAAGTTTCATAAAGTGGTCTGTGGAATGCATTTGTACCAAGGAATATGGAGTGGAGGAATTACTTCACAGCTTTTCAGAATTACACTTTTCTAAAGGTAAGTTACAGGAAGTGGCAGGGGCTGAAGGTGAAACTAATTTTGTGTAGTGACCTAAAAACATGTTATGATTGCCTTGTAACAGTCTTAAAGTTTTCTCCTAATTGTATTTCTATTGTCTTAGATTTATGTGGGTAGAAGGGTCTATTACAATAAAGCCGAATTCTGCCTAGAATTTTAAATGAGTGGAATAGGGAAGCAAGTCACTGAAGACATATTGTTTGTTATCTTAGCATTTTGAGATTAATATTTAATTAATCATCCCTTCAAAAAGTAAAATGTATTGCAGTCAGTGAAGCTACAGTGATATACATACATGGGATTACTCCCCATAAACACAGGACATGTTCTCTTGTCTTTAGATACGCTTTATGTGTTTTTTCTTTTTTTTTCTTTCTTTTTTCCCCCCACCTCTCCCCTCCAAGGGAGACAGAGTGCTACTTGGAGGACCTGGAAGTTTTTACTGGCAAGGTGAGATATATCACTTAAGTGACAGAAAAGTTGACCTCTTTGATTTTTCTCTTTATCCTCGTAGTCATTTGTATCCACACTCCTCCAATCACTGTCAAAGTCTTAGTAAGAAAACTAACATAAATAATTTTTCTTCATCCTTCAAAGTATTTCCTGAATAATCAAGGCAATCACAGATTAAAGCTGAAGTAACAATTGTATAGATTATCTTTTGTCTTTTAAATAATTCTATGATTGTTTTAGAGGTATTTTCCCAGGAATGTGGAATTTGTTTCCATCAGCAGGCTAAGTTTCCTTTAGGATATTTTGCTTGTTGTTTCGAAGTCTACATGTGTTGTAACTTCTGACACACCTGTGAAGCATGTATTTTCTGTGAGGAATGTACCCTGCAAAGAGAACTATCGTTGTTTTCCTTTGATGGCAAAGATGTATTGTCTTTGTTACCTGTTTGTGCCATGGTGCACATTTTACCTCATACTGCACTGTTTATGCAGAACATTACCTATGTATTTTGCTAATGTGGGCTTCAGTTAGTATTTGTTTGCAGGATCATTCAGCGTTTAGCTGTAGCTCTCTGTTCAAAAGATGGTGCTGCTACAATCAGGACATGGCTGCAAAATTCTGCTACCTGTTTCTTTTTTAACATAAATACTAATGTTTATGAAAGATTTTCTGTGTCATGCCAACCTACACGTAGATGCAGCAGCACAGGAGGCTTGTTTGCAGTCCTGTTTTAAATTCTGAACAAAATGGAATGATTGAAACTAAACTGCAGATACAGTATAATATAGATTATGGTTGTGTATTTGTTTTATTGCTTTTTGGCAGAAGTGGCATCTCATCTGCCAAAACTACTTTATTCTCTTTGGCTACTACCAAAAGGAAAATATCTCAGCTCTGAATAGAAGACAGTAGTATACTTCTGAAACCTAGATTTTTCACCTCAAATTTTGATTCCACATTCTGAGATGCTGGAGGAGTAGTTTTCCCTATACTTCATACCTGTATGAATATGTATGTGAAGTCAGTGCTTTTCTGAAAAAGAAAAAAAAAAAAAAAGAAAAAAAAATAGTGATTCAAGATTTAAGTTAAACTCAGAGAAAAGACCGGCATGAAGTCACCGCCTAGCGGCTACTGAAGTGACAGCAGAGGATGCGGCGCTGCGCGACGCCGTCCCCTTCGCTGCCCGATTAAACTCGCGCGTTACGGTGTTTAGACAAGGAGCGATGACTCAGTTCTGCAATCCCCTAAGCATATGCTTACTGTTACCTAACTGAGCAGTCCCATTTCAGTCCTGGCTTACACATAGGAGCGGATTCTGTTTCCAGTGAGAACTCTGTGTGCTTTTGATTAAATATGCACATAAATCTTTGCTGAAGTAGGATCCAAATTTTCACTTATATCCTTTCTAGTGCTGCTGCTGTTGGCTACTTTCTGGTCAGTATTGTGAAAGAGTTGTTGCTTTAGAAGCAAACATCCTATAAATGAGTCCCGTTCCTTACCAAATGAGTGCATCCATATTTTATTTGTGGTTTTAACCCGTTTTCTTTCTCTTTAGGCCAACTTATTTCTGATCGAGTGACAGAGATTGTGGCTAAATATGACTCCAAAGTCTACAGTACAAAGTATGATGACCAGTTAGCAACCAGACCTGCCAGTGCTGCTTTTGATGACAGCTACTTGGGTGCGTAGCTTGAAAAGAAAGCGAGCCTAGCTGTACTTGAAAAACTCCCTTGCGCTATTCGTATTTAAGTCTAAATCACACTACTATTACTTCAGTATTTGACAGATAACTAAAGAGCTATGTACCTGAAAATGCAGTAGTTTATGTATGACAGAAGCTTAGTTATCCTGCCATAGGCTTGATTCAAAAAGCACCTGATGACAAAATAAATGGAAATATTGCCATGAATTTCTGTGCTTTCTGATTCAGGCCAAATTTGGTAATGGCCGAAGTAGGACTTTTATGTGAGAAGTTAGTCACATACCTATTTTTTTAGAAAAGCAGCTGCTTCTAAATAATCTACCAAAACAAAAATGTGAAAGAACCGTGTTTGGGAAGAAAAATAATGAAGAGATTCCCTTAGAGGAGTGTGAAGTCATCATGTAGCTTCATATATGTCTAACTGGGCTCAGAAAAAAAGCAAGGATAGATCAAGACAGTTCCCAGGATGGTAATATTAAAATTTTCATCTTCTGATCTCAAATTCATTGATGCTGATGAATTACAGTCTACTCATGTAGCTATTCACAGTCTAAGCTACTTAGAGGCAATATTTATTCCATTGCGATTTAAGATGAAGCAAGAGGAGTGTGCACAGAGACCTATGAAAAGTGTAAAGAGAGATGAAAGGTTTAGTAAGGTCTTGAAAGTGATTTACTACTTTTGTCTGTTGATCAGGTTATTCGGTGGCTGTTGGAGACTTCAGTGGTGATGGCATAGACGGTAAGACCCTTGCTTCAGTAAAAAAGATCATGTTAATTGTCTGGGCAAATCTTTCAAGTAAATGGTATAGAACAAACAACAGAGTGCCCAGGAAAATGCATAAAAAACTAAGAATGAGCTACTCGGTTCAAGCAAAGTCATTGTTCTTTGGGACCTGAATGTTATCTGGATGTCTTGCTTTATATTTCAGACTTTGTATCAGGAGTCCCAAGAGCAGCAAGAACTCTGGGCATGGTAGGAAATTTGAAACATTAAACTTTACAATAAGTTAAAAAAGCTGAATGTTGTTCATATGCTGTAATGTGCTTTTCTTCATGTGCAGGTGTCTATTTACAATGGGAAAAACATGTCTTCCATGTACAACTTCACTGGAGAGCAGGTATGTAGCTTTATTCAGTGTGGTGGGTGACTGGGAGGCTATTCCTATAGAAACATGACAATTTGAGACAGTATTTAGGGTACTATAATGGGTAATATTCTGTATGTTATTAGCTTATGCGCCAAAGAAAAACTTTATAAAGTCTGTAGGAGTTGTAAGAATATATGCTCTGTGAGTTCCTGTTTTGTAGTACTACTTAGAAAAACAATCTTATTTAAATGAAGGAAATGCTGCCTGTTTTGAGAATTGGGAAGGAGGGCTGGTTCGGGAAAGGGGAAGGGAACTGGTCAGTTTACTTTTTAACAGAGTAAGGAAAAGGAAAATATAAGGATAAAGGAGACAAAAAAATTTGTGATATATATTGCCATCTCCCTAACATCTTTTCTAAACAGCTTTGTATAAACTTGTGTGTTTATATCACTACAACTCACAAGTTTGGTTTGAATTTTGTTTTCCAGATGGCTGCCTATTTTGGGTATTCGGTGGCTGCCACGGATATCAATGGGGACAAGTAAGTGCCCTCTTCTCCCCACTGCCACCCAACTTGCTTCTGGAAAATAAAAAATGCGTCTTTTAATAAAAAGTCTTTCCTACATTATAGATTTCTGCCTTTGTCGCTGGTTTAACTTGTTCTGAGCAACGCACTTTCTCACTAGTGCTCAACACTTGTTTTAACAGTTATAGATTTGTTTTTGTATTTATTTACTTAAATACACATGTGTATATTCACACGCTTTAAGTGCATTAAATCCTGGTGTATTTGTGCTTACTTTGTCCATAAACGTGCCTTCAGCTGCAATGTAGTGATAGGTAACTTCCATCTTAATATTGACTTCAGTGCTGAGTTAGTCCTACCAATGGATGCTTAAGAGAATGAAACTGAATTTTCATGCTGTTACTGAAGAACCTTATCCTTCTTTGGCCCAGTTATACAGATTTGTTTATTGGAGCCCCTCTTTTTATGGATCGAGGTTCTGATGGGAAACTTCAAGAGGTCGGCCAAGTTTCCATTTGCCTTCAACGAGCCTCTGGAGGGTTTCAGATCACAAAGCTGAATGGTTTTGAGATATTTGCAAGATTCAGCAGTTCTATTGCACCTCTGGGGGATCTAGATCAGGATGGCTTCAATGGTAGGACATCATTTATTGATCAGTACTTTTTGTTTTTAGATGAAATCTAGACAGCACACTGAATGTGGATTCTGCGCCCAAATGTTAGGCTTTCTAACCATGACTGAATGTTGGACACGGAGGTCTAGACTCCTTTCGATGCTTGTATGCTACTCCCAAGAATGCTAACAGGAGTTACATGTATGCATCGAGCAGAGACTATACCATTTAAACTACAGCATGGATTATTTTAGCTGTTACACTGATCAGCTGATTATTTTGAGTGATAAGTACAGTAGAAACTTTGATGAGATATCTGACTCTCCACTATGACTTGTTAGGACATCTTCAATATAATTTTCCTGTTTCCATTGCTTAAAGCCAATTTTCCTCTCCAGAAATACAATGATGACCGAAAAGAAGGTTTTGTTTCAGAGAGATGGTTAAAAATGTTCTGATAGAAGAGATTTTCCTGAGAAAAGCCTAGAATTTTTTTTTTTTTATTTCAAAATGGAAGAGCCTGGTGAAAATATCCCATAACAACTACAGTCAACTGTACCAAGAGCTGAGTGTCTTGAGCAAGTATTTGGATGAGAAGTGTGAGTCTGATACAACTGAAGCTGTGAACTCTCAAATCTGTTGCCAGTGCTTCTTGCTACTTTCATTTGGGAATGGAAAGAAATTAAACAGTCAAGGATCTCATAGTTTTGGGACGGAGACTTCCAGGAATCCTAGGGAGAACACTTTGTTTTGCAAGTCATACTCCAGTGTTTCCTAAAGAGTGGTAGGAATTTGAGTTCTGCAGAAAATGTTTGGTTTTATTTTTTCCATTCTGCTTGCAAGCTAAGGATTTTCTGAAAGATCAAAAATTGTAATAGGCTAATATTTCCAATTCCCAGGTAGCTCTAATTTATTTGGAATAATAAAATCATAGAGTCGTAGAATAGTTTGGGTTGGAAGGGACCTTTTTAGTTGCTAATAGTATACAGAATTAGTGTGGAAATGCAGTATCACTGCGACTATTTACAGAAGACATTGGGAAGGTTACAGCTGATAGCCAAAAATCCAGTGACTTGATGAGATTATCCAAAAAATGTTTTGGTTTTGCCATATTTCAATCTGAAATATACTGTGGGTGAGAAAATCATCACAAAAGCTGCCTCTTTTTAATTACTTCGCTATTATTTAGTCTGGTTTTTTAGTCTTTTTCCTGCTCTGTTTCATTTTGGGAGTGTTAATTAAAATGCTTGCCATCACAGTATGGTGCAAGATTGGAATTTCTACAGTTTTCATAAAGTTTGTGAAGAAGAGTCAAAAATAGTAAACTTCTGAGTCCTTGATCTTTTCTTGAAACTTTCTCAAAACTAAGGAAAGAGGAGGGAATAATGTAATTGCTCTGTATAGTGTTTCATGTCTGGTCTTTGAACCGACTGTGGAAATGTTGAATTTTGATCACTTGTACACTCCTAAAGCTGTCCTTACAGATAGTCCAAGTAGCATTTTGTTTATTACTGTTGATTTATTACTGTTTAGTAGTCGTTGATAATGAGTACTCTCAAATATATTAAGCTTTAAGAGATAGCATAATTGCACTAAAAGTTCACGATAAAAACGTATTGCCAAGCCATGATCAGGATAGACTGGAATTTGATATTTACTAGTGTTTTAGGCTGATATAAGTTTTCCAGAATTATTTCAAGTGTCACACCCTTTGGAGGAACATGAGTGGGTTAATGAAATGGGCAGATAGTCCTACTTAGTTTTGTGAATTTGCGCCAACAGTGACTATTTCTGGGTGTTTAATACTCTCAAAAGCATCTCAAATCCATATGATTTGGCTGTAAGTCAGTTAGTGAAGTGCAGACGTGTTTGCAGAACTATTCCTTTCCCTCTTCCCTCCCCATACAAGTCTGTATGTTCTTCTTAAACATGTATACTTCCTAGAAGAAACAGCATCCAAATAAAAAAAATAAAAAAAAAAAGTGGTTGGTGAGCATTTTAAAGGCCAGTTGAATTTCTTCCCTACTGACACACACTGAAACTGTAGTATCAGAAATTATTGATCCATGTGAGCACAAGTATGTTCTCCCAGTCTGTGCCTGGAGATGCTGATGATTGTTCTTTTGATCTACAGATATTGCAGTTGCTGCACCATATGGTGGAGAGGACAAGAGAGGACTTGTCTATATCTACAATGGAAGAGCAAATGGTTTGAATGCAGTCCCATCTCAAATTCTTGAAGGGCAGTGGGCCGCTCGCACTATGCCACCCAGTTTTGGGTACTCGCTGAAAGGAGCCACAGATGTGGACAAGAATGGATATCCAGGTCCTTTGCTCTAAATGTCACTTTAGAATAACTTAATAGTAGCCCCACCTCTGACTAACAGCATATTTTAAAAAATAAATTGTAATGTGAAATATTTCTCCTTTCTTCGTAGACTTGATTGTCGGAGCTTTTGGTGTTGACACAGCTGTTTTGTATAGGTAAGTATCCCTCTATGCTTTTCCATAAGTACAAGCAGAACAAAAGCTCAGCAGCATTCTTGAGTTACAAAAGAAAGCAGGATCAGGGAAGTCTGAAATTCTGCCACTCCAAACTTCCAAATTGTTGGAGCTGAGAAGAGGTTATACAGGTGTTTTCACTGAGTAAATCTATAGCCTGATATCTCATATTTATCTTTCTCAATAGTCTCTAGTTAAGAGAAAATATAAGTAAGCTGTCTTAAATGCTTTTTGAGTGACAGTTTTCTAGATTGTGACACACACAGGGTGCCACTGGCTACCTACACTGCAATCCCGATATTCTCATCCAAACTTGCTCATGTTGGGAAAATACCTTATTTGTCTGTGCTAGAAATAGATGAGGCTTCCTCTTAACACAGCTGTCCATGTCCTGACTCTGGTGGTAATGAAAGGGCACAGAGAAGCTTCTTCCCTTTCCCTAATCAGTGATTAGTTGTTGTTATTGCAGTTTCACAAAATATTGTCTAAGTGTGTATGTATATATGTCACAATTTGATGGGGAGGGTATTGTCTAACATGGTGTTGAATGCTGTTCAAAAGGATGTTTTCTTTGCAGGGCTAGACCAGTTATTAGAGTAAATGCTGCCCTGGAAGTTAATCCAACCATTCTAAACCCAGAAAACAAAGCCTGTTCACTGTCAGATGTAAAAGTTTCTTGGTAAGCAGGGTATCTTTGTTTTCATTTGAGGGGAGGGACTTTTTTGGATTTTATTTTCATAAGCTTTCAATTTCAGAAGAATTCAGGAAGTCTAGTCAGCTAATTAAAAAAAAAAGGCAATCAAACACTGATTTTTCTGAAAGAACACACAATAAAAAATAAGAGTTTTTGAAGAACGGCGGAAGGACTGACATTATCTTCAACAGATGATACACAGACTCCTAAGTTACATCCTACCTGCAGAGATTGCCGGTTGTCTATTGAGTAGAGTTAGATCTTCCCAAGATGGTAACAGATCACACAGCTTTTGCAGTGTTTTTACCCATTAACTTAATTTTTAGGTGGGCATATGGAAAACACTTGGGAAATTATCTGTTTTGCAAAGTAGTTTTGGTTCTTGTTCCTGGACTATTACCCAAACCCACTTTTCCCTTCTAGTGCTAACTTCCTTTGCAGGAATGCCAGTATGCCAGTTCCTTCTAGCTTTAAAAATAAACCAGCCACATTTTATTTCAAGAATAAACATTGTTTCACAGGTGTCTATTCCTAGATGAATCAAGGCCTGCATTGTTTGCATTGCTGTGTATTTATTAATAGGCTATCGTTTCTCTCCCACCAGTAGAAAATAGATTTTGGGAGTGAGCTAAAGTCTCAAAAGAAAATACCTTTGAACTGAGAAAAACAGTAAAGAATTTTAGAATAAAATGAGAGATAAAGTGAGTGAAATTAATATTTTCTTTTCCTCCAAAACAGCTTCAAAGTAAAGTTCTGCTTAAAAGCGGATGGCAAAGGAAAGCTCCCTAATTCACTCAGTAAGTTCTGCTAGTTTAAAAACTTCAGTCTTTTTATGTGGTTTGCAGACATGAGTACTGGTCATTGGCCTTTTGCATTATTGAAACAGTTGTCTACCCTTCACAGCACAGCCCTACCAGGCCCCTAACCATATACATCTATATGACCACCTTCAGCAGTTCTTTTGCTGAAGTTGTGTTGAAGTCAGTGGGATTGAGCGTACTTGGAACTTTAAGTGTATGGTTTAACCACTTGGATGAACTAGTCTTCAAAAGTCCTTTCTATTTTACAGAATTGAGATCAACTCTCATTGAGGGGAGTTTTAAATAAGAATGAATGTTCAAGTATGCACATTGTTAGGTCTGAAAAATGTAGACAAGCCACAAGGGACTTCTCACACCTCTGTTAAAATCATGGTCTTCTGATTGATATCACTGATGTTTTCATCACATTCTCTGGATGAGAATCAGGAAAAGATTGTTTCAAACATATTTTTAAGTTGTGTCTAAGAGATTTTGTAGTGTGGCAGACAGCCTGCTATGATCAGATTTTGTCTACTGATTATAAAAGCTTTTCCTTATTTTCTGTATGGCCCACATAGAGGTGGTCTGATCCGGCAGGATTCATATAAATAGCTATTACATATTTTAAATTTCATTATCTGTATCAAATATTTGAAGTAATTAGGTGAGCAATATATTAAATAATATATGCAAGATTGTTTTAAAATATTCTGGGGAAAAAAAATTTAACTTTTGTTCTTGCGGTTCTATAGCAATTATAAATGTATTAGTGCTCTTACATGTTTCCAGTTTTTGAGGAAAAATCAGAGTCCAATTTAGGACAACAACAGTGCTTGTTAGTTACTATTTTGAGAACTTATGTAGTAACAGTTTTTATACTGAAAGAACTGGAAGTTTTAAAAGGTCCAAGGACTAGGTTTTCATTGTAGCTGAAATCAGTGTTCAGCTCCATTTCTGATGGGAATCTGCACTGTGTTTAATTGAATGAAATAGCCCTAACCTAAATGCTTTGGATTGGACAGATTTCCAAGTGGAGCTGCTGTTGGATAAACTTAAGCAGAAAGGAGCTATAAGGAGAGCTCTTTTTCTCCACAGCAAACAGCCTAGCCACTCTAAGAACATGACTATCACAAAGGGGGGCAAAATGAATTGTGAAGAACTTGATGCCTTTTTGAGGGTAAGTAGCCATTTAAGTTTTAGGCAAATAGTTTCTGGTGCGTTGTCTATTACAAGTTCCTTGTATTAGGTAACATGTGTGCCTACACAGGCAGGACGCAGGAACAGCCACAAAACCACGGATGAAATGCAAGGAGTAAATTTATTTTTGTTACCTCGTGACCCGGGGAACCTCAGCAGCAGTACCCGGGCAGAGGCAAGCAAACAGGGACGCCAGCACTGTGAAACTCCGTCCTCGCTAGCCAGAAAGAGGAGAAGGAAGAAAAGATCTCAAATCAGCTGCTTTTGCCTGTAAATATCAGGGATTTTCCCAGGCATAGTTTTCCACTGTGCTTTGATCTTTCCAGCAGCACAGCAGGAATCTCAAGGATGTTCAATAAGGTGCCTCTCAGTCTATCACAGGCCTATGTTATCTAAATGCAGAGGTTCTACCTGTCAAGCACACAAAGCTAAACAACAATTACTATGATATATGTGTTGTCTGACACCCCAGCTGCAAGTCACTTGAGCACGTTTACAATCCTCTCACCAATCTTCCATTATATTCCCACAGGTGTTTTAAAAAAAAAACAAAAGAAAACATAGGAAAAAGGAATGGTAGAGAAACTTAACGCCCAATTGATAAACCTAGAATTACTAAAACCATTATGTCTCCTGGGTTATCACTGCTGTCAGAGGATGAACAGTGGACAGTATTGTGACTAAGGTCCTGGTCACTAAATGGATTTGGATATTCAATTCTGAACTTTGTTACAGACTTCTTAGACAAGTTATCTAGGCACAAAATTAGTTATAATTTCCAAGGAGCATGAAAGCCAATAAGCAGGGGTTGTGCTTCAACTTTGGAGGTAAAAGAATAAAAAAATAAAGATGTTCAACTAAAAAGCAGAGAACAGCAAATAACAGAGGAGACAGAGAAGGTTGAAATACTAAGTTTGCTCTCTCAGTCTTTGTTGTAATCCCCATAAATGTGGACAGATGCTACCACAACTAAAAAATGTAACCCAGTAGAAGAAACACTGTCTGAAACACAGACAGACATCTGAAAGTGTAGCTATGTAAGTCAGATGCAGCTTAGATTTATCTCTGAGTACTTATAAACCAAACATAAACAGTACTTACTCCCCTTTCCAAAAAAAAAAAAAAAAAAAAACCCAAACCCGAAAACAACCACTAAAAATACTAGTAAACATTAAGGATTCATGGAGGATAGGTAATACTTTTCTTTGGCCTTTTGAGTGGGATATATATGGAAACAGACATTCCAGATCTGTGGGTTAGTAAAGCTTCACCACTTCCACCTGATGTTCTCATAAAGAATGTAATGACACATGATCTATATGAAGTTACCTTAAATACCATGCAAAACCAGTTGAAAACTGTTTCTGCCCATAGAAGATATCTTCTGACGTAAGATCCTGCAATGAGCTGTTCTAGATTCAATAATTTTCACTGTTCTCAGAAATGAGAGTAAGGAAGCAGAGTTTATACTGATAAATCTGTGGCTAGTGTAAAGCTAAGAGATGGTTTGTAAATGCTCTGAAAGGCAGGATCAACTTTTGAGAAACAGAATGATTTGAAATGAACAATATTTAAGTCAGAAACTCCAAGTGCAAAGTAATAATTTTACGAGGAAAAATCACAAGTCCAAAGATTAATATCTTGGAGGAATCTTAGAAGCATACTGTATTTTGTCTGACAGGAAAGAGTGGAATTGTATAGCCCTTTAGGCTCCTTGCTATTATCGTTCTATGACCTAATATTTCTGTATGCTCCCGTTTTCCATTTGTAAAATAAGCATTTTACTACTAAAATTGGCCACCTTCAAAATTTACATAGCTGGTTTTCTGACAAGAGGTTTTCTAGTTTGGAAAGAGCTCAGAAGATTTGATGTTGTTTTGGCTTCCTCATTCCTACTACAACACGAACAATACATAAAAATACAGCTCAGTACGGCTCTTGGGATGACTGCTTGTTGCCTATAGAGACTTCTGAAGGATATTTTTGTTGTTGTTTTCTTCACATGTTTTAACTGTAATTCAAATCTTTGGTTTCCTCAGGATGAATCTGAATTTAGAGACAAACTAACTCCCATAACTATTTTTATGGAGTATCGTTTGGATTACAGAACAGCTGCGGATGCAACAGGGTTGCACCCTATCCTCAACCAGTTCACTCCTGCTAATATGAGCAGACAGGTATTCTTCTTACACAGTCTATGATGAGAGAACCCAGAGCATTGTTTCAGCTTTCAATGCTTATGTTCATTTTAAGACTTACAAAAAATTAAGATATTGAAATATACATGTAGGATTTAGCCTTTGAATTACGGAAATGTCGATGGTTATTGTATGTATGTATGTTTGTCTTTTTTTTCTTTCTGTGTCAAATTTCTTTTTTGATATGTTACTCCATAGTGCTGGACTTCCTTTTCATGCATAGGAATTAATAGTTTTCTGGAAAAAAACAGTTAGGGTGCTACTGAAGGTGCTAATCTTCAAGGATTGGAATGTTTCATCCATTGCTCATACTACGCTGCTCTATGTATATTATGTTTGTCCCTGTAGTTCTCTTAAGGTAATAAGCATAGGTTTTCTATTTCCACCCTTTATACAAATATTTACACTTGTTTGTAAAGTGAAGAGTGGAGATGCAAGTCAAGATGAACCAATTATTCAAAGTATGGAAGGAGGAATAAGATATGTAGACATGAATCCTAGAATTACAGTGTGTCAGGATGAGGCACAGTGCCTCCCATATATAAAAACTCATTTGGTCTCTTCTGAGACTAATGAGATGAAGATATCTTATAACCAGCTATTTAGAAAACTTTTTATTTGGTGGTGAAACGGTAATATTGGAAATGTCTGTTAGAACAGATGCAGGAGTTATTACAACACTATGCATTTGATTTTTGCATAGGCACATATTCTGCTGGATTGTGGTGATGATAATGTCTGCAAACCAAAGCTGGAGGTTTCAGTAGAAAGGTAAATACATGAGAAAAACACTACAGGGAAAAGTAACTTCCCTACTTGATTTCTAAACTTCAAGAGCTTGCAATACTTTTCTTAAAAGGATGTGTTGAAATAAGCAGGGCTCCTCAATGTATACCACCTAAACTGGTGCTTATTTGTTTCAAGGAAAACCCATTTTCTGCTATGTAACCTAATGTCTTTAGCATATAATACAGGGAGAGCGTACATTACCACCCCCACCCCGGCCCCCCACTATAAGTACACAGTATTTATTTGTGCATTTGCTCAGCTGGACACGCACAGCGAGCATAAACCGGTGTTAGCTGGAGTTGTACCACTATTCTGTTTCTTAATGCTAGACAGATACATGAAGATGTGAACGGGCATGATTTAATCCAGCAAGAGGTGGAGTAGGGCTGAGTTGCCACACGTATGAATAAAATTGTTGATATTGGTAATATCTTCTATTAAACCTGGAAAAAAGAAATAAGTTTTAACGCAGAATTATTTCACGAGTCTGGGCTTTTTGTGCTTTCTATTTCTGAAGGTCATTCTTAGTGTATTACCACAACTCATAAATGTCAGCTGGAGTTTTCTTACGCCCTCAGTGCAGAGCCGTAGCATATACACATGAATGTAGGGAGTACAGTTCCCGAGCATTCCAATTCATGCAAATGCTTTAGAAACATTTTGTATCAGTGCAGGCACAGTTAGGTTTCCTTGTAGTTGGTGAAATGAAAATACATTGTTTGGAAAGATACTCTTTTTATATCTGAAACAGATGTATTACAGAGGTCTTGGCTGTATTCTGTAGTTGAGCCTTCCATCAGGTTTTGTTATAAATGTATGCTTGTGCCTCTGCTAAGTAGGCATGTAATTCCAAATGTACACAGTGATTTTGCCATTCATAATTGTTTGCTCTTTGATTAAAAAAGGGTGTCGGTGGCTTTGTGGTTTATTGTAAATTTTATAAAAATTATTCTTAGAAAATAGCATATAATAATTGCTCCGCTTTTGTGATTATAGACGTGTTTTTGTTTCAGACACAGTGTAGAGCTGTCTTGATATTCTTGAAGAATAGGCACTGCCTCCAGATTTCTCTCATGTCTTTGTGCGATTTCAGAATGTCTCGTTTCCCTAAGTTCAACCAGTTCCATACACTTTAAAACCTGAACGCAGAGCTCATTTTGACACTTGTTTTTCAAGCGATCAGAAGCAGATCTATATTGGTGATGACAACCCCTTGACGCTGATTGTCAGTGCTCAGAACCAAGGGGAAGGAGCCTATGAAGCAGAACTCTTTGTCATCGTTCCACCTCAAGCAGATTTCATTGGTGTTGTTCGTAACAATGAGGTAAAACTCCAACCATCTTTCTTCTTTGAGTAGTCATATTTCAGGTGCTGCTGTGGAAGTCTGTGGGAGAGGGTCTGTGGTGGTGTTTTTTATGCTTCAGTCTGAAAGCAAAGCACCAAAAAAAGTTTCAACGTTCTTGCAAGCCTCCAAGGCTATATAACACCTGGCTGGCTGGTTCCAGTTTAAGAGCCTACTGCTAGCAACAAAGGACAACCATCTGTGTAATGGAGCTTGACACACAGAGTTTACCTGCTACAAGTCTTTATTTGAACAGTGTTCTTGTTAATTTATTTAAATTTCGACTTAGCAGGTCATGTGCTAGGTAAAGAGCTCGGCACTTGTGAGGCAAAAAGTAATGTTGGGTGTTACTATTCTCTTCCACCTAACTATGTGGAAAGTCTTGCGTGTCACTGACTACACAGAATATTAAAATTTATTTCCTGACTTTCCCTTGGATTATAAAATGTCTGTATAACTTATGTTCTTTTGAAGACGTGGTTATAATCCAGATTTTGGTTTAGCCCATTATAGCTATATAGATGTAATACACTTTCAGATTTTCTTCATTCTTGTTTTCAGTATACTCTATAGTCAATCAGTATGTCTGTAAAGTTCTAGAGTGTTAAGGGGAGAACTATCATTCCCCTATATCAAAGTATTTCAACTTTGATACCACATCCTTCATACATGTTGGACCATGCCTTGGTTTGGTTCTCCGTTTTGCCTCTGCTACTCTAGAGCTTTGTGATGTGGCATGATCCAAAATCTGATAGCTCCTCTAAAACCTCTTTTTGAGTAAGTTAGTAATTATTCATGTTATTTTGCCTTCCAAGTCTTTATTTTCCTATGGAGAGTTTGCCCAGTGGCCAAAGTTTCTTCATGTAGATTTTAAAGAATCACATGGAGAAATGTTTTAGGTCACGAAAATCATCAGTACTGCCCAATAGAAAAGTATCAAATTTCTCTTTTTATAACCTCGGAAAGAGCATCTATCTCATATCAAAATGATTTGTCTCCATGGAGACTTTCATTCTCAGATTTTATTTAATTTTAGTGCATGACTGTGTTAGGACTGAGAAATTATATTGAAATTAACACAGTATATCTAGAACTTTTCTCCAGACTTCCATACAGGTGTCCAGATGTAAGGAATGACATTTCTTAATATTTACTTTTTGTTCAATGCAGGCTTTAGCAAGACTGTCATGTGCATTTAAAACAGAGAATCAAACTCGCATGGTAGTTTGTGACCTGGGAAATCCCATGAAAGCAGGAACTAAGGTAAGGTTTGGTCCAACAGGTGTCCGGTAGTGCAAACTGGTGCGCATTTTTCTTAATCACAGGAGTGTTTGGGCAGGATGTTTACTCACAGGAATTTTAGATTGGATCTAGCTGGGATTTAGCTGCCCACATGTTTGATCAGTTCAGTGGTAACTGGTTTCAACTTTTCAACTAAATTACAGGCTTAAAGGATTGTTCATGAGTTTCATGATGCAACTCAAAAGGAGTAGCTTTTTAAACAGTGGAATTAATGAACTCTGGTCCCTCATGGGTTTGTCTCTAGATTTATCGGATACGTATTTTTTAGTATATAATAAAAGAGCTAGCTTATAACACACCTTTCTCTTAGTGGAAACCTAATAGTGCTTCTCTCTCCTGCCTAGTTTTGTGAAGTTTGAGAGGGAATTGTGTCTAGCTGAGACCTCTGTACTTCCACCAAATGTAGCTGAAATTGGAGGAATTAAAAAAACTATCAGTGGGACCTAGCCGATATTAAGATAATATGACATATTATCTTATTTTCTGAGGAAGAAAAGTGAAAATCAGTCACAACTATAAACACTTTGATGGTGTTTTTCTTCCAAGAGACATTTTGTATAAATGAATAAATGCTATTTCCAATGTCTTTCAAGTATATCAAGCTGAACTGCACAGATGTTGAAGCAACTCTTACGCACTGACTTAGAACAAACCTTGGGAATTTAGAATCATTCAAGTGTGCCCTGTTCTTTAGACTACTGTCTGTTCTTTTTGCAACACATAGGGAGGCTCAGTTACGTAAAAATGGCTGAAGTGAGGGAGGTGAGCATGACGTAAACCTTACATTTCTATTTTGTGGCAGTGATGCATTGGCTGAAATCTACAGAGAGCGCGGTACATTTCTAGTCTCGATGAACTGGACAAGTTTTATTTGCCAATTCTCTGTGTGTGTTCTCTTATGACCACAAGCCTCAAGCAATTTACTTGTAGTAATTAAGTATTAAGAAGCCTTTATTGCGTATTTTGTTGTGCTTCCACTGAACCATGGTGATTTTTTTCCTGAAGCTCTTGGCTGGCCTGCGTTTCAGTGTGCACCAGCAGTCTGAAATGGATACCTCTGTGAAGTTTGACTTGCAAATCCGAAGGTAAGGAAATCTGTGAGTCCGTACCTCACTTGGTAGATAACATGATAAATAAATAGTCTGTGAACTACATGGTTTCTCTCTGGACTAATTCTTTGGTCTTTGCCTTGTAATTATTTTAAATATAAACACATCTTTTTAATGAATTGTGTTTTCTAAAATATAGGAAAAAATAAAAGAACACAGTTTTCTGTTTGAATGCAGTTTCTTTTGCTTGCAGCTTTTAGACAGGCCATGGCACAAGTGAAATGCTACTAATGAGCAATAAAGCCATTGAAATTGTTTCAAGAAAAAGTTTTGTATTTCTGTACTTGCATACCACTGTGATCTCCTGACACTTGTGTAATCCCACAGAATGACTTGTGTCTTTGGGTTTCTAGCCCTATTTTAAAACTGATGTTTGAGCTCTGAATTCCTTCTGATGTAAACCCAGGATTTCAAGTTTTATGTATGCTGAGGATAAGAGAATGTTCCTGTTAATTATAAAATAAGCATGGTGCTTTCATGTAAATATGATACATAAATCTGAATTTATACCTATTAGAGCTGATATTTAAGATGTGGAGGTGTGGTCAATAGGAATCTCGCTACCCAATACAAGTTTATGTTGCTTAATGGACAGTACAAATACAGCTGCTTTTTCTTCCCCATGGTGGACCAAAAGCTTTTTTTTTTCCATTTAAGGGATTAAATTATTCTTAATATAGTTAATAAATTAATCTCATCCACAGATGCATTTTTTGTCTACAAGACTTAAGTAACTTTAAACCTGCCATTCTATTTTAATGATGCAGTGGTTTGCCATATGGATCAAAGGCCTTGGCAGCATTCAGTATCTCTTTGATCTCACGTTGCAGTCTGTTCAATTTTCAACCCTCCTCTCCATCAGCGAGTAAGCTCTGCCCTGTCGCATGCGACTCCGGTTCTTCTTTGCAGAAAGTGCAAGATCTTCTCTGGGGTGTCTGCCATCTTCCTTGGGCTAACAACAGTCACTGACTAGCTTCCACTGGAAGAAAAAACAGTCAGTGAGGTTGCCTAAGTCATGCTTCCCTACTGCTGGAAGAGAAAGGAAGTTCCTGTAACATATTACAGCTTTCATGGAAGGAATTTCCTTACGTGACTTCTGAATGCAAGAATAGTGATGCAATCAAACATGGGAATCACAGTTCATAGTGATAGGCATTATCAAGGTATTATCTGGAAGAGGTTTTAAAGATCACATTAGTTGTCTTCAACTCACAAAGCTGGATTTCTGAAGCTGACAGAATTCCTAGCAGAACAACTCTAGTCTTTGAAAGAATGAGGTATCTACGGGTTGGGAGGAAAACACTGTTGTATGTATTTTTTGATTACAGCAGCAGTGAGGAATAATTAGCGAATTTAAGAAGACCTTTCTAAAGGAAATTGTTTGGTCAGGTACACAGAATAATCAGATGTGTCTAAGGAGATGAAGATTCTGTTCCCAGCTCCACTTCGAAGGAAATAGGACTGTTCTCTGTATTTCTTTTTCTCTGTTTACAAAGGAAGTCCGAAGAAATTTTAGGTATTAATGACTCTATGTGGCTTAATATCTGTCATCTCTTGGTGTATCTGAAGTGTAGAAATCAGATGTTAACTGTATTCACTTAGTGGTTTAAACACTGTGAAGAAGGGCAGGCAGAAGTAGCCCCAGCACACTTTTCTGCCCTGAGACTGGTTTAGGGTGAACAAGTCCCTGAGCAAAACACAGGTCCTAAAGTGGAACTTAAGGCTCTGCTAGCTATCTAGTTATGTTCTCCCACAGCACTGGTGTTTGAATTTTCTTACAGGTGGCAGCTAAGGAACAGAGTCAGCATTAGCTTTGTGTCCTTTATTGACTTCTCGCTGCTGAGGGACCTCCAAACTGTGTTGGGGGTGGGACTCTCATGCATTTAAGTGAGAACTTGCTGGAATCTGCTCCTTAGTTTTCAGTAAATGTGCTTTCCCACAGTGGCTCAGGAATCGTGATGCTACATACAATTATTTTAAGTTTTTTTTTTTAAATACTTAGCTTATTTCATTTAAGAAATTAACTTTTTTTTTTTTCTGCAGTTCTAACCTGTATGACAATCTAAGTCCAGTAGCATTCTATCAGGCTGACCTTGCTATTTTAGCAGCTGTTGAAATTAGAGGGTAAGCACTGATAATATTTTAATAAACATCTTTCTCAAATGAGCTTTGTATGTTTGCTTCTTTATTTTCAATGAACTTCCTTTCAGGTCTGCGTAAGTTTTCAGGAAGCCTTACAGAATTTTTAATCATAAAGAAAATATGGTTCTCTCTAGCCATCCTTTGGACTTTTGAATTTTAAATAATTTGAAATAATTACAGAATGGATTCCAAAAAGAAATACTGCACCTCTGTCACTAGAGGGTTTTTTAGAAGAAGGATAAAAAAAAAATCACCCCTCATTTTTGCAGTTTCATACACTTCTCTAAGGTTGCTTTCCTCATCTACAAACTCATTGGGTTTTCATCTGAAAACCCCTGAAGCCTTTTCTAAAAGCAAAGTTGAAAATCCTATTGAAGACAAGTTTGCAATGCCCTCACCTTCTTCAGTCATAAGCATAGTATTAGTATTGAAATGATTCCATTACTTCTGCTTACCAGAACTCTTTATGTCACATCTGAAAACTATACAGTCCTCTTGCTTAGCCAGTTAACTCAGATTCCCAGGTAATAATTTCTGAAAATTTCCATTACATTTGTTATTGTGATCTAACTTTGTTAATATCTGAGAGGTGGGGAGATGGCACAACTGAAAAGCATTAATACTGGCTTCACCATTTTCAGTGCACGCTGAATTATGACTGCACTGATAAGTCTCTACATCATCAATATTTCTCATTATCAAAGTATTTCACACTTTGTTTTTTGGATGACATGCATGTATCTTGATTCTATTAAAAGTTTACTAGAAGTTGTAGGATGAATCCAAAGTTTAGGACAGGAAAAAATTGTTTCTAAATACAACATTCGTCTTTTCATGAAGAGAAGAAAACTGAACATTTAATATACAAGCCACTTAACCTCTGTTCTTTCTGGTTTTATATACAGAGGACAAAAAACTGGTGATTGTATTTTAAGTGTGTTGATTTTTTTTTAGATGTTCTAGAGAATTGCATTTATCATTTCATACTGTATAATAACGACTTGTTTGCTCTGCTGTTTAGTGTGTCATCTCCTGATCACATATTCCTTCCTATTGCAAACTGGCAGCCAAAGGAGAATCCAGAAACAGAAGATGATATCGGGCCGCTAGTTCAGCATATCTATGAGGTTTGCAATTGCTACTAATTTCAATTACACAGCTCTGTGATAAATGAAAAGAAATCTTTTGGTGTAGCTTTTCTCTGGAGTAAATTATAAATTTTTTCTTCTTTTTTTTCTTGAATGCAAACAAAGATTTAATTTTTTTTTTCTTCCAATGTTGGGTCAATAATTGGTATCTGCAAGAAGGGTTGGAATGCCTGCAATTAGTGTAACAGGAGTGGCCGAATACAAGAGGCTGATTTTTTACATCATTATATATATTTTATTTTCTAGTCCCTTGAAGTCTAGATAAAAGGTTTGAAGTAACTTGAATTCAGAAAATGACTCATGGCTCTAAATTATTCAGTATCCTCATTTGTATTCCAACTGTTCTGAATCACTACTGTAAAGTCTTTTGCCTTGAAACATTTTAAGTATTTAAAATTTCCTTAAAAGAATGATCACAGCTTTAATCTAGACTGTTTAATTAAACAAAACTTACTGAGAGCGCTATGTGAATAATACTTAAAAGTTGTTCTAGAACTTAAGAGACCATTTATCTAACGAAACTTCTGGGTGTATGTATCTGTGCTCAGACTATCTTGGCTGAAACACATACAGTGGCTGTGATTCATGCAATAGAGTACAAAAAGAACACATTTTTTCAGGGAAAAAAAAAAATACATTTTTTCAAGGCAAAAAAACCTGATGCCATACAGCTTCTGTTTGAAGTAATTTTTATCACATATCACATAATTTTAAGTTTTGCCTGTTGGGGGACTGAAGTCTAGCTAGCATTTTTAGGTCAAGTTGTTGATGCTGTTGCCGTAAGTCGTTGGGGGTAGGGGTAGCAGCACTATCATTTATGGCTCAAATATAAAATAACTATATGCCCATTAACAAGAACAGTGGCATTGGCTTTTTTTACATCTGTTAACTTCATTTTCATAACCAGCTGAGAAACAATGGTCCAAGTGCATTCAGCAAGGTGATGATGACTCTGCAGTGGCCTTACAAGTACAAAAACTACACTCTGCTGTATATTGTTCAGTATGAAATTGATGGTCCCATGAACTGCACTTCTGATATGGAAATCAATCCGCTGAAGATTAAGGTAAGCAGCACTTCCCTTTTGTTTGGATGGAATGAAGTATGGGGGTTTTTGTTTTGGAAACACACTCAAAGTACCCAAATCCCTGAGAATATCTAACACTGAGTTAAGTTTTCATCTGTTGCCAAGGAACAGGACTGCACTGTTCGAAAGTATTTGTCAATGTGTAGAACAGGTTAAAAAAAAAAAAAGGTAGAAAATCCATTGTCAACCCAAAGATAAATTTGTCTTGTTTCTTCTTGTCATAGTGGGTTTTTTTGTTGTTGTTTTGTTTTGCTTTTCTTGAAGACTGTGCTGTATGAGTCCTAAATCCAAAGCAGTGCATTTCTACCGAACTTGGTTGTGAGCAAAAACATTCCAGATGCTTCTGGGCTGTTTATGTAAATTTTCTGGGATTTATTTCTTGGAAGAAAATGGCTTTATTTTTTCTATTACTCGCTTATTTATCTAGGCCCTCATCCAAATGCCACAGGGGTCAACAGGAGTGTTTCAGTAGGGCTTAGAAGTATGCTCTCACTGCCAGCAAAACACTCAGTTTGCAAAGCACAAAGCAGAAGAAACTCCTTCCTCTTAGGTTGACTAGACAGAGAAGCACCAGATAAAAAACGGCAGGTTTGAGAGTAGAGAACTGAATTATAAGACAATTTACAAGAAGTAGTAAAAATCAGTATATTAGTTCTGAGAGAATTTAAGCAAACGTATGTATAAAAAGACTCAGGGAAGATATTCAGTGTATAGAACAACAAATACTCGTGTATTTTTGATAATCAGAAAGCAAATCTGATGAATATATAAATACAAATTTCCTGTGCTTTTGCTATACAGTTTGTAATAATATATTTTTCTTGTAAGTTTTCTCATATAAATTTGTTGTGTAGAGAACAAGTAGCATGGCTCTGCCTAGTCCCATGTGTAAATATTCAGTTTTATGCTGGGAATTTCTAAGAGATCACTGAAATAATTCTTTAAACTTACTGTATATTTTTTTCAAGCCCCTCCTAAAAGAGTTTTTGTGTATATCTGGACATGTGCACATACACAGTAGGTATGTGGTATATCAGTACCATAGTAGCGCTATTTTTTGAGCGTTTAAGACTGAAATGTTGAGGAAAAATCTTTAATAAAAGATTGCAAAACTGAATTATATATTGCAGTATAAAAGTATTTTCCTTCTGTACATAAACAGGTTTTGGATTGAAGAAGAATTAAGATACTCAAGGTTCTGTTTTAGTTCTTAGTAAAAATTTGCATCGGTGATCTAGAAAAGACATGAGTAACATCTTAATTACAGCTGCAGGTAAAACCAAGTTCTGAAGAATAGCTAGGATAGAAAGAGAGAAACCTGATCAGTTATATCTTTTTCTGACCTTAACTTTGAAGTCTATAAATACTTAAATGTAAGAATTATTTATTATTTGGGTTTCCTTCCTGTATCCTAGATTTCTGCTTCTAAAGATGATGATAAGAATGAAACACTTAACAGGGAAGATAATCATGATCATCGTATCAGTCGAAGGGATGTAACTGCTGTTGAAGGAGATGTGCATACTTTGGTAAGTTCTCAGCATTAATATGTTGATAGTAATTTTGTTTTTTTAAAAATGGAGATGAAAGCTCAATGAGATGAAAAATGATTTCAGAAAATCCATGTTCTGTATTTAAATGGTTAACAGACAAAGAAGTCATATGTTCTGGAGCTGTTTTGTTTTGCTTTGGGGTTTTGTTTTGTTTTGGTTTTTTTTTTTCAATGTGCATTGGTTTTCCTCTGGGTAGTCAGCCAGTGAGGCATAAGCCTACAGTTTTGTGCTGTTGTGTTTTAAGTCCTTAAAAGCAAAGGTCAAGTTGGGCATTTCATTCAGTGTCAGTCTTCTATATCGTGCTGTTCTCTGAATTTGAAAGTCAGTACTTCACAGGAGAAGGCTGGTAAAATAGGGTAACTGAAAGGAAGCAGCTGAGTGCTGCAGTCATCCTCTTTGCTACAAATTACAGCTGATTTCACAAAGTGTGTTTCCTAGCTCATCAGTGGATATTCTGCAAGCAGACACATGGAGGACCTCTCCCTTCTCTACAAGATGAGAAATAATCTGTAATATGAAGTGAATATATTACCATACCAGTGTCTTTGTTGACTGTGCTTGCAGGCGTGAAGCTGTCCCTGCAAGGCAGGACAGGCGGGCAGCCGAGAGAAATGCTTGGGAGTTCAGGGTGGGTCAATGGGACTACAGCAGTACAACCCTGATTCCAGAAATGTTTAGGCTTTGGAGAGGACAAGAAAAGAAGGGTTAAGCAAAGACAGTGAAAATAGGAATTAATTTCTTATTTTATGGTGAGAAAAGTTACTTTATTTCTTTAGATACAAGCTACAAATATCCCTCAGTATCTATCAATGCAGTTCTGAAGTTTTGTTGCATTTTTTTTTTTTTTTTTTTTAAGGACTTGTTTTTTGTCAGATCTTCCCAATGACTTTGCAGGATTTCACCCCAGAGACTAATATCATAATAATTTCACTGAGTTGTACTTACACTGGCAGATGTACCTACACAGTACACTGCTTTTATTTATAGTCCAACTAAAATCATAAAGTGAAGCTGTTTTACTCTGCTTTCTTCTTGAAATACTGGTGGTTTAGCGTTAATATTATCTGATGGATTTTAATGGAAATGTGGTTGAGAAAGGCCAGTTGAACTTCTGTAGTCCTGCGTACGGCTCATAGATTAGGTCAGTCAAACTTGAGGACTTCCACTAAATGAAACAAATAGCATTTTGCTGGCACCAAGTGCAGTTAATTGCCCTGAGTTTTCGTATCAAAAACCACGTGGAAGATGGTAATGTGAATTGACCAGAAACCACTCCCCACCCCTGATGTTTTTTTCTTAGATATGTAGATAAAGTACATACCTTAAAGCTACTGTCAGCTGTTTCACCCTTGGGATCCAGGTGGCTCGTGTAATCTTTTTCTGAATGCAAACTTACAGGACACTATAATTATTTAATATTGTAATAGTTTATGGTGCTTTGCCAGGAAAAGAGGACAATAAAGTAAATATAAGAGTAAGGTGATGCCATTAATGACTTCTAAAATATTTTCACACTTGAAACATCCTTCCTATTTTTATATGCAGGGCTGTGGAACTGCTGATTGTTTAAAGATAGTCTGTCAAGTTGGCCACCTGGAAAGGGGAAAGAGTGCAATATTGTATTTAAAATCACGCCTTTGGACCCAAACTTTCATGAATGTGAGTGACTATGAATATTGTGTACCTGCTTCTGAAACGTAAGAAGTGATTTTTGTATCCACGTGCAATACTAATTTTGTTTTTTCTTACACAGAAAGAAAATCAGAATCACTCCTATTCTCTCAAATCATCTGCTTCTTTCAGTGTTATAGAGTTCCCCTATAAGAACCTTTCCTTTGAAGATATCCACAATTCTACAGTAGTAAGTGATTTACATCCAGCTTGAGTTACCATACATAATTACTTTGAAATTAATACAAAACCAATGATTGTTGAGTAACTTTTATGTGGCTTGGTATAATTGTAATTTTATCAAATATTTGATTCATATATTAATTTCAGTTATACACATACAACTGTGGACAAACCAAACAATTTTGTCTTAAAACTAGAGTTAACTATTTGCAGCTTTAAAGATTTAATTGAATGAAAAAAATATGGTGAATAGTCCTAATGTTCTTGATAATGATATTGTTTTTTGAGAAATATTTTACTTGAAAATTCTCTACTGTAGAGCACTTAGAGCTTGAATAGTGGATCTTTATTATATTATATGAAGTACTGTGTGAATGTGGAACAAAAAGACCATCTGTGTCCTAGAGGGTCTCCAAGAGAAAGAAATCAATGTGCAAACAGAAAGGAAGATACAGGCCATTTATTTGGGCTGCCAAATTAAAAGTTTTTGGTAGGCACTATAGTATAAAAGATCTTAAGAAGGGAATTGAAAAGGACTGTGATTGATTTATTTTTGAATATGGTTTCTAATGCCTGTTATTAACTGTTTTTGTCTCTCCTAAGTCTTGTGGAGTTGTTTTGTGTTTCAAGGACTAGTGCCTTTTAAGAAAAAAAGGAAAAGCCCTGAATTACTTTTTCTCTTAATTCGCAAATATTTCCAGATTCCTACATTTTTACTGAGAATCATCAAGCATTACAGAATATGTTGCCATTGTATCACTGATTGCAAAAAAAAAAAAAAAAACCACACCAACCAAAAGAAAACAAACACCTGTTTTTATTTAATTTTACAAGCCTATTAAATTTGGGTCAGTGAAGTCTTTATGTCACTTAATCTATAGCTGTTTACTCACACTGAAGAGAAAAGGTAACTCATGATGTATTAAGATTATTTTAAACACTATAAAATAAAGATCTACAAGACTTAAAGTGCATGAATGAACTCAGCATGTCACTGCTGTGCAAAGAGTGATTTATTGTGTTTTTCTGTTAGGTTATTACAAATATTACATGGGGCATTCAACCACAGCCTATGCCGGTGCCAGTGTGGGTTATAATTTTGGCTGTCCTAGCAGGATTATTGCTCTTGGCTGTTCTAGTGTTTGTTATGTACAGGGTAAGTACTGTATTTGGGTTTTGTGTATTGTTTTCTTTTCCCTACTGGTGATATATTACTTCAGATAGTACCAGCAGCTTGCAGAAAGAAATACCTTGGTCCTTTAATCATCTGAATCAGTTAAGTTTTTTGGATAACTGTAAAAACTTTTCAGCTTTGTCAGGAAGAAACTGAATAAAGAAGCATGTCTGTGATTGTGCTGTATTACTCAGTTTAATGTTTCAGCTGGTATTTATTGGCTTTGAAGGTCAAAAATAAGGACAAAGAGAGTAGGAGGAAAAAAAAAATCCAACTACTAATCAGTTAAGATCTGATCAAGAAGGAAAGAGAAAGGGTATGTGTATGTTTTGAAAATCACATTGCAATTTCTTTATTGTTCTCTGAATCACAGATGGGCTTTTTCAAACGTGTGAGACCACCTCAGGAAGAACAAGAAAGAGAACAACTGCAACCGCATGAGAATGGGGAAGGCACATCAGAAGCTTAAGCAGAGTTTTATCTGTAAGACATTCTGAAATTTTAAAATGTTGACGTCTTGGTTATGAATATTGCTTTCCCCCTTAAGGAAAAAACACTCATGACTGCAAAGCTGCTGGTCTCGGAAGGTATCAGCACATACAAAATAAGAGCAATATATTTAAATCCTCCTTTTTGTATTAATTATGTTCATACATGTGACTAACACATCTGCACTGATTTGTGTGTGAAAAGATTAAGTAATATGTAGTACTCTGATTTTGCTTATTGGGATGTAGGAGACTCATCTTTTCTGATTCACAGACTGTCTTTACATGAATTGCTACATAGATTCTGTGTTTGCTCTTGAAGCCAACAGCTTCCATATATGCTTGCTGGATTACACATTTAGTTTCGATTGATTTTTGTTGGAGTACGCTACATTTCATTTCCTAGCTCTTGAAAGCTAGTTGCACAAAAAAATGAACATAGCTTGTTTGACAAAACTGAAGAATATTCTTTGACCCTTTACCTCTGCTGATGATTCTCCTCCTGCTCAAAAAATCTGAAAGAGATTATTCAGTGGAATCATTCACATGTGATACCTATTCTGGATGCCTGTTCCTCTTCCTGTTTGGTCATCTGTCTAGTGGTTTCCCTCTAGACTTCACAGATATTGTTCTCCAGGTCCTGGGTCTCTTACTGTTGGCCCTGAGCCTACAGAAACGGAAGTGAGCAGTAGAAAGCTGGGGATGATGTACTTTCTGTGGGACCTAGTGAAAAATTCCAGGGCAAGATGCAAAGTCTGCTGTGTATTTTCACGGAGCAGGATCCCGGTGTTCCACAGAAGTCTTGGCAGCATGGATCCATTCAGGTACTGCCAGGGACAAGACGTGAGACTGTGGCTGACAACAGACAAGTCTGATGAGAAAACCCATAGCCTTTATGTTGCCAGGTCAAACCCTCCACAGGGTTTGAATTTAAGTCATATTACAGGGGTTGAATTTCAGTTTCTGGTGAAACAATGCAGGGAATACTTTGTGACAGGTTACCTGATGCACTGTGAGGAAGCGGTTGTTAACCCTCACATTCCGTGGCTGACCATGTCCCAAGTGCAGGAGGGAGTAATATAGAGACCGTTTATGCTAGACTATCTGCCAGCCACATGCATCTAGATTACATCAGTGCTCCAGCCACACTCACGCCTGCCTTGCTGCCTGCCCTGAGAGAACTGAGCTTGCTGAATGAAGCAGAGTATCGCTGGCAGTGCAGAAGGGTTTGAAAAGAGAAGGTTGATTTGGCTTGTTCTGTTTCATTCGTTCATTGTTTCCTTCATTGTATGTCTCATTGCACAAAAGACATTTCATTGCACAAGACATTTCATTGTGTTCAATACATTTCATTACCAGAAAAGACACTAAATGCTTTGTTTCGTGGTTGTTTTTTTAAACATAGCAAAAGTTCAGTGGTTTAAGGCCACAGGTTTATGTCATTCTTAGCCTACTTCCCTCAGCACTGGTGTGGTAAAATGAAGCTTCATATACTTAGGAGAAAACACAAGAACATTGTCTATATGCATTTCAGTAGACATGTAATTGCAAATTCCGAGGTTGTTTGGCTTGCAACCATGTGTAGTTGTGTTGCACAAATATTACAGTGAACATACTTAAGCTATTACAAAGGGTGCCTTATGAGATTTGTTTATTCTCTATTCCAGAAAGGGAATAAATTATGTTATAAACTTCCTGTATGCAGCCACATACAGTAAGGAAGACTCCTAATGTAATACCAGTGAGATTTCTATGTAGACGAGCTCTTAAAAGGACAGAAGCTCTGGTTTGATTTGGTTTTGTATCTTGGGGGTTTTGTTTAAAGCTGCATCTCCCCCATAAATACTGCCATGCCCAGTAAACCCAGAATTATCTGAAATAATTGATTCAGCTCTCATTTCTTCATCCTTTCTGAGATTTAAAATCCACAAACGGCTTTCGTTAAGTCCATTCTTATTCACTGAACCGTGATGGCATTTGAGTCATTAAGAGAGACAGCACCAAGTCTGGGGGGGCCAGTATGTATATCAGATACAGGTTTGCATATTTATCCATTTACATGTTTTTTGGTTTAGACAATTTGTTTAGATCCAGTTAGTTTATATGAGATGGTATAGGGCATAATTCCACTTTCACTGAACTTTCAAGGTCTTCAGTGTGGCCAACATTTTATTTTTGTCTTTACTTCTAGTATCGTTACTAATAATACAGTAAGGAATTGGGAGTCAGGCTTTGAGCCTGGCCTCAAAATGTGACTTTTATCAAATGCAATTTCAGTTACTTACATGGGCTTCTAGTTCATGCACTTTGTCAGCTGATTAGCTATATGCACACAAATTGTTTTTAGCCAGTCCTAATCTTAGTAGGTTAAGAGATTTAAGAGACCATCAAAGAGATTATAGCTCTAATTCTTACATGTGTGCTTTCATTACATGTACACACTGTGTTGACTTGAAATTTATTAGACTACTTGCATGTCTAGGCGTTATAAGGAGATGAAAATTTCTAAAGAAAGAAAAAGCACAGTCGAGATCTCTTCAGCTCACATCGAAGGGACACCATAGTGGTGTTAATGTCAGTGCTAATTGCATGTTAATTTTACTGTGTCAACTGGAAATTCTCATTTTGCTGATTTTCAGGATAAAAAGGTACATTTTATTGATACAACTACTGTAGCTATGGAAAGTTTATTCCATTTATTGAAGTTACATAAAGTAAAACTTATTTAAGTGATTTTTATTTTCTTGCATTCTACTGGAGAATAGAAGCCAACAGTTGCTTCTCCCATGTCCACTAATTTCCAGTTTGATTAAAAAAACCCCCATACAGTAGCATATGTAAATGTACAGGTTACTTAATGAACACAGATGTAACACATCATATTCAGTTTAAAGTAGCCTTTTTATTCCAGGCAGATTCTGAACAGGATGTTTTCCTAAATGGTGCAGGAAATACCGCATTCAAGATTCAGCAATAAGATTGCTGAATAGATCTGTACTTGTGTCAGTATAAATTTCACACTGATTTGCAGGCACTGTTGTATTATTATAGCAAATATTGTAGAACGATGTTAAAACCTTTGAAGATACTTCTAAAAATGTATTGTGGAATTAAATTAATGCCCTTGAGTCAAAGTTGATGTGCGTAAGTTGCATACTGCAAGCATTAAAAAAATACAAGTACAGTAACAGAGAATTAGTCCTCTTTTGAGTGTTATGTTTCAGAAGCATATTTTTTATGAATATGAAAGAAACAGCTGTGTAATTATTTAGACAATGAAAACATTTTAAAAGAGCTATATCTTATAATGAAATACTAAATTTTATAAGTACTCCAGTTTGCAATTATTGCAGCATCTCATCATCGATATTAAAAAATTATCTATATTACAAAATGCATATTGTGTATTACTATATTTGAGAATGTTTAGAAAACATGAAGTCAGGAACCTAATGTATAGGTTGACATTTCTTTCAAGAAACTACCAAATTGTGGAGATAGCTTTTGTTTAAGCATGAATGCAAAGCCAAATACGGGATACATTTTTCAACATAAGTTGAAATCTTTGAGGAAATGTTCACAGATATCGGTATCAAGTTTATAATTTTATTTGTCCCATTTTTCTGTTTTAAATTTTGATTTACATGTTGATCTTTGATTCACATAATGCTTGTGGAAACTTTAAGAAAGTTTATTATATATGCTCTTTCTTTATGAAACATTTATTCCAAACAAAGATTTTTAATATTTAGTTGTTTGTATCCTTGTGTCCATGCTTAAATAGTCTTAAGGTAAACTTGCACGGGTATTTTGAAAATATTTCAGCTGTAATCAGCATGTTGTTGTGATTTGAAGGATTGATTCATGTTGCACCTGGATTTTTGCAGCCTCTGGGTTTGTTGTTGGTTACCCTGACATAGGCCCTGCAGTATTTTTTCCTACACCCTCACAAACAGTCGCAGAGCTGCAGTTGCCCTGCTGAAAATCTAGTTTGTTTTTGTCTTCAGTCCAGACCAAGCCCTATTCCACAATCTCATGAAGTCACAGAAAACCTGACATTCATTGCAGCTGGCTTTGAATGTGACCCTTTGTGTTCAGTGCTGCTGGATGTTAGTGAAGGGGGAAAAAAAAAATAATAGGTTTTTATAAAAAGGAAAATGGAAATCCAAAAAATAAAAAGGTGGTGGCAGACCACAGATGAGCCTTACAGCGAAGAGATAATGTTGTTTGTTTTTTTGTCTCTGAGATGGGAAGAACCCATTAGTTCTCTGCTGGCAGTGGCCTCCTATCAGAAACAAATCCCACAGTTTGGATCATGATTATGTGCTGAGCAATAATAACTCTCCTTGACTTTGGTGAGATCTGAACTCTTTGGTACTGAATCACTAGCTTCTAATTCCGAAGTGCAATATAACATGATCAGATCTAGTTCACTGCCAAAGTCATCTGTTTGCCTAAGAAGGGATGTAGCATTTCTTGACTTGCAGTGGTTGGTATTTTTAAGGACATTAACAAAACCAGTTTGTTAAATTGAAGTGATAAATGAATGCTATAGAGTTTTTGGTCACCCACATTGGGTGAAAAGTGAGGTATATTCTAAAGTGTATCCATTACTAACTCTTGAGGTTTTGAGAATTGGTACAACATCCTTTAAATCCACTGTGGAAAATCTGACTAGAGACTATACAATAATGGGTTTGAGTCTGTAGTGCTACTACTGTTTCATGCGATTATGATATTTAGTATTTCGGTCTATTTTTTTCAGTGTGTAGAATTTTTAGATTAACACAGGAAATCAAACCTTTCATGTAGTGACCTTCTCTGAGTATGCTGCATTAAGGTTGAATAACTTGACCCTTGGCTTTTGCAAAGTAACTGAAGATTTAATGTAGCATTTGAATATCCAAAAAACTGTTACAGGTTTAGGTGGCCCTTTCTAGTCCACAAAGGAAATGTGTATTTGCTATGATACAAATATGTTGACAATGTAACATTTTATTCCTTCTTCACAAAAATTTTTTTGCCTTTTTTGGTTTTGCTCGTGCGTTAAGTCAGTAGAGCATTGTTTGCACAAGCAGACAATTAAGATACTAATCAATGCGCAGCATTTTGGGTTTCTTAGTCACATAGTAAATACTTGTAACATAAACAGGAGTATTTTCAGTAACTATGAACTTGTTTCAGAGGTCTTCGGTACATTTAAGGAGAGCAATATACATTTGAAGTAATTTTTATTAAATTATAGAACTTGAAAAAAAAAATGGGTATTGTGGCACAGTAATTTTATACTGGTATCAAATATATAGCTATTAAGCTATGCTTTTGTTTTCAATTAATTTTTGTCATCCTAGTTCAAATTTGATTGATTTTATTAGGTTGTATTTTTATATATATAAACACAATTTCAATGTAAGTACTGAGTTCATTCTGGTATTTAGAATTTTGGAATAAAATACCTCTTAATAACAGGAATTCTGTGTTTTTTTTAATACTAGGCATTTTTTTTAAATGCATTTAATTCACCTGAAAATATTTCATAGTATATGTTTGTAGTCCACAGTTATGTACTAAATATGAATAGGTCACATTTATACAACTTTTTGATTCTCAGCTAAAGCGGCACATATTAACCTTGAGTCAAAAAATTTTGTAATCACAAGCAAGAAGGGATGAAAGATATATTATATATATATATATAAATATATTAATATTATATTATGTAGTCGCAAGTTACATTCTGTCACCAGAAAACGGATTTATTACAAAAAATTTTGTATACTGAAAATAAGTATTTCAGATTTTGTAGCTGCCCCATCCCTGTAGAAAATGGTGAATTCTTGTCCTTTGGTTAGGAAAACTCTCATGAGAGGTGGTGTTGCTTTTCTTGCTTTATTATTCTAATTAGCAATCATATTCATCTTTGTGAGTGGGGCGACAGTAAATATTTTGTGTCACAGTAAAGGCAAACATGTTTATTTTACATTGCTAGAACACTGATTTAGAAATAAACGTTGGTGCTTGTGAACTCTTAAGAAAACTCCGAACTACTGAGTTCCTTGGATTGCTATTAGAGAATTTGTTAACCTAAAGAAAATATTTAAAGCAGACACTTAAAAGATGAAAAGGCAATATTTGTTTTAGTTAACAGCTTCCAGTGGCTTCACAGTAGCTACACTTAATGTACGTAAGAAACATCCCCGCAGTAGTCAAAAGATTACTCTATTGGTTCAATACATGCTGCAGCCAACACAGGCCCAGTTTTTGTTAAATAAGATACCGTCAGTTAGTTACCAGCACAGCGATCACTACATCTGTTTAGCAGTTTCAAATTAATGCATTACTGAGAAATTAGTGACAGCAGCTGTCTCGTGACAGCAGCAAGGCCACAGAGTGGTTTTTCAAATTCCCATCTTAAACCATAACCACCTTGAACAAAATGATGGTCCATGTCTTGAGGTTATTTACTTCAATACAACTCCACTGCCTCCACTTGAGTTATGCTGCTTTACACTGTCCAGGTTTCTGACTCTTTGCATGCATGTATGATATTTTTTTGTATGCTTTTATCATTAGTGAGTTTGTAAGTTAATTACTAATACATAAATACTTTTTATGTATTAGTACATTAATATATTTTTAAACTGTCAGTTCCAGTAACTTTAAGAACATGGTGAAGAATTGAAAATACTTCATTTTTTTTTACAAAAAAGTTTGTATGAATGTTTCATCAACATATTGTCTCATGAACATAAAGCATTAGGTTTAGTGCTATTAGCAGCCCATCTTCTCAAAAGGTATCTCACAATCAGACTGGTTTACTGCATCTTTCTGCTACATTTTCTACATTTTTTTGGTGCTGAATCATCACCTCTTTTGATAGACATACAGGACATTTTAAAACTAAGCTTGCAGGATACAGATGAGCACCAGCGACCTTCCAAATGTGAGAAACAAAAAAAAATCAGACAGTAAAATACCACATTACTAGACTTTACAATTTCACGTGCAGACCATGTCTGTATGTTACTGTTTTTCAGATTCTTACCTACATTTACATTTGTGTCATTTGTATACACGCTTTTCAGTCCCTCACACAATGCCAGATGCCATGTTACATCTCTTCAGTGGTTGATGACAACGGTTATAATTTGTTGAAAGTTCGAAGAGTGTATATGAGCAACCTTTAAAGACTGCAGGAGTTACTGCTGGACTTATTTCCTCAAGTAAATACTCAGGTAATTGAAATACACTACGTTCATTTCTTTTCAAAGAAGATTTGGTTAAGAAAACAATCATGAAGTGGGTGTTATTCTGTACTCTAATCCCTTCTCAGTAATTTATGTAAATGCAGTACAAACAATTGATTTCCACATGCGTTATCTCCTTGTGGAGACATTTGCAATACAACTTTTATCACGTAATTCACAGATTCCTTTCAGAACTGTATAAATTAATAATTGTGCATATTCACATCATCGACATTAATTTAAAATGTTGCAGCTGCCAACTTGGTTCAACTATTCTTCCCCAAATAAACTTAATCTATATCTTTCTGAAAGCCCAAGTCAATAAATACTTGGAAATGAACATGTATGTGATCCACACTTTCTCAATAGCACATACTCATTCATTAGACAAATTTATTAACAAAGGAAGGAAATTGCTCAAAGCGTCGGCTAGCTTTCTGTAGACCCCTTTCTTCCACCTGAGAAGGCGCAGTGTTGCAGAGATTCCAAAATGAATTCAATTCCAACAGAGGCTGTGCCTCAGAAGCCTCCTCTTCTTTGCAGTGCCCAGATAAAAGGTTGAAAGAGGAAGCTGGGTGAGAGGATATTAACTAGGCAAGTAGGCACTGAACAAATGCTTTCTGAACAAAAGAGGGAATCTGTCCTGCTTGTGAGCTGCTGGAGGAGAGTTCCATGTCAAGTAAATGATTGTTTTATCGGTCTGGTTTTGTGTTCTTTTGCTTACTTAAAAGAAAGGTCTCATCAAATCAAATAAAGTTTTCATGGCACAAGGGGTTTGGTGCTGATGAAGATAAGGGAGACTGACAAACTATTCTAAAGAAAAGTATTGAGGAGTACCTGCTGAGGAGGGTGTGCATTTCCTACTGCAGCATTACTCTGCAGGCAGTGATGATTCACAGTGCACGACTGGGTGAAGTCAGTCCGTTCTTCAGCGGTCCCAAAAGGGGCCATCAGCAACTGCGATAAAAGTAAATTGTATTTTCTATGTCAATCCCAACTCATATTTCAAGTCATTGTTGATGGCAGTGAAATTATTGCAGTGTAGTGTATAGAATTAAATCATAAGGAAAAATTTATTTTCTTTAGATTTTGTAAGTGATCTGTTAAAAAGATGTACTGTAACCTGGCAGTTCCTTCTTTCAGTAAGGCAAAATTTCTACTTTGTAGTTTGTAATTCTGTTCCCCTCCATTTTCCGCTGCATTGAAATTTTCTGATCTCTGAAAACTACAGAATTTGGCCTAATATGTCATGATGCCACAAATACTTTTATTTGGCAAATCTTTATTTTATTAAAAGGCAAATAAAGTTAGTTTATACTTTTCAAAGAAATTTATATTCACTGCTCAAACATACGTTAAAAACACAGTATCATCCAGTTCTGAAAGCCCCTACAGCGGACGTCTGCCTCACTGAAATCACGGCATGGGCACACTCAACACTAGTGTGAAATTCCTTGGGTGGTTTGGCTCTCAACCACGCAGAGGGCTGCGTGCTCTGGGTGCCTTTGGTTTGTCCAGACATGCTGCCTTTGCTCAGGTGTAAACTGTTTTATCTGCTGTGAACTTCAGTCATTTTTCCATGATCCCACCCTAGGTCATGTCTACATGCATTCTAGTTTTACCTGAGTTAATGTGCATCCTCCATTCTAAAAAAAAAACGTAGGATGTTTGCTATGAGGACTGTTAATGCGAGCAGGCGTGTAAGTCAGGCAAAGAGATGCCTGTGTGTGGAATCAGAGCTTTAGGGGGATGCTACTGGTACAGCTCCCGGGACTGCCACGCTGACCACACTTCCCAGCGCCCGAGTGGAGCCGAGTTCCCAGTTGGCCCGGGGCGATCCCAAGTTTCTGCCCGCAACAGGCCGGGCTGCGCAGGGGCCGCCGAACGCGCTTTCGCACGCTCGGCACCGAGTGTCAGAACCGGCCGAAAGGCGCCCGGTCCGGCGGGCTGAGGGAGCGCGCAGGCGGCGCGGCTTAACGCCCCCGACGGGCGGCTGTCAGGACCGCAGCCCCGCGCCCTCCCCTCCCCTCAGCCGTTACCGCCTCAGCAGCGCCGCGCGGCCCCGCGCCTCAGGGACACGGGTGGCCCCGCCCGGCGCTCAGCGCTCCGCCCCTCTCCCCGTTCACGCGTGGGGGGGCGGCCCCTCGCCGCCGCAGTCCCGCCGCTGAAGCTGCGGGTCTCGGCTTCCCGCCCGCGTCCTCACCCGCAATATGCCTCCGCTGCCCTCGGGCTGCTCGCCATGCCGGGGACCTGCGGGCGCCTCTCCTCCCTGCTCCTGGGGCTGGCGGCCGCGCTGCTGCTGCTGACGGGGCGGCCGCCTCCCGCCGCCGCCGCCGCCGCCACCCGCCCGCAGCAGCAGCGGGCGGCGCTGCCGGGGGGCGCTCCCGCCGCCGCGGCGGCCTCAGGTACCGATCCACACCCCGCTCCCCTTCCCCTCCGCTGCCCCTTTTTCCCGCCTTTCCCTCTGGGGATTTCCCTCTTCTCCGGCGCCCCCTCAGCCCCGCCGCGTCCCGCTCCTCCCGGGTGGGGGGTTCCGCCGTCGCTGCTCGTCTGGGAACCTGGGGGGTCGTGCTGCCCGGGCGGCATTCCTGAAGAAAAAAAAAAAAAATAAAACCAAAAAACCCAAGCCGCCACGTTTTTAAGGAAGCAGGTAGCTGTGGGGCGAGCGGGATCCATCTTTAATAGCCGCAGATGCGTATGCGTGTCCTCGGTGCGCCGGAAAATCCACCCGGTAACCGTGTAGCCTGTTTGTGAGCGAGCCGGGGATGCTCCCTCATAGAGCCGGGGAAAGGGTCTCGGGGGGGAAGCCTGGCGCCATGAATTCCGATTTGCTGGCAGGAGGCACCAGAGAAAAATATACATATGTATATATACACATAAAAAATTAGAAATATATCTCTATAAATATATTTATTTTTATATTTATATCAATATTAAAAAAAAAAACCAAACAAAAACCCCAAAAACAACAGCTGATGCATGTGCAATGCCTTAAGCCTATCAAATTAGTGATGGGGCTGGTGAGCTCATTAGTTTTTGCATCTCCTCTGCAGAATGAGGAAATATGTCCTTTATCTGGCAGCTGAGCATGTGAAAATAATGGGCTTATTTCGGTACTAGGCCTTAGTATTTAGGTCAAATGTGTGAGGTTAGCCCTTTGCAGAACTGAGGCAAGTGATAAGATGTTGGTTCTATTATCTGGTTTGGAAAAAATGTATATATTCTGAAGTCTTAGTTGCTTAAATTAGGATAAAGCCGGTATTTTTCTTGACATACTTATTTTCACCAAAGAATTTCAAAATGGTTTCAAACATGAATTATTTAAGACCTTTTAGCACCAAGTCTCCGTTTGGGCATATCACTAGAGCATATGTTTCATTTTTAACATACATGCATGTTTCTATTTCTAGTTGACTTCAAGAAGGTATAAAATGTTCTTAGTTTCAGGCATATGGCTAATATTTTGCTGAAGTGAAGCCAATTTACAAAGCTGCCAAAGTATGTATGTTAATGAAATACAAGCAAAGATCTTGAATTAGGGTCTTTACTTGTGACTTCTTAAAGATGTAGGACAAGAAACTAGATTTGGTAGAATATGAACACACTCTTAAATTCTCCTGATACACTCCTAAAATGCCTTGATTTGCTTTTTGGTTTCTTCCTTGTGTGGGTTCGGTTTTTAGTGGGTTTTGTTTGGTTGGGTTTTTTGGTTTTTTTTTTTTTTTCTTTACAAACATTTAAACTATAGGACTTTAAAGAAGAGTATTTGATGAACAGCTTGGTTCTTGTTTTTCCTTTTGAACTGATGATTTTTCCTTATTTTATTTATCATGCTTTTAGAGGAATATACCATTAATCACCAGCAAACCCCACTTAAAAGGCATTGACAGCATTTCTAACTTGTGCGGTGAACATCTTGCTCATTAAAAATTGAGTGGCAAAAAAAAAAGAAAAGGGGCAGTTTTTGTAATTCAATGATCTTCTTTGGTTTCAGGTATTGATTTCTTCTGAAGAAGCTCTGTTACCTTATTGGCCTCAACTCTGGCCAAAATCTCTGTTGGTACCAAACAATTTGATGCTGATGCTACTGGTTTGCTGTTGTTGCTGTTGCAGACCCATGAGCCTAGTTTCTGTTGCTTTCTTTTATTTGCTTATTATGCTTCATAGGTTTTGAGGTATGAGAGTCCTGAAAGTGTCTTATAGTACACAGCTTTCTTGATCAATCCCAGTTTATGAACATTAAAAAATATCATTTGAACTGATCCTTAGCATTTATTTGTTATGGTTAAATACAGTAAAAGCTTTATTATACTTGCTGGCTAGCTTTCTAAATGATCTTGATTAATTATTCTTTCATTAAAAAATTGGAAAAAGCCAATACTGATTAATCTTTTTAAAAGACAAGCTAATCACTGCTGTGAAACTCGCATTATTCTGAAGCAGCTGCTAAGCACCTTTTGTTTTTTCTGTGGTATTTCCTTTCAGTGAAGCACATAAGTAATTTTTGCTATATTGACATTTTTGAATTTTTAAAGAGAAAGAGCCTGAATAGAGGTACATTTTTATCAGATACTAATGTCTTTTTCCATGAAATTATCTTTTGTTGGTTTACAGCCGAAAGGTAGGCAGGACAAATGGCTGTTGCCTTTCCAGCAGAAGACTGGTAGCAGGGTAATCCCTGAGGGAGATGCTCTGAAGAGGCCACTCCTGCCGCAGCTGCGGGTCCTGTGCTGGGAACTGCCAGGCAGGCAGTGGTTTCTGGAAATAAGGAGGGAGTCCGGCTGAATTTGGATTTATGCTGTGTGTTTGTGACCCCGGTGTTGCTGGAGCAAGGGAGCCTTATCCTCCTGAAAGAGGGAAGGTGCAGAGCTAAGGTTGGAGTTCTAAACCTTTTCTCATTTGACGTTCCTGTATTGATGTCCCTGTTCTCTTGAAGCTAATTATACAGTTTTACAGATCAATTCCCTCCTGGATTAACGGATTTCTGCCAGTGTAATTATTCTGCTGTCTGAGAAGAGATGCTAAAGTCAGCACAGCTGTGTACAAAGGTTTGGGGTGCAGACTCTACTGCTGACATGTAAATGTAGCAGTGGGAAGGTAGTTGCACATCACGACAGAACAGGGTTTTTTTTGTTGTTGACCTCTTCTTTCTTCTCCCTTAAAACCAACAATAAACATAGCACTGCTAAAAGAAATAAGTATATTCTAAAGACGAGGCACAGAAGACATACCTAAGAGGGGCTCAGTTCATGGAGTTACTCTGACTTTTGTTATCCAATGGATGTAGCTATTCTTCCAAACTTTATTAAAACAGTCTTTAGGGAGAGAGAGATGGGCCTCTCTGCTTAGGGTGGTGATAGCTGAAGTGGAGAACCTGTCTTGGTTCATTGTTATTTATAGTGAGTTTTCGTTTTCGGTGTGACAGTTTAGCGATCTGGACTCAGGTGTGCAGAGGCAATTGAAGACAAGTTGCTGAGAGCTTCGAATACTCCTCATTGAGGTCAGCGGTCTTGAGCACAGAATTCAGTGAATTATCGTCCTGGCTTTGATCCAGGCAAATCTTTTTCTGTTTTTCTTTTTTCCTTTTGTTTATCTTTATTGAGATGCATTCTTTACAGGAGGTAGGAGTTGTATTATTTAATATTCACAGTGCTTGGGATATTCTGGATGTGGTGCATTGTTATTCCCTTTACAATGCAGATATTGTGCAATAAACAGAGCAGAGACCACTAATTGAATAAGTGATACTTAACTGCATCAGTTCCATGGCAGATCTGACGTGTACTGAATGAACAAGATTCTTCTGGAAAAAACAGCAGTTGTGTAAATAGAAGCTATCACATCATGTATATATAGACAGCACACAGGATGGATGACATACACCATCTTAATGCTGGAAATTTTTTTCCATGTTGAGATCTCAAATTAGACTTGAAGTACGTTTTAAAATAGGTGTTACTTCTTCAAGTTTCTGTCATGTAACTTCATGCTCTACGCTGGGGCTACTCTCCATACCTTTTCTAATCCCAGCATAAACAAGAAAAGACTTGTTATTGTATTATAAACCATTCCCAATCTGCCTCACATTCTAGAATTCAAGGAAAAATAAATTTATTTTGCCTTTTTTTCTTTTTTTTCAGGCAGGTAGCTTTGCGTAAAATGGGAAGATTAGCTTGATTTTTATAGGGTGAGATTAAAAAGCAACAGCAGCTAATAGTGGTCGTGAACAGAGGAGAAAAGATATTTGGAATCGCTGTGCATACTTACACACTTAGTTCTGTTTGTTGAGACTGATGAGATAAATATGTAATTGTTGGCAAACTCAGAAGAAAATAAGAGGTTACTTTTGCACCTGTCTTAGATAAATATGCTGTCTAGGTGCTGCCTGTGGAATCTGTGTTCATTTCTCAATATTATCTGCTTGCATGTGACGTTGAGTTGCTATCTAATGTGTAGCAGTGTTCTAGACAGGAGCTTTCTAGTTAAGATTTTTCTAAAGTCTTTTGTACATTGTCTTACTCTTCCTGATCATTCAAGGAGGAGACAACTTTCTCGTGCTTCCTTCTTGTTTGAGATACTAGGACAGAAATATTTCTCTGACACATCCCTGTGTGACTTACTGCTCTCCTTATCTTTGTTTTCAGTATTTCTAGTTGGGAAATATTTTTCCTAATGATATGTATATTGGTGTGTAGGTGGTACTCAGGTGTTTAGAGGAGCATTTGGTTTTGATAACTTTTTCTGTTAATCTGGGTTTGAATTTGCACACTAATACGTAACGATACACTTTTCAAAAAAAAAAACCCCACCAAACAAAAACGAACAAAAAAACAGTGCTGTATGACTGGCTTGTTTGTCACTTGATGGAACAACCTTTATGGTTTACTGTTTCTATAGTCACTGGATAGGGGATTAATGTGGCAGCAATACATCCAGTTAGTTCTGTTTTGGAGCTTCTGTCACAGTCAGATACGGACCCCAAGAAAATGAGTGAGGAGTTAAAAGCTGTATAGGAGACACTGTAGCATTCCTATAAAGAAGGAAATTCAGTAGTTTTCATAACTGAGTTACTATGTAGAATACAGTTCCCACTAAAGTCAGGGCTGTCTAACTAGGGACTTCTCATCAGCTCTGGAGTTAATTGGTTTATATAGCCAGCAACACAACCTTCTTATCCAGTAGGTATTGGAATATAATCAGTGTCAGGGAAAAGTTTTATTTTTAGGTTGTAAAAGCTTATGGATTAAATTACAGTAATTGTTTTCTATGTAATTTGGACAAGGAAGAGGTGGTTTGCAGTCTTTGAAGTAAGACTTTTGAATTGGTTTAGAGATAGCTGATGTAAACATTTGTTGGGAATCTATGTGTTTCTTATATGAAGAATCCTAATGAAATTGTGGAAAGCTGACTTTTGATCTGGTGAAAAATAATTCTTTCATTATGAAATAGAACTCCAGAAGTATTACATGCACTCCTCAGTAAAATGGTTTAATGCAAGCAGCTAACTCCACCTATGGAAATTAGCTCAAAAAACGTCCCTTGATTTTCTATTCAGTTTTTTCAACAATCTCAGCTTCTGGTATTTAAAATAATGGTTTCTCAGCTAGGTGAGAAAGTAGAGAAAGAATGTAAGACTTAGACTTGTCCTGATGTATTGGAGCTGATGTTCGTAAGTGACTTAGCTTGCTATGCTGACCTAAGGCTTAGTAGTGTAACAAAATATCAGGAAGGGCATTAGGACACTGAGAAGTGATAAGGGATCTGCAGTTTGAGACAGAAATGAATAATGAAAAAGAATTATTCACAGATATTTTAATTTGTATGTTTATTCGTTCCATGATCTAGGTCACTCAGTTGCTAATACAAGAAAAAGAGGAGTTTGGGGTTTTCTACTGCAGAGCACAAATTTAAAAAAATGCATACCTAGTCTGTTTTTCAGGAAGAGAAACAATATAAACAAAAAGGTACTGAGGAGGTCTGAAGAGGTAGGCAGCTCTCCTGAGTTGAAAGCTTGCTTTTTGTCCTGGTTTCGGCCAGGATACAGTTGTTGTTTCTCCTTAGTAGCTAAACTAGTGCTGCACTGGGGATTCACTATGGGATGTGGTATGAGAAGAATGCTGATAGCACACTGATGTTTTCAGTTGCTGCTGGGAAATCCAGGACTCCAACTCCCCGTGTCCTGCCCGTGTGCAGGTGCACAAGAAGCTGGGAGGGAGCACAGCCAGAGCACCAGGCCCAAAGTGGCTGAAGAAATATTCCATAGCATGTAATGTCATGCTCAGTATATAGAGGAGGGGGCAGCCGGGAAGGACGGGGGGGTCTCTCACTTCTGGGATTGCGATTGTGGTAATTTGGGTTTTTTTCAAGCTCGCTAGCCGGGAACGGGCTGGGTGTCAGTCAGCAGGTGGTGAGCAATTGCATTGTGACTTAACCCATTTCTACTTTCTATTATTGTTAATTTATTTTATTTCAATTACTAAACTGTTTTTATCTCAACCTACCAGTTCCCCTTCACCCCTCTAATTCCCTCCCCCATCCCCGGATGGGGGTTGGGGAGAGCAAGCAGCTGTGTGGTGTCTCTCTGCTGGCCTGGTTTAAACCATGACAGTTCTGTTGAAGCTTGTAATATATTATACAGCATCACGCGCTGTACTTCAGACAACTTGATTTCAAGAAACTTGCATTGATAGTACCTTTCATTATAAAGAACTGAGAGAGACAAGGACAGAAATGCATTTTAATATTCAGAGAAAGGGGACCCACAATTTACAGGGTGGGAAGTGGCAAGAAGCAAGAGTAATCAGTGGCAGCAGGAAGCTACCTATTGCGAGGTGGTAATTTTTGCAGTTCTTATTTGTTTTGTTAAAGTTTCATTACATCTTGTCAGTCTGTTGGCAGAGGATACATCATCAAAGGCCGATTGATATGTAAACACATTCACAGAATTCCTGTCAGGCTACAAAAAAAGGCAGTTTTAGGATTTGGAATACAACTGCCATCTGGGTCACTGGGGATCTGTAGCATGCTTTCTTTGTAAACTAGCTCAGTGGATGAAGTCTTTGAAGTCTAACTTGGAAAAATAGCGCAGGTTACTTTGTTATCTTGAAGGGTGCATATTTTTATATTTGCTATATCCTTCTGAGTGAATGGGGATTTGAGGCACAGTGTTACAGAGCAGGTAAGTCCTCTGTGTTTCTCTTGATCGGCTGCTGATAAATTCTGATTCCTACATCTAGCAATCTGGTGTGCTGTAGGGGCACCCAGATCCTGTGATCAAGAATTTCCATCGCATCATTGGGGTGCTCTTGAATAACACTTCTGTGTTCAGTAGGTTAAAACTGCCAGATCTAGCTCCTTGTACGTAATCCTAGCTGGCCAGAGGTGTGCCAGCTCACCTTGTGTGTGCTCCTAAACTGTCGTGTTCCACATGTGTCTACAAGAAGCTGTGGTCAGCAGGCTGCAAAGCAGCTATTGAATTTCTTGGTTTGGTTTTCTGGCACTAGTTGGTATAGAGAAAACATGAGGTTTGAAAGCAATTTTCATGCTAGCACATGCTTGAGGGGAGGATGTGAGTGTGCACAGCTTTACAGTCAGCACTGTGATAAGTTATAGAAGAATTTTGCTTTCTCTAAAAGTAATTAAACAATTACTTCTTAGGCTAAAGCTATTATTAGTACAATGATCCAAATTTTAAGAAAAGTAAAAGACTTTACTACTGGGAAAAGGGGGGAATTGATCTGAGGAAACACCAACCCAACAGCCCCCCCTCCTTGGGATGCTCACCAGATGATCCATATCAAAGGGTGGTAACTCCTTTGCAATGGAATGAGAAAGAACAGAATGGGCCATCTCTGGTATCCCTTGTCCTTGAGATAAGAGAGGAACTGAAACCACTGAGCCATAAAAGACAAAGGAGCTGCAAATTGGCCCAGACTTGAAGGACAAGGTGTACGTGACCACAGGACTGAAGAAAGAAGGAGAAAAGATTGTAGAAGGAGCCAGGAGGCGTGCTGAAGGTGTTGAAACCGGCAGCTGTGTGGATAAAAGGGGGTTTGAAACTTAAACAGTTTGGTGAGCCTGGACGGAGCTGCTACTCCTCGGCCACCCCAGCGCTGCATTTGCTCTCTTACCTTAATAAAGATTCATTAATCCATATTTGGATGTGATTGGCCTTAATCTACCTATAACAGCACTATGAAAGTGTATTTGCTGAAACAGCCTGTTCTGGGGAACTTAAGGTTTAAACGTGTGTCGTGGTTTAAAACCCGGCCAGCAGCCAAACACACGCAGCTGCTCACTCACCCTCCTCTGCCCCGGGGATGGGGGAGAGAATTGGAGGGGTAAAGAGGGACTTGCAGGTTGAGATAAAAACAGCTTAATAATTGAAATAAAATAATAACAATAATAGAAAGTAGAAATGGGTAATTCATAATGCAATTGCTCACCACCTGCTGACTGACACCCAGCCTGTTCCCGGCTAGCGAGCTTGAAAAAAACCCCAAATTACCACAATCGCGATCACAGAAGTGAGAGACCCCCCCGTCCTTCCCGCTGTCCCCTCCTCTATATACTGAGCATGACATTACATGCTATGGAATATTTCTTCAGCCACTTTGGGCCTGGTGCTCTGACTGTGCTCCCTCCTAGCTTCTTGTGCACCTGCACACGGGCAGGACACGGGGAGTTGGAGAGTCCTGGATCTCCCAGCAGCAACTGAAAATATCAGTGTATTATCAACATTCTTCTCATACCACATCCCATAGTGAATCCCCAGCGCAGCACTAGTTTAGCTACTAAGGAGAAAAATTAACACTATTTCAGCTGACAAAAGCTCAAGAGAATTAACGAATCTTTAGGAGTGCCCTCTCTCCCTAAGCCAGGTGTTTAGTAGGGAGATTTCATTCAAGCCGTAACTCATCTTTTCCATTGGCATAGGCACTGCAGATCATCCAGCAGAAGAGCTGGCTCCCTGGGGAAGGGCAGTCCTTCCAGACCACGTCTGTGGCTGCAGTACGGGTAGAGCATGTGCTGGTACAGCCCCACCACATCTCCCTTTCACATCTACAGAAGAGGCACTCTGTAGAGGGTCAACCTTCGTGAATGTATTGCCCTGTCATTTTAGAAGGGACGTAGATCAGGAAGGGATGATGCTTAGATGTTCTGTGTGATAGCGCATGTATGTGCTGTAGTGTGAGCAGGTTCTTGTGACTAGGCGATAAATAGGCACAGTCCAGTTATGTGTGGAGGGTGCTCCAAAAGCACCAGTTACCTTAAACGCAGCTTATGAGGTGGAACACAGGACAAACGTGGCACCAGCAGTTCTGTCAAAAAAGCATATTGTATGCTATGAATTTCATGAGCAGTTGTCAGTTGTCTGTAGATGATGTGAAGAAAATCTCCCATCTCAGCTGGACCAGCTTCCCTAACTTTCCAAATGATTCTGCTTGCCCTCTGGCTGTAAGCATATTATCCGTTCTTGCAAACAGATTACTGACAGGTCTGCAGTTTACAGCACAACCCTGGTGATGTGTGTTCTTGTCTGATGTAGCTCCTGGGACCCATCCTGTGTGACCTGCTGAGACTGATGGGGCAAGGGAGTGATGGTCTCTCCCACAGACCCTAGAGCTCACCTCATGCAGTCATGAATCCTGTCAGATTCCCATACTATCTTTATTCTTTCCCCTTCAATTTCTTGCCCTGAGGTTGTGATTATGCTTCATCATGTGGGCTTGAAGGGAGTCTCCACTGACTGAAAGACTTAAGTCAGACTTCAGGGCACAATTATTACCCTTTATAATGTGGAAATCACAGTGGATAGAGATGGATTACAGGGCCACATCCTCCTGCTGGACTTTCCACATGACTTCTTGCTTCAGCAGTCTGCATTTACTGTTGGTAGTGCCAGGTACCTAAGACAGTGCAGTTTACCAGTGGAAGAGGCAAGAGGTCGCCTCTCATTGGGACTAAATGGAAATAAATTGTGGCTCTTGGTGGGTTAGAGAGAAAAAAAATGTGGGCTCTCACCATCTGATTTTCCTTGTTCCATTTTGAAAAATGTGTTGGTTGTGGTGTGAGTCTTCTCTGAACTACTGACAGCTATAGCAGGTTAACCTGCAAATGGTGGTCAGATAGCTGTGGTAGGGAGTGGGAGTTTTGTGTTGAATATGATGCAGTGGTTATAGGGTATGAGTGCGAGGACATACTGAATGATGTGCATTAGGAGGTCATGAAGCAGCAAAATACAGACAATTTCAGAGCCACTTCAACACGTCCGCAGCATACTCTTGTTGAAGTGCATTATTGACATGACCACTGCACCCCAAAAGTGCTCGAAGGTCTGTAGACTGTTGTTCGATTAGTGAGTGCTTTAGTCTGTACAACTGAGTGTTTGCTTGAGCTCTTTTTACTAAACACGGTGTAGTTAGAGCCAGATAAGTTGGAGCACTGATCCATTAACATGCAGTTTATTTCAAAGAAAATAGTTGAGTTTAGGTTTCTTTTTTAGTTTCCAGATGGTCATTAATAGTCCATGTGCTTCTTCTGAAACCTTTTCTTCTGGTCAACCTATTTTTATTTCTTTATTTTTCATTAATCTTTTACTTGTGTTCAGCAATTGAGCTTTCCCAATGGAATGTGCATGTAGCTTCTAGGTTTCATGTTGTAGGTTTAGTTGCAAGTCTGAGAAACCCTTTCATTAGTCAAACTGATTTTACTTTCAGAATCATCAGTGTTTCTGTTTTCATTGACTGCAAATGCTACTGAGTAAGTCCATGCAAGATAAAGTGTACCTTTTCATCCCATTTCCTTAATAAGGCATAGAATTTGCATCAGCTTGTGAGTCCCCGATGATCGTAGGATGCTGTACTCCTACTATAACATCCAGCTTTATTTACTAAGCATATTAAAACCACCAGCTGAAATAAACCACGAGCAAGTGAAGATTATGTTTGCTCTGTGTGGGTTTTAATTTCAGTGTTGTCTGTGATTTGAGAGTAACTATGAGGATTTGGAATTGTGGAGGTGTTCAAGCTGTAGGGGAGGTATCGGGAGCACACTAGTCCAACCTGCTTGAAGCAGGATTGACACTGGGAGCTCTTTTCTGTCAGGCCACGAAAGCCTCCAGGAATGGAGAACTTCTGCACAACCTCTTCCAATGATTGCTTATCCTGAGAGAGATAAAAAATTTCCTCGTGTCCAGTCAGATGCTTCCCAGCAATTTGTGACTGCTGCCTTTTGTTATCCTGCCGTGCATCTCGACAGACAACTTGGCTCTGTCGTCTTGGTCAACTCGTGGGTATTGGAAGGCTGGTGATGAGGTCTCCCAAAGCCTTCCCTTCGCAAGGTTGACAAGGTTGCTTTCTTTCTGTGGGTCCAAAACTGAATGCAGTTTCTAGATGCAATCCAGCGAGCGCTAAATGTGAGGGATTAATTGCTTCCCTTGCTCTGTTTGCCATGCTTCTGTTGATGTGGTGCAGTGTGCTGTTACCTTCATCGCTTCCAGGGTGCACTCCTGGCGTGTTCAGCTTACTGCTCGCCAGGACTCCCTGGTGTTTTCAGCAGAGCTACTGCCCTGCCAGTCACTCTCTTGCAGGTACTGCTGGAAGGGGTCAGACTCATCGTTTTGAATTTATCGCTGTTGAATTTCATGAGGTTCTTTTTGGCCTGTATGTCCATCTAGGTCCCCCGGAGCATATTGACTGAATCCCCAACTTGTTGCCATCTACAGACTTCCAAGATACGTTTTGTGCCCTCTTCAAATCACTGACTTGGACTTGTACCTGACTGTGGGGTGTGTCAGCTGCTAATGTTTCTCTTGGAACTTCTGCATTTAATTTTGGGTAGACTACTTTGCTCTAATGCAGGTGAATTAGAAGAAAGTGAAATTATATGCTCTGCTGCATATTTGGGGCTGGTTTATAAGTATCACGTATACAGTTGGCTCAGTGTGTTGAAATAGATACTAGTGCATGGCATGGACTCTTGCTTAAGAAATTTGGCAAGACACCAAATTTATTTATTATTAATTATTATTAATGACTTCATATAGGCAAGGCTTCCAAATGAAACTGATTGGGAAATTCTTATGTAAGTTATTTTCTATGAGGTAGCAGATCTGTTTGATAATTTGTGTTAACATGAGCTAAACTAGCAAAAAGGTCAATGATGTCAGGTATTGGAAAATATGGGCTGCTTTGCTGGAATGAATAAGGAGGTGCTTGCCCCCTCCAACTGTTACAGACACTAATGGAATTATGAGGTTTTTTTCAGGTCATTGTGAAAAATACTTCTTCCTCTGTTTTGAAGCCTTGCATTAAGTGACTGAACAGGAGAAATGACTAGTTTTATGTTGGGTAAATGCGGGGCATCAGTGAAGCGTGTGTTTGGAACAATAAAAGCTGTTCATCATGTGAATTATGCCTTGTGATAAATATCCCAGGAGCTTATTTCATTGTTTCTGAGAGCAAGGGAGAAAATTTACTCTCACTGGGCTGAAGGAGAGATTTTCTTGAGATTATAGACCACTGATGTTGAGAAAATCCTCTAATTAAGTTGACTGAAATAGAGAACTAGCAAAACATTTGAGATACTGCATAGTTCTGGTGCTGTGTTGGGCAAAAGAATCTGTCATGGTTGTTTGCCTCTTAATTAGCTGTCAGATTCCTTTCCCCCCTTTTGGTTTCTTTGTGATTTTATTTTTTTTCCTAAGCATAGTATAGAAAACCTGTTCTTCTACAACTCTGTCTCCTGGATTCTTCAGTGTTTCATGGAATAGATTGTCTCAGAAATACTTCAGTGGATTTGTTTCTCCCCAGTCCAGTTGGCACAATATAAGAGGTGCTGAATGAATCTGAGTGTTTTTTGGGGAAAAAAACAGTGTTTACTGTCCCATTTTTAGTCTTGGTGTGAATAAAAGTATTTTCATCATCCTAGAAAGATTTCTGTGGAGCTAAATTGTTTTTCAATTATTCTCTACAGGAATTTGGCCACTTGCTGGGAAGGGAGAGCTTGTGTGTGTGGTGGTGTGTTTGTTGTAGACAGAGTTGGTGGGCAGCATGTTCATCTCTAACAGCTGATCCTGGAGCACTTTATCTGGTGCTGAGCTGCAGAGAGGCAGTAAGGATTCAAAGTGGCAGTAGCTGAATCATTAATATATGCAGTATTGCTACTTACCTCGATGGCAGCCATGTATGCAGAAGAGTTATATTATTCTGGGGCTGTCTTGATTCAATTGTTTTGCTTTATCCTGCAATCTGATTTGACAGATCCTTCTCCTCCTTTAAACTCTTTTTATGGCATCTGTAGAATTTTACTTAATTAGTAGGAATCTGCAATTGTTTTAATCTGCAATCATTTTTCTAAAAACTAATCTCGTATTGTTTTGTGATTTTTTTTTTTTTTTTTCTTGATCAATCAGTTTATGGAACTCAACTTTAATAAAAATGAGATAGTAGCTTGTTGGGTGCTCTTCAGCGACTACTGAATTAAAAAATTCCCATCCCACATGTACAAGACTACAGTTAGGAAATATTGGCCTGCAAACTTTCAAATGTGTTTTCTCCAAGTATGTCTTTACGCACTGGCCACCTTCCAAGGGATTAGATGATCTTTTTCTATAAGTGAAAGATAAACATTGCTGGAGCATTGCAACTAACTTTCTTTAAGCAGTACTATGAGATTTTTGCAGCTCTCGGAGAAGAAAATTATTTTCAGCAAAGAATAACAACCAGCATGTTATGGGATAATGTCACTGAATGCATCAGTAGTTTTCCTTTGTGATTAGTGAGTAATATGCACAGACTTTTGAATTACTAGTTTGTAGGTTATATTATGCCACTTGGAGTTTATACCCACATATCTGTTTTAAGATTAAAACCTTCAGGGCATTAAATGTCATGTTTGAAAAGGCTACTTCTTTGGTTTTTTGTACCTTTATTTTATTATTTTTTTCACTCTGCCAAATCAAGGGGATGTTTGAACTTGCACAGATTTTTTTCAGCTAACTCCCCTCGTTAACCACCATGAAGAATTACATGAGACAAATCCTGTACCTAACCCATTAGGTTAAAAAAAGATGATTCATGCCACAGAGTTACTGGGATATTCTTCCTCTGTCCACGTACATTGACTGTTAAACGGTAGCTTTGACAAGTCATTAGAAATTCTCTAAGAAACGGTCTCATTTTGTCAAGGAGATGATGCTGAATGATTTATTTTTTTCTGTTCCATAATGAAGATTTGATTGTAAAGTTCACGAGTGGGAAACACATGTTGTTTGCATATCACCTAATATGCACTTGCTCATTTTTTGTGAGGGTATGTAATATAATGTGGGTATTTAAGATAATATGTTTAAAATGAAGTATTATGCAGATTTCGATGTTTCCCTTCTGTACTTCTTTTCCCAGTGTTCTATAACAAAGTGTGAATTCTTAATTTTTTTTTTTTTCATTCCCTGAACTCTGCTGCAAGGTAGAATGATACAGGCAATCATTTAAAAAAAGCGAAAGAGCAGCATTACAGGTTTAGTACTAGCCAATGAGTAAACTGAGATAAAAAAAGTCTTATAATGGCCTCTGAAATGTTTGGGCAAAAGTGTTTTGTTTTGTAGCCTTGTAGGCTTCAGGAGCTCTATTACTGGTATTTACTTGCTCACTTAAATCTCGTTCACTTAAAAATTTATCTTTATTTGGTATATGTTCTATTTAAGACTTTTGGTCTTGTAATATTAATTTATCTCACCTATCTAAGATTACAGAAGATAATGTTTAAAATAAATCAATTCTAAATAAGTGAAGCTCTGCAGACTTCAGTGTGTTGTCTCGTCTGATGCATATCGCCAGAAAGGTGAATTTCTCAGCTTCCATCTTCCATAGTAACCAGAGTTCTGAGAACCAGGCTGGCTGGTACAGCAGAGTAACAGCAAATAAAAATGCAAAGTTGCTATGGTAATTGTAATTGTCGTAGCTTCACTTGCAGGTGTCAATTTTTAATTTTATTGAAATTCTTACAATTTATGCCAGTATACCAGTACAGCAAGACATGTGAAATACAATTCTATAATGAAAATTCTGTGTTATTGTATCCTGTGAGTTCATGTGTTCTGTCCTGGGTGGTGAAACATTCTGATTTTAATATGCAGGTTGACTGAAGAAGGCATCTAATGGTGAAAAAACATCATGCGACTACTTACCAGACTAGTACCTTACAGCAGTACATGATAGGCACCTAAAACTATTCCAGTGGGGTTTTATAAAGACGTATGTATACCATGCAGTGTTAAAGGAATACAGGGGCAAAAATCCCATCTAAATTTCATAACTGCTTTCAGGTCTAAATTGCATACCTCTTGCTTAGGTAGCCCATAAAAATATACAAAGGGAAGTATTTGTTTTGTTGCTATTTTAAGTACCTCACTAAGTCCACTTGAAAGTGCCTGGGGGTATGCTCCTGCTGGAGAAGTTAGTTGTCAGCAGCTTTATGGATTAGCCTGGTAACATTCTTGCCTGGTTCTTACAAGCATGATCATTCCAGGAAGGTGTTTATTGATTATGCAGTAGTAATCATGAAGGAGACAGCCTATAATGATCTCTTTTATTGTATTGATTTTGTAGGACCTTAATTTTGTCAATATTTGGCTTGTGTCAACACTTGTGGAATGAATGTCGTGTTTACTCAGTTTCTTTATGCGTCTGGTTTGAGATCTTAGTTGGAAGTATAACCATTGACAATGGTATTATTCAGCTGTTGGTCATAGCAGAAGGTTGTTTTGTTTGTTGTTTTTATTTATTTATTTAAATGACTCATGAAATGAGTCCACTCGTATACAACTGAAAATGTTAAGCTGAAATTGTTAATTTACATAGGCAATAGTACAGATTTCAAACTCTAAGGCTGTTCAGATCCTAAAATAATCTGAATCCAATAAAATAATTACAAGCCCTAAAATTTACATGTTTGAAGTGTGGTAATTTTTTTAAAAAATGTGAACTCAGGGTAGTGCTGCAGGCTGTATCTGTACAAGTGTGTCATGGGAGTAGATAGCTGGAATGTTATGCAATGTCTATTTGAAAAACACCAGGAATTGCTAAACTCTTTCACTTCCCTGAAGAATTAACTCATGCTAGGCAAGTACATCCTCTATCAAAACGTGGTAGCTAAAGTTTGCCAGTGTTGAATGTTGGCCATATTTAGTCCTGATTAAATTTAATCTTTAAGTTGCTTCTGAATTTGGAGGAACCAATTCTGAAAGTTATGGGGAAATAATTTTTTTTTTTTTTTTTATTGACACTAACCTAATGACTGTTCACTGCTTTGGAAATTATTTCAGTGCCTAAGTACTAATGAGGCATACGTTTAAACTAACATCTGAGGGCAAGATTTCTATTAAGAATGTTTTGTCATTTTCTTTACATCCCTTTTTAAAAAACAAACAAACCACCATTTCCTCTTGTTGTTTGCTTAAGGTTTGTGTTTATATATGCACACACATACATACAAAACATAAAACCCTGCAACATGTTGGTATAAAAGGAAAATAATTTTTCTGGTTAGGTGAAACAAAATTGTAAGTAAATAAATTCAATTTACAACTTTTTCGTAAAAACATCAGTGAAAATTCAATGTTAATTCTATATAAAGAAATGGTGCTAAGTCTATAACTAATTTTGCTGGAAAAAAAAGACAACCTGTAATGTATGACTGAGAAAAAGTCTATTTCTACAGTAGTGTGATTTTTAAAATTTATTTCTCTTTGCTATCAAAATTCCTTTTAGAACAGAAAGAGGTCTTGTTCTTATATGTAAAATATATGACACTCTTTCCAGTATTTCAGTAGGTGGTCAGCTTCTCCGTACTGTCTGAAACAGTTTTGTTATAGCATGAAACTGGATTTGGGGTCTGATTTGAACTAAATAATTAGTCTTTGACCTACTAATTTGCTTAGAACCTTGAAGTTTGCTCTGGATCATGTGCTAATTTGCCACAGGCAATCCCCTGTAGTTTTTCAGCCTGCTAGATTTGAAGTCTCCATTTAAAGTGTGCATCCTGGTGGGTTTGATTCAATGCGTTTAATTTAATGTAATGCATTTATCACTCTCTTTTTAGTTTATGAATGTTGCAGAAAACCTCATCTTTAGAAAAGTATTGATCTTTCTTCATGATCAGCGATCTCATGGGCTAAAATATTACAGGGAGTTGTCATCATAGAGGTTGTTCCAGGATGGGAGGAAGGAGACTGAGCAGAGCTCTGCTGAGAAGAGGACGGTATGAAAGGCATGGAGAAGTAGGAACCGGGAAAGGTAGTTTTCAGACAGCAACAAATGAGCGGAAAGCTGTGGGACCAAGTAGGAGATATTTTTATTTGAGCTTACAGTAGATTGTTGGGTTTACATCTTTACTACATTGCTGTTTTGTTCAGCTTTTAAAAGCAAACGTATCAAGTTGTCGTCTGGAGAGATGCAGCCTAGTCTTGAGTTGGAACTGAGGAATCCAGGATAGAGTGTGAAATGTTTTCTGAAGTACTGCTGTTTTGTCCCAGTAAGGGGGGAAGAAGGGCCAACTGAAGACTGTAGTAGTATGTGCTGCAATAATGTATCAACATGAATGAGCTTCTAGTAAAACACTTCCATTTTTTTCTTACCGATGTAGAGATGCTATAGGACTCTGTTGCTCTAGTCTGTTTGTAATTATCACAGTACATGCTACTGAAGTAAGGAAGCATTTCACTGTATCTGAAGTAATGCTTTATTCTAAGCAAATGTAAAAGGAAACGTTTGAAAAGCTCTCAGAGTTGGAATATAATTCTTATTTTTCCCAACAAAAGCTTACCGGAGTAGCCTGATGGGTGACAAATGCCCCACTTAGGTTAACAGTGTGTTCCATTTTTTATTAATTTCTAATCTGTTACGGGTTTTCTCTTGACTGTGAAGCAAGTGTTTGCTGGAGACATCTAGATTTGACAAGATTAGGTTAAAGTGACTCCTGTAAAATGACTGTAACAGCCTTTCTCTGTGTAAAAGACACTGCTTGCCCCCCTCAGGTCTTGCCTTATCTCCTTCATAATTGGGATTTTGTCGATTGCTTCTGTGGAAGTTGGTTGACCAGAAATAGGGCAATGGGAATACCATGCTGTCCCGCTTTTCCAGACCCTGTTTTGCTGCTTTTTCCCTGGAAGTTAGTAATGTATTTTGAGCCACTGCAGAAATTTTTGTCAAAACTGTTCTTTTAAATATACATCTTAATGTCCAGTTTTGCATTAAAATATTTTAAGGGAGTGCTAAGTTGCAGAACTGTACTGTATAGATTAGGTGGTGGTATTGCCTCCATAGGATTGCCTGTTGATATACAGATGGAGCAAATGTTGCTTAGCTCTGGGCTCCAATTTATTTAATATTTCTTTTTTTCCAGTATATTTGCATTGCCTAAAAGCAGTTTTCTGGAAGTCTCTGTAGTTGAACACTATTGCACAGTATCCCTGACATATGGCAATACAATGTCAATATCTTCCTTTTCCAAAGTGCATTTCAAGGACCAGTCCCTACCTGCTTTAAAATTAGAGTAATCATGCTGCCATTTTGCTTAAAGATCAGCCTAAACAAGGGCAAGTTTTAGACGTTGCTGTAACCTGGGTCTGTCCTTAGGCACCCATGTTCTTTACCGGTCACTTCATAGTTAGTTAGTTACATGGCTGTTTGCGAGCTAGATGGAAGTTTTAACTCCCAGAGTGACTCTGGAGAGGAGTGGTACAACTTCCAACCTTGTGCTAAGTGCAAGAATGAATGTGTCAGCTAGCTGTCAACTTTCAAGTGTTTTCTCCTTTCAGCCAGGTGAAACGATTGTATTTGTTATCCTGTACGTGTGTTGCTCTTACCGAAATCGAAGGTTCTCATTTCCAGAAAAAGTAATTTTTACAGCTGGTTACATGTGTTTGCTGGATTTCCTCAGACCTTCTGTGAACTATGTGCGGCTCTTTGCTTCTCAGTTCAGTTATAATGTGTTGAAAATAAAATCTGTAGAATGTACTTGTAACTAATATAGACAGAGTTAAAATTGCACAGGGTGATACATCTGCGCTATGTTTTGTATTTTAGTAGTATTCCTGTGTCATTTTAGGGAGGAAAAATAATTTTCTGCATTTATTTTATGCTATTTTTTTTAAATCAGAGCAGTGTAAGTAGCATATAAACATCTTTTTATAAAGAATCCTGTAATTTAGTTTTTGAATGAGATAATATGTTTAAAGTTTGGGGTATATAGAATTAGCATCATAGAACAGTTTGTGTTGGAAGGGACCTTAAAGATCACCCACAGTTCCAACCCCCCTGCCCCGGGCAGGGCCCCCTTCCCCCAGCCCAGGGTGCTCCCAGCCCCGTCCAACCTGGCCTTGAACCCTTCCAGGGAGGGGGCAGCCACAGCTGCTCTGGGCACCCTGGGCCAGTGCCTCACCCCCCCTCACAGGGAAGGATTCCTTCCTTATATCGAATCTGAATCTCCCCTCTGACAGTTTAAAACTGTTACCCCTCATCCTATCCCTATGTGCCATTGTAAAATAATTGGTGTAGAGTTAGAAATGTCTTTATACATGTACATGCCCATCTGTATGTAGGATCTGTATATGACCGTGTGGACTGAGTCAGCAGACAAGAACACTGATAGCTAGCAAATGAAGACTACGTTAGGATGTATGGGTTACTAATGAGATTTGCAGGTTATTTGATAGCCACGAGAAGCATAATTGAAAACTGGTCAGAGAGCTTATCCTAGTATTTGACAATAACTGTCAGTATATAGCCATAAAATAATTACTAGAGTTTAGGGGTCATCTATTATGTCATTTTAATGCACTATGCAGGGCAGAAAAATCTGTACTGTGTCAATGCATTGTACCTTAATAAAGAACAAAAGGTAACCGCAGACTGATGGTGCGCTGTGGTGAGGAGGGCTGACTTCAGCATTAAATCATTCCTGTGTCAGTTAGCTGCTGCCACAGCTCACCTTCATGTACATGGATTTTTAATGGTCTCTAAATGTATAATAGGCTTTTACTTCTTATTGATACACTTTTGTAGTTTGGCATTGTCATTAGTGTACTTTTAAGGAAATTTTAAGAAGTAATGATTGGGGGGTGTGGGCAGGAGGATTGCTTCTATATGACCTTTTTTTTACTAAAGCCAGATGTATGTTGACTGTGTAAATTCTATATTTCATTGATTTAATTTTTTTTCCCCCCAGTGGTGAAACCTATTGCAATACTGCATGTGTAGTAAAACCCGATGCTCTTGGAACGTGTGATTTCTTCTTTACAGATCAGTGCACCTTTCATATCCCTAATTACATTAAGCCAAAAAATATGGTCTTCTATAAATGGCAAAGATGGAAAAATGATTGTCCAGTCATCTAAGACCAAGCAAATTGCACAGCGCACGTTTTATCTGTCTGGTTAGTTGGGAGCATGGTAATACAGCCTAGGCAGTTCCCATAACACACAGGTAAGCGTGTGCCTTTTCTGGCGTGGGTTTAAACATCGCTAGGCTAGGATGAGAAAAGTTGCCTCTGAAGGAAGGAATTAAGTAATTAATTGTAGTTATTGTCACTTCCACTCCGTAACATAATTGTTTAATTGGGTAGTTGTGTGTTTGAGTAACTGCCTCCTTCAAGGTATAGAACCTCTTTTGCTATAGGACCTTGGTGATAAATAGGAAAGGGGACTTATGCCTGTGTTGCAGAATGTGTAGGAACACTCCCTGGGCAGTGCCCCACTGCTGTATCTCAGTGTTAATGATCTGTGTAGTTTGGAATATAGTGGTGCCTGTAAGGTCTCTGGCCTTGACCATGTTAAGTAAATCTCAGATAAATATGGTAACCAGATGACCCACTTATCTGCAGGTGAAGAATTATGAGCAAATTGCATAGCGGTATTACAAAGAGATTTTTTTTTTTTTTTTTTTTTTTTCAGTGTAATGTAAAGTTTTGTACCCAGCTTGCAATTCCAAGCAGTTGTTTGGCTTAATTCTGTGATACGATTTCTGAGTCAGGGCAGTGATGTGAAGCCAAATTCTAGGCATTAGACATTGTTGCTGGAAGAAATGAGGTATTTTACTGGCTGCAATATTTCTGAAGTAGCTAAATGTGGTAGAAGGCCTTGTTTCCCTTTGTCTAAACTGCTGCATTTGTATGAACATTTATCAGCAAGAGTTTAAGTGCCATAGAAGCTGGCATTTTCAGTGGACTTGCCAAGAGACAAATTTCCCCTTGTCTGAAGCAGCACAAATCAAATTAGCTAAGACTGAGTTCTTCTTTCTATTTGTAAGAGTTCTGTCAAATATGTTTAATACAGAGCTGACCCACTTGCATTTGGCAAGTGTTACTGACCAGAAAGAAGCTGAAGTTTCATATATTTTTTAATTTATTAGCTTTGGTTTTGTTAAGCAGTTAACCAAGAGTTCATTTTTGCATCTGAAATGCTTTTCAGTACATTTTATTGTGGTTAAAAAACCCCACCACAGTCTCCATCATATTTGAGACTTAAAAGGGTCCTTAAGAACTTGTGCATTAAGATCTTTATAAAAAGAAGGGGAAAAAAAAAAAAGCAGGACTTTCTTTGCAAGTTAGATGTCATGAGTGTTAATATGACATTGTTAATAACTCAGTGCTGTTAATTATGTCTGATAAATTTGCACAGTTAATGCATGCAAGGCGTGTGAGGGCATTGATTTGAGGAGGGAGCTGGTCAAGGGATGTCAAACTTGGAAAGATACAGCTCGGTCATACAGGCAGCAGGCAGTCTGAGCTCTTAGGACCTGATGATTGTTTTGCTTTTAATAAGGCTGTTACAGCTGGCCTGCTGTAGGATGCTCTGCTACGCTCCCTTTTATACAAAAACAATTGTGAAACGTGGCTGGGGGAGGGGATTGTTGTTACTGTTGGGTTCTGGCTTTTTTAACTGGGATTTTTTACATATTGTCATTTCAGTAGCGTTTGGATTCAGAGGCATAATCTTGTGTCCTCATGTCTTCTGCACTGTTACTGTCGAGGAATGGAAAGATATGGTTTTTTCTTTTTTTTTTTTTTTTTTTTTCCAAATGTCTTTCCAAAATCATTGCACACAGATTTCACGTGGCTTGTAGGCACAGTATATTCTGGTTGATATTAGAAAATCTAAATGATTTTCTCTTGTATATAACTTGCAAGGAGGGAACAACTCCCAGCCCATTGGCATACTTTCTCTTGTCAGAAGGCTCTTGTGTTAGCACAAAAGCTAAGTCCAGAACCAAGGAGAGCTAGGGATCCAATCTTCTTTAATCTTTGTCTTAATATTAATGGGTATGAAGTGAGCACTTTTCACTTGAGTAACTGCTACTTACATATGACAGTAATACGCAGGTAATTACTTTCAGAGCTTGCATTGTATAAGACTGTTTTCACATGGGAGACCTTTGTCTCCATAACCCCCACCCCCCACCCCCCACCCCCCATGATTAGAGTCTGCATTTACAGCCTCACTTCTGCATCTTCCCAACACCATTTCAGGCAGAGTATCAGTTTTGAGAAATGCTGTGGCAATTTCTGAACCCATAGGAGAAGGAAATAATCAAAGTTGGATGTGGCTAAAAGCAGCTGATGGTATTTGTCAGTTCACTATGAGAAAGAGTGAAAATAACATAGCTTCCTACATTTTTGCAGTTGTTTTGTTTTTTTTTTTTTTCAACAAAAAGCTTCTAATAGAAAGCTTCTAATAAAGTGGATTTTAATATGGCTGTAACTGAAGAAGATGAGAAGGAGAATTTTTTTTGCAGAAAATAACCTTTGAATTTACTAACAGCTGGAGGAGGAATGTAGCAGTTCCCCCACCCCTGTGTTTTTCATTAGGCTTTGTTATCAGGAAATAGAAAAATACACATTAAAAGTGTGAAATGATTGAAAGAAAGTGTGTTTCTATTATTGGTTTTCATTTTTTAATGACTTATTTCAGCTGTTAATGCTAGGTTCTTTTTCTTCTGACTTGATTTTAGATGTTAAAATACTAGTTTATACCAGGCATTTCTGGTATTGGTTCCTACTGGCATGAACTCAAATTTTGTACTACTGAATTTCTTATTTCTGAAATACCATTTTATGAGAGATTCCTGGCTTCTAAGCCATTACAGGATCAGAATATTGTACACAGTCTGTTTTTTCCTTTTTAGTAGCTTTTTAAATAGCCATTGGCCAAGGACAAATGACCTATCTTCCAAGGTTTGGAAACCACTGGAATCATGCTACTATATGTGTAACTGGTTCAGTGCCTGGAAGATGTGTTTAGTAGCCATAATTTGCTTACATGGCATAAATATTTTTTAAATCATTATGTGGTTTAAAAATCGTCTAGCAACGGCAATTTAAAAGCATTTTTGTTCTTGAAATATCATGCATAAGGAAAAAAAGATGACATTGGTCTAAAATTATTGTGCATTTTTTGTTTGAGTCAAATATATTTGAGTATCAGTAGGACCACTAATCTTTTTTAGAAAGTATAGATTAATTTGCACAAGGAGATTTAGATTTTTCTGTAATGATGTAGAGAATCAAGCTGGCACAGCTGGTAAGTTTTTGCTGTGTATGTGATAAATAGTAGTAAGTTGAGGCCAATGTAGTTTTTCTTTTGTGCAGGTCATTTTTTGCTTGAATATATGGTATGCTCCATGCATACAGTAGATCTAAAAAAAATACTTATTTCAGAGAGGCTTAACTTGGATGTCTTCACTATGTACTGGGGGTTTCTTTTGATGGATTACACTCAGCTTCTCAAGGCCTTTACATTTAAATCAAGGTCAATGGTAGTAATCCCTTGGTGCAATGTCAATCTCAATTATAGAAGAGATAACAGTGAAACTGAACTGCAATTTTATGTAGGTGAATTTCAAACAAACTTAGTCTGACATTTGACCTAAATAGAAATAAATATTCACAATTAATGTATTTGAAAATATTTGCACATAAAGTAGTGCAGTGATGTTGAATAGTAGTATGTCTATAACCAAAATAATGGAAAATTGACGTTATTTGGAATATTTTTAACAGTGGTCCATAGATAATTTAATTTATGATGATAACTTAATTTCACACTGGCAATAACATGGAATTCTGTTCATTGTCATGTACTTGCTGTCTATGAAAAGATTCCCTAATAGTTTATGTACAATCAAGGTGGGAGATAAATGGAATGTAATTCAGAGCATCTTGAGACTGTTGTTCAAGCGGACTTACTGTTTTCAGTATACTGCTCAGTCACTGTAATTACGATCTCTGCAAGACACTAGCTATTGTGAAGGAATGTCAGATCCTTTAGTTAGCGGTAGACAAGTGCTATTTAGAAGTTGTAATACAGAAAGGTGAAAACTAGACCAGAAGTGTAAATCTGGTGGGAGATGATAGATAGATTAAAACAGTCAAGTGTCTGGATGCATTTATTGTACATGTATAAAAATAAATGTGTTATCCTACAGTCTGTAGGCATTAGATTCTGTGTTTTTAGAAACTCAAGGTGCATCTTAAGATATGTGACCCAAGCCAGGGGTATTGGATAAGAAGACCATCTGTATTAGCAGTGTGATACTACAGAGCACTCATAAGGCACACTGCGTCTCACATTGTCACAGGCGCATTGTTCAAGCTTAAAGAAAAAGGGAAAGAATTGGTTAGTTATTTTGGTTTTGTTTGTGGTTTAGTTTTTTGTTTGTTTGTTTGTTTTAACTGGTTAGGCATTATATTTGTTGATAAACATTGCTCATGAACTGCTACAAAAGGGAAACACTTTTTGCCATCCTTGTGCCTCATCTCAAGGTGTTTTACTTCCCCCTTCTCTGTGGTATATAACTGTATGATTACCCCTCCCTTTCGCCCGAGCCTACCTTTTGTTGAGGGGGAGATTCACTGTACAGTGGATGAGTAGCTAAGGTGTAAACCCTAGGATTTCTTTAAAAATTTTTATGGTTCTTCATTGCGACGTAGTATGACCTCCTGTTTTTTCTTTCTATTAATAGGATCTGTTTTTACCCTAAAAGTTCAAGTAAATGACATCACCAGTCATCAGTACCTACGACAAGCGGTTGTAGAAGTGTTTGTTAACTACACGAAGACAAATTCCACTCTTACTGGAAGCAATGGAGCAGTATTAATAAAAGTTCCTTACAAATTAGGATTAAGTTTAACTATTGTATCGTACAAGGATGGCTACATGTTAACACCTTTGCCTTGGAAGACTGGGAGAATGCCAAGTATGTAAGCGTCTTAACAGTCCTATTATTAAACAGTATCTGTTAGTAATTAAATTGCTTTCTTCCTCAGCAGTCTGGGTAGTTACTGTCAACTGAAAATGACTGAATGAAGCCGGTCAAGGGAGGTGGTGCCTGACAACGCAGATGCAAGGGTGAATGATCTGTTAGACTTGTCAAAATTCATGTTATTGTAAAACAGACAATAACCCTTTGTAACTCTTAAGTACATTATATTGCAATTCCTTGAGTGTATTCTGAGAAATTGTTTACCTAGACTTAGCAAAGGGCTGGTAATGTGTTTTGACAAAAATCAGGTCTCTAATGATTCCTGGAATGCCAGTGCTTTGAGTCCGATGTAACAGGTATAACCTGTTGTTACAGTTTTCAGCAGTGTTTTCTCATGAGTTTTCTTGTTTAACTATTGCATGCTTTTAAAAAGTGATTTTTTTTTTTTTTTTTTTTTTTTTTTTTAAGATACTAACTCTTAAGAATTCTAGTCACTTGTTTGTCCATAGAAGGCATAACACAGCAGCAAACATGCAACAGAGGTCTTCCTGCCTAACCACTAAAATTCCTGCTCTGGACAACAGGAGTAATTTACTTATCCGGTCTTCATATACTCTCTTTTTCTAACTGCTCTTTTCACTATTTCTTCAGAATTGGAGGTCTTACAAGACTGTTTTCAGTTGCACAGTGTAACAGATATTATCACTTTCCACAGTATACTCGTCTGTGACGCTTTCACTGTTTCCACAAAGTCAAGCTAATATATGGCTGTTTGAAGATACTGTCTTAATTACTGGAAAACTGTCTGGTAAGTTCATTGCATACAGGCCATAATCTTAACACTTTGTGATAACCATCTGTACACATACCAAAAAAAAAGTAAAAGTTAACCATGTTCATATTCTCATATAATACCTATCTACTCAAAGCCAGATTTTCAGTTAATTGTGTAGCTGTATGTGCGGCTGTGACAAGTGCTAGACTGGAAATAAAAGAACTGGAGAGAATATGGGTGGAAACAGGTTGTTATGCTGAATGGATTTCTGAACAGTAATAAAAACAGTTTGTGCGTTTTACCATTGCTAAGACAAAATACTATTCTTTTACAGATGCCAAATCACAACCAAGTGTTCAGTTTCCAAAATTTTTAATTAAGCTTCCAACAAATCACCATATTACAAATGTTACAGCCTATCTGACAGTGCCAGAGCAGTTTTTGAAAGTGGACAGCTTTCTCTATACAACAGGAATTCTTCTAAATAAATCGGGTATGTAAGTATGTTGTTTAGGAGTATTTTTAAAAGAGGAAATCTTCAAATCATAATGCATGTGACTGCACAGTTTCACAAAAGCATATGCTTAAATTAAAAGGGCCTGAACCTGCTTCCATTGCATTAAATCACAAAGCTTTGTTGTATAGCAGTAAGCTTCTAAACACACCAGGTAAGTAACTTATGCTACTCTTTATCTTATTCCATGTAGTATGAGGATATAACATATCTTATTGTGCTGAAATATTCCTTAAGAGTCTGCTTATTATATGTACACACACACACACACGTATGTATGTTCAGGATTTCATGAGACTGTGGAACTAGTTTAGTAAACAGCTTAAAAGTAGGGTTACAGCCAGAGTGTAAACTAGGTGAACCTAAAGAAATCAGTGAAACTTCAGCTCTGGGGTTTTGTGCATTTTCTGTAGAATGGGTGGCTCCAAGAGCTTTAGAGCTAGTGTAAAAATTGTATGGAAGCTCTAGTTTGGCTTGCAGACAGTTCATCTGTGTAGGCCTGTATGAGACCAAGTAGTCATCACTATGTATACAGAACACAATTGTAATAATGCTTTCTCTACCTCTGTTTCACTGGAGAAAGCAGTAAATGGTTTCATGAGTCATTATAACTCTGCTCATATGCAGTTGGACCTTTTCGTATTTGTTATTCTCTCAGATTTTTTTTTTATTTGCATAAATATAATAATCTCTGGTAGATTGTACTGTGTGCAATTCCATCTTTCTTTTGTTCTTTTCTTTCTATTCCCAGTGGGCCTGAAGCCATGAGGGTCTTGAATTCATTTCAGTACACGAGGAGGCCACTACATGGCTTATTTGAACTTGTCATGCTCTCTTCTTTCATTTTAATTGAATTAAAATCATCATATGTATTGCTAACTTGACTTACATATTTTAAAGCCTTTCTTATCTATATTTCACCCTTTTAAATGTAAAGCATAGGAGAATAAGTGGTGTTTCTCCCATTTGACTTTTTCTTTCAATCTGTCTGGCTGTGTTTTAAATTATTCATATACTCCTAAAGGAATAGGCTTCCTTTTAGGGCAGGTGGAAGATAATTGATATCTGATACACCAGAAGTTTTCTCACAACCAGCTTCTAACAGCTTGCATAGATGTAACATTATTCTGGTACTTACTAATTCTGTTTCAGCTGCTTTCACCATCCTGTCATTGCACATTCTGAAGTATTTGCAAATTAGTTTAGGGAAGGCAAAGGAAACAAACTTTCAGGCTGCATGGTAAAGCTTTGTATATGCAGCATTTCCACTGAGTGCCTTGACAGGCCTCATGATTAACTATTCGGTTAATTATAACTGCCAAATTAGAAAGTTAATCCTTACAAGAAAGTTTAAGAGGACTGTTCCAGCTAAGGAGAAATGCAGCAGTCATATGTGTCTTTGCTTTGATTCAATGTTACATATATTGCGATTACACAAAAAAAATCTTACCTATATTTCACATAGGTTAGCTCTTTTGTAATCAAATTATCTGAGGGGAAAAACCCTTCTTCCCTTACCCGCAAGACAAGTTTTGCCTACTCATTGGTTCTACAGCTACCATTGAACCTATATGTCAGAAGTCTGTTTTTCTTTTACAGATTTGGTATAGGAATGACAGGGGTTTATTTTAATCACAAGATTTTAAAAGTCCAGAAGAGATGAGAAGTTTTATTTGACCAAGTTGGTGAGAGCTGACTGTGTAGCTGGATGTGAATATGGGCTTGTCTTTTGTTATAATGAGGATAGATTCTTAATTCTAAATTTTTTTTTTTTTTTTTAAATACACTGTGAATGGAGAATTACAGACAAGGTATTTCTCACATTCAGGTTTCAAAAGCATGGAATTAGCTCCTCTTGCTGCAATATGCGTAAACATTCTTTTGACTGGAAAAGAACTGAAAGTAAGTGGTCCCATTCAAATTACGCTTCCTCTTCCCACAAGTACTGTAAAACCAGGAGATGCTATACCTGCATGGACATTCGATATGAAAACTGGTAAGTGGGCTAAGTTATTTGTTTTTCTACCGTTCAGCACATGTACATAGTTTTGGGCACATGACACTCTATGTCATGGAATAGTGATGGCCCTAATATAGGAGGTGGTGATAAAAAGTCACAAATTTTATTAGGGGTTCTGTATTTTTTTTTTTTTTTTTGATTGACTACCTTGATTTTTTCAAAGGAATTTCCCTCCTTTCTTTAGTTCAAAAAACTTTGGTAAAAATCATTAGCATTCCTCTTGAACAAATTTTTAATGTAACAGATTTTTATTTTCATGGGAGGCTAAGGATTCAGGGAGCATACATGTTAGGTGATGTTAAATTTTAGGCCTGGTAATTTTGTGAATGCTTTCTTAAAAGAAAACAAATCAAAAATGAAGATTTGGATGCTTTGTTTCCTAGAGTATAGCTCTAAAAATCCTTTGACACTAAAACTGGAATAGATATTACTTCAGTTACAAAAGCAATTCAGAAGGTGAAATGAAGGGAAAATACAAGTTATCAAAGGGAGCAACAGAGTTCTTACAGTATGCATGGGAAGAGGAGGCTGAGGATTAGACATTTTGAACCTTTTGTCATCCCTTCATGTCTAATTTTAGTTAAGAGTGAGTAATGAGCTACATAAACTTATCCCATTTAGATGTCCTGTATTAGATATGTGTGCATGAGTGTACTGATTGTCTTACGTTGTACCTTATACTTTCCATCACACTTCGTCTTGAAATATGCAAGTGAACAAAGCGGTGTCTTACACCTTATTAAGGCAAAAAGCTGTTATTCAGCTGTTAGAAGTACAGCAGGGGACCAACACTAACCAAGCGTTGTTGACATGTTCGAGAAACTAAACATCTTAAAGAAGAACAACCAAAGAACATTAATTTGAATTAAGAACATGCTAATAAACAATTTGCTATCTTGCCTGTTGGGAAAAGAGTGATTAGAATAAGTTTTGGCATAGATTAAGTCTGTCTGTACACTTAGAAGACTTCAGAGGGGTAACTGGTGATAAGAGATGGCATTCTTCATCATAGAAAGGGGTTTAGTCTCATAACGTAAAATACCAGAACGGGTTTTAATTTCTTGTTGCCACAGCCACTTTTGCCAGCTCCTGTGCTCATCTGTACCTATGCTGGGCTGTTTTAACTCACTAAACAGAAAACTAGGTCAACAATGTTGCTAGAACAAAAGGCTGACAGAGGTAAAGCAGCTAGGCACGGGGTCCAGTTAGAGTATAAACCAGTGTAAGGTGTGTATGTGGGTGTCAAGGCACCTACTGAACATGCTTACTTAGGCATGTTTGCCTTGGAGGGAGAGCAAGAGCAGGAGTGTCGCATGCTGACCCAGTAAAAACAATTAAAAAGGCTGATTTTTTTTTCCCCTCTCAGATGGGGTGTACTCCGATAGAGGTTCTATAAAGGTAGATTGATTGTGATGGGTGCTTGCTGAAGTGGTGTGTTCACATGGAGCCTTCACAGCTGCTTGCTGAGGAGGGGACAAGGAGGGAGACTTCTTGGGCATAACTCTAACTTCCACATTTTTCTTCCACTTCCTCATCTCTACAGTAAAAATCTGCAACCATACTGACTGTTCTGGATGCTTATTCTGAAGTATTTTATTTTTACTTTTGATCTGGCATGTGCAAAACAACTTTTTTTCTAAGGTAACTGAGTAATAGCAAGGCATTCCTTAGCTGAGTTTCTGGTGACTGGGGTCAGCTGAGCACCTCATCTCCTCCAGCAAGCATTCAGGAGTGTCCATAGGTAGCAGCAGGCCCCCATTTGAGCTGACTGGAGAGCTACTGCTGCACTGGATAATGAGGCTCCGGCATCCAGAATGTTGCATGTGGAATGCCCCCAGCAAGATGTTGACAGACACTTATATAAACTCTGAAGTCCATGGGTAGTATGTCATAATGGTAATCAGAGCTTCTGTGTCAGTATTGGTAGTGGTGAGGGAACAGGTCTGTGTTTGATGTGCAGGCTGATCCATATGCACCAGAAAAAAGATAGAATCTGCTTTCACATGTCTGCTTGTACAGTGTTCCCAGGGGTTACCCAAAGGACTGAGGCTGTTCCTGGAAAATGAGCTTTTGTAATTATGTTATGGCTGCTGTAAATGCAGAATTTGTTGATGTATATTGGATGTGGCTTCCTTCTTACTAAATATTTTGCCTCATTAGTAGCAGAAGTACTTTGTGGATTTTAATAGAATCGCAAAAAACAGCAAGCACTCTTGCATTGCAACGTTAAATTGAGAACAATATCCTTCTGTTTGAATGGCAGTCAATCATAGAGAAGATGTGCTTACTCACAAATCACATTTTAATGTTTTTCTTAATGTGTACTGCTTTCTATGGACTGTATTGAGGGGGGTAGATATCATTTACTGAAGAAGACAGCAAAGATTATATAGTTCCTTATAGATTTATTTAGTCCAGATAGAACTTCTGGAGACCTAGAAATTCCCTTGCCTTTTTTATGTGGTGTTTGGTGTTGGGTTTTATCTGCCTGTAAGTAGCCCACCTGCTATACTTGTAAAACAATAGTTTTACAGTATAGTAACATTTGCCTTAGAGTTGACAGGACATAAATTGAGGACCTGTTGTTGACTCCATGTAAGAGTTAGGGATGGAAGACTCTTCCAGCTGGTCTTGCTTCTGAGCCTGGACAAGAGGGTTTCCAGGTAACTGATAAATCGCCTCTTTCGGGGCTCTAGGTGGCTGCTGCTGCTGTTCCCCTCTGCCAGCCATCACAAGTACCAGGAGAAGCCTTCAAGTTTTGCTGCCAAATGATGTTTTGTGTGTGTCTCTGCATGCGTGCAGATGTGGCATGTGTCCGTTCTCATCTTTACCTCTTGTCTGGTAGATAGTTGCTGAAATAAGGGTCCTGAAGGAAAACTGAAATTATAGGGCTTATATGAATTATACTTTTTGCATGGTTTGGTTATTGTTGTTTTTAAAAAGTTGGTGATTCTCTTTCCTCAGTATTTGCAGTGTAAGGTTGTTTATATGAGGTTGTTTTCTGTCCTTAGAATTTCACAGATGGCCCACAATAAATGTGTTCGTTTGTTACGTACAATTCTGTCTCTTCTACTGCATGCTTTATTAATTGTAGAAGCTGGCATACCATAATACCTGTCCTTTGCATTGCCGAACAGATGGTGTGAAATCTGTGACCTAACAATAGACTTTCCATGGACTAACTGAACTGTTACTGCCTTGGGGCAGAAAGGAGAGAAACATTGAAGACAAACAGTGTTTATCCTATTGTAGTTTATTAAATTAAGATGTTTTCCCACTGATTGCTGCTAGCTAATGTTAAATTTATATTCGTATGCTTAAATTACCTGCTCCTTGACATTTTTTTTTTTTTAGTCTTGGCCTTCATACATACTTAAGCTCATATAAGATTCTTCAAAGTATTTGTATGCATATCTGTGAAAGACATTTGTTAATAAAAAAAATGAATTACATTACATTAATTCCAGTAAGCAATGTTGATGCTTAATTTCAAAGTAAATGTCCACACAGGGATATTTGTAATGAAATTGTCAAGAGAGAAAGTTTGCGTGTTTAGCTAAAGCAACATAATAGTATATAGGTCAGAAATTTGTTTTTCTTGTGACATTGTGTATTTTTGGTAATAACTTAATTGCTAATGGTTTGAGGTATAGAAGAATCCTGCAGGGCACGTGTAATATTTTGTCCTTTTATTTTTTTTTCAGGTGCTTGGGTAAGCCGTGGGCTGGGAACGGTAAAGGAAGCAGATGGTCAATTAGTATGGACATACACTGCTCAACACTTAGGCTACTGGATAGCAGCTCCACTGCCAGGAACAAGAGGTATTGCAACAACTGGCAAAGAAATTACTGAGTAACCCAAGTACCAGTGTATCATAAGGTTCTCAGTTTGATTGCTTTATTTAACAACAGAAAGGGGAAAATGACATGCAGTTTTAACAGTTGGGTAATTTTGTTTGAATCCTGATAGTTTGCCTTTGTGCTTATTACCATTTCCTAGAACTTCAAATGCTATAGGGGAAATGTCCAGACTGTATTTGAACTTACCTGTTTATAGTATCACCATCTTTTGGAAGAAACCTGAAAGGGAACTGTGACTATCGAGATCTAAGAATCAGCAGGACTGTATCCGTGCTGTTGAGGATCATGTATGACAGGAGGAAATACAACAAGAAAATTGGTCTTGGGTGAAATGGTCCCGGTGCTTCTGTTCTATGTAGACATGTTGCATGTTTTGCAAATTCATGAGAAGGGATTCTTATCAGAGAAATATGATGTCTAAACTTAAAAACAGCACTTTCTGACAGAAGCACTAAATAGAAAATGTAGACTGTGTTTCTAAGTCAGTTTGGACAACTAATAAAAGTAGAATTTGAGTGGAACTGAGTAGATGTCATGGTAGGGCTATAGTACTTGAGATGAACCTTTGAAGATCCATTAAATTGTAACCACTGTTTGTGTATTTTCTAATTTGCTGAAATAGCAAGATGAAAAGGGAAGGATGAACATAGTGCCATGGGGACACATAATCACTGAAAAAGTAAAGTTTTATTTATTAGCTACAGCTCTGCATATCAAGCAGAATTATTTGGTTTTGAGAACTAATTCTTGTCTGGTTTTGTTTGACAACCTAGAATCCATTATTAGTGCGGTTTCGAAGGACATAACAGCCTATCATACAGTGTTCCTTACAGCCATACTGGGAGGTACTGTTGTCATTATCATTGGATTTTTTGCTGTTCTTCTTTGTTACTGCAGGTAAGCAAAATGAGAGGCTCCAATAAGCTCAGCATGAATGGAATTTAAGGTTGATAAAATAGTCTTGAAGTTGAGACTTGTTTCCTTAGCTAAACTATAATGTGTAGCCTAATGCTTCTTCAGAAATTACAGTTATTACAGAACTTCATTTTAAGTTTGTGGTGCCACATTACACTATAACTTCATAACCAAACGCTAATCTTCAGCTCTGGCAGTCAACAGTCTAGTATTTCTTAGTATGCTCTGCAGTCACCTTGCATCTCTTTTGCATAGGGATAAATGTGGTCGGACACAAAAGAAGGAGAAAAATACAACGAAGCTGGAGGTCATAAAAAAAGACCAGACAACATCAACAACTCACATAAATCACATGAATGCTGTCAAAGGGTCTTCAAAGTTGGAAGATAAGTCACAGTTATATACACCGAAGATTTCTTCCTACAGCCCTCAAAGAAGGATGTCCATAGACACAGAAGATGGAAAATCACAAGACAATTTTAAAATCTACACAGAGGATGCTTCTTATCAGTCTTCCTGTCAGACTGGTCAGTTAAGAAATGCAGCCCATTCATTGGAGCCTAATGCTGGAGTTCGACATTTACAGCAGCTGAAGCAGAGCAACAGTGCTGTTTCCCAGGCTCCCAGGGACATTCCAGACCAAAACAGATACCTGTCACTGAAAGAGGACATGTATGGGCTTACCCATATCCCAGAACAGCTAATGCATATTTACAATCAACCTATTGCTATTCTTCAAACCTCTGACCTTTTCCACTCCCCAGAACAATTGCATCCTGCTAAATCAGCAACTTTGCCAAGAAAAGGGCAGTTGGTATATAGCCCCATGATGGAACCCATGAATCGCGACGGTTACATGCAGACGTTACCAAAAATGCCAGTGCACTCTCATCCACAGCCTTCTGCCTGCAGAGGTGAAAACAATACATTAGCTAGTGAAGAGGGCTTACCTTCTCAAACGTCAAACTGGGGCCGGTACACTAACAGCTTACTGGAATCTGTCTCTGTTCCTGGGACACTGAATGAAGCAGTTGTAATGACTCCGTTTTCATCTGAGCTTCAAGGTATTTCAGAACAAACGTTACTGGAACTCTCTAAAGGAAAACCATCTCCACATCCTCGAGCATGGTTTGTGTCCCTGGATGGAAAGCCGATTGCGCAGGTGAGGCATTCTTTCATAGATCTGAAAAAGGGTAGAAAAACAGAGAGTAACGATACCAGTCTGGATTCTGGTGTGGACATGAATGAGCATCATCCTAGTAGGAAACTGGAGAGAGAGAAAACTTTCATAAAAAATATGCCGCATTCTAAGATCCTTTACTTGGAAGATCTGGATCTGAGTAGCAGTGAAAGTGGGACCACTGCTTGCACTCCAGAGGACCAGGCTATGAGGCACCTTCTGGATGGAGGGAATGGGCCAGTCATAGAACAGCAAGATGAAGAAGGTCTAAGAAGAAAAACGGTATCAGGAAGTCATGAATCTGGTATCGCTTCTGCTAAAAGAAGGGATAGACCTTCTATCACAAAAAGAGATAGCAAAACCAATATCTGGAAGAAAAGAGAGGAGAGGCCACTTATTCCTATAAATTAAAACACAGCGTGCTTTGTGTTGTTGCTCTCCCTGCTGGTTATTGACCTCTTGGCTGCTTCTGTAATTCTGCAGTGTTGGGTTTACAAGGGAAATGTTGTTTTCTAGTATCAAGAAAAGTTACAGTTTTTTAATACACAGATTGAGTTACTAAACTTCAATTAGGCAATTGATATTCGGTGTGAATTGAAAACGGGGAAGTGCTACTATTAAAATTTTCCAGTTCCTGATTTTGCTGGCAGTATAGGGAAGGTCCACATTTTACTTAGCCTGCCGTTCTTGGACGCATCTCTGGGAATGCACAGTGAGAAATGTAGGCACAAGTTTTAATTTTTTCATACTTGTTCCTAATGCATTGGTAGACTAGTTAAAGCCACTCCTCAGCCTTGTTCCCAATCAATGTGACCATCTGTACAGTATTTTATATGTGAACTTTTCTAGGGATCTGTTACTACTTCTTTGTATAATGTGAAATGTTTCATCAGTTAGTCCCACGACACCAGCAGTGAGGTCTGTTGGATTTATCAGCGGAGCTCTATAGCATTTCTGCCCTCCCTGTGTGCCCATCTGTGTGCAAAAGGTTGCCATTTCATAATGCAGTGGCAGAAGGGGGATGTGTACAAGCTCTGTGGCCACTGCAGTTCATGGTCCCCACTGTCTTAAGACGTTGCCCCTCTCCTTTGTGTTAATCTGCTTTCTTACAAACTGTGAACGTTGAAGACTGATGTCTGCTATGAAGTGTCCACATCCAGCAGAAAAGGACTGGTTCTGGTAGCATTCAGCTGCTGCTACTGCTGATCCTAGTGTCTTGTTTTTTGGCTTTGTTGTCAGTTAAAATCTTCTCTTCTGCATGCCGTTGGACCAGTTGGGCTCCACAACATAGTCTTGAATCCCTGAATATTTATAAATGAGAGTTTGGCCCATAATGAAAGAGTATGCAAGTTTAGACAAATTATGCCTTTGAAATAGTTCCCTTCAGCAGGTAAGTCCAACACTGTTGCTTTTTATTTTATGTTTAAAAAGAATGGAAGATCATCAGAGGTTTATGTGCCTATGTTTTGCCAGCCTGAGCTGCTTTTGTCTAGGTTGTGCATTGCAGAGGGGTTAAACAGGCTTTAAAAGTTGGGGGCTTTTATGAGCATGAGAGAGCAGATGGCAAAATTTGGTCTATAATGCAATATAAATACTACTTATGACTCATCTTAGAGTTAAATTTACCAAAAGTCATGAATGCATGAAATGTAACTAAGATATGTATAGAGGAAGGGAAAGGCCATCAGAATATTCTTTATTTTTAATGTTCATCTTGTCAAAGTGATAGTTTCAACTTTGGCTAACAGAAAAGTAGATGCATCCCTGAATGTGCTTCATACAGTGTATCAAACGTCTTCCTGTGGCTTTTAAGCTGTTTCCTTGATGAAATAAGTTCTAGCATTTTGGCTTGGGCAGTTTGATTATAAATCATCCTAAAAAAGCTTTATAAATATTTCTGTTAGAGCTTGGTTAGGCTTCTGTACCAAGACCCAAACATACAATGCCTGTATCCAAATCGTGGGGTGAGATGCACTTGATTGTCTGCCCAGTAGTACCCTCAAGCTGGGAAATGCCCTATGCAGCTGGGCTTCTGGGAACATTTACTCAGGAAACATTATTGTGAAATATCTGTTGTGTTGGGAGTGTCAGTTGTCTGGCCTTGTTTCTAGAAGAATATTCAAGGTAACCAGAATGGTACTAGCTATACACCAGTTCAAATTCTTCTGGTGTGCACTTGCTTCATGAATGAAAAATGATGTTCCTGCTGAGTTCAGAAGTATGAAAGTGCAAAATAAGTTTAAGAGGTGTGCTGTCATGGTTTAACACCAGCCAGCAACTGAACACCACACAGCTGCTTCCTCATTTCTCCCCCTGTCCTCGGTGGGACGGGGAGAATTGAGTGGTTGGGGGTGGGAAGTAAAACTTGGGAGCTGAGATAAGAGCAGTTTAATAATTGAGATGAAATATAATTTCATTACAATTTATTCTATTTTAATGAAAAGAGAAAGGAATAAAATGGAAGACAGGTAAGTGATGCACAGTGCAGTTGTTTACCCCCTACTGACAGATGCCCAGGCACTCCCTGAGCAGTGATCAGTGCCCCTCACCCCTGGCCAGCTCCCCCCTTCCCACTTTCTATACTGGGCATGACGTGCTATAGTATGGAATAGCCCTTGGGCTAGTTCAGGCCAGCTGTCCTGGCCGTGCTCCCTCCTAGCTTCTTATGCACTTGGCAGAGCACAGGAAACTGAAAAATCCTTGACTTAGGATAAGCACTGCTTAGCAATGCTAAAACATAGGTGTGTTATCAACATGATTCTCATACTAAATCCAAAACACAGCACTGTAGCAGATACTGGGACGAAAATTAACCAGGACGATATCCACCTCTCTTTCTATACCATTTATGTCATGCCTGCCTTCCACGCTTTCCAGTACATCCCAACTGATATCTACCACCTTTCTTGTCTTTTGATACATACGCACAAGTATCATTCTGTTAGTCTATGGGCCATCCCTGTAAAGTGTCTGCAAAGTTCATTCAGTCTATGACTTTGGCCTCCATCTGTCGTAACAGGCTTTCAGGGCAGGAAGGATGGTGTGTGGTGTTGGATTGTTGCATGCTGAACCCCATTCTCATTCAATTACTGCTGTGCTTGTCTGCTTCTCTCACTGCTGCACTTCGCTGAGTCTCGTCCAAGTTCACTCTCCATTGATCCGGGTGATTTTTACTGTAATACCCTTGATAAAGCATACAGCCACCATAGAAGTGATGATACAGTGTTGTGTAACAGTTAACATACTAGAATTTAAATCACTGGCTATTCTCACCCAAAGTCAAATCCCCTTGAGGCACACATCAGATTTCCCCATCATCCTGCATCGCCCACCAAGTGCACCCAGGTCCTTGAGCAAAAGCAATTCTTGAAGTGGGTGCTTAATTTCAGCATGTGTTTCACAGTGATGGATACCCTGTGTAATAGTGTCCATCGTCCAGTTAACCCTTCAATCACGAGCCCATCTCTATGTTGCATGTGTTCCTTGATGGCCTGAGGTGTGATGGGCTCACCAAGCTATAAATAATTCACTCTTACATTGCCAGTCCAGATCCACCTCAGCCACTTCAGTCTTGGGAGCCTGATCCACCTGGGGGATTGTTTTGATGTTCTTCAGTGGTCCTGCTCTTGGGTACAGGGGCATCTCCATGACGTGCTTTGACAGCCAGGTTCTCTAGCTGGGCAGCAATATCATGCCACAATGCAGCAGCCCAAATGGGTTTGCATCTGCACTGCCAGTTGCTCTGTTTCCATGGCGGCAACCACTCCCACAGGGCATTTACCACCATCCATGAGTCTGTGTACAGATCAAGTATTGGCCATTTTTCTCATTCAGCAATACCTAAAGCCAGCTGGATGGCTCTCACTGCTGCACACTGACTCGATTCACCTTCCCCTGTCAGCAGTTTCTGTGACTTGTCCCATAAGACTCCACACAGCTGCCTTCCATCTCTGATGCTTTCCCACAACATGATGGAACCCATCAGTGGACAAGGCATGTTGCTTCTCATTTTTTGGTAATTTATTATACAGTGGGGCCTCTTCAGCACACACCACCTCTTCCTATGTTGACATTCCAAAATCTTTATTTTGGCCAATCTGTGATCACTCCCAAGATTCCTGGGTGACTGGGCTTTCCTGTTCAAGCTCGTGTGATCAGTGCGACCCACTTATTCCTTGTAGCATCAGTTGCATGGTGTGTGGAGGGGACCCCTCCCTTTGAACGTCAAGCCCAGCACCAGGAGCCACAGTGCCAGGAGGAGCTGTGTCCCAGTACCAACCACTTGCGAAGCAGCTCAAACACCTTCATAAGCTGCCAGTGTTTCCGTTGGAGTACAGCAGGTCTCAGATCCTCTGTATCCCCTGATGCTTCTGCCAGAGACTCCAGGTAGGACCATTCTTCCAAGCTGTGATGTGGAACACATTTTTTACATCTTGCCCTGCCTGGGCTGGCCCAAGGGCTACTGAGTAGACTGCCTCCTGTTTGATTTATTCAAAGGCTTGCCCTTGCTCACGGCCCCATTTGAAATCATTCTTCTTCCAGGTCACTTGATAGAGAGGGCTTACAATCTGACTGTAATTTGGAATGTGCATTCTCCAAAAACCCACAACACCTACAGAAGCTTGTGTTTCCTTTTTATTAGCTGGTAGAGATATATAGCTACTGTTTTGTTGATCCCATCCATTGGGATTTGGCAATGTCTATCTTGACATTTTATTCCTAAAACTTGGATCTCCTGTGCAGGTCCCTTGACTTTACTTCATTTTATGACAAAATCAGCTTCCAGAACTATTTGAACTATTTTCTTCCCTTTCTCAAAAACCTCTTCTGCTGTGTTACCCCATACGACGACATCATCAGTGTACTGCAGGTGGTCCAGAGCTTCACCCTGTTTCAGTGCAGTCCACATCTGCCGCGATTGAGAGACAGGACACAGCTTGATGCAAGCAGAATGTCAGTCTTATTATGATTCTTCACATACTTTTATACTAGTTCCTAGATGACCTGTTACAAACTAATTGGTTTCTTTAGAATATGCCAAAGACTGATTGGCTTACATTCCACAAGCAAACTGTGGCTTGCACTCTGCTGCCAAAGGGATTGAGAAAAATGCGCTGGAGATAGCAGTTGTGGCCTACCACTTGGCTGCCTTTGACTCCAGTTTGTATTGAAGCTCTAGCCTGTCCCACGTGGCAGCACTCAGGCCACGATAGTCTATTGGTAGTCTCCACTCTCTATTAGACTTTCACATTGGCCCCCTGGGGCTGTTAGTGAGCGAGTGTCATGGTTTAAATCTGGTTGGCAGCCAGACACCTCACAGCCGCTCACTTATCCTCCCCAGTCTGGGAAAGAGGGGAAAGAATTGGAGGGGTAAAAGGAGACTCTTAAGTTGGGATAAAGACAATTTAATTATTAAAATAATGATAATAGTAATGGACAATGTGATCACTCACCACCTGCTGACTGTTTCTGGCTAGTGATCCCAGAGAAGAGAGAATCCTGAAACTGCAAGCCTGGAAGTGAGAGAGCAAGCTTCCCAGCCCATCCTCAGCTATATAGGGAGCATGACCTTATATGATATGAAATATTTCATTGGCCAGGTTGGGTCCGTCGGTCTGGCTGTGCTCCTCAGCTTCTTGTGCACTTGCACGCTAGCAGGACATTGGAAGTTGAATAGTCCTTGATTTCTTAGCAACTACCAAAAACATCAGTGTATTATAAACATTCTTCTCATACTAAATCCCATACTGAATCCAAAGCACAGCACTGTGGTGACTGAGGCACAGACTCAGATCAAGGGTGATGCTGAAATAAAGTGTCTCAGTATCAGCACACAGACTGCTTATATATCTTTTGAAAGTTACAGTACTTTTCTACCAGCTTAACAACACCAGGTGTTTACATGCTAATCATGCCGTCTTCTTGCTTCCTTCTTTCCCATCAGCAGCCGAAAACCTCAGTGTGCTTATCAGCATTTTTCTCATAACAACCTCGTGCCATGATCAAAACACAATACTTCCAACTACCAAAAGAAACCTTAACTCTACTTTTCCCTTTCGTCTCCCCTGACACAGCACTATTCTAGCTACTGAGAAGAATAAGTAGCTCTATCCCAGGTGAAACAAGGACAGTTTTACTGATCACTCCTTGGCTCTCTAGTCAGCGAATCGGCTAAGGGATGGGAATTGGGGAGTCTTGGTGCGATATTGCTGCCGGTGCACAGTTGTGGTGGCAATTGGCACCTGTTGTTCTTCAACCCTCAGCAACCCCGCAACAGAGGGGTTCTCCAAGAGACCAGGCAAGCTGGACAGCTGTTTAACTTCCTCTGTCTCCAAGGCAGCTATACCAAAGGCCCACTGGTACCCCTTCGGGTCCTTGAAGTACCCTCTCCTGAGGTAGGGTGTGGCAAGGATGCACGGGGCCTCTGGGCCAGGCACATAAGCAGGTGTTTAGGCCACTCATTCCCAGTTAGGCTCACTTCAGCCTCCAATGCAGTTACCTGTCGGGATCCCCCTCCAGAAATACAGATGGGTTCTGCCCCTTTATAGCTCGATGGCATTTGAGTACGCTGCACTGGTGCCTACTCGGGCCTTGTACTCCTGTGGGTCTGACATGCCAGGCCATGGGATCCACACAGTCCAGTAGACCCAGTTGTCCCTCTCTTCCACCTGGCTGGAGGCAGGTACCCTGAAGTACTGGTCATAGGATTCTCTACTCGGTTCTTTCTTTCCATAGGATCAGGAATAAGATTAGCCCTTCCATTGTGGTAAACTGCCCACTGGAGTCGGGAACAGCAGTTTTCCTGGAAAGAAAAACATTTGTGATTGTTTTTCCTTGCAATTGACATACCTGTGCCACTAGGGTTGAGGTAGATTTACCATCCCAATTTCTCAGGACAGCGACTCAGATTCACTGATTTCCAGGCCAGGATAAAGGTGAAAAGACTCCACGGATTCTTCAATTCACAAAACTCGGCTTTTATTTGTTCACAACAGTTGTTGGCATGAAACTTGGTCAGTAAGCCTTGCAACCTTTGCAACAAGCAGTAGACCATATACCGTTATGTTTTAAGGCTCAGCCACACCAGCCACCGTCCCCTCTGAGAATGGTTTTTAAGGATCCTGCAGGAATAAAGTCCAACCAACACTGGTCGAGTGCTAAAAAAAACACTTATTGGCCCCAGAAATAATGCTCCCACCCAGAAGTAGCGGTAAGGTTTTCCCCACAAAGTGGGGGAGAGAGGAAAGGAATAGAGGAAAGTTGGAAAAGCGGGTAAGAGTTGAAGACAGGTGTCGTGGTTTGAGCCCCGAGGGCAACTGAGCACCACACAGCCGTTCATTCACCCCGTCCCCAGCGGCGCAGAGGGCAGGGGGTTACAGTCAGCTCACCGCTCCTTCCTTCTCAGGAGGTGGGGTGAATGCCACCCATTTTTCTCCTGCTCCACAGGGTTCCCCTCTCACTGCAGACAGCCTCCCACACACCACCTCTGGCATGAGTCCCTGTGCTGCTCTGGCGTGGGTCACCCCCGCGTGTTGCAGCCCTCCCAGTGCCGAACTACAACCGCGGGGGTTACTTCTCCCCTCAGAGTCCCAGCCTCCTTTAAGTGCAGATGCCTGTCCTGGAGTGGCTTTCTTACCAGGCTTCAGATCGACCTCTACTCCGCGCTGGACCTTCATGTGTGGCAGGGTGAGTCACCCTGCCGTCTCCCCATGGGATACGGGGGTCTTTGCTCCATTGCACCTCTCCCACGTCCTTCTCTTTCCTTCAGCTGACTTCTGCATTTACCCTCCTCACAAGTCCCAGCCCCCTCTCATGTTCCCCTCCTTAAATACGTTATTGCAGAGGTGCAGCTGATTGGCTCAGTTTTGGTGCAGAGGTGGAGCTCACCTGGAGCTGAGGGAGCTTTGAGAAGCTTCTCACAGGGGGCCACCCCTAGAGCCCCCTCCCCTGCCACCAAAAACCCCACCACTCAAACCCAGCACAAAATTTCAGGACAGTTTCTCCACCATGGTTTCAATACATGATGTTGAGATTAATCTTTCAGAAGGTTACACCAGTTCTAGGTCTTGGCCTCTTTTTGATAAGGTGGTTGATGGAGTTCGCCAAGGCTTGATTCTGCAGATTAAATCATGTGGCTTAGGTCAGTATTTTGATGTATCGTAAATTAGGGGAAGTGATCAGGCTAAATAGTATGCAGCTATATGCACATTTATCTGGGTGTGTTACCTAGAATAAGATAATTGACAGTAATTTTCAAATTGTTACCAAATGCCACATATTACAGAAATATTACCAAAAAAAAAAAAAAATCACTTAAAAATTCCATTTGATTAACAGGAAAAATCTTCATAGTAGTGTCAGAAAATAAATGAACTCTGGTATCTTACAAACTTGAAAGCAGAACCAATTTGATAATTAGAGACATTATTTACCAATATAGAGCTAGAGATAATGCACAAAAAATAATGCAGGGTTAGTTGTCTGCTTTTTTTTTTTTAATGTAGTAATTTGTACCAAAGAGGATGAAAAGAATGGGCACCAGTCTAAATTCCTCTCATTAGTTAAAAAGTGAAACCGGTTAACAATATTACAGATATAACACTGTGTGAATTAGAAGGCAGTACAGTACGTCCGTTGTCTAGTACTACATATTAGCAAAATCTGAAGATAAACTAGCCTGCTGAAGTGCCTTTCTCTTTCATCAGACTTATTTTATCAGTGGGACACCTGACTATCTGAAAAGCACATTATGTTTTTTTTTCTTTCTGTTAGCCAAAAACTCCCTCAATCCATAGTTAAAATTATGTAGTTTTTATAATATTTTAAAAGGCAGATCTAGTGTTTTTTATTTTGGAATACAGACTCCTGCATGTTGATGATGATGGTAATTGTTGTAAACCCTGTTTTTTTGTATTTTATGTTTGAAAAGAAATTAAAAAAATATATCTTTAGCAATCTGAACAGTAGTATCTTTTTAAAATGCACATATGGGATCTGATTCAACTTAATAAATCAAGAGTAAGCGTCTTGAAGTCACTGGATTTACAGGTATGAAACTGACTGGGACTTTAACTTCAAAAATGAATTTAATATATGTTTATATATAAAAACTATTGTAATGATAAAAATCCTTTTTTCAGCTGCTAACCTTTCTTGCCAGTAGAAGCAGAAAGTGTATGGAGATAGGTTCTTAATTCCTATTTTCTAGAACAAATTTTTATCTCAATTTGGAACTGAACCTGGATTATTTACATAACACAAGCTTCTGCTTTTTAATTTTTTTTTTAATTCAGTGGAATTACGTAAAACAGTACTATGCCTAGAGAGTTAAAAATGAGCATTCTTTTGTAGCAGTTTGTACTAATTTGTGCCACACTTCTAACAGTAGGCAGCTACCTTTGTGTTAAAGAATTTATAGGAAAGGTGGTTGAAATTACTTTATTCTGAGCTTCATTTTCTTTTAAAAACAGTATTCAGTATGTTCTGATTACCAAAAAAAAATTACTTCTGATTTTTTTTTTTAAGACTGACGGGAAAACAGTGTCATTATTTTTGGTATTAGCACTATTGGCCTCAAAACTGTTTTACCAAATGATTTTTTTTCAGTCCGTTTAAGATTTATTGAACATTCCTATATTCCCTCTCCCCAAAATGTACTGGTGTTTTATTCCTCGGTTAACCAATTCAGTTCCTTTGAAGCACTTGTTGCACTTAAGTCCATGTTAGAACAGTAATATTTTTACAACATCTTATTGTGTAGAAAGGCACTTTTTAGTGCTCTTTAGAGCTCGGAGTTCATACAAAGCCTGGCTCTGAGATGCTGAAGGGTAGGTGAACTGATGGCACTGACTGCTCACCACCTTGCATGTTGGAGCCTTATATTCAACAAACACTTCATTACCTTGGCAGTCAATTTGACAAACACTCTAGTATGGCTATTGCTCATGTAAAACATTCTTGATATTCAGTATCCTGGGTTTAAGTATTTCTACCTTTTTATATTTTGTCAGAGGTGTCTTTTCATCTCTGTATTTACTACAGTATCAGTGTATCTGTTGCTGAAAATGTAACTAAGATTTGTAAAATGTTATAGCTTATGCAATATAATAAAAGTTTTAAAAAGTCATCAGTGCCTTAACTTTTATTTGAAAGTCTTTGAAGTCATACATTTTTTAGGAATATACCTCTCTCACTTAACACTTTTTTGCTAAATATCACTAAAAATGTGTATTTCTGTCATCACCATAATTCCAGTGACAAAAGAAAGTTAATATACTTAATTTACTAGTTCTAATTCAGTCACATTCTCTGTCCCATTTCAACTGAATAAATACTTCCATATCCACATTAAATTTGATTCCTCTTTCTTGGTTGGTGCAGCTAAGATTATTCCTTGTGTAAATTGATTTTGTTGCAGTTGGAGAGGGGTACCGAGAGAAGAATATTATTTCAGGTTTTGTTCTTATGTCTAACCTCTTCTCCCTTCTTTCCTTTAGAGACTTTCTGTGGCTCTGATAAAAAATAAAAGATTATTTCTGTATGTCTGCACAGTGCATAAGACAGAGGCATCAATTCCAGCTACAAATAAAGTACTTAAATCCAGGTAGAAGAGCAAGACAATATTGTGACATAGAAGAGCTTAAACTAAACTCCAGGGTGTAATGTCCTATTCTTAATTGTATCTAACACTCATATTAGTCAAGGCTTTTTCTTTTCTAAGCTTCACAAAAGCCAGATTTCCGTATTTTCACCATTGTTCAGAAACCCTTCAAGCCTGCAGACAAGCACATGACCCAGGTTTTCCTACCATGGGGGGCACTTGCATGTGTTCTGTGATCACTCCTTTAATGCTCTGAAAAGTTCCAGTCTTCTAGTGATCTACTGGTTGTCTTCTTACTCTCACAGAATAACTTCTTTATCTTCAACCTTCCTGAGAAGTTGTTTTATTTTTTTAACCATTGCAAATCCATTAGATACTTTATAATAGATGGAGTGAATTTTCGCTCTACAGGAAGCTAAAGAAATTTTATTTCCAATTCAACAAAAGAGAACATTTCCTGTCATATTTCACTTCCATGAAAAAATTAGATATCTGGGTCATCAGCTGATCTGTACATGCAAATACATCAAACTTGACTGAAGTTCAACTTGTTCTATGTCATCATAGAAAACACAAACTATACTTATTTAAATAAGAGTTAAAGTATGTATGAGTAGATGATACTCTTTTGTTTGTTCTAAATAAGTTGTTAGACATGCTATCACATTTTGGTTTCTATTAAAACATGAGGAAAGATAATTGGAAACAGTAAAGTCATGAATCTGAATAAGCTTCAACAAAATGTTCCCATTTTTCTTAGATTCTCAGAATAAAACTTCAAAAGTGGGAGGTTCTTATTGCACCTCTCTTTGTTCTGTTTAATCAACAGCTGGCAACTGGGTTGAAAGAAAAGCATTTCTCATTCAGTTGGGCTTTATATTTACATTTTTTGCAGGTATTGAGGTTTAAATCTTCATTACACTTATTGGGAACCTAGACCTTAAAGAAAACTAAAATTACTAAAATTTAAATTTATTTATTATATTACCATTTAGGAATTAATTGTTAGACTCAGGAGTTCTCTGGCTTGGCCATTTGTAGATGATTGAAAATGGCTAAGTGGGCAGTTCCTATATACTGTTTGGAGACTTCGCTTCTCTTTTGTGCACTATCAGCAAACCATTGCAGATCTTACAGAATGTACCTGAAACTATAAATAGGACTTTTCCCATCTTGGTTTTACTATTGCGCATTTGAAAATAGCAAATTTGATACAATTTCTTTCAGCAATAATGTTAAAATGAGTCTGGCTTAATTTACTACACCTCTGAATAAGAACTGTTACCTAACTGGTCTTTTGTAAAAGCTTTCTGCATTTTACATTTGAGTAATTTACTCAGTTGAAGGTTAAAAAATTGCAAATAAGAAATAGTGACAATTTTACAAGTATATGACTATTTTCTGAAATTAATCTTGGACAAATTAGTTCCCTTGTTTATTTTAGAAGATTTAATACAGCATTTCTCACAGCATTGAGCAGCACCGAGTTAATTTTTGTACTTACAGTTCGTGACATCTGATTATTCACTTACTGATTTGTTTCTTGGTCTCTAAGAAATCCTGTGTGTAGAGTGTCAAAGTAAGAATATAGCTGTGTTAACTAAAGCAAGACAATAATGAGCTGGTATGCAGTGGAATCCCTTCCAATAATAAATCTGTTTCTCTTATGTTAAAGTTCAGATGATTATGTTTAGGTGGTGGTCTTCTTAGGAGTCTCTGCTGATGGCTGGTGTTTTCCACACCCGTACTGTCCTTTTTTGAGGAGTGGCTTGCAGTGCACAAATTGATTTCAAAATTCAACTCCATGGGATATCTTAGAATTGTGGAATTATTACAGCCATCTTTTTAAAAGTAACTACTTTGTTTGTATTGGCACAGTGAAACTGATGCTCGCTTCTCGAAGCATTATGAATGTCATCCTTTCTAATGGTACTGGACTTCCCAGAAAATGCTGTTTCAAAAGTGCTTAGGGAGTAATCCTTACTATACTTGGAAATATCACTTAGATTTCTACTGATCTTCTGATCAGATTCCCCTAAATGGAGGTTGCTAAAAAATCTTAAATCCTTTCGGGACTTTGGCACATCTTTGTTAGAAAGCTCTCAGAAGCTACTGTCTGAACTTTCTGATGCATGATCAGATAATATTTGCTTGAGAAATAATCCATTTCCAGATACATAAATTTCTGGTTCCACTTGCTCTGCAAGTTTGCTAGAATTTGCATGAGAAGCTGTTGGGTAGTTTCATGTTTGGCTGGCGTATCCTTCCAAGTCAGAGGATTTTATACAACATATTCATCAATAGGACGTGTGTTTCTTTGCTGCAGTAGCCAATGTCAATACATTTCTTATGAAACTTAAAAGACGTATATTTGCTATTATAGGGAATCGGTGGTGACTGCTAGCCTTCCCTTTCAGCTTAATTCCCCTTTTGATTCTGTATCAATTCTGGACTCAAAGGGCAGTAACTATTAAGATTGTAAGCAAGATCCTGCAAGTGAGCAAGGAATTTGAATTTATATTACTATTGTCGTGTCATCAGTGAAGAAATACTGCTGGACAGGTAAGCTAGCTTGAGTTACGTAAATCTGAAAAAGGCTATCTTCTGTAAATTTGGTTAAGGGTGCTGGTGCAAACTAGCAAAGATGAACTTCACAGGTTGGCTGAGTAATATGTATTTCCAAATTATGGAACTTGCTGCAGGTTTGCAAAAGGCTCCCCAACTTTCAGGCAAACTCAGCTCCTTTTTGCAAAAAAAATATACTGAGACAGATCAAAGCTCCACTGCTAAGTGTTTGAAATTATAAACTTAGAGGATGTAAACGTGCCTCTCAAGTACTGGGAAGGTGCTAACTGACACTGACATCTGCTTATTGCAGCTTCAGCTGATAAAATGGAAAACCTGAACAGGCAGTATTTCAGCATTTCAATATCTCAGAGGGTCTAAATCTTTGCAAAATAATCTGGTTTAAATTTTTTAAAAATTGTAAGTTTGTTCAAGATGACCTACTCAGAGAGATGCTACTGAGTTCTTGCAGAATGGATCAGAATTGGAAGAATATGAAGAGCGAATCGAGCTCCTAATGAGAAGTACCACATTATTCAGCATTTGTTCTGTAGAGAAGTAAACATCAGTAACAGTAGGTAATGGTGAAGAGTATTTCAGTTGTCACTAATGGCCATAAAACATACATATCCCTCATGCAACTTTGTTTCTAATGTTATTTACCTTGTCTAAACTCCAAGAATAAGAATGCAGACTATAGGAACAATCTGATTCATTACTAGCAGATAATTATGTATCAGACCATTTCATTATGCTGCTGCTTGTCATTGGTTTGTAAAAGATTATTTTAGCTGCCATTTCTAACCATTATGCTTCTTGTGCCTCAAAGCAGATGTTAAGATTGAGGCATAGAGTTAAGCAAGGATGTGAACTTTCAAATTAGTGATGACATGAACACTTACAGTGGTGCCTTAAGAGTTCCAGTACACCATGTGCTGGAGGGTGTCAGCATCAGAAAGTCCAGTGTGGTACAAGTTTACAGGCTATGTGAAGGTTTGGCTCTTTAATGTTTAGAACACTTCTTTTTTATTCTTAACTTGAGATTACATGGTAGGAGTCTTACATGCTGACCACGTTGAAAGCTCGTCAAAGTCTATAGTGAATACCTGGGGCAAGTAAATTACTATGTTTACTAATTAAAATGATGGATAAAGATTTTAGTGTTCCTTGGGGTACAACTAGTCTTAGAAGAAAACAAAAGCCAGTAAATACAGAGAAACAGCAACTAAAGCTGAATGCTTCAGAATGGTAAGTTGTCTTCTGACAAATGTTTCACTTCAATAGTACCTTAAATTATTGGATGGTCTAGTCAGTCTGTTAAACCAGAGCTGCTGTGAAAGTTGTTCAAATGATGCTGTTCTTACTGTGACAGTCCTAAGCAGACACACATACCTCCCAGAAAAATAAACCAGTATGTTTATTTAGCCTGAACACTTGCATAATGCAAGCCATCAAATTTTATGCAATAATTTCTACATCAGTTTCTCTGAATAAAAGCTACAAAAGTTCGTGACCTTTTGAAACCCAAGCTCAGAATTCATAACCCAAATATTGTGATCTTTTGCAAAGCTACCTTAGTTTTGAGATTATGTGGGATCATATCTTGCTCTAACTTGGATAATAGATTTTAAACCTAATCCTGTAGTCTGTTTTGGGTAGGAATTGATACTCTTCTATTTTTTGATTAGAAGTGATTAATGTTTGAATAAGTACCTCAGTCATTCTTTTCAGTAACTTTTTAAAAAAAAAAAAAACCAAACAAACAAACATAAGGTAGCGATAAAAGCCTGATCAGCTAATAGTAGTGATGTTTTTATATGGTACAGAAGAATGACTACCTTATCATTATCGATATTATAAACAGATGTTCATAGTACATGGGTACAGAAATATCTTTGCTTTGCATAGTACCAGTTCATCTCTCAGTTGATCCTGGAATGTGAACCTGTACTCCTTTCTGAAATTTTTTTAAATGCAAATCTTTTCTGATGAGAATCCTTGTGCATGGATACAGCATATACAAAGATGAGCAAAAGCTTTTGTTTCTCTTTGTACCATCTGTTTCACTTCTGTACAATAAAGCCTGGAAGAAAGAATGTCTACTTGGAGTCTTTAGCTAGGACTTGGAGACATTCTCACTGTAAAACAGCTCTCGCAAACTTGAAATGCTGGTATTTCTGGAAATCTAGAGACAAAGTGGCAGCAAAATTAACTTCTAAGACAAAAGTATACCCATTTATGGTTGTTGCAGTAATCTGAATTTACTGGGGTTTTGTGGGTTTTTTTGTTGTTTGGGGTTTTTTTGTTTGTTTTTTTTTTTTATTTTTTTTTTTTCCCCACTGCTTTGATTGTATGTAGTGAATTAATTGTATAAAAGAACCAGCTATCTATAGAACTGCACATACTGATTTTCACAGCTCCTTATTTTTGTGGTTTCTGTGCTCGGGTTCTAGGCATGGACTCAGCAAATTGCTTGTAGCACTTATTTGGAAAAAAAAAAAAAAACATGCTGACAGAACTTCCCCAGCCTGTAATAGTCTCAGGTACACCTCTTACAGAAAGTGTTTGGGACCCTGGGTAATACAGTTGAAGTGTTAGTAAGGTGCAGTAATTGGGGAAGATTATGGCACTGATGCATTATGCCTATGCCCTGGACAAGCAGAGTTCAAAGAACCTCCAGAGTCTTATCATTTTATGTTGGTTACTATGGCCCTTTTTTTGCATCACATTGTCAACTGCAAGAGCTTATCTACACAAAGAAATGAGGAAGGTAGTTTAAGTAACCGAGAATGTATTTGCATCTGCTGTCCCTGTTGAGGGTGCCACAATGCAACATATACAGGCAGAGGACGATCAAGCTCTCTGAGTTCATGGAGTTATTTTTGCTTAGCAGTATCTTTCTGTAGCTACTTAACTTGTAGCTAAGTAAGTCTAATTCAATGCAAGGTCTGCATGATTTGTGTAAGGGGAATTGAGATCAATTAATGTTAAGTCAGGGTAGGATGCAAGAAAGAAAACCTTTTTGGTACCTGTCTGAAAATAAAAACATGTAGTGAATAGCAAAAGCCAGTGAAACATTCATGACATAGATGATACTGAACACATTCAGTACACCTAAAAGGAAAAGCCAAAACACGTCAACAGAAAAATGAGCTAGGTTAACAAGCAATTAATACTTTATCATAAAATAGTAGCAAAATTTATTATTTGGAAAAGGACAATTCCAAATACATGCTACAGAATTGTATGGAGATGTACTGCACTAAAAGCAAATTTAAAAACCTCTTCTTTGTTTACCATGGATGATATTGTTTACAAAGCACATATTGTCTACCCTGTAGGTGAAATCAGTTACTTAAAATACAGGCAGAGAAATAAGTGACAAGCTATAAGATACAAGCAAAGACATAGCACTGTCAAAATCTTGGTTTAAAAATATTTACTTGTAGTATTTTCCGACAATTGGAAATACTCTGCAGTTATTGCAAGGGATTCCAAGGTGCCTGTCCAGTCATGTTTTCTCCTTTGCAGTCACAAGTTGTTTAGTTTCTGAATTCTTCTAGAACGGGCCTTAGAGGTGTCAGTTTTTCTCTGCAGAGTAGACACTACCCTACAGAGTCATTCTCCATTTCATCTTGGTGGCCAGCCCAAATTTTCATACGTTTTAGGTGAATTTGTTACCACAGCTGTAGGTACAGAAAATTAATATCAGTTTCTGTAATCTCTCCAGAAGCACGCAAGAAAAATCACGTAGCAATACTAAGTAGACATCCCTTTTCCTCCTCCCCCTCCACCCATATTTTAACTTGTAGGATTGCTGAATTTTGCAGACAAAATGAGACAAGCCGAGTAATCTTAGTGTAGTACATTCAATTTAATAAACCAAATTTAATTAATTAATTAATTAATTAAGGGTGTAGCCCTACTCCTGGCTTATTTTCCTGTCCCTGATTTCTTCAGTGTCCTGGTTCTACTCTCTAGACTGCCAAAAAAAAAAAAAAAACAAAAAAAAAAACAAACAAAACAAAACAAAACAAAAAAAAAACAAACAACAAAACAAAACCAAAAACACTAGCCTAACCAAACCCAGTAATTTTCTGTTGATTTAGTGGGTTTTGCCTATTGCATCCTGAGACAAGTGATAACACCCCTGACAGCAGGGAGAGAATGGGACAGCAGCAAACCATTTAAACCATTTCGCCGATTTCTGCGTGGCCCTTCACGCTGGGGCAGCGGTTTGGGACTCCGCTCGGCGCCCTCGGTGCAAGCTGGATGGCTTTCTTCCGAAGTCCGAAACGGCTCTTCTCCGCCGGTTTTTGACACCAGGTTTATCTTTGCCCCGACTTAAACACACCTGCTGTAATACATAAACACATTTGCTTCCCCGCCCCACCTACTAAGACCGAACAGCCAGCTGCGCGTAGGTGACAGCTCTGAAGAAGGAACTGGTGTGAACCCGCCTTGCCGGTCTCAGTTTTCCTTCGCAGAAATGCCCCCAGCGCCTCACGCCGCGGCTGGACGGTGGACGCTGCCGCCGCGGCCCTCAGCCCGGGCCGCCCTCCCTCAGCTCGGGCCGCCCGCCCCCAGCCCGGGCCGCCCTCAGCCCGACGGGGAAAGGCGAGGGCCGGGCCCGGCTGCCCTGCCCGCCCAGCCCCGCCGAGCCGAGCCGAGCCGAGCCGAGCCTCGAGGCGGTGGCGAGCGGCCGGCCCGGCCCCGCGGGGCTGGCGGCGGCGCCGGCAGCAGGGCGGGAAGCGCCCGTGAAAAGCGGAGGAGGCAGCGCCAGTTGGGCGCTGCCGGGAGCCCACCCGCCGCCATTAGCGGGCGGCCCCCTGCCCGCCTGAGGGGCGCAGCCGGGGCAGCGGCGGCCCCTGCCCGCCCCACTCGGGAACGGCCCCCCCCGCGGTCGCTGTGCCCGGCCCAGGCTGGCCTCGCCGTCGCTCCCGCCGGCTCTGGAGAAGCCATGAACGTGCGGGGCGTGGGGCTGGTCTTTTCGGTCTCCTTTGTCGGTAGGATCTTTTCGGAAAGCGAAGGGTCGCCTCCTCACCCAGTTTCGTTCTCTCCCCTCGGCGCTCCTCGGTTCTTTGTTAACGCACCTGAAGTACACGTGCTTTATTACGTGCTTTTTGTAAGGCAAAACAGTTCGGAAAACGTTCACCAGAAAGGTGAGCGGGTGTCCGTTTTGCGTCGCAGTCGCTAGGGGGAACTGTTGCACTCCCTACAGTGTAAAATGTATTTGTTTTCACTTTAACATTTGTATCAGTTCTTCAAGCAATTGATAGTTACGAGTCTTTTGATAATATTAAAGTAATTTGTGTAGTTTTTACTGGAATAGAAACGGATATAATATGGTAATGGGGGTCTAACTCCCATTTATGCTTTTTTTAAAGGCGTAAGAAAGTATTTTTGCCCTGTGCTAGACCTCTCTGAAGTGCCTTTTTATTTCAGAAGTGACTAAGCCCTGCTGGGAAGTGACAGAGACGGGGCAGAGCTCCCAGAAAAGCAGGAAGAGTCTGCAGAGGGGCCCCCGGGGATGCCGGAGGAGCTGAGATGAGGTTATGGGAAGGCTGCAGGAGCTTGGGGCCTGGTGCCGGGCCACCTCAAAATGGATGCCCCCCTCGGCCCCCATGCCAGGTGGGAAAACGTTGATGAAGAAAAGCAGATTTGGCTGCAGGACCCTGATTAGTGCAGAGCTGAGAACGAGGTTAGAGAGAAAGGTTTTTCTGAATGCTAGGTCAATGAAAGAAACAGCCGGGGACCCTGGTGCCTGGGTTGGAAAGAACTGCGGAGCAGTGTGAAAGGCACTAACTGCATAGGGATTTGATAGAGTAACATGGTACAGTGACTCCGGTGAGTTGGTCACAAGTGTGACTTGAGTCAACTCAAATGGACAAGCTGGTTGGTTTTTAAGTGGTGTGTCAAATAATCCTCGGAGTTTTTTCTTTCAACCAATTCATAAGACCCCTGCCACCTGGCCAAGCCTAAAGGGTAGGGAATCGGAAGAGGATTGATAGACAAAGTCCTTTGGTACAACGTTCTTAAACAAAGTCCTCCGAGTATAATTTTTGGTTATATATCCTAGACTTTTTGTAAAATCTGGGCCAGCTTGTTCATGTCCTTTTCCTTGTCTTCACCACTGTGTCATCTCTCCTCAATGATGTTTTAGGAAATAACAGTTTGTAGAGACATGGATTTGATGGATGGACCACTTGGTGGACAAGGAATTGGCTGGATGGTCGCACTCAAAGAGTTGCGGTCAACGGCTCCATGTCCAAGAGGAGAGCAGTGACGAGGGGCGTTCCTCAGGGGTCGGTGTTGGGCCCGGCGCTGTTCAACATCTTTGTTGGTGACACGGACAGTGGGATCGAGGGCACCCTCAGCAAGTTCACCAACACTGAGCTGTGTGGTGTGGTGACACACTGGAGAGAAGGGGTGCCATCCAGAGGGACCTGGGCAGGCTGGAGAGGTGGGCCTGTGCAAACCTCATGGAGTGCAGCAAGTCCAAGTGCAAGGTCCTGCCCGTGGGCCGGGGCAATCCCAAGCACACATCCAGGCTGGTCCCTCGAGGAGTGGCTGGAGAGCAGCCCCAAGGAGAGGGACTGGGGGGTTGGTGGGGGAAAAACTGCCTGTGAGGCAGCACCGTGCGCTCGCAGCCCAGAACCCACCCGTGCCCTGGGCTGCAGCCAGAGCAGGGGGGGCAGCAGGGCCAGGGAGGGGATTCTCCCCCTCTGCTCCGCTCTGGGGAGACCCCCCTGCAGTGCTGGGTCCAGCTCGGGGGCCCCCACTGTTTTCTTCATCATCAAAGGAGTTCTGTGAGTACAGATCTCTGCCAGCAGCTTGAATAACATATTCCTAGGATGAGAACCCTCATGCTATGTGGCAGGATCCAGCTGTATTAATGGTCTTTAGAAATAACTGTTGTGGTTTTCATGCATTTTTTCTAATTTTCTTTGAGATGGCATGTACCTCTTGATTTATTTTATTGTATTTTAAGGCAGTGAAAGCTTTATCTTTAATGTCTGTGCATAAAAGCTTTTTGAAATCCTATATTTTGTTGACTTTGTAAGTGGTACAGATAGGTGGCATCAACTGTCATCATCTCTCTAAACTGTTACCATGAAGTGTCCAGACAATGGTGGATTATTTTGTCCTTATGGAATGCAATTTTGAATACTGCTGGAACCCAGTTTTGAATTTAATTTTGAAATGAAAAGTTGAAGAAAGTTTCCACCATTGTGGAGGGTCAAATCTCCATTTTTTGTCTACTTCTGAAGTCTAGAAGTGATTTCCAGAATTTAAGGTATGTGGAATCATACAGGAGGGGGAACTCTGCCTCTCTCTTGTTGAAATTGTGCAGTTGTAAGTCCAGATTTATTGAGCCAGAGAGGAGGAAGGTGACTTTTTATCTTGCTAGTTTATATACTGATCTATGCACATGTTTTTTGGATAATCTCTCTGTATTAAACATCACTGAACAAAATATAAGCAAGTAGAAGACAGATATGTAATCTTAAATATTTCCTTTTCCAGGTAAGGTTCCTAATTGTAAATGTTATGCTTTATTCATTATGTTCTCCAATCACATTTTGTCATCTTTTTTTATGTTGGATACAGAAGGTGGAGAATGCCTCTATTACTATTCCTTTTTCCCCTTCATCACTTTGAAACTCACTGTGAAGTACTGGGGAGTACTTCTACCCATTTCTGGGGAGAAGAGGGTTTCTGTGCCCACCTCATCTTAGATATTCTCTTTTATAAGACTTGGTCCTGTTCTATACATACCAACCTACATTGTGCTTAAGCCCAGAAGATTAACAGGATAAGTATTTCTTTTCCTGTGGAGTTAAGTCTGGCAGGTGCTCCCTGACTTGGTTGAGAATTTCACAACCGCTTTATCCCAGGAAACTCTACATACCGTGGAGCTGGACAGTAAGAAATTTTATTCCAAAGCAGCTCATTTTTAAAAAACAAAACCAAAAAAACCTCCCAAAACACTGAAACATAGGATTAAAGATTTTGGGAATCCAAAAGAATCATTAAATATCTGAAATCTCCTGCAAATCATGAAAATAGAGGATATATGTCCTGTCAGAGATACTAACTTGGTGGCAAAAAACCCTAAGTATTTTAAGACTTAAGAAGTAGAATGACCTTGTGGCTTCCTGGTAGACCAGGTCTGAGGAGAATCTAATAATCCTGGTTCTTTTATAGGTTTCCTGCGTGACCTTGAGCAAAATCGCTAAGTGCCTGAGCTTTCTATCAGGAACGTTTCCTTTCTCCCCTTCCCTGCCTTCCCTGTTCACACGGATCCCCTCCCTTAAGGAGGGGATGTTCAGGGCTTTCAGTATATATTGACAGTGACACAGTGGAGTCCCGATCAGCCGCTTTCTGCTTTACTAATAATCATTAAGCAATGATCGTAAGTTTGGGATTTGAATTTGTTCAGTAGAACACTGACTTCTCTGAGCTCCTGGAACTGAAAAGTAGTTTCTGAGTAAAGCCACACAGGTACCAACCTCTGACAAACATCAGCTACTTGCATTTTCCCCATAATTTCAGAAGCTAGAAATGTAAGAAAAACCTAGTTCCTCTCTTCCTCTCTACCAGAAACATGAAGATCAGGATCTGACAGATACCTGAAACAGAGCACAGCATTGATAAATTGGGGCAGATCTGCAGTGGAACATTGCATGTTCAGTCTTGCTAATAATCTTGCCTGGATGTTATTTTAAAATATATTTTTTAATAATATGGTAATAATATTTACTCTTGCTTGCATTTTTATATTGATACCACCAGCATGATCTCCAGTGTGATTTCCTGACTCCTAAATGATTTAACCATTGTTAATATACCATTGTTTAAGAGGACTAGGGTTCTAGTGTGAAACACAAAACCTTATTAAATACTACTTTGTATTAGTGCTGGTATAGAAACAACAAAACCCCCCAACAAATTACAGTATTTTCCATTAAAAGTTTTGAAATGCTTTTACATACAGTTGCTGATGCCTCACCTGACAACTGCAGATTTGGGGTTTTTTCTTTCAGTTACCTAATGTGAGGATGATGGATTATATTTTTTCTTTATTTTTCCTCACATCCATCTCCAGTTGAAGTGACTAGAAATGTTCCTTGTTATGTCAGTGGAGATACTGAAAAATTAATTTTTAACTGGTGTCATTGTAACCACAAAGTGAGCACATTAAAAGGAAGAAATTGGTTTCCTGAATCTCTGCTTGTAATCTTTTCAGACTTGCATTTGTTGTCACTGTTTTGTTTGTCTTTTTTTTTTTTTTTCTTTTTTCAACAATCATATAAAAAAGGGTCTGAGTGAATTTTTTTTGAATTATTGTGTTGGTGATGTTTAACTGGTTTCGTAACTATATAGTGCAAGGTAAAACAAGCAGGTGTTCTACAGATTTAAAACAGTGTGATTCTTGTTAAAAGCTTAATATACTAATCCTGCCTACAGTACCTGGCAGGGCAGTAAAGACAATATCCTAACACTAACCTGCGAACATATTTTTCATTAGGTATAGGTTTTTTCTGGGGGGTCAGTCCATGATCTTACTTTACCACACTTCTCTAGAAGGCTTTGCAGATAAACAGAACCCCCAAATGAACTGTTTAGTGGGAAAAAGTTGTGTATAAAGTTTTATACAATACATGACCTTTAAAGGTCTATTTCAGAAGTGGAGCAGAGAAATAATCACTAAGAAGAATTTATTTTGGCGCCATGAAGTGAAGCAGTCTTGATACTACTGAGTCATTTCAAGTGATATGAACTGAAGTTTAATGTGTGGTATATAATTCTTCCTTTCCACTTTTACTTCAGGTTGTACAAACGACATTGTCTAGCAGAGACTCAGATTTGCAAAAGTATGTTTTTAATGACATTACAAAAAGATTAGTACTGACAGTTTTTATATATATTTCCTATGTGGGGCCAGCTCTTCCAGCCCATTTCCTTCAGTGATATCTGCAGAGGATCTGATAAGCTTTATACTGCTTTTCACAGGTCAAAGGGCATTGTCTTCCCCTTCACTCCAGCTGCCAACAGCAAAGTCAGACATATGTTATCACCATCACACAGGAAGCTGTGAGCCTGCTTGTGTTCAACAAAATACAAATACAGGAAGAGCGTCAGGTTAGTTAAAAGCTGATGGAGCTCTGCTAAGGTAGTATCTAGCTAATAATACTGTAACCCAATAATACTATTCTATATGCTGTGTATGTTTCAGCATCAGGGATGGGTGGTTATCTGTTTAATATAGCTAAAGTCTAAGTTGAGGTATCCATTTAAAACCTTTTACAGGTGGTATCATCTCCTGAGGTGGGGCTGCATAATGTTGAAAGAATAATTACTTACCCAATAAAGAGCAAAGCTGCAGTGGGATTAAGTGTTAATGAATTGAACATGAGGTTCATCTGAACAGGTACAATTTCACACTGCCAGTTAACAAACAGGATGTGAGTTGCCTTAAATTTGTTCTAGAGTCCCTCATTTTAACATACAGTATATTGCATATCAAGATTAAAATGAGGTACGATGTATTAGCAAGCTCATGTAATAAAATGCCATAGGTGATGACATCTTAGTGTTGGTAAAAGTGGGTTTTCTGCTTCTCTGTAACTTTGGAATGTGAAATCAGCTTAATTAGAGCTTTATGTTTTCAGCACTGATAGCCAGTATTTTGAAATTGCATTCATTGGTGCTAAATTTGGATCTCTTTGCAGCTTGTCTTCTGCTTCCGGTACATTGTTTACTGCTTCAGGAAAGTCTTCCCAATACATTAAACTAGTTCTTATCCTCTGGCTTTTGCTCAGCACAAAACAAATCGGGTCAGGCACACTGAGTTCCCACTCCTGTCTCTAAGGAGCAGTTGAAGCTCTACTACGATGTACTGCTACTGCCTGGAAGTTCTAGGCCACACCATAAATAATTCATGCAGAGATCTGTGGGAGCAGAGGACTACAGAGGTAGAGTTAAGCCCACTACTTGCCCATGTCTTCAGGGAAGTGAGGAATGGGGTCTTTGTTCTGGTGTCAGTGAGTACAGCACTGCATCAGTGATCTGTCTTACTCTAATTTGTCCCATCCCTCTACTTGTTATATCTTTATTTTCACACCTTCCATGGATAGCCAAGAGCTTAATACACTTTCAGAAGAACCTTAAAATGGTTTGCTTCCTCGATTGAGATCACTAGATTACTTTAAATTTGAAACCAGCCCTTGAGCTTTAGCCATACAGAAGTATAGATCCAGCATCCAGTGCTGGTATCCTGCCACTTTGGAGTGCTGAGTGGACAGAAACAGTAAGCAAATATGAAAGTCTTGTGAAGAGGTGTGACAGGTGAGCGTGTCACAACTCAGACCCAAACTTGTGAGTTTCCTGGTCTGCCTGTATGTCTAGCAGGGGACACCAAAAGCAAGAAATGGTGTGTTCACAGCAACTGATGCTCAGAGACCATGGTAAAGCTTTTCATCTTACCCAGGGGATGGCATCAGTTGGGGTCAGAGGTTGTCCCTAAAGACTGCTGGCATCAGTACTTAAGGTCACTGCCCTGAGGTGGAGAATAAGGGTAGCAATAATACTTACTTGAGCTTTCATTCATGACCATCAGTAGGCCATCATGGTGTCAGTGAGGAATTGCTTGGAATTAGATATATCATGAAGCTAGAGAAAGAAGAGGTGAGGCTGAGGGAGGTCTTTTATTCAGCTGGCATTTAAAATGCTCATTCAGAGCAGATGGCTTAGTCAAAGAAGAGAAACTTGGATGAGTATGCTTGTGGTTCTACAGGAAATGTGACTAATATTATCTTTCTTCTGTGATCTTTTAATTTTTTTAGGTGCTCAGTCTTTTGAGCAAAGACAGTCAATGGATTAATTTGAGTTGAGCTGCTGAGATCCAGTAATTCACTTTAGATAAAGTCTGAGTAGGTGAGCTGTTTAAATGTACAATTGATCATCTTGATTACTCTGAACCTTTTGATCTTTGTCTGTGTGCCATTCATAGAAATGGCATTAAACACTTCTAGTTCTGATATTCTAGAAGACTTATTCTTAACAATATTTTTCAAAGCTTTGTATTGTTTAATAGCAGATGTCTGTACCCTCCAGTGAAACTCTGATCTGTATATACATGCAAATTGGGGGTATTGGAGATGCTCGGAAGAAAAGAAAGATTTTGAAACTATCTGGTGACTCTGCACTTGCCTAACTATCCATTATGGGAAATGAGTAAGAGAGCTTTTCTGTCTTGCTGGACTTATCTTTATGGAAGTTTATATAGATAGCTTTGGAATACCATCAGTGCATGAAGGGGTAGTTCAGAGCATTTGTATCTTGAAAACTTTCAGAAAGTGGTTTGTACAGGCACTTTAAATGTTGCTGTGCATGTTGTAAGCAATAGGCTCTTTCCCAGTTATGCTCAGCAGGCTTGTTAGCTTCGACCAGTATGTCTGTTCAGAGCTGTCAGCCCATCAGAGCTCTGAACTCTGATCATGTTCTGGACCCTAAATGCTTCTTCAGTCTATATATCAGAAACAAACCACTTCCAGGATTTGTTCTAAAATCATGACACTTGCTGAGTCAAGGGTGAGCCTGGTGCTAGGATTATTAACTAAAGAAGGGACACCATACCAAGAGATAAAGTCAGACTGCTAAGGAGCTGACAGGAGATGCTACCAGACCACAGATCCCCTCAAGAGAGCTAAATGTCAAGGGGTGAGAAGCAGGCTGAGTAATTCAGACTGGCAATTGTGTCCTACTGTGCTGGTTTTCAAACCAAGCAAGAAGAGGGAAGGAATGAACGATAAACTGGATGAATTTATGTTGTATAGGGATTGCACACTCAAAACATCTGCAATGCGGTTTTACCTACCCGTGGGTAAAATACTGGGTTAGAAATTATATAGGAAGGAAGAATCAGTCTAATCCTTTTGAACCATGATAATTTACCTTCCACCTGGGATCCTACCTTAGTTCTGAAAGTCATTAACTTTCTCATACACTAAATAGGTTTCTGAAAAATTTCCATTAACAGTAGTGAAAATTGGTGCTGGTGGTTTCCTAATAGACCAATATTACATAGGCACTGAATTTATCCATTTGTAGAGTCAGTAAGTCAGTGTAGTATAAGCTGGTATTCTCTTCACTGTTGAAATATAATTTCTGAGATACAGAATCTGTGAGTAGTTTCATATATATATATCTCTCTATAGATACAGAGATATGTCAGGCCAGGTCAAATTTTAATGGACATTTTTCCACATATATTCCTCCATTTTTAGTCCCTTGACTTTCTGCAAATCATACTAATGAAAAATCTATGCTAAAAAAGAGAAGTTGCTAATATGGTGGTCCTGAAAGCTACGTCTATTAAGCACTACTGGAACAAGAAGTTATACCAAAATTGCTTTTTATATCCATGAGTCATTTGGATTATACCTGAGTATTTCCATGACATGGAAAAATTCCTAGATGGCATAAAGCCAGTGGGGCTTTTTTTTGTATCCTCTTCTTGAGCTATAATAGGCATACAAACAGTCTTTAAGTGACAGAGGTGGAAGGAATTAATACTGACTGGTAAACACATCTTGTTCTTATTTTGTGCAATTTTATCTGATGGCTACCTGTCTAAGTTAAGGCAATCATGACCAAAGGAAGCCAAATAACTGTTACACAGATAGCAAGCAGGAACAGAATACTGACACTGAACTGTGATGCTTTTCTTCATGTGACATCTGTTCTGATGTTGGGAAGAAATCAGCGAAAAACAATTCAATCTAAGTTATTTTATTCCAGACTCACAATCTTTCTAAAGGAATTTTATTTACATGGAAGCTGCTTCAAACTGTGCAGTATCACATTGTGAAAGTGTACTCTTGCTTTCTGATCATTTGTCACAAGAGGGAGTTCGAGTTCTTTGCAATTTATAAAAGCTGATGTTTAACTAGTAGAAGGTGTTTTGGTTGGGATTTTTTTGTTTGTTTTGTTTTTTGGGTTTTTTTTGGGGGGAGGAGGATAAAAAGTCATTCTCATTACGGGCTTATTTTTAAATTGTACTGTTTTTAAATAATAGACTATAAAATTGTTGAAAAGCTTGGGTCAAAACAATGGGCAGTCAGTAAGGAAAGAATTGTTCCATACTGTGTTTTATTTTATACTTAAATGGCAAATACACAGTTGTAAAAATTATGATGTGAAAAGCATTCTTGGGCATGGTCATACTGTGAAGCAGTAAAATTCATAGCATACGAGTTGGGAGGAAATCTCTGTGAGAAACTTCATTTCTTTAGGGAACCATCACAAGGTGAATCCAAGTCATCAGCTAACAAGGCTAAAGTAAATTAAATGATGATGCTTCGTCTACCTGAGACACCGTCCCTGTTTATGTTGGTATTTACAGGATGCCATCATCCTGTATAAAGGATCTTCTCATGTTTTGTGGCAGAGTTATAAATATCATTGCCCTATTTCAGAATCCTCACTGTGAACAGGCATTGGAAACAGTAATAAAAGAACTCTAGGTCTGTCTTTTTTTTTTTTTTTTTTTTTCTTTTTTTTTTTTTCCTCCTCTGGATAACCTCTGAAAAATCTGACAGATCAGGGAATTCGGTACATCCTTGGCTTATTCAATTCTAACCATGCAGATCCAGGAGGAGGAGTGCATTCTTGGAAATGCTTGGGAAAAAGCATAGACAGTGTTATAAAAATGTCTAAGCCTCCACTTTTCATAATGGAATAGGATGATATGACTGAGGAGGTGGTGTCTTTCACATTAAGTGAAGAAAAGGTTTGGAATGGTTTATTCTCCAGGTTTAGAGAAGAAAAGAGCGGTCTGAAATGGTAAATGATTGCAAAGATTTTATTTCGATCAGTAGTGAATTATTATGATGCAAGAAGGATAATACAGAAATCCTGTTCCTGTCTGTGGGGAATCTAAACCTCCTTGTTCTTTCTAATTCTGGGAAGAACTTAGTCATTTCTCTTTGAAGTATTTGTTTATATGCCCTTAATTCTTAGAAAAACTTTTTCACTCATATCTAAATTAGCTACATTCTGTGTTTCTATTCTGTTGTATAATCTAGATTAACTGTCTGTAAGCATCAGGAGGGTTGGACCTTCTAGAAAATCTCACCATGCAGCAACAAACTGATTTCATATCTTGCACGTGTGGCAGCAATTCAAGACTTTTAAAACATCAGTGGTGTTCCTGAAAGATCTCGGTACACAGCTGAGTGGTTTTGCAGGACTGTAGCAGTGGCTCTTTTGTTTCATGTCTTTATGTTTCCAGTGTCTGAGAATATTTATTATATGAGTTTTCTTAGCATTAAAGTAATAGAAGAAAAAAAAATGCAGTATTGTTATGAAAGAAATGGTTTTCAAGGTAACACCACATATACTTTGAGAAGTACTACTTTAATGAATGCAAAGTGATGAAGAATAATTTTTAACCATTGTTAAAACATGTAAAAGCATATAGTCAGATTATATGTATCCCTTGTAAGGAACAGCATTGCAGAGGCTCATTTTTTGTTCCTGAAAAGGAACACAGCTTGTTTCTTTCAGCTTTGTTTAGTTTATTTCAATATTCTGTTGAAAATCCCAGCCAAAAAAGGGGTGGTGGGGGGAGGAATCTATTGGGCATTGCACTGGTGAAAAAAATAGCTTACACTTAAGTGGGTTTTGTCCTAGAATTACTGAACAATTAAAGAGGGATTATATCCTCACTCTTTTCTACTGTTGTTATTAAGTACAGTTGAGTTCACAAATAAAATGTAGGGCATCATAAAAACTTGCCACAATGTGTGAGCTACAATTTGCTTCGTATGTACTCTTGGGAACTTTGAACAAAGGTCAGCACAAGTTTCATTACCCCTCCCATTTGCATTTTCCCACACTTTTCTTTTTCCCACACTTGAATGAATCCATATAGTGCTTGCTTATGACCTGCATAGTGTTTTATATTTAAAAGGTAACACATATTTTCGAACACAAATATGATGCAAATTCATAACTGGAGTTCTATGAAATACTGTCATTAATTCTGTCCCGTTTCTGTCCTTAAAATGAGGACTCTTTCTCTCTTGCCTCCTCTTTTTTTCAAGTCAGAAGTGTTTTTCCTTATATTTGCAATTGATTCTCCACTGAAGAATTTTTCAAATTTTTTTTTGTTTTCTTTCTTTCCCAACAGGGGTTTTTCTTCAGAACACAGCCTGAACATGCACATTTTCTTCAGCGCTACTTTCTTGTGACCAAAAATTCAAAATGCAAGGGTAGGCAATGCCTGTCCACCCGGAATTGTAGACTGCACCCCATTTACCTCCTTCTAGCTTATGAGTTGTTCTGGCCTTGGTTCCCAGCTGAAAGATGTGAAGAAGAGTAACAAAACCTTATTATTTTGGCAGGGATTACTATCTCTAAGAGCAAGACACATAGAGACAAAAGAAAAAAAATGTACTTTTTTTTTTTTAATTTTTAAATTTCTGTTTGAAAAATCAAGTTTGGATCTTTCTCTTTCCTAAGTAAGAAATTCCTAGTTCTTTGTTAAATGTGGTAGAGTTTCAAATTTATACAGGTTTTAAAAACAGCTGGTACTAGAGAAGATTCTTGTAGGTCACAGTCTTCCCATCATAAACTCTTTGCACTCTTCTTCAGCTGTTCAAATAAACATACCTCTGCTTTTTGTCTCCCTGCTGAGAATTTAGTACATAAGCTCAAAGAAACAGGTGTCATACGACACTACAAAGCAGAATAGCATTTTGTTTGGAAGACCCTTCTACTCATGCTGTTAGTTTTACTTATTGTCTTGAATATTAAAGATAAAAAGTTTTGAAGAGCTCACAAGGGTGAAAGTTAACAGGGAAACTTACCATATTTGTATAAGTTTTAAGACAAAAGTGTATTTGACCGATATAATTATTTACCTGTTGACCCTGCTTTTGAGCAGGAGGTTGGCCTACACAACAACTGTAAGTTCCTTCCAGCCTCAATTAATTTATCATTCTATGTTGGTGACAGTTACTCTATGATATGTGTCTGTGATATATAGTCTATTTTTCCTAGACAGGTAAACCTGATGAAAGACCAGATATGCCCATCAGCTATTGTTCCTGTGATATTGTTTTCATGTTGCCTTTTGGTGGTCTGCATACAGGCAGAGCTCTTGCATCGTGGAATCCTGTTAGTCTCAGGTGAAATTTCTGTACAATCTGAGCAATGAACCAAATAGATTGATAGTGGCACAATGAAGTGTTCAGCTCTGGAATACCAAGGTCCAGTGAATTTGAACTGACACCAAAGCAATGTTTTCTCATGATCTTGAATATCCTGTGGTAAGAACAGTCTAAACTGGCTTGGAATAGAATATGAATAGCACATATAATATGAATTGCACAGAGCATATGGTGTATATGGTGTATTTGAGACAGCCCATTTAAAGGCTGCACAGAAAAAGGCTTAGTTTTCTGAGATGTGCAGAGCTAACAGCCAACTCAATTTGTAGCTGAACTCATTGTTGTCCATAATGGGTATTTTCTCATACGCAAGACATAAGACAAAACAAAGCAAGTTTTATTGTATCCTGTTCTGTTAAATAAACGTCTTTCCTCATTTTCAGCAGAGCTAAGGTGCCATTCTAATAGCTATAATACTTTTCCAAAGGAAAAATATATTCAGCAGAAAGGGTGAAAATAATGTCTGTAATTTATGTTAGTTCTAGAATGAATAAAGAATAATCAGCAAGCAAAGCTCATTATTGTCAACCTAAAGCTTTTTATATTTCTATTCTTCTGACATCAAAAGGTAATGAAAAAATGGGTCATAGAAATTGGACACTTCAGGAAATTTGGAGGGGTGGAAATAAATCAATCAAGCCTTCTCTGCCAAAAGTTCAGTATTAATGGTAATAAAAATTAATATTTTCTGAAGAAGAGAACTTGATAAAAATTTCCTGACCAGCTCTAGTTCCAATTATTTACTTGATAATACCTGTATTACTGTAAAATGGTCCTCTAGGTAAAGGACAGGACATTCAGGAGCAGTTTGTCTGCTGGCATTTATCATCTATGGGAAAGTCACCTTTTTGCAATTATATATTGCAAATGTAATTTCAGTCGCACAAAGGTTGTAAGCACTGTGTTTTCTATAATTAAGTGTACCTTCACGTACTCTTCTCTGAATTAGTTATAGTTTTCTATTATAAGGGTGTTATTTCCAGTATTCTGTTCCCATGGGAAGTTTTTTTTGTCAGCCTCATCAGATGCCTTGTTATGAAAATGTATACCCAACTCTTTGCTAAGTTAGCTGATGATTTTATATCAAATATCACCATCTGTTCTTACTATCTGACAAAAATACAGATGATCAGGCTAGAGGTGCCTTAATGTCGGTGTGAGTTTAAAGTTCAGATGTTAGATACACTGGCATAAACCATATCTTCCTTCCTACCATAGAATTCGAGTGAGAAAAGGATTAGAGGTGCTGCTTCTGTATTTTGTTCCTGTTTCATTGCAAAGGCACACCCTCAGAATGTGGGAAGCAAATGTCTTTCTCCTGAATGCAGACTTCGGTGCTGTCATTACCTTTATTTGATCTGTAGACCAGTTTGCTTTCTGCAAACATTTGCTATATGGACGTTCTGGGGCATAGTGAGAATGGAGTTAAAATCTGGGAGAGGAGCTTCCAGTGCTGCTGAGGTGCACTTCTAGTTAGCAGCTGAGCTTTGTACAGTGCCATAAATCAGGTAGCCATAAAAAGAAAAATCATTACACAATTCAGAAGGAAATGGAATATGATAAACTCCTGTTTACAGCCCAAGTGACTTCCTTTCAAGCCTTCCTTCTTCTTTAGGAAACAGAAAAATCACCCTAAGCTATTTGATGAATTAATGTCTTACTGAATGTATCGAATACATATTCATTCCTTGTGATGGAGCAGACACTTTAATTGGGTACTCTGGGTCTCATTGTGCTGGGCACTGTCCAAGTGCATGCTGAAAAGGCTGAGCTGGCTCTAAAGGCTTTACATTTAATGATCAGACAGAGAAAGGAAAGAGCTTTCTCCTTCCTGCCTACTCCTCCAACTGTAGGATATTTGATGCTAGTCTGTAATTCTGGCTTCGGGAGCTTCTGAAAGATGCTTTTCTTGATGAGGGACCACACAATTACAATATGGCTACTCAGTCTGTAAATGGATTTTCACTAAGAGCAAAGCTGCTAAAGTTTATATATAGTTGCTCTGCTTCATTAAAACGCTGGAACCCAACACAGCTTTTAAATCAAGGCCCTGTGAAGCACTATGCTGAAGGTGGGCTGTAATCTTCAGTTCGACTGTTCTGTCATTCATTATGAACTAAACTGATACAGTGTGTTCATCAGTGAGATATAGCTTAACTGATGACTGTCAGTGGTGTCTCATGGTATTATTGTAGTGTTCAGGAACTCAGTTCTTGGGCCCTGCATCCATTTGTGCCATGCAGGGGAGCATACACTACAAGTTATTGGCCCTGCATTAGAGTTTGTAATCTATATGTAAGAGAAGAGATAACAGACAGATAAGGAATTAATTAAATGGTCAAGATGATAGATGAAAAAATCCTATAGAAGTACATATAAAGGAACCTGTTCTTGAACCCTAGAGTGCCTTTTATCCCATTTTCCCAGGAGCAGAAAACAGACAACTGTTAAGCTTCAGCATTTTGGTGAAACCAATAACTTACTTTAAAATCCAATCACTTAAACAGTTTCTCGTGGCCAGCCAAAAATGAACTTGATGACTTCATGTGATTTCTTTAGTGTTCTTTGTTAAACTACAACATGAGTGAATATGAAGGAATGAGTGGATTTTTTATTGAGTTTGCTGCTTAGTCTTCAAATCATGAGGTCAGACCTCAGCCTAATACTATGAAAGGATGTGCGAAGTGTTCAGTGTTTTAATTTATGTACTGTCTACAGAGAATACAGTTTTTCAGTCCACCCGAACTGCTATGCCTCCCTCTGTAAATTATGTGACTCTGACTAATATGAGCACATCAAATTTTCCTTTATTACTAGTGCCCAGTGTTAGATGTGATCATAAAATACACATCTTCATTTGTAGCTTGGATTTTGGAAATCCCCACAGACCAATTGAGGAAGTGTAAAGAGACCAACCCGAAATGTCCTGGGAGAATTTCCAAAAAAAGCAAAGCAGCAAGAAATAGAAATCAAAATAATGTCTTTTATGTTTTCTGCCTTAAATTCTTAGAACACAACTACTGTTTCAACTTTCTCGCAAAATCACACTGTTATCAGTTTGATATTTTGCAGCTACTGTAGACTAAGAAATGTTTAAGGCTGTAGATCTTGACTCTCTCTGTTCATGACTCTTTAGCTCCTGTCCCCCAACTCTTTAATAATGAGTGTCTGTGTCGAGCTTACCTAGAGAACCGGCCTGACAACTGAGAAAGGAGACAGTGCGGCCAGCCTTAGTGTCTGCTCTCCTTACTCTCCTTCCCAGTTCTAAAGAGGACTGTGACCCGTGCAGACTGGACAGGACAGGGCTTGGTGGCTTTCTCTCTGTTGCTACCATAACTTTTGTCCTTGCCTGTTCATGGCCTAATTTGTCTCCAGATCGGTTCATGATGCTGGCCCTGCTTAGATCAAGACATGGTTCCAAAAATTAAGTTGCAAAAGATCAGCTAAGCTGAAAAAGTATTCTCAAGGGATTTGGTGGAAAGCTTGCTCTTAAATTTTGGGATTTTGAATAAATCTTCTACAGTTATGAGACTTCTGAGACATTGAAGTATACCATCACAGATCATGGTAGCATGAAATATCCAGGATAAGAAAATGAATAGGTCCTATAGCTGCTTTCTCTACTGGCTAGAGTTAATTCGTTTTTACTGATGGAAAGGTGGGTGCGTGGTAGAATTTTGCTATGTCACTGTTATGATTTTGTGGTCCTAGAGATTTTTTTCTGATGATTTGAAACATTAAAAATTTAGAATTTAAGGTCTGACATCAAAACTGCCCATGATAAGCAAAACTTTCTAATGCTGCACCTGTTAAAATAAGTCATTCTGTTGTATTAGTGGACTTAGTCATGTTATTTACAGCTTGATGTGCACTTCAGTGATTTACTGAAGACTAGCCGATGTATTCTATAATCTCACCTAATGCATGTTTATTATAATGCTGTTGCAGGTGAATATATGTGGATAGAGAATAGGGAATTACAGATTGCTGTAATGAGTATTTAAAAGATTAACCTTACTAAAATAATTCATCAACAACACACTTCTTTGTAATAATTGTTACACTTCATTAATCATACAAAAATGTTGGTTTATAACACTTCTGTTAACACTGAGCATACAATACTACAGAGCTGATGCTACGTAGTCAGGACTGATGATGAAATCCTTGGTGGTTCTTAGTCTGAGATTAAGGTGGTGACTTCTTTCTTCTCTGATTTTCCTTGACTGTGTGTGATGTTCTTATGCTATTGCCCACTCCCTCCCAAAACGGGTGTCGGTCCTGCTTCTCTTGATTTTGGCTTTCTTGGTCATCCTTCTTGTGTAGTAAGGAGGTGGTTCTGCTTATCTTGTCTGACAACTTTGGTTATGTGAATGCCTGCTGCAGGTACTCACTCACCTGTCTTTGCCTGTTTAGTGGCCACATTGATTACATATTTGTATAAAATTTTTGTACATTTTGTCCAGTTATGCCATTCCAGTATTTAAAAATCCTTAGATACTCTTGTTACTTGCACTATTTTAGTACACTAATATTTGGATCCAAGGCAAGTGAATATTAATTATATCCTGATTAGTACAGTTACAATTAATGGGTGTTAAAAGGCCACTATTTTGCCTATGCTGCAGACTTAAGCAAAGATCAACAACAGTTTGTCGTAAGATAGAAAACTTGCTGTAAATTTTCAATACATTATATAACAGATGAGAGCCATGTGAATAAATTATTATTAAATTCAGTTTAATCCCTCTCCTGAAAACATGGAATAAAGAGTATTACGGAATAATTTTTTTTTGGTTTGTCCTCTCACTAGTATTGTTCACTTGTCTATAAGAAGACTGTGATGCCTGGCATAATACATGATGTAATACTGGAATCTGGGATACAGTCATGAGAGACACTTCAGAAGTTCCTTTGAGACTAAACATCCCTACAACCAAGCCCTGCAACCATGTAGACAAAGGTGCTTGAGTCTCACAGAGTGAAAGGCAAACCTAGATGTTGCTCCCATCTCCGTGGGGCACATTTTCCTTTCTTCCATATATTTTTTCTGAAGAAGGACTTGATATCTCACTCTCACACCAGCACCGCCTTCTTTCAGTGACAGTTTTCTCCCCCCAGCAGCTACAGCTGGCAGCAACTCTTTGCATTAGGCTACAGCAGACCTAAGAGGAGGCTTTTGACTTTCGGAAGAGTTTTCATTGCTCAAGCAGCTGTTCCTGATGTTCCCCGGGGAAGGGTGAGAAATCTGGATGGAAGCCAGTTGGACCACATGAATTTGGGTGTCTTTCACGTAAAGTTACTGCATTATACTTTCTAAGATGTTCAAGGAACTTTTAAAGCTGATTTAAGAACAGGCTATTGATTGTCAACATCTAAACATAATGTAATTTCTAAACTACCATTTTTTTCATCAATTCTATGTGTGCATCTTTTTTTAAATTAATTTTTAGACACAACTGCGAAACATTAAGTTCTAAACTGTTTTTTTCATTAAGCCTTTTCTTCATATTACCACATTTGAATTATAATACTAGATATAGAAATCTGTAATATCCTGATTGCTAGCAGTTTTTTGTTCTGGTGTTTCTTCATTAGAGCACTGACAGAAAGAGCAGTCCACAAAGAGAATGCAGGTGTCATTAGAATACACCAATATTCTGTAGTTAGAAGAAAAAAAAAAAAAAAAAAAGGAAATGCAAACATCTACTCGTTATTCTTTTTCAAGAGCTACTACAGCAGCTTAAAAGTTGCCTCGCAATCAGCCAAACAGTGGTTCAGCTAGCTGATTTGTGATGTGTATGACGGAATTCTTTTCCACTGGTTTGTATGAATTTTCTTCAAAGCTAGCTAATTATACAAGGCAGACACATTATTTAGGTTTTGATTTGTTGTTTTTTTTGTTTGGTTTGTTTTGTTTTTGTATTTTTAGTGGGGTAAATAATATACTTCAGTAAATTAGATCTCACACACAATTAGGTTTCGTAGCTAGCATGTTATCTCCAGCAGGGACGAGCAGACATGGTAATCCCTGCTGCTGGAAAGCCACTTGTGCCTGTCCGCACATCTGTCCAGGCAGAACTGAGATGTTGATACCACCCTTGCCAGCTCTTGTGTTCTCCCTAGACTATTGCCTTTTTCTCCATTGCTCCTCAGCATATTGAAGTACAAGTGTTGTAGATGGCTGAAGAAGTAATAGAATGTTTTTCAATGCACATCCTGCATAATCTTAAACGTCTTCTCTTTGAAAGTGGTAAGTGATTTATCTTGGTTGGTGCTTCAGAAAGATTGAAAAAAAACCCCAAAACCAAACAACCTCACTTATTAAAGTATACTTTTGACTGAAAAGGCTGTGTAAGGCAGAGGAAACAGCAGCCTCAGCAGACTGATTTGTGTTGAGTTGCACTATGAATTTTGGAATAAAAGGTGCTTATTATACACGGGCTTGTGCAGTCACCTGTACAAGTGCTAAGCTGACTCAATGTCCTCTTCCCCCCCAGACTTGGTTTGCTGTTGCTGGCTTAGGAGTGTGCTCAGGATTTGCCTTGAAGCCTGTTCAGGGTCTTGATCAGGTTGTTTATGCCTTCTGTGGGACTCTGGGAGCCTCTTGGAGCATAAATTCCCTGGAGTACTCACCTTTTGCTTCTATAGGCAGCTAGATGTGCCAGGAGCCAGTAATGGTCTGAGAAAGTGCTGACTTCTGAAAAGAATTACTTTGCTTTAGAACAGTGCAGAAAGTGTCTATCCTCTTTCAAATGTTGTCTTTATCATCACCAGTGGAGACCTTCTCCCCCTGAATCAAATACAGTGCAATGTAAGTTTGGTGAATGTAGCTCAGAGGCATTGCTTCTGGTGGATTGTTTCCCTTTTTGACAATATAGCTGCTAATATTTCCAGTTCTTTGATTAATGAACCATGCCTACAAATAATTATATCAGCTATGGGTAACAATTATATAATTGTATTGGCTAATATATTTAAATTTTTCTCTAGCAATATAAAGTTCACACATTAATATCACTAAGTTCCCCAAAGTGTCCCTTTAGTTCCTATTGCACCCTATAAAAATGCATCTCTGTAATACCTTAAAGGAGAGTATATCTGTAACAGTTAATTAACTTAATGTTGTATCTATCTTCTCTTCAGCCTCTTTAATACTTTCTCTTAAACTAGAGAGAAAATACAAACTTTGTGGCATTTCCAAGAAGCTAATAACAATTTATGTTAAAATAATGCTTATCATATAAAGTTTACAGTAAGTAACAACTGTAGTTTCTCTAAATCAATACATAAGGAATAATTTATTCCTCTATTCTAATTTATGAGTTTGATGAGCTTTATGAATGGAACAAAAATGTTGTTCTCATTAGCTGTTGGTTGTTTTTAACAGTAACTGCTGAAGCTTTTGGCTTATTTTTCAAAGGGATTTGAAAATATATCCCCATGAGATTCAAACTTGGTTAATTACATTTTGAAATAATCCAGACACAAGCACTGTTTGCTTAATGTTCATTTTTATTCTGATATTCCAGGATCAAAAAAAGGGCATAGATTGTGTTTGCTCTTCATTTCTTCCCTGCAGACATATGCACATCTGGAGTGTTTAAAAAAATCTGTTACAATTTGAAGTTAAGAGACTGTGTCTAATGTTAATACTGGAAATCTTTGTAGTGGTTTTTGGCCTGCAGTTTATTAAGCAACCTTATGATATTTGTACCAAATGCACAATAACATGTAGCAAAATTGTTGTTATGGATCATCATGCTTACCTTTTGATTCTGTTTCCTGGATATATTTTTTTTGGCTGAATTAGAAATTGAAAATGGCACCATTGATTCTTCATGGTTTCGAACTATTGCTCAGTAAAATGCAATTTGCAAAGTAAGTTAGAACCAGAATAAAGGGATTTTCCGGGTCTGTTCTTTTGGAGAATTCTGAAAGGAGCGGTGTGTTTGGAGTGCAGTTCTGCAAGCTGTGAATGCTGCTCTTTGAAGTGTTGGAATCTTCAAAATCCCTTGGTAGCCTCTGGGTACATACCATGTTCCAAGAACATGGTCCTGCATGGCTGCCTGGTTCAGAATGGGCTCTTCATCAGTCTCTTCTCCTTACACCCCTCTCTGGCCCTGTATCCAGAATGCTAGTTGTTAGGAGAACATTGTGTGTATGTTCTCATTATTGTACGGGGCTGCCATTTTTTCTTTTATTTTCACCAAGACATTAATAGGGACTAACAGCAAGCATATGATTTACTGTTGTGACTGAGACAATAATACAGGCTTCTTCTTTGCACTCACTCTCCTGGGAGAAAGAAAAATAATATGAACTGTCTGTGGGGCAGACAGGAGTACACTGAGAACTGACCCTCAGCTGATTCAAAGAAAATACCTGCAGCTGGGTGTGAAATAATTGCAGATAGAAAAGCCTACAGTCTTGCTCAAGTACTGCTATCGGCTTGCACTATGGCCATTATTATTTCAGTGTATTTGTGTTGATTACTGAAATGGTTTGTTCTGGTAGCACTGATGCCAGGTTAATTAATTTAGTATCTCCCCTGCCCACACACACACACACACACCAGCCTTTTTGAGGTACAGATGTGTTTTAAAATCAAATCTAGACATGTAAAGCCATCAGGGATCTCAGGATTATATAATTAATTCACAACAGCCAATTTTAAATGTCACTCATAATGAACTGTGTAGTATTGTTTAGCTATATAGGTTTATACTGCTTGTGAAAGCCAATCAATGAAGAATTATTTTTGACCTTTAATGACAGCCTTCTGCATTTTGCTTTTTCTCCACTGACTTCTCCCTTTTATTGCATTAAAGATTATGCCTGGCAGTTAATGGAATCCAAATATTTTTAACTTTTTTTTCCTCATTTTATCTTGATAATGTCTATCATTTCTTTAACAGGATCCTGCTTTTCAAATGTGGCGTTCATTGTATTTCACTGTCTGAAATACTAGATTATTTTAAACATTAAATTTAAACATTATTTTAAACATTAAATCCTGTGCAGATTCCTTATATGGCAGATAAGCATCTTCAATAAAGGACAAGAATACCCTTTTTTCCCAAGACAGGTTTTGTCCTGAGGACCTATATTATAAAGTATACCCTATTAAAGGCACACAATTAGACTGTTCCGCAAAGATTCAGCACTTTCAAGTCAGTTTTATGTTAAAACATAACACAAAAAATGGGCTGTACTCTTTATTGCACAACTAGATATTAAGCCACACAATCTCTTTCTGTTTAAATTTCCTAATTAAATAATGCAGATTTGCAAAATGCTTGCAACCGCAACCAAATTTGGCTGACTTTTGCTTTGTTTTGGGTTTCTTTATACAGGCACAAAATTCAAAAGCAGATTTCTTGGAATGTGAGAAGTCTCTTGAGTAATCTGTGAGTAATTCATGATTCTGCAAAAAAACTCCAGCAAAAAAAAACCTTTTAAATATGGGAACATATTGATATTATGAATTTAACCAACTATTCAGAGAAACTCCAGTAAAATCATAAAAATCAGTCTCTTGCAGTACATGTTAAAGTTCTGCTTGACCTGTTTCTGCAGCTGAGACAGCTGTTTTTTAAACCAATCACTAAAGTTCAGAAAAGTGTAAACCAGTGAATGAATAGAATTTACCTCCCATTTAATGTTAAATAATTTAAAAGGAAATCTGTTAATCATTTATAGGAAAACAACATAATTACGGAATTGTAGAATGCAGGTTTAGGCACAAATATTAAAGGCAAAGGTTGAGCAAGTGCTTAAAAGACATCCCTATTATCTATAGAATTTTTATTGGTTTTGAAGTTCCAGTTTTTATGTTTATTTAAATCCAGATCTTTAAGTGCAAGCCATGGGCAGCTCCTGTCAAAGTATATGACTTACAGTAAGCATTTGCGTGAATATCAGCAAAATGAAACTTTCACAAGTCAGTAGTTTTAATAATCATATGCCTACAAAAGCTGCCATTGCTTGAAAGACATTCCTTTTACATGCCACAGCCCTGTTCTGAAGGGGAAATGCTTCTTGAAAATCAGCCCTATCTGATCAAACCCCACCCAGTCTGGCCCTTGTGAAGATGCTGTAGAGCTATCTTCTAAAAGGATATCTTTAATTAAAGAGAGGCCCTGCTAGGCAAAATGATCTCCTAACCCCACAGGGTTGGAACAATGAGTGACAGGAAAGAAGCAACTCTATTTTGATGTGAGGGACTCCTACGCAGAGGAAGGAAAAGTCTCATCAGGAGACCTTCCATCTGCTTCAGGATGTACTGAAATTGAAAGGATTGCATGTTCCAAGGACACAGTTGTACATAGTTTTAACTGTGTGTGTGAAGTGATTTCTCCATGTTGCTAGGCTGACAATAGATTTCTGTAAAATAGTTAGTCTAAGAGATTACTCGAAATTCCGGTTGTGATCACCTCTGATTTAATATCCTAACCGTCATCCTGTGCTGAATTATGGTCTAAGTCTCCTATACTTGCTTTGCTGCTGCTGTTCCAATAGCCAATAACAATAATACATAGAAAATAACAGATAAATCTAAAATTTAAAAATGAAGAAAGGAAATCACAAGTCCAGATATACTAGTTACTTCCAAGGCTGTTTTCCATCCCAGGTAAAATTTAACTTTCCATTTCTCTTATAATGAGACTGCATATTCATTTCATGTCCATTTCAAATGGAAATTAAAAACACCCCAACGTACTTTGTATATTCAGACCCCCTATTTTAGGAGACCACTATCAAGTCTCAAAAGGGAATACCTCATAAATTAGCAAATGATAAAGTTGCTTCTGAACAACTTTTTCTTACTGTCTCATTCTGTCTACTCTAAGACTTTAGTACCAATTAAATAAAATACTTAAGAACATACTCCCTATTAAATATACAAGGTAGCCACCACTGTTGTCAACACTTCCTGAAAACATAAGGATCTGGACCAAGAGAAAGAGCTGATCTGTGGACTCTAGGCTTTGCACTCTTAATTATTTTAGAGGTTATCCTTACCTGGATTATAACATCTTCAGTGCAATGAACATCCCTCACATGTACCTATTATGAACTGTCCAGGAAGCTCTAAGAGAGGTATTTTCAGGACACTGCTACAACACAAATTAAACAGTGTTAGTGTGAACATATCGGTAAGAACTGAAGACACAAAGGAGAAGAGAGAATAAGCAAAGCGAATAGACTGAGCCCCTTTCATTCTGGCCCTGGGGTCTGATATTAGGACTGAATATTGTGTTGTGAACACAGGGCTGAGCTGTGTTCCATTACATTTTAATTGGCTATTTGTTATGTAATTTAGATGAATGCCTGTGCAGTGGTTGTTTGGGGTTTATAGCAAATCTGAGTGAGCAGAAAGGCAAGCGTTGAGATGATGGCTTGGAGCTGACATGGTCATCACGTTTGATTTGTTTGGTTGAATTTATTTCCCTTAAACATCATAATTAGGGCACTCAGGTGATAATATGACATAAAAATTCAAACTAATGGTTTTCCAATTGTCATCTAATAATTCTGTATGCTCCTTGGCCTAAAGTGAAAAGAGATATCGATGTAGTACATATATATGCATATCTATCCATATCCATATATCTCTGTATTTATGAATGCACTATATTAGTAAATATATGTAATATTTATCAATTTTAGAAAGAATAGTTGCAGCAATGATGGTGAAAGATTTAACTGCTCAAGAGGAAGAGAGCTTTCGGTGCTCAGAGACAGAAGAGACAAACAGGGCAGGACTTACTCTTACTGAAGACCCACGTTCTATGTTATTTTTTCTGTAAGTTCTCACAAATTCTTAATTTATTCACCACTGGCAGAGTTAAATAGAGAAGTGACCAAAGTTTACTTTTCATAAGATATTGGTAATGTAGTCTTAATTTTAGTCAGAAATAAAGGCTAGTTTGAATGTCCTGTACTTCCTCAAATCAGTAACATTGATTTGTACTTTCATGAAATATTGTATTTATTAACTTGGAAACAGCATGTTTTCTTTCATTCCATTAGGTTCCAAGTATAAACTCAGTTTAATTTTTCTTCCTTTTCTTCATTCTGTACTTAGATTTTAATTTAAAATGGAATGAAGTATGAGATGTAAGTCAATGGTTTTCTAATTGGTAATGTGATTTATGCATGAATTCATAAAAATATGATCTTGACTTTTGGCTGGAAGATGCCTTTGTACAGAATACAACTTAATAGAAACAAATGCCTGTGCCATTCAGAATAGCTACATCCATTTTTGCTTTTAAAGGCTCCTTTTTACCTAGGAATACAGCATATAAAGGTTTGCAAGAATAAGATGGGGGCTTTGTGTCCCTCATGCTTTAGGTATTTTATGTTTTGTAGAATTATAACAATCACTTCCTCTTCCAGATCTCCATATACCCTTTAAAAGTAAAAGTCCTGAGTGAATGAACCTTGTAAAAATGTTATTTCTGACAACAGTTCCTAGAGAAGTGAGATCTTATGATACAAGCAGAAAAGTTGAACAGATTGGTGGAAACTCACATGAGTAAAAAGTTGTGTGGAAAAAACCTTGTGAGGGAAAATTCCCATGGGTGAAAACTCATATGGGTGAAAACTCACATGTGTGAAAACTCACATGGAAAAACTTGCATGGATTAAAAACTCACATGGGTATAAACTCACATGGAGAAAAACTTATGTGGAGGGAAACAGGGGGGAGAGGCAGACGGAGGGGGAAGAGGGCAGAGAGAGCAAACAGACAGACCAAGGGGGAGACAGACAGGTTGTGGGGGGTAAACAGATGTGGGGGAAATGGACAGACGGGGGGGATGTGCATGGGGATGACCTGCAATGGGGGATCCAGCCAAAATAACCCACAGCAGATAACTCACCTGAGATAAACCACAACAGATAATCCACTCGGGGTAACCGATCCCCACTGGATAAATCTCGCTAGATAATCCCCAGCAATGCCGCTCAAACTGCTGGTGTTTAACCCCAGTTTGTTTTGTTTTCTTTTCTTTTCTTTTCTTTTCTTTTCTTTTCTTTTCTTTTCTTTTCTTTTCTTTTCTTTTCTTTTCTTTTCTTTTCTTTTCTTTTCTTTTCTTTTCTTTTCTTTTCTTTTCTTTTCTTTTCTTTTCTTTTCTTTTCTTTTCTTTTCTTTTCTTTTCTTTTCTTTTCTTTTCTTTTCTTTTCTTTTCTTTTCTTTTCTTTTCTTTTCTTTTCTTTTCTTTTCTTTTCTTTTCTTTTCTTTTCTATAATATAAAGATTGGGGTTTTTTTCTTTTCCAAAATATTTAATTTGGGGTGTGTGTGTGGGGGGGGGGGTGGGTTTGTCACTTTTCCACAATGTAAAAATTAGTGATTTTTGCTTTTGGTTTTGTGCATGAAAATGTGTTTTTTGCTTTCTGACGGCACAAATCCAGGTGGATTTTACTTTACTGGGAACCCCGAATTGTTTTCTTTTCCCCAAACTTGTTTTTTTTTCCCTGTTGCAGACCCAGAATCAGGGGGTTTGGGATATTTTTGTGCTGTGGCAGTGGATCCCACTCTGTGTGCATGGCCCTACAGGGGAAAGTGCCCATTTGAGGGAATCTGCCCCAGATTGGAGTGGGAAGAGGGGAAAAAGGAGAAGGAGGAATAGACAGCTTTTGAAACTGCTTTTATATGTCAGTTGAGAGAGGTTTCGAGTTTTTAAAGCTTTTCTGTAAGTAGGGTTTATTTGCATTTTAAAAACCTTCATTTAAAAGAGACCCTAATCCCACAGCACAAGTTGTGGGTTGGAATAAAGAAACCAGTGAGAAAGCTGTGGGCAGCAGGTCAGATGTTGGAAAAACCCCCCTTGGTACCTGACCCAACCAGAGTTCACTGGCTCAGTGCTGTGGGTGTAGGTGTCTGTCTTTTTTTTTTTTTTTCTTTCCCCCACATGTTATCAGACTAATTCACACAATGTTTCTGGACTGTGTTAGCCCATTCATTTGTTAGGTTCCCTAATACCAGCTTTAACATATCAACAAAGCACGCTTAGAAATCAATCTCAGTACTGGGATTTTTTTATTGTTAAATTAACTTTTGTTTATTAAAGACTCATAAAATTTATAAGCTTCTGACTCAGAAGTCCTTAATTCCAACCACAACTTTTCTCCACAGACTGTATTAGCATGTTGTAACACACAACCTGCCTGGTGACAGGAAAAAAGTTGTTGACAACACTGTTAAAATACCTGAAAGACGATTAATTTTGGAGTGGGCAGACAAAACTGGTAATACAATAGTTTTACAAGGTGATCTAACTTAAACAGTTTCACAACATAAAATACGGTTTGTGTGGCAATACTTACTAGCTTTGCCTTTTCGGCATTAACTTGAAAATAACATAGCAGGAAGCCGAGAAACTGCCTTTTTATAAGCAATTCTTGTCTCTTTATTGTCCTGCATAGAAGAAGAGTCTTGCAAAAAGAAACCCAAAACTTTGTAATAGCAGATGTAAAGAGCTGCTATTCTAGAACACCTATCTGAGCCTTTGGCTACTGGTCGCCTGAGGTTCTGACATCCAAAGTGCATAAGTCCATAGGCATAACTGTATAATACTGCCTTTATGTCCATCCATGGTTGCAGTTAGAGGCAAAGAGATGTAATGCTTTATTTCAGATTACAATAGCTCCTGATTTTACTTAGGGAAATTGTGGTTCACTCCCCCTTTACAGCAGGCAGTAATGCTTTAGGCACGTCTGCTGTAGCATGTATGTGCACAGTAATGATCAGAAATGTGTTTATGCTTTAGCATTTTATTCTCTGATGAGCATACGGAGCTTTTTAATACACATCCAGGCCTGACCCACTACCTCTGGTCTCTTAACAAAACCCTCTGTGCTACATAGAGGGATTGAAGAAATACAGAATGGAAGGACGATTTTCTTTATTGTCCTCCGAGTATTTTAATAGTGTCTCAAGAAAAATGTGGACTACTGTGGAACACAGCAAGTAGAAAGATAGCAGTAGAGACCTCAGTTAGTAGAGAAATGACTAATAGATCATCAAGCTGTCCATCAGCAAAATTTATGGCTGAAATAAATAATTAAAAGGTATCAAAATTTTAATTCTTATACTAACGCACTACCAAATAAATGTGTACACCATGGTATATCTTTGGGATGTATCGCAGTGGTAGGGGAGAAACAAGGAAACAAGTATGAATGGATGGGAATTAAATAATACAAATTTGAGGAGAAGAATAATCCTGTATATTATTTTATTTCTTGCAAGAGAGAAAATATTGTGTTTGAATGGAATTCCTTGACAACAGGTCTGGCCATCTGATCTGCATTTAAATCAGATCAGTGCCTTATGAAAAATAAGAAAAAATGGTCCTTAGTTGGTAGTGTTGCTTGTTAACTCTGGTGAAATTCTTAATTCAGAGCTTGTTTAACTGAAAATAGTATAATTTACAAAAGACTTAGTATGACTCCTCATTAAAAAATAATTTAATTTCACAAGTATCCTGAATGCTTATTAGTCAGCCTGACCATGCTTCTTGTGTGGTAAGACAGACTTGCATAAAGTAAGCAGAAGCAGCTTTGTTTCAGAAAACTGAGGGCTTTGTTATATGACTGTCTTACTTAAAACCTATCTTAGCGTCCTCTTGTTACTGACAAGAGTCTCCCATTTCTGGTATCTCTCCATGGATGGCCTGTTGTCAGTTCAAGTAATTAATTCCTTATCTCCTTTCTATTCCTCTCTTACCCATTTTGGTTCTGCATCTCTTTTCCTCTATGTGTTTTACCTGTGCAACTTCTGGCCTTTCTCTAAAGTTTATCTTCTTCTTCTCACTATTATTATGAAATGCCTGAGAGACCATTTCTTATATGAACCTCTGTAATAATTTCTGGATCTACTGTAAGTTCATATGATCTGTAACATACTAGCTCTTTGTCTCATTTTTCCTATTTCTGCCCTTTGAAAATAAGCCTTCCTTATAATTAATCTTGTTTTTTATAACAGTAAAACTATTCTCAACCAGCTGACTTCTGCAGAGTTAATTCCTTTCTTTATGCTACTTACATTAAAAATAAAAAATTAACTTGAAATCTGAAGATATAGCCATAAGGAATGGATAGATTCTCATTCGAGTAGTGATAAAGAAGTGAGCTGGCTTTCCACTAAAAGGGAAAAGAATTTTAATGCTCACTGACATAAGCATTCCTACACCTAACAGCTTGTACACATTTGTAAAATCTTTCAAAACAGCAATTGCCACAGAAGGAAAATAGCCAGTTTGCAGACAATACTCTCTGTGACCTCAATATCCAAATCCTAGTCCAGAAAACAAATGTTTCTTTACTACTCGGATGTTCTCAGCAGAGTCATAGTAATTTACCAAGAACTTATGCTGAGGGCTAATGTCCTTTGGGGAAGAAATCTTGTATTTCAGAAATCTGAGACATGTTCTGCAGACTAAATTAATGATGTTATAAAGCATTATTATAATTACTCATGCAGAACTTGATTGATGCAGTATGTTCTGAAAGTTCCCATCTTATTATTCATAATTATCTTCTTTCTAAAAGCAATGAGATGTTCTGACTATACAGTTTCCTTTCTGGGAAGAAGTATTTTGTCTCTTGCAACAGTTTTATAAAGAGATTCTTTATGCATTTCACGATAACACAAAAGGATAATTGTGGTTTAGAATTGCTGAAGTATCTCAATTGGGATGGATTGCTTTACTTATTAGAGCTGTCTACACTACAGAGAAATGCATTTTGAAGTGCAAGGAGGTTCAGACATGTTTCAGTATATTTACACAGTGTGATCAATCCCAGAAGAGCTATATCAATCTGTTCACAATCCTACAGTTTTAATATTGCATTATGAAGTCCTGGAATACAGAGATGGATGTCACATCTTATCCTAGAGACATATGGATTAGTATAAAGTCCTATCCCCTTCTTTAATTAGCACTTTTTCTCTTTTGCTCTTTTTTTTTTTTTTAAAAAAAAAAAAAGAAAATTCACATGGCTTTGGCAATGGTTAGAGGGAGCCTAGTTTGATCAAAATGTTGCATTTTGTAGATTTGCTCAACTTTAGAAACCTCTGCATTCTTTTTTTTTTTTTTTTTTTTCCTTTTTTTCCTAGAGGTAAAACATAAGCCTGGAATGAAAATATCACTTCTTTTTTCCAGAGTCTGAGGCAGATGTAGACTAAACACAGTTTTATCTGTGAACATACTAGTATAGCTCACTAGTGGAAGGAGGCCTAGCTAACCAAAGGCTATGGTGAGTGATGTTTCCTTCAATATTATAACGGTAGTCTCCCCGCTGTGATCATTTTATCTTCTGTTGATGAAGGCATTCTTAATACTTTTGTAGAGAACTCCTGCTATGGAGTTTCTGTTGTTACTGGGGTTTAGTTTTGTTTTGTTTTGTAGAAACATATCAGAATGGCTACCATTACCCCATTGAAAATAATGGTGTATTTTTTTGAATTACTCTGTCACAGTTTTCTCATTCTAGGGTATCTCTCTTTACTCCCAATAATTTAGTATCTGAGTTCTTCACTGTCTTTAGTGAATGTTTACTGTGGTTGCATTCTTGTGAAGTAGAGTACTAGTTTCGTGTTTGATGGACAACTAGACTACAAAGCAGCTACTTCTGTTACACAGTGCAGAACAATCCTGAGATCCCCAGATAGGTCTATTAAATTGTCTTGTGAAAATATGCAGCATAAAGCCATTAGAAATACTAGCTGGGGTCCTGGAAATTGTACAGTTGTGTTGTTATAGCACCAGAATAGGAATAATTAGCACTGTTTCTCAAATTAATATATCTATTATACCTCCAGGTTTGGAGTTTAAGTGTCCCTGGACAGTGCTGACCTGAGAGAATGAGCAGTGATACTCCTGGTGGCTGTGGTTCTGTGAAAGATCAAGGCATAGAGGGTATGAACTTTGCTTTGATATGGACTTGGAACATGGAGGAGGAAAGCATATTGACTAAGAGCACAGAAGCACTCCAAAATAATAAAAGTAACATTTCAAACCTGACTTGAGCAATTTGTCCAAAGTTACCCCAGGAATCCAGGGAATTCAGTTCCCTCTCCTACGTATGTGCCTAAGGACATACATACTAGAACATTGCTTTTATTATGTCCTATTTTCCTTACTCACCATGCAGTGTGCAAAGTATACTACTAATCACATTGCTGTGTGGTTCTTTGGGCTTTTGTGGTTTCCTAGTATTAACAGGATTGTATGAAAAAGGAAACAATGCCAGGATTTTCAAGAATTGCAGCCTGGACACAGGGGAGTTGGATGGAACATTTCCTCTGTTGTATGTCATGGAGTTTAATGGTCAGCTTTGATGGTCTAGTGTTCAGGCTCCACTTCTGCCATTCAGAACAGTGAAGCAATACCGTGGTTCAGATTCCATCTACAGTATGAAAATTTTAGCATCTTTCCAAAATTTTAGGAGTGTAGAAAAATAGAGTTGGAAGGGGCCTCAAGAAATCATTTAGTCTATCCCCCTGACAAAATCTGTTCCATAATCTTTCTGACAGCAGGAGAAATTATTAGCTAATAGCCTGAAACAAACTAAGTCATACAAAAAATCTGATTTACATACTGGGTGAAATTTGCCCTTATGCAGAAGCCAGCATGAAACATCCCGTTTTCTCTCTTAAAGTTGCATTAAGATTTAGGCTGACACAGTTCTTGATGATCTTTGTGCTGGTGGCCAGAAAGATTCGATCCAGAGAGGAATGACAATCTAGTGGAAAAGAGCCTTTTATTTTTTTATCCCACAGTGTGGTGTGCTTGACTTGATATTTTTCTTCTAATGGATTAAACTTTCTTTATCTCATAAATCATGTATCTCCACATTGCTGTCAGTATAGCAAGTCAAATGGAGGTGAATGTGTAAGTGATTAGCCCATAGCTGGCCATAGTATGGAGAACTGTGAATCACAGCTGCTCAGGCTCTTGGATTTTAAAATAAATATAGCAATACTTTAAAGTTTCCTAGGTTCATCTAATAAGAATACTCTAGAAGAGCTAAGAACAGATAATTCCAGAATATGTATGCTGCAAATGAACAGATAATTCCAGAATATGTATGCTGCAAATGAACTCAACTGTATTCAGAAAGATTAAGCACTGTATATTTTTATGCCTCTTTGTGCTTGGCTGGTTTAGGGACTAGCTCTGGGGGCTGGAGCTATAATACTTCTTTTAATAGTAATACTACTTCATTGAACATACTTCAACTTTAAAGTGCAATCATAATTTAATAATAGAAAACTAGTGATCCTAGAGGGACATGAATAAAGGCTTATGTGAATGATTATAATTTCATTCACTCCTGTACACCTGACAATTCATACCAGCTGAGGATCCACATATTGCCCTTTCGCTGAACGGCATGAGGATAAACTGGCAGCGAGTTTGCAGCGTCTCTGGTAGCCTTCATGTACCAGGAACGTGCATAGATGGTTGTTGTTCTCCTTCACCACTAGCATACATTTACATTTATATCAGAGATAAAGTATAATTTTTAGGGGTGAAAGTACAGCAACTATACTGGCAAATGAAGAAACAATGTTTTTTCTTTTTTTGAATTGTACACCAACACATTTCAGGGATTACCATTTTCACCACTGAAGTTTTCCTTTAATGTTGGGATTAAAAAATAAAATTAATATATTTAAAGTCATATCAGGCTTGGAGTATACAACATATCAAATTTTATAGTAGTGTAGATGGATCCTAATAAGATTTTTAATAATTACATTATGTTGTTTAGAGGCAGAAAAGGCTTCCTCCCTAAAGAGTTGGAAGTCTGAGAAAGAATCAATTTTTTTTCATAACCGCTTATAGAGCTCTCTAAACTGGATTTTTAATATAAATCCCCTTCTTCATGTAGTCCTCACAAATAATGAAATGTAACTGCCACAATAGAGTGTTCAAAAGTTACATGAAAACGTGCTCCTTATATCTTGAATAATCACATCTTGCTCTATAGAACAGCCAACATTCAATAACTTAGAGCTAACTTCTGTAGGCATTGTAACATAGAAAATATTAGAATATATGGATTGTCATAAGGCATTGAATTCTTTATTAGCTTTGTGAACATAAAACAACATTAAGTACTTTTTTTGTCCTAAATTTATGTGTAAGTAGAAACAATAGAAGCCAATGCATTGCCCTTGTATTATGGGCCAGAATTGGTGAGACATTGCATTTGCTGTCAGAACTGAAGCAGGCTGCTTCATCTGCTATAATTTCATGAAATAAATTCTAGCCTAATTTGTAGCAGAGACCCGTGGACTCCAGTGAACTCACACATCAGTAGAAAAATCTGCTTTCCTCATATATTTATGAACTTCATTTTGTTCTTTGGGCAATCCTGTGGATGAAAACCACTGTAAAGTCCAAGCATTTCAATGTGTTGCTGAATGTAATCATGAGTACACTTTCTATTCAGGTTGTTTGAAGCTGACAAAAGCAAGAGCAAGGACCAGCATGTTTACTTCTTTCAATCATTGGTTTTTTCCCTGCTTCTAGGGTCTGTAAGATCATATATCTGATACAACAGGGTATCTGGTTGCCTGGACCTGTTCTTGTAAGTTATCTATGTAACAAATAATGTAAAATGCAACATCCTGTCTTACACACATTAATCACCTCATGGAATCATTATGATGTAACTTCCCCAAATCTATTTGTTTTTTCAATGCTACAGGTATAGCGAGTGGAGGTTTCCCTAAAGGGAGATCACAGGGATAATTATGGTTTAATGTGAAGTAGATGGAAGGCAGCTGTGGTAAATGGAAGTAAATTAGTGTTATTATTTCTAAGGAGTATGTATACAGTAAAGCCTCCTTTAATATTCTTGAAAAAACTGCAGGCAAGAGTTTCTCGATTTCTTTGTGGCACATGGTTACCTCAAGGGGAAAGGAATGAGCACAGTTACTGTAACACCTGTTGCATTTTATAAGCTCGTCAAGAGGGGGAAAGAAAATCTGTCTAGGGTTTCAAGCAGTCATTTCGGCATAGATTTCTATTAAAAATTGCTTATAAATTATGAATGTGCCTGGAAGCCACTAAGAAAAATGAGTTGCCAATATGAAAACATTATCTCTAAGTTGTGTAATTCTTCTAAAATAGATTACAAGGTTTCACACACTAGGTGATTTGTCTTTTTAGGCCCGTGTTTTATTATTTGTTGAAGCTACTGCCTTATAACAAAGTGACTATTAAGTTCCCTGACACTGTGATCTCTGCTCTCTAGACCATAAGACCCTGCATACTTTTCCAGTGATATAAAGAGTATAAATACTTACTATAAATACTCAAAGTTAACATTATGGTGATGGCTTGTAAGGTATTGGTATTATGTGAATTTAGGCCAGTACAAAACTGGTTTGAGAAAACCAATTTAGTTGGGTTTTTTTTTGGAAAACAATAGGACCAGTGAAAAGGTGGCGTTTATTCCTTTTCCTTGCTCACTTAACTGAATTGCAAGATTAGACCCATACCCCCAAATCATCCATCTCTGGAACATCAAAGTCACATTCCAAATCCTTGCTTAGGTAACCATATTATTCAATTTCTGGATTTGCCCAGTCAACAATCTCCAGAAGTAGAACCTTCCTCTGAGCTCCTCAGAGGGGCTCAAAATAGGAAATCTTGAGGGTTATTTTTATGTAAAAGGTTGCATTACCTGACCTGTAAGTATGGGAGGAGGTTGCTAAAACTTAAGTCTGTTGGGGCGATGTATGGTAAGGTCCACCTTGGGACAGAAAATGCTGGGAAGTAGTTGACAGCTGGGATATTGCTTCCTGTAATGAGAAGAGGACACATGTAAGGATTTATTTACAGATTAATTTACCAAATCTCTGATGATTACATATTTCCTCACTAGACCTTTTATCCATCTATTTCTCTGGAATTCTTTAAATATTACCAGTTTCACTGTAAAACAGCCAGTAAGCTGGTTTCTCATCTATATGCTAGTTTCTAGAAGGAAAAGATTATACAGATAATTTAAAAGTTCTAAATCCATTCTGTTTCTCCAAGTCTTCTTACCTCGCATAGTTTAAAAAGAAAGACATTCAGAATGCTTTATGTGTAAATCTGTAGTGCAAATAAATACAGAAGACAATCAGAATAGTAAGAAATTGAATAGTCTGTCAGAATTTCTGACTTCACTTTTTTCGTAAGGAATATAAAAATACTTACGGAACTTTGACATAGACCGAGACTTAAATACAATAGAATTCCTTCCATTCCTTTTACAGAACCTCAGCAGTAATGTAGGTTTCTTAGATTCATATTTAGCTTAAGGGAACAAAGATCTAATATTCAAGGTGGAATAAATTCAGTATTAAGACATAAAATTGTTCTTGGAGTCCAAAGATTATAGTTAGTATTGAATTGACAGTTACTTTTGACTGTAACTTATATTTTATCCCTATTTTTTCCTCATCTTTGCAGATCATTTAAATTTACAAAGGATGGTACTGATGTGGCAAAAGAATGCAAGAAAGATACATATAAAGTGGTATTTATTAAATTCACACATGCAAACTAAGTATAGACATCTGAGCACTTCAAAGTAATTTAAATAGACCTTTTTGCATAATATTTAGATTATTTTTTTCTAATTTGTGAGCGAACAGAAATAAATTATCAGAATTTTTACATCAGAATCACGAGCCAGTACCATTTTCTTCATCATCAGCATTATTGAAATTTTCCAGGTTATCTGTAGTGCCTGTGTTGATGTAAAGCACATTTTTGTCTGAGCCACATGCAAAAGAACTGAATTCATTTTTTGTCATGAACTTTCCAAAATAAACTGAATAAACATTCAAAAATCAGTATGTTAGAGACACAAGTATTGACTGCAATGTTACACTATGTTCATTTTCCCAAAACAAAGAGCAGGGGTTTTTGTTTTCCAATATGGTTGTTATAATTTAAATTTTAAATTTTGCATTTTCTCCTGAGAACATTGAAATCATTTGGCTCAGTCTCTCCATACCACTATTTTTCCTCCCAACAGATTTATCACAGGTGGAAAAGAATAAAGTGCTGACAAAAGTGGAAGAGGGCATGTGAGTGAGCTGGACAGAGGGGTGTCCTCCTGCTGAGACTGGTTTTGCTCTGCTCTTCCCCTCCTCCCCTTCACCAGAGAGATGTAGTCTTCAGCTGAGAGGCTGAAGATGGAAGAGGCCACCTAACAACAAGGTGAGGAGGCACCACAACACGCTAAGCCTCACCTCACATAAGAATTTTACAGTTTTCCCAAGGGTGTGCAGAGCTCTTGGGATGTTGTCATTTGAACCCTGACCAACATTTGACCTTTTGTTCTGCCATCAGCCCCACAGCTGTCCCTACTACTCAGGTGTTTTCCATCTCACTTGAAATTACTCCCGACAGCAAATTACCTGTGGAGAAGAACACTAATCACTGTTGAAGGAAGAGCTGGGGAATGGCTGAGCTGGAGAGAAAAAGAAAAGTGCCTGTATCTGTGAACTGGTAAGGAGATTAAAATAATTTGAGTCAAATGCTTGGGATGGGATGGCAAAGCTTTCATTCAAGTCTTCATATTGAAACAAGGTCAGATTTCTTCTATAAATCAGTGTTGTGTGTGTTGATATAAATGAAATCTTCTAAAATAACAATATTTAACAAGCTGATATAATTATTTTACACATTTTTTGAAATAGAGGGTTTCAGTGAGTTCTCCATATGTTATCAAAACTTGACAAATTTTTTCCTTTACATTTACTTCCCCTTCAAATTTTGCAGAAGTAAAGATGAGTAAAATGTACTCTTGGAGAAACTTAAATGTGTATTTTTGCCTACCTTCTGTTAGAAAGAAAATCTTTCTTTTTAAGAAGGAAATGGAAAGTTCCTAAAAGTAAATTCTTACTTAAAGCTCAGCCCCAATATTTTCAGAAAAAAGTGCAGCCATCTTTGCTTTTCTGTCTAGATGACTGTGAGTATTTCCATAAATGACAATACTAGTGTTATTATGGTTTGCGTTTCTCATAAAATTTTTGAGGATACAACAGTGAGGAGTGGAGTTGCATAGTCGTGAAAATACAAGGAAGATCTCAGGAACGGTAAATTGGTCTTGCTTTTTAGGCAGATGAACCTTTGAGTATTGAGTTTACACATTCAAATAGCACGGTTTGTGTGAAGACATACTAACCCTGTGAGATGACATTAAAAATTTACTATTCCTCAGCTTTTTTTTGTTTGGAGAAAAACAATACACAGACCTCTCTTGTGTAATTTGCCACAATGGTTTTCATTTCCAGCCAAATTAAAACTAGGCTAAGCTTTGAAGTTTTCTTATTATCTCTATTTCTTCATATTTTGTTTGTTTGTTTGCATGCCTGGGAATGTGTGCAATATGATTTTGGTAGGCATTTTGTGGAACACCAACAATCTGCATGGACTAAATTATAGGAAAGATAAAAAGGTCATAAAAGCCCAGTGCTGCAGTACCTCTATAGCTTTACTATTCTCTTACTTTATGGTTAACCAGCATTGTTAATAGTGGGGTCTTCAGATGAGGGTACAATGGTGAGAAGTTGTGTCATTTCTCTCATGTCTGTTTGAATGTATTTATGAAGATAAGTTGTTAAGGACATAGAAAATGCATCTGTGTCAGGCCTGTGGTCTGTCTAGGCCAATATTCTTCTTCTATGAGTGGCAAATAGGAGATGTTAGTTAGAGCTTGTGAACCTGGCCCATACCTGCAGATCATTCCCCTTTGTGCTGCCAAAGCCACTGGATTAAGAATCAACTGTTTATTTTATTTTTTGTCTTTGCAAGAGTTTCCCAACTTAGCTTTACAAGAGACTTTGTTTGCTATATTCCTTAGCTGAACTAAAGGTAAATCCTGTTTGTTACTGCAAAAATTAAATCCACTGCATGTTTTACATGTTTAAGAAATTGCACCTGCTGAATTGATGTCCTTTGTGTATAGCCTTAAATGAATTCTACTGTGGGTTGAGAACATTGCAAATAGTGGTTCCATATGGAAAGCATACTTTACTGGCAACAGTTGCGTATGTTTTATGAATCACTTGAAAGCTTTATGTAAAACTACATATTTCACCTATCAAGCTGCAGTATTTTAATATCCGCTTGTGTTAGTCAATTTAAATAAGGAATGATAATCAAGTTGGTCATGGATCACCCCTAAGTTGTCAAGCTAGTTGTTCTTCTGAGTGTTTAGCAGTGAACTGTTTGAGGGCCAAACTGATCACCAGCTATATAACCTCATCCCTGTTGAGTCATACTGACCTTGTTAGTACTGAAATTCTTAGTTTTGTCTGAGTTTATCAGGTTAGTTCTCAACTCCTTTTAAATACCTGTAACTGAATCAATCGGTGTTATTACTGCTACAAAAAGTCTGGAGCTGAAGTAATCTGAGTTCTCTCTAATGTTTATGCACACTTAACTCATTCCATTTCTTTCTCTTTGCTCCATAAACTTGTTTTCTTTCTTACACCCCCTTTCTGTTGTATTCTATTTCCTAATCACTTTAATATTCCCACCCTTCTTTTTTCTATTTGTATCTCTGCTTGGCTACTTAAGGCCTTTTCTGTCTTGCTTCAGAACTGAGCAACCTTAGAAGAGTTGAATTTTTTGCTGTCATTTCACCTCATGCTCTAGTTTCTCCTGCTATAACTTGGTGTGGATGGTTATCTACATCAGAACCCTGCTAATGTGATAACATACGCTGACTCTTTGCAAAAGCTCAGGATCAGCTTTCCAGAGTTGCAGTTGCTTTTAATGAAGGAACAAGTTACAGCTGTGTCATTGCTTTCCTGTGGATCCAACACTGTTGGCTGCCAGTGTAGCTTGTGAGAAATGTAGCTTTGTCAGAAAACTAGCCCAATACCAGCAGTTTAGAACAGTTCTATTCTAATCCCTTGTCTTTGGTTACCCCAGTAATTATTAGATCCAGCAGATAGCCTGGCCCTATTGATATGTAATTCCTTCTGTGATGAAGAGAGATCAGATTTTCCTCAGATTAAGGATATGTGTCAAATGAGACTCGGTGGAAGGTTGATTTCTTATGTATTGTAAATATGAGCTTCTTTCCTACTCTCTGACTTCAACAGTAGTTGCCATTTCTGGAAGGTTTGTGTCAGGCCAAGTACTAGGTTGTTTTGTTCTTTGGCTGTTTGTCTGTTTTTTAAGTAACTCTTAGTTAAAGACGGTAATTATTTATAGCCCAGGTAACTTCTATTGATGGAAATGATAGTATTGCAGTTCTGGAGAACTGCGTGAACTGAACTATGTCCCTGATGACAAGGAACTTGGAAGAAATGTAGTTTGTTAAAAATAACTTTATGGCAGAACAGAGACTCTGTGGAATATAATCCCATGGAAGCTCTCAATTTTAAATTTCTAACTGTTGGAACTGCATCTGGCAATGTAATGTCAATGATGCCATTCTAAAGGCTTTAAACAAGAAAATTGTAACAGTGGGTGCAGGCCTGTCACTTGGCAGAGTATCTTGAGGAAGAGCTATATGAGTAGGTTTGAACAATTTATAACAACCAAAGCAACAATATATTTCCGCGTAAGGCTGTCCAGACCAGTCTAATACTCATCCCAGAGTTTTAAATCTTCACAGTTATGAAATCATTTTGATGTTTATAAAGTTTATAGATGTTGGAAAGAATCAGTTCCCTTTATGCTTCACTGGCTTGATGTATATACTCTTGTTCCATCTCAGCCAAGTCAGAAGTTTATCCATATATACGCATTGCCAGCCAATTATGTCACTTTCTAGGAACAGCTGAAGTTTTCCTGTTACGTTAGCAGCCATGTCAATGATGGCAGATGTCTTCTTTTCATTGTTCATTTTGAGATCATGTGACTGCAGAGTCTAATTTTCATAACGAATATTCGCCTGCAAGAAATGTCAGATTGACCTAAAAAATGTTTTGTTTTATATTCCCTCTCGGCTTTATTTTCTCACACTATCTGGGTAAGAGTTATTTCAGTTGTAATTAGGCCATTATAAATCATGTTCTGTCATTTATATTTCCTCGTGAATGCTTGAGAGAAAACATGAGGCTAGACAGTCATGAAGCAGCGAGGACTGGCTGCTCCAGGAGAGTTGAGCCAGGAGCTGAGCGTGGTAAGGCAGACAGCCGTATGCGAGCGAGGTGAGCAAGGCAGGCCTGGCAACGGGAACCGGGGGCAGACACAGCCCCGGCACGGCCGGCCAGGGACACCGAGACAAGCTCGGGCCAGGCCAAGATATCAGCCTGCAGGTAGGCTGGGCCTACGGGGCCCATGAGGAGGCGCAGGCTCAGCTGTGTCACAGCAGGAGGTGTAGCTCAGGCTGGGGGCAAAGGGCAGAGGCTCACCTAAAAAGCCGCTCCCACAGTGTCCTGGGTTGAGTGAGTGGTGGAGTTTTTTGGTGGCAGGGGAGGGGGATATCGGGGAGACCCCCTGTGAGAAGCTTCTCGAAGCTCCCCCAGCTCCAAGGCAGCTCCACCTCTGTTTGGGAAATTGAGCCAATCGGCTGCGCCTCTGCGATAACGTATTTAAGAAGGGACGTGGTGACGGGCAGTCGGACTTGTGAGGAGGAGTTGCGGCAGCTGCATGAACACCAAGGTCAGTGGAGGAACGGAGGAAGAAAGGAGGGGGGAGGTGTGCCGGAGCAGAGACCCCCCTGTGTCCTGTGGTGAGATGGCAGGGCGGCCCCCCCTGCCACCCATGAAGATCTACAGTGGAGCAGCCCTGTGGCTCCTGCATGGAATAATCAAGGTTCTGTGCCCGAAGAAGGCCGGGGTCTCATGGGAAAAGGTAGCCCCGCTGCTGTAACTCAGCGCTGGGAGGATTGCAGCAGGCAGGGGTGTCCCACACCAGAGCATCTCGGGAAGGGCTGCAGCCGTGGGAGGGAATCCAGTCGGAGGAAGTTAGTGACCCATGACAGAGCAGTATGGGGAACACTGCGGCCCGTGGGAGGAACTCATATTGGAGAAAATTTGTGGAGGACTGTTTCCTGTGAGAGGGGGACCACGATGGAGCAGGAGGAACAAGTTCTGGAAACTCCCCTCACCGAAGAGAAGGGAAGTGGCAGCACTGACTGCACCCCCCATTCCCTGTCCCTGCGCCACTGGGGGAGGAGGTAGAGATATTGGGAGCAGAGCTGAGCCCGGGAAGAAGGGAGGGGTGGGGGGAAGGTGTTCTCAAGATGTGGCAATTCTTCTCACTGTCTTACTCTGTTATGTGTTGTTAGTGTCTGTAATAAATATATGTTCTTTTTTTCCTTCCCCTCACGAGTCTGCCTTTTGCTCGTGATCATAAAGGGGAGTTTTTCCCCATCCCAGTCCTATCTTGAACCCCAAGCCTGGCTCTCTGTCCCTTCTCATTGCCGGAGGGGAAGGGAGAGAGAGCTGCTGTGTTGTGGTTGGCTGCCAACCAGGCCCAAACCACGACACACAGACGGGGGTCGGACCCCGGGCTGTGGCGCTGCCTCGAGCCGCTCTGGGCAGTGGGCGAAGGCAAGGGCACAGCCCGCAGCTGCGCCCTGTGACCTGGCACACAGGCCTCGGGGAGAGGGGATGCTCTCAGGGCCCTTGCACACGCTTTGCAGTCTTTAAGCTTTTAAGAGTTGTTGAACGCTGGTATATTTACTTATGCCGTTCTCTAGTAAGATGTTAAAATCTGTAGCTAGACTCTTGATTTTCTTCAGACTACAAAAGGCTGAAGATCCTTGACAAAATCCCATGGATATTATGAATGTTCATGGGAGTTAAAGACTTATTTTCTACTCTGGTTTACCTCTTCCAAGTTTATTGCTGCTATTTTGATGTTGCACTGATACCCGAAGCACTGTCACCTGAGGTATGACCCATGACAAATGATGTATATAAATTACATTTTGTTTATTCTGTGTCGTTCCATTTTATTGATACTAAGTAGCAGCATCTGTGGGAAATGATGCCAGCTGTGCAGAGAAATTAAGCCAAAATGCATGACTTGCTTTCTCTTATACGTTCTGCTTAGTTCTGCGAGATGCCTTTCTCACAGCAAGGCTGTCTTAAAAGTTTTGTGATCACAGTTCCCCTTGCTTCTGGTTTGCCAGAGCAATTATTTTTGTGAAGCTCTGCAAACTGCATGTCTGAATTAATTCAGAGTGAAATCAACACATCAAGGAAGAGGACTTTGTTTTTTTTTTAACACTGTATCAGTTTAGGCTTTTAATTATACTACTTGTGCTGGAATAAATGAGAAGGGGAAAGATAATGGGGTGAATATGGGAAGGCTGTGAGCATCAGGGAGGGCTACCGAAGACAGCATTTCAACTATCTGCCTGTTGGGTGCATGACTCTCTAATTTTAAAACATTTAGTGCTAGTACCATTTTAGGGTATTCTTTACATCTTCCAACTCTGCCCTTACTGCTTCCTCTGTTACACAATGTGCCAACACTTCATTGAAGTGAACTTAGAGGGAGCTTGGAGCATGTGGAGAGCAGGAATGACTTGTGATGATTTCCCTACTGTCTCCTATTGTGAAACCTTGTATCTGGAATGCACAAAATTAACCATGTAAGCACTTACCGTATGCTGCACTTGGAAAGGTCATATTAGATACCAATTACAGGTTCTCTAATAATTCTGATGTAAGAAAAACCTATGTTTAGAAGAAACGTGAAGAACCGATCAAAGCTGTGTAGGTTTGCTCTAGTAAATCTTTGATGGTCAATTGAAAATGTAGCTAATCTTTTTAGCAGAGAAAAAGTAGAAAGAAATATTTAGTGTGAATTTAAAGCTTTTTCTAAAAAGAAGCATGGTCAGTTTGGAAGCAAAAATTGCAATATGTGTCAAGATCATAGAATCAGAGATGGGTGTGATGATATTAGTGCATGTGATTCAGTTTATGCCATGGTATACTGATATGAAGCCAAGAAGTAACATGAGACTAATGCTTGGATACCTAAACTTTTGAAATACCTTCATCTAGACACTTAAAGGAAAAAAATGGGACCTTTTGCATTCTGGTAATTTTAGGAAATTTGATGTCAGCACTTAAGCTCTTAAAGGATAATAGTTCTCTCTAAATATCTAATTCAAGACAGCAAGTTCACAGATTAGAAAGCAGCTGTCAAGGCATGTGAAACAGAAGGGCTTCTAACAGCTTTTTAAACCTTTTTGCTTTTACTTAGTCTGATGTGTTAAACATGACTGGTGTCACGTTGCTTATAAAAGTAAACAGTGTAATAGTTAAAAACTCACATTTCTCTTCACTGCTTGTTTTGGCCTTTCCCACAATGGTTGGTATTTGCTTTAACTATAGAACTGAAGTGTTAAAACAGTTTAAATCTACCACCTGTCGTTCTTATATTTTTTCCTCCACATTGCATACATAATTTCTTTTTTCTTGATGCAAACACTTTAAGTCTTCTGGATTATATTTCTCCTTGTGTAAAATAAGGCTGGTAACTCTCTGAGATGGTATGTCTTGTGCAAAATAAGACAGACGCATACCCTGCCACAGAATGACAACAAACGCCCATATTTTACTAGTGGCATAAATTTCCATGCTGTATGTTAAGAAACTGATTTTTCAACCCCTTAAGGTTCTTTTTTAGAAAAATGGAGTGTTTGGAACCTTTTAGTAATTTAGTGTGTGGCACTTGGTACAGTTCTGTCAGTCCTTTTATCTGCATGAACAGTTTTGTGACTATAAGGGTGAAATGAATGGGGACTTAGTCCTGCAGTTTTAAGTTCCTTTGCTATTGTTGGCTCCCAGCCAGAACAGCATGAAGTAAACATGAAGGATTTCTCTCCTTATCCCTGGCATGTGATAACAGTGGCTCCAAACTGATTTTTGCAGCTAGCAAGCAATTTGATAACCTACTGGAATTCCTAAACTTGTATGCAGTGACCTATGCCATTCTGAGTGGAGCAGCAGTATGGATTTACTTAGACTTACTGAGTTGGAGAGGGTGACTATGGCTTTTCAATCTTATTTTGACCTTATTTAAACATTTTAAAAGATTGAAATAAAACAATTAGTCTATTACAGTAAGGCAAATCTATTTCATGTTGCTACCTCATGCATAAATCTTTTTTTAGTGTTTCACAAAAATTATTTGTCCTCCCAAAAAGACTAGCTAGCTTTATGCTTTTCAGCTGTTGTGTGGCATTTTTAGAGCCTAAGCATTCCACAAAAAAATGTAAGAGAAAATGAATCTAAGAATGATCCGTGAAACTCTGTCAAGGGTCAATGCCAGTAAAGCTTTTAAGATATTTGCTTAGCAGTTCAGTCCTGATCCCAGGACTGTAATCTTAAAAAAAGCCTATAAAGGTTTCCTTGCCTAGTTGGGGCCCTAACTGTAGATTTGAAAGTGATGAACTGTTTACCTGTCTGCGTGGATGGTACTTAATTATAGAGCATGCAAAGTGTGTGAGCATCATAAAAAGTACCCTAAAATATCATTGGTGATCTATTAGCTTTTTTTATCCTAGATTTTTGAGAATGTATGATATTCAAAGATAACTGTAATGTAGATGTCCCAGAATGTTTGTGGTCCTCTTTTTCTAGTTATTGGAAATAAGTGGAATTAATATATGTATTTAAAATGCTTTTCCTAAACCAGTGTTTTGGATTGTGACAGACACATCTTTGAGTATTTTTGTGTTTCTTGTCATCTGGAAAGCACCTTAACTGAAACGGGACTGTAAATATTATACTGAGGAATCTTTATTCTAGCTACATTTGTATGACAGAACCTAGGAGAGTGCCCTCCTATTGCCTTTTGTTGCACTGTTCTTGGAAGAGCTAAGTGCTACATCCCAGGTATTTTGGGTCTCTAGGGTTTAATTAGTCCTGATTTCCTAATTAGATTAATTCCCAGAATGTAAATTGTTTGTGTACCACCAACTGCTATGATGCATAGTCCAAGTCATCACTGAGAAGCTAGTTCTTCACATCTCCAAGTACCAATGTATCTTCAGCAAATATGGCACTGCATACTACATGAACTGGGGCCATGTTTTCCCCCATGTGTTCTTGATATCTAGGCAAGTCGAGCTGTTAGGCAGACAGAACCTATCCTGGTTCCAATCTTTTGGTTTTGTCTTTATGTTTTGGTTGTTGTGGTTTTTTGTTGTTTTTTGTTTTTTTTTTTTTTTTAGAATGTGTTCCTCTACTGTAAACCCTGCCTATGTTCATACAGGACTTCAAAGAGTTACACTTTCAAAAAATCAGAGAATTTAGCAGAAGACAGCACAAGAGTCTATTAATCTGCTCAACAAATAAAAAGTTGTATTTTTCATATCTTGTAAACTTAGGTAATTTCCTGAGTTGGTATTGCCTCATTCATTGAACCCTGGATAACCTTCACTCTTAATTAACTTTGAGAAAGCATGTAAGTGTAAGCCTACAGATTAATTTTTATTTCTGTGTGTATTTTACTGTCTGCCAGAAGAAACATTTAATTTCCTGGTGATGGGAAGTCCTCTTTGAGGGAAGAATCCCATTCTTTCTGCTGTTATTATGAGGTCCAATACTTAATTGCTTTCTCAATCAAGTACAAACAAGGTATCTCTGTGAATCTGAATGAAATAAATACATACAGGAAATATTGTTGATCATCAGCTTGTATTCTTAACACAAATGTAGTAATCTAGACTGAAATGCAAATAGCATTGCTAGAATTTTTTAAATACTGTTTTGAAGAGCCATAAATGTCTCTTATACTTTCAAAATAGATAAACCATTTCAGATGCATGTGCAAGTTTAAATGTATCATAGCATCCAAAGAGCAAATTGCTGTTTGTCAGTAGGTGTCAAATGTCTCTTGACTTCTGGCAAACTGTAATATTGGAGTCTGGCTCTGTGTCAACTTTTGCTGATGGAATCTGCAATAGCTTCCTATAGATAGTAGGCAGTAAAACCTCTGTAATTTAAGCTGTTGCCTAATAAAAAGTAAAATCCATTCCTGCCAGTGCTGACTATGACCATTTAATGATTTGAGCCAGCTCTAAGCTTTGCCTTTTGCTCTTAAGAATGGTTGATGTATCATCCTGCTTAGCTTTGTTTGTTTGGGGCTTGCAGATCTTGTCTCACTGCTACAGTTACTGTCGTTGGAGGAGTTATTTCTGGAGTAAAGAGCTGAGACTGATTGCAGTTCAAAATATATAATATTTATTGTTAATCCTTTACTATTTAATTTAGTGGTAAAAACTGAAGGGTGCCTGACTTCCAGGTGTGTCTTCTGATAAAGGTGGAGTAGCCTGAAGGAACTGTACTGAAAAGAGAAATCAATTCAGTTACCATCTTGTAGTTTTGATCTCCTATTATGTTATGCTTTCTTCTGATCATGCTTCCAGTATTTCACTGAAAAAAATCAGCTTTTATTACCTACTTCTGAACAGTAAATACAGAATTTTAACAAGAATATAGAAGTTATGAATTGTCATCATAATCTAGGAATTCCATTACTACACAGTAGAGTCTGAATGTCTGCTTCTAGGATCAAGTACAAATTAAGGTTTCTATCATATATCTCCACAAGCCAGTAAAGAAAATGGGCAGATGAAAATTAAGATAGGCCAGATGGAAATGTGAAATATCTATTGTAGGAAAAGACGTCTCTGAAATATAAAGCATTCCTGGACACCAGAAGAGTAAATTTTGTTTTACATTTCTGCACTGAATGATTTAGTGGTTTGGTTTTTTTTTTTTTACTGGAGCATTGTTATGAGAAAAATAACAGTTAAGATGTTGTTCCTGAATTCTGAAGCCTAGTCTGGTCACTGCACCTTTTACAAACTGTAATTTATGTTACCTGCTCAGGCTGTAAGTAGTGAGCATCACAAGCACAGGGAATTATTTTGAAATAATTTGTTTAACATAACCTAAGTATTCTTACATGATAGTTGGACTTGCCTTATGCATGTATAGTTTAGACTTGGCTAATAATTGTTCTAGTTGGACTTGTGAGTATGGAATAACTTTTTCTCCCCAACAATTTCATTATTAATCGTAATACGTACTTCAAGATATTTTGCCCCCAATGAAGTCAGTGACAAAAAGTACCAAAATTTCCACTTATGTGCCAATATATTAAACATGTTAAAATAGCTAGTGGTTCCATAATGCTTACCTGCCTCGGTGTGTATTGGGGCTGAAATACTAGGGGCAAACAGTGAATTCTTACTATTTTCCCAATTCAGATTTTTTTCTGAGTTTGTTTGTTTGTTTGGTTGGTTGTTTTTTTTTTTTTTAACAAGAAAAGTAGTATGTGTTTAGAAATACTGGGAACATAGAAGAAAGTACCTGCATGGACAGTTTGAGCAGTTAGTTATTTTCATTATTTTAAGAAAAGTATTGATTCCCATTGTAGGTTTGATGTCTGTTACGTTAGTCAAAAATTTGAGATTGCTACAGACAGCTTATCATTCAGATGTATGAAAAAATAGGTCATACGTGGGAACAATGCCAAGAAAAACAATCTAGTGCATTTTTGACATGTAACCATCATGAGCAGAAGTTTCCTCGTGAGCAAAAGGCTGCCTGCTATAAGAAAATTGGAACAAGGTGCTGGGCATCATAGAAACACCCGCAAAAAGAAAACCTATCATAACAAACTAATTCTTATCTTAAATAAAACATAATCTAGGTGGATAGGATGAAGAGTTGGGAGGGGGGGGAAATAAACGTTTACAGATGTGACAGTAACTGTTCTGATATATAACATGTGTGAGAATTACATACTGTTATTTTGTGATATTTAGAAATGGATTAAAGGTTAAAGGGAAACAGGTGAAAGATGGCTGGGGAATTAAATTTTATATTGATTGGTTCATTTTTCTTAGACCTTCATTGTCCCTTTGAAAAAACAGTTCCATCAACTGCACTTTGGTGGTTCTACCATTAAGTTATAAATTGTTTATGAGATAGAACCAAAATTATTCTTTTAAAGAAAAATCTGTATTGCTTTCTCCGTTTTCAGACATGCCTGAATATCTTATTTTTTCCATATGATACTCCTAGAAATATAGTTTTACCACCATACTGCCTGTCAGTTTTTGATATATTGATGTGAATCAGGTTCTACTCTTTGCTGTAGGCATGTAATCCTGGATTGGACTTGAAAACCATGTACATAGAACATCATGGAGGATTAAGGTCCTTTGCAAGATCACTTTTTTCAAAAACAGTAAGAGGAGAGGTTGTTTCTTTTTTATTTTCCTTTTTTTTTTTTCTTTGATTTGCTGTCAGTGAAAATGTCCCATAACAGAATGGAAGTTAAAGAAATTAATCTGGAAGGTTAATTGCTACATGTAGTGAAAGAACAGAAGCAACGCTATGAAGCAATGTAAGTGAAAAATCATGTTTGAGAATTGTATACTTTAGCTGTTGTTTGCTCCATTTGCTCCGTCTTAGAATAAGAAATCCTGGACAAACTCCTGGTATTATGCCATTATTCTGTGTTTATTAAGGTATCAGACAAATTAATATACTCAGAAGGGAAAAAAGATCAAAGGCATTGAAAGCTAGTGATGCTGCTAGCTCTGTGGAAAACAGCAAATACTGTAAAGTCTCATAGCAACAGTTAGCATCCAGCAAAGTGAAAAGACAAAGGAATAAAGCGGATGCAAAAGACAAAAAACCTAAATACTTCCTCCATTTTTCTCCATGATATTTTCACATTCAAAATATTTTAGACTCTTTAATTTCATATCACTCTGCTAAGGATCTATTTTCTATAAAAGATTTGAATTTTTTTTTTTTTTTTTTAAGGATAGTTTGCTGTAGGAATCATCCATGGCTGAGCCATAATGCTGACTGAATAGTAAGGTTAAACCCTTTCCATACCTCCCAGCTCCCTTGCTGGAGCAAATGAGTCATCTTCATGTGACGTTTTGAGGAAGAATTGGAGGTGATGAACAGGGTTGCACTTTGATTATGTAGAAATCTTGTAGTAGCCACAGGAGTACTAATTATCTAGCCATGCTGAGATGCTCTGATTATGGTGCTAAATTTCTCCTGCAACTGACCCATTGGTTAAGGAGAAGTTAGATCATAGAAATCTATCCTAATTACTACTTCAAGCCTGCCTAAAGTAACATTTTCAAACATCCTTCAAAATAGCATGTCTTTTTGTTTTCAATTTTTATTCTCTGTTTTTGAAGAAAGCCACAGCAGTGCGTGATGAGAAGCAAACAGATCAAAATGTTACGATTTTTTATTTTTTTTTAGTTATTTTTATTGTGGCTGTGAGTAGATCTTCCATGTCTTTTAAAAGCAACACTGTATTCAAGTCTGATGCAATTCATAATGATGCTCTTACGAACAAGTATTTTACTAGGACAGCACTGCGGTTTGGTACTAGTAGGCTGTATTATCAAATCTAGTCTTTCATTTACAGGCCTTGCATCCAGTATGGAAAGGGATAAGAAAATTCCAGTTTCTGAGCTGTTGTATGAGAATGTTTTTTCCTTCATGTAATATACTTTTGATTTCCTTCAGAGACTTGCTGGTGCTCATAGACTAACATAGCATTTTTTTTTTTTCATGCTGGCTTATGAAAGCTTAATGAGACAAATTTGGAAATTATTGGGGTGAGGAGTAGTTTAGTTTCAGTCTGCAGGTTATAGGAAAATAGAGAGTAGAGTTAAACTTGAAAAAACACCAGTGTATCAAATAAAGTTTGTGGGTTTGGCAGTATTTTCTATTTTCTCTATCAAATCTCTGTAGCTGAAATCTTAGAGTGGAATGGCATTGACAGCACCAATGTCAATTGCAATTGTTTCTCTAATTAATTGATAAATGCGTTTCTCTTTGCAAAAGTTTAATGTTAATAGTTTTCACAGCTAAAATGTCTTACTATAGAATCCTAATTCAGTTGTTTCCTCCCTGTTTCTTTTACCACTGTAGTTAATATTGCTATTGTAATTCTGGTATATTAGAGCACTGCAAGGATGAGTAGTTGGTAGCCTTATTCTGTGTCCACAACCAGAATGGTTACTCTTGTGACTGGCTGGGGAAAAATGTCTGTTATCATTTCAGTGGGTTCTATCAGGGCTGTTATCGTACCAGTATTGATTAAAAAGATACAGCATGCTCATCTTCTCCTTTCAGCAGAGATCAGCTACTCACCTTTACAGCTAATTTCTAATAGAAGCTATGTCCGTGCAATATTCTTAATTCCCTGTTGTCATTCCTCTCAGACTTTGTGCTGTATCAGCACCCAGGAGAGCATTTTACCAAGTGGCCTGGTTTCTATTAGCTGACAAATACTGGGCAGTGTCCTGCTGTACCCTCTGCTGTGTTCCAGTTCCTTGGTATAGTATGTTACCCAGGAAAGTAATATAAAGGAAAATGAAAGCTGATTTCTAAAAAAGATCATATTACACTGTTTACAAGACTTGAGCGCAACTCTGCTATCCATTATAGCATTTCAGATGTCATGGAAGAGGCTTAGTAATGTTGAAAAGGAAGAACAGAACAGACAGCTTTGAATGTGGTTTGTGCATTTGCAAAATGGGAAATGCTAACTCTGAGGTTAGGGTTAGTGATAAAACCATAGATTTGACGTGTATAAAGTAGTGATGTACAGAACTGGTGTTCTGTCTTATCTATCTGCTGTAAAACTTCTAGTTAAACTTTTTTTTCCATGATCATGACATCCTAGAAGCACAACTTTTGGAGTTAGTTCTTAAGAATCACCTGACTTGGATTTTACTTTCCTGCTTCTCACCAAGTGCATGATCACCAGAAATAATATGTTTTTTAAAGAAACATTAAAAGAAACCAGAAAACTTTTTTTTTTTTTTTTTTGAGGGGGAAGAATTCTTCATTGGAAAAACCCAGAGCACTAGGGGATATGGAATATGGTTGCAAGAAATGCACCTGCTGGTTTACAGCATAGAATTTGCTTTGGAGGGATGAGGTGGAGGAAAGTATCTCAGCTTTATTTTAGTTAGAGTTTGCATCACTCAGAACCCATACTGATAGCTATAACTCTCTTTGAGAAAAGTTTCAAAGGTGTTCAGTATTTGTTGGAATACTAAATATGTTCTCTATTATTGCTTTCCTTTTGTATGGATAATTCATTTTGAATGACATAGTGGAATGTGCTTTTTTCCCTATTATGCCAAGTTGAAAGAGTCCACAGTACAAATAAAATTGGAACTTTGAAGGTCAAATATATTTAAAAATGTGTTCTTTAGGAATATTTGTTGTTTCAGAAAATAACAGCAAATGTGCGGAGAGGAACCTATTCTGTTAGATAGAAATCTAATACTCTGTTTGGGAAACTGTAATTTGCTGATATTCATGAGATTCAAACATGCTGTCTACATGTCACTCAATGCAACACAAAAAAAAAAAATAAGGGAAATGAATTTGAGAACATTTTTTTATAGTTCTATGTGCTTTCAAAAATTATGGTTGTTAAGGCTCATAGAATAATTGGTATATAGTTGAAGCCAGGCATCTATTAGTAGTCTATATTTAGCATATACCCTCAGTGTCCTAAGTGAGTTTTAAAGCTATCATAAATATCTAAGTAGAAAAGATTTGAATTTTTAATGTAGGAAGCAAACTTTGCCTGAAAAAAATACTGTGGGATATTTTATACATAATAATAACATCAGACTGATGTATTTTTTTCCTTTGTGGTTATCTTTTGGGGAGAAAATAGTCTGAAGTCATAATCCTCATCTACTTCTCCAAGAAAATAAATCAAAAACTTTTCAAAAAATTCGCCAACACCCTTGTGAGTGGACACTTGCCTTCCAGCCTCCTACCTGGATTGCTCCCAAATAGGGCAGAGAGTGTCTTGGAGATGGGGAAGGTAATTAACGTTTCTGAGAGGACTGTATGCTCCAATGAGAAGTGCTTTGCTTTTCTGAGGTTCCTGACAGGGCTGTAGCCCTGTCTGTCCCTCACCACCCTTATTTGTTACCTCAAGGGAACATTTCCTCTTCTCTGCAAGTAGTAGATTTAATGCTTTGGAAAGATTTCTGTATTCCTGACCAGACATTTAAAAGCAGGGCTTGTTACAAGCTTTCCAGCTCATTAAACAAATTGAATTAACTTATTTAGTCCTCAGCCCAGGGGATGGCAAAATTCAATTCTGTGGAGGTATCAGCCTGGTCAATCTTCAGCCTCCCCTTCTATGTGCTTCCATTTCTTCTCCTCCTTTATGGCCAGCCCTTTTGGAGAGATGCCTGACAGCTGCATGGGCTTGTTCCCCTGAGCTTCTCACACAGCCTCTGCTTTTATGGTGATTTTTGCTGTCCCATTTGAGACTGTAGGCAAGTGCTGCCTTTGTTGGCTTTTAAAACTGATGCATGGGATCAGCCCTGTTTAGAGCAAAATTCTCCTACTAGAAGGCAATTATCTGGGATACAATGTGTGCTGGGAGAATATTTCTCAAGAAGTAAAGGTGAATACCAAACTTCCGTGTAAACCTGATACCAAACGTTAGATGTTTCTGTTGAGAAGGAGCATATGGTATTGTTCGGTATCATGAATTGACTACTCAAATGAAACAAACAAAAGGTTTTACTTTTCATTGCTGTATGTCTGTATACATGTGCATTTTAAAGATATGTTTTAATCAAGGGTTTGAAATAAATGTAGATAACTGTGGCCTAGACAAAAACTGACCCGGCCAAAAGCATTCTGTAGCTTGTCACAAGATGGTGACATCATTCACAACATACAACTACATCCCTGCCAAAATTTTTCAGAACACAACAGCTGCAAGTTTTCTCTTAGATGAGAAAGTTATTGAAATAATATCTTAAAGAAATTTATAGCTAGGGCAGCTTTTATCACAAATGCTTTGATAAATCTTTAAAACAGAAAATGAAACCAATTGCTCTGTTAACCTCTTTGTTAGTTAAAAGGTATAACAAATAGCTAACATGGTTTTACCTAAACAATGTTACAAATCTCTTTTTATTTAATCAGAGTTGCATGCTGGTAAAAATTCAGATCTTATTGCAAAGATAGGGACTGACATTTCCTTTTAGGAGCACCATAATTAAGATGTCCAAGACTTAGTACTTGATAATAAGAAATATTACTACTCTATCATTTCTCTAGATTTTCACCTGGATGACCATTTCTTTTGGATTTTAAAATGCCAATTTCCCCAGCCATTTAGATTTATTTCTTAGCTCAGCATATACATCTAAGAAAGACATCTGTAGACAAGTGGATTTTGCAGAAACTTCATACATGAAATCAAAGCTCTGAACAAGTATGTGTATTCCAGTCAAATTTGCTTCAGGTCATGGTTTTTATTCAAAGGAGCCTTGATGTATTTCATGGCTGACAGCATAGTCAAAACCAAGAAAATGCCATACTGTATAAAGACAGGGATCTGTCTAGCCCATCAGTGCTTCCAACAGTGTAAAGGAGAGGCTAGTCATGAAGGACGTGAGATTGGAAAGCTGGACAGTTCCTGCTACCCCTGTGTATTAGGCATAATTGGCAGGAGCTTGGTTCTGGGGGGACTGAAGAAAGACTTCTATGCGTGCAGGTCAGGGACTGTCCTGTTCCAGACACGCCTGGCTCTGCAGTGGAGCCACTATGCACTAAAACTGAACCAGTCAGGGGAGTTTGTGATGCCTCTGCAAACAAATATTTAAGGCGTAGTAGTCCCTAGGCAGAAGAAACACAGGAGTTGCAAGAGACAATGCCAGGGCAGGAGGGACACCTGAGCAGGGGCAAAGGAGAACCAAGAAACACACCTGGGCAGGAGGAACAGCAGAGGAAGAGAGAGATACCAAAAGAAAGGAGGAGAAACAGGAGAGACACCAGGGTTGGAGGGGTGCCTGAACAGACCTGCAGAGAAGGCAATAAGATACCCTCAAAGGGACAGTGACCACTGGAGGAACCCACACCAGAGAAATGTAGGAAGAATTGAGGAACAGCAAAAGAAAATTCTTAACTGGCAATCAATTAAATTGATTGGAATTCCCCAACTGTTTTGTTGCCCATGACAGCATGTCCCTCCTTCTTCCTTAGCATACAGAATTGTTTTGGTCATCTTAGAAAGTACACCTCTGCCCTGTCTTTGGTTCTGGGTTTCAGATCATGAATTTGTTGGTTTCTCTGAACCTTGATTATGTTGTCCCCTTTCAGCCTTCCCCTTTTGCCCTGAAGAGTCCCAGCCTGCTTAGTCTGTCCCTCTAAGGCAGCTATTTCACCCACTTGATATTTTCAGTTGCCCATCATGGGCCTTTTCTGAGTTGATTTCATCCTTTTCAGACGCATCCATTCTTTGAGGTGACCAGGCATGCATTCAGCACTCAGGATGTGGATACAGCAAGATTTTTATACAGTCACAAAATTAAGCACTCTGCCTTGTTTTTCATACGCTTCCTGAATGATGTCTGATGATCTGTTGGCTGTTTTGGCTGCCACTGCCTGCTTGAGTCATTGATTTCAGAGAACGGAGAGTGATGATTCCTGTGTCCTTTTCTCAAGCTGTAACTGCCAGTCCTGATTCCAGTGTCGTGTTGGCATGGTTTAGATTCTCCCTCTCTCCCCCTCTCCCTTCCAACTGCTGCAGTGTGGTTGCTTACACTTCTCTACATGGAGGTTGTTCTTGACATGTTTTTCCCTGCTCACATAGTTTGGCAACTTGAGTTACTTGCTAGGGCATGGCATTTGACTATGTAGAAGAGCATGATATCATCCACAAACTGGGAGATTTATTACTCTCTTCCTTCTGCAGCTCATTGATCAAGATGAACAAAACTGTCTTCTGCTGCCCACTCGCTTGTGCTCACTCCTGGCCCTTCTCCATCCTGAGGATTTTCCCTTAGTCTGTATGCTTTGCTTGATGCCTTTGAAAAAGGCCACAGAAGAAGACTCCAGGCCTGTGACTGCCTGGTTTCTTTAATAACATAACCACATAAAGCAAGTTCTATGCAAATTACAGATATATGTTATTGTATCCACTTCCAGAGCTACAATTTAATGCATTATGCACTTATTTAATCAGTATAGCTAAGCTTTGTTTCTGATATTTGTCAGAAGAGGCAGCACATAGACATGATTGAAGAAGCAAAAACCCTGAAGACATATTTGAAGTCGAAGTACATAATGTATGCATTTCTAGAAGTGTTTCTGGGTAAAGTGGAATATGGCTGTCAGAGGATGTCTTCAGAGAGTGGGTTTTTTTCTTTTGCTTTAGAGTTAATTTGTTAAACAGAAATAGTTATAGCATGGTATGGGGAATGTAATTTCCTGTCACACTTGGAACAAATCTCAGTTAAGTAAAAACTTTATGATGACATATAGTAATTAATAAAGGGAGAAAATATTTGGTGGAAATACATTTTATATAACATTTTTCATTCAGACACTTTTGTTGAATCACACTAAACTGTAGCTTATAATTTATGTCATATATCATGTAGGTGTCATATACGAACAGTATACAGATAAGGTAAGAGATGAGAAGTTAGCCTGTTAAAATTAAAAGAAGTTTGGCCACTGAGTGGAACAACCACCTTGATTGCCAGTGTTTGCAAAGACAGCTCTCGTACTCTCCCTGACTCTGCAGGAAGGCAGCCAAGCCATAGAGATTGCTCTGAGGACAGTTATGTCTTTCTTCGTGCCCTATTGCTATTTTAGGTGGAGTAATATTCTAGCTAACAGGGATTGTACCTATGTTTGCTTAGTGAATGTATTTTCTGCTCCCTCTTGTTTGCTAACATTTCTGTGTAGGCAGCACTCAAAATTATCTTATTTGATTTTAAAGTTACCTCGTTTATCAACTTGTCACTTTAGAATAAAAATTTTTTAAATGTGAAGCTATTAGGATGAAACAATATTCAGCAAATTTTAAATTCTTTCCGATACTGTAAAATAGCTACAAGTCCTACTGGTAACAGGCCTAAACTTTTAAAATATTTTCTTTTGCATTTACAGCTGAACACTTGTATTGGGTTGCAAGATGGAAAAGAGTGTTGCAAGAAAGTTGGACTTGTACTTTGCCACAGCCACAAACTAAACAGGTATCAGAATTATTTTGTTTTATTTGTGAGTTTTGTCAACAGGTAGTAATCTTTAGAAGGATTCCAAGTTGTTATAATGTGTAAACATACACTTCCAAACTGTTTGCTATACACAGTAGTTACTTGAATGTTCTTGTCTGCTAATTTGACTTTTTAATTGTCTGGCTTGCAGCTCGTCTTTATCTGAATATTTGCACATTTTTGGTATATGCTGCATTGGAGCAACAGCTTACAAGGACAGAAAGCTTTTGCTATACCTGTAATATTGGGGAACTTGTAGTGGTTTTGCTAGTTAAGACAAATTGGCCTTCTTTCTCTATCTCATGCTTTCAGATATTTCTAAGTTCTCAGGACACTTTTTGACAAATTACAAACAAATACAGCATGACCGCTTGTACAGATTTTCTTAAATATTTGACCAAATTATCCTGCTTGTTAATCTGGTAGCTTTCTCACTTGTTATGAATTTTCCTGGTTCGAGGACTTGTTAGATACTAATGGCATAGCTCCAGTGTAATCAGTAGTATTATGATGCATATCAGCTGGGGAATGGATCTCAACAATTAGACTATTTGTACTCAGACATTCAAAGTAACTTGCAAAAGGACTCTTAAAGCCAATGTTTTGTTTTGTTTATATTTTTTTAATTAATTCTGAGGAAGGAGAGTTAAAGATATGGAAAAAATTGTCAGGAAAAACATCAAAATACGATTAATTTTTTTTTAGAATAATAAAAACCAAAATGTTTTTGAAAAAATGGCCAAAATAAATGTGATCTAGGTCTGTCTTTTTTTTTTTTGTCTGATGCTATTTCAGAAAATTGTGCTGCAAATTCCATGTTATAGCATCTATAATCAATATCTGTGTTGACATGACCACAAAAAAGAAAAATATAGTCATGGATGTGTTTACAATTCATATGGAATTTTAAGCTTTACTGTGTAGTCTAATTGGGATTAAGTTGTTAGTTAATTGCCACAGTTTATAATAAGATCATGTAGGAAATGAGTTGCGCACACACAAAAATCTTGCTTGATGTCCCAGGTAACTTCAATTACCATTTAAAAAGTAGACTGATCGTGATGATGAGTGTAATCCATAGGAAGAGCTAGGATAAAGAATTGTGGTTTTTTTCCCATTTTTTGTTCATCCTTGTGCAGTGACGTATATTAAAATATGCTACTAATTAAATGTACTTTAAAACACCTTTCAGATCTCAGTGTTTCTCAAAGACTAGATATTTAAATGATTTTCTCTAGTCCAGATAAATTAACAGTAATTACATCCCTCAAACAAAACTCAGTCTTTGATATCACAGAGTAGATGGTAAGAGTACGTGACTTAGACCCAAGACTGAATCCTTTACAAGAATTGTCTCTCTACAGAAAGACATTAAAGAAAGCAGCAAACATCCCTTATCATTTTGAAAATAAAACCTGAGAAAGTTGAGCGGTACATTCAGTACTTTCTGTGAAAGATGTTCTGTTCTCTGGCAATTCTAATTATTATATTGTGTAGAATAACCAGATGTTTTTTCTAGATATTGGCATTAAATTAAAATAAAAACAACAACAACAAAAAGAGGTTTGGCTTCCAACTTCTCAATAAATCTAGCAAGGGAACAAAAGCCAAGTATTATGTTCGATTGTTTGTTTCTACACAAATGCTATTCTCTTCCTTAACTTGATTTTGTAATGTACTTAGTTTGAAGGGATTTTAATTTTTTTTCTTAACATTGATGCTGTTGTGCTAAGTGAAATCATAAACTTGTCCAGATGAGCCATGTTGAGAAAGATGGGCTGTTTCTTTGTGCTAACACTGAAGAGATTTTGAATAAATGATTACAAGTCTGAAATTTAGAATGATTGTTTCGTACTTGTAGTGGCCATTGTACTTTTCAATATACAGGCTCTGTGGCTCAGTTAATACATGTATTCTGAAAATTATGTGCCAATATATTGTTTATGGAAGTGTTATGTGATCTCTGAACAGTGTGTGCTGGTGTTGTTAGTATATGAAGCATGAAAATATGATAAATAAAAATACATTTGAAAGACAGTACCTTTATTGAAATTGGAGGAATTAGTAAAAGTAAGGCTCTAAAAACTTGTCAGTATATGAATATCCTGCAGAAGCAACCAAAATTCAACAAGCCAAACCAAGCATAAGTGAGCTTCAGTTAAAAAGAAAAAAATTCTCTTCCTAGTGAAACAAAGCAGTAAAGGAATAATTACTCCATGTGACTCTTCATCTTGTTATGTCTTTTCTCAAATGTAAAAATTTCCAGTTGTATATTTTCTCTGTGATACTCTTTCTCTTTCACCTTGTCTGATGCTGTCTCAGGTGATTTGGTGGGTTTTTGTACACTGCCTTCACATTCCTCACAGCCGTGTCTTTGGATTTTTTGGCATTTTCTTTAAATGCACGGTTTTTAAATAGCTTTTGTTTAACTTCTATACTAATCTCCTGCAGGGAACAAGAGAGTGAGTTGCTTTTTTTTTTTTTTAATAAAAAAAAAACCAAAACAAAAACCAAACTAAAACAACAACAACAAAAACAAAAACAAACAGGAAAAAACCCCACACCATCAACAAACAACACACCTCCTCTGACCCACCCCCCCAAACCTTAAGTAAAGAGAAAATTAGCTTTTCAATCTTCAAGAACCACCAGGAAACAGCATACAAAGGGGTTTGAAAATGGCAGTTTTAATAGCTTTCCTCCAGGTGGACTGCTACTATTGTCTTAAAGCATAATACCTCAGTAGTATGGGTTTGTATGTTGTCTGCTGCAAAATCTATGTGGGAATCTGCTGGCTGAGCAATTGTGGCTGATGGAAGACTTTCCTCTGTTGAGGGAAGATTAGTTTCTGACCTGTGTTCCAGGGCTATGCTGACATGGAGTGTGTTCTACTCCAAGCCATTGCCTGTTTCCAGAAAAAAGGAACCTGTGTACAGGCTTGGGCTGGGACTGACTGTCCCATCACAGCTCCACCTCACAAATAATCCGACTTTATTCAAATGAATTCCCTGGTAGGAAATGTGGGTGTTAATAGCAGTGATGCAATCCAGGGAGCTGGACAACTAAGTCATTATCAGGCCCTTCTAAGGTCTAGGAAATTGATGTTCTGCAAACATTTTATTGACTTCTTAACCTAGACTGAATTTTCTTTATCACTTATTTTGCCCGAGCTTGTAACATAATGGCTTATGCGGAGAAAGTACTAGGATGAAGTCCAAGTTTGGCTGAAACTAAAACAAGTCAGTAATTAGTTGTACTTACATTCCCATATGGCTCTGTGCTCACTTGCTTGCCCTGTTTATGAGCTAAACTGATAGACAGAAATCACTGAGTCACAGACGGGAAGACAGCATGCAAAATTACAAACTCAGATGGTACTTATAAAGATGTGAGCAATAGACAATGAAAACATCCATAAACTAGGAAATAAGTTCAAAGACAACGGAAACAACACTTAATCTCTTGAGTCTTTTTTTGCCCTCTCAACGAGAAGTACTACATTCCATGGAATCTTGGCTTTACATGACTTGGGTACTTCTGGAAACTATTTTCTTTATCAAAATTCACAAGTCAAACCCACCAGTCAGTAGTGATCATATCCTGAAAATTGAAAATATTTTTACAGATATATTTTTTTGTACTCAGTGCTGAGGGAACTATATTGCTCAGCAGTTGAGAAATACCAAGATTAGGCAACATTTTGCCCATTTATACTAGATAAATATTAAATATTTATAACATACCTGCATCCTCTTGCCAGCCAGTGGATAACATGTAGTTCTACATGAAAATAATTAAGAATTCTGGTAAACACAGCTTGATGGTTCTTATCTGAAACTAAATAAGATGTAACTGTCTGTCAGAGCAATGCTTGCAGTAAGCTCCAGATATTAACAGGGATTGTTTTGTTTTGTCTTTATATTTTTTCTGATCAGTGGTTTGGATCTGTATTTCTTGATATTGACTTTTTATTAATTTCATAAAAGCCCTTTCTGCTTCATGCCATGGTTCTGAAGTGTAGCACTTCATGAAGCCCAGCTGCATGAAAAAATACAGCAGCCAGGTTAGAAAACAAGAGCAAATTCTGATGTTATAAAGGGAAAATCCTGCAAAGTATCAAGCCCTGTTCATCTTACTTCGGGACTTGAGGCAACATTTGTTTTTAATTTTAAATCTGTGTAGAAGACTGCCCCTTATATTTGAAAATGTTGCACATTTATGAAAACTAAATAGGTAATTTTCTCTTTCAATTTAATACTTCAGCATGATAATGCAGAATATACATTACACTTGCCTCGTTTGGGGAATTTCTTAAATAACAAAGAACATATTGGATCACTTTAGTTAACAGAGGGAAGTATTTTTCACATGTTTGTGTTGAATAAGATGGACTAAAGGAAACAAAACTGATTAAATCCCTTATCTTTCATGCAGCATATGATGTAATTGTTTTAGCTTACTGTGTTCCATTATGAGTGCATGTTATTCTTGTCTATGAAAATGTTTGCTTCAAGAAGATGCCACTGAAATGCAGTCCAGGGGCTTCTAAACTGGAAAGCAAAAAATGGTTGAAGTTTCTGTTGTGCTTTCCTTCTTTCATTCAAAAGACAAAATGATCTTGAAATCAAAGCTGAAAGAAGGACTCTGTCTTAATCATTTTATAGGGTTAGATCTAAAGGTAGTCATCAAAGAGCTTGTGCCCATGGATGAATTAAATTTGTGTGGATAGTAAAGAGAATTAAGATGAATAAGTGACTAAATAAATCCAGTAATGGTGGCTGGTTTAGTTATATGTTCTATGCCAAAGGCATAACTGTCACCAAACTGTGAAACTGGAGTAGATCCTGATATTGTCTAAGATTTTCACAGTAGGCAGCTTTGCTTAATACAGATGGCATTTTCTTTTTTACTAAGTGCCTAATGTACTGTTCACTTGATAGTGAGTATTTTGCATTCTGTATCATTCTCATTTCTCTATACCTGTAGGCAGAAAACCAGACGATCAGTACTTGTTATGAGCAAGCAAATACAATTTGTTTCACAGGAGTAAGAGTTTCCATTTTCTTATCTGTCAGACGTAGGTAAGGCCTTCTGCAGCTGGTAAATCCTCCTTTCATTCAATCAGTCTGTGGTGCTTCATGTTTATTTGATGTCTATTTTGAAACTTTGCTGCAGAGAGATTATATGGAAGGCATTAGGATTAACATTAAGTATGTGCTTGGGTGCATGGAACTTTGCAAGTGGAGAAGAGCTGAAAATTATACCAGTACTCAAGGGCTTGTGGGATAGGGAGGATGGGGGAATTGTTGACAGTTACGACAAAACAGGAGGGAAGGAGTTGGGAGGAGAGAAGAAGAGCTGGTTTTGACATGCTGATTTTCATTTGGCAAGAGGACATGTGGAGAAGAATCTGTAGAAGCAGTTTGAATTACAAGTGTGAACAAAACGGAAGTGAGTGAGGAGGAAAGAAATCTGGGAATCGTTGACAAAGAGATTGTAATTCAGATCCTTGAGAACAGCTAAGGTTGTCTACAGACAGCCCATTTATTCTGTGTGCATACTACAGAGCCTGTTCCATCTGAAAAATATAAATATTCTTGCTTAAGTACTGATTTTCTGAAAATTGAAACAAGACTAATCTTGAAACATGGGTATCTATTGTTCAAACTTAAATTTACAATACTTATTTCTAGTAAAATTATGAAGAATTGCAGAAATCCATAATTTGAAAGTAACTTCTCATTGGACCATAGCATGTCTTCACAATTACAATGGTAAAAAATCAAGGTTACTTCATTATGCAGAATTTCCCTGAACACACAGTGGATGACGTGATAAAACATTAGCAAGGAAGCAGCAAAAGATTTCTCTTGCAATAATGGTTGATTTTATGCACTGCATTTTCCTTAAAAAAAAAAAAAAAAAAAAAAAGGAGGGGGGAGAGGGGAAAGGGGCAATAATCCTCCATGTGCTAGTTACTTTTTAAATGTGAGGAATTTTTGTTACCATGATTGTCTGAGAAATGCATCTCAATCTGAGTTTCACACGCCTGAAAGTTACCGTTCCCGCCCAGTGATAAAAGCCATGCAGAATACTGACATAACCGGGTGTACTGTAGTTCATCTCCTGCTGACGTGTCTGCCTTTTGGATTCAGAAAACATCAGCTGTTCCGAACACTGCAGTTAATAATAAATGGAGAAAAATATCAAGGGAGTTAGTTTCTTCAGGCATTCAGGCTTGTGATAAGAATCAGGTTATCTGCTTCTCGTTAGAACTCAGCTCGTTTCTTTTTCACAGAATTAAAAAAAAAAAAAAGGTCACATAGCTTTTCTTTCTTGCATAAATTATTTACTGACATACAGGGTGTAATTTTTTTCCCCTTTGTCTAGTCCTAGCTGGATTTTTAGTTGTATTATCGTCCATAATTTGTATACTTTGTTATTTGTCCTCTTTGTTTTAGGAAAGGTACACAACATGGTGTCCGTAGCATATCTTACCCAGAGCATGGTTAATTTTCTTTAGAAATATAATGAATTTTCTTTGTCTATAGCAGTTGTTGATGTATGGTTTACCATTTCAGGTGTGGGTTGTTGTTTTGTTTTGTTTTGTTTTTTTTTCTTGATGCTACTTCACTGTGCTGAATAATGATCTGATCAGGAAAATGAATGCTTTATATTTAATTAACAGTATTCAAAATATGCCAGGTGGAGAAAAAAACAGTTGCAGAACTGATTCAGTGTTCAGTTCTGACTTAATATCCCAGTTTACACTGAAATCAATGCAATTTAATGGAGAAATAATGTCTTAATGTTGGATTTCAGAAAATGACGTAAAGTATATTCACAGAATCATCATGTGATTGCCATCCTTTGGCATACATGTGAATGAATATCCAGAGTTCTCTGCTAGTATTCAAAATCTGTAGCTCTATTATGGGTTGTTAACTGATGGTCTTTCTTATTCTGAGAAGTGATCTCAAGCTGCAAGATGTGAATCAGATAAGAAAAAAAATACCCAAAGCTCTGGCATTCAAATGCAGACCTGCATCCCAACTTCCCCCTCAACTGGTGAAGGTCAACTTTTGTCTCCTGTTGGTTCATTCTTGTGTCTCCTTTCTGAGCCTGGCAGAGGAATTGAAAGGAATGTTGGCTCTGAACTAGAAGCTTATAAATAGAATTCACTCTGCCTATTTATATCCCTTCATAAAAGGTGGTTGTTGATGGCTTCGTTAAACAGCTGCTTCCATGCCCCACAGAATGGATTAACTTTCTCCTTCAGTGCAGAGATTAAAGTGAATAACTGAATAAATTGATATTGAATATAAATTCAATAAATGGAACTCTGAAGCGAGGTTCATCAGACTGAGAAAAATGTAATACCTGCTACTTTGGAAGAGCTTTATGAAAACAAGATGTGGATCATTATACTGTTGCTCTTGAATGGCAGAGGATGTGGTTACAATGTAAAAAGCACACAAGAGAGCAAGCTACTTTGTTCTTTATTATTTTTAGTGAATAATTGGGAAGGCCTTAGTACTCAGTGAATCCTTTAATAGAAATCCTGGTGACTCAGAAACTTCTTGAATGTTAGCGTATACACAGTTACCTTCAATTGCTGTTTCAGAGATTTTCGTACTGGTAGTTGACATATGGAACACCGTAATTACCACCCAGGTGGTAGGTGTCTGTACCCTGTGAACTTTCCAGGTAAACTGCCCTCTTAACAGCAGTTTCGTGCCTCCTTTTGGCTAGGGTATTTGTATGTGCTGTTCCTAGTGTTTACAGAGAACATAGTGCTATAGTACTGAGAATTTTATTCCAAGAATTTATAGGCAGTAATGATTGTGCAAAGACTTGATGAAGCAGAAAACAAATGTGTTCTAATATCACCTAGCTCTTTTCCAAGGTAGCTCTGACCATCCTTTACTACTGAGACTGCATAGGCGCCACTCTATCTGGTTCTGCATTATCCTGTATCTAAGCATACGGCAGGCGACAACCATCACCTTCTCTGTAAAGCGCAGTTCATTATGCTTGTCGGTTTGGCAGTTGCTCTTTCTGGCAGCAAAATAATTCCACTTCTGTCTCTAAAACCAGAGTGGGATAACATGCTGGACAAATCCATCCACAACAGTACTCTGTCTCTGATTCTTAGTTCCTTTTTAGTTTGGATCTGTTTTGAATTTCCCACTGAGACAAGTCAAATCTGGACTGAAATATCCCCAAACAATTTGGTTTGATTGCTTGTCTACGAAGAACAAAGAAATGGTGTAATGCTATAAAATTTTGTTTCTGCTTTCAGTTTTCACGGTTTTTCTTTAATTTTCTCCTATTTTTTTTTTTTTTTTTCAGATTTCTTTCAAGTAAAACAGGTTTCTGTAGTTTATCATTTATGAGATACTAGCAGATTAGAAACTTGGCAACCAAAATTCATATGGAATTTCTCTTCAGATTCTTTTTACATGTAAGAATTTAATACAGTGTGGTTGGACAGAAATAAAACAGTACTACAATGTATGAAGTAACTGATTCTAACAGGATTTTTTTTTTTTTATTGAATCCTTAGTTACTTAGCACTGCGCAAAATAGCTCCTTTATTTCATCCTGAGGTTTTGTTCCTGCTGGGATAAACTTGTTCCTTTTCTGGCTTGAGCATTAGTCATTAGATTAGAACAGGATCTGTGTTAGGCAGGAGAAAAAGGAAAAATCTGCAACTGAATTAGTCCCAAAGCTCTCCTCATGAGAGCAAAAAGGCAAAATTTCACTTCATTGGTCATGGCATAAAAAGGAGACAAATTTTGTCTGCAGATGTTTTTTCAGTATTCAGGGCCACACCTGGTGCAAGAGTTACACTATGTATGGCTGTGAAACTCTAGTTAAAGGGGTAGAGGGGAAAGGCAATTCAATGGAAGAAAGAGCATGCATTTGGGGAAATGGTATGGGGCTGTAGCTACATTTCACAGGTGCTCTAGGATTGCTAATGGACTTGAAGAGTAAGGTGCTACCCATATATAAGAATATTTGTAGCTAATGCCTCTTCTCTTGGCAGGAATACAAATGTTATGAGTTCCACAGTAGTCCTTTTGTGTGTGTTTAATTGTAATGTGAAAAATTAAGGAGGAGGAAAAAAAGCTGGATTATTGATACGATTGTAGTATTAACTATGTGGTAGGAACACCTTTGTCATTTAATGTAACCATAAACTCACAAAAATGTCTTCATGTTGTGGTCACTTCTCAGTTTCCTGCTGTTCACACATTAATAATGAACGAGTAGATTGTGAATCTTATTTGAAAGGCAGTTTATGGTTGGTTGCTGTTGAGAGAATTCCTGTGGAACTAGCTGTTCTCAAGGAGCTGCGTGTTTAGACTAAGGGGACCGAAAATCAGAGCTGTTGACCTCTGTTTCCAGTTCTGCTAACTTAATGTGTGGCCTTGTCTGAGACTTAACCTCTACGTCCCTGCCTCAAGTTCTTTAGAATGAGCATAAAAATTAGATTTCCTCTGAGCTATTCTGTGTATGAGAGAGTATCCTGAGACTGGAATGAAAAAGTACTGCTAAAATACAAAGTGACTTTACTGATAAATACACAGAATTTGCCAATGCCTTTGGGGTTTTTAAAAAACCCACAACATTAAGAACTAAACTGAGCTCACCTGTTAATTGCCTGCAGCATATAAAACGGTGGTAGTCAAATAGTCACTTTGATGCTGAGCCTGACGGAGATGTAGACATAGAGAAGTGTTGCTGCTGACTCCCTGAAGTTTATTGATGAGGTGGAAGTTTACTATTCCATCCTTATTATCTGTTGCTGTTTCAAGAAGAACATTTCTGTATAAATTTAAGGAAGTGACTTGCTTTATTCTGCTTCATTTAGGGTGGGTGATCATATCAGGTTAAAAGTGACAGCACTGAAGGAGCGTGTGTCCCTCATCCCCCCATGTCCCTCAGGGCCACTTGTGAGCTTGAATGCAGAGGAATCTGTGTGATATAGTGCTGTGCAACATTGAAGTTCCCCCTTACGTAACACTGCAAAGCACTGCTGTGACACTAACTTCTATCATGAATCCAAATCAGCATAGCACTGAGCTGGGAGCAACTGAAGAGAACTAGTTAGCTTTAATGCTCCTGGATTTGGATTAGTTCATCTGACGTGAAATCAAGGTGTGCTTAAGTCATGTTCATGATACACATGTCCAAAATAGTCTCTGACTGCTTATTGTTGGCATAGTAGGTTGTCTGTACAACAATGTCAGTCTCTGCAGCTTGGAAAGGCAAAATACTGAGATTAGAAGTTCAAAAGCTTATACTGGACTGGCATAAATTTAAAAATAAAAAAAAAAAAAAAAAGAAAATATTCATATATATATTTAAAATAACTATTTGAGTGGTAAAACACATGAAGCTAAACTTCCAGGCTAAATTCAGAATTGGTATGTCTGGCTGAATGTGATTAAAGGAGGAAATCTAGTTTTGACCCAGAGATCTTATTTCTCTGAGCAGACATTTAAAACAGGAAGATGTGTAGAGATGGATGCAAAATGTCCATGCTGTAGCCTGGCAAGTGGTAATATCATATGTAATTTATTATAAAATGAATGGCATGTTGAGAAATGATTCAAGCTGGCTAATTTACAGAGCTCTAATTCTGCAGCAGTGTCCTGGAGAATGCCATCTGAAACAGCAAGTGCCCTGTTAAAACACCATAGACCTGTGTGCGTGCATGTGTGTACATATTTATTTGTCATATTACAATAGAAATAATGATTGAGGTTCAAGACATTTCCTGGGACTTGGAGATCAGTTGGGATTCAGAGTCTGAAGCTCAGCCAGGTGCCATTGGCTCTCACCAGCCAGTCATTAATCCCCAGGAAATGCCTTGTGCTTCCATCTCTATTCCTTATCTGAAAGTTCTCTTGCTAAGATTTCAGCTGTGTCTTAAGATCTTGCTAATTAATTTTCCATAGGAGCTAATGGCTTTAATAAAATATAGTATTTCCCCCTCTGTGTCTTTAGTGTTTAATAAGCTTCAGTTATATATAATTTGTGAAGCTGAGGGACTGTGTTATGTCCAAAGAGTTTGGCCCCTCGCTGGGGTTTTCAGTAGTATTTTTGCAACATCAGGCAGTGAGCTTGTTAGGAGTTCAGCTGATTTTCATGATGCCTGTCTTCTCTATGTCCCTTCAAAGTCTGTTCTTCCCCTATTAATAGCATTTCAGTGCAAGAGCTGTTAGCTGCTACACTGAATGTGTTTGAAGGAACTGGATTTTTGGGTGCCTTTTTTAGTGTTCACATACCAAACTTTTCTGTGGATTACCAGGAGTGGGTTAATAGGGAAAGGCACAGGAAATGTTAAAGGAAGGTGCATCTGGGGAGTGTATTTGCCCATCCCTTTTAGGAAGTGACAATCTAGTTCTATGTCATGTCAGTCAGCTTAAATCCACTTGATGCGGCCAGTTTCCTCCAATTCATGGTTGTGTAAGTAGAGCACTGATAGGCGTTTCTTTTCTAAGTTTCAAAGTCCCCTTCTAGGAAAAAAAAAAAAAAAAAAAAAAGCTATAATTCCACTATTTCCTGCAATTGTTCTACCTTAAACTGAAGAAGATATGTGTATAGCTGGGAAAAGGCAGGATCCTGGAACTCTTAATTGCCATTGTTACCTGGTTACTTGCCAGAGGGAGGGTGTATAGGATAAGATGTGACATCTTCATTAATAATGGAATTTTACAGCAGCATATTAAACTGGGCAGCCAACTGAGCAACAAGAATTTGAATATATCTGTCCATTCATAGAAGTGTAGAAAGCAGAATCTTACTGCCATTCTCTTACAAAACCATTCTTTAACTTCCACTTTGACAATCATTCCTTACTGCAGTTCTGCTTTGCAGCTTGAAAACACTGCTGAACTCTTCTGCAGTTGGTAGCCTCGTGTGTATGTCCAAAACACAGCGTAAGAGAAATATTTGCTATCATATTGCACAGAATGAAACACAGCTCGAATCCTTACAGCTGCATACCACTGAAAATAGCAAATAAAGATCAATTCTGTTTTATTATGGAGAATGTATCTCTAGGTAACTAAACTTAATGTAAAGCACAGTTTAGAATTGAAGGTACGTGTTTTTAAAGCCTTAGAGCTATTCGATAGTATGAACTTAATGCAAAGAGATGAATGCAGATTCTGGTTGGGAGTGAAAATTTAGCCCAGAGTTCACAGATGAGAGTTTTTGAAAAAAAAAACCCAAGATTTACAGTCAGAAGCAGGTCAGAAACAGAGAAATAACCACCCTCCTATATGTGCAGTCAGGGAAAAATCAGGTCTTAGAGTTCCAGAGGTAAGAGGCCTTTCCAAGTCAGACATCTAAAATGTCTCAAGCCTGGTTTGGGTAAATGTTCAGAAGTTCTCATTTTTTCCAAAATTTAAATGAATGTAGAGTCTACATAAGGAAATAGCACAAAATTCTTAATGGAAGGCTGATATTTCTTACCAGCTTCTTAGCAGTGATTAAGTGCAAGCATTTTCATGCGGTTGAATGCCAGTGCCTTTGGAAAGGGTTTAAACTAAACCACAAAATGATCCACTTACCTCTCAGTAAGTCACCCTGTGGGAAGTTAGTAGAGAATTGCAATTAGGCTTAAGAACGACATTCCAGCTTGTTTTGTATTTCCCTGGCTAGACAAGGCCTTATATGAGATGATTTTGGTGTACTGGAATCAAGGTACAGATCTTGTTAGGTTTTGCAGACTGTCAAGTCTGTAAAAATTGTTGTTGTTTTTCTCTACAATATCTCTGAAATATAGTTTAATCAGCTCTAATGTGCAGTGGCAGTATTCCAGGTTTCCACTTTCAGATCTCAGTTAAAATTTGGGAGGGTGGCAAAATGTTACATGTGGCCAAAGTTGCTGGATTAAAAATAAGTAAAATATTTCTAGCTGTTGCTAGGAATTTAGGTACCCTTACTCTTGAACAGTAATGATTATTATATCCTAGCTGGTTTGTTTATATGTGTAAGGTTTCTGGGGGTTTTTGTTTATTTGCTGGTGCTTTTTTTTTTCTTTTTTAATTTTCCCTTTATAAATCTTAGAGGTAAAGAAGAATTACTTTGGAGATATTTGACCTTTTCCTCTACTTATTTTTTTCTTTAGAAAGCATAACAGTTTGTGTACTTCATTGAATCAACTTCTTTTTAATAAATGTCTGGCTACTGATTTAAAGGATACTTGTTTTATAGTTCAAAACTGTGGTTTATCTACGGAAAAATAATTTGTTACTTTGAGAAATATGAAGGGAAAGTGCTCTCTGTTCTTATCTAGATGAGCCAGTAGGGAGCAGCATCTTTCTTGGCATTAATTTTTATATTCTCAGTAATTGCTGGCTGCGCTGTAGCTCACTTTTTCTCTGTCAGCCTGTGGACATTTGGAAGCAGACTCCTCATAAACAAATTGCCATTATGAGAAGCGGATTCCATATTGGCACATCAGCAGAACAAATGGGAGATTCAAAACAAAACAATTTTTTTGAAAAGTTGACATGGCATTACTTTTTATTAGTAAGCTTACTCCTTACCTAGCTATCTGCAGGAAGTGATCATTGAATTTGAAGATGTATCACATTGTAGCACATCAGTGAGAGAGTATTTATTTTTACTTGAAAAAAAAAAAGGTGCATGATAAAACCAGATGGGGAAAATGCAGTAACTGAAGAACCTTTAATTCAGTTCTGTATGTCAAATCACTATTTTTTTGGTTTAAAGCAGCTGGTTTTGAAGTATGTGGCGTTATTTTTACTAGCCTAGGGTTCAAAGTTAGATATTTAGATTGCACGTATTATTTAGTTTGTATTTATATACTAGGCTTTATCGATGAGCATGGAAGGGATTCCCCTCTCTCTCCTATAGACCTGTGGTACTTCAGTTAGTACTCCTGCATCCTTTTTTTTCTATTCCTATGTATTATTCTGTTTGCTTCTTTCATTTACTCTTACTCACTTATCTTTATTAACTACTCTCCTCTTTTTGTCTTGGCTTTTACCTTCCTTTGCTTGATTTTTTTCACTCTCATCTCTCTTTGTATCCCTGTTTTTCCTCTGCCAGTAATTTTAATTTTTGCCTGTCAATTTTTTTCACACCTCTCCAATCAATGCCACACCTCCTGTTGCTATATTTTCATGTCAACTTTCAAATCAAATGTTTGATTATTAATTTTTGTGAAGAAGTCACAGTAAGGAGGAAAAGCAGTTCTCTCCCTTTTCTAAAAACTACAGATAACTATCGCAAGGGTGGAAGAATTTTGTTGGACCTCTTTCTGTTCAAGGTGGCACACAGCAGAAATGGGAAAAGAGATGTTGATGGAAAAATCTGAGCATTTGTAGCGAAGGGAATTTTCTAGTGTTATTTCCATTTTGCTTTTGTGCTCCCACCTCTACCTTTTCCTGCCTTATTGCAAGCAACACTGCTGTATGGAGTGTGATTGCTCTGCCCGCACAGTAGCAGACAGGGAGGAGCCCAGCAGGCGTGAGCACTTTTTCAGGCTACATTAAGTCCTGATAAGATATCCTCCTGAATATTCACTTGATCAGCTGCAATGCAGAACAATTGGTACGTGTATCAACCCACCTTCCCGATTCCAGAATAAGCACTGAAAGAAGACCTTGGTGAACCCTTCTAGATTAATTGAAGCCAGTTCCCAGGGAGGTGGGGAAAAGCTATGAAACTGCAGCTTCTTCACTTGGATACCTTCTCTAAGAGAACTGTTGGATGTTAGTTCCATAAAAGCAGGAGGACCATGATTTCAAGACACTATATCAGGGTTGTTAAATGGTTTGCCTCGGTTTAGAGCTTCTTGGTCCTGTATGTGTAGCTTTATTTTTATTTAATAGAGTCTTAAGAAAATAATACCTTGAGTCTCCTTAAACTGCTATAGGCCTGGTCTTCAGCCAAATCTTTAATTACCTTCCTGTGTTTTGGTTGTTGACTCTGTCTTGTAATAGCAGAACAGAGCCTCTATTTTGGATTTGATAGTGCTAGCTAGATAGTGACCTTGCGACTTGAAATACTTTCTTCTACTGTTTTGAAACCAAGTAATCCTTAGAAATATAGGTTAATAAAGGAAGCACCTTTTTCACATTTATCAGTCTGCAGATGTCAAAATATAGAACAAACTTATCAAGTGAAGAATGTCCAAATTTGCTCTTTTGTGTTTTCATTCAAATAAAAACCAAGGCTTTGTCCTCTTATTTGTAGGAATAAAATTTCTTCCACAGATTGTCAGCAGAGTTAAATCTTGAAATATTTAGGTATTATGATGTTTCATTTTTGCAATTTGACATTTTAGCATTATGACTGATAGTTTTCTTGGTACCAAATAACCAGCCTCTACCATTTCACCTAAAAGATACTTTCCCAAATTGGCACCATGCTCAGCAATTACATTGCATGTACCTTATGTGAAATTAAATCGTAGCTCCTCATTTAACTCTACAGGTTTAACTATAGATTAAATTAATCCCAAAGCTGTTTCCCAATTGCTTGGGATAAAGAAGAATATCTAGTATATTAATTAGGAATCTAGAGCTTACTTGGTGATATGATTAGGAGTACCAGACTCTGAAGGAGTATGTGTGGAGGCAATTAGCTACATTAAGAGGTTCTCACCAAGGTAAGGTAGGGCAGAAATAGAAGCTTGTAGGTAATGGTGGTGACAGGTGACCTGAGGGAGCTGTTGAGATGGAAAATAATAGAGGATTTGAACAAATGATTATCTATAGGACAAATGGGTATGGTTTTCGCTTGACCGAGCAGAAGTAGGTCTCTATGTAAGCTCAGGGGGAGACTACTGTGAAGTGATATTAGTAGAAGAATAAAGGAAGAAGCAGGTTAGAAAGGGATCACTGGAGTGAGAAGGGTGTAAAGTCCTAGTATGAACAACAACAAAATCACATACAGTATATTAAATAGTTTATAGCCTGGAACTTTTATGTTTGTGAATATACAGTCAAACCATATCCTTCTGGAATCGTTCCAGTATACTGCATAAAATTATGCCTCAGCATCCTTTCATGGTTCTCTGGGGACAGAGGATAAACTTGTTTCATAGCATAAATGAAAATGAGCCCTGATAAGTTCATGTAGCTGCCTCTGCTTATCTCCGGCCTGATTTTTGCCCACAGACCACACTGAGACCTTTGAAATTTCAGTAGAGCTCCTTCAGAGAAAAATTTTTGGAAACATCTTACAATAGCAGGAAGTAATTATAAGATTTGTATTAGCAAACATAGATACATTATTATTATTATTGCCTTGAAAGATAATTTAAACAAAAGTGCCAGATGTCCCCGCAAAAGAACTTGGTTTCTAAAGTAGAAAAGCAGTTGCCACTTTGAAACATTTATTGACTGTTCATTGTGTTGTCTGAAATTGCATTTCAAGGTAACGAAAGACAGTATTTCCAAATGTAAAGGAAATGAAGCTTATCTGCATCATCTGGACAGCTGTCTGGATTTCTAGAGCATAATACCAGTCCCTTAAACTGAGAGGACAAAAATTAAAATGCACAAGTAATTGTAAAATTAAAGTGTGTTTTTATGGTGTGTTATAAAATGCATAAATCAGATAAAACATAACAGATTAACATGTTTTAATTTCAAATGCTTTAAAAAAGTGTGAAATGTGTATCATATTCCCCATTTAGTTCAATGGAAAATGTAATAAAAATCTATTTATAGGCCAGATAGTTGTTGATAGTCAGCAAAGAGAAGTATATGTCTCTGTTCACTTAAGGCAATGACAAGGCATTGGTAGTTTCTGATGGTTCCCTACCATTGGGAGTAATTGTAACTTTTGTTATGGTGCTGTGTTTGTTTCTATGGTAGAGTTTTCTAAAGGCCTGAAAAACTTGGTTTGAGTCTATTACTTAGCAAATATCTGATATATCATGTTTTGCAGATAAATATGTATTTCTCTTACAAAATCAGAAGATTTCCATATCTTGACTACCTGAATATTTGCTCATACAAGGAATATAAACCCTGACCTAATATTGTAGAAAAACTCTTTTGAAATACCTTTACTTTTACTCAGAAGCAGAAAAGGTCTTTGCCCTATCAGCCAGGTATCTGTACAGCCAGTGTAAATTAAATTCACCAGTAGTCAGTCTTCTAAAACATCGTGAACTATTACTCTGCAACGCAACCTGGTTACCACTGTAGTGATAGAAGAACAAAATATAGAATCAATTTTTCCTAAAGATAATAATTTGATGTTCCAGATGATACAAAACATCATCTTGTTCCTTTAAATTTTATTTAGCTACTAGTGAAAACAGGAAAAAAAACAACCAACCAACCAACCAAAAAAATCCACAAAACAAAAAACCCCAATCCTTGTCTGTGGCTTTATTAAATAGAAGCAGGAGCTTTCAAAAGGAAAGGGGCACTTAGGCCTTCATTTCAGCTGGCAGAGCTGATTGTGCCCAAACAGGAGGCCTGCTGTACCTCTGCCATGGTGTACAGGCACAAAAAGCTTTATAATTTGAGAGCTGCTTGAGTGAAAGCAAAATGACTTTTTTTCTTGAGGAATACAAATGTGGAGGAGCTTTTTAACCCTGAGCAGCGAATAATTAAAATCATGACTGGTTTCATGACCTATTGTATGTTTTGCTATATTCCTACAATTCTTTTGTGGCAGATTGTTTGGTGGTAAAGTTTTCAGCTCCTGAATTTGGGCTATACACCTCTGAATAAAAAAAGTGTTCAAATAATTATTCAGTGCTGTCCCTATATCCTGATCTGTATTCAGAATTTAAAGATGGCACATGCATGACTTTTAGGATTGAAGCCTAGTTTTTTTTCAGTGTGATAGTAATACGCGTATGTAGTTGGCAGTGACACTGTAGAATTAATATGCAGTGATTCTTTGGCAAGAAATAGAAATAGTATGTTTTGTAGCACCAGTTTTTCTTAGAGTACGTTACTGATTGCTTACACATTGAATCCTATTCTGCTGCTCCTAACTGGGAAGAGAGAGTATAACTTGAAATCTCAGTGCTAAGATTTAAAAAGAGGAATGTGTGGGCATTTAAACCAGGGCATAGGAAAAATCTGAAGTCTGGGAATGAGTAAAGTGTTTTTTTTATGAATGGAATGTGGTTTAATCTGACAGATGTGAGACAGAAGAGGAGACTTTTAAAAATCTCATTAAATCTGTTGGAACTGTTAACATTAGAAGTCACACAGAGTTTCTGCTCGACAGTTACATTAATCCAATGTAATAGTAGATCAGAATGATTTAGACTCAAAGGTGATGTGACAGTCCAGCAATCCCATTCGTAAAGACAGTAAAAGCAATGCTGCATCCCTCTTTCAACCAAGCTAATATTTTCCTGGGAAGGGTGTCTGAAATATCAGACAGGTTTTCTTTTTGTTTCTCTGGTTTTGGGAGGAGGGAGTGGTTATTCTTTCAGTTTTGCACTGTGTTCAAGGGCAAGCTTGATGTTCAACAGAATTCCTTAAAGGACTGATGGCCTCCAATGGAGATTTTCCCTCAAAGCATGCAGCAGTTTCACCAGTAAAGCTTTAAGCTAATTTTGCAGCATAACTGAAAACAATTGTGTTGGCATCCCTAGGAGATGAGAAAAAAAATACATATTCCATGGGAAATCCCACAGAGCTCAATACTAAAATTTTAAACATCCTCATTAACTTTTTGTTTGCTTGTGGACACACCATAGAATTTAATACACAATGATATCCTACTTTCAGGGCAGGCAAAAAATTGTAGAGAGATATTTATCATAAAAAAAAAAAGCAGCTTTAGAGAACTTTCTGCAGAATACTATCAGATTACAAACAGGATTCATCTACATGGGTCTATATACTTTTCTTATGCTTACAAAAGCTTTTAAAATGAAAAGCATTGAATTGCGGAGATCTCAGAGCAGGTTTTCGGGGATTACATCAAGCCAAAGATTCAGACTGTTTAATGTATAGTTCTTGAAGAATATTATTTCAATTAGCTTTAAGAAATCAAATGAATTTTGGTTATACTCTACATGCTGCTTAAGGGAAACATGTAGAGTATGTTTAATGCCGAAGTCACCTTAGCCCTCTCACTCTTTGTTCCAAACTTGTCTAATTGATAGCCTGGAGTATTACTTCACTGTTGCTGAGCTCAGTAAACTAAGGCTTGAAGGTCTTTTTTTCTGCAAATAAGACTTAAAATTTTACTAATGTGAAACAACAGTGCTGTATATTCTGTTGGTAAAAATGTTTCTGAGGACTGGAACTGCTTCTGTCATCAGAGAAATTAGTCCTCCACATTTATTAGAGGAAGCTCTTCCTCCACTAGTTGCATTTCGCTCCTACAGATTTTGGTGTTTCCCATCCTTTAGGTTGCTGTGCAGTTTTTTAGGTCATTTATTTTGCATCTTCAAACTGTGTGATAGCATTACTAATTTTTAATGGGTTTGACAAATAGATTTAAGGGTTCAGTTTTATGGTGTCTGCTATTTTTTTATGTTACAGAGGGAGACCCACAAAGCTTAAAACCAGAAAAAAAATGCATGCAGGGGTTTCTCTTTCTGTGTTACCCTACATCTCTTTATCCCTTCACGTAGCTATTGACAGTAGTATTATTTAAGCTAAATTACATGTTGATACAAAGTCAAATGTATGAATTAGTTTAAAAGGTTTCTAACCATCATCTACACTGTGGAGAGGAAAACACCCAACTTGCATTTAAGATGGATCGTGCAAGCTTTGTGAATAGGAATGTACTCATGATTGTTTCCATGAGACAAGACTCAGTGACCTGATGTATCTCTGCGTAGTTCCCCTCCCTATGTTGCAAAATGCAGAGCTTTAACTTTCACCTTTTGTGCTACTTGTCGATAATATTAGATGAACTATTGTAGATGGATAGATTGCATCAGTTTAAATGGATGGAGTATTTTGATCTGTGGTCAGTCACCGGAAATTATGGTTTTTTCACCTTTGTTTTCAGTCTGCATTTCTGCTCTTGTCTTTTTCATATTTGAATAAGATAGAAACTAAATTCAGAAGTGACATGAATCTAACAGTCGAAAAATAGTTTCTGGAAAAATAAATTAAAGATTTGGAAAAATGTTGCTTGGTATCATTGAGAATTCAGAACCTGGTTAAATAAAATTTGAAGAATCTCAGTCTCCAGTAGTGAAGTTGTTACGGATATTAGAGACAAAGTCAAGAATACAGTGTAATAATTATAAAAGGGAAATATGGAAAACAGTATTAAAATATTAACTAATATAATACTAATTAGAACACTGAAGTCTTCCATAGGTGAATATCTACTCACATTTCTTGAACTTTTAAGTTGTTTATAATATAATAGAAGATAGTGCTAGAGGGCTGTTTTACATAAGAATGCAAAGTCTTGCTCAGATTTAATAATTTTTTCATATTGTCTGTCCTGGAAAATATTTCATACAGAGTATTTCCTTACATTGAGTATAATTTCCTTGAGTAACAACCAGATGCTTGGTAAGGTAGGGAGAAACTGGAGTGTTTAACAAAGTAAACAGAAATACATACAGGGCTAATACAAAGCCCAAGATTTCAATAAAAAGATTTCTATTGATTTAAATAAGCTGTAGGTCAAGCCAGTGTTGCAGAAGCCATATGAGTAATGGACTCCCCCAGCACGCAGCGCAAAGGGGTTTCTTTATATGTATGTCCAAACAGTGTGTTTGGAATGCTTCCAGCAGAGTTTGGCTCTGATTGGACATTAATTTATTTCAGCTTGTTAAGCCACTACTATATGATTTAAATAAATGTTATTTTAATGAATACTGATGGAAAGAGATGGACTTTATGACATGTAGTTCAATTTGTGAGCTGGACTGCTTAAATACCTCAGTTTTGCCAGCACATAAATAACTTCATTAACAAAAAACCCACAGATAGCTTGTAAACATCTAAAAATCCTAGGAGTATATGTTGGGTGGGGGAAAAAAAAGTTCAGTTTAGTTTGAACTTTTCGTTGAGTAAATTTCACATGTCTGTTTCTTATAGAAACCGTTTGGAAAAGTTTATTAGTGAAACTCTTGAATGTTGTGTTTCAATTGCAATTTAGGTGTCCATGGAATTAATGGTATCAAACTGCATAGTAGTTGCTCACATGAAGGAAGAAGGTTACATTTTAAACACATAAATACAGAATTAATTAACAGTCCTATTCTCACCAAAAGTCTAGGTAGCGATAGTAAATTGTAAAATAATAATCAGAAATTACATATTGCAATTTTGGTGGGTTTTTTCCTAAAACCTTTTAGAATTTTGGTAAGAGCAAGAATTGGAGCAAGATGAAGGCTTTCTATAGGGTGCAGATTGAATTAAAGAGATTCCTCTGCTTTTGATGAGGAATTTTTTTCTTATGCCTGCATGGATTCCCTTCTGAAGTTACTTGTGTCCATTTATTTCCTATTGTCCTGTCACCATTTATCCTTCTGAAGAGAGTATCTATCTACTCTGTAACTACTTATTAAATGTTGCAAAGCTGATTAGATCCCCCAAACCTTCTCTTATTTTGACTGAGCAAACACAGTTCTTTCAGCCTTTCTTCATGCCTCAGGGTCTCCAACCATCCTATCTTGGTGGCCCTCTGTGGGACTCTTGAGTTTGTCAATGTCTCTCTTGGAATGGGGGAACTCAACTGGGACACAGTGTTCAGGTATGGCAGAATGAAATCATGGCAGCCCTTGATCTGCTGACTATACTTACACTGATGCAGCCCAGGATATGGGTTCCCTTCATTGTTGCAATGACCCATGCTGACTCATGTTCAGCTTGCTGTCCACCAGTACTTCCAAAGCCATGCTCTAACTGGTGAGATCCCAGACTGTGTTGCTGCTTGGGTTTATTCCATCCCACATGCAAGGCTTTACATTTAAACCTCATGCATTTCTTGTTAGTCCAGTCTTCTAGCCTTCTAATCTCTCTCTTCCAAAGGTGGCTTTTGTCTCTGGTCTATCTACCTCTCTTAGCTTGGTGTCATCCCAGACCTGGTGAGTGTGTATTCAATTCCATCATTCCAATCACTTATAAAGATACCGAAATCTATTGGGCCCCAGTAATGACCCCCGAGGAACTCCACTTGTGACTGCCTGCTGCTTTGACTTTGAGCCATTAAGCACCAACCATAGGCATTAGCCTTCCCTGATTTACATCTCCAACAGTTTTCCACATGCATTTACTCTGGATATCTAGCCTGGAGGTGACAATCTTCTGAACATAAAAAGGTGCACCTAGTTTGTAGAGAGTTCCAGCGTTTATAAAATCATAGGTGGCTGTGACGTGAAAGATTAACGTGCTTAGGTGCATATACCTGCCATCTGGAAACTGCTTCCTAGACAGTGGCTTACATAAGATTCATGCATTGCAGAACATTTTGAATCCTCTAGAGACCTGTAGAAAAATGTAAATTGTGCTTTGCAGCAATGTGCGTCTGTCAGTATATTTTTATTCACACACTTATGTTTTTGATTCAATAATTTCTGAAGTATCATCTTTTGCTATTTTTTTTGTCCTTATTGTCTCACAATGAAATGTGTCATTAGCAATAAAATGAATAAGAATAATATAGCTAGAGTCAAAGATGTAGAGGCAAATGGTCGTTAGAGTGTCAAAAAAAAGAAGGTGCTAATTAATTTACATGCTTTATGACACAATGTGCTTGGTAGCTTGGTTCTCATTAGGTTGTTTCAACACAGAATTGACTAACTTGTTCAGTCTTGAATTGTATGTCACGTTGAAAAGTTGTGTTATTATTTAATGTTCCTATAATATATTTCAAGAGTCTTAAGAAAACAGAGGAATTGTTGTGACTACCTGATGTTCAAGATGGGCCTGTATCAAAGTTCTTCATTTAATTTTGAGAAGAAAGAAGTGGGATTAAAGGGCTTGAAATCTAAGTGTAGACTTTAGGTTCATGGTTTTGGTCGTTGTAAGCGGAATGAAGCTTCTCTGGCATAGACAAGATTTGAATTACAAATAAACTTTAAAGTTAGAAAAAGAAAGAGGAAGATGTCTCCCAAGTAGCATACCCATGGCACTTCTCTTTTTTGAGATAAAGGATACAATAAGATTATTGAAGTCTTGACCATGAGAGTCATAGTGTAGCTGATGTATCTCTCTCCTCTCTCTTATGTTTCCTAAGTTTTTCTCATTTGTTTATTCCCCATTCCAGATGAAATCTCTGGGAAACTTAAATGTTCATTCTTTCCCCCATTAAGTCACTAGGAAATCTTAGCTTGGCTTTGGGACTGGACTTTGTACTCCTTGTGTGGCAGCTGAGCACTGATGTTGCCTGGGATAAGTTTCAAATGACAAAAGCATGTCACCTGGTCTTTGATTTTTAGTTTCAAGCACTGATAGAAAAGATCTAATCATCCACTGTTTTTTCTAAGTATAAACCCATTAAAAGTAAGAAATAAATTGCACAAGGTTAAAACTGCCAATGCAGTAACTGAGCATCGTTTTGTAAAACTGGACAAACATCCTGCCTGTATCTTAGGCAGAAATTTTTTCACTTTTCTGTTCAGCTGATTTATTACAATCAATCGTGTTGGAGGGTGCCTGAACTTGCTTCCTCTTTCCTTTTCAGCTTCCTTATTTTAGCTCAGATGGTACTTCACTTTAAATCACATAATATGGTAAAAGGTCTGTTATTTGACCTGGGACTAGGGTCACACGACCAATCTTAGGTAGTCTAAAATTAAATGTAAACAATGCTAAAATATACCAAATAATTCTCAGTTTAATCTTGGGAGCTGCCAAATAGAACAGTACTTTATTATTGCACAATAAAACATTAGAATAATGACTGTTAATGATTTAAGGTGTTTGTGAAATGAATATACCAAACCTTTCATTCTACAATACTATTATTGCAGCTGTACCCTATTTGTTGAGGGCTTGAGGAGACGTTTCCTATTTTGTTTGATTTATAGCCTTATAATCTTTCAAATAGTAGGAATTTTCCACTGGTGACTGCACAATATATGGAAAGGACAGAATTATTTTTAAAATTGATCATGTTTCATAAATTTCCCCTTCTATTCTATAGTCAAGTATTTCCTACTTCTGCAAAGCTTTCTTCCCCTCTTAACTTTGAATGTATTTACAGAGTTAGCTTTCCAATTGTAGTATACCAACACGATAATTTTTACCATGGAACTCACTATCTAGGAAAGCTGAAGTTAAAAAAACCCAGCGTCATAAGACTGTGGGTTTAGAGACATAAACTAAAACTCTTTAGTATCAAGATTAAATTGTTCATTTGTGTTTTTTTGTTGTTGTCTTTACTAAGTTCAAATCTATGGCTGCAGCAGCTCGGGCAATTCCCTGATAAAATGCCGTGAAAGGAGGAGAAAGGCTAGGAAATGTTGTAGGGCTTGAGAAATACTCTATGGAGGCACTGTGGATTCTTTTAGACAACAAATGCACAAATGCTATCAATTAATCCAGCTTCCTTGGTGAAGCCTTGTGAGCTTCTCAATACTGTGTTCACTTCCAGAACACTTTCAAGTATCTCTGAAATTGGACAGATATCCAGACATACTGTTTATTGTATTGTGTGTTTTAAGAACATCTGTGGTTGTTATTTTGTTAATCCAACATAGGATTAGTTCACATTCAGATCTTGCTTTGATAGATGTGTGTGATGAGCAAGATGGTTTAAGATGGTCGATTTTACTTAGTTGCTGTAATTCATGTGGGCCAAACAGAAAAGGGACTAAGACATTTTTCCCTCAGTCAGAGAAAGCAAATTAGCAATAATAAAAAAAAAAAAGTAAAATTATGTGAGAACATGCAGAGCTTCTTTGTTAAATTGTTAGGTTTTTTTAAGCATGCTGCCTTACAGCTACGAAAACTTCAAGCTATTTTGCCAATATTTTGTATTGGCCATGGAGTCCAGACAAGTCTTGTTTTCCATCACAAACAGACATGAAACACTTCTTTTACTGTTTAGTGTCACTCTCTTGGTTGGCCTACTTACTGCAGTGTTGCTCTGAGAGACTCGTGAGTAAGAAAAGCCAAAACTAGAACAATTGTTGGTTGAGAGGCTGTGTGTGCCAGAAATGGTACTTTTCTTAAAACAATCTTCATGTGACTGTGACTCACAGAAATTTCTGGTGTTTTTAAAAAAACTGTTGAAGGTCACAAACTACTCACCTTCATGTATTAGCTCTGCTGTGTGAAGGGAGTAACTTGCTAATCATCAGCATGTTGTCATTGTTTGCAACATACTTTAAAGGGAAATCTGTGGATTCAGTATAATGGTATGACCTCAGTCTCGCAGCCTAACACGGGCGAAGCTTTCATAATGTTCACTCACTTATTGCATAAACTGAGAAGGGGAGTGTCACTTGTAGCAAGGCCAAACAGTCAAGACCCTATCTCAGTTTTCATTTAAAAAAAATAAATGAAAAAAATGTATTGTATGTCATCGTCGTCATCATTTTTGTCGTTGTTTTTAACTGTTTCATTAGAAACTTCCTTAAGAAGTTCAGATGAAGGTCGTTGTGCATGTGTGTGTCCCTGTGCATGTGTTCTTCAATATTTCTCTTTCATTTACTGTGGTTTATAGTAAAATAAAGCTTGGAGTAAAGTGGTGAAAGCTTGGACAGCAGTTTTAAGTGTCTCTTGAGTTCCAGGAACTCGGCTATTGTGAATTATTATTCTGAAAAAAAGACGAGTTTCCATCATTTAAAAAGAAAAGGCAATTTCTACGCAAAGTATTAAGTTTTTAAAAGTCTAAAAGAATAAGGTTTTCAAAATATGTGGGATTTAAGTATTGAGATTAAAACTGGATTATTCTGATTAGCTTTTACATCTAGAATGTTTGCATTACAGTGCTGATCTTTTGTTTGGAGATTAAGAATACACTGCAATTAGATTCTCTTTTTAATGGAAAATCAATACATTTAGAACAGAAAAACAAACGAGTTAAATTTTGTTAGATTAATTTTTAGAACAGAAAATGAAGTTTTGATGAAATAAGGAGTTTTCCAGGCGACTAGAAATTTTCATTATATAATACTTAAAAGACACACCGGTAAGACAACATTTATTTTTATGAAGAGCATCAGGAAACATTATTGATGATAGTCAGATACTTTGATTTTTAAATTTGACAGTCACAACATTATCAAAAGAACCTTGTTTTGTGTTGAAGAAAATGAAAGTTGAAATTTCATTTGGCTGAAACTTATAATACTGCACCTGCAAAAATGAATATGAATCCGTGTTCTTGCAGAGAAAGGGTAGATGGGCAATCTAGCATCTGTTAGTTAAATATGTGTACTTGTGCATGAAGGCAATTATAAAATCATAAATCCTGCCTAATATGACCTGGTCTAGTCAGGAAACCTTGTCTACACTGCTCAGTCTTGCAACACTGGCTACAAGCATTTGTGAATTGAGATTTTGGGATCAAATTTAACTGTTTTTTTGTTTTTTTTTTTTTTTTTTTAAAAAAAAAAGTCTCAGCATGTGAGATGTGTGATGCAAAGCCTCTGAGAAAACTATGAACACAGTAAAAATAACCCAAGAAATCTTTTCAGACAGGACACAACCTTTCACTTACCACATTTTAATTTATTACGTTAACTGTGAAATTAGCTAAAACTCAGATGGTTGTTAGAAACAGAGATGAATATGCTTAATTTTAAAATAGATTTGTTGATCCATTCATTAAGATTGCATAGAAACTCCTTGTCTTTAAATATCCAGGAAACAGAATAATAATTTCATTGTGCAGAAGAGAAACAATACAATGAGATTGCACTGCAGAAAAACAAATGATGGTATATGCTGACAGAAATAGAGGAAGCTTTCCCACGACATGAAAACACATTACAGCTGAAGGTGATGATAGGATCTGACAGTTTGTTTGTGTTTAGGAGATCTTAACTTTAAAATTAATGCATATTACTTTAGATAGCAGATTGTTTTACTTCCCACTGATAAAGGATTTTTATCCTGTCCCTAGTAAATATAATGCCAGTAATGTAGAAATTCAGTAGTATTAAAAAGAATTTAAAGTGTGAAATTGTAATATAATTGTGTTGTAAATGGTTTAAAGGTGTGTTTAAGTTTGTTTTTAAGGAATAGGGTTTGTTACCAATTTATCCATACTTAAAGACTAAGACTTGAGAATGAACTATGGAATCTTTGATTTAATGACGTAAAATGTACCTAAGTCTCTCTAAATGTAAAGTGCATATTTGCAGTTTCATTGCTAACAATTAGTCAGATAAAACACTCACAAAACTTAGAGTAAATATCACCAAGTCTTTGAAATTTCAAAAGATGTGTACTTTGCTGCTATTCAGCTTCTTGTTTTGACCCATGTCATAAAAATAGATCATTATTTCATCTGTTGTATATTGTAAAAAGAGAATCTTGGTGTTTTGATCCAATGACGGCAGTTTCACCAGTGCCTAGAAGTATAAAACTGTGCTTAGGAAACAGGAGAAAATTTTGTACTTCAAATAAAATAAGGCAAAAGTTTATTGTGAAAAAGTAGGATTTTACCTATATCTGCCTATATCCCTATTTTTAAATCACACCTTTCTTTTGCTAGTTGTCACCATGCTCTGCTTTCTGCAGTGAGAATATCCCTGATTTAGGCATGCGTCGCGATTGGAGATTTCTCTGATGGGCTATCTCCAGTAAAGGGATTAAGCTGGCAATCTGGTTGGTCTGTGGACTGACTTAGCATCCCCTATCTTTTGTGATTTTTACTTTTCCTGAATATTCCAGTAAAAATCCAGATATAGTCTCAAGTCTAACAGGAAAACTTAGTGTAAGTATTTAAATCTCTGTAATAAGACACGAAAACAGTGCATCTTCACTAGGTCTTTGCTTTAGATCAGGAGTGCAGTTTTGAAGTGAATCTCCCTCTTGTTCAACCTTACTGTGCAATGACTCGCACTGCAGAGCAGCCAATGCCTAACAAACAAAATTAAAATTGAAAGCGTGCTCCAGAAGCACACTGGAAAAAATTGCTTTTGTGTTTACATTTCTATAACCATTTGAAGCCAATATGTGAGCCCAAGGAGGGGTTGAGAACTTTGCAAGTTGCCTGCTGATTCTGGGTTGCTTTGAAACTTGCTGAATAGATAGCCCTGGAAGTCTGCCAAAGTTACAGCTGAAGTTGCAGCCAATGGCTCAGAATGTTTTGCTGGAGAGGTACATGTTTGTTACTGGAAAACCCAAGAGCGTATTCAAAGAAAATAGCACAGAGACAGTATGCTCTGATTTTGTGGAAACTCTGGCAGCTTTTCAGGTAATTCATAGGCTGAGAAGACGGTGTGAACATAGAGTAATAAATCCTCTGTGTTCTGTTGTTTATTTTCAGGGAAACGATCTTTGTAAATAGGATTTTACAAAACACTCCTAGCAGTTTCTCTTCCTAGTAGTAGTACTAGTTCTCCTCTGCCCATAGAACAATGAATATGGATCAAAGCAGCATATGGGGCACCAGTCTGAATTGCTTCTCCATGTAGATCCATGCACATGTATCATGGGACCAGTCCCTTGTCGAGGGTATTTTGTGCTAAGGAGGCCCTGTTAGGCTCTGATTCTAGCACCTCCAAATAAGATCCTTCCTGACCTAAGTGCTCAGCTAAAGACAAGAAACTCTTAAGACCAGAACCAAATCATTTGGCTCAGAAAGAAAGTAGTAATTACAGAATGATTTAAAAATAATTGGAAAACATCTGATTGGCCTTTTTTTCCCCTTTTCATTTTTATTCTAGTCTGCCAATGCAGCAGGTCTGAAACCATAAGGCATCTGTTTGACTCAGTTGGCAAATAACTGGTCAGAGAAACCAAATTGAGGCCATGCTGCCTTGCTTTTATTTTACCTCACGTGATGGTCTTCCAAGACCTAGGCTCTGTACAGTTAGATATGTAAGCACAAAGTTTGGATATCTCTTGTATTCAGTGTTTTGTAGGAGCGTGAAATCTGCTATAGTTCATTGCCTAATAGCTTATTCTGAATTTTTGGTGTAGGAATGGGCATGCAGTTGTACAATTGTATTAGTGCATTCCAGTCTTCTGGCCAGGCCTTGTGGAGGAGAACTGAAATCTTCTGTGTCCCCTATGCTAAGTCAGCTCCTGGACGTACTTTTATACAGAACCCAGTGAACAATGCTTGATAAATCATATAATAGCGTGCTGGTAATCATTTTCCTGTGTATTTGTGTATCCAGCTCCTATTGGTAAATCTGTTTTGTTAAAAATATCCTTTGTGAGATAACAGCCTTCAAAGTTTTACTCTTCACCACTGCTAAAGTTAGTGAATTAACTATTTATGATGGGGAGCATATGTTGCCTTTTGGCCACTGACAATAGCATTCAGAAATTACAATGCAACTGATTTACTTTCGGCATGTTGCTTTGAATGAGGGAGACAGGAAAATAAAGAACTGACTACTGTAATTCCTTTTGAAACATCAGTTTAGATTTAGAACAATCAGTGTGCCAGAGGATTTCTTGAATACAGCAATTTCATTAACAGAATTTATTGGTTTTTTGTTAACTATACAATCTGCACTTATTACTTAATTTGTGTTGGGACCATTCATTAGAAAGAATAATACCATATTTCTGTGGTGCTATTTTAAAATCCTGTATAACCTGTCAAGTAATAGATCTTATCTTAGTTTCAAGATTGCATTTCTTCTGTATTATTACATTATAAAACTCTTACAAAACTTGATATCAAAATTAAATTAGTTAAATGTTATTACTGTTTTTTCTCTTTTCTGAAAGAGAATTGTGGGCTGCCTCTTTCAGTTGTAAACTTCTGTCCTGGAGAGAGTGAATTTCATCACAAGAGTTCTGATGCATCTTTTGGCTGATAGGTGATGATATCACTTAGACTCTCACGGGAGAAATCCTTATTATCAACCAAAAACTAAACAAATGTTCTGTTTACCAGATTTATAGGGGGATATTTCTAAATATATTACAAATTCTATGTGTTTGCTTCAGGGTCCTTTGCAATTAGTTCTTCTAAAGAATCTTTCAAAAATAGTCTGTTTAAACTTTACTGCCATTACTTCTTGTTTGTTTTATTGTAATAACATCTATGTTTGTGAATGGGTACTACATATTCACTTTGGTCAGTGTAATCACGTAATAAAAAGACAGGTTCTATCCCAGAGAATTTTTCCTAAACCTTATCTGCAGTGCTGCATGTGCCAAAGCTACCCCCCTTCTAGTACAGTCTTCAACTTATGGGGAAACAGAATAGGTGTTACTTATGGTATCCTTTCTATTTAATTCCTCTTTCATACTTGATTGTTTGTTTTTATTAACAAATACGTTTCTGTCTCTGTGCAATCACTAGAGCTCTCATCCTAAGAAATGTTGGGTGTAGTGATCTCAGGATCAACAGTAACAGCAGTTAGCAAGATCCACATAAGAGTTGAATGCCGTCTTTCAAAGCTTCCAACTTTACCCATAGGATTGTTTTCTTTCATCATTTGCAAAAACAAAGTGAAAAGCTGGGTATTATTACACGGAGTTTTTAGTCATAGGCCAAGCTAAATGAATTACATTTGCCATGGAAAGCATGAAAAATGAAAAGCAGAAAGAAAATGATAATGTTAGAGATGAATCCCTGACAGAAACTGATGACAATGAAGAAACATTCAGTTTCTAATAGAAATGTTACTCTTCTAAGTAATTTTGCACATTTTAAGTGCTTAATGAAGTTATATAAAAGTTTTTAAATGACTTTGATTTAACCAACTCTTTGTTCTCTTTTCACTGAGCCAGAGCATGCGATGTTTATCATACACTCACCCGTGTAACTAAATTGTGTTAAAGACACTTTTTGTGCTATATCTGCGAAAATTCTGGGAGCAGTCCCGGCTCTGAGTGTACTTCCTATCATTGTCATAAATCACTAGCTAGATGTTTTGCCTTACTTGAGACATTCTTTTGTAAATCAATGGCTGCACTGAAATCTGTTGTTTATGAAAGTATGGATAGAGCTATGCTCTGAGGGTTTTAGTTTTTCTGGGAGTCAAACAACATATGTTTTCTCTTCCTCTCCACCTAGTTTTTGTGATATTTGAGTTTCAAAGGAATTTTTAAATACTCTCAGCCCCAGAATTTTTAATGTTTCAGTAAAGAGTTTGGAGCAGCTTAATGTTGTTTTCATTTTGTGGTGAAAGACTGATTTTTTTTTTTGTTTTGTTTTGGTTTTTTTTTTGTTTGTTTTAAACTCATACCACTGTTTCTGTCTATTTTGAAATGCAGACTTCTCTGCTGTGAAATAGCTCTTAATTACGAAGTTGTGCAGATGTCATATTTTGAGTTTAAATCTCTCATTTCTTTGCTAGATGACTTTTCAAATTTGCCCACTGTGTCTAAATCTTAGGTAGTAACCATTCTTGGCAGGGAATAACATTGTACAAATTAAGTTTGTTATTTGTTCATATAATATTGAGCTGTGGAAGGGGGGTTGTAGATATTGCATATATTAGAAACAACTAATTGTATATAGGTGATCATATTTTCTGGACAAAAGTTCCTATAAATCCACCTATCTGTCCTGCTGTATTTCTTTTGAAATAATCCTAAATCATATGGAGTCTTCACTGCTATTTTAGTGAAATATGGATAGCAACAATATTACTGAAATTATTTAAATGAAATTAAGAATACTATTTTAAAGTAAGATTTTGTCAATTATTAATAGATGTAATTGATATCAGTAATCTTCAGAGATACATCTTTTTTTTAAAGTGACAAATTCTGTTCTCAGTTTTACGTTTGCATTTCCCAGTACATATTTAACAAATATAAAAAAATGTGGTGTTACAGAGTTTAGCTATGGTACACATTGCTATTTTTTTGAATTTAAAAGATAATCTTGTAATGTTCTCAGCACTTCTTCCTGATCATTTTCTTACCCCCTTCTGAGATGGAGGTTATAGTGCCCTCAGTTTTGCAAGCTTGAGTGATAGCATGAAAATGCTCTGAAACTTATTTAAGGTTCACTTCACTGATGAGCTTAAGAACCCCTCTTTCTAAAAAAACATTTGCTTGGGTGCTTTATTTATTTGGTTTTTAAAGCAGATCATTTGCCCATTCAGTTTAGGGTGCAGCTGCACAAACTGTTGAATCAGTGCAACCGAGGAGACAGTAACATCCAGGAAGGTTGAGTCAGTAAGATCGAAGGTCTTGGAACATGTTTAGTTCAGAATGAAGTTTTATGGGCATAAAAAAAGCCTTTTATAATAACTTGTTTTATTGTAATTACTCTTAGGATTTATATTGATTAGTACAAACAAGTTTTCCTTGGGACTGTATCTTGGTTTTGTTGAGATAACAGCAATTTCCATTCACCTCAAGATTTTCTCAGCCTGTTTCCACAGTGCATTCAGGGATATTAGTGTAGCATAATAAGACAAGTTGTTTTCCATAGAGAGGAATGTGTTTTATTCTGTGACTTCATAAATTGAAGCGTTTTCATGATGCATTTGTAGATTCATTAATAATAAGAATTGACCAAAAAGAAGCAAATAGATCCAGGCCATTAGAATATAATTCACAGCGCTTCAAATAATTGAACTCTGTTCCTGATAGTAATTTCAGGAGCTGTCAAACTGACTGTTCTCTGTGGTTACATGTACTAAGCAGTTTAAATAATTACACAGTATTTCTTAAGAAGGCCCTCTTCACAGGGCAAAATAACACTTTCTGAAAATACTGTAAATCTTACAATGTTCTGACAGGAACTATTTTCAAAACATGTATTTCAAATAAAACTAAGAAAAATAAAATGGTAACCTACAGAACCTTCATAACCTGAATATGCAGGGTATAATTTTTACATGTTGTATGTGACAACATTCCAAATTGATACAGATCTTAAAATATTCTCAGTATGAGTATACAAAGTGCTGTAATTGTCAGATCAAAGGTCTGTTTAATGCAGTACCTTTCTCTGAAGGTAGTTAATAGCAGATGCTTGTGAGGATAACAGAAAAACACAACAGTGAGTGGAGTGATTCTACCCAGTGGACTTGAGAGTGTTTGTAATCTTTTTCAAAGATTACTCATCAAACCAAAGGAGTACTTCAAGTACATGATATGTTGGTGCACATACAATATTTTTATAATCAGAACACAAGAGATAGAGGTCTCTTATGATGGGCCCAAACCCTTTTGTGTTGGGTACTGTACAAACACATAACAAGAAAACCTTTGCTTCCCTCCCCCCTTCTGTCGACCACAAAAGCTTTGACATTAACAACATAACTCCACTGACAAGGTAATGTATTTTATCAGTAACAATTTTGGGAAACAAATGTGGATAGTAAAAACTTTTTTAAAACCCTACCTGTTTCTGCAGCTTCTGAGAATTCTATTTAATTCCTCATTGTCCTCCTAGGCAGAAACAGAATGTGTAGTACAAGAATATAGAAGACTTTTCCAGAAGAGAGGTAATTGAGATCAGCCTTAAAATCCATTATTTTTTTCACTACCACTGTTTCACATTACTCTAGAAAATTGGTAGCTTAAAAACATTTTTCATGTCGCTGCTGTGAACTCTAATGCTTTTCACACTAATATAAATATGAAATGCTACATCTAGGAAAAAGTGTCCTATCCAAATCCTCCACTGAATTGAAATCATCAGATTGTGCTGTGCCATTTTATTGTGTCAGAGCACAGCTAGTAATAAAATATCAGAATATAGAATGTCAAATGTAGAGCTTTACTAGCAGAATAAGCCTGAGGCTTATTGATGAAATCTCTGCCTTTTCATTCAGGCTCTGTGAGGCTGACTACAGGATAAGAAAGAGCAGAAATTTTCTGTTCCTATAAAATAGATTTGTAAAATACTTCTGAAATACTTATTATGAAATTAGAAGCCTTTTCCTCCCAAGTTTGTGTTATTCCCTCTCGTACAAAATCCATCAGTAAGACGGGCATATTTTCTTACAGCCAGCCTTAATATTAATCAAAGGGAAAGCATGCTCCTGTAAACTCAGCTGAGTCGCTTTTGTGCATTTCATGCCAGACCCGCAGGACCACTTTGCCTTATGCTTCATTTTATCAGAAAGCTCTGTCAAAAAATATTCACTTAGTCTTTCTCTTCTGCATCAAATGAAAACAGAAGTCTTCATCGAGTGGATGAAGAGGCACGGTCTCTTAAGCAGCTTCTTAGTAATTATTTTAATGGGAATCTTTACAATAGACAGTAGGGGAAAATGCTTCTTTGGTCTGCCTTTTTGCTAGAGCATTTGCCTGCATACGTGCAAGTTGTTAATACTGAAGTACTTAATTTCTCCATCCTATAGGCCAAACATGAACAATGATTCTAAGAGTCCTTTTTGGTAGTACTGCTGGTTTTTAAAACTTTTTTTGCTTTAAATTTGAGAACACCGCCACCAGATTTCACCGAGAGGACAGAGTAGGTTTGATGTAACTCCTCTATGAGGTATTAACTGTGGTCGTTAAGATATCTTCTTTATAGCCATTCTGACCGTGGGTTGTCAATGTGCTGACCTAAAGCTTCCCCACCTTTCTGACTTTTGTAATGTCCTCAATCTCACTCAGACAGAACTGGTTTCAATGGATAGAGAAAATTATTAGGAGCAGAAAAGGATGAGATATGGATGTATTTTTCTGTGCCGCAAAACTTAGTCTTATGGGAATTTGGCTTGAATTCTTTGTAGATTTGGCTTGGTTCTTTTCTCTGTGAAGCTGAACTTGCAGCTGATAAATCCTTCCGAGATCTAAACAAAGACCTGAAGTTTCAACCAACTTAACATCTAATTTATCAGTTACAATCCTGAAAAACAAAACAAAGTATTAAGAACTTCTCTTTCAGACTACAGCTCTAGAATACCCTGTCCATAGGGTTCAACAGCCAATGAAAAAAAAAAAAAATTGTCCTAGATATTAACTTTCTGAAGCTAATTTCTGACTAGAAGTTTCGTTATTAATGCTCTGATTATAGAATTTCTGTTACATCAGTTTGCCTTAGATTTAAACTCCATTCTAGAGGTGAATATTCAATGCTGCAAAGTGAATGCTCCACCCAATGCACTGATTATTCAGGTTCAAGAGATTACTTTTCCAAATTTTCCACCAAATGTGTAGGGACAGAACACTTGTGATGACACAACTACTTTCTGTATTTGTGGGAACTGTTGCTATGAGCAGATCCTAATCCCATATGTAATGTTTTGTTTTCAGAAAACAAAACAAACCAAAAAAAAAAAACCTAACAACTCCCCACACACTACACACATAACAAAGAATTATTTATGACTTGAATCATTTGAGTTTCAACTATATTTTGCTTACTGTTCCCGATTCCACTTCTAGAGATGTCACTGAAATAAGAAATAGACACTTCGTGTTTTTGTTTTGGTTTTTTTTTTTTTTTTCCCTAATATTAAAAGTCCCCTATTCCAAACTTTCCTATCTTCAATATGAGACTGAGTGCAAAATGGGAGGTTATAACAGGACTCTTGAGGAAAGAAAAATACATTGTTCAGATGTGTTTTGGATTTATTTTTGATGCCTGGATTTACAGGTTTAGTGCTTATTGTAACCGTCTTGCTTCTGGATCTTGAATGGGTTTCTAGGTTAGGCTCTGTTTTAGAGGTTTGCACCACTAAAGGGTGAGGATTTGCACTGATTCTTAGATAAGAGGATGTTTCTGGGCTAACCTTAAATTGCTACAACCGTGGACCAGCTGTTGTGGTTTAGGACTAGCGCAGGATTAACAATCTTTAGAAATGTCTCTTCTAATTAGTATGAGAAAGGTCTAAGGAATTGAAATACGAAAGCGAGGAAGAGGTACCTTTCTTTTTCCTGTCTTTCAACAGCTTTTGAATTTTGTGCTATATTTCTATCAGAATGACTCATTAACTATAAAACCTGGAGATATATTTAAATAAAGTTACTACAGAATTTCCAGCCTGTTGCAACAGATTAAGCTCAGACCTCTGCCCGAGAAGGTTTGCCAGGGAGTGCCCAAGGCTTTGCCCAGGGAAAGGTTAGCAATTGCCAGTAATAGTAGTGCAGTAGGAGGCAAAAGTTAACGAGAGTAGGGAAAAGGCAAGCCATTCCTGCAATACCTCTAACAATAACATCATTTTAGAGCTCAGCCTCCCCCAGTGGAGCTTGGAACTTTGACTGCATCCTCTTGCTATCCTTATCATACAAAATGAGTATAATGAGGCAAATAAGGATACTTAGAGGGAAGGGGTTATAGAGAAATATAGAGCCAGAGGGGGTGAGTTCCTCTGTTCAATACCAATTGTTGAAACCTGACAAGAATTGTGAAATAAAAAATAATAGAGAGTTGGTTTCTTTCCATCCCTTAACTGCAAAGAAAATAGAATGGCTGGCAGCTTGAGGTTTCACTTTGTTACCCTTCTGTGTTTCTTAAAATAGCAACACTTTTTGATGATTTCTAGATAATTCAGTTTTCAAATGCACTTATCCTATCTCCTTCCTTTTTTCTAGTATATTAGAGAAAGTGGGCAATTAAGGAAGGAATGAATTATGCAATGTATGCAATGTCCGTAGAACAGAAACTCAGACTAGAAATACATACACTTGGAGGATTATAAAATACCTACATTTGAAATGAAACAATCAGTTGAAAATGGTCAGTTAGACCAAGATAGGGCAGAGGAGAGAGAGAAAATGTTTATTTCAGTCAGATTTCTCTGCATACCTTAATTATGCAGACCTAGCATAATCTAGTATCAAAATATTTGTTAAGAATAACAGAATGGTTTAAGGTCTACACTTTGTTAATAGTGTTTGTTATTTACTTTTATTTGTTGTAAAGTCATTGTCATTTATGCTGATGCTTGTTTTACACCATTTCTTCCAGAGATGTTCTTTGAACAACTTCTGATTTAGAACTGCAGTAAAATCTTCAGATGTGGGTGCTCCTGTGGACTGGGTATTCATTTATGTGGCTCACAAAGCTGGGTTCTCTCACTGATGTCAAAACTCATGATGGTGATTCATCATGGTAGGACAAATTACCTTCTATCACTCTGTTGCCTGTTAGGGAGCATGTACAAGTTTTAAGCAGCCTTAGTTAGGAGAGGCACGGGTGATTTCTTGATGTTGTGGCATGATTCTTCCAACCTGTGCAACAACCTGAGTCTCAGAAACAAGACCAGGTGGTTTTACAAATAATTTCAACCTTTAGCTTTCTGATTCCATATAAATTGTCCAAATGAAAGTGAAGGTCACTGCAGAGATGTCCAAAATACTACGTTTTATTCTCCAAGCATCCTATTTTTGGTAGTATCTGAAGTGTTTTGTTCTTAATATACATTAATAAGATTCCTGCAGAGAGGCAGCCTCCATTAATGGAGTATTTTTAGTTCCTATCACATTTCCTTTGTAATAGACCATATGACCAGTAGGTACTGTACTGGAGGTTGTGCTCATTTGATAGCACAAAATGGATTACTGGGCAATAAGGATGTCTGAAGAAGTAACTTCAAAAAGTGCTTTGTTGTATAGAGTAGTGATAATTTATTCTTAGTTGTATATATTAGTTTTCTGGTTTGAGTATTTAGAGTTGCTTAAACAATTACCTGTTTGCAAAATTGGCCTCTGTTATGAAGAACCATGCTTAAATCCCTACAGATATCTGAAGCTGAACACACAAATCCAGAGGCAGAAAGCTGTAGGATGTTTCCTATAAGCATTGTCAGAAAGGTTAGGGTCATGTTGATAAAAGTCGACTATCAGCTACTAAACTGAGTTTTGCATTGCTGATCCATGAGCTGCTTGCAGTCCAGACACCTGAGTTTAAAAAAATATTTTGAGAGAATCCCTAAATGATTCTTGATACTGTAGCTACTTGGAATTGCTTTTGACTTTTGGATGAATAGCTGTTCTTCAGTACAATGACCTTTGCTTATTGGTGAACAGGGCTGGGCAATAGAGTTTTCCTTGGAATTTTAAAGAATATTTTTAGATCAGGTCAAAAGTTAATGACTCTTAAAGCAAAGCCACATATGATTGATATTTACAATGGAGAAGAATTGAGGTTTTGTTTACATTTTTGGCCTTTAAGTCCTTATTTTGTATATGTTATTTGCATACAAAGCTGAGAAATAAAGTGGTGAAATGAAAAATATTCTTTGAACAGCACCAGAATTTTGCCAGTTATCTACAGACAATCATTTTGCTCTGTGTAATGTATCACATGGAAATTTTCTTTTGTTCTAGTTTTCTTTACTAATAAATACTCTTAAGCCATAATTATACATTTGCTCCTTCAGCATAGGAAAACCTCACCATAGAGAAGAATGCATGATGGTGATGATATTGTCTCCTTGATATCTGCCGAAAAAAAAAACAAACAAAAAACCAACAGGTTGCATATGCTGTGAAATATTTGTCAGTGACAATCAGTCCATCCATTTAGTGCATTTATGTTATCTGTCCTCTGTAGGTTAATACTTCATTTGTAATACATTTTTTACTAAAATGAAGCTTGATATAATGCAGATTGAATGGATATATATATAAATGAGGAGTATTTTTAAGTGTGGAATGTGTCAGGTTTGAGGATTTAAAAAAATTAATCTTGAAATCTATAAGGTTATAATCAGAGTACAAAGGTACGTGATCCCTCCTCCCCAGTAATCAGTAAAATCTCATCAGTAAATGTACATATTTATGTCTGATTATATCATGGGAAATTGAAGGTCATGTCAAGCTTAGGGCTAAAAATAGAAATGTAAGAGGAAGCATTTCCCTTGTTTTGTTTTGTGGGTTTTTTTTCCCCCCAACATACAGCTGCTTCCCCCCCCCCCCCCCCCCCCCCCCATTTATTTTCATATATACTGTAATACAAGTCAGTCAAATTTTAATCATGTAAGTGAAGATAAAAATATCATCATAGTATGCATCTCAAATATAAAGGTTGGTCTCACTAGGGTAGTTTTAGTTGTTCCTAAATGTTCTAGTTCTTGAAGAACGAAAGGGATATGAAAAAAAGAGTGGTTTTCTTTCACATTAGCTTTAGAACTCAGCAAAACAGAAATCTCCATTGCCCCTAGACTGGGTTTCAGAGAGCTCTTCTTTTAGAATTAGAGTGATTGAGGTTGCAAAGGACCTGTCAAGATTGTCTAGTTAAATTCAAAGCGACATCAACTAGACCAGGTTGTCCAGGGCCATCTCCATTTTGACCGTCTCCAAGGATGGAAACTTCACAACCTCTCCAGGCAACCTGTTCCAGTGTTCAACCACCCTCACAGTGGTTGAATAGGAGGAACTAAACTTAAGTAAAAGAAGCAAAGTTGGTCTACCATCTATGTATCTTTTGACAAAGAATGTAAATTCTGTACCTATCAGCATATATTTGTAGCAAAGCCATGTTAGTTTTGAAGTTGTACACCATTGTGTAGGTCCAACTGTGTGTATGGCAACTATATGCAACCAGTAGATTGTTTCAAGTTAAATGGTCTTACAAGCAGCCATTTGCTCCATTTGCATCAGTGGTTTAAAAGTTCAGTATTTAAGTACTGTTTGAACAATATTTCTAGCATGTTTTAATTTTTCTTCTCTCTTCAATTTGGCCTCGGTCTATTAGTTAAAGGAAGTTGAATTTCATTTCCAAAAAGCACCCAGCTTCGCTGTTTATTTGAACTTTAAGTGATCATCTGAACTTTCCAAGTATCTTGAGATTGCATAGTTGTACTGTAAATATCATGAGAATAGGCTTGTACTGGTTTTCTTAAGATTTAATGCTTTCAGCTTCATACGGTAGAATGTTGATTTTGAGCACTGTGTTATTCATTTGAACTTACAGTGATTAGTTTTATAAACTGTATGTACTAACAGAATTTTCAGTGTCTGAAATAGAAATAGAGAGAAAGAACAAGTCTTTTAGGTAAATTCCAAAGCCTTTGGTTAAGCCAGTTTTCTGTAATCAGGAAAGCATCATCTATTCATTAGTACATTATAAGGAGGTGAAGATGATCATAATTTCTGGAAAACCTCTGAAATGTCTGCTCTGTGCTCCTTCCGTGAATCAGTTCTTTTGGAAAGCTTCAACACCTCTGTAAGGTGTGAATGCGGTGGGGCTGACTCATGTGGCCTCACACAGAAGGAAGGTTCTGAAACGTCCCAGAGAGGGCCTTGGCCTGGGACTTCTTCACATGATTCTGCTGTTCAAGCAAAGATTGAGCAATGTCAGTGTTGTTGGAGAGAGATGCTGAGCAGAGTACTAAATTGTGAACGTGCATTCTAACTTGTGTGGTACAAGTACCAATTTTACCTTGCAGAAAAATTGATAGCGATGAAGAAAACCCACTTGACTTCCCTGTGGGGACTGGGCATGTGGTAGACAAAAATCTGGCAGAACATGTGTGGTGTGATCTGATGAAGGACACAGAAATCTCTGTCTCTCCCCTCTCTCAACCCCACTTTATTCTTATTACTGCAACGTCAAGTGTTTTGAGATTTATGCCAGTTCTAGGGAGAAACTCACCCTTTGTGGTTTGTTTTGTGGTAACAAACTTCAGGGATGGGCTTAGGAACGTATTCTATCTCCAAAGTCAGTGCAGATCTGAAGGCACTAGATGTCTTTTTTTTATGGTTTGTTCTTAAGTCTGGTTATAAAAACAACAGGGAAGAACTGAAACAAAGCTGAATACTGTTTTGATTTTACAATTTAGAGGATGCGGAACTTCAGTGTTTGTTACGCATGCAAAAATTACACATGGATGTTAAAAAAAAAAAAAAAGAGCAAGTTCATGATTTAATTTAGGTGCATTTTTAACAGCATGTGCTTTTCGGTCAGCACATTCTGGTTTAGATAAACACTGTGCTGGCAAATAGTGAGTGACAAGGAGTGGCCAGTTAGCATGTAATCACTGAGTGAGTCATGAAACCAATATTATAATTATGCCACTATGAGATCAGGTTTGCAAAGCCCCACATTTTCAAATATACAAGCCGGTGACTGAGAAGGCTTGTTGATTGTTTGTTTGTTTGTTTTTTCAATGTAAGTGAATTGCAAAAAGGCACCTGTAAAATAAATCAGTTACACTGAAATGGGAGATGATAAAATGCAAGTGCCTCCTAACTGCAGATGGTAGACATGCTGACTATTGGTTCTGTGAGTAATTTGTGATACAATGCAAAATACCTGTTGTATTTTGTGGTTACAAACACGTTGATAAGGGTTCAAGGTCAAGGCAGGATTTTCTACTTCTGTCATCCAGGCAGCGTGAAAAATCCAGAAGTCTCATACATATAAGCAATCTGGACTTTTCTTACTATGAGGAAAACCCCTTAATGGTAAGAGCCAATAAGGCCCATTACATGGTTGTATATGATGCCAGTCTGCAATACATAACTGTATATGAGGAACAACAAAAGGATTTGTTTAAAGGGCTGGTGGGCAGGAGAAAGGGGCAGTCCAGACCCTCAGGACTGGGAGGTCTGGATGACCTTTCTGTTATGATGGTTCGAGAGCATCCTGTGAGGATATGACCCTTAGCACTGTATTTTTGTACTCACAGTTCATCACACTGTGTGTAATGCTCTAAGAAGGGTCGCCATAGAATAATTGACTCTATTTCCAGCTTAATTGATAGCATAAAATCCTGGATATTTGAAGAGAGAAGTTTGCTCATCCAACCTGAAACTTTATGCTCAGGTCTGTGTATATGTGGGAGAGATTTTGACATGTATTTTGATTTTTCTTTAAACAAGTCTTTTCAGAATTTGCCTGTTGTTGTTCAGAATCCAACTCTGACTTAATTTGTGGGACTTACAAAGGTGAAAAAAGCAAAAGCCTCCTTATTAATGTGGTTATTATTATCCAATTTTTAAAAATCTGATGGTGTGGGGATTGGATTTAAAAGATGTGCTCCTCTAAAGTTTCAGTTTAATTTGCTATATGTAGGTAAACCTCTTAATTTCTGAAGTATGCCAATTCTTTGTGCACTAGTTATTGCCAATGCACATTTTCAATATTTAGTGATCCAAATGTGTAAAAAGCTGTTGCAACTTTTTAGAAACTTTGAAAATCCATTTTTGCATCATTTAATATTGGGATGTCTTCTCTGTGCCTAACTGTCATCTCTGAAGGATGTAAATCAGACGCAGAGTAACTAATACTAAGCAGGTATGCTGTTAGGTGTTAATCAAAATTAGGTATTCTATTTTAATCTTCTTTATTATGATGTTTGTTGAATGCAAGTAATATCAGTTTATAAAGTAGTAATTAGTTCTAGAGAACTACTTAGTCCCCTCATTAAATCATATTTGGCAAAACAGAATAATTTACAAAGTAATTAGTTTTTACATAAAAAAACATTAGTAATTACATTCAGTGGGCTGTTATTTTGATTGAGAAATAAGGCCCTGGAGCAGATGCACTCTTGCTGAGAAAGAAGTTTCCTTTTGAATTTGTAAGGCACATGTGGAAAAAATAATGCAGAAAAGACTCAACTCTTGTTATTTAACTTTTACTAAGTTTGTTTTGAAAGATATGAAGAGTAAATTGACCAGCTGCATCTTTGTTTGTTTTATGAAGGATATCATGGCATCTTGGCTGGCAGGTCAAGTGCCTATTGTTTTTTCTTTATCTTAATTCATCAAAACCCCAAGTCATGATATCAAGCAACAAATTAAAATTACTGTTAGAAGAGTGACTTATATGCTTGAAGCAGTGTATGCATCATATTATTTGGAGTTGGTGGTAATGTTTCATGACTGATGATTAATTGCATAGGCAAAGGGTTATCAAAGGAAGCAGTAAATCAAGTGACAGTAGTTTTTGTTGCTTTGCAATTTATGTAATTTTTGAAATATACTTCGGAACGCTGGAATAGTTATACATTGATTGCAACCATTAAAACTACACTTAAATTAATGAGCATGTTTTTTTAATATTGTAATCCCAAAAGCTGCCATTATTTCTGCCATTTGGAATAAATACTTCTATTCATAAAGTGACAATAAGTTTTAAATTAGGAAAAGTTTATTAAGGAAGGAATTCAGAACCAGTCTGTAGCACCACACCAGTTTCTACTACTCAAAAATCCGATTCACATTTTTAAAAAATGTATTTTGTTTGGGGAAATCCGTAATTTAAGGAGTAGTTTATTGGTAGGTATGAGTGACTCTGGTTTAAAATAACACAAAGTTAAAATGAAACTATGAAAACATTCTTGGAATGAAGTTTCTCCCTACAGCTTCTGGGGAAGCAGGAACAGGTGAAGGAGATGCTCCAGTAAATAGGAAGCAGAGTGAAAATGATTTTCCAGCATCAGTCAGTCAGTAATCCAGGCTACTTTGTTCTTTTGGTCTGGGCTCATTTTCACATGTGCTATAAGCCAGCAGCTATAAAAGCAGACTTAATTGTTTTGCTTCTCTCTGTTGTCAAGTCAATCCTTTAACTTCTCAGGCCTGGAGGATGTGCCTGAGTTACGATCCACACATTTTCTGATGATAGTTAGCCCCATCCTGTGATCCACTGAGAAGCAGAAGGCAAGTTTATTTCCTGGATTGTGGCAAGTTTTCAATCTGCCGTCTGTCCCTCTTCTTGTTCAAGCGGAGTGGAGAGGCTGGCTTTCCAGAATGTGGGCTGATTTATGCCATGTGTTTGAAGTTTGGAAATTATAGCTGTGTTTCTTCACTGTCTGATTTTCACTTTCCAGGAATCTCGTTTCGTAGAAAGAAGCTATTATTTCTTGTGAGGTTTCCATCTTAGTTGAAAATATTTAGGAGATCAGAATAACAACAGTAGAGAGTTTCATGTCCTGTTCAAAACCTCATATATATAGGCATGTCATTACACTCTGAAATTTCCTCTTCCAATTTTATTACACTTTTCCTTTGTTCTTAAGGGATACGAGGGCTTCTCCTTTCCCTATGATAGGAAGAAGGAAAAAAAGTGGTGCTATCAAAGTATTTTGAGGTGTTCTAGTTGTGAAACAGTCCAGAGAACATAAAGGCATTTACTTGGCCAGAAAGGTGAAGAAGAAGGAAAAGTGACTGTAGAAAGAAATAAAAACATATGAGCAAGACTTTCTCAAAATAATTTCCAAATCATAATCCTCTCTGTGAAAGGAGAGGTTAGTTTGCTGAAAGAAAAATAAATGCTAGGCTGATGAGCCACAAATGCAGCCTAATAATATATGAATATTGCCTTAATACTTCAGGTTGTTTAAAATGAGCCTTCTCAAAATTCAGGCCAAGACTTCGGAGACCTGAGAAAGTATTGAAATGTGTTAATAAAATTATTTATGTAGCTCTGTTTCCAACTTTTTTTTTTATACCTCATATTGTAAAATTTTGAGGTTGGTTTTTTTTGTTTGTTTGTTTGTTTGGGTTTTGGGTTTTTTGTTGTTGTTTTAGTATCTTTGAAGTAATTTTTGAAGTGTGGAAAACTATTAGGTTGGTTGTTCTTCAAAACAGATGTTTTACCCTTGAGTACAAAATGATGATGAATGGTCACATGGAACAGGGCAAACTGCAGTATTCATCTCAATGTTTTTATCCAGAGTGCAACAGGAGACACTGGGATGTGAACATAATCTGGAATTTATTGGAATATTCAGTTGAATCACCATTCCCATTTAATTTGGAATATTCAAATACTTTGTTCAATCACTTTTGCTTTTAGACAGTGAAGAGATAAATAGAAATCAATTAGGCTTTTTTAAATCAATGATCACAAACATGTTGTTTGACCTGCATGCAAATGAATGAACTACTTTGCTTTAAAGCCTTTTAAATCTATCTAATTCTGGGAAGATGAAGTCTGCAATTTTCTGTATACAGGCTTTAATAATGACTAATGAATTCTAGTCATGGCAAAGCAGCTTGTCTTGTATAAGCCAGATATCTTAATATAAACAGCTCACTTTTCTCATTATAGTAATTATTGAATCAAAGCCAAAGTAATCGTTTCAAATATCTTGCAGTTCTGCTCTGGAGTGCTGTTCAGAATCATTGCAGTGAAGCACTGAAAAATAGTTATGAATGAATTCTCAAAAACTTTTGTAGCGTGCCCAGAGAATCCTTATAGGCATAGGCCCCTTTGGACAGAACTTGCGCACTTCTTTACAAGCTCCATTCTTCTTTGGTGATCAGCTTTTAGTTTCTTGAGGCAGAGATCCTGGAGGTCCATGCACGTAGAAAAGCTTCCTGCTGCCTGCTCCGTTTGATGATTCTGCCTCTTCAGATGGGATGCAGAGCAAACGGCAACGAGTCAGGTAAAATTACCTTAGGTGTTGGATTCGGACAACTCTGGCAGGAGAACTTCACTGTGTGGGGTGGATATCAGTTGGATATTGATGGTCTTCAGATCCAGCCTTGTAGTATCCACCCGACCGTAGCAAATATATATCTTTTAAAATGACAGGAAGAGAAGGTTGAGGACATAGATGGAACAGACTTTTTAACTGCTTTCCTTCTCTCATAGTTTTCCAGCTCAAGTCTCTGTGCCACTTTATTTAATCCCCTGTTTTATTTCTATAGCAATAGAGAGCTATGCTTCTCCACACAAGAAACAAAACAGTTTACTCCCTGACAACAGAAATCACCCTCTTACAAATCACGCAGCTAGTTCCACAGCTAACACACAACAAAGAAGCATGCAATTGCTTCATAAATTTTCGGCTTTATAAGCAATGTTAAAAGATATAATTAATATTAAAACTAGCCTTACACAGAAAAAACAAGGATGTTCATGAACAAGGAGGATTCAGTGTTTGAAATACCCAAACTTGTTCTATCATTCAGTGCTTTTTTATTTTTAAATGAAAGTGCTCTATAAGCACCGCTTCTCAGTTGCATAGGCAGACTTATCTAGATTGTGCTATTTATGACATTATAACTGGAATAAGAAGCGATCAAGATAAATATGAATGCTTTGGGTAACAGAATACAGTAAATAATCTTGAAGACCTTTGCCATCCTTTGAACATCATTTGTGCTTACTGCTGAAAGCCCAAAAGTGAATATCGTCGGTGACAGTATGCAAGTAACTTCGTGGATTGCCTAGAGCACAGGAGGGTAAAAACTCTAAAATAACAGAGAAAACCATAGCAAAATCCAACATCTGGTACCTGAGAAGGGAAAAATTCAAAAAGAAATTAAATGCAAATTATGAACAGCAAGGGGCAATGAAATATCTTGTGATATAAGTAATGATTTCTTTATCTCGTCAATTCTTTAGTCTCATCAATCAAGACTTACTGGTGTTTTTTTCTGGCAGAATTAATTTTTTCTTGTTACAAAAATAAAACTACATGGAAGTCAACCATGCAAATATGCTACTGATCAGTTTGCCTTCAGTGTGCTAATCCATAAACTACAGCAAACGAACAGCTGATTCTCCTAGATCTGTGTTGCCTGTGCACACTTGTGAGGGGTGGACAGCAGGTTTTGGTTAACCTCATTAGCTGTGTTCATGAATCAGAAGTCTTAAGTTATTTAAATCTGAAATCTGTTCACACTGTTTTGCATCTTAGAAATCTGAAGAAACATTACTTCTTCAGAACTCAAATTCAGTCAAACTTGTCCCAGAGAACATTTAGGGTGATCATGTTATTGTTACAAAAAGTGAGGAATAAGAACGGTGTGCTTGAAATGTCATTGGGAAGTTTAAGGAGAAATGAAGTGTGAAAGTTGGCACAGGGCTGGGTGCTTGCAGTGCATGCGCACTTGCCATGCACCGCTTGCCGTGGTAGAGATGTGTATCAGGGTTTGTTTTGTGAGCTTTTGTAGACCGAAACACAGATCATTGAGCTGGCAGTGCTAAGTAACTTGTGAAAAGCAGAATCTACCGTCCTAGTTCAAACAGGTCATTATTAGCCACGAACAAATATGAAGCTGACAATTAGTGACTGCTGAGCTTCCTTTTAGTTATTTGCTTGGCCTGAATCCTAAAGACACTACATTACCAGTGCAGAAATGGAGTCTTGGGGATTGTTTTAAGTGCTGAAGACTCCCTCCCTTAACTTACTTCCTCCTTTATCAGACACACAGCTGATTAGATAGGAAAGCATGCTGGCTGGCGCCTTCCCATCCCGCTTGTTTTTGTACCTCGCTGCTGTGTAGTGCTGGGTCATGTTCCTATTCATTTTTCATGACCTTTCCTCATTACACCCTTTTTAATTGCAGCTTGTTTCTATGACCTTGGAGTCCTACAGGCCAATCCAAAAGATCAGGCACTGTGTTTTTAAGTTACCTTCTGCAAGGTTGGAAATGTGTGTCTTCTGTGTATGTGGAGTTTTTACTTTTTTATCATATAATATTTGGCTTGGTGCTGTAGACTATTTCTGCAGTCTGTTAGCAACTTCATGAATTCTGGAGTTGAACGATTCTTGTTTAGAAATGTTTTATATTTGGTACACATGTGGCTGTTTTATAAAAAACTGGATCATCAACTAATATTGCACAAATATCCATCTTTATTTCACAGGTTTTCAGTCCCACTGCTTTGCTCTTTGTTTCTATACTGAATTTGTGTGTTTCTACCTCTCTAAAAATCATGCCGTTGTAGTGGCTTTGAACTCACACCTGTTTATTGCAGCCACAAACAAATTAGATCATGTGTTGAACTTATGCTTTAGGCAATAACCTGAATTAAAAACATACCTATATATCTTTTGATGTGCTTTACCACATTTAGCTACCCTTGAATACATATTTCGTTTCGATTGTTGGATTTGTTTAATGTTTTATTCACAAATTCCCTATCCAAACTTTCAGCTGATAGTCAAGTAGTTTAAAAAGTATTGCAATCCTTTATTGACGAGGAAATGGATTATTACTCATTAAAACGACTTCCTTCCCATCTAAAACCATCTTCCTATCAGGTTCAGAGCCAAAAAAGGAAGATGTGGAAATTGTACATTATGTTTTGAGAAAATACCAAGTATGTCTACCTGTGCAAGAGTACAAGAACATATTGTTATAGATCTGTTCTCCCTGTATTCTAAGTGGGCCGGATGTGAGACACTTCTGGCCAGGAGTTGTGTAACCTAATTTGTGTGGCACCGAGCCTGAGTTAGCATACCTTGCCTCTCAGCATCCAGTGAATGCTGCTGCACGGCTTCCGGATCGCAGCTTTCTCAGACCTGGGGAGCTGGGTGGAGCGGATACATGAATGTCCGTACACATTCATGTCAACATGCACTTAATGCTCCCTGAAATTGCTTGAGAGCTGAGGTGCGAGCATTCTGTGTGTAGATAGTACAAGCCTCATAAAAGCATTGTCTTTAGATTACAGTTTTTAAGGTTGGGGCCTAGTAAGAGGCATAACCTTCAGGGGTCTGATGTTTGGATGCATTGGGTTCTTACAGCTCTCCTTGAAGGTAGAAGAGATGAAAGAAAATTAGAAGATTGAAAATCTGGATTCATCCAGATGTCTACATTTGGATATAAATTGCCTTACCATAGGTATTTAAATCTGTCAATTCTGGTGTTGGTGCATTTTATTATAAAATCTTGTGCTAGAAGCAGAGGCAGACGCAACCTTGATGTAAATGGGAGGATTCTTGAAGCTAAATGTCCTCTTTATTTGGTATCCATCCCTCAGACAAATTAGGCTTCTTTGTACTTCGCCAGTGGTGCTCCCTTTCCAAAGCTCCTCTTGCTTGCCTGGTTTATCTGCAGAAAGTAAGTGACCAGGATGTTTCAACACCTCTTTGTGTAGTTTCAGTTCTTTGGAGCCGTTGACTGCTGCTGTAAATCAGAACAGCCTTGGGATTGAAGTAAAAGGACTGGTCACAGGATTCAGGGAGGCAAACATCTCTTTCATTCTGTGTGTCTCCACTTTCTAACGGCAACAATACTTTGAGTCATAATAACATGAATAGTAGAATACCTAGTCGTGCAAGTCCTTTCAATAAAACCTTGCTGCTCAATGTTCATAAAAAGATATAGTTTGTTTTCTTTTTTTCACCAAATGAATTCAAGTATATTTGAAAGGCAGAACTTTCAGTTAGAAGCATGCAGAGCTCCAGCATAATTTAAAATATTGCTTCTGTTAATTGTACCTTTACTTTCCTGTGGTGGTTGCAAAGGTAATACTTCTTTTCTAGAAGGACATGTTTATTCTTTTTCTTAAAAAAAGTAGATGAATGCAGGGTTTTGACACTCACAATTAGTTCTGAGAGAAGCCTTTTTCTGTGGTCAGTTACTCTGGAATGAAACATGGTTTTTAAGTTTCTCAGAGGACTCACTCTAACAAGATAAACAGTTGCAGCCAGACCTAACGTTTGTGCCTGTTTTACACTGACAAATTGTTAAATATTAGTATATCATATATATCAACTTTGTTTCTTAACATAATATTGGCTCTTATTACAGTACATATGTTAAGTACCTGCTGGCCCCAAAAGATTCAATTCCACTGACTCAGAGGTTTTGTTACAATGCAACAAAACAATCTTTTGTCTTGTAGCTAAAGCACAAATATAAAATTGCAGGAAGAATTTTGAAGACAATTTAGGGTTAATAAAAATATGTTGCTACTGAAGTTAAGGGGAAGTTTGTTTTCTGTTTCAGCTGAAACATAGCAAGTCCCTTGTCAACAGCTTTTGACAATCTCTCTGAAAAGATGAAAAGAAAATTATTTAAAAGAAATGGAATCATATATTCTGTCAACCCTTCATTCCTTCATTTGCAGCTTGAAAAACCTATTAAACCTGAATAACAACAACAAAAAATTTGGTTCATTAACTGCTGTCAGTTCAAGGTCTTCCACTGACTCCCTTAGGTACTGATGCAGACTCCTAATTAAGCATGTAAAAAACCCATGATTTGTGCTTAGAAAGTATTTTTTTTTTAATAATTACTTAGAGCAATCTAATGAAATTAGTAATTTTTCTAGTGGGAGATCTCAGTTTTTGAAGTGCTAGGTAACCAAGGGAAGTAAGCTATGTTTGATAAATCTTATTCTTTTTCATTTTTGCAAAAAGAATGTGAAAAATGTACCTCTTTCTTTACCTTCTCTTAAATCATATGATTTGGTGTAAGTCAAGTTTATGCCGAAGCAAGATACAGTGTCTGTTTTAAGCAGATGAAAGCTTAATTCCTTGTAATAACATTGTAGAGGAGGCTAAAAAATGAGCAATTACCTATCGCTTATGATGCTACCAAATGGTAATCACTATACTAAGGGATAATCCAAACAAAGCCTTCCTCATCATTCCTGGAAACAGCTCCCATTGTTCTTGTTCTGGCTGCTCCTGATGATGTAAAGTAATAATCGGCACTACCACTTATCATGCTAAATATTTCCGAGAGTCCCATATTTGTGAAACAGACTGTAAGGTTATAAGAATGTCAGAAGACGTTTAGATTATTTTCTGACCCAATCCCTGAGCATGGTTGAGCACATCTCACGTGTAATCCCTTTTAAGAATTAAAAGTATGTTTGATCTCTGCAGACGACATAAATATAAAGCCTAAGAAGAGTTGGCTGGATGTTTACAACAGAGAGACCTGAGAGGAATTTCCTTTGAGTGGACTGTATGAATATGATTTATTTATTCAGCTCGTACACAGACTGATTTCTTTTAACAGTCAATATAAAACCTATTTATTTTAATATGCAACAGAAGAGGCAAATTTGGTTCTAGTCAAATCTTAATGTTTTGTTCAGCTTGTATATATATATATATGTATTTTTAATTACTGTTTCAGCCAGCTGTAATGAAAATGAAGAGGTTGCTCAAAGCCAACTAGGCAGAAGGACTTCCTTCTGTCTACAACGTTGGAAATAAGCGGTTGATGGGATGGTTGGGGCACTGGAGACTGTGATTGCATTAGTACTCATGTTTTCATTTTCTGGTGTAATTAATGGTTTTGCATTTTATCTAAAATAGCATAAATTATGCAGGAGGGATTACTTTTTCATAGCTACTGTAGAGTGTAAGACTCTTGTGTAGGAGACCAAGGAATCAAGAGGACCATTTGACTGAAATATTTGTTCTGACTCATGCACAGAGAGTCGTTGACCCCAATTCCCAAATATCCAGGCTGTGCCATTTGAGCTCTGAATTCTAAGGTGGAAGGTGACCAGTAACACTTCCATTTTTTCTAAATCTCATTCTTGAGAATTTTGAGGTTTTGTGAATTTGGCCCTTCAAAAGGACACCCATTTCAACACTTTTCCCCACTCCTTTTGCTCTTCTCATCCCCCCTTTCTTCCTTCTCTCCTTTTCTTTACATCTTTCTTCGTATTTAGCAAATACAGATGAAATAGATTAATTTCATGAAATTAATGAATTACAGATGAAATAGATTAGTTAAATTTTTGGCTTTCCAACATCTGTACTCAGTTGTAAAATTACTATGAGAAGCTGGATATAAGCAACATTTGTGAGTATATTATATATTCCCATACCCTATAGTTATATTGATTTGATAAGGACAAGGCTTGTAGGCAGAGTTGTGTAACTCTTGTATTATTTGATTTATATTTTTTCTTCATTTTATAGTCTGTTTCCACCAATAAGAATGGTCACTGGTATACAATGCAAATTGTGTATTCAGATTTTAGACAGTACGAGATTTAATTGATTAGTTTAATTTAAATGGATGAAGCCAATAACAATATAAAATGGTTGTTTGCTTTTCAATATTAGATGCTTAATTAGTTATTTGGCAGATAAAACAAGTAGGGAGGGTATTTCCTAATGGCTGACAAATCACTAAGTTGAGTGCCAACAGCAAATCTAAAATCCCTTAACTGCCATTAATTAATTATCAGGAAATACCTGGCTCGGGTGGAGTGGGTCATTATGTTTCTATTACATGTAAGACTGTGAAGGGTGAAAAGGAATCAAAATAATGTACAAAGTGGATCGGATCGTATAAAGCTAGTAGAGAGACCGAACTGTGTATTCACTGTAGTCACACAGTGGCACAAATAGGTGATCGTAGATGTCCTATTCACAAGCACAGCTCAGAGACAAAAAAACCAGAACTTCGAGTTGCCTTTAGGTTTAGAATGCAGTGGGTGTAACCAGAATGTACGTTTACAGTGGGGTAGCATTTGATAAAATGGACAAGTGAACAATGAAAATGTCTCCTGATGACTGCTTTCTAACCCATGTTCTTTAAAGATTTCATTTTACATTCATATTTGAGAATGGTTTTTCTTGGTAGTACTTCAAAGCCAAGGATACTTATTCACAAGGGATAACATTAGGTTACAGAAACTGTTGCAAGATACCAGGATTGCTAAATCTTGTCTCTGAGTTTACTTCTGTTATTTTAGGTTACAGTTTGCACTTGCTCATTTATTACTGTAAATAGCTTTACTAATAAAGATGGAAGTATAGGTAGTCCTTGATAGCAAAACATGTCCATTTTACTCAAATTATACCATTATTTTCCAATATATCAAAGGAAAAATGAGGAGGGGGAAAAAGAAGTTGTTTGTTTGTTTGTTTTCCTCAACGCTTCCTCTCCCAAGACCTTAATGTAATCATTAGCCAAGAGAAACCTTGGTTTTTTATTAAATTAGAATCCTTAGTCTAAAGGGTGAGGAAGATGTGATTTATAGACTTTATGACCCTAAGATGGGAGAAACGTATTGCAATTGTTTCTGCTTATACAAGTCCAAGTTCGATGAGACCAAACCCAGAGAGCTACTTTTAGTTTCCTTATAATGAGCATAGCCATTCTTCTGATGTCAATAAACACAGGTAAATAAAAATGGGTACAGGTGCATTTCATACTATCTCAGACTGTGTAAAGATTTTTCTTCTGTTTTTGTGGATAGTTTTGTTGGCTACCTTAGCTTTTCAAAGTAGGTTATGATTTACTATTTTTTAAAATTGTTTTTATTGGTTTATGTTGTAAGTTTCAGAGGATCCTTTCCTCTCCCCTCCTCCCTCCTTCAACAGCAGTATAGAGTTATATTGGGAATGTACTTACATGCATGTAGTCAAAGTTCAGCATTTCAAATGCTTTGGGACCCCAAACCTATTTCAAGTTAGAATGATAAAGATTACTAAAAAGGAGAAACATAATTATTCCCTGACACGTTTTATAACAGGAGAGAGTATATATGCAGTTATACTGATCATTTTATCATTTCTGTTTTTAAACTTCCCATTAGTACGTACAAACTTGTCTTAAGTACAAGAAATTCAGGAGTGTAGTTTACACAACAGGGACATTCTAAATAATTAGGACTTTCACTTAAGTTTTTACTAAATATAATCAGAATTTTGTGAGGATTTTACGAGATCACTTCACGTACACAAAGACTCTCGGTACTTTTCAGGCTAGATTTGACAGAACATCTGTATTTATGTTAATCAAGGAACAGTTCTCCCACTGTTCTTCACCTGGATGTGAAATAGCTTTTTTCCACATCCTGACAGCATCAACACCTAGTGCTTAAACCCTACAATTTTTCCATCATTGGACTTCTGACAGAATGCATGTCAGAGAGAGAAAAGGTATTCTAGACAGTGGTGCGGGAGTTGGAGACACAAATGGGATGGAGAAAGAAAGGGGGAACTGCAGGAAGCGTACAGCAAAATAGTTCATTTCCTTATATTTATGAAATGAGTGAGTTCCCACACATTATTTTTGACCAGAATTGTGTTATATTCTTGAGGAACCCTGGAGAACCAGTTGATACCAGGGATAGATAACTCACTGAGTCACTGGAACCTTGCCTTTTCTTTAATTAAAGAGTTCGGATTTCTTTTTCCAGGGTGCTGTGTTTCAGCAAAATTTAACCATGTTTAGGAAGAAAAGGAATTCTAATGTATCGTAAAAAAAATAAAGAATACTGCTGTTATTCAATGGCTAGTTGTTTAAATTTAAACAGTGTTTCCATGGGACAGGAAAAAAACGACTGATAAGAAACAATGTAGTCTAATGGTAAAGATCTTACCATTGTGAGCTTTTCAGTGATCATTCTAATAATTCACGTACTTTCATAAGAGAACAAGATATCTTGTACTTAGAAATGAAGGGTGGATATTGCTGCATAAACTACATACAATGCCTTTCAAGCTTTTTGTTTAGATGCTGTTTAAATATGCAGCTCAAATCCCACTATCACTGAAGTGAGTGATACAACTTCAAAGAGAGCAAGAACACACCCGCTTTATCTGATCTAGTAGAGATACAATGGGACAATAAATACAAGAACATTTTTATTTTTTCAGATGTAAACTTAAGGATAAGAAAGGAATGTATTGTATTGCTCTGTTTTCTCTGTGAGACACACCTAGTAAATATTGTGGTATACTTACTCTGTTAATGAAGATGAAATTGCAGATTTTGTTTGCGGCCAGATCCGGTTCAGGACACTTAACCTTATTTCTTTTTAAATAGAAGTCTAAATTACATTTCTGTTGACAAAGCTAATATATGGCCTAAAACTCAGAGCTACTGATACCCTAGCCCTGTCCTAAATTTTAGAATTGCCAAAGTGATTCATATTTTTACTAGGTAGCCTGTTAATTTATGACATCCACATTTAGAAGTTCAGATGTAGAGACAAAAAAAATCTTAAATGGTCTGACACTAATTGCAATACAAACTTAATGAGGAAAACTGACTAAATATTTGTAATTTTGTCTCTCTTTACCAGCACAGTTTTATTTCCTAGAAAAAGCAGGGAGAGGTCATTTGAATATCTGAGATCAAAAATAATTAACTGTTTAACTGAACTAAAGGCAAATTATTCATATTATGGTATGCATTACAGAAAAAGATGTCCTACAGATTTCTTGTAGGTGGTACTTTTTTCTTAATTTTTCCTTACTCAAAGGTGCTTTGGATCTAGTCAGAATATTATGTTATCCCCTGATTATTTGGCTCTATTTTGTTTCACTGCATTTATACAGTGTAAAAAAAGGACACTGTCCTTAATCTATCGTGATCAGATACTCTGCCTATGTCCTTAAGGATGATTTCACTGGCTTTTTCCGTACAATTTTCTTACAAGTTAGTGAAATAAAAAAGATCAAATTTATTCAGGCAGTAAGATGTACTTATTATTTTTGAAAAAGAAAGAAGTTATAAAACCTCTTGATAAGTGTTTCTGTGAATAGATAGATAAGATGATGTATGTTTTACGAGCCTCTGACACACAGCTTCTCTGCCAAAATATTGTTTCATGCAGCAAAAAGTGGAGCACTGGCAAGTTTGCAAATGATACACTTGACTATTACTTAATAAAATCCATTCTGAACCCTGGGAGACTTTGAGGATAGAAATGGCATATAGAAATGTGCCATTTGTAACTTTCTTTGTAGCTTAGCTAGTACAATGTTTTGAGCTACTGTTGTAGGAATAATAGTTCTTGCTGAGACAAGAAGCAGGAAAAGGTTCTAAAATTGCTAATGGGAATATTGGAATTGGATTTCTTACAGGTTCTTTCGGTTGCCTTAGCATTTTATTTCATTATTGGACACTGAAGCTTACTAGGAAATTAAATAATAGGTGAATTTTATTTATTATACCCATTGTAATACAATTAAGTCTGTATCTGATTCAGTTTGAAAATATAAAATATTTTCTATGTTATCTCAGTTCACAAAGATATTAAGGTGTGTGGGGGTGAATATAAGAATATTACTTTAATTTCTTATATGTAGTTATCCAGTAATGTTCCCATCATATTGATTTTGTACATTAACTCATATATTTAACTTGGGGCAAATTACCATGGCATATATATGAGTCTGTGGATGTGAAGCTTTCAAGCTCTCTTTTTATAAACTTAACATTACTAAAAATCTTTAGTAAGAGTTTTCAGTTTTAACTTTGTTGTTCTCTTACTAGTATCACATGTTCTTTTAGGTGCTGTATAAGTATTCTCTAGCATAAATGATGATAAAGGTACTAATATACTTGTTTTTTCTTTTAATGATTGGTAAAGACATATTCTATTCAAAAGACATCTATTTGGAGTATGTCTTTTGAATTATGACATTTTTATGAGATTTATTTTTAGACCAGTGCTTTAATGTCTATGTGATAGGTCCTCTGCTAGTGTAAATCAGTGGAACTATAGAAGATGGCATCCTCTGGTGATCTAACACTAGGACCTCCTACCACACCCCTTGAAGATCACAGAATAAGAGTAATTATACTTTGAACAGACTTCTTTAACTTGACATATTAGTCCTTCAAATTTACCCATTATGCCTTCTCCACTGAAGACTTGCACAAAATGATTCTACACAGACATGAGAAAATAAACTTTTGTTTGTGTTGTGGCTTTTCCCTGGTTTCATCCACAGATGACCAGTGTAAGTCATGTATATCCAAGGTAATCTAAGGTGGAGCAAATGTGGTGTTTGATCCAGTGTATCTGCAGTGCCAAATTTTAGCTGATAGTTGTTTTTGTGGTTTTGCTAGTTTTGTTGAAATCTACAGTGTTTGCAGGTCATAGGATAATCAGAACGCACTGAGAATAATATGCAGGTGTAATTATAGGAGAAAGACTTTTATCTTTGGTATCTTTACTACTGCCAAAACAAGTAAGACTGCTCACAACTTGAATTTCAGATCTTGTGGTGTTTGCAGGGTTGGCAGTCATGGGATAAAAGTTGTGTTGTTTCCACCAGTAAACCAGACAACTTGAATATATATATCATTGGCACATGTTGTCAAGACAATTTCAAAGCAGTTCTGTGCACTGAAAAAATCATATAATACTTTACTGAATTCAATTCAGCCTTCTAGTTTTATGTTTAATGTGTAAAATAATAATGATGACAAAAATTTTTTTTCTGTGCCGTGCAATAATTTGCTATTGTGCCTGAATTGCACATTTTAAATACTTTTTTCATTACTCCACCTTTTTTACTGATTTTCAGTTCAGCTGTCTTTATCATCTACTGTTTGTAACTTTTTTGTCTGAAGGAGCTCTCCTTGCTTTAGAGCCAATGGCAATTGACTTGTATTAATTCTAACTTTTAAACAAAGCCAAACAGTAGCTTTTCTGCTACCCAAATATTATCAGTAATTTATTGTATGTGGTAAGAACACTTCAGGCTTAATCTGAAGCTATGTGCTACAGGATTATGGATATGCATATGCACACCAAAGTTAATTCTACTGGAATTAAAAACAAAAGCAAGTACTCTACATCTCTACATCAATCTGTACAGCTCAAAGCAAAAATTTATGTTCATGTTTCTGAGAAGGTATAATCTATTTAGATTTTTTTTTCCCTTCTAACGTTAGCTACATATGTAAGGGCTAGACTGAGTGTGGGGATAGTTGTGCCTAAAAATTAAGTTCCCAAAGTAGACTTTAGACTTAAGGATGATTTACCATAAAATACACACAACTTGAAGAAAGGTCAGAATTAAAGGTTTATGCAAGTCGGGTGTAATAATCAATTGGCTATCATCTTATTCCACCATGTGCAACATACTCTTTTTGCTCAAAAAGAGCTGCTGCTAGCTGCTGTAAAAGCTGAAAGGAAGAGATGCATATTTGAACTCCCATAGTTGGAGGAGACACTTGATTGCTATACAAGTACTGTATTTGATCACCTTCATATTTCCTTCATTGAAAATGGAACTTGCAGTAATCATATTTTGCAGGACTCAGATCTTGTTAGTGTATGTTAGACAATGTTCTGAATCCGATGACTGAATCAAATGTCAAAAAGTAGAAGACAAACATTTAATTTCTGATTCCTAATTGGGTTTAGGTGAGCACTGCATTGGAAGCGAACAGGAAGCTGCTCTGAATGTGGATGATCTGGAGCTGGACAGATACAGAAATCTGCCACTTGCGTCATTGCACAAACTGCTCTACTTTCAGCAGCAGAAATAAGTATTTGCTATGTCAGTTTGAAATTTGAATGACTTTGTTTCATGCAGTTCTTCTGCTGGGTTCATTTGGCCTTTGTGAGCTTAACCTTAATCCTTTGTATAAATTCAGAAAATTGTAGTTATCTATTAAGTTTAGCTTTCCTTCCAAGTAACCATACAGTCCTAAAAAGCCAAAGGTGTCAGATGATGGGTATTTATTTCAGGGATAGATACAATTCAGGATGACGGAGAACTTCACTTTTAAATATTGTCTTGAACAGATTCCCCTACTTCCTCTATCTCTTCCCACTGCAATCCTTTCATCTGCTGATAAATATGATTTTTTTTTTTTAAAAATGGCAAACTAGAACATTCTTGATCATTATTTGGTTTGTTCCCAGCTTTATAATACATTAATATCACCTCTTCATCCCAAGTCAGATCCTAAATTCCTCCCCCCTTTCATTATTTCTGATTCTAATTAACTTATCCTTTATTCAGAATGTGGAGACTTCCACTAAGATGTAAAAATTGTCATGTAATTGAAGAATGCCAGTTTTCAGATATTTTGTCAAATACGTAAAAATGTATGTGACTGTCTAACACTCGGTTGCAAAGCAATTAAAATGTTCCTTACTTTTAATTATAAAGTTTGGGGCTTTTGTTTTGGCAGATTTCTGCAGCGTTCACTGATGATCTCAGAAGTGACATATGTCTCATACTATTGGCCATGTTTTCTTGTTTTACTTCATCAGTTACGTCATTCTTTGATGCTTTTCCTATTGCATTCTCATCACTTTTCTTATCTCTTTCCACATTTGTTTCCTTGTGGCATTGCCTCATTCAGTACCTGACACCCTCCAAGTTTCTTGACAGCTTCTAGATTCATTTATTTTTTTCTTTTATGTAAAGGTTTTGTTTAGCCTTTGGTTTATCTTTCTCTTGTGCCAGTTCCTTTCCTGCAATCTCAGTCATACAGTGCTCCTTCAGTGGTATGAACAATTCCCTGTGTTTACTGAACCGTGCACCATTAGGATTTCTCAAATCCCATTTCTGGGATTTTGTATTCCTCTCTTTCTAGCATGTGTTATTACCTCTGGACTTAAATTCTTGTGAAGCTCAACTGCATTTGATTCAGGACATACATGAGTTTTAAATATACTAAGTGAGTTCATCTAACCAAAACTTATTTAAGTAAATAATTTCTCAAGCAAGGTTCTTCTGCATGCTGCTCCATGCTCTCTTACTCCACCCCCATATATGACTTGTCCCTTCTTAAACTGCTTGTTATAATTTCTTTAATTCATACATAAAAAGAAGCATAGTTTTCCATACTGCTAGTACTTCTAGCATAAATTATTGTCAAAGAATAATTTATGAGATAGCCCAAAGTGTAGATTTAGAGCTTCTGCTAAAAACAAGTGAAGAAATATTTCCCCCATATAACTCTGTTGATCTAGAGAATTACTTAGAACTCTTGCTTCAGAAAATCTCTTTTTTTCCCCTGTTATAAGTTACATATTAGCAATGTAAATTATTTTATAGGTTTATTAGAACTTCATTTGAATCTTTGTGTCATTTCAATGTTAAAGACATTGGTGATAATAAAGATTATGAAAAAAACATGGATAACTAAACATATTTATGACAGGAGAGTATGTGAAACTATAGCAATATTTGATTTTTTTTTTCTATTGTGAAAATACAACTATTTGAGCAAAACTTCCTGATACCAATGAACTTACTCAAAATAAGTACAACTTTCAGAGGAAACAGGTGTAGTCTGACTTAACTAAAACAAAGGGAAACCTGTTTCGTTCAGAGCTTCTTATTATGGTGGTTTACTGTCAGTGAATTAAATAAGTTTAATATACCCTACAGCCTTAAAATAACATGTTTCATAATAAGATACTGTAATTTTCCATCAAAACATCATATATATTGAAAATTAACACCTTTCCCTTAATTAGGAAGGCTGAGACAGTTCATTAGAATTTATAATCTAGGTTTAAATTCAAATAATATTGCCAAAAAGGAAAATAAATAGATCAGACCAAGTGTCATGAATAACTTCACTTTTATTTCATTCAATTTTTATTTACTGCATTTTTGCAAATAGGGCATTTTTTTCCTCTATATTTATTTTTACCTAATTGTGGGACAGGTGAAATGGCAGTCCAAAAGTGGCAGATAAACTTTCTTTCTCATTGTAGGCACAGAATTTAATCTATTAGGGGAACAGTTCTACTTTTTTATGCCTCCATTTCCTCACTCTGAAGATGTACTAGACCAGACCAGCTGTGGCTAAAAATGATACTAAATTTGGACTCTCTACTAGAGTTCGTCCAAGCTACCCTGAGGTATATCCTCTCATTAGAAAATGTGCTAGTTTTAAGTTCTTCATTGTTTTAGGTAGAATTATTTTTTTTTTTCCCAGAAATATATCTTACTTACACAGTGTTTATTTTACTCTCCTCATATTTTTTGTGTTTGCAAATTTATTTTCTAAGTTTTGGAAGAGGAACTAATGATTTTATTGCTGCAGAAAACAAACTGCAACAGCCTTCATGCAACAGCCATGTTTGGTTTTGATGTGGCTGGTTTTATCTTTTGGCATTTTTTCCTTTGTCTTTGAGTTTTCACAGCGGGGGGTGATGGGACTACGCAGTAAACTGTAACTGTGCGCCTTCTGGAAAGCCACAGGTAGTAAAGGATAAACACAGTTATCCTGTTAGGAAACACTGCTTTATAGGCCAAAAAACCCCAAAGTTGTCCCAGATCAATAATTGACAAAGAAAAATCTGTTGTGCATATGTTTAAAATCAGTTTCTATCAGCAGTGGCACAGTTCACTTGTTCCTGCATTGGGCTGTATCTTGTCATTTCACATGCTGATCTCGCATTGATTTCTATTCAATTATTTTATGCATGACAATGAAGTCACAGTGGTAGTACTTCCCCACTCCAAAATGTAGTTTCTAAAGACAGGAAGCTTGTGCCCTGTGGTGCAGGAACCTTGTACAGCCGCAGAGGTGTAGGTGAGAAAGCAGCTGGATGGGTGGGAGAGGAGAGCGAGCAGTAAGATATATGCACAGGTCAGTCTAGCTGCAACCTGAGAACCCCTGTTGTGAATGAGGATTGACCCTATTTTCTTTGGCTCTGTGTCAGCACAAAATAAAAACTCTTGCCTACGTGCTCTTGTAGTCTAAGAAAACCGAGCCAATATTCTGGCAATACAGAAGGACCAACATGAGCCATGTTTCCTGCCTGAAAGGCTTGGTACTTTCGAGGTAGAAGTAGCTTCATGCTGAACCCCTACAAGACTAGTCCTTAATTAATGGGAATGTCTGGCCTAGAGAAAATATTAGGTACCACTCCTCTGCTTTGGCTTTTGTGGTGAATAGTATGTCAATTGTAAGAAAAGCTGTTGTTTATACCTCTATCAATCCCCTGAGCAAGGATTTAGTGAAAGATGTTAACTGGATCTTTCATTAATTTTCATGAGATTTCCCACTGGGAATGGTAGCTCCAGAAGACACTACTATTTTTAATATACACATTCTAATGTTTCTTAAGGCTACTAACAGGATCCACAGTGGAAATATGTTAACAGGAAGCAGGATTCACATGTATCCAAGTCTGTGAGGTCCATAATCCTTCACAGGTTCTCAGTGTAGGCAGGAAGGTCTTGTCTAGGGTTCACATGCAGCAAAAGTAGACATGCTCTAATGAAAACCAAATCATGAAGACAATTCTGAGAACATGCCCTTGAGTTAATTTGACTCCATGTTTGTTTGTTAATATGTGTAAACGTGAAGGAATAAAAAGAAGTGCCTGAATGAGACTTATTGTGAAGAAAAGCAAAGCTCAGTGCAGAATAGGAAAAAACAACTAAAGAACTAAAACAAACTAAGAAACAAAGGATAGGCAGGTGCAGAACTTGGAAAAAGGAAAAGTTGAGTTAAACAATTTAAAATTGAAAACCAGAGATTTAAAAGTAAATCTTTGTTTCCTTACTGTTCTGAAGAACCAGAATATGATTTATGCTGACTTACTCCCTCCTCTTTGCTTCTAACTGCCCAGTTGCAACTAGCAGCGATTCATTTTTGTGATATGAGGGTCATTTTCCTCTAATTTTGAATTGTATTCCTTTTCTTTGCTTGCTTCTTACATGGGTCTCTACTTCTTCCTTATCTAAGAGGTTCAGTAAGTATTTAGGAACTTTATCTATTGTAGGTTTTAGCCTTAAAAAATGAATATTGTGATGAATATTTCCATTGTTATTAGTAAAAGAAGCAAACATTTAGAAAACCCAAACAGAATCCAAGCCAAAGGAGAGCTAGACGTATATAATATATAATATGGCTTCTGCCATGAAGAGTTGATATTTTGAAGGGACCCAATATTAAGAGAAATGTTATTATCTTGTTTAAGAATGTGGGATGAAGAACAGAGCAATGAAGTGACTTGTCTAATGGTTTAGGTCTGATCTAGGAATAGAATCCAGACTGCCTGACTCCCCAGGCAGGGCATTAAAACCGACTGCCCTTCTCTCTTCCATGAGCAGTGAGTGAGGGCTGCCTACGCTGTATATTTTTCTTAATGAATTGTGTTTTATCACAATGGGGGGATTTTTTCAAAAGAATTAATGGCGTAACTCATTAATGATAAATTATTTATGGGCTTAATGTGTCACTGCTGGAATGATACTTCTTCCTAATAGAAGTGATTGTATCATGTCATGGTGTTTATTTTTCAGGGAATAAGTACCAGAAAATGTTGCATGGGAGGTTCTTTCTTGTGCAGCCCTTGTTAACATTCACCCCTGAAACACATGGTCTAAATCTGAAGGAGTGAAAATAGATGTGTCACTTCTAATCTGGTTTAGAATAGACATACAAAAGTCTTTTTTTTTTATTTTTATTTTTTATTTTGGAGTTAGTATTGTCTAGTGTGTACTGCAGAGAACTCATCTTTTAAAACCAGTCATAGTAATATAGCAAAATATGTCCTAAGGAAATGTTCGTACAATTTACCTCTATAAAATAAATTCTCCAATTGTGAAATAAAATTAGAATTCCAGCCCTGCTGAAGGCTGAATTGGGTAGGTTTTAGCCTGAGAGACACAAAACCTGCCTGGAATGCTGTCTCTTTCTATTGACGTATGTCCAAGTCAGAAACAGGAAAAATTACCTAAAATTAAAAATTAAGCTAAACAATGTTTAGAACACACTGGAACTCCCAGAAGAGTTTTGTTGCCTAATTCCAAAGAAAGTGAGCTGTAAGATATATAGAGATGGAGATTTAAGTGTGAGACACAGTAACTATGATGAAAGTTGGAGTTCACACTATATATATTCCCAGGCATGCCCTTAAACTGTCTTTAATGAAGTCATTCTCATTAATTTAAATGCTACTTACATGCTGATAGCAGTAAAATAATTGAAGAAGTTCTTAATTTAGAAGCAGTTTATATGGTTATTCCACATGAAGTAGCAGAGCTATAAATGGTTAAAATCAGGACAGATACATTTAACAGCAGTAACCGCTGATCTCTAGCGGTAAGTCATTGCTTTAATTCTGAGAGGGTCTTGAGGGGGGTGGGTGGAGGTGTGGGATGGGAAGGGAAATCCTCACTGTTCTTTAAAGGAAGAAAATGACCCTGGTTTTGAAGGATCATAAATTTATTTTCCTATGGCCTACTGACTTCCAACAGAGACTCCATCTGCATGGTAACTAAACCTTTTGGGTCAGGAGCTCTCCTTTGTTTTGTACTTGCACAGCACTAAGCATAGCAAAGTTCTGGAGTGCTGTAGCAATAAAAATGTGGGATAATAGTAATTCACTGTGAAGAACATTGAACAGACTGTAAGCTATATGAAGCTAATATATCCTTTCAAGGACATTATATGAAAAGATAAAAACCCTTCTCTCTGCTACTGCTGAGTTCAGGAACTTTCAGTATTTATTGGCAGGGCACCTGCCATCCAAAAACTACCTCTGTGCAAAAGGTTATCTCTCTTCTCATTCATTTGGGTAGATTTCCCTGGGTCCATTCCTGAGTTTGCTTTCAGTTGCCTCGAATTCCCATTTTAACAGTTATGTCCGAGTGACCCAGCACTGCAAAGTGACTTCTGTTGAAATAGGTTTTTTTCCCCCATTATCATATAATGATTCTCTTGTTTTCAGCAGCATATGTATTCCTATGAGTTTTGCAGCAATTTTAAAATTTTAACTTTTCTTAAAGATGATGTGAAGAAGTCTCTTGGGATATATGCAACTCCTGCAATGGGACATTGAGCTGCTGCTGTTAAAGAACTGAAAAAATCAAAACAGCCAGGTAAATACTATCTTATATAACAAAGATGAATTGCAATACTTTGCTGGTTTTATCTACAATTTTTGTGATTAAGTTCTTAATCTGATGGAAATTGTATAACTGCAATGTAGCTACACTGACCCAAACCAGCTGTAAAGCTCTTGGTGATTTCCATAAGTTATGCCCTGGCTACCAAGCACTCCTTTTTTTTAGTTTTATAAATCAAAGCTCAACCATTGAGTTTTGGCTATTCTGAGAGATGGCATCATAAACTTTTGTCAATCCCCAAACATCTTACACTGAGCAGAGACGTGAAGTGTATTGGCTGAAGGATGTATCTGATAATATATCTGACTGAAGTATGTCTTACAACACGTTTATTGGGATCTAGTAACTGCTCTTTCTTTGATTATGAAATAGAAGTATTCATACATTTATGGAAACTCTTTTTATGATTTTTGCAAGATGGAACAATTTCAACAGGCAAAATTTGCACCCACTCAAAGGATAATGTTCTGGCAGCTCTGTACATTTCTTACAGTGGAACATACCTTGAGATTTAATCAAGGTATAATAGATTCTAGCAGAAAGAAGCAGAGGTTTGCTGAAGAGGTTGGGTCATCTGTGGTCAGAGATACAGATTTCATTAGGGAGAAGCATTTATGTATCTGAATTGCTTTACCAGTTATATTATGAATCTGTTGTAACAGTTGCTGTAAACATCAAGATTGTGGAGAAAATGCTTCAAAATGTAAAGGAATCGGAAATTAAAGACTAAGAAAAAAGAATTGAAGTAACTGAGTACATTTGTATTTTTTAAAAAACAATTTTCATGTGTGTATTGGCAATATTTCATAAATATGCATGTGTCATGGGTATATAAATAATAAGATGGATGAGCCTTAAATGGATTGAATTTCATCATTTACTGTTGTACTAGCAGTAGTTATCAGTTTTTGATCTTCAGCATTTTGGACCTATTTTCATAATCTTTTCAACACTAGTAAGCAATGACTTTAGTAGGATTAATCATATTAAGGATGTGCTCAAAAAAGGTCCAAAATTGAGCTCTTCAGCTTGCACTTTGTGTGACTAGGGAGCTCTCTTATCTTCCCTTTAAAGAACAGTGCAAGCTTTTACTAATTTGCTGGGAAACCACTGTTCAAAAACCTAATGCATGTAATAAGTAAACAAGGAAATGTTAAGAAAACAGAAAAATGTTTGTAGAACTGCCAAGTTATTTTAAGCTTTGGACATGATCTCACAGTATGGAAAACTAAAAAGGAATGTAAATGACTTATTTAGTAAAAGGTGAAAAATTACAGTAGGGGAACTGGTATAATTTTTCTTCCTGATAAAATTCCTGATCTTTCTGATGAATGATTCAAATGAAATTGTTGTGCTTATAATTTTAAAGTGATAATCAATGATTAATTCTCCAATTTTTGGCGATTATGTTGTTAGCAATTTTCTTATTGTGGTCAATATGTCTGACAGTGGGTAACATAAAGAGAGCAATACAAGAAATAATTCATTGTTTATTTTTTGTGTGTATTTTAGAGCACAACTCCTGTCCCCACTATCAAAGCATGAGATGATCATTAATTGCAATCTCGTTTACCATTGGGGGTTCCAAACAAACCCCATCTTTTCTTCCTTCCAGCATTTGAAGCCGTTTTCATCAGCTACCCTGACAGTCAGAATACTCATCTGAGTCCTGTTCTCCCTACATCTCTGATAACTAATTAACCAGTAAATTAACACGTATATTAATGTATTACATGCCTTGATAACAATGCACAAGGTCTTCTAATTCTTTTTTGTATTCCTGTTCTTCTTCTTGTACTTATTTTTTATTCATTGGATGATTTATCAACTGAGATTACAAATTCTTATTTGTTTGTTATCAGAAAAAAAATATTATTTGATCTGGGGAATATATTACTTAAAAAAAACCAGGAGAGTACTCAGGAGAATCAGTGAAAAGAATCTCTTTTTCCTGAGAGTGATATGTTGGACAATTTTGAATTTCCAAAAATGTAAGTATCATCGGGTCACTTGAAAAAAATCTTGACGGGTTACAGATTTCTTCTTCAGCAAACAGGAAAAGTTTGAACAAAATAGAAAGGCTTTTGACAAAGAGAAATGAGTCCTAACATTAAATTGCAACGTTTTAGAAGTGCATGTTATTAATATAACAATTCTGCTTTTAAAGCAAATAGTGAAATGATAGTTTAGAAATCAACTTTTTTTCATGGCCTTCCTGTCTTCTTTTTTTTCCTACAGCTGGCTTCCAGTTGGTTTAGTATTTCACATCAAGCATATTTCTAAATGAATTCTGAAGAATGATTTGGAAATCGTCAGGTGATGGAAGATCAATCTCAGATGCCCTGAATAAAGGGTGAAAAAGCATGGTTTGATGCTTTCTGAAATACAGGTACTGGCTGATAGAGCAGAATGACCTTACCATATCAAAATACTCCAGGTTAAATTTTCAAAGACATAAATAATATAATATAAAATTATATTTTCCTTTTTAAGTAGGATAGCAAATGAAAATTCACTTTGGCTTTTATTCAGTTGCACATATGTCTTGGGAAAAATTCACCTAAAGTACTTGAGCTTTCAGGTTTTTATAAAGTCTACTTAGCAAACTGCTGCCTCTGGTCAAAAAATGGGCTGAGATTTTTATATGACACATAAAGTTCTATTTTTACATTGAATAACTTCGTGAGTTTCCCATAAAGGCACTAAGAGCCTGTGAATGTTCAGTAGTTCTATCCACAGCAGGATTACATGGGACACAATTTTGAAACTGATGCTCAGAATTATGTGTACAGTTCTTTGTCATTTTCTGACAGAAATATTCCATGTTTATTTTGGATCTCTTAAGACATATTGCGCGCTACATATATTTATAATCAAATCCTTTAGAATCCACATACAAATATAACAGGGTTCATGTAAAGGCACGAACTTTGGCCTTTCACAACATGTCAGTTGGTAAAATCAGTCAATCAGTAAATTTGATCCAAATCTTTTAAAGACAGTTTCCTGAACATTTCAAAGCAACCTATTTTTGCACTGACATTGTATACCAAAGAAGCGATTTAGGTGTGATTCATATCCTGGTGTTTATAAACAGTGATAATTTCTGCACCAAATGATGTTTCCACTAAATGTGGAAGTAATGAACAATATAAGTTCTTAAATATCCACATGTTCCATCTTGAAATTCAACAGCTGAGTGTTTACCACTCTGAGATCAGTCTTTTATGACTCTCTAGCTAAAGTAACTCACCATCATACGGTGCTGTAGCTTTGTACTGCTCGGCTGGTTTCGCAGGCTTTGCAAGGCACTGGCTATGCCAACCTACGGACAGAGTACTCTGGCTGCCCTACCCACCCCAGTTCAGTTTGTGGAGAATATTGCCAGTAAGATCATTTACTATGCCTGTCAGTCAGTCAGTGTCCTACAGTCTTTTCCCTTATGGCAAGTTACCAACTAATTACTATTAACTTGAATACTTTAACAAAAATGGATTACTTAATTATTGGCTAGAATTTTCTGGTTTTCCTGATTTTTTTTTTTTTTCCCCAGTTTGAGTTGGGTGTTTTTTTTCTGTTTTTTTTTTTTTTGTTTTGTTTTGTTTGTTTGTTTGGTTTGTTTTGTTTTTTTGTTGTTGTTGTTTGTTTTTGTTTTTGTTTTTTTTTTGTGTGTGTGGGTGTATGAAGTGGTGGGGATTTGTTGATTTCTTTGTCTGTGCTTTATTTTTCTTTGCTTGCTTGTTTTCTAATAAAACTGTAAACTTTCCTGTATAAAGGCAGTGTCTATCCAGATTCCTATACCGTGTGGTCCTCATCCTTTATGGACTTTTGAATATTACAGAATAAAAGTAAATGGTGATAATAAATAATCTTCTACTCATTTAAGCACCAGTTATTACTATTAAGGTGGAGTTAATAGCAGTTTTGTGTGAGGGTTCATTCTGGGTGTAAAAAAATAACCCTAACAATAAAAAGCACATCATCTCTTACTGCAGCCAAATATTTGTAAACTGAAGTTGCTGAGAGCCTAAATGGTAACAGTCATCTTGCAAACAGATGGGACAGTCCTGTGTTTGTGAACTTTTGTCCTAGGAAGCATGAGGGTAAGGGAAAAGAGGAAGGAAAAAATAGAAGAAAGGCTCAGTAATTATTAGTTATTCCACAATATCACCTTGCAATTTGTGTTTTTTTTCAGGCACATGTGTATAATAAATCTCTAGAAATAGCCTCAGAGTAATTCAGATATGGCAGGTAGGTGTCATTTTGAAAATTGCCATTAGATGTTTGTATAGTTGTTGGGTTGGTTCCTTTTTCTTAGCTACAGTAAACAGAGTGACAGAGTGGTGTGCTAGACTATGAATGATGTCATAGATTAAATTACATTCTGTAAAAAGAAATTTGCACCTTGTACTTTCAACTCAACTGAAAAAGATAATTTAAAATTTGAAATAAAGAGTCTGCACTTTTATCTCTTTAAATTTTCTACTTTGAAGTCTAAATCAAATAAATTCGTAGGGTTTGTGAAGGTGTCTTAGTGTAGTCTAAAATTTGGGTGAGAAGGTAATGCATTTAAGAACAATCACTTTGCTGTGCAGTAGTATTAAGTGGTCCTCTAAGGAGTGAACATAGTTGGAGAATGTTTTCATTTTTGGTGGTCTAGAATTCCCTATACATCTTGGATGCCATTATTGCAGGTTGTTGGTATTCACCCTTCAGGTGTTTTTTACATCCTGCTTTGTAGCTGGCAATGCCACACTGTTTCATACACAGTGAAATTCTTACCACTTTCCAATCTGGTTAGGTAGGAAATATTTTCTACAGAGATTAATACGTGAAATCTATCAGTGGTTTTGTTCATTACCTTATGCTTTCTGAAATATGCTGTATTATTTTGCAGCACCCTAACATGCTCATCCTATCTCTCTCAAACTCCACTGGCACTATTCCTCCAACCATTGCAAACTGTCCGCGGGCTATCACCATAACCACTGAGACACATCCTGTACGAGTCAGCTGGGAACAGCCTGAAATTAGTGCCCACGGTGCAGATGCTTCACTATCCAACGTCTCCTACTTGCTGTACAGAATGTGGGCTCGGTATAGGGCCCATGATGAAGCTGGAAACACAGGCTTTTGCCTGTTTAAAGTAATCAACAAAAGTGTGTTTAGGATAAGGCTTAACGAATTTGGCTTTGGATACTACCGCCTCTTTCGCGGCTCAGTTTCTAGTACTCAACTCAGTGTTTCTGTTTCCACGCACAGTTTGATGTCAGGTCCACTATACCGAATAGCATGAATATTTTAGGTTTAAAAACAGTTTTCTGTCTGAAAGTTTTGATGCTAGTGAACCAGCTCCTTCATGGTGTATCACTTTATTAGTTCAGGAAAACTCTTGTTTACTAGGGAATAATTTTTATAAAAACTATTATTTGCTCAAGTCATCATTAGTTGAGGGCTTTGGTGTCCAATGACCCCTAGTTGTCTTCACTGCAGTCTGGTCGCTATGCGTGATGTTGTGGGCGGGTTCACAACTAATAAAGCCCTGCATTTACACAGTGAGGATTTCCAACATTTTGGAATGCAACAATGAAATACACTGAGCAGTAATATGATGAGGTACTATCACAAACATACATTTGCTTGGAAAGCTGTTGCAGTTCTTTCAGCTCCTCTGCAGAGCATTCTGCTTATGTGGATATTCTCTTTAAGAACTTCATTACAAAGTCTGATCACTTGTTCAACAAAGGCGAGTTTAAAGTAGTTTGAGCTGTGTAACCAGACTTTGTGCCGAAGTGTCTGAGGTATGCCTAGGAAGGCCATTATGCTTTTCTTCAGTAGGAGGCCAAGAGGGTGGTAGTTTAGGTAAAGAACATTTTGTACATCTTACTACTCCCACTCAAGAGTCTATTATACTCAGTAATACAGAAGGATTTTAACTAATTTAACAGTGTTCTCATGAAGGATTGATAGCTTTTAAGCATTAGATTGATTATCAATATAGCTAAGCACTCTAATATGCAAAACCAAAATGCTTTCCAGTCAGTAGAACTTTTGAGAAGGTTTTCAAGCTTATTGCTCTAGATGCAATGAGCCTTTAAAAAATGCAACCAAATGTTCTGAATTAAGGTCATAACGTTGAAAAAGTAGTTAGTATAAAAGTGAAAAAAAGAAAGCAACTTCCTCTGTCTTGGTTTCTTATAGAAGACAAAGCATGGCTACAAGGGCTTGTTGGCATAATAGCAGGACATGAAAGAAGTTTATTGAGGATGGAAACTACTTCCAGTAAAACATCAGGAGTGGATTTAATAGAACTTCCAAAAAACTTTGAGATGTATGGAGTTTTCATGTTCTCTCTGATTCCAGGTATATTAACAAGTCCTACAAACATATTCAGCACCATTTAGCCTTATGTTCTATAGCTCTCATCATTTAACCTGCTTTTTTAAATTCTGTGGGAACAGTCTTGTGCTTATTTCATTGTGCCTTTCAGATGGAAGCTCTGGTTTCTTGGGGATCTTGTATGTTACATGTATTTTAAACATATTTTATGAACGTACAATTTATTACCTGTCATACCTGAGCAGGACTTAACTTTGGGGAGGAAAATAAAAACAAAGGTTAAGGTTGAAGCTAATGTTAATATCTTTGAGAGTGGTTTGCTGTAAATGGTTTTCTGTTTGAATATCGAAATCTGAATGCTATAATAAATTCATAATGTTTTTAGATGGCTTATACATACTGTTTAGGAGTAAAGTAGTAACATAGGTTGTCTTAGCCAGAATAATACTGCACCAATTGTGACCAGCCAAGATGACTGGGTTATTCAAGCTCTCTCACTTATTTATTTTACAAAATTAGTTTGGCTGCTTATTCAGAAGTGACTTCAGTAAGGAAAAGTAGTAATTGAAATATCAAACTCCTTTTTCTAACTCTTCCATCAAAATGCCTATGAACTCAATGTAAGGAAAACATTTATTTGCAGCTTCTTGTCTTCAATAAATCATCATTACGTGCAGCATGCTTCATGCTGGAAGGTTTATCTCTCATGGGGAAGGCAGGGAATGAAAAATTCTAAGAGCACCTAAGATATCTCATTCCATTGTAGGCAGTGATAGTATTTCCAGGTGAAGTAGCTCAGTTATCTGTTTGGAGGAAATTCCTCCAGCTCCTAGGCCTTGTACCCTTTGTTCCTGATTGTCTTGAGACAAACAATCAGAAAATCTCTAGCTTGGGGACTGTATTGACCCCAGGGGTGCTCTTGCTTTTTGTCAAATACTGAATTTGGATTGCTGAAATTGCAATGTGTCATCTAAAGGTTATTGTTAATACATTTTAAGGAACTGAAGTAATGATAAAAATTGGAGAACATTCAGAGCAATTCACAGTCACTGTTCAAAGTTCACGCTCTCTTGCTGTCAGTGAGAAGGAAAGCAGCCATATAACTGTAAATTCACAAAAATACAGGCAGCAGAAATAACTTTCTTAAGAGGAGATCTAGCTTTGGAGAAAGCTTCTGATACCTACATGTAATTTTTTTTTATTTTATTTTTTAATATCAATTTAAAGTATAGGGACCATCTGTGGGGTTTTGTGACTAAAGATACAGAGCCTCTCCAATATGCTTTTATGCATGGTCAGCAAAGTGCCAGCAAGATTTGTTAAGCACGCATTCTGCAGGTAACACGAAGAAAGCTGTAAGCAGAGCCTAGCACTCCTGTGTCCATAGTTAGATATTTGTCATTCTGGGGAGAAATATAGAGAAACAGTAGTAGGCACTTTGTTGTAGGAGAGAAAAAAGCATCCAAAGTGCCGTGTTGTATGAACAGACTCAAAATAATTAAATAAATGAGAAAGAAAGGGAATCTTTTCATTTCTTTAAAGAAATAGCATTTGAAAGATAGCTGTATCAGATATTTTTCCAGCAGTTGGCACTTTCCTGTAGTAATTTAAAGAAGTAGGCAGAATTCAAACTCGTGGCCTTTGGGACTCTCTGTTGCAGCAGGCTACAATTTGACAACTTCTCAGTGCTTCAGATACGTTGCTGAACACAAGGCAAATGTGGTAGTAAAGGGATTTAGTGAGAAACCTGAAAGAGGAGATCCTCAGAGAGGCTCAGAACAAAATTGGAAATAAAAAGGAATGTCAGCCTTATAGCTAAACGATAATGTAGTTTATGATACTGGATCTTGGGAAGGAGGTGAATGCGCAAAGATTTATATAAATAGGTCAAAGTAAGCATCCGGCCTGCCTCAGCTGACAGAGCGGTTTTGATCCCTTTGGAAGGGTGCTGTTATGGAGACATTTTTGCCTAACCTAGCTGCATGAATCAGCAATCTGACACTGGTGCTTTGCCGTGGGATGAGAGCTGGACCGCGGCCTTAGTGACTGCTCTGAGTAGTTCTGTTACTGGGACAACAAGTGTAAAGTGTAAACTTCAGCTGTTTGGAAACCTTTCCAGGAAGAATATTGGCACAGTCTTCCTATGAACAAAAATGGAGGTTTGCAGCTTGTGCATCACAGACACTAACAAATATTACTGTTATTGTGATCAGATAAGGAAAAATAGTTGTAATCTAATTGGGTTGGTCTGGAGAAGAAAAAGTCTGGAGTCACAGAAGAACCATGTTATTTGAAACTGTCTGAAAGGAAAAAATTTCTACTGCAAAAATTATCCTGGCAAATTCTTCTCCTTTCCAAGATTAGACAGAAGAGTGTTTTATATGCAAAAATATGACCTACAAATTGAATATAAACCTGGAATGCTTTAAGTATTTGAGCGCACTGCCTGAAAGGACAAAGCCCAAAGCATCTGTCTGCTTTGAGTGACATTGGAAAACATGAAACAAGCCCACAGTTGTCTTATTTTGCCTATAATATCAGTGCTATATTGAAGATTTTTTGATAAAATCTCAAGCTATTGCTCAAGGTGAGAAACTCCAAAATGTTATTAAAGACGTTAAGATGGTTTGCTGTTATCTCTTGAAGGGTGTTTCATGCATATCGTTATATATGTTAACTGTTACCAGACTGAGAATACTGTATAAATTGAGAGGTGCTTGTTTGAAGCTGTTGAGGAGGTATGCATCTTTCCTAGTACCAGAAATCATTTCAATAACCTGCTTAATTGCAAGTCTGTGTGCTGCATAATGCTACAATACATGAGGAAAAACTATGAAGTAGGCATTAGCTGTTACTCAGATGAAATGTGACAGGCTGCCCACTAGAATGGGTTAATGCGCAGTAGATCTGCCTTGTTAGATCCCGTGTGTAAATGGAGTAATACGGAAACACTGATAATGTGGTTTCACTGCTGAGAGGACGGGCAGCTGGGGCTGGAGCTGTGGGCAGGAGCATAAACTACTGAGGCAGAATTCTTTAGAGTTCATTCAACACTGCTGTTAAAGACTCATCACAAAGCTTAAGTAGCATGTTTGAAGGGAGTTAAGAAAAACAAATCTAGCCAAAGCCTTTGAAGGATGGCTCTAGAACCTGAAGAAAATAGCCGGTAGGAAAGTAGGATTTTGCATTTAGAGCAGATCTGAATGGTAGGTAGGACTGTGTTATTTAGAAGATAGGCCTACACTGCAATCTAATATTTAGAAACAGGGATCTGCACCAGCAGTTAGAGCACGGGTGATGAGACTAGCTTTAGCGTACTGAGTTTGCAGTGATATTACATGATGACGAAAGGAAAATGTCAGGGAAAAAGAAACCTGAGGTATGTTGGCTGTAATGACAAAAGAGAAGGGAATATGGGAAATTTTAGCATTTCAGAATTTTGCTTTTTGTGCTCTGTATTTTTGATGAGTGCTATGTATTTTGATTTTGTGTTCCATATTTTATGATAGCCTCTTAAAAATAATGACCTTCTCTTCCAGGAAAATAATTTTTAGTGAATAAGTTCAACTTGCTCTAAAAGTAAACGTTATTTCCTTCACTATTTCCTCAATATTTGGAAAATCTCATGCAGTAAGAACCTAAAAAAAAAAAAAAAAAAAAAAAAAAAAAAACCCAAACAAACAACAAAAAAAAAACATTAAATGTATTCATTTCTTAGAAGGGAGTTTAGTTCCTGTATTTCTTCTGGAGTGATGGAAATGGAGTTTAACCTGTAACTTTTGTTTTATTGCCATTCAGTTTAGAACCTGATCTTCCATGTACTAAGAACCCACCTCTGATGGAGACCCCAGCAGCCAAATGAACAAACAACACTAATTCTGCATCCTGTTCCGTAGAAAGGACACTGATGTCCACCAAAGAGTGCAGGTTGGGCATTTTTCTGTCAGACTTCCTATATGACCTATTTCTCTCATTTGAATGTAGCCTGGCGAATGACAAAGCATCATAGATCAGAAGCTTGCAGAGGTAAAGCAATCTTGAAAATTTAAAGGGATTTGATTGCTTAGAGCTTTTTGCCGATTGAAAGCTTGTTAATTAATGTGTTGATCTGCTGTTAGAGAAAATCATGTTGAATGAGCATGACCTAAATTGAGAAAAGAATGGGTTTGTTTCTCTGTCTCCAAGTAGGCTGACTCTTCGGTGAAGATTCTGATGTTAGATATGCTGAAGTATATTGAGTTCGGAAGAGTTGCATAGGAATAAACCCAAAGTTACTGGGGAATTGGCTTGAGTGTATAGCCTTCTTTAATGCTCTTCAAACACTGGTTGCAATTTCTGTGCTTATGTGTATTTGTAAAATACACAGACACCCACACACAGATTTTTAGTGACACAGTTCTTGAAGTCTTAAATACAAGCTTTCTGCAACATTTTTCTTTATTGTGTCTTTCATTAAACACAGATATCTTCACTTTTTTTTTGTTTGTTTGTTTAAAAAAATGATAAGCTAATATAGTACATTCTCAATGTCATGACTATCTGCTGAATGGTGGACCATACCAGATATGGAGTCACATGGCAACTGTACAAGAACAATAATTTTTAGCACAAAATTATTAGAGATTCTTCAAGGACCTGATGTAGGGGATGCTGCTTTATAGATCCAAGATGTGCCCTGGAGTCTTGGAGAGCCTTATGTTTTTCTTCCCCATTAACTACTGATGGGATGACTGTGCTTGGGAAGTTGCCAGAGTAGATATTCCAGAAAAATTATTCATGGTTAAAATGTTTTGTTCTGACATGAATAAAGCAAATAGCGAATAAAAACACACAGCCCTCTTTTATTCTGGAGGAACAGTGTCCACAAGGGGAGTTCTGGAGTAGTTAGTCTGGAATCGCTATTGTGGTAAACTGCCAGTGTGTGAAACACTTGCTGATAGGTACTGTAGCAGCTTTTTAAAAAAACCTTTATAAAAAAATGACATTTGATGTTGAAAAGAACATCTTGGCTCTTGGAACAGAACCAAGATAGAATCAAAGGAGGCAAGAAAACTAAACATTTAAACAAATGAGGACCACAATAAGTTTGGCCCTATTCAAATTTATGAGAGGTGAGAGTCTCAGGAAACTCTTCTCTTGTAGATTTTCCTATATGGTTTACAGGAAAGAATAAGACAGTAATCCAGCACCAGACAATGTCAGCTAAAAAGGATACCTGAACTAGTTTATCGTCAAGATGGCTGGGTAGTCACAGACCTTCACTAAACTGACAGGTAAAAAATGGGTCTTGTCGTAAGTATTTAGCCTTGGGACCTCTGTTGGACTCCCCTTGCAGGCTGCAGTAGGTCTGAGGCTCCCATCTTCTTGTGATTGCAGACTTCAGAGGCAGTTAAACTACTCTGCAGATGAATTGACTTTGAATCTCAAAGCAAAGAGGAATAATTTTAATGACACATAGTTGGAGCGGATATAATATTGTAATTCCCTATCACATGGCCATGCTAAGTATTTACAGATGATGAAGAAAGCTTGCAAAAATAAAGTGACAAGTTCAAAGCCAGTGGGGAGAAGCAAGACCTTTTTTGCTGAATTGTGCTGTCATCACTGAAATGAGAAGATGCTGCTCACACGGTCTATTTGGTACTGAGGGGATCTTATGTTCTCCGTTTTTAGACGGCTATTTATACTGCAAAGCAATACTATCCTTCAGAAAAGGTCTGTTTGGCCCTTCTCTGCAGTCAGTAGAATGTGCTGCATCGTATTTCATGTATCTTTAGTATAATCCTTGAGCTGCATTGTTTGAAAAATAGGACGTGAAGATGACGATACAGTAATCTCTGCCAGGATCATCCTTTAAATTTAAACACCGGTCTTATGCAATGAAGTGTAATTTTGGGCCTGTAATTATCAAGCAGCAGTGCATTAGCTGGACTGTTCAAAGCCACACTGGGTCCAGAAAAGGATATTTGCTACAGCATCCTGAAGATGATTGTAATGAAGCAGCAGTGATAAAAACCCTCTAATTTTAGCAACAGTTGAAACCCATTTTTCCCAGGTACCCCTCTGTTCTTTCCAGTTGCACCCTGAAGCCAGATGTACATATAGTGATTTTTTTAATACATCACATCTTTCTGTTCATTGTGGGCCTGGAACCATTGGAATAGGCCTGTAAAAGGTAATAATTTGAGTGTCTGATCTTTCTGAAAGCACTGTTGTTTGATTTTTTCATTGTGTATTTTAATGTACTTCAGAGCATATTCTCTCCCTTTATGGTAACTCACATTCTCCAGTAAGTGTCAATTATCTGTGGCCTTAAGAAAATGATGATTCTTTAAGTGAATCTTGCTAAACACCCAGCCTGCCTATCAGTATGCACAGACAACTATCATGCCCTTGATTAGAGGACACACCCCTATTGTCACTTTTAACATCTGATGGTTTTCCTGCCTGTAGCTGATAACAAACTTTCAGAGGCTGCTTCAAATAAATGGTTTGAAATAAATGTATAGGACTTCAAACAAAGGAAAGTACAGAACCTATAAGAAAGTTATGATCCACATGTATTTAATCCAAACCCATGCTAGTTCTGTACAATTTAGTTACAGTTTAGAGTGAACCATTACTAGACTAGTAATTTTCATTATCTTCATATATTGTTTTCATCTGCAGCCAAAGGGAGACGCTATTAAAAAAGAAAGTTTCTTCAACCTTTAAAAATATTGTGCTCGCTTTTAGACAGTTAGGTGGGTCTAGACATCTTATTTAAACTGCTTTACTTACATCTATGGGAACTTTTTTATCTAGTCTAGAAACAGGAGATAGTATTTAAAGACTACAGTAACTACCTTCAACAGTAAATATTGCTTTAACAGAAATAGGAATGATTTCTTTGTCTTGGCAGCCATTGTAGGGAACTGGGCTGGATGGCTGAGGGGTTTGTCATGTAGGATCACTGTAGTTAAAGCCAGATGATATTATGTTGTGACTAAAAGGAGTTAAGGAAGGAAAAAGAAAAAGAGAAGAAAGTGTGAAGTTGCTACCCTATCCTTTCTCTTACACATATAGGCTGCGCCCAGTGATGCTCATGGAAGAAGCCTCAGGCTCCCTTTTAATTTTTCCTCTCATCAGCATGTGTGTGCCTGGAGAGCAAGTAGAGAATGCCTGTAAATAGAGAGGTATGCGGTTTTTCTTCATTTTGCAGTACAATTCTTTTGCAATGATAGGAGAGAGACTCTTTTTGGAGTTCTTAAATCACTGACAGTCCATATCTGTACAAGTATTTTTCTTATTTTTTTTTGTTTTGGTTTGGTTTGGTTTTGGTAACACCTCTCTATAAGCTTTGCATGCTAATATTGTCTTTGTGTATTTGTGGTATTGCCACTGGCTCACAGAGTGTTCGTACTATTTATATATATTTAGTAATTCTATGCTTTATTTATTTTATGCTTCTGCTGGATTAGAAATATGATGAATTCTTAGATTTGTCTGTCTTTGAACTTGCAGCTGCCACTGCATGTAGAAACTGATGGGGATTCCTTCTCCCTTCAGTTGTTTCAACAGCATTAAAAAGGCATAAACAAGGAGTGATTGAGGAGAAGGCCAGAGATTCCACAGCGCAGTGAGGAGAGTACAGCCAGAAAACCAGCTCAGTGTATTCTTCCATGCAGGAAGGCGTGATGCCAGTTATTCCCCAGTGCCAGAACAACTTTGCTGAGGAAATGGGTGTGAGTTAAAGACTCTCCGAGGCTTTACTTCCTTCATTCTTGTGCCAAGTGTACCTCAACTGAGACAGAAAGTCAGTGAGTGCTAGTGACTGGCCTGCTGCTCTCCTCCCGTGGTCCCAGCTGCAGCTGAAGGGGTTGGGAAGAAGAGGCTAAGCTGGAACAGTATTGCCTCCAGTTCCCAAGACCTTTGGAGATAGCTGGTGGAAGGGAAAGTGTCTTGCAGGGATGTGGATACTCCCTGGGTGCTGGTCTTTGGTGAATACTAAGAAACGAGGGGAGGATTTTATTTGGAATGATAAAAAAAAAAAGGCATGGCAATGCTGGTGAAGTACTGAGGTCTGTAGTGGTGGGAAAGAGTAAAGTGTAAAACTGAAAATATTTTGCTAGCGCTTACTCAAAAAGTGTATTTTACCACTTTAAGTGCTCTTATTTCTAGAAAAACATGTTACATGATTAAAAAAAAAAAAGTTTTCCCATTATATAACAAAATAACATAACCGTATGTAGTGCTGTTATTGCCTGCAACAAAAACACATTTCCAGAGTTCTGGTGCTAACATGTTTCCATTTTTGCTTTCAATATTTTTCTTATTTCTGTGAAAGCTTCCTGATTCAGCTTTCTTCATTAAGAATGTCTTATATTTCAATTACAGATCATTCTAATCAGCTTTTTAATTACGGCTAGAGCAGGCTATTTACAGCACTCCTGACTGTTATAAACAAGTTCCTGTGGGGGAAAAATAAGAAAAAAAAAAAAAAGAGGTGATTCGCTTTAAATGAAAATGAAAAACAGCTACTGTCACTTACCAGTGTCGAAAAGAAGGGGAAACATTTTCTATACCTCATGGCAAATACAGGCCTGGACTGGAAAGGACTGTTTGCGTCAGAGTACAAACCTTGAAATGATCTGAAACTAAACTAGGTTTACCACAGGTATTTGCTATGCTGTGAAGATGTTGAAGGAATTGATGTTCTAACTTTATAAATTCTTGTAGTTAGTCCATAGCATCATCTGGATAAAGTGTGTCACAATTACGTTAAACCAAGATGCTTTTTGTAAGAGTTGTGAATATGAATAGCAAACCAGTGTCACTGTACTGTATTAAAAACCACAGAATAGTAATACAACTTTATTATGATTTTCCAAGTCATCTGAGATCTCTTGCTGTAAATTTTGTTCTTGTTGCGGATTCTGAAATATCCTTGGTAACTATCAGCCCACAGAATATTGAGAGACCCTTGAACAAGGAAATTCCCACTATGATCATCTGCCCAAAATGTGACAGAAGGAGCCAGTGCTTGAAGACAGCTCCTGGAGTCCGTTAGGAATCACAAGATGGGAGTCCCTTGTGAGTAACAGAAATGAGGACTCTGGCTGTGGACACTATTCTCTGGAATATATGGCCACAGATCCTTCCGGGAAACCTAGCCAAACGTGCTTTTGAGCTCTCTGTTAAATGCACGTATTTGGCTCATATTCAAGGTTAGCTAAGTAAAATGCTATTAAGTATTTGTGTTCCTAGATTTTCACTGATGTTTAAGGTCTTACATCCAGTGGAACTTAGGGGAAAAAGTCATTATCATTTGCCTGTCTACAAGTATGTGGTATGAGAAGTAAAAATACTCTGATTTTAAACCTTTCTGTAGCGCATTTATAAAAATAGGCACAAAATAGTGCATTCTGCATTTTTTTCTTCTTTACTTTAAATGCAATATACCCAGCAATGTTTTTATCATGTATATCATTGTGTATAAAATAACAAAGCTCCCTGATGGGTATTTCTGTTCAATTAAATATATTTTTTGTAACATCATAAGATTGTTCTTCCTTACTAATTCAATATTTCATTTTCCTATCTATTTATAGGCAAAGCTATTGTGTGTGCAATAGCCTGTCACAATGTGGAGCAGCAGTCTGTGACTACCCTTCTTCAGAAGGAATAGACCTGGTGACGATGGACTTCACTGCACTGTGTCACAGGCACCGCCAGCTTACCCGCGATCCCTACCTGATGCACGGGCGTCCTTCGGAAGCGCTCCCTCTGCTACAGGCACGCCTTTGCCAGGTTTCATTTGCAACTGCTAAGGTAAGGATCTAAGCAAATACATACTTGTATTCAATCTTATTTTCTACTTTCATAGTCTGTGTGGTCCTTAAGTATGTATTTGCTGTAGAACTTGAGGTTTCGTTCCTAAACTCTGTCCCAAACCTTGGCCATAGGCCCACGGGCGACTTTAAACCATTTCTCTATGGAAAAGAGTACCCCTCTTCTAGGTCAGAGAGAAGGGAACGTTGTTACCTTACACTAAGCAGGAGGCTTGCCTCCTTGGGCAACTGGAGCTCCTGCAGAGTGAAAAAATGGGTTTAGATTGCCTGTGTCCCAGGTGCCGGCACTTACCACCAACATTTGCTTTAACCAGACAGCGCTGGTCACCCCAGCACTCATCTTCACCTCTTTTTCCTTTGTGGCATTTTTTGGTTTGTCACTGATTGTGCAACCTGAATTTCCAGAAAAGAATTGTTGTCTTAAATTAGGAATTAACAACAACGTGTAAGTACTTCTTCAGAAAACATGCTTCTGAGGCTTCGATTTTTCTGTATTTATAATATGTTAACTTCACATAAAACAGTGTAGTAAGCTTCATGTGAGTTAGCACTAATCAGAAGATATCTTCCCTTTGTAACAGTTTTAATTTAGAAAACGGTGAGTTTTGTTGTGGGGAAGAAAACTTTGAAACAGTCAGTAGGACTTGTAGTTGCAAATATCTTTACAATTTTGCATGCACCTTTTTTCTGGGGTAGTGATAAAATTGAGTTTAATTTAAAAAAGCAATCCTATATGTTATTTGTCTCAAATGAAGCATGAACTTCATGTGAATGAATCTGAATTCTTCATTTAGGCAGTATGCTTTAAAAGTTATTAAAAATATACATCTGTGGGATGATAGGAAATAATTATCCATGGGGCTGTCAGCTCCGAACTTCCAGTCAGGCTCTTGTTAATGTTTAGAGACAGGCTCCTGAAAAAGAGAATGTTTGCTGTGTATAAGTATGAAGTGAGATGGGAAAAAACCCCTTTTGCGTTGTTCATTGATTATTATTTATAGGAGTAGCACATATAAAAATAGAACTTAGGCTTTTCTGTGAGATTTGAAAAGGGTTGTTTGTGTTTTGTTTTGTTTTTTTTTTCCCCTAAAGTTTTTGTGTCCACGCCTGTGCTTGCTTCTGTGTTAAATGCATTTTGTGTGTTATTGCTGTTTCAGTATAAGTAAGGATTACCCCGCTGTTCCTAAAGGGTTCCTAAACTCTCTCCTGGTTGCTTCTGGCCTGGTGTAGAACAGCCAGCTAACTTTGCAGAGCTGCATAACCCTCATAGCAGCCCTCAGCAGCCACATGCCTGTGTGCTGCGGCACGCGTGTGTCGGCACATCCACCTGCTTTCCCCCGTCCCCCACTCGCCTAGTCTAGTTTCAAGTATGGGTTTGAACACAGGTTGTTGCGCCAAACAAAACGTGACAGGATGCAGAGTTTTGCATTTAGTGTCAGCTTGTCCTTTCTCAAAAGGTTAATAATGACTCTCGGTGAAGAGAGAGCCCACACTGTACTCCAACACTAGCTACAAAGCTTCCTGCTCATGTTCACTAGGGTTTTAATTTTAATTCTGTGACTTCAATTCTATTAATTTATCGTCAGTGTGCAGTAGATGAGTTTTCAGGCTTAGTATTATCAATGGGAATTATTCACTTTGGCATTGATTTGGTCAAAGTGAATTTTACATTTTCTTCGCACATTTTTTTTTTTTTTTAGAAACCAACAACTATAAAAAGAGCAAAACTTTGGATTAGACCTTTTACTTCAGTGGTGACTGCCCTGCCCTGACAAGACTGTGCAAGATATACTAGTAGAGCACGTATAATATTTTCAAAGGCTGTAATCTTCATATCTCGCAGAGTGGAATGGTATTCTGTGACAATAGATGATAGGAAATTGGTTGGAGGCTTTCTGGTTTTCTATTTTCTAGTGTATTTATTGGCATGTCTAAACATGATAAGGGTTCTTGTGCTGTAAGACCATTTCCTCTTTTAAAATGATGCATAAAACGCAAGAATCACTATTTTATCTTAGCTACGGAGGTTAGGATCTGATGTTTTATTTTTCTTTCAGGAGCAAAATACCGTTTTTACATGCTTTTAGGCACATATACTCCACTTGCAAATGCTAGTGTGGGTATAATTTGTGTTGCTTTTCTACTGCTGGGCATAAGGACAAAATGCAGTAGGTGGTAACATTTGTATTTGGGGGATTGGCTTTGCCTCTTTTTCTCTATAGTTACTTTTATATAAGTACAAAATAATTGTTAAATGTAACAGTTTGAACTCTGCATACGCAGATACAGACAATCTGTATCACCGGAAGCAGTAAGTGATAGTCGTAGGTATCGGTAGAAAACAGTCAGCCATATGCTTAGCTGGAGTAATAGACATAAATTAGTATTAGTAGAGTCTGTAACAATTTCCACTGTCTGACATTGGCTTCTAGGAACTAGAAATGGACAAAATAACCTGCAGTTACAGACTCCTGCTCAAAAGTCAAGCGTGGGAGTTGGGAGGATTCTGTATTTGTTGATTGGACATTAGCACACTTTAAATATGGGTATCATACACAGTCTGTGTTCAGATCCCTGTGTGTTCATAGATTGGTTGGATTAATTGGGCAGTCTTATTTTCTTTTTTTCCTTGAGTACATTTCTTTACGATTGCTTAAATACCGTCACTGAAATGAGATTTCAGAGTGAAGTTGTTTTAAGGCCCCAGGACAATGATTTTTTCCTCTTCCTTCTTTACCATCAACCACTACCCCACATCCTTTCCTGATGTCCAACCTCAAAAAGATTCTGACTCGCTTGAAGCAGAGGCACAGTTTGTTTTTTGTTTTTGTTTTGTTTTTTTTTTTAAGATTTTTAAAAATACTGCTCTTTGCCAAGAAATAAACAGAGCAAGGCTAAAAAATTGAGTCCAATTCAACCTTCCCTATTTCAGTTTCCACACTCTTTTGAGCATTTTTAAATAGTCAGCCACCATTCTCTGGTTTGTACATATTTTCCTTTCTAAATTGTGAAGTGAGTCTCACTGCTGTCTTCTAGAGTGGTTACAGCTCCATGTGCAATGAACATATGTTGTTGTTCTTATTACTTTGTATCCTAAAACCACCCCCCCTTAAAGCCCTTAAGCTAGGTAGTCTTAATTTGTTTTTATAAAAATGGGTAATAACTCATTTATTCATCTGAGTATTTATTCATTCTCATACTTAAAGTTGCTTTTTTTTTTTTTTTTTCAGAGCTGCCAAATAGCCAAGGTCCTCCATCATTCCATGTCTGAAGCACAACTTTAATCCATCAATTGAACACAGGCTCCATCCTAGTATTATCTGGTTAAACCAGTTAATCTGTCTTTCAGCTTTTTTACATGGACAAGGAGGTATGAATTCTTACTACTATGTGCAAAGAATTTCAAAAGCGTTCTATTTCAAAAAAGGAATTAAAAGTGCAGTGTACTTACCAGCACTTATGTGCTGTTTTGGTATATAATATATACCAAAGTCATTTATGCAATGTAGAAGTATATTAAAAAAAAAAAAAAAGAACTCGTCAGTCATAGCTTGTTCCAGGTATTATTGTATCACAGCTCAACAGAACTGAAATGTAATTATCAATAAAGGTAAGATTTCTAACTGTATTCCTGCCTCTTCTGGGTTATATTATCTCCCATTTGGAAGTAAGTGAAGGGCATAGGGACATGGCCTCTCTTATTATATAGCAAGACCTTTACTAGCCTTAAAGAGGTGTTTGGGATTTTTTTCCCCTCAGCTGAAGTTTTTTGTGCTATCTTAGCTTATAAGTTTGCGTCACAAGGAAACTGTAAACAGTGTCATCATATGTGCACATTTGTAAACCAAATCTCTGAAATTAGGAAATTCAGGCTAAGTGCAGTATCGAACTGCTTTTCATGGCTATAAGCTAGCAAATAGCAAAGAATCCTGTTTGTTTACCTAATTAATATTTTTAACAATTCTAGATGGTGATTTCCTGTATGCCTTTTAATAAACGCCTGCTGAAGGAGTTTGCTGGCACTGGAGCCGTGAGTCATATCTTCAGTTCACCCAGACATAAAGTCTAGAAGCAGAAGTCAGAGATGAACAAACCACACACACAGGTTATGGTTTATTCTGAAGTTATTTGCCAGACTTTTTAGTAGCTGTGGTAGAAACTCACTCAAATGAGTTATTAAAAAAAAATGGAAACAGGTGAGCAGTGCAGCTCTAAATTCAGTGGGATTTGTTCAAAGGCATACAAAAAAAGACACCCTCCCTGTTTTGGATGACTGAGCAAATTAAACTCAATTCCTGCAGAGTGCACTTTGAGCACAGATGCCTGAGTTTCCTGTGTTGTCGCTGTACACAGACGCATGCTTAACACAGCTCATGAGACTTAGACCAGCAACAATGTGGGGAGACCTGAGTTTGCCCAATCTAACCACAATTATAATGCTTCTCCTCTAGAGCTGCTACACGCCTGTACTGCTGTGGCTAGTGCCTGTGCAGAAGTGCCAGTTGGGTGAGCAGTGACCAGTTAAGGTGTAGATTCAGCGCTCACGGACTTTGACATTCTCCTACCTCGATTAGAGTGGTTTGATCATCAGCTCATACCACTCAGAATTTTAGCAATTACATGCTGGTAGGCATCTCTCTATTCAGGTAGGCTTAGGTATTCAAGGAGCAGACTTAGTTCTACAGATTTGAAACGTACCTGTCATTCAATGCTTTCAGGCAGACACCGTCAATTTTATCAAGGGAAGGAGTAGGAGAAATCTTACTCATTTTTTTTCTACTGCTTTGCTTCTTGTAGGTCCTAAAGAACAAAAGAGCAGGTAAGTCTGTCTGGGTGATTTGGTGAACATCACGTTGAGAGGAACTCCGTCTACACTGATGGAATGAAGGAGAGAGATACACTTCCTTTAGTCTGTAGTCTGCTGCCAGCTCCTGATGGAAAGAAAATTTGGCTTCTTAACGTAAGTAAGTATTAATAACTTTTTTTTTTTTTTTATTAAAAGGCCAATTCAGGAGACAAGAAAGAGGAATATGAAGCTTCTGAATAAGTAATTTTAAGTGAAGTCATCTTCTAGCAAGTTGTCTATGCAAGCTTCCTCCAGAAATGCAGCACTCTACTATGCATTAAACATGTAAGTATTAAATAAACAACTCACACTGAATACCTGTTAGAATCTCTATGTCATCACTTTCTCTCTGGGTTAATATTTAATTAACACCCAGGCAGGACATCTGTGAAAATCTAGTTTCGATCAGCTTTGCTGTTTCTATATTACATCACAAGAGATCTGAATAAATGTGGTAATGTTTTATTGATCACAAACATAATACTTCTTTCAGCAATTAAAATGCATGATGATTCATATGAACAAAGTGAAAATAAAGCACAACCAAAAAGTTACTTCACATTTTTTCCTATTTCATTCCTAGTGTAAGCAATAAATACAACGCTGTTGCTTCTTTTAATCTTATTTACATGGGACAATACTTGAATGTTGCCTGGTTTCCAGCCCAAATGTTTCATGATGTGGAAAGGAGTACGTGTTGCAGCATTTTTACAGCCAAATACTGTAGTAGATCATCACAAAGGAAAAATACATAGCATAAGTGCTAACATTCAAACAAACAAACAACTGGGGGGACCCTGCAATGGAGCCTTTTATTAACTGAAGACAGTAGCATGAAAAATAGACGTTCCCTCTCAGAGAACGCTAACATGCTGGTATTACAGATACCAAATATAAGACAAGTATTTCTGTAGCCCCTGTAGACTGATACAATGAATCCACACTAAACAATAAAAGAATAAAGAGCAAATCATAACAAATAACCATTTGCATGTTCAACGGAATCTCACAGCCCCACCAAAACAGAGTTTACTTCCATCCTTGAGAATAAAGATGAGGACTACAACATTCTGTGAAGCAGAAAATAAGCCACGAGAAATCATCCTAAGGATCTGATTTTAATTTACTGTGACAGAAAAACATTTTAAAAAGTCAACCCTTCTCTTGGTTGTGTAGGAACTGAAGAAGGTGAAGTAGGAAGACAAAAGAGGGAATTGATATTTTCCAATGCAAAATTGGAAACAGATTAACCTCATGAGGAGGGGGGAAATGTAGCTCTCCTATGCCATGTAACCCTCCACAGCCACAAACATTTTCTTGCACATCCAGCTGGATGTGTGTTTCTTTTCCAGACAGACACATGCCTAGAAGCACACTGTGATTGCCCACCTAGAAGTAGAATGATTTCTGGGGAAAAACAATTTTCCCTCCTAAATTACCCTTACAAGGTTCACCTAACAGAGGACAGAGAGCAATTAGCAACCAGTGCTTTGCATTAAATGATAAAAATTCATAGGCTATTAAATTTGAATGCTTAGATGAGAATGAAGCTTAACTCAAAATCTAATACTGTATCACCCCTAAGGTGTCACATATTTTTTAATTACAACCACCCACCAGGTACCATTGAAATAGCTGTCTGATAATATGCCATAAAGGACTTCAAAGCACTTTTAAATGGACAGATATAGCTGCCTGGGATTTGATTCACAGCTGGTACCTACTCATTCTGAAAATGGGACTCAAGACAGATTTATACCAGTTGATGATCTGGTCTCACAAGTGTAAATGGGCTCTAGCAGAGCAGGGATACTCTGCACCACTAATATTTTCTGAATTGCACAGATTTCAAGTAACACTACGTAAATCAGCAACCAGAGTTGTAAGTAACCTCTAATCATCTCGTAGCAGATACCGTTACTGTATTCTTCCAATTTAAGAGATTGTGAAATCTGATGGACAGATTCCACACTATTCTAAAGGGCAGATTGCAACCGACTTTTCAAATCATTCCAATCAACCAGACAGCCTTGCAGAAGAACAGAAATCTTGATTTGTGCGTCCTAGCGGAGATTTGTGCATCCTAGCTGAGATTCTATATTATGAAACTAAATCATTAATAAAGCACTTTCTAAATTCAACTCCAGATATAAGAACTGTAAAAAGACTACAGAAAGGTGCAACTGGCATGAACTTACCGTATCCTCCTAATGTTTTCCTTTTAACTACAAAGCATTTAAAGCCTTATAAAATCACAAACCAATAAACGCTGTGACAGCAAATTACCTAGATGCTAATGCAGCTAACAGAAAGGCTACTGACAAAAATGTTTAAATGTTAAAATCAAGTTGTTAATATACAAAATTAAGTATTTAAAAATGAAGTGGTCTCAGAAAGAACTCTCTCTCATTTTTTTGACTGGCTTACATGCACCAGAAACATACTAATTAGCATAAGTTTATCAACTCTAGCATCTACATTTTTTCTACTTTTGTTTTTTCCCCACTTCAAATAAACTCATCTGCATAATAAACAAATAAAACCTCTTTCTACTTTTGGCATTTTTAGTAAGGCTTTTATAAACTCACCTCATATCATGCCCTCAAATCTTGAGCATTTTTGTAATTTCACTTAAATACAATTTCTTCAAAACATAAAGATTTCCAAAACCACAGATTGCTATCAAGTCATATTTTCTCAAGACCTTCCTGACAACCTCCTAATTTTCAGAGACCTTTATTCACCAGTAGAACCAAAGAAACAACTTACTAAGTACTGTTCTACACTAGGTAACTGAAATAGATTCAGAATCAAGCACTCCAAAATAACACTAGAATTCTCAATCTATAATGTTTTGAACTTTTGTAAGACAAACTTTATATTGGATTTTCCAAATAATGACAGTTACTAACATTAATTTGCTTTGTTAGTCTGAATCTCATACACTGGCTTTAAAGGTAGTATGTCATTTGCACTGCGTTCAGTCTCGCATGCTTTTCTCAGGCAAAAAAAAATCCACAAAATTAATGAACACTTTCCCCCAAGAATGAAGGAATAAATCATGAAGCATACGGCCAGGGAAATGCTTACAAATAAAACAAACCAACAACATGACTACAACTTAGTCTGTACATGATCTTTTCCCAGTTGAGTAAATTCCAGAAGCACACAGTGAAGTTCCGTCAGCTTCAGTGACGCAGTAGTGTCTGGAAGGATTTACAGTGATTCAAGTTACTACTTTTCTTTCTGGTAGTAAGGCCTCATTGATCTTGTCTCTGTTAAAGCCAATAAGAAACTTCCACAAACTTGAGGAGGAGGAGACAGTTCTGTATATACAAAATTAGTTTAAATAGTATTGCTCAAAGCTTTGTGTAAAATATTGCATTGCAGTACAGAAGTAAGTAGAGCCTCTGACCTGCAGTGGTATGTCTATGCTCGATTTAAAATAGTGGAAAAAACAAACTGGCCAAACCAAACGATCAATATATTTGAGCCTCTTATCATGGACTATCTGCTGGGCTTTTCTGACAGTCAAGTTCTCGACACGGAATTAACCTGGCCAATCTATTCTTATTATTGCACCTACCTCAATCATTTTCCTTTGTCCTGTTTTAGGTTGAATTAAGACAATACAGTATGTTATTTACACTCTAAGATTCTGTAAGCAAATGAAGTGGCTTCAACACGACACAGTCTTATACAAACTTCCAAGAAAATAAGAAATCCTTCATTGATTCCCTTTGTACAAAAATTGCCAACTTGGTCTACACGGTAGAAACTGAAGAGGCAAAGTTTGCATCCTTATATAAATGTACATACATATATAGATATATATGTACAGATGTCCATACTATATAGACACACAGAAACACAAACATATGTATATATGCATATATATACATACATATGAAAAACGTGTTGGTTTAGTTTGCATCATTCAGGAGAATAACATATCCCAAGTTAGGTAAAAATCTTCTGGCCGTGAGGTCATCAAATCGAACTCAGAGTTCCCAAGGGTGAGCTCATGGGCATGTGCTGAGCCTTTGGCAGTCAACCATACAGCTTTTCAGTTTTTAAAACAACGCTCTCCATGTCATGGCAGCTCTTCCCATTTAAATGTTCGCTGGTACAGTCGTGACTGTAGCTGTAGCCTTGGACATCGCTGATTGACGATACGGTGTAGGAAGCTGTGCGCATAGCATCCGAGTGGCTGAAGCTGTGCTCAAATTGGATTTTGTACTGATTCCAGTGTCTTCTCAAAACAGCTTGGACCTATGCCAGACGACAAGAAGAAATGCATGTCAAACACTTGGAAAGGTGTCGCTGGACTTCGTTCATGGGTGCATGAGTGCCATAATAAATGTGTCTAAGCAAAGTAAGTAGTAAGGCACAGTAATCCTGGAAAACGGGGGTACCTACTGTGGTCTGTCACGAGATATTCTGAAAGATTTACAATGTAAGTAGGCAAAGTTCTTTGGAAATGTTCTTTGGCAAAGTTGGTGTGAAATAATTTTTTTACAGTTGTAGGGTACTAGTTGCTCAGGAAAAGCACAGATTACAGGAGGAGCAGCAGCAACACGATTTGCTGCTTTCTCCCCTGTGGACTGAAGCCCAGTGCGGACAGATCAGATTTACAGATGAAAAAGGACATTTTATTCACCCTTACATTCAAAAGGCCACATCCTCAGCAGCTGTAAATTCCTATACTCTCAACAAACCACAATTTACATTTGTTATGGTTCTGGCACAAGGAAGCCTGTCTTCATTTCTCACCATACCTTAATCAAATGACTAGAAGGACAATTTCCCAAACTCCATATTTTTACCAGGGTTAAAAATAAAGCTGAGAAAATAGCTGAAGGCCCCAGCTGGTTTACATGGCTCCACTGAAAGGATGTTATGTTTATCATAGCCTTCCTCCCCTACAATACAGTTAAACACCTGTGCATACTGGATTGATGAAGTGTCACATTCATGACATTCACGTGGAATTAGTCTTTCAGTGAAAATGCCAAGTGAAGAATGCTAAGAATGGTAATAGCTATTCTTGCCTTTTCAAGAGTTTGTTTGTTTTAGTTTTTTTTTTTAATGTTGAAAAACCTGCCCATAGATCATGAATATTTAATTACCTTTTCAGTCAAACTATGTGCATGAAGTATTCCTGCATTGACTGGCAAGGCACTGACTCTCAAAAATTGCCTGGGGGGACCCTGACATATTTATCCAGCAGTGCACCCCAAAGCACAGGCCTCCTTCACAGGCATGACCTTTGTTTCACTTCATTACATACAAAAGAATTAAACAGTGAACAGTGATTCCCCCTGTTAAATGTTGAAATTGTGGGTAAATATTTTTAGGATTTTCCATGTGTCTTCAGGGTCTCTTTTGTGTTTGCTTTTTATTTCCCTAATACAATGGCTTCTTTTGTCTAATTTTACTCTGGCTTTAATTATGAAAAATAAAAATAAACAGAAGAAGAGAGATGTAATTTTTAGACTTCCTGCAGTCTGGTATCAGAATCCTCTGTTTAAAGGAGAACTTCATATGTCTTAGAATCCTTACAAAGAAAACATAAAAGGGTAAGGTAAGACGTATCAACTGAGTAACATAAAAAATTAGTATTTTAGGGAAAAGGAGATGCTCTTTGACCGTTCATAAAACTATTCTAATCCACTCGGAAGATCTAAACACAAATCTACAAACACTGAAATCAAGTGTCTAAATACTTCTGAGTATCTGATCTTATTTCTTTTCATATCAAAATCCTGTACTTCTTCCAAGTCTAACTGGAGAGTTTGTGTTTCATTGCAGGAAGATTTCATTAATTAACTTGGATTGCATAGCAATATATAGCCTTAAATCTTCACATAGGTTGAATCTATTTCCTGTAATCCCTCATAAAGACAAGAGAAGAGGCATATTCAAACATTCCATCTTTTCCAAGAAGGAAGCTCCGAATTCATTTTTAACTCATATAGATCAGCCTGTGTATATCACTAAGCTATGTTTTTCTTTCCATGTCAATCACCTCAATAAGGTTAGCATTTCATTGTACACACACACACACACACAAACAAAATCACCTATTGAGCAATGTTCACTTTCAGCAAGGTGGGCTTGAGATGGGAAAATGCCAGTAACTGCAACTAAATGGCTTAACCAAGGTCAAAGAAGTCTTGGCAGAGCTGGGAAATGAACTAGACTTGCCTAGTTGCAAAAAAGCCTTACACTCAGGTCCTCTCCCACACTTCCTCCTGGTTGCTCCAGTAACACCTGTTTGTCTTATTTTCACTTGTTAATATTTGTAAACCAATCCTAAAGCATATCAGTCCCTATAGCTCAGGAGAGCCACCAGCATTCCTGCAAGACAAGGGCCTTGGGGCCACATCTAAGGAAAAAAACAGCCTGTTTAGCTTGCCCCCTGGCCAATGACAGATTGCTATAATTAGTGTTTCCTGTATGGGCAAACACCTTTTCCTCTGTGCCCGCCCCAGTGCCCATGGTGCTGCCTCGGTGCATTTCCAAATGAGCCATCTATTTCTGGCATTCTTCCCACAGCCTCCCTGTTACTGCTGGATCAGTATTTTACCTCTGTCGTCCTCCATGTCTCTTCTTGTAGAGTGCTACATCCTTTCATTTATTGTTACTGTCTTTCGGTCTTCTCTAGACCATCCAATCAAACATTTGTAGAAGAAGATGAGACGCCTAATTTTCACCACTAATTTTACTCTGTTTAACAATGTGTGTGCCTACCCAAGAGGTGAAAACAGAGCTTTTATCACTCTGTTCTTACCTTTGGGCAGTTGCACAGAGCTGTAAATTCAGCTTAGGAGGGGTAGCACTTTGTTTCTTCATTATAAGAAAGGGCATTAAGCAATGCATTTATAGCAAGAAAGTAGTGTAATAAATGTAATTCTATTTTTCAGTCATTCATAAAGATACCAGTTCCAGCTGGAAGATTCTTGCTTTCTCACCTTGTTAGTAATGGCTCTTTTTCATAAGTTTTCTTGAAGGGCTCCTCCTAATCAGCTCTTTAACATAATGGTAGCTTAATGTTCAATATAGCACAAATTAAACAGCTCGGTAGCCAATAAGGAGGAAAAAAACGCACAAAACAACCTCGCCTACTGATAGAGCAGTTGTATAATCCTGTAGTCCCAAGACCATCATCTTTACTACAGCATTTCTAGAGACCCGCAGAAGAAAAGAAAAAAAAAAAACCCAAGCCCCGCTAAACCTTACATGGATAACGTAGGTCATTATTATCACCTCTTATTAATAGCTCAGTAGGAATCCTTCTAGTGCTTTATCAGAGATCTGGGACAAGCTTCTCCTCCGACTGCAGCCCGTGTCACTCCCAAGGCTGCTCTAGTCCAACTCAAACTGGAAAACATGATGAGGTAGTCAAGAAGCCTCTTCCTCTGGGGGATGCCGGGCCATAATCACCATGCGAGTGTCCCTAGGGAAGCGCTGCCACAGCAGGTACAGACAAAGGGTTTGCGTGTCTGCCCTTGTCTGCAGGGGGCTTGGGACAAAGAGCCACAGGGCATGTTAGAGCGGGATTTGACAGATCATCCCTGGCTGCACTGCTCAAGAAGTCTGGAGACATTCCTTGGCTGCAATCAGCAGGACGTACCCGCTAGTTTTCTTACATTTCTTAGTTTATTTTCATTTGAGCTCTCTGACAGCAGACTACTTTTACTCCTGTTTGTGCCAGAGGTGGCCTGCAAGCCACCACCCGAACCGGGTTTCCCTCCCGATATTTGGTACAGAAGACATTAAAAGGTGCAGTAGCGGTTGGGTAACGCTAAGATTTAGACAGAAAGAAATGAGTGCTTTTAGCATTTTTCATTGCTAATATCCCACCAGAAAATCCTCGCCCCATTGCTGGTGTCAGTTCCAATCCCTGTATTCACCTCTACACCTCAGCCGTGCTGCAGACACGCGGTAACACCGCGCTCTGACGCCAATCGTTTCGTACAGTCTAACGAGGCGTTGCCGTGACGGGTGATGATAAAGAAGCATCTTGTACACCACGGCTAAGCCGCGGTGGCAGGCTTTGTTCAGGCAGTGGTATGACAGCAACGCACTGTAACGGTGCCAGAATACACGTGTGCCCGCAGGCGCACACGCCAGGAGCACAGTCTGCTAGCAGGCAAAGGAAACACTCTTGTTTTCTGTGCAGACATTTTTTTCCTAACTGCACTGTCATTCTCCCCATGGATTTCCTTACTGATACAGTTGTTTATAAAGCAATAAATCCCTTGAACAAGGCATAATGAAGGCACTGAAGCACTGAACCCAAAATTGGTTTAAAGCGCGTAAGTTTGCACTCTAGAGAGAGCAAATACAGACAGGTATGTTTAACAGACAGAGTCAAGGCACAGGGTCTAAAAATTAAATGTCTAAATTACTAAATGTTAAAATGGCTAACTGCCCCTTTTAACATTAGCCTGCCTGCAGCTGTTTAAGATGTGATTAATCTGTTACCATTTGTAGGAGTTGTGGAAGAGCTCACCTTTTACCACTGATCAGCTCATGGTGAATTTGGGATACTGAATTTGTGGGATGACTCAGGTTTTCTTACACAGTAAAAGAGAGCATGTAAAAAACATGAGTTTGTAACAATGAAATTTTAGCAGATACAATTCTTACTGATTATATTACTTTAAAATTTGGGGTTTGACTTGTTTAAGTAATAAAGTAACCTCAGAAGGTCCACAAGGGTTAAAAGGCAGAACTGAGCAGTGGACAATGTTGTTTCATAGAAACTGCAGAGATTTCAAGAGGGTTTTAGTCCCTGTTTTGCACTGGAAGAAAACAAATTCTTTGTTATATTTTTTTTCCAAATACCTCTTTCTAGAAAGCATTCTGAATTATAAAATTTAGAAGGGAGTGTGTGAAATATCAATGGTGAACATGGGCAAGTGATCGAATCAGATCCAGAACACTTAATGCTGTGTTCTGCTTTGAATCAAATATATAAGCAAGGACTTGAACCTGGATCTACATTATGTTAAAACCAGATCAAACCCACAGCCCCATGCCCACTAAACTGTGAGAAAGCTTCTCGTCATCTTTTCTGCCTCCTTGGCAAAAAAAAAAAAAAAAAAAAAAAAAAAAATTACCCCCCCCCCCATCGTTGAGGCTCACACATTTCTGGGGGGAATAAAATTAAACCTTGAAATCCCATGGAAGTTTCATTGCAATTCAGTCAGCATTGGATTTAGGAAGAGAAGGAAGGGTGATCTGCATAAATCAATTCTAGTATTAGCCAAATATTTACCTGTAAATAAAAACTACTCTCTCTAATAACATTATATGAGCACATGATACAGTTTTATAACAGCTGATGAAAGAAACTAAGGCTTCAGTCACAAGAAAACATCTGGTTACTCCCACACATCTGCTTACAGCCATATACTGCAACTGCACTAAATGCAGAACAAATGAACAAACACATGTGTAGGAATAAGTGTAGGTTTGTAATTATTCCTCTGCCAAAAGTGTTGGAAAAGTACCAGTTGGTTTTCTGCTGGGGTGTTTTTGTTCATTTGTTGTTGGTTTTGTAGGGTTTTGTTTTGTTTTGTTTTTTTGTTGTTGTTTTTGTTCCCCCCCCCCCTTGCAGGAGGAGGAAAGAGGGCAGGGGGACACAAAAAAAATTTTCCAACCTTCAGCCTAAAATTTTCCTGAAGAGCTGTCAGAACACAGCAGCACCCCAGCACAGCAACATGTATGCAATTGGCTCTATTCCTCTGCAGAAAGACCAAATACAGTGACTCCCCAGGATAACAGATGCTATACAGCTTCTAACAGACAAATACACCTTCTGCATACTGAATTACATTTTACATTTATATGATATTTATTCAAAATGTATATATTGAGAATTTGTATCAAACCAACAAGTGTCTCCGATTCCTTATATAATCAAGACACATATATATTGCTCAGCACAGGAGTCAGTCCTGAAGAACGTAATGATGCCATGAATAATAGCATAGTCTTTCCCCAAGCTCTGCTCTTGACAGCCAGATTGCTTTTTTTTTTTTAATTATTTTTTACCTGAAAAATTTGGATTTATAAATATCTTTTAAAGATTATTTAAGAATTACCATCCCTTTCATTGCTGAAACAAAACAAAAATATGTCAAATAGGAAAAGTATTATAAATATATTAAAAACTGTTACTGTACCTCTCCATTAAAGAAGCAGAAAATTGTAGCCACCAGTAGACCCTGTAAAATAAAAATTAAAATACTCTGCTTTATTTCACATGCATGTGGATTTTTCCAGGTTTGAGATAAACAGAGGCTCCTAATAAAATTCAGATAGAGATAGCGAAGGAAATCTAAACTTGGTGAATTATTTTTAAAACCACGTTACTAAAAAGTATTGGGCCAGCTATCTACCATGATATTTCTTTCCTTTAGGAAATGAAAATTCAGCATAATGAGAAAGTTAAAGTCATTTATAAGAATATTGCATGAAAGTCTTTCGATATTAAAATAACACGATCATTTCTCTCTGATGTGCTTCACATGCCAACCGCTAGCTAGTTCCAGTGGGCAAAAACTGTTTAATGCTTCCTACCTGGTAATGCATAAGGATGTGCATCACGTAGTCATACACCTCCTCAGCGATCCGGCCTTCGGGCCGCCACGGGAACAGGACAAATTCAATGCCGAGCAGCGGAACCAGAATCAGGGTCGCTCTCACCGCTTTCATGTACAGGTTGGATTCTGCCTTGTGGGTGTCCTTCAGCTTGGTTATGAGAACACGAACGATATTTAGCAGGAAGAAAAGATTCACCTGTTGGAAGAGGAAATGACACTGAAGGTAGTCTGAAAAATGTTCCCACCCGCTGTTTCATGGTACTGAAAACCAGGCAACTCCGGAAAACTCATGCTACATGGATAACACTGGGATTGTACAATAAACATGAGTTACAACTCTTAGAAAACATCGTTCAGTAACTGAGATGTGGCTCTACCATCTAATATCCACATTCATTCCTCTAACTTATTAAGCAAGTGTCCATCCAGATAACTGTCAGTCTTCCAGTGTTAACAATCCACGCACCTTTCTCTTTGCTATCACAATTAACAGTACACCTGTGCATGACCAGGGGCTTTGACATGATTATGTCTTTTTAGGGTCATCAAGAAAGAGAATGACACTCTTCTCTCTTTGTATTTAAATATGGTTCTTCAAAAAGTGACTTTTTTTTTTTTTTTTTCAACTATGAATATCATATGTATAGAGAAGAAAAAAATCATTAAAAAAAAAAAAAGAAATTAAATTGCAGGCAAAATGCTGCTATGAGGAGCTGTATACTCCTGTAGACAAAGAGTAGATTTAACATTCTTACAGTGGCCAATGGTTGGATTTTTGATTCATTCAGCAGAACTGCAAATGGGGCAAGCACTGAGATGATGCTCTACATCATTCTCATGCACTACTGACCTTGATTATTTTCATAGCTATTAGGGCTTTTCTTGTTAACAGTGGTGTGTATCTGTTCATTCAGTTCCCCCACCCAAAATAATCCCAAACTGCAATCACAACTATGCAGACTGTATCTTCCAACATGTGAGCACTCAAGCGACCACAGAACTAATACACACACGCACGTACACATGTGCATACACACCCCCACACCAACGGGATGCGAGTAACCAGAACAGCAGCAATGATAGGGATGATTATACCATGTTTTCATCTATCGTGCAATAGTGGCAGCCCCTTATAGAAACCAGAGCTAGAAGAGACCTCGAGAGCTCAGCCAGTCCCGTCACCTTGCCCAGGGGCACAGAGGCAAGACAACGTTGCTTCGGGGACCCGCTATGGAAGGGACAGACCTGGAGTCTGGTCCCATCCTCTCAGCATGCAGACAGAAGACGCCCTCCTAAAAAGACTAGGAATTCCTGGCCTAGGGGGGAGGCCTCTGTCCTGCTGTGGGACAAGTGCAAACAGGGAATCCATTTCAGACCACGTGTGTCACCATGTCCTCTGCAATCCTGGCAGAATTCTTTCATGTCACTTAAGGTTTTCACTATAAACAGCTGTGCATTGTTATAGCAACAAGGCCCTTGACAGATATGTGATGTTATTTATATTCTGCTTACATGCTATTTAAATCATTTTAAACAGGAAATGGTTTTACATAGGAAACTAGTGCATGAATTTCTCCTGGAAGTCTCCAGCTACCTTTAAGCTTTGTTTAAGCAACCAAGGTCTTCTGATTCTTTCTCAAGGGATTTATTTTGGTTTTACACAGCCCACGATCCTCATCCAACTTCCTATAGTACACATAGACAATAAGTCCTTCCTCCACTTCTAAATTTAATCCTTCTCCAATCTACTAGTCCAACATTAACATGTCTCAAACACAGAGTTTTCAGCCCTTTCATGTTTTGGTAGCATGGCCAATTCCTATAACGCTATCTCTGAAAGCTAGCTGAAGGTGAAAGTGGCAGCAGCCAGGAATAAAATACCACCCAGCAAATTATTTCATTTAGAACATGCTGAAAGGCACAGAATTTTTCTAGTTGTTCCGTTTACCCACCAAAACCAAAAAAGCACAAAAATAAACACACAGAGTTTGCAAATAGATATTAGGGCAAACAAAAGATGACTGAGGCAAAGCAGAAGACAGAGTATGAGTATCAGTAAAGGTACGCAGCATCGATTTTTGATGTGTATCTCTTCTGTCACAAACACAGTGAGATCAGAATGAACCGAATTCTTAAAGTAATGAAAACAGGTCTTGACTTTAGCAAGGTAGTGAGTAGATTTTTACATTTAAGCAAAACTAGGCCAGTGGAACTACTCGTGTATCTATTCTCATCAAATTGACTGTGATGGTTTGTAAAGCCCCAAAGGAGTCCCACTGTGCTAGCTGCAGTATGAACACGTATTAAAATACTGGCAGCTCGACAGTGACCTGAAAAGTGAACCAGGCAAATGAACAAAAATGGAAACAAAGGCAGAGAAGACTGTTGGTTCCTATACTGGGAACTTAGTAGAATTGAGGTTCTGCCTTAAGAGCGGCTGTGAACTTGTGTCAGCTTAGAAGTCAATAGGTGCTGCAGTTCTTGAATTAAATGCTCCTCAGGTCCCTGATATTTCTACCTCTCTCCATGCTGAGTTTGTGCTGAGCAGTACGGTAGTCCTTATTACCATCTAGGTTTAAATTCCGTTTAAATTCCTCCTTAGGATGATGTAAACAGACCATTCTCAGCAAAGGAAACTCAGATATTCTTAGATACTAGCTGGTAGGCACTGCGTGACTTTTAATAAAGTTATGCAGCTTCACATCTTAGCCTGCTTGGGCAGAACACCTGTATGTGCTCATGAAGACAAGTTTTATACCTGGTCAGGGGACATTCCCAAGCCTAAGCACACGAATGCTAAGCCTTCAACTTCTAAGTTCCTAAGTCTTTTACTGAGTCCAGCCTGAAGTCATTAAATAGGTCAGTGATAAGGCTAGGAGCTCCTGAACTTCCTTCTAGTACACTTACTACTTCTGCTCAAAGAATTTACGTCTATAAAAGGCTGTCAGTCTAAGACACTAAGGCATAACATTATTATGGGGCAAAATAGACATCTCTGTAATATTATTTGTATAAATAATGGCATAACTAAATCAAAATCTACTCTTTCAGTGGCACCAATGCAAAATAAATCACTAGTGCATCTAAAATCTACACTGAAATCACTACTGCTTTCACTAAAGTTCAAATTCATTGCTTTTTTTTCCCCTCCTCCTTTTTGATCAATATTTGTCTAGTGTGAAAACAAACATCACCCTCTACTGTTTCATTCCCACACTGTTTCTTTAATTGTGGTTGCTTAGGCAAATGTTGTAATTAGATGGTCAACTGAAGAAAATTCCAATCAAAATGCAACTTATGTCTGCTCCCATTTCCAGTTTCTTTGGCAGGGATCTGACCGCAGTTATGTAATAACAGGGACCATAAAAGCAGCATTCTTGTTAGCTTTATGTAACTGTAGGGTTTTCAGTGATATACAAGAGTTAAATTCCTATTGACTTCTGCCAATTCTCCCTGGCACCCACTTGACAGACCTCTTGATCATCTTTGAGATCTTGCTCCTGCAAGTAGAAACAGTGTCTTCTCCCTTGCTATCTAATTTGCAGCTTAATATTGCTTCTTGAACGTCTACTAAAGCAGGTCATGCTTAGTAAAGTGTGGAAATTGTATCTGGCAAGCAAGTTGCTTAAGCAAATGAGGGTTCTGTTCACAAAGCCTCAACACATGCATTTCATCTAATGTCTTCATCCCTGGCTTGTCTTTGCTGAATTGACATATTACGTTTTTTTTTTTTTGTTAAAAGAAAGGAAAGCAACTCCTTTAAGGTACTTTCACATCACAGGCAAGCTGTGTAGTTGTGTTTAATCTTTGTTATTCCTACATGGTTTTCACATAAATTTTCTGACTGTACTGAGGCAAGAAAAATGCAAGAGAAACACCTTCAGTCAGCACATGAAAAATATAAGAATACCAAAGGTATACATATTTGTAAGCTGCAAAGAGAACGGGCAAAGAGTCTGCTGAAACCAACCACAGAGAGACAATTATTACGCCTCCTGTAAAATCAAAGGACATTCTTAGCGTTGCCTTGAATGGAAAGAAGACTTGACAGTTTGGGATTGATCCAGTACATTTGAAACTAGCAGGAGCCTTGCCACTGTTTTCAGTGTGACTTTGCGGAGGCCACTGCTGGGAAGGAGAAAATTATCTTACGTCCTAAAATGAGGTCATTTCATGGAAAATGGTACAGTCTCATAACTTTTACACAATTTTTTATGCTGTTATTTAAGCAAGTTCTGACTAACACAAATTGTGTTTCAGCTTTAAAGAGCTTTTCTTCAGTGATAAATCTGTGAAGAGACACCTGGACAAAGGAAGTAACAACCCACAAGGCAATGAAGAATAACATACATTTTCTGGGTGAAATACAGTACCACTGAAGTGAGAAAAAAAGCTACCCCTTTCTGTGAAATCAGGATTTCACCTTCCATGTAAATTAGAGAGAAGAAAAATTTAAAGGATTTAAAACTGGTTTTAAGCTTACATATTAAAGCACTAGTTAAAATGCCTTTACATGAACATATAATGGCAGACCTGAGTAACAGGTCAAGAGACTACCAGTAATCATTCACACCCCAAGAGCCATGGATCTCAGTTATTTCATGGGGACTGCCTCTGACTTCCCATGCAGAGGACGGACCTCAGGAGTGTCATGCTCTCAACACAGTCTTCAAAATATAAATTCACCAGCTAATTTCACTGTGAATGAAAATGGGAGTCACATCTATTCTCTATGCACAGCATGCCCTCTGCAAGTATTTATTAACGATTTAACAGAGGAGGAGGAAGTTCATGTAGATCAGAAACTGGAATTATTTCCAAAAAGTTACTGAATGTTTTCATTCCTAATGAATTTCCTTGCATGAACTGAAAAGCCATAAGAACATTCAGCAGACATATACAATACTTTCGCCATATCAGCCTGAAGTTTCTGTTACAATAAGAGATGACTTTAGTATATAGTTAGCAGCTAATCCTGGTCACAAATAGGATGCCTCTATACTGCAGCATTCTCTGCATTATCCATTCATAGATATTAAGTAGATGGTTGTGTAAGTAGGTACATATTACTATTTCCTTTTACTATGCAATAATCTACTGACTGAATGGTATAGATTGAATTCAGTCCTGGTATAACTGCAGTACAACAGTGATTTTTATACAGTGGTGTCTTCAGTTATTTACCTAGGACTTAATGTCTGCAACAGAGCTGGCATTAACTTGGAGTGCAAGACCGAACACGGCACTCTAAGAGTTCACGAGGACTCCTGAAGCAGAGGAGTTGCAATGCCCCCTGTGGCCAAAGCCCCACTCCTAGATTAGTACCAGAACAGGGGCAGTCACAGACACTTGCAGAAATGTTTCCACTGGTTCTTCCCCTGCTCTAGTTTCTCTCCATCCTGTATTCCCACCCACAGGGACTCTCACTCCTGATATTCAGGTGCCCTCTTTCTGAACCTCGGTGAGGTCCAGTTTGGGAGCTCTTTGGCCACGTTAGCACAGTGACAGAATGATCCTCGTAGTAGGGTCAACCTGGCAAATGGCCTGGGCAGTGAGAAAACATTCTCAGCTAAAGGAGGGATTTGAACATGGCCCTCCAGTACTCCAGGAAATATTTAGTCCCTCCTTGTTACTAGCATTTAAGTGGAATGATAATCAACATTGCAAAACGTGGGTTTCTCAAAGGACCAGGGGTACAGCTCATTAATAAAGCCAAGACTTGTGTATCTTATGTGTCTAAGGCACCTACTAATTTAGGCAGAGTCCTGCAAAAGACAGTGACCTCTAAATGTTAGATTTAGACTCTTACCAACTATGTAAGGTCGTGAAGAGCAGTCAGAAAGCAAATAATAAATTGTTATCTGAAAAATGCCTACCAGCAGAGCAGCACAAATAGGGCCATGGATGATGTACAGCAGATGAGTATCAGAGCTGATCCAACAACTAGAGAAAACAAACAGGAAAAGAAAAAAACATTTGGCATTTTATTATCTGTTTTAGTCTTTTTTTTTTCTTTTAAAGAAAATATAACAGTTTTGCAAAGCAAGTTGAGATGCTACATACTTGTCATTATAATATAAACTTCTTGCAACGGCATGTATGCAGGCAGGGATCAGTGGAAAACCTGTGAAGAAAAAACAGTGTTGTCTTCATACATCAACCTGGCTAATAACTAAGCAAACGTGCATCTCTTGTAGGAATCATCTGTATTTTCACCTCAACCAAATTATATACCTGCATAGCAAAAAAAGTAACAGGGACCATTTCCTTTTCTATTTTCTCAGATTTCTTTCTGAGCGCTGTATGCAACCTTATTCACACTATCTTGCCATAAAATCCATGCCAACACACATTAAAAAAAAGGCAAATCAAATTATAAGTTTTCAGAACACAACAATCAGTCAACACACATGTTTTTCAGACTGCAATCTGCAAGAACACTAAATAGGTAGGCGATATTAAAAGGGTAATGGTATATATGACCATAGCTTTCACAGTATGATTAACCGTGTTGATCACGTCCTCACTGATACTTGCCAGGCATTCAGAAAGCAAGGTTACTTGCAAAACAAAACTCTGAAAATCAAAATTAAAAAAAAAACCCAAGCAAATTAGTTATCTGGGGTCCATGACACTCTGGTGGTACCTAATTTTCAGAAGCTGTGCTGAGCACCTGTGATCTTGTAACCACATCTCAGCTGTGTCCACAGTGGGACAACTAGTGACCCAGGTACCGAGTCACATTACAACTGAATGTGCCCATACACTGAAGCTGAGGAGAAATCCCTCACTTGTACTTTGTGAATGTGCTGTTGTGCATTATCTGAGATGACCAGGTTTGCCTTGTTAGTTTTCACACTGATATTACTCGAGATCTTCAGCTACAGCTATTCTGTATTTGCTTAGTGAACAATACAGGTCAAATGGAACTGTTGGAAAAATAAATCCTTGGCCATCTCTAACTCAGTTCTGACCCTCCACCCTAGACATGGCGAGACTTCTCTGAAAACAAACATTCATTCCTGAATAAACATCTTCGATATGAGGAACAATGAATAATTACTTCTTAATGTCTTTTTTATAATAGGAAACTATTTTCTCTATACAAAGGAGGAGTCGCTTCCTGACTCCAGGAATGCATAATCTCTTTCAGTAAAGATAGAGGTACATACAACTTCCTACGCTAATATTTCTAAGCCTGTTAAAACACTACAGACAAAGAAGAGGGGTGTGTCATCGTTGTTCAAAGCTACCAGCTCAGAGAAGCAAAGGTACAGATGTTCAAATTCTCATGAAAAAGAGGAAGAGATTGCATTGGCCTGAAAATACAGAACATGAAATTGCATACCCCAGCCAAGAAGGTAATACCACATCAAGTGTTGTTTCTCAGCAAAAACAGCCACCACAATGAGAGTATGCAGGTAAATGCCTTCACACAGCATCCAAAAGTAGTTGCAACCCATTAGGTACAGGTAGATGAACTGTGACACTTTGCAGCTAACCTGCCAAAAAAAAAAACAGAGTACAGTGTAAGTTTTTAAACTGCAAAAATCTCAGAGCTTTGTTTGCAAAATGGAAAAAAATACTGCTTGAGTCAAATGTTAATATTTAGTATGCTTTTCACTACAATTACATTATTATTTTAATAGAATTTTCATGGAATTACAATTCCATACTTCATGGTGACAAAAAAGTTGGTAATTGAATCTGTGTTGATTATTCAAACATGAGGACCTCAAGATCCTCAAGCATGATGGCAGAAAGCTGTAACATTTTCCCTTATTGCACACATTGCCACATTTGACCATTCCAATCAATAGGGGATCCTTAAATTCTCTGATGGTAACCACACGAGAAAATGTATTTTGATGAGTGTAATTCCCTCTCAGTTTTACCAATCCTAACATACAACTACTCCAGAGAATGATTCATGTTTTTAAAATGCTTACAATTCTTCCAAATTTAACCTAGTCATAACTGCACTTAGGGCCAGTTGAGAACTTGGATAGTAGGTTCTGGAAGGAAACCCTCTTATTAGCATATATTTGTATTTAGCTTAATTCAAAAGATATTCTTCAATGGAAATAACTTATCGTGAAGAATAAAACGTGAGGTTGTGAATAAGGAGCAATAGTTAACTTCCAGATTTGGACACAGTAGATCCTTTTTTCTTTTCTCCTTCTGAAACTGATGTGTGTTTGATTGATCTATTTCTGGCACTCAGCCTAAAACAAACCAAAAATCAATATTGTTTTACCATCTTCTGCTACCTAACTCACTTGATGATGATTATTAGCAGCTATCTGAAGCCTGTTTTCCAGCACCTTGATGAGCTTTTACAGGAAAAAGAGAATTTATATTTTTACTTGGGTCAGATTCAGCTTCTGGAGCTTTGCCCTAACTTTCACAGAATTTATATTTATCATTCAGGTCTAAATAAAATTAAAGTCGTAGTTAGGGATTTGTTTGTTTATGCATTTCATTTTCAGGATCTTCTGTTGCTATAACTCCTAGCCTTTTGGGAGAGGCTACTGATTCATACTTACCCCAGTATTATCAGAAAATAAGAGAGAAAAATCAGACCTCAATGAAGAGCTTTTTTATTTTGCTTTTTACTTTTGGAATATTAAGGATGAGATTTATCTCCTTTCACCAAGAAAGAAGAAAAAAAAAAATTAATTCTTCTGGTTTCAACTGAAGATGTCAAAGTTAAAGCCATAGGAAAGTAGGAAAGCAACTGACAGATCCAACATACATTGCAAAGCTTTTTTTTTTACTACCCATCCTTGGTGAATTCAATTGCCATAACCTCACTGACATTATCTAGAATAGGCTACTTTTTTTGCACTTCTTTCAGCACAAAAGTGATTTGTAGAAATTCAGAAGAGCAGTTCAGTATGCTCCATCTCTTAGAGCGCTTTTACTATTTCAAAACCTTAATTGTGAAATGCCCAAATCACTGTTAGACATCTGTTGTAACATCTATACATCGTTACTGAACATTTTAACCTTGCTATATACAACATTTCATCTGCTATTCATGTCTCATCTCTTCTGCATTGCTGAAGTTTTTCACATACAAATCAACAAGGCTGCCAAACATACTTTCACTTACTGGATTAGTTGCAACTAACTCCTGATTGTTGGCAACTGCGGTCAGTGAAATTATTGTTACAACAGAGTTGCAAACAAAAGAGAAAAATAGATTTTTGTGAAGGGTAATCCTTTGGCAACTCAAGCTCCTAGAAAAGAGAAACAAGAACAAATTAATACATAGAGGGACAACTATGTGTACTTGGGAACAAATCTGAAATTTTGAAATACTAGAGTTCTTTATTTTATTAAGAAGTCTTACATCAACTCTTTCTTCAGCTCCAGTACAAATATAATAGAATGATGTGAAAGGTAACACCTTCCCTTAACCACCAACAGGAGGCAAAGCAAGTACATTCCATTCCAATATGTTTACAGTGAAGGACCTGCTTTGTGGTGGCTATCTAAAGATTTGAATAGAGATAATATAACACGTTTCAGAAGATTTATACCTTTATTTTTTGTTAGTACCTGAAGAATTTCCCAATTAACTATCATACCTGAGCTTGAATTAGCTGTCTTAGCCTACATCTCCATTTACCTAAATCTATTAAGATTTAAGGATAACTCTCTTTTACTCACATTCTTGTAATTTTTTTTCCTTAATCCGATAGCTAGAGAAATACCCAAATAAGTAAAATAATGCAAATCTTACCTTGACTTTTGCACATAACTGAGTTATAAACTGTATATAGGATAAAATTATAAAATGCAATATGTAACTGCATTTAATGGTGTTAATTTTCAAAGTTTGCTTTTAATCTTGCCATAAAATTATAGATAAAGATATCCTTCGAAGGGTTTTTTTTAAAAAACAAACAAAAAAAAAAAACAAAACAAAACCAACAAACCAGAAGTCGAATAATATGAAACAATACTAGTTGAACATAGTTGCAGCAACTTTCTTTTTATCTGCCATTCTAGAGAAATCAGGTCTAACTTAGTGATATTCCAAGAGGCAGGAGCGTTTCTCATTCCTGTTTTTTCAAAGAAATTCAGCTACGCAGACAAACACAAAAGAGGATAGAAAGCATATATGGACATAGAAATAATTCAGATCATTGGGATATTAAATCTTAACGCTCAAGATGCCCAAAAGAGCAAGTAACATCCATTTTGTTGTGAAAGCAGATGATCAGTTTACAAAGCTGGGTAAAAACGACCCTTTTAGATTTAAGAGAGGGGGCGCGCAGCACAGAGGAGCAAAGCGACTCAAGGGGTGTCATACAGCAGGTCGGTGCGGGCAGGCAAGGACAGGGCCCGGTGTGGCGGGGTGAGCACTGCCCGGAGAAACGTCTCCCACACGCAGAGAGAAGCGAGAAAGACCCTGGTACTGAGGGCACGCTCGGGAAATGCTCTTTGGTTACGTCGGAGAAGGCGTCCAGCGAAGCCTCTGCTGTAAGGAGCCCCCCGTGCCCTACAGCCGCCCCCACCTCCCGCCCTTTCGTAGCCAGCAACGGGGAGCTGGCAAAATGAAACGACTCACGGGAGGAGGAAAATCTATCACTTACACACGGAACTGCTCTTCACTGTTAGGGAAATCAGAAATATGTTGACAAGGTCATCAGGGGACAAGTCTAAATTGTCACACAGGGGAAAAAAAAAAAAATTAAAAAAAAAAAATCAAGCTTGATAGCCTTTTCAAATAGCATTCATGGAAGAAAAGATAAAGTATGGACACTGGTGATTCATTTTCAATTTGGGAGAGCGGGAGGGAGAACTTTGTATTTCAGCAGAGAAATACAGATATGGAATAGTCACAAAAGCTGGAGGAGTCTACTGAAAACTGTTGAGAATGTGACAGATGAAACAAGAAGCAAGAAGACCCCATGGAACAAAAGAGACAGTAAAAAAAAAAAAAATAAAAAACAAAACAAAACAAAACTGGAGACTGCACTTCTTGATCACATTTTTTACAACTATCACAAGAAGAGTGTTTGAAGCCCCCCACAGACAGATGGAGCAAGTTAACAGATTCAGATACGCACGCTGCAATACCATGAATCAGGCAGAGTTTCTGCACATCAAGCCCTGAAGCCCCGAGACGCCCTAAGCCTCATGGCACAAGGAAGCCACTCTAGAAACCAGTGCTGCCACGCAGCACAAGGAACTACCCCACATGAACCTCTGGCTGTCAAGTGTTACTTGCATGAAGAAAACAGAAAAGAGAAAGTGTCCAAAATACAGAACACAGGTTTGTATATGAATGAAGGTATATAATATATTCCATTAGGCTTTTTTAAAAATTTATTTTTGTCTTTCGTTGTGATGCCCAAAATGCATAAAGCTTTGATTATTATAATATGTGGGGGTTTATGTTCTTTGAAAAAGTATTTTAGTATTTTTATATGTTTTGGTATGGCTTTTTCCCTATATGGTTTACATATGAAAAGAGAGGCAACACCAGCTATCAGCTAGCGGCTGTGTATAAACAAGTTCTGAAGAACTGAGGAATTCTGTCTGCTTATTGTTAAGATTCAATGCACAGGCAAGGAAAAGCACGTACAGCTAATGGGGCCATCTCTCAGGGTCATCCAGCAGCTGTTCCCGTTGAATATTCAAACACACCCATCCACACCCACCTCCACCCATGCATAAAAGGATTGAAAGGATCACCGGACAAGAAACAAGAAAGCAAGACTGATGACATTTAAAAATGAAGACTGCTTTTGGTAATAAATGGATTTTTTCCTAAGCCTCCCCACCCTCCCTCTTCTGTTACCCTTCCTATATTCCTTTTTCTGCTGTTTTCCTTAATGACCTAATATCCTTTAATCACTTAATTCTCATCATTATGATCTAAGAACATTTGAATGACCTACCCCTGCATTAAACTATGTGCAATAAAATAGAAACAGACCTCCTGCTAAATTACCTATTTCCCTTCCTATTTTGACTCCTGTATGTCTTGTCCATTCGGGAAAAAGTCATTAGTCCAATATTTCTCAAAAAGAAAAGAAGGTAACATTTTCAAAAGCCCCCAGAGGTGTTTGAGATCTAATTTTTTAAGGTATTCAAATACTGCAAAATTCAACCAATGCATATACATATACGCCTGCATATACACCTAAGGGGAATTATCTGTTCAGCTGAAATTAAGTTGAAGTGACTTGGGAACCTCCTTCCTCTCTATCAACCCATCATTCAGCTGTCTGCCCACTCTTTAGGCGTAGCGTTGCTATCCTCCATGAGCTCTGTCCTGTGGTTTGACATGACATTTGATCAACAACTCCTCCTTTATTTCAGGTGGGGTTTTCTGTTTGTTTCAGGTTTTGTTTGTGTTGAGGGGGTATATTTCAAATTATAGCTCCTCTTTCTCTGTTTTTCTTAAGTTTTCTCCTGTGTTGCTTTTATTTCTTTATGAAAACCATGTAACTATTTTAACATATGATTTATAATAAACACATGTATGATCTAGCGGACGTAACAGAACAAGAAAGCAGAGCCACTGCAAAATGTTACTTTTATGTATCACGGATGAATTTTCAGAGGGGAAGATTGAAGTTCCAAGTTTATAGCACATTTTATGTTATTAAACCAAGAACTCTAATTCACTTGGGGAACTCAAGTCACAAAACAGACAAATATTTCCAATGAGACAATTTCCTGAAGAAAAAGCAGAATTTCAAATGAAAAAATAAAATGCACAAAACCATTTTAATCTCAAAAAAAAAAACCCAAAACAACAAAAAAAAAACCCTCATTCAAACCTCCAAAATATTTTATATTTGGAAAACAAACAAACAAAACAAAACACCCCACCAACCCCCCCCCCCAAAAAAAACTCTGTCATTTTTCCTATGGAGAAAAGTGCCACCTTTCTAGTCAAACCTAAAGATATTCCAGTGGTTAGCAATCCAGCAAACGTCATCTGGAAACTATCAATCGACTAAGAGAATAAATTTTTTGGAAACATGACAAATCCAAAAGGCACCCCCACACAATAGCAAAAAAAAAAAAAAAAGTCCACCTGTTAAAGCTATGAATAATTATACAAGCTTCAGCCGATACATAATACATCCTGGTATTAATCTAGATCCTTAAATATCCTTCTGGTACTAAAAATACTTTAGAGGAACTGTACATCCCAAGAGAACAGCTTGTAAAGGACTTTCTTTAGCTTCCTTTAAATTCTGTAATTTCCTTTTATATCCCAACATAACCACAGTCTAGAAATGTATTTTGTGGGTCTGGATTAATTCCATGTGGTTCTCAGAGGAGAGATGATGCTTCTACCAGAGGGAGAAATAAAATCCCTCGAGGGTTAGACAAACATGGCATAGTTGTAACAGTAGCAAAGCAGATCACCGGTGCTTGCAGCAAGTACCACAAGCCAGGATGAAACTGGCTTGGTTTTCATATTACAGTTCAGAACAATCATGCCTTACTGTCTTTTAACTTTTAAAATAATATCATATTCCAAATATTTTTGCTTTCTCCCAAGAAGTCTATGTCAAAGCATTTTTCCTGGCACATTAGGTATTTATTCTGTCACACTTTTTGTGACGTTTATAGTAACAGTATAGCCCTTTTTTATGGGAAATCAAGTTTCTTATAAAAACTCAGAGCCATTTCACATGTTGATTTTGTGGAGGATAAGTGAATTTGGAAATGGTGAGCATTGTTTTTACAGGTCATGTGCAAATAAATTGATTAAAACACACTAATGTTTTTGTTTGTCCTCATGAAAAGAAGTCAGAAAAAGCTGAAAAGCCACCCTGAATACTGGATTTCCCAAAGAGACGTTACCAAGTTGAAACACTCTAGTTTGTTAGGGATTTGTGGAAATGTTATCCCAGAACCTGGGGAAATAATGCATATCTAAACTGGAAGCACTGTATTCAATCAGATGTGACTAAAGATGATATATTTTTTTTTTAACAGATATGTACTACCCCTACCTAATCAAAGCCCAGAGCATGAGAAAAGCAAAATCTGAGCTAGTCCAACAGCTGCTGGTGTATGTTTTATTCGTATTTAAATGTTTGGAAAAAAATAACAGATGGAGTGAGGCAGTAGGGCATAGCGGTAAGAAACAGGTAAGACCATAGAACAGTTGTGTATTATCCCATGAAAAGTAACGCCAAAATGATTGAACTAGTGCCAGTGAACAAGGAAAGCCCACACTGTGCAGTCGGCACTTGACAGAGATAACAACTCGTGCCTTGGCTCTGCTCATGTGGCAACTCTCCTGGTTTCACCTTCCTACTAAGCCTCATCAACGTCTTAAAAAGTCTTTCATAGGAAAGAAAAATAAGTTCATAAAATTTGCAGTAATAAAGTGACTAATTTTAAAAGACCTGTGCGTTATATTACGAGTTGTTGTGACAGCAGTGATACACTGCTCAAGCTTTCTTTAAAGAAGGTAACATAAGAACTGTTAGTCAGTGGATATGATATAACTGTCATAGACATAATATGGTGAATAAAAAAAAAAAAAACAGGATTATTTTTATTATTCCCATTCCTACTGTAGCTCTTAGCCTTACCTTCTTTACAGTTTACCGTATTTTGTGGCTACCCACTTTGGAATGCCACTGTACCTATCATGTCATCAGCATTTTGGTTTCCATTTGCTCTTTAGTTTGGTTGCTGACTGGCATATGCACACTGTAATTTATTATTAAAAACAAAGCAAAACAAAACTAACAAACAAAAACCAAACAAAACACCCCCCACAAAACCACAAACCCCAAACAAACAAAGGAACAACTTTCCCATTTTTCCAATTCCTATTTTCAATATACTCTACAGTCCTTGGTTTCAGATTTGGGATTTTAGGTTTCTTTTCTCAGAAACCTAAAATTTCATTACAATATAATGTCCAGTGCCAAACTTTCCTCACCTTCTTGCTCCATCTAATTTCTTTGGGATGGCTGGTGTTTCAAAGTATTGAAACTATGATTGTTGTAACCACTGCTATTTGGTAAAGGATTTTAAATATACTTACTTAAAATAAAAGAATATGCCAAGAGAAATCAGAAGTGATGCAATTGAAAGACCATGTCCGATGATGGCCAAGTAATACAAATTCAGAGCAGTCTGCAATAAAAGAACAAAAGCAAGCACCTGTGATGCATACAGAACTATTGTTGATAAAGCACATACTTATACATCCCTTCTGCATGTAAAATGACTCTAATAGGATGAAGAAAATAAAAACATTACAGATGTATCAAGTCTAGAATCCTGCAAATCAACATCTTACTAAAATCTTTCTGTAGGACAGAACAGACTTGTTGAAATCATCACCAGAACTTACCTACGTTATCTTACCCACCTTCCCAGCAAAGTGAAAAGATAATGTTGTTTAATATAACAACACACAGAAGTGTAGCAAGGAGTAAGGCTTATCTTTGGAGCTATTATTCCATTTAAACAATAGCTTCAGATGCATGACAGAGTTGAAATATGCTGGCAAAACAGCCTGAGGGAAACTAACTCATTATTCATAAAGAGGGACCTGCCTGGATCTGCTCCTGTCTGAGTAATATTCTCTCAGTTTCCAGCCAAATATTAAGAAGAATCAATGAATTATAGCATCTCTGCTAGTAGAATTAAACTGCTATTACTGTATTCAGTGTCTCATGACAGCAGTACAAAAGTGCCTTATTATCATCTATTACCACATCTTCTCGATATGGTTTCTAGGTAAATACCCTAATGCACTCTGACAGCAATGATGCAGGCAGTTAGGATCTCTACTAGATGTCACTATTCTTGACATAATCTGCTATTATGGTGCTCTTTTCCATGGGGACTAAATTGATTCACAGTCTATCCCGATCTGTGTTTTATATTCCTAGTTCTTGGGCATTTACATATTCAATTTACTCCTCTTTCCCACAACTGAATGTTTCATAACTGTAAGGAATAATAGTGGACATACAGTTGCGGGGAGAGGGGGGGCAGGGAAGAAGTAGGAGGCAAAATATGCAATTTTTCCCAATATATCCTTACATATCACAGAGTATCCAAGAGAGGGCATTTGGAGATTTACAAGATTTAAATTTTATTTTTAAAAATCTGTTAATGTATGGACATCTTCAAGATAAACTGAAGTCTATAAAAAAAAGACATATATACATATACCCACATGGGTATGTGTGTGCACAGTCTACCTTTGATATATAGAGATATATCTCAGTATCTATTTATATATCAAGATATATTTTATATATATATATATATATATATATATATATATATTAAAAAAACCCAAACATCCAAACTCTGCTTAAAGCTGCCTTGAAGATGCAGCAATCCCAAGCAAAACTTTGGTTGTGCACCTGCTGAAAATCTGTCACTATGAGTTAATTGGATAGACCCGTGCACTCAGCGCATCTTCCAGGAACATGCAAACCTTCTGCCATTCTGCTGAACAGGGACCCTACTTCAAAATTACAGGGCAAAACATAAAGGTCTGCTCTTATAAGGCATACACTTTGCTTACCAGTAGATGACTGTAGATGACTTAGACAAGTACTGGTACCTACACATTTAAAATACCCATAAACGAAAATATGATCATATTATTCAAGCAGTTGAAATTAACTGTAAAAGACAAAGCAGGTGGGTTGGGTTTTTCTGAGTCTGTTTTGCACAATTCATCCTCTTTATTCCACATGCTTTCTTCTTTTGTCATTTTGATCTTCCATCAACTCTGCTGCCATCCGAGTTTTGAAACTTACGACATTTTTCAGGTAAGTTTCTTGACATTGCTTACTGCATTCATTCCTTTCCTACCTTCACTTTTTCATGCGTATAGATATTACACTGGGTATAGTTTGTCCACGTCCTGTTGCTTTCTGGGTGTCTAAACCAATTCCCACTTGGATCACAGATCTTCGTAACTTTTTCTACAAAGTAAACGGAAAGAAAAACAATAGAAAAACACAACAGTCAGCACTGAAATTCTATTTCCTGATGCCTAGTATTTAACAAAGAAAGATTGGCAAATAAATAACAGCTTTATTAATATGACTAGAGAGACATTGCTTGTTACTATGAATTCTGAGAAACTTGAGGCCATTGCCTTTGCTTGGCAAGGGCAACTGATGATTTGTTTTTCTTAAGAAAACAAATAGACTTCTCACCTCCAATCCAGTAAGTATCAAAATATATCAAACTAACTGTTAAAGAACTACCAAATGAAGTTACAAGAATATTTAAAAGGCTTGTTTAACATCCACTATCTAAACTGGAGTCTGACATCCTACCACTGTAAATTAGGATTAGACAGACAGGAAAACATAAAGAAACTGCTCAAGAACCAAACTGGAAAATTTCTGGGACCACACAATGATTTCTATTGTCAAATAGAGGCATGAAAGGACCCTGGGAAGTAACAAATGAAGCAGAGACAGGAGTGGAAGTCTATGACATTTTCCGCGTGCTCATAGATACCAAGTGTAGCCTACAGCAATGGGAAAATATTCACTTGTGGGAGAAACTCTTGTCACCTTCAACTGCTAAAATGAGGTAAAATATTGAGTCATATTTCTGTTGGTCTGTCAGAGAGAAAAATCTCATCTCTAAGAGGAAAACATTGTAATCTAACTTCAATTTCTATTTCTTAATCTACAGAATCCCTCAATGACTTATTTCAGGAAAAAAAAAAAATAAGTAACTTGCTAGTTTTCCATGTTGATAAAGGGAAAATGCAAATAATGGGTTTGGAGTTGCTGGAATTCTGGAGCATTAGTGACTTGAGTGGAGCAAACACAAGGCATCAAGCACCCAAAACCTCATTTTATTAAGAAATAGGTTGATGCAGAAGCCCACGCACACTTACCGGACGGGTTGAAATCCTGAAAGTAGTCAGGACAACGCTGTACTGACACAGTTCCGGCAGCAACGTCACTCCAGCACAACCAGCCATCCCATGTCCTGTTACAGTAAGGACCTGCAACCAAGTAGAGACCAGTTAATAAAGTAACAACCCTTCTTTCATAACAGTCTTTCAAAAGTAAGAAGTCAGACTGCATAAGGCAGGTTTCTCATTTGCAGTGATGACAACAAAAGAAAACAGAAACATAATATTTATCAGCAGTTAATTAAAACTCTACTTAATAGAAATAGTTCCTTACATGTACATTTCCTCAAACACATTTTAAAATCCATCATTGTTCAGCTTGAAATGGTCTGCACCTACAATTTACAAACCTCACTGAAAACACGGTGGTACCCTAGAAGCTGTCAGAAAGCCTGGCTGGGAGGCAGCCACAGCTCCCCTGCCTCAGGCAGGGCTGAGCCTGCAGCCGTCGTGGTGGACAGACATGTCTGTAAGTGCTCCAGGGACAGGGGATCCCCAGTGACCCCCCAAAAGCCTGTTCCAATGCCTCATTGCACTCACACAAATTTTAACATCTAAAATAAGCCTCCTTTGAGAATGAGCTGGGGTTTTATAAACAAATCCTTTCCCAAATGGCATGCAGAATGACTGACCCTCTCTACATATTTGAAGAAGTTTTCAGTATCTTCCTTTGGTTTTCTTTTTAAGAGTTACTAATGCCCCCCATCTCAGAGGCTGCATTTTTCAAACATCATGTATTGCTTCTTCATCTGAAGATTCTTCAATTTGTCTAGATCCTTCTGGAGCTGTGATGCCCCAGGCTGGACATAAGCTTACACTGTCATATCCATTTCTGACCTCCTGACATTCAGTTCCTCCAAAGAATCATTTCAGAATAGAAAAAAAACTCATTATAAAAGAATACAAAAACCTCTTCTTGCCTCAAAAAGCCATTCAGTGTTTCCAGAAGTTATAAAGTCAGAAACAGTGAATACAGTGACAGGTAGAGTTACCGAGTTTAGCACTGAATGACTTGTCAGAAAAAGCATTAATGTCACTAACACAACCCTCAGAGCAGCGAAATTATGTGTATCAAGGTACTTGCAATTTTTGAAGGCATATGTGACCAGGGAGACAGAGGTATTTTAACAGCATGAAATGAAATAAAGTGGTTAGAGTAATCAGTCATCATTTTTTAGTAATTTAAATTAACATCTTCTTATCTCATCAGAAATAAAAGCTTAGGTAAGAAGTGGTGATATGAGTAAGTAATATAACATTACTTCATCTTCATGAATCTCAAAGTGATGTTTTTAAAAAACTGTACAAATACAGCCTGAAAAATTATTGCTATCAAGATAATAAATTAATGTAACTAAAGGATCCTGAACTACTGTAATTATACATGTTGACCATTTGCCTTTGTAAAACCTGATAAGAAAATAATCTCTACCTTCTTTCCTATGAATAGGATCTTGCATAATTTTCTGGTAGCATTCATACTGTGCTGTCATAATTTTATTCCGTGTAACGCTCAGTTGAGTCAAGTCCTCCGTCATGTTCTGATGCCCTTCAGATGGTATAGCAGTGGCAAAAAACTAAGAGGGAAAGTAGAAAGTCATATACAAACTCCAATATAAATTTATCAAACATTAATATTTTTAAATACTGTATTCTAAATATTATTTTACTGTAGGAAAATGATCTTCAAATCTTATTACCAACAATATGCTTTTTCATTTTTCTGAATATTTTAGCAATTCTTCTTACTAACGAATCTTGATAAGTATCTCTCCTCAATGTGCATGGAGGACTAAACTTCATGGAAAAACAAAGCTACAGATTGAAATACTGTACCACAGCCATACAATAGGCGAAATTAAAAGTTCTGAGGATGTCCTCTGAACCCAAGTTAGATGTCTCCACTCTTCCTGGGCTCTGCATAGTACTGCTTATATGGCACTTGTCGAGTATTACCATAAAGTTCTTTGCTAGTAGAGGATATGCTGGGTTCAGCAGAAGTAAATACTATTTCTGTTCTTTTACCGCAGGAATTAAAAGGAGAACAGAAGGTAGATAAAGATCCTGCTGTGCAGAAACTACTTTTAAACATAAGATTAGTTGTTTCTGCATTTTGATATTAATACTTTCTATGGTATTGTGTACACATTTGTTAACACTGGAAGTTATTAAAAAAAAAAAAATGGTAAGACTCACCATAGTAACTGATAAGAAGAACAGCAAAAATGTGAACCACTTCTTTGTCATTTTTATATCTGGTGCAGTGATTTTTATACCGTAATTGAATGAACTCAAACTGCAATGGAAACAAAAAAAAAAAAAAGTAGGAAGAAATTTAGTAATTCATGAAAGCCAAAACTGATAAAAGACTTCATATTTTCTTTCTGAATTAAAACAAGTCAATGGAGATCCTCTCAATTTTTATTCACGTATAATGATGCCACATGATATACATGGAGATGTACAATATAATGTGAAAAAAATGCACTCAATTTACCAGCAGCGAATTCCAGCAGCAGGGTTTTTCCTGCACTGCTGCCTCTATTGCCTCAACTAACACCAGTTCTCCAGAGAGTTTGTCTCGGTCAGGTAGCTGGTATCAACTCCAACAGACATGTTCAACTAGACTTAGACTTACACACACACACACACGGTTATTTCCTGTTCTCTTCACACCACCTGATATTTTGATTTTTGCCATTTCTGGAAGAAATCATCTAATAAGCAGCCACTTTATCTTGAAGTTACAACTTTGCAAGGATGACAATGGCAATGCAAGAATTAATTGTGCCCTATAAAATAGTTTCTGTATCTGCAGTAGCTGTAAACTAGTTACTGTATCTGCAGTTTGAAAAAAAACAGAACTATCCAAACCAGCAATAATTATTTTACAGTGCAGACTATTCTTGGAACTCATTCTTGAAGTGTAAAATGCACCTAAAACATATTTAAGCACCTAGATCATCTATTAAGCATAACCCTGCTGTGACAACTGCTTCAAAAGGAAGGGAAATGTTAAAGAGATTTCTCATAATGTATTTCACTGTGTCCTCAAGTATCCTAAGAAGATCACAAAGATGAGCGTAGAATTGAGATAAGATCTTCTCTTCTGCTTGCATGGTAGCAAAAAGGCCTCTCCGCAAAAGACCTCTGATGATCAAAGGACTGGGCAGCTGCCATATGAGGGAAGGCTGAGAGTCACATGGAAAAGATGAGGCATAATGAGTACAAGTTACTCCTGGGGAGATTCCGATTCAACACAAGAGGAAAATTTTTCACAGTGAGAACAATCAGCCACTGGCATGATCTGCCCAGGGAAGCGGTGAACTCCCCAACACCAGACACTTTTAAGATTCAGCTGGACAGCATGCTGGGCCATCTTGTCTAGACCATGCTTTTGCCAAGAAAGGTTGGACCAGATGATTCTTCAGGTCCCTTCAACCTGGCATTCTATGAATTAATTTAATTTATTACAACTAAACCACCTTTTAAAACCTCAGTATCTTGATGTACTAGCATTATTGAAGCTATTATCAGCCATAATAAAAGGGATCACATCTAAGTGAGCTTAGATCGCTTGTACAGATTAATTCACTACAAATAATATACTGCTACTTCAGACATAAAACTCACTTTGAGCAAAAGTCCCTCATATATTTTGCTCAAAATATATGCTCAGATATAAAACTCACTTTGACCAAAGGTCCCTCATATATTTTGCTCAAAGTTCCCACTGCTACCGAGCCAAGAGGGCTGCAGGGAGCAGAGTACCTACACGCCAACCTGTCTCCCGACCCACACCACATGCTCCTTTGGATCACACTTGCTCTTGTATTTGGAAGTTTTTCTTATCCAGCAGTCACATCCTATGAGACACTGATGGATGATAAACAACTGATAGTACACCAGCCAGCAGAGGTAATTTTACAAAAAGATTGTCCTTTAAAAAAAAAAACCAAACCCTGTCCTAGTTACAAAACGCAAGCATTCCGTATCTACTGTTCTGCCTTTACACTGAGACCGAGTCTTCTTAACACAACTACAATACAATAAACAGCATTTTGTAGGATATACTGACTACAAAGTATGAGATCGCTACTGTTTATTGTAAAGCTTGATGCAAATACAAAAATTGTGTTGTAAAATCACTTACTCTTCTGCCTGTATAACCCAGACTAAAACTGTATCAGTAATCTTCCCTCTATTTTTACTGCTGGCATGCAATCCTCTAGCACTGATTGCTGGAAATTACACAGGTAATTCAGCCAGACACCGAAATTCAAATATGCTGTTCTGAAGGCTCTTAGAACACTAACAGGAAGACCAATTAAGCATACATGAAAGATATTCTCATTTTGAGCTAATACTTCTCTACAAAACCCATATGTGATGAGAACTACAGTGAATAGATAATGGTAAAACCCACTATCTGTTAACTAAGGAAAAAAATCTAAATATCTATGTGTAGTGACTAACAATTGACTGAAAACCAAATACAAACTGAGATACCTAAATTAGCAAAGAGGCAATATGACTTGAATTCTACATGATAATTGGGGAAAAAGGAGATTAATTCAAACCTCTCACAAATTTCATTTATTTATAGTTGTGTCTGTTTACCTAGGAAGGGAAAAAAACCCCACCAGCCTTCTAAGGGAATTGGAATTAATTACTTGGTTGTAAAGTAATTGAGTAATCTCTCTCCGAAGTATGCCAAAGCGTATCTGCACAGGGTTAAAACACATAAATGATGTGCACAGAACAAAGAGACCAATCAAGTAGAACATAGCAACCATAATCTAGTGTCTGGGTTTTTTATACATGTATACAAGAGTTCAAAATAATTTCCTCTGTAATAGTTCCAAAAATCCTTATGCTAAAACAAATGTTGGATGGCAAATTTAAAACGCAAATTCAAATACTGCCCTCACTTAGCCTTGCTTATTTTTATTTATCTAAAAGATACAATATCCTATAAACAAAGGCAAAATTTATCTGCTTTGATTCACAGTCCACGATTATTTGTTTCACAGTATCAAAAGTCATGCCTTATCTTGGTTCCTTTAATGGTCCAAATCTTTTCCTATCTAGGGGTTTTGTAGACATTTCCTATCAACTATTCCAGTATCCACTGCTAAATTATTAATTCTTCCCAGGAGATAAAAGAATGAGTCAAGTCTGTAATTCGCTCTATGCTTTTCACTCATTTCTCACAGTTGCTAGTGGCAAATAATTTGGCTATAGAGAAAAAAATCCTTTTTCTAAACATCACTACTTTGGACAAAATGCAGGATGAAGGTCATTCAAGTGCCTATTTGGACTTCAGAAAAGCATTTCTTTCATCACTACATGAATTCATTCACACAACATTTATTCCAGTTAGCTTGGATAAAAACTTGCACAGAAAAATTAAAAACTTGCTTAAGAATGGACAGCAACATAGTCTATCGATTGAGGTAGCAAGCCAGTACTGCTGAAAAAGTCAGGCTGCTTTTATTAATCCTCTATTCTGGTGAGATGTAAACCAAATACAGTTCTCAGAAAGTTCTCTCCCTCTCAGAGCTGGGAGGCATTAGATGCACAATGAAAATCAATTAATAATAAGAGACCCATTCTTAGGTTTCTTTAAATAATAATGATTCCCAAGTTACTGTTCTGCTATTAAACATCTTTGACAATTTGACTGTGGGGAAGAGAAGACAATTATATTGGATTGAGATTAATTTGAGTGTACTGAATGTTAGCCTGAGGGAAAAGATGGTGGAAGCTTAGACAGAATCCCCTGACTCGAGACTGTGGCAGTGGGGATCTGAATAAAAGCCAGCAGGACTGTGATTCACACGATCGGTATTGAAGGAAACGGTAAGACAGTGGACCCAGTACTACAACTACTAGAAGCCCTCTAGCTTAAATATTTTCCCAATAAAAGAGAATGTCAGTAGGAAGAGAACAGGGAATTGCAAAAGTAAATCAGTTCTTCAAAATCTCATCTTTATTTTTAGTACATGTTGTACTGAAGAACAGGATAGCTTAAAAAAAAAAAAAAAAGAGGAACTGCCTCTTTCTCCTCTTTATTACAGTTTCTGTTACCCAAATTAATGACACTCCAAAGGCCTATATCGTGTTTGTCACCGATAGCAGGGACACCTACTAAAGGAGGAGGAATTCAAAAGGAACTGCAAGCTGAACTTAGCCAAAATAGTCACTGGCATAGCTTTAACAGATGTTCACATTTCTCTTCCTCCTGCTTTCTCTACAGAGCCATCCTGCCTCATCAGCTGTTTCTACTTTTAACCTTTTCCCATCCTCCCAAGAATAAGTGTCATCCTTGCTGAGCTCCACACACTTCCCATTTTAATGATACAGCAAAGGGGTTAAAAAAAGTAGTCAGCAAGAAAAATAAGTTTCTGAACTTCAATCACTTGACCACATTTAGTACAAAAGAAATAAACACAGACAGCTTCTACCTTAGGCAGTTGCTCTTAAGTCTGACTTTAAGTGAGAAGGCAAGTCTGCAGGAGTGACATAGGAGGGAGAGTCTACTTATGTCATTGCCTGTACAAATGTTTTTCACTAATTAATAATCTTTGATTTGCCCAGGGAAAAAAAAAAAAAAAAAAAAAGGTAAACCCAACCAACTAAAACCAACCAACTAAACCACAAAACATTTTCAGAACAGCTATTTTCTTGACCAACACCCCCCTTGCTGTTGTTCTAGCATTCCCGGATTTTGTTTTGTTGCAGTATCTCTCAGAAATAGCTATACATGCTATTTTGTTATTTCTGGTTCTTTTTAGAGGGAGGCATACAACTCAAAGTATTTAAAACCCCGGGCAACATTTGATTGCTTCAGCCCAAGATAAAAGCAAAACCAACAAGTTGGAAAACGCCCAACCCTTTTCAAGTGCCCCTAATTTGAACTGCTGTAGTACAGTTAGAAAAAAAACGGTAGTCTCAAATGAAATTACAGATAGAGCTTTCACTTGCATCTCATCTCACATAAACTTCCTGGGAAACACCCTGCCTGCAGAGGGGCAGACTCTCTTCTAACTAAAAGGGCTTTGCAAGTGGGCAGTACCAACCAAACACTAATACACACCAGATTCATTTAGTCCTGAAAGTGGACTACAAAATCTCCACACTTCTCTCAGAGAGCAGGCAAGGGTAATTTGGAAATCTTCCTCATCAGGTAAGAGGCCCTCATCTCTGAGGGAACCACTTCTGCTAGGATTCAGACCAAATTGCTCTGATGGTATCACATAACAGTTCACAGCTGTGTGTGTGGGAATTGCTCCATCCTCCTCCTAATTACAGAGTTAAGGCTCAAAAATAATAGTTACAAAACACAGTTTCACAACACTAGAATTCCCTACTCACCACCGCTCTGAACTAAGACCCAGGCACCAGCAGTCACAGACTCCTAAAACAGGTGAGACAGGAGACAAAAGAGCTTCATCCTTCTGGAGACAATTTTTACAGTACAGAAACATAAGTGCTTCACAGCTTCCAACAGGTTTCATTGCACAATTCTCTTCACTCAAATGTATTCTCCTTCACTTGAAGGAACTGTTATGTTACCCAGCAACATACAGATCTGACTTATTTGGATTTTACAATAAATAAAATGTAACTTATGATACTGGTTAAAATCACTGGTATAACCCAATTGCGATGCTACTGGGACTGCTATAAGATGGCATTCCTATCCTCACTGCATTTATTCTTTCAAATCCCCAGTGTCATCTCCTCTCTTCAAATTTTATGGGGCACACATCAGGAAAACAAGAATAACAAAAATAACAAAATTACATGCTCCTAATAGTATTTAGAGCTCATCAGGAGTACAAGATCACTGTGTGTACCACCAACCGGTAGCAAGCAGCATCATAAAGACAGAGCACTGCAAAGAGCTTGTTGGAGACATGCAGTGGTTTACAAAGGGAAGAGCTGAGGTCCCTTCCTGCGCTGCAGAACAAAGAGGCTTATAGGGCGCATGAAGACCTCCACGAGTAAATCAGTAGTTAGAAACAGATTTGCAATATTCATATAACCACCATGAAAAGCTCTATAGCAAACGAACCCCAAGCTTAGAAACAAGCCCACTTTCTTTAGACATCTCGTTCTCTGAACCCACAGCACTGCTTACATGCATTGGACATTATAAAGAAAAGCCACACTGAAACATTGCTCCTTCTATCTTTCTTTCCAGTTTTTCCTAGGGAGCAGTTGTGGCATGATGGCATTTACTCTCTTCCTGAAGACTAAAATAAATGCAAAAGAAACTGACCATCATATCTCACTGTTCTATTATTTTATAACAAGTTCATCATGCATTAGGTGGCAGTTCAGCTCAGTATGAGAAAGTACTTGCTGTTTATTTCTTGGGCCATGTGCTATGTATGTCTCAAGGTCCCAGGCTTACTGCAAGTAGAAAATTGTCTAGTTCACAAAGATGTTTCGTATCTTTTACTCTCTCTATTAGCATGCAGATTTTTTTGTTTTTGTTTTTGCATCACTCTAGTTGCTTGCCAGAGGCCTTGCAGAGATTGCAGAACCATCTGTAGATAAAATGACACAGATTAAATTACTCCTGTGTACTTTTCCCCATTAATAGCTTTTGGCTACCGCTCAGCTAAATTTTGTATCCTGCACCCAATAGAAACCACTAGCAGTAGTTGACAACACACTTGGCCAGTTCTAATAATACCTAAAAATAGTAAGAACCTATCACAGAGTGATGGTGGTGCTACTTTTCCCTGGGGAGGAGGGATCGGTCACTATTCTGTAGTACTTTCCTCCTTCTGTTCAGTTTACAGGTTTGGATGACATTGTAAATTATTCTGAAAAGAAACACAGGCTACAGAGGTCCAATTAAAAACCAATGCAACAAACAAAATCCAGGAAAAAGAAACCACCACAACAAAACCTAAATGAGGATTTAGAGAAAGAAACTTCCATAACATTCTTCCCCTGGAATATTCTGCAATTTCTGCTCTGTGGCAATGTTACTCCTCTCCACATAGCAGACCGCAGAGTGTCTCTGTCCATCACACCAATTTTTGCTCTTTAAAAAAGGATTTCCCCTGATAAAAATGTCAGAGTTTTTCCTCCTTGCTTTTACATAGACAGGCCTTCTTCTTGGCCTCTGTGCTTTCAATGTTTTTCCTGTTAATTATGAATGCTCTACTCCTTCTCATATATGATGACCTTTCTATTGACTTAAGAACATATGAAGCCAGCAGTAGCAAATGTTGCAATTGCATGTGGAAGACAGGCAGGGACTCGATCACGGTTATAGTTACAATTCAGCAGGATATCTCACTGTGCCAAATAAATATATCATAGGAATGTAAAAAATATCAAAGCAAAGTAAAATTATTTAGGATAAATAAGAAACACAATATTCCACACTTCCAAAATAGTTTCACAGATTTTTGCTTATAGAATTTTCTGCCTCAAGTAGTGATTATTTTGTCTTTTAAACAGAAACAACTATCAGTCTTACAGTGCAATATAGTACAGCTTTCTTATTTCTAACCTGAAATGAGAGAGCAAGAGCTGGCAGCTGACAAAATAACCTTTACTGCAGAAATCAGTTCCCTAGGAGCACACTTTACGTATTTTATCAAAATACAAAAAACTCAGAATAATATTTCCTGCATTACTTACATTTTTTAAATAATAGTATTTTTTTTCCACTGTCTTATACAGTGATACTAACACCCAAAATGCTTCCCCTCTTGAGGAATCAGTCGTTAAATGAAGGCAGCTTACATTCTGGCAAAGCAAATCTTTACCAACACACTGTCTCAGCTTATTCTCAGAGATGCAATTGTGATATCCAACATTTTATAGCTATTAATGTCTCCAGGTTTTTCAGTGAGTGCTATTTGACTATCACTATGTAAGCACTTGGTATGCTTCCTTTACAAGCTTAACCCTTTTCACTCCGTAGCCCTAAACCAAACTGTACCTTGATGTCTAAAATCCATCAACATAGCTACCTGTGTTATTAGGCATGGCTCACCAAGTTTACTTCAATGTCCTGTAAGCCACGGCATTTAAATTCTGAAGCATTCATTCAAGCACAAAGAAAGTTAGAAGGAAGTCTGCTCTGCTGAACAAAGTTATCTCTGAAAATGCTAGAGTGGCCACTATCAAACACCCTAGAAAAGATTATTAACAGAAACGAAGATGACAGCAGAATAATGAATTATTAAATTCCAATAGCTGGTTGATTATGATAACTTAGTGCTGGTACTTCCTTTTTTTTTTTTTCTGTAATATTGATTTTCTGCTACAGTAATTTAAAAGTGTAGTTAAAAACATGTTCAGTAAACTCTTCTGAAATCGTTCTTCCTCCAAAGAAACTGCTATGCTGTGGTAAGGATGTTCCAGTTAACGTGTTACTTAAATACAAGGGGATTTCCCAGGACATTCTCTCTTTTCCATGGATTTCATGCTATGAAAAAGTTGGAGAGCTCCCACATTCTTATTAGGTATATCGTAATGCCTCATTACCCTTTGTCAATTTGTATTCCTCATCTGTTCAACAAATAAACAAAAAAAAAGTGTAATTGAAACTGGAGCAAGATACTACAGACATACAAAGCAAAACTTCACAGGCAAACCCCCAAACTTCACAGTGATGTGTTACCGATGTGACCTCAAACCCAGTTACAGAGCATAGCAAAGCAAAAACAGTGAATGTCTTAAAGACTTTAGGAGATGCCTTCAGGAAACACTGAAGGGTGTGAAGGCTGCCCTTAACCGAGAGTGGACACTGACAGCTTTGCCAGGACACTAAGTGAGAGAGCAGTGTACCTTGATCACATGCTCCAATTTAGAGAAAAAAAAAAGGTTTTCCATCTTGCTTTCCTCAGCATGCATCTGATGATACTAATAACAAAAGTATAATCTACAAGAGAAGGAACAACAACAACAAAAAAAGGAACATAGTTATCTAGATACAATTATATACGGACAACCCTCTTAATCATATAGTTTAGTTTTAAGTAGTCCTGCGAGGAGCTGGGAGTTGGCCTCAGTGATTCTTATGGGTCCCTTTCAACTTGAGATAGTCTATGATCCCATGATAATGTGAAAAATATGGTATATTCCTCCAAAGAAGATTTCTCCACCTCCAAGTGAAATTAATACTGTTCTGAATTAGAACAATGGCAGTATGAATTTATGATTTCATCAAATAGACCTTAACACTTGCATAAAAACCCATGCTCATTTATCTGAAGGTGGTTTTCCCCAGATTCTGCTGCTTAAAGGCTGCAGAGCTGCTGCTGTGTATCCCTTTCAGCCAGTGTTTTTATTTGAATGACTCTGATGTTTACTAATGACCCAAAAGAGATCTGAAGGTTTCTTTGTGAAAATATTTACAGCATGAAGTCATTTTCTCAATTGGCTGAGTTTTAAAAGTTTTTTGTTATTTCTTCATTGACACTTGCTAATTTTACTAGAACAGTATTTCCACAGTTCAAAGACTTTTCTCAAGGTCAGAAGAAGGCAATGGGAATGGGAGAATGGGTTAACCAAAAATACATCAAACTTTTTTTTTTTATCAGAACTTACCACTCAAACTTTTTCTCACTGGCTCCAACCCAGTTTGGCAGTTAAGTGTATTCTACGGAACTGACAGGTTTTACATCAGTTTCTTCTAGATTCATGTTTAGAAATGTGAATATTTACACAGAAATATACACAAACATGCCCTCAGTTATAAATATTTTTATGAAGTTTTAAAATATGATTTTTATGAAATTAATATTTAGGTGGACCATGCCACACCAGCAACTCAGAGCAGGATGGGGAGGGAGCAGGTGGCCAGGAAAGGGAACTGCTGATGCCAGCATAAACACAGGGCTGCTGCAGCCACCACAGCAGAACCAGTGTCCCAACTTTGGGTTTACCACTGGTCAATGACTTGAACAGAACTAATGAACCAAATATAGATAAACTCTCCATGGAAATGTCAGAAGCACTATGGTCTTCTTATTTTGTGTTGCATTGCTTTTTTTCTTTCTTTTTTTTTTTTTTTTTTAAAAAAAAAAAAAAAACCACCACCCTCCACACACACACAGACAAAAAAAAAATTAAACCAAACCAAAACATAATACAGAGAACTAAAATATCCCCAAAGCAGTTTCATTTTCACCAGCAATAATTTTGGTCTGGCTGGGAATGAAATTTCAGATGGGAAGTTCATGCCAAATATCAACATTTTCTCTCATGGGGTATTTCTGATGAATTTACTATTCCAAAAAAAGTTCAGGTAAATTTAAAGCAGCTTTAGAAGAATTCAGCATGTTATTCAAAACAAAATAAACCACCATCCACTTCAAAGCCTTTACTAGGTCAACCTAAGTCACCACAGTTCAGAACATTTCCTCTTAAATTTAAAAATTTACAAGCCAGAAGTCAAAAGTGCAAGATCTGGAATATTTCACCCTTTTAATATTAGACAATACACATTATACTGTGCTAAATTATCACAACTACTAATCCATCCTGTAGCAAAAGCCAAGAACAAGCAGCAGCCAAAACCAACCTTTTGATTTCTAGCGGTCCGAAGCTTGTCTCCTTTGCTTTTAATTAGCTGCAGATATTTCCCATCTTTCCTATGTTTTTTCATCTGTTATATTCCTAAAATGGCATTTTAGCAGCAAATGTTTTAAATTGGGCTCACACAGAGTATGCTAGCCACAAAAGAGTTTGTGAGACTCAAGAAAGTTAAAAAACAGAAGTAGTTGATCTCAACAGTACAGGAAGAAATTACCTCCTATATATTTTTTAAAGTCTATAGCTGCATACTGGAATATGCACATCATCTTGAGACCCACACAGACACAGGTCTTGACTTCCAAGGGCCTATACTCAGCACAGGGAAGAGCAAAGGCTTGTGACTTTGAATGACAGAGAGAATGGATGCACATACTCAAAGGACAGATTAAGAACACAACTATGCCAGAGCTTTTATCTTTACCTTTATAACCAGAGCTTTTCTTTTTATACATAACTCTCCTTCTCCTCACAGACTAGCTGCAGAAATCATCTTAAGGTAACCACAAAGTAGGCAGGGTGATAAAAAGTTTTCCTGCCCTCTACGTCTCCTTTAAGTGAACACATTTACCAAGATATTGCTACAGTCAACGGTATTTTACATTAATACCATTTGCCATCAATCTGAGTTAGCATTAGTGTTGACAAGTTGAGGAAAGTATTATCCATCAATGTTTCAAAGTCCTCTAAATGGGAATTCCCTTCAACTTCATCCACACCCTACCACACCCACAGGAATATTGACATAAGTACAACTCTGACACAGACTGAAGCATCCAGGAGTGAAGAAACACTTGTTTTGCTAGAGTTGCTGTCAGTTTAACAATTAATTACAGGATCATAGCAATTAACAAACCAGCTTAACAAAATAAGCAGTGAGATCCTTTGAACTGGAAGCAAACTGCTACCAAGTGACTACACTAACCTCTCTTACGGTATTTGCCCTATGCGTTCCTCAGTCTGATTTGAAAGTGTACGTGGAGAACCGCGGGCACCAGTACATACACTCCCACTTCCCTTGTGTTCCATACAGTGGCCCAAAAGGCACTGATGACTGTTTGGACAGCTAAAGCCATATTCAACCCTCTAGAACACATTTCCATGGTGATCTTTATCAATTAGCTTTGACAATGTGCACCTACTTTAAAAAAAACAATTTCTCTTATACATGAGAACAGTCTTTTAGTCTGAATATGGAAAGTATCTGAGTAGACCTGAGTAGGCATCTTTAGCACTAACTGAAATAATAAGCTTGTATATCTTTTCTGAAATACCATGTAGGTAAAATTTCTTCCACCTGAAGTTGTATACATCAGTACTTACCTGATAGTAAGAAACTAACCCTCTTCTAATTTTCAAATTTTCCATCAGTTGTCTCTTGAAAAAATCTTACTACTTTTTATGAAATGCCAGAGATTAACACCTGCTGAAAACTGGACAGGCCCAGGTCTAACTGGTCTTGTATTTCAGCTACCATCCTATTACATGTTCCTACTGTTCACAGAAAAGTGATTCTGTGAATTGAAAAATTCTACTTGCAGAGCTTACGCTGCTGGGAAAAGCTGTTAAAAGTTTGAAATAGCAAAAGCAGTTGGTGGGTCATCTAACAATTTAGCTGGCATGCAATCTGTAAGCCACACACATATTTTGATGGTCAAGCACTGAGCTATTTCACATCCTCTGAACGAGAACTGCAACGATGACCATTAGTAGGATTTCGATATTGTTGCATAAGCACTGCACATTACAGTCTTTGTACAATGCATTCCAGCTGCTTCACATAGCTGTATGGTAACACTGCAGCAGAATGAAATTTATCCTTGCACATTATCACATAAAATCCTCTGCTCTTTGTGAAGCAGAGATTTTACAGACAGTGCCAGCTGCAATCTGTAGGAAGCAGTGTGAATGTTTCCATGAATTCAGTTAAAGATCATATGCTCAGGGTGTGGCCATGGGAAAGAGTGGTGTATCTTACACACAGTCCCTAAAGTCCAATTAGTGTTCCTTTAATTACAACCAGACTTTTCCATATCCTTTTGCAGTATTCCACCCTGACTTACCTGAAAGCAAACCAAAATAAAATATTAACTCTGAACATTAAAAGTACTACATAAATTGGACACAGAAATTACTGCCTTGATAAACTAGAGTCTTGCTTGGACAAGGTACTTCATGAAGATTAGATATTACATACCAAATGTAATAAAACATTACAAGCACTATAGCAGAGGAATGAGAATCAGGCACAGCTATTCTGGCCATAAATTACATGCAAATGTTATTTATGTGTCATTTACACATTTAAGCACAGTAACTTCCCTCCAAATGTAAAAACAATAATAATATAAAGGCAGAAACATGGAATGGAAAAATCTCAGTTCAGGCTTGTCAAAATGGCAAGCAACTGAAAATTTCCACTGCAAGCATGGAAAATATTAGGTGGCTTTAATATAGGTGTCCGTATTTTCTGCACACTCACATCCCGCGTTTATTTTCCCGGAGAAAAAAAAATCCACAGAATCCTCATGCTGATTTCACACTCCATTTAAAAAAAAAAGATCCCTGGAGGAAACAAAATGCATGGAATTTGATGGCAAGCTTTGATAAGGATAACATCTACCAACGTTACCTTAGAACATACTCAACTGAGTTTGTAATGCTGCAGACCAGTTCCTGCCACTGGCCTGTCAGTGTCTCGGGTGCGAGCGCAGTACTCATCCTCACTACCTTTGCTAACTCACTTTAACAGCAAAGCTTGCGCATCAAACACTCAGGTGTAACGTAACTGAGGCTGAGGTACCAAAAATCACGATGAAACATATCACCTTGACATGCATTATTTGATTCTTTCCTGAACCTTAAAAGGCTCATCCATTTCATGCACATGCATTTTTTCCAGAGTCTGGATTCGCACCCCCCAACTATTACCCTCTCAAAGCTGTATTTGTGTATCCTGTTCCACAGAGCATGCGAAACTTCAAATCCATCTTGCTGAGAAATTTTGTTCACAGCTGCTTGCTTGGCAGGGATTTGGTTTGGGGGAGGGGGGGCAGAGGGGAGAGAATTTTCCACGCAATAGGGAAAAACAGTAAAAAACTTTCATCATCAATGGCCTTGACATTGCTGGAGCCAACGGAAACAACATCACCCAACTGATTCCATGCGAGGGAACCATTCAGAAACAAACAAACAAAAAATCTCCTGCATTTATTTCTATCAAGGTAGCTTATGCCAAGCTTCCTTCGGTGAAATCCAGATTTCTCCTGCATTGGCTTCCTCCTGCTGTTGATAGAGCAGGACATACTTGCTGAAACACAGCAAGTAATGAATGTTATATTCTGAATTAATCAGCATATATAGTGAAGAGAAAACTGTTCTCTTCTGAAGCTGTAAGAACAGATATCGTTTTTTTTTTTTTTTCTTTTTTCCCCCCAAAGGAACTATCAAGTGCTTTATTGGCAAGATACATAACTGGGCCAAGAGCAGACATAAAATTTCTGTACTAATACTTAACTGGATACAAGTCCTGCTGGCAAATGCATTCCATAACAGGTACGTGTCTTACTGACCCTGTAAACAATTTTGCAGAAATAAAAATGTTTAGCTATTGCTGCAGGTCTACATCACACAAAGAATAGGTGACATGTCATGATCTAACTTTGCATTGCCCTAACATCTCCAGGTTTCTCAAAAGAAATAAAACTTTGCAGGAATAAAACCTGCTTGGTTTCCTCCTCACCCAGTAAATATATTTCCCTTTCTCAGGAGAGTATTAGAAAACAACTACTGCACTAGCATATTTTATAACTGATCAATCATGAGATAGTGTACTAAAATTCACACAATCATCTTTATTCTTCACTTTGTTTTGCAACATCCCAAATCTTTACTGACTGTGCACTGCTAAACAGTTGTTGTACATCATTCCAAAACTTGTGGCATTTTAATGATGGCATTAATTATTCTGGATATCATAAGCATTTTATAGACTAGGAAGCAAAATACTTTCTGCTTTGTTTAAGCAAATTATAAAATGGATTAGATACAGACCCTGGTCAAGAGGGACACTGACAACTTCAGCTATATTTGGCTTCTGCTATTCTAAAAGACATCGTCTGCCAGATATGAATTCAGTAAGATCTGGAGATACCAGTAAGCATCATTTGCAGCCACCAGATGAAGGAAATTCATTCCCATATTGTTGCTATCATGCAGCTTCTAACTTTGAAGCCACTGTCGATCCTCAGGCTGTCTCATTACACCACTTTACAAGGCTATGGAGAAGAGAAATAAATCTCCGACGAGTGTTTTTAAGGAACAGAGAACTTTAAATCTGAAGCGGCCATCACCCAGGGATCTGAACTCTGAACCCCACTTGGCTGGTCATCTCTGAGGGTCAGACATTACAAGGAGGATGACCCTACAACATCTGTTGAAAATCAAACCACCAAAGTGATGGGAAATTCAGACCAATCCAAATGTGGGAGCCAAATCAGCTACTGAAGCTATATAGTGTTACCAAATGTAGAATGATTACACTGTGAAGAAAATGGGTTCAGTTCTGAAATCAAGAAATAAATCAAAAAACCCCTTCAATGTAGTTTTTCCTTTAAGGTCAGAGAAGCACCAAGAAAGAACATAAAGGGAAGATGAGACTAAGATAATTAAAAATACTTATCCTGAATCAAAGAGCTGGGAGTCAGCTGCTATCTTCAGTAAGGGTTTTGTGAAAGAATTCTTAAGCAATGTCTGGCTCTTTAAGACATACCTATTGTGAGAGGTATTTTAACCAGCTTAATGTCTGACAGACGGTCTTGAGAATCTAAATGTCTTTTGACTGCTAATACAGATATAATTTTCATTCCCAGTAGGAGAGAATACCAGTGAGAAGTACAGTGTTTAGAATCATTCTACTTTGATTTACAGTTTTTGAGAAGCCTACAAAAACCTGCAGATAAATTTTGAAGGATATAAGGAATAAAACCCCTTATGTGTCTGAGAAAAAAAAAAAAAATAGAGTTTAAGTGATTTGCCCATTACCACATCGCATGTTGTGTCACATCTGAGGTTTAAATATCCACTCAGCAACTGGCAATGGATTTGCCATCCATTTCTACAGGGACTGTCAACAAAGGGACTGCAAAAACAAAGTAAAAATCCTTGGGCTAAGTAAGAGAAAATCCAGTCAAATGAAAAGACAGGAAAATATAACCCAATATTTCTGCTAATAAATTATCAGTCATTTATTTTCTACAGCAGTATTTCATCTGTGACCATACTTACCTCCCTGTAAGATGGTCTCAGATGAAAAAAATCTCTTCTCAGGCTATAGTTTGGACATTAATGTCTGTGGTATCACTAGGGACACTTCAGATGCTGAGTTTAAAGGAACATCTCCCATAAGAAATTCCCAGTGTTAAAAGTTACTTGAGTTAGACAATCTACCCTAATATTATTTCTGCACCTAAGAAACACAAAGCAGGCTCTTCCCATACAGTGAAGTAATGAAGTACAGTGACCTCCTGCAACCAATTCTATTCCTTTTTAATCTCTTGCTACCCATTCCAACCACTCACCCTACAGATTGATTTGTATATAGAAGCATTGTGGATGTTAGTTTTTTCAGCCATCTTAATAATGACTTACACAATGTGGCCCAATAACCAAACAAATATACCTTCACATTGCGTAATACTAGTAATTTTCAACTGATAGCTCAAGACTACCTCCTTTGTAGCAAAGTGTAATGAATCACTTAGTGCAATGTTCCACTAATTAAGTCACCTGCAGGCATTAAGGAAGGTGACTTAAATATTTGATTTTAACAACCTGGCAATCAGTCACACTGGTTTTCCTGATTCCTTCATTTCTCCCATAAAGCCCTAAGAGGAATTAGAAATCTATTCCTAGACAGAGTCAGAAAAGAATCACAGCTGTTCATCAAGCCATTATGATGGATGAGAATCCTGAATGCACCTGCACAGCACCCTAGACAAAATAAAAGCACCTGAAATACACGATGCTTGAAATACTTCTTGATTTTTAAAGTGATCACCTAGTTACAGCAAACTCATTGTCCCATCATTATTATAATTTTTACAATTATAGTGTCAGAAAGAGCTACGGTCAATAAGTAGTCCTCTGGCACTTGTTTAAAAGGTCAGACAAGAAGGTTCAGAAAGGACAGGAACCATAAGAAAATTTAAAAGAACGTACTCCTAGATTAAACACATGAAAAATATTACAATATAAAATAGAATACAAATTACATGAAAATAGTTTGCATAATAAATGTAAGAGCTTGATATCCACGTTACACCACAGAAGAGTCAAAAACTAGTATCTGATAATTACCATTACTGAATATCAATTTTAAAAAGCTGCAGACACACAAGATGCAATTCTTTGTTTAGGTTCTGAAGCACTCTCTCAGACTAAGTGATTTTGAACAACTCTACGGTCCTTTTACTTGGGGAAATTTACTTATAGTGGTCGCAATACACCAAGGATTTCTCAAATCTCTGCACTCAAACCAAAACAATAGAACTGAAAGGGTGTTAACTTCATAAGCTAATTATAGCTTTTTAAGTACCAGCACCATTAACAATTTTACTGTCCAAAAAATACCCTTGGGACATTCACAACACGTGCTGGTGCAGTGGAAATGGCCCTGCACAGCTAATCATGATCATTCTTTCATTTTTAACTGATCTTTCAGCAAAAGGTGAACACCACCATATGAATATTGCAGAAAACCTTAAGGAATAAAACCACTGTCCCTCCTTTTGATTTTTCTACAAACTGCTAGTAGCAGAATCAGTCCCTAGTATTCACTCCATTTATATCATGGTCGCAGTCTGCAAACACAGGGGTGGAACTACACACATCCTGCATCTTGCCAATGCTGCTCCTTACATGTGTAGGTAAGGAGGGAGGGCAGGACCGAAGGCTACATTCACTTGCCCTAACACAGGCTCTCAGGGCCCCCTGTGATGCCCTGGGGCTGTAAGGGACATTTGCCAAGCTTGGCATCAAGGTGTCTAAATTTCCTGTGCAGAAGACAGAAAGAAAAACAAACAAACAAACAAACAAAAAACCACAACAACAAAACAACAACAACAAAAAAAAACCACACCCCCAAAAAACCCCCCACCACACACATCAAAAAGACAAAATGAAAATTTGATGAAGAATAAAAAATACACTGCATGTTTATGTTTTGGGTTTCCTAGCAGTTTCACTAAAGTCACTAAGTCATGACATGCCTGGAGCAGAATCAAACAACTGGAAAAGAAAGGTCTTGTGAAAAGGGAGTCAACCCTTAAAGACTGGGCCACCTCCAAAGACTGCAAAAAAGGGCAAATTGGTAAGTGAAATTTTCAGAGAAACCTCATCAAGAGCCAGAAGAGCACTATGAAAGTTTTGGGCGAGACCTCAACAAAGAGCTGAAACTTCGTTGCAGCATGGTGGTCGCAATCCAGCAGACAGATGGAGGAACATTGCAAACGCAACTTGTGCCGTTTTCCAGCAACTGTAATATATAACAGTCACTAGGGCAGATGAGCACTCCAGGCTGTGTTTAATTTGTTCGGTTTACACAGACTTTTTTTTTAAATAACATATACCAGAAACATTGACGAGTGCAGAAATAGTCATTTTTGCTGGAAACAGTTTCTCCCAGAGTTTAAGCGACCTAAAGATTCAAATGATCTTGAAGTAGTGAGGAGGTGAAGGAAAGGGTGGTATCCTTTCACAACAAAGATTATTTTTACTTAAGTATTACCTGTTGAGCTTAGACGCTTGCTCCTGTGATCATAATAGACACCGCTGGCTTTGCTGAACAGTCCTAAAAATGGCAGCTCTGAAGGTATAATCTTATAAAAGCAGTACACCAGCACCCTTCTCTACTTTCCAAAAGAACTCAAAAGAAATATATCTTTGTAGAGACAATATTTGATGAGGAAATATATATTCAAGAAGTGCCATACTTTGCTGAAATACGACCAGTCTGCAAATCCAGATAGTCACTTGAACAACTTGTAAAGTTCTCTCGAATAAAGTATTTTTACCACATAACAGCTGAAAGACTAAATAGATCTAGCATAAAAAAAAAAAAAAAAAAAAAAAAAAAAAAAAAAAAGGCATCCACATTGCTGCATCAGGTCTAAGGTTTGCTCAAGGTCTCTTCCACGGACCTTTGGTGACTGTTCAGCTGGAAATTAAAGGCCCAAGAGAATTTTTTGAAAGCAGTAAGGGATATCCTGAGTCCCAGCCAGCAGCCTAACAATACAGCTTCCAACAGCCAAAACTGTGTGAATTGTGTTAGGAACATCACTCATTACTGCACTGTGTGCTTATGGAGCCTTCAGATAACTGCATTTTAACTATTAAGTGTTTTATTTATGAAAGATGCTACACTTTAAGTAACAGGTTCCTACTCTATAAAAATCAAACTATGGTATGGTTTTGACTGACTTTTTATTTCTCAATATAGTTAGGTAGTCAGCTTTGAAAGCTATACAGTCTAGTTCTAAAGCGTTTCTTGGGAACAAAAAATTAGGCTGTGAAAAATGTATTCCATACTTCACTTTCATATCGTTTGCATTTGACATCTGACCAGAATAATATGGAATTTTCTTTATAATAACCTGTTCTAGTCTTCAAGGCGCAAAAAAAAAAAAAAAAATCCAAAACCCAAACAAAATTTAAAAACCCACACGGTTTATATTAAATTCTCATAAAAAAACCCTATGTATCTCCACTCTTTTCTACCATAAAAATACCTCAAGTGCATTTTTCTAAGCAACATCCTTTCTCTCCTACAGGACTGTGACATAGGTGGAGCTGATCACTGTGGGACTGGATTAGTTTTTTGGCAAGAGTTGTTATGACGTACTTGCCACTACATCCTAAGGTTTGTTAGCACTCCCCGTCCTAGCTGCATCTACCACATCCCATAGGGATAACTAAGGAATTATTGCAGAAAGCTATCATCTGAGCTATGGGTTTCAGAATTTTGTTCTTCAGAGCCATGCTTTTGCAGAATTAGCTGCATTTATGTCCAAGAAATGCGATGCTTCAATAACTTTCAGTGCTATTTGCACATTATTTCTTGTTTGTACTAAAAACCATGGAAGTAAGAAAGCAGAACTGCTTAAGTTATATAAATGTACAGTTTCCAAAGGCAAGTCTTAACACTCTTAACACAATTTATCTTCCATGTAACTGTTAGAGAGCTATGAGCTGTGTTGAACTGTGAAAATCTGTTTGTAAGTCCTGTCATTTTTTGGTACATCCGACAGTTAATTTGGATTGGGGTCTTTTGATTTAACTGCAGAGACAGACTTGTTGAGAGAACTACAAATGCGAGTCTTCACACATTTATCATTCTCCCTGTGCTACTTCTGTCCTCAGAGCTAGCTTACACATTGGGAATCAACTGCTCAATTTCACTTCTTCAGTGTCACTCCTCTTAAGTGCTTCTATGGCTTGTCAGCTCTCTCGGCCCAAGAGATGCCTGGGTGTGGTCATGACTCTTCCATGAAAAGCTTCTTCATTACAGGAACTGTGATTATATTTCTTCTATTCTTCCCCACACTCCATTGGCCCTTACACCATCATGACAGAAAACAGTAATTGAAATGCAACTGCCATGTTGAGGGTATCAGAAATTATTAAAATGCAGAATACTTTATGCTCACGTTATTAATCCAATGTTGATGTAGGATGAAGCAAGGTGAGAGCAGCTGGTGGGTACTGATCCTGTCCTCAGTAACGCTAGACGCTCAGATGGTCTTTGTACACACATTTCACTGCAATTCTTGGAGAACTGCTATTGTAGTCTTAACAAGCGTACTGCCTAACTGGCAAGCATGAATTTTGTCACTGTGACAAATACCATTTATGAGCAAGTAAACTTTAGAAAAGTAAAAAGAAAGTTAGGGAGCTGTTGTTGATCAAGGCTTTAAACAAAACACAAGCATGCCTTCCTTTCTGTACTAATTCTAGAAGGAGAAGGAAGTCAACACAATTAATGGCTGATAACGATAAAAATACTGTGTTACTTTATATAGCCCAGCATATAGCTTGCATAAACGCTAAAGATCTTTCATTCAACTGCCTTCAGTCACTGGCTTTTTTAAAACTCTGGATAATATTACACTGCCTTTGTTAGCTAAATTTGTAGTTAGATAAAGATACATGAGTTTCAGAGGAGTAAGTAGCTCCTGAGACCACCAAGGAAAAATTATTTTTTCTTTATGCAAGTCATTGCAAAAATAAAATCAGTTTCTTAAGGCGACGCATACATTTTTTTCATTTCAGGAAACACCATGCACAGGGTACAGGCAGAAGTCAAAAGAAGGGATACCAAAGCTCCCTTGCCTAGGTCTGACTCAAAATGGGAGATCCTCCATTTTGAGTGTAAAGGTTCCAGTTCAATTACACCTGAGAAATAGCATTAAGTATTCTAAAGTAAATGAAAAGCATGAGTTGCGTTACAAAAATACAATATCCCTGTGATATTCTGATCCTTGAAAACAACATGTCACTGCTAACAAATCAAAAACATCTGTTTTCACAACATTAATTGGTCTTATGAGCAATTTGTTGTGGAGCCAAACCTTTAAAAGGAAAAAAAATCATCAAATCATCAGGATTAGAGAGAAGGTGATGGTGGGAAAAAGAGAGCTCAATCCCAGTATATGTAAACAAACTTGTGCATTTTCTTTAGTTTCATGGAAACTTGGCCTGTTTGTCAGTTTTACATTTCCCAAGCTACAGCTACAGTTGCAAGGCACAAATATGTATAGAATATGGTATGAATATATGGTATGATTATATGTAGACCATCAGCACCTTTAAACTGCTTAAGCCAGAAAATTTCTGTTCCTTGTGTTATAAAAGTTATCCAATAGCCACTTTGAAGTTGTCAAAGCTAAGATACTTACTCAGTTATGTGCAATAGCCAGGAGCCAATTCACAAATTAAGATCGAAGGAAGACAAAATCAAATTTATCAGCAAATATAAGCACATATCTAAACCATCTCAGACTTGAGAACAGATTATTAGTAGCAAGTCCTCTCTGACCTGGCTTATTTTGGAGGCACGTGGTTTCCATTATGCTGTTTTTATTGCAGCAGATCTGCACATTAAGTGGACAGAAAAATTCTGTACAGATTTATACTAGGCGGGGTGGGAGGGTGCTGAGGCTGAAGCCCAAGGATTGGGAATTGAGGAACAAATTCAGTTAATCAAATAAGTAGCAGCATAGTTGGATAAGCCACGTAGCCTTCTGTATATTTAATGCTCTTCCAAGCTCAAGCAAGTTCCTCCATATTATGAACTGAGTGCACCCAGGCGCAATAATTTATCTAATAAGTACAGTTTTGAAATGAAACACATTAATGTTTGCTGAATTGAGGGTGATACAAAGATGCTAGCACAGGTCTGTTCAGTGCAAAAACCACAATCTACCAAGAGCTGGATTTTTCCCCTCTTTATTCACAGTGAATATATTTTCATAAGTCTCTCACCTAATGGAGCAATCTTATGAACATTATGCTTATATGCAAATATTTCTTCAGAGCAGATGCAACAGTATGTAGGTGCTAGAGAAGTACATCTTCCCCAGGAAAACACATATAAATAAATAATGATAAATTCTAAACCAGCACCCTAATACATTATGTAGTCTTAAGTTGCGCTGACCAATGTTTTTTCTCCCTCATGCTCATCACATAGATAGAGTTTTTCCTCCTAAAATGTAAATTAATTTAAGCTTATGTGACTATCAAACCATATATCAGGAGAATACGAATGCTAATATCATAAATAAAATTTAAACCACACATCTCTTAGTAGTTTACCTATTATAGAATCAAGGAACCATAAATAGGAGTATCTACTGCATAATATATATTTGTCCATATAGGTAAGGTATATCAAATGTGTTTTTCTTTGAATGATTATGTTTACTGATTTCTATCAGTGAAAGACGAGAAACATTTCCAGTGAGCTCAATCCTACTTCCCTGAGAAAAAAACAAAAACAAGAAACAGCACCAGCTGCTTGGCAGGACTCTGCTAGAATGATAACATGGTCTCTGAGCACTCTTGTTCAAGCAATGGAATTAATTACTGATGGATACTAACACAGCAATAGCACTGACAACTGCATCACCTAGACTGTCTAGCAAACAAGCTGTTTGCTCATGGTGGCCACTGCTTTAATACAGAGCTTTTACTGAATTATTTGTGCATGTATTGTACTTCTAGAGTAATATTTGAACAAAGCAGTCAACTGTGGCTGAAACTATGAAACGTTTACATCTAGCAGAGATTTGTTAGTAAGGAGAATTTGATATAGCAATAGCATGCAAACTTATTACTAAATCTACCTGAAACTAAGCACAGAAAAAAATATTTTCTTAAATAATACCCACCCACTAACTTGGGTTACTCTTCAGTAATCATAACGAGAAAATTAGTATGAACAGGTTCTACAGTCATTCTGCCAAATTCTCTTCACACTCTATTTTAACAGACTGTTGTTTATTAAAAAATGACACTTATTTCTAAGAGAATGGAGAATGATCAATCTGAATAAAAAAACCCAAAGGGAGGGGACAAAGGAAGTTCTTACACAGCTAAGACAAGAGTGAAAGAACAGCTAAAATTCTCTAAAAATCTTCATATAAAAAGGGACAAGGGAAGAACTGCAACCAAAAACACTCCCCACAAAAAAAAAAACAAAACAAAAAAAAAACACCAACAAAACAAACCACACACCAAAAAAGTCAACCACAAGCTCTGCTGTAGTTGTGTGATTGTATAAGTAACTACATTTTTTTAGATAATGTTCCAGAATTGTTGGTCTGGAAATTTGGACAGGACTCTCATGAGAACAGGCTTTCTGATGATATTTTTGATACTCCCAGGTTATAAGCCTGCCAGAAATAATGCAAGAGCAGCTTTTTTCCATAGTATTTTGGTACTTTGATTCTAACTCCAGCAAAAGAGTAGGAACTGCAGAGGCGTGTGAACTTTAAAGAGAGAGTGATCAGTAATAAAACTCTTTCCCTATTCCTCACAAATGTGCAATATGGTACAGACTGAATTTTGGGGAAGACACAAGAGAACTCTGATTTGAATCACTTCACCCTTTTTTAGTTTTGAAAAAAAGTACTAGGTGGTGCTATTTAAAACAAACACCTGACAGGAGTCACAGCTCTATTCAGTTTGTTACCAAATAGTTTTCTAATACAGATCAAGGATTTCTGTCTGTCTTGAGCACTGTGATGTGACTTCACACACAGGATTCCTGCAGCTTACAGATACGCTGGTAAATAAAACAGGTTGTTACAAAGGTTACCTTCCTCATACAAAACAAGGAAAATAGTTAATTCGTTGGAAGACTGTGAAAAGGGATCTTCAATTGGGAACAATGATAACATGCTTGCTACATTTTTGGAAGAAAAAAACCCAAACAAACCAACAAGTCTTTTGTGTTAGTTACCACTTAACACTGGCTACAATAATAGAGGTTGCTACATTCCTGCCCATAATGACATTACTAGAATTTCCACAGGTATAACTTGCACTTTGAAAGAGACACAATTTAGAAACAGGTCTTCTGATTATCATGATTGCATGAGAGCATGGCTAAGTCAGTCAAAAGTTGACTGTGGAAAGAACTTTCTGGCTCAACCACCCTTTGTATTATCCATATAGGTTTGTTGAGAAACGATTATTGTATTCTTTGTTTTATTACAACATATACTCTCAGGTTGTATGTGGGAAACACAGTAAGTTTTTCCAGAGGGTTGCAGAGAGGTGGGAATCCTTCTCCTAAAGATTTGGGGATACAGACAGCTTTGGAAAAGCGGCAGTCCAAGACACTCAAAGCACAGAAAAGAAATGAAGACAAGATATTTGGTTGCTCCACAGAGATTATGCTAGACGAAAACAGTGTCAATAGGATCAGATGGAACACAAAGGAAATGAGAATGAAAATAATTACACTTTTTTTTTTTCTTTTCTTTTTCTGTTTTTAGCTAGAAAACAAGGTCGAGATACTGGCAAATTCACAGAGGCAGCACTGTTTTCTCTTTGAAAGCTGAGGTCCTCCAACAGTGGGGCAGGAAAGGCAGTTGAATCTCTTCAAACAGACAGCAGTTGCTCGATAACTGGGTGACCTTCCTGTTAAGCCCAAAGGGCCATGAACACACAGAATCCATACGACCCATGACATCTTCAAACACTGGAAGTTGTTAACCAAGTGCCCAATGTCAGGAAACAACTGTCTGTCTGTGACAAGCTGAGTTCATCCCCCTCTATGGGACTGGAACTAATTTATTTTCTCATAGCGTATGCTTACAATCTCTCTTGAGAGAGTCAAGAGAAAAAAACTTTCATCAATCAGTTGCAGGTTACTCTATTGGAAACCAAACAGAAATGATTTTTAACCACATTTGTGGCCCCTTTCCTGGCATGACATAGACTCGAGAAACCTAGTGCTCTTTCAGATGGTCATCCTCTAAGAAAACCCAGCTGATTAAGAAAATTATCACATGGAATCCTTTAGATATGTTCAATGCTCTAAGCATTTAACTGTTCGCTTTAAAAAGCTACAAATGGATTCTGGAAATCCACATGTATTTCTGGGAGCTTTTTCAATTCAAAGAACTGCTTACATACATGCACATGAGATCATGTGGTGGTTTGGGAGGAACACATTAACTGTTGTACTGTAGTTAATGTGACAGAAATATTGTTGATTTGCATTAATTAGTTGCTTTATTTTCACATTAATCAGTGCACACTCCTCTTCCTATACCAAGCAATACATTAATATTCTTTGTTAAATGGATACAAATAACATTAGGCATGGTAAATAATTACTGAGCACCTCCTATGTCTCATTTTTCAAAAGGAGTAGTAGTGTGGACCCAGTGGACAAAAGACAATGTCTCCAACACATATTTTCTCTTCAATATTTTCTTGCCAATCACTAGCTTTCCCTCCTTCCATTTATAACTCCCTTTAAATAGTTGCTAGTTTTGCAAACCTTGTTTTGTGCTCTGCATATCATCTGTATAGTTTCACTAAATATGCAGAACTGTGGAAGTATACTACTTGCAACTTCAAGCATTTTGTAGAGTAGAAGACTCAAAAGACAAATGGAGTCAGCTGAAGAAAAACAGTTGGTCTCTAACAGTTCCAATGAGCCATTTGTCAAACTGGACAAAAGCTGTAAAGTTTGGAAGAACTTTTGATGGGTACATTAATTCAAATCTCATCCACTGACACTTCATGTCAGTTAATATGTTCCTTATTCTGCAAGAACCAGACTCACATGTATATTACTGCAGTGGCCAATCTCCACACCCCGCCGTCCTTGCATGTGAAAGAAGGCAGCACTGAGGCATGCTGTAGGATATTCAGCTGCCAGACTTCCTCCTCACAGTTCTGCTAACCTCAATACTGACCTACAGTACCCTTAGTTTTCCATTCTTTAGGCTGTTTTACACAAATATAGCCCAGTATTCCAAAGTAGGCTGTGTTTCTTCCAAGAATGCAAACAAGACCATTTTCACATCTAAGAAAATGATGTGCCCTGGTTAAAGTTTGAGACATTTTCATACAATGCTGAAAATGTATGCAGTTTTCATCAGCATCCAAATCCCTGTGGATTGGTTTCTAGTCTATTCTACTAATCTCTGGATCCCAAGTCTATGTCTTCCCAAATTTGACTGAATCCTCTTGCTTGAATTGCTTATTTCGCATTAGCTGGAAACTTTCTTAAATGTTTGCAACTGTGCTCGTTAGTGGGTGTCCTTCAACTAGAGAATTGTTAATTCAATTACACATCACAGAAAGAGTCCACAGCTGCTTCAAAGGCCCACTAAGTGCTATTTCTTATCCTGACTTTTTATATCACATTGACCCTTTGGATTCCAAGTGTTGGAAATGATGGAAAAAATGCACTGTATGTTAAAAAGCAGCATTGCAAATAAGCTGCTTTATTTTCAAACTTCAAAAGCAAAATTACTATTTTTTATATGATCTATCTAGACTTTCAAATTCAACAGCCCATCATAAGTTTTTGTGATGTCATTTTGTTAAGTACACTAGAGTTAATTTGCAGTTCGATAGCAAAACATGTCCTGGCTCTGTTTCTTATTACTGATGTTGATAAATAAATAGTAAATGCTTACAAAATATAAAAATTTATTATAAATACTGAAAATCATCTTTCCACAGTGCTATTAGAGAAAATTTGTATTTCATCGAGTTGAACTTTGTTAGAAAACGGGCAGTTTGTAGCCTTCCAACACTAATAATAGGGTGCTGACAAATGAAGCAAGCTGGTAAATATGAAGCTTGTTCATAACAAGATTGCACAAGAAAATATACTGTAATGACCCTGTCTTGAACATCCTGTAATAGCCCATTGTTCCTCTCTATTACTCTCATTCAGCAATTTTTTTTAATAGCGGATGCATGGCAGCAAAGGAACCAATGTAACGTGGGACTGCACGTGCACACATCAGAGCACATAACAGAGGTGAGAAAAAGACCCTGGCACAGTGAGAGAAATTTTGAGTGGGCTGTTGACTGGATGTGGAACCTTACAAAACATCTCCACCTCTTTGTATAACTTGAATAAGACAAAAACATTAACCTATAAATGCCTGAAGGCTTTGTAAACACTGAGAAGACAGGAGAATAATCTTACCCATGAAGTGCAACAAATGACAAAAAGAATGGGAATGAAAAAGGAAAATCATAGGCTTAAATTCTGAGAGATCATGGAATCTTATAGTCAGTACATGTAAAGTTAGCATGGTAGCAGAAATAGGAAGAATCCTTCCCCTGCATAGATGAAGAAGAGATGAGGTAATAAGCATCTTCCAAGTGTGACAGCTGAATGTTTCACCTTCACTCTGCATGAGAAATGATGAGCTAACTTATCACTGCAGTAACTGGCATTTTAACTAGATCATGTACTGAAACCCAGCATCTGCTTTTGTTGCCAAATTAAAATACTTGAATAGACAATTAATTTAGCAACCCTACTGTGAATTCATGTCATATACACAACTGCAAATACAGATTTCTCACCATCAAAAGGAACTTTTCAGTTTATCCAAGTGGCTATGTACATAAAGAAATGGTTTTTGACTGACCACAAGACACGTGCCTCAGTATTGTCTCTGCAATTAGAAGGTCATGCTAAAGGCAACATCATTCCATTTACTGATTTCTTCACAGTTTACCTTCCTATGGGAAATACACTTTGAGGTTCAGATTTTTTTTCTTTGTGCATTTGTCATTCCTTCCATCATTTTATCTTCCTCACTTCCTTGCTTCCAGACTTCATCCTTCTACTGTTACTTCGTGCTCAAGGAAGGAGGAGTTGGACAACTGTCCTGTTTAAAAATCTGTAAATGTTTGAAAACATAAAAGCTTGGAAATCTAGGAAACACAAGGGCTAAACAAATTAAAACAAATCAAACCTCTGGCTTAAGAAGTCCCACATTCCTGCATGGTACAGTGCTATTTTTTAACACTTTGGTTCAGTAAATGTGCATTCCCTGTGGAAGCCGAGTTGTCTATCGCACCAGTCTGTCTTCATTGGACAAAATATATTTCAAAGTATCTTCTCTCCCGTTGCCTAATCTGATTTAGGCTTATTGCAATTGGTCCCTAGAATCTGCTCTGCATCTGGGCTCTTTTGGTGCCGACTTCACCCTAACCTTATACACTTAATTTTACCAATGGCAGTACACACTGACATGCTCCGGTGCCCCAGTGCCCCCGCAGAGACAGAGCAAGCATTTTGCCATCCTTCCAACAAACCCTGAATTACTGCCATGCCCTTCACTGGGCTGTAATGTGACTCTAGGAAAAGCTTAGCATGTCAGCAGACTGTTTTATCTCTGTAGCTCTAAATAAAAAGTGTCCAGTTGAACTACATTGGCTGAATTCTACCCTAGGATCGCATGCATAGTTCTTAGAAGAGGATCTTCTCTAGAGAAAAAACTCGTACAATCTCTCCAGAAATAATGGGGGGGGGGGAAGAAAAAAAAAAAAAAAAAAAAGAAAAAAGATCTAGGCCCAGCAGCTACCACAGTGGTTCACGCTAAAAGGTTAAAAGCACCTGCAAGATGTTTTTCTACCTAGTTCCCTAGAACTCTGAAGATGCTGAGATGGTGCATCCAGCAGGCGGGGGAGGGGGACAGGACACACAGGGCTCTTACAAGACTGTGCTGTGACTTCGGTAATCAATGTAAGAATGACATTGTCAAGATCCGAGGACTGCTCAAATCACCTCCTTTAGTCAGAACTTAAGCATTTCCAGTATGAGAAATTAAACATGCATTTAAATGAATATAAATGAATAGCCGATGATTTTACTCTGGACAGAATTCTTTGATCTTCCAATTACAACCATTACTCTTGTTTAATATAAAACCTATATTATGATAGCACATAGAAACAAACAAATTTTCTACTTCTACTTTGCTCACCGGTGTATAATTTGTGTCAATGTTAATTACACTTATGGCATAACACACAGAAAATGATAGAAGGGATATAATCTTTCAGACCTCCCTTAGTAAAAACCGATGGAGTATGAGGTTCCCCAGCTCTGTGGGGAAAGGAGAACACTGCAATAGCAGAGTTGAACTCGATGGGAATTCTTACTCTATTTTGTGTATTGGTTTGCAGAGTTACTCTTCTCTACAACTATAATTTTTCCCTGTTTGTTTTCAGCAGAAAGTCTTTTATTTCCTGATGCACATACATGATTAATAGATTAGAAACATTTTTTTAAAAAAATACTTTACAAACTCCTTCCAAAACAGAAAGAAAAAAAAAAAAAAAAAACACCAAAGAAAAAAACTGTAACAAAAACCCCCAAAACCCCACACTATGCTGGCATGCACATAACCACAAGAAAGGCTACAATTTAGTTCAGCATTTAAGTGCCTACTTAGTGTTAAGCATGTGCTTTTTCCCATTGCTGCTAGCTATGTAGGAAAAAAGCACAATCCTGATGGCCTTCCTTCAATGTACTGTGATGCAATAAATGACACATTTAGTAAGAAACGAAGCATGCAGAACGGTGGCCATGCAGAGAGTACTTGAATAGCACTCAGGAAAGAGCCTTACTTTTGGCTTTCCTGAACTTGTTTAAACTAACTTTTTCCCAACTAAATACTAAATCCATTTATAAAAGGTTACCAATCTTAATACTCTGTTACGGTACACACATCTGTTGTTCCTCTTGAAGGAAGATGACTATGAATTTCAATATATAGTCATTTATGGAAAGGATTCTCAACCCCACCTCCCCCCTTCCAAGAAACCATCCTGGTGAAGAAAGACATTTCTCTTTGAGAGGAAGGATAAGGCAGAGGTTAATTTCAACTGCATGGGCCAGTGTAGGATAAGCTTTTGGAAATATTGTCAAGCCACATTCTTAATGCCTGGCAAAGTGACTCATTCAGAGTCATCACAGGAAAGGAAGTTGAATAGAATAAAAAACGGAACAGGATGGGGGCTTAAACAGGAGAAAGAAGCGAGAGAAAGGAAACTGGATTGTTTAAAGTGGTTACAAGTTCTATAATGAGATGATTTAAAACAAATTTGTGTAAAATACATCTATACACATGTAAAATACATATATAACACACATTTATGCGTATATAAAAATACATGCATGTATGCATGTATTTATAAAAACCAATTTCTTTCTATTTGAAGGGAGACTTGTATTTCTGGATTGACTTCCAAAGCTGCCTGCTGAGGTATTTGTTTCAGTACAAGGTGGCCTTAACATGGTATGGGAAATAAAAGAAAATCCCCTCTAGAAACTCACAAGTTATTAACAATTATGCTCCTATTCCACACAATACAGAATCCACAGACTACAGAGTTCTATACTTACGTAAAAATTCACCAGAGCACAAGCAGGACATTGTTTTACCATTCCTTAAAGAAACACTCTGCACAATAAACAAGACTTCTTTTTCTATTTTTTTTTCCCCCAAAAAGCACACCTTTTACTTCCTTGTACTAGCACCTCAGTACAAGGTGAAGAAGTTTCTCTTCTCCAAATAATTTTTACTGTGAAACCTATCATGTCTCCTATCACATCAAAAATACCACGATAGCCACCTATCATGTCAATTTTAGCTAATTCAAACAGAAAACAATACATAGACAGTTTCAATAAATATGTTCACTGGCAGCAGCCCACTGTAGAGCACCTCCTCGGATTCATTGTAACTGAAAACACATGACTTGTGCAACTAGAATTTCCATTGACAAAAAGAATAATTTTGGTTCCCAAAGAAGATGAAAAAAGCATTTTTTAATACGCTAAAGGCAATATTCAAATGATTCCTAGCTCTTTATGTTTCAAAACTGACACCTGTGAGTAAAACTTCCCATTATATAGTCCAATACTAACTACTGTGTCATTCTTCATATTCAAAGGGATACAAAGACAGACAAATACAGCCGTTAAATCACTTAATTAAAAAAAGAAACTTAAAAACTAATAAGGCATGCATGGTCAAAAAATTATCCTGGAAAAATATATTAGAATAAATACTTCTAAATTCTACATCTCATCTCCCAAACAAATTTATCTCCACTTGGGAAATATTCCTTATTTAATCCCCAGAGTGACACCTGCTGGATTTCGTTAAGAGAAACAAAAGGGCTGATATCCCCATTATACAGAATATTTCAGGATAATCATTGCAAAAATGTGCCTTTTTAGTGATCAAAGGTTGCAGAGTACTATTTTTCAGCTCCATTTAGGGCAATAAATACATACACAGATACAACCACAGAGAAAAGAAGTATGTTGTCTAAAGCTCTTACTCATTTCTGAAATATATATTTTAAAATGTCTATCTAGGAAGAATTATAGAGCACAACATTGTGAGACAAACTATATTCATTTCTGATAATATGAATATGAAAAATATTTTTAAAGTCTAAAACAAATGGGTTTTGGTATAACAAATATGTTCTCAGTACATCTTTTGCTTTAATGAAACTCGTCCAGCATTTCCAGAATTAACATAATACAAAATTTATTAAAATTAATTTCCAAGGTTGTACCACTGAAATGGGGGAGAAAAAAAGTGAGGGAAAGCCTAAATGGTAATACAAAGAGCGACAGTTTATGCTCACACAAGCATCAAGGTTGTGCAGTTTCAAGCTCAGAATTATCAAAGAATATGTAAAAAAGATTATATAGTTTTTAGGAACTGAAAAGATATTCAGCCTAAGCACAGCTGACAGCACACCACAGTATATGAGGTAGCTGCTTTGAACGTAATAATAATAATAATCAAGAAAATCACTGCATTTTGCTCCTTGTCCTCGGTATTACATAGGAAGTCAGACTGGTACAGGCTTCATTAAAGAAAACTCTGCCATTAATTTTGTTTGGGGTATGTTTTAAATAAGGCCTGCACGATCCAGGCATAAATCCAGAAATACAACATTGTTTTATTTTCTAAACTTCAATTAGTATCTTAATGGTCAGCTACAGCTTAATAGTGGCCAAGACTGTCAGAAAAGTCTTGGGTAACATCTATGCTATAATTAAAATGTAACAGCTTGAGAGACACATGTGAATTTACACCAGTTGAGAATCTGTTTTCTTTTCTTGAAGTGAGTACACTGCTTCTCTCATGGAAAGTCTATTTAAAATGCATTATACTCAGTTAAGTGCATTTCAAATGCATCTTTCCAAGGAAAAGCAATGCTAAATAAATCACTTCTGTTCTTTTGGACAGCATATACTGCAGCAATGATTGAAAGTGTTTGCACAGAACTAGGGCAGAAAAAGAATGGCTTTGCTGGGAAAATGTAAACAGTGTAAGCAAGCTTGGGAGGCTAAGGCAGATAGAAATGGGAGAGAACTGTGAAAACAAAACTCTGAAAATGCAAAAGTTTAGCCTTCCAGTTTTGCCCAGATTCTAAAATAGGACAAAAAGAAAAAAGTATTGCTAAAAAACAAATGCTCTAATAGCAACAAATTTAATTGGAAGATCTTACATTGTAGTGTACTAGCTGTGGGATTCTCCCTTAAGGTAACAGGTAAGCAATAGGCTAAATTTCTGCTGCTTGCTCTTTGTGCAACTGTATTACACTGAAAGCATCAGAATTGCCAACATAAGTACAAAAAAATTAGAAAAAAAATGGGTTGTAAACATCCATGGAAAGCTTTCTCCTTTTTCTTTTAAATATTAAAAGGAAACAACATTCAAACGTGTTCAATTTAAAATGTTGACATTCATGACTCACCGTTTTCTAAACAAAGGATGAAGTTTAGGACTAATTTACTTTGAAAGTCTCTTTAAAAACGTACATGTTCTCTCTTTAGTTGATACATTAGGAATAAGAAAAGTCAGCACGATATAGACCCACGTATATTGTACATATGTACATAAAAATAATACATTATATATACTATTACATGTCTAATAGACAAAAACACATATGCAAAACCACTTCCAAATTTATTGTACTGCTTAAAAGTTATTTGCTTGTCAACTCACATCTGTTTTGCTAGTAGAAGTTTTCATTCCTTCCTTGACACAGTGGTATCAAGAATATAGTTAATTCCAGAGCTCTGACAATTTGCTACACCAAAGGCATACAGTATTTCCCAGTAACTGAACAGTTATTTGAGCAACTAACAGACTGGTTTCAATAAGTGAAAAGCTTAACAGAGGAAACTACTACATATGAATCCCAATGACATAGCGACACATGCTTTTAGAACAGAGGTGACCGTAACACTGAGGTAACGCCAATATTGTGTATGCACTCTACAGGAACGACAGCTAATCAGAAGCACAGAAGGAATTTTACTAGCAGATCAAGAACGCTGTAAACACATTGGGAACAGATGGGAACAACTTCTTAAAGACAAATTCTGTTCTGTTTTCCTAACTGTAGACTTGGACTTCTCATTGGAGAAATTCCTTCAATTGCTTTCATAAATAGCTTATGTTCAGCATTTACTATAGGTGTGACTAGATATAAATATCACTGTGTATACATTACTATTAAAAACATATTGATAGTAGTAGTTTCTTCCAAATGCCCATGGGCTGGTTTCAATCTTTTATCTGTATGACTTCGTGGACCCAATCCCACCCGGCTCTTGCACATGCTAGGAATGCCATCAAAAGCAGCTGATAAACTTGAATGCACAGAATATAGAACTAAGTTAGTAATTATATTGGTGGCAAAAAGAAATGTATTAGCGTGCTTTTTTCCCCTCAGTTTTGTTCTGAATTGTGTCCCAGTCTACATCTGGACTGCAATGCCCAGGCAGCACACAGAGCAATACTGCGTTCCCGGAGCAGGTCCCTTTATTTAGCCGGGTACGACGTCAGTCACCATGAAGGAGACGTGCAGATTTACGTTTTTAAACTTGAGCATTCAGAAATTATAGAAGTTATCAAAAACCAGCTGCCAACAGAAGGCAGAACACAAGAGGCTGGACGGGTGATGTATGTGTAATTCCTTCAATAGAAAAATACCCACTTTTAGAATATCCTGCCCTTTGACAGTCAGTGGGAAAATTCCCACTGTCTCTCCGTGGGCCAGGGTTTCAACAGTTGTATCAAGAAAAGCCTATTCAAAGGGTCAAACATGACATTTCTTAACGCAGAGCAAGACTCTAGCTGATCAGGAATTCAGAGTACGATAACATTTGAAGTTGACAGGACATACATCATGTAATTCTTGAACTTGCAATGCACGTCATATACTTGTGTATTTAGTTCTGTCCACTAAAAAGTGCAGTCACACCGTTCTACGTCTCTATCGAGCCACTGCCTTTGCTTAAGCTGCATATAATGTAGATTCTGGCATTAAACCTGCAACCACATATATGCCTGACACTTTTTAAGTGGGCAGTCCCACCACAACCTAAACCAGTTACTTGAGAAGAGTATAAAATAAGAATCTAAATCATTTAGCTGAAATACTTCTGAAGACAGTTGTTCCTACTGCACTGACCATTAAAACAACATCAACACTTTTTATCTGAAGTGTCACCTTGTTTGATTTAGTAACACCAAGTGCCTTTTGTGCTGAAGATTTTCAAAGTCAGATAAAGACTTTGGGATTGCTCCTATACGCAGTGAAGCCAATGAGAGTTTAAGCCGAGTACAGAAATCAATACTGTGAAAATACAGATCATCATTTTTAATTGAGATTTTCAGGCAGTATGTGTACTTTGAAAGAAAACACCTGGATTCAGATCTGGTCTTATTCATGTTTATCCAGATCTAGTGTGTCTCCTTCCAGTCAGTTGAAAGGACCTCAGATTCAGAGCACAACAGTCAGGCTTTTAGCACATCACTGACCTGCACAGGTTTAAACTGTTATACTCATTATTACTGCAAATGAACAGTAAGCTCCTCAGTATGCCCAACGTGACTGGAGAGACTCTGCATAGGCACAATTGTAAGAGCAGCAAAATCTGGCCCCAAGGCATCTGGCATAAATTTATTAACGTAGAGAGCAAAAAACTCAGCTATTTTTGTTATTGTTTAAATCTCAGCCCCTATAAAACGTATGGTTGACTAAATAAATCACTGTAGATCAAATCCAAGGGTGATTTATAGCCTATGCTATTTCTTAACTACCCTTTAGAAGCAAGATTTATTTTCCAGATTCTACAGATCCATTGCTTACACACAAAAGCAAATGCCTACATATAGCAATCTCAGCCATGCAACCTTATTTGTAAAAGCAGAGAATACCCCATCTGTTGTGGAAAGTTGAAAAAGTGGCAAGACTCTCTTAACCAACCGTCTCTCAGCTGATCCTGGAAGGCACAGAATCACACACTTCCCGCTATTCAATAATTTCACAAGGAAATGAAATAGCGGACAGTTACCTTCCAATAAATCAGTTCAGTGTTTGTGGGAAAACTCTCTAACAGTAACCCCAGCACACGTACAAGCTTCAGACTCGAGCTTTTTCTCAAAAAAACCAGAAAGTCCAAACAAAACAGAAGCTTTATCTCTTCAGTAGTGGAATTACAACAGAAAACCTAATTATGAAATAATCCAAGTATAACCTCTTTCCGGTACAACAGCGTCAATAAGATTAAAAGAATATTCAGTAAGAAGATCTACACCACTTTATCACCTAATTCAGCCTCTCCTGGAAGAGCTCCAAGTGTGCTGAATTAGTCCTAAGGACCCTTTTCAAACCAATCAGCCTCTAATTCTCTCCAGATGCAACAACAGGAATTTGGTTAACTAATATGAGATGTTTTATACAGAATCCTTTAAGCGCTGATAAGAGTATTTTTACCTCTTTTTCTATTTATCGGTGATTACTTCCTCGAGGCTACATTATAACACCGCCAGTTATAAAGTTAGCTCAAATATTTCGCTCACTAAAAGCAAACGAAGCTTGCCCCCGCGCGTACCCGCTTCCCCCTCGGACTGCCTGTCCCACGCCGAGGCTCACGGACAAACTCCCACGCGTGACCAGAATCGCCCTCGGCCGGCTCCGAACCGCCGCTTCCCCGCTCCAAAACCCCGAAGCCGTTTCGGCCGCTACTCACCGCGCTGAGCCTGTGCGGGAGCGGAGCGCTGCCCCGCAACCAACGGGGGCTCCCCGTGTCCCCGCGCCCGGTGCCGCCGGGGCGAGCGCAGCCTCCGCGCCCGGTGCCGCCGGGGCGAGCGCAGCCTCCGCGCCCGGTGCCGCCGGGGCGAGCGCAGCCTCCGCGCCCGGTGCCGCCGGGGCGAGCGCAGCCTCCGCGGCGAGCAGCGGCGGCACGGCAGCGCTTCCTGTTACATCACCCCGACCCCGCCCGCAGCCGGCGCGAAGTTACTTTTCTCTGTCCCCCCGCTCCCCGCCCCGGGGAAGCCCGGCTGCGCTGATGCTCGGCGGCGGGAGCGGGGGAGCCGCCGGGTGCCCCGCGGAACGGCCGGCGCTCCCACACGGGGAGGAAAACACTCGCGGAGGAGACCGCGGGACCTGCCTGTCCGCGGACGCAGCCGCTGCGACTCCTCCTCCTCCTCGCCCCCCCCTCCCCCGACCTAGACCCAGAGAAAAAAATCAGTTTGGACCTTCGCTCGGAGACAATTAATGCACAACAGCTGCATTCCCCCTCACTATGCCTGGCCTGAGCCTCCCCTGCCAGAAACCCCAGGGGCTGCGCTATGTCCCAGGCTGTAAGTGCCGAAAAGCTCGACAGAGAAATACCTGTATTCCTCAAATGGAAAACTGCATTAAAGATCAGAATCAAATTTTCAAATTCAAGCAAACGCACAATTTAAAGTGCCGCTTGGTTTTATACCCAAGAAAAGAACACCCTGTATTTATGTAAATAAGTCTCTGAAATATGGAGGGCAGAGATATGGTAGCGGGAATATTACTACTGCCATACAGATCTCTAGGCTGTATTTTTTAAAATGCTAGTGATTTGAAAGCACAAGTACAAGCTGCCTGGTTTGAAAACTGCCATAATTGAAGACAAAACAAAATTAATGGCAGTCCCTGAGCATTTATCACTTGCTCTTTGTACAACTGATACTTGTGCTATAGACAGAACCTGCGCTCTCCAAATCAATAGGCAGTTGGTGTGTGCACATGACAATACTATGCTGAACAAATGGGGAGTTCATGGAGCATTAAGTTCAAATAATATTAACACCTGTAACACCAGCACTCCTTTTGGAAGGTCACAAGGACCTCCCAAAGGTCCTGGTTTCATAAGTGCTCATGAAAACGATAACCATTTAGCTTGGTCATGAAACAAGATAAAATATTCTGCTTGCTTCTCACTACCTGTTGCTCATCCATTCTTTTTACCAGCAGAAACATTACAGGACATATTGTGAACTAGATGAGGGAATTCATTGGGGCAATGAAAAACCTTTTCCCCAAAAATGAAAACAGCAAGTAACCCAAAACTAAGGAGAGAAAAAAAAAATAACAAAACAAAAAACAAAAATTTAAAAAAAAAAAAAAAACCAAAAAAAACAACAAAAAACCAAAACAAGCCAGGGTCAGGAAAATTTGGAAGAGGGAAAAGGGAGGCAGGAATAGTTTAAATCCATACAGCCACTGGATAATATGAATTGTGAAATCACACGCTGGGGTCACTAAAAGAGCAGGCATATGACTTTAATACTCATTTGGCACATGCAAGTGTTGGTGCTTCTAGGATCTCACATCAACAGGAGAATGTTTGAGTTTTATAATCAGTGAAGAACTAAGAACTGGCACTCTAAACTTCTAGGCAATGTAAACAGATACAAACCAGGGATTAGCTCTGATTCTGAACAGTGATGGAAACAAACTTCTCTGAAATACAGGGTGTCACCTCAGGTGGTGGAATTTCATCAGAAGTGAGTCTGGCTGCATTATTTTAGACCAATTAGGTCTAGACTATAGACTACAACATGATATGTTACACACTGTAACCTAGAAAATAATCCATATATTCCAGCCATGCACACATGTTCAGGACAGGCATTTGAATTAGCTGGAGAGATTTATTACATAGGCTGTGCTTGATTTGTCAGATTGAATTCAGTGGAGTTGTCTGGGGTTTGGGGGTTTTTAAATTTTAGTTCAAAAATCTTATGTTCTACTTATTTAGCTGCCACTGGAACTTTCTTACTCCTACTCGAAAGGTATTTGAGACATCTCAGCTGGTGTAATTTGCACTTCAGAGACGCGGAAGGCCCCCACACTACTTCAGCTACCCCTCGTCTGGCTGACAGGCACAGGAATGACACCAGGACACTGTGGCTAGCAGCAGCAGGGATGTAGGTGAGCACAGCTAACTGTGTGGTACCCAAAGAAGGCTTAAAACCACGTGAATTAAACCAAGCCAGTTCCACCCCTTACCACAAATTTTGATCTGATCTGGAAAGTTCAGGGCGACATGTGGTTTTGCAAAAAACGAGACTACACATGGTCGACTGGGAGAACCCCTCTCTCCAGCACTGCCGCTGTGAGGGGACCGCCGGGGTGGCTGTTTTTTCCCCACTTTCCCTCGGACAGCCACGCAGCGCAGCCCGTGGGCCCCGTGGCGTGGCGCGGCGCTGCCACCTGGTGCCCGGTGGCCAGGCTGCGCCCACCCGCGCCCCGCGGCAGCTCTCGGGCCGTGGCTCAGCTCCCACCCGCGTTCGGCCCGAGCCCAGCTGAGGGATCGGGAGTGCCCAGGAGGGCTCGTCCGTGGGGCACGTCCCCCTCGGGGCAGGGCACCCACCTCGCCCACTGTCTGTGACAAAACAGCCACATCAAAAAAAACCCTTGGGAAGTGACTCTGCAATGTGGCACTGCTACCGGTTCCAGAGAGTATGGCATAAACAAGACGAAGGAAACTCCTCCGTGTACTGCCTACGAATAAAATATTAAGGGTGCATGTGTAAACACGTAACCATAAATGTATATTCCACTTGAAACTAGTTCTTTCTCAAGAGAAGATATGACTGATGGCAACCTGCAATGAAACATAACCCTTATGTCCACTTTAATATGCTTGAAAGGTAGAATCTAGAAAGATGAAGGCTTTCTCAAACCTCATGGAGTTCAACAAGGCCAAGTTCTGCCCGTGGGCCGGAGCAATCCCAAGCACACATCCAGGCTGGGCGAGGAGTGGCTGGAGAGCAGCCCCAAGGAGAGGGATTGAGGGTGTTGGTGGGGGGAAAACTGCCTGTGAGGCAGCACCGTGCGCCCGCAGCCCAGAACCCACCCGTGCCCTGGGCTGCAGCCAGAGCAGGGGGGGCAGCAGGGCCAGGGAGGGGATTCTCCCCCTCTGCTCCGCTCTGGGGAGACCCCCCTGCAGTGCTGGGGCCAGCTCGGGGGCCCCCAACATCAAAAGGACACAGACCAACTCAAGCAGGTCCGGAGGAGGCCACAAAGATGCTGGGGAGGCTGGAGCAGCTCCCCTGGGAGGCCAGGCTGAGAGGGTTGGGGGGGTTCAGCCTGGAGAAGAGAAGGCTCCGGGGAGACCTTCGAGCGGCCTCCCAGGGCTTAAAGGGGGGACAGGAAAGCTGGGGAGGGACTCTGGATCAGGGGGTGTGGGGATAGGATGAGAGGTAACAGTTTTAAACTGAAAGAGAGCAGATTTAGATTAGATGTAAGGAAGAAATTCTTCCCTGTGCGGGGGGGTGAGGCGCTGGCCCAGGGTGCCCAGAGCAGCTGTGGCTGCCCCCTCCCTGGAAGGGTTCAAGGCCGGGTTGGACGGGGCTGGGAGCACCCTGGGCTGGGGGAAGGGGGCCCTGCCCGGGGCAGGGGGGTTGGGACTGGATGGTCTTTAATGTCCCTTCGAATTCACACCATTCTATGACTCTACGAAAATGTCAATAAATCGGCTGTGGAATTACTGATGAATTCGAGATGCAAGGAGAAATGCTGGCTCAAATGAACTGGGGGAAAAAAAAAAATAAAGAGATGAAGGGGATAGAAAGCAAAAAGGAGAAAAAGGAGGGCATACCAGTAAAAATGTGAGGAAAAAAGAATGAATAAAAAGCGTTTAAATTATTTCTCAAAGACAAGTTGCTTTATCATTTGTATGGATGGAGGGTACATACCAGGTTATTGCAGGTCAGGTGATACTTGGAATCTGGTCATAGCTCTGCAAAATTGCTTCAGCTTGTTGGCTCCCACCATACAAAGTGGAAGAGATTTCACAGCATCCTGCATATTTCATCCAAAGCAACGAGGGCAGATGCTGGAATGAAATGAGTGCATTGAGTGGACTCTAACTAAGTGGAAATGTACAGTCACCTTAGCATAGCTTCATTTTCTGACCTCTTTACCATTCTTCCATCTGACTCCCTATATTTTCCCTGTGTTGTGGTTCAATTCTCCCCACTTCTACGTTCACCCTTTAATTACCTTTGAGAAATGCACAGATCTGTTTTCTTATTCTTGCATTTGCTTGTTCTGCAGATATTGGAGATAAGAGGAATGAAAAGAGGTGAATGAAGGAGAAGGACACAAAAGAAACTTCTTGTGGTGTTGATGGAGATCAGATCAAATTACACTGCAGTTTGGACTTTTTATGGGAAATACTAATTCAGTGCACTGTAGAGCTATACAAAAACAAGATAGGAAGACAGCTGGGTAGCTGGTATACTCTGAGTACACACACCAAGAAGAGCATGCACTCTCAGATCAAATCTCTGAACATAATCAGAGAAGTTTTTGTACAGTCTACAACATTGCAGTCTTATTTCTCATTTCACTAAATAATAAGCCTAAAAGATGAGCCACTTTGCAATGTTTTCCTAGTCAGCTGAAACAGAGGTACTGTTGAGATGCTGTGACTATAAAGTTTTTTTCTGTCTCAACAGTGCTATAAGAGATCCCTCAGTGGATCACCTGTTCAATCACTGTTACTACAAGAAGTTTCTCTCATATAATGTAAGTAGGGGGTAGAAGAGTATGGGGGAGTACCTGTTAGTCCTCTCCTAGCTACACCGATTCTGGGAGAAAACTGCCCAGTCCTGGGGCACACTCAGTGAAGAGACCCTGCTAGTTTGCAGGAGAGCTCAGCAAGCAGGAGACTTAGAAGAATGGGGAGCAGCCAGACAGCCAGGGTTCTGCAGGGACAGAAAGGATGTTTTTTCCTACACTTCCAGGGTGGGTTTTGTAGGTGTTGAATCCAGGCAGCCTGGGACAAGTTGCTGGGCCAAGAGGGAGCCTGAAGGAAAGATATTGCCATGAAATGACACAGGAATCACAAGGCAATCTGCATATAAACAAATGCATCTATTCTTTCCCATCTATCTTCTAGAACTATTATCTCATCCAGAATACTCTGTTTTAGAAAGTTCATCATTCTAGTTTATGATCTCATAAAACTAAGAGTTTACAAATCCTTGTTAGTGTTCGTGGTGCAATTGCTTTAAGAAACATCATAGGCAAACACCTTCCCTTCCTCCCAACCCCTGAAAGGCTCTGATCAGAGTCCTATCACAACTGAAAACACCAGGTTTAGTGCTGCAGTCATTGCTGGGTAGAGGACATGACTTCAGGAACAGCTCTGTCCCCATCACCTTTATTTGGGCTTGATGCTGAGGAAAAACTCTCCTTAAAGAACCACTGCCACCAATAATGCAGATTCATATAAACACTGGAGTTGTCTGGATGTTGCACTCCTGCTGCTGAAGAATAAGTTTCATTCTCTTTCACAAGAAAGCTCTATAAGATGTTTTAGTTTAATGTGAATCATGGTCAGATACCTCAGAACCATGCCAGGGAATACCGCATTTTTTTGTAAAAGGACTTGAACATGGTGTATGGGATGGTACTTCCTACCGGTCAGGCACCCGTGACAGAAAGCAGCTGTTGCAAATGTATTACTTATCCAGCATTTGGCACCTTTTTTTGCTTTAATCTGGAGCCAGAGACTCAGAATGTCTTTACTGAGTCACTGGAGAAGCCAAGTTGCTCTGTCTCCACTCCAAGGTACACCACACGACTTAGCAATTACCTAAGCTTTAATACTGGCAGTCCATGGGGAATTATCATGGCTAAGAAAGGAAGATTAGATATTTTTACTGCTTTCACGATATAATTTAGACAAGAAAAGGTGCAGACACATGTCCACTTACCTGCATTCCTAGCCGGGCAGACACAAGCCAGTGTCAGGCAGACACAGGGTGGCTGTGGCATTAGCAGGGTGTTCAGCCCTCGCTCAGTCCTGCCTCTCCCGTACCTCCTGTGCCCAAAGCCACTCCTGCTCTCACAAGTCACTGTGCTGAGGCAGTTGCAATGCTGCAAGCGGAAAGGCCGGGGAGCAACTGAAACCACAGGCTCTCCCCTTGTCTGCAATGACAAACTCCAGCTGGTCTGAGTATTTAACCTACTGCTCTGCGCCCGTGCGCTGCAGCTCACAGTTACAGACCTGACTCCTAGTGCTTGGAGTACAGATGAGAATAAGGTCAATAAAAACAATGAGAAAAAAAATGAGGGAAGATATCAAACTGGAACTGAAACTGCCAGGTAATGATGCACCAAATTAATTCTGTGTAGAGAATTGACATTACGGTTTTCAGCAGCTCATGGAGTTCATAGGCTTCCTGTCAGAATTGCACTTGTCTGATTTTATAGAGTTAGTGCATTGGAAGTCTGTGGTGCTCATACATTTTATAAAAGACTCTACATAAACATTTTCTGGTGTACATTTCAGTTCCATGAGCATATTTCAAATCAGACTTATTACATCCCAGATTAAGAGTCATGAAAGGACTTAGGCACCAGAAAAGAGACTTGGAGAGAATTTCTGCATAAAAATCTGTGACTGACTTACCCCTTCACTCGGATATATGGAATGCATAAATGCTCTAATTTTCAGCACTAAAGCTTAGCCTCTTTGTGGAGTTAGTCCAAAGATCACCAGGCATATAAAACACAGGTTTTCTGAAATGATACATATGATTCATAGTGCCCAGGAAAAGGCAGCTTAGTCCCACAGATAATTTACTACTCTGCTGTTGCTGTCCTTGCTCCTTGTAGTGTTTGAGCCCCTCACATCTATTTCCGCTACTTATTTCCACACCACCTTTCACAAACAGCAGTGTAACGATGCTCAGTAGTTTTAAGCATAAAGAGAAAACATGATACATTAAAAAAGATTTACAACATCAAAGATAGGGAAGAGTTTGAAAAATATCCTGCTATCTGTTGTTCCACAAGCATCAGGGTGCTTCTAAAAACCTTAACAGGAAACCAACTAACTTGGGGTTTTTTGTGTTTTTTTTTGTTTGGTTTTTGTTGTTGTTGTTGTTGTTTGTTTGTTTGTTTGTTTTGTTTTTTTTTTTTTTCTTTTCCTTTCCTTTAGAAAAATATCATTATAAAAGATTTACCCAAGACCAGAGAGCTGCCTTGGAGAAGGGAAGGAACTGTACCACTGTCATGTCAGTCTTTAAAAATGCACCAAAACCCAACCAAAAAACACTCAAAGGGAATTAGAGAGTAATCATAATGTTATCTCTAAAGCAACTGTATTTATTTCTATGAGAGGAATTTGTTCTGATTTTTGTTCTGATTTAATATATATTTCTGGAAATTATTAACTTGCTAGCCATGAGTCTAGTTCAGTAACAAACAGTAACAGGATTAAATCCAGGCAAATATGTGTTTAAATCTTTGCAAATAACTGTCATGTTGCTTCACACACTTACAACTTTAACAACCTCTTTATGGTTTTTGGTGGGTTAATTCTGATCTCTCATTCATTTTACAATAGTGTAATTATATGCACTTTGCGGAGTTAAGTGTGGCTTGCATAACCTAAAATAAATCTGATTAAAACAAACCCAGTGACTATTTCCTCTTTATAGGAATAGACCTATCTTTTAATCTATGACTGAAACAATCATGCTTGACAAGTGATTACTCCTTGACAAGCATTATGCTTTCTTTAGCATAAAAATAGATTTTAAAAAAGAATAATTGGGTAATAAAGTAAATTTGAATCTTGTCTACTTTTTAATCATTATGAGTTATACACCTACACAGTCTGTTCTGTCCTGTTTCAGCTCTGACAATTATATACAATCAAACTACAATTTAAGAGCCTTTATCAAAGTAAAAGGTAATGTTTATTAACATGGGTGAGGAATACATAATAAAAATAAAAGCAGCTTAATAGTATGTAATCAAAATAATCAGTACAGTAAATATATTTAAATGGTGTACACTAAAGGCTTTCATTCACAGGTGAATAGTAGTTTACTTCACATTTCTATAAAAATCAAAGTTGTATTCTTTCAGGGATGATTTCCTTTCCCAGAGCCTTTACTGACTGTTTCTTTCTTTTCTTCTTGATTTTTATTAATCTTCTTTCGCCCTTTTTTTTATTGAATCCTAAAGTTAAAATGAAGAAAGTAAGATTAGATGCTGTATGACTAACACACCCAAGATTATCAAAAATAAGAGACAAGTCTTGTTTTCAAGAAGTATTCTTCGGAAAAAAATAACACTGTCTTACCTAAAGTCTTCATATGCCTGACCAATGCCATGTTGTCTTATTTCTGTTCTTGTGCACTGTATTTTACTGTCCATCTTTCTTTCTCTAGCTCTGTCTCTCTTCTGATTTCCATGTTCTCTTTTCTAAGACTTTCAACTATTATGTTTTATCAGGCCAACACTTACTACCAAAAGTTGCAAGAATGTTTCAGCCTGCATAATACTTACTGTGACAGTATCACTTCTCATACCTTTCTTGCAGATCCTCAAACATGACCTTCTGGAGGTGAAATTATTTTCATTTCCACCACAACCACTGTAGCTAAATGGGCGACATCTTCCAGTTGCGTTGTTGTAGAAAAACCTTAGCTCTTTGGCTCTACAAAGTCCTCTGTCCATAGGGGTCATGCACAAAGAAGGGGTAGAGGGTGGTTCTGGAAACACCAAGAAAAAGAAGGTTAGAGACAACACTGCAGTTTACTGGTTTTGTCTCATGTGGATATTATATAGGAGAGTTGAAGCTCACAGAACTTTGAAATTTATATGACATTTACCGGCAAATTTAATTCTGCCCTTTCAAAAGTCCAGGATACCTTACATAAACATCTGGGTTTTTATGGCTACAAAAAATATCATTGCAAATGTTATTGTCTCTCTGAATTCCAAAAGCCAGCAAAATCTTACCTGAAAGCAAGGTTTGTTTCCTACACATTTAATGATAAAATTGCCAATTCTGTGACAGGACATAGTATTCAAATTGAATTAGAGAAGTTTAAGTGAAGTATTTGTAGAAAATGAAATAAATTAAACTTGGACAGTTTTAAGAATATGGTAAATATTTACAATAAATAACAATGTGATTTTTTTCTAATTACTGCTGGAAATCAAGTAGAAAGTGAAAATACCCAGCATTAAAAAGGTAAGATTCAATACCTTAATACTGGGTTTGTTATATGAATACAGAAAGCTTGACCTAAATAACAGAAGTCAGTCTACTGGCAAACACTGAGCAATTATCAGGAAATAGCTTGTAACTTGCAGAATAACAAAGGACTGAATGTGACAAATAAGTGCACAGAGTGACTGAGGTGCTGGTGCTTTAGTGCTGCTGTTGGGTTTTTACCATTCCAAGGAGTAGCCTGATGGTTTGTTTCTTCAGTGTCGCTGCAAGTGAGAGTATGAGAACTGAAACACTGGAAGATGAACCTGAGGTATCCGAAGTACCTGGGCACTGGAACAAGTTCAAGAAGCAAAACCATGCCACAATTCCCAAACCTGGAGAAACTGCATCATCTATCACCCTGGAGTGACTCATATACAAAATCAGAACTGGTACAATTGCTGCACAAGATGCGTGAGACTGAGTGTGAGACATTATATCATCAGTTATGAGGGACCTAAAGGAGTGCCATTCTCCTTCAAGAAGCACAAGAATTGAGATAGTTGAGGTCTGAATGCATAAATGGAAACGTGAAGCTAGTTGGATGGCCTTTGTGAAGTTACAAAGCTAGGTAGAAGCGGTTCAGAGAAAAAAAGCAAGTAAAGCTTTTAGGGAATAATCCGAGTTACAACAGAGTTGAAGACATCCTGTTGTCACAAATGTGGGAAGCAGATGAGTTGCCAAAATCAAGAAGTTATAAATTTACTCGGGCAATTCAAGTGGCTGACAAGAAAATATCCAAAAAAACCATGCTACACCTTACGTGTCTTAGATATATTACACTTGCTGAAAAAGTTTCATCTGCCAAGTATAATAGCTGAACTGGCATGGTGAAAAAGTATGAAAATTTGCTGGGAAAGAAACAGAATGGTGGTTTATGGAAAGTTAAGACAGCAAAATGAAATTAATAATATATTTGAAGCTGTGTTAGCAACACCATACTATTCAAAAGAATCCTTACATACAAAAACTGAGTCATGAGTTGGTTTTTGAAGATAGATTAAGTTAGTTTCAGGTTATAAAATGAGCACTACTAAATTTCTTTTTATAACTGTCACATTATTGTAAGGGTAAGGTTCTCTCTGGATCCAGACTAAGAGCCCCCAATGTGATATAATTTATATTAAATCTACTGTTTTATTTATAATGAAGATGGTAGTTAATTAATGCAATGCTTCTGGTACCACTGTGAGAACTCTTGTGTCTAGAATGAACTTCATCACTCTCTAGCTGAAGAGGATATTAGCTTTCAAAGCGTAAGTTCAGCAACATTAAAAAAAAAGAAAGCTTACTTATTTTAACTTGATAATTTCTAAACCTAAAAAGAACAAAGCAGAAAGGCTTGCCAGTGATGAAAGGGCCAAAGAGCATAGGTTTCTTAACTATATAGGAGACTTTAAATATATAGTTTGTAATGTAAATTACTTATCTGGTATGTAGAATTTCCAGAGACTCCACAGTGCCCTCAGGAAGGGGTTTTCACAACCGTAAGCTTTAGGCGAGCGATGGAGTCAGTGACGTGGTTATTGGTGAATAAAGACTACCTATGTACATATAATGCAACTGGCAGAGCAGCATCCAAATGCTATTCGGAATCCCTCCTTGTGCTCCTTCTAAAACTTCTGTTGTTCTCTGTCTAGATAATTACTAAATAAATGCCCCAGATACCAAACACTATTTATCTTCAGAATATCTGCATATTCTTTACACTCACAGAAGCAACCAGCCCATGAAGAAAACCTCTGAATTTTGACATATAGCTGCCATTTTTTTCAACAAAAGAGTATATTAAAATGACATCATAATTTCCTGTCTGATGAGTATGATAAAAATTATGAATTAATTTTAATATACTGATCACTAAAAGGCCTCTTAACTTTAAGTTACTGTAAATATAAAATATGTACTGTGCCATGCCTAGCCTAACATCTCTATTGTCAGGACAATCTGTAAGCCTGTGAGACACTAAGTTAACACAGTCACTAGCAGTACTAGATCCCCGTAAGGTTTTTCTGTTCAGTCCCAGGTTCTAACGCTGTACTTGTGTATGTGATGTTACAGTAAGTTTAGTTATGATGCCTGTTCTTGAGTTTCTCTCTCAGATGTTTTGGTTTTACAGCCTCCTTTTTCTGAGAGTTGTTGAAATGTTTTATCTCCTGCTTTTTCTATGAAGGAAAAAAGAAAAAAAGAAGCAAATCCCACAACCCACAAAACTACACAGAGAGAAAGGGATACACACTGAAAACAATAATAAAAAAAAAAAAAAGGCAATATATATCCCGCTATCAGTACTGTTTTTCCCTAATCTGGTCATTACAGTCTATGAATTACAGACACCAGCTTTATTGAGAGACTACTTGAGACAGCAGTGCTGGGTTTAACTCTACTATTTTTCCTCAATTTAGATTACCATTTTAGCAATTATATTTTTTTCACAGTGCAAATAGCATTACTCATTACATTACATAACTCATTACATGTTAACATCAAGTGGATTATATGAACCTAAAAATGAGTGTCATTAAACACTTTCTAATTTTTTTTATACATGCAACTACATTGCCCGTGCTATGGGCTTTGATGCAATTTCTACAGAAATCAACTGGTTATTTAGATTGACAGCAACAAGCTATAAGACTCTGGCTTCACCCTTATCTTAATGCTATTCTATTTATCCAAAATATCTGATTTAAACAGGTTTCATATATCCAATAGCAAGCTCATAAACTTGGATTTGCTATGTATATTATTTGCCAAAAACATGAAACACGAGTCAGTTCATGGACAGGCATGGGAAAAAAGAATTTACAATTCATACAGGCAAAGGAAAAATGAAAGCTTCCAAGCTGAGAGAGTCAAACATTTCCAGGTGTAAAGTTTTTTTTTCGGAAAATGTCGATACAATGAAATAGAAAGTGTTCCTCGGAAACATGCTAATTCCATCAAAAACTTTTGGAGGAAATTAGACCTTGGAACCCATCTCAAGTGGAGCTTAGGAACTGAAACTCCTGCCACCAGCTCTGCAGGAGCTTCTCAAATGGGTTTCAGGCTTTACAACAGCAAAACACAGCGTAGATCTTTCTGTTATCTTATTATTTTGTTAATCCTTTTTACCTGATGATACAGATGTTTGGACTGATTTTGTTTTGGTGAGAGAATAAGACCCCGAACTGCAATATTTGATATTTTGTTTCTGAGAAAAAGTAGTAAGCTAATTATATGAGATAAGCAGTAGACAAAAACGGCTATTGTTCTTACCTATAAAAATACTATTGTATCTTACCCTTCACTGCTACCTAAACAACCTTTAAATGTGTGTGGTTTAAGATTGAATTTTGATAACAGAGTCTTTTCTTGAATCCCAAGATGACATGATCATACTTCAGAATCTCTGCAACATGCATATTCAGATATAGAGTCATTTTTACCAAAAATAATCCCAACCCTGCATTGCAACAATAATCATTATCCCTCAGATTTAGCTGGGCTTGTGTGAAAATGGACTGTTAATTGATCACAGTACAAAAGAAGTTTGAAATTATCTTGGGAGCTGGAGGAGAAACAATGCTTACTGCATTCTCCGTCCCTAGACACGGGTGTGTGACATTCACAAAGCTTCAGGTTTATTGCCAGATTTTTGATATATGCAGGCTTCAGTATCTCATTTCTAGTTGCAGCAAAGAGAAAATAAAAGAATCTTCAAGTAGACAAGCTATTACAAAAATAATGAGTCATCTGCACTTGACAGTACTCCATAGGTATAAATTGGTGCAAATCCATTATAGCGAATAGAAGTGTGCCAATTTATATCAGCAAAAGATATGTCCCTGACTTTGAGAAGTAATAACAGGAACTGCCTTTGTGTGCCATTCTGTATTTGCTGAGTTGAAAATTGACTTTTGATCCTGCATCCCACTCAGATCTCACAAATCAAATGTAGAGTATTGCACTTGTAATTTCCTACCATAGATCACTTTGTATAATCTAAAAATGAAAGGTGTGATTCTTGGCTTCACTTTCTCTTAAGTTTTCCAGAATAAAAGTTATTTTAGATCTTGCAGCAGAGTAAGTCCAGAACAATCTTCACTCTCTGCAGAAAGTTCCTTGCTGAGGGATAGCACTAAATTTTTCATGTTTATATGTAGGGGAAAAAAAAAGTTTGCTTTGTTTGGTCATAGAAGAGTTTAATATTCTGAAGATCAAGAAATTTGTTGGAAATCTATTAATCTGATATCATTACAGAGTTATACATACCACCGATAATACATATTTTTTTTCTTGAAATTAAGATGAAGTAGCATTTCAATTGTGAGGTAAGGTAGTCTATAACAGACAACTCCTTGCAAAATTATTTGTTAATCATGGTCGTGTATGTAGAAACAAAGATGATACATAGCCAAGCCAATATGCATGCAAAATAGATGTTACAGTGGCAGACCAGCTACTTTGTCTGTGCTTGAGAAGATGGGCATCAGCCTCTCCATCCCAAACAGTCCGTCCTGACCTCATATGTGCACAGCCAGATCCTTGTCCCTCCCTGAGGGTCACAGGTAGTCATGGTGTGTGTTTGCACGAGATGGCTGTACCTTGCAACTTCAGTTACACCTCTACCTCTAGTAATAGCAGGAATGGAGGCTTTGTTCTCCACACCTCTGTGGAGAAATCAGCTGTCAGTTTTGGCCCTACCCTTTCCTGCACCTGCAGGGGGATTGCACAAATGCACAGGATTTTAGCCCATCCCAACAGCCTGAAAGGGACAGGCTGATAGGTGGCTGCACAGGGCAAGCTAGAGCAAGACACACAAAGGTTATACAGTAGGGAAGGACCTGGAGGGTCTTCAGACTTTCCACGGAAACACACTGGTCCCTCCAAAGTCGTTTCTTACCTGACCCACCCAGCTACATTGACTTCACTCACCCTTGTTCCCTGACCCTTTCTTCTACCAACCTGCAAGTCTTCTCTTCCTTTTATGTTCACCTCTCCCTCCCAACATCCGCTCTGCCAGAAAATTCGCTACTACTGACACAACTAAAAACCTTTCTGTGTCCTCTGAGAAAACACAACGAATCATGCCCCTTTGCTTGTATAGTTTAGCTGTTTTGAGGATTTGGGGATTCACATTATGAGTAAAAACCTTCAGGGAACGTGTATGCTCTTATGTACCTAGACTTATTACCAGGCCTTAAATAAGTCACATATTTTTCAGTAAATTAAGTTGCCAAAAGCTTTACTGCTTTGCATTCAGTCATTTTAATAACAGTGTATTGATGCTTTGTATGTGCTAAACAAATAATCCAACTATCACAGAAACTTACCTCAACCCAACAGTACATGTGGATCACAGTGCCAGCAAAAAAAATAGAATACAACACACATTTAGGATTTATTAGACATACCATTCTAAGCAAAGAACATAGGAATGTTATTCTACATGCCTATTATCTTACAGATCATACAAAACACAAAAACCTTAATGAATCTGTAAACCATCACTCAATCCCAAAGAGCACAAGTAAGTGTAAATGCAAAAAAAAACAACAGAAATACTTGGTAAGAACGCTCAGGCTTTTTCCAACTGTTTCTTGTTTCCTCTTGCATAACTGTGGATCATAAAAATGAGATGCCTCAAATTCAATTACCTTTACAGTGTGAGCAAGTACCAACAATCTATAGTGGACAGCATCCAGCTGCAGAAACTGTTAAAACCTAGCCCTCTACAGTAAAGGTCCATATTCTCATCTGCATTATGTATTCATAGTGCAAAAACATCTTGAAGCAGAGACAAAATTAATTTGCACTTTCTATGACTCTACTCAAACCAAGAATTGAGTTTAATATGGCCCTAGTGAAAATAAAATATATTATGATAAATATACTGTGCCATATTCCAAAATCCAAATTTGGTCCTTTTTTAATGGGTAAAAAGAGCATTAAATCAGCTGCCAATTAGATCCCCACAAAAGTATTAATTTTGACTAAAAGAACTCTTCATCACTGCTTTTGCTTTTGGTCCTTAAATATTTGTATTTATCTGACCTTCTGGAAGCACACACTTTCAGAAGAGGACAAGATGTCGTCAGTCTTCCACTTTCTGATATTTATGGAAGATCTGAAAGTAGCAATATATTTCTTTGCTTTGACTTTCTCTGCTTATCAAGATATCTGACATAGATGAAAGCCCATTCTTTAGTCTCAGATATGTTGGAAAACAGGAGGAAATGGAAAAGCAATCCAGAGCACATATAAAAGACGGAGAGCCAGGAACAGCAGAAGTGAATTCTTACCAAAAAAAATGGGAAACTGGTTACGCTCCTCCGTTGCGGAGCTACTATTCAGAGTGTTAGACTTCTCACTTGGAGCAGTTGGCAACAAATTTACTAAAAGGAAAAAAAAAAATATAAAAATGGGGTGAAACAGTAAGTGACAGGTTGTCTAGATGCAACAAAGCTAGCTATGATTGGCACCCCTTTGCCTTGCTCCATGCCAGTGTTAATACCACTAAAAGGTAGCGTTTCTTTAAGTCCCAAAGGCATCAGAAACTAATGTGCTGAGGTAACATTGGGATGGATTTCTTTTTCTTTAATTTTACTGATGTAAGAGTTAAATCAAACATGGTTTGGTAAAGTTATTTTTATATTAATAGCAGACATTCTAACCTTTGCAATTTTAGGCTTTTTCAAAATACGTATTACTGTCAAGAAAATGGCTGTGAAGCTAGTTTTAACGTCACTGACTTCTTTGCACTTGTGTATTTCAACTAACAGATATCTTCAAATACATGGGAAAATTAGTGGACAAGACAAGGAACGTCTGCATTAAAAAGGGACAACTATAAACAGCAAAAGCAAATTCTTACCGAAAATCCTAGGGAACTGGTTGGGTTCTTCCACCGGGGAACTACTGTTCACAGTGTTAGGATGCTCTTCAGCTGGAACAATTGGCAATAAACTTGCTAAAAAAAACAACCAACCAACCAACAAAACCAAACCAACCCAACCCAACAGCAGTCCCCCTCGCCCCCCCCCCCCCCCCCCCCAAAAAAAAACCAACAAAAAACCAAAAAACCCCAAAAAACTCAAACAAAACCAGAAGAAAAACAATAAGGGAAAAACACTAAAACCAATTGGTATTAGATTCAATATCACTAAGGTAAAAATTTTTATCTAGTTAAACCATGGCAATGGCCCCTAATTCTCTCTCTTTCTTCATGGGTATTCATACAAATTTACATGGAGGTGTTATTTCAGATTAAAAAAAAAAAAAAAAAAAAGTCATTCTGCAACCTTCAGGCCAGAAGGTAAAAGTGGAATCAGAGCCCAGGAAGAAATACTTCAGCAAAAGTAGGGGAAAAGCACATCTTTTAAAAAATCATTGGAAAAGAACCATCACGGGTCTTTCTTATTCTCAATGTGAATAAACTCAAGATCCCCTTGCCAAAATGACGGATTATGAAAAAGTCCTGGGAAAAGACCCACAAGAAATAGGCAAGACAGAAGGGTCTGCAGGCTCCGGGTGGGAAAATGTATTCACCCTATGAATAAAATGAAGTACTTTGTGAAGGGAAGAGGAGTTATGAAGGTTACTATATTCTGATATAGAACAATTCACAGGTGCCAGTGGGCAAGAAAGCTGCCAGTCTGTGGTCAGTCTGAATGGCTGTCGTGTGGCCCAAGCTGCACTGCCGAATCATTCAGAAGTGAGGGACTGGTTTCCCACGATTCTTTGGTGGGAAAATAGCAACATACAATAAGGAAACAGTAAAGACAGAAATTCCTATATTGGCACCTCTTTTCACTACAAGACTTTATTTAAAGAGAGTATATATATATTCAGATGTACAGGTTAAAACATATATATTAGTGGTTTATGATATTTTAAAGCCAAGTAGATGGCATATTTTAGATTAATTGTCATGAGAAAAGCAAAAAAAGTAAGAGTCCTGCAATATTCATTGAAGTTAATACTACCTACCAGCTTTTTTAGTTTATATTTTTAAATTTTTGTATTTTCAGTTAAAAATATATATAATTAATGTTAATTTCAGACATAAATTGTTGCCACCTCAGGGTACCCTAAGTTGCCTTTTTTTCCATGCAAGAAATCTTCAGAACAAAACATTGTTTATACAAGAATAGACTAAGAATAATGAGGACAACAACTTACAGCTGCCTTGGCAGGTAGTCTGGCATTCTTCCAAATCCTTGAAGTTGTTCTGGTTTCCTAGGCACCCACCGTACTTGAATACTTCACATAGCTTTGTCTCTTTGTTATAGAAATACCTGGAAAAATAGCCTCGGCAGATTCCAGGGTCTTTCTCATAAAAGCAGAAGTCAGGCTTTTCTACGAACGATGGTAAATGATGAACAGAGTTGGGGAAGAAATAAAATCAACACACATACCAAGACAACAATAGAACTGGAGGAAGTTTGTAAAATAAACCTGTAACTCTGGACTAAAACCAACTGTAAAAAATCTGCTGCTTTACTGTTTTAATTCTGTATATAAGACTGCATTATTATGTTGGAGCATTATAGGGAGATTTTAATTGCTTTTTTTCTCTTTTCAAGTAGCCTGCAATTATATCCTGGAAAATGAGGGCTGATGATTCCTTTAAGTGTCCTCCTACACTGAAGCTCTAAAATGAAAGTTAGTCTTGAATCTCAGCTGGATCATTTGAATATAAGTACACATTCTTGTCACTTATATAGTCATTTTAGCCAATGTTCGTGTGAATAATACAGAAAGCAATGTTGAAATAGAAGGAAAAAGGAAATAGTTTTAAAAAAAGAACAGAAAAAAAACATCTAACAATGAATTTCATCCAGGACAGTCTCCTACTATAAAAGGATACAGGAAACTGAGAAACAGCAGCTATTCTAACTATAATTTTTCAGTCCCAGTTCCTAGTTTGCAATCAGCAACTACAATACCAACCAAGAAAAAGTTAAATGAATACTGCATAATTTGACCGAATATCAAGGCATATTATCAGAGCTTCTGGAAGAGAAGAAAAACACACAGCCATACAATAATCTTCAAGTGCCAATTTCTCACCATATTACATTTTTTCTCAAAATTATATTCTTAAAATTAAATAATAGAAACACTAATGAAATATATGTGGAGGTATTCTCAAATTCTTGCTAGGACATACTTTGAAATGTGATTCCTGACTGATCTTGCAGAGATAAGTATATTTAGCCGTATAAGACAAGCATATCAGACACATAAAGGCCTCCCTTAGCTGTGAAACATAATAGAGACTAAAACAATATACAGAGGGCTGCCATTTTAGTAAGAATTACTATAGAACAATTACTTTGAGGTCCCTAAAAATTTTCGAGTAGATTATGGTAGTGTAAATAAGTTAATCCTATTATATTTATTTTAGCCAATTATTTATTAAAAATCATGGGTAAAACAAGAATATTATTAAATTCAATTGATGTACTTCATATTTAAACATTATAAAAGCTCATAATTAGTGTTTTTCCAAGAAATAACTGTCAATATCTTGTATTTCAATTGTTCTAAAGCTTCATGAACAGTCTTTTTCAGAAACCACATGTAAAATTAAACCATTAAAATGTTCTCACATAATTAACAAAATCAACTATTTTAAGCATTCCTGGATAGCTTAATTTTGGTTTTTTCACTACAAATTTCATTCTCTGACAGTATTTCTATTCTACAGTTCAAAGATTTCATGTTTCTTACTATTCAAATGCAACACCTATTGATGTTCACAGTTTTATAACATAGACCAAGAAATATGAAAGGTATGGGCAAGGCATATGATAGGCTTTCAGCTGAGAATGGAAATAAGACAGTTATGTAGACAAGTAGTGATCAAAAATCTACCAGAGTGACATATCTATTCCATACGCCATCTATTAGGAGCTCACAGATGACAGGAGCTACAGAAAAAATTATTTCATCAAACATTGCGTAATATTATGAAATAATAAAAAAATATTATTAGATAGATATTAACTGAGAAAGGAAGGCAGATAATAATACAGGTATGTAAAGTAGACTACAGGGTTATGACTGATTCTTAAAAACAGCTGCTCTTCATTTAGAAAAACCTTGTATTAAAATGGTTCTTGCAGAAAAAGGAAATTAAGTCCAAATAATCTGAGCTCACAGCTAACTTTTATAGCCACTTTTGAAGAGACAGGTCATAAAGGCAATATAATCCTAACAATACAAACTAGCATTGTATTTCTAAATGCCACATTTTTCTCCAGAGACTCGATATTCAAGACTACATTTCTGGAAACAACAGTAAACATGTAATGATGCTGATGATAGCCACAAGTTGAATTTAACAGGATATGGTCTGTTTTGTCATTAAAAGCAGGGAATTAGGGTCAGACCTTAAAGGAAGTAGTGCCAAACATCTGCAGCATCTCTGGAAAATCAACTTTAGTAACTTCCATAGCATAGAATCACAATTATTTTTTTTAATGCATTAAGAATGGAAAAGACAGTAGAAAACAGGAAAAGGACACCATTGTTTCAGTACAAAAATATTCCAAATACCATTCTACAAAGATAAATACTTCAATTAATCTATTTCAAACATGTATGTGCAAATATTGGTATTTCTGCGAGGAGTTAAATACACACTAATTCAAGAGGAAGCAAGTGAAAGGAGGGATGAAGCAGAGAAAGAGGAGCTGACCTATGAAGAAATTTACTCAAGTCTGTATTTGGGGAACTCTGACTACAAGGATTGAGCCCAATCCAGATAAGTCATTAACGTGCAAAGGGGAAGGATGGAATAAATCTTCACAAGTTCTATTTTAAGTGTCAAACTTAAATATCCTTGTTAGGAACACAGGTTACCTCAACAGACCAATGGTGTTTGAGACAAGTGATTCTCAGAGTACTGGCTATTTAGGAGCTCTGGCTATCAGGCATTTAAGTTTCTGCAAACAATCTGCCCCTTCAGGAGTGGGAAATTTGCCCCTTTGCTTAATGAGTAACTAGGGGATCTGCCCTAACCTCTGATAGCTCCTACATAGGCAATGATTGAAAAGTTCTGTTTCAGAGTGATTCTCTCCCATTTTTGCTCCATTTGTGGAGGAAGCATATAGATTATTCTCAAAGCACGCAATAAGAGTCTCCACATCATAGCTAATTATACAATGCTTGAATCTCTACAGTCCTTCTTTTCTCTTTACTGAAGAAAGGAAAAAAAATGCCACGATGCATTTATTTTGGGGAGAGATTGCAGCTAACATCTTCAGTGACCACAACCGTCCTCAAAGTCTTTGATGAATACAGAAGAAGAATATTAAGAGTAAGAATCTGCTTTAGTCTGACACTGCTGTTTTTGTTAGGAGATAGCTTGGAACAATACATAAAAAATTAATCTAAAGAAGCTAAATCCCTTATCATTGTACAATAGTCTCAAAATATTATGTAAACATAATTACCTTGCTTAATTTTTGCTAACATCATCTTCTGAGGCAATTCTGCAATATAAATAAAAAGGAAGGTATTTAGCAAAAGCAGACATGTTAAGTCTCACCTGTGATACCAGAGTGCTTAGCAGTGATGATAAGCACTGAGGAAGAATACAGCATCTCTTCCCCTCCTCTTTATTAGAGAAGCAGCACAAAAGCTCATCCTGGAGGACTGAAGTGTCATTTCCTTTGCATGAGAAGACCTGCTCTACTGGAAACTGGAAGATATGGAAAGTACTGAAATCAAATTAAGCCAATATTGAATTGAACAGAGAAATTCCTTTTCATGTTACTGGAACTAGAATCCCATATTACCCAATCTTACTCCTCAAAGGAGGAGTAATTAGCAGCTGTAGCTACTGACACTGCTAACAGATTTGGCGCTGATCTAGTTAGCAATAAAGGCCTCTCATGCTATCCAACTCCCTTTGCTTTGCTATGCTATGCAGTGTCTGAGTAAAGTTTTCATTATGCTGTTGATGATATTAAAGCCCATTCGGCCAAGTATCTCCAACTATCTTTAGGGGCAGTATAGACAACATGTTTCCCAGAAGGCCCCAAAGCCATGCACCTGAAGGACATCACTGCAGCCCCTCTGTGACTGTGTGTGAGCTGCAGTTGCTCTGCCCACCTGGCGAGGGCAGGGGATAAAGGACTGCTGTGACCTACCTCTGCTTGGAGGTACCTGCTAGCAAGACCTCAGACTGAAACCAATTCCTGCTGGAACGTAGCGTTGCTGCTGTGCCCTTCCTTGTTATGGAAGAAGTAACAGAAGACACTTGAGCTATCTTTATCCTCACCTTTTCTGTAATTTGTAATTTTAATCAGGTCCGTCACCACCACTATTTATAACAATCTCTTCACAGTCCAAAACTGAAAGTAGTTTTAGCAGTTTATTCTCCACTCATATTGCAGAGCAAGTGTTTCTAAACCATCCTTTACATAGTGATGCACCTTCCACGGCTCCTATTTTAAGAGGTGCTGATGATGACTAAAAAGCTTTTAGCATTAGCTGTACTGCCCTTGCGTGCCATAATCCTACCACAGTTTTTTCTTTTTCTTCTGGAACCATGCCTGTGTTACATTGTCAAAGTAAGTCTATCGGGTAGAAATTCTGTCACGACACATTTTCCTTCCATCTCTGGGACAATGCAGTTGACATCCTTAAAAAATATTATTTAAAGACATGACATGGACTTCAGAGTGACGTATCATCTGTTTGAACATATTTCCAGTGCTTCCTATTAGTAGGAGACTGTGCCTTCAGCATTTAAACCCGTGACCTAAACCACAGACACTCACATCAAGCCATTTCACTAATTTTCCTCAGCTGTCCCCTTCAGGCCAAAATCAGCAATCATACTTTGACATGTGATCTCTACTCTTCTGGCACAGAACAGGAAGAATTTATTGTGAGTTGACACAGGCCTAGAATGTTTTAATCTTACTACCATGTCAACAGTGTCTTTTGGCTTCTGATTTCAGTCAAAAAGCCAAATCCACAGCTGAGTTAATTTCTTCTTTTTAAACAAAATGTATTTCTGAATAGATCCGCCGTGTAAACAATAGACATTAGAATTGCTGCCATGTCCAAAACCTTTTATCAGCAGGTATTTTCTCATGTTAGAAGCCTAAGCAGCCAAAGATACATATTCTCTGCCTTGAAAATCAGGACCTTTGCACTAGCGATGGCATTTGTGATTCTACTCATATTCACTGAACAATGGAGCATATAGGCAAACTCCTCTTAATAGTAATTTTTTCTTCCCTGAACTGGTAAATATTTGGCACATGAAACAACAAACACAGCTGATCTCTAGGAGACTTGAATCAGAACTAGGCATCTTGAATCTGAGTTTTGGAGTGGACAACCTGCAGTTGGGCTCTCTGAACTATCCTTTACTGACTTTAGTCAGTTCTGGGAATTACTAATTTCTGTCTTTGATGGCTTATTAATTCAGAAATTTTAAAAAGTTATTCTGATTTAAGGAGCCTAGCGATTCACTCATGTTGGTTCATTTGCATTTGTGCTTAATATTGGAAAAATCAGAGACTTTGATTATTCACATTATTTCTTCTGAATTTGTGTATATGTGTATATATATATATAAAACACATTACTTTTAGTTTATTTTTAGCAATCTTGACCTTCACATTCTTCACAGTGATAACTGTACAAGTATCTCAGATTTTGCTTTATTTTTAAGCATTTTCCTATCACTCATACTGTCTTTTTAGTCTGATCTCTACAGTTAGTGATTTTCCTGCAGTAATAAACACTGGAAACATTAAGTAAGATAAATATAACCATGTACTACAAGACTGCACAGACCCAGCCATATTTAACAAACATTACCTACTGAATTATATTTTTTGTTACTGAATTATGTTGGCAAAAGCAGGTTAGCTTATTAGTTTACTTTATTTTATGGCTGATGGTTGACAGCATACTGTGTGTGCCATCAAACCATTTCACCTGTTGTTATTCATTCAGAGAATGCAGAAATAATGACCCTTTATTGCTCCAGTTCCTTATAGCAGATTCAACACTCACAGATTCTTGGATCACTGTTATGCATACACCAAATACTGGACTTGGGCTGAGTACCAAGATGTAGATGCTAAGCCAGTTCTCATTTTACATAACTTCCAATTTTCTTCTATGGAGTTATGCCAATTATATGCCAGTACAGGATTTGGTCCAGAAGATCTGTTCCAGATAGTGATCAAACATGTATGTGAGAATCAAAATAACAGTATTAGTCAAAATAGCAACATTAGATTGAAAAAATAATTTTATAGATCTTCACTCTTGGCACCTGCTCATGACTTTTGGACACTTTTCATTCCAAATTCTGTATCTATCAACCCTGCCTTTTTCAGTTTAGCCCTCTGGTCTTAGCCTTTAAACTGGAATTTAAATGAAGTTGAATGCTTTGGATGAGATACTAGCAGCTGCAGTCCTGCAAACAACCCTTCTCCAAACATGGCAAAAGTGCTGGGGAACCATCTGAAACCCCAAACCAGATGTAAGGTACCAAAAGCCAGCCTAGTGACAGAAAGAGAAGAGGTATCTTCACATCCTAGATCCCAGGTCTTTCTGACAGTGAATGCTAATCTAGAAAAATAACTTTCCGTTTCTTATCTTGAAAGATTTTATTCAGTAATCTTTATGGAGCCATAACTAGAAACAGATTAATCACAATTTTCTAAACAAAACACTGTAGAAGTGAAAAAAATGCCTTTTAAGGAAGGTTGTTCTCTTAGAATGATGTTGCCAACACTGATTTTTTAAACTTACATGTACGTATTAATTGTGGGGTTCAGCAGTTTCTTTAATTTCTGTGCTGAAAATATGATTAATATGGAAAGAAACTTTTAAGATAGTTGTCCATAGGAGGAAAAAGAAAAAAAAAAATCAGTTAAATCCATGATACAAAGTTATGACTCACGGAAGCCCTATGACAAAGGAAGAACTTTAAGTCTAGAAAGGCCATTTGTCAGATAAACAGACAATTACTATGCAAAAATATTAATACCACAATTTGAATAAATTTTAACTCCTTAAAACTATATTAATCTGTCTTGAATGCTCACAAAAATATAATTCTATTCTGATAGAGACACATCTTCTGCATAACCATACAGAGTAAGTAATATTAATTAATACTCAAAAATGTGCCCAGGCTGGGTTAAGTAAAGGAGGGACATCAGTTTCTTTAGCCATAAACCTTTACAAGGGTATTGATTACTAAATGCTAAATGTAAGTCTTATACACACAATTTGGTGGGTGGCAACCTTCAGCCCAAATTGGAAGCAAGAGCAACTCTTGCCTTTTAAGACTCAAGAAATTCATAGACAGGAACAATCTACATTCTCTGCTAACAAGCACTAAAACTGGCATATTCTAGTTGGAGAAAATGACCCAGATACAGAGATATCAGAATTATCACTTAGGCCTTGATACAAGAAATCTGAAATCTGTTACTGATTATAAGCTGTGCTGTAACCAGCACAAGGCTCTTTGCTGTCCTTAAATATCATAGGGGTCAGCTCCCAAGCAGAATGAATGGCTAGAACTTTTGATAGGAGAATTTGTAGAAATGTAAGAACAAAACATCAGAGATAGAAAAGGAGCAAAATGTAATTTTTGTGTTAGTTTTATACTGATTAAGTACAGCCCTGATCTTCCATTCCTCTGTAACGAATTTCTGCTTTGTTTGATTTTCTGCCAAGAACTCTCATCTGCTCTTATCCTGTAGTTTCTTATGAAGATTTAAAAACATCACTTGAATTCTATCTTGCTTTTTAACGTGTTTTTTTTGTGTGTGTGTTTGTTTGTTTGTTTGTTTTTGTTTTGTTTGTTTTTTGTTTTTTGGTTTTTTTTTTTTTTTTTACACTCAGGTATGAAGAATCCAAGACACGAATACTATAGTCTGAAGACAGATCAATATTGTAAACAGCTTTTTTCCTAACTGATTTCTAAATGAATACAGGTATGAGTACCAAAATAGTAATCTGCACTTCTAGTAGTCTCCCAGACTTCAACATGAAAAGAAACTGAATCACTGATGTAACGGTTCCTGCCCTTCTCAGCCAGCTCAGTAGGAGTTGGCTTAAGACCCATTTCAGATCCAAGTAGGACAGAGTTTCACTGACCTTGTGTGTGCCTGTATTTAGGGCAAGATGTTTATATTCAGGAAGGTGCTTTTCTCTCTTTTTTTTTTTTTTTTACTTGAAATGCTAGATTATGTTATTTAGTAACTAGGGAAATATGATTTCCATATATTTTTCCCTCAACAGCATGTCATTTCAAGATAAACCTTATTTTAATATCATTAGCACTATGTTTACCCACCTATGGTAATGTACCATGTATTTACTCTTGTAAACAGAGCAAGACTGTGACTGATTCTTGCCACTTCTTCCCTGAAGCACATCTGGTCTCTGAGGCTCATTAGTGGATCTTGCCAGAAGCCATCAAAAGATAAGTTTCAAATTATTCCTTAGAGTAAAATGCACTGAAAAACTGCCATTTGCTTAAAGAGTGGAGGGATCTGATCTTTTTCACTTTGACAAGCTGTTAGTGAAATTTTGTAGTGTTTTTTCCATCCTGATGGAGATAGTTTTATAAGCATGCAACTGTTTGAAAGCAAAACACAATCAACATAATTGATTACATAAATAACTGAAATTTGCTTTCATTCTAGAATTTAAGGTTCATGTTTGTGTGAATTTTTGTGTTGGTTTTTTTTTTTTTTTTTTTTTTTTTTCTTTTGAGTGGATTGTCTGTAGTGCCAGGTACAATAACAGAAATGCATGGTGGCACCAGCAGATCAGAAAATGGGTGTGAATGGTAAATAATGCCTTGACTTAGTATTTGGTGAGTAAATAAAATGCCTCCAGTCTCCTCGCTGGAAAGATCAAAGGGATCAAGACCAGTGATACCTTTTAGGATGGATGGGTTTTCTCTGTTATCTGTTCTTCCAGTATTTTCTAACCAGTGAAACTTTGTGCTCATGTACAACATTTCAAGTTAAGGTTTGCTATTATTTATAAACACAGTCCCAGTGAGGCTTTGTTCCACTCAGCCACACTATTTTGGTTCACTTTGTGTAGGTAAGACAGCAACCCAGCTTTACTCTGTAAAACCACTGGAAATTGTCATACTAGAAATGTATAATAAACATATATACTCATTCTTTCCCTTGCTGCAGCTGGACTGGATTAAGAGGCAGAAAAGTCTGAGTCAAAAAACTGAATTACAGACTTGAGAAATTCACAAAGCCTACACTGGACAATGACCTATAGCTACCTATACTGGTAGCTGAAAAGTAGTATAAGGAAACACAGAATCTGCAAAACCTTTCCAGTAATTTTTTGTTTCATTTTAAACACCTGTAAATATTTGAAAAACTTGATCAACCTTGTGGAAGTGTAAATAGGTATTAAGACTATATAATATAGCATCCAGACTCTACAGGTCATACAAACAGAAAATAAGAGATTATATCTACTTGTCAAGTAAATACCAGATACCCTGAGCTGCACTCCCTGCTCTGCTTATAATATTCTATGGACTTAATTTATTTTTCTGTTACCTTACCACCTTTCTTTTTCCATCAGTAAAAGGGAAGATGATAAATTGCTTATTTACAGTACCTAGCTTATTGGTATGATCAGTTAATGTTTGCAGATTCTGAGGATTAGAAGCATTATAACTAAAAAACATTATTAAAATATTACTTAGGGTAATGTGCACATCAGTCCCAGCCATTACTCTGACACAGAGATGGGAGACAGATACTGACTTTGTCTAGAATAAATTTAGTGACACATTTCATAGTAATTTTTATCAGGAAATACAGATGTGAAACAGACAATCTAACAGATTTAAGGCCTGATCTAAATACTGCATAGATGTGAATTCTGGAAGGGATGGGAGATGGGCAACAGAGACATTTACATTTATAATAGACAAAGCACAACGCTTGTTTTAAATATATATAGTCTGTCTGGGTCAGAAAACCCAAACAGGAGCTTCTGAAATCAATTTTCTAATCTGAAATTTCTGGAAGTATTTTTTGTAACATATATCTAAACTTATTGTGTTTGCAAGTGACCTATGTTAATCCTAGAAGGTACAAATTTATATCCCATGAACCAACTCAGTGCCTATAGCACTTCAGAAGATTTGAAGTCCTATGGAAACGTCCAGGGCATTATGAAAATAGATCATAGTGACACCTACCAAGATCTGCATAGCAGTACGATGCTACCAGGGTACATTTCTCATAGGCCAGAGAGATTAAGATTTTTCATCTGATGGTGTTGCCCATCCTCAGAATAACTTGTAAACCATTCCCTGCTGTAGGATTTCCCAGCGTCACTGTCTTGAACTCAGTAACACTTGATGACATATTTTGCTGCTGGGCAAGGCATGTGTGACTGAAAAGAACCTTCTATTGAGAATGAACCCTTCTAGCTTACCTCAGAGTCTAAACAAATGAACATCCAGTATATGAATTCACTCGGGGGAAAAAAACCACATGGTTGGTATACTATCTGAAGGTTATCACACACTTTTGAGGAGCTCTTTATTCTGGATTTTCTTCTATTTCTATTGCCCCCTCTCAGTACCTCCCTCACTATCACTTCCTGTTTACATAGCCAGACATGTTCCTTCTCATTCCCATGAAAGCAAGATCCATATTAGATATCCAGAAGAAACTCTCAATAAGACTTGAATTCCTGCAGTCTCTGAAGGTATGAACTTGTCAAATTTCTAGATCCACTGGCATTAACTTACAATTTTAACAACCTTCTAACTTGCAAACACTCCTGTGGGGAGCAAAAATTGGTTACTTTCACAAGGCCGAAAGCCATAGTTAATTACAAGGATCAACTTTACTAGCAAAACCAGCATTCACAAGGTACTTTCTGTATATTCTTCTGTGTATTGTATTTTGGATCTCATATTCTTCTAATGATTAATTGATGAGGTTTCAAAAAACCCCAGATCTTTTATGACAGCTACAACAGATATTTTTAATGAGAGTTATTTACTACTGTAATTCTGGTTATGTTGAATCATAGCAGACGTCCAAGAATTTGGACAGCTTCTATCAGTTTCTCAAGAGAAGGAGAAAGTTGTGATCAAAAATTGGGTTAAATACTCTGAAAGCAATGAAGAACATCTGTGCTGCCTACCAGCTTAGCTCAGCTTCAAAGTTAGTTTCAGTTTAAGAAGTCATTCAAAACAGGGCTCTAGCTAGAAAATAAGCTTTCTTGCATTAGTCTCTCTACTCCACGGGTCCACTAAAAAAAAGTCACACTTATCTTTCCAAATCCTGAATGTTTGCTTGCACAGTGTAAAATAATTCAGATGACTACAACATAATTAGGGACATCACGTTACTGTATAAATAAGTACTGAATAGGGCCTCTGCTTCCAAAATTAATATGGTTTCTGGATGAGAAATAACAGATGGAAACGAAGACCTGTTAAGAAGACAAAAGAATGGGTACTGGCCTGTTACCACACAATTCTTCTGACATTCTTCCAGTGTCAGAAAGTTGTTCTCATTGCCATGGCATCCACCATATTCAAATATCTCACACTCACGGCTTCGAATATTGAAGTAGTAGCGCAAGTGGATTGCTTTGCAGGGACCTTCATCTGCTTTCATGGCACAGACTAAATGCCCTAGTTTCAATGGTGGCAAAGCAGCACCTGTAACACAGAGGAGAAACAGAATAACTGTTATTAAGTTAGCTTGCTTCACTGCACATCATAAGTTCAAAATGCGATTGCTTGCATCTTCTGCTAGAGAGGCACTGCCTAATATCTGTCTGTTAAGTTCTGAGCACCCTAAACACAGATGTAAAAAGAAAATCATCATCATCTGCATCGGAACACAAATTCCATTCAGTCAAATCAAATGCATGGTTTCAATTTTAACCAAAACAGCTCATATCATAAACTTTAACTCCTCATCATAAATCTCTAAATAGCTATGGATAGCAGCTTAGTCACAGGAGCTAGTGAGCAATTCTGAACAACAAATGCACTGAGAAAATCCTAGTAGTTCCCACAGACACAATGACTACTTCTGCATAAAAAAGGCAGAAAGAGGGTTCCTTGTGCTCTCTTCCACGCACTTCTCATAGTGAGCAAAGCTACAAGGCATCTGTCAGCTAACGGCGTGGGATGAACTATGCCAGACATCCCTGCAGAGGGCACCATTTCCCTCTCAGAGTCCACTTACCGGTGCCTAAACACATCCCCTGCAATAGAAAGGTCATCATACTGTCCTCTTTTCTTTGATGTTACTGTTCTTGCATTAGAGCTTTCAAGAGCTAAGAAGTACACAACTAGAAAGGTAAGGTTAAAAAAAAAAAATGGTATCTTTTCAAACCGTGTCATTTCTATATCTTTCAATATACATTATTAGGTCAGGAAATGTTTTGTAAAATTGCCATATATATTGTGAAGAAGAACTCTAAGTTTTACACTGTCAATGTCTGCAAGGAAATTCTGACTGATGATCCAGTTTGTGATACTGTTCCCTTACCAATATATGGTTTAATAATATCTTTTCCTGTGTTGATTTTCCAAGAAAGTATTTTACCCTAGAAGATGTTGAAAGCTTTACAGAGCTTGTGTGACTGCAATAGCAGCCAAAAGAACAGACCCAAATTTTTTCATTCATTCTCCCAGAGCTAATAAGAACATTGATGTCTCTTAACATGCATGTGCAAAAGTACTTACCAGTGCTCTTTGCAGAAGCCCAGGAAATGGGAGGAAAAAAAAAGGATGAGGACAAGAGTTTACATGATCATTGCTCAGCTTCTTACTACTAACTAGATTAAGTGTCCAGTTTTATTTAAAAGAATCCACAAAAATCAGGCTTTATGACATAGTAAAAAGGAAATTGGTAAAATGAATAATGACCTGCTTTGCAGATATCTTATTTTAACATATAAAATTGGCCTTATTATATAATCTTGAAATGAAAAAAACAGCTGAGACACATCCTCATAAATACTGAGGTCAATGGAAGTTTACTACTTTTATTCCATTGGAGCCACTTATAACTATGAAACCCACAGGAAATAAACAATTTTAAGAACTTAAATTTTTTAACTCATAGCATTTGAACCCTTGAAAAATTAACATTTATTACACAATTACCATCAACACAAAAATTGTAGCACACAAGTAGATCTTCCAAAAATGGACAGTTTGGTGTTAAAATACAGACTAAAATGACTAATTTCAAAATTCTTATTAAAAATTCAGTCCCTAAAATAGTTTGTGACTGTTTCCTCATTAGTGAAATTATATCTACAGATTTTGATGTTAGGAAAATAGATTTGAAAATATTATCAAAGACTGTCTAATAGGAAATGCAGATTAATTAAAAGAAACATTTTTAACAGATGTTTGATTCAGTAAACTTCCTATAGAACTCGGCTTGCCACACAGATTTCTGAATTTTGTTTCTTGCCAGTTCCTTAAAAGTCACAAGAGATCCCAAGTTGGACCTCAATGATCTAAAGTTCTCCAACAGATTTGGGAATCCTTTGGAAGGGACTTGAATAGCTCAACTTGAAAAGTTGAGAGGATACTGCATTGCAAAAGGAAACTTTGGAATTCCCCCTACTCAGTAATAGGGAGAAAATGCCTTCAAGACATCAAAGTTTTCAGTAACTTCTGGAATAACTCCTGAAATATTAAAATCAAGCGTTCAGAGCTCCACAGAAACTGATCCAACTCAAATGCGGCTGGGTTGAGGGCTGGCAGCTAGTTTATAAACAAGTTATTTTCTTGGCACTCAAGAAATGAGATCTCCTACATGACCTGTGTCACTGACCCAGTCGAGTCTAGAAGAGGTTGTAAAAACTTATTGGGTTTCCTAACTACTGGAATTTCAGACATAGGGTCGTGTCAGTTCATTGTGCTGGCTACATTATACCACACCAATGTCACGGGTTATCAAAACAGAAATAGTGTGCAAGCATAGTTGCAAAACTACACAAAGATATTGAGAAAATGGCTTAGTAGAGTTTATCTTAGGAACTTCATGGTCTCAACTCCTAGCCTATTTCCCATCAAACCCGCAGAACTAAACGATTGTTTTGCTTACCTCCTAAGGCCTTTCCGCTGCAGTCTCAGCGACATCATTACCACTGTCACATGTGCTGACATCTGCTGCAAACATAATGCCTATCTGTGTCACACTTTTTGGCAATCAGACATTTATTTTCTTAGGAGTGCTAGAAAGTTACCATGCTGTGACTAAAACCTGTACCCTGTGAAACCCCCGGGGGCCAAACTCTCCAACTTTGAACAATAACCAAGTGACTCTGAAGAAAGAAGTCTCAAAGGGATTCATGGGAACTGAATCATTCTTGTGTCTGGGAACAGTGGAAGAATTCTTCCCCATTATTTTACACCTGGGAACACTTAACTCACACAGATGATGTAAAACTAGCTTTCCTTCTCAGTTTAGAGAAGCAGATGAGAATGCAAGCGTGAGTGTTTGGCCAGTAGATCTGCAAGGATACAAATTTGCCTGTATTCACTTCATATGTGGAATATACCTTGAGGAAACTAATTCTTAGTATAAGGCCTCCTCCTCTGCTCTTGAACACTAGAACACATTATTCCTACTACATTTTAGGTTCTGTGTGAAGAGGACAGGATATGACATTTAGGGAAGATGTCTGTCAGGAGGGCCAGTAAATATTCTTCAATAGAAACATGGGAAGTTAAAACTGAAAGGAATTTTAATGGAGTTTCTCATTTAAATTTTGGCATATTTGTATGGGATAAATACCTTGAGATCTTTTCCGACAGATGTCCAAATTGTTCTTAAAAAGTTCCAGGGAAGTAAAATTCCCAGCAAGCTGAGGCAGTCAGTTCCAGGATTTTACCAACCCTCTTGCAAGACAGGCCTTTTTTTTTGTAAAATACAGCCCAGAAGTCTTTTTATTACATACTAAACCATTCTGCACTTCCTTCAGTGCATAGACAGAATAATTTAAAACCACATATAGAGTAATTTTCTTTTGATTTTCTAATCCAACATTCGCGTGCTGCAAGTCAAGGCTGCCGCAGCAGGGAGAGCTGCGGCCTGCTCCCGCAGCCTGTACTTTGGGCCCTCCACGTCCAGCTCCTTCCCCGGCTGCCCGGAGCCCTCACACTGCAGCAGGCCCCGAGCACTCCCGGCACCACTTCAGCACCCCGCCTTTGGTCTACCTTCTTTCTTTCCTTCAGAAGACTTTTGTCTCCTCTTAATCATCTCTATACTAAATAAACCCTTTTCTTCCAATCTTTTTATTGGCCCTGCTTTCTAGCCCTCTTACAACTTTCCTTTGGATCTTTGCCTGTTTGGATTGCTGTTAAAGTGTGCTGCCCAGAGCTGAACATAATCCTCTATCTGAGGCATTACTGGTGCCAAATACAGTGGAATAATTATCCTTTGGGTTTTTCTTAATACAACACAGAATTACTCGCATTTTTTTTTTTTTTTTTACAACACCGCATTATTTTTATAGTGCTCTGTAACTTTTGCTTACTTTCCAGCAAATATAATCCTGTTATACAGCTGCTTCAAAATTTATTTTCCACCTTATATTTATGAATGCGTTCATTCTCCTCAAGTATAGCATGTTGCATTTGTTGTTTTAAAAAGCAAATTAGTTTATTCCTCCACATTGGATCTGGCTCTGTTAGATATTTATTACTCATCCAATTAAGGCATCTGGTCCAAATAAACTTGGAAAATCTATAGAATTATAGGACTATACTACTCTAGTCCAAGAAAATTGAGTTTGTTTTGCTAGAAATACACTAAGTAATGATTACAGTTGATGCTTACTGCCACACAAAAGTTATTATTTGCCATACCACAACCAAAATAAAGCAAAGCAAAACTTCCTCTCCTCCCTTCACCCCACCTGCCCCCTGATATTTTAATTTAATGACTTCCTTACATCAGCCATGTAGGTTTTCATAACAGAAGACACAAAGTGTTCACTGCTCTGTCTTCATAATCTTTCCACTCCATAGCCTGTGGTAAATGCAAAGTAATGCTGATGAAATGGCTCACAATGAGCATGAGTTTAGTGCTGGTATTTTATGTCACTACCTTCTTTCTCCATTCCTTCAGTTTTCCTACTCTTGGCGACTGTCAGAAACATGACACTGGCCAAGACTGTTCCTACACAGCACAGACATTCTCATTTACTGTTATTCACATGGCAACTTTTGTGACTCAAAACATGGCTGTTTAACACACAAACAGCCAACTATTAACCAACGAAGTAATTTCATCATGAGAGCTCTAATAATCTGCAGTTAGTCATGCTGCATGCCTGAGCACATGGATCTTATTTGACCAATGCACAGCACTGTTACCACTTTACTAGTAACAGTTTAATATTACAAAACCAAAAGTGGTGAATAACGTCTCTAATCCTCTTACATTAATAGAAGTAGAACCAATATTTTTTTTTCTCCTGGCTGTAGGCATAATAAAAGACTCTACCTTGACTTTCAGACCCTTAAAGATATTCTGCAGGGCTGGTTGTTAAAATATACCCCTTTAGTTAGGAAGTGAACTGATTTCCGTATTATATCTACTGCACAATAAACATGAAAGACAACAGTATTACTGCAGAGTTGCTTTTTGGAACAGAACTATGTAAATTAAAGTGGGAAAATAAAACTTGGCCAGGAATACCTCTGACTTTTTATGTTAAATACTTTCTGGTTTTGTTTGCTTAGGTTATGGGTTCTCAACCTTATATGAGTTTCTGCGGTTACCCTTAATTATAAAGATACGCTGTCATCTTTCCAGGCTTTCTTGTAAATGTCTCTCTTTGATAAGTGATATCAATACTAAGCACCTTGTGACTAATGAATAGCTGTTTCTTCTCTCTCCATCTTTGTCAGTTTGACAGCTTCCCACCCACGCACTGTTCAGTGCTCTTCCTACCCATGTGTTTCCTACCCTTTCTTTAAGCAGTCACATTTATTCTTGATAAACTTACACATATGAATAAAAAGCACATTCAACTTATGAGTCATTTTCTTCAGGATTTCGAACATAACTAAAGTGCTCCCAACCACATAAGGTATTTATTGGTGGAAAAATTACAGGTTCTGCTGGAAGAAAACAAATTGAGAATCCTTTTTTATCCCATTGGATTTGACTTGCAACCTTAATTATTACTGTAATTTAAATACAAATAGACAACAAAAAAACCCCCTCTTGGATTCACAAAGCACTTGTACCCAATGTGATTCAAAAGTATGACTTTACAAATAGTGGATGCACACAAATTATTTTATCTCTTAACACCTGAAATTTATCGAATTCTAGGGTAAAATATGTCAATGTTTTATAACCATCTAACTCAGAAAATAGATGTTATCAGTGAAATTGCAGACTACAAAATTTCTACAGTTAAATTCACTGACACTCTTAAGAAATCACAAATGTAATTTTAGTTATCAACAACCTAATCATTTTATACAAACAGAGTATTACAAAAATTTTTTTTTTTTTGGTAAACACTGCAAGGAGTCTTCAGTAGTCATAAAAACACGGTCCTAGTTTAATTTATAAGCATCACAATTAATATTTTTTTTAGTTTGGAACACAAGTCTTAAAGTTCAGAACTGTTCCTCATACTACAGCAGTTAGTGGTTGTATAATCTTAAATGACTGGTCATAAAATAACCAGTGATAAAATAATGCCCAATAAAAAGACTATTCAATTTCCTTGAGATTATTTTTGTATTGTCTTCTATAAACAAAGTAAATAGAGGAAAAAAATAAATCCAGCAGATTTCTTGTTCTGGTGATGGTGTTATTTTAATAAGCAAGACAACTTGGCCTCCATGAACTGCAGGATTAGGCTAAGGATTTTTATAAATCTAAGATTTGCAGGGCAGAGCAAAGATAAATGTGACTTTGCTCTCAAACAAAAAGGGCACTTATGTACTTCACGGTTAAAGAGAAACAAATTAATTCTGTATAAAACAGTCTTGACTACACAACCATGCCAGGCATACGCTTAATGCAGAACAGTGCATATCTTAAGTTGTAGTGACTAATTGTGACACAGTCCTAAAGCACTAGCTTCATTTGAGGTACAGCCATGATTGGGCACAGTTAATATTTTTTGTCTCAAGGAACACTGCCGCAAAAGTCTAATAGAGAGAAATAATCTGGATGGTTATCAGACAAGACATGGACAGATTAGGTAGAGTGCCAACATAAAAAACGGTTCCCCTTAGTCGCATTCCCAGTTGGGCTTTGAAATCAGACTTGTCAAATGGGAGAAGTATCCACGGCATAGTTCTCTTCAGCTTAAGGAAGAGATCACAATTTTAAATCATTTTTTCAAAGGAAAGAAGAATATTTTATTATCGTCCAAAAAGTGTATTTTTCCCTCATCTGCTTTCTCAAAATTGTTTGGGAGGAAATTAACATGTCTTTCACAATGATATCGAGTATAGAAGTTTGATCCACTTTATGTAATTTCAATTAAGTGAAAGTAAACAATGATTTTACATTGGTAAGAATCCGAGAATCTCCACAGTTCTAACAGTCACACTTCAGACATTATTTTTCTTAACAAAAGTCTCTTTCTAACTGGAGAGTTTTTATTTATCCAGAAATATCAAATCACTTGGGACTATACAAAGAGCTTCTTCAAGGCCCAGAAAAACAACTAGGACAGCAATTGAATCATCTTTAGACCAAACTCTACAAATTAAATGACTCAAGAGAGCTGTATGCAGTACAGAGTAACATCAGCCTACAACGTTATTCATCCTGTTTCTGCCCTGTTTGCGTGGGGAGATAAAACTGGAGTTTATCAGCTGTATGTTCTTTTCCTTAAATATTGAACTTTTCTACAGGTCCTAAAGCAGGGATTTAATTGAATAATCTTGATATCTAACACAGTGTTTGATTAGGATTAGAAGTTTCAAAAAGCATGGGAACAGAAGCCTTTATATAGAACGCAATTTTGCTGGAGCTTAATGCAAAATTCTGAGCGTCTCCCTGTTAAAAACCAGTGCATTTTTAGGTTATTTCAACTTTCAGAAGTTTCCCAGAAAAATTCTCAAGTACAGCGATACACCTACAGTGCATTTTAACATACTGGGTTTTCTTGTTTGAGATAGTTTTATGCATCATTTTTATAACCTCTTACCCAGAATATCCTCCTCTTCGCTGTCATCAAAGTCAGTAGTTGCATGCCCAGTGACACAGACAAACAGCAAAGTAAAGGCAAGAGGTAAGGAACATCCCTTCTTTCTTCCTTTCATCTTTCCTGTATAACATATAAATGACAACAGAGAATTCAATCAAATACCTCAAGTGCTCTGCAAAAGTCATTAGCAGGATACCGCATAGCCCTATGGGTTGGTCTACAAACAGGGAGCTCTGGAAATAATGTGAACTTTGTTATTATAATTATATCATAAGCACAGGGAAAAACAAGACAGGATTTATAGTTGTGCTGAGCTGATGGCAAGTCTCCTATCCCATCTCCCATACAGACTAAAGGCACTGCTATTAATTTTTATTTTAAGCCACAGTTGAAATCACTTCCCAGAATACACAATGATATAAAATGTAACACTTATCCTTTTAATGTCCTGATGAGTTTTACACAATTGGCTGGCACGTCCAATCCTTCCATATAAGTTTTGCTCTGTCTGCAGACCTTAGATTCACTGCCACAAACACAAGATTCTATTTTCAACAAATATTTCATTAATTTATAGTTATCAAGTTCCTGGACTTCTGTGTAAATTGCATTTCACAGGAGTTGGTGAACTTGCAACATGGGCTTCAGTGCTTTAAGAAGTGTTTTGTATCTTGTAGAACCCTGTATTGAATATCTCACTTCATTGCAGAGCTATTATTTTTCACATTGAATCACTGCAACCCTAGTCATCCACATGAAGAAAACACTTCTAATCCATGGCAGCTGGCATGTTCAAGTTGCCAAAGATGAAGTTAAGTATGCACACAGAATGCACTTCTGGAAAACTTTTGCTTTAACTTTTTTTAGAACTATATATATTCCAATTAACTAAAAGTTCCTTAAGAATCTTTGAGTTCTAATTAGAGAATAGGCTCAATATCTCCTTTAGCTACCAACGGATAGATTCCCTTTAGGTATCCTCTTTTTTTAAAGTACAACACTAAACTTTGGCTAAGTTAATTAATGTTAATATAATAGAAATTAGAGATCCAAGGACTAGGAAGTTCCTAGCCTTCAGACACCATTTTGTCTTTAGTTTTTTTGTTTAAGTGTCTGTGACGACAGCATGTCTGCGTCACTTAAAGCAGTGAGGGCAGGGGGGCTGTGGGAGTAGGTGAGATGACCTGTCACCATGCTTGGGATACAGCTTTATAGCAGGAAGGTTAAAGAAACGATGCTGAAGTGGCAGGTGACATTAATAGAAGTCATTTTTAACAGAGTAAACTTTTCTCTGAGTGATATATCTGTCTATGAAGTCAGAAGTATATCATAGGTATGGTATCTAAAGAACCACTAGCAAGCAACGATGTCTCAGAAAGGTGAAACCTGCACAAAATTACCCAGTTTGCCACAGCCACTCCAAACTGTGCCAGAGCCAGAAGGTGCTGTTGTATCTGCAACACCAAACCAGAGCCAATTTCCCCCAACTCCCCCCCCGCAGTGTTTTCCTAACTTGCAGTGTACGTAGTAAAAAAGAAATGCATTCTTAAAAATAAGTCCCGGTGAAATTACAGACCAGACCATGAGTAGCACTAATCATTTGGGTAATTTTTTTGAACTGACAACTCCTTTTTAGAAGGCTTCAATATATACTGTAGTAAAAATTACCAAGAGATGTGGTCCTTTTTTTTTTTTTTTTTTTTGTAAAGGAACAGAATTTTGGGATCAAAGGAACTCCTGTTTTAGCCAGAAATTATGACAACTTTTTCCATCATAATGCTTTCCTGACAAAATAAACAGAAGAATGTATTTCTCTTTCATTCCTTCTAAGATGATTTTTTTAAGATTAATTTCTACATTAAAAAATCAAATCCTTTATCCATATAAAGTTTCACAAAACATTTGGCAAAGTAATTCAGATCTCATTTTGTGCTATTAATCATAATTTTTCAACACTTTCCCTAAAGAGTGTTTTCTTACTTATATGAACAAATTCAGAAATTGTTGCTTTCTACTAGAGATGTAGTAACTACTCTTGGAATAGAAAACAACTTGTTACAAATTCTGAAACATTATGTAAACTGAGGAAAGGTGCAAGAGCTACAACAAATAATTTTCAGGTATTCTTCAAAGAAATAGAAGTAGTGTCCTTAATTCGTGTTTCTAACTAGAACTCCAGTTTTACATTTTTATATTATTTTATATATTAAAACTTAATCTTATAAGGTATTATTTTTCCTTTTTCCCCAATGACAAATTTCTAGTGATCTGTTTGCTCTATTCAGTGTGAATAATTCATAAATAATTTTTCCCCAACCTCTTTACCAGAGGAATTACTTATGGGCCACTTGGCTGACCGGAGGATGTCCCTACAGTATTGCTAAAACACAGAGAAAAAAACATGGCACTACACTATGGATTTATCAGTTACCACTTCACTTGAACATGCCAGGCATTTAGACTTAATTACACTCATTAATGCCACTGTCTACATTTATTTGTGTACCCCATCTGCTCTCATCTGCCTTACTTTTTTGTCAGTCTCTTTGGAAGTCTCTTGTTTATATGTGGTAATTATGTGCTAGTCGGTTATTTCCATTTTCTAATGCCATCCTTCGCCCAGCTGTTGTCCCAATGTTATCTTGCCACTGACATATTTAAATATTACACCATTAAAGGAAAGGAAGAGTCTTTACTGATATGTTCATTGCTACCCACCAAATACTTTTGAGTTACAGCACCTGACATTAGCATGCTGTCTCTTTGAGATATTCTCAGCATTTCTTGCCATTATTCAGGTAATTTTCAATTTTCCAGTCAATCAAAGAAGAGCTATTCCCTCACCATTTAATTTTTTTTCCTGAGTACAGTACATACTATAACTTACATTGAAAGCAAAGTAACTGTTCCAGACCAAGGGCAATTGCCAACCTTGACATTACTGTCAGAGCTTCAGGAAGTTTGCCCTGAATTTGATCAACTTCTGTAAAAGTGGATGAAGTTTAATGCCAAAAGATCCACAGGAAGAGATCTCTCTGTATGACACCTGTGTCTTAGTGTCTTAGACTTCAGATGCTAGAAATAAATCACATATGTAATAAGCAAAATTTTTAACATATCAAAATAATACTATGTAAGAGTATAACACAACTCCAAAATAAACCAAGAAAACATCCTAAAAAGGAATTCTATTGACTGTATTTCTGCACAAAGTGAATAGAGGCAACGATGTTTCTTTTCAGCTTTCACAGTCCATTCTGTGATTTCCAGAAGCATAGTACCTCTTACAATGCATTTGGCCTAATACCAGACTTCCATGCAAAGCTTTCTGGTACATGGCCTTGGAAGAATTTTACTTTTTTATCCAAAGGTTACAGAAGCAGTTACAGCAAATCTTTTTATTCACCCCCGACAAAAAGTCCAGTCATGCTTTAAAAGAAGAAAATAACTCTGTATAAGGTAACCTGAAGTTGCCTAAGATTGTCTTTATGATTTGAGACACATCTGAGTTATGATATTAGTTTGACATTAAATTAAATGAAAATAAATCAGCAACTAAGAAAAATTATATCAGGACAAATATTAAGTAAAATTTTCAAACAACTCTACAAGAATAAATACCTAGCATTATAATGTAAATAAAGGTGGTGATAGTTTGACATCATCTAGACTGAATAAAAGCAGAAACACCATCAAATATACAGATTTGATAGACAGATAGTAATAACTTTCACACTTTGCCTGGCTCCTGTGAGTTCATGGGAATGAAAACTTACAAAATACACTTTTAATTTTAGTTTTTGAAATGACATGGGAAAGGGGAATGTTCTAAGCACATTGTTTTCCTTAGACATTTGAATTTGTAATCACTGGCACAGTTGTGACCCTTCATAAAGAACTTGCAAATTATCCACCACCTCAGTTGCCCATGGATTAATTCTAAATTTGCACCTGGGCTCAAATTTTCAACATTTGAGTCTTTCCAAACATGACAGCAAAACTCTCACTAGTTCAGGAAAATTCTATTTGAATTTGCTTTTGGATCACTGAAGTTGAGGCCTTTGTTCCTTCCTCCAGGAATCTGCAGACTATAGATTTATATTGCAAAATTTAGTAATCTATTTTTACTCAGTCATCCAATATTCCCAAAAGCTTTTTCCCAAGTAGAAGAAAAATGTAAGAAACAATCAGACAAAAATGGAAATCCTCAGTAAGCTTCTCCTTTTCATTTGAAAATCGAATTTTGTATATCATGACCTACAGTATATAATTGTCACTGTGTGATTATGAGAATAAATCAGTGCATTTGTAGAGAACAAAAATCTTACTTAGGGTACAGCATTTCTGTTCTTCCACTCAACTTTTACATTTCCTTTAAAAGAGTACCTCGTCCAAAGTAGGGCTTCTTGATGCTTAGACAATTTCCCAAGAGGAAAAAATTTAGGCTTGTATAACTGCATATCTGCCTTACTGCAAAGTCTACAGACAAAACATAATCTCCTTTATCTTCTTGCTAACCTCCCCTGAAGGTCACACATTCCCAGAACATTGTGTCAGGTATGAGTGGAGGTGGGATGAAGGCAGTGGAGGTTTTAGTTTAATCATTTTGAAATTATTAAATCCTTCTGTACTTTAATTATTTCTTATAATTCCTAAAGGAAGAGCAAAATCCAAGATCAAAGTTAACTTGGCACTGCTTTTTCAATTAAAAAACCCAAACCCTTTAGAAAAGTCCAAGTTTTCTGATTTAATGTTCAGCTGCCAAGTAACAGAACTTTAAAGCTGTAAGCCTCTTATGATACTGATTTTATTTCCTTTTTTAATTCGCTTTATTTTTTATTGTATTTATATGGAAAGCACAATTCAAAATACTTCACCCACGACATCTGGTTTAGTAAAATATCAAACGCACACATTTATGAAGGACTGCTATGGGACAGATAGGAAATGTTTTGAGTTTAAGTAATTCATGTTAAATGGTCTGATGATTTAGGTCAAATGGTGAAAAATCTCTGGGAGTGAATATAGCCCCTTACTCCAGAAAGGTTCTGTTTTAGGACAGCCAGGAATCATTCCAGCATTAATACTGGTTTGTCTCTACATCAAAGTGTCATTAATGCAAATTTCATAAATTCTCAAGACATCTCCTTTGGAACTGGCACTCTACTGCTTCCAAACTATATACCTTTTGAATGAGCTTTTTTATATCTGTAACTGACAACATCGAAGTCACCTGACAGAGGAGATCAAATGTCTGTGGCTAATAATTGACACATTTATTTACTGGTTTAATTAAATGCTTTAATTTGTGAATAATGCCATTAGTGTCCCTCAAGCTGGAATACAGGTAGACAAGACAGACCACAAGCAATCAAAGAGATTCCCAGTAATAGATCCTTATTACCTGGTCTTAGAACTAGGCCTGTTTTATCCTGCCACCTAAACACAGAAATACAAGAAAGCTCTCAAGATTATTTTTTTTTGCTAAAGACAGACAAACATAAAACTCCGTGTGTTCTCTGTGCAGCTTGCAGCCTCTGGAGCCACATCTTTTATGTGTGTATATACATATAATTTTTTTTTTTTTTTTTAGCATTCTCTTCAATAACAATTTCTGTAGTTACCAGAATATTTAGAAGCAAGCACTTCTTCATCATGGTATTTATCTCTAACTAGCTAACTGGAAAAAGCAAAATAACAGCTAGCATTTCCGGTAGTAGCCAAAACCAGACAGCTTTAGAAAATGGCATAAAGTAACATTGCAATGACTGTAAAAGTGACTCATTCACACTGACAGCCCAGGAAATGGAAGCACATGCACACACACACACAAAGGCAAAGGATATAAGTAAATAAAGGAATGAATAGCAGGAGATAGGATGTGTATAGTCAGAGGTTGAATTTAGCATAGCCTAAAAGATAAAAAGGTCCAGTTAGACAGGATTACAGCACCTCTGATAAAAAAGCAGGCCTTTTCTAGGTCACTATGCTTCAGAGGCATGATATTTGCCCTGTGATATCCTGTACTACCTACTAGGACTTGTATGACATTTAATTAGACGTACCTATAGCACTGTCTCACAGCTGGCAGCGTGAGTGAGTTCCCTTCAGAAGTATTTTATTACCTGTGTTATTTTGCAGCTGTTTGAAGCATCATGTTTTCTCATTTACTCTGGAATAAGTATGAAGAATTAAGTAAGTACGAATTCTATCACCTCTGCTCTGATGTAAACTGAGCAAAGAATGGGACTTACAAAGCTGGGGCACGCATCACCAGAGTCAGTGCAGGTCTGTCATTCACACTGACACCAGAGCAAAGCCTTGCAGTGCCACAGTAACCTAGTAAAAAGGGAGGCAGTATACTGTGGATGATCAGCATGCAAGCATTACTGATTGAAAGCATGAGCTATTGAAATTCCTCCCCACCTCAACTTATCTCCTTCCTGTGCTCCACAGTAGCAGCCCTAATAGTCAGTATCTGTCCTGAGACCACAGACTCCACCAGATTCCTCCAAGACCTTCAAAATTCCTTCTTGTTATGAAGGAGAATTTTGGTTGTCTACCTTCCATCATTTAACATAAATGTTGACTTGCTGATGCACTATTCCAGCCTCTTAAATTCCCAAGTAAAAACTGAGAAGTGAAGTGAAAATTAGGAAATGAAAATTTAGAGAAACAAAGATCTTAATTAGCTTTTATGCTGAAAAGTTGTATGACCCAATGTCACCATTTCAGATTTCAACTCCCACTTCGGTTTATTAAGGTTGTAAATGCTGCTTTGCAAACACAACTAATAAATGAATTGAAAAAAAACCTTGCTATGTTTTGAAAGTAACTAAAAAACAAACTAAAAACATATTAATAAGCCTACTACAAGAACACCCCTTTTTTTTTTTTTTTTTTTTCACATAGCTGTGGATGTCTCTTGCCTTTTCAATTTCCTTTGTCAACTCCTTTCACTTGTCCTTTAAAATGGTTTTCCATTCTCTCAACTTAGCCCTAAAACTTATTTATTCCCATCTCCTAGTCAGCTCTACACCTGGCACCAGTACTTTTGCCATCATGTCTCTACTCAGCTTCTCTTGTGACACTGCTCCAGACTCTAATTTCATCCTCCATTGAGCTCTCCTTCTTAGCTGGCTCTGCTGGGGCCCAACATCCATGATATCCATCACCCAAGAGCTGGGAACTCAATATATTCTGGGAGGCAGAGAGACTGTGAGAGTATGCCTTAGCAACAGTAGCCCACAAGTAATTTTCCTGATTCCCCTCAATCATGCAGTGCAGAACACATGATGCAACAGTACAAGTGAATTATGAACTCTGAAATTAAGAGTGATTTTTTAAAAATAGCTGCACTTCTCACAGGAACACTGGATGTGTCTACATCAGATCATATAACTACTAGCGATACAAAATCATTAGTCATTCTCCATAAAGGTATCTACTTTGACTAGCCATAGGGGGGAAAGAAAAAAACCAAACAAAACAAAACAAAAAAAACAACAACAAAAAACCCAACAACACATGGCACAGAATCCAACATTATGAGCTTACCATAAAGGACATGATGAGAACATAATTTAAATTTCAGTTTCCACCTCATAAAAGACTGATTCCAACAGAAATAAAGAAATGAGACAGGTATCTACTGATGTGGCAACTGCATCAATCTGGCATCTATCCCAATCTGACGTAAATCTCTATTCCACGTATACAGCCTGTTTTCATTGTGACATAGCTTTCAACAGGGGAAGGAAATATTTTGCTCCTACCAAAATATTTTTGAATGTGGACTAAACCAAATTACTAGTTTACGTAATTTCATGAAACTTAGAAAACCAAACACCAGGACTACCACACTCAAGCCTGTACTACTTGGACAGAAATTTGTAGCAAAAATATAGGCCACGTAATCCTATTTTCAAACACAGAATGCTTTCAGCATCCTGGTAATAGCTACTCTCAGAGCACAAAAGCCACTAGCAAAACAGACAAAAGCAGCAATATTACTTACTGTTTTAGGAACACAGCATGGCAGTCCCAACATAAGCATGATAAAGCCTTTAGCTGTTTTTCTAGCAGTGTGGACTGGAAAAGTATAGTGTGTTTTCAAATCTCAGATGCACATATTGATAAACAGTTATGTATTTAGAGATCAGTTAACTTAGCACAACCTTCTTTTCCAAGGGAGAGTCATTTCAGTCCTGTATATTTGTTATGAACTCAGTTGTGTGTAAGTTCACACTGTACCCACTGCAGTAACACAAGTACTCAGTTTCATTCAAGTGAATCCGTCAGTTACTCAGAGTGTAACAGGCAGGCACAGGAGGAAACTGCTGCGACACTGATGCCTCTCGTGACTGATTTTGACCATATCTGACTATTCACCTTTTGTAACTTCATCATCATATAGATCACATTTTGAACACATACAAAAGATCAAAATACAAGTTTCATTGCTTTGTCCAGCATGTTTAGCTCACCCTGTCTAACCTCCCGGCTGGAGACACCACAGAATTTTACTGCCATGGATGTATAAACTTTGAATCATCACACAGGTTAGAAACACTGTAACTGTTATCAGTGGGAATACCCAGATGCCTCAGATTATCACCCTGCAAATACTTAAAACCAAAATAAAGTAGCACTGCCATAGAAAAGGAAAGGTCATATTCCCTTCATCTCCCACCACAGCACAGATTGTGCTGCTTATGTGGATGGCAGTGCCAGCTCCTGTGGACCTAGAGCATTCAACAGATGAGTCTCAGAGAACAGAAAGCTTAAGCCTCATCTTCCTACACTACCTTTTCTCTGACTGATAAAAGTATAAATCATTGTCCAGAACCTCACTGTGTTAAAGATTGTACAAATACAGAGGAAGAAGACTGCCTCTCAACCACAGCAGAAAATGCTCAGAGAAAGTGCTAATACACTCCTGGAGACCTTTCTGCGATGTTCATAAAAACAGTACCTGCCAAGTAATTCCTTCATGTAATATCTGTATTTCTAATTTACTTGATGCAATTGCTATTTTCAATGTAAGTGTTTTAAAATCAGTTCTTTTTGAATGCTCTATTTTCTGGAAGAAGGTTGAACTTTCTTGTGTCCTGATCATATCCCGGTTCAAAGTGTTCAAATGCCTAGTCTTTTTTTTTTTTTTTCTTCTTCTTCCATAAAATAGTAAATCAAATTAACCAGTTAATTTCAGAGGTATACTGTTATTAATGTTACACGTCAGGGAAGATGGCAACAATACTAAAGATAGAAAATGAACAGCTGTATTAACAGCAACAGGAAATAATTAAAGAGTTATGAGAGAAAATTAAAAGGACTAAAAATAAGTCTATTTTGCTGTGAAAAAACTATGAGAGGAAAGGAATTATACAATTCCCCATATGGTTTTGCTTCATTCTGTCCCCAGGGACACTCTGTCCCTACTGTAAAGTAAAACCAGTTTCATAAGAGAAACACATAGAAGTAGGCATTTTGTCCCTGGTTTATGATATTTTGTTTTGTTTGGTTGGTTTTTTTGTTTTTTTTTGTTTTGTTTTTTTTTTTAAGACCGTTCTCCCTGGTTTCAGTGTGAAGAGCTTTAGATATGAAGACCCCATCTTCAATCCTTACCAAAACATCTACCAAACAGTTTTGGTTTCTTTAGAAACTGTCAGCTTCTCCTAGTTCTTGGTGAGAAAATATGACCACTCTGAATGTAGCCCAAATGAAGAGCAGGAGTAAGTACTGGAATTAGACAGATTTTAAACAGTATGCTCCAGAATTGTGAGATATGAGAGTCATGTAAATTCTTGAGGCTCCTAAGCTCTAGTGATGTTCTATCTTTCAATTTTAAAGTATCTTGTCTTGTTACTGTATGCATGCTCTGACTCCCTCTGGCAGACATTCTCAAAACATACTGAATGAACACCAGCAAAATCATGATAGTCGCAAAGCACTTAAAGCAGCTACCACTGTATTTTAAAATACAGAAGAGCTTTAGCCAGAATCACCTTTTTAAAGCAAATGTAGGTGCTAAAGCAGCTTTCCAGGATGTGAAAGGTGGTGTCAATGTCTCTTTTTTTCCAGAGGAAATTTAGTATTCGTGTTCCCAGAAATGATCTTAATCCCATTGATATATCCATGAGAGCAATCTGTGTTTTCTGCCCTAAGAGTAATTCAAGATCCACAAAGTCAGAAGAACAGCATAAAGGCTATCAGTGTCCTTGTTCTGGAGCACAGACAGCCCAAGTGCTAGTATCTGCTCCTGTTTATGCACTTGGAAGGGTTATTGGAGAAATACATAAACAGTCCTTGAATCTAGATCTGGCGTCCAGTAGTTCTCCTTCTCAGACTGTGGGTCTGGTCTAGTGAGAGCTGAAATGTCAAACTCACTGAAGGATCTGGACATGTTCTATGAAAGCCTGTCAGGAAGTTTCTTCTATTACACCTTTTCTTTGTTTCCTAGACACACAATATCTTGGACCACTTCTCCCTCAATGTCTTAAAACTTCCTCTCCAACAGAAGCTCTGCCTCTTTTTTGGTACACTTTACCTCACTGCCCTTTAGGTCTGACACTAAATCCACAAATTGTTACTAACAATTTGTAAGTTTTTACCATTAGAGTTTCAGAAATTAATGGTCAGATGAGTTTAAGGATAGAGTAATTAATGGCACTGAATTTATCTATCCGTCCTGAGAAAAGACCACCATAAATTTTTAACTTACAGTTATTCTTCATCTAAAATACTATCTAGATAAGTTACAACTGAGTTTTCAGTATCAATACCAGTAAATGTGGGGAGTGCATTAAATCGTTAAATACACTTTAAAGGTCATATAACTACACCAGGCAGTTGAAATGCTTTAAATCTCCAGATTGCAAACTATGGAATGCACAATAAAGATTACTGAAAGTCAACTTAAAGCTCACTTGGAGGTTCTGCAGCATAAAAATTATAAAAAATTCAGAGAAATAGATTTATCAAGCAATTGCCCATATGACTACTTTTTAATGAACCGTTTCACATGGGGCATATTTGACAGGAGAAAAGGCTGGAGCAGAATGTGTTTTAAACATCTTTACCTCCTCAATATTGTTCTAATTGTGTGTATTACACACAAAGTAAACATTACAATTCTCAAATTCAGTTTAAACGGTAATCCAAATTAATTTACTGTGGATATAGATACTTGCTGACTTCACAGACAATCACAAATTCTCTTGTAACAGAATTAAAGAATTACCAGAAGATTACAAAGGGAAAAGGCTGACATTTTTTCCCAAGGAGATGCCTAGTAATTCCCGCAGCATGCCTTTGCCATTCGTATCTGTACTGACAGCTGGACTTCCTGTCCCTGCGTCTGTCCATAAGACATTCAGGAAGGAAGGCTTATATCTTTACATGTTTTCCACGAAGTACTTTGATGACTAATTTCTAGAGTATAGAGTCACACTGACCTTTCACATACTCCCCCCATCCAAATTGCTACTGTTCTCTCCATCTCACTTTTCCCACTGTTACATGCCTTTTCCTCATTTGAATTTAAATTTTAGCTAACATTATTTTTTTTTTTTTTTAAATACAGACTTACAAGCTAGTATCACTGTTTCTCATTACACAGTTACCGAGAGTGAAGTTTACGTCAGTTCTTCCAAGTAAAATATTACAAAAATCACCAATAATATTCTAGGTTTTGGGGGGGTGAGGGGGGAAGAGGAGGTTGTGTTTGTTTTTTACATTGGCACTGAGGTCTGTAAGCCTCATTCACTACTCCTCACTGTGCAAGGGTTTGTAGTTTTTTGAGAATTTCAATATACATTGCAAGTGAAATTGGTTATAGTAGCATCAGCTTAATCTGATTCTCATAAAATCTTCTTCTACTTCTCAACATATTAATTGTTTCAAGCATTACATGCCTTAGAAGGATTTGAAATACTCTGGCAGACCGCTATGCCTGAATCAAGCATCCCTTGGAGCTATGGTAGTAGAGACATTGTTTTAAAAACAAGAGCTTTTTTTCAAACTCCAGCTATTGATCAAAATTAACATAGTCACCTTTAGGTTGGCTTTCTTTCAAAGAAATGTCCTGGAGCTCAAAATGCCTTACTCTGAGATTCCGACAACCAAATATCAGTTGTGTTAGTAACCATAACAGTATATTCATTGTCTTACTGTTTCAAATTTACAGAGAATAAAAGTCTCCCTTTTTGCAGCACTCGCTGCTGGACTGTGCCTCTCAACATCTGACTGCCGCATCTACCTCATTCTAAAGAAAACATAACAGTACATAGTGCCTTTTGCCAGCTAAAGAAAAACAACATCTCTCATGTAAAACTGAAAGTCTCTTACAATGTACTCACCAAACTCCTAGAAACAGTTCTTGAAGAGAGAGAGAATTCCTGAACCAGTGCTGAGTATAATCCTCCCCTACTAATGCACGTTGAAGGGGTGTGGTGTAAAACTACAAAGGCAGGATTGCAACCCAACCTTCCTAGAGCAGGCTCTGGATTAATCAACTACTCCTTGCTCTTGCTTTTTGTAGAGCACAGGGGTTCACCCTGGGCAGAAGGCAGAGGTCTGCAGCAGCCGCAGGGACACTTCCTGTGCAAAGTTTTCAGCTGTGCCTGCAGTGCAGAGCAACTGTTTTCTAAACAACACCAGCTAAAATGAAATGCACTTTTAAAAAAATGAGAGAGAGTCTGCAGGATATTCTATTCATTGTGCCTTGCAGGCTTTGATGTGGCTCGTGGGGATGCCACGTTCACTGCCTATTTAAGAGAAATATGTTGTAGTTTACTGTTGTTTTTTTTTTGTTTGTTTGTTTGTTTTTAAATAAAGCCATTGTATTTACTCTAGATCCAGACTGTATTCATCAAAGTATCTGGAGCTGTACTACAAAGACTACTCCGCCTTCAGCTAGAACATACCATCTATTTACAAATCACACTAGTATACGCTAAAAATAAGCACCATTAAGAGTACCATGACTGAAGATAGGGATGGGAACTCTGGTGGTAAGACTGAGACCTTGTAACTTGTGGATGTAGACACAGATGACAAGATTCCTCACCCTAGACAGGATGAGAGTTTTCCAGGTAATGAATTAAACAGCAACACAGACAGACCTAACAGCTGAAGACCAGTAAATTACACAGCTGTAACTAATTGCAATTATTTCTGGCCAAAGAAAAACAGGTGAGTTAAATCACTTTAACTGAAGATTTATATTCAGCTGTTCATCACCATCCTTAAATATGTTGGAAGTTTCACAGGTTAACTATCTCTGACACACAGAAGTGTTTCTGGCAGATAATTTAAATGTGTCTGTTGTTCCTCACTGTAAGAATGTCTGTAATACTTTTCAGGGCAAAGTCAGTAGTTGGTTGAGTCTACTGACTATTAACTGGGTCAATAATCAAGTGGATTAACTGTCCTGAAGTGGACTAGAAGCACTCAGAAAGTGAAGGGGCAGCTTAAATGCTGGGGATGGGGTTCTACCATACACTTACTAATTACTAACTCTTAGCTCAGATAAAATGAGGAGCAACCCAGCTCCGAAGTCAGTTAAATGGAAATGGTCAGTCTGTTATTTGTGTGACTCCAAGCCTCTGAAAAACGTATGTTGGGGGCCCATGTGTTAAGAATTATTATCTGTCAGCACTATCCATAAGTCTCTTTGAGGGTCACAAGTAAAACAGCCCAAACCAGATGTACTAAAATGATACCATGATTTAAAGAAATTAAATCTGTACATTTACAATAGAAACAAAAACAACTAGATTTCAAAAAAATGGCATATTTCTTTATCTTGCTTTTCTTGGAATGTATCTGTGTGGATGAACAGAGATAGTTTCAAACTTGGTCTACTCTGTGAGGCATTTTCAGAGGAAATGCTTTATTTTTAGCTGTACCAGATGCTGAATGGTCTGAATTTATCAGTCCATGCAAATATATTCCTAACCTAGGGACTTTGTTTGGTCAAAATTTCGAGTGGCCTTTTCCTGGTTTTAATGAAAATTTTATTTTTTTTAAAATGAACATGAAAAAAAGAACTTCCAGAGTTTATGTCATAATGTGTTAACATCATTCCTTTTTTCCCACAAAATGTCACTCAAATCACTCAGATTTTATATGCAAATTTAATAAAGTAATTCTGAAAGAAATAGTCCACACAGACATGAAAAACAAGAAAATGCTACAGTTTTAAAACATGTTTGCCTCCTTATGGTCAAATAAGTTGAGACTCACATATAAAGAAAAGTACTTTGGGGAACATATAAGAGAATGAAACCCCTTATTTTGATTAAAAGTTAGACTAATAAATCTTTGGTTAATAATAAAACAGAATGAGAGTAAAAATACCACCATGTGGATGAAGAATACATATCCAAAATGAAAGGTATTTAATTTTAAGATAAGTATTTTTGCTTTCTATTCTGTTAATGTCTCTGCAGTTCCCACTCGCAATCCTACTGATTTAGTTGTCAGAAGGGTCTCTGGACTTCTTTGCATTGTAACTATAACATAAAAGGCTTCACTTGAAATGGGAATCAGACTTTGAAGATAGAAACAAAACTGTTTTGAACCTTTAGTGGGATCAAAGAATTCCATTCAGCTATGACCTGGCCTAGACAATCACACTAACCTCTGGCTTGCCCTGAAACTTGCTGATAGCTTAAGACAGTTGTCAATAGTTAAAGGTCCACAGTGGGAAAAGTCCCTACAACTCTAAAAAACAGGGTTTTTTACCTTTTTAGAAGCAGCTTTCAAGATGAGCAAGATGAAATTTGTGAGCTCTAAAACTCATCACTAAACAGCACTTTTCTAATGTCCTATGGGAGTCTAGAAACCTCTCAAAAACTAAAACTTGCCAATCACAAAACTCACTGACCTAGCTTCTCCTTAAGAGATTACCTAAGGTTTGTTGCAATTCTGAAGAACCCAAGAATCCTGAGGGAATTTCTAACATTTAAGTATGTGACATTATCATTATGTTCTCTCTTCATGTTTATTTATAGCATGTGCTACATGAATCAATTGCCAACACAAAGATTACAATTCAGAAGATCACCGTTTCACATGATTTCTGAGGTCAACCCACAGGGTCAAGCTCTGGCCAGCTATGCAATAGTAGGAACTGTACACATTATTGAATCAATGTGAGAAAAGACCATTTACAGTACATGCATCTACAGGCTAGTTACCAAAGTCTGCGTGTTTTTCACAAATTACACTGGCATGCAGCAGGGGCAGTACTAACCTAATATTCCGGCTCCCTTTACAGACTGCTTTTTGATGGCTTATTTTGAAATTACTTGGATTTGAGAGTCAAAGGAAAGTCCAGAGAGCATTTATATGGTTCTTCTTCTATAGCCAGAACAGCTTTACTCAGGGATTACAACCTCAGAACATCAGAGACGAGAGGGGGGCAGAAAAGGCCTGGCAGGAAGGTCTGAAGGATGGTGGACAAGACCAGTGCGACTGAATGCATTCCAGGTCATTTTTATTGCTGGGAACTTCCATGAAGAAATTTGACAAGAGCACAGTTTATACTGCATTTCTGTCAAAAAACCTCAATTTACTTACAGCTGCATTTTTCGTAACCTCTATACCTCACTATGCATCAGCAAATAGATATATGCAAAAGTACAACTAAAGTAAACTAAAACAGAGGTGCCATAAAAGCCTTGCCTTGTACACTCTTGAAACACTCAAAGATAGTTTGGCTGTGGAGAGTTCAAAGTTGAAATTATTAGATTTTAGCCTTCTGACAGTGCATAGAGTTCCTATCCACAAACTGGGAGATCAGGGAGTGAAACAAACAAAAAGGTGAAGCTTTATGTGAGGGCTCAGCATCATTACAAACCTGAATAACAAACAGACACCGCTTGAAAACGCTCACTGGCTACTTTCTCACCACAAGAAAAATCCTTCCACTGCAGGTTCTCAAATAGTAGTGCTCACTGTGGAGCTCTTTCTGGTGATCGCTCCACTTTTTTCAACAGCAAAACCAGAAGAGAATATGCCATCCTGGAACACCCCTTAGCTTGGAGCCCTGTCTTGATTACTGGTCTGCAGAAGGTAGGCAAGGATAACAAATCTAATGGTAAAGGTCTCAGGATTATGAAAATGCTTACAACCCACGGGTCAAAAACAGCTCACTCTTTCTTAAGACACACCAGTGACTTCGGGTCAGATTCCCCACCCTCCTCTCTCCATCATCTGCCATCGTACTATCATAGCCTACGTTCCCACTGCACTGTGGCAAGCTATTACAGGTTTTACACTGGGTGTATTGTTAGTGCCAGCAAGACAGCAGGAAAATGGAAGACAAGGGGCAATATCTAACCCAATAGCTTCAGAGGACTGGGGCAGCATCACTATCTTCTGGAATATCTGTCCTCAGATTGCATTGGTGGTCATGCTGATACTGAAAGGGATGGAGGGAAAGACGGTGAACTGCAAATTCAAATTTTCCTGTATTGTGCATCTTTATTTGTACAAAGCAGGTGGGCTTTAGCAGAATATGTTATACTTAACCATAGTGCTAAATACATGGTGTTCAGAAATTAAAACGATGCACAAATGTCCAATATTGTTGTTGTTTTACTGTACCAGAACAGAGATAAAGCAGCACAAAACTATACAAAAAGTTTTGCGTGTGCATATTGTAGGAATATAATGGAAGATTGGTGAGGAGGATTGTAAACATGCTCAAGTGACTTGCAGCTGGGGTGTCGGACAACACATATATCATAGTAATTGTTGTTTAGCTTTGTGTGCTTGACAGGTAGAACCTCTGCATTTAGATAACATAGGCCTGCGATAGACTGAGAGGCACCTTATTGAACATCCTTGAGATTCCTGCTCTGCTGCCGGAAAGATCAAAGCACAGTGGAAAACTATGCCTGGGAAAATCCCTGATATTTACAGGCAAAAGCAGCTGAATTGAGATCTTTTCTTCCTTCTCCTCTTTCTGGCTAGCGAGGACAGAGTTTCACAGTGCTGGCGTCCCTGTTTGCTTGCCTCTGCCCAGGTGCTGCTGCGGAGATTCCCTGGGTCACGAGGTAACAAGAATAAATTTATGCTTTGCATTTCATCCATGGTTTTGAGGCTGTTCCTGCATCCTGCCTGTGTCTGCTCACAGACATATATATATATTTTTTTTTTCTTTTCTTTTCTTTTTTTTTTTTGAGGTCTGTCACACAGCTGGACAAACACAAAAGCATTTGCTTACGCAAGCTCTTCTTCGGGTCGCAACACAAATGCCTCTCAGGGAGGGTGTGATATTGCTTGGTCTTTACCATAGACGTTTTTGATGTTTTGTTGCCCCCTAGTGATGTCACTTAATTTTTCCACTGCTTAGGTCTAAAAATTCTCATGGAGACAAGAGCTTCCTGTCTCCTGCCTTCAACAAACTAAATCATAACTTAGTATTTACACTGGATGCTTGAATTGGATGCAAAAGTATGGGTATTTCTGAATCCTCATAAGGAACCAGATAGTGAGCTTACAGGAAAAATACCACCAGCATAGTTGGCTTGCCCCAGTGAGCTTAAAGCCAGAGCTAAAATGTAGCAGTCCCTGTCACCACACAGGGCAAAAGCTCCTACGAGCCTTTTCCTCAGTGCAGATGTTAACCATCTTACACAGTGCCAGGCTGTTGCTCTTGCAGAATTTCTGGAAGCACTGAAAGTTGCTGTTTCCCCTGTACAGTGGCACACCAGAGCAAACACAGGAGAGGACAGTCAGCTCCCTATCACAGACTCCAGGTTTGCACTATCAGTAGTCAGTTTTGTAGTTAGGTGTTACTTTACCTTAAAATTCTTTTTGAGACCACTGAATTATATGCCTGTTTTCCAGCTGAGGTCATCTACAAGTTGATGAGATACAACTTCAAAGCCCTAACCAGGTTCTGAAGAAGGAATGTAAGATAAGTTCTTTTTAATAAGAGTTTTGCAAATGGGTCTATTACTGTTTTATACTATATCTCTTGTATTATTTTTATTGTGGTCTTCATAGCATTTAATATTTAAAACTCACCTAAAAATACATGAAATGAAGTGAAAGTGATGGTCTTCTTCAGTGAAAGGAAGATCAGAACTTAGCAACCGGCCCTTGAAAACCTGTCTCTGTAATACACTCTTTTCCCCCTTACGGTTCTTTTTCCTTGAAACTTCCTGTTCTTATGTTAGAACCATGGCAATCTCAAGTGTTTTCTAAAGACTGAAATTAGAATTAACAGAGAGCATGACTGTTGTTTATAGCGGAATATTGAGATAGTACAATGAGAAAACTCTAAAGACACAGGCTTTGTTTCTGTCCTCACCTCAAAGGTAGCAATACCGTTAAGTAATACAGTAAGGCATAATATTACTGAAGTTGACTAATGGAGATTTAGGAACATTTTTAAGGGGGAGAGATTCTTCCAGTTTCTCATGCTTTGCACCCAAATTTATCACAGATGTCTTGAGGTTTTCTGCTTTGAAAGTCAAGAATTTAACAAGTCTAACAGGGGTAACTTGAATAAGTGGATTATCCTAACTTTATTTTAGGGGTGAGAAGAGGAAAGGAAGTGCATGATGGATGAAAGTGATTAGCAGATCAATTTCTTACCAGTTGAAAAGTTTCCCCAGCTGAGTTACCAAACATGTTTGAGAAGAAGGAAGGAATACATTCAGCACCTGCCTTTCTGATTTCCAAGCCCAGTTGTCTTATGTTGAGCAACTGGTTCTGTTGAAATTAAACTTCTGTTTTGCCCAGGAAAAGTACACTGGTTCTGCAGTCAGCTGATGCTGCTGTGCTTGTTCCTGGAAAAAAGTTTGTATTCTTAAGTTATCCTTCCATCAAATCCAGGACTGAAAAAAAAGTCCTACTTTTATTGTAAAAATTATTCTTTTCTATAAGCTGAACACTGTTTATCTTCTTCTATCCTACAGAAATCCAGTATTGGCATACTAGAAGAATATAACATTACTTGGTGGATACCCGATTAAGGGGATTTAAATACACAGTATTTTCTGTAATTTGAAAACTGCTTAAAACAGGAAGGGAGGAGCAATGCAACCGTGACTAAGACTTAAATTTTTGTTCTCTTCCTGGTATCACTTGTCAAACTGTTGCCTCCTGACAAAGGATAGGTGTGACAAACTTTTACATTTCTTGTTTTCAACTGGGTAGTTGTTTCCTTTCCAATTCTTTCAATCAGTTTTTCCTGTTCATTTCTTTTTGTTATGAGCTTACACAACTCTTATTTTTCATTCATTAACTTCTTAACAGTAAAAAAGTGCACAACTTGGAGCATGCTTTGAAGTTGAAAAGAATTAGTTTCTATTACTACCTTTTGGCAAAGCCCGGAGCTAAGCTACTTCTGTAGTACAATAACAATAATTAGAAAGTACAGAACATATCATGTAACATTTTGAACAATGTGGATATTTCAAGACCAAGTTCCAATCAAAAACCTTTTGGGTAACCAAGGAAGTAGGGGGTCAGGTCAGTACCAGATGCCACTCATTTTTAGAGCCAGAAGTTATGCAAGATTTGAATTTCATTATAAAACTCACAGTGACTTCGATCAAAACAGAACAAGTGACTTCTTATGTAAAAAGGCACTGAGTATTTTGTCACCTTCCCTACACATGGAAGGTTTCTTAATTATTTTTGGTCTTTTTATTTCATTAATCTGATAAAAATTGGAAGAACTTTACATCATACAACTGCATTTAGATCTGAGGTAGATCATATCTGAAGCAAGATATAATAGAATTATTACCTACTGAATTCTGTTGTTACTGTTAAATAATAAAAAAGGCTGGGAAATGGTGCATAGTCTTATTAAACAAATTGCCTCACTGGACAAAGCACTTGTTTTAAAATAATTTATTTCTCACTTGCCTCTACTAATGTCTAACTCTGAAGCAGATACAGGTTAATTCAAACTTTCATGTAATTTTTCTAGATTAGCTATTTATCATGTTTTGCATTCTCACGCCGTGCCTGTTTATTCTCTCAATGAGTCCAGTGCTTCACTAAGTATCTTAGTAAATCCCACCCATGTCCTTTAGCGTTCATTCCAAATGCAGATTTGCCTAGCACTAACTGCCACAGTCACTGGATGTCACTGTTGCAGCACTAAGAGTTTAGCTACTTTATCTGGATACAAAAGGCAATTATACTTGTATATATTTTATTCCTTCACTATTAGTAAAGGGTTGCATTCCTGTTCAGGCTGAAGTCAGGGTAAGTTTTATTACAGGTTGAGTATTTAGAAGTGTTCAGGCATGGGGATAATTTATGATTTCAGGGGATACTCTTCTACCAGTGGTTTTTCATTTAAGTTTTAAAACTCTGTTTCTATTTTTAAAATGTGCCCTTTCTTAGTTCTTTGTTTCTGCTGCTCTAACAAGAGTTTTATTTCTGAATATATTTTTATATATACACAGTGTACAGAATTCTGGTACTACATTTATACACACATATATACACACCAGTAACAGAATTATATACATATTTATATCTATGCATGCACATGTAACATCAATGTAAGATTTCTAAAAACATTCCAAAATAAGATTTCTTGGTAGGTGTGTATAAGCAATAAACTTAGAGGATTAATTATTGAAAAAATAAAACACCTACCCTTTGCCTTAACAAGCCTGAGGGAAAGCTAAACAGTAAGAGAAACACACCAATCAACATGTTCATAATTTTAAAAATTGATAACTTGAGCATGTGCTTACGTAGCTTACAAAGCCAGTTTTACTTCTTACAGAGTCTTTTCCAAAACCCCTTGAAATGCATTATATCAGGACCAAAATTATCACTAGAAATATACTATCACAGTATTTAACCGTTTCCAACTCTTATTCAAATGAAAAAAAATGAAACTAAATGGAACCTGGTTTTAGAGACACAACCACAAAATAAGCAGAATTTCCTATTCCTTGGAATTTTTACTGATTTCTCAGAAAGATGTGAGAATGTCGGTACTTCCTTTGTCTTGACAAATGATAAACAGAAATTAAAATTATTTTCTCTATGATGAATTTGATGGGGAGACACTAGATATAGATGCTACTACAAACAGAACCTAGGGCACCTTCTGTGCCTTTTTGGCTTTTTTAATATGCCAGATTCTCACAGGTTGGATCCTTCTCTGTGGTATGTCTGGGGAATAAATAAAGAAGGTACAGGAGGTGCTCAAACCATGACATAAGGAACAACAACGGGAGTTTCACAACATGCTTTCAGAAAAGTATTTTGAGGGTATGAGTAAGTGAAGGAGACGGCAACTGAGGGCACCACCACCTGCTGGCAGTTCTGGGAAGCCTGGGCATTTCATGTAATGAAGCACTTCCCAGCAGACATGCCAAACCCATCACCACCCCCCATCCCTTGCTGCTGCAGTGCCAGACCTGCTCCTGCTCACCCCGCCTCAGCACCGACCTGGACCCTCTTGCCAAGAGCAGCTCCAGCATCCTTGCCCCGTTGGTCATTTCTCTTCTATCACCTGCTGACTCCTAATCCCTAGCCCAGACAGAGGAAGACAATCCAAGCACATAAACAGGAAACCTGTTTCTCAACCCTACTGGGCTGCTAAAAAAGAAAACAAAGCATTGCCAACATGATAAAGACCTGCACGCCCTGGGGCTGGCTGCTTCCTCACCAACTCACTGGCTTGCAGCCTGCCAGGTGTTATTTGGAGAGGAAGAGGCTTCTCTAGGAGATAGAGAGGGCCAAAGTTGTTTGGTCAATGCCTCACATGCTTTGGCTGTCTTCAGCTGCTATCCACTGCCTAAAACAACATCTCTAAGCTCAACAGGCTCTTAAACTGTTCTCATGAGAAGTCATTAGACAACTAAAGCAGTCAGTTGCTCTTGTGTGACAGATATTGCAGTACACATGCTTATCTGAGAATGGAGGACAATTATTTATGAAGTGCTCATAACTCCTAGAAGGCATAGAACAATTGTCTGACCTTTGCCATGTTCCAGATCTCCAAGAAGCTGGGAACAATTAATGTTTCTTTTCCAGATGACAGAACACTAATCCATCTTCAGCAAGGCTCATGCTGCCTATCAGTGAGAAAAAAAGTCTTATTCTTCCAGTATTATTACTATTTTTTCCATCAATAGAGAATAAGTAATAAATAATGAGCAGGTTAGACACAGGCAGGAGGTCTATAAATATGTCTGTACTTCAATAAAGGGAGAAGTATGGGATTCAAACTGCAAAAACCCAAGACTGTTCAAAGTCCAGTATCATACTGTTTCAAAGCTAATCAGTCAAGAGAATACTATGCTGAACATGGAATAATTTGTACACTGTAATACAGAAACTCATGAGGCAATATGAACAAGATGAGTGTCACAGGTCCTGTGAGACTGCTCTAGGTCTTTACAAACTCATTAGGTAAGAGCTGCCTTAGATGACTGCTATACATCAAAGTATTCACTGGTAATATCATTTGTTCCTTTCTTTAGTAGCAAAATGACTTGAACTAAAATGATGGATTCAACACATTTCGTGTGCAACGGTTTCATGGCGCACAGACAAAGGAACAGAAAACCAAAAGAGATCCTTCTCAAGATTGCATGTCTCAGGAGATAAGAAATGGAACATAATGCCTTCCACAAGAGTTTTTCATTTGGGCTTGATCTTTTCAAAAAGAAGAGCAAACATCTGGGATGTTGACCAGCCAAAATCACTTACGTGTGCTCCTAACTCTAAACACGTAAGTAATAACACTGGAATAAGGAAGTGTTTTTAAAAGGAGAAAAACACATAACAGGTTGCTACAGAAAATTATACTTACTGCTGCATTCTTTCTGATTTTGCAAGTTCAGATATGTTGGCCTGGTCAGTAACTGCATGAATGAACCAACTGAAATGGTATCCACAATAGCTCTTTAACAGAAATTAATTAATAATAGTTCATATGAAAGATTTACTAATAGTACTACCAGAAGACAAGTATGATAGGAAACAGAGTGTAGTCAATGGAAGATTGACAACAATGTAAAGACCCTGTTTTAGTCATCAGAGAAAACAGTATTTATGGGTGCTTCATGGGGACTAAGTACATCCTTGCTACAGCAAAGTTCAACACAAATGTTCAGAATACTCACAGAAGTTGTATTTACAATGTACGGAAATCTGTGTGGCTTCTATGGAAAAATCTAAATTTAATTTCTGTAAAATCCTTGTTTTCTGAGTGGCAAATTTTTAAATGGCAAGAATCTCCTGCTGCAATATTCTGATCATATAAACATCTTTTTCATAATCAATGAAAGACAATATAAAATCAAAACCCACCATCACACTTTTGGATGCTTCTCTGAACCAAACCTAAAAGAGTATGTTTTATACAGATGAGATTTCCTTCTGATGCTGGTTTTATGAGGCTTTTTAATAATGCATCTTTTTTATTAAACATCACCATTATCAAGGGTTGAAGTCTCTCTCTGCCTTCCCTGAATTAGCCTGTTTTAAAAAGAAAACATGCAGAGAAGGAGGATTTTTCATAAAGCTCATGTGCTGTTGGAAAAAGAAGATTAAGAATTACTTTATATTTTCCTTTGATCCTCTGCAATTTCTTTCCAGCACCATACAAATCTCCTCTAGATTCTGGCAGAAGCCTGACAGCTTACTTGATTTTATACAGCACGTGGGATAGCAGTAGTGATATTTTTTGCTTCCTTACACTACAGGGTAAAAAAACCTGCCCAGAGCCAAGACATGATAATACACACACCCTGCTCTAGTATGCTGGATAACTCTTCTAATAAAAGCGTATACATTTCTTTCAGAGAATAACCCTCATACAAACCCATTGCAGCAATTGCCTACATCTGCGTTTCAAGGAAGCTCTTAATACAAACTACTTGCTATAATTCAAACACTGAAACAGTTTCAATAAATAAATGTAAGCTGAACAAAGGTTTCTTGCAGTCACCAGGGTGCTCTCTTGGACAATATTTAATTAAAGATATTTACATATTCCCCCCAACAGACTTTTTTCCTCCACTACTATTTTTTTTTTTTAATTTTGTTGCTTGTTGGAGAAATAGCTGATATATAGATATGAGATGCCTGTTTATGGTGGCTATGGAATCTAGAAATTCACATAAAATTCAACCAAATTAATTTCTCCTTCAAATACTTTGTAAGCATATAAAAATTAAAACAAACAAACAAACAGACAAAACCACTTATACAAAAATACTACAATTATTTAAATGGAATAAGCAACTTGTTTGGAAGGTATATGCAAAAGGGAGAATGTTACTGTTTGATTAAAAGATTTCGAATTTCACATTTTTTGATGGAAAGCTAGATTTTTCTTTAATATTTCCCTCCCTCCTCTCCTCCTTGAAATTCTGAAATACACTGACATGCATAGAGTTCAGCCAGGAATGAAAAGTAAGAGAAATCTATATATTCATAGACAGATTCTGAATACCAACTTCCTTTAAGAAGGCTCTGTTCATTCTGCTGTTTCTTCCAGTTTCATTTTAAAAAACTCCTTGTGAAATAAGATCATCTCCATTATGCAAATGGCTCAGAGTCTAAACTGGGTTAGTAAAATAACCAGCCAGTCTGTGTGATCTTCAAAGCAGAATATTTTAAGTTAATCTTTCTTAGCCCCCATTTGCACCACAACCAGACTCATGTTGGTAAAATTAAACTCAATGGGGCACACCGCTAGAGTCTGGAAGATTGGCACTTGTCTCAGCAGGTCAGTGCAGCAAAGGGAATGTCAGCTAAGGAAGCATAGCGAATAGTTGAGCAAGTCAATTGAGAAAAGCAGCAAAATAAATAAAGTGTGAAATTGGAAGCTAACTGGCACCACTTTTTGCTGCAAAGTAAAAGTTACCACCTCCAGCAATGAGAGATTGGCTATATTCTTGTACATCTGTCTTTATGAACTGGGATGCAACTCTGATGTGCCGTAAAGAAATATAGCAGTCAGCTAGTACATGTGTTTCATGTAAAGATTATCTTTATTCACATAAGTGTTTGCATATAGGTATGGTTTGGTTCATGTTCATTCCAAAATTAAAGGACACATCAGACAAAATGTGAATTCTTTCAAGTCTGGGTAACTTCTGTTAACTATCTTTTCTTGTTAAATGCCCACTGCTGTACGTGCAGTTTGGTGCTTCTGGGTTCTTGTATGGACTAGAAGCACCAGGTAACTACCTGGAAGAGCTCTATTGAAAGATATTGAACACAATATAGAATTCAAAACTCTCCTCTGGGACACTGTGGAGACTGTAGTACCATTCTGTACTTAGAAGGATGTCACAGGTCTGTAGTATATGAAGCATTGTAAGGACTGAGCTATAACAGTATGAAGTGTATTTCTACTTGGCCAGGGCAGAACTTCAAGTTTTGAGGATGAATCATTTTCAGAAGCTCTTTAGGTTAGTTTTGCAGACTACATTGGCATGAATACTTCAGTTCTTCTTCTTTAAAGAAATAACTTTGCTCTTTTGTATCCTCAGAAGGGAACCAGGTGATCTCTATTTGCACATAAGTACAGAAATCTTGTAACTGTACTGTTCTACCATTTCATGTATCAGCTCCACAAACTAGAACTCTATCATTTAGTCAAAAGTGTGACAAATGACAAACTTATCTCCTATCTTGTTTCCTTACTGCTGAACTGGCAAAAATAGTGGGAAGCATGGATGCTTTGTTGTCCTGGTTTCAGCTAGAATAAAGTTAATTTTCTATCTAGTAAGTGGTATAGTGCAGTGTTTTTAATTTAGGATGAGAATAATGTTGATAACAAACTGATATTTTAGCTGTTGCTAAGCAGTGTTTGTACTAAGTCAAGGACTTTTCAGCTTCTCATACTGCCCAGCCAGAGGAGGAGCGGGGCGGGGGGGGGGGGGCACAAGAATCTGGGAAGAAACATAGCAAAGACAGCTGACCCAAATGAGCCAAAGCAATTCCATACCATGTGATGTCATGCCCAGTATATAAACTAGGAAGGAGTTAGCAGGTGGTGAGCAACTGTATTGTGCATCACTTGTTTTGTATATTATTATTTCCTCTTCTGTTTCTGTCTTATTAAACTGACTTTAATCTCAACCCATGAGTTTTACTTGGATTTTTTGTTTTTGTTTTTGTTTTTGTTTTTTTCCCTGATTCTCTCCTCTATCCCACTGGGGAGGAGAGACTGAGTAGCTGTGTGGTGCTTAAGTGCCAGCTGGGGTTAAACCACAACATTTGTAAATGAAAGAGGCTTGAATAGGTTACAGACGCAGAATAGGACTAGACTTGTTCATACACTGAAAGGCAAGAAGAAGAAAATTGAGGGTTTTTTTAACTTGTTCCAGAGATGCAAAATTATGTGTACACAGGCAAATGCATTTTTAAAATCCAAGGTTTTTCTTAATTTCTGCTAGTGTTGTACAGAGAATGGAGGATGAGGTCAAATTTAAAAAGAAAGCAAATCAGAGTGTTCTTCAGAGTAATCAGCTGTTCATGAAAAAAAAAAAAAAAACAAACAACTTTGTACCATATGCACAAGAACATATATTAATTTAATTAATCATTTTCAACCTAGGCATCTTTGACTCTATTATTTTGTTTCTTAGCACAAAGACTGTTAGTTCAAACAATGCTATTGATGAGGATATTGATTTTTTTTTTTTTCAGGTTATATCAATTTTAGAAATAATGAAGAACACAGGCATTATTATGACTGTTTTGTTCCATTTAAAAAAAAAAAATCTTAATGGTTTCTGAAATGTGCTTTTTGGGTACAAACTGTAAGCAGGTGGACAGGCCAGCTAGAAAGCAGAAGGAAAAAAAATAACTCAGAAAGAAGTTACAATTGCCCAAAGCAAAAGACACATTTATTTAAAGATGAATCCCTAGGGAGGTTTTTAAGTATTTTGGAAATAAAAATACTCATGCTAAATAAGGTTCTCCCCTCAGTAAAAAGCATTTTTTTTTTTTCTGATAAATTGCTTTTTGCTAAACATAGCTGATTCACACCATCAGAAGAAGGTCCTTTGATTTTTACAAAGAATATTCACTTTTCCTATCAGTTTCTCAACTATGAATCCTTTTCCCACAACTGACAGCATAAAAATTATTAAACCTAGTATCTTTGTGAATAAAGGGCTACCAGTTCTTCCTGCTTGTGGAATTAAGGGGGCACTGAATAATTAGAGTCATCTATTGAGTAAATACCTTGCCTAGGCATAGGGCATATCAAAGGGCATGTGCTTAAAATACCAGTTAAAAGAGTTTCTTGGTGATTGATTACCGCTCTTTGGTGAAAAGAATGAAACTTCACAATATTTAATTTGATTACTTGCTAATGATCTTGCAGAAGCTTTTGTGACTTAGGTGATAGCTTTTACTACCACTACAGTGTGAAAAGTATATTTCTTCCTTCATTGTTGCATATCAACCTACTCTTTGTGCCTTTGAAACCAAAGAAAGTAACTGCAGCTCTGTAATAATAAGCATGGATGTGCAGAGTACAAGAAGCCTGGAGCTTTCCTCCTAGCTTGCACATGGACCTTTATGCTTTATGATAATGCCTGCAAAATGTCTAAAAAGAACCAATTTACCTTTTATTTCAAAGTGGACTTGAAAATGGACAGTCTGCTCGGAGTAGCTCTATCAGTAAGTGAAAAAAAATCCTGCTCGACTAGAGTATACACATCTAAGGGTAAACAGTCAAGTATGTTACTGGATGAAAATAGGATTTGTGATTTGTTTACTCACTGTCTTAACATAAACAGATTTTCTGTTTCTGGACTTTGATTTCCAAAAGATTTTTAAAAACCCACCCTGAAACTGTTTTTTTGGATTTACTTTAAAAGGTTGTCGACCTGTGAGTGACACAGCAAATATTCTGTATGAGTAGTACTAAGCAAGGGCTCCATCAAGTATATTTTTGTAATGTCTACATAATATGAAAGGACCACAATAGTACTCTGGTATTAGTGTCTACTTGTGAGAGCATCTCTCTTCCTCCAAAATACGCAGAGTTTAAGTAAAGTGGAACATTGAATATTTACCACCTCATGGGCATGGAGCTACTCCACTGTCCTCTGGCAAATCTCTGCATGTGTTCAGCTCTGGCAGATTTCAAAGTCCAGTGCTCAGAAAAGCAGCTCAAACACTAGAGGGTGGGGAGGTATTCCTGAGGGCTGGGATGTGTCAGTGCATAGTCAGTATTTTATGCAAATCATTAACATCACTGGTTTGTAACATTTGCTCAATGCTTTAAAATTTTTTATCTGAAAATCCTATACCCTCTTGGATTTAAAAATATTAATCAAATTTCAGCGGTGTTTCAGTAAACCGAACCATATAGAAACCTGTGAGGCACAATTTCTCTGTAGATACTGAGATTCTTATTAATCCCAAAGTACGCAGAGTCTCTAGCCAGTATTTACAGCACAATCATTTTTTCTGGAATGACATAAATAATATATCCTGATAAGGACCTATATTTTAATTACTGCCATTGGTGTTTGAAAACACAACCAAAACAAAACTAAAATTAAAACTTGATGACTTGGTGTCTCAACGGACTTCAGTAGTAAATAACTCACAGATTTGCTCTACATTCACAGAATGCTCTGCTCTGAATTCTGGAGCACTCAGAAGTATATTGACTTATTTAAAAAGCTTTCTAGAGAAACTTCTATATCTCTTTAGAAATAAAGCACTTAATCATTTGGTCACTATCACCAGGAAGTTATATAAAATTCATCTCCCTTACTCCTAAATTGTCTCTACATTATTATTAAAGTATTTGCAACATTGTTAATGATTTCTACACAGAGCAGGCTCCAATCTTAAAAAATGCTTCTGATTATATACATTTAATCTTTGGAATCTGTCATAGGAAACATGTCTGATGTCATGACTGACTATAAAACCACCCCAAATTAGAATTCATGGCTCTTAAAAGCACAAACAAAAATGCCACCATGGAGAACATCCACCAGTTCTTCTGACAAAAGGGGCTTTCTGAACAAACCTAATTTTGATTCTGCAAAGAACTTTTTGCATGATCAATTTCCATTAGCTCTATATGCAGATTTATACATGAAACCCCAGTATTTAGTGATCCATGCTAGTGGAGGTTATAATGTTTAAGGATCATCGTCAGTCAGAATGTTGAGCTATCATTTCCTTACAACTCTTCCTAATTTTTCCAGTATTAAGAACAGTTGTCACCAAGAGTCATCTCTCCAGAATAAGACACATCCAAGAAAACTCAGTTTAGGGAGTGGATATTATTTGAGAATAAGAGAAATTCTGGAAACACAGGCCTCCTTAGAAAGCCCTAGCTTCTATAATTTTAAGAAGTTATCAGCAAAGCTTTGAAGTAATTCAAAGGCAGAAGAGAAATCCAGATGATTAGACATTTCCAACAAGATATTTAAAGAAAATATGTGAATCAATTTTACAGATTTTCCTACTCCAGAACCAGTTGCAGAATTAGCTCAAGCAGAAGGCATTCCACCACTTTAAGTATGTTCTAGATCTATTTTTCTAGTTCACTGCTATATTCTATTATCTGTTCTGTTCAATCACTAAAGCTGCTTCACACAGAAGACACAATCATTTATTAGTCAAGGAGTAGTGAATAAAAGGTTTTGTCTGCAGTATATGTTTAGGCAAATTCCTCTTGCAAAATGGCGCTTAGCTCATTTAAATCAAAGACAACAGCAAGAAAATTCTAAATGAATACTGCAGCTAATGGGGATATAACCCATTTATGTTTTTCGGGATCAATCCACAGATCACTACTCTATTTGCCCATACATTTCATGGCTGACAAAGAGGATTTGTTCTGATTAAAGAGAAACATCTTTTCTCTTAGCAGAATGACTTTTGCTAACTGTTCCTGCCCATTGTTTTAAATCTGAAGGAGAAGAGGAAATAAATAGCTGAAAGAAGGAATCATTTTTATTTTATATGAGATGCCCTGTTTATCTTTTTCTGCTGCAGCATAAAAAGCAAAAAAAAACCCCAAACCTTTCTTTGATATAACCTATTTTCTTAGGATAAGCAACAGATAAAAGATTTAACTCTATTTTCTATTTTTATAAGAAGATCAATGAATGCTTATATTTATATTACTATCAACTCTCTTTTGAAAAGTAAAAAGAAGTGATCGAGGAATAAGTTTCTCTGACCGCTAAGTCCTCACCTTCCCCCTGCCCAGTCACTGTAATTTTTGACTGTTTTTTTTTTGGTTAGTTTATTTGTTCAGTTTTTTTAAGTCTGAATTATAACCGTACAAATTCCTTGGTTGGGGGTCAAACCTCAATTAGTTACTGAGTAATCTTCCACAAAAGACAGGCCTTTCCAGACAATCACAGAAAAAGGAAGAGATAAATAATGTAACTGAAAAAAAAAAAGCAGTTATGCAGCACCACACTTTAAGAAGCAGCAGATTAAGTGTATCATTAAATTAGAATCCATTCTGATTTATTCATGTTGCTTATTTTCAAAATGAACTCCTTAATTGTTCAAAGCTTCCAGGGATAATGCAAAAACTATATATCCTAGCTGGTAACGCAATACAGAGTTTTACAAGACTATGTAAATTAGGGAGAGAAAATTGGAAAATAAAATAACCATTGATATCAGGGTAAGACTAAAGTAAAACCACTGAGGAATTAAGAAGTTAACCCTTCGACATTATCTGATGATGTGAAAGTACAGAATAGGCCTCCTTTGCATGAACAGGATTTGAAAGAAATAACTGTACCACAGGCTTTCAGTCAGCATGGAATATGAAAATTGAAGTCATTAGTAAGCAATTTTGTTCATAGACAAAATGTGATGTAAACGGAGCTAGTCTTAAGCAAAGCAAGTCACCTCTGTCACTGTGCAGAGGGTGTGCCCGTGCACAGCTTTCCGCATGCTTAAGGAGAAAGGCCAAATCACTGGCCAAGGAATTAAGTAACTTCTGTGTCCCACAGCTCTCAAGCTAATTAAAAAGGAGGCTCATCATGGCACAGTGCTGGACAACTGCAGTAGAGCTTTAGGAAAATTTCTATTTCATTGGAATAAGATGTTGTTCATTTCCACAAACTCCATAAAGCAATACAAATACATGTTCTATTTCAGCAATGCAGAGCAGAAAACTAGGCCCACATCCCACAACTGGTTATTTTTACAAAGGATGTTTTGAACAATGTGCTCACATTGCTGGTTAGTTATTAAGAACCACATTCTTGAAACACAACAAAGCTAAAAGGTAATTTTCTTTAACTCTTTGCTGGATCCATTGCACAATTTAAGTAGAGGTTATTGTGAACTTCAATAAGCATCACATTTATGAAGTGAAGTCTCACATGTTGCTGCTTGTCAACATTAACAAGAACAAATACTTCAATCAGTGTTGAAGGAACTTTTTTGGCTGAGAACCAAATTATACAAGTTCATGATCAGAGAGAAGTATGTTTTAATTGCTAGGCATTTAACTGTAGATAATGAGTTGCAGTGATCATCAAAAAATGAATAAAGAAACATCATTGCTTGCCATGGTCTAAGAAAAGGGAAGATACTGACAAACGCTGCTAGCATAGAGTGTTCAAGCTTATGGATACAGAGTGTGGTATCTTAAATATTTCTATGGCTCATAATAGGCCAAAACCCATGATGAGTTCTACAACACAACTACCATTTTTCAAGCCTCATTAATGCTGACACATCAAACCAGGAGCAGGCCAAGGCTCCAACATTCCCCTTCCTCAGTATTGGACTACAGTACAAAGTTTATAACATGGGTCTGATCCTGCACAGGTTCTCCAGTGGGGCCCTTCCTACTCCACCCACAGCATCATCTGTTCTCAACTAGGCATTAGAGAGCTTGAGGAAAAGGAGTATTGCTGGTTTCAATTAGAAAAGTGTCATAGATTCTTGCTGGTGAATAACCTTATCCTTTTTATTATTGGTGCTTGAGGGACCATTTAAATCCCCATTCTGACTGTGTCCTCAGCCAGCATTTCAGCTGTGTCAGACATTTGTGTTCATCTGTTAAAAAGCCACAACAAGCAAGGGCTATTAATTCTTCTTTTAGTTTTTAATGGCACAACTAGATATCTTACATATTTTTGCGTTTCTTCCTTTCTCCACTGTCTCTTCAATACCTGTCTTTCTGAGAGAAGATCAGTGACGTTCACAGCAGAAACTTTTGTACAAATTAAAAAATAAAGCACAATACTATAACAGTAGCACAGAAAATAACTATAGAAACAAAGGATATCTCTGTTATACAATGCTGCAGGAACAGCTATTATAACTAAATATCACTTATTACAAAACATGAAGTTCTGCAATGATGTTTCCTCATACCATCTGGCATCAATCTTGTTCATTCTACTAAAAGGGACAATTCCTTCTACAGTTTTGACAGTTCCCCTTACTTCTGACTACAGCACATGGCTAGGAAGAACAAGTCCTCCTTTCCTCTTCTTTGTTCCCGTTTAAAGATACAGAGATGGAAAAGGTCTGTTACAGGTAGTTTATCCTCCCCACAATTTCTAATAAAATGTGTTATACACTTAAACACGTCATATGCTTGAACTGGTGCCAGTGGAAACCCAATCCTTGCTACAGAAGTAATTTCAGAATAAATAATGCAGTATGTTTAGCTGGTTTAACCATAACTCAGCAGCAAGTAACACCAACACTTCATAAGATGCAGTGACAACATAGTAGCAACAGTATAATTTAACTATAGTTTAAAAGTAAAATTTAAGCCAATGGGATAAGAAAACACTTGGGTGACAGAAGTTGGTGAGTCAAGGTGAGTCTTTAAGGTGAGTTTTCAATTATGTTTACATTTGATCATGACAATTCTAACTACTGCGTTGTTGAATATTTTGTCATTAAACTTCTAAGAAGCTACTGAAATTAACACACACAAAAGTCTGAGCAAATATGGAGTTTATAATACTTAGAGATGAGAACAAGCCTGTAATTAATCCTGGAATATTTGGAAGTAGAATAAAGGTAGTTCTTCAGGAAACACAAAGCATGTCAGAAACAAAGACAATTTCTTCCAGCTCACATCCATGGAACAAACCTTTTGGGTAGCTTGTCTTTTATCATTATTATTTAATAAAGTTCAGCTGAAAAGTTCCATCTTGCAGAGTTTTAACCTGTGTTGCAGTTTGTGTGTCTGGAATGTAATTTTCTTATTAAAATGCAACCCATGCCGCTAACTTCAGGGTTTACCTACAGTGTCACTGGACTTTGAAATTAACTCCAGAGCAAAATGCAAAACCTGAATTATAAAAAACCTTGATACTTGGAAAAGCAATACACTATTAGCTAATTGGGGTAAATTTTTTTTTTTTTTTGTGTCCTTTTTTTGCCCACAGATCATTGATCACTTCAGGTACTTTTAGCATTTGATTTACCGAAATTACATTAGAAATTATGTACTAATGCTAATTTATAACAAAAGAAATTACAAGGTCAAGAATGAAAGCTGGAATTTCAAAGCAAGGCTTAATGCCTGGCCCCATATACTATATTTCAGTATTTAAGTAGCCAGTGTATGTGCTGAAGCTAATACTGAAGTAAATTAAAACCCAGTAATCAGTTACTTTAATTTCAGCTTCAGTTCTAAATGGTATCTCATTGTGGGAGGAAGTCCATTAATTCCAGAAAACCAGCCAATGATTAAAATGCAGATCAAATGTAACAAGCACATTTTGAAAAATGCATTTACACAAGCCTTCTGCCTTCCAATGTATAAACACATAAGTAATTATTCATATAATTTCCACATACGATCCATAAATATGTTATAGATAAAGTGTATATACATAAGACTATACCTTTGAGTTCTGAAATATTATTTTATTTCAATGCTACTGTAAGCTTTGACAGGAATATCACATACTGTCTAAATAATATGTAGTTTACTATATGCTATTTCTATGTATACACCATTTCTTAAGTTAAAAAAAAATAACAGATAAAAACTCTACAAGTTATTTCTTTAAAAGTTATTTTGGAGTTGCTCTTTTTGCTTTCTGCTCAGACAAGTTAACACGAAGAGTTTAATTTATTCAAATACCTCTTATCACTTGGAAATGGTGTAAAGTGACATAAGTGTCAAAAGGAAAATAAAAATTATTTAGAATTCATCAATAAAAGTCATAATTTTAACCCCTGAGCTCCAGCTGAGATGCTTATTATCCAGAGAAAATGTTTTGTGCCTCACATACCACTTACAGTCTTAAAGGAAAGACAGTTCTAATCCCAGAAAGCTGCCTGTAAATATGTCATACCAAGAGTACTGAAGGCTTGAAATTAAAGAAGATTACCACATTTCTTTTCTTAGAACTCTGCAGTATTGAGCAAAATCTGCTAGCATAGACTGAAAGAATAAACCTGGAAACATAAAAAAAAAAACAGGAAAAATCAATAGCACCACCTTCACACTGTCTCTCTCTGTTTCCTTCTCTTGCATTATCAGATGTACCACACTTTGGCTTTTGCTTCGTATCATCCTTTTACACATTAGCAATTCAACAGTATCAGCAGAGAAAGTGAAAGACTCAGAACACCAAACACACCTGCTATTCAAATATAAAAAATGCTGTAGACACCTAAAATTTATTTGAAGCAAGTAGATGACATCAATAGACTGAAAATATGAACAGCAACTGTCATCATTAAAAATGTTGAGGTATCAGGAAAAAAAAATGCTGTAAAGGCGTTTCTTCCCTGGTGATTTATTCTGCCTTTTTGTTGACAATCTGAGCAGTGTGATAATCTCATACTTCAAAAAACCCCAACTTCCACTGAACTACTTTCACTAAAACAGTGCTGTCATTGATGAGGTCACTTAATTATTTTCTGGAGGCAGATATATATGTACCCTGGTGTAATACTACTGTAATGTCTGTCTTCACTATCCTGGTATAAGAACATGACCAAAATATAGAGGTGAAATGACACAGAAGCACGTGAATAATTCTTGCTCAAAGGCTTGGTCCCTGTAGTCACAAGCAGTTAGATCTACCTAGAGCAACTCAGCTAGTTTTCAATCCCACCATCTCCTAAGTGACAGGACTGAAACACTGGCTTTGCACCTAGAAAGCCAGTCAGATTTTACCCACATACAGAAATGATAGCAAGATTAGGCTCTAAAGCCCCATTGAAGTATACTTCTCACAGATTAAGGTTTGGGGTTTTGAGACAAGGAGTCTACTATGCCCTCCCACTGTTAAATGTTTTTATGAATTCTTTTATTCTGCTGTTTATTCAAAAAAAAATGACATGTTTAAATTCTGAAGAGTATATTGCCTCTGCTTTGCAATTGAAACATGCACCACAGCTTTTATTTTCTCTTCCATTCTGCAAGGAAAAACTTGCAGGACTGCTTTTTTGACTAGTAGATTATAAAAGCAGAAAAAAACCCCAAACAAACAAACACATTTTCACAATCTAATTTGTCCTTTTGCATAATTCTGATCACAGAATTTTGTTAATACTTTTACTCAGTTAAATGACTGGCCATACGATATTTTTGAAATACATATCTAATCTTGATTTAGAGTCTTAAGATCACAAAGAGTGTCTAATATACTTTCAAAACTATATCTCATGGCTGATTATTCTCACTACATGCATCTTATTCCTAAAAAGAATATACTACCCTTAGTTCCCCAAAACATAGCCTTGCTATGAAGTCAGCTATAAGAAATTTCTGCCACGTTATTACAGGTGGACAAAGACAACATAATTTTGTTTGTTATTAGAATACAAATTATTTCATTTCTCAATTATTCACTCATTTGCTCCACGTCCAATGACCAGCTAATAAATAAAATTACTAGAAGCATTGAGAGCAGCACCACTGCTGCTATCAAAAGCCTAATAATTTTTCAAATCAACCTACCAAAAATACAATAAAGAGCCAGACAAATGTGCTAGACACAAAATAATGTTGTAATGTCATTTTTCTTCTTTTTCTATATATGCTAAAGTAAAAATCCCTCAGAAGTCAACTACTCAAATAGCAGTACACCTTGAACTAGGGACTTCAGACCAATTCAATTTATTACAGTCCCAAATGATGTCCACTGAATGGCTGCTCTGTGACACGAGTGAATTTTCCCCAGCTGTTGATTGTCAAGATGCAGCTGACATACCACACAATAAAACAGACATGCTAACTTATTGACAGGCAATTTACCTGGATTGGAATAAAACATTAAAAAGTTACTAAGCAATAGTGGAAAGAGAAGACAGAAATATATTAATCCCTTTTGCAACTTTCACTTGGGTGCAGATTCCATAGAACCACAGAAAAGGAAAGGTATAATAATTAAAACTTCATAGTGATTATAGATTTCCCAGTACAAATCTGAAGTAATAAGACTGCTATAAGATACTGATGTTATGTTCTGTAAACAGTCTAACTTTGATTTCAGCTATTGCAGTATGTCTTAACACAAATACAGTTAAAGGGCTTACCACAAAAAGGAAATGAGGCCCTTAAAAGAACTTAGAAGAAACCTAAGAGAAACTTTCACATTCTTTGTGTATCAAGATGAAAGCTTTGTACAGCTGCTCTGCACTGTAACCTTATTAATGTTGTTCTTCTTTAAGAAAGAATGGCCCTGTAACTTAAACTTCTCTCTCTGCAAGGCTAATAAATTACATCTACATACAGATTAACAACCACCTAAAATATCATACATGGATTTAGGAAGGAAAACACCCTTTAAATCTAAATATGTTGTACAAATAGAGTTAATTTACCATGAAACAGTCTATTGGGTTTGCATGGCAAGGTTTTGGCGGGGAGTGGGCTACAGGAGGGGTGCTTCTGTGAGAAGCTGCTAGAACCTTCCCCCATGTCTGACAGAGCCAGTGCCAGCTGGCACCAAGATGGACCTGCTGCTGGCCAAGGCTGAGCCCATCAATGATGGAGGGAGCACCATGTATTTAAGGCGACGCAAGCCTTAAATTTACATTGTTTCCACTGTATTTTCATTATTTTCATCCCATTCTTTCATCATTGCAATCTAAAATAATTTTGAGGCTTTTCATTTTATTTTCTTAATAACATCATCTTAGAACAACTTGTCATCAGTGTTTTGCCTCAAGTACCATTTCCTTTTCCCTTGTTTCTATGCAAAGCCCATGGCTTCACAAAACAACCCTGGAGGATTACTGCTGATGGAATTGGTTGATACTGTTTAAACCTTAATCTAAACATGAATACATTTATCACCTGTTATTTCTTGGGGGTTTTAAGGAACGCTAGACTTTTCAGCAAATTTGTTTTAGCAAAGCAACAAACAAAACCAGAAAGTTCAAAGAGATTTTGGAACATCGACTATATACTAAGTATCTTCAAAGCACATAATATGCTAAAAAAAAAAAAAATTGGTTATACTACAACACTGCAATCCATAGATGAAGAGGCAACCTGTTGAAATTTAGCTTTCTTAGGTGGAAGCCATAGACATTATTAGAAGTCAGTAACGCAGTATCAGCTAAATACATGAAGATAACCTGTTCATTCAAAAACATTCATTAATGTAACTTGATTCTTGAAGGTAATGACAAGGTAATCCTATGCTTCCCCTACCCTTTGGTAATTAAGAGGTCTGGGGGTTTTTGCAATTTGTCTCACCTGCCTGACTCTCCCCGGAGAACTCTGAGACCTCTGAGCTTTTGTGTGGGTGCAGTGGTCAGTGCAGAGCTCACTGTGGGTCAGAGACTCAAGGTAGACTAGAAATCAGGAATTTTACTGAAAACATGGCATTGAAATTTTACCATGAAAACTAAACATGCCTGTTAATAATACAAAAAGCCTCTGAACAGTTAATTGACAGAAAAACCTTGCACTAACAGAAGTTATCTGCCTATTTACCCCGGCAGAAATGTTGTGTCATTTATTTATTTCTACCTTTTTCTGCTCTACTTGGTCCAGCTGGAGGAAGATTAAAACATTCAGGCACTGGAGAAAAGGAAACCAATTCAACCACTCAGCATAAAGGAGACCTATCTCCACCTCCGTCCCCTTGAAGAACGCTACTGAAAATATCCTTTCTTATTTTTCTAAATTTCTTTGCCTCCTCCTCTCTCTCTGAAGAGTTCATTTTCACAGAATGTAGGCACACTCTAGTTGCTCTCGTCACTCCAGAGAAGCTGCTTTTCTATATAATCCTGTCAGACTTAAAAAGCAAGGATTCCCCATCACCCATAAAAATAGAAACAGATGAAGGAAGTGCCTGAATTTAGAAACTTTTCCACACAGCCTGGAGATATGTAGCACAGAAACAAACCACTGCAGTCTGTAATTGCTTTATTTGTAGTGCTATGAAATATTTCAGCTGATCATAAAAGAAATGCTACTCTATAACAGCTACCCAAAACCTCTTCTCATTTTGGAAGATGTTTTGTTTATGCTGAAACCTGCTTCACAGGAAAACAGATGATTTCAAACCAATTATTTGGTGGGCGCAAATAAAAATAGACGAGACAAACAGACTTTGACAAATTTCACTGAGGTATTTATATCTGCTAATACAAAAGCCAAATATGATCTCTGCTTATTTTTTGGATAATGTGCTGCAGGCTGCATGGAGAAATAGACTATCAGGAAGGTTGATTTCTTTGGAGTTAGAGATGGAGACTGCTGCATCTATTTACCTGTATAAATTGGCTCATATTTGTAATAGTTGGCAATGACAAATAATAACCTGCAGTGCCTTTTCCATAAAGTTGTTTCCAACTTAAATAAAATGAAATTTTACTGTTCTACCACAGACTAAAATTAAAATCTACTAGTAATCCAACAACAGCTTTTTTGTTTGTACACTGAATGGTGTCCTTGACTGGAACGCCACAAAGTAGGGAAATAACCAGTTTACAGAATAGCATATGATATACAACCCATGCCCAGTTGTGATCACCCAGAATACTGGTCATTCTTCCTTTGTCCCCATTCACCCTCATACAAAAACTCTGCTTTTGCACATGATAGTTTGACTGGATTCCTTTAGGAAATAAGATGTCTTTGTTTCACTTGAGTCACACCACCCACTACCTTGAGTTCTAGTCTCTGGGCAGCTGGCTTACTCATTTAAATCACACAGCTTGTTATGCTGCATTTTTCTGGGTGAATGGAGACACATTACTGATGTATGGAAGCCTCATGACTTTTTTCTGGATAAAATTCAATTCCAATAAGGTGAATGCCATTTCACCTTAAGATCTTTTAGTAGCTCTGCTGGTTTTGGCTGGGGTAGAGTTAATTTTCTTCATAGTAGGTAGTATGGGGCTATCTTCTGGATCTGTGCTGAAAACAGCGTTGATAATACGGGGATGCTTTCATTACTGCTAAGCAGTGCTTAGACAGAGACAAGGCGTATTCTGCTCCTCACCCCACCTCACCAGTGAGTGGCTGGGGGGACACAACCGGGACAGCTGACCCCAACTGACCCCAGGGATCTCCCAGCCCATGTGGGGTCATGCTCAGCATCTAGAGCTGGGGGAGGGAGGAGGAAGGGGGGACGTTCGGAGCGATGCCGTTTGCCTGCCCAAGTCACGGTTACCCGTGAGGGAGCCCGGCTGTCCTGGGGATGGCTGAGCCCCCGCCTGCCCCTGGGTAGTGGGGAATGAACCCCTTGCTTTGCTCTGCTTGTGTGCGCAGCTTTTGCTTTACCAGTTCAACCGTCTTTATCTCAACCCATGAATTTTCTCACTTTTACTCTCCTGCTTCTCTTGCCCATCCTACTGTGAGGAGAGGGAGCAAGCAGCTGCATGATGCTTAGTTGCTGTCTGGGGTTAAATCACAACAGTATCAAAGCTAAAAATAAAAAGTCAGAAAAAGCTTAATTTTTTGATGGAACTCATTGTTATACTCAGTTTAAAATTTTAATATCTTAAAGGTGATGAGAAATTAATTTATCTTTTCACTTCTTGCTTGATCATAACTAGAAAGATTTGTACGCATTATATAATAAAATCTTGTCAAGATACATGTTAAACAGTCAAGGAATAACAGAATATTCAGAAAGATTATGAAATATTAAATAGCTCTTGCTTGGACCATGTGGTATCACAGTTATAATTTGTTGTGGTTTTGAAGTGAGTTAGTATAAGATTTACTTAATTGTTCATGTGGAAATTGGAGCAGAAGCATGATCCTGGAGCACAGATATAATATACCATGCTAGTAGGAAAAAAACCACTTTGGCTAGGTAATGCATGGAACAGTACTGAGAAGTATAAACTGCAGTATGAACCAAAGTCAAGTCAAATCTACCTGGCTGTATTTTGTAGAGACTCTGAGCAGTTAAGCCTAAAAAACCACCACCCTCTTGGACCTCATATCCACAAACAGATTGACAGTATCTTTCCACTCTACCATGTGTGGCACTACTTGCTTTATGTAGAAGACAGGGTGGACAAGGAACTATCTTCATTGGGCTGGAGTACAGGTTTTCTGAATGATGTGCAGGAGGTTTTACTGAGCTATATTTGACATACAGTGTATATCTCACATATTTAGGATGTATTTGGACTGTGGTAGTGTAGCAATGATTACTGGATTAACATAAATCCTCTAGTTCTATTACTACCCCGGAAAACCTAAGCAGTTATAGCAAATCCCCTAACAAGTTTTCTTCCCCTCAAGTAAATCCAGTGCTAGGGTCAATTTAGAGTGACGGTGACTCTGAAGAGCCAGTGTATATAGCATATAATATGTTGTTGGATTTCTGTAGCAATATTTAAATCACAGCACAGATTAGTTTCTAAAAATTCACTCAAGCAAAGCATCAAATGTTGACCCTTTCCCCTGCCCCCAGTCAGATTTTCTCTGTTCCAGAAAAATACAAAAGTTAATCCAGTTGAATACTTTTCACCTTAGAGCTACTAATGTGTTTTAAGGTTTCAGGTTTTGGTATACATTTTGTATGGCTTATCTGAGATGGTCTGACTTACAATTAAAACAAACAGAAAACCAAACAAAACACATTGTTTAAGCAATATGTAAATTCGAGGTACTGCACAAAATATTAAAATGAAATTCTGTTGGCACTGGCATACTAGTACATTTTCTGTTCAAAGAACTCATGCATTTGTTACCTTTGAGATACCTGGGGAGACCTAAACAACCTGAGTTCTCAGATCTTGCTCATTTAAAAGGCCAGTAATTGTACCAGTCTTACCCAATGCCAACATATGGTTCATATATGAGAGACTGGATCAAAATTGTACTAGGTACTTAGAACTCTAACATGTTTGTGTAAATTTATGGGTGAACACTGATTCTGTGTTTTTAGTCAGTAAAAACACACATCCTAAAGTACAGAATATTCATCTATGAATAAAGAGGATATTTTACACAATGAAAAACCTTCTATTTGTCTCCCAGTCCTTTAGCTACACAAAAAGGGACATAATATGGCAAAACTTACACTATTTTTGAAAACAGCATCTCATTTAGCTTCCTGTCATGCTCTCTGATTGTTCAGTTTAATACTAAATATTTCTTGAATAAAACAGAGTGTATTGTAACAATTTTTTGACCCAAGGTTGAGAATTCAAAATATTTGTAGCATCAGCTATGCAAGTGTCACAGATAGTCTCATTTCCTATAAATATAGAATCCATTTGTTAATCCTGGTCACAGATCTCATTTTCCTTTAAATACCTATAGGTGGTGCTGAAATACAATTGTTCTTTAAAAAAGTGACAATCACAAAGTAACTGTAGCAAAGCTACCCCTGAAGATAGATAGCCCTCCTGGCTGTGCAGATTTACTTCAGGGAAATGTAACTCAATCAGAAATTAGAGTGAAGTGCATTATTTGTTTTCCTCAGGTACTTATTACAAAAGATTTTTTCATATCACCATGTCTTACAGCAAAGACTGTTTCCAAGACTGAAGTTGCAAAATATAAGGGCATTTTTTAATTGTTGGAAATACCCAAAACCAACAACATAAACTGTGAAAATGTTGCTGTCCTGAATATGGCATAACTACAAAGAAAAAGAAACATAAACATGTTTCCCCAAGGATTTCCCTTTCAGGTTGCACATTTCATCCTGATAATCATAAATTTTGCCATTTGGTATAAATTATGACAATGCAGCAACTAATAATAGCTCTCTGGGCACCAGCTCAGTTTGCTGAAATGAAGCAGAACTAACTAGCTTCCCCACAAACATATAATGGAAAGAACAAAATCTTTGCCAAGCATAATTAACATGCGGTAACATGAAAATCAACACCAGATGATTCCATACTTTCTGGTTTCAAAAAAATACATAATAATTCCACTTTAGTGATTATTTATAGAAAAACTGAAGTGTTTGCAATTATGAACATACTTCATGGCAAAAGTCATGGCTTGAGACATTTCCTGTAATGCTAACACTTTACACTTAATTTCCAAGCTCTATTCAGCTTTTTGTAATTTTGAAACTTAAGAAGTTACAGTAAGAAAATAAACAACTGCACTAGTTCTAGATTTTTTTAAAAAATTATAAACAAGGGACAGTAAAAAATTATGTCAGCAAAAACTCGTATAAATAATTAAATGTTTATAAAGTTTGAGAGCAAAGTTTTATGCATATCATGTAAAAAAAACCTGAACAACATAAAACATGAAGGGGAAGGGACCCCCTAGCCCTTGAATCCAGTTCCATCCATCTCAAAATTAGTTACAAAACAAAAGTCAAAGCATGTAGAACATGACATTGCCTCTCCTGCCTCTTGCAACATAAACTGCAAGCCGCAAATGTGCTTTCCCTCAGTGCATCACAAAACCCAAGAAACAAAACACAGAAAGCTACATTTATCCCTCAATTAACAAGAAAACAGCAAGAAAGAAATTACATGGCTAATACATTAAGTTCCTAAAAGAACAGGAAATTTATTTCCTAAAAACAATATGAAAACTGAAATTTAGTCTAGCTTCCATTTAATTGCAAAGTTAAGCTACTTTCAGAAAAAAGCAGGTTGCATGGGAAGTAGAATTCACACAAAGGAAGACTCTTTACACAGTTCTTCACAAAGATGTGCACCACCCTTTCACTCAACATGTGCTTTTGATTAAAATGTAATCCGTGGTTTCTTTTTTTTTTCCCCCACCATCTTCCAGACATTAACCTCTTCCTTGTAGCTAATTTAGAAGTTTAAATACAATGCAGTATGATTAAGATATAGTAAAGCAGCACACACAGGCAGGTTTAAAATGGAATCTGAATTCTATAGAGACCATGCCACTGCTTCAGAGCTAATGCAGTCTTTTGCATGAATCATGAAAGAACATTATCAGACTTAGTTTTCAAATGAAAATATAAACAAATATCATTAAATGTGTCAAGGCCATCATACAAAAAATGTTGAAAACCTGCACAGGATGAAAAACTTAGTTATTTCTTTTGGCAAATCTTCAGCTATATTTGTCTATCTCTCCTTAGAGATCTTTTTGATTAAACGACACCTTTAGTATTCACTTTTGCTTCCTAATGTCTTCCTGAAACTGGTGTCACATATTTTAGTGGCAAACAGAGGATTACAAATTGGTAGTAGTAGAGAAAACTAATTCTTGAGAAAAACAAGAGAAGGGTAAGCAGCAAAGTCCACTAACTACTTTCTCATCTTTGACAAACTTCTGTAAATCTAGAGGCCTAAAACCGATTTAGGTGTCTTAAAGAAACTGCAAAAAAAGTGGACTTTCTCAGAATGAAAACAGTTTTAAGTTAATTTCTCTCCCAAGCAAAAAATAGACTGCACAAATCAGACTTATTGTGGTTAATGTATACACTTATACTTAATTATATTTGTATAAATAGTTTAATTACACAGTGAGCGTTTAAGGTAATACGAATGTGTCATTAGATTAGGTAGAGGAGCATTGTTTGACAACACTGAAAATTAACTGAAGTTGTTAGGAAAGGACTTCAAAACGTAGGTTGTACAGGTATAGTACTAATGAATTCTGTGGCATGGATCAATCATTTCACAGTCAGACAGCAATGTGTCAAAATGCAGACATTTGTAATGGTCTATATGTATTAATTGAGATTGTAGGTCAATTTTTTCACTAAAATCAGAAAACCTAAACCAAAACTATTCCAAAATAAAGTAAATTTCAAGCTCTACTGACTCAAAAAGATACAGTTTATCCTGATAGTTTCAGTTTACAGTAGGTATCTTTCAAAGTCTCCCAACTTGGAAGTTTGGTAAATTAATCAGTATACCACCCAGTGGATGATCTGGTCAAACCCTACCTACGTAGGGTAAGACCTTATATGTATCATTTTTTGAGAGCTGTAGAACTTAGAGAATTTGAAATTGAATGGTGAACTCCTTCAACTGTTAGGCAAAATTTACTGTGGTGTCACATTACCTCTACTTGTATGAACCTGAATTTGGGTGATAACATTTTTCATAATGGCACTCTCTCCCCTGCAATTCTGGATATATTTATACAGCATGTTTTACCAACCAATATAGATAGAAAGGTAAATCTGGCCATCCATATAATCCAATTGTATAAAAATGTGACCCACTTTGCCATAATCAATGTGGAACTTATGAGCAAAATTTAACGAAAATAAATGTTAATTTTTACAAGAGGGCCACGAAAATGATTGGGAGGCTGGAGCACCTCCCCTCTGAACACAGGCTGAGAGACTTGGGGGTATTCAACCTGGAGAAGAGAAGGGTCTGGAGAGACCTTATAGTGGCCTGCCAGTGCTTAAAGGGGACCTAATGGAAAAATGGGGAGGGACTCCTTATCAGGGGGTGTGGGGATAGGATGAGGGGTAACAAATTTAAACTGAAAGAGGGTAGATTTAGATTAGATAAAAGGAAGAAATTATTTCCTGTGAGGGTGGTGAGACCCTGGCCCAGGGTGCCCAGAGCAGCTGTGGCTGCCCCCTCCCTGGAAGGGTTCAAGGCCAGGTTGGACGGGGCTGGGAGCAACCTGGTCTGGAGGAAGGGGTCCCTGCCCGGGGCAGGGGGGTTGGAACTAGGTGATCTTTCAGGTCCCTTCCAACCCAAACCATTCTAGGAGATGTTGGAAAGGTGGTTCAGTAATGTGTTTTATCAGTTTAGCACATAAACCAACTCTGAACTGGTGGCTACATGTTCCAAGTACACTCTAAAAAGTCAAAAGCAAAAATTGGTCTGCTTAAGTAGAATATCTGCAAAAAAGCCAATTTCGTTATGTGAATTATATAAATAAGCCAAGACAATCACCATGCATTAAAATGTTTGTGGTACTCTGGTATAGCTATATACCTCATAAACATCCTGAGAGACCTTGAGGAGCCTAAGTTAACATCTTGTTTCATTTAACTGGATGTTTATAAGTTATCCTTTCTCTGACTTTACTCGCCTTCCAAATATTGCATCTTACCTGAATGATTACTCCTCATTTGACCCATTCTGTGTATCCTACCCAACTTTGACAGTGTACTACTTTTTTGTACTTCCCAATGTATTTAGTATGGGAAAAGAAAATATATGCCACATATGCAGCCATTCATCTGAGAAGTTGAGGGGAAACAAGAAAGTAACTACAACCAGATTTGAGCTATCCACACTGAAGTAGAAACTGTATCTAAACTCCCACTTTTTTCCAATTGTAAAAGAACTAGTGGTTTCCTTTGTCAAATTCTCACTGCAGACAGCTCAGATAAGATATTTCATTCACTACTTTCTTTTTCAGTGTCCCCTGAAGCTGTGTGGAACTGTAAAGAGCTGAGGCAAGTTGTTATTCCTACTGTATGCTGTGCATAAATCAGAAACTAGAGTTTAAGTCTTGCCTAGCTTGTATTGTCAAAAATCAAGTCCAGATTGCAGCTCAGTTGACACAGGGTTTCAAAACTTCTTAGGATCAACTCCACACTGGTACTGGGAAACAAAGTTTTTATTCTTGGATCTTCATACAGAAAGTAGAAACCTCAGTGAGTGTTGACCCTCTCCTTCTGGAGCTGCTTTAAAGCTGAAGCTCTCACCCTTGGCCCCCAGCTGAGCTACACTGCATCGGTATCGCAGCCATGCCTGTGCCCAGTCACCGATCCTGACCCAAACACCGATCCCTCTCTGGACCTCAGACCCACCTCATCATTATGCCACAAGCCTGGCGGTCACCGAGCTGTATCTGACCCTGGTTATTCTTTCCCGACCTGATCACAGCCCTGTGCTGCTGACTTGACCTTGCACCCACCTCATCACCCCAGACTCGCCTGATGCTCTGCACTGACCCTGGCTGCCCAGCTGCCACATCTGCCCAGCTTCCCTTACTCTCATGCTGTGGGACTGTACTGGTGAGGTCACTGCCATGCCTACCTTACTGTGCTTGGCTCCTGGTTTCTCTGCCCTTGTAGAACAACCTGCCTTTTCTGTTTCCTGACAACTTGATGCATATTTTCTTCAGGGGATGTTGCATTTTACAGCTAAAATGTATATTACAGTCTAAAATCCCTCTACCTCCAAAAGGTGGATGTCTCATTCTCTCCCAGCCTCCTACCTTTCTTCCTCTTTGTTTCCAGCCATCACAGCCACCCTTTGTTTGTATTTTCCTGTCCTTCTCACTCAACTCACTAATGCTCAGTAAAGGAATTGATAAATTTGTTCAGAGAAAAGGGAGATGATCAGATACATAGGTAGATGTGTGAGGGGAAGGAGTAGGGACTCTCCCCTTTCAGTGAGTGAGTTGCTACACTGTCTCCGCTACAACAGCGACTTCATTTTCAGTTTTCTTATTTCACAGTGTTTCTTAGTTCTCCATTTACCTTTAGTTAACATCAAATTCTCAACCTTGCAAGTCCTTATCTATCACTATAAAATCTTTTATAAACCACTGAAAACCAAAGGAAACAGCTGTATTTTAAAGCTAATCAAAGCTGAAAATGAGCAGGAAACATGCCTTTCTCACCTTCCTTTTTCCCTCTGGCACAGTAACTATGCCAGCGGGTTTTATTTCCCTTATCGCTTTCAGAAATATCCTGAAACTCTCATCTACCTTTTCTGCATGTCCCCATTCTAAAGATTTCCTATGTGACTATGACCAGCAATAAAACCCATAAGTCGTACTCCTCTCAAAAATCCTCCTGCTACCCTACCTACACCTATGCTACATATAGACAATAGCTGCTCAATCAAGAAATCTGTATCAGCAACAGCAAGCAGCTCTCAAAACATGACAGAATCAGTGCCTATTTATTTAAAAAGCATATGAAGAGATATAAATGCTATGCCATTTTCTTCTCAAAGTTCAGATTGTTTTATGATGTTATTCATGACGTGTATAAAGGGACATTTGTAGAGACAAGATATTTTGGAATTGAAAGCTCATTACTTAGGCAGAGGAATGTCAATGTGACTGTAAGAAAAACAGGCCACATTTCCAAGGTAGACTACTTGAAAATTAATTCTCTGCAAAGTTTAATCATCCTACAAACTAATTACAGAATAAAAATAGTACTGTTCAGTAGTTCAATACAAAATAATTTTACCAAATGTGAAAAAATGAATTTATTCATTCAGATAAAACTTGGGAAGATTTTACTTCCATCTAATGTGCTAATCTCAGACTGAAGTTAGAAGTCTCTTTTGAAATTAATTTGCTGACCACAATCATCTCTGTTAATGGCAAAATACAATACAGAAGTACAAGAGAGGCTAAAATTGAAACAACCATATTAATTATTATGGCAATATGTTAAAGTACACATAAGATTCTGCTCTCCAACTGTAACATAGGTATTTCTCTTGAATGAAGTTACTGCTGATTGTATTAGTGAATAAGTAATTCTTTCCACTGCTCATGGACCCTTTCTCTGAAAAGCCTTGACAAGGTCACTCCTACAAAAAGAAAACCAAATCAGAGTGAGAGAAAAATGCATCCCGATAACAGCTGTTGAAAAATCATACTTTTTTTTTTATTTTTTCTCTACAAATTCCATGTTTTAGTCAGTCTGGCCATGCCTAACATTCTGGACAGAACAAGCCATGACACCTTGTTCTGGATTGAGTGAGTGGTGGGGTTTTTTGGTGGCAGGGGAGGGGGCTATAGGGGCAGCCCCCTGTGAGAAGCTTCTCGAAGCTCCCCCAGCTCCAAGCCAGCTCCACCTTTGTTTGGGAAATTGAGCCAATCGGCTGCACCTCTGCGATAACGTATTTAAGAAAGGACGTGGTGATGAGCAGTGGGACTTGTGAGAAGGAGTTGCTGAAGCTGTGTGAACACCAAGGTCAGTGGAGGAACGGAGGAAGAAAGGAGGGGGGAGGTGTGCCGGAGCAGAGACCCCCCTGTATCCTGTGGTGAGACGGCAGGGCGGCCCCCCCCTGCCACCCATGAAGATCTACGGTGGAGCAGACATTGATTTAGGGCCTGTTGCTCCTGCTCAGATGATCAAGGTTCTGTGCCCGAAGAAGGCCGGGGTCTCATGGGAAAAGGTAGCCCCGCTGCTGTAATTCAGCACTGGGAGGATTGCAGCATGCAGGGGAGTCCCACGCCTGAGCAGCTCAGGAAGGGCTGCAGCCGTGGGAGAGAATCCAGTCCGAGAAAGTTGGTAACCCACGACAGAGCAGTGTGGGGAACGCTGTGGCCAGTGGGAGGAATTCATGTCGGAGAAAATTTGTGGAGAACTGTCTCCTGTGAGAGGGGGACCACGACGGAGCAGGGGGAACAGGTTCCAGAAGCTCCCCGCACTGAAGATGGAAGAAGTGGCAGCACTGACTGCACCCCCCATTCCCTGCCCCTGTGCCACTGTGGGGAGGAGGTAGAGATATCGTGAGCAGAGCTGAGCCCGGGAAGAAGGGAGGGGTGGGGAGAAGGTGTTCTCAAGATGTGGCAATGCTTCTCACTGTCCTACTCTGTTATGTGTTGTTAGTGTCTGTAATAAATGTATGTTCTTTTTTTCCTTCCCCTAATGAGTCTGCCTTTTGCTCGTGACCATAAAGGGGAATTTTTCCCCATCCCAGTCCTATCTCGAACCCGAAGCCTGGCTCTCTATCCCTTCTTATTGCTGGAAGAGAAGGGAAAGAGAGTGGCTGCGTGGTGGTTGGCTGCTGACCAGGCTCAAACCACAACATGCTTAAATTTGCAAAGCTTTAGAGTCACAACTGAATCAGATTGCATAAAGGGAGAGTGAAAGACTATATCAGTCCATATGCCCAGGGTTGGTCAGAAGCAATGAAATCAATGTTTATCAATTTTTATATATTTTTCTAGAGGGAGAAGAGATACCTACTGCTTATGCAGCCTATTCTATTTCTAGAGAGATAGGGAAAGACAAAGGAACAGTCACTATGTGACACCATTTACCAACTTTGTCCAGCAGAATCCATCAGAAATCTGTTAAGTGTCATTATCTAATCCCATTATATCATTTAGAGGAAGCTCCTAGGAGTGTTTCTATCAACCTGTCATTTGATCATCAGTAACCACAAAGTACAAGAGAAAGTTTAGAAGCAGTGACTTTCACAGGCTAGCCTAGAGGGAAAGGAAATTTCATGGGCTGCTTTGGGACTTACTAGTGCCACAGGAAAGAAAATTCTGAGCCTTAAACACAGTACCTGGTCAAAATTCTACGAATGGTTTTACTACCAGTCTTGGAAAGTAACAAATCCTCTATTCCTTTCTAATGATTAACCATATCCAATGCACAGTTCTGCTTAATAGCACTTACCATTCACATCTAGTCTTCCAGAACTAGATAGGGAATAAAAGTACCTCTTACTGTATATCTGATGGTATAACTGAAATTTTCATTCACTCTGTCATTTCCCATTAATCCAGACTGAAGTCAGACTGTTGTAGCTTTGTGTTTATGGACACAGAATTTAGTTTATATACTGGAAGTGGTCCTTATAGCATATTTAAAACTGCTCAAAAGTTAATGTGGGTCATTGTTTCCTTTTTTTTTTTTTTTTTTTTTTTTTTTTTTAATTCATGACATCAACACCTAAACAAAAAGGGCTTTTTATACTCAAAGCAGACCCAGTGGAAGCAGAACCATTTTCTTCTTATCTTCAAGGAGTTTATTTAGCAGTTTACATATATGAAAAACAGTTTCTGCTGTTCTAATTTATTCATATCATACTGTGATGATATCTAAAGAGGCACAGAGCAGACTTCTTTGACCTTTACCATCCCTTATCTCTACTGCAATACGTATGTTCTAGTTGCAATACCCAAGGAGCACTTCACAGTGCTGGCAGCTATAGTTTACACCCACTAATGAAAACATCCCTTTCCTTCTCCTTCTGACACTAAGAAGCTAATAGCTTTCATGAGGTACAAAGCAGGACAAAGACATTGTTTCTGTAATCACTTAATTAATAACACATTCTCAACCATACACAATTCTGCTTTCTCTCCTATCAGGATGCAGCATACACAACAACCCTGAATTATTTAAAAACTTGTGTACTTAGTATCCTCATCAGTTAAGGCACTGAACACAGCTAACCAAGTCTGTCATAGTGAAAGGCACTGTAAGTTGACCGTAACATTTCCAATATCTCAGAAATCCCCCATTTCCATGCAAACCTGACCTGAAAATGAGAACGGCACATGCAGTTCCTGCAATTTCCATCTGCCCATGAGCTGTGACTGTTCCAGTATTTCAGGCACTCCTCCACAAGCATGTATTGAGTGATGAGCAGGACCGTTCTTCTGAAAAGTATCGAGCATGTAATGGCAAAGACAACGTTTTTAGACATCTTCAAACATATAAGTGAACTACTACTGTTCTGGATTGTGATTGCACATTGCCAGGTCATGCTGAGCTCGTCCACCAACAAATACCCCCAAGTCCTTCTCCGTGGGACTGCTCTCAATCCATTAACTGCCCAACCTGTATTTATGCTTTGGATTGCCTTGACCCATGTACAGGACTTTGCACTTGTCCTTGCTGAACTTCAGGAGTTTTGCCTGGGCCCACCTCTCCAGCCTGTCCAGGTCCCTCTGGATGACATCCCTTCCCTCCAGCGTGTCACTGCACCACACAGCTGGGTGCCGTCGGTGAACTTGCTGAGGGTGCCCTTGATCCCACTGTCCATGTCACTGACAAAGATGTTGAACAGCACTGGTACCAACACCAACCCCTGAGGAATAACACCTGTCACTGCTCTCCACTTGGAAATTCGAGCCATTGACTGCAGTTCTTTGAGTGTGACCACTAGGCCAAATCCTTACTCACTGAGTGGTCCATCTGTCCAATCCACGTGTGTCCAATTTAGAGACAAGAGTGTCACACAGGACAGTGTCAAATGCTTTGCACAAGTCTAGGTTTATGACATTGGTTGCTTTTCCCTTATGCACCAGTGCTGTAATCCTGTTGTAGGCCACCACATTTGCTTAGTTTGTCTTGAGAACAGGAATGATATGTTGCCCTTCAATCCATGCCAAGGCAGGAAGACTGAGATTCAAAAAGTGTGGAAGAAACCAAATGAAAAGAGAGAGAAGCAGCAAACTGTTCTGTACACGGTTTCACCCTCCTGCACTGCCCATTGCCTCACCAAAGGGGTTGGGACAGACTGCATGTAACCTGTGGTAAAAGCAAAGGCAGCTCAAACTGAGAAGGGAGGAGGAAAGGTGTTTACCTAAGCGTTGAATTGCTTGCTTTCTCCTTTTCCATTATCCAAATCAGTGATTTGAAGTTTGTGTTAATTTGCAATAACTGAAATAAAACTTCCCCCAGTGGAGCCTATCTTGCTAGCAAAAGCAAGTGTGCCCAGGACAGTAGTTGGTAGAAAATGTGGGGCTGACACCATCTGGGATTGAAATCATTTCAGCGACTCTTAGGCTCAGCAAGAACTCTTGGTTCTGGTATTGGGAATTTGGGGTATAAGTGGTTCAGTTGTTATGTCTTGGAGGGGGAGGCAGGTGTGAACAATGTGAAAGCAAGTTGGAAATAGAGTTCAAAGAGATAATTCTTTGAAGGAAGACTCTGAGGATGGAAGAAATTCCTTCTTATCATTGCCTTCCACACCAACGTGTCCCACCCCTAGAAAGTGTGCTCAGAATTGTAGACCTCTGCTCTCAGCCTTGTTGCTGGTCAGAAGACAATGTACTGCCTTGGAGACTCTGCAGCTGTTTCTAAGGGTGAAGGAGTGGAAAGTACTGCATAAGCAATAAGACAAATATCTTGATGGCAACAAACATACTATTCAGAAAAAATAAAAGCAAGTGTTTGTGGAAATAATACATTGGTATAATGGATTTATTTAACATACTTGCTACTATCTTTCAGCTCTAGCAAAAATGGACTCTGTACTCCCTCATGGACTCTCTACAAATGTTCCTCACATTCATAACTAGTATCTGTTTACTATCATATTATAGAGATGTGAGTGAAATATATTATGCCATTCTTTATAAAGCCTGTATGCCACATAACTATCAGTTATGTCAGCTCTCATAACTCAGACTGTGAAGAGTATGCCAAAATTCATTAATTATTGTTAGTCCCAGTATTAAATATTGTATGAACATATGAATAAACAAACAAATCCATGTTATTCTTGTCTATTCAAAGTACATATTCAAGCCCTAAAGTCTTCATTTATTTTCTTTAGATAATCTTACTCAAAGTGCACTCACTCCCGTTTCCTGATTTTTTTGTGATCCCTTGAAGAATCAGTGACTTTGAGACACAAGAATGTACAGGGTGGCCACCACCATAGCTAAATTAGCCAGTGGCATAATGTAAGTATTTTCACCCTGACCAACACTTTACTGAAACTGATATTATCAACCTGGGTTTACACCTAGTATAAGCCTCCTGCTTAGTTTAAGAGTAATTTTCCTGTGTTTTTTACACACCTAAAAGAGTACAAAGAAAGGCAGGAAAGACTAATTATGCCCTCTGCAGTAGCAAGGGAATTGCCAACACTTTCCTTTCTCTGGCTGTGGGTTTGAGTCCCATATACTTAACATCATCACTTCTGCTTCTTAAGAACTGGTGGGTATCTTGAGAACTATATAATGAATCCCTAAACAGTGTTAGAAACAGTGAAGTTGTACGTTAGCCTCCAGCATTTTGAGCTGGAGCATAACACTTGTTTCGTTTCCATTAGCTTCAAGACATATCACAGTGACAAACTGCCAAAATACTACGAAACTCAAGCAGCACACAGATTATTCCAAATATGAAAATCTACATAGCTCCATGCTAATGAAATGTGTCTTAACGTTAATATCTGTAGAAGAAACAATGTGGAAATGAAGGTAAAAGAATGCTGCTACCCAGGCTGGTATTAAAATGTAAGGGCTATTTTCTAATAAAATACTAATAATGCCACATGGAAAAGACCCAGGATAAAACACATTTTTAATGTATTTATCCCCTTCCACAAGTGCAGAGCTCACTATCGCAAGAGTTTGATTAAAGCATAATGGGTAATAAATATGTTTGTATCTTTCTTTGTTTACCAAGTATTTCCAAATCACATGACCCTGACACTAAGTTGGCCACTTGTGCTGTGCTTGCTAGTTTTGACCAATTTCAGATGAAGAGTAATAAGTAGAAATGGTTTCTTTCATATCCCTTCTCAGCATGCTTGAATATTACTGCATTTGATCTGAGAATTTACTGTCTTCAAAGAGCATGTTTGTGCCATCCATACATTTTGCTGTGGGAAACATGAGTTAATGTTATTATCCGATTACTTAGTATGTCTTGTAAAAATAATGCCATCTAATTTTGTGATAAATACAACCTACATGAAGGAAGAGATAGAACTCTGTATTTTCATATTATGTTTTGAAACAGCAATGAAAATGATACTCTAAAAATGGTAGATTGGCAGTCTTGAGGAATAGAACCCCTCTGTCTATGAAGATTATGGAGGGGGAGAAGCACACTCTTCACAGTACTCCTGATCTTTGCCAAATTCTTTTCAAAGGAGCTGTTGATAGCCATTTAGTCATTATTAGCCTGTTATATTTAGACTAACTACATGAAGGATAAAATTACAGTTGTTAAAGAATAAACCATTAAACCATCTCTCCAGAAATTAGTTTTTCATAGCATGAGTGCTTGAGATAAACAATTGCTTCATTAATGTAGCCCTCAATCTTTTGCCCTTCAGTTTTGTTTTACTTAATTAGGTAAGGCTCAGACTGAATGAGGCCACCTTCTAAGGGTTCATGCCACCAGCTGTTTCATCCTTATTGGCTCTTACTGAAATCCACCTCCCAGAGAAGGCGCTGCTCTTGATTGTGCAATCTGATACACAGTAAATCTACTGATTTAGATGGTGTGTAGAAGGTCAAGCAAGTGAATATCAGAATTATTCTAGATTAGATAGTATTACACACCTCATGTGAACACATAGGGTGTATATACAGTAAAGAAACTACCTCAGACTATCCTCTGTAAGAAATGAAAGCCTTGTTAAATGGAGTAAAATAAATTTATGCATCTTCTCTCTTGTAATGTCAAAGTGAATGCAAATGAGTGCAATAAAAGCAATCTATTTATTGTCCAATATAGCTCATGCCAATTTAGTAATCTCTTTTGTTCTGTTGGCTAGTAACTGGTGATTTTCAGATGTTTCTTGGTTCTATGTAAGACCCTTTGAAATGATCTGTAACTAAAAGCAGCTAATTACGATGCATCTTGGGAACATTTGCATAAGAAGCTGGATGTATGTCAGTATACTAGTGAAAAAAGTATCCTCCATAGAGTTTTAGGGAGAGATTGAACAATAGTCTGTTAGAGTACACCTTTTGAACAACTTTCCATATGCCATAATGCTGGTATAACTTCAAATGCTTAACTAACTGTCTGACATTAGCAGAAAAATTTAGTATAATGAGTACAAATTAACATGGCTTTGGATTTATTTGTGGAAAAAATGCTGTGTGAAAAAATCATTGTTGAAAGTGATTATCAGTCACTGATAGACATTTGAAGTGAAGCAAATAATTTGAAACTAGGACAGACGGCTAGCTCAACTTTGTGCAAAATAGCTTATCTGGTATAAAACCAAATTCTGCCTAGACTGCAGCACATTATCTATTTTATCTCTGAAGTTACAAGAGGTATTATTGCTGTTGCTGAAGTTCTGCCTTTTGTCAAGGGATTTATATTAGCATTTAGAAGGTAAACATGTTGGCTTATGAGTACTGCATGTTAACAAATATTTTTTGTACTTATCTATGCACTACTTTAACTACAAGCTAAAGTAAACCAGTATTTATACTACATGAAAACAGCAGCAGCTGTATCATTTTCCATGAGGTATTAGAAGATAAGAATCATCTTCTAAAGCCTTCTCCAATGACTATTATTCACAGTCAGTGGAAGAATCCCTTTTTTCTAATGGAAAACTGCTATTATTTAATTAAAACAAATGCAAAGAAAATTCTGTTTCTTTCTTTCTCTTTCAAGATGATAAATAATGCAGTGGGTAAATTACTATTATGGTACTTAGTATGACATCAGAGACTTACTAACTGAAGTCATAATTATTTTGTGTGGGATATGACATACTTCTGCAATTTGGTTTCCTTTTGGCAAAATGAAGACAACATAAGTTTCCTATTTTTCTGATGTATTATTAGGATAATTACATTGAAAATTGTATTAAATACATCACCAACTACATTTGTAAAGTGATAATAGTGACATAAAGACTGATATATCTGCATTAAATTTATAGAGGATATGATGAATTCAGATACCATGACTACCCCAAGAGAAAGACATTTCCTAATCTTCCATGAAATCATACTGTAAAATCTCAGCAGCAGTTGCTACTCCTAGCCCAATGAGTAGCATAAAGACTTTTTGCCCAACTGTTCATAACCTTGAGAATTTCAATTGTATATTGGTTGAAATGCTTTTAATAAACACAAAATACTTCGTTGTGTATTAAATTTAAACCAGCCTACGTACACCTAGAAGGGAGCACAGTTATATGGAACAAAAAGTGTTTGGAGTAAAAAAGACCAAGTGAGTGATAAAAAGAATTACATGAGAGTCAGGCTATATAAGAATGGAAATATATCTGTATATGAATTTTCTGTCTATTAGAACATGCATCTGTGTTCTATAAGGGAACTAAAATTGGGGGCAGAGGGGAAGAGAAGTAAGGCATGTTATTAGGTTCAGGTTTGTCGATGTAAGCTACAGAAACAGAATAATTCATAAGACAATGCTTCTGTTCTATTAAGGGTATCATTTGATTTTTCTGTAGCTTATTCACTGCCTAAAGTTCACATTAATATTTCCTCACTCTTAACCTCTTTCCAGGGCAAATATTTTCATAGGCTTCTTGATAGTATCAGCAATCATTGATCCTGGCACAGTAAATAAGGAACAAAAGATTTTGTATCAGAGATGTTGCCAACATTATATTTCCAAATAAATGATATGTGATAATCAGACAGAAATGCATATTTTCAGGAATTTTAACTAGATAATTTCCCCAGGTTGCTGGGAGGTAACGTAAGATCTTTGGCTCAAAAATTACTTTTTTCCTAGGTCTTCAAAAAGAATTTTTATCTGTAGATCTTAATGCTTTTACATCTTATTAGCTGAAGTTTAACATTTTTATGCATAGGTTAATAATAGTGAACAGTCCTGTTGGATATCATGTCATGAAGAAAGGCTGAATATTGTTGCTCTTTATCTGTCAATTACAGTGTAAGAAGCAGAATGAGGCACTCCACTGACGTTTCTTACTCATTCCCAAAATCACTGATTTAGAGGTGTTTAAGATATTTTTGCCCATGGACATTGCTGGCACAAGAACAAATCAATATAAATTATATATAGTTAAATGGTAACTTAAAATTAGAAGAAATTTTTAATGAGAAGAGCAAGAACAATCTAGAAGTGCTTTCCCATAAGACCAAGAATATGGAAGCACGTCTAGATTCAAGCAAATAATTAGGATAAGTATACATACAATTTTATTTGCTGCCAGAATGAGAAGAATCAGGATTCTGCAAGACCCTGTAGTGGACTATATTTTTACGTTACTCTAGAGAGCCATATATGCAATGAGTTGAAAAAAACAATTTCCATTTTTGATAGCAGCAACATAGAAATAAGCATAATTAAGGTTTATCCTGAGCATGGAAGTTTTTTTCTCATTTTTTAGTTTGAGTGTTTCTAGGATATCGCAGGTTTAAAAGGAGACAATCTGTGATAGTCTGAGGCACTGAAACCAAACCTCATGCTCACTAACAAAAGTACGATATTAAATTCAAATAACTTTGCCTTCGATAACATAGGGCAAAGCAGTATATTTTTATTTACACTGCTCCTTTAAAACTACGTATCTAGATAAATCTATTGTAAATTTATGTAGCACATGTATACAATACATATTCGGGCCTTATAAATTATTTATCATATAACTTGGCTTTTGATAGGGATACTCATTAATGCAATCTGAGGCCTAATGTGACCATACACGAGTTGTGTAAAAATCTGTTATCTGATTTACTGGAAGAAGACGTTCTGAATCCAAAGACCAATTGGGTCAGTTTTAATAGGTGAATACCAGAAATAGTATATCTCTTAGGATGATATATTACAATTTTCTGTACTTGTCATGCATATGTTTCAAAAGGACAGAATGATTTCTGTACCTGTAACAGAGCATGATTCACTGCTAAACTTCTTGACAGCTACTGCTAGTCCATTTCATTGCAAAAAAATAACACCATGACGTTTTTAACTTTTGTTGATTTTACTTGCACCCTAACGGAGATCAAGAACTTAATTGCTCTAGTAATTGCAACTTTGATCAATAGAGAAAGAAATTAATCTGTCATTTAAAAATGTTTTTCTTCATCATACACCAAATTAAGTCATCTTGCTGTTCTGGGAAAGAGTGAGTCTTATTGCAAAGAAGCAACTGATCAAATAGGCTTTCTTATAGCTTTCACATAGTAATTATACTTCAGTATTTAATGTAATCACAGCAATTATTTTCAGTTCTGTAAAGTTATCTGTCATTCTTCTGTGGAACACTGGATTACAACATGAAGGAGTGTAGAATTTAAAATTAGAAGCATGCTCTGTATGATTAAAAAAAAAGACAAAAAAAAATTTTTTTTTTTTTTCCAAAGAACACTGGACATCACTGAGAAAGGTATAAGAGGACAATTTTAGAAGCACTAAGGTGAAACAGAACAAATGAAACATTTAGGATGAACATTAGGAATGTTTTACTATCACTGAGATCTGCTAAATTCTAGTCTCCCTGAGGACATGGCTGCAGACCATTTAATAGAAAATGAACAAAACTCTTGATAGTGTATCATAATAAACAAGTCTATATTGAACATGAGGAAAAGGTGTTTGTTCTGTTTTTAAATATCTGAGAAAAAAAGAAGAAAAGACACTCTTGAATTAGCATGTCAGAGCTTCAAGGATGGATGGAGTAGATTGATCTGCATACCCAAAAATATATAAGCTCTTCCTCTGTACTTGCATGCTTCCAAATACTCCTGTGCTTGAGGGCAAGCAAGAGTATTACAGGTCTCAAAAGAATTCATCTCAACATAACTTTCATAATTTTGTTTTGAGGAATCATTTCAGATTAGTGACTTCAAGTATCATTATATTAGGTATTTTGTAATATTATCTATACTGCAAAATTTTATCTTTCAATATAAGTATACAGTCATTAACTTCATCCAGCTATTATGCTGTAGTCTTTAATGCTCTGTTTTCTATCACAGAAAACTACATTAAAAATAAAAAATATTGAATTACAAAACTATTTAAGTGACACTTGAAAATCAACTTCCTAAAAGCAGGTTTCCACTCTGTGGTAGGCAGGTTCTGTTAAAAAGAACAGATAGAAGGCTAGATTCAAATGCTTCTTTCAAGTAAGTGAGTGTTCCTTCATTGTGTGTTGTTTCAAATAGAACCGCAATAAGTGTATGAAAAATATTTGCCATTAAAACATTATTATACTTAAGGGAAGATAGCCCTCTAACATGAACAATTATTTCTCTGGTAGTGATATTTCATTGACCCTGAGGGATGGTTTTCTTTTAATTGCACCTAATGAGCTGGCTAGAATATCAGTTCTCTCATTTCCACACAAATTAGCTCTTGTATAACAAGAATGCTGAAGGGATGAGATGGAGTGTAAACCAGCTCCAATTTCTACATCACCAGAGGTATCAGAAAACAACACTTTCATTTAGGAAGGATTTTTTTTAAATTAGAATTTTACTGTAAAATTGTAGAAAGCAACTTTAATGGGTAATTTCTCATGGGCACATTCTCAAATTTGTATGCAGAGAAGAAAAAAGGAAAAAGAAAGCTGAATGCAAGTAAAGTCTCTTATTTTTAGATGCATTTATATGTTTGTGGATGACATCTTACTGCCTCTTCAAAGCAAGGCATGCATTTTTACCATTACCCCAGTGGAGGTTTACTAACACAGAACCAGCCATGTCCTATACGGTAAAAACTTTTTACTCCAGTGAAGCTGCTCTAAAGTAGACAAGCTGAGGATATGATTCGGATCAAAAATCCATCAGAAGTCAGTGACACAGCCCTGTAACTATTAGTTGAGTTATAATATAAACATCTTGACCAAAATCACACAGAAAATATGTGGTAGCCAAGGTCTGAATCTGAGTAATTTAAACTTTACATCAGCATCATTGACATGAAATTGAAGATCTACTACTTTTTTTCTTTACTTTGCATAAAGATCAAGCAAAATCAGAATCACTAAAGAACAAGCCAAAATCTCATGCAGATCACTCTTCACTTTTCTGGGAAGTAAAATTAAACCATAATGAAAACCGTGAAAACTCTGTAGAGAGATATGAACTCAGCCACAAAAGGATCCTGAAATATAAGGGAATTCATGTAAGAAATCAAGACAAATTGTCCCAGAGACAGGTATCTTCAGATCAGTTCTTGGAAAGGATTTAAACTATATACAATAGAAATTTTTTTTTGCCTATTTCAGCAGTGGCTTAAATGCAAAGGTACCTGTGAAACACATTAATCCTGTGGAATGATAACTGTCTTGTTTTAATCAAGGCTAAGGAACTTTAAATGTTAGGTGGCTCTTGGAAAAGAGTCTGGTGTCATACTATTGATTGTTTTATTTGTGTCTTTGAGCATGAAATGAAAAGTGTCTCTCTCTCATATCATAAGTAAATCTCTGTTCATTTGCATTTTAGTTTCTGTTATTATAAGGTGTTTTTGCTCCTAAATTTCTAATGAAGATCTGCAGATGACAAAGACATTCATGGCAGCCTGCAATTTAACATCACTTCTTACAGCTTTGCGTTTTGTTAGGTATCCTTTGCCTCTAACACTTTCCTTAATTAATTTACTATGCTATTCCAAAAGCCTGTCTTGACTTGAGTATCACTCAGATTACTTAACTTCATATTCATTAAACTGTGTGTTACCAGAAGTTATAATGTTAAATATAGTACATCTAGCAAAAGCAGAGTTTGGGTAAGTATTGTCTCTTCCACCATTGTATCTTCTAGTAAAGAGGAAGAAGATCAGAGAACTGTGTTTATTCAATTAAAATACATTCTTTTTTTCCAATCATCATAAACAAATGCATGTTTTCTCTCAGAGCAGTACCTCTTGTTAGGTCACTAAAAGCCATTCTCTCTTACTTGGTATCACATGAAGACAAAACTCAGCATCAGCCATCCACTGTTCATCTGAAGCAAGCATAAAAACAATTGAAAAGTGCAATTCCTCCAAGAGTGAGATTTATATATCAAATTATATTTAGCTCTGGACTTCAGCGTAATTTTTCCTCTTGCTTTAGGATGCATCTACAACTACTTAGTGATTCTGAGGTTTATATTAAACTTTCAAATCATGTACTCATACTCTAAAATAATCTCTGTATTTCCAGGATTTGCTGGATCCATTTTAAATTTGGTTATGTCTAGTTTACACTGGCTTTCTGTAAGTAATGGCATGACATCTGCTACAATTGAAATAAATGCACAGTCTCCACCTCTATTTGATCATTTTTGCTCCTTGTTTTTATTAGTGCCTATGAAACGTAAGCCACTGATCTTTACTTTTGACTAAAAGTACTCCTCAGCAGCAGCTATCAGCTATTAGCTCTGTGCTAACTAGATACTTCATCAACACTGACTTTAGACTGATTTAGCTTTCCAACCCCCTTACTGGTATTTGCAGTACTATCTGAACAATAGTATATAGGAAGACTCTCAGATTTCTAAATTCTGATACAAATACTGCAATGCAGTTTATCATATCAAAAAATTAGAGGCATCTCCTGGGTATTAGTCTACACATGTTAATGAGGTTCTGCAGTGATCTGTTATAAAATTTTCTATGTTCATTTCTCTGCTGAATGTGTAACTTTTGCCATGCTTAATTATGTTTTATTTTAATTTACTTTTTGCTTAAGCATTATTGAAATATTCCCAAAATTTTAGTGAGAGAAAAACAATTAAACAAAGATCGGTGAAAAAAGGAAATCATACCATGTATGAAAAAAAGTAGAAGATTATTGTAAAGACTTGTTGCAGATTCACCTGTCCCTGCTAACTGTTTATGGAAAACTGCAGATTTTGAATGAGTGTGATTCAAGCTTTGGAGAAAATGAGACCATCTATGCATATATATTTGATAGCTAATGAATCAAGTGGAAAAACAGATGTTTAACTGATTGTATGTACGAAACACTGCATTAGTAAATAAGATTAGAGGTCTCGCTCTGTTTGAAGCAGACTTATCAGCTAAAATAGTCTTCACTGCAATAAGCAGTGATAAAATCGCAATCAAACTTTATCTCTTCAATTTATCAGATTTTAGAAAAAGTGGTGACATGAAGTCACTTATCAGGGAGATGAAACTTTCAGGTTAAATATATATAGCTGAGGAAGTGAATATGAATTTATTCCAGAACACAAGTCACATTATACTGGTGAAGAAATGACCTGTGTAGTGACTTGTGCAAGTGAGATCAGTGCCTGCCTCAGACATGATAATATGATATAAAACTTGTAGTGTAACATTCTTCATTTATAATGAAAAGCAGGAAAATGTAAAACAAAATTTTGTCCTGATACAGTAACCTATTCAATGCACTTTTTGGAACAGTATTCATCTGTGGTATGATATCCAGCTATAACATCATCGATGACATTTTTGATACAAGAGGCATCAAAATACATTTCCTGCCTTCACAAACTTTGGCTCAGGTTCATTCTCAGCCAGAGGTGGTGTCTTTGCAGCTATCACCCTTTGATTCCATTAATAAATCTGGGCCTTCACAGTTTAATTATATGCCCTGTGTAGCACACCTAAGACATGTTTTTCACAGTGTTCATTTCTGATGTTTGGCAGTAGCTGTACTACTACAGCAGCGCTACTATGCAGCAAAATTGTGTGGAGTCACGTAGTACCTTTCCGAATAGGAATCATTACATGTTTGGGTACTACTAGGGCAGATGTCTTTTGGGAGCATTGATGCCTCTTATTTGAACATTTTTCAAAAACCTTCACTTCAGGGACATTTACAGAAAACCTCTTACATGAGCTGCAAACTGCCATTCAAGCAAATTCTGAATCATTGCCCCCAGCTGTACACTTCAATAACTCAGTAAGACTGAATGCAGACACACACAAAAGGCTGTCACTGACTATCTGGGAAAGGGTCAAGTTGACTAGTGTCTCAAAACAGCTGGCAGAAGTCTCAAGAAGAGGGATGAACCTTGGTCTCTCATTATTGTAATTAAAATATAAAAATCACAGAATATCTTCCCTTCCTTCAAAGAGCTGATCAAATTAATGAAACTATGATTACTTCCAAGCATTCTACAGTTTATTTCTTTAAAGCTATTTTATTTTTTTTTCTTTCAAATGGAAGTTTTGAAAATCAGGTACACACCCCTCCTGTGCAGAATATGCTTATTAAAAATCAAGCTGTCTAAAATGCTCCATGTAGCTCAAAATTTCAGAACACCCTATGTGTGAAGAGGTACATTTATAAGAGCTGAATGCTCTATTGATCTGTCTGCAGAATACACAAAAGAAATTAAATGTCAGTTACTTAGAAACTAGAATTGATCAACCTCATATATAATTATATGTTGAAAATAAAAATAGGAAGAAAGCGTGCTTTTGACATTAGGTTTTGACCTGAAAAGAAGCCTATAATTAATAATAGAATTTTATTTAAAAGTCTGTTTCATATGGCACAGAAAAGAACAGGCAGACTAGATTAAGAGTCCTGTTAGTTCAACACTATGTCCAAAAAAAGATGGGCATCCGCAGGTAATGATCTGTGTTGTTAAGGACTACCAAACTTCATTTGTTTTGGATCTCCCATTAGCTAGTTTCATTTTATGCCTCTTGGTTTTTATATCTGAAAGGAAAGTAAGAGTTGTTTCCCACTCACCTTCTCACCCTTCTACTGCTAAAAAACCAAAAGTGTATATGCTATCCAGACTAATCTTGGTAGCATGGATTAAATGAATTTAAATTTTAATTTAAATTTGTGTGTGCTGTTCCTCAATATTTCTGCTTATTCATCCCTCTACAGGCATGACCTTGGCCATGAAATGCATAGAGGAAAACTTACAGAAATTCATTGATGAGAAAAACTCATAGTCATTCACTGCAAAGGTTACCTCATGTCATAGCTCATTTATGTAAACCAAGCTTTGCTGTCTGTGATAATGACAAAAGGGGCTTGCAATTTGTAAGGAATACCATTTCCTTTAGCAGCTCCCAAGAGTAGTGCTGTATTGAGGAAAGGTAAAGCTTCATCAACAGTTTCAGGTAATCTCAGCCATTCTTGGTAGGGTAGAAGATGAATTTTGTCACATTTACTAGAATAAAAGGGAAGGTTTCTCATGTTTTTCGGTCTTTTTGTAAGTGATTAATCTGTGAAAGTAAGGGAGATAGACAAGCAAAATCTGAGTCACGCAATGAGAGAGAGGCTTGCAAAGGAGCTGAAAGTAACCGTCAGTTTAAGGTTCCTCTGCCATTTTTCTATACAGATCCACTGTGAAATGGCAGCATCAGGAAGCATTAGATATGGACAGCTCAGGCCCATGTACAGTCTTGTTATTTCAGTGTATAACTGGCTTATACATATATATGAGTCCTAAATCCTCTCAATTTATCCATTTAGAGTTATTTCTATATTCTAGGCAGATAAACAACTCCACTAAAGTTGTTGATAACATTGTGCAAACAATTGCATACTTGATGAATAGGAAGACTTGTCACGAAAGAGAGAACTGACTTGGTTTCAAATGCTATTGTAATCATTTATCTTCATCATAAATCATATTTTTGATGAGAGGTGGTAGGAGGCTTGGGGAAGATCCATTCTAGGGGGACTCGTAACTAGAGACAAAAATATAAATCAAAGGTCTGTGATATACAGAAATATTTTCATAAGATATCAAAACTAACTGCTTGAGAGCGCTATTTTTTACTTTTTTTCTTTCAAAGTAGACAAATACCTTCTTTTTATTGCCACTGGGTATCCAAAAGGATGACTTGTATGCTCAGATGCCAATGCAATCAGACAGTGTTCTTGAAAGAGAGATGCTAGTTTTCTCTTCCTCTGATATGGTGTGGTAAATGGAAACAAACTTGTTTTCTAATACTTTTCTAAAATAATAAATTTTCTGGCATGGTATCAGAAGAAGTATGGTTTAGGACATTAGCATATTTATTCAGAGCATAAACAAGAAGTAAGTTTTATTTTGGATATATTCATATAAGTGTAAGGATTCAGCCTGAGAATTATAATATGTATTACTCAATTCCCATTTTATGCATTTATGTAGTGTAGGAAAAGATTAGTGAAAGAGGATTGAAAAGAGGTTAATTTACTACAGGCACAGCTTGAAATGTTAACAATAAATATGACTGATGAGGACCAGCTCATAAAGAAGCAGAACTATTGTCAGCATAGCCCTTGTGAATTAGCTTTCAGTTTCTCCCAAGAGAGAAATAGCTTTTGTGTCTCACTTCAGCCAGTTGGACTCTGAAAGCTTTACCATAAAAGTCTTTCAGGTACTCACTTTATTTTTCTTCACATATTCTTGTTTCAACTCAAAGAGATGTTTATAAAAAGAAAGCCCAAAAAATGAAAAGACATTTTAAAAAACAGTTGAGAGATTCATTAACTCAACTGCCATTTCTTGAGAGCACTGAACTGCAAATATTATAATTAGGCAATAATAATCTGAGTGAAAGTCATAAGAAACGTAAAACATAAGTAACAATAGCCACATGGCAGTTCAGAACTTTATTACAATGCACGTGCCTAACGATGCCATCTCTAAGGAATGGCTGCATTGTGTCCTAGGAAACTTTAGGAAGGCATCTTCTTGCATTCTGCCAAAGAGCACTTGGCAGGAACCAGGAGGACTGAAAATGTAAACCTTTACTTCACTTCTCTGTTCCCAGATCTATATGTTCTCACAGACTAGTTCAGACTCTCGTAGTTAGTATTGACCTGTTAAGAAGAGTTACAAAACTCTAGAAATTGTTGAAATTCAAGAACCTTTTCTCCTGCATCAACATCATAGTCTGTGGAGAAGCAAGAGAACCACCCCTGTTAACTTGTGGTTTACCCATACCAAAGAAAGCAATTCTCCAGTAATAGCTCTTCACACACATCCAAACACACCCAAACCTGGTTACTATAAGCAGAACAAAATAAAAATAGAAACAAAGTACCATCAGCTGAGAGCACGTGCCAAGAACCAGATGGTTATTTAAAAATAATTCTGAAGGCAAAAGCAACTAATTTTATTAAAAATCATTGCAAGATTATGATCAGAATAATTACTTGCATTTATCTGTAAATAACTAGAGTAATCATGCATTTTCCTTGCAGGTTAATACCACCACTCTATTTGTAGTCTTTTTGGTTTTGCTAACTGTACATGTAAATACTTGGGTTGTTTTGCAAGCATCTGCAGAATGTCCTCCATAGGTAGAGAGATACTTATTCCATTCCTTGTTTTGGTACTGCATATACAGACCTGTACAACTGATTAGATGCACAGTAATTATATTTCACTTTATTTCTTTAGCTTTTTATGAAGTCTCTGATTTTGAATAATGTCATTGAACCAATACCCTGAATCTTGACTGCATTACGTGCACTAACAACAAACAAGTACAAATGTAGCAAAAAATTTCCCCCATTACCAACAAAAAGTTGGAGACTAAGGCAATAAAATGATGGCTCAAATGTTTTTTTAAAATAGTTTTTCTATTATGTAACTAAGATTTACCTTTCATTCCCTCACCAGTTCCTAAAATGCCACTTACAGCCTTATGCTGACACAGCACCTCAAAGGCTCAGACCAGTGACCTCAGCAGGTAGGGCTACATGTTGAGTTACAGGTGTGTCACCAGCAATTGCCTCTGAGCTCTCTATGCTGAAGCCAGGTAACCACAGCAGCCCAGCAGCCCCCTAAAGCAACACGCTGGCTGATGGCCTGGACACAGAGCTACAATAGCACTCCTAGAGCAGTCTTCTCTTAGAGTGATCCTAACACCAATTCAGGCTTTAAAGGGAATGATACAAAAGAAAAGGAAAAAAGTTTAAGAGGCACCAATATTTCCTTGTCAATCCACTGAGCGTAACTCTAGCAACGGGCTTGGCATCAAAACAGACTGAGAAGAGAAAATGTAGTGTTTACCAACACCACACAGGGCTCTGCAGAACAATCAAGGATAGTCAGAATATGGTAAACAAACAGATAAACCTGAGTTTACCTTTAAGCAGTTGCTCTAGCAGTTAAAACTAGGCCTACTTTAAAGCTGAACAAGGATAAAAATTGATTTTGTGTAAACAGAAATAAATAAGAACCTGAACGGATGTACCAAGCTGAAGTGTGCCCTTTTACAAACTGTGGAAAAAAACATTGACTACTATTACACTACCAAGAGAACAATCTACAAAGAGGTCAGACAGGAAAACTCTGGGTTTTATTTCCAAAGAAAACCACAAGACTATAAAAATGGATTGCAGCAATCCTTCATCTTCAGTGAAAGACATAGAAGTAACATAATCAAAAATCTGAAAGATCAGCTTTCACAATAGGGGATGAGAATCTGTAGCGAAGTATTTACAGACTGTTTCTAAAAGGGACATATATTGTGTACAGAAGACTGAACAATATTGCTGACAGTCCATGAAGATTAAATTCTAGTACTGCAAATGAAAGACTTGCTCAATAACACATTTTTTTTCTGGCACTGTTAGGGAGTCCAGGAGCTGCTGTTCAAGCAGCATCCCAGCAGAACAGCATAGCTGGTATAAATTCTGGTGGAAATGTGTATGTGCCATTTGAGTAACTGTCCCATTTTGGGGGCTCAGAGAAGTATTTTATACTAGCATCTTTAAGGATTAGTATGTGCAAACTATCTGCATTGTCCTTGGCTTCTGGGAAAAGTGGTACAGAATTAAAAAAACCTACAAGCCTGAGTAAAGTCTTAAGTTGTGGGATTCATCTGTAACATACAAGTACTGAAGCACTGCACTGATGTGACTCATCACCACAACCATGCAATTGTCCATTTTGCAGCTTTGGTTGGTTGTTTTAAGGCAGCCACAGGTTTACTCTGTAAGTTTACATAGTTATACTGCAGCCTGCGCCATTTCAGAGAAAACTTGATTCTTCTCTGCCATAAGAGCTGCAAAACTTTTAAAAAATTAAATGCCTTCTGCTACAAAGAAATGTTACATCAGTTTGAACTGCTGACAGAACATATAAAACCCCCCACATTTTCCATGCCACTCTTCAACAACAAAGTTTCTATTATTGGAATAGGTCAGACTCCTGAGAAATGTTCAGAAAGAGCAGGAAACAAGACACCTTGGTGGTTGTAAAAGAATACAGCAAATTCACCCAGGTATCAGTACAGCAACTGCTTTCCCAATAGTTTTATATTATTTCTGAACATGTACCAGCCTGTGATATTCTTAAAGGTGTTTTTTTAACAAGTACATTAGCAGATATAACATTCATTCAATTTTTCTGAAAAAGGTACCAGAGTTAAAACAAGAAATGAAACATCTCTTAAGTCAAGAGTCAGAGAGCAGTACTCACACACTGTTAACAGAAAACAAATCCAAAAGGAAATAAAAATAATCCATCAAATTCACAAGGGAAAATTTCTGTTGACTAATGTGGGAGTTGGACAAGAAAAATATAACAAAAATACTCCAACGTGCTGTCTTTACTTTTTCCTGTGATTGTGAAAACAGCCTTTTCAGGAGGTTACAAAAGGTTGTGTTCACACTGTCTGTCTGAAGGGCAAGGCTTGACATGTGAGCTAGCTCTCATTTTCAAGCTGAACTTTTCCCATGAAGCTAGTGAAAGTGTGTGTCCAAGTTGAGCCTAAGCACACAGAACAACATACAGGTTCCTGAGATCATGATTTGCACATCAATTCAAACCTAAACAAAATAAAAGCAATTTGCATTTTTGACCTACAAAACTTATGCAAATACCTATGCACAGAAAACACACTATTTGAAGCATATAATACTGTTTAAGATAACAAAAAGGCAGTTTATTATAACAAAAGGCATTGTCTCAGCCTTTGTTATTCACCTCCAAGCAGCGAGATTGGAAAACATGTACACAGGAAGCATAGGTTGTTTTAAAAGTATTTCAATAGAAACAAAACATATATACCCATCCAAATGCCAGAATCCCTGCTGTTACGACACTCTCAGCCCTGTGGGAGAACACAGATTTTTTTCCTACCATAAGCTTTATGATTATTTTAATTGTTGACTCTTAAAGCTAATTGGCAAAATGACCCATTCTATCTTGGTTGCATTCTGAAAAAAAAATATTAACTTTAACCACTGATATACAAAGATTAAAATATCTGGGTTTTACACCAAAATTGCATGATTGCAGCTTCAGCCCTGTGTTGTGTGCAAGCAAATCTCACTGAATAAGTCTCTCAGTTTTTTTGGCAGTAAAAGATAGACAGGATTATACTCACATTGCTTTTGGAAATGATTCTACAATCTTTCTGCATGAAATAAATGAGAATCCCAATCTTTCTGTTTATATTGGTCTATTTTTTTCTCACTTTGCTCACAAAATAGGACCATGCAGGCAAGTTGGATGATATATTGCTGCACTTAAGCTTTCAAAATCATCTGCAACTTTTTTCTTCAGTTTTAAAGAGCAGACTTTTCTCCCAGATATATGTTAGCAGATTTCCCAGAAGTCATAAAAGTCAGATGCTTGCAATGGAGGTAAAAGGTTTTTGCTATAGAATGTAAGCATGCAGAATATGGTTTGTGCTTTGGAAATTTTAGATGCCTGTGTACAACTATAGTTAGTGACACTGGTGCAATATGCTTCTTGGAAATTCTATGGTCAGCTGTGCCAGATATTGTGGAGTCAATTGGAACTTGTTCACAAATAAATATATTTTTTACTTTTAAAAATATCCCTACAATTTGGAATATAAGGTTTATATTCTACACAGTTTTCCAGATACATCCCAGACTTTCTACCTAGTATTTTAAACAGAAATAAAAGAATGGAGTGGGCACAATAAAAAATAAGAGTTATTCACCCAACTTCAAGCTGGAAAATGAGACTATTTGCAAATAAAGCACACAAAATTGACCTTTTCAACCTTAGATGAACTCAAACATAAGCCCCTTTTCTGCAACTTTGAGAGCCAAAAAAACCCCAAAACTCTAAGGAAAATACCTCATAATAGTAGAATCTTATGTCCCAACTTTCTTTTCAAATGAAACACTGGCATGTTCCTCTGTTGTGCTGGTTCCTTATCTGCTGAATCCCAATTTTCTGAATAGTATCTGAGGCTTCATAAGCAGTTCAGAAAACTGAAAAGGAGAGGAGAATTTCATTTAACGTTCTATCATCACACTGAACCAGAAGTGCCTCACAATGGAATAATACATAGCTCTCACTTGACTACCTACCCCATAACTCTGAGTCTCTTATGGCTGTTAAAAATCAACAGGGACCTGAAACTGGCAGGTGTCATACTTGATATATGTGCAGTCACATTCCAAACAAATAGCTACACTCAAGAAAAAAGCTAATAATTCTTCTGAATAAAAGTATCTGAATTTGCACTTACAGTCCATTTTGGACTGCAGAAGAGATATTCCTTGGAAAGGTTGTCTATTACAGTCTATCACTTCTATTTAGACATTCAAACCTTCTACGAAATCATAGCTTGTGCTCTTTGCTGGGAACTCGGTGCAATACCAAGGGCAAGATTTTGCTTTTCATGGCACAGCACTGCTGTGCTGTAAAGAGAACTAATTGTCCAAATTTTTCTATTAGTATAATGACATTATGGTCATAATCTGACAGTAATCAGATAAATTCAGCAAGTAAGAGGAAGCTGCATCAGATGCAAGCTCTGTTCAAAAACAGCAGTTCCAGTTTGTTCAGAGGTTGAATCTCAGGCAAAACATGAACTCTAATTTCAGGTCAAGTGCTACATAACAGCTAAGGGACACTGTGGGAGGATATCCAGTACATTCCTAGACAAACTGGGAAGGAGCAGGGGAATCAACCTTCTGAAAATAAACCATTTGGCAGCTTTTCCTAAAATAAAATAAAATAGGTTCCCTGAAAGGTAACCAGGAGCCACTTTCTGTGCTACCTTACTGCATGTATCCATTCCGTTTGTGCTGTTCATTGTGCAATACTTTGGAGAACTGGCAAATACCACGTGGGAGATAACTAAAGAGTTATTATAGAACCTCCACCCTATGTGATACTTTCCAAACACTGCACTAACTCTCAGGGCTGATTGACAAACCTGGAAGGTAGTAACATTTTTAATAGCTTAAAGTACATAGAAAACTTTTAAGCTTTTATGTCTAAGATATAGCAAGAAAACAACAAAACTATATAATTTATCAGCAAACCATGTCAAAGTAATTTGTTATTTGTTAAAAGATGCATTCTAGTTCCCCAAGACACAACGAAATAAAAAAATATATAACATCTTAGTACTCATTAGGTAAGTTAAAGTAAGTTTAAACTTAATTGTATTACATTTAAGATCTGTAGCCTTTCATATAACCATTTCCACTTTATGGTTCTAAATGTAATTTCTCACATGTACAGCACAAAGAACCTTTGAAACAAAAAGTTCCCAAGTCAGGTTCAATGCTTTCAGAACACAGTTCCTTATAGGCTGATCTTCAGTGGTGCTCAACACATGACATTTCCACTGTAATTTGTACAAGCACAGGACCAGTGAATCAGATCATTAAATCTCATCGGTAATAATCTAGGAAAATTCTTATCTACTTCTATCTAAGAAAAGAATTATCAGTTTCCTATTCTCTGTATTTCTTTAAAGGGACTTTAAGTTGTAACTGATAATTCCAGTACAGGCATGGGAACAAGCATATTGACATTTATTCCAGCAAATTAATATACCTGACATCCTCAATGTATTAAGTCTTAAAATTAACCAGTTTATTTGTACTTTCTTAAAAAGTAATTGTTTTCTGTGTGTGCTTAGATATGCTGCTGTGAAACAAGCTATATATGTGGATGTACTCACTAATTCAACATCCCATAAATTTATTTTAATTTGGCTAATTCACAGTGAAGATACTCCATTCCCTTACTGACAGATATTATTATTAAATATTTAGCTCACATAGTAGATAATTGTAGTATTTCTGCTGTATGTGTTAACTTAGTCATGCTGATGATTCATGCTGATCCAGGTGAGAAAAACCGTAACTAAATTCACACCTTAAGCCACAGGAATTAGCAGCCAAATCAGAAAAAAAGACCTGCTATCTAACTCAGAGTTGTGGGGAGATGAAACACAGGCACTTAAACAATTCATCATATTGGCTTTACCCACATTTTTATTTTTTGTGTCCTTCCATTTGGGATGAACAGTACATTGTTGGACCATATCACGTTATATCCTTTTTCAAATTCTAACTATTAAAAAAAAAAAGAGATATATTGCTTAAACTGAAAGTTGACTTATGCATTTTAAATTGAAGATGTTTGGGGACTGGTTCACAATTCCACATATGACTATGTTTCATCCAACTTGTGATGCTTGGAACATGCATACAATAGCAAAGGCTTCAGGTGCCACACTATTACCTAGAGGAAAAAGCTAGTGTAGCAATATGCAAATTCTTAAATGACCTGATTAATACTTTGTAACATACCAAACTCAAATGCTCCCTACTTCAATTCCACATTTACTCTGTCTGTTTAGAGTACCTGGTGTTATAATATAGCTTGAATACATCTCAGAAAGCTGTGTCTAAGTAGTATTAGAAAATGGAATGGATTTTAATACCATAAAGCAGGAAACCAAAACATTCAGCCTACACATAGTCTAACATGCTCTCTATGGCACAGATGAATTTGTATGTTGTGTGCTAGGAACTGACATCCCATTCTCTCTCCTCAGCATACTACCTTTTTCATATTCAACTGTCATAAATGCAACAAGCAAAAGAAATACTGTAAGAACACTCCAGCCGTTTTTCTTCACAGTGTTAAAGTAAACTTTTATCTGTTCAGTATATGTTTTAAAAAAACAAACAACCAACCAACTCAGATGCATAACAGCTTAGGCAGGTGCCATAGTCTCTCTGCAAGGGGTAATGGCTCCTGACAAGTGAGGCAGCAAAATCTCTTCACCTGATACACATTTTCACGGTAGCTGAACAGGCAACTGCAATTTCATGATTTGTTCAATTTTCATGTTATATTATTCAGGGAAAATAACAATACTATATGTATTAAAAACTACAGATTTAATGATTTCTCCTAATTCTCATACTTTGCAGAAAACCAGTACTGTTGTTTGAGCTATTTCACTATAGTTTCCACCAGAAGTAATCTTGGCACAAGGACTGTGGCAAATACCTAGAAAATTCAAGAGCATGTCTGATGCTGCTTTCCATAGGAGGCTGATGGAAATAGACTTGGGTTCACTGAAATCCATGGAGTTACACTGACATAGTAGCAGTTGCACTTAGGTGGTGAGTAGTGGAACTAGGGAAAAACAAAACAAAAATCTTCCCAGAACTCTTCAAAATCAGTAATGCCATGTATAACTTGACTATCTGTAAGTTGGTACATATTTTGCTGTATGTTATTTGGAAGTGTCCATTATACCTTCTTGCTGTTTAGACACTAAAAGTACTAATTCTATGTAAATGACTAAGTGAAAACATGGCTTAACAGCACTACTTTCCATAAAGATATCAGGAACACCTCGTGTTGCTGGTTAGATGTACCTCTGTGCATAAATGCTACAAAATGAAAGATAAACACCTGTTTCTCACTTGATTCCCCTGTGTTGAACAGAAATCGATTCAGTGTTAATCTGGGTTTCTTTCAGAACGAAAGAAAAAACAAAACATTTTTAAATTGTTTGGTCGTCTGCCCTGTGCACGTTTCTTCATCCTTTTCACACACATTCTGCAGTCATGGTTCGTGAACACTGCTGAGCAACACCGCTACCATCTGCCATTTCATTTTCATTAGAAGGCTGGTATACTGGGGTTGCATAATCTTGTGTATGTATTGATTTTTTTCTTGAAGTTAACATCCTTCTATCAAATGATCATGAACCTGACTTTTCGAATTTAAATAGCTGCAGAGTCATTAATGAAAAAGTAATGCATGACAGCAATTTAAAGGGAACACAAATGGATTTTTGAATATTTATGTACCTCTCTGAACTGGAAAGTGATGATGCAGCACTCATGATTTTTAATTTGTGGATTTTTAAAATTAAGCTTCACCAGATTAAAAACCAGCAGTAAACAACAAAACAGCTGCAACTACAGCTGCTACTTTGTAGCAATTTCAGCCTGACTCCCCCCAACATGTATGTAAGATCACACCCATAACTTATAAATTACGTAAAACATTACATTAAAAAAATGTGAGAAGTTATAACTTCTCACAATTGTGGTGGGGGGAGAGAACAGATAGAAAGATAGTGCTTAAGAGCACATTAATTACTTAACAACAAATTTTCATTTGTAAAACAGCAGGAGCCAAAGGCTAGTAAAAACTGTGTAGAAAGCCGAAATGAATACAAATGTTGTGAATATATTGGAAGTGTCTGGTGGTTCTATTCTGCAGTGAGTCTACTTGACAAACCTTGCTCTGCAGCTAGCATAAAATATTCATTGGAATGAAATATTTTGTTCTGCCATATCTGAGTTATGGGCCTTTGCAAGCCTGCCTTTTAGTAAATTGCCAGTTCTAAAGCAGTACCACAGTACCAGTACTACCAGGGCCAGGTGGTGACCCCACCACATTCTGAGTTTTGCATTTTGCAGCAAAACAGTCACAAAAGAAGTTTTATAGTTTCAAGATTTAGGTTATCTTTGAACTGTATTACCATTGTGCACAATTAAAAATAAAATATGACAACTTTAGAAAGCCACATTATAAAGATGGATGCACTTTAAGGTCAACTGAAAATGTTTCACTGCAGTGGTACATGTTTAAGCCTCTTAGATAAATAAGCAACAGCAAAAAGCAAATACTATGTTTAAATGAAGAACTCTGGAATGAGATCTACTTCAGAACCTCAGGGAAGTATTAATGTGCTGGAGACATAGCACTCTCCGTGTGTTTAATACTATGTATGTCAAAGTATGACAACATATATGTCAAAATATGTTATATGTCAGGGAACTTGGATAATCTCAAAATCCATACACAGAGAATTGTGTAGTATAAAACAGCTAAAAAGGCTTTTGATTTGTTCTGACTAGAAAAATTGTTTTTCTGAGAAAAAGAGAATGAACAAAAGTGTTTAAAACACAGAAGCTGTAATGCATAACTGAAGAAAAAAGAGTGTTTGTAAGCTATGAGTGTATAAAAGAAGCAATACACTCAGAAAAAAGGCATTTCCTTGTTTTCCTCTTTCTGAAGAAAAGTAAAACTGCCTACACAGACTGAGAGATTTAACCATAAAATGAGGGAAGCAAATAGAAGAATATTTATTGTAATAAATTTTGCATACTTCAAAGTCAGCTATGCTCAGTTTTAAAGGACTGTGGTTGATTTGCTCTTGACCCTGTATTACAACTCTGCTAATTGTTCTCTTTGGAAGTGGAACTGCCTTTTTATAAAAAAAGTGAAATAACTTTTGCATGTTTCGTATTACATCTACTCTAAAAATCCCCAGCAAACTATTTCTCTTTTTGATAATTACACTCTGAATTGACGTTGGGATAGAAAATACTATACATAATACAGCAATTAATAATTAGAAATAGTTCTACTGAAGCACAGCTGCCAGAACTGCAACTCCCTCTGTGCAGACTAAGGAAAAATATATGAGTGTGGCCTGCAAAAATTAGAATAATTTTAACAAACAGTTATAGTGATAAAATGTAGAACTAAGGCATGTTCTACGCTCGCAAGCCATAAGTACAAGTTGTAAATGTACCTATATGAATCCCCTATTTAAGTAACTGCCTTGAGGAGAATGTGTGTATGAAAGAATGCATTACTTAGGTCATGAATTGTTTTCTACAAATTTGTATGCAGATGATATCAGATTTAAGAGTCAATCTCATCTGGAAAATGCAAGCCAACTTCTTGATGCGAGTTTCATACTACTACTTATTTTTCTATCCAATCTACAATAAATGTAGTCTTGCATGATCAGCTTTAGGTAATCTTCTTTTCATTCCCTACCTCAGAAGTCTTCAATTTTTGTTTTTCCTATAGTATTTGTTATAGTCTTAGAGGTTTCCAAGCCAAATTAATAGATCAATAGTTTCCTACCTCAGTATATTTGTTATCTACCTATTATCTAATACTACATCCAGTTTGAAAGATTAATATATTTTTTTTCAAAGAGCAGTTTCATTGCAAATTCAGTATTCTAGAATGGAAATTGTCTATCTCCCATTCATCCTTATTATGATTGAATTAATTTCCGTTTTCTTCAGATATGGTTATTTCCATTTCCACTAGCTATTCTGTCTCCATCTTTGTGCTCCGTTATCACCCTAACTGAAAACTGAGTTAATATATTCCTTTTAGTTCAGAAGCAATATCCTGATCAGCTCTAATCTCATTCTCATTGTCAAAGCATGGAGACACCATTTTGTCTTATGGCTCAAAGACCATTTTTATCAGTTTTAATTTCCCTCCTAACATATAATTATGTTTGTCTTTTGACAACTATTGCTTAAGTCTGATAGTCCCTCACCTTTAAGATATAGCTTTCTGGGACATATATATTTCCCCATAGGCTGCTTGGTTTTATCCTAATATAATTTCTGAGATGGTAATTCCATTTAGTATTGCAACATTTCCCTTCAAGGGTCCCTTGCCACTCCTTCCTTAACTACAATACAAAATGTGTTATTATCGATGTTATGCTCCCACTACAAATATTTTCTATGTGTCACTCATAAAAGTTTGTAATCACTCTAAGTTTCTTGACCAGATAACTGAATTATAACAGAAAAAATAGAAATATGTAAAACCCACTCCCTGAAATAATAGCAAAACAAAAATAAAAGCATGATACCACCATATCATCCATCACAAAAAACTACCATGACTCAGATGACATATTTGAGAATGAATACAGAGGTATAAAACATCCAGCACCCACTTAACAACTCTGAGCTATATTTTGCAGGTTCAGTAATGAAAACTGTTTTGGGTAAGAGTGTTGCTTTTATTAAATAATGTTTTCCAGTTTTACAAACGTGATTTCTATTAATTTTTTCACTTTGTATCAAAACACTATTCATATTAAAATTGCTATAAGAAAACCTTACAAGCTATTTTCTCTGGAGTGATAATAAATGAAAAAAAACCTCAAACCACTACATCCATCAACACTGTAATATATCTTCTTTCTTTGTTGCTTGTCTTTCCTTTAGCCATAAGGCAGCAGAAAATAACTTTGCTAAGAAGTTATTAAAATAATAATTATAAAACTAACTACAGAGTTTTGCTTTTGGACTTTATACTTTCCTCCAAAATAAAGCATTTTTACAACTCTTTTTTCTACACATTTAATCTGACTTCTGGAAAGAATATAGCAACTTGCAAGGACAAGAATTGATCAAGAGATAAGGAGAAAAGTTTGTATACCTTTTTTCCCCCCCCCCAACTGTTCTAGCTCAAATGGTATCTTCAGACTAAACAGCTCCTCTTTTCCCCTGCATGTTTACATTAAATACAAAAATTCTCTTTCACAAAACAAGAATCCTTGTGCAGGAACTGTGTACCTAAAGTCTTTAAGGAACACAAACAGCATCTCCTGATGCTTGAAAGATAATAAAGATGTTGAGGCAATGGACCTTTTGCATGTAAAATGAGAAAACTCTATTTTTTATCATGAGCGACAATGGAATAGTCCACTGACCAGGTCAGGGATATTATCAGTCATAATTGTTCTCCAAAGCTACATCTTCATAGCTACATCTCAGTGATTTCATGACTAAGTAGTGCTTGTCCCCTTCCTACAAAGGGCCAATAACTCTGAAATATCATGTACCTGATGTTGTGGCCAGCTGTATTTTCTGGCTAAAATCCTGTATTTTGCTCCTCCAAATATCTTGCAGCTACTTCACTCTAACAGGCAGTTTTTCTTAAACCTGAACCAGCCTTAGCTTTTGCATAGAAAGTAATTTCTCAGTTTGAATTGATGGTCTTTTTAATGGGTTTGCTGCTTGATTAGATTCCCAAGACAAAATCAGTTAAGATGCACAGGATATTCTACTGTGAGAAACTCTGGAAGTAGGAGTTTTTGTAAGCATAATTCAGATTTTACTGCAAGGACCTTTAGGTCTTAAATCTTATTTCATAGCTGATCTTCAGTATTTATTCCAGTTTTGTCCAAGTAAAAAATATTGCCTTGCGTGATGGGAAAAAGTTGGCTTTCTTCTTTTCGTTGTTATTTTTAACATTATGCTTGTGACTTAAATGTAATTCTGCAGCACTAAACAAAGAAAATATTGCCCATACTTTTAAAAAAATAAATATCAAAGAAGATTACCTAAAGAAGATTTTGCAAGAAAATAAATAAATATCATACGAGTAAATGCAGGAGGATTCTGTGAGTTACTTTAAAGGTCCCTCAGGTTGCATAACGACCCCCTAGGAATTTTCAGTTCTACTGGTCTCAAACCAAAATTATAATACTGCCTCCTCCCTCCTCTGCCCAGCCATCCCCATCACTGTGCCAATACAGAAACTTGCTTTTGAGAATCTATCTTTCTGATATAAGTCTCTTTAAGGTACGTTGCTAGGGTTTTGCCTCCTGTTTAGATTTTTGCCATAATAAAACTTTGTAACTTTAGATGCAGAGATGCCTTTAGTGAGGAGTTCATACCATAGGAAATAAGATGTAAACAATCGATGCATCTGCAGTAGCATTTGTTTCTTATAATTTTCAATCTTGTATTACTAAATGAACATCTGAAAGTGAAACTAATGAGAAACAGTTAAACTTGCTATTATTCTATTATCTGTGAAGAGGGAAAACAATCAATGAAGAGAATTTCGGAATTATACAGCATATATTTTTAAGCTGTTGCAAGTTTCAACGTTGAGAGACTGGGGTCTCTCTAAGCTTTTGGCCATTATTAAGAAAGAGACATCAACTAGGCAAAATGTCTGCAACATTGGCAGGCCTCCTGCCTACCTCCACACAGCTCTTAAATATCCTGCACCCCTTCAGCCCATCTTTGCAATCGACTTGCTAGTTTCAACCAGAACATATTTAGAAATTATATTATCAAGAAAATTTCAAGTGTGCTCTTTTCTTATTTATTAGAAACAAACGCGTTACTGTCTGGATTGGAATGTAAGATTTAGTTTCTAAAATCTTGCACATTTTAAAAGAAGTCTCAAAAAACAAGAAATGATCAAGTGAGCCTCAGATTAGATAAACTCTGCAGAACCTTGCAGTAATGCTTATATATGGAAATATCATCACTGTGCAGCCTGTGATAAAGAATTCTGGAATTTATTATTCTTTTTAGTCTTCCTACAACGTCCTTGCATTTTCATGCAGCCTCTATTCTTCAGAGAAGCTTACAATTAAATTAATAGGATTTCTCAAAAATCTGTGGAAATACATTAAGTTCCTACACATTAATCCATGAGAAATACCCCACAAGATTCCAGAATGCCACATTTGTTGCACATCAATACTGACTTCACGCAAGTGACTTAAAGAATGCATCGCTCACTATTTCTGAACTGAAGATTATGGCCCAAACTCATAATGACTTTATAGAGATATTCTGTTTGGTTACAGAATAACAATGATTTTCTCCGAGTTGTATATTGCAATTTTTGCTTCAGTACAGACTGGGCTAGGTAACTGTCTGTTATGGCAGTCTGTTCACTCAGCTCCATCCCTGAGAATACTGCAAGAGGTAAAAGCATGCAGGGAAGACCTAACCGCAAAGTTCAAGGTCCCTACATCAGCACACACTGATTCCAGAATTTCCAAGAAGCAGTGATGTCCCTCCCAGTGACTCAGAAGGGACTGAAAGGTTTGCTGTATTCTGGGAAGGAAATAAAAAGTTGCTAAACAGACAACAGACCCATAGGAAAAGAAATGCCCTGAAAAGCTACATGAGGCAAGAAGGAGATTTCCTTTCAAAACTTTTAAATTTTGTACAGTCCCTTTAAGAATTTTCTGTATTTTGAGATTTCTTCTTTCCAATAACACTTTTATAAATTTTATTTTTAGAATGGCACACTGAGAATTCCATGCCCCACCATATAAAATCATCCTTTACTATGTATTGGTACACATATATATGTCTATATACTTTCTAATATTTATAATGTGTATATAAATATAATTTTTGCATTTGTTTGCTAAGGAGTGTGCTTTTTCAGGAGGTTTGCACAACTGAAACAAATATTGAAAACAGAAGTCTTCTTTCAAATGATGTTTTATTTTTAGGACAGATATTCCCAAAGCCGTCTTAGATACCCTGGACTCTGTAGACACTTTATGCACCATTTAGGTGGAAAAAACAAAATTTATTTACACATCATTTACTTGCTCATCAATCTGACAACTTCCACAGATGAAGCATGCAGTGGAAAACACAAGAGCACCACAATAATGCAAAAATCTTTCTGGTTTAGTTCATTTAATGCATGTCAGCACTTTAAGTTAACTGTACATACAGTTATCTAGTTTAAGTCACATCTACCTTCTGTAAAATGAATTTGTCAACCTCAGCTAGACATCCTGAGCCATAATCTGAACCCAAAGAAGAAAAGCATAAGAAATAGTCCCTCAGTAAAAACATTCTAAATCCAGATTTCAAATGTTTGCTATATACCATCTCTTCACTCACAAATTATCTTTTCTCCTCCATTTTATCCCAAGTGCTAAAGGCATATTGGGTGCACAGATCTCATTAAGTTGGAGATAACATCTTCCCTGCTATCAGAAGTTCTCTGACACTTTAAACCTGGTACTTTTTATAGCAGTTAAACCCCAAAACATTATTCAGACCACCAAAGATACCATGATCACAAGATGGGGTGATGTAATGAATCACTGTTGAATTAAGCTGCAATCATATTCCTGTGTTTTCACACCTTTTTCACTAAAAAATTGCCAGGCTCTGACTGGCAATTGCAAACTCGATGTAATTTTTCAGAAGGTTTTCAAGGATATAGTGCACAAGAATTAAATCTCCAGCTGTTGTTTCTAAGGATTTTTATCAGGTCCCAAATACTGAAAAGATTTCCTTTTGATATGATGTTGATATCAAGTCTTAAATCTAACTGACTACAGCCTGTTGGATAGACAATATCTATGGATATCTAGGGTAGCCACACCCTAGAACAGCTAAAACTCCTGTCATTCACTAGTCATACTTCTTACTTTGCTCCCATAATCAGACACAAAGAATAAATGATGAAGAGCTGTCAGTCAATGAGAGATTTACACTGAAGCCCTGTTTCCACTGTACAACTCATGAATAAAACAAGAGTAGAATGACAAAGAAGTTAAATGAATATTATAATTAGCAGAGATCAATTATAAAGTTTTTGGCTATCAGTTTCAATCATTTCATCTCTCAAATAAAGACCTTGCTAGTGACATCACATTCAATACCAAATCTCTAAATGTAAAAATCCTGTAAAATTTTGCCTTGCTTTTAAAAGCTATTATTTTTGTCTTTACAATAAATGACAGCTTATATACCATAACACCTTTTCTTTACAATATTATGGTGGGGTTTTTTTTAAAGCCTTTTAACAGTCTAACATTTACTGTTGGGGTTTTTTTGTTTGTTGGTTTGGTTTTTGTTTTGTTTTGTTTTGTTTTTTGTTTGTTTGGTTTTTGGTTTTGTTATGTTTGTGGGGGTTTTTTTGTTTTGTTCTGGTTTTTGTTTGTTTGTTTGTTTTGGGGTTTTGTTTTGGTTTGGGGTTTTTTGGAATGTATAGATTTTATCCCAAAACTGTAAAAAAATACATCCAAATCCACTGAATTAATGCAGAACTAGCAGTCCTATGGAATTCTAAAATGCTTATATAGAGTCTACATCAAATCTGATTTCATAAAATCTTTTGAAGAACAAATAGCATAACATTCCAGAAGTAGAGGTTACAAGTAACAACTGATAGTGCTTCCAAGTGACTAACCCTGAAACCAACTAAATTATCAGTATTACATGTTTATTGCGACAGTTGGATTCTCTATTGTTGTATTTGCATTTCTTGAGACCATTACCATCTCAGAGCTAGAATACTATGGAAAAAGGGGAATCCAGTTTAAATATTTTGCCCTTGGAGTTAAATTGTGAATACAATAAGAGTGGGTTTTTTGCACTAAACTGAAAAAAAAAAAAATGCTAAGATAATGAAACTAAAGAAATGTGATGGGGCAGTCCATAACTAAACATCAGTTTCCTTTTTAAATCTTGATGGTATTTCTGGGAGCACAGAATCATTCTCAGGTTTTACATTTAATTTCCTACAATGTCTTTTCAAAGAACAATGTTCTGTCAACCAGAATCATGTACCAGATCTTCTGTACATAGAAACCATTACAGGTCCACTGACAACACAACTCTTTATATAGGTCACCCATGACACTTGCAATGGAAAACCACTGAGTTTTCTTGCGTTTCTCATACAACCTGACCTTCAGTTAGTTTGCAGAGGCACCAAGATCATATAGTCCACAATACCATATGCTGCCTTCTCTCTTGCATTTATAATTAAGTTACAGTTTTAGAAGCTGCAACAGCTTTTTTGATTTAGTTAAGCCACTGTGCTTGCTTCTGAAATTGAAGCATTGCTTTAGACTCTTCTGGTCTTTTCATTCCATTCCAGTGCCTACTGCAGCATCTCAGTGGGACGATTGTTTTCAGAGGACCTTAAGTGAAGACGTTTACAGCTCATGTTCGGATAACTAGTTCATTAATAGTCCTACGTCCTTCACAGAAAGTTGTTTTTATGTTCTAATCATCTTCCCAGAGACCAGAAACATAAACCAGGTCATTATGAGTTAATTCAAATCAATGTCCAACGACTTTCTAATTTTTATTTCACACTCGATAGCCTTGGAGTCTGCTTTTGGCAACAGTTCTACTGAAATACTCTTTTATCAGATATTTTGGGAAGTTCTTTCATCATTCTGAAACCATGTCTAATCAAGAGGGCAGCAGCATGAACACATACTGCCATTTCATAAGAAAATGCCTGGAAGTTGGAATTCTCTTCAATTTGAACTTCTCTGCTCTAAAGCTTCTCTAGGATTTACACTGAATAAATACAGGACAGAGAAATTTCAATAAACATTTAATCTTAAATTTCACTTGAAGCATGCTTTCTATTTTGTTTACCTGCAGGATTATTCTAAGGAGCAACACCATCATGAAAAAAAAAAAAAAATGCATTTATTGCTTACACAGGTAGTAAGCCTAGTCCATTCCATTCAAGGATATCCAACCTCAAAGTTTTGCTACCTACTGAAAAGAACTGGTCCTGTGTTTTTGGAATTAGAGTCTGAAGAATGGACTAGTGCACTCTGCCATTACAGCATTTTGTTTTCCTAGTGTTAAGTTGGGCAAATCCTTCCTACCAGGATTTTAGTGACTGTCATACTCCTCAAGCAAGGATATGTTAGTCTATTCTATTTGGAAAAAATAAGATTTTTATTTTGGTGGTGCTTCTTCTCTAGAATTCTCATATTAAAAGGATACCTAATTACCTATTTCTTGACATTGATTTACTAAATAATCGTTGACTGAAAAAATTACATTTTTGTGGTATACTTTGAGCTTTACCTCCAGATTTGGGGTTTGCGTTTCTTGTTTTGTTTTGTTTGGTTGCTTTGGTTTGGGTTTTGGTTGGTTTTGTTTGTTTTGTTTGGGTTTTTTTTGTTTGTCTTGTTTTGTTTGTTTTTTGAGGGGGGAGGGTGTGTTGTTTGTTTGGGGGTTTTTTGTTGGTTTGTTTGGTAGGTTTGTTTAATTCTCTCCTAGTCTCACTACAGGCTATGGAGATGCAAAGCTTTATTTCCCTGAGCTGTGTAAGTCTGATATTTCTAACTTCTGCTTTCTGGGTTCATCTTCAGAGTATGCAGGAGCTATGCATTCATAGGCTGTGTCAGCAATACGTTCCACTTTCACATTTCAAATCTTGAGAAAAACAAGAAAGTGTATCTTCAGCTTCATTACTTTCCACTGAAAGTGATCAAAGTTCTATTAAAGATCCTTGATGGATGAATACATGAACAGTTTTGCCAAGTCATACCCAAATCCTCATGCATATGATTTTCATTAACTTTTACATGAATAAATTTACTCCTGTGTGTTTTAAGGTAGAGCTCTCAGAGCTCTGTTGTACAAAGAGCTCACATGCAACACTGATGCTCACATTGTCATGCTTGTCCTGTAGTTTATCGGAGAGATAGTAAGGAGATGTACAAGTGGTTCATATCACTATGTCTTTTAAATTGAGGAAGTCATGCTATTCACATACATCTTTTCCTGCAGCATATCTTAATATTTGCATTTTCTGATCAAATTAGTGCTTTTCACCAGCTGACAGAGGAAAATTGAGGTCATCCAATTTCAAAAGTCTACTTAAAAGAAAATATCTTCCTTTTTATTTAACTTAGATCTTACTTCAGTGTCATAAACCTACTGACAGTCCTGTTCTACAGAGTTCCTCAAAAATCCATACAGATCTCTCTTTAAATAAAATAAATAACTTGGAAATTAAAAACAATTCCTCACCTACTTAGGCATCCTTGCATAAAATCATAAGCAGATCACAAAAAAAAATACTGAGATTATTATGAAATTTCTTACTCACTGACAAGTATGTAGCTATTACTTGAAGAAGATTCTGGGAAAGCAGAAGCTGAAACAAAAATGGATAATTACACTGTTCAACACAGATACCTATTTTTAATTACCCAAATTAGGAGTTTAGAATCAGGAGGTCAAAGTCTCTCTTGACCATGGATAAAGCTGTTGCTCTCAGCTGGAGAATTTAAAACCCAACATCATGTTTTGAATGTTTAGTCAATGGCTAATCTAAAGGAAAAGTGTTTGGACAGTCCTCTGAGAGCTGTGCTGAAATCTGCTGGGTATTTCAGATACCCTCTACACATCTCATTCCTTTATCTATCCCTTATTCTATTGCATTCCTGCCCAAGTCATTTCTAAACCAAAGAAATGTACTCTGTTTTCATTAATTCTATCCTTATCCTTCCAGGGAAAGCTTTAATTATTCAATGGTAGTCTGTCACTTCTATTTTGTTTCAGACTCACTCAATTAAGAATGGTGGCTTGGATCTGAGGCTCCTAGAGGATTTTATTTTCCCCAAACAGAAGAATCACAGCCTTTATTTAGATTCTGTTGTATCTAGAAATCATCATGTTATCTCAACAAGGCAAATTCATGATTTAGTACATAACGATACCCAAGTAGACTGTTCACACAAATTTAATTAGTGCTTACGAGCATAACATGAATCAGTGTGTTGGCTTATTATTGTGCTGCTGTCTGTATTTTTTCTTGTTTAAGCACACATTATATCCCTAAATGTTTGACTGACATTCTTGTATGCTAAATTTACACTTAAGCTCTATATAATTATATCACTGTTGGTTCTACATTCTGTGGGGTTTTTCCAGTTTAATTTCTTATAGTCTAACAATCCTTGCTTTCTAGATTGCTGTATTGTAACCACTATCATGTTTCTCTGGAAAAAAAGGGCTTCTGGCCTTTACAAAATTGAGTCCTTCCTCTATTCTGTGTAATCTTTTATTTTCTGGTGTTTGAAACCTTTGAAATAAGATGCACACATTCTCCACATTAATCTGAAAAATACTTTGACAGGAATTGCTTCATTGATTCATACAAACTTCTCATAATATAGTGTCAATAGGAGATGTTTAAGTTTAATTAATTTATTTATATATATATATATATAAAATTAATTTAATTAATTAATTAATTAATATTATTTGCTATAAGAAAGTCTGGACACAACTATTGCAAATATTATATATTACTAATCTATTACTTAGATGTAGATTCAAGATCAGAAGCAGAACAATCAAAAGCTCACTTGAAAAGACTTCCAGATGAAAATATGCAGCTGCCAAAATGAACACCCCCAATTATGTTTATCATCCAATTCTGTCCTTTCCCCAAATGCTTTATAAAATTAGGGATCCAGACTGCAATGATGGATTAATACTGTAAGTGGAAGTCTAACTGAAAAACACTGAATAACAGCAGGTTATGCTTTGGGCTTTCTTCTCCCTACAGAGTACAACAATTTGTAAAGTGTAGCTTATTCTAAAATTGATTTGTTTATGATTACTAATAGAATATTCAAAGACTATGATATAAAGCAAGGCCATAACATCACTAGCCCAGGACTCATACCTGAGCATACTTTAAGCAAATAAATTACAACTTCCCACTCTTTTATCCCTTGACAGTTTACACAGCATCACAGAATGGTTTGGGTTGAAAGGGACCTTAAAGGTCATCTAGTCCCAGACCATTGCCACGGGTAGGGACACCTTCCACCAGACCAAGTTGCTCAAATCCCCACCCAAACTGGCCTTGAACCCTTCCATGGAGGGACATAAAACATCCACTTTCATTGTCCAAGACTTCACAGAAACATTGTATTGAGTAAAGTATTTGAATAAAGAGAGTATTTTTGGTTTTGTTGTTTTGTTGTTTGTTTGTTTGTTTGTTTGTTTTGTTGCTTTTGTAAACAAGGTGTCATGGTTTGAGCCTGGTCAGCAGCCAACCACCGCAGCTGGTCACCCACCCTTCCCCCTCCCCACCTGGGAATGGGAATATCCAATAGTGATGTTCAGGAAAAAAAAAATGCCCATAACAGAACAATGTACTTTAGAAGCAATGGGAACCAAGTGCTATAAACAAAAATTTTTTAAAATTCATAGATTTAACCTTGCAAGATGCAGACATTGAACTTTATGGTCAATAAAACACTCCTCTTTAACTTAATGTCTTGGAAAACTAGTCTGTTAAATTAAGGAAACATACTCTAGTGAATATTTCTCTGCATGTTACTAATGAAGAGCAAGTCGCTCTGCTGTGTAAAGGTTTTGTCTTCTACCTTGTGTTAACTGCATGTTGGCTTCTTTATATAAAAGGTTGGCTTTTGGTCACCATTAGACTTCCCTGTGAATCATAAGGCTGCAGCACAGCAGTGAGATTTTAGACCTCAAGATATCACGATTTCCATCAAGGAGATTTGAAGCAAATGGTGCATCCACAAAAGATTTACTTATGTGTAAATAGTTTTGAAATAATTGAATATACATAGAAGACATTGTTAGACTTTTCATAATAAAACCTCTAAACTCTCTTTCATGCCTCTAGAGCAGGAAAACTCCCTGCCTCCTGCAAAAAACCTCTTCTTCAAGGTTAAGTAATTTTCATGAGTCTTCTATGCTCATTTTCTTCCAGGCTGAGGAACCAGATGGCTTAGCTCTACTTATCTATAAAAGTTTCAATTCCTGGCTGCTTTTTACTAGTTAGGTTTAGTACTGTAAAACTAGCACTGTTAACTAGTACTGAAATGAGCAAGGCTTGAGACTGCTTTGCAGAGTGTGTAAGGATTCGTACTACTGTGCTGCTAAAAATTAGTTTCCATTAATTATAAGACATATCCACATCACAGCTATCCTCTTAAACTACCATGACAATACAATAAAATGTTGTTCAGGACAAGTAACAGCATAATACTGAATTTTTAAAATACCTATCGTAGGAGTACTGTAGGAGGGAGTGTAAACTGTGATTCAGTGGACAGATTCACCATATGGCAAGCTTTTAGTGCCAGCATTAACTGAATCCCCCCAAATGGCATTTTGCTTTTCAACAATAGAAAAAAGAAAAACTACTTGTATGGAGAGAAAAAAAATCAACACCAACAGATGTCAGAACTGATCTCAGTCTCAATTATCTATACCAATATCAAATCATCTTTTGTGAGAAACCATCCTTGTGATTATTTTCTGTCATGAGTATTAGATATATACAGATGCTTTTAAGCAGTAGTGAAGGATTTCAATACTTTAGTCTCCAGTGCTTTTGCTTTGCCTCCAGCACTTGCTGCTTCATTGCTTTCTCTCACCTCGCTAACGAAACAGCTCCTCAGCAACTCTTCTACAGAGGACTCCCTAGGGCTCTGACCCTCTTGTTTCCCTCACTATTGTGGGCATAATCTGCAAGGCCAGAAGTAAAGACATACTCAATCTCTCACTTAGCAAGTCACAAATACCAGATCTATAGAAAAGTAACAATTATATCTATGCATATTGTAGAAAACACTGGAGTCCTGGAATGGATCATGTGCTACATAGCAACTTTTATATCCCACTACAACACAAAATTTGTGTACTATGTGCCCTCTGCAAATATCTGGCTCCAAAACAAGAGAACTAGTCATTACCCGTTAAAGTCTAACTGAATCTAACGAGGTCCCTCTGAGCTTTTCTTGGCATGCAAGAAATTGAAATGCTTCTGTGAAGGCCTGATCTTGCTGTCCCAATGAGTTATACAGAAAAATTTTGTTGACTCCAGTGAAGCTTTATCCAACTCTTGTTAAAATCATAGGTTTCTTTTTTTTGAAAGTACATCTGTTCTAAACACTATCCCTAAATACATATGCCACTGTACATATCAAACATCACTTGCATTTTTTAAGCCTCAAAGTGGACAATTGCATTGGATTTTCCTCATAACAGCATAGAATATACCTTCAACATTTTCAAGACATGGGACAATATGGTACTGCTAGCTTATGAGAGAGCTCCCCACAAAATCAGGAAAATAATCAGGTATAATTTCTAATTTTCTCCAAGGACTATGAAGCACAGCAATTTCTATTAAAAAAATAAAGCAAAACAAAACATCTACTGATGTCTTACCTATCTTTGATTTGTATTAAGAATGTTATATAATGAAAAACAAACTACATATTACAGGATGACTTCCACATGTGCTGTATGAGATACTGTTTTACAGGGAGAAGAATGAAAGTGTTATCTGCTCCAAAGAACAAGATGCTGGAAAGGAAACTTAGAACACACTTTCAGTGTACAACAAACACTAATAAACAGCTCGTGAAGTCATGCATTTTAGTTCATCAGAGAAATGTTGAATAGTCAATACTGGAAATTTCATTCATATAATTTTCATAAGATTTTTGCATGCATGATCAACATGAGGAAGATTATACCAAAAAGGGAAATGTTTCTCTTTTAAATAATCTTTTTTGGAAGAGGAAGAGAAGAATAAAGAAATAAATAAAAAAATAGAATAAGACTTCTTGAATAATTAATAAAAAAAAAAAAAGAAATCATGCTTTTCTGAGACTTATAAACTTTCTCAGGACTATTTTCCATAACTTAAAGGACAGTGAATTAAGGTTTAATTTGGATACCGATTAAAGCACATGGATCTTACCATGTTTCTTGAGTCCACTAAAGTAGAATATTAAGTATTTTGAGAAAAGGCAATCCAATGATATTTCTGTTTTGACCCCAGACCAAAACTATTATTAGACTATTCAACTGAATATTTCAGAATTTTAAAAGATCATTAGTTTGGCTGGGGTGGGGCGGGGGAAGATGACTGGCATAAGAGGATCCTATATTATAGGAAGTGTTTCACACATCTATATTCATGCCAGTTTCTTACATATAATACATCAGTTTTGTGAATGAAAAGTCATCCCTGGGAATGCCTGGAGATGCTGGAAATGAAATCAATTTCTATTCTTTTCAGACAAAGAAAATAAGAAGAGAGAAGCTTTAGAAAACATACTGTTGTGGAATCAGCCAAGAACAGTAGAAAGACCCTAAATATAGCCTACTAAGCGGAAAAAGAATTGAAATAAGAACCTGGTTTGCCACTCACATAAGAACATTTGTGAGCTTGTGTCCTTAACAAATATTGATCTTTCCTTTCCTTTGACATAAACAACAGTCACCATCAGGATAACCTGAGGCTTTTTCTTTGGAATTCTTTCCCATTCCTGATGTGGTTATTCGCCTACACAGAGTCTGTTCAAGGACATTTTCAGTTTCATTATCTTGGAGGTCCATGACAGATGGACATAGCTAGCCCCAGGGTAGGCACACTGCTCCCACAGTGCCAAACAGTTAGGTTAACCAGTATTTTTCTAACTGTGTCTCAAAACCCCTCAAGGGAATACAGAAGCATTCAAATGGCATTGTGAAGAATTAGAAAAAAATATGAGTAGAAAAAAAATGTAAATAGAAAGTGACTCAGTTCTTCTGAACTTGGGAAAGGGGTTGCAGTTTCTTGGTTGTGAATGTCTCTCTGAGCCAGGAGTTGCTGGTGATTTTCTAGACTTTTTGTTTCTGGGTCATGGGACTAATTATGTACTGTGGTAACCAGAAATTACACCTAGTTCTGATTCTGCTGTGCTAAAAAGAGTGATGTACTGCAAAAAGACAGGTAAACCAAGATTTGCACTTTTGGAAATTGGGGGGAATCCTGCTGTAAAGGGAACAAGAGGTGTGACCAGTAGGGCAGTACCAAAGACACTAAATTTTGGTTTTTTGTGGTCATAGAAGAGGTCAGAGGCTGAGTCTTCCCCTCTCCCTTGACTTCCACAGCCCCTTTTTCCTGTCTGTGAGTGCACCGTCACAGGACTTGCCTGCTCAGCCTTGTGGGCTTTCTATCAACTAAGGAGAAATAGTGACCTTCAAGATAATCAGGTCCAGCACCTTTGTCAGAATTGGGCAATGTCATCCAGACGAGTTTGAGGGTCAACTTGGTCAGCGAACCATGTGAACTAGGAGCACATGGAATAAATCAGCCAAAATGAAAACATAAAATCAGGCCTCTGAGAGAAATGATCCTGAAGGAAGACGGGGAGGAACAGATTTTACAAGTTTGTGAGTGGAAGCTATGTTTTTTACCCATTTCTAATAATTTGTTTTCTTTTCAGAATTTATAGCTCACATGGGCTTTGAGGCAATTATATAAAGCAATACTTAAAACAGAAAAATATTTCTGGAAACTCTCTAAACTGGAAACTGCTGGGTATAGGACCACTTTAACCTGCATGTACTTAGAGAAGCTTTTTTCTTGTAGGAAAATAAGCTGCAATTCATAATTTTTTCCAAATGCATTAAGCAGAGAGCACACTTCCCAAAAGGCATATTTGTTTTACAAAAACCAACAAACTATAGAGGGATATCAATCAGGTCTCCAGCTTACAATATTTTAGGTTCTCTGCAGCTGAGAATAAAGGGATACCAGTTTTTGGAATTGTTTTTCTTTTGAGTGATTATGAAAACATCTGTGTATAGAGGAAGTGATGAATACATTCCAGCAGCAGAATGATCCATATTCTTATTGAAGTTTATAGAAACGATAAGATTTACAAAACTGACAGTAGCATAAGATAAACAACAATTCTGTGTAAAGAATATTTTTTAATGACCTGTTTTTCACTTTGAATCGGTGCTTGAACTCAGGTATACATACCAGCACTTAAGTCTCAGATACATATTTATTTTTAATTACTTTGATACAGATGTGAATATTACAGAGCTGGATAAGAAATTGCAAATAGATGCCAAATCTCAGTGATTTCATCAGGAAGGAAGTTCAGGTTCTGAATCAAGTGTAAGGCTATAAACACAGTATCTTCTTGATTTTAATGAAGACAAATAAATAAGTTCCTATTCAACTTGTGTGCAAGATTATACTATATATTGACTTTCTCTAAACTATACTTAATGGTTGAACATGGACATTTTTGGCCTAATCTTACTTTTTTCAGAGTTCAAATCAAAACATTTGAGCCTTTCTGGAATAGCTAGAAATTTTTAAAAATTGTTAAAAAGATGATTCTTTTATTTTTATCTATCATTAAGAGAAAAAAAAAATCAATTGAAACTAAAATTTCCTGCTACTGTCAATGAGAACTACTCAGCACACCAAAGAAGGGGAAAAAAAACCTGGAAAAAAACACCAGGATCTTCCAGTTTCTGATTAATACTGAAATACCCAATCAAATTTCTACCTAATTCTACTAAATTCATTGTGTCACTCTAGAAGCAAACATTATATTCAGTTTCCCTGACACTACAGTCAGTGGCTAAACACAAGAACAAGTTCAGACTAAAAGCAATTTAAAAAGTAAAGTTCATTTGCCTTGTAAAATGCAAAGTTCAGTTCTTGTAATTCAAATGGCTTCAGACAATGCTGATGCCTTGTACTTTCTTCAGACATGGAACAGATATAAAAGATTCTCTGGGCTAACTCTATTAATCATAACTTCTAAAGAAATGAAAAACGTGCACTTGAATATTCTACTGCTCTTGGCTGCATTTATTCTTTTGACAATTGTTTTTCTTGAGAAACCATTTATAAAGCTCTAATTATTCACAGTTCCATTTATAAAGTGAGTCTAAGGCTCCAAAATTCCTAGTGCTTTTTATCATTTCATGATAACCATTATACCATTTCACAAGGCATTGTACAAAAAGCCAAAGAGCCCTCTGCCCACACAGCCACAAGCTAACTCTTCTTGACCCTGAAATATATAAAACAGTTGAAGGACTGCTGCAAAAATAGTATCCAAATACTCCAAAGAAATCTCTGTATGCTGTGTCTTTTCCTCCTAGACAAATCGATCTTAGTGCCACAGAGCAGTGCTCAGAGACTACCCACCTGCAAACTTACCAGTTTCTTCACCAATTCGTCAGGGAAAACATATGCAATACTCAAGTGTACCTGAGACTCCAAGTATCACTACACTGTGACTACAGAAAACTTTTGCTTACAGGGGCAGGAAAGGTATCCCTCTACAGTGCAGAAAATCATCAGAAACCATACTGTAACATTTCTGTAGCATGAAGAAATTTTCTCAAGATCTTGAAAGCCCCTCTCTCTGTCACAATGCTGTCCCTTCACTGACATTTATTAAAATCACCTGCAATATCACCTCTTTTCTTACATACAAATTATTGTGAAGCTAAAGCTCTGCCAAGTGCCTTCAGGCTATCTTCAGCCTATTTTTAAAATGATTTATGAAGTAATATATATGGGAGAAATGTTCCTAAGATATAAATACATAAAGCAAGCAAACAGCACCTTTATCCAAGCTCAGCACCAAGGCAAAAGGCTCAGACCTTTCTGCTTAGCACAGTCCATCGAGGTGAGGAGGTGTTGGTTTGACCTGGCATAGGAGCCAGGTCTCCTCCACTCTGGAACAGTGCTTTGATCTTGACTGTTCTGCTCTTCCTCCAACACCATCTTCTTCAAAAGCAAAGAGCTCAAGAACTCCTTTGGAAGAAAGGATATCAGCCTTGAAGTAAGTCAATCTTGCAGGAGGTAGAGGCTTTTTTTTTTTTTTCCTCGACACTGCAGAGGAGCTGAAATCTCTGAGGGAAACTGAAAACCCATCTGTATCCTTGCACAATAAGCTCCAAGGAGCCTTCTCTGGTCAGATAACTGGCCTCTTCGGGCCCTATCCTGAGGTGCCAGGCCCTCCACCGGGCACAACACAAGCAACTGGGGTTGAGTATACTACATAAAGTCAGCTTTTTACTCATCCCATTTCAGTAAGGTCATTTTTGTACACTGAAAAATTTTCATTATGCAATTTAAATGCATTAACTTTTGGCTATATCTTCAGTGCCTCTGAAAGGGAATGGTTAGGATGCTATATATGAAGGAACTATTAACTCAGATTAAAGAGGGAACTTGATAGGAACAGCACATACACAGGAAGGATGCATTTTTATTTTGAAGCTAAAAGCTACAGTGAAAAATATCATTTGCCCAAAGGTGATCATGTCAGATGACAGCACATCAGATAGTATTAAATAGCAATCAAACATTATCTGACACTATTTCACTACACTTCCATAGCAGCAACTGAAATGATAGAAACAGAGTCATTGCATAAATGGGAACATACTGAACTTATTTGAGAGTGAGCAGGTGTCCTTACGTGTAATTTGCACTTCACAGCCCTTTTGTTCCTTTAGACTAATTTGCCTAGAATCAACTCATAATGGCATACAGCTGCTGAATAGAACTCCCTACATCTGCCATGCCTATCAACCCAAAACCATTCTCAGATTTGTGAACCATCTTAAGAATTAAGAAAATATAAATTCAAACAAGAGAATGGGTACTTCAGATATTTCTTAGCATTATTGCTTTCCTCTAACATGCTAGCTGACAAGTTAGGCTGAGTCTTGTAATGGTTTCTACTTTTCACATTTCAGAAATAATTAGGAATACATTTCACATCCCATTCTCCCAACATCCTTTTTAACACGTTTTGAAACTGGGCAATCAAAGCATCATGTAGCAGATGTAGTTGAATATTCTGTGTCTTGAACAGAGTGGGAGGAAAAAAAAAAAAATCATGATTTATGGTCAAAATCTGGTTTTCCATCTATATTAAATTCTTTTCCCATTTTAACATTTATGCAAAAAGAAATAGGGCTCATATTTTAAAACATTTTAAAAGAGAGACATGGGCTTCTGGATTTTTTCCCTGAAGTCTGATAAGCCTATTATGTATTGTCAAGCTAAGAGTCAAACCTCAATTCCAATACACTTTTTAAAAGCTACAGATCATGTGCTTCCATTTAAATCTCTAGGTTAAAATCTCTTTAAAACTAACCATCCAAAATGAAATACTATTTAAGCTTTTGTTCATTCAGTGCTATCCCTTCTCCTCAGAAAAAACTTAAAACACAGACCAAAGATTTGATTAGTAAAATGGCTTTAGTCAACATCAATCTCTTTTTTAAGAGAATAACAAAAGTGTGTGTAAATTCTGCTACAAGAGGAGATCTGTCAGGGAGAGAGTTCTGCTCTACTACAGGATGAGTTAGCAATGAGATTAAAATTAGAAATACAGGGTCATGTTTTCCAGTAAATATTATAGAGGAAAAACAAGATCTAATATGATGCAGAAATGAATTACCAAAGTTACCAAAAATAAATATGAAATAAAAAAGATTTCCATAAACACCTGGCATATGTGTTCAGACTTGTGTCAATATTGCTAGTGTTGAAAATAGAAATATTATTTTGTTTCAATTTCTTCAATTAAAAATATTTTGTTATTAAATTTACTTCTGTTTAAATTTAACACACCAGTAAACAAGGTACTGAAGAGCTGTCTCTTTTCTCTGCACTGTGATCAAAATTTTGATTATAGTGAATTTGCCATGAAACTGTTGGGGAATTCAGAGCAAACTCTCCAGCTGCCACAGCAGCACATGGTGCCAAACTAAACCTGCCAGGCTTGAGAATTGGAAAGCAGATATCAAGTTGGTTAGGTTCTATTGAGAAAACTGCAAAACAAATCTAGTTAGTCTACACAGACTAGCGATGTTATTCTGCTTGAAGAACTTCCATTTTCTGATGTTACAGTTCCTTGGGAGAAGATACCATATTCATAGCGCTGGCTCTTAAACCTTGAGTTGCACGAAAGAAAACAACTGTAAACCATCCCATAAAGGAGAAGGCAAATCATGTACTACTTTCAAGTAGCTATAAACTAGTGTGTGTTTGCAACTTAGTAAGCCATTAAATAATCTTGTTCCTGGGTTCAAATTCCTTAGGGTTCCATTTAAAAGAAATTAAGAGCTTTTTATATGCAGAAAACTCTAAAGTGCATGCTAAATAATGTGTCAAATATTATATAAATTTGGAATCGGTTGGCTGACTAAAACAGCTTTGCCAACAATGCATTTATAAATGTATTGGTTGTTATTAGAAAATACTAGAGCTATTACAAAAGCATATGAATGCAGTAATAAATCACAGCAATTACACAGCATTTTACATCTTTACAGTATGCCATGCAGAAGTGTAGTACACAAATATCTTTCATTATTACACTTCTTTTGTTTAGCTAGTTGCTTTTCCTCCCACTGCTTGTGGCAAACCTCAGAATTGGCTATCCCCTCAGACTTATTCACCTTTTTCCAGCTGTCCCTCACATTAAGACATTCTGTCATTTAACCCTCAATGCCACCTTCACGCTTCTTGCCCCAGTCTACAAATTCAGCATACTTGCTGTAATGGAATCTCCCACAAAACTTCTCAGGACTATGAAAGGATAAAGTTTCCTGAGCATTCTTTGATTTTGTATCAGAAAATACTGACTTATCGGATCAAATAACTTTCAGAGCACATAAGGAGAATGAGAAAGGCTATTTCAGGCCAGAATAGAATCTTTTGGTCAGCTATCATACACAACAAAACTGACGCACAGAAAAGATAGAGCCATTTCCTGAAGTTTACAATACACAGGATCAAGTCAGATAGAACTATGGATTTCATCTTTTTCATCTTAACCAGTTTATTTTGAGACAATTAATCTAGACATGTCTCTGCCAACAATTAAAAAGACATAAGCTTCTTTATAAAGCAAAGTAGGGAACTTCAGAATCTCAAAAATTAGGAAGCAATTTCAGGCCACAAACTATTAAACTTTCATTGGAGGAAAAAAAAAAACAAAACAAAACAAAACAAAAACTAGCAAACAAACTTGTTCTATTAATGCCTAGACTAAGTTCCTTTTGCCTTCAAAATTTGTTTCAGACTAAAACTTTGTGCTCATGACATGCAAAGAACCACTTTCTTTACTCTAAATGTTCTGAAATATTCCTTTAACATACATGATTTTTAAAAAGGATGAGAAGGTATCTATTGACAATAAATAAAAATTACATTATTTAGCCTTTATTTACAATAGACATTCTATTGGACAGACAAGTAATACAGGTTACATTTACTCAAGTAATAGTTGTTTCTGTGGAAGAAATTTTCCTTTCCTTAGTAAACACATATTGCTTGGATACTTTTCTTTCCAAATTGCTTTTGCAGAGTGGTCAGAGAATCATAGCTCCATACAAACAATTATATACTGGAAAAGGTAAGCCTTGCATTACCCATTTTCTTAATCTCTTAAACAAAACACTTGTTTTGAAACTGTTTTGTGTGAAAAATCATTAGATTTTGGAAAACTAACAAGGACTCTTGATTTAAACTTTACATGAGATATTTGGATTAGACTACATGTGGGATTGCTCTGTCAGCAAAGCAAAGGCAGTATAAACCCAAAGGAAATCTCATTGTAGTTCTAAACCAGACTCGAGACAGAATAGGGTCAGTGCATAGACCTCTGACAAAATGAATTTGGCTAAGAAAGTAGGAAACCTCCCTCAGGGATCAGCATAAACAAACCTGACTAAGTAAGAAGCTCTTTCCAGTATTATTTTGTTTTTTTCCGATGCAAACTCCATTCTTGGGAACTAAAACAATATGAGTCAAAATCATTTATGGACAGTTGTGGCCTATAGTTGTTTACCTAGGCTCTAGAAGTTGAAATAGAAATCCTGTTCAGTATATAGAATGACCAGTATGAGATGAAATGCAGACAACAAATTTTCATACTCAATGGAAAAAAACATACATATTCTAGAAGTCTCACTGCAATTTAAGTAGTTGGACTACATCCTCTAGATTTGTTACTGTGATTGTGGAAGTAACTCCAAATTTGTCAATCGGCTGACCTAGTATCAAAGGATTACAACATCTCATCCTACATCAGAACCTCTTTTTGTGCAGCCTACACAGTACTATCCATGTGTGAAATTAAAAAAACCGCCACAAACTGAAACATTAAGGCAGTCATAATTATGTATCATCTCCCCCTCTTCTTTTTTTCCTTAAGAAAACTCTGTGAGGTCTTGAATTATAAACCAAAACTGGCTACAGGATTGACTTAGACACAAATTTCATCATAATTACAAATTTATTATCTGCAACAGCAAGATTCATGTTAAGTATAATGGGATTGGATGAAAATCTGAAAAAATAGGATCCCATATCCCATCTTTTCAATTTTGAGTTACCCACATGTAAGCCCAGATCACATCACAAGGAGCTCTATCTGGATCAATTCTTTTCTAATCTGTGAAAAGCAGCCAGTAGGACTGAAAACATCTCAGTATACAGAACTCCTGCAAAACCTTTTGAGATACCCCTGTGACAGACTGTAGACACTTTAGTTCTCACCTTTTTGTGTTACATGGGTTCGATTGATCAGTTTGCCTTTGATGACCCAAATTCTATGAAACGTCCTGACATATACTGGTAACAGCAGAACTGCTTTTGAATAAATAAAATTATCTTTGCACAACTACAATAGCTCCCAGGTTTTTTTAAATGGTGGTAGATGTTCCCCTAAACCAAGAAGACCTTATGAATAATCTCCCTTGCCTTCCCCACATCTGACCCAAATGAAAACACTTCCATTAGTCCACTGATTTGCCAGTTAAAATATGAACAAAACAAACCAATTCCCCACAGTTAGTAAAGGCTGATATCATCAAAACCATTATCCTTTTATCTTATGCAAAATGAACTGAAGAAGCCTTGTGTCACTACTACTAAGTGCCCCCAAGTTCATAATTGTCAGATAACAACTTCCTGTCCTACTTCTATCTATATGGTATCTACTACTTTAAATTTAAGTTACGTTATTCTGCCTGTCTGCTGCTACACCAGTTTTCCAATTAAATTATTCTTTCTCTTAATTTGATGAATTCCACTGATTTCAGGTGCTAGAATAAGGAGGGCTTATTCATCCTAGAGACACAAAGACCCTTAGAACAATGCTAAAAGAGACTGGAAAAGGTTAAATGCAATCAACAAAGTGAGGAAAAAAACAACTGGAAAATAAAGAATGATAGAAAACCAGATAAGGACTAAGGAACTGAAAAAGTGACACAGCACAGCACTCCTTACATCACTGTTTAGCCTGTGAGAAAGCAACTCCATGCTTCTGTAAAATACTTTTCCCAAAAGAATTCTCAGTTTCTGAACAGGGACCTGTTCAATATTTTTCTGACACACTCCATGCAGTGTTTCTCTTCCAGATGCTAGCTTCCCAAGGCTTAATGTCTTATCATTTCCAAGGCTCCCAAATATGATATTAAGTGCAGATACTTGAAAAGAGAAGCAATCAGTATCAGATCATAAAAGTACAGAACCTGCATCTCTAAGGTGATGGAATGTGCTTTGCTGCATATCAGAATATCGTTTTACCACTCACAGAAAACAGCAGATACTTTCATCACATACCAGGGTCTACTTGCTTTAGTTTTAGGCATACTAGACTCTATCTACTGATCTTTGGAGTTTTCTTAGGTAGATAACGTTGCTGACAAGCTGAATAAAAATCTACATAATTAAATGACAAATATGACGGGAACATGCAAGTCTAAGTCAATATGGCTCAGGCTGGATTTCTCTTATTTCAGAATGAATGCCATAAACTAAATAAATTATTTACATCTGCACTATTCACCATCAGAGACATCATATCTCATTAATCCTTGTTAAGCAAAAAAAGCTTCCCTGTCAATTCCTTTCTTGTGTTGAAAAACAAGTTCAGTAAAAGTGTTATCAAGCCCTTAGGCATTCGTGCACCTATGCAATAGACCTCAGTAAGAATTTTGCTACCTATTTCAAAACTCAGTGACTTATGTGGCAGCTTGGACTAAGAAAAAAAAAAGCATATGTAGAAAAATAATAAAAGGTCTAATAAAAGGTCTGTTACAAGGCAAAAGATATTTTTTTCATTTACAGCTTTAATGTGCTTATTTTGATAAAATAACCTTGAGAATGGACAACCTGCATATTGTTCTTGATTTCTACAATAGCATTCTCTTAAACTCAGGCCCCCACATAGCATATATGTTTTATGTGACATAGTCTGCGGTGATTTCTTAGTCCCAATCCAGAGCTTTTCCTTGATCCTCCTGACTCCTGCTCCTTTTACATTTAACTTAATAGAAAGTCTCGTTCTGCACCTCAGCTGTCAGCAACAGCTAAATGCTACCAGACAAAAAAAGGTGACCTCTTCACCTGCCTGTGCCTCTGCAGCAGCTCCTAGTGCTAAGTGAAACAAGTTTGCTTCAAGCGCTCTTTGACAATGCAGCGGTGTGAAGGAAGAGCTGAGGTGAAACAAACTGTTCAGCTTTGTGCTGGAAGAGGCAAGTATTGACAGATGATACAAAATGAGGCGTAGGCTTAGTATGTCAATGGAGACATTAAACAGGACTATGTGAGTATCATGTCAGTGTTCCCACAAAAAGCCACCAACAGAAGCCTTTAAGCCAAATCGCTTGACTTTGCACTAAGTAAGGAAGGGACACTCAAAGGATCAGTAATATTTAATAATGTGAACAATGGCTTACTGAAGCCAATATTTTGTATTTTTCTTAGCCTAAATTTCTGATGTTTTTTATGCTATTCCACCATCTTCTGTCACCTAGGTTTTTGGCCATAACAAAATACAAAATATTCCTGACCATAAGCAAAGTAGAAAAGTGAGTGACACTGGCTGATGATCAGCTGTGAATTTATTTGAACATGAAGACGTAGGTAGAATCATGCAGCCCTGTCATCAGTATTGCTTTGCTGAAGAGTCAAAGACAGTTTTCTGACAAAGGATTCAAAGGACCCAACAGAAAGATAAATAGTAGTGTTTATCAATCCAAAAGAACATTTAACAGACCTATCAGGTTGACACACAAGTGCTTTGTAGAAAAACAGAGGAATGAGAAAATGCAAAAGTATCAATAGACTTTACTGTGAAATTATGAGCTTATTGACTGCTCTTTCAACTACTTTGTTTTCCATAGCAAATCGGTATATGACAAAAGCTGTCTTAAAAAGCACATCCACTGAAATAGTGCGAGCAGACTAGCACACACAATTTCATTAAGGCAGCATAAGAAATTGCTGTCTGTAAGAGACAGCAGAGATTTGTAACTGTACAATCTTAGCTTGCTTACAGGGTGGGCTGAGAACACTTGGTATCATAGCTTTTTAATCCCAGCTGCCAACTGAGCACCACACAGTTACTCACTCACTCCTCCCTGCCCAAATGGGTGAGGAGGAGAATCGCAAGGAAAAAAAAACCAAACTTGTGGGTTGAGATAAGAACAGTTTGGTAATTGAAATAAAATTATTATCAAAATAATTGCAATTAAAAGAAAGATAACAAAGAAAGACAGAAATAAAACCCAAGATAGAGAAGTGATGCTCAGGGCAGTTGCTCACCCCCTGCTGACCGATGCCCAGCCACTCCCTGAGCAGTTGTCAGCCCCCCCGGCTGACTCCCCCCAGTTTCTATACTGGGCACTACGTTCTATGGTATGACACATCCCTTGGGCTAGTTTGGGTCAGCTGTCCTGGCCATGCGCCCTCCCAAGCTTCTTGTGCCTCCCCTTGCTGGCAAAGCATGGGAAACTGGCAAGTTCTTGGCTTTGGATAAGCACTACTTAGCAACAACTAAGACATCGGTGTATTATCAGCATTATGCTCATACTAGATCCAAAACATGGCACTGTACCAGCTACTAGGAAGAAAATTAACTCTATAACAGCCAAAACCAGGACACTCAGCCAACAAAGGTACTGTGACAAAAAAAAAAAAAAAAAAAAAAAGAGTGCATTTTTTTACCACATTTGGATCCAGCAAAAAGCATGAATACACACAGTTACAGTAGCTCAGCAGACAGGTGGTAACTGATTAAGGTGTGCAGTTTAGATGTGCTTGTTTTTGTCTGCACAATGCAAATATTCAATCCTACATTTGAGACTAACTGGATTAAAACTAAAGAAAATTTGAAATGTATCTTTAATCCTTCTATTGCCAGGAGGAATTATAAAAACACACATGCAGACTACTCTTCTACTAGTTGTTATTACACTGTCCAAACAACAGTAAGATAAAAAACAGAAATGATGCTGATAAAAAAGCATTGGAACCACTTGAAATTTAGCTCTTTGCATGGTAAAGAATGGGAATCTTAAATTTCTTACTCATGTAAATTTGGGGAGGGGGTTTATATTTTTTATTTTAATGGAACATGTTTATTAATGTTCACAAGTTTTATAATCACTTCCTTTTTTTCACTTTCAACTTCTGTTTTTTACTGCTACATTTCAATAAAAATAGTGACCTTTTTTCTGTCACAAAAGAAAAATCTGGTAGATATAGGAAAGCGTCTGGGGAATAAAAAGTAATTTGTAACCTATCATGAGGTATGTCTAGTGAAAGTTTAAATTTTCATTGTAAAACTCTTAAAAATAGCTCAGTGTGTTTAGATGGCTAATGACGCAGAGGTGAACAACCTTCAGAATAAGTAATATTATCTTAAGAATAAATATCTGGTAACTTAACAAATGATACAGCTAGGAGATTTCTTCCATGAAAATCAAATCTGATCCGGGGACTACTGGAGATAGTGGAATCCTTTCCTTTGAGTCCAGGGGGCTTTGGATTAGGGTCTTCATTTAAGTTTTTGTTTTGTTTTTTACATAACATCCAATATTTAAAATTTCGTATGATGCTTATGGACCACATGACAAGTATGATTCAAATGTATCATAGCAAAAACAGTCCCTTACTTCAGAGCTACAGTTTAAAATAAGAGGGAATAACTTTTTTCAAGTTATGCCTCCATTTCCAAAAATGATGAACAAAAAGTTAGTAGTGCTTTGGGCTTTCTATTTCTCTTACGGTACTTTCTCACCTCTTTCACTGAGGCATGTCAGAGTTAATAAGGAAAACAGATGACAGAGAAAGCAAGAAGTTCTTCCTATTTCATATTCTCAAGTTTGAGAGTTTATTATTTTCATACAGCCTCCTTCCCCACTTATGGGCCTCTCATGCAAGAGAATACATTCAAACCTTAGGCTCTCAAACAGGCTCCAAGAGCAGGGCTGTGGGTAATGCTCATTCTCATTCCTTCCCTTGCTATAGACAAAACCCTTTTTATTTTTCTGATCATTCTTTTTAATAGTACTTGCATAACCACTGCATTTTTATTTCACTGCCTCTCAGCTAGCACCAAGAAGCAGCCTTTTTTCTGGCCAGTTCAAAAGCTACATCAATTATGCTCATCAGCCTCTCCAAATTAACTTATTCAAGTCTAATTGGTTGATTCTTTTGTTTCTAAGCTTTCATCTACAATGACATCACCTTTGGGAATTCTGTTTATCTGGATCAGCCAAGCACGCTTCCTCATTAATTTATGTTTCTGCTTCTGATTTTAAAACAGAAATTAGGCCTTCCTAGGGAGATTCCTCCCTTAAGCCACAAATCACTAAATACCACATGTTTTTATCACATCCTGACACTAACCATTGTTTGAGATGCATATTACTGTGTAACTAAAACCTGGTTAATAGTTTTGTTTTGATTGTGATTCTGGACCAGGACCTTCTGTTGTGAAAGCCTTGTCTAGAGTGAAGCCTTTTAAGAATTAGGAACTTTATGAAAAAAGGAATTCAACAACTTTCTCAAAACCTTTACGCTAAAGTTTCAGATATAAGATTGTTATAAAATATGAGCTACTGTATTAAGAAGCTTAGAAATGGACCCTTTCAATGGACCTTTTTTTTCCATTTTCAGTCACCTGGGACTTCAGAACTATTTGATAATAGATCTCATACTTTGTTATTCCCCAGATTTCTATTTGGAGTAATAATAATAAAATAATAGTTTCCATATTAGCAGAAATCTAGATGCAACTTCTCATATTTCATAGAATTTTATGAGCAAAAGCTCTTAGAGAAGAAAACTTTGTGTGGCTTCCCTACACAATAAATAAATTTCAAACAACATAAAATAAAATTAAACCACTGCATGAAATTCTTCAAGATGCTATCATGATTTCAAATAGAATGAAGTTACAAAATAACAGTAAATATTCTCATTGTAATACCACATTAAAGTTTATATTAGTCCTCCGGTGTAGGCAGAGGAGTACAAGCACATTCTACATGCAGTTCTTAGTACTCACAAACTCCATACTTCCTGGCAGTGCTGGGAACCTGAGGATTTCTTACACATACCATAGTTTGCACACAACGTGATTACAAAGATACAAACAGGGCTGATGTAGTTCCAAAGAAGGAGAATCTACTTAATTTTCTGCTTTCACCTATTTTTACAAACTAAAAGGTACTATATATTTAAAGTATTTTTAATTGTTCAAGAGTTGTGTTTGTTTAGAAGTTATTTGAATTAGAAATTAGATCTCTTCCATTTTTCTTTACAGTTCCAGTTCACAAACTGCATTGTCATTTTGTATTCCTGCAGTAACCCGTGAAGACTATAACAGAAAAGGCAAAACAGAAGCTAAGAGAAATTAGCTTCAACCCTAATTGAATCAATGACTCAGTGAAACAACACCAAGACACATCCAGATTAGCTGGAAAAAGGGGCTTACAAAGTAGACCTAGCCTGGGGTATTCCTCACTAAAGAAAAAGGATTACAAACATGAGTAGTGTATTAGAGGACTTTTTTTTTTTGTTTAAATGAGGAGCCTGAAACTATTTTCAAATTAAGCCAGGATTCATTTATGTATTTCAGCTATGTTTTTGTAAAAGGATAGCTGCAGACTGTCTTTGTCCTTCCTGTGTTCCTTGTTGTTATCCTTACATTTGATCTTGCGTTGATCAATGTAAGGCATGACAATAATCAAAGACATCAGGATGCTTCAAGGACAGACTTTGCAAAAATATAGGAGATGCATTTTTTTAAATTTATTCACATAGCTCTACATTCTCTAGATTTTTTTTCCAGCCAACAATCTAGTTTCACATATCTCTGGCTGTAGGGAGGGGTAAAACTCTGTCACCAAAATGCCTAGTCTAAAAATGAATGGCACTTTGTCACTGACTTATGAGACCACAACTTCAACCAGTTGCTCTATCTTCTTTTGATTTATTGTGCAGAAACACATTTGATTTCTGATAGCTAAGAAGACAGAACAATTATGTTATGAATTTTCCTCCATTTTGTCAGAACAATATACAGCATTGCAGTATATGGTCATACCCCTACAAGGATGAATCACTGTATTCAAAAGAGTTCAAATGTTTTACATAACATTTTTATCAGAGCTGTTAAAAGCATGGTAGTTATATGCTTATGTTAACTAGAAGCAGTCATGTTCAGGGTAGGTATGTATTTGACTTTCTTTAGGCTGTGATTTTTATCCTTTGGAAATGTATTCACTGTCTTTTCCGTACATTCACAGCCACCTGATATTACAGTGGCATTTTGCTTGCTCATGATGCAGTATGTAAAAGCCACAATATTATTATTAAAATGACAAGAATTAAAATACTTGGTTACATCCTAGAAGCTAGAATTCCCTTTCATATAATACTGTCATACAATTGGATGGCTGTCTATTTGTTCTTGTTGCTTTAGGAAGTTAGGCAAAAAAAGTTAGGCAAAAAAAGTTAGGAAGAAGTAAGAAGAGAAAGTAAAGAAGAAGAATGATACTGGGTGAAATGAGAACATTACAATGATCAAAATTGAAAGGTAATAAAATGCTGACAAACTTTGTCCATCCCAAACAGAAAAGGATTCAGCCTTAAAAAAAAAAAAAAAAAAAAAACACACAAAAAACAAAAAACCAAACAACTCACCAACGAAACGAAAAACAACACTACAAAAAAACCCAAACAAAACAAAACAAAACAAAAAATACAAAAAAACAAAACCAAAAAGCAACAACAACAAAAAAACCTCAACAAACACTTAAAAAGAAAGATATTTCTATATTCCCAAGGGCTGAGATAATACCGCAGGCAACTACAACACAAAAATAAGCTTCACACAATCTTTCAAGGCCATCCAAAATCTTATTTTGACAGTCCCAATATTACATAAGTTATTCACAAAGCTTTTAAAAGAGATAAGTTTCATGAGTTTCTGGTTTTGCCTCTAATACTAAAACACTAAGTTATGGGGTTTAAAAATAATTAAATAATTACATAACTAAATATGAAAATTAAGATCCATTCACAGTTCCCATCTTGGCTCTCAACTGCATTTAGCTACACATGAGGAAAAAGAGAAATCCAGCCTGCCTGGTATGCTATGGCAAAGAATATCATAACAAGAAAAATGCCAAAATGGGTAAAACGAAACAAGACAGACAGTATCTCCCTCAAAAGAGACAAAAAAAGAAAGTCCAAATCTCATCACAGCTGATCCTTAAAGGACACCAAGAGAGGAAACCACCATTTATCCTGCTAAATGACAGTATATTTTGCTCACTTGTACACAGTCCTGTACAAAGGACTAGACATATGCAAAGCCAGCAATAAAAGCATGAAATACAACAATTGCTCATAACAACAGCAGTAAAGATCAGAGTAGTGGCTACTCCCTACTCACTTCACCATTATCCTGATGAACACACAACACTTTTTTTTTAAAAAAAAAAAAAAAAAAACAAAAAACAAACAACAAACTGTATCAATCATTCACCAAAGACCTCTCTGAACACTCTGCTATTCAAAAAAGATTGAGCTTTGACTATCTGCTAGAAAAAATGTACTGTAAGTGGCCTAGGGAACAGTTCATTGCTTCTATGCATCCGACACAATGGGGTACTTAAGGTGAAATGGATTGGATGCATTAGTTTAATCATATCCTAAAGCACACAAGGCAGTAATACCAGAGAAGTAAGACATTTTTTTTCCTAAGAAAGTTGCAGACTAAGGCCAAGACATGTATAAAATGGGATTTTAAGCCCCTATTGACAAAATCTGCTGTCCAAACAGAAAACAACATTAATGAAGAAATTCCTATGGGCTTTTTATTGACACCAGATTTGCTTTAACTGTTAATATCCCTGAAAAGACATTAGAATAGTGATAATAGCAAAAGCACACCTCCATACATATTAACTGTTGGAATAATAGTACAAATTCAGTTGAAAACTGTTAAATTGCTATTCACATTCAGAGGAGGCTTATTTATACCTCTAGTATCTGAAGTAAATCATCATTTTAACTGGGGTACTGCTTCAGATCCATGTTAGTGATTCTTATTTTTATGTATTTTTTTATAAGCCCCTCATTTTTTAGCTAAATAGAACATGAATCAGTGTTCAGTACAATCAACAGAAAGATGTCATTGTGACTGGTATGATATGAAAAAGGTAATACTCTGTCTTCATTTGAAATTACACCACTGACCCTGAGATACTCTTTGCTCCTTGTCATTGTGAAGTCTCTATCACATATTCCTTAGAGCAGCCAATACTATTTCACATTTTAGTTACTTTATTAGGTGCTTTCAAGCATCGATAGATGGAGATATAAATACAACTACACAATTCCGCCAACTCTTCAAAAATTGTTCTGTAAATCAGAAAGAACAAGTCAGGAGTGTGTGACCTTCCCATAGTCGAAACATGTAAATTACTCCAGGACAAATCTGAATGAGAAATGGCCTAGAAGGCATAAAATTATGTGGCTTCCACACTGATAATTCAATCCTGCAATGACTTATTTCTCATTTTCAATATCTGAGACATTTATTTCTGTGCTGATTCAAGAGGACCTGAAGAAGTCATTATCTTCTCAGAATATCCAGTATTCTCGAGCACTAGAACATGGATTTGGTAGGGTTAGTTCCTTAATGGCACAAGTTTCTAAATTTTTGCTACAATCAAATGAAAACATCCTCAGTGGAAAAAGAAGAGACTAACAACAAACATTCATGTAATACAATGATAAACAGGGAATGCATTGGTTATTGGCAGATTTACTAGAAAACCACTCAAAACAAAGTATAAGCTTGCAGTCAGATATGTAAAAACATTAAAATCAGTCAACCATTCAACTCAGTTGATTTGGATATCTTGACACTCTTATCAATTTTGGTGCTCCTCTAATCAAAGGACCCAAAGATTATTGACTCTGCATAATTCTGTAAGAGTTACTTCTTGTTTGGCTAACATATGCTAGCAGAAAAGATTAAATACTATTTGTATCAGAGTCAATCTTCTCTTAATTCTGAATCTTGATCATTGAGGTGTTGAGGACAACTCAATGGACACGGTGTGTTTTGGTTCCATAAATATCATAATATAGTCTAAATGGCAACAGTTCAATCCTAAATTGCTACTGAAAGCAGTAACACTATAAAATGCTTTTATGAGTGGACAAGAGTAGCAATGCCAAGTACCCATTTAATTCACTTATTATCCAAAAATATTGATGTCTATTCCATGATTGAAAAAATTTCTTTAAGTGACCTGGCCAATGGAGGGAATTATATTTTAAATACTTCCTGATAGAAGATTTACAAAGTTACTAACAGATATAGGCACAGAATTTTATTATGTAGTTTAATGCTTCCCCTTCATTGAGGAATCTGATAAAAAGAAAAGTGAAAGAACATTTTCCAAAGTGACTACCTATTCCATGATTCTCAGTTCGAGTTGCCAGATTACTGTATCTTGAAGGAAGTTGAACATTTGTACCAAATCCAGCAAATATTGCTTGAAAAATAAATAACTACAGCCTGGTTTAGAGAGAGCATCCAAACTCAATCTTAAGAAAGAGCTTTTAGGCACCAACTGATATTATGACTTTCTATAATGAAAGATGCCATCTGAACTCAGGATAACTAAATGCAGCTGAAAACTATTGCTTTGCTAGGTAAAATTACTACAAATCATAGGACAGGAGCTGATTGTGATTCATTAGTCACATTGAAAAATAATTGATTCCACACTTTTCCATTTTTAATAGTGGAACAGTTCAAGGAGGAGGATACTCCCCTTTCAGAACAAATAGAAAGCTGACTGTGCTACAACAGATTGAAGAGGTTAGAGTGAATAATAATTAGAGAACATTGGGAGAGCTTGAAATTATTTTCTCCAAATTGTATTAGGTGGGAAAAAAAAAAAAAAAATCAGGCTTGGGTTTTCAAAACCATCAGAAGTGGTACCAGATACTTTTTTCCTCAGTAGCTGAGTAGTTTAAGAGCTCTTTTGAGATGAAGACCTGTACAGAATTTGGACCTTAATCCAAGAGAATCAAAGCTAAAATCTTCCATTTTATAATACTGACCTTAACAGTAACTTCAAGGACTCAACTTTGAGCAAGTCTCCCAATCCCTGGTGTTGGTGGTTCTCCATTTCTTATTACATATGTGAGATCAAGAAAGAAAATTACTCCACCTGCATCCCCCAGGCAAAGACATACCCATGAGATTAAAAACTCGAGTAAAGTTGAATCTTTCAGCAAGAGAATTCACATAAGCAACCAGAAAGCTGTAATGTCACATTGCAATATCGCTAGTAGGGACAACATCTAAATCTATGATGCAGCGCTAAAATATTCAGTATCCCATTATGATTCCCTTGGAGCTGTTCATGCTTTATTTCTGTCCACCATGCTTATTTTTAAAAATACATGTATTTGAAACAAAATCAATCTCTAAATAAAAACATTATACAAAAACTGTTATAAGGCAATGCACCATTAAGTTCCTGTTGTGTTTTCTTATGGAATCTAAATGGCAGTGAACAAGAATTACCTTAGTAATTATGGCTTAATATGTGGTTTGTTTCTGACACCTTGATTATAGCCACATAACTCAGTAGTACATGCTAGCATATCATCATATCTTTTGAATACCTCATTACAGTAATTTTTCTAACTTATTTTGCTATTAGAATGCCTCCAAGGTTTTGATTCAGCCCACCTTTCTTTCTTCATTACTAAATACAACTAGCAAAGGGAAATAATTCAAAAATACTGTACCATACTGTTCGGTATTTCCATCACGTGAAACATATCTGATTAATTCTTTTCTACCTTGCTTCTGCTGTCAAAACATAACTAAAAATGTAGCTTGGTTTCAAAGGCTAAAATCTGATTTCTACATTTCCAAAGGCTGAGTGGCTCTTTGTCTCCAAGTTTTGCTCTTTGCATTACATATAGAAAAGAAAGCCTTGACACCAGCCACTTACCCATATCAGACCCCGAAGTGCTTATATGTACCTACTTACAGACACACTAATGGATACAGCATATATGGCAAAAGTATATCATGCTATCAGAAAAAGCCATCCCCATTTCACGTACAAAAATCTTTTACTAGAAATTTTGTGTTTCAAACAAAAGATTTTAAACATTTTTAGGCAATGACATCTTCTGTACCTGAACTGTGGTTATCCTACAAAGCTGATGTGGTTCAGAATCAGTATGCTATCAAGGATTATACAGAGGCAGATGAAGGCAAATTTCTGGTCCTGGTAAAATAATTGGTGAAGTAGTTTTGCCTCCTGTTTCACTAGAGGGAAAGCGGGGAAATGCTGAGTGAATGTTTCCAGTTAATTGGAAGTCCCCATGTTACACTGTTTCCAAATGCACAGGGTTACTGTGTATATCAATCTGTTTCTGGCAACTCTAAACAGTTGTTATGGCTAAACCCACAATTTTCATCATTTGTACCTAACAGCAACAAAGTTGCAAGTTAAAGTCTTCCTCTGAAGGTAGGCAATGTCTTACGGCTTGTTATTGATACCTTGCATTCATGAAATGACACTTCATGAGTGTAAAACAAAACAAAAAAATTGACTCACTATATTCTAACACACAAAAGGCATGGAGGTAAATGAACTAATGCTCACAATTTTCCAGGTTACTAAACAACTAAAATAGTTTCAAATGTTTAGTTATGAAATTTAAAACAAAGGGAAGTAAATAACTTTTTACAGGGAAAATATACAGAATTTGAAACTTATGCTACAAGATGTTGTGCAGGCCATCTGGCTTTATAAAATAGGTAGAAAAAATTATAGAAGTAAAATCTACCTAGGACTTAAACAGAGACTCTTTAGGGAGGGGCAATGTTCTCTTTTGCAGAATGCTGGGGAGACATTCAGGAAGGAGCACATCTCTGTGCTTCCCTGTTCTGTAAGCAGCTTGGCACACCAGCTACTTGCCACTACCTGAGACAACACACTGGATAATTTTTTACATTCCTGCAAAACCTGCCACCACCTAAAACAGATGTATGGGTCCGTGGTTATTAGAGAGTAGAAGGTATATAGAGATAGGCATTGCATGTTTTCTCTCCTTACCTGTTAGACATTGAAATGCCTTAATGTCAGCCCACTGAGACCCCTTTAATCTGGACAGACTTTGAATTAGATTTAAATATTTCCATAAATAAATGTTCTGATCACATCCATTTTATAGCCTTCTAACAGAATCAGAGAACTAAACAGCTTTCTCAGAATTTTGCCAACTTTCTAAAAAGAAAAGTATTCTCACAGCATGTTCTGAAAAGTTTCATACACACACTATCAAATGACCTCATTATACTGCCAGCTTGACATGTTATCTCTGTTCATGTGCAGGTGATGGTTTCTCACTGGAAAGGCATTTCCACAATTTAAAGCTTTGAAATCTGTACAACATAAATGAAGGGAATTAAAGTGGAGTTTCAGATTTAATAAAGATCTAGATAGGCTGCAGAGATAGCAGAAAGATCATATAGAATGACTTGTACAGTTACGAACAAGTAAAATCCCTAAAAGTATACTGATATGGTCTGGATCCAAAATTATCTATTTTCTTTATTTAAAGAGGGGAAGAAAAAACCAAATCAAACAAAACCAAACCAAACCAAAACAACAACAACAAAAAAAGCCAAACAACCGACACAAAAAAACAAACAAACAAACAAAAAACAAACAACAACAACAACAAAAAAAAAAACAGAGATTGGTTTCACAGCCTTTTTTAAGGACTACTCAGTAAACTAGTTTAGAGCCATGGTCAACTGCCACCAAAAGCTATTGCTATCAACTGGCTGTTTGATGGCTCCTGTGAGCGAGCCTGATGGCCTCATCCTTGACGCTGATGAGCAGCAAATGCCCGTACATATCACAGAACTGTCATTGCAAGTGCGATCATCTGGCTTGCTCATCCCAGCAGCATATCAGAAGCCTGGACAGACTCAGACACTGACTCTTGTGTGATCCTGAGACTATTAAACACTGCAAGCTGTGATAGTGATCCTCGGGGCTGAGGTAAAATTGTGTGGAAGAGGAAGCCGTAGGAGGCTAAGTGGAAGTAGCAATGCTTCTGTAGCCACTGGTCATAGCGCATCTGTTACCTTCTGCAGACATTATTGCTGCCAGTTTGACATACCAAGTCTCAGAAAGCTTTACAGGCATATACCTATTCTGCATTAAAATGGTAGTGATCTGTGGGAACAGGTATGAATATGCAGTTAATCGGCCAGATGCAAGCACCCACATTTAAAATTGTTCAGTTAAGAGGGTATTATATTTTAGCTCCTTGTTGACTTTCAGAAGAATTTTAATGACTCAGGAAGAAAGAAACAAATGTACAGTCATACATAAAAGACCAACTGATGTGAAAGACTGATTATACTTATTACGACTGAGCATTCATTATGATACACTAAGGTAACTTGATCTGCGTAGAATATTGACATAGGCTTGCACAGAATTAATATTTCAAATCACTTCCTTGTTCTATCAGCACCTTTCTGCATTTGCCACTCTTCTGCATTGAATATAATTGTTTCTATCAGTCTGAAGAAAAAGCTGTAGCTCATTTGCCTGGTGACCCTAATGAATGAAACTAATTATTCTATTTCCTAGAGCAGCACTCTGATTCAACACCAATTTTCTCAGCACAGAAGTTTCACTGCAGTTCCAGTGCACAGAAATATTTTCAGTCAATGTTTAGTCATTCTCATGAGTGTTATTAAATGCTGTGAGTCATGTACCAGACAGCCATATCTTACAACACTCACTTCAATATTATATTAAGAAATGAGTATGTTATGGGGAAAGACAGGGGAAAAAATAGCCAGGCAAGTATCACTGAAAATCTAAGAGAGTCTATAAACTGAATAAGATTCCATGGGGTTAGGTTTCTTGTATGTTGTTTAGTATTTATAGCTGATGTTTGAGTATTTTCTACTGTGGCATACGGCTAAAATTCATTCATGCAAAATCTTACAGTTACGAAACAAAACAGGGAATGAATGAATAGAAAAAACCTTAAGATTTCACTTAATTTATCCTCAATGAAATCAGAAATATTATTGCTGGGTTGGTAATGATCTATAGGGCAACACATTTGTGAGGTAGATTTAATTGTATAATCACATTAAAGTAGGAATTCAAGGCCAACTTCTGCTTTCTTTGTAAGTTAGTCCTCATCATCAAAAATAGTTTATGGTAAATAACAGGTATAATAAAAATCACTGTTTGCATACTACAAGTTTTTTCTGTTCCAGACTACATTTCTGCTGTTGTTACATTCCTCTCTCTTGGAACTCATTATTTGACTATTCCCTAGGTGTTTTGGTATAGTTTTAAAAAAGGTTAAGAATAATTCATGATTTGGACAAAAATTTTATACTTTAAAAAAATTGTTTGGTTGTTTTTTAAAACCTTCACATATTATCACACAACTGTGTTACAGTTTTAATACACAGGTGCTGTTTTTCCCCCAGTGTTTTTGCTTTAAACAAATAAACTTAGGTTGAAAGAAATATAGTTTAAAGTGGGTTTAAAATTCATCTGTGCTCAGACTGAAATAAAATTATCCCTAATTTAAGTAAAAATGGAGATCAGAGGCAAGCATAGTCATGTGTATGCAGGGTATATAAAAGCAGAGCAAAAATATTTTTCAAAAAAATCACATACTACTGCTAAAATACAATTTTATATCTGAATTGTATAGTATTTTTATGACACTGCATCCTCTCCCACCTTCAGCCCTGCCTCTCCACATCCCTTTAGGCTACACATAAGAATGACACCCTAATTCAGAGAGATGACACTTTTTAAAAACAAAAATTGCTTCTTCTGATTCTCACTGTTAGAAAGTTTGTAACTTTAATCATATCTGACATCAAATTCTAGTCCCAACCTATACATTGAACACGTTTGAATAGCTGAAAATTACTTTTGTGGGTGTGGAAGTACTAGTAATAAATAAGAGGAAAATTCCAATTTCATCTGCCTCTGAATGACAGGTATTTGCAAGGTTGTCCTTGAGGGTATCTTCATCTCTTTTTAGACATAATAACTTGCATCACAAAATCTTGTCATCATTTATTACTGAACAGAAGACTATCATTTAAAGCTTTACAGACTACTGAAATTGTAGCTTCTGTCTTATTGTTTGACAACTAAGACAGAGGTTTTACGGTTGGCTTTAAATTTAAGCTTTCGATGGATTACTTGTATGTAATCTATACAGTTGCATCCCAGAGAAGGTCTACATATACAAAGATCCACTACCACATGAATGTATGAAAATTCCTCAGATATCTCAAAGCCTTAATAATAATTTTATACATTCCTGATATTAATCATTATGCAGTCAACATGGTAAAACAATAATTTTTTATTAAAAAACCCTGTAACGTTCCTTCTCAAAACATTTGTCTGTGTAATAATACACATTAAAATGCATTATTACTTAACTGAAGTTTGGCCCTAGAAAAATCATAATCAAGTTAATAACCTTCACTTGAGGAAATGGAAACACTTTCCAATTGTTTGTACCTTCCTTCAAGTATTAAGATGTAAAATCAAGACTACCTTGAATCATGACTCAAAGAAATTTTTAAGTACCTTACAAGCCAGTGAAAGCCCAAGATGAACGCACATTCACCTAACCAACAGCTCAGTGCAAGCTTACACTGCGTTCTTTGCAAAGAAACATGATATCGCATCCTGTTCATTTAAATCGGAGAAGCAAAGTCTCCCTGTATGTAGGAAAACACTGAACACCCCTGCCAGGTCACATCTGACATCGGTAAAGGAGCAAAGGGATGGAAAACGACCAGACTCCCCAGACTCACTTGTGTTTCATGACCACTTCAGGGCAATTGGTCACACTGTAGACAGGAGTCTCAATATGCAGCTAATGCAAGTCCCTTAAACTTTTGAACTAAAAGATGTGCAACAAAAATATTCAGCGAGATAAATATCCTTACACACCCTTACCCCATGGAATTGCAGAGGTAGACACAGATACAGGCATTTCAATCATTAGATTGTGAAGGCTTGTCTTAGGACTCTCTGTAAGGCAGGCATTTGGAGTGGGATTTATTTGTCCTTTCTTACACTGACACTGAGACACCTGCATTTTGGAATTCTGAAACTTTTTAGTCTCAGTCCCTGTGGTTTTAGTCCATCTAACCAAAGATAACTGAAGCTGTAACAACTCACTAACCAGTTTCTCCTAACCACTTAGAATCAATGTAATTTTCATGCTCCTTCAGAGGTTCAAGAATGTGACCGATAAATCTGGACTGAAACCCAGCTATACTATTAAAACTTTTCAACGCGAAAGTATCATGGAAAGTCGGTCCAATATTATTGACAGTAACATGACAATTAGCTTGAACAGCAGATAGTAATCCAACTTGTGCTCTAAAGAAAAACTATTAGCATGGATACAGAAATACTCATACTTAAAAGAAATTATACAGGGGTAATTTAAAATTAAACTATCCTAATATATTATTGGCATCTCAGACTGTTTAATGGGATTTATTATCAGATTTTCTCTCAGAATGCTGACTCAAATATTGATATATGCAACCTACTAATTTATTTTTTATACTTACTGTTTGACTCAAAGAAACAGATTGAGTTTCACTTTGTTCACCCCTGACATGAACTTCCAAAGATAAGCAAGATGGCTACAGAACTTTTTGCAAGGCTTAGCACTAAGGAACTTGGTCTCAGTAGTTTTATCCTCTATTGAGATAGACTTTAGTTTTATTAGTGATAAACTAGCTTAATTTAGGGTTTTGTCTTCTGGATTCACGGCATAGTATTACTGAAAGGCTTTAGGACATTCTGAAACCCGCTTCAAAGCTTCCCATTAAAATAACTCACACATATTCTTGCTGACACAACTTGCTTTTTGGACAGAGCGGAACCCAGTTCTGCTCCCACTGCAGCCATTTCCAGTCCTCTGGTACTTAGTGAACCTTTGTGACCATCAGTGTTTGTTGGCCCTTTCCAATTTCTTCAGTGTTCACCAGCTGTCTTTGGCACTTTAAATTTCCCTAGCCTTTTCCAGTAATCTCAGCTATTCCCACACTCAACACAGATAATATAAACTGAATTAAATTTTTAATTGCATCTGGCATCTTTGAAGATTTATGTTAGCCCTAAATATGAATGTCAAATGAAAAACAATCAGCTGTTAATGTCTGCAGACTTCATGTCCAGCTGTCAGAAATAACCATGGACTGTCATTCTCCATCTCAAGTATTCAAAACATATTTACTGAGTTTTCATAAGCCAGAAAATTGTAAACTGTTGGAATTCTCCTGTCCTCTCACCACCATCCCCACTCCCCAGCCCCCCACTCTATGACTGTGGAGATAGCATTATTGACCTTGTCCATTTTGGTGGATAAGCCTAGTGTCTCATACATCACTCAATAGAAAGCTTCCACAGGAGACTTCTCTCTTACAGAAGTATCCTATTTGCTGTTCCTCTATATTAAGAACACCTGAGACAGACTGAAAGACAGAAGTCTACAGGCTTGATTGCTCATAAGAACTCCAAGAACAGCCAGCACTTTTCTCTGAATACATAAACATATAAAACATTTTTCTACAAATATATGCCAAGATGTACCATATCAGGTCATGCAGTTCAAGGCTCTGAGACATTTCAGTATGCCATTCTCAAATATGTTGAATATATAGAAATGTCATCATGTACAAAAACTGACTTCAGAACTGGTATCACAATTTATTAACTAATGAATTTATGAAAGCCCAGTCAAAAAAAAAACAGAAGGTTTTTTCCCTCTTTAGAGAACATTACAGTTTTTCAAGAGGGGAGTGTTAAGAGCAAAGAATCCCGTGAAATTTTTATGGAATTTTATTTTTTCAAACATGAATCATGCTTTCCTTTGTCACCTTGAGACACAGCTGAAGGAGTGTCCAATGACTCTTAATCACAGAGACACATCCAAATAATCTGATTTCTTGTCAGTGTCCACTTGCATTATTCTCTATTATGAAAGCAGACAAAGACATAACGTTTCCAAGACATATATTATTTTTTCAATAATTGTTTGGTTTTACTTTTGGTTTGATGTCATGAACAATTCATATTACATACCTTCAATTCTACCTACATTCTACATTTTTCTACAAAGTAAATAATGTGAGAGCTCACTGTATGTTAGTTGCTGGAAAACATTTAATTATTTTTTGAAAAGTTTTCAAATTCTTTTTTCAAATCATTTTGTCTTATTCAAATATACTTTATGTAGTACACATCAGTAAGCTGTCTTTTCATTAGCTTTTGTGAACCTTCAAACTCAAACACTTTTAGACAATAACTTATGTATGCAAAGGTGAACTCATTTACCTTATATAACAGACTAAAGTATTGTAGTTCCAATATATGCAGGTCTACAATATATAAGAAGTCATACAGGCTCTTCAGCTAGAAAACACAGGACAAAGTAACTATAATGGAGAAGATTTTGCAGTTAGTTTTACAGTTTTAATTTACAGGTACTACATTTAAATTCTTCCAAAGTCCTGTCACAGCATTATTCTATGTTATGCCTTTATGGCAAACAACTGTGTCCCACATTAGGGCTTTAAGTAAAGGAAATGAAGGACAGTTTCTTTTAAAATCAGCTTAGAAGCTAAGAGCTATTATCAGAAGCAACAGACAAAACCAGGGACAGCTGCATTAACTATTGAGAAGAAAGAAATAAAATAAGACATTCCAAATCAAATGCCTGTTAATTTTTGAATAAATTCAGATGGTAATGTTGGCAAAAATCCGGCATTCTGGTTTTAGTCTGGTATCAATTTCCCTACCAGAATGTTCACAGGAGAGGAATAGTTGTGAACTTCCTGCCATGCCCAATGTTAAAAAGTTTACAAACTTGATAAAAATAACATGATGCATCGGAAAGCATGGTTTTGGTCCATGGGGGTTAATTCCATTCTCCTGTTAACTTGCAATTAAAAAGCAAACAAACAAACAAACAAACAAAAACAAAACACAACAACTTTTTTTTTTGTTCTTCCCCCAAAGGGAGACCCACTTTCTTGCCATTCTCTACCGGCTTAGGGACAAAAAAAAAATTTTTTTTAGATCAAATAATCCCTTTTTAGTTTAAGGGCTTCCAGAAGTGACTTACATTTTTTGTTGTCCATGTGAAATTTGTCATTTCAGACATTTACAGGTAGTGAATTCTGCAGACAAGCCTTTCATAATTTTTCTTTTTTATCATGCCAATCAGAGTCTGTGTCCAGAATTTTTAATTCTTTTGGTACTTACAGCAAATTCTGTTCTTTGCCTTTCTACTTTATTTCAAAGCACCTAAGATAGTCTAATTGGAAAATGTTTCATTTGGAGTTCAGTTTGACCCAGACGGATTCTCTATTTTTACCTATTATTTTTCCTCCAATAATGCAATTCTCCTCTGCAATGGTGGGCTGATTCCTTGATCTATGAAAGCTACCAAGCACGTAGCCCTGCAGGGCCCCTGTCACTTAGAAAAGGGTCCAGGCTTACAGCCCTACAACAGTTTCATATCTAACCACAATAAAAATATGCTAGCAAAGTATGTCATCATTTTGCTGATACAAAAACTGAAGCAAAATTTGAAATGATTGATTTAGGTCACAAAGACAGGCTTAAGTAAAAAATTTAGATTTGAGCCTCCCTTCAAATCCAGTCGCCTAACTACATTTCATAATGTCAAATGTTGAATGTATAGGTAGTAAATTGGTTCTGTCTTTAAAGCAATAGGAGATATAATGTGCACTGAGTGCTACTGTAGTTTGCCCACTGACTCATTAAGTCCTCGATAATCAAGAGACTGGGGGGTTCTCATTTATCATCAGACTGTTTTTCATTATTTAATCTTCTTTCTTTATGATCCCAATTTGGTGTCCATGGAATTTGAAAGAAACAGATCAATGACTTCAAGGAGCATTCAATCAGCTGCAGAACTGAGATAAGGCTCATGCCAAAGTATAGGCAAAACATCAGAGTCTGGGAGTGAGGCAGCATCAGGATCAGCCTTGGCACCTCTGAGGGAGGAGGTGTCAAGATGGACAGTCTGAATGAGGTCCCGCAATCTTGGACCTTCTAGTAGATTAGCAAAATGCACATGCTCTCTCTACCTCCCAACTGCTGTGTTACAGGTTGTTTACACACCCTGTCTGGCTCAAGCAGAAAGAAGCATTAGTCTTTACTCTGTACACAGCCTTACCCCCATCAGAGCATTCTGCACAATTACATACTTCTTACAGCAGTTTTCCATGACTGTTATTCTTTGCCTACTATAAAGAGTATTTTTACTGGGACCTATAAGGGTATTACATATTGAATAGTATCCTTTTCATAGAAGTCTTATTCCTATTAGCATAGCTAAGAGAACACAGTGATATTAATAAACATAAACCCAAAATATTAGATTGAAAGAATTTTTTCATTCATGCAGTGCTAGCCAATAGAAATAGCATACTAATGCTGTGCATATGTGCAGTGTATAATTAAATTAATATTTTATCTAATCTATTTAAATCATGAAAGTGCAAACTATATATATAATGCAAAACCGTAACTCTATACTCTTCTCCCTCAGAGTGCTAAACAAAAAGAACAGTCGTTATACTTATTCATAGCAGGTAAGGACAGGCAATTCTGCTTAAGTAATTGGAAACTTTCTTTTCTTGCACTTTGGGTCTGCAGCTGAGGTAAATAATCTGCATGGAAACATTAGTTACTTTTTCCACTCTTGAAAGATCTATCTATGTCAAAAAGGCAAAGCCAGTGACAGAATAGCAAAGAAATCTTAGCAATCACAGCCTAACACGGTACCTGAAAAAATCAATCATCGTGGATTTTAAAAAGGATTTTGGTAGTTAAACTCTCAGGCTTGATTTAAAAAGTATAGGAATTTATGGAATAGATCAACAGATAACACTAGAATCTATAACCATCAAGCCTATTAATTTTGTTGAACTATACAAATCATTTTAATTCAGCATGTGTTTGAGAGAACTAGTCTATCATTAGAAATCAGTGAGGTCTAATTGTGAGCCATAAACACTGAAACATACACTTCCTAATTGCACAACACTGATGTACAAAACTTTTTAAACACAGGGAACCTTGTACATTTTCATCCCTTAAAGCATGGTTCAGATTAATTTCAACCATAAGATTGTCTTTTACTGGTTTATAATGTGCATCTTGAAGAAGTTTGAGAATTACTATTAAACATCTAAAGGAATGTAAGCCCTTATTAATACATATTAAAAATGTAGGCTTTGATTCACATTTGTTTCAGAATTACTTAACTGATTTCAGTGGAGCTACCTAGATTTACACTGTATAATTAAGATTAATTCTAGACTCCAGCTGGTGCCAAATTAACAGTCCTTTAGACCAAAGGGAAAAAAAAAAAGTTTCTATTTGTCTAAAAGGGAGAGAATAAAAAACTATGCACAATGGTTGGTCTTGGATTTGATCATTGTTCTTCACTCTCATCAAATGAGAGACTTGCTCAAAAGACAGGGGATAAAACTATATCCACACTGAGGTCAGTGAAGCCAGAATTTTACATAAAATGTTTTACTCTGGAGATAGTAAAGGTTAAACCAGTTGCAACTGTACCTTTACTACTTCTGGTCAACAACTAAATACATAAGCATTTTAAAGGCAGTAGCTTCCACTGAAAAATAAGCTGTAAGCTTATTTTGATTTGAGCCAAAATCAAAGTAAATTCTTCAATGTGAACAGGTCTGTTGTACTAATGCAGTTTATTCTGGAATCTTCATAACAACAATACCCTTTAACAGCAACTGTTGCTTTTAATTGCCTGTCTTTATACCACAGAACTGGCTTAAATTTTTGCCAGCTCCTCTTGATAAAAAATTACTGGTAACATAAGGATATTTCCACAGTGTCTTTGGATATAATTGACAAGATTTCTTGTTGTGATCTGACACATCCCACCTCCTAGCAACTGAGTTAAGAATTACTTAAATAACTTAAAACACTGTTCCATAAGCCCATAACTGTGATGGGGAAGACATATTTTGTATTCTGAAGTGCCACCAAGAAACTGTTGGTGCTTTCTCTCATGGTGACATTCCTGCAAAGGCTTTAACTGGCACAGTTTCTTCCTGGCATGTTTGCATTGCCAGAAATAATGTGACATGATTGCTCTGAATTTGCTTCTTTGCTGGAGCTATGACAATAACACTACTACTGTGGGTGCAAATGAGGTAACAGTGATAAAAAGCATTACTTAAAAAACAGCTAAAAAATTTCTCATGTTTCTCTTCATAAAGTCCTGTCTGCCTTAAAAGTGAATCAGACTATTAAGAAAACATATAACATTACTGAGTACTGCTGAAAAAATATTGTTGCCTTGGGAACCAGTATCTGTTGTTGTGACCCAGGCATTACTGTTTAGAAAAATCTAGGTGAATAGAGTAAAAGAATCAGAAATTGGAAAATTTAAAAGTCTGGCCTATATTATTGTGACTTTGAAGTTAGCAATACAGGACACTGAGGCATAAACTGCACAGGTCACTTGAATTAAGCATTCCTGTCTTGTTACATACTCCAGAGAAGAAACCTTATAAAGCTCAAGGGCATAAAAGGGTATATTCTACAAAGACCATCTAAATCGTATTGACAGAATATCACATTATGTGTCTTGCACACAAGAAACGAATCATCAATAATCTCTACTGCACATAAAGGACTTGGGGTGAAAGTGGTTTTAGGTAGGCTAATTTGATAAAGCTAGGCTGTATAGTTGACTTTTTAAAAGCCACACAGGAGTTATGGAATTCCATTATTTCTATTTAGATAAATTGTATCTCTCTACTATACTCGCTGAAGTTTTGCTTAACTACAAAACAAAACAAAAAATCATGTCAAGAAGATATGAGATGGGACATAATGTGGTCAGACAACAAAGGAACAACTAGAAGACACAGCAACAGAGCAGTCAGACAAGATCTGGATGACAAAAACACCAGTTACAGTATTTCTTCCCCCAGATCAATGCTAGGGATGTTCTTTACACCTTAAATTAGGAAATAAGATGTATGACTGTGACAAGAAGCAGCTAGACCACAGAGCAATATTTTCTGGAATAAAAATCTACAGTGACAGCCTCAGACATGGTTCAGGAAGGAGGCCCTGGCAGATAGTGCCAAGGGCACAGCGCTACTGAACACCAACACAGAGGTGGTGTGGCATCATGAAGCAGGAACTGGGGTGTATCACAATACAACATGTGATACCTAACAGGTTGGATTACTCTGGCTGCCAATACACCAAATACTTGCCTGGTCTCATTAAAAAGCCCTTACAGTGAACACCAGCCTGGGATGGAAGATTTGCTAGCTATCAGTCTCCCTGTGATACTTCCAAGTTGCAAATAGTGCCACATAAGAAGATAATTGTAGGTCAGAGATGAAAATCCAACTTCCCAGCCTACCCCACATGGCTACAAAAATGCAGCAGCTCATTATGCCCATCACTCAGATAATTATTTTCCCCTGAAACTGCAAAATCCATAGGGACCAAGATAAGACCTAGGAAGGTACAAACACCACAACCAGAATAGCTCACTGAGCTAAGCTACTATGTGTATTGAAGAAGACTTGTCATCTTTAGAGCCAAAATGAAATAAAAGACACAAGGATCTCCTGGAGGAAGCCCTTCTGCACTGAAGATTAGGAAAAGATGAACTCACAGAGCATCCAGGCTACCTCTGCATTAGATGCATGCATAGACTCACGCTATATTTGTACATGTGTCTTTTCCCTAGTTTATTGAAGTTGCTTCACAAAAATAGTTTATTTCAGTCTTCATCTGCTGCAGAAATTATGATAATTTTCATATTTGTTTTCTAAACTGAATCCAGAATTCATAAAAGATTGATTACACTGTGTCTGTCAGCTGCTGACAAGACAGTAGGACTACAGCCAACCCAGAGGACTAATTCAGCTGCTTATTACTGCAGATAAACACCCAGTATGCAGCTCTCTCTCTCCCAGACCCAAGTCAATCACAAGAGCCAAAAGGCAGTTTGGTCTTTACTACACTAATAGCCTAGCAATTATAAGCTTGCTTCATTTCTCTCTATACATCCTATTTTTTCCATGAATGCACTCTGTAGAGTGCAGCCCAGCAGCTCTCATACCTTCAATTCCATTCCTAGGAAGGCAAACAATAATCCTGGGAGAGATGTTTTATTTCACGCTGTTGTTCTGTAACAAAAACCTGCCTATCACTTCCTCTGCAGACCTTTCTATTCTCATTTTTAATGGGCTGCATCAACTCTGTTAATCAACACCTGATTAGATGCTTACAGACTATGACACCTTAATAACTGCAAGGAAATGTAGCATGCATGTCCATGAACAAATGTACAAGTTGAAATTTTAGTAATATGTACATGCAGATACTTTTCTACGTGAACTTCAGACAAATGTAAAAACCATGGAATGATCCATCTTGGGTGCATGCACCTAAGATGGTAAATAAAAATAAATCCATCAATTTCGTTACAGCAAGGGCTTTCCAGGGAAACTCTGGTATTTATATGGCAATTCGTGACCTGAACAAATAGTTGAAGAAATCTTGCCTGGTTGCCAGCCTTTACTTCATAATTTATTACTGTAGTGATGTGACATGTTTAGAAACAAGCTTACTGGTGTCTTTAAACCTCGACTTCATGTAAAGCTTAGCTGTATTTTAATGGAGTCTCTGAAAGCTTTTCATGGATTCAACAAAAGCAGGAAAAATATCCTTTACAGAAGTGGGAAGTATAGAATGACTGAAGAGAAATAAAAGCCAAAGAATGAAATATAAAAAAATGGTAAAAGAAATTGTGTATTGAGACCATAATCTGTAAATATATGTAAAAATGTAAATTTATTGCTATATTTTTAAGAACATAGATAAATAAAATATATCTTAGGGAGAAGCATCGACAGATTTTGTTGAAAGGGAAAATTTGAATTGCCCAACTTATTTTTTTTGTTTGTTTGGTTTTAGTTTTGTTTTTTTGGGGGGTTTTTTGTTGGTAGTCCTAGCTTTGTTAATGTGAGTTTTATAGCCAAAAATTTCCCCTCCTTTTGCTTCAAGACTTTTTCATTTCAGTGAACCAGCTAACTGGGTTTCATGTACTATGAGCTGGCAGGCAGCAAACTGAACCTTTTTGCTTACTTTATTCACATAATATAGGTCAGTGGCTTGAGATCTAAAGCAACAACATTACAGGTGCTGTAAGTCTTTCACATCACTCCACTATATAAAACTGAAAGCATATTAACATTCCTGTTTCTGAGTTCAGAAATGGCATATACTGATTATCTTTCCAAGCACAAAGAGCAAGAAACTTGTGGCCCTAAGAAAAATATCACAGCCCTCCACCATAAACACCACCATTGGAAAGAAAGAAAGCATAGCTTTGGCAGATGACAGTAGTCAGTAGCCATGCAGATGACAGCTTTACAGAAACATCTTGAGATTCTGTATCTGCACCCATCTGGAATACGTGCCCTAAAACAAGATAATATCAAACAGCTATGGGCTTTTCCAGAACTGCTTTTGTCTTTCCAACCAGGATTAACAGTCATGTCAAACAGTCACAGCTGGTAAACATTATTTGATTCTGCCATCCTTGCAAATGACTGTTTTGAAGTGACTTCTTTCTTCTGTTAACTAGCAGAGAAACACACCTAACTACATATATATATATTGAATTTATTAATTTCTGTAGCTCCCCCACAACCTATGTATTTACACATTTGAGTAAACAGAAAACAGTCTGAACTTCCGTTTACTCCTACAACAGTGAAGGGATGTGATACTTCAGCTAAAAGACTAACATTTTGAAGGAAAAACATGTCAAAACAGATTCTTCTTTTATTTGAGAGAGTCTACTGAGGTGTTGATTTTACAGCTGCAAAAATGATACCATCTATTTTTGTTCCACACAGAGTTCTCCCAAAAGCATAGTAAAAAGTAAGTCTTGACAAAATGAAACTCCATGCCTCAAATCTTCAAGATACTGCAACCACTAAGTATTAAACTAGATGTTCAAATTTGTCTGCTCAAAGGTTCAGCAGGCTCCTGTAAAGGTCAAATGAATTATTGCAGGTAAGCATTTTGGCTAAAATGAGCCTAAGCATATTTGTTGCTGGCTGAATGCCTCCTACTTTCAACCATAACTTAAACACGGCACTGGTGAATCCAGTATTCAAATAGACTTGAAGTAATAGGACACAGAGGAATTCCTTAACACAGAAGCTTAAATAGCTCAGGAACAAAAAAACAGATATGATGACTATGCTGTTAGTGTGAAATGTTATAAAAGTAACTTAGCAGACACTTTAGACAGAAATATTCCTTGCCTACACTATTTTACAGTAAACCAAGCCATGATTACGGTTTCAGTTGCAGAAGGCTTTGTACCATAGTTTTAATTTAGAAATTGCTTGCGAAATGCTCTGGAAAGAAATCATTTATAGTCTATAGTACTATGGGTAATCAAGTATGATTAATCCCAGGGATAAATAATTACATTTGTACCCAACCTCTCCCCTTTCCTTTGCCTCCCACTTTCCCATTTTTGTAGCATCATCATCACACTACTAGCAAGACACACTAAAATCTTGTAATACTGCCTTGATCTGTCACCATTGCTAAATTTAGAGGCAAGTGAAGAAATCTGTTCACTTTGCTAGAGGAAGAGGGAAAGGGTTAACCTCCTCCAAGCAGAAATTAAACTTTGCAACTCATAATTAAATTGCATCAGGGAGTCTTAGTAACACAAAGACTCAGCTTGTAAAATAACTTTATATTTGTAGGCATCACAAGGGTCTTTCTCTCTGGCAAGGTTATATGCTTTTCTCTTTACTCCAGAGCAGTAGTTTTCGTACACAATAATTTCTTGGTTTAGGGCAGCCTTTGCAAACCATGTCAAAACATCATTCTCCCATCTGTTTAATAAGCATTTATGTGACCTTTAAGTACCATCTATTTGAAAATGTATCTTCAAAACTGAACTGTGTTTTCCAGTACTTAAAGGCAATGCAATTATCTTAAGCAAAGTTAATAAGCAAGCATCCTGTTATTGCATGAATGTCAACAGGTATTCATTTGGATTCTTACCTCAACTTTAGCTACTTACATGTGGATTATGTATATACACACACATTTCTCTAGCCCGTCTGGTTTTAATACACCACTGAGACTTAAGTTCACTTTGTCTTCCTTCATGAAAGGATTGTTACTAGGAGAAATAAATTCTACCTTATCTTGCAAACAATCCACAAGCAATTACAATAATTACAGTAACAATGAAAAACTTAGAAGTACTTGAGAACTGGCATTAACATATTACAAAAAAAACCCAAACAAACAAAACAAAACCAAACAACTGGTATAGGAAATTCTCTGCCTATTAGGCAGTTAATATCATTAACTACCGAGTTTCATTTACACATGTTAGGTCAAAGCTGTTACTGCTCTAGCTTCAGAAGGTAAAGCTAATATTAAACTGAGAAAAAAGGTTCATTAAAATACAACTGACTGGGTTTCAGTTCTGTAATAATTCAGAACCAGAGGCAGCTTTTCCTGGTATCCGAAGGAGTTTGGTTAAAAACTCCTCCCAGATCAACTTGAAGTTAGCAAAATATTTGAACTAATCAGGTTTGGTAGAAGTTTCATTAATCCAAGTAAATGAAAAACTTCCTCCTAAATCACTATCCAAATATCCAACCTACAAGTACTATCTAATACATAGCTGATTTTGAAAGAAAGCGTGGTTATGGTGTGTTTATCAGGTGATCTTTGTTGTAAGTTGCTAACTAGTTTTTCATCATCTTTCATGTGAAAACGTTATTTTATTTATGAATTATTTTCTGATTGAACATTATCCTTTAATTGACAAATATTTGCAGCACTTAACTCCTGCAGACTGACTCCAACAGTGTAAGTCATGACCTTCCTTTGGGGATTTAACAATTACATAACTCCATTTATATTAACCACCACATACAACACCTGGATGTCAAGCTCCTGGAACTGTTTCTATCTTTATAAATAATGCAACATCCTAATGTTGCTAATTATGACATGTACATAATTTATTGCTCCCTAGAGCCCACAGAAATTTCTCTCTCCTACAGAATACATAATATTAGTTTTTGCAACAACAATAATTGAGCAAAACTATCTCTGGATAGGAAGCTGAATGAAATTCTCTCCCTGCTTACATAAATACAATGGGAATTTTCAGTAAGTGTGCAATGTCTGATTTAGAAGAGTAAACTTGTTTAATGACAAAGTTGTAAATAAGCAAAAAGTAGGATTTTCAAGGGATTCAGCTCCGTGACACCAAATTAGTCAGGTGCTTGTTTGCATCTTTGACTAATAAACTACCCTTAAAAAAAAATAATAAAAAATCTCATTTATAAGTACTTATTTGCACTTCCGAGTGCATTTGTTTTCAAAGAATTTTCGATGGCATGTTTGGAGGTATCTGCCTTTGACATCCCAGATTGCCATTTATTCTACTAAAAATCTCTTGGGTAATGAAACCCTTCAGGATTTTTTTTGGTTGTTCGTTTGATTTTTTTTTTTTGTTTGTGCTTTTTTTTTTTTTTTTTCTTTCAGTCATCAAAATGTTTGGTTAACTCAGAGATCTGAAGAGATACCTGAAATTTCTGAATGACAAAATATATTGAGCAGATTCATTACAGGAGATGAAAGTTTCTAATGAATGTAGTAGGCTCCTGTTGGTACTATGAAATAAGTTTGAAAAGGCTAGACGCAGTAAGCTGCAAGGAACAGAGCAGTCTAAGGTTTTCATTAACAAGTAACAATTTGAGGCATGTTTAGCTTTCAATATACAACTTTAGAAATGTGAAAGAAGTCTGAAACCTGATAGATATTTTTTTCAGACTTCCTCATCCACTACAAAAGACTTGAAGTTATTATTCACTCTTCAAAATCCTGACTGTAAATAGACTATCCTCCCTTTCATTAAGAGGATTCGTCTTGTTTTCTCTATTTACTGGGGAAGTGAGAGATTTCAGAGGTAAAGATTTTGACTGTGAAGCTAAATTGCTACAGTCATGTCACACTTGATCTGTAAAAAAACCCACTACACTAGAACATTTTCTGTTTTCATGAGGTTCATAACCTATTTGTTAGGTTGTTCTCCTTCAGATCAAGTCAAGTTTAAGCATACCCTGGAGGGAAGGGATGCCATTCAGAAGGACCCTGACAGGCTGGAGAGGTGGGCCTGTGCAAAACTCATGAAGTTCAAGGCCAAGTGCAAGGTTCTGCACATCATTCAGGGCAATCCCAAGCACGAATCCAGGCTGGGCAAGGAGTGGCTGGAGAGCAGCCATGTGGAGGAGGGCTTGTGGGGATTAGTGGCTGGAAAACTGCCTGTGAGGCAGCAACGTGCGCTCACAGCCCAGAACCCACCCGTGCCCTGGGCTGCAGCCAGAGCAGGGGGGGCAGCAGGGCCAGGGAGGGGATTCTCCCCCTCTGCTCCGCTCTGGGGAGACCCCCCTGCAGTGCTGGGGCCAGCTCGGGGGCCCCCAACAGCAGAAGGACACGGAGCTGCTCGAGCGGGGCCAGAGGAGGCCACGAAGATGATGGGGGGGCTGGAGCAGCTCCCCTGGGAGGCCGGGCTGAGAGAGTTGGGGGGGTTCAGCCTGGAGAAGAGAAGGCTCCGGGGGGCCCTTCGAGCGGCCTCCCAGGGCTTAACGGGGGGACAGGAAAGCTGGGGAGGGACTCTTTATCAGGGGGTGGGGGGATAGGATGAGGAGTAACAGTTTTAAACTGAAAAAGGGGAGATTTAGATTAGATCTAAAGTTCTTCCCCATGAGGGTGGTGAGGCACTGGAAGGGTTCAAGGCCAGGTTGGACAGGGCTGGGAGCACCCTGGGCTGGGGGAAGGGGGCCTGGGGGTTGCAATTGGATGATCTTTAAGGTCCCTTGCAACCCAAACTGGTATGTGGTTCTACGATATGTAAAACACCATATTTCATATTTTTGGGGAAATTAGGTTTCTGCAGAAAAAAATATTCTATACAGACATGTGTTGTGTCTGAATCCTGACAAGCACCAGCTGGGTTTGGTTCTTCTGCTTCATCTCAGTAAACACAAAGTTCTTGTGTCATTTGAGCAAAACATGCTCAAGTTATTTCAAAAACTACATTTTTACCCACTTGTTATATCATGATACAATATTTAGTATTGACAGTTAATGATAAATCTTAAGGTAAACTGGAAGTTTTGTTATTGTTTATATTAAGTTGTATAGAATACAAGTAGACACATTTCCATTAAGCTAAAGTAACAATCTAATACATCTTTGGTAAAAAGATCTACTGCAGTAAAACAACCTGCAAATGTTTCATGACAACATTTCCTTGAATAGAATTGTGATCAACCATGACAAAGAATGAAATGTGCACGATACCATTAATAAACGAGTGAATTTCTTTAAAATAGTCCTTTTCTCAGCAAGTTAATATCACTTCATATGAACCCTGACAAGTTCTCTGAACATATGCTTTCTTTGGGAAAATGTCATTGCTATTAGATTTCTACTGCAACTACGTGGTAATAATTTTTTCCTAAAATTATTCCAATTTTCTCATTTTTAACACAGTAGTCTGTTTTTTTCCTTTATTTGCTGAGAATGCCATGAAGTTAGTGTCTTAAGATTGAGGTTGGGGAGGAAAAAGAGAAGTAAAGTAAGATAAGACAAAGATAATCACCAACAGTTTTTAAACCAAGTCTCAGTATTTGTAAGATTTCCTGAAAAATAAATGGATGTTTAAAAGCTTTGATAACATGGAATCTCACAATATACATAGCTCTAAACTCTCAAATACAGATGACATTTCAGCTTAGTTCAGCTGCTTTTATAGATCACTTATACTTTCATGAGGTTTGGTGGATATACTAATCTATTGTTTTTCAGAAATAAAATGCGTATGCTAGTGAAAATACAATTTTCAGCGCACATGAGATCTCCCAATCTCCAAGGTAGCCAGTAATTATTTTATTTGTCCAGATTTTTGGCATAAATACTAACAAATACAGTCTTGACAAACACTCTACATAAGTAAGCCTTCTATTTTTTTCCAAACCATGGAGCAGCGTTTTATTAGGCCCAGAAGTACTCTGCTTCTCCTACATGAAACCTATATTCCTGCTTCTGGCAGATGGACTGCCACATTTTGTCTAATTATGTGCTGCTAATGTCTACAACAGAATCACGCTTTAAATATCAAGGAAGCTTTTCATGCAGCAAGTACAACTGCATAGAAAAAATATCAAAAGCTTAAAGAAAGAAATATAACTTCCCTGTTTTGCTGTCTTTTTACCTGCCTTTGGCTCAAAAGTTCTATATGACAGTTTCTTTTTTGACAGTATCACTACAATTTAAATAACCATATGCTACACCAATAAAAGGAGTGGTCACATATGGTTCAAACAAAATTATTTCAAAATATTTTAAAAAAAAGTTAATGTACTATTTATTTATGACTCACAAGTATAAAGACCTTCAAATAACCTCAGTAAAAACATTTTGAAAACAGTCTTAAATGCAAAATGTGTCAAGAAGAAATTTTTAGAAGAAATAGGAGTGATCAAGACAGTTAATGTTTCTAGACTTCCATACCTGCTTAATGTTACATAGAAATAAAGTGATTCAGCATATCCATATTGCTGTTTATATAACCTTTTGTATACAGAGATCACAACTTGCTTATGAAGTGTGTCTTAAAAATCTTTCATTTAGGATTATCATCTACCAGAAGACTGACTGTCTATTTGGACAGCTTCTATGACCCCTTCAATTAAATTTCCTTTCCCATTGCATAACGCAATCTATGTCAATCAATTACTGTTGCAGACCAAATGCAGGAGACCAAAGTCAGTACTGACTCAGGCTAAGGAGGCTGCTATAGATCAAAATTTCAAAAGACAAGATTCTTTGCTTCTGTGATTTGCCCGGCACTGCTCCAAACCACCTCCTGACAGATCATTTATAAACATCTCTTCTTGCAATTATGCTCCCAACTTGTTCAGTGAAATTGATTTTAAACTAAATAATTACTTTAGACACAGTCATAGGTTTCTCCACTATGACTGATACAGGGAGAGACAGCTGAATGGAATGCATTAATACATTTGTGAACTACTTTGAACAAATTACACATTGTTATATGGAAGATTTACAATAGCAGATCTAATTAAGTGCTTCATAAAGCAAAACACTGGGCATATTTCAAACAGATAAATGATGTTTTATTTAGTCAGTGATGAGTCCTTCTGTTAAGAAATATTTTTACCCCACACGACAGTACTGACATATCCAATGGCTTCTCTAGTGTTTGAGAAAGATGAAATCAGCAAGTTTTCCTATTTTGCAATTTGGTGTTGAGTGAATTGAAGTTCAGTTAGGCATAATTTTCAACTCAGACACAGTGTCAGATAATTGTGTTGTTCCATGTTTTAGCTGGCACCACTCCATGCAAAAGCATGATATCCCTCTTTTCTAAAACCACATTTCCCATCTATTGAGAATATTCACAGACACAAACTTGTACTTAGAAACAGAGACGAAAGTTAGAGACTAAACCAGTGGCTAGTCAGCTAACAAATTTTTTAAAAATATTTTATCAATGAGCAAGTCAACATTTTCATATCAGTAGATTTTACCATATCTTAGTATATTTTTATATGTTCATAAAATATTTCTACTTGTATTGATATATCATGGATAAGATCAATAAGGAGTCTCAAACATATTTCTAACTATTGGTCTGCTAAATTTTACAGAAATATATACACTGGTACAGGTTAATTGCCCAGGCAGTGTGTCATTGTGATGTTGCCATGCTTTTTAGACCCTAATCTAGATGAGCTACGTGGCATTGCATATTTTAGCAACAGCAAAACCCAAAAAAGGCCAACTTTGTGGAGCAAATTAGTCCAGTACCACCTAGTCACCCAATGACCACATTACACACATCTTTAATATCTTGTTTTACATGAGAGCAGCTCTTGTCTAGTCTGATGATTAAACACTGAAGTACATTCAGAGTGCATCTTCCAAATCAGTTTCATCTGAAATGAGTCTCATCCATGCACTCCTAAAACACGACAGTGAAAACCAAACACAACAAGCAAGGCTGGCTGCAAGATCCTCCAGGAAAGTTCACTCTTAATTCATACCAAGGCACAAACATGAGAACATCCCCTGATGCTGTATTACCTAATATGTCCATCCCACAGTGCTTCAGAGTGCGGTGTAGGCATGCTGAAGAAACTGGATAAAAAAAACAACTGCAATCAGAAGAGGATTTTGCCAGTGGCTGGAGAAACTTAACATCTCTTTGCAATTTAAGCAACACTCAAGACACTAATTAGGACCAGTCAGAATACACAAAGAGGAATTTGCAGCCTCCTACTGTTTAGGCTGTGGCTATCCACCAGAAAGACCTTCAAATAAAGGCCCCAAGAAACACATTGACAACTCAGGAAAACGAGGAAAAAAAATAAAGGGATTTCTTGATCCAGATATTGTAGGTACAAGGGTCTTCAGAGTAAAGAATTCTTCTAAACCAGCAAAATCAATTGACCTATAAACCTGTACCCTACCCATTTTGACATTGATTTGTTACAGCAGCAGAGAGAAAAGGAAGCTTATGAAAGCACCATGGAAGTAGAAATCATCAGATCTTACAGAGACAGATATAATTTCTAAGTAGATCACCCCTGTTCTCTATCGATTTTTCTTCCGGCATCTACATATCCCAAAATCTATTCCAAGTCATGAAAGAAAGAAGTATGGAAAAATCAAAGAAAGGAAGAGTTAGGTGTTTAAAATCTACCTTCCAACTGTAAAATGAAGCACAGTCACATTGTTCAGTTAAAAACATGTGAGTAAAATAAAGACCTGATATTTTCAGAAGACTAAAACATTCAGCCATGTTCCCCCATGCTCTGAAGAACAGTATAGCAGCCCTGGTCTGTTGCTGATTAAGACTCTAATCAGATCAGAAACACTGTAGCAACATTAATGAGGGTGTCATCTCACCTTCCTAGGCTGAGAGCAGCACTGAAGCTTCCTAGGCTTACATAGACATATCACCCCTCTTGCTTCTAGTTTACCTTTCAATGCAAAGTGTAGATATATGCACTGTGATCTACTTGAGTCAATAGAAGGGCCCTAATTTTGTACAAAGACTGCTGAATACTGATTTCCATCTATCTTCATTAATCAAAATTAATTAGGTAGTGTAAATGGAAACAAGGCTCCAACAGCTGAATTGCCACATGGGTAGCTACCCTGGCAGGCACTCCATCATCTATGGCAATAATGTTGAGCTATGTGGACAGATGTAACTGCACCCATCTTGCATGTCTGCAGCTATTTCTAGCCGTGATTAACAGCACAGAGACAGCAGATGGAAATTCAGTATTACATTCACATCTCATTAGCTAGGTTGAAGCTTTGATAAGGCTACAAGTAATGAGGAAACCAAGTAAGACTTGGAGGAGAAACTGAAATAAAACGTAACAGTGTTCCATACCCCTGTTTCCTTCATATCACACCTCACTGTTTTGCTTCCAGGTTGGGGCAGAGCATTTGTCTTTTCTCCCCCTTTCATCTTTGCTCTGAAACCATAAACAGAGACAGTTCTACACTTTTCTTACACAGACAGTTTCCCTGGGTTTTTTCACCTTTCGGCATGTACTCAGCTGGGCTGGAGTAGAAGAGCAGGCACCATACGTACCGCAGCTGCAATGGGGCCCACTGTGGTTGACAGTTTAAGAGACACTCAATGGAGTTTTATGTTTTTCAACAGCACTTTTGGGCCTGAATTTTAAGGAATAAGAAGTTGTTTGTCTTGTGCAGTTGTGCTTCCCTTTGCCTCATGTCTTCTGCAATGTACACGACATTGAATAAATGGAAGTTTTTTGGGCTGGGCATGACCTACGGATATGCTGCTGCCCTGACACTAGAAATCTAAAAGTTATACCGAGATCCACAAATGCTCTCTTATGTGCTTAACAAGTAGTTATTAAGCAACGGCCAGTCTTTCTCATTTTAAAACAGATAAATGGACACAGAAGTTTTATTTTCATATGTAATTTGAAGTTGGTTCAAGCTAAAAATCAGGTTTTCATCAGAAGTAATTTGTTGGCCTAAGAATAAAATTCTGGCCAGAGACATAAAACAATTGAACTTTACTGTAAAGACAATAAACCATTTAAAATTCCCACTCCGTAAAATTTAGTAACATTCAGAAAGATTGAAAATGATACAGACTGAGTCACTACTTTGAGTTCTAGTCTAAGTAATTCTGACTCCATATTTAAACAAATTAAGTCAATGAAAAATAATTACTTAATTCCAATGAGTTTTGGATCATTTCTATTATAACAGGAGGCAGCAAAAAACCCTATTATAATTGCACACAGATTTCAAGAAAGACATACTGTGGCCTGATATTGAAAGCCACAGTTCAGGACAAGGTCACTAACACAACCCACACCTATATTATACTTTTTACCAAACAGCATAATGATAATAAACTACATTTTCCATATGCATAAAAAGCTGTAAAATAGAAATAAAAATAAAAGCTATATGACTCAAGAACTGCATTGCCAAAGAAGGTCTAACCAATGCCTCACTAAGGAAAGATTATGAAAAGTAGCATGATACACTTTTACAAAATGCCCCCATAACTACAGATAATTAAAAGTAAAGATGACTGTTTAAAAAGACAAGTTGAAGTTATCTGAACAAATTTTAAATGATCATGCTAGAAAAATCAGATGCTGCTCTTTTAATGTAGTAAGAGCTAGTTGCCAGTTTTGCTAACAGCACTAATGATACATGACTCAAAGACAAGTATGACACTAACCATATGCCTGAAAAGCAGAAGTGCTAAAAGGATACAATTCCCCTCATCTTCAGGTCTCTGACCATACATATCCTGGGAAACAGTCTGATAGAGAAACATGAGGGATTGGAAATGAGGTAACCAAAACAACTGTAGCTAGAAACTTAAACACAAATTCTGAAAGCAAACAGGAAAGACCTTTCCTTTAATTAATCCCTAAATCTAGATTTAAACCCAGAAAAGTGTTAAAAGCTACTAAGATATTCAATAGATCAAGTATTTCATCTATGGAGGGGATAAAGGAAAAACAGTAAGTACTGGGTCACTTCCACATTCATTCCTCATCTCCCACCCAGTATAGCACAACAAACACTCTGTGCTTATGATGTCCATAAGCAGAAGAGGAAATACAGATCCAAAGAAAAAAAAAAAAAAGGCTGAGTTTCGACTTGCAGTTTTTCCTACTCAAATTTCTTTCAGATTGTTCAACTTGAGACATCTAAGATGTCACTTAATCAAAGACCAAGTGTTAAACCAATTCTATAATCAAGTGTTTAAAGGAACTTTAGTCATTTACAGGAAACAACTTGTTTATCTTATTCAGCTGTGTGACTGTTCTCCATTATTCACTACTGTATTATAACCTCTGCTTCCATTTTCTTTTCTGTCCACCCTTCTACTGCTTTTAAACAGAGTAAAAACCCAAAGAATAAACCTAGTTGGCTGGCCCTTTTTGGGGGGTTGGCCTACCTGGTCTAAGTTTCTGCTTGGAAATTCCCTAGGAAAACAAATTTAAATCAAAAATTGCAAAAGCATAGAGCATTGATGGCTTCTGAGAGGATGCAGGTAGAGTGCCAACAACTTGGACTTCTTTGCTACAATACACAGGGTGGTCCCACAGAGCTCAGGCAGCAGAGCCCAACCCTCTGTGATCTACCCAAGCAGGGGAACCCCAGAGCTTCTATGACACATTTAGGAAATGCTAGAGATCTCTCATTTTAAGTAACTGGCCACAAACTTAGCTGATTTTCAATCCTGAGCTCTCAGCAAAGCTTTGGGAACTGGACTAAAACTAAAACTTGAACAGTTTCCATCCCAAAGCCAAGCAGCTCTTTTCTAGTCATGACTTTCAGATAGAAAGCTTAATTGCTTTCTCAGATTGAGTTTATGGGGGAAATTTTTGAATCTTATGTCTGGGCTGGGCTTGTTAAGTGTGCTACATATTCTTAAACAGAGATCTTTAAGTGATTTCAAATCCAATTTAATCCTTAATCTCTGCTGCACAACCTAAAAAATATTTTCTGACACTGAACTTCCCTTCATATTCCAGTGATTCTAAATATTCCATCTTCTAGTAACTTCTAATTTTTTCCTCCCCCCTTTCCCTTCCTGTAGATTTGCTCCAAACACTGCATTCTCCAGAAGAAAACAAAACAAAACAAACAAAAAAAAAAAAAACACACCACACAAAAAACACAGCCAAATAAACAAAGCACAGGAAGAATTTTGGATTCATTTTATTCTCCAGAAAAATAGATGGCTAAAACTGGTACAAATTAGAAACCAAGCACTAGTTCACCTTACAAACTAGCTTCTTCTCCTAATGAGTACCATGTTATCTTGTTTGTCTCTCACTATACAGTCACTGTGTGCTGTTTTGCTGCATCTCTAAGTAGTACATACCTATTCCCAAGTGTTTCAAAAGGACCTGCCAACAAAAGTGCTCTGTGTTAAGTGAAGGGCTCTTGGGAACATTCAAGAGGGCCTTTAAGGACATGTCACAGGGCAGCTCTGTTAGAGAGCTGACTTGGTGCAACTCAGTATAACAAAAGGGAAATCACATAATACTTTATTAGTCCATCTAGAGAAAAGACTTAGGCCCAGAAATGCTGAGAACTTGTTAATTGTACATGTTGAAAACGATCTCGCCCTCTCCACATCAGGATATTTAGTTGTTTGTTTGTTTGGTTTTTTTAATATGTATTATGGAATTTAGAGAAAACAGATTTCTCTAATCCTTTGAATAGGATTCAAAACTGACTTTAAATATAGCAATGATTTTCAAACATTCATCTACTTCACGACCTTGCAGGATTCAGTCTCACATAGGTAAGCAATTATAGAAAAAACTTCTGTACTTTCTAGGAATGCTTAGAAGGCAACAAAGAAACCCATTTCCTTGTGGTAACATGCCAGCAAGTATCCCATGTTATTTCTGTGTATTTTACAATTCTTTTTTCTATTTCTAAAAAAAAGAAGAGAAAGCAGAAAGCTCTTTGTATCTCACTGCAGAAGCGTTAGACAGAGCCACTTATCCTAAATTTGAAGGATTTGGCTGCCACTGGTAAAGAGCTATAAAGCTGCAATAGTATCACTCCTCCCCTGATTCTGAAGGTGCCAGAGCTGCTATGACTTACAAATTCAAGCGAAATAAAATCTGAGCGACAGTTTGCACTGAAAGCAGATGATAACTCTTAGCAGCACATATTTGCTTTAAAAGAAGCTTTCTGCAGGGCTTGTCATAATGATCTTCTGAAGACTTTATTCTTGTTGCTGTTCATTTGGAATTCAGGAGGGAAACCCAGATAGGAGCTTTACACCACAGCAACTACAGGTTTATTGGAATCTATGTCCTTCAACAAAAGAAAGTGCTTACTGAGTTCACAGCTATTTTATATTTGTAAAGAAGACAGCTCACATGAAATGAGCTGTGAGGGGGCAAATGTTAACCTCATTTCACCTAATGTTTCACTCCAGAAGCTATTTCTCTTTCAGCAATTGGCAGTGTCAAACAGATGTGAATGACTAATGAAAGTAATATGCTGAACATTCTTCCTTTCTGAAAGAGATGGGCATTTACTGTTTGCTATGGACAAATTAGGGAATTTTGTATAGCAGGCAGAACTTCAAGAAACAATGGATTTTTCTTTTTGTAAATGAGTTTCTTGATATTTACTATCACAGACCAGAAATGCAATCAGAAATACTATTTCAGAAATTAACATTTAATAGCCTAAGTGTCAAAGATATCAGTCTTTGGTTATACTGATTTATTTGGAGAAAACACCTTCACCTCAATTTGGTTTACCTCTTGCTAAGTAGAAAGGAAGTTTTATACAAGTATCAAATGATTATTAAGATTATTCTAGTGAAATTTTTATAAGTGTAGGTTCACATACAATTTCAGCTGTATTTCAGTGAACATTCTAATTATTTCTGTTAAAGGCTGGTTTGAAAATACAGCCTGTCTACATTCAAATAAGCAAGGACGAAATATCTTAGTATTGGCAATTCAAGGGTCATGGTTTAACCCCACCCAGCAATTCAGCACCACACAGCTGCTCATCAAGTCCCTACCATCAGGATGCAGAGGAAAGAATTGGAAGGGTAGAAGTGAGAAAGCTCGTGGGTTGAGATAAGAACTTCAATGATTGAAATAAAACAGCAATGATAAATTGCAATGAAAAGGAAAGCAACAAAAAGAGAGAAATAAAACCCTAGACAGACAAGCGATGCAAATGAAAACAATTGCTCCCCACCAACCAACCAACCAACGCCCAGCCAGTCCGCAAGCAACAGCCCTCTGGCCAACCTCCCCCCAGCTCTATTCGCTGAGCATGACACCACATGGGCTGGGATATCCCTGGTGACACTGGGGGTCAGCTGTCCCCTCTGCGTCCCCCCCCAGACACTCACTGCGGGGGTGAGAGTCAGGAAAGGCCTTGCCTCTGTGTAAGTGTTGCTCAGCAGTACTGAAAGCATCCCAGTGTTACCAATGCTGTTTTGAGCACAAATCCAAAACACAGCTCCATACTAGCTACTACGAATAAAATCAACTCTATTCCAATCACTAAATTCAACAACAACAAAAAAAAAGATGATGGAAACCAGTTATGTATTGTCCTGTGCTAGTTGATTTTAAAACATATACTTTAGATAGTTCATAAAACTTAATATTATATGGAATAAGTATTCAGTATTATAATACATTTACCTTTTTCTATACACTCTTAAATATTCCTTAAACAATGTCAGTAATATCAGTAACATTCCTGAGATGAACTTCAGAGTTCTAAAAATTGCATTTTTGACATTTGAAAACCCACTATTTTTTCTGAATTTTCAGTGATTCAGAAATAAATCATAAGTCAATAGGTAACCATCAGCTACCTCTACAGGGTTTGCATTATAACCTGAGAGAAGAAAGACAACAATGGAAAATGAGGAATTTGAGGTATCCCCACTTGTTTTGATATTTATATCTGGAATCCTATTATTTGCATCCAGAAAATTCACTTGGAACATTCTAGCTTCCACCTAGATTTTAAGTATAACACTCTCTTTGATCAACTGCAGGATTTCACAAATCCTGACAACTCATCCTATGATTAACAACACAATCTAGCTTGCCTTGTGCTTTCTTTTGCTGAATTGACAGCTTTTGAACCAGCTCTGCAGGATAGATGGGGGCTCAAGGGGGGAGAACATAGACAAAGTCATGGAATAAGCAAAATAAAATAATGAGGTGGGAGAAATAAAGGAGTAGTGATAGTAATAGCACAGGAGAAAGGTAAATAAGCTATTCATTCAAATCAAGTGGCTACTAGTTTCACTTTGCTTCACAGTAGAGGACAGAAAGCAATTCCTGGTGCAGATATTCATAAGTGAATTTAAAATCAGTGATAAAGCAACCTCTTACATAGAAGAATTCCTTTCATCTCTGAAAGAGCTACATTGCTATTTATAATAAAATTTTTAAGTAGTAAAGTTTGAAAGAAGCAGCTTGGCGCATATTTTGATGAGGTGAGGAGTAGAAAAATTGAATGCCATGAACTACAGCAGCTAATTTCAACTAGATCCTAGTTCCCACTAAAATGCGAAGTGACAAAATAATTCAGTGCTGCTGTGACACAATGAGGTTGAGGTTGAGAATGTTAAAATGGCTGTAGTACCCTAGCTGTAAAATTCATCATTAAATCTAAAGAAAGATTTTTTGGGGAAAGTGTATTTTTCTTTGAAGAAAGGCAGGAAAACATCTCAGAGGAGAAAAAGTTTCATTGATAAACCGTCAACAAACCTAAATGAGAAAGAAAGGAGCAGACAATGCTTCTCTTATCCAGTATTTCACTCTTTATGGTAACCTGCCACACACACTGAATTGGTTTCAGTTCCTGCTTTCTACTAGGAGAATTTTAATCGGTGCCCAAAGGCTGGTGTGCTGCCTGCAGCAAGACACCACAAATTAACTCATTTTAGTCTTTCCTCTTGATAGCATCGTATTAGATAGAAATAGTTGAATGTTTATTGAAGAAAGAATTAGTATTCAGGTAGTCAATATCTGAAGGAAGTGCGTATGTTTACACTTGCTTTCTTTGGTATAAATATTGGTGTACTTAATAGAAAGCCAAGCACTGGGAGTTACGGGTGGTGCCCACCCAGACACCCGAGCTGTGGTACAGGGACCCGTTCTGAGGCAGAGAACAACAAATCATTTCCAGCTCTCACTGAAGTTCGCAAGTCCATGCTCACAACAAAATCTTCTGTTTGTATTTACACGGTCTGTATTCACAGCATCCGTGTATCATAGGTAAGTTTTTAAAACAAAGTTTTCACCATAAAGCCATAACAAAGTATTTTTCTTTTTAAAACTATTCAATATTCAAAAAGAGCTCTTGCTTATTTTATTCAGATTCTATCTACTTTCAAATATTTCAGTATCACTGCTTATATAAAATAAGTAAAGACTTAACATCTGAAACAGACATTTGTTTTGTTTGCAAAATTTTGGAAACCACAGCAGACCATAATAGAACTTTAAAGCATAACATTTATTTGGTGAAAGAATGACAAAGCTGATAAGTAATTCTTAATAGCAAATTTATTAAAAACACATTTCCTTTATTTGCTCTCAATCTATACTAATAAATCACCTTAACGATCCTGTCTTCAATACCAATGACTATTGGATTATTAAAGCTAGAGGATGAACATAAAGTACATGTCAGCACATGCCTCATTCCAGATGCTGTGAAAGCAAAGTGTAAATATCTTAGTGTCAGCATTACTAAGGCATTTGTACAGTTCCTTCACTGAAGTTACATGCATGGTCTATATTTTATGATCTGTATATTTGGTTTCTGTGGACAGTCTTCTTGTCATGACTAGTGTGACTGAAGCTAATTTGAGGTACATTTAAAAAATTTTTACATGAAAAGTAGATAGTAAGGAGTACAATAAAGGAACTTGCAAATGTAAGACAAAATGTTGACACCATTCAAAGCAATCTCTGAAACTTTTTTTGACCCTGTTTGTTAAACACCTATCTAGTTCTGTTGTTATTATACTGTATTAGCAACTTTATCTCTGTCAGATTTTAAATAGCATCTGGAATGCAATTATGTGTCTCATGATGTTACCAGCAAGAGAGGAATTAATTTGATATTCTTAACTTATCCTTTTGTCCTTTTGGGATATTACAAGGACAGGTGCTACAAGTTAAAAAAAAAAAAAAAAAAAAAAAAAAAGAACGAGCACCTCACTAGTTTTAAAGTAAACCACCACAATTAGAAATTCTCTTGTTAAAGTTCAAGACATTAACACAGATTGCCATCAATATATAATCATAATGCAAGCACATAATCACAATACAATATGGTTGATTATTATAGTTTTTAACTAACTCTAGGTAAAATGTTTAAGAACTAATATTGTATTCTATATATGTCAGGCAATTTATTTGTATAAGCAAAGCCTTGGAAAGAAAGACAACCTACTTAGTTTCAAGAAACTCAACAGACTATCACACCCTCAGTGATCTTTGAGAGAAAAATGGAAGTGTATCAACTAAAATCAATGTGTCCAAACCCATGAATATAGTAACTTACTGTTTTGGCATTGATTTTGATTTCTAAAATTTTTCCTCACCCTCTCTGGTAATTACAGGAAGTCTTTCTATGATATACATCACAAACAATATCACTCTGGCTGTTCTAATCAAATCATAGCCAGAGACAGAACAGATTAAGAAAGTCTTCAGAAGTGCAAGAAAAAGCAACAGAACACATCTACAGGTCAAAAGAGGGGCTAGCGGAACAGGATATGTCAAAGATGCACACAATGACTAATGAATAATAAGAACACTAGTAACTACACGAGAACGAATACCAGCTCAAAAATCCGCAGGTAGTGAAAAAGCTGTGAAAGTTTTGGCCTGAATTCCAATCCTACTTGGTGATAGTACCAACAAAACCTTAGCTGTTCTTCTCACTACTGGTGGTGGTTTCGGTTCTCCAAAAACTTTAAGGAGGCAGCTTGAGATCTAGCACAACCTAAACAAGAAGCTTTGGTGACAAAGTTCACTATAGCATGTACAGAACCACAGAGAAAATCTGACATCCACCTTGTTTTACATGAAGCATGCTGCATGGTTCACAAACAATGCAAGAGACTCAGGGGCACAGACCTAAAGATCCAATAGTCTGGAAGCTCAGTGTGGAATAACATACCTGTCTTCCAGATGAACATGACTATATTACTTAAGACATCATCTGCAACACTGATGGTCTCCACTGCTAATATACCAGCACCCTTAACTTGCATCTGTAATTACATACTAAAGTAAAGGATAAGTACACATATGCTGTAGTAAATTTACCATGTGCGTCATATCAGAAAGATGAGATTTGCTATTTGAATCTTCTGTAGCCCAGTTTTCAAGTCATGGAAAATACCTTTCAGGCATATGATTAGCTGTCTACCTGTGTTTGTGCCTCAAAGGGAGAAGAAGAAGAATGATTCTGTGGGATGCTGGATTACTTAAACATCTATATTAACAACATTAAACTGACAAACCCACATTAGTACTTGAATCAGGTATTACCTTTGGTAATCACCTGTCCAGGCAAGAGCCCAGCTCCTATAGAAAACAACCTAAAGACTTCACAAACAGCTAGTATTCAGACAAATTGCATAAATTCCGCTTGTGGTAAAGACAATGCTTTTAGTCAGTGGTACTGAATGCAATGCTGGAAGCTTTGTAAATCTTCTCTGCCCTTTCTTACCCTCACATTAATTAATCTCAATGGGATTTTGTACAATGGAGAGAAGATTAACTGTAAAGTAGCATTCAACAAGCAGACCTTTCTAAATTGGTATGAGGCAATTCCCCAGCCACTGCAATTTCAGAAATCCCAATCTCATTAAGAAACCATTAATGCAAACCAGTGACATCAAGATGTCACACTGCAGTAACCAAGCCTATTTAGAAGCACAGGGTGGTTCTACATAAGGCAGGGGCAGAGAGGGAATTGTTTGGTTTTTTTTTTTTTGGCAAGTCTCCTTTCAAGCAGGTGCTCAATTTTTCTTTTCAAAGAGGGCTAGTGGAAGAGGGATATAGTATTACATTTGTACTACAGAATAGAAGAGGAAGAGACTTACGCAGTTATGCTTAACTTCAGGGAAGGCCTGAAGTATTGTACATTAGGAGGAAAGATACGAGCATGATTTATTCTATGATTTTTGTCTTCCTTTCCCTCCCCCATTACAATAATTTTGTTTATCTTAATTCCATATCTCGCAAGATCCAATTTTTATAAACATGTAAAAATCTTACATAAGCAATTATACACAGCTTTCAGGATTTATGATGATGGATGGGCACATAATTGCAGTGGGTTTTGGTTTTAACTGACATAGATCTCCGATTATTTTTATGTTTTCTTAAACATTTTCTTATAATTACTGTCATTAGAGCCATCAGCTCATTTCAGGAGAATTTTCACAACCACAGCTAGGGAAAGCACTAGTTAGGGATTCACTTTCCAGTATTTACATTACAGGACAAACAACATCAATATATAAGCCCAAATATAAACTTCTAATATTTGTACAAGAAGAAAAATTGGATTTCTTTCCAGCTGTTTTAGAGCTCAATAACTCGAATATATTGTATTTTGATTGAAATTAGTGTTATTAGGAGACTTCTTGCAGCATTCTTGTTCCTTCAGAACAGACGTTGGATCATCAGTCGCACAAAACATGGCAAAGTTACATCTACAGCAGTAAAAACAATGGGGAAAAAAAAAAATCTAAAAAATGTTTGTGCAAAAAGACCAGAAATGGGATAGAACTTAATGAACTGCATCACTTTTTCCAGTCTCCTCATCTTCCACTTTGACATTAGAGACCATTGTATAAATGCAAATCGGACATAAATGGAGGGAGAGGGAATCTCAGGAGCCTGTAAGTAACAGTGCAACAGTGGACAGAAAAACAGACTGCAGTGGAATTCTCCTCTGACATAATCTCAATTTTATTAGCATTTTAAACTGAAGTTTAAATTATCAGTTTAGAGGTTCAGTTTTGGCTATACTAAAGGTTAATGAATGTTTTTTGATCCTGATACAGGTTCATAACTTCGGTATCTCTGCATGGATTAACTAATAAATATTGGCTGAAACTGAATGTAATATCTAGTGACAGAACCGTGAAAAGTCAGTTTTAAACAATGAAACAATAAATCTTCCCATACATTTAGATAAGATATCAAAATAAGCACTGCTTATTAATCGTAATGGTATATGACATGATATTTGATTTCATTTCAAGCCAAAATGTCTGTTTGTCACTAATAGAACATTGTAGTCTTTTGGCAAACATTTCATTAATACCTATGATTTGCTTACATTTGTAACTGTACTATCACCCTTTGGAGTACAACATTTGGACAGACACACACACGCACATATATATATATATTTAAATCCAAGTTGACAAGATTGAGCTTTTGATTTACTTTAAAAGCGCTTTACTCCACCAACTCTGGGTAGGTAGCTTTGCCAACATCGACAAGCAGAACTGATGACGCCTATCCAAAACCTAAGCAACAATTCTGTTTCTTTCATGAAAACAAAATGGTGAAATTCAGAATTTAAAATAGTGAATATCTGTGAAGCCCAGGATTTATGTTTTTAAGTGTCTTCTGTCCTTTCATTACTGTGGGATTTGCAGTTGACCAGAAAAATAAGGTTGTCTTCATCTAGGAGGAATGTCAGATTTTGTATTAAAACACCAGCCTTCAAGTCTTTGTAATATAATTTACCAGTTATAACAGAAGTCTAGTAAAAAGATAGCAATGCTTTTCAGCAACTTTTTTTCACTGGTAACTAACTGACTTCTATATACTTTTTTCGAAGAAAAGAAACAAATACTAACCACTTAAAGCTTTTGATCTGCACACACCCACATCTATATTTATATCATTGTACCGTAAGCCTACTATATTTTTGCAGCATTATTGTTTATACAGAATACAAGCCCCCTCTGACTCAGGTCTGTAGTTGCAATGAGACAACTCTCATGTTATAGGTCTTTACAGTAAGACAAGGATCCCCCTCACGTGCTTCGTATCACAATTCTCTTATGCTATACAGAGCTCTCAGTGCCTAATCTACTTCAATTATGTCATAATGCAATTTCATTAGGTCTTGTGATTGTGTTAGTGTCATATTTAAATTAGCATCTGCTTGTAGTTACCCCAGACTGAAATTACCAAGTGACAATAATAATTTTGCTTTCTTTATATGAGAAAAAATATGTCTGATTGAGCTGTTTTGTTGTTACAAAGCTTTGCTACTTTTCCATGTTGCAAACTTCCTCCCCCTGTTACTATGGAAAAGATGGAACAAAACTGATTTAAATACATATATGTCATAAATGCATAGTTCTCTGTCCTGACAGCCCTATTCCAAATGACACTTCATGAATCAAATCACATACAAATAGAAATTTGCAAGCTCTACAGGGGAAGAAGCTCTAGATCTAAAACCAGTCCTATGTCTATGAGCTTAAGTATCTCAACTAGACTGAAAGAGAAAAAGCAGCACCTGTTTGAATATTTATTTATCCCATCTTATTGTGTGTTTAAAGGAAGAAAATCATTAAATGACAACTTGAACTGGGGAGTCTGAAACTGTACTTTCACATTGTTTTCTCTGCATTAGGGTGTGTTTAAGTTACAAGAATATATGACATACTTTTGTATAGTATGATATTGACACTTGGAAAAAATATATAAATATCTGAGTTTTTAAATAAGCCAGTATCCAATAGATTTGAGAAGTAATTAAAATATGCACAGTAAGATCCCAACTCTTATTTCTTTAATGCCATGCCAACATTAGCTCGAAGGAAATAGCTCAAACGCTAATTGATTAAAACTTATATTAATATCAGTGAAATTTCAATTTAAGATTTAGAAAAATAACACATTGCAGCAAGTTTGACAGGAACCCTATTTCTACTACAGAGTAATTTCTGGATGTAATGAAATTTTCCATTAGCATTCCAAGGCTTCACTAACACAGTATAATTTACTGACTCCCTTCAGAAGCAGCTGACACGGGAGAAAGGGATGTAGTACTATCCTCAACAAAACCCTCTTCATTTTTATTTCAAAGACAGGTTTGGTTTCCAAGGTTGGGTTCCCCCCCCACACATACTATTCTACTTGCCCTTATTACTTAATTGCTATGGACAGTGAAAGGTCATTTTAGTTCACAAATCCAAATGCCAAGTTACACATGACAAACCAATGACAACTTTCTTGACAGTGTTTTGTAATAATTAAGGTAACAGGTAAGCAAATTAATGTAAACTTTAAGTAAAAAACAGTTTATTTATAAATAGCCGATTAAGCCAAATCCTCATTTCTGATTAAATCCCTTACCTTAAACCACTTCTAGAAAAATATTGCAGTACTAGTCAAAGTATCACAGATTTTTGTATATCACAATCTTCACAAAACAAAGTATGTTTAGCTGTCTGGTTTAGGACAGATCAACACAGATAACGTTGTGGGTGTCTGCTGTGGACCGATTAGAAGATGCATGAGATGTCTTCAGGCAAGTGGAATAAACCTCACATTTGCAGGCCCTGGTCCTCGAGGGGGACTTTAACCACTTCAATAGCTGCTGGAGGGACAACACAGCAGGACATAAGCATTCCCTGGAGGGCTCAGTAACAAATTTCTGACACCAGTGGCAGGGGGGCTGATGAGTTGATGTGCTCAGTGAGCATACAGGAGGCAATAAAGAAGATCGAACCGGACTAATCTCCATGTCCAGTGAAAGGACAAGAGTCATTGACACAGCTGAAAGAACTGAAATTCCATCTGATCATGAAACGAAATACCCATTTTAATTGCAAAGCTGGTCAAGCATTAGACCAGATTGCCAGTCCCCATCCTCAAAGTTATTCAAAGCCTGACTGGAGACAGCCCTGATCAGCCTGCTCTAATTGACCCTCTGAGCAGCGGAACTGAAGTAGATAATCTCCAGAGGCCCTTTCCAACCTCAGGGATTCTGTGATCAACCCAATTGTTTTTCTTCTGGTTGATTTAATGGACAGAAATTTTTTAATGATTCAAGTGCATGCATAATTATGAAGCCAGGAAATATATTCCCGAGACCTAGTGTTTCCACATAGATACTAATTATGTAATTATCTATGTTGTGCAGACAAACCTGGCGAGTCCCATAACAATTTACCGTGAACTTTCTTCACTTATTTTCCTCTTAATCTCAGTAATGGTTAACACTGAGCAATGCAGAGAATAAAAACCATTTTATTAATTCATACTGACTGACCTTTTTATAATGACAACAGCTGAAGAAACTTGACAAGATTTCATTTAGCAGACACAGACTGCCTTCAGACATCTCATTCCTCTGGACATGCTAATAACGCACCTTACTCTTGGCCTCATTTCTCTCTCAACCAACACACCAATGGATTTCTCTCTCAGGCACCAATGATTATGACCTGATCACCTGCAGGGTCCTGAACAGCATGATAGGTTAAGATGAGCTCAGTTGCCACAAAAATTAATAGAAAGCCAAGCTTAATTGCACCCTGACGGATCAACATCAAAAGATAAAATGTGTAGCCATAGTTAAAAGTGTCCAAGTATTGAACATGACTGGAAGCCGAGAGAATATTTTACTTAAGAGAAGATAATTCTTGAGCTTCAGAAAGCCTTAGAGTCTATGGAAGGGCCACAATCAATCTTCAGTTACAGCAAAAAGGCCCAAGATAAACATAAATAGCAAGTGTAAAAAATTTTTACTTTTTAAACTCACACAGGAATTGAGAACCTGCATATTATGACTGCTCTTCGCAGCACATTTTAATGAGTTCTGATTTTTTTTTCTCACTCACCCAGGGCCACAGAAAGAAACCAGAAATTCAGGGGCAGATCTAGCACACTTCCACTAATTCAGTTAGTACATTGATTTCAGTGGTATGCTCACAGACATATATAATTGCCTAAATCTGCACATAAGTATGCATGTTAATTTGCCCCCCAGAGAGTTTCCTCCATAGGTTAGATGCTTTAGAGGGTATCCTCCACTTTTCCTGTAAAAAAAAAAAAAGGTAACAATAATCTAGTCTATAAACCTTGAAAGTAAAAGCTGTATTCTGAAATGCCAACTGCTAGATAGAAGCTTTTGTCAGCCGCTGAGAAACATTAGATAACACATGAGTGAAGGAAGACACATGAGTATGTTTAAATCTTCCCTGAAATAAGCTATTGCACAACTCAAGAGATTTGAAAGATGGAATCCAATTCCCATGCAATAAATGAAGATGTACACACCTATTTCCTCCAAAATGTAAAGACAAATCTAATAATATTTAACTAAGCAGATTTTTTTTTTGTCTCGTATTGAAATATAATAAAGTTCAATGAAAGCTTACAAGAACTTTCAGAAGGGAAGATTCAGTGTTAAGGAGAAAATGCTGGCCTCAGAATTAAATGCGAGTTTTATCAAAAGACCCAGTATTTCACTTAATTTTCACAAATATATTAATTTCTAGTCACAAGATTCAAAGCCATGTTCTTTAACAAATACAGAAAACAAGTTTTACAGACAAAAGGAAACCATTAATTAGTGAAGAGATTTGAATCAGTCCTCCATATATTAATACCTTTTAATGCATGGAATGCAGAAACAGTCTATCAGAATTGATGGACTGGAAATTATCCACATTTCCAATGAAACCATATGAAAATGAGCCTAAAAATCACTGAAATTATTTTTTTCCCCCAGAAGCACAATGAGCAGTTGAACATTTGTGTCTAACTTTCCTATTAGCAAACCAATTCTGAAAATCCAGCAAAGTCTATGTGACCTTGATGATCACATCCAGCCACTATCAGAACAGAAGGTGGATGCAAAGCTAACGCAGTTCACACTACATTTGCTGTAATTCACTTCAGCAGGTGGTAGACAGGTTAGCTGGCAAAAGAAAGGAACCTGTAAATTGTATTCTATCTTATGGAAAACACTGCTGTGATGGAGCACAGCATGTTAAAACAATGCCAATACAGATCGACAGCAGCTCACTATTACTCTTCCTTCCACACAATGAGGAGGAAGGAAAGAAGACCCAGGCTCAGCATTTACCAAAAATGTGACAAAACGTATTAATCTCCTTTTGCTAACAAACCTTCCTGAAGTCACAATTAAGGTGTCATGGAAAAAATTTCATCTGTCATGACAAAAATTACTGCAGGTTTTCTTAAATATTTTGGAATAAAAATCATCTTAGCATACCTAGATATAACCAATGTACTTGAGAAACACTAGGAATGAAAAATGAAAGCTTATATACAATAAGAAATCCTGTACTGGACAGTCAATTTTTCTAGTTTTTGGAGCAGCCCAGCTAGACCTGAACATTTTAACAATTTCTAAAGAAATCCACACAAGTACTTAACCTGGCAAGTTTTAATCTACATGCCTATCAAATCCTCCCTTTATATAGTATTCCAAAACTAAAGAGAAACAACTTTTTTTTTTTTTTTTCAAATGATTGCTTATAATTCTTTGAAAATGGAAAATAAAAAACCACTCTCCAAGTTAGCATATGCAATTTCCTAATTTACATTCATAACCATTTAAAGTTTAAATACTAGTTATATTTTCTGGAAAACTTTTTCTTCCAATGTTACTTGGTGAACATTTTCATGCAGCTCTTTTTGTGTAGCTTACTTTTAGATGTGGATTATTTTGCATTTAGGCACAGCATTTGGGTAGATAATGTAGCACAGTTCTATGGAGGGATTTCTATAGATTGTTTCCTGACTGACTGTGGTATGTCTTCTGTGAAAGTCATAAAACTGGGTGTGTTTGACCATGCAATTAAATGGAGAAGCCAATATATTGCCACAAATCAGCTCTCCCATTACATAGCCCGATCCTACCAATAAAGTCAAGTAAATACTCTCTTATACAGGTTTTCAGGAAGGAAGGTTGTTAACAAGAACAATACTATATCCATTAGCTGAATTATAGTGAAAATCCATCCACTTAATCATCATATTTTACCAGGTTACAGGAAGACCAACTCAGTCAATAGTGATGCATAGAAGTCAAAGTCTATAATTATTTTTTTGTTCCTCATTATAAATCTTTTAGATTTTAATAATAAAATACTACACTCCTATCAAATGGGATCCTATTCTGTGGAACCAAGAATGTAAGAGAATCACAGAGCTAGACAAATGGAAGATACACTTATGACAACAATCCTTATTTAAAGATGCAAAGTCTATACCAAAAACTCAAACATTCTTCCAACTTGTCCAATCTTATCCAGTTTCAGAAGTCATTTAATATAATTTTGCAATCAACAGTATTTGTCCAGATTATCCTATAGACAAACTATAATGTATTTCTTCTATACTTAATCTTCCCAGGCCAAAAAGGGCATCACACATCATTCATATTGTTACCCTGAGCCCCCTTACATTATCTTCAATATAAAACAAATTAAAATAAAGCTACATTAAAATCTATACTTAGTCCACTGAAGTAATACAAAGTCTCTACATTATTTCAGATGTGTTTTCATTATACCTACTGGTGGGGACAAACTTTGTCATACAAATTTATAGGCACATTAGTTATAATCATCTTACGTTTTATTTTATCTCTGCAGGAACAGTATTATAAACTGTTCCTATCGTCTGAGTGCATTAAAAGTGTTATGCTTTTAACACATCTTATTTGCTTATGAATAATTTTTAGCAAGATCACCACAGGCTCCTTTTTATCAGAATTTTAAAATATAATGTATGTTTGGTCTCATGACCTGAATGTTTGTTTTCAAGTGAGATTATGACACTAATATTTGTAAACATCTCCACAGTGGTGTCAGTAGGGACCGCTTAAACATGACTGACATAACACTGTGTCAGTCATAGATAGCTTTACCTAAATTTCCTTTTGTGTAAGGCATTCACACTGAAAGACTTCAAATCACTGCTGCTTACTCAACTTGCTCTGAATACTTTCTAGAGCTGAAAGGAAAATGTCTCCATCCATACTACCTGCACAAGCATCACCCTCTGAGCTAGATATCAATAATAGTATCATCGAAATAATCTTCCTTTTATTTCAGTCAAAATGAACCAGAAGCAAAGACCTGCCATTTACAGACCTTAAACTAGCTTCTTTTGCCTCAAGTAAATAGTTAAATGAACTGTTCAAGCTGGCAGATCTGAGTTAGCGATCTTGTACAGGGGACCAGGTGTTAACACAGGAGCAAGTCCCATTCTTCCACTAACACAGCTGTTGGTAGAGTACATGTGCGCGCAGGGAAAGTAGATTTAGCCTACAAAAGAAGTACGCAGACAAGAAAAATACTACGATAAATATATGCAGCAGCGTGCAACTCCAGAGGGACAACAGTAGTCCATGTATTCAAGATGGCAAAACATTTGAATGCTGAGGTATTTGAATGGTGTCAAGCATCTCCAGGAAGTGGAAGTTGACTTCTAAGCACACAGGATGCCAACTCTCCTGATAAAACATTTCAGTCCTTTTGGAGGGAGGAAGTCTGGCTATAGAATTGCAGACTTAAGTCTACAACTGTTTAAAATCAAATGTATCTTGCAAATATTGACTGCATTTCTATTTCATGGTCAATCACATAAAGGTGATATTTGCTTAAGACAGTTTTTATGTAAAATACTATATAAAATATGGAATGCATATTCATATATCATGTATACTGGAATAGTACTACAACATTAGCTCCATAGAACATTTCAGCTGAAAAAGTGAGACTTGAAAATAAATTCAGTCATCAGCCAAATGCATTTTGGCTAACATCACCTTCCTAAGATTTAACAAACGTTGCCTGTTCCAGTTATAAATATAAAATATGTTAACTTCATTAAGGTAAATTTACAACTGGGTGCAAACAGGCAGTAATTATGGACCAGTCAAAAGAAACTGACTTTAACAGACATGAACTATTCAGCCATTCTAATCCTAATTTTGATGGACATATACAACATAACATCACAAAATATGATGTCAGTAAACCTGTGACTGCAGAAAAATAGCTGAATACAGTAGGGCAATAGAAAACAATTCCATTAGAATTTCAAATAGTATTTTACGTGCAAATCTGGGCATGCATACATGAGAACTAAAATATGAATGATGTGCTATGCATCACTATTCATTTCCTCTAGATTTTTTTTCCATATATGTCCATGCTGATTTAAGTGAGTATTTGGTGAAATTACTGTACTAGAACAATAAATACCAGGAACATAACAGCAACAAATGTCATTCTAATTTGTCCCATTTATAAAAGCCAAGTTTTCTAAGAAGTTCCTATAAAAATTTAAAAGCTATCAGATAAAGGCAATTGGAAAATATTTGTTTCCGTAAGGAATGGATTTAATGCTTATTTTCTTCTATTTTAAAAATACCAGTAGATTTACATCAGTGACAGTTAGATTTAAGAAAATAAATTCATTACTTAGAAGTACATTTCTAGTCTATTAGAAGAAGCTACTATCCTGATTAATATTACATTAACATTTCCATTATCAACTCAAGCTGACTGAAAAAATAAACGCCTTCATCTCTGTTTTCAAGCTCAGTGTGCTCCTCTTGTCTTCCTATAACCACCTTTTCTGTAATCCAATGATTTCAATGCTTGTCTTCTACAGAACCCACATGGAAGCAGACCAATGCATATAAACATAAGGCTACTTGCCAATTTTTTCACTTGTTGGCTAGCCCTATGCAACTGCATACAATAATGTAGTGGGGCGGCCTTTCAGAACCACTATCTAACTGCTCCAGCTTCCATAGCTGCTCTGCACGAAGCTGTACGAAGATGTTTGCTTCGGCTTGACCACCATGCATGGAAGACACCCATTATCCCTTTCAGTGGGTAACAGGATTGAGCTGTGCAACAACGTTTTAGCCTGATTTGTGTGTACTTTTGTCTTGCTTTGTCTGATCAATACTCAGTGTACTGATACCTTCCTCTTCCTCTAGTTTTATTAAATCTCTTGGATGAGGGATTGTATTGATGAAGGATTCCTGTATTTACCTGAAAACTAACTTTTTTGTCACTCTGAGCTCAGTTCAAGTTGCAAAATATGTCTTCTAAGATACTCCATACATTACAGAAAGACTTATAGGAGTAGGGTCTAAATCTTTTGGCTTATCCTTATACAGATGAATTAACAAAACTCCATATGAAAGTCCAGCCATTTGCACTTCTGATACAGAAGTGTTTTCTACAGAAAAATCTACAGCAGTTACATGAATTAAAAATTATTAATTCATTTTAACTCATTTATAATTTACATCAAGTAAGTCCTAAGTGTCTTTTGCACTGTTCCTAGAAATGGGAGAGAACAGCATAATCAGTATTGAGGCAATAGTGGTGAAATTAATATCTTCCTTACACATAAAATATATTTTTAATAGCTTTTTATTCTGCAGTGATATAAAGTATTTAGACTGCACATTTCAGTTTTATTGTGTCCAACTTATCAATTCCCTAAAATGCATTTTTTGCAGTAAAAATCTTTCGTACAGGTAAGAAAAAAATCTAGCAACACACCTGTGCTGTTTGCTGCTTTCCATCTTTTCTTCTTTGACCATGGAAATTGTGACATTATTGCTTTCAGTTAGTTTGCTTCAGTGTATTTCTGCAGATTTTAATTCTGGTTGTCCTATACTTGAGGGAAGACATATCACCTTCATTTCCATTCTTCATGAAGTGTTATTGTTTTATGTGATAACCTTAAAGGAACACTGTTCCTTTAAATTTGTAAGCACTGAAAGCTGTCATTCTTGCAGTCTTCATATAGCAATATGCCAAACATTTAAATGCAGCAGACAGCAGAACACCTGAGTGGTTATTATATTTAGTGTTCTTTGATGTTTTGAAAATTAGGCCTAAGCCCTTCTACCAAACACATGGTCATTTTCTATTGCCCCTGATGGCCTCAGTTTTGGATATGCCAAGCAGCTGCAGGATTTTCTGACAGTGACTGATGGAAGTGCTGAGTAGCTCTGAGTCAGACTATGTGCCTATTACCTTCCTGTTGGTTTTGTTACTGTAGAGTTTTTATGGATTTTATCTTTGCACAGCTCATCTCTTCACAGTTTAATGATGCATTTCCTGTATTCCTCATGAGAATTAAGGTTCAATATAGTCATCTGTTCCCGTTTTGTTTTCAAACCTCAATTTGACTACAGGTTCTCAACTATAGATTTTTCTACATTATTACAAAATACTACTACAACTTCTATAGAAAGATGCTTTGATGTATAGATCTATAAATACCAGCAGCTGGACCAGAGGCAGTTCAATACAACCTGGTCAAACCAGTAGAAAATCGGAGTCAGTTCTTCAAGCAACAGCTAGAAACTTCCCCTCCCCCAGCAAGCTCAGGTCCCGGGACAATTTCCCTCAGCAGATGGAAAATAAATAACTCCCTGAATGGAAGCTGCTCCAAACAACTTCAGCTCTATTGGTATTGCACCTCCTAACTCAAGAAAATTCACTAAATTCCTCTTTCACACTTTCCAGGCAGCTTTGAGAGGCCAAATATTTGCCCTAATTAAAGATCTGAGAACTGGGCCGATGCAGATATGAACAGACAGACAGGAAAGAGCAGGTAGAAGCAGGAACAGATAAAGATTCATCAAAACCACAGGATTTAACTGTTCTCAGTTCATGCTTAAACTGCTCCTGAAGTTGCTGTGAAAACTGCAAGGTCTGTCTAGAAGGTAAGCTCCTACCCTGAAACTGTTGAAGATGTTTGTGCACAGCCTCTCCATTCTTTTCTTAATATAAATGCAGGAACCAATATTAGTCCATTTCATTACTGAGCAACAAGTTATGCAAATGCTAAAAAAGCTCCACCTTCCAGTATTCAAAGTTTGTGAAAGTTACGCACTTCTGCCATTGTGAACACAGACTGAGAAATCAACCTTCATTATATGCCAATATCTCATTATTAAGAGGTAAAAGGAAGCAGCATTATAAAATGGCATAAGCAGTTCTAAAGATTGGGGAATCACATGCACGAAGACTGAAATGGATTTATCATGACATGAAACAAGCCACTTTAAACAGGCACATTCCAATCACATCATATCCTGAAAACAAAGTGAATGCAAGCAAGAAGGGAGAAAGTGGCAGCAGCATTTTCAGTTTCAATCCAATTTTTCCACATGAGGTGAAACTAAACTAGGAATAAAATGAAGTCATAGTTGAAAGAGGTCATTTGTAAAGCTACATTACAGATGTTGCATTTAGAGGTTTTTTTTTTTCATAAAAAAGTAAAATATACAACATTGTAAAGGAACAAGATTAAGTACATCTAAAGTAATATTTTTATTATCATTCTGACAATAGATGTTGCAGGATAAAATAATTATGACAGATCCAAGTACTTCCCTGAGTTTTTGTACTTGCTTCCAAGTCTTTGTTATTAAGATCAGCAGCACAATATTATTGCAGTGCTGAAACTGTAATGTTAAAAACGGTGCAACGATAATGATGCTAGAGCAAGTTTCTAGTCAGGATGAGGATGACACCTTGATCAGACAAAGCTTTCCAGTGTAATGGGAATGAGTCCAGCATGATGACAAAGTTCCATGCAGGTTATATATATATATATATATATATATGTATGTGTGTTTATATATCTAAAAACATTACTATTACCTCAGACAAATATTTCCTGACCTATTTAGGCTAATTTGAGAGTTGCTAAGCTAGCAGCAAGGCACATAACAGCTACATCATTTTGTTTCATGAAAGTAGCTGGGAATATGTTAGGTAACATTAACAAGAAAGTCAGTAAAATGCTTCTCAGGACAGTGGTTAAGTTAATTAGTAGCCCAATTATATGAGTTTAAATCGGCAAACAACCTAGCTATCCTACAAACAATAACTATGCATATTAACTTAGCCTTCTCAATAACTTAAAATAACACACTGTAAGATCTTTTGAAGCAGTGCTGATGTACTTCATTTTACAAGAAGTTCCTTAGTATGTTACTCAGTTTTGTTTTGTTTGTTTTTTTTTTTTTTTTAAATTAACAGAATGCTTATAGAAGCCAGCAGGAAGAAATCTAATCAGATAATCAGAACAGTGTCCTAATGCTATAGAAAAAATACATATGATGTAGGTTTCCTTTGCCCATAACCTAAGAAAAAACCCTAGACTTCTCTCATCTTATTTGTGCATTTGACAAATTTACTAGCTCCACATTTACTGGGGAGGGAAAAGCTGAATAACTGGTAAGAATCAGATTCAATTCATATTCTTGATGCAACTTCAGTATACTAGAGCACACAGTGAATTACTTAATTATATCAAAGCTCATGGAATAATCAATATTAAAGTGATAAAGCCACAGAGCACATATAAACCAGTCAAATCATCTTGTGTTTTTAGAAATCATTTGATAATGAAAGTGAGATTTATAAATTGTCCTTTGAAGCTGAACAGGAGACTATGATAGAACATAGAACGCAAAGATGTTAAACTATCAGATTTTCACTATATAACACAAGCTATCCAAATGCGTTAATTTTGACAGTTTCTGCAGAAAGAAGGTACCTAAGGAAGTGACCTGCAATCTAAGGAGGAAGGACAAAATTAGCACAGGAAAAGGAGAGGAGAACGTGAAGTGTCTTTCACTCAAAATTTAAAGTACTTCCTCACTTATACTATTTTTGGAAGGGGCAAAGATTAGAAGATTAACATCACATCAAAGTCAGTAATTATGTATTCTGCTTCTAGACAAAGTGCCTGATTTAACAGCACTTGTGCTGATTAACTTGTACGTGTAATTGAAACAGAGTGTCAGTATTCTTCAGTCAGTGTCAATAAAATAGGTGAGGGAAAACTGGAGGCAATTGGGTTAATCCTAGAATCAGATCTGATCACAGGCAATCCAAACTGAATAACTTCTCAGTTCTATTCTATAGTAGTTCTTATGAAAATAAAAGTAATAGACATGAATTAAACATTTTCATTTCACAGTACTAAACATTCACCTATCACCCATAAAGCTCATTCTTCATCCCATGGGTTTCAATTGCAGTGGTGCTTGCTAAATAAATGAGTGCTAATTATTCAAAATTATGAAGAAATGTAGCACTCCACATGTACTCCCGTCTTTCACATATATTCAGACTGTAAAACAACAGTCTGCAATATAGAATACAAAAGAAGAGGGCAATTATAACACACCTGTAAACTGAAATCAGAAATAGTAGTGCTAGTAGCTGTATCTGTAGGAGTGATTACACTGATTTTTCTTCAAGAAATAGTGTCAGAGCTGGAAAAATATCCTTAGAAGTTGTATTTTACGAAAATCAATAAAATTATTGCTGTTCCTCCAAGAAAAAAATTTCTAATTTTCATGAAATATGCAAATAATAGCTCTTGGACAATTCTCATACGGTGGTAAAAACTGAACACTTGGAATTATCAATTGGTATAGTCTTACACTATTCCTTAGTATTACTTAAAAAAAATAGTATCATTACTGTGACCAAATGACATCTACAGTCAGCATTATCTGACAAGTATCACAATATTCCCACCACCACTGAATCCTCCCATCATGCTATACACAGCAAAATGATATGCTGAGAAGGTAAGAAAATTTTTTTATCAGCACTGATGTCTATTTTTTAAAATAATGAAATGTTTTCACTGTTTTCGATTAATTTACTCTAACAGTACGTGTTGTTAACATATCACACCCAGTTAAAATAAATTCATAGCAGCAAAACAAAATTGCAGAATTTTGCAACATGAAATATATTATCACATTCTCAAAATATCACAGTATTTCTGATTTAAAGTTCTAGATTTTGAAGAAAACATCTGAATTTGAGTAAGGTTTTCAAAAACACCAAGATAAACAAGACTGGAATTTAACCATCATTATTGGACAGGAGTAAATGCAAGGCTTGGTTTGGACTCAAAATTACTTTGTGCTTGAAACCACTTCACAGATACCCATTGTCAACAGTTTTGTCAGTTGTTTTCAATATTCCCACTCATTACATGTATTTCTTTTACCACAATAATACAGGAGCTGTGAAATAAAAATTTTGAAAAACGACAAATTTTAGATCTCTACATTTTTTGCTTGAAGGGAAAATTGTGCAAGCTAAGCTTTATGCAACATTACGTAAATTGCAAAATTACTACAGAAAGTTGTAAGTTTTGGTCTGCACATTTTTCTATACATCACGTCAAAGAAAGACGAATTATTTTACTGCAATGCCTAGCAAAGACCAATAGTAGAGACATTAAAACACCCCAACCTCCATTAGGCTGCAGGTGCCTTAAACCTGTCATTCAGAAGAAAAAAAAAGAGTGTAACTTCACTGCAGCATTATGGTTAACAGTGAGTACAAACTACAGCCAACCTTACTAAACAGATTCATCTCCTACATAACTGCCCTTTTTGCTGAGACCCTTTTTCTGTGCCTTGAACATGCCTTTCACCACAGCTAAGGAAGCAAAAACTTTGCTCTATCTGCACTGGAGTGATTTTGTTGACACCAGGCACTCAGTCCTCCTAGGACAGCACCCTCATTAGTCCCACACTAATTGCATCTTTTAAACTAAAATACTGCAACATTTGGTGGGTACTTTTGGATGTAGTTTCAAACCACTGCAGCTAATGATTTATAGGCATGTTTGAAATGAAACTCCTCATAAAAGCTTTAGATAACTTTCAATTTAATATTAGAGTATCCCAGAGAGGGGATGATGGATTTTGGAAACAAATGGATGTTTAAGTAGGAAAACTGATGTGTGACTGTATCCTGATGATATTTTGAGGGGGCAGCGGGTAGAAGGAGTGGGAAAAAAGTAATGATAAAAAGGGTAATTGCTAAAGGCAGAACAAAAGTCAGGACATTAAAAACTGGTCTGAGGCTTCATTAAAATCTCAAGTATAGCATTTTCTGCTGTGGCTAAAACTGTGTAAAAAGCCGTTGGTTTTAAAAGCAAACCAGAAGGCCCCTAACATTGACGTTAAATATAAAAAAGAAATAAATCACCAAAAAATACGTGTTGATTAGCTGTGAAATTAAACACTATCAATGTATGATGATTTCACCTTAATCTTAACATGATCTGTAGATGTGTTAATAATAAATTGTGAAGAACCAACAAATAATAATATAGTAGAGAAGTAAACACTAAATATAAGCCAGTGATTTCTTTAAGAGCATGAAAATGAAAACCAAGTGGTGATTAACTACATGATAATAGGATAAGGAATATTGTTTTATAACATAACTAATAATTATGAGGGAACTACCACTGTTCCCCCAGTTCCAGGCAGCTGATCTGAAGTACCTCAGAATATTCCTGTCACAACATTTCTTAAGTAACTACTTCCCTACTGTAGTGAAGATTTCAGTGGCTTATTGGCACACAACTGAACCTGTAGAAATCTGAGTCTAAAAATAAACAGTCATTTCCATACTTTTAGTTAAATAAAAATTGTATCAACTTTCCCAAAATTTTGCCAGTTGAGTATATTGCATGTAACTTAAATGGCAATAAGTTAACACATGTAAATTGATGAAGTTTTATGTGACTGTTGATTCAGGAAAGCTTGTTAATGAAGAAAACTCATAGCTTCTACTAGTTTTTAACAGTGTTCAGGATTCCCCTGTATTACTTTATTTCTGGATAATTTTCCCCAGTTAGTTTATAATGTTCCTAATTTAAATAGTTAATATTTGATGATGATTAATCTGCACCCAGACTGAATAAAAAGGAAAATTTAAGTTTTCAAGTGGTCTATTTTCAATCAAATCCCAAAAGTGAATACAGAACATATATTAATCTAATAAGGTATTACTCCTTCCTATAAGGAATAGTTTAATCTCAAAGAAATTTCAAAATAGTGCAAATTTTGGGGACAAAAAAGGGCAGTCAAGTTATTTCTCTCATGTTTTTCTCTCCAAGAGGATAATTCTTCAAAAATTGAAAGCTTATTTTATAAATATGCTTCTGCAGTAAGCCTCCAGTAGGCAGGAATTGATCTAAAAAAACCCATCTGAACCAATTTACAGTAATTTACAAGCTCAGATTCCAGAGCATCTTGCTATTGTTCCCTTGTAAAGGAGTGACTAGCTACGAAGTGGGAAGTTCCTAAATCATAAATCTCAGCCATCTGCCAGTGTTTCCTCTGGAAAGACTGGAAATAACTGTATGCTTTACTTTGCCTTTTCTCCAAACATCTGTTGTTGGGACATGTCAGGGACAGGGTATTGGGCAAAACAGACCCAGTATGACCCTTCTCACAATATGCATCATTCCGCTAGCATTCTTTTCACTTGTAAGTATTATTTTTTCAGTTCTTTTTCAAGTACCACACATAACTTAAGCTGTGGAAGACAAATTTCTTTTTTAGAATTTCAGTTCAACTGAAACATTTTACTTTTGTTGTTTACTTTCTGCTTATAGTATATTTGCACATGCACACAACTACACATGCAAAACAAGCTAGTCAGTGTTTCATTAAAAACACTACTACTGTTCAAATTTTATCTGATTTTTCCTCTGAATAGAAATCGATCTCACCACTAATCGAAAAAATGCTGGCATAATTTCATGATGCTTTTCAATACACTTGAAGTATATTGTCTCCAAAAGTTCTTCTATTACAGTGAACTTTTAAAATTTTTATTCAGGTCTTCATTTTCAGTTATTCTATCCTTCTTGATTTCATTCACCTTTTCTTTCTTTCTTTTTTTTTTTTTTTTTTTTTCAACTGTGCCTATTTCTAGCAAATATTTGCAAATTGGCTTTTTCTGAGCAAATCTCCATAATACTGTTGGATATTTAAATCACAACAGCCCTTACCTGAACATCATGCAGACTGCTGTCTGATTTTACACATCCTCAGAGGGGCTATATTCACATGGCAGTAAATTCTGGCTCTAAATAAAACTATACATCTCCATTTTCCTGTTTCCTACATCATGAATGCAGGGGGGTTGGATTAGATGACCTTTAAAGGTCCCTTCCAACCCAAACTATACTATGATTCAATGAGTGGCATTGCAGCTTAGGGTCTCGCTGCACGATCACGCATAGGCAAGTGAGACTATTCTGAACTGGATAAACAGCATATAGGACTAACATGAACTTGACCCTTTTGCATCTCTCATAGCTGAAGTGCCACAGATCAGGTTTAGTTTACAGTCTATAATCTGCACTACTTTGCCATGCTATACATAGTCAAGTCCATCTATTATTCAAAGAGCTGATGATACAGTATCATATCAGAGAGCTTTTTTGAACTAACTCTTAACCATAGTAATTCATCTATAGCATAAGGGTAAAGCAGTTGCACTGCTACCATTGCTTGAAGGAGTTTGTCCAGAATTAATATGAACATGTCTACACATGCTAAATTATTAATATGAATTAGTGTTTCAAAATTTGTTATTTATTGGAAAAAGAATCAACAGTACCACTTCGAATACTTCATTTCTGAGCACTGTTACAGTTTGCCTGATTGAGAAGAGAAAAGAACTAAATCAATGCAAAATAAATCAGATTAGACTGCTATTTTATAAGGTGATAAACAAATCCTGTTTTTTTCTGCCAGAGATCTTAGAAGTGGATCAGAAAGGGAGGAGTTAAATCTGTCAGAGAGGGACAAGTCTAAAGAAAAGGAAAACTTTTTTCAAGGTATCTATAGAAAATGCATATCTCACCATTCGATGTCTCTGGAAATCTTGCCCACCAGAACTGTGGTGGCTGACTCATTAGCTGGATCAAATCACAGTCAAGAGATATAACTATTGATAATGTTTACATTATCACACCTTACACCTGTCTTGGTTCCACTGACGTTTAAAACTGTTGAGGTCCCTGTAGGAATTTTTGAAGGACCAAGCACAGCGTTAAGTACATAGTATTGTCTTCAGCACTTCAACAGGGACTGAATGGAGCCCCCACTCCGTCCATACAGACTGCTGACAGCAGTTACAGGCAGCTAAAAATGGTAGCACATCAAGGGAATGCATCCTCTGTACGCATGTCAGCAAATAATGCCATTTCCTATTTTCCTGTGACACATCCTGCTGTCTCCCATATGCTGTAACAGTACACAACTGTTTTGTTACTTCCCTTACACTGCTTTCTTACTCTGATTCACAGGTTTTCTTACTTTTATCTGACCAGGAGTTACATTAGTGCCCTCAATATACAGAAGCACAAGCAAAGGAAAGATTTTTTGTACCAACAAATACCCAAATATTTAGAAACTTATAAGCTTTAGTATTTTAAGTTCAAATAACAGCTGGGTACATTTTACAAGTCACAAGCTGCCAAAATACAATATTTTTTCATTTAAACATCTCTTCATATGACTGCTGAGGAGGCTCATCAGACAACAGGCAACACTGTAAATCCTATTGCTCTCAAGAGGACTGGAGCCCCATGACTAGTTTAGATGTCTCTTATACTGATTAAAATTAGCATTTAAAATATACACACAGGGAACATTTTCTGAAAACTAACCGTTAGATTAAGGCTTTGTCCTGATCTGCATTTCAGAGTCTCACTGATGAAGTTGCACCCATTCAATTCAAATCACATATACTGCTCAGCATGTTCTGACTTCTTCATAATTTCCAATACAGATAGAATTTCCCAACAGAAGTGTTATTTTGTCTGATTAGTTTATGGGATTTGGGAGTTTCTGGTGGCATTTGATCCATCTACACTAGAGAGATATCACGGTTTGGCTCCAAATGATTCTGCTGCTATAGTTGTCTACATAAAACTGTCCAGCCAGGGCTCAACATTGCTCTGACTGCTAAAAAGTAATTAAATCACTTACTAATTCTTCCAAACCCATCTAGAATTGATGTGGAGTTAAAGATTTGTAAACATAAGGCCAGAGAGTTTAAGTGTAAACTACCTGATAGAACTTTCACTGCAGTTTTCTTAAAACCTGCCACTGAAGCTTGCCAACAGACATCCTACATCAAGTCTACAACACACTCCACTTGTAATTTCAGTTGTAGAAACAGAGTTACACAAACAGAACTCCTATGTCACAGGACTTGTGCTATAAAACACAACAGGGATGAAGTTGCATTGTAGGAGCCACAAAAATCTACTAGCTTAAAAAAAATGACACAAGTGTTTGGCAACTAGCATAGCACAGGGCATAATGAGCCTGCTGCTCTCACATCTTCCTCAAGGTCTGGAAAATTCCAAAACATCTCCCTTCACTGATCAGATTCTTGACAAGAGACCGTAAAATAAGAAAATTGCCCAGAATCATTTTATGACTTTGTCATGTCCAATTGTTCTCCATTTGTGAACTTGTAATTCATGTGACAATATTGCTCTAAGTGGCAATTTTATACTTTTATTCATTTTTATTTTTATCTCTGTGAATAGTAATGAGAATTATTTCGTTCCCTCCATCATGTCTATTTTGGCCAATGGAAAACCAGAAATCGACAGGGGGATAACAAGTGGAGAGAAAGGTTGAATAAAATGCAGTAACACGAAACAGTCTGCAAATTCTTACAAGTATAAATCAATTCATACAATACCCTGATGAACAAGAGATATGTTATCTCATTTTATGGGAATCTGAGACAGAATTTAAGTGACCTGCCTGAAGCCAGAACTGTCAGATTGGGGATTAAAGGTCCTGATTCCCATTCTCTTCCATTTACTATTCTGATTTACATCGTAACACTATTTTGAATTACATTGTGACTGCAAAAATGAGACATTACCTGACACTCAAAAACTGGTATTAAAGAAAAACTTAAAGAAAATATAGTGTCAGACTATAACATAAGTTTTGTCTTGTTAAAGAAAAAAATCAAAAAAGGTAAAGTATTAACTTAGATTTGGATAGTCAATATATTATTTTGCAAAGGTGTGAAAAAGAACCTCTGTCAAATACCTGAATTAAGTGAAAAAATGTCTTAAAATCAGATAGCATTTTTAGAAATGTGAGAATATATATGACAACATTGAAAGAGTAGGAAGTTGTGCAAAAAATGGAAATTTGGTTAAGATCTTTCAAGCTCTGAGAAAGAAGTGTTGGGTATTTCTTGAAGTGTACTTCCTGCATCATCCAGCATCTGTTGTTTATCAGTAATGTAACTCTTACCTGACACAAGCAGAGAGAACTAGTATGCAAGTACCCTGAGAAGACTGGAACTGGGTTTCTTTGAACCATGTTTCCTCTTCAGGAATGCAGTGACAGGGATCAGGGTGTCTATTATGTATCTATGTTATTTTGTAGTATCTTTTGATAATTTCTAAGTAACCTTTAAATTTCAGTTTCAAAGCAACATAGCAGCACTAAGTAAGTTTTCTCAAGCTCACATAAAATGTTTTTTACAGACTTGAAAAAGCAAATCAAATATGTAATTTTACTATCCCAGAGTATAAGACATTAGTACTGTGCTAACATTGCTAATAATGACCTTATTCTATTCCCATTTTACTCTCCCCTTCTTCTTCACTTACCTCAAGTCCATCTTGTTTTTGTCTGACAGACTAGAGAAGAGTCCCTATCAGAAGTCACAGACTGGAGATGCCTTTCAAAGACAGAAGGAGTTTTTCCAAGTTATGAGTAAATGAAGCAGAAAAATCTCTGTGAAGTTCACCTGGTGTTTTTAGATACTACTCTCCAAATGCTCTTTTTTTTTTTTTTTTTTTTTTTTCCTCTAGTAAAAGCCATTACATACTAAACCTTACCTCCTGAAGGCTTCTCTTTGCTTTATTCCTAGCATCAGTTAGAATTTACTCTGCATGGTCAGATTACTATTTTCTAGTTTATTACAGGTCCTCTCAGAAAAGAGGAGGATGTGCCCAAACTAGGACCACAGAAGCATTCTCACTTTGTTCAAAAGATCAAGAGGAAACAAGAAGTTGGCTCATTTACAAAGAGGAAGAATAAAGCTGCACACACATAAGAGGAAATAGAGTCAGATAAAAGGGGAGATCAAAATTGGAAATCAGACACTTCTACTGTATTGGTCCTTCCCAGTATCCATGTCAGGCAGAGAAGTGGTTGACAGTTTTGCAACTGAAAAAACTGATTTCATATTTTCTTTCCAAATATTTTTATCTTGGTTTCGTTAAACAGAAAGCATGTGTGTTCTGCAACACTTATCCTTAAAATCCCTTTTTTCCAACACTTGCAATTACTGTCTTTGGCAGCCACTTTTGCATCTTGTTGTCCCACTCAGCATTGCTACAGTTAAAGTAGTGCCTTCTCAAGCTGACCTGTGGACTGCTGATGGCCAACAGCAAGTGATCCATGGCTAACAAGGGAATTCCAGCCTCGGTTACAACTGACACTATAGAAGGTTCTGTTGCTGAGGTAAAAAGTCCCAACTCACTGCCATCATGAACAGAAAACATAAGGATCCTTCTCTCCAAAATCACAAAAGTTTTTCTTTAAATGAAGAAATAAAAGGAGCTGGAGCATCGAGTTTTGTTTGCATTTTGGTAGCTTCTGAGCCTCTTTAACTCCAACCCTCTCCCTGAAGGGAAAGAAAAAAGCTAACTAGTGTAAGTTATGGTTCTTAACTACCGCAGAAACAGATTTATCTGAAAGCAGAACAGCCTGTAATAAACTCAGAAATACTACACATTGGAGACTGAACAGCATTCCAAGGACAGGAAATGGTTGATCCATTTTTGCATTTCTAAGGTACATCCTGAAGTAATCATTAGAATCTTTTTGTTCTATCTTGCAAAGAAATATGTCATTGATATTAAGAGCTCTGCAGAAAAGAAATGTTAAGTGACTGCTTAAATTCTATAGATGTGAGAAGGAAAAGGGGATTTTCTTCCATGAAATTAAAAATGTTTTTACTCCCCACAGATGGGAGAGCATCCAAGAAAAAGGGCGTTACACAGACTGTTTTCAACTGCGTTGCACTCTTGCCATAACAGCAAAATAATTTGAAATTTCCTCTTCAAAACAGAACTTCTTGAAACTGTATTCCCCTGTTAAACCACAGAAAGCCAGATTGAAGTTACTGCATGAGATAACGCAAGCGTTCAGGGAAAAAAAAAACAAAATGGTCTGCTCCAAGGAAATTGGCAGGCATTGCATTTTGTATTTAAGGAATAGAACCAGATATTAAGAAAACATCCGATAATACTTTGCATAGTACATTCTGTATTCCAATACCTACATACTTCATACATTTAGTATTATACTTCAGCAAAAATTGCAAAATAAGTAAAAATTAATTCTTTCTTTCAAGTACAGGTTTCCCTGAACTTCTAAATCAGCATTTAAATAATTCAAATTTAAAGGTAATTGAAATAAAACTTATAATTTTTATTTTTCAGCATAAAAGCCATTCTTAGAGTCAGTGATACAAAGGCAAGCAAACATTCCACAAAGCTGCAGAACATCTCATGAATATGGTCATGGACCAATGAGTCCAGTACATTATTTAACTGAAGGATGTAAAAGCCACACAAATACTTAATGAATAAGTCCCAAAATAATTACAGAGACTAAGATGAAAATATTTTCACTTTTTTATTTTATTATCTGATTTCTTTTTTTGTACAGGGTAGAGGTTAAGGAACATGAAATTGAATGTACTTTTAAAGAAAATTCATGCAACAGACCTAAAAGTTCAGCTAAACATACAGGCTAAGACAGTATGAACATCCTTTTTTTATATGTCAAAATACAAGTACATGGTCTAAGCATTCAAGATGTGAGTAGACAGAAGTTGTCTAATGCTCAAATTAGTATGTTCAGACTACATGTGTGAAAACAGCTCAGGAAGTCTCCAGCCTGTACTAACCATCACTGACTGACAGCACTTACAAATTCTGATTTGATGAAGCATCATTTCTTATTTGCAGAGATTGAAAATATTTAAAGTACTATTTCCATTTATCATGACTTATTAGTGCTACTTTAAGGCAAAGGAGAGGTAAGCTTATGAACTGAGATGGAACATCAGGTCAATCTGAAGATCACTCTCCACGATAGAGTAATCAATATACAACACACAAAAGAACCTTTTTTTATTTCTGTAGCATCTCACATGTCTCTCTGCAGGGAAGTGTGCTCAAGGACAAACAGAAACAAACCCCTTCCATTTATATATTTATATAGTGTTCTGACAGTGGCAGTTACGTTATTCCTATCTTCATTTTCATCAAAATCATCTTTAAACTGTGTGCTGCTTATATCATAAGCACTTGGGCAATAGAAACACATGAATGAGTTTTGTTTCATTAATATCTGTAAGTTTCTCTCTTTAGCTTGATCCTAGCTCCAGACTACAGACTTGAGTATCATTACCACGCTGATTTTAATTCATAAATTGGAAACCTCGCATTTCATGCTGAAACCACAAATTCTACACAGCTTTTGCAATATCTCTATATATCAAATAAAGATTTGACAAATATTCTCAAGGAAGCAGGTTTTTAATAAATACTGTATATTTTTAAAGTAAGAATAATTTTCTTTTATCCTCCAAATGATCTAGGGTTTCAGGGAACCCAGCATTTTTTTAAAGATGTCTTTATTTCACTATTTTGCCCCAAAATAAATTAGGACTGCAAAATTGCATCGGTTACCATATCACAAGGAATTGAAATCTCTGCTGGGACTGGAATCGCAAGTCAGCTTCTTTAATTTCATACCAGCGCCTGGAAATACTGATGCTGAAATAATTCTGACCCTACTTATAATAGTTCTGTGTGCAGAACATCCGTACAACTCAGGCTCCCATATACTGCACCACAGCCAGGTCAAGTCTGGGGAAAAATGCATCAGAAAACCAAAATAGGACATGAACTTTCACAAACACTCCCCAGAAACAATTTAATGTAAAGAGAAAATAAATGTCTACAGGAACAGCTTTGAGATACATGTGCAGTGTAGCTTTTGGTTTGTTTTTTTTTTTAACCTCTTGATAATTTAGTCAGTCATCTGAAGGTCAAGCTAGGTTCCTTTAGTTTATTCATCACAGAGATGGTGTAGTTCAACAGTCACCAAGAATGATCATATATAGACTGCAGAGAAGAAGAATAAGGAAGAACAGAAAAAGACAAAAAGTAACACCCTAGGGTCAGTACCAATTTTTCTATATAAACATCTGTGTTGACCACTGATGTACTGGTAGTTAAAGAAAAATACATAAGGAAATTATATGTATCAAGACACTTTTCACTTTAGAACATCCTTTGCTGTACAGTATGAAGTCTTCCTTTAACAGAGCAGAGGCTACTTCAAGAGCCTCAAGTGACCAGTGAGTTTCTTTAGCACACAACTTCTAGATGCTCTTGAAACTTAACAGATATTAGCCCAAAGTTACATACATGTCTTCAGAACACACTGCTTCCTACTAATTTTATCTCACAAGGTCTATCTGTTCATGTTGACCACATTAACTGATGAACAGTAAAAGAATTAGCTGAACACTGAATAAGAACACTGTACAGCAGAGAGAAAAATCAGCAGAGAAGGATACACAAACTACTCTTCAATTAGCAAGAATTATATACTGTTCTGACAGAATGTGCCTAGTGCAGAGTACATCATTAGCATAAAAAAAATCAAGGACATTATATCTTTCATTCCCAATTGTTCTTGTAGTGGATTAGTGTCTTCATACTGAAAGCTTTGGTTTTATTCAGATAGATGATATCCAAAACTAATAACTCTGAGCTCTAGAAATACTTTTTTCTGTTAAGAATGCATTAATCTAACAAGGTTTCACCATGCAGCCATAACTAATATTCACATGTAACATATTAACTATTAACCATCACTTAAGGCCATTGATATTACATAAGGGTAACATTTTTGCCCACAATATCTGTTGTGGAATTTGATGACAATCACATAATCAAACCACTCTGCCATTACTGTCAGTACTTGTGATTTAACCAACATGACATACATGCCCACAATTTCTCTGCCTTCCTTTCTTGCTAGATTTATTCAAGATTGTGAAAGATCCTGGTTAATATATTCTAAATGGATGTACAGATCTTCATGCAAATTATTACAATACAGGAAAACAAAATCCATGTTCTCACTCCAAAGCATACATAAAAAAATCAAACATAGATAGTACATTCTTCTATGAAACATTTCAGTAGGATGACAAAAATCAATGATGAAAACGTTCCCACAAGACTGTTGTGATTATTTACAGTAGACTCAAGTCTTTGATCTGAAAAAGAGGCACTTTTCCCAAAAAGTGATTCCTGTATTGAGTGACATGTTCAACAGGACTGTATTTACTTCTTATTACTGAAACATTAGTACTATGTTTCCTCTAAAAGTACCTGTGAGAAAATCTTTGAGGGACTCCTCCTGAAGTAAAATATACATGGAGATAAGTGGAACTAGTCTGGTTTTTGCTTTGGGAGAAGTTAAATCATAGTTGAAAAAAGTTGCCTACAAAACCTCAAATGGGAAGAGGCTTGCTAGTTAATTCCCCATTCTTTAGTGCAATCCTTGTCCAAATATTTACGGAGTTTTTTTCCTCCCCAATGTCTCTGATTATGCACTAGTAGATGACTATGAAGGGTACTGTATTATGATAGAAATTCCCTGCAAGGTTTCAGAGATTAAAATTTTATGCAAGACTGCTGAAACAGGAGCTGCATTTTTTCCCCTTTTAATGTATGTTGCAGGGAAATAGTAGACACAAGTTATATTCCATAGCATACACAAACCTGTAACATTCATTTCATAACATAACCCTTTGTGCTTCAACCACTTCAGGTTAGATTGTTATTAAGCTTTTTTAAACACCTGAAACTGTGTACACCATATCAATCTACTTCTGAAGAACACTTATTTATTTATTAATTACACAGCCTGTTACAATATTTGAGAAATTCTGCATTTCTTATCAGGAACAGAAATAGTTTAGCACAAAGAAAACACAAAGTAATCATAATATATAAATGAAAAAGTTTGTGGTTTAGATGCTATTGAATTGGTGGCAAAAAGAAAAGAGATTAAATGCTAGCAAGGGACATCTAATTCTTCCAGATTTCACAATAGACATCAATGCTGAAAACAGCTTTCTGTTCTTTAACTTAATGGCACAACACTTAAAAATATCATCCTGATGTGTTAGAATTTTAGGCCAAAATAATAATTCACCGGTTTTATTGATACCACATACTTGAAAAAGGAAAAATCCTAGCACCCATTTATGTTGGCTAATTATGTTATGGTGAAAAAAGCATAGAACCTTTGTGGACATACCAGGTCAGGAAAAAATATTTAGAAGAAGAATGATTTTGGGGATAACAGGGATAGACCAGGCTGTGTTTTTCAGCCAGCATTACCCAATTCCTAGAAATGCCTGTGAGAAGAGCAGACGCAGACAGAGGTCCAGTCCAACCAAGAGCTCCACCTTCTTCACAAATACTGTCTTTACCAGTGGGTCATTCTGTCCAGGAAGTCTGTTACATTAAATCCTTCCATGGAGCAGAAATTAGGATAATTTCCATTAAGCCATTAAATTTACACAAAATGCAGAAATTAGCACATTAACTATATTCCATTTTCCAACTAACACCTACAGTGCTTTATGATGAGATTAGGGTCAACTGCACTGGTAAGTGCCATTCAATTACTTCCATGTCAATATTCACACAAAAATAGCAGAGCATTCCAAATTTTAAGTGTACTTATCAGATAACTAAGATAAAGAAAGAATAAACAGTAACCTGAGGTACTGTCAACAGTGGAAGAGATTTTCTTATTCATTCACTAAAAGTAATCATGGCCATAATTGTCAGATACACATGGAAAAGTAACCGTCTATATTTCTGCCTTTAAGTACCATGATCTGAAAATCAGTCCCTCTGTCTACAAGCTTCAGACATGATGCTTTAATGCACCCTCAGACATTTGACTTTCAGACATGTAATACCTCCAAAAGAATTCAAAGAAAAGATTAAAAACATCATTGGACTACTGAAAAATATTCATCCAATATCTTTCCACGTATAATAATGAAAAAAATGTCAGACAAAAAATGAAAAAAGTGAAGTACAAGAAGTGGATCTTGAAATTCCACGTTGCCCCAAGTACAGAATGGGTAAAAGCCATTTTGAATAAAATGGAAATTTCCCCAGTCTAAATTGCTAAGGAGAGACCTATGACCAAGGAAGCATGGTTTATGCAACACTCAAATATGCATTATACAGGAGTCACTCTGGTCTAACACAGGTATACATCCAAGACAGTGCAGTAACTTACTTCCCACGCCAATGACAAGTGTTGTGCTAACACAGAGCTTGCATGTTCTACTCCCTCCTGATGCTTCTCTGCACACAGACGCTGAGCACTGCTGTTCCAGGATTAGTCTTCACCAGCACTACAAATCTCCCTCAAGGCTGAGCACACGTCTCAAATTTAAAAAACTGTTTTGCAACCCTACTACAGCACACTTCAGTGGTACTAAACATGTACAGTCCAATTTTTAACCTAGGTCACCTATTGTTTCATTTTTGTCAACTTCTCCAAAAAAATAAGACTATATGTTAAAACTGCATCTCCCATTAGCTAAACATGAAAAACAAAAACCCAAACCTAAAACAAAAGTAACCCTTCAGTTCACTTCTCTGCTCTACTCTTTCTGAAGACCTTAATTTTTACAATATCACATTGACAAAGAAGGTGACAAGGGTCTGAATCACATATGAGTAAAACTAGCTTTTGCTGAAGTTCTGAAGCAAAGTGAGACATAAGGCAGGTTATGAACTACAGATTAAACCCTGAAGCAATTTAAGCATCCTGTGTTGTGTTTTCTGAAGTGTGTACAAAGCATTATTTCAGTATTGTCTGCTAAAGGCTGAGCAAATTTGAACATCAAATAGCTAAAATTTTAAGTTGTAGCAATGTAAGTTTATTCTAAGGACTTCTTTAAACTTTCGGGGTTTTTTAATCCTGAAATCAGAGGCAATGTCTTTAATCTAAAACAGGACAATAAACTTGAAAAAAACTCCACCTGAGCTTGCAGGAAGTCACACTGGCACAAATGAAAGTCCATGCTGCTCAAATCTACTTGAAAGATCTGTCCTTTCCGGAGCTTTCAGAGCTTTCTCACAGATTATGTATAAAAAGATCCAAATACTGAGCATGACAATTCATCTTTCACATGAAACCATGTCACAAGATACAGAAAAATCTTCTTGATGAAGTTCACTTTAGTCTAATCGCCACTGAGAAAAATCTGGGATAAAAATGCAAAATTTTCAGGTTTCCACTGAGATTTAACTGGCTGAATTGTCTATTTCAGGAGTTATTATAGCTATAGCTTCAGGATGTAATTTGTGGCCCACTTCTGGGGAAAATAGAAAACATGGAAAAGTTTCTGTTGAGTGAGCAAGTTTCTGCTACACATTTTAATTGCCGAGAAACACAATGTAACAAAAACAGCAAAATCAAGACAAATAATTGTGGTATGATAATATCATAGGAAAATAGACTTAGGCTTAATGATTTATTCATTTTGTTCTGACTTGAGGCACATTTAACCAATGCATTGAGAATGTACGGGGTTATCCTTATACTACTGAATGCAACAGACATCTTGTTCTTGTTTCTTCTATTAACACCAGCTTTTAAAGTTATCCCTTAAAATGGGTTCATTTTTCAAAAAGACATTTAAAAATTTTAAAAAGATGAGGAAATTATTTTTAGTTAAATAATAAATACTTATAAAATATCTAGTTATCTGGAAATGCATAATGATTAACTGGAAGTCCAACATACTTACAAAAAACAGTAATAAAACAAGAATTTGTATTCAGAACAGTAGCAACTTCATTGGGTTTCACATTTTAATGGGTAAAGCACATTGAAGGGAGAAAAACTATGAGCTGTTAACATAATTTGTAATCTTGAAGATAAGACTTTTATTCTTCATTATGATGCCTTACAAGTATATACATTATACTTCATATGGCTTTGTTATGTATTTAATGTTATTACTGTAACTAATAATTTCAGTAGATAAATTTAGCTAGGCAACTTTACATAAGCCACAAGCAGCAAATAGTTAAAAGTATTAGACTTCAAGAATGCTGAAATTCACAGGCCCAAAAGCTTGGTAGCCTTACGAAAGCCCATGCCCATCTGAATTAACTGAATTATGGAGTTGTTCAACTAGAGTTAAAGTGTTCACTCCAGTTTTTTTTATGTTATGAATTTCATTGTGTCATACCCTGGAAATTCCTATCCATAAGCTTCTCTTATCTGACTGTCCACAAAGTTTCTGATAAAATGCAGCTATTAGAGACACATGATAAGATCTGAATGCACTGCAAGCAAATTTTCAAATACTTTAGCAGGATATTTGATGATTACCCACGAAGTAGATTGAAAGTATGAGAAAACAGACTGATACTGCATTCACTGGAACAAATTTGTGGTTTAAGGGAAAAATATCTTCCTCAGAGTGTGTGGAAATTAACTGTTTATTGGAATAGCAGAGATCCCTGTAGATAGAACTAATTACCTTCTGCACATTCCCAGACACCGTTACATTATTGTCTTATTTAGAGATGGCTTTGATGAAAACTGTTCTTTGTTGTCTCTCTGAGGGTCAGATATGAACTACAGGAGGACTATGGAATCATACCATCTAGATACAAAAGACTATTTCAGACTAAATCCCTGCAGTGTCTCTCCAATGACTCTAACCCAAAATTGTAGCTCAGTTCAGAAAAAGCCCAAGATCAACCACTTTCATCCTCTACTAGAAGACTTCCTGCTATCAGTGCTCTACATCTAGACTTGCACCTTATAGACACAAGTATGACTAAGGGAGAAAATGTTCTGAAACGCATTACATTTTAGTTATCATATTTTCCTATGATTCTTAACTAAGATTATAACATGAATTACATAAGAGTTAATCTTACAAGTAAAGTAGTGAGAAGGTTAGCAGAGAACAAGCTCTGTCTCTCATTCTTCTAAAGTATCATTGCCACAGTTGGCAGTATTAAGAGACATAATATGGGTAAGGTGGTGAATGCTTTCAAAATTCAAGAAACTGAAATATCAAAGTAGAGATCAGAAGTTTATTTTAATCAGAATAATCTAAAAAGAAAATCTCCCACCCCCAGCAACAGTCATAATGTTCATTTGTTAAGATCTACCCCTGTAGATGTATGCCCTGTTAGCAGAGCAGTGGTTGGTCTGAAAATTGGCTATGTGACAGAAGATTAGGCATTACATGTCTGAACCAGTGTACATCATTATCTGCTCAACCAGTAATCTGTAATACATTTTATCTACAATGCACAACTATTCCTACCAGGAACCTTTTGTTGACATTCATAGTATAGTTATGGAAATATTCTCCAGTGTAACCCAGTTCCTCTGATCTTACCCATGTTAGTAGCCCACAAGTGGAACAAGCTAGACTTGGGTCTCAATATTGACATCATTCAAACACAGAACAGAGGATCAAAGCTATACAGGCATGCATGGAAAATTAAGCTTTCTTCTTTAAGCAGCTGTTTAATCCCCTTTAATTACAGTTGTCTAAAAATAACCTCTAAGCATTAACTCTCAGCCCTGTATGGAATTTTCAACTGGTCCAGTGGAATTACCTTAAATTTCCCACTCAGAATTCCCAAGAGAAGTGTATGGTTCTTCTATTCATCACAAAGATCTTTAAATAAGCATTATGTCAATGTTAATAATGATGTTGATGTAAAATCTGTACACTCCTCTTTAGCACACGAGAGCACTTTGTGATATTAATATTTTGCAGGATCAATATTAACAGGGAAAAGGGCAAAAGGCTCTGAGTTAAGCTGTTTGTAGTAGTCACAAAAGCAGTCTTGACAACTCATTTTTTCACATATCAAATTTACTTATACTTTGAGTTGTATATTTGCTAGTCAGTAATCAGACTACTGTAATCAGAACAACTTTGTTTCAAGCCCTTTAGCCTTAGCAAATTCTGAAGTTAAGAACTAATTCTATCAGATTAAAAAAAAAAAAAAAATGCACTGACACTTAATCGTTCTCAATGACCCCACTAAAATTTAAAAATTACAAAGTTTGTTAGATTATGTTTACATGTGTCACATTAGACACAATGCCTCTAGGCAACTCAGGAGGATCAAGTGTTAAGAAGGATTTTGCTGGTAAATAATGAGAAGGATTTCTGACTGTTCCACAATGTATGCAGCACAGGAGAAGAAAGAAAAAAAAAAAAAAAAAAAAAAAGAACAAACAAAAAGAAAGCCAAACAAGCAAGCAAAAAACCCCACAAACGCAAAACCACACCAATCCTGAAATAATGTTTGGAAAACAATTTTCAGACTGTTGTCACAGGGGAACAGCAGAGTAAAGTAGAATCAGGGTACAGAGAGTGCAGGGTACACAAAACAACAACTAAGTAAATTAAGTCTACAAGGATGAAACTTAAATTACTGTATTTTTTTTGCCATAATGCAATATGCTAATTCAATTACAAGAAAATTTTTTGTCATTTATTAACCAACCATTTAGTTTCAGAAGTAAATGCAGAAGGAAAAATATGTCTTAGAACACCAACTTTCAGAAATCAAAATTGGAAATTATTTCTATTTATTGTGTTTTATGACATGTTTATGCTGAATTAAAAAATTCAGCTTGATTCCAAGTCTATATTAAAGAAGAAAAAAATAAAGTTACTTTCTCTTGACAAAAAGCACATTTTAGGATCCAGTATATATTTAATCATATAAATCAAAGAGGTGAGTCTGACAAAGACTTTGGTAAACTTGTTACAAACAGATTTGTCAGCTTTCAAAAATTATTTCAGCTGTTCCTGACAAGAAGATACAACAGATAAGTTTAATAGAGTTTTCTTGGTGAAAAAGTCTGCAGAAAGCATTTCTTTGTTAAAATCTAAGCTGTCTATGCACAAACATTCATGTTTGTATCAAGTACAGGAAGCATGAAGCTGGTAATTAGTATCAAAGTAATTAGTCTCCCTATTTTAACAAATGAATTTTCAGTGCCTGTATGTTGAAGGGAAAACATGGAAGGCTTTCTTGAAACACAAGTTTTAAACCCATTTAGATACTTATATACTACAATCAGGGTAAATGCTTGATTCAAGCTCAAGAGATTTTTGAGCCTGGTAAGGAAGAACTCATCATATTTCTAATGTAGGAAACCAACTACCACAAGTAACAGGCAATAACATGCTGACAAGTCACAATCATTGATGGATTGTTCTACCACAAATTAATTTCCAAGTATAATATGTTCAGTATAAATATAAAGTTACACTATTAGACATACCTTTTATAGGCTTTTTACTCAAGGGCATGTTATAAAAAATTCTACTTTAATCTATTGATTTTGTTTTTGTAATTTCTATTGGTTTTTCACTTTTCCAAGACTCTCTCTATTACCTGCCTCAGTGGGCTCTGCACATTGCTATGAGAAATGAGCTTTAGCCTTCGGATTTGAGTCATTTAAATCCTAGTCTTTGACCGAGACTGGTAAATTAAGCATCTAGGTTTCATGATTTTAATACAAAATTCTCAGGACTTCAAAACTGTACACATACATCAGAGTAAACAGCCACCAGATACATCCAATCCTTCTAATAGTTCCATCATTATAGGTTAAGTTCTATAGAATTACAATTATTTCTTATCTGACTATTTACTGCAATTCTAAGCCTTTAGTTTACCGAGATTCATGGAAGAGTCCACTATTTCTACAGAGGAAATGAGCACAGACCTTGCACCTAAAAAAAATTTAACTTGATTGGTTTTACAAATGGACGGTTTCATTTGACCATTTGTTTAAAGGTGGTCTTCCACAACCCTACAAAGAGTAAGAAAGTGAATCGGGATTTAAGAAAAATAATCGGGAGGTAGGGTGGGGTAGAAGTGTGATATTAAGAAAGCTCCCTACTCTGCTTTATATCACATATTTACAGGTAGTTTACCACACTTAGGAACTTTTTCATGGCATTGCTGTACTTCCATTAGGAAAGTATCAAGATGCCCTTCAAAACAAGTAAAATCTACATCCTTACTAATTTTCTATACATTCTTCACCTATTCACAATCTTATCCAAACACTGCAATTCATTCTTCAAATGTACATAGAATGCCATTAGTAATTAAATATATACTTGAAACATCAAATAAATCAGGATTTATAGCACCATTTAATAGACACCATTAATCTTTAAAATCCTCAGGTGACTTTCTGGAAAAAGAAATTTCTATGAAAACATACTGATTATAACCTCCCCACACTACCAGGTGATACAATAACTGTATGGATATAGCTGATCTGCAAACCTCTTATATGTTTATTGCTTTAAAATAATGATTTTGCGTACAGTCCTATAAAAACTGATTATTTCTAAGACAATTGTAAAATTTATCACTAAATTCAAACAGTTCTTCATTCATAAAGCAGAATTTCCTGGAAGAAAAAAACCCTTCATACTTGCTTATTCAAATTTTTATTGTAATCATTGAATTACTGTGGCATTTGTCTACATTGATGTTTGCCTACTGTTTAACTGAGTAAAACAGCAACAGAAAACCTCCTACAACCCCTGCTGCAATGCCACTGTAGGGAGCGACTGCAATTGGAGATCTGACACAGCGCCAAAAATTTAAGTCACTTACAAAATGTCTGGCAGAGATATCGGGGCTTGTGCCATTTTAACTCTGATTACAGAGATTTGTGATCATGCAACTCCTAAACAAAATAGTAAGTGTTTAATGAGGAATAAATTATTTCAAATAATTGTCATAATAATCAGCCCCTGAAGAGAAACTAAAGCTGAAGTTCAGCTTTAGTTGGTGTTATGTGAAAACTTCGACAGAGAAAGCGGTTAGAATATCAGTGCCACATAAAGCAGTTTTATTTATCTTCTAGTTAAGACAGAATGGACTCACATATGAGTAATAAGGATTTGAACTATAATGAAGTATATCTAAATAAGTGCTAAAAATGGCAAGTAGCTGTTCATATCCAAGCTGCCTCTGTAAGCTACATTTGATACTTTTCCTTTACAAAACATCCAGGATTTAAAATTGAATAAGTGTACCTTACTTGTGTTAATGTTTTCCTTGCCAGAACATTTTTATAGCAGCCTAAGTGTTTTGATTTGTTTTGCTAGACAAGGCACAAGTAAACTCGCATAAGTCCTTCTTTATGGAAGAAAAATATCACACTGTCATCTGTGAAATACCATGAACATGAACAGCAGCCTCCGTCAGCATCGAATTGTAATAATACATCATATCGATTTTAGTCCTCTGTAAGTCTAGGCTATGTTTCACTTTAAGTGCCATCTTGTACGGTGTTTACTTCATGGCAGAACCTTAGTACATGTAATCCCCAAACTGCCTCACTCCACAGTCCTCAAGTCTACAAACGTTTCATATACAAACAGCCTTACTGAAGCCAGGGGGCTAGTTGATATTTTTGCCATGCTTAGAAAACAGCACTGTGGGAAAAGGGATAGTTGGTTGTTTGTTACTTTTGTAGGAAGCAAGAAAACGGAAGTAAAAATATTAAAGGAAAGCAAGTAGAGCTTAGAAGAAAAAACACTTCCATCCAGAGTAGATGACCAAGCAAATAACACAAAATAAAAACATGAGCTAATATTCTCTGTCAGTGACACAACAATGGGACCAAGGGAACACAAACCTCTGCCATGGTCCTTCCTTTTTTCAGCTGCAATCTAGTCATAAATACTTGTGGGCTACCACAGTAAGAGGAAAGATGCGTTATTTAAACAAGTGACATTATGCAGTACTGCTGAAAGGATCAGTGCACAGAGCTAGCTTCATCTCACCACAGCAGCACAGTGAGCCCATCCTCCATCTGCTACATCCCTGGGGCAACGCTCTTGCTTTTCCCTCCCCACCCCATACCAGCATGGGAAAGGTGTGGCTGGTGCTTCTGGGCTTGATCCCAAAATCCCCTGGTTCAGCCAGCAGAGCCGGTGACAGAGAGCCATCTCCTTGCCGGCTACCCTGCACAAGTTACAGTAGCCACAGCCCTGATCCCTGCACACAGCCCCACTCTCCACAGCATCCTAGGGGTGGGCACAGCAGTCACACTAGCATATGTTTAGTTTGAAAAGGGGCTGCTGCACAAATAGAACAATCATATATTTTCAAAGGAGGCAAAAAAATCATGAAATGTGCAAGCATAATATTAAAATTCAACTTGTATAGTATTGACCACAAAATAATATAAGTACATAAATAACTTTCAGCCACAGACAGTAAAGAGGAGTGGTTTTTAACCTGTCGTCATCTGCATCTGGAAAAGGTCGTCTTTCACCCACCCTCTGCCATCCACCAGCAGGAATGTACTCTTTACTCCTCAAACCCACTCCAAAGACATTTGAATTACCTTGTACTATCAAAGTTATGAAAGTAACCAGGTAAAGTAGTTGCCTCAATCAGTGCAGGTCTCTGCACTAGCATTACCTCTGCTATAATTTGTGTATTTGAAAAATAAACTCTATACTTCACCTAAATATGCCTAATAGATAAGTAAAAGCCTTTTAAAGAATTTAAGTAATATTTTATATCCTTTTCATATCTAAGATATTCACTGCTAACAAAGTTTCTACCTGGACAGATAGGTGATTCCCCATCCTGTTAAGGACAACCTTAACTACAGATACATTTTGGAAGTTGTCCTACTAAAGGAATTACTACCCAGAGTGGAGGAGGTCAAGCAAGAAGCAGCTGTAGAACACAATATTTTGTCTCTAATAATTTCCAACCATGTATTGGTCTGGTATGTAATCCCTGGTCAATCTAGAATCAGAGTACTGAAGAAAGGAATTTTTTTTGAGTCTAGGAAATGCTGACAAGAAAAGCTACATTTTAGCAAGCAGGAAGCCACAAAAGGTTTTGTTCTAAATTTAGTTGTACTACACAAAAAAATTAGTTTTTATTTGATTTAGTAAACCCTGGTTTAGAAAGCTAGCCACAGAGGAAGTTTTGATGTGAACAAGTGAGTCTGAATATACATTACATCACAAATATTAAGGTAAGAAAAACTACTCATCCTGCAGACAAATTGTTCTAGTATTCCACAAATGTCATAGTGCAACAATAAGAAAGCTATTGTAAAACTTTAAATGGAAACTTTCTGGTAGTTTATTTAATAGCACTTATTTAAGTTGTTTAAGAGGGTGTCAGATTAGTCTAAAGTATTCATACATTGTGTTCATTGAACATTAGCACTATACAGCTGCTCATGGTTCACAGGGTTTAAAATTGCTAGGGAGCTAGTAATGAAGTGGAGAACTAGCATACATGAGTTATGTTAGTCACATAACTATATATACAGTCTCATAGCTCTGTGTGATGTTTCCCAGGGAAAGCTTAAAAACAACTGACAAAGCAGGTGCAAATTTTTGAACAATTTTTCTGTTACAATTAACACACTGCATCCGAGATACCATACCTCCAGTAACACAATTTGAGAATTGTAGCTGCCTGTTCTATTTTTGCCTCTCCAGTTGTGAACCAGATTAGTCAGTTTTCAAAAAATTAACTTTGTACAGGTGGTAAATTACACAGAAATGAAGTTACAATGGTAGGAAGTGAAGTTTGGGAGATATTTGATATTGTTTGGTACTGCAGGTTACACACAAAGACATTAAGTGCATTTTAAATAATTCACATATTAGCAGTTACTGAAAGGGTATGTTATATATACAGCAAACAGTAATAATGCCACAACTCCTATTCCTCAAGTAAATTTTGTTATTTTTGAGATTTTAATATTTGTCAGCAGTAGAAGAAAATAGTTTTTCCTTCTTCCAGAACTCTAATGACAATTTGAAAGTTAGAAAAATCCAAGCATTCTAAGTTAATTCACTACACAAGAAAACATTATGGCATTGACATAATCAGCCTATAGTGCTCTGAATGTACTGCCAAACCAATATCCTGTATTTGTGAAATCTGATTTTGAAGTGACTCATGGCTATCTGAATAACTTCAGTGTCCAGAGATGTATAAATGGCTTCTTCATTGCTTTGAGGGCATCAGAATACAGTACTGCAAAAATAGCGTTAAAATGTAGATTTTGAAATAATACTCCACTTTTCTTTAACAAATGACATGTTCCTATATCACATAAATTCTCACTGAAATAACATTTTAAAAGCTTCCAGAAAACATTTACAGTAAATAAGTTCTTCAGATATGTATTTCCATTCTGAAGTATATTCAGCAGGCTTGTATAAATGTTGTAATACGTTAAGTAAAGTGTGGCACAAAGGGATAAGAGAAATAATCCCAGGTGACAGTCCTTGCTGTGAATGTCGTACAGGCAGTGTTTATAAAATAATGGTCTGGAAAAAATAGAAAACCAACATGGTAGAAAACAGTAAAAGTTATAATTTACAATATAGAATATAAGCCCAGTACCATTTTTTTCTTCCTTTAAGAATCCTCTCCTACAAAGATGCTGTCAGTGGTAGAGTTTATTTTTTTCAGAACAGTGAGAAATAATTTAAAAAAATTAAGGAGTGGACATACTGGTATGGTTTCTTATCATTTTGTATGGACATATAAAATACAGATCAGAACTATACTGAACAAAAGGGTTTATACATCATTTACTTCTCTGGAAACATAAGTTTCCTGATTTTTAATGTCTGTTCAGGAAAGTTTTTCTTGGTCACCTGACAGAATAAATAACCCTTTTGTAGTGTGGGAGGGAAGAAGGACAGAAACAGGTCTCATCAGAAAAATTCGCCATGATTCGTATTTCTGAAAGATCCATGTTTCAATGGGTAGTAGGTAACTATAGGAAATCAAAAAGAAGTTGTTCTGTCTGAAAATGAGATTTTGCCTCAAAATCAGATACTTCTTACTCTAACTTCAGGAAAACTGTTTCTTGAACTATGTTTTGCATAAGCATTAGTCAATAAATTAAACCCAATGCTTTTTGTTGACTTCAGTCACTAAAGATCTGAAAAAAAAAAACAAAAAAAAAAAACAAAAAAAAACAATTACAAAACCAGCATTTAATCCAGAAGATGTTTGGGCTATTTTTGGCTTTCTGAATTATAGGCTGTAAGCCTTCTCAGATGCCAGCCATCTCTGCTTGCTAAGATGACTAGATACTAATGGGACATAGATCACATTGACAAGTTTCTCTCCATGTATAAACCTGCAGAAAGGTACAGCATGCTACTGCACGGTAACTCCAAATGTGACGCTTCAGGAATGAAAATAATCACTCAGTTCTTTATTAGTTCCTGCAGCCACTTCCAAGGTGGTGCATGAAGAGGGCATGTAATATTTAGAGTAACAAGTCTGTCACATAAGAAATCTCTCAGTGAGAAACTTAATGAGCTTTTACTTTAATGTGTGATCATTGTGTATAGTCCAGAAGCTGAAAAACCTCAATTATTTCATTGCATTTATAACAAATCTCAAGGAATTAAGGCAAAGATAAGCACAGAGATGGCTATAACTAGATCTGAAAAGTGCCATTCTTGTAGCCTTATACTTAGAGCTGGTCAAAATTCTTCTGACAAATTTTTATTTCCATCAAGGAATCTTGCCATTTATTTCAGATAATCACTCCGTATAACCCCAAACTTCTAAATTCCATTACAAACCAAGTGCAAATGTCTATGCTCCCACTGCTCATGAGAAAAGCAGATTCATTCCAGAATCGCTCTTTACCCTGCTATGAGAGTTCTGTGTTCATTTAAGTAGTTTCAGCCCCTACTTAGAAGTGATGAGGTGTTTTGAGATGCTGTAGACTCCACAATGATCAGTCTAGGACACCTTGGAACGCAAAAAGAACATCTAACAGCAGCAACTGATGCCAGAGAATGAAGCTTGCACTAATATCTATTCTTGTAGGTACACAAGTGGATAACAAATGAAATACAAGTATGATTTGTCAATTAACAGGATGTTCTAAGTACCCTTTATTTTAACATGATTTCTACATGAGCACTCATGATGATCTCCTTTAGATACTGTACCAATGAATATGATAAATAGCAGCATTCAACATCTTCAACTTCATGACCTGGTCATACATGGTCACCTGAGCCTTTGAAGCTCATTTGACACAAAGAAGCACCAGAGTGTTGTGCTCTCAGTATGTATGTAGCTGTAGATCTCCAGACATCTCAGTAACATTTAAGATCTTGCATTGAAACACCAGAATTCTGTAGGTATTTTAAGAAGATGAGTGAAGAACATGACATTCTCCACAGGCTGAAACATTTTTAAGCTTTATTCATTAGGAATAAAAATGCATAGGGTCTCACACAAGTCAGGTACCAATAGCTCATCTAAGTCCCCGAGAGCATAGTGTGACTTCAAGATACCATACTAAATGAACATCACAGTAATTTTTCCACAATTCTGTAGGCATCTGGCAAAACCAAATACCACATTCACATTCTAATGACAGTTTGTCTTTGGTCTGCAGAGCTATTCAGCATTTTCAAGAAATGGTGAATCTCCATTGTGGTATGAGAAAGGGGAGAAAAAATGGAACATCCGTATCCTTGAAGGAAAGGATGCTAAGAGATTATGAAAATGTCAAGATGAACACATTTCAAGGAGACCTTCCAGGACACTCTATTTCATCTCTTCTTTCAAAATGGGAAAACTCAGTTGATACACCATGTATTGAAGACATCTATAAATTTCTAATATTCTGCAATGCAAGCTTACTGCTTTCTGTTCTCAAAGTCAACATTTGTTGGTAGTCTTCTCTACTGCAGCCCTCTTACCTTATTGGGTATAACTTGGAGACTCTGAGAATTTTATTTTGCCTGATTTGGATATATATCAGTTGTGAACATGAGTTAAAGCTAAAATTGTCTCATTCTAAACATGAAGAAAAAAAGGATGTTAATGATAAACTGTTATAAGAGCAGTCCACAGTTAAAAGAATACCTAATATTTTTTAATCTTTCAAGCATCCAGGCTAGAGCTCTGATTCTTATGTGATATTGTTTTCAGATCTAGGCTCCGAACTGGAATATTGTGCAATAGATGTATAAATTTTTGGCTCCAAATGTCTGTTACCATATTGCAACTGCAAAATCTTAGTTCACATCCCAGCAATTGCAAAAAGAAAAATCAAAGCTAGAGATGGCTTGAAGACAGACACTTCGACACACCCTCCCCCCAGCTGAATAATTAGAAGTACAGGCATACAGTGTAGCCAGAAGAACATTTAAAAAAACATTGTTTTTTTTTTTGTTTACTAATTCAAATTATTCTCCACTGCAGGGAACAACAATATGTTTGTGGGTGGGGGGAGAAATTAACTGAACAGACAGCAAATTATTCTCTATCAAAGGAAATTAGTGATAATTTCCCAAGAATTGGAGTGCAGAATGTTCAAACTCATTTGTAGTCCACATTTATAAGACTGATTAGCCTTTAAAACACGGTAAGTTTACAAATAAAAATCAATATTTTACTAGAAAAGACTCTACATCATTCACCTGCACATACAGAGAGAAAAAATTAAGGCCAACATAATTATCTTTCTCAACGTCTTCTTATTAACTTTTTTAATGTTACATCTTTGATGAGGACATTGTACAAAAACATGCAGATGCAAGTATGAAAATTTTAGGGAACAGGATGAATGTTTATGAACTCCCTGCTAGTCTGTCTGTATTACTACCTTCTAGAAGGCAATTTGAAAATTCTCAAGTGAAAGAAGCAGCAATGTTGATAGCGTTGAAATATATGAAAAAGGCAATTGTTTCCTTTCAAATACTGAGGAGGATTGGGTTTGAGTTTGGTTTTTTTTTTTTTTCCTTTCTTTCTGTTGGTGTTTTTTTATTTTCCACAATAAGGCAGGAATGCCATGTAATGGTTGTGAGATAAAATGAGAATATACAGTTGTGAAGTAGTATAGGTTACTGGAAATGTTTTAGATTGAGTAGTTAACTATTTGTAGTCCGTCTATAGTATCTGAATTTTCTCAATTTCTGTAGTTTTTATGAAATAGCATATAGTTAGACATACAAGCAGTGCTACACGAATTTTACAGTACTTCTTAGTTTCCCCCCTATATTCTCACCTGAGCTACTTATGAATCTTGGTGTCTGAGTGGACATACCTAACAATACAGAAAATTTTGGAACTAATCAACTGACTTGTAGCTGCATTCAAGTTACTCTGGAGACTGGTGTATAGAATTCTTGAGTATTTTTTGAGAGATTGAAAGAAAGAAGCACTTTAGAAAAAGCTACAGGCTTTGATCTCTTCCTCTCCGGTTTCTCAAGCAGCATAATCTAAAGTCAGAGCTGCCAGTGAAGCTCAGATCCTGGAAATTCTTTCTCAAAAATAAGCCAAGTAAAAAGATACAGTCAGAGAAGAGCTCCTTCCCCATGTTCCATGCATGGGAAGTACATCCTTGGAATTAGGAACATTGATCTGAAAGGCACACCAAGAGTCATCAGATCCAGTTCCCCAGCAGACAGCGACATTATTAATTATTGACCACTTCACAGTGACCTTCAAGCAGTACTTGAGAAAGAAAGATACTATGTGTCAGACTAAATCTACACAGACTTCTTCCAAAGAGAGTTTACTGCTGCTGTAGGGATGTGTATAGCTGTGGTAATGAAATATAATGAAGTTCCACATTGTTTGGAGCACATACTGGGCCTGAAAACACAACAGCTAGTCTTGTCATGATGTTTCTAGGGTGAATTAAAAATTGAATTACAAATTTTGACTAAGTTGTTCCATGAGCAGAAATATAGCAACTCTTTCTCCTGATAATTATGTAAAGTTAGATAAGCAAGGCAGTTACAGGAAAAAGTGTTTCAAAATAGGAAAAAAGACTGATTTTTTTTTTTTTTTTTTTATAATCAATTAGATGACATTAGATGTCCAAGGAAGAGGAAATAGGTAAATCTGAAGACCTTATAAAGCACTGGAAATTGTTCTGTAAGCAGAACGCTGCAGCAAAAAATGCAATAGGCTATTTGACACAATCACACAGATTATTTCAGCTCAGTTCAAAAGTTCTCCATAAATTGTACTACTAGTATCTTAGAGATTGTAATATACAGGTAAATAAAACAAGCATAGCATACTTCAACAGGCATATCTACCTATCCTTAAACTAAAAATATTGTGTGTCTTAAAACAATAAAGTATATAAAATATTTTTCTCAAAGACCCAACTTCACTTTTACAGCCAATTTTTTTTGAGGACCTATACAATCCATCCTAGCCACTACCAAATATTTTCTGGAACAGCATAAACACAAACCAGAGCTCATTAGAGTTTTCTATATGCCAAGCTAATAAAAGCACCAGATTGCATGTTAACAGCGGGTAATTAAGTTAGTATCTAAGCCCATAAAGCTACCTTGCCTATTCTGATCTGTTAATCAGATGCAGAAGCTCAAACTACAGCAGTATTCTAAAACAAAGAAGTTCCTTGAAAAAAAAAAAAATTATAATTAAACATGACATACCATGTTGTAGAATACCCTCCTACAGAACTAAGGTTTTTAATGTCTAAAACTGGTTATAAATATTAATACACTATCACAATCCATTTAATTCTAAACATCTTTCTAAATTTATAGCAAGAATTTCAAAAACCAGCTCGTTCATATTCAAATATATTCTAAAACGAGGAGGCAAGAACTGTCACTTTAGAACAACCTACAGTCTTATAAAAAGATAGGGTATAACCTACTGCTAGATTTACAATTAACACCCCAGAAAGATTCTTGACGAACTCTAGAGAACAGGAATAAGGGTTACTCATAATGTAAGTAGCCTTGAAAACTGAATAAATAGCACTATTCTGGTTTACATTAATAGAGGCTCTAGTCTTAGACATCTTCCCTTCCATTAATAGAAAAATAATGCCTAAGAAACTTGGAGATCTTCAAGTACAAAACTGTGTAAAGTGTCCTGAGTTTGAGTGAGTGGTGGGGTTTTTTGGTGGCAGGGGAGGGGGATATGGGGGCGGCCCCCTATGAGAAGCTTCTCCAAGCTCCCCCAGCTCCAAGTCAGCTCCACCTCTGTTGGGAAACTGAGCCAATCAGTTGTGCCTCTGCGATAACATATTTAAGAAGGGACATGTTGTTGAGCAGTGGGACTTGTGAGAAGTAGTTGCTACAGCTGCGTGAACACCAAGGTCAGTGGAAGAACAGAGGAAGAAAGGAGGGGGGAGGTGTGCCAGAGCAGAGAACCCCTGTACCCTGTGGTGAGACGGCAGGGCGGCCCCTCCCTGCCACCCATGAAGATCTACAGTGGAGAAGACATTGATTTATGGCCTGTGTTTTTCACCTGGATGATCAAGGTGCTGTGCCCGAAGATGGCCGGGGTCTCGTGGGAAAAGGTAGCCCCACTGCTGTAATTCAGTGCTAGGAGGATTGCAGCATGCAGGTGTGTCCCACGCCAGAGCAGCTCGGGAAAGGCTGCAGCCACGGGAGGGAATCCAGTCCAAGAAAGTTGGTAACCCACGACGGAGCAGTGTGGGGAACACTGCAGCCTGTGGGAGGGACTCACGTCGGATAAAGTTTGTGGAGGACTGTCCCCTGTGAGAGGGGAACCACGATAGAGCAAGGGGAACAAGTTTCAGAAGCTCCCCCCACTGAAGATGGAAGAAAGTACAACACTGACTGCACCCCCCATTCCCTGCCCCTGTGCCACTGGGGGGAGGAGGTAGAGATATTGGGAGCAGAACTGAGCCTGGAAAGAAGGGAGGAGTGGGGGGAAGGTGTTCAAGATGTGGCAATGCTTCTCACTGTCCTAGTCTGTTACACATTGTTAATGTCTGTAATAAATGTATGTTCTTTTCTTCTCCTAACAATTCTGCCTTTTGCTCATGACCCTAAAGGGTGATTTTTCCCCATCCCAGTCCTATCTCTAACCCCAAGACTGGCTCTCTGTCCCTTATTGCTGGAAGAGGAGGGAGAGAGAGTAGCTGTGTGGTGGTTGGCTGCTGACCAGGTTCAAACCATGACATAAACTAATCTTGAGAAGAGTAGCTTATGAATTAATTTAAATGCTGCTTCTAAACTACACGTCCCAATAAAAAGGATTATTTCAGAAGTTACTATCAGAATCTTTGTTAGAGAAGTAACTTGTTGAGTTGCTTTGAAAGGAGTACTCTATCTGCATTAGGTTCAAAAGCATATTTCACTTTTACATCCCTAATACAAAAGCCCTGAGCTTCAATCTTTCTGTTCCCCACCATCACCTTTCTATCAATGCACTCTCTTGTAAATAAACAGTGCTTTGGATTTTATGATGCCATCTCCTAGAACAGAATGAGCACGTGCTTAGTAATACAGCCAAATTCTGCATGTCAAGTACTTAAAAAAGTACGAACAAACAAACTGAATTGTAAGACTGTTTTAAGGTATAGAATGGACATCTCAGGCTTCCCCTCATTGCTTCTGAGGAGAGTGCTCTTAAATTCTGACCTCTATTTCCAAATGTAGAGTTTAATCCCAGTCCTTTTCATCTAATCACAAGAATCTCAAGGCCCTCAGTCTGCACGTTTTCTTGCATAAGCTCAACACTTCCTATTTTTCTTCTTGTGTTAATTTAAACATGGCTGAAGCACACATATTCAACCAGTCTGACACAGAAATTCAGCTGTTACCGTGAACAGTACATGTAGCAAGTGATTAGAAGTTTAGCAAAGAAGTTGAAAATTAGGACCAAAGACTTAATGTTGTCAGATCTAGGTCTGCTAGGTAGTGGGGAATGACATTGTAGTTACCATGTTAAAAAAAGGTTTGCATTAATTAGAATAATGAATCTCCCTATTGTTCAATTGAGCAAATTGGCAGACAAGTAGTTAGCATAATGTGTTCTTTTCCTTGGCTAAGGAATACCTCAGACAGCAATTTAGAAGAGACATCCATTCCAAACTCTGGTCAATAGTGTTTGTCTACTTTAAGAATTGAATAATGATTTATTTGATTATATATTCCTTCCTCTGGGAAGACCTAAAATGTCTTTAACTTCCAAATATTTGGTTAATTAACTTCAGAGTTTTAGCACTATTATTACAACTTGAAGTATACGTGAAAAGGATTTTTTTGATGGTGGTTATGCTGTTCTCTTGGCACACACAGAAGACCCCAATAGAATCCTACATTCAGATACATTAATTCATATAGGGAAGGAAAACAAGTGCAACACAGTGTTTCCTTTAGTACCAAAGATGCAAACACATACATCATGTTAAATTCCACATTACATGGACAATCCTGACTCAAACAGTAAGCCTTCCAACAGTTCTGTTAACATACTTCAAAGCTATTGAGTAATATAGTCATGATAGAAAAAGATTAAACAGATACCAGTGTTAGAGAGGAAATAGTCATGCAAAAAGTAATTTCCTGCCATGTTGCCCTACTTTACTTTGTGGAGGATTCATCTAAACACATGCAGATTTGGGCCAATAAGATTTTTCTGAATGGTAATGCAAATTAGCTGAATATGTTGAGCCAGAAACATTGCCTTTTAAGTCTCAAGTACAGACTCATGTTACATTCTAACTTGTGACAGTATCTCTAAAACATCTGGTTAAATTCAAGAAGCCATGATTGTTATTTTACGAAACTGACAATTCACTAATCTAATTTCTCAAACAATAAATAAAGGCTCAGAATTAGTTTTCATTTCAATGTTAATAAATATGACAATGTAATTAAGGTTTCAATTTGTTATATGCTGGAAAATGACAGTGTAATGCTTAACATAAATTAAGTGTTCCAACATCCTAACAGGCTTTTGCTAGTTTATTTGTGTTTGGTTTTGGTATGTTTTGGTTGGTTGGTTGGTTTTGGGGGGTTTTTGGTGGGTTTGTTTTTTGTTGTTGTTGTTGTTGTTTTTGTTTGTTTGTTTTTTTGTTTTTTTAACAGCACAAACCTATTGTTGTCTATTATTTAAGATTTCTTGGCATAGGTAGGTTGGATTGGTCTTTTTTTTTTTTGAACTGGTATATCAACACTTACCTGGGGAAATCAAAGAAATCCGCCTTTAACATTAAGAATTCTATATGCAGAGCAGGAATAAGAGATAGAGACTCAATATAGAAAGAAGGGAATTAGAAAATTAAGAATGCAGAACTAGATTTCTTCACTCACAGTTCTGAAGTCTATGCCAATTCAACATAATGGTTTAATGACACTGAACAGTTTCATCAATCACACTGCTTGAAACAAACTACACAGCTTTCATAATACCCAATAACTCTGGAATCCAAGTGGAAAGATGTAAACAGAAATAAAAGGAGCCATGCAATGAATAGCTTAAGTACGAAGCCAGCTTTTTGTTACTTTCCATTTCAGTTAATAACCCTGTTGATATTACAGGCACACACACACACACTAGAAAGTAACAGAAACAACTGACAGGAAAGAACAGAACTCCACTCTATCAAGGTGTATTTAGAGTATCACAGCAAGTCATTCAGCCATACAGAATTAGTACCTATGAAAGAGGTGGTTAGAACATATGAAGCAGAAATAGATGCAGCAGACTTATGTTTCTCATTGAAGCAGCTTCCACCAACATTACAAATACAGGTGCACTGCAGTTACTACTGCACTCTGAAATAGAAATCCGCAGTGGAGAGATGTAGTATTTCTAAAAATAAATTTACTTTCTGGGAAACTGCTTAGTATTAATCAGTAAGGCTTCAGTATGGAATTACATGTTACAGGCACAAAGATTTCAATACTAGTTGTACTAGATTTTCGGTATTTATTCTGAGGAGACATTTAAGTCGACTCAAAAAAAAAATCAGAGGCCCATTATTATGTATTCTGAAAAAACACATCTTGTACCTGTAAGACTACCAACCATCCCACAAGCAAATAAGGTTATTACATTAATTGATTCTTATATTTGAGCTATTTCTTAATACTCTTTTTTTTTTTTCAACTCTGATATTAAGACTGTATTGACCACATTACTCTTTGTAGTAAAAACAGGAGGACCTAGAAATGTGAGAAAGCTTCCTGATGTTCATCTTTCCCAGAAGCATGAAGGAAACATGTTTTGATCCCACACATCAACAGTGACAATACCTTCTTTACCAGTACCTTTATTCAAGTTTTCTCTGGTAATCGTACCTTGCTTTGTGTAGTTACCAGCAGAAAGAACAAAATCCTTTAGAAGGTCTTGAGTCTTACAGATGCTTTGTTTAGTTGTCCACACTGTCTTATTCAATCACTCCCACCATGAACACAATGCAGTTCAGAGGTCTACATACAGACAAATGTTCTACTGCAGAGTTGCAGCTGCATAGAAGCACAGGAGCCTGAAGGCCATTGAAGCTTCATCTAGTTCCTTTCTGTTATGACAACTCTCTCATTTTTTTTCACCACTTCTCTACCTCCATTTCCCCTCAAATCTTGCTGTAAGTGTCTTTTGGCATTCTTCTTGCCTTCTCCCTCCAGCATCTCTAATGGGGTAGCTATTTACCACAGTGCAGCTAATAAAGTTGCTGTCATTTCATTACTGTTTTATGTGGTACATACATCCAAGATTTTTCATTTGCTGGCAGGAAGTGTGAGAAATGCAGCCTCAGTGTAGATTCACTTATTTCCCTCATTGCTTCCTGAAGAAGTAAGACGACATGTATAATCATTCACAGATTTTTTTACAGAGTGCTTTGGGCAAATATGTCACATTGAGTTATTCTGCTCTCTGATAAATATTTGAACCTGAAGAAAAATGTTAAAGCCAAGATAGACAGTTTGAACGTAATAGATCCTTGGAGCAATGTAAGAGAATAGAAGCCTTGAAAGAAAAAAATTACAGCTGAGGGTAGGCACATTAAAAGTCCAGGCAAATCTTGTGGCAAGCACTGTAAGCATAGCCAGCATGGTCATGAAAGAGATATCTAGCAGTTATTTTGGAGAAAGAAGCAATTTTTATAAGCCTCAAAAGTTGCTTTCCAGTACAAACTGCCACAGGAGATTTCATTATGACTCTTCAGTGTTGTCACTGCATGTGCTATACTGTTCCTACAACATAGGAGATGATTTTTAGTGTGCTGCTCTACAAGGGAAGGGCATAGTGTCCGATATTTTGTAGGGTCAGTACAGCAATGGGATTTTGCAGAAGAAGCAGATTTAGTGTTCTGATCACTTCATTTGCACATAAGTCACTTTGTAGGGTCTACATTTCATCCTTAATAGCTTAAGGAGAAAAGGAAACAGACAGTACTGTTTTTGAGACAAGATTCAGTCCTGCTGAAAGTACTATAATAATGCAGGTTAGCTTAAGCACAGAGATTGTTCTATTAGCTTAATTCACCTTTCCTCACTTCTTGCACAGAAATGATCACAATGAATTTCTCTTTGGTAAAAGGAAAATTTGTAGCACATTAGAGTAATGAAAATAACTCATTACACACCTTTATCAGCATAGCCTTATCTCCCTCAATGATATCATTTAAGCATTAACTAGAAGAGGTGATAGCATATATTTTCAAGATTTTACCAATCAATATCAGATTCAGTGCTACTCACTGAAGAAAAGAAATGAGCTAGAACACTGAGGTGAACAGTACCTCACATGCACCAGTTCAGAAGACTATTAGGACAGCTAAAAGCCACCACACCTTGATTTAACCAGTCAGTTCTATTCACATATGCATGTTATAGAAACAAAACACAGTACATCTTAAGTAATTTACTTGGTTACAGTTACAATTCCCTACTATTATGAATTTAGTACTCTCACTTATGTGTAATAACCTCAGATTTAAGAGTCATAGTGCCTAAAAAAAGTTTCAGAAGAGGATATTAAACTGACCTGTACTTCTGTAGCACCAGGTTTTGTATAAGTTTTATTTGGGGCATTTAAAGAAGTCAGTTACATTCTAGTTTAACCCATATATTCTGACTAAGCACTAGTGTACCTAACTCTTGCAAATACTTCATCATCGTAATTGATAAAATGGAGGTATGGAAATAAAATAGTCCATTGAACTGTTTTTTGCCTCTTAACTTGTTTAATCATACCTTTTGCAGACCTAAGTTGATGGAACAAGGATGGCTTTGCTGGATAAACACTAGCATGAGGTAAAAACTCTCCTGCTGTTGTCCAAACTTGTTTTGCCTTTGACAGCAGTCTGTACCCACTTTAAATTTGGAGTGGTCATTCAGTAAAGTAAAACTTCCAATTTGCTTAAGAACCAACCTGCGATAACTCAGTACTTCAGGGCTGACACTACTACATCCAAAGAGATGCTTTGTGAAAATAACATTGATTTCGGTTTAGTGAATCTGATAGCACAGAAGAATTAGTTCGCTAACGTTTGTTATTTTCTAAGTTTCACAGCTAGAGTCCAAGACTAACAGAACTGAGAAATGTAGAAGAAAGGTACTAAAAGCAAGACAAATAATGACAAACACAGATCTCCTTATAATTTCACTATTATAATTAATGCAATGTATCAAAAAGATGTTTGAGACCTGGATCCTTAGAAGATGTCCAAAAAACTACCTGGGCACAAGGTCACTGAGTAGCCATGAATGTGAATTACAAAACATTATCAGAAGTGAACTAGAAAAACACTCTTCTGTTTCAATCACATGAACACAACTCTTCCAAATGAATTCTGTTCTAACAATCTAAAGTCACCTGCAAGAGATAGTCCAACAGGCTGGAAACTATGCATTCAGATGTAAAAATAAAAGTCACACTGGTAAAACTGAATGTAGTTCCAAACCTTTAAGTACATAGAGGTTTAGAATATGTATTACTTAAATAAGTTTCAATTCAGGCCTATCATGATCTATAACTGCAACTTTATTACCTCTCTCTGTTGTTAGCTCACATCCTTTCTTTCATGTAAGACTCCCTAGTGATGTTTCAGATAAGGATAGTGTTTTCCTGAAGTTGATGCAACACTTGACACAATGGGTACTTCAATGCAATTTGGGCTTTTGACTTCATCAACTCATAAACATTGGATATTATGTAAAATCCCAGCATATACCTATTTGCCAATTCAAGTTTTCGTAAGAAGACCGGTATTGGGCAATCCTCTAGACAGTTTATTTATTAAAGCAGACATGAAATCCATCAGGGCTGTCCCACAGTGGCCAAAATCACAGCTTCTAGAATTTTATGACCACATCCCTCAAGCTAATTCCCACAGTTTGAAATCTCTTGAGTGAACTTCCAAGTTGCACTAAGTAATAATGTCTTGGGTCATTAACTTTAACTTGGCCAGTATGCCCTCGTGATTGCATTTACTTTAATTAATATAAGCTAGTAATTAATGGCACACCTTACACAAATGACTGCTTCCACATCTTGCCAGTTTCTAATATATAAAGTTATATCAAAGTGCTTGAAGCAAAATTCAAGATAATCTGTTACAAGTGGGAAGTGTAGAGACAAAAAGGTTAAACCAGTTTTTTCTGTTTAGGTGTAATAGGTTTAATCATGATAAAAACATGGCCCACATTTTATCACATTTCTTTTTATTTTTGCAATACTAAATATTAATAAGAACCACTTAAGCCTGCATCCACTGTTTCTATGCAAAATTATTAAACTACTTCATAGAGAAACGTCAATTGTACCATGGCAATGAGATTATCAGAATAGAAGAATAAATAAAATCTGTTACTGTCAACCTAGTACCTCCAACAGGTCCTTGCCAGAACACTTGTAATCCAACCCCACTTTTCCCCTCACTTTGAGAGGTTTCAATTTCTGACAGAAAGTTTGACTGAAAGTTTTATCTATTCAAGGGATGAACATCTTCAACCCACCTTATGCAATCATTCATCAATCTGAGGAAAAAAGACTTAGAAAACCCCCTCCAAACCAAAAAAAAACACATGCAATAAGTACAGCAACACGATTTAAGGTACAAAGCTCATTTTCTAAATATTTTGCTCTATAAAAATACCAGTCTACACAGTGACTTCAAACTTTAAAACAGCTTACTACATAGTCCAAAGGCAACATAAGTCTCTTCTGCAGTCAATGTAGCATTTAAACAGTATATTTTCAATGGATGTTCCTTCACAAAACTGGATGATTGTACAGCAATGCACTGACACAAGACAATTTGATTCTAGAATGAAGTATCAAGTATAGCCGATGCATAGAACAGTAACACAAAGGGAAGCTCATAAATGGAAAAGTTAATTTCTAACTCTTCCTTCTTAATCCTGAAAGTTTAAGTGAGAGGATAGACCTGCTGAGGTGTCCATGACATTATCACAATATTCATTATCACAAATGTGTTCACTGGCAGAGAACAGAGAGAGACTGAAGACCTAGGAAGAACAGAAAATAATTTCAGATATTAGGCTTCTTCTGGATGAATCAGAAAACCATCTGTCTGCCAGCATTAAGAACAATTTACTTCAAGAGCCATCTGTGGGAGATAACTGCACCTGAAATCTGGCAAAAAATGCCTTTTTCTTTTAATGACTCACTAGCTTACTTTCTCTTCTGAGAATAATCAAGCTTCCAGTCCTCTCTTCAAAGAGAGGATTAAAGCATTCACAAGAAGTGAGATAAAAGGCAAAAAACAAGTGGACAAAGAACATTAAAAGTATGTTTTGGAGAAGAGACATATGACATACCCTCAACTCTTGATTTTTGTATTTATTTCCTACCAAAAACCTGTTCCCTCCATCACAACAGTAATAAGAGATTCATCTGGAGATGTTCAATATCATGAACAGGTGGGTGGGAGTCATTCAGTCATCAGTAGCCAAGGAGGAGTCTCAGAACCACTTCGGTGCATCTCTGCGTGTGAATCTATTTACCACCTCTAGGGTGGGAGGCAGACTCCAATAGTGCAAAAGAAAATGCTCTACTCCCACTTTAAGACCATGAAATAACAACACTCACAAATTCTAACAAGGAAAGCATCTGTTTAGGTTAGATGTAGAGATATAAAAATGTCAGTGTACTTTGAAGTACAGCCTAAACTTCTATGTTGGGACCTACTAATTAACTACCAGTAACAAACAGTTATAGAAACTGTCTTACATGCCTGACAATAGAAATCAAGTGGTTGCAAAAACTCAAAACATCTCACTAACAACTGAAATGCAGCTTCCATAAGTACAAGCTAGAGTTGGAAATTCAATTTAAGCAGGTAAAGTTAAGGACAGGGAAAACCGATAAAGTTACATGAATTGAAGTAGTCACTACAGGATCATAAGAACGTATCTGCAGAAGCAACAAACAATTACAATGTTCTTTTTCAGTTATCAGTACCAAGAAGTATAACAACATGGGATCACTGCGTTGCCACACTACTCTGATCTTGCCCACTTGACTTCATTAGAATTACCCTTTGTCCTGATTACTCAGAACAGTGTACACCAAGGAAGATAATGCTGACCATAACATACAAGCTACCTGGTATTGAAATCACTCTATAGCTACCATTAGAATGCAAGATCCAGCAATGCATTTCTCAAGTACTCAGACACAAACTATCAAGACGACATTAATAACACCTCCCACTTACTGGCTTCAGCAGAGAGGGAAAGGAAGTTAAGAAAAATTATTTGGGCTAAGTGATTAATGTGAGGACAACAAGCTTATATTGTCAATATGTTGACAAGAAAATAGAACGCATGTTATCTCTGTTCATAAAAATATATACAGGAATTACAAAAAACCTTTAAGAATAACATTAAGAATAATTACTCTGGGGGAATAGGAAATGAAGAACGTGGAATCATTTGGAACACTTTAAGCTAGAGCAAAAAAGTGCCAGGCAATGGACAATAGGCTACTACCACATCAGATATCAAATTGAGCAACCCAATTCCCACCTAGGAGATGCACTTTCCAAACTGTCCCTTCAGACATAGTCACTGTGATTTATCGGTAAATACTGAACAATATTTGACAGAGGTCACTCAGTCAATTTGAGAGGCATGATCTGTTTGACATACTATTGTTATTTCTGCAACTCTGTTTTCCCTTGTTTTCTCACATATATGCAATAGCTTTCATACATCAATGGAATCATGGTACCCAAAAAAAAGGGTTCTTTTAAATGTAGATGTTTTAAATATGCATGTCAGACAAACCCATCCATCAGGTTGTTACAAATTCAGAGGACATATTTGGAGATAGAGATGCATTTGACATCTAGATCTGAACAATGCTTCAGAAGAGCTTTGCCAAACCCCTTTAAAAAAGACCTTTTTTGCCTTTCATTTGCTCACTGAACTCCTACATGGAGCTATTAGAGCTTCCAAGAAAGTCATCTGGAAATCAGTTCCCAGTTAGAACCAGTGTAATCCTTCCCCTTGACAATATCTATTTCGTGATGTCTGACAATACCCAAGGGCTTCCCATCCACGATGCGGAAGGAAACTGGAGTTACTCTCTATAGCTACATGTCATTTAGAACTTGGTGTTTATATAAACTGAGTTACCTTAATACTAAAAACCATTATCAAGCTAGTTTCATATTTCTGCTCCATGGGCACTTGTATAATTAATTTGATTTGAGCAAGTGGTACAGTATGTGACACATGCAAAACAGACAGAAGTCAGGTGGTTTCAGCATGCCCACATGTACAGGCTTCAGTGACTCACAGAGGCTATTTAGTCTGCCCCAACTACAGTTAATAGCAATGAAGAGACAGCTACAATTACTTCTTCACATGCTTTGTAGGAAGACTTCTATAGGTTTGTATAGTTTTTTTATTATTATTATTATTTGTTTGGTTTTGTTTTTTTAAGAGTGAAAAGTAGAAGTTGTTAGCTAGCATACAAAAGTAATACAGATGAGTTCTGACTCAAGTAAGAATGCTAAGTCCAAGACTTGCTGTAATCGCAACATCAGGCAACAGACAATTTTATTAAAATCAACATTTACATCTGAATATTTCAGCCCTTCAAGACATGGTCCAGAGACCAAATCACTAGAAATTAGTCATGCCTGGCACATTACCCTGACAGCATAGACTTGCATACAAGAATTTGAACAACTTGAAAAACTCACTGCTGTCCCAAAATGGATGCTATTAAATAAAAAAAGCATATTTAGAAAGATCAATAATACTTATTGCATTTCTTCCAAAAAGGTTTCTATTGAACATTCATATGTTCATTTACTGTATATCTTACATATTTCAGCATTACAAAAGTACACTTCCTCATGCTTTAGCATCAGAAGGCACAGAAAGAATGTAGTCAGTAACATACCTTTAGGATTTCTTCATCATTTCCTAAATTTAACTCAGAGCACTGGAAACAGTATCAGGTACACAATTTTAATTTCCAGTGCATCATTTTTGTGTCTTGAAATACTGAATTAAGACAACTAAGTACTGAATTAAGACAAGTATGTACAACACACAAGAAATTGCCTCACATATATAGCTTAAAGCTGTAGGAAGAAGAATATGTTCCTAAAAGCAGCTTAAGATAGCATGGTTCTATTTGAAAGGAACAATTCTCTTGATTTTTTAAATTTTAATCTTTGCATGTACCAAATGAAGTCCTAGACATAATCAAAGATTCTTTTCTGATCATTAGAGGGCCAAGACACTATAATAGAAAGTTTATTAAATACTTAAGTTTGTATTAAGTGATGAACTAAGGTTTTGGGCTTAAATTCTTAGAAAAAATTGAGGCCATGATGATTTTTCTAGTTTTTAAAATTCCTAGCATTCATCCGTGTTTTAAATGTAATACAGAAATTACTGAACAGTTTGAGTTAAACAGATAATGCTAGATGTTTACTTAGCCTCTCTCGCAGCTAAGGAAATCTTATTTTCATTAGACTTTTCCCCACTTAGTCTGTAGAGATCAATAATGCCTTAAATCTAAAGAGGTTTCATTTGTTTCCAGAATTATCTGTAGACCCACTAACTTCATGCAAGAACCTTTACTTCAAAATATTAATTTGTTGAAGGCAGACTGAAATAAACTGGCTTTTTGACCCTTACAATAAAAATCTTCCTTTGTGAATACCAACTAGTATCCTCAAAGCATGCCTCAATTGGAAAAAATTATAAAAGCCTAAATTGCTTATTCTTATAAATACTGAAAATTGTATGTCAAAATGGGTTTAATAAGAGCGCTTTTCCTGAGTTTGCTTCTAGTATGAAAGGTCTATATGCATCAAGATCAGCTAAAATATCACATTAACGCTAAATAATCAGTAAAATCAACCAATCAAAATGGGTTTGAAATTTTTTTCTCCATTTGTAATTACTCTATCAAGTACTCCAGGAAGACAGGCGTTCAGTTGTTTAAAGCAGAGCTGTTGCATGACAAACACTGCATTAGTTGCTACAAAAAAGGCAGCCTTTACTATATTGTTTATACTCCTCCTGAATAAATATTATAACTAGCCAATGCCTGCCTGAGAAGTGGGCTGCCATCATAAATAACAGTGGAAGTTATAATTCAAATTAGAAAATACATACATACACCAATCACGGTACTTGACAATAACTATCAGCAACACAGCATTACACATAGTATACATAAATATAGAGGGAAGAAAGTAAGAGTAATTTTGTTTCCAAGGAGCTTGCCTTAAACCAATTTTGAAGTGTCAAAAGAGGAAAACAATCATGGTAAGACTGCTGTAACAGCATTTTGAGTGTATACTACCCACGTGCATAATATAATGTCAAATCTTATTTTTCTGGCAAAGTGAACTGTTTTACTTCATGTTATAAGATAAATGAATATGAAACAACAGATGTATTGGTTATTAGTTACATCACTAATTTCTCAAATACTAAATATAATGTCCAGCTCCAGACTGATTAACACCGTGTCTTTAATCAGCTGCTTATGTACAATAGAACGGGTCATGATGCCTAAGTTCACTTTGATGTTAGAGGTAGCTATGATATTGTCAGACTTGTTTTATTTCTGACCCTAGCATTAAAAGAAGATCTAAGAATATTTGAAGAAAAAAAAAACTTTTTTTTTTTTGCAAAGTAATTTATTGACTAAAAAATATGTTTTCCAGGCAATATTTCAGTTGGTAGACCGCACTAAGCAGTTACTTTTAAGTTTACACAGATCTGTCACAACACTGAGTCAAAAATCACAATTTAAGCCAAGTGAGTCATCTGTGAAGTTTATTTTTAAGGTTATGAACTGACATTATCTACCAAGCTATGCCCTACAATATCTTTGTTAGGGCAGAAACATAGCTATAGCCCTTAATTTTAATAAATCTATGGCAAAACTTATAGATCCAGAAATTCCCCTTTATACATACTTGTCAATAAAGAAAACAGAATATTGTTCTCAAGTGGGCTTTTGATCAGAACAGCTGGCATTTTCAGAGTTTGCCAGATAAAACATTAAGAAAAGAGGCTTTCAGAGTGCTGGTCACTCCATTGTGATTCAGAGTCTGGCCTGTACCACAAGCCCATATTTCAGAAGAAAGAGAAGTTGCACTTCGAAGCTCTCCACTACAAAAAAAATACTTTGTCTGTTGTATAGAGAAAACAATCATAATTTTTATCAGAAGCTTGTTGTGATTTCAATAGGAATGCAGACTAAGTTCTTAGAAGTTTTTAGTTCAGTTAATTACAAGGACAGGTCAAAAGTTGAGTTCCTGATTAAATATTTCATGAAAGTAGGGGAAACTACCCAGTCTGGAGACCTGCCAGAGAGCACAAATTTAATAACTGTTTGAATTACCTCTTCCGAGAATTCTTAATTAGAAGTTTACTTCTGATCTCCAGCCAGGTTAAGATGACAGTGTTTTGTTAAAAACATGATTCCATAACACACAATAGTTAGAGAAGGTAACATGTTTCTGTCCAACACAGGTACATGAATTACATTTTTATTCTATTTAAAAATAATATTTCCTAAGGGGCATTCACATGTACTATTTAAGACTGTTCTTGCAGTATCACTGAATTGACAAGATTACGAAACAAATACGATTAAGCAATAAGGAAATTCTTCTTGGACAGTGGCACAATGCCAACCAAAACAGTAAACTGAGGGATCCAATTCTTTGCTTTTTTTATTTCCTAAGGAAATCTAAACAAGCAAAACTAATCCTGCTTGCAAAGAATCTACAATTAAACAGAAGTTACTTTGCAGAGACTGCTCTATAAACATCATGATGTATTCAAAGACAATTATCATAACTTAGGAAGGAACAAGCTCAAAATAAATAGTTCTTAACATAATCAGAACCAATTTATAAAAATTAAAGGCTTATTTCTACTTTATTATTGTTTTGGAAGAAAACTAAAGAACTTTTAAGGCCAGTACATTTATATAAAACTCCAGATACTGCCGAAGTTTTCAACTACTTGTAACAAAAATCAAACAAAGGTTTCTGATGCTGCGGAAGCTAAAGACTGAATATGGAATAAGACATACTAAATCATTAAGCATCTAAAAATCTGTTGTGGATCAAGCCGTTAAGGTAGAGGCTAGAACTAAAACAGCAAACAGTGTCCAAGTCTCTCTAGAATTGAGATGGTTCAAGGAATAAGCAAACAGGCTTCCTGCTCTACCCCAGCAGCAGAATTTTTGTTATCTATGCTATATCTTTTTGCCAAAATAGTAAAGAAACTGCACATGCTGCTACTGTTAACATATCACAGCTTTCAGGAAGTTCAAACCGAAAGGTGTTTTACAGAGTGTGCTTAAAAATAGGAATAATGAATCGTCACTGATAACAAAGGTTTTGTTTCAGGGTTTGATTGTGTTTTTTTTCTTTGTGGCAGTCATTCCATGTGTTAAACAAGACAATTGGAAGAGAAGAAAGAGATGAAAAAGTAACCTTTCTACTTCTCTTTTGAAAAAGGGTTAAATTTGTAACCTCACCCGTGCTTTGTACCTGACAAGCCAGTAGACTGCATCCCTTCATCATCATCAACTAACAGATAATAACTAGAGTATATAGGTTACATGTCTTAAGTAGGGACCAGCATCAGATGTACAAAGCCAGATCTCTAAAAGGTAATACGTTTCTCATACACATTCTGAAATTTCTACTGGTAGTTCAAGATACCATAACTGTATTCCAGTTTTCAGCAGGATGACAATACATTCAATCCTAAGAAGTATTTCAGTTGTATTTACAGGATATTTATCCTAGAAAACAATTTGAGACTCTCTGGCTTCCAGGTTTAAAGTTAGCAGGTAATTTCCACTCAATGTATTCCCTTAAAATCATGAATATTTTCTTCCTAGAGCCCTTTTGTACTTAGTGTTCATTTTAATTAAATAGGAACAAGTTACTTAAGCAGCTATAAGCCACAAGTGAAGTTTTCACTGATTTATAAGGGAACTACAATGTTTTACTGCACAGCCCTGAATCTTAAATGGTCATTTTCTACTTAGTATTTAAATAACTGATCTGTTGCAACATGTTATGTTTATAAGGTAAGCCTCCAGAACATTGCCATGAAATGAGTTTTGGACTGAGAAAAAGCACAATATTGCAACTCCTATAATCTTGCAATGTTTACTCTTCTGCACATCAGGAACTATACATTAATCTATATTTACAAAGTACATACATCTAAACTTGCATAGCATCTGTATTCCTTTACTATAAACACTCTTAAATAATCTACCATACTATTCCTTCCACACAAGGCTTTCTTTTTCTCATTTTGAAAAAGCTAACTCTAGACAAGGAGTAGTAAATAAAGCATTATGTTCTCTGTACAGGCAGGCAACAGGAACAGAGAAGCTTAATTACTGAAATTTATTTGGAAAAAGACTTGATTCCTGTATCAATCTACCACAGGATTGCCATTCATTTTAAGGTAGCCTAGAAGATTTCTAAAACATACCTTGAAGAACCAAACCAGTCTAAGCCAGGATTCAGGGTAATGGGTCTTTCTGCAGTCAAGTACTTAAAGTCTAGATTGAATTAAAACCCAAATTTTGTAGTTAGGAAGTCACCCAATAGTGAGACTTCATTATCAACATTGATGGATATGTATGATTAAAAAGCTACTGCTGCAAGGCTTTAAGTTTTATGTTTAAAACAGTTCTCTTGATTTTGACAAAAGTAAATTAACTGCAAGTCTCCTAGACTTAGTGCTTTTGGGAAGTTAACACAGAGACTACAAAGCATAATATTTACTATTTCCACTGATATCACAAGAATGTTCAATGATTTGTTGAATTATACAATAAAGAACTAAAACATGAGTTAAGAAATTAAAAGGTAATTTCAGTCAATAGTAAGACTTAACAGGCTCTGTTCCCCAGGTGGAATTTTGTTTCCCTAATATTATAAATCTTGTAATCTGTGCATGCAGTTTAACAGTAAATCCAAGAAAGGTCTTACACTGACTTGAACACTGCAAAGAATTTATTAAAACCCATTGAGAAAGGTAATGCTGAAAGAGTAGGCAAAACTTATTTATGCAGATCTGAAGTCCTGTGAAAACCTCAGTTCGTGGTAACTGATTAAAGTATTTATGCTCATCGCTAAAGAATGATGGGGTTTTGACAGGCAGAAAGACACACATCTTACTGGCAAATGCAGAAGCTGTAACACCAGTAATGTCATCTGACTGGCATATGCTTTTCAAATATCCTCTGAGGTATCTCTCTTGTGATCCTCCTCTACCCAACCAGTCTTTAAGTTCAGCAGATACATTAGTTTTTCCTGAAGTTTTCCTCTAACCTACACTTAGAGTTTTTTCTCTGAGCCTAAGTATTATTTACCACAGAAGAGGAAGTGTTACCTTATCACAAAACATTATCATACACAGAAAAGGATTTATTCATGCTCATCAAATAATTCCACAAGAGCAAAGTGTCTTACTTCTTATTAGGACATAATGAGCTATAGTAAATCAAGAGTAAGACTTGGAAGGGAGGCAAATCATTAATAAAACTCCTCTCAGGTGTTAATAACGAAAACTGTAATCCACAGATATAGGCAGGAGTAGCTATGACTCAAAATGGGATCAGTTACCAATTGGGTTCAACTGCAGAGGGCCATTCCTCCACATGGTCCCACTGGATGCCCTCCAGGGTCACTAAACTAGCTTCTGCCCCAGTAGGAATTTCAGTTACTTCCTCCCAATCAACTGACTTCACCAACCACTTGATAGTACACTCTGGGTGATACAAAATCATGGCATCAATAATGCTGGTCAATGGCCACATTGACCATTGGCTGCCACAGGCTAAGTTGGGCACAGTTGGACAGTCCTTGAGAGTGCGACTGTCTGACTTATGACTATCCTCAAACCTTATTTTCTCACAGGTCTTCACTTGATTTTCATAAATTTAGTAGCAAACCACTCAGCTGTCAGGACCAGTTGTCCAAAACAGTCAGGGTTTCTTTTATAGGAACACACAAACATGAAGGTAGAATTGAAATCATACTAGATGTTTGCACTGGATCATAAAAACACCCTCTCATTTCACAGTGAATCTATTGCTACATTTCAAGTGTTGGCTTAAAACACATAATGGGAAATAAAGCTCTGCATGATGTTTTTTGTATTTGAAAAACTGTGCAGTGAACATACCAGTCCAGTAAAACAAAAGCCTAATACACCCTGGCTCATACCTTCATAAACCATTTTTAAGAAAGCTGAAGTCAAACCAAGCTGAGTTCAGATCTTATTAAATTTAACTAAGCCTCTAGCTTTGCCTTTACTATGGGTTCTTAATTTCTATGGGGAATACACTAATAGGGGACCTAGTTTTATTTTCTCAACCCCTTTAAAAAAGGGAAGAAAAATCCATAGCTTAAGCTGTTGTCCCACTTAACATGTTAAATGTTAGCACACATTGCTTACTTCTTAACCCAACGAACTGAAATATGGGTTCCAAGGGCTGAACTAGAATTTTATGCTCACCTACATAATGCTTTCCACCATAATTTTTTTGATGTTTAATAAAAACAACATGAAGTACACTAGCACATTAGAAATCCCCTTCTCCAAACTCCTTGACAGAGATTTCTCATCTCAAACTCACAGCTAGATCATTTATTTGGAAGTGCTCAACTATGATGTCAGATGCTCACCTGGGATCCTAACCACGTGGAACTTAGAGGCCACTTACACATAAAAGTATTTGTAGAACAAAATCACCTGAAAGTTTTTGTTACTTTGCATGCACTATTAATATTGATTCATATCTTGTATGGTGTTTTTAGTATTAGCATAAAAGCACTGAGCATCAACTTCAAAGCATTTTTTATAATATCTAGTTTCAGCTTTTGTTTAATGAAGCAAGCATTTTTAATCTACTTTATCATGCTTCTACTAATATTCACTTTGCTGCTGTAGAGCTTTTAACCAATATCTTATGCAATAGACTAAAACTCTCTTTAGTTTTCTAAAGATGAATAAAAGGAATAAAAATCAATCTTTTACTATAGCAGAAGTCATCTGAACTTTGAAAATGTGAAGCATCAACTACAGCTGTATTATAAAGCTTCCCCAAAGTATCATTGAAATGGAATATTATTTAAAAGCATTTAATTCCAAAAGCAGGAATTGTTTCAACTCTTTCCTGAATTTTCAGTATCTCTGCAGACCTTGGGTTCTTTTGCACGCTTGAGAACACTAAACTCAGTTTTGACCAGGCGTAAATATTTTGTGAGGTATTCATGTCAATCAGTGCAGTAAATTAGCTGATAATGGAGTTTCTCTAATAGCACAAGGTAGTTGTGTTTTGGGATAAGAAAAAAATAGTAGTATTCCCACAATACACAGCTTGTATTCTTTTGTGGCTGCTCCAAGAAAAGAAAAAAAAAAAGCTGAGCTTATTGCAGCTAATCAAATGAGTTAAAATGGTAAAATGCTTATCAAGCAAATCTTCAGGAAGAAAGCTTAAAGAACATTAAGTGGCTTACTTTCTTCCTGGCAGATTGGGAAGGAAAAGGAACAAGACAGAGCAGCCCCTTCTCTCACATGAGAAGCATTAGCATTTACAAAGTCTAAGCTTTGAAGCGAAGAAAAGCTTCCAGACACATTCTGCAACGGAAACGTTTCAAACATCAACTGAGTGCAAATAAACTATGTGCCAAGTCTGCTACAGAGACAAAACCTGAACGCCAGAAAGTTTCCCTTCCCCTTTCTTGGAGGGCCAAAAGAGACAGATTGTTTATGCCTATTTCTATACTGAAGTTACCAGAGCTCTTAACTCTTGATGTACAAGCTGTAGAAGTGTATTTCATCAGTAAGCAGCCAAGGAAACTGATTAGCTATGGGGAACCAACCAAATAGTTACAACACGAGATTTTTAATAATTTAGAAATTCCTACCACCATACCAGGCTAAGTGTTATGATGTTGCTGGTATTAAACAGCTCATCTGGACTTTTCTATCCAACAAGTCTAGAGACAAGGAACAAGCAAAGCCAGTGTGCTCTGTTTCCTAATTCAGGCCTAACATGAAAGAATGGTTAAATGTTGAAGGCAAGAAAACAATCCTTTCAAAAAAGGAATTGAACCCAGCACTAATGTTAGGATAATCAAGCATGTAAAATTAGGAATCAGTGAAAGTCTTGCAAGCGTATCTATCTGAATTTATAAACACTGTAGCAGTCCATATGAAAACAGATTTTATCTTTAGAGCTTTTTTTTTTACTGTGCTATGCAGAACCAATTCCAAACTTCCAAGGACAACAGTTATAAAAAGGGAAGAACAAATTCATTGGTATAACAAGAATACATGTCTAGTTTATATCCCATCCTGCTGTTGTATATAACGCATGGAAAAAAAGTTGTGTAGAATTACCTCTGAAGAGGTGGAATCAATTTCAATCTAAATTGGCTTCTGAAGATACCCTTGCAAGAGTTTGCCCTGAAGTTTAAAGTCTACATACACCAGAGAAGCACACCTTGCCACTAGTTTGCACATAATTTCAGTAGTCTCAGAGTAACATAATCTGTAAGCAGATTTATCTTAGATAAACCAGCTCTGAAGTTAATAACCACATTTTACACATTTCAAGTTTTCCTTATTCTTGGTTTTATGTCTTTTATGCCCCTGTCTAGAAGAGTCTAAGTATTACAAAATTACTTCTAAAAGACAGATAACAACTAGATGTTTCCTGTACTCTTTTCAGTGGAATTACACCATTTAGGAAGCACTTTGAGACCCCTCAACATCCAAATTCACCTAGATCCTTCACGCAGTTAACCTAGCCCATAAAAGTAAAGGATGGGTCTAAGTGGTTTCATACCAGTCTCACATATTCAACATTTGAGTGGCATTGTCTCATATAGGTCCTAACGCAAACAAAGTGGGGCCATTTGTCCACTCAGATATTACATACCACTTCTGCATCAACAGCCCACAGACATTAATATTATTGCTATATTTGGGGCAGAGTACATAAGTATTTTCTAGGCTTGCAGCCTCAAATCTGCAGACAAGGATATGTCTGATCACATTTTTTTTGTCTGCACAGAAGTTAATTAACTTAATATCTATCACTTAAAATTCAATTCTTTGTCATTGAGCTTCCATTTACAGAAACCTGTAACTGGCAGGAGCCTACATCCTCTAGTGAGTATCTTTATCATTCAGCATCATAATTAATCAGAAAGTTCAAAAGAACACTTTTGCTCAGCTTCATTCAATCTGACTAGAAGATTAAGACACCCCTGAATTAGTAGTTCTACAATATTGTATTTCTTCAGAACTGATCAGGTAGTTCACTGAAGCAATTTTGAAGCACATGGATATACATTAAATCCAGTGATTAAACTTTCAGACACACCTTATTACTAGCTTTCCTCAAAAGTCTCAAGGTTTTGCACTTTGCATAACAATCCTTGGCTTTCTGGAAAGCATTCAACCTTCGTCACCAGCTAGCATAAGTTACAGTAGTTCACACTAAACAATTTTGTTACTAAACTTCCAACTGAAAACTCTACGAATGCCTGAGTCAGAGACTCTGCTCCACAGGTCTTTCCTCCTATTTCAACTGAAGCAAAGTAAGTATTAAGTAGCTTTGATCTAAAAGCTCAGCATAACATTAACATAGAGCTAATCCTTTTAAGAGCTTGTGTACATTTTCATTGCTGTTCCGGTAGCTCAATGCCCGAAGAGACTTCTGTTGCCGCCTTCCAAGATGTATTTTTTCTTGGCTTAATTTTTGGTCTCTCATCCACAAAGAATCTTTTGTTCGAAACGGTTCAGTTTGAGCTTTTACCTAACAATTTCACAGTATTTTATCTTCACATATCAGCAGTTCCCTTCCTCCTCTGCAAGAGGAATAAAGCTCCTGCTCCGTGTGCCCCAGCCATAGCCTCTCCTGCCCTGCACCCTCCAGCCCTCGGGAGCTAATTCGGGTTACCTACTGCAGGCTCAGATTCCAAGAGTGGCCCCGCTGCCCTGTAGGCCTCAACTAGTTACACACTCCATACTAGCCCTTACAGCCTTTCTTGCACATAACAGGTCATAGGACTGATCAATTCCTGCAGTGCTGATGTGCCACTCAGCCTTTACCTGACAATAAATTCCAGCTGTCTCCAGCAACTACTACTTAGAAGCATGTCTTGCTTGTGCCAAAAGTAAAAGCCAGTCTCAACAAGCACAAAATCTGAGACGATGCAACAAAGCTCTAGGGCTCAGCTGTATATTCTGCTTCCGTTCTGGAAAAAGAACTAACCACTACTGACATGACTACCTACTTTTCCAGGCCAGATAAGCTGGTAATTCAGCTTAAACAAGGACCAAGCTCTCCTGCTTGCAACTACTTTTCACCCCCAAGAGAGATCCACTGCCAGGTAAAAGCACTTGCAATGCTTAATACCAAGTTTTGATTGGAAATACATACAAACACAGTGTCCGTTGACCTTAACACAGCTCTAATTTCAATGTGTGTTACCATTCACATGTTCAGTTTTCTGTTTGTATATCTCAGCAGCCGACTTGTTTTCCTAATGCTATTCTGTAGCTTAACCGTGCCACCTTTTAGTCATGAACAAATGAGTCTTCCTTTTTAAATAAGCACGAATTATTTGAACATCTTTTTTCCCCCTGAATAGGTTATAGCAACATTGAATATTAGCAGAAGTATACATCCCCACTTCAGAAGTTCATGCCCCTAAACTCTTTTCCTGTCAAGCACAACATACAGCACAAAAGGAGTTGCACCTGCTTTAACACCTTTTAGTAACACAATTTCAGGGAAGCAAGAAAAGACACAAGCAGTAAAGAAATTAATTTTGCCTTTGTTATGTAACAAGTATGTTGCTCAATTATTTAAATATGAACAGTACAACTAATGATGCATGGCTCTAATTTTGTCATCCTACCACCACCATTCCCTTACCTGTGCTCAGCAAACATGTGAGAACCTCTGTCTCTGCTACTAATCACACACACTTTTTCACCAGATAAGGTTATTCAACAAGGTTAAGAGCCAATCCTTTTGGTGTGCTCTAATTCACTATCAATACCACTCCAGAAAAAACCTTGACGGTTTTCTTTCTAATCATCACCAAGCAGACTTTGTCCAAGGCAAACCTTTTTCACACCTAAAATTTGTTTGAACAGTATGGAGGTCTACTTTGCTTCCAGACGTTGTCATCAGAGGTTCAGCAACACAGCCTCATCATCTAGCTCTCCTACATTTTTACTCTGTCAATTCCTAAGGTTTTTTTAGATCTAGACATATAACTTGGAATCTTTCAAAATTTCCCAAGTATTCTAGCCACACTTCTCATTGTGTTCTCTGAGGAAAATATTATCTACATGCACTGAACCCATGAAATGTTGATATTTGACCAGAGTCTCTCCATAATTCATTTTGACTTCCTTTTAGAAAAACAAAGCATTCCATCTACAACTCTGCCTTATGTAGTGATGCTGCCTATGGACTAACAACATACATGGGCTGTCCACCACCATAAACATCTATGTTTCTGAAGCTTAAAACATGTTATATGTTCCTGCAAAATATACAATTCCAAATAAAACCCATACAGAGTCTGAGAAAATTTGCCCTCAAAAGGAGGCTGAATGTCTACCTGACAATGCCTCACACTCATCATCTGCATAAGCTAGATAATACTTCATTATTGAAACAGACAACCAGGAATATCAAAACAGATATTCCTTGTGACTTACCTGATTATTCTTCACCAAAGTTGAACACTACCAATAAGAAATAGTGAGTACTTTCTACACTCCAATAAACTGCATTTCTTACCATCCTTCTCCCCACTTTAACCTTCACTAAAAGAGGTTACATGTTGGAAAATATAAGCAAGTAGATTTTTCCAGTGAAGTAGTACAAAAAGCAATGGCAAATTATTATCTTTAAGTAATCTAGAAGACTTTTTCCTGCATAGAGTTACTTGTTTTCAGACTTCAGCAGCAGTAAAATAACTTTCATCATGAGCACCATTAGGATACAGCTATAAACTTCTTTTCAAAACTAAAATTCTTCAAGAACAATAAGTTTCTTATTCTAAAATTTGTTTCTTTTAGAACAGTTTGCTCCAGAATGCTTACAAACAAAATCTAGAAGTATAGTACTCACAGGACTCTCATTTCTTCATTTTTATTTATACAATCTTTTAAAGGTGCATAGGGGAACTATTACTTAAAGCTAAGTCTGAAAATACAGAAGTAATAGAAGAGGCTTATAAATGACCAAAATACACTGAAATCTTAGACTATCCCTTCTTTCTCTGCTGCAATCTAAACTTCATAACTAAATCCCAAGTACATCATGAGCTAAACCTCCTCTGACATGACAAAGATTAATAAAATTATTTCTGTAGCCAATCCATACTCAAGTAATTAGCTTGTTTTGCTCTTCTCACTTCATTGCTTTCCACATCAGTATTTCTCAGGAGGAAACAGCCTTCCTGCTCAATGAGCAATATCACTAAAAATTCACTACCTTTCCGCTCCAGACTGAGGCTAGCAAGCCTCATAAGAAATATCCTCATGTTGTAAGAACTCCCTACTTCCAGAAAAAGCTCCACACATCATCTTCTGTTTCCTCATGAAACATTTGATCAGCCCTGCATTCTTCCCAGCACTTCCTTGGGGAATACAGGGTGGGAAGACGTAGACACTCCATAAAGCCTATTACATTCTTCTGGCAAGTTTTTATTTCAACTGTTTAATATTTGAGAAACCCGCTTTAAAGTATGCTTAAAGTTCCTTACTTTTCCTCTTAATTTTTCTCTCTCTCTCTCTTTTTTTTTTTTTTTTTTTTTTTTTGAGATTCTTAACTGTTAATTCCATAAGAACACAACGCTCATTTTAATAATTTTAAGGAATGATTGTTTTAAGATTTTTAGTTTATGATTAGTTTGGGTTTTTTTTTTAGGCTGACATTTAGTAAAATTAAGATCCTTCAGAACAAAAATTTTTGACTGTATATGAGAGCATGTCAAGAAATGAACTTTCTTTCCAGTCCCTACTGCTTGCAATTTACCAGCAATCAATAACTGATTTTTTGACTGCGTTACCTACTTAATGCAAATAAATTGAGACCTTTCTTACCAAATACTGATTTTTATATGCTACCAGGTATATAAAATCTCATCTTCCAGTTCTGGAGAGTCAAATAAATAGGCCCATCACCATAAACCCACAACCATGGGAGTTAACACATTCCTTGACTTTCAAGGAAAACATACTAAATACTTATAACTCTGGTCCTCCATTAGCTCATGGCTGCACACAATCCTATTTATGTGAGAACCCTAGAAGAGTCATTAGACCCATTTACAATCAGCAGAGGGAAGTCTTAGTTTACAAATACTTATTAGAACACACTTTTTCCTGTTTTCGCAAGGCAATGGGAATGCAAATCTTCATGTGTTTCTCTAGTTGCCAAGTGAAAGCATAAATACACTTGCTTTAATAGTTTAATTAGGAAATGCAAGAACTTTTCAAAATAAAACCTGTAGAATGAACAGATCTGGCCAACGCAACCGTAAAGTTAGCCCTTAAAGCACAAATCATCATCTATTATATCCTGGTCCACTGATATTCAGAAATTCACACCTGTTCATAGAAATACATACAAGACAGCTAATCACTTGGACTTTTCCCCGCATACATCCTCAGAGCACCCACTCCATCCCCCATTAAAGCTAATGCTTCAGCATTCCACAAATTTTTATGCAAGTTATCTCAACAGGTAAGTTATGAATAAGGAGAACTCCTTACGATCAGGAAGTTCACAGTTACAAATTCGCAAAGCTGACAGACAATGCACAATGTATTACTGCTAATTTTTTGGAAAAGAGACAGTATTATAGGCAATGTACGAGTTGATAGTATGTGTTGGGTCAGCAGTATTAGCAGCAACTCAGAGGAGAGACCAGTTTTCTAGTAGCACATACATAAAACAAGACTTTCCACCAACAAAGAGATTGGCAAAAGGTACTCTTCTGGTTACTTTGAACAATATAATGACAAGAAAATGTTACTTCACAGTGGTAACATTAACTCTTTGTTGACATGATAAATGAATTCTGATTTTTCTTTATTCTTAATTTGATTTGACTTCTTTTTAGCTACAAAGCTAGAAATACAAGCTAAAAAGAAGTAAAACCAAATTATTTGATATAGTTTCATATGAGCTTTTAAGGCTTCAAGTCATGTTGTTTGTTATATTAGCATAACAAGATTTAAGTACTCTTATTTCAGAGATGAATATCCCAGATATGCCAGCTATTTTCACATGTTAAGGCTGGAGAACCCAAATCAGTTTGAAGTCACCTTAATAAGGCAAATAAACAAAATAATGCTGTAGTTTTCTCACTGGGTCTTTATCTACATTTATCTTGGAAAACTAAGCATTTCCAGCAGTTTACAGGTACAGTTTCTGAAATGCTAAATTAAACATTTAACAGCAGACAGACTTTCTTGATCATAAGAAAAATGATGTTTCTGGTTAAGTCTTTAATACTACTGTAACAATCAAGGAAAAATTGGTATTGTACATCCTGCAGCTCCAGTTTATCTGATTTTAACCAAAGTAATAGATCATATAGTTTTCTTCTAGGGAAAAGGCCATACATATTTTAACTTAACTTTTCACCCTACACATAAAGATATGGAACTATTGATGAATATTCTGCTTGTATTTATTTAAGATTAAATAAATTGAAGATATACTACTCCAGATTGAACCTTTTGAGCACTATATACCTTCATAGTATTTAGATATTGAGAATAGTAATTTAGGTAGCACAAATGTAAGGCTTGGAAAAAAACTAGAAATTTGCCATAAAGCCAGTAACAAAATGAATACTACTACCATATCTTTTTTTTTCCACCGTGTATCTCCTTGGAAGGCAGGTACTCAAATTTACAGCTTCATCCTCATGGAGTTTATTAGGTCATATAACACTAAAGAATATGGTTTTCCTCAACTAAATCTTCAATTATAATAAACATTCACTTCACCTCATGTAAACAAAACAAAATTACAACAGTATTTATAACCAGGACCTCCATCTTTCCTCATAACATTACAGCTAGGAGAAAGTACTCACTGTTTTTGAAGAATACAAACTCTACCTCTTCTTCACTTGCCTCTGCTATGCTTGCAACAGCATTACTTCAGACATTCCTGGGTTACTGCATAACCCTATTCATTCACCTTCCAGTATGCTTAACTTCATAATTTCTCTCTGTTACATCAAACAAAGCAAACATTAGTATTACTCCACTGAAGACATTCATTTCTTCAAGCTTTTCAAAAAAGCTAAAGAAGCGAGAACATACTGTCAGATAGGCCTTCTAAAATGAGATAAACTAGTAAAAAGTGCCTTTTCTAACTGAGATTTTATTAGGAACAACCAACAAACAAAGAATTAAAACACCAGTGATTAGAACCATTCTTTGTATTTAAATATAACAGTTCCTCAGAAATCTTCTTTTAAAGTTAGGAAAATAGAGACTAATACAAAGTATTATATTAAATTTGGAATGATTTTCTTTAATACATCTAGTTCAGAGAATATGCAGATTAACTACAATAATGAAAAACAAACAAACAAAACCAAAACAACACACACAAAAAAAAACCAAAAAAAAACAAAAAACAAACAAAAACAAACAAAGCAATAGCAGTATTCTCACAAGGACACAATCCACCAGAACAAGAATATTCATTACACCACCAATTACCACAGAAATACTAGATCAGATCAGAAACCACAATAATCTGTGAAAAATACCATCAACAGACAGCAGTAAACACAATGCTAGCTTCAAAGATGGCTCTTAAGTAGCTTTATGCAGATCCCAGGAGAAGCTAATCTGGGCAATTAAGGTCTACTGGTGCACTCAGGGCCCTGAAAACTAGTTAGTTAAATTGACAGCTGAGAATAATTAGCTAACCTGCATGTTTTCACACAGCTGGATAGTATATTCCCTGATGATGGCACAAATTAATCTTACTGTACCTGGCATTTCTTAGCTATTACTAGATTTTCTCTAGCTAGTAGGAATATAGGTACATTTTGCAAGGCTTTCTCCAGGAGATTTCAACAAACTCTTCTGTGGATAAACTGGGAGAGATTTGACAAGGCTGGTGGCATATTTTATGCTTTCTGCACTGATATTTCCCATTGGATTTGATAAATCCAGTTTTCTTCAGAGAAATCAGAGAGCTGCTCAGAGCAAGCACTATGTACTTTAAGCTGAGAGTTTGAGAAGAACCAGGATCTCTTTGTGTCTGTTCAGAACAAGATTAGATTTAGGCCTGTGTAAATCACTTTAGATATGAGTTTGCAGGGGTTGTGACAGAGAGCTGTGGACTATGTTTACATATACTCATCATTCCTTCCAAACAGGACAGTGTCATTGAAGCCTTAATTTGATGTAAAGCTGAACTGACAGAATCAAAAGAAGCCATTTCAGGCAGTTTCAGTGTTTTTAACAATGTTCTACCTCTGATCAACACAACAGAAACATCTCTGTCTTTCCTTCCCCCTCTGAGAGTAGCACATCCCTCTAAAGGAATATCTCTGCACAGCCAAATGAAGTGTGACTAGCACATGCAAGCACATTTGCACTAGCATTAATCTAGCACTAAAAACCCAGTATCACCTCTGGGATATCTCTGCTGAGTATCTAATAAGTCACCTGGTGAATATTTTAGCTGCTAGTCCAGCTCAAGTTCTGAAGTCAAAGCTGCGGCTATAGATGCTGGCCAGTTGACAGCTGGCAGCACAAGCATACCAGACCATGAACCATATGATAAACCATCACGTTGTTACTCAAACATAGCCTAAACGCTTTCTGCATGTGCTTGTCTCTGATTAGTGTTCAAAGCTTTTCAGCACATCTTCAATCTGGTTATGAACCTTAATTAGGAATTAAATCTGGGGTCCCTTAGAGCTAATGGGATCTCCATGTGACTTTCCTTCTGGAGGCACAAAAGCATAAAAGTCTCTATCATTACTGTTTCAACATTTTTGTTAATTCAGTGTTAAACTAGCATTTCAAAGCTATTGGGAGGAAAGCATGTGCTGTTTGTCTACTAGAGCTATTGAGTATATTTATTAAGTAAAAACATAGACATATTCTAACAAGATTTTCTAGCTACAGAGACAATATAGGTATCATATTTGGCAGACCATATATGTGGTATTATATATAATCTGCTGGTGACTTCTTGAGAGTATTGTATGAACTGGAAAGAGATTTTTTTTTAATTTAAAATCTACTGCCAACTTTCCAATAATAGAAGTAATCTCACCACAAGTGAAACAATGTGTTCCAGTAGACTAAATTCTTCTGGAAAAAGTGTGGGGAAAGGAACAGTTTTCAAAAAAACCCTCCGATTTTCAAATATTAACGTTAATAAACTTTTGTTTAAAGTAAACTCAAATCCAAAAGATCAACCTTAAGTTCTTCAAAATGCAGGAAAACTATAGAGTCGGTGTATTTAAACTGCTGCTATGTTTGCACAATGTCAGTCACAGGATCTTTCTTGTGGGAATTAATGTGGTGTCTTGTGCAGAAGAAATCACCAGAGTTTAAGCCACTGGAGAATTAAATTTAAAATGATACATTTGCAAGTACTTTTCTCACTCACATACCCAGACCAATGCACTGATGAAAATACTGTGAAACTTGTCATCATAAAACTTCTCAGATATGTCCCAAAAATATACATAAAGAATGACTGCATTATAAAAAAGCTTCAAGTAAAAAAATCTACCACTCTAATGCCAGCCACACCTAAAGAGCCATGAGTGACTGCAAAAAGCTGGGGTGTTACACACCAAATGGCTAAAATGGCCATCTGCATCATTTATGGCAAAATACTTGCATGCAGAGGGACATGTAACAATGTAATAAAAATACAGCACCTTAAAGAAAAATTGTTTCTGGTAAATAACGTCAAATAAAACCTTGAGTGCATTAATAGGCCTTACCTGCCCTGAATAGCCTCACCTGGGACCCCCCTGCTGAACAGGGACTCCATATAAACTCAGTCTAGATGGGACCTAAAGTAGTTTTTTTTGTGAGGGGCTGTGGGGTGTCTCTGGTTGGGATGTGGCAGTTAACAGCCACCAAACTGTGATACTAAATCCTATGCTCTACCTGTCCGCTCTGTTTGTGGGTGCCATGTTGGTGAGGCTTCGGGCCTGGGGTGTAGCTCCCCTCAGATCCCACGTTGTTTTCCTTGTGCTAACGGCCCTGCTTATGCTGCTCCTGTGTGCATAAATAGTACTCCAGGCTTGGGTTTGGTTTGTTTTTTTTTTTTTTTTAAAACATGTATATAGGTCTTGAGTCGGTATGACTGTGCCCAATGTCCAAAGATTCTAGAACTGATACGGTAAAAGTATTAGGTGTTTATTTTTGACAGGTTACTTTTGTTTCCATGAAATGTATGGGTAACAGAGGCAATAGCAGCTTTCCATCAGGAAATCAGGCCTACAAAAGGGGATGCTTTACGTACATTCCTTCTGGAAGGAATGGAAAAATAATTTAACATAAATTAGAAAAGATACCAACTGTTGATATAAAGTTTAATATAATTTATGCAGGGGAAGTTTTACAGTTGCTGATAGTGAGCTATTAGGCCCAAGTGTGTGCAAATGAGCAGATTAAAAAGTTTTTTTGTTCTGTTTTTGAGGACTAAACTAACGTTTTCTGGGATTATGTGAGACATAGTCAGTGATTTAATACTACTTATGTTTTCTTTATGAGATACTAAAAGGTTTTATTATGCTATTTATAGTCTTAAAATAGTCTTATCTGATTTTTTGAAGTTTATATTTATTGAAGGATAGATTACAATAAAAATAACTGATATATGTATTTCTCATCTAATAGCCTCTCAGGGGGGGAAAAAGAAAAAGCTGAAACGTATTTCAGTGCCCCAGTTCAGATCTCAAATATGTGATTACTATCTTGATTTCCACAGCTACTTGGTCAAGTCAATTTATCTGAAAAAAGTATGTTATCCTAGAAACTCCAAGTATTCTTCAGTGTTAAATGGTAACAGAAAAAGGGCTATGGGCTTAGAAACTTTGTATTCTGAGATACATCTGTGTGTGCCTCATGTTAGAAATCAGACTATTTCTTTTACTCTTCTGTTTATTAAATTTAGTGGATGTCATGTCCATTCTCTCCCAAGTGGAGCAGAGTAACTGCTTTTTTGTGTGTAAACACACTTGAAAAGACTGCAACAAGCTTTTGGTTACTGAATGTGAAATCTAAGCCTCAAATTAAATATGTCTTTAATTGAACATGAAGGAAGCTTTTTAGATTGTAAATATGCAAAATTGATCATTTTGATCAAATACAGCATTAGACAACAACTGATGCTTTAATATTTATATCTCTGCTTTCAAATACTGATTTCATATGAAAGTTGTCATGTTCTAGGAAATGGTATTTTTATTTAAAGTGTGTGTTAAAACGTTATCCACTTTAGATTTTCTTTTGTTTTATTTCTGGCTTTTGTTTGGCAAATCTGGTCTAGTAAACTTTTTTGATTCTGACTTTAAGGTCTTAATAGGACTCTTTTCAGAAATGCAAAAATTGAAAGGATATTAAAAAGCCTGGTTAAAGACAGTGTAAAGGTACTATGATAAAGTGACAAATTAAGTGTCTTGATACAGTAATTAATGACAAAATTCTGCTTTGTTGATATGACATTGTGTGGAATGACTAATTCTGAAAGACCTGTATTTTTCTGCCTTGATCCTGTAGTACCTCTCCAGTTCCCCTGTAGTCTGCCTGCACCAGGGAGCTCAGGAATTGCATAGTCTCCATCATCAGGCATATCACTGTCTGGATTCTAGTACCACATTTTCAGTTCATTCGGGTATCACAGTATGAATGTAGATAAATATTTCATTGCTATTTCTTTGCCAAATGACACCTCACATACTTGCTTTTCAAAGCTTGTAACAGCAATAAGTTATTACACTTGGTAACTTCTGCAGTGCTGACAGGAGCAACAATACTTCTCCCCCTGGTACCTCTCTACCTCCCCCCTGCCCCAGCAAGAACTTGACATCTTGAACAGTTGTTTCTACGCTGATATGATAGATTGAAATAGTTTTATGTGGTCTCAGCTACATGCCAGATATATACCCTGGGGCAGGAGGGGTACAGTGTGGTAGCAGAGAGACCCTGACACAGGTTTGAGGAGGAAGGGTGCAGAGGCTGTAAGGAGGCTTAGACTGCAGCTCATGCAGAAGATAAGCAGCTGGACAGGACTCTGAAGAACAGAAGGAACGACCTAGAGACCCAAGAGCACTTAGTGGAAGCTTGCTGCAGTTCAATCACTTAAATGAAACAAAGGCTAGAATTGAGAAGTTGAACTGTAGAGGCAATGGCTGGAGAAGACTTCCTTGTTAACACTTTTGATTCCATGCTGTCTTCCACAGTTCATTACATGGTTTTGTATTTAATAAATTTATTATTCTGGACTATGCAGAAATCTAGTCCAGCCTTTTAGATATTCAAAGTCTTTTGATCTTGCTTAGGTTGTTATAGCAGACCACCTTGGCAGATCCATTTCAATGCATTGTCCAAATTGGATTCAATTATAGCTGCTGCTATCACAAAGGTTGAATCTTGACCTACCTGTGCCCCAGTGCAAGAGTCATTCTTCCTTCTGATGGACGCACCGTGTTCAGGCAGGGAGATGACCATGGTCTGTTCCAGCAGGGCCATTGCTCTGGATGATCCAAGGCTTTGGGCTGTGAGGTGTAGTCCTAAGCATAGCTTTTGCACAGCCAGGTACATACACTGGAGTGTACGGTCTGGACCAGCATAGCATGTTGCCCATGTACCAACAATAGGTATAGCTGAACTGACCACAACCTGATACCTTTAGACAAGGTAGAGTCAATTCTCTCAATAAGATATTAGCAACCATAAAAGATAGGTATAGGAGGAACAACCATATATAAGAAATGTGTGAGGGGACTGCATTGCAATTCCTGGTCAGCAGAGGTTCTAAATACTGAATTACTTGTTTATCTCTAACTGTCTGATTATTCTTTTAAACTAATCAGATTATTTGCCGATTCTTGACAGTCTCTGTGATGTAAAATTGACCAAATAAGGGATAAAATAAAAGCAATACACTATTAGTAAGAAAGAAGCATGTGTAACTTCCATATAGTTTAAAACCAGTAAAGCTTTTAATTTAGAAGAGGAGGGCAGGTATTTTAAGCCTGGCTTTCACAATGTCTAAGGCTGCGGTGTGTAAGAAATGTTACCTCAATAAGTCTGCTGTAGTTGTATGTTAGGAATATTTGTTGTTCTGGTGGCCATTTCATCCGACATCATCCAAATTAATGAGACAAAATGCTGTGAATGTTGTCCTGAACTCAGAATGGCAAGAAATCATTTACATAGGACAGATGTGTCTTCCTAATTATCTGTGTAGTGAAACATTTAAATGTAATCATGCTGACTTGTAGTTTGGGGATCTCTGGAGAGGACCATTGTCCTTGTATAAAGCCTACTGAAGTATTTATATTGGATGTTCATAGGCCATGGGTTAAGAATCTGAAGCTTTCCATTTGGATTTCCTTGACTTTGTGATATACGTGTCATTCAGAGCAGTACTTAAACACTTTTGTTTAAAATATTTTTCTTCTTTCAAGGACTAGAGTATGTTCTTCAGCATGCCTTACAAAATGAAGACAAAAGAACAAAGTAATTATGTTCAAAACTGTTTTCTTAAGATATTTTAAACAGAAAAAATAAAGAGTTAAATTCCTTTGTATTGCTTGGCTTCCTTGAAACGGCCTGTAGCAGTCAACCCAGCAAATTGAAGTGGAAAAGGACTGGACTTTTGTAATGTACTTGTAATGCAACCTTGCAGTAAGCTATAAAAAAAAAAAAAAAAAGAAAAAATTTACAACCCAAATATAGAGAAGCTATTATGCAGTTAATAAGTTACATTTAAAATTGTATAGAATTCAAGCTTGTATGAAAGTATTAAAAAACATGCTACCTTTTTCTTCAGTTTTGGGGGAATCCTATGGTCTGTTACTGAGATTAAGTTGAAAAATCTGTACTTTTACCCTGGAACACAATATGGGAACATTTTAGGAAGGAAAAGGAGAGATTTTCACTTCCACAGGAACAAAACAAATATAGTAGAGCTTTGTATTTTTACTTCCATGTAAGAGCTGTATACACAGGTAAAAAACCAATGGATTAGAGGTCATAGTACTTAGCGCTTTGTGATTTCGATATGCTTTTCATGTGTGGATAAACCTGTAATTTCACACTGCATTCTGGAAAAACACTGTGCTCTATTTCTCATGTTTTGTCTTCCTCCCAACAGCACTCCATTACTTGAACTTCAGTTGAAGAAATCATTTTTGCAGATTCTGTTGTAAGTCTGAAGAACAACATTTCTACAAAGAAAGGTGAGAAAGTCATAACGTTTAACTAGTTTACTAGTTGTTCTAGTCCCTAGATGTTTATACTGACTTTTCATACCTCACCCTGCTGTCTGAATGCAAGGCATATGGACTTCCACTTCAACTTCCTTGATTTTCTAGTATTTGTCTCATTGTTAGTGATGAATAAATCTTTAAATCTATTTTGAGCAAGAAAGAAGTGAGTTTAATGTGAATATTCTCTGTAACATGTACTGTCCATTATACTAAGCTTATACTGTGAAGGAGAAAGATGGTTCACTTCTGGCATCAGTCAGAATCTCTGTAGTTTAACAATGTATGAGGACAAAGGATTGCCATCCACACTGGCCAGGAGAGCAGGTACTTACTGTTAATCTGTCTTTTAAGTTTCTCTAGCAGATTCTTTTCATCTCTGCAACATTTTGGAAGGGTACAATATTCTAAAACTCCTGCACTATTTTCATTTTCAGAATAAGACCACTAACACAAAACAACCCCAAAACCAATTTGGAGTTTCCTTTTGGTTACTGGAAGTACTCTTTGTTTTTCTGAATACATAATATATGTAACAAAATGGAACTTTGTATATTTTTTTAGATTTTCTAAAGCAACGCAAACCTTGGCCCATAACATACACTCTTGCAGGCATAGCTTGACAAATAAAGCTAAAAAGTTTGTTTACAGAATTTGTTTTGGGACTAATAGATTAAGATAAAATATTTTGACATTATTTGGCAAGAAAAATGGATATAACTTATCCCTGCATAAATAAAAATGTCAGTCCCAATTAGGCCTTATCTTGGCCCTTGAATTGATACTTATCATTGTATAATATCACTGCTTTCTACTGTACAGTGTTTAAATTACTGGACTAGAAATAAATTACTATAGAACTACCTTCTGTATTTCTTCAGGTTTCTAGAGATATTTTGAAAGTGTCTGTACACATGGACTTAATGAAAAATTTGTTAAAATGTCTGAGAAGTTTGCCAGTGATAACAAAGAGCTGATAGTAGGGAATAGTGCAGAATAGCAGACATAAATGTGATGTTTATCACCTGGATCCTTAAAGGAGAAGGAATAACCTGCAGCTAGAGGCTCTTTTTTCAACATGACAGCAGGTAGCCAGCCATAAACTCAAGTTATTAAGCAGGGAGCATGATATACTATAAGAACACTTCCTGTGAATTTGAGAGAGAAAAATCCTGCCTCCCAACAATCACAGGGAAAAAATAAAATGAAGGGAACAGTTCAGAACTTCCCAGAGCAAGAGGAACTCTGATGAGTGGACAAATACTATTTACTATCCAGCACATGATGGACGATATAATAGCTGGAGGAAGTTGATTGGGCTAGGAATGGTTTGGGGCAGAGTTATTACAAAGTTGAGTCTGTGCCAGTCATAATTTTAAGGCAAACCTGGGAGCTGACCAAGTCATAATTTATCTTTCCATCAATTGGTACAATTAATGGCTGTTGTCATGGAGCATGGGAGGGTCTACAATACTTATTCCCTATCTAACTTCTCAGTACTTGGTTTGTTTAATCCTGTTGGGGTCAGGATTTGATACAAGGAAAGCTTTAATAATCCCAGGAAAAAGGTATACCACTACTGACTTGTTTTTCATGCTGTTTTGAAAAAAATGATTTCTCACAAGCAAATGAAATGGTTTACCGTGTGAATTAAGATGTTTGTACTTGCAGTTGGATTAAATATTTTAGGCTAGTTACCTAAAGCATCTTTAATCTTTTGACCTTTCCAGTTCTCCCACCTTCTTCTTTCCTTCTTACTTCAACCTTGGGACAGTTCTAACCAAATTTTACAAGAATTGAATATACTTTTTGGCTGTTACAAGTTTCATTAAAAAACAAATGTCTGAGGAGACAGACGGGAGAAATCTCAGGTACAGGAAAATCTGTGAGTTTAACCACAGTGCAAGAAAATGCATTGAGGAGATGACATATGATATCCACATGGTATGTCGGTTTTCAAGACTTACACTGCTCACATAATATTTTATTTAAACTGCTTGTAATTTAGACAAAAGCATAAATGTGAGTGGCTGATAATGTGCCAAAGGAAAGAGCATAGATCAGGCTCCTCCAGCAGAAATGCTAAATAAGGCATATGGGCAGTGATGAAAACTTTTTCTTCAGCAAAATATTACATTTTGGCAAAGAGCTGTGTTGCTTACAGGGCATAACAACTGTCTCAATAGGAGTGTCTAGTCACACTCTTGCAAGCAATTCTGCTTCTCAGTATGTGTTTTCTTCCTTCAAGATTGACTACATTAGGTATCAAGGTCTCCTGGATAGTCTACAAAAGATGTCAAATAAGAAATACATTCCCCCCCACCTACCTTCCCTGACCATGTGATTTTTATAAACTCTTCAGGGAGAAGTCTTTCTTCAGGAAGGACAATACCAATTGCAAAAAAACCCCTACCCCTTTAATCTTTTACTTCAAAAAAAACCCAGAACACATGCAGTAAAGTGCCCTGGGAGGATGACATGTAACTGAATGATAGCTGTATTATAACTGGATTAACTGGCATATTTCAATGGCTGAAAAAATTTCAGAAAGTGAATTTAGACATTTCTGAATCCATCATGATGTAGTTAGCAGATCTGTTTTCTTATTGAAATTCTATCATTTCCTTCCACAGAAGAATTATCAAAGACAGCTGCTCTTTATTTCTTCATATCATATTTATGAATTTTTTCAAGAGACAAAAGGAAAAGTGACTAATTCTGTAAGAAAAATCTGCCCTAGGAAAGATACTTATTTCTCTATAGTCACTTGTACCTTTTTTCTTTCCCTCTAGTCCCTTAGGTACTTGTGATCTGGGTGTTGTTTACGGGGTATCTTGATGTACTCTGATACTCTGAAGAAATCTCAAGATTCCCTTTGGAACTACAACACAATGGCAGTTTGATCAATCTTCTGAAATTCCCTGAGTATTTTTCCCCTGGGGTCTTACCTGGGATTATAGATGTCAAGAAAATAACCTGCTGAGTATGGAGGAGTATGGGGTTTGTTTCAGGTTCAGAGAAAAAATATCTTGACATGTCTCCCAGCTAGTTCACATCACTCATTTAAAAATGTAAAAAAATAATTCCATCTTTATTTGTTTCAAGTTATACAGAACCAATTTCAGAAATCTGAGCAGGGATCACGCCCATATCCAGAAAGAATTGTCTGTATTCAGTTCAGCTTTGCACTGGAGCAGAGATATTCTATCTTTGCTCTACAATAACCTTTACTAATCAGTCCAGTATAATAACATATGCCAAGCAATTGGGGGAAAAGTCCAAACCACAACTTGATATATCAGGGAATAGTAGCTTAGAAAGGCATGAATATTTTACTCACAATTTTTTAAGAGAAGTCAATACATTGTTGTGTTGTCTTTTCCAGCAATGTTCTTCAAAGCAGAGATTGTTTCTTGTTTGCTTTCATTTCCTCTGATATTGGACATAGGATTTCTCCTTCTACTGGGACTCAGAGATTTGAACAAGTCTAATGCTTGATCCAAAAGGGACAGGTCCATAGTATCTGAGAAAAGAAGCATTTTACTGGCTCCAAATCTTGTCTGCAACAACAGGATGCACTATTACAAGCAAAAGTTCCAGCCATGAATAACAAACATAATTGAGATTACCACATGACAGCACAATACGCATCAATAGATAAACTGTTTAACAATTTGGTAAATGAGTAGAATCAGTTCACATGTTGAACTACCATATCCAGTCCTTTCTCCACTGTGTAAGTACGCAGAAGAATGAGATTATTTTTTTCCCATTAATAAGTTAGTAACGGGAAAATAAAGCATGTTACCCAGACACCAGGTATTTTTTCCTGTTGTATCATGTCTGATTGATGGGTTTTATTTTACTACCATCGGATGAGATATGAGGTGAGATAAACGAGAGGCATGGGAACTGTCTTGTTTTGGTGTCATGTGCCTACTAAGACTACCCTTGAGAGACTAAAGAGGTTAATTCACAGCAAGATGCAACAGTAGTGTAGTAATTATCTTTAAAAAGGCTTGCTGCTACTTTGCTATGAATTTGTAATGAAAGTATTCTGCCATCTCCCAGAGATAGGTAAACAACTTGTAGACAAATTGATTAGCAGTTGGGAGATTGTACCTCCTAGAATAAACAGATGTATGAGTTTTGTTTCCATGTATTAATCAAGTTAATGACAGTAATTTTGCATGCAGCATTTTCACTTCAGTGACACCTTGTAGACTGCTTGCTTCAGTTTTCTTGCCTAGACAGAAAGCAAGCAAGCAATTGTCCAGAGCAACTGTCATTCTTCAGGCTTTCAATAGATTACCAACATGATATGGAATATGAACTTTCTCTCGTAAAGGCTCATCAAACAAGTCAGAAAAAACTGAAGTACAACTACAGGCAGGTTCACTGAGCAGATAATCCAATTTGCTTATCTTCTGCTCTTTGTACCACATCATTCTGCTGAACTGCTTCTTCAGAACTCATCTGTATTTTGTGGTACTTAAGTTTCTCTGAGGACTTCCTGATACAGCAGAAGTGCTGTAACAACTGCCAGTGACTTCAAAATAAGCTACACGGGCTTGAAAAGAAGTTTAGGTAGGAGAAGAGTTTAATTCCTGGTAATATTTGCTGTGTGCATTTGGAAGTGACTTGCAATAGGACTTTGACTTTTTGTAGTTCACTTGTTTAATATTGGTCTAATAAATTATTAGAAATGATCACACTAGCTGGGCATCAGCACAGTAAGATTAATGTGGGACAAATTTTTGCATTGTGAAAATAGTCTGAAATTCTGCATTTCGAAAATAGATTTGATCTTTTAGCAGTGTCTATCAGAATGTGCAAACTTTCTCACTCATTCCCTATTTCTTGATTTCTGGAAGCTGTACTAGTACTGCAACTGTGAACATCATTTGAGCAGCAGGAAATAAAAAATCTATTTTAAGACTAGGACACTAGGAAGTGAATCATTCAAATGATAAAATATTAAGCCATATATTTTGCAGTCTGTGCAACAATGATCTAAAATTAACACATAGCATTATATTTGCATGAAATTTAGGAAAATAGTAAGGCACACTTTAAGAAATGTGTAATAGTGAATGCATTTTGGATGCAGATTTACAGCACATGCCTCTGAAGTTAAGTGTGGCTTTGATCAGTTCTGCAGTAGGGGAAGTATCATTCAAATTAGAATTTATATGAGGTGCAGTTGTCTTTCAAGGAATATCCAGTCTATTCTGCAATCATGTAATGAAAAGTGCCATGACTTATCCGTGCTTTGGACCTTCTGGTATATTTTAAGATGTTTTGTATTCTGAGGTGAAGTAGTAGACTCTAATACCATTAAATGCGCTGCTTTTCTTCTGTTGCTAAGCTGGAGAGGAGAGAGACCTTTTTCTGCAGGCATTTTTTCCCTAGAGCTTGCCTTAAGGCAAGCTTTTACCTGGTTTCCATTTTGTAACATAGGAAAAACAACCTATTGTATCTGTTTTGATAGTCAGGACACTGATAGAGTATAAATACAGGAACGTAAAAATAAAAAGTGCATTTTAAAGTTACAGAGTATTAAGTTATAACCAAATGGTCAGCTGAGTTGTATAAATATTGTATTAATATCTCTTTATAATGATATTTTCTTATTCACAAAGAATTTGATTTACTAGAAAGTTGTTGAACCTCTATGCAAACTGTTCACTTATGAAACTTTTTGATTTTCTTGTTTATTCAAGTTTATTTTTAACCAGCTTTTACATTTTTTTTTAAATAGTGTGTTTTACATTCTTTACCTCTCATAGGACTGGGAAGGGGAGGATTTTTTTGTTTTCAGTCTGCAAACACATCTGGAATGAGGAATAAAGTCCAATCAGTATCCTTCTAAAAAATACTAATTTTAGGGTTCAGTGCTGCTGCCAGCAAAATTAAGGGCCAGACTTCTTTTACGTTAACCTAATCTTGCAGTATTTGAACTGTGTATAATGCACACAATTTTCTGAACACTGTTTACATGATTACTTTTTAAATGCTGAGGAAAACTGTACTATTAGAGTATATTGATCACCAGGTATCATAAAAAGGTAAAATTCATAATTTCATTCCATGAATGCCCTGTTTTTAAAATTATTAGGAACTTTACTGGACTTCTTAAAGTTCTAATATTAAATGGAAAAAGGTAGAGAGCAACTTGCTTTCGGGCAGTTATACACATGTTCAGAGAGAATTGCCAGATGTTTGTAGCGTGCCCTTACATAATCTGTAGTTCTTTCAGTACATTCAACTGAAGTTCCAAAGGCCTCTACTCTTCAGGGTGCTCACATTTCATTGTCCTAAGGATTCTTCTCTTGCTTACTGTATTGCCCCACAGTTGAACACTGCTCTGAATGACAGCCATATTATCTAAAGTTTGTTGCAAGACACAAAATCAAACTCAGTTATAATGGCAATACATGTTTAATAATATATTTTGTCTTAGTAACATGCTAAAATAATGTGATGGAATGCAACTAGTTATTTCACTGTTGCCTGTACTCTTAAATCAGATTTGGTCTTAAAGGCCAGGTTCTTATAGCCGTTCACTTTCCTGACTCTTAGAAGTAATCAGTGTTACCCTGCAAGTTCAATTAAAAACACTGCAACTGAGTCTACTAACTTGCAAATATTTCAAATAATTTTAAATATATGAAAGCTGGATTTTTTTTTTCTACCAAATGGCTCCTTTTATTGAATTCAAAAAGAGGAAAATGACGCCCTCTTGACTTTGTTTTTCCCCCTGTTCAGGAGCATTCTTCTACAGAAGATTATCAAACATCTTACTATTTCTGTTGTTTTAATGCAAGCCAAGTTACATAGGGGAAAAAAATAAACTAGTGATAATCTACTTTGATAAAATAGAGAATTCTACCTTGCTTTCTTTTCTAAATATACATGTCAAGAAGGTAATACATATTTTTTCAGACTCGTGATTCTAACAGAAGACTGGTTTTTGTGTTTTTTTTTTAGCAGAATGCTTCCACTTCTGTTCATACCAGATATTGATTCAGCAGGTCTGTCTGGAAAACTATTTTTGTTTGATACAACTACCTAGTCTGAAAAGGTCTTATCCATGCATGGGGATCCATACAGGCTATTTATTTCTTTCTAGATGTTTTTATTAATGTTTCCTAACCAAGGACATCATAGTACTTCTAAATTAAACTGCTGACTTGTAACTGTGGTTGTCTTTATTCTGGAATTTTTACTTTCTTTCTAACAAAAATATTTTTGCAGCAAAGTAAATCTCCTCTTTCTGAAAACAGCTGTTTAAACTTCTGATTCTGTGCACTTTGTGTCCGTTTTGCTATACTTTGGTTAAATGTTAAAAGTTTCCTTTGGAAATGAATACACAGACCTAAGCAGTATTTTTGACTGCTATTGAAGTTAACTTTCTTCAAACTTGAATCTGTAAAGATACTCTGTTTCTCATGTTCCCTTTCCCCCTATTATTATTTTTATAATGCTTTTTTCTCTTTTCCATATAAGCAAAATAAACAGGCAACAGAAACTCTCTGTTCTGCTACTCATATGCTGAACACATACAGTCTTTACGCATTATGACTGGGACATAGAATCCAGCTGGTGTTAATTTCAATAAGGAGACATTAATCAACCATCCTCTCTCTTTACTAAAACTGCAAAAGAACACTCCCAATTGTATTGACACTGAAGATGTCTCCAAAACAATGAAACTGTAATAAGATGGCAAACATAGTTGTGTCTTTATGAATGCATAAACTTTTAACAATTGAATGTACTTTGGCATTGTGTAGCATAGCAAGATTCAGGATGAAGAGACAGATGCAGTACGTGATGTACACTGATAAAAAGCTGTCATAAAAGTACACAGAACACTTAACTTCATGTACACTAGTATATTTTTTTTTCTTGTGAAAACCATACTAACCTATAATGTTTCTTCTCTCTTGCTCTTCATTATTTTGTAAGATCATAATTTCAAAAACCTCAAACCAGATCAAGTGTGACAAACTGTGTGAAACGATAATGAAATAGCAGGGTACATGCCAAGTGATCTTTTGGGTCTTTTCAGTATCTGATTCCAGAACCTAGCTTACAATAATAAACCATGACTGGGTACAGCATAAATAGTAAGATTAGTACATGGAAAACTATCAAGGGAGGTTAATGTTCTCACCTGAAATAATATTTTTTTTAATGGGTTGGATTAATGATTGTCAGGGAGGGAAACATCAAATTATTTTGCTGCTGAAGTTGAGATCTTTTCTCAAGTAAGCTCTGACAGTAAACAAACAATGCATAAACCATAAGTAAAGTATGTTCCACAGCTTGTGAATCTCCAGTTGGTTATATCGTCACCTCCCTTCTTTGGGTCATCTGTTACCTCAGTTGTCATTATGTTCTCTTCCTTTTTATACCAGTTGCTTTCTTTCACAGTCCTTTCTACTCCCTCTGAGTTTTTATATACATACTTTCATAAGAATTCCTTTCTATCCACCCTAAGCTTGTGTATAAGTGGAGTCAATAGACTCCATTTATCGCTGACTGCATTGTTTTAGTCTTTTGATTTCATTTTTATCCTCATCAGCTGTAAATAAAGGCAAGAGGCTTCCCTTATCCTATTTGCTAGTATACAGCATAAGCAGATTTCAGACTACAAGAGTGCAACCAAACACAGCAACAAGTGGCTGAAAGAAAAGGATGTTGATTTACTTTCTGCTCTTATTTCACCAAGAGCAAGGATTATAATTTTTGTTTACTTTTTGCTTATTAATTCCCCAGATTTTGATGTATTTTGCAGAGTTTTGTTCTTTGTCTTTGCAGGTCTTAGGCTCTAAGTAATTAATTTTCAAATACCTACATAAGTTACTTCTTGAGATAATCTGCTTAGGCAACTATTGCTGTATTTCTACAGAACTGTAAAATTATTTACAAAAATGCCTGTAATTCTTCAGTTCATGTGAATTTGATCTGAGAAAGGAGTTAGGCTTAAATCCCAAACTTTTCTTTGGAAATTTCTCTTCAGAGATGCTGAATAGTTCATCTGAAGTAACAGTATGGGCTTGCTGATTCTTTTAGAAGTTTATAAAGAATGTTAAAAGTGGCTTTAAAAGTAAAATTTTTATGCTATGGGTTCTCTAAAATAAACATAATTAAGTGGGGGTGTACACTGAGAAGCAGTAGTTCTAAGAAGATGGAAACTAAATAAATCCTCCAAAATGTCATATTGATGATTAGAAGAGATTTTTCAGCTGAAAACAACAACGGTAGAAGTAGTTAGAAGATTATTTATAGATTTAGAACCATAAATTAAGCTATGAGGAGTTAGCTTTCTAAGTCCAACTCATCTGAATAGAACAACTTACATAATTGACATTGAAGCTAATACAAAGAAAATTGTTCATTTACATTTCATGTAGAGAAGCCAATTTTGCATTCCTTAGGCATCTGTTGACCAAAGACTAGTATCAATTAGACCAAGGATAATGACAAAACAGGAGTGATTTCCTCTTTGAAACAGAGAAATAAATAACCCACTGTATAGTGTGATTCCACTCTCTGAATTCTGTCAACCTACAGCTGATTAAAGCAGCTCCTGCAATCTTAGTCTGTTTCTTGCCTCTTCCTGGGTCTCTCCCAGTTGATGTTTGCTCTCTTTAGTGGTCCTAATCAGTCATTAAGACCCTGCTCTCAAGTACGTAAGTGAAAAATTAAAAATGAACCCTGCATTTCTAGGTTTTTCTCTTTAACAAATAAAATCTGTGTATAAACTTGTAAAGAGGCCACACAAACAGCTCGGTGTAATTAAGGGTGAGGGAGCAAGTGTTTAAGCGTGAAGTAGGGCAGTAATCCTTTAAAATGTTTTTGCAATCGGAAATTATTATAGTAATCACACAATTTTCTTTGATACTTTGTGCATAACCTAAATTATAATCAAACAGCCTCTACTGGCAGAGTTTCACTTTGTTTTGCTTCCTTTTAGTTGTCATATTAATACATGAAAAATGTATCCATGTGGCATCTATTTCAGCATTATTTACTATAACTAATCCCAAGTGTGCAATACTTGCAGCTAGTGAGCAATAGAGATTAAAGGCAGATGTTTGCTGTAACGTTGAAGTTGGTATTCATCTCATACCAACATGTGTATTTGGTGCTGCATGTTTACTTCTTGGTGTGTTGCTTGTCAAGTAGTAGTAGTTCTCTTCTGTTGTATTTTAAATAAAAGAGCCATCCACCTTCTGCCCTTCAGACCTATAGGAAATGGAAACTGGCAGTGTTCATCAGTATTTCATGCATGAGCAGAGAGCACAAGCAGATCTGATTGTCCAGAAGGTACTCGAGGCTGAAAAAGAAGACTTTTCTGTCTTTACTACTTCTTGTCATATGATCATGCAGGAGATGGCTTAGTGCTGGGATCTTCACCCAGAGATTGGCCCTATGCAGTGCTGGATGCTTAGAAATTGGATCATGCTGTGTTGTGCAAGCCCAAGATGGGGGTTGAGGGGGAACACTAAACAGACAAGATATCAGACAGGACTAACAAAAGAAGGTTTAATATTTAATGATACCTAATAGAAGAGTAGGGAGTAAAATAAGTAAGAATAAACCAATTTGTGATTATTTAAAGGAGTGAGCAGCAACAAACTAAAGGGAGAATATACAGAACTCTTCTCAGATGAACAATTAGCAGAACTAAGATATTAAATGAACAAAAGAAAAACCAACTTATTTATACAAGCCATTGACACAAAATGAATGATTCATAATTATTTTAAGTTGTAGACAGTATCAGAGGGAAATGATTAGAAAAGAGAAGGAGCAAATATAAAGAAAATATACTTCTAGGGAAGTTAATTATATTTGCTGACATTGGTGAATGTAGTTGTATTGCCCTAGCAGACATGCTTTAGCTTCATTAAGCTAGAGAAGAGAGATTGCAGTGGGATGCTAAGAGGTTTTTCCAGGGGCATTATTGCTTTGTATTGTTAATATCAGCCATATAATAACGTTAAATTCCTTGCCATATTGGTACGTTAGTTTTTTCTGATTATCAGAAGCTTTTCTATTCTGAATGTTAAAAGCTGAACATCTCTGAAACCGTGTCTTCCTTCAGGGTGAACTAAGGAGCTTACAATACAACAGGAACAGAAGTTGTAAGTTTAGGAAGATTAGCCAAGGTTCCTCATGTTATTTTAGGCACAATATGAAAAATTACTTTTGGAATAGTATTTTGTAAGTAGGGAAGGATTTGTCTTTCCACTTACTAGGGAGTGGAAACATTTACAGGGACTAGGGAGTTTATGTAAATAGAGTAGGAGGTTTTAGGTGATGCATGGAAGGACTAAGAAGATGGGAACAGCAGGAGGAAGTTCTTTACTTCTAGGGAGTATGTAAGAAATGCTAGGGTAAAATGGGAAATTGGAGCAAAAAGCTCATGTAGCAACATGTTTAGGTTCAAGATGATCATTATGAATAAAGCATGGCTGGGTTATAACAAGGATTAGCTGGTTCATGCAAGGTGCTGCAGTAGCAACATATAAATTTATTTGTTGACTCTTGGAAATATGAGAACATATTTGGTCACATTTCCCTTACTTAGTAGTAAGACTAGCTTCACAGCTGACATTTTTAAAGAGTAGAGATAAAAATTAGAAATGATTCAGCAGTAAATGAAAAATATTATGTCTTTGGGACTGCAGTCTCATGTTGCATCCATCTAAATCAGTGGGGACACCCCAAGGGTGTTCCCTCCTGTTGCTAAAACCTGAACCATCAGAATGAGAAGGAAAGCAGATACTCACCTGAAGCTACATCCTATCTAAAAGTCGGGGGAGAAAACACACAGCAGCGAGTGCAAAGTAGAGTGTGGGACAGCTCTTCTCCAGAAAAAGAGAATGTAAAGTAAATACAGTAAAATCCAAGAAAAGGACAAATATATTAGTAAGGAAAACAATTTGGCATTTCTTTTGGGAAATGGGAAGACAATATTAAAGTAGAAAAAAAGCTGTTTAGAAATAACATTTCAAATGTAAAATTTCAGTCATCAAATATATGTATTCAGAGAGTATTGCCACCATCTTAATGTTAGTTGTAGTTTCCCTTTTTCTCACACTAATTTTGAAGATGACCCTGATTATTAGGTGGGGAACAAAGGGAGGGAAACACTGATGAATTGTTGGTTTTGTTTCCACAACTAAGACATGCCTTAGAAATTTTAAGTGACAGGCTGGAAAGGAGAATGATAGCAGATGGGCATTTTATTGCTGTGATGTTTTCTTCAGTAACTTTATTCCCATTTTTTAAATTGAGACTATCTTTTGTTTGGTGGAACAAATATAATGTTTTCTTTCTTGTTTACTGACATGGGTAGGATTGGCTACCCAGAGGCAGGTATCTGAGTAAGCAATGAATACCAGAAATTCACTCCACCCACATGTGTGGGAGTGTGAAAGTGTTTGTTACACACCTGTAAGGATCAGTTTGTGAGCTGATATCAGGAAGTATTAGCATGCAAAAATAAATTTGCTAGGTATTAACTAGCAAGAAACAGGTGGTTGGAAGGATAAGGAAATACCTTATAATTACAGAAGGCTAATGAGTGATTAGTCACTACTAATGCTATTATCAAAATCTATGTTAAAGTCAAATTTTCTCCCTTCATGCTCATATGAAGGGAGGCTACAAGGTTCAGTACCCAGAAAAGCAAATACCTGTTGTCTTTGGTACGACTATAATATACTGCTGAGTCTTCCTCAGCACTGTGTTGCGTTAGAGCAGTTCTGTGAACTGTTTGCTCTTTATTCAGTGGATAAGTAACCATGACTTTTTTGAGAGTAATATAATAATAACATCAATTATCACAAATTAGAACAGTTATTACTTTCAAAGGGATGCTTAGGCTCCATTTTGAGATGTGCTGAATGTTAAATACTCACTAGGGGAATGTAGGAGTTCTGGATAGAGTTAGGGTTCATCTTGAATGAGTTTTTATCACAGTATTAAAATGCTGCTTCATCAATAGCAGTTTTTGAACTTTCAGGTAATGTATTGTACTCCATGTAATTATATATAAACTTAAAAAGTACACTTGGGATTTGTTTTGAAAGCTCAGCTGCGCTTTTTGTCTGACCAATTTCAGGTTAGTTTTAAGTAATAGTTATTTCAGAGGAAGCCCCACACATGGTACAAATTCTAGGAAATATTTACTCCTTTAACTTAACATTCTTTATTTTCATGAATAGCATCTGAAGATCATTGTCACAAACAGTACTTCAACAGCAATTCTAACTGCATCAGGTAAGGGGAAGACAGTTTTTAACCTCAGGCTGTGGCATATGCACAGCATTGACCAAGGGATTGTCTTGTCCATAACTAAAGGCAGATCTACGGAACTGCTGAAGTCATGGGCATGAAAGACCACAGTTTAGTTTTGTAAGAGTTACAATTCCAAGAGAGACAATATATTTACTTGGGAGAGTTCAGTACGGTATCAGTCATAGGTGGATTTTTAGACATGTTTTAGTGTTCTCCAGATTGTACAAGTTCCTTGCACCTGTTATTTTATTTCATATAATGTACCTTTTAGACAAGAGTTGAATTTTACCTGCACCATCAAAGTCCATTTACAAGCTGTCTACAGGCTGAGCTGTTTTTCATTCTAAAGCATAGAAAAGAAGGATTACTACGAAAGAATAAATCCAGTAATAATTACGTGAGATAGCAAACTTTTCTTTTATGAAAAGTTGCATGATCTGGTAGCTATGGAAATGTGTTAACTTGTGTCTGGTAAAAGCACTTAAAAATTATGAATGTGTTCATAGATCACATATATCAATTGTCAACTACAAAATAATTCTATAGTTCATTTCTCCTGTAATTCAAGAAGAATACCTGAGAAACTTAGAGGAAACCATAGAAGTTAATTCAAATATCTGAACAAGTCCATTCAAAGTCTCTATTTGCAGATGCTAATTCAGGGGTTCATTTTCAATTAAAAGGTAGTGTTCTCTCCTCTCTTGAATGTACACATTTATGTCAGCTCCGAAGAAATCTGCACCAGAACTTGGCAACCATCAATCCCAAACTCCAAAGTCATGCTTACTCCTATTGGTTTAACTAAAAAGATAAATCTATTGTCTGGAATGACAATGAGGATTCTTAGTCTTAGATGGAACAGCCACTGTAAGAGATTAATGGCACTTTATGCTTTCCAGACATGTATATTCCAGGACAGAGGGCGTATATAAAAATATTTAGTGTTGAACTTTTGTAACAAACATGTTTTTTTCTATGAAAAATGAGTAGGCAAGAAATGTGTCATGATTTTGTTAGTATTAACGGCCCATGATGGATACAAGTGGTTTTAAAAATTATGGTACAGCTAACTACAAGAGAACAGAGTTCATTTCTGCAGAGCTCAAATAATGTAGATAATTAATTACACTCCAGACTTTCAACTACAGTGCAGCTGTAACTGGATGTTTATTCCCTCTTCTACAAATCACAAATACATATTGTATAACATGGCTTTATTTATTTTCCAGTATTAGGTTGTTTCAACATTAACCCTGTGCTGTCTTCAGCTTTCATACCCTTCTTCTAGCCTTCTACCAGTACTACCAAATTGCTTCTTTTTTCTAACTTTTCAGTTTTATATTACAGGTGGAAAATAACCTAAGGGTTTTTAACAGGCATACTAAATGCATGCATCACTTACATCTCACAAATATGGTGATTTATATCTCTAAGAGAGTGTATCTAATCTGAGTAAGTAATTCTCATCCTTAACAGCACATGCATCTACATCCAGTCTTGCATAATGTAGACTCAAGTATTACATATCCAAGAGAAACAAAGGAAAATAGAGGGAAGGCTGGGTTATGGCACATACATATAAAATATTGATTTGGCCTTGATTAAAGGCCTCAATTCCTGGATTTTGTGAGGCCTTGCCTAGGCTATTTTACTAAATAGCTTTGAAGATTTTGGTTTTCTAATTTACCTGTTGATAGATGCTGTAGTGTTTATGTCAAGGGACTACAGATTCTTTCAGAGCTCAATCTCCTTCCTAACATTTCGACAAAGAGACACCCTAAAAGCAATGGCTTAAACATTTTTTTTTCCTATTTAGAGGTTTTATTCTTGTATAAATATTTTATTAATATATTGTAACTCTCTGAAATCCATGGGAAAAGTCCTTGTGAATTCAGTGTGAGCCAACTTGAAGTTTTACTTTGGTTTATGCACCTGTCGTGGTTTGGGCCCAGTGGGCAACTAAGCACCACACGGCCACTTGCTCACTCCTCCCCTGCAGTGGGATGGGGAGCACAATCAGAAGAAAAAGGTAAAACCTTGAGGGTTAAGGCAAGGAGAGTTTAATAGGACAACACAAGGGGAGAAGAAATAATAACAACGATACTAATAAAACAATGTGTAAAGAGAGTGATGCACAACGCAATTGCTCACCACAGGGAACCTGATGCTCAGCCAGTTCCTGATCCGTGATCCCTCCTCTCTCCCCTGGCCAGTCCCCCCAGTTATATCCTGAGCACCATCGCCTGTGGTATGGAATACCCCCTTAGCCAGTTTGGGCCAGCTGTCCCGTCTGTGCCCCTTCCCTGCTTCTTGTGAAAATTAACTCTATGCCAGCAGGAACCAGGACAGCACCCTTGAGTGCTTTTTTGTCGCATTGTTTTCAAATACTTGACTGTTTTAAAAACTTATGTCCATGTGTAGTGTAGATGACAGAATAATGATTTCTTTTATTCTTTCTATCTTAAGCTAACAGCATGGTTAGTTTTGAGGCTGTCTTATTGTTCTAGGTTTTTGTCATGGAGTAAGCAACTTAGATGATTTAAAATCATTTAATAAGTAGACATTCTGCTACACTTCAAACGATAACTGGTTTGGGAGACAAAAGCAATGATAATAAGAATTTTGCACTCTTGTTCTCTGCAAAAAATAGTTCGTATTAGCCTTTTGCTTTTAATGAAAATTCTTTATTGGTCCTTCCTTTTCTCAAAACTTCAGAATGGAATGCTCAAAGTTTGTTTCTTTCTCTTGACTTTGTCCATGTAAGGTATATAATCAGCATTAGTCTGAGAAGCTCTGCATGAAAAATTGCTTTTCTGTTTTGGAAATATTTTGCAATGGTGGCTACAGTACTTCTAATGTTCCATACTTCCACAAAAAGCTTCAGGGATACTGTTGACCCCCTTTGGGATGGAAATTCTATGAGGTACGGCATAGAAGACCTTCCTCTTTAGATACACTGCTAGTTGATATAGATCCCATGCTCAGCATTACAAGGATCAGTCACCTTTACCACCACCCACACCTGAGTATTGTCCACACAATGTTTCTCTCATCTGTCTGACACTATTTTCCCCAGGCCCTGAATGGAGTTTAACAACTCAATAACTAAGACACCTGGATAAAATTGAGTAGCCTATGACACCTACTGAATCAAAGTAATGTAATAGTTCTTTCTGCACTTAAATTTTTACAATTATGAAAAAACGTCAGTAACAATGTAATAATTAGGAAAACCAGTATCAAATATCCAGCAAGAATCCTTTCATAAATGGGAACGTAAGAAGAACACAAGGAATATTGTGATTTTGAGTCAATAATCAATCACATTTTTGAAATATGACTGCATTCCCAGTTAAACTAAAAAAGATAACTTTTTCTCATATTCTTCCCTCTTTCCCAACCCACTCCATACGAGATCTTCTAATATATATAGGCCTCCATCATGTGTTCTCAGTAAATCCCTTCTCAAAAGGTATTTTTGTCAACTCTCAAACAGAAGTGAAAATTCAGGTAGCATGATATTATATAGTTGCCTTCAAGAGACTAACATCTGCTTTGATGACCTGACCAACAGTTACCCTGTTACCTGGCTGGTTAAGTTCATAGAAGACAAGGCAACTAACTGTCTGGGTACCCAGGCCCTCCTGGCCTCTGCAAGCTCTGCTACGGAAACTGAGCACACTGCTAATGGCATCCTTCCCTTGGTTGAAATACAGGCTTATTTTACACCCTCCTAAAATCATTAAGATCAAAGTGGGGATGTGATTTTTGTTTGCAATGTGGCAATTTGCAGTTCTCTGTCAAAGTAAGGAAAATTTAAAATAGGGACGTACGTTATACCACCACGACAATATTAAAAGACCTAGAAGTTAAATATGCAATTGGGGGTGAAATTTTCCCTGCCAGTGTTTCTCTACAGGAAAGACTGAATGGGGGCTGCTTTGGTTTCTTTCTTATTTAACATCCTCACAGAGTAATGCTGGATAGCTTTTGGTCTGCATGAGAGGGGAGACCACGCTCAGTAGGGAGGTGAAATTTCTCAGGTTTTGTAATTGGTGCAATCCTTCAATCTTTGTTCCTTCTAGTAACTATTTTCAGGTAAATCAGTCCGCATGATAGCTCTTTGATCTTGGCATAGTTTCAGACCTAAACAAATACCGATTCCACTGCTTTTGTTCATCCTCAATTATCTCCACTCAGTCTTCACCATCTGTTTACATGACTGACATTTACAACCTCTTGAGAATGATAAAACCAGTCCATTGATGTAAGGAGACAAGGTGCAAGCACGTATTTATGAATGTGGTGGTGTTCACTTTTGAGAATACTCTTCATTTTTTGTGGACCTGGTTCTTTGCTCCACTTCTCTGCAACACTCAAGAATGATAGCTTCAGTAACAACCTGACTTGGTCCACTTCAGGTTTGGGGGGAACCTAGGCAACAGAGGAAGTCACTGTCTTAGTCTTTTTGCTCCTAGCCTTTTGTTCCTGGATCACACCAATTAACGATTAAGATGAAAAGGTATCAATATATTTTTGTTCTACTCTTCTCACATAGTGTTCTCATTTCATTCCTATGTTGCCACTGTTGATGGAAAAAAATGACAGTAGAAGAAAGAAATCACATTTTCTTCTATTCCCTTCAAGTAATATGCATCAAATCTAAGTTGAAAATAGCTTTGCTCTACATTCCTTTTATTTAAGCATTGCAATACAGATTATGTCAAAAATATATCTCAAGAAATATGAAGCTTCCTATGTACTGAGTATTTTTTCTTGTATTATAAAATGTCTCACATTTTTTAAGAAAAAAATTTGCATGCAGAAGGGATTTTGAAAAATGCCTTTTCCTGAGTAATATATTCTACCCTTATATTTTTATTGCATTTTAAATGGTATAACTTGATTTTGGACAAAATCTACTCCGACTCCATCAAACATAACTGACTTCAGAAAAACCTGGTAACTAAAAAAACACCACTGTATCATATTTTATTTTTAAGGTCTCTGATGCAGAATCTGCTATCGTACCATAAAATAATTTTAAAGTGCCTTTAATCTTACTTGCTTTCTGAATCACCTTTGAAAAACTGAAGATAACACGTATTTCAATAGCCAAATTGTTTTCTATTTGTCTGGCATGTGCTCTGCTTTGCTGCTGTGACTGAGCTACTAAACTTTAGATTAGAGTTTTAGTAAAATTCTACTGAGGCTTAGTTTGGGGAAAAGATAAAACATGTAAGGGAGTCCATAACTTTACAAATGAATACATATATATTTTTAATAGGTATACCAACACTTTGAGACTCCATCTAGTACCCAGAATGCAGCTAAGACTGTCTAACCAAAATAAAAACAGTACACTTACTAAACAAGTTTGAGTTCTTGTTTATGACATATAACAAAGACCAACTTTGGGAGTACGTTGTGAAATGCCAGATACATAAAGATGCTTCCTGACACCAACATGGACTGTAGTTTTGCCCAAGCAAGCAGAACACGAACTGTCCTGTTGCTTGAAAAAAAACCCCAATCACACAAACATGGAAAATAGGCAACCATAATCTAAATGTTTAACACAATTAACAATTGAAACCTGTGATAGACTAGTCTGTGTTTTTACTTCTGAGAGACTACTAAAAAACAAGGTAGCGATTTATTTTTACTTCTGTTCCACGATTGCATAGAATTAATAGATTATCTCTCTTCCCATTCTCTGTGTCACTGTTTTTGACAGGCACAAATGGCTAAGGAGATGCACGCAATGCGGCTGTCAGCTCCAACAAGATGCTGCGGAAGTGTGTACAGGAATAGCTGTCAGTAACAACATCAGAAAAAAAAAAAAAGTTGTGTATTGACCAGTCATGGATCAGCTCTGAATGCAGTAAGAATATTTTGCTCAAATTCATTAGGTATTCCTTCAACTCTCTTAATATTGCAGTAAAGTCAGGTTTATTAGGGTATTCTTTGGTTTGGATTTGTTTTGTTTTGTTTTTCAGGAAAATGTTGAAGATTGAGTATCGGGACACTGAAAACAATTACTGGCTGTGTTGGTATTTAGAATATAATTCCCATACAAACTACCCAAAATGTTTTCCATTTTCCTTCCTCTTGGAATTTCACTTTGGTCTAGTTATCTTTTGGAATTCAGCTAGTATGAATCTACCACAGTCACAACTTTCCACACAATGATCCTTTGCAACTGCTTCACAGTCTGCTAGTTTGGTAGTAAAGTTTACAAAGAACTCTGAAACAACGTAAGAAGTTGGCATGTTACCTTTGCAGGAGGGAATGAACTGACAGAAAATTTCAAAAACTTTGCAATAATCTCTAGAGGAGACAAATTTATTACTAATTTGCTTAGTTTTCGCACACATATTTTGGAGGTTTTTTTTTAGTTTAGTAGTGAATGGAAAAGGCTGCCACACTAACTTTTTTCTGTAATTTGCATCTATGCATATATTTATCTAAGGTTTACTGATTTAAAAAGATGCTGTCTCTTGACTTCTACCCTTCATGTTTTTTTTTTTGTTTTTTGGTTTTTTTTTTCTATTGTGATCTTTCCACTCCTAACTGCAAATCGCCATCCTGCACAATTTTCCATCCTGCCTTTAAAAAAACAGAAAATGCCTACTGCAGACAAAACACCTTTGCTTTGATTTCAGTGCCATGTTTTGTTCTGCTCGCTAAATGGCCATTCTTGAGGTTTGTCTATTGATTAATGAAAAATGAAAGGCATCTTTCACTGTGCTGTGAAAAAAATCAGGCAGAGGAATAACGAATGAGTTTCCTGCCTTTCCAGACACTCATGCCCCCTTACTGGCAGTATTATGGCAGAAAGCCACCAGGAATAAAATAAATATGAAAGACGTGAATTCCTTGCTTTTCTACAGGAAATATGTTGTCCTTAACTTGCATTTCCCATGACTGTCATAAGAAATATATTGATCTACACTGTTGTGTTTCTCAAAAACATTCTAGTTGGGATTATATGCCACAGACAGTATTGTCAAAGCCAGAGTGCTATTAGATATCTGTACCCTGCCAAAATACTTCTGTTCTTCATTGTAGATTTAACCAAGATCTGTGGAAGTCTCCTATTTTTCCTCAAAAGATGTTTCCTTGAGGAATGCAGAGCTACCAACCTGGATTCCCCACTTTCTCAACTACTGCCTACTCTCCACGATTTTTTTTTTTGTTTGTTTTCATCCCATTTCTTCACTTCATCAGACTCTCTTCAAGGCAGACGTTTAATTAAATCAAGCTACGACGCCCGGTGAGCTGTGCACATCCTTAAATTCCGCCCTGCCCTGCGGAGCCCGTTCAGCTCTGCTCGGAGGCGGCTCCCACCGGCCGCGAGCCCGCCTCTGGGCTGACGGAGCCCCTCGCGCCTTTACCGAGGGGCACTCACGCTCCCGGTCTCCCCCCGTATCATCCCGGCGGGGGGGGTCCCCACCGCGATCCGCGGCCTGGCCGTGGGACCGGCCGCCTCAGCCCGGAGCCCCGCGGGGACGGGAGGGAGGGAGCGCGCGCGCGCGCGGCCACAGCGGCGCCCCCTGCCGAGCGCGCCGGGTCGCGCCTCTTTCCGCCGCTGCCCTGGCTGCCGGCGGGAGGCAGGGGGAGCCCGGGAGCGGAGCGGCCCGGCCCGGCCCGGCCCGGCCCGGCGGGCAGCCAGCCAGCCAGCCCGGCAGGCAGGCGGGGTTCCCCCGCCCTACGCTGACGTCAGGAAACTTTCTGCGCGGCTGAAGCGGGAGCGGGGCCGAGCGGGCCGCCGTGTGCCGGGACGGCTTCCATCCCCTCGCCAGGTACGCGGCGCTCCTGGCCGGGGCGAGCAGCGGCAGGCTCCCGGGGCGTGCGGCGCGGACTCCTCCGCCTCCGTCCCGGCGACGAGGGCAGCCGGGGTCGGAGGCAGCCACCGGGTCCCGGGGAGGGGTGGGGGGGGTGCGTTTGGCGACCGGCAGCGCGGCGGGGAGCTCCGGGCGCCTGTTGATCGCCGCGGCGGCACCGCTGCCCCGGGCCGAGCCGCCCAGCCGCTGCCCGGCGCTGCCAACTTCACGGCCGGTGGGGCCGTGGCGTGGGGCGGGCGGCGTGAGTAACGGGGCTTGCAGCCGGGTGACGGGGCTTGTCTGTTCCGCGGGTCTCGTCCGCGGGGACCGGCACCCGTGGGCGCCCGGTGGGGCGTCGCGGGCTCTCGGCGGCGTGTCGCTGCTCGTCGGAGTAACGGCGCGGCGCGAAACTCGCGGTGGGCGCCGCTCCCCGCCGTGGTTGTCCTCCTCCGACTTGGCACCGGCGGGGACGTGGGGGTTTTAGACCGGCGGTACGCCGGGGTTTAGGGGCTGTTTGAATTTCAAGGAGCTGAAAATAATCAAATGCCTTTCATTCTGCCTTTTTTTTTTTTTTTTTTTTTTCCTTTTCTTAGCAAGTACAGTAAAGCCATTATCTGAGGCAGGGTTTTGTTTTTCCTGCGAGGGCTGAGCCGTGGCGGCCCCGCGGCGTGGGGAGCCGAGCCGAGCTCGCCGCCGGCGCTGCTGAACGCGCAATTGTTTTACGAGGGAGAATCTTCGGCTCGTAGACAGACTCAAACCACCAAGTTAATTTTAACTCCGTGGAGCACCCGGGTGCGGGGAGGGTGGGGTGCTGGAGTAGTTTGTCGGGTCACGATGTGAATAGGAGACTGAAATCTGAGCAAGGACTGCAGCCGCTGGCTTGGAGTCGGGCGAGGGAGGTTCAGGGAGAAATTCTCAGTTTAAGGGGGGTCTGAAAGTTGTATGAGAGTTCCCTGCAGGAGTACGGTAAAACATGTTGCTCATTTAATTTTGCCGTCCTTGTCATTTATTGAAAGGCACCGAGAGCCGATCAAAGGCCCGTAAAGGTTAACTGTATTCTTCATACAAAGGAATTTTTCCCCCTTCCAAAGAACTAGATTTCTGGGGTCTTTTTTGAACTTAAGACAGTCACTATATTTCTAATTTAAATACCATGCAACCCTCACTTCCTAAATTTTCAGTTGCATCGCAGTTGCAAGTTTTTAAGAAGTCATCTTTATGTAGACAGAGCTAAAAAGATGTTAAAAAACCTAAGAGACTGAAGGCGATTATGTAGGCGCTGTAAATGTGTGTAGGTACATGTAAAAAGTTTTAGCAATTTATTTGGTCTGCTCGGTGTAAATATAAACATACATTTTTACATTTGATGTGAATAACTATGAACCTCTCCTTTTAGAAATACTTTTATTTTTCCTGTGATCATCTCTACCCTGCATGTTAGCCTAACTTTGAACTTTAGTTGTGCCTTTCAGTTGTGGTGATAAGCAATACTGCAGAGCTTCAGACCTCTGCCACTTATGATGATCAAAACAATTCACCTGAGGGGAAAAATAAATACCTTTTTGAAGGTCAAGCTTCTATTTTTTATGGCAATTTTATAATGAACAGAAAAGTTAAACTCGTAATTTCAGAATTGCTCAATGTATTTGTTGTGTAGTAGTATGTCAGCGACAAGGCCTCGTATTTGGAGATTATCCACGTGTCCTCCGGGAAAGGAACAACAAAATATTGGGGGAAAAAGGACAATGGCTTCATGATTATTAGTGTTATGCTTTTTGGTACACATTTTACTTTTAAGTATATGGATGCGTTAGTAATTATAGGTCTCCTTGAAAGCAGGTATTTATGTGAGGAGGTTGAATAGAGCAAGTGGTTTATGGATTAAAAGACCAGGAATTATGGTACAGTGTTGAAGGATGCAAGGGAGCAGTTCTGTTTGTGCTTTTAACAGAGCTGCAGTGGCAGGAATATCAGTGAAGAGAGACTGGAAATAAGCAGAAGCAAGTACAAATCAGATTGCCTTAGAAGCAAGGATGACAGTCTTAAATGTGATCCAGCTAGCGTTGAGTGTGTCTTCAGTGATGAGTGCAGAAATGAAAATTATTTTGATGCCAGAAAAAAAAAAAAAAGGAGAAAATGTTAAATTGCAGCAGTGTGAACTGCACTACAATGTTCTGTGTAAAGCATTTTAAATCACATGAGGAAATACAAAACTTGGTACTAGAGGTCCAGAAAGGAGGAAGAGGTAGTTAACAAGAGCAGGCAATGAGAGTGGTTATTACACATACTCCATACTCACAGTTGGTATTGTGTCGTCTTTGACAACAACTTTACAGTCTTTTCGAGGCCTTTGTAGAGCTCAAGGATTGTGCCTCTCCTGCTCTGCATAGTATTCACCCAAAGTGATACTTCAGAATTTCCTTTACAAGCTCATTGAAATAATTTGTTTGTGTCTTGTCTGTAGATGGTTCAACAGCAGTGTGTCTGCATGGGTGTGTTCATACAATGTTTGTAAATGTTGCCGGGTGCTCTAAAAATCATAATCAAAGGACTTATATGAGGAACTTGAGAAGTCTAATACAATAAACTGGCATTTGTATTTTGATTATGGCATTAGTTTTTCTCTTTAGATAATCCCTCAAGAGCATATTGCTTGAACGTGTCATAAAAAAAATAATTAGAAATGCCCCATGAGATAATTAAAGGCCAACTTCAGCTTGAACTGGAGGACTAGCATATCTTGAAAGAGAACCAAAAAATGAACTACCTTATCCTTGAATTGTTGACATATCTAATATGACATAGGGCAGGATTCTGATTCTGTCAATTATTTCAACAGAGAGACTATAACAGAGAATTGAAAAGTCTAACAGGTTCACTTCGTAAAAATTGCTGCTTTCTTAGAATTTTTAGTTTCTGTAAATGGTGAAATACATGGCAGAGGTTGAGGCTGTGTTTCAAGTAAATTGGCTCTCAAGACAAAAAATCCCGAATAAATGACTTAATAGAGTTGTTACATAAGAGTACACTGATTAGGCACAAATAAACATTTTCCCCATCCACTTTTTTGCCTTACTGTAATCTGATTTTTGAAGGGATAAGCACCTTGAGAGAATCAGTTTGTATCCCGGAAAAGACCAAACAACACTGGCCCTGTTAGCTGCCTAACAAAGTTCTCTTCAGTTCTCTCACCTTTATTAGGTGACTTTTCGTATAAATATATTTGTTAATGTCCTTGTTCCCACTGGAAGTCAGCTCCTTCCTAGTGTCTCCTAAATCCCAGAGATCAGAACACTGGCTTTTTTCATGCCATTAGTCTCACCACTGCACTGTCAGTGCTTTGCTGAAGATGTGCCGTGACTCAGATGCTACATCAAACTCTTTTTCTGGGTTTGTTGTTGTGGAGTAGCTGGCTATTACAGTTTAATACATAGCCTTAATCTGGTTTTACACTCGTGGCCTGTGGTGGTTAGGGGCAGGAGGAAGGAGGCATTACATTTATGCAATTACTTGTCATTTTGTGGACTATCCTCCTGTCCCACCTGCCTGGCAGGAATGGCAGAATGCAGTAGTAGCACTACAGTGAGTTATTGCCTATCCTTTTAGTCTTAGATATGCAAGTGTATAGACCTTGTCTGTGCCATTTCTTTTGCCCAGGGACACTGAAAGAAGTCTGGGAACCAACAGGAGTAGTTCTTAAGTCTTAAAAAAAGCTTTCTACCTCGGCTGCAGCTCCAGCCCATCTAATAAGCAGAAGGTCCTTTGAAATGCCTCCTTTTGCTGTAGGGTTTCAAAACATGTTTATTACACTAAACTGAACATGAAGAGAAGGAAGTGATGTTGTCACATAGTTTTATCCAGTATTTCACTAGAGAATTTATCCAGCTGGAAACTCATAATGAATTCCCAGGAAAGAATTTACACTTTCACTCCTCCTCCCCTCTGCCAGTTCAAGCAGATGTTCTAATCACCAAGCTAAGAGGGTGCTCTGGATTAAGGTATTATTTCTTCAGAATGAAATGACTTTTTTTTTTGGGGTGTAACTGCATATTAGGCAAAGAAAGAGAAAATGTACAATTTTGTAGCTTAATGAAACAAGCATGTATGTAGAAGAGGCAAGATCTGAGCTTCCAACAGCTGTGTAAGTAGTAAGCTTTCACTGGAACCAGAAGCAGAACTTGGGCTTCGTCATGCCTATGGTTTCACAGAGGCTAGTTGATAATGTGCGAAAGAAGTACCAGAAAGCCCTTTAGATAACGATACTGGATTTGTTTAACTTCTGCAAAATTATTTTCTACTTTGAAGGGCAGACATTGAGAAATTCTGGTTATTATTTTAATTCCAGTGTCTGACCTACTCAGTTTATGAATATGTACTGTATATTCTACTCACTTTGTTACTACTGCATATATTTTGCGTTTAACTCTGAGCTTGCTTATTCAGGTTTTAGTCTGAGACTTGAGCTGGGTTTTCTCCATTCTATATCTCACTTGCAGTTACAAAGAATACGAAACATCCGTCCAGCCAAATGATTTTGAGTTTATTCTGTCAGCGATACCTGATCAACACCATTGCCTTGCATGAGTTTGTACAAGAGTAACTTGGTAAACAATTCTCTTATAGTGCAGTGGTTGGAGCAGAGACGGTAGCTGGCTGTTACTTTTTTTTTTAGCTTTATGGAACTAAGAAGTTGCTCAAGTTTGGTTTTTTTGTCAGGAGAAAGTAGAACTGGAAATTCTTTAGATGTTCTGGTTAGATGTGCTGTAGAGAGATCCTGACCACTGCAAGTAAATAATACTTTTATTTTGAAAAATGTATGACTTCTAAGACAAACCTGTTGGCATTCAGCAGGATCTGATGCCTGTTTCTAGAATGCTGTATTGCTTTAGTGGAACAGGATATGTGGGTACTTCAGTACTTGGGAATAGATATGGATAGAGGAACCTGTTCTCCTTGGTGCTTCAATCTTCTCATAATCCTTAAAATAACATGAAAACTGTAAAACTGCATGCATATTCCTACTTACTATTTTTAGATAAAATAAAATACTTTTTTTGAGGACTGCTGGATTCTCTGAAACGATTCAAGACCTTTAATGTGATTTTTTTTTTTTTTTTTTTTTTTTTTTTTAATTCTTTCTTTCTCTGCTCTCTCCATCCCCTTCGTTTTGATGGGGCCAATCTTGGACAAAGGCAAAATGCGGTAGTAACACAGTGTGCAAAACAGAATCCTGACTGCTTGCTACCTGCTGTGACATTTAATAGTCTATTCTGTTTTCATTTTGTTAGATGTTAGATCCCTTCTAGGCAGGATGGGCCATTAGGAACTTAAACATTGTGCTTAAACTTTCGAAGTGATCTAGGACAGTCTAAATCAGCAAAGCTCTTAAAAGTTTTTCAGAGTTCTCTGCAGCCTATGCAAAATCAAACTTGGTTTCCATTAGATGAAAGGCTGGGATAAGGCTGCTGCTGCAGTGGGGAAAGGTGGCTGGAAAGGAGGTGGTTGCCCGTTCTCACCTCAGTCTTGCAACTCTCCCGGTGGCAGGGGGACCCCGGGGAGGGCTGCTTTCTTCCCAGCTGCAGTCTGGGCCATCTGGGCTACTTTGGCAAGTAGCTCTCTTGCTAGTGCTGGCAATTTCGATCTGCTGCCTTGTGTAACGGTTGTTTTTCCTATGCATAAAAGTACTCCTAATGTTAATCAATGAATTTTCTCTTTTGTCAGATTGAGAGCTTTTATTTTTTTGTGTGTGTACATCTTTTAAAGAAGATATCTCTTAAAACAACAGTATTTTTTTTACTTAATCTGTTGTGAAATCTTCTGGAAAGTGTAACAGAAGTGAGGTAATGAGCCTAGATAAAGGACAGTGTTCCCAATAAAAAATTACTTTTCCTGCAGTCACATTTCAAAATGTTGTTTGGAACAGCAGTCATCTTTGCATGCCAATTACATTAGTTGTTTAAAACAGTTTGGTGTGTCCTCAAACCTATTTTCTTAACGTTTGTCCACACCATCTTTCCAAATGCCTCGCTGTGCAGATATGTGCTGTCTCTAATGCTTTCTTCCTACATGCTGTGTTGGCAGCCGTATGCATTCGAAGATCATGAGTCAGGTTCCTTAGCAAAAAAAAAAAATCAGAAAATGATGAGATTAAAAATAATACAGGATTTGTCTTTTTTAAAAAATTTTTTTTTTTTTTTTTGCAACTAAGTAGATCTGAAATTTATTTTATATTGAAAACAGATGTGTGTGGTTTTTTTTTTTTTTAACTCAAGCTCAAAATTTCAGGACTTGGGTCTTCGAGGAAAACAAATCTTGTGAGACTTGCCCTAAAATGATGGATGATGGCACCACTGTGCCTGAGCTTCTGCTGATACATGCTTCAGTCTTAAATGAGAAAAATACTAGTCAAAAGGTTTCATTTTCAGCCATGTTCATATTCAGATATAACAGAGAGGCCTCTGCTGATGGTTCTAACTGCTTGTTCATGTGCTGAAGTCAAAGAAGATTCAATGCTAGAGCTGAAAATACTAGCTGATAGCACCCCTTTTTCTTCTGCTTCTCAATTGGTAGGGTGACAGAACCATCACTTCCAAAGCAGTGGATGGTTGGGGTTACAGCTAAATGGTGGTTTTATCTTGTGGGCTACGGTAGGCACAGGTCATAACTATTTTAGAGTAAGTGTAGTTGAAATAATGTGAGAAAACTTGTTAAAACAAAATAAGTAACACTGGGAGGTGAAATTTATATGGTTATAATATGGTGCTGAATCTTTACTGGGGACAGAAAATAGCAGGGGACCATGTAGCCAGCAGAAAGTAGTTTCAGAGACTAACCCCCACCATTGTGCCCCTTAATCTGTTTCACATGTGTAAGCTTTAAAGCAGAGCGTACTGTGGATTTGTAAACACAAAGGTCTTTAACATCTGAGATTAGTAAAATCTTTTTCTTGATTCAAGCAGCCTAAAACTTGCATTACTAATTTTGTAAGTTATATGTTGTATTTATATTCAATTTATTCTGTTGTGAAAACAGGCTTAGGATGGAAGAAACTTTTCCAACAAATTTTGCAGCTGGAGCTGTTACTAATTCTCTTATCTTTCTGTGCCATAGAGTAATTGCACTTAATTGTTTGCTTCTGCTTTGTTTTGTGGTGTGAAATGCAGTATGTCAACACTGCTGAAGTGCAACATGAGTGTGTATAATGCTAATATTCTTGAAAGAGATAATTTCCAGATTTCACCTAACTGGATGAAACAGCTCATGTGTAACTACCAGTGCAGTGCTTAATACATCTTTTTGTAATAAAAGTTTGTAGTTGTTTTTTCTCAATAACAGATTGGTTTTGTCTTCACACCTGTTATGGTGTAGTGTGTTGTACTCAAAAACTAAAAGGCACATAGGAATGGGTCTGAGCCAACCTCCATGGCTGGGAAAGCAGCATGTAAATAAAGTAAGATTTTTATACACAGCCACTTAAAAATGTTAGGATTCTCATTAAATTGCATGCTATCCTTGTATTTCGGTGCAGCTCTCCAAAGCTGAGTCTACTTTTTATTTTAAAAGCATATTATTTTTTTTTTTTTTTTTTATAAAGAACTCACCTAGAAGCATTCCAACTTGTCACAATGATTCTGCAGCCTTCCCTCCCGTCCCATGATGTGATGGGAGCTCTATTTCTGGCTTAATCCCCACAGGTTTAAAATCGTATTTCTTAAGAAACCAGCCAGTCTGGGAGAGGACACTTGAGAACTTTATAGTTCCCAACCTCACTTCTCTCAAAGACAAATGATTCTGCACTGAAAGATAGCAGAAACTCAACCTGCATTTCAACCTGCCCGTACTGACTTGCTATCTCATACATTTGCCACAAGTAGTCTCTCATTACCAGCAAATGCCAGTGAGAAGAGCATAGGAACTATTTATTGTTTTCTCTTTCAAAATTAAATACTTCTCCCAGAGGTGTTGGTTTCATTCCCCATGTTTTATGTCTGAGGATATTGAATGTAGCTGCTAAACTGCAAGACTGATTTTTGTATTTGTAATTTTCTCCAATATGAAGTGTAACTCTTGAATCCAAATCATTAGCTGGCATTTCAGCCATGTAGTACTGAATAATGTGCTTGCATTGGTAATATCCACAGCTGTCAGTACAGTTACGTTGGCTGTGGTTAATGGCTCTTTTCTACTGGTTTTGACTGGGATGGCATGAGACAGCTGATGGCTACAGATAGGGCAAATCTGCTGGTGTGGAAAATTCACAGAGCAAGCGGAGTCTACATAGGCATCATAGTAGTCTGTCAGGAATCTGAAGTGCAGTAGCCAGAACTGTTGATTGTTTCTCTTAGAAAAGTGCTAGTATTCGCTTTGCTTTTGTACTGATTGGCAAAGCAGAAATGGTTGTACTGCACAAGTGACATTGCTGCTGGAAGGATGGAGGATGTCTGTATCACAGTAGACAAGGGTAGTGTGCTATACTGTTTAGTAACTCCTTTAATGCACAGTGTTCAGTATAATGTATGTTTATTTTGCAGTCTTGCACCAATGCAGCAGGGAAGGGCTGGTCATTATCCCTGGCAGTTGATTTATAATGGTTGTTCTGTTTGGGTTTTATCTTTTGTTGTTGGGTTTTCTGAGGGGAAGAAGGAGGGGGTGACTACTTAGCAATAATATGATGCCATGGTACCGTGCTTCATGAAGCTATGCTTTTAAAATAGATAATTAAGAAATAAGGCAGTGTATATTATATAGACTTCTATATGAGCATTTTGTATGTGATGGTAAGCATAATATGTACATTACTTCAGCTTACTCTCAGTATAACTGATGGCCTTCAATCTTACCTGTCCTCAAAATGCAGAATAATTTGCACCGTGAAGTCGAAAACCAGCCTCAGGTTCCGAAAAGATTGACATGCTTAAGTGAAGAATTTGCAGAGTCTTACTTAAAGGTTTAAGTTTGTTTGTTCCAAGCTTGAACCTAATAGGATAAAGGATATCCTGAGAAGAAATGTTATTTTTTTGAACTGGAATGCATTTACAAACTGTCTATGTGAATTTTATTCCCATACTAGTCTGTTTTGTTTACTTCTCAATTCCTAAATTTCGTAAATAAAGCACCGATGTAGTCTTCACTTTTAGATCTCTGGAAAAAGAAACATAGTCACTGAAAACTGTAAAAATAGATGTAACATCATTTGTTTACATATTTTACTAATAAGCCAGATGAAGAAAATGTCAGAGAGCTAATACAGATGAAAGATGGTGTTGTGTGGGGAAAGTAAATAATTTTGAAGTGCTAATAGATGAGAGTTTTGATGAAGTGAAAGATGTCTATCTCATTTTGCTGGCCAAGGTGATAATTTAAAATGAAGTAGAAAGATTCTTCCTATGGAGGCTCTCTGACAAAAGACCGGTTTTGGGAAGACTCTGCGTGTTTCACACTCTCAGGGTATCCAGGTACTTTTGCTGGTTGCTGGTTCTCTGATATTTTTAAGAATTTCTTTGTCTATGATACTTGTTGCCTGAACTGTAACTTCTTTCCACACTCCACTCCTGGAGGAGTCAGGGGTGCCTCAAACAGAAGTTCAATATCAGAAGGAACAGTCATCGTCTAAGCTCTTGACATCCAGAATACAGGACTAGGTCATATTTTGATGATTTAAAGATACTGTACTTTTTTATGTAGCATTTTTTCTTACCATTCTTGGAGGATATCCTGAGTTTTTGTAATTTTATGGCTTATGAAGAATTTCTAAGTAAAATTTTTCTCCCCCTTCCCACTTTGGAGTTGCGCTTCCTCTGCAGCATTGTTAAGCTTGATTAGGATCTAGGAACTTTTTCAGGAGTGAGTCAGAAAAATAAACAAAAGCTGAGGAATGGAGGAGATTTTTGGTTTGTGTAATTTAAATCCTCTCAGCTCTAAACTAGAGGTATTGTTTTCCTCCCCTGCATGCATGCTTTCCTTTCTTTTTCCTTGTTGCTTCTCTTGTCCCTGCAACCTCAGGAAAATCGAGGACAGTTCTGTTACGCCTTCCTCAGATAACTTGGTGGGATATGCCTAGATGTGCTTCTTTAAAAGAGCCCAAAGGGAAAGTTTTCAACTGTAACAAATCTATTGTGTGAAATATGCAAACCAGTAAATATGCGTATAGTCATAGATGCTAATGATTCCACAGCAATCCTGTATGTACTTCTTACTCAGAGTTATCTGTTGTGACTCTATGTGTTTTTCCATTTGGGATTTCAAGTTTTTTCACATTGTAACTGAGCAGTGATTAAAAGGTTTGAAGAAATGGACCATAGAAGAGATGTTTAGTGAAAGGTCAATAAAAGCATGTTTAATAAGATTAGTGGAATATATTTGAGATGTGTTATGTTACTGGCATACCCATGACTGCTTAAACACTGAAATAATCTGTTGCCATTTAATCCAAATCAATTCCATTTGGTAGGTCATCTGGAAGTTGCTTTTGCTGAATAAAGTTCTTAGTTGCTTAGCCAAATGGCAGGGGGAAAAAATGTCAAACTACTGAAGAAATATGCCTTGACAGTAAAGAACATAATAAAATGCTGAAGATCTCAGTTCTGAAAGAAATAAGTGGTTGGCTGGAAACAATTGCTTTGAATATTTTGAATTCATTGTGGTGAATTTTGCCAGATGCTTTTGAAGAATGTTTGTGTATGTTATTTACTGTGGTGTTTCTTGTGCTTGCTGCGAGGCATATGTACTTCTGGGTAATTTGATCCTGTTTGTTTATGGTCTAAATACTACACACACACACACACTCACACACCCACTTCCCAAAGGCAGTATTCAATTGTGTGTTATGTTCAGCTGGTTTTTAGAAGATGTGATACAAACCTTAGTCCCAGGCAGTATTTGTGTAAGGGAGAATTAAGTGTATTTCTTCTTAGCTAGCAAATTTATTTTGAATCTTGACATATCTTGACAGATTTCTGAAACTTGCATTTCACTGTGTACCTAGGAACATGTCAGAAGGTAAAATCTTTAGAGATGTTGTAGCTCAAAGATGTATTTGTAACATGTCTGGGGAAGGCACCTTATTAAGTGTACTCTCAGCCTCTTACACCACGGAGGGAAGGGTGCACAGTAGAGAGCGAGCTGTCGGTTCTGTGCTATCCTGTCACTTAGTTGGAATTGTGTCAGTAGTTCCATTGGGTCTGCCCTGGCATGTAGGTATTGGCAAAACCTGTAGGTATATATGGCAGAGTATTGGCTAGTGCAACAGCTGATATGTGAAAAACTGCATTGTAATGACTACAAATATATGGTTGTTAGGCCTGTTTTGTTATGGATGTATGAATTTTGCTTGTGTCTGTGCTTTGGTTTCTCAGTATGCGTGGTTTGGACATTCACACTGGAGTTCTGCAAGTTGTTTGAGACAGCAGCGATGCTGCTGAAATGGTGCTCAGAGTCTTTCTCTCTCTGTCACCCTTTTTCTGCCGAGTGTGCCCCTTTCTTAAGGTACTGGCTCAGGTATTTACGATATGACATTGGGAACAGGATGAACTACGGCCGAGAACTGAGAAGTGGGAGGAACAGATCCATTTATACATGCTCAGTCTGATTGTGGAGCAACAGTGCAAGATGCAATGAAGTTGCTTTTTGAAGTGGATAGAAGCTGAGCTGTAAGCCTTGGTTCAATGTACACAGTTTTTCTTTCACTGTTTGCAGTGTAGTTCTTCACTGACCTGACCAGAACAGATGTGTCCATATAAACATAGTCTCTATCTGGGCTTCATCGATGTTGTTTTATACTTTTAAAGGCACAATGACCTTAACAAGTGAGGATGAACAGTGCTGTATTGTGGTAAAATATAAAGCTTGTTGTTACTGTACCGTTTATTTAGCTTTGTCATAAATTCAGGTTCTTAGGCATGTGTATTAGGGTGGTTTGTTTTGTTTTCCTGCTGAGCTCTATCAGAAGAAATACAAAAGCTTTTTTTCTTGGGCGCTTACCTTTCTTTAAAAATGGAGAATGCATTGATTTCTGAATACAGCAGAACACTTGTTTTATCCATTAAACTGTAATAGAAAAGAAACAGAAATTGAGGATCTTTTAAACTTGTTTCCTCTGTGTTTCTATTTCTTGTTCTTTTTTCAGTGTAGACTTAATTGATTGGCCCTGGTGACCACTTAAAGAAGTGAGGTTGATAGTTTTTTTTCTGTATTTTTGTTACTAACATAATATTCTTTCATCACTTACAGTAACTATTTTCTGTGTATTCAGTGCTGTTTTCATGACAAATAAGCAATGATGTTCTAATCTAACCTTTTTGATATTGCGCATTGTATCGTGTTAACCATCAGGCTGACTGTCCATTGTGCACATTGGGTTTCATGGTAAAAAAAATCAGTAGTTCTGTGGCACTCTAATTATAGCTGTAGTGTTAATTTCATTCTCTGTGTGCTTTTGCCTGTTCTTCTTCATCATAACTACTCATAAGTGTCTGCAGTTAATTTGCAGAATTTTGGTCCCAGATTTCATGTGTTTGAGAGATTAAGAAAGGGTTTTGTTTAAGACGATTGCTTCATGCTATTAAACTGGAATTAGGTGAATACTGATCTCTGTAGAATGGGAGCTAATATTCTTATTATCACTGTTTAATAGGTTAGTTGATGGTAAATATTATTATGTAGACTATTACTGTGTAGATTAGATTCATAGACTGTAGACCAAATTCATAGGCCAATAGTTCTTATTTTTAGGCCAGAGCAAATCATGTGGTAGTTCTGGCTTGTCTAGTGACTGTTGTGGTAGCTCACCCACTCGCCCCCAATTAAAATATGGTATTGCTAAAGATACAAGTTTGACTTTGATCTCTACTATTGTAAGTTCTGTTATAACAGAGAACAGAACATGGCAGGACTTAATTGCCTTTCAGAGGATCTTTTTACAGTTGATGATGTTTCTGCTGCTTGAATAGAGAAAGCTTAAGGCACTGGTCGATTTCAAAAATGAAGGCAGACTGTTTAAACTGATTTTTTTTTCAAACTAGTCTCTAGTGGAATTGGGCTACAGCAAAGTAATCCCATTTCTCCATTTGCTTTTCTCCCTGGCAGTGATTTTGGGACTTGTTGGCCTACTCCAATAAAATTTTTGCATGTTTCACCAAATCCAATGAATGATTCGAAGAGGTTGACATTGGTGTTCCTGTAGAAGACATAGCTGACTGAAGAATGACATGGCAAAAACCATGGCATCTTGCTCGTATCCTGAAATCTGCTGATATTCAGTGACAGTTGCTGTAATAAAACCCGTGACAAAAAGGCACTTTTCTTCCTCTTAAAAATTTATCCATTAAGCCCTGTCATAGTGGATGAAACCCTTCTGGTACTTTATTTTGGAGTGGCCTTACAGGTGCACGACGCTGTGAAATTTAATGCCATTCTTTATCATGCTGATGCAGTTCAGTCAGTCATTTCTATTGTTTATTATTTATTTTCTATTTTTATCACATTTTATCACATTCCGTTTTCTTGAAACTTTCATTTTAGCCCTCTTCACTCTGCTTTGTCAGTAGACAAAATCTTTTACTTGTAGTTAATCGTGCTTTAGCAGAATTGGCATGACACATCCAGTATGCGTATACTATATATGAATTTAATTTTTATGCCAAAGTCTCTTCAGTGTTCCAGATCTTTAGGAGTGGGGTGTAAATTAAATAGCTTGCCTGTATTTCTGTGGGAAATCCAAGTTTGATGATGATGCCTGCTACTGGCTTGAAGAACTTGTCTGCATTCCATATGCTCCCAAAATTTGCAGTTAATTTTTTTTCTTGCAAATTCCTTTAGGAGCCTGTATGGCTTAAAAACTGGATAGTATGTTTGGTTGTGTTCTGCGTAACTTTATTTTTTTTACGAACGAGCTTATGATCCCAGCTGGGCTTGTTATTTTTCAGATGTCATTTCAATATTCTTTGTTCAGCAGTGTTCTAAATGACCCTTTTCTGTGTGTGTCCAAGATTCAGACTTGACATTTTTTTTTTATTGTGTTTACTTTTCTGAGTTTTTTATAGCTTGGTATGTTTTAACGTTCTCTATAAATGAAAACAAAAACTAATGGAGTTGGAAATCTTGTGCGTTGTCTCTGCTGTCTGTTCTCTCCTTGTAAGCACTTATGTAATAATGTTTGTCCAGAGTCTTTGAAGGTTATTATCACATGAAAAATTCTAGGATCTTCTGTCTTTTTCTGGGAAACATCCCAGGGTTGCTTCATCACTGTGCTTGTTTGATCGGTAGCTTTTGTATATATTACTTCTGTTGCTTATTGTTTGCTGCTTGTTAATTTGTTGTGTATGCTTGGAAGGATTTTTTTCCTTCCTGTAATTTTTTTTTTTTTAATTGGATAAAATTTTAAAACATAATTTCATTTTCATATGTTTTGTTCAGTTGCTTGTTTCAGCTGCTGATTTTTATTTTTCTTTAATATTTTCCATTATTCCTTTTATACCTCTTTCTCCACCATGTTTTTGTTAACCTTGCAAATGCAGGACTTGGTCACTGATTCTTGCGATCCTGTTTGCTAATCTCTACATCTCTGTATCACTTCGATGTTTTTCTTTTCGCACTGAAATTTACACATAAGTATTGCCGCATCTCCCAGTTCATTTACAGACATTAGTGATAACTTCTTCAATGAAAGTAAGAATTTGCAATCTGAAGGACTGTTGTCCACATTTGGTCATTGTGCCTGACCCCTATCTGTGATGCCTCAGGAGAAAACAGGGAATAGCTGTGACTCAGAAACACTGGATTGCTTTCATGTCTCTCTCTTATGGCTTTTTTGGTAGAAATGCTGTTGCGTTGCCATTACAGGTCTGATTTGGTAATTTTAACCAAGGATGCAATTTCAATCTCTAGTTTTTCATAAATACTCTTCCTGTGACCAGTCTGTGACTCCTCACAACCCCAGATTTCTAAACTACAATCTGCATCAGATCTTAAAAACCAGGTGATAAAAATGTACCAAACCCTCTTGGGTTAAATATGATCTGGTCTATTCTGGATCAAAAGATGAGTCCTGTTCAAAATGCTATTACCTTCATGTGCTGCATTGCAATGATGTAATGTAACAGGACGTTTTTAACCTCCTGTGTTTTTTGGGTTTTTTTTTAAATAATATATTTTACAAAGGAGTCTTTTCCTATTATTGTTCTCTTGTCATCTGTGATGAGAAATACAAATGCCCTGAAGAAAACACCATGTATTAACTGGAATACACTGCTGATCTAAGGAACAAGTAGGATTCCTAAGATGCAAGTGTGATAATATCACAAGGTTCAGCAAGCTTTTCTGGAGATTTATGGTAACCGTGAGGGCCAGTATGCTTAAAGTATGTTTTTTTCCCTTCTTTGAGGTCAAAGAAAAAACAACCATATAGGTAAAAATAAATCTTTGGTGTAGGCTTCTGTCATGGCAGTAATCCTATTTTTTCCTGTAGAGTGAGTGCAATACATTAATCCTGATATCCTGGACTTGAAATAATAGTGTCATACTACTAGTGTCACAACTGGCAGTGCAGTGTCCTGCTGCTTCTCCAGTTCTGAAATACACATTGAGTGTGATGATATCTGTGAAAGGAGAATAAATACATGGGATTGTACAGAACTCTGGATTGAAAATGTAGAGAGCCTGGTGAAAGATGTCCTTGTGGTGCAAGAAGGATTCAAAACCAACCCATAGTTTAATCTGCACTAGTGAAAAAGTTAGATGCTTTGATGAGGCAAACTGGGAAATAGATGGCAGGGAAATAAGTGGTTTTCGTTTCAGATCCATTCACCTGCATCCATTTAGTCCGTAGGTTAAACTGTTGACAAAGGTTGAATTTGCATTTATTGCTTGGAAAGAGAACATATTTTTAAGTCCGTCTGCATATTATGTCCTATATGAGCAGATGGCATAATTTAGTGATTACGGTTAATATATACCCAGGGCTTTTTTACATTCCAACATTATGTTTGCTTTCAGAAGACAGACTTGCCTCTTTCTCTGCATAGGATCCAAATCTATGTAGCACCTCAGGGACATTTGCCATGAAACAGGATTATCGTGTTTTACTTTATCTGGCACAACATCTCCCCACCCTCCTGACGTAATGGTGTGTGTCTGTGCACAATTAGTATTCCAAGTCTTGCTCTCTTTCACTAGTTTAAATGAAGGGTTCTAGATAGCTTTTATCAGTATGACTAGCTGAATTGTCTATTACTGTCAAAAACATTTCAGTTGAAGTAGATACTTGTGAAGTAATGCAAAGTGTCTATTCTTACTTACATTTCACTATTCCTGTTTGATATTGACTTAGTACTTGATCACCTTGATCCTGGCTACTTTTAAAAATTATTGGTTAGTTATGGGAAATGGTCTGTTTTAGTCAGTCACTTAATTTCAGCCAGTCCAAAGGAGCCTGATTCCAAAGAACACAGAGAACCCCTGTCACTGCATATCAGATAGGTTAATTTTCTTATAGACCTAAGCTTCAGTAAAAAACATTCAGTCCCCAGAAAGGAGAAGACTTGGTTTTTATAGTTCCAGAATTTACAGTCCTATTCTATATAATCCAAGTGTAACAAGTATCTTTCCGTGCTAGCTAGCAAATGTATTACAGTGTGTAGTCCACAATAAGGAGCAAGCTAGGGTAATTCTTCAGTGGTGGTGATTAATTTAAGGAGCTGCTTTTGCTAAGATAAATCGGAGTAGTTTGCTGTTTCATAAAGGTGGATGGCTTTGTGTGGGATGTATCTTATGAAGATTTTGATTTGCAAAGTAGCAATGCCAGTATAATTTTGGTGTGTTGTCTTTTTTTTTTATTGCTTGAATTGACTGTTCATAGCCATGGACCTAAGATTTGTTGGAGAACATATAACACTATACAGAATAATTTTGCTGAAATTAGTATTTTTAAATCTCTGCAAGATGTCTTAATAGTGCATGTGGTATTTTGTTTCATGTGCCTATTTAGTTCTATTTACTAAACGGTGGCACTCATTGCAGCAGTATAACATGGCTAGCAGGGGCTTAATAGGAGTAAAGAAGCAGGAAAAGAATCAATACATATAATGACAATTTCTGTGATTCTATTAAGTTTTCTAAATTAAGAAAAATTGTACAGTCCCGTGCTTGAGGTTATGAACTTGCTTATGGATCATACACACTGATGAGGGCAGACAAATCTGAGCACACAAGCTTCTAATTTAAGCAAACTGGATCGTTCCATTCAGAAATACACTTCCATGGTCATGTTATTCTGCTTTAATACACTCTAAGACCATTTGGGAGCAGGAGAGTGTTTGACATAAGGTGGTCATGAGCAGTGTGAAGTTTTAGAGGTCGCATGGGTTGGTTAGGATTCAGAGATTCATGATACCAGTCCCAAATGGGATGTTGAAAGTCAACCCATAGAAATCTCTAGTTTTTGTATTGCACCTGTTTATTACTGCCCCTCTGTTTATTCCATTTATATTTATATATGTCTTGGTGCAATGTCTGGCTGACTCTGTGTCACTTGTTCTTAGTACATGAGCATGGTCAGAATCTTTTTGTAACTTCTTGACAGGGAATACTGTTAGAGTTGTGTTAGATTTTTCTAGCACTTCTGTTGTAAGATACTTGGAATAACTTAGTCATAAGGCTGTTTGGAGTAACATGTTGAGAGAGGCCCTTAGGTTCATTTTCATATGTGCTAGTAGGTTTTAATTTTAACAAGGAAAATGAGTTTGTATGTTAGGCTGAGGAAAGCTGTGGGTTCATGTAAAAACTTCTATCTGTGTTGCCTGATGTTTCCTTTGGATCCCTTCTGTATTAGTAGTAGCCTAAAGATTTGGTGTGACTTCTCCATGAGAGTGTTGTGTTTTTTTTTTTTTTTAAAAAGGTCTGTGTACATGTGTAAGTAAACATGCTCCCAAACTGTTTGAATTAAATAATTGAATTGACTGGAATAGTTTGAGCTTGCTGTGTGTGCCAAATGGAAGTGAAATGTTGGATTGGGAGACAGGGAGAGTGGAGGTGTGAGGGAGGCCTAGCTTTGAGTATTGGTATGTTTCAGGTAGTTGGGTTGAGATTTGCAGACAAGCACAGCTGTGTTATTTTTAAGAACAGATACTTCTACAAAGCACAAATACTATCCTTCAAATATGTGGAATGCTAAAGAGAAAATATTTACTTGAATTACTTTGCAACAGAAAGCAAACTTCTTTATTTTGTTAACTACCTCAGACTAAATGTTGAAAAAAAACTTGTTGGCCTCTTGGTTACCTTGGGAAATGAGTCAAATTATCACATTGCGCTTCTATATTTTTAATGTTTTTAAAAAGTACAGGTAAGGATATAGCTATAAAAACATCTAAATTAGTATACCTAAAGGGTCAACTAATAACCTACAGTGAGGGAAGGTAGTGAGTGGAATGCCTTAGCAGGAGTGGCAACCTCTTAATTCAGATCTGTTGCTGATGGAACAGTAATGTATGATCACAGCATTAGTTGTCTCATGCTATGGCTTCTCAAAAATGAATTTTCATTCTCGATTGCTTCATTTGCAGCTTTCAGAAACTGCTTTTTTATTGAACTGTATGACTGGTTTTTGTGATTGAATATATACTTGTTATTCTAGAAGCATCGAGCCATAGCTGGTCTACAAAATAGACTGAGACTAGATAATAATTTTAGTTGTGAATACTTTCTACAGCAGTGATAATACGCGTGTCCACATCATCAATGCAGATGATAGAATTTTACTTACTAAGATTGCCAAACAGTTTTCAGTATAGGATGCTACATTTAGCATGACCTTTTACTAAACTCTTAATTTCTCTGTTCTGTTAATTGAGTTATATTACCAAAGGAAAAAAAAAAAATCTATTCAGAAAAGTAAAAAAAAGTACAACTCTGTAAAACTTTATTTTAAAATGGTTTGATCCCAGTTGTAAAATCTTAGAAGTGTCTTATCTGAAATACTTGTAATGCGTTAGGGACATGTAGTATATTTTTTCTCTTAACAGTGTTTTATGGGGGATATACTTTATACTAGTTTTGATTTAGGAAATTTGCAGAATTCACCTGTATATATCAACTTTTTTTAATGTTTGTATCTGGATTAATCATATACTATAATTTGGAAGGGGCTGCTGTTTGCGCCTCTCTTCCATACCGAAGTGGAGAAACTGGGCCTGTAGTCAGAAGGGGTCAAATGGTTGGACTCTACGATCTTAAAGGCCTTTTTCAACCTGAATGATTCTCTGATATCTTGGATTAAATTCTTAAGGCAGAGATCCTGGAGCTGGGAAGAAAAGAGAATTTAAATTAGGAGCTAGCAGTAGATCAGATACAGTAATTTTGAGGGGAACAGAAAAGCAGGGTCCATTGGGAAGACAGAGCATCTGTTCAGAGGAGGTAGATGTTGTGAGGAGCTTCGTAGTCAAGACAAAATTTAGACTTCTTGTCTGAGAAGTCAGAGACCATGAACTAAGATGATACTAGTAATGGCCAAGGAGCCTAATTATGGATTTTCTGTGAGGAGGGGCTGGGCATCAGGATAGTGATGGGGCGTAAGAGGGAGGGAATTTATGCAGCCAGACTGGAGAACAAGCACTAAAGATGCTGGAAGGGATCTGAACAGAAAGGATTAGACTTGCATATGATGGGAAGACAGAACTTTGTCTTTGAGAACTTATTGCCCTCTACAGAACCTGAAATGGAACTTAGCCGATCAAATATTATTCCATAGAATGGGATTTTTTTTCTCCCCATTTTTCCCACTTGATACTGGTCAAGATGCTGTAGTATGCTTTTTGCTGATGTTAGGAATACTTGACATCAGCTCTTGGCTCTGATTTGAGGAAGTGCTGACTCTCATACCTGAAATCAAGGGCATCTTGCTTTGAACATAAAGTACTCCACATTTTATAGCTCTTTAGGAAATAACACCCCAGGGCTTAGACACGCGTTTCCTTGGCAGATAGTTTCTGTAGTTTCTGCCAGGGTTTACTGTACCCGTAGCAAATCAGTTGAATGGAGTGTTTGAGGGTAGCTGAGATAAACTACCTCTCACTAGAGTAGATAGCTAAATGTTTGGTGATGATAATTTCAGATTGGGACCTCAAGTCCTTTGATAATGTTGGATAGCCACAGTGACTAAATGTAAAATGAGGACAAGACTATTTTTGAAACCAAGTTTTCAGTTACATTGAAGTTTGTAGGCCATAAAGTGCTCTGGTGAGAGCTGCCATAGAGCTTTCTCTTGTGAGCATCCTCTGTGTTCAGACTCTGCTTTGAGGAGTTTGCAGTAAACAGTGCACCAGGCTTTTCAATGGTCTATCGAACAAGTTGCCCTTTTGGTGAACAGCATCCATTTTGTGTACTGAATGAGGAAATTGCCTGTAGAAAAAGTCTCTCACTACAGTCACATGCTGTAATTATGCCTACATCTAAGGAGTCCCAATTAGGATCACATATTCAACATTATTCTACCATTATACAATTTCTGAGTGATGATTTACATTGCTGAAACCTTGCATATAGCACTTCATCTGCAACATGGGAGACTAGCATAACCAGTCCTTCAGATTTTTAAGAGGATAGGGCCTTACTCTGCACGGGTGTAATGAAGGACTTCCCAGACAATTGTCAGATATACTCAAAGTCCTTTTCTTGCCTGGTCTGTGCTGCTGGCCAGTCTAGCCTCCTTTGAAAAGGAGATTGTCAAGTGAAGTTTCCACTGCTGGGTGCTCTGTTTTCTGCTGGTTTAGGAAGAGGTAACTTCAGTACTTTATGGAGGAATTCTTTCTGTCTTCCTGTTGTTCAATCCCTGCAGATTTATTTTATATTTAATTAACAACATAGCTTCTGTCAGAAGGAATATTGGTAAATACAGGATGTGTAAGAACTATGCACATGCCTATTTTGGAATATTTCATATGTTCTTGTTCATAAGTTGTTACTGTTAATACAGTTGAAGGATTTGACAGTCAGAGACAGAACTTGTATTGGAAAGCTAGGGTTATTGCCGTTATTTATGATTTTAAAAAAAATAGTTTATAGGGATTAAATTATTGATGGGATTTGACAGCGAACATTTTTGCAGAATCATTGTTTCTGGATCATCTGTTTCTTGTTTAGCATCCATCACTAATTATCTTGTTAGAAACCCTAGTCATTGAGCTAATATCTTCTAGAGGAACCTCTGATGTTAGATTTGATCCCCTAATTGTTCTTATAATTGGCATTTATTAGAGCTCTTTCACAAGTCAGGGCAGTAGAGGTCCTTTGTTATATTTAGAATGTTGTAAAAACAATTGAACTGGCAGCTGATTCCAGTTTTCTGTTCAGTAAGCAATTCTGGAAGACTGTGGGCTATACAGTTGTCTGATTTGCCTAGGTTGTAAAAGTTAAATGTAGAGATATGAAACTTCAGCATATGGCTCTGTATTATCAATTACATGCATTAGTGGTTAAGCTGGTGTATTGTGTCTGCTTTATAAATGTTTATATTGCAGTTTTCTGCTAATAGATACTCATGACAGCCAGTTACGGAGACATAAAATACAGTGTATGGCAGTGAACATTAGTTATGGCCCAGTAAAAAAACTAGCTACGTGTATTTGGTAGCATATGCAGTCATAACCCATGCTGATAAGAACATCAGCTATTCCACTGCTCCTTAATAATTTAGCACGAGGTCATTGTCAACTGGGATGTAAATGTTCAACTTCTTATATTCAGCATATTCGAGTTTTAAGATTCTTAAACACAAACAAGCCTGGAAATAAACTGGTACTAATGCTTACATAAAACTTGTCTTATTAATTTTGAAATATTTTGGAAAGTTTTCTGATTGCCTGAGTGCGTGAATAAATGAAATAGTTTATTTGTCTGTTCTGAAAATACAGGCAGCTGTGTGGTGGAAGGCAGCTTTGAAATGTCACGCTGCTGTTGAGAAAATTCATCCACTGATCATTGTTCATAAAAATCTGTGGAGAGATTCTGTGATTATGAATGGTCTCTGGATCTAACTTCTCTAAAACGGGAAGAATGTGTTAAGTTTGAATTAAGCTATGATGGGTATTTAGACACCAAAATATTTAACTTTTGCAAGATGGCTTCTCTCAAATTCAGAATTTCCTTCCTATTTGCAGATCAGCTCTGAATAGCATGGTGATTGTGGAATGATCTCATTAAGTTGCAGATACAATATGGAGGTTGTTTTAAAGTCTTTGCCAGTTAGAGACGGTCTGGAATTGTCTGCATTACATTTTTGTAATTCTAACAATGAATGTCTGTGAATTTAAAGAATAAGTGAAGTATTTCTGGTGGTATTCATCCTGAAACCAGGGCATGATTAGCAAATAATTAATTGTCAGTATTATGTCTCTGCATGACTTCACTGTCAGGATCCCAGAAATACTGATTTTTCATTGTGGTGAAAAAGATGAAGGGCTTGTTTTGGATGTCAAGTTCAGATGGCAGAGCCTACAAATTACTGACAAGTCTGGAAAATGACCTGTGAACCTTATCCCAGGTGTGTAAGCCTGTAAGACAAGGACTGCTGAGCTGTTCTGTGCTTGCTGAGTTCTGTGGTGAACAAGCCACTTACTGCTTTGGAAAGCATTTAGTTCCACACACGTCTCTGGATGCTGATATATTTTTTCAGTGTGGACCTCTTCAGACCACTGAAAATTCTTTTTTCTGTTTTATTTCTCCACATTTGATAACTTCAGAGGGTATGCCTCTGCTTATTAAAACCTAGTTTTTAATCTGTAATATTTGGGAAAATAGATTGTTAATGCATTTCATGAGATTATTCGATGTGCTGTTCAGATGGTAGACATATGCAAAGCCCCTATACTAGACATTTTTAAATTGCCCAAAGACAACATTTCAGTGATTTGTAATAACAGATCTTAAGAGCCTGTTAAATTCCTGGGAGAGATGTAGTGGATGTGTGTGCCTCACCAAAATTCTTACATGCATTCAGCCCTTGGGACTTAATTAGTGCTTGGCAGAGGCAATTTTTTCCTCCGGAGTTTTAAATGCAAAGGATCAACTGTACTACGAATCACCTCCTGGGTCATGTTTGACCAAGTATTAGGCTAGATAGTTCTGATGTCCAAAATATTACTAGTATATGCAAGCACAAATTGAGGTTTTTTTGAAGTGATTTTACGAGTTACCAAGAGTTTGATTTAATGATTGTGGTTTCTGAGCTCTTTGATAGATACCTTTGAGGTGAGATGTAAAACAGATGGGGTGGAGGAAACTGTTAGATCAGGTTTAGTAATAGCCCTTTTTTGGCACTGTCTGTGTCTGGTTTACTAAATATCTCCACCTGATCATATAAATTCACTTATTAACACTGACAGGTAATAAGTTACATTGGTTACCTGATGTGGATAGAGTTAATTTGTATTTGTTGCTGGATCACAAATATGACATGAGGTTTTAGTGTGCTATTTATACAGGAGAAAGTCTATAAACACTCATAGTCCTCTTGCCGTCTGAGTATTTTCTCCTGTCACTTCAGGGCAGATGAAACCTTAATAATCGTGGAATAGAGGAAGCTAATCTTTATCCTAGACCCAGTGTGCTTAAGATCTAACCAGTACATATCTTCAGACTTATGTCAACTTTTATTACTAATACATGATTCCTTGATTTGACTTTCTGTCTTGGATATTCTTTATCTCACTTTCACATGCTGCTTATTTTATCTGTTGCTTTACTTTAATGCTCAGCTGGGTTAGATCACAGAATGTACAGATTTAGCTGTCAGTGCTTTAGATGATATGTCTATTGAGAGTGACATTGTCATTAGTGCTTTGAGAGAAAACAGAAATCCAGCTATTTTACTGTGGCTGTTTCTTAGGAAAGTATAGTGTTTAAAAACTTGCACTTCAGAATTTCTGTTGTCCTTGTTCAGCTTGTTTCATTTCCACGCAGGTTGTTGCATACTGGTATAAGAAGCCAGTATTAGTGGCCTGGTCAGATGGATTTTGAAATTGGTAGGGCACTGTGGTTAAGATTTGCTGTATCATTTGGGTTACTGGTTTAAAATTCAGGCTGTGATATGGGGGTTTGGGGAGGGGAAATCCCTATTAGAGCTTGACAAGCACTTTATGTGCTAAAGATACGCAACTAGATAAATACGGATTTGTTCCTGATGAAGACATAGGAAGAGCTAGCCACAAAACAAAGTACCGTGATATTTTTGTTTGATTGGCTGACTTGCTTACAAACCCCTTCAATCATTCTGACTCAAGATGAAACAGACTTTCATCTGTATGGTTTATGTTGTAAGAATGGTTGCATTTTGGATATGAGGTTTGTGATTAAAGGAGTGTGGGGTGGGAGGACACATGTTCATCTAATGTATCATGAGCAATATTAAACGGCATGGGTAGTGCTGTCAGTCTGGAGAGTTACACTGTCTAACAAATGGTGCTCTGGCACATGCAAAGTATCCTAACTGATGCTGAAGTTAAAATCTTTGAGAAATAAAGCAAAAATAGCTAGATGCTCTGATGATTATACCATCAGTTTTGAGCTTTGGCTTCTTAGTTTAGTGGAAGTCTTGTGTAAACAGGAGTTGTTGGGATTGTATAAGTTGTTTTGGTGGTCTTCTTTTAGGTGTTTTTTGTTTTTTTTTTTTTTTTTGTTTTGTTTTTTTTGTTTAAATATAAAGCTATTTCTTGTCTCTAAAGAGGTGGTGTTTCAATGCAGCTTCCAGTGTGTCTCCAGCCCTCTGTCTGGTGTTCTCTAGCATCAGATTATGTTGGTCTATTACATACATTGGGAGACATAAATAAGTACCCAGAAATACGAGTTCTGCAGAATGAGCAGTGTACTGAAAGTCTTCTGAACTTCAGATCAGACTTCTAAAGATATGTTTCAGTTGTGATGTTTAGTGACAGAGAAATATAAATGAGCTCTTTCTGCTTGCTCTTGTCACATGGGACAGTCGGCCTTTGTGTGAGTCTGTATGAGCTTCACTTATTTATCATTTTTTTTCCTTTCTGCCTACGAATAAACTCACAAATTTTAGTATTTGCATTGTGAAAATCTGTTAGGTTTGTTTAGTTAAGTGAAGCACTCTTTCAGTGTCTTGCTTATTGTGAAAGAAGAAAGGGGATGAATAGAAAACTGTTTTTTATATCTATATTCCCTGATTACTCCTGCTAGCATGCCAAATACCTAATGAAAAACTGCCTTGTGAATTGTTTGTTTGTCTATTTATTTATTTATTTATGAACAAAGCCTGGTCTGCCGATGTGATTTTAGGGTTCCGTGGTGCTAGACTAATATATGATAAATGACATTAATCTGAAACTCTATTTTGGTATCCTTAACCCCACCTGTGGGATTAATGCAAGATTTTGTTTGCTTTTCCTTCTCCGTTCTGCCTTTAGTATTAATTTATAGAGTAATACTGGATGCTTATTATGTTTAAATTATAAAGGGAAAAAACTCTTTTACTTAAGCTTGGCTTTATTACACCCTTTTTTGGTTTATTATTTTATTTTACTTTTACAAATTGGTGGTAGCCTTTATTTAGGGTGAGAAGCAAAAATAGTGGAGCCTGTATGGAACGAAAAAGAAAAAACATTTCCTGTCTCTGCTACAGATGCAGATGTTCTTGCTACAAGAGAAGGCTTCACTGTACCAGGTTTAGTTTTACATAAGTTATGCTCATCTTTTGGACAAGGTGATGAACATCTGACTAGCTTAATAAATGCCATCGCCTGTTGGATTTTTTTATTGTACAAAACTCTGCAGTAGACAACATTCCTTGACATAAAGAGCACCTGAGTGTTGGTATACCTGTGTGTAGAACCTAAATATTCCATTACATGTTACTGTATATTCTTCCTTTACATTTAGAGAAGATCTAGTTTAGTTTTCACAAAGGAAAAACACGAATAACTTTACTAACCAGTGTACTAAAGTCATTAGCCAACAGCCTCACTTATCGTAAGATACAAAATGCAGAACAAATGCAGGAAAAGCAAGACTGACTTAGCCTTGAATTTTCTGCTGTGACTGTATTACCATGATAGAAGGGTTCATTCAGTAGACCTGCCAGACAACTGGAGAGTCAAATTGTTAAAGAATAAATTCTTAGTTTTAATCTTTTTTGGAAAAAAAAAAAAAAAAAAAAAAAAAGCAGCTTTGGAACCAAGGTGGTAATTAGTCTGAAGCTGCATAGATTAGTGCCATTTAGAGTGGAATTTAATTATTTGGAAGCAATTAAATTAACATTCGCTGAGTCTGCTGAGCTTAGGGGAGGGTTGAGAGTAGGGTTTTGTCAAAATCCAGTAGTTAATGCACTCTCTTTGCTTTTGGATAACTTTTTGATTTAAAATAACTTTCATCTTGCAGTTTGTCATCAATTCAAAACCAGCTAGTTTTCTGTAACTGAAACAGCCCTTCTTGGTAGAAAGACACCCTCTTTTGAGACTGAACTTTGGTTCCTAGTCAGTAATGGCCAGACATAAGACAGCATCCCCTCCTTTATTACACTTGAGATTTCTATCCCCCTGCCCTCCAACTCTTCCCCCCCCTTCCCCACCCCCCCCACCCCCCCCCCCCTTTTTACCTAGGATTTGTTGATATTGCATCACAGTTTCCAGGGAAGAAGTTTGGGAATAAGGGAAGGATTGACCAATTTTCCCACTCAGATTTGAGTCAGGATTCACAAGGTGCACATGATATCCACCTGGGGTGAGGGAGGGAGACACTTTGTGGCATATGGATCAATCTGCCACCATGGTTAAAGGAGGAAAGACACAAGACCAGTACGGGTAGAGCCACAGAAGTATCACAAAGGCATCTGGCAAGAAGAGGTCCACTTTATGTTGGAACTGCTGGAATTCTTGTTTTAAAAAAGGATGGCGATGGAGGAACCAAAGACTTGGTTTTCTGGTACTACTGTCTTTTCTGCAGTGGAAAACAGAGGACAGTATTGATCAAAAAGTGGCGCTTGTTGTAGACAAGGTGAAGGTTGGGATCAAATCTTTAGCAGAGGAATTCAGTGAGAAAGGGCCAGTCCAATGATGCCTTTTTGCTCTGGCTGTGACTTTTTGGTGATGTCTGCACCCGCCGCATGGGGAAAGGTTCTGTAGAGCAGCTGCTTATGAGTTCTTCAGTGCCTCGAGCTCCTCCTACTCGTAAAAATAAAATGTTTGCAGTGACTGCTGCTGCAGCTGCTGTAGGTGTAGGGCTGGCAGCAAGAGTGGGGTGTTCCCTCTCTGATTTGTTAGTGAGGAGGGGAGGCTAAAGGACTCTATTAGGATGTATGCTAGCTGATTCTTTGTCTAGTGCCTGATTTTCAGAGAATAAATTGGATGCTGAAAGTACCTTGTTTTGGGGATGAGGGGGATTAAGTGTAGTCCCTTCTTCTCTCAAAAAACCCCTCAGTGCTGCTGTAATTGTTTTTGGCTATTTGACTGTGAAGTATAGCGCATTTTATCTCTAGTGGTTGCTTTAGGTTTCAAAGGATGTTGTTGTGTTGAGGTCTGAAGAATCCCTTGAATGTGTGGGCCTTCTTTGTTTTCTGCTGGCACAGCAGGTTTGCATTTGGCAGTAGAGAGAAATAACATCTTAAGACGTAGTCGGATATGTTTGTGGAATGTGGTTTGGGCATATATTTTAAAAGGAGGAATATAAGTTCAGATGTATGTGTTTCCAGTGATAACCATTCAAAAAAATTCTTAAGTTCAAGGATTATCTTTTCCAATTTCTTTCTGCATTTTCACTATGCAGGTTAATGGTATATGTCACACAGCCGGCTAGATTGTAGCAAAACAGCAAATGGACCCAAAAAGATCTAGTCATCCTTAACTTACTAGGAGATCCTTTGCATGCTGGCAGCTACCAGAATTAAGTTGGAATGTAAAGGAAGAGTACAAAGAACTAAGCCAAAGTGTCTGTGTTTCTCCCCAGAAAGTGACTGCACTGTTTTGAACACAGACCACACACAAGAAATAGGTGATTGTGATTTTCCTCCTTAGCCTCTTACATGTCTAGTTGAAAAGCCAATAAAGGCTCTTACAAATGATAGGAACAATGAGATGGTAATCCTATGATCTCTCTTATTTTTCATTTTCCTTGGAGGGGAAGAAGGAGGGGAAGGATCTAGCATCCTTTGGATGCATCTAGGTTTTAATGCCTACTGATTGTGGTTCAGAATCCTGCTGTGCTTGTGGTTTGTTTTGTAGCCATGTTCTGCAGCGTTATGAACTCTGCTCGTAGAACATGATGGATGAAGGTTTGACCTGACAGACCCTTCTACAGGGTCTGCAGGACAGTAATGGGTAGACAAAAGCCACGTTTGGAGGCATTTTGATTTTGTTTTCTAGTTGCAAATAAATTTTATCCACTATTTAATCACTGTACTATGAATAAAAGAGCGGATGTTTTGATTTGAAAGGGGAATCTTATTTATAATTCTTGAGTATAAACAAACTGCAGGGAGGAAGCCTTATTGGAAAGCAAAGCAGCCTCATTAGACCACCTTGTAAGACTGAGTTCTGGGACAGCAAGTAATAACCCTTATGGTGTTTTGTATCGGCGACAAGTGTGTGTGTGTACATGTATTTTTAGAAGGGCTTCCAAAGGGCAACCTGCTGCGTGTTGGTTTGTTTATGGTCCTGTGTTATGCAAAACGCGATATATTCCAAGCTCAACTCTCCTCCTGTTTAAGTTTATGATCTGCCTTTATCTGCTCCCTGTGAACTACCAACTGGTGCAGCGGGAGAGAGCCCGGTAAATGATAGAGCAGTCTTTCTGCCTCAGTTTCCTTATAAATGACATCAAATGGCAATAGCTTTTCATTCCGCATTTCAGAGTGAAGGAGATACAGAGCTCGGGTTTGCTGTTCCCCAGGGTGGTGTGGGTGTGACTGATGGAACAGAGCCAGAAGAATTTGGCAAAGTAGCCGACTGTAAAGCGAATAATCTGTTTCTTCTGATGATGGATGGCATTTAGAAGGCAGCTGAGCTTGGAAGCAATTTCTCATGCTAAGACTGTGATGTGCGGGTCAGCCATTGAACAAATGCAAGCCTTCAAAGTGCAAGCTAATAGCTTGGCAGGTTATGCCTGACAAGCAGCAAGTAGTTCAGTTTTCAGTTTCTGGGAATGTGTGTGGGTTTTGGTGGGTTTTTTTGTAGATTGTAGCATCTAGTAATTTTAATATTTTTCTGATTACATAATATGTTTCTAAATACAGAAATACCTTAAAGAAGACTCAGTTCATAAGGAACTCTCTTTTTGTTCCTAAATATAGTAAGTTGCTCTAATATCTAAAGAGTGATTCTGCTTAACTGCTGTACATGCTGTTAAGAATACAGGATAAAGAACATATTTCAGCTTATTACCACAGCTGAGCAGGTGTTAAAATACCGGCCCCTCATTTTTCTGTGGAGCTACCTGGGACAGAACATCTTTGTGTGTTGCTTTCAAAGAAATGGCCATGGATTAGTGACAGTAAGATTTGATGTGAAAATCTATAGTGGAATGAAGCTATATTCATATAGGATTAACAGTTGTAAGAGACACTTCTAGTCTACTTTGACAGGCAACACTTAGATCTTGGAGATCTTATATTGTGATATTTATTTCTGATTTGGTAAAAGAAGATTACTCTCCCAAATACTGCTTGCCGGGAAGGCTTCCTGGTAAATATCTAAATACTGAGTTTACCCCGTCACCCCCCTGAGTTTCAGAGCTGTTTCTTGAAGAGATCTCAAACTTTGAACAGCTACTTTTATTTGGAGTTTGAGAAGTAAGATGAACAGAGATATTTTTATATTAAATGCCCAATAAATGATAAAGTATCTATAAACAAGAAAATCCAAACCCATTATAAAATCTGGATTTTTCTACTAGGAGATAAACCTGTGAGACTCATTCACTAGCACACGTTATCTATTGCTCCGTGAATACAGGAAATTCTGATCTTTAAATTGCTTGGGATAATGATAAGTGCTGTACTTGGTTCTGTTTAAAGGATTATGTTTTGGGAACTGTTCTCCTTAAGAGAAAGTAATGTATTATTCAAAATTTATTGACTGAACAAATAGATTTTGTGAGATTGTGTTCTTTAAGCAGCATCATCTCAACAATAAGAACATTTATTTTAGTGTGTCTGAAACTCCCTTTCCCTGTTTACCAATTATAATCTGTGCTACCTGGTTTGTTAATCGCAACGTTGGAGTTCATTTTTACAATAATGTATTGACACAGTAATTATGAATGCAACTTTTTCATCTTCATTGTAATAAAAATGCTAATATCCCGTATTTTAAACAATATTTTTCAAGACAGAGGCACGTACTCATAACTTGATACGCATGTGCACTCTATGCAGTTTTCATAAAAATGTTTCAGATTAGCAGTGGGCCTTACAAAGCATTCAGGTGAAATAGGAACCTAAACTTGTTAGACTTTCATACCAGCCAGGAAGATCCATTGTGTACTTGTAGAAGGGACTTGCTTGACAGTTTCAATACAATGAAAACAGAATATGGTGCTTACTAGCTAGCACATAAATTCAGTACAGGACAAGAATCTACTTAGTTCTTCTTTTTATGTCATATTGAGCAGTTGCTGAAGTCCCAACAGGACTTGAGTGCTTCTGTGGTCCACAAAAGTAGTTATTTTTCTAGATTTTAATTCTGAATTTCCAAAATGCATTCCTGCTTCTCTTCTTACCATATATTGATGCTACATTATGAGGACAACTTAAGAAAATGTTGCAAGACATTTGTATCCTGTTGTAGTTGTGATATTATAAAATCATGTGATAAGAGTAGGGTGTCTGCATACAGAAGCGGGAATTTATTTCCCCCTGAAATATTGATGTTCAACAGAATTTGGAAAACAGCGGCTTACATCACTTAGCCTCAAAGGGCCAATTTAACATAATGCCAGATACGGTGTAAGGTGTTGACTGCACAGTTATTCAGAATATCGAGTTAGTGGTTGAATATGCTGGTGTGATTTAATTGAATTAATGCTAAAATTATGTTCCTCAAATCAGGGACTGGCAACCTTACTTATTGGGGCCTTGGTTGTTCTTACTGTTAGAAATATGTTGACCATGTGGATATATTAGATTTTCAAAAAGAAACTAAATAACTGGTCTCTGTAGGAGAGATCAGAAAGAGAATGTAGATATGAATAACTTTTCTGTAGATACGGTATGCCTGTGATGGGAAGTTACTGACTCTGGAAACTTTTAATTGATTTATGGGAAATAAAATGTTGAACAGACAGTAGGTTGCTTACAACATGGATGGCAATCTCCTAAGAATTAACATATTCCTGTTTTATATGCAAAATATTGTGTTATCTCTTAAATTTTAAAAAAATAGAAATGTAAAATGTTTTCACCCAGTTCAGGGTGACCTTTGGCAAAATCTTTTTGCTTTCTTTCTGCATGTAAAAGAAAGGCATAGTGATACTTCCTAATTTTAAGAAAGAGCTAGAGCAACAGATGGATGATGCTATATGTAATTTCTGCATGATACAAATTTACAATATTCATTAGAATTTCTCTCTGATTTTGAGAGATAACAAACCCAATACAATTACAAAGGAATATGGAAAGTTTCTACTGTATTTTCATAATTATACCGTGGATATTTAATTGATGTTCCAGCCTCTGACTGACTTTGTGCTAATATCGTAATGCATTTTCTTACCTGGCAGTTAATGCAAAAGAGTGGCATAAGCTCCTGACTTGTAGACAGTGAATGGGCAATTGGTCATCCTGTGCCTCTTGTGAAGAGGGACACTTGGCCTGCTGTGTCATGAAAAACATACCGATGAGTAGCAGAAGAGGGTGAGAGTGCCTTATCCGGACTTTTTCTTAACAAGCATGCCCATTTCTATCTACTTTTATGGGGAAAAGTCCATCCCTTACGGAGTTCAAATGAACGGAAAGGTGTTAGTAAGCCTACAGTTAGTTACTTTGAGTTAACAGTAAGCACAAAAAAACCCCGCAGTAACCAAGACTGTCATTATTACTTTGTGTTAGAGGGATATGATGTAACCACTGTCTTTTGAGGGGCAAAAACCCAAAGTTTTTTATCAAGCAAAGTACTTGTCTGTATCATAAAGAGGCTTTGGATTTATTCCAATCAAAATAGTTACCACTAGCCAAAATATGTAATTGCACAGAACCTTTCAGTGGGATAAGCTATTCGGAGATGGAAACCTTACTTTCCCCACCTTGGAAACTATGTAGTCAGTTGACAATATCATAATGAGTATACTTAGTTATGCCTGTGAAGTAGCTCATTCTTTATTTCTGAAAGATGAATGTTCCTGTTTTTTTGTTTGTTGATGTTTTTTTTTGTTTGTTTTTGCTTGTTTGTGGATTTTTGTTTGTTTCTTTGGTTTCGGTTTTTTGTTGTTGTTGAATGCAAAGATCACACTTGATAGTATACTAATTTTTTAAAGCTCATTGTCAACTGTGTGATGATTTCTAGAGTTACCTGGTGATGTTGTAGTTGTAGGTAGATACAAGTGGCAAGTCATTTCATTTGTTTGATTGCCTGCTAGCTTTTTTTCTTATTTCTGTTAATACGGTAAAGCGCTCTGTAGTGCTAGCAGTGGCTGATAATCTATTAGATGGCTGAGGAGGTATGCATAATTTTGGCAAAAGGAGCCTGAAATTAAAGATGATTCCCATAGAGTATCTACATATGCTGCTTACTATGGAGGGATTTCCTTTCACTGATGTTTTCAACCACCTGAAATAAGGGGTGCCATTTCTAGATTAGCTGGACTCCTTAATAAAAGGACTGCATGCAATGTTCAGCCTGACAGAGCTTGGTGAGGAAATCAGTGGGTAGAATGGACTTCAATCAAGAAGAGCTTGGTAAAAATGTAGACAGACCCTCCCATGTCCAACTTTACTGAACTGGCCTACATCAAAGGAGTGGTCAATGGCTTGAAATATTGTATGGGACAAATGGATCCCAGGTGGCAAAGGTGCAGAGTTCTGCCAGACAACATTATAGAAGGTTACTGCTATATGACACTGACCTTGATCACCAAACCACAATGATGCCTGAAACCATTTGGGTAAGAACAGAGGAAAAAGTAGCAGCTCATTTGGTTTTCTTTCCAAGTGTATAAAGAAGAATCAGAAGAAGCTACAAAATTTATCTTCCAAACAACCATCCTAACTTGGTATCTACATTATATTTGTGTATATACTGACATTATCTGGTTTTTGGCCACACCTAGAAGAGACACCATTTAGTGTTGTATTTCTATTGCTTACTGTAGATCTCCTCATGTAGTAGCAGGAACTTGGGAAAAATAACTTGATTATTTTACTGGTCTTAACAGAGTAATTACTAGAAAACTGTTAATCTAACTTCACTAGGTAAGGTTGTTTAAATTTGTCTCTCGAGCCTCTTAAACTTATTCCTTTCCCTATCAGTGTTAAAATTATTTTGTTTCACTGCTGGAGATACTGAGCCTTCATGGAAAGGAAAGGTGGGGTTTGTTTATTTTCGTAAAGAGAAGACAGAATTGTAATTTGTACTGTATTAACTGAATTTTGTATACATGGATTGTCAGGGACTTATGTGTCCAGAAAGGGCTTGCCCAGTGTGCAGTGTTCTTAGGAACCCTGTGCTGCCGTTTTGGGAAATACAGCTAAGAGCTGCAGTTAAGAGGATGCATGTAAAACAGTTCCCCTCTTTTTCAAGGCTGCGTACTCAGCATAATAAAAGAACTCCATGCATTATGAAACATGAAATTCCAGGGTTGGTGACAAAAAAAACCCCAAACCACAAATAATAGGCTGCTACTCCAGTTTGACCTATCTTTTGGCATTTCTTTAAGGGTTAAAGGTTTAGGCAAAAGGTCTGTGCTTGTGTGATTAGAGTTGCCTGGGGGTAAACCAGAGCTGAAAATCTATCGAGTGTTAATACATGACTTTAATAACAAGAATGGAACAACCCAAGATTTTTACGTTCTGAGAAACATCTTGCTTCCAAACCTAGTAGCTTTTATCTCTTAGAAGATTGTTCTGAAAAAGATCAGGGAATAGCAGGAGGAGAGCTGAAGCAGCGGAGTGCTGATGCAGTCATGAAGGCTTAGTGAACTTTCATACCTCTCCAGGATTAGTAATATCTCTCTGTTGTTAAAAGTAAGCAGCAGCCTGAAGGTTGCTGTCCTAGTATGTTTGTTTGCATTTTTGTAAAAGATACATCTATCTTGAGTGATTTGCTTGAAAGAAGTTTATTAGGGTCTAGTATCACCAAGGTGAAATGTATCCTGGCAGCTGCTTCTGTGAGGAAATTTTTATTTGAAGCCTCCTGGGTGGCCTGTGTCTCATGCTGTTTAGTTGCCAGATCTTTGAGTTCTGCCAAAAAAATTGTGAAGTGTACATTCCAAAGCGTTTATCTCTCTTTTTTTTTTTTTTTTTTTAAAAAAAAAAAAGCAGTGAAGTGGTGGTAGTTCTATGGTATAATGGAATGGCAGATTTCCTTGATGGTAATTTTCTGGTAAGCTGGTACTGCAGCCACTTTGTTTCTGGCATGTATATTATGGCATATTTGACAACATTGGAAGCCAGGGAATTACAATGATATTTAATGCGCTGCTTGTTTCTGTTAAAATACAATTTCTGTTTCTGTCAACCTTACGTAAGAAGTGTTAAATGAAACAGGTGAGCTACAGCAGATGGTACCCCTGATTATGCTGACATTCAGAAGATACATGATTCTGCTCCAGAAGTCTCAGCTGGCCCAACTACTTCTTAAACCATGTTTATGTGAGCTTTTTGTTGTGTTTTGTTTAGTGTCCTCCAGATGCTACTGGAACGTTTTCAGGCCCATATAGGTGACTGAGATATTCTGATGTGCCTGGTGGTATTAGTGTTTATCTGAATTACAGTTTTGAGGCCTTAGCAGTCACTGATGTCTGAAATGAAGGACCTTGAAGGATGCTACCTTCGGTGACACCTGTGAGTCTGAATTGCATATGCGTTGTCATTCTCACATATTACTGAGAGATGGTGAAGGATATAGCACTTATAGAGAGAATGAGGTGAAACATAAATGATGGAGTAGGTGATTTTTGCTTTGTCTATATCTTAATGAAGTTTCATTCTAAAATAAAACCGTTACTATGATGTCTGGTTACAGACAAAGTTGTTGAGAAACTGAGTGACTGTAGAAAAGATCCATAAAAGTGAGTAAAAGATTGGCAATTAGAGACTTGATGCTTATCAGAAACAGAAATGAGAAATGCCTTTGCTATATTGGAAAGCAGCAGGTAGTAATGCATGTGTTCTCTTGGAGGGAGACACATAGCAGAAATCAATTGCTAAAGCAGATGATGGATAACTCACTCTGGAAGTGAGGCATATGTTTCTGACAATCGTAGAATCATAGAATGGTTAATCATCTGCTGCAGTGAGGAGCAGAGAGGCCTAGCAAAGCCCGGTAAACTATGGACTAGTCCTTTGTAAGGACTAGGAGCACCTAAGCTAGTTTACAGGCTGTGACAAACCTGATGGCTTGGCTCAAGCTGAGCCGAGGATGAGGATTCATTGGCAGGGAACCAGTTTCATTTAACTTACATAATCTTTCTGTAGAAAGTTAGGGAAAAGGATCTGTCTTATGTTGGACCACACTGGCTTTTATCAGCTAATTTAGTATCACAAATGTTTTGGTAAAACTTCTTTTTTAAGTTTTAAAAACCCCTGGATTGTTTTTTTTTGGCAGCTTTGTTGTAGGACAGATTCACTGGACAAATTCAATTCTGTCTCAGGCCAGTTTGGAGTCCTAGGAGAACATCATACAGCAGTTAAGTAGGATCAGTGGGCTTTAGTATTGGATGGCTTGGACAACAAAGGCTGTAATTGCTGTGGAATATACCTATGTCAGGAGCTAGAAGAAATTTTAAGAATGTCTGTGGAATCAGATGCCTTTGTGCTATCCTGTTTGTGCACTAATTTGCTTCCTTGTCATTTATTGAGGAAGAGTGTAAGTATGAAGTAGCACACAGAGCTGTTTTCTTAGTGATCTGTAAGTCAAGGACAACTCGGATCGAAGATGATTTCTTTTGCGCCTAAGGGAACTTCAGGGGCTTTTTACCCCCATAAGTTTGCCCAGACACTTTTTGATTACTTGAAAGTTTGGAGCATGCAGAAAGGTTAAGTAGTGTCCAAGTTAGAAACGCTGTGTGCATATGTATTGAATACACAGAGGGAACTTGTTGTTACTATAATGGCATTGATATAGTTGCCAAACATCCATACTGGGCTGTTTGTTTCAGCATGTGGATTTAAATTGACTGCATAAGGGAATTTGAGTAAATTTTGGTGATTTCTCAGGAGCCAACTACCTGATTAGTGGACATCTGTTCAACATTTTAGCATACCAGTTGGAATAATTAGTTAATAGATGGTCCTAGCTGTATGTTCTTTAGATCTTACCGTGAAAAACATAGCTTCATTTTTTTAATTCTAAACCATGTTGCTGTTAAATCATTGCTGTGGGGCAGGTGAAGAGGCTCCAAAATCTCACTGGTTACATGCATAGCTAAATGGAGTATTGCCTCTGAAAAAATGAGAGGCAGTTGTAGGAAGGCCTTTGAAAGAACTTCTCAAGAGGAAATTGAGCACAATAATGTAAACTGAATGTTATTCCAGTGGATAGGAAAACTAATGAATAACTGGCTTGTGAGAGAACAGAGGTATTGTAGTAGCTCTTCAGCTTTTAATTAAAAATCAAAGCAGTCATATTTTTTTTTTCCAGTCCTGTGCACCATGAAAAATGAGCAGTTGTACTTGGTTTTGTAAAATATACACCGTGTCTTTGTAGAATGCAGGGGGAGGCATGCAACATCTTACAGAGCTGGCTCATCAACTTCGTGTGTTTTTGAAATAAATCATTGCTAGAAATCATTTTGATACCCATCAGTCTCTCATATTTTATGTAAATATAAGTTTGAACTGGACCTCACTGAATTCAGAGGATTTGCTTATATAAACTCAAGAAGATCATACCTTATTTGGCATTTGGAATATTGGAATTATATGCAAGATTTATTATTTGGCTTGCACTTTTCAGTAACTTCAGTTTTCCTAAAAATAAAGCCCCCAAAATGATAATGCTGTCAAAAGATGGGGTATAGGCACTCCAGGAAAAAGTGAAAAACTTACAGTTTTTTGTTTGTATGTGAAGATTTTTGCAAAAATGAGGCAGGAGGCAAATGGGCTTGCAGCACAGTTTTCTAAGTTGTTTAATATGTGAGTAGAGATACCTAAAAATCTTAGTTAGCAAATACCTTACAAAAAAGGAAGATTTGAATAGAATTTATAGCAAATGCCAAGGTTAAACATTGTACAGCTGGTAGGTATCCAGGAAGAAGACAAAAATATTTAAGTAGTCCGTTATTCATGCATCTTCCACAGTTGATGTAGTAGCCCGGGGAAGAGAGAGGGGCTTGGATAACATAGGCAATATGTGAAAGGACATAACTAAAAATCTCTTGATATTCGAAATCCTGCTCAGAAGGGTTGTACTGAATAAGACAACTTCATGTATAATACAGGAATAATGCCTAATGCCTCCAGAAGCTTACCATGCAGAATTTTTTTTTATGCTGTAATTCCAACTTTTCCAGTACATAATCACTGCCTGATTTAACTGTTAGCTCTTATGTGAGTTGAATTTTCACAGTAGCAGTTCTGACATCGGTCTGTCTTTTTATATGATCACAAAGTCAATGTGTCTTGCAAAAAAATCTATTGTTCACAGTTTGGATTATGTTTTCATCCACAAAAAACATTCTGCATTAGGGTGATTGGTTGTGATAGTGCTATAGATTTGATATACAAGGATGTTCTTGGGATGCTGGTCTGTTTACTGATCTGGTTATAGAAACCCCATTTTGACATGTGGACAGTAATTGGTAAAGATGTGATAATTTCGATCTACAGATACAGGAAATGAGAAGTACTCCTGAAATAAAGGTAACTTTGTAGTGATTACCAACATGTATATATGTCAATCACTTGAAGTTTTGTTAGTAATCATTTTGTTGGTTAATAAGAAAAAAAAAAAGGCAAAACAAAACATTTTTGAACTTCAGAGCATTATAAGTCTGATTGGGATTATACTTCACTGGAAGGAGAGGCTGTCATCAATTTACACCCATGCCTCAGATACCTGTCAGGAGATTAAGTATTAACCAAGATTTTAATGATTTCAAATGACGTAGAATCATGGAATGGTTTGGGTTGGAAGGGACCTTAAAGCCCATTCAGTTCTGACCCCCCTGCCAGGGGCAGGGCCCCCTTCCCCCAGCCCAGGGTGCTCCCAGCCCCGTCCAACCTGGCCTTGAACCCTTCCAGGGAGGGGGCAGCCACAGCTGCTCTGGGCACCCTGGGCCAGCGCCTCACCACCCTCACAGTAAAGGATTTCTTCCTTACATCTAATCTAAATCTCCCCTGTTTCAGTTGAAAACCATTACCCCTCATCCTATTCCCCACCCCCTGATAAAGATTCCCTCCCCAGCTTTCCCATCACCCCCTTTAAGCCCTGGGAGGCTGCTCTAAGGTCTCCCCAGAGCCTTCTCTTCTCCAGGCTGAACCCCCCAACTCTCTCAGCCTGGCCTCCCAGGGGAGCTGCTCCAGCCCCCTGAGCATCTTCGTGGCCTCCTCTGGCCCTGCTTGAGCAGGTCCATGTCCTTTTTATGCTGGTGGCTTTTAAACATCTTCACTGTTCCTCTGATCTTGGCTGCACTTCGTTAGACTCAGTATTACCATCTACCCTTGGCTGTATCTACCTTGTTATTAACTACAGGCATGGAGCATCCAACCAAGGGCATGACATGAGCCACGACTGCCCTTGTGGATGCAAGCCATGAAAGGAATAAGGATCACGAGCTTTGCTGAAAATCCCAGGGTTATACCAATATTGCAGCAGCATCACAGAGGGAGATTTACACCTATCTTAAAGAAAATTGGCTCGGTCAATGCAAGACAAAGCAAGATTTCAGAAGTATCACCCATTTTAATTGTTGATATTTTATTCTGTTTCTCAGGAGTAATCTGGGAAAGAAAAGAAAGCCCTGTTACGAGTTCTTTAGCAAGTGATGAAAAGCCTTCACTGTTGTCTTGGTACTGAGGGGCTTGGGTATGAGTGTGTTTGTGCTCTGGAGTTTGAAGAGCTACAGTTAGTTTTTGTATTATAGAAAATAATCAGATGAAATGAGGGTTAGGGTATCTTTCCTTGATTTAGCATCCCATATTAGTATTATTACTGTCTTGATATCAACTCCTGTAGTTTTTGCAGTTCTCTCTGCTGGACTAGCTTCTTCCCTACTGAGGGGAGTTTGACCTAACTTGGTAGCCAGTGAAGTAAGTAAAAATAAGTGATAAATCTGCTCTGAGACTGTGAAGTTACTTGACGAAAGACTTCACTGTTATAAAGTGCTGAATCCCTAGTTTGCTAGTCTCTACTAAGTATCTCATATCCTGGATTTCCCTGAGTGTAAGTATCTTAATGTTTTTCTAGTTGGGCTACACTTCTCTTCGCTTTGACTGTATGGTCATTACTGTGCTGTAAGAGTTCAGTTGCATTTTTGTGGTTAAATACTGGCTTTAGTATACTAGTAGTACAGGCCTCTGAAGAAATGCTTGTTTACTGTTAGATATAATCTGCTCATAATATATTTTAAAATGCTATCCACGTTTTTGCTCAGTATGAATTACAGTTTTCTACCTGGCTGTTTTAAGAAATAAATATTTGGTCTCTCCACTGCAAGTTTAGGTTGTTTCTAATCTGTAATGGAGAATTACAGAGATGAGGTGGTTTTTAAAATGTGATTGCTTCCTAGGTAAGTGCATACAGCCAAAGAAGGTAGAACTTGGATTAGATGGAGTTCCTGCAGAGACATTGGAGGGAGCTTGTGTTGGGTCGGGAGTCAGTTCCCTTGTTTATCCCCTTGGAGTTGGGCTTGCATGGGGCTTCACTGTGTCTAGATCTGGGGACTGAATCAGTGTCATGACACCAACCTTCCCACCCTGTTTTGGGGAAACCCTCAGAAGTGGTTGTACTTGATATGGTTAGTTGAGATGGATCTTAGGGATTAAAATTAATGTCTGAATAGAGAAGCTCTATCTCCTACTGGTTTGTTGTATTTTACTATGTATGTATATGTGCTTTATATAATCCTAAAAACTCAAGATGTGTTGTTTTGTGTTTGTTTTTTCCCCCACTTGACAGTTGTGCTTTTGATCATTATGTGTGCACATAAACATCCAGACTTATCTTGTTATAATGAAATATTAGTCTTTGTGAAGTCTTAACAAAATTCAAGAAACAGTAGCAAGTCTAAAATTCTGTAGGACAACCTGAACTTTATTCATACCTTTTTTTTTTCCAGTAGTATTTCAGTGTGCCTCTAGGCATGAGAAGGCAATGCACATCTAAAAATTATGACAGAATGTCTGGAAACAGCCTTAAGAAAAACAAAATTGAACTGCTTAAATGAGTCTGTCAGGCTCATACCCTCTATAGTACTTAATGGGAAAGGGAATGGTTACAGGCTTGAATCTGTGTTTGAAGCAGACACACCTGTAATATGTACATAAAGAAGGGACATCCTTTTCTTTATCTCTTCTTGTTAAGTATAAATGTTTAATAATCACAAAGATTACCAAATGAAAGAATACCTTACAGTTTTTTCATTTAATTTGGAAAGGAGGGATTGATTCAAACCCTAACCTGGCAAGAAGATTCTGATGGGTTGAAGTTATGATATAAAAATTACTGCATTGAAGGCTATGGAGTAGCAATGCAGGTTTTGAGTATACAGTGGTTGCCCCTTTGTATAGCCAGTACTACATTTGGACCTTTTTACAAAAGAACTGTGTAGAGACCTTTTAGAAGCAATATCTTCACTTATTTAGTCAGGTGTTTGCCAAGCATGACATCACCAGAACTGCAACATAGTTGTGTTTAACTGTAGTAGTATGTTGTCCAAAGCCAGCAATAGCAGTCTGTCATGCACAAAATTCAAGGTCCTTCTAGCAGTCCTGTCCAGGAATTGTCCATTACTGTGGGTATCGATCTCTCATCGTCAGTCCATCAGTATAAATTGTGATTTCTGTCATCTCAACTGACAGAGGTTTTAACCAAGAAAGCAAAGGAGGGAAAAATTAAAGATGGGACATGCATATGAACTGAAAAATGGTTTGAAATAGGGAGAAGGAAGGAGACCAGTTACTGACTGAAAAAGGAGCAGTGGAATTGGGATATTTGAGGAAGGTAAATTTACCAAAGAATATGAAGAGTAAGAACTCTAGTTTAGAAATTCTGTAAAGATAATTTCCACCCATTTTAAAAGATCAAAACAAGCTTTAGTGGAAGGAAGGGGCTGTACCTTATCTTCTCTCCCAATTAACTTACTGCAAATCTTCCTGCTTCTATGACAGGCCAGACTGAATACATTTACAATGACAAATGTTCTCACCACGACCTTGGCCTGTTCATCCGCTGCAGAGGTGACCACGTCCAAATTATGACAAAGCCAAATACCCTGTTTTAGTGGGAGACATTAGCCACTGGGAACCAGAATAAGATCAAGTGTATTGCCTGTGCCTGGCTGGGTATGTCAGACTTCATTCCCATGCAAATGGATTTGCTTAAAACTGTAGAGAATAGCTATGAGAAATCCAGCTGTGGTGGTGTGAGAAGTGGCACTTGCTGATTTCCTGGAGGCCATTGCAGTTTTGGAATTGAAGATAAGGGGGGAAGCATTTTGTCTAGTGTAAGTGGAAACTGAAAAGAGTCTCCCAAATCCACATAAAGCCTATAGGATGCCTCTTACTTTACAGGAACTTATGGGAGTTGCTTACTTTAGCGCTCAGACCTTGAGGAACAGTGTTGATGTATGGCATGTAGTAAATCTACTTCTAGTCTTTGTATTGCTGAATATTTGCCTTTGGGTTGACCATGAGATCTTTACTGAAAGATATACAATGCTGAAAGGATATTATATGGAGTGTTGTGTTTCTTGAAGGTAGCATCTAGAATTCACTTGAAATTTTTGTTTGTTGGAGATGTTTAAACTTAATCCTATTAATAGCTTTGGTTCAGAGATAATTTTTGAGCTGCTTATCTAAAAGTGTTTCATCAATCTAGTAAATTTTTTCCCTATGATTTAGGCTTATCCTTGCTTTATGTAATGTGATTTGCAGAACACAGTTGGAGTATATCTGGCTTTATGTCACTGATTACAGCTAAACAGGCTTTTGTAGTGAAATGTGTTTAGCATTAAAAATCTGTGAGAGCTTTTAAAATTCAGATGAAAATTGAACTTAACAGTCTTAAAGGTATTAGGTTTTTTCTAAATCTGTATCTGATGATATGGTTGAGAAACCCATCTAAAATACTGTAGAAAAAATAATTGCTTTACTTCCTCTTGCTAAAGTAATTTTCCCATTTTTCCATATCTACACAATATCTCAATTTTAGATTAAAATACGCAGTGAATCATAAATTATTTCCATAGCATCTATTTTAGTGATTGATAATTAAATGTAGGTTTGTAGTTTGTTTGTCTTGTTTTTTGTATTGCTTCCCTCACCTTTTATTAGATACAGTCTACGTATTTACATTTAAAACATATCTGAAGACTGATATTTCAATTGATGTGCTGTGTATAATGTTCTCTATCATCTTACCTCATATAGACAAATGCTAAAATGTTTCTTAGTTTAAACAGTAGACTGTCTACATAGTTTGTTATGCCAACTGTTTTTGACCACCTGTGTCTAATGACGAATAGTGTTTTTCTGAAAGGAAAGAGACTGTCTCTGTGGCAAAAGCAATTTGAGATAACGCCAAGGATGCTGCCATGGATGCTAAAAATGTTGCAACTCCAGTGCTCCACGCACTGTTCTGTACAGCTTCTAGTTTTGCACTTCCATTCTTTCTTTTCTTTCCCAGATTACTCCTGAGAAGCAGGATGAAATATCCACAATGAAATTGGGCAATGATTCTAAGATCTTACTATGTCTTGCACTGACCAAACCAATTTTCTTTAAGGTGGGTGTAAATCTCCCTCTGTGATGCTGTTGCAATATTGGTATAACCCTGGGATTTTCAGCAAAGCTCGTGATCCTCATTGTTTTCATGGCTTGCATCCACAAGGGCAGTCGTGGCTCATGTCATGCCCTTGGTTGGATGTTCCATGCCTGTAGTTAATAACAAGGTAGATACAGCCAAGGGTAGATGGTAATACTGAGTCTAACCTGAAATGTAACCAGGAGCAGAGGAACATTGAATATCTTCAAAAGCCTTGATCACTGTAGAGAAATATTATACTTTCCAATATAATGTCTTACTTACTAGATACTAGACATTTTTTCCTCTGTTTTCTTGAGCTTCGTTTTTTCATGATTCCACTTGGTTGATTGTCTTTTTTTTTTTTCTTTTTTCCTTCTCGTACGTATCCATTTTGTATTATGACATGGTACTGATGTAAAGTAGTAGAGGATGAGAAATTGCTTTTTTTAAAGCTCTGAGTTTTGCACATGGAAAGAGTGCTGGAGGTAGCATGCAGGGGACAAAGGCTTTGATTTAGATGCTGTCCTCTGTGCCTTGATCCACAGAAGTTCAGCATTGTAAGAGGGAGGTCCCATGTGCTCCAAGTGGTGCTTATCTCAACTGAGATACTCTAAAGTGTCGGGGAATCCAGGCTGGGGCTGAAGGACTGTGCAAGGGTGTGCTTAGCCCATTACATGGTAGCAAAAATGATGTAATCAACAGTGCTTCCTTGTGTAAGTCTGTGAAATAGTAATAAACTTGTCAGAAAAATACAAGGGGATGCAGTATTACAGCCCAGCAGAGACTTTATCATGGGAACTTAATGTGTGAGACAGTCTGAAAGCTCAGGTGAAGACCACCTGTGAGGACTACGGGGCAGCAGTTTTCACTAGATGATCTCAAAATGCTAAGAGAGGGAATCATTCCCCAGTTCAAATGACGAAAATTCAGATTTTTTTAGGCAAAGATAGTGGGTCAGATTACAGGTTTTTTCCTGGAAGCTAAATGAAATTTTTGCCTTCAGACAGATTCACTAATACTAGTCCTTTGTGTTGGCAAATGCTTGTGTCTCAGCCTGTCCATCCTGATTTGATAACTTCTTTGTTTTGTTTGAAGCCTTGATTAGAAGTGATGTGCTGCAGAGTATCTGGAGGGGCAGTGTATGTTCTGAAGGTTCAGTTGTATCTGATGTAAAAATCCTGTGGGTTGAAATAATTTCCCCAGTCTTTCTTTAAATGGTGCTGTCTGTGTTTTAGTTGTAATCACTAACTTCTTTTTTACTAATCAAATGAACACTTGATACATATTCATGTGCAGATGTCAGGAGCAAATCTCAGAACCCTGCCAATTCTTAGCAGTTGGTTGGGTGTCTATGTACAAAATTCTCTAGCTTTAATAATGAAGGCATTTTTGATCAACAATCCGGAATGTGACTGAATCAATAGATGTTGACGTCACTTTTATTCATGAGTTGTGATAAGAGCAGCAATTAAAGTAGCTACATGTAATGTATCTTAAGACATAAATTTTATTCTTTGGATAATTTCTGTACTGCAGGCATTTTCTCATATGAAGTGATGTCACTGTCAGTTGCCCCAAATGTGACTGTCTATCAGTATGTGCAGCTATCTACATTGTGTTAAAAGACCTATTAGTTAGTTGGGATTGAGTATTGTATGATTTGGAGCTCTTAATCTGTTTTTACTTACTATTTGGAAAGCTTCAAGTTGTTCGGCTTCTTTTCCTAAATAAACCCAGGACTGAAGAGTTAAACTAAATTATATTTTGATGTTCAATGCATTTGCTCACTATCTGCCTGGTTACAGAGCAAATGTATTTTACTATTGGGAAGTAATATGGCCATTTAGAAAATTACTTAGTCTACAGTATTTGTGTTGGCAATTTTATTTTCCAGGCATAACAGTTTTATTTTTTCTCTATGCCCATTTGTGGTAAGATTAAATCATCATAAATCATGTTTTCAAGGGCTGTGATGTTCAAGTTATTCTGTTTCTGCATGAGTTTAGGCAAGCTATCATCTGTAACCTGGCCTTCCTTAAATAATTTCTTATAAATCACAAGCCTAACCAAACTTCTATCACAATTCTTTTTCTTTAAAACTGGCCCCAAATGAGTAATTTGTCAGAATGTTTAAATTAAAGTTGCCATCCAAACAGGAGGAGGAAGCAGAGTATGTTTCTTTAAATTGGCTTGAGACAAGCAGACTGCAGGCTTACAGAGAAAGGTTTGAATTGTAGTTTTGGTTGTGTTTTTATAGCACTACTAGGTTTAGAGAACCTGTGATGAAAAATCAACGTATCCAGTTGCTTAAATATAGTAATATGACTGTGCCTCTGGGGCTAAGGAGCAGGTGTCATTCAGTTCTCTGGATTTTCACAGGTTTTAAATGATTAAACTGTTGTAAGTCAAAGAACAAAGTTTAGTGCTTGCTGAAAAGTTCAGGCTTAATCTGTGTGATGCCTAGGTGTCTCAAACTTGAAATATGTTTTTATGTCTGAAGACGGCTGTGAGCTTGAACATTGGCTCTGATGTGCAAATGTTTTTTGAAGTCCTATTAAAAAGAGACGTTAGGACACATGATGAGGCTTGTGTGTTGACTATTTCAAAATAATCTTAAATTGTGTATTGTGATTTGGACTTCAATAAAGCCTAACAAACAGAGCTGCTTCGGGAGTGAACAATCAGTGTGATGGGCAGTTGAGCCTAATCACAGACTTGTATTTCTGTTCCTGTGTCAGTTTAGTCAACTGGACAACTTTTCTGGCATTCCTCAGCTCTTAGCTTTGTTTACTTAACATACTAAGCACAAGATTGTCCTTTTTGAAATGTAAAACCAGTGTTTCCCAAGGCTTTGTGGGATGGGGAAATCAATTTAGTACAGTCATCTACTGTAGATTCTCCACCCACCCCCCACTTCCAGCAATGAAATTTAACTTGTTCAGGTCTATTCTTCACCTTCACTGTCTCCTCTAGCTCTTATTCCCAGCTTTATATCTGTCTTCAGGCAATGTTTATAATCCCTATCTTGTTTTCTTACTGTGGTCACAAATAATGTCTGGAGTACGCACTGAAATCTGGCTTAGTACAATTAAAGTGTTGTTTGTTTTTGTTTTTTTTTTTTTAATTATTTTCATTTCTGTTAGTCAGTGATCTTACATGAGGCCTCCCATTAAATATTTAAGAGCTCTTCTTCAATGTTTGACTCATGATTTTACAGTGATACGTGTCTTTCTTAACTTTATCCAAAATTTCCTAGTCAGAGAGATGCTTTTGCAGTATATGCTCAAGGCATCACTTGTGTTTCCTGCTGTAGAGAGAGCTTTTTGCTGCATGGCAAATCTGATATGTTCTGGGATGATTTCATCTGCTTCTGTTAATTCTGCTGCGGTGTGACATGTTGCGGGCTGATTTCATCTGCCTCTATTAATTCTGCAGTGAATGTGCATGGGCAGTATTTCTGAATAATGTAAGGAATACTTTGAACTTGCCAGGCTATAGCAGTCGTATGAGGAAACCGTCCTTACCAAACAGTAAATCCCACACTACTTGGGGGTTACAATATAGACCTTTTTTACAATGAAGAGGGATCCTGTGCGAATAAATTCAGCACAGTGCAGAACAGCTTCAGAGGGCAAAGCTGCTCTTGGAGGCAGAGCTATTTTTACTGTCAGTGAGGAACTCTGACTCTTGGCATCTTCACATGCTTGAGTCCACAGAAAACAATATGGTCTTGCAGAAGTCACGTTGAGTAAGAAGTAATACTATAATTACATTATAAGGTGTACAGAGGGAATCAGAATCTCAGGTCCTAAATCAAGAAGTTTGTGTTTCTTGATTGCAAAACAACAGCTTTTGAGCCTTGCATTGTTTTCCATGTCTAATCCTCGCTCAAATTTAAAGGGAGAAGGAGGAAACAGCTGAAAGAAAGATTGCTTGTCTCCTTTTGAGGCTCTCTTGGGAACAGTACTAAGACCACTAACTGAATTACAAAGTGCAGAGAAATTGTGTATTGGTGCTCTGTTCATGTATATACACACAGAAGTGAATGTGCTTGCATGTATACATACTATTCCATTAATTCCTCAAAGATATAAGAGAAAATAAATCACTGCCTTATGCCTTATTTTTATTTTAGTGAGTTAGTGTGCTGATTTATCACTGTTCTTTCGATCTCATGAGACTGTCATGACCTGCTTGAAACTATTTAATCGCATAGGTGTTTTGGAGCTAGCATGTGAGTATAGATCAGAAAAGCTCTTTTAAAGCCTTCATATGAATTAAAATACTCTGACAGTTGAATATTTTGGCTTGTAGTTTTTCATTGACACCGTAGACATGTAATGATTTCTCATCCCATTCTTTTCTAGCGGAATATAAATATTAGCTAGTCAGTGAATTTTTCTTGTTTCTGTGGCATCTTTTATAATATGCATTAAGGTGTATCATGTCAAGCATTTGTATTTGTGTTTGTAAACAACTGTCTTGTATGTATTTATATCTGCATATCAATTTATATGAGAATAAGGCATTTGTATGTGCGTAAAGAGTGGCTATTGAGGAAAAACTTGTATGATTATTTCTTAAAGAACTCCAGGCTGATGATGTCTGTTGTAAGACAAGAAGCTGTATATGAGTTTTTGCAGTAGAACTCTACGGAGTTTTGTATGATAACTGTTTTTATTCAGTTTCTTATTAATATTTTTGGAGAAGGTTAAAATTAATAAATGAGGTATAGTAGAGAAAGATTTCTATTCATACATGGTACTTACCTATCATGCATCAAAACAGTTTAATTTCTGTCAGCTTTCCATACTTAATTTGCACTCCAGAATAAATACTGGCTACCAATAGCTGAATACTCCTGTGATTCTAATTTTTTTCAGGAGTGTTTTGCTTACTCATTCTGCTTGGTGCGCTCACACCATCTCCATTCTCCAGGTCAGTAATCGAGGCACGGTGAGATGAAATTTAATGGACAGATAAGAAATAAGCATATAACTGTATCTTAACTCTTGAGTCACTGGCCTGTCTGATTTTGATGCTTCATTGTTCTTCCATGTTTAGATGAAAATTTCTGCTGTCATGTTTTCTACATTATTGATTTTCAGTGAGAAATAGTAATGGATCGAGAAGAACACAAATTCATTTCATGATCAGGAAAAATAAAATATTAAATACGGTGTCTGAAAATGAAATGGATTCATTGACTATTTTGTTTGTGCTGGCGTTATATCAACCCCTATCACAGCAGTGGAGGCTAGTCAGTGAGTCATAGTTGGCTTGTCTGTGCTGAGCAAAGTAATTCAGATTAGCCAGTGACTTCTGCTAGCTGACTGAATTGCCCCTGCACTCCTTCCCGGTATCTGTAGGGGAGTGTGCAGGAATGATCTCTGCCGAGTCCCACAGCCGCTGACCTCTCAGTGGTGATACACTGCCTGAATACCTGCTAAGACAAAGGAAAACGTATGTCCTGAAGGTGATGTACCCTAATTGAGTTTTAAGCATCCCATATTAATCTGTTAAAGCTATTCATGTGTACCCTTAACTGGGCCTGCTGCCTATCCAGAAGCTGTAGGATTGAATACGTTTTTAGAGAGATTACATTTCTTCAGGTAGCTTTTGGTTCTTTGTTGTGTGATCAGATTTTGGGACTTCTCTGCAATTGTAAGATTTTCCTTGCTCTGGTCAGACATGTTCTGACTGTTATTTGGGCATAACTTAAAATGTAGGAGTAAAATAGTTGTTGCATCCTGTGATAGGGCTGTATCTATTGCTCATTTCTCTAGTCTTAGAGATCTTCAAAATGTCCCTGGGATAAAATTCTCTCATACATTAAGTGGACAAGTGCTATTCTACTGATTAAGGAATTAAATTATACTCTATTTTGATGTTTCCTCCATTCTTAATAATGCCTGCATCTTTAGTTTCATCTCTGCAAATACTTAATAATTTATATTTTTCCCCCCAGCCTTTTCTTTTTATAGAGGACAGTGTGATTTTTGAACTGTAAAAAGTCCAGAGCTCTTCTACCCTGATAAGCACCCTAATGTCGTGCTCCCTGAATTCATCTTAAGAGAATAACTTGGTTTAGTGGGTTCTGGTTTTTTTGTACCAATTTGGTTTGCTATTTTTTATTTCCTTGAAAGCTCTTACCACCACTTCCGTTTTGAAAGCTCTTTCCCCAAACATTTTTAAAGACTGTATGGACAGCGGATTGTTTTGATAACTGTTGGACTTGTCAAGAGGTTTCTTTTTGACTGTATTCCAGTTGCTGTTACCTAATCCATGTTCTAACTGCTTCCTTCCTTAATCTATCACAGCTCACCATTTTATGGAACTACTGTGATGTTTATTTCACATTACAAAACAGATCCTTTTTTTTTTTTTTTCCAAATCTGTATTGTCAGTATTACTTTATGGGTTTGTAAGTAAAGCTAATTGTAACATGAAATAAATACATAGGTACCAAGGTGCTGAGACATAGAAGATTTTTAATCCCATCTATAGAATAGCAGGTTCTTTTTTACATCTGTTGGACCCGAATATCTATAACAATTATTTCCATGACCCTGCAAAATAAGAAACATGTAAGATATTTTGCAAAAGGAAGAGGAGAATATAAATCACATTTAAATGCTGTAAGAATGCAGTAGTGGATTAATCTAGGAAATGAAGAAGATAGGAAGACATGGATGGGTGTAAACAAAGTTGGGAGGACTGATTGCTTAGCTGAGACTGTTGAGGGCTGTGGAGACTTGCATGTGGATTTAGAGTTTGAAATTCTTTTTACAATAGTATAATAAAGATTAAGTCTATTTGCACTGGATGTGCTGTATGTGTCCCCTAGGACAAGTGTGGTTATTCATTCAGGAATTTTCAAAGAGCAAAATTTAAGTGGTTTGGAAGATTTTGCTCTGGGATGATAAGCATATTGTACCTTGCACAGATTTTCTAAACTGGACTAAATGCTCTTTGGTGTCTTCTAAAATTGGCATAGCTCCTATTAAGCTATAATTTTAACAAGGCATCTTCCCTCTCCTGAAGGAGGATTAAAAATGGTGTATTTGGGGAGAATTTACACTACCTACTGAGACTTCTATAATTTGGAAGGTATTTTGATAGCTGAGTTTCTTAGGTGTGCTTTCTTTCCCGTGTGGTGTTACATGATGTGACTATTACTGACTCGTGCATGACTGCCAAATCTTTTGATATGTGTAAGTGAAAAGTGGGGGATTTTTTGTTTTGTTTTTCAATTTTTCTATATAGCGCTCTTATAAACATTTTTATTGCTGTTATAATAATCAGAAGGTATAATTGAGGAGAGGTAGTGCTACTTACTGTTACAAATACTGTTTTACCGACTACTTCAAGCTGAAGAGCTGCTTCGGTACTCTGAGACAAATCGTTGGCTTCTGTACAAGAACGGAACACAGTAAAGGAACTTCCATGTCTTTCCTGATAATTCCAGTTTAAGAACATCTCTGCATGATTTCTGACATGTCTGTGCCTTGAATATAGCGGGTGAATTGCCTTAAGTTTCTGCTGCACATCTGAGTCCTTTTACTGAGAGCTGCTCTGTAAATGTAATTCTCGAAATAGTGATTACAGTGACTGTGAACAGTGCAATATGATTGAGTTTCTGAATAACGGTTTGCTGGGAGGCAGCTATGTCAACGGCTTAAGGCACTGTAGGGTGAAGTGCAAATAAGCAAAACAGAGTAGACCAGTTGGGTCAACGCTTCTCAGCTCTGTTGCTCCTTCTGAGCCAACCTTGAATACTGCATTAATGACTGTTGCCTTGCAGTGTCTCCTATGTTCTTTTCTCTTGTTCTGTTTTTACTGTGTAAAGTAAGTTGGAATATGTTAGTATATAGTTACAAGAAAAAGTAGGGAGAGGCAAATGGGTTGTTTTTTTTTGTTTTGTTTTTATTAAGCAGGGTTTGAATCTCATGATTGAGGTGTCAGTGTAAGTGTGAATGACACTTAGACATGTTGCAGACTTGTTTTCTGGTTTGGATCCTCTGTCAGTAGATAAGAAAATGTAAGAGTGGATGCTGTCTTTAAAACCTGTATTTGCAGAGGAGGGCTGAGGGTTTTGAGCCGCTGTCTTCAGGGAGATAGGAGATGCTCGGCTGCAGAGGCTCAAGTAGAGCCACAAAGTCATTGCATGTGGAATAGGTTAATGGTTTTCTCTTCTGTCTGGAATATCAAACTGTTAATTAATACAGATTTGCATTAGAAACAAAAATATGTTATTGAAAAAGCTGAAATTACCACTTCTTTACTTTTTGAATGGTTTGCTTTGTTTTTTTAAGAAAAATTTAAGAAATAGAGCAACAGTGTGAGGGTATAGCATTTGTTTGAGTTCAGTAGTGTCATGATGATGAAATGGTACAGGATACATTTCACATTATATCGGGGAAAGAATCTTTATATGTTTTAACTCTAGAACATACTGTCTTATACAAATGACCTTCAGCATTTATTATGTTGGTATTCCTATAAAGGCGTGATAGAAGCAAGTGAAATGGGTGAGCATGATGTATTGCATAATTACTAAAACTGACACACATTTTGTTTGGCAGAATAAAAAGGCAGTGAAATTATAGTGCTGTGGTGCAGCATACAGCCTGTTAGAAAATGTTTCTAATGTATTAGCACTTGGGTTTTATTCTACTAGTATACTATATTTAGTCATACTTTTGAGGTCTCTTTCAGGTTTAGCTTACTTAGCTACCAAGCTACGAGCATGAGAGGCAGAATGCCTTCGTGCTACTTCATAGAATCATAGAATAGTTTGTGTTGGAAGGGACCTTTAAAGGCCATCTAGTCCAACCCCCCTGCAATGAGCAGGGGCATCTTCCACTAGACCAGGCTGCTCAGAGCCCCGTCCAACCTGGCCTTGAATGTTTCCAGGGATGGGGCACCTACCAACTTTCTGGGCAACCTGTTCCAGTGTTTCACCACTCTCATTGTGAAAAATTTCTTCCTTGTATCTAGTCTGAATCTACCCTGTTTTAGCTTAAAACCGTTACCCCTTGTCCTATCACACCAGGCCCTACTAAAAAGTTTGTCACCATCTTTCTGTAGCCCCCTTTAAGTACTGAAAGGCTGCAGTTGGGTCTCCCTGGAGCCTTTTCTTCTCCAGGCTGAACAAGCCCAACTCTCTCAGCCTGTCCTCATAAGGGAGGTGCTCCAGCCCCCTGAGCGTCTTCATGGCCTCCTCTGGACCTGCTCAAACAGGTCTGTGTCCTTCTGTCAGGGTCCCCAGAGCTGGACACACCACTGCAGATGGGGTCTTATGAGAGTGGAGTAGAGGGGGAGAATCCCCTCCCTTGACCTGCTAGCCACACTTCTCTTGATGCAGCCCAGGATACAGTTGGCCTTCTGGGCTGCGAGTATGTATTATTGGTTGATGTCCAGCTTTTCATTCACGGGTAACCACCAGTCTTTCTCCGCAAGGCAGCTCTCAATCCCTTCTTCCCTCAGCATGCATTAATACTGGGGGTTGCCTTGACCCATGTGTGGGACCTTGCACTTGGCCTTGTTGGACCTCATTCTGAGGTTCTCCAATTTGTAACTGAAAAAATATTTTGAAAACTTTGAATGCAAGAGCTTTGAGGTTCTTGATAACAACTGACTGTAAAAAGAAAAGAAAAAAAAAGGTAATTGGAGGGAGTTGTAAAATAAGGTTCTAGAGAACTAATAAAAAACCTTTGACAATTAATAGGGGAAATGGTAGAAGGCGAGGAAAGACTGCATAATATGATGAGGTGGTTTGTTTTGCTTTGATTTTTCTTAAGGTGAAGGGGACAAAAAGAGCAACCATGTCAGGGAAACAGGAATGAAGTAGAGAAACAAGAAATGAAGGAAAAGAAATAGCATTAATTCGTATTGCTCACAAAGACGAGTTTTTACACTAAGGCAGCAAAGATAAACCCCTCAATGTATGGAAGTTATAGAGTCATTTATTCATTTAATGGATCGTGGAAGTCATACTTCCTGCCTGATTGAGTAAAATTCTAGGTTTTGTTACCTTGGTACCTGAAAGTTAACAGATCCAAGATGATTGATGGGACTAATATAACTAAACATCTGAGTTAATCATCAAAAAATATCAAGATTTAAATTTGTATGACTTATCCAAATATTCAGTGAAGATGGTAAGAGTGTTGTAAAATCCTCTGTAAATATCTTAAAATGGAGAACATGAAGGAGTAGAGGCCAGAGTGGTTACCTAGGAGAGACCAGATCATGTGTTGCTTTCTGATAAAACCAGAAACAAAGCAAGAACAGATTTCTTTGGCTCCTGGTTGTGCAGGAGAGCGGATTAAACTGCATTACATTGAAACAAGATGTGGTACCGTTTCTGTAGACACATTTCCTAGCATCTATGGGAGTGCTTTTTTTTTTAATTAGTAGTATTTTATTATGAGACTACCAATCAGTTTTTCTGTAAAGGAACATGGCTTTGGTCTAATGCTACATTCCTTGCACATCTCGTATGTAGGTGAATTCAATTAATAAGTGGCCAAGCTACTTTTCTGTCTGTTAAATGGTTATTCTATTGGTGTAGGGTAGGTGTGGATAAGGAAATTCTAGCAAAATATTTGAATCACAATTCCTATTTGAAAATACAGTTCTATTGCACCCAGTATTTTAGTCTGATTTACTTTTCTAGCTGAATTGTATTAAACTTTGTGAAATACATTTCCATTAAGCTCTTTGCACTAAATTTCTTAAAATGAGAAATTAATTTCTATGCTTTGATAATACACTAGTTCACAACTAATATCTGTCATTGTTTCTTTTCATTCTAGTGTATGAGAAACTGTAAAGCAGCAGTAATAAAGGTTCAGAAATGTTGACAAATGAGTGATCTGTTCCACATGAGAATTAGTGTCTGCTCTGCACCTTGGCAAGGAATTTGAATGCAGAAGGGTAAGCTGTTTTAATTGTTGTTATGAACTGCTTTACAGAGAAAGATTATGGAAATACTTGAATTTTTCTTGGTTGAGTAAGAGGGGGTTTTTTTAAGGCTGGAATGAATGATTCAAGTTAGATTTTGTTTGTTTCTTTCTTTCGTTTCCATTTAAAGTGCTTGAAACAAAGCCAAAAGGCGAAGGTTATAGACTCTGCGGGTTAGAGGGGTGCTTCTGTCCATTCCTCCTACTAAACAGTACCCTTCATATGAAGTCAGCTGCTGAGCATATGGCAGGACCAAGTTGTTAACCCAGAGCTCTCACAGCCTAAGTAACTGTGTTTCAGTAACCCGGTGGTTGAGTGAGGGAATAATGCTTGTTGGCATGCCTATTACAAATTGGCTTTTACTCGCTTTTACTCTATTTCTCCCTCCCACCCCTCCTGCCTTTTTTTTATGCTCCTCCCTTCTCCAGAACTGAGAAACTCTGTGCTTAAATTGAAAACACTACTACAGTCCACTGGAGCTGCAGTCTCCTTACTTCTCTTCTGTCCAGAGAGAAAGGCTTGTCTGGATAAGAGGGAGTCAGCAGCTGTGAATTTCCATTGATTTACTGGAAAAAAGGAACAAGTTGGGGAATTACAATGTTACGGATAAGAGTTTATGGGAGTGGTTGTGATATACTTCTCAAAAACATTAAATAATTTTAAAATGTTTTATAAGTGAGGGTAGGGAACTAGGAACCTCTGGAAAACTGTATGTTTAGTTTAGCTCAGTGAAAGGAAGGTAAGGTAAAACCATGTAGCAATTTTTACTGTTCTGGGGTGAAAATAAGCGAAAATATTTGTTTAGCAATATAGTGGTTAACAAAAACATTCCCTTGGCTTGCTTATGTCAGTTGCAGCAATGTACTTTAGAGCAAGTGCATTTCACTTCATTTGATTATAAATCCCCAAATTTATTGAAGTACCTCTGAGAAAGTGTAGAGCTGAAGTCAGATTAGGCTGAGTCAGTCTGTTGATGCTGCTGGCTTTCCCAAAGGTTATCTTTAATCTGGCACTCAGAAGGCTATTGCTATGATATTATAGCCTCTTCAGAGTACTTGCCTGATGTCATTACTTCTCAAAAACAGATCACGAGTGTGCAGTTTTCTGTGACCTCCTTTGTGTGTCTTGATGTCTCCAACATGAGTAGTATGCAAATATGACATTTCAAGTAAAAAATTCCTTGGATTTTCAGTATTTGCTATGGCACTGTCTTGTAGGATGACCAAGGATGACTCGAGTTACTGCCAGTTTTCAGGAAGTCAGTGTGTGTGTTTATGACTTCATGCCGTTACTTCCCAATTCTGTCTCAGACAGATCCTATGGTTCTCATTTCCTGGATGGTTAGGATGAAAGGCTGTTCTTCTTGACTTTCTTTCTAAAATAAAACAACAGGCATACAAGTCCTTAGCTTGCTTTCTTAGATAGGCTCTTTTGCTAATTAGGCAAGAGTTCCATCTTGGAAGATCTTTCTTGAGGGGCAGACTGGGAGCTGAGAGCAAAAAGAAAAAAGAGGACTGTATGTGAGGTGGAGAGAAATAATTCAAAAAAAAAAAAAAAATCAAAAGCTTGCCAGTTACAAAAGGATCGTGTAGCCTGGGAGCAAATGGGAGGAGACAGATTCTTTAATTCTGACAACAGCAACTCTCTCCCATGTACTGGATTCCCCTTTTATCTCTGTACTTGAAAAAGACTGCCTAATGGGTCTCTCCTTCCACAGAGTTGGGCAAAGCCAGACCCATTGGCAAAAAATGTTGATAGGATTCATTACAAGTCTAAAACACAGAGTCATTTTGTAGATATAGACTTACTTGAAACAGATTTATTTAAGATGATTAGGTACAAATTCTTTTGCTGATTTGCAGCAGGCTTAGGTAGTATTTGGAATTCTGGAATTTGAAGACGTAGCTGGTTTTACGTGCAAAGTCCTGTATTTTAAGAGCAGGGAACCCTTGGGATTTTTAAAGGTACATGTAGTTTTGGTGTCCATCACCTACTGAGTAAATGAAGAATGTAGCATTGCAAAGTTACAGCAGAAATTACATGGAAAAAGCATAGATTTACACACAGAAATCTTAGGGTCTGGATTAATCATTGACATTTTCAAAATCAGATGTTGATTAGTGGTGGGATCTACAATCTCCAAAATGGTTAACTTGTTCTAATTTCACTGTGGGGAAGTTAAAAGAAATGTTTCAACTTCCCTATGTTATTTTGTAGAGGGTTACAGTTTATTTTTACTGTAGCAGTGATGTATTGCAGTAGTAAATGGTAGGAGATTCTAGCATGCATGACCTGGTTCAGCTGGATAACACTATTGATTTTTTTTTTTTTTTTTTTTTTTTTTTTTTTTTCTTTTCAGTGCCTCTGCTTTAGTTAATTTTAACTTCATTCTCTGATTCTTGATTAGCTCAGTGGGAAGTTGTCATTACAGCATTCGACTCCCTAAGGTCATGATCTGTAAGGCGTATTTTTCCAGTAGAGGGTCATGATTCAGCTAATTTACACATAATTTAAACAGCAGTTGTCCTAATACCCTGAAGTAGAACTTGAGATACTTGAAGTCCATGAGTGTAATACCATAAATTTGTGTTTATGTTAAGTACTCTTTAGAGACCTGCAGGAGGGGCCAGTGGGACACATAATACCCCTTGTTCTTTTTTTCAATAGGCACGTTAAGTCAAAACATCAAGGAAGATTAAGAAAGCAGTTGCACTTAATGCAGAATTGTCGTATAACATTTTATTGGGAAAGCTTTGTTTCATCAAAGTTGCCATAATATTTGTTTGCCCAGACTCCGTATTTGGATTTATATTTTCATGGCCTATTCAAATAAATGAGCATAATAAAAATGTCTTAATGTGGTTAGAGCAAGCTGCTGAACTGACTTTTGCATTTACTGATGTTTTACATTTCTTGTAAGCTTAGTGCTGAGCTGCGTTGTTACTTAATTTTTACAAGATACAGAGAATTTGTCTCCATGTCAGCATCTAAATGGTATTGTGAAGCTAGTCTGATGTCTCCGAATGCTGCACAGAGCTGGCAGATTGAGGGTAAATTAACTGAATTCGTGTCTTTTCTGACAAGTTTGGTGCAGCCTGTCTGTGGACTGAAGTGTGTCTATCACTTCACCCAAGAAAAGATCGGTATTTACTGAAAGATTTCCCATGTACATTCATGCTGTGGTTTCCAGTTCAGTGCCACAGTACTAAACCAGTGTGGAAGTTGGCAGATACAGTCCTGCTCTTCCACTTCCTAGTGCTTATTGTCAGCCCTTACTTTTTCTTGGCACATAATAGGAGAAAAATTCAACAGAGATATTTTTATTCCCCCCAGCCTCCCTGCCCAGTTCCCTGACAGTTGGCGGTGCAGGACTGCTTGTGGCAGTGCTGGAGAAGGGCAGCATCCACGGGGGTAAGGGTTTGGGGGGTGGATGGCAGTGAGGGGCACGGCTGTTTTAAGCGTGTGTGAAATCAAATGTGAAACCATTCCTGTGTCTAATGAGAGAGTAGCATCAGAGCTGAACGTGTTTGAATGGCTATGTTTCTGTGAAGTGGTTTTCAGCCAGACAGATGGTGAATAGTTAAGGCACATTGGCAAAGTTTCTCAAAGAATCAGAAGCTACCGTCTAGATTCTTTCTTAAGTAGCTGTACTTTAATATGATTCAGTAAAAACTACAAAACGATATTTCATCAGGTGATAACTAACTTGATGGGTCCTGGTTTGGATCTGTATGTTTTAATAAGTAATATTAACCATGTATAACCAATAAATATATATATTAAAAATATGTTTTCCCTTAAAACCATTTTTGTATTTGTATAGCGTATTGGTGTGGTGTCCTGAGTGTGAATACAATATACTAAGATGGTGTTCAAATAGGAGGGAGGAGTTGTTACATACACAATCTGAATTTTGAAATTCTTCCTATAGATCTTTAAGCCTACAAGACAAGTGGTGAAATCTAGTCTTAATTGCAAGGTGTTTGCCTGATTGCGATTTCTTGGGGCGTGGTTTTTTTTTTTTTTTATTTGTGTGTGTGTGTGTGTGTGTGTGTTCATTTTCTTTATTTAAAGGTGGATCCTGATTTTAGGGGACATAATAAGTTTCAGTGTACCAGTGAAGATCTCTTTCCTTGGTGTTGTTGACCATGATCTGCTTATGTAAAGCTCCATTTCTCTCCTTCGCTATTTCTGCCAAGCTGCCACCACCCTATCTCAGCTCTGTCTGCCGCTGGATCTCTGCTTCCCCTTCCAAACAGCTAGACTGGTTTGATCACTGCTTTTCCTTAGTTCCCTTTATTGCCTGTGGTGCTGGCAAGGAGCCAACCAAGGCTGCAGCCAGATGCTTCAAAATGTAAAATTTCTTCCAGGTCTGTTTCAAGGTATTACCTTGAGCTTTTTACAATCACCTGTATTACAGGCATCCTGTCATCTGGGAGAAAGTCACTCCTTTTTAGAGGGCCATTAAACTTTTTAAAGTTTGCAGGTGGTGAAGGTTCTGCCACATTTCTCATTAAAGTCTTCTTAATAGGCAATTATCCTTTCTTTTTAACCTGCTTCTAGGTTGCATTATTTTTATTTTTACTTCAGCATTAGGCTTTATCATCTCTGGAAGTCAAGCAGTTATATAATTTTAAAACATTTTAATCTCAAAGTTTCTGCAGTATTATTAAAATAAATGGGTGCATTGAAGTACCTTTTGGCATAATGTGTAAGGTCAAACTCTTATTACCCTTTAGTTGAAGGTATGTTTGAGACATGTAATTCTAGCTGATTTATCCCTGTTTAAATAACAATAAGAACTGAGGGCTCGCTTATATAAGAAAGGGGTTCATCAGTACCAAGAGCTGCTGTGTCATTCAGAAGTGTTGGCAGCCAGGGAATTCGCTTGATGCAGCTGATGAAGTTCTTGTATGCCCTGCTGCATCAGTGCTCCAGTCCTTACAAATTGCTATAGTCTAACAGAATAGTCAGGTTGAGTTTATGCATGATGCAGGGAGTGAAATGGTGTCCCACCCAGCGACTCTCCAACATGACAGGTGGAGCTAAGTGTGTCTTCCAAAAAGACCGTCAACAGCCTGAATACGTGCAATCTGTGTATAAGAAAGCAAACAAACAAAAATCTAATGGATTTTATTCTTGCATTTGTGATTCTTCCCGGTCACCTGCCCTGCCACCCCGCCCCGCTTCAAACCTCAAATATTGCTTGAACTGTGTTTGGAAGAAATCTCTGAACCTGTAGTTTGCCTGTTTGCTATCTAAATGCTTTCTTGGGATAATGATGTTCTGCTATTGGATTTCCTGCTTAAGACTAATTCTTCCTTTCTTTATTTGCCTACAAAAAACACGATGTCTGGTTTTGTTAGGAATTCATCATGGCCGTCACATTCTGCATTTATAAAGATACACTTTTCACAATGAGTGAACAGATGAATCAGAATATTAGAGGTTAATTCATATGGTTTTGTGAGACAACTCTATAGTATGTAGAGACGTAGTAGCCCTGTAGTAGAGAAGTTACACAGCCCTCCTTTATTTAACCCTCAGTCCTGTTTTTTAGATGCAAGTCTGTTCTTTTCATACTTTTGAGTCATGGTAAAGCATTAAATTAAAAAACAGTCAATCCATCTGTGATAAGCAGCTCAGGGGCTTTGCGCAGCAGATATTTATTTATGAGGTAATTTTTTTTATCTGACACCTGTTACATGACGTGAAATTGAAAAAGACTTCATTCTTGCAAATGCAATCTGTTGCCACTTCCGATTTTCATTTATGAATTACTTTATTTTTGAAATCTCTCGCTCTAAAGTTAGCATTCCTAATAGGTATGAAGGGGTTTGTATTTTTTATGTTCTTCTGAAGTAGAAAAGATCAACTGCAGTATTTTTTTTTTTGACTGCTCTTGACACAGGGAAAGAATTACATTTCACATCGCAATGGTTATGGATTTAGCATGAAAACATCTAATATTCTTGTTAAGAATCAAGATGCTGTATTGTAATTCAGGTTGTATTTATTTTCTCATTGTTTCTGTATTTGGTTTTATATTTATAAATCACTGCCTATAATTCAGTTCCAGAACTGGAAAACTTAGATTTGTTTATCATGTTAATCATGCCTTTTACAGACAGAAATACCATAACTAAATTAAAACTGGTTATTAATGACATAAAAGCAATAAAGTACCTTCCTGCACCTCCTCCCTTCCCACTCCCCTCCGCACCCCCCCATTTTGGATAACTTCCATTTTGTAGTAAATTGCCACTTTCTTTTCATCCTCACCTTTTAACTGTGTTGTGCCACAGAAATGGGAAGATTGGAGCTACCAAATGTGTATTCATGGTCCTAGGAGGTGTATTGGAAGTGATGTTTCCACAGTTCTGTAACCTTATTTCCTGATTTTATTAACATTATTTTTGTAATTGGGGCACTTTCACTTGTTCCTAGAATGGAAGTACAAAGAGAAACTAGGCTTAGAAATGTTTGAAAAACAATGTGAGCAAAGATGTGTTTCTTCACCTAAATATTTTCTAGGCTGTAAATGACAGCCTCGTTCAGAACATTTTGGGGGGTTTTATGTAAGTTGCTACTTTGACAGCTCAAAAACTTGGTACATCATTTAGCTGTTAATAAAAGCTTGACTATTTGGCTCACTATACATATATGCTGTTTAAAATACTTCTTTTTTGCATTTTTAAGTGACTGTGGAATTTGTGATGGAGACAAAAAATCCAAACAAAGGACATTTCTGAATAAATGTAATTGAATCTTGCAAGATGTAAACCAAAATCCACTTTAACAGACAGGAATACTTAGATTTTAGTCTGTTTAAAAAAAAAAAAAAAAAAAGAAAAAAAAATTCAAGAAAATCAGGCCTGGATAGCTAAATAGGTCATGTTTCAATGATGCAAAATAACAGAAAATAGAGGCCCTCTGTATTACTATTCTTAATTTTATTTTTTTTAAATGCCCTGGTGTTAGTCATTCTATGAAGATTGTAGCATGCAAAATAAAAGCATTTTTAAAGACACTTCAAAATATCAGAAATGTGAAGATTACCGTACTTTAATTTCTTTTTTTAAACTTCTGTTGATCTGTGTTTCATGGTTGTGTGATGATAAGTAGGGATTCTCTCACAGGTCCTCTTCGACATGCTGCCTTCATCCCTTCTTCTTCAAGAATGTTTTATTCTCCTGGATGAATTTAATCCTTTTTGCAGACTTACGGCCCTGAAAGTAACTCTCAGGCATCTCCATTATCATGCGTTTAGTCTGCCATACTGGGACATTACTATCTAAGTCTCTTAAAAAGCATATGTGCTTGACTGCCCCTCTGCCTGAGTCAGTGGCAGCTGCTCAGGGCTGAGGTGACAGCCCAGAGGGGTGGGTGCTGTGTTTGGATGATCTATGAGGAGTACTGGTCCCTTTGAATAAACGACACGGCTCAGTGCTTGGCAATTTTTTTATCACTAAGGCACTCTACATTTTGTGAATTGTCATTCACACAGTGTTTCAACCCATTGCTGAGCAACAGTGTTCATCTAAAACTGCCAGTCTTAAGAGTTAGTTTATTCCTCTGCTGAGTTGTTCAGAATTAAAATTTGCATCTGAATATTCTTCTACACTTCTGATTGTTTTACTCTGTGGGCCTTCTCTCAAAACACAGAGCAGGTTTCCAGGTGTTTCGTTCCCAGCAACCGATTCTGTGCATTTTTTATATATGCTTTTACATATGGTCTCTGCAGTGTGTTCCATCCTTTACTGCTCAGTGGTGGGAGAAATGTGGTCTCCTGAACATCAGTCTCTGTGTCTCTGCTCTCCTTTCTATAAAATGCAGCTCTGACCTATGAAGTTGGCAAGCCCTTATTATGTGATTAAAGAAGGTGTCAGATGCTATGCTACTGGCAGCTACATGGACATTTAAAAACAACAGATAATTAAGCGGAGTGATTTCCTAGTAATTCAATTGCCATTGAGCCTAAAGAAATGATTTACTGCCGTTTAGTGAATTTCTGTTAATCAGATACGCTGTGTTAATTGCACTGATAAGGCTTCATGACAAGTACAAGATAAACCACAGTCTTTTAACCTTGAGTACAAGTGGTAATTTTGTTACAAATGTCAAGGCAAATTTATATTCCTTTATTTCTTTCATTTGAGGAGTTGTGGACTTCATTGCTCTAAAAATAGCTCTGACTGATAACGTAATAACACTGGCTTTGTACTTGGAAATATCACAAGATTGTGGTGTTATTCAGCTTGGACTGCACTAAAATGTAGCATGGAGTTTAATGGTGGGTATCACAGAGCACGTGAGCTATGTTCTTGGCCTTTACAGTGATATTTTGTGCTCAAATTTTGACACTGCTGGGTAGGTATCTTTTCAACAGCAGAAATACAGTTTATTAGCTTTTGCTGAAGAGGAAGATGCACAGCGCTCTGGCTAGCAGTCTGTTGAGTAAGGATAGTTCTCAAAATTAAGTTTTTAAATGGAGGAAATAGCACTGTCTGCTAGCAACTTTGCATTTATCATTGATGAAGTTCTATAAATTTGGTTACTGACTCTGAGTTTGGAAGAAGTACCAATTTGAAACTGGTACAAAACAGGTAAGTAAAAAGAGCTATCAAAGGGTAGGGTTTTTTGCATGGGTAAAAAAATAATTTTGACTTTGGGATGGAAAGTGCTGATCTAACACAGTGAAATATCAATTTATATAATTTTTGATCAACATATTGTAATGGAGTATTTACAAAACAGGCAAATAAATAGATGTAAATTTCACAAGTGAGGTTGTTCATCACTCTGAGTAAAGCAAAGGTTTGGCTCCATGTCCATTCAGTGCTGGAGACCATGGACAGAGTGCCAGAATGTAGATAAATTAAAACAAAACTCTATTTAATGTGAATTGTGGGATAGAGTTGAAGTTGGTATGTGGATGACAATTGAGAGCAAAAATGTGTATTTCATGCAAAGCAGCCTAGGGAGAATGCACAGGAAAATTTTACTGGCTTTTGGTGTGCACCAAATAAAAAGAAAAAGAAAACGGTGAAAAGTAAATAACATCCTTCTGTCAGGAAGCTGCGTAACAGTGTTCATAGAGGAACAGCAAGGAATGTGAGATGCCATCAATAGCAAAAGGATTCATTAAGCTTGGATAGCCATTTAGGACCATTTGAAAGACAGAATACCCACTGCTTTGAAATATCCCAAAAGCATAGTGAGGAGAGTGAGCTTACTGTAGAGCTTTACTGAAATCCACAGTGAGCACCTCAAATATGTACAAATGCGGTGATTCACAGTATTACCAGGGGCAGGAGGGGAACAGGTAGGATGTCCTCCGTCCCCTTTTGTTGATCCTAGCTGTGTTAGTGGTCATAGCGTGAGGAATGGGGCCATAAAATTAGTCAAAGTTGACATGCTGTCCTGTTTTTGTAGATCCACTTTTCCCTTTTTGCTTTGAAACTTCCAGCTACCAGTTAATGAAACAGTAGTGAGATCTTCTGTTTGAGAAGTTATATTCTGGTGCTGTAGTAATGTTATACTAACTGTAAATTAAAAAGGATCTATCTAAGCTTTCTGTAGAAAATATGTCAAGGAAAAAATCCCCATTTTAATGTGTTGAATGACTGCTGGAAAATATTTTCAGTTTCGAGAAATCCTTAAACAGGAATGTGAAATTCAGAAGTCCTGGGTTTTACTGCAGCTGTCAAGTCTTTCAGTGACATTGGGAGGCCAGATATCGTGTCTCTGTCTTAATTTATGCATCTACAAGATGAAATGATATTAATCTCGTAGGAGTACTTATAAACTTTACCTAATATAAATGGATGCTTCTACACCCTTTGTTGAAAGATTTGATAAATGCTAAGTGCGTTATGGGAGAGGAAGCGGCTTCCCCAGTATTTAAAAGCAAATACCTTCCTTTGTTATACCAATGTAATTTCCAGCATTACTTTGGCATAAACAAAAAGAAATAATTTGGCTTATTAGTTTTGACTTGTTTTATTTATTATTCCCACACCCCCCCCACCCCCCCGGGAAGGAGACATGAAGGTGGCATATGAAACTCTCCAGAGAATTTGAAGGACATTCAGGGGTTGGTTCATCTGTTGGTAGTTTAAGGTTGCTTTCAAATCGCCTATTTCCTTTTAGCTGCTTGTTATCTGCTGCTGTTTAGTTGTGTATATGTATTGTAAATTAAAAGACTGCAAAATACATTTTGTTTCCCATGGGCTTGATTCTAATGATATTTGAAAAGTTAATACCTACTGATGGGTGTAGTTTCTAGTTTGGGTGTTAAAGCCATTTAGTTTTCAGTGGCAGTGAGGTTTTACTGCTTGAAAAGAATTCTTATACTGGCAGTTTCAGCAGTGTTTTTCTTTTGAAGGAGCGAACAAAGTGAGAATATTTTACTTCAGCTCCTTTAATAATTATGCTCTAATCTTGTTGCTTCTGATCCTGGAGTTTAAAAACATTGGTGGTATTAATAGTTCTTGTGCTTTCTTTAAGGAATCGGTGTCCAGTTACAATAAAGGATGATATCTGGAAGGTTAAACACACAAAGCTAAACCTTTTTTTGAAAAACACCAGAGGAGCGACCAGCAAGGTATACTTTTAAAACTACAGCTAGCACAGACACACACTCTTGGATAGAAAGCTGAGATTAATTTTGCACAATCATTTGTGCAGTAGAATTCCCCAAAGATTTAAATATAGGTAGTTCAAGAAACGAATTTGAGCTTGCATGCCCACAGTCATAAACGAAGTGAAGAAAAAGGGGCACAGAGGCTTGGCAGAGTAATGGGGAACTTCTGTCCACAAATACTCTGTAGTACTTACTGTCTCTGTTACTCCCAGTTTACAACAATACTTCTTTAATTCCTTTCCAGCTTATCAAGACATAGAAGTAATTTCACATGTAATTTTATCTCCTAGCAGAAATAATGCTTTATGCTTTCAGTTTTCAAGGTAACTGCCAATTAGTCATTTTGATTTTCATCTCTGTCCTTCCCTCCCACCCCCCAATACCAGGACCATTTTTTCTTCATATTTTTTTCTTTATATGTAGAAATCTGTGTTGTGGTTTACATTAGTATTGTTGAGATAATGATTTCCTTCTTTGAGAAGTACAGTTTTTGTCAAGTGACCTAGATGCTGCTGTTCTACAACAGCTACTTAAATTTTTTTTGTTTTTAGAGGAAGGGTCAAAGATGTTTGTAATAACTCAGTAGCAGTCTTTTTCATCTGCATGCAATCAGTGAGCCAGTTGAGAGTGCACATCTCTGCATGTGCATATATATTCAAACAATTTCCGAAGAATGAGCTTTGAGTCTTCTTGCATAAGTTTTCCATTAAAAGAGAATGGGTTTTGGAAAAGTGCAGAAAACTGTAGCTAAAGAGGTGGTGTGTTTGAGCAGGATTTTTATAGCACTGGGCCATAATGACTATTCCTTATTACAGAAATTCTCATATGTTGCTGCATTTCTCAATTGTTACCTTTGTGCTCAATTTTTTTTACAAAAACCTTAAACAGTCTTGCTTCTACTGCAGTTGAAGATTGTAATTTCACACAAGCTTGTTCTTTTTCAGTACTGCTAGATACTTCTTGAGAAATTAACTTCTGTGAAATGCATAAATACCAGTAGAGATGTTTGGTTCTCTCTCTTGTATGGTTGATCCTTTGATTGTATAGCAACATGAAAGTGTTTTGGAAAAAACAGTATTTAAGAAATGTTTGTGAAATTGTGCTTGTGTATGAATTCAAAACATCGAGTAATTCAATTTTCATTAGTGACTACCAGTATTATTTGTATGTGATTGTACTGGAAGTAACTTAAGTAATCTGAATAAAGTGTGATTCATAAAATTGGCAAATTCGATGTATGCTGTTTAGGGAAGGAGGAGGAGAGCGCAACATCTAGTTTGGTGTACTGGTTGGATGGAGGGTGCAGTTTTATGTTGATGGTTCTGATTTTGTTTTACCAGCAGACTCCTAGGCTTGGCTTTTGAAAGCAGCATTTTCTCAAGTACATGAATGCAACAGAGAGTTGGTTTATATTCCGTGGTTGTGTTGTAGTTTCTTCTCTTGAAATAGAGTGTCTGGTAGTAACTGACAAGGAGAAGATTGTCCATGGGTATCTGTTACCAGGATCTCATAGCAAAGTATATGCATGCTGGTGGAGTTTTCTTCCTCATAGAGGAGGACAGCGGTTAGCCCTTGCGAGCTCTACTCTTCAAGGAGGTCAGCACTGGGCATTCAGATGCTTGGTGCTGCCTGGTAGGGACAGATGTTAAAGGTGTGTCAATATAGTTCAAATGAGATTAACTTGCAGTCTTCACCTGCACAGATACATTTGAAAATCAGGTTTAAATAGGGTCGTATTTGGTACGCTGTGAATCCATACACAGAGTTCTTGAAACGCTGGTAGCGAAGCTTAAATTTCTGAAAGGACTGGGGTGCTCTGACAATGTCATGGTTTTGCATCTGTGTTTACAGATCTAGTTACTGTACCCAATGCCATAGGCCAGAGTTGGTAGCTCAGGTCTGCATAGAAAGAAAAGAAAAATAAATGCCAAAGGCATTGAAGCCATTCAATAGGAAACTTTCAGGCAAGGGTCCATTTCTGGTTTTTAAACACTGTTCTTTTGAAGTTTGGCATTTGATTTTGGCTTGTGTTCTGTTCCTCCTTTCTACCCCCCCACACCCCAGTTTTCAAGAGAAAAGCCTAAAAACTACTTTCTTTGGAAACATGGCAGGTGTTGGTACCTACTTTTCACCAGTAGTTGAGTTACGGGAACAGTCACTAAATCTGCTGTTAGTTGTCTGATTTTTTTTTTCCTATATTTGGGAGGATGATCTGTATTTATTTCTCTCCTCTGGTTCTGGGGGTTCAGCATAGAACGGTGCCTACCTGGGGAGTGAGCTGCTACGCGTAGTGGTTTAAGGATCGTTGTCAAAGTATCGTATGCTTGTAAATGACAGGAGAAGACACTCTTTCATCCCCAAATATTGGAGATGCCTCACAGGGGGTTCTTCTATGGAAAGCTACATGAACTGTGAACATGATGATAGAACTACAACATGTTTCAACTACAAGGAAGTTAATTGATGCAGGGACTGGAATCATGTTTTGCCAGTAGCATTCGATGTGCGATGTGATGTTTGAATCTAAACTTGTTGATCTATCATGGTTTAAAAACCCTACACATTCTCCTTAGTCCCAACTTTGTTAAAGGATACAGAGCATTCCTATCCAGGAAAATCGAATAAATTTGTCTTGCTAGCTTGTAAATGCTATTATGTAGTAGTCTATATCTCAGTAATTTCCACTAAATTACTCTAAGATGGGTGACTTGACAAAACCTCAAAATAGGATTCATAATAACCATAATAGTTTACAAAACCTGAATGCTTTTCCTTAATGCACATTATAACAAACTGCTTGAACATCTACTTGATCTACAAGACAGAGATGAGGAGGTTAATTTGCCATAAATATTATTTTGTAAATTTCATATATGTGCTTTTAACTTTATATCAAGTCCTTGTTGATATGTTGGGATTATTCCAAATGTATTCAGAAGGGCTAAAGAAGATAAGTTTAAGGAATGTATTATGATAAAGACTAAAAACCAGTCTAATCTAGTTTTCAGCATACTCTGAAACTGATTTAGTAGAAGTGACAAAATGGATATTGCTAAATTTTCTTGATTTTGAAAACTGTCACAATCACTTAATAAAGCCCATCTCATCTGTATAAATACAACTTAATGCTGACCTTGAGGCTAACCAATTAAAACAAAGATTCTGAATGTATTAGCATTAATGAGAAATCTTTTGACTTTAATAGTAAGGGATTGTGTTCAGTATCCTGGATTTCAAAAGTTTTTGTGAAGAGAATGACGCTTTTTAAACCTTTGTTAAATGAATGGCACTATTGTATGTAATTGCTTCAGAAGCATGTAATGTGCTAATAAATTGCTTATGAGAAAATCAGTTGTTAGAAATCTGTAAAGTAGTGATTTTTTTTTTTTTTTTCAACTTGTGATCTTTAGCGCTGGAAGGGAAGTGATCATAGGAATTGTACTGTAAAAGATAAGAAAGCAAGTATACACTCTGCATAGCAGTCTGTATATCTAGAGTCTGTACAGTGTTCTGGTTCTCCTTTGAGGGAGAGTTGTGGAACAAGGGTCCCCATATTAAGTAGTAAAAGTATAGACTTGAAGTCATCCTGCAAATAAATAGGTTTTTGAATACTGATGTGATATTCTTCCCCTCCCCCCTTGACACGATTATAACTTTTTAGCATGCACTCATTTCCATAAGAGGATGATCTCTGTTAATTTTGTATTCATCTTGTACAACAAAAAAATAACCCAATAAAAAACAACCAACCAACCAAACACCCCCCCCCCACCCTACCCCCCCCCCCCAAAAAAAAAAAAAAAAAAAACAAAAAAAAACAAAACCACAACCAAAAAAACCCCCCTTCTACAGTTAGGAAATACAAACACCCAAGCTATGACTTCAGAGAGTATGAAACCATCTGTAGTGTCATAGTTCTGAGCTCTTGAGGAGAGGGTAATTATTTCTTTCATTTTGTGTTTATAGTACATTGGAGCAAGCTTGTTGAGGTCCTGGAGAGAGGACTGCAGCAGAGAAAACATCTAGTGTGCACTGTGAAGTCTGTACAGGAGCAAAACTAAGAGCGGTGTGCGTGTGGGGAGATGTGGGCATATTTCTCCTAATTATTTTCTTGCTGGATGTTCCCTGGTACCTACCCAGAAATCTTCTGGCTGCTTCTGTCTAAACAAACATCTGGGTTTTTCACTTTCTCTTATAATTATGTTTTGAACACCAGTAATCAGCTTTTGAGTTTCAATTAAGTTTAACACACATTGAGGGAAGCATGTAGAGTGGTCTTACAGGACCGGTTGAGCATGGGTGCGTGATGGTATGTCTAATGCACTTCTCAAGTTTGGCCAAATATCCTTTGGTAGAGTAGTAAAATGATAACTCATTAGAGGGTTTGAAAATAACGTGCGAGAAATTAAAAATGTAGCTTCTCCAGACTGTATGGAGCAGTCAGCTCTTCCAGAGGAGAAAGGATGATGCCAACATAAAAGTAACCATGTTCATTGTCAGGACATCTCTTTCCTTTTAACTGTATATATCCACCCAAGCAAGGACTGTGTGTAAAATTTTGGAGAATTATTCATGCTGTGAGTCAAAAAGCTCAAGAGTCCAGTATCCCTTCTACCAGAACTGCTTTATTTTTAAGAGCTGTTCACCGTTTACCTGTTAACGGTGAGCCCCATGGCTGCATGTCATTCCTTTGCTGTTAAAAACAAAACACTAACAAAGCTCCCTAGGCTCTCAATCATCCATCTGAAAGTAGTGGGATAGGCAGAAATCTTATTCAGATTCCATATAGATGATCAAATGGCTAATGGGATGTCAAATACAGATCTGCTTATCTGCAAGTGAGCAAGATGTTTGCCATCTGTCTGTCTGTTGGAAGCAGATGAAAGTACCAGAGTTCTTTGAGAGAGAACGTGTATAAAGCCTTTCTGCTGGCTCTAAGCATCTGACATCTGTAAGTTCTTGTACAGCAGAGTAAAAATTAGACTGACAAGAGTGAAATCCTTCACCAGGTTTCACTAGACACTGGTGCTTGCAAGTTGGAGGAAAAAGGAAGCTCCTCTTGTATCCTGTTGTGATTATTCTATCATTGTGAACAAAATAAGAGTATCGTTTTTTTCTTGGAAAATATAGCGAGTTTGAGAAGAAGGGAATATTCCTGGGTTTAAAATTATTCTTTTTGTTTGTACACTATAAATTTTAGTTTGTTTTATGAATAATGTAATCCATTATTTCATGTCAACGTAATCATTGATAAGGATAATACAAAGTAGTTGTTTACAAATAAACATGCTGAAAAATGCAATTTTAAAAAAAAAAAAGTTTGCTAATGCTTTAAAAGCCAGATCTAGAGCACTGTACTTGTGAAACAAGTGCATTTTATATTTCTCTGTTTTTTCTTAAAATTGTGCCGTTAACAACTTGTCTGAGATTTTATTGGTGCTTGCAGCAGTTTTAAAAACATTTTCTTTGGAGTTCTACTTCAATACTGAAATTTAATCTTGTTCTATTTCTTGATGTTGATATTTCTTCTTGCTGTAAGGAAAAAAACCCACACCGTAGTGGTAACCTTGCCTAAGGAGTTGTTTTTGCTGTCATATGTCTGTGTGATATCCCCTTGTCACCTGTTACTCATCTGTATTTTCTTTTTTCCTGTTGAAAGGAGCACGTTATTTTTAGGAAATGGGAGAGTGAAAAGCCACTTACCTGAACTTTTTGGAAACTGGCATGAAATGCATGAGTTTCATATAGCTTTTCTGGTTCCTGGCCTCTGATGTTGATATTTATAGCAAAACAGTGCTGTCTGCTTGTCCTTGGATTTTCTGTGAATACTCCTCTAGCTTTGACAGATCTGCTGTATGAGAAATGCTTTACCTGTGGTCTGAAAGACATCTTCCCGTGGGGGGAAAAAACACTTGTCACAAAGGTATTAGGCTTACACTGTGTGAGAGAGAAAAAAAAAAATAAAGTAGTGCATGTTTTATTTATGGTGTTTTGGTCTAACTTGGAAGAATAATTTTAAGGCTGTTACCATATTCTGAAATTTCTCATCTTACCTTCAGAAGTAACTTTATAAGCCTAAGTTTCATTGCAAGTCAATGAATCACACATTCTTGTGTGCTGCAGCCCTTTTGAAAACAGGATTCAAGACATTTTGTGATTCATTCTTGAAGAAATGTTATCCACTGTGCTGGAAGGGCTGGGGTCTGAGCGGGGAAAGAGTGACTCTTCAGGTTTTCTCAAGCTGATTTTCTATGGAAACACTGTGTGTGTATTTGACAGGGAAGCAACAGATTGGACTTTTTTTTTTAAATATTTTTTTATTGAAGGGCATGGATGAGTGCAAATTGGGGGATGTAGGGAGGTTTTGTTGGAAGGATTATCTGTGGAATAAATAATAGGTATGCAAAAAAAAGGTTTGGCTCAGGTAATTGTTATAGCCCATGCCATTCAAAGGGACCAGCTCAGGGGGGAACCCCAAATAAATCTTGAGGAATACCTAATTTTTAAGAGGAGGTAGGAGACAAATGAAACCAATTACACTGCTGGTTGGTTTCATCCGCTTCCTAAGTACCCCTCCGTTGTCTTGTCTGGGACACCTCTAAATTTAGAAAACATTTCAAAACACATTTCTGAAGGAGGCCACAGGCATTTAAAGATGTCTGTGTGGAAGCTTCGTTGTTGTTTCAGTGGCCTGGGAGGACTGCAGTTGCTTGTACTGAAAGCTGGAAGACTGCCACTCCGCTTCCTTTGTTTGGCTTCCTTTGCTGCATAAAGTATAGAAGACAGCCAGCAGCATTACCGCTAGTATTAAAAAGTAATTAAGGAGGTGACAGTTTCATCTTCAAATCTTACTTCCCTTGCACTCACCAGTCCAAATGCCTGCAAATACTGCAGTCACCAAATCCACTAGTTTCCTTGCAGCCCCTGATATTTTGCAGTTTCCTCCTCACTGTGAGAAGCACCCTGTCTTGAAAAGTAAGGGGTTAATGGCAGTGAAGACAAATGGGAAAGGAGATGAAGGTGTTTGCATTCCCCTGTTACTGTTTCAAGTTTGACATGGCAGCTTAAACACTCAACTTCCCATGCCACATCTTCATGTTGCTGTTCAGACTGAAGGTGTGTGTCCCCCCTGGATCCTCAGGATGTTTGGCTGTTGTTTATGGCTTTTTATTAGTTTAATAAAATTATTTTCTAAGCCTTTTCTTTCTCTTTCTGTCTCTCTTTTCTCTCTGCCTCAAAAGAAATAACCTTATACAACCCCAAATTTTCCTAGTATATAGCTGTCAGAACTTTTCATATATTGTCAGTTAACCATTTTGTTAAATCACATGCAGGTTTGTATTTCCTAGTAGGGTTTGGTCTGTGGACAAAGCTGAAGAAAACTCCTAGGAGTAAGGTGGAGAAACATTCTTCACATAGGTGTGTCTTCCTAAGTGATGAGTAATGAAATGGTTTGGTCCACATTCCTATTCCCTCATGCCTCTGGTGGTTACATCTGCTTTACCCTTTCTAAACAAGTGGTTTCACAGGAAGGACTCCGGGTGTTTGCACAGGGCCCCCTGCACCATAATGGAATTTTCTGACTTCCCTTCCTTTTGACTTCATTACAAGCTTTTAACAGACTGTTTTGCAACTCATTTTTTTTCCAGCAGCTTTGTGTGTTGAGCATTGTCAGAAACAAAGCCATATTCTACCAGAAAACCTGTCTGGCATCTGTGATCACGGAACAGCTTGCTTGCTTCTAATAGTTTTGTTTGTCTGTTGGAATATTGTGAGCAAATAAATCACAGATATGTCTAACCATAACTTTGCTGCTTATGACAGTCTGATACCACCCTCTTGCCCCAAAACCAACTGAGGAATTTGAAAATAGCCCTGTGGTGTTTGAGTGGTCTTTTTCAAACAAAATTGTGTGGGGCATTTAACCATCTGTTTCTGTGCATCTGAGAGGTTGATGAAGTTGTTCGTAGTACAGTTTGAGGAAATGTAAAAAGCAGTTGCATGTAGCTAATTGTATTTCTTTCCTTGCTTTATAACATTTTCCATGATAAATGAAAGTACACTGGATAAGTATTTTAATACTAGTTGTTGTCTATGCCGTTTTTGTGTTTAGTTCTATTGATGCTGCTTTTGAATTGAAATTATGAACACAATTTTGTCCACTACTGTTCATTATTAGGTAAGTAGTAATAAATTTTGGTCTCAATTAGTGCAGATTACTTTAATGGTAATGTATCCTTGTCCATGAGTTAAAAACACATACTTAGTTACACTGTGATTTAAAACAAAATATTTGAATGGTGATCTCTAGAACTGTGGCCAGCCAACAGCCTCAAGATATGCGTACATGGTCTCTATTTAGGATATCCTCTACTCAGTAAGCCATCTCAAGTATGTTACTTAGTAGTCTCTTGGCTGAGGACAGGAATACACAATTTTAAACAAGGGTACCAAAAAAGGACATGTTATGATCCCATTGTGGAGGAGAACTCAAGCGCTTGGTCTAGTGCTGTGCAGTGCGACTGCCAGAGGTGTATGAGAGGGAAATCATAACTCTGTCTTTTTATTCATTATTATTTATATTGATGAAAGTCCTACTCTGTGCCTTCCCTGTGAGGAGAGCTACTCGCGCGTTGGCAGCTTTTGGTGAAACTTCCTCACGGGTGAGCCATGACTTACTGGAACAACAGTTAGCCCAGTAACACCACTGTCTGTTCCAGGGATGCTGCTGAAATCATTTCTAGGGCTTCAGAGCCCTCACTATGGCTGTGTTCTGGTTTCACTGGCCTCTGCGTATCCCCGGCGTTCTGGGTAGCCCTGACAGTAGGGAAGGTGGCCAGCAGGAATGGCTGTGGGTGACTGCAAGGCTGCTGCAGTTTTGCTGTTAACAACCACTGTGTTGTATGCCAAAAGCATTGTTTCTTGACTTGGTGTTGAAATAAGTATATGGGAAGTATATCCTGCTACCTTTGCCTATTTCATTGCATCCTCCCTTCTTAAATGCTCAGTGAAACAAAAAAGATCTGGTACGTGTACTTTAAAGAGCAAATGTTGGTTGTACATCTAGGGTACTGTGCTGTAGTTTAGGTAAGCAGGCATTGCTCCTTCATTCTCACAGGAAAAGAAGTCCTACCACATCAGTGATTATTTGAAAATAAAATGGAGGTGTTTTTTAGCTGCAATTGCCCACATGTTCTAATCTGAATAATATCAACTATTTACATGGAAATTGGTCTATAATTGCTTTAATTGGTATTGATCTTAATTATTTGAAAACGAGGGACAAGAACCACAAAACGCATTTATGAGCTGCATAAAGTACCTTAAATGAATTCATCAGTCATCTTGATGTTGAAATTTGAAATACTGGCTTACCTTTTGTTTTTATTCAAAGCAAAGGTAATGTTCTGATTTTCAAAGATAATCTGATAGCAAGTGCTTTTTTTTTTTTAAATTTAATTTTTTTTTTCTCCTTTGAGTGGACTACTTTGAGAGCAGAGAAAGCGAAAGGGCACTGGTGCAGCTTTTGGCTGGAAGGTCTGAACAGAATGGAAAGGAGTGGTGGGAGTATCTGTACATATGGTTGAAAAAGGAAAACCTCTGTACTACAAAGTGGGATGGTTTGGAACAGCATTGGATGTGTTGGATTTTATTTTTCTTTTTCCCTGCAAAATGTTGGTGAAGAATGAAATTCTGAAATCAATATTGTGAGTCAAAAATTAAGATAAGATTTTTTTAAGCGTGTATCAGTGGTTTTAAGTGAAGAAAATGTAGGAATTACCGTACAGTCTGATGTAATCAGAGCAAGGAAGCAGTTGCACTGATAGAAGGCAATTTTTTCATTATTGAATCCCTGGATGAAGAGGACTGTTTATATTGTTGTTTTGGGTTTTTTTGTTGTTTTTTTTTTTTTCATGTTCCTCCTCCTCTTCTCCCCCCTCATAGCCCTCATGTCAAGCCCATGGAAAGATGAAAGCATAGCTTGAAATAATCTGACAACCTAAATGACACAAAACACGGAACTACTAATATGAACTGAATGCTTTTATGGAGTCTTTTAGTAAGCATTCATTTTAAAGTTTTCTTTCCAACCTATTATGTGTAGTATTTGTCTTCATATATACATATAATACCATCTTCTATGTGTTTCTGAAATCTCAGTGAGAAGTTCACAGAAAGCTTTAAAATGTTTTTCTGTATTAAGTACCACTGAGCACTCAAACATGAATCCTCTCAATTCTGCAATTTCTTGCTCAGTAAAGCACATCTCCCTTTTATTTCTCTGAATTATTTAATAATTCTTAAAATTATTTGCATTGTCTTTAATATGAAGATAATGAGCTAACTTCAAGTATAATAATGGACTTTTATCTTCTATGTGTGTTGTTCTGCAGGTTAAAGTGGGGGGAAAAAATCCAAACCCAGAAACGTCGTTGACTGGATAGATTTTTTTTTTTTTTTTTTTTTTCCAACATGAATCGTGCTTTTAGCAGAAAGAAAGGTAAGTAATTTAGCTTATGTTCCATGGGATACATAAATAACCTGTATAAGTTATTTAGAATATCAAGAATTATACACAGAAGTACTTACGAATAATCGTACCTAATTAACTAGGTAGAAATGGGCAGTCTTCTATAAGATGTACAGAGCAAAGCATTCTCGATTGATAGTTAGAGCTTTATGGATTATAAGGCTTATGTTGAGTTTCATAATATTTTCTTTATTGGGGGGTGTGTATCTATATATATAAATACAAAATACACACATTTATGAAATATACACACTTTTTTTTTTCTTTTTTCCCTGCACACACTAAAGGATGTGCTGGAGGTTCTTAGGACTTGTATCATGTTAGTAGCTTCTGTATTTATTACATATATATTCAGTGGGTTCTTATTCTTGGAGAAGATATTTTAGAAAACTGTATTTAATATACTTGAAACATCTCATGCAGCAGAACTAGCTTTAAGAAGCTGTTCTGCATTTGTATCTGTCTGCAATGGTATGCTTACCAAAAGACTAGCAAACCACTAAATATTCAGTTATGTTTGTTGCTTTTCTGGCTTGCTTATTTTCTTTTCATGGTCTGTTTATGATTAAAAATAACTTTTTAGATGGAGTATTAGAGATGCGGCTTTTTTTACTGACACCTTTATTGCTCTTTTCCCCATTTGTTTGTAATGTAGAAAATACTTAGGAGGTCTAATTTCTTTATTTTTCATGTTTTCTTCTAAAGTTCCTTAAGTGTGATACACACTGAGCTGGAGACCCTGCTTTAATAACTAGATGTAAACTCAATTGGAGTAAGTGTAAATGTTTTGTTAATGTAACAAGAATTTTTGCTTTGGTATCAGTATCAAAGCTGGAAATAAAATGACTCTGCCATGCCTTACACTGATACAGAATAATAGCATCACTGCATACTTGCATGTCTAGTGAATTTATTTGTTAAAGCCAGATGAATCAAGGTAACATAAGTAGTCTGGATTATCAACAGATGTAGCTTGAGCGCAAAAGGAAAATACACTTATTCACAAAGGCTATAAAACCAGATGAAAGATTACTTGATACCCCAGCAGCATGCTGGATGCTGAGGAAATAAGCTAAAATCCATAGCCCATGCTCCTCTTAAGCACTGATGTGTTTTCTTGTGTAGGTGCTTGTAACACCGCTATCAGGAGATCTGTACCTACCAGCTGCTTAATAGTGTTGCTTAGTTTCTTCCAAATAATTTGAGTGATGATGTCAATATTCTTTAATTGTGGAATGATTTATCACAACTGGGAAAGAAGTTTGGGTTTTGTAGATTTTGTTTTGCCTAGGTGACCATGTAAGTTTTTTCCTTTTGTTTTCTATTGACTTCTGATAATGTTTAAAGCATGGCCTGCCATGTTTCAGCAACAGACCAGTCATGTTCTATGGGATGTTTCCTTGGTGTTTTGACTTGCACCCAGAGCACTAAAATGCACTTTCACTAATTCTCATTGCTATTGTCAATGTCTGTGTCTTGCCTTTATAGCCAAATTTTGAAGTTGTATCCACAGGTATCTGGGATCATTTGAGGGCTCTGGATTAATTTGTTTCTGGTTTTACTTCTTCATAAAAAATTCTTACTGACTTCACCTAATTCTTGGAATTTCAGTGTATTCAAGGACATTTGCTTTGCTGTTCAGTTGATTTTGTGTGCTGTTCTCTTTACTCCAACAAGAAAAAAAGTATCATGAAAGAAGCTGTCACGCGTAACAAAATGCAATCACTCTGGATTCTTAAAAAATATTCAAAACTTGAGCAACCAGAAGAATTAAATACTGTCATCCATTTAGTTTATTCATAGTAATGAACACGACATTTCCATTCTTGTATCCTAGGAAAAAGACAAATTTCAGTTCATCAATTGTCTAGAATAAGAGAAAATTACGTATTTTTCATGCTAACTGAAGTTCGGAAAAGCTTGGCTGTATCAGCGTTCGTGTCCAATAACTGCATTCAAGAACAGATTCAATCAGGTTCCTTTATTGTGTTTCCTGATTTTACCCTCAGACCTCAGAGATACAACAGTTTCCATGCCTGTGTCTGGTGGGGTTGTTTGTGGGGTTCTTCTCTTGACACATGTATATTTTGAGGAGTTAACTACGTGAGTGCCAGGACTTCTTTAACAGTTCTCTGTCCATCCAAATGAGTCTCCTGGTGGCTATGCTGGTAGGGTTTGTACTAATTACAGGTTTGTGTCTGTCTGTTACCTTGGAGCTACATAAACAACAGTCTCAAATATATAGGACTGTGAGGAGAATTTTAACAGCTATAAGTGGTACTTTCATAACAGCCAAAGATTTTCTGAATTGTGCAGATTTATAGAATAAGTGTCCCCTAATCCTCATGGTCACAATCAGTCTATACTAGCCTTTTAATATGATGCAGCTGGAGAAGATAGTTGCTAGTGCCGTAGCTCCTTATCTTCTTGAACTGGGTGAGCTGGTGACTAGAGTGACTGGGACTGTGCTGTACTGGCTGAAGAGCTCTGTTCTCATGCCATCACCAGATGCAAGCAACAAAACTTTTCTTCTAAGTGTTGAGGAAATTATTTTATCGTTGACAGACATTGGAAGACAAAGTAAGAATAGAAGCACTAAAATCAATCCACTAAAATCCACCCCCACTCGCAAACTGTTGGGGGCTGGATAGCAACCTGTATTTTCACAAAAGAGCTGCAAAAGAAATGTGAGTTGCTAAGAGAGAAAGGAAGTGAGCTCTTTTTTAAATTAATCCTGATTGTTTAAAGAAAAAAGCTTCTCGTAGGTATAACGTGTGATGTGTTTATGTGTATCGAGAGCGTCTGTGTTACGAGAACAGCAGGTTTGTCCTAGATCAGAGCAGTGCTCCTTAGATCACAGACCCCCATTTTCAACATTACCAATATTTCATATGGCAGTGCTATTGTGTACTACAGGTATCATATCAGTGCTCAGTGTAAGTTTATTTTTGAGGGCCATGGTCTGGGCATGAAACAACCACTGCAGCTGACAAGGTGTGCTGAGTGCTCTGACCTTAAAAACAGCTGGTACAGGCATTGCTTCTCTGACTTCCTGAGATTTAGAATTAACCAGAAATTCTAACCTGGATATTTTATGTTTTTATTTTAGTTGTAATTATTTTTATGCATCTGGTAGTCATCTTAGTTGAAGGCTTAATTGATATGCTTAAATTTCAGATTGAATAAAATCAAGCTGTTCATCTTTCATCCTAGTAATGACAATGAAAAGTATAAAAAGATGCGAAGCTTAAACAAATTCAGCTTGTTTCAGGAAGTAATTGCACAAGTAATCATAAGTAAATGGAATCTTGTAGAAGTCTAATTTTTCCTTTATTTTTTTCCTTTTAAGTCAGGTGTATTAGCATGCTCAGTCTGAAATGTAATGCAAAAAGTCTGTAGTCCAGATCAAAGACTGTTCATCTTGAAATATGTTTTCATCTTGATAATTTCTGTCCCTCTTAGCAACTTAGGGATATTAAGGTAGTTCTCCTGTAAGAGATCTTTGTGAATGCTATATATTCATGTAATTTTTTCTCATAAGTGTATTGGTATCTAAAGCAAATTGCCTATTTGTCCTTAATCTCTATGTGGTTGTGTGTACAGGTAATGTGCATACGCAAATAAGAAAGCATTAACTATGGGGGTTTTGTTTTGGTTTGGTTATTTTTTTGGTGAATGGAGATGCCTTTTGCAGATGAGTTTGCCACGTTTTACTGATTCTGTGGCCTTCCATTCAAAGCCCTTAGTATAAGAACTGGTGCATATAAGTAAACAAAAATTAACTAGTATTTATTGATGTTTGCCTCGTCAGAAATGTGAAAGAAAACTACTGTTCTCTTAGATGCATTGCTGAATATGGAATGACTGTAATCCAAACCTTCTGGGAGTGAAAGAGTGAAACTTTCTGAGTGTCTCAAAGTAGTGCTAAAAATGTAGGTGTATATGTCTACTTTGGGCTAAATTTAGTATTGAATTACAGTGTGTGAAATCCAGTGGACTTCAGTGAGGTTGTGGAGGATGTAAATCACAGCTGAATTTATTTCATTCTTTATTACACCCCAATGGTCTTCCTTCATCCCAGAATAAATGTCAGCCTTAGTTTACATCTGGTACAAAGTTCAATGCCAAAGCTGCTGTTGTGTGCAGGAATCTAAATTTTCTGATGTTTTTTTTTTTTTTTTCCATATGAAAGCAGTTCATAAGGTTGGTAGTTGGTGCCACATTATCAGCTCATGAGATGTAAATGGTATTCATAATGCTAAATGGAATATATTGACGTAATAGCCTGTCATAAATCATAAGCTTCAGCAATAACATTTTTGGCAGTGGCTTTTTATGAGTCCCATACATGACAGTGTAGACAGAGGAATTTAATGGGCAGGATCTGACAAAAAAAATGCAATCAGAAGTTCCTCTTTTATGTGAATGGACCGGCTATAATATGACCTTTATTTTTATTGTAAACTTAGACTGCATTCCAGAGTTGACAAATGTTTTATTTTCTATTTCCTCTTCTGAATGACAACAGCTGAAGCCTCAAAAAGGTGAAGGGGATAAGTATAGTCCTAAAGCAACTACTTTCATTCTGTCAGAGAGTATATTTCACATCAGTTATTTAAACAAACAGGCTATTGTGTGCTGCTCTTCCACATTAACAATAATGATAAAAATCATAAAAAAAGAGTAGATACTCATATACTTTAAAGACATATAAGTAGTCACCATCTTCCTCACTGTAGTCTTCAAATATTCTTGCGATTGCCTTTTGTCCTTTCATAAAAGCACTCATCCCCTTCCAGGGAAAAAATATAACTAGGTCCAAATCTCCTCTGCCTCCACCCCAAAAAAGCTGCTGCTTGATGTCTGTAGGTTTTTTTTTAAGTAAGAATTTTTTCAAGAGCAAAGTTTAGGAGGAAAAAAGAGTTCTTTTTTATATACTAAATACTTCTTTATTCAGCTAGTCACATGTAACACAAAAATTAGTTATCTTAATACTTTTGTAATACCTCCACAAAGAGGTTTTGTGTCTTTGTAGTACTGCTTCTTGGGTTTTTAAATATAGGGTTATACGGAAAACCAATATTCAGTGACCAAGTCACTTTTTTGGATTGGTAACTGAGTATGGTTTTTTTAGTATTGTTTGAACTATTATCCTGGTCTAATCAGGCTATGGATGTACTCTTTCAAGTGTGCCAACAAGGAGGGTTGAAGGGTTACTATTTTCATTTGGCAAGGAGCGAGTCATCTTCTGTTGGTGGCACGAGGAAGTGGCCAGTTCTGCAGCATGTGTGTGCTTGCATGCATTTGTATACAACTGTGTATGTATGTCTCTATCTTCTGAAAGCAGAACGACCAGATCTAATTGTTTAGGAATTAAATGATTACGTTATGCCTTTAGAGGATGAATAGCTACAAATGAGTATGCTTTGAGAACTTTCTCCACAGGATTCACGGTGGGTCTGCACAGATAAGCCTAATTTTTCTTTTCTTTCTCTTAACATGAGAATAGGAGGATAATTTCCTGTCGCCTATTCTGTCTTCATTACTTTCAGAAAAGTATTGCAGAAATAATCTTATCTTTCAGCTGCTTTAAAGAATATTCTGGCCAAGTTAACAGTGATATTTACCACAGTAATTATTCGATACTTCTGCAGAACCTAAGGAGCTCCTTTCAAGAATGAATGCTCACTGCTTAACCATAAAGCGCTAAATACTGACTTCAGAATGGGAACAGCTTCGGAAGAGTCCTAAGCTTTTTGGTTTCTATCTTGTTAAAGTTTATACAGCCTAATTTACAGAAAGTTAAATGATTCACACAGCAGTTGGGCAAGCATATCTTTTGAGATCTAAAAGCTAATAAATTCTTGATATAAGTTGTTGCTAGTGTATGATGTAGTGTTCTTGTCCAAGTGTACAAATGCAAGTAACTCACCCAAGATACAGTCTCAGTGCTTGAGTTACATAGGTACTTTGCTAGTTAACTGGTGAATGTCTAATTAAAGACAAGGCATACTGTTCTGTGTCAAATAACTTTTGATATGTACCAACCATATGGTGATAGGAATCACAATGAGTACTTCATTTTGTTGGACTTTTGTCTTATAAAGCTGTTGGGAAATTGCAAAGAACTCAGGAAATTACTACTTTTGGCAATGAAATCCTGTAGGTGCATAAAAAGATGGTCTTTAGATACACAAGCAAGAAGAAACTACAGGTATACATATTGTAGTTGTTCTGAATGGTTGCTGCCACTCCTTTCTTTTACTCTTAAAAATACTCATTTTGGTTTATGGGTATTTTTTGAAGAAGTTTCAATTAAAGTTTTCTATTACTTTATTTTCATCTTACTTAAATAGAAAATTAAAATTCTGTTTTGACTGTATTTAGATTCACATTTTTTTACTTTGTTTTTCCCTACTAAAGTGACACACATAATATTCTTAGTTTAACAGTTTGAAATTCTTCAAGAACTTACCTTTTTAACAATCTTTGAGAAGCTTAATTGATACTTTTTCAAATTTATTTATAATTATACTGGAATAGTTGACTGAACTCCAAAGTGAAAGGTGGAGTTGGAGGTGTAATATGTACATACTGCTTAGTGAAAATGTGATCACTTAAAATAAATTATGCTATACCAGTAATCTCTCTTTTAACTTCAACTAGAAGCTTTTATTAAAGATACACTGTAGCTGCTCTTGTGGGAAGACAACTTAAAAGAGGTACAGGCTAAATAGCTCAGAATTTTTTCTCATTTTCCCTTTGTTTTAGGAAGCTGAATTTGTTTAAAATTTCTTAACGTCAACAAATTAGAAGTGCAAAAGCAAGGATTTGCTAATCAGTGGTTAGTTGCACCAGTATATTATTTTGTTCCTATTTTCCTTTCTTGTCAAAACTTATATACTAGCATCCATATAGTAACCTACCCATTTTATAGCATATATTTTTATGCAGTGAGTGTTACTGGTGGTGGAAATGCAAATACTAGACTGTTTTTAGTTTTGTAACTGTGCCAACCCAACATTCTGTGATATTATTTTGCTGTTTTGGTAGTCAGCTGTTTAAAACTGTTCTTAAGATCCTAAATATTATGAGAGAAGGATGTAGAAAGTCAAAGCAATCTGCAAAGCTTGTTCTGTTCCTGGGATATACAGCTCCGTTGTCTTGGCAAAGAATAAATATGCCTCCAAAAAAACATATTGTGATTACAAAAAGGAAAAAAAAAAAAAAAAAAAAAAAGGAAAAGAAACAACAAAAATAATTATTTTTTAATTATGTGGATTGATGGGTATTTGCCTATATGTGTTTAGGGCAGAATTTGATTCATAATTTCAATTGCTTAATCATAGTAACCTGGTAATAACTTTAATAAATTACTGCTATTAGACACACAGATTGTACTGTTTTTCTTCTAGAGGGAGTTTGGGACAAATACTGTAGCTGAGTTATGGAAGAATATGGGTGGATGTATGTTTGTTAATCATATTTAGGTATTGCATTCAGATGAAAAATCTGGTAGCAACAATTACGTCTCATGGCTCAGAGTATCGATTCATTTGTTGCCTCCAGGAGTCGAGAAACAGATTCTACCTTGTTGTCTGACTAGAGTAAGTGAGGTTTGTGAGAACCTGCCTGTTTCTGTTACAATGTGGGATAAAGGAAATGAAGGGTGACAACTCTTGTATGTCCCACTGTGAAGGTTTTCTTTCTTTATACAGAAAGAGATAATCTAGGAAAAATGAATGATAGGTATATACACACACTGAAGCAAATAAGCTGTTTGTTCTTGAGGCATTACTACCTAGATGTAGCACTGATCTCACGGGATGCTTTTTTCTTCGGGAGACTGTTAGTCTGATTGTTGCGTAAGATCTTTCTTTCTGTAACAAGTTTTGTAAAGCAGGAACAAGAGACAGTTGCAAGACTGCTTCTGTTAGCAAGGAAAACATCCACTGTTGTCAGAGTTTTTGATTAGTAAAGAATAAAGGCTTTTGTTTTTACCTTCTAGAAATGACTGTCTTCTCAATATGGCACTTAAAAAAAACAACCAAACAAAAAAAAAAAAACCCACAACAAAAAACAAAACAAAAAAAAAAACAAACAAACAAACAAAAAAAAAAACCCCAAACAAATAAAAAACCCCCCAAACAATTAAAACCAGAATCTTTCTCTGTTCATTGTATTAAATGGAATGGCCACCACGTCTCTCGTGCTTTGATAAATGTTTTGGAAACGTAGTTACGTAGCGTCACTTCTAGCATGCATGAATTAATAACAAGAGTGGGGTTTAGGGAAGCAGTTAACTGAACTTGCACCACTGAGCATTGTTTTGCCATTTAGCAAATAGTTCATCAGTGCCTCTCTACTAAATCCATTCTGGAATATCTGTGAGCAGTAATGTGTGGATGAATTAATCTCAAAGGGAGAACAATTTCTTGGCACTGTTACTGCTTTCTTTTTGGGTAGATAAATGGCCAGCTGTGCTGATACCTGACCTAGTGTGATTCTCCGCTGACTGCAGCACAGTCGTTCTGGATACTTACAAAGTCCCCCAGCCTGTTGACTTCAGCGTGTGATTTGTCAGCACATCCTTGCCTGGCTCTGCCACCGCCGCTGAGGCCCCTGAAGTGGCTCGCACCGGTGTGCCCAGACCATGTGATGACCATGAATTTGATGTGAAATGCAGATTAGAATGAAATCTTTCCTTTATAATGGGGAGGGGCCGGCGTGATTCAGCCGGGGCTAGAAAGGAGCACAGTCCCAATTCTGAGCACAGTTAATGCTCTCGCCGTGTAAGTGCCCAACCCCCTGCCTTCAGCCTTGCAGTTCTGTCTGCCGAACCCTGGATCTTGCAGATGTTACTTTTATGCAGTCTTCCTGCTGCCCTTAGCAGGGTAGTGTATGCTGGCAGGGAGCAAAACCCGAGAAGCTCTCACCCAAGTCAGATTCTCTTAAAAACTCGACGGGGTGCTGTGCTGCTGCTGCAGGGGCTCTCTGAACGCCTGTGCCGCACAGTCAGCATGCCACGCGCGCGAGGAGGTGTTGTGCAGAGGCTGCAGGATTACTGACTCTTTAAACAGGGCTGTGGCTTATCATGTGCCCTTGAATTCAGAACCATGATCTTTTTTTCCCATCTTTTCTGCCATACAGTGCCAGTATGTTTAGCAAACCCCCACCACATACTTAGGCTTTTACCTCTTAGAATCTGTCATACTTGATTCAAGCTAAACTCTAGTTGGGTTTTAATGGACTCTGGGTGGCTCGAACTCATAATTCTCAAAAAACAACTGGGCACTTAATGTTTAATGTAAATGCTAAGGCAACCTAGATTAAGAGCTTCAGACAAGATCTAAAATAACTAGTTTTCACCTGATGTGGTAGTGCGGATCTCTTCTTACTTTCTACTGTTATGTTAGATGCATGCAGTTGTCAGTTTTGGTTTTGTCTAGGCTTTTGGTCTCTTCTTTAGGACTTACTGTTTTATTTATCTATAAAGTGTCTAGAACTTCTGCTGCTATATAACTAATAAAGTAATATGAACTGTGATTTTCATTGTAGTGTTTCATATTTTGTTTGTTGCTTCAGAATGAATAATTGAGTATTAAGCTGTGAAAACCCATTTAAAATTAATTTAAAAAGTGAGGGATCATGCAAACTACTAGCCACATCTACATCAGGTATTTAAATGAATACCTGTTTTATAGGTTTTCTTTTTTCGTATTTTTCTGGTTGATGGGATGCAAAATGTCTGAAATTGGCTCTTTCTCAGCTGCTGTGAAATCAAACTAACTCTAAGCAGCATTTCAAACCATTGCTGAGAGTGGCAGAAGTCCAAAATCAGAGCTTACAGTTCAGAAGAAAATGCTGGTAACAAACTCCCCTGTAATAGCTTGCATGATTTTTTGCATGTGTTTGCTATTAATGTGAGTTTTGCTTCGTATCGATTCTGTTTTGTGTTAAGATTTCTTTCAAAAGTGCCACCACTCTGTAATTATTACCTGGCTTTAGGAAACGGGCTTCCATTGTCAGTGGAAAACTTGAATACCTCTGTCATAGTGTCTGTGGACCTGCACCTGGATGTTGGAAATGCTGCATGCTGACTCACTGTTTTAATCAGTGGCACAAGACTCACAGAATTGCAGCATCTTTTTGGTACCCTGCTAAGTTACTTATTTCCTTTTGAGCTGAAAGTACAGGTCCATGCTTCCATATCTTTCCCTGACTAGGGCTACCAACAGCGATGGAAACACTTTCCTAGCAGTGTTTTTCCTTGCTGGAATCCCTACAGCGTTACAGTTTAAGTTGGTAGGCAAGTGGATGACTTCACAAAAAAATACTAAGGTAAAGCTTTTTACCTAATTATAATATTGGCAAGATTATTGGATCCTTAATTAGGACCTACATTTCAAATTTGGCTCCCAAATAAAATAACTTTTATTCAGATTTGAATTTGCCCTGCTTGGGGATGGGAAGAAAGAAGGAGGAAACATTTGCAAAGAATAGCTAGTTTTACGGTGCCTGTGTAGTCTATCATCTGCCTGTTAAATTGCTCTAGAAGTGACAGCCTTGTTGCTTGTTTGTGCTAATACTAAGCATGAAATGGAGGACTGATTTTGTCATTGCTGATTTTTTTTTTTTTTTAAGAGATTCAATGTTTTATTTTTCTTTTATTAATTTATAAATATGCCAGTGTCCTTGCTGAAGCTAGTTAATGTATAAGAAATGGGTAAATAAAACATAGACATTAGCGATGTGAGTGCATATTTTCGAGCTGAAATTTTCACCGCTGAGCTGTTCGGTGGGGCAGGGAGCAGCCCGGCCTTCCGTGCCGCCTTCCCCTCTCGGGGAATTGCAGTCAAGCCCCACGGCCAGTCCGCTCGCCCGGCCTCGGGCCGTGCACTGACGGGAGATAGAACGCTACGGTTGTCTTTGGGGTTGTCAGGCTTTATTCTAACATTCCTAATTCACACTGGTTGTTATTTTTCACTTGTGGATAACACCAGCTCTCGATACCATATTCAAAATAGAGATCAGGTTTCAGGTCTTAAAATATCCTGGGAAATGAGTGCACTTCTTGGTTCTGGTATTCCAGTCACAAGCCACAATTGAAGGGAAGAGCCACTTCAGTGCACAATCATACTCCAGGGTGCTGCTGAATGGACAAATCGTGCTTCCTTAATTAAGAAGTGATAATACCACTCTTCAGTAATGGAGCTGAACATTACTGTCATCTAGAATGAAATTTGCTTAAAGGAAAAACATTTCCTCCAGCTTTGCAGATTTGATCCTGTTACCGTGGTGAATGAATATCCTGTTTAAGTTTTCGTGATTCTGTATATTCTGTAATATTTAGTTATTGGTTTAGTGTCAAAAAATCTCACAGCTTTTGCTCTTAACAGCTGGAAGTGAACAGGATTTTATCGTTCTTACGTGTAACTAACAAAGAAGTTAGTAATTGCTGTAACTGCAACTCCCATTAAAGGCCAAGGGAATTGTCTGTGAATATCCAAGGGTAGAATTTTGCTTTAATCTATTAATCTGTTACTTAATTCAATAAAGGTTCAGATTTGTGACTTTAGTTCATGATAATTAAAACAGGAGTAGTCTCATGTTAGAAATGCTACTAAATATTGTATGTGTGGAGTATAAAATACTACTCAGTGTTGCAGAATCTCTCATGCTTTTTGTAATAGAACTTAGTGTTTTGGAATATCTTAATTTTTTTTTTTCTTAAATGCTTTCAAATAAGAAAAATTTTTACAAATTCTTCCTAAACTTGTAATAAAAGGCATTTTTTTCTGATGTTTGGAATTCCACACTGAATTATATAGAACATTCTAAATGGCCATTAAAAAGGAGGGAAGATATATTTCACAAATAATGAACTCCTCATATCACTGTATGAACCATGGAGCGGGAGAAGGAAGACTCTAATGCTGTCTTGTGATGTGAACATCCTTAAAGAAAAATATGAAAATTTATTTAAGATATGTAAGGAAAAATTAAAGAACATCTAAACTGCTGAATCAGTTACCACAATCTGACTTGCTTCTGTTATCCTGTAGAAGGCTTAGGGCTTTTTTGATCAGTTACAGCTCTGATAATTTTTCCAAAATAATTTCCTTTGTCCCTTCAATATCTTGAGAATTCATCCAAAAAAATGACATAATTCATCAAAAAAAAACATCTTGAGAAGTACAATGTGCAGTCAGTGCTTTAAACAACAACAGCAGGATGCAGAAAATACTGATCTGAGGCAGAAACGGCAAGCAACCTTAGACCAATAAATGTGTTCGGGGGGAGGTGTGTGAATTCTTATGGTAAATCAAGTCGGTTAAAATGGGACTTGTGCCCAGGAGAAGTAACCAGTTTTTTCATGTAAATGTTTGGGAAGTTGTGAAATATACTGTGTTTACCTCTATAACTACTTCAGACAGATACCTATCCAAATAAAAGGATTGTTGATGTTTTCCAGGTAGATAGTGTAATAGGTAAACTAACAGTTGAATAACATATTCAGTGCTTCTTTTATTCTGCTTTTCTGTAGACAAAACATGGATGCACACTCCGGAAGCCTTATCAAAGCATTATATTCCCTATAATGCAAAGGTAAGAAAATACGAAGTTATTTTGCCCCCTTACCTTTAGAACTCAGCGTGTTCTATCTTGCTTTTAATTTGAAAACTGCAGAGACTTGAATTAGCCAAATGAAATAGCAAAGAAAAACTTAGTAAATGTCTGTTTCGCAAATGAGAAGTTTTTATTTCTTAAATAACAGCCAATCGATTCTTGTTCTGAACTATTTGATTGTTTTCTAGAAAGCAAACCAGTGTTCCTCTTCTGCTTGATGCTGTTTCCTTTTAATGGATGCTAAATGGATGGAAATTTTGAGTGCAAAGGAATTTAACATTAGGTTGCATGTTTTACAGTACTATTAATAGCGTAACCTTCTTTTGAATAATAGCAATGGCAATGAGTAATGATCCTATATGCTGGATATATTGAAATATCAAATACTCTGGAAATATGATAGAATAACAATGGAATTTTTGCACAGTAAAAACAAGAGTCTTATGCTTTCTTATCACAGTTACAGTGTAGTTCTACAGTAGTATTTCAATTAGACTAAAGACATCTGTTCACAGGAAATTCATCTTCCCAAAATAACAACTTAAAAAATGGTTTGCTAAAAGGAGGAGGGGATACGTAGTAATCAGTATAACTCAGAGTAAACTGAATAATCAGCTATTACTTGCCTAAGCTGGGAGGATAATTCAGTAAGATTTCATTGTGGTGTGTTCTGGGTAAAGTTCTTATGTGATTGGTGTTTGTTATTATAAAAATGAAAATTATTGCACAGGCTAGGACTCAGTTTCCTGTGAAACATACCTCATGAATAAGTGTCAGTACAGCTATGCAGAAAAAATTTTTAGAATCAAGAAGACTGATAAGATGGTGATAACCATGGAAACAACAGCATCAACAACTTCTGGGGGAGAAAATAGGGATGGGGAGTTCCTGTCCAAAGGAGGTCTGTTCTCGGTCTTACTAGAAGGACTGTGGGTCCAAAAAAGTCTTTATTTTTATTTAGGCTAATAAATTACCAAGTGTTCTCTCCAGTTCTGCTCCTGTTTAATGTGGGTGCTGACCTCAGAGGGCCTCCTCCACCTCTGTGCTGTTGCCCCTAAGGTCTGTCAGGATACATGTAGGAATCCGCCATGTACTGCAGCATATGTGTTGGAAAAAAAACCCACAAAGTTACCCATTTTTTCATTTGAATCACAGTAGAAAATCGTTACTTAGAGCTGTCAGTTACTTGATTCATTATTCCAAGGCAAGTAAAAGATTGCTCTGCTCTGTAACTGGAATGTAAAGGGTATGGGATTTCCACATGGCTTTTTTTATTGAGATCTGTCATAAAATTGTACAGCTTTTATGGGGTTAGCTAGCATATGCAGTCATACCATTATTAAATCTTGATGATGTTTCCACCTCAATTCTCGAGTACCATTTTCATTAAGTTTTGCAATATTATTCTTTTTAAGAGGAAAGTATGTATCTATTAGTACCTCATTCGGGTTTTACAATATTTTGATTTTTTAGGAAAGTATCCAGTTGATTTCCTATCTTGTAACTACATTGTGAAATAATGATTAAAAATTCAGAAAGCATTCATAAAGCAAGTATTGAAAAAGACTCATTGATTTTTTTTTTTTTTTAAACTTTCATATTATTTTACTTCCAGTCGTATAAGATTCTATTCATAAAACTCTTATATTTGTTGGGAGGAAAAGACAACACTTTATCGGATTTATTTGAAAAGGTAATTATGTGAGTGAAGAATGACATGTTCAGAAAATCACATCAATTTGATGGTAAGCAATACCAGAGATGTTGTTCTCCATGGGCATGTGAGCTGTATTCGGCTACATAGTTTTTGAATGCAAATTACTGTGCATGAACAATAGTGTTTTCTCTTCTTTAGAAGAGAAAAATCAGTTCTCTGACATAATCTTCTGAGATTATCAATAAAAGGAGACTTTACTGAGCACAAGTGAAAAATACTGGATTATGTTTGTTTACTTTATTCTGAAGACATCTTTAAGAATTAAAGGAAGCTTCTTGATAAAACGCAGTTCCTGAGCTGACTGTTATCTTAATAAAAAAAATCCTAGCAAAATTAATTGGAAATTAAAAGAATGCTGCAGTATAGACAAATGGCCTTTTTTTTACCAATTGGAGAGGACTTTTTAATGGAGAATTAGTAATGTCTTGTATCTCTTAGGACGTACACCCTCAGGATGATTTATGGCAATAATCCTCCTTGCAAGAAAAGAAGAGCAGAGTTGTTTCTTCTGGAAGTAAAGTCCAGGAGCTATGACTCTGATAAGGATGCCCTTAAATATAAAAGCATCTTGATTCTCTCTGTCCTTCCCACCATGCCTAGTCCTCATGGTAGTTGCTATTTTGAAATTTGCTGGGTTTTGGCATGTTTGGTGTACGGCATAAGATGATGGGGGTTTGGGGTGTTTTGGTTTGTTTTTTTTTTTTTTTTTTCTCGTGTGATGGTTTTTTTTGGTGTGAAGTATTTTTTTTTTTTCCTTACTGTTGTTTTGGGTTTTGTTATGTTTTTGTGGGGTTTTTGTTTGTTTTGTTTGTTTGTGGGGTTTTTCTGTTTTTTGTTTATTTGCTTGTTTGGGAGTTTTTTTATGTTTTTTTTATTTGTGTTTTTGTTATTGTTGTTTATATGTTTGGTTGATTTTTTTTGTTTGTTTGTTTTAATCTTACTGATGTTCCAACTTTTGGAGGCACTGATAATAAGACTCCAAACATTTTAGTATGCTTTGAAGGTGAAATCTGGGCCTACTGAAGTCAGAATTTTGCCATCAGTTTGTGATGCTATATTTTTCTTGAATGTATCACTCCAGATGAAAGTATATTGGTCATGTAATTTTTTTTCTGAAAAGATCATTTAGAATCTTGATAGTATATTATCAAATACAGGGATACAGGATTAATTTAGATGTAGTAGCATGACAGTTTTCATGTTACCGGGATATAAAATGCTAAGACAAACCAAAATTTCTTTTTTGTGTCATCTTTTCTCTTTAATCTTCTGCAACTAAGAACAGATGTTTGTGTTATTTTCCATACTGTAGGGAAAACAAGTTCTCTTTTGCCCTTAAGTTAATTCTCTTGATTTTAGGCCAGTTTCCTTTCTCCAAAATCTCTTGATCAAAGTGTGACTTCATAATGCAATCTTACTGGAACCTTAAAAATGGACTGATGGTTGTCATCATGTCACTGATACTACCGTGAGGGGTGTATTTCAGTTACAAAAATGCTGCTGCCCAAAACAGCAATGTTTACTGTATGTCTCTGTAGTAAATCATATGTATAATTACCTTTATAGTCACTTGGATGTTTTTTGGCTTCTATCAAATTTCGACTTGCACATCTTTCCATTTTGCAGATTAGAGGTTCTGCTTTGCAAGCGTGGTGTTTGTTGGCTACTAGTGTACTATGGAGTCAACAGCTTTGACCTTACACTAGGCTGAAGAGCTGCTGTTGTATGTAGTAACGTGATGGCATGTTAAACCCTTGGGATTTTATTTTACCAACAGATGTAATGGCTTCCTAGTGCTGAGGCACGGCGGCTGTCCTGTTTACTTCAGGCTTATTTTAAAAATTTGTGTGTGGTTGTACACAAATTTATGATTCTTGATGAAATTCCAGTTTGAAACTTTGAAGATAAGCGAGCAAAGCTTTCCCAAAAAAAGACAGTTGAGCATCTCTTACTTTATATTACTGTGGGATTTTGATGACAATTAATTGTGAATTGTTGTGCAGTTTCATGCATTATCTTTCCTCTTGATTTTTCAGTACATATATTGGACCTCTGTTTCAACTGTAGGAAAGGCAAAAATAACACCCAAAGGCATTAATAATAAACACCCTGAAAAAAGACCTTGCTTGACATGACCTAGTAGTATTAATCTTCACTCTAGTACAATTAAACAGAGTTTAGTTAGATTGTCAACCTGATGTATTCCTTTAATGTTTTTGTCATTGTGGAATGGCAAATAATACTTCTCTGGAGCAGGCATTTTGGACAAGAATTTTAGGTCAAAAGTATCATGCTGCTTCTAATTGATGTGACTACTGTAACAGAGCTCTAGGTACAATTGTGGTTTTTTAATATCTGCATATCACTATCATTAGTGTACAGTATTATCAAAGCTATGTATTCATGGCATAAACTGCACTTCTACTACAAATTTTTGGTTCTCTATTTCAGTCCAGTCAGCATACTACAGAATGATCATGGTTTCATGTCATTAAAAATAAATGATGAAAGAATGTCAAAGGGAAAATTGCATATAGATTTTTCCAAGTAAACAGAGACATAAGGCACACTATTAAAAAGTATACTTAAATTTATTTGGTGAAGTTAGATATAGCAATACTCCAAACAGAGCACAAAAATGTCGAAAATTAGTAATGAAATACAAGAAGGCATTACAAGAAATAATTAATTTTCCTACATTTAATTTATTATAATTAGAATTAATAACTTAATTCCAATTAACTTTCATTAGAGTATCAAAATCTCTTGGATGCAGTCCTAATTAGTGTTGTGTTTAAGCACAAGAAAAATGAGTATTGTGAAAATACCAAATGAAATATGAAAGCAGAAAATTGTAATTTTATGAGGAAATGCAAATATTTACTACTTAGTTATTTCTGATACATTATGGTCATTAAACTAGAGATTCATTATACCAAAGATGTATAATAATGTAAATAAAACATAAAATATTTAGGGTCTGCAAGGGGCTCTGTCAACAGACTTTTCTGCTTCAGGGAAATGGACCTACCTATTCCATCTTGCTTACAAGATTACGTACTTAAAATGATAGAAGTCTAGGACAGGATAGCACTATATCCATAAATATCCTACAAAATAAACGGCTGTGATGCAGAAGGATTGTATCTAATCTTTCAACAGCAAGAAGCATCATCTCCTAGAAGTAGCTGAAGGAGGGGAACTGCATTTTAGCTATTCAGCATCTAGCTTCAGTTGTCATTTGTCTCCGAGAAATGGTGAATATTTCATGTTCCTTACAATCTGAACATTTGTTAGTTCCTCAGAATGCTCTGTGGGGTACTGAGTGCTTTTGAAAAGCTGTCAGTCTGTCCTGCCTGAGGTTGCATAGCCAGTTTGTGAAGGGGAGAGAATGAAGTCTGTACCTCCCAACTCTGTCCAGTCTTTTGTGCACAGCCCCACCCCTCACTGCCCATCAGTAGTGTATCGCTGTACAGTAATGGAAGTTGAATGGTATTTGCAAACAGTTGCTTATCTCATCTGCATATGAATGCACACAAGTTCAAAGACTCTATGAATACATGTTGTGTGTGCTTGAGTAGCCCACAACGCCCCCAACACGGCAGCACGTCAAGATCATTTTGCAAGAATTAGTCGGCATATGCCCTGTGGCATCCGTCTGTATCTGCACCTAGAGTTTTGTCTTTCATGTCCATTTACGATTGCTTCTCTGAAAGTGTTGAAAAAAGTGGCTTGTTTGTAGTTGGAGTACTAGTATCTTTTGGGACTGAACACTGGCTGAGAAGTTTAGAAAAATTTGCAGAATAGCAACAGCACATTTTTGACGTGTGTATGGTCTCTTTCCAGGTGTCTGTAGCCCTCTGTTATGTGTAACATATCCAGCTGCACAACACAAACTCCACAGATCACTCTTAGTCTCCAGAAGATGGTCTGCTTTAAAAAGTAATGCTTATAACCAATTGCAGTTTTTCCTTCTTAAGGTCCATCTGTGTGTAGCTTGCACAGAGAGCCTTAGGTTTGACTGAAGCTCCCAATGTCGCACATAAACACAAAAAAGCCTGATCATTTTGAGGCATATACATGAGACAGAATGCTTAGATTCAAGTAAGTCACATTTGTCAAGGTGATAAAGACGCAGAGTGGTGAAGTAGGGGTGGGAAGTAGTTTATATCTGCATGCTACAGGTACACATGCTGCTAATTCTGCAGTGTAGTAGATGAACATGAAGATCACTACATACATGAATCCTGTCTCTGCTTTCAGTACATAAAAGTACTTCACCTAATGCCTAACTCTTAGTTTACAAATAATACAGCTAATTTTAGGTAAACATGTACTGCAGTCAGTGTAAGGGCTGATACCCTTTTTTGGTTTTGTCCCCCCAGCACAATTGCAGTATGCTATTGCAACATCTTCCCCAGGTGTGTGGGGAGACTGTGCCATAGCAGGGTTGCTACCACAGAAACCAGCCTGTTTGCAGCACACACTCTACAACTATACCTGGCATGGCATCATCATTTGACTGCTCAGGACTAATAAAAACCAAAAAGGGTTTCAAAACCTCTGCAATAATGCAAGACAGATTAATATAATGTATAATGTTTCATTTATTTTCCTCTCTCAGGAAAAGCAATCAATAGAGCACCTGTGTTTAAGTGAAATATTTTTGGTAGATTCTAGTAAAAAAAAAAATCAATTAATTTAATTGGGGGAGTGAGATAAAAAATGTTGGTAATGTGTTTCAATACATTATAAGCTGCAAATGGAAGACTAAACAGTAGCTTTTGATCTATTCCCCAGAGCTCTCATCTTCTCTCAGATCCTGCTTATCATCCCTTGGTCTTTTCATAAGCTTCGTTTTGCTTGAAAGGTGTAAGTACTGTATGACATACTTCAGTCACAAGTATGAAACAGATTTGCAATGCAAATAAGAGATGGAAACTGTAATTTCATGGCAAGAAATAAAAACAGATCACACCAATTAATGGTAGTGTATGCAGCATAGGATCTGAGAAGTAATTTAAGTCCTTTTCTTAGTAACATACTAAGTAATACATTAAAACTGCATAGTGAAGCAGGATTGGGACAGAACCCCTAGTCTGCATTGAAGCTGATCTCTAAGCTACCACAGCCCTGGAGTGTTCCCTGTGCTGAGTAAGTTTTAAGTTTCTTTTGTATTCAAGCAGTTTGTTTCTCTCCCATAGATTGACTTCGCATGCATTCTCTTTAGCAGCCTGGCTGCTTAGTTACGGTCTTTTCCCTCATCTCTGATTTGGAGCAGTCTAAGTTTCAGTTCTCTCATCAGGGAAAAATTTATTTTTAATCACTTAACAGCTTTAGACACATATTTTGGTAGAAACTTCTAGAATCGGTTATTTAGTACTGTAGATACAACATGTAACAACTCTAATCTGGATTGAAAATACAAAACTGCAAGAGATTTAGCTCATTACTGGACTTTGAGAAGCCTTCAATTTTAGAAAGACGGAATGCCTTATAATTCTTTGAATATTAGAGTTGTGCTTTGGTTACATTGTATTTGTATTAGGAATTTCTTTGGGAATTGAAATGTAAGAATCTAGAATAATTCATGTTAAAGGGACGTCTGGAGATCATCTACTAGATTCCCATCTGAAAATGAGGCTGACTTCAAAATCAGGTAGTTTGAAATCAGGCACATAGTTTTTATATATAGAGAGATATATATGGGAAACTTCTTCCTGGTGCAAGGCTTTTTCCAGCCTGTTACTGTAAGATCTGATCGCCTAGGTATGTGCATTGTTTTGGTTACATTTGAAAATTTGCAGCAGGAAATTCCATAGTATTGATTTATCTGGCATGGTCTGCATTTCGGAAGACTTGTGTTGATGGCATGATTAACGGAATACACTGGTTAACAACATGGTACCTGAGACCCATCTGTGCCTGGTACGTTCTTTAGGTTATTTTTGTTGTATAAATTATGATTCTTTCGACTAGTCTTGTTGTAGAAGAGCTGTTTGTTGAAATGTAGGACAGCCATATGTTGAAGTGTTAATCCAACAAGTTCTGAAAGTACAGAATATATTGGTATATATGTATGATATACAGAAGAGGCAAGAAGAAATTTTTCTGTAAGAGTAATAGCAACTCTCTTTCAACAGCATTTCTGCATAATATGGCATTTAGTATTGAACACAGCATCTAAAGCATATTTCTAAAAATACCGTGGTAATGAAAAGTTTTAAAATAAGTTTTAAACAGACACATCACTGCCCTTGCCCGCTATCTCTCTCAGAAGATCTAAGTGATGAGACTTGAGACAAAAGACTCAAAATCATTAGAAGCTTTGTAGCATCTTTTATAATGTCATTTTCTTACTCTTCAAAAAAAATAATAAATTAGTATTTGAGTATAAATCTTCACGTTGCTGTGAAAGATGCTCAGAGCCATGAGATCCTCACCATGAGGCAAGAGCAGGCACCAGCTGAGTAACAGGCAGTGATATGAACATCTGTTCAAGACGAGTGAACAAAACCCAGAGGTTCGTCCAAACAGAATTAACAAAACAGGAAAAAGTGTGCAAAGAAAAAGGGATGGCATTTTCAAAGACCTTAGAGTCAGCAAAGATTTACCCAGCTCCCCATGTCCTTTTCTGTTCCTTCTCTGTTGCTCATATTTATTCCTTTGCCTCTCCTTAAATCTGCTTGCAACTACCAATTAGCCTCATTAGCATGCCTGCCGGGGTTTCTTTCTGCACAGTTGTATTTCCATGTGTGCTGTCAGCTGTGAGAATGTGAGGTTTCTTTAGGCAGGCTTTTTAGGATCTGGACTGTCAAGTGTCCAGTGAGTTGCATGTTTGACACTGGAACTAACAGACTGTAAAGTTCAAACATCTGGATTATTGTACTGACGGGCTAGGTGGCCCACAGTGATTTATAGCTCGTTCTTGCTGTAAATTAGAACCATGCCTGCAGATAAATTAACTCCTTCTCATCTCCCACTTTTACTTTCGACAAAGCTGGGTGTTTTTGTTTGCTCAGCCTTTGCTGTTTGTGGAGCTACTGCCTTCTTAACTATCCACCAAAAAGAATTAGGTAACTCTCCTGAAATAAACTAGAAAAAATAAATAGAACTGGATCATAAAAAATAAGAGAGTGGCACAACTTCTTGAACACAGACTTCTACAAGGACATGTAATTTTACCAACAGAAAAAAGACTACAGGGATCTGTCTGACAGCCAGGCTGTTCACCGTTCGGAAAAGACAAGTTTCACATATACCAATCTCCATGAAGATTCATCCCCAAGAGACCACTGGACAAGTCACCAGCTGCCATGTCTGACTTTATTAACTTTAATAAAATAATAATAATGTACACTAGTCAGTTGTGGATCCTGAACTATAATGAATATTTATCTCAGAAATGCCTCCTTCAGATTACTCTAATTCAGAAAGTGTAAAGCTACCTTGGCCTATTTTAAGAAGCATTTTGAACTTTGATAATTTTAGCTGTAACTTACTATAAGAACTAATCATTTCTGGTTTGGGACATAGCAAACGGAAAATATTTGCATGAGCTAATTCGTAAAGCTTTGTTAAGATGTTTTGCATTTTCACTAGAAATTGTTATTGACCACTAAAAGGGAGAGAGTGATGGATTACATAGGTCTAAACTTTAATTTTTTTTCCTAGTATATACTTTTGCCTAAGTAATATTTTATTCATTCTGAGTCCTTAAGGGAAATCAGATTTAGTCAATTCCTGTAGTTTTACAAGTTGTTTTTCAATTCATTGCTGTAGTATTACTGAAAAGAGGGAAAATGTGGAAACAAGGATATGCATCAGATCTTAACGATATGTGTGGAACCAAGGGTTGCATTTGAAGGAACACATAATTTGAAGCATGGACTAAAAATATCTTAGTGTTCCTGTAGCATTTACATGCTTCTGAAATGGGAGATACTGGAGAAACAGAGATAAGTAACTCAGCAAATCACACTAATTAGAGCATTCTCTTAATAAGATTAGGTGGGAGGGAAATGTCGTCTACTCATGAATATAGAATTATTGCTGAAAATCCATTGAAGTCAGGAATGTTTAGGTCTTCCTAAGTCACAATTTAGAGGCCATATCCCAACTTGAAGTTTAGGAGGCTTTGAGGAACTCCAACTATTCAGAGCAAACCCATTCTCAGATTGAAAAAGTCTTCACCAAAATTCCATGTGCATACTTAATGTTCAAATCAATTTTAAAAGCTTTAAAGCTAGGTACATTTTAACAGATGTCTAAATGACAGTACAGGTGGTCTTACATTGGTCTGTGGTCAAGTGAATCCTCCTTACTCCTTTGGTGATGTATTTCAGTGGCTTGCCAACTCCCTCTTTCCTTCATATAACCAGAAGAAATGAAGGTGGGGAAAGCTGGGCCTCCTCACATGTTTTTCATTTTCAAAATCAGAGAGCACTCTGTTCATTTTGTACTAGTTGTAGCTTTTTACTCGTATTTGCTGTTAGAATGATGTGTACAAGGAAGAATGCGGTCCGGTGTTTTATACTGATATTTATCAGTAACACTCAGAGGTACTAACTGAAATTGTGCTGTGCATTTCCAGGAGGTTAGTGTAATTTATCACAGTTCATTCGATCATAAATTCTTTGAAGCTAAGGGCTATTTTTTCAATGTTTGTACAGTCTCTAGAATGAGATGGAGGCTCTAGGTGGTACCCTGATGCAAATAGCTATAGATCAAAGTTCAGAATAAGTAGGAGAAGACCTTGGACTTGACTCTCATGAGGTTTCTTCTCAGTTGGAATAATTAAATGATAATGCAGACAAAAAATGGGTGTATTACTATCCTCAGTATAAAGATAGGAAGCTGAGGTAGTACTAGAGATTCTCCCCTGATCTGCCCCAAATCTCTGTTCTCAAATCAGATCCCAAATTTTCAGTTCTACTTCAGTGCCTTGAGCTCAAGACTAAATGTGTTCTCAATACCTGCTCTTAGTAAAAAGGATGATGTTGCTATTTAGAGAAGACTTGGAGTCCTTATGTGAAGGATTTTAAAATACACAGTTTTCTTACTTTATTTTCACCTGATCACTGTAATGATCTAGACTAATGTTACTATTTTAACATCAGAATATAGATGTTTTATTGAAAAGCATAATACTTTTTATGAAGAACTGTCAGCCAGCATTAATGTTGGATTAATTGCTGTTGTAAAATAATTTATAAATTACTTTCCAGCTCAGTTATGTTCTCTCAGAACTGTTCACCTGAGATGTCCGTCGCACCTGCAGATAGATATTAAGGTCATAGTAATAGTGGTTTAATTTCATATCTGTTATTGTCAGGTTGAAGTGGTCACTACTAAACATTTTTGCAGTTTGCTAAAATAATCCAATTAAAAATCTTGTTCCCTAATTTTTATTGTTTAGAGGGAAAAATATTTCCTATGTTTAGGTAGTACTCTGCAAATTTGTTTTAAATATCTAGAGTATGATAGTTTAAAGAGGTAGTTCTTACTGTTCCAAGTATTATTTTAAAATAAATGACTCTCATCCTAGGTAGCTTTTGGAAAAACACTGTTACTGATATTCTTGAAGTGCCTGAAGGCTGAGTGTTGAATTATGGTGATCACATATGTTTTATATCTGTCTTTCATGTCAGATGATGTGTAGAAAAGGCAGTTTCTTTTGAAAAACAGATTAACAAGAGAGTATATAAACAGGTGCATAAAACAATAATCATCACAGAGAAGACACTCCAGTTGTAACATGTAGGAAAAGTGAAAGATGCAGTACAGTTAAACCAATGTAAGAAGTGCTTTTCTTGTTAAAGCTCATTGCCTCTGTAGTTCTTGCTTCTGGAATCTGTGATGGAATTAAAGAGGTACTCAGAGTAGGATTTGACTTCTGTGCATTGAGGACATTCACAGATTATGAGGCAGAGGTATGGTAAGGGTATGTTCCCTGTCCTGAAAGAAAGGTTTTCAAGATCTTTATGTTGTTCCATAAAAATCTTAAATATGATTCCTGAAGATTTCTTAACAGATTATCTTGTACTGTGGTCATGAACCTGTAGTAGATGAAAATGTTGTCTAATTGCTGTGTTTGTGCCACTCATTTAGTCTTAAACCTCCATATGTTCCAGTGCACTCCAGCCTCTGTTCTTCATTTGCTCTTCAGTTTGCCTCCTAGGTGAGCTTTCTTCATGCTATTAGCCTTTTTCAATGCAAATAATCAAAGCACCCAGAAACAGTGCCTGTTTCCCTGTCCTTCTCCTTTTCCCTCAAGATACCCACTCTATTTAAAGATATTTTATCAGAACTTGAAACATGATGCAGTTTTGGGGTCACAATTCCTACTCTGCTTTGTCACCTGTGGTTTTCTGAGAGAAGTGTAGACCTGCTCTCTCTTTAATTTCCACAGATAGACAGTTAATCTGATTTTCACTTGGCTACCCTTGTCAAATATTCTCTGAAAATTTCAGAGGGTATTCTGTGAATACAATAATTTAGAAAGATGTCTACAGGTGTCATTTGTGTAAAATCAACAATACATTTAAAGTAGTAGATGGAGCCTAGGAAGACATTTATAGGAGCAAAGGGAAGAATGACATTTTTAGTTAGAAAACACAGATGTTTTCTCGGCCACTTATATCAAAATACTGCTATTAATTTGTGTGAATATGGCATTTATTTCAACACATTATTGTAGATTATCAATGTAATTATGGATTACACTTTACATATTACCTCAGCATATTTTCCCATTGTAGTTGCTTTACTAAGAAAACATTAGGCTCATTTATTTATTCCAAATGTAGTGGTTCTCAGTATAGGAACTCTACAGTTTAGGAAACAAAAAACAAAAAAAGTAGCCAATGTAGTTCACACTCCATGTTCCTGTCCTTTAATACACCTCAGTACATATATCTGTCCTGTGGTGTCTATTATCTCCCCCATAGAATGTATGTATAAATTATTTGCTACACAATAAAGTAGTTATAATACTAGAAATTAAAGAGCAGATGATCTTCTGTGGTAATGATATTTTAAAAGAAAAGGTTCAGATTATGTTTAAAACTTGTGTTGCACAAAAAAATTACCAGAAGTGGTATTAAATCTGCAGGCTGCTGAAGCATTAGCTCCAGACATTCATGATTCTTTCTCCACAGTAACTATTTTCTGGTGCACTGCTTGTCCTCTGTTTGACAGTGAAGTGTTTCTATGAAGCAGGAATTAAAATAGGGGTCATTTGTTCTAATCTATGGTGCAGTAAGACTCACAGTATTAAAAGTCCTGGTTCACAAGAGAGGCAGTGTCCTTAAAATAGACAATTTCATATTTCACATTAAACTGGCAAAGGGCTTTAATAAACTACGAGTAATGGACAATGGTTATTTGTTCTTATTACTAAGGCTATTTGTGTCTGAATGATAATTTTGTTCCTAACTGTGACGACTTCTTTTTTTTTGTCCCACAGGGAATTGGGTGTTTGTGTGTATATAATGGCATTGCATGTTGCCATGGCAAAAGAGTGTTTTACGACAAGTTCAGCATTATCATGTTAGTCAAGGACAAAGGAGGTAGAAATTAGTTTAGAACAAAATAAACTTTATTCACAAAATTGAAAATGTCTGTGGAATTGTGTCTCTGCTTTTATAAGAGATTGTTAATATTTTCGAGTACAAAAGAGCAACTTCAATGCTTTTCCATTTGTTGTTATTAATATATATTCTATAGATATAAAAATCCATCACTATTTCTTCCACAACTGGTGGAGTTTATTTGCATTGAACAGAGGAAGGCTCTAATCATTTTGTGTCTGGCTTCAGTCTGAAGAAGTTATTGCAAGCAGAACGCTCAGAATTGCACAATCCCACCTTGAAACGGCACATGGAAACTCCTGGCTGTTCTTGTGCGTGTTATGAAAGAAAGAATCTGAAGCCTCCGCTCAGATTTGTGCCTAACAGTGAAGTCATCTGGGAAATATGTCTTTGAAGAAACAGCCGCTTTGAGTGACATCATGGCCTGTTTACTCCTGTGGCTCAGAGGTGTACCCCTAATTCAGCTGCCTCACCCTACTGAAGAAGTTCTGAGTCAATCAAAATGCTCCAAATTTTAGAAAGCTTCATCTTATTGGTAAAATAGAATGTTTTTGCCAGTTTTATGATCTAAAATTGGTTTTGCTATTGAATACTTGACAGCATAGTTTCTTTCTTCCTGAGGGTTTTTAGTCATCTTGGTTCAGTTTTCATTGTTGTTGGAGAAGTTTTGTTTGATAGGCTGAATATTTGCAACAGGGGGAAAAAAAAAAAAAAATAGCAGGACAGATGGAGCTTGAGAACAACAATCTAAAGCTTTAACTTGCTGGATTTTGTAAAAAAAGCTAGATAGATAGCCTGCAGAATGCTAATATGGAGCAGACCAGTCCATGCTACAGTTAAAGAAACAGTGACATTATGAAAACCAGTGGGTTGATACAGCAGGACAAAACAGCCAAAAACTAGGACAACAGTTTTGCATGTCTTATGCAAAGTGTTATAGTGGTAGCTCTTAAAGGTGTGAGGATACAAGCACATGGGATCTTGATCTTGCTGTTCTTCAATTGTAGCGTTGTACTAGATCAGGGTTTTTTGAGTGAGTGAGAAGGGGGCCTATCCTTTAGCTTTAAGGGAATGCTAAAGAAAATGACCTGTAACCTCAATTTGGGTAGACTAGTGGGTTTATACAAGCAGTAACAACAAAAGCATTTTTTCTCACTGCTGTGCAGTGAACTTCCCTTTAGACTTGCCAGTGTTGCTAGCTAGCATTTGCAGAGATCAAGTGAGAATTACAGCAGAGGTGGTCTCTATGTTCTAATGTTTTGAACAGTACCTTTGACATCTTTGAAAAGAGTCTGTAGTATGTAGAGCTGTACTATTTCAGTACATTTGAGTGTAATAGAAGAACTGTTGGAGTTATGTCTTATGGTTAATATAAATTAAATCACTGTGTTGCAATCTATCTGGTTTATGGAAAAAAAAAAAAAAAGCAAACAAGATGTCAACTTTCTTACATTAAGATATTTGAAAATGTCTAGGACTTGGTGAAAAATAGCATTTCAGTAAATTTGTGGGCTTAGTCTGACTTTAGTATTTCCATAAAGAAATGATGCTTGAGTTGAATCCAATTCCTGTGGTGCAGAACTAAGTCTACTGTCTAATTATGGACTTGAAAAGCTAAAAAATCTGTCCACTCTGTTGTTATGCACTTCTTAAGCTGAAAAACTGATGTTTAAAATAGACTATGAATTATTTTTAGGTGAAGTCTCTTCAGTTAAGGTGAAGTACATATTTTTCTACTGGGAACGATCAAGTCAGAAATACAAATCTTTTGAATTGAAGCATTCAGCCAGTATGATATGTCTTCAGTGAATGAGAGGCACTTCATGTTTGGAATATACCTTTCTAAAGGAAGTACCAAGTTTGATAATTAGTTCTGTTTTCCCTGTCTGAATACAGAGAATGCTTCTTGTGAATGCAAAGGCACCCTTCCCTGTGCACCCACATTATCAGAAGTAGGATCTATTTGAATAATCTCCTTCACTGATTATTGGTTGAGTAACAATGACTCTTACAGAAATAAAGATGTACTGTATTTTGAGAGTCAACAGTGACTTTAGAGTTGCCAGTTCTTAGTTCTTGGCGGTCAGAGGCTAAGTAAAATCTAAACTAATATGAGAGTAATGATAGGGGATTGCAGAAGCTGGCAAAGATGTGTTCTGGTTCGGGCTGGAATAGGGTTCATGGTCATTTTGGTAGCTGGAGGAGTGCTGCAGCACCCTGAGACCCCAGGGGCTCCCCAGGTCCCAGTGCCCTCACCTGTGTGGGGGGGTGGGGGGAGCACAGCTGGAGGGCTGGGCCTCGATTGGCCCATGTTGCATGTGACATTACGCTCACTATATAAAGGCAGGAGCGGGCCGGGAGGGGCTCTCACTTCCAGGAGCGTTGCCCCTGTGTCTTTGTGTTCAGGATCGCCAGCCGGGAGCAGGCGGGTGTCGGTCGGCGGGTGGTGAGCAACTGTATGGTACGTGACCCATTTATACTGTCATTGTATTATTCTATTACTGTCATTAAACTATTTTTATCTCAACCTGCAAGTCTCCCTTTGCCCCTCCGATTCCCTCCCCGTTCCCGAGCGGGCAGAAGGGTGGGTGAGTGGCTGCGTGGCGTTTAGCTGCTGACCAGGTTCAAACCACGACAGGATGTTATTCATCATCTGTAGTTGGATGGCTCAGTCATTTTCTAGGCAAGTCAGAAGCAACTCTGAAGGACCATAAGTATGGTCAGGCTAAATTGCATTAGTCAGCAGTATGCTCATTTGATGAGTTACCTCTTGTTACTTATCCTGAAACTTCCAGGCAGTAACAACGATACACTACAGGAGGCTCTGCAGAATTGATGAATAGCAGTGGAGAAATGCAAGATATTAATTTGATGCCGTTGTTTGATGTTAGATGAATCTCTGTGTTGTTTATAGTTTCTGTATTGAAGCAAAGGAGCTATAATAACTTGTTGTGGTTTGAGCCCAGAGGGCAACTAAGCACCACGCAGCTGCTTGCTCACCCTTTCCCCTTCAGGAAGGAGAAAATAAAGCCAAAGGCTTGGGAATCGAGATAAGGACAGGGAGGGGTGACTCACTTTGCCCATTATGGTTATGGGTAAAAGACAGATTCCTTAGGAGAAGAAAAAGATCATCAATGTAATTCAAACACTAACAGAGTAGGACAGTGAGAAGTACTACTGTATCTTAAAGATACCTTGCCCCACTCCTTCCTTCTTCCCAATCTCAGCTTTGCTCCTAGTTTCTCTACCTCCTCCCCTTGCCCCACCCCCACAGTAGCACAGCAGGCAAAGGATGGAGTTATAGTCAGTCCTACTGCTTCTGCCTCCTCAGGGGAAGGACTCCATGCATTCTCCCCTGCTCCAGCATGGGGTCCCTCTCATGGGAGACAGTCCTTCATGAACTTTTTCCGCCATGAGTCCTTCCCATGCGATGCAGCCCTTCCCTAGCTGCTCAGTGTGGGTCCCTCCCACGTGCCACAGTTCTCCCAGTGCTGAACTTCAACAATGGGGGCTTCTTCCCTCAGAGCCCCGGCCGTCTTCAGGTGTGGGTGCCTGCTCTGACGTGGGGTCCTCCATGGGGTGCAGGACAGCATCTGGGATCTCCATGGGCTGCAGGGGGACAGCCTGCCCTCTCACCACAGTATGTGTGTGTGGGGGTGTCTCCTCCAGTCCACGCGCACCCTTCCCACCCACCCCCCCGCTTTTTTTCCACTGACCTCGATGTTTGCAGTGGTACCTCCCTCACAACTCCAGTTCCTCTTCCCTGGTTCCCCTTTTTAAATACGTTTAAATACGTTCTCACGGAGGTGCAGCCACCATCTCTAATTGGCTCGGCCCTGGCCAGAGGTGGGTCTGACTTGGGGATGGGGAGCTTTGAGAAGCTTCTCCCAGAGGCCACTGCTTTAGACCCCTCCTCTGCTTCCCAAAATCCTACCCCACCCACAAATCCAGCACAAAACTTGAAGAGGGTGTGTTTGGATTACCCACAGACATCTCCTGTTGCAGTAAAAGGAGCTGACAGATGCTTCTGGCAAAAATAAAAATAAAAAAGTGTAAAAGCCAACACTGGAAACACAGAGTATGTCCAAATTGAAACCCAGAGGATTAAGTTTGGAAGCATGTTGTTCTTTAATCTACTCTTTCATTTTACCCAGTCTCTGAGCACAGGATTATTGCATGTGAAGGCTAATGACCATGGCAGCACACGTGAAGAAAGATTGATGTTGTAAGAACGCATGTGTCTCAGGGAATGTATGATAGATTATTTTTCTCCAGTGATAAATTTGCTCTCGCTACCATGTTCCCCTGCCCTTGTTTCTTTCATGCCACATATTATCTCTGATGTTTTCTTTTTATTTATCAGCTATGGGAAGTGCACCTGGGCTTAAAAGAAAAACAGGCCTTCAGTATGATATACTACTAATACTAGCATTGGTTTGATTTGTGCACTGCTAAAAATCTTCTTCTTTAAGCCTTTTCCCATACATCAAAAGCTTTAAAGAATTTTCTAGAATTTACTTGAACTTGCTGGGTTTTTTGCTCCAAGGTGGAGTATCCCTAAGGGATATTCCTGTTACCTTCCTGCTGCCTCCCGCCGTGCCTTCACTGGGTGGGAACGTAGAGCTCGCTTAGACCAGTGGTGAGAGGTTAGCTCCAGCTAGCAAGTCTGCAAAGCAGATCCAAAGAAACACTTTTTTCCTCATCCAGTTGTTTGAGGTGGAAGCAGGTCTGCACATAGCTGTGTTTGTCCTCAGCCTGTGGCTAGATTCCGGGTAGCTGATAATGGTGAATGCAACGGGAGAGCAGAGTACACCCCACCACCACCCCAGCTCCATTATATTCTTCAGATTCAGCCTGACAGCTCTTCAGGGTGTGATACAGTTTGAGGTGTGCTTCTGAAGTACTGTGTAGATTGATGGACTGAAAAAATACTGCATGTTTTTTTCTAGTATAACTGGTATTTCTATACTGACAGTCTTGACAAGATAAGCTTTTTAAGTTTTCTCCTTTCTTTCTGTATTTCAGCCTGCTCTTACCTTCCTTGTGGAGGAGGTACTAGCTGTATTTCTTAACATTATTTTACCTTTAGGATTACATGTCTTTATGCAGAGAACAGCTTTGTTAGCTGTATTGCAATCTGATTTGGTTTTAAATATATCCTTCTTGATAGCCCCTTTAGTATATGACCACACTGATCTCTCTGAAGAAGGTCTAAGTTTTGATAATTTACAAAGCGTGTCCTAAATTCTCCTGAAGCTCTGCTTAGAAACAAACTGGTTATGTCAATATAAATGTATACTCCTATTCTTTCTTCTGTGCCCTTTAGTTTTTCTCATCTCTGTGTGTATTAAAATGCAGTGGGACTTGAGGAAGAATATAACCTGCTGTAACTATTACCACCATTCTTTTGCCTTTAAAATGATACCAAGCTAGGATCAGCTTATTTGGACCACGCTTCAGATTTCTTCCCAGTGAGCACCTATATAATTTCTTTTGTCATCAAAACTAAACATGGGTTAGAAGACAGATGCAGGTAGGATTAAGACAGCCATATATCCTCAGTTTCTCAGACATCTTTACCAAAATATTTGTAGGTATTTCTGCTTCCAGACATTTGGGTTCCTGGCAAGAACCACATCCCGAGCCTGGTGAAGTTTGCTGTTCCAAGGAAATGTCTATATTATTTGTCTCCATCAACTGTTCAAATATATGTTAAGCTTTAGTTATCAAATTCTGTTCTTTATTATTTGGTCGTAGCACCAGATTTAAAGACTGAGATGATTGCTTATGCATTATGCATTTGATAGTGAACAGTTCTTAGTTACTGCACTTCTAGAGAGTAGAAGAAAGTACAAATTAAACCGGCATGACTAGTTGAGAGTATGCTTAAAATAAAGCTCAATATGTATTTTTACATCACTGCATCTGGAAGATTCTTTTGTTAACTGTTACTTAATTATTTTACGGTCTTTTCTCTAATGCTTTTTTTTTCCCCAACATTTCAATAGTTTATCAAATAGATTTTTTTTTTATTTATATCTTAATTACTGTAAATATTTTCACCTCTGTTTTCTTACATGCATTTGGCTTAATTCTGCTGATGGATGAAATACCTGGTAATACTCAGTTTCCATTAGAAGACGATTCTTTTTTTCTGTGTGTTTTTAATCATGCTTTCCTTACTTTTTTGCAAATAGTAGTTGAACACGCCCTCAGAAAAATGCGTAGAATTTTTTTTCCTGTGTCAGAGTCACCATTTGTGCAGAACGTTACATGTCAGGCAAGCAGGGGATATTCAAGGAATGTGCTGATGTCTGTGGCACTTTATCCTCTCATACTTTCACGTGGTGAGTTTGATTTTTGCTCTAAACTGAGCAGCAGTCATGCCTGGGAGAGGCAGATGTTTTTAAGGTGTCGCTAGAGAAGTGTTCCCCAAATGGGAAAAATACAAACATTTATGTGCTCTGGCAAAGACATGTATTGGTAGAGAAGCAAGAAAGCTGTTACAGGTGGGGAACTGGACTGTTGGGTGGGGGAAGAAAAGGGACCCAAAGCAGGAAGAGATAGTTTATTTTATAGTCCATACTGTACTCCTGCTCTTTAATTGATGAAGAAGGCTCATGTATGCAAGGCTGAGCAAAACCTGTTCATGTCTTAGGAAGTGATTAACAGCTTAGATATTTGTTCGTCTGTTTTTTGCATGGTTTTGAAACTTCTCTTTCGTTGTCATTTTATAGTATATACTGTCATTCTGATGTTATCAGAATGTGGATACATTTGTCTTCCTTTCATCAGTAAATCGACATCCTTTAAACTTCTGTAGAAGGGGCTAATTTGTCAAGTTTTGGCAGCAGGTATCTAGTAATTTTGCACTGCTTTTTTTCCTTTCTTTATTGTATGAGTTTGAAAAGTATTTTTCTCATAGAATTGCATTTAAATCTGCATAAAAGAGAATTGATAATGTTTGGGGATTTCAGAGTAATAAAGGAGTGCGGCACTGTGGAAGACTGGAATTTTTTAAAGATTGAAATGGGATGACAGAAGAAAACAGATGTTATTTTATTATTAAAATATCCTACACTGCTCTCTACTGGAAGAGTGGAAGTCTACGTTAAATACTCAAAAGTGCACCTAAAATTATTTCTTAGTCAAGTTTTAGGTTTTATGATTTTTTTGACCTTGGTAAAACTCACTTTTCTGAAAGATGGGTAGGGGTTTTTTGTGTTTCCCCCTAAGTTTTGAAGAAAAGTACTTGGTTATATTTTGCATGTAAAAAACATAGAATGTTGAGGCTCAAAATATAAGCTGATGGGGGAAGAATTACTGGAGAGTGTCTTCTTAATGTCAAGGAAGATTGAACTGTTAACAATTCACCTGACCTACTAGTAATTGGGCATGTGGTAACAGCAAAATAGACTTGTCAGAACTGTAAAGAATTCTGAATGCCTGAAGTTACCCTACATTTGAACTGACTTTTAATTGATTCAGCAAACTAAAAAAGACTTACCTTTTATTTTAATAGTTTCTCCAGACAGAGTACAACTATAAAGCATTTTTAGTAATTTCACTATGGAATTGGACCAAGATATGTCATGCTCAGGTTAAATATGTAGGAAAGTTTTCATTCCAACTACATTCTGAAGGAAGAGATATTCCCCACGAAGGGTCTGTTGTCTAGTTCGTTGTGTAGGACAGCCCTCCTGGCCATTACAGGATTGAGTTATTTTCCCAGTTGCTGTAAGCGATAACACTTCTTTGATTCTAATACGATGAAACAGTGTCTCTTAATTCTCTGCAGCTGCACTGTCTTGCAAATCTTTGCATGTGGAGCAAGCACATCTGGTTGTCTGCTAATACTAGATTATAAAAACAGTTTGATCTGAGGTTTTTGTCTTGTGTATGGCCGGTCAACTGCTCACTTGCTTAATGGCAAACATCAGTGAGGGAAGAACAAGCTTTAATGTATTTTAAAATAACAGTTAAACTGTTTTGACTGATAAGATCCGTTGACCTCATGAAAGTTATTTCTGAGTATAGACAGCTGCAAGTGGGGTCATAATAAGTAATTTATTAGAAAAATAATCTTTCATCACTTTTGTAGGGAATGCGTTTGGAAGAATGACAGACTGCAGTGAAAAATGTAGTAATTTATATGGAAAAAACATTGTTTTAGCTTGCTTTGTTATACAAAATATTAAGTGTCATCCTCTTTGAACGTCTTAAAGTACCCAACTGAAACTCAATATGATTATGGTGAACTTCTCATTAGCATTAAACTTAACAATACATAAATATTTTTTAAAAATTAGTCTAGTGGCATGCCTAACTTAGTGATCATTTTTGTTTGAATTGGCTTATGTGTGAAGTACACCAAGAATAACCATTTTATTTGTTGCAAACACTAAATACATGTAACAATCATATGGAAGCATTTTTCATCTGTATTACGTATTTGATGTTAATGAACACTTAAGAATGCAATACATTTATTAATTTGTGTATAGGATTAGCACTGAGTGATCTGGAAAGGAACTGCTACACTATTTTCTGTTTCTCTCTGCTACAATTAAGTGTAGGAGAAATATTAGCTTGATTCTTAGGAACGGTTACGTTTCATGTTGTTGTCATTCCTAATCAGCTGGGTCTGCAAAAAGGCCATAGCTGCAGGAGGGAATCTGAAGTGAACAAAGCAATCGCTGACTTTTAAAGTTCCCATCTGGAGTTCTGCATCCGTATTGCTTTCTAAAGGAGCCTGATCTTCAGAAGGGAAGGTTCATTTTTACCAATTTTGCTTTGAATTTTTTGTTGCAGAAACTGTTCCATGGTAAATATTTATAATATTCATGCCACAGCTGTACCAAGTTTCTGATATAAAAAATATTTGTCCTCTGTGTGTCTGAGAGAGTTTTGGTGAGAAAAATCTGAACAGACCCAAATGAAATGGCCATCTCCCCATTTCATGAGGATGGTGAATTAGTTGTTACTTGAGGAATCTCGGAGGTGGCAGCACATTCGTTATGTTAGGGATTATACAAACACAGAGGACTTTGCCACATTGAGCTTGTCAACTAAAGTCTAAACTATTCAAATACATGTGTGTTTGCTTAGCTAAACAATTGCGAGTAATGCCGTAGTAATTGGTGCCTAATATTAAACCAAATACGATGATAGGGCAGATGACACAGAAAAAAGATATAGAGCAGATGAAAAAGCAAGGAATAAAAAGCCTCCGGTTAATACATTAGCTATATGTTAAACCTAGATTGCATAGTCATTATTTTGTTGTAATTAGAAAATAACTTTTCTTGATCTGAAATTCTGTTAATATTTTGCCCCCAAATAGGTCATTCTAATTCATACAAATATTCAGAATACTTGCTCTTAATTGCTGTTTTTCTCTTTATTACTCTCTTAGCAAAATTAAATAAGCTTTCTCAATTAATTCACGAAGGTCAGGCATGGAATGTGTAAGCAGTTATAATTAAAATTTGAGCTTACCTGAGTGAAAGAAATAGAACTGCAGTTAACAGAGATGCAAATATATCAGATATAAACAGTGCAATCCATGGCATGGTCTCATCATCTCTGATGGATATTAACACGTAAGCTACAAATCTTTTTTGTGTTTCTGGATTAAATGCATTTTACTCTAGCTTCCTATAAGTAGTTTATTACACATAAGAACTAATTCCACATTCAGTTCAAAACTGCTGGGAGCGATAAAAATTTCAGTAGTGATGTTTAATATCAAAACGGATACTTATCTGGAACACAGCACATTGCGGTTGGCTGGTGGAATTCTGGTTGGTCAAGTTATGTTCCATAAATATTGATACAATGCTCATGATGTTTCCATACATTTTGGGTCTTGGTTGTTTATTTCTTTTTGTAACTTGTTGAGCAAACCCGTTCAGTATTTTTTTCTTCAGGTCTTGTCAGTCATTTAAACCTGTGCTTTTATCAGGTTATTGTTCCATTTAGATGTCCACTTCTCCTTCCACTCCCTGATCAGAAGTGGTAATTTCTGACTTTGGAAACATTACTATGGGCTTAAAAATTCAGTGACATTTAACAGATTTCCCAGCTGTGCTAGAAGCTTAATTTGGTGCTTACACTTTCTAAGGCAGTAATGTAAATTAGTATGAGGTACAATCCTCTGGGAAAACAGTATTTGTGAAAGTTATTGTTCATGGAAAGATTGGTCTGCTGTTGGGATTTATTGAATACAGCAAAGATACCTTCATCTTTCCTGGACTTTGAATCAGAGCGAGGTATCTGAGAGGGAAAGGGAGGGGAAATTACTTTATTGCTTTTGCGATATATTTGCTGTCTCAGGCATCAGTCATCTGGATGGAAGTAAGCAAATAAGAAACGTAGGGCAGCCCTGTGTCCTTCTGGAGCAGTGGTAGTGTACCCCGGGGCATCCAGATGTGTGCTCGACACAGCTGCACCCACCGCCCGGCCCTGAATCTGTCTCAAGAAGTACCAAGGTGCTTACACGTGTAACGCCGCTGGAGCCGCCCGCTTCAAAACTACAGAAGCGTTCGGAAGTGCGCGTGGACGGAGTAGGCTCGGCCATCTTCCACGTCACCCTGGGCAGCAGTGGCCTGTGTTCTCTGTTCAGGGAGCCTTGTCCCCCCTGGCAGCTGTTAGCCCCTGTGTTCATGCAGGATTCCTGTACTGTATATAATGCTCACAAGCTTCACAGCAATTGTACTTCTATCTCTTGCGTTGTGCCAAGTGTGTGGTGTATAAATACGCTTGTGTAGGGATAGCTGCTATTACCAGCTTTCCTCGTAGATTCTCCTCTGACCTTACCTACTTTCTTTCTTGTCCATTTAAGCTTGTGGTTACATTTTTTTTTTTTAATTGCACACATTTACTTATATATATTCACTCACATTTCCCTTCCTGTCTCTGTCACGTGTAGTATCCATAATTTCCAAGAATAATAATTCTTTCTCTATATGCAACTGTCACTTTTCCAGGGAAGAACACACTCTCTATTTAAAGTCATTGGAGAAGTTGCAGGAGAGACATCAAATCAATAATAGAGGCTTCTGCTCTGTTATTACAAAACCTTTGTCTCCTAGCCCAAGAATTGTCAATATTCTCCACTATTACAACGGGTGTGTGGTGTTTTGATTTACACACTGTTGTATTCAAGATGCACATCATATTTCAGAGTCGGTAGCAAATTTCTAATGAGAATTATTGCTAGCGCTGCAAAGTTTCTTTGCAGGAGGACAGCTTGGGGCACATTGACTACATGTTTTGAAGTTTTAATAAAATGTAAAACTTCGGAGTTACTATGTTGAAAGCATTTGTAGCTTGGCAAATAGTTCATTTTGAAACTGATAAGACTTAAAAATTACACGTACCTCTGTGGTTTGTGTTACACAGACAATTGTGTACTTCAGAGAAAAAGGGGGGGTTGTTCTTTCTTGCTAGTGTTATTCTGGCATATACAGATACATGGTTTGACTTAAATCAACTGTACCTTTCTGAAAAGCAAACAATTCAAAAATAATTAAATTATTACATAGAAGTCGTTGGGGCAGGATTATCATACCTGCTGTAACAGTATAGTAGAAGGCAAGCAAAACTGTACGGAAGAACATAAAGGCATTTCAGTGTACAAATAAAGAAATGGTAAGGTCCATTTGAAGTATAGTGCTTTGTATATTAACAGGTGTATGTTTGGTTTTCATTAAAATCGTACTTGGTAACAATATGATCTCTAGTAGAAATTCTTTGAATATGAGCCTTGCTTTTATGTAAGTTGGAGCCTAGTTCCTTTAAATCTGTGAAATTACTGTATCAAGCAGCTTGGAGAGCAAAATCAGGCCTTTTTAATGTGTCTTGCATCACTATATGTAAGTTTTAGTAATGTGATCCAAACCATTGGCTCATGTTGATTCACGGGAAGTACCTTACATCAGTATTTTTTTTCCATCTTTTCATTATTTTCCAGAAGAGATTATATTAACAAAATGACAGTATTCCAGTAGAAAAAGGTACTTAACCTCTAATTTACAGATTTGTATAAGATCGAGATAAATAAAATGTTTTTGAAAACCTGCTTTCGATAACTTATGTTTGTCTAATTAGGACTTAATTCTTCTTATGATTAGAAATATCTGTATGAAGATTTGGTTTTTATCAGCTATTGAAATGATTATCTTTTCGAAATGTTATTTGGAAATAATTAGAAAATAAGATTACATGAGTTAATTAGGCCTTTCAATGCAAAACTTATTTCTCACAAATTACAATCTTTCCAGTTTCTTGGCAGTACTGAAGTGGAACAGCCCAAAGGCACAGAAGTGGTAAGAGATGCTGTTAGAAAATTAAAGGTAAGAAAGAACTTTTAATGAAATACAAATGGAATATATTCTTAACCTGTTTTCACAGATAACACACTTTGTCTTTCTAGGTAAATTCATTGGTTCTAGAGGCAGTTACTTTTACTAATCTCTTCACTGGTGTCGGTCCTTCCCTATTAAGTCCGTATTATCACACGTTCTGCTGTACAAATATTCAGTTGTCTTCTAGATTATATAATTATTTCTGCTATACAGTTTATGTGCCTTAGTGTGTAATGCTTGTTTTTCGGGAACTTTAGGGCTTTGTTAATACAAACTTCAGTAGCAACAGTTTGTTTTAGCTGCTCTCCCCACTTCATGGCTATTGAATGCCTCTAATTGTGGCACTCCAAATGTGTTGCCAGAGAGTTTAAGAAAATGTACTTTTCCTTGTCTGAAAAACTAGTGACTTCAGTAATGCCTGTACTGCATTTCTCACGGCTGTGTGTTGCTTCCTACGAGCCCTAGTTAAGTGAGTTGCCTCTTACTGCAAAACACAGAGTACCCACCCACTTAAGGTAAGGTGTTGGTGCCAGAGAACAGGAATAAAAATGCCAAACTGTGCCATAAGTGGGCTGTGATAGTTCTGCGGGTACTGTCTGTCCCTGACTGCTCTTAATCTAAAGCTGTTGTGTTATCCACATAAACTGACTGTTAGACTGGAGGCAAAGGCTTATGACACTGACATGAATGTCATTCGCCCTCCAGCTGTGATAATTGGTTAATATATCTGAAAATAGAGCTGTAGTGAGAGAACAGGGTTTATAAACCAGGCCTGTTTATGACAAGGAGCATTACTGCCTTGTCCTCCAGGTCTTCATGTTTCATTGGAAATGGTCTGTGCACACCAACACCGTCGATGGGCTGGTACACATAGATGTGTGAGAAAAACAGATGGTTACAATTTCTTCTTGGTTATATGTCCTTGGGCACCAAGGGACTTGGCAAACAATTAAAAAGAATCCTATTGAAATCACTTGTTAAGGGTTGCTAACTGATAACCTGGCTTTGACTTGACTTTGAGTGACAGCTAATATGCTTAAAGCTGTTCAGATGCTGTGAGCTGTGGTAGGGAATGCTGATTTCATTTGTCTGGTAACTCGCATTGCAGTGGAATTGCACTGTTTCACGCTTAGCTGCTTAGAGCTATTGGAGCATTAGTTTATTTAGATGTAAAAATTGTTCTACCTACTACTGTACTTCCCATAACTGTTTGTGGGGTTTTCATTATTCATTTTAACAGAAGTTCCCTGGAAGTGGACAGAAAATTTTGGGAATTAATGCTGAGAAATTTGGTTCTGTGTTATTGCTATATAAAAAGAAAGAAAGAAGGCATGAAACCTGATCTATGTAGCTCAGCTTTTAAGACCGAGGTTTCCCTTGAAAAAGCCAGCTTTACGAAATTGATTAGTAATTGTATTAAGGTATTGAAACAGATGTTCTTTGCCATTGTTTTTGCTCTACTGAAATAGTACAGCTGCTTTCAAGATTCACGTAATCAATTCTTAGGATGTTTTATGCCAAAAAATATTTACTCTGCAGCAGTTTATCAGAGACATTATTGCCCGCTTGTTTCAGGCTGATGTACATATGACCCTTTCTTAACCATTGCATCATGCTACCAGTGGAAGCAAAACGTATAGTTTTGTAGGCACCTCCTACAGTTTACAGCTAATACTGGAGTGAAGCTGGTTGTGTTTGGTATTTTGTGTTTATAAAATTCCATTACCCTGATTAAAGTTAATTCTGTGCAGAAATCTATCAAGATAATATCCTGTAATGGAGAAGTTTTGATTCTATTCTGATGATGTTTTATCATTATTGACGACTCCTCAGTAAAGCAGCTGTAAAGTGGATTTGTCTCACTGGTGGAACTCAAGGGAAGGCTGTGCCCTCACTCATCACTGGAGGTTTTGGGTCGGGGAGATTGTATGATTTGGTACCTTGAAATAGTTTTCTCTGAAAGCAGGTCCAAAAAGGATGCCAAATAACTTCTCTGAAGTGCAGGAAGAGCCAGAACTATTTTCATCTCTTGTGAAAAACAAACAAACAAACAAAAAAATCTGTCAGCCTAGCACTAAAATTTAAAAGTAGAAATTTTTTGTATATTCTTGTGGTGTCATTGGAGTATGTAGATATCTGTTACAGATTTTACACGTTTCCTAAATAAACTGCCTTGGAGATATGTGTCTGAATCACTGCTGCCAGCAATACACTACTTTCCTTAAGCCTGGAAGTTTGGAGCTTAGATGTCAAGTATTACATGGGAACTTACTTAATCACAAGTTTATGGGAAAAATCCCAACGTAATTAAAGACAACCTTTGGAAAGACTTGAAAAATCTTGGAACAGAAATCAGAGAGCAATAAAGAGGTTTTACATTTGAAACAGTCCTCAATTAATTGAATGCTCATTTCAACATTGATTTATGTTGTGCATCTGCATTCTTTGAGGAGAAGCCTAGAGATACTGGATTTTATTATTAACAACGCAGCTAGCTTTTTTTTAGAAAATATTAATTAAAAATTTTAAACCAGTGAAAACAGCTTGAAAACTAATGTCTTATATTGAAAGAAAACACGTAGTGTTCTTTTGGAGTAGGAGAGTTTTTAAAAGGTGTGTAGCTTGTGATGCTATATTTCTATTTTTTTAATTATGTGGATTTGGTTTCAAACACAGTGTTGTTAATCATAATTTGTTTTTAATGAAAATTAATAGCTAGCAGAAAAACAGCTGACTTCTTTAATATTTGGAGCTATTTTTATAACTGACGTGAATCGCACTAATAACCTTATGAAGTCATGTGCTTACAGTGATATATAGGCCATGAAATACTGTGGCTCTAAACTAATTCTCTTACGCCATTATGTCATCAAACTGTGTCAGAATAGACATTTGATATACAAGTCTTCTTTTAAATCAAAAGCCCTTAACTCATACAGCACAGACTCTTTGCTTGCCAAACAGGTTTGTGCAAAACTGCAGCACACCATTCCAGGAACTTACTTTTACCAGAAGGTGGCGCTGATGTTCTACAATAAAATAAAACAACTTGGAGGAAATTTTTCCTGATGCTTCATTGTAGCTGTTTTATCCTAAATGCTACTACTGCATTTTCTAAACCCTTGACAAATTTGCTGGATGAGTTGCAGTATGAACATAGAGTTTTTTCAAGCACCTATATTTAATTTTTCTAGAGGGTTGTCCAGTGGCTTTATCTAGTTGGGATTTCCCTTTGTGTTTTCAAATTTCTTGGATCTGTACTGCAGGAGGAAGAAGGCTGGACACTAATGTCTTAAAATGTATATTTTTATTTCTAAGATGAGGTGAACTGTTCTCATAATGTATTGCAAACATTTTTTTTCTTCCAGTTTTCTAATCAAACCAATTTCTAGACTGAAATAAAAACGAAGGAAAATGGTACCAAAATGTTGTAGCAGAACATGCCTACTTTATTAAAGTGTATAAATGTTGTCAAATCACACTTTATTTTATAAAGTGAAATGATTACTTCCCTTCATTTAATGAGGGATGTAGCTTCTAAATCAGACTGTAGGAATTAATTTGGTCCTTCTCAGAAAGTGCTTAAAAGGTTGCCAGATGTGGGAACAGGTTGAACAATCAGCATAACAGATGAAAAGGGCACCATAACCAAACCACTGGTAAGAATACGGTGTGGAGGGGTGTTAGGAAGGAAGCAGAAGTGCACACCTGAGTTTTGGGCTGTTCCTTTTACAGTCTTCAAAGCGATGCTTCTGTGATGACCAAACTTAAGGCTGTTCTCTTCCCCCACTTTCAACTCAGTCCTGCTGCTGTCCCTAAAGGTCCATCGCTGGATATTGTTCTGAGCTCCCCTCCATGGTAAAGCTGGATTTCATTTGTTGTTGAAAGGACAGAGGAGGGTGGAGTACAGAAAATCTTTTAATATTGGGATAGAGGTTTCCAGTCAAGCCTTACAGCCATGACTGTTCTCTTTGAAGTACTGGAGAGAGCAGAATGTGTGGTTTGGGACCAGCCAGGGACTGCCTGAAGACCAAAGCAGATCAGAGGAGAAGAGTTGAAGAGAAAATACCTGTTTACCATGTCTGTCTCTCAAGAAAAAAAGCCAAACCCAAAATCCAAACAAAAAACACAACAAACCCCCCAAACTCCTCCCCTACCAAAGTAACAAACAAAAAGTCCCCTAAACAAAACAAAACCACCCAGTACCACACCCCTCATCCCCCACACCCCATCTACTTTCCTTCCTAACCCTCCTCCCCCCTCCAAAAAAAAAAAAAAAACCCCAAAAAAAAACAACCCCAAAGCAAAAAAAAAAAAAAACCTTAAAGGAGAGAGAAAAATTACTCTACTGCATTGTCTTCTACACTGTGGTTAATAGATCAATAGCCTTCCTCTCAGTCCAGTGTGTGTTTGGAAAATAAAATACAATGTATTCTGTAGAAATGGATTTCTCAAACAGCCTTACCCAGCTGATTACTGAGAGATTCAAGTTTGTATGTCTGTAGCCTTTTCATTCTTTTCCTGACAGCTATTTTTCAGAGATCATAATTTCATTATACCCACATAAAATGTGCACAAGAGTTTGGACCATAATACGACCAAAAAGATGATAAGTAATCACTGCAAAAGAAATAGGGCCTACTTTTTTTACTGCCATCTTTCCTTATAGTGAATGTTGTTATGAAAAAAGAGAAAAAGCCAGGTATAAAGCCATGCCTTGGCTTGGACGGCTATGTTGTCCTCAAACAGACATCTTCTAAGGTGTCCACACGAAGTGCAATGTCTGATGTCTCACCGGAAGCCTGTGTAAATTGAAGGAGTTGAACCTCTATTCCCTGAGCTGAAGATTAGCACCCAAATCACAGAAACATCTACCTGTGATGTTTTGAGTTTTTTTAATAAACCCTTGAATTGTGCAGTGAGATGTAAATATTAAATATAAGCACATAGTTTTGATTTGCGTAGCTTAAATTGATTTTCATAGAACATGTTTTAACCATTATTTCCTTAACTAAATCTCCTAGCTATTTTTAAAACGTGATTTTTTTTTCCCTGTGTTATTTTTGCCAATTAATCCTCTGATTGTGGTTTTCTAATATTTGATGCATAAGCATTTCAAATGCAATTTTAATAAGAGTCTCCAGGTATGCAGTTTTCCCTGCTACTGTACAAAAAGACAAGATATATGGAAGTTCTTTCTTTTTAAAGCTAATTTAAACCATAGAAAATAGATTTATTTGTATCTGTTGCTTTCTCTTAAAGATTCAAGAAAAATATGATGTTAATTCCAAAGCACTTAAATAAAAGCTAGCCCATCCCGTTGAACTGCTCGTATTATTACTGGGCAAAATGTAGGTGTTATGCTTGAGAACAATATATGTATAAACTAACAGCTTAAGAACTTGGCCCACCATATCTCTTCCCAAGCCATGTTGTGATTCATTGTAATTTTATATCATTGTCCACTTTAATGCCAATGGGAGGCTTCAGATTTTTGCCCTCTTAAATAATCTTATTACTGTATGATCTACAAATATTATTTTGTTTCAGATGTGTGCTGAAAGGGGAAAATGTTTGTAAATCTGCCCGATCCAGAGGTCTTTCAGGGTCACAGAATCATAGAATGGTTTGGGTTGGAAGGGACCTTAAAGATCATCTAGTTTTTCCTCTTTAAGTAGAAGGAATGAGTAGAAAAAACAGGAGGAGAAAAGCAGATTGGCTGATACCTATGTCAGTGTTGGGATTTGCTGTTCAATCCCTGCACAGGTTTGGGAGGTGGCTGAAGTTGGTATTCTGGAGAAAGTCAGATACGAAAGAAATTACTGATCAGTATCTGCATGTTATCTGTTACTACACAGAACAGGGAGTGGGCGGGAAGAGCATTAAGAAATTAACTGCACCGGATTTTTCTCTATTGATGTGTACTTTTCAGTCACTGTGTCCCAGTAAACCTTTGATAAAAAGCTCACTTGTGTCTCTGGATGTCTGTGTTGAAGAGATTCTTTTGTGTTTTTCTTTCACCATTAGCTTGTTTTTGAATTGATGGAGTTTCTTACAAAGTGGTTTTTCAGTCTTCTGCTAACTTTTGCAAATATCCTGTGATCATTCTCCATTTTATCAATATCCTTCTGCATTTGAAAACCTCAGAACATAAGATTTGAGTAGTTTCTAACAAGCAGTTGAGGCAGTGCAGCCGTTGTTGTTGTCTTAAGGATCTTTTTGAAGTATCCAAGAATTGCATTATTCTTCCCAATTGTATTTTCATTAGAAGGTCCATTGTTAGAAGAAAGCCTACCACGGCATCAAGACTTTCTTAATTCTACCTTCAGAAGGTAATCTCCCAAGAAAGAAAGTTTGTTCCCATAGTATGATTCACAAATTTGGCATTGCAACAGAGGTGGTTTGTTTGCATACAGACAATCTGTGATGTTCTGGTTGGTGAGGTATTTTGTGTTATTTGCCCCTTCATCAGCCTTCCTGATCTGCAGACTTCCTCTATAATGATTTTAGGTTTCAGATCATTACTTACTCTTCTCCCCATGTTTTCCTCTTACTTTGCCTGCAGATTTTATCAGTAATTATTTTCCTCCTGGTCATTGTTCAACAACGTCATGCTTAAGAAATAAACCCTGCTGGAATATATTAGAAACATATCTTCCCAATAACAATTTCCTGTTTATAACTGCATCTGGAGACAAATGTAACTAACTTAACTAATATTTTCGTTGTATTGCTTCATTTCCTAAATATAATGGCATGCAAAACTCAGTCAAATGCTTCGTCTGTTTTGACCTGTGTTTTTTGTAAAATCCATATTGGTCATTATTAATTTCGTCTCACTTGAATTCTCTAGTTCTTGAACGTGATTTATACCTTTTGAGAGTTGAGATATGGTAGGGTCATTTTATTTACCCTTTTTCTGAGTATTGGCACAGAATTATCTTCTGGAACCTCTTCAGTGTTGTAAGACTTCTTGACTACTTGGAGAAAGCTTTGGCCAGCTGTTCTAAAAATTCATGCAAGTTATTCAGATCTGCTTATTTTAAAAAGTGTTCACATTGTAGCTGTTGTTCAGGACTCTGAAGAGATGATTACAGTTGGAAAACCAAACATTTCATCATCATTCTCAACACAGACTATGTCTTTAATTCAGTAAAATCAAATGTTATTTACACCTCCTCTTCATTACCGCACAGAAATACTTGTGTGCATCTTGTTTATAGAGAGACATTTCCAAAAGTTTATAGAGAGACATTACTCAAGTTCAAGGCCATTCCAAATTGAGGTGTGCCCCAGGATTAGCTATTGCATAGGTACGTTTCTGTGCACTATGAAGTACACTGGAAATTGAGATGCTCAAACTCCCCAGGTGACCTGTGGTTTTTGTGGACTTAATGTGCAGCAAAGTGAGTCAAGTGCAGAGCCCTGTGATACTATGAAAAGGGATACTATGAAAAGGGACACTATGAAAAGGGACCACATGTGTCCTCAAAGTTGCATCCAATAAAAGGACATAATCAAATTACAAATCAGAAAGGAAAGCTGATGGAGTGGAGGTATTGAGTAATGTACAGAGCTTACCTGAAAGAAAATTTAAGTTCTGTATTTATCTTGGAGAAAAGCATCTGTGCTAATACAGCGTTGATTTGCCTATCATTTTCCTATTTTTTTAAAGCAGAGACATAAGAATTAAACAGGTTAAATTGGTAGTATAAAATTCAAGACAGATTTTGGGGGGGTTTAATTAGTGATTTTTATTAAGTAAAAAAATATTTTTTCTCTTGCAGCAAATTTGAATTGTCCTTGAAAGTCAAGAAATATTGTTGGCCAAAATACCTGTACACCAGCAATTAGTTGCTTTTTTTATTTTATTTTCTATAACTAATTTTTTTAATAGATGTGTATGAGATGACCCACCTTAATTACAGTAAAGTCATGGGGATGGTCATTAAACTATATTAGAAGTATACTCTAAATATGTGAGAAATGGGCTTGAAGGTAAATAGGAGGTAACAGGAAAATGATGTGTATATTACAAGAGCTGTATACCTGATACTGAAAAGGGGCAGAACTGGAATTTATATTAGATTTGCTTGACTTTTGACTAGTTCGTTTTCACTAGTAAGTCATAATGTACAAACCTTTCTAAAATATTTGGCCAATGACTGTAGCAATCCTAGCTGTTGAAAAGTGAAGTGGGTATTTAGATTTAATAGTTGGTTTTGAGAATGTCATAGAGTGGGTTAGGTGGGGGGTTTTATTGGGTGGTTGTTGGAGGGTTTTTTTAACTAACTTGTGAAGCGTGTGGTACTTACCAGCTACTGAGGTACATTAGTAATAAACTGACTGGATAGGTCATGTTACTGTACGAAGTTAATAGGATTAATTATAAGAAAATGTTTCGTTACTGAAATTTTCAACAAGTGTGCTTTCGAAATGAGAAATAAAATTGGGAGGAAGGGAGAAACAGGTTAATTAAGTGCCTTTTGGGTGGTACTTAAAACTAGTTAGTAATTTGCCATGAACAGAGCTGCCTACATTCAAAAATAAATAAAATAGATGGAGACAGTCATACCATGTAAAGCAGCTCCGTTCATGGAAAGATTTCCCAGGTACTAGGTGGGATAGCAATAGGGACAGAGCAAAAACCCAAACCCTCAACTATCACTTAAATGATTAATTAAAATCAGGGGTTTAGGTGTTTGTGGGGGAGGCATCAGTTTGCTACAGCCAAGTACATCACTATCACAAGGTAATTCAGGCTTCTGTCTTCCAGGTTTAACCCTTCTTAATATAGGTTAGCACCCTTGTTGACATCCTAGACTCTTTATGCCACTAAAAGTCATTGTCCTCACTGCCTCTTTATATAGTCTGTTTGTACTGATGGTGAATTATGTGCTCAATTATACTTGAGTGGGAGCAAGTTTCAGGACGACGTGTTCAAACATATAGCTATGAAGCAGAGGCTCCCAACTCCTCTGGCCTTCAGAGAGTCATTGTCCTTACTTATGCATTTGAAAATACCATTCCAGTCTGTCAAACACTTGAAAGGAAAAAGGCTGGTAACAGAGCAGAATGTAGAGCAATTCCATAACTTTGCTAGGAAAGTTACCCAAGTACATGACACTTAGTAACTGCCATGCAGTAGCAAATTTTAGATACTCTGATTATTTTATATGCGGTGTTCAAGAGGGAAAGACAAGTCAAATCGAGCAGCTAGAAAAGAATATGAAAGGGTGAAAAATGTATTGAATAGGACACATTACCCAACCCAGGCATATAAAATGCTGTCTAGCCATCATCTAGTGAACTGTTAGCAAATAAGTCCTGAGAATATGATAGAAGAGATGAAGTATTTCTTAGGTGTTGACAGCTGTAGTGCTTTCACACTGAACCTGTTTAAAAGAACTGATTTCCTTAGAGAAATATATGGGAAATACAGTCTGTTTATGTGTCCAGAAGTGAGTGTTGAAATGGTGGATGTGGAAAACATAATGCTGTTCACTGCTCAACAACCAAACAGCTGACAAACTATCTGGAAAGTGTTCATGTTTCTACTCTTCTCCTAGAAATCTCATGCAAAAGCTTAAATTTAGTGCATAAAGAGCAGAAAACAGTTTCAAGAGAACCAGCTAAGTAATATAAAAATATGTTTTCTTGAATTATAAGAATATTCTATAGTGTGCAGTCTGAAATGCTTGTTCTGTGCCCAACTGTGACTTTGGGAACAGTTGGAATTGTTTATCAGAGCTTTTTGAAGAAGGAAGGAAACAACTTCAGGTGGAAGGAGTTGAGAGAAATGTGAAGTAATAAAAAAAAAAAAAGTGCAGAAAACTTAATGCTATTGCTGTTGTATTGTTCAATCTTATAGTTTGCAAGACATATCAAGAAATCTGAAGGCCAGAAGACTCCCAAAGTTGAATTACAAATCTCAATCTATGGTGTAAAAATTCTAGATCCAAAAACAAAGGTAAGAGATGTATATGTTTATGGTACTACATTAATAATTAAATACAATTCTAAGTGGTTTTCTTGTTTCATATTTTTAAAAAAGTATAATAAAGCCATTATGTTGATGGGAAATTTTTCTAAAATACCATTTCTTTGTATCACACCTGGGCAACATCTTCCCAGGAAGGTGCATGATGCTCCAAAACGCGGACTGTAGGTAACGTGGGATTTAAATTTTGTACTCCTTTCACACCAAAACTTTTAAACTCTGAGGAAGATGAAAGCACTGTGGTAAATATATGTTAACACGGTGTATGATAAACACCTTTCCAAATGGTCACTATGGTGTAGGTGCCCACATGGAGGTGTTTGCAGGTGAATAGGCAGACAATTTATTTTCAGTGACTCATTCTTCATGCTGATGCTTTGGAATTGCATCTCTCTCTCCTTAACCTGATCATTTTTTTTCCTCCTTTTCTCCTGTTTTTTTTCTTTGATTGACTGGTTGGGGTTTTTTTTTATCATATCCCTGCCTCCCTAGAATGCTTCTGTTTCTCAGATGTGTTACCCATTTCTCTGTAAACTTCATGTATCAGGCCATAAGCACTCTGGTATACTTTTCATCTGGCACAGCATGACAGTTCCTGCCTTTTCAGCAGTTAAGTCCATTGAGTTATCCCGTGGATGGGGTTTCTGTTCCTTTGTTTGCTCTGGTGTTTTAGAAGGAGTTACATAGTAAGCAAAACTTCCTCCTCACAGACTTCAAAGAGGAATAATGACGTACAATCAAGCTAAAAAGTATTTATACAATAGTCAGCAGTTCTTAACATCTGAGTGCTCTTAAATCTTTTATACGTATGTTGAATGTTGGATTTGAATGAACTGTTTGTTACTACTTCTTAATTCTGGAGTAATTGCTACTATACAGACAGTGATGCTGCCTTTTCAGAAAAGGTAGCTTTAGTGCAAGGCTTATATCTACTTGCAACCCATTTTCTCTTCAGACTCTCGATACAACCACAGTTCAACAGTTCATAAGCAGAGGGGACAAGAAATATCCACATCGACTTTAATTGCAGTTTTTGCATCTTTCTTATGTCATAGGGCAGTAAAGGGTACTAAACCCCATATCCTGGCAAAAACTGTTTTAAAATAACAGTTTTAAATGCCAAAATATGTTAGTCTTCCTAACTCTTCCTGTAGAGATTAACAGAAAGCTGTGGGACAGAAGTTCCTGGGGGAATAGGAAAATTCTAATCTCTTAGCAATGTTGTTATTACAACTCAAATGATAATCAACTCCATGTAGGCTTTTTATTTCCCCCACTTCATTTTTTAAAGCTATATGGAAATGTAAACTTGAATCAAGTTTTCCTTCTTTTTGCACAATTTATAGATGTGTTAGGAATTTACTTAAATTCCATGTTATCATCTCTGATTACAGTATTTTTTTCAGTGTGTTTTTGAAACAAATCACTTCGGTATTGTTACAGAGGAATATTGGTTCGTATTCATGTGATGACTATTAGTTGTGGTAGGAACAGGAGGCCTGCTCACGTATCAGGTCTTGGCACTCAAAAAAGGAGGATTATTGAAAAGTGGTTCTGTCCTTAAACGATATAAAGTAGTTACATGGATCTGTAAACCTGCAAGAGCCAGAACAAGCCTGTGTTGTTGTATTTAACTGTTAAAGAGATAAAACAGAAAAACATGAAATGTGGGAGAGATTTGAGGCAATGGCAGAAATAGGATGCACAGAAGAACATCTGTAAGGACTGAGAAAAGGAACCCAGTTGGGGCAAGGGAAAAAGATTGTCCATATGGTACTTTTTTTGATAAGTGACTGTGTGCAGAGAGGGCATGCCCTTGTTTATGAGCTTATAGCAATCTGGGAACCCTGGTGCTGCACAGAAACTTTCTTTTTTAAAACAGATAATAGTTCACATCTAAACGCATATTTTCCTTTAAAGCAAATACTGCTTTCCCATGTAATAAGCCAAATAAAATAAAATACCAAGAAGAGACTCGTGGAAGAAAAACAACAAAAAAAAATAATAGTTGAAGTAGATTATTTCAGTCTTGCCAGGCTCGTCAGCTGATGAGCATTGCCACTGCAACTTTTTTAATAACTGGAATGTGCTTTTTAATGGGAAGTGAAATACAGTATCAAAAATATGCAAATAATAATAATGTTTAAGGACTGTTTATGTTGCACCTTAAGTAAGTTTAAATGTCTAATTTAGTTCTCTGTGCCCCTATATTTGGATAACAAAGTCATTATATTTCTGTTTTCTATATTTAAGATAGAAATGTAAGGATTTGTTTCAGTAAAAAGGTTTTAACAAACCCTGGGAGATGATGAAATCTGAAGATAGTGTGCAACTGGAAAAAGAAGAGAGTATTCTATATAATCAGTCCCTAAATAATTGTACAGGGATGCAAAGCAACAATAATACCAGTTCTCTAGAAGAGAAATTACTGTTGAAATAAATAGTTCCAGATAAATGCTGTCCACATAAAAATTTCTTGCTTACATTCAGTAAAAATGGGAACATTTGTTAGGAGATGAATTTGCTACCTTCTTTTATATTCTAAGTCCATTTTTGGGCACTCTCATGTACAGTGACAGACTTTTAAAAAGTGTTACTGCAACTTGCCTGCTCTTAGGTACATGAAGAGATCCAAGGATTTACTTTGTGCGTCTTTATCCTAAGCTAGTATAGTAATTTATTTAAAATAATCTTTGTTTTTACTTGCAGGAAGTCCAGCACAATTGTCAACTCCATAGGATATCATTTTGTGCTGATGATAAAACTGACAAGAGAATATTTACTTTCATATGCAAAGACTCAGAATCAAATAAGCATCTGTGCTATGTATTTGACAGTGAAAAGTGTGTAAGTATGCAAGACACTTTGGGAGAATTTGAGTGACTTACAGACTTTGATTGGTCTGCTTTGAAATAAAACAGGAACAGTTAATAATAGCCTGACTTTTAGGTGGGGTCACTTGGGTATAATCTTTCCTGGCAATACAGCATTGTAACTTAAATGCATTAATTGGAAGGAGAGCCTTTTTCTTCATTGGTCTGAGGTGATTCTCTGAGATGATTCTTACTACCAAGCTCAATATCCTAGGCCAAGCGTCTGCAATGCTCTCAGAGAACAGCCTGCATCCCACCAAGCTTGAAATGTTTGCACAGCTGTTTTGCAGAGATTGCTGCAACTCTGTGGCTGAGATACCCTCACAGCCTCTTCTGCTGATGTGTCAGCCTCAGACTTTTTTTTTTTTTTTTTTTTTTTTTTTACAGCAAGGTTCCCACTTCTCTGCCTGCCCTCCCGCCACGTCTCTCAAGTTTGTTAATGCCGTGATGCACTAACAGAGAATTCATTGCACCAACCACTAACATTCTCTCATGTCTAAGATAGAATAGGGCAACTGTTCAAAAATGTGCAATAACAAAAAAAAAAAATACTTTAGGACAGGAAATTAGAAAATGGTGTCTAGCTGAGACAGGGTCATATGTTTACCCTGGCAGAAAGTAATTAACAAATAAAAATACTGGGATCAACACTGAAAGTGAATGTTTAGGGTGAATGTTTTTATAATCCAGAGCCTCTCTGTTTTATTCTGAAGTAGCTGAGATAATCATACAAAGGAAATACTAAGGAAACAATATTTATATATATATATATATATATTTTTTTTTTTTTAGAAAAAGATAACTATTCACTTCTATTTGTATGCAATTATATAGCATCATGTTTTACTTCACAGTGTTTCTGATTATTTTGTTGTTCACTTGCATTGCATTGCTCTAGTGCCTTAAGTAGACACTATTCAGAGTTGTTATATCTGTTTCTTTCTCTTCAAATTTCTATTCTGCACCTCTTTTTCACACATTTCCATGATTTTAAATTGCCCTTACAGTCTCTGCACACTACTACCATTTTTATTCCAGATCATCGCACCATTTCTCCTCTAGCCTGATATTTCACTTACTGTTTTTCTTTCCTCTGTTTCAGTCTTTGTTCATTAATACTCTCAGATTTCAAAGGATTCCACCTCAGTTGGTACTTTTAATTTCAGCCAAACTTCATCCTTCCAAGAAGACAGGACTGCCTCTTCCCAGTGTCCGTTACACTTTTACTAACATAAACAGTTATTCTCTAAAGGAATCATAGTTCAGCTTTTCTGGTCTAATTCAGTCTTAATTTTGTTACACTAATTGCTTGTGATGTTTTGTTTTCTTGTGTTTTTTTTGTTTTTTTAAATAAAGATGGCTGTATGGGTTTTTTCACAGTAAAAAGATAGAGGGGTTAATTCCCCATTTCTGTAGAACTCGGGTCTTCACACAGCTCTGCTGAATGACTTTACTGCTGCGCACTGATGGATAAAAGGCTGGGAACATCACTTTCTGTACCATTCTTTTACATCCAGCCCTTCATGTTCTTACAGTTAGTGAAGGAAAAGTGTTTTCAGCGTTGAGCAGAGTGCTCTGCTTTCGTGAGAAATAACCGATTTCCAATTTTCATTTCAATTAAAATGAGAAAATTCCAGTTTAACTTGAGCCAGATTAGTGATTTTTCCATTCTTTTTTCTTGTTCCCCTGCCAAATTCAAATTGTTTAAAATAAAACAAAGTTATTACTTACTGTGTTTACTTTCTCTACTGAAGTTTTAAGGCAAACAGCATATCCCTATGTTCACCTTTATTGGTGCCTCTTGTAAGTCAGCATTTTTTTCTGAAACTTTGGTGTGCTCAATCAACTTCTTATATGCTTATTTTTACCCCTGTTATTTTTAAAGTACATTTTCTGCACAGACTGTATATATACAACATATGATACTAATCAGTATAGAATGATGAAATTATTATATTTTGCACATAGAAATGAAAATTTTGTTTGGTTGGATTTTTGTAATCTGAAATGCCTGCACAGATAAAAGCATTTATTCACATTATGTTGATTGAGATTTTTTAGAACTTGTGAAAATAAGTGTTGAAATCCAAATCTAAAAGCAATAGGGGTCAAAACACCCATTAACATTAAAACATTAAGCCATTCAAACTAAAAGTTTGTGATGATTGATAAGCCTCTATTTGCTTCAGAAATCATTAGAAAAAAACATAGTACAACATGCTACCTGTATTTACAGAAATTAGAGGCATAATTTATACTAAAAATCAGCTAATTGTGGTCTGTCTATTCAGTCTCCCTTCTTTATCTGAAGTATTTTTAAGTTGCTTTCACAACATTTTCTGTCAAGGTACTTTGCTGAAGAGTGTTTGCCATGCTCCGTTGTAGTGTTGCCTTCGCGATGGATGAAGCAAACCCTATTAACACAATACATGGTGTGAAGTATTTTGTGGTCATCTGAAATTAAAGTAATTATATCAAGTATTCTTAATATACTAATTTTGATCTTATGTTTTATGTAAAGGCGGAAGAGATAACTTTAACAATTGGTCAAGCATTTGACTTAGCTTACAGGAAATTTCTGGAATCCGGAGGAAAAGATGTTGAAACAAGGAAACAAATTGCAGGTTTACAGAAAAGAGTAAGTTCTGAACTGTTTTTTAAAGAGATAAAAGAACATGCTACTGTATTTGAGTTACTCGTTGTCTGTGAAAGCATAATTTCCAGCATTATTCTCCGATTGCTAAGAATTGCAACAGATACTGAAAAAAGAAAACTGAAAAAAGACCCGAAAACTGTGAAACAGTATTTTTCTATATATCTTTCATACATATTCTTATATATCCCATATGTCTTTATATATTCCTATATATCTTTTATATGGATTCTTTTATATATACTGTAATATCTTTTGCCATCTTGCAAGATCATTAAAGAGAAAAGCAAAGTTGAAATATGGAAGAAATAAAAATTTAATTATTTTTTCTGATCAGATAACCAGTTAAACATTGCTTCTAAATCGCCAGATCTCAGATAAAATTTACTCTTGGTGGACACTATTGTTGGAATGAGTGAATATCCCAACAGCTGTTGCAATAACCACTTGCTTTGTAGATTCAAGAACTAGAAACTGAAAACACAGAACTGAAAAATAAAGTTCAAGATTTGGAAAACCAGTTAAGAATAACACAAGTACATGCATCTCCAGTAAGTACATGAATGTAACTCTTATACCTGAAGTTACTCTGAATTTATAATCATTGTGTTAGGATAATCATTAGCATCCATGCTGTTTCCAGTGATTGTGATTAACATACAGTGATCATGTTGCGTATCTGTTGAAATGCAGTATTAAAGTAACAGTAAGATTGTGACAAACCAGCAAAGGTACAGATTGCAATCTCAAATTGTGCTTCCTTAATCCCCTTGTCATACCTATTTGTTGCTGCCTAAAGACAGTAAATATTCATGCTAGTAGACATCTAAACATGCCAGCTAGGGATGGAGAACTCGGTTCTGCACTTAAAGGATCTGGTTCACGAATGCTACTTGGCATTTTTCTACCAACTTTCTGTCACAAGCATATTGTCACTTACTGCTGACGTTTTCTAAATGACTTAAAAAAATCTTATGTGCCTTTCAAAGGAATCATTAGATCTCAAGAACTAACACTGGGTGGATAGGTAAAAAGGAGCAAGTGGGGGTTCCTCATCATTGGAAATTTCTAACACTATCTATAGTTCCTGTAGATGATCATGACAAAAGTATCTTTAAATGACTGACTGACAGTTACTTATAGCTGGGCAGGACCTCTGAAAATGCAGGTTGCATTGCAGACTGATCCTAATGACTCCCCTCTTCTTACAAGTGTATTCTATCTATACAATATTAGGTAACTTTGAAAACACATAAAATTTCTTAATGTATATGTAACAAAATCTTAGAAAAAAATGGACTGCTTTTACGCTGTGCATTGTGGACAACTTTGTTCCTGCCCTGGATCTGCATCATGTCACTTTAAATGGGCGTCTAGAAATTTGGACAATGTAAAAGTATGTTTATAATGGTGATGACAGTTTTTCAGTCGTGTCTGTATACTTCTTTGGTATTGATTACATGGCTGTTCCCATGAGGAGCTGTCATTTCATTTTACCAAAATCTATTTAGAAGAGAGAACACCATAAATAATAAATACTGCATAACTGCCGCAGTGAAAATTGTAAATTATGGATGTCTTCTCACTTATGAAGCATTCAGTGATAGGCAATCAACTTTAGTGCCAGATTTAAAAGCAATTTAGTCAATTCTTTAATCTTTTCTTATCCTCAGTTGGGATGGCAGTTAGTTTGGGTTTTTTTAATGAATAACTAAATATATCTTTGAATTCAGTTAAACAGGCTCTTAAGTCTCTCGTGATAGATGCATTTCTTTTTCATCTAAATTAATGAAGAGCTTGGTAATTGCAGTTAGCAAAAAAACTAAATTTCTAAAAAGAAAATTATTGATAATGACCAAAAAATATGCTGTAGTGTGTGATTTGTCTTTTAAGACAATGCTGCCGCATTCCTTATTAAGGAGTTAAGATCTACATTTGTAAATTTGATTGCCGTTTGTAAGTTCTCTCCCTACATGGTGTTTTATTAAGTACTGTTGGTACAATGAATATGCATATTGCTTAAATAGCACTTACACTACAACAAAGTTATATTATATTGATAATTATATTAAAATATGAATTCATTTTAAGAAACCACTACCACCTATTAGTTTTCACATACAATTTTATTGCTTTATTTACTCCTTGATCTTTAAAAAGCAAACCACAAACATCTCCTGTCACAAATTTCTGAGTTTCCCCATGATTAGAATTGCAGTAAAAGCAATCTAACAGCCTCTTTAATAACTAAATCAATTCTGCCACAAAACAGATTTATATAAATGAATAAATATAGGTTTGGGACAGGTTGTCCAGAGAGGTTGGAGCTATTTGTACTCTTGGAGATATTCAAAACTTCCCTGGACATAGTCCTCAGCAGCTTCAGGTAATTGGATCCTGCTTCAAGCAGGAGTTTGGATGAAGCTACTTTCCTCTTACCTGAATATTCATGCAGCCAACAATAAATAATAAAAAAAAAAATCAGCACATTTTTAGGCAAGTATCTATCTCAAATCTAGGCACATAACTGCATCCACCAAACAGTATGAACTTTTGTACCTTATGAAGAGACATCGTTCAAGTAGGTCTTTTTTAAACTAGATTTTGTACATTGTAAATCAGAGGCTCTTAATAGGGCTAGCATAAAAGTACATATAAATGCAACAATTAGGTTGAAAATAAATGAAGGAATGTAATAGTGAGGTTATAAAGTGACTTCGGTGCAAGGAGAAGGAAGCACACATATTTTTAAGGTAGTTTGAGTCCAATAAAGGGATCATAAGTCAAAGTGCCTGGAAAAGAAGTGGGTGTGATTTGATGATACCTATCTCTTCTTTTATTATGTGAGAAACAAGTATGTATGAAAGAAGGAAATTGCAAACAATTCATAAGACAATTGATTTCCTATTATAGTTTGCAATTAATTTTAAATACTTTTAATTCAAATCAACTATCATATCAAACATGACTTTGCAGAGTCTCAGCTCCTATTAGAAAAAAGCAGAAGTGGTTCAAAAAATATCTTCCTCTATTTCTACATAATTTCTGTGATGAAAAAGATCATTTAGTTTTAAAAAAAAATTGTTAGATATTTTTATTTGGCTGAATTTAAATTTAAAACTTGTAAGTACCAGATTGGTGAAAATACCTGTACCGCTGCTGCTCAATATCTTCAAAAGTAGAACAGAAAAATAGTTCTGTCTGGTGATCATTTTGTCGGAGTAAAAATTTCAAATCTGCTGATTCACTATTTTGTCAAATAGTGAAATAAAATAGTTCACATAAATGAAGCAGGATATCCAACATGGGGAATAATACCTCCTCTGAGTCATTTCCTAAGCACTTTTGATTGGATGAGAGAAAACTTGCTTCCCTGCAGATACTCTGTGCTACATGCTATGAACATAACATAATCATTCTCATGATTTAAAACAGATTAAACTATAAATTTTAGGTTTTTTTCACAGCTCTCATATCTGCACTATTGAATTAGAAAGAGATACCAGTACCATACTAAATGCTTTCTGAAGCTTTTTTAGACGTAATAAGGGACATGATTTATTTATATATATAGTTAATTTGATATAGCTGTAACTCATATCTATCAGGTCATTTGATGTTATTCTGTGTGCTGGAGTCTAGGGAGGGTTCGTTTAATGATCGATGGAAAGTTTAAGCCCTGCTACTTGATGCCTAATATGGTAAAAGTACATGTGCTATTAACTGAAATCACGGTAATTTGTAAAGCAATGTTCAGCTTCAGGAGCCAGCTACAGATGGTTATAAATGTTGTTTCTGTTACGTTTAAATAGTACCTTGAATTTTCATATCTTACGCTTTCCTTTTGGTATTTGGCTGTTTGCATGCAGTTAGTACTTTCTCAACATCTGCCAGATGCACTGAAATGGCTTTCCTGTCTTATAGGTCGTTGACTGTGCTCTTCCCTTAGTGATTAATGCATGATCACAGAAACGCTTTGTAATCAGCAATTGATTTAGCACTTCAGAAGTCAACACTAGCAACTTGATTAAACAAGTATATACTTAAAGAAGCAGAAGATGTTGCCAGGGGCCTGTGGTGACAGTTCGCAGAACATGAGAAATATAAACACTGAAATCACATTGTGTGCTACGTCCTCTTCTCCTTCAGTCCCCATCCCTATGGAAGGGTAACCGCAAGCCATGTGCAGGCATAATTATTAAGCAGGCACAATTTCAGGCTGACAATGAGTGTGTATTTTCCTTCCCCATGAGAGAAGACTTAGGGATTTTAGTATTTATTCCACCTGTAGTGTGAAACAGTGCTGTTACAGATGCCGAGTGATGTCACTGTCATGCTTTATTTGGTAAAACACCGATCTAGGACAGAATGACTTTCCCGCTTGTCAGTAACTGAGAAACCACGGTGTCATTTGTATGCAGTGCCAGTCTATCCTTTCTTTACTCCTGCTTCTTGCTTCTGAAGTTGATTGATTTTTGTGTCTTTAATTATTCTAGACACATTAGTCTTCTCATTAATTTTTAATGTGATGAAGTAGGTAGAAAATACCTTCAGAAATTTGAAGTTCAGTTCTGTTTTGTATTATTTCACTGACCCTTGACACTGTTGGTTTTTTTGTTTGGTTTTGGGGTTTTTTGATTTTTTTTTTAAAAAAAAAAAAAAAAGCCATTTCTCCTTTTTCTGACAGTAAGGCTAAAGCTCAGGTCTAGGTTTTCTGATTCCCAGACCATTTTCCTATGAACAGGACCAGATTACGTCTCCTGTTCTCACTTCAGTATCAAAAAGGCAATAGAATCTGAGAGCATCTTTAAACTGGATAACTTAATACGTTTGTAGTTTTAAAGCTTTGGCTCATTGCACACTTAAAAAAAAAAAATCTAGTCTCAGAATGCTTCAGTTCTAGTTACATCCAGACTGTCATTTAAAATAAACTTCTCTAACTTCCTGTTATGATTTAAAATAGACTTGCTAACTAACTATGAGGACATATATAAAGCCATTTGCTGGAATTCACACTCAGGATCAACTGTAATACTATCAAGACTTAAAATTCAGATCCTCTTTTGTGTCTAAACTGTTTTTTAAAAGTTTATCAAAGATGTTACTTCATATATGTGATACTCAAGAACAAATTAGACGTACCAGGCTGGACTGCAATATGTGATTTCACTGACATATTTATTTCTCTAAAAGGAGTTGGTGACGTGTTCACATACTGAACTGTTGGGCAATAATGTAGAATACTTTATTTGCAAAACATAGTGCTAGAACATCTTAATTTGCTGATCTCTGACATCAAAATGTGTACAAAGCATATTACATATGGTGACTTATCCAGAATCCATCAGTGGTCTAAGGGAAGAGAATGCAAGCAGTGAATTGTTAGCTGAAGCTTCATTTTAAGCACAGAATTAAAAATATTTTGGATGATTGATACTTTCATGTATGAAAGAATATTTTTCCAGCTGAAACATCTGTTCCTAATAGTTTTAATTAAATTATTTTTTAGGCGATAATACTGAATTGGAGTATTAGGGTGTTTATTGTGAGCCCTCAATTGCTCTATTAAAAAAAAATATGAAAATTGAAAATAATAAGAATAATCAAAAAAATTAGGGATTACTTTCTCTCCAGTTCACAAGTAGTGCAAGTTATAGGATTGTTTGGAAAATACAAAGGGAAATATAATCTAAAACTGCTTTTCTAATTCTTTGTGCTTGTATTGCAGACTTCTTGCAGGCCGGGCAAGGTTTTATTTGACGACTTACTCTAAAATACTGTCAGGCTGACAAACTACATGCATGAATAATGCAATTATGTACCATTTACATTTTTGCAGTGTGTAAGCAGGCACAGAGCATTGACAGCAGTAGGCTTCTGCTTTTGACAGATGCATTTGCTGTCAAAATTGTATGGTTACTTGGCTATTAGTATCACTATGAAAATTTTTCTGTGGCCGTTCTAAACCTGGCCATATAGCCAAATCAACATGAATCTAAGTTAAGTGCTTTTTCTATCAGTTCAAAAACTGTATGGGAAAAATAAAATTTCTTTTTGAACCTATAAATGAAACCATTAAAAGCAATGAGGTCATAGTTAGAAATGAAAAAAAAGAAAATTAGGTTGTATAATCAGATACTTTCACATAGAATATATTGTGAAAGTTCAATATCAAATCAATCTTCTGCACGCTTTTTCCCTCAGGGTATTGTAACTATTTAAGTTTGTTCAGCACATTAGTAAATAAGAAACTGCTTAGTGATCATTTTCTCTGCTTTTGTGTTGAAGGTTTTCAGTGTGCTAGTCTTCCTAAAATTTTATATAGTTAGTTTCTAAACTATCTATATTTGCCAATGCAGAAGTGTTATGCAATAGAGACACTCATTTTTTTTCATTTCCTGAATGAATCTGTCAAGGACATACTATACCAAACTAGGAGTTTTCTTGGAGTAGTTTGCCTTTATAGCTGCGCTTACATGTGCCATGTGAAATGTTGGCATGGGAAGTTTCTTTTGTCTCTCACTCCCTTGCATGTACAGCTGAAGTTTCCATTACTTTTATATCTTGTACTGTTTACTTTTCATCTGTTTTAGTGGCTTGGCAATACATTAGTCACTGGTCTTTTTTACATTTGGTCTTGATTATATGAGGACAATCTGATTTTCGTTTTGTTGTTTGCTTATGGTGATGCTGCTCAAGTTTGTATCACAGTAAGACTTTGGATGCTGCTGCTGTGTTTAAATCCAACTTCCAAAGATCAGTGCATCCCTGGGAGCGCTGTTTCACATGATGTCTTCTTCTGCTGTTGGTATTGCTAGTGTTGTCTAAAGCAGCCTGGGTTAGCTGTACACACAGCCTTCATGTGGGTTAGCAGTTAGATGCGCTTAACACCCTCAGTTTTTATAGTCAACTGAAACATTGCGGGTCGCTAAGGAACCTCTGATGAGATAAGAGAGATTTTTAATCTGTTTCGGGCTTGGCTGAAGTTTATCAGGCATGCCTTTAAGGTTTTCTCTTTGAGCAATGTGTAAGACAGAGAAGGAGGTTGTGACACATGCATGACTGAAGTTAGATAGAAAAAACAGGAATATTCAGGAAAATAAATTAAAAGAAAGAATGATGAAATATGAGAGCAGCAGAAATAAAAGGTATTGGGAGAAACAGCCCCAGAAGGAACTGTTTTCCTCCATTCACCGTAAGTATTGTCAAAGAAGTAGTATGTAATATGTATTCCTATCATGACAGTATTGCAAAAAACCTGCATTTTTAAATGGCCCATTAAAGGTACTGATTGATTAGACCTTTTTTTAAAGTGCTTTCATTGTGACTTAGAAGCATAGGCCACCTGCACCTATTACCCTCATTAAGAAGCTTTAACACACTCATGAGAAAACCCCAAGACAGACATTTGAACTGTATGCATATTTCAGAAAGCAGCTTTGGAATGTGTTTAGGCATATTACTTGATTCATATTTCCATGAAGACTGCCAAGTGGGAAAAAGCACATGTTTTTTCTTCACCTATCTTCTGCTCTTTCAATTTTATAATATTCTGTATTCAGTTCAGTGAATGAACACTTCTTCATGAAGGTTTAAAATTCTGTTTGTGGTGTTTAAAAACAAAAAAAAATTTAAATTGCCTTTGTCTGATTTCATTTAACTGAAAAAGTACTAAATGAACCAAACTTGTAGTCATTAATTAATGAAACTGCTAATGCTTATACAGTATTTTATGAATGAGTAAATGAATATATCCTTTGTAGTCCCAAATCAGGGACACTCACAGTTCCCTATAACATTCACTGCAGTTATCCGCTCTGACTGTTCCGTATATTGTTAACCTGAATGTTCTAAGGAAGAAAAACGTTTTCTAATAAATTAACACACTTGTGTAATTCCTATGGGGGTATGACACACAGATTGCAATCAATGTCTTGAGACACCTAGTAAAAACAAACAATTTTGAAATGATTTCTTGATTAACAAGAACTCAATTATGCTACATTTTCTAGTATAGTGCAGCCAAACAGTGCATCTTCAGCATCATGCTAAGTAGAATGAGTCAAAAAGCAATCCTTTGACAGGCACATCATAACATCTAATCGTAATAGAGACCAAGTCCACTGAATTAGTATGTTCATTTCAATAAGCATGAGTCCATGTTGGTTTTCTGTGTTGATGAAATGGAGCCCAAACTGGAAAATAATATATCAACCTGACCAATACTAAAAATGTCCCTTTGAAGACAACAAATAGCCAAGTCTTGCCCATGCTTTTGCACCAAAGAACAAAGTGCTGGTAGGGCCATAGCAATAGGCTTCTTCCCAAGCTCTTGGTTAGGATATTCTGCCAAAAGGCTAGGAAGTGGGTATGCTTCCCTCACTGGGTTTCCAGCTCCTCTATTCATCTTGTGGATCTGTGCCTGTTGTGTAGATTCCAACACCCAGAAGTGCTCTTTAACACTGTGACATGTGTGAGTACTTGTATTTCTTCATTGAAGCATCACATTTTAAATTGGTCCATTATTTCCTTTGGTTTTGACCTTTGATTTTTGTGTTCAGTTTTACAGAGTGGGAAGCTCAGACAAAATATAATTGCCATATTAAATGGCAATTTAATATATTTTTGCTATATTTTTTTCCTTTACAATTTGGTGTAAGAGTATCAAGTTTCAGAAGTTACACCCTTTTTATGTTGTATTCTTTAGAATAAGGATCTATTCCCTTTTCCTCCTGCATTTTCTGAATCTGGTGATATTTCCTACAATTTAAAATCCTTCTGTGCAATCCTTCTCTTTGTGATCTTCCCATTATTACTTTCCATTGATGAATTATTATTCCTTGCTGTACCTGTCCTGTCTGTGGGCTGCTTGAATACACAGGGCTGTGAGCAGAAAGCCGCTGTCAGTCTCAGAGGTCTTTCTGGGTCAGGAGATGACACAGAGCCCACAGCACAGGGCCCAGCACCCAGTGGTGGGCTTCTGCAAATGAATAATTACTAGTGAACATTCATTATTGACAAGACATATTCCCAAAATTGTCATACGAAGCTCAACACCCTATATGGTGTGAAATGTCCTAAGATTATCGCTTATCGGGTACGTAGGAGGAAACATGACTGCTCAATGTACAGGGCTCAGATGATGCAAATAGTGTATATCCTGGTTTTGTATTGACACCTTTCATTGCCTGGGCTTGATTTATGTTCATTATCCTTATAGTTTTGCTGCTTTGCATCATCCTATGTGCATTTTGCTGGTTTCTGTATGACTTTTCGTGTGATATACATGCTTTCTATGGAAAATACTCATCCTTTGCTGTTTTGCTTTTCGGGGGAATAATTTGCTTTCTTAATTTGACTGTTTGTATTTAGTATCTTCCAGTGTTTACTTTAATATCTATTTTTCCATATATATGTGTAGCAGCAAGTATTACATGGTAGTAATTACATGGTAGCATTGCAAGTCTTCTACCTCTGATCTAGTGATAATCTTGACGTAACAGTCAAAACTTTAGTAGCTTTTTGCTTTTGTTTTTATTGATTACCATTCTAAACAATCTGTTTTACAATTTCAGCTTGGCAACAAATGAATTCATTACAATTGTGATTAAAACTTTTTTTTTTTCTTATGAATTGCAAATTTTGAATAGTTTTGTGGTGGTTGCTGCTGTTCTCATAAATATGGCATTGTTACTAAATTTGGGTACCTATACCCTTAACCTGTCTTACCTGTAAAGAAAGTGAAGAAAGGAACGAAGACTCAGTTTAGAAGGATGTGAAATGTTTTGTTTTCTACATAACTCTGAATAAATGGTTTAAAATTGTTGATTAAATGCTGCTCTTCTGGAGTTATACAAACTTCTAATGGAATAAGCAGGCCATATCAACTGTGTGACACTGTATGAAGAAAGTAAAAGCAAACTTCAAAATTTTTGCTTCACCTACCAACCACTGCTTCAGCCTGGGCAAATTGAGGGTTTTTTTAGGTGAGATACCTATAGCACAGATCACTTTCCTGCCTTTTCAGGGTAGAAACTGTTGTCTTTAGCTAAGAACTGTCTGCAAAAGTGTTCAATCCCTTCTGTTAAAATTCAAAGATGAACCTGTCCTCTAAAGCCTTGTTTTAACTGTCCAAAGCTGTTTTTGTCAGATTTTGAGGTAGGAATTACAACTTGGCCCCAACAGAAAGATTGGTTGGGCATGCTTCTTAAATCAAATGTTTAAAGACATTTACTTTTTGCTTTTCTTTCCAGGATCAGTTCTAAAGGCTCTTTGTTTCTAATTTCAGCTAGACAAGATCCATTTCTTTTGAAAACTTTCAGGATTGCAGATATTTCTCATTCGGGCAAAAAAGCGGTTTTGGTTGGTATCAAAGTAGACAAAGCCCTCAGCTTTGTTCTCAACGCACAATGAATCTTGTTGCAATATACAGTTAAATACTCCCTAGCCATATGAGACAGCTAGCTGCAGGTTCTTGTCTGCCTAATTCAAACCAGAACCTTACAGTTACCACTTCGTCATCTTCGATGAATGCTCTTACCATCTCTAGTATTCTAGTGTGGATATTACTCATTTGCCTCTGTTTGAAGCTGTTTTGTGGATCTGTTAAGAGATCCAGAGAATCTTAAAATCCTCAACATTTTTATTTCCCAGCAGCAAAGTTTTATTCCATCCTGCATCCTGTGCTGCTGTTGTTGGGACGTGAGGATTCCTTTGCTTTGCAGCAAGTCTCAGCTTTTGAGATACCTACTGAAAGTACCAATTTCAATTAGTTTTTCATCCACACAGATAAGATGGCAGAATGGTGTTATTGTCATAAAATGTTTAGATTCTGAAATTCTCTAGATAGGGAAATGAAACAAAGTCTAGTATTAATGTAAACATTAAAATTTGTGCACTGTGAGCTTCTACTGTAAGAATAATTTAGTTAAATGGTGGGATATAAATGGTAGATGTTGCCTTGTTCAGAGAAGGAAAATCCTGACCTGTGCTTTAACCACCAGAGTAACTCGTCTCCTCAGATATGGGCTTACCTGCTAATTTACATGTGCAGATATGAGATATTGCTGGTATGATTTAGAGAGCTGTCAGTGTGTCTGACACACCCACTTTTGGAAAGATGCCTGTCTTCATTTCATTTTGTGTAATTATCAAGGAGCAAGTCATCTTCATTCCAGTCAATACCTCTTACTATGGTGTATTTTTAGATTTTGTCTTAAAATAGTTTCAAGTTCTGTGTTTTGTAACTATAGCACTGAACAGCAAGTTGCTGACAAACTTTTTTGAAGTATGAAATGTGTTTCTTTTTTTCTTCTTTCCCTGATGTTACCACCTTCTGTTCCTCAGAATGTTTTCTCTTTCTGTGATTCCTTTTCAGCTGCTGCACATAAAGTGTGATAATGATGAACATATGTTTCAAAGACCCTCTACTTTTTTCTGGTGTAACAATGAGGATTCACCTCCTTGTTTAGATATCTCTTCCATTACACTTACTCCTAGGAGTTCTCCTGACTCTAGACTACCATCTGGATTGTTAATACCACCACCTTCAAAAAGTGGTCTTCCAAAGCCAACCAGTGAATACAGCTGCCCAAGGCCTCGTGTAATCCTGCTGTGCAAAAGCTTTTTCATTTTTGTTTGGCTTTCCTTTGTTCTCTGTTGTGTGTTAACTTGTATTAAAAATGTGCATTTTGTACAGTGGTTAAAGGACAGAGTAGATGTATCTTGGATTCTCTAGGGATACTCTTAAAATACAGAATTTGTGAAGATTTACTCTTATCTGTACATAGCTTTTTCTTTCCCACCCCCAAACCAACATGTTACTTTCCTAACATGTTTAAATTAGTCCATTAATTAATTACCTCTGTGTTTTCTGTCAATCTTTTGTTAAAATTGTTTATATTAAGAATAGTTATTCAAACCAAACAATTCTAAGGTCCAACTTCAAGGGCTTTTTCTCCCTATGAGTTAATAGAAAAGCAATCAGCCGTTGAATACCCTTTAGCATACTTTATAAAAACTGTGCAAAATGAAGGTTGAAAAATACTCTTAAATATGAAATGGGCATATTGCCTGCTTCTTCATAGCAATATGCTTGTACTCTCAACTTTTTCTTCCATTTGTAAGTAACATTTGGCTGTACTTGGCAAACATCCTGGCTTTCTGCATGTGTTCACTAAATAAAAATGCTTCTTGTGCTCATATGTATTGAAAATATAAATTTCTTAAGATAACTAAATTGTAGTTTTATTTAACATAGCTGTATCAGTAGTATCAAAATGGCAAGTAATTTCAACAAAATGGCACATAGACAAGAAATGACAGTGTAAAGTTTGGTTTTGCCTTTTTTGCCTAAAAGACTCATTTAAGACTAAACATAAATACTGTTTGTTTATTTGTCTAGATTCTAGGTAGCCAAAAACTCTTAGCAAATAAGGAGAATCTATGTTATCATTTACTGTCTCCAGGACACTCTAGGATTATCCGTCAATGTTGATGGGAAATGTAGGTTCATATATGGCATGTACTTATGCATTAAATCTGAATGCTGCATTCCTGATGCAGACAAAAAACTATCTACAATCAGAGTTTTGCTTGTATGAAGAAAGGGATGTGAGATTATTATATGTTTACTTTGGGTCAACCACATCTGTTCCTCTGCTTTGAGTGGGAGCAGATGACATCCAGTGATCAAACTGACTTAAATTTTACTGGTTTTCTGACTGTGCACAAAGGTGCCAGGAGGTGTCCGTGAGCATAGTAATAAGAGCCTATTGGGTCCGAACACTATGCACCGAAATCATTTCACAACAGATGATCTTTGAAATGGCAGTGCTAACTCATGTTGAGGTCAGTAACAGTTCTGTATGTGAAAGATCTTAATAATTAGTTATTTTATGAAGTTAATTTAGCTGTGATCTTGCCAGGGAACAACATGACTAAGAGAATATTCATTTTTAAATAGAGGGGGGAAAAAAAAAATAAAACAAAAAAAAAAAAAAACACATGCAGCAGCATGTTAAATGTGTATTTAAAAAATTTTTTATATTACTTTGTACATTTCAGTGTACCTAGACAGAAATATCCCAGTTTTTTTGAGATACTGTACAGTTCTAGATCTCTTAATCCAAATCTAAAATATGAGTTCAAAACTCCTAAGAAATAGGAAATGTAAAACTTCAGAATCTGATTTTCTTTTTAAGCAGTGTATTCAGTGGAGGACTGTGGATCAATACCCTTTCCTTCTCAGCAGCCACTGCAGTCTCCAGAGGAAAAACAGAGGTGTTTCGGGGCTACCTATAGATTTGGCATAGAAATGTGTGGTGTGTGCTGTCAGAGGGCAATTTCAGTTGCTGCAGCAGAGGCACTAAAAGTAGCATTCCAAAATAATGTTTAGGTCCATGGAACTCTTACGGGCCAGCAGGGATAAAGATTACCTGCTTGCCAGGTTGTCATATTCATGTATTCTGAATGAAAGGATCCGTGTGACTCATTTAACTTGTGCTTTAAAATTTCCATGTGAATATTGTGGTCAAACTGAATCTTATTTAAAAGTAGCAGGCTTTCCTTGTGCCTAGCTATATAGTCTTTCTAATACACTGAATATAGGCTTTTTTGTTATTATCTAAGTAATAACATTAACGTGCAAACTAGTTTTGCATATGTATTTTGCCTTCAGCTTCTCAATCTCAGTTTTAATCTAGCTCATCATTTGGCTTTAGTGTTGAGTTTATTCTGACTTGACTGTGGCTAGTTTGTGTCCCAGAGTAGTGGGCTGATGGCAGGAGGAATGAATCATTCAAAAATAAATACGGCTGTAAAATTGTAGTAATTTTGGGGTTTGGGGTTTCTTTGCTTATGCAGTATTTCTTTGAACCCTTCGAAATTCCTGGGACTTACTAATGAAATCTCTTCTGTTTCATGTTCAAGGATGAGAGTTTTATTTTGTATATTAATATTCAGTGTATTGCACGTCTAGATTGTTAATTATGAAGAAATACATATGAAGCTTTGATCACATCAGGTTTTTTAGGTTGCCAAGTAAGTGATCATGTAAGGAAGAATTAGTAAACAAGAAATACTGAGATTTTATGTTTTCATTCTAGCTAATTCTGTGCACTCCAGAGCATAGCATATTGTTCTTGCAGTATTACTTTAAATGGGTCTTGTGATATACCTGTGTTCGTATGTTTGCAAAAGAGAACTGCTTGTCACCAGCTTTTTCAGGTTTAACTGTGATACATTTCTGACTGAAAAAGGAAAAATTACAGTGCTGCTTATGTATTGCAGAGTTTTAGCATGTCTCGGACTCTGAACTGCAAATGCCATGTGCTTGGTGTCAGGAGCTGGTTTTTGCATGCTGATGGTTATTTTTAACTTTTTTGAAAATGTGGCTCTTATCTGCATGCTGAAGAATTCAATATTGTGATCTATTTCATGTGAAATATTGCCCTAATATATATTGTCCTTATTGTAGGCAGGCAGTGTGACACCTAAATCACCCTCCACTGACATCTTTGATATGGTTCCCTTTTCTCCCATATCCCCTCAGTCATCAACACCTACTCGCAATGGTACACAGCCTCCTCCAGTACCCAGTAGATCTACAGAGATCAGTAAGTTTTTTAACAACTGACCTAATTTTTGCTTACATTATATTTTTTTTTTAATAAAGCATCTTTCAAGAGTTACTTACGTTTTGCATGAAAAGCCAAATACAGTTTTTGTAAATCACATTCAATAATGCCATTTCATTTTTATACCATCTTCCCAAAGTCATTGATGTTGCTGCCAAGTTACATTATAAACAAAGTTATTTACTTGCTGAAACTATTATATAAACAGTTTGAAGGAGTTGCTTGGGGATTTTAACTTGGCTTTTCTTTTACAGTATCTTTTTTGTACTTATTTCAAGAAATACTTTTACTTCCTGTTAGTTCTTTCTTTGTCAAGCCACAGTTGTAGCACCTAAAGACTCCATTTCTGGGGAATACAGCAGGTGGAGTAAGTATGGTGATGATGGTACAGAAGGGAGAGCAGAAGAAAATTCTCAATATGTAGACTGTCTTAGAATGCTGTTTTTAATACTACTTTTTATACCATCTACAGCTTTGTTTTTCAGTTATAGTTGCTGAACATCTCCAGATCTGTAAACCACTTCTAAAATATCTTCAAAAGATAATTAACAGCAGCAATTTTATTTTCCAAAGGCTTAAAAGCAGCAAGGGTAAGGTTCTTGGCTTCACTGGAAATCTTTCAGGAGACAACAAAGTATTTTTAAAAGCTTTGGAAATCCTTTGGGGAAGAGGAGAGCAGAGCATGCACAAGCAATGTTAGAGGTTGTTGAAATATGAGTCTGTGTGTAGTATCTTCTGTTTCTGATGCCTATTTTAGTATGGATAAGGAACATTAATGTTACTGCCTGCCACCATATAAAACCACATTTGAAGAGTTTCTGCCTGTTTTGGTGAACGCTGCTAGTATGTAGAATTTTCAGGTTTGGATGAGAGCTGTGCACAATTATAAAAGTGCACTGTAAAACTTAGTCAATGAATGTCTTCCCCAGTACCATATCCCATGCACCTTTTGGCTCCATTGCTCAGAATGACTGTCACCCTCTAAAGAGAAAGTAGATGTTGAGGCTATTGATTCAATTAAAAAAAAAAATCTGTTCTTTTTTAAGGAAGATTTTAAATTCATTTAGGCATTTAGGTGAATTTCTATGGGTTTCTCAAAGGGTATATTAACAGAATTTAAAACAATTCTGTTGAGAATAGTTAATATTAAATATTCGTAAATATCTTGAATATTATATTATGTAATAGAATATTAGAACTGTTCTATTATGAGAATTGGTATGGCTTTGTAAAGAACTACAAAAAAATTATTCAAAGACACACTCTCCAAGAACTCTTGTGTTTTCAAATTTGTTCCTCTGAAACTACAGACAGTGTTATAAAATCAATCTCAGTGTGCATATCCATCTTCAAAAATGATAACTTGAATTGAATTACAGGATGAGAATTTATTTTTTTTCCTACCTATTGTCCTACCTTGGTTCTGTTGAAATTGTGGCTAGAAATCTTGTGGGAATCAGCACTCAGCGCTGAGTTGTCTTGAGAATTCCAGCTATGTAGGTTTTCAGTGGGTTTTGTAATATAAAAAATACCATAAATAAGTTGCTTATTCAGTGATATGTCCTGTTTAAAAGTTGTTTCTTCTGCACTTCATTCATTTGCATTAAATTAAGACCATGTTGTTCAGACATGTGGCATTCAGTGTCTGTTAATTCTCTGCGCTGCTCAGTGTGCCATGCTTCAGACGGAGATTACAGGAGTTCATCACAGTCTTTATACTTTTGATCCCTGCTCTTTCAGTCTATGTCATGGTACTTCATATGTTGCAAATTGTTGCATTCATCAGCTATTAGCATGCTTTGGCATATTTCAAAAGTGTAATTTAGAACAGAAGAGGAGTATTTTGTGATCAAACAGGGACTTACTGCCTGAGATGAGAAAGTTCAGATCCCGTAAGAACCTCATTCAGGCTGTGTAACGTTACATTGCTATAATGATGTACAATAATACGTTGTTTTAAATGGTATTACTGCTGCCAGTACAAGCAAGCTGCCATTTCTTTCTCCAATACAAGTCAGATAGGTGGCAACCAAGTGTAGCCGATGTTTGGAGTCCCCCATTTTCTGAAGTCATCTTTTCATGTTCTTATATCTACTTTCTTTGTCACTGCCCTTGAGTGGGTTTTTTCCATCACTTTTGATGAAATTACAGGGTGATTATGTTGGATTTTGTAATTTTTGTAACTTTCACCTTTATCATGTTCAGTACTAAACAAGGAGAAAGATAACGATGCGCCATCTATTTGCTAGTGACAACCTCTGTTGCTCCATTTGTGTGAGGTTCACCTGCCCGTTACCTAGGAATGGCACTTGCGCTGCTCAAGCAAAATGTGCTTTTAAAAGCCGAAATTTGCCTTACTCATAAACTGGCCAGTTTGACAAATCACCAAAGAATAACACTGCACACGAAAGACGGGAACCGGTAACAATACCAAGGACTTCGGGTTCGTCCAAGACCAACAGTTTCATAGGTGATAATTGGCACCAGGATGACAGTTCAGCTTTTCATAAAGAGAAGTACCTAGAACTAGAATTTTGCTCGCCCACTCTCCTTTGGGTAGTTTCCCCAATAAAAATTTGGGGGGTTATAAATGATACCTTTTGCTTTGACTAGTTCACAGTATGTAGTTCAAGAAACCCAACATTCTAATATTGGAAGACTGCAACACTGACCTTTTCTCAAAAAGGTGGTTATCTCCGAAGTGTTTAAGCTTTAGAAAAGATTCTTGAAATTTTGAGTTCTTATTCAGCAGTATAACGATATTGCTTCTCAGTAAATAGTTACTCACTACTGGGTATATCTGTGATGGCAAGTAAATTGTTTTTAATTAATTGAAAGGAGAAAATTGCATTATTTTTGGACAGAGTGTTGCAAATTGTACAAATAAGTGTTGACTCGCTAGATTATTGCAAAGACGTGATTCTTTCAAAGACAAAAGCCCTTTCCAGAACAGTGTTTCTACTCAAAATATTGCTGAGAAGTATTTTTTTTACCACTATATTTTCAGTAACCAGCTTGCAGGCTAAACATAAACACTGCAGCCCAGTATAGTAATTTCTTAATTGATTAGTACAACTAAAAATGCAGTGTTAAAGACCATGCTGCTGCTTCCTCATGAAGTAAGGGATTAAAAATGTTCTGGTAAGTTTTCTTAAAGGACAGAATTAATTTACTAATTTTAAGTAATTAAAGGAGGAATTAATTTATATGCTTTTTGTTGGCACAGCAGTATTGTCATATCTCAGAAAAGATCGGGAGAGGAACAGTCTCTGTAGAGTTGTTCAACATTTTTTTCACTCAAATACATCTTGCACAATTCAAGGTCACAACTGGCAAATGTAGAAACCTGCTCCAAGATGCTATATTTCCAGAAATATTTAAGACTATGTTGTCAGAACAATGATGGAACCATTTTTTGTGCTGTAATAATTCCAAAAGAAAAAAATCTGGAGTAGCCTGCAGCAAAGGGAGAGGTTTCCTGGACTCCACTATCTCATTTTATTCCAAATATTTTCTTGGGTGCTTGTCTTCAGTGTGATTAACTTCTATTTGTGCTGGGGAAAGCATATAGCAGCATAACTCTGTGCATGCATGATAGCTAAGGTAAAAAAGATTGGGATGCAAAATGCAGCAGAAAAGCCAAATATTTGTGGTTTTGTTTAGTAATTTCTAGTTTTGAATTTATTACAGAGTGCAGGTTTCTATTCTCCCGTATTATGTGTTTCTTGTACTGAATGTCAGATAAGTCACAGAAACAAGAATTTATTACCTGTTTGTGTCTTTCTGTGGTCTGAGTTGCAGATGTAAAATATCAGCATTTCACAGTTTTGAGTTCATTGGTCAATTTCCCAAGCTGTGAATTTATTTCCATCCAGGAAGGAATGGAAAAGGAAAAGGAAATTATACGTGCTGTTTGAAAGGATTGTTTCAAAGCCTTACTCATTGCTATGTATTGGAGAAAGAAATGCCTGTCTATGCTACAACTATTTTGTGGAGTGTGCCAGGCGAGATATTCTTGTTACAGTTCATCTTCATGCAAATGCTGTAGTCTGAAATAAAAAAATCACTGATTGATCCCATCTCTGCTACAAAGGAGCCCTTCTGTGAACAGTGGAGCAAACACAGGCAGGCAAGCTTATGGAGGTCCCATGCAATCATGCAGCTCTGCAGTGACTAAACTTTTGTATTTGTCCGGTTTCTACATGTTCTTCAGCTTTTGTACAGAAGAGGAATACTGGTGATGCTATTGAAAATATTTCATGGAACCCTATCCCTCCCTGCCTCCTAGCAATGCAATGTCTCATATAACACACAAATTTTAAATGCAGAAAAGCAGTCGTATTTATGTACTTTTTCAGTTGGTTTACTGAAGTGGTTAGCACGTTATAATAGAAATACTTCCCAAAATAATAATTTCTCATAGAGACTCAGCTAGGAATTACTTTTCTCTTTTGAATTTGATTGCGTACAGGGTTTGTTAGGCTCTGACACTTAGAGTAAGTTACTTTCTGGTTAATTTTAAAGTCTGCCTTGAATATCAATATAAATGAAGTAATCCTTCACCTGAACGCAGATGACATGAAAGGAGCTAAAGCTTCTGCCATTCAGCTGCTAATAAGCTCAGAAGTGCAGTCATTAATAAAAGCCCAATACTAAGGCACGAATGAGGTAATATCCGTAATAGTGTACAAAATACTTGCTTTCAAAAATAGCGGTAAACCATATTTCAGTACGAAGAAATGCAAGACTTGTGTTCTTTGCTTTTTTTCCTTAAATACATTCCTTGAATGTTTGCTAAGGCTTGATGTTGAAACTGGCTGCTTTTAGCTGTCTGACCCACACAGAAAGCTGTCAGCTCCTTTTAAGGGTAAAAAGAGTTTGGGGAGGGGGGGGAAGAAAAAGAAAGAAAATGGACCTACATAATAAACAAATAGACTAACGAGGGGCATAAAGCGTAATCACTTTTTGTCCAGTAGAGACGAAAGTCAAAGCTGCTGCACATCTGAAGGTTACTTGGTAGAAGCATCGGAGCATGTAAGGACACTGGCTATACTGGAGCAGACCCATCTTGGCTGTGAAAGAGGCAAGGGACGAGTTAGATACTCATTTTTACATTCGATTATCCTAGTTAAAGGCTCTTTTGCATGCAGGTGGTCTGTCTGCCAGGAAAGACTAGGTTTTTTTTTTTGGCTTCAGTGGGCTTCTGGAATAAGGCTCTCTGATCTGGGCCATCTCCTGGTCCCATGTGACAGTTTGTAGCTGTTTAGCCAGTTTTTGAACTATGTAATTAATCAAGGTTCCTGGTTGTTTCTGTGCTTTATCATGGGAGTGAATGCTGGTAGCTGCTAATTATTTAAAATGCCTGTTGTGCAGCCTGATAACACCTAATTAATCAGGTCAAAACCCATAGTGACTGACATGCACAATAAAAGTTGAAGAGCCTAGACAAGTACAGATCTAAAATTCTGACTCCAAGAATGCCAAAATAAAGACATCTATTCAGCTATATGCACATGCTTCATCATTGGTAACACAACTGGTAACACTGCAACATGGATTTTGTGTCAGGCAGTCATTGTCAGCTTCCATGTCTTGCATGTTCAGGGTAAAATTTTGTGCTTAACAAGAAAACTAGCTAGTAGTTTCAAAGATACTAATGGCCCCTTTTACTCTCTTGCTCTTAAGCTAACATTGTTTTAAGGTAGGTAGTGTGCTTACCAGGTTTCTTTCTGGACAACCATGAAAATTAGGAGATAGGATATGATTTTAATTTTCTCTCCACCAACAACAAGACTATTACCTTGTTTCTGTAAATTTTACAATCACTGTAGTTGATTTGGGTTAGCAAAATTATTTTCTTACTGCTTCAGTTCAACCCATTGCGGGATAGAAAAAGTCTGTATAGATGGCACCATTACCTGTAGAGAAAATAAAAATCTCATTGCTGAGAAGGAAAAACAAAACAACATCAAAAAACCTAACCCAAAATATTTGGGCTATCAGATGTGAAGAAATAGCATTTTCCGCTGTTCTAATAAGAAAAAAAAAAAAAGTATTGAAGATGTTTCTTCTTGTCCAGATAAAAAAGAAACTAACCCAGACCTCTAGAAAGCGTACTACAGTTAAGAAAAAGTGAGAAGCTGTATGTTATTGAAAGAGAAATTTGCAATAATTCTATTTATGGATGTAGGTTTAGTGGAATTTTAGGATAAGTGACCTGTCATGGTCCTACACTTCTTTCATTCTTTCTTTCTAGGCTTACTCTTATCCAAGATTTTAAAACCCTGACAAATAGTTTTAGTTACTAACAGCTGTGCATTGAAGAACTCTGTCAAATGAAGGAGTAAGAATAGTCGCTTGTCCTTACAAAGACATCCTTACCTTGATGGTGAGAAGTGGCAGACAAGGGTCATGAAGACTAGTTGGTTTGCAAGGATATGTTTCTGACATAATGTTAAGGTGAAATTTGACAATGGATGGCCAGTTGTTCCCTCCTCATTTATGAAACTCCTTATACACAGCGATTCCAGAGCACACTTCGGTAGGAGATGCCCTCTTCAAATTGCAACTTCTTCTCATTCGATCCCTGAAATTCACCTAGAAAGCACAAGCATTAATGAGAGCTAAATAGAGGCTTAAATAGAAGTTGATGGTGTTCTTGGAAGAATATTTGAGTGTTAAACTTTGGAAAGCTAATCAAGACCTGGCTTTCCAATTTCAGTGTTAAAAGTTGTGGTTAATCGGTTGCACATCTGGAGGCGCTATTACTCAGCTTGTAAGGAGATGTAAGCTGACTTTTTCAAAGCGCTATTGTCGTTGCCGGTACCTTTTCTCTCAGTGACTCGCTTTTCTGTTGTTCCAGAGAGAGACCTTTTTGGAGCAGAACCTTTTGACCCTTTTAGCTGTGGAGCAGGAGATTTCCCTCCAGACATTCAGTCCAAACTAGACGAGATGCAGGTAACTGAGTTATCATTTAAGCAGTTTTCTGTGCCTGTATGACTATTCTTGAAATACATGTTTACAGTATTCTGAAAATGTATTCCAGATTGCACATGCAAATATGTAGGGAAAAAAACATTTCTTACTATTCCTGTTGTAAGTATGCCTCATGGTCTTTGAGTTGGAGTTTGAATTTGCATGAAGATCCTTACATGGTATTAATACGGTCACCTGCACTGATTTAGGGTTTCTCAGCAGTGTAATCAAAATGGGTACTGCTGTTTCTGCCTAGGAGGGGAATGGGCAAGCTGAAAAAGAGCTGAGGCGAGAGCCTACAGATACACTGATCTTGTTACTCTTCATTTCCAGCAATCACCACCATCCTAATATACCCTCATCTTTCCCTCAGTGGCATCAGTCTGGTTTTTCATAGCATTGGCATAGGCACAGTACATGCTTAAGGGGCTGTGGCAATTTTCTACGGCCTTTAAAAACAGCTGTATGTGACTGTGGCACCTTGGGACAATTAAGCTATTGAGAATTGATTCAAGAATTCTGAACTGATGTGTTTTTATCAGAAAATGTTGATTCTGAAACACTCAACAGTATCTGTTCAGTTATTGACCCAATTTTGAAGCAATTTTAGGACAAGGCTGTCAAGTTTTGGAATAAACCACTCTCTGCAGTCAGACTTTCCAAACTGCTAGTTCCTTGCCAGCTTGCTTATCTGTTTCTTTTTCAGCAGCCTGCCAGCAAAACGGAAGGCTTGAAAATACTGAGAACTTGAATTTCTAGGATCCTGGCTTCTCAGCAGAAAATGTTCCCGTGGCTTTCAGCCCTTTTTGTATCTCAAGAGCCCACAAAGTCCAAGAGGGCTAGCTCTCAGGCTCCTTCAGTTCCTCTCTTCTGCCTGGAGAGCAGCAGAAACATTTCAAAATGGCTGAAATAAGATTTAAATGCCTTCTAATTTTCCTGAGTAAATTTTTTTCATCCCTGTTCTTTGTGAAATTTTATTTTCATGTGAGTTTAAGATGGTGCCACTGGCAAAATCCACTCACTGTGAAGTAAGAAATTTAGATTCTTGCTCACTTACACTCTGGCCCGTATGATTTCAGATAGCAAATAAAGGCCAGAACTGACTTCTTGGCAGTTCCAGTAAAAAATGCTTGTGTTTTGTGACTGCTATACTGTTATTACCAAGCACTTTAGCATGAAAAGCAAATCTTTTAGCACTTCACATTGATATATGTCAATGTTTTCATTGTCTGTAGCCCATTTTAGGAAAAATCATACTGTAGCATGTGGCTACTAGGAAGAATCCTGTGAAAGTACCTAAATGTCACACACTAAGAGTACTTATTACAGGTAATTTTTTGACAAAATTTTTAATTGTTAGCATATAAGGCTGCAGAGTGCTATCACCTCATAAAACATCAGTGAATGGAACAGTAGAGATCTTTATCAAATATTTTTGAAGTCATAAAACGAAAAACTCATATCGTTGTTTGTACTCTCTTAACCTAAAAAAGCAGATAAACAACCAATAACAAAACTCCCAAACCTTAGGGAGTTACTGTGTCCTACTGCACAGTATATTGCATTGGTCAGGTATTCCCCCCTGCACATACAGGTTTTGTTTTTTCCAACTTTTTCATATGCTTTATAAACTAGTCTCACAATTAGTGAGTCTAGCATATCAGTCTTAGCATACCTGTACATTTCCACTGAAAATTAATCAGTGGGTCTTTATGTAAGCACAAACCTTATTCATGTATAATCCAATTGAGAACGAGTGTAAAGATGCAAGGGTGTGGAAAAAAAAAATATTCTAACTTTGACAAAAGCTAAATCTATGTGCAGTTATTTTACTAAGTGGTTGTTGCAGATTGAATACAGGTTGAAACATGTTTTTCCTAATAATCTCTTTTATCTTCTTGTGCTTTCCTGGGTGCCTAGCGTCAGCGATGGTTGGTATATCATATTTTAATAATGGTATTTAAAGCATTTGCAATTGTAGTGTGCATGTGTTCATGTTTGGTTTTATTTTTATGTATATGTGTGTACATATATATAAAAAAAAACTTTCAGGAGTTATCTCTTATATATACAACTCTAAGTCAGGCCCATTTTAATTTTTAGGGGCTTACAATTTTTAAGGTAGAGACAGTTGATTTTAGTTTTCTTTGTCTTATCAGCTGCTACAACTAATCCTCGGTTTTCATTGCTGTTTGTTTTCCATGTGTACTAGTGAAATCTCTGGTTTTCATTATTGGTTTTGTCATTAGTGAAATGTTTTAAGCAAAACCTTTGATGCACAGATTTTTGTGTTAATACAATCACATTTGTGAATGTATTTTTATTTGGAAAAGTTTTATTTAGGAACTTGCAATGAGCAGAAGATAGCTGTGCTAGAAGTCAATGGTTGTTAGGTACACAACCTATAACAGGGAAGGTGAAATGAATGCTATAAAAGGTAGAAGCACAGAACACATAACGTGCTCTGGGAAATCTAAAGCGAAGAAACATGAAAGAAAGATGCAGGCTTCTTTCCTTCCCTGGAATGCAAAGTGAAGGAATCTGTTATCCTCACATTATGAAAGTACAGCCTGAGTTTCAGTAAATAAGTATTCCATTAACTGTACAAAAGTAAGCTGTTTACGAACACATCTAATAGTTCAAAATACAAATTTATCCTGAGAGGGTATTCAATACGGTTTATCCTACATTCAGAGTGGCCTCGGCACCAGGCAGGGACAGCCTGGTTGGAGCAGCTCCGTGGAGTCTCTCTTACCCTGTCTCATGTCGAGCTGTGCCAGGTGCCTCGGCAAATGTCCCCCCCAGTCGGCAGAAAAGCTGTCTCGGCATTTGCGTGCATTGGAAGGTGACGTGTAAGCGCAGTGGGAGAGGAACGCGCAGCACGAGCGGAAGAGGCGTTGGAGAATAATCTCTGAAGTAGTGGGTGCCTTTGCTTTCCGTCTGACATCTGGCACTTAAAGAGATCAGATAAAGTTCCGTGACCTCTGGGGGAACACTTTTATGTTCCTCACTCTAGTGAGGATCCAAATTTCACACTTAAGCTCTTTCTGTTCCGTTTCTCAGTCCAATCTCTAGTCTTTTTGGAGGGTTCAAAAAACATGTGCTGAGATGTGACTTGTATAGCTCAGGCCTCTCTCTGATGACTATCCAACCTTCTGTTTCCCCCCACCCTTATGCTGAAACATATTTTCATCTTCTCTATTTTGACTGTATCCAGACATTAATAAAATGAATCTGTCTATTTTCCCAGAAATCTTGCAGTGAGGGGAAGTTTCCCTGGATCATGAATCATACCAGCAACAGCTGCTATAATTTATTAAAATCTCAAAGTGGTTAATATCATAAAGTTTCCAGGAGCTGCAAGCCATTCTCCCTGCATGCCCTGAAGCAGTCAGTAGGTTTGATGTCTTTCCATCTGAAATAAATTATGCTCAACCCTCTAAATTATCTTCTCAAGAGACATGTAAATTCATCACTGGTTCATTGACTTAATCTCATTGAGTGAAGTCACTGTGAAGTGATAAGTGAATTAACCTCAGAGCCATAAGGTTGACTTCGACAAATTCGTCTTCTAGATAAAATGAAAGTTGTCTTTTACTGTTTACTGTTTATAACTGGAATAGTTCGTGTCATCTTATAGACACAAAAAAAAAAAAGTGAGAGTTTTGGAAGAGCAGTTGTTTTCAGGTTACTTTTTCTAGTGAAAACAAGCTTTGCTTCTCTCTTTAAGAGACCAGTCATATCATACCATCATTTTTCTGGGTAACTAAGGTGTTCAGTTCTTGACTTAAATCACCATGGAAGTAAAAAAGTTACTTGACATTGTCATCACAAGGATATGAACACAGAAGCAAGGCACAATATAGATGGACACTTTATAGCCCTTCTTGTTCCCCCTCCTGTCCAGTATCAGAGGATGCTCTTTTTCTGCATTCCCTGAAAATCAGCAGATTTGAGAGATTTTCTGACTGCATGAGGAGTTACTGTTTCTTGAACCTTTAAAGTACAGGAAGCCATAGCACACGTTTTCTAATAAACAGGCAGTGTGTAATACTGAGAACACATGTTATTAGAAGCTGAGATGTCTGAATTTCACAAAGCAAAATATTTTAAATGCTGTATATTAAAATTAATGATGCATTTTTTTAATATAAGTAGTATGTAATGTGTACAAAGTGCTGACTATATATGCCATTTTAAAATAAAAAAGTCTTCTGCCTAATGCATTAAGTTTATTAGAAAAAAAAAAAAAAACAAACAAACAAATCAGAATTTATAATCTCAGTCATTCCAACTGACATCATTATTATCGCAGCTGTGAATGCTGGGTTTTGGAGTGAAGAATTGAAAGTAGGCATATGCTGTATGATGGTTACTATAATAATCACACAGCAGTTTCAAGTAGGAGCCATAAGACTTAAGATGTATGCAGTTCAGGTGTATATATAAACTGTATTCCTGAAAATGGGCATAAAGCTCAAAGTGTTCTGCACTGCTATGAGAACTACAGCATAGCATACTTTATTATCTGCATTAATCACAGTTCAATTGTGTCTGGACATTAAGAATCTTTCCTTTAAACCTTGTCTTCCCATGGCTTCCTTGACCACAGCTGATTGGAATTTTTTTTTATTATATCGTACATTTACCAAACTGTAGTTTTGGAGATTCCAAAAATTATTTAGGATTTTGGAGTTATTTTGCAAAGCTTCAGTGATTAGGAGTGGAGATGGCTGTGGGAGATCTGGAGTCTGTGCTTTCCTGATCTTTGGAAATATGATTGCAAACACTTTGCCAAAGAGTCTGTTGGATGAGGGTGTTCTGATATTCCTCCCCCGCCTTTGAGGGCTGCACTTAATTTAATGGGAATATTGGTCAAGGCAACACATCTTTCTTTGGTCTATACTCCTGCGCACTTCTTCTTCCTCCACTTAAATAATCAGGAAGAAAAAAATCCGGATTTCACATTCTTCTTAAAATCTGAAAAAGTCCAGATGGATATCTAGATTGCCTTGATGTCCTCTTCAGGTTGTTGAGCTTTTTTGTGGTCTGGAAAACTCAATGAGACCACTGTTTTTCAAGAAAGTAGAAATAGCTCAAGGTACAGTCACAGCAAACACAAGTGATAAGTGAGAAAACATCAGTTTGCATGAAATAAAACAAAAATTAAAACCCCCTACATGATCAACAGAAAAGCAGTGAGATATGTGCACTTCCAAAATGCATGATCTGGTTTGCTCTTAGCTAGCCAGAGAAAGGGCATTGGAAGTGTAGCTACATAAGACACCAGCAAACAGTGCTTAGATGCACAGAAGATAAAAGCATGCAGGACAGGAGTGGGATGCGTGTTCAGTGAAGGGCTCTCTGGGTGCTCAGGAGGAAGCTGGTTGTCCTTGTTAGACCAGTGGATATAGCTGTTCTACTATCACAGCTGTAGCAAGCATCCTCAGGTTGAAGCACAAACTATCCTTTTACAACCTCAAAACTGGAAGTAGCCTGGAAATACTGTAAAAGATTAACCCTGCAGACACTGTAGCTGTGGGGTTTGCAACGTAACAGACTAAAGTGCAGGGCTAATTCTCTGAATTCTCTTGTGTAAGCAGGCCTCCCTTGGCTGCAGTTACATCAGCTAATGGTATCCTTTGGCTACTTGAACAATGTTTGTTTATAACAGGATGTGTTTGACTTGCAACTTCACATACTGTTTGCTTGAAATATCTTTTCCATGGAATGCTCTTTCTGTTAAACCTTTGAAAAATACAGAGGAAAAAAAAAAATAAATACACCAGTGAGCTTTGGCAGCACCATGTCACCCAGGTAGAGCAACCTGGGTATCACAGTTGGAGAAGGTTTACACCGTAGTACTGCTGCTGGCTCATCGTCTCACGGTACGGATCTGCCTTTAGGGAAATTAAAATTTTATTTGGAAAAATCTCAGATCATTTAATAACTATTGCCAAGAATTTTGTTCTGTTTCTCAGCATTATTCTTCTGATGGCAGTAGCTGGTGGCGTTACTGCATATTCACATACTTTTAAAGTTCTAGCCTGTGGTTTAAATTTGTTTGAAATTAACTTGGTTTGACTTGGGATTTAAAACCACAAGGTATGCTCTTGAGGTACTGCTGTGCATTATGAGGAAAGGCTCTCAATACAGACTGCTTTACAAAAAGATTTATTTTGTTTACAAGATGTTTGCTTCATGAAAACACATATTATTGATTTCCTAGCATATGGTCAGCATTCTCTAAGTGAACTGTATGTTAAGACAACACCAAATTGAGCGTTGTGACAGCTGCCACTGGGGTTGATGTCCTCATGGCATTTCTATTCACAGCCCTTGTTTCCAATTACTTACAGCTTCACAGTACTTTCACCTAACAGATGGAAATTTTCTTGACTGAAAGGTGATTTTTCTCTTGAAGGTCAAGCCACAATTATTCCGCTTCTTTTAAAGCAAAAAGAGAAATGATAACAAGAGCATTGGCCCTGTATTAAAAGTACTGTTCTTATTTCAGAAGTGGTGTGAGCTAAGTATATTTTGTAAAGCAACTGCAGGTACTTGTAGAATTAATATCTTTTCAATAGAGGGGGGTGATAACATCTAACTTTTAACCATTTTTGTGTTTCTACTAATCAAACTAATGAGAGTGAAACGAGGAATTTTGGTGCAAATTCTTAAATAAATTCTTTGCACTTTCTTAGGACCGTTGTATTTTATTCCACTGAGTTACATGCCTTTGAAATGCACAGTTTGTTCATTTGCAAGAGTGCAAGTATGATTTTATTTGCCTTTTCAGTGAAGCTCAGATGGCAGTAGGCTGTAAAGCATACGCCTGCCAGTTTAACTGTACAGGGAACGATTCAGAACAAACCTCTGAGATGTGGTTGAATACTAAAGTTTTTGTTGGACTACTTCTAAGATTAGGGTTTACTGAACGTAGGAGGCACCTGGTAGTTGTAACAATGTTCATGACTTATCTGAATCTTTAAAGTGTAAATATCATCAATTCTCTGCTCATATAGCCCAAATCTTTCCTGCTTATAAATCATGTTGAATTTTACTCAGAAACAATATGGTGCAAGTCAACATTGTTTGTTTTTCTACTGACAGATGTATATGAATATTCAACACTTTTATTCTGGAATATTTTCTTCATTTTACATACATACTGTATTTCTTTTGTCGTACAAGATACATCCTTTTCTAAGTTAACCACTTATTAAAAATCTGCTGACCGAATAATGTAAACATCTGTGAATTCGCTCTGAAGTATCCTGATGGTTTATCTGCCTAAAGATAAGATCAAATTTAGAGCTTTCTAAAAAGAGAGCTTAGTCCTCCAGAAATCATTTTCTTCTTTATTAACTATGTTTTGTTTCATTGCAGGAGGGGTTCAAAATGGGATTAACTCTTGAAGGCACGGTATTTTGTCTTGACCCACTAGACAGCAGATGCTGATGCCAAGAAACTAAATGTGAAGTTCCTACGCAGTGGTGTTTTTTAATTCTGAACATGCATTCACAGGTATTATCCATGTGCCAAAAATTGCTTTTTTTCAACATGTAAACTCTTGTGAGGTTTGCTTCTGTAAAAATCTGATTCAGTTCCAGTCTTTCCCTGTACAAATGTAAAAAGTTGTGTTTGTTTATGAACTATGAATTAAATTACGCTGTTGTGTTTCTTTCTCTCCCATTTTGGCCCAAGTTCACTACGCTTTATGACTATTAGCCTGGAGGAGTTCTTCAGAAAGCTCACACATACCTCTCTGTTTGCAGACATGCAAGCATGATTTTCACATAATACTTTATTTACCAAGCAGCATTTTGAAATGATGCTATTAAGCCATTATTTAATATTCAAACATTAAAATGATTAATATCTAGTACAAAAAGTTCAAACTGCAGTGAAAAAGCAGAAAATACTAGCCATTAATATATGCTTAAAAGGTAAATCTGGATGCCATGTAATTGATTTTCATTGCTGTGCATGGTTAATATGTTATATATATGTTATTACTAGTTTATAAAATCCAGGAAATTTTTAGGTCCTTAATTCATGTTTTAGAAACTAACAAATTGTTAGTATGCTAATTAGTGTTTAATGAGCATAGAACTGCTAAATTGCAGAGTGGAAAAAGTAACTGCCCTTTGTTTTGATATTTTATAGCTGAACTGTAAAGTATGTCATTTGGAGTTCATTACATGATAACCATAACTTAAAAAGAAGATTATAGTCTTACATTTAGGAATTTATGTAATTTTGTGTATAAGCACGCACTCCATTTACTGGGTTCGATGCTGTAAGTTACTTTTAACACCTGAGTGTTTACAGTCAGGCTCTGTTGAGTTTTTTTTTTTTTCACTGTCTGCTTTAATGTTATATGTCTTACTATAATTTTGAAGCTTGCTTCAAGAATTCAGTATACGTTAGTAAGTCCTTCATACCCACTGGTTGTTCATGTTACAGAAAAAACTGCACACCAAAATTATCAGCTGCTAGTGAGTTGAACGCTGACCTGTCTATGCATACTCTTCATTAATCTTTAGCATAAGCAATAAAATACCATCCTAAACCTATATCAGAAAATTATTATTGTTAGTGTTTTAATGCCCAAACTCCACATTAGTTCAATTAAAAAATCAAATATTTTCCCCTCAAAACATACAGATCTGAAAAAAAAAATTCAGATTTTTTTTTTTTTAATATTTAATTTCGTTTTTCATGAGAGGTTTCTTTTTGATACTTATGTTTTTGTCCTTAACGGTTATAGTTCACACCAAAAATGCATTTTGCAAATTCATCATCACTTGTATATCTTTATGCCTTGTTCGAACAAGGTACTTCTGCATATACCTTCAAAGTCCACTGAAATGAATGGGAATATTCCTTTGCTGAGTTTGACATATGCTTAGGTACCTTGCTGAATGGGGGCCTTGATGTCCTACATTACATTAGTCTTCCTCTCTCTTTACTCTGTGTTCAACATTCATATAGAGTATTATATATAAATATATATATATAAAAATATATATAAAATCACTAACAAATAGAATAGTATATGTTTCATAAAGAAAGGTCTTTATAATTTTGTTTGTCATATAGTATTTTGGAATTTGTATAATGAGGATGTTTAGTAGCCATAGCAATGGCCTTTTTTAACAAATAGAATTTGTATTTTTATTGTACTTTAAAAAGCTTTACATAATAAGCATCTATTTAGTGGTCATTTATTATCAATGGTAACACTAAGATAATATTTGCACATTTTAAGAAACCTTTTTCATTTCTGATTTTTATGATAGTTGACTGCAAATGGCATGGTTAAATATTATGTACCTGGTCGATCCATACAAAAATACTTAAATCAACACAACAGTGCATTTTTAATTAAAAGGTTATGTGATCCAATTGGAAACTGTATTTCTATGTAATCTCAAATGTCTGTTTAATTTTGCCTAAAATAAATGTTTTTAAATAAATTGCGTCCTAGAAAACAATGTTCATTCAGTAGAACACCCAGTGGAAGGGGGAGGGTGGGGAGGTGCTTAAATGTTGGGCAGGGCCTGCCCCAAAGAATGGTTTAGTGCTGAAATGCACCTTACATGCTGGGAAGAATCTGAGCTCAGCCAGTGTAGAATAACTGTAGGGTTTGAACTTTATTATCAAGTTTGGTCTAACCTGTAATCAACAGGGAAAAATCTTGTCTGATGTGCAGCTACCTAATTCTAACAGTTAGGGAGTAACTCTTTCCCCAGTGCTTCACAGATTTAATTGACTCTTTTTATTGCTTTTTATTTTTTAATACTTAGCTACTCAATATACTTAGCTACTAAATGACCCTAATGGTTATTTAAGGAGTAAAGAATGTGTTAAGTTCTTTGAATCCTAGAAAGCAACCTCTATAAACCAGGTGTGTTAATGGGACAGGTTGCTGCATATGGTGGTGATGCTTTTGAAAAAAAGATTCTTAAACCACCTGGTAATTACTTCCGTTGCAAAATTTCTCTTCAAGCAGATATCCAAAACCCATCTAATGTTTGCCATTTGCAGAAATGGAGCTTGAACAGTTTATGGGAATGGATGCTGTCAGGGCTAGCAGGTAAGGGGTGTGTGCAATCCCCCGTGAGTCATAAACATGAGCTATTCTTTCTCCAAACATGTCTCCTTGTTCCCACTAGTATCAGTGCTCTTTTACAGATAGTGCAATAACATTGTCTGCTAAATCTTCAGACTATTACTTTTAAAATATGTATTTGAGAGCAGTACAAGGGGTCTAGGTGATTGCTCTTGGTCTGTTTAGAGTAAACAGGACTTCTTCTGTTGACCAGAATAGAATTTTTTCTGCAGAAGCTGTCTTGTTATGAAATCCTACTTTTCCAATTACCTATTGAAAGCATAGTCTCTAAGCTTTCTTAAAAAAAAAAAAAAAAAAAAAAAAAGCTGGTTTGGGTTGAGAACAAGAAGTGATTTTGCTAATTATGTGACCACAGACATTTCACTTGGCAGAAGCCTGTGAAAAGAGAGTAACATCATCTACTGGGTTAGAGATACGGTGCTAAATGAGTTGTGAACAAGGACTTGTAAGTTTGCCCTCCAACAGAAATAAAATATCAATGCAACTGGGTGCTACCAGGTATGTCCACAGTTTTCTTTCTTTTCATTATCTTTTCTTAACCATTTCTTTTTCTTAAACTTCTTTAAACTGTGATCACACTGCTGATCATGCTAACTACAACTATATCACTTTATGGACATGCAATACTAGATTTCAGTTCCACTTGTCAGCTGCCTAGCTACTGTGCAAATATGTCACACCAAGCTACATTGACATCTAGAAGCAAGTTTTCTTGCTTTTTCTGCCTTTTTTTTGTATGTTATGGACTGGTTTTCTACTTTATTTCAGCATGTCTGAGTGACTGAGGTGCTTAGGTTAGCATTCTCCTTAAATAAGTTGATATATGGTGAGTTTGTGTGTTTTCTCTTTTTAACCTTTGATAAATTACTGAGCATCATTGTATGATGCTCTTGCCTTAACCCTTTGTCTTTACTTTAGATGGATTTGTAAGTGGCTGTCTTTTGTGCTTCCATGTGACAGATGTGATTTGTGCTAAACAAATAATTGATCAAATCCTTCAAATTGGCAAAGATCAAATCCTTCATGTGGCAAAAGGAATTGCATTTCATTTTGGCTTCACTTGTGGAAAGGAAGAAATGAAAAAGAAAATTCTCACACTTGCAGAAGTAAGCATGGTTGTGTAATCCCAGAGGTGAATGCACTTGCCAAGGAATGGGGCTGGCTCTGAGACTTCATTACGATGATTATTTTTCAATTTGTGAAACTAAGCACAATCTCATTCTCACCAAACAATTCTGCTTCACAAAAAGAGTCTCTTCTGCAAAGGAGTCTCACTGCCTGAGAAATCTCTAGCCGAACATCCAGAGCTCCTATTTTCGTTATATCCTGTCCGTCACTAGAGAGAGTCACGTTTTGGACACTGTTTTAAGAAATGTGTTAATAATTGCAACACCCTCTTCACTCAAGAAATGTGTTAATAATTGCAGGCAAGTTCTCAACCTCCTTAATATGACACTCTGGGGTTTTGTTGCTGCTTTTAAAATCAGAGGATGCGGAAGTCACACTTCAAAAAAATAAATAAAAAATCTGAACAAGTGGCCATATGTTTTAAAATGCAACCCAAACTGCCTGCTAGTAGGTGTTCTATAAGCTTCAGCTAAAAGACAGCGAGTAAGCTTTGGTACATAATTAGCCTGCTTTTTTTTTTTTCCCCTTTTAAGATGCATTCTTAATGAGAGACTGAGACGTGTTGTCAGCTGGTGAAAAGTACATAGCAGTTCTCATCAACACAATAGTGAACACGGTTTCAAATACAGAATTGTGTTCAGTTATTTCAGAATGGTAGGCAACGTTTTGTCAAAATGAAAGTCTGACATTTGTAATATATGCAGCCTTCTTGAGATGCTTCAACATTCAGTGAGTGTTGGTGCATAGATTAAAGAAACTGCACATTTATTTATTCATCAGACCAAAACGCTTCCTGGAACTGCAAGACTCCTTCAGTGGATTTCCTGGATTGCATACATAGTATTTGCATGTGATGGGGTAAAGGCTTCCGAATATAAGAATATGCAATGTACCTTTTGTGTTTAAGAAATTTCTTCAGAGTCTAAATTATATATACTTTGGGATAATAAATGCCGCAAGTTTAGTTTCCTGCAGTGAATTCTGGAATGGATTGAACCTGTTTTAAGGCTCACATGAATGACAGCAACCAAAATCAGTATATTTGAGCCTTTGGACTTTTTTTGTTTCCCCCTCCACATTTTCTGCTATTTATTTCAGCAAAGCTTGTGCCTTGCAATAAAGAATAAGATGGAGCAGAAACAGATTAGGAAGGTAGTATAGAAGAAAATTAACGGGGGAAATCGAATCATTTGAAAAAATACCCAATAACAAAACGTCATGTTGTGCCAACAGCACTCAATTGAATAACATTGCATTTTTTTTGGTGAAACTTAATTGATTTGATAACTTTTCTCATTCTGCCCCATCACTTTTTGTGCCTATCTCAGGATTGTGCGAGGGCTGCCAAGAAACAGATCTGCCGTATTTGCGGTCCGCAAGAGCTGCTGTTGGAGCTATTTGATTGGCCAGAAACAAGGAATGGTTTCCCTACCCCCCATAGCCTTATTACACAGAGCAGATGTTTCACAGTGAGCTTCTTTGAAGATGCCTTCTTGTCCCAAGCTCCAGATTCCATCCATTTAGAATGATTTCTAGTAGTTTGTATCATATTAAAGACCTAGTTAAGTTGTGTATCTGATGAAGACTACCAGAAAGACCATCTTCTGTACCAAACCATTACGAAAATGCTTTAGCTAATTGTCCTTATTCCAATATTGATTGGAAAGCACGACAATAAGAATAATGATCATCTATGTTTTCTAAATGCCTCTTAATAAATTGTTTATATAAATTAATATCCTTATGAAAAGAGCTTTCCTAAAACAGGAAAGTCTTGGCATAGACTTTTAACAGTTTTCATCAATTTCCTTTCCTTTTCAGCTTCATCCTACACACAAGCTTTTCTGACTAAAAAGCAACTCAGAAAATCTATTCAACAGAGCATTTGTAAAAGCTACTTGGGGCTCTTACATGTGTGGCATTTAAATTGTTACAAGTTTTATTTCTTGTATGATTGTATTCTAAAAGCATTTTATTCAGTAAAAACAATGCTTTTTGAAGCTTCTCCACAAAAATTATAATTGGAATATTTTGAGCGTGTTTTACTGAAAATAATTAAATGAGTTCTCTAGGAATCTGTACTAGTTAGCTTTTGAAAACTGTTGTGCATTTTAAATATTTTGGTGTTGGCTTTTTTTTGAAGGAACTTCACTGTTTTCAAATAAGTTGATCTTTGACACTGTGGAAAGACTGAGAAAATACTTAGCCTGTGTGCTGTGTTGGGATAAGAGTCTGAAAAAGATACAGTTCTTGAGGGGGGAAAATACCCAACAACAAAACCTATTTGAAGGGCCTTGTTAGACTGCAAAAATCTGGGTTTTTTTGATGTTCAGCATTATTTTTTAGGGTATGTTAGAACAATATCATTATTCACATACATACATACTTTGCTGATTTTTTTTTTTCCTGGTGGAAGAGAGCTACTATAATGGCAGATTAAAGTTGCCTACAGTTCAAACAATGCAGGAATGGATTCCCCATGTTTTTACAACCTTATATGTATTAGAATACTATGAAGAAGCAAGAATAGAGCTGAATTTCTGAGACACTTCAACCCTGTAAAATAATGACATGATCACATATAATTTGTGACAGATAAGCCTAGCATGCAAAATGAGCAACTACACTTAGAAAGAAAGGTAAGAGAGTTTTCAGGATAATTTGGGGGTTTAATGAGAAATTTTACATGGGAATGAAAATACTCTATGGGATTGCTTGTCTGGGCTTGGCCATCCTCTAGTCCCAGTTGAGGCTTCTGAGAAGCAAGAAAATAAATAATTAAAATCCTTGATGCTGTCTCCACAGTATCAATAGAAATGTCTAATGATGAAAAGTTTGAATTTTGAGTTTACAAGTTGCATGTCTGTTTTCTTGTCTTTAAGGTTGTGAGTCTACACTAAAATCTGTCCTTCAGGGTGTTTAAGGATTGTTAGCATTCACTGTGTGAAATAGTACCTGTAGATTGCTATAATATTTAATGTAATTGTAAAAAGATTAGACAAGGCTGTGATCAGCATCATCACAGTCAGATGCTGTTGTAACATTGCAATGGATTGAAGTATGAAATGAAGTAATACAATGTCATAGAAGGTTCCATTATTTAATAGTCCTTTAAAAATGTAGGTATTTGAAAAAAAAAAGTGTTATTTAGAAGTCAGAAATGTGTGACTAGAGACCTAAGTAAACAAGATAAATTGCCTCTTGGCACTCTAATAAATAAACCAGTAAGGCCACTAAAGCCACATGAGTCATATAGCCATAATGAATTTACTGGAAACTTAGGAAAAAAGGGGTTTGTTTTCTCAGGACCACAGATTTAGTCTCTCACAGACCTCCCTAGTTAAAAAAGTTGAATGCCAAAGCAAAAAAAAAAAAATCCCACATGATATTCTAAACAATATTTCATCTAATGGATTGCTGTGGATAAGTTTACTACATCAAGGTTGAACTAGAAACATGATCATCACAAGCAGTAATGCACACTGCATGTTGTGAGAGTTCAACCATTTAGAAATAATATTATTTGTAAAAGGCATTTGCTTCTGAAAATGTGTAAGAGATGATTATTATGACTTTAGCAGTCTTATTTTAAAATAGGCATGGAGGGATCATCCTGATTCTTGGTGTGTTCATAAGCGAACTTTATGGTTGCGAATGGTACTGGGAAACAATGAGCAAGGTGGTGTGAAATGAGAAAGCTAAGTGAGATTATCAACAGGAAAAACCTGAACACAGACCAGAGAAAACACACATGATGTTTAACTGCTCTGAAAATGTAAATTCTTGAGCATCTGTGAACTTTTAAGTGATTTAGAAAATGCTCCTGATCAATATCTATCAAGTCTCTAACTACTACTATATCATTGTTACTGATAGTTTTCATTTTTTAGAACAAAATGTGGGCAAACTGCTTACAATATCTAAAGTGACATTTGCTTATTGAATTAATCGCATTAGAACAGGAAAGCTGATACCTGTTGCTGTATATATGGCATTGTGTGGTATGCAGACAGTAATGTGCAAGCGAGTATGCTGACTGCTTTTCCTATAGAGACTGGTACTTCAGAATGTCTGGAGTCAGGAGGGGAGTTTGGGGTTGTTAAATGGGGAGGTGCTTCATACACCGCAATTTCTGGATGGGAATACAGATTGCCAGAGCTGACAGAGCTTGTGGAAATGTCACATCAATCTCCATCAAAATTTCAAGCACAATGCGAATAAGTGCAGACAGATGTCAAAGGCATTCCAGACACTGGCCCCTCTTAGCTGCTAGGAAGCAGAGAACATCTAAAACTTTATTTTCCTCAGCCTGAGAGTAAGCCCATGGGAAAAGATACCTTCAGATACCATCCAGCAGAATTTACATTAAATAGGGACACATTCTGATGCCCTATATTTAATTAAAAAGCAAAAAGACAGTAAGCAAGAGAGAGTTTAATAGTATATATAAAAAATGCATTACCTCTATGTTTTATAAATGCAAGCTTTTGAAACTTGTAGTAGTTACTGGTACATAAAGCATTCTAGCTTCTGTTTCTTTGAATACTACTTATTTTTCTTACAATTGCTTAGATTTTATGAACTCATTTTTATTTTTCCATTAATTTTCCTAGAAAACTCTCTGGAAAAGTGTGAGTTATGCAGGCTATGTATATTTCACTATTTGGATGTTTCTGCCTAGAAATAATGGGAAGATATCTTTCTTTCTTAAAATCTAAAATCCAGTCATCTCCCTAGGTATCACAAGTTGCATGTTGATGTTTCGAAGGGTAAGCAAGTGTATCGAGGAAAGTTGGAATAAATACTGTGGTTGGCCCCGAGAAGCATACTCTTTTCCAGGAATGCTGAATAAGTTTGTAATCTGCAGCTCCTTGTCTCCTTATGGTTGTGCTTTATTCCCCCCCACACACACACACCTTATGCAACAGCATCATGTGGCTTGAGCATACATTGAAAATGATCCAGTACTACAATCTTGGAAAGTAGCACTTGCAGCTGCTAACCCAGAGAAGGCGGCTGTAAGCACGAGCTAATGGGGAGTTTGTACCTATTTAGGTGCGAACATACAGAGAAGAAAGTTCTGTGTGTACTGAGAACTGCTGGAAGGCAGGGACAGTTTAAGGGTTTTGAAGTTATGCAAAGTGCTTGAAGAGCCCTGCTCCCCTTTTTCTTACCCAAGATACCAGAAGCAGTAACTTCCAGTGCCGAGACCGCTTGTGCAGGTTCACTACAACTGTGGTTCCAGTTGGGAGACTGGGACAGGACAGTAAAAACTGGCAGATGGTGTCACTGCAAACCCACAGCTTGATGCAGCCACCTCTGAAACTATTTGTATAGTATGTTTTGAATTCTGTACAATATGCTAAGACATCTGTTTGTTTTGTGATTGTTTTGTTTGGTAGGGGTTTTTTTTCCCTCTCTTTTCTGTTGTCCAACTAATGTCTTTAACTCTCTTTTTAGGGCAGCTTCTTATCGCAGTGTTACCACCTTGTAGTCTTTTTTATCCAGACAGCTGTTGACTGTTAATTTTATTCTGGTGTTATAGTTTATGTACTAACAACGCATAATGAATATATGCTAGAAGAACAATGCCAAATTTATAAAGCAGGAAAAGAGAACAGTGACATACCTTTGTTTTATAAAACTAGTTTCTGGCCAAAATTCTTATGTGCTGCTGTGGGATTGTCTTCTACATACTTGCTTTTCAAAGGTGATTTGTTAAGACAAGTGTGTGTTTACCTTCCAGTTGCACTGCTGTATTGGACATTTCTCAGTTTCTTTACCATTGTTGGTGTGGTGGGATAAAGTCAGAAAAATGCTTCTGCCTCTGTTTCTGTCTTAGTGTCACTGGATGGCAGGCCCTTCCTGTATCTTTATATGTATCTGCATATTGAGATATAGACATAAATAAGGTTATACATATAAACTGTGCCTTTTGATACTGTTCCACCAATGTGATCCTTATTCTTTTAAATTAAAAGAACATCAGAACTTCAGGATAAGGGCATTAAAGCCCTCTGCAGTGGAGCCAAATTCCAGGAGGCCACACCATCAAGGAGATTCACCCCGGCCTTCTGTACGCTTGGCAGCTATGGGGTTATGACCTTGGGACTTGTCTGTTCGGCTGCCCCTCTGGTCCTCAGCATGTCAGCGTCCGGCAGTGGGCAAGTCAAGCTGCGTGTTCTTTTACAGCCATCAGTGTAGCCACCATCTGCTGCTTCCAGTCCTGTTATTCAGAGAGGTGCAACTATGCGATGGGACAAACAAGTCTGTTGGAGCCATCAACTCTGTGCTGTTTTGCAAAGCCATCTGTCCCCTGCTGTACCTTAAGCAAGCCGGGCAGGCGGTGTGAGGTAGAGATCACTATTGCTATGGAGGTTCATCAGACCCAAACACGCAGGAGGCGTTGTGTAGCCCAGTAGGCCTGTCTTGCGCTAGCCCCACACAGCTGGTGACCAGTATAGTTGAAGCTGTTGGGGACAGCAAGGAGCCATTCCAGTCAGAGTGGGAAGAGGAAGACAAGGCAGCCCAGGAATCCCAGCCCTGGCTGTCCTTGTTGACTCTGGAATGCCTTATGTGCTAGGATGTCTTGCATACACTGATGGGGTGTCTGTACCCCACTCTGAACTTAAATAAGCCTTTGATGTTTCAGCTCTTGATTCCTCCTTACTCCTACAGTTCCCCTCTCCCTCACCCCCTGCAGTCCCTGTGCAGGCACCACAATCATGCTTGCACAGTTACAGCTGCATTCATTAATCTGGTATCTTGACTTTCCTTTCTGCCTTTAAAAAGAAATCCTGTATTGAACCTCACTTGATAGGCCTTAATGGTTTTGTCTCCACAAGCTTTAATCGCTTCCTGTGGAGTGTCTGCTGAGAGAGAAACTAGGCTTCTAAGCAGCACTGCTACAGGACTCGTTTGAAGCATAAGCATTTAAACCTCATGAAAGGCAGACTAGATACTTTTTATGAATCGGTCCCAGCTTCAAAGTCTGTCTGGAACTGCTTGCTTTGTGTGGCTGCCATCGTGGTCCTCAGGAGTTGATTTGGTGAGGAGATGCTGGTTGAGGCCAAGCCAAACGTACTTGATTTCCACAGTGCTCTCTCAGGACCCGTCTGTGGCTACGGCAGGGTAAATGCACACAGAAAACGGACTTGCTGCTCCACAGGCTTGGCTGGCTTGACTGTCCAAACTCTGCCACCCACACAATTCTCTGTGACCAATATTCCTGTTAATATTTTCATCCTTCTGTGTATTGCTGAAGGCCCATGTGCTATTTGTTAGGAATTCCAAAAAGGGGACCACAGGCAGCACATCCTCCAAGTTTGTGCATGAACTCAGAATAAGGCCACACATCCAAGCAGGCCGCAAAGCTTTCAGCTTCATCTCCACCACTGATGGATTAATTATGGGCCACGGCCTCTGGCTGTCACAGTTAGCCGTCTCAACTCCAGGGCACTCCAGGGCACAGTCAGGATCCTGTGTGAGGGATTTCCTTGACAGTTGGAGGAAACATGTCAGTCTCTTAGAAGGTTCTTGTGATCAAAGCCTTCCCACAGACTTCTTCCCTCTTCAACTGCATTAGATGTAAGTAGATTTTCTTTTGAATCTTTTCCAGCATGGTCAGGGGCTTTCCCGATTTCTGCTGCGGGTAAAATACTCTTTAGTCCGAGACGGTTCTGGTGGAGAGAAGGGCTGTGGGGACAGTCGGATGCAGTCTGTCCAGCCGGGGCAGCCAGGCCTCAGGCTGGGCCGGGCCAGGCCGCCATGACTTTAGCAGTTTCCTCTGGAAGCCGCAGCTGGAGCTGGTGCCTGGACGGTCTGGCTGGATAAGAGAGCACAAGTACAAAGGATGGTGGAAGAGAAGCTTTGTGTTGGGGGACAAAAATGGTAAGCTTTCACATTAGCAGCCTGTTCGCGTGATTGAAAGGGAGAGGCCCGGGAAGGATTTGCACTTGACATTGCAGGGAAAGGCAAGAGAGGAAGCTGCGTAATTCTGTTGTTCACTCTTTCTGTGTCATGTCAGCATTTTTATCGGCTGCCTGAGAAGCAATGAACCACATTTTGTGTCAGTATGTATGTGCACAGTGCATTTATGTTAGACTTTTGCAGACACTTAGGGCATCCTCTTTGTCTTCCCAAGTACTTGCTGCCTCACTTCATATCCAGTGATCATTGTGTGTGGAGCCCATGTTAATGCATGGAGAAAGCAGTCTGTCTCCTGTCAATGTGTGCTTCAAAATCTTGGAACATACTAACTGCTAAGAGCAAGAGGTTCCTTGGTCAGAGGGATATATATTTATGTTGGTGCATGGGAGTACGTTTTTATGTGATCCTTTCCTGGATTATTATGCATCTAATTTAATTGGTATTGTTTCATATTAGCCTTTATTGAAATAGTATAATCAGTTATTTTAAGCTAACAGGGGCTTTCCCTGTGCTTGTCCCATAGGTACTCTTAGATACTTGCCAGGTAACATAGGCGCTTATGTCCCCCAGAGTTGGCATACATTGTTCCTCCCCTATAATCCTATCTCTAGGGAATCTAGTTAATTTTTGTTTATCCCTTCTGGAACAAGGAAAAATGTTTAAATATAAAATTTATAATAATATAATTATCTACTTCTATATCAAGTCAACCACCAGTTTGGAAAAGAATATAAACCTTTTGCCTTTGTAAGAATATGGCAGGAGTGGTTTATCAACAAACACATTAAATTCCAGCTCTTGGCATTAACCATGCAAATATTTATATATGTGTGTGTCTAAATGCAAATGTGTATATATAGGTGTGTATATATATATCTTCAAACAATAAAACCCCACAGATCATCTGGAAGAGCCCACAATAGCACAGTAAGTAACCAGATGAATTAGGTGTAAGAGCTGTGGAATTCATCACTGCCAGATTAAATCTGCTGTGAATCTTGTGAAATACTATTGTCTACCCAGACTTTTACTGCAATCTACAAGCTTACATACTCTAATGACACTTGATTTATATGATATATAATTTATGCCAACTTTGCTTTGGGGATCGGAAAAGTGTAGGAGAAAATAGGAATATTTTTATTTACTTTAGAATTTTCATTGAAGAACAGAGGGGACCGTCAAAGAAAGAGATCAAGAATGTAAAGGTCTTGATTAACTAAAAAGATGTTGACTTTCTACAGTTTGAGATGTCTTATGATACTGGATATGTGTGACATGCTGTTATTATAAAATGACTAAAGCAGTCTTACGTAGAAACAAAAAATTACAAGATGTCAGTTGAAGTGGAAGGGCAGTTTTGTCAAAAAAATTTTGAAGGGGTTTTGTTAGAAGAAAAATCAGTGCATTTCACAACTTAAGCAACAATACCTATAATCATGTGCAGGATGCATTCTCTCTTTATGTCTGTGTTTTCAGATACATACATCTTAGTACTTTTTTATTATTAAATGAATTATTAGCATTAGAAAGAGTTACTTGGTTAATTTTCTCTCTCACACAAATCATCCTGTGGGTTGGATGTTCCAACTACTCTTATATTGTGGTAAAGTAATGGACAGCAACAGAGACGTGAGTGCACTTCTTGGGAGTCCATCTTACCCCTTCCCCACATCTGCTGATCCTCCATAGTTCAAAACCACCTTCTCTGTGGCAGACTCTTACCCAGCATGGCTTTCAAACGGACTATTAAATATGCCAGAACCATCTTCTAAAGGTACCGTGTTGTGAGCAGTAGATCTCCTCAACTGTGGTTGTTCTTTCTCATTCACACAGGGCTACCACTGTAAGGACAGGATTATGGAACAAACTGAGGTGGAAAAGGGAGGAAAAGGTGTTTCTGGGAAATGGCATGAGAACTGGGAAATAACATTAATATGTCGTTATTTCTTCAAACATGTACAGAACAACATCATCCAAATCTACCGTACAAAGAGTTAAGAATCATTCAGAAGATTTTAAACTTTTTTTTTTTAATCTAAGGACATTAACGTAATTTTTATTTTATCCTTTTTGTGCTTTACAATACTTTTTATCTATCCACAAGGCCCAGAGCTTTGGTCCTAACAAGAAAAAAGTAAGAGATATTCTGCTATTAGTACATTTCTAATATATGATGTTTTGAATGGGTCTGCGTTTGTCCATTCTGTACTAGATAAAACTGTCACTAGCTGAGAGGTTAGGCCCTAATGGCTCAGTCAGATTTTATCTTAGACCCTCAATCAAATTTCACAGGAATGGCTGCAGCCTTCTGAAGAGATGTCCCACACTTCTGAGGAGAGATATTCCATAATCCTTGATGTAGCCTTTAGCCAATTTTCTGCCCTTCATCTTATTATCAAAATGAACAGTTTATAAAGTTTTGATGTGCTTAACACATGCCATGATAGCATACATTAAAGTAGAAGTCCTGTTTATTTCATAAGGAAAATAAGTGGAAACAGTTATTAATAAATTATATTCTCATTCTTCACAAATACTATGTTTCTTAAGCCAAAAAATATTGCACTTAGAACAATCTAATGGAATTATGTAGATAGATATGCAGCCAGCATTTCCATGGCAAAAAAAAAAGCCCAAAGTATTATAAACAATGGAAAATTGCTTTTTCTGTTGAGCTAAATTACTTTGTTCTCTGAGTTTTAGCAATATTTAGCTATCTATTTAGCAAATATTAACTAAAGTTTATTTAATTAATACTATTAGACTGCAGTAGTTTTAGGTCAAATATTAGTGGGCTGTTTTTTCACTTCTCATGATATCTTAACTCATTTATGAGTAAAGCCTGTTGCATGGTCACTAGTAACCTAACCTTCTTTCACATGATGTGACCACAAGCTGAACTCTGGAATGAAGATTCTTTTGTTTCGTCCCTGATTTGAAGTGATACTAAATTTCTGTAGGTTCTGGAAAAGCTCAAATCCAAGCTAAACTCCAGCATGCTCTGTGGTTTTGATCTAGGTCTAAACATGCAGTTTGCAAATCTCAGGCTGCTTTGCTAGGAAAACCTTGACAATCATCTGCTTCCTTTTACTTACAGAAATCTTAGATTAATTTTAGTCTCTGGCCTGGTTTCACTGCTGTTGGCACAACAGGGAAGTTGAATCAAGCCTGTCCAACTTTTGTCCTCTTTCAGCAGCTTGGCAGAGAGAGAAGCTCATATTGAATTGGTAATCATTTACGCTACTGCCATACCATAACAGCAGTGATTCGTTACTGTTCGGGATGTCCCACCCTATCTATGCATATAGTGAGAGTCTAAAGAGGGCTGAGATACCTACGTCTGAGAGAGCAGCCCACAGAAACCCTTCCAAACCACATAGGTGCCGCAGCGTCTGTGCTTTCAAATGTCTGCAAGACAGAAATAACCTTGCCTGAGCCAAGCAAGAAGGGTTTCATCTCACCTCTGCGTGGCGTTCCCAGGCTCAGCCAGGGTAGAAGACCTCCCAGGACATGACCATGGCAAGTACGTAAAACCTGGGCAGCTTTCTGTTAGTCCAGAGCACAGCAACAGTGGCCAAAACCACAGGGGAATTTAGGGGAAGCAAAGGGGGACGAGTAAAGCTGTTAGCTTTAGTGGCTGCCAGCCTCTGCACGGTAGTATTGCGTGTGTCACCTGGGAAGTGGCTCTGGCGTCCTGTGGCTCTGTATGACTGCTGTGAGTGCCGCGTGGTCTCTTGGGAAGCAGCGATGCCGTGTGTCATTCAGGTTTGCTAGGGCTGCTGGGGTTTTTTGTTTGCTTGGTTGGTTTGGAGCTTGAGGTTTTTTGTTTGTTTTTAACAAATGAGGAAAAAGTGCTTGCCATAGGAGTAGGAGTGAAGCAGTCTGAAGGGAGGGTGGTCGGGCAGGAATGTTTCCCTTACAGGGAGGGAGGATAGAAATTACGAAAGATGAGAGTTGGAGAAGATAGCTGGGAGAGAGCTCTGGAAAAAACAGCATTGCCACTCATCTATACCTCTCACTAGAACTGTAAATAAGATAATTTGAACCACCTTGCTATTAAACAAGAGACTTGAAATCCTTTTAAAGACAGCTGCTCATTAAGTTAAAAAAATTTGAAAAATAAAGAAAAAAAAGTGCAATAATAAAATATTTTATTATTTTATGCAGTTTTAAAATGCTTGTGCTTCCTGTGTCTTATTACAGATTGAACAGGAATTATTAGGAAATATCTCCTATAAGAAGAGTCCAGCATATTTTTGTGGTTCTTTCAAGGCACTGAAATATATATAGTCGCTTTGTCCTACCACTTTAAACTGTGGGTATAAAATCCACATAAGATGTGAGCTGAGTGCAACTTATTTTTGCACTGAAACTATTGCAGGTACAGTTGTGAATGATAGCAGGGAAAGAAGTGGAAGGAGGAGTTATCAGACTGCTGACAGTATTGCTTTCTAAATCCTAAACAGAACAAGGATCTTCATTTTTGTTGTTTCTGTTTATTACTTTGGATGCATTTCCCATTTAATTCCATTGCTGTATTTCTCTTCAGTAAAGCATATCACACAGCTATGATTTTAAATCATTACATGGGCCTCATATTTATAGAAATCCAACCCCAGCAGGAGCCGGCAATGTTTCATAACAGCCTTTCTAAATGATTGCCTGGTGAAATGCTGACCATGGTGCAGCTGATTTAAATTCTGTTACATGCAGATGGCCCTCTTTGTGTAGTTTACTTTGCTGCAACAGCATTCCATGTCAAGGTGACACTGTACCAAATTACAGCAAGAATTAGCAAAAAACTTAGTGATGTTCTTGTTAGACTGTTTTATTTGGGAATTAGTTGATTTTGGTTTTATTGATGCCTTTGGGGAAAATCCAACTTTTTTTTTTTTTTTTTTTTTTTCTCAAAATGTTTTGGAACTAAAGCTAATGTTGCCAGAGATTATTAAATTATCTGGGCTCATCTGCTGTTTCCATCTGCTAATAGAAAGTGCAATCACACCCTTTTCTTCTTTATGATTGACACTACATGGTTTACTTTGAAAGTTTTCTATTTGCAAGAGTCCTTGTGTTACAAACCTGAGACATTTGAAAACTGAACATCAAAACTGCATTAAAAGATACCCAGTGTAGGTGTAACCTCACTTAGCTATCCTCACTTACATGCAGATTGATTTGCCAACATTCTTAAAGTGGTTTTCTCAGGACCCAGGAGGAATTCAGTATCCAAATTCTGTAGAAATTCAGTGGAAAAAAAAAAAAGAAAACAGCTGATGCAACTCACTGTAAGTTTAGGCAGAGACAGAAGAGAGTCAGAGGTGCTTACCAGTGGCAGTGGAGTGCAAGCACCCACCCTGTGCCAGGCCTTCCAATGAAATGCTTGCAATTAAGTTTTTTGGCCTTCTCACTCCATGCCTGAACAGAAGGAATGGTCCTTTCATTTGTACAAAAGCATGGAAGGTTGCTTTATATGATTCAGAATCTGTACACTCCCCTAAAACTCTTGGTGGTGATGTAAACTCTCCTGTATCCAGTGCATGCTTTCTCACTGGAAAGAAAAAAATTATTTCCCATGTAAAGAATACAACCGAGAGTAGATAAAACTGGACACTTACTTAGATTTTTGATTCTGAGTGAAAACTTCAGAAAACATAAGCATCTACAATAAGGAGTATTCTGAGACATATTTGTGGGCCAGCCTACTGGATGTCATGGTGCCAAGTGTTGAGTTTTCCTGATTGTATCAAAAGGTGGAGTATGGAGTATTTAGTTAGTTAGTTAGTTAGTTAGTTAGTTGGTTTTAATCCATGCTGAAGAAAGGGGCTTTTTCCATCTACAGTAGAAAATAGTTGATTTTCTCTCTGTCATGAGGCAGAGATGGAATACTGTTCCACAAATCAAATTACTGAAGTGTAATTGGAAACCCAGCATTGCCACTCATCTATACCTCTCACTAGAACTGTAAACAAGGTTATTTAAACCAACTTACTATTAAACAAGAGATTTCAAAATATTTTTTAAAGGCAACAGCTCATGGAGTTAAGGAAAAAAAAAAAAAGTAAAGAAAATAAAAATAAAAAGTGTAATAAAAGAGTAATTATGCTGAGAGACTTAACCAGGGATTTCTTGGTTTGGAGATCTGTGAAAGAAAAATCCACCATGATAATTCCCAATTTATTTTCTCAATTAATCATTATTCAGAGGTTTCAGGCAATTCTGTATTCCCTATATATTGTGAATCTCACAGTGTAAACTACTGTCTTAATGAACTTGTACCATTTTACATCAATGTGTCAATCACATGCATGATTCTACCAGTACCTGATGTAGCCATTAAATAACAATTTTGCTCAGGTACTGAGCCAAAGGTTCTCTCATTATTTTCCATATATCTTGTTTCCTACATAGCTTTAATCAGTATATATCACCTGAAGTGTCCAACTCTTCATCTTAATTTTTCTCTGAACCTGCTTTGAATCTGTTATGAATATTCTTTTTTTTTTTTTCCCCCCAGCCTCTTAGAATTTGTGCCAAACATTACTGGTTATATGTAGCACTGGGATCACTCCCCTCTGTATGCTTATTCTGTACCATAAGCCTGGCTTTCCTCATTATTTGTGAGGATGTACCTACGTAAAAGCCATTGCAAGAATAAAGGCAGTGATGAGGCAGAAGCTAAGGCAGTGCAGCTGATGTTTCTTTTTAAAGGATAGGAAGAATCATTTTGTGTGTGAACTTTGACTGTTTTTCCATTTCTATCTAGCAGTCACTTTGCTAACCCAGTCCGTTCTCATGAACCTTTATGTTTAAAAGCTGTCTGCTGCATGACCATACTTTGTTTTGCAGTCTGAAAACCACTGAAAACTGAGTAATGTGACTTGATGTCCTATTAATTCACTTTAAACTTCCTGCAACTGCAATATAGTGTGTGAGTGACTCTGTGACGGCCAGAGTATACATACTGGGAGAAACATGAACAGGAAACTTGTGCAGTGATGAGCAATAGCTAGAAAGTACCAACAAATAGTTGATGTAAGAGTAGTTAAGTAAATATAATGATTGCTGTCTTAAGTTGAAAGCAGATGTAAGTACTGTAAATAAAAGTAGTAAGTAAATAATATTGCAAATAAGAGATAATAAATATAGTTATTCCAAGGACCTTTACATTTCTATTCTTCTAGAAAACTATTCTGTGATTGTTTTGCTATATCTAGGAAGTTATGAAATATAGTCAGAGATTTCTGAAAGCCATGTGAAAAGAGGGTGCTGAAAATCTAATGAAAGGCAGGAACTGGGATCCAGGACAAAATTTTGTTGGAGACTACTGCAGGACCAGAACAAAACCCTGATAAAATAATTAGAGGTTGGCCAGTCAGTGCAATTCAGATGGAAGGTGTAGAAAACAGATGATCTTCTCACATCCAGGAGGTGATAGAGAATCTAAAACACTTCCACTGAAGAAACTTGAGTACACAACAAAAAGCATATCGTGTTGTCCTGTTTGTCACAGCATGTCCAAACCAGAACAGCGGTCAGCCTCTGTAGGAAGCACGCACTGGTTTGAAAGTGCCAGATGAGTGATCAGTGCATTGACAGATAAGGTGACAAGCGTACTATTAGTTTAGGAAGGATGACAGGATCCCAAGCCAGCCAAGATTTTGAGATCTGTCTGCACCCTTGTTCAGAGCAAACATACAAAAGAAATAAATAAATTCAGATTTGTTCGCATAATATCTGGAACAAGGTAATTTATGAAGCAGAGAAAACTGAAAAGAAAGCAGATGAAAATAAAAGGACCTGAGTATAACCTTGGCCAGCCCTCTGTCTTTGTCTTGCTCCCCGTCAAGAAACTTTCTATTGCTTGCGGCAAATTTTACATAGTCCCCTAGAGGAAAAACCCTCTTTTCATCCCTGCTGCGGCCTTGCTATGGATCAGTGTCCTGCCTATGCCCGACTTGCCCCAGCTGTGGGCTCCCTCCGTGTCCAGGCTGTGCTCAGGGGCTTCCCATGGCTGGTGGCAAGCGGCCAGTGGGCTGCACCCATATCTGCACCTCTGGAGGCACCAGGATCAACACAAGAGCTCCAGAGTGTGGGGGAATTGTCATTCCATAAGAAAATTGAAAGTTTCTCTAATTTAAACTGAACAGAGGCTTGCAACCCAAAGTGGTGTCAGTGATGCTGGGAAAAATGAAGCAAGAGGACAACAGCAGTCAGAAAATAACCAACTACAGCGTGGTTTTGCAGCAGTGGAACAGAAGGACTAGGGACCTTAAACAGGATCTGGTGAGCAATGGGCACCTGGCAAACAACTCTTAAAAGATGGCTTTTTTGCAACAATTGTGAAAATTTCAAGTTGAATACAAACACCTGAGATATCTGATGCTGGAGAAGCACTTTTCAGGCATATGGCAAAAATGCACCGATGTGAAGAGCAAAAAACTGCATATTTCAACTTTATACAAAATATATAAGATGGTCTAGACTCCAAAAGAGTATGATCTGCAATTTCTGGAAGTTTTGTGAAGGATAAGATCCAGTAAAATTAATTAAATTTTTTAGAGTAGCATGGTCATTACAGCACAGTATTAGTCCTTAGCAATCCCAGATGGATTTTTTTTTGCCATCAACAGTATTTATTCTGAGAAAAATGTATTTAAATTGATGTTTAAGGGTCATTTAAGGATTGCGACATATAATAGATGGTTTACATTGGCCCTAATAAACAGCAAATATCAAGGAAATTGTTAAGAATATTGCTTGTGCCAAAGATTATGAAAAAATCTCAAAGGACACCATGTCAGTAATATAAAAAAACAGTTCCTTGGAATAAGTACAGATAAGCTTAGGCTAGGAGGAAGGAGGGGGGGGAAAAAAAATAAAAAGAAGAAGAAGAAGAAGAAAAAAAGAGGTATTTGACTTAATCTGAGACAGTAAGAATGCATTTCCATCTGAATTTGCCCCCTCTGTATCTGGGACTGGGAGGCAAAGGTGCCCTGCAGAGGCTGCCTGGAGCCACGCCCGAGGCACTGGGTGCTGTGGGGTGGTGGGACCACAGCATGTGGCTCTCAAGGAGCTAAGGGGCTGCTTGCAGTCTGTCAGCAATGACATTTGGAGGTCTTGTGGGAAATTCTTTGCGTAGTACTTCATGCTGTAGAGTATTCATAATTAATAGTCTGTGTATGAGTATTTAGGTTGTTTGCTGTGGTAACTATGGTACATTGGTAACCCAAGAATTTCTGGTGATGTCTGGCAAGGATCAGGACATGGGGGATCTGGGCCTTTTGAATGGCACTGGAAAGAACCAGATGGAAGCATGTCCTGTTTTTCAGATTCTTCTGTGAGGTGGTGAAGGGCAACTGGATGCGTGACAAAGTGCTGCAGGCTTCCTTGTGGAGGTGGCTGCTGGTGGAACCAGGGAGCTTAGAGGTGATGTGGGGGAAGACAGTGGAAGAGCAATGGGAACAAAAAGCACTCAAGGTTATGGCAAACTTCTAGAAAACTTCCTCTAGACAAAAAAAAAAAAAGTCCACAGAAATAGTCAGTATATGAATGTGTATAACATTTCTTGAATGCGCATTCTTCTAAGATCTAATTTTTGTTATCTACTAAGTGTGTTGTTTCTGCCTCTAACCTCTTTCTTTTCTTTCATGTCTTTCAATGCTTTCATGTCCCTCTCCCCTTGCTTGGGTTACCCTTGTCCCAAATGATCATGTTCCTGCCTCCCTTTCTTCTCCCCTCCCAAACTGTTTCCACTTCTCCAGGCACTGGTCATTTCCTCAGAACCTTCAGCTTTGCACCATGGTGTAATGAATTTTTTTTTCAATGGTGACTTTTTAATGCTACTAACCCCTTCTATATAGGGCAGAGGAGAGGATATAGCATTTAGGCCAATTTTCTTCTTTCTGGGAAGCAAAGTTGTATGTTCACCCACAATGGTGTGTAAAGTTCATGGATATAATGCAAAATGAAACAGCTTAATGATTTATCTGGCTGAGTAACTCTTGGATCATTTTCTTTGGATATGACCAGTTGATGCATTGCACATCCTTTGTCCAAATGGAAAACAACATAGTTACAGGCCAGATCTGCAGCTGATTTAAATTGGCATGGTTTTATTTAAAACTGAGTTTTGAACAGGGTCTAGCTATGTGTCTAGAACTTAGTCTCTCTATATCCTGCTTCCTGCTAACAAAACAATAATCTGTAAAAATATAGATATATAGGATTGTATATTTTCCAATTAATAGACCAAATAAGATCAAGATGAAAGACACTATGTCATTTTTACATCTATCATTTTTATTGTTTATTGTTACTTATTAAAATACAATATAAATTTTAATAATATTTCAAATCTTATTTAATAATCATATTTAAAGCACATATAATTAACTAATGCAAAACTTCAAGAAATTAAGTTCTCAGAATTTTGTAACAAGTGATCTCTGCAACTGGGCAAAAAAAGGAATATAATTTTATCACATTGAAATAAATGTTACACTCATACAATCTGCTTTGCCAAAATCTAGACAAAGTATTATACAGGGTTGTAGGAGAGGGTTGTGCCATTAGTGTAACTGCCTGATGGCTCATCTAAACTTCAAAATATCATGCAGTTTCCTCCTCCTTCTCTGGGAGGTGCTGATGCCTCAAAGAAGTATCAGACAAAATTATATTGTAATATTTTGTCAGGAAGCAGTTATGTCCCTTTCAAACACTCAGAAATCCTTATTTTTGTTTAAAATTAGGGTCTTCTTTTTGTAACTGTTGTTTATGTATTTTCAATTCTTATTTTCTATTTCTGTCTGTAACTGTCCTTTGTGACTTCAAAATCAGCAATCAACTGCATGTTAAGCTGTCAGTTGCTGATTAAGAGGTGGGACCACTATGACTGGAAGGCAAGTATTTAAAAACAGAGACATAACTCTCTTTATGTAATGTTTTTAGAGCTTGTTATTAGCTTTAGATAATTCTTTAAAACTGAGAAGACGGATTCCAAACTGTAGTGAACAAAAATGAGAAGCCTTGGAACAACATCCCCTCTAGCTTGTTACAAACCATTACAGGCTAAGTTATGTATTCTATGAAATATGAGCACATTTCATAGCCATAGGAGCTAGACATGCAGAAAGAGGAGGGAAAGAAAGTCCTGGTTTACTGGCTGCAGCTTGATTTTTAAAATAATCATTTTTCTTTCTGCAGAGCAGCCCACACAAAATAAAAGCAGTGTTTATCTGTTCAGATGAAAAAAACAAAAAAAAACAACAAAAAAAACCAAAACAAAACAAAACAAAAAAAAACGATGATTATTTGTCATGAGAAAGTCAATTTGCCCTGGAGAGAAACTAAGCTAGCAAAGATTTTCTGCCGTCCTTCTTTCCCACCACCATGGGAAAGCCATCATTAACAATCTGGTTTTGTTACTTTGCAGTCAGGGAATCAAAGTATATAACCTCATGTTCATCTCTTGTAATACCAACCTCTTAGTGAACACCATACAGTTAAGGTCCTCTTTCCAACCATGCCTGCTTATGAAAAAAGTGACAGTGAAGATACGGATTTTCTTATACATGTCAGTACTTTAAGTGTCATTACATAAGCTGGCACCAATGTCTTGGCTTTTTAGTCTTCGAGAATTGTGGTGACCATCTGTCTGAAGATCTAAACTTTGCAGCTGTATTCAATAAGACACTGTTGGACTAAATCTTGGAAAAAAGCGACTAATGCCAAACCGTCTATCATTGTCAATTTGGCTGTGCTTTAAACGTAGAAATATAAATTTCTCTGAACAGTTGGGAAACAATAATAAAGTCAAATGTCTCATTAAGCAATACATGCTTCATCCTAATGAACGTATCACATATGAGATAAAGGATGAGGCATAATTAATGACATGCATGATAGTACAGAGATTGTCTGGACCATACTGGCCTATCTTTCAACTTTAACTCTTACAAGAAAGTAGCTGCTTTACATAAAAAGAGAGAGTTTATCTGGGGCTTGTCCAAACCAGCGTTTCCAAATAAACTGAATTATGACAGTGGTGTCATGCAGATAACAACTCACTGTGAACTGGCCTTGCATAAGGTCATTAGACATGAGAAAGTTTCTAATTTTCTTTGTAAGGCAGATAGGGGAGCTGCAGTCAAAATCAAATGCAGCAAGTAAGTGCCTCCAAATAATTCAGGCTTAAATCAGTTCTTTTCTCCCTGGAAAAAAAAAAAAAATGATAGCATATAGATAACAAATCTTGTAAGTAGTCTTACTCAAGATAAATGAAATTTAAGGCTTTCAAATGTCTACAAGAAGGTACGAATGACACTGATCCTAAATCATTCAATGACACTTTTTCTGTTGACTTTTTGTGTTCTTATATTTACATGCAGCAGTTGTTGCTTTCTGATAGTTAAAGCTAAAGCAATCAATTACAACATAAAAACACAATCTAGTAAAACTCATCAGGGGGAAAAAAAAACTGAGTAAAATGTTCTTGCTTAATATAAAAACTTGTATTGGCAAATATTTGCTATTGCACCATTTAAGCTGCAAATTTTGCTTTAAAAAGGGGAAAAATTAACCCTAGTAGATGGGAACATAAAAGCTAATGTCTTACTGACATTATTAGTTCCTTTAAATAGGTGTTAAAATTATGTAGCATATTTTTTGAAAGTGTTATTACCATTGGAACTTAATTAGCAAGCTTAGCCTTTAGTGTTATATTAAATAAAATAAGGAAGTGCAAAGTAGTTCACGTTATGTATTTTCAGCATTAGATCTATTTATTTCATTACTGAATCATCCTATTCTCATTATAAAACTGTTACAAAATGCTTCCTTTGTACATGTTGCATGTTTGAACAAAACAAAAAGTCTAACTTTTAAAAAATAGACATGTAAGATTTTTATAGGAGAAACTGCAGCTTGCACTAATCTGTGATTTTGTATTGTTGAGCTTGTTCAAAAACATGCAGCTTGAAGTACAGTTCCGATGGTTTATAGTTTCATTTTACAGCAAAGGTCAAAAAAAGTTTTTTTATTTTCTTTTTTAAAGAGAGATATATATATATAATCATGCCTCAAATATGTGGTGATTGGAGATTGTTTCTATCTGAGCCAAAACCAAACCTGGCATTAACGACAGTAAATTTTGCAGTACAGGCATTCTGAGTCTGACTAATGCGGTGGAGAAATCTTTCATTATTCTCCAGTTTTCTCATGACAGTCTTCATATCCCTGGAGTTTTGATTCTAACCAGCAGCCCAATAGTTCCTCCAAGCCGATCTGTGATTTTCTCTCCCTTCCATGTAAGATCTGCTAACAGCTAATTTAAAGAAGCAGTTCACTTGGGCTTTGGTATATTCTCCTAGCTCTCTCCCCTGCCCCCTTGTTTCCTTTTAGGCTTGTGTAGCCCAAAGCACCCTTCCAGGCAAAGATAGGACAGAGAAGCAGAAACCGTCTGTACAGAGCATCTGTTTGGGAGCCTTCCTAAAGGCAGATCCCTGCCGACCGCTGATGGAAATCATCTGCGGGAAAGGGGAGAGCGTGAGTCATGTGACCTCTTGGGGCTTAATTACCAAGAAGTAAATGGCCTGGGTTCCTCTCGCTCACAGACTGCTTTTAGAAAACAACAGATGAAACATGACCAAAGGAGTCAGTTCTCAAACACCCGCATATGAACAAGCAGCTTCTGCTTCAAGCATGTGCTTCCCTGCTTTGTATGGACCCATACAACGGTACACTTATGTCTCTGAACAAAGAGTATTTAAAAAAAAATTTGAGCATCTATTTTTCTACACAGCATGAAAGCAGGTAGCACAAAGGAGAAGATTCACAGTTTACGAACTGGAGCATAGGTATCAGATATAGTTGGTAGACAAAAGTATATTTAATATGTCAAATTTTGTGGAGGAAGCCAGCATGATTGTCTGTGCAAGAGTTTGCCGCAACAGCATAGTTATAAATAAACATGCCTGTTTTCTAAATAAATCAAAACTCTGGGGGCTTAAGATACCATTAGCAGCACTTTACAGTGCCAGCATTGTATCAAAATAACTGCAAACCCTGGTAAAGGAAAGACATAGAACCATAATTAAATTGTCCATCCCATGCAGGACAAAATGAAGCTTCACCAGGTACTGGGGTAGCCTTTCTGTCCATAGCACAGGGGTGAATATATAGGTATTGCTTTTGTTACATTAATGTTAACAAGAAAACTACAATTATCTTGCATAACTGTGCTTCTGCATTTAGAAGCAGCATGTTTTAGCTAATAAAGAAACATGATTTTCTGGTGGATCAAAGAGGGTTTTGTTCAGACCTCAACATCAAGGATACATCACAAAAAGGTTGCGTTTTTCCGCAGTTACTACAAAACTGAGATGTACTTTGTACATAGTAATATATGAATACATTTAATCCATTTCTCTTGCAAGATTTTTCTGAAGCAACATCACCACATATGAGCACAGTACATATTTTCTGTCAGTCTTTCCTAAGGTCCTCCATATTGACAAGAAAACAGATGTACCAGACTAAGGGAATTTCTGTGGTTTGCTGCCAGGATGAATATAGCAACTTGGTGACTATCCGAGAGTATTAAAAATTAAGAGCTTAGCAAAGTCTTTCATATGGTAATATTTGAGATACCACAGTGTTTCCTGTTCTTAATGCAGGGGAACTGTGAGGTAGCTGTTGATGAACAGTCTTTTTGTACTGGAAATCTCTGTATTATGTCTGGATTTCAAACCAAGTTCTTCTGTGCTTTAGCACAAAGACGTGTCGTGTGACCATAAAGCAAGCACATAAGTAATTTAGTTTCTGGGCTACGCAGCATGACTATGAAGTATGTGATGGGGCTGGGACCCTGTCAGAGAGATGAAAGCTAAAAATGAGTGTAGTTGGGGAGTGACTCCAGAAAGGACAGACTAGAGGTCAGGCTGGAAGAAGAAAAAACGTCTGCAGGAACCCCAAGGCAGGAGGCAGATAGGAAGAAAATTCTTTCATTCAAAATGCTGAAAGATGGTCTGAAAGAAAGGCTGAGAGCACAGAAGCTGGACAGTGGCCCAGGCTGACTCCCAGATCCTCAAGGGGCCCTAAAATAAACAGGCAACATTTGGAGCATAGACATAGCCAGTATGTTGAAGGAAGCGATTATTCCTTTCTATGTGGCACGTGTGGAGTCACATCTGGTGTAGTGTGTCCCGTTGTGGGCATCCCAGGAAAAGAGGGATGCTGACAAATGGTGGGGGTCCAGCAGAGGTCCACCAAGATGGTTGGGACTGGACTGTGTCATGTGTGGAGGGAGTTGGGTTTGTTCAGCAGTGGAGAGCAGAAGGCAGAGAGCATCTCACTGCTGCCTTCAACTTCCTTGGGGGCAAATGTTGCAGAGAGGACTGAGCCAGACTCTTCTCAGAGGTGTAAAGCAAAGGGATAAGACATAAAATTCACAACTTGCATCTAGGGAAGTCCTGCTGGATACAAACCTGCAGAGGAAGAGATCAAGCTTGTAGCAGGTACCCCAGAGATTTTGTGGGGTCTCCATCCCTTTAGGCATTTGGTGCTGCATGAGGCAAGGTCCTGAGCAGCCTGACCTAACTTCAAAGTTAGCTGTGCCCTGGTCACCTGACAGGACCATATGGCCTCCAGGGCACCTCCCAGCCTGAATTAGTCTGGTTCTGATGTGCACCATTCGGAAAGCAACCAGTGAAATGGAGCATTCACTGAACACTTCACCTGCACCATATACCCCAGTGTGTAACTGGGGAATGAGCCTCGGTACACATGGTAGCTGAGGGGGTAAATGTCTCAGCAGGTGGGGTGAGGTTTGCATTTGTCCGGGGTTCAGAGAGGAAGCATGAGGAGTAATGCACTTAAAAACTTGCCATATTTATTGGTAAGTCAGTCATTGTGTTATTTTTACACTTCAATATCAGAAATAAAACTCCCTCATCTTCAACTCACAAGGTTAAATGCCACCTGGTTCTGTTTCTGGTTACGCTTTGAATGGGCATCAGGCAGCTTTGTGTGGAGGGTTGCCAGCTTTAGTTTGGCAAATATGAAGGGGAAAAAAAAAGAGATTTTCTAATTCATAATATTCAAATAATCTAAGTCCTGCAGGTTGCTTGAGGAAGTATCTCTGTGTTTGCTAATGGAAAGCTGAAATGGGATCTTGGCTCTAGTCTGAACACAAGTGCAGATGTAGAAATTGTCTGTAGACAATTTTTAATGTGTCCAAAGAATGCTAGCCACAAATGTATTCAGTTATTTCATTGGTATTTAGTCCATTGTTTACCAAAAATAAACAAATAAAAGTATTAGAAATTGCATGTTTATTATTTGTGGCCCTATATCTATATATTTTTTTTAAGGAAAAAATGAAGAAGAATCTGTATTGAGCCTCTTCCATTTTGTTTCTCAGTTAGGTTTTGTTTGGGATTTTTTTTTTTTTTTTTTTATTTTCCTCTCAACTATACTTCCTTCTGGAAATACTCATGAGACATATGTTTTGAATGCTTTTGTTTAACCTTAGCTGACATGGCCTTCTCATGCATACTTGCAAGTCTATAGACCTGGTGCGTATCCTTTGAAAGACATATTTATCACTTTCAGACTGTATTTCAAACAGCTTTTTGTGCTATGCAATGCTTTTCTGACAGCCTGGCTTGGTGTCTTATTCCTTAATTGAGTTTTGTTTGAAGACTATTTCCTTTCCTGTGTTTTGTTTTTCTTATTTCATAAGCCAAAGTAGTGCTTCAGCTCAAATTATTTTTCTTTGTTAATTGAACAGAAAAGTTTTTGAACATATATGTTCCTATTTGTAAAACAGGTTAGTGTTCATTGTCTTCAGTTATAGTATTCCACACAGCCACTTACAGATTTGTCTCCTGCTTTGTCCAAACCTTTATTACTGGCACAACTCACATCAACACCATTTGGAGGATTGAGGCAAATGGTTTTGCCCTAGGGGTCAGTTTAGGAACACATTCTTGAAGTTTTGAGGGTTTTCCATTGAAGACTAGAAGAAGCAGAAGGACTGTTCATTTGCATGCGTGTGGCTCGTGGGTAAAGGATTATAAAAGGTCTTTTTCTCTTTTGTAAACCAGAATTATGTGGCCAAAAAGGAACTGTGGATTTTTTCCTTGTGCTGAACATAATGATTGCATGGTCTTAATTCTATAGCTTGAATTAAACTTTATTAAAACCTTTAATTAAATTTATTAAGCTACATGAGGACTTAGAGGTAGAAAACATTGTTGGTCAGGAAAATCTTCTCAAAGTTTGATAAAAGCAAAAAAGTTGATAAAAAGAAATGTTTTTGTGAGAGGATGAAAATATTTGCAAAATCAATTATTTCTGTCAACAACAGCTAAGTAAAATATGGTGTCTATTTTGTGAAAGACATAATTGTTAAAGCTATTATTTTCTGCTTCAACATCCAACAGTGCTTGGATACGTTAATGGTTTGTACTGAATGCAGATAATTTAATTCCAAATCCTTTTTTTTTTTTTTTTTTTTTTTTATAGAAAACTGGCAAATGTAGTAAATATAAAACACTTTTCTGGCAACTAAACCTTGTTATGAGTAGATGCATAAACTTCCAAGAAGTTTCTCCTGATGGAGTTCCTCCCTAAACATTCCAGCCTTGTGAAAAAGGGTCAGGTCCTATGGAAAATAGGCAAGAGTTTGAAGCAATAAACCCATAATTCTCCTCAATGCATAGGAGGCCAGATATGGTAATGGGAAATACAAGTTACTTGGTGCCAACTGGGGTTGCTGGCATCAAATGCAACATCTCCTGATAAGCAGAAAAACCTCCTGGTCACCAGAACCCTGCATTTATTGCAGCTGCCCCTAAAATGACTCTAAGGGTCACAGTTCACTGCAAACAGCCTTCTAGAAAACACTCCTATTGAAAGCTCGGAATATAGATGGGTCCCTTCTGACAAAAAAACATCCTGAAGCAGTGAATCCCACCTTTTTCTTTTTTGTCTGTGTTCATTTTTATGCTTTACTTAATTCACATTTTAAGTGAAGGCATTGAACTTGATAGATATAAAAATACTCTCTTTTAACTGTATTTTACTAATAAACCAAATTCTTCAGCTTTATTCTTTAACTTAAAAAGCAAAAAAACACCCTGCCATTTGGGACATGATTATTATTGTTTATAAAATCTAAGTACTTTAGTGCAATACGAGTCAATTAGATTCTTCTTTTGTTTAAATCCTGTCCTACGGCTGAATGAAGTCTTGGCTATGCACTAAAACCTCTGAATCAGAATCTCCTTTAGTTAACTTCACTTACGTATTAGAGATTTCACCAGTGATGAAAAAAACCTACATGTTCATTTTCCATTCATGACAAAGTCCACAAAGAACACACGTTCATCTCCTGTTTGTTGTTTTATTAAAAGCACAGAGAAATGTGAATTACAAACTATAAAGATGTAAAATGGGTAGTCAAGCTATTGCTTCTATCATGTTTTAGAACAGGTCATCAGGATGTTTACTTTTGGTAATGAAAAATAACATCTCATTAATCCCATGCATTACTTGTGATTAAATCACAATGCAAAACACTGATGCACACAAATACACTTAGCGGCCTCCCCACACACACTTTTTTACTCAGAGAAGAGATTAAGAAGCATCGCACGCAGCAAATGCTATCTGGATCATCGAACACCCTTGTGGGACCTGCTCAAGCACTGCAGTGAGAGAACAGGTCATTTTTGCCTTGTTTCCCTGTTTCAGATCAAATCCTGTCACAGATTTGTGACATGCTGCAGTAAAATCCGAAAAGCTGTAGGAGAGAGACATTATGAAAGATGGATCAGTGGACCGATCTGTGGCCTGCAATGGCCCACCTTTTAGGAAATCTCCCATAATTTATCTCTAGTCCAAAGATTTTAGGAGAGAAGGGTATCTGGAAAGGCAAAGTTTTTATAGCCAGAGTTACAAACTGACACAAGGGAGTTTTCTTTCCTGGAATTGGTGAACAACGGATTGACTGACTGCACCAGTGAGCGGATTGCTGAGTGCTGAATATGTAACAAATAATGTGGGATGAAGTCATCCACTTCCACAGATAATCTGTACCAACCCAAATGAATAATAGTATAAGTAAAGAACAGTATCTGACATATTTGGCTTATTGTTACTTCTAACTCTCTGTTTTCTGTGGCAGAAATTTTGCATTTTGGGGCTATAAAATTAGGGCTTAAAAGTGAAATTCCCTTAAAGGTGCATATCAGAAGCCCCATGCAGGTGCTGGCTTTGGCCAGCATGAGAGTTGGAGCACAGACTAGCAGAGCTACCAGTGCCCCAGCGCTGGATGTCTGCTTCTGGTCCCCACAGAGGTGGTCTGGGCTTATTCACCTAGTCACTCAACAGGGCACATGAATTTTCTGGATTGCAGCAGAGTGACAGCTAGTCTGAGGACATGTTTAAGTCCCTTGTGTTTGTAGGTCCTCTGTTTAGCAGTTAGATGTCATGCTTTCACCTATGAAATTGTGCATGTTTTTCTGCTTGAACTGGTGATTTAAACTAGCCCTTTAGCCTCATAGGTCATCTCTGACACCTCTGAGGTCCCATGGGATGGACTAATCACTGCACTGATCCCGAGTTTGTTTTGTATGCTACTTTTCCATTATGGCCACTGCATATTGAATTTCTGCCAGCAACATTTAACAAAGTTAAACTGTTACAAATCCTATTCCAGAACCTCCTTGGTAAAGCAGTGTTTCATCTGTGGTCTTCAACATCTTGCACGACAAGGCTGCTAGTTGAAAAGGTAATCTATTATTCATTTGGGTGATATTTTGCTCAAAGTCATGGATAGGACAGCTAAATTCTTCATGATCTATGCATTTTTCAGGGGAGTTGTGTTTCTATTGGGTGTCTGGTGGCCAAGAAGACAACCGTGGGTCAGCACATGCTGTTGCCTCATATAACTGAACAGGTCCTGAAGTTGGGAGTTTCTTGCTTTCCCTAAAACAAGATGATCACCTGGAAGGCAGTTCCATCATCCTGAATTTCTTGATTTAAATCAGCCACCAAAGCCTCAGGCAGGTAGGTGTGAAAAAACCTGGCAAACAGTTGTGTGCTAGACTGCTGGGAGCAATGGCCAAGTTATCCAGAGGATACAGGGGCAGGAGCTATGGATGGACAGCAGAGAAGTGCTTGGGATGGGAGTCTTCTCTATTCATCTGCAGAGCACAAATCAGACATAATAGATAGTGGGGATTGAACCAGTTGCTGATTGTTCTTGGGTTTTCTATTTGGGACAGAAATGTGCTGCCTACTGCCCCGTACCTCTAACACAGCATCATCTCGGCAGTGCTAGAGGTAAAACACCAGGCAGCTTCTGTTGGTGGACTATCTGTCCCAGGAATCTGATCACGTTCTGTGGGACCACCCATCACAACTGCCGACAGTCATTTTACAGAGTACATTTTGCTCTTCCCTTGACTAATTAGATGAGCGAAATTGCTTCATTCCACTTCCTGGTGTAAATCTGTAATAGTTTTATCAGTATCATGCCATAATCTGTAATGCTGTAATCACCACAGAACATATTTGCCTATTTCCAGAGCATTTGAAGGTCCAAAATGTTACATTTTTATGTGCAGTTGGTTAGATCGCTGTCGCAGTTCCCTCTCTAAATAATGTTTCATTGCTATTTTAGTTTCTTCAGACATCCCCCAGTTGCTAGTGAGCCCTAATTTAATTAACATACAATTCTTTCCTAATAAGAGTGAGACAGTAAAATCCATTATCTAGTAGTGCCATGGATACTATTTGTTGACAGTTCTATACTAGTGTTAATCCTGCAAACTGTGTATTCTTTAAAGGAATAACCAATTTCAGTCTATGAACTGTGGATTATGAGATCTCTTTGTCCCCTGTGAACTTTTCAGTCAGGGGAACACTTGCTCTGTCTTTTGTTCTGCCACTGCAGTAGAAAATTGTTTCATAAAGCTCTTTAGCAATAGGTAATTGGGTTCTCCAGTCTATAATTTCCTCTTAAAATGAGCAGAAATTTTACAGATCAGTGATTAACCTCAGAGATAAATCATATCTATAAAAAAAAAATAATCCTATGAATCTTTTCTAATCATGTTTTTCAACTGTTTGAAGCAATTATGGTACTAAAACAGAATTCATGGCACTTGGCTTACATCATTTCTTCTCCTTTTGTTCTATCATCTTAGCTAAAGCTAGTCTTAATTTTTACCTTTTATGGACAGTTTTATTTATCTTACACTTTGTGAGATGAACAATAATTCTTGAACAATCAGAACAGTTCATCAGAGAAGCTTCCCTTTAGCCTTAATATCCCTGCTTGTGCTTCCAAGTCCTGGAGTTCTTTCTGGCTAGGACAAGCACCTCTGGGCTTGCATTGAGCTGAGCTTTTGATGGTACAATAGCCCTCCACACAGGAAAAGAAAAATGTAGTTTGTTTCAGTGTGACTGTTCTCATTTACTTGATTGTCTGGCAAGCTTCATAGAATCAGGGATTTGGCAAAGAAACACTTAACTCTGCCTCATATGTTGAGATACACTATATTTTGAATTAGAAAAATGTGATCTAAATATAAATGCTAAAAAGCAAGAATCCTTTTCCTGTGTACCTATGTGACTTCCCATAAACACTTATGACACAGCTTTTAGTAATATGAACATAGCCAGGTGGCCAAGACACAATCTATGAAAACCATCCAAGAGGAATGTGTAGGCAAGATAGATATGATCTAGTTTTTGGGGTTTGGTTTGTTTGGGGTGGGTTTTTTTGGTGCAAGACCATGCACATGGTTTAAGTACCTTCACAGGATATATATAGCACAGGAGCTTCCAACTCACAAGGAAGTATTAGTCATGTAAACAAGGGGAAAAGTACTTTACAGTCTGGACTGCTTTTAGCAAGCAAATCACTCCTAAGAGACACAGCTGCTTAAACCCCAACAACCTTGGACCTGCCAGCTTTGTCTGGTAGAGTTGTGAAACTACATCTGTAAGGGTCCAACACAGATAACCTGTATAAGAAGTCACATACAGGGGTTGCTGTAGGGACACTGGAGCTATATATATTCTGAGGTGCTAATAAGTGAGATCTCAGAGTACATGCTTTTGAGCAGGATGAATCCTAACATAAGTAAGTGATGAAGAAAAAGCTTGGGAAGGTATCCTTAAGACATAATAGAATAAAAATGTGAAAGATTAAAGAATAAAACGGGAGCTACAAGGGTAAAGCAGTCTTTTCACACTAATTCAAAAGAGAAATACATGCTTAAAATACTGAGAAGTAATTGCCAAAGTAAGAAGTTAAAATTTTAAGTGCAATGTATATGGTATAGAAAATATGTTTCAGGTCTGGACATGTACTGCTCCCCTTGTGTTTCAGCTTTACTGATAATGTCTCTGTCTGCATATTAACCAGGCCTTCTCCATTAAAGCACAATCAGGTAAAATTCCACATTCACAAGGAATCCTTGCATGAACCTTTCAGTGAGAATTACCTCACTTAATTGCATAAAAACATAAATACTTCATAAATCACTTCTCTTTCTGAATTCAGAAAAAAATTCTTGAAGACATACATTGTAAATTAATTTAATCCAGTAAAGGGGTCCACTGAGGTGCATTTCCCATCACTCTCTAAAAGTAAAGTCAAAGAGCACTTATTTTTTAGATTAATTAATTACTAACTCTGGGCATTCCATGAATGATGTAGCACAGCTTTTGTTCTTCCTGGTATAGAGTTTTTGAATGATGCATTGAAAGACCATAAATTCAAATATTCATGCTTCATTATCTAATATGTCTTATTTTTCTCCCTACTCCTTCATTTATTTCCCCGTTCTAAAATTTCTTATAAAGGATTTGCATTAACCTGCAACTTCAACCTTTTTCTTCTTTAATATATTTTCCACCAACTCTCTGTAGTCAAGAACTTCAAGGACCAGTACTTTAATTTTCTTTTCTTTTGCCTTTACGTATACATACAAACAAAACCTGCTAATTATCAGAAAGAGGGCCAGAAAAAATGAAAACATATTTCATACTTATGTCTGCTTGGTTTCCTTCCGTACTGAAAAAAGAGAAATATGAGAGATTCATTCCACACATCTGTATTTGACTAAGGCAACCATTCCCTGATTAATATAATAAAACAGGCTTTCCCAAGGGACAAAACATCAGGCTAACAAAATAAAAATACAAAAGAAATGTGGGGAACGTGCAACTGATGTCAGCACTATTCAACTATTCCAGGTCTGTGTTACAATATTTAAAACACTACATTAGTAGCTTTAATTGCTTAGTGTTCTTACATCTTTTAAAAGAGAAAATGCTCTCTGCACTCTTGCATAAAACTGCCCCTCATTAATTCTGTATAAGACTTGTCTTATACAGTGTGTTGAGTATGAGCATGTCCAAGATAGAACAAAACTATTCATCTATTAATGTTAGTCCTCGTGCACACAGAGAAACCAATTTATCTGTTATTACAGATATACAGAATACACTGTTAGTATGAAAACTTAATACATTAGTGTGGATGGCATGAGTATTCTATGTACAATAGATGGCCAAATGGAAGCAAAAGTGGATACTAAACACCTGGGCACAAAAGAATAATTTTCATTATCTACTTGTGCTTGAACTAGAAATTAGTTTCCTGCTTGAATGATAGTTCATGAAGATTCCAATACCTTTCCAAGAAACATTTACTGAATTAAATAACTGCTTATGATAATGAAGAAATTCCATGCGTAGTTGATAATCTTATCATGAAATTAAATCTGTTTATAAAAGTTGTGAGTGCATATTAGGAATTCCACTGCATATTTGACCCCAAAAGTCATGCAAACAAGGAAAAAGTGGTTTTTTTTTTTTTCACTGATTTCCATGAAATCACACACTGAACATATTTTGCCATTTGTAGGCAGCTACAACAAAAGGACTGGACAATGTGTCTTGAAAATTACAAAACTTATTGATAAAACAAATGATGACTAGTTCCTTCCATCTTCTTTATCAAAAAGTCAGCAGCACCATCTCCATTTCTGAGAGCAGAAGAAAGAAGATTGTCAGACAAAATTAGGTATAGCCATTGGACGTGCAAAACAGAAGAATAAGTAGGGTGTGAAAGTGGGAACGATCCACGTCCACATCTGTGTTTGTTTTCAACATTGAGAGATCAGAAACATCCTTGTGCCACAATTTTCTCGAACTGAAGACCTAGTTACATGCAATTTGCTTTATTTCAGAAAAACATATATGATCTTTAGATAAAAAAGTATTGATCGGTGTTAGTTTATTTATAACTTATTTGGTAGTATCATATTTACAAAATGGCACTAAATACTTATCTAACACATCAATTTGTTAGCTGAAACGTCTTTTAAAGGAGGAAAAAAAGTAATGCCAGAATGTAATGTCAGAAATCTGGACATATACATACAACTTGTGTGTATTTGCCAAGAAGTAGTAATACAGAAGATTACAGAAAACTTCCTCTCTAGAATATGCTCTAGTATGTCCAAGTTTTGGAAAACACAAATCCCTCCTACATATTACCAGGATTTTCCTGAAAAGGACAAACTGAGTAGAGACAACTGGTTGAGGTGAATTTAGGAAAAAAAGGAACAGGATCATGTTCCAGGACTATACCTTTTAAAATTGTTCTCTGTTATCCTATTCTCTCTAATACTGTTTCATGTGGGCGATGAATGAAAAACCAGTGCAAGCTACATACATATAGCATGATCTGTAGATTAGTTTATGTAAATGTAATAGGTCTTTAAAATAGCATTACAATAATGTACAGAACAAATGCTATAGATTTTATTAACTAATCTTTTGCACTTACTGAAAGAATGTGTGAATGAAGAATCACATGCTGTTTTGAAAGATGTTCAATCATGATACCAGTTCTATTAATCTTTTAATAATTAAATGTAGTATCTCACTGAGTAAGAAAGTAAGCATACTTTTGTTGGAAACCATCAATGATAGTCATAGGCCTAGTAGTCAGTTAGCTTGCTAAATTAAGTTTCCAGCCATTTGCCTTTGTGTTTCCCCTGGCCTGATTACACATTTGCTTGTAGCTTCGTGAAGGTGGGCTTGTTTTTTTTCTGTACTATGTACAACTCATCCTTTGTTAACAAAAGCAAACCAGTGGAGGACTATCACAGAGTATAGACAGCATCTTCTGCACAGTGTTGCTGCAGAGGTGGCAGCTGTAAGGTGGTTGGGTCCCAGGAAGTGTGAATGGATTACACCCTTGAGCATCGACAGCCATAATGTGCTTCTGCATTTCCAGTGAAGAGAGATCACATTATGGTGTTCAGCAGATCAGGCAACCGCTGTCAGCACGCATGGTTACCTTCTGCTGTCTGGAGTATCTTTCAAGCCCAAGCAATACACCTGCCTTCTCTCCAACCTTAAAACATCGCTTAAACTCTTTCAAGTGACACGTAAGCATGAAGCACCGCTGTAGAGAATAAACTAATTCAAGCTGAAGAGGTGGAGTGCTATCAGAAAAATACTGGTTTGTGTTGAACAAGGCAGATCCTATTAGGATCATGAATGTCATTCTTATTTTTTCAGTTTTGAATAGTGAATAGGGTTGACGCTTCCTGGAAACCAGAAATCCCCCCAGACACATTAAATCCCAACTCATCTTTATCTTATTAAATAACTAATATGATCCAACCATTCATATCAACACAAAAAGTGCTGAACACAAGCTAAATAACTCTTTGTACTGCAAATAGGACTTTGTTTGGGGCTTAATAGTCTTTCTCTGCAACAGCCTATGGAGGATGAGAACTCCAATAGTCCCTGTTTTCTGAAAAAAGTGAAACACACAGTTAATGTAAATGTTCTGCTTTCAGTTTGTGGCTGTGTTACCCAGGCAGTGCCAGATGGCACTGTAATGGATATGCTTATTGCTATCTCTTTTCTATTTGAAAAGAATAGATTTTTGTACATAAGGTGTGGTCTGCCTGCAAAATAAAGAAGTGAGGCAGTGGAGTGCAGAGGAGCACAGTTCTGTAGTAAAAAATGATGTTGCTCTGACTCCCAAGTCTTCTTGTGGTAATAGGGGTTAGAAGCTTCCACATCAACCCAAATGACTGCTGAAGAACATTGCTAAGTGCTCTAAGCATTATAATTGTCATGTGAAAGACACCTATCCCTAAATGCCTAACATGTTTGCATTGAGAGGGGTTTTCAGAGGTCTTACAGAGACTTAGGACACAGCTCCAGTGAGAATGCAGTGTGGTGCTTCCAGACAAGCAGATGAAGTGCAGGAGGACAAAGTACAGCGTTGTCCTCAGGCAGCCAAAGGCAGAGTTTGGGCACAGCACTGCGTGAATTAAGCTGTGCTGCTGCTGAGCTGAGCTGGGACAGTTATCGTGCAACGATGTCGGATGTGCTAGCTTAAATCCGAAGCAGCTGTGAGCCTTGTGCTGGGCTTCAGGTGGGACATGTGGCTTGGCTTTCTCTGGGCTGTGCAACTTTTATGCACTTTTAAGCTTGCTGTCAATCAGAGTTACTGTTGAGCTGAGGATGCTTTTAGGCTTTTAGCTTGAACAGCCCGCTGCCAGGAATGAAAATACAACAGATACCTTCACTCAGATTAAGTTGTTCTATGTCACATTCTTTCCTCATTGGAAAGGTTATTTCGACATCTTGCTGATTTGTTGCATTTGCTTTCTCTTACTCACTGTGTCTGCCCCCCTTAGCACCAGGAGAGCCCATTGCTTTGTTTCATTAAAACATTAACTGTAAGAAGGCTAAAATCACTTTCCCAAGGTGTATTATGTGGAAAGCATTGATTGTGTGTTTTGTGTCCCAGTATTGATTCTCTGCTTTTATTTAAGGGCAACTTTAAGAGATATAGTCATATATAGACTAATTGCTAGCCCTATAGCCTCTTCCTAATGATTTATACACTCTTTGCCAGCATGGTTAGAACACTTCTACTTCAAAACCTTTTTCATTTACCCAGCTATTCATTATTCTGTATGCCCTATTTAACAAATTGCATTACTGTCAGGTAGCAAAAGTTCACCAAGATAACAATGCATTTAAATGACTGATTTGGTAGGATAGATCCTAAGAATTAATCTCTGCAAGAATTTTATCATCAGTGTTTAAATTTTAAAATTGTCAGTTTTTAAGGACTTTGCTTCTTCAAAGAACTGAGACTAGATTGCACAAGATTTTGTTTTAACCCCAAATCTATATTTTCTTCAGTCCCATTTTCCCCACTCCCAGGCTACAACTATAACGAATAGGTCTGATTTACAGATGGATAATGGGCAAGTAGAGGTCTTCCTCCTGCTGGTGTCTGCTGGTCACTGACAATTCTACTTCAGCCTTCCATTCAAAACAGAGCGTGCTGCAGAAAATAATTGTTTCCATGAGAAATAGACAGGGAAACATCTGTCATGGAAAACAAGGGGTGCCAGTAAATAAAGGAGCTTTAAAAAAGAAGCTTTTGTCAGAAAAATGAACAAAGAATATTTTCATCTCTCTATAGTTATGATAAATAAAATAATATGCTTTTATAAAAGCTTATTCAGTCTTACTCCTTTAGTCTTTCTGATCTAGGAGGTAATGTCCTTTCTTAGTGCCCAGAAGTTGTAATTCTCATCCCACCATGATTACACTCAGAAACAGCTATATATTGTATGTGATATTCTGCTCCAGTTTTACCAATCTGTTTTCTTCAGGACCATGTTTTTCACCCCAGAGAAGATGGACAGATGTGATCAAAAAGAGTCAGGGCAAATTCAATCTGTGCAGTGCATATAACATTGCAGAATACAGGAAGCAAAGAACTTTCTGCTCCTTTTTGGTTGCAATTTATGAGTCTGCCAGAAGAGGAAATCTGACCATACAGTTACGCTTGCTGAATATGGAGGAGCTGTAGAGCAAATAGAAGTTTTACTGAATTGTCAGGCAGTTCTCTAATGCGGTCACTTCTGCTCCTGGGCTTTTTTTTCAATACAAGAGTTATAATTTATGCACAAATAGAGCAGTAAAAAGTCCCTAGATTTGTAGTATTGTGCTAAGGCACATGAAGAATGGTCTTAAGATCCCAGGTACAAACTAATGTGTATCGATTCTTAAAAAAGTAAAAATTGGATGCAATATTGTCTTTCCATTCTTTGTTATTTTATCTTCCTAAGGAGATAAATTTGAATTCAAATGCAAAGATAATTGAAGTGGGGATTTCAGTTTGGTCTTCAGTAATCCAGTGTTTGGGGAACATGATGCTTTGTCCTTTATTTGAAATTGAAATATTTTTCTTACCAAAGACACAAGGAATTTTTTCATCCTACAAGGCAATACCAAAGTCAGAGTTGATGTTTATATATTGGAAATGACCTGTTTTTTAAAGTGGAAACAATTATAGCAGAAATTGAGGTTTCCTCATAGGATTTTATGATTCAGAACAACAATTCATGCCATATAAACAAAATTGCTTCCAGCCTGAGAGCATGTGTATCAGTTTTGTAGAATGATGATCCCAAAATGACAAATGGAAATAAAGATTTACAGTAGAAATTAATCTTCGATTTTATTTTCATGTTACTAATCAGAAATTGTATAGTTTTTAAATGTCATACATAATAAAATAAAATAGAATATAATAGGTTTTAGTCGCTGCATTATGCCAGAACAATACAACTTATATAAATAGATTGTCTCAGCAAGAAAGAATGCTGTGGTGTTCTTAGAAGAGTATTTGTTCTATGCAAATTAAATTGGATATAGAGAACTATAGCATTTCTTGCTACATCAATCTTATTTCCTAACACACTGAAGTCACTCAGTAATATGCGTGTCTGAAGCAATGTTCAGGCATGCTGGATCACTGGCAGACAGTCAAGGTACTAAGTCTGACATGGAATATTCTCAGTGACTGCACCCACTGGCAAGCTGTATCTAGCTAGGCTCTTTCTCAGCGTCTTCTCCTACCAGGGTCACACGAGGCCAGAAGGAGCTGGCTCAGAATGGGCTTCTGCCTCACTTGACTGCAATGGGAAAAAAGAGTGGAGGGGCCCTCTGGTACCTCACTGGCATAGGAGAAACCAGCTATCCTTCCACTGTGACCTTGTGGCTTTGAAGGAAATGTCTTGTTTACATCCTTTCTTTAGCTTCCTCTCACCGTTTGGTTATCCCCCTGGCAATAGGTATCTGATCTTTACCACATCTCTTAATAAAGAGATAGATCTTGGGAAGATAGAAAAGGGCATGAATAGCCATATCTGTCCTGCTCCTTCTTAATGCTGTTCTTTATGGTGTGACCTTATCCTTTCATATGTGTGTAGTGTTCCTTACGGCTCATATGGTCCATGTGTTGGACAGACTACACCTTGCTGTTTATTTGTCTATGCATAGTGTAAGGTCAGAATGGAATAGTGGGATAATTCTGGCTTGCAATATGTTTTGAGTCCATGATATCTGCTAGAGCTTTATCAGCTTGAAGAGGTACTGAGCCTTGTTGTGAAGTCTCCAAGGACCTGAACGTATCTCATAGCATGAAAACCAGATATAATAGCAAATTCTTATTACTAATCCTTGTTCTATTTTGACTTTTTTATGCTTTAACAGACACTAATTAGATCTGATTTTGTATTTATCTGATAAATTAAGAATGATTTGCTACTTTATTTCTTACAGACCAAGATCAATCTCCTGAGAAGCATATTTTTGATATGTCAACTCACTGGATCTCCATTAGTGTCCTATAAGGTAGGTTTTCCAGTTCTTGAAACACTGTTGTACTTCTTTTATGGATTCTTTTGGTAGGATAAACACCAGAACTGCATGCAGAGTGATAATATCACAGTGGTAAACTTTCATATACAGTCACAGAAAGAGCGTCTCCTGATATTCTGTATTTCCTTCTATGCCGCTGACCCTGTTAACTTTATTACCATAAGCCTTTCTGAGTCATGTTTTTCCTAATGTAATTACTAAACCATAGGAGTGTCTTGACTATCCTACTGATACTTAATTATGTAATTGGAGGATAGTCTTCTGGAAATTATGTGCTGCATAACTTTGAACAAGCTGCCTTTTGTTTCTTTTACTTTGGTAGTCTGTGTACAGAGGCTGGTGCTGGGGTGAAAGGGGGAGAGTGCATGAGTAAAAAGTGCTTTTATAGACAGATAAACACTAAAAAGATCTTTAGGGCAGATTCCTGCAGGATGTCAGCAGGATGAGGTATTATGTATAATGACTTTGGTTTTCAATATGTTCCTCCAAGGCATGCTCACTAAATAATGTTTATACCACTAAAGATCTCTGTTACATATGAAATGGAAAACATAAACACTATCCTCTTTTAAAATAAGTTAACACTTTCAGAAAAATTTGGAAAATTGTTAGATTTGTATGTTTCTTTCTTCCATTTTTATGACCTCTATTTCTGCTGGTTTTTAGTTAGGTGAGTTGACATTTGCTGATCTACTTTGGATGTGAGACATATATGCAACAACTTCTCAAATACTTTAACTTAATTACACCATTCTCCCTTGAAGGTCACTAGAACTGACAGGGTACAATTTGTAGCCACAAAAATTCCTTTGCAGTTTATAATCACATTATGTGAAAACACAAACCTTCATGGCTCAAACATCCAACCATTCTGAATGAAATACAAAGTGAATAATTTACAAGATTTTAATTTTCAGGGGGAAGCTGACATTCAAACTGATGACAAAATACAGTTGTTTCAAAAGTTTGTTTTGAGTAACCACCACTAAATAAGCTAACAGCCTTTGGAAAAGAGGTCATGTTTCTGAACATGATCTTGTATCCCTGGATCACCAAAAGCAGCATACCTGGGCAGGCTAGGTGAGCAATGGGTGCTGCATTGGCCGTGTAATTCTGTAAAGGTCTAAGACACACTACAGTGAAAGCACAATATCTGCAGCTCCAGTGCAGATGTTTTCCATACAGGAAGCCTCTAATCCAAACTTTCCCTCCTCTCCACTTGCTGGCCTCACATGTCCTCATCATGCTCTTTGCTCATTCTGAAACAATTATATACATTTGAATGGCAGCCAGGCCGATTACAGCCTGTGTTTTTCAAAAATTAGCCAATCCTTCTGACAATTGCATTTAGCATAACATTAAAATCAACAAGGCTGCAGGTAGAAATTTTTTTTTTTTTTGTTAATGAGCTTAAGTATGATGATCCACTAAGTAAATCCTGTTTCTTCCTCAGTTGTTTCCCATAGCTCCAACACTCAGGCACAAACAATATATATGCATGTGTCTTTGTTCATAATAAAAAATTCCTGTGTTGAAATGTTATGTTCTTGTTTTGAAGAGACAGGATATCAGAATGACATGAATTGCTTAAAAATTCTCATAGCAGACCTGAAGTAACTTGTTGTAAAGGGCATGTATATTTCTTATGTTTGCAGAATTAAGAGGCAGCTTTGTGTTTTTTTTCTAGTGCCAAAACACACAGGAAAACATGCATAATTTACTGGAACATAGTGGTATAAGGGAACCTTCTGAAGGATTTTATTTAGTTTTTTGTTCTGGTTTATATTTGCTGCTCTTTTTTTGGTGTCTTTTTCTGGCAATTGGAATGGATCTGAACTCGTGATTTCCCAAAATTTATGGAGTCAGGGCTGTGTGTCTGTGAGTGTATGCGTCGTGTTAAGTGGCTTAGCAATACTGTCTCAATCCAAAAAAGGAAAGTTTTTATCATATGATAAATTTAAAAAATGTTTTGGAGGTGATCAGGAACAATCTCATCCCATGAATGATTGAAAAGGCCTGTTTAGTATCCACTATCAGTCATGGTCTTTCCTTTGCAAATCTCTAATGGGCCCACTGTGTGGCTTAGCTAGAACATGCTTCATGCAAACTAGTGATTTATTAAAAAGCCCAAACATCCCATGTCTGGTCCCTCCTTTCCATGGTACACAATGACAGAATGGGGCTGTTATTTTATTAATTACTGCCATGGAGATTCCAGGACACCGGTAAGACAAGATCTACATTAAATATGGGTCATAAAACACATCTCTAATGCATGGCCCCTTGAAATGTTGTTATACCTATGGGCTCTGTCCATATAAGTAAATTCAGGCACACCTGGGATCATTTCCAAGCACTGGGCTGTGAATGTCTGTGCCAGTAAACAGAACTTTACATGGCATGAATTCTTCCTTTTCCAACAAAATCTCTACCCAAACAATTCCTGAGCACATTTTGGTGTTTTGGCAGTTAAACGATCATGGTGGCTGTTCCTTGTAGGCAGACCTCCTTCCTGGAACTTCTTTTGCTGACTGAAAGCTGTTGTCTAACATTGATGTTGGCCATCTGAGTCCACTTGTCCTCAGGGCTCAAACACCTTCCCAGGCAAAATTTGTTTACTGGAGTAGGCATAGTGAGAGGGATTACTAGAAGAACCAGTAGAAACTCATATTTCCATGGATCTTGTGCTGTCATGGCAGGATATTTGGGGAAAACACCCTAGTCTCTCAGATAAGGAATATCTGCTTATATGTGATTTTTAAAATATCAGGTATCATACTAAACTAATGTACTAATGAACTGAATATCTCGGTTACAACTGATCCTTCATTTCTGAGAGCAGATTTTCAAATGAAATATTCCTATCTCAGCCTCTGTCCTGGTTTATTTCAGTTTCCCACAGACCTGCTGGGATGCTTTGTTGTTGCAAATGAGTAATTGGAAAAACTACAATTATCCTGAATTTTCAGGGCAAGATGTGTTTGAAAAAGAAACTCATTACTCTGGCTACACATTGAACCTCAAAGGGGTAGTTTACAGAGTGCTGAAAAGCATGAAAATTACATATGGTTTTTAGCAGAACTTTGGATGTTAACAAAGTTATTAGAAATCCTCAGGAAGAGGGAAAATGTTCACTGATAGTTAATTGGTTTAGAACAACTACTCCTATTAAAAAACAGTTGAAGTAACAGATTTATCACAAATTTGTCATAAACAAACAAGAAAAAAACACTCAGAAATCAGTAAAAAATCTAGTCTTTGATATAACAAAGGAAAGTGGAGGTATAAGATACTGATTATATTAATACACATTAAAAATGTAAGATGTTTTTTATATACAAAATTCCTAACTAGATCCAGTGTAGTGATGTGGAATAATTTGTGCCTCAGAGACTGATGCAATTAGCAAAGGCATTTTTGATAGTGGAAAACCCAAAACACAAGCAGTGTAAGAGAAAGAATTTACAGAGCAAAAGGAGTGGATTGCTCACACCAGGCTTCCTCCTAGAAAAGACAAAATGAGAAAGGTTTTTAACCAGTAGTAAAACTTTTTTTAAAAAGAGTAGAGGTTCTGCAGTGCTGGTGGCTGGCTTCCAGACCAAGGGGCAACCAGATGCCTTTTCCTCCCACTCCTTCACTTGGTGCTAACTGCAGTCAAAAACCATGGGGCCAATAGCCATATTAACAGTCTAAAGGTCTTTCTGAGTCTTCTCAGCAGAGTTGTATTTGATCCTCATTTTTTTGACTTTGGACAGCTTTCCGCCAATTTGCTATGTCTTAATTTCAGGATATGTCAGGATTGCTGATTTTTGCTTTCAATGTTTTCTCTCCTTCATGACTTTTATTACTCCTGTTAATTGTAACTCTCCCTTTCTTCTCCCAGGAGAATGATTTCATCCCTTCCTGATTGCTCTTGCATAATTCCATCCCCTTCTTCCTCCTAATCTGGGCCCCTTGTGTCTGTTCTTCCTCACAGAGCTCCTTGTGCAGGTTTCCTTTCTCAAAGGTAAAAGAAATGAAGGAAATTTTGAACATTTTTTTCTGGTATTTTGTAAATCATTTATTCTACCATCTTCCATGTTACCACTTCCCTCATGCACACACTCACACACACACATACACACACTCTTCATTGTTTTCTAGTTTATGTGGTTTTGTATAATCTCTCTTCAAAAGAAAAAAAAAATCATTATATGCAAAACATCTTTTGAGATCTTCACTAATACAGTGTCAATTAATAATAGGCTGGAATAAGTCAGAAGTCACTCTGTGAGGTTTGAAAAAAAGCAATGTTACAAAAATATCCTTGGGCATGTAACATCACCTAGCATATCTGTTGCATGGAATGTGGCATTCATGGTACATAACTTGCTCCAATTCAATAGAGAGATGATCTTTCCTTTGTCTAAGGGGTCCATCACAACAATTACTGTGAACTGACTATTGCACAAGAGAAACCGTTGCTTGGGGTTTGGCTTAATAGTCACCATATCATACCTTCCCTGTCTAGACGTCTCTGTTCTGGCACCAATGGAACCTTCTAATGCCATCAGTTCTGGGTTTCCTAGGACAATGCAACCATCCAGAAGGTAGTCAATCACCAGAAAGGTGTCTAGAGCAATAGAGAAAGAGCAAAATATATCTATACCTTGAGATGTCCAAATGGACCCTTATGATTACAGGGAGCTGGGCAGTAGTTAGTGACACCTAAATGCTGTTGTAGTTTCTGCCAGGCCTTACATTAACCCTTCCTGGCAAATATAGTAGTCCAGCCTATACAGCTTTGCTTCCCCCAGACACCATGTTTCAAATTGACTTGGCTTGGCTCTTACTATTTATATTATCTTTTCTTTCATGAACTCAGGTTATCTTACACTTCAGAGTGCTTGTACACTTGCCTGAAGTTGATTCTACTTTAGTGAGTGCAGCTGCTTGGAAGATCTTACACCTAAAAGCTTCCTGTTAAACATGTAAAAAGGGCACTACATATGCTAGGATATGAACTTTTAGCAGTAATAATTATATTTTGTGGTTCTCCTGTTTAATGATTCACTTGACCTTTTTAAACTTGGATTTTTACTTTGTGTAAAGAATGAAGAAGTTGTATTTACATTAAAAAATAAATAATACAGCCACGTGTCTCTCAGCTGGTCTGTTTGGCACCAGCCAAATTGCCAGGAGTGAGAGAAAAAAATCCAGTGAGAAATCACCTAAAGTCAGAAAGTCACCGCAGCAAGCAGTATTGCTGAGTAGTTACCTATTTGACCCTGACCAGCTGGTGTTGTTCATTCTTTGTCAGGCTGCACTGCTCAAGGCTGAAAGGCAAATGTGACTGTTGCCTGGGGCTGACTTGGCCACCAGCAGCAGCTTTGGGCTGCACAGCCCCTGTTCTTCAGTCATGGGTGAAAAACTGCTGGGCTAAGGGGAACTAGTAAAATAAATGCAAACTTTCTTTTGCTCCCACTGCTTAGGTTTTTTATGATTTTTGAGTCTGAAAGGCAGATTCTTCAAAACAAATAATTCTTTTGATTTGAGTCAATTTATTCATCTGCTTTAATGAGGCCCTAAGAGTAAAGATGTTTAACACACATTGTTCAATGAATGTAGGTGAGATTTTGCTGAGGTTTTGGATTCAGATGACAGGAGAATACAAACTAAGGTTAATGTATAAGTTTAGAAACAGATAATTGTAGGGCTGGTTCTAGCTTATGTCCTGTAGAGGACTAGTTAAAAAAAAGCTTCAGGCTAGGGCTAGTGATCAAATCAGGGCCAGTACTTGAACTGACAGGGTCCTCAAAGCTAGATTTTTTTTTTTTTTATGCTTTTTAGAATGGGATTATAAATTTCATTAAGGAGCCAGTGAGTTTATTCTGTCTGTAGTGGTAGCAGTTGCTGGATCATGATTAAGGTTGAGGCTAAGATTAGTGTTAGGGATAAGTTTAATGCATACAAGAGCCAATAAGCAGCTCCATATGAAGCTGCTTGCCTAGTTTTAACAGTGTCAAAATGTTGGACTTAAAATTAGTTCCATTGCCCAGAGAGGATGCTCAGTTAGGTTCAAATTTGTGTTTTAGCTGGCGGTGTTTAAGGGGCTTGAACTACATACAATCGAAATATGTTTCACCCTCGCAGAAGGAGAACTATTGCCAACAGAAACACCCTAACTAGGTTCTTTTAGTTGCCAAGAATTTCAGATTAGAGGAAAATTAGTTTATAGCTGGGTTGAAGTTAGGTTTCAGATATGTTGAATGCTGTAGAACTATAACTCCATGTAAGAGAAAAGCTTTCCACATAGATAAATCAGGCAAGGACCTCTTGATTGGATCCAGTTTTTCTAGCTTATGCTTAACACGACGGTTAAAGATTCAAGACCGCAACGATCTAACTAGTATTGTGAAAGACTCGGAGAGTCACTGGAGGTGGTTTTGAGCCAGAGCTGAAACTGTGTCTCGTGACAGACAGAGTAACTGGTTTATGGATAAATACAGGATAACAGTTATGGGTCAGAATTTCACTGCATAGGGGAACTAAGAATTAAGTTTTGAGTTAGCAACATTGTGTTGTAGCTAATGAGTTTTAAAGTGGTGATGGATGTGGGTTGACACACATTGTCAGTAAGGGCTGATGCTATGGGGTTAGGCATGGGTGAAAAATATGTTCCTAATGCAGGCTTAGTCATAGCTCCTTGGCTTTTCTTTTTGGTCATTTCTAGCTGACCAAAGATCTTAAGCTCAATGATAGAGGTAGTGCTGGCATGTAGCCCAAAAGGGCTTACGAATCAATGTTGTATACTAGGCAGCTAGCACTGGGGATTTCATGCAGGAAGGAGCTTCTGTGATTCACACTGGTCTCAGATATCTAGAGGGATATCTCAACTGGAGTAAAGGGGATGATGAGGGCTATTGTTAGTCAATGGGCTAACACTGTGCTAGTGAAAATGGAGATTTAGGAGCGGTGCTGAGAGGGCCAAGCATATTTGTGTCAGGCTGGGCTAGCGGAAGTTGCCACTTCATGTATGTAGCAAACTTTTATAATTTCTTCAGTGAACCTAGAAGAAAGCGCCTAGTGTTTTCACTAGAAATATGTGATTTTCCCTTCACAAAGCAGCGCTTTTCATTTTTACCTAAACGTAACCAGTCTTCACAGGGTCAGATGCAGAATTATGTGAAAAATTTCTGTGGTATTAAATAATTATTTATGACTTTTGATATTACATTTTTTACAGAGTTAATTTGTGCTATAAGAGTAGATGCTGTCTATTAACACAGAGCATTAGCCATAGGTTTACACTGTGTAGTGTTAATCTGGGATAAAAGTTTCTTTTATATTTTTTTTTCCTAGAATCTCTGTGTGGGTACTGTGTTTCTCTATGTGCATGCGTTAGAGTTACTGTGCCGGACGAGTGATGGAGCACTCTCTTACTTCCAAATTAGAGGAGTGATAGGCTCAGGAAGCAATTTTGGGAAAGAAGTTTGGATGTATACACTCTTCCTATTCCTGGAATAGAGAGAAAAAACAATTTAAAAAACAGGAGCAGCAGAGTTCTCACCATAATCCCTTCTCACAATAAACAGAATTATCTTGTTTCATGACTTAAATTTTCACCAATAAACAAACTATGAGTTCCCACAAGAACATGCCCAAGGCAGTCCCCCACAGTCCAAAAATTATCCTAAAAATTATCTGAAAAATGCCCAGAATACAGGAATTATCAGACCTGCAGTAGTGATCTTGGAGCTCTTTGTGCTTGTCCTACAACCTAAATTCCTTTTGGAAAAAAAACCATGGTATGTCCAAATTGCCTTTATCAAAAGAGACCATATGACTTTTAGGCACCCAGGAGTAGCCTAGACACTGTTCTATTCTAATCGGTACAAGACCTGTCAGGAGGGAGAAGTGATAAAAGTGATTTCTTTAATGACAGCTCTTTCTTGAAGTGTGTTAATTATTGATGATAGGCTGCATCAAAACTAGGTATGGAACAACTCTGTCAAATACACTAGTGAAAATAGATGCAGTTTGCGTCTGACTTGAAATTGGCCTTAGCATTCAGAATATTTTCTTTTTTTGAATTGGTGGGATGAGATTAGCCCCAAAAAGATCTGCTTTTCCAGTTGCTACAAACACCAGCCTGCACTTTAAATTAATTCAGTAACCAGCACATGAACTCTATTTCTCAATAAATGCTTGCTTTCAGTTACATTGTTATTATATGGATCCTGGCTGAATCACAGCTCCAGTATTTCATCTATTTTGTGTCATGTTTGGAACTAAAAACAAATTTTGAAACAGAAGTTTCAAAAAAGGTACTTGAGCATCCCACCTCTACTGAAAGCCTCACCTTTGTTACTGAATAACAGGTAGATGTAAAGTTTGCATGGTTCAATAAAAGTGAATGCAAGTAGAAGATGTTCAATCAAAAGCAATCTTTATGGTACCCCATAAAAATGATGTTATTTTCTTCTATGATATGTTTCCAACTCTCTTTAAGTGCAAACTTTGTTCTCTTTCCAAATGAACAAAACTATAAATCATAATAATTATCTTATAACACAGAAAATTTTCACATAATTCTGCAACTGGACCTGTGAAGAGTGGTTAAGTTTAGATGAAGGCTGCAGGTGTTCTTAGGTGATTATTATGATTTCACATTCGGGATTCTGACATTTTATAGCCATTAAGCTTAAAAACTGAATTGGCCAAAACATTGTGAAAGCAAATTCATGATTTTTTTTTAAATGAATGATTCAATTTTTTTCTGTCTTTGCTTTTCCTTAAAACATATATTATGTGCAAATACACAGAAATAGTAGGCATTTAAAATTCCAAAACTATCATGTTCTGGATCAAATGGACTTAAGGGATTTCAGAGAGCAACAGTTCATCCAAGCTACCCTGACAGATGTTTGTAACTGGTCCTATAAGTCTTTTATGTCAGGGTTAAATTATTGCCCCACTGTGTTTACGTACCCTGGGAAACCCTTAATCTATAAATTCCTGTGCCTTGGTTTAAAGTGCTAAATGAGGAGTAATTCTGAAGATGGTTTAGATTCTAGATGATTCAGTATGAGTCTGGGAAGTATGAGGCTTTCTTGTAGGTAAATAAATCTCTAAGTGACTTCATGTGCAAATTCTATTATTCCTATGAAGCACATGACAAAAAGCATAATTTCTGCTGAGAAAGGTCTGAGAGATCAGGACTGTACAGTTTGGGGTTCATAAATACTGCCAAGCATCTCACCATTACCTTACTGTATCAGTTTTATTTAATCTTCACATCTGACAGTAAAACATTGAATTATCACACACTTACTTTTGATAGCAGCAAAAGATTCCCTACTATGACACTCAGTTTAAAAGAATACATGAATGTCTTTAAATTAGTAGCACCATAACCTGGGGCTTCTTTCTCACTCATGTAAAACATGTTCCTGATAACGCTAGTGCTGGGGCTGGGGTAGATCTTCATGTTTATCCAAGAAGGCCAAAATTGACATTAACAAGGCAATGTTTATTCATGAAACAGAAAGTGGGATCCAAAGTATTCCAGTTTGACCCAGATTTTTGAGTATGGTCTCTGACTAAAAAATATAAATTAACTTCAGCTTCTGTAAACTTTGGTGTATTTTATGCTTCCTATTTTCACTGTGGCATTTCTGATTGTGCTCATTCTTATATGTCCTCAAAACATTCACTGAACATTGACTGACTTTGGCTTTTTATTTCAGAAAAAAAAAAAAAAGCATGTCACTCTCTAAGGTTCACTTCTAATATGAAGTTTCTAACTCTAAAGATGTCCAGAATATTCCTAAGTATCTGTAGCCTCATAGTTTAGAAACATTTGAAGGATAAGAAAAAACACTTTTTATTGTATCTATAATAATTTTATTCTCATTCATTTGGAATGAGATATTTTATGTCATCATTTCAATGACACTATGGTAAAAATGAAAGTAGTTGAGAGTGAAATGCAGAAGTAAATTATAAGATTTTTAGAGACATGCATGAATAATACTCCTGTTGACAATAGTGTAACTATTAATGTATATAAGATTTTGGTCATAAAGTATCAGTGTGGCTGATAATTAATTGTGATGTTACAAAAGTTCATATAGATGATCATCACAAAATAGGTCCTATCACAGGCTAATTCCTCAAAATCAAACTGGTTAGAATTTTCTGTATTTCATTCTGTTGCAAAATGGTTCAGATTATGCTAAAATACTCTCATTTTCCTTAGGACCTGATTTATTTTTTCCTTAACTTACTCCTAGCCATGTAAGCTCCCTGCATGCAGAAATCCCTTCTTTTTCTGAGTAATTTTGTGACATTTAACCTGCCTGATTTATTTTAATTGTGTGTTAAGATGATGGCATGGCTAACAGTAATGACTTCAGTTTTTCCATAGCTGCACACAAAGCTGGTATTTTTGGTAAAGTTTAGGGGAACTAGACAGTCAAATCCCAATAAATTTCAGTGGATTCTGGGCACAGAACTGGCTTATCTGCTTTGAAAATCCTAGAAGGCTTATAATTTTCTTTGCTTTTACTAAGTCAGTATAGTAGGGTTTTTTAAATGAAATGTTTAGAAAAGAACTGAAACACCTGTTCTGAATGGATCTAAATATTATGAAAATCTAGCAGTATAGCTCTTGAAATAGTGTACATACTCTAGTTTCCATCACTTCTCCCTTTGTAAACTATGGACCTCAAGAGCCAGCAACTGAAGTCAATGGAAAGTGAAGCTGCTGAGCAACTCTGTAAACAAACTCTCACAGCTCAGTGAGGTATTCACAGAAATACATCCAAAAATGTGCTTTTTGTTTGTATAGAGTCTAAATGCTTGATGAGTGATAGTGATTCCAAATGCAACTTCAGTGCACAGTAGAATGAAACCAGGGGTTTCTTACAGTCTCTCTAACCTCCTAGGTATACAGCAAAAGTATTTGTAATGTGAGAGTAGTGAGTCTTCAGCTTTAAAGGCAAAGGCAGTAATAGCTATGGATGCTCATTACTTCCAAAGCAAAACTACAACAGAACATGACTCAATGTTCATAGCTAGTTTTTTGTGTTTGTTTTTTTTTTTTTTTTATATATAATACTTATGCTGTAGGATATATTAATGTCAATTTGCATGTTCTGTTCATTTTCAGAGGTGTTATAGTAATTCTGCAGTCAGTGCAGAGCATTTCCACAGGTTAACTAATTAGAAAGTTTTTCTTTATGTACTAAAATGGTATTTTTCTTATTACCTGAAATTTTAAAATTACATTATGGAAAGTGTGGCTTTTTAACTGTTTTTATTTTTGAGAATGCATGTAAACACATTCTGCATGCTTTACCCATCCTTATTAAGCAGTTATATAAGGTTCCACTTAGTAAGCAGTGATTTTAAAGCCATGATTTAAAAGGGTGGTTTCAGTCATCTGTTATAGCTTCAAATACGTGATTGCTTTAATGGAATAAAACTGGTTTCAAAATACTTCACCATCTTAGCACTGCAGAAATCAGTTTCTCTGTTCTGATTGTCATATAATGATGAATCCATTTCCTCAGTATTTATTAGATGATGCATCTTTGAATTGGCCTCACCTAGTATCTGTATGGAGGAAACTCTTAATATTTACATCCTTTCACCTATTCTTGACTGATCTACTTATATTCCTCCAAATACTGAGGAAACACAAAGAAACACCCATAAAAGCAGCTGATCTGGTGCATTGCTGAGACTTCTAAGACACAGATGTATGTGGAAAGAAGAACAGATCAAAAAATATGCTGGTAATATAATGTATTATATATGTCCTTCTTCTCTTCACAGTTCCAGATTAAGTGAGGTGCCAGACTATTCTGAGGACAATTTTAGGGCAGAGATGAGATGTAGCGTGGGTGGGAGAGCTACAAGACGCCAACTTCTCCCACCCTATCTTGGCTTCTGTGGCAAGCTAGTCAGCTGCAGATCCAACTCATGCAGAAAAAAGAAAAGTACATTTATTTAGGCCCAGGTCCATGACTTAAAATGTTGTTTTCTGTGTATTCAGGGAAACGTGATGATTTAACTTTGATTTAGTGGCCCTACTGGTCTGACCTCTCCACACCTGTTATGACTCAGCTAACTTAGGATACCAAAACTATTAAGTTTATACAAGCATTTTATGTCCTATTTGACTGTTTAAGTTGCTAAACATGTGCTGTGAAGCTTTGATACAATTTGGATGGCAAAATGTTTTCTATTAAAATAGCAAGGAATCTGACATAACCATTTGAAAATTGTAGGTCTAACATTCAAACTTATATGGTTGTGTAAGCTGTGGTGTATATAGGCCCCCTTGGAGAGAAAACAGAATTTACTTAAGGCATATGAACATGGAATGCAGACACACACCACCTGGGAAACCGAGCACTATGCCTGAAGCCATGCCTTCTGGTATGAGCAGCTTGGGCAGTGGTGGTGAGGGAGCAATGTGCCTTTAGCATGATGCTCAAGGAATCAGATGCAGGATATAGGAGACACCAAATGAATACTCTCCTAAGACAGAGAGGGAAAAGCTCTTTTACCTCACAGTGATACCACTTCAAGAAGGAATGCAAGATCTGGGGGAGCAAAGAGCAAGGTTGGCTAGCCATGCTTCTACACACCACAAGTGATGGCACTCACTGTCATGGTGAGAGGGGCAGCCCTAGGCTGGGTTCAGCCTCAAGGATGTTTTCTGCACCTTCTTCAATGATTTGGCTATCAGTGTGACATGCACAAGAGACTGGCACTGGAACTGATGAATTGTCCTACTAGTAGATTCACTGTAGGGTTTCCGTCATGCTTTCCTTCACTTCTTGCAACTCTCTTAAAAAGTAGATATATATTGAATAAGAAAGCTAAGGTGTCATTAGGCTTGCTTGCCTACCCCACAGCTTGCCCATTTAAAAATACTTTTTCTGCTATTGAATTTTTCCTATCTATTAAAGTTTTTACATCTCACTATTTCTTCCAGATAGCTGGTTCTCATAAATTACGCAATGAGAGTATCACTCAAAATAAGGACAAGTGATATCCTCTGAAGAATTAATTTGAGGCTTTAACTAGATCATTCCTGTTCGAGGCCATACAGAACATTATTTTTAACATGCCCCAGTAAGAATAGCCTTGCTGCATAATGTCTAGGGAAATTAAGAAAATCTTGAGAATGTGGCTAACACATTTTGTACTGGAAAAATCACAGAACTCATTGAGGAGGAAGCTATACTAGGAAAAAAAAAAAAAAAAAAAAAAAAAAAAAGAGGCACAAAACATATCTAACAGCAGAGAAGATGAAGGAGTCAGATTTCAGAAACCAAGAGGGTGTAATTCTTCAATTATGTTCTGCAGATCTCAGAATAAAATCTTTTCAACCTCTCTCTGGGAAGGTATAAGAGGAACAGAGGAGGAAGAAAAGGAAGTATACTATCTACAGCTGTCAGAAGGAAACGTACTAATTCATTTTACATTAATCTTCGAGAGCTGGAGCTAAAAAGAATAGAAAAGGGTAATTTGACAGTTCAGTGAATACTTCACCCATTTATTATTTTAATGTTCCAAAATGCATAGTAAGGCTTTAGAAGAAGGCTGCATAAGCGCCATCTATATAGTAAACTGAGTATACCAATTTTAATTGTAGCCTTGCTGTTCACAAATACAGGTTTATAAGTCCAAAAAAACCCCAGTGTTAATTGCAGCTTGCTAAAAATCAGAGAAAAGTAACACATACATACATCAAAGCAAAACATAATTCAAAGAATTTAGGAACCATTTTATGCATTTGCATTCTATTGCTCTTTCATTTTTCATGTCTGCGGAAGGATATTTTGTTCTGTCATGGAACTTTGCTAGTTAATCAGTACTCTTCAACAGCTTTCTTTAATAACAGATACAGCGCTGTATGTTTAACAGCTGATGCAGGAACCTTGGCCTGGGGAGCCATGAGCATTGCTCAATGAATACTTCCAGCATGGGTTTGACTCTGTTTCTCCGTGCTGACTCAACAGCCTATCAAACAAAACATTTCATTATGTAGGCTCTGTGGGACATGTGGGATACAGAATAGAGAGCATGAAAGGGTAGGAACACTTCACTATTATTTTCTTATTATTTTGCAGTTACAGAAAGTTTGGCAAGTGATGGTACACACTGTTGCAAGGCAGATGCTATAAATTGGGTCAGTATGATATACATGGCTGCCAAGGAGCTGTTTAAGTATATTTTCACTGTTTCCAGCAAAAATAACAAGAGAGAAGTAAAGACATCCTGAAGTAATTATGTCATTTGGAAGGAAAATATAACAGGGATTTTTAAAACATACGTGCAAAAGGAAGAACAAATTGAACTCATACCATATTTGAAAACTTAATGGAAAAGGATTAATTGATAAACACAAAACTATAACTGTTATCTTACCCTCACTTCTGTCTGAAATCCAAATTATATCCTATATAGGGTCACTAATGAAGTGAAAGATAGGAACTGCTGTCTTTAGTTGGGATATAATTTTTAATTTCTGCTCAAGGAATAAGGAGGTTTGTACTGATAAATGTGTTACAGACTAGGAATTAATTATAGAAGTAGAGCATTGAAGAGAAAGTTAACTAATCACTTAAGCTATTAGCATAGACCATTTATTCAGTGTCTGAAATACATTTTAAAATCATCAAAGCCTGCCATGATAAAATAAAATTGTACTTTACAATAGACAGTAAAAGACAGTTTGCTTGACTGGACCAATATTTTACTGTACACTGTGATTTCTATTCTGTATGGATTAATTTTGGACTTTCATTCTCAGATCTATCAACAAAGACTTTGAGAGTTGCCAAAATATGCAACCCAGAGGCAGAAGACACAGACTGAAAGGTTCATGTGCTGTTCACATTAAGTAGCTATCTTTAAAACTTCTTAAATCTTTAAATATCACCAGTGCAGAGACAGATTTTGTACTGCTGCTCACTGGTACATTGTACTGCTTTTTAGCACTAGCATGTCAGTGCTACCCTGATGACTCAGTCAGGGTCAAGCTCCGCTTGTAGCCCATATTTTGGAAAACATGTACCAGTCAGCAGTAACTTGCAAACTGTCTGTTAATGAGTCTCTTTCCACACTGCTAATCCCAGACTGTTATATAATTGTAAGACTTTAATACCCAAATTTTAAGGACTCAATGGCATTTTGCATTCCTTATACAGAAATAAAGAGAAAACCCATTGAGATCTCAGAATGATTCCCTCTGAATTTACCTGTTTATATAAACAGAAACTTCTCACATACAATACCGAAGGCCTCAGTCTTCTCCCTCCCCTGTAAGACACAGGTATCCTTATTGTGTAATAGGCTCTCAGGTGGCTATCCAAAAATCGTAGCACCAGTGGGTACTGTTTGGTATTACTTCCCAAACAGAGATCTTTCCACAGAGAGAAAGTGTTACACTGTTAACACATCTAACAGGAAAAGCAGAAGTGAAGCTGAATACACAAAGTAGCGTTTTTCAGAGATGAAGGCATGCAGAAGAGGGTAAGGACAAGTGGTCAGTGTCGAAGGACAGAGGGGAAAAGATGAGAAATGAGACTCCATTGCTGTGAGAACTTCCCTGTTACAGGTGCCAGGAGACATCAACATGGGGAAATATAACAAGAACCAAGGTCACTTGATAATGGGCTGGACTGCAAGACCATGCCTGTGACTAAGTCAGTCCTAAATGACTCTCCATCTCCAATGCCTCCAGTAAAGCATCTGCCCTAAAGTAATAAATAAATATCTATAGACAAGCCAAAACAGAAAAAGATGTTTTCTCTAAAAAGGACCCAAGGGCCTTGAGGAAAATGGAAATTACATTATTTTGGTTTGGAAGGAATTAATACTGTTATGGGCTGTAGAGACAATCAAAATCCCATCAAGGAATCTAGAAATAGTAAATGCCTATTTGCCCTGAAATTGAGGGAGGTTAGTTAGCTGCATGATGTGGAAACACTTCTGAGGCATCTTTTTAAAGATTCATGTACCTTTCCAAATGCAATGCTTTGTTATCAGGCCCAATGTTGCAAGTCATAGAATAGGCTTTACACCTTCTTTTTTTTTTTTTTTAAAAAAAAAAAAAAGGCAAAAAAAAGCAAAAAACAAAAAACACCAAACCCAAAATGGCTGATATTTTTAAGGATTTACTAGCAGGCTTGTGTTACAGAATTCTTAAGTGTATTTTCTAACATGCTAAATTTGCCATACTGCTTTCCATAGGCCCCTCTAGCTTGTTATTTCATAGTGAGGATAGTGTTTTGGAGCTGACTGAAGTGTTTAGTGTTAAAATATATGTGGTTAGCTAACACTGTCTCCTCCACAAAGGAAGAGTATTTCCTATTTGACTCTTATTGCGTTCCTATTTGCTTTATGCAACTACTTCTGAGAGCTTTATGCCAACTGCCTGTAGCTGTATGTTTGTTTGTTTGTTTTTACTATACTCTGTAATGCTGTATTACTCACAGCAATCTTTCACATTTAACCATTTTATAGCACTGTTTAATGGCCTGACTTTTGCTTAGAACTTTCAGTCAGACATTATCAGGGTCAAATGATCCAGTTTCTTGCACTTACATTCTGCTGAGGATCTTTCCACTTATTTTAAGTCATATAGGCCTTGAAAGCCAGAATTTCTCATAATATGTGCTCTTCTTTCTTGAGCTTTGTTTTGAACACCCCTACCCCCCATGGAATTGTTTGAAGCGAATCTGAGCAAATGTAGAAAGTATACTTCAAGAATACCTAGAAAATAGGAAAAACCTGACAGAAGTGTTTCACAGATTAGCAGAGCTCTCTGAAGTTGAAAGTTTGAGCTATTAGTAAGGGTAGAAAAAGGAAGCAGGTGTTTGGAAGCAAAATATCGATGTATTTTTTCCATAAGCTTGGCCCCCAGCTTTGCTTTTTTGCATATACAGAGCATGATGAGAAATGTTTTTCCTCAGGACTTGCATTCTTGTTATTTATTACATCCTGGCAGCATGATGTGATGTGCCAAGATCTCAGCTGGATCTGGCCCAATATTCCAAAATTAAGCAAGTAAATGGATGCAAGTCAAGTTAAGATTTTTCATAGAGTTCAAAAGTGAATTAACTTGTCATGTAGATATTCACTCGGTCCATGTTGTCCTGCTTTAGCAATTACTGAAATAAAACACAGTGTGCCACTGCAGACTTGGGGCCTGACCTCACACATCAGTTCTCCTGTTCTCTTTATTCACGCTTCTGAGCTCCAAGGGGGCTTCACTTGAACTTGACCCTGTTTCACATGAAGAGCCTTTTGGCTCAGTGGGCCTAATAAAGCACTAAAAATGTTCATGTGTAAGTTTTATTTGACATCCGTGGTAACATTTGCATAGGTGATAAAATTAAAAATATATTTTTAGTGGCTCTGCTGACAAAAAGAGCAAGCAGCATGTCTGTCAGAGCAAATATGCATCCTGATCAGCTCTGACATTACAAGTAAACTAGTACTAAACTATCCAAAGCTGGCAATTGTTTTCTTCTTCCTACTCCATGTGGGTAAGAAAAACTGGCATAAAAGTGTGCAGCTACAGTTAAGAAATTTTTTAAAATTTCATCTGGTTTAAATAACTAAAAGTTTTTCTCTCATCTTGAAACTAGTTTATGAAGCTATTCATAAATTCTCGTCCCAATATGGGGATTTGAAAAGACACTTCCTATTACCCAGTAGGGAGGCTTATTGTCAGGACTGGAGCTTGGGGAGTGGTTAGGGAGATTCTTTCTTTTTTATTTTGATACTGCACTTTTGTTTACAAATAAAGATTTCCTAAGAGAAAGGACAAGAATTCAGTGGGACTCAATCCTTAAATGCAGAAGGTAGCCCACTGCTGTATTCAATCATTATCCATCTTAATGACTTCTTTGCTACAGCAGACAGGACAAACAAGGAAAATGAGAAATGGTCATCCCTGAAGAGCATGCACCAGATCGGTTATACTGCGCTACCAGGTCTTGAATACTTGACTCACTGTATCAGAGACTGTAAGTTATAAGTAGCCATAAAAGTAACTTTTCTGTAAGCAGAAGTATTTGCTTACTCATGTCTGCTAGCTGTCCAAAATGAATGGAAAGGAAGGCAAGTTTAAGAAAAACATGGATCAAGTAAAGTTAGATCAACCTTTCAGCAAACATTCCTATCTGGCATTCATACAGAACAATATTAAAAAAAAAAAAAAAAAAAAAAAAAAAAGGTGGAGTAAATTTTTCTAAATCCAGGAGAGAAGAATGGATTTGCCAGACCATTTCCAAAACGGTCTGTCAGCCTTTCACAGTGATGAGCTTACCACAAGGATTGTGCGCCATGTTCCTTTACCCCAGGACATTATCTCAGTGTAACCAGGAGCTCTAAGATTCATAGCTAGTAAACCTGTTATAAGATTTATTCCTTGACTAAAATTTTTAAATGAGTTTATAATTGTGATGGGCTCTATTAATTAATGTATACCCTTCTATTGTATGTAAGGTCAGAGATTAAAATAAATTTACTTTGTCCTGCTTTTTAGGAGATAATATTGAGCCTGGAGTAGAAAATAAATGCAGGAGTTTGTTTGGGTTTGGACTGTATGCAGTTCCCTCAAGTCAGGCTAAAATGAAGAAATGATGGAGGCTAACACTCCTTTTGTTTGTATAATTTTTATTTTCTCGACCATTTATAAGATATCTAGGCCCTAGTGATTGTTTGTATGAGGTGGTTTGAAGCTGCATTTACTGTTTGGATTTGGTGCCAATAACTATTGGAGGAGGAATGCCAAATTCCTCAGAAATTAAGATGCAGGTGAAGAATAACTATCACGCAAGCTATGGCTTAAAGCTTTTATGCATTTCAACTATGCAGAACTGTACAGGCAGAAAACATGTAAATTTAATTACAGAGATTAAAAGCATACCTCTGAATTTATGAAAATAAAACTGTACCAGGAAAAAAAGAAAAAGGAAAAGCAGTTTTAACACAGTGGAAATATTGAGATTTTGAAAATGGCATGGCTTGAATTGACAGGATGTGCAGAAATGGTGTTTCTCCTCTTCGCTATACCTTTACCTTCCTCCTTAAAAGGGTTGGAAAAACTGGAAAGGTGAAAACAGAGCAGAAATGGTGTCTGTCCTAAGCAGCACGAGCTCTACAATCACCATAAAACGCTCTATAACACAACCCACTGTTGATGCAATGAACACAGTGTCAGACAAAAAGGCAGTATTATTTCAGAAGGTAATAAATTGCTCTTCATTGCATCATATCAAATTGCAGCATCTCTCACTGATGCTATTTTCTATTATGGTATGTCATAAAAGGAGTCCCAAACCAACAACTATTTACCACAGTTTTACACGGGATGTTCCCAGGGCCTTTGAATTTTTTTTTTTTCTGTTCTTGGAAAGAAAATTCCACCGCCCAGCAGCCAGGGCATGGGGCAGCAGCAGTGGCTCCGGCTGGAGCTGCCCTCCTGGGCATGCATCACTGCTGCTGGAAGGAGGCAAGACATCCCAAGCCTCCAAGGGCTGTGTTCATGCTGTTGTTTTGTTAATGATCTCTCTAAATTTGAGCTCTGTGGTTGTTGCTGCCTGGCGCAAGTGTTGCTCACAGCCCACGGGAGGTGAACGGGATCCACTTTTGTTCTTGTGAATTAATCTCATTGCTACATTGCCTGAATAACTGAGGACAACGGAGTTTGGTTTTAAATCTGCATAAATAGAGTCATTATGTGGCTAAAACAGATGAAGGAAAAAAAACAAACAACAGTGGATGAGAGTGGTGGTCAGATAGTAAGTCCTAAAGAATGAGCATCTGGTGTCCTAAAATGACACGCTGCCTTATGCTGACCACCATGGCGCGGGAGGCTGCTCCTGTGCATGGAGGCTGCTGCCTTGCATCCAGCAGCTGTCCCGGGTGGGGGGCACCGTGCTGGCTGCACTGTCACCCCACAGCTTTCCCTGGCTCTTCCACCAAAAAAGAGAGCTGCCCAGGAAGGCTGGAAACCGCTGCCCAGCTCCGAGGCTGTGCAGCATCTCCACAGAACTTAAAGAGGCTGCTCTGTTGGAGGGCATAGCCAGAATAAACCTAAAAGAAGCAGCTTGGGATGCTGGGGATAAGCAACAATTTTCCTATCTGGGTAAGCAGGTGAGAAGTCCTGCCAGTTGGAGGCTCATTTCAAAATGAAGGTGTCAAGACTTATTGACAAACATTTATTCTCAGCAGAATAGTCAAAAAAAGTCAAACATTTATTTTCCCCAGACTGTGCTGAGAGTGCTGTGCTAATCAGAGATATTCCAGTACAAATTCTCAGTAAGAGGAGGTCTGAGTATATGGAGAAACCCAGGTAGCCACAGCACTCCGTGGTGCAGGGGCATACCACCAGCACCTACACTCTTCTCGCTCTGCTATGGCCAAAGCATTTTCATCTTCAGTGCTTCCTGCAAAAGGTATAGAGGCCCTCTTCCCTGAAAATGGGTGGCTAATTTATTGCTTGTTGGAGGGGGGAAAACGGGGAAGAGATCTGGGAATGGGTAGGAGAAGCGTAATGTCCCTGCCCCTGCCTCTTGGCGTCCAGGAGTGTTGCACAAAAAGCATGTGCTAGGAGCAGCTGGAAATTCAGATATGTGAAGTGTGTATACTCCTGTTATTAGAGGTGAAACACAATTTCAGGGAGGGAATGGTGGAGCTAGAGAGGCAGGGAAATGAAATAATTTATAGAGCTGGCATGCTTGAAGGCATTTTGCAGCTTGCTCCATTTCTTAACCAGTAATTGCAGAAATTGCGCTACTAGCCAGCAGTGTGGTGTCTCTCCCAGCAGTGCTTTTAAGAGTAATGCAAAAACCATCACAGCCTAGTGGCACTGCAGAGTACTACTTGGCAACCTGCGGCATCAATTTGAATTCTCAGACTATTGTTATCAGCGCCCAATATCCAAAAATAGACCAAAGACCTAAATATTGCTAGTCACAGTGCATCCCATTCAACAGTACTTCTAGTTCCAGCCTCTAAATGTAATATTTGAGAGGAAGCTGTTTCGATCCTTTTCTCAAGACAGGAAAAACATATGTCCTAGCATTTTTTAGCTCAGCTTCTTCAGTCTGCCCCAAATAGATTTCCAGAAAAGCTGCATCATGATGTTTCCTCCTGGACTCAAAGCAAATGCCATGCACTCGTAATGTTTCCTCTTTCAGAAGGAAACACAATAGAAAGGGGGCAGGCGCAAGATGAGCTGCATAGCAGAATTTTGCTTCTACTTTCTTCAATAATACCCACAATGTTGGCAAGGAGGGAAAAAGTAAATCAGCCCTAACAGTCTTGTGATATTTGCCTTGGATTATCAGCATGAAAAAGGTAGAGAACTACTTTCAATAGTATATACACCAAAATGCTTCTGTTACTCTTAGCCCTTATTCATCGGATATGCAGAGCAATCCCTCACAAGTCTATCATTTGAAGACAGTGAATACCTAGTAAACTACCTTTATTTGAAACTAATACTGAACTGGAACAAGTCAGGGTTTTTCATTAGAGGCTTTTAGCATTAGATTAAAAGAGAACCAGATCATTACTATTTTATCAAATTAATTAGTGGATTTTGTATCAAATGCCTCAGATATCAGTGAAAACACCTAGCTTCAGGGGTAAGGGGATGTGCAGGCAACTTGCTACTCTGCTAAAATATAGATGTTTCTTCTGTTTCCTGCCACTGTTGCTTGATGGAAGCATGTGCATGCTTCATTTTCTAAAGGAGGTTTAAGGTCCTGGAGAAACAAACTTGGGACATCTGGAATTTGGAGGAAACATTTTATTCCTTTTTCAGTGAAAGTACACCAGAACAAGAGTCTTTGAGAAACACAGTGAAAAGGGGGATATATTACTGTGGTAAAACATGCTGAAGTCCAATCTCCAATACTTCTTCCATAGGAATTAATAATGAGTAAATCAGTGTTAGTCACTCTAGAAAGAAGTACTTTGATTTTTCGTGTGTGTTTTGTTTTGTAAAAAGTTGTCCATGCTTTTGTTGCTTCCTACATAACATGAAATATGTCCAGTTACGTGTGTGCAAATGATGTATGCTTTCTTGTAATCTGTTCAATTTAGCAACTATAGGAGCTGAAGAAGCTAGGGAATGGCCTTGGCCACTGCAACACAAAAAACATAGGAACTAAACCTGTGGAGGAGAGGTAAAGGCCAAGCCAATCACTTCACGTTTTTTCTATAAAACCAAACCCAATGATCTGTGTAGTTTTAAAGGAAAGATGGCCTCATAATGATATTCCATTAGGCAAGATCATTACTATTTTAGTAAAGTAATGAAATGTCACATTGTCTTGGTTGTCTCTACTCAGGGGTCTCTGAATCATGTACAGTTGTGTGGTATGGGTACACCCATTACTTTGCACTCTAGTCACATCACTGACACTTTTCAAGCCTCTTGATAATTTATTCTATAGTATTTTGTCTTAACGTGGAAGATAAAATGGAAAAATATTAGGGAAGCTGTTCAAGTAATCTGTGATTTATGCTATGTCCTTTCTTGATTATTACTGTGTCTATAACCATTGTTACAGCAGAAATAAAGAAAAAACATCCACTTTCCAGTAATTAATTTAGTAGTTATATATATTTGTATTGCATCTAGGATGTAATTCATATAGGATATTCTTTGGTCTCTATACTCAGTGCTATAATCTCTTCCAATCTGTCAACCTATAGCAAGAGGCAATGTCTGGAAAGAATATTTTAGAGAAAACTGCAGCGGAAATAGCATTGGCAGTTCAATATATATCAATCACCTTTCCAAGCCCATTCAAAAATGTTACTCTTCAGTACAGTATTAAGGGAAACAGTGCTATTAGAGTGTCTGAGTAATATCCCCAAGTCTGTTCCAGTATCTTTCTACCAAGTAGAAGGTTGAAGATGCATAAGGTATTCTGAAAGCCTGCTTCCTGTTGAAAGAAAATTGCCTTGGCATAGGATCTCTGCAAGGCAGCTGCAGGCTGCTCCCCAGAGAGCCCCTTCTAGGCTCCAGCACACCAACGGAGAGTGGAGCCAAGGATGAAGGCTGGAGGAATATGCTAAGAGCACAGCTTTTGGATTACTGCAGTGCAGATGTTTGGAGTGGCACTATAATCTGCTCGCACAGGCTGAAATATGGTCCGGGCTTTTGAACTGTCTAAATTATACTGCAGTTGTGAGATGGACGTGATCAAGGGGACATGAGAACATTTTAATATTAGCTTTAGCAACTGCTAGTTTTGTTTCCCCTCCCCTGACACCCTGACTCCATGGGCTCCATGGTGAATCTGTGTGCTGTGTATTCATGGGCACTCTTCACGAGAAAAAGTTGGGCAGAGATCTCCAAGTTGAAGATGACTAAAAACGACCAAGATGCATGGTTGTGACACTGCTTGCAAACTCATTAGCTTTGCTGAAAAGCACCTATTTTCAGTTTTGGCATCATCCTTCTTGAAATAAGCCGTGTTTGGGAACCTACATGGATACCTCTGCATTTGTGCTGTGCTGCATGGTTGATACTATCTGGTTTTGGTTGGTGTTAGCTTAAAGACCTATGAATTCTCAAAGTAGGGATACAATATTAAGAGAGCATTCCCGATTCTCATGCTTAATCCTCTGTGCGTAACCCCTCTCACATCATGAATCATATGCTGTCCGGCATCAGGCATTGAACAGCACTTCTATACCAGAGCATCATGATCATGAAAGTTACCACCAGTTCCACAGAGATTTGAACACACATGTGCAGACTTCTGATCTGTTGTCTCAAAAATTGGACAGGCCCTGGATACCTCTGAAGTGCTTGAGGGGAAAAAGTTATACAGTTTGTGTGTGATTCTTAAGGTAAGCAGAAGGGTCATGGGTAACCAAAGTTCAAAAAATCCTCTGTAACAACATCACAGTGTTTTCAGAAAGATGAAGAACTATAAAAATGGATGATTCTCTCACTGAGAAGACAGTCTCACTACACCGTCAAATCAAAAGCTTTCTAAGTGATGCAGATAAACTTTATTTTAATTGTTAAAATTATTTTTATTCCAAGATTATATATATTCAGCAAGAACATAGTGTACATGACTACTGGCAGATTGGAAAGGAAATCTTTTTTTATTGATGAATATCAGGAAAATCAAGCATAGATTAATAATCACTGATGGAACATTAAAGAATTTCCATCACTAAAATGAATTTATATTTAATTTTAGTCCTGTTGCTGTAGCAGCTAATTTATTTCATTATAAGATTTTTCAACTAGCTATCTCCCTCCATAAATAACACTTACAATATTAAAACTGAGATTTTTCTGGATTTTAGAAAGGCAGCACTCTATGAAGAACTAATGCTTTCTTTGCTCAGTCAATTTTCTGTTTCTATAGTATAACCATACAACTGGAATGTATATAGCATTAGTCTACAGTAAGTCAATCAGATTTTATTTGCTTTTTCATATTTAAGACATGGTATATATATATATATATAATCACTGCCTTGAGAGCAGTTTGTGTATATAATCCTAATTTCAGACTTTTTTTATAGTTAGTATTGAATCTGTATATGATGTTTAACTAAACTGTCAGCTTTTCAGTTATTGAGAACACAAAGATAAAAATGTAAACATTTCAAAGAATGCCTTGGAAAGTTTTAATTTACATATCATTTTCCATTCAGCAACTAAAAAAGTCATATTCACTTTTTTATTATTATTCTTGCTCAGGCTTTCTAAAAAAGCCAAATGAAAATGTTCTTTTTTCAGAAAGCATCAGAACGTACTGAGTTAATAATGTCAAAGAAATGTCAAAATAACTGTTCTGAAATATCAGTCAAAAATTGCTGACACCAGTTAAAACTGGTGGATTTTATACATTATCAAGTATATCTCACAGTTAATTTTCATAAAGCTCTCATTTCTTTTATAAATCAGAAGCAGTTCTTTGGCATGTCCTTGAAATCTTTGTTCTCAGCTCCTGAGGTACAGACTTTCTTGTTCACCTAAAAAGGGGGCAAAACTTGATTTATGACAAATAATTAGCATGCACTGACAAAAGCTTCAACTACTTGGAAGGAATCCAAAGATTGTCCATCCATGAAGTCATTTTAAAAATACTAAATTTGTCACACATATTTGGACAGACAGAAATAGTACCATTTTATTTGAATATGCTTATTCAAATGCATACTCAAATACATAACAGGGAAACTGGAACAGTTGTTGTTTATCATTTTGGTAGGCATTTTGCATCATTTCTGTTATATTGAGTTGGAGAGTGGGTGGCTCTGGATTAGAGTTTTAATATCTCACAAGCAGGTACAAGAGGAAAGGGGAGAGAAGCACAAATGTGCTCTATTAGTCATGTCGAGGAATGATTCATTCTAGATACTTACTGTGAAATTATTCATAAATGTGGTCATTCTGCTGCCTGTAGATGACAATTGTGTACATAAAAAAAGTAAAGAGGGGAGAGCTACAGAAACTTATTTGTAGGTTTGAGCTTCCTGAAAGAGTAGTTTACTGTAAATTAGTTTAGGGCAGCCCACTGAATTCACATGTGGGTACTGAATGAAAGGGAAGCATGAAAGTAGGAACGGATGTTTCATTTTGGGTAGTTTGGAGACGAAGAGATATTCTACAGTTTGGAACTTAAATTCAAAGAAGCAAGGTAGGGCAAATGATTGCCCAGTGCAAGTTGTTCTGAAGAAAATTTATTTTATATTTTATTTACTTTGAGGAAGACATTAGTGTTCAGCATGTGACTTCTATCTCTCTAATTAACTCATCATTTTTTTTTTTTTTTTTTTTGCTTTAAACCTTCTGACAGTCATACATCTGATGGAAAAGATAGACATTTCATCAACACATTTAGTCAATTTCAAAAAAAACATGGAATTAGTTGGAGTGTTCAGCTGAGATAAAAGTAAATCTTGGAAAACTTTACATTTTATTTGCAAAATGTGGAAAAAATACTGGCAAAGCTGGAAAAACAGCTCTAATTCTAGAATTAGAGACGCTATATGGAATAATCAAACCAGATTAGATCCTTCTCTAAGGATGAGCAAACTTGTTGCAAACTTGTGGCTAAAGTGAAAAGCTGTCCTCATTCAGACAAGTAGTTTGGTAGCAGAGGTAGATGACAACAGCATTGCCTTTTTTTTGAACTGACACTCAATAAAAACAGTCCTTGGACTCCTCATTTTGTGACTACTCGCTTGGGAATTAATCAGCTTCTTTTATCCTCTAATAAGATCAAGCCTTGACTCAGACGCAGTGAAAGTAAAAATCAGACTGTACTACAGGATATTTCAAAGTAGAATTCAAGCTATAAAGAGCCAGCAGAAAGATAATGTTCACTTAGAGGAAAAAATAGAAAACAAGATTAAGTTGAAAAATGACCAAGCCTTCATACTCAAAGAAATGAAATGGACTTTGTCCTAAATATATCTGTGCATGTCATATCCTATAGAATAGATTCTTTATGCCTGAATGCTGTTTTTTGACTCCCAGAAAATTAATTAGACACACAGAGAATTTCTCAGAAACCTGTACTCAGCCAACCAAGAAGACTGGTGTTGCTCTAGTAAATCCCTAAGAACAAAATGGGTCTAATTCTTGAACAACTGAGTGCCTGGTCAAGTTCTAATATGCGTGACTGCTGAACATAGAGGGTTTATGTCACAAAAGCCAAAAATACTCTGTGAAAAGGAGCGCTATAATGTACCACATTATGCTTCCCTTCTGTGAAACTGTGAGTACAGTACTCCTGAAACTGTGAACACATTTTGGAAGTAAGAGTCTTTTTCATTACTGGATGCAGAAGTGTTCAATTGTTTGAAAATCCGTCCACTCAACTCCAACAACTAGTAATAGCAACATCAAGCTTTCCACAAGGAAGACCTTCTTTCCCTTTCCAAAAGTCCACAGTCCCTTGAAGCAGGGAGAAATGCCAGAAGTCAATAATCTGAAGGTGAAGAGATCTGTAGAGAAAGATTCAACTTTAATTTTCATGTTCTCAAGGGAAGAGACATGCGATCTGCTTAAAGATCTCATTAACTGTTGTTGTTTCTTGATAAAGCTAAAAACTGTATTTGATATTCCAAGCTCAGTTACCCTAATAAATCCTGACTAATCCCAGTCCATAGAAAACAAAACCTTTATGCCAAGTATTAAATATTTCCAATTACTTATGATAGTTTTAGGAAAAGGAAAAGGTTTGTGCATTGTTCCTTTTTATTGGGAAGTCACTGTTTAATTGTTTTGCATCACTAAAACTCTGTATTAGCTTAATCTGAAATCTGGCAGATGCAGAGAGGAATCAGAGAAGTTTTAGTGTAGAAAGAAGTTTCCTGACATAAAAAGAGGTTCTGGTTTATGGAAGAGACAAAATATATAAGTACATGGTTCTCACACAGAAAAGCTTAATATTCATGGACTTGGTTTGTATCTTTGAGCTTCAGTGGAATTAATGATAAACTCATCAATTTAGTAATGGAGAGTTTATAGCTTGTATCATTTCGGGAGAAACACCAGGAGAAAAATGTGACTAGAGCACAACTCTCTTGCTGTTTCTCAGTTGCTGGAAAAACAGAGTAATTTATTCCAGCTCTCTTGTAAGTTTAGCACACTCTCCATCATAAATCTGGCCACATCTGTTGTCTGACACACAGGGACTTAGTGCCAACCTGAAAAATGTCAGCTTCTTTTATGCAGGTATATGGAGTGTGTAGTCTGTTCTCTCTACTACTGTTGCTGTAGTCACAACCCAGAGGGGCCAGCAAAACGGACAATATTTCACGCTGCATTGTTGCATGGGTGCATGTGACTTGAAGAAATAATCAAACCTTCATAATACCTTTCTAACACAATATACTGGTGTCTTTTAATGTTTTTAAATGGTTTGATTTGGGCAACTACACTGTCATCTTTCTTCCCCAATTTAAAAGAGAAATAACTTTTGTAACTATAAAACAATATCTGAAAAGAAGAAATGTTCTATGTAGCAGCCAGCTGCAGTGCTTATCCCTTTGCTTAAAGTGGTAGAAGAGCTGTTCTCCAGGTTGTAAATGAATTTCTATTCCTATCGCCAGCAATTTCAGCTTCTGAAACATGATCTTTTCAGGAGAAGACTTCATTTGCTGAATCAATTTGTATTGTTATACATCTATATTCAATATCATCCAGACGGGCAGCGTTATTATATACCTTCCTATGCATTTCACAGAAACATGGAGACTATCACATTTAAAAAGGAAAGAAGTACAGTAATTTATCCTTAATAAATTAATGGATTCATTACAACTAATATTTTTTTAGTTTTCTAAATAATGAAGCAGCATCATGATCATGATGTTTCTTTGGTTTTTATCATCTACCCTTGCACCTACACCTGTTATTTAGAACAGACTAATGATGTATTCAGATAGGAAAGAAGTAATTTTAAAATTACACACTTTATGTTAAAAGTGTATTGGAAAGAGGTTGTGATGTGGCAAAGTCACAGGTTTAAATTACAGGTGAAGTAGTTGCCTTTCCAACACTCATTTAGTTCTTTTTGCATATACGATTTTGTATAGTGTCTGATTACAATATCATATACATGATTACTGTTTCATTCTGTTTAGAGGATTGAGCTTGCTCATTAAAAAGAAATTTTGCGTGTGTGAGCTGCACTTTGTTTACTGTGATCTTGTTAGTTGCTACCTAAAATACGGTATTATTATTTGTGGACTGCCTCCTGTGAAGCCAATGGAATGCAGAGAAGTATTACTTAGACTTTCATAAATGAACTAAACAGTTTAACATGAGAGCACCTAATTGTCTCCGATGGTGCAGGTTTTTTTCAAAGCATAGATTTGCATTTTCAAAGTATAGCTTCCAGCAAGACTAGGTTCAGCTGTGGTTTGCCTGCAGTTCTGTACAGTTAATTTTGGACTCAATGATCTTCAGGGTCTTTTCCAACCTAAATGATCCTATGATACACTCATACCCTAATTGGACACCTGGGATAACATGACTAGAGGATCAACTGCAGATGCTATATATTTGGTGACAGTGAGTTTTATATTATTTTTCAGGGCAGCATTGTTCCACCTTAACTGACACCACCTTTCCTGTTTTTTATCCAGGAGATAGGTAATTTTATGCTTCATTCACTAGATGCCATACAGCTTCTGCCAGGGGTGAAGCAAGCACAGACAAACAAATCACATTTTCCTTATGGCTTTCACAGAACACAGAATGACGCAAGGGTCCTCTGGCAGGGGTGGGAGGGGGAAGTGCGCCGTGTGAATAAAAGTTTCATATTGCCATATAGGAATGAAACGTAGGCTAGCACCAGCGAAATGAATTCTAACCTCCTGAAGTTTGTTTCTGAAACTAATAAGAAAGGCAACCTTTGTACCTCTCACTGGAAAAGAAAGGATTCTTGAGCAGCTGGCTGTTACAGGAACAGAATATAATATGCAACATCACCACTGTAAGAGAAAATTACATCCTTGGTTACACAGGCCAGTTTTGTTGCCCAGTCTTCAACTACACTGTGGATTAAGCTGATTTCTGCAGGTAGTAACTTGAATAACATTGACATTTCTGTCTAAGGCAGATAGATAGCATTCACAGTGTAAGACACACATTTTCTCAAACAATGCAAATGTATGCAGCAGTGCTTTTACTATTTGTATTTTAAGTGTTTGTGAGAGCTCAGTTCTGACAGCTGATTAATATTGACTGCTCCTTTCTCTCAAACATTCCTGCTGAGCTCTTCTGGAATATGCAGCTAAAGTCTCTGCTACACAGTAAGTGAAGAGTCCTTCCATGCAACTTCATTCTCCTGGGGAAATACTAGAGTTTCCTGAGCTGCACAGGCATGGCGGCTTAAATAGATTTCTAAAGTGCAAATACTCAGGTTCATATGCTAAGAATCATATGCGACAGGATTTTCTGCAACCTGCCGAGTTCCTTGTGCACAGAAAAGCAGCCAGCCAAGATGACCCTGAAGGATCCCTGGTCTTCAAGGCAGACTGGCCATTCTGCGTTTCATAAGATGTACACAGCTATCCAGCCAAAACATCTATTTGGGAGCACAACAAGCTTCAGTAGTTTGGATTTATATTCCATTTTAATATCCAACACATATCAGAGATGTCTTTGGCCAAAATACCAGCCCTACCCATGAAAATCTGAACTCTCAGGAGCAGATTTGGTATGGAGCAAAATTATTTTTATTTTTTTATTTTTAAATTAGGAACAGCAAAGGGCAAATGTAGTTGCAGCCTGTACAGACTTCATATGTTCAAATGCCACAGAAATAGATTGTCTTTCCCACCTCCCTTTCTCATATCTGGATCACTGGGTTGTTTCTCAGTCCTGAATGAGAAGATAACTCCCTATAGAACAGTGATGTTCTATAGCATGGCAGAGTAAAAGAAAATAGGAACAAGTGAAGAAACAAATCCTTGTGGAAGAAAAGAATAGGTGATCCTGGAAAAACAAATATACATTTAAGCCAAAATGCAATGGAGTTAGTGGAAGGCTCCTGTTTCTTTCTATGTTTAAACAGAGATTTCCAAAAGGAAGCACAGTGACTCCTTTAAATCAACTAATACACTCTCACCCCAGCAAAAGGTTAATCCTGCATCTGTACATTCCAGGGCTTTGCTCAGTCTGACTTTGAAAACAGTATGTCAGGTGGCTTCTTTCTTCCTGCCGAAATGGGGCAGACATTAGGGGGCTGAGGTGGAGGGGTAGGAGGAATTTCTATGTCTTCAAAGAATCAAAAGGTCTGGGCCAGTAAATCATACTCTAGGCTTATATTAAATTGCGCTACAATAATTTGATTACTTTAAAAAAAAAAATACAGTATTTTTACATAAAGAAACATTAAATAAATGAGCTAATTACATGCCCACTTACCTCTGTGCTAAGCATGATACATCAAAATGAATTCACGTATGCTTGTTATAGATATAGTACAGCTCTATGGAATACATTACGGAGTTAATTGTTTTGCAATCTATTTGATATTGTACCTTTTTAAATTCTACTCCCAGTCTAAATTGCCTGGATTATAAAAATCACAAGGACAAGGCATAATAATAAATAGGACTAAACTAGAATTTGTATGGGCAGTGAATAGAGTGAATATTCAGAAACAAAAGCAGTTGATATTATGACTCCATTAACAACTTCATATATTATTTGAAACTGGAAGTAAACAGCATCTTAACAATGAGGTACAAAAATGATACTGGCTTAGAAAATTTGGTGTGCCTCAGACAGCAATACACTCTAAATATAAAACACAAAAATATGAGCACAAAATAACAGGTAGTTTGTGATAGCTCCACTGTGGCATACTGGTACATGCATTTTTAAATTACCACATTCTGAATGTGGCATGTAATGAAACAACCAGTCATAAGGTATTTCTAGGGTGTCTAGTTATCAATCTAAATAACATTCAATCTCTTAGAATTCAGGCAGCATTGCTGATTAGTCCTAGCAGGGGCTCTACCTCCCTCCCATGGACTTTGATAATTTCTCAAGCTGGATTTCAAATTGAAAAAGGTTTGAAAGCAGGCCTGTCTCTCAAACCCATAGGAAATATCAGTTTCTGTATCCCAGTGGCATGGTGTTTCCCTTCCTCACTGAAGTACTGTTAATGACGTCGTGTACAAAGTTCTTTGCTCATTGCTCTTGGTAATGAAGAGTACGTTGTGCTGGGACTTTAATTTCACTGATTCCTTGTTAATTTACAGAATGTTGATATAAAGTTTGAAAATACCTGTCATGTATGATTTCGGTCCTTAAATTGATGGATTCCCTTCCTTTCTTCTGATTGTTATAGAAACTGAATTTGTCTGAAGTGCTTGAACTAAGTAACTAAGTATGATCATCTCACAATTTGTGGGAAATACTGTATTATGGAAAGCAAAGATATATTAAGTTCTACAGTTACACTGAGAAAACCTCCTTTAAGCAAACTTAACTTTTCCACTTGTCATTTTTTCCAGTGATATGAAATAGTACACTGAAATCGCTGTAAGGTCTTGCCAGAGAGAACTTCTAGATTTCTGCAGTGCTGTGGGCTTTCGCTGCATGCTGTGTCTATCCAAATGACAGATCAATTGGACCATGTACTGAACATAAAAAATAATGGAAGAGATGGTAGCCTTTAATTTTCAGGAGGTTGGTGTAGTTTTTGGAATATCCCCAGATCACCATGTGCATATCCATACAGTGTGTAAACGGGGCTTTATTTTGCAAAGCCCTGTGATACAGCTGTTTCTCATTTTCATCTTGCAGATGCTATCTTGCTTACAGGGCAGCTTAGTTAAAAAGCTGTGTTGACACATAAAACCAAGATGTACAAAATTCAGTTTTGATTGAAAAGTGCATAACTCCTTTATCATCCACAAGACAAAAAGCCTGATGTAAAAGCATGTTTTAATAGGAGCAGAAAACTGTAGGTCCAGAAGTAGTGTCAAAGCTCCCTTTTTCTATGCAGTATAGTCGACTATAAAACCCTAAAAAATATGCTTATTCATCTTAGTATTATGGAAAGTCCTGGTGACTCACTTCATTGGCAAAAGGAGATGGTTTAGTTTAGTTATTACTGTTTGTAATTGAGTTTTCTGTTAAGATGGAAACAAAACAGAAACAATATGGAAGATTCCCTGAGCATATGTGAACATGCCTGCTGCCTTCTGGTGTTCACATGCCCTCTGAGTTAAGGAGCAGGGGAGAATTCTACAGGCACATCACTAAATCAGTCTGTCCTTAACAGTGAATAAATGTGCCTAAGACAAGAAGAAGAAGAAAAAAGAGGAAGTATTAGTCTTCCCCCATCCTCCTCAGAGCCAGGACTTGAAGCGATGCAATTTCCCTAGTGGGGAAACAGAGACATAATGTCTAATTTCTAGGACATAAAGACTCAGAGGGAGAGCACACAGTGGCCAGGAGTGCGGAAGCACTGACCCCAAAGGTCAGAAAGATAGAGTGAAAAAGAAACTCAGTTCAGGATGCGTGCAGGAAGTTCAAGTACCCAGCCACAGCCAAAAGAAGGCTCAGGAGTATTGAGGCAAAGGAAGTAGAGAGGTAAATCTTAGTCTGGTTTTTACACATTTCTCTATCTGAACGCACACACACACAGATAATCTCCATGTAACTAATGAAAGGCAAAACTCATGAATTTAATTTCCTTTTTTGTTCAACCACTATGTAATCCTAGAAACACTGCAATTAATGAGATCTGAGAGATTTGCTCAAGCTTCTGGGGAATGGGGAGAACCAGCCTGGGTAATGCAAATCTAGGACAGGGGATGCAATTCCAATGACTGTAACAAACAGGGATCTCGTTCCCCTCTGCATGCCACAGGAAAAGCAGGAGCTGAAAGCTATTATTAAGACGTCACTTGGCTGTTGTAGTGGCTTCTATACATAGCAGCCTCACATGTCCAGCCAGGGGGAACTCTACTGAGGTTGTGAAAGAGAACAGCATTTGTATTAGGAGATAAGAAAAGGGGTTATTCTCAGCAAAGAGCTCTCTGCAATTCAGCTTTTTCTGTTATTACAAAAACTGACTTCTGAAACTTGAGAGCTATTGATTCAAGTCAATACTCTCTATATCAATTGCCAGTTCCTTCCTGGAGGAATGCAAGCTAGTTCTCAGGGAGTCAAAACTTCATGCTATCAGCATTTTCACTTCATATCATTCAATCCAAATTTCTGTTCTCCTTGGTAAATGTCTGTTGTGCACATGACTCAAGTACAGATTGTTTTTTTTTTTCCCCTCTGAACACCCCGATATGTAGACTTCAGTGTCTGAAGGAATAACACAGGTTCTCACCTTTATTTTCAGTTTGTACAGGCCTGTATACAGTATAGCATGGAGAATACCAAACCTTAGAGAAAGCAGAGGACTAAAAGTGTTCAGTAAAGCAACAATGTAAGTCTTCCAGAAATGATAAGTAAGTCCTTGAGTTAGGAGGACACACAAGGGTACTGGTGGTGTACAGGGTCAAACAAATCATACAGATTTTTAATGAGGAAGTAATTATGTTCTTTTTTCAGACTGCTTTATAAACACTAATTATGACTAGCTCCTTAGTTTTCCAGGTGAATAAATAGAACTAGGAATAGATTAAGCAGCTTGCTAATCTCCCTCAGTGAGTCAGCAGCAATCTTAACAGGAGGTCTTTTGTATCTTTATCGATTATCAACCTGCTTAAAACCTTATTCTGTGTGGATAAGACTGAATACCTATGTTCACATGAAATAGGGCAAAGGAAAGTTACATAAAAAGATTTACTGGAAAGTTACTGACCAGTTTAGATAAGAGTGCAAGCCTTCTGTATGACTATTTTTTTTTTGTTTTGTTTTTGGTTTTTTTTTTGTTTCCCCTTCACTGTCTTGAAGCAAAAGTGATGTTGGACTCAGTTTTATTGGAAAAGAGGAGATCTCTGATATGTTTACACATCATTAGTCACTGCATCTGGGAGGTAAGCTGCCCTTGGCTTTCTGTATTTGGCCCTAGTGTAAGTAGATAAAGACAAACTCTTTCCCAATGCCAGGATTCCACAGGCACACAGTCCAGCTCTCCACTCCTCTTACATTTCTCCCCTCCTTGCAATCTCTTCAAAAGATCCTGTGCATTAAAAGAGCCAAGTTAATTATTTTAAAGGTTCCAATAGTTTATTTTTCAGTAAGATTCTCAGACATATGAATCACCAGGAATAACTGTAGTTCAGGAAAAACTTCTGGGAGTTGGACGTAACTGCTAACACTTGGTCAGAATCAATTATATGGGACCTGCAGGCAATGGGAAAGGGAAAAGCAAAGCTTTGCAGTGCCCTTTGAGCACACAGGGAAGCCAAGGAGGCATTTTAGCTCAGCTGAGTGCTACAAAAAAGCAAACAAACAAACAAAAAAAACCCAACAAAAAAAAAAAAACAAGGTAAAATTTTTTGACCCTGATTTCATTAATCCCTTCATACTAAAACAGAGCACTGACATGCACTTATGCTGAACTCTGCTTTGAACAATAAGAGCTTTGATGAAAAGGGAAAAAAGTTTAGTTATTTTTTTGCATTTTTCCCTTTCAACTCAATATTCCTCAAATATCTTCCAAATTAATGGATACATCCTCAAATGACCGGTACCTTAGAGAGAGTTTCTTGAAAAGTGGCAGTGAGTTCATAAAGCCGAGTTCACATTTCTCTTTCAAACTTAAAAAAACCTGGGCAGACAAAAGTGACAAGGGAACTGCAGTGATTTTCTCAAGCTTTTCTAGTGGTACAAGCTAAGCCTTCATCTTAGTCCTATAAACCCTATGCTTTTAATAAAAGTTCAAGCAGTTTTAATTCAGTTCAAGAGTAGTTTTAATATTGAGTAGAACCAGCAAAACTAGAATACAGAATATCTGTGCCAACAAAGTATGTTTCTGCACAGAACAGAGTATTCACAAGATTTGTGGTAACAGTATATGGAATCAATTTATGCCTGGCAAGGAAAATAAAAGTATAACATTTCTTGTGCGAAGTTTTTTCCACATTCACTCCAACAGTGTGTGTCATTAGTTACATCTGTGACAAAAACATCACTTAGAGCAGGCTAGGAAAGAGAAACCTTGGCTCCCTTACCGTATTACTTCATCTCTAGGGTTTGCCCTGGTGCACTTTTCCAGTAACACAATATTTGGATAGGCTCTGTATTGTCTTATATAAAAGAAGTTACTATAATAGCCATCTCCCTATACTCTATGAAGTATATATAATTATTTCATTTGGCTTAAAAAGTTACATCCAGTAATCTTGTAGTAATATAGGGGTTAGTCCATGTAAAGTCAGTCATACTTGTTTATATATCAGATTAATTAGCAATGTTTCTTGCTTTAGGCTGTAAACTGTGATCCATCACTGGCTGTGGACTGGAGATTCTGTGCTGGGAGTTGTCATTTGTGCTTATATGGTAAATTATAAATTAATTTATAGTATGGCTATATAATTTGATTTATATTTTTTCAAGAAAACTTCAATTGCAACTATAATGTGACTATAAAAACTTTAACTGCTATAATGTTATTTCATATTCATGTCAATCTTAAGGTTTTAAAAACAAAAATAAGTCAATTTTATCTATTTCATAAAACACAAAACTGATTTGTCTTTAAACCTCCCACACCCATTCCAATGTTTTCTCCCAAAGACTTAGCAGCAGCCAGTGCAATATGTTGCTGAGATACATTATATAGCTATGAGCTATTTGCTGTTGTATTTAATTCAGTAAGGAGGAAATGAAGAATCAAATCTGAGAGAGGGACTAGATATCCAAGCATTTTGTACAGAAATACTTGATTTCATGTTAGATGTCACCCTTGAGAGGCCTCTCATCTGTGAATCTTTAGTGAGAGGAGGAACTTGGAAAAGAGTAGGATTTAAGACAGTATTTCCTGTGCTTAATTTTATGTAACTCCCTGCTCAGGATGCTGATGTGAATCCTGTTCTTATGTGCCTTCATCTCAGTTTGTACTTCTGAATTCTGTAGAGTTACTGTGTAATGGAAGATAAAATACCAAAGTGTGCAGGGCCTTCAAGCTGCAGGGAGGTCAGGCTCTTGCAGAAGTCATTACTCATATTCAGCTGGGGAAGAGATCAGCCCCCAAACAGCAGACTTGTATACTGGCAAAATGTGAAGGTCTGTTTAGCTTATTTCATGTATAGTGAGTTGGCTGTCTTCTTTTCCACCCGTTCCTTGTTCATGTTTGTGTTCTGTGGTGATAGCTGAATTTTTTTCCCCGAGACTTCCTACTGCAGGAACCAATTAATTGTCATGCAGATTTCCTTACTTTCAAATGAAATGTTACAGTTCAAGGCACCACTTTTCAGCTGACACCAATGCTTGCTGTATTAAGCTGTATAACAATAAGTTCAAAATACTATAAGAGTTCCTCCAATAAATCTGACTACTCCGAATCTTCCTTGCCCTACAGTATGTCAACCAAGATGTCAGATAATGTATTTTCAATCCCTACTGAAACAAAAAGTCTGTTGGCCTTGGGTAAGGGTGAAATTAGACATTTTGGTTCCATATGTCTGTATAACTTGCTACTAGAACAAAAGAAAAAATAAAAAAGAGCATAATTTTAATCCAACTTCTACAATAATAGAAAGCATAATATCAGGACATACTAATAGTAAATAAAAAAAAACCACAAATGAAAACCAGTAGAATCCAAAGATAACTAAATTAATAGTTTTTTAGTAGTAAGCTGAATTTCTAAGCCTGCTTTACTGAAAAGTATGTAACATCCATAACTACATTATACTACATTAGAGGGAGGAATTATCTGCCACATTCCTTATTTGTAAGCACAAATGTTTATGTTTATATATCATATATTGAGGGAACATTAGAATTATGCTACTAAGCTTCTGATGTTTGAAATGTCATGATCATTTAAACATAAAATTTATCATCTTTAAAAATCTTGTGGTTTCATGATAACTATCCTTCACAGTGAAAATATTCACCTCTCTGGAGTTGCCTCCAGAAATGAATACTTGGTTTAAATGGAAGTGCATGTACTGCTGTATTGTCTCTAGTTCTATTAAGATTTCTGCTGAAGCTACTGATGATCTTTTGTGTATCTACAGACTTTGATGATATCACTGTTTCTGGAGTTCACTATTATGCCAGAACTGATGACGGAGTCAAAGGACAAGTGAGTTCAATTTTTCACCAACTGCATCCTTTTCTCCATTTCTATAGGAAATGCAGGCCTCTAGTCCTTCCAAGAACCCTTTCTCATGATATTCCAAGGTGTCTTTAAATAATTGAAGAAATCTTGGAGAAATGGTGTAGCTTTTGAGCACAGCCAGGTCTAATTCTTCCATTGCCCTGAACAGTCCACTTCCGAGATCACAGGAGGACACAGTGTAATATCAGTCTCATAACAGACTACAGGAAATATTTATTACTGATTGGCATTGCATGTGTCATATGCGTTTCAAATCTTATTGAGGATCTGGTTCCCGTGACTCAAGTTCTGTATTTAAGAGGTAATATGACACATGCTTTTTAATAACTCCACAACATGGTATGATTTTTAGTAATTCAGTATGCTTGTCACTTCTAATCCAGGTTTTTCAGAAGAAAATTAAATCTCATAGTAAAAAAAAAAAAAAAATAATGGAGCTCTTGGATCTTTCAACTTGGAAAGGATTTTGCAAAAATAGTTTCTATTCTCCCAAATTTCAAAGAAAAATAATAACACAGAAGAAGATACAAAAAGCCAGAATGCAATTCTGCATGAATTCAGCACTGAGCACCTACTCAGTGATTTAAATAATAATGAAGCTTGTTCAAATCTTTCTTCCCAGGCAGCAGCAGAACTAGAGCTGCCAAAAGCTGGTGTAATTAATATCATGCCTGTGCCCAAATTGCTGTTTTTCCGCTCTGTGTAACCCCACTGTAGTCAGTAGGACTGTACAGCACATAGTTCTGCAGTAAATAGGAAATGTTGACTATGATATAGACTTACTTGTCCTGAGAACAGTAATCCAGTGGGGTATCCCAATCAGCTAGAAGGTAACTTCCATCATGTTCTGCCTCTCTGCATGACACATACTGTGGTAACTCTTGTCTTAATTACAGAGTCTAAGTTAGTTTACGTGTGTAATTTGTTCTTGAATTTTGCCAACTTATGTTTCTCTGAATCTCAAAACACCTGCCACAAAAACAGGAATGGAAAAATCCTCCCCATTTTTTGCTTCTCTCTGTGTCTCTCTCACCGTTGCTAGAGGAAAGACAGTGAAGTAAGGAGTGGGCTAGATAAGCCCTCTCTGCTATTAATAATAATGCTGGGAGGATGGGCTGGGGAAAAAGAAGGGGAAATAGGTTCTCTAGAAACTTCTGACTGCTGGATTAAGCTAATGTGTGCTTCCTCTATCCAGATTTATGTAAAACACTGCTTCTCAGAAGTGTTGACCTCTGAGAGTCCAGAGGGGTCTAATTACACTAAAATATTCTGAAAGTTTTCCTGTAGTTTTTTGCCATGACATTTATTTATCACCTGCTCGTTGAAAGGATACTTGGAACCAGTTTTGTCAGATGTGTGAATAACAAACCCTCCCCATTTGTGTCTACTACTACTGCTGCTGCTGCACTACTGGGGAGGAAAGAGTTAAGAGGAGAGGAGATCAAAGCAGCTGGGATACATCAGGCAATTAGGGCCGACTGCCAAGGGAAGAGAAGGAACTGGGGCTAAGACAATGGCTTTGATCCCAGGAAGAGAGGGCTGTGGGTCAGGAAGCATGAAGTAAGGCTAAATCTGTTTACTTTGGCACTGGTTTTGAGTGGGCTCCTCACCCTTAAAGGTAATGTTTTACTTTTAATTGATTTTATAGCTTGCAATGTGTTTTTGCTGGGGTCTTGATTCAAATTTACTTGTGTGACAACAAACTTGAAAATGGCTGAGAGAAGTTGTGATGCAAAATGGTGTCTGAGCTATGTAGGGTGATGTTACGCAGAGTGCAGGCTTGTGCTAGGCCAAGTGTTGGTCTATGTCAGTAGCAGCCTGGCCATTTTGAGCGAAAAGTTAGGGGTTAAGGTTGTTTGTGTGGGCGGCAAGGTGTTTGAAAAGTCACCAGTTCACCCTCAGTAAAGACTAGCACCTAAATGCTAATGCTTTCCTTTGGATTCTGCAGGTTTAAATCCTTCTAGCTTCAATCTACTATTGTTAAGATCTTAAAATTGGGTGATTTTCTGCCTTTGTATGTGAGCAAGCAAGTTAGTTTGGCTAGCAGAAGCTTTTCCTGGTTTTGTTTGTTTTTTCCCAGGTCTGTTCTAGGATAGTGCTGTTGGGGTTTTCTTTATGACTTAATGAGTGAACCATCAGCATCGGTTGTCTCTGGTGATGCAACTCTCATTCAATATATGGTACTTGATGTATTTTAGGTAAACAAAGCTCCAGTAGACAGGATACAGTATTTTTTATACTTGTGTAGAGTTCTGGCTCCTGGAGTTGCTCTTCATCTTGGTTACTTCACAGCTGCAAGAAGCTGCAGGTGCAGAATGAGGTCTGAGTAATAGCTCTCATGAACAGTTGTAATTCAAACTTTTCTTTATAGGCTATGCATAACTCATCTGTGCTCATGGTATGGGAACCCAATCCTTAATAATGTAAGAAGTAGTTGTGCTGTAGGGCAAAAGATCCAACTTTGCTGTGATTTTAGTGAAGGGGTCGACCTTGGCAGCATGATAAACTCAGATGATAAACACTGTAGTTTTTTAATTTGCGGTCTTTCACCTTCTTAAAGGTGGATTTTATTTCTGAAAGAACATGCCCAAACATGCAGTTTTAATATTTATTTTATGTCTGTTTAAGCATATTGAATAGTTATTAACTCAAGTTTACTCTTTCTGATGATTCAATTAAGATAAATTGCTTGTTACATCACTTTTTTCCTCACAAGTAATTCAGAGCCACCTCTTTTTCAATTACTTTATCTCCAGAGTCTGTATTTCTAGTCTCTCTCAATCCCATGTGTCATTATTTTTTTCTATTAGATAACTTTTAATTTTCTTTTGGATAACTTGAGGAGAAAAATATATGAAGGAATTTTGTTCAATTAAATGGAGGTGTAATTATATTGACACCAGTGTAGATATTTGCACCAATGAAGTTGCAGAGAAGAGTTTTGCTCTACCAGGATAAATATAAAATTAAATTTACAGTCATCTTGAAATACAGAGTCAGATTCTTGTAACAGAGGATTCACTTTTTATAGTTTTCCTTCCTCTTTAATATCTTCATGTGAAAACAAAATGATCAAATTAATTAATGTATGATGGTGTTATTGCTGTTAATGTATTCTGGAATAAGTTTTCTCCTGGAGAGCAATATATGTTCTGATGAGATAAAATAAGACATTATCTTGACCTTTGCCTTCAATTAACCCTATTCTGTATTGCAATTTTTACAGAGGTTAAAAAGCACGAGTGATTTCTTCCTCTAGCACTTCTCACTTCAGGCTTCTGCTGCATTGCTGCTTGGTAGAGGTGGAATTCAGATTCTTTCCTATAACTTTTCTATGTACATTTTGCATGCACCACCCACTAGTGTGATGTTGCTGGCCTAGCCTGGATTCTGTCAGCTTCTCAGCTCTTTAAGAGTCTTCTGTCAGGAACTTCATCCCCACTAAGAAGATTTCCCTACATGCCACCAAGTCTTTGCATTGTATCAGGTTGCACAATGTCCTCCTATGCAGAAAAAAATATAACTGTAGCTGTTAAGTCATATTTATGATTCCCATTTATGTTCACACAGAAATCCTGTAATACTTACTGTGGTCTCTATAGATTTTTGTATCTATGTTATTGCTCAGAGGGATGTGGCTTGAACCAGAGCACAGGAATGCTGCATGTGAGATGAAGACATTCTGGGAGCATGTATGCATGAGAGTTAGCAGAGAAGTTAGTGTTGTAGCTTATACCACAAGTCCCAGCAGAATATTTTGGCACAGGAATGACTATTCATCTGTTGAGCATAACATTGGGACAGTCATTACTGACGATCAGTGTTGAGGGAATAAAGTCAGAAGCAAAATTATGAACTTTGCACTTAAGGCTCTGAGCTCTGGAAAGTAACAGTTTTCCTGCTTCTTAGTAAGAATATATTGGGATCAGTCATGTATGACTTTTTCCCTTGAGCTATTATTTTTCCAATATTTTCTGATTTATCTTACTATACATATAAAAAAAACCTAGCTTTGTGGATTTTTCTTTTTTTTTTTTTTCTTGGTATCAAGTGAGATAAGGCTTTAAGCCAGAAACCGAATATGATGCTTATTGTACTGCTTGTTAACAGCTTTCAACCCTTCATGCAGTGAGAGAAAAAAATGAACGGATAGGACCCTTGCACACAAAATTAAAAAGGACTTTAAGCATAACAAGAGCTTTAAAAATGAGTGGCTTTTTATGTCAGTGGAAGAAAAATTTTCTGGTTTTATCCCATCTGTTATCTCTGTACACTCAGTAGTAAATGTAAAATCGATATCTGAGATGGGTAATAGAGGACTGAGTCCACATGGCAAACCCGATCTGTTTAAAGACCTGATGGAGAGGAGCAGGGGAAAGGAAATTTGCTTCATTAATACATAAGGAAGTGGCTAATGCCTTGTCTAGAGTCAGAGACTTATTTATCATAAGTATTTGGGAATACATGAAAATTGCAGCTGAAGTTGAAGTTGACTTTGACTCTGCAGTAACTACCAAGTGCAAGAATCCACCACCTTCAAAATGTGCTATTGGCACTAACTCATCCTGGTGTGAATTAGCATTTACTGAGAGTCAACTGTGAATTGACATTTTCTCATCAACAGAGGATCAGGGATCAAAATATGAGGGAGTATATTTTGTTACAGATCTGGGAGATTTATAAAGTGATGTCAGCCTTAGTAGTTGAGGAGATTTCCTCAAAGGGGAAAATCATACTTTATGTATTTGTGCAGTCATATGATTCAAAAAATACTTCCTTAATTTGAACAAAGATAAAAATCTTTTGCTACATTCCTGGGGGATAAGATGATTATGATATAGTCTACATAACACTTCACCAGTAGAAAAATTAACTGGGCAAATTAAAAATGTTTCATTTGTTTTGTTATGTCAGCTGTAAAAGTAATGTAGCACTTCACTCTCACAGTTGTGATGCTGGGGTCTGCTGTTAAGAATTGCAGAACAAATAACTTCTCTTTCTGAAAACTATAGAAAATTGAATGTTTCTTAATATGTTTATTACTGCAGGCAAAGTATGCATAGTGGAGTTTGAAATGGATATAAAATCAACTATTTTTCTTTTCCAAGGTAATGAAAGAATCGTCTTGTATAATGCTGACATTGAAATAGCAGGAGATTTTCTGTTTTTCTATGATGCCATCTTAAGGATTTGGGCCAGTTGCAGCACTGGAAGGTTAATGTTATAGACTAATATTAAAGTACTTTCTGCTGCAAAGAGATAAAGCACCAGAATGGTATTTGAGTCATCAGAAGTTTAAATTAGTTGCAGTTCTGAGGTATTGACTTTTCTTACCTCTCTCCCCTGAGGTTACACCTGCAATTCTTGTGTAACTTATATTGCAAAATCTTTTAGTTCTTTCTCAGCACTATCGTTGGCTTAAAAATGACTGGTAGACTGTAATAGAAGGGAGGGAAATACAGATAAGTACCTCTAACAAACATACCTTTGCACTAACAATTTCTAGACACTATGCACTTACATTAAGTATTGGGATTTTTAGGTCAAAATGTATTCCTTTTACCCATGTTTTCCATTTTTCCCAATGTTGTGTGGGGTGAATTTTGTGCTTTACCACCTTTTGGGACTTAGAGGACAAAGAGCACCTCTGGTTCAAGAAAAAATAGCATTTTAATGCCAACGTCTCTGCTACTCATATGATGTGTAGCTCCAGACTGATATCAGACCTGCTGGTTAGAAGTTCAGTATTTTGTTTTCTTGGATGCAATGTTTGCAACCCTATGTCCTCATCACAGTTATTTATAGTAAAATTGAGTCTTGACATATTTATAAGAGAACTAAATCCAACAACTATGACTTAGCCTAAAAATATGACAGAGAAATCCTCATCTAGCATCAAAGCAAAATGGCTGTTTCTAAAGTCTCTATAGCTTGTTTTGAAGCCATAATTTAGTGATTTTTCAAAAGCCCTAATGACTTTCAAATTTAAAAGTCAGCATGATTTTTCTTCTGGATTTCATTCTTAAAAACACATGGAATTGCTTGTAGCATCTCTTAATCCCAAAGCAGTATTTTTCTTGCACAACACTTAAAAACAGTGCCTGTTTTGAAGGAATGCTATGAGACTTTCCCACTCTTCTGTAATCCCCTTACAGTTCTTTGGTGATAGGTAATTCTCCTTCTCAGTGCAGCCAAACCCCACCACCTAATTCCATTTTGACTTTCAATATTGTCGGTGTGATATTTTTAGCTTTCAGCACAATTTGGGAGAACTGGCTAGCCAGAGAGTCCAAGAGTAGAAAGGAGGTTCCCAGGTCCTCACTAAAAAAGACTTTTTCCAGTGCCTTTCTCCAAGATGGGGTTAGTTCCAAACAGTATTGAAGAGACTACAGAAAATATTTAGTTCTTGATATCCTGCAGGACCAATGAATTTATGGTTGGAATGCTCTAGCTCTAAGGAATTAGAGTAGAACTCTATCTATATGTTGAGTGAATACAATTTATTGTAAATTACTTTGTGGTTTGCTTTTAGAATTGCTTACAGTTTGCTAACAGTTGACGTATTTTTCAATACATTTAAAGGGGGAAAAGAAAACCCTTGCATGTTTGTTGGCATGTATATACTTTTAATACACTGAGGTTTCATTGTTATTGCAATATTTCTGTTGTCTCTGTTTTAGTGGCTAAATAGATCCAATAGGAAAATTACTTTTCATTCTGAAGTACTTCTGGTATTATAGGTTTATGTTCTCATCCAGCTTATTAACTTTATAAAGTGTGATTAGGTAGTCCCTAACACACCTTTCTCAGAATCCTAGAAAAAGAAATGAAAGACACTTTATAGATCACCTAAATTTCCTGAGCCAAAGCATATCTATGTTATTCTGGACAGGTTTTTGTTTTGTTTTGTTTTGTTTTGTTTTTTTCCCCAGATTCTTTGCAAAGACTTCTGATGTTGAAGACTATACCATGTTTCCAAATAATCTCTTCCATGACTTGGCTCTCCTTATTCTTAGGAAATGTTGTTCAGTTCCAGTTTTTCCCTTCTTTTTCTACTTTAGACCTGCTATATCTTGCTCTATCCACAGAGAACATGGAGAATATATTCTACTTTGTCTTCCTGTATTTGAAGAACGTTTCTATATGTTCTGCACTTTAAACTTCTTCATTTCTTTCAGCTTTATTTTCTAAGTTGTGGAGTACTGTGTGAAGTATACTTCCTGTCCTGATTCTCTTAAGCCACTGACTAAAAGCCTACTTACATTTCATGTCAAATAATTTATACTGTTTCCCCTTGAAATTTTTCCAAATGATTTACAAATTTCTTGATGTACGGGTGCAGTACTTTGCACTTTTTTCTGTTGACTGGGACTGTGCTTTTCCAGTCCTTATCTCCAATTTCTCAGATAACTTTTAATTTTGCCTTGTTCTCCAACACAGCAGAATCCTGAAAATAAAATAAACAGAGTCTCGGTTCTGTCATCTAGATCACTAACTGAAATATAAAGAAGCACTGGCTCCAGAGCAGACAAAAGAACCTGGTGTCCTACATATAGCCATGCTTTCATCTTGATAGAAGATCAATAATAAAAATTCTGAGTTTTCCACCTACCATTTACTAGTTTTGTCAAATACTTTTTCCCCAATTTGTCAGACTGTCATGTGAAATAAAGACAAGCCTTATTAAGATTAAGACTTCTCTGTTATCCACAAGGTTTCTAATACTGACCTGAAAAGGTATTTGATTTGCTATACCCCACTTGTTCTCAACAAATCCAGATTGGATATTACTCAGATCTTTTTGTCCTTATAGGCTTAAACAGTTCCCGTTTTTCCTGAAGCTGAGTTCTCACATCCATAATGTTAAATGTTTAGTGCTATATTTGCCCTTTGACAGTCTGATATAATTTCTACAATTCTCAAAGGTAATTGTTAATTGCTTTGCACTAACAGCCAATTTTCTAAATATGTGAGATTCCATTTTGAAAATACCTATTGTAGCCATTTATTATTTAAACCGTGAATTCCCTGCTTAGCTCAAAATAGTACCTTCTTGCCACCAGTATTAATTTTTAGCTACCTGCTTGCTCTTGCTTTGCTTTCTTTTTTTAAGACAAGATTAACAGAGGAAGGTGAAACATTGACCCAGGCTCAAATGGTCTTCCTGTAACTGACTCCTGGACAGTTGCTGTGGATGAAAGTATTAGCACGGTGATGATTTAACAACAAATCAAAATTTATTAATAACTACCAACACTTGATCATTAACCAGTTTAAATATATACAAAATAATTCAAGGAAATGTTATAATTAAAATAGCGACTTATCTACAGATTCTAAGATGACAAGATTCACTCTAACTTACTATATGGTATCTTAAATCAATACATCTATGCATGTGCATACACAAACACAAAACATGCAAACACACACACACAAGACTAAAGTATTCGGATCCAGTAGAATGGAGTACGTACCCACACACACCAATAGGCAGAGAAAGAGTAAGAGAAACTAGCTCAAAGTAAAAGTTCTCCCCTCAAGTTTAGAGCAAATACTCATAATGCCTTTGCATTCCTCAACGGGCGATAATGGAGACTGGATTGGGCTGACTTTGCCCTGGCCTTCTGACAGCAGATGACATCTTAAGGTTTTTTTTTGATACCCGAGAGGCGTCCCAGCTCAGGGGAGTTGCTGGTCACAGGCCCGACATGATACAGAACTCAAAGGCTCTCACTTAGAGTTGTAATTTATAGGGTCCAAGATAATTGACTTTTGTCATGTATTTTCTCCCAAGCCCAGCTCGAACAATGAACCATTCTGGTATCTTCCAGCAGTTGCACAAGGATTTGATGACTCAAACTCTTTTATTGTTCTCATTTGATCACATCCCAGGTACAGGTGTGCCAGGCTGTTAAGAGATGATGGACTGTTATAACCATTTCCCAGTGATAGGGAAGGGCAGGAGCAGGCTCTTTAAAGGGGCACCTTAACGTTCTGATTCACAGCCATTAGCAGTCCTTATCCCCAGGGCCATATGTCAACCTGGAGAGAGGTGGGTGCAATCACACAGCACCAAGCAGCCCAGTGGGTGAGAATTGCACCACCACAACTGTTTTACCCCAGTTTGTTATTTGGCTTCTCAGTTATCTTAACCTTCTGTTTTCATGTCTGCCTTAGCATCGAGAAATATCCAACTCTGTTTCTTTCTGGTTTTGTATTTATTTTCTATGAGAGCTCACATGCCAATTCTCTGGGTTTAATGAAGCCTGCCTCCTAGAGATCCATGCTTTATTTTAGTGCTTCTCTTTTTCCCTTTTCCTGTTCTGAAATTTGCAGCTTGTGACCATTATTTCCCAAGATGCCATCCATTAATGTTCTCCAAAAAGTTGTCACCAAGATGTTCTGAGAATGTGTAGACCCATTGCTATTCAAATTTTGGGTCTGATTCCCTTTAATTTCTGGAAGTTTGGACAAGTGTATATGGTTTTGTAGCATATGAAAACACTGTCTTTTCATTCATCCTCTCTTCTCTGAACAAGCTCTGTACTTGAAATTAAGTATCAGAGATATAATCTGTAGCATATTCATAACTACAGCAGGCTCCTTAATGAGCCTCCCTCCCTTGTAGAACAGTGAAGCGTGCAAACAGGGAGTATTGTTCTTATATACCTCCTGGAAACAATTTTATATAACACAAGGCATTATTGTCAGTTTCTTATGCGGAGTCCTACACCCCTGCCCTCTGTTGCAACTCAGGTCCCTAAAACCTTTACTGATCTTGACTTTCTAACAGGTGGATGTCCAAAACACCACTGTGATGTCCTCTTCTGTCCAAGACTTGAAATAGAAGGCATCAATTTGCAGAGAAAGAATGAGCTCAAACTTGCGGGGGCTTTTTGACTTTTGTACTAATTTGGGAAGCAGAAAAATATTTGAATCCTGCTTAATTCTGCTTTTGGCCTCAGAGTCAGAACATCAACAAAATTCTAACTAAACAGTTTTGCCAAATGCAGAAAACCCCTGACATACACAATAAAGGAGAAGTTTTTCTTCATAGCCATGTTAGATAAAATTTGTAACAAAACTTAAAAAAATTCCTACCAACATGTTGTATTTTGAATTTTAGGTATCTTTTCCATTCAGCATTTTATCATAGTTTTAGTTATAGCAAAAGGAGAGCTATAAAATCCCTTAGAAACCCCTTTTGCCTGCTGGCATATCAATTCTGAAAAGCAGTTGATTGAAAACATCTTGGTTCTGGAAGAAAAAAGTATGCCAAATCTTGTTCTTCACACAAACAGATTTGACACATTTTTATTTTTAAGAAACAAATGTCTTGCTAGGTGGTTTAGGGTAATCTGTTGAATCAAGTGTCTGTTCTGAATTAGGGCTAAGCAGACATCCCAAGAGATGGATCTTTTTTTGGAAATAAGTACTTTTCCCCTTCCCGCTCCCTTTACTTCTAAGCACACTGGCCATGGCCAGAAGTATGTGCTGACTTAAAATTGCTGAAGCTCAGCCTCAATCAGCTAGCAGAAACTAAAGGCTGCTTACCTTCTGAACCAGTGTCTCCACAGTAGTGCTGAACAGACTTACACCGTACTTGTTTAACTTTGACCACTTAGCAGTTCACCTGAAGTGTACAAGTGCTTCTGTTGAGGCAAGGTCTAAATGGAAGAGAGGATATTGGTAATTGTGTTTTAGAAGTATCCATAGCATACTACAGCTGTGCTAGGGAGTGTCCACCACTTCAAACACTTTTATAGAGTTGTATGATTCAGTGCAGACTTTTAGATTAAATACATGCTTAAAGATGCAGTCTCTGGACTTATTAAAGTCGGTAATAAAACTTTCACTGAACTGAAATGAAAATATGTTTTCACACATGTACTTTGTTGGTGCTTTAAGGGTCTAGTTTATCCCTTTGAGAAACTCCTGTGATATGTACAGAACTCAATGCCAAGATTCAAAGCTCAGTTGTTGCCATATCAATGTGGCTTTAAGGAACAATTGCTTTCACTTAACTGTCATGCATATGCCCTTTTGTCTAGAATATATAGTAAGGGGAATTAGTAGCATAAAATTAGTACAAGTGTCATTTGCTTGGAAAGCAAGAAGTTGATACTAGAGTATCTGCACATAAAGTACAGTCCGTTTATAGATATAATAAAAGAATAAGAAGATGTAACAGGAATGCTTCACCTACAGTTTCTTCTTAAAAACAACACAAAAATACCTCACCCCTTCATCATTAAAATAGGTGCATATACATTTTTAGGACTACCACATTTGTCTCGTTTTGAAGAACATCAGCTAATATGAATAAGATTGTTTTGTTTTGTTTTGTTGGGGTTTTTTGTTTGTTTTATTTTATCTTCTATATTTATCTTCAGTATAAGGAATATGTAAGGGAAAAGTATTTTAAAAACGCCTGTACCTTTTTAATACTTGTAATTTCTTTGTAAAATCATTTTATGTGCCACTACAAAATAATAATCATACTGGTGAAATTGTATTAGGTCTAAAGTATTAAAGGTATCTTTAGATTCACACAATAACAAGAAACCAAAGATACATTTAATTCTTCATTACACACACAAGTTATTTTGTATAAAATCCCTACTGTCTTGCTATATGAATTAAGCAAAACTTACCATCTATTTCCACCTTGATTGAGTTTTTTCACAAAGGAATATTATATGTTGTCTTGCCCCTCTCTGAAAGATTTTTGTTAAGGACTTTGTGGTTTACAACTGTGGGAGGCTTGTGGCAGGCATCAGGGTACATACATCTCATGCTGTATAATCGTTGCTCCAGATAGAGTAAGACCATATTGAGAAATGAGCATTTGGTATCCCAGCTAAGTGAAAAGAGGTTTGGGGAATGAAAAAGGGTGTGATATTAAGACAGGAAAAAGTGGATGATCTTTGAGACCAGTGTTAATAGAAGCAGAAATGTAAAAAGATAAAGCATGCCATGGATTTGAGGAAGAGTGTAAGCAATTCTTCTGAACTACTTTCAGCAAGGACTCGGTTTATTAATTATTCCTGTTTTATCTGTAAGCTGCTGATATGGAAATCTGCTCAGAAAAGGATAATAGCCTTGTTCCCTGATGATGTGCTATTCCTGTCTTATGGTGCTGACACTGTGGTGCTCAGTGTGCCCTGCAGGCACTGTGACTTCTTGTGCCAGGTCTTGGCTGTCAAGTTCTCTTTACAGTACATGTGTTTACTCCAGCCTCAAGTTTCTGTTATTTGTAGAATCATAGAGTATCTCAAATCAGAAGGGACCCATAAGGATCATTGAGTCCAGCTCCCTGCTCCTTGCAGGACTACCTAAAAGGAAATCATATAACTAAGAGAATTGTCCAGATGTTCCTTGAACTCTGACAGGCTTGGTGTTGTGACCACTTACCTGGGGAGCCTGTTCCAGTGACCAAACACCCTCTCAGTGAAGAACCTTTCCTAATGTCCAGTCTGATCTTCCCCTGATGCAGCTTCATTCCATTGCCTTGTATCCTACTGCTGGTCAGCAGAGAGAGGAGATGAGCACCTCCTCCTCCACTGCCCACCCCCTGTGAGGGAAGTTGTAGACTGTGATTGGGGTCAACCTTCAGCCTTCTCTGAGCTGTACAAGCCAAGTGAGCTCAGCTGCTCCTTATAAGTCTTGTCCTTGAGGCCTTTCACCTCTTCTGGACACACTCTAGCAGTTTGATGTCTTCCTTATATTGAGACGCCCAAAAGTGCACACAGTGTTCTAGGTGGGGGCCACACCAATGCAGTGTTGAGTGGGACAATCACCTCCCTCGACCAGCTAGCTATGCTGATCCCCAGATCTCTTTCCCTGGGACTGCTCTCCAGTTTCTTGTCCCCCACTTTGTGCATATAACCAGGACTACATCATCCCAGGTGGAAATCCAGCATTCACTCTTATTAAATTTCATACGGTTGGTGATTGCCCAACTCTCTTAGCCTATCCAGATCTCTGTAAGGCCTCTCTACCTTCAAGGGCATCTACAGCTCTTCCTAGTTTAATAACACTGGCAAACTTACTTAATGTACATTTGATTCATGTGTCCAAATCATTTATAAAATCATTGAAGAGCACTGGCCCTAAAACTCAGCCCTGGGGAACCCTATTGGTGACTGGCTACCAGCCTAATATAACCCCATTTACTAACACTTTGAGCCTGACCCATCAGCCAATCACTCAACCAACATAATATGGACTTGTCTATCTGTAAACTGGACAGTTTATCCAGAGGATGTTATGAGAGAGAGTATCAAAAGCTTTGCTAAAATCCAAAGCTCACCGCATCAAAAGCTTTGCTAAAATCCAAAGCTCACCGCATCTACTGGCTTCCCGCGGCCAGCTAGGTGGCTGACCTTGTCATAAGGAAATGAAAATAAAAAAGCAGGACTTGCCCCTTGTGAACCTGCACTATGACAATGACTGCATTGTCTCTTGAGTGTTTGTCAACAACACCACAATAACTTTGTCCATAATTTTACCAGGCACTGAAGTAAGACTGATAGGCCTGTTATTACCAGGGTGTTCTTGGAAATTGCATCAACCTTTGCCAGCTTCCAGTTGCCCGGGACCTCTCTTGACTCTCAAGATTGTTGAAAAGTAATGGAGAGAGGTCCCACCATGTCATCGGCCAGCTCTTTCAGTACCCTGGGATGAATCCTATCGGGCCCCATACATTTATGCGCATCCAGCTAGAGCAGCAAGTCTCAAACAAGTTCAGGGTTGGCTGGGAGTTTACCATCCCCCCCAGTCACAGTCTGCCTGACAGACCTGTGCCAGGGAAGGCAGAGCGCATTTCTAGTAATCTCTCTCTCCTTCAGACCCTCTGATACTCCTAAGCCTACTCGCCTCCTCCTCCCGGAGCTCTGCCACTGCTGTTGCACAGGAGTGCTCGCTGCTGCCGGCCTGGGAGCAGGCCACAGCCTGCGGCCCAGCACCGCGGCAGCAGCCTGTTCCCGCCGGAGCTCTGCCTGGGCAGCCAGCCACGGCGGGTGCAGAGCTTAGAGAGGCTGTGGCTTTCCAATGTGGATACCGTTGCTCCCTGGTCGAGCTGGCAGAGCTGCAGTGCCCTTCCTGTGCCAACTGCTGCGCCATGCCCTGTTTGCCCGCCCGCCCGGGTCGCTGATGTTCCCCAAGGGCTGCATCTTTAGATGGCGGGGGGAGCTTGCCTGCAGTTGCTCCTGGCCCTGCCCAGGTCTCCTCAGCCGCTGTGGTGGGAGCTGCAGGCTCCCCTGAGGTTCTCCCGGTTCAGCAAAGGCCCCATGGCACCACAGAGCCCTCCTCCACAGGTCCTGCCAGCACTGAAGCTGCTCGCCTTGGTGACTCAAAGTACACTAGCTGTCCCAGATGAATTTGGAGGTAAGGGGGGGAAGAAGAAGGGCTGAAAGAGGAGGTTACTCTTTCCCTCCTCAGCTAAAGTTTCTCTTCTGTCTCAAAGCGAAGCTGAGGTATCTTGCTTTCTCATCTCCCTCCTGTTGTTCATGTTGGGCACAACTGCTGCAACCATACTGTAAGGCTGTGAACACTGGGGTTTGATGGAGGGGTCCAAATGGTGGTGTACAAAGTACCTTTTGGAAATGACCTAGAACATTAGTGCCCTAATACCATTTTGACACAGACACTAAGGAAAAATAAAGATGACAAAGTGAATGACTACCGAGATGTTCAGGGGGGCTGAGAGAGGCTAGAAGACCTTGATTTCCTTCAGATACAAAGTTGATGACTGAGAATGTCTCTACTGCTGTTGCCAGCTATTTGTTAGAACACTTTTTTTCCCTCAGTGAAGGTTGGCATAAGAAGAGATGTGTATGAGCTGGATCAGAGTTGTTTTAATCTGGAGAGTAGGAGGAAGTTTTAAAACCTTTCTGGAGTCCCCTTCCAATAAGAATTCTAGAAGTCTAAGCATAAAAACTAGTAATTCTTACAATTAAAAATAATTTGGGTTTGTAGACTTCTATTTCCAAAAAAACCCACTTGAATAAAGGTGATCTTGTCAGTAAAATTCTAAGAGTACTGAGTCTGAAGAATGCCTGGGTAGCATTGGGAGTTACAAATTTTTTTTTGCATAACTTATATAACTGACATTTAATTCCAACAGTTCTGAGGAAAAGCTCAACAAATTAATTATATGTGTTAACTGTTGGCCATAACTTTATCTAAAAGACACTTCGGTGTTGCTTTTGCTTAAGAATGCACCTGACCATTTCTGTTCCTTTGTACAATGCAAGCATGAGTGTCAGTGGGAGTTTAACAAGACCCAGACAGTATAAGGGTTGCCAAATTCTCTTTATGTTATATGTATTTACTCCAGCCTCAGTATCCTTTCTTCTTCATAGGACACTAACTGTTGAAAACTATGTGCTTTCCAGATAAATTTGGAAGGCTTGGGTGGGGAGGGAAGGAGGAAGTTTGGAAGTCCAGGAACATGAAGTGGTTCACACCCTGCTTTTTATCTGAGAGCCCAAACTGGAAGAGCCTCACTTGAACTGTGTGTTTTTCTGGGAATACTGTCTTTGTAATCTATATTCATGCTAACACTTATGCTTCAAGTCTTTGTAAATATTTCTTTAAGCTTTTCTATATTTCTCCAGAGTTTACCTGCTTCTGGTTTATTCACACTGGCTTAAAAATTAATGCAACAAATCAGTATGCTTTGAAGCACAGATTCAAAGAAATACGTTATTTACTTTGGAAACCCCTGGGGAGAATAAACTGACATAGCTGAGTGTTTGAAAAGCGTTATCCAGTAAATTGGAGAAGACACAGATGGGACATTCTTAGAAATTCTTGTTCAGTATATTTCCCTTTCTTCATGTCAACCATTGGGCTTGTGTGGTGTGCTGGAAGTAATCTTATTTACATCTTTGGTGTGAGTTTCTGGAGTCATTTGGGCACGTCTTTTGGGACAAATGAGTGCCTTTGCACTATGGTCTACTTTATTTGCAAAGAGGAATTCATTTTTTTTGTCATGTTTCAGCCATGAACGATTTGGTCCTGGCTTATTTGAATCACCACTCTTCTTGATTACACAGTTTGTTCTTTGCACAGGGCTCTTTGCTCTCTCATTCAAAGGGAGACGTCCTGCATATAAAACCAGATGACTGTCAATAGGTCTTTCAAGGGACTCTTTACCAAGGATCCTTGACAGAGCAATGTGCTTCCCACCCAAGTCTGCTGTAGTTCTGGCCTGTCAATGTTATGAACATGCTGCAAATTACACCCGCTTATGGAATCCACAGTTTTAATCTGTGTCCTCATTACAGCAGAATTTGACCATACAGTGATGTTTATTGCTCTCTTATGTACAAACCTTTCCACTGCAGCAGCTCCGTCCTAAACATAGAGCAGAAGTTTAGTTTGTTTGGTTTTAAAAATAACAAATATCAGACAAATTCAATCAATCTCATCTGAAAAAGAGAAACCCATGAAAGCAGCATTTCAAACGTTTTTATGGAGTTGTACGTGGAGTTCAGAAGACAAACTTCAAGTTTCACAGCAAAATCTTCCTGCTTGAGATTTCTATGGCTAACTTTTACAAGTCAGCCAAGTTACCAGTTCCCATTGCGGTTTGGAAGGTCTTTACCTGATAATTCATTCTGAGGAAATTCCCCTTTCCGCACTGCACACTTCACTAACAGCAAGATAAACCTGCAGGAACCAATGACCAATTTTAGCTGTAGCTCATGCTGTTGTTTAACCCAGAAAGCAAGCGGCACTGCTGTGTTTGTCAGTTTAGTATCTTGTATTGTTTCCCAACAGAGTTATGAAACAGAGTGTGAGGCTAGCTCCCAGCCAGCTTTGTCATTTAGGCTATGCTAAATAAAATTAATGTCACATTTTAAGAGACAATATTTCGAAATAAAAATTTTAAAATAACCTTAAGGCAGTGTTTAGGCAGTCGTCTTCAGTGCCTAAAGCTTGCTGCTATGGGTAGTTCTGTATTTCAGGGTTCCTTCCAATACTTATTTTCTTAAGTAAATACATTTTTCAACTGAGTCTAAATCTAATGTCAATCTTTTACATAACTTCACAACGAGCCAGATCAAAACCGCTGTACTGTCCTTGACCTCAAGCACACTGTGGATCTCTGAGAAGTGAGGTAATACAGTTTCTAGGCCAGATGAGAGTAGATTAAGGTATGAATTGATCCAGATGCACGAATTATCATCTCTTGCCTTAAATACTCTAGGAGTTTGGGTAATTTGATATCTGTAGATGACACTGAAATTATTTTCCTGCAGTATTCTTTTAATGAAGTACCAAGTTAATTGGACTTTGATTGCATGTGAATTATTTATGTTTGACAGCACTAGTATAATCTATTTTTAAATAAAATCTCCCTCTTCTTTATTGTATACAATAATAAGGAGTGATACAAAAGTACACTGCATTTTTTTCTGTATCATGCTAAGTCTGTTTTACATAACGCTTTATGAATTGGGCATCTTTAATAAACAACTTTACATGCACTGCCATTTGCTGTTCAACTTTTAGTGAAGAAATGTTTTGTCACTTGAGAAACTGGCACTGCAATACTATTAACTAGCAGCATACACTATACATTTGCACTCATTTCATGTAACACTTCAAAAAAAAAAAAAGTATGGGAGGGGGACGTGTTTGTTTTAGGTGACTTTAAGCAAAATTTTGCTCCAGAAAGGTGGAGACATGCTCTATGTAGCAATACTGTTGGTCTAGCTCTGCCTGCCTGTGCTGCTTCAGCCAGGGAAAAACTAACTCTAGGCTGTATGTTACACCAGCTCATGGTAAACTCTGTTGCAAAAACTGTTCTCAGCTGTTGGTGTTTAGTCATCAGTTAAATATCACACTGAGAACTGTCTTGCTGGCATAGTAAGTTTTATAAGCAATACTCTGTTCTCCTTTACAAAGAAAGATTTTCAGTTTCCACACTGCAGAATTACAAAACCAGAAAATACCTAAGAATGAAAAATAGACTTATTTTCCAGTTGAAACAACTCTGCATTCACATCTTCAGGAGCTGCATTTCTTCTATCTCCTGACCATAACGCTAAAACAATAATACTTTTAATAGTCTGCTGCAATAAAGAAAAATAAGATAAGGCTCTTATCCTCAGCCATTGCGAAGTTACAAAATCTCAGTTTATTCTTATGGATCAGATGACGAAAGCAACTGCCATGAGCCCAGATGTCTTAGCAGGGTATTTCCAAGTAAGGAAAATAGCCAAGGGACAGAAGGTTATATGTAGCAATCCAAGTAATGAAGTATTCTTAGGTATAGGGTGAATAATGCAGCCAAAAAAAAAAAAAAAGCTTGCACAAAAAGACCTAGTTCCTTTAGTTAAGAAAAAATAAATTTAAAATACTGTGTTCACATACATTCTGGCTGAGTTAGTTGCATGGAAAAGAGGAGAATGCCAAAATTAAGTCATAGATTGCATATATCAGAAAAACTAGAGTAAAAAAAAAAAAGTCAATTCTGTTTTAATATGCCTGAAGTGATATTGTTGTAAATTTAAGAAGATAATCTGTGGTGTAACTGGTATGCAATTTTCTTATCTTTGAATGGTAAGGTTCAAAAATTACTTAAACAGCATGGTTACCTTCTTGCAGTTCACTTGTTAGAAGGGTAGCATTTAGAGTAGATGGATCTGATTTTTGGTTGCTGATAAAATCTGAATGCTAACTGTAATTGTACATGGGTTTTGCTTTACACTCTGAGTTTCTGTAATGCTTTAGACTCAGAAATAAAGTGGTTGTTTTAGACATAATCATGTATGCATGTTAACAATACACATGAAAGGCATTTCTTATTTCAGTAGGACCGTATGCCAGGGACTTACTGAATATGCAAAAAAAGCCAAAATATACCCAAACAGAAGTAAGAATTATATTCTAAGATAAAGAAAGGTAAATTGTTGTAGTACTGACCTATTCATGAAACATCAGATCAGCAGAATATAAGGAAAATAATTTGGGAATCTGATATGACATTTTGGAAAGAGATTTGTGAAAGATTGAAGGAAAACAAGAGGGACACAACTGAACTCTTAACAGTAAATTACCAGAATTTGCCATTTGTTGTGTGGAGTATGGCTTTTACTGCTTTTTTTTTTTTTTTTTTTTTTTTTTTTTTGCAGAATACAGCAGCTGTGGCAAAATACAAGTTCGCTGTAGTATTTCACATCATTCCACTTTTTGGTTTGGAGTGTTGTTTTTAAATTGGAAAAAGTAAAGCAAATCTATGCTGCAGTGCAATTCTCCCAACATAACTTCCTCTGCTCTTGGTTTCACTGACAGACTGGTACCATATGACACTTAGATTTTATGATAAAAAAGTTCTGTACTCTGCATGAATGTGATTTAGTGTCTTGGAAACACAGAGCAGTTTGACTGAACCATTCTGAAGAATAAAGTTATGGTTGACAGGTAAGAAGAGAGAATGTGAAGAGAGACTGACTGTTTTAAAAATTAATTAAACAATTGAATAGTAAAATCCAAAATGAATCAGATACAAATATATAAATAGTAGCTATCTCTTGATTTCCCCTGACTACTAAGAATATTGTCTTAAAGCCAACATCTCCAGCCCCCTTCTTATATTCCATCTCCTTGGTTCTATGCCAAATCCAAAGCCTGGTGCTAGAATGATTTAAGGAAGAAATTGTATAAGAGGTCTTTACTTCATTTTGTTGTGTAGGTTTTAATACTGATACCTAGTTTTCCTTTATAAAACTTTTCTCTCAGTGAATGGATTAGCTGTGGAAGATCATAGACTCATCGGGAACTGTATTTTTATGTGTGCAGTCATTCAAATGCAAGCACCTTCTGGGTCTGGCCCCAGTGCATATCCTGGATGATGGAATAAGTGATCTTTGCTTCTAAGAATGAGACAAACTTGTTTTCTAGTTGTAAATTTTTTACAGTCAAAAGATCTATTGACCAAGTAAAAAGGCTTTGAAAACTGTGTAACATTTTATAAATGGCCTATAGATAATAATCTATGCTATTTAGAAGTGCTCATTTGAACCACAGATTAACTATTTTCACTGCAGAAATGTTGCATCTATCATGAAAATGTGGCTTTAATTCAGACTTTTACAACATTAAAATACTGCACTAATTTAACCTCTCAAATACATAACTGGCTGTACTATAGGTAGTTTCCTGTATGTGAAATTTCTAAGGCTGCTATTTACATCACCCAGGTACATTTATGCAAACTTAATATTTTTCTTTTTTTTTTAATGTATCTTTAAACAGTGTGAGATGATGATGTGCAAGGTCCTTAAGTAAAACAATTCTAGTATGTATTTTTTTTTCTGTCAGAAGTGCTCTTTATTGTCAGTGTTGCAGGTTTTTTAGGTTTGCCACACTATCGTTCAGTTATGTATTCCAGTGTCATTGCTCCTCAGTCTATATAGCTGAAAAAGCAGCTGAAAAATGGGTACTAGGGTTGGGATCTTGGCAGCAGTGGCAAATACTTCATTATTTTAGAAAAAATTGAAAACTTCCAAAGAGTCACTGTCAGTTCCTAGAGCTGGGTGTAGCTGAGCTCTGCTCTTACTTCCATATACATTAATGGAACTTTGGGTTGGCTCTAGCATGTGTATCAGGGAATGTTCCCCCAAAATCATGTGGTAGTTTTCTCAGACAGTCTGAAATCAGTATACTAAGCCTTTCTTTGCTCCAGGGGTTGTGGCATGGCACTGGTCAATTGTAAGAATTTTCTGGAAGCATCATCAGGAAATCCTTGTTAGAGAAGATGGTTGTGGTGCCCCAAGGTGGCACAAAAACTGGGGGAGAAAATGTTGTCCTTACGTTTCCAAAACAGACCAGTCTTTGCATTGTGGGCATAGCATATTGTCTATGTTGAGTTTGCAGTGCTGTTTCTACAGTGCAGTGTTTCAGGCTTGCAAAACATTTCTGGATGCTGTCAGCTGAAGTTTGGATTCTGTAATGCCTTTGGCCAGGGCTTGTATACACAGGGAAGATGTTTTTGGAACTTGCAACACATACGTGGAGCTCCACCAAGATGAATCAGCAGCTCAGGAAACTTAGTACATCTTTTTGAAGCCAATTTTTTTTTTTTTTTTAAAAAAAAAAAAAAAAAAATGAAGCCTTAGTGTTGAACTTTTTCTGAATATCAAATTCTTGCCCTGCCGAAACTTTGACCATCTCTGAACAAACGTCTGGGATGGTCAGAACAGTGGTGATGCCAAGTCTCTATTCTTACCAAAATGAAATATTGAACCCAGTCTCGCCATAGTAAAAATATACTGAACATTATAACACCTTAACAAAGTGGTGTGAATGTTCCCTACAGTGTGTAAGAAAGGGAACATTACAGGAGAAGTCTGCAATCACTGTCAGCTTATTATCTGGCTTACTAATGAATTCTAAACTGTAGATAAATCTTGTTCAGTATATTTGCTTTTTTGGTAAGCAAGTTATGGCATGGATGTGTTTCATTGTACCACAGCAGTTAATTCTATATATATTTCAGCTAAATGATCTCAGGTTTTCACTAAGGATAATGGTGGGGGCAGGGTGTCTGTGCACTAATTTCAGAGGAATGAGTGGTCCACATAACAAATACCTGGCTAATTAACTATTTTGGTATGTTTATTATTCCCTGAAGATGGAAATCTTCCCTCTGACTAATGCTGCAGTATGTTCCACAGTTACACTTTCCTCTCATCTGCAAATCCAGAGATCCATTTCATATCCTATACATTTGGGTTTTAATATAGAATATTTGCAGGATAGGAAATAGTATATTACTCTTCTGATGATATTTCACTTAAAAAAAAAAAAAAAGTGTGGAAAAAAATACAGTAGTCACACTTCAGTTAGCTTTGCTGGATAAGAGGATGGTATTCTTCCAGGGAAGGGGGAACAGCAACAGCACAAATTTTATGAAGTTTCATGCTTGAGCAGATTCTGCTACCAGGAGCTACTGGATAAATGGAAATACGTTAATGGGAGTGAATTAATAATTAGGAAAAAATCAGTATTTCTGTGATAAGACTGCCCTTACCTTGCAACACAATTGCAGGTGTTCTCTGAAATTTTTTGTAAGCAGTTAAGCCTTATATCAATTTTTCTTTTTACATTAGTATTCATTTCCAAGTACTGTAGTCTTCTCCATTAGTTTCTATTTCTAATGTTATCTTTTCCCCCTGTTTGTGTCACCATAGTTGCTATAGTAATGCATTAATAAAATAAAGTGACTGTAATCTAAAAGAAATAAGGCATTTGAGCAGTGGAATACTGACCCCTTTCCCCTTTTCATTGTCCCATAGTTTGGTTTTTTTTAATCTCTTTGATCATCCCACACAATTTCAAACTAGATGTCCTTCAATTCTGCAACATCTGGACAGCCATTTATCTGTATGACAATATATAGAATTTTTTAGGTCTGAAGAGCTGTGTAATCAACACAGAAAAGGCTGATTTCCTGCTCCTTCACTTCCTGCCCCCCCTTCCCACCCCAACCCCCCAAAAAAGGAAAGTCTTCAATGATAACAAAGATGTGAAAGAGAGCAAGTAAAAATTATAAAGACCTTGGAGGAAAAGAGGAGTCATGTTATTCTCGTTTCCTGATGGAATCAAATCAGTAAAAAAAACCTATCCAAAGTAAGCAAAGATGATAGCATAGGGAAAAAAAAAATATTATTTTTAGATAGTAAATGCCTCAGGGTTATTTGTCTTGCTTTAATTTTCTACCCAAAAAAGGAGAAATTAAAATCTGTCAAATTCAGCAGCTTTAGTAAGAGTGAGCTGTTTTCCCCTTCTGACCTGTATCCCCTGATTTCACTGCCAAATGACACATACCAGTACATTATAAAGGCTCTGGAAGTAAAGACCACCAGAGAAATCACTGTTCTACTGCAGAAAATTCTTGCTAATAATCAAATAACACATTCCAAATGTGGAAATTAATAATCAATCCCAACAATGCCAGTAGAAATTCTTACAAGATGAACATCCCTGAGTGTTTTGCAGCCATCACAAATGGGTGAATACTCAATTAAACCATCCCTCAAAACCTAGTTTTGAGGAACTTGAGCCATATGTCCTTGCAAAATAAGTAGACGAGTGAGCAATGAGTGTGATGTGATCTGGTACTTGCCTTTATTTTAATTCGTAGAAGAGAAAACCCACTCATAAAAAGATGATTTACTCCTCCAAAAAACATAGAAGTGAATGAACTCTTTTCTTCTACCCATCTCTGACTGTGAATAATCCAGCATGCTGAGTTCAAAGAGGAACTTCTATATCTTTTGCCAGAGATTAAGTAAAAAAAAAAAAAAAAAAAAAAAAAAAAACATAAAAAAAACCCAAAGAAAATCTCGCAATATTTTATGTTGCTAGCAAGACTTACCAGATTACTATAGACCACCCACATGCTCTGTGGTGAACACCCAGCTAAGCAGTTGAGGTTCTTACCAAGCGCTTTCCATGTTACTGCCTGCCATTTAGCACTCCCCTTATCCCGCCCTTCGAAAGGGAATTATCTGAGGATAAAGCAGTTCAGCTTTAACTAATCAATAGTAACAAAGTAAAAGCAAATTGACATGTGCTCAAGTTTTCAAAAAGGTCCATGGTGATTTAATTTTAGGTGATAAATTCCATTAAAATGTAACACATAACTTTCAGGGTAAAATTAGTGCCAAGTGTTCCCAGGAAGTTTCCACCAACCTACAGTTTTCGGTTCCCTTTCCTGTTCTAAAATCTCAGGAAGAATTACTTTGTGTTACAGACACTTAAGTAGCTCATTCGGTAGAACATATCCATTTTCTTGTGATAAGAGGTAATTCTTTTTTTTCAACGTTGACTAGCAATATTCTTCACTTCTGTGCTCCAGTATCTTTCCTGTGATATTCTCATATTCTTTGTTTTCTTTCTGTGTATTCTTACATTAATATATATCTTAGAACTGTCCAGAACAATAACAAATATTTTATGAGAATGCAAAAGTGTAGCTATGTTGGAAGGAAATGTTCTATTAATTCATAGTCCATGATTAAAACACTTACGTAGCAAATAGAAGTGTTCGCTTCAGCTGGATTTGTATGTCTGGTGTGGGTCCTCACTATAGCTCTCTAGGTTCAGTCTCAATTTTTTAGTGTTGTATCTAATTGAAAAGTTGTTGTACCATGGTCTGTGGTTTGAGGCTAATATAGTATATTGCAGAATCTGCCTGCCTTTCTTGTAGACCAGGAGTCTTCAATATCCCACAATGAGTGAGGGAATCCACCCTTATGTTCTAAAGCAATATTCCTTGACTCAGGAGTGTCATCCATAAAGTTCTTTGTAATTAAATTTTTAGTGAAATAATTTTATATACTGACCAACTTTGACTTAAAAAACAAACAAAAACTTCCAATTGTATCAAAGGAAAAAATATACGTTTGTTCTAATAAGTGTTACATCAGTATTTGTATAAGTAGAATGAAAAAGCAGATGAAATACCTGTGGAAATCACCACAGAGGACAAAATACATAGTTTTAATAAAGGCTTCTTGCTATCCTGATTTGATTCTTTCTCTTAAAGGCATCAAAAAATAACTTGCAATGCTAAAATGACTGAAAGAGTCACATTACACTCAGAAGCTTCTACTTCAAGCTATAAAATTTAGCACTCTGAGTAAAAATAGTTGAGCTCAGTGAGAAGAATGTTGTTAGTGCCTAGAAACTCCAAGAAACAGCAGGGAGAAAACAGACTCAGCTTCCTAAGGACTCCCTCCCTCCTCCAATTCTTTGCTTCATAGGACACCAAACACTGGTAACAGAGTCATTCAAGATCTTCCTGGAAAGAGCTAAATGCTGTTTGTGTCTTCCCTTTTCCCTACCATGTTTACTACATGTATTTGCATATGTATTTCTCTTTAAAGTCACTTTGCATTAAGAAATGGAAAGATACTGGACAAAAGGCAGAACAGATGTCCTCCATTAAGGACTGGATATCATCCCAATCCAGGGGCTCCACATTTAGGTAACCTGACAAATAGAGCTATTGGTTTCCCTGACAAGACTTCAGCTATGAACTGAAAATATTCTCATGTGATTTGATGGACAAAGTTATGCAGTTTCTTTTTCGTTCTTTAAATTATAATATGAAGATATAGAACAAATTGAATTGTGAAGTTGCACTGAATAACAATTATTTTGTCTGTAAAAAATGGTAATCATAGTCATATCATGGTCCTTTGCCATTTTTTTTTTTTAATTACAGAAAATTATTTGTACCCAGAATTGTAAAGCTGAGTGCACCTTGATTTGAGAGCAGCTCAAGTACATTAATACAAATGCTACAAAGCAACACTGCAGAGTGCCCACCATCACATCTTCATGCCGTGCCTCTCAGTTCTCTTGGAGTAGTAGAGTTGTCTGTGTAGGGACTGATTGTAGTTTACCAAAGGCTCAATTAGTCCTTTGAGGGAGATGTACAGAGTTCCCACACCAGCTTCAGCAGACTAACCTGGGTATTTGGCAAGGGGATATTAAACATGAAAATGCTTTAGGTTTTCTTGCAGATTCATGTGACCACAGTAGCAGTGGACTTCGTACAAAGTAGTAACGGAGAAGTGGGGCTGGAACACAAAGTGACATTGAGGTTGAAAAGAATCTGAGGATGCATCTCTTCTGCCTCAAATTATTTCAGTTCAAAAGATGCAGAAATGAGTGAAGGGATGGTCTTTAGTTTTTGGAACAAACACATGTCTAAGAACAGGCCATTCTAAATCTCTGTAGGACCTTTTCCAAAGATCAGGCCTGCAGATCCTAGTGGAAGGCTTGAATAGACTTCTTTTTCCTTTGGGATTTTAATTTGGGGGTATCTTATCCTCTGTTCTCTTAGTCCTTAGCCCTTAATCTTGATTTAGGAAGCAATTTAGAATAGCTAAGTAGACCATGTATTATTCTGCTTGAGTTCATTGTTTGTGTGAAACCGATTGGGATTTTCTCAGCTGTTTAATGTAACTGGAGGAGTGTCTGTAAAAATATCAAAACAGGCTCGTATTAGTGCCCTTAGCCAAAACCTTCACAAAGAAAATATTATCCTGTCTGCTAACTAAGGAGGGTAAGCCATGAAGTGGAATCTCTCTTTCCAAGGTATTTGCTGCCTCTGTGCAGCAAATTCAAGTCCTAGCTGCTGGCTCTTGTGCCCTGTCAGGTGCAGAGGTGGACCTGCATGGCATGCTGACAGCTAAGAGATCTAGACTGCAGTTACCTTCCCTCCCCATACATCTCATTTCTTACAAAGCAGTCATGGACAGCAGTTCAAGGGAGGCAATGTACTTTATAAGTGGAGTTTTGTGTGGTGTAAATTCTGGAATCCCATCTGTGGGGATGCTGTAAGGGTTGATGGGATAACCAGAATACATCTAATTGCCCATAGAAAAAAATGGGACGCTTTGAAGGCTGTTAGGATGCCTCCCATATAGGCGTGAGTAGATAATAGTAGCGGAACAGTGTATATGTAGCCAGGAAGAGTAAGGCACCATCAACATTGAAAAAGTGTCTTGTTTATGATGACAGATTTCCCCTGGGTTTCCCCCATGCAAGTAGTTATATGAAAATGGAAATTACTGTGTGTTTGTTGTGGTATGAACCCAGTTGACAGCCAAACACCACGCAGCTGCTCACCTACCCTTCCCAGCCTGGGAATGGGGGAGGGAATTGAGGGGGTAAAGGGAGACTTGTAGGTTGAGATAAAAACAGTTTAATAATGGTAATAAAATAATAATAGAAAATATAAATGAGCAGTGCACAATGTGATTGCTCACCACCCACTGACTGATACCCAGCCTGTTCCCAGCTAGAGATCCCAAAATACCAAGATCTCACAACCCCAGAAGCAAGAGAGAGCCCCCTCCTTCCCGGGTATCCCTCCTCTATATACTGATCATGACGTACCGAGCTATGGAACATTTCATTGGTCACTTTGGGCCCAGTGCTCTGACCGTGCTCCCTCCCAGCTTGTGCACCTGCACACGGGCAGGACACGGGGAGTTGGAGAGTCCTTAAAATCTCAGCAACTGAAAACATCAGTGTATTATCAACATTCTTCTCATACCGAATCCCAAACACGGCATTATTCTAGCTACTAAGAAGAAACATTAACTCTATTCCAGCCCAAACCAGAGTAGTGTTCAAGCACTTTGGCCAGTCTAGTTACATAAATTAGAGGGGTTCTGTTTTTTTTTTTTTTTCTTTTCTATGTTCCTGCCGCATTTAAGTCAATAAAACTTTGCTTATGAGACAAGCTTGAATTTATAAAAAGAAATACATAGTTGAGCAGGACACTGAATGCAGCTTGTGCCAGTCCAAAGAATTTGTCACATTGCTGCAGAAGCAAAATTCTCTGACAGCGTTTCTTTGGAAAGACTCTTCCCCTTCTCACCCGTACGTGGTATTGCTGAGCATGATGTTATATGGTATGGAATATCTCTTCGGTCGGTTGGGGTCTCAGCTGTGTCCCCTCCCAACCTCTCGCCCACCCTCAGCCTACTTGCTGGTGGAGCAGAGTCAGAAACAGAAATTCTTGATGCTGCATAAGCACCATTCAGCAATAACTGAAACACTGGTGTGCTGTCAACATTGGTTTGGTCACAGAACTAAAACACAGCACCCTGCAGGCTGTTATGAAGAAAATTACCTCCATTCCAACCAGACGCACTACAGCAAGACAGCAAAAATATCTGTGCTGTGTGTAAACTTGGTAGTCGTTTTCAGGTTCAACACTCGGTAAATAAACCTGGATACTTAAGACTCCAGGCATCTGTAGCTGTTGTTCAATAAGGATGTTTTCTGAAGGACTGAGTAGCCAGGGTAGGCTTTTTATTGTTGCTTTTAGAGAAAAAAGAGGGACTATTATCTCTTAATCTCTCACAATTAATGCTGCTTGCTTGCCAGAACTGTGCCTGTATTGCTGCAAACCACAGTCCTCATGTCCTGGTTTGAAGACTCTCTAACATTCAAACTTCCACTGTAATCATAGCTTATGTTTGTCAGCTATTGCAGAACTGTTTTCAGATAAGTCTTCTCCAAAGGCCTTTGCATACACTGATAAACGTTTCTTTGAGTTTGGACAGTCTTACTGGAATATAGCTACTTTCTTACAGTCTCACAACTGAACTGATAAAAACAAGTGAAACCAAATTGAAGCTTCAAATGAAATTGGCAGTAACAAAGGAGTGGTTTCTCACACTAGGATTTAGCAAGAAGCCAGAGACACCAGTGTTCCAGTGGTTGCAGTCACAACACCTTCCACTTCTAAAAAAGAGCTGCCCTCTTCTATTTTACACTGTTCTCTACATTAGGGACCAGCTGTAAACCAACCATTGAAATATCTCTTTCACTATTACAGGAGTTGAAATTCATGGAAGTGATTTTTCTCAGTCCAGTTGCAATAAAATTATTCCAACACAATATATGGAATAAGCTAGTCTGAGGAAAATCAAGAAATATCTCTGACAGTTTATAATTATGCAGCTTGGCCCTTTACTTCTGATGCTGAAATACATTTCTTATCTGCCTTTAGCATCTTCATCTTGTTTGAGCATTTCTTATTGCTGTAAAATACAGGTGTGCTATAAACAGTAGCTAATAGGAAAAGAAATCTGTTTTACAAACTACTGGAACTTGAATGACAGGGGAAAAATACTTGTTTAATAAAGTATTGTGCATCCTGGGCAGTCCCTATTCAAAGCACTGTGTAGGTTACCTGCTCAGTAAGTAGGTCAGCAGCCAAGACAAAGTACTTTCTATTCTGTGGTGACATGATGTTGACCAGCTTGCTTTCTCCTGACTTTCCAAAGAAAATGGAAAAAATGCAACCTATGACTTCAGCAGTTCACAGAGAAATGTTTACATGTTCAGAAAATCTTAATTTTGTTACCAAGTGCAGCACAGTCTTGTAAATCACTTCCAGGTGACAATGAACTTATTTTTCCCCTTGTTTCTTCTACCCAGCATGCATTTTCAATCAATCGCGGTGAATTTATAAATGTATCACAATGTGATTTCGTCAGAGGCGCCTCTCATCTGTTCCACTGTGGAGACGCTGCTACTTCACAAAGTTTGTGGTTCACTTTTGGGGACACAAATAGAATCCCTCTTAGGATGTGGCAGAAGCCAGGCTTGGAGCTGCTGAGCGGATGTAGACAAAATATGGGTAGAGTCTTCTGGCAACAGGAGAGAGGGCACTAGATGTCACAGACATAGCAGATTTGCCAGACTTTTGTGAGACCCAGCCTTGTTAGACAAGATGCTCTCATCCAGTCACTTACATGTAAGCTTGTAGTAAGTGTCCTTTTCATGTCCACATGTTACTGCAGAGTAAGGCCCCAGTTAATACACACTTCATTAAACTCTGAGAAAGACTGACATAAATAGTAAGCTGTACTCTTTCCATTAGTCCCAAGACTGAAGAGATATTCTTTCTTCATTATCGCTTTTGGAATGATAAAAATCATTTGTTGTTTTCTGGAGTTACTTTAATTTTAAAACTGACTTTGAAACAGTCACCTGATAGTGTATCATTACTATTTGTATTGCAATATCAGCTAAGGACATCACCCCTTAGTTATTGTCCTACTGTACTAGATTCTGTAACACTAAAGGTTCTTACTCACAGCTAAAGGAATTAGGCCAGTGTGTGAAATATTGAAATATTAGAAATATTAGAGATGTTTGATATTTTTAAGATTCGTAGAATCACAGAATGGTTTGGGTTGGAAGGGACCTTAAAGATCACCTAGTCCCAACCCCCCAGCCCAGGGTGCTCCCAGCCCTGTCCAACCTGGCCTTGAACCCTTCCAGGGAGGGGGCAGCCACAGCTGCTCTGGGCACCCTGGGCAAGGGCCTCACCACCCTCACAGTAAAGAATATCTTCCTTTTATCTAATCTAAATCCTTCCTCTTCCAGTTTAAAACTGTTACCCCTCATCCTATCACCACACTGCCAATAGAGTCCTTCCCCAGCTTTCCTGTCCCCCCTTTAAGCCCTGGGAGGCTGCTCTAAGGTCTCCCCAGAGCCTTCTCTTCTCCAGGCTGAACCTCCCCAACTCTCTCAGCCTGGCCTCACAGGGGAGCTGCTCCAGCCCTCTGAGCATCATCATTCATAATATTTTTTTCTTTTTAATCAAGAAAAAAATAATTGGTGACTAAGAGGCTCATCATCAGAAAAAAGTTACACCACCTGTTGTTTCCAAAAAGTGAACAAGCCACAATGAATAAGCTGAAGTTTCTCTCCTTTCAAGATCAGTTTCTATAAAACAAAATGAGACATTAAAAGTGATTTAACATAGACTTTCAACAGCTTCTATTTAGAAGTAAAAAGTCATTTAAAATAATATAAATATTCAGATTAAATTAATCTTTTGATGTGATTTATAACTAAGAATCTGGAAAGGAAAAAAAAAAAAGCTCTGTCACAATACAATAAACCCCCATTATTTTACTTACAGATATTACAAAGGTACATTTGTGTGTCTGTTGTAAAAGAACCATCATCTTGATGTACTTCTAAAATCCTTCAAAATCTTTGCCATGAAGTCTGGAGAAAGATGATTATGCTACATTGTTGTTTTAGAAGTGTTCTGGTGTGCATCTATTAATGCCATATCAGTTCTTTTTCAAGTATTTTTTCCTTTTCTCCTCAGTTCTTTCAGTGTCCACCCTTCCCCTCACCGTCTTTTTCAAATTCTTGTTGGCTTCTATGGGACTGCATATGTAATACAGGAAAAGATACCTAGAGGATTTGGATAAAGTCCTTCAGGTCCTTCCGTGAGTCAATAATATCATTCTGTAGCAAATGACAAGGCTGTTTCTTCAGAAATTTCACTATGTTTACTGAAAACTGCCTCATTAGACACACCGATGCCTGATTAACCCTGAGTGCTGGGCTGCTTTAATGGGTGTGGAAGAGCTGAAATTGGCGCTTGGCCTTGAGAGGGAGCCAGCATTTGGTTACTGGAGGGAATCCCTTATGCTTTGAAGCCTTCTGTATACGCATAATCAAATCCCTATTTAAAAAAAAAAAAAAAAATCCTGTTTTCAGTTTTAATACAAGAACAATGATTGTACAGCTAGAGTGGGAGTTTGTTTTATAAAATTTGTTTGCTTACCTCACTTGAGCCCAGTTGTGCTGTTATCTTCCATGGTGTTAGTATTGACTGACACAACTACGAGATCAGAATTTGTCCCTTTGTCAAAACAGTTTTGAGGTCCAACAGTGAGATGCCATGGCCACAAGATGGCCTTCAAAACTGCCAGAAAAAGAATTCCATTCAGAAAGCTAACATCCATGTGCAAATATTTTTAGGGAAAAAAAAAAAAAAAAAAGTAGCTATCATATAGAGTGTCCATTGTAAAGATTGGTATGCTTATGTTTACTTCAGAGAGCCTGAAACCTTCCACAAAGTCACCTTTTGTTTCTTCTTTCTCTTTATTCTTTTGTGAAGAACAACCCTCTTAATGATGAGCAACACTGAGTCCTGGTACAAATGCTTTTTGGAAGGACTCTTAGGACCATAAAGTGTTATTTACTCTGAATAAATCCATCTGAGCTGGGCCCACAGAGATGAAAAAGGAAGATGTCCTGATAAAGTTCTGATGCATTTCTACTGCATTGGAAAAAAAATCTTCAGTAACTCCAGAAAATAAGAAGTCAGTTAGTATGAGTCATCACATTGCCTGGTGCCAATCTAGCATCATATTTAATGCCATCTTTGTGTGACCTTCTGCAGTTGTATTCAGCTCTGATTTGCCCTGTCCCATTACTGAGGTGCCATTCACCATTCCCTCTTCTGCAGGTCAGATAGTGGAGGAAGAGAGACATCAGCCACATCGTTTCAAAATTCAGCTTTTCTCTTTTCTGAGAGTTTTAATAGTATTGTAGTATTAGATATTAGAATATTATAAATCATTCATAAGTTCAAAGGCTTTGTTAACAAAAGTAACTAAAACTTTTTTCAGCATGGTTCTAATGGGTTTTGCTATCTGGCTTTAAAACCTGTATACTTCATAAATGACAAAGTAGTCTAAGTGGCAAAATTATTCTTTGATCTCAAAAAAAGGAGAAAAACCTTTTTTACAGTACATAATTTCATAGTACATTCACACTGGAAAAAAAAATCCTGCCTGTTCAGTTTTTTCTCTCAAGCAAACTGAATCTGACTAAATTTAAGCTGTGGAAAAGATTACATTTTAAAATTTTCTGGTAATTTTGTTATCTGAACAGAAGTGGAAGAAAACTTCACATAGCATTTATGTGGAACAGCTAGTCTATGGACAGTAGTCAGACTTTTAAAATAAGAAATACTATGAATTTCAAGGCATTAAACCATCAAATTAACCTAGAAATTCACAAAATTATCTAATTTATTTCAGTAGCTCCATTCTAGACACACGGTATAAACTAAGAGCATAAACAGCACTAATTCATTTTATTCATCATTTATGAATGTTGACATGTGAGTAATAAGGAATACATGACTAAGTATCATCATACATAAACACCTGATATGATGCAAGCTCCCCTTATGCATGCATTTCTCTGAAATTACTTATGTGAGGTACTCTTGGAAATACAACATGAATTCTTTCACTGCAGTTAATCACAGCATAGAATATATGTTTTGTAACTGTTAACTGAGACATTCAGAAATATTTCGGCGAATCTTATATGTATTCGTTTAACTTCTGTACTTTAGCTGGTTAGCTTCAGAGAGTTTCCTTTGTGGATGCCAATGCTAGGACGATATATGCTTTCAAAGGAATCAGATGCATCACTATGTGTCAATAAGTTTATTTTTCTCTTCTGCTTTCTGGGGGGAAGAAACAAAGCCAGAGAAACTAGTAGTACTGAAGTGATGAGAACAAAAAATTGTTTTTTGTTGTTGCTGCTGCTGCTGTTGTTGTTGATTTTTAAATTAACACTTGTAAAAATACATATTATAGAGAAAAGGTATGTGTCTATTTTATCCAATTTAGTGAGATTTTGGATGGCAATAGTAAATATGAAGCTGTTGCTATTGAACTTGCTGAATTCTCATATCATATATATATATTGTGTTTGAATAACTGGTATGTAAATTGCTTTACTTATCCCCAATAATGTTTAATATTTAATATTTTTGTACCCTTTTCTTAATGACCGGTGTCCCTTCTTTATACTGAAGATGAAGTATCTTAGTCTTCAGTACAGAACAATATTTATGTTTTTAGTGATATATTGATAGACCGTGGTAATACTGTTAAATCAGTTTGATTCTTTGTCCTCTAAACTTTAAATATTATTTTTTCTCCCCATATAATCTCAGATTTTTTTTTTCTTATCACAGTTCTTTTCCTTATATTTGAGAAAATAATGATAAATCAGCTGTACTTACAGTTCAAAAAACTGAAGCAACCAAACAAAAAAACACAACAAAAAATCAGATTATAATTTTAGGTTGCCTTATACATTATTTGCTGTGTTAAAGATAATGTCTTAAGCAACTTAAATTACTTAGGATTTGCACTGGTACAAATGAAACGACTCAAATTTCAAGTGTATGTCTTCAAAATCAAACTTTAAAGATTTAGTAATTTGAAATTTAATAATTTAGAAATGTAGTAGATAACCAAGTTGTAAGATTCTCTTTTAACAGAAAATGACACAATCTCATACTAGTAACAGTTCAAGAGGCTACTCTTGAACCCCCTACTCCACCAGATCAAAACAAAACCTGTATAACATTGTATCAGTACTGAGGTAGACTGAGAGGCCAGTTTTGTCTAGGTCGCCTTTTAAATATACAGAAATAATTTATTATGTGCTTTGAAACATTTTTTTTTTTATGATAACAGAAATCTAGTATGAGTGCACCTGTAAATCAAGACTACTCATACAAATAAGAATGATTCCTCCAGCAACCATATATCTGAACAAGTAAGGAATTATGACAGATTTTTTTTTTTGAGTCCCACACATTAAAGAAAGAAGGAAAACCTACTTACATATCACCTAATGTTATGCTTGTTTCTACTCTTCCATTTTTGTTTATGTATAGATCAATTATCATTCTAAGTTTTAAAGTAATAGCTTATTCTTTCCTTGCCACCCATTCTGTTCAGTAGTTCAAAACTTTTAGTTTCTTTTGAATGCATTATCAAGCTTCTTGTTTCTTTGATTAGTTTCCTTCCATACATTAAGATTACCTTTCTTGTCCCTGAGGAAATATGTCTTTAATTAAACAGGGTTATTCAAACTGGAAACATCTCAGTAATACTAGATTTTGCAAGTAATTTTGGATGCATGATGCAATCGAGAATTCTAGGCTGTATATTAAAACTGATAAAAGTGGGAAGAAAAGCAACAAGGAGGCAACCTATTAATCACCAGACATTTTAGTGCAGGGCAGAAATCTCCACACCAAGGGAAAAAGAAATCAATGTTTTAATGTGCTCTTCTTTTGCACACTCTCTTCTGAAACTAAATTTCTGGTATTCCAGATGTCATCTCTTTGGACGTGGGGTCTGTATCTTTATTTCTGAAGAAGTTCTGACTAATGAAAGCTCTGAAAAGGAAGGAAAAGATCTGTAGCTGTTGCACACTATTGATGTGTCCAGCACAGCCAGCTCCAAGGCCAGATTGCTGTCTTTTGTTAGAGCTGATTGCTCCAGCAGGCTCTCTGTCCACCCTGAGATCATTCAAAACTGGATTATGGTTATGTCAGCTTGGTAACTGCATTGCACAATCACTTAAATTGGAGTAGTGCAGCCATATATCTGCTTTTCCTCAGTGGATAGTCTTTCCTACTGAGAGATTGAATCTTACTTGTGAACTTCAATGTGTGCCACTCATACGCTTGCCACTGCTGTGGGAGTAGAGCTTCACCTTCAATAGAGGTACAAGACAATTCTGACATCAGAGGGGTATATAAATCATGAGGATACAGGTGAAATACAGTTCATCCTAGATTGCAGATATATTCTGCATGGATTGTAAAAGTACTGTGTCGCACAAATTTAATTTCGTTCAGAAAAGCCAAGATTAATACATTTAAGGTATTAAGCAGAGGCTTGCAGTCTGTAAAGAATATGATGGGATATACCACCATATATTCAACATGTTTAGGTTGTGTGTTTATGCAGAAGGAATTTCATGTACGTGAGTTCTTCCTCCTCTGCATAAGGCAGAAGTTGAACCATATAATCTTGTCACCTTGCCTTGCTTTGGTGTTCATTTTCTATGCTCCTGTGCCCATGTGAGAGAAAGGATAAATACTGAAAGAAGGCAAGGAGGAAACAGCTTGCAGCTAATCTTTACTATCTAAACCTGCAGCTAACAAATATTAGCATTTTGGTGAAGTATTTTATTCTGAGACTTGGCACAACTGAGGCTACAGTTGCCCCAGTGGAGTTGTGAAACAATGGTCAGGGAAGCTAAACAGAGAAGTGGATTTAGCTTCCTGAGTGCAAGAACTACTATAACTTTTTTTTTTTTTTTAAATAAATAAAAATAAGAGGTCAAGGAGAAAAACGCTTAAAAAATATTATCTATATTTCTTTGAGGATAAATCTGCAATAGCAAAAGAGTACATTGACAACTTAAAAGTAAAATAATCAATTTAATTCCATGGAATATGGTGAATTCTAATGTAAATAACTGGAATCGTGTTTTTGTGCAAACATAGAAGTAGACAGAGGTTGATATAAAGCAAAATATTCTATACAGGGAAGTAATTATGCACTATTTGGTATATGTTACATTAAAAATACAGAAGGATATAGGAAGCTTAAAGAAAGCATAAATATAGGAAGATGTGATGTCTCTGGAAAATATGGGGGTTTTTAACTCTGCCTGATTAAAAACAAAAATAGAGAATAGAATAATTTTTCTGTTTATTTTATTGCAGCTGTTAACATCTTTCTTATTGTTTTGGAAGCCACTAGAAAAAGCTATGCAGAGATAATTTAAAAAAAAAAATATCATAGATTACATTTAGTTTTCAGTGGACCGCAGTGCTGAACTTGATTGTCAGAAAGCTTTCTAATACTGTCTGAAGGTAAGCCTCTGGGTTGTGAGGATTCCACACTGGTATACTGTGGTACTTTTAAACTTTTTACAGAAAGGATTTTCTTTTTCTTTGTCATGGTTATCAGCAAAGTATTTTTTGTCCCTTGCAGATAACGGAGAATGACTTTTCCAGTGAATAACATGCATATGTGTTGGGAAGATGACTTTTTTTAAGAAGTATCAGCATTTCACAGTTACATATTAATGCCAGAATTTTAATTTCAGATGATAACCAAGCAAGAAACTTGTTTCTGAAGTAGCAACATAATTCTTGTGTCTGTTAGGACTCAGCACCTCAATTAATGGAACTGAATGATCATATGAGTGTTATTACCAAAAACATAACATGTATAAACTCTGTGAATCCTGTTTAGGCTTCAGTTTATCCATGTTAATATTCTAGTCTATAATTCTTTTCTGAATTGCATAACAGTATCCTAGTCTACCCTTTTGGCAATGTTCAAGACATGCTTATTAGTAGACTTACATGAACCCCAAAAGATTGTGCAATAGGGACAATAGCCTATATAATGAAGGAACCTACTATTGTAGTTAAGGCATTGTATGAAAGTGAGGTTCTGGATCAGTAGCCAAAGTTTTTTATTTTTCTTGGAAAATTATCCTTTAAGCTCATAGACAGCTGCTTAAGCAACCCAGAAGTATACAGCTGTCTTCTAACCTACCAGTGATGAAAGTTTTTAAGCCTCACTCCTCTCACTCTTCTAAAGCAAACATTTTCCAATGCTTCAAATTGTTACTCATGTTCTTGTTGATGTGGCATTTTCTTGCACATCCACCAACAGCTGCAGGATAGTATTAATGCAGTCGTTTCCATTAATGGCTCAATAATACATAAATGATACATGACTGCTGTCCTCACATGAAGTACTGTCTTAGATAATGACTGACTGTTTATAGAATTAACTAATTGCATATTATTAGTACAGAGAGAGCTAATAAATAAGGAATGGTGCAATCACTTTGAATTTACTGCATTCCACCACATTAAACATTTGGTTTGTTTCATGTCAAGTAACCCTAATTTTGAAACACAGACTAGACTCCAGCTGTCCTAAAATCTCTACAGTTGCTTTCTCTCATATGTTTTACACCTTAGTAGAGTTATCTTGCAGGCACCAAAACTTGGACTCTATGGTACCATGTTTCTAAGGAACCAAAACTATTGGTGTTGACTGAACCAAAGCATAGGTGCTGGTCTATCTAATATTCCTTCATGTATGCTCTGCAAGACTGTCAGCATGACTAACGCAAATCAATGTGTCCATTTCTGGCTTTGATTTTTTCCCCTTAAATTATGCTTATCTTCCATTCATAATTAGTGTTTTCATGTCCAAATTGAATTTTGAGGCTCTTGCACAAAATTTACATGAAGTCCCCAAATCAGGAGAGTTCTTAAGGCACAAACCAAGTCAATTAACCTTAAGAAGAGTATATTGGAAGTCTTTGCTAGATTGGGCTAGCACTCACTTCTTGGCTGTCACTTCTTTGGTAGTTACACAGAAGTCCTCTGGCTGTGCTGTCCTCGGGTTCAGTACCAAAACACACTGTTCATTCTCATTACAAACAAGGCAGAGGTGCCACTTTCATGAATACTAAGTGTTAGTATTCTTTTTTTAATTGCTTCAAGAGTTTCACTTTCCAGCAGTACTGATCGCTATGGAGTTTAATTTTTTTTAGCGTAGTCAGATTTTTTTTTAGGGTAGTCAGAAGATTAGACTGAGGAGAAGGAATGATTTTAAATTAAGTGAATGTGGTTAGTTTTCACACCTCTTGTGACTGTAAGAAGCCATAAAATGTGTCATTTCTATGACTGAGTAGTACCACGGGGCACGTACTGCTCTGGGATATGTCTGCCTCATTGTTACCCTTTTCTTAAGACTATGACTGATCGGTAATGTAAACAGTTGTTAAAAAAAGAACAAATAAGTCCAAATACTTGGTGATACAGTTCAGTGCAGAAAAAGGAATTGATTTATTTCTTTACTTAAGTGTTATCTGACTTCAGAATAGTTTCTGTTAATTAGTAGCACTGGCACACTTCCCAAGAGGAAGAGGCTAAGAAGTAGTAGCACATTATTAATGACTATTGTCATGCTTTCTAACTGTAAAAATAATGATTGAGCAGCTGAAAAAAATAAAAAAAAATAAATAAATGTGTAGTTACTGGGCTCATATAAAGATGATTGGAGAAAATTAAATTCTTACATCTTGAAGACTATGTATCTGTGTAGTAGTATAGTATCACATTATTTGTTAGAAAAGAAAAATGTACTATGCATATTTGTAGGACAGACAGTGAAGTGATACCTGCAGTTCCTAGGAAAAGCTGGCCTAATAACTGTGCAGTTGATACCAGTGTTATTGAAAAAAGGTAACAGTTGCAGAACCAGAACAGCAGCTTTTATTTTTTATTTTTTTCCCCACTTAGGACGGCATTTGAGTTTCTCTGGAGTATCTAAGAAACAGTAACAGGGCTAATATAACATCAACCATTGAGTTCTAAGTAATGAAAATACATCTTGAGGTGTAGGGAAGTAGTTGCTGTTAAAAAAATCTAGTCTTAACAAGGAAAAGAACAGGTAAACAAACAGAAAACAATGCACCAATGCTACAGGATAAACACAGAAAGAATAGACACCTCCGTGTTATTGTTCAGTGTGGTCTTATAGTGCAAGGACTTGCTGTGGGCTTAGTTTGGTTTCAGGGAAGTCATTGTCCTCCAGTGATTTCTGATGGGAGAAAAATTAAGTCAAAACTAAGAGCTTGGGGAATTGCTGTTTTGTTAATAGATATGTTCAGCCGTTTTGATTTCCATTTATGGCTTTGTGGGATTCTGCCTCATAATAAAATTTTGTTTGGTTTTCACCCATCATCCAAGACAGCAAATCTTCAGTTTTTCCATGTAAACATAGATGAAAATAATAAAAGACTAAAAATAAATAGGTTAGGCAATTAACACTTTAAGACAGAAAGTGGGAAGAGATTTTAGTCAGGAACAGAGAGGAAAAATGTGAATCGTTTACTCTGAAAAAACAGCTTGTTCTATAATTATACATATTAATCTTATTTTCTTGTAATATAATGATTAGATCTTTGGTTAGTGTAAGATAAAAGCAGTTTATTGACTTCATCATAACAACAGTCATCATAATAACAAGGAATCCGGCAAATAATGTTCAGCATAATGAATTGGTTTCTTCAGCCTCCCAAACACAAAATGAAATGTTTGCTTTCCTATATGCCTTGTTCTCCTGAGTTAATTAACCAAATATGTTGTGGTCACTTTGTGAACCAGAGTAATATCTTCTTGTTATTTAATTAGTCAAATATGTGCAACTTTTTTCAGCAGAAACCAGTAAAAATGAAGATACTGTAAACTAACAAGCTCAGCTTCTTATAACTACATTGATCAATACAATAACCTCAATTTTGTCATCTCACCAAACCAAATGTAGAGCAGATTCATGGTGTGAAAGTTGGTAAACTGTTTGTAAGATGTCATTTCATGGTTTGATCCTGCCCATCATCATAAGTTCTTGAGATGTGTTTAGCCTTTTTATTTAGATGTTTGACTAGTAAAGCTAGCTAAAATACCTTCAATATACTTTAATTTTAGTAAAATTCTCTCCTTTTGTCAAAACTAGATGCTTTGAAAAGAAAGATGTTTTCATTAATAATTTGGTTTAAAAGATACTTGTTCTGGGAAGTACAAAACTTCCTCTGGAGATTTATGATTTAGCATATAGAAGAGTGATCTGGAACACAAGAGTCACAGATTTAAGCATCTGCCAACACTAGAATAAGAATGAAAGAATCTTTCCTGATCAAACAAACCAGAAAACTTACCTGCATCTTCCTTATTCCTGTACAGCGGCACTCTTCCCAGTTTGAGAACTCACATTTTAGTTTTGGCATTGTACACTCCCATGTGCTGCAGTTTATATGTAGCACAGGAGTAGAAGAGCACTCCTGAGTCAGTGAGTGCAGTCTTGATGTTTTCATTCAACTGCTATGAATAAAATGGAATGAATGGTTTCTAAATGGATCAGATTTGTCCCGTCTCCCCCCATCAATGATTTGCTGCACTTTTGCTGACAATGTTCCCACTGAGTGCCATAGTTTACTTAGTGCTGACATTATAAAAATATGTCTCATAACTAACCATTTAGGGAGTCCTGTTTCTTCCTTCAACCATACCGCTAGTTACCTGACATTTAACCAAACTTCCTTCCTCCTACCTACTTTTGTATATAAAATCCAAGACATCTAGCAGTATCCAAAATATGATGCAATATTAAATACTCTAGTAGAATCTAGAAAGAGTAGATCTATTTAATTTCATTTGTTTTGAATATCATTTTACTTATGAAAGACAACCACTTCATCTGGTGCAATGTATCTTTGCAAGGTCTGTGTTTCATTCTACCTCATTTTGCAGTCATGTCAGCATTTTAAAATATTCTCTTAAACTTTGTCCTGAGTCTCACATACTGCTGAGGTCAGTCTAATAGCACTGTAGGTGTCTGTTGGAGCAATCTTTTTTCCATTCCAATGTGGAAGAGTAATATTCTAGGTTTGGAAATTTATTCTTCTTGTATGTCTGGTGCAAAACTCTGAAAAGTTTAGTCATGCTGTTTGTTTTGTTTTGTTTTGTTTTGTTTTTGGTTTGGTTTGGTTTGGTTTGGTTGTTTTTTTTTTTTTTGGTTTTTTTTTGTTTTTTTAAATAAAAGCCACCTTTTGTGGCATTATCATCATGCTGGGAAAAAACAAGCAGCAGCTCTTGGAAAAAAGGTGAGGGGTTTTCATCATCCTTGTAATTTTCTGTGTCAAATAATTTATTCTCTAGTCAGTTTACTGGTGTTCCCTGTATCATCCTATATGGAGACACAACATTGCCGACTGATGCTTTAACTTTTTCTACACTGGTTAGTCAAACAACTACTGCTGACAGAATGTCCATTTCTCTTGCCAGGAAGAATAAGCATGTATTTCCAATTGCCCATTCATTTTAGAGAGGTAGACCTCAGTGGATTATTTATCTTTCTTCTTTTCTCAAACATTTGTAAAGTTATATAAGGCATAGACTTTGACATGAGGTTTCATGAAAATAGTACAAGCAATTAAAACTATTAAATGCAATTAAAAACAATTAAAACTATTAAATGATGAAAACTACATAGACTGAGAAGACAATAGAAAAAGATGTAAGAATACTGACAACTGAAATTAAAAAGTTCTTTATATTTAATTTTTGTGGATAGTGAATTCTGGAAGCCACTACATTTTTTTTTTTTTTTTTTTTCTGGACCCAAAAGTCTGCCACCTGTAAGAGGTATTCTGTTTATTAGGACTGGGTTTTCTTTTCTATTTTGTGGGACATGCTTATCTCTGTAAAGCCAAAATTTATTTTTAGGCAATCAGATAAAAATTTTTCCACTGTGGTATGGCATTGTGATACTGCTTTTTGATTTTCTTTCTCCTCCTGTAAGCACAAGACTTTTTTTCAGAATTAAGTAATTAAATGAATATTATATTTCAATGGAGCCTGTTGAGCTCAGCTTGTTGGGATTGTTGTGTTGAGAAAAACATGAAAAGAAAAAAGTCCTTAAAGCAATAAAAATGCAGGCCAGTAAGCTTGGTGTTTGAGTGGGTTTGGATACTATTTTTCTTTTGTTGAACAGTTATTTTGTATAAGTATGGGCTGTTCTATCCACTGTTTTGGAAGTTTAGCCTCACTGGAGAAAATCCAAAATGCTTTTGATGTAAGTCACGACTAGATATATTACTGCAACAATAAAGAATGTCTTGTTATTCATTTTCTAATAGTATTGTACAGATTTTTGGTGAGTCATCTTTCATTTATGAGAGGGAAGAGTAGGTCTTTCCAGTGTAAACAGTGAAATTCTGTGGTTTGTGAAATTAGTGAGACTTTAGCTCTTGTTTTATGGAAATCAGGAGAATCCAGAGGGGGAATAGCGGATTCTTCTTAATGTAGCTAGCTCTGTGTGGAAATATTTAGGAACACTATGGATGATTCAGTGATTGGTGAAGGATTAGTGATCATGAACTGCAGCATCTTAAATCCCCTTGCAGATGATCCTATTTGGATTCTGAATATGTTTTAACTTAGGCTCATTAGCTTCACATAGCTAATTGAGTCTTTCCTGAACATCTCTGCATAAGCAAGCCCAGATGTTCTTTTAAGAGATCATGAGAAAATTCTTTTAAAAGACCATGAGAAATTCTTTATAGTCCTTGACATGTCTGACACTGTTATGCAGCAGTCATCCAATGTCTGTCCTAACCACAGTCTTAATATCCAGGGCAAAATGAGGCTATTGCAAATAACACCTCTGCCAGTAACAAACAAAGAGCTTATGTCACTTTCTATATATTAGTAAAAAACATCATTTTTAATATTTCATTTTACCTGATTTTTACTCTTTCTCTGGAGTACAAATTAAGTAGATGTGAAACTTAATACTGAGTTTTACATAAGCTTTGGTACATATTTTTGGGGAAGAAAAATTATTTTGGCCATATCATTGAAAGGAAAGTAAGTCACAAACAAGCTGCCCAATGTAAGTGTGGGTCATACATCAGAGGTGGGACAAAGGTACAAAGAAAAGGAATAAAATAGAATAATAGAGATTCAGTGTGGATATATCTTTAAATGAACAGACATTCTTATTTCGAGAATGCTTTGAGTCTCCTTACTGAGAAGAAACCCAGCAAGTTTTTAGGTACTTATTCAAATAATGTTTTGCATATTCTGATCTTTCTTTGAAAATGCTGCACAGAGAAATGAGAAGTATTCCACATGTTAAAAAAGTGTTAGAAGACTTGTTATGCCAGGCACAGGGATTTCAACACTAGCAAATACAGACATGAACTCCTCTGTCCTTACTCAAATAGGCTGTCAGAGCTCAGCTTTGGCCAGAAGCTGTCTGGTGTTGTGTGACACTCCTGGCAGGTGATCTTAACTCAGCTACAGTGTTGTGCTAGTGCAGCTATAGAGCTTCTGTATTGGAGTTCCTTGCAACAAACCAGCCAGCTTCCTGCGTGGATTAGCGTACACATATAGAACAAGAAAATAATCCAGTGCCAGATACTGCTTTGTGATTTCCTGCAAACAGCCCCAACATGGTGGGAAGTGAGGATAACAATTAATTGGAGTGGAATTGCTCCTGCGTGAGGCAGACTTGAGATCAGTGTAAAGATAATATCAAGGTTGTTGCATAGATCGTGTTGTTGCACAACTTACTTTTCTAATACTTGTTGCTTCAGGGGATTTTGTGCCAAATATTTGCTTGGAATGGCTAAATAAGTTGTAGTTTGGCATGTTAGTCGGCTCCATGCTGAAAGGACCAGGTGTGTGGTTCCTGCTCTTCCAACCTTTCTCGGGAAAGCAAGGGATCAGCTGCCTAGCTGAGAGTTTTGCTGATGATACTCTGTTTACTCTTCTGTAGAAGCATTGTCTTTAACATCAAGCACACTGACTTTGGTCATGAAAGAAAGCAGTTACAAACTACAAATGAGTTGAAGTATTGGGGAAAGAGCAATCTCTCCTTCAGGTTTTTTAATGCATCTAAATTTAAGACACCTGTTCTGGTAATAGCTGTTCATAAGGAATGGCTGCTGAGACTGTAAACACTTTAGACTTTCTTTGTATTAACCTGAAATTATGTTCTCCAGCACAAAAATAAGACCCAAGTTCAAGACTTCAATGCTCAGGATTTTGCTGGGAAAATATGCCAGCTATTCCTGTGGGCTTCCTGCAGAGATGAAAACACAGTGGGCTAAATACATATAAGACTTAATAGTGTAGTTCCAGGGGATTTATAGATTTAATTGACTTTTTCTAAATAACAAATATAACTGTCCCTTGTCCCCAAGAGATGACAACATAAATAGAATGAAAAGCCAGTCTTCCCCATGGGACTGAACATGGAAATTAATGCTACAAAACCTCAACATGAGGGAAAGAAACATAAACAGAAGATTTGCACGTAATCTTTTTCTGTGTATTCTTATTACTTTTCAGACAGGTGATTTTTCAGCAGTCAAAAATAAAGACTAAGGGAAGCATAATTAGGATTTGGTAAAAGAATTAAATATTCAGTAAAGTAAAGTATGTTTGGGAGAGATGTAACTGATCATCAGTGCTGTAATAATTCCTATGTATGTATCCAAATGGGTGCTGAATTGTAGAGATACAGTCAAAACCAAACAATATCTCAAATTACCCTTGAAAATAATTTTTATAGAAGAGCTTCCAAAATAAAGACTGGATTAACCAAAACAATAAAGACTTGTAAAACAAATATGAAATGAGATGGCTTATGTGAAATGTGAATATGTTGAAATTGTAAATTGACAGATGAATGTATTTCAGAAATGCGATAATGAATGCTAAAATGAGAAAGTGGCATGTTCCACACGCTTTGTATACAAGCATAAGGACCTTAACTCTGGAGTTGTAATACACAAGGTAGATGGATTTAGAAAAAGACAAGTGTTAGAAATGTTGAGACAGAAAAGTGAATTTTAATAGTTTCACTTTGGCCATCCTGCAAAGTCTCAGTTGCAATGAGACTGAGAAAAGCTACCTGTAATCAGAGGGAAAGGTGGCTACAAACTGACTGAGATTTAGAGAGTGAAGACAGTGAGAAATAAAAGAAGATTAAAGAATTGGAAGCTCATTTTAAAGAGAAATTTTTAAAGAGAAAATGAGCTTCCAATATTTCAGAAAATCCACGCCCACTTTTAAAAAAAAATTTAAAAGAAATTAAAAATAAACAAACACACCCTACCCCCCAATCACAAAAAACCCACCCACTTCACTATTCTTCCCTGTTCCCAGGATCATAATTTTGGTGGAATCAAGGAGTCTTCTCCCTTTCTCTTTCCTTGAAAACTGAACATATGCTTTAATCTTCATGCATTTCTCACTGTCTTCACTTTCTAGATTAGCCAGAGACTGATCTGCTACATAGAAATATAAGAAGGGCAGTAATAGATACCAGAAAAACTAGTAATAAAAGGTATTGTGGAAATCATTAAAGATTGTAAGGAGAGAAAGACCAAGTGGTTACTAAATTCGGTGGCAAAGCTCTCACTAAAACCCCTAGGGCCAGGTGAAACTTTGGGGGCAGAAAAGGAAAGGAGCATCAGGCAAATGGCAAGGATGACAATAAGAGGAATGGCTAGATACAACAGGGATAATGTCAAGTGTATAAAACATTAAATTGGTATTAACAGTTTATGCCTTTTGTTTCCAAAGGCAGCAGTTTGCTCTGCTCAAATCATGCTACAGAAAAATTTTTGTCCAGTCAAGATCACTTTTAACATCATCTTGTAAGCTTTCAGGCTCTTAAATATAGATTAAAAAAAAAAAAAATCAAATCCTCTTGTTTTTCTGTGAAATTGCTACACAAGTGCTCAAGTAAAATTTGTGGTATGAAGTTAAAGATCTATACAGAATTATTGCGCTTGTTCCCTTGAAAGACAAGCATATTCCAAATAGCAAACTGTTATTCCAGTTATCAGTTGGACATTTAAAACCACATTGTTCTTTCTTAGTCAGGAAAATATTTTAGTGACTAACCGTGGTTGTCTTCTCTAGGGAACACCTCATTCATTCTATCAGATAGTCACCTCATGGCAGTGGAAAGGACTGCAAACCCTTTCATATCCCAAAACTATATGGCTAGATCTCATGTTTTCCAGTAACTCTGGGGAATTCAGCTTCTTGCTTCAGACTTTCCTATTTGATGTAATGAGTTTTCTGTAATTTGGTAACTGCATTGTATATTTATTATTAAAAAAAAAACAAAACAAACCCCAAACAAAAAACCCACCTCCAAAACGTTTTCCAACAGTTCTTGAAGTCACCTTCTAATTAAGCAGTTACTGTAGGGGTTGTATCCTCCACAGTATGATAAAACAGAAGAACCATAGAGGGAAAAATAAATTTAAGTATTCAGGGAGATTTGAGTTGTCTTGGATTTGTGCTGAATAGACATTGCAGTATTTTGTCTAAAACTGAAATTTTTCACTTTACAGCTGAATTTTCAGTTACATGAATCTGTGCTGTGAGTTCTTCAGGATGATATTTTAGGGCTTGTCTAGTGCTTGGTAGAAGACGTTAATCTTGCCTGGGGTTCTACAGTATAAGTGTTCAGCAGCATCTAAAAGGATTTGTAAGTGAAATAATACCTTCTTATGTTGTTATTTCTCTTCTTGTGTTCTGTCTGTGCCAGCAGCAACCTTTACTCATGTTAAGGTTTGGCACAAAAAATTTTCCTTTTTCCTTTTTTTTTTTTTTTTAAAAAAAAAAAAAGGGGGGGGGGGGGCTTAAAATATCCTGTAGTATTACCCAGTCTACTACGTCACCACTCTCTTTTTCTTGCAAGACATGTACTTGTTTATTTTGCAAATTGCCACAACGTGGTTTTAACTAATCTAATGACCTGGAGTCCTAAGTGTGGACAAAGTTAAAGGGGAAAATGTGTATATTCATAAATTTCCTTTCTAAATAAATGTGTAATTACTTTTTATTCCTATTTTTAAGCATCCAATTTTGGAACTAAATGGTAGGTTTTTGTATTTCTGAATTTCTAATATCTTGAGAGACACATTTAAATTTAAATTTTACCCCCCAAAACCTCTGCTCTTCTAAGCCACAAAATCTGCATCCCTACATAAAGTGCACAGATAGAATTTATGTCTATTTCTTCACTGGAATAGGTGTTAGATGACAGGAGAAGGCATTTAAATTCACCAGAATTAACCTGATACTTAATCTCATAAACAGAATAGCAGCATTAAGAGTTCATTGTGTCCAGCTGTGATGATAACAATCTGATGATGGTGATTTTGCCTAAAGTGGATGTAGACCAATAAATGAAGGTTTGCAAAATTTCATCCCTTTGGAAATGACAAGCATAAATAGTGAATAGACTAGTATGTGCTTTCTAATGTTCAACTAAAATGAGCACATGATTTAAGCACTGCTGATAACTGTTATAAATATATTAAAAGCAGGAGAATTTAGATTTTCTCCATTATTCTCATCTAATAGAGACGTCATTGTTTGAAGACTAATGTAATTGCACAGCCTTTGTGACTTTATTTCCTGCAGGCACCAAGTAATTGTGGTCATGCAATTGCTGAGAACCCAGTGGGAGAGTGGGACACATCTTGTAGGACATCCTCAGGGTGGGACTAGGCACATTGACCGGCTCTTACCCATAAGAACACTGTCTAGACAGGACACTTATCAATTAATTATCTGGTCCAATTTTAAAACATATTGCCAATTTCTGAAGACTGTTTTGTGAACCTCTTGTTTCAAACCATCACAAATTTGTCAAATTGGGCAAATTCTTGCATGAGGCTTTAGGATTTATGCCTGTGGGATTAAGCACAGGCTCTGTAGTAGAGCAGTTCTTAAAACAGTGCCACAAAATGTTGCAAAGTATCTGTTGGCAAGGTGCTTGCAGCTAGTAAAACACTGTCTTCCCTTTAATGTGAGAAAGTACATGGAGTAATTCCACCCCAACGGTGATCTTTCATGATTACACTGGTAACTCCTGATTCCACTGTACTATAGTTCTTCCTCTTGGGAGCTATTCAATGATGAATCATTACCAGGAATGAAAGCAGCTGTATGTTGCATTTCAGATTAAAGAGACTTTGCAGTGGTTCTCATCAGGAATATACAGAGGGACACAGATTATCATTATTTATTGTGACTTAAATTATTTAGTACAGTTTTATGGAAAAGGTTATGTTAGTATTTAATAAAATTACAGCTTCCTTTATGCGGGCTGATCAGTCAGATGGAGTGGTTTTGTTTTAATGAGTCAAAAAGTGAACAGAGAATCACTGAAACCCTTTAATGTAGCTCTTGCTCAAAGGCCAAAGGAAATCCTTCTTTGTGGAACCACTCTGTGTCAAAGCCATTTCTCTTATATGTACATATAAAATATGTTACTGTACCTCACGTGAGTAGACAAGGTGAGCTTCAATTTTCTTGTTTACCTGCCTTTAAAACCAATAGTGTAGATATATAAATCTCATCTGTCTAATCCTTTCAAAACCTGTTTGAAAATAACATTTTTTAAAAGGAAGGAATTACCTCACTGTAACACTTAATGTCAAAGAATCCTGACAAATATTCCTCACAAAGCAGCCAAAGGCAGAGAAAACAATTAAAAAAAAAAAAAAAAGTTTACATATAACTTGTAAAGTTTTGAAAAGAATATGTAACCAATGGTCATTTAAAATTATGCTTAAATTTAGGAGTTTGTAAGCATGACAAATCTAATCACTGTCTTTCTACAGAACAATAGTACTTGTAATAAAGAAGCTTTCCAAAATGCCAAAAAAACATTCAATTTGAAAAGAGAAGACAGAAGTAGGAAAGATGAGTTATGGAAACTGAAAAAAAACAAAATAATTCACCTCTCCCTGTGCATTGTCCACTTGGCCACCATGGTGGCTAAAGAATACTATTTAGTCATACTTTTTCACTGCACAGGTAGCTGAAGTTTTTATCTTCTGATAATGCCTAAGATTAATTCTGTGTACCTATAAATATACATGCAGCTTGTCCATGCCTGCATAACATCTGTGTCCCAACACAGGGAGGCCTCAATTGGATGCTATGTACAAATAGAATTGCACGACATTATGTGTTTGCCTGACAAATTTTGTACATTTCTAAACAAATTTTGTAAAAGCCAAACACTAATTTTTATCCAAGCAAGGGAAGTTATCTGGAACCAATGTTTTATAGCCATCAGCCAAACTGAGCACTATTTTCCTTCTCTGCGATTGCAGTAAAAGATGAAGTGTTCTCAAGCCAGCTGCGGTGTACTAGGCCAGAGCCTTTGGATTAAAAAAATGTGTGCTGTGACCTGGACAAGAGTCATCATGCAGCTGATAAAAAATAACAAGTAATTCATAGGAACAGCTGCTATGTTGAGTGAGGGCTCTAACCTCTCCAGTGTAAGTGAGCATCATTGGGTCCTGTTGATTTAAAGAGACATTATCATCATGAAAACTGCAACGCTTCTCCCTTACTCAGGCCTTTATCCAGACAGGTTTTGAAAACTGCAAATGATGGAGACTGTATAACCAGCCTAGACATCATGTTCCAATGTTTCCATCCTCATGATGAAAAAGATTTTCCTTTTACTCAATCGGATCTCTTTTTCTCAATTTATACCCGTTGCTCTTCATCCTCCCACCATATACCACTGCAAATATCCTGGCTCCATTTTCTGAATTATATGAAACTGTTCCTTCTCCAGGCCAAACAAGCCCAATTCCCTCAGTCTCTCCTCACAGGGCAAGTGTTCCAGTTTCTGATCATTGTAGTGATCCTCTGCTGAACTCACTCAAGTTTACCTGGATGGAAGGGCCCAAAACTGAATGTAGTATTCTAGATGTGGTCTAATAAATGCTGAATGAAGTGATATAATAATTTCCTTGACCAAGTGGCATTGCTTCTGTTGATAAAGCCCACTGAGCTCACTCCTCCAGCCTGTCTAAGTCTGTTATATCATTATTCAGACCAACAGCTTTGACCTTGAACATGTCAAGAGGTCCCCTCAGTTTGCATTGGAATGGGCTGGACTACACGATGCAAGTTAAGGTAGATCGAGACTCTTATTTTTGACACTAACAGTTAGAGTAGGAGCTACCGTGTTCTCACACATCCAGCAAAATGAGAAATCCTAGATTTTTAGAGGATATAAGGAAGCATTGCCAAGTAATTTGTGAATAAAGACTTCATAATTTAACAAATTTTAGCAAACTCTTCTTACCAAAGCTACCAGTGCACAAGCCACTTTATGAACAGTCAGAAAGATGTTAATTTTCAAACTTTCCAGCTCAAATGGCTTGACTTCTTTTCAATTTTCTCCAAAAGAGTTCCATGACTGCTGCAAAGCATACAGGTTTTTTTGTGGTGTTTTGCATGTGTGTGTGAAAATATATTTTCATGGGAAAATCAAGACAGGTTAGAAACATGAGATTAGACTGGAATGGAAATCTTAGTGTCATGGTTGTGATTCCATACTGAGGGATTAGGGTAGAAATGAAGCCCAAGTACTGTGAGGCTTTAGCATACATAGACCCTCTTTTCTCTGGTGTTAATACCAGGAAGTTCTACACTGTCCCTGAAAGTGGCCTATCAGGCATTTCGGCCATAGATGTTTTAACTGCATCAGAAAACATGATAAAAGAGAGTCTCACTTAGATGTTAGGTGGGTTTCAGATGTAGGGAGCACGTATGTTGTTAATAATCTGTATGGATACCGTTCTTGTTAAGCAGTATGCCTACTTGAAAAAGCTGTATGCTCCAGTCAAGGGAATTTGAATTGGAAAAAGATTATAAATTAAATATTCAGCAGAAAAACAAGCCAGAGAGTGAGAGAGAGAAGTGTAAAAAGGTAAGAAGGGGGTACTGGGAATATTTGGAAGGACTGTAGAGGTCATCTGCTGTTTCGAAGATAAGTAATATACACTATTGCTATAAATATATTCATAAAGGGTAAACCATGATAATGTATTGCATGGATAAGTTTTCTGGTTGATTCAGTTATATCAGACATATCTGAGTTACATCACCTACCTTTGTCTTAAACCAAAGAAATCTGCCTGATTCTTCTCAATAAAATATTAAGATTTGAGATATCAGTATTTCTGTATCAGTTCTCATCAAGATCAATTGTTGCAAACAGATTTAACGTCAAAATACAGAAAAAATAAAATTAAGTTCATGTCTTATGCAATTTGACCTTCAGGAGGTTGGTAGGCAGTATCTCCTGTAAATTAAGTATTTTATTCATGTCAGCTTTAGCACCTAAAATGATCAGTTAGTTGTAGTATCTTGGCATGTAGCATTGACTTATGTGTTTGATCTCAAGATTTAAAATAAAAATATTGTGCTATATCCAATGTGCTTTTTATTAATAATTTTTAAAATGCAAATAATACATGCTTTGGATCAACAGTTCAGCTGTATGGAATTACTTGCTCTGCTCCCTCAGTGGTTTGCTGCTATATCAAAATACTCAAACATTTCATTCATAGTCATCTGTAACTAGGACACACTGTATAATGTGAATGGAGCTGCAGGGATATATCTTGTATACCCCTCTGTTAAGGAAGGTACATCATGTCTCTGCATGTGAATGACTCCATTTTCATGACAAAACAAAGTCTGTAGCTATATGCTGATATATTGCAGGAATGGGTTGATTTTTTTAACTGTCACTAAGCAAATTCTGAAGTACTTCAAACTTTCCTTCCTTTGTAGTGTTCTGCATAATAGTAGTTGATATCAGTAACTATTATTTATAGTTTTTAGTAAACATTTTTACAGAAATTTAACCACCTAGCATGTTAGAGTTTGTTGCTTTATGTATGTGACACAGTATAAATTGTCTTATTTCCTTTTTGTCATCTTCCATCTATTTACTGTGATTCTTGCACAAAATACTTTATTAACTGGGTAGATGAATGAGCTTTTAGAAGTGAGTGAAGTCTGATGATCCATCAGAAGTCAAACCATTTTGACTCCTCTGTATGAGGATAGCAAAGTTTTTCTATTAATACAGTGTTTGGTATTTTCTATCGAGCAAATGTCTTATAACTTTAACTTGGTCACTTTCTAGTTATTTTTTCATTACTTTTCCCTTTCTGTGCATTTCTATCCAAAACCTTCCTGCCTTTGATTTTCTTCAAGTGTGACTTCATCAAGGTGATAAAATCTCAGATTTTATCCATTCCTTTATCCTAAAGAATTTTCTCTTCCCCTCCCTGCACCCAGGAAAAAAAAAAAAAGTTCCTAAGTAAGGTGAAGTCCATTTTACTTAAATAATTTTGCTTGACTCATTTCTATCCTTCTTGAATGATCTCTCTGGCTTTTGAAACCTGGGCAAATATTATTTAGAAGGACTAAATGAAGGCGTTTTGAAACACCCATTATTAAAACAGTGAGGTTTCTTGCATGAAACATACAAAGCTGGATATGCAATTAAGCTCTTTTCCCCCCTCCATTGGTGTGCTGCTCAATGGAAACTCATTCTGGCAAAGACAGAAAGCTGTGGCTAAACAACATTAGTGGATGAATCACTTAAAGAGAACTGGAAAGAAAGGAGGGGAAAAAAAAACCCTCTGCTGCTTGATAAGAACCAAAATAGGTCCAGATGGTCTTTGTAAATCTTCCCATACTTGTCTGAAGAACAGCAGATAGAAACATCCAGGGCTAAGCTTACATTTTCGGTAGTTCTTATTTTCTTGGTACAACAGGAACTTTAATGCATATGGGAACCCTCTTCATCAAGTTTCTGCACAGATTAGGATCAGGCGGGCCAAGCTGAGCACCACATTGCTTGCAGAGGTGTTGATAACAGCTTAATAAGGATTATAACTATACTTATTAGGAATAACAGTTCAATGACTAAAGACTAGTATTAATAACTGAAAATACAGGAGTGAGAGAACTTGGTTCCAGTGCCACAACTTTTCAGAGATCAGGGCAACCCAGAGCTCCAGTTGCAGAGGATCCCCACTGAATTCTTGGTCAGATTCCAGGACAGATGGAGTCTCTGGATTGATGACGATAAGGCAGATACCAATAAGCACATGCAGGTTTAGTGTTTCAAATGTTTATGTGTCCAGCAGGTTTTGGTGCATTTTCACAAGAAAAAGATTCACAAGTTTATAACATATTTCACAAAAAATATGTTAGGCTGTGCCGTGTCAAATTTCAACACTGCTCCCGAGCTTGCAGGAGCAAAAGGTTTTCAAACAAAAAGTGTTATTCTTCTCCCTTGCATCATTTTCAGAAGTGACAGAACTGTTTTGGCCAAGATTCTTCCTTTTCCTTCCACTGCTTCCATATCAGTGTAAGATAGAGAGTTTGGTCTTGGATAATTTCAACATAAGAAGCTAGAGCTGTACAAAGCTCCAAAAGTGAAAGTATGTGATGACACACTTGGGGCGAATGCGATGAAACATGGTGCTACCAGTATGGTCTACAGTGTGTATATGTGTGTGAGTCTGTGTTCAGGCAACATGTATACTTCTGCATCATAGTTTGTAAATGTGTTTTTATTTCCAATGTTTTTGTTTTTTTTTTTTTTTCCACTATTACATTGTCAGGAAAATATCCTTGAACCAAGGAGCTGAGTGTTCAAGAAACTGTGCAGTGCTACATATATAATTCTAATTTATTTAAATTGGGGCTTCTGAGAGCTGTTGGCTGATGATTAAAACTGTCAAACAAGACCCTTCAAGTTCAACTTGTAGCTCTGCATAGCCATTGGCTGCTGCAGTGGCCAGGCATCGCTTGCCACTTACTAATCAGTCCATTGAAATTCAGTGCAAAGGTGATGAAGGCTGGAATACATTTTTGAAGAACAATAACATCAGGAAGCATAAGTTTTGCAGAAGCCATTGTGTAAACACAAGCGTAAATTGACTTTGAAGTAGTTCAAGTCAACAGGTTTGGGCCTGAAGTTCTTGGCTGAAATATTTCTCACATATTGGTATGAAAAAGTGATTAGGTGTTGGCCAGAATGAAGTAAAACTTCTGGCAGCTGACCTTTGAATGCATCCTACTGAGGCTGCAAGCTGAGAACTGATATTGTAAGACACTTTTTCAGCTCATTAGGGGGGAAAAAAAAAAAAAAAAAAAAAGAAGCCCTAGTAACTAAGGAAGGTGTGGATATGAGCACAGCTGCCTAACCTTTGCCAAGCAAACGGTGTAAGACTTCTTTCAATTCACATCACATTGTGGTGAACTCTTGATTCTAACCTTTGGCCACACATTTTCTCCTCCCCATGCACACTGGAACCTGCCCCCGCTTCAACTTTTCAAGGGGAGCAGGCAAAGTTCTGACCTGGGTGACATGGTGTGAGGGTTTGCTGGCTCTCTCCTTCATTTTGTCCTGACTGTGCTGAGGCTGGGGGTGGTAGCAGTGAAGTTAAGCTCACTTGCCCATAGCAGAGGTCTGGCTGCTGATGTTCTCCAGTGGTCAGCACAGCTGGCTTCAGTTTTGCACAGGGCAGCACAGAAACCATGTGCCTTACTGGAACAGTTATTCTGATAGATTTTTCTTTGGATTTAGTCAGGCCTTCTGATTTCAAAATGCAAAGCAAAGTCCACATAGACACAGACTGAAATAGGAGAAAAATAGCTCCAGACAACCTTTAGAAACTAGAGTCAGTGTTTCATTCAACTCGCAGAGTGAGAAGCACCACAGAAGGGAATGTGTTTTAAATTGACCTTTAAGCATGACTTTAAATGTGGACATCTGGGGTTTTTTGTTTTAACTTCATACAGGAGAAAATCTTAAATGCAAAAGAGGTTTTTGCTTAAAAAAAAAAAAGCTTTCTTCTTTTAGGAGAAAATCTGGAGGGAAAAAAAAAAAAGGAAGACTATCAACAAAATGAAATGTACATGTCTGACATTAATCAAGTTCATTTTATATGTTTATGGTGTTTATGTTTATAGATTGGAGATGTTTGAGCTGGTGTTTATGTGTAAAGGTTTTTTACAACAGTACAGAGAAGCACATCAATTAAAATTTATGACCCTCTACTGTAACACAGCTGCATAAAATAAAATTTTCTTTATTATTAGCTTCATTTCCAGGTTAGTTGTTTTTCTGCATGTTTTGAAAAATTCTACTGTGCTTTCTTGATTGCTTCTGTAGAGTTATTACAGAATTGCTATGTTTCTTGGAATGCAGTTTGTCAAAAGAAAGACAAGAGAAAAATGGGCTAGACTTTTAAACTTCAGAAGGTCAGCCAATAAACACAATCTGTAAGTTCTTGTCTGGTTGCTTAAAGGTTAAAATGGGTGCTATGGAATTGTTGTGAACATTCATACTCAACCAATGATTCGATCTCAGGATCAAATAAAATAGTTACAAATAACTGATTTTTATAGCCTTTTAAACACTGTTTTGGGTTGTTTTTGTGATGGTGAAATAGTCATCAGAAAGTGATGGAAGGATAGTGATTTGAGATATTTAAAGAGTAGGAAAAAAAAAAGTTGGTTACTATACTGCTGAGAATAATCCAGCCCTGGATTTGGTTACCTGTAATATTCCATTAATGATATTGGTTCCCTGGTCAAGAGAAGCTGCTTTTTGTGTCCACTGGCTGCTTGTATTAGATTCCAACAAGGAAGCATGAGATGCAGAAATGCATTCCTTACATAACTCAAATGCTGCTAAGAAACAATATAATGTCTTTAAAGTTAGTTTAGTGTAGATTGCAAATACCACAAGCAGCAAAATCTTTTCCTGCTTAACATTCTTTTTGAAGAGTTTTGTTGCAACACACTATAAATGGTAGGAGTAATATTTATGGGATACAGGGCACATTAGGTTAAGACATAAAAATCAAAAGCCACGAGTGACTTATTTAAACTTAGTCACTCTGATTTTATACAGAGATAGACATGGAGCACCCACAAGATCTGTTCCCATTGTGGATAGATGATGGTTTACTTCCAGCTGACGGTCAACATACTGCTGAACTCACACAGCCTCTCCACATGAAAAAATGCAAGGTTTTAAAGCTAGGTCAGTCTGTCTGACGGCTGCTGTGCTTCTGCTCTCATCCCCATTCCCAAGAAATCCATCCTCTGAGAGTTCTCGCAAGCTAGTTGGATCTTGTACTAAGTCAAGGAAGACTCACACCTTGTTAGCAAGGACCTGGAGAGTTGAGAGGCATCAGGACCATGCAGCCATGAGCAGCATAGCAGTCAGAAAATAGATGGATACAGGTGCCTGTAAACTTAACCTTCTGTGTGTGTCTGTCACTCAGCAAAGATCTTTGATCAGGTCTCAGAATCCATCAGATGTAAACAAACCAAAATTTTTAACTTTCCCCCCAAAATTTAGAATGCGCTAATGTCATTGTCCTGTGTTTAAGACTTTGTATTATACAAGAGATTGTGAGTGATCACAACCTCTCTGCAAGTGTAGACTACAGACAGTACTGAGGAGGGGAGGCAGGGGAAGGGAGAGTAGATGTAAAACTCAGAAAATAATGTTAGAATGACAATCTGTAGAAACCTCTAATGCAGATTCATCAAAAGTTGACAAGAGTCAGGAATGGGCCAGGGTTTTCAAAATTTACCACTATTTAAGTTTGTAAAAGTGGTCAAGGAAATATACAGTAACATGATTTTTCTAAAGAGGATGATCAAACTGACACAGCTTCTACAAAAATTGAAAGCTATGATACATTGACCCGAAGAGAAGTCTAATGGTAGTTTAGGAGAAAATAATGATTTCAAAGCAAACATTCACAGATCTTCTGAAAAAGATTCATGAAAGACAGCTGAGGAATATATTGTGTAAAAATGAGTCAGAAATTCCATTTACTTGACACCTGAGAAAGGACAAATGATGCAAATATGATGGGACTGTGACATCTGTGCAAAGAACCAGAGCATAATTGAAAATAGCTTAGAAGAGTTCATCTTGCACCTAGCAATGGCTGGAAGCTGGTAGCAACTTATCTAATCCAACTAAGAATAAAGCATTGGTACTGCTGATGATTACAGCAATCTTTTCAGAACTATTTTAACTAAGCCACATATTAGTCACTGCTCTGGCCAATCTCTGCCTAAGCCAAAAGCAGCTGGAGTAGTTTTGTGATAAACTCATTTCAGATAATGGACCATTAGGAATTTTAATATTTCCTAAGGGCTGGTCTTGCACACACATATGCATATGTGTGGTTCATATTACCATTATACATAAGTGCTATACAAGCATGAAGCAAAAAAAAAAAAAAAAGATATGTTTAAAACCTATGTCTCCATTCTATTTGTTGTGGTATATGTCTTTGGAATTCAGGGTTCCATCCCCTCAGATAATCATGGCTTTCTATCTGCAGTTGTTTGGATATTCAGTAATACTCTCATGCTCACAGTTACAAATTGCTACCACAAAAAAAAAAAAAAAAAAAAAATCACATAACTAGTAAAATAAAATTATAGTAACAATGTCAGACCATTAAATTTTTCACCGGGGAACTACAGTATAACTATGCAGGGTATAAATGGTCTATAACAGCTTTGAATGGAAAGAGTGGGCCAAAACAGCCATACATATGCAAACAAAGAAAGCAAAGTACTTCAACAAAACTGAAGACTAATCCTGGTCTCTTTAATCACAAAATCTTATGAGAATGCATCCAGTGATGCTTAGAAACTAAGTGAAAAAATAAATCATAACCATCTACTGGGCAGCATGAATCACATTAATATCTACAAGTACAAGAAGCAACCATCACTCTACATAAGTACAAATCCAGAGTGCGAAAAATCTAATAGCTAGTTGTTTATTGTTATCCTACCTGGTATGATTTCTGTTGCTCTGATGGAATGGAGATTTTTCTATTTATTTTTGTATAAGATAGGATGTTGATCTGCTTCTCCAGCACACAAGCTGGAATTTGGAAAAGAAAAAACAACTATACAGATATTAGTATATCAGTGTTACACATTTAAATCCAAGTTGTTCAGACTTTTTTATTATTATTCTTTTATTCTGGGTTACTTTATTTCTATTATAGAAAACAAGCAGTCTTTATTTTTAAGCAGCTATAAAAATAATTAAGTACTAAAATTGGCAGAGCAAAACAAGACTAAATGGGAATTCTTGATAAATGCTATCATGCATTCTAGTTCTCATTTTGCAGTAGAGGCTGATCCAAAACTGGTTTTAGGGGCCACGAGTATTCTCATTATTTGAAAGGTTCCTCTGCAAAAAATTAATGCATGAACAATGATTTTATTTTACAAATGTAAAATTAGGAATATTTGGAATTATTTTGAGGGTATAGTTATATATAATAGTTATGTTTAAATCCTATCAGTTTTGGATGTCACAATATGGTCTTAAATTGTGAAATGTACCGATAGTTTCTAAAAGACAAGGACAAGGAGGAGGGGATAGAAATGCAAGATAAGAATGAAGTATCAATTTAGTAATGTCTCATCCTGATAAGGAAATGCTATTGTATCATAAATGCAACTCTTCTGCAAAATAAGCATTTACTTTTCCCTGGGGACTCTGTTTTTCTTTCTTTTACACCAAATCTAGTGCTTCTGTGGGGCCATAATTTATTAATAGAAATGTATTAAAACTTTTTCACCAAAAAAATATCATGTGTAAAGGAGAATATCTACCTTTTTAGAAGAGGAAATTAATCTTCTCGTATTGTACTTCCTTGAGTTCAATGGAATTAGCCCATCGGCCAGTGTGATTGAGTCCATTTATATGTTTCAGTTCAACTCTGTGAGTCATATTATGTAACTATTGGACAAAATTAGTTTTCAGAAGCTCTATCAGTGTCTCCATTTTTTTGCTAGTTAAATTTGGAGACTATTAAGAATACTTAATAAAATTAATCAAAAAAAATCTGCAAATTTGCTGGTCTAGTCATTAAAATAATTTCCAAGATTGTTGAGAAAAGCAATTTCTGTTTCACATGGAAAAGGAGAAACACTATTCAGAATTTGTTTTCCTTTTGGAGATGAAAGTTCTCATGATCTCATCGATTTAAGAACATGCTATACATGCTGTGCATACTGTAGCAGCAATCACACTTCACTGCAAAACATGTGGATAAATAGGTAATCTCTTGATTCTAAGATGAACAAATCCACTAAAGAAAAAAGCAAGCAATAGTCACTAAAATATTGTGTTTTTTTCCTTTTTCTTTTTACTAGTGAATCCAAAACAACAGATTAGAATCTTTCTGGCAGGCCAGGTGAATGCTGTTCACACTTGTGTAGTACCTGCAATGAGGTGTTTCACTCTGAAGCACAGAGAAACAAGGGCAAAACCACAAGATGCAGCTAAAGGCTTTTGCATAAATTTTTAGTGAGAAGTGTAGAAGAGTTTTCTATAAAGAAATAGTGTTTTGAGAGATTTGGAAGAGAGTGAATGTTAAACAGTAGGAAATAAGGGAACAAGCATCTCTGATTTAGTATCTCTAAGAATCACTAGGAGAGGAAGAGGAATAGAGTCAGTTCCTCTCCAGTCGCTATGTGGTGCATACTGACTGCCTCTCTAGGATACGGTGATGAAAGCACAGACTGGATGACCTGTCATTGGGACTCTCTGGTGGGCTTCTACATGGATTCCCTGTTTCTCCAGACTCTTCCCTTACAACTCTGTTTTAGCCTAAACAGTTTGGGGGAAAAAAAAAAAAAACAAAAGTTTTGGAATATATTGAGTCCAGGTTAGAACATCAGGAGAGAAGATGTTTATAGTGTTTTCATATTAATGACAAAAAAGCTGAATTTGATAGAAAAAAAATGAACAAAACAATGACCCGGTCAAAGAAAAGAAAGGCCACAACATGTGAACACAAAGAAACATGACACTCTACGGAAAAATATTTTTAAAGAGAGAATAGGTGACTTCACAAGAGTAAAACCAAACATGTTATATTTTATCCCATCCGTTTATGCTGAAAGGAAAACTAAGTGTCACTTAGATTCCCATCGCTAAGAGACTCTGAGGTTCAAAATTATTGTGGCTAACTATTATGACGTTGCAGTGAGTCACCCTATCTCTAACTATTTCACATTATTCAGATTTCTTCCAGAATGAAGGAATATTAATTAGAAATTTAATTATTATTTTAACTTTAAAATAGCAATGATTTGAAATACAATCTGCAAAAACATCGAGTTCTCATTGTACTGTGCAGTCTTAGGAATATCTATCTGACCATACATTTCTGTAGCTTTCAACAATTTTAAGCAGTAGGGTACGTGTGGGTCTGATTCAGATCAGACTCAAGATGAGTATCTGGAACTCGGGGTGGTTTGCCTTTGAGGTCTGCAGTTCTGTGAGAGGATATTCTGCAGTGAATATTACATCCTTTCCTTTCTCTGACACCAAATTACCTGCCTGCTATGTGAGTCCATGCCTCAAACGTTTCTACGACAAAATTGATGGTACAACTTTTAGGTCAGGTATCAGCTTGAAAGGTGCAGGTGTGTAGTTCTGATAGCCTCCCTAGGTTCCTTTGGATGGTTAACTCTAAAATTAAATTAGTTCAGTCAGTGTGTGTTGCACTGTTACATATGAAGGTAGATACGAACTGCTGTACTCTGCAAAAAAATAATTTTTTTTCTTTTTCATCCCTTCCTGTGGTATGTAAATTTCACCTTATTTAATGCTGCTGAGTTTGAAAGAATTGAATTTGCTTTCATCAAATTTTGTAGTGTTTGACATGCTGGTACACATAATTTCTTCACTCTTTTCCAGAAAGTCTGTCTAAAAGAGTATTGCTACAGTTATGGAATAAGAATTGTGAGGAAATTAGAGTTTTTACATATAACTGGGGAAAATATGACATCATGGAGCCTAACATCTTCAGTGCTAGTGATAGGACAGACCCCTCTCTGGAGTGCCCACTGAAGGCAGTGGAATTAGAACTGGGATGAGTAGAGTGGAGTTAAAACCAACATGTTTGCTCTGCTTCTTTTAATAGAAGAGAAGGAGATGAAAGAAGGAGACCTCGGAATTTTAGTGGGTTGTTTAATGTTAGTTATCATAGAGAATTGTCTGATATATTTACAAAAATAAAAAATATTATTATTTTTACCATTTCTAGTGTTAAATACATGCTCTAAACATTCTTCTTAGTGAATGAATTGTTTTGCTTAATGTAGTAACAGGCAATGCTTGAAATGGAAGTTAGGAGCACCCACATCCATGCTGTTCAGGTACATATGCATGGTATGCAGGAAGAGCCACTAATGGCACTTCCAAGATACTGAATTTATAATTTTTATTTGCTTCCCAAAATATTCTACTTCAAATTTCAATAAAAGTGCATACTGAAGAATCATAAACTTTTCACAGATTTTAATTGATAGTCACAGAAGTAAATTACAGATATCAAAATATTTACAGTACAGCACAAAAAGAAACAGGGTTTGGAAAGAATTATATACAGTTATATATAAACAAACCTTTGGTGAAGACAGATCAGGAGGAAAGATTAATTTTATGGTTTGTTATTCTGTAGCTGTTCTGCAAGAATGTTTTATGCTTTTCTTGGAAGCAGATTATACCAGCTACTATGGGAGATGGAAGTCAGAATAATCAGAGTTCTGATCCAATACAGCAGCTTAATTGTGTGACCAAAACCTGGTCTTCCCCATTTTTTCATATATTGGATATAATGTTTAGTTGTGAACCACTGGTCAAATGTACAATTTCTACAAGACTACAACAGGAGGGCAATATATCTTCATGAATTAAATGTAAAGGTTACGTTACACAAAAAGGGAGGTCGTTACCACTTAACCCAAATTATTTCAGTGAGTGAAAACTGAGAAATCTTAAGCTTGTTTAATTTTAATAATTAGAAAACCTCCAAAGAGCTTCCTGAACATGCAGATTTCTGGAGTGAGGGAAGATCCCCTAGGCTTTACGTTTAATCCATAGATTGATTAGTTGCAGAATGAAAAGTAAACACAATCTAAGTTTGGAACAACTTTTGCCATCACAATTTCATGTTTGCAGAAGCTGCCTGAGAAAAGGTAAACAGTCCTGAGATATAGAGGAGTAAAAAAAATCCTTTCTACTAGGCCATGTAAGATTAAATCCTAAAAGGTAACAGTGTGCTTAATATTTGCTTGCCAAACTGTAAGGCTGGGTTATAGGCTTACATTACAAAATATGTGCCAGGAAAGAACAAAGAGTAATGTCACATCAAATCTTTTCTCTGAAAATAGCTGAGTGTTCACAGGTTCCATCTTAGTCTGTGACAACATAACTCTTAAATACTCTTTCTAATGATTTCTAAGGATAGCACATTTTGTGCAAAGACTTTGGGTGTGATTTAGGCTGGTATTCCCATTTATGTCCCTTCTTCATTAGCTTATAATTTTTTGAATGTTTAAATTAAAATTAAGGTCCAAGTGGAGATGGGATGGATAGTTTATCTGAGCTCCTGATGGGCATTCATATAGGGTTTTGATGAGCAGGATTTGTTTTACTTATATTTAAGCTAGCTATATATGCATGAATTCTATGAATTACACTGTCTGCAGTTTGGACAGACCCAGTGTTGAGCATTATTCAAATAATCAAATTTAATGTAAAGATCTGTTGTCTTGAAGAGTTTTATTTTCTTTTGCTTAGTTAAGACAAAATCTAGGGACTTCATATAGTCTGCATCTGTTTAGATAACCAGAACTTTTAATATTAATGCTGTTAAAATAAGACTGAAATACCGTAGGGTAGAGTGCCTCTGGAACCAAAAATTGATAGAAGATCTCTTTAAATATTTTTTTTTTTTAACAGAGATAATAAATAAATCTGTTAATTGGCCTATTTTCTTGTGGATCTTGGGGATTTTTACTTGTGGGTTTCATTATTTTTTCCATTCGCATACATTGATGAATTGGTTTTAAATTGGAAGTTCAATTTATAGTTCACTGATCTACAGTTATGATGCCATATGGATTTTTAACCCAGGTCCTTCACCATGTCTTAGTTACTGTCTCTCCAAAATACTGTGTGGTATTACCATTATCTCATACACTTTCCACATTCTTCCTGATAGAATCAGCCATCTGAGTCCTTCCTGAGATTAATAGTGAGCCTTCACATTTGTGGCAAGTGCTATGCTTGAGGTGATCCACAGCATCTTCAGCCTCCAGGTAGAATGAATATTTGGTTAAATCCTGTCTTTCCCTCACCTGGAACAGCTGAAGGAACATCTGTTGCATTGTACACATTGCTCACATTTGTATGCAGTTGAAGATAATAACCTGTGGCAGGTTTTCACTTTTCAGAACAATTTCGAAGCATCACTAAAGCTTCTTAGCCTGCAGCTACTGTCCTTGGCATAAGGAGATCAAAAACGTACCTTTATGCACCTTGGTTTAAATGAAGGATCTCTGATATTAAGTGGAACTGCTTGACCTCAGGGTTGCATTTCCTAATAGGTATCTACCAGATCAGGGGGAGAGGCTATTATAGCCTGAGTATAGCTGCTATACTATAGCTACTGAGTCTGGGAAATGACTGGTGTACTGCAAAAAAGTTGACACTACCTAGCCCTCGCCCAGCCAAATTCCCCTTTTTTCATGCTTCAAGCTGGTACAGGATGGTGTTTATGGAGCTCACCTTGCAACCTACTCTGGCCTGTTCTGGGCCTCCATCCCTTCCTGAAATTGCATGAACGTGTATTGCATGAAAGAGAATGAAAATTGCATTTCATCTTGAACCATAGAGAAGTTTGCCATGGTACTGTGCTCATCTCACAGAGAGCTTTGTGCACTGTGGGAGCCCTGACTGTGCTGGACTGGGGGAATATGCTTGGGGGGAGCTTAGACTTGTCACCTTCAGTAGTGGCAGGAGGCGGAGGGCAAGCAACTGCAGTGTGCTCTTGGCAGCTGCCTGGTCCTCACCTCCAAATTCCCTGTTAAAAGTAGTACGGGTCTTTCATACCGGAAGGACATTCAGATAGTCTTAACCATCTGCGATGGTTGCTGTTTTACAGATGATATGCAATATCTTGAGCCTCGAGGCTCTAGGAGGTTTAGATAATGTCCACAGAAATGATGACTCTTTCTGTGCCCTCTGGACCAGCACATCACCCCGTTGTGCATAGTTTAATGTTGATGATGTTGGGTTCTGTAGACTACCCTCTCAAAACTGGTTTTGGAGCATCATTTTCAAACCCCTATTCCTTTTATGTCTTTCATTATTGTACTGTTGATCCTCCAATAATTGCATATGGAAGCACAGAAGTGTTATAAAATCACTGAAAGTTAAGATCCATCTGTATTGTTACATACTGATGTCATGTTAGGCACAAATCAAATAGGGCAAATCCTCATGGATTCATTCAGATTTTCCAACTTTACTTAAGGTCTTCTTTTACTTCAAGGAGGCAATGATTAAACACAGGCTGAATCAAAACCAAATAATAGCAGGGAGTATGGGTGGTGTTTCCTTTGACTTTAATAGAGCTGAAGCTCCAGTTTTCTTCAAGGCCATAGCTAAAAAGTATCTTGAACCCACTATATGTTATCAGCACATTATGTTGCAGAAGTAACAGGAGGTACTAAAAACATTAGCAAAATTGTCCCTAGTGTTCTTCTGGTTGTAGGGAATTTTACCTAATAGGCAAAGATTGATTTAGCTTTTATATTTACTTCACTACTAATTCTGCTGTTGTTTACATTTTATCCATCGCTATTATAAGCCTTTGGCAAAAGAAACAAAACCAAAGTAGTTCCCCACCCAGTATATTTCATGTTCTTGAGGCAAGAAAAAGGAAAAAATCTTGCTCTTTGCACAGTGATAGTAGACCGTGTGGGGTAACACAGTTAAATCTTCAACATTATAGTCAATATGCCACGGTAGTGTTAGACACATACATAAACAGCATTATTAGTATCTTTAAATAAAGTACAGTTAGGTTAGGCATGCTGAGAAAACCATCTCTGTAACCCTTTGAACTCCTTAAATAATGAGTAATTTTCCACTCTCTTCCATAAAACATATTATGGACATGGTATTCTGTTCATCTAAATGTGCAGCTTGACTCAATGAAAGAAAGAAATGTAAATGAAATCTGAATTACAGCTGTGTTGTGTTATAATGAATAATGTCTGCTTACTAAGACACTGAGTCAAGGACCCAGCTCTCTTTAGAAGGAAAATATTTGTGTGTTACACTGGAAAAGCTGACAGGCTTACATCTGTGTGCTCTGCTTCACATGCTGAACACTAGAAGTAATGCAAATTGTTGATTTGGCTAGAAGTAGTAAAAACATGGTTCAAGAATCATACCACTTTCTGCGTGACTAATTTTGAGAAGCAAAGGCAAGTCTTGAGTACTTTTTTTTTTTTAAAGTCTGTTTAGTTTGCCTTTCATATTTTTTATTAGTTGTGGTATTAGCTTCAGTCTGGAATGTCTTAAGCAAAGTTCAAGTAAATCAACACTTATTTTTATCCAACACAGATAACTGAATAGCAAAGAAGAATATAAAATAGTTATCTTATTATGGACTGAATTTTTCATGTATATACATGCAGTTTTAAATAAACACTTTCGCTTCCTGAACAAGCAACTCCTGTAACAGAGTTTGAAAGGTTTGTATGATTCATATGAGGGCTGTTCTAAGAGAAACTTGTCTGGTTTTCAATTTCACTGCAAGGTCAGCTCTGGGTACGAGAAAACCTTAAGCATGACACTGGACTTTCCTCTGTTCAGGTGTTCCAGTTGCTTAAGCTATTTGGAGTATGCACAAGAGTTCTTTCAAAGTTATATGGTAACAGCACATGAAAATTTCTAAAAAGTTATCTAATACCTGTAACTATTTAATCTCTTTCATTTGTGTATTATGTATGCTCATACTTCTAATACTACATTTAAAATTGCAAGCACAATTTAGAAGACATTTGAAAAACCACACAAAATTTTGACAACCTGTATGACGCTGTAACAGGCAGCGATGCAATTAATTTTCCAGTGCTCAGATTAAAAATTTAGAGTTTTGTATGAAATAGGAAGGAAATACTTATTCATTAGGAACAGTTGTGCAGAACCTAGCCTGCTGCTGCCAGAAGGAGGAGGGGAGACGTTGGGGTACTGAATGCTGCTGACTGGCAGGACCAGAGGAGGCCAAACTTTCACTAAATCAGCAAAATAGAAACAGTGTCAGAAATTCAAATTGCTGCTGCTTTTTGTGGTGCTATACTTCTCTTAAGCATTGTTTGATTGACTGTGCTGATTGCTTAGGGTAATATGCATCAGAATGTAAGTCTCACATTAAGTGAGCGCTTAGCACTCCAAGCTAAAAGACCAAAGTAAACTGATCCTTGTAAGACCAAAACTCTATTAAAAAACAAACAAACAAACAAACAAACAAAAAGAGACTGGAAGAGTTGCTGCCAGCTATCACCTAGGTACCTTCTTGTTTGATATTACAATTCCTTATGTACCCAGGGCATTGCTCGCTTACATGTCCAGAACTGCCTTTATCTGGTAACTCAGAGCCTGTTTTCTACCCAGACTTGACTTTGATCCAAGAACCAAGACAGCTGAACATCTAAACACAAGGCAGTCCCATTGCAGTATGTGCTCTAAGAGCATAAATAATACATTCTTCAGAAGTTTAGAGCTTTCCAGTTTTAATAGTTGCAGTAATTTGAACAAGGCCAGAAGAGATACCAATCGCCATATGGAACATGCGTGCAGGAGTCCATGTACACACTACTGGGGACCACTCTAGCCTTCTCTTCATACAGGTTTATTTTTAAAAGCTCTAAGAAAAGCTCCACTATACGTGTTTAGTAGGCCATTACAGCTGTGACTTGCATTTCCTTATCAGCCTGAAAGGACTTATATTTTTATTTCCCCTGAGAGAAATTTTTTTCATTGAGAGCCTTGGACCTTTTCAGTCCCTTCATCAGCATGACTATACACCAAATGTTCTTGCTTTATTCCTACTGCAGCCTCCACAACTTTGCCACTTGTGCAAGCAGGACACCTTTGCTGAGAGACTGATGTCCATTATCACAAAATGTGGTTTTTATTTGTAGTCCTCTCTGCGTGGTAGATCTGAAAAAGTAATGCACTATATATTATGACATTAATAGAAATAATTAAGTCACTTCAATGACATCTTAAGTTATATAAGTCATTATTGAAAACAAAAGTATTAGAATTGTTATGATCCACCTGTCAGGAATTAAAAATGGCAATAGCCCAAATCAGTCTTAATAAAGAGCTAGAGCTTTGTGAGCAAATTTGGTTTTCAGAAAATTTGTTTGCTTTAAGAGAAATATTGATGCGGTTCACATATATGGGCAAGCAATCCTTTCTGTAAATTATATTGACATCTAAATTCAATTATTGTACTTTGCTACAGCTTTCAAGGTCTTAGATGGATTTTGTTTGCACACTATGCCTTTTGTCCAATTTTTCCCTCAGTGGTGTCAATGAACACTAATGAAATCTTTTATGAATGGCTGAAGTAAAATTTATGTTAAAACAAGAATCAAAGCACCTAGGACCTGGTTTCCCACTGCACGATACAAACAATTTCCCTGAGAGATTTTCTCACCCAGCAGTGAGAGAAGTGACTGCCTAGGTCCTTTGTAGCTTTTTAAATTACTTGATCACAATTTCAGCATCAGCCTATTTCCCTCAAGCAGCCCATGTTCACGTCATGAGAAGAAAACTTCACTTATTTTTATGCATTATCTTGGAAAAGATCTCTTCAGGGCACAAAATAAAATTCTTGTATTTGTTCCCGGACCTAAGACTTTAAATCTGTTTAGGATATTTCATTATTTATTCCCCTTAAAATGAAGTCTCTCTTTAAGTATATGTTTCAAAGCTGCCATATAGGAGACAAAGATTCATTCTCACAATCTGCAAAATTTAAAACAATTAGAATAATTTCTTATTTGTTTACCTTTAAATATTTCATAGGTTTCTACCTGGAACAAAAGTTAATTTTACTAAATAATTTTAGGTGTACTTCAATATCACATGAAGGTTTATAATTTCAGATGTAAAACAGGCATAGCTACCATTTAATTTAGGCCATTGTCTAAGCATAGTTGGTTTCCTTCCCTCCTCTCTGCATTTGTCTTCATTTCTTCATTTTCTCTTGTCTATTTACAGAATATGATGTTTACAGTTAAATTGTCTCAGTGATTTTGTTTTGGATTTTTGTCATATATAGTGGTGTATTTGGACACTGTGATCAAGCTTCTCTCTCGTTTTCACTTCCCAGAAGTGTCATACAAGTCATTCCTTCTAGCACTTGAACAGATGCCTGCATCTTCTGTTTCACTCTCTTTTTCTTGATAAATAGTTGAGAAAGGAATAAAAGGACTTTGATTCACATCCTTTCAGTACTTCAATCTTACTTAGGTGGCCAGATTTGAGTGAAACCAGCAGGACTTCACATCCTAAATACTCAGAGTTTATATCCATTGAAACCCAGTTTAAAATTTTCTCTGAGAATCTGTCCTTTCTTGAAATAGCCAGTCTCCCTTGGTATTACAGTGACACTTTGCAATGAGGTTTCTTGATTTATGTTGGCTGTAGGCAGGCCCTATGAAATTCCTCTGAAACAAGATGGAAGATGAGCAAAGACAAAGCAACAATTTTAAAATACCTGAGTGAAAATAGGCATCTCAGAAGAAAAAATAATACTCTAGGGTTCCATCGATTTTAAAAAATTATTTTCTCTGAGAATATCTCAAACAAATATCACACATTTCTCTTAAGACTTCATATGACTCTGCTTTCAGTCACCACCAACCCCCTATTTACATCTGAGGTAAACATGAGAGGAAATGAGGCTGAAGGTAGAGTTGCTGCTTTACATGCTGCCTCATGACAACCTAGTTCTGTCAGACCTGGTGTTCTGAGGCAGTTTTGCACTTCCATGTAAGAGGGAATGGACAGACGTGAACATTAATTTCAGCCTTCACAATGCCTTTGTGCTCAGCACCACTTTAATTTGCATTAAGCTTTTTTACTGCAAAGGAGAAGAGATCAAATCCTAGTTTTCATCTTCGTGTGGACTATTGTGTTGAGAACTGAAAGTAGTGGTTCTCCTCTGCTTCACCATGAGTTGAATCACAGAGCTAAATATTCTCAAGTTTGTATAGGAAGGAACTGATATATAATACAGGCGTGAATCCTGTGGCTTAAGTCCACCTCTGCATGTGATTTCTCAGTCACTGCATCTTTTATTGCTTTTTTGCTATTAAAAGTGACCATTGCAGAGGTATAGGAAAGCTCTTACATTGGCCAAGTATAACCATCAGGTCTATTCTCTGGTTTTTCAACCTTTAACAGTTATAGTGATTGGAGAATGACAGACACATTTGGCCAAGCAACCTAAATGTAAAAACCACACTTTTACAGCACAGAGTTGTAATCTGGCAAGCTGAGTCTCTATAACATGTAGGCCAAATGGAAGCGAGACAGCAACAGCAGCACTTGCAGAAGACCAGCCACCTAGGTCTATGCCAGGAGGAGAGCACTACCAGGGCAGGCATGCATTACTTCAGCAGCCCTTGGCAGTATAGTCACAGGGAGCATGAACCTCACTCAGTCACACATCCAGAATGCTCTGGATACAGTCCAGAGCAAGGAGACATGTAAGGACTATTTTCTTTATCTCCAAGAGAACTTCAGCTGTTACGCGGTAGCCCTTCCTGCTTCAGAGTGGTCTATTCAGTATAATGCTTGAGCAATCGTGAAGAATCAGTCGAGGTCTCCATGAATGCTTGAAGTGTCATAGCTTCCGGGCAAGTATTTGGATTGATCAGGTCCAAATTAAAGGTATTTATTCAAGGAATGTGCCAGGATTTGTACTACAGAAGAAGTCACACTCAGTACCAGAGTCTGGTAATCTCCCAGTGTTTTTTTCTGTCTCTCTAGAAGTACAGCCATAATGGAAATCTATCATTAGTTTTACTGCTTACTAATTTCCTGCTTAAAATTATCAGTCTCATAAGGAGAAACCAGAAACACCCTGTGGTGATATTCCACTAGAATAGAAATGAAGCACTCAAAGAAAATACTTTGGAAGACTGCTACCCTCTGAAATCATAAATCAGGATCAAATGCAAAATTCTCAGGAATGTAAAACTGGTCAAATCTTCAAAGACAAACATTTCTATTCTCTTTTCTACCGTTAGGACACTCCATCTGTAAGTAAGAGTGGCTTTTAATGTTTTTTTTTTGGTTGTGCTTTTTTTTAAACATAAGTGAAATACAAGGTTTCTTGATACATTATTTTGTTATTTAGGAGACTATTTTCCAAATTTATGAAAATCATAATGAATTCTTGTTTTAAAATACATTTTTCCTTTAATACTGATTATAATTATCATGTATCTTGGCATGAATGTCCCTTTCCTAAGTACTTAAATACAGTATATAATATAAGTATGAGCCAAATCTCTGTAAATGTCATCAAATAACCTGGACTTCTATAACTAACTTTCCAAGCACCATATTCTGATTTACTGCTTTGCTGGAAACACAGGAAGGAACAATGGGACTAGAATTTCTTTCGAGGCTGCCTTTTAACAGAGGTGGTGAAACCCAGGTATTGAAACAGTCTTTGTAGCATTTATCAACTCTCTCAGTTTGTTTTGGTTTGGTTTTTTTAAGTCTAAATCTGAATTTAGCTTTTTGTGTTTGTGTACTTGTCTTCCTTTATATACATCACAAGATTCCAGTGGGTATAGAATAAGGCCAAAGTCTTGATTCACAAAGTGTGATTTTCAGAAAATCTTGTTCTCTCTGGCATTTTCCATCCCAAGAATTCAGCAGTCAGTTGGAAAGAGGAATGAAAAGGGAAAATTTCTGGGGGCTGAGCAGCGAAGTTTAATATCCAAACCTGAAAAGACTCCCACGTGGATAGAGCAAACCAGACAACCCAGCAGTCACAGACTCTGGCCCATAACCTGTAGATAAATCTGTTTGCATGGACAATTACCTACGCAGTCCAATGATGTCAGTGGAAATCATGCAGAGGTAAGGATTTGCAGGCAGCAGCTTGGCTCTGCTCAGGTTAGGAAAGCTGTTCAGGTATTCCATTTCTTTGTAAAGTGAGACAGACATTAGATGCTAGCTGCCATTACATACTTTTACAGTAGACCATGATTCAGTTCAAGCCACTCAGAATTGCTGGCTGTCAGGCTGAGCTGGGTACTGCATTCATCCTGCATTATTGGGAAGTTAGCTCTGTATCTTAGGCAAGGGCATGAGTGGAAATAAGACTTTTTCATCTTATTATAATCTCCATTTTCTTGCTGCACAGCAAAGTTTTATTCAATTTTGCCCAGTTTTTGGTCATGCATGTGGGTGGAATTGGACTTCTAGGAGAGTTTCATGGGACAGTTGACTATTATATAACTAGCTCAGAATAACGATGCTATAATTCTTCATGAGAAAATTTTTTACATGACTAAATTATTTATGGTAGTTTATAAATGTTAAATGTAGCTTCTATGCATACTTTGTTATAATCCACTCATCACCTATAAAGTACAGAAATGTGTTTTATTAATTTATTCCACAATGTTGTTATTCCAAACTTAGATACATATTTTGTGAATATTTTTAGTTCTATTTCCTCTTATTGTCTCTACTTTCTCTCTCCTGCCCAGATTTTGTATACTCTTAGCCAAAAAGTAACAGATGTCCCATTGACTACTAACGTAGAAGACTGAATTTGCTCTTGGAGGTCATCTTCAGAGGGAAAAAAGAGAAGTCCTCTGAATAATTCAGACTACCCTGTCTCTTTTCCTTCACTCTATTTTTGCTTCTGCTTTTTTCTTTAGACCCCTGTGTGCCTCAAAATCATTGTTTTCTCCTTATGTTCAGAATGTTCTTCTGAAGGTGTATTCTCTCAGGAACCTAAGCTAGTTTAAACTAGCTTTTGATAGCCCAAACCTAAAAGATACTGAACACACAAACTTTTCTCTAAAATGTATAATGTATCTGTCAGGTTCAGGCCTTAGCTATTAACTTAAGAAGCTAATTCTCTTGGTAAACATCATCCCAAAAGAGTCTTGGCATAGTTCTAGCTGAGAAAATTGACACTAAAGAGTAGAAAGTATTTCCAGTTTTTCTGAAGTAAAGTATTTTTTATTTACAAATCTCTTTCTGGTATGTAAAAATTCTTAGTTTGTGAAGTTGTTCAGGAGGCACATAAGCTTTGTTCTTCAAATGTTTTAAGCATCCATATATGTATATACTTTATATTTTCCAAGGTTGCAAAGACAAAGTCCCTACTGAATGCAAATTAAAGAGCAAGGGTTCTGGCTTGACTTTCAGGTAGGCAGAAAGAAAAAAAGAAGCACATTTTTAACAGCAGTTACCTGAGAGTTTTTTCCAAAGTCTCCCTGTGACTAGTTTAAATACATTCTTGTTTCTTATATAATTATGATTTTATTTTATTTTGTCTTGCCTTTGCATTAATAGAATTTCCCATTTGCTGTCTCTTGTTTCCAGGAATAGCTAACAGCCACCAATCATTTTGATTATAAGTATAGTTGGGTAACCTTCAGCCTGTATTAATATCTATATGTGAAACAACTGACTGTGCTAAATTCAGTTTGTTGCATTTGTATATACTGAGTTCCTCAAGCAACATTTTAAGTAGTTTCATTTTTTAATATAGAGTTGGCTAGGAACAAAGCACAAGATTGAGAGGAAGGAACTTTGGCATCTGTACCTGTTGTTCAGCCTGACATTTTGTGTTAACACCGGTATGCCATTTAAAATCTGGTTCTTCCATTAGCACACCTCTAACATTGATGTTTGGAAGAATTTTTTATATAAATATATATATACGTACACACACACACATACTTTGAGATACTACAGTGAAGGCACATTGAAAGACGGTGCAAGATCACTATGTCAGTTCCAGCCTTTCCACTTTAGCTTCTAATAAAACATAGAAGGCTAATGATACCCCAAAGTTTTCAGTTCATTATTAAAATATATTTTTAAGTTGATTAATTTTAGCTGTTATTTGTACTGCATAAAAATCACGCAAGGTACATCACTATAGGGAATAAAGATAGTAGCTCAATATTATTTGGAGCACCACTGTTGTGACTAGAGCTTCCCATATCACAGCCTTGCAGTTCCGTTGAACAAGGCTGTAAAGGCCTCAGCCTCTCCAATAGGTATTTCAATGCTTTATTCACTTAAAAAAATACAGACTCCTCTGATTTTGGCTATTACTTTTCGCTGGCATAGCTGAATTATTTTATAGGACACAAGCCTTCCCACACTTCAGCTCACGTCTCTGGCAAGTCAACCAACCCCTGTTCCTACAGAGCCAGAATGTATGGAAGGCAGCCATACAGCTGACATAGGTTGATTTAAAAGACTGTGATAGGAGAGAGCAAAGTAACGAATCCTCCAAAACAGGAGGCTCTCAGAAGAAACTCTTGCTGTTGCACATGACTGAGCTTTCCATTCATTCCTCTGGTCTCTGCTAATAACATCTTGGCCTTCATAAAACACGCTTCCAAAAAAACTTGGACTAAGTGAGGAGGAAGAATATTTTGTCTGCTGTATGCAAGCTTTTTACTTCAGGTGTTCATTTGCTATTCAGAAATCTATAGGGTTTAATTTCTCCTTTGCCACAAATTCTTTTTCTCTTTCAAGTACTTACTAAGGGGGAACACCAGAGAAATCCTTAAGACCCTTAGATCTTGCAACCTGCTGTGCATTTATGAATTACCATGCTGACAGTTATCACAGTCCCTTTATCCTAGCCCCCTTTTTAGTCTCTTATTGTCCAGATACACAATAAATAATAATAATGTGAAAGGACACCTTTTACTGGCTAGATTACATGCTTGTATTTTGCTGCTAATTGTGTCATACATAGCAAATAATGTCTGCATTAACTCAAAGGGATAATTTTCTTGACGATGTTGTAGTCCAGCACTGTTGCCTGTTAAGTTCTATCTGCACACAAAAAGCAGGGTATTTCTGTACACTATGGTATTTCTTCTTGCAGGTTTTGTCACTGACACGTCTAACAAAACATTTAGTGAAACCACATCATGATGCCAGTATTTCAATCCCATTCTTTCACTACACACTTTTTTTGTTTGCATAGAACTGTTCACTTTCTAATACAGATTCAATTTAGAGTATATAATTTTGAGTATTAAGTTTAGCCTAATAGAGTACGATAAATTTAGCCTAAAAGGGCTACATGAAAATCCAGAAGGTAGGGCTTTAGACCATTCAGAGCACTTCTGTGAAAAGTTGTCCTGACCTAACTGGGATTATACAGGTATTTAATATTAAGTGTAAAACTTTGTTAAAACAGGACCTTGTTTAACCATAATACCTTTCTTGCTTTTACAGAATTATTGGAAAATATGGGAAGGCTAAACAAGACAACCTCAGACAAGATCTGTGCAAATTCCCTGATATATTAATCCATAGACAGAGAAGAGAAACAAAACCAGAAGCAATACCCGAGAAATGAAATTCAAGGTGAATGTGAGTAAAAGGCTTCTCTTAAAAGATAACACAGAAAACTTTTGAATATGTTTGTCAGACATATTTTTTGTGTTCTTTATTGACACTGAATTCCCTTAGCCCATATAGAAATAAGAGATGGTTTGGGGTTTTTTGTTTGTTTGTTTAGTTTGTTTTGTGGGTTTTTTTGTTTGTTCTGCTTTTTTTTTGTTTTTTGTTTTTATTTGTTTTTAACTATTTTAACATTACAAGCTTCAAAGTTCTCCCTGCCCCTACTTACCCATGTTGCAACTAAGGCTTAAGCCTGTAAGGCTATACTTCCTTGCAGCCACAGAGTAAGCATCTCTAAAAAAATTGGGAGTTAAAGCTGCCACAGTATCCTGTGGTGATGCGCTCTTAATTTTCATATAATAGATAGTAATTTTAAATTTTTTTTTTTTTTTCTCATGTGAATAACCTCCCTGTGTTTAAGACACACAAAATTGGAAGGATAGTGTTATAATATCTTTTCTGTGTGGGACTTCTCTATATTTTCTTTCCCATATCATTTTTGTAGTATTGTAGTCCTCTTTTCCCAATTTCAGAAGGCAAGGTTCAAGTCTTCTGTAATCCACTAGACTCCCATAACATCTTTTCCTAACCTCAGCCATAAATAATTTCCTATCTTATTTTTCAGTTTCAAGAACAGTAAGCATAGTTTCCTGTTGCATTTTCTGTAGGTAATATCAGTAAAAAATGCAGGGGCACTGGCTCATCTAAATAACTTTGAACTTTTGAAAACCTTGGAAGAACAAGCAATTCTAAAGCTGCACATCTCTTGGTATTTAAGTTATAATTAAACAAACCCATGTACCAACAGGTACTCGAGTCTGATTATTCATTCAGCACTTTGAAATCCTTTTTCTTCCTGTATATCCTAATTTCTAATTTGCCAAACGTAATGCTTTTGCAGCCTGTGCTGATTATCTGTATCCTTAAAATTTGCCATCTTTTTGGCATTAAGTATCATTTTGGTGTTTAAATCTCTCAGAAAACAGTTAGCCAGTATATGCAGGAGAGCCTGAAATGGAGAACAGAGTTAAAACATATAAAGCTTAGATCAGAAATGTCCGTATCCCTTTATGAATGTGCCACTTTAAAGGATGAAGCATAGCTAAGGCAATGCACAAACAGAAGGGATGATACCCCAGCTTTGCCATTCAGTATGAATGAAGTTTCCTGAAGCTCTAGCTCATGACTGCTCTGAGGTTTAAATGTTAAGCAATAAATGAAAATTTAGGAAGTATTTTGAAAGAACAGAGTGAAAGAATTGCTTATATGATGATGAAAAGCACATCAGGCAACAATTAAATGTATCTTGTTAGGTTTTCTTTTCAGAAAATTATTGTGTTTTGGTATCTTGTGATGAGTGTGCCAGATGATTCATTTTCAGCCCAATTATTTCCAACAACCATAACCAAAACAGCTAATGTTTGCAAAAAAAAATATTTGGGACTTTCTAGTGATTATTGTTCATTTGCTCACTGTTTTTTAAAGGTTTGGAACCTTTGTGCAACATAAAGATTTTGAGCAGTCATGTAACCTTTATGGTTATGCAATCTTACATTATAATATTTAAAGATTTTAAGCAAACAAACAAAAACAACAAATAAAAATGTCACAAGGAACAACTAAAATGATTCTCAAAAGAGCAAGTTCAGCTACAGTTTACATGAAATATTCTGACACTTCTCTGACCATTTCTGATCCAGCCCTCACTGTTGCTTTGGGTAAATTCTAAGTTTATCTCAAAACTCAGAGGGTAATTCTCGTTCCTGGCATAATGATCAATCTTCTGTCTATCTTACATGTGACAAGTTAAAGTCTTTTTGGGAAAAGGAAGGGGAACGTTCTGTTTCTCTCCAGGTACTCAGTTGCCTGAGTTAAGAGTAATTTCTTACCTTTGTCTCCCAGTTGCCGGAGGAGGTTTTGAGATCACACATTGCCTAGAGAATGATGATTTGACCAATACTCTTCAGCCTGAAAGGCAAATGATTGGAGGAAGTTTTTGTAGTGGTTTATAAAATAACAAGTATGAAGGAGGTAAATAAGGAATGGTTCTGTGCTGTGCTTCCCTGAGCTAGAGGGCATTGAATGAAGCTAGCAAATGGCAGTATGAAACTACACAAAAGGATTATTTCTTCACACAACACAACACAGTTCAAATTTCCAAGGCCATGGACCTTGCCATGAGATGCTCTGAATGCTGTTTGTATAGCATCTGAATGCTCCTGGAGGATTCATGGCGGGGAAAATCACATTTGGAAGCTATTAAATGCAAAGCACCACTTATGGCTTAGGAAATCCCTTAGCTGTAAATCGCTAGAAGCAATTTTACTCCAGGAGAGTATCAGTTTTTAATGGTACTGTTCTAACACTCTTCCCAAGGGATCTGCTGTTGGTCACTGCTCAAACTAGACTATGGGGCTAACAGGGTCTTTAGGCTGGTCCAATATAGGGAAAATAATGTTCTAAATAAATGATGCATACTGTATTTTGCAGAAAATTCCTGATACACAGTGGTTCATCATTAAAAGGGCAGTGTCAAGTGAAGTTAAATACATTTCTGACATGTAACATATTCAGTGAAGGAAAGAACATGGGGTACGGAGTAGTGAACCAGCAGTCAGACTAATTAACTCAGTGCTAAATCACAATCTCCTGATAACTCTGGAGAAACCTCTCTTAATACAATGCATCAGCTGGACGTATCACATCACATATTTACAATGGTCTTTTGCCTAGAAGAGTGACAGTTTTTGTATCTGTGATCTAGATTCCCTGTTATGTTTGTTTCTTCATGAAATAAGGCCACACTGAGAATGCTAGTCCAAATGTTAGACTTAAATAGCTAGAAATATTTATGAATCAGGTGATTTCTCTTGTAAATCTTCAGGCATATAGTATTTACAGCTTATTTAAATTTACAAGTGTTAATAACTCCATTGGGCAACTACTGGACTACCTGAAAATATAAATAAATAATCAACAGTTATTACAACAAAAAGCATTCAAGATTTTGGATATCTGTCTGAAGCAGAGTGAAACATTCCCTCCCACTACCAAGTTCTTAAAATTGAAATCAAAATCTCATGACAGCAGATTATTTCAGGGAATACTGGGGGGGAATGGGGAGGGAATAAATAAAATTATTTATATACTATAGAGGATACATAAATATATAAAGTAGTAAACATATATCTATTATTGCAGAAATAAAACATGCACTGAGTTCATAGGTTTTGTAGGGATTTGTTTACATCACAGTTAACAGTGACAAGAACAAGACCAGGACATTTATAAGGTTGTTGTTACTGTTATCAGTGCACTTAAATAGGAATAAGACATAGTATTGTTTTTCACAATTAAAGGAATTTGCAGAATTCAGAATACATAAAGATAGAATAAAATTGAAGCTCTTTCTCTTAGTGAAAAGAGGAGACTCATTTTTAATAATGACTTGGTATCATCAGCTTATGACACGAAGTAGTTTGCCTGCATAGAAGCCAACAGCAGCTGAAATTTGCTATGGAGACAGAGCAAGTGAGACACAGACCACATAAATATACACAGTGTTATTTTAATTCATTCCAAAGGCTGTAATTCAGAAAAAAATTTCAGCCTGTTCTTTTAATTTATAAAATAGACCCATTTCATACTCTTCTTCATTCTGTGCAAGACTAAAGGGCTAATGATGATTGGCTTTATTTGTTTTCTTTGTTTCTAACCAAGTCTTTGGTTAAATAATGTGCAGTTGAGAATATGGAAACATGAAGCCTCTGCAATTTTCAGAGTAACTCAGCTCCAAAAAGTAGTTAAGCTAGTAGTCAACCACTCACATGACTTGTACCCTTTTTCATCGTTAGTTGAGTCCTATTCTGTTTCCTTACCAATTAACTGATAGGCACATTTTGCTTCAAAACTGTTATCTAAACTGCCATAAGAGAAGACACTGAATTGGTTATTTTTGTTGTTTATGTCATGTCTGTGTTTTAAAATTAGGTCCATTTCTTTTGATAGAATGACATAAGCCTAATAACTAGTTAATATTGAGTTGACAACCGGTTTTTAAGGGAATGGGTTTTGCATACTCTGGTGTTTCCTGCTGCTTACATATTCTCTTCTCCTGTTGTCAGGTTTTCATTTCAACATCTCCTCTGGTTCAGGGTTGCTTAAATCTACTCCCAACCTACCCACGTGTATTGTAATGCTGCGTGGAGTCAAACATCAGAAGTGAGTTAAGGTATCTCCTTTCATTTTCTGTTATACTGATGCTAAGTTTAACGTTTTGCGGTATCACCCATTGGTTTAGTTCATGTCTTTTTACCCCATTATAGAGATATGGGTACATAAGTACTAATGTAATAATGTGTCATAATGTTAATTTACTTTTAAGTCCTGATTCATGGACTATGAAGCGTTAATATAAAGATAGTCACACAGTGAATACCTGTGTGTGTTTTCTAAACAACTCTTACATCCTGAGTGATCATAAATAAATACTGAGATGGTCTCTGGTGTAAAACGTACATTTAAAATTTTATTCCTTGACCATCCTTGTGGAAAATTATTCTCAAAGAAAGCAAACAACATCAATTCAAGGAGAAGTACTATCTAGAAAAGCTAAGAATTGTATCTTTTTAGCTGGCTTCTACAACACAGCTTTACAAAAGGTTCAATATAAAATCTAATGCTACCCACGCCATCAGGAAATATGTTTTCCCTTAGGTAGCATCTTACATACCCTAAGAAAACATGTGGTCTAAGAACTACAATCCTTTAAGACCACATAATGTTGCCTTAAATTCATCAAGAGCAGCCTTAATTTAACTGCTTATATTTACAGGGTCCATGAATTTGCAATTTAGTCCTATTACTTCAAAACTTTGAGTCTTGATTTCTAAATCAATATATTTTAAAAATCTTTGAAGTTAGTAAATGTGTTTCTTGCCAAACCAAGCATCTGCTTCCTTCATTGTATGCAATGTCAAAAAGCCACCCCTCAGTCTGTATAGAGGACAATTTTACATCATGTATTATTATCATCCATCGCTGCTCACAGCTGCAGAATGGCCCCATCCGAGAAAACTGGTTTTACATACACATCTTCCAATTCAGAGTCTGTTCCACAGGGCCCAATAATAACACGGAAATTAAAAAAAAAAAAAAGCAACAGGTAGTTGTGTGTTAGGATCTGCAAAAAAATAGGAAGCCATTAATTGTCACTGGTAAAGATTATTGTTCTTGCCAGTGGCATATGGTGTTGTAATTGAATGTCATAAAACTTGCATGTTAAAAATGCTACCGGACTTTTGGTTTACTGTATTGTGGAAAAAAAGAAGTAGCAAGTAGGAATAGGAAGTGGCAATGCCTGATAATTTATTCACTCACTTATCTGAGCTCTAGCATGTCCTAATATTAGATCCCTTTTTGCCAGTCTTTGAGGAAAGATCAGACTTCTGACTGTTGTACCTTGGAGTACCATTGCATTCAGTTCATATTTCAAGTACCACATAGGCAATAGAAAGTGGAAGTTTTATCAACATACTGGATGCAAGCAGTTTTTAAGGATCCCATTTTAGTAAAACTCTGGACATTCAGAACAGAAATTGTTGAACTATTTCCTCAACAGCCATGTGGTCCAGGTAGGAAGCAAATAGGAAGTCTTAAGAGAAACAAAACATCTGTGGCACAAAGTCTGACTGAATTAGAGCATGTTTACCTCAAGAAAAATTATCATTCTTAGAGTATGGTAACACTAATCACATCTTTCTGTGGCCTGCTCATGTCCATCAAACTTTCATTGATTTAATTCAAGTGTTGTGTTTCCACTTCATATAGAGATACATGCCAGGCAGAGCCTTCCGTAAGTGTTAACCAGCTCACATCAGCGCATGGTAGTGGTTGGGACTACTCAGAAATCAGAGGGCACACAAAGACTGAAGGAATTTTATGTAAGAAAATTTCAAAATCATTTAACAAATATTTTCACATCACTTATTTTAGATTAAAATAATCCAAAGTAAACGTTAACCAATTTCCCAGGAAAGCACATTTCTTTTGAGGAGCGAAATATGTACTGTGCAAGAAACCGGCTTGCATCTACTGTGTAATAGTTCCTGGAATTATTAAATCAGTGGATTCTAACCCAAACCATAAGAACACATCAAGCAGCCATCCTGAGTGGAGATGTCAGTCAGAATAGTACGGTTGCTCAAGAGCTCCGGTAAAACAATTAAGCTAAAAGTAACCAGATAGTTTGATTTGATTTTGCACTCCAAATATAAATAGTCCACAAATCCCTGTAAGGTATTCTGGCACTTTTTCATTTTCACCTTGTTATTATGCCACAAAGAAGAGGTGCAGAAACAAACATTTTAATAGAACTTGGCAAGCAGTTTAACAAAGGATTTTTTTGACTGGTCTTCACATATAACAGTATGATAAAAGTTTAAATATATAATAAGAAGTAGAAAAGTGAAAAATAGCCTTGTATTTGTATAAAATATTATGTGAACTCTTACTAAATGTTACCTAGATTACTGAAAACTGAAAAAGCTGATGTGTCATTCTGTTCTTCATTGTTCCATCCCTGACATAGAAGGGGGAAATATTTATTAGGTTTGCTAAATATTAGTCAAAACCTGTCTCTGGTTTGGCCTGCCTGTAGACATTGCCTACTACTCTGGACACCATCAAATCCTATGTCAACAGGTCACAAGCTGGCATGGAGAATTATTTCTCTCTTTTACAAAAATTGATTAATTTTCCAAACAAGCTCATCTGCAGGTGGCATTTTAATAAAAAGACTACTCTCTTGAATATATTCACATAATCTTGGAGACCAGAAGTGGAAAGGGTTTATTAGGTCATCTAGTTTACCCGTCTGCCAGTGCATGATTGTGCACTACAGTACAGTTTTTAATTCTTTGACTGTCAGCATTTTGTGCCATATACAAAGCAAAGCAGGATTTATCAGTTTACACAAAAATACTGTGAAGGAAAACCTCTTACTTGCAGATTCTGCATGTCTTGTTCAGCTTAGCTAGTATAAAGACTGGGAAATTTTGCATATTCCCCTTTCAGACTGAGGCTACCACCAGTATTTTTGGCTTAAAATTACATCAAAACTGAAAATAAATTTGTGATGTCTGTTCTTCAGTTGTTCATTAAATTCATATGCACCAGAACTTTCATAGTTCACTCTCTAAAGGCTGAAATTAACAATTTAAACTGTTCAGAAACACAGTTTTGTTTTTTTTTTTCCCCCTCTTTTTTTATCAGAGCCTTTCCTTTATTGATGTAGTCCCCAGACTAGAGCTTTTCTTGTCTTCAAGTCATAACAAAGTGGTGATGAGGCTCTATGGGCCATCTCCTACACTGTCTCAGTTGTGATTCAGCTCTCTTTTCCTGCATCAGGGCTTATGCTTTTTGGGTTTTGACTGATTTACAATTACTGTGTTCCTGTCAGTGGAATCTTAATGGATTCAGTCCTTGAAACCAGGCTCCTGTAAACCTTTCATTAATGTAGCAAGGTACAAGGTAGTTAAGGATCCTCAGAAGATCTATCAGTGCTATCATAAAAATGATAGTTTGCTACTTAAAATCCTTTAGAGCATAAGGTTGCTTGATAATCAAAGATTGATGTCTTTTCCTGGTAGGATGTACTATGTCCAAAGTTTCTGCTGCTGTGCTCCAAGTTGTAGAGGAAGCACAAATGCTTTGGTATAGTAATATCTGCATAGATATCCAGGGTCTGGTCTTTCATCTTTCCCACATCTCTTAAGGCATTTATAAACAAACTGCAACTGATCTGTTCCAAAATGGACAAAACACTAAGTTAGTTCTCTAAATTAACTGTTCAGTGTCTTTGGGCATTCTGAGCAATCTTTTCTTGTTTTCAGACTCAGTAAATATATAAGACCTTAGAAATATTTCCCCTCTAAGTTTAGCTGTTTATCCACCAAATCAGTTGCCTAACGTGGATATATTTTGTATACTATTAACACCTTGTATTTTATATCTCAGTTTTCTTTAACTATTATAAAAGCCTTGGGGGGGGGGGGGGGGGGGGCGGGGAAAGGCCTCAACCTAAATGCATAATTATATAAAGCACAGTCACAGAATTGAACACAGTCACTACACACAGTTAGAAAACACGTTAAATGTCAAAAGATGTTTATGCTGAAATCCACTTTATACACAGAAATGATTATTTGAGACATATATAAACACAATGTTTCCACAAACCAAAACATTTTTAATTCAGTGGCTCACAACCTCTCCTAACACTAATTTCTAGCTTGTCTTGGCTTCTTGGTCTCCATGAGAACAAGTGAAACTGATTAGACAGCAGGAAACAAAAGGTACTTACTTGAAATACCTTGAAGGACATTTACCCATAAAATGGGAGACCTAGTTCAAATCATTCCACTGAATCAAGAAAGTAATTTTGAACTTTGATATTCTAATATATTCGTTATAATAATTTTAAATTTCTTATTTTTGTATTTGAGATAGGACATAAATTTCTAGTCCATGTATTTCAGGCTCTGGGGAAGGGGGTGCGAGTTCTTCTGGACATGAGTGCCTTAAAAGGAATACCCTATAACTGAAAAAAAAAACAAACCAAAACATCACAAAAAACCCAAAGTGATTAATTTTGAGCTGATTTATTTTGTTCAGCAGCTGAAACTTGTTTGTGTCACCTTATTCGTAACAGACATTCAGTAGTCATTACAATATCAAAAGTTACTGACAGTTTAAGTGTTTTCTAGAAATAAGAAGTCAACTGTTCGTTTTTTTCCCAGGGTTTTACAGATCTTATTGCTATCTAATCTAATGTCCACAAACCCACTGTAAACACAGACTGCTGTAAACACTGAAGCCTCAGTATCAGATAAACAGAACACTGAAGATTCAAATTTTTTTCTACAAAAGTCTTCTTGGCTTAATTTACAGCACACTTTCCATATGTATCAAATTTCATGAGACTTTATAAACTTTGCATCATTTTCTTTGATGAAGTCCACAGTTTTGCTGACTATACAGGGGCTTTGATAATTTCAGTAGATGTGAATTCAGAAAGTAAAGGAGGTGCTGTGTACAATAACAAAACGTGTGTTATTTAATACAGAGGTCAATAAGAAAATATTTTTCACTACTTCCATTAAAAGAAGAAAAATGTGTTAGGATAAATGTCTTAACTTTTGTGAGAGGTTTTGTATCAATTTTTGTAAAACTTTCATGCTTCTCTGACATTAAGACTTCCACAATAGAGAGGAACATTAGTGGGAACTTTTGTAGACATGTAGAGATAGTTGTGTTTAAACATTACTCGTTTGCTTAATTTCACAGAAACTAGGAAAAAGCCTGGAAAGTGGTTTTTAATGAGCTAGGTAAGGGTATGAAAGGGGCATTTGATAATTACGACTGTAGATGAAGGCAGTGAAATGTAAAGAAAAATGATGCTTGGCCAGTTGAAGATTATAATAGGGAAGATGGAAGTGGTGAAGAATGAAAGCAAAAACGGAGGAGTTATAACTAACTTCATGTCCAGATACTACTATGGGTATTTTTAGGAATAAAGAATTTTTAAGCATAGTAAAAAATATCATAATTTTATATATGCCAGCATAGGCAGAAGATAATTTTATAGATAAAATGTAGATATCTAATTACCTGAATTTTCTAACTGTCTCAGAAAACTCAGTCAACCACAGTCTTAAAATTTCTAATTAGAAAATACCATGGATATTTTTATTGAAAAGGTTGCAGGAAATAGTGCATTAGTAGTATTTTCTTTAAAAATATCAGTTACATTTTTGCTTGGGTTATCTGAATAGAAAATATAAAATAGGAAAATTGAAGACAGAAATAAAACAGTGCAGGACAGTGAGCAGGGCAGAGGTGCAAAAATCAGCCCAGAATGGAAAAGGCAGATGTTGCCAGGATAAAGGAACTGCAATCCAAACATTCCAGAGAAATGAGCAACTGCTTTTGCAAACACTCCCCTACATAATTAGTGCTCAGCTTTGTGTGTTCTGACCATCAGAGAGATTTTCAAAGTTGAGAATTCAGAGAGATTCAAACCTTGATGCAAATTCCTAACCTGCTTTCACCCTGATTTTAGTTAGGCACTCAGTAAGTAATCAATCAATGTATTAATTTAAGGTTTTCAAATAAACTAATATCCACCTATTGTACAACATAAAAGTTTCTCTGTGTTACTGCATATGCATACATCTGCAGCACCATAATTACCAATTTATCCAGGTGACATAGAATAATCCCTGAGTTTACACATATTATTTCTGATCTTGTTGAATTTATGAAGAAATGTTGCAAAAAAATACATGCCCTATAAAAGAAATCTCCAGGCAGTTCTTCTGTCAAGACATTGGCCATAAATTTTCCCAAAACATCAAAGAATCTTTTAAATAAACACATGTCCTTCAGGAAGATCATATGCAGAAAAACATTCACTGTAAGGTCATTTTATTCCTAGACATGCCAGAAATTTGCTTATATGAATGGATCAGTGAAAGGTTAGCAGACAGATCAATACCTCTCTGCTTCTGCTGCAGCAATGTCATAAGCAACTGTCTGGTCATTTTGTGAGTGATTTTTTGCTGTTCAAAATCAGAGCTGAATAGCTGTGATGCTGTTCACCCCCTGCACTTCCCAAAGTACACAGATAGGGGAATAGGTAACTAACAACTGCGAAAGTCACTTGGACATCCAAATGTGCTTTCCAAGGCAGTCATCTCATGAAACAGACCAAACTTTTGAAAAGCAAGGCCAGTTTATAATAAAATATATTATATAAGACCTTATTGCTTAAAAATATGTTGTGTATTAAAAGATTTTTAAAAAGCAGAAAGGACATGTATACCTTAAAGAAGCTGAATTTTTGGAACAAGTTGGTTTGTGTCATTAGGATAAACAGGTGGGAGTTAAGGTAGATGAGTCAAAGACAATTAAGGAAAAGGATCTGGTCCAAGAGAATATGCTAAAAAACATAAATTTATATAAATATACTCGTAAAATTGCAGAGAAATATAACTGTTATTGTCCTGTTCATTAAGAAAATAAGTTATTTGTCTGATATTCAAATATATATTTTTATCATTATAAAAATCAATGGAATTAAAAACCACACCTGATTTCAAAGATCATTTTATTAAGAAAAATTTTTAAAGCTCAAATTCTTAAACTTCTTGATGCACTAAATTGTAAAGGCTAAAGGTCCATGAAGTGGTTTTGTTGTAGGGTTATCTCATTCCGGTGTCTTCTGGAGCACAGATGGGTCAGTTCTTACATTAGATTATTTCAGACATCATACATTTCATTTATTAATTTGTCAAAATGTCTGACTGCAGCTCAGTTCAGTGAGTGGAGATTGTCATGTGCTAAAGAATGTGTGCTGCTCTGTTGTGGCTGGATTTGCCCTGTGAGTTTGGGGGCAGGAGGCAGCAGCATTGCTGCCCCTGCCCTCCTGGATGCTCCTACCGTGCCTCTCCTCTCGCTGAGCCTGAAGGCTTGGGGGGGCTGGCAGGGCTGAGGTGTCAGCCCTTCTATGTTTCCGCTCTGTCCTAGTGCAAACTGAGGTCATAGTTTTCTTCCATTTGCAGAGTCAGTGGGTCAGCTGTCAACCTCTCCCTGTATACCTGCCTGGTCTGGTTCCTACCAAAATGCAAGAGTCTCATAGGCCCTGCATCCCTTCTCCTGGTCAATCCAGCAATACCCATCCTACACACCTTGACAATTTGCCCCTGGAATAGCTGACGCTCTCTGTACGGTTTTGCAGTCATCTGCTTTGACAGGTAGCTGTTTTGATTGTTATCATTAGTCATGTTTGAAGGGAGAACAGAAAGGCAGAACATCCCAATTAACAGAGGTTAAATGGCAACTAATTGCAGACAAACATGCTTTCATGGAAATAGAGCTGTCTAAAAATAAAGATCACTAGCGAGAATATTCAAAATATTTGTATTAATGTGTAACTATATCACATGTGAGAGGAGCATTTTACAATACTTATTTTACAATCTCACCCTGTGAAGACCATTTTACAATAATTATGGCTTAAAAATTACAAGGTGTCCTTAAAAACACATATATTTCTTATATCTGAAATTAATGCTAAAAACATGAAACTTGAGTAGTTAATCTCAGTTTGACCTAATTGTCAAAGCAAAAGGCAAAGAAGAAATACTGTAAACTCTTTGGGGCAAACTTTTCTGTTCATGCTACAATTGTCCTTGCAGTGAAATAGCAGCACACAAGGAAACACAGATTTAGATGCCCTTAAATTTTTATTGTGTTAAGTGGTTAAAAAAATAAAATTGTTAGCAGTCACAATCACGAATAGAACTTATCTACACAAAGCAGATAAGCAGGCACTTCTTTATTCCAGCACTGGGGAACACAGGGGATAACTCCGCCAAAGACGTGTTCACCAACAGATACAAAGCACGACATATTTATACACTTTTTCAGCAGAGTCATGGTTACATAAGATCAACAAAATTCATAAAGTTTAGTTTGACCTTAATAATGATTGGCTTTCAGTTACCTCACCTTACCTATATTCCTATTCTACAGAAATCATTGGTCATCTTTACTGACTGATTTGAATAGAATGAGGGGAGGGTAATGATCAGCATATTCATGTTATTTCTTAGAAATCATTATCATATGCAAATGTCTCTAATGCATGCGTGGTTATGTTGGATGGGGGTCCTCTAGTGGTCGTTAACAGCCTTCCTCACTGTGTCCACTGATTGAACTCCATCCCTGCGCATGCTTAATTCATCTTTGGCCGATGCTCATTTCTTCTTTGGCTGATCTTCCAAACCAAACCCAGTATCTTCTGGTACTTATTGTTTTGACTCAAGATCCATAACCAGTACCCATTTTTTTTAATTCGGGGTCCATAACAATTCGTACCATGTTCAAGGCACACACCATACTAGCTACCTATTCCGAAGGGCCTTAGTCTGCTTTATATTCTCATAGCTACTATAACTCTATTTTAAATCAAAGCCCTATTTTAAACTAAAATCAAAATAATATTCTAGGATTCAAGCTATTTTGTTAAGGTAACTGCAACAAAATCATTATTGTGATGACTGTGAAACACTGAAATGTTAAAAGAAAGACCAGCTTCTAGCTCTTTATTCCCTTAAGATAGCTGAGGGGCTGTAGGGTCAGCCAAGTAGTGATTTATTGATGCAAAGTGTCTAGATTGTGCTTTGCTGGCTGAATTTATAGCTCTTCAGGGACAGGGGCTCAGGGGTTTGGAGAGCAGGCTCTTCAGCTATCACAGGTCAGAATAGCTCATCTCAAACCTCATTGTTGGGGTTTTTCCTTGGGTCCAACTTGACTCCAGAAGTTAGTTGTGATCTTTGTTAATCAAGTGACGTGTAATTGGAGTGAGAACCAGATAAGAAGCTCCAAAAATGAAAAGGCAGTAAATGAAGATGACAGGTATATGCACCACCCAAATGCTATTGATAACCTTGCCTTTTAGAGGTGGCCACAGATTCCTATTGTTGGAAATAAGGCAATATGTATAGGGGTCCTATTTCTACCTCCTAGTAGATGCTCTCTTGAGACAAATTAATACTGTGCTGTTTTGGGGTTTGTTTTGTTTGGTTGGTTGTTTTGTTTTGGTTTTTTTTTTTAAATCTCTTTTTTGTGCCTGGCAAGGCACGGTTTGGATAGGTTTGAACCTGGATTCCCAAGGAGTTCAAGCCAGCCTAGATACAGTAAGTGTAACTTTTGGGAAGTGAAAAGTTTCAACTGTAAGGAATGTAGTAAGTGTCTTTGCATTAACATGATAGGGCTGTGATGTTTATATTGTGTGTGACATATTCAGGAGTCTGGTTTATGTGTTATTCAGCTCATTGAAAAGAATACACTGCATTTAAAAATTGCAGAACACAGTCTCTTCTCATTTTCTTCTACATCCAATGTCATTTCCCACAGCCATTCCCGAACTGGTAGTAATAACTCTACAATGAGAGATTATTATTTCTTTCATGTGCCATTTTTGCCTGACCCTTCCACAGAAACAGAAAATAGAACGAAATCCTTGCTTGTTTATGCTTTCTGTCCATTATTCAGTTCATTAAAAAGACTTTGATGTGTCAATAAATGTGACCCATATATACTTTAACACTTGCATAACGATCATCTATGTGTGTTGGACTTCTGATTTATTCTGGACAGAGTCTTCAAAATTTCTTTTTCTCTTGAAACCTATCAGAATATCAGACATCAATATCAGTTCCAGAAAGAACCAGGTGCAGTGTTTCTGGGAAGGATTAATAGCTCTTTTTGCCTTTGAGGGGTTATTAACTCTGCATAAATACATTAAAACTGGCTTGCTCACTGTATTCCAAAATAGCTAATATACTAGGTCCAAAGGAAAAATAGTGCACACTTGATTGATAACATTATAAGTTATTCAAGGTCAAATTCTTTGAATTCTTATGGTTTGAATTGTTTTTTACTCTTTGCCGAGCAGAAATTGTAATCCACACTAGTTGTGTACTTTTACAAGTACCACGTTAGAAACATCTCATGAATGTCGAAGTATTGTTGCTGACAGTTTTGCAGCTTTCAAGAGATATGGATGAGGTAAATTTTCCTATAGCTTACTTGAAAACAGTGTTTCAATAAGGTTTTAAGGAAAAGCTCTGAAAAGACACCTCGTTCTAACTTTGAAAAGGTTAAAAAAAATGGAAAAAGAATAGAAAAGACCTTATTCCTCTCCCCTCTGGCACTTGCATATGTGAGATGTTTGATTTCAATATATGTTGCTTTTTCACCAATATGACATTGTATTCACAGGTTAACAAAAAAGAATATGACCAAAATCCATTTTCAAAATTTTTAATACTGTCTGTTCATCTTCATTAAAAAGCTACTTTAAGCTGGAATTTGAAAATCCTCTCACCGCCAAAATGATCGTGCCATAATTTTGCCCTTAACATGCACACCCCTTGTACTACAGGACATAGCTAAGTAAGATTGTTCATACCTTTCTTTATCATGAGCCTATGGTGAGTATGTTGACTAATGCCTGTATGCTCCATCTCTATTTGCAGAGTCATGTTCAGGTCATATATAGCTTGTCATCTTGCTGGATGGCATGTTCTCTGGGGTCTCAGTAGCTACCTCAGCACAAACAAAAATAATGCTGTAACTAGTGTTTCATTTGTACTGTAGTATCATCTGCATCAAGGGTAGGTACACTCTGGCTTTGCTATGACATCATTTGTGAGATTTTATTTTAAATGGGAGGTACTGACATTCAAAACTTTTTTATGGTAAGATCCCCAGGCATCAGTTTTCAGACTATATGGTGTAGTTGTTATAAATTCTTACCAAATATATCATACAACTTCCATTTTTTCTGATGTTCATTGAGGACGTGTGCCCTTGCAGTTAGTTCTGCTGAAGCGCATGACCCCTGTGGCAGGCAGGAGCCTGGTGTGGCAAGGAGGAGGGGTTATCACTGCTAACACGGGAAACGGGCAGCTCTAACTTTGGGGATATAGTCAGGGCCTATCCCAGTAGAAGCTCATAAACCTTTCCATGATCTTTCTTTGCCGTTAAGGTTTAACAGTGACATGCAGTAGTGGCATAGCACACACACACTTTTCACCGTTTTAAGTAGAAGGTGACTGTGAATCGTACAAAGGTCTCACAACAATGTTGTATCATGTGACAACCTGTTGCAACATGTGGCAGATTTGCTGCTAAGTTTTGGAGGTGGTGTCGTGCATTCCTGCAGCTGTGCAGCAGCCCGCAGCGGGTCTTTCGCTTTCCAGCCCCCAGGTCCCACAGCCGGGCACCTTGCCACTTGGCTGTGCGTGTGAAGGGTGTGTAAGAGAAAGCTGCAAGGCTGTTTAAAAGGGAATGATCTTTTATTCTGTTGTGTGAAGTGGAACAAGTAAATGCTCTTGTCAGTATTTTTTTTTCATCGTTAATAATCTTACAGGGTGCTTGTTTTGTATCATATTGTTCTCTGAAACCTATGTCGCACCCAGGCAGATGTGCGTGCATATACCCCCAGAAGGCTACTGTAAAACCTCGTCTTGAGGTTGCCCCAGGCTAAAAAACAATAGAGCAAGCACTGATAGAAAGCATCAGGCAAGATTCTTCTGGTTTTGTTGTTTCTCCAAGGCAGTGACCTTGAATCATGAAAATTGAAGGAACTCTGCTTACTGAGAAGAACAGGCATGGGGCAAAAAATCAATTACGATTTGTAGTGAAATTTTTTTGTATCAGTCAGTGAAATCTGTTAGTTTGTTGATAGCTTTTGCATTGCAATGCCTGATTTAGCTCATACCATAAACATCAACAGCAGTACTGCTCTCTGTACTCATGCAAATTTTTAGAGATTTTAACCATTATAAGAATGCTAATTAAATGCATCCTCAGAAATTTGTTCTACACTGTGCCTGTATTTAAGAACTGTCTGTTTTTTTTTTGTTTTGGTTTTTTTTTTTTCCGAAGTTCAGCCAAAAGCATGGAAGGTCTGAGTTTGGTAGTCTGCACTATCTAGACATTGGTAGAGGACTAACCAATCAGTAGCATAAATCTTCAAAAGGATTTGCTGTTTTGCTCGCTGGTGGCACAGCTCTGGTTCCAAAGGTACCAAGAATTTTACAAGAATGCCAGTTATGTTTCTGAGGAATAATGGTGAGTGTCATTTGGCTGCTGAGGACCAAATCTGAGGTACATGACATCCTCTATAAACTGTAGTTCATTAAATATGGCACTGGATCAGGACCAGGTTTCTGCTCATATCTTTATTTTGTATTTTTAGAAAATATTGTCTTTTTTTTTTGCTGTGGTTTCCCATTTGATTAACACAAAAATGACACTTGATAAAGTTCTCAGAGATCTAGAGATGGCATATATAAAGCAATTAGTCATTTTGAAATTTCATTACTCTTCCAAGGGAAAATCTTTCCTCCACTTTCTGAGTAGTTAAAATGATCATGAGTGATATCTTGGGAGCTGGAAAAATAACAGTATACAGTGGTTTTGTTCACAATGGCAAAACATAAAGAGGCACAGTAAGGCAGCTTATGGGAAAGATAGTACAATAACAACACTGACCTCCTGGCCCTTATAAATTAGGAAGTGCAATTTCTAAATCAAAAACAGCACCAGAAGCTCTGGGAATGGGAACAGGCTTAATTCTCTGTTGTGCAAAGAACCCGAGATTTCTATAACAGCAGGTCGGATTTGCAGTCCCGTGTACGTGTCTGCTCATTTCTTAAATTCCCAACAGCTGTGTGTTCTGCTGGCCTTGGGAACAAGCAGGAGCCGGCGGGGGGGATGCAGGATGGGTGGTTGGGGATTGGCACTCTTTCCATGCCAGTGAGATGCAGAGGTGCCCAGGAGAGGGGGATGTGAACACTCCTTGGTTCCCACTGGAGGATCTCTTTGCAATCGAGACCCTCCTCCTCTCCTACAATGTCTACTGAATTGGCTGAATGCTGCCACTGCAGTAAACAACATACTGCTGCCATCAGGAAAGAATGACCCAGAGCAGATCTCTAATCTTAAAATAAATACTAATCAGATATAGTGCATTCACTGAGAGATTCTTTCCACTGCTGCTTCTTTTAATTTTCTGCATGCAAGATTTCTTCAGCAGTGTGGGTCCTGGAGCTCGACTGGTCTCTAGCAAGAGTTTGGTGGAATATCCCTTTGAGGACAGGGAGTTCATTTGGGGATGGGAAAGTGGGATTACATATATTTTCATTTAAAAACATACTCTTAATTCTTTGCTCTTAAAATCATGATTGTGATACTCTTTAATCACAATCCCAGCCTCGTAGTCTTGGTTTTCAGTATATTCATAACACGCCATTCTCTGTTCTGCCATTTGAAAAGAGGATGTGTAATACCTTCAAATATGGAATTAATTAATTGGAGTAGACACTTTTCTGAATTTTCCATGTGTGTAGAAAATGATCTGCTGAGAATAATACATTCTTATATTAAGAAGTGAGAAGATTTCACACCTCAAAACTGTTTATTAAAAAGAAAAAAAAAGTTGTTATATTGTTCCAATAAAAAAATATCTTTTCTATTATATTTAATTCCACTTTTCCATGTGACATGAGTGTTAGGAAAGGAGAGAGAAAGCATCTCTTGCCTTTAGGAAGCAAATATTAAATAGATCTCTAATGAGGCATAACAATTTTGTTTCACATAATAGTTTATATCCAATTCATTAGCATAAGTGTTTCAAGTAAAAATATAAAAATAATTATATTAATACTACTTTTTGTGCCACAGAGTTTGTAGGGATGAAAAAGAATGGATTTGTGATATTTTCATTCTGATTTCCAAATGATTCTTCCTAACAATTTAACTTGGTCACCACAGTTCACCACAACTTTGTTGTTACTACTTTGGGGTGGTTTTGTGGTATCTTTTTACTCAGAGTATCTAACAAAACTTTCCCAGACTTGTCTATCATAGCCCGAATGGCTTTTACCGACCTATAGTTGATATGCTTGAGCTAGGATTTTCTGTTCTGTAATATTAAAACAAAAACTGCAAGCCCATATAAAGTTTAGCCATAAAATTAGTTCAGATCAGTAGTATAACTACAAATCTATTTATAATTTTTTTTAAAACATTGTCATTATCTGTCATTATGTCTGATGTTATTAGTACAGACTTTGATGCTGTCAAATACCAGGTGACCATTCCATGTTCATAGGACAGGATTAATCTTGAAAGGAAAGGTACTTTTAAAACTACCTTTGAAAAGCAGAACATACCAACCTATATATCTACACTAAGGTCCCAAGTTGTTCTGATGTGAATTACATTAATTCATAGGTGCCACCACTTTCCAATATCAGATGTATGATGGAACCTATGACAATATACTAGAGCTAACAGCAGAGAAAAGAATGGGACAAGATGTCACGGATCAGGAGAAATCCCATAAAATAGATGTTGAGAGAATCCTTGCTGTCAGCTCCCAGGCCACCCACCCACCAGCGCGAGCAGCCGCAGGGCTGGCCCCGGCGTGGTACTCTTCCCCTCCTTCCAGAAAAACAGCTGGACGCTGTTTGTCCATTCTAGGAAATCAGTGTGCTCCTTGGGACACGTGGAGCACTTACAGTCCAGAAGAGAACGTCATACCTGCCTCGTACCGTTGGCCAGTGAAAACTGCTATTCCACTTTTTTTTCCAGACTGGGTTTTCAGTTTTAGTGGAAGACTCTCATATTGCCATATTCTCTGACCTAATTACACATCTCTAGTAGCTTTTTTTTAGAGTAGTTTTGGGGGTTGGCATTTGTTTTTTTGTTTTTGTTTTTGTTTTTTCAAAAATTCAATTGTTTTGCCTTGGTGATTTCTTTTGCTTCCAATAATGTTAATATTTAACAGATCTGGAGTTAAAACATTTAATCCTGTCTTCTTCTGTTTTCTGTTTTTTCTAAAGGATGAGTCATATGAATACGGATGGCCTTTTGTTATTCTTTAGTAAACTCAAGCAAGAATATTTATCCCCTCATCAGAAAAACAATAAATCAGCAAACAAAAAAATCTTGGCTGTATCTTACAGTTATTGTTCTTTTTTTATTTAAAAAAAGACAACAATAACAACAGAAGTGTTCATAAAATGTGCTGGATTGCTAGTGCTGAAGCCTAAAACCTGGAACCTTTATCTGCTGAAGTCCCGTATGAACCAATAGCTGAAGTACAGTACACTTCAGCCCTTCTGGGAACTACATGTACTCTCTGGACCAACAGTGATTTGAGCAGAGAAAGCAGAGACAGCAACTAGTCCCTGAGCAGAGCCAACTGAGTGACTGATTTGCATGATGCAGCCCCACTTTCTACACAAACTCAGTCATAGAAAGGATAATCTACTTTTTATGATAGTTAATTCTTGTACTGCTCTTCTGATGGATTTAACAGGTTTTTGTTATTTATAGATATAACAAACCATGATTTTTTTTTTGATTTTGTAAAACTAAACATAGACACAAATTCGCAACCAAGTTTGTTCTTAAATTTATAAATATTTTCTGCCATTTTATGTTATTTTGATGTTCAACAACAACAAATTGTAGAGCACAGAAGCATTTACAAGAAATTCTCCTGCCATAAAATCTTGTAGCCATTTCATTAAGTGCTTTCTTAGGTCGGTAGGACTGTGGTATTTCTTTAAAAAGTAAAGGTCTGGGTTTTTTCAGTGGTACAGTGGAAATCTAAATTAAAGACAAGAAGAAAGGATTCCTTGCAAAATAATTTTGACACCTCAGTTAAAAGGAGGAGCATCCTCACAAAGGCGTTGGGCCAGTGTTCTAAATTAACAGATTCCATCATTGGCGACAAAAGTAGGTGCGTGATCAGTACAGAAAAACCACGCCCTGGCTGTAGATTTTGAATTCCCCAGCATTCGGTACACCCAAAGGTCATTAAACTAGTTTGGCTTGTGTTCCTCCTGCTGTGAAGAGAAAATGCTGTGGGTGCTGTCTGCTTCATCCGTACGCAGTCATAATGTTGGCTCTGCCTTAAGAGCCTTCACAGCTGTGCTGTAACACAGTTAGTTCCCAACATGACTCAGATGAAGGATTTTATTTAATCTGCATAGGACTTGCAAAAAAGAGAATTTTTGTTTGTGAAAACCATTTGAAGCTGTGCAAAGCTGAAAACAGAGTGCATGTGAACAAGAGGCTGCGTCTTAAAAGCTGATTTCCCATTATCTTAGGAAATAATTTCACTGAAAATGGAAAGATGAGAGAATTAAACAATTTCATTGACTTGGCCACCTTAATTCCTGTAATTGTCCATTAAGACATCACTTGTAATTTGCATTACTTCTAGTTCATAATCAGGAATGTTTGAGGAAGTGCATAGGCTTTTTTTTTGTTTAGTGGCTCTAGGTTCAGCTTTTCTTGTGGGTAAAATGTTTTTTTAAAGTGGGCTTTAAGAGCAAATGACATCATAGATGCATCTTAGCAGCATGTGTTGGTTAACTAAGTACAATTTGGGAAAAAAAAAAAGTTTCTTTACACTTACCTGAATGCAGCCTTTTCTGTTTTTTTTTTTTATTCCCCTGTGCTTTTGGTCACTATTTGCACTGTTTTATTTCTGTGAAACTATAAATTCCATTTAAAATTCCAAGATTCTTTACTATCATAAAGACCCACACAACAGAAAAATAAATATCTTGTTCCTGACATAGGGGTAATTACAGTGGCAGAAACTGAAGATTCTCGGTACAGAATAAGATCTGTCAGAACCAAGAGATAGCTTCCAGCCTGTTCTACAGGTCAGAACTTTGGGAACTTTAAAAGTAACATATCATTTGCTTAGGGACTAACCTTTTGGAGAGTTGGACCTGAGATCATCTGATAATACATAAGAACATGTGTCTCATTTGTCTTCCTGAGGAATAATGCCACTAACCACAAGACTCAAACATACACAAGGAATCCCAACTTGCAGGAGCAGCATGAATACTCCAGTCATCTGAAGTACAGGTTGGTCAATAATCTCATTGCATCTGCAGTAAAGTGCATATACATTCAGTAACTTTTACAAATATTTACTCCAGCTCCCCCCGATGCAAAAATGCCCTGATTCTGAAAGGAGTGCCTTTTTCCAGTTTAGTCCAGATGCCAAGATATTACAACCCCGGGAAGGTGAGTGTTAACTAAGAGATACTTACTACTCCAAAACTGCCTGCAAGACTCAAGGATCAAGACAGCTGGATTTCTAAGGGGCTTGTTTCTGTGCAAAGAATGTGAAAAGGAAGCCTTTGATCATAAAGTGTCTATGGATGTTCAAGGAAATTTACTGTGCCACTGTCTGTTCAGGCCAGGTAATTAAAACAAAACAATACAAAAAAAAAAAAAAAAAAAAAGAAAATGCCCAGTCTCATCACAGTAAATGGCAATTGCCTTGGATTTTATAATTCTAGGGTAAAACCACATTCTACAACCACTGTTATGTGAAGGGAGCACTAATGAGAAATTCCAGTGTAGCTGAGCATTGACATCCATTATTTGCTGAACAACAGCAAATATACTGCAGAACCCAGGGAAGATAAGGTCCATGGGTTATTCTGTTTTTTTATGGGATGTAATCAGTAAGTGATGTTGGTTATGCTTCTATACAGAAACCTCAGGATTCATTTCTGTACAAATTCAAGCACACAGATTGTTACTCCAATGCCTGTGTGAAACAGTAGATGTTGTGGGTACATCTGGGTTCATAATCTATTTAGAGACTAGTTTAATTTCCAAGGTGAGCAGTCCAGAACTGTTCTTGGAATTTAAATTTTACTCAATCAAGTGTTGTTCTGTAAAATTTGAAGGGAAGCATTAGGGAAAATACGAGAGTCACCAATGGTGTTTTATTTTTTGAAAGGATAAACTTTAAAAAAGTAGGGAAATGTTTATTGTGGTCAAATGGGCTGAAAAATTTGCAGAATTCAATATGAAAGTGGCTTCAAGTCAAAGACCATGATCAAGTTTATCTTATTTTTTTCTCTTGGCTATTTCAATGTGAACACTTAGCATGTAACATTCATTAAGTTTCATGTAAATTAAACAATTACTGTGACAAACATGTAAATCTTAATATGGAAAACAGGCAATAAAAAACTGATCTGCATGCAATTCTGATAAGCAGTTAATTTAGTTTCATTTTCATTCCATGGAGAGAATGGTTTGGATCCAGTGTTTGGTCTGTTTGTACATTTCTGTCAAAGAAAGCCAAACAAATCAATCCAGGTATTATTAGATATTGTGGTTCTAATTTATGGTCTGACATCACTTCAAAAGAGTAGAAAACCTTATAGGCCTGTGCATAAAAATTTGAAGCATTTTGTTTAACATTCTAGGAAGGACCTCAACAGGAGATGGTCATCTGTTTGGTGATTGTCACTATCTGGAGTTTATAAACCAAATAACCTAACCTGTCAAGTAATTTGATACTGTATATGGAAGGTCAAAGCACAGACAATGTGGAAAATTGGGAGGTATTTAATTCATGCAAAAAAGTGGTTTGTAATTCCTTCAAAATGTATCAAGCCATTCACACTTTATGCGTGTATAAAACAGAAGAAACCCTAGGGATATGTTGAAAGTGGCATCCAATTATTTAAGATCTCTTCATACTTGCTTCAGTGTCTTCCACCTCAGGTGGCCCCAGCAGCAGAGGACTTTCCAGTTTAAGTGCAAATTTATTTCAGATAAATAGGTTTTGAAATGAGACCCAACACCTATCAGATTAAAAGGTAACCTCAAACTGCTCTTCTTTTGTTATGCATACAGAGATATGGGTCCCTTTTTTGGGATGACAGTTCATGACTTTAATGAATTATTGATAGGTTGGTTCTCTGGGTCACTGCAATCTCAGCAACACTTAAGAACAAATGAATGAGCACTCCTGCAGTTAATGACCTGGATCAAATTAATCGACTGAGAGTAGCAATTAGTTCGGTCATTGATTTACAGAGATGCACACTGTGACAGCTTTCTGCATTTCCTTTGGAGTCTCCCAAACTTGTATGTAGAGCTACATTTCCAGCAAAACTATATTCATAACAAAATCTACTTAAGCCACCTTATTCAGAAAATAAATTTGTGTGTTCTGATCCTATTCTCAGGAAAGTTTTGCATGGAATAAAGAAAGAACTAGATTTAAAAGGGATTATTAGTCTCAATTTTTCTTTTGTTTTGGTTTGGTTTTGTGTCCACTCTACCTTCTTGTTTGAGGAGCAAACAGTAAAGAAAAAGGTGGTACCTGTTCTGAAGTCCTTTCAAATGTTGGAATGACAGCATTAAACTGAATTATTTGAAAAGTTAACGTTTTGGTTTGAGAGATTGGTGCTTCTGATTAGGGATATTGTTTTCTTCATATTTTCTTTTAATGTTTGCTTTCTCCCCAGGCTATGCAGAATCATGGTGTGAGGCAGAGATGGTGAGAAAATCACTGGAACAGAAGTGTTGCAATTTTCAGGCCTCCCTTTCATTAACTCTGATTGCTCATCAGCAGAAATACCCAGGTTTGCTCCTCCACTTCTGAGATTCTTTCAGTTTGTGTGGCCACATCAGGTACTTACCTTTTATCTTTGTTAGTGAGCACTAAGAATTAAAAATCCTCTTTGGGCTAAACACATTAACTCCTAATTAACATGAATAAATGCTTTACCACAGGACTTCTTTTTTCACATGCATGTATCTCACAAGCAGCGCACACTAACTATTCATATACAGTCTCAGTGTGCATTCCGTATGCACACAAAAGTTCCAGATGTGCTGTGTATCTTGTTTAGTTGACTTTATTCTTCTGTAAAGCCAAGAGAAATATTAATCATTCATTTACTGTTAGGGGATGGGTCTTCTTCTCATGTTTCAGTAAAGGGGGTGGAAAAGTAAAGTAAGCCAATTTTTTTCCTATTTAAGGCCAAAGCTGGGGAATGCTTGTGGCTGAGTTCTGTACATGGCCCAGTGCTGGAAGGGCAGGGAACAACCGATGTTGCTATTTTGAATAGATTTTTCTTCCCCCCCCATTTTTATTTTTGCACAGAGAGTCTCATGTCTAATATTTAGACATGATGAGCTTTGTGCAAAAAGCAACTTTGCTCATTCTTGCCGTGTTTCAACCCTCAGTTATTTTGGCACAACAAGACGGTGAGTAATTCTAGCTTCTTATGATTTAATGTTTTTATTTTATTTTTATTTTCACCGATGATTTTAATGGCTTGTAAGAAATGTGTATTCACAAATCTCACCAGAACACTTTTCCTTCACTAATTCAGCAAAGTCAGATATTTAATGCTGAAGCTGAAAGCTGCAGGAATTTGCATTACTGTCCCAAAGGTTTCTCTTCACTTTGCTTTCTTCTGTGGTTAAAAAGGCTGTACAGTGCTGTCTGCCTTAGCTGCATTTGTTCTTGTTCTTACTTGTTTTCCTATTACAGACACCGGAGAGTTTTTAAAATATTTCTTTTAACTCTTGGAATAACATTTTAACTGTTAGTTCTGCACTGCCTGGAAGTTATTTGTCACAAGCAATAAGTCTTTTCTTCCAGCTTTTTTATTTGGAGTTCTCCTTTGTACTTGTGTGTTTTCCACTGTCAGCGTGGGGGTTTATTCAAACAATTTGCGTGCAGAAAACAGCCTTAAAATTCTAACCAGTTTTGATGAAACAGTTTTTATATAAGAAAATATTGCAGCTTATGGGATTTTTACTTTGGCATGAAGCAGGAGGGTAAATTAATTCCCCCGGCTGAAATAGTTTGAATTGTGCATCTGCAGGCTGTTTCGGTCCCTCACGAGACTGAATAGCAGCTGATGGTATCTGGGAGTCCGTGCAAGTATGTGTGTGCATATTTACAGAGAGCAAGAGCACTAAAAATCAAATGAACATGGAATTTAGAGAGGGGAAAAATTACTCTGTATACAATAATTCAACTTAGAGTGAAGATAAGTATGGTATGAGTATTTAAGCTAAACAGAAGACATTCCACAAGTGCAGCTGACCTTTTTTGGATGTGCTCTGTTCCTGCTTGCCAGACATTGTAAGCCAGACCTTCCTTAAGATAAAACATTTTTCTTTCTTGTAAATATAAAAGATCTGCAGTGTATTTAATCCTGCATCAAGGCAATTACTAACTTTACAAATAACTTGATAAGTAGCAGCCAAATAAACTGTAGTGGCATAAAGGAAAGCCAAATGCCTTTAAAACCACACCCCACCCTTCTCTATATGATACAACTCATGAATATGATTATTTTAGCCATTCCGTGGCAAATCTGTCTGCCTCAGCATACTTGGAAAGGCACCTCTGCCGAGGGGGTGTCTGTGAGTCCACCAGCAGGCTGTTGGCAGTGGAGCAGTTGGAGCTCAGGGGTCTCTGTGCATGAGCAAATCAGGTAGCATTATCTGCAACAGCAGCACGCCCAAATACCAGCCTCCTTCCCCAAGCACAAGCACAGGCACAGGCTAAGCCTTGTAAAGTAGCTTAAAAAAAAAAAACAATGCATATCAAGATGTTCTGTAGAGAATAAACATAATATACTGTGAAGCGATATTTTTCTGCCTGTCCAGTATATAAACTGTCTCTTTAGTAATACTCAGTGAAGAAGATATAAAATTTAACCAAACATATTGTGAGTTTTCTCTGCTGACAGCAGCAAATAATATACATATTGAATATATTTAATATGCATTATGTATATTTTTATATATAGATATGTATCTTCAGAGGGATAAGGACTGAAAGGACCATCCAATATAAAAAGAAGGAAGATCAGTTTAATTTTTGCCAATAAACAAATCCCCTCTGAGTGCCAGGTCTCTTTTCCTCACTCTGGTCGTATCCCTGGACATGTCTGAGGTGCAATATATCTTTGGATCAAAAAATGGTAAATTTTGGGTAGAAGAGCGATATACAAACGAAGTGTGAGGGAGTATTCTCATTTCTCTGCCACATTCCTGTTTCATGGTGTAGTAACATTTCCTTACTGGGCTAACTTCCATACTACTTACAGGGATGAGGTTACGCAGAGACTGATAAAACACTAGTTATCCCTTAAAGTATTGAACTCTGTCCTCTCTTTGGAATGTTCCTTTCCACACATTTGAATATGCTTTTCCTACAGAAAATAGTAATTGAAGGATTTGATTATTAGTATCACTAATTCATGTACAGGACAGCGATGGACTGAGAAACCAAATTTTCCACAATTCAAAAGAGAATTTCCAGACATGCTAAAATGCTCTCTCTTGTCAAGAAAAATGTTTATATGGTTAGTATCAAATGTAAGTCAATATAAAATTTTCCTTGGCAATGCCTGCCAGGAGACAAGACTTGGCAAGATATTAAGGAAACTGCTCAGTATACACTAAGTTTAGAATAGTCAGATGTACCTCTGGGCTATGTGTTTCTTTGTCTTGCTGTAGTACCTGCGAATGGAGATTTGAGTACAGCCTCAGGTTGAACCTCTTCAGAACAAGGAATTTTCTCTGACTTCATGAACAAAAGCTGTATGCTCACTAACTAGGATACTTTTAGCCTGCAATTTAAATGACCTTGACACAATTCAGGTTTTCTGATGTGTGTTGTTAGTGTAAGGCATTTGCAAGCCCTGACCATGTTCAAGATAAAATGCCTCCTTGTGGCTGACATGACATGAAGCTGGTACTTCAGACAGGAACGATGATTCAGATTCCAGCAATGCATATTCAGTTCCACCATTTGAAGTCACCTTCACATCCTGCATGTTAAACTACCAAAAAGTGTAAGAACTTAGAATGCTTCTTTAGGAAAGAAATCCATCCCCTACCCAGCCAGCATGATTTGTGCAAGCATTTGCTAGCCTTACAGCCTACATTACTGCCATTTATCTTGAGTTTGTAAAGTCAGTCAAGACAGCTACTTCCAGAAGACAGCATAAATTTTAGCCAGACAGACTTGGAGGTATTTGGCAGTTTCCACCGACTACTAGGGAAGCACGTGCACAGCCCCGCTCACATCAGTGCCAAGAGGGAGGTCAGATGGATTTGGGCCTGTCTCAGCTGCATCTGGCATGGTTAAGGGACATCTCAGTCACCTGGAGTGTGACACTTCTCATATGTACACCCCATAGTCCTTGAGGAATCTCACTGAGGTCATCACAAAACTCTACTGCTCTAAAAGCAGTGTGAGAACAGAGCCAGAAACCCTTCGTTATTATTGCAGATAATTTTTTTGTCTAATGTAATATAGTGTTTTTCTTGTAATGTAAGTATTATCTTGGATATTTGGTCAGGAAGCTCATTTCTGAGGTAATGACTGAATCCTAAAATATCTCTGAGAAGACTTATTTACCTTTCACATTACTGTGTCACAAATTATAGTTGTAAAAATAAATATAACCATTACATGCAGGTTTCAGGGGTCAGCTTTCAGAGAACTTTTTATGCTGAGCGTCCACTTCTGATCCCCCAGAAAAGAATGATAACATTTTAGGAAAACTTATAAACAGCTTGATTTAGCCATTTTGCTTTCTTTTATTAATTGGAAAGGATTACATAGGTAATGAAGTAGATGGGTACTGCACAGATGCAGTATATTTGCTAGACTGCCAGACTGACATTTTTAGCACTTACCTATATGCAACATTGCATATATGCATTCTTTGTTGATAAATTAGCTACTTTAAGGGTAATGTTAATGACAGTCAGAACTATCTTTCCTCAAAGGTTTTGGTAACACAGCAAAGTCCCCCTCCAGAGTTTTGAAGGTAAAACCAGATGATGCATGTCTGTGTGCCAACATATAATTACACCATCATAGGTAACTTGGACTATGTGAAGGCATGAAAGATCAGGGGTCTATTGCTCTTCCTCCATTTTTCCTAACTGTTTTTCACCAAGCATGTGGCAGGCAAGGTTATGCTAGGAAAATTGAAACATTCCTTTCTGGTCTGGAAAAATTATGCTAAATGAAAGCCTAGGGAATCCACCCCCTCTAAACATTATATATATGTTCTTGGAAATATGACAAATTTCATAAACACATTTTAGATCACACATCCCTGGAAGACATTAGCCTTAGGAAAATGAGACCATTATATATCCCTTTCATTATTTTCCAGATTTGTTTTTGATTTGAGACCAAATCTATGCAGCCTGATTTTTCAAAAGAGGAGGTGGAGTTGGAAACATCCACTGTTTTATTACAGCGGGAAGTAGCAGAGGTAGAAGGGTGTTGTCTCTGGCATGGATATTACTGTTGATGCCTCAGTAAGAGTCATTACATTTGCTCCCTTCTTAGTGCTGCAGATTACAAGCAGATCCTATTTCCTCTTCCAGCTTCTGCCAAAGTTTTGAGGTTTGAAATACGCAGCCAGGTGTCACTTGCAAAATCTTAGCTGATGCCAGCCTTACACAACAGCTGGGCGTTAGTTTTAATCAATGCTATTCAAGAGAAAGAAAGGAGTGAATTACTATCTCTTTTTTGCTTCACAGACTGGCTGATATGCCAGACTGACATGGACCTATTAGTCATTTTCCCAGTTACGTGCTAATGCTGTTCAAACCTTGTTTTAATCAGAAATGTGCAGAAAATGGGACATACCTGCTTCATAACTGGGAAAGTAAGTGGTAGGTCATTAATGGAAATGATGCAGACTGTCATTTAGCATTTTAGAGTAAAAGCAATCTCTTCAGAGTTGAAAGGTCCAGCCTACCTGTAGGGGGAAACACTAGCAAAGCATGCTTTTCTGGGCTAGCAGGCACCATGAGAGCTATATATTGTTCTCAATGTTTTTATGGTAAGTTAGCAGTCTGGAGAAGAGCACAAGCTACAGCTGCTGTAGCAGTTGCAAGTTTTTATTTGTTGGCTTGAAGTAATAATTAGTCAAAACCCACAGAAGTGGAAGTTAGTGCAATGGTCATGTTCATTAATACTCCTGATTATGCTGTCCTTTAGTCATGCTTGTTTAAGAAACTAGGCAAAAGATCTCAGCTAAGAAAGGGAAAACTGTTGGCAGTGGCAAAGATATGTTGCTTACAAAATAGGGTTTTTTTGGTCTTGAAGTAACTGGATTCAATTCTCACATCATTGCAGAAATTCGATGTGATGGAGCAAAATTAATTTATTAATAACAACACCCAAAAAAACCCCTCAAATTTGAAAAGGGCATAATAAAATCTTTTTGATTCAACATGACACTTAGCACATTCTCCTTGTGGTACCTTGGTAAATTGTAGATTGCACAACTTTATCTAGGTTTAGAGTTCAGTATCTTCTACCTGTATGTCTACAGTTTTGAGACATTCTGATTTTAGTGTTTGGCAGATGATAAATAACCTTCAACCCAAAATGGAACAAAACTTTTAGTGTCATTATTTTATCTGGTGTAATACTTTACCAGCCTACCCCTCCTTCGACACCTCCATGATAAAATAGCCTGAACAGAGGAAGAACTGCCCACAGATAAGATCCCATCTCCAGGAGTGATGCACCAAATATTATTTTGCTTCTGTACCTTCAGGTCAGGCTGTTGAGGGGAGCGTGGATGGGTGCAGAAGAATGCTGCGGCCCCTGGCCCTCAGCATGCTGCCCATCTCCAGCACAGAGCATCCAGGTGGATTCTTCCTGGAGACAAGGCTGTTTGGGGCTGTGCTGCTCCGGGGATGTTCTCTCTGTTACAGAGACTCTGAATGGTGACTCACTGCAGTTGTCTTCCTGTGGCCACGAGGCTACTAGGTATGGGAGCCAGTGCTCTGTCTTAGTTACTGCTGCAGGACAGCTACTCCTCTACGGATTTTCATTCTTCCATTGAATCTTTTGATGCACAGCCTTTGCGAAGATTTGCTTTCTGTCTTCTCTGTGTCTTCCCTGACAAGAGTTGCGTTGGTCCTGGAAACATTGATATGGAATTCCCATATTTTCTCCATTCAGCGCAGTTGCATACTTTGTGTTTCAAGGAAGTAGGATTCCCATATTTATGTGTAGGGAGCATGCCATTAATATTTCTCACATTGCTTTGAGACTGTATAACAATTGCAAAGATTAATCCTTACAGTGCTCCTGGCTGTGGCTAATGAATTGATAATTTCCACAGGCGGTAAAAAATTACATATTAAAGGAGTCAGAAAATCTCTTCTGTGAGTATAAAAGACAGAGGTGTGCTTATCCTATCTTAAATGCCAGAAGGGTGCAAGGAGGAGTGAGTTCCATCATTGACTGTAGAGCAATACATCTTTCACACAGAGGCATAGTAAACTGCATTTTTCGTTTATATTTTCAAACAATCATTATTTTTTCTCATCTTGTATTTCATAGGTTCTTTCCATTTTGCTTTGAGAAACCATAACCTAATTTCAAGCACTGTTTTTTTTTATTTATTTTTCACTTCAGAGCCAATCTTCTTGTCTCTGAGTGCACAAAGTGGAAGTCTCTGCCTGTTTCATGCCAAAATGACAATGGAAAACATGATATAACCCCCTCCAACAACAACCATTTGTTGGCTTTAGTTTGGACAAACTTCAACTCTGGGACTTCTGGCTTTGTTTAGTTTAACAGAATAGATTCCTTTCAGATTAGCTAAGAGACTACTTCCATTTTCCTTCATTTACATCAAAACCTTCATTTAAACATGAACTGTCAGGATGAGAATGAAAACAGTACCTCCTTTAACAATGTCTGAACATTTTTGTCTTGCTTTGATTCACACAAGTACTCTGTGAAGAGATGTCTGCCAGGGAGGAGAAAGCATGAAGAGGACATTGAACAGAAAATGTGATGATAATGGAAAGATAAATATTTTAAGGCTGAATGTGTTTTGTTATTTTGAAAGCCTAGGCCTTCTCTTACATCTAAATGGCTCTTAAGAAATAGGAGATATGACTTGTAAATTTAAGATTTTAGCAGAGTTTGTACTAGAATGGCCTTCAGCATAACACAAAGCTATCTACAGGCACAGGAGTCCCATCCTTTTCTGCTGCTGATTTTCTCTTTCAATCACTGTGCATCCAACCCTGGTGTGTGGCACAGGCACCTCTGCTCTCCTGCCAGGCAGCAAAAGATTTCCTTCCATGTGCAAAACTTCTGTGGGCTGCTATGATGGCTTCAGGCACTGCTTTATTCCCAGCCCCAACACTGCGAAGGGCAGCAGAAACACAGGAACACCCCATGCATGTTTCTAGATGTAAAAGGATGATCTGTGTCTGGAAACTACTTCCCACAACAATTCAACACTGGCAGTTCTTGGAAGAGTTCTGGACATAATAAGTTCCTGCTGAAATTCCTCACAATTCACACCCAGTGACCAGTGGGTGCATTAGTAGTCTGTCTGCTGCAAACATCTTTTCACCTCTATTCTTCCCCTTTGTGCTGCTGCTTCTCTCTCTTTTCCTTGTTTCCATTTTCTTTTAGAAAAAAGAAGCAAGGGTGAAACTGCAGCTCCTTTTTCAAACAGACACAAGAGAAACAATTGCTCACCTGAACACAACTAACAGAAAATATGGGAAGCATTGCTCATTGTTCCTTTGCTATTCAGTGCAATAACCATGCTGAGAATCAAAGAAGAATGATCTACATCCCCCATGCTGTCCTTCAGCTACAAGCAGTGAAAACAGAACTCATATTTTCTTGGAAAACACTTCTATGTTCATAAGAGGCTCTTTTTTTCTAAAAAAAAAAAAAAAATATATATTTGTTCTGTGCTTGGCTTTAAATCTGCTGTATGGTATTTGCTTGTTTCCCTACAGAGCAGTAGTCATTCCGTGCCAGCTGTTTAAGAGAAGAATGTCCTAGTGAAAGCAAACAATAGGCTGTGTAGTGGGAATTGCAGATCTTTGAAAAGAGTAATTGAAATCTGCTCAGACATTTCGAAGATTCTTTGCACAATATTCTAAGCCTGTTGGTGGCTTACTCATTGGCAGGGTGGTCCTCTTTGTAGATCCCTTTATTTTTTTTTTTGTATGAACAGAATAGCGTAATTATGGAGGGGGAAAAAAATCACGAAAAAGAAAAGAAGAGGTGTTCAAGTCTAACTGATTATTTTCCTGTTAAAGCAGCTGAATTAAGAAAGAGCACTGTAAATTTCTTTAATTGAAGAATCAAAAACAAAATGTCCAGAGTCAGTCTCTTCATTTATCAGGTGTTCTCTGGCTCAGGCTCTTCCACTCACGCCTTTAAAGGACTCTGGCAGATAAACTCTGGTGGATCTGGCTGTGTCTGCTGAAGATGCTCTAGCTCTCCTCTGCTATGCAGCATATTTATTCTCACCCTGTGCCAGCAGGCGTTGTTGCTGCACAGAGCAGGGAGAGCTACATGTGTGTCAGGCTCCAGGCAGCCACTTCAGTAGCAATGCTTCTGACCTCTGATATTAATAAAAAGTCATCTCTCTGCTTGAGGGCTCTTCAATGCACCAAAAGTCTGGATTTTCACCTGATGAGGGAATTAGTTAGGAAGACCCTTAGGTCTTCATGCTTGAAAAATAGGCACAGATAGAACTTGATATTTAAAAGTGGTCCCCAAATTAAGACAATTGTCTTTGCTATACTTAAGAAAACCCTCACAGTACTCACTTTAGTAGCCTTAGGAAGTTGACAATAAGAACATTGTATCCAGTGTACAAATAGCCATTTAATATTCTCTATGAGGCAGATTAAGAAGAATTTCAAATACTGCCGTCTACATTCAACAAACTGTCCAAAATGGATGTGGGGTGAGTTAGTACTAACTAGAATAAGGAGTGAATGAATACAAACTTTTGCAGACAAAACTAGGTTAATGATGCTTTCTGCATTCAGAATCCCCCCTGACCTTCTGAACTACAAATATCTTTAATTTATTGGCATCCAAAGATACAAGTCTTTTCTTTAGACAACATGCCTGAGTTCTGTAATCCATTACTGGAATATGAAATACAGGAACCAAACCCTTAATTTACTTCCAAATTCTGAAATTACAGGGAAAACAGTAAAATTAGGCATGGAGTTATACTAGTGTAGAATTTGACCCCCTGCTGCTTTACTCATCTCTGATGTAAACTCACTGTGGCCATGGAGTTATATTGAGGCGGACTTTGTTCAATATATCTGAAAATATAAATGATAATACCATATGTACTATACTGCATTGTAACATTTCCCATCTGTTTCAGTCTCAGGAGAGAAGCATTGAATCAAGCTGATTTTTTCCAAGGCAAACCACAGAAAAAGCATTGCATAAAATTGTTAGTCCTCTCACTGAGCTAAGGGGAAAGAGAAGATCATGTACCACTTGAAATTTTAGCCACCTGATAAAAATTATTTTCATTACAATGTCAGGCAGTGATAAACAAAAATCACACATTTTTTTTTTCCCACACAGCCTTTGAGTTTTATCTTGCGAGAAGCTTAAAAGTATCCTGAATTAAATAGTTGTAGTTCAGCGTTTAGGCGAGGTGCTATGTAGGACAAGCTGTAATGATTATCAGTTTCCAATGGTTCCCTTTCACTTAGCAGCTCAGAAGCTGAATCTCACTTTCATGATGCTTTGGATCTGTCAGACTGGTTGCACAGTCTGGGAAACCTGCTTGTACACAATGACTTTTCCAGTTTTTCTTTATTCTTGCCAGGACAGACCTCCTGCAAGAAATGTTGCAAAGAACACTCCAATGTTATAAACTATTCCTGGTCCTAGCTAAAATCACAAATGCAGAAGTAGGTCTTTGAGACACACCTCGAGTGTGACCTTGATTTTGAAAGTTCTGACAAAATGTTGTACTAGATTTTGGTATTTTTTTCCACTTAATTGTTCCTAATAACAATAAGTGTGAAGCTATTGCTTTTCTTTAGAAATATTAAGGCCAGAGTCATATGGAATAAAATTGGAAGAGTTCAAGTGTTCAAAATTAAGATTACTTTGACACTTGGACTCTGACTGTCTTCATTGACTGCCCAAGGACTGGGCAAGATATATGTTTAAAGAAACTAATAAATCCATAAAATCATCAGTGATCACATGAGACCTTGAATTCATGTCAGTTTCTGCTTGGTTTAAGATACAAATCTTTGTGCCATTTGGCATCATTCACTCTAAAGACAAGAAGCACATTAAAGTCAGATTACTGCAGAGTAGTGAGAATTTATGCCAGCACTACAACTGAATAGCCACAAATAAAGTGATTGCAGCCTGCTGCTTATTTTTAGAGTGACACCAAATGGGATGGAAGGTGATGTGCCAAAAAATATTGTAATGTAAGAAGAGAGGGGATGGAAAAATCTCATAGGCATTTTACCAATAATTGGAAGAATGACTGAAAAATTATGCAATGGTCCCTCTAAATGGCATCAAGTGCACTGAATTAAGATGAAATTCTTACTTACTGTGTGTCCTCCTCTAATGCAAATGTTTACCTTTATTAAAAGGTTTGATCTGTCAGGCACTTAAGACCTTCAGTTCCCGCCAGCATAATTAAAAGTTGATGTTCTTTAGATCTGATCCAAAGCCCAGTAGAATCAAGGGAGGTTCTGTTCAGGTAGTGTTTACCCTTAATCAGGAATGAGCGATACACATTCTGCAGATTATAGCAAAAGAGACCTAAACCTACTAAAAAGATAGAAGTATACATATAATTGTCTGAGTTATAGAGTCAACCTGTTGAGAGAGGATTTTGGAGAAGAAATCTCAGAATAACATCTCATTACATATGGTCATCTAGGAATATATTCCTCCCTTACAAAAAAATAATTTAGGCCATGATGTTGTCAAGGAATAGCTAACAACAAAATGAATATGACTATCTCTTGCAGCCATCAGATGTTTTTCTCAAAATGACTTTTATAAGTTCAGAAACAGGTTTAACAATTCTCTGGGCGACCCCAAAAAAGAAGCAAGGTGATAGATATACAGCAGCCTGCTCTATCCTGCCCCTTGTATGACTCAGCCTGAAATGACAGTTCTGCCAAAAACAACCCCCACCAACTAAACAAACAAAAACCCCTCCTTGTACTTTGTTTTCCCATTAGCAGTTTTGAAACAAGAAAACTCTTCTGCCATTGTTTTTCATGCTGGACACCAGCTGAAGGCAGCAGGGCTGTTGTGTAACAATATCACTGATGGGATATCACTGGTTCCTATTTCAAAGCAGTGCTTAAGTGACAGGGTGACCTTTAGGAGTTGCATGAAGAACATCATGCAAGGATGTCAACATGTGTGCCTGAATAGAGTTATTTGTGAAACAAATACTGTCACAGAACGATGTGACAGATTCAGCCACTTTAGACCACATTACCTTTGAAAAGATAAAGAAGAAAAATTAAAATCACACTTTGAGAGATTAGGAAAAAGACAATAAACTGCAAGAAAAATAGAGGCATGTGTTTTACTTGGTAGCAAATATGCCATAAGGATATTTTAAAATCCTGATATTTCTAAAAGCTGTGGAAAGGTTGCAACATTTGGAGATTTTAGAGACAAATGAAGGGAACAAGCAGTGATTTGTTTAAAATGCAAATACTTGTTTGTGTCAGTGCAGGACTGAGGGGTTTTCTTCCCATTTGGTAATCTGAAAGACAGATTGGGTGGGTCTCAGAGCAAAGACAGTTTGGCTACATGATATAATGATCCTTTGCCTGAGAATCCAGCCTCTTCTATACATTGCCAGTGAAACAGTGCATGTCTGCTTTCCGCAATACCTCTGACAGACAAATGCAGTATTATGATTAACCAGCATTCTTTTATGCAGTGCTCTTTTTCTTGCTCTGCATTTGAGTAAAGAGGAAAACGTCTGGAACAGGCGCAGTGGCAGAACTGTTCAAATGCCAGTTTATTTGGCAGACAAGCAGCCCTAGAAGTAAGAAAGCTTAGGTTTCAGCCTGAAAGCACAGGATGTAGCCATCCTTTTTGGTGTGAAACTTGGGAAATCTGTGAACCATTTATTTACGCTCCTTTTCCATTCCACCTGATGGCAGTTCTTCCTCCTACAGGACATGGAGCAGGAAAGGATTTGCAAGATGGACCTGCTCTTATTTTTCACAGCCTGAATTTAAGTGTTTTATCAATTGAGGTTTCATTCCTGGTACCTCAGATCACATGGTGTACAAGCCTTACAGAATATTACCTCTGTACCATTAAATCTGAAAATATCCTAATAGGCAGGTAGGCCCAAATTGGCCCTTATGTCCTCATGCACCATGTGAAATAGATTCAGTTAATTAACTCATTTTAAAACAAAGCCAGCTGAGAGAATGTCTCTAGGCCTTGCAGTTGAAAAAAAAAAAAAAAACAACTTGTTAAACCATTTATTTTCTTATATTTCCACCTCTTTTGCTGACTCCTGTGAGACAGATGCTATTTCTGACTTCTCGAGTACTCAGCACTTACCTGACAGGAGAACATGTGGACAAACCAGGCCATTCTGGCTCAGCAAGCCAATTAGTTCATCATGACAGTTCGTTTGTTTCCATTACTGACCATAGGATGGAACAAGCAGGTTTGATTTTCATATAAACAGTATCATAATGCCAGACAGGGAGCCCAAACCATTTGCTTTGAGATAGATGCTGTGGCATTATTTTCTGCTCAGTAAATGGAAAGTTTCAGTGCTGCAGATGATGGAATGGATTCCTCCGTCTACTCCAGTGTAGGGGAGAATTATAGCATTTCCACTGAAAATTAACAATATTTCTCCTTTTCTGCTTTGTCCTCTGGTTAAACAATGTATAAAACAGTGCTGGAATACACAATAAATAGATGTATTTACTATAGAAGAAATAAAAAAACACTTTTCGAGGTAGCCGTCCTGTAAATCAAATTATCAAAACCAGGTCAGGGTAAGGAAGCACAGGCTTTGTACAGTTAAAGGTCCATAAAAAGCAGCAGAAAGACATTTGTAGCTTCAGCAGACTATGGATCCAGCCACTGTCAGAGGCAAGACCTCCTTCGTCTCAGTGCTTTAGCCAAATTCACATTAAATAACAGCAAAAAATGTTTGCTTGACTCACTGTGTGTGTGATCAGATTCTCACAGATCAAAGCTCCTCGGTTTTGCTTCCTAAGCCATCAGCGGGCAGCTGCTGGAGGATCATGAGTCACCTCTGTGTGGACTATTGCCTTTTCTGAGGCAGAACCAGACAAGTTCAAGACGTTCTTTAATTTCTAACCATTTAGTCACATCTCTGCAAATGGGATCTGTGAGTCTGCTACTAATGCAATAACTGGACTTTTGCTTTGTCCAAGTGGAAAAACCTGTGGCTTTTGAGGATACTATTAGGAGATTTTTTCCTTTCACCATGAAAATGTGGTTAAGTCATGATCATGGTGCTTGCACAAATGCAAAGCCAAAAGCAGCTACAAAACAGGTCAGCTTCTCATGTCATAGCACTTGATAACAAATTCTCATTCACCTCGCTGAAATCACCTCATATGGGAATATCCTATTTGACATCTGTCATTCTTCAGGCCTACAATGACCATGTTTGTTTTCCCCTGTAGACATTTGGGCTCTTTTATGTACCACGCCTATAGGTCCTTTGGGACTAAAAGGTGATTTTTCTTTTCAGCTTTTCCTGTTGGTCTGCTTACATACAGCTGCTAGTCTGCTTAGAAAACAGGAGATAATTCAAACCCAGCGTATGACAAAGATTGCGTTGCCTTTTTTATTTTCTTCATTTTTTAGGCTGGCCCAGGGAAATGCTACTCACAGCTAAATCTTCAAAAATGTAAATGATCAATAAACAGCATAAATGCAAAGTTATTCAGGCTTTCAGATATTAAACTTTAATGTTTTGTACAATGAATCAGATTGACACAGCTTCCAACAAACCATTGCAATAACTGACATAGAAGTGAAGTGCTGTGTAGCCACAATATTTAAGGCTTTGGGAAGAAGAACAAGGTTTTTGTATTGCCATAGGCTTATACCATTGAGTTCCAATATTTTTTTAAATCTTAGGCTAGTATATATGTTTAGGAATCAATAAGCAAAGCTGGATAAGGCAAGTATGTGACTGTTTTACCACAAGTCTAGAAGCAGTTAAGTCAGCTTTTTTACAACCTAATTATTATTCCTATACATTACTTGCCAGTGCTATAGCACAAATCATCTTTCCAAAGGATTTTGGAGCTAACGGTTAATCTTTATGAGCAGTGCAAAATGCATTATGTCATAACATGCTGACACACAGATCTACATCTGAGCACAGAGGGGGTGTCTTGAACAGACTAAGTCTTCCCAGATGTAAGTTTCCTTTGGAAGCCTATTTAATACTTGCGTTCTGCCAAAGGCCGCAACGATTTTCATTGCAGCTCTCCTAGCTTATTTCTTAATTCATTTAACAATGTCCAGAACGTTAGAAGCAAATATGAGTATCATTATATCCATAGGTCTTCAATTTTTTAACTTTCTTTCTGTGAAATGATGCCATCTACTGTAGAATAACTGAATTACAACCTTGTAAAAATGCAGAGATACCTGCTTTATTTCCTTATTACTGTAAAATTATCAGTCGTTTTGTGACACATTTCAACTTTCTATTATTTTCATTGGTATCATTGACTAAAATATGGAAAGGTGAGTACTTCCAGTATGAAAATTTGGTCGTTGAGAAAGGCCTTTGCTTCAAAAAAGAGCAGAGATGTCTTGAAAACAGTATCTTTTCTATCCAGCAGTGCAAAAATATGGGAAAGACAGCCCTTTTCTGCTCCCCATCAAGCTGTCCTCTTCATTATAAGGCAGAAAGATCACATCTCTGGAAATAGCAAAACAACAAAACAAATCAATGAGAATGAAGTTAGGATAAAGAAAAAATTGACATATGAAAATGCAAATTCTTGGATATGAATTTCCTAGTGAATAAGAACCTTGCTCTCTTAAACACATAGTTAAAAAAGAAAATTGTGGTTTTGGAAGGATAAGAGAGTGATACGTAAAGCTGAAAATCTGAATATTAAAAATAATCAAACATCTTATGGATACAGAAGTGTGTGTACACTATGCATTTTTTTGTATGTGTATGCAGTTCATAAACTGTACATTACATGTGCACAAATAAACAGTATTAGGTTCTTTTAGGTATGTATCATGGTATTTTTATTTAACAATTATGTATAAATTATGTTTTGCCCGAAACTGAAGAAAAATCATCTCTTCCTTTCCTCATTATGTCTGTAAATGGGAAGGATGTTTTAGTGGAGCTGGGAAGTGCTTAAGTGGAGTGACAGCTGAGTACATCGCTCTTGGATGAAGTGGATCTATGCCCAGCCATGCTCTCTAGGGTGTATCCAACCAGCTCCTTCTGGACAGATAACAAGTTCTAACCTCCCCAGTAGCTTTGATGGTATTCTGCCTCCCGTAGCATACTGCTTTCGAGGTCTTCTTGTATACTCTCATACAAGAGCTACTCAGCATTTGCCACTTTCTAATTCAGGTTTTTTCATGAGCCATTAGAGAGACTATAAAGAAGATTTTGTTCATAATGCTGTACCTCTCATTTTTAAAATACATTTCAGATTTCTTGTCTTTCAGGAAACATTTGTCATTACTCTTGTGAAGGCTGGGTGGTTTGTTTTTTTCCTAAGCACCTGCAGTGAAATCCTGGTTTCTTGAAGGAGAAAAATGTTTCTCACAGAAACAGCTGTCAATTAATTAAGCAGAGAATCTATTTATTTACCTGGGATCCACTGGCATGATTCTGCTGTGTGAGGGCTGGGAATCCATGCATTTTTTTTTTAGAAAAGAAATCTAGCTTGGGAGACTAAGGGAGGATGTCTAGATGCTCTTCAGAGGTAGTGGTGATTAGGCGGTGTCCTTGGAAGCAGCATCCTGTGATGCTGTAGCTCTGTGTCATGGTGCGTGTGAGGAAGATGTTTTTCTGGAAATAAGGAGTTCTTCTCCAACTCTCTTGTGCAGGATCTTAAGTTTCTGGGAAGGCCCAAAAGGTGAAAAAGTGAAGGGAAGAGGAAAAAGTGAATTTCTAAGTGATAGAAAATGTCTGAGGGGGATTAGTTTTCATATGCCACTGGAATGCTTTAGATTTTAAAATTTTTTGTGCTGTTAAAGGAGGGTAAAATACTAACTCCCAGCCTGATATCAGGCAAAGAAGAAAACTGTTGGCCTGGAAATGTCTGAAAATGATTTTTGAAGATTTTTGCATCTTGTTGTTGTTCTAATCAAGCTGGTGGTCAAAGCCAACTCTTAAGCATAAGTAGTGTCAACCTTGACAAGTCTTTTCTTGTTTGCTTCTTTTATAATTGCAGAAATAATGTAAGTTAGTGTGGGCAGAAAGCCTGTAGTGAGGTTGAAAGTGGGAAAAGAAACCTCCTATCTCATGCAGTGCCCTGCTCCAAGATCCCCAGTCTGGTTCTCCACTCAGTGAGCCCGTAGGTCTTGGTTGTATTGCCCATCGCCCCCACAGAGCTCATAAAAGGAGGTGATGAATTTCATGGGTGACGTAGAGGAAAAAGTTGGGTTAATATGAACAAAGAAACACAGCTGAGTGAGACACTGGGAAGGGAGCAGAGTCTGCTCAGTAAGCTCAGCTGAGTACAGGGCAATAAAGAAGGTAAACTGTTCAGGTACAAAAAGACAAGAGGATTCAGGGAAGATGAAAAGGGAAGATACGTGTTACGGGAAAGGTGAAACCAAATAGAGATAAAAGGGAGTGGAGGAGAAGCATGAGAAGAGAGGAAATGTGTCCAAGTGTGTAGCATGCCAAAGAGCATGGGTATGGGTGTGGAATCAGATACCCACAAACACAGAGAGAAAGGAAAACAAAGGATGTAAAGAAAAAAAAAAAGAGACTGGTGTGTTAATGTCATAGTGGAAAAGACAAAAATCAGATGAAAGGTGTTGTATGTGAGAAAAGAAAAAGGAACTTCATAACCCATAGGAATGGACCACACTATACATTTGGACTCAGTCTTATACTACATAATTATGACCATTACAACAGTTTGATGGCATTCAGAATTTTCTGTCTGGAGCCAGTGGTAATTTTAATGTCAGACCTTTAAATTACATCTTTTGGCATTTGTTTTCTTTTTGAAGGATGATATGTGGAAGGTAACTTATTCTGACATTAAAGCTTTAAGGATGATGTAGGTACACAAATGGCTCTTTCTCCAAACTTTTGTGTTTGTAAACTGAATTATTTTGAATTGTTCATGGAAAAAAATCTTATTCCATTATTGAAGGCATTCACTGATACTTATATTTACAATCTGAGACTTCTAATAACTTCTACAAAACGTACAAGTAACTTGTCTAACTTTATGGTGTTATTTTCATATCGGTTTCTTAAACAACTGGCTTTCTGGATCTTGTGTCTCTCAGAAAACACAAACCCAAAAGTTATTGTTTGAAGCTGGTTTTCATCAGTCTTTTCAAATTCCTTATCTACAACAAATCTGATCAATAGAATAGTTCTTAGAAAGAATTCACAAAGCCATGAATATTACAGATGAACAATGCTTTTTCTGAAAATAATCACACTTGTAACATTTTAGGGGGCCAGGTGGCACATTAATTGCAAACCATTTGAGCAATTAATGTGAGCATTCTTTTAGATCTATTAAGTATGTTGGCTTTCAAGTAACACTTTGAAAACACTTGGTGTTAGCTAATGAAGCAAGGTGCTAGCGACAAGAGTTCATGCTGGACAGACGGCTTATTCCACACCCATGTGTAAGTGCTCATGTTGGCACATGGGGGCAAATGATACACTTGTTTGAGAGATTTGGCACATTTCCATTTTAGCTGCAGAAGAGAATTCAATTGCTAATTACATAGTAACTCAGTCTGACACTAAAATTACTCGACATGGAAGATTATCACAGATTTAATTGGGCTTTGGATCAGCTCCAGGAGGTTTCTGTTGATGTCTATTTATAGATTCAGAGCAGACTCAGCAATTAGTGTAACAGACCCTCCCAGTGTCTGAAGAGAAGTATTTAGCATTTTACTTCACACACATAAACTATGTTACAATAGAAAATGAAACAGACTAGCCAACAGCTTTCATGTTATTCATCTTTGATTTGGAAAACACATTTGAGATAATATTGAACATTATTTTGTCTTTCTTTCCAGTTGCAGGATGTACCCATCTTGGGCAAATTTATGCTGACAGGGATGTTTGGAAACCAGAGCCATGCCAAATCTGTGTGTGTGACTCCGGATCTGTTCTCTGTGATGACATCATCTGTGACGATCAGGAGCTGGACTGCCCCAACCCAGAGATTCCATTTGGAGAGTGCTGCCCAGTTTGTCCACAAACAACACCACAGCCTACAAGAGTACGTTTGTCCTCAGTGTTGTTACTTTGGTGCTGCCACCTTTGTGATCCATGTCAACCGCAATTCATTTTCTTTTAGATGCTCTTAACCACTTTTCTTTCAAATGCTAAGCTTGTCACTTTCTGACTCCAGGCAAATACTTAAGATGGGCAAATTTTGCCAAAGTAAATAAAAACAAAACAAAACAAAACAAAAAAAAAACCCAAACAAACAAAAACAAACAAACAAAAAAAAACCAACACAACCACTTTGAACTTTCACACAGTTTTATCTTTTTTTGTTAAATTCAAGAACACTTCTGTATTTCATCAGAGAATTGGTACCAGAGCTGATAAAATACTTATTAGTCCTCTGAGCTGTGCAGCGGAAAGCATGAAGTCCTTCAACCCAGTTTTACATAGACAACAGGCACAGATAAACTGTGGAAAGGGACAGTGGATAACAATTAGCCATCACATTTTTAATTTTACAGAGAAGCATAGGAATAATGCAAACAGCTTATTTGTTGACTGCATGCTCAATCTATATCCATGAAACTAATGCCATCACAGAGTTAAAGAAAGTTAAACAAACTTCACAGAATACTGTAAGTCTGCATTTTGTATCAACTCAATTCTACATCATCAGGGAGTAGATTTCCTTTTGCAGAGTTACTGCTGACTGTAAATGAAAGGTGATTCAAGCCCTACATCCCTAATTTATCATCATCTTGTTTATAGACACCAACATTATCTAAATCAGCTGCAAGAATTTAACCCCCAGGAAAATCAAGAATGTTAGTGCATGCCAAGTCGTTTGCCTAAACCACTTCAGTGAGTGAGCCAGCTATACTGAGCTGTGAGGTTTCATCCTTGCTCAAGATCCATGAGATTCTGTTAAAGTACCTATATCTCCGCAGGCACCCTGAAGATTCTTATCTGGAAGATAAGAGAGTGAAAGGGATGTGCGTATGTAAGAGAAAGGGAGAAGATGTATTTCTACAGCTCTCTAGTATATCTGCTTAAACATGAAATGCTGTATACAAATACACCACCTAGGGTTATTTGCACCATACTAGTGCAACTGTACTGTTTCCAGGATTGCTTGAGCTACTCCACTGAACAGTTTTAGAGGTGTAAAAAAGTGGTACCTACAAGCATGCTGGAGATTTAAGCACAGCTCCCTCTCTTGTTGAATCTAGAAGCTTTTATCAGTTCTGTGCTTCCTGATAATAAAGGACACGTGGACTACTTCCTCCGGCCTATGTCTTCACTGTGTAAGAGTTTCAATATGTAAGCAATAGACTGACCAAAAGCCCCGCAGCTTTTCAATAAACTGAATAAGAATAAATGGAATTAATTAGATAAAACTATACTCCAATGTTTAAATGTGTTTTCCTCTTGTTTTTATATATATAAATAAGGCATATATATATACACACATATACTCACTGTATATGTATAATGTGTATATATATTGTATATATACACAATACAGTTACACAATATACAGATATACGTATATATGTATACATATATATAATGTTTATATATATAGAGAGAGTGTGTGTATATAGAGATAAATATATATAAAAAGATTTCAGGTTTATTTTTATTTTCTTTCTTAATGTAATTATTTTTCCTTTTTTTTTTTTTTTTTAGACTCCTGGAGTAATCAGCCGAGGCCCCAAAGGAGACCCTGTAAGTGCAGCTTTTTTTTTTTTTTTCCTACCAAGGAAAGTAACAAAATCACGAGCCAATTCCTACACTGCTATATATCTTATTTAAGCTGCTGAGATATCCTGCTTTCATTGATGTCTGCACTGTCTGCAGGACTGTGCCATATAGTCATTTTGAAGTAGCCCTTTAGCTTCAACAGAACTCAAAATTTAAATGGGAAACACAAAAACAGAGAGGGAGAGAGTTTAGTCCAAACTGTATCGTATTTGGGGGTTTTTGGTATATTTCTTCCCAGTAGGAAGAAAAAATTAAATCTATTTAGCAGTATTAATTTTAGATTCAGGACTTGGCCTGTTTAACATGTCTAGTGTGTTTGTTCAAGTATCCGCTGCAATAAAGCTCCAGCAACTAAGAAATATTTCCATGTGTGAATTTTGCCTACTGTCTATGTTTTTCATGAATGTTCAGTTGTGGCCTTAGTTATGTTTAATAGGGAAAGTTTCCCACCACAGTCGCACAGATTTTGTTACAAATGGAAGGATTTTTCTGGTGATGCGCTTGCAGTCGGAGGCAAGTGCTGACGTCTGTATGTGCTCTGTTTGTGTCTTTGCAGGGTTCTCCTGGGGTTCCAGGCAGAAACGGTGCCCCTGGCCCTCCGGGACAGCCAGGGAGTCCTGGAGCTCCTGGACCCCCCGGGGTCTGCCAGTCATGTCCCAGTATAAACGGAGGCGTAAGTCATCATTATGTTCAGCTTCTACCTCATTGCTCACAAGCATATAAAGCAATACTGTAAGCACCTATCCCTTGCACCTTCACATGTACGTTGCCTTCAGTGGCAACTGGCTCTCATTTGTGCCTTTGAAAAACACAGCTGAGTGGTAGGTGGGGTTTTGTTGTTGTTTTGGGGTTTGGTCCACAAAAGTTGGCTGGAGTGTAATTAAATCTCTGCCTTATCTTATTTTTTAAAACTTTTGGAGCCAAAACCAATGAAGGGTTTACGTAATTTAGATATAACCTGATCAGAAAGACAGTGTGCAGGGGGAAGTGTGTCCCCTCAAGCTTAATGGTTAGGGAACTCTTACTTTTCTATATTTTATCCAATGCATGTTTAATAAAGAAACCTTCCCAGCAACACAGGTCCTCTGCTTGCAGGGATGTGACATGTAAGTACTATCTGTCATGCTCCCTCTTTATTTCTGGCCCACTGAATCTTGAATTCTCTTTGAAAGAGTTAAGGATACTCAGCAAGAGAGCTAATTTTAACTAAAGTTTCTGTGCAGTTGGATTTGTTAAGGGAGATGAGCCACAGCTAGTGCTTTGTTACGAGATGACATTGTCCCCCCATGCAATCAATCAAGCCTAGCTTTAGAAGATGGGACTGCTTTAGCACAAAACTGTTAAAAATCATATTTTAAAACAATGGCTACTTTTGAACTTAGGCCACTGTTTATAGCTTCTGTGTACACTTCCCACTCCCAGGTAAGCCAAAAACTGAGGAAAGATGCCTTGGTTTTATTTAATTCTGAAAGGGATTGCAGCTGAAGCACTGAGCTTCTGGGAGAGGTACCCGTGGATCAGTTAGCCTGTCCCAATGATCATTATAATAATATACCAAGAGAGATACTGGTTTTGGATCGGCAGATGCAGACACAGGAGAGGATGATAGGCTGAATTAGTCACCCCTTCCAACACTGTATTGGAGATGTTCTGTTGAATCCTAGCGAGAGGGTTGATATCAGTAACACAGGAGTCTTTTTGTACCTGGTCAGTGAAGGAGCTGGGTGCACCGTGGCTTGGGTTATCAGGCAGAACACTGCATGTATTCAACTCTCCCTACTCAATCACCAATGTGCCATTAATTCATAAACTGAATTAGCTCCATATTATTCAACTAAGTTTGCTAATACCTGCATAACAAAATCAACATATGCCAATTAAGAGGCTTACGTGGGAATTCCTTGAGAAACTGTGTATAGAATATAAAGTGTTCTCTTTTTTAAGCAGTATTTTTTGTAAATGTGTGTGTCAAAGATGCTCTCTGATCTCAGAAAGGCCCACAGGACATGTCTTCTCTCCATGCCTTGGACTGATCTTCCATTTGTTTCAAGATAAATTGTCAAAAACATTGAGGCTTGGCTGTTTGGGCTCAAAAGTGATGATTGTATTTGAATTATTTGGAATGACATAGTGAACAGGAAGGGAGACGGGGAGAGATGGAAATTGCAGTAGGAAAAAAATGTAAAACTCAGTTTTCTTAGATGTGTAATTTCCCACGCCTGAGGTAAAACAATTATTTGTAATTCAGGGCAGGACAGACTTATACATAGGTAAGAGATTTTTTCTACAAAATACTCTGAAATGAGACATTAACTAGTCACAGCTAAAAGCAGTGAGCAACATATTAATAAACTGTTGCATCCTTTAGTGCAACAGAAAATATCTCATCAACTTCCTTGAGTGACAACAAAGTCCAACAGAAAAGAGACTGTTAACAAGAATGGGGGAAAAAGCCTAAAAGAAGTCAAACAAGGATAAGAGGAGAGAGGATGGTAATTTTTTGGTTCATCTGAGACCAGCTGTCAAGATGAAAACTGGATGTGCACCGTGTAGGAATCTAACTTTACCATGACCTGAAAAGAAAGATATTGGCTGGGCTCCTCTTATGGATTTTCTAAATATATGGCAGCTATATGTCAAACAAGTACTACTCAATAGATACTAATGAGCTATTTCTGTACATTTGACATACCAATGTAAGAAATAATTATTTGAATTGTAGCATTCACCTTTTTTCTTTTTTTGTTTTTTGTCTTTTTTTTTTTTTTTTCTTTCTGTTTTTCTCTATTTCTTTTACAGAGTTTTTCTCCACAGTATGACTCCTATGATGTGAAGGCTGGTTCTGTTGGTGGTATCGGTTTCCCACAGCCCATTGTAAGATGATATAGCCTTTTCTCTGTTCTTTCTTCTTTTTTTAAAGAACACATTTTCTGCTCATAGATTATACCTGGGATGTGTATGTATCCTGATTTTAATTTAACAAGATAAGTTCTAATTTAATTGTTGCCTGCAAGTGGAATGTGATGTAAGACAGCAGTTCACTTGACAGTATTATTCTAGAAAGTAACCATAGATTATCTGGGGTTTTTCTCTCTTTCTTCCTTTTCTTACCTCATCTTTTCTGAATCTCTCCCTGAATTACTTTCTTACACTACCTAAACATTTATCCCTTTCTCCCTTGAATACCTTCCTCATTTATCTGTCCCGGTATTCTTCTACTAATTGCTTTCCTTTCTTCCACCACCTTTTTGCCTCTTTCACTATCCCTAATCATCCTTCAGCCATTCAGCAGCGTTCTGTCTTTTCTCAGAACGATGCTCCATACTTGTTTACTTTTCCACAACTCAATTTTTCCTAATAACAAGTGAGTAAACCTCTCTTATCATCTTTTTTTTTTTTTTTTTCATCCCAGAAGCAGTCAAAAGCTTTTCACTTATTCTTTTTACAATTACCATTTTTTTCACCCACAGCTATGCAAACTGTGTACTAAGGATGCTGTAGCTGCCTGCTAGGCCTGGCCCAAGCTTTTCACCGTTTCTTTAGTGAGATAACGCATGGATTGCCTGAAGGAGTTATGCATGAGCTATGTTTCCTGTATAAAATAAATTTGAATGTTACACCTCATGATTTTTCTTTTAGGCACTGGGATTTAGATACTCACCACCTATGACATGGAGTGTTCTTGATTCAGGCAATTTGCTATATAGAGGATGTGATAAATTGCTGTATTTGAAATTGGCTGCTGCTTCATTAAGCATAATCATTATTTTCAGTCCAATGCTGCATAACAAGGTTCGGGTATCACATGTTGTAACACATCAAGGCAGTTCCAAGAAAATGTGTTATTTCTCAGGCTTCCATGAGATCACCTTGTGAAATAAATTTTACTAATCATGACAGCTGGTTTTCCTGAAATATATCTCATTATTTTCTTGCCTTTATTTTAATCTGTTTATTTCTACATCATTCATTTGATAATGTGATCATCTATGCATCAGTCTTCAACCATCCATTTTTACATTAGTTTATTCATTTATTCATATTCAACTCTTTGCAGTTTTTACCCACAGCTTATCATATCATTTACATTTTGCTACTTGTTGTCTTAATATGGGATGTACTGAACCAGGCAGATAACCGAGAAATCTCTCAGTTAACAGTTATGGTTAGTCCTCTCTATTTTGGCATTTTTCCTTGAGGTTCTTAATGATTTCTTGTGCTCTGACCTCTGGACCTGAAATAATTTGGAAGAGTAATAAAATAAAATAAAATAAAATAAAATAAAATAAAATAAAATAAAATAAAATAAAATAAAATAAAATAAAATAAAATAAAATATGCCAGCATCAACATTTGTGCCTGAGTGGTTAACATGCCTGGTATTTCCTCAGTTCATCTCTCCATTACTGTCTTCCCAATGGCTTTCCACTGCTTGTAGACTGATTTTGTACTTTGCATCACAGCTTCTCTTTACTTTCTCGTATACTTTTCACATATTGTCTTTGCCTCTTTCAACCAGTGCACATATTCTAACCAAAAGATGCTCCTTTCTTCACAGTCTGGAGACGACAGCAATCAAAGGTCATACCTAACTATCAGTTTATCTCTTCAGTGTGCATCTTGAAAAAAATGTCTTGTTTGTTTATAGCCATATGTCTAATCAATTGATTACAATTGATGAGTTGATAGCTGCAATTCATGTTGAATCTAACGGTTCTTTACACCAAATGAGTTCTAACAATTAACAGAAAGGGACTGCTCATTATATTCACAGATTGAAGGCAACCCAATTTACCCAGGCACTCACTGATCTGCCACTTGGTGTACTTCTTGTCCTATAAAATAACAAATATTACAATGATTCAATTTTTTAAACAAAAGACAATCTGTGAACTAGTATTAACATAGTATATTTGTAGTATAGTAGTATACTACATATACTAGTATAGTGTAGCAATACTGTTAATCTTGTTTAATGAAAATTAGGTTCTTGTAACATCTGTAATACGTGACAATATCCCATGAAACATATTATGTGAAATTCTAAGCCATGGAATATACTGCCAGTACTGCAGCACAGAGTGATTCTCACGTAACTCATATACTTCAACTGCTTTGACTGCATCAAACCCACAAAGAGTTTCATTTAACTAAAGGTGTTTTAAAGAACCACATATAGGTGCAGTAAACTACCGTGCTAATTTTCAAACGTTTTCTGGTTTGCTGTATCAAATGCTTTTGTGGTTCAGTTTACAGGAAGTAGATATATTAGCACTCTTTCCAAATCGAAAATTTCCTTAGAAACATTTTACTCTCTTTTACCAGTTAAAATGAGGAACAGTATTACTGATTTGAGTTAAACCATACATACAGTGAGGTTTCATCCTCTGAGTCCTTTGTTTAGTCCAAACATCATTTATTTCTTACGGCTTAGTACTGTTAAGGTTTATAAAAGATTTCACTGATGAAAATGCTTGCCTTACTGTCAGTAACAAAAATATGGCCTCAGTTCAGTATACTTGTACTTCCTAAGAAGTCAAGGGTCATAAACAGAGTTTATCACACAAAGTTATTCTAATGGATTATATATGTATATGTAATATAGCTCCTGATGCAGGTGAGAAATTTTAAAATTAGTTTTAGAAAGCAAAATCTGGCATCAATAGACTAGCAAGCAAGTTTATTAGTACACCCTTTCTCCACCACTAAAGGTGTAGGGTTAGGCTAATAAAGATCAATTACATGGCAGAGAAGCTGAAGCTCATTTGCTCTGTTTAGCAAATCAAGAGTTCCAGTTGTCTGTTCTTCCTGAGTAGGTAACTGAAAAGCTGAGATGTGATCGTCCTTCTGGGAGTCTAGAGAAGGGGGATAGTGACTCAAAAGAAAAAATTACAGCTTTGAAAATATCTTGTGAAGTATGTTACCTAAGGCTGCGAAGGGAAACCCAGTGATCCCCTTTCTGAAGGGTCTGTAGGTGCTAAAGTATTTAGCAATGTGTATATATACTGCTTCTTTTTTACTGCATCATGTGAGTGTCACCATGGATTTTTCTTAATACAATTTTCATTGTATTAATATGTAAAAATTTCTTTCAGTTATTGGTTACTATTGCAACTACATTGTTTTATAGCTATATTACATTAATATAACAACTATTTTTTAATCTACTCTATAGTCTGGCTATCCAGGACCCCCTGGCCCCAGTGGCCCCCCTGGCCCACCTGGTCACGCAGGTCCCCCTGTAAGTAAAATTAAGCTTTTCATAATAATCTCTTTTTTTTTTTTTTTTTTATATGAGCTTTTCCTTTTATTTGTCATAAATATTAGATACATTTTCAACTGATAAATCCAGATACAATACTGAAGAATTTTGTGGATAAATGTAATCTTCTATTAATTGGTCTGTACCATCTATGCACCACCAAGACTCAATGGTTGAGGGTTATATACTATGCTTGCATATGTCCATGTGTTTCCCTGAGCTTCCTGCAATTCTGTGGGGTGTCAGCTAAGGTTTTCTTAAAACATGCCACTGCCTATCATCCTCCATTAATATTCCCAGATGTTTATTCATACCAAGATTTAACAGGACATAAAGAAAATTGGGAATCCTAATACACATTCAGTGAACACAGAGAGGGTCTGAAGTTTTTGATGTATATCTCCTTTTAGAGGAGTAGTTTTATTTCTTTTTTCATGGAGGCATATTCTGCTTGGTTTGACATTTGGTTATTTGTTGACAGTTCTGAATACTATTTTCCTTACAGTTATAAGATTATTATAAAATATGCACCCTGGAATGATGCTTGTAATTTTTCACATCTTAACTGCTTTTTTGTTGCATTATAGGGCTCTGCTGGATATCAAGGTTCCCCTGGAGAACCGGGACAACCTGGCCCTCCTGTATGTATATGTTATCTATCACTATATGCCATAGAATCACAGAATGGTTTGGGTTGGAAGGGACCTTAAAGATCACCCACAGTTCCAACCCCCTGCCCCGGGCAGGGCCCCCTTCCCCCAGCCCAGGGTGCTCCCAGCCCCGTCCAACCTGGCCTTGAACCCTTCCAGGGAGGGGGCAGCCACAGCTGCTCTGGGCACCCTGGGCCAGGGCCTCACCAACCGCACAGGGAAGGATTTCTTCCTTACATCTAATGTAAATCTCCCCTCTTTCAGTGTAAAACTGTTACCCCTTGTGCTATCCCTACACCTCCTGATAGAGTCCCGCCCCAGCTTTCCTGTTAAAGGCCTGTTATGTTAAGGCCTGTATGTGTTAAAGGCATGATCCTACAAGCATGAATCTGTGTGTGTCATTACTGGTGTGGATTGAAATTTTACAGGTCATTCTGTCTGTTTACTATCATTTATGTCAAACGTATAAGTATTTTATGACACCTAATATATTTTTAATTTGAAAGAGACTTCATATTTTTTTATTATTATAGTTAATATTAATTATTTTTCTACAGGGACCTCCAGGCCCTATTGGAATGATAGGCCCATCTGGTCCACCAGGAAAAGATGTAAGTTCACTATTATTCATCCAGAGATTAATAAATGGGAAGAACGAAAATTCATTAAATTGTAAGACAGCAGAGCACATTGACACCATTGATTTTAAGAATTTATAACATCTCCCTGTTTCTCAATTTGACAACATAACTGTAAGAAACTAGATTTGGCTTACATTAGGTACAAATGTCCATTCCAAAAAAAATTTCAATTTTAGCAGGCAATTCGATTAACACAATTTAAAAAATAAAAGAGAAAACCTAAGCATGAAATGTGCTTTTTTGATCTGGTGCAAAGTAAAATAGCAGTTATAAAGAAAAGCAGACAGTAGTAGTAGTTGTCTGCTCCCTTCAAACCTTGTTTTGATAGTTAAGGCTGTTAAAACCTTCTTTTGTGTCACGGCTGGGAGTCCTGAACAGGTAGAGCACAAGGTGAGACAAGCAGCTAAAGTTTTGGTTTATTCTGAGTGTTTCAGCATGAAAAACAAGTTTTCTGTGATCATTGCTTCCTAGAAGTTGGCTTGAAATAAATTAGATGTTAACCAAAATCTTGTTAAACACCGAGTTTATAAATTCTGGCAACTGTTTTTCAGAAGGCAGTCATATAGTGAACTGGCACCCTGCTATAATTTTCCCCACTGCCTTGGTTGGAAGTTTCACCCACTTATTCTGAGTCGCCTTGACGTACTAGGACTGGTTCTTTGCCAGTAACTGAAGCAGTAGTAAAACAGTCAAAAAAATCTGCTTTCTTTCAATAGGGAGAACCAGGAAGACCAGGCAGAAATGGAGACCGTGGACTCCCTGGATTACCGGTATGGAAAAGCCCCCAATAACAATGGTCTTCTAACCAAAGGGCTTTTTTTTCCCATTTTAAGCTAGTCAAGTGAACGTAACACACAATGAGCATTAGCTTGTGCCCTTTGTACAGTAAGTATGTGATTTATTAATCTTTCTATATTTGTGTTTAGGGTCACAAAGGACACCCAGGAATGCCTGGAATGCCTGGGATGAAAGGTCAACGAGTAAGTATTGAGTATATTGAGTATAGCTGAGTCTGTTCTTCTACTTGAATTATGATGTTGCACTATTGTGGTCTTTCAGTCATCAGTTCCCAGCTAAAGAGATTGAATCATAGACTTAAAGGCCAACTTCTGGACAATGTAATATGACCTTCTGTAACAAAGACTGTTAAATTCTATCTAGTTACCTCAGTTGTAGAGCTCCATCCCAAATGCTGGGCTGACGCGTGCTTTGCAGAAAAGCATCCACTCTTAACTAATGGCCATGGAGAGGTGGAGGATTCAGAATTTTCTTTCAAAAAGTGTTCTAATAGCCAATAACACTCATTATTAAAAATATGCCCCTTTATATGACTTTGTCCTGAAGCATAATATTTTGCCAAGAGGAAATCAGTTTTCCAGAAAAATAAGAGGAATGCTATTCACAGATATGGTTTTCCTTTCCCACAGGGTTTTGATGGAAAAGATGGTGCCAGAGGTGATAACGGTGCTCCTGGTCCAAAGGTAAAAAACTATATTGTCATCTCTGTAATAGGTAAAGCAATACCTTCCATCATTTGTTACATAGCTATGCTTTGCATATTACACAGTTCTAAAAATCCATTAAGCATTAAAGAAACTCATTAAATATCTCCACAAAAAGAATGAGAATCATTCCAAAGGAGTTTGACTTTCTGAACCACATCATGTCCTGATTGTCCAGCCGTAATAAAGGTGAGAGTCCAAAATGAAAGGACATGGCTGGATCATCTGACTTTATTGCATAATATTAAAGGACCAAGTCTCCCTGAATTTTTTTTTTTTTTTTTAATATTTTGTTCTGGAACTTGTTTAGACTTCTCAGACCTCACAGACCTCATTGTATGCTGAGGACACTCAGCACCATGCAGAAAGTGACAACAGATTGAGCTGTCTCGTTTCTATGTCTCTTCCCCTTGAATAAAGCAAAAAGTGTTCTCAGCAAAGTTCATTCTGTCACTGGTGTTTTCTTTCCATAACAGGGTGAAACTGGTGCTCCTGGAGCGAATGGATCACCAGGCCAACCGGTAAATATGTGTATTCTGTAGTATTTAAATGGAAGTGCCAATGGCACTTCCTGGTTAACTGAGTGACTCAGCTTTTTTTTAACTGTAATTGTGCCACCTCTTGCATTGAACATTACTGAGTTATGCAAATAAGAGCAATATCTCTTGGCTAGGCCATATTATTTTGGAAGCCATTTAGCAGACTTATTGTCTTATGTTTTCTAGGGACCAAGAGGTCCATCTGGTGAAAGAGGAAGACCTGGGAATCCTGGTGGCCCTGTAAGTAATTGCAGCTGTTGTTCTTATCCAGAAGCAGCACATGTTTTCTTTCAATATGTTGAGAACTCCCTACTTCATAGATTTACCTTAAAACAGTTGTAATGCAAAGGATTAGAAAACTATAAAGAATCTGTAAAATCATACATGAAAAATTTTCAGTCTCCAATTAAAGATGTAAACATGTTCACAATCTTATTTTCTATTTCATTTATTTAAATTAATAGATTACACATAGAGGGAGAGTTCAGTGTTTCAGTATAAACTCAGGTTCAGCCAAGAGGAATAGGCAGAAGGAGTGGAAGCAAAGAGCAGCAGCAGAAGGCAGGGAGAGAAAAAAAATGCACTCAGAAGTAACTTGCAGGAAAATTATAAAATTACTCTGACTGAAATTGGGGGTACGTTATTTGCTCTGAAGGAAGTCATAGTTCATAGAGTCCAGCACAATCAACAAAGCACAACTAAAATATAATAACCGACAACTTGTTCATACAAACACTGCGTAACCTGAGCAGCGGACCTGGCAGAACATGTCCACAGAACAAGCATCAGGATTTAAATCATACCACTGTTTGTCAGGTTTTTGGAGTGGAATTTTAGTCTTTTACGTGAATTAGAAGTAACTGTTATTTTGAAATAGACATCTAGTGAGATCTTATTTATTCAGCCTTAGGAACTGTCCACACAAATGATGCTTTGTAACTGTTGTTTCCTTAAGAAATGTAGTAAGAATACATTTTTGTGTCTTGCTGTCTCCTCATTACAGTACAAGTCACATAAAGTGTTGGATATTCCGTCACAAAACATTTAGTTAATTATTATTTTAGAATGACAGAGTTGAGAAATATTTGGGCATTGGACAACTAAGTGGGAATGTACAGATGGAAAAAGATGGTTTGTGAGTCATGGGCATTAAAGCATGTGGTTCTGTGTCTGGGGAAGTGCTCTGTACCAAAAACCTCTCTTCTTTCTGTAGGGTGCCCATGGTAAAGACGGATCTCCAGGAGCAGCTGGCCCACCTGTAAGATGACTTACAAATGTTTGATTTTTAAGTATTTGTGTTGCTCAAGTCTGGTTACGTCTAGATGATGTTCTGCAGTGCCAGCAAGCCCAAGACTGCTTTAAGAATGAGCATTTTATTTAATTATATTTCATAACCATATTGGTTATGATACTTGAAGCATACAGTGCAATAAGAGAGCTTTAACACTGTAAATCAGAAAATCCATAAATCCAAAATCAGATTACTCTCAGAGAACATATAGATGGATAGAATTGCTGCTCTCTATGCAGATCAAATTTTGAATATTCTTATCAAATACCTTATTTAGCTGTCTGAGGTGGTAAAAAATTTTTCTTTCCCATTTGCTTAGAAACCTGAGCATGTCCACTTGTATCTTTAACAGCTGTCTTGGCTTTTTCTTCTCTTACACCTTTTTTTTTTAATTAGAACAAATTTCGAACATTTTTTGTAACTTAATCTCTTTAATGATAGCTTTCATGTTTTTTAAACTTACAACACAGAAATTTTTCTGAACCTGTAGAAACATCAAGATAACTAAGATCTAGGTGTGATATTTTAGGACTGGCTAAGCTTAATTCTCTGCAGCATGATGTATATTTGTTATTTTGCCAGGTGTTTCCTTACTTAGAGACAAATCCCATAATCAGACTTTTTTTTTTTTTTTTTTAATTTAAGATTAAGTCCATATGGCTTTTACCTACTGCACTAATAGCATTTCTTTCATTTTTAAGGGTCCCCCAGGTCCCCCTGGAACTGCAGGATTCCCAGGCTCTACAGGTTTTAAGGTATTCTGCTAAAGATGCATACGAATACGGGATTTGGTCCTTTCTCTAGTTAGCCAGCTTATGTCACTGTACATCTTTATTTTATGAGTCTTCCTTTTTCTGGCTGCTACTACACTGTTTGCGAGCTTAGAACGGATGTGTTTTCACATGCAGCACAAGACAAACCCCATCCTCATCACCTTCATAAACACCCACCCCAAAACACCATTAAGTGGTAGACCAAATGCTTTATGTTGCATTACGGGAGGGACTCAAGTGAACTTCCCCCAAGCAGAGGAGCTGTGCAATATGTGCTGCCTGGAGTGCATGGGTACCCTGTGCCTCAGCACGGGGGTCACTGTGCTGATTGGGCACTTGCACTCAGGTGATGATGGTGGTAACCTTCTTCCCTAATCGCTCAAAGGTGCCACATTAGAAGAAGAAACCATGAAGCTAATACTGATTGCCCTGGAGATAAGACTAATATGCATTCATTTTCTCCTTTTACTGTTTTTCTGTAGGGTGAACCTGGTCCTCCTGGTCCTGCTGGTTCTAGTGGTAGTCCTGGAGAGAGAGGAGAACCTGGTCCTCAGGGTCATGCTGGGCCACCTGGGCCTCAGGTATGTAAATACCACATGGGAACTGAGAAGTGTTGCTCTTCACAAAGACCAACACGTCCTTTGATTTAGTCCTAGGTTAGCAGCATTGGTTATTTATACATTTATTTTTTCAGGGCCCTGCTGGAAGAGCTGGAAGCCCTGGCAACAAGGGTGAAATGGTGGGTACTATTCATATCACTGTCTTTTGCTGCACTGTGTTGGTGAAGGTTGCTGTTTGGACTGGACAGGGTCCAACAGTGCCGTGCTCTCTTCATCCTTGTCTGCTGTTCACTCTCTACAGGGACCTTCTGGTATTCCTGGTGCTCCTGGTCTGCCAGGAGGCCGTGGGCTTCCTGGACCTCCAGGTACAAGTGGAAACCCTGGAGCAAAAGGCACTCCGGTGAGTTACTAATACTCACTACAGTGGTTGGACAAACAAATATGGTGGACATAGTCCTGATACCATTAAAAACAACAGAATTGAATTTCTCCTATTCACTTAAGATGGTCTAAGAAATTATTTTATGATAACAATAGGCAATTATTTTTATAAACATATAACATCTTTATTGTTCACACATTTATACATTGCTATATATTAAAATGATACATAAATATAATATTTGTTTTCCTAAATTATCTATTAATTCAGAAACATACAGCAAAAAAAAAGTAGTTTGTCTAAAATTAGACAAAATCTATTGTTTTAAAATCCTAATTTCACTTGTTTAAATTAACATGGGCTGAGTCTACAATCCAGTACACCTAGTGAGTTGTACCTACTCTTACACTGTCATTTACCCCAGTAGGCTCTTTCCTGACAGCCATACACCACACATCGTTCTTTGTCAGAGAAAATACTCAGGGACTTCAAGCAAAAGTCTCAATGATGTCTGAAATAGCTCAAAAACAGACATAAAATTTTACTCAGTGGTGCTTAAGATTGTATCACTTCTTTGAATTTTTAAGGACCCCCATGCATTCCACATCCAGCTTCAACCAATACATGCTAATTCTTTGGCAGAATATAAAATAATAAAAATGAGTCAATAACTTGAAAGAAATGACGTCCACTTGTTAGTATTTTAGCACATCTAGTAACTCTAGAATAATACCCTGTTACAACCCATAATTTTAAAGGGATTTTCTCATGTTTAGGGAGAACCTGGTAAGAATGGTGCAAAAGGAGATCCAGGACCAAAAGGCGAGCGTGTAAGTGATTTTAAAATGCATTCAGATAATTCTTTCAGGGAAGTCTGAACACTGAATCATTCCCCATACAAAACCCAGGGTTTCTTTTTGGAGGCTTCTATCTTCACTGGTGGGGTTTGGGTTTGGGTGGTTTGTTTTTTTTTTTGCCAGGGTGAAAATGGCACCCCAGGTGCTCCTGGACCTCCTGGTGAGGAAGGCAAACGAGGTGCAAATGGTGAACCCGGACAGAATGGCGTACCTGGTACACCTGGAGAAAGGGTAAGCTGCTGTTGATGACCATGCACACAAGGTACATTCTGAGTTAATACAGAGACAGCAAAATCTGATGTTCAAAATACTTTGAGGAGGAATTTGGCTCCATATCTGTTCTCATCAAATTCTAGATGTGAAACTGGGTTATGAAACTGGGGAGAATTCTTACCTAGATCCTCATCCGAATTGCAGCACTTGGATCTATCTCAGTATGAAATAAATTAATTAATTTCTTTTTTTTTGATATTGAAGAAGCAGTGTTTTATATACCTGGAAGGTGTATCAAAAGATTTGTGCTGAAAAGCAACCAGAAACTATGAGAACTACACATGAAAGAAAAAATATCTACATATTTCAAAATTACTTCTCGGTTAAGGAAAATGAGCAACCACAAAATTTCAGCTCTGAAAAGTGAAATTATTGCAAATTCTTTTACGTTCAGCCTACGTCTCTATTTCAACATCCTTCTTGTCAGTAGATCTTAACTGTCAATAATGTCGATAACAATACTGTCAGGATGTCTTCTGTGTTATATCTTTACTGCCAACAGTTTTTTTGGATTTGATAGCTTTCCAAAAAGCATTCTCACAAAGGAATTTTGAATTGATTTATACAACAAAATAAATAGCAATATCCTTACAAATTTTGGATTTCTGATCCCATCTGAACCAAAGGAAATTGTGCTGATCTATTTGTAACTCCTAATTTAATGATTGACTGCAGTATTTGCTGAAGCTATGAGGAAACCAAAGATGCACAGTGAACAAATTAATCATAAATGGGGGTGCAAATTAAATTTTATAATTCAAATTTCTTGTAAGCAATGAAGATAGTAGTAAATATAAATATTAAAACAATACAATAGAGCTCTTTTCAGTATTGCATTAGAAGAAAATAATTGTTCAAGACTGAGTGTGTTGTTTTATTTTGGATATGAATTCAGAAAACTCATAAATAAAATAACTAATGTAGGGGTGGTTAAAAATAATGGACAGACTATGTTTTCAACAGGAAAGTTCTATCCAAAGAGACAATAATTCTGTAGAGTTTCTAGCTACAGTGAAATGTCATTTCCATCTATTGCTTTCATTAATTTTCATAATAATATGTCTAATGATAAATAGTTTAGGAAAAAAAAACAAAAAAAAAAAAAAAAAAACAAAAAAAAACCCAACAGTTGCCATTACCTAAGTCATGTTGCCTATGATCCATACTTTTTTTTTTTTTTTTTTTATTTGAAAGGGCTCCCCTGGTTTCCGTGGCTTACCCGGTAGCAATGGACTTCCAGGTGAAAAGGTATAAGTCTTTCTCTCAAAAAATACCAAACTTCTAGAGAATACATGTGAATTTGAATGAACAATTTCAGATTCAATATGATGCTGATTTCTTGGCTGTGAATTTTAACATCTCCTTTTCAGGGACCTGCAGGTGAACGTGGTAGCCCAGGTCCTCCTGGCCCCAGTGGACCCGCAGGAGAACGTGGACAAGATGGAGGCCCAGGTCTTCCTGGAATGAGAGTATGTCAGGACATCTCCAAGAAAATGAGATAAACTCTGTTAGAGATGCCTCATCTGAGCTGATACGATAGAGGAGCCCAGTTAGAAAAACCTTCTATTAATTCCTTCGAGCACATACATTCATAGTGCAATAGGTAACCGTGCAGAGACACGGGGCATTCAGAGAACATCTGTCACAAGTGAATGAGGAAGCTTAGATGAAGCTGAGCATGCTCCCCAGTTCTGAGTATGCCACGCACTATCATGAGATTTGGCTTTAATGTGATTTGGATGGTTTTCTGTATGATCTATATACATTTTTATCAAATTTTATAACTTATTATAAAATCCATTCTGCTAATTATATTTAATAACTATTTGGCTTATCGTATTTAAATGTATTTATATTTAACTTATTATTTAAATAGGCTTAAATTTAACATTTAAATAATTAAATCATACATTAATTTATATATTTCAATATACTTAATTAGTATAGGTAATTAAAGAAAATAACCTGTTGGTCAGATTTTCATAGTACATATCAAAAAGATTTTCAGAGAGAACCTATTGTGTAATATGTACAGAATGTAACAACATTTTGTGAGTTATTCTGAGAATTGGCAACTGCTGACAACAAATACATGGCAAATCAGAAGTCAGCCTGACTGTAGACTTCCGGGAGCTAAACAAGATTTTGTTGGAAATGAAAAGGAATGACTTAAAATATAACAAAAATAATATTTAAAGATATAAAACAAGTTAACTAATATATATTATAAATTGTGTTCCTTCTAAGTAGAGGCACATAGTCAAAATTGTTTCATTTCTTGATTTTTAACATCTGAAATTAGTTTTCTTCCCACATAATGAAAGAATACAATTTTTGTGCATGTTGATTAATGTCCACTGTCTTGATTATATACAATGACTCTCAAAGAAAGTGATAAACTCCTAACAAAAGAGTTTGTTAGCTTTCTCTGGTTTTTCCCCTTAATGGGATGGGGGAAATGGGAGGAGTTTTAATCCTTATTAAAGAATCAAGCAAGTAGTTTAAGATGTATTTTTATATATTTATGTTTATGTATTGTAACTTAATATTACACATTTTAAACTGAAGAGTAACACTTTTTTTTCTTCAATTGCAGGGTTTGCCCGGAATTCCAGGAAGCCCTGGAAGCGATGGGAAACCTGGTCCTCCAGTATGTACATAGTGCAAATATTTTATATTAGTCCTCTTACTGACTTTACCCTCATCCCACAGTCTCTAAAAGAGGTTGTTATCACAGTCAGATTAACAGTAGGGGTTTTTTTTTTTGTGTTACTTACCAGAGCACTTTATATGATGTCTCACTGTAATAACAGTAAATGTCATTTAATACTATTTAAAATGAAGAGTGTACAGAAACTTAGTTGAAATAGAAAACACATAATAAGTTTTGAACAACAGGGTCTGTAGCCTGCTCTCACCCTCACTCACTATTTAATGAGTCATGGATATTAATTTATTTCACCGAACAAATGCCATGTCTTCATTTCTTTTTTGCCTATTCCAGGGTAATCAGGGTGAATCTGGCCGTGCTGGTCCACCAGGCCCTTCAGGTCCACGTGGTCAACCAGGTGTAATGGGTTTCCCTGGTCCTAAGGGCAACGAGGTGAGTTCTCCACTTCACCTGTGCTTATGCTTCATCAGCCCAATGTTAAAATAAATTGCTCCATAGCGGGGCTATCTCATGCTTCAGCTTTAGGTGATTGTATACTGACCAGAACAAGTAGTCTAAATGTGATCTTATCCTTTTGTAAGGGTGCACCAGGTAAGAACGGAGAAAGAGGCCCTGGTGGACCGCCTGGAACACCTGTAAGTTTCATAAGCATTTTGTTTAATAATATAGTAATGATATAATATTAATTAATAATAATTTGGTGAGCCTTATAAAAATCATATCGACCCATAACCATAGCCTAATTTTGTCTTTGCATAGGGTCCTGCTGGGAAGAATGGTGATGTTGGCCTCCCGGGTCCTCCTGGACCTACTGTAAGTGTAGTAGTCCTGTAAAAGGCAATGATCAGTTACTGCCAAGGTGGTCTGGCATCTACAGATAGAGACTGAAAATTTAAGGGAAGAAAAGTAATGATATAAGGAAAAGAGCTCTTGTTTGCTGTTATTTTAATAAATTAATACTCAAAACTTTGTTAGGAGAAACCCGGGTCAGGTATACCTGGTATAAGTTGAAATGAAAAGTCAATTTAGAGCTCTTGGGGATCTACCACCTTTTCAAATTGAAGCATATTATTGCTCCCTTTAACACATATAGCATTTCAGACTAGTATCAAGTATAAATGTGTCTTCTGAATTACATCTAAAGGTTGAACTGAAAAGAGCAAATAGCAGAATACCAAGATACATTAGTCTTTGGGATTGTGCAACGTCGTAATCAGATCATGATAAGGAGGCATAGAGTAGAGGTGGTGTGGAGGTGTTTATATGCTAAAATGTTCCCAATTTCATTTTTTTTTTCTCTTTTGTTTGATTCTAGGGTGCTTCTGGGGAGAGAGGAGAACCAGGACCAGCAGGTCCACCTGGCCTCCAGGTGCTGTGCATTTTCTTATTGGTTTCTGATAATTTTTAATAGACTAACAGACACATGACCTTCACCCCACCACACCCAACACCTCCTCCCCTGCCCTCTCCCCCCCCCCAAAAAAAAGTGGCATCTAAATATTTTAATGAAGGTGCATGTCATCATATGTTGAAGTAAAACAGATCAACCACTTGACAAAAGTTACTGCTTAACATTTTGTAATTGCAAACCAAATAGCTAGCTCAGTAGATTAGAGCTATCAAATTAGCACCTCCTTCTTTGTAAAGGATTGGAACAAGTTGGGTACACACCTTTGTGTCCAAAAAATTTGCTAGATAGGAAAATGCATAATTAATCTAGGTAATATGGATGATAATACTGTTCCTTCATATAGGGATTGCCTGGTGGACCAGGACCAGCTGGAGAGAATGGAAAGCCTGGAGAACCAGTAAGTAGTAATTCCCTTTGTTTAAGTAACAGGAAATACATTAGAAGTTCTTCCTAGATTACATTTTTCAATTCAGACAGCTATCAGCCCTCTACAGAGCAGAGAAGTCTGATTTTAGGGATAAAAGGCGAGAGAAACAGGGTGCCGACAACAGTGTAGATTTACTAAGTAAAGTGCATGGATAACTAGCATTTATTTTCTCATAAACAGGGGCCAAAAGGTGATATTGGAGGACCCGGATTCCCAGGCCCTAAGGTAAATCATACAGCAACATTTCTATAGTGACATGAATGAATTAACAAACTATGAACCCGAAAACAAAGAATAACGCATTTCTTTGTCACAGGGTGAAAATGGTATCCCAGGTGAACGTGGTGCACAGGGTCCTCCAGGATCTCCTGGAGCAAGAGGTGGGCCAGGTCCTGCTGGCACAGAAGGTGCCAAGGTACCTACAGACTTGCTTCCTTTCCTCATATTATGTCTAGCATTCAGGTTAATGTTATTATTTTCCCTAATTATTTTTTGTTACTCTTTAGGGGCCTCCTGGGCCCCCTGGACCCCCTGGAAGCACAGGGCTGCCTGGCTTACAGGGAATGCCAGGAGAAAGAGGAGCTTCTGGAAGTCCTGGACCAAAAGGAGATAAGGTGACACACCCATACTCTGCCAATTTTATGCTAATTTAGCATTGGCTTCACACCAGGGACTGAGTTTGTTCACATCTTGGCTTTTGGCCTGATTTCGGAGGTGCTGAGTGTGTAGCACTACTATTGGTTTAGCAGTGTGATATGGTCACCTGGTTTAATATGTGCTAGATATTTTTCTGCTCTAGATCTCTTGGGGGATGGGTACATCAAAACAGGTCTAATGAATCTAATAAACAATGGGAGTAGTTCAAACCTTGGGCAAGCAGTTTGGCATAGACTCCATTTTAAATCAATCTAGGGGGTTTTCCCGTCAAAGTATTCAGTATCTGGTGCTGAATATCAGGCAGAATGTAACCCCCAATTTTAGATTTGCATGATCACAATAAGGAAATGTGGTTGTTGAGATATTCTCGCCTGGGTAATGTTTTAATTCTTTCACTCCCCCCCTCCCTGTGCTTGCTTTTTGCTTATGCTTTTTACATCTTATGCTTGCTAGGGAGAACCTGGTGGCAAAGGTGCTGATGGCCTGCCTGGTGCAAGAGGAGAGAGAGTGAGTAATCTTTAAATCTCTAACAGCTTATCGGTGAGCTTCACAGTCTACGTTTAGAACATGAGTCAACTTACAGTGAATAAATACTGTCTAGGAGAGGTGAAGTAGTAGTCCCACTGTATTTCATTCCGGCCGTGCAAATCTGGTTTTGTAAACTAAATTAGACTTAATGCTAGTTTTTGTGATTACAACTGCTTGGATAGCTATAATAAACTTTTTTGCAAGCAGAAGTTTACAATTAATTGGGACAATGTTTTTGAGGGAAAGCAGCAATACAAAAGTAGAGAAAATGTTAATAGCTCCCTAAATCTATCTGACTGATGAGGAAAATGCTGGTTATAATGAAACACAAAAAGACACCATGATTGTAAATATTCTCATATAGAATACTTCTACAGGTTACTATATATGATATAGTTATACATCTATATAGCATATACGCATAAAATAGACAATTGAAACGTGTACATATATCTAGTGAGTACATGCAAGCAGTATATACATCAAAATAGTGAGGGATGATAGATAGCAAAATGCAGCTTGTGTGAACTGTGGGAAATATTAAAAAATTATTTCAAACCACAGGGTACACAAAAAGAAAAAAGTTGTGGAGCTAGTCAAGAAACGTTGAACATATACTGAAGGAATGTGGTTAAATTATCTATATAAAAATTTAGGACAATGGATAACTTTTACTGTCTACCATTGAGAGAAACCTATTAACTTTGGATGGTTTTGTATTAGGTTTAGATGGTGGGGAAAAAAAAAAAGAGGACCGATCAGTTGGAGATCTCTCATGTTGCAAAATGGTGTGATGTTGAGGTGTCACTCGAAAAGGCAGTGTGCACCACCACACTGGCATTGTCGAGTTACTTCCATTTAAATATCTTTAGCAACCTGTTTACACCGGAACATAATTGCTATTAATCAAAACAGAGGAACTAACATTGTTGTATTTTGATACAAAATACATTATTTTCTAATTGTTTAGGGTAATGTAGGTCCCATTGGTCCTCCTGGTCCTGCCGGCCCACCTGGAGATAAGGTAAAGCATCCTCCATAATGGTATTTGACATTGTAAAGAGTCACACAAGTGGCTGTTGCACGGGAAGAAGAAAAACACCTAGTAATCATTCTTGTTCCTTACAGGGAGAGACTGGTCCAGCAGGTGCCCCAGGTCCGATGGGCTCCCGCGGTGGTCCTGTAAGTAGGAACACGTTTCTTCCAGTATAACTTTACCATGGCTCCTCTAGCCTAGTATAGACATTGGTGTTGCACCTACCCTATCAACAACACATGTGGCTTGAGTTCAAAATAAACTGAGCACACTCAGCTCCTGTTGACTATTGGGATTTACAGGTGTAAAGGACTTTAGGAAATCAGTGCTTTTAACACTGTAAAGGGGTTGGAGACCTGCAGTGACACGTCAGGGCAAGAGTGTGAACAATAGTTTTTTCCATCTTGTCTTACAGTTAAGTAAACTGTTTTAAATACTCTTGCATTTATTTGTTTAGATTGATAAAACAGCACACTTGGATCTCAGTGGCATCTCTGGAATGCATTGTGCTCAGGGTTTATACAGGTGTAACTGAGATCAGTTTGTCATACTTTAGACAATTATCAGATAATTCCTGAACGGTTGTTTTTAGAGCTCAGGAGCAACTGTTGTTTTGGAGTGGTTTTTTTTTCCTCCAAAGGATCATAAGACAAAGAAACTTCAGTGGCATTCCTGGGCATGTTCTCTAACTTGTAAAGTGAAACCTGTCTTTCCAACATCTTCCATTACTGACATGTAGTTTTCTACAGGGTGAACGAGGAGAACAAGGTCTTCCCGGACCTGCTGGCTTCCCTGGAGCTCCAGTAAGTATAAATACTTAAAAGCAGTTGAATGTGATTCTCACTTTTTAGTTTCTCTAAGTTCATCCACATCTCAGAAAGGCTCAGTGTAATCCTTTCAATATACATACCTGCTACATACATTTGTTTCATTTGCTACTCTTTCTGTACGCATCACACGTAGAGCAACATTTCTTTATCCTTCCTTTCTTGTCATGGTAGACCAATAGAGTTCAACTGCATTTGCATTTAATTTAATATTTAAATTCCCTTCAGAAGTGTATCTGGATCAGGTTTCTCATCACAGTGATATCATCTGCGTTTTTTGAGTCATAATATAACCATATAATTTTTCTACAGGGCCAAAATGGGGAACCTGGTGGGAAAGGAGAAAGAGGCCCACCTGGTCTGAGAGGAGAGGCTGGACCCCCTGGGGCTGCAGGTCCACAAGGTGGTCCTGGTGCACCAGTAAGTTTTTGCTATTCCTTATTGCTATGAAAAGAGATTTCTTCAATTCTCCCTCAGCCTCAAGGTGGCTGGGCCCCAGTGCAAGCATTTGAACTGCCTGAAACTTAATGACACTTCCTATATTTTTTTTACAGAAATCTATTTATCTTGCTTTTATCTATTTCCTTCCATGTAGGGTCTACCTGGTCCCCAAGGAACAAAGGGAGAACGTGGATCTCCTGGAGGCCCTGTGAGTATCTCTTTGATTTAGTCACCAATAAATGACTCTCTCTATTACAACAAATGTGATGTAAATGAAAAAAAGACCTTTAGTGACTTTAATATCTGCAGTTCCAGAATAATTAAAGTGTTCCAGAAGAGTAATTAAAGTTGAGGAGTGCAGTGATCTAGATTATATTGATTTTAATATAAATAAGATGCCAAAATAGGTTTTGGCACAGTGACCCAAAGCTATAAAATGGCTTATCTCAACATTTATTAGATTTACATGCCATCCTTGCCAAGTGTCTCAGAGCCCATTAGTTCACCTTTGAGGAACATATGGGACCTTCCCTGTAAAAGAAATTAAAAAAAAAAAAAAAAAAACACAAAACTTCTTTTTCAGTTCCATGACATTTAATATGGGTTTAAAGCAAAACAGCTCAATATAATTCAAAGTCAACACTTGCATGAAAATCAATTTGCTCATGTTTTTCCAGTCTTCATAAAATGACAACTAAAAGTAATGATCTCTTATAGGGTGCTGCTGGCTTCCCTGGTGCTCGTGGTCTACCTGGTCCCCCTGGTAGCAATGTAAGTGGTCTAATCCCTCTCTTCTTATATTCATACCTTCTGAATGTATTTAGACATATATTAATATATTAAACTATATTAAGCTGTATGTACCTTGACATGAATGTAACGTAAGTAAAAGAATTCTGAATATGATGTTTGGACTTAGAGAAAAAATTCTGCAAAAGAATTTCCTCATATTTCCTATGGAATAGCAATTCATTCACTTCCTGTCTTACTGCTCCTTCTTCTATTGTGTTTTGCTCTCCAAAGCCCATCAGACTTAGTGGAGTTCTTCTCCTGGATCAGGTCCTTGAGTATTTCTGTTGGTGGCAGGCATCCTGTCTCCTCTCTTGCTCTTTTATGATGCAAGAAATACTCAATTCTGGATCTTGAGTTGGTATGCATTTTCAAAACTACCTTTTGTACATCACTAATGAGAAATTTTTTTAGTTGCCTATAGAATTGAATGGCATAAGAATTAATTGTCTTGGGACAGAGGAGTTTGGAGATTCTTGTGGCAAAGTTTCTCTCTTATGATATGGCCTATATCTGAAGTTTAATCTATCGATCAGCAGTACCCTGTTATAAGGATGTATGCTGATGCATTAGGTAATTCCAGTATTTTATAGGTATCGGTGTGTGAAGAAGAGCTGTTTCATAATATACTTGCATGTTCAACATGCACCTACTTTTGACTCACATAGTAAAAATTAGATTCTGATTTTTGTATCCTTATTAATACAACAAATACAATGGTTAACCCATTTAAAAATCAAAATTATAAGTTATCCTTTGTTGTATGGTAACTGAGATCTAAAGTACAAAAAATTCTTTTGAAGAAAGAGATTTTTATTTTCTGTCTTATAGTTACAGACACATGCAGATTAGAATATTGCTGAATAAAAAGTAGGATTTTATTTAAGGTACCATTAAAGTCAATGTAATTGTCTCCATTGTTTGGCTAAGAGTTTTATTGAAAGGCAGTTCATTCTGCACGTGTCCAAGACACCACCTTAAAGGTATTTGGCATGAGTGATTCCCGAAATCAGCAGGGTCTGCTAAATTTCTGTGGCAGAGCTGTGAGTAAGGAACATGTATCCTGTGTTGGATGCATTACAACCACTGGGCATCCAAAACATGTAGGTATTGCATTATGCAAACTGTATGTCCAGACAGTAGGTAGGGGAAAAAAAAAAAAAAAAAAGAAAAATTATAGAGTTTTGAAAGTGGTAGGTGAAAGGATTCTCTTTTATAAGACCAGATCAGATTTGGGTGCATAGAATTAGACCCTAAATCCGCCCTTTAGGCAATGACTCGAGTCTTGGCTTCCATGAGGGAAGATCAATGCCAGTAAGTGTGTGCTACTGCTTCAGGTGACACAGCTCACTGTCGTCTTTTTAAAATAATTTTTAGGGTAGTCCAGGTCCCCCTGGTAACGCAGGGCCTGCAGGCAAGGATGGGCCTCCTGGACCCCCGGGCAGTGCTGGCTCTCCTGGCAGTCCAGGACCTTCTGGAACAAGAGGCGAGTCTGGCTCCCCTGGCGAAAAAGGGCCACCAGGCCCGCGAGGAGAAATGGTAAGCGGCACACCAGTAGGTAGAGATTATGTCTGTCAAGAATAAGAAGCTGCCTATTGAATGGTAAAGTTGCTCGGAATTGATTGATCTGACCTTTTCTTAAACAGGGCTTACCTGGTGCACCTGGTCCTCAAGGCATTGTCGGTAGCCGGGGTAGCACGGGTTTGCCAGGTCCCCGCGGCCCCACTGGCCCAGCCGGTGTACCAGGATTCAAGGTAGGAGCTCAGTCACTGCAGCAGTGGCTCCAAACCTAATGCAACGGCTGTAATCCCGCTGCTAAACATAGCTTAGAGAAAAATAATGAATGGGTTGTATTTTTTAAAATGCTTTTTAGCCCAAAGACTATAGAATTTACAGTTATTTGCATTTACATCCATAAGATCAGGCTTTAATATGTCCGGTAACCAGCAGCTGTGGGCTGTGAGGTGTCTTTAAGCTCTATTACCAAGAGTCCTGGATCAGATTATCTAGAATTGTATCGTGAGCTTCATACACTTAAGGAGGGCCATGGGCTCTAAACTCTCCTTGAGACAAGATCTAAGTCATAATTTCACCTACCGCAAGTTGTTTATCTTCACTTAATTCTCAATATCTTTCTTGCTTGAAGATATGACCCAAATAGAAAAATGCTTTCACCTCCCTCCAGCAAAAGCGGTGTGAAGCTTGGCTTGTAATTTATCACTAATATTGTGATAGACTGGCATTTTCTTGCTGACTGCCTTGCCTATTGCTATTGGGCACATAAGAAGAGACTTACCTATTTATTATTTCTTAGTGACAAAACAATAATGAGCATTTCTTGGGTTCAGTGGCCTTGCATGAGTATTATCAGCAATTAAAATAAACCAGTTTGGCTGAGTTTTTATTTTTCTTGTTTCAAATAGTCAGTCACCAAAGTCACGCTGGCCCTTCACTTTATTGGGTCTCCTTCATAACCGCTGTATATTTAATTCAAGATGTAGAATACAGTGGCATTTCACAAGCACACTATCTGCAACAAAATCCTTTCTCCTTTTGTTCAGGGTGAAGATGGTAAACCAGGCACCAATGGTGTCCCAGGAGAACGTGGTGCTCCTGGTCCACAAGGTCCTATTGGGCAAAGAGGCTTACCTGGAGAGCCTGGCAGAGATGTGAGTGGACGTGTTAGACCTTCCTGCTAGCTTGGGAGTTACAAGTGGGAGACTCTGGGAGGAAATACGCTTCGAGGTTCACAAAGCCCCCAGCAGGGGCCTGGGCAGGTTACATTCTCATGTGAGGTGAGGTGGCCCGCTGTCTCTGCTACAGCCTTCACTGCCGGTGGGCCACACCCCTGTCTCGCCTGGAACTCAACCGCAGACAGCACTGCCTGTACGCCTACAAATAACACAGGTCTTACCGATCTTTTATGGGCCACTCCACGTTCAGGAACTCCTCCTTCTTGAAAAGTATCTTTCTTTGAGCATTATTTAAGCTTACTGGAAAACCAGCTCTCTATTTGTCATCCAGTTTATGAGCAAACTGTATGAATTTTTTTTTTTTCTGCAGGGTAACCCTGGCTCAGATGGCTCTCCTGGACGTGATGGATCCCCAGGAGGCAAAGTAAGGGATCACCAATATCTTCAGATTACAAATAAATGTTACATAGAGAAGACAATATATGTAGTTCTGTCTATGTAACTTGTTCCTTGAACCTCTTGTGCTCCGCTGATGAATATACTCTTTACACTGTAGTTCTGTAAAACATTAAATTTATTATCTGGTCCCTTGTTACTATCTGCAGGGTGACCGTGGTGAGGGTGGCCCTCCTGGACCTCCAGGACCTCCTGGTCACCCTGGACCCGCAGGTAACAACGGTGCACCTGGAAAATCTGGTGAAAGAGGATTTCAGGTAAGACCAAAGTGAATAGTTTAGTGCTTATTTACATACTTTCCCTATTCAAAGTCCATTTTATGCAGTAATAAATAGAAGTTTGGAAGAGTCATACACTGGTTACTGTCATAGTTTCTTGGCACTGAGGACCTCCTTTTTATAAGAATATCAAGGGGAAAGACATCACATTTTATGTTCCTGATAACTGTATATAAATTAAACTCAAAATCCACATACCTCTTAGGATGCCAACAAGCACAGCATCTCACCAGGCCCTATCTTCATTTCCATCCCATCTGGTGCTCATGCAGCACAAACGATGTTATTTATTTAAACTAAGGGAGTAACTCTGGAAATCTTCAATCCATTTCTGAGAAGTGCTGACACCTTGCAAAGTGAAGAAGGGGTCTAGTGCATATGGTATGTATCAGTGCCTACAAGCTGCTGAGTAAGACTAGTGTTAGAAAAAACAACTGGCCAAAATTCTTGTTGATTATACAGTGTTTGTGTGTGTAGCTTCCCCTTGTTTCTGAAAATCTGCTGGCTTTGAATGTACTCCTTATCTGGACACAAAAAGGTGGTCTAGTCAACTCCGTGTCATCCGTACCATCTTCTTCTTCTTGTGTCACAGGGTCCACCTGGCCCTCCTGGCTCTGCTGGTCCTGCTGGTGCTCGTGGGCCCAGTGTAAGTCATATTTAAAGCATTTGTTATATTCACTATTTCCTGGGTTTGCGGCATTTCTCTGATTTTTTTTATATATTCATTTTATTGCACATCTACTCTTAAAGGGTCCTCAAGGTCCTCGTGGTGATAAAGGTGAACCTGGTGAACGTGGCAGCAACGGTATAAAAGGTCATAGAGGATTTCCTGGTGCTGCGGGTCTCCCTGGTCCTCCTGTGAGTATTCTGCACTGGATTGGGAATTACAGCTCTTCTTAGTTTCTGTGTTTTATCTCCCTGCTAACTAGTTAGCATAAACTAATTTAATGAGGAAAGAAAAAATCTTCTTTATAAAGAACCTGTGAATAAGTCTTAATAAAGAACTGGAAGAAGCTGCTAGGAGCTGAAGCTGGGTTTGCTATAATCCCTTTCAGCTATGTATCTGGAACAAACATTTTTTGCATTTATTTATATAGGATATTACTGATTAAGTTATGAAATATAGAATTGAAATACCTATGTCTGCTAGAAATCTATGCTAGACAGACACCTAAATCCATGAAAAAGCTACTCAGAGTCCAAATGCCTCTCTTCTGTCATGCATCTTTTGCAGTAATTAATACTAGGGCAAACTGGGCATGAAATTGTAAACTACTGAATTGTAAACACGAATTACCATTTTGAGCAGATCTTAATAGCTAAAAGAACTGAAGGGTCATAGATAGGCATGCCCTAGGTATTTATGAAAAGTAAAAATTTAAAAATGTATTTATACTCAAAAGAACTATTAATAACACTCATGATACAGGTGAGAATCAAGAAACGAAACTCAATGTACTAATGGTGGCAAAAAGGTGGAATTGTTAGCTCTAAAGGCTGCCAATACCGACCTGTTTAACAACACAGTGTTACCTGTTGTCTAACATATAACATGAATAATAAAAAGAAAAGCCTGATAAATTCTTATTTACACTATGACAGCGAGATGGTCAATAAGTTTTAAAAATACAGGTTAGTTCTCTGCAGTGCATAAATAGAGCAAATCTTTTAATGATATTTGAAAATATGAGTATTTGTCAAATTGTTTGAATACCTTTATTAGTTATATGATTAAAACTGCAGCATTTTGAGCCTGTAGCCATGTATTCTTATGAATACAACATTTCATCCAGAGCTCATTGATGGTGGTTGGCTTTCCTGAATTTTAGATATCACATCACTAATATTTTTTTCATATAGAGAACATCCAGTATTTTTTTCTGGTTAAAGAAGGGCAACCATTCTCTCTCACATCTGACATAGGCTTTTTATAAGGATGTGTTTGATGTAATCTTAAAGATGTTTTTAATGTCTGTATTTAAGGTACATCCAGCTCGTTGCAAAATATTACTGAGAGGTGTATGACTTAATTTACTTTTCTTCACAGGGTCCCCTGGGTCCACAAGGTGCAATTGGAAGTCCGGGAGCTGCAGGTGCAAGGGTAAGAAAAACTCCTTACTTAGCATAACTGCAAGGAAAAATCAGACTGGTTAAAAAATATATATATATATAAATAATTTCTTTGTATATATATCTTTTAAAATTTGCCATCTTAACAGAAAACAGCTGGAGAAAAACACCTGATAAATTGTACAGAAGTGTCTGAAACATCTCACAAAGTATTTTTGAATTAGAGATTATCTGGTAAACTATTTTGACCATATTATTTGTGTTCAACATTGTTCTAGGGTCTTCCAGGACCAGCTGGACCACCTGGAAAAGACGGTACAAGTGGCTATCCAGGTCCAATTGGTCCTCCTGGCCCCCGTGGTAACAGAGGTGAAAGTGGCCCTGCAGTAAGTAAATTGTACACGCTCAAACAAACAAATCTTTAGGGATTATCCATGAAACATAGGGCGCTCTCTGATTTAAATATCTCCCTCAGAAAATTCTGTATTTCATGGATCAAGTCTGCTGTAGGAGCTATCTAGCTATCGAGGCTAAATCCAAAAAAACAATACAGATTATTTGTAATTTAGTGTAATTATTAATGCATTGTGTTAATCTCAGGTAATCTTTGACTTTTTTTGTGTACATGGGGAAGGAAGGATCCCCTCTTCAGCACAGACTCCCTTTGTGTCTTGGAAGCTCTGAAATGGGTTGCCTAGACTTCTCTAGAGAGGCCAGTGCTGCAAAGGTCACTAGCATAGTCACTTCTCCTATAGCCAAGAAGTGGTTAGTCTCTGGATTTTGGTTCCTTCTCAGACAGAAAGACAGTCACATCTTGGCAAAATTAGGAAAATAAAACTCTTATTTTAGGAAAATAAAGACCTGGAAAGTATAACAGATGTTTATACATAGCAAGTGCCATTATTTAATGAATAAGTAAACTAAATGTTTATGTGAAGATTCACGTTTTTTAAGATTACGGCCCACACAGCCTTGTAGTTTTAACCTGTGATCTCTACGCAGCACTATGTTCACTAGTTTTAATATTTTTTTTTTTTTAGGGACCACCAGGCCAGCCCGGTCTTCCCGGTCCTTCTGGTCCTCCTGGTCCATGTTGTGGTGGTCCTAGTGAAAAAGGTCCAGTGGGCTATGGGTATGAATATCGAGATGAGCCAAAACCAAATGACATCAATCTGGATGACATCATATCTTCAATGAAATCAATTAACAATCAGATTGAAAACATCATTAGTCCTGATGGGTCACGGAAGAATCCAGCTCGTAACTGCAGAGATCTGAAATTCTGCCATCCTGAGCTCAAGAGCGGTATGTTAGGTTTTTATTTTCACCAGCAGTAGCAGATCTTGATTTTTTTTTTTTTTTCATTAATACTATTGTCTTTAAGTGTTTAAATGCAGAGATCTGCTTAAAAAAAAAAAAAATTTAAAACAAATGTTAAAATAAAGAAGTTAAATGTAGTAACAATTTTAAACTGTAAGTCACTATGCATAAACACAGTATATACACTGACTTCAAATCCACTCCTTAGATGCTTATACATGAAGATGTGTTTAAATAATTTTATGGAAAAAAAACATGGCCAGTCTAAGTTTTATATTTGTCAGTCATATTACAGTATTCACATGAACTCAGTATATTTTTGTATCATCGTATTTTCTGTGGCATCTAGTTTGTCAAAATTAATACGCTTTGTAATTTGGCTCAGGAATGTGGCAGAGAAGTAAGCTTCACCATCATTCAGTCGGAGTCTTCTCCAAATACGTTAAGCTCCTGAATACTTTTTTTTTTTAACCTCTAGGGGAGTACTGGATTGATCCGAACCAAGGCTGCAAGATGGATGCTATTAAAGTATACTGTAATATGGAAACTGGTGAGACGTGCCTCAGTGCTAACCCCAGCACTGTGCCAAGGAAAAACTGGTGGACGAGCGAAAACAGTGGAAACAAACACGTTTGGTTTGGAGAATCTATGAATGGAGGCTTCCAGGTAAGAAATTACCACAGTTAACAGCCCAAAAGGTAGTACACGTTGTACGTGCATACATCAGAATGTGCTAAAAAGTAATCCTGAAATTAAACTAAGCAAAACATTTGGTGGGTGAAATAATAACTACACGGACTACCCCTAGGCACGATGAAACAATAGCTGTTGCTTATGTGTTGCACTCCGCAGTTCAGCTACGGGGATCGTGAGCTTCCAGAGGATGTCTCGGAAGTTCAGCTGGCCTTCCTCCGCATCCTCTCCAGCCGTGCCTCCCAGAACATCACCTACCACTGCAAGAACAGCATTGCCTACATGGATGAAGCCAGTGGAAACGTTAAAAAAGCTCTGAAACTGATGAGCTCTGTGGAAAGCGAGATCAAGGCGGAGGGAAACAGCAAATTCACATACGCTGTTCTGGAAGATGGCTGTACTGTAAGTAAACAAGACTTTAGTACGGTAGTTTAATAAATAATTACCCCTAGGAACCCAAATCATCATAAAGGGAGAGAGAGCTTTGCAAGACCTGGGTAAGAAAAGACAGAGCTGCACCTCACTGGGGAAACATAGATTCTGTCCATCAGAAGTGCCCCTCCCGTGGCAACTGCAGGAAGTGAGGTGTGCTCCCATTTAAATCTGTGCTTAACAGGTATCTAGCTCCTTGGTTTACAGTCAAAGTCGGTGAAGTTACAGTGAACAAGTTTTGATCCATCCCACGTTAACTCTAAAACTAAGAGAGTAGGAATCATCTGAGTCATACAAAAAAAATCAAGGCTCAGTGATTCGAGCCATGGGCCATGATTATGGGAAGGGACAAACGCAGTTATTTTGCCTTGCTTGCTGCAGCAGAAAGGACTGGAAAATAACGTTGATGAGCATGCTGGTCTGTGAGCACCTGCACCCTTTCCAGTGAGAAGCACAAAACACTGTACCACCATCCACGGTTTCTCCCTCCTGCCGTTTAAGGTCCCAGAACCACAAACTGGGAAAGTATGAAATTCAGTAAACTGGGGGGTAACGTTCGTGTAGCCCAGCACTGATTTCTCTAACATGGTTTGTTGTTCGTTTTTGTTCTCTTCTTTTTCTTTTCTTTTTAACCTCACAGAAACACACTGGTGAATGGGCTAAAACAGTCTTTGAATACAGAACGCGCAAGACAATGAGGTTGCCTGTGGTTGATATTGCACCCGTAGATATTGGTGGTCCTGATCAGGAATTTGGCGTGGACATTGGCCCGGTCTGCTTCTTATAAATCAAAGATCCTGCTCTTTCTGAAACCCCAGCAAACAGATTCACACTCCAACTGTGCTCCTTCGTTTTAGCCTTGTCACCTAGTACAGGTGACCATCTGTATCCCAGTTATTTATTAACAAAATTTCTGGGGGAAAGGAATCAATTTGATATTAAGGGTTATTTTTTTTTTTTTTTTTGCTAATACACAAAGTACAGTAAAAATGCTTTTTTGCTCTATTTTTTTTTTTTTACCAAATTCCATCTTCAAAACATGTCTCCGTGGTGCTATAATACAACTTCAACACTTAATAAAACAACACTGTGTCCTATTAGTTGAATGTTAGCCAATTTACAAAGCACTGATTGCTCCCAGTACCAAAGTTTACCCTTCTTGCTAAGATGCAGTCCATAAAGCTAGAAAGACCTCCCTGTTTCAACTACCTCAACATGGACAGAAACTGGGATGTGTCTGATGAGTCAAACCAAAAATCAAACCAACCAATGAAAACACTTTGGACCCATTGGTCGATCCAGTGGAATCATTTGGTATAAAAATCTCTATTTCTGTACTGATTAGCTGTGAAAAAGTACAGTGTATTTTAAGAGTTTAATACCTTAATGTCAGTAGTCACCATAATTTTATTGTTGGATTGTATTCTGTTATCAAAGGTGCTTCTCTACTTTCCTGTCATTGCTGGTCAAGACCACTAAAATTAGGGAAGTGTAAAAGACTAATATGATGGTGCTAATGTATTTTTCACTCTTAACTCTGCAAGTCAGGGATACTGACTTGCTTTAAAAAAAAAAAAAAAAACACCAAACAAAACCAAAGGTAAAGGATTTAAAGCAATTGTAAATGTCTCCTGTCAAAATTTGTCATTGGCATGTCATAGTTGAGACTTTTCTCCCATCACTCTATAAAAGTCAATAAAGATGCAAAATTGTGAACTTCTGTCACGTTAACACATTTATAGTGTTGAAGGTTAACCATCTTTGTAAGCTTTTATATGGTTGTTGGTCTATTCCTTACAGAGACACATAATAAAATACTTTAATAAAACTTGTTGTTTCATAAACCTGACTCTTCTCATTTATACTATAGGGGAGAGGAGAGGGAGATCATACCAAGGGCTGTAAGAGACCAGTAATTTACATTCCAATCTTTCTTTGGAACTTCACCTTTGCAGTTAATTGCAGGTTTACCACCTAAAGGTGCAGCTCTTTTGCAGGACCCAAGAGTTTTTCTTCTGGTGAAGGTGGACTCCTTGATTAGGCCCTAATTTTAAACAGGGCATAAACACCTGTGAATGGCTCACAGAGCCTTCCCTCCCCCTGTGTGGTAGGTAAGGCATCCTCCATGGCCATCAGAGCCAGCAGCTGTGCGGCTCCAGGCACAGCTTTAAAAACCCCACAAGTCCCTTCCCCAGTCTTTCGTGAGCGTGAGAAGCTGCTGCAGGAGCAGCTCGGCTTCTTCAGCAGTAACCACCCCGGCACAGATACCAGCAAGAGATGAGCCTTGCGATGCCTTTGTGCCTCTGCAGCTCTTCGCCTCAGTGTGAGTGTGCAGCTAGAACCAGGCCAGGGCAAACAATTGCTTATAATGGGGTTGTGATGGTTTGGGAATTTGAATAGCTACAAAGAACTTTTTTTTTTTTCTGGATGCTGGCTAACTATGAACAACTTTCCTTGCTTAAAAGAAGGAAGTGAGACATTTAAATAAGCAGCAGTGTAATTTGTAACCCTCACTTTGTTGTGTCATCAGCTAAATAGTATTAAGTCTCTACTTGCAAGCAGTAACTTAGAAGAGCTCTCTACTAGAATTTTTAATTCGTAAAGGGGAAAGAGCTTCCCAACACACCCTCTGCCATGCTATGGCTCTCTTGACAGCTTTAGTAGAGAAATCTAAATTCTACTGTTCCTTGTCAGCAGTGCATTATTTATATAAACTGGAAAATGTGTTCTTTCGGAGGACTGGTTATTCATTAGGGCAGTAACACAACCTCACTTTAGTCACCAAATTAGACTATATTTCTTATTACAGATAACATGCCCATTTCAATCAAGAGTGAATTCAATCAAGAGTGAAATCCTAATGGTTCTTTGAAAAATCATATCCCTTTCTTTTCACCAGAAAAGAAGTCAGGTCTGGCAGGCTCTGGTTTTTAAACTAAGTGCCTCTCTTCTGGAAATGTGAGTAATGAGGTGCTTGTTGCACAAATCTCAAGCTACAGTTATGTAGGAAATATTTTAATTATGATGTAGCATAATTCATCATGTGCTTGTAATCACATGTCCTTGATTGTAACTTGCTATGCTCTTAAAGAAAATCAGTAGATTACTAGAAGAGAAAGCAGAAAGTTTTAGGATTTGGGAGATGAAGAGATGCTTTCTTTGTTTCTGCCTACCTGTTTACTGGGAGGAGGCGAGATGTAGTTCACCCTACACTGAGGGGTTGCTGTTCCTGGACGAACAAAGTCCACCAGAACAAAATGCTGGTGGCCTCATCTTCCCACCTGCTCTTCGTCCTGCAATAGCTTCAGCCTAGAGAATGTCTTCTGGAAGCACTGACTGTACCCCACACTGCTGCTTCTGACATCTACTTCCTAGAAGGCCACTGGTCATCATCTTTTCTTTTTTTGCTCTAAGTTGTACCTGGCTTAGTCAAAATGTCTCTCTGCCAGAGGAGGTTCACCAGATAACCTGCATGACCACCTTTCAGTGTACCCTTGGCCATGGACAGCTCTGGATTAAAGGTCAAAACTTAAGTTTTGTTGCTGAATCCAATTTTACTGAGAGCGCAGTCATTAAGGGATTACTCTTTGGGGCACTTGAGATGTTCCAGTTTCAGTGGAGTTTTGTGAATGTTCTTATCATAATTCACATTTCAGCTTCACTCTTTGTTGTGGTAACTCCAAGGTACCTGAAAAAATCTACTCATTCCTCCTTTCAGTTTGGTAATATCTGCAAAGCAAAGATTAAGATTCCTATCAGGAAATGGTTGAATTTATATGGCAGCAGGAAATGCTTTTGACTTACTGTTATTTTTGTGTAGAAACACACAGCACACTCTTTAGAGGGCAGAGGGTCCTGAATTACAAAGACAGCTCCTACAATTGTCACAATCTTCTGTCAGTGTTATGTTTCTTTGTCACAGGGAAGACTGCTCCCTACGAAACATGTAAAAATACTTCAGTGAAGTTTCTAAAATTGTAATAGGATTCCTCTGTTATGATTGGTTGGGTTTCTATCAGATTTTTCACTCAAGTTGATGAAGGCCAAAAAGGAGTTCTGTGATGCTTTGTCAGATGTGAACTTGCATGGGTTTTTTTCTGCATAAGCACTCCTAAATAAGGCTGCAGTCTTCCCTGGAGGATGGATAGTAATAACTCAACTGAGGAACCTATTTTGCGATAGGAACATTTGATAGTGGACCATTCTCTGATATTGTGAACACAACAAATCATAATGATTATGAAATATTATTTAGAAAAAAACTTAAGCCCGACCTTATAGAAAGATGGTTTACTCTAACAGCAAAGAAATAAAAATGTGCAAGAAATTATCGTGAGGGACAGAGGAAAAAACTGACTTTTCTAGCATCTTGCTCAAACTAGAGTGTTGCCCGATACCTTAATACTTTTCCAGTCCTTCTCCCAGCAAATGATAAAATGTATAACGCTGACAGTACAACAGATACATTAGCAATCAAGCTCTCTATTTTTCTCTTATGTTGTGTAAATCTAGATAGCATTTCAGTTTTAATCTTTGCACCACCCTGCTCAGGTCCTCCTGAACACCGTCCGATCCATTGGCTCTGCTACAGTCTGTCCTGGTTCTCATCTCTGGCATTGTGCCCTTTCTCCTTTGGCTTGCGGAAAAAGCAGATTTCTTCTACTATTCTTAAAGATGTTGTTCAATAATCACCTCACAGGGATGGGCAGCAACTTCCCAAGAAAGCCGGTCTTTTGTACCTAGTTTTCCCTTTGTGACCATATATATGCTCTTTTGGAACAGAGAGAGTTTAATGCAGGTGATTCTCAACTGTAATTCATCATATTCTTCATAATGGTCCTCACAGTCTCTATTTGATACAGTAATAAGCATTACCTCTGATTTTAATATGAGCTATATTTCTGATTAGCATGACAGCAGGTAAAATAGGCTGGCTAAAAACATTCTACCTTTTAAGAAACTGAACCTAACTCTATGGTACCCCTCTATCAATTCTGCTCAGGAAGGCTCCTTTATGGAGCAGAACGAACTCAGCAGAACATGCTTGAAATCACACACTTCAACAAAATCTTTAAATTCCTAGCAAGCAAACTGTGCTCCACTGAACATGATAATCCCAAATCAAAACGATTTCTTTTTCTAGCATAAACACACAGTTTGGCCAATTGGGTCTATGGGTCCACAGTTTCTTTGGCTTTTTTATTCCAGCTATTGAACTGCTTATTTTGTTTTACCTTTTGTCATCCCTATGGTATTTACCTATTGGCAGGGAATATTATTTCTTCCATTACCACTTCTGCATTTCCATTTAGTTCTGGTTTTCCTTTTGCCGTTGTTTTACTCTGTCTTCCTGGAATCCTATTCTTTTTATAAATATCCTCTCTCAGCGAGACCAATTGCCTAGCAAGTATTAAACCTTCAGTATCACTGTCACTTCCTGAAAAAATAATAAAAAAATCCATAGATTATGAGAGCGTTTACCAGTCCAATAACTACTTTGCTCAATTTCAGGCAGCTACAGGAGATAAATGAAGCCTAGGGGCTCTTACCCTACAGAAATAAGAAAAATAACGCTTTTTGCTCTTAACCCATTTTCAGACTCTTTACTTACCTTCATAGAGGAACAAAAATCTTCCTCATTTGCCTCTGCTTACCTGCTATGTTTTGTAGACTGTTGTTGTTTCTAGCTATAGCGCGGTGACATTTTTTCTTTTATTTCTGTGTTGCTTGATGCATTCTTCTACTGCATGTAGTACTCCTGGTACTCTACCGATTCTTTTTAGCATTAGGGTTTTAGACTTGAGTATTTATGATCACTACCAGGAAGCTACCTGATAGGCAAGGAAGGAGTTTGGGAGGGAGAGGCCACGAGATTTGAACTTACACTTTCATGCACCCAGAGACAACGCAATAGGCACTGAGCTAGAGAGGAGTACCAAAACAGAAGAGAAAGGAGAAGGTCTGTATGGAAGGAGGGTGGAAGAGATACATCTTACGCTGCTCCATCAGCCTTTTCAAAGAGCAAACATTCAGCCAAAACATAAACTCCCCTTCACAGCCACTCTAAAACTGAGGTGCATAAACCCCAAACTGTGATTTGAAAAAACCTTCTTGTTCAAGAAGAACTTAAACCATCAATTCCCTGTTTGCCTTACCTCTTAAGAATCCAGAACTGCCCAGCATAGAGAGCTCTCTGCAATCTGATGTATGAATTCAGAGCTGGACTCCTCTATGAAATACAGAAGGAGTAAGAACGTATTTTTCTTTTTATATTAAAATTAATTATACAGTATATACAGCAATATTAATACTGCCCAATTAAATCACTGGGCACGTTAGCTGATGTTTCCAATAAACTGTAGCACTCTGATCAGTTCTGTCCTCTGTATCTCTTTCTGCTCGAAATACATTAAGATAAAATGTCAGGCAGGAAGAAGAGAAAGAGAAGCTGTGGAGAAGGCATTATTAAACTCCTTACAAAATATAATATATATTTAATATAAAGGTGAAAGATCACTAAAACTAGTCAGTAGCAAAATAAGAATATGCTCAGCAATATTTGAATTTCAGTTCTTTGTTCACTGTGCTTGCAGATAAACAAGCCTTTTCATTTCTGGGAACATTTATCATAACCTCCAAGGCCCACTGAACATATCTGAAATATCTTTCAAATTTTTTCCTCCCTCAGCAAGAATGTATTCTTTCGAAGTTTTTTAACTTGAAAGAAATTTACAAGTAAAATACACTGTAAAAAGTGGTTGGTGTTAGGAGACGCTGCTTGAGAACAGAAATCCAAAATGGATTCTACTGTGCAGCTGTATAAAGCCTAAGCTGTGAAGGTGAAAAACTAGTGCTAAAAAATCCTCCTAGCCCTGTAGACCAAAGCTGTTGCTTTTCATACTTGGCTGCTTTTTCTGTTGTTGTTGAGATATTAGAAAGGATAGGCTCCCATTCCACTCAGTGCCCCTGGCACTAGGTAAGCTCTGCTTGGTCCCAAGTCTGTGATCAACTGTATAATTACATACCAAGTCCGGTATTTCTTACCTAGAGTTCAGTGGCACAGGGATAAAAGCATGACAATGATGATACAAGCACCTTTAGAATAAACATTGCAAATCCAGATGACTTGATTAAAATGAAAATATAAAAGAATCCACACGTCCTTCTCTAAATGTTCAAGACTAACTACTGCACCAACTCCACTATTGATATAAACACAGAGGAAATTCCAAATTATGAGCAGCGAGTAGCAGAATTTTTACCTTCTAGATGAGATTTAAGTGAGCAGTTGCCACACAACTATTGCACTAGTTTTTGGGAAACTGAGAGGAGGTGTCAGCTGCAGGCAGTCCCGGGATTCATTTCTCACCGAGGACAGGTCAGGTATGGAAAACAATAGCAATGACCAACTCTTGTAACTTGAATTTAATTTAAATGCAGTCTCTGATATTATTATTGTAACCACTCTAAAGTGCCTTCTCTAACATTTCTTAGGCCACCTTCAACAAAGACAGAACTGCACTAGATGCCACAGCTAATATTTACTTAATGCTACCTTCATAAATGAACTAATTTCTTGAAAATTATCAGTTCGTTCATTCTAGGTTCATGAAATTAAAGCTGTATTTACATGAGGATATGCCACATTGCCTAGGTAAGAGGTAAAGCAGTTTAACGCTCTGAAATACCCCACCACCACCTTTTTTTTTGTCTGTTGAAAAAGTTTCTACAATACTTTGAGGAATGTTGAAACAGGGAAAGAGATGTAACATGCACACATCCTATAAACATAGATAGTCAAGAGAAGAAAAAAAGCATGTCCAACCACTTGCATTGCAAAGACTCTTCAGTTAACTGCTCAGATTTCCCGAGAGATCACACTTCAAGTGAGATTTTGCTTCAGTGATTCTCCAGCAATATTAGCTTAGACTGCTTTCTAGTTAAAACTCCCTTTTGGTACTCAAGGCACTTTGAGGAACTATTGCACGCTTCAGAGAGAGATAAACATGCAAAGAGAGACTTGAAAAGAAAAAAAAAAATAATTGTATCCTTCATAGTAAAATACTCCTTCAACAACTTCAAAACATTTCTACTAATCATGGATTATAAAACTCTGCTGATGAAAATCTGAGATTAAAAATAACTTTCAAATATGCATCTATACGTCAAATGTTATTTATTTAGTGCATCTGAATAAATGTCCTGTTAGAGGTATGATCACAGCCACTGGATATGTACTTTTGCAAGAACACGTGGGAGCAAGCCATTACACCTCAGATGATTCAGTAAAATCAACATGATCTAAAACTTCCCAAGGACCCAGTAGGATAAACTAACTCCTGAGTCACATATTTATAGAAATTATTCCATGCTAGTAAAAAAGAAATCATGGGGTTCTTGCTTGGGTAGTAAAAGCAAACAGATATCATCAGTGTGAACCTGCAACTTCCATGTTCCCAGTTCCGACCTACACTCTATGGACAACTTGCATAATTGCAAAGGTCCTACCCTTTCAGAAGGAGGAAAAGAACACAAATTCTTGCCTGCCTTGCTACAATTAAACTTCATGGCTTGTCCAGAAACAGTTTTCTATCAGCGATAACTTATGTTGACACTGGGAATTGGCCAAGTCAAATTTTATTCAGTCTTGAATAAAAACTCTCTTCCTCTGGAGTCTCAAACAATACTAGTTAGGTAGCTTTAATAGGAACAATGGTGAGTATGTCATACAAATTGATGCCTATCTTGTAAAAACTGGCACAGAAGGCATTATTCAAAATACCTTTATATTCCTCTGTGTAAAGACTTCAGGAGAATGCATTGCAAATGAGCTATTCAAATAGCAACAAAACAAAAGTTACATACTTCTGGTTTTAATTTCCTCGAAATGAACTGATATGGGACACACTGGAAGGAGGAATTCTACAAAAAGGAAACCACTTACATAGCAAGAAGCATGTATTTAATTAAATGTTTTGCAAAGATACATGAATAAAGCTATGTGCATGACTTTCTTTAGGGATGGCCCCAGCTGTTTATTTTTTTCAAAGGAACAAACAAAAAACGTGGAGAGCACAGATGCAGTAAAGAAACAAAAAAAAAAACTAAGTGAGTTTGTACCCACATACTTTACAAAATAAAGCATGTTAGTGGTACAAAACATTCTATATACTGTATGACCAACAAATAAATGCACCGTAACATTGTTCTCTCAAACATCGTAAGCCTAACAGCTAAGCTCTGAAAATGACATTGACAGTAGGCACCTTTATTTCATCAGCCTTCTACAGAGTCATTTAGCACCATCACTTTTTTGTGTTTTTTTGCCCCACCTATTTCCTTTCTTGAAATAACAGAAGCATAGCACCTTTTAATACTTAAAATAAAAACAGGACTATTAAATGCATCCCAACTTCCAGAGATGAGGTAGCTCATGCTAAGAAATGATGGAACTTTCTTGCCTCGACAACTCAAGGTCAGTAAGTCAAATTACTGGTGATGCATGTCTGGATGTCAGCTAAAACCAATGAATTTCTAAACTTTCTCTCTTTATTAGCAATTGGTCTGGTATACACATGAACGATTTGCAACATACATAAATTGGCACCATATATAAGACATCTGTATAATTTGATACGTAATGGCTTCTTAGATGGGCAAGTATTGGAGAATCAACAAGTATTGGCTTTAAAATGTATTTTGAAGCTTAAGGGCAGTTTAATGGAATTACACAGATACACTGTGAGAAGTGAAGTCTGGCCTTACAATTTAAGATATGGGAGATCTCTGCTGAAAACTCATATTACCCCAGTAGTCTTTTTAATTCATAAATTAATCATGGTTATGGAATACTCTTCTGAGCAGACTATTACAAGGAAAGTGCAGGATAGACAATGCCAAATTAAGATTATCTTGTTTGAAGAGATTTTCTTCTACAAATGACACAGATTTCTGTGAATGGCTATCATACCAGCAACCACAGGAAGACAAACTGCGGTAGAGGGAGTAGGTATGATTGAAGTATAGCCAACAGTTCACAAAAGTGCTCTACTTTTCTGTTATTCAGTATAAATCCAAGCAAAAGAAATAATCCCTAGATCTTTACATAGTCCCACCTTAAAACTAACTATTTTGAATACCTGTAAATTTCAAAATAATTTGAAACAAAAACGAGGAAAAATATTCATATTACTTTTAAAAGGTGGTCATCGATCCTCTTAAAATTGTACTGTTGTGCTAAAAAGTTGGTTTCAATCAAACAGAAGGTTTGTAAGTAAAATAAATATTCAAAAGGAGGCCGGGCATTTAAAAAGAACCATATATACAATGCTGATCCAATATCAGCCATTACTTCAAGAGTCTCAGGATTAACTTCAATCAGTCTAAGTTCATGTGTTTAATTGCTGCTGTTGCTGGGTAGTGTGCTAATTTCCCCCCTTCCTCTTACACAAAGCAAACTGGCCCAATTTCAATTCCAAATTCCTGGTCGGTACTGCCAATGTCCACCGGTGCAATATCTATGATTGGTAAGCGTGCCACATTCTGTGTTCTGTACTCAAAAACAGTTTTGCCCACGTTCCCATTCCGTTTCTGGAGAGAAAAAAAAAAAAAAAAAACCAAAAAAAACAAAAAACCACAGTTTAGGCCAGAGCTCATGTCAGAAACAGCCTGAATGCCAGCTAGTGAGTCAGTTGTCTGATAGTTCACAAGGATCAGGATCTCACTGGATCTTCACCGAGCAACATGCCCTCACCTGTACTGCACCTTGCTTATGTTAAAATGTATATACCTTTCTTTCACAGCGGTGAACAGACCTGTCAGATTGACACAGCAGGATTTCTCCATCGAGCCAGACTGATTTTTCTTTATGTTATGAAATTCTTCTCTATGTGGTAATACACACCTGCACACATAATCTTGGGCTACATTACTTTAAAGCACTGAGAATACTCTGTGTTTTTCAAGTGCAAAACTGATTTTAGAAATATTTTGCCAGTATCTTGGACTTGGCTAAGAATACTATTGAACATGAAGAAACTTAGTACTTACTGGGTTTTATGCCCACTAAGAGTTTGGGGGGGACACATTTTCCTTCCCAACTCAGTCGTCATAGTTCCAATGAGTTGCCTCCAGCGTATTGCTGCAATAATCTTACCCACCCAACAGACAAATGCTTGAGGTTATCTGACCAACTTGTGTGATTGCACACTCAGGTGATAAATACTGGGAAATACAAAATGGCAAGATGTATATCTCAGTATGCTCACCAAGAAGTAGTAATTTGTAAATATCCTCTAAATAGAGCAGACTTCTATTATGTGAAGCTGCTAGAATTGCAGTAAAATACCTGTTTGATCAGTTACTTCTACAATTTGTTATAAAATTCTGCAGCATTTTAATTATTTCATTCTACGGATTTTTTCTAAATTGAGGAAGAACTAAAAAAGGAAAAAAGTCCTTTTCCTCCACAACAAATGACAACCCCCCAAACTTACAGAACAGCTGTCATGAAGAACAGTGTATCGGAATCGGCTGTTTCCCTCCGCTTTGATCTCCAGGTCATTGGCCCCCTTCAGAATTACAGCTTTTTTCAGGTTCTTCGTCTGGTCATCCATGTACCCAACACTGTTTTTACAAAGGTAAGTGATATTCTGGGAAGCTTCCTTTGATAGGAGGCGCAGGAATGTCATCTGAGTGACAGCTGTATCCCCATACACAAACTGTGAAGATAAAGAAATAGATTGATATACGTTACGTGAAAATTCATTGACAGTTCACAAATTTCAGAAGCTTCTGTCATTATCATAACCCCTATCCAGACTTGACTAGCAGGAGACCTATTACATAAAATCTAAGAATGGTTTCTTTTGTAATTTGCTGCCAGTTGAGGATGAAGTAATGCAGACATCCTGTAACAGGGATCATTTTGGAGAATTTTGACCATAAAGCTCTGCAGCTGAACAACTGAAAGGCAGTTGGGCCTCCACAGATATGCCAAGTTTTGGAATGAATCCTGCCTTGTTTCAAAAAGGGATTCAGTCGGAGCTAAACCTTACATATGACATAGTGCATCAGAGCAACCTCAGGGTAGGTAAGAAATGTCAAGCACAGAAAAACCCTTTATAATGTACCTGCTATACTGCAACTTGTTTTCTGTAGGCTTTGTATTGTATTTAGAAGCATCACAGCCAAAGTTTGACTATATAAAAATAACTATTCATTTGCATATGGGCTTTATCAACTAATTAATTTGCACAGAAGTTTGATAAATGTTTTACAAAGTGCCACTGTTTCTATAAAAAAACAGAAGCAATTTTTCTACCAGTAACAAAAATTTCTAAAATTCCTAAGATTTTTATCCCGTCTGTGCTGGTTTCATTTTATTCACGTTTTATGAATCACTGCAACATAAAAATGAGTCAAGAATTAGTAAAAAGGTATACATTTCACTGAAACTGATGAAGAAAATAAAAAAATCTTACACATTGACGTTGTCATTTTTTACAAAATGTGTTATATCTCTGTTTAGCAATCTTGAACATATTTATTATTTAGAATCCATAAGGAGTGCATATGACTATTACACAGATCATATAATTAGTTATAAAATAAGACAATGTTTTCAAAAATGAAATATTCTTTTTATAGTATTCCTCAAGATAATTTCTTCCTCCAAAGAGCATCTGACTTACAAAAACCCTGTGAGTAGCTCTACAAGCAGCTAAAAGTAAACTGTAACATCTTGGGTCATGGCAAGTTCTCCTGAATTTAATAATAAGTGATAGCATCTCAAAAAAGCAATCTGTTCTCCATATCACATCTGCTCTCAATCATGGAAGTTCTGAGCTGTTTTCAGGAATCCAGTTGGTAACAGCATTATATTTTACATACCAAATTCTTATTTTAAAGGTATTTAATTACTCCCTGTGAAGTAAAAATTGAAAATATTTTCTGTGCTTTTGATTTGATGAGGTAGGAATAAAGATGGCAAAAGATGGTTAATTAATTATATACTTTGCATAGCATAAATTTCTGTTATTTGGCAGGATCATTAAGCCTACTTTTAGAAGTTACCACAGAGGGAAAACCCAACAGAAAGCTGAGTGGAATTTCTGTCTGTTCAGAGACTGCTGCATTCGGCATGGAGCATTCTGACATGTATGTTAACAATCATACTTTCTTTGAAAATGAATTTATAAGTCTTGCATTTTTTTAGCAGTAAAGGGTTTTCTGAAGGAAAGAGTAGAATTTGATTAAAACAGCAGTGATGTAAATCATATGTTAAGGTAGAAGTACAGTTTTTTAAGGACAAGGATAGTGGGTTACTGAAGAGATTGATAGAAAAGTTGACATCTTTGGGATCAAGAGAAATAAATATCTTCCCGCAGTGGTTTATTTACAAACAATTCTGACTTAGGTGCACTTGCATTGGTCCTCCCAGCTCTTTCCTATATTTACCGTATGGCAATAACAACCAACTGACTAGAAGCTAGTCAATCGATAGTTATACTGTTCTGGCTATAGCAGAATCTGCTCAGAATAGCAGATGAAGTTCTAAACAGAAGGAAACAAGTTTCACAGATGGCAATTCTTGACATTAAATATATTCAGTTACCTGTGATCCCCTGTTCATATCAAGGCCATACCAAATGGGCTTCAAGTCAGACGACCTGCTGGCCCACCATGTTTTACGTGGTATAGTAGATGGGTTTGCAGAAATACAGGTCTCTCCAGTTTCCATGTTGCAATATACTCTTATAGCATCTTCAACACATCCTTGGTTAGGATCAATCCAATATTCACCTACAAAGAACACAAAATGTGATTCCATTATTTTATGAAGATACTTGAAATAAGTGGGAAGTTATAAACAAAAGTATGTCACAACAGTACAAAACAAGGCAAAATTGTCATGTATCAATCTGACGTGCACTTCAGGTATACAAGATACAAGCTTATCAGTACCTCAAATATTTCAAAATTGGGGAATTCAGACTTGAAAGCTGCTTAAGGTTAAGGTTGTTTAAATTCATTGCAAAGCTCCTGAACACTCCAAATGCATAAAGAACACACAGTGACTAGAAGTCAAGTTTCCCTACATATGAGAATCCAATGGCTGTCCCTCCTAATATTGACGCTGGAAGCAAAGTTTCAGGAACAAGGGCAAAAGCTGGTAATCCCTGCCATGAATTATCTCTACCTTCCAGTTTGCTCTGATTTATCCACTGATAATCCATACAAATTAGGGAAACTCCTAAATGACATGTTTAGCGCATTACCACCTACAAATTGACAGTATGGAGCAGCAGCAGAGAGTTCTAGATGGAAAGTGCTCACAGGTCATCAGCCCACAGGTAAAGTTTTGCGCTAATAGCAATTAAGTAAATATTCACTATTGGTGTACCAATATATCTGTCATCCATGTAAGTGGTACTCCATGGTGATAACACTTTCAAAAGTAGCGTTCCATGGAAGTCTAAAATATTTCAGATTTTATAATACATCTGAATAAATACTGAATAAATAAGTATGGGATACATCAGAATATATGCTTCATTGGCAAGCAGAAATAATTTTTTTGTGAGATGTTTTCAAGATGCTAGTGTGAATGTTGATTTAAGCCATCAAAATCTGTATTACAGATTTTTTTCCAGTGACCAAATATAAACTGGAAGCAAGACAGCATCATATGGCACATACAGGAGATGGTGTGTTTATACGCACCGCTCTTTTTGGATGGGTGGCACAGCTTCAGGTCATCACAGGTCCGTGCTGGGTGTTTCTTTGAACCATCTGGGCTGCGCATAGTCTCAATCTGGCTGCTCAGTGACTTCAGCGTGGCATGGACTCCTGGGTCTGTTTTATTATGGTCATCTGGTGCTGCTTCATCTTCAGTAAACTCCGGTAGTGGATCTGCCATAGCATCATCATAATGTCCCATAATGTCACCAATGGCAGCAGTGAGATGGCCTGGAGGTCCTGGAGGGCCAGGAGGGCCAGGATCACCTGGTGGACCCTAAGGTTGAAAACAAAAAGGCAACAGAGGGACAGCAAAGTAAATACTACGCAAAATAATAGCAAAGCCAGCCATTAAAAAAGCAAAACTTCAGGGCCAGTCACCCTAATGCACAGGGAATATTCAGATATAGATAAACAATTCACATTTCCAGGGACAGGGGTAAGACATTAGAACCACATGAGGTATTCTTTCTGCCGCATGCCCTCTCTGCCTGTCTTAATACCCTGCTCAATGTTTTCTTACGATTTCACACTTAACAGCTGGAAAAAGTCATCAAGGAACAGCCTCCTCATTCCATTTTTGTAAGCCATCTGTCCCTCCCTTGTTCATAATCCCTGCCTAATAAGTTTTTTTCTTAAAATTCCCAGGAGCTGTAAGTGATTTTTAAAGCAAACTAAAATTCCTGCTTCCCCTCAGTCACCTCAGGCACATTTTCAATTAAACTCTGTATGGAAAATTTGGCACTAGAAACATCTATACATTCATCCTGCACGGTGCTGAGCTTTCTGCCCACAGGTATGTGAGACAGAATTTCCATCATCCTTACTTGGCAGAGCAGGTATTTTCCTGACTAGAGTATGTTTTCCTGAATGACAGGTTGTGAGGTCCTTCTGTCAACCTGATTTGTGACTCTTAGTAAGGTAACTGAGTCTCGAGACAGAATGTATCTGTTAATAACTATACCTCCACCAGCAGGCTCTGCCAGCTCTTCTTTGGCAGCAGAAAGTCTGTAACATACCTTCATTGTAAGCTTGACGCTCTGGTGCATCAGATGGTATATCAACGTGGCATTTCCTTTGAGAGTAATTACTTCAGAATTCACAACTAGTGCTCCAAATGTTTACTACAGAGTACACACCCAAAATGATACATGCTCCATCTGACAAATTAAATTTTAACATCTGACAAATTAAATTTTAACTTTTATTTCTTGCTTCGTGGTTCCAATTTAGAGCTGCAGCAAGACACCATGGAAAGCAAAACTAAAGTTACTGGTATTCGGTATTTCTTGTCCTGTCTCATTAGACAGATGAAGGATCTGGATACACATTATATTCTTATGTTCTACCATAGACTATTCATTCAAGTCTTGGTGTCTCGGCAGAAGTGGAGATACCAATAACTGGCAGAAATTCAAATGAAATAGGGTGAATATTAGTACACAATAAACACAGGAAACACCATATCTTACAAGACGAAAAAAGAGCACAAACTGCCTTCTCTGTCTTGCTTACTGTTTAATTCCACCTTTTCCACTTCTTCCCCAAAATAAGCAATACCGGTCTTTTAATTCTTCATGTGATCATCCAAATCACCCTTTTCTCAAATCCCTCTAATTTTCTAACCTCTCTTCCTGGGGATAGCATAACTTACATTTTCTGAATTAGGTTATCACAAATTGGTACATTTGGAATATGCCTCGGGGATTTAGCAAGTGTTAGGCCTTTTTCCAAAATGGTCAAACTATTTTTCATTAGTTATGATTCAGCTCATGGTTGGTATCTGTAAACCTCAGATCTGAGTGAACGTCAGCTGAGCTGAGTGTTAAGAGTTTGGGCAGTTTGTTTGGATTTCCTTAACACAAGGCATGATGGAGTATGCTGCTGGCAGTCAGTCACATGCCTATTTTAATTCAGTGCCACCTTTGTGGGACTACTGACTTTGAACTACTGCTGGTTCCAGAGACACCGACCAACCTATGCTTAGGCCTGAGGTTTTAGGACTCAACTTGCCAAACAGCCATGTCGAACTGCCGATCCAGCAGGATGCAGTGAGCTAACTGCAGAGGTAGCCCCATGTTGGCCTAATAAGAGTATAGGTGGATGACACTGGGATCGTCAGAGGTCTGGAAGATGAAAATGAGCAAGAAGTGATCCCTTTTAATACACATTTACCCTGGCTATTTGTTGGAGAAACTGTATCAGATCTTACCGTTTGTCTTCAGCTCATGGATGTTTGAGAAAGTAATGCAATGCACTGTGAAAAATCTCATTATTTGAAGGTAACCTTTTCCCTCCATATTCCCATCAACTTACCTCAGGTCCGGCTTCTCCTACACTCCCTCTAACACCAGGAGGCCCAATTGGCCCAAGTGGACCAGGACTTCCATCTTTGCCGGAAGGACCAACTGGACCTGGAGGACCCTAGAAAATAAAAGAGACAAAATGTATTTTAGCATTTAATAACAAAGGTATGCAAAACAGCCCTGTACAAGCAGTATCTTTTCAGGAAGCAATCTAATTATTTGTGTCTATCACCAAACTTTTAAAAATCACCCTTTTTCTTCTTCTCTAAGAGTAAGAAGGCAGTTTCAATGCTGTTCTTCGGAGAAGTCCATCACCTCACACATTACCTAGCTTGGATCAGCTGTATATTTTTTCCTAAACCATTTAAGTGGGTTCAGTTCCGCGTGCTACACAGACTGGAGTAGCTGTGGTGCACCCACACGTATACAGACTGAGATATACTGTCACTTGGGAACACTGAAGGAAGTCATACTTCTCCTTTACTTTTGGGTGAATGACATACATGGGGGTATGAAAGGTAGAGTAGTAACTACCAGAGCTGCCACATATATGGCTTTGCCTCAGCTGCAGCAAAACTGTCTGTAAAAAAGAGACTGTAGCCCTATAGTTACTCAGAACCGACCTTTTTATCTAGCTATAAACTACACTTATGTCAAAACTTTACTATAGAAAACAAGGCAATGTCTCTCAGCAAAAAATAGTAGGGTAACCACCGCATGATACCAAAGGCAATAAATGCCAGTGAAATAAAAGTGAAGCAGAAATAGTAATGTGATTGTGGAAAAAAAAAAACAAGCAAGAAAAGCCTTAAACCTGAAACTTTATACTCACTCGAGGACCAAATGGACCTGGAATGCCAGGACTGCCCTGTTCACCGACAGGACCCTAAACAGAAGAAATTATACTATCGTTATGACATTTAAAACATATTTCTTTAGTTTTAAAGAATTAATGTGTCATATATACCATTTTGTATGAGTAGGATTATAATATACATGAACAATGGGTCGTACCTTTTCTTCTTACAAAAAATTTTCATTCTATTGCTCTCTTTTGTCACAAAGACAGAGTAACAACTGTAATCACAATTTAGATTAACAGAAATACTGGTGGTTCGCTATATATAAAGTTGTTTATGCATAAAAACCTTGCTTTCATGACACTTATAATCAAATTGGCTTACAAAAAAGTAATTGACAATGCTATTATGAAGTGGAAAGATGGTTTGGGTGTTGGGGTTTTTTGTTGACTTTCCCTGCATGTTGAAACTTCTAGTTCTTGCACAGGATCAGTGAGCAAATGTAGAAAAATTAAATTTTTCACAGAATTTCCATTCAATTGCCACTGAAATCATGAAGTTCTTGCAAATATTAGTGAGAGATACTGTCACAGTCCTTAATGGATTTTGCATTTGATTCCTTGACTGTAAAGAGTTCAAATACTGGCAAAAAGCATTTCATACTCTAATGTGCTTACCTGAAACTATCAACTTTTATTTTGTGCTGACAGGGCATAGACTGTCAGTGATCAGTCGCTGCAGGACTGGCACAAATGGAACAGGAGTAGGACAACACATATCTTGTAAAGCATAGGTTTACCTCATCATGCAACAGTATTGTAAAACTGCGTTAAAAATATTAGTAAGTACAGACAGTCAGGCCACTCGCAAACGCCTTATGGGAAAAAAATAACTGATGTTTGGGTTTTTTTATTTCCCATTTTAAATAACTATGTTCCCAATATACTATTTAACAATCAAGGAAATAAAATTATAGTAAAAACAGAACAACTTACAGGAGGACCAGGAAGACCTTGAAGCCCAGTGAAACCCCTGTGTCCTTTCTGGCCCCTATCGCCTCTATCACCATTGTCACCTTTGTCACCACGAGGTCCTTGGGGACCCTGTAAATATTAGTGAAGAAATGTAAAAAAAAAAAAAAACCAAAACAAAAAACAACCTCAAAACCCGCTCATTTGCTTTTAGATATTTCATTCAGACCTCCTTCACTTCTAAAGCTAGAAAGACGGCAATATTGGGACAGCTCCAAGGATCTTAATTTCTTACCAAAGAGTAAGTAAATAATTACAGAAAACTGTGTTGTGCTTAATTATTTTTGTGGTAAATTTAGTCTATTTAGCTTTATAATACAGTCCAAAAAACCCTGTAATAATGGTATTAAATAATTTACAAAACAAAATTTTTCAGCTTGAGTAGGTTCCTTTCCTTGGATATGGCAAATGATTTTCATAGATGAGATTGAAATATTGTGGATCTCTCATAGACTAATAATGATAAAACATATTTCCAATATTAAATCCTCCATGTTGCATCTTTATTTCTCACAGCTCCTTTCACCTTCACTATGATTAAAGTACAACTGAAGTCACATTCCCTAACTACAGACAACATTCAGGCTTCCCAGTAACAAATAGCTTGGTTCTATTACTGTCACAATTTCACTCTTGGTTTCAAACTTTTCATACTATAATTCAAGAATCATTGGAAAAAATGGTTTCTGCTTTTCAATTCTGTGTTTCTCAGCCCAAACTGCATGCTAAATTTCTCAATGTCAGATTCCAAATAGTTTATCAATGCCATCATTATCACTAACTACTCAATAAACTTCCTGTCCCTCACATGACATCTGCTTAGGAACAGGACAACATTCTTTTGAATTTCCCAAGTTTGCAATTAATTTTTTGTTTCAAGCTTGGATTGTAAAAGAGTTATGTAACACAAAAAAATGTGTTTTGCTTGTTTTTTCCATTTGGACTGAAGTCAGAATCTCATGAGTTGAATTAAAGCAGTTTCATGGGAACAGGTGATTTTGTTATATTTCTGCCATTTTTATCTAAAAATCTGCCTTTTTGTTCAGTATTCATTTCTTTTCTCCTTATTTGAATTTTCAAACACAGACACCAACCATTTGCTAACGCAGGTCCTACCATCATCTGGACAGCAGCACACTACAAACAAAGAGGCTTCTAAAGCATTTGTTATTTCTCTACAAAGTACTTTTAAAGAAAGTATAGAAATCCTAGTGTATTCAAACAGATTTGTACAGCTTTGCAACTCAGAAGACTACCTGTGTCCACCTTCAGTGAGAACACTAAAAGCTGAAGCCCTGTTCATCATTCTAATTTGGGCTCAGTTTCTCATATACTTTCTTGTAAGAAGTATCTCAGACAAAACCACAATGACCATGGAGAGAACTTACAAGCAAACCTCTTTTTCCTGCACGACCTGGGGGACCCATGGGACCTCGAGAACCCTACAAAGATTGCATACAGAAGATATGTGAAGCAATGCACAAAAGCATACACAATAGTTTTTTTGAAAAACAAAGTATTAAAAAAAAAAAGAAAACTCTCACTTACCGTTTCACCTCTTTGACCTGCATCTCCTGGAGGGCCAACGGGACCTGGAGTTCCTGGACCCCCTGGGGAACCTGGTAAGCCTGCAGGGCCAGGTTCACCACGATCACCCTGTAAAACATGATTTCAACATTACTCATCTAAAGAGGACTGGACTAGACCAAAGCAACAGGACTTTAGTGTTGCTAATCTATTTTCTAGCAATTACAATCTACGAAGATACTCCTGTAAGAACTCAAGTCTGAGTTCGCAGATGCAAGTGTTCTTAGCCTTTAACCAGGTTTCATCAGCTTTAAGAGGTATTACTTATTCAAAACTGCGATGCAGTTTCAGAACAAGCTCCCCATTCAAGTTAACTGAATGAAGAGAAAATCTACAATAAATCAATAATTTGCAGAAATGACTCAAGAAAACAGTATATTCTTACACGTTCTCCAACAGCTCCATCTCGTCCAGGAGTGCCATCATTACCAGCAGGTCCCTAGAGTTATGGAATAAAAATAGGGCTATTGATTAGCTCTATAATCTTGCATTTCTAGAACTACTAGAAAGTCGTTCTCCACCTCTAAGTTCAAGCTGAGGAGAATAACCACTAGACTGTCTTTTTTTGCATGCTACAAGGCTCTATTACTTACTTCTGGACCAGCTTCACCTACAGGTCCAGTGGCACCTGACTGGCCAATAGGTCCTGGGGGACCTTTATCACCAGGCGGCCCTGTGGGACCTTGCTTTCCTGGTGTACCCTAAAATAGACAAGAAATAGCATGTCAAAATTTTTATCACAAAACAAAGAAATCACAAAAAACCTGCTGCCTGCAAAACATTACTCATTAATCCAGTCTGAGGTACCATCAACATTTGTAACTTCCAAATGGATAATTAAGGAAAGTGTGTGATAGAGTTTGAATATATATTTAATATACTGTGTATTTTTATTCAGTCTGTGTTAGTTGCTTTTGGATGGGCTTTTATTGACTAGCAGCAGCATTTGAAGTTACTCTATCTAGTAGCAACTCGAAGCACACACTTCCTTGATATATCAACATCTGATGGCATTATCTGCAATAGGTAAGGTCTTTTTGACTCTGAAAAAATGTAATGAAGTTTGAAGTAAGTACCATGATTTGTTTTTGTCTGTCTCAACACCAACAACTCTTGTTAGCCTGAAATAATTTCTGGCCAATTTTAACTATGAATTGACTTTACAGATCCAGTGGTAATGGCAAATCCTCCACATCATCCCTTTTACTAATTATTTAATGACTTGATATCCTAGATCATTAGGCTTTCCAATAAATATATATAATAGATATGAATATATATATATATATATATAAAATATATATATATATATACACATCCTACATGAAAGCCAAGAGAGCACAAATGGCAATTTTGAAGAGTGTAGTTCACAATTCATAAAGCAGCAGTTACAGAGCATTTACTCATATTCAGGTGACATTTGGGCACCTAAATGAAGAGTCAGGGTTTGTTTTTTTCAAGGATTCAGTTTTAGGTCAATTATGAACATTTTAGCCAGAAGTCTCCCTACTATTACCCACTTACACTTAATTCAGGTTCCAATATTCCATTATGGCAGTAACAAAATCTCCCACCTCATGCGTTTGCATGAGATTTAGTTATTTACTATTGTCTCTATATTTACCCCTGTAATGGGAGTTTTACAGCTTTCTCCTTGTGCTATAAGGGCACTATGCTCTGAATCCCACAATAACAAGAATGCCCAAGGCTGGTGGTATATTGACTTGATTGTTACTTACCGCAGGACCCGGCAGCCCTGGCATGCCTCTCTCCCCTCGCTGCCCTGGCATACCAACAATACCTCTTTGACCAGTAGTTCCTGCTGGACCAGGAGGGCCATCTGGGCCCTGAAATCCATGAAGGGTAAAAACAACATTACTATCATTTCAGTAACAATAAGTGTAATTAACAATGAGACCAAGCCTAGAGTTGGTCTGGGGAGAATTAATAACATCAACCAGGACGTACTGGCTGCCCATCTTCCCCCGCGTCACCCTTGTCTCCAGGACCACCGGGAGGACCGGCTGGCCCTCGATCTCCCACGCGGCCATGTGAACCGGGATCACCACGAAGACCTGGGGGCCCTTCTTTTCCTGGCTCACCAATAGGCCCAGCAGGCCCCAGAGCTCCCTAAGAAGATGAAAACATTTCATTACATTAGACCCTTTTCTGAACAGGACAATTACATTCTAAGGACTGTGTTTTGATTAACTATAAATATGCATACTCTAAGGAAGGCCCAAAGTGTGAATGAGCTAAGAGCTATTATCATCTCATTTATGATCAAATAAATAAACATCTCATCAAATTATGTCCAAGATCAACCCCTTGCCTCCCCCGATCTGCAATTCCAAACTCCCTCTTTTAAATGACACTTTTTCCTGTTTCTCTGTTTTTTACCTCAGGTGTACAACTACTCCTAGAAAACTCACCCTTGTCCATTCTTTCCAATATTGTCGAGCTGAAGTCCATATTCAAACTTTTAATTCACATGGTTCAAATTAGTGTTTTAATGGATGTTTTTTCATTTCTCAAATACTTTTAGAATACTTCATATTTATATTATGTTTTCCATAAACTTCACTCACAATGACTGCACGTTATTTTTCTCATCAAAACATTACAAGGCATATGAAGAGAGTGTCAGAGTTCTCTGTATGGAGTTGAAAACTCACAACTAATTTTTTTTTTTTTTTTTTTTTACATTTTTGAAAATGTATAAACATGAGAGATTTTGTGGTTTGGTTTTGGGTTTTAATTTATTTTAATGGATCTTATGAGTAACTCCACCAATGAGATAAAATCCAGCAAAGGCTTCTTCCTTTTCTAAAAACTCTCCTAACTTCAGTCAACACTGAAGAGACAAAAAAGTTAAAAGTACAGGAAGATACAGGTTGTTGTTTTGTTCCTGTAAGCCAATTAAGTCATTAGAATAGCTTGAACAGCTCAAAGCTTAACTCAGTGAAAAATCCTGCACTATTTTGGACACACTGACACCGGATCAAGCCCAAGACTAATGAGTTTTATTTAATGAAGTTGGATGTAAGCATGCAGTCACAGAAGTCAGTGCTGACAAGCTGTTCTCTTTGTAACACCAGGCCATGAACACTGCTTCACCTTTCCTACTTTATTTAGTCTTCAGGTTTTCAATGACCAGTTTATAAACACATCTATTAGAAATATGACAACTGACTTACAGTAGGTCCTGGAGGCCCAACTCTTCCAGCAGATCCTGGGAATCCAGTAGCACCCTAAAAAACATTTTAATGTCAACATTATTGAAAATATAGCACTGGTTACTTCAAATGTTCTCAGCTGGATTAGTAAGCAAATGTTATAATTACAGACTGAAAAAGAAGCTGAGATGAGGAACAATACATACATTACATAAAATTTCAGTATTAGATTATCTGCAGTCAGATCACAAAAAATAAAATCTACTTACAGGTGGACCCTGAGTTCCTCTGCCACCTTTCAGACCAGGAACACCTGAAGGGCCCTAAGAGGAAAGGAGAAAGAGAGGGGTAATAGTGAACACCCAGGACATTTTAAATAAGCAAGATCAGCCTATGCCACTGGTTCTCTGACTATGTTATTTATACTCACTGGTGGACCAGGAGACCCAGCAAGACCCTGTGGTCCTGGAGATCCAGCATCTCCTTTCTGTCCAGGTTCTCCAGGTTCACCTTTCACACCTGGCTGACCATCAGGACCCTATAAAAAATAATATTTAGAAAAGTCATCAGGTCAGAGAATACCAAACCTTTCCAGCCTAACAAAATAATTTTTTATGGAATTTCTAGAAGGCAAAAAAATATCAGGAGAAGAAATCAGCCCAGAAAACAGTGCATTTGCTCAACGGTTCAGATCATGAGAGCCCTGAAAGTTCAGCACAGTCTTTAGAAGATCACAGACAGGATTTTCTGAAGTCTGAGAAGTCAGAATTTCCATTAAAATATTTTCTTATCTAAGTCACAGTTTTCTTTCCTTTAGAATTTCTATTTTTTCGCAGCAGCTATTACATACCTTAAAGCAAAAGAGACTAAACAAACATTGTCTTTTCTAGTCTTTTTTTTTTCCCATCAAGGGAAGCAGGTGCCTGAGTCTTTGTGAAAGGTCTGAAACACAGTATTTAGGCTGTGAGAAAGTTTGGGGTAATTCATTGGAAAACTCACAAACCTTCCATTTGTTCATGAATTCATTCCAGACTTCACTACGCATAGAGCAAATCTTTGCTACCTTCAGTAGATGACACTTTATAACTTGCCTCATTTTAATCTCAAAGGAGCAACATAGCATATTCATGAAAATATAAAATCTGGTGAACAATTACATAATCTTATCGACAAAACCACTTTTCAAGTGTCTGGGGTATTTACTGGCTGTTTTCTTTACTTGATACACTGATGGGAAAAAGAAACAGCTCTTTTTGTAACAAAAATTCAACTCACGTTCCAGAACACTGCAGTATTATTCATAATGAAGGAAACGAAGTATGTCAAAGCATGACTAAAGGAAACTCATTAGTGTTACAAAACACATACCGGAGGGCCAGCAAAACCAACAGCGCCAGTCGGGCCATTTTCTCCTCGGGAACCCTGAGCAAAAAATTTAGAGTAAGTGTATTTAAGATAAAAGTCTTTCTATATACTGTATAATTTGCAATTAAAAGGACTAGAAAGGATGTTAACTATTTACTGCTACAAGTGTGATTATACTTTCGCTCTATTAAGCAGAATCAAATGTTCTTTCAAATCACAAAAAAAACAGTGTTAGCTATGATGTTATGATCTGCCATATGTTCAAGACAATATGTAAACTTTCAGAATTTAGAGACAGAAGGCATATGCAAGTACTAAAACTCCAATAGAAGAAATTGTGGTCACAACCGCCTCCAGCAACAGCAGGATTAGTCGAAGCGCACACAGTTTATGCAACCCACCATCCCAATTGGATAGACAGGTAAAAAAAGAATAGTTCAAAGATGTATTCTTCTACAAGGTCAGAATGGGCTGTGAGCTGCTTCAACTGAGCTTTCCACGCAGCATTTGTTTGGAAAAGAGAGAGCTGAAGGCTGCCAAGCTCCAGTACTCCCCAGAGGGGTAGAAGCTATTCCAGTTTACACTGGAAATGAGGCTGTTCTGATTTATGACGGAGACATAATCAATTCCAAGCAGTATGAAGGATCTAGAAGGGCTGAGCATCTAACTTCCTAATCAAAGTCAACCCTTAAAATCATAAATAGACCAAAGATGACAAGACTTAGCATAATTAGATGAAAACTACGATATACTTCTGTGCTTAGTCCATCTAAATATTTGTATGTGTAGAGTAGTATCTGGTACGGACGTGCTTTTAAAAAGATTTAAACAATTAAAAGTGGTGGCATACTTTTAGGACTGAGATAAATGAGGGTAACTCTATATAATGATTGCCCAGAAACAAATATAGGACAGAGGAACAAAATCTGCCAATAATTTTACAAGTGCACAGCATCAAGACAGGACACCAGATTTTGGCTACAAAGAAAGGGGAAGAAAAAGAGGAAAATATATCGGCAAATGAGACAAAACCTGGAGTTTGCATCACTGTTACATATTGTTAACTTCTAGCCAGGCAAAAGGCAAACATGTTTACTCACAGGGTTTCCACGGGAGCCAGGAGGACCAACAAGACCCCGAGGACCTGGTTCACCCTTAAAATAAAATTAAAGGTTATTTCCCAAGTAACTTATTAGACAAGTAGCAAAAGTGTCAATAAAGTATGGTAATATTAAGAAACTTCAGTAAGGAATGGCATAAAAATCTGTATACCTTTTCACCAGTGGGACCTGCTGGACCCATTGGGCCTATTGGACCAGGAAGACCCTTTTGAAGAAATTAAGAGAAAACAAGGTTAAAAAAGTGAAGCTTCAAAACTGACAGTTTAAAACTTTTCACATATTACTATTTTCATATGCTTTTCATTTATTTAAATTCTCCTTTATCTCTGAAATCATGTTGGGTCTTTTTTACCTAAAATTTACTTGCATTTCCTCTCCCTGTGGCCAAAATCCCTGCTCTCATTCATTCTCTCTTTCTTTACTAACTTCATAATCTACTTTATGCAGCTTCTATGAATAAGGACAATGACAAAAAAGTCCTGGTTTTATTTTGCTCTCTCAGGAGGAAATTACATCCTTTTTCCCCCATTTGCACAGGAGCTTTCTATTTGTTTTGTGCTAGTATTTCATTGCTTAAATTAGTTTTAACATGTCCATCTTTACTTTTGAAGATTCATTTCTATCTTGAAAACTCCTCAAAAGTGTCCTTTTCCTCTTCATAGGATAGTTAGGCAAATAGGGTCCAATCTCTCCATCCAAACCCATCAACTCCATGTAATGATCCTGCAGCACTATTCATATTACCTTCATATTTAGATATCCCAATTAGGATTCGCTGTCACTAGAAACAGGGTACCACAAATTTACACCGAGTTTCTCTCAAACAAAATTCCCTCTCACTCAAGAATCTGCACTGTACCTTAGTTCAAACTGAAGAGAAATTAAAAAACCACAGCATTAACAAAGGATAGTGCATCACCATCAGTGTTCTAGTGATCAGTAGCAGAAATATCTGCAGACAACTAGCTTTAGAAGAGGGATATACGATTAGTTCAACATTACTTTATCTGTTCATTAGTTACTGTAAGCTATGATGCCTTACAAGGACTAAGAACTATTCTGTATCATTGGATATTATCTGACTTACAAAGAAATTCCAGCTCACAGCTGCTAGTTGTAAGTTGGTGCTTCTGTATGCTAGTGTTCTCCTAAAACCTTCGTTTAACTAGAAATTTTGTCCAGTCAGAATCCTCATCTTTGCTATGTATCTCAGATTTCCAAATGCCTAACAGTTAGTACTCCAACTGGTTTGCAATACCCCAAAATCTCAGATAGATCTGATTTATGTAAAAACTAACTCCAACAGCTTCTGAGAAGAAAATATAGTCAGTGCCTATATCACAAACCCATTATTACATTTGGGATTATTGGACAGTTGATCTATGCAGAAGCATGCATGCAACATGTCTTGACCATTTTGGATTTATTGCCTGTGAGCAGGCCAGCCATGTTATTTAGACACAGGAGGTTCAAAGCTTTTCACAAGTGTCAGCGACCCACTGCCCATATGGGGCTCAGTACATTTAGAGGAATTTTCACCTGTGAAATTCAGGACAGACAGTGGGCAACTCAGTCCAAGCAATAAGGAGCCATCTGCCTTAGCCCAAGAGTCAGAACTGGTGGGTTTGCTTTTTGGCTATTGGTCTCTGCCTGTCCCTTTTTTCATATTTTTGACTATAGTCAGCTTAGCTGCATCCCAAATTAACATGGTACTTCTGGAAATCCTTTCCATTGACATCTTGACTCCCATTATTGATTATACAAAACATGGGCTTGAAACACAGACATCCCAAAACGTTGTGTACAGCAGTCTTGAAAAAGTTGAAGACCAAATTTGGAAGGTAGGGGGAATGAGAATGAATGCCACATTCAGTAGTTTTTAACTCTGTGAGCCAAATACCACTAGCACAACAAGCAATCTGGTGTGTGGAGAGTAGGTCTAAAAAGAGTAATAGATTTACTTACTCTTGCCCCGTCATTACCAGCTGTACCTTCAGCACCTTTCTCACCTATGCCACCCTATGGAAAATACCCAGAAAGTCTCAGTTATGACACTGAATGCTGAGTAGTTCTTACCCTCGAACAACCACAGTATTAAGAGAGAGGTGGTTCTATACAGCACAACAGAAATAACCAGACTTACTCTATCACCCTTGGGGCCGGGCGTTCCAGCAATCCCTCTTTCTCCAGGCATACCTTGAAGACCCGGCGGGCCTGGATCGCCAGGCGTCCCACTAGGGCCTGGGCTTCCCTGAAACAAATACAGAACAAGTTGTTGTCTATTCGTCTGAGAAGTATCTTTGTCTCTAGGCTGCAGAGCATACTGTGCCTGTGTTGAAGTCTCTGGGGTACAGTTTTAAGTAATAATTTTCTCTTAAATTTGGACTTTATTCATGTCCAAATACTTTTCTTTTCCCATTGTGTTACTCAGGAAGTGCAGTTGTCATACAGTACTCCTTCCAAATACATTACTATTTACTCAGTGCATACTGGAGATGAGAACAGGCAAAAAAAGAAGCTGGAGCATCTTTCCAACTTCACCTTGATGGCCACATGGGTCTACTACACAAACTAACTACAGGTAGAAGTTGACAGGGGCAGAGATGTTTTGCTTCTTACAGCTCATGTCCATTACAAGTCCTGCATTACTAGAGGCACTCTCTACCTGGGCTGACCTTCCTAGGCCCATTTATATCAATTGCAGGTGAAAGAAATGCATGCACTTTTCAGTATTTTCTTTTAAACACTCAACCCTGCAAAATGTCTTTGTGTAAACTGACATGGTTCTTAAAATGGAGCCAATGCCAACGGGTTTCCTCTAGTTCAGAAACGGCTTTGCCCTGTTCTACTAAGAAACACAAAAAACATTTTAAACTTCAGACCTATATAAACTAATAAAAAATTTGATTTCTCAACATTTTAGTATCTTGCAAGTTATTATTATACTGGAATAACTTTGTATGTCCTCCTAGAACCCTTATATAAACAACATACCTTTCATGAAAAAATATCCCTTTTACAATAAAAAAGCTCTCTCATGTTCATGCAAATGAGCAGAATTATATATTACATTGCTGCAGCAAAACAAATATCCATTCAGCTTACCTTTGGACCATCAGGTCCATGACCTCCAGCCATACCCTTTTCACCCTGGAGTCCTGATGCACCTGGTTCTCCTCTTTCCCCTGGATTGCCACGTTCTCCCTGAAAAATTGAAAATTATTGCTCATTTAGAAGTCAGAGTATAGTTCTGGTAGACAAAATCCTAAGTACACCGTAAGTGCAGCATTGCTATTCGAACAAAGAACCTGTGAACAAGTTCTACAACAACTGAACAAATAAAAAAGAGCTTTATGCTTTTATTGTTAAAGGTAAGGGAAATAGCATGTTGCTCATCAAACTAAAAACTGTAATGTCACAGTAAGCTACATCACTTAGCAGCTAGTACTCAACACTACTTCATGAGTTATCAAACCATTAAAAGTGTTAGGTTTTACAGAAACCATCTTAAAATGTATCCATGTTTACAACCATTTTACTAGTCGGGAAAAAAAAGTCAAATATTCACTTTAGCTGTTAAAGTCCGTATTATATATCAACTTTCAACCTTGGAGAAGTGTTATGAATGTTTAAACTCTGAAAGCAAATACTTACCCTAGGGCCCAATGGACCAACAGCTCCAGGATCTCCAGGAACACCCTAAGCAGAACAGAACTCACCATTAGAATGAGAGTGTTATTCATAGCCTTATAGCCATGGAAATTAGAGATAAACATTTTCATATCCAATGTATTGCCAATGTAGATGGCTACTTCTGAGTATTAGTGGTCCGTGATAAGAGGAGATAGTCCAACTCAATCCAAGAAGCTGGTGAGATTCTAGTAATTGTTTTATCCAAAAGCAGTATTCAGCTTGCAGATTGCATCAGTACATATTTTGAAACAGAGTGGGAAATTAAATTACAAAGAGAAGGCAAAACTACTTTTTGAACCGAATTCTTGTAAAATTCTTGTTAAATCAGAAATTACCTGATCACCTGGTTTTCCTCCCTCACCTGGAGGACCTGGTGGCCCGGGCAAGCCCTGTAAAAATATAATTAAATGGTCACTAACATGCTAGAAAGTTATGCAAATCCAGATTTAATTAAGACATCAAGAATACGAAAGTAGTAGTATGCTCAATACAAGAGTATGCCCTCGGAGATCCCCAACCAAAATAGTTACATTAATATTTCACCAAAGTGTTTTCCCCCCACTAAACGAGATGGCAGCCCTTCTTAAGCATTTGCATGACATATGCATATCAGCCCTAAAAATAAAGTTCTCTATAAACAGAGATTGAATTAACTTAATTAATACTTCATTATCAAAACAATTATTTTGCTCCATATTTGGCACATCCTTGGAAAATCTCCAAATTAACACTGAAAACCAACAAAGGTTTTCTCAAAGGATACAGAGCTGTTCTGTAAGCCTTTGCCAGTTCAGTTCAGTGCACAGCTGATGTGAAAGCTAAGTCTCACTAATTATTATGAGCATCATTGCCTTAGTTCTGAATTTGTGTTTTGTTAAACATCGCTTTGTTGAATTTCTCCAATTTAAGCTGATGAAGACATAGCTGTTTAATTTTTTCCTTAATAAAAATGAATGCACATACCTGAAACCCTGTAGGACCTGGAGGTCCTTGTTCTCCTCTTTCTCCTGCCAGACCCTACACAAAGGAAAGCAGTAAGTATACATTAGAGGAATACAGACAGACTCCACAACTTTTCTTCTCTCTATGTATGTATATTTCCAACTATGTATTTGTTTATTATACATTTTTACTTATGCCAGGCCAGGATACACCCTATCTGAAAGATGTAAAAAGATATATCTTATTTCTTTAAGATCCCCCTCCCCAAATGTCTGTGCTGACAGGAAAACAATCGTAGAATCATAAAATCTCTTAGGTTGAAAAAGATCTTAAAGATCATCAAGTACACTTAGTTCCACTGAAACCAAGGAAGCTAGGAAAATGAACTATGAGAAAATTTTGCTCCTTGCACTATTTTTTATAAAGGTCAGTAAAAGGACTTACACTTTTAATACATATATTTTCTAATACAAGGCTTCCCATTTTTCTTGGAAATTTTTTTCTTTAAATGTTCTTGGAATTTTTTTTGGAATCAACAACTGGCATGAAGATAGATAAAAATAGAATCAGAAAGAGCAATAAACGGATGGAGTGATGAGCAAGCAGGCAGAGTGGTAAAAGTTGACTTACTGGTGGGCCAACAGGACCAGAAGGACCAACTTCACCATCTTTACCAGGGGCTCCCTAAATTAAAATGACATAGGAAGAAGTCTTAGATAGTGAACATATATAACAGAAAAGCATCATTTTCTCTAATCACTGAAAATAACAGTCACACTCACTCTCTGTCCTGGGACACCTGCATTTCCTGCTTCTCCAGGTTTTCCAGGATCACCCTAATTTGCAGAAATAAAAATTACTGTATTTAGATACTGGCTTTATCCATTAAAATATATGCAAATTTTTAAATTTAAGCAGATCTTGGGTACCCAGTGCCATACTCACACTACTACCCTTTGGCCCAGGAAGGCCCATGCTGCCTGGCTGACCTCTGATTCCTATTGAACCTGCTGGACCTGGACGTCCATCTTCTCCAGGAGCACCCTAAAGAGTTTTAAATTGAAAAATTTTGTATATATAAAAAATAAAATTAATCTGGTTTGGTGTCATGGTTATCAGTTAAAATGTCTTTAAAGCAGACATAGCTTTAGCCATACTTCTAGGTTTAACCGAATACTACACAATTATCATCATCGAGCCATTACGTACAAATACTTCATTGTTTCCTTAATATATGTAAAAATATTGCAGCAGATGCTAAACAACAAACACTGCTACATAAACAAAACCAGAGGAACATTATTCACACTCATTTTGGAGCTGAGAATCTAAAGTGAACACCCAGAAGATGAACCTTCAGAAAGCAAGAAAATTCAAGTTAATAAAAGTAATTTCAATGAGCTGGGACCTTTGAAGTACTCTGAAAGGATTAATTTTTGTGTTGCTTACCAAGGGGCCAAGTTTTCCTTCTGGGCCTTGAACACCTGGATTTCCTGTCAAACCCTAAAAGTGGGAATAATACTGGTGTTGAATCGTGCATATAATTCTAGAATGATAGAGAAATGTAAATAAATCCAAAAGATATGCTCAGTTTCTACCATGGTACAAACACTAAGACATTCTTTACACAAGAGTATCTTCTCTGTATCAAAGATCCTCATCCTTGTCTTCACTTCATAGCTTCATCCCCCACTGCCTTTGGTCTTCCCCTTTTCCCCTTCTTCCTTTTCTTGTTTTTTCACCTCTTGAGCTTCTCTCAGGCTCATCTTTATTTCTGCTAACATTATGCAGTGATTTAGATCACATCTTATACTTGCCGCTCCACTTCTCTTCTTTTGTGATATTCCAAATTCTCCCAAAGTATTTTTCCTGAAGAAAATCTCTAGATGGCATGCACCACTCTACTATGTAAGTTATCAATCCCCAATGTAATGAAGTTCTGGCCTTCAATTCATGTTATCTGTGGCAACTGTGTGCTTTACAAGCACACTTCCTTCAGTTTCATTAGCCAGTCTCAATCAGAGCTATTTCTCCTTTTTTTGCAGACAACTGGAACCTGTGCTTCCCAACATCAGTAGGAAAGACAGACAGGTATTTTTGTCCTTTACACTTTAAGGACCCCCACTGAAATAAGTCTGCCTTTGTATAATAGCTTCTTAATTCTGCAAAGTTAATTGCTGCCTTTTGAAAATGAAAAATGTCATGGTTTATAGTTGTGGTTTATTGCATACTGCTACTAGCTCCTTACCCTTGCACCTGGGAGGCCAGGTTCACCAGGACGCCCAGGATCTCCCTGACCTCCTTTAGGACCAGAAGAACCTGCTGGACCGCGCTCCCCTTGGGCACCCTAAAAGACACCAACTGGCTAGTAATTAACAGGTAGCAACAGTGAGAGAACAGCAACTGTAAGAGAAGGTTAAATGAAACAGGTATCTTGTATTAAAGACCTAGTTTTGCAAACAGAGTTCCAGATACATTTATTATTATCACTTTGTCCCTCCAAATTATTACTTAAAAGTTGTCTGTTCCATAAAACAAATCTATATAAGGATTTTAGAATGACTGTATTTTTACCAAGAAGTTAGGAATTTACAAAAACACTAGACAGATACATATGTGAGTCACCTCCCTGTAAGCCTTAGAGCACTTAGGAAAGCCAAAGACAGAAAAGACTATCTGTTCAAGGGACAAGTCTAGAAAAACTATACCACACACAAAGAAAAAGAAATTCTTCAAATAGTTACCTACTATAGAGTAATACATAAAACTATATAGCAGTAGAAACAGGTCAACATCTCTTATCTATTTGAGCATGAGGGAGCATTAAGTCAGGGACAAGCAAGGAAAGCTGAACATCACAGGAATTGAAAGTGACTTTTCCCCAAAAAATATTTAGTCTCAAAACATTCGTACCCCTTTTAGACATTTGTCAATTCCTTTTAATGCTACTTCCAATGATTTTGACAATCTGCCCATTTGACAAGAAACATACATTTTTAATGGAACACTTTCTCTCTGTATGTCTGTAAATTTTACAAATTGAGCAAATAAAAGACAGACACTTTAATTTCATTTACCTTTGGTCCAGGCAAGCCATCAGAACCTGGAAAACCACGATTACCAGGAGCACCCTGGGAAAAGCCATAGATACAAGATTATCATCTTAATTTTTACATAATTTAATGCAAATAAAGTACTAGATTTATGGTTTGGGGGTTCAGTTTATTTCCTTACAACTTTCTTACAATACTTTAAACTTGGGGGGTTTTTAACCACTTGGAGTGGTAAAAATACCAATGTGTCATTCATGCATGATGAACAGCTCCTATGTGAACAGCCTCATTGAAAACAAGATGGCCACTTGTAAAGGGGTTAAGCAAAAATCTGCATATTAGCTTGTCACATCACCATCACTTCTGCTACAATACTGTCCTGTGCATTGAACCGCAAATGAAAATATCCAGGGTAAAAATAATGCACAGTATGACAGATTTCTTTTCCCCCAGAATAATAAGCAGAAGTATGATCTATTTATTCAGGACACAAAAACCATCATGCCATATTTTTGTATCTCGATCCTCAGGGTATCATTTTCAAAAAGAATGTATGAGAGAAGACAGCATACTAAAATCACTAATCTGATATAGAACCAATTTATAGACACAAATTAACTAGTTAGGAAAATAATGATTGACTAAACCCACAACAAAGCCGTGAGAAAGTTCATGGTTAGGTCAAGAGGTTTTTTTGGCTTAGCAGTGTATCTCTCAAAGCATATTATTCCTTTGCATTGCTTACCCGCTCTCCAATGGGACCTGGTGGACCTACTGACCCTGGATCACCTCGAGGACCTCTTTTCCCTTCTTCACCTACAGGGCCAATGGGACCCTGGGGACCTTGAGGGCCCTAGTGAAAGTAAAATATTTTCCAAAACAATTACTGTTAAACTCACCACTTCTCTGGTATATTGAAACAGACTGTCTTCTAAGCATCATACAAATTTTTCCAAATAAAGGAGGAAAAAATATAGCTAGATTTTGAATCAGTTAAAAATGCAGCTTTTCAGCATCAGCTTTTCTCTTTTACAATGTTCGGTAGCTAATATTTCAGTAAGAAGTGTACTATGAATAAACTAATTCTGCAGTTTGGCTGTACAGTGCTTCTTATAATCACCTGTTTGCTCAGATACAACAATTTGCATTTATTATTATCAATTGGACAAGCTGCAAAGGATTCACAATTCAGTGAGACTTGTAGAAATTCTCAAAGAAAGGAGAAGACAGTCAACTGTAAGGAAACTATTACTTCAGCTGTACGTTTTTTTCATTTATTACATGATCATTTAACTAGCGAAAAACTGAAGATTGATTGACAAGTCAAACTGACTAACTGCATAATCACTTTTCTTCCAAAATTCACATGGTTACAGCATGGAATTAGCCATGTTCTCAAATGATCTTTCACAAACATTAGCTGTGGGCCAAACAACTATGCACATCATACAGGTATAAATATTTATATTGATGTAAAAATAAAATATGATTAATATATACATAATTCCATAAGTATAAAATGTATTAAATATCATTTCAGAATAAAAAAGGACTTTTTCATTATGATTGGCAGACAGACCGGTGTACTCTTAAATGTTCAGAAGCATATGGATCTATTTCTCATGAGATGAAAAAAACAGAATAAACTCATTCTGCATGCTACAGAAATCTCAGCAGAGGCACTAATTAGTTTCTCTGTTCTTGTATCCTGTACAGTCTATACCGGGTAGCTGATTTATAACATCAAGGACATGCTTCACCATTCATTCTTAGTATCATCTAGCCAGGTTCACTGTGGTTTGTATTCCACAAGAACTACTCAAAAAACAGAAGTAATCTTCTGTGGATAACAAGCATCAGAAGTGTCTTGAAAATTGTAAGAATCTATTCAAAATACTTATACAAGCCTTTGTGATTCCCTTTCATCTTACAAAGTACACGGAGACTTACAGGTTCACCTTTGGGTCCTGCTTCTCCCTTGAAACCTGGGACACCAGGGTCTCCCTGAAAACAAACATGAATAACACCCATTAGATTAAAACTCTGTATACATCATTCAACCATTCTAGATTATGCTATGAAACAGAAAAACGAGTGTAGTAATTACAAAAAAAAAATTGGGTAGCAACTAGTTGTAGTTAATACAAGAGGATGCTTACAATCATTTGTGTTTCCCCTAAGCATGCTTGTTTATTATGATGTTATCAAGACAAAAATTTAAGAGAGACAATTTCAGAAGATAATTGTTGCTGTTTGTCCAAGTTTATATAGACACCTAAGAAGGCCACTAAGAAAGTAAAACCAGTATTTCAGACACACAGAAGATTCACAAGATCCAAGTCTCAGCATACTCACTAGCATGTTATTAATTTATTTAAAGGCACCTCACTGTTAATCACCATTTCCATTACACAGCATGACACATTTGCTAGACATCATAATTTTCACAGAGACAAAGATGTGATTACCGGCTGGCCTCGAATACCAGGTGGGCCAGTACTGCCTTGTGGTCCTGGGGAACCTGGTGGACCTGATAAACCAAGAGGGCCTCCAGTGCCTGCAGATCCCTATAAACAGAAATAACAGCAAGCACGGTAAGGGAAAAAAATAATAAAAATAAGGAAATAAAATAAATCCACTTACACAATTTCTTCAACGGGTGATATGATCACTTACAGTTGGGCCTTTAGCACCTGGAGAACCATCTGTCCCTTCAGTACCCTAAAAATAATGCACCATTCATTAGAATTAAATTTGATGAGGAGAGTATCAATAACAAAGCATAAGATAATAGTTATTTTATCCACTTTCCAAGACCAGACAATAAAGGCTATTAAGTAAACATAGAAATGTAAGATCTACTTGTGCAAATGCTAATCTGAGTAATAAAGCATGAAAATTAATGTGACTTTTAATCTCCAAGACCCTACGTTTAAACTTAAGCTTTAAGCAGTTGCAGGATTGAGACTGTATCAGGTTGTGTAACTTTCCGTTTTCCAAGTTGCTTTAACTAAATAATGAAAAGTTATTTTCAACAAAACAAACACAAAACGAATTATACCTTTCCTTTTCTGGTAAAGAAGCAATCTGAGCAAAATTCAGTGCCTATCAAGTTGGGTATTAAAATCCACTATAAACAGGCAACATGCGCAAGCTGAGCACTGAGGAACTCAATGTACTTACAGGAAGACCTTGTGATCCAGCTGGGCCCTGTGGACCTGTTTCACCTCTTTGTCCTTGAGGACCTTCAGGACCACGAGGACCCGTTGGACCTGCTTCACCCTAAGGTTTCACAGGAAAAAACAACTGGAGATTATTTTGCTCTAAAAAGTAGTCCTTCAAAGTAGCTAAGGAGGAATATTGAGTTTATATGAGAAAAACAGTTCAGGTTTTGAAATAGTTTATTATCTTTAAAATACGTTTTTGCTTACCTAATTCTGCTTCTACTACTTCTATGTGAATGTAAACTTTAAAATTACAAACCAAATTTTTCCTCAATGTATACAAGGACAGGGAAGCTTTACTACAGAGAAGGAGCACTATATCCAGTGGCCCAAACCAGATCAAATCTTTTAGATATACATCTCTCTCCAAAATCACAGTATGTATCTATAATTTGTCAACTTTTTTTTAACTTTGTTAACAGTTAAGGCTTTAGATTTAGAACTGATAACACATCTGGGGTTTTTTGCACATCTGGGGTTTTTTGGGGGGGATTAACTCACTGTTGCAACACTGTATCGAATAGAAAACCCATGTAAGATTGGACTGGATACTCCAATAAAAAAATTCCTCCTGGCATCTCCTTTGAATTCTATCTTTATATAGGAAATTTGCCTTTTGGAACTGATGGCTGTTAATATCACACCTTCGTAACCGACGCCCCCATCTTCATTGTGTAGTCTGCTTAGCTTTTATGAGTTCAAAGCAGCTATTCCAATTTTACATCATCTGATGATCAAACTTGAAGGTAGCTCCTCCTTTTCAAAAGCTTTCATTGATTCATCATGTGACAGCATCTCCAAATATTTATTTAGGTATTAAGTAGTGCTTAGCCATACCAAAACATTTTATGGCATGCACTAAAAGGTCTATCATTTAATTGTATACATTATGTTAATACTCATATTAAAACTTGTTTCCAAAAAAATGTTTAGTGAATGTTGCCAGCTTCAGAACAACGCAAAACATTTACTGAACTTGGCTACCTGACTGAGAGTTTCTTCTTGTATAATTTTTTCCTACCACTTTTTAGGAGCGTAAAGGAGCAACTGGATGGAGGGCAAGTATAAGCAGTATAAAAAAGCTGCATGAGTTGTCTTTTCTATTTTTGCAGACATATTCTCAAGACTAGGAAAAAAAAAAAATTGAGCGCTTTATTGAAAAACAAGACCAGGAAGTCCCACAAAGACAGCACTGCAGCCAGTGGAAACTTTCCATTTCAGTCCAATCACACAGAGCCATAAAAGGCTGTAATCGCCACTTGCTCTACTGTGATGAAGTGAGGTACATCTCTGTTGGGGTTCAAGCATTTTCCTTACCAGTCTATGTCATCTCAAGAAGTGTTTTCAGTCAGAACCAGAAGTTTCGGCCCTAGAAGGTGCTGCTCCCGTACTGTCTTAGACTAGTTCTCTCTATTTAACTTGTAATAATGCATCTTGTTACTCTTTGAATAGACTAGACAAGATTCCTAAGGCACACCATGATAGTCACCTTATAATCACCTCTTAGCTCAAGCAAAAGTGAAAGCAAAGAAAGTATCCTGTGGTGAACTGCAATTGCTTTGTTTGACTTCTGTTTCCTATCTTCTGTCTCAAGGTCTCGACTAAGATTGATTTCACAGCAACTCTTAGGGACCTGTACACATGCCAGTCTGAACGTTGCGTAGCCTAGTACACATTTTATAATTCTGTGTTGTTAGACATATTGAAAAGATATTTTTATTTTATTTTTTACCTTTACACCAGGAGCACCTGGAAAACCTGGAGAACCAGTTATGCCAAGTGGGCCCTATAAAAGACAGACACAAAAAGCTGTAATTCTGCAGTTTAGATCACACAAATTAGTATCTAATCACTGGCTAAATATGGTTCTGGGATTAAACATATTTTTTAGTCATAAAACATTTGTTCATAACAAAACCAAACTAACTATAAATATTGTTTTTCTAAGTGATACACATACATTCTGTGGAATTGTGGTGCAGTATTTCTTTTCATAATGTATTTACTGACTTCAGCAAAGCTCATTCAGCTATTAATGTGCAAATTGCAACATACACAATTGACAATTATTATAGGAATTGTTTTTCAATTTTAGTTTTTTAAAAAATACTATATCCTCTTTTAATATCTATGTTATTGTGGTATGGTAATGAAAAGGTCAGATATTTGTTAAGCAATCACAATTTGTCCTACATAATGTAGCAAAGGAGGGTTTCAATTCTTTTAAACTTAAAATACTAATCTAGAAAAGAGAAATAAAAGCCACATTTACATTGAAACAACTGGGTTGCTAGACAAGATTTTTGAGGTGAGCAATATGACAAGTGAAAATATAATTCAAGGCTATGCAACTACATGCCCCGCTTCCTACTCTTCTGCCCCACTGAGATTCCCAAATTCACATGCAATTTCACTCACAAGTTTTCGAAACACAGATTTTGTATCAAATTTTCAAGGCTGTATAGACAAGATGTACAGGAGAGACAGTTTAGTGCTTGGATCTTTGCCCGGAGACAGGCAGGTATTTCTGGCACAGGAAGCGGAGGAAAGGCTGGGTCATGCCACACCACAAAACACAAAGCTGTGCAGCTCCCCAGGCCAGTACAGCTCTTCCCAAAGAGCATTATATCTCAAGCCAGCCGGTGCTGCACCCAAGGAGGGCTGACAGCTGGGGCAGGCTGCGGTATGGATGTGGCTGTGCTCTCTCTGGTTCCAGAGGCAAACTCCTGGCGCACCGCGCTGCAGAGCGTCCGCACATCTCACACGGTGGCGGGGACATGAAGCTTGGGTGGGACTCGTGGCATGGCAGGCTGTCCAAACTCGCTAGGAAAGCAAACTTCACGTGTGCACACTTGAATATAACTGTATGGTCTGACACAAACCTTATTTTGCTAAACAGAAAGACTTCCAAGTTAAGGGTTTTAGGGAAAATTTGTAAACTGTTTCCATTTTCATAACGCCTCTCGTGCTGAACAAAACATTCAACAGAAGACCTTTCTACTGTATTATAAACTCTCTGGATGGCGGCACACAGTGGTTATAAATATTCACTACAACACAGTTCCCACATGATTCCGCTTTATCTTTTCCTGATTTTCTCTCTTTTTGTAAAATATGATGCATGATGTGAAAAAATGTTCTATGTAATAAAGCTCTGCTGACAAACTTAATAAGATCAATCTGTCCCACTGAGCATTAAATACAGACAACATTTCTGCCATGACCTTCCACTGGATTGCTACAGAACTGATGTAACAGCTCGCTAAGTACATTTTTGAAAACCTGTGTCCCAGTTTATTGGATCACAAATACATGTCTGCCAAATCTCTCTCTTGTTGCAAGAAGAATTTCAGAATTATGGTGTACACTGCACTGACCCAAATAACAATGCATTTCATTAACTCTTCCTCCAATGAAAGACATATGCATTAAGTACCAGTATCTCCTTTGTGACACTACATGGGATTTTACCAAAAATATCAGCCAACCAATTATCATGTCCAGTGTAGCTGAGCTCATATATTACGCCAAATAAAAATTTCAAGCTCCATATAGAATTTCATACCTCGGGAACTAGTTTTTTTTAAACTTTATAGTTTGCTTTCCATACTGAAAAATCTTTTGTTTCAAAGCGTCTTCTAACAAGCTACCCTTCTTTCATAGTCAACAAATAATTGAGGTTTGCAGCTTTTAGAGACTTACACTCATTTTTTGAGCTTCTATTACAGTTAATTATTTCTTAATGAACTTTGTAATAAAACTGTCTGTTCATTAAGATGACACAGGAAAATGAAAGTTTCTCAAGACATATCACTTAAAGAGCATGCACAGAATGAAATTTTAATTAGGCGCAGGTATGGCTTGGGGTTTTGAAGGGGTTTTTTTGGTGTGGTGTGTTTTGTTTTTTTGGTTTGCTTTGTTTTTTTTTTTTTTAAAAAAGTTGACTTTCATAAAGTGGCAAAGTCTCACGTTGGCCACACCAACAGGCAGAAACTGTCAACCACATCACAGAACTAATGCTTTCAAAAAAAATAAAATAAATAAATAAAAAAAAGCATGCCACATTTTTAAGGTGGAATCTGGCCTTGTACAAACAGTACATAATTGTCATAAGCTTTCATTTGCAAAAGCAACAAATATTTAACTGTATGTATGTGAATAGTTCCACTGGTTTCCTAACACATTTGCTCTTGTAAATTGACTTAAATGCATTTTGCAAATGCACTGTGAGACTGGACTGTAGGACTGAAACCATCACCCTTTGATACACCAACATCCACACTTTAAACTGCCACAGCCACCTTTAGCTCTCTTGCAAGCATTTGAGAACTACCGCAGTCACGCATACCATGCTTTCTCAGTTTGGCCAACATTCACACATAGGTTTCCATCCAACGTGTGACTGTCCATAATTAAAAAGCTGTCTTTTACACATTTTGTAATGGATGAATTTCAGGTAGCAAGTTCTGTGATCTGTGAGCGGCATTTCTTCTTGCTAAGAACGGGTGCAACCTCATTTACCAACTTCCTATGTGAAGGAAGATAACACACAATTATAAACTGTTTTATATTACAGCACATATCTTATGTCCCTGCAATATGGACCTCACTTCATAAAAGCATCAAAGCATCACCCCTCCGGGGAAGGGCTATAGCCTAACCACTCTGCAAATTAAAACCTTTAGATGAAACAAGCTACGGAGTATGATTTCTCAGAGGACAGCATTAAAGCTATGATGAGTAGAACTAGAAATCACTTACAGATAATTCTAGGCGTACTTACTGTTACCAGCAAATGCCAACGTTTTTTTGTGCTTCTTTTGGTAGTGTCAAAAGCCAAGTGGCAAAAATAAGGTGAAAAAAATAGGTAAGAAAGAAACCTACCATTGGTCCTGGCTTCCCAGGCATACCATGCTGGCCACGTCCACCCTAGATATAAAAATGGACAAGACAGAATATTTATAAGAACTCTAATTACTGTTAGCATTTGTGATAACAGCCATATATACCAAAGTGATCAAAGAAATGCTGGATTGTAGAGCCCTCCAAACACTAGCATGGAAAACTTCTGGAAGAAATTATGCTCCCCCTCAAGTAAATGGATTTCACTATTTTCAGAGAGGCCAGAATTTTGATAGTATAATTGTATGGAGCACATAAAAGTCACTGGGAGAAATGCCAGAACAAACAACACTTGACACTAGACATAAAGCAACAGACAGAAATTTCTACTCAAATATGATGTCATGTCAAAGCTAATCTTTTTGCTGAAAAGTAAAATAATTTCTAAGATGACAGTTTTATTAGATGGAATAAAATTATAAGTCTTTATTTAAATTAAAAGCCTAAATTTCAATTTTAAACTTTGTTCCAGACAAAATCGATACATATTATTTGTAGTTGAGTAATTTTTGGTGAAAATACCTTCTCACAGAAACAAAGAAGAAATTTTTGTATCACGGACAAAAGCTGTTGTGATGGTATTTGGTCTCATGGCCAACTATGGTATGAGAAATTACCATACAGCTAGCATTCTCCATTTAAAACTGCTTTTGGCTTTTGAAATTTACAGGGAAGGTCTTGACCCACAAAACTGTGTTCAGGCCCTAACTTTCTTAAGCTACAGCAGAACTCACCAGGGAACTGACTAGAAGTCACATGAATAAACATTTTCAGGCTCAGGGATTTCAACTTAAGTAAAGCAAGGGAAGAATTACAAGGAGGAAGAAGGAAGATGCTACTTACAGGGGCACCCTGTGGTCCAATTCGACCTCTTTCTCCTGGCATTCCTCTAGGTCCCTTGAAGAGAGAACAAAAAGTGCATTATATAGGAGCTCATCATGGCAGAGTAACAGAAAGGGTTACAGTTTGTTAGACTTTTCCCTTCATAGTGAATAGAATACATGCCACCCCCTCTTATTTTCTTTTTATTTTTTCTTCTTTTGCTTTGTTTTTCACTTAAAAAAAAAAAATGAAAACATTCTTGACTTCTCCTTTGCTTTAAGTAAGTTTCATACTGTATTGCTGTTCATCGATTCTGTGCTCAGTCTTCTTTATTTGCTTTTAACAAGAATATGATTAGGTTCACTGAGACTACAAGCATGGTAAGTACAGATGATGTGAACAAAAGTTACAGAGCCGTTATTTTTTTACCTCCTGAAGGTGTAGCTTATCTTGTCCTACAGCAGGAAAGAAGTAGCAGCTTACATAAATCCTTTCAGCCTCATAGGCTTGCCCAGTGTAAATTTAATAGACTGTAATTTCTCTTTTCCTGTTCCAACAGTATTTCTAGTTTTAAACACATCAGAAGAAATACCGTATATACTCACCAAGGATAACAATGCAATCTCATTTACTACGGCTCATTCACAAACTAGGTTCCACTTCAGAGATACTACATTCTGCATGACACAAGATAGTGCTTCGCAGAGACATGTCGTTATCTGATATCAGAAAGCTGCTTTACTTCCAGAAGCACTGCTGAGAGTTGATTTTTGGCATGTTACACTTCTCACAAGTATACAGTTGTCCAAAACCACATCTGAAGGAAAACTACTTTGAGAAAAACTTTCTCGGTTTCATTTCCACGCTATGCATGCTTATTCTCACCATAACCTCCAAAATCCTCTGTCCATGGTTTTCTTAGCTAGTGCATTTCTGAGCTAAATTATTGCACTTCTGTCTCAGAGCAACCTAATCCATTTTCTTCTCATATTGAAATCACTCCGCATGAAGCATCAACATATAAAAAAAATTCTTTTCACCTGACACATGAGTAGGTAAGCAATCACAAAATCTACATTCAAGCTTCTGTTGAGCCTTCTGATTTATTGTTATTGTCTATGTCTGTGAATTGCGAAGAATAACAGCCTATAGCGGACCAAATTTACCGTCAGTGTAATAGAAAATAAAGTCCTAATTAAAAGAAAGTTCAGCTTCATGACAGCAAGTACAAATATCAAAACCTTAAAATTCCTATTGGCAATAGCCTTTACAGTCTTAAAGCCACTTCTGTAATACCCGATGCACATGACACTCACTAGAGGACCCGTTGCACCCATGGCACCTGTTGGTCCGGATTCTCCCTAGAAACGGGAATGAAACGACACGATTAGAGGAAACAGGTTAGAAGAAAATGGAGTTACATGTTTGATCCCTGTCCTCCGTGTTAGACTTACGAGGCAGATTTGCAGAGTCACCTGTGTGTATCATGGGTACTGTTCCCCTGCTGATGGGAAATGCCATATTTACATGTTCTCAGCGAAGTGGACTTAGCTCCTACGTGCCATAGCTAACAGCCCACACCACCTACCACACTGTTGCTACCAAGCCTTCTGCTGTTGTTGCCTCCACAGAGGCAATCTCAGGAAAGAAACAGTTCCTTACACAAACTATCCTTAACTACTGATTTCACATTTAAATTTAGATTTTGGAAGATTCACTTCGTTTACTATGTTTTTAATCTAAAGGAATAGTTCTGTCCCACCTGTGTTTACTGTTTACACTGGGCCAAAAATGTTTCAGCATCGGCACTGATCAGTGTGGAAAAGCTTAGAAAAAAGTGTTTTATGCTCTTTTAAAATAACTTCTAATCCATCTTGAAAAGATTGTCTCCAGCTGGCTATCCTGTGTTACCACTGCTTTGAGCAGAACTTGTAAGAGTGCTGCAGTACCAGTGAGGGTCAAAAATTCTAAGACAGTAAATTTGTTAAGTGAAAAATAGTCAGTTTGATGAAATATATTCTCCTCTCCAATGATGCCTGTCTCTCCTAAGCCAATCTCTAGCATGGTAATCCAAAAGAGAAGAGTCAGATTTTAGTTACTCATTGCTTTATTTTATTTTATTTTATTAAACAATGTTAGAAAACTGGCTTTCATCTCAGCCTCGTCACATACTGCAAGACGTGCATGGGCTCTTTGCTAACAAACTTTGTTATCTTCAGTATTATATAGGTTTCACAGACAGACCACAGTCAATTCACCTAGCTATACCTAAAATGAGGCAGAAAACTAAGCCCCAGCTGAAACTGTGACTGGCACTATTGAACCCTCTTCCCGTATAAAGCCCAGACATGTCATTGTTTAGCAGTTTATATGGATCAAACACACAGTAAAAATGGACAACTCCATGTAGCCTCTCCACTTCATACAAGTAGCACTGATAGGAGAGGGTGCAAAGCTGCATTCATAAGATCTACTATTTTTCATTATTTTGGCATTACAGAAAACATGCTTAAGTATTTAGTTCTTTGGGCCATGAAAATACCTTTGCTCCAGCTGCTCCAATTTCCCCTTTTGGACCATCAAGTCCTTTCAATCCCTGTAAGAGTTATAAAAATATGGAGAAATCATATTTATATATGTACACATATAGAACATTCTTACTATTATTGTTAAAATAACTCGATACTAAAGTGTTAAGAATGGATCTGAGGTGCCAAGAACAAGAAAGGAAAAAAATAAAGAAGAAAAAAAATGGATGGAATAAAGCTTTTAAACATTGCCTAAATGGAAACCATTTGTACAAGGTACATTTCCTTGGATTTGGTTTCCTTTTTAAAACAAGAAAGTTTAAAAAAAAAATTCTAAAGAAACAGAAAGGAGGCTCTGAGCCATAGGAAACCTATTTATTCCTCCCCAAAGTACAATTCTGGCCAGAAAACTTAGTAATTTGTAATCACTCCATGTTGCAAACATATCCACCTCTCAAGTTCCCCACCCTAATGCAAGACTTGCCAACAAAGTGAGAGAACTGTCAGGTTTGTGCCTCCTGAAGCTTGGCAGGGCTCATGCAAGCTCCTTCCAGATTCCCAGATCATTTGAAAAGAGTGAAGAAAGCACCAGTGAATATAATACAGAGGTCAGCTTAAAGGGGAATAGAGTTGATTTTCTGCAAGGCTCTCTTCCTCTCAACTGCCAGTGATTCTGCTGTAATTGGCAGGGCTAAAAGTTTAGTCAAATTTACCACTAATACAAAAGAAGTTGAGTATCTTTATACTGAAACTGGCCTGGAAACATCACCTACAAGGAGAGGGAAAAGGGAAAATTTTGTTTCTTACCCTGTGACCCTTGAGACCTGGGAGACCAGGAGCACCAGGAAAGCCTCGAGGCCCCTAAGTAGGAAAAAGAAAGAATAAAATCCTTATTCCTGCAGATAAACCTAGCGATAATGCTGCTATCAGGGAACAGGGAAGCAGAATTAATATTAATACTCCTAACACTCCTTCACCTTGGTGACATAATATTGTGAGACATAGCAGTTGAGTGGGTCACAGACGATAACAGCATACCATTCTATCAAGTCAGACAGTCTCAGCATTATGTACATTTTCACCAATATTAAAAGTTTTATTGTTTACATTTGTGTATGATCAAACCTCAAATAGAAGTAATGACTAGTGGTAGATCAAGTTTTGAAGCTTAATATGAAGAAAACTTATTTAAACAGTGATCAAAACTCAGAGGTATCTCTTAAAATAGAAACTGCAACCGAACTGCAATCTATATGCATTCTTTCAGAATATGTCAGTTAAGTAGCATGATAAACAATTGCTATTAAAATACATTTAACAATTAAACCAAAGTTGGCTTGCCCCTAGTTGCCCAATTTCTCTTTCAGGAAAGACTAAGTAAAGGAAGGGAGCTAGCTGCCTTGTGTTAGAACACTGATCACGTGAATTTATAATGGAAATCACATTAACACCTTCATACTCTCAGGTAACAACAATTCAACAAGTTGTTTAAACGTATAATTTCTTCCTTTATGGTGTCTCTGAACCAAGTTCTCAGAAAGATTACAGTTCATACCTTTCGGCATAGCAAAAAATCATGAAGATGTATTACAGGAAATGAAGCATCATGAAGCAACACTGATATTCAGAGGAGCAAGAAATAACATCTGAGATTTCAGCATTAGAGAGGAGAACTCCACATACAGACAAGCTGTTTCCTTGTTAGCACCAAGGAATGTAAGAAAGGTCTTTGTCTTCTCATAGTCAATTATATGGATAATGTTTGATCATAAAGTGCAGTGGGAAATGACTCTAGAGTTGGTTGACCCCTAAAGGGTAAATTACTTTATAAAGGTATGAAATTTCTGAAATTAATATATTAGATTGCTTGAAATTAATATATTAGATCTATTTCTCAGTGAAGGATGATCTCTGTTGTCATACAAGGTCTGGCATGTAAACTTGAAACTGTATAAATTATTATTGTTTAGACTGAATGTAGCCCATAAAAATTATTTGGCCTGTGCTCAGTGCTATATGTATATCAGCTTATACAACCAGGTCAACAAAATGATGAAGCACACACATGCAGCAAGTCACAAGGCAAGGAAGCAAATCATGTAGAAGGGGAAACAGCCGTCGAGTACCTCCATAGCAGACTATGGGCCTTGTCATTGATCAAGACATGGCACGCTTCTCTGATGAACGATCAGTGTATTCAGTGGTGTTCTCTACAGTGCTATGCAACTGCAGCAAACTCTTAATGAGATTTGTGTGTGTGTGTGTGCAGTTGTAGTACTCACTTCCTTCATTAGAAAGTCTTCTAAAAGATTATTTTATTGAACAAAACAGCTTGATCTGAACAGAACAATACTCCACAGACTACATTTGCCTCAAGCAGCTTACAAAATACTGTCTTTGATCCATAAAACTTAGGAGGAAAGCTTAGGAAACAACACTGCCTTGTTAAAAAGTAATTTCTGTCTCCAAGAGACTGTATCTAGTTGCTAACAAAATTGCCAGGCAAGAACTGGATGCTTAAAATACAATGAGGCAGCTAAAGAGATAATGTGTATCGGGTGGCTTCAGATCTGGGATTTTCTGTCCTCTTTTCAACCATAGTACAGCTCCCTTCCAGGCACAGAAACTTGACTAATGAAGATAGAACTCTTAATATGGGCCAAAATTACATAAGACAATAAAATGATGTCATTTTATCATCAGATATACCTGTATTCTTTTATTTCTAGAGTAAACCATGACAAGTATCCTCTGTAGTACAATTATATATTATTTGGAATTCCTTTAATCACACTTGTATTTTGAAAATATATTTATAAATACATTATATATGTCTATGATACAATCCCCTCTTCCTCTGGCTTCAGACTATTACAAGGTTAAACAGTGTCACTCCAACCTGACACCATTTTATAGTCTCTGAGCACTTCCTGCACATGATTGCAAATGACCATGTGAAATACTGTGAAATGGAGTACCACTTATACGTACTGTCATCTGTTTTATGCACATTTCATCTATGAAACAGTTGAAACATGCACCCATGAACTTACTCTCAGGATTAACTGAAGGGCTTTTGAATCACCAGTTCAGTCCTGAGTTACCACACTGATCTGTGTCCTTGGAGTAAGCTATTACAAGTACTTCAGAAATAAAATGGCAGAGCTCTGCACTCATTAAAACAGAGAATGACGACATAAGTATGATTATTTGCTCAGATGTAAAAAATCATGCTCTTACTGGAGATCCTGGAAATCCAGGCTCACCGGATTGTCCTGGTCTACCAGGTTCACCCTAAAGAAAGAAAAAAAAGGATCATATGAAAACAGCAAATATGAAAATTAAATTCTCTTATCGTTCTTCCATTCAAACAATTGAGGACATTCACATCAGTATTATATATCTTCTCTTTACAGTAACAATTTCAGTGGTATGAGTAGCAATGTGCATGAGACACATTAACTTAAAAAAGGTTTTTAACAAAGAATTGTGGGAACGGAAGACTGAATTCAAAATGCATCTCAGCATCACAAGATGATGCTGCAATGTAATCTTCCTGTGAATTAATGAGGCAACCTTTTGTCATCCTCACACAGAGAGTGAAATTACTTTAATTTTCCATAGGAACAGCAATCTAAAATTGCCTGCATTGTAGTTTGTTAGTTCTCTTTCTGTTCATATATTTTAAAATGCGTGTAAAGTTCATTCTAGGTCAGTGATTATTTTCTGTGTGATGCAATACGAAAGAAAATATGGTAGAACCAAATAAGCATATTTCGAAGATTATTCAAAGCCATCCAGATTCACAATCAAACATGCCTTTATATGCATCAATCAGTTCAAATACACCCAGGACTCTGGGCTGCAGAAATATGAAAGGCTTCATAAAAATAGTTTCTGGACAAAGAGAAGGTAAAGTGCTTCACAAAAGTAATTAAAAAATACCATACACACATTGGAAATGGCAGAAGTTCTTAAAGCTGTATTAAGATTTGGCTTCATGGCACTGAGAGCTAACCATTTTCAAAGATTCTTATAACTCTTTGTACATGTTAAAGGGAAAGCAGCTGTTACACAAGCTATGGTCATTCTTATACTAAAGTATCCGGCATCTACAGTTTTCAACTCATTTCCAAGTTAGAAATTACAATTCTGATGGATTTACTGTGCTTTGCAACCAGTTAATACACATCTACTGGTGAATGCTTATGCTATTGTTGTACAGTACATCTGTAGTTATGCAACATGTATAATACATACACCTTACATATATGTATACATACATGGATAGAGTCATAAAATCAGTTATGAACATAATAAATTATTTAAAAGTTTTTAAAGTTTTAAAAACTAAAATTTTATTGTTCAGATGCAGGTACATGTTACCATTACAGTTGTTCTAACTCATTACACAATCCCAAAGAGAGGAGATGCTTCCAGTTGCCCTCTCCTGACTGTGGTATATTATTATGTTTGATTTCAAGAAAGACATCTCAGTTGAAGAACTGACTGAGGCAAGAAATAACAAAGAGCCAGTGCTTAAACCTTAGATATGATGGTGACATGTAAGGAAAAGATAGGAGGGTTTTGAAAAGAGTTACTAAAATTTATGGTTATGACATTGCACTTAATGAGGAGTATGGTCACAAAGAAAGTAAATAGACAAAAGTACTTACAACAGGCACATCTGCTGGTTAGTCACTGTCTCCAAGATGCCAATATTTGTTTTATTAAAAATAAAATAAGATACAAAGAATAACAAACTTACGTCTTCACCAGGTTTGCCTGGAGGTCCCTCTGGTCCACGAGAACCAACTGGACCCTAAGAAATAAATGTATTTGTTGAGAAGTCAATTTAGCCACCACTAAAATGTCTATTTGCTCCATTTCAAAGCCTTGTTTTATAAAAACAGATGTAGAAAAGGGGTGATTTTATGCCTAAGACCACTGGCTTAGTTTTGTAGCGCTCTTTCTAACCATCTTGCCCCTAAGAAATCTGTGTTACATTGAAGAAAAAATACAGGATGGATTCTTTGGGAGAAAAAAAAATACATTAAAAACCACAGATGCTGTTGTTCCGAATCTCTGGCTCTTGCTTTTACTTTTGAATAATTTTATCATCTCCAAAAAAAAATATTCTCATCATCCTTTGTGTAAGTTATACTACTAGGTATAGTTTCACCAGTGCTTAACCATCCTCAGGTCTGTGCTGGAAAAGTAATGATTGTCTATACTATAATCATAATTATGCATGTTCAAAACAATTAACATTCACTGATTCAGGACAACATGTTTTGAACACCACAACCCTTGACTGCAGTTATTTAATAGACTTGGCTGAGACAATACAAAAAAAAAAATCTGAAGTAAGGAGGTACAATATATTGTTTGCAGTTTTAATTTAGAAATGTTTGTATTTATTGGTCTTACCATAGGTCCTGGATCCCCAGGTTCACCAGGTGGGCCTGTGGGGCCAGCACCACCCTAAAATTAACCAAAGATCAATACAGTTACACTCTCCAATAAGTAAAAATACAAGGATATAAATTAAAATCCATGATCAGGAAAATCAAAGCCCACAGGACAGCCTGGATTATAATTCAGAACCAGCTCACATTGCAAAATGAGTGAAAGTTGGACACTAAAATCCCTCAAGCTTTCAGTAAGTCCCACACCATACACTAATCCCACTGGAAACTTAACACCACGCCAATACTGAAACCAGAACAGTCACCATTTTCATTGCTGTTCCCTCATTAAAAAATGAGTATTGGGTTAAAGTCTTGTTAAAGGTCTAATAAATTGTTCTTTTTGAGTTAATTTCTGTGTATAGAGTACATCTGGAGGAGAGCTCTTGAGGGCAGCATGTTTAGATTCACCTCCAGGTGAAGATGCATTCATCCACGCATCACTGAAGATGGACATTGCCTCAGAGATGCACACACACACCAGTTACTATGTGCTTTGCCTTCATCTCCGGCCAATTATCTTAATTCTCCTGAGGTGAAGTACTTACTTGTTTTCCTTGGAGCCCTTGAGGACCTCTTGGACCTACTGGACCCTATTGAAAACATAACTTATTATACAACAGACAAAACCCTTCCCCAAGTAACAGTCACCCTTCAAAGACAATGGCCTGATAGTGACTTCCAAGATAACATTTCTATAATCAAACCCTCTGAAAGGCTTTTACTCAGGAGACTGATGTTACAAAATACAAAAGTACATAGAATGGAAATCTTCAAACTCAAAAAGCTACAACAGTGTAAATTAATCAGCAGCTGAAAATATGGGCTTGCTCACTTTCTGGAACCTCACAGTTTTTGGAATCAGTCAGAATAACCAGGTTGCTTGTATAGCTCCACTGAAAAAAATGTAACAACAGATCAGAGTGGGGGGGAATAGTCTCCTCTTGAAGGGAATATCATTACTCAGCTTAATGTCATAATAGTATCAGTGACAAAATAAATTCATGCTGCTGTTCTCAGCCACAAACAGCAACAAGTGGTAATAGAAGGATTTATTTTTACAAATCATACAAACCACTAAAACAGCTTCCAAACAGTTGTTGTTTGTTACAGAAAATTCATAATTCCCCTTAAAAAGTTTCATGAAATTTTTAGGAAAAATCTCATGCTTAATTGTAACTCATACCATGAGGTAAACATAATCTCATCTGAAAGTAGTTTTCTTGCTTATAGCAATACAGAAATATCTATAGCAGACAAAAACTTCCATTTTGACAGAGGCTCAAGATTTATGTCGTTTATACACAATTCATTTATTTTTATAAAGCAAATGTAGAAGAGTTAGTAATAGGCCATTCAAAAATCCCAATCAACATTAAAAACAAACCAAAGAACACTGGTGCAGCTGAATGACTCAGTTACTCAGTTTAAAAGGAGAGGAAAAAAGGATATCACAGAACTTGATGAATATATCCAAAGACAGTAAATGAGTGCCAAATGACTTTAGTAGTCCTTGTGTAAGGCCTTAGAGAGATCTAGATATTGAAAAATACCTTAAAAGAGATATTAATATTAAAATGAATCATATTTGAGAATGACAAAAGAAGAGGCAGTACAAGAGATACATTGTCTTGAGACAAATTGAGTGAAAGGATTAAGCAAAATGATGAAGGGCAACAAATTAAGCAGAACATACTTGTGGCACAAACCATTGTTATGTGTGCACAGCAAATTCACTGAAGAGAAACATTCATTAAAAAAAGAAAGTTATTTGAAAAAATCATTGCAAAAGTTAATCCTGAGGCACAACATCAATTTATCTTTAGAACCTTTCAAACCGTATTGAAAGTGCATTTGAAGGTTACTAGTGGGGCCTTGGAGGGATAAGATTCAGGTAGGCAAACTCAGAGACAATACAATCACTAAAGGATGGTTTCCTTAAGCATTAATGCTAAAAATAACAGCAGAGGGTAACAGTATCTTCAAGATATCCCAATGTGATAAATACATGTAGTGAAAAGAGATAATACTCAAAAACAATTCCAAGAGTTCTAGCAGAGAAAGCTAAGGGTGGTGAAACAGCTTTCACAGATGGTAAAAAATTTCAGTGTTACCATTAAGTCCCCAGTGTACCAAAAGCAAAGGGCATTATCTAAACAATGAGAGATGCCAATGATAACATTGAATCCACTGGAGAAATAGAATGTCTACCTTAAAGTAATGAAGCACAGATTTCAGTTAACAGCTGGTTTCGGAAATAATTTTTTTTTAATTACTACGAAAAATAACTACCTTTGATGTCACAATGTGAAAGAAGCCTTCAAAGTTACTTATTTGTTTATTCTGCCTTGTATTATACCTGATGCTTTTCAGTTCCTCTGCAGAGACTCAAGATAAGAGATAATCAGGGCGTTTTTTTTTTTTCCCCTGTACATTACTGTTAGCTGCTGCTATATTTCAGAAGGAGGGAAACAAAAAAAAAAAAAAGAAGGCTAGAGGTAAGGAAAAACAGCTTTCACTTTAACAGAAGAGTATTTTCTCACTTTTTTCCAGGTACTGTGCAAAACTGCACTAGAACATAGTGTACATCCGGGTTCTAGAGGCATAGGAAGTTGAAGAGGATTAACTCCCTTTTGGGTTTTTGCATATACACTTCACTTCCACCCCATTCTACAGTACAGGGCCAATCTGGTCTTACCACTGCACCAGGCATCAGTCCCATCTGACTACCAAGTCCAGATTTCTCATCCAGTCCTGCCATCTGAGCTGAAAATGGCTGAAAAAATAAGATGGATGATTTCAGCAATCAGTCATTTTGATGGCTCATAAAGCAAAAATCCATGCAACCAAATCTTCATTGTTTACATTGGCTTTGCAGCACTAAGAACTAAATTCTTGGTTTAATCATTAAAATAAGTTGTCTTTCCTGTAAATTTGAGGTGGTTTAAGGCTTCACAGACTAGTTGAATGCTCCATATTGTCTGACTATATGACTGACTATACTGTCACCTGACAAATTAAACAAACGAGAAAATCACCTAAAAAAAGAAAGCCTCCTGTGAAATTAATTAGATTTCTTTCACCACCTTCAAATTTAAATCACACCTTAACTGCACCTGCAATATTTGTTCATGTCTTCTAAGCCTTTCTTTTGTTTTTCTTACTGTGCTTCAAGTTCAAAAATATCTTAAGGTAAGTGGAAATGTAGCTGAATTTATGATTTCAAATTAGAAGTTTAAGCATGTTGCCCTTATCCAGCAAAGCTGAAAGTCACTGCTGGTTCATGCCAATTCACAGAGACATATGAGTTAGAGCAGGTAGAACCCTCAGTGCCCTCCTTCTGCAAGCAGATTGTTGAAATCAACAGTTTTGTTTTGCTTTGTTCAGAGCCAGATCCTCACTCGTGGCAGGCCAGAGCTTACAGTGGATGAGAACAAGCAACAGCACAAATGTGCATTCTAGTCTTTTAAGATTTACAGTTTGTTTCACATCAGATTGGTCCCCAAACACATTTTCTACAAGGCTGGAGACTGCCTAACTTCAGAAACAGGAATACAAATCAAAAATGTCTTAGATCTCTGGCCACACATATTCTTTCATATTTTCAGTGGAAATCTATGAAAGATGGTGGTCTAACATTCATCCTGGTGCTTCTGCAATTCTGAGAGATTCCTCTGTGCTGAAGATATTTACTTGGGCTGAATCTGCTGGATACGGGACTATTTGGAATGGTGGTTAAGTAGAGAAATGCTGCCCAAACTTGCAAACTGTTGGCCTAACATGAATATTTCAGCTTATTGTCAGTAGATGTCTATTGTTTTCAGTAATATTGCAGAAACATTGAAGTCAGAAATCAAAACAGGTATCTTCCAAATAGCAATAAATGTAGAATTGAATACACTTGAGAAATTCAAATATATATTTCGTTATGAATCATAATTGGTGTTCTATAGAATGGGGGGAGGGGAGAAAAAAGTTATGCAGAGCACCTTGTCTGTATCTATGGTTGGTTAGCACTGCTTTTCACAAACATATCCTTACTTAATCTTCTCAGCGTTGGTCTGAACGATTCCAGTAAGAAGTGTTCTTAACCACACTTTAATTTCTCTCATTAGTTATTCTGTTATTTATAATACATCTTACTTTTTCTTTTCTGTATTCCTAATTTAGTACACCAGTTTCCCTGTACTATTCCCCAGATACATTGTGTTTAAGTCAGGTGGAAGTAAAGGAACCCTGCAGAAGGTTTTGGATTTGGGCACGTTGGCTTTTCTAGATGCTAAAACCCATTGTGAAAGGTGTGTCCTTTCCAAGGTTTCTCATGTTCAAGCTGCCCCAATTTTTGGCAGAACTTGCACTGCTGCTACCTGCTGTCTCTCATGACTGGAAGACAGGGACTGTGAGCACAGCATTCCACGATCACTGAAGCAAATAGAAATTACTTGTTGTATCATGGATCTGGCCAACACTCACTTCACTTTCTACTAAAGCAAATGTAAAACTTACCCTGCTTAGTCCATCTGGTCCTGGGTGAGTAGGATGCCCTGGAGGACCAGGGTCACCAGGCTGGCCAGGGATACCAGGTTCACCATCAATCCCTTGGGGTCCACGAGGACCCTAGAAAGAAAATCAGAGATTATAACAGTGTGTAAAGCTATTACTTAAAATAATTGTAACTGGCAGACAGCTGCCACATTTGTAATAAATCTGTATTTCTTCGGGAAGATCTTCAAATAAACAACATCCCTCAAGACCTGCTCCTACCTTCAGATCAGAAGCACTGGCTAAAATTAGTCACAAATCCAACATACAAGTAAACTGCAGTAATTTCTCTCACAGATTCCCTTAGAAAATAAGGCTTCCTGTCATTCCATACTAGAGTATACTATTCCTGAGAAACTATTTGGATTTACACACAATATAGAATATCACAAATTTATTTCTAAAATACATATAGCTCAGATTAGTTGTGCATACATACACATGCTCAGGAAACTCCAGCGTAAGGATGGATTTTTACAGCCTCCAGAATCATGAATGGTTTAGACAGCTCATACTATTGTTGAATTCTCAACACAGTTACACTGCAAAAATGAAGAGTAACTCTGCTGGTGTCAATGTTATCTCCAGCCAGTATTTGCAGAATAGGCTAGGAGGCTATCCCATTGCTCCCATTTTGATCACCTACTTTTGATTTCTAAACTGCATTCAGCTTATCTTGTGTCAGAACTAAAGTTAAATACTGAAGCAGCTAATAAAACATTAGCAGAACAAAATCAGTAGTAGCAGGGACAACAAAGATATATTTCAACCATAAATCTAGACTTTAAATTGCTTATCATTACTGCTTCCTTCATTAGAATAAAATGCTTGACTATGGCAAGGAAAAATTTTATACCATATAATGAGCTCTTCTATTTTAAGGATCTTTAAACATAAAACTTTAGAAGCCCCAGCTCAGTGATTCATCTTTACACATACAATTATAATCAGACAGATTGCTTGTATTTCCATGAGATGAGAACTGTGTTTCCTTGCAGCCTGTGACACATTTCAGTGGAATTCATATCTGAACTAGTATGGTTTGAACTAGTATGGTTCACACGTTAAAAAAAAAAGCATTCCCTTGGGAAAGGGCTACACTGGGATAGCGTCGACAATAGGATTCCTGAAGACTCCCAGTGAATGAGCCAATTCTCTTAATTATCAATCTATGGTCGGAAACTCCTATGAGCAATCAGGGGAAAATCTTTTTTTTGTCAGACATACATGTATACACCCCCCTACTCACAGAATGAGTTGTGCATAGATGGTGTTCTGAAACAAATTAGATTTGTGCATGTTGGGTGGAAGCAGAAGGTTCTAGCAGAAAACTTTATTATTTAATATTTCTATTATAAACTGAAGTATACACTGCCAAACCTAATATTCAAAGGAGGAAAAGAATGAGTTATCTTCTCTCATTGTTCTCAAAATAAAAAGAAAACAAAGCTGAGCATTAGAGAAAAAAACAGTGGCTTATAAAGAATTAAGCAAGCCGCTATAACAACTACTGAATTTCAATATCCAAACCAAGACACCTTAACAAAACCTAATACAGAAAAAGGTCTTTTTTTCATTTCTTTTTAGAAAAAGACCTACTTTTTAGTCACCAAAAATTAATCTGCTTCAAGGACAACAATGGAACCCCATACCTCAAAACCCCAAAAGTCCCTGAAAAGCATATTTGCCTTTGTACGTGGCAACCAACCAGCGGTATATAACCAACATTTGGGAGTCTTTTAAATAAAATCTTGATTATACTTTATTTATATTATTTTTCTATTTATATGTATATATAAAAAAAAAAGCTCACTCATTTTCTTTCACCAATGCAAGGTTAGCGAGGTTTTTTAAAAAAAAAAGCTAAAAATTCTCACATAGGCCACGAGGTGGCACCGTTTAAACACTCAATTTACTTAGTCTGGCCCATTGCTGCTGCTGTTGAGGAAACTGTTAGAGGTTTTGCTTGTAACGACATAAAAGAAAATGCAGATCATGGTAGAACACTCTCTAACTATTATCTATTTTAACTGTTACTACAATTACAATTGAGCATAAATCCATATTGAAACAAAAACATACCAATGGTTCTGAAGATGCTCAAGCTTATTTCCTTGTCTTCAAGAGATCATTTGTAAACACCTAAAATCTTACCATGCTCCAAACCTCCCCCTCCCTAGATGCATTTTGCAAATGCAAACATGCTATTCCCTAGATTTTTCTCTCTTATTGTTACACAAACAAAGAATTTGAAGTAAAAAATATGCTACTACTCCTGAATTCATTTTACATCCAAAGGTCCTGCTTTTGTAAAAGGCAAAGATTCATAGCAAGGTTGAGTTCTTTCTGCTCACTAGTCAGTAGGAGCCCGTTTAAAGAACAAAAATTTAGAAATCAAAAAACCAAACAACTTGAAAATGTGCTTAGTAGTTTTGTAGTATCACCAACTGGTGATGTATTTAACCAGATTAATTTTATAAAGGGTGTCTGTGCAAGGTTACCTGCTCCATGAGGTATTTTAAGAAAAAATGCAAACAAAGTGCAGAAAGGTTTTTATAATATAAACTGCAGATGTGAGCTCATAATTTGTTTCCACACCTATAAATAAAAAAACCTGAATTAGCCGTCACTCTGTATCTAAAAGCAGTGCTCTCTGGTCTCAGACCTACACTCTGACATACACACAGCTCACCAGAATCTTTGACACAAAACTTTCAAGGGAGCTAACTGGTTCCTAATCCCTTGATATTCATTGAAAGCAGTATAATAACCTGAGTCATAGGAACTCAAAACTATTTACAACCTCTTTGTATTTTAGGTGCTTTGAGCCACCACTCTGTAGAGACATACAAGGGACACATGGCACAGAATCGGAAATTATTAAGCATCTCTTTGCTAATACTGCACATTAGGAAAGCATTTCAGCCCTCTCTATAAACACAGCCAAGATTCCTCTGCGCACCACAAGATTGCACAATTACTCCCAGAATTCTTTTAAGCATCTTGATACTCATTCATCAGACAAATGTCTCATGGTGATCTAGAGAGCAGCAGTGGCTTGGCATCCATCTCAGAGAGTCTACACGCTTTCTCCACTGCTTCAGAAGTGTCATCGCCATCTACAGACCACAGGCACACAGTGGAGGAACTGCACAAAGGAGTCAGCTTTAGGCCCATGCCTAAACTTGGTATCGGCTTGCTCCCTCCTGAGGGACCAGAAAACATCCACATAGAAATTTCAATGATACAACTCATTAAAACCTGCTTTTTATCTTCTGCTCTTTGACCTAGCTTTTTCAACTGGAATGTGTCGTCTTTGGTATTTTCAGCACTCCCTTTTGGCCTTTCTGTGGTTCTCCACATGTAGACACTGAAATTCCCTTATGAAGTCTTTATTTCCACTAAGCAATCTTGATTATATTATTCACCAGCATACCAACATACGTAGTCACATATTAACTCCTGCTAACTTCTGAGGTTTGCCTTTTCTGAAATACTCTGCACCACACAGCTCACACCGCTTCTGATGCACAGCAGTAACCAGTAAAAAGTCAGCGAGTTCTTAGGCAAAAGTGATGCTTCAGTTTTGTTGTTCTTTCGTTTGTTTGTTTGTTTTTAATCCTGAAGCAAGCTGTACTCTCAGACACTACTTTGGGAAAGTTTGTTGAAGAAGTTGGCTCTTCACAGAAATACTGCTAAACTTCTGCCAATTATCTCAAAACATTCAGGTTTCAATCAGCTCAGAGAATGGTGAGATATGTTTTTCTGTTTGTTACTTGACTCTTCGAAAATACAAGGCAAGTTCTGGTAACTCCAGAAGACATGGAGACCGTTTAAAGCCATCAAACCTTTTGAGGTTAGTCCAGTACTTGATTTCTGAGATATTTAATAACTTACAGGTCTTCCCTTTGGTCCTCGTTCTCCTCGCGGTCCTTGTGAGCCTGGAGGTCCCTAAAAGAAAGATCAGAAATACTAAGTACCTTTTAAACTACCTAATGTTAATAAAGCTCTGAAAATATTAAATGCAATGCTTATCTGAAAATTAGTGTGTTTTTTTTTTTCCACATCATCATAAAGAAAACAGCTACAATCACTACGTATTCAGTATTTCTTCTCAATTGCCTGAAGGGAGTAGAACCAAGATGCAGAGATCTACAAAATGGTTTAATCTCTCGTGTGCTCCATAGGTTAATTCAAGGAAGTTTTTCTGAATGCTGGAGGCTCTTAATGCGGAGACGTGCAAGGTTTGAGACACCCTTCCTGCTAAATCCAGAACTGCTCTCTGCTTAGCCGCAGCCAGGCAACATACTGCATTTCCTACTCCTGCTAGATCCCTGCTAGAAAACCATTCCTCAGCATCAACCCCACAAAAAGGTCCTCAGACATGAACGTACTACAAACACACATCCATTCACTTCGGGCATGGGCTGGCCCGAGACTAGTAAAAAAATCCCATAATCATGTTGCCTCCTGAAATCCAGCAGCTTTGCAGAGAATACCCACTGCAGGCACAGAAGAGTCCTCCTTCCCATCATCCTCACCATACAAAACAGAAATGGCAGAAAGTGGGGAAAGAAAGAGAAACAGATAATGCAAAAATACTCACAGCTGGTCCCGGGCGGCCTCGTATGCCTGAAACCTAAAGAAGGTAATATGAATTCAAGTTACTACACAGTATTATGGGCTACATTTGGCATGACTAACCTACAGAAACTTTGTTATTGAAAAGCAAATAGCAAGAGAGGAAACTAAAGTACCAGGCAAGTGGTAAGGCTTTGGGGCAAAAAAAAAAAATATATAAATCCCACTAGTTATCTCCTCCCAGTTTGGAGTCCTTTTATAAGCAATATGAGCAAAATCTTGGAAATATCATTGCTATTCTAAAAAAAAAAGAATAAATAAATAAGTGAAATACAATTATTTAATCTCAACTTATCAATTTTTAAAATTTGTTTGTCTTCATGCTAGAAAAGGATAATAAAGATAGAAAGTGACTATTTAGTTCACCGTTTTTCTCAAGTGCCTCTTACAGTTTCCAAATACTAATTTACCATCATACTTCCACAAAATTCTAACCACAAAAATAAAGATTATGATAGATTTAACTCAGTAAGGTTCTTTCCCAAAATGCAACTAACAGGAATTTCTAATGTTACATACATGAAACAGTGACATTAATTCCATTCCTTTCATTCCTAGGCTGTACATTTTTGTTGTACTGCAATTCTGTTTTAAAGCACTAAAATGTACACTTCTAGGGTGTGTTGATAAATGAAGAAAAAAATGGACTTACAGGTGGCACTATTCCAGGTTCTCCTTTTTGTCCCTGTAGAAAATAGATACAAAAATATCAGATGGCAGAAAACAAGTGAAAGAACAATTAACAGCACCAGATTCACCAATACCATCCCTCTGACTATGGCAAATGCTAAGACTTCTCTAAGGATACAACTGAGACTAAATTAAAGTACCTGCAATAGCTAATCCACACTATTTTTAATGACTATGGACACTGATTTAATGAAGACTATAAATTAAGAAAGAGTCAAACTGAAATAGTCAAACTGAAAAATTACCATGATATTTAGGTACTATAAAAAGATGTCACAGTTCTGTTATTGGATGATTTGATTCACATGAAATGCAGAGCCCAGAGCAGTACTTAGATGCCCTTTCTTCAAGGTATTAAATTAAAATTCATATAATTAAATCTATGGACATAAAAAACCTGCAAGTCCATCTGCAGTGTAGGGACAGAATAGAAAATGATATGTCATAGCATCAGAATGAAGGACACAGCATTTGCCAATTGGCTTTTCTCTGAGCTAAATGTGTTGACAATTATTACATGCTACATAAATTAACTGGGTTTAGACCTATTGGTGGTAACAGTTTTACTACGGAAAAAAATAGGACTTTGTAAAGATAAAAAAATTTCCTGTCTTGTTTATCAAGTAATAAGCAGCTGATAACAGTCCATTCATTTCCATAAACCACCTCTGCATAAGGAGCTTCTCAGTTTTGAGTGTATATACTTGATCACCTAAAAATTATTTAAGTTATTTCTTCTAGCTGCTTACTATCTTAGATGCTTATGTATAACAATGTATTTTAATTTCTTCTGCAAGAACAGATCTTCCCTTTATTTAATTGCATACTATGAGAGATGCTGCCCAACAGAACTACAGCTCTGTGCAAGAACACATCGTCCCAGTGTTAGTCACTGCCTGCTGGGCAGCTAACTCTCAGTAAAATCAAGCTGTAAATTTTAAGACTCTGGCTTCTAATGACCTAGTGGTCCCTTCTCTCACTTTGTGCCACTGCTAGAGATGAAACAACTAAACTACCCTAACTGGAATTCCTTTGATGTAGACAGCAGGGATTTTCAGCCAGGGGATTCTCTATATTAAGACAAGGATTTTTGCCTGCATCCCAGCATTTTTTCCATGTGGACTGCAGTCTCCCTAGTCACTGAGGAAGACCAAGAGGAAAGAATTAAGTGCTTTTAACAGATTAATTTCTGTGAAGTACTCCAAGGAGATGTAAGAGATTCTTTTAAAAGTTGTAATACATTAAAAATAATAAATAAATAAAAGGAAATCTTACCTTTCTTCCTCTACCTATTAAAAAGAACAAAAGAATAAAAGAAAGGAGGTTAATGTTTTTACTCTGAGAGACAGAATGCAGTAAGAGTTGAGTGCAGGTGTTGCAGTTTGAGCCATCCTTGGTGCTGGATGCACAGAAGATGGTGTATCTGCTCCAGGGAGCTGGGGAAGTTCCCTGGGACACACATGGTCCCCCCTTCGGATATGAGGAATCAGAACAGTTCACAATGACATCCCCCAATTCTCAGCCTTTTTCATCATTGCACAGAATAAGAAAAAGCACTTCAGGAAGGCAGACTATCTTGTGGGGAGTTGTCAGAAGCTGGCTTAGTGACTGACAGTGAAGTCAAAGGAAACTTTATTACTGACTTCAATACAAGCAATGTTGATGGATCCACAACATATTACATGGTACTTTTCAAAAGATAAAGCTGACTGAGGGATTTCTGACCTTTTTTTGTTTGAAACTCACCTGCAGTATCATGTGCCCACATTCAGAGCCATACAGTGGCACTCATATCCACAAAAATCCTTCAGAGGAGTATTTTATTAATATCTTGAATACTAGTAAGGAATTCTGGAATGAATCCATAACACTTTCATATTTGCTGGGTGTACTTTGTTGGTGTTGGTTTAATGCCTCCCAAAACACAGCAGGATGCACCATCTATTTATTAAGGCTTGCCACATCTTGCTCCATTGCTCAATTACACAAGCCCCTACTGCATGCCCTTTATCACTACTTTGTTCTGTATTAAGCTAATCAACAGCAATTATATCTCCGGAAGAAACTGCTTTAATTATTATATATAGCATGTAGTTAATATAATTTAATACACAGTATTAATGAGCATTAATTTCAAAGTTAAGAGATTTTCTTCTAGGAAAATTGAGGGGGGAATGCTTCATCCAGGTTTCTCCAGGAAGAAGAAATGAACTGGAAAAGGCATAATCTTTAAGGTATATAGCAGAAGTTATGCAAGTATGGAATTTTCTAATACTTCATGCTAAATTTTTTTCTTATGTCTCACTAAAGGATCATGTGTCCATGTTTCTACTTTGGGCAAAGACTTCATACTGTTTACATATAATGTTTACATTTATTCATCTATTGGAGGGGCCTCAAATTCAGCATTTTATTAAAGCATGCACTTATTTTATTCTATATATATTTCTATAATAAATATATATTTATTTTAACATGTCTATTATAATTTCTTAATTATTTATCTTAATATATTTATCTTTCAGTTCCAAATGAACAACAAAAAGAAGCCAGAATTCAACCTCCTTGAAATAGCAATTCACATCAACCTCTTAGTTACAAAGCCATTTGGGCTTATAGCAGATACACAGTCAGAAGAAAACTCTTTCCAGAGCCATCTCAGGTGTGACCCAAGATGGGATATAATTGCCAAGTATTTGATAGTTTCCAATAAAAACTTCACCATGGAAATACTATTAGAAATTTCAGTATCATGAGTTTCCTAGTTCTTTGGGCTGTCTCTCTTTTCAAAAAAGCTAACTGGAAAGCACTCTTACCAATGGTGGTGTCAAAATCACGTGTTGTATGGGGACACACAGGACAGCACTCTCCTGGGGGCACCTGTGGGTTCTCACACTCCAGCACATCTTGACACTGGATTTCATCACAAAGAATAGCTCCATTGTCACAAACACAAATTTGGCATGGTGAGGGCTTCCAAATATCCCTGTTCAGGTACATCTGGCCATTCTGAGTGCAGGCTATTTCTTCAACATCTTCTCCTAGGATAGAAAAGAGAACATACAACACATTTTCCAACTGTGAAATCAAAGGAGAAGTAGTTCTGGACAAGAAAAGAGCACATCTGGAGATGAGAAGCAGAATCACATACACAAGAAAACAGTCCAGCAGCACAGTTGAAGATTATATTAAGGACTTTTAAATATCAGTCATCTTAAATGTCTGTATTATTTTACCACCTTATTTCTTCATTGGAAAGAAGTAAAATAGAGTTACTATGGGGTGGGAAAACCCATCACAGTATCAAATGAACATTGCCTCGCGAGTCTCTGGGTGTCATTCTGCTCGGTGGGTACTATCTCTGCCTTGAGGAACTCCTGCCATTGGCCTGCTCTTTGTAACCGCTGTGCACAGGGCGTTAGAGACGTCTGACTGGGGAGAAGAACCTGCGAGACGGCTGTACGAAACGGCCTGCGCTGCCTGCTCCCTGCTGCAGGCAGCTCACCCAGCCAGGACAGACGTGGCAGTGCTTGTTGAAAGGAAAAAAAACTCATTTATTGGGGTCTTGGTGTAAGGTAATACCAACACAGAGAATCAAATCTTCCAAACAGGACAGTTGGTCACTGCCCAGGGGCAATAGCAGTCTCCATTGCAAGGGTTCTTGCAGCAGTCTCTGCAGCTGAGTGAAGAAGGGCTCCTCAAACTATTTATTTTGCTCAGCTTTTATAATCCAGCTAGTCATGACCCTACATGATTATCCCAGCACACACATAAATTATTGCTATGGATATATATTAACTACATACAAAATACCTCTTAAATATTCTAACTATATACAAAAGACTATCCAGTGTGGACATTTATATAGCAACAGCATGGACTGACTATATGCATATGTCCTACCTATCCGCATATTCACGCCCGTCTATGGAGGTCACTCTATTTTACTGGAACTGCATATGTCATTTTAACCTAATCCACTTCATTTACAGAAGTTTTGCTCTCTTAACGCTATCACTTGTATTTTCCTTGAATTCCAACTTAGTATTAACTTCTTAACAATTATTTAGAAATACACTCAGTATACTTGTTTCTCTCTCCTCTCCAATCTACTGTCACCAAGGAGGAACAACTTCTCTAGCTGAAATTATAGCCTAGAAATTTCAAAAAGTATCCCATTTGACTGACAGCAGCATATAAGGGGACATAACTAACCATTTAGATACTGTTCTATCCATACTTAAGTCTATGCCTTTGTTTTCTTCCTACTCTGTAGGCAAATATTCCAAATACATGGATTATTTTTCTAACCACGAGGTAAGTATATCTCAGTATCTCCCCCTAAGAATAAAATATGTCTTATAAAGTAGTCAAAAATCACGTAAATTGGAAACAGTTCTTTGGTTATCCAACATTTTACAGAATGCTCTATCAGCAGAAAAAAAAAAAACCTTTTCTGCTTTGGCCCAGTGACTATTTCATCCTCTACAGGAACACAAGCACCCACAAAAGCAATGAACTGTCCCCACGCTGCCCTTAAATAATGGGTCACAAACCTGCAAACAAGAACCCCATTGCCAAGACACCCCCTGAGTCACAGCAAAGCTGTCACACACAGTCCAAAATTATTCTCCTGACCCCTGGGACGTTGTGGAGGGGATTAATCTTACCCGGGTGGGAGTTCCCCCTGACCACAGAAACCTTCTTATCAAAAATGTCTTTGAAACTGGACAACCCAGTTAAAACCATTATCTGAAAATTCCAACAAAGCCTTGATTTCTAATTGATATAAAACTGGGAATAAGGGCAATTTTATATATATAGATATATATTGGACACATCCCACTAGTCAAAGATCGTGACTATTATTTTTTAAGAAAACCTGCTATTAGTGTAAAAATTAACAGTTCTAAGCACAAGGAAAGTTTTACTGTTCTATGCATTTCTGTCCTAATTTAAACCAGATGTAAACAGAAAAATCACAAAGTAATAAACATGAACAGATTTGGAATTTCAGCTTCATGCCGTAACTCCAGGCCAGTTACTCCATCAATGTCAAAGATCAGAGAAATGGAGCAGATGTGTCATTAACTGTTACCTGCCATCACTAACTTTTACAGCTTTCTAACAGCAACTGAAATCCAAATTCATACCAGGTCAGCTCCTCTCTTCAATCAGTTTACCACACCAGTTGACAAAATGACTCGAAGGGGTGCTGTAGAAGCTCAGGAGGAAATGTTTTCAGTGTGAAGTAAAGACATCAACCAAGTGCACTGTACAATCCATTTATGACACTGTGAGAATAATTTTCCAAACTGCAGATCGTATTTTGGAAAGCACTCTTCTCACTTCTCCCTTGTGTGCATGACATAACGCACTGTCTGACATATTTAGCCTTTTCCCCCCGAGATGTCTGGCATATGGTCTATGTCTTCCTTAATGTATCACCCGCAGAACTCGTTGTGCTGTTCAGAAGAGCAGCAGTTTGCATAAATGAAATTTCTAAGTTACTGAGCCCAAAGTCAGCATTCTGACATAACTTCAAATAAAACACATAGCAACTGCTTTGGCAAATGAGAGCCGAGCCAGATGGTGACTAGCTCCTGCCTGGGTCCCGCTCAGTGGCAGAGAAAGAAGCAGACAGAAGTGGGGGGAAAAAAGCACATACCAACTTCTGAAAGGGTACTAAGAAGTCTGTTTTCCTATCAGATTGCAGATATGCTCATAATAATAATTAAAAAAAAACAAAAGTAAAAGCAAATAAATAAACCCCACCCCGCAATACTGCCAGAAAACACGTTTTTAATTTTAGATCTTTTGATTATGTTTGGTGCTTCTCGTTTTCCTTTCTGCTGTGACTGCATTACACTAAGAGCAACCTGAAAAGAGCAGCTATTTCAAAGCCAACTCATCCCACAGGCACATTTTGACATTTTACTCTCAGGCCTGAGCTGAAGGCATGTTATCCATCTACACCCAGAGCTGGAAGGGCAGCAAAGGAAATGGTTCCAACATTTCCTCCCTGGATTGGAAATCTGCCAGTTTTTTTAATTACAGAGATCAAGCCACAAACTCTTTATGTCACACGTTCTTTCTACCTGTGCGGCTGTAACACAAGGTGCTGAATGGCTTGAGAAGCAGCTTTGGAAATTCTTAATGTGGCAAAATTCTTAATGTGGCTAGCCCAATAAGTGATTCCTTTCTTACCAACAAAAAGTGCAACTCCAACTGGTATGGGACCTGACTAGAGAATCTACAGGGTTGCGAATCCCTTGAAGTCAGTGAAAATTAGTTTCAAAGCAGTCTGCAATATAAAAGACACAGTAGAAGAAATACACTAGGATGTATTTAAGGACTCATTCAATCATAAGCTTGCATAAGCAACCTTTGTGTAATAAGATTTCAATGAAAAGCACAGTAAGTGCAATGCAATTACTTTTCTGCTATATGTTGATCTGTTGAAGTATCAGTTTTGCTTTTAAGAACTATTTGATCAAAGTCAGTCAGTCAGTTATAGTTAATATACTAAATCATCATACTTGGAGACTATGCATCAGCAGTTTAGAAGTAAAAATCCCATCATGTGCTGACATACCCAGGCCCAGCTTTGTGACAACACTGATATTGTACTAATTACTGGGGGGATGTGGGGGGTAACCCCATCCCAGCCACTAGATGGCTGTCAAAGCCCATCAGTCACCACCAGCAAATGTCCAAGGAGTTTCTGCACAGTGAAGGTGTGCAAGGCACATACTGGTTTGGGCATTTTATGTGGAGCTTTTTTTCCCTTTCTAGAAAACTCATCTCAAGGTTAATGCCACTCCTCAACACACCAACAACAGGACAAGCATTTTAAAAGACAGTGGATGAAACGACTTCAATCTTGCATCCTCAGATTTACATAATTTCGAAAGCAACACCTAGAAATTCACTGCTGCTTGGTTTGCTGTTTAAAGTTACTCCTCATATTGTTGTACTGTTACAACTTTCATTGACTTCTAGTTCTCATATTGCATGTGAACAAGGAAAGTGAGGGCATGGAACCAGTTAGAACATAAAGAAAGAAGGAAGGAAAATGATATCGTAATGAGAAAATTAAGTGGGGAGGGCAAGGAAGGGAGACAGGTGGGATGGGACACAGACACAGCAACACAGTGTCTTGAGCAAAAATATTTTAATAGAAAAGGGTAAGAAGGGGGAGAAAAGAAAGACTATTCCACACGTACAAACAGGGAGGCTTGCTGAAGCTGTCATCTTAAAGTCTTTTTCTTTGCAGAAACGGCCCCAGAGCCCTGAACCATAATGCTTATAGTCAACTAAGTCTGCTTATAGACAACTGAATATGGAAGCAGCCAACCACCATTACCTCAGCTAAAGAGATAGCACGTATATGATGAAAAGGAATACACCTCTCAATGCCCTACTTGGGGAAAACAACGGCCTGAACAAAATTTGCAGCTATATAGGTTTTCTGCAGACATTAACAAGTTTTCATCAATTAAATGGTAAGGGGAAGAAAAGTATTTGACAGCAAGGCAGCTCCATTTCATTGCATTTTTACTAGTCCTACCAATGCAATAACTAAAGGAACCTAAAACTGATAGACCTACAGCAGTAGAGAACATAGTCTAACAAAGGCAGAAAAGATGATGACTGGTACTTAGAGCACACTCTGGCAGTTTTATGCTTTCTTCTGTAAAGACGGACTTCTTGATGGACACTGTGACCAAATGCCAATGTTTTTACACTGCTTAACATAAAAAGACTAGAACAGAAGAGGTATAATTATTTACTGAAAAAGGGTTGGGAACAGAATAGCTTGTGCAGGTAGCTTCTCATCCTCTCTTTGTCAACCTGATGCTAGTTTGCAAAAATTTTAAGGAAATACAAGGTTACATAAATACAGTGGGTTTAAAGTTTAAAAGAACTTCTAGAATATGAAAAGCTGAGTTTCAAGTTGTGAATTATAAAATTTAATCCTGCAGACTCACAAAGCAGAGGTGCAGAAGTAAATTAAAGTGAAAGATGATACGTGCTAACAACCATTTTGCCGTTGTAATTTTGTGCATGTGTACAGACTGCCACGAGAGGAATAAGAGGGTCTTGGTGTTAATAATCTTTGATTGTCAGCCTGTTGCAACAATAATGTAGGGCTTGATCCAGTTGCCATTAAATCAATGAAAAAAATCTCTCATTTACTCCAACAAGAATCAGACCACCTGTTTTGTTGATCTTCTGATACCTTTACTTTGAGTGGTAATAAATAAAGTATCATCCAAATTACTGTGCCACGTAAATTATAATGTAAGCACTAATTATTTTGAAAATCAGATATCCTTCAAGAATGCTGATAAATACAAAACCTATTTTGTATTAGTTGCACAGAAACTATTCTCGTTAATAATGATTAACACAAACAGTTTACATAAGCACTTTACAGTTACATACACAAGGATGAACCTGGAATCCCTTACTAATAAAACACCGAACTGATTCACAATTCACTTAACATGAAATATTTGCTTGTCAAAATGAAATCAAATTTGCATTCAGACATTTGCATTCAAGATACATCATAAATCTCAGTGAACTTTAGATAACAGCTACAGTACAACAATGCACTTAAATCCAAATAACTACATTCCCTTGGAAGCACTGACCACTAACAAGGTCTGTAACATATGGTTAATTCACTAAGGGTTACAGGAGACGAATGTTCACTCCCTAGCTTCAAATTCAGTTTAAGTCTCCCTGCACAGCCAAGAGAATAAGCAACAAATGACACAAAGATTCATCATGAGTATCATGCACAGGATTGTTCATTACAGGACTGTCTAAAAGAATAACTAGCACACACTTTCATTGATCTAAAATAAGATGACTTTCTCAAAGTCTGTGGCTCTGTATTGTTTCATGCCAGCTGAAGGTCTGGATGAACATGTCATTTTGCATTTCCCCTACAGTTTCCTAAGGATATCAGGCTTATGTGATTCCACTGGCTGCACTGTGACATCTGTGTCCCCAAGCCCATTTGATTCCAGTGGCTGATTTCAGCCAAGTTTGACAGAGACCTCATGAGAGATCAGGCCAAAAACGTGACTGTGCTCCTGAATATTCTCTGAACATGCACAGTTAGGAAGAGAAGGGACTTCCAAGTTAGTGCTTCACCGAGGCTCCCTTGTAAAACAAGTGGATAATAACAAATACCTTTCATTGTACTTTTGGGAATGCACACAGCCACACAGTTTAAAACACAAACCTGTAGGAAACCAGATTTCATAAGAGCTGTTTCTTAGGAAGTGGTGGGGGTTTTTAATCTATCCTGTAGAGTTCCTGCTTTAAAAAATTTTTGAGGGTAATTTGTGAAGTTGACAATAAATGTTTTTAAAAACATTCCACAAATTAAAAGATATTAAATGGTCTTAATTCCAAATAAGTTTTCAATGTGATTGATGGGGTCAACCCTCTAGGCAAGAAGCTGCAACCCTTCGTGCCTTGTTTCAAAGGTAGGAAAGTCCCCGGATTTTTTCCTAAATGAGATAGATAATTTTAGAACACATGTACTTTAGGATTAGAAAAATTACAGATGCAACTGTTTTTCCTGCAGAGTCCACAAATAGCATTAAGCATGAATAAATACTGCTAAGTATCAAGGAACAAATCAGCTCCCAAGAATAGACTTAATTGCTATAGCAGTTAACCAAAGCCTTACTAAAGACACAAACTTTGGGGCAGGCCAGTCACTTCTGGCTGGCACAAAGGGGCGGGAGTTCACACTCTGGGATTCATCAACCAAGAAAATCCAGCCTCCAAGCTCTAAACAACAGTCCAGAGGCAGAAAGCAACAGCAAAACACTACACCCTGACTGAGGAGAAGAGGTAATCTCCCAGATAAAGGGCTCTCCAAGAGTGATCTGGCAACTGGGTTTGTCTCTTCCAGAAAATTGTGCCAAAATAAATAATTCTCTTCTCCACTCAGCACAGTGATTCCATATTTGGCTGAATATGGAAAACTGAAAAGGAAAAACTATGCTTTGGATACCATTAGACTCCTCTGAATTAATTTTAAATTAACATCCAAAGTATACAACTGCTTCTCCACTGTTTCCTTAACTGGATGGAAACAATACTACCCTGCATTTGGTTTGGTAGTCTGTATTTCCCCAGCTCATCGGTCCATGTATTTATGTCTCCATCAGTGTGAAGAGGAGTTTTGCTTGCTTTTTTATGCATGAAGTTTATTTCCAACACAGAACAATCAAGGACATCGTTTTTATTACAAGATTCAACACATGTTGGTTACAAAGGCAGAATATACTGAGATCCCTTCCTGTAAAAAGGATTTTCTCTAGCAGGTCCTACAGTACTATCCAATGTTTATTATACTGTTCAATTCCTTAAGAGCATCTGATGAAGTTGTATCTGCATATTAATCTCACTGTTCCTGAGATACTGAACAAGACTCAACCCTTCTGAACACCACATCTTATGCTACAGACAGGGCAGGAGCTGTGCAGCCTTAACACTTTGCCAAAAGATTGGTCAGGCTGGTCCTTTTCTCTTGGTTACTCCACAGTCGTGGATCTGCATACTTCAAAAGCATTTAGTTAAACTAACTCACTAGAGTTATCCCATGAATAAGGTTAGATTTTTTTACTTTGTTTTTCTCGGATTTTACTTTGGTTCACAAGTAGGATGGCTGGACAAGTTGCTTGGTGCCTGTAGGAGAACAGGGTGAAGGAGGGAGTTTGAAGAGCCTGATCTGCCAGCAGTGCTTATACAAATACTCTCAGATGACAGCAATCAAGCCTTCAGCATACAGTGGGAAATAAAATTACTTCCAAATGTCTAAGGCTGTGCAAAGATTGTAATGCGGAGGCTTTCAGGGCATGCCTGAGAAAACACTGTCGCAGATTTCAGCAGTTGGAGCAAATCAATCAAAAGCTGAAGTTGGTAGAGGGGTACCTGGTCTGCGCTGCAGCCCACAAGGCCACAAATGCCCTGCTTGGGCCTTGTCATGCAAAGCAGTTACAGGGAAGTCAGTTCAGCTATAGCCACCGGTACCACAGCTTTCTTCCTGCTTCAGGGCAGAAAAAGCCTAAAAAGAGTGCTCATCATGGCCAATTGTTATGTTTTATTATTTCAAAAAAGGCTTGAGGCAACAAAGATCATTTGTTTTTCCTAAGCAAAGCGTTGGAGCACATCCTTGACTCTGAGATGACATTTTTAAGCAGAATCACTTTCTTTTGCATGAAGACAGGCTGATCCCACAGAAACGGCAGATACTTTTGGTGGGGAGCTTACACAGAGACCATGCAGCCAGAGCACTTCAGTCAGTGGAGGCAGACCAGGGCCAGGGCTCAGCACTGCTGAACGCTCGCCAGTTCAGCCATACAGGCAGGGTCTTTGAAAGTAAAACAGAATTAAAATTGCCATTATCACGTTTCCTAAAATGTAAGAGGCTTCACTCTAGAAGCAAACACACCCCATCTGTGGGAATTCTGCCCAACCTGCTGCTACTGCAAATTAAAGCAAATCTTATCAGGACATAAGGAATTGTGCCTAACGTGTTTAAACCTAAGTCTGAAAGAGCAAGGTTACCATGAAAACGTAATATTCTTCTATTGTCTACTTTGGCTCACTGTTCTGGAACATTTGACTTTGGTCTTTCCAAAATACAATCTTGGACTGCTGTACATTGGTAAAAAATAATGCATTTTGGCTGTGAAGAAAATTCTCTCAGATGCTTCCTGTGCCAGTATCAGCAAGACATGGTTTCCACACACAGTACATTTGGATTCCTGTAGTAAATCTATCGGCAGTTCACAAGATGCCATCTTGGTTGTCCAGCCAGCCCGAAGATGATTGCCCAAGCAGCAAGCCGTGTAGGGGAAGATTGCATTGTGTCAATCAGGTCCTGAAATAACCATTTCTTTAAGGTCCCAGCACCGATCCTTGAGGAATGTCACCACTATCTAAGCCACCAGCTGGACTTTGAACTGCCAATCATTACTCTTTGAACTCGATAGCCCCACGACATTTTCATTCACCTTGTTGTCCACCCATTCAGTTTCATACTGAATACAGGACTGAATACCTTCCCAATTTTCCTATGGATGCTATGGGAGATGGCATCAAAAGCCTTGCTAAACTAAAGGTAAACAGCACCTACTGCTCTTCCTTTGTGCCAAGCCAATTATCGCATTGTACAACGCAATCAGAACTAACCCATTCAATGGCAAAGGGAAAATTTATTAAATAGATAGCCCCTAACTGCATCCTGATCTTCTATTCTCTGCACCCATCTATCCAAACTTTTAGAAGTTTCACTGTTCTAGTTTCACAGATGCTACAATACTCAAAGTCTAACTGATAAAATAACCATGCACTGCAAAAGAACTGGTTTGCCTTCCTTGTTTTGTAGGATTTAGCTCCTTTGAAGTCAGACAAAATAAGTATGGATGTCTTTTCTCATTACATCTAAGAGAAACACATTTTGCTGCTGCCCAAACATCCTCATTCTTTGAAGCTACACACATCAAAGTTCAATAGAAACCTATCATTACACATTGCCTTTTCCACAAAGCTTTTCTACATTGCGGTTTGCAAAGTGGACTCATGTAATTCCCTAAGTGCATCCTTGCTGGCTAATATCACCCTCTTTTTCAACTAAAAATAAAGATTTATAATTAGTAAGAAAATTCAATTCCATAATTAAGAATCTTTGCATTCCAACAGGCTCAGCATTTCAAACTGAAGCAAAAACTACCCAGTGTTTGGGTGGAGTAGGAAGGTATTGCTGGAAAGCTATACTCATAATAGGCTGTTTGTAAAGCAAAGCTATTCATTTGCTGAAACTCTAGGCCTCAGAAATTAAAGACAAAGGATGGTAAGCAAGAAAGTTGGCAAAAAAAAAAAAAAAATCGAGGAACGAAGCCTCTGTTTCTTTTCTGCTACCATTACCTTTACCACACTTCGGACAGCTCAGTCAGCAACTTCTGGTTTCAAGATGACATGCAGCAGGCTCTGGCAGCCCTCAGGGCAGCCTAGATGCTTTCTGCACAGCATCAGTTATAAAGGAGCAGTCTAGTTTTAAGTGTAATATAAAGTAAATCACACAGATGTGCATGAGGAAGAGACAGTGATTTAGATGCATCTCATGCCCAAGAGTTTAATTTCTATGCAAGTTAAACTCATTATTTACAGATAGGAGTAATAAGCAGTTTCCTTCTTTCAGTGCGTAAAAGTAACAATGTCAGTAAGTAACAAGTGAGTAGAATTCAGTTCATTTCAATAAAAGTTAGGGATAAGAAAATCCTTGAGACTGAATATAAAAGCAAGACAATTAGTGCTGGTCAGGAATTTTTCTACAATTCTTTTTTTTTCTTTTAGAAAACACTGAATTAGTGAAATACCAAGGAAGGTGCTTTTACTAGATACAGTCACTTGAAAGCTTTTCCTTTCACTTTCAGGATGTTTGAAATTACCTATTTCAGTCAAAAAAAACATTGGGGTTTGCTAGAGAGACCTCAATACCAAAAAAGTCTTGTAAAAAACATCCAAGTCAAGCTGAGGAAAAATGTTTTCATTGACCTGACCTAATTATTTCTTTTTTATAATTACTGATTCATGAGACCTCTTCAAGGTTGCCTCAGATCATCCAGCCGGCTAGGGAAAACCCAGATATTTATAAGCATCTTGCTCTCTAGCACAGGCTTTGGGTTGTGTACTGCAGCTTCCAGGATGTCTTCAAAGTAGATTCACATTTGCAGACCAACATACTTTCATTCTAGTAGGAATGAAATTAAAGTAGGAATGAAAGTAGAAGAGTAAAGGTAAGTCAGGGGAAGAATATCCTTACTCTATTTTCAGATTATTGCATAACTTCATTAAATCTGAGAAGGAAGTTTAAACAAAACCCAGTTTCTTATTTTGCCTTTATGCAACAGTGGGAAAGGGTAACATTGGTTAATGTTAACAAGGGATTAATGTTAATAAGGCATTGTAAGAAAAATCCAGTGTGAAAGAAGAATTAGAGGTATCTTTGCCTATTTGCAGACTCTGTTCCTGCATTATGCATTTGAATAAAGTTACATATTTTTATTACAATTTAATTTTTAACTTGGCTTTGGTACTGTCCCAATTCTTGGTCCATACATATTTAAAATGAGCATAAAAAACCCCACCGAATGTTAAGAAAAAAGATCAGAAAGAAGACATCCTATCCAGCCTGACATTTAGATGCATAATGTTGATAAATGTTCTTTAAAAAGATACATACCAGCCATTGCTTTCCTGTCCTGCAGGATTATGGTTTCTGGGACAGAGGAAATGAAAGGCTTTCCTGCAGGCTCTCCTGCTCTTATTCATTGGATATCCTTCCATACTTCAGGGATGAAGCATTATGAACTTTTCTGAGGCAAATAGTCCATACTAAAAAGGTTTTGAGTGAATTAAAATTCAAGTAGGGATACGTAGTTTAAAATAAACCAGCCATCATCACCTCCAGCTATTGTCTGCTTTGAACTTAATCTACTTTCTATTTCCCTTAGTTCCTCCTCTCAAAACTACTTTATCATTTTTCAGATCTTTTTAATTTTATCCTACTATTGGTTTTTTGTTTTGAGCCTTTAAAAGCCCAAGAAGGCAGCATCCAAGTTACAAGAACATTTTTTTCCAAAGCAAAGCTCTACAAATACTGACATTTTTTTGCACTCTCACAGTAGAGTTAGGAGCTGCAATCAGGTGCATGTAAATGCATAAAATACAGAAACACTGATTATTCTCCTTTTTGTAAAAGAATGAAAGTTTGTATGGGGTTGAAAGAAGCATCTGTGCTCAAAGGATGTGCCTTAGATATTAGACTCGAGGTAGCTCTTAGGGAACAATTCAGGGTATGTGGGCACTCTGGTGTGACTATGCCCCATCGCTGGTGCAAATACTTAGTCCTTCATTGCACTCAGTAATCTGTATAAACAATATAGGCAACCCTGTTTCACAACTGGGCTCTTATGTGAGGAAGCCTAGTTTGATCTTTGAAGTGGAAATCACCAGCTGGAAGCCAGGAGTCCTGCACATCACTTTTGACTCAGTTTAACAGTGAAAATTTGTGTCCTGGTTTACGAATCTCCAACATTACATGATAGCAGTATGTATCCAGTTGAAAAAAAAAAAAAAAAAAAAAAAAAAAAGAAAACAAACAAAAACACCACTGCCTTTTTTTATTATTACTTAGTCTTCAGTGCTATTAAATGATAAGCCTTCACAGACAGAGCCCTGGCATCAATCAAAAGACACCCATTAATGTCAGTGAGCTTTAATCCCATGTAAAGTGTTATTGTGTTATATTCAGAGGCACTGAAATTTCATGATGCATGGCATCCATTCAGCTCCTTATAAACATCCTTCAGTATAGTTTTTTTTCTCTCTAATGAAGTAGAACATTAGAAATGAGTATTTGTGGTACATGAAATGTATCACCAATCACATCTTTGACATAGTTAAGGAGTTGTTAAAATGAAGTAACTTTTCTGAAGTAAGATGCACTACAGGAAATAAGGAGTATTTCAGTCATTACAGATGCACACCAGCTCTATATTTAAGAGAGACAGAGTGCTTGCAGCAATGCGTGTCCAACTGCCATGCCTGTGTGCTGCGCCCAGGCTTCCAAACACCTGAGCAACGGCCGGGACTCCAGAGCAGCTTTCTGTCTTCAAGTGTAACGTAACTACTGCCTTAAAGAAAACAGTGATCTCAAGGTGAACTGCTAACACGCCAATGCACATCTCCTTGGCCGAATGCTTTGCTGCCTGACTCTTTTCAAAAATTCATGTGAGAGTTCAGACTTTCAGTAATGTTGCAATCCATACTAGATACATGTAAATAAAACAAATTTATTTTATACTCCAAGACCACCTACAAGACTTTTTGCAGGCCTTCACCACTGAGGTGGCAACACTGTATAAATTAATTCTTTTCTACTTTTATTCACTAGGGCCTTATTCAAAGTTTAAAGCAAAATCCTTCAAGGCTTAGGGTCTCCAAACATCTACCTGTTGTCATGAATCTGACTATTACAAATAACAAAGACAACAGATAGAATTGCATTAAATGAGCAAAAGATAAAAACAGACGAATTTTCACAGACTAAATGTACCCTCAAGTTTGTGTGAACGGGTACAGCTGCACTCAAGTTAATAGATCAACACCATCCTCAACAGACTCTCCCACTGTTTCCCATCACTCTTCAGCACCATAATCTGCTGCACCATTTTTTAAACAAGTGGATCTGTAGCAATTTTAAGAGCTGCAGAACAAGATGCATGTCTAAGTGTGGTCCTCCATGGTGTATCCCCGAAGAACTACCAAAACTGATGAACTGAATGATGAACATAAAAAGGAATATAGCTTTTTGCCTCTGGCAATGAAATGTGCATTAATTGATATCTTAACTGCATGGTATCAAAAGGGAAAACTGTCCTTCAAAAACTCATTCTTATCATGCCTGTAACTGCACTCCTGTATGTTACAGACATTGAAGAGGGCAAAATATTTTTGCAGTGATAAGTTTGACAAGAAAAGATAATAACCATCTTATTGGAAACAGATGCTTTGCACTGCTATGCTATAGATAAAGTTGTGTCAGCGTTTCCATAAAAGGCCTCCCTGTTTCCAGCAGTTTTCAAGCTGGCAGGCAACATTTCTACATCAACTAACAAGATATAATCACAAGAGTAACCTGGAAAAATTGGGAAAAATGTCATTCTTGAGCTAACATTGGAAAAGAGAGAACGGAGGTGGTGGTGGTGGTAGGTTGACAGAGAAAGTGGTAATATCCCAGCAGTTCACTATTTCTCCCAGAAATGGGTCACTGTGCAAGGTTGTATCTCTGTCTACTTCTGTGGATGGTCATGGCACAACTGCAGTGACTTCACTAATGCAGAACCATAACTCACATCATGTCTGTCACATACTGTTATGTATGTATAAATATGCATATACAATATATATTTTTCCGAATCGTTGTATAACTCAGAAGGAGGCCTGTTAGAAACTGAAAATAACACAGATAAAAGAGCTACTGGTGACAGATAGAAAAGGTTAAAACCTAAAAAAATAAATAAATCCTCGCCTAACGAATGAGCCAACACAGATTTAATTACTGCTAAAACAAACCTCAAATTAACAAACAACATTCAGATATATTTCAGAAAACATTAGTTCAGCTTTGTCCTTCCCAAAAGCATTTCACTGCTCTGATCTAGAACAGATGATTATCTAGGATAATTTAATGCATGTACTCTACCAACTCTATCTATTGAAAATTAATTATTTTTTTAAGACCTATGTAAAAAGTAAATGCAACAATGCTTCTCTTACCATTCAGTTCTGGATCCAAACCTGAATTTAACATTACATTTTAGACCCTTCTAATTTAACAATCACAAAAACATTTTTTACCTTCATTAAATTTGGATCAGGCTCACCTTTGTACGCTTACACAATTCAGTTCACTTTGACTAGCTCTCTTTTATTCTTGTGCTAGAAACTTTAGGGTATTCAAATTTCCTCCTATATTTGGACCACAAATCCTCTCCTGACTAGAAATTTGCTCACTGGTTGTCAGGGGACTTTTTGACAGGGTTTATTTGTGGTTGCTGGGGTTCTTCTGTTTTTTTTTTACTGTTGTGGAAGGCACTGAAAATGAATAATAAATGAAACACTGTCAACATGACAGATTAAATTTGTATCAGATGCTGTAAGCTACTGCAGTTACTCTCATTTATAAAACGTAAGAATGTACAAAGTGCAACAAAGGTTACACCCACCTAAGGTTAGGTAATATCTTTTAAAATATATTAAAAATATAAATATAAAAATATTAAATTAGATGATGTGGAAATTATATCTATAAAAAGTTAGCTCAGTTTAGTGTTTGGGAAATCCCCCAAAGAGGCAATTTTTAGAAACTTGAAGACTGTTGCTTTGATTTTGAGTGAACAAGTAATCAAGCTGAGCACTGAGCTCTTTGAGGCATTCCTTGGATATCAGCACTTGAAGAATATAAACAGCCTTGTTGTTTCAGGGCCCCTTACACTTCATATTAAGCAGAGCAGCACAGTTTACACTCAGTACACTCTAAAATTCAAATAATACAACTTACAAAAGGACACAGCTCGGCGATTGCTTGTTGTACTTTATAGAATCTTTCCAACAAATCAGAAAGGTGACTGCTGAGTGAGATATAGTTATGGCATTAATAAAGCAGTAAAAATAAATAAATAAGAGTCAATTCTAAAAATTAATCTTGCATCGCTGCTGAGTATCAGCCACTGAAACTAGTTAAAAATCTTAATATTCTTCAGTTCTGAATACAAAACCCAGGAATACATCCACTTGTTAGTTTCTATTTGTTCATCAGGAAAATACAGTCTCTTTCATGGAGATGGTTGCAAATGATCAAACTGAAATTATTACACTGTAAAATCATTCTTCAACACTGGCAATTATTGATTTTGTTATACAGCCTGTCACATGGATTAAAAGCTTCCATTTAGTATATATCAGCTCTGTACACTATTAGAAATATCTGTAGAAACCACATTCTCCACAATGACTACACAGTATTTTATAATTACATTTCAAGATCTGATTCAAATGATATTTCAGTTAATGGTGTTAACTTAATCTGTTCTTGTTACATGTTAGTAGGCCACATAATGCTCATTTTTAAAGAAACTATTAAATATGTGATTAAAACTAAGCATAATGATTGGATTCTGAACATATTAAATTATTTGTCTAGAAATAATTTCAATCTTCTATAATTTCTTAGTCAGTTTGCTTATTAAACTTAAGTAAATACTTTTGTGCATTGCATCTACAGTTTAATATAATTTACTGGAGATGTGGAACTCTTCTACAAATCTGCCTGTGAATTTGTTTGCTCCACTGGAAGTTATCTTCATTACACGCAATCTGAGTTAACAAACAAGTTAAAAAATTACAGAAGGCAGGAGCAGAGGAAAATCACTGGAGGCAGATCTCTTATGTGAGTCCCGTGCATCCGCCCCTCATCGTACTTGGTTTAGCAGCAGTTCCAGAGCTCTTACACAGGCAAATAAAGTTATTTGTAATAGAGCCAATCTGTGTACATGAAAGCAAAAAAAACTAGAAAAAACCCAATCTGACCACCTTTACAGATACAGTCCTCTTCCCAGACCAAGCTAAATATCACTAAAGGACATCCACTAAATCTCACTCAGATTAATTGAATCCTCTCATCCTCTCTAAGAGGCACTGGAACCTGCTGAGTTGTAATGGGGTCAGCTCCAGATCCCTGGCCAGGATTATGTAATAATCACATTACAGTCAGCCTTTGAAAAGAAACCAAACAACACCAGGACAAGATTTCTAGTACATATGAATATTGATATAATGCATCAATTTTCAAACTCTAAGTAGCAGAAACCACTGTCGAGCTTTAACGCTTTCACCAAGGCACAAAAGAATAATAAAAGATATGTCATGTTAGGAATGGAACAGTGGATAACAGAGATGATACATTTCAATATAAATCTCCAAATACTAAGCAAATGCTGAGGTTCCAAGACTTCAAACAACATGCAAAGAAGACACTAGACCCCACAAGACACACTTAGACCCCACTGACACTATCAAGAAACTCAGCTGAAAACCAAATGTCCACAAGAACCTCACCTGTGTCTGAGAGACTGCATTTTCCAATTAGATGAGTAACCATCAAAAAACTAAAATGTACCTAACACTTCTTGAGAAGCTAAAAGAATGAGGCACAGTAAGATTTTAATAATGATGTAATTAATAAAAACATAGTTTGGTCAAACACAGAATACTGCACTCAAGGGTAAAGTGGTGAGAATGAATGAAGTGTGATATACAAAGGGCCAGAGAACAGATGGTCTAACAGTCACTTTCACCTTCAAATATAAGAATCCTGTGAATAATCTTTGACAAACTTAACAAGGTGCTACAGAAATATTTGTTTTGTATATATCTCCATATTTACATTTGGACAACATGACTGATTTACTTTCATTCCAAACTATATAATTTTATAGGGGCCTGTATCGGTGCTATGGAATAAGTAGTTCACTGGAATAATTTGGAAGAATTATTCTTTAAATACTGGAGAAAGGTTCTGGGGTGAAATTCATGGCTTGCAAATGAATATCATACTGTCTTCTTCATAGTGGTGAAATTCCCTCTTCAAGACAGACCAACCATTTAGGTTTAAAAGGGTTAAACATATAAGGACTCTCAATTTCTTGCATTCAGTGTATATGCCCTATATATTTATTACCATATCTAGAACTGAGCAAGATTTATTCCATGTTTGCCTTCTGAAAACCCCTGCTTCATCCTGAACTCAATAGATACAGCACAGTTTTTGGTATTAAGCAGTCATTCAAATAGTGTGAGATTCAGCCTTAACACATCTATGTTAAAATGCTCCTTTCCTCATGTGGGAACTTTCCAGTCTCCACAAAAGGGAGAAATCATTTTAACTCAGCACCAGAGATTCCACCTCAGATAACAGAGGGAAGCAAAACTTCCCAAAATCACAGCAGACTGTGAGAACACATCCTCCAAGATTCAAAGTTGAAGTAAGGTTTGGGGATGTTACAGGATGTTGAAAAAAGCCATCAATGACACCCCTATGCATTTTCATAGCATGTAATTTCTATTAATTTCTCAGTACAGAGGACACCATGAGATACCTAACTTGATCCTAGTTCACAGTGCCTATCAAAGCAGTCCTAAACGATAAATTCTCATCTCCTGATGAGTCAATGGAGAGCAGCAGAGGGTACTTTAAGATCGTAGAAGAAGGTTCTGACTGCCCAGGCAGACGGAGTCTCTCCATGGACATCTTCAAACACACCTGCACGGCGCTGGGGGGCCAGTCCCAGCGCGGGCCCTGCAGCAGGGCCAGCACGGTGCCGAGCTGCCGGGGGCTGCTCCAGCCAGCACTCGCTCTGGGAACCACTGGGATGCCTGCACCCAGGGAGCAGTTTGAAGAGTCAGGTCACTAAGCTTTATGAATCAACTAGCATCTAATGACTGAATCAGACTGACTACTTTTTTTGTTCTCCCCTGCTACATATGTTTATTGCCACTTCAGTACGGAAAAGCTTCAGTATATGCAAAACAGTTATTTTCAATAAAAGTTGTATTTATTAGACTGTCACCATATGCCTTGCAGGATATCTTCATCTCAAAATCATGAGTTAATGAAACTATAAAACAGAGATCTATTTTCAAAAAATCCAGAAACTAAAACATTGTCCTGTGGTTACTAAGACCCATCAAAAACTTCAGATCTCACAACGCAGTCTGAAAGAAACTTGACAACAATGAGACACAGATAACTAATGACTTTTCCAATACAAAACAAAGCCACGTATTGTCCTCTAAATTGCTCTACTGCTGCCCGTGCTGAAATAACAGATGAGTCCATTTTCAAACCAAACCCTAAAATCTGGCTTAATTATTCTTCAGTGATTCTCTCACGGTTCATGAAGATCTGTTCTGAAAGCTTTAACGCTAAAACTGAATCCTGTAACAAAGCATTTCTGAGATGTAACTAAACTTTGTTTAAAATAGCATATTAGTGTTTGTTTAAGGTAAGATTAGCTCTATTTACAGCATGATTACGCTTCTATTCAATGACTGCAGATGTATTTCTTGGCTCCCAACTCCCCACTGGTTCAAAAGTTACTGTACAGCTATTGTGTCGTTTTCCTTCAATGACTGACTAGCAAACCTCTGATCAATACCCCCAATAAGCATTTTTACATGAATTTCCATCCTCACAGAAAGCCTGCCAATGTCAAGAGACAAAAGAGCTTCTGTGCCACATTTTATATCTATTTTTATATCCTAGGAGCTCATTTTTCTAGGCCATAAGTGGTAGTTTCCTGCCAGATCCACCCACTCATACTGCAGCTTCTCATGGTGAACACTTCAAAACACCCAGAGGAGGAATAATGTTTAACAAATAACAAAGCACTCTACCTAAGAAAACTATTGATCTAAGTTTTGCAATCCCAAGTTCTAGCACATGATCCATTTTCTGCTTCTACATCACCTGTTCATATCAGCATACATGAAAGTATGCCCCTGCAGAACATTACTACTGCTCAGTTTTGGATCTTCTCTTTTTAAAGAGACTTCCTTGCAGTGGCATATTGCCGGGAGCTGATGGCTAGGAAACCAAAATACTAATACCATTTTTATCCTCCATTTTCCTAGCTCTGCCTATAGGTTTAGATTGCTTCAGTTATGTCATCGTTAAGTGTAATAAATATATCTAGCAAAACTCTCCCCCCATTACTATAATATTTAGAGTAAAATTTTACTATAGCAAGTGACAGTTACCATTTCATGTATGAAAGAGCCTGAAATACCACTTCGAAAAACACTTACCCTGAGACATAAGCAACTTCTATGTTAGAGGAATGCTCCCTCAAGTAGCTCATGAGTTAAGGCCAGAAAGGGAGCAGCATCTATCAGCTTGTTTGTACTGCAAACAGATGGTGGGTGCTTAAAATTTACATGCAATTCTCTAATCTCCACTGGCTAAAACACATAGCAAAATTTTAAATGGTTTGTTTCAATTTTTTTGCAATCTTCATGTCCGTCAGAAAGCATAATGAATACATCCTGAGATACATAACAAGATCGTCACTTGCCAGCACATCAAAGCTCTTAGATGCACAGTACAAATCAAAACAATGCTGCAGAAATGTACCTCCCTGCCTCTGTTATTTACAGCTTACTAGCAGCACTGCCTTTTAAGTGTTATCTCTCATACAGTGAGTAGAAATACTTCCTGCTATTATCTACTATCTTCTAGCACTGGCTGCTAATCACAGCCAGGCTACAGATTCTGTCATTACATCCCTAGGACTGGGGCCAGACCCCAGGGGACAGTGACAATTCCACTTCAGGGAAACTGAGACTCGACCCTCTGGCACTCCTTTGCTTGCTGAATGGTTTTGAAACCTGAAGCAGCTGAATGAGACACACACTTGCTCTTAATAGCACATTGCTCAAGATCTATTATATCTGTTAGGAAGCTTTCTCTCAACTGCTTTTTAAAAGTCATTTTAGTACTTTAGACATCTGTCTTTAATGGCAAACAGCATCAAGTAACATGAGATTTCTTCTGCTCTTCCTATTTTAAACTAAACCAAGCATCACCTCACATTTACAAAGAATTAATGAAAATACAGATCTGAGCCTAAACCAGAATTTTTGAAAAACCTGAAATAATAACTACTGTTGGCAAAACAAACACTGATAAATCTACATTACTGACATAGTACATTATTTAACTGTTTACCAAAAGATATAAACATGGACAGGGTATAAAAAGTTTCAAAATCTCTTGTAGGAACTTACTTGTTTGGAATAGCACTTTACCACTGCATTATGATGCTCGTTGCTGTTCCAGGTGTCCTCAGGTGAGGATTCTGTTTCTTTGCACGTTCAGGAGCCCGTGACCTCAAGGAACGTGAGCCACAGTTTGAAATACTATTTTTCCCTTTTTCTTTCCATTAATTAAAATCCCCCACAAAATTTTAGTTTATGACTTATGCATTACATTATTTTATAATATCCTGCTCTGTTCTGGATAGCACATATAATAAATGGAAAACAGACACAATCGCTCTGGGATTTCATTCATTCTGAATTTTTTATGGGTTTATATGCATGGAATTTCTTTCTCTCTTTCAAGTAGTCCAGTCTGGAAATGTACCAGGTTCAACATACTGTACTTAACAGACATTTAACATATGTTCTTACCAGTTAAAAAAAATGGACATCATAACAAAGTAGCAGGCCAATACCAACTTAGGATAGGAGGTTTACATTTAAAAAAAAAAATCAAACCCGTTTCAGAGCAAGCATCAAAATGTTTGTATTAAGAGTATACAATATTATTGTTAATCATTCTTCTGTCCTATCTTTTTACTTATCAAAGTGTAGCAATACAAAGAGGCATTCAAGACAGAAGCAATTCATTTAGCCGTGTGAAACCAGCTGTTTGTATGTCATAAGGATAAAACATACTTGAGACTGCTGTACAAGGAAAAAAATCTGGGACACATTGTGATCAATGTATAGCAGGACTGGAAACTTCCCTCCAAGAAAAAGAAGAATAAACAGGTGGGGGGGATTCTTAGAAAAGGTTTGGTTTTGGTTTTGTTTGTTTTTTTTTTTTCCTGTGTTTGGATGGTGTTGCTATCATAGCCACCAACTCCTAGCAGTAAGTTCAAACACATTTCTTAAATTAATCATGAAAAACTCTTTCCAATCAGTTTTGCACTGTAACCTTTACAGCCATTCTAAATGTGTCTACCAAACTTGGATGCACAAAATCATCCATATAGCACTGCAAGCTATAAGCAAACGTACTGCATATCAATCACAGTGTATATTAAATATGTACAGTAGATTATGTATAAATCAATATGAAGATATTTAAACTCAAATTGTTTACATAGTTCCTTAGACATGTTTCCAAATGGATTTCATGTAATCAGTGTTAACATATAGAGCACAGAAATAATATACAGCTGCTCATGGTAATATCACTAAATTGCACAGCAATCACAGAGTATCTCTAAATGAGTAGTAGTGGTAAATATTATCTTATAAAAGTCTCCATTTCTACTGTGCCTCAGTATCAATTTTCTCAGCCAGGTAGGTTCAGCTTATAAAAAGCAGATATATTTTGAACTATTACCTTCATGCCAGGAAGTATCCATCCATACATTGCAACACGGGCAAATATTTGGTTCTACTTTCTCAATGAGCGTATAAGGGTCTAATGCTCAAAATATAGTGTCCCCTTGAGCTACCTGCAGTAAAGCAGGCACCTACATAAGAGCTCAGCAATGAACAGCTTGTGAGGGATGCCAGAAGTACTAGGAAAAAAAAAAATAAGTATTCCACATAGAAGAGTAAGCACCCTGCCCAAACTTAGATTTCAATAGTTCAGAAGTCTCAGCCAGTCTCCCCCAATATTTTGTTTCTCTGTATATACATCTCTTTTAATGATGAATAGTTTATAGGCTTTTTCCCAGTTTATCAGTTTATTTGGCAGAGATACTGGCAATTCTTTCAAAACAGCATCCTTAGCACAGTCTAGTAAAGTGGTTTTGAAACCATGGTCTCTGCATTAAAAACAAACAAACAAACAACCCCACAACAACAAAAACCCCATGAAGATAACTATGTATAAAGTGCATAAAACGCAGAGATGCAGAAGTGTGCCCCAGGGACCTGGTGTACTCATCTACAGACCTGAGCCTGGACCAGAGGGCATCAGAGCCCCCTTCTAAGCCATCCCCCCATCATTTCTTCTTGATAAAAACTGAAGCACAAAAGGAAACGGGCAAGCCAGGATTGTGGAAATTGGCCTTTTGCTCCCAACATGGAACTGGGATATAGTTAGGCCATGTAGCTCAGCCTCTCAATTTAAAGAAAGCCAGAGGAAAGGCAAATATGTTCTTAATAGATTAATATTGCTCTACAGTACTCTGCACCCCCAACATTTTTAAAGGCCAACATATTAAAAAATGCTGAAAATACATTATCCCAGGAATCAGCTCTTAGCAAATCTCTCTGAGTTTCCTCTCCTGCAGTCACTGCACCCCTGCTCCCTTGCAGTTCCCATATATTTTGTACCCAGAGAATTAGATAAATATAATGAGAGATTGACAAGCAAAAGTCCTGACAGTTGTAGTTACTAACCCAAGCATGGAAATAAATAAATAAATATCAATTTCATGTGTCTTTATAATTGATTACATCCCACAGTTGTACAAAAGAACAAAAGCACATTTTCCAGTATTTTAATACATATGGGAACCTGAGACATAGCCAGGAAGGCTATTTCATACGGAAATAGCTTCAGTCTTCCAGAGTTCAGAAAACTATTCCATGTCTTTAAAAATATGTCCCAAATCCCAAGGCAGATTAAATCCAAAAAATGTGGAATAAAAATCAGTCTGAAGGCCCAGGTTAGCACAAAGCTTGATGAGATTCATTTTCAGTCCTTGGCCAGAGTTTATTTTCCTTCCCATTTACACTCAACAAATCACTGCTTCTACTTTTTCTTTCGTTCTATTTCATGTTATTACCCTGACTTAATCAAAATAAAGAAAAAATCCTCATCTAGCCTATGGCACCTGAAATGGAGTAAAGCATAATCCAGCAGCAATGCATCATTCAGCTCAGCAATACTTCAGCTGCTTGCTTGGCACTGTCCTTTTTTAATCTCAAATACATCACCAGAGCAGAGTTTATGGGGAGCAGAGTTTATGGCTAGCAAGCACTACCAAATAGGTGGCGAGAGGACACCATTCTCATAGGCACACAGGGCATTAACTGATGCCTAATTTGAAAAGCAAATTAAATGTGCATCAAAGGAAAATGCACAGAAATGCCAGGTATTGGTAAAGAGCCACGCTGGAGTATAAACTGCACCCCACCTGGTTCTGCAGGAAGGAGCTCCAAAGAGCCTTTAATCAAGCATGCTCCAGTGTTTCCTAAATGTGGCGTCTGCATGCCCATCACACAGAGTGTTTGGAAAATGAAAAGCAGGCACACGTGGAACATTTTCTTTTCAGTAAAGCGATGCTCCGTAGTTTGCTGCCTGTTAAATTTCATCTACTTCAGGTTTTCAATTTTTAAAAATGTTTAGGACTTTGTCTTCACACATTTAGTCTTTCAGTATCACTAGTCACTATAGACCATAGGTAAAATGCTCACAAGTTTATTGACACAAAATCAGATGAGTTACTAGTCACAAAGCTTACTTAAGTCAATGAGTTATGGGTGGCAAAATTCCCTCAAAACTGTGCTTTGCAAATGGGTTGGATGTTTCTGAAGAGCATTTTGCTATACAAGTAATTCTTCCCACCGGAGATGAAACAGCACAGCTAACAATCACATCAATTCCGTCCCCTTCTTTCAGCTTATAAAAATAAAAAGCTATGAACAACCAACTTACAATTTGCACCTAGCTTGCATTCAAGCACAGATCAATAAATTGGTAGCAGCAATAATTAAAGGAAAAGGATTCACACAGTTCAAATAGCTGTGTGCCTTTACAGTGGTTGAGAGACCATCACAAAGTTTTTTTTCCTGTGCAAACATTAGTGAACCAGAACAGCGTCCTAGAAGCCCAGCACAAGCAGACACAGCACTCAGCCCAGGAGCTGAAAACTTCTAAATTCATTGGAGCAAATTGGTATTAATCCCCTAATCACCTATGGACTTAGTTCATCTATAAAGGATGTCATATTTTGTAAAATACTATCAGAAATCATCATTCCCACACTTGTTGTTCTATCCCTTTGTATCTGCATTAGCTGTACATAGAAGGAAACATTATCTCACATTCCTCATCAATGTACCGCCAACCAGCATTTCAAGCCCTGATGGCAGCTTTCAGAAATCACCACGTTATCAAAAAGGAAAAGGCAGACAAATTGTTTTAGCTAGTGTGGTCTGGGCACACAAAGGCAAGAAACAGCTTGTAGGAAGATGTCTTTGATCTGATCTATGAGCATAGTCAGGAAGAGCAGACAAGCTTACTACCAAAATAGAAGGCACAGATTTGAGAATAGATTCCTAGAATTTGTTTAGACAAATATCCATTAGACCATCTCTCTTTCTTTCTCACACACACACTAAAATTAAGATATACTGCAATACCAAATAACTTTTTTCAAAGTGTTTTAGACTGTTTATTTTCAAACACTCTATTTTCTTAGCTGTCATTTACCTCTGAAGTCAGGTCGGTATCATCTCTTCTTACAAAAACAGCATAACTAAACAGATTCAGAAATTTCTAAGAGCAATGGTACAAAAAGGCATTTAGAAAATGTATTACACCATGTTGTATTTAGTGTTAGTCTGGTTGGACCTTTCCAGGTAAATACACACATTGTATGCTCTAAATTCTACCTATTTTGTGCAAATATATATCCTCTGTTATTCAAAACATCAAATAAAGTGTGGACATTACAAATAAAAAGCAAAAGTTTTAAAATCTTCATTTAGAATTAAAATTTAATTTATATGGACTTAATAAATGACTATACATTGATTAGTCTAACATTCATGGTTTTCACCATGATTCAGGAAATCATCTATTTCTCCTGCTATTCAGGAGTAGAACATATTTATCATAGCTAGTAATAAAACTCCTTCCAAAAATTATTATTAAGCATAAATGGACTACTAACATGAAGTGTAATTATGAATTATAATTCTATTTATACCTTACATACAATTCAAACATAATCACATCTGTCAATAACAAGGAACAATGTATAGGGGATGCATTACCCTATCTATGCCAATGATTTCATGATGAGTCTGAAGATGCATGATATTTCTCTCAAAACCATAGATTCTGGGTCATATAATTTATGAGGATTTAAGCTTTCATGAAAAGAAATAGACAATTCTAGCTCTAAATTTGCAGAAGAAAGCTTTGAAATAGAAAGTAACTTAAAAAAAAGAGGGCAGTAGCCTAAAACCCTAAACAAATGCAGAAGGCAAATAAAAAACTAAGCTTATGATTTTTTTTTTAACATGAATTATGATATTGCAAGGTTTTGGATTGGAAATACGGATACATTTCTGTTCCAGAAATCCTTCAGAAGCATGTATTCAGGACCGCATACCCTTTCTTACTAAATCTCAGCATGTTCTTCTGTCTCTTGAATTTGTCCCATTCATTCCCTAAAATGTTCCTTCACTATCCCCTACAATTCTCTGTTGTCCTTTCAGAAAGGAAAGAATCACCTTAAGTCCTGTCACTCTCTCCCTTCTCTAGCTGGCCTACCAGGTTTCAGACTAGTCCTACCCTACTGATGTTCCTTACCTAGTATAATTGTGGTTGGTTGGAAAAGAATAAATATAGATTGAGATAATTCTTACTAAAAAAAAATAACCTCTATAAACACAAATTCATTTTCTTTGATTGGCAGAAGAACAGCTATTTGTAGTTTTTGTTGGGATTTTTGTTTGTTTTTTTATAGTAGGAAAACTAGTATTAGAAAACACACTGTAAATCCCAGTGGAGACAAGATCAACCATCACTGTAGTAACACTAACTCACATAGTTACATTACAGTAAAATCCAGGCTGGTTTTCTACATTGGCATGAGTGAGTGCATATTAATTATCTAGTGGTGAAAACACATCTTCTTGGCACTGAGGACAAAGCTATCTTTTTGTTCACTTTGGCACAAAATCAGTTTCCAAATTGATTTCATCTCATATTATTGCAACAGCTCATAGATTCATTTAGAACACACAAACTTTCATTTTGGTGGCTGATAATAATCCAAAAGTACCTTTGGTGTTTATTACTTAATTGGTGCTTAATTAATTAATTATCAATACACCTGCTAACCATTAAAGCAGTTATAAGCAGCTGAATCTAAACAGACAAAGGACATCTGTAAAAATAGCCTCACTACCACTATATACAGGTTTATTCATTAATTTCTTGTTGTAGGACTTCATTTTATGACTGAATCAGAGAAGAATATGAATCTAAAAATCTAGAAATTAAGAGTGCATCTGTTTATAGACAAGCATGTGTTTGCCTTTTATCATAAACCCAATGGGGTTCCACCCAAATCTTAACTCTAGAAAAAGATCATCTCAATTTTAAAACTTTCAGGCTAATTTATAGAAAAGTTCTGCTAACTCTGAAATAATCTATCAAGGTTTTCCTGAACTATATGTTGTCCCTTGCTAGAAGCTTGTCCTGAACTCTGTATTTCCTTATTTCATTCAAGAAGACTCTGCTTTATTGTCTCAATCTCCTAAAAAAAAAAGACCTTTCTTACATTCCCACCACTGCAGCCCAACTCACTGACACCTTTTGTGCAAGAAAAAAATGCATGAGGCAAACTAACCAATATATTCCACACCTTATTACTGTAGTAAAAGACACTCTGCATCCAAAACTTGTGCACTAACACTGCAGTTGGCTGACAGCAGGTACTCACAAGCTGTAAGGAAGACCAAATGCCCTGGCCTGCTGCCATCACAGTGGTAGCCATGTGGAGCAGAAGAATGAAGCATGGGCTAACAGTTTTAAAATTCTGAATTCCTTCTCCTTACCTTCATATGAGCCTTCCCTGTGTGAGAGGCTTTTATACTATACCTACCTTGAATCTTCCCTACTTCCTTTTGAGTCCTGCAGCTTTTAAGGCTGTGGTGGCTGGATCAAACCTTCCAGCAAGGTCTGAGACACACAGAGCAGGAGACTTATATCTGAAAAAGGTGTGATGTTGCTGAATACCTGTCTCAGCAGACCCAGGCCCCCTGTGTAGCTTGCAGAGGAGGAAAAGCCAGATCACCAAGCCTCCAGTGAGTTCCCATTGAGTTTCACTTGCTAAAAGGCATGATGAAACTGCTCCAATGTCATTTAATTTGTGAGTAGTGAGTACAGGATGATTCTACTTCAGTGACAGCGTTTCACAGTCCCTACAGAAATGACAGCTGCCACAGCCTTCCTGCAAGCATTTCACACAGAGTTCACAGTAAATCCTAAATGTCCCTCTAAATCTTTAAAACAGAAACAATACAAAGCAAGTGGAGGCATCACCAGCTATTATACCTTCCTACTTCAAACATAACTGGTACAGCTAAACCCTCAGATTTGAGCACTATGGCACTTTCAGCACACTGGGAAAATCCCAGCTAATCAACTTTGCACATGTAAACAAGGCCTTGCAGAACCATTTTTCATATGGGCTTGTATAATTTTCCTCTGTAAAGCTGCACACACATTCCCTTTGGGCATGAAGACTTGGTCACTCAGACAGGACTGAAAATGTATAAACTGAGGGAAGGTCTCAGCTGTATGCTCAAATGCAGCTTTTGCACTGAGAAGTGAATGGTCAGTGCAATAACTGCACGTGGGTGTTTATAAGCATGTCTGCTCCTCTCCCCTGCACATAAACAGAAAACATCCTCCCACATTTTGGCTGCATTTAATCTATTGCTTTTGAGAGGTTATGGTCTTCTACATATAAAATACAAGCTTAATAGCAGTCACTCTTGGCAACAAGTGTCCTATCCAGTCATGGTTTAGATTTGTAACAGCTAACTTTTCATAAAGTTAGAGATCTTCATAAGCAACACAGCATTAACTGTATTTCAGTTACATGACATTAACTGCATCTACCATTATCAGCATCAGATTGTTCCTTTTTTTTTTTTGTTTAGTTCTATTTTTCCATTTCAAAATGCTTTATTAGCAACTGAGCTTTAATTAATTGCATATGCGTTTCCCCAGTTTCCAAGAAAAGTCTAACATCAGCATTATATGTATCAGAAGCATGTCAACATTTTCCAAATCCTATCTTTGCTCCTACATCCTCCTCCCACAAACATCTACATACTCACACAAAAACCATAAAAGCATCCCACAGCTAATAAATTCGTATTTACTCAACTTCAGGAGTACCAAGCATTCATCATATTCATTGATGCAAAAACATCAAAGGGGACACTACTTTTTTTCATTTTCAAGCAGTTTGAACTTAGTTTACCTTCCCACCTTGTAGAAAACAACTCAATTATAAATAAAAGGGAGCTCAGGTGTTTTGCTGTAAAATCCTTTCCAAGTCATGAGAACAGAAAAAGCTCAGTGATGAGTCCTGGCCTGCCAGCAAGTCTGGCTTGTTTACTGTCAGGTTCTGGCAGGGCTACACTACTCACACTCAATTTTCCTCAAACTGAAATCCTGACATGTCAGATACACTTTTTATATAAGGGAAGGCCATTGGTTTTATTTTCTGCTTGATACACATGCTGGAACAGCTAAACTCTGGATTCCTGAGCCCTCCTTCCTGCACCAGCTCTGGGTCCTTGCTGTCCTGTTCTAGACAATGACCTTGTACCCTGGACTGCTCTGCCTTGGTCCTCGGGGCTGATACAGCCCTGGCTTCCTGCAGTGACTGACCTTCATGCTCAGAAACCCTGGTGCCTTGCTCCGGGCTGCATTTCTCAGGACATGTTATGCAACCTTCTATAGGTTCACTGTTATCCTCTCCATGCTGATTTAGCATATGCAAGTATTAATGCACTTGCTGGTTTTACTCTGTAGTTGCACCATTGTCATTCGTTATCTAATTTTCTAATTAACTCTTTGCACTCAAAACTTAAGGTAAAATACATGTTTTAGTCAAGGAATTTCTTGGCATTTTAAAAGATTCAAAATGTTACACTAAATGCATTAGTAACTTAAACGAGTCTGAATTACCCTTCAAGAAACAACTGCAGGGTTGCACATGGCAAAAATGAAGTCTAAATACTACTTCAAGTGCAAGGCAGCCACAAAAGCATATATAAACAGTGCAGAAGAAAAACTTAGTGCAGGCATTCATTAATATATCGGGCTTGATTCAGTGGCTTAAATATAGGTCACCTTGTGATATTTTAGATGCCAAAGCGTGCAAGACCTCTAAGTGAGGCTAGAAGATACAGCACAGGACACACGGGAGGACCCATGCTCTTCTGAACTAGCAGTTGAAGGCAAAGGGGGACATATTACAGCTTCTCAAATGGCCCTAGATGCCTGTTTAGATAACTGTTATGTCCCGGATCCAACACAGCATGTCAGTATGACCCTGAAGTAAACCATACACCTGAATATTTTGATGGATGGAATAAAAATAAGTGGTTGTACTGACTGGGAAAACTGATTCAGTGTTCCTGTGACGGAGTCCATACAGCAATTGATCTCAGTGACCATAGTCCCAGCATATCAAAGTGGGTAACGGCCCCATTTAATTTTACATACTCATGTTATTTAATTGCCTCAGATGGCCAGATTGCTTACATTTTTTTTCTTCACCCTCAAAATAATTAAAGTGAAATAAAACCACTATAAATAGATAAACATATACTGTTTGCATACCGACTTTGACTAGGGTAAGAGTAACAGGAATTCACTTGTGGCTATATTTACTGACCCTCAATTTATTTACAATATTTAGGGTTCTGTCTTGACTTAAAGAAAATATCTTTTCTAAGGAGTGCAAATGCCTGTCTGCTTCCCACAGGCTGTCACATGGTTTCACTAGCAGGTCGGGTCACGCTGTTGTATTCAGGATCGCGGCTGGCACCAGTTTGCAAGCTTCATTCTAATTTTGAATAACCTATGCACAGGGCTGGGAGTTTTTTTAATATTTGTCGAATAGCTTGTGTTTTGGTTTGACTCAACTCCAGTTTCAGCTTGCACATGTCTGGCTTTGCAAAAACCTGATGGCTGAATTCAAATCGAATTATTAGCTAATCTTCTAGTTGTAAAATTATTTAGAGCCTTAAGCCATTCTTTGTCTTTTGTTGTATTAGGAACATGAAAATCATTTACCAGGTATTTAGTTTGCATAATTAACACAAACCATTTGCTGCAAATTGTAATGAAGTTGGAAATATTTTGCTGATATGTAGTGCCTTCAGGAGAAAGACCAGTTTGTTAGGTAATTCTGCAGTACTTAAAACCTCTCATGTAGCATCAAACATAATGCAATCAGGGACACAATTTGCAGATACCATGCCTAAAAATTTCTAATACTAATAATACTCAGATACCTCTTTGAAATCTTTGAAAGAAAGCAGACTCTGCTAAACTTGATGTACAATCTCTTCCCGAGGAGATGAGGACACCTACCTTACATTATACATCTATTACGTAAATATTCTAAAGTATTTGAAATGTGTAAATATAGTTTGAGCATGCTGTATTTTTAGCTATGATTAATATTCTCAAAGAAAATTATTTGTGAAATTCATAATTTAAGATGTTTCCACTGTACCATGAAACAGCTATATTTTAAGATGCCATTTAGTTTACATAAAGTATTTTGAAGAGGTAATTAATTTCATCAAAGGATATTAAGTGCTCTGAAGTTTCAAAACAACCCTAGGTTATATAATATTACTTTGTTCCTATTTTACAGTTGAGGAATGTGTAGTATTTGAAAGTTGCCCCTTGTTTCTGGTTGTTCAACTGGAAAGATTTCTTTTATTGTTGTTTTCTAATGAAATGATGTACAACTACCACTCAACCTGAAGTAAAAAGGGCAAATAAATTGCTCCTTTCAAATTCAGGCCTAGAAGTCTCCCAATTTAGAACATGGAAATCTTTACCTCTCTGAAATAGTAGGCCTATTCATCTTGAGATACTTTGAGGACAGCCACTCACCAAGTACATTCCTTCCTTTATTTTTTTTTTAGCTGGCCAACTAGAGGTCACTCTTCAGAAATTTTACCTTAGTCTGAGCTAAGTTGGAAAGATAAAATCACCTTTTTTTTTTTTTTTTTAAGGTAGATTCTATTAAATACCTAATTTGTGTAAATTAACAGCTTTTATAAAATTGGAAAGATTTTTCAACATCAAACTGCAATCAGTTTACTCATTTCCCAATAGCAATATCGAATTTGGTTTTAACACCAACATGGTAACATGGGAGTTGGACTTGACAGTCCTCATGGGTCCCTTCCAAGTCCAGATATTCTGTGATTCTATAATTATTTCAACATTGCTTGCCTAATCATATACTGTGAGAAGTCACGCAGTTCTGTATTTCACCTGCCCCTCTGGACCTGCCTTAAAAATATCTAAGGGAACTGGGCTTATTTTCCTCTGATTTTGAAGTAAGGTGAGTCCACCTGAGATAGCAGGTGGAATAGAGCCCACTCCTATATGCCTCAGAAAAGTCTTCCCTACTCCACTGAAATTGCAGAAAGCAAAGGAAAGGCAGTTGTTACCAGAAGACCAAGTTTACTTTTAGGTTTACATCATATTGCCATTTTAGTTCCAGTTTATATCTTGCACAAATCTGACCATATCACTTTGACTAAATATATATATATATATAAATTATAAAATAAACTAAATGGACTATAAAAAGATTAATTATAGTGCAAGAATTAATGACAGTAAGTTAAATTTGCTAAGTACATTTTGCTAATAATTTTTAAAAGCATTTTAGAGATTTTTAACTGGGATATCTATTACTTACAAATACAGCTACATCCCATGCAACATTAACAACACTACTTCTGAAATAATGGCTACAACTACCTACCCTTTTCATCCACTGGAAAAAAAAAATCCACCAGTTCTTCTCTGAGACACTCCACAAGTATGTGGCTTTTTTTTTCAGTTTTACTAGAAAGTAACCAATCCATGCTCTTCACAGCCAAAAGTCTCTGTAATATACTGCATGCCGTATTTTGCAACACCCAACAACCTAAGGCTGAGACTGCCAGAAGACAGCGCTAAGCAAATGCACTACTCCAGTCTGATTTCTTCTCGTGAACTAGTGATGCCATTACCAAGTTCAAATAAAGATGTCCAGTCCCCACCATTTTTGTACCTTGCCTGTTCTTCAAATCAGTTCTTTTGCAAGGACATTTCATCCTTTGATGTGTTTGTTTCAGTTTTTTTTAAAAAAAAAAAAAAATGGCTTCCTGTTGTCTCAAAGCTGCTAAGTGTAAGTGGAAACCACTGTTTTCATACTTACACACACACTCCACAGGTAATTTGTAGACCTGCTATACAGACTTTTTGAACAGATTTTACTCTTAAATACTACATAGCAATTTTTGCTTATTTCTTCTACTCTATAAACTTTCATCTGATTATCACTAGTTCCCTCTGTATCTCTAAGAAAACTACGATTTCTCCACATTAAAGCTTTGTTAGCATAGTCACAAAAAGGGAATCAACTGCTGCAGACACAGTTACTTACACTGCCTTGATCACAACCACAAGAGATCACTTAGAATGGGAAAGTCCAACTTTCCTCTTTTCCTTTTTTTTTTTTTTTTTTAAATTAAGCATTTATCATGACTCTCCAGCAATACAAGCCAGAACTTGCAGTCTTCTTCCTTACACCATAGTGACAAACATAACCAAATTCAGAAATGTTCCTAAATGAAGAGCTACACTCCTTACATTCAGATTTAGAACTCCAAGTTCTCATGCTTCTACCACTGAAGTCGAAGAATGCCCTAATTAGCTATAACAATAAATAAGCAAATAAATGAAATTTTGTGCTTTGAATTCATTTATAAATATACAGAAAGTGAAAGTTGACTTTTTTATTTTGTAAAAGGGACTTGCTACCATTACACCCACAATACAGATACTCATCAACACAGAGCGACAGTCCCATTTCCTCAGGTAACTGATAGTGTGATATCTGTTTCACTGGAAAAGAAAAAGTAGCAGCATAGTATATGAAAAGGCAATTATGGAAACTGATATGATGCCAAGCTATTAAGTCTTATCAAACAGACGTCTTCTCTGCTTCAACATACCAACTATATGAGACTGCTTTAATCCATAGCTATAAAAATAAACACCACAGACCACAAAGATTAACACCATTTCCTGCCTCTCCATACTGGCTACAAAATATTTTGATTGCACTTGTGTCCAGATCTAATGCAACTAAAGAAAATGCTTGTCAGAATAGAATTTTAAAAAGCTGATGTCAGTGCCATATTTCATATTTCCATTTTCACAAACTACTCTGTGTAGTAACTTTTTCAGTTATGCCTACCAACTGGGAAAAAACAAAAACAAACCTGAAGAGAATTATTTAGAGGAAAAAAAAAAAAAGTATCTCATTGTGATAATCCATTAACTGCAAAAGTAGGTCATGCCATTTTTTACTTTGCTTACGTACATTTCGTTGATTATTTTTGTTCTGGAACACAAGGTGTATTATTATCCAATACATAATATTAAACAATAACTTACATTCAACCACATTACTTAGCTTTGAGCGAATTCTAGAGAATACTAAATATCACAGAAATCGAAGATCTTAAAAACAAAACAACCCCCCCCAAACGTTAATGGAAAAGCATGCTGATTTAGAGCAAGCAAGGCTGAAAGGTATACTTCCCTTTTCCTTTTTTTTTTTTTTTTTTTTTTTTTTTTTTTTTTTTTTTAATTCCCACACACCCACCTCACCCCCATTTCAGTGCTGGCCCATGATCCCACAAAGCAAGGAACCATCAACAAATGTCTCCTCCCAACACGGGACTTGACTCTTCCCCTATTCCAGTTTCATGGTTTTGGAATTCTTTGCCCCTGTGTGTATTTTCTCCCACTTACATAAATTTTGAATCGAGTCAGCAATACTGGAAACATCCATGGTAGTGCTCTAGCACGGACACTGGCTTTGAAGGACAGCAGTTACAGAGTTTGTGGCAGAGTTGGGGGTTGTTTATCTCATTGCTTTGAGGAATACTTAGGTATGGAAATCAGTTAAGAGATTTGTCAGTGGTAAAAAGCCTGATGTCTAAATTAATTTTCTTCTAGTAAATAAAGTTTGCTGAAATGAAAAGCTTATTTTTTTTAAAACAAGTTAAATTCTTTTTATACTATTTTATGACTCTTATTTGGAAACACAGCAATTTGACCACACAAGAAAGAATTTTAAAAGCATAAATTATCCCTAAATGTTCCCATAAAAGTTGAGAAAGACAAGAAATATCTCATTATGCCAACACTCACAAACATCTTGTTTTTCTTTTGAAATGATGCACCCTAATATTCATTCATCAATATAATAAATGTTTTTTACTTTTGTCCCACATAGGCATACACAGATTCCTTTAAATGTGCTTTACAGTTTCCTCCACTCTCTTAAGAAGTGCCACATAGCAATCAGAGAATTTTTATACTTCCAGGAGACTACACGATCTCAAGAAGTTCAAATTAATACAGTTAGCTTATCTGGATGTTAATCTTATCAGCTGCTTTTCTGTCTGACATAAAATATGGGAAGGAATTACATGGTTATTTCTGGACATAATTTGCTTAATTTTATTCATCTTACTAGACCATAAGCTTGATGATATCCCACTGCTTTATTTAAATAATAAAATACTTCTGTCAGGAGGAGGCAAACCAGCCTCCCATGCCTACTTTTAGGTAGTAGTATTAGTAGCTTTATTAGTATGATCATAATCTATTTTATAGCAACACTTGGAGCCCCAGCAAGGACTTAACCAACTCCTGAGGAATCAGGCAAAAAGATCTTGTCCTCTCAAAGCTTACAGTGGTGTCAGTGGAAATACTAAGTAATCTGCTACAGATTGGGAAATAATACAGTAAAACCTGCCTGTTTCATTGTCCATAGCCTTGATCTCTGACACAAACTTCACAGGGCCCTAAACCCAGCCGTTTTCATGCGTAACGTTAAATGATAGATGAAACAGCATCAACTGACCACTCATAGGAGGTCAAAACTGGGCCCAGCTTCTCACCCAGGAAGGGAGAAAAGTTCTCTCACATTCTCCAATTAGGACATAAAGAACTCAAAGTGCTCAGTAACAACATCCCAACAACTGAACAGGGCCCTAATCCAAGCCTTAATTCAGACATTTTGGGCTATGTTGGATGAGGGCCCAAAAAGTAGCAAACAACGGGTTGTTACATTTTTATTTGTTGTTTTTCCAGTTTAAAAGTGTGTGCATTTGGGGAGCTTCTTCTACCCCCAAATTAGAGCCTGGGGTCTAGGGAATATTTCCAAATTTATGGATGTGCTTTACATGCAAGGTAGCATTAGTAATGATAATATTTTCATTGCACGATTGCTGACTATGATTAGCATTAGCTACATACACCACGACGAACAGATCAGCGTCACACTAGAAACCCTCTCATCATTAATACATACATTATGATTTTGCAGACAATGGAGAAAAAAAAAGCCAACACGTGGCACACCTGGTCTCTGGATAACGCTGCAGATCTTTGGCTTGCCTAAGTTATTCCACTGAAGTAATGGAACCACTGTAATTTAGACCAGATGAAGATCCGTTCTAAGGTCTGCTGCTTCCAAACAGAAATGTCATGACAGTAAGTCAAATGATCTGACTTGACGGTGCATTTCTTCATGCATTAGTTACCTGAGTATGACATTGCAATCGAAGGAAAATATACTGCAAAATTATTCGGTGTTGAAAATCAACCCCGAAGGATTCACTACAGATGTGACCGGTTTCTCTACTGTTCAACTAAGCCTTTCAGAGAAGTGCTGGGTGAGAGTTGACTTCAAACACAGCATCCAGAAAATCAGAAAAAACAGTTTGGTGTTGGGGTATTTTTGGGGGGTGGAAGGGTGGGGGTGTTGGGTTTTTAGTGTAGGGTTTCACCTTTGGGGCTTTTTTTAAGGCAATAAGGTCAGGAGACAACTCCTCTCCACTGGAAGCAACCTTGTTCCAATCTCCATGATTAATGTGCACCGAGAGTCCCATTTTTATATCTCCCTCTACCCTAGCATGTCAGTAACCAACAATCCTCATGTTAATCTGTGCCAAGAATAATGTTGTTGCATTTTCTCCTAGCAAAGTCAGAAGAATAGTAGTCTAGAAAGAACCAGGGAGACAGACCCAGGACTGAAATGGGATATTACACCATTCTCTCCCCTAAATGAATAACCTACCAATTATCTCAATTACATTATCATTTTGTATTATCACAAGTCAAATATGGCCTTTGACAGAAGTTTATTTCCTGCAAAATTTCTACAAAGGGACAGTGGTTGTAAGTTTTAAACCAGTTTTTCTAAGTAAATCGAGCTAATCCTAAACTGCCAGTTCTGTCCTGATCTCAAAAGAATAAACGTAGCCTGTCCCCTTGTCCATTGTACATGCATGAAAGCAGACCCCTCCATTAACAGGGTTTTAATACTAAATATTCTGGGAGAAGGTTTTGTACTTGAGGTCTGAGGCCCAGAGCACACAGGGAAACGTCTGCAGCGTGCATCGATGACCTTTTGCAACCGAGTTCTGGTTTAGAAACAGGAATTTTCAAATGTCCCAGCGTGTGCAGTTCTGGGGGTTTGGTCCAGATCCAAAATTCTGGGCTTGTTTAATAAGAAGATTCCAGGCAGTCCACAGCTGACCTCAGCCAGTTGCACTGGAGCTCCAGCTTGCTGACGTGGAGGAGGAATAGTGTGCAGGGACTGAGTAGGTCCAGATGCTTCTTCTCGCTTTAGAAAGGAAATTATAGTCTATAGAAGAGGAGCTTGGCACAGCCAGCTTTCTAAGCTAGGCAATTTCATGATCTGTTGGAATATATTAACATGTACATTTTTAACTCCAACAGAGGCGTAACTTGTTTCTGGAACAAATGTTTGATAGGGGCTGAGTTGCAGGGCCTAAGGGAACGCAAGGGGCTGGATGATTTCATTTCCCCTCAGCTAAGGCAACTGGCAAACATGGGTATGATTTGCTGCTTTTTTGCTTTTATTGTTATGAATTGTGTGGATAATTGATGGCAGGTTGCCTAGAGCCTGGGATAGGCCTCCTTCGTGAAAGCTGAAGTAAATAAACGGTGGCTTGCCTTTATTTCACTGGTTCTGTGCTGATTTCAGAAATAACAAAGACCCGCTTAGTGTTTAAAGGCACCAGCCTGAAAAAACGGAGCGGGCTCATTACACACTGCGGCAGCCTGGATGTTCACCCTTGGATCAGTAACTGCTCCAGGGTCTCAGCACTGACTCCAGGCACAACCTCTTCAGGCAAAAGGGATTTTGATTTCCAAGCAGTTTTCCTAAAACCACTTCCAAGCTCTGAACTTATATTATATACTGCAGACCAGATGAAAATAAAACAAAACATGTGAACGCCCCCAAGAGCTGCATTTAAAAAAAAAAAAAAAAAAAAAAAAAAGCACATTTCAGTCCTGATTTTCTCAGCCAGACTTTTTCTTGTGCAAATAAAGCTGTTCATATTGCATTCAAATAAACTGTTTATTATCTCAGTTATACACGAAATCTGCACAGGTGTCTCTCCCTCAAGCTATTTCAATGTCTACTGCATGAAAAGTATTTCCACTACATACAAAATATTTAAAGTTGCTAGTTCAGTGCCCAGTTGTACAAGAATCAAGTGTAGTTGAGTTCCCACTTCACCATCAGCTTAGTTGTGAGAATAAAATTCCACTGTTTGAAACATTAATTTGAAATTAATCAATTTGTTTACTTTCACTCTAATCTGTCACGGATAACAAGAAAAATGAACATGTTTATTCAACTTTTCCCATGTAGAAATCAAATCAGAATCATAATTAAGACCATCAATCAATCATCAGTTTTCTAATTGTTTCACAAATGGGAATTGGCACAGATTAAATAAACCATTTCTCCCTTTTTACCCTCTAAGTAATTCACCTACAGTGAAAAGAATTTTGGAGCAAATGAGAAGTTAAGAATTCAGGAATGCCCAGTTTGAACCAGTGCTGGAAGGTGACCACCAGAGACAGAGCTGAGGCCAGGTGGGGTGCGAGGAAGGAGCAGGAACCCAATGGTCGCTGTTCATATTGTTCAGAGCAAGGAAAACTGGCAGGTGAAATAAAGAAATTCAGTGTCTTAGTTAAATAAAAGTGAATTCCCTGCCCAAAACATGTTTTTCACCTTATGAAGGGGGAGCTTGGCAGCAAGGCTGTCCAGTCAAATGTAAGTTCAACTCCTGCTCCACTGCCCTAAGTAAACATTGCATTGCCAGCGTGAAGTTCCCTCCACCATTCTACTTATACTTTGGAGTGAAACTGCACCTTCTGAAGTCTCCTATTGCCCTGCTCTTAACTGAGAACTAACAGGCCCGTGACTGAGCTTGGAGCAGGCAGAAGATGTTTATAAATTCAGAGCAATTAATTTCTTGATTGACTGAACTAAAATAATCAAAGAATAAATTAATCTTGTGCTAAAATTTCATATAATTGAGAAATTAACATTATTGTAAAGATATTAAAGAGTAACATAAAGCTGTTCCTATTGTTCAATAATATTGTTTCTAGCCAAAATGTGGAAACATCCAACCTCACAGCAGTGCTGATACAGATGATGTGTTTCTTTCATGGTGTAGATTTGAGGGGAGGTGCAGCAAAAGGCATAACTAACCATACATTTCCCATAAAGAGCTACGTAATTTCAACTTAACTGCACTGTAAGCTGTATAAAATCCCTCTACGAAGTACATTTTCTATGAACACCTCATTGTTACGGTTGGCTGGATTTAGGTAATTATGTATAGTTTGAGGTCAATATGGAAAACAGGCCTCATTCATTACTGGCAAGCTCTCTCCAAAAGGAATACAGCCTGAGGAGCCCGGTGATCAGGCACCGAGGCAGAAGAGCCAACTGGTAAGGTACAAAACCTGTAATTGCTTCATTCAGAACATAATTACTCTTCAGAATATCTCAAGGGCAATAAATTAAATCCCAGATGCACATCTGGTAATACACAATGAAAGAACAGAATAGCATCCATGCAAATCATCTGTCTGGTAACAGAAGCATCTTCTTCCAAATAGGACAGCATACAAAAATGTGCAACAGACTTTTGCAAGACATCCTTCTGCAAGTGAGCTATACAATTTAATATTCTTGACATAAAACAGGTGTCTAGAGCTCACCGTGAAACACCCTTATCCAGAAGGTGGTCACTATGTAAATAAATCTGTACAGAGGCCCTCCCCTACTGAGTGTTCTCAATCAGTAACCAAAGGGAATATTAAGAATCAGCAGACAGCTGGAAATAGAGGTCTCACCACTCAATGTTTCCATTCCCCTACCTACAAGCAGCGCAACATCCTCAATGCATGAAGAATTTAGGCATAACGCATTGGTATGTAGACTGTTTCAGAAGGGGATGCCATTTTACTATGATGTAGCAGTATGATACTTTCAAAATAATCCAGGAATAAAATCCATTTCAAAGTCCACATAATAAAGGAATACTAAAATATGATTAATGAGGCACTTTAATACATCTTGAGAAAAATTTCTCTTTGCTTTTCTATTTCCTGTTTTAAAACTCTGTCAGCGCTTGAAGAACAAAAACATTATCGCTGCCTTGACATTTTAGTGCCTCAGAAGAGCCTGCAATACTGACGCAGAGATGCATTGCACAGGAGCTAGACTGTGCTTCATATAGTCTACAAAAGTTGCATTAGAAACTCAATCCCTCTGAATCAGACCTCAAGCACCTGATGTCCTGGTACTTTCTTTTTTAATATTAATTTCTTATGAACGTAGGTAACACTTTAAACTGAGTGGAAAACTTTGCTGCACAACCAACAGTTGATTAATTTCAGGTAAATGCTGGACTATTCACGTCAAACATTCAGTGACTAGGGGAGAACAGTCCTTAATCAAAACCGCAAAGTCAGTTTGGATCAAAGGGAGTTGTAATATGTTTAAGGTTTTTATACTCTCTGTTCTATTCTTAATGTTCTTGTGCAGCCTGAGTTACATATATACCAGCCTGTTCATGGCTTCACTGTGTTTTTCCTTTTTACTAGATGAGGGACATTCATGCCCAGACCAAACAGTATTAGTGTACTCGCCAGTGACATTTCTTTCTGCAGGTAGTTCTCCGAGTAAGTAACATCTAAAGTGCTGGTGCAACATATGACTTGAGCTTTGATCTCCTATGACAAACCCCCACCCCTGCTACCAAAAAAAACCACCGCTCACTCAAAGGCTACAAAAACCTGAATTTTGCAAGCATTTCAGACTCTTCATAATACAGCAGTGAGTGTATTAACACAGGTGCTGAAAAACTCATTATGCATCTACTTGGACTGAAAGAAAAACTTTGCCCTTCAGGCACTTTGCACGAAGCCAATTCCATTTCCAAAACTAGAGCTGTCTGGTAGCAGGCTCCCACATGTTTCCCACAGGATGGGAAGACAAAAAAAAAAAAAAAAAAAAGAAAAAAAAACCCCAAGAAAACTAGTGTAAGCTAGATCAGAGGAAAAAGGCATTTTGAGGAAATACTTTTTGTTCTTCAGTAGTACATCTATCAGTAGGATCAATGGCTAAATCTGCAAGTTCTCCCAGCCCAAAATCTACTACTGGACTACAAAAATGTATAGCAGAACTATACATGAAGAATGGAACATGCCTACATCACCCTTAAGAACAGAGAATATGTTTAGTTCATTAAGACCTGGAAGAAACATTTCAGATGCCTGAAGAGATTGTGCTGCACTGTGCAAAAAATATTAATATAATTGCTATGATTGGATAACATCTGTAATAACCTACAGGTTACACAGCAGTTGCTTTTTCTTTTTAATATCTGTACTCCTGAAAAATTGACTTTTCTATTCCTAAGCAAACTGAATATAATAGCTAAGTTTTCCAGTGTGACAGAGGCTACTGTTAGCCAGAACCACATGCAATTTTTTTCATTAAATATGACAACCACAGTTATGTGATACCAAAGCAAGGCTAGCAGTACTAGAAGCAATGCTTTTACAGAACACACAAAGGGACAAGAAAAGCTTCTGCTGCATTAGCTCTGAAATAATTTGCCAAACCCCCATCTTATTCATACTAGGTAACTCCAGGGGGAAGAAAAGTGGAGGGGAAAAAACAAAACAAAACAAACAAACTAAAACACAAAAGCCCACCCAAACTCCAACAAACTTACACCACCACCCCTGGAAAAAACTTCACCTTCTACCTACTGAGACAAGTACTAAGAGAACCAGGCCTAAGCAAGTTCTAGCTCAACCTTCAGAGTTTGCTGGAAAACAAAAGGGCTCATGATAATAGCTATTTGTGTTGCTTGACTATGACAAAACGTTCGAAATCTAGTTCTGCCAGTTTAATAAACAGTTATAAGTCAATGCTATCCACAAACATGGCAGCATCAGTGTCCTGGTATTTACATTTCATTGTGAAATGCACTGCATTGTATAAACAAATGACTTAGAACTTCCTAAGTCTTGCAAACTTCAAGGATGAATTCAAGTCTTTCAGCCTCCACAAGGGAAGAGATTTTAAAAAAATAAGACAAAAGAAAAAAAGAAAAAGAGAGAGAACATACACATGCATGCAAGAGTAAGATAAAGAGTTGATTTAGCCATCTTATAAAGAAATAAAATGCATTTCAGGAAAAAAAAATCGTTCTGATTTCTATTTCTTCGTGATCAGAAGTATAAGCTGATGGTTCTAATGAACAATCACTGGAAACTAATTTTAGTAGAAGTGTACTCTTTTGTGAAACCAGCTCCAAATCTGTGGTTTAAAGTCAGACAAACCACTCTATTAATCCTAACCGGATTCAGTTTTATTTGATTAGACTGGGAGATAATAGGGATCCATTAAAGTCATACCTTTTTTTCTTCTGTGAGGGTGGAAACAAAAGAACAAACTAGAGAATGGCCTTTAAACATGAACTACAAGACAACCTATACTTATACTGAAATTCATTATAATAACTGCTGCGCAGCGTCTCACAGCTCTCTCCAAGGGGAAAACCTTTAAGGAACTATTTGCAGAAGCTATACACTCCTGGTTCTTAAGATTTCCCAGCTAATTTGAGTATCAGTTGGTGGCTAGAAAATCTGGATAACATACTATGCAACAGTGCATGCTTTTGTTTCAACTCATCATCATTTAGCCCACAGACCAGCTTTATCTCAAAAGCAGTGATGTATTTTCAGACTCATGTTTTTCAGAAGTTTAAACATTTAACCTATGGGATAAACAGGCTTTAAAAAAACCAAAACAAAACAAAAGACAGCACAAAGCAGAATACCTTACTCGTTTTCTCAAGAGAACTCTACTTGCCAAGTTGTCCCAATGAAGTAATTGGCACTTTGAAAGCAGGGACATTTGATGCAGACTTGAAGAAAAGCAGCAGGATCTTGTTCTCATGTGACATTTTGAAATTGTGTGCCATGAACTGCTCAGTTGTGATTCCTGTCCCAGTAAAGAACAGCAGGGAACTATCACACCAGAAAGTTTCTTCTCATGGCATTGAGTCAACACTCACTGACATTTATAGGACTTTAAGTAAGCCACAGCTGTGTCCTGTTAGAGAACAAGACTGTAGGAACCCCCCTGCTTTCCAGGAACAGTCATGTTTGCCTCCTAGTGCCATCCCTCCAGCTTTGGGCTCCTGAAGCATTCTTCCACACAAAGCTGCACAACAGGATGTTGCACACACCAAGTATTAAGTCACTATCCTGTTTAAGCACAAGTTAAGTCTTTACTGAACATTTGGTAGCTTCACAGAAAATTTACCAGGACTTTTTCCATCATACTAAGCTCACAGATTGTCTTTAGAACGCCAAAAGCCTTAACTTGCTTGTTCTTCGGCGCCAAGGTCCTGCAGTGACCTTTTCTGCATCAGGTTTGAGCACAGAGCAAACTCAAACCAAAGCCACTGAGATTCTCCTGGTTCCCTCTGAAACCAGAAACTGGGCTGTGTTTGCGGGTTGATGTTTACTTGTGACTGGAAGCAACCATCAGTCAAAATCACGTGAATTCGGGCAGACAGATAGCAAAACTTAGCATGGTGGTTGATTACAAAAAGTTTGCATACCTCTAGTACTCCAGTGATGATAGATTTAAAAAACCACTGCTCCTATGAAAATAATCTCTATGTGCACTTAATTTCTGCCAGTAGAATTGGTAAAGGATTTCTAAGTAACTACTCTTATTATAAGTATCTCACTGCTATATCCTTTTTTCTAATTAATTCTTACTGCAGAGGCATAGATCCTGATGTTTGTTGCCCTCTTTCAAATAAAAAACTGAAATAATTAAAGTCTTCATTCATGAAGGCAGTTAGGCAAACATAACTAGGTATCAGTCATCTCATTACAAGAAATAAGGCTATTCATGTGCTTCAAGTTAGGTTTAAATTACTCTCCTGAATCAGAGATTTAAATCACCAAATATTTACTTTCTGTGTTCACTACATTCAAACACAAACAAAATAAACTATCTTGCAGTGCCTGTAAAATAGACAAATTCCGTCCTGCAGAGGTTTCCTAGGAAACCAGGGAAGGCTTAAAGAAACAGAAAACAGCTGGAAAAAAGAAAAAAAAAAAAAAAACCAAACAAACAAAAAACAACCAACCACACAGCTCAAACAACTAAGTGCTCCATTTCCTCAATTTTTAAATCATTAGAAAGTTATCACTAAAAAAATTAGAGCAGTGAAATTCACAGTTTGGCCCTGGCATTCTTCATAAGGGCAAACATGCACAGCCTAAATGAGATCAAAATTTAACTCTTCTCTCCCCATTATCCCACCCTGCCCCCAAAAACACTAAAAACCCAAGAAGTGTGAACGTTTTGACACAGTGTGATAAAGCTGTAGAGTTTGGGTCTGTACACTAAAATGATGGCCAGCGCCTCGGAGAGGTATGCTTACTGAAACCTTACAGCAAACAACAGTTTGTGTGATTCACTGTCTAGAGATTTCTTTGCTGAGGAGACAGATTCCACTTCTGAAACTAGTCAGCTATTCAACATGAAAATCCATGCAGTTCAAGAAATATATTATTAGCACAATGACTCAGTATGTATATTACAGTAGTACCCTAAGGCTTCATTTGAGATCAAGGATGCTTTGTGCTCAGCACTGCACAACTTCATAGGAAGGTTTGGCATTTTACAGTAACAACATAAAGTCAAAGCACACCCAAGCTACTCAATCACAGTATCCAGGTTTAAACAAAATCTTCCATCACTACAGCAAACGATTCAAAAAAAAAAAAAAAAACCAAAAAAACAAAACAAAAAAAACACACCAACAACAAAAAGAAAAGAAAAACAAGTAAAGGACAATTTGTCAAGCCTCAGCCTTAATTTTTGAAGTAGGTTTCCGGCACTCTGCCAGTCATTAGTATAGTTCCAATATTCAGTGCTGTCACAGCAGCCATACTGTCGTGTTGGCTCTTCATTCTCCACATGGCTCCATTTTCCATGTTCTACTTCTCTTGTCGCCAGGCTTGATGTCTCTTGCATCAGGTTCTTCCCTTCCTTCATTGCCAATGCATGTTCCAGTATTTTCTGACTCTTGCCAAAGCAAGCATTTAAACATCTGGAAATCATCCTCCATTACTTTTACCAGCAAGATGCATCTGCCTTGTAATGTAGTTCCCATACAGTGGGAGTGTCTGATGTCTTAAGACATCACACTTTATATGAGTGTGTATATATATAAAATACACTACAGATATCTAACACACTATATATTACACTACTCTAAAATTTAGTAAGTTACAAACATACATGATTTTTTTTTTTTTAAATTTAAGCATATATACTGGTAGCTTTACAGCTCAAATCATTCCCGATTGAGAGTTCTAAATTACAGATATTTAAAATAAATATGGAGGAATACATTACAATCAGAATTTTCTTTTTCTAGTGCAAGAAATTTGAAAATGAAATATGTTAATTTTTCACTAAGATTTCCTAAAAAAACCCCAAACAAAACAAAATGACAAAAGAACAAAAACCAAACCCTTAGTAGACAAAATAAGATTTCAGATGTTAAACTGGGAGTCTTTTGTATGATCTTCCCATAATGATGACATCAAAGTGCTATGATTTGATTACTAGGTCTATAAAAGTCTTAACTCTGTCTTCACAAGTTGTTGCCTTGCACTCCCCCTTCTCTACTTAGACAATTCAAGCACTTTTAAAGGTTCGGTTTTATAAGATGTAGGATGGCTAACAAATCAGATGCTGTGTGTCTTAAGACACAAAGTATGCATAATGCAACAATACTGTCTTGTAAGCCCTGTGTCAAAAACATTGTTTTAATGCCTCACAGGCTTAAAGAAAACACTATCAAGGCTGATACATAGAGCATTAAAAGCTCTTGCATGTTCTGCACAAATTAAAGAAAATACACCTTCAACATTGGAGGTTCTTTAACCGCATCATGAAGCTAAGAAGCTGATTACCTTTCTCTTAGAAACCAATAGATTTTCAGTACAGGCGTTAGGGTGTGTTGGTTTGGGATTTTCTTTTATAATAAAAGAAGCCACTCCTTCAATTGAAAAAATAATACAGAGGAAAAGAGATACTACTTTCTGTCTATGCCTCTGAAGGAGTGGAAAACGCAAGCTACTTCCACTCCTTTTCCATGGCCTGAAGTAGGACAATATGCGTCAGCTGCACAGCTAAGGGCTCTTGAGGAGGTACAAGCCCCACCTCATACTCAATGCCTCTCATCCTTCCCCTCATCATCTTCTCAGAGCTTGGGAGACAGTGAGGATTACTCAGTCTGGCAGGTGTGCATACAGCAAAAATCTTGCAAAAAAGAGAGATTCAGTCCTCAGAACAGCTGTCCTATTCAAGTCTGGGTCCCCTAAATTTCCATTTTACCATCTTTTACCCTGTAAATTACCACTTAGGCCAACACTGGACTTGGTTACTTGAAGGAGGAACAAAAGCTCTCGTCCTTTCCCTCATGCTTTTCTGCCTAATGAATCATGAGAACTATATTTTTCTTTACCAAATCCTACTATATGATAAAGAATAGCATCCTTAGTTTTAGCCCCCTCTGATCACAGAGCACAATGCAAACTGTTATCATCACTCCAGCCTATGCTTTTCTAAGATCAGTCTCTTCTTTGTATTTCTTACCACTATATTTTCATAGATGGTATTTCATTCCTCATTAATATCTGTGAATTTCATTAACATTCCGTTTGTTTCCTGATCTAGATTACAGAAAACTGTCTGTGAAACCATAAGATTTCATCCACAATAAAGATACATTACGCTTAATCACATACTTTGATTTTCCTGCCACTCACAACAGCAACATTCAAGCCAATACTAACATTAAGATTTCATAAGACAGTGAACCAAATGTTTTTGCATCAACACAGCATAAAGCCATCAAGCAATAGCCTTTAAATATGATTGATAGGGGAACTCTGCAATGTCTTTCCCCTGTAACAACAGCCATATAAATTATAATTCAACAGTACGCACAACGAATGGTGATAAATTTCTCCCTTAAGTGACACAGAGATGCTACAGTACCATCTGCAATTCTGACCCCTAAAATATTTTTGGAAGATCTGTTCATATCTCCAAAGACCTGAAGCCTAATAGATTTTCAAACTTCCTTATGAATAAATAATGAATTTTCCAGAACCACGGTAAATTACCTTTCCTTGATAGAAGCAATAGCTGACAGCTAAAGACATCTTCAGCCAGATCTGTATCAGCAGCCATGCTGTTAGGAAACGTTGAGCCAGGACAACCCCAGAACCACAACATGCTTTGCTAGCTGGAGCCCTCAGTGGTTAATCTCCATTTTAGTTGATTTAGTTGACAGGTTTCAATGGTCCTGGTCACAGCTACCACAGAAAATGCTCTCCCTTTTCTTGACCTGAACTTCTTGTGCAAAGCATTACTACCATTGGGACTGGGACATATGTAAAGATAAGTGACATTAAAGTATATTTTCACTTTCTGATAGAAAGAGGAATTTCAGGAAACCTCTGGGAGACTTACAGGACAAGTGAGATGACCCGGCTACTCAATGGTATCTTTCTTACCAGGAAGCTCATCATCAATGGTGAGAAAGCCAAAGATAGACCGTGTTTTATATTAAAAAAAAAATAATAATAAATAAATTTTTATTTATCATATTACTTATTAATGATAATTCATAATTTGGATCAACTGAATGTTTATAATCCATGGTAATTTGATTTCCTTATAATAGCACTGATGGTTTAAAGATGGCTAAATTGTACTCACGCTTAATAAACCTAATCATATATCCTAGTCTAAAGGAAGTTCCTCTTGCCAGTGAGATTTCAATTATTTATCTCAACAGTGTGCCATGGGATGCTGTTACCCAATCACTGAACAAGTGAGGTTCAGTACTGGGAAAATTTAAGGCACTGCAGCTGAGGGGAAAAAAAAAACCACTAAGATAGACAGAAAAGAAGACAGAAATAATTATCATAGGATAGCAATCACTGTGGCATTACATCATGTTTTCATTAGATCAAAAGATTTGGTAGAACTCTGTAAAGAAACTATTTGTAAAAAGCTGAGTGGAAAACAGGCGATCAAGCAAGCACAGCTTCTGTTCACTGCTTCTGCTTTAATTTTTTTCCTTATATATTTTTTCTTGACCTACTAGGATATTTCACAGGACAGGAGACATGAGACTTCAGACTAGAAAGTGATTAGATATGAGTCAGGGTCTTCTATGTTTTTTGGAAGATAGAGGACTGCTTTAAACAAAACCTTCAGCGTAACCTCTGAGGTTACCTATAGTAGTACAGCTGTCTAGGGACAGGTAACAATTCTTAAATGAGGAACAGTTTCCTCCTGGCTTTTAGCCTGTACTTTCATCACTATTTTTATATGCAGTATTAATCTTGGAGCAACTGGGCCAGGACAGACTCATGATGACATCTTTTACCTCCCTTAATCAATTCTTGCTCTACATTGTCATTGTGTCTTTAATCCTTCACTTCAGATGGTCAGCTTGCTGAAGGATGCTGTCAAGCATTTCATGACCAAAGAGTATTTGGAGAAGATACTGTATGGACCTTCTCAGCCAGATATCTACAGCACAGCAGGGAGCAGGCCTCAGTGAGACAGTTTACTCTTCTGTTCCTACTCTAAATGAGTTCATGTCCAAAACCCTGAATTCCTGCCAGTAGTATCAGAGTCGCAGCTTGTGTTTCTATTCAGCCACATTACCCAAAGAACAGGGGCACAGAGATCCAAATTAATTCTTTAGTCCTCCCGTGTTACCGTTACATAGTCCAAAGGCTATAAATGAAGACTAGTAAAGACACAAAACACCATGGAAGTTTTTCAGTTTAAAAACAACTCCATTATATCATTCTCCCAACTATACTATTTACACAAAGCTACAGAAAAATACAAATTCTCCAAAACTCCAATCAAGTTGCAGCTGGCAGCAGCCTGGCCAAGGAACCACCTTAGATCAGCTCTCCAAAGACAAGACCTATCTTCAGCAGCTAATAGAAGCAGAATCCCAAGGGTCTGCACGAATAGAGGTTCCCTGCACAGAGAGCATCCCACCGCTGGCCCTCTGACAATCACTCTTAGTCTTCGTGCTTATATAACACATGACCTTTCTGCAGCAAACGCGGGTGGGATAGTGGAATAATGGACTAGTTTCTCACTACAAGAATAAAAGACAGCACAGCAGGCTATGAAAAATGTATGTTGCTTACTCAGAAAAGATAATTGTAACTAACAGTCTGGATATTTTAATTACCACAGCACTGAAGGCTTATCAGCATCCAATGCTTTCCATGTGCTATGGTTTTTATAACCACAAATCAACCTATAAAGCAAGAACTTACACAGACAAATTGCGTCACTTCCTATAGGTGGTATGACTGTTTTATCCTCTCTGGTAGTTCAGCAACAGCCTTAATTCTTCAGATTTCTCAGAATTTGAATCAGGAAAAGTATACATCACAGAACATAATCTGTGACAAAATGTGGAGAAAAGGTACAATTTGTACACACATCACGTATTGATTACATTAAAGATGTAAACAGTACACGATGTCACATCTGAGGTACCTCTCATCCTCAAAGTGCTGTGTGGCACACAAGCCATTTTTCTCCAGCTTGAACGTACTTGATTTCTTAAATAACTGAAGAAAACTTGTTTTATACTACTGAAACACTTCTTCCTCATTCCCTTCTTATCATGCTTTAAATTAATGCATCAGACATTCCAGTTCAGATTATACCTGACCTTCTGCAGGACAGCCTCACTGGGGCTTTTGAAGAGCAGTTTAACAAAGTGGGTCTGTTGCAGTTCAAACTCCAAGAAGCCTTTGTCAAAAACCAAAATTCCAATTTAATCTGATTAATTTATTCATTTTACGCTAAAGGATACTTGGTTTTGCCCTGTGCATTACATTAAGAATAGGTTCTTTTTTCTATAAAATAAGTTGAAGTGCAAGCCCAGTCTCTCTTCCCTGGCCCAACTGAGAATCCATTGGATTGGCACTTTATTCTATCTAAGATTTTTTGAGAAAAAGAATTATATCATCAGGACTTTACACACAAAAAATGTGCAGGGTCACAAAGACAAACATGGGTGAAACAATCAGTGTACATATAAGGATAGATCACATGCCTCCAGTTGGAATTTCGACTATTTTTTATTATTACTCTATTATTTTTTTGGCACAGAGTTCGTTGCCTTTCTCTGGATATGGAAAAATAGTTGCACACAGGCCATGAACATCTGCTCAGTTTTTTTAAAGGATCATAGTGTTGCATGAAGATCTGCCTTCGGAGTTTCTGCTTCCCCACACGTACACACAAGAATCCCTGTGTTTCTCTTCTCACAAAACACCAAAAACAAGTAATGTGCTGAGTTGACTAGTTCTAAATTCTAATCACAGGAATTTCATATAACTTCCAGTTAACCCAGATATAAATAGTACTTAAACACTAGGCATTGTTCTCATGCAGGGTTTCCTAGGTAAATTTATAATAAATTGAGGGGTTTGGTGAACATTTATTTTTTTTTCTGAAAGCTTCTAAAGAGTTAACAAATTGAAAAAGCGTATTTTTATGTTAACATACAGTATTATTAAACAGGACCAATCCCGCAATGTTTTATATGAACAAATCAACCCAACAGAACGTTATCAAATAGAAACAAATTGCAAAGATGAAAGGACTTCACCAAGAAATGAAGTGTGAGTGTGCCAAAACGTGAATGAGAGCATGAAGTGACCATTTGGTTTCTGTGGCAGTAATCTATATTTGTAAACATTGTGGCAAAGATTCCTGCACTAACAACCACAGCACACAATTATTCTTTGACCACAAAGCATTTTCTAAAACCAAATGAAACAAAAAAAAAACACACAAAAAAAAACAAAAAACAAAAAAAAAAAAAAAAAAAAAAAAACAAAAAAAAAAAACAAGCTAATGTAGATAGCTTGATACGACTCTCAATTTTATGTATTCCATAATTTTTAGTAAGTTTGCTCAGTCTGAGCAGGAGGAAGCTTCTTGAGTACTTTTTTTGTGGAAATTTCTGTGTAGAGTCTCCTTCCCACACTTTTATAGGCAGGGAAGCCAACCACAAATATCCAAGTGTCATGAGTCAGTCCCCAAAGAACTGTGACTTTTTTTTTTTTCTAAATAACGGATTCTCATTTTCTGCTTGTTTAGAGCTATAATCACTTCTATTTTAAAGTTATTTGCTATGATTAAGCCCACATACATAGATACCTACGCACACACACATGCACGCTTTCTCACTAATTAGAGGAACACATACAAGCAAATGATCTTGGGATCTGGAACTCTGGGGTGGAGGGAAAAGAATCAAGTACAGAACAAGCAAACGATGAGGCCCAGCCAGCGTGGGTCTATGAAAGGCAGGTCCCGCTCGACTAACCTGATCTCCTGTGACAGTAGCAGATCCACTTGGTGGATGAGGGAAAGGCTGTGGATGTTGGCTACCTGGACTTTAGTAAAACCTTTGGCACCATTTCCCACAGCATTCTCCTGGAGACACTGGCTGATCACGGCTCAGATGGGCACACTCTTCGCTGAGTAAAGACTAGCTGGATGGGTGGGCCCAAAGAGCATTAGTGACTGGAGTTAAATCCAGTTGGTGGCTGGTCACAAGTGGTGTTCCCCAGGGCCCAGGGCCAGCTCTGTTTACTATCTTTATCAATGATGTGGATGAGGGGATCAAGTGCACCCCTCAGTAAATTGGCAGATGACACCAAGTTGGGTGGGAGTGCTTGAGGGTAGGGTAAGGTTGATCTGCTTGAGGGTAGGAAGGCTCTGCAGAGGGATCTGGAGAGGCTGGATGGATGGGCCAAGGCCAACTGTATGAGGTTCAACACAGCCAAGTTCCAGGTCCCCGCACTTGGGTCACAACCCCATGCAATGCTACAGGACTGGGGAAGAGTGGCTGGAAATCTGCTCTGCGGAAAAGCATCAGAGGGTGTTGTTTGACAGGCAGCTGCACATGAGCCAGCAGTGTGCCCAGGTAGCCAATAAGGCCAATGGCATCCTGGTTTCTGTCAGAAATAGTGTGGCCAGCAAGACTAGGGGAGTGATCATCCCCCTGGACTTGGCACTGGTGAGGCCGCACCTCGAATACTTTGTTCAGTTTTGGGCCCCTCACTATGAGAAAGACATTGAGGTGCTGGAGCATGTCCAGAGAAGGGCAACGAAGCTGGTGAAGGGTCTAGAGCACAAGTCTTGTGAGGAGTGGCTGAGGGAACTGGGTTTGTTTATCCTGGAGAAAAGGAAGCTCAGGGGTGACCTTATTGCTCTCTACAGCTACCTGAAAGGAGGTTGTAGCGAGGTGGGTGGCAGTCTCTTCTCCCAAGTAACAAGCTATAGGACAAGAGGAAACAGTTTCAAGTTGCACCAGGGGAGGGTTAGGTTGGATGTTAGGAAAAATTTCTTCACCAAAAGGGCTGTCAAGAACTGGAACAGGCTGCCCAGGGAAGTGGTCGAGTCGCCATCCCTGGAGGTATTTAAAAGACATGTAGATGTGGTGCTTAGGGACATGGTTTAGGGGTGGACTTGGCAGTGCTAGGCTAATGGTTGGACTCAATGATCTTAAAGGTCTTTTCCAACCTAACAATTCTATGATTCTAAGTATCATAAGATCCTCACTAAAATTGTGAGAATTAGCAAGACAGATTTTTTTTTTTCCCCCCTTGAATATCATTGTCCTTAGGAGCTTTGAGGACTCCTTAAAAAGATGAAAGACCCATAAAAACCAAAGAAGCATCTGGCATGAATGCTCAATAATTCTCTTACCTACTCATATCTACAGTGGACTTTCCCTTCCCATCATATTCCCAACACTTGCAGGAGACTGTGCAACATAGTAAACTCTTTTCTCCCTAAAGATAATGTCTCTAAGATCAGTGAGGGGATAATGGACATATTTAATAGCCCTATTCAACCAACTGAGCTGTTTCTGTCTCCATTAAGGCCACTCCATTCTCCTTTGCATAGTTTCCAGACAAAGTGAAAGACCTCGAGAATTCAAAGGCGGCAAAGAGGATCATGAATTCAAATTGGTTTTTCTCGCTCACATTGTTGGTCAAGGCAAATCAGATACTTTTAAATCAATACCGGTGCTCATCTTAATCTCAGCTGAAGCAGGGCTGACACCACAAGAATGGGACAGGGAAGGATAAATTGTCACAAAATTCACAGACAAGGGTGTATTGCAGAAACTGGTGAGAACCTACAGGCAAACAGAGGATTGCAGTGAGAAATATGGGAGATGGTGGCAACAGACCATCACTGCCATGCCCACTTGGAATTTGTGCAGACAAATCCTCCTGAAGGAGGCAATTCCCACAATTTCAGCTCTGATTCAAATTTAGCAGGAAGTTTTCCACTGAAGGTATGTTTCTAGTTTTCTTAAATAACTTTTTTGAAGATGGCAACCACATTTACACTCACAAGAGGACAGGAAAGGATCCCAGAAGCATACACTGCTTCTGCTAGTAGTTTCTTCTATCCTGAGTCCTAAGGAAAAAGCAAAGATTATACAGTGTGTGGAAATCCCTACACCAAAACTTTGGGGCTTCCAAGCATTCAGTGCCTAAACAGCACATAATTTCAGCCATCTCCTGGGCACTTTTTGGCCCTACTGCATTTCTGAACTAGTCTGTACCCCCATACACAGAAATTAAAACCAGGATCTTTCAGTCCTTGCAGTGCTGACTTTATTCCTAAATAACTTTTAAATAGGCACATTTAAAACAGCTATTCTCATAATGACCGATTGTATTTTGTAAGTTTGAAAGTGTCTGTTTTTCACGTCTTTACGTGCATTTTAAGTGTGTATGCTATATAGCACTACCAGCCAAGTGTTCTTGAGTGAAACAGACCAATCTGCAATGGTTCCAAGAAGAAAAAGATGAATACAGAAACTGGCATTACTTAAAAGCACAGCAATGGTAAGTGTGAAAAAAAAAAATGTTAAGCAGTACGTTTGGTTTGAAGAAGTGTTACAGTTCTTTCATTAATTGTTTTAAACTATTTTACCTACTTCATTCTATTCAATTTAGCTATCAATATCACTCACCCTTATTGTGATAAATTCTGTCACATACTTCTGCAAAAGCTGTTTCTTTCTTCCATTGTGGTTGAGGTTGACAACCAGTATTTAATCCTTCTCATTTTTTCTAGGACTGGTGTGAAAAATGACTGGCAAAACACTGTTTCACATACTTTCTGAAAGTCTTACAGTTTTTTCTAATCTAGGCTTCCTGAAAGTGCCTTCCTTGCTTCCCCAGATAGCTCCAATACTTGTTTACTATAGCACCTATATTCAAGTGACACACTTGACCAACTGAATGGGGAGAAGTGAAGCAGCTGTGCAGACAGAATCACCTACAGTACAAGACAATGTACGCTGATGTTAGACCTCTGCACAAGTACTAAATCCAGGAAAAACTAAGGGTAAAAACCTGCCCATTCTGCAGCATTGTTGGGCTTCCATCAGGAGTTAAATAAAAATTGAAACCCCTCATTTATGCAATTAAACCAGACCTATGTGTAAGACGCAACCCCCCCTCTCTTCCTCACTGTGCACCATCCCTCACAACACAAACAGCTTTAGGGGTCTCATTTAACATAACGAACATCGGAGAAGGAGCTTCTTCATATGTACAGTAGACAAAAGCTGTTACATTCTCTAACAGGAAGATGAGTAAGTGAAGTAAGTGCAAACAGATGTCACTAATTACTTACAATGGATTTTGCTCTCTGACTTACCACATACCTCTCAGTTTCCCCAGTCATCAGCGTATGGGAATTACATCCCAGAAAGTGTTGCTACATTACTGGCTCATCCCCTAATTTCCATAATAGCAACAAACTAGTAAAGGACACGTAACAACCCCACAGAAATCTCACATAAAATTTTAAATTTGCCCCCCTTTGTTTTTAAACACAAAAAAATTATCATTACTAAATGCATACCAAAAAATGAAGTCAGTGTTTTCACAACTGCATTTTTTGTTATTATGTGTAATTGAAAAATGCATACTATATACCTCCCTTTATGGCAAGCATATGAATTATACTCCCAAGACTATACAAAGTGCCCCCTCTATGGGACTTCTTACACAGCTGTGCATAGCCAGGACCGTCTCATTTTGCTTTGTAGAACAAAAGTTTCAGAATTATTGCACTGTTTTATTCATCGGGTTTGACTCCTCCTCACTTGTGCAATGCAGCGTATTACCAGAGGTTAGTTACAAGAAAAATTAAACTCTTGAAAAATACGCAATAAAATAATTGCAAACGATATTGTAGGGTGACGTACTAGTTAGTCCCTTTGTTGAACCGTATTGGGAAGGGAAGCCAGTGTCACCCACGAGAAGCCTAGGAAGTACAAAAGGCGCAGGCTGTCCCACAGCCAGCGCACTCGCATTTCAGGAAGCCAGCACAGCGCCCGACACCCACCCGGACCGAGGGACGAGCCCGGGCACCGCTCGCTCGCTCTCGGGCACGGAAACGGTATTAAGGAAAAAGGGATATAAAGCAGCCTAAGCAAGCTGAGGTTACACGGGCCAGGTATGCTGCTCGCCAGCCCTCCTACCCTCCCGGGGCTGGCTACCAAGGGCCCCTGCCCCGCAACCCAGCCCCGGGGTCGGGGGGTGCGGAGAAGAGAAAAGGATAAAGGGGAAATCCACGTTTCTGTATTTCTCTAAAACAAAGACTGTGATGTAGACGACTCCGCCCTGCAAGGTTTCAGTGTTTACTTGTCCCCCTCGCTTGGCCCGGCCGCCCCCAGCCCCCCCAGCCCGGCGGCCGGAGGGCTCTGCTCGGAGCTCCCCGCCTGCACTTGGCCTCGGGTCGTTCCTCCCGCTCCGCGCTCGCAGTCGCACCGCAAAACCCCGGCTCCAAAAGCCTCCCTCTCGTCTCCTGGTCAGAAGCCCGAAGCACAAACCCCACTGCCCCCCCCTCCCAGTATGTAAAAGCAAAAGTCCTGTTACTCTTGTACCGCAGAGGGTACAGAGAGGAGGATTCTTATTTTTTTGAGAGGGAGAGAGAGAAACTCACCAGCGTCATATTCTTCCTCTTCTTGTGCTTTTATGGTTACAAATTGCCCAAATAAAGCGGCAAGGATGAAAAAAGTTCTCGTTTGTACCCAGATTGCCATCATGCCTAGATGTTAGGCATGTATCCTCCGGGGCAGCAAAAAGTGCAGAAACGTAAGGTTATTTTAGCACCATGAAGCCAGCTGGGGAGTCTTTCTGCCTTTCAGCATCAGTTCCAGGACAAAGTCTGCGAGCCCTTTTCTTCAGCACCAGCTCCAGCGCAGTCTGCAAACACTCCTTTCAGGGGATGCAGCTTTAAATAGCAAGAATGCTGCCTCCACTTCTCTTCCTGCCCCTTTTCAGCTCGTTCAGGCTCCTAATCATCCACTCCCTGCCAAGCAACAGGCTGATTGATGGTAAATAACCGAATCAGAGCTGGCTTCTCTCTTCCTTAACTTTTCTCTTTAGGAGTACACTTGCATGGTATTTTCCTGCTGCTGTGCAGTGCGTGTGCCATGTCAGGACAATTTATTAAGCAAGCAAAGCATAGTTCCGTGAGAAGCTGTCAGGAAGAGAAAGCTCTGCTTTTGGCGCAGCCAGCCACCCCTCCCCTGGGGACACCGGGTATAGCCCCCTTTGGGGCCGATTCCCATAATAGGAACTTGATCCCTTCCAGCTTGCCGGGAGGAGGATTTCCTCCCCTCCCGATAACCATCCCCTGCCTTGCTGTAGCTGCATTATCAAACACGACTCCAGTCCCTTGAGAGGGGCCACAGAGCTACCAAGGCAGCTTGTTTCAGGAACCTGTAAATAACCGCCTTTCCCCCAAAAGAGGAATATTCTTCCTCAAATGAATTCTGTTCTGGATAATCTTTCCTCAAATGCTTAGTGTGCTCTGTATTTGCTGTCCTACCAGTTGGAAAGACTAGCACAAATCTCTAAGATGCTCTACACTTCTAACCCCAGAATGACAAGCCAAATTATCCAATTACATGCTTTTCCCCCAGGCTCTCCACCTCTGTTCCCTGGAAACCTACCTAAGCCCCAGCCTAGTATTTAGCCCTTAACAATGCACCTTAATTAGCATTCTAGCATGGGCACTAGGTAAATCTCTCTTTTGGGGATCACTTGCGACTGGGAGTAGGATGCTAGATTTTTTTTCTTCCCCCAGTATTTACAGTCTGCAATGCTCCATCACTAATCCCCTCATTTGCTAAGAAGGGGGTTGTCTATACCTGCTGCAGGGAAACACAGATTCATCTGTTGGAAGTTTTTCTATCTTTAGGCATTTCAGCTTGAGAACAATTCCATTTGAAAAATGGTGAGAAATAAACTTATCTGGATTTGTGCACGTTGGCAGCGCTAGCCCACTCTGGTTATCGCAGCATGCTTTACCACTTCTCAGTGATGCAGCATCCTAAAACCTGTGAAGTTTTCTTCTATCTCTTCAAAGGAGCAGCCTGCCCTGAAGAGGAAAGGTAATCTGGAAAATGGTATAGCACTGCAATGCTACATCATATCTACTCTAGTAGCAACACTAGAGATGAATGTAAAAGTATGCTGAAAGAGAACAAAATCAAAATTCCCTGCTCTCTTGCACCAGTCTTGACACAGCAGTCTTAAACCCATACAGGGTTTCACTGCAGGAGCAAAATATCCCACAGACCCTATTGCTCAAGAGTGTTAGCTATGAGAAAGAATAGGAATATTGAAGCTGTGCAAGACACTGCACTTTTATTTTAGAAAGCAATCATAATCATTGGTAAGTATCAGTTGAAAAACTCAGAACTGGAAAAAAACAAAAATTAGTATTTGTTAACCTGCCCGGTCATTGGTGAAATTCTGTTTTGTCAGGTTCATGAGTACTTGCACTGGTTTGCTGGTCTCAAAAGTCATATATTTTAGATGTTGTACCTCAGCAGAGCCCCAGGAAGTCTCTACTGGAAAGCTGATGTTACATGGATGCTGGCTAGAAATATCAGGTGCTTTAGATCATGTATCTAGTTTAGAACCAGATCTGACTTTTTCCATTTGCACTGTTCTGTACGTACATTAGTTATAAGAGAGCGGCAAACAAGAAAGCTTACAGCCATAACCCAGCACTCTGCCACTGCTAAATCATCACATGATATTACACAATGCAAAATCTCTATATACATTAGGAAAGGAAAAGTAACACATTTTAAAAACCACACAACCCAACTGTGGAAAACCTTGTAGGTAACCTGTCACTTACAGTATTAAGTACAGAAATATTAATAATTTCAGAGGAGAAAGGCTGAGAATATGGACAGTGCTTCAAAAATTGTCCTGTGCTTGTTAATGAAAAACCATCCCAACAGACATGTAGGTGTTTCTGAAATATATGTTACTAAATGGAGGGGATTGATGTGAAATTTCTTATAATAAAGCTGACAACTGCTCAGAACTCAGAGCTGCAAGTCCACCATGCAGCCTGGGAAAGGCTACAACGAAATCACAGGTAATTCAGACTCTACCACCTCTACCACAGAATCACAGAAATGGACACACACTGGTAAAACTTGCCTTTATAGTTCCTAGCTTCGTCCTCAAAGTTAGGTAAGTTCTCACATTGATTTCCTCAAGTTTTAAGTCTGTAGTAAATTCCTAGTGTATTCACAGCAAGAACGCGCCTTACCATCATTATCTCTTACAGTCTCTGAGAAAAACACAAAAACATGAACAGTATTGAATTATGGTGACTTTTTTTTTTCCTCCTTGACAGCTCGGGGGGAGGGGGGGGGGGAAGGACCCCCTTTTACCATTTCCAATGGAACTTTTTTCTGAGGAGTCAGAGAGATTTTCAATGATACATTCTGCCATTTCAGGTCTAGTCTCTCCTTTGGAGAGATTCCTACAGCAATTATGCCACATAACCAAAACAGAAGAACACCAGAGAATAGAAAAGGATGTTAATCGCTTAGCTAATGAATCCCCATAAGCCTCCTTATAAATACTTCCTTTCACCATGGATGTGCATTTAAAGAGGTTTTTAATTTTATTACAAGCATCGTAACTAGTCATTAAGTCTATCATTTTTCATTTAAACAAATTCATTTCTAGGCCTAAACTATTCCATAGCATCACACGGGATACAAGTGAGAGAAATTAGTTAGTTAGTACCACACACTAAACAATTAAGAGTGGGCAGATAAATAATTCCAAGTATGCCCAGCGTCAACTCCCCCTCCTCCTCTCGATAGGAGAGAAACCAACATTGCATAGAATAATACTGTATATTTATGCAGCAACTTCTTTCCAACTGTTTTTCACTTTTTCCATCATTTTTAGGATTCTGTAAGAACAGAGGAATGTGGAATTTAGCAAACTAGCCTAAGGTCATACATTCAGTAGAAATACAGCCAGATACAGACTTTTTGGAGCTCATTTATTTTCTGTGCCAAGGAAAACTTAGGCAAGATGAAAATTCCTTGGGATGAGAATCCAGGGCCCTGACTCCTCGAGCCAATTTCCTTCCAACGCACCTTCTACCTACTCATTGTTATACATTAAACTTACAGTATGTAACACCAACCCAAATTTAGTAGATATGGAAACACAGGACACAGCAAGAGATTCTCTGAAATTGGAATGGGCTCAGCTACCAATTTGTGGCTGATTTCTGAATCCTAGGAGATGAAAAAGTGATATGATTAAAAGCTCACTTTCTAATGCTTCATGCTTCAAACTAGAGCAACCAGATGCTTTAAAGTTTGAAGGATCTTTATATCAACTGAAGGGAAACAACAAAACCAGAGCAAAATCTTCACACATAAGCCATGTTTGCTCTTTTATGATAGGCCGTAAAAAGCCTTCATGAAACAACAGCTGTCCTGAAAGCCAGGACAATCCTTGAAATGTCAAGATACAGCACTCAAACAATATATAACTAAATACTCCCTAATATTCAGTCTGTTGATATCCATTCCTATGTTTTAGCCAATAAGTAGGGACTGTATGTTATCTGATCTAAAAAATCACACGTGAAGTTCAAAGTTACTCAAAATTCAAAGAGCATTTTGAATAACAGATGAAGCTAGGGAATACGATTATGTAATTATGAGGACTCATAAATATATTAAAATATAATTCACAGGCTTACACCTTTCAAAATCTCCAAGTCTGGCCAGAAAAAAACCAAACAATTATTAGCTTAGGATGTTTCAGAGCATGCATACACCTGACTACTTAGAATTCCAATATCCACAAGAGTCTCTCTTCAATAGAGTTTAACTTTCAACACTGTTACATACAGTGGGACAGCACTTCTGTTTTAAATTAATTTGTCCCAGGCTGACAAAAAATGCCTTCATATAAATGACCAGGCTATCTGCTACAAATAAGATGGTGGACCGGTCTTTTAGCAGCAATAGGAAATCAGTGGAATCATGGAAATTGTGAAGAAGCCGTACTCGAATTCAGTAAGTATCTGTTTAAAAACAAACAGGATGTTCAAAAGCACTGCAGTTTCAACAAAGTGAACTTATGCCAATCTGAGAGTTGCTATCAAATTTTATGTAGGCAGTTAAATCCACGGTAAGTGCTGTTTGAAATTTCCACCTTGTTTAAGTTCTTCAATCACATGCTTAGCTTAAAAAAAAAAAGGCAGCAAAGTGACATACCACATTTTTAACTCACAAGAATATACTCCACATAAAATGTCCGCATAAAATGTTTTACTCTTATTTCTAATTAACCATTAAAATTGACATGACTGAAATAGTATGAGAGAAAAATAGTTCCTTCTCTTTGACGTATGTGCAGTTTGCACTTTTAAGACCCTTTACTGCATAAGGAATCGGTTTTCTTGTTTTATACAAATCTTTCACATAGTAAAAGAACAGAAAATTACATTATTTAAAATAAGAAAATGTAATAGGAAACTACAGAAATTGGCAAGAATATAAACAGAGGAACATGATACTACTTTTAACTCAGATCTTTAAATGGACTAGATTCCAAACTGCATCACCTCAAAATCCAAATCTTCCTGCTGAAAAATACACCAAAGCACTAGCATCAGCTAGAAATTTAAACATTGCTATATCAGTAATGTTACTGCCCATCTGCAGGAGAATTTTCCCATCAACTTCTGGCTAGGAAGGTTTAATAAATAAAAGTAAGTCCTTATAAAGAAGAGGGAGGAAATACACCCTCCTTGATTATAGTCAGACTTTGTATTGTTGCTTCAGTTAGTTTTAATTTGGGGAAGTAGAATGATACTTTGCTTTTAAACTGCTAGTGTGGGGTCTTGGATTATGTCAATCACCATAAATCTGCTTTTGCTATGGGCAATTCCAAACCCAATAAGCTCAGTAAGGTTATTAGCACTGGCAGCCTTTCCCTCAGAATGCCTCAATTAAATTTAAGTCAACATTAGTCTAAGCAAAAAATCAAGAATTAGGCAAAGTCTTGCATGAAGTCCTTCCTTAAGTAATACTTATTCTTCACATAGAACAGGAACAATAGCATCAATATTTCATTGTTTATTAAAAATTCATTGTCAAGCTAGTTCTCGTCCACCTAAGAACTTAAAGTGATTAAGTGAAAACATAAAAGGATCACAGCAAGATACCCACTTAAATGGCAAGGGCAAATGCTAATCTGTAATTCAAATAGGCCCCAACTGACAATAGGCCTCGACTTTTGGGTGGGGTTTTTTTTTGTTAAATATGAAATTCATTTACCTTAGAACCCTAAGATAATTTACTTTGTACTTTTTCATTGACTGAAGGTCCATGCAAAGGTATGGTTAAAGTCCTATCCAATAAGCAGATCCACATCTCCAATTATTATTCTGACCCAGGGAATCAGTGAAATCAGTGGACTGTAAACAAGTAATTTGGTTGAAAGTTCATTTTCAACCCTCATCTCTTTTAGGAATAGGCTTGTTATAGGCTGCGTTGAGGTTCAGGGTTACTTAATCACCACCTCAAAGCTTTATCTGCAGTTTTAAAACCATACTAAAGTGTTTGTTTCATATTCATTTCACTGGTATTCCTTTATTTAAAAATCTGTGTCTAAGACTATACAGAACTATTTCATCTTATTGTCACAGATGTAAGAGCACTGAACTGTTCTTTAATATTTTCAGTGCAGCCCCAAGCACAAAATGAGCCCTCTGATAACTTGTCATTGTGTCCTAGCATAACATATCAGGTCTTTAAGAAACAAAATATTCTATCTGTTATTTAGAGTTTGAATTATTTTAAATAAGGGAATGAGATTAAAATCTTACATATTTATTTTATCCAACACTGGCCAATTGTTTTCTTTTCCCTATTGTTACACTTTTTTTTTTTTTTTTTTAAATCATTGATCTTCAGCCTTATAGTTAATTCTGTGGAATATCCAAAGCTGGCAGAATCGTTTACTTCAGACAGGCCTGGGGAATAGAGCATTTAAGTCTGTAGCAAAATTCTTACCAATCATAACAAGAGTAAGAAGTTCAGGATGCAGCCTTACATACCACATTGCTCCCAAGTTACATCTTATTTCCTAGCAAAATAAAAATGATGAAAAAAACTGAACACACTATGTGCCAGTTTACAGAGTTGGCCTACAGATTTGAATTGAGAACAGCTAAAGCAGCAGCAGCAGCACTCCAGGAGAGACTTTAGAATCAGCAGGCTACTCACAGAAAATGTTCGTTAAAATTAATCTTAGAGGAAAAAAATATAATGTTCCAGGAAAACTAGATATTGCTCAAACTCTATAGACTAAGTTGCAAAATAAGATGAACCCCAAGGTAACCAAATGTACTGGAATTTGTCTGTTAGCTTAAACATGAGACTTTTTCAGCAGCTGCTCTCAGCCTCAGCCTGCCAGCTGCCAGGCAGCCATGGGGGAACCAGCTTGGGTGGTCTGCAGAAGGGAGTATCTTGAGCAGAAGAGGCACTGTGCAAGCCAAAAGTGAAGATGGGTCCAAGGAGAATTTCCCCTCTCAGAAGGAAAACACTGAAGGAAAGGGTCACTGAACTAAAGGATATTTTTTTTCCCCCTACAAAACTATATTTGTTACTACATCCATGTGAAACAAAGTGCCTGTGACTTTACACACACTGTAAAGTAGGGCTGAAGGGATTCACTTACACAGGATCACGTTACCCATGTAAAAAACTTAGCAGATGTTTAGTGAGTATTTGATATAATGTCATACATTAAATTTATATTTGCCAGAAAATCTCCATTTTTAATCATACTGTTTTTTTCCTGGATAATCAAGAGCAGTTGTTTTTACTTACCCTCTAAAATTGGGAAAGGACTCAGCAACATTGACAAAATTAACTTGCTTGCTCAGGGCATCTTACTGGAACTGCTCAGCTTTTCGTAAGGCAATCTTCTTAAAATATTTTGTTATCTTTAATTATTATTTTGTAAGAACAAGAAAGAAGAAACAGATTTAATAATTTTGGGGCAGGTATCCTTGATACCATATCTAAGCAGTAGACACCATGGTGAAACATCAGTCAATCGTGTTAAAGTTAGCAACAATAGTCCAGCTACTGAATTCATATTTTCTCTCATGATGGATGTTTCTACCTTCTTCTAACAATCTTGTCAGCATACTGTTTGATTAACTAAGAACGTTAATACATAGAAAAACATCCCTACTTGGAGCATTGAGCATAACACCCTTCTGACAAGTGCTAGTGAGAGGAGCAGCAGTAGTTCCATCCAATCTGCTGTTTCTAAAATAAACAAACTATGGTTCAAAGCCTCAGCACAAGCACACATTCATACTACCTTGGTGTCCCTGGTCTTTTACTATATCACTCTGTTCCTCTTGAGCACTCAGAAGAATGGGAAGGCAGAATTGTGCTGTTTTGTTGAGGTAAGGAACAAAAGCAGACCAATAAAGAGAGTAAACATACACTTCACCAGTATATCAGCAGCTCTAGCAAGCCGTCATGGCTACTTCAGCTACTTGTAAGCCTTCCTCTTCTGTGCTCATCTCGATTTCTTTTGTACGAAGCGCAGTCTCCCTCTGCACACGCAGAACCAGGAGCACTCCCCTTGGCGCACCGGCCCAGCTGCACGGGCCCGGAGCGGCAAATGGTGACGGGCAGCTCCACCGTGAGAGGGCTAAACTTAAAACTTAGACAAACACCTGTCAGGAATAATGTGGATAAGGGTTATCCTGCTTTAAAGGATGGGAATAGTCTTAGATGATCCTTTTAGATTCTTTCCAGCAGGAAGATGTGATTTATATACTGATTATATACCGACTATATTCTCTCTCAAAAGTGAGTCCTTTTATGGAAAATAGGATCCACTTCTATCAGACAAGAAGGTCTAATAAATGGAAAACCAAGGAATTAATAGAACCCATTTTTAAAGCCTTTTTTTAAAAAAAAAAATCATGAAAAAGCAGAACTTTTCATAGTTTTAGAATTTTCCATGTTGACATGGACATTTCACTTCTCTTTCTTGGAAGCAGCAAGGAAAAAAACTGTGTCAACATTGACCAAATTATGGATGATTAATAGAAGAAGAGGGAAGAGCAACAACAGAGGAAAGAAGTAATAAAGAAAAAGGATCAAGAAAGGAGTCCGCATTTAAGTCAAGGACACAAGACTTGAATTTATGCATCACGCTCACACAAAGCTAAAACAAGAAAAATTTTGTCTAAGAACTATAACTCTAGCACTGCGGGTGCTTATGTCACTATTAGAACTATAAGCCCAGGACAACATCAGATAAATATCAGCACAGTTGCCTGGTTACTGATGCTGGATTCAAATACGAAATGCAAAACAGATTTATTAAGGAGAAAGGTTCATTTTTCGTCCTTTACTTTTCCACTTCTTTTCCATGCTGTCTTCTTTCCAATATTTTATAGTTTTTATGAGCTTTATTGCCCTGTGATTTGAATACATGTGTGGAGCACATTTCCCACTGCCTTTAAAGATTAAGTGCTAATTGAAAACATGGTTTACTCAGAAACAATCCCTCAAGTTTACATTTAATTTTTGCTGGGAAAAACTGTGTTAACTGAGCCTTTTTAAAAAATTCTTTTCAGAACTCTTCATGAGGTAGGCTTATTTTCAAAGGTATGGCCCTTCAGCAAGTGGGTTTTCATCTGGTTAATGGGCTGAAACAGATTCTTCAGGGGAATACCTACCCTCTTTATTCACGGTCATGTTTTGTTTTGCCTCAACTGATTGGTTTCATGATGTACTTTAAGAAACCAGCCTCTTACTCTTTTTAAAGAATGATAACTTTGATGATCCTCAGATGTTTTATGAAATAGTTATTAATGCTTAAAGATCATTTTACATTTCCTCAGTAACATAATTTATTTGTTTCTCAAAGATCGTTATACCCTAAAATTCCCATGATAGGTAAAAACTTATAAACTGTCTCCTCGTGTCTCCTGTTAGTTATGTCATTTCAAACAGCAGCTAAAATACTTAAACTTATTGGCACTGCAGCACATGAGCACAACCTCACCTTGTGACCCTCAGCTCAGTAAAGGACTGGTTTAAAACATAGTTAGAGATAAGTAATAGCCACAGTGGGTGACTGGACTTCTCTTTTTCCCCTCAGCTAACAACAGCTTGATATCTGAGAAAGATTTAGAGTTCTTGATGGAAGGGAAAGGTTTCTATAAAGGATTTATATTTACGTACTTTAAAAGTACCATACCATGTCACATATACTCTCTTTCAAATCTCCCAGGCCATTCATTTACATCCACATTAGTTCAGCACACAAATCAAGTCTAAGCACTGCTACACAGAGCAAAGCCCACACAGACCTAGACATGCATCAAAAAGCCCCAGACAAAATGTGGGCAAAACCCACAGATCTCTTTCACTGCACCTCTTTCCATCACCTGACGTGTCTCCCGTGTGGACCCCCGACCAAACCTCCATCCACATGGAAAGTTACCCCATCAGCACCGTGTCCCACAGCAAACCAGTGAGCAGCCTGCACCCACCCGAGCCTCCCACAGCTCAGCAAGTGACCCAGCCCTGGCCCCACAGGCTGCTCTGCCGGTGTGCGAGAGAAATTCATATTTTGAATGCTTTCTGGGCCCTCTCTATGCCATGTCCACTACTTTATCATTCCAACTGTCACATATATTCCAACTTTATTGGACTAAGCTTTATTCACTTAATCCGAGCACAAACACAACCATAAAAACTAAGTACAGGTATGAGTTAATTGTAACTTGCATTTCTTGTAATCGTGCTTGTTGATTAGAGACATCTCATACTGTGTTTTTTCAATTATGGTATTCCTAACAATCTTTCAGGTTACTTTCAAAAGTCTTATTTGGCTTTATTTAATGTGACCTCACATGATATTGTCTCTTAAATACATTCCCAATCACATATTTATTAAGAAAAGAGGCCTAAATAGGAAGTACTTGATGCTCCACATATTTTAGGATATGAGGAATCAAATGTTTGAATGCAATTGACTATTTTATGCTTATGCTTAAACGCTTCACATACTGGGTAGAAAACACAAATGAAAATGCTGTTTCAACTTCTTCCATATACTTCCAACATTTAACACTGCAATAATTCTTTTGTGAAGAGCAAAGTTTAAATAGTGTGAATGATATCTTCAGGCAGGATAGAACAGATGCTTTTGCTTAATGCTAATAAAAACTTATCTTCTGCAACTGGAATACAAGCTTTAATATCTATTATTATTATTTCATATATGATTATAAAACTTGCAATAGAAAACGTGGCACTTCATACATACTTTTAGTGAAGGTGAAGAATTTTCCAGATTTTTTTATCTGCTTCTTGCAACTATTTTTAGAATGAAATCCTAGCCCTATTCTACTGAGAATAAAGGAAATTTTTAAATATAAAATCTTTACCTCATATGTTTGCATTCAAGAAGCCTGAGAAAATGTGCCTTCTGAAGAGAAAGCAAGCACACACGTGTCATCAGTAAAGTCCTGTCATGAACTAGACATTGAGCCCAGCCTTATCTTGTAACGCTCTCTTAGGAACAGTTGTCAAAACTGTCACTGAAGTCAGTAGGGCTCCATGCAGATGTTGACTCAAGAATGGGGAAAAGTTTTTAATAGTCACCACCATTTAGTCAAATATTCCTAGGGCTGGGATGTTCTCCAGGCCTTTCTTAGTTTAAATAATATATCTTTTTATTTCTTTAGCCTTTTTGAAATCTTAGATTCAAGCTTGTACACACTCTTCCAAATAATCTTACAAAAGTACTCCAATACACAGAAAATATAGTGGAGGAGAGGGGGAAGAAAGCTGTTTCCAAAAGTCTGTGGCACTGAGGAGAGGTTAAGACAGCTATTTATACCCTTGGAAGCAAATTTTTAGGCCCCTGAAAAGCCAACTCTTAAACTGCGTAAAGGCCATTTCCAGTGAAGGTGAGACCTACAGATCACAGAGGCGTGTTGCACCGCAACTTCAACATTAGTACTAGAACCACCTCAGCACACTGACCTGCTAAAGCATGTCCTTCAAAAGGAATTCCACCATGGTTGAAGGCAAACAACATGTGCGTCAACAGTGAAATAAAGAAATACAGATTCTGGGGACAAAAAGGCAGATAGAGCCTTTTACATTCTCCATAACCACAGACTGAGGTTATGATACCACAACACACTGTTGTTATGAGAGTCTTGTAGCAGGTATTTGAATGTTTGCTGCTAAACCTAAACCAAAGAATGTTAAAAGCCCACCATCTTACATGTAGGCTACAACAGACCATCAGGAGACCAAGATGAATTTAACACAGATAGACTAGAGGAAGTACTTAATTAGGGTGGCACACAGATGAAGACTTTCTTTGGTAGAGAACAAGTCTGTATAAACAGGAACACAGCTGAATCCTGCACTTTTTACAGGATCTGAAGTATCTGAACTCCAAAAAAAGAAGACACCATCCCAAGGTATACTACATAAGAAAGAACAGATATATAATTTAGCATGATTCGTTTATTTTCATTAAGTTGCATCATTTTCAACAGCATACTCCTACAGGGCTTACTGTAACGTTTTTGAAACTCTAGATATGTGTTGTACCCCATTAGTTTCTACAAGAATGGATATTTCAGTAAAATCCCTCAATCCATCTAAAGACTGTTTGCAGTTGTTTATTTCCAAGATTTACTTAGCATCACACTTTCCCAGTCAGATTCATGCCAGCACTAAATGCCTTTTCTGAACACAGAGTTCAGTGAACATCCAAAAAGCCAAAGACAAATGCTGCTTTTCTAATGATGGTGATAAATTACTCAAACAAACTGCAGAAATTTTAAATGATGGTGGAACTTAAGTCTGATACTTGCCTGTCATCATGGAAATCGTTCTCTCCTGTCTATAAGAGGGATATTCCAAAAATAGTTCCATCTTCTGTTTACTCACATTTATGCAGGAGCTACTGGAAGGCTTTAATCCTATAGCTTGGCTTGTCTAGTCTACAATATTCATCCCTAAACATACAGGTGCCCAATATTCACCTTGGCAAGTGATCTCTCAATGTTCTGCCCTACTTCTCATTTGAAAGTGAATTTATCCATATTACTGAGGACAGACATAACTAAAGTTTAATCTTCTGCTTCTGTAGCAAACATTCGTGATCTACACCAGACTATGAAACTTAGTCCTCCTGCAAGTTATCTCTGTTGGTCCTAGAATTCTCAAAATTAGCCTATTTCCTACATCTCTGAAAGTACAATTCATGCTTAAGTTACTTCTGTAATTCATTATTTAGCAATCTAGCTCAAAGTTCCCAGGGAATACTTGTTCATATCCTTGTGTTACTGTTGCAGCAATGTACGTTTAAAGTAATTGATAGCAAAGGATTAATGTAAATACTACTTTCTCACATTTAAACTGATGAATGCAGAACTTCTGTGAAATGGGTCAGCATTATAATTATGTGCCTACTCAGGAACTTAAGGACTAATTATAGAATTTGTTTGTACAAATCAGGTAAAATCAGTGCAATTCTTCCTCTGTGCAATCCTCTATTCCCATTGTGGAAATGAGGAAGGGTTTAAACAGTTAACTGGAGCTATGTATTTTTGTACAAAAGCCAGCTGTGTGCCAGGCTTGGAAAATTCAGTCAGTAGTGCTCAAACAAAAGACAAAGTATTTTGAAATCCCAAGGCCATCAATGCACCTGTGTAAGTATCATTAAACTTAATAGATATTACATACATTTGTTGAGGGCAAAACACACTCTCCTACAGCTGCAGCTCTTCTTGAATGACTGCTCATTTTCATGGCTTTTTATGACTGTAGGCCAGATTACCTTTTAAAATTGCAAAAACTGTAGTATGTTTCAGCAGACTAATCAACATTTTTGGCTTTGGGATCATGTTAGTTTGAGGCTTAGCTCAGGGTAGGAGATTGGGAGCTGCAAACAGCTGTGGCTCACAGCGTCACAGCTCCTCCAGTTGTCTACGCGATGCCGGAGGGGACAGCGAGGGACTCGGGCTGGCAGTTTTACACGTGCCAGTATGAAGGAGGGTGCATCTGAGTGGCTCAGCCTCTCGCTCTCTGAGCGCGCCCGCTTGCTCAGAAGGAGGAGGTCTGGGCATGAGCACAGCTGCTCTCCTGTCTGCACTGAGGGCTCAGGCAGCAGCACAAGGGGTTGGACACAACTGATCCCTTGTTTGGCACACGGCCTGTAGGACTCATTTTTACCTCCTGCTAGGGCTTTAAATGCATCACCTCAAATATCTAGGAAAGCTGCTAGGGCTTTCATAGCTGGTCAGGGCTAGGACAGAGCCGAGCAGAGAACAAGGGGAACCATGACTAGCTCCTGTGTGCAGCCCTGGGAATCAGCCTGGTGACAGGCTGCTCTCAGACACAGTAGTACCTCACTCCCACAAGGCTGAGGAGTGAATGACCAAGGGATCAACAGCCCATTTCTTCCTGGTCCACCCTGATCTACTGCCCAGCCCAACTGCACATCATACATTTCATATTCAGCCATTATATTCCTGTTCACATTCCTTTACCACCTGCCCCATCCTGCAGTATTTGAACATTTGCCAAAAGTGAGTTATATAATTTTTTTTGTAAAGGAAATTAATGCTGAATGTGTGGTATTGCTTTTTCATACCATTTATTAACAATATGGTAAAGTTACTTTATATAATCCCAGGTCACATTAAATCATGCATAAATTTTCTGTCACAGTAAAACAGGTTGACAAAGATAATTTCTGTGAATGAGAGATGTTCTGTTTTATGAACTGGGCAGCTGACAGGATCTGCAGGGTTAGGAGTGTGTATGGACAGCTTAGTAACTTCAATGAACAGCATTTAACATTTGTCTTTTCTCTAGTGAGCAATGTCGTATCATGTGATAATATTTTGAAAATCATCACTCGAATAGAAAATTAAATTTCAGAACTTTGTGCTAATTTGTTATTTCTGTAAATGTATAAACTGAATCCCAAGACATTTTGTTTAACAACACACGGGATACAAGCAGGGAGATGGGGTGTGTATCCACAAAGTACCTGCAGTCCGTATTTGCCATACACATACCTTGTTTTCTACTATGTACCTCCCTTTCTCCCTCCGCTCTCCTGCCACCCCTTCCCAGCTGTATCGGCGTTCTGGCTCACAGCACTGGTGGCAGCTAAAAAGAGGCAGAAAGGCAGAAATATGTCCTGATTTCTGGCTAGTCAGGCACTATGGAGAACTGCAGCTGCTAAAGGAGGCAGTGGCACAGAAACGCAACTTCCCAACTTTGCCAGGGGGGGTTCCTAAACTGCGTTTTTTATTTCTACGACTAATGCTGTATAAGTGTATATTCTGTGCCAGACAGTGATGCATGGTAAGAGACCAGGGAAATCACAGGAGATGGGTTAATGTCCTGGCTAAGGAAGGTACCAGATATGAGAATAAGGCATGTGTAAGTGAACACACAAGTAAGACTCCACCTTGGAGGAATGAAGAAGAAGGGCTAAGGAATAGAGAGAATGGAGGCATGTGCCTCCCTTGTCAGTGCACCTGGGCCAGCACAGAGCCAAGGCTCACCACTCCCAGGACAGCTCTGCTGTGCAGGCTAAGTGCAAGTACCCAGCTTAGGACATCCAAAGGCTTGCAAATTCCAAGGAAGACAATTCTGGCCAGGTTAGGAGAGGTGAGAAACATGAAATGAATCATCCCGCTTTAGCATCCCATCTTCTTCAAGCATCAGACATGCCTGAGATTTCCCCTTTTCACCAGAAGGGCAAGCATTCTCCCTTCACTCCTCCTCCAGGCCATCCCTCAGCAGCCGGCTGTCTCCTTTACATAGCCCTACTTCAATGAGTCCCTAACCAAATGCATGACTCGCTTCACAGTGGTGTCCCAAAAGCTGTTTTTATTTCACAGCTTTGTAATTCTCCCTCAGATGTTAATCTATTTGCTCCTCCCTCCTCCTTCCCTTTTCCCAGAAAAACTTAAAAGTGTTTTTTCCCAGCAAGGCTAATAAAATAATACAGCAAGCAAAGAGATTGTGAATTAAGGCATTTTGAAACCAAAGAAATTGTAGCTCTTCAAAAATTAACTTCCTGTATATTTCTTAAGCAATGCAACATTAAAAATAATTTTGTCTGTCTCTTAACCGAGTGACCAAGAAAATAGAGGGAGATTAGAAATCCAGCATTATGCTAAGCAGAATCTCACTTTGCCCTGAACAATGAGGTTACTACGGTTGTACAGTCATCTACTAGGAATCCCTCTTGATGGAGCATAAAAGCTGCTGTTTCATTTGAAAATTCCCCACTGGATTTGTAAATTCTAATAAGAGGTTCATGTGACATGCAGGAGTGCAGAACTGATTTGGGGGGTGCTCAAATTTACTTAATAACAGAAAGACTGAAAGAAAGCAATTCCTATGAAAACTTTTTTTTTTTTTTTAGAGTGCTGAGATTTGATTTAGTTGAATAGAAACATAATATCATCTTAGACTAGTTATAACTATTCCCAGGTTTTGGCTATAGAAAGTGAAATTACATCAGCAAACCAATCCCTGACAAGTAGGATGAGTCACGTTTCAGTCTGTTTTCACTTAATTACTTTTTTTTTTTTTTTTTACATTTATGGGGTTTAGAAAAAAACACCACAGACAACCATTGCAACTGGAAAATTATTAAAAGGCGAAATGTGAAGAGGTTCTGACTCACTGGCTAGGTATTCCTGACTTTAAGAAAGCTCTGAGGAAATAATGGTACCTTTTGTAATTTGCAGAAATAATGACATAAGCCTCATGAAATGATGTCAAATATATTTCTCAAATTTAATGCACTGTCTACTCCTTGCCCAGAAAAGGAATCCTTTTTAATTAACCTGGTAGATATATGTTATGTAAAGAGAAAAAGTGAGAAACAGAGAAAAAAAAAAATCAGACAAAAAGGCAAATGAGAGAAAGAAAACTACAGCCTGTTTTCCTTTTTTGCAATTGTTTTTATTAACATCCAGTGAAGAGATGGTTCCGGAGAAAAGCAACATGATTTAAAATGCAAGGTATAAATAATGGCTAAAAATGAGACTTCCAAGCTTTTTCATCTTTGGAGGACATGCAAAAGACAACATAAAACTAGTACTTCTGAAAGCAACTGAAGTAATTGCAAACCTGTTGCCTTGATCATTTTCCTTTAAAAAGTAAAAGCAATCTTATTTTAAAAAGTCTTCAACTGCATCCAGATGGACATGTCACTCTGAGATGCATCATGTCACCTCAAAGACTGTGACACGGTGGCTGTTGTTGAACTGAGAGGTTTCCATGGGTCTTTCAAGCAAACAAAGTCAACCAAAGTGACTTGGCATAAAGATTACATTGCTTAAGTACAAGATTATGTACAACTGCCAAAGATGAAAGAAAACACAATTTATGTGGACACACTTTGTGCTTTATCACACTCCTTTAAATATATAATTTAAAAGAGATCCTATTTCCCTCGAAGCTCAGGAGTGTTAAGGAGGTTTGGAGGGGAAAAATAATACTGTGTTTGGGGCACAGTACATTTTTACCTACCCAAAATTACTCTTGAAAGTATTTGCATACTTGGGCCAATTGTATAACTTGTTATAACTTGTTTATTCCCTAATTTTCATGTTTTGGTACCTGTGCCTTGGCTCTAGGATAAAAGTATTTCAGCTTCTCCCAGTACACATACACAAGTGCATAAATCAGTAGAACAGCCTGGAAAATGGGCAAGCATTTCTTGTTTTCTGCCCACAGCTGATAAGCTGACACAAACTAAAAACTCCAGCCTTCCAAGCCCAACACCTTTTCCTTGATTTTTTTATCCTTCCTAAAAGCCTCAACCCCATGCAGTGAACTGGTATTCATATATTATCACATACCCACACAATGAAACACTACAGTTAAACAAACTTATTAAGACACAGTCAGGGAAAAGGGATCAAAAGATAGCAGGATCTCACCTTGTTTTAGACAAGAAATGAAGATACTGAAGAGAGGAAAAAATACTGGCCAAACTTGAAATCGATAGTAATGGCTTTGTCATGCCAATGGTTTTAATGCTACAGCATATACTCACAAAAAGAACGTATCTACACTTAGCCTCCTAACAAGGATTTCCAATCTATATGCTTTTTATTTATATACTGTATTCTTTTAATATCTTACCTCCTCATTATCCTCTCCTTATCCCCCCCTACTGAACTCCAAAGAGAACTCTCTGAAGTGACTTCTGTCACAATTTCCAGAGAAAAGCAAGACTGTGAGGAGAAAGGGCCACACTTCACTACAGATAGAATGGTGAATGCACAATGAGCTTCAAACATCACTACAAGTGATTTTTTAATTTTCATTTTTTTTATATTTCAAAAAGGGAAGGGAGGGGAGGAGGGAAAAAAGGGAGACAACTCAAATGCCTGTCTTGCATCCCCCTTTCTCAGTACTGCTCTGCTGGAAAGTATTGCATCAGTAGAGAAAACTACTGAGCAAATTTACTGATTTAAACAACATTTCATTCCTTACATTTGTACGTTGCCCAGAACTAGTCACTTTATTCATTAATGGGACAATTTTCACACAAAAGCTTTGTCCCCCAATTTCATGACCTTGAATCTATCCGTGTCTGAAAATCCCGAGAACAGTACTGTGTTGTTATCAAGCCATGTGGACTAGTCAGCCACCTACTTTACAGTAGAGAAACTCAGACACACATTAGCAAAGATTGATTTCTCTCTCCCCTTGATCTTGATTCAGTTTTGTTAATATGGTTCAGTATTACAAAAAGCCTAACTGAGCCCATAATCTATACTTGATGCTCAGTGACAGCTTACTTGCAGTCTCTTCTTTGTATCCAAGTTCTTAATTATCACCCCTATTACCATATAAATTAAGTCAGCTATTACTATAACCTCAAATTATTTCTAATAAAACTGAGCCACAAAACACATAAAAATGAAGCTTTCTTTTCAAAAGCCAGAGTTTCTTTGGAATGAAGAGCTTTTCAAGAAATAAACAGATTTATAATCCACTAATCAATATCCAAAATAAAATCTGACTTCGATGGAGTCAAAAGATTCTCAAATTATTGCCAGTGATGTCCATAACAATCTCCAATCTTTTAGAATTATTTTAGTTACAGTGTGAAGATAGCTTCTAGCATAACAGAACATCCACAAATCTGAAATGAACAATTAACTGAAGGGAAAGCAAACAATAACTTAGAACTGCATATAAAAAGTCACAGACGGTACGTTGGAAACCAGTGGAAAATCCAAATTATGGGTTGTCATGACAGATTACAATAATCCAGATGGAATATCAGCAATACCTTGACTGAGGCTTGCCACTGTCAACAGACAAGATAAGAGTTTCATCAGCTTGCCTGTGTAGAAAACTTCAAATATTTAATTTGCATAATAAATACAGCTGATAGTCTAGAAGTGAAGTCAAACCATTACACAACAACAAAAAAAAGCAAAGCTTAAAAGAACAGGCCAGCAGTAGGCAAAAATCAGAGCCAAGACATTAGAATGTACAAGCTCAAAATGTGTAAAAACAACATTTTTGGATGACTAGGCACTATTGGTTACATGTCTTGAAAAAGTAAAAAAAGCCCACATACCATCCTCCATACAAAAGTACTCCTGTCCTCAATACTGCTTGGGGCTTCTATTTCAATTACTTTTATAATGTAGAAGCAATTAACTTTTATTTGAGCTAGTGATGAAAGAAGAAGACTTAGAGCCAGGGAATTTATCAAGGAATGGTGTTAGGATGTTAATCAGATGAAGGCCATAGGCACTAGGGGAGACATCCTGAGTCAGATACAAGTAAAAGAATAGGCAGGAAGGTGCAAAATAAGAACAAGGAAGAAAGAAGAGACACTTCCATGTGACTCTATAATAATCATACTCCCAGAGCAGGAAGGAATGACCACACTGTTGATGTCCTAGAGCTCATCAGTATAGGGAAAAAATGCTATGATTTACCAGTTGTGTAGGACACCCACAAATTACAGCCTCCAGAAGAAGGCTGAATCAGAAAGTATACTGTTTAATTCCTTCTATGAGCCAGTGTTTTAGCTGTGGAGTGGTAAAGCTATTACCCAACACTGTGCCCAAATCCTGCCAGCTCTGTGATAGAAATATGAACAATATGAGCTGGTAACCGGGCACTTATCACAAGCCCTTGTACACAAATGCAAAGTAGAAACGTGCAAATCATGTCAAAAAATTTATCAGCTTGCTCAAATTTTATTTGAATTCTACAGCCTCTCTTTGATAGTTTTTACCATCTGATCACAAATAACTTCTAACTTCCAGTAGTGAATTTACTGACCTTGCAGTAATGATTTATGCATAATTGCCAAGCAGTGAATCCACACAGGTTAAGGAACTACATAAAAAAAGCAAGTTTCTTTTTACTATGGAAGTCTTTCAGTCACTGCAAATCTAATTGACAGTAAACAAACCTCTTTCAGGCAGCCCTCAGTTTTACCTCATTATACTTGGTATCCTAATGTAGAAGGAGAAACGCAGTTTAATCATATCCTTTAAAAATGGTGATGAATGATTCTGCCCTGCCACCATGAAATAAGAGGATGCAATGGGGGCTGCTCTTCCATCAGCATGCCCAACTTACATGCAGGATTTCCCTTGTGGACATTTTCTTTTTATATTTGTCTATTTGCTAGATGTGTCACCTGAATGGCATGTACAGAGGAAGCAATTATTTCAACAGTATTCCTAGGCAGAGAAATCTGTCCATCATGACAATACAAAATATAGCAATTGTGCAGTGATGTTTTCTACAATCGTTTCATTGAATTTGTGTCCTGCTGTATGGTTGTGTTACATAAAATAATTCTGTAAAAACAGGTGTGCTTTCTTCAGAAATATGTAATGGATATTAATATATATTGCTTATATTTACTATTATTTGTATTATTTTACAAACATTTTTCAATAGATCATCGTCTTGTTCCCCGACAGTACTACTAATTGTTCTTAAATAGACTATCACTTCAATCTGCCTTACTTTTAACCTGGAAAGCCAATTTGGCTTTTCTACAGCTCTGAGGGTTCCGATCTTAAAATGAATATGATTTATACCCATCACTGACTGATTACATCATGCAACTATGCTTCCAAGGAAAACTTTGTCTAAGATATACAGGTTGGAGAAATTTGATCACCTGATGGAATTGCTTCCTATCTATGCTTGTAGAAGAGATGCCTTTTCACATTTGCAGACACACGTAATAAAAGGAAACAGCTATGTGGCATCTAACAGGAGACTCTAAACGATCAAATATTTTGCTTCTGCAGCAGGTTGACCCTGACTGTAGTGGAGCAGTTGACAAACCTTCATGGGATTTAAACTATGTCATTTGAGATGTTGCTTGGGGCCAGTGCAAACCTGCCTGCTTTCATCCTCAGCAGCGACAGCTGTATTTTCACTTCAAGGAAAGAAGAAACTGCCTATTACACTTACTGGTAGATGGGTTGCCAAAAATTTGACCATACATAGTGAGATGTGGAACACCACAAGACTAAGGAGAACCAGATAATTTAATGACTCAGGAATGACTCATCTTTCTTGCTGCTTGTGAAGAAATTAAAAATTATTTAACCTTCAGCTGTGCATACTAATGCTGCATAGTCTGCATTTCACTTTAGCAAAATCTGGGGGAGGGAGAAGGACTGGGATTGTGGCACATTTTTTACGAGTGTTCTCACAGACTTAGGAATGGCCGTGCTAGTTTAATTAAAGAAGACTATCTCACAGATCACATTGGGACTCCAAGGATGGAGGCCAAAAGGTGAAAACTATTATTTGTAGTTCCTGCAACTTCTTCCCAGGAACTAGCTATGAACATTTGATCCAAGTCATTGGTTCAATAGGAACTAAAGAAATTAAGATAAGAAAATGAACTTCTGTTAGTTCAGTTATTGGTACAGTTACAGTGCAAGCATCTCCATGTAACTGCAGTGCAAGGAACAGAGCACTATTCAGGATCAGAACACCACGGTTTTATTTTGAGTTGTCCTGTGGGTTCACTAGGGCAAGTCACTAACTTTATGTCTTAGTTTGCACGGTATTAAGGAAAAAAATGATGGCACATTTTAAAAATAATTAAGTAGATCTTCTGAGGAGTGATTCTTCTTACATTTTTAAAATTATTTATGTGGAGTAGGATTTCCCCAAGAAGACTGAGAAACAAGTGTTAGCATCTCTCTGAAACACAATGCACTGGGGATCCCTGTTCCCTGCTAACTCTGAATTTCTGAGCAACACTTTTCATGTTAACACTCTGCAGATAGAAGAGTTTCCCAGTTAATTTTCACCCTTCCTCAAGAATTTAGATGCTTCCAAGCCACAACTTGAATTGATCAACCTTATCGATTTTTAAGAAGTATCCAACTTTACAGCACAGGCTGGAACAATAAATCAAAAAGAAAAAATCCTCCACTGCTCTAAATTTATAGTCAGACAGAAAGTTGAATTCCTTCTACCTAGGCAAAGTAAAAATTAGGATTTCCAGACATTCTACCAAAAAGCTACTCCAAACCCCCAGACTTCCAAACTTTCACTTTGCAAAAAAGCAGATACACTTTATTTAAACCTTTGTACATGTTTCTGAAGTTCATGGTGCTATCTGAATCACTGATAGCCTACCAGGGAGACTCAGGCTGGCAAGTAGTCCAGAGTCCTCAAACAACAGCAGCATACATTGTTGGTAGTTACATGCTAGAATAGTTTGAAGACATCCTGATCCTTACAGACAAAATAAGGAAATATATTATAAAATATATTTTAATTGCATCCAAGTTAACCATTACTAATGTTTTTGGCAAACATTTATAATCCAGCTGCAAGGGTTTGAAACTAACAGAGTAGGTATGCAGGGCTGCCACCAACAGCAATGAAACAAATGAAAACAAACTGCAAAAGAGCTGGGAGGGTCTGAGGACGAAGAACTCAGAGTTGGCTGCAAAGCATCTTATGATGCTTCCCAAAGCTGTGAATTGTGTTTAAAGACATGAAAAAAGCATCCAAGGAAAACACAAGAATGATGAATTTAACCATCAAGCTTTCTACATGAAACAGGCTATTTAGAAGGATGAGGCTTTTAGTGGGTTTTTTTGTTATTGTTTTTAAATATAAATAATTAATCTAATGCCAGCTTGAGCTATGTTTCTCTACTGCTTAAAAAGTTTTCCAATATCCAAGTTACCACTGTCATATGTCTGCTTCGCAAAAAGGAAGAAAAGGAAGGGTATATTCTCAGACACTGGAGAGTCAGTAAAAAAAAATAAATTTAAAAAGCCTGAAAGCTTAAAATACCATCCAAGGTATTTTGTAATTGCGCAATAAAGGCAACTGTCTAAACACAGATCTGCAAAGCAACAGACCTATTTATGTGTTAGACCTTTCACTATTCTGAGTCTGCAAAGCAAATATAAATGGAGAAAATTAAACCATCTTTCCCCTTATTTAATTTTCTAATAATTTTACAAGTGTGCTTTTTAACTTATTTAACAAAATAAAATTCAAAAAAAGTATTTGGAGAATTCCACTATACAATCATAGTCTAATAATAAACATTTGCTATTTAGTCCAGTGTCTTAGTTTGGGCTGAAATAGAGTTAATATTCCTTTTCAGGGACTAGATGAGTGCTGTGTTTTGGATTTAGCTTTGGGTTTGGTATGGGAAGAATGCTGATAGCACACTGATGTTTTCAGCTGCTACCGAGACTTCAAGGACTCTCCAACTCCCCGTGTCCTGCCCGTGCGCAGGGCACAGGGAGCAGGGGGGGAGCACGGCCACAGCACCTGCCCCTAACTGCCCAGTGAAATATTCCATACCATGGGACGCCATGCTCACTGTATAGAGGCGGGGGGGTCGGGAAGGAGCTTGCTCGCTCTCTCTCTCTCTCTCTCTCTTCCGGGACTGCGATTGTGGGATCTTGGTATCTCGGGGTCGCTGGCCAGGAACGGGCTGGGGATTGGTTTGCGGGTGGTGAGCAATTACACTGTACATTGCCTGTTTATATATTTCTTTTTGTTTTCCCCCCATCATCGTTACTGCTTTCATTTTATTGCCCTTATTAAACTGTTCTTATCTCAGCCTGCGAGTCTCCCTTCACCCCTCTAATCCCCTCCCCCATTCCCAGGTGGGGAGGGGGAAGGGAGAGTGATTAGCTTCGGGGGTTGGTTGCCCATCAGGCCCAAACCACAACCTCCAGTCTTGAAGTAATATCAATTGAGGCTTTGAAGCTGGGAAGGAAAAAAAAAAAAAAAAAAAAAAATGGCAGCTAGGAACTACCTTGTGCCAACTGCAGAACCTGAGGCAAGTCATATGGAAATTCACAGTACTTCACCAACATCTCAATATTCCTTTTTTAACAAAACAGTAGTTCTACATAGCAACTGGGAAATGGTAACCAGCACAGCCACTGTATATGCCCAAGTTTCCCATTCAATCAAGATACTTCTTCTTGTGCAGAATCAAAGATTGTTGAATAGCTATAAATCATGTAATGATGCTTCTTTGTTTGCATTTCAGAAAATGAAACAAACTAGTTCAACTTAGTCATACAGATTTTCTTTCCACCTCAGGAAACATTTTTTCTAATTGCAACCCTACTTAGGAAAGACATGACAAAAATTGACTTCACAGCTCAGATTTAAGTGCTCTATTTTGGGGGTACCACAGTTTCCTGGGAAGTCTGATTGCCCTGGGTTCTTAAGATTAAGATCAAAGACAATAACAAGTCAATAATTACACATATGCATTTTGTTGTACAAAAAAGCCATTACTGAGTTTCATATGTTTTTACAATGACACGGATTAGCAGTTTTCATTCCCCAAAATAGTTGCATCTGTCATCATTTATGTTCCTACCAAATGTAGTCTGATATTTCAGAGTGGTTATGCTTCTCCACAACTATGTCCAAGTGAAGGAAATGAAGAAGAAACAGATGAGGGATGAAGAACTGTATTCTGTATATTTGGAAGTGGCCCCAATTATAAAGGCGCAAAGCTTTCTAAAAAGAAAAAAAAAAAAAAAAAGCCTGTTTTCCAGTGTCCCGGGGAAGCAAAGCTCATTTATTTTGTCTTATCTTCATAGGTTTTCAAGACTGAGTGCAACTGGTGCATTTTGAAATCTACTTTCCATCTTAGAAATGTCAATTTCTAAGACTTGTCAATCTGGTTTGCAACATAATATAATCAAAAAGGAAGAAATTAGAATAGGTGCTTTTGCAAGCTACTTAACTTAAAAATCACATAAATTTTAAACTAGGTGTGGCAGTCATATTTCATAGCCTAATTAAGAAAACACCTTGGGATAAACACACCTGGGCAAAAGGCAAATCTCATGCACATCTTTAAAAAACAAATTAAATGGACATTCAAAGCTATCACAGGCAATTATTGCATTTATGTACCAGATAAGCTTATTTGTAATAGAATAAATATTTTTAACCAGGAAGCAAATCAAATCAATTTGGAAAGAAAAAAAAAAAAAGTTATTTCTTTACATTATTGGTATAAACTCCATGTATTCAAAGTCTCAATGCTGTTGGTAAAACAATCATAGAATTTGATATAAAAGTAAATCAAGTGATCGAAATCTGAACACCAAGGGAAATATTCCACTGTGACTAGGAGGGAAGGTTTGGAACAACTGTCTGGGCACAGCGCCTGTCTCTGGCGGATCCAGAGAATATTCCCTGGCAGCAAGAGGGGAAGCAGAGCAGTGTCACCTCTTGCCTTGTCCGCTGCCGTACGCTGGATGCACGTCTTCTGGAGCAGACTTCTCCAAGTGATTAACAATTTTGCTAAAGTAAGTGAGCATCCCTCCACTGTCAAGGCATCTCTCATCAATTTTCCTAAACCCACACTTCGCATTCCCATCTTCGTAGGTCTGCTTTTATCAGGATGGATCTACCATAAACAACTCATTTCACAGACTACTGCAACATTGTTTCCCATTTTTAATTCTCCATTTGAACAAGACATTTGTCTTGCAATGTTCTTTCATTATTTTCTTGGCTATTAATAACGTTGTACTCCATGTAATAAAAAGTTAAATGAAATCTCAAGGCAGTCATGAAACCATTCAGGAGTTTAACTAGAAATCATCTTGCAAAGCAACATTTTGGTCTGGTTAATGACAGCAAAAAAGTTCTTTGCAGAATAATATGCACAGACACAAAAAAAAATACATGTATTTTAATTATATTTCTGCCTCAAACTCCTACAGACCCTCACAGTAACTGTTGCGACCAATTAGAAATGCTAGTAAAATAAAATGACGCTATAATTATTTGTTTCTAGCTGTTTTGATAACAACCTCCCATATTCAGGCATTAATGAATTCGTACCATCTTGCTCAGCTACCATAAAGAACTTAATACAGAAATTATGGATGTCTTTGTCTAGAGTAGACAATGAAAAACTCTTGTTTTTCCCCAAACACGTTGTTACTGCATTTGGAATACTGTATTTAGTATGAACACAGCTTTGCTTTCCAAGATGAAATACCACTAGTGCCACTGAAATAAGTGGAGTTACCAATCTGCAAAATCAGCACAAGCAACAAAATGAGGTCTGTTAGGGCCAAATGTTTCACATTAAACATACAATTGCTGGCATAAAACCTAATGTGTCTCATGTTCATTTCCCTTAAGAAAGGGGCAGGATGTGACTCAACAGAATGCATAAATCATTTAACAGTGCTCCGAAGCACTTTTTATTTCTAGTTTGAGTCTAAAAAGCATTTGAGGAACAGACTAAGAATAGATCTTAATTAAGGTATTAACAGTACCTCCCTGGCAGTAAAATGCTTAAAATTTGGTCTGCTACAGATGCTCTCCATTGCTTTACGAAATATATGCTGTGCCTTTTCTGTACTGCCATTTTATGGGGCTAAGAATGAAGCTTCCATTCAGCAAATGCTGAATTCTGAACAAACCTGTTTCAAATCCCAATCCTGCTGCAATCCCTGCCTTTCGACAGAGAGAATAATGCCAAAAAAGTTTAAGCAATGCTATTCTCAACACCATTGCACTTCATAAATACAGATCATTCTAAACTTGCACATCATGAACACACCCAAAACTGCAACTCAAAGTTAATTATGCAGTAATATAGGATATGATAGTAAAATTATATGGCAAATATGACACAGCATGTTTGCAGTTCCTCAGAAGAAAACTTAGATGTGAAGGAACAATCCTGTCTGCTTCAGATAGCAAAGGACCCATCATTCCGTGATCATTTTTCAGAGAACTGTGTTCAAAGGCTAGTTGTTGCTGGCCAGATGATTCATCATAAGCCATCAAGTTTTGCACTGTATAAAATAAACACTGTAGCCAGTCAAGAGGGTGGGAAGATGTACATTCGCTTATTATAGGGTTAAGAGCAGAAATAGTAACTAAGAATTGCAAGTTTTCTTAAATCTTTTTACAGTAAATACCAGGCCTACATACTACCATGGTGTCTGCACAATTCAGCTGACAATTCCAGCAGTCTGAATCAGCCTATTTACCTGAGTAGCAAAAAAGACACCAGCAACCTGACTGAATTTTTAGGGTCACATGAATTTTTCATGGTATGCTATTAAAAGCATTTACTCTTTTTTACAAAAGCCACTCACCTTGTACACACCAGCCTGACTTCACAGTTCTCATAACCCTACGGAAGATTACTTCACTCAGGTTTTCTAAATTACAGATATTATTTTCCTTAATTTTACTGAAATAAAAGTGAGCAATTTGGGAGAGACAAAAGGAGTCATAGATTTGACAATGAAATGTGATTTTTTTGACTGGTAGGCTTCTAACTCAAATGTAATCCACTCCAACAATGACTGAAAGTTAACTTGTAGGATGACTACATAGGTGATCTATGGTTTCAATATTATTTTCTAGTGAACAAGTGTCATTAGTACATAAATTGTCATAACTATCCATCAAAAGATGCCCTGGAGGCTGAAACACGCTTTCAAAGTTGTCTCTCTGAATTAGGAGGAGTAAATTAGCATCTTGATCTACACCTGTCCATAGAGTCTGTTCTCAAAAAAGATAAATTTTATTTTTCAGCATTATCAACATGACATATTTCACAAGTATTATATTTGATTTGAAAAAAAATAAATGTGAGGCCTAACCATGTTGACAGAATCCCTTTAACCCTGAATCATTTTGCTAGTACACTGCCAAATTAGAATTCTCCATTCACAAAATTCATTCCCTCTGCACAGATTATATACTCCACACCTACATACACACACATATATATATGAAAATAATATACAGTACATGAAGTATCAGGAAAGTATACCCTAACAAAGAAACAGTTGCAACCTCCTGATGTGCCCATGGCTACAACAGCTTTAGCAGTCCCAAAATTCCACTTCTCTACCAAAGATCATCACTGGTAATCATTTGCACAATTGCCCACTGCTCACCCTGTGATTTCCACAAGAAGAATAATTGTTCAAACGAAGGTCTGGGGAGGTGAGGAATCAAACAATCACCCAAATGAGGGAAGAAGATGACCCATCAAGCCACTTAGTGCCATCATGTGCGGAAATACCAAAGTATACAACTGCCTAGACATCCATTTTATATCTCTCCCCATGTTTTCACATCAAGTTTTAATTGACTGAATTTTCTGCTAAAACCCTAATCCAGTCTGCTATATCTCACAAAGCCTGAAGATTAAACCGATATATTTTAGCATGAGTTCGTCATATTTTAACCCTGTGACTGTTGCTTAGAAGACAGACCTTGTATGTCCTTTCCCTCCCTTCACCACAAAATTAAGTTTCAGAATGTAAATTCAATCGATGTATTCTTCCCATTATTTTGCTGAGCATTCAAAATATAAACCATTCACCCAATTGGTTGATTTTCTACTGCATTACAAGACTGACAGTTTCTCCAAGTTTACTGATGAAGTGCTGCAATGTTTTGTTTATCAGCAATATGATAAATGACAGAAAAGGGCATGGACTCTTTGTAATTTTCCAAATAGAGCGTCATTGGTTCTTAAAAAAGCAGCTTGCAAATAGAAATCTCTGGAAAATTCCTTTCACTCACTTTCCTCCAGGAGTAGCTAAAGGTGTACAAATATAGGAGTGGCAAATTCCAGAAGAACTTCAAATAGATTATTCTATTTTATCATATTTATCATAAGACGGTACTAATCCTTCCTTGCGGCCACATATTTTAAAGCTATATTTGGATACTGAGAAGTGCAGGCAGCTTGCAGGGAACACAAACTATCACTGGCCTGATTTTTAATTTAAAGTGATTTTGGAACTTGCCTGCTTCCATACCACTCAGATGGATTCTGACATAAGCCTGAAATGACTTCTTATTTCCCAAGAGAAAAAAAAAAAAATTCTGAAGCTTTCAGGCATCTCTTGAGTGGGAACTCTCAGCATAATCCAAGGATGAAATCCTATCACTGTGAAAGTCAAAAGTCCTACTTGGATCTAAGATACCCAGATTTCAAACCAGCCTCCATTTCGCTGACGACTGCAAGAGTTTCTAAGTTATTTCATTCTGCAGGAGTCTAGCAATAATTTCAAACATGAACCTGAGGTTAAGGTACAAAAATATACACTGATTAATTATTTTATTATCAAGGAAAATTTAATACAACTGTTGGTGCAGAATATTCATCATGTCAGACTAACACTGCCTCACACAACTGTCTACAAACGTCTTTCAAATCAGATACCTGTGTTGAAGTACTCCCCTTTTTTCTTTCCACTTAGAAAAAAAAAAATTGTCTTTGCGGTTCTTTCTGAAAATTAAAAATATTTCTTAGGAGGCTGTTGTATAGCTTCTTTCTTATTTTCTCGTGTTCAAAGGAGCCAGTTTAGAATAAGCAAAGACAAGATCCATGGCTGGAAAAGATGCTCAGACACATCCTGCTAAAGACACACATCTTGGTTTCTGCATGAGAAGCAATATAAAGATTTCCTGTAGGTAAAATTACAAAGACTGATTCTTTAAAGCATGTCTTCAAAAGACACAGTCTGCTGCAAAACCTAAATCCTACTCTTGGATGGAGAGAGAAGTTTCCCTCCTTCCAGTATCCTCAGGCTTAGAGATGCCAGGCCTTTTCTTCACTTTCTCTCACAGATTGCCAACTCATATATAGCAATACTGAACATTGCAGTTGATACTTCTAGACATTGTTACAAAAGAAATATCAATGTCTGACAATTTCCTCCTCAGTATTTAACTTGATAGAGAGTAAAAATTTTCTACAAAGCCAAAATATCTGTTGATGCATTATCCCTCCAGTACATATAAAGTCAATTCCCCAAAGAGATCTGAAAAAAGAAAAAAAAAAAAAAAAAAAAAAGAGAACAAACCACCCCACAAAAAAACAACAAAACAAAACCAGCAACAAAAACACCCACCCAAACCCAAAAAGCTGCTCAATGATGAGAGGGAAAAAAATAGAATAAAATTCAGCATTTCAGAAAATTTGGTGGGGTCAAATGTCCATGTCAATGTAACACACAATGAGCAGCTGCTGTGTCATCACAATAAAGAGATTACTTAGATATAGACAAGAAGTCACTGAACCTGTGCCTTTTGCATCTACTTATGCATATGAGAAAGTCTGCAGTGGGTGGATGCTTTATTTAGGCAAGAGAGTTACCCACTGGTAACCGTGGGAGGGAGTTCAGCAGATGGACTTGTGGAGTTCCCGGCTGGACTCTGGCCAGGGCAGTGCTGTTACCAGCTCCTCTCTTCTGAAAAACAGCCAGAGGACTTGCATACCACACGCTAAAGCTATTAAAGGACATTAAACAACTAGAAACTGATTTTTCTCTGCTTTGTTCTCTGCAGACTTATTTGTACCTGAAGGAAGTATGTGTAAAACTCCTTCCTCTCTAATACGACACATTTATATACCAGTTTCGTACAAGTATTCAGAACTATACAGAGACAGTGCAGATGTGGTTCTAGTCTTTCGATTAGAATAACCTAAAGATCTTTTCACAACCATGCAGTGAGTCTCATTACTACCTTCAAATAAAGAAAATCCCACAAAATTAATGTTTCTTTAAAATTCTAAAGATAATTATTTTAATTCTAAAATGCCTAAACATCTAAACTTAGAAACTAATTACAAATAAACCAACATCAGAAGGATTAAAAAGTGATGGTCCAATACTGACAAAAAAAATTTTTCTAATTAGATGTCATTCAAAAAGGTGTTTTAGTGGTATATAAATAGAGAACAGGAATAGTAGATACAACAGGAAACATTTCATGAAAGGAAGGCACTCTGAGGTTCACTCCTTCGGCTTTGCTCCTGCAGGGTTACACACATGTGTGTGCCTAAGCAGGGAACACGGACACAGGGAATATGGATTCCTTCTGTCATCCTGCCTTTTCCTGGGCATGTTACTCAAGCGAAGGGAGGCTCAACCTGATTTCTGTGCACAGGGCATTTCCCTGCAAATTCCAGTTGCAGCCGAAGCATAGCATATGCTGCTGCCACCTCCACTGCTCAGACACATCTTTTGCTTCACACAGAAATTACTTGGAAAAGATGAGTGAGTTTGCAGCAGGAGTAGTGAACTTATTTCTCATTCACTGGAGACTAAACACAGACCTTTTTGGAACTCAGCTTTGAAACTGGATGAAAGTAATAGCTGTAATTGTAAAGCTGAGTTATTCTTTCAGCTCACACAGAAAACTTCTACAGAGTAAGTGGTTATTTCTTGAGCTCCTCAGATTGCAACAAAAGGCATGTCATGAGTGGGTGGGAGCTTGGAGAAAGTGCCCACTTTCTCCCTTAGCCACTAAGCAGAGGTTATGAAATAAGTTAATACATGTTCCTCCAGAAATACATTTTCCTGCTCATATAACCTGCAGCCCTCCGACTTGCTCTGTTACAACATGCAGTGGTTTTCTGCCTTCTGCTTTTCAGTCAGAGAAGACAATCTACCCAACCACATAGGAAACCAACCTCTGAATGGAGAGAGATTTCTTCCTCAAAGTAGCTTATTCAGAAGTGCAATCAACTTCTCCATGGCCATCCCCTCTACCCATGGCTGCCCTGCCAAACCCCAGCCCCAGGGCAACACCCCACGCCCCCCCCACCCCGCCCCCCCCACCCTCGGTGTACTGGGACACCTGCAATGCCTTTTCTCAGGGAATTGGCACTGCAATTCACAACGCAAGTATGGGGAGAAGGGAAAAGGAAGAGCAAATGTGGTACCTTAAAATCTAAGATGCCCTTGAAAGGAGGAGCAGACCATAGCTCACTGACTTGGCGTGGGATAACTGCTGAGGCAGTGGTCCCAGCTGCCTGGCTGTCCCCACAGGGACAACCGACATCTTCACCAGGCATCTCCTCAACTGGCACAATTCACACAACAGCATTTTACAGCAATACAAACCCACGGTTTACTTCTCTTTAAAAGCTACAAGGGAAATTGCAGTGGATTTGAATTCAATTCAGGATCAGGTCAGACAATACATAGCTAAGAACAATGATCTTAACAGCTACCCCAAGCAAATTCCATCTTTTGCTTATATTAAAAATGAAATTAAGCTTTAAAGAAAGCATCTAGTCCTTTTACTCTTGTCACAAGAGGTGACACCCCTGGACCCAAGTGGAAGTTTGCAGCCAGAGCTGGCCACAAGCTGCCTACAAATCCTGTTTTACACATCTGTTACGCAAACTTTCCTATGCTCTGAAAATTCTGTTAAATCCTCCGAGCTGATGAAATATATCACAGAGATGTATCACTTATTTCCCAATGAAAAGGAAGGAAGAAATAAAGCAAAATATTTTGCATCTACAAGATAGAAAATACTTGTTCACAAACTGTGACAATATTTTGCAGATCACATTTTCTTTTTCTAAAACCACTGATCTGTAATGTCATTTTTGTGCATGTGGTTATGTATAAACAGCAAGTCATTTTCAACTTACATAAAAGCTTTCTGAAAAGGAAGTTTTCTCTTGGAACAGTGTTTGCTAACAGTTTGAATACAAATATTGTCTAGAGTGCAAATCCACTCTATTCACAAAAATTGTCTAGAGTGCAAATCCAGTTATATTCACAAAAAAAAAAAAATCTATCTGAAGCTTGAAGCACACATGTATATAAATACACTATATATTTATATAATATTTAGCATGAAAAAAAAGAACGAACAACATTTAGGACTTTTAATCTGCAGTATGCTACTTTGATCTATAACTTATCCTCTGAACACACCAGTATCTCTGACTTTATCATTCCTTAACCTTAGGTCTTACTTGGCAGTATACTGCTAGCTCACATTACTGTATGTAACATGTCAACGGCTACACATGTACACTTACCAAAGGGTTAAGCCTGATGGAGTAGAAAATACTTTCCAAATCAGAAAGCCTTTCTAGTGTACTGTACATGTTGCAGGGAGTCTTCAAATTGCTTCCAGACAGTGCTATTTTTACAATTCCATCACAAAAGCAACTCCTACCCTACACGTTCATTACTTCAGTGCAGCTTTAGATGAAAAGTGCATGTCTCATAAGTCAACCGTTGCCCAAACTGCTGAAGGAAAATTCAGATAAGGCATTAAGGAGGTCAGGATGGGAATTCTGAAATTCCTCTCCACTCCTCACTTTTACACTCAACTTACTGTCTATGGGAAATGCACATCTGAATTCCTGGTGGTTATTTTTTGATTTTTTTTCCTCCATGAGCTAACTGAAGTGCAAGTAGGAGCACAGCAGTTGCACAAACTGAACCAGCACTGACTGCTACCAGGTGCTCAGAGGGGCAAGTGAAGAGGAGCAAAAGAGGACCAGGCAGGCAGACATCGCAAATGTTTTTGTTCACATTATGGTTCCTTCATTAGTGTTTTACTTGGTCCAAGATGACTGAATTCCTACTGTTTTTATAACACAACACTCCAGTCGTGCATGGGAGCTGCAAAGTTTCCCCTCCATCAGTTCCTAAGAACTGCAGCTAGTGCTACTGCAAAGCGGTAACATTTTTATAATTTCTATATATACTGGCATTTCTGCACAGCAATAACCTGGAACTACTGCTGAGACCCAGCAGAAAGGGAGTCATACCCACAGTATTAATTTCCTTCCATATAGTTTCCACTACATAATACATAGATAGGTCTTTGTCTAGCATACCAAAGCAATGCTCCATGCAGCTTTTCATAGACTGAGGGAAAGGCGACCTTTTACTCATCTCTAGAGTATATATGGAAATATGAGATAGGGCAAAGTGCCAGGCATCAGAAAAAAACGAGACCACTACCCATACGAGTTTTCAATATGTTACATCAAAGGCACATAATTTACAGTTTAACTCAGAGAGTTAAATTGCTAATACTTAGTATATAAGCAGGGAACTAAGGTAATTCACAAGCGCCTTCTTAAACTTTTTCTTCTGATGGCTATAAAGTTAATTGTCAGCAAATTTCACATGACAAGGCTACAACAGTTCCCATACTCCTCTCAGGAGGGCTGGGGGAAGCACTGCTGCTTTGGGATTTGGCACCGTATTTGCCTCTGCATTCCCCTCCGTGGTCTCCACGCTTCTCATTTTGCAGTACACAACTTCCTACAGGGAAGTTCTCATCCTACAGGGGTGGAATATTTAATTAAACTTTTCCACCCCAAAAAAAAGATTTTTAAGTATCTATTAAATTTCACTTTTCTAGAGAAATATGTTATTTATGGTTCAACCCTCTGTGAAACTGCAACCTTAAATACAGGCAAAATTGTTGTTTAACTTAATCTAAAAATAGCAATGGTACCTCAGACTAATGAAGTACATTTTGTTCACATATAAGTTTATTAAAGGACTGGCATGGGGGAAAAGACAATATTTGGCCACTATGAGCTTTCAGATTCACATCCAAAACAGCATAACATGGTTTTACAACCCTATAGAACTTTGGGGGAGGGGAATGCTTGGTCTCTTTGTTTGTTTCTTGTTTCATTTTGGGTGGGGTTTTTTTGTGGTGTTTTTTTTTTTTGTTTTGTTTTGTTTTTATTATTATTAAAACTATAGATCAATATTGCTAGCATTTCAGGTGGTTTGGGAGGGTTTTTTTTTGTTATTGAGTTGTGGTTTTTTTGTCTATACCTCTCCTTACAAGTTCTTTTGCACTTTTTTAATCAGTGTAATTCTCTAATCAGTTTTAGATCCTTTACCACATTTTATTGCACATTTTGATATCTAATGCTTTTAGAAGCCACAAACAAAGCTGCATTCCTCATGCGGCAGTCATTGCACCAGCACACAGGGAGCCATGCAGACCTTTCCTAGTACTTGGAAGTACTCTCAGAAGTTTTCAAAGAATGGGAATACAGTGTTCAACTACAGCTGAATTTAAATGAGAATACTTCACTATACAGGTGTGAAAAACTTCCACATAAAACTTAACAGAATTCAGAAATGCTTTAGAAACAATAGCAATCTATTCTTTTTAAAAATGTAATTTAGAATAAAATGTCCCCAAACCAAATTTGATTACAACCATATTTTATAGGACTCTTCCATAAAATATTATGTTCGAAAATGCACAAACCATGCTTATAGCCTACCAAATATGAGGGAAATCATCAAGGGAAAACACACATTTTTTTTAAATGATAACAAAGTTGGTCTTCTTTCCAATTTATTATTTGGTCTTAAACTCACATGTCTTCTGTTTCACAAGCCTCTTCCATTTTCTCCTCTGCTACATAACTTAGAAAAGAGTCCCAACTACCTGATGAGAATCACAGCTAAGAAAAAAACCCACATGTGTGCAGCATGGAAAAACATCAATCCCACAGTGACTTACTGAAGTGCTTTAAGTGCCTGTTGGTTAGCATTCCAATGCGGGGAGCGAGGGAATAAAAGAATATGAATTCAAACTTTATGACCATAATGTTTGGAATTTTCTGTTCTATATAGAAGAAACACAGAACTAATTCATACAAGTCCAATCCTACAAGCTTTCTAGCAGGCAGAAGCTGCAAGCATTATGTTACTACAAGTGATGTTACAAACAAGACTCTTTCATTCTTACTAACTTTGAAATAGAGTTTCTGTGGAAGCCATAAGGACCACATACCAAAACCTGGATTTACTAAAGCAGCTGGGCTCAAGGGTAGTTGCTACCATTCTTTTATCATTCAAGATAGCATCTCTGTCACAAAGCCAAGAAGCCACATCAGAATTCAAGATGTTAAGAAAACAGACTTCAAAGGCTAATGCAAACAATTTGTGCAAGCTTTACTGCTTTCAGAATTAATAAAACACAACCATTCTTAGATACTGCTCATATAAAATGTCCAATTATGTCTTTATACCTTACAAAATTGTATATAAACAGGTATGTCAATTTGACCTAGAATATTCCACTTGTCAAATTATTTATATTAGATAAATGCAGATCAGCAATGCCACACAGGACTGCCTGTAGAAGCAGACACGTGGCTCAAACAAAAGAGGCTTTTTAGATCACCATTTCAAAAATTGGTCAGTGGTAGAACATCCAAAAACATTGTTACTAATTACTGATTATATCCAGTTGCTACCACTGATTCCTTAGTGTTCTTTCAAAATACTGGTTTACCAGCCCCCAGAGTAAAGTGAATTCACCTGTGGGGCTTTTGTTTGTCACACCCTGATTCACAAGCTTCAGGTGTTATCCTGCTCTTTCAAGAGCCTCTATTTCCAGAAACTTTAATGGGAAAAAATAAAAACCAAAACCCACACACCAAAAAAACCCACAAACACCAAAAAACACAATGCAAAGTTTTACCAAGTCCTTAGAGCATTATGTGTAAAGAAAAAGCCTATCTAATCAAGTCCTTGCTGGACATGTCCACATTGTAAGCCCATTACATTAAATAGCACTGACTGACATCTCTAATGAGCATTAATGCAGAGTAAGCCATGTTTTAACCCTGTAGCTACAGTTTATTTCAGTGTACGATCTCATAGCACCACAGCAGCTGGATTAGTACCTCTTGGTCAGAGCTGACTACTATGTGGAAGATGGGGGAAAAATATTTGGAGGTACCTTTGAGATAAAAAAAAAAAAAAATCACAAAGTTATTTTGCTCACCACAAGAAAGCTTATGCTTTTATGACTCCATTGTAACAAAAATCTTAAGAATTAAAAGCTTGGTGCTATTTATGATCAGTACATTTCCACAAACAGCCCCATACATCTACTCATATAGAGAAAGAAGACAGCCAATGCCATGATTCAAGTTCCCATACTTTCTTTTTCCTTTCTCACTTTTTAATTCTTAGATCTTTAGTCCTCCTGGATTAAAAAGATAATTCACTTCATGAAAAAAAAAAAAAAAGGCCCAAAACCATAGCTGACATTTCCCCTAAACTTTCACTGCTACTTTAAGAAGTAAGCTTCAAAGCTTGACAATGAGGTGACCTCAAGAACTGCCTATTTCTAACTTTCTGTTGGTTCAGAATAAAGCTAGACAAGGCCAGAATTTATATTTTCAGTTTTAACATCTTGGCTTGTTTGTGGCAATGCCACCCACATTTCTCTAGATTTCTTCAATTTAGAGAATTTAATTTTTACCAAGTGATCCAGTCTTAACATAAAAGTAGAAATCCCACAAAAAACAAAATCTTTCAGAAAAGCTCTTTATGGTTAATTCAACAAGAAAAAAGGAAACATTTTAACAATTCCTGTTACCACTCTAGTTAGTATCTATCAATCAACATTTCAGACAGGGTTTGAAACTGCAAATCCTCATTCTATCACAAATAAAGTCTATGAAAGTAAATGCCTCACAAATTTAGTTAATATACAGATGTTCAGGCAGGTGTTTTTGTTTGGTTGGTTTTGTTGTTTGTTTTTTAGGCAAGCAAAGTACATAAGCAACAAAGCTAGTTTAAACACTTCTCAAGAACAAAAATAGATCAACTCCTCTACTTGGCAGTTACCTTACTTTGTTCTTTCTTTTAAATTTTTTTGCATTTAAGAGTCCAGGTCAAAGACAGCATATTCAAGGATTATTTCCTTAAGCTCTACATGAAGGTTACAACTCACCTACCGCAAAGCTCCAGCTGACATAGCTGCATGGTACTGCAGTTGTCCCCTAAAAGCTCCTAAAGATCCTGGTACACCGCTTCTTCAACTCCCCCTAGTCCCACCTGGTTTGTGAATTAACCTGCTAACAACCTTAATGATTCACAGCTGTCAGGGATTTCTTTTTTGCTAACAAGTGGGCACCCATTTCTTGACTACTGCACAAAATAATTGCAGAAATGTAATTAGCTGCAGATGTAAAGTCAGCTTTTGTATTAACATGCTATGATGGGTTACTGGATCTTTTTAAAGCATTATTTTCTTCTCAGCATTGTTAGTTATTCTTAAGAAGGCACAGCAATCAGGCATAGCTTTGCTAAGAAATTAACCTATTGGAATCTCTCACGTAATTGCAGTTCCTCTAGTGTTTAAAAAAAGAACAAATTTTAACCGGGTGGGATTTAGTAGAAAAAGCCTCATTTAATAGTGGAACACCAGAAATTCAGTGCTGTCTGTGATAATGAAATGCAGCTTTTCAATTTTAAGCTAATGTTCGGATATTTATTTTTAACCACCTTTGAGAGGTGTTGTTTAGCAGTGCTCCATATCAGTAACTTCTCTTTCACCCACCCCATGGAAATGAAAGCTAGAAGAACGCAGTAGGTACTGTAAATACAGAAAGGCATCAGTGCCCTTGGATTCACTCAGTGAAGTTATATAGCAACAATTTGTTAAATGTGTTAAAATCCTTAATTTTAACTGGAAAAGGAAAACCAAGCCAAATTAATTTTAATAATGTAAGGCAAGTAGTCCTTTATAGAAATTGAATTCAAGCCATTCTAGAAGCTGGCACTATTAAGCATCAGTAACTTGGCCTCTTCAACAGCATTTCTATTGCACGCTCTGATGGACTCTTAGTTTAAGAATAAAACAAGAATCACAAAATATTTCTGCTACTTACTGCATACAATCTCTCCTTCAGAAAAAAGACTCAAGCTAAAGACTCTCAGATCCAGCCTTTTTCACCAAAATAGTTCTTTCTTGCCAAGTTGATCAAATCTGTTGATTAAAAGAAAATTTCCAATTTCAACATATATTTTAAAAATTACACACTTTGTCTTCAAACAACTGAGGTTTCCCTTCTGTAACGACTGTTGCACATGTTTATACACAGAGGACAGCTTTCAGAATTTGGATCTAGAGACCTGCTGCATTTATACCACACAAACCCATCATTGCAATAGCTAAACCTTTTTTGTAGCAGATAGAAATCATGTTTTACATCAAATGCTGTATTATCTTAAATCTGGTTTTACTTGACAGGATTTTGTCTGCAGCTAAGGCTGGGCCACAAGCGGTAAAGGGACTGAAGCACAAATCTGCTGGGAAATAAAACTGTAGCCAAATACTCAGCTATAGCCTGACTGCCCACACAGACCCAGGCAGGTTTTACAACAGCCCAGGTGGCTGGTACACACAGCACAGTGGCACTCATATTGCGTTCAAAACCAAACCAAAACTAAACTAGACATTTCTCATCTTAAAAACTCCTTCGGAGGGACAAAAAGCATTCAACAAACTGGATTTTGTGGTCTAAATGTCTTTAAGATCTGCCCTTGGGCATCTTATGTGAATCTTAAGATGGAGAAATACCTTTAATAACCTGGATTTAACCATCCTGTGATTCTAAATCTCAGCTAATGACTTCACTCATTTGTCTGCCAAAGTATGCAAGTTATGAAAAACACAAAAAAATTAGTAAAACACAAATAAAATTACATAAATTATCAAATACCACAAAATTCAGTTTTACTTTTTATAAGAATTCATGTTCTTTGTTAGAGTAACTTACAAGGTATTTTAAGCTGAGAAACAGTTTATGGAAGCTCTGACCAGAAACCTGACACTGCATGGACTAGACAAAGGTCTCTTAAAGAAGAATATTACTGAAATTTAATAACTCCCCAAAATGTGGGAGCCCATGCTGATGCTATGTCTTCCTAGTTATAGAAATCTGGTAGGGATGGACTCACAGTCCCCAGAGTAACAGCTGTCCCTGTGGGGAGAAAACTAAGTTTTTCCAGTTCTCTGTACAAGCTTTGGCTAGTCTTGTTATCTGCACTGAGATAGTGCATGTAATGAAACATTATTTTCTGTAACTGGTTTTCAATTCAGCGTTATTCTTGGAAATGCTGTATGAGAATTAATTCTCAGTCTTATACCTACTATATTCCTGGTACTTTTCTGTACCTTTGAAAAATCTTATGTCCTGGCTGTATATTTCACACAGACTTTTCCTTTTTGCAAACAGATCACTATCTTCCCACTGTGTAACACAGATTTTGTGATCAAATTGTTCCACATATCAGCATGGCCAAATTTCTTTTCCAAACTAAAATTTGTGCAAACGGATAAATTAAATCAGGCTGAACATGGGAGCAGTCTGAGGAGATACCTCGCTCTGCTTGCTGACTGCTCACAACGCTAACTCGTCAAACAGAAATGCATAACAGGGAAAATGAAATTAACTGCTGCATGAAGAACTCAGTAAGAAGCACAGATTTAGTCAACTAACTTAATTTATGCTAAATAGAATTCCCTTATGTTCTTACAGCTGAACTGCAGAAAAAGCAATGTTCTGCAACTAAATTGAATGGAAAAATGTGAAGAAAGCCAGGATTGGACAAGACTTGTGAGTCACTACAGAGCTATCCAAAGGGATACAGAGGTCGTCTACTCGCTAGAACGTGGGCTGAAACAGTCACTGATTTATTCTCTAAGAATCCCAGTAAGAGGCACTCTCAGGGGAGTGTAAGACCAGAGACTTTGCCATGATCGCAGCTACAAAGTTGACTACAGTTAAGAAATTCTGGCAAATGTTAATGGCTACAGTAGTAAGTCAATGCTGTACTCCGAAACCTTTGAGAATGCAAGCACTGGTAGGGAGGCAAGACATTACAATAGAGTAACTGGTAGGAGAGTTTGTGAGTACTAAATGTGTTTATTGATTTATTCATATGCATTTTTATCAAAGAAAAGATCTAGATTTAGCGTTTGGGACACGTCTTATGACTGAGTGCATGAAGGTAGTTCTGGACATCTCTCTCTGAATTACAGGATTAGTGGGTATTCCTTGCTAGGAAGGAATAGTAGTGCTGTTACATTTACTTCTGTACTCAGTTTACCTACCCCCTCATTCCACAGAACTGGTGAATTCTGATTACTCTTTTCAGACTAGTGAAAAAGACAGATATGTAGGACTACTTGATAAAATTAAAAATGTAGAATATAAAATCTGATTACATTATAAACCAGCCTTTTTGCTTTAGGTTATGGATCAGCCTGAACTAGGTTAAATGAAAGAATTTATAATTTTATATAATATATTATTACTTTAACATAAAACCAATAAAAAAATCTACCTCTAAGGCTCTAGATGATTTAACTTAATTATACAATATGGTAAAATGCAATTAAACTAAAACACAAAACCTTGGCTAGTTACTACTTTCCTCTTCCATATTTTAAAATTGAAGCATTTAATCTGTCTGGCAGAGGGATGTTTTCTTTACCAGTATTGCTGTAAGTCACCAAATTCAGACTATCTCTGAGTAAATTGTGCAGAACTCATGGTCTCTGAGCCCTTGCAAGACAACTTCGTGTACAGCCCAGCCACTTTAATAACAGGGAGATACAGCTCTGACAGCTCTACCGATTATACCTGTAGCACATGGAACTGCACATGAAAGAAACTCTAGACATCAACTGGTTAGAACAAGTAGAAATTACCTTACATGACATTAAAAAGCACTGGTCCCATATAAAATCAAATATAGAAGACATACAGTTTTAAATGAGGAATTGAGAAAGGCAACAGGACCTCAATCATTTTTTTATTTATGAGTCATCTAAGGCTGAAGAAAAAAAACCCACGATTTGGGTGGTACAAGCTAATGACATATAGAAGTCCAGATTAAAAGTGATTAAATCTGTAAATCTATGAAGTCACCTTATGTCAGCTGAATTTGTCACACTCCTGTCTGCCCCAAATTCACCACGGGCATTATTTTCATGCTCAAAGCTCAGTTTTGCTCCACATATGAGTTATTTACCTGTTTTATCATCTGTAACTAGAAAGAACAAGAACTACAATTCACTTTCACTTACTTCTTTGAAATCCTTCTGTTCTCAGTAGCATTTTTTAGGTGTTGCTAAAGGGAGCGCTGGGCCACAGTAGCCATGCTAAAGGTCACCAAGCTCTGACTGAGAAGTTTCTTGGTGCCTACATTGCTTCACACACTGCTGGCTCTCTGCTTCATTCGGATACCTCTCTTATCGCTGACTGGTTTGATGAAAGTTCTGACTCAGATGTAAGGAAGAAAAAAAAAAAAAAAATCAAAGGTAAGTTATGACTAGGCTCTCTAACCTCTGGTGACTAAAACTTCATGTTTAACCATTAAAGCAGAGGTGGCATTTTGCAGCCACGACAATTTTTCCTTTGTATGATAACATATGTCACCACCTTTTAACATTTTCAGTGGTGTATGTATTTTAAATGGGGAAAGTAATCACAAAACTGTATAAAACCACTATGCCAGATGTTGATGTAGGAGAAGAGGAATCCCAGAGATATAATAGACTGGAAGCCACAGTTCATTCAGGAAGCCAACCTGGAAAGCATGACTAGTGCTGTGGGCAATGCTGGAGTTTAAACATCTGTCTTTTCTTCCAGAAAAGAAAAAACCAACACCCTGGAATTTTTTAGAACTACATATATCAATGCATGCTCTGAAAAATGCTCTGAACTTTTACATCCTATTTTCTGTCTGCTTTTTAATTAACCTCACTTTGAGTGTAGACACAGCCTTTCATTTTTGTCTAGAAAAGATGACTAATATGATTTTAGTTAGAAATGTGCAATTTTGAAAATATTATCCTGTGTTTTGCATCAACTGTCCACACCAAGATGGGAAATATTAATCATTGTAGCAGTCTGCCACAAATAGATTAATTTAACAGATGTAACATTTAAGTAAATCTCTGTGCTCATGATGAAAAATTTGGAGTAAATGCAGTAAAATGAAAATAAAGCAGAAAACTTATTAAAGGAGGAAATGTGAGAAAGCAGTGTCCTAAACATCCTTCTCATTCTTGCCTTCTTAGGAGGACACCACACTGGGCAACTGTGGGGAAGGAAGTGTCTGCTCCCTGAGGAAAAAATGGGGAACAAGAGAGTCATTAGCCCTCAACTTTGGAAAGCTGAGTTCCACTTGGTCATTACTTGCACACAAGAAGAAAGAGTGTACGTGAAAATCCTAATATAAATAGTGCCTATAAAGAGGCATTCTTCTGTCCGAGTTCCACCGGTGATTAGATTTATAATCTGAGAGACAAGTTGTTCACTTGCATGAAAGTCAAAAGGATTTTATATTTTTTTTTTCCAACCTGAGACAAAAATCTATAGAAATAGCTAGAAAGTCCTTAAACTTCAATAGGATTGGGATCACTGTCACTGAATTAGAGGATGACAAATTAAATTGTGCACTGCACTTTTTTCCTTGGATAAAGTACACAGAAAACCCACACAAATGAGAGCTCTTCAGATTTTTAGTAAAGCAAGACAAAAATCCTCACAGAAAGACAATTCCTTTCAGTGATCAAAGTATTACCTCATCTCTTCAAGCATTATTAAAATACCATTCCCGTAATGTCAGTTGGTCTTACTACCACCAAGCAGGAACATTTGAGTAAATGCAGTATTTAATTTGCAGTCTTACTACACAGATAGAAATACACTAGCAGGTTGTAATTCTTCAAGGATAATAAGCTATAATAGATGCTGTGGCTACTTTTTGGCTTCTACATATTTCTAAACTAGACCAGTATTTCCATTTTTTAAATAAATTATTACAGCTTTAACATATTTTATATTGCTGTTGTCAGAATATATTTAAACAACTGATGACTTAATTTTATTTTGTGGGAGGATTTAGAAATACCACTCAAAGATTGTGTCATAATAGCATTAGGGTGAGAATAGGAAATAGTAAGAGAGAGTGCGTCCAACAGGTGAGGCTGCAAATCACAGGCAGAACTACAAGGTAATAAACAGATAAAGTCAGTTAATCCCCTGGCTAAATATTGTTGGGTATTTGGAGGTATCTCTGGGTTGACAAGAGTTGTAAAGAGGGCCAGGAGGTAGGGTTTTGGGTGGGGTTTTTTATTTGTTTTTTTTGGGGGGGTTGGGTTTGTTTTCTTGTTGTTTCCTTATTTGTTTTTGAAATGGAAGAGCTTTCATGAATTACAGGCTTTGGGAAAAGCAGAGATCTTGATGTAAACAAACAAGTAGTCAGGTTGTACATAACTGGTAGCAAAGAGATGTGGGTGAGCTAGAAATACATTAGTTAACAAATAAGCAAGGGATTGGGTCATCAGACATTTAAAACGGATATAAGATTTTATTAATAATCCTAAATGTAAAGTTTGGAGTGTATTGTAACTTTCATTAATAAAATGTAGTTGAGACAAAAATTCTTTTCAGTAGAAGCATCTGAACTACAAATTAATAATGAAAATGAAGAGCAGTTAAAATGCCTTCTACAATAAAGTAAGCAGAAAGCACCAGAAACATGAACTGGAAATATGCAATCCTGTACACTTATAAATGAATAAAAAACTCCAGATTCTCTAGTACAACCTCAGAAATGAGATCATGGCAGTAAACTTTCACTACAAATACATTTGCAAGGCCATACATCTACTTCTACTCTAGGAGAACTGACATCAAACATGCCAAGTCCTGACAGAAATAGGAATGCTTATATTTATTTTTAATGGAGTTACAATGCTTTTGCTGACACTTTTGAGGAAAAAAAAAATTTAAGTCGGTACTGTGTATCAAAGCATCCATTGTATCTTTTCATGCATTGCACACTAATGTTACAAGTGTCTAGTCAATTCTCTTTGTACACCTGTAACAACTTTGCCAGAATTTCTTTTACCGAGTCTTTAATACTGTAATATTAATTGCTTAATATAATTATTAAAGTCATTTAAAGTCTTTTGCCACAGGAATAGTTTATGAAACAGTGTTTGAAATATAACTTTCAAATGGACAGTACAAATATCTAGACCCACTCTTGCTCACAGACTGCATATTCCAACTTAGAAACTCATTTGAAAGCAGGAGTGTCAGAGAAGATGTTTTTCCTGATTAGAAATGAATTAAATTAGTTCTGTGAAATGGAGTACAAGAAGAATTAAATTGAAGGCAAACATTCCAGAAGCTGTCTCTATAACTGATAAAACATTTTGTATTCTTGCAGAATAAACAAGCTTTTGGAGGTAGGACAAATTGCACTGTCATTGATTTGAGTCTGTAAAATGTAAGTAACTATGTCCATAACACGATATACACTTGTTTCTTCTTTTTTTATTTTGTGGAGGCTAGGGTTTTTGGGCCTACTCTCTTCCACAAAAAAGGTAGGGCATCTTGATATTTGCCAAAAAGCTCAAGTTTGCTGGAATTCCCACTTCTACAAACCAAATATAAAGAGCTGATATAAATCATCATGTAAACTCACAAAAAAAATCCAGGTCGATCATAAGTCATGACCTCCTCTGAGAGGATTTCAGCATCGAATAGCACCTGCTAATGCTTCTATAGTTTCTAGAGTCCCAATGTTCCCATTCCTTCATGTCCTTCGGTCATGAGCTTTTGCTCTGTGTTCAGATCTGGCAGGGGGGTGTGGAATTTCCTCTACTGTATTTTCAACTAGGAGAAAAGCGACTCTTTCATAACATTTTACACCACAATTTATGTCACAGATAATATGGATTAGAATTTCTTCAACAAAAATACAAACCAGCAAAGCATGTATGGTGGGGCATATGGAGCTCTTATTTTTTCTATTCGTCATCATATTTTTCCAAGGTAATATGATAAAAGAGAGATGACAATGAAATACATTTCTTGCTAAGATCACTTTCTTATTTCTGTTACAAATCAAGCATAGGAGAATAACAGGAAGTTTCAGGTTCTCTTCTTTGTCCTCTTAAAATTTAATCTATTTTGACTCTGTGGTCTAGATATGTTTTCATACTTTCATACTTTCTCTTAGTTTTTGCCAGTAATTTATTCTAATATAAACATTAGTTTAGCATTCTTTTCAATTAAAGCAATGTTCTAATTCTTTCACTGTTGGTATTTTATCTTTCCAAATAGATTTTTTTTTCAGTACTACTAAGCTAAAGACACTGGTTTGTTTTTTTTCACCTTCTCCCTCCTCTGAAGACCTAACGCAACTTGCATTTATGGATATAAATACTTTCACACCAGGGATCAAGGAATATATTTTCTCTTTAATGGAAGATGAATAATGTGGAGGGGAGGGCAAGAGAGGAAAAATACTGACAGTATGTTAAATAGTATTTTAAACACCTACTTTGCACCCTACCCCAAACTACAGCCACTTCACCTACGGAATAACTGCCGTTTAGGGAGACTGATGAGTTTAAGGTGTGTCGGGATTTTCTCATCTTTATACCATTTTCCTATTAATAACAATTTTGGGATAAAGGCAAAACACTAAATAATGTTTCAAAGTTTTAACCACGAATTTGCCATGTTCTTGGAGATGAACATAGGTAATACTAAAGGTTGGGGAGCAGCTATAGCAGCTCTGAAGTGGTTTATGTTTTGTTGTTACTATTACAACCGAGCTGTGGAATATGTAAGCTCAAAAGCATTTTCCCTGTTGCAAAGGGCCCGTGAGCATAAAATTGAAGTGACTAGAAGTAATTTTCTCTGTACAAAACCAGTTATGATAGCATGGCTAGTATCTTTTAAGTTAGTGTACACCCATAATACTTGTAACAAAATTTCTGAAATTTAGGAAACAAAATTATATCCACACCTACCTATAATATATCTCAGAAGTAAACAGGCTTGGATCTAGAGAGCAGCATTCAGTACTGCTTCAACAGTGAGCTGGGTTAAGTAATACATCCTTTTTGACAGAACCAGGATCAAAAAATAAGTTTTCCAGGCATTCAGCTTTCTGTCCCTTGACAAGCATTGATATTTTCAGATTTTATACTGTCATGTTTAGAAGTAGGTTCTCCCTAGCATGTTGTCAGGGTTGAAAGCCTTCCCCATAAGAATCAGAATCAGAGTAAGGACTTCCAAAATCCAAATCTTCCCTAGAATCCAATACTGATGAAGAAAGTAAAGAAGTCCCTTTTTAAAAGGCACAGTATATATAATGATAGTACTAAACCTGTTAATACCACTCAGAAAAGAGACCTTGGGGTTATAAAGTATAGTTCAATGAAAAATATCAGTTGTTTGCTACAGTTAAAAAAAGATAACATTAAGAAGTGTTAAGGAAAAGCAGAAAACAAAGCATTTTTCTGCAGTGACAGAACCTGAGCAGTATTACCAGAGGTGCAGAACAGTCCCCATCTGAGAAACAAATACAGACTTTTTCTAGGAAAAAGAGATACTGAAGGAAGGAGTATGATAGAAATCTGAAAAAGAAAAAAGAACAGTGATACTAAAGTACAGCGAGATGGGAACTAGTTATCTTTCTTTAAAATATGAGAATTAGGGGAAAGCAAATTATCAAAGGGGCATAAGAGGGGCAAAAGAGATACCTTTACACACAGCAGATTGTTATGCTGTGGAAGTCATTACTGCAGGATGCTACATAGGTCAAAAGCTTCTGTGATTTCTAAATGTAATTCTATAAATTCATAGTAAAAAGTATCAATTTTAGAAAACTGATGGCAATTTTGTAAATCAACAGTGGAAAATTAACCAAGATCTATTAAACAACAAGATATTACCTTCAATCACACTTAATTTTAAGCATTTAAATTATATATATAACGCAAGGCATTGTTTGCTGTATGCTCCTCTATGATCAGGCACCAACAGGAACTTCTAGAATGCAGTTCAAGTCACTGATAGGCTTTGCTTAGGTTACCTGAAATGACTCTGAACCAGCATGTATGCTCCCCTCAAAACTGAGGGTCCCAGTCAAGGAACAGCACCCCTAACCCTGAACTCTGACTCTCCTCTGTTACGTATGAAGGCCATCCCTTTAACAGCAGTACTGGCAGAACTTGCTGGCACCAGGATTCACATCACTGTGGCCATTAAAAGTAAAGCTAGCCAGCATTAGCTTCCATAACACAGAGTAACATTTCCCTGGCAAAGTTATGCCAAAAGCGCTCTCAGTCTGTGGATCACAATAAGCCAAGAATTCTCTACAATCCACCCAAAGGTGAAACACAGAATCTCACTCAGAAATCAGTTTGGTCACTGGCCTCAAAACATGTCCCTTCCTACTTTATCCAAACTCCTTTTCCCACCCCTCACACACAATTCAACAGGTTGAGCTTGCAGCATTTTTGTTATCCATTACATCAAGGACTATTACTAACTTACAATAACAGTTTATTTCTTAAGGTATAAGGCATCTTGGTAAAGCTAACACTATTATTTTAGTCTGTTTTTTTGTAATTGGTGTCTAGTGAAAATAATTTGCCTGTAAACAATGAGCACAGCATAACTTCAACATCTCTGAAGATTTCTACAGGCTGCACTTCCAGTATAGTTACAGAAGCTGCAGGTAAGATACATCTAGAACTGGCTACATTACAACAGTTTGCTTTAACTTAAGATGTGCAGTCTTAGTGAAATGGTTCCTCTTTTCTTGATACAATTTACAAAATTACTTTTTAAGCAAGTAGTTTATAAAAAAAAAAAAAAAAAAAAAAAAAATCTTTTAATCAAAAAGCAAGTTGTGTAACATTTAACCAGTATCAAACATTTTTTTGCATTTTGCAAAAAAGCCCCAGTGTGGTCCTTCTGCAGCTGTGTTATTCAGCTTGCTTCTTGTAAATAATTTTCCAAAAACAAAGCTGGGTAGACTTTTGTGAGACAAACACACGTTACTAGAACAACTTGGTCTTTAACTATAATACTTTGCTGTAGACTATAAAAGTGATAAAAGATCTTAGAATTGTGAAAGATATTTATAGTCCTATTCAGAATGAGAAGGGTACAGAAATTAAAAACATGTAAAATGAAAGGGAATGACTTTTGGCATGTCATCTCCTTGCATCTACACACCTATGTGTGCTAAAAACATACAAGGACATACTAAGAAGGGTCATAGAGCACCACATGACTCGGCACAAAACACCAAGCAGTACTGAATAGCTGAAATAATTTCTGGAATTAAGCAGTTGGGAAGCCCCCAGGCCACTGTAATTTGTGCTGGTGACAATCCAGCATGCTAGCCAAACTCTTTGCAGATAACTCTTCATCTCAAACCCTCACAACTTGTTCAAGTACAAGCTCCCCAAAAAAAATGATTCAGACCACTGGGCACAAACAGCTAAGCAGGGCCCATCATTTTTAACAAAACAAATGATAGCCACTCAGGAATACTCCAAATGATGTAAACTGAAACAGCTGCTTGCTACAGAGTTAAAAAAAAAAAAAAAAAAGTTCTCTATTGATTTTCTAGCAAGTCAGCTGTTTTGTTTTTTAATTCCTTCTAAAAGGTTTAATTGCTTCATTTGCACACTTTCAAACAATGACGTGTCACAAGTTTGGCAACAAATTGTTATGCTATGTTTTCCCAACATCGAAAAAAAAAAAAAAAAACAAACCCACAAATATTAAGTCATCTTTTGTACAGCAAAAAGCTTTTCAGCTTTGGTTTGTTTAGATCGTCGTGATGACAAATCAGATGTCCAGGTGTCCCTTATGAGTATCAAGTGTCTGCTGGAAGCTAATCTACTGAACTCAGAAGCTCTATATTGAATAATATTGAACGGGTTTGCAGTTGGAGGCAAAAAGTATATCATGTAGTCTGAATGCAATGTCTATTTAGAAAGAGCATTTACATTAAAGACAATTACAGGTGAAAACAGATGAAAAGTCTTCTCTGTAAAACATGCTTGCTTTACAATAAATGTATACAGTAGGTTAAAAATAAACAATAACTACAGTTTATTAATATGGCTTTTCCAAGCAGTTGATCTAAATAAATCTACAGCTTTGTAGAAATAAATCAGCACACATTTAAACTTTTTAGTTATTGGAATCAAAACAGTGAATAATTAAATGGAAGCCTGTAAGAAATTGAGGATAATCACATTCAGGAGAGCACAGAAAACGTTCCAGTTTCTCTTCATGGTCCCAGTATTCTCTAAGGCTAGATAGCACTTTCTAATCCGAGTTTGTCTTATAAATTTATTGTAATGATTGCATTTTGATAGCACTTCTCATCTACAGTTCAGTTGCAGGCAATGTCAGCTCAGGAGCAGGTTGTCACCATTTTGAGCTGTTGAGGCACTGGCTGAGGCTCTGGTGCAGAGGGGGACACACAGACATGCCCTTCATTAGCACAGACCAACACTGACATCTGGTGCCAGCAGAGCCATTGTACAGTGGGGCAAAGCTTCAGCTTTGCAGCTCACTGAAGAGTTGCTAGTTTGACCCCGAGATAAATCAGCACCTCCTATTCAGCACCAAACCACATGAGAGTTTGACTGCAAGGAAAAGAAAAAAAACCCGTAAAAATACCAAGGACATACTTAAAGCCGGGAGAAGAAAGTGAGGGTGTATTCACAGTATTTTTTCAGCAATGTACTTTTTCCAAAATGGTGGTATTTATATATATATATAATATATACATTGGCTGTCATATCTCAAAATAATTTTAGCTGCTGCTGCAATAGGGAGTTTGCTACTTTTGCGAGAACAGCATTAGGATTATCTTTGCCAGGATGTGCAGAGCTTGCACACTAGAAAAGCATGAGAGTTGTCCCTATTCTGAATGTAATTGTGGCTGGCATGAGCTTACCTTGCTTGAACTGCTACTGCCACTACATGACTCATTTTGTGGGTTGGGGAATCACCCTGTGCCAGGACTTTTGGCTACTTGCCCAGCACAAATTGCCCCTAGGCAAGGGGGCATTCAGCCCAATCCGTATCAGTAAGTGCAGCACAGTTAGGGTGTGCAGTCCAATTTTCCTATGTGCAGGTAATGTCCATTCTCTTGCAGGCCACAGCCTACCACTACCAAGAATCTCAAAGACAGCCCGACAAACCAGAGTATGATTCCAGTGGTAATCCAGTGACTTTTTGCAGTGCTATGAAGAACCAATTACAACAGAGTACAGTGACTGTCTTAACTAATAAGGAACTAAACTTTTACACTGAGCTTGGTTCTGCTACCAGCTGCCAGCTCAAATGTGTCCACAAAAGATGCACAAACCTGCCACAATTACAAGCCAGCTTCACTATTCTCTCATGCAACTAGCCAACAGAGGACTATGTCCAAAGTGTAGCTGTTATGTGCATCGAAACACTTTGCAACATGTTCTCATTCCCATAAGGCACTCTGCAGCCAGCAGACTGTTGTAATAATATTAGTTGCAAGAACAGACTTGGGAAAAAATGGCTTTTTATTATTGCATCTTTGTGCCAGTGCAGACAGTATCCTAACTTACCAGATGTTTCTTATTTCTTTTTTCTAAACTGCACTTGGGCTTTTGGTATTTCTAGAATTTGAAGGTTTCAAACAAAGAGGCTTCTGTTACCTTAAGAAATCCAATTTAACACAGCCTCAAAAATCTGTGATTATATGAGTAAAGCTCAATTGTGAGAAACACACTAAGCCTCCATGCAAAGTGAACACTTTGGGTAACTCTTGTAAACCCACCTCCTTAAAAAACATAGAAATAGTAATAAGCTCTGAAAGTTCCATGAATGGAAAAACATTTATTATATGAAGTTTTGAGGTTTTGGGAGGGAGAGTTGTGCTTGTGGGTTGGTTTGGATTTTTTTTTTTCACTTTGTTATTTTTAAATTGAGACAGTGAAAACCACTGAAATCCCAGAACTATGTAGGACCATACATTTTGCAGGGAAAAGTACAGAAAAGTATTGTGGATTTTGAATGCATGCACAGGGGAGGGGGTGCAACAAAATGACAACTAATAAAATGAAGTACACTTTGTCAGGTCATTGCAAAGTGTTACTGATTAGCTTTTACTTCATCTTAACTAAGAAAGCAAGATCTTTTTTAAAGTACCACAGCTCCTTCAGCAGCTGTGTGGCTGAAGTTTTTGATTTTCCTGCTTGCAAGAGATGCCAGTACGTTTCAGTTCTCTAATCCCTAACAAGCAGCAGCTTCTGCTACAAGAAAATATGAGCACATATAGAAGGCACACGGTTTACAGCACCTTATTTTACTGACTGCTTTTGGAATTCAGTGTGCAGCCATTACAAGAATCACACTTGAATTATGGATGGCCTTTAAGCCCTACATTAGCAGTCTGCATTACTTTTGAAAATTAACTGTTACTCAAAGAATGTGGAAAACAAAGTGAAACTCTCATGCTCTGGATAATAGATAAAACAGAAGGAATTCACTGGGGGAGGGGAATTAAAGCAATTCAAGCACAGTAGCAGGCAGATGGGCAAGAAGCAATGGCAAATCAAAAATTCCCCACAGATACTGCAAAAAGCTCACCATGCAGTTTACTATTTAAAATAATGTTACACTGCAGTGAAGACTCAATCTGTCCTCTTTGGTTTATCTTCTGTCCCACTTCTGGATTTTCATCATCAGACTAACAACTTATTAAACCAGGATGTATCATTTATTTTCCTATTTAATGACTTGCACTACAAACAGGCAGATGCAGCTGGCTGTTTTACCACTTGTCTGACTACAGATGTTGCAGTTGCATGCTCAATGCCAAAAAACCTCCTCTTTTTGAATTATGCCTTACTAACTGCTTATTGACTTTTGTATCTTTAAATCTACTACCAAGCATAAAGAATGAGAAATCAGCACGAGTAGCCAGGTTCCCTGTGATAAAATCTTTCGGCATAGTGAAGCAAAGCCTCGCTATGGTTTCAAAACACTGCATGACAATGAATAATAAAATGTTGAACTACAAATTCACATTTGGTTTTATATCCTTGCAATCTCATGTACATTTTTGCTACTGCCAGTATGTGTGAAAATTCAGGACTTATCATTATACAATTTTAGATTTGGGCACAATCTCTCTGAAGTAAAGAGTATCATGGCCGACTGTAAAGACTTGCATGTACTCATTCCCGACTTCTATAAGGTCTCATGCATGTTGCCTTCTTTTTCTCCTTTTTTCATCCTTCTCACAGTTAGAACAAGGAGGATTCCTGGTAGGTCCTCATAAAACCAGGTCTCTGGAAAACAACTGGAAGAAGTAGGAAGGGGCTTGTTCGTGTTATTCCACAGGCATTTCCAAAACTTGCACAGTTTTGTGGCCTTTCAGGGCTAAGTCCTCAACTGTCTTCAGATTTCAAATAAACCAACCAGAGGGGAAAAAAAAAAAAAAAATAGTATGGTCTCTATTAAAACAGCTAAAAGTTTAATGAATACTAGATTGATCCTGTGTGCAACATTAGCAAACATCTGCATCTTTGAAGAAGTTCCATTCACAGAAGCTGTCCAAGCTTGCTTCTGCTCCAAGCCCTTCTCATCGCAGTCACCGTAACACACACTCAGCTACCATAACAAATACTTGTTCACTCAACTTCTATCTTCCTCCTAAGTCTGCTACACTACAAAAGGCTGCTTTCTTGCCAACAGCACTTGCATAAAATTTTCACTTCTGTGCAATCTTTCCTATCCAGAGCAGGTTGGAAGCACCGAGTGTCCTCTGGAGGCAGACTCTGATCCCGCCGTGTTAGCCACCCTCCCAGCTGGCACCCTCACCAACAGCCACAGCAAAGGTGACAGGCGTGGGGATGGCCCCACGAAACTGCAGTTTTCACCAGTTCATGTTTGTTCCCTGGACAAAAGCACAATGCCAGAGTGAAACTTTTGCCCTTCCCATTAGTCAATGACCTGAAGGCCTCACAAGGCAAGGTTCAAGTTTCCACTACCATCAACCAGAACTCTTCACAGGCACTGTAAAAGACAGGCATTGCTGCTCACTCTGTAGTCTCTGCAGGGGGACAGATGACTTCTGAATAAGAAGTTATTAAACAAGATACACAAGTGGTATCTAAAAAAGTTTACAGGAACCAGAATTTTTCACAATGAGAACAGTGAGCCATTGGAGTAATCTCCCCAGGGAAGTGGTGGATTCCTCAACATTGGACACTTTTAAGATTCAGCTGGACAGGGTGGTGGGCCACCTTCTCTAGACCGTGCTTTTGCCACAAAAGGTTGGACCAGATGATCCCTGAGGTCTCTTCCAAGCTGGTATTCTGTGATTCTATGATAATAAGCATCCTGCCACCAACTTCGGTCTACTTCAGTCTACTGTGCTACTCAGCATTCTAGATACATTTTAGAGCAAGACAGCTCCAACTGTCTATACAGCAGGTTAGCCAGCTCTCAAACTCCAAGAAGTGCTTGCAGTGCTTTTAAACCAACCTCGTATGTGTTTGCAGAAGCCTCTGGCTGGCTTATGACTCTGCCTGAAGCTTGTGCTGTGGGCACCCAGGAATCTCGGACCAGGACTCCGAGTGCGGAGGCCTGAAACGTGAAACACCACCATATGATACCATGGGGATCACAAACAACACCCAGACTCAAGCCCAGTCACACTGTCTTCAAAAGTTGACTGTATGCAAAGAAATTGTTCTCGTACCTCTACTATCTATATCACCTACCTTGCTCAGCCTTATTTATAAGTTAAGTTCTCAAAATTTGTTTCTAGAGCTCTGCTGATTCCTTACTTAGCAGCAGCTATTTTCACTTTGGCTACTTACTCAAAACAGATCCTAAAAATGCAGAGATAGCACCCTCAAAACCTTCTCTCAGCAGCTCAAGGGTAATTTGGTAAAACTGTGTGTAAATCTACAAGAGATTACCAGGGGAAAGCAAGAGTCTGCTGCCCCTGCAAGCTTTGCACCCTTAAGTCAGAGGCACAGCATGCTCACCAAAGCAATTAAAAAAAACAAAACAAAACAAACAAAAAAACAAAAACAAACAAAAAAAACACACAAAAAAAAAAAACCAAAAAAAACCAAACACCTTTATATTTGAAAAAAAAAAAAAAAAAACGGGAGAAACAGATTTTTTTTTTTTCCTATGTATGTTCAAATAAAAAAAAATCTTCACAGTTGCTTCAAGTAGTTTGGAAGTGTAATAGCTGTAGAGACTTTCCTTGTTATTTTGCATGAAAAGAGGTGAGCTGATGATGGCAATGTACATGTCACCACACTGCTGATAGCAATTGAAAAATCATCTGCTGTGCAAAAGGTGGATTGAGTAGCAAGCTGCAACATGGGGATGAAAGTCTGGACTGTATCCATGCCTAGAAAGCTTTATTACATCCATGTGAACATAGTGACAGGCATGGAATAGCTAGAGTTGTCCTAGGTTTGACTTCCTAGATGGTCAGAGAAAAATATTTCTTTCCTTACCTCTTTACAGCTGCCCTTTCTGAAAACAAGCACATTTCTGGCATACTTCAAGAAATAAGACATATAACACTAGATTTTCTGCCACTACCATTCATGCATTCCTCCTGCTTTACTCCCTGACATTTGACACAGAAGCCTGAAAAAAATGGCTTGAGTTTCATGTGGTATCCGTAGCAGAATACAAAAATTTAGTAAACAATGGATTTTTTTCTTTCCCTTATTTGAACCATATGTGTTCTGCTCTGCAGTCTACCACAGATGGCACTTGCCTTGACAAAGATGTAGCATCCACTACTTTTAAGGAGTTCTATGTGTGTGTTTTAGGGTGGAACAATATGATACTGTGAATTAAAGCAAACATCTTTAAAACCAACATGAAGGGTAGTTTATAAATTGTAGGGAAGCGCAAAGCTACCTGGCATTATGTATACACACAAGGGCCATTAAGGACAAGAAAACAACTATTTGACTACAGCAAGACAAGGCCAGACAAGTTCAAGTTGCTGATTCTTTTTGAGCATACTCAACATTTATAAGTGTTCAGAGAAACAGTTCCACTTCTATTTTCCACAGTAATTACCAGACTGTTGATGATTTCTTTGGTTTCAATTTAGAGCTTGGAAAAAAAAAAAAACACAAAAAAAACCAAGCATACCCTTTAACACCTGTAAAAATACTGCAATTGATGGATGCCTAAGAGAGTGGATCAGAAGAGAATATTTGAACACAGATAAAAGACATTTCCTTTGGCCACAACAGATTTTTTTATTAGATACATATTTGAGGTCCTTCATTCAAATCCTGTAAAGAGTTTGAAAGAGGCTTTAGACTAAAAATTGGTCAATTTGGTATTAGGAGATCTATGTGGTTCCTCTGATGTAGGATTAAATGAATTAAGAGTGCAGATATATTTCAGAGAGGTACTATTTAGAAGCATATTGTTGTGAAAAAATGGATTTGATGTACAAATATAAAAGGAAAGATTTTTGAGAACTGGATTAAATTTCTGTGGTCATCAAATATTAGAAAGCAACAAGAACAAAAGAAAACCCTGCCTATTACAACAGCAGTAATCACTAATATGTGTTTTGAGGGAATTTTTAAGGTATTGTCTCTTTCTATAAGAGATTTCAAATCCAACATGCAACACAAGCAAATATACATTTTGATAGTTTAAAGGAGAAAATGAAATTAACAGCACACTTTCATGACCTCAAGTGACCATTTCACTGACGTCATTTTTTTTAAATCTAAACCTATCTCTGCAAGGTTAACATTTTTACTTACCAGTTTTCAGAGAAAGAGTATTCATTTTAGTGCTTGAAGAAAGGTGAGAACTTTGAGATTGTTTCTTGATACTCTTTAATCTATGTAGTCTGGTGATCAAAGTCCAGTTAAAGAATTACATCAATAATTCTTCTCTCTGAATATACAATTACTTCTTTGGTCTCCTAAAAACAATGGAGAGTTACAAACATGTGGATGAACTATGCCATCACAGGAAGTTAAAAGAAGAGTCGTTAAGCTTGCTTTGACACTGCAGTCCAGGCTGTGAAAAATAGGTAAGCTCTACTGCCTTATATTACAGATAGAGAAAAATATTTATCTCTGTTTCTCGTATCTTACCCACACATGCTTTCTCAAATGCATATCGGGAAACTGTCACTTCAGAAGTGAATAATGCAGACTAAAACAAAGTTTCACCTCTAACTCATTTTAGGCTGCCTTGAGAAGCACCTACAGAACACGCTGAAATATATAAATGACTTTTAACCAAAACAACAGAAGTGATTTGTCAGTCAGGTAAACAGATCCATCATAAACTTCTGATATAAGTAAACCAGTTAAAACTTACTTTACCACTACTAGACCCTAGTAAAACACCTTAGCTTTATTGAGAATCAAAACAGATATCTAGTCCAGATTAGGAAATATTACTTTAACTAGCAAATAATACTGCTCTATTATGTTGCTATAAAAATTCTCTTGTAGATCATTGGACTGCTTGTAAAAATAAAACTTCAAAGAGATTCAACATATGGTTTGCAGATCAGATAGTTCACAGCTTTATAGTTAGTTTTTGTTTTGATTTTAAGAAACAACTTATACTTCATATTCCACATTTATTTATGGGCATAGACCTAACCATCTGGTATGTAAGTAGAGTCTAATTTTTTAACCCTTATCCAGCCCAGTTAATATGTTACCATTTTTCTGTTATCAATTTACGAAGCTTTCATTAAATTGTCAATCATTCACATAGCTAACAAAGGAGAATTCACCAAACAGCCTTGGAGAAAATCTGCAGCTATTGTAGTCATGGTAGTCACTGCCGCAGAATAAGTTCAGGGGGGTTTTTGTTGGTTTTTTTTTTTTTTTAATTAAAGCAAATTAGAGAAGTCAGTCAAGTCCACAAAAGCCAATCAGTTATTTCCATTCTTTTCACACATGTGCAAACCCTGAGTAACAACTGAGAGGAAATGCAATTAATGGCTCCAGTGCTTGAAAACAAGGAATTCTAGAAAATAACTTCTGCCTTTAGATACTCATCTGAATACAGCTGCATATAGTAGAAGTTACTAATGTCCCATTTATTCCAGTAAGACTGAGTCTACAGAAGTAAACATTTGTCCATTTAATTTTCCTTGTGTTACTGAAAATCACCACAGATAGATCCCTGGTGGCAGATTTCACAACTGGCTGTAAAATTCAAGAAATCCAGGGGGCTTTTTGGTTTTTTATACTACAGAATTTAATCCCCTCTCCATCATTTCCAGTGAATTAGTTGGGAATAGAGAAATCAACTATATATATATATTAGTTTAGTAAAATATTAATCATTGTTTCTGGGTATTGTTGCAAAGCTTTACTGTACAAAAGAACACATAATTCAACTGAATTTGCGGGTAAAATCTAACATTAACTCCAAAAAGATCTGCAGGTGTCTGGTACGCTAAGGCACAGCTATTACAGCATTCATCTCATGTCAAAAATAATGATTTCACACACTAGGAAACTCAATTTACATTTCAGAAAATATTTCTTCATATTTCTTCTTGGTACTGCCACAGAACTAAGTCCTATTAATTACCGACTTTCATGGACTAACTTGCAGCAAGACTCTTCAAAACTTAACTCCTATTAAGTTACAAAGCTCCCTATCTTCTCCAGGGTTGACTTCTTAGTGCAATTAATATTTAAAAAATGTGAATATTTTATCTGTCTGAATTTACTTATTTATTAGAAACAGGTAATAATTTCCAATAGCAGAAAACTAGGCTTTGCCAGTACATTCTGTCATGGAAAATTCTATTACAAGGATGCTATGTGTTGTTTCATTGTCAAAAAGAGCTGTAAGCATGACCAGATTGAGAGATCTACTAGAAACTGCTTATTATTTGTCTTTCTCAAAAAGCATTTATTGTGATGGCAGTTTAGGATTCAGTTACCCAGCGATTCTGGTGGTAAATCTATTTTTGTGAGATCCTGCAGTACACTTTTGTAAAGTGCCAGCACCAGGCATCAGTGCAACTCTGAGCTTAACTGCAGAATCATCATAAGCAAGGGTAAAATAGTTGTGTTACCACCAAGCATACAATAAAACTACTTACTAAGTCCTCAAACCCTGAATTACAGTCATAACATGGCAAAGGGAGATCATGCAGAAGGGGTTATGTGAAGAATTCTAAGCACCTCTGATAAGCATAGGCTAGCACTGGCATACTAAAGAAAGATTTACAGGAGGACAGACAGAATTCCATCAAAATGCTTTCCATTGGCCCAGATATGAACTTCTATAAATGCTTGGAATCAATGGGTAAATAAAAGTTCCTACTGATTTACAAAGCAGTGACAGCAGCTATGCTATATACCTAGTCAATGCAGTTCCAAGGAATATCTATGTTGTTCAGAGCTGAATTGCAGGGTATTTTTGTTTGACTGACAAGAGTTTTAGATGGTTCCTGGATTTCTTTTCATGCCATCAAAATCAGTTGGACATAATCTCTTGAATATCTACTAGTGTTTATCCAGTTTTATTCTCCTCCTGTAGTTACACAGCCCATATTAAGGGGAAAAAAATAAAAAAAAGAAAAAAGAAAAAAAAAAAAACAACTTTCCATTCTCTCACAACAAAGCTTTTCCAAATTTTGTCTTGCTGTGCTTCAAATCTATTCAAAAGATTTGTGAAATAACTGTGAAACAGGGAGGAACAGCACAAAGTTACTGTTACTTGCAATAAGGTAAATCAACTCCAGTTTGAAAATAAACCCTCAACAGGGCCAAGAGGGTATGTAATAGAATAGAATGGTAAAATATAACAGCCCATTAAAGAGGTTCAAAAGCTTTTTTCATTTTAAAGTCTTGGAAAGCTGCTGCTCTATACCCAACCAATTTTTGCTTGTATGTACAGGAATCTGATGAAGGTTAAATCTACAGTGTATGAACATCTAAAAAACTGTTGGCTGCTCAGAAGCTTCATGTATAGGGTCCATCAGGCTCTAAAAATCTGTATTACATGAGATTTAATTAATTGTATTTTTGAAAAAAAAAAAAATCAACTGAATAGTAAGAAAAAAATGAAAGCCAGAAACTACAGTATGCAGTTAAAGCCCAAATTTAAGATGTTTGCTCAAAAAGGTATCACTAGTTCTATGGTAAAACACATTTAATGAAAAGCTAAGAAATGAAGGCATCTTCTGTTCAGTGATGTATAGGATGACCTGCAGATTGCTCCTGTGGTTTTGCAACAAGTGAATAGTTATGTGTTGAGTGTGGTGGGCTGCCTATACGACATATATAAAAAAAGAACACTTCATGGAAATCCCAATACTGTGAGACCATCCTATTTTTTTTTTTTTCCAAACTTGCAAGAAGAAACAATAAAGTAAAATTGTTGTACCTGTTTTCTGTTAGTCCCAATGTTTTTCCTGAGAAAGCATCACACAGCCAGTTTACCTCTGGCACAACAGAAAATAAACTTAAAAAAAAAAAAAAAAAAAACAAGTTTTATAGAGGAAAAATTAAAATATCTCTATGGTTTCTTCTAAGAGAAACCAAGAAAGCAAGCAGAATAGGACAGTCTAAATATATGAAGGATTTAAAGACTGAAGGGGAAACAGTAATCAGAAAATACTAGTTAGGAGTACTGATATAAAGTTCAAAGGTACACAGCCTTCCTAAGAATGAATTTGAGGGATTTTACTGTCATCTGATACAGCTTCTGCCAGTAAAACTACTCAAAATCCTGTTCTTTAACAAAAAGAAAAACCACACTGATGTGGGCAAATACAAGATGTGTCATGGACCCTATAATCCTATGCTTTGCAAGGAAGCAGGCTATGATTTACAATACATAGCTCTCAAGTTTGACTTGAAAGAGATCTTTGAAGGCTTGTTCTGAAGAAAAGAACAGTTCAATTATCAAATTAACCTTGTTTTCACATGCCTGATCTTTTACAAACACATGGCAAAGTTTGGATTCAGATTTGTATTGAGAATTTTGATGGGACTAGAAGTGGGATTACAAAACCAGAAGTAGGTGTTTAGCTCTAATACCACATCTTTTGCCAGGATGGAAAGAGCTGTAATAAATAGCACAGAATGTTCCAAAGGGCTAGTAGAGATGAAAAATGTTGTGGGTTTGGTTTTTTTTGTTTGTTTGGTTGGTTTTGGGTTTTTTTGTTTGTTTGTTTTAATCCTGCTTGGACTAAGTTTTGCAAGCACTGACAAAAATGTGAGCAAGTTGCAGCTGATGTAGATATAAGTAGATTTCAACTCCAAAGTGAAAGTCAATGGGGTTTTGTTAAATGCTTTATATCCACCTTTATTCACAACTCTGAAGCAAAGAAAACTTCCTTTCTGTAACTGAAGCAACAGAAACAGATCATAGTAGGACAGATAGTACACATAGCTAAAATGCAGTCTGATAATTTTCACATATAATAATTTAAGTTTTAAGATTGAAGAAAAATTATTCAAAAATTTCCTGGTAAGGTGTTTTGAGAGCTCCATGGGTAACTCCATGCTGAGAAAGTGAGGGAGATATCGCCAGATGTCCTGCATCAGCATTTCCAGACACATGCAGGAGGCCAAATCTTCAATACTTGGATGTTATCTTCAGCTCTAGGATTCTGTCACTCCCATTTTCATTACCTGATAGTGTAGTCTGAGATGCTACAGATTTCTCAACACTCTTCAAAGAGGCTTAAGAAATAAATCCACCAGCACTTCTCTCAAAGATTCAGACAGACTGATAATAAATCAGTGCCCCATGTTGCAATAATAGTTATTAAAATATATCTAAAAATATACATTAAAAAATATGTGTACAGATATGAAAAATAGAGATATATAAAAATAAAAATTCTATTAACAAGATAAAACTTGGATCATATACTGCTGCCTCTGCTTTGCAGTAGTGTTTCTAAAGCAGAAACTGTAACTAGAAGATTAGAGGAGTTATGGAAAAACTGACCATTCAGTTAAAAAAAATCCACTGGCTTATTTTAGAAATTATTTAACTGGCAGCTGTTACACTTGGCCTTTTATCTGTTCCACAGCATAAACTCTGATGGTCTAACACACACTTTCTTTCTCTCACTGCTGGCCAATTCAAAGTGTGCATTTTCCAGTGACTATGTAATTCTGTTTTGGACTGATGTCATGGCCGCCACTCCAGCAGATCCATTAAAAATATAAAACATACACATCTAGAGCTTCAGCTGTTATCCAAACCAGAAATATGTGATTGCATAAGCAAGCTACACCACCTTATAAATGGGTTTTGTTGTACAGCGTATGTTTTACTGAGAAACACTTCAGATTCTTACCAACTAAAAGTACACACAGTTTAAGAGCATTTAAACTCCAGACAAAAAAAAAAAAAAAAAAAAAAAAAACGCTATGCAGCATTACAAGAATACAAGAATCACCCACAGACTTTCTCTGATTGCAACTGTAGCCATAAGAAGATCATAAATTGATGCAGCTGTAATACTTAGCAAAAGCACTATTCTACTGACATTCTCTCATGCAGTTCTGTTTTAATTTACTGTAACACAAGACTGAAGAGTGGCAAGGCTGCTGCTTGAAAAAAAGCTTAACTCATCAAACTAGGACTAAAATATAGAAGAAATTCAGTGTTCCTTCAAAATGGAATATTTTAGGGAATGCTGCACAAAAGAGGAAAAAAGACTAAAAGTTTTAAAAAAGTGTACTTAATGATACTGGTCAGAAGACAAGTTGCCAAAAATCCGTTTTCATGCACAAAACATTCATTTCACAGCACATGCATATCTGAGAAGAGATGAACAGAAATAACTCAAAGGCATGCTTTGGCAAATGTATAATGAATATGCTTCCTTTCCTCTTAACTTAAAAAAACATGCCATAGACACGAGGTTCTGCACTTTGTCATAGCAAGGCCAGATAACATAAATACAGAAGAGCTTTAGTTTAGATTTATGAATCACAAGATCAGTAGAATATTTCTGAAAAAGAAGATTGCATATGTGGTACTAAAACTGTCAGCAAGAAGCAATTGCTACAAATTCTAGGAAAAACATTTATTAAGGCTCTTTCTGTCAATTATCTTGACCAAATACACATAGGCCTACACAACTGTGCTTTGAACTCAGGTGATGCTAAATAATTAACGTCACTGTAATAGTGGAAAAGTCAGCAGGGTTAACTGTTTATCCACTTTTCCTGAGAATGTAGAGTACACCTGCTCAAGCAAAAGCAAGTGGCAGGTTAAAGAAAAACACACCATTCACTACCAACTCTGATGAACTATAAATTTTCAAGCCTGACAACAAAAAGCTTCCCGAGTCAGAGACAGATAATGCATCAGCAGTTCATCCTTTCTGAACTGTTCATTGTTAGGTAGCAGCTAGTGATGAGGAAAATCACGACAAGAAAACAAAAGCCAAAAACTTATATTTTCATACAGAAATATTTCATGGTCTCGTTAACTAAGTCGACATGTGATATCTGGGACACCTGGACATGAACAGCTAACAGGTCCAAACAGACTGCTGACAGCTTTAAGGCAAACAGTTGGTTAAATATCTTGATTGTGGAATTCTAATCAGCAATCAAAAGGAATAAGAGATCTTAAAAAAACTACATATCAACTCATTTTTGGTTTTGTTAACATAAATTTTAAATATTTATCACTGATTTGTATTGTATAAAAGAACCAACCTATCTATAAATAGGCGAATTTCTAACAAAAAGGTTTTCAAACAAGGTTTGAAATGTACCAGTACTAATGTACCTAGGAGTAGGAGCTTGCCATATACTTTCTCCTCCCATCCATCTCAAACATGTTAGGCAAAAATAACAGTCAAGACAGTAGTGAAAATTCTTCTTTTGCAACAGCCAATTACAGAAACAATCCCCTTGAAACTACTGTGATGATGTACACAACCACAGTAGATTGGTCAGAAGATATCCTGGACAGCAGAAGTGAAGGTATTAGCAAGAACAGATGATTTGCTACCTCTGGTTGTATCCATCTTTGGGGAGAAACGGACTAGTATAACACTTTCTTAGATGTACTTTCTTTAGAGCATATCTACTTGTGATGCCAACTATATACATCACACATCTGAATGATGTTTAAGATGATGACAGTAACCTGATTACTCCAGGTGCCAACAAAGTCCCACTTGAAGAAAAGTATCATTCTCTACTGCAAGTGCTGATATATGTACTTTTTGTGTAGCATGGGGAAATACATGGCTGACAAGTCCTCACTGGCACATGGCACTGATATCAATAACAAAAGGGAAATCTTCAGAGGAATCCAGAGAACTCTTTAAATTGTAGAGCTAGCTTTTCTGAATTATTGCCAGTAAGTGCATTAAACTGAGACCATTCCAACCCCGTAATGCAAACTACATAACACACTATGTTGTTTTCCTTCAGCCTCCCATCTCCTTTCCCTTCATCCTCTTCCTTCATGAAGAAAAGAGATGGTCACTAAAGCATGCTTTCAGGTACTTAGGAGATACTTAGGGTTGAAGTATTGCTTTGGTTGCTCCCTGGCAAAAAAACACACCAATGTACAAAGCCTGTAACCAGACACAGGCAGAATGCACACAAATCGAAGTTAATTAAAGCAACACATTTCAAAGCAAGGATATCCTAAAAGTGGGATGACACTCTAGTTTATTTTGTCATTCTAAAACTGTAATGTTTTTTTTTTTTTTTAAATAAACCTTCACACAGCATTTCTTAACTTAATAAATGTGAAAATATTACTGTGATTTTTCTTCTGCTTTTGGAGGTGTTTTTTGTGTGTTTTGGCACGAATAATTTAACCTCTACAGTTCAGAAGCCACAGTGTCTTGGAGTTTAAAAAGTTTTTTGATTAGCCTTCAAGTAATTGATCTTATTTCTGTATATTTTGGGAAAAAAAAAAAAAAAAAAAAAAAAGTATCTGTAAAGAATCAGTAAACCAAATAAGAGGAAACTTCAGTTTCCTGATGAAGAGGCTTAGTACATGGCTGATACATGCCAGTGACTAACAGAGCATGACACTGACTGGTAACATCACTTGACTTTTCCAGTTGTCTCTGTACAGATACTGCTGGAAGACTTTGTTGTCTCATTTACAAACTGAATAGCTTCAGTGATTTTAGTAAATTAGGTGAAAGAATACCTCTGAAGAAGGAATTCTCAGTAACTCCTAAAGTTAAGGCACAGTTTGAGCTGAAATTATCATGCGTATCACATAACAAATTCCATCCTTAATGCTATTGACCAGGGAACACCTAATATTTTATGCAATAGAAAGCAAAGTGAGTGCAGACAGACACTTCTAGAAGAGTGCCAAATAAAAAAATGAAGGAAGATTTGGCCATTAGTCATGTTTATTTTGCCTCCTGACAAATGCTGTTGTCACTTCTTCTCCAGAGCAGTAGCAGACCTTCCAGCACTTCCAGCCAGCAAAGAATAGAGTGAAGTTACTGCTGGGCTGGTTTATCTATTCAGAGAATACGTGTTGATCAGGTACACTGAAGAGAGTTACAGTACGATAAACACCTTCAGACTGCAAAGCTGCCCATTATATGTCACATATAACAAGATGGCTAGAGACTGGAGAGAACCCAGGCACTAACTGGATAATGCATCACATGGATCTTTGCCATCTTTGTTAATTTACCAGCTGTTTGTTATTAAGAAACAGACCTTAGAACACAAAGCTAAACTGTTCTGGTCTCATTATCCAAAGACACACATGTAGCCAAGATAGGGTAGATTTTTTAGATATTAAGCTCAAATGATCAGACAGATGACTGGTTTTCAGTATTCTTTTTTTTGTAGAGCAGTACTAGCTAAGTTTGCAAGAAATGACAACCAAATAAAACAGAAAACTGAAAAGAAACCACTGTGGAGTCAAGGAAATCTATTCCATCAGCAAATTCAGCATCTCTCAACTACCTCATGGTAGCTACAAAAGATAGAAAATAGCTTGTTGTTAGAAGGAAAGTTTTCAATATAAAAATATTACTACCCTTATGAACACTTTAAACGTTGTTCAAAGGAGTAAGAGAATGTGTGTTTAGTTTACTAAAACCAAACAAAAATTACTTTTAATCTCACTTTTAAAAACACAATGATGGATCAATTATCCTGTCACCAACAACAGCCAACAGCAGGTGTTAGAAGATAATCTCATGTATAGATCAAACCTATACTGTTATTTTCCCACTGTCTAGTCATCTGATATAGAACTGGTCTCTGTAGGTGGCTTGCAATCACCCAACCTATGTAGAGTGTGACTGAAAATAGTGACATGCACAGTTATATTTTGTATTCTGTATTTTGAGAACTTTGAACTACAAAGAATTTAACTATTAGCTAAAACAGTCATTCTTAAAGGCCAAATAAGACACATCTATTTTCATTTATTTTGAGTAAGTGTCTCAGGAATACAAAACAAAGCTACCCTTTCATGTATCTAATACTTAAGTGTCCTTTTTAAAATGCCACATTTTCGGAAAGCCACATAGGGGATTAAGAGAAAATAATCCCACTACTGACCAAAGCCAGACGGAAGCAAGAATGCAAAATATTTGTGTTAAGAGCATTTTGCTGGAAAATCCTAAACCTCTCTACAAGAAGTAAGATGTTTAGTGCTCATACACAGGGTCCGTGAACAGCAAAGGTTATCCAAATAGTTTAGTGAAGAGAGCAGTGCAACATGAAAAAAAGCAACATCATGAGCACGGCTGTGCAGTATCCTGTGCTGCTCCTCCTGAAATTTCTATACTTTCTCTTTGGTGTGTTTGCTTGCAAGCCTATCCCATATGCCTCCTGAATCCACTTACTCTAGCATTACTGCTGTTATTCTGCAAGTGTAAATCCAGTTCAGAGGATTCCAGTTACGCCCATCCCCACCTTTCACAGCATCATCCCTAGTACCAACCCCAGCCATGCATCACAATTTACATTGCTAACTGCTGCATAGTGCAGTGAAGTCGAGAGCTATGTAGAGGGGATCAATAATATTTATGAGTACTAAACCCCTACACCAAAGTTGAACACAAAAGAGCCAAAAACTAATATTCAGATCTCTATTTGTAATCTTAAATTTTAAAGCCTGCTTCTCAGAATAGGTGGATCATGTAGACTTCCCAGTGAAGACAGGTGGTTATGAACCAAGTCAGGATTGAGAAGAAAAGTGTCACTTGATACGGCATTATGTTAAGTGCTTGGAAGTTGCTGGCTTTGACCTGATCAATACAGGAAGGTCTTCTGTAGGTGTCTGGACTATGCAAAATAAACAGAAATCTTTGTTTTCTAAAAATATTCTAATGTTTACACTGATTTTCAAATAAGACCACAGAACAAAAACCAACAACAATCAAATTCTCTCCCATTATTACAGTCACTAATACAAATACCTGTTTTGAAATATAACTAAAACATCAGGACGCCTCCTTGAGTAGGAACACAAGTCCTCTCTTTTTCCTACTAAAAACCTCTTATATTATTTTGATTAATAATGTGTCACAGATTTCCTTGGCTGGTCTAACAACATGATGGAATGCTTTTTCCGCTATAACTAGAAAAAAGTTATTCCTATTCAGTAGATGAATTATGACTTTGCTTTCCTCTAAAGAATTGGCTTTGAAAGGGTTTTAAGCAACACCTTAAAAATAACAAGGGCTGGGTACTTCTTTTAGTCTCTGGGAGGGTCAATTCTACTAGACATCACTCTGAATAAACACTGGAAACAGAATGAGGCTTTAAGATGCTTGAAATAACTAAAGCTAAAATATTAAAAGAATAGTCTATATGTAGAATACTGGTAAACTAGAAGTTTCACCACTCAGAGAAGGTGGGATATGTAGGAAGAATGGGATGTAGGTAAGAAATACCTTGACAGAATACATGTTCTTGAGGTATATACATTAACCAGTGTAGCTCTATGATCCAAATGCATGTCAAAACTTTACCTGCAAATTAGACATAGCAGCCTGGTGTTTCTTTTTTCAATCCACTAGTTCATTATCATTCACAAAATAACAAAAGGAACACAACAGATTCACTGCTAACTACTGAATGCCACTCTTGTTAACAGCTACTGTATCTCTCTCAGCTCAAAAGGACTTCATCTTTTTCCTATGCAGCGTCATACACACCCAGAAGGAGATAGTTTATTTAGCATGAGGTACAGGCTTTGCCCTTCTCCTATCTAAGCACCATACATTTTCAAGTTCGAATATTTTGTCACTCATGTCTCAGTACAGAACAAGTGATACACTTCAAGCAAAATGTTTTGTCTTGGAGAAGTAATGAGTTGTACTCCTAAAGGCTGAATGGAAACATGCACAGTTCAGGCTTCTCCTTACGTTTTGGTTGGTGCTTCAGAATTCAGGGTATTTTTACTGTTCTTAAAATTAAATCCATAGTCTCAGGACTCTTGTCTACACACTGTCTGTAGACTCCCCGCAAAGTTGCTAAAATCGAGAACACTACTGTGTGGAAAGGACTAAAAGGAATTCATCCAGGTTTTATGAAAGACTGTCTTGCAGACCTCTTGGCTTGACCAATTAGTAATTAGGATTTTATTTCCTTCAAAAAAATATGTCACATTCTGGAAGGTGTATTCTTTGTTTGGCAGGGGACAGGCTTAACAGAAAAGTTAAGCCTGTAAGCAAAGGGAAAGTTATTCCATTCTCCTTACTTATGCTAAGGTCTCCTGGAACTAAAGAGCATGGTTGGAAATTAGTTGAAAGACACTTACTTTCATGAAAGGGAGGTAGAAGACTAAGTAGTTCATTCAAAACAAAAATGCCATTTTATTTTCAATTAGCTGATCAACATAAAAAAAAAAAAAACAAAAAAAAAAAACCACACACACAAAAAAACCCCACAGCTCGGTATGACTCATTAGGCTACAGCCACTCCTCTTTTCTATGCCAAAGCATCTTCCAGAGCATGGGGAGGATGACTTAGGAGCTGACTTCACATAAACTCGTTCAATCAGGGCTGTCCCCTGAATCCAGAAAGAGGAGCTGGCACAAAGAAAGTAGAGGAATGGATTTTGAAACCATGTAAACAGATAAAGGTGAACTAACAAACAAAAGGGAACAGTGTGATCTGATGCAGCTTCTCTAATATATATCACAGATGTACTCTTCCTAAAGCTCAAACACAGGGGGATGTCCTTTAGCACCTGCCACGGTGACTATTTATTGAGTGGCTATCAGTATCTACACAGCGTATATTTAAATATACCCTACCGCTGTACATAAACTATACCTTCTTCACACTCACGTTCTGAGAGTTGATTTATTAAACACCAGTGTGTAATGTAAGGTGTTCAACAGTTAGCTCAGTGGAAAAAATGATCAAATTGTTCCTCTGCCTGCTTCTTCCCCAGCCCGCTGCTAGAACACTGGGCAGCTGCCGAAGGGGAGCACACAGCAGTCACATCCATTGATCGTATTCTACAGCTCCTGTAAAGATCACAGGAGACTCTCAGAGAAAGCTGTAGGTGAGCAGAAACAAGGTCACACGCTCCTGACAGGTGCAGAGCAGTTAAACTAGCATCCGTGCCACTGTTGTTCCCTGCTTTAGCAACTCCACACCTTCAACAATTTCAACAGAAACCACGATTTCTAACGCCAAAGACAACAAAAAAAAAAAGAAAAAAAAAAAACAACAAAAAAAAACCCAAACAAACAAAAAAAAACCACACCACACCAAACCTGAAAGCTGTGCAGAAGTTACTCTTCTGCCTCCTTTCTGTCTTCATTCAACTTTGGGCATTTTATAATAGTCCTCCTAGCCAGAGTGTGCAGCACCTTCCCATTTCCCTCATTTAAGCTTTTAACAAAATTTAGACCACACAAAACCTCGTCTTTTGATTATTTTTTTTTTCTGTTGCAAACAAGAAAACACTGTTGCCAATGTTCAGGCAAGCAGGTCTTCTCAGTCAATATTAACCTAGCTAGCTGAGAGAATAAGCCTTACCAACATCATGCCTACTCTTAGTTTTAGTTCCCTTAACTCATCTTAAACTAAATGTATGTATTTGAACTGAGTAACTTGAGAGGAAAATGTTACTTAAGAAAATGCAAGTATTGCCATGTCCTCCCCGACACACGCAAGGACCAGTTAGCTCTCTGTGCCACAGCTGCACACAGCTGTCCATCACACTCACTGGATGATCCATCACTTCCACCTCCTACAATCACCATTTCCCCAGCTTGTTCTCATACGCTTGTACCAATGATAATTGTTTCTATCTACCTGACAGAAATACACATTATTTGACTTTATCCTTTTGATCCAGCGATCCAGAATACTCTGTATCTGTAACCTGTCCTTTTCCTCATTAATCATTACACAAGTCCCTGCTATCTGCAAACTTTGATAATATGCACTGCAAGCATTATCAAACAACCTGTCCCTGCCACCTCTTTCCAGATCTACCTGCTGCAAGACAATCGTGACTTCCCCAGCTCTGGGGAGGTATGTAAGTAAGGCCACATTCACCATGTCAGCATAGTGTGCTTCAGCATTTATGAAAGTTGCTCTCAAAAAATAGAAGGGCCTCAATATCATATATAAAATGACACAGAAAATATGTACATTAAGATGGATGTGTCACAAGACAGGAACATTAGTCCCAAGCAAAAATAGGCCAAATCAAGTCTAGATAAAATTCTAACTTAATACGAGTTTCACATACATCATTTAAACTGAGTAACAATTAAAAATGCTCATCACATGCCAATTTTACACCAGAATTGAAGATGGAATTACTAAATTCACTTACAGTTTGATCTTTATATTTTTAAAGTTGTTTCACATGCTTAGTAGCCCACTTTTTAATGCAAACTTCTGTCTAAATTCCAAAGCCATTTTACAGATAAAATACAACTGCGTTCTTTCTCACTGGATAATTTGCAGTCAAAACATTTCCAGCACTTCCATTTCTCCTGGAACGACCTAATGAAGGCATCTGAAAAACAGATGCTTTCCATATTATCATCAGAGAAAAAGGGCTGGTATCCCCCCAGTCTGCATGACAATGTCAGTGGCAAGGACCTTTCCTAAAAAGGATTATCAGCAAGCTCTCATTCAGGTAATTTCACTTTACTCTGTGCAAGTTGCATCATCCATAGGCAATATAGAGATAAACCTCTGTAAATCTCTTTCTCCCATTTCTCCCATTCAGGGTAAACAGTACCTATATCATAGTAATTTGGCCATTTTGATGGAATTTGGTGCAAACGGAGAAGTTAGATGTTCATACATTGTGCTGTAGTAAGACTGCTAATGAAAAAACTTTGGGAGGGATACAAAGACCCTAGTATGAGAGGCCTGTCTTTGCTGTCGGGAACATGTTCATTTTGTTACCTGTGAAAGATTACGGTGGCAATTTCCACTGTTTAAGTTCTCTTTTTTCAGACTGTATGTAACTATGGCTAATGAAGTGGGAGACAAAAGTGAAAACTAGGAACTCTGATTTCACCCGCACAGCACCGGCAGTTGACAGTATAGCACCTGTTTAACTGTCTCCACAGTTTCTCAGAACTCTGGGCTAGGTACCATCCCTAGAAAAAAGTAAAATCAAAGTAATTCAGCTTTATGCCCTTCTAACCCTTTGTACTTCTGCTCATCCTCCACCCCAAGTACAAACTTCTTGGTGTGCTGATGACATTCCAGAAGTATCTTTTCTGTATCTTAACATTAGTCTTGTCAAATCCTTTCACACAAGCCATAAAGGGAAAGACATTCCTCATCGTTAAGTCTTGAAAGTTTCAACCTAGGGCCTGCTTTTTCAGACTGTAATTACAGTTTACAACACTCAACTTTGAACACTGTCTTTCCCTCTTTTCTGAAAGCCTCACCTTTTTCCCCCAAATGTACTCTTCTGTTAACAGTCTTCTAAGAATTCCTGGTGCGCCTAATGAGTCAGAAAGCGGTAAGTTCATGTTGAGATTTGTTCCCTCACTTGTCACATGTTCTGTTCACCTATTACCTTTTCAATATTGTCAAAAGAAAAGACTGTTGATATTTCTATCTTCGTACTATCTTGCTTCACTATCTTGACTCCCCCCATATTTTTTTATACATTGCTCCTTTTACTGGTGGAAAACCCAGCTGTCCTCTAACCTTCAAAATCACAGTGAGACAAAAACCTAATCTGTTCAACAAAAAATCTTCCCTTTGTCCTTGAGGAGGTTCTTTTTCATCCTTCTGTACATAACATTAACATGCCTCTTAGGAATCTAGCATAAAATATTAAATATTTTTGAAGGAAATGCTTGATAGATACCAAAAGCTATTTTTCAGCTTGAAGTTTTGAAGCAAAATTATTATTACATATGCAGCCACAATTAAGAAACAAAAATAAAGTTTTCATTTTTTTTTTCCGAGATTATTCCATTTTATTTTCAGGTGACTGTGTTTTTGACACTTGGACATCCTGGGTCAAAGCAGGCTATGTACTGGAAGCCTGTGCAATCCAAAGTGTGACAAAGTAAGTATAATACTTACTTCTTTCCTTTGGATTTCCGAGGCAGCAAACACCCTAGCTTGCAATTGAAGTGTACAGTAAGTTTCAGAGAAAAATATTTTTGTTGATTTCAGTCCATATCAAACAGAGGGGTTTGTTACAGAACTTCCACACTTATTCCATTTTATTTTGGCTTATGTTTCAGTTTCTTCCACACACCTATAAATCAAACACTACTCCTCCTGTACACACCCATAACAGACTTACCACCACAACACACATTTACCCAAAAAAAGAGAACAATAAGAAAATTGTCCAACTAACCAGTTTGTGCCCCATACCTGCCTACCAGACACAACTGACAAGGTCTGCTAGTGTGATGGAAACAAAACTGCCTCCTGTTACTACATTATAAAAGAGCAACACTCAAATAACCTTTCACCAGTCAAAGTTCAATCATCTTCAAGTAATAGAAAATAGAAAGAACCTGCAGCACTCCCCATGGACACAGTTTAGAAATACAATAGTACTACAGGTCTTTTGCTTGTGGGTTCTTAGTAATAACTAGCAGCATCCAAGTAAAAGTAAACTATGAAATTTCACTCAAACCATTTCATATGGTATTTTCTTAAACCATTTGCCTTTTTCTTTAAATCTAAATTGAAAACTCATAATCCACAAAATTAGCATTTAGTTACTTCTGTGGGCCTGAAGCACCCTCATTCGAACAAAATGCAGATGTGAGCAAATTTCAGCATTTGCCATAAGGCTGACTGAAGCCTGGCTTTCTAGATTTGTGCAGGAAAACTGTTATATTTGGCAGCCACTCTCTTGCGGAGCTCTCAGGGGTTTTTTGGCCTATGGACACAATTGCTCAATAGAGGAAGAAAATTTAGTCAAATAATTCAGTTGCAGATACCTTTTCTATTTTACTTTGACAACCTAGATTATTTTCGATATTTCAAAAGCTACACATCATCCAGGACAAGATTGTTTAACACTGCAAGCTAGCCTTCCGTCCTGCCCCTCAGACCTGATAGTTACTTAGGAGCACAGATTCCACAGAATTCATTATGTGGCTAACAAACAATACATTTTATACAGAAACTGAGTATTTGTCAAACTCTGCCTTGCCAGCCAAGTACTTGAGTTCCTCCTAGACTATCATGTAAGAGACTAAACATTTCCGATTCCTCTTTCTCCTTCACGCAGAAGAGACTGGAAGCACTGTAGTAACAATACACCTAGTCTCTGGGGGAAGAGAGGGCCTCAAATTGCTCAAGAGCTAGCCTGCTGGCTGACCAAAGAGAAGATTTTAACGGCTCTGGCAGTAGCTCTGTCTGGCCTTTCACAGCCAGGAACCAGGAGTTCTCCTAAATGATGACAGCTGCAAATCTTAGAGAAGAGTGGAAGCAAAATATTTATCCACAAATGTCAAGTATAATCTTATTTAATCACCTTTGAAATAGGAAATACCTACATGAAATGTTGATATAACTTTTAAAAGTAGGCACATGGCAGAATCTTACTGTAATTAAAGGACATTAGCTACCTAGACACCTATTATGGCAGCAAAACAGCAACACACACCATCCACTAGTTTGCGGAATACGTTGGGGACATTTTTCTTCAGAGACAGAGGAAATTTCTAGGGAGTGTCAGTTTCTTTACCTCTGCTAATGATCAAGAAACTAGTGACAAATTTGAAATTTGGAAACAAATATTTTGGAAATGAAAAAATTTTGTATTCTAAGCAGGGAAGGTGTAGCAGTAGCACAGTAAAGACAATGGGCTTCAGAAAAAGAAAAAAAAAACAACACAACAACAACAACAAAAACCAAACAACAAACAAAACTGAAACACATTTAACACAGTTTTACTGCAGTTTACAAGAATAATAGCACTGAAGACAATGCAAAGCCTATTATAGATCTTGGAGTGAAACTACGCAGAACATATCACAATAATTTATTTGAATTACCTTCAAAGAAGTTGAAATAGTAAGTTCAAACTGAAGTCTGCCATGGAGACCATAACAGCTGGAGGATGTATTAATGTAACCACAGCAAGCCATGAATTAAACACATAGTCAAGATATGGGAATGCACAGAAACAAAAGAAAAAATAAATGGAACTAACATAAATAAGCAAATAATTTCAATTAAAAATTTGGTAAGGAAAGGATTTAGAAGAACTGGTGTCTCAGGAAGATCCTCTCTCACAAGAATTACAAGTATGCAAAAAACAGGTAAATCAGATTAATATTATCACAATGTCCAAATAATTTTAATTGGCCTAGACTGACCCAGATGTCCTAACACAATACAACCCGAGGTTTTTATTCATAAAACCAAGACATTTTAGTCAAAAAGAAAGAGAGCAAAACTAGATTAAGTATAATTTGAACAGAAGGCTGACTTAGTGCTCACGAACACCAAGGTACCCCAAACAAATGCTTTCATTCCACAGTGTTTTCTCTCCTCTCCATTTGACTAATTATAAATTGTTTCAAATACATGGTAAACTCTACCAGTTCTGTAACTCCTAAAAGTAGGTTTCTTTTACAGTGTTCTGGTCCAGATGGACCAGAAGCACAGTTTGTAGCAACCTCAGGTTCTTTCTGCAGGAATATATTTGAAGGCTGTCATGAAATAAATCCAGCAGTTCATGCAAGTACTCATGCTGGGATCCTTCGTTAAGGCCTGCCATCATTTGAAAACAGCAAAAGTGTTGCTACTTCTGCCTGAAAAAAAATATGGTGCTATCCTTATTAGTTCATTGGAATAATACTTTCCTTCTAAGTCATGAAATCAGCTGGAGATCATTACTACAAACTGTTTACCCTGTCAGTGCTCTGCAAGTATACTGTGTGGATCGGGAGCACACTGTGCCAGTATAACATGCAGTCTCCAGTAAAAAATGTGCCAATAAAAGCTACAAAACATTAGCAACATGAACGAAAGCAACAATTGCTAAAGGCAACGTGAACCTAAACCCAAAGACAATCTTTGCTCCACCAGCTACCAAGTTCTAGTAAACTTTGGGAAAGGGTATGTAAAGTATGTAATGGATTAACATGTGTATACTATTTTGTAAGATCCTTTAGTTAGAATTAGTGCCAATGAATTAAGGTTGTGAAAAGAACAGGCATGCAGCAGTACAACCGAGCAACTGTGTGTGGGTTAGGTAGGAGAGAATCTGGAGGGTGTCTTGCCTAAACCATGCTTTATACATTCACATACCCTGTTACTTGCACGTAAGCTAGGAGATACTCTCCTGTTACCTTATGCTGGTCAGCCCAATAGGCTTTAAAATACAAAGCTACTCCATGATGACTGACTGTTGTTTCTAACTGCTAAAAAGCCCCTGTACAGAATACATCCTGGTTTGAGGTGTTTGTTGTTTTTCTCCTGCTACTTAAAGCAGCAGCACTTACTCAGAATAATAAAAACACTGTGCATTAAAAGACACCATGCAACTCTGAAATAAACAGTAAATTTGGACTTGTTCTCACTTCCAACATCGTTCTCTCAGTGGAGAGACATGGTAACAACCACTTGGCAACAGAACAGTTTTCCCTACTATGAAACTCAATACATGTTCAAAAAATCCACTCTGCAGCTGCAGAGAAAAACCCAAACCTTACCAACAGACATCTGGACTTGGGCCTTGGAAATAATTTGGGAAATTAGTTTTACCTCAACTTGCATATACTCATAAACTAGAGTTCTTCTGGCATTGTTTATCTTGGAGGAGACCTATAAATTGGAAAGGGCACATAGCATCAGCCTATGTGTGTCAGACAAATGCCAAGGCATGAAAGATCGGTGCAGAATGCAGGAATAAAGCAGAGGGTGCATTTCTTATGAGAAATAGGTGTGTGAGAGGAAAATAACAGGTAAGTCCTACTAATTACAACATCAGAAGAGGGAAAGTAAGTCATGACCTGACCTGTTATATTACATTACTTGGGTCAGGACACCCACCAGTTCTAAAGCATCACCCCCACTGATCTTACCTATGAACCTTTGAGGCCCCTCTGAGTTCTCTCCCATTAAAGGCAACCACCTCTCTTTAGGAATATTTTTTAAATTAATCAATGAAAACACTGAAAAAATAAAAGTCTAAGCTTGCTGTCTGAATTGCTTCTTGAAAAGCATTGCAGAGTTACTCTTAATGAACTAATGCAAAGAAGTACCATTTCTCTCCATGAGTTCCAAGTTTTTACAGTGAGCATTCTCAAAGACACTTGTGGTTTAACCCTAGCTGGCAATTCGACACCACTCTGCTGTTGGCTCACTTCTCCCCCCCACTGGTGGGATGGGGAAGAGAATCCAGAAAAGTAAAACTCATGGGTTGAGATAAGAATAATGATTGAAATAAAATAAAATATAATAATAACGAAAATAACCAAAAAAGAGAGAAATAAAACCCAAGACAGATAAATGATGCACAGTGCAGTTGCTCACCCCCTGCTGACAGATGCCCAGCCACTCTCTAAGCCGTCATCAGCCCCCTCTGCCCCAGCCAACTCCTCCCAGTTTCTATACTGGGCATGACACCCTATGGTATAGTTGGGGTCAGCTGCCCTGGCCACGCTCCCTCCCAGCTCCTTGTGCACCCCCTTGCTGGCAGAGCACAGGAAACTTCTTGACTTATCCTAAATGCTACTTAGCAACAACTAAAATATCAGTGTGTTATTAAAATTATTCTCACACTAAATCCAAAACACAGCACTGTACCAGCTACTAGGAAAAAAATTAACTCTATCCCAGCCAGAACCAAGACCCCAGCCTCTCTGGCCTGCTTCCTCCCAGTACTGGGAATGTAATCCACTGCTGGGCCCTGTTATTGCTGCTTTCAACAGGAATGGGATAGGATTTAAAAAACTGAGTGATTATCAGTAGAAGGGAAGTAACACAAGTCAGATGAAAAGAGAACAGTAAAGGTTACAATCTGTTGCTTTGTAGTTGGAAACTCTAAGCACAGGAGAACGCTGTTTACACACAGTAATGCACAGTTACAGCTGGTTTGTATCAGAGGAAAGGCCATGAACATTTGTTAGACTACAAGCACAAAGTTTCTAATAGACCGAGAGTCTCTCCTTTTAATCCAGAATCTTTCTGTAAATATTGCAGAATTCACCTTCCCTAGCTGGACAAAGCATGGCGTGTTTTGCTAGTGGCAAGAAAAAAAACAAATTCTTCAAATATATGGAACAGGAAACACTAGAGATGCATCAGCTGCTCGAGGTAAATAAACTCATGAAGCTCATTTGATCCCCACTCCTCTCAAACTGTATCCTTCCTTACCAATAGCCACCATTTAAAGAGAACAAAACACTGAAGAAAGATCTTCACACAAAATAATAAATTCTTCAAGTACGTCTCTTTTTAACAGATTCTCTGCAGTTCAGAAATAAATTAGAAATGCAGGCTCTGTTTTGCTTATCAGCGTATCTTTGGAATATTCAACATCTGTTTAGGAAGTTAGGAGTTGCTCTGTTTTCTTTTTTGTGGAAATGAAAAAAATGTCCAGCGGTAGTCAATGCCTTATCGATGAAGTAACTTAATCATTTAGTGTCGTGGCTGATTATGAATGACTTATTCTCATTTATTTCAGAGCTTCTTTTTGTTACCAGAAGTGGAAAGACACCAGAACATAAAACCAGCGTTGAACCTCTACATCTGGCTGGTAGTAATAAGCAGTTAATAACAATGGGATTTGACTGGCACTGCCATCACAGAAGTATGCAACACACAACATCTCTTTTTCAATGAGCAAAAATGCATGTGGATTAACACTCCAGCTCCACTCTCTATTGGGTCAATCCAGAAGACAACTCCTGGCACTTGCTTGCCCCCTTGAAGCCCTGACTCTTCTATGACTGCATTGGTATGAGGCACACACATAAAATGCAGATGATGCACAGCTTTTAAAGACTTCTGTATGGGACAAGACATACACAGGACCATATACAGGTCTAATATATAGATCAGAAGACTATTCACAAGCTGCATACAAAAGCACAGCTGTGTTTGTATGGAGTTCAGTTGGTACTGCACCTTCACAGGGTGCCCTTTCCCTTTGAAAAGGTCAGGCACATTCGCACCACCATAAAGTGATATTCTGCTGGCCTTTTAATGTTACAGTTTTTTCCATAAAATGAAGAGATAATATTAACTACTTGAAATTGCCAGAAAACAAAGCCTATTGCATTTTTTTCCCCATTAAGAAACAAACAAACAACTCAAAATTCATTAAATGAGAAGAAATTTCAGTGACATCCATGCTGGCGAATACTAACATGAATTCTCCATTTTGTTTACCTGCAAGGCTTCTCACCGTGTCACTACCTCCCTACAAGGTAACTGATATGTCCCTATCATATAATGTTGGTAACAAAAAATTCCAAACTGACAAACTAAATATAAATCAAAAATTTCAGTACTTACTGGACAATATTTCTGAGATATTTAAATTATAAAAATCAAACTATTATGGGATGACATTATAATCAAGAACTCTGTAGTATTAAACATTCCTATAACCTCCAACAGAGAACAGTGCATTCACAATTAAGTATTTTAAATTAAAATGAAAGTATCCTAATTACTCTGTTTCACAGTTAAACAGAGATCAAAGCATACAAAGAGAATAAACTATTTAAAAGGCCAACTTCAGAATCACTCTCAAAATTCAAATTTCCATTCATAAAGCCTACCTCTACTCATTCTTGCCATATGGTAACTTCATCCCTCAATTTAGAGATGTCTCAAAACATAACTTCTCTGAAAAAATGAATAAATTATTTACATAGGTTTTAAGTAAAAAATACAAGCTAAAATACTTTTATGGTGATGATTTCCACCAGGAGGTGCTGGTACATTACAAACTCAGTAAGAAAGGTTCTCAGACTTTGTAAGTTATCTTTTAAAATGCTATTTTTAAGGGCTAACACTATGAGGAGAGAATAGTCTAGATAATCTTAAATCCCTTCAGATGGTGGGAACCTGTGGTGGTGTAGCATCAAACAGGCCTCCGCTCTACGTGCGGCATGCTGGGCAAACCCCCTCTGTAGAAGAGATTCTCCTCTTCCAGTCATGAAGATCCTACCATAGGATTTTCTTACAAGACCACCGCTCTGTTGGTCGTGCTCACTGACAAACAGAAGGGATGTTCACGTGAGGACTTCTTGCTGCATGCCTAACAGCCAGGCCAGGCAGGCAGCACAGCCGCTGGTCCTGAGTGGGAGCTGCCCGCAGGCTCCCCGTGCCGGTGAGCCGGCCGGGCACTCACTGTAGCCGAGGCACTGGTGCCACGTGAGGCAGGCCGGGGGCCAAGCTGCACACGCAGCTGCAGTACGCAAGTTAGCCGCGCCACAGGTCACCAGCCCCTCCGTGCGCAGCGGTCTTCCAGCCAGGATCGCTCCCACATATGGTAACAGTTATTAAGATGAGCATTCACAGGTTAATTCTTCTTATGCTCTTTCCTTTTGATGACACGTTGACGTTTCACGGTCTCATACAAGATGCTGTCATCTGTTGACTGCTGCTGAGGAAAGAGAGTATGCTATACAGCAGAGTCGCTAGAGGTGACCGCCTTCCCTCCGACTGTAGCAGATACAGCAGCAAAAGGCGAGCGTGCTGCTGCACACAGCTGCATCACTGCTCAAGCAAGTTCCACTTTTCTGGTATGCTGGGCTTTAAATAGAGTTCTTCACGTTGCAGTTATTCTTCTAGCACCCTCTGGCGTTCACAGCAGCTCTGAATCATTATTATAACACAGACTCAACCTCATTATAAACCAATCTTTCTCTCTAGGAAGAGCTGCTCGGCCAACGTGAAGAAGAAAACTACTGATGTGCTCCACTGTAGGAGCTTCCCATCACAGCACGCGACCCTGTCACATACTGAGTTGTCATCTCTGCTGTGCTACATTTTCTTTCAGTAAATAAAGGAGATGATAGTTTTCATGTAGCACAGAATGGAAAACAATATCATTTCCCTTCAAATAAATATACTCTCCAAACTGGAAATTAACATTTGAATTCACTGCCTTTGCTTTAACCAAGTTTACACAGGCAAATCGGTAATCACTCACTCTAGTTTGTCTCTTCAACTCCTAAATGATGGAGTTACAAAAACGAGCAGCCTTTCTTATCTCTTATTTCATTACAGAAGACTGCAAGGCAAAAGTTTCAGCACACTCTTTTACTCTCTGCAATCCACAAGCTAGTTGAGAAAAAAATTCAAAACCCCACAAAATAGAAGACCTGTCACTGCCAGTGATTTTTTCTATTATTTTGATTTATGATGACAAAAATACATTCAAGACCAACAGTAGAGTTTACAAAAAGATAAAATTTTGAAATGTACCAGATACACTGCCCTCCTGCTGAAATGTCAGCCAGCTGGATCTCAGTGTTTGAGCAGCGTGCAGGGGACAGCAAGGGAGCTGATCACAGCTTTCTCTGAGCAGCCTTCAGACCAGGCAATGATACACAGCTGGATATTCTATTAAGGTGCAAGGTTGAGATGATATAAGGCCCAAAAAATTAAGAAATCTGCTGAAAAGAAAGTAAAATGTAAAATATAACTAGCATTTCAAAACAGTTTTTGTCCTAAATTGTATTACTGACTTTATGAATTACAATGGTACAGCAGTGTATCACACCCTGCCTTAAGGGACTGTCATTCTCCTCCCTTGAAGTCAGAGCCCTGGCTTTTTCCTGATCACTCTTATGCTCTGTTATCTGTAGGGGCTTTCATCAACGTTTGAACAGTTAAGAAATTTACAGCCTAGACACAGTACATAAACTTAACTAGTAACATTTGTTTAGAAAGAACTTGCCTTTGCCTGGAAGGATTTCCTTCTAAATTGATAACATATTCAAAAGTAATTCTATTTGAATCTACAACGTTAAAGATAAATGTTTCAATCGCATTCTCTCCAATTAGTTTACCCAGAATTACTTACACAATCACACAATGAATTCTGAATGCAAATGAATCTTTGGCCAATACATGGACTGTTTGCTCAATTCATTGCAATACATCGAAAAAAAAGTTGGAAAAATTACACTTTGTAATACTTAGTCACTTCTGAAAGAGTCACAGGTTAATTCCTCCTAAATAACCATCAGGCTGAACGCACTAGAATTCTTACTGAATCAAAATATTACAAAACTTTACTTTGGAAGAGACAAAGGCAAATCTCTTCAGACTTGCACAGACAAACATATAAATTTTATATACTGGAAATGTAAATTTAAACAAATAAATCAGAAAACCATACAAAGCCCCCACTTCAAGAAAATGAGACGACAGATTAGATTCATTTTGCTCCTTACTCACTTGAATACCACAAACAGACGCTTTCAGCATCTCCTACTACTTCAGCCCCCCAAAACTGGTACAGGTAAGTATTGGTTCTTTATACACCTGTGCACCAAGACACATTTTCCCCATTTAAAAATACGCGTTATGACACTGAACTGAAAGATTGAGTTTAAAAAAATAAGGACTTTTTAAAACGCACACAAGACTGCTAGTAAATTTATGGCAACTATTTTAACTTTGAATACAAAAGTCTTTTAGTGTTTTTAAAAATGAAGCTCTGGGAAAGTACTATCAGTCGCTTCATGAAGTGAGACCTGACCATAAGTTGTATACATAAATGTGTATTCATTAAATATGAGACAAACTTTTCAGGATCAGATTTATTTATTACATCATAGTAGAAAGACACTCAAATGGATGAAAAATATGGCAGTACAAAGTTTAAATAAATAAAAGGAGTAGAAACTTAGCATATAGCATAGGATAGGAGCAATAATAGATAAAATAAACCCGATGCCGCCAGCACCAACGCAGCACACTGTTCCCCAGAGCACAGTCACTGCTTTCAGCACTGGGTTTCTCTACTTCCAGCAGCACAAGTTAATTCATATTTTCCTTCCCATGCTTAACCATTAGAACCCAGAAATGCAAATACAATTAATGTGGTTTCAGTAGCAAAGCACCATTTGCTACAGTTATGATATACAGGTTTTTTTCATCTGTAGGTGCACCATCTAATTGTTCTAAGTAATGCTGTCCAAAGATATAAGTAGTGAAATTCTAAATATGGAACATTACAAGTGAATTGGATTGCGTCACTGTGGCAGACCTGATACTTACCCTCCTAGTTTGGGGATAGTCTTGAGTTCTACATGGTTTATTACCTTCAAAGCTTGTGACCTGCTTCTTAAAATTATGAAATTAAATGTTCATTACAACAATATAATAAAAACATATGCATTAAGATGTACAAGATATTTGTTTTTCTCCTTCACCAAGGAGAAAGTTAAACAAGCCAACTTTCAGTGTTTTAACTGGGCTCAACTAGATGTAGACTCAGACTAAAGAGATAATAAGACTTTCCCCATTCACGTAATTAATGTGGCTTAAATTAATGGGACTATCTTTTCCTAGAGACCTTCTGATACAACTCCAGCTTTACACAGGATCTGTGGCTCCGAACTCGGTCATGTCATACCGTCCCTCACACGAAGAGCAGTGGAATACATCTGCCTTCACTTTCTAAAATACTCAGCAGAATGAATTACACAGCTGTTAAGCCCAACAACTGTAATCAGGCAGGCAGCATTTGTAAACTCTGCTCTCAGCTCCAGAAAGCATTTGAGATCAGGAGCCAAGTTTCTGAATACATTACGCTCCCTCACACCCGTTCCCTTTGACCACAATACTCCATCTTGTGCACCACTCCTGCCATATGATCCTTACTTAACCTCCAAACTAGAATTAGGTCAGCAATTATGAAAAGGACGTAACTTGTCCTACAGTAGGATAATCATAATTAGTCCTCTGGAATGCACCTGCTACTCTTATTGTACGTGTGACTGTTAAAATCAATTACAAGCATACCAGAGATTCTTTCAATAGTGTAAACAGCAGCCAAAACCACACAGCTGTGCAAGAACTGTAACTGCTATTCTAAAGCAGCAACGAAAGGCCCAGACATCATAAATCACGCCTTACTCCAGACATTCAGATCGCTTCTGGAGAGTCTTCCTTCAGACACAAACACATCGTGTTCTCAGCAGCTTCGCAAACTCGCAGTTTATCCAAGTCAGTGAATAACCAGGGCTTTAACAAAGCATACCTATCTACTGCTCCCGCTCAGCCTTTTCTGCCCACTTAAACAACGGAGGTGTGAATTTTTCCCCTCAGCTGATCGCTCCGGCCCGGGCCCCCCGCCCCACTCCGCTCCCCGCCGCTGAGGGGACGCGCGCCGCGGCCGTTAACGGAGAGCGCGCGAGCAGCCCGCCCTCAGCGCGCCGCAGCCGAGCGAGCCAACCCGCGCCGGCGCGGGGCTATGAGGCCGCCGCCGCCGCCGCCATGCCGCTGCCGGGCGGAACTCCCGGCGCTGCCGCGGCACCATAGAGTCGCGGCGGAAGGCGGGGCGAGAGGGGCCGCGCACCGCCGGGGCGGGGGGGAAAGGGCGGGGAGCTCCGCCGCGGGAAGATGGCGGCGCCGTCCAAGCTCCGCGTGGTGCGGTGCGGCGGCGGCAGCCTCCGCGGAGCCAGGGCCGTCTTCTCCGCCGACTCCAAGTGAGCGGGGCTGGGGCTCCTGGGGCGGGATTCTCAGCTCTGCAGCGGGGGCGAGGTAACTCGGGCCGCCTCCCCCGCGGGTAACGGCTTCCCCTACTTTCCCCCCCCCCCCCCCCTCAGGTACCTGCTCTGCGCCTCCGGCGACTTCGTGAAGATGTACAGCGTGGCCACCGAAAAGACGCTGCGCGTGATGGGGGGCCACGCCGACCTGGTGACGGGCATCCAGCTCAACCCCCACAACCACATGCAGGTTTGGGGGGGGCAGGGGAAAGGGTTGTCTGTGTGCCCCCGGGGGGGCTGCTCCGGGTGTCTGGGGCTTGGCTGGAATTTGAGAGCGAGCTAGAAGCTAATGCTTCTCAAAATCTGCCGGGAAGGGTATACGTGTTACCTCTCTTTTCTGCAAGTCAAAACGGGAAGCTTCACGTGGGTTACGCTCGTTGAAGGGAATGACAGCCCAGTGGAAATAGCAAAATTTATAATTTTTTTCGTTGTTGTTGATTATACTGGGAAAAGAAGCATGTAAGTAAATCAGTGACAATTACTTGGTTGGTGTTTGCCCCTTTCTTTCTGCCGATACAGACACAGGTTTGACTAAATCCCTTTAATTTGCCGAGGGGCTCCCTGCCCGGGGGCAGCCTCCTTCCCTGCTCACTGCCGCTCCTGCTCTGGCTCTCAGGTTGCTCGGGTTGATTTGGTGTGTCTGTATATGAACTAATTATTTGCCAAGATGGGCTGCATCTGCATGTCATCTATACAAAATCTGATGCAGATGTTGATAAGTGTTGACATAATGGGTATCTGTGCATACTCTGTTTGTCTCCAGTGATTAAACACAAATACCTTTTCACACATCATGAAAATGTGTATTTCAAACTGGAATAACAGTGTTATTTCCTTTGCACTTTCTTTGAAGGCAGCAGAGAGCTGGTCTGTGTCCTGTATTTTTGACAGTTCAACCCCTTGGAATCACAGTTCCATTGATCAATCCTTCAACTTTTAAGCTGTGATTTTATGTAAAAGCTGACTCTGATATATTACTTATAGATTATTTTTTTTTTCTTCAGCTGTATTCTTCCTCTCTTGATGGCAGCATTAAACTGTGGGACTTCATGGATGGGATTCCCATTAAAGTATGTTGAGCTATTCCTGTTGAACACATGTCAAAATTAATCTTGACCCATTGACAGTAGAATGAGGATTTCTGCAGCCGTTACTACAAATGGGCACAAATCAGTGTGAGATGTGTTGTTCTGCCATTAGCACAGCCTGAAGACCATCTATTTATGGCATTAATAGAATGTGGCGATTGATAGGTGTGTCACTGCAGAAATTCATGATGATGCAGAATCTCTTGGGGTGAAAGATGGGATACATACTGACGTACTAACTTTGCTACTCGCTGCAGTTCAGAGTCCAGTGTAGCTCTTAAGGAGTGTGCCGCAGTTTGGGGTAGGCCAATAGGAATTGGTATGATGGCTTGAAAATGTGGGCTGCTAACTGTCCTGTTGCTCCTGTTCTCTTCTAAATTGAGATACTTCCCTATAGGTGGGTGTGTTAGGGGGTAAAGTACCTTCAGGTTTTTCAGTAAATCTCATGTCTCATATTTTATTAGTAATGTTTTAACAATTGTATTAGTCCTCGATAGAATAAAGGTCTTTTTATTTGTCTTAGAATTGAGAATTTTAACTAATACATGAAAGCTTCTTTAAAGCAAATATGTTTTCCTTATTGTAAAAACTTAGTATTATTCACTGTTGAAAACCATATGTACAAGTGTAATAATTGTTGACCTCTTTTTTTTCTTCTTCAGACTTTCACTGTAGGATCCAAACTTCTGGCGCTGTACACACTTGCTAGTTCTGAGGACTCAGTGTTTGTTGTAATTCCAAAGAGTGGTGAAAGAGGTACAGTGTGAAGAGCATCATCCTTGTCATTTGAGTTGTTCTGTGTCTAAGTTACTATCATGTCAGTCAATAATATGCTGCAAGAATGTGCTTTAATACATTAATTTTGAAAATATATATTAAATCCTATGACAAGGTTCTGCAGTCCTGCGTTTTCTGCCTTTTTTCCGTTTTCATTTTATGACATCTATTTTTTTAAATACTTATCTAGAAGAGTGCTTATGAAGCATATACTTTTGAAGCATATACTGCAAGTATTTGATGTTGTAGATGCAATAAATCTTCAAGCAGTACTTTCCAAGATACAGGGTATACTACAGTATTCGTGAGACTACGCTTTTACTTTAAGCAGTATTAACATAAAGAGCATGCTTAGATAATTTTTCCTTGAATTTTGTCTGAAATAAATATAGCTTGATCTTATTCTTCACTATATTCCTACCAATGTCACTTCAGAGCAAGAGCAAATATGCAGCTTTGGTTTCTGCTTACAGTTGCACTGGTACCATCTAGTCTTCAGTACTGTTGTTTGCATCAAAATATCTAAAACAATTATCTTTTTTGAAGGGTGTTACAAACGTTTTCAAGGTTACAAAAAATATTTAAAGGTACTAACAGGTTAGTTTTGAGGTAGAAGGGGTGTAAATTCCCTTTGTAAGGGGCGTACATAAACTTGCTCATAAAAGCCTTTTGATAACAGATTTTTCTTTGGACAGATACATTCCAGCTGGTCTCAGTTAAGCTGACAAAAGCAGCAGGCCAAGATGTGGAGGCCAAGGAATTGTCAGTGATTTTGGATGGTGTGGATGCGTCACCGAAGTGTATTGCATTTGGAAGAGAAGTACGTTCGGTTTGGGGGTTTTTTTCTTCTGATGGGTGTTGGTTGGTTGGGGTTTTTTTCCTCTCAGATGAACTATATGCTGTTTATGGTTTTATACAAGCACAGCAGCAGTGAAACAAAATTGAAGGTAAATGAATCTGTATAAGACCTGTGCTTTCTTTTATTAAAAAAAAAAAAAAACACCACCACTACTTATTGTGGAAAATGTTTACTTAACATCAGCTTATGTATTATCTCCAATTTTAAATACTTCATAACGAAACATGATTTTATTTTTTCTTTCATGTGTAAGAACATAATCTATATGTCTTAAGTTGCTGTTTTACTGTAACAGGGTGAATATGTGGCATCAGTGAAGGAGGTTAATCTCCAAGTTTATTTTTTTAAACGGAAACAGTTAAACAGGTAAGAAAGGAAGTTTCAGGTATTGTTTCAGTCTGATATATCATAAATGTTTGTTAACTGGTGATGTGTGAACACATTAGATTTATCAGCACCCATTTGGTTTTATGCCGGAGGAGATGTAGTCACTATATGAGAAGCTTCCCGTAGAGGCAGACAGGCGGGTGCTGCAGAGGCATTGGCAGCTTATCTTTTCAGCTTGGGCAGATATTTTTTTTAGGTAAGTGCTTAGGCTGATGCTGGACTGAAACAGATGACATAGTTTGGTCAGAGCCAAAACAAGCAGAGGGAGGAAGGGGGGATGGAAGAAGAAAGAAGCAGAAATCTTTCTGCTTGATTGAAGGCAAAGAACTAATGAAATAAGTAGAAAAATGAGTCTGTCACTATTTTTTGGAGAGTGCGTGTAACTATAACAACTTTGAGATGTTTAATTTTGCTAGTCAAAATTATTTAATTATTTTTATGTGCATTAGGTGATCCGTTGAAAGCTTTATTTAAAAAAAAAAAAAAACAAACCAACAAAATAAATGAAAATCCAAACTCACATAATGAAAGTAACTTTCTTAACTCTTGAAGGTTTTCTGTCAGTGCAGCGAAGGCAAAAAGTGGAGACAATCGCTTCATTTGTATAGCATGCCATCCTGCAGAGGATTGTATTGCAACGGGCCATGCTGATGGAAAGATTCGCCTCTGGTATGCACATTTTGATTCAACTGTGTACCCCATAAACTGATGTGACTGTAGGAATTAAATGAGACCTGAGCAAAGCAGTCTAATTTGTCCTTAGCGTTGCCCTTTTTAGATCTCATGATGAGCAAAGGCAAGCCCTGTGAAGCTGCAGCACTGACACTGACTTCAGGGTAGAGCTTCAGTTTAATGTTAAATGGGAAAATACTCCTGTTAAGGTATGCTTCACGAACCTAAACTGTAATTGCAAAAGGTGGTGCAGGAGCAGCTGAAATAACTCTTTATGGGCAAGTAGAGTCCTAGGGAGAGCACACTAGTGGAGTTCCGTGGTTGAGAACAATGTGCTTCCTGAGTTGCTCAGAATGTTTAAGATGTGCAATGTGCACCGTGAAGATGCCGAAAACCTGCTAGAGTGGTTCCTTCCCTCCCTTTGCATCACTTGAGCATACAAGAAACTAGTCTAGAAATTAGAAGAGAGGATGATACTCAATATATCCTTTCATTTGCTCTGTCTCATTGATGTTGTGCTTAAAGAACTGTTCTATTCTTCCCCACATAGGAGGAATTTCTACCACAAGAAAGAGTACACATTTTCCACATTGCATTGGCATCATGATACTGTCATGGATCTAGCTTTTTCTATACAGGGTGAGTAAATTTAAAAAAAAAAAAAAAAAAAGTAAAAAACAAGCAAACAAACAAAACCTCCAAGAGTTGCAGCAAGGAGGGATGAATCAATAGAAGTTTGAGTTTGTTCACTTACTAACAAATTAATTTTTAGAATTTTAAATATGTCCAGGAAGGATCTGAAATAAAAAAGGAGCCGTTGTTTTTTCTACATTTTGATTGACTCTCATAATGTCAAACCTCTGCCTTCTGTGGTAGAATGTAGAATCTAACCCTTCCTCTTAGCTCTTTTCCCCTACCTCCACTCTCTTTCTTCCCCCTCCTTTCATCAGTAATATCAGTAAGTTCTTGCCAGAGTCTTATCTGCATCCAAACAAAACAAGCCAGTCTTCTCTGAGCTCAAACTTAGTGGCAGAAATGCAGTTAACTTTTTTTCTGAATTGTGTGATCTGAACTGTTCTCCTTAGGGATATTTCTTATTGCAGCATACTTCTGATAGGAGAACAATTCAGCTATATTCTCAGCTGATGCAGAAAATAATGGGATCTGCTACTCCCAAAGCATTGTTTAAGTTTTACCGTAGGCACAAATTCTTGTTACTTAATCTAAGTTTCTCTAGCAATTTAACATGGGATAATGAGAAACATATCTATGTCTGTTGCCCAGGCTAGATATGAGGAATAATTGCTTTGTATGTGACAGGTTAGGAAAGGTTTTTGAGAAACTTGTGCTTGTCTGTCATTGTAAACATGTATGCCGATGATATTTTTTTAAGCAAAACCTATAACTGCATTTTCATTACTGGAAAAGGAACCAGCTTGCTGAGTGGTGGAGTTGAATCTGTTCTAGTTCTGTGGCGCAATGAATCAGAGCATCAGAGGGATTTCCTTCCTCGTTTGGGATCTGCTATTGAATACATCTCCGTGTCTCCTGATGGTGCACTCTGTTGCACTTTGCATACGGACAACAGTAAGCCAAAAGATATTTTAATTATTACTTAATGCAAAATGATATGCAGAAGAGCTTTATTTTATCAGTTTCAAATGAATTAACTCAGTACTACAGAAAAGTTCAATATTGATCTGAGAGAACAGATGCTTGAAGTGATCCTTTGCTTTTTCATCAGTTCTCTGAATTGGCCTGGCGACTGCTGTATCTGGACTTTCCACCGTGATGTAGGGGTGTCATAAATTGAGAAAAGATACACTTAAGGGATTAAGTGCAGTTGGTTAAGGTCCCTTCCCCACCATGAAATGTGGTTAGATTGCAGAAGCCTTCTGCAAGACTTAATCTGCTTTTCCTTTCAGGAATTACAATAGTCAACAGCAACCTAAGATATTCCAGAAGTATTCAAGGGCTTATCAAAAGTAAGTGCAATAAAATTTACCTTCCACTTAGAGGGCAGAATGTGTCACTTCCCATCTTGGGTCATTTGTCATCTGATTTTTGTTTCCAGGTACAAATGTTAGGACTGGTCTAGTGGTTGATCCTAGAACCAAAGCTTTGGTCCTGAATGGAGAGCCTGGCCACTTGCAGTTCTACTGTCTCCAGAGCGACCAACAGCTGTTCAGTGTAAGTTGGATGGGCTTGTACTAAAACTTTTAACTTAATCAAGTAAGTTATGCATCAGAATTTATTTGAAGACTCAATATGGCGAACGGGGAAAAAAGACAGCAGCTGTACTGTGAGACTGGGTTCCAAGCTGAGATGTTTTCAGCATTTTCTTTTACTTGTTAAGCATAGCTAAACGTTGACAGTTGAATAAATTCTTTAAAACAGTGTGCTGCTCCTGGTAAATGTCAAGAATTTCTGGGTAAAATCCCTCTAAAATAGTTCTTTGTTTTGTTTTGGTTTTTTTTTTCCTTCTTTCCTACATTTAGCATTATTGTGGAATATACGCGCCCTAATTATGCTTTCTCCATGTGTTTTTTTACATCTCAGCCCAGTCAGTTCTAATCAGTGGTTTCAGAACACCCTTTCCTCATGGTTTTATGAACAGTAGCTCTAAATCTACACTTGAATTTTGAAGTTTCTTTTTGGCCTTGTTTTGCAGTTGGATATTGTGCAACGACAATACATTCATCAGGCAGGTTTACACCAGTCTGACTTGGTAAAAGTTGCGTTTAGTGAACAAGGGAAGTGGTTAGCAACAGTAGAAGAGAGCGAAGAAGTAACTGACCCCGAGTTACAGTTGAAGCTGTGGTTCTATGATGAAGAAACACAAAGGTAACAATGATGGAGGTGGACTTCTAGGTGTCAAAATCTTAAGTATCACACAAATAGCTACACAGGCTTCATCTTGCAGTTTTTCCAGATCAGCTAATAAAATCATAGGGAAGATCCTAGGGAGAGATTACCATGCATGCTACACATATCTGAAACAACAGACAGAGCTGAAGTAAATACAGATTGGAAATAATTGCTCTGAATCCAATTTACTTGTATTAATCAGTCTCTTTTAACCATGGGACTTAAATCCACATATTTACTTGGTATTAAAATCATGTACTTGATGGAATGGTTCTACAGCTTGTTCAGTTTTCCCACCTCTGTCTAATCCAGCATTGATTAGTCTTTCTAGGGTACAGAAGATTATGACTTTATTGTTGATTTTTTTTTCTTTAACTAACATGTGCATCTGGTTCATACACTTTCCCCCAATTTTCTTATTTACCAAAAAAAAATTATTTGACTATAAATTACTATTTTCTTAAGAAACAAAGCAAAATAAAGCTGACCTGTGTAGTAGCTGTGTGACTGATTTTTCTAAGTACTGGGAAGACTGCCCTGAGTTCAGGCTGAATATTTGAGAGTGATGCTTGCTTAGTGATAATCTTTTCTCAGTGCTGGGCTACAATCTTTTTCAGTATGGAAGTGATTAGGGAAATCTGATCTACAGATGCAATACCATTTAGCTATGTAATTAGACAGAAGTTTCTTTGATTCCTCTTTACCCTTCCATCATTTAAACTGAAATCTTCCCCGAGTTCCAAATGAAATAAAATTACAAGTTTATATTTTGTTTTCTTACAGCTTTAAGCTGAATACTAGGATAAATACGCCCCATGAGGACCACATAACAGACATGTGCTTCCGTTCCACGGATGAAATGGAAGATGACTCTCTGATACTGGTAACAGCTGGCAGAGACTGTGTTTTTAAAGTCTGGGTGATGGTAGAAGACACTGATCCGGAAGGTAAGTATGGGCAAAAAGGAACTTCCTTTCCTCTTTGCAACATGCTGTAGAAATTCTGACTCTAACTTCGTCCTTTTGGAACTAGGCCCTCCTGTCCCATGCATTTATCTGCTTCTGCTGTTGCATGGAGTATTGTGTTCTGCTGAGCATCCCATGTGATGGAGTTCTCTCATAGTTGCGCAGTATTACGGATTGATACGGAGGTGCCTGACGTAGCAAAGACCTTGCCCAGCCTGGTGCAGAAGGGAATGGCAGCCTGTGTTGATTGGTTAAAGGATTGATTGCAGTAATGATTGGAAAAATGGATTTTTGTCATTCCTCTGGGTAATCTTTATTTCAGACCTCTGCTCAAGGGAGCAGGATGCAAAAATGTGTCATTCTGTTTTAGTTAACTCAGTGTAAAATAATTACACTTGGTCATTCTGCAGCTCCATGTTTTCATGGGCATGTGAGAACTTGTTCAAAAGAGCTTTTGAACTACTAAGCTTTCCATTTGGCAAACTTGCTTTGCCAAATTGACTTTCTCTTTCCAAGCTATTTTCTCCTCAACAGTGGCTGCTCATGAGATGAAAAACAAAAGCTTGTATTAATTTACTAGGATTTATGCATATGTTTACTTATTAGCAACTCCTTCAGTGGTGTCTGAAAGAGGTTTGGGTTCTGTTTGTTTGTTTGTTTGTTTTCCTTTTTTTATGTTTGTAAATTATTTTAAGCCTAGACTGTATTTTAACTTAATGAGCAGATACTTTCATTCTGAGTACAGTGTGGGCCAGAGAGGAAACCTAAAGGGGTCTCTTTCCTTCAGGAAGATAGTTTTGTCTTTGCTGACTGGCCTGATCAGGGGGTTTTTGTGTATTTGTTTGGTTTTTAAGTGACTATACAGAGTTCTGTTTCATGGCATGTGTAAAAGTACAAATTAGTGCTGACTTCTGTGGTGTATTTGCCCAGCAGGGGCAGGGTAGGAATGCTCAGGAAGAAAGATTCAACATGCTGCAGCTTCTGTGCAGAAAATATTAATAAATTGATTAGTTAGTAAGTAGAATACACTCTGGCATGTTTTTATTTGCAGCAGATCTCTCACTGTGCCTTTAGATGGTGCTATGCAGTTTAAAGTAGTAAATTCTTTCTGATTTGTTTGGTTTTGTGTTTTTTTTTTTTTTTTTTTTTTTTTACACACAGGTCTTTTAATCATCAACTTGTAGCCACTATATAAAGGATATCTTAGCATAGGGTGAACTTATTTTCCTTTCTTTCCTCATGCTACTCATATATTTCTAAAGCATGCTGTATTAATTTATTTATTCTGGGAAATGTAAGTTATGTGGTAAGTACATCACTTTGCTTCTGTTTGTTTTATGGTAATTAGTAGTAAAGGTATCCCAACTGAGTGCACTGGCAGGTTAACCGACACGAGGAAGCACGCTGATGGGTCACTTTGTGATCCTCAAACTTTGTGTAAATGAACAATGAGCCTTGTTGGCCTCAAATGCAACTTGTGTTCAGAATTTTAGTAAAGTTCATGTTCTTGCTACAGTTCTAAAAGAACAGTATGTTTCAGAACACTAAATGTTGAATCTACTTCAGTATCTTTTTTTCTTTTATCTAACGTCTGCCTATTTGAGAGCACTGTTAATGTACTTGGCAAAGTAAACATGAATATTGTATGACATCAGTGTCTGGATTCACTGTTCAAATGCAAAACAGAGGACAAATGGAAAATCTAGTAGATGTTTCCTGTACTAGAACAGGACAGATTGTCTGTATTCTTCAAAAATATAAACCTTCTGAAACAAAACTGTCTTGCTGTTGAGCCTGTGTTGCAGCCCTAATACTTGATTTCTTCTTTCTTCATGTGTAAACTTGAATTAACTACATTGTTTTTTTCAATACAGCGCAGCAGAGCGTGAGCTGGAATTGTGACTTTGTAGGCAGCTACCACAACTACGAAGCTACTAATTGCTGTTTCTCAGAAGATGGCTCTTTGCTTGCTGTTAGCTTTGAAGAAACCGTCACTGTATGGGATTCAGCTACTTGGGATCTCAAGTGTACATTTTGCTATTCACCTGGAAAAATAAGGTATGTTTTTCATCTGTTTTTTAATGTCTGTCTTGAACTCTCAGAACAGAAAGAATCCATTGATAGTAGTCCAAGACCGTGTAAGTCTTCATGTAAACATTTAACAGTCTTAAGTTCATACGTAGCAAAGATCCTAAAATGGCTTTTAGGTGATTGGTAACTGTTAAAAATAATAAGATCAAGCTTTGCAGTTTCATCTTCTTACTTATGGCTCCTGTACCTTCCATACTCAAATGCGTATCATCGGGCACACAGCAGTGTGTTAATAGCCCTTCTCTTTTTCCCCATTAATCTAGGGATGACTCAAACTACTGAAGAAGTATAAATACAAGAAGCTTGTTCCTTATTTATGTACACATGCATACAAATAGAAATTTTATCAATAAACTATAAAGGCATATTGACCTTATTATCTGTATTATAAAATATAGATCTTGATCCTTTCTAACCTCTGTTGGAAAACCTTGGAAGATCCATGTTTGTCTGACAGACTGTCCCAGCATGCTCCATTGTGTGCTGTCACGATGAAAGACATCCTGAAAGTCTAGATACTGTTCTGTTGTGTAAAGATAATGAGGGATGGTATAGGTTAATGGTAAAGATACAAGATAGAGAGTCAAAGAATAGGACAGCCTTAATATTGAGCTTCCTGGACTGTGCAAATATACAGCAGTTTCTGATCCAGATAAAGTATCATTTTTCTTATAATACTGAAGAAAATAGGGCAATAAGTGACCTCACTGGATCATGTACTTAATCTCCTCTATGCCAGATCCCTGTATCTAAACAATTGCTGAAACAGGAGGATGCTACAAATCTACTGTAGCATTCCCTTTCAATGTTAGGGTTTTTCTAACTGCTTCTCAAAGCCACCGCTGCAGTAATGTTACAGGTATTTCATATACCCTCTTCCAGGAAACACCTAAAAGGGAAAGCAAAACATTATGTGGTCACAATGTTTTAAAGACTTTGACATAAAGGATTGTAGAAAGTTACAGAGATTTCTCGCTTCCATGTTTTTGTGTGTATGTTTGTAAGGTTTTCTTTTGTGTGATCAAGTCCATTTTGTTTGTGCTGGTCCTCCAAGATTAAAAATTGGGAAATGTGATTCTCAAACTGGCGTGCAGGAAGATCGTGGCAGGCATGTGAGCGACATCTTTACTGTATCAGTGGAGAAAACTTCCGACAGCTTGGCAGAGCTGCAAGTTTTTTCCAGGCCAGCTGCTCCTTTTGTAGCCTTTAGTATATACTGTATTAAAAGGAAGTACGTTTCTCTAACACTATATTAAATTGCTGTTTTAATTGCATAACTTCAAAGGGCTGTGTTTTAATATAGAAATTCTATCCCTTATTAGCTTTTTTGAAAATGTTCTGTAGCATTAGAAATCAAAAGGCTGTTCTATTATTTTCAAAGAAGAGAATGAGAAATTAAAATCAGTGAAAACAAATCGCACACTTTCTTCAATTGGAACAGCTTGTAAGAATAGCTTTTTTTTTTACTACTCTTTCTGGTGCTTAGAGCAATAGCAGAAAACGTTTAAATACAGAATTAATTTTCCAGTCCCAGTGTGAACCTTTATGGGTCTGTAACTTAAGAGCTTAAAATCACTCGTTGAAATCAGAATGTTGTAGGAACATGTAATCCTTATAGATTTATGAATACTTTTAAATCTCCCAGACCTACCTGTCTGGTGGTCATGTGTGAGGTTTCACACTTCTCGAGGTGAAAGCAAAAAGCAGACTTCCTGCTGGATCTTAACTGAATCTTTTTGTGACTTGTGAATCATTACTACATAGAGAAACCAAGATGAAGTCTGATGGTCACTAACTTCTTTTGACTTTTTACTTCTGTAGGAACATCTGCTTTGGGAGACTAACATGTTCCAAGTACCTTATTGGTGCCACTGATCATGGCTTTCTGTGTTGCTGGAACCTGCTCAGTTGTGCATGTAAGATCAGCTTAAATGTCTGCTACAGTGGTAACATTTAACACTTGAATTTACTGTGAAACCTTAAAATAATTCTGGTTTGATTCCGGATTGATCAACTACAAAACGTCCTGTGCAAAGGGACATTTCATGTTTCAGTCAAGATAGTATTCTGTCCAGCATGCACGTGCTTTGTGTGCATGTGCATAGTAAATTCTAAGTTAGACGATTGATAACACAAGTAATAGCTAGTATTTCCTACATTTGTGTAGAAGTTGATAGTCTTTGTGTGTTTTTATTCATCTGGGCATAACTGAAGTTGCATGCCTCTTCCAGAGATTTAAGTCCCTGTGTATCATTCCCACTTGACCTTCTGTTTGGAGAAGTAGCGGGATAGAACTGAATGCTGATTTTTCATGTCTGGCTGTTGCTGTGTTTGCTTTTCAGTGGAGTGGAGTGCCTACCTCAACATCGTAGTTCTGCAACCTGATCCCCTTTCAGAACATATTGCTGCTATCTCATGGCTCTCGAAAGAGTCCAGCTGTAAGTACAAAGGTTTCTTTGACAAGTAATAGTCAGTGGAATTTAAAACTGTGAAAGCGTAATTTCTAGAAAAGGTTTTCTTAGAATTCAGCCCCGTGAAAGCCATAAGACAGACCTGAGTCTGTGTTTGCACCTGTGGAAAACTGAGCCATGTCTGACAGCAGCAGTTAAGTAAAGCATGTTGACTCCCCACCTTTTCTTCCAACAATCAGTTTCTGGTACAGGATATACCACAGGATTAACCCTGCTCTCTGGGTGAGGTTCTTAAATGTTCTTGACCCTCTCCTGTAAATGCAAAACTGTGGTTGAACCGTACAGGTACATTTTAGAGCTTTGACTATAAATTATGATTACTCTCCCTAGAGCTGCTGTTCTACAGAAACTTTAATTTCCAAGTATGTTCTCTGGGCTGGAATGCTGTGAAAGGTACCGTCTATTATGCAGTAAGGTTATGTTATCCAGTTACAGTTCCTGCAAACTAGTGCTTAAAGGCAATCCCGTCCAGCCCTTACTGGCTGTGATACACAGGACTTTGACAGCTATCCAGGGAGGTAAGAATTTCATGATTTAAAGAGAAGACATTCTTGGTTTTGCAGTGTTCGTGTTTAAACCAAGTGAGCCACAGCCAATCTATATCCAGAGAAACTTCTGTAAAGAAAAGATTCAGCTCGCTGCCTTTGTTCCAAGAGAAGAACCTGAAACTACTGACTCAGCAAAATACCTTTGGCTAAGAAGATCCCAACTGTTTTTTCTTACGGATATGCAAGTAAGAAATAGTGATTGGCAGGTAGTTTCTGGGGAAAAAGCATTTTTCTGGATGCGGATTGGTACAAATTCAGAATTCTGCTGTTAAATATAAGAGTTTCTTCTTGTGATTTCAAGGCAGCGTAAGCCATGCTTTGTTTTTTATTAAAAGTTTTTAACTGCCAAAACAGCTTAAGTTAAAAATTGATTATTTACTGGTTTTCTACTGCTAATAGTTTCTGCTACCTTGTACAAGAAACTAAATAATTTGGCAACATTGCTTATGCTGCCTTAACTTAAACACCTAGAAGCTGTATGATTGCTGATTATCCAAATGTTTCATATGATACTCAATTTTCTCTGTAATTTGTGGGTGGGTGGTTTTTTGTTTGTTATCCCAAAAACTATGTAGAACCTCTAAGTCCATTCCCGCTTCCTTTCAGTTTCTTTATAAAATCAAGAGGAAGAGATGTTTGCCTCTTCCACTTGCCTGACAAAAGCTTTTGGACCAGTCGGAAGCTTCTGTAGGCAAGGTATGGAAATATGGAAAGCAGTTTCACACACTATAACCCTGCTACCTCATTCTGTATTTTAGGAACTAATAACGCTTAGCACAAAGTCTCTAGAAGAAAGGCTTACACCATCAAGCAAACAGGTACCTCTTATAGCAGCTCTGACAGATGTACAGAGCAGTTCAAAACTCTGTTCGTGTTCAGTTTTTCGGATTCAAATTCCCTTCTGTTGTGTAAATGCACACCAGATTCTTACATGGAGTCATGGGCACTTAGCTGAAGGGGCAGTAATCTGTATTTGCTTACCTTTTGACAGAATGGCTGTTTGTAAAAACCCTTGAAAGAAGTATTAGTAAGCTACTCCCTCCTTTTTTAATTTCCTCTGAACAGAAAAATTATACTTTTTTAAATGGATTCAGGTTACACAAATGAAGCAAAACCACTTAATGTTTGAATGAGCACTTTACTTATCTTGGTCTCTTTAACACATGGAACCTTGAGTGTGGCCTGAACTGTGCTTACTGATGAGGATGAACAGTGGTCAGTCAATTGTGACTTACCAGTGAGAAGGAATTTCAGAATTACATGCCAGTACATACTTCTGTGGAGTAGACTGGGAAATTCGATCTTTCAGATTCACACTGAAAAGGTTTCATACCCACTGAACAGAATAAAACAAGAGCACTTGGTTGATTTGGTTGGTTAGATAAAAATTGATCAAAGTAGAAGATAATATTTTTCTAATACAAAATCCAGTGGGAATGTGGTTAGAAGCAATCAGTTTCTTTGGTGGGTGGGGGAATAATTTGTTGCTCAGATTAAGGTATATGGATCTAGGAGAATGCTGGAAGGGAAGTTTCCATGTTTTGCTTTCAGTTACATAATGAAATCACTTGGCAGATGATGCTGGGGTATAAGTGATCTTTTAGTCAGAAGTGGAATCTAAAAAACATACTTAGTTTTTCTGGCACACACACCAACTTCCGAATTTGGAAATTAATTGGTACTTCACCCAACTAAAATCTGTTGTTCTTGAATCCAGATCCTGGAGAGTTTCACTACCTCAGTGTGTAGGATTCTCTCAGGATGCCTGACAGATAATGACTACAAAGAGCCATATGGCTCAGCTGAATTAAATTTGAGTGTAGAGTTTTGTCACCTAGCGTGGTTCTGAATTTTGGTAACTCAAAATGAGATAGAACTTAGATTTGTGATGCTAAAATTCTACTTAAAATTTTCACCTTTTTCAAGCTGGCAGTGGAAGAAAGTCTTCCTGTGACCCCGTTTAGCTTGCTATTGGGAAAGCACAGACATCATCAATCACAAGAGGAGATAGACCTTGGAAAACTAGCTGTTTGTAATAAGCACGAGCAAGATTCACCTGCTGTCAGAGAGGTAGGAGTAATTACAGTAAGTGTACAAACAAAGTCATGACAAACAAGATCTTTCACAGAGCTTTTGTTTTATTTTTTCAGCTTTTGCACACTCCAGCACATGTTTTGCCATCTGCTTCCTTCCTCTGCCCTATATTTATTAATTCATTGCTCATCTCCAAAGGGAGCAAAAGGTAAGAAAAATTGAGGAACCCTCCTTAATTATTGAAATTATTATAAAGTATGTACATCATTGTTTAAAGTTTAAAAGGAATTTTCCAACATTCTTCATTCTTCTTTTGATGTAAGTTAGCAGAGCACTTTATTGTGGACAGGATTTTTTTAAAACAACTCAGTTTCTGGACTGGCTGTCTGTTGGCTCTTTTGTTGCTGTTAATTTTGCTGTTGTTTAGCATAACATGCTGGTAAGCAAAATGTTGCCTTTGGTTTTTGAATGTTCTTTATGAATTTAACTTTTTAACTTCATTCCAGAGATTTAATGTTTTTAGTGGTGTTTTTGGATAAATGTCAGATTCTCAATTTTATTTGATATTATGATAACTTCCTGCATAATTCCTGATTTTGGTTTCTAGGTACATCAAGTTAGTCCTTAGATTTAATCTTAACAGTTTGCTTAGAACTCAAATTTAATTCCTAATCAAGCTACAAAATAGGCATGTGTACTGTGAACACAGTTAGCTAAGCTTGTCTTACAATGCATTAATCCCAATTTAATGGACTTTTTTGACAGGCACTTAAAATGTGTTGCAGCTTGCTCCTCTGAGATCGATGTGTGCTCCTAGAAAATTAATGAAGGCACAGGTCTTATGACTATAGTTTTGTATTAGGATTAATAACTTGTCACTTGCACTGAAGCCAATTAGATGCTTGTAGTCTTTGTGCAGTCTATTCTTTAAAGTGTTTAATGAAACTTGGAGAAGCCAGAGGTGAAGGTGTGTCATTAGTATCAGCTGCCATTCTGAACCTCCAGGGACCAGCGAGGGGATGGTTTACACTGCCAGGGTTTCCCCATCAAAAAACACCAGTTTGAGTAGTTTTTGCCTGTGCACTATGTTCTGCTTTAACAGCAGTATAATCAGTTCTGCTGTGTTATGTTGGCCGGTACTGCTAGGTTTCTTACTGGATGACACAAGTGAAAAAAGGTCTTTTTCCCACATCAGCAAAACACTGGCAAAAATCTAGTACAAGGAATGTGTAGAAACTTGGATGTAGTTTCAGTACTGAAGAATTTGGGAGTTCAGTGGCCTGTGTAAATATTTGCACATGTAGAGCTTGTACTTTGACACTGGTAATGAGTATGACTGTGCATTTAAAGTTACATATAAGGACTGTAGGACTGGGCTCGTGAAGAATATATCATGGTATAGATTAATTTTCTTATTAATGTTAAATAATTTTATTTTCCCTGGCATTATTATATTCATGTATTATACGTGTTTGACCCCCCACATTTTGTGAGTGATAAATAGTTTGTATTAGAACAGATGCTTTTTAGTAGACCAGTACTGCTCTGCCACACAGGTCATTCCTAATGAGATCCAAAACATACATAGAACAGACATTTGCATTAATACTGTCTGTATAGATTAATTTTCTTATTAATGTTAAATAATTTTATTTTCCCTGGCATTATTATATTCATGTATTATACGTGTTTGACCCCCTACATTTTGTGAGTGATAAATAGTTTGTATTAGAACAGATGCTTTTTAGTAGACCAGTACTGCTCTGCCACACAGGTCATTCCTAATGAGGTCCAAAACATACATAGAACAGACATTTGCATTAATACTGTCTGTTCTATGTAAATGAACAGACTGTTCATACTGTCTGTTCATTGTAAATGGTAACTGCTCTACAGAATTATTTGGAAGTGCACTTTCTACTTCAGCACAAGTTTAAATCTTGAAGTTAGAAGGGAGCAGCCACTTTAAGCACCTCCCTGTGTTTAAAGAAACAAAACAAACCCAAGCTTTCTTTTCTAGTAACACTCTAGGTATTGTAGCAGTTTTTAAGACCAAGTCACCTTTTCCAGATTTGAAAGAGAAAGGCCTTCTTGAATATTGTCTCATCTACCAGTGTATCCCAATGCTTCTAATCCTGTAGGAGTGTGAGGTTGTAACTCTTTACATAATGCTGGTCTGCCTGTTCTGACATTATGTATTATAATTGGAGAAAGAAACATACTTTAAGTTTACTTGAAACAGAGGACAGCTATTTGAGAAATGGCTTTTAATTGAGATGGCAAGAGAAGTACAGTAGTTTAAGTAGCCTGAGATAAAATAAATAAAACCTAATGGTTACTTAGTTATTTGCATGATAACTTGCCTCCTATAGCATGTGATACTATAGTATGTGAAAGTACCCATTTAATTAATTGGGTGTTTCCAATCATCTTCCCCTTACAGTGCTGAAGAAGTTGCTGATGAAGTAGAAATGGAAAGTGAAAAAACAGAGGATGATTCAGATGAGGAGAGAGATGTTACTGAAATGAGACAAGAAGATACAAGTCCTATGGAATTATTAGGAGAGATTACATGTAAACTGTCTAAATCCCAGGAAAAAGAGCTACGAAAAATAAGAAAAATGGACTACAGTTGGATATCAGCTTTCTAAACAGACATCTTGTGGGGTTTTTTTATACTGTAAAATGAAGCTTTGTGGATTAAATATTCTTCAAAAAAAAAAATCTTCAAGTCCTTTGACCATAAATTTTAGCAGCCTCTATTTCTGTAAGAAAGGAGAACTAGGGATTAAAGTTTCAAAAAACTGGTTCTGCTCCTAGTTTATTACTGATTCTCTGTGACCTTAGAAAACATTTAACCTGTGGGGTTTATTTTTTCTCCTTGCAAGTGTATTTAAAAGGCTAATATCAAAACTGAGTTTATTATCTGAATTTTGATCAGTTAGCAAAGTGACAGCTAAGTGGCTGAAAACCTCCCCCCACTGAGGCTGGGCTACTGCTGTCCAAGCAACAGCGACAAACAGCTTCGGTTAATAAGACTGCTTATTTCAAGATCTAGTAGAGGAAATCAGGATAGTAGTTAGTAGTGCTCTATACAGTTAAGTACCAAGTCTCCCTCAGAAGTTCTTCTCCAGCTGTTGAGACAGATGGTTTCACATGCCTGATTCTAGCCTACAGATAGCTATGTCTTCGCTGGTGGAGTACAGAGATTCTTAGGCCTAGGGTATGTACATGTATCAGCATAACAAATCCTTTTACAAATATCAAGAATGCTGCAGCATGGAGATGGAGATGTGTGTGTTTCCCTGACAGCCAGCTTAGTTAAGCCTCTTCTGCATCAGCTGTAGTTTCTATATATTACTATAAACCAACTCTACACTGTGATGTGTGTGATATAAAGCAGTAAATTTGAAGGCCTAAAAGTGAATAGTCTTCTGTGGTGTTGCAGTATTTAGGCAAGCTGATGAAAGGTCACTAAAAGCTCTGACAAAGCAATGATTTGCAAAAACTACGCAGATTAAAAATGTTGAAAAGAGGAATGATACTTCAACTCTTGTCTGTGAAAACCATGCTGTCCCTATTTTGCTACTGCTTTGAGAATGAAGTGGAGGACCACTTCCTCGCTCTACTTTTTTTAACACCATAGAGTGGAAGGCAATTAGTGGCAACACTTTTTTGGAGGGGCATACCCGTACAACAGGCACAATCTATCACTTCCAACCATGTACAGAAAACACTGAAATTTGTCCCTGGGCCATCAGGGAAGCACCCCAGAGTGATTTTGCTGGAAAGTTTACTTGTCACATTTTAACATGAATGCAGATGTTTGTAGTAAGCAGTGCTGACCCTGGACACGCAGGCACATCAACCAGCATTTGCCTCTGCATCAAGCAGGTCACAGACTGAAAGATGAGTGTTGTAGCATTACCCAGACTGTGGCACAGCAATGACTTCGCCTCGAGCTTTGGCAGTGAGCTACTGCACATGCTGGGGCTGCTAGCGTGAGGGTGTAGGGGGAGTACTCTGAACTCCATTTTACAAAGAGGACAAGTAAACTTTAAAAGTTGCTTTTTTAACATGCTAGCAACCAAGTATTGCTATAACGCATCTCTTCCCAGTGCAGCCCCTCACAGAGAAGGGGAGGGTAGAGCCAGAGGGACCCCAAGTGAAGTCAGTCAGACCCCCCGCTGCCCCGAGGAGTGTAGAACTGTCACAAGCGAGAAATAAAAAGCCTTATATGCATATCTCCATGCAGTAAATGAAGTAACACCTACCAAACAAACATACACACCTCAAGAGGCACAGGGGGCTCGTTTCAAAGCAAAGCCCACGTTGTCTACAGTAGTCATTTGTAAATAGCCACTGTGGGGAAAAGAATTATTAAAAATAAGTCTGAAAATAGGTCTGAGGGCCGGCTGAATCAAAGCCAAAAGTTAGTTTAAAGCTCATTATTATAGAAAAGTGGAAAAACTAGTGCACTTATTGGTTCTGTAAGTTTACAATTGTATGGGTGTCAAAACATGAATGTGGGGAATATAAATACACTGCAATAGACATGGCTTTGCATCAAGAGCTTTACTTACAACTACTTTCATAAAACGTAGAGATAACTGTCCAATGTCAGTGCATTGCATGCCCTCTGTATTTCCTTCTGATGAGACATTAATGTGAAAAATGCATAATTAATTCTTACAATTTCAGACTAAACCAGCTGGGGTTAACTTAGTTACTTGGCAGCAAACAGCTTCTGCATCTTCTCATACAATAAAGTTACATACTGTAGCTCCTCAAACTCTTTATTACTTATGACTGTGAGGGATGTTTTCTTCTACTATAGATTACTTTGTGAGACTAATATTACTATAGATTTTAAAGAAAGTTTCTAATATTTTAGGCATTTGGGCTTGTTTAGAGGCCTTGGTCTGACAGAAAAATATATTTCTAAAACCTGTAAATGTTTTTCAAAATTTGTTTGCCTGGCAGTTCATGTATTTTTTTATTTCTCTCTCTCAAACTTACAGGGAGAAGAGAAGGAAAACACAGTAACACTGTCACAACTATGGTCAGTTTCCTGCTCTTGTATTTTTCTCCCTTTTTATAACAGCTGTTTAGATAATCTTCTGACATACGTAGCTGAAAAGAAAAATCACAGCTTCCCAAATATTATGCAATTTTTATTTCCATCCCTCTTATCTACAGATCTAGAACTAATACAGCCTTTTCAGAACCTTGGACCCGATGGATTTCTCCCTAAATGAAATGTTTCAACAGAACAAACAGGGAAAACGTGTTAAGACACTAACTAACAAATGATAGGTTTTGAAAATTCAGATTTCAAAAAATGGAAAATACAGAAAAAAAAAATATATTGGTGAACAGATTTCACTCCCCCACCTAAATACATGCACTATACTAGGAAAGACACACTGAAAGGTTTTTTCTTTTTTTCTTAAATATCAGACCTCAGCTCTGTGAAAAACAAGTACAGGTTGAGTGGAGAGATCTATATGCATGTTGTTTCAAAAACACTGGCTGCTTCAAAGCCTGGTATTGTGTTATTGTGTCAGCAACACTTCAGTGCTGCTTTAAAGGTAAGAAGGAAATCTCAGCATTTGTTAATATGGGATATTTTTAAACTTCACATGTTCTTGTGAAAGTGTTTTATTAGAAAACAACCAGGTATGAACAAGAGACAATTTAGATGCAATTCAGCATCTAAAGATGCAATTTAGTTTTGTGTTCAGGCAGTGGAGCAGTGTGTTAGGAATCTTCATCAAGAAAAGACAGAGTTGTTAGAATTCTGATTTCCTACCTTTGCCTTTACTACAGTTGTTTTGCTTTGCACAGTAGATTGAAAGTACTGGGATAACAGAATCCTCACTTTGTAGTTTTGTGTGTATGTTTTTTCTGCTCAGTCAGGAAATACATTTCTGGTTAGAGTTTTATTACATTTAGTAGGCACATTCTGACCAACCTTTTTGAAAACATCTTTTGAAAGATATTGCAATTACAACAATGAAGAATTCAGAGGGAGGACTGCGACTCATCTGTCTGTGCCTGTTCTGGAATGCTTTATTTTTAAAACAGTTGTTTTCTGCTGTTCTTCAAGTTTTTATTTCTTATTTTTCTTAAACCTTGAGTATCTCAGTGGCCATGGAAGTTCTCCATATTTACTGCGATGCCCTAAGTCAAATCCTAATTTGATTTTTGCCTTCTGCTTCTTCCTTCTAAAAGCTTTATAATGATTTTATCATTCTTCATCAGAAAGATTTGACACAAAAGACCATAGAGAAAAAGATTGAACTTGTGATTCCAATTACCTGATAAATACAACAGGTAATAAAATACCTCTGGAACGTGGAGAGGTCAGTGTTCAATAACTATCAGTGGCTTGTGCATCGCCACAGGACAGTGATTTTCACAGAAGCAGTCACAGCTTTATTTAGGCTGAGGCACAGACCACGCAAGGGGGACAGGAGCCTAGAAGGGGAATTGCTTACTTCCCAAATTTTCCACTCAGACAATTGGTCAGGTAAACACAAAGGCCTGAAGCTTCAGCAGCTATGGAAAGCATTATAAAAAAATAACCTGGAGAAAAGAAGGCTCCAGGGAGACCTTCCAGTACTTGAAGGGGGTACAGGAAAGCTGGGGAGGGACTCTTCATCAGGGAGGGTAGGGATAGGACAAGGGGGAACCGTTTTAAACTGGAAGAGGGGAGGTTTAGATTAGATACAAGGAAGAAATCCTTCCCTGTGTGGGTGGTGAGGCGCTGGCCCAGGGTGCCCAGAGCAGCTGTGGCTGCCCCCTCTGGACGGGGCTGGGGGAAGGGGGCCCTGCCCGGGGCAGGGGGTTGGAACCGTGGGTGATCTTTAAGGTTCCTTCCAACCCAAACCATTCTATACACCAAATGAAGCCGTTTAGGTAAATAATATAATGTGTCTGTAAGGAAGAGTTACCACACAGCTCTGGGAATGTGAGTATCAGCAGTTTCTGAGGTTGCAGGTTTCTCTAACACTTTGAACATGTAAGCGGCCACAGTGGAAAGAAGCATTCCCACCCTCCAGATAACATCCACTGCTTGCTTCTGCATCACCTGTGCCAACACAAGCTGTCATTGCCTTTGTGGGGAACTAGGCTGGGGGGAAAAAATCTGGCTGACAACAAAACCAGATAACACAGACTTGAATAGTTTAAAACGTTCACAGAACTACAGCCAAGTTCCACCAAGAACAGGGAAGGACTTTTCTTCAAGAGGTTTTTGTATGCTCAGGAGATGAGGTTTTAATGTTACACACACAAAATCCCACTCTTTTCTCACAGAGCCTGTCCCTTGTGTTAGGAGAGCCACAACCACACCTAGAGCATTCCAGAGAGGCGTTTGATGTGATACACGAGACACCTCAGCTCCAGAGAAGCAACTCCTGGTTTCCCCTTACACCCTCTTCCTCCTCTCCCAAACTAATGGGCTAAATAAACAAGCTTCAAATAAAGCAGTGGCCTGCAGCTCAAAGAAAATACTTTTAGACTGAAACTAGCATAGCATTAAACTGTTGAGGGGGAATGTTTTCTTAGCTTCTAAAATGAAATCAGTTAAAGAATTACAAATTTTTTAACATGTAATAAAGTATCATAATTGGAGCCATGACCTTCGTCCTCTGTTGACCTTCACAGATACAGCTATGTTGCTAAGAATTAGGCTTATCGAGAACAGACACTACAGCCATAAACTCATCTAATTTCTTCATGAGAGCAGGAACAAAATAATAGGTTTTGAGATGAAAGGTACTACCTAGAAAAGCAAGATTTTTTTTTTGCCAATTTTTCAACATGGCTTTCTTATACTGTTAACTCCATTATTTTAAAATAGCACAGAATTTAAATCATTTCAGCCATCAAGCTCGTTACCAGCTTCTGTTATTGATGCCTCAACTTACGTTTGTTTGCAATGCTACTTAGTTTATTATATTTTTAGATTTGAGACTGTGATCAAAGCTTCAGATATTTTAGCTATTTTATTTCCTTTAGTGACCAAAGGAGTTTTCAGTTCTTCCTCAAACTGGTAAAACAAGCCAACAAACAAACAAACAAACAAACTGTCCAACATTATCTGAGATGTCATCTCTTTAATTTTTAGCCACCTACTTTAGAAATAATAAAGAAGAAGTAACTTGGCACTCTGTAAAGTTTGTTACTCAAAGGCAATATGCAATTTGCACCAACAAAACTCAGACACCTCTTCAATGAAAGGTTTTCTTTAGGTTAAGTTTCCTCTGTGCTTTGAGCTTCCCTGGGCCCTGCTCCTCTCTTGCTTTCAGTCCTAGTGCTTCTAAGGAAGAAATACAAGGGGAAAGCAGAGAAATCTTTCACTTTGCCACTTTGAAACTTAAGCTTGATGTAGGAAGAAGTTCAGGGGATTCATTAAAATGTTGTTAAAGATGGCTTTTCAGCATGAAACACAACTGAAAACATCAAAGACCTGACTTTGAAGAAGAATCAGAGAGGGGTTGTCATCTTCTGCTGTATGTACTGCAGCTGATCAGGAGCACACGGTCTGTTGTGATCATCACTGCATGGACAATAAAGTGCAGGTCCCAGAAAGCATCCCTTTAGTTTCGTTATTTTTCACGTGAACCGATGAAGGCTGCAGACTGCTCTTTTTCCCATGTCACTTAAAAATCACAGAAGGAAAAGTACTAAAAATATACAAGAAGTAAAAAGCAGTGCTTATACTCTTAGTACAAAGGGACTATTTAATCCCTGAAATATCCATAATGAAAAGAGCCCTTTTTCACTTGGCATAGTGCAAATGAAAACTGGATTTCTAAGAAGTATCACATCTGCTACGAAAGGAAAATTTTTGTAGTGCTTGCTCCATCAGTCCGTACAGTGTGTTATTTCTGGACTGCATATTCTGTGAGTGGATGGGATACAGTGACAGTTTATCTTTCCTTTTCTATGTGAAATCCACTAGCTGATCTCAAGGATTAAATGGAAAGAAAAACTCACATCACTTGCAAAATAAAAAACCACTTCTAAATCAACTGGTTTAGATGAAGCCAGAAAACCACCCTGAACGCACACCAGTGCAAATCACCTGGAAGCAATAAATAATAGCTTTTCAGTTAACCAGCAAAGAATGTTCCAAAAACATTTCAACTTTGAATAATGCACTGTAAGTACAACTACTTACAAAACAATTAAAGATGGGCTGGGATATACAGTGGAAGTTTCCTGCTGCCCTGTCTCAGCTCAGTAGTAAATCAAGCCACTTATGAAGTTGAGGCAAAACAATCCAGTAGACCATGCAGCAATGCTGCAAAGATACATTTTATATACTTATAACATATAAAAACCACAACCGTACTTGAGACCTCGATTTAAAGATGGCTGGTAGTTCCTATGTGCAATAAAAAAAATATTCAGAAGTTCTCAAGCAGTTTCTCAGACTAAATACAACTGTGTCATGTATAATACAGAAATCCTACACCCAGAGAAATATATGTTAAGCATATATATTAAGAAGTATATTTTAGCTCTTTGTTACTCAAGAATGAATCTGCAAAGACTCACAGGTACATGCTGAGAGTGCAAGAGCAGCATCAGCAAGAGAAGTAACAGCAAAGAACTGACAAAAAAAAAAAAAAAAAAAAGAGAAACGTGCCTTAAAGCTTTAGGAAAAAGAAAAACAAGAAGGTTCTATGCATAGCACAGTGTCGCTAGTTTTCCCATAATTTTGTGGCTTTGAGTTTCGCTTGATCTCGTGTGGCTACTTTCCATCTACCTGGAGCATTCACATCTCTTTTCCATATGAATTCTCTGGTGCCAAGCCACAGACTCCTCTTCAGCGGGACGCCCATAGCGAATCTCTTCTCTTACCAACTGCTCATCTCAACTTTCGGTAGTGTAACCTCTCATCCATCAGGGTTACAACTGACCAAAGGGTTCAAAAGTTATTTGGAAGGGGAGGGAGATGCACACAGAGAAATTGCAGGGAGTTTCAGTTTTTCGAATGGAATCAACCTAGAAATCAATTCTCTCCTTTTGTGTAACTCTCCACTAGCCTGTCATGCCGAGCCGGCGAGGCGGCTGCTCTGCCTTTCCCCTCTGCTCACGCACCCTGCGGATCGGGGCGATGGAAAGTGATCCGGATGGTCAGGCACTGATGCACGGGGACCCCACATCAAGACCCCGCTGATCCACGGACTTTAAAAGATATTCAACAAAAAGAAATCCAACAAATTCAGTCTAGATCATAGTTTCTAAGCAGGAATAATTAGGAAAAGCAGAAAGGAGCCTTCCAGCAGCCATGTCAAATGGACTTGAAAAGTTACTAACATTTTGTAATCGTTTTATTACAATAATTCAGATTAGTAATGTTCAACCAGAGACAACCCAAAAACTTTACAAGAGCAACACAGTAGAGCACACAAGAGAAAACAATGCTATATAACAGATTAGGTTTGACTGTGGGCAACAATTACTTTTTTCTAAAGAAAAACTTCTATTGGTATAAGGTTCCAGGTTCTGTGAGTTTGGAGCAAGCTATTAAGATGATAATTAAAACAACAACAGAGATCAAAACAGATGAAAGTAACTGGTCAGGAGTTGCTAAAGAGCACTCTTACAGAAGAAATTTATGAGACTTCAGTAAATCTGCAGGAAATAACTATCAGGTCTATAATCCTCCAATTGATAATCACAGGAATAAAAATTATGACAAACAAGGTAGGGAAAAAAAAAAAAAAAAAAGGTAAGAGCTTTACAGAGAAGTAAAGGGCCTCCAAAGGAAGACCAAAGGAAGATATAGATAGCGTCTGGGAACTGTGTTTTGTTTCTGTTTTAATTTCCACATGTGAATCAGGCTCTGGCCGTCATGCCTGTAGTACTCGTTAACTGAAGCACAGTTTGCTCTTGCACAAAGCCCTGGCAGGAACAGTGAACTTCTGTTGTTTTCAAAGCACACACACTTTTGTCATTCACCAGTACTTGCTGATCAAACAAAATGCTATAGACATGAAGCATCCAGGGCTACTTGGTATCCGCCAGAAAGTGTGGAACAAGCCATTGTGCTCTGTTTAATGTACTAAATATTCATTAACAAGGAAACAGAAATGAGCCGTAGAAGTAGGCTACTTGCATTAAAGAATCGAAACCATATGGTTGTTTTAGACAACTTTTTAAAAAAGATTCGAGAGTTACTAAGAAACCACATCTAGACTAATGCAAACGTAGCTCTGATCTAAATAAAGTTTAAAATATGAACAGCTTGACTGACCTCAGAAAACTAAATATTTTTATGAGTCATGTGGTATCATTTTTTTCTCCATAGGGAAAAAAAAATCTGTCCACTTAACAATAGGGATTAGGTTAATTTTCTTAACATTTTACTGAAATAATCATGTTAATTGTCATTTTTTTTTAAACATTTTTTCATAATAGCTGTAGGGTCAGATCTATAGAATTTAGTAAGAATTAAATCAGCAGGGTTCCACAGAAATTATCTCAGAATCTTTAGGTATTGTTATTTCTCAAGAAATTAGAAGAATAAGGAATTTCATAGTAAATATTCAATTTAAAATTATAAACTGAAAAGTTTATCGTTTTATTAGATCCAGTCAACATCAGTTATTCCTTAAGGGGAATCTGAGAGGCACAAAGCAACTTTTTTAATCCTGTGTTCATTTTCCAAATTCAGTTTGACTACTCATTAATGAGATCACACTGCAAAGAAAGAAATGTGAACCAACCCATTGTGCAAGTCTGCTAATCCTCTATTTACTACTTGCTCAAACTATCAAAAAGGTTAGGCATTTCATGTTCATAAAGAAAAAATAGCATAAAATGAAGGAAATTATATTTAAAGAAAGAAAAACTATAATATTAGAAATCTCTGGAAAAACTTGAACAATTGGGAACTGCTAGGTGCCCTGTAGGAAGCTGTTATTGAGAGAGATTCGAAAGAATTGGGTATTTCTGGCGCTATGCTCTGTAAATCAATAGTGGAACCAGGCTACACTGTACATACTTCAGATCAGAGGGCTTGAAAGGCGCAGGCAAATATTATGTTGATCCAAGTTTTTTGAGGGAACAAGGCTACCACTGCTACTTCTGACTAGCTGAAGCCAGCCTCATGGTATGGGGGGTGGCTGCTGCTTAAATACAGCCCAAATGTCACCTGGGGCAAAGGGGCGCTTGTGCACGGTCGCTGACACAAGCAGACATGAGAGTCAAAAGCAAATTTGTTGGGTTTTTATATTCAGGGCCTGTAAGGCCAAATACATATTCCAGACATGGCACAGAGGGGACCCTGTGAACCTATCTGTTTGTGTATTTTGCTGCCACACTGTCAGAGACAAGATCCATCTTAAAAGCAATTATTGAAAGCTCAGTTTTAACCATTTTGTGGCTTCGGGGGTAAGTTACAAACCAGAAGGCAGCAACATCAGAGAAGAATTCAACCAAAACCCAAGCCAATTTTCCATCCCCTTCCCCATCACTCCCAGTTTGGAGAGCAAGAATTTGTCATTTGAGATTATGGGCTTTAAAGAAATAAGGTTTGTCAACCCTATGTGTTTTGTTTGCTCACTCTCCGAGTCCCTCATGAGAGGGCTAAAACCCAAACAAACATGAGAAACAGCTGTGTTTGCATTTAAACAAACATTAATTGATTGAAGTAATGAGTAACCTCAAAAATTGTTTAGAAAGTTCATAACATCCTTCAAATATTTGTGGACTATTAGAATTTAACTCATTTAATTATGTATGCAATCTTTTATTACAACAGTATCTGGAAACAAAGTGGGAAAAATCCACCACATTTGTACGTCTAAGATAATGGACAGAAATAAAAGATTAAATATGAGTTAAATACTTTGAAAAGTTTTCTTGACAGCAATCTACCTTCAGCCTCAAGTTTCCAGAGGACACAGTTCAGTTACACTTCTGCTCTTCCAAGAGAAAAGAGAGGAAAAATATTTTAGAAGTACCCTGGCAGCTACGTGTCTGGCTTGCTCTAGTACTCTACCTCCTGCAAATCTACTGATACCACCAATAGATATATGAGCAGATGTTAGTATTTACAACATATTCTCTTTATAGAAACATGACAAGTCCTACCCAATAGCTTAGAGAAGGTATGCAGACACTGTCTGGAGCCCCAAGAATAGTTGTGAAAGAAACACAGCACCCATTACTAATATAATACAATCCCATGGCTGTGCTCAACTGGAGAAAAATAAAAGATGAAAAGGAAGAATACATTTTAGACACGCATAGTCCATCTTTAAAGGAATTTGACATATCAGTTGGAATATATACCAAAAATGGTATATTCCATAGAAGAACAAGACAATAATTTCTTACCATAGCCTTTATCAAGTGTCATTCCTGGGATGTCAGATATCACTGCTTAGACAGACTTTACAAACCACTTGTTCCATTAAACTCTTTCATACAATAGTGTACATTGTTGCACTCTGAAAACAATTGGTCATTTTGAAAGAGGAAATGCAACTTTTAGGACTACTTGTTTTTTAATTCATCTACTTTTCTGAACATCTTAGCCCAAAGAAGTTACTAGGAAACCCTTCTATTTAATTACCTTAAATTTCATGCCTACAATTAATTTATATTTCTATAATACCGGAGCCACTTATTCCTGAATTCCTTCTACAGAAATCACAATTAATGTAAAAGGATCCTTTAAACATTCCATAAATACAATACAGGGCACTGTTCCATAGCAAAGAAGCTATTTCCTCTCAGTATTTTGCCTTGTCTGTAGTTTAAGCAATCAGCTCCCATCTGTGTGCTAACCAGAGAAATCAGGGAACTCTGCAATGCACCAATATGCCCAAAACTACTGAACTGTATGGCAGGCAATTCCAAAACATGTATCCCACTAATCAATACCATGTTTGTGGACTGTATACTTATTGGCTGAATAAGTTCCACTGCTATTCAGAAAATATAATAAAGTAAATAATCAGAACCAGATGATATACACAGAACATTTATGAATTGTCTGGTTTAACTTTTCTAAAACTCTGGAGCAGAGAGTATTATTTAAAAGGATAAAAAGAAAGCAAATCTAATAAAATTTAGCTTGCAATGACGGTAATTTAGCGCACTAAATAACTAATTCCCCAGAAATCAAGCCTTGACTGTAGACACAGATCTGTACGTGCAGGGAACACACAGCAGTAGACTGAGGGACACTGATAATTAACTAAATCTAGTCAGAGAAACTAGTCACTTTGCCAGACATTTAAAGTTTTTCCTACAATACTCGATGCAGTTCTAGTGTGTTGTTTTTTACCAATCCAAATAAGATCTAAATCTTTCTCAGTCTTTCTCTGATCAGAAGTTTCGTATCATTAAAGTTACAAACCAAAGACCCAGTCCTTCCTCATAAGTTGGAGCACTTAAAGTTAGACTAACTTAATTTATTGGGACAAATCAGATGCATTAGAAATTACTTACATACACGTTCGCAAAAATCAAAGACTCCCAGAACCCTTCAGAGAGTGGGAAATAGAGGTAGGAGACAGAAATTTCATGTCAAGGAGGTAGGCACTATGTGTTCTTAACAAGCTTCTGGTTTCCCAACACCATGTAAGTTGAAGAGGTTCCAAAAGACTAAGCAGGTGCTACAGGTCTATTAATGATATTCTTTATCCTACCAAAGACATGAGTTCCTAGATCTACCAAAAAAAAAGCCTATTTGAACAACAATTCAGCTACTTGTCCATACATCCATGTTTAAGATTACAAACAAACCCCACTGAAGCCCAGGAGGTCAAGCAGATGGAAAAGATGGGCAGGTATTACCTTTTTGCTAAGCAAAAGTCTCAACTGAACGAACATAGGCATGCTCTTTCTCAGTTCATGCTTGTAGTGTATAATAACAGTTCAAGGTAATCAGGCATGTATTTGTACTTTGTGCCTTTGTATTTTCTAAGGCTGCGTGGCTTAAAAGAGTTTACAGCTTTGAAATAACAGTGCACATCTATGGATGTTTTTTCACATTTTCCAAGCACACTGGTGAAGTTTCAATACATACATTTTTCACTTTCAGTTCTGGAGAAACTGAAGCAAACCCAGTTTATGATCACAGACTTGGAAAATATAAAAATACTTCCAGAATCAAATTATCATGTGAAATTAGACAGTTTTGAGGCCTGATAGATCCCAAAGATTAAAGTTAAAAGCATGATCCACAACTATTTACACTACCGAGAATGATGGTCTCACACGGGAACAAGAATATTACTATGGACAGTACACCAAAGCAGTTTAGAGTCTACTTTAATATTTTGTAGCTTTTATTTTCTCACACATGATTTTTAAATTTATATTTTTCCATGTGAAATAATTTTAATTTTAGTAACTAAGACCTGAGAACCACGTCAAACTTTTCCTTAATCCCAAAAATATATTCTGAAGATCAAAATCATATGACCTAAAGGTCATTTTTATTCCTGAACCGTTACTTCAGAAACATCTGGTCACTGAACCAGTCACAAGTCATGACACTTCTCTCCTGCTACCAGCACCTAAACTGGTGAGAAAGCTGACATAGCAAATACGCTGCGGCTTGGATCGTTTACAAAAGGGGATCTTTCATGCAGAGTTGTGCAGAGAAAAGACAGTTTGGCTAACCACAAACAACAAAACATCTATTGAGTAATGCACTGTCTTCATTTTAGCCCTCTCGTTGTGTCCAGTTTTTAACATGTTTTTCAGCTTTTCCTTTACGTTTTCATATGCTGTTTATTTTTCTGCCAAAGAACGAACCACCCAGCAGATAAAGTAAGGGCACTGGTTTTGTAGTTTCACTGGAATATAATCCCACAAAGACCTCCAGGGCCACAGAAGGGACCAAATCAAGAACTAAAACCAATCCTTAACTATTCACTTCCCACAAAGCATACCTTGTGCTGTGTGGTCTCATTCTGCTGAAGCATCTTTTAGACCGTCTCAAAGTGCAACCTTTGTTCCAGATAAAATCTGTTTTTAGAGAAGACTTGTAAAATATCTGAGATGGAAAAAGCATGAAGTATGCCTCTCACTGAGTGCTTTCATTTTCCGTGTGTGATCCATGGCCAACTATATTACTGAAGGAAAAATATACCATTTTTCCTATTAAAAAAATCTTTCTATACCAAGGATTTTACACCATGTTGGAGTTCCAAAGAGGAAAGACATTCAGAGATTAGCAACATGCACACCTCTTTTCATATTGACAAACTGCAACTTGGTTAGATTAATCACAAAAGTAGCTTTAGAGTCATTGGGGCTACTATGAAACAGGAAAAGTATTTCCTTCCTCTAATTCCTGAGAGCTGACTTCCTTCATGAGACGAAATATATTTCACATGGGTGGGCATGGAAGCAGCTCTCCTGCCCTCAGCCACACTGCATAGCCATCATGACAGAAAATAAATCGTGGAGGAGAAAAGTGGGGAAAAAAAAAAAAAAACAACAAGCAAAACATGCAAACTGACCCTGCCCACTGCTGAAGGAGAACAAGGGACTGATGACTTCCATTAGGCTCTGGTTGCTAGAAAATTTTAATTTTCAAGTTTTTCTGATCATTACTGTGCAAATTAGCCCTCAGACAGATAGAGCCACTAAACAGTTTGACATGTGGGAGAATGAGACTGTGCATCGGGGTTAATGGGGTTCATGTTATTCCCCTTGGATTTGACCCCAGCAAGTCCAGCAGTCTGAACAAATAAGTCAGTCTGAAGGCAGTCAGAGATGTCTAGGGGCAACTGAAGAGATGAGCAGAAAGCACAATGTCTAAAATGCACTCCTTCGACACTCCATTTTTATTTCTCTTCCCAAGACTCCTCTTTTGGGCTAGCCTGGAAAGAAACACAACTTGCTGAAGAATTGAGGGTCTGTAAGTAGAAAAAGAAAACATGAAGGTTTCAAGTAAAAATACAAAGTAGAAATGTTAACAGCACAACAGAAGAGATATTTAGTTGCTACTCCTGACTGGGATCCTGCCCAAGAGGGAGGTTTGGGGCTGAGGAGTGAGGTTTCCCTGTTCTGAGAGGGGCCTTTACCCATCTAAGTCACACAGTCAGGAAGACAAAGTTATTTATCTGCAGTAGCGTGTATCTCTGCTGTTGCTGTTACCAGTGCAACAGCATCTGGAAAGAAAAATAATTTTGCTACCTCAGCTGCTGACCACAAGGAACTAGAGTATGAAAGAAAAGAATTTGTGTCTTAGCTTTTTCCTTGACCTAACCATGACCTAACCTCATTTAAAGAACTTCAAGTCTAAAGAGCATTTTAATAAAGAGTTGTAACGGAGGTAAATATAATACTGAAAAACAACTACATTCATCTCTTTCCCCATGGAGGCATATAGCTTCTTGAGATAACTACAAACATAATGACTTGAATGGATGGTTTAGTGTGAATGTATTACAAAATTGAAGCCATTTTAACCTTTTCAGGAAGCAAAACCGATATTCAGTTCACAGGAGTTTTGGACTGAGTGGGAATTTCAAAAGCAAAACGTTCACAACAGGCTTTCTGCAGATAATTAGCAGAACCAGCAATTTTCACTGACAGAATTAGGAGTCCTGCAGTACAGGACAGTCATATCACCATAGTGGCAAACACTGAACACAGTTACATTAAGTCATCACAGACAAGGATTTGAGCTTTTCTATGATTCAGTCAGCAAGAAAGTAGTAGTATTACTGTTCACAATTTTTACTGGTTAACACTGAGCTCTTATTTTAAGGATGAAATAAATTGTGTAATACTTGGATCAAAAAATGTGGGTTATCATGGAGTGTTGTCCATGTTCAATGGTTGGCTATACAGATAGACTCTTATAGTACCATGTGCAGAACATGTAGATTTTTATAGTATGAGTAATCCCATTTCTGCTTTTAATTCATTTTTTCACAGTATTTTAGTTGCATCATAAGCGTGATATTAAACAACCTGTTCAGATAACAGTTTAATTCATTAAGCATAAGACAACAGACCTGTGGGTTTTTTTAAAACTCTTACCCGTAGGAACGATGCAAGCAACAACAGGAATATGGTCCTGAGAGGCAAAATGACACTATATAGAACTAGGCCACCCAGATACTTAAAACTGAAATACTTGGAGATATATCAGACTATAATCACAGTACAATCACACAGAAAGTAAGGTGTGGAGATGACTGCTTTTATAATTCTTTGGAAAATTAGAGGAATTAGCAATAATTATAAGCGGTCACTATTCTGAAATGGCAAACCATATTTTCTTTCTGATAAGCAGCTGAATTATTAACGTTTGTAAAGTATACCAAGATCTATCAATAGAAAGTGTACTAGGAGCGGAAAACACATCACCACCCATGTGTTATACAGACCTGCATTAATTTTACTCCTTTGAAACCTAGTTTAAATTAAGAATTACATAAAACTTTGATGTAAAGCAAATAATTGTTCTGCTCAAAACACAAGCTGTTTTTGTGCTTTGAAGATGTGTGGCAGTAAAGAGCGGGAAGTCACAAATGATTTCCATGGGAAACATATGACCCCACAGTACTCCTATCATTGCTCAGACATCTACTCCTGGGTCTCCTGATTACGTTGTGAAAGGATGTGAAACCTCAAAAGTATTATTTCTTGTATATTTTTACATGTCATGAGCACAATGAATGTGATTGCTCCCAGGGGAAAACCACAGAGCATGCTTATTGCTAGAATCAGAGTGCACTAAACTCAGGTTTTGATCTATTAAAATAGACTATTTACACCTAAAGGTTTTATTTTTGAAGAAACTTCCCCTTCTGAAATACCTTTCTTTTTTTTTTGCATATTTAGAGTTTGATAGTACATGTAAGCTTACATGAGGATGCACCGTTAAGCATGGTGCACATATTACGGTAGTAAATAGCAAACCTGTTTTCCCTTGAACATGTAGTTCTCCACCAGAGAAAGCCTCCAAAACATAGCTGAGAAACCCACCTTGCCTGTTTGTAGAGGGCTGAATATTTTCAGGACTTATAAAAAACCCTGCATTTCTGATGCTGTAGCAAATATATTGAATGAAAAATAACTTTCAATCACCAAATGGCAGGAACAACACCTGACTGACTAACTTTACCAGATGATACCTAAAAAAATGTATTCTTACAGCTTTATAGGCAGACAGACTATATGCTTTTACATACCTTAATGGATTTTATCCTGTCCTAGTTAAGTTTTCATCATGCACCTCTCAAAATGTCTGAATATCTTTGCAACGTCTTCCTGCTCAGAGCATCTTAGCAATACACAGCCATTTCGCAGTTGCTGCCTGTCATCCCTGCACTTCTAGCAAGTGTCTGAATGATGTGCCAAATAACTTTAGGCACATAATGCAGATTCTGCAAAAACACTTTAATTAAAATGTCATTTGAGAAACCCTTCTTCTAGCATCTGAAATTACTTGAAACTGATATTACACATATATTTATAACTCATAAAATATTTACCTTCAGTTTTAAGCTTGTCTTTTTTTAAAAAAAATTTCTAGCCTGCCTAAGGAAAAAACAAAGTAACTTCTCTGAAAAAGTGTAAATGGGAGCTAGGGGTTCATTCCAGACCACATGCAAGGTGAAAGAGCACAATAGCTCTTTTCAAGGCAAAAATAAAGATCATGTGAGTAATGTGCCAACTTTCCATAGATAACCAATAAACAGCGATTTGACTTCCTAATTGCATTTCTGTTTTTCCAAGGACAGAGGAAAGAGAAGAGTTTCAAGGAAATGAAACTCCCCAATTACAAGAATCAGCATGATTATATTTGCTGTAACTGTGCTGAGAAACATGATTTTTTCTTTCTAAGTACAGAAATAAGAGCAAATATCCTAACAAGTGATCCTGAGGTACGGGGTACCACATTAATTTTCTGGTTCACATAGACATAATGTTTTGGAGTTGACAGATCCCTCTATTAAAAGTCACAGTAAACTCTCCTAATGTTGAATAGGCACTGGAGGAATAGGCACAGGCTCTTCAATGGCCAGTGCATCCTTGATATTCACAGCCTCTGAACAAGCAGATGAACCTGCTCTCCAGCATAATGTTTTTCCTGTATCACTGGCTGCGTGGAAGACATATTCATGGCTGAGGTGAAGTTCATTGTATTAAACTAAGCATAGATTTGGTACACTGTAGATGGTGTTTTATACATCACTGACCTCATACCCGCATCTTCTTAATGTGCTTAGAAAAGTTTCACTTTACCCTGCATCTCTCTTTAAGGAAGTATTTCTATTATTTTATCAATAAATTAGTATTTGGAGCCTAACAAAATATAATGATGGCTACTGATTTTTCCATCAAAAGTCACTTAAAAATTTCCAGTAATAGATACACGATAACAGGACTGTGGCATAAAAACTGAGCCCTGTGTCAAATGTGTTTAGAGATGAAGTGCTCCAGGGAGGATGGAGAGGAAAATGGTGAAGGTGTGGTCAGGAGTTCTGAGCCATTTTTCAATTAATTCTTTTAAAGTGCTACTACTTAGGTGGAAGCTCAGGGGAGGAACAAGCTCAAGCTAGGATATCATAGTATAGATGATCAGCAGGTCTGAATGTTAGAGTAACCTTTGAAGTTGTTTGACTGCTAGTTCATAGAGAATCTTTCTATGCACTGTGTTAGAGAGCAGGACAGCTGAAATTTTCACCTTGTTGGTAGTTTTTAAGCAGAAATTTTCCAGAATCTGACAATTTTTTGTTGCTTTTCTGCAATGGTTGATGAACAACAATCTGTTCTCAAAACATGAGAGCTTCTTTTAGAGTGTTGGTTATTGCAGATAATTTATTTCCTGTGTCCACTCACACATCTCAGTCCATCAACAGAACCTAGGCTGTTTTGAAGAAACTTCTTCTGTGCATATATTTCACTTGTAGTCTCTCAACTTAAACTGTGTAGTTTTCCTGGATTCTGTTTAACTCAGAAAACACAACCAATAATGAGCACTATTACAGGCAAAGGGAGAAATAGTTATTTGAGTTAGAGTGCCATGAGATTCATAACACTTAAATCATTCTAGTGATTGCTCCTTATCATTCCTTGTATGTGAAGCCTAATTTAAGAGAAACTTGAGCTTGCAAAAAAGTTAAAAATCCTAACAACTGGATTATTACTATTTTACCTCAGAGCAACAAGTTGTTTCCTACTTAAGGAGATACGTTAACTGTGTTCTGCAACAGCTGTTTTGTGACTTGCTAATCAGAATTCAGATTTGTGATTTAGTGCAATTCAAAATATACATTAGTAGTAATAAATCTGTTTTATAGTAGTCAACACACATTTCCTCACCCTGTGAGTAGAACTTCTACTCATGTCAGTAAAGAATCAAGGACTGCAGTCAGAAAAGTGGACTGTTATTCTATGATCAGCTATAACTGTCGTTCTGATAACACTTTACTTAAAAGACAAGCAGTGCTTTTAGTTCCTTCTAATTTCTAAAGTCAAGAGTCCATGCAGGGAATCTATTTGTATAAAGTCTTGCTGCAATATTTTAAAATTAATGGTTACTTGAAAAATAAAAGTTTAGGCTTCAAATCAATAGCCTTATCAGATTTGTAGCATCCAACTTTTAAGTTTTTATCCTTCTCATTCTAATAATAAAAATTATCAGAATCTGAAATGAAAGATGAGTGGTAAAGGAAATATGGTTTTATCTTTTAAATGATGGAAGGTCCTGTACAGATTTCTCTGTTTTCATTAAACGATAATCCTGATGTTATCCAGGTGAAGAGATTTCAGAGTCTACTTTGAAAGGGTGTTTGGTTTTCAGAATACAGAACCACTGACATGTACAGTTTGAATAGCATGATGTTTTACATAGAAGAATAAAGCTAAAGCAGGTAAAAGCAAGTCATATGGTTAATATTCAAGGATCACCTCCTCCAAGCTGAGGAGTTATGCGTCTCAACAAAGAGGAAGTCAGGTAAAAATGCCAGGAAGCTGCATGGATGAACAAGGAGCTCCTGGACAAGCTCAAACATAAAAACAAAGCCTACAGAGAGTGGAAGCAAGGACACGTAGCTTGGGAGGAATATAGAGGAATTGTCTGAACAGCCAGGGATCGGGTTAGGAAGGCCAAAGCCCCTGATAGAATTAAATCTGTCCAGGGATGTCAAGGGCAACAAGAAAAGCTTCTGTAGGTATGTAGGTGAAAAAAGGAAGACTGGGGGAAAAGTGGGCCTGCTCTGAAAGGAAATGGGAGACCTGGTTACCCAGGATATGGAGAAGGCTGAGGTACTCAATGACTTTTTTGCCTCAGTCTTCACTGACAGGGGCTCTGGCCACACTGCCCGAGACACAGAAGGCAAAGGCAGGGACTGGGAGAATAAAAAACTACCCGCTGTAGGAGAAGATCAGGTTTGAGACCATCTAAGGAACCTGAAGGTGCACAAGTCCATGAGAACTGATGAGATGCCTCCATGGGTCCTGAGGGAACTGGCAGATGAAGTGGCTAAGCCACTATCTGTCATATTTGAGAAATTGTGGCAGATGGGTGAAGTTCTCACTGACTGGAAAAGGTGAAACATAACCCCCATCTTTAAAAAGGGAAAAGAAAAAAGACAACCTGGAGAACTACAAACCAGTCAGTCTCACCTCTGTGCCCAGCAAGATCATGGAGCAGATCCTCCTGGAAACTATGCTAGGGCACATTGAAAATAAGGAGGTGATTGGTGACAGCCAACATGGCTTCACTAAGGGCAAATCGTGCCTGACAAAGTTGGTTACCTTCAACGATGAGGTTACAGCACTGTCAGATAGGGGAAGAGCAACTGACGTCATCTACCCAGACTTGTGCAAAGCTTCTGACACTTTCCCACACAACATCCTTGCCTCTAAATTGGAGAGACTTGGACTGAACAGATGGACCACTCGCTGGATAAGGAGTTGGCTGGATGGTCGCAGTCAAAGGGTTGAGGTCAACAGCTCCATGTCCAAGTGGAGAGCAGTGACGAGAGACGTTCCTCATGGGTTGGTGTTGGGACCGGTGCTGTTTAACATCTTTGTTGGTGACACGGACAGTGGGATCGAGGGCACCCTCAGCAAGTTCACCGACGGCACCCAGCTGTGTGGTGGGGGACGGGCGGGAGGGCAGGGATGGCATCCCGAGGGACCTGGGCAGGCTGGAGAGGGGGGCCCGGGCAAACCTCATGGAGTTCAGCAAGGCCAAGTGCAAGGTCCTGCCCGTGGGCCGGGGCAACCCCCAGCACAAATCCAGGCTGGGCCCTCGAGGAGTGGCTGGAGAGCAGCCCTGCGGAGAAGGACCTGGGGGTGTTGGTGGATGGAAAACTGACCATGACCCAGCAATGGGTGCTCGCAGCCCAGAAAGCCACCCGTGTCCTGGGCTGCATCAAGAGAAGTGTGGCCAGCAGGTCGAGGGAGGGGATTCTCACTCTCTACTCTGCTCTTGTGAAAACCCCCCTGCAGTGCTGTGTCCAGCTCTGGGGCTCCCAACAGAAGGACACGGACCTGATCTAGCGGGGCCAGAGGAGGCCACAAAGATGCTCAGGGGGCTGGAGCAGCTCCCCTGGGAGGCCAGGCTGAGAGAGTTGGGGGTTCAGCCTGGAGAAGAGAAGGCTCCGGGGAGAGCTTAGAGCAGCCTCCCAGGGCTTAAAGGGGGTACAGGACAGCTGGGGAGGGACTCTTTATCAGGGGGTGTGGGGATAGGACAAGGGGTAATGGTTTTAAACTGGAAGAGGGGAGATTTAGATTAGTTGTAAGGAAGAAATTCTTCCCTGTGAGGGTGGTGAGGCCCTGGCCCAGGGTGCCCAGAGGGGCTGTGGGTGCCCCCTCACTGGAAGGGTTCCAGGCCAGGTTGGACGGGGCTGGGAGCACCCTGGGCTGGGGGAAGGGGGCCCTGCCCCTGGCAAGGGGGTTGGGACTAGGTGATATTTAAGGCCCCTTCCAGCCCAAACCATTCTATAAATTTATGATACCTCTACCCAGAAGCATAATGTCTGTTGGTAAGGAACTTTCTTACATGGAGGAAAAAAAAATTAAAAAAAAAAAAAATCTAACCAACCAACCAAAAAAAAACCCAGAAATAAAAGGCTGTTCACCATCTAGGAATTTCATGAGCACCTTTGCTAAAAGAATCTAAAAGAAGCGTAACATATCATAAAATCAGTACCTTTTCCAATGCTCTGGATTGTCACAGATTTCTTTTTAATAGAATCATCCATCTGAAGCAATTGAAAGTTCCAAACAAATTTCAACACTTTAAGAATTTATCAAGGAACAAACACTGCAGTTTCAAGACTCAACTTTAGTTCCACCCCCCCTCCAAAAAAAAAAAAAAAAAGATACAGGTATGTCAAATGTCCTCTGTCAAGTTCTCAGAGACTAAAATAGAGAGACATTCAAAACAGCAGTGGCAAGGCTCCAGCAGTGGTAGGAGGAAATCTTTGTTGCGCCTGCCAAGAATCTCAGCGATGGAGAGTGGAGAGCTGAACTTTGCCTTACATAGTGGCTGACAAGCCCAGAGGTCTGTAAGGCTTTCATATGTTCATTTGGCTTTACTTCCTTACAAAAATGTAAACTGTGAGAATCCAGGGAAAAAAAACAAGCTTTCATTGTAAGTTACTAATTCATAGTATGTTAAGCCAGTAGTTACAGGTCAGCTTTTGTTACTGTGTCCAGTTACTACAGATTTCTTTTAACATACCTTCTCATAAACACTACCCCCTTCCCCCCATATTGACTGACGATAGGGTGGCTTTATTCATCTCGTGACCTAAAGGGCCCTGCTTTGACAGAAATGGCCAAGACGTGATGTGCCTCATATTTGCATTTCACTGCCAAAGTGTTTCATCTTGCCTGTGAACAGCTGAGTGAACATCGGAGCCCCAGAACTTTCGACAGACATTTTCTTAAGTTACCTTTGCCAAAGGACAACTGATCTATTCTTGGAGGGGTTTTATTTTCTTAATTCTTTTGTTTGTTGCTGTTCTACTGCCTTGATGTGACATGACCCCCCCAAAATACAAATCAGCAGGTTGAGACTATAGCATTAAGGAAGTTTCGTTGTGAGTTTGGTTTAAATCACAGAACAGCTTCAACCAAAACAAACAGATTTTCTTCTTCAGTAAAAAAAACAAATAAGTTTTTTGGCGTTTGACATTTAAAAACATTTTAATGTTCTACTTTGCAGAATTACTTTTGTTTAGAGAATGTTGCTCTTTAAGTCATGCTTTGGATAAGGCTCAATATTTTGGTTTTCCCAAAATATATTTTGGCCTGTGTGTTCTTTTGTTGTTATTTTTTTGTTTTTGCCAAGAACATTCAAGTGTGTGAGGCTGAGCGAGACCCATGGGTTGTGGGTTTGGTTTGGTTTGTTTTTTCCCCTTCTCAAGAAATCTTTTTCCCCAGTTCAGTCACTAAACCAGTATCTAGTTTTATTGTCTAGATGGAAACTTTACTTTAGTTCCAGATCATGGACTGTATCTGCAAAAGCATTTAGGTGCCTAACTCCCAGATGAACAACAGGAATCACTAAACTCCACTGAGAACTGTGTCGATCATTCTTCACTTCCTCAGTCAGCACTGTGCTACCAAGCCAAATTCTTTCTACCTCTCACTCCCTGCCCCTCCCTGCAAAGGAAATATAATAAATTTTTTCTCTAGAAGAACATGTTTGATTTCACAGATACTGGAAGCTGCGCTTTACAATCCCACTAATCTTCATGCTCCACAGAAGAGAACTGGGCAGATCCTGGCAGAGTCACTTCTGCAGGGAGCTGGAAGGCCACTCGTGGGGCTCAGGCCACCTCACAACTCCGTAGATTGTAGCAGCTCCCAGGGGCAGCATCTTACACACAGGCTTTTCCTCTCCGTGCAAGAAACAGGGTTGACATGTCAAGGGGCATCAGATGTGCTACGTCCTAGTTTCTGCCTGAAAAATTGAGGGGGAGCCATGGAAGCTGAGTTTATGGGACCAGTGGGCTACTGTAGCGAGGACACCAAAGTGTCTTCCCACAGTCAAGCACCATATCAGGATTCTTCCCAGGGAAGCTGGAGGATCAGATGCTCCTGCACGCGGCAGGGCAGTGGGGAGAGAGGGGATTTGTGCTAAGTGTTCCTGTGTGAATAAAGAAAGGGGATTTATAAACTGCTGAAGTGTCCATCACATGAGTTTTGTTTCCTTTTTAGTTCCAATCAAGATTTTGACGGCAAAGGCAGCAAGAACATTGCTTGCTGCTTGTGATGCTGTATTTCTGCTATACAGAATGAACCCTCACAACACATGACAGTTACAGCAATACATATCTAAATGCAGATTGAACAAGAGCATCTCACACACACATCACATATTTTAAGTTAGTTGAATCCTACCTTTTTCATTATGCTTATGTTCACACTTGCACTGTCAGTTCAAGTTTCTAGACTTTACAGCTGACCCCTGATCATCATATTTTTCTCTTGTCAATGTATGATAAGTAACTGCAACCAGAACCCCAACCAGGGAAATACACACCAATTGCTTCCTCTGTATTAGTAGCCTTGAGAAGGCTGTGTGCGAAGTGACATATAAGTAGTGTGGTACAGTACAAACAACTTGACCCCTGACATGGTTATATTTCATGGATTTCAGGTCTCTTCAGTTCAAACTTAATTTTCTCATAAGAATTAAAGTACCTCAGAGGGTGCCATAGGTAATTATACTCAATTATATTCGCCTTTAGAGATCACTGTATCCATTTGACTGAGTTGTCTCACTATATTGTATAACACAATGTGCTCCTATACTTATTAATGAGTGATACATTAATAGATTTACCATATAATCACAGATAAAGTAAGAGAGGAAAACTGTTATTAAGAAACATGTGATAGCAAGTCTTAAAATACTCTGGGATAGGTTTGAACTACTTGCTGGCTAGGAAAGTGCTGAATCATGCCCTGAGGCTCATACTGAAATAGCATTTTATTTGGCAAAGCACATACAAACTATTAATGTTCCCTATTGCTGAAAACCTGCTAAATAGCTGCAGCTCACACAGGATGAAGTGGCATTCTCCTAACTTTTCTGCCTTGAGAGAAAGAGAATAGCAAGTATGTTTTCTCCTACAAGAGTTCTCCCTTTCACATCAGCTTTTAACAGAACAAGAAAGTCTCCAAAACATTCTCAAAGCACTCTGTGAGCTTTATGAGTTTGAGACACCTTAGAAGAAACTTTACTTGCCTTATTACACACACAGTGTTGATGGGTAGCAGACATCACTCCTCTCTCAGTTATAGTCCTCTCTGGTGAGACTATGATGTTCTCAGTACATGGTCTGTAAATTATATCTTAGACCTAAGGGGATAAAAGGGCCTTTCTTGATCATTTAAAGGCAATTGAATTAATACGAGAAAAGTGGTTCTCTCTGAGGTCTTGGAAAGGTAACTGCTTAATGCCCTTAACGAGGAGGAAGAGGTTTTAAAAAGTTGAGTTCAAAACCTCCAGCTGGATTTAATTATGTTCTCCAGTAGGCTTTGTAATGAGTGTGTTTCCCAGCCTTCGGCACCCCATAGGTGGAAGGAGAGACAAGAGTTGCCCTCTGAGTTTCTCTGCGTGTCTCATTACCTCCTCCCTTATTCCTTCTGCCCTGGTCTGATGGAGCCCTAGGCTGAAGTCCTGGATTTATCAGCAGAAAGGGTGCAGTGCAGGCTGCTGGTATGAACTTGGCAAAGTCTGCCTAAGGTGGCTGGGCACCCCTCGTCCAGCAACACGCATTTCATCCTCTCTCCAGCCCCTGTGCTGGTGTGCCGGGTCTCCTGCTTTGACCTTGATGCCCCGTGGCTGCTGATGGCCTCACCCTGGGAGCGTTAGCCCAGCTGGAGGGATAGGTCATGCAGAGCAGCCCCTTCGTCAGAGCTGCCAGAGCACTGGCACTGAGAAATTGTAGAGAGAAGCCTAAGAAGGGAAGAAATGTTATTGCAGTTTTCTCTGTTCAATCTAGGAGTGTTACTTCCCAGCCCTCTGGTTGATTTGACCTCTTCACAGTGGCTGACTGCCATCTATGTAGTATCTGACCATTTGAAACATGCTGGTATTTTTTAAAAGAACAGAAAGTATATTACCCTTTAACCATCTGCCCTGTAACCTTTATACAAGAGTTTGAGTGTCACATAATGAAACACTCTCATGCATTTTTTATTACAGGAGGGGTAAGTAAAATGTCAGCGGTGACACAGCTCTTGCATTTTGTCTGTAACTTAAATATAATCATGTAATTTTTCTTGCAAATAAAATCCACCTTTGAAAAGCAAAATAATCTCTAAGCAGGAAGCGTGGGCAGCTTGGCTCTCCAGTCTCCACAGAGGGCAGTTTACTCAGAAAGCAGAGGATGGTATTTTCAGTTTCCTTTACAAAACTTTAAATTGTTGTAGGTTGGGCACATGAGGTCTGTTGCAGAGACATGTTGAGTTAATCTGCTGCTTTAGCAAAGCTGCCTGGCACAGGCCATCTGCTGTACCCACACTGTGCAGGGGGTTACAGGTACTCTGTAATATATATATCTGCTATACGGAATGAACCCTCAACTCATGATAATTGCAGTTACCTTTGTGCTATGTATTTCTCACGGGTTCGTGAGTAATTCACTGAACTCTTCCTCCCAGCCATAATTAGGTAATTTCTCTTGGTCTCTGCCGAATAGGTTATGTCTTTTTTCCTGAAATCCATGAACACATTTTGCTTCTTGGTCCTACTTTTTTAGATTTCAACAGCAAATGACTATCAGAGTCCAGAAAGCAGTCCCCTGCATTCATCAGACCCAAGACACAAATGACCTGTATTAATTAACTTTCAGTCAGTGTCATTAGGATGGCACAGAACTGTCTCACTCCCGATGACTTCAGAGGCAGGAGGAGTAAGATCTAGAGGCCGTTTACAGTAGTGTGACAAGCAATGCTCCAGGTTAAGGGAGCAGGGAAAGTTGGGAATGTCCAGTGGTAAATTAAAGGTCTGAAGGGTGCAGGGATTTAAATAAAGACTAGAAGAGAGGCAATCATATGAAACCAATGAATCTCATTCTGCAGTATCTGTGTGTCCTCTGTCACATGCTCCTGGGGGGGCTGCCATACCTCCCACTTCCTTAACTTCTTATACACTTTTATCATCCCAATCTGAGCACTCCAACATGCTCTTCTACAGGTGTTGAACAACTATTCCTTTACAGAAACTGCTTTCTCCCATGCCTCTCTTGCTATCAGCCATACTTTGGTACTCTGTGAAACCCAGCCAGAGCTGCCTTTTCCATTCCTAACCAATGTTTTTACTTAAGGCTTCCAGAATGGGTTTATTTTCCCATCCTATTGTTTTGTGATCACAGCCTAACTTGTGGTACAATTTATTTAGAGTGATGTAAAACAAGAACTGCTGACTCATCCTCAAGAACACCTAATAATGCCTTGTATCACTTCCTCAGGATGGTCTTGCAAAACTGGTCTTTCCCTTTTTTTGAACAGTGTTATTCATAGATGTAACCAAAGTTAGCTGAATAAAAGTGCATTGAAGGAATTGCAGCCCATACTACTGAGGAGAGCTATTCTTACTTATTTTATTGCTTAAACTTTTACTCAGCAATAGTTTTCATAGGCTGCAATATATAATGACTAAATTGTTTTTAATGTATCTAATGAGAAGCAGGATAACATACTGATACCCTTCTATTCTGAAGTGTTAACAAGGAGAATTAGAACCGTAATTTTTTGTTAACTATTCTGTCTTTTCATTAAGAGAACTAGAAGACCAAAATGTTCATAGAGAAATCATTCTCTGAACATATATCTTTATTAATTCAGTACAACATTTGCTTGTCCTTTCCAAAGGTTCTTGGAATTTAAAACAGCAGTGCACGGAGGTCTGCACAGAATGACCCCAAGTAATGCTTAAGTACGATCCCAAGTAATGCTGCACACCTTCAGTAAAATACAAAAATTAAAGTTGCTGCTGCCTTGGTCATCTTGTTTGGCAACAGGCTACAAGAAAGGCCTGCACTCTGAAGCTTAGTCCGTGAACACCACTGATAACCCTGCTGAAGTGCCACTGATCGGGTAGCTCCTCTAGATCCCTCTTTTCTGGTGTCAAATTTGTCAATTAATACAAAATTATCTTCAGCAAATAGGTGACGCATGGGAAATGCAGAGATGGAGAAATCAGGACCTATCCTGAACACACAGGTGCAACTTCCATGGTTGGGAGCTCTGCAGAGGTGGAGGTACATGGCTAGGGTTGAGGAGAATGCTGATCTGTACTTCAATTCCTTTACTGCATTTAAGAGGACTTACAATTGCCAGAAACTGCTGAGGTTATTAATATGATCTTCTAGCACTTCTGTTTCCATGCTCAGATGCTCATCTAACATGTGTCCTCTGTGGCTGAGTCGGGAATGCCAACTAGACAGCAGATGCAACGTGGGAAAGAAGTACAAAATCGGTCTGAAGTTACAGCTTTCTGCTGAACATCCAGCTAGCAGCCTTGGTATCTTCTGTTTGCTATGTTCCATTTAGATAAGACAACATTTAGATTTTACCACAGTTAAGCAGATAAAACTAAACCGTATGTTCCTCTATAGCCCTGAACTTGAACTGGTAACCTGTGTTAATAAGCCAAGTAAATAAGTCAAGTTTCCATTTTGTTACTGAAAATCTAGTCTCAGTTAGCAAAGCAGAACTGGATAAGAATTCATTTTTTTGTGGAGGGAGGACATACCTATGGATTCATCTTAAGAAAAAAAAAAAATCTGTTATTGTCTAATCAGGCTGATTTCGCTATGAATCCAAAGATTAAAGATCCTCAGGTCCGGTTCCTCTATTCACTGAATTCCTCTATTCAGAAAATCTATTCCTCTTTATGTCCACATAGTCATACAAAACTAAAGAAATAGAGTAAACAAACAGTGAGGAACAGTTTCTTTTCCCTCTTTTGGCTAAGTATGAGCCTAATGACAACGATTCAGGGGAAGGAATTAAAGGTGATGAGACATATTTTATTTTTTGGTAGATACTGTGGATTTTGCACTGAGGCCAGTGGTATCTGCCAGCTTCAGGCACTAATCAGAGCAAGCAAGATAGTAGAAAACAGAAGAGCCAAAGCATGACTCTACTTGTTTGACAAACTGAAAAATCCCTGGAAAGGCTATCCTGGGACAGTAAAGGCAGTAAAAAGGTGGTAAAGTAAAAAGGTCCTTGAAGTGTGCATGACAAAAATGGCTGTTCCTTTATAATGAGACATATAATAAGAAACACTCTGTTTTAAAAATAAGTAAATAAAGGCTTCCTGACACGTATAAAGTTTCTTGGTATTTTAGGTGGGGAAGAAACTTTTCAAAAGACATTCAGGAGACTTTCTTGTACGAAACATTTCTCCCAGGAGAAACATTCAATTTATTTTTACATTCCTTCCATGGGTACATATTACCTATAGTGCTATTTTGTGTGTTTCTCTCCAGGAACCAGTTGTATTCTAACTGCCCCACAATGTGCAGGGGTTATGGAAGAGTTTGGTCCTGATGCCATCCACTCAGTCCACTGATAACCTTAAGATTATGCTACTGAAATTTGCAGGGGGTTTCTTCAAAGCAGTTCTGTCAGGGCTCAGACACCCACCAAGGAAGCTCTGCAGCTCAGATGGGCTGTTTAGCGTTTGTCTGGTCCCCGGTTGTATCACAGCCTTTCGAGCATGGCTGAACAATGCCAAGCTCAGTACACGATGACAGGGAATAGTATATAGCAGCCAAGCAAATAAAAAATAAAAAACCAAACTCCTAAAGCTTCGATTAAGTCATTTTTATTCCTCTAAAACTTTTGTCAAAGTTGTCCCAAAGCATGGATTCCGTATCTTGTTTTGTTATCTTTAGAAGATAAATGGACTGCAGCACACTTCATACTGTAAACAGTAACTTTGACTGGCCTTCCTCCAGTAGCAGCTGTACAAATATTTCTAACACGGACAACTCCTCCTCCCTCTTTCTCAGCTGGACAGACCACATATTTTTGTAACTCCCTGTCAGTTCTCATGTCTAATGTGGTCAGCCAGGGGAAGGAAGCTCCCAGAAATAAAGGAATTCAAAAACAGCATTTACCTTTTCAGCAGTCTTAGAACCAAAATATGCCTTTCTAGGAGCAGCCCCAGAAAACACACCATTCAAACTCTCCAGGTTAAGGTTTGCAGCTCTTACTGAAATCAGCAGGCTGCAGACAGCTAAAAGAACTCAAAGCAGCAGACTGTATAGGATATGTATAGATACAGCGCAAGCAGGCTCTGCACAGGAATATTACATGTGAGCATTTTAGAAAGGTTTTGGCAAGTCTGCTTAATGAAAACAGGCATATTTGTACTGTTGTACCAAAATAACTCGAGGGAAAAATCTAATATTCCTAACTGCTGTGCTAAATCATTCAGAAGACCTTGTTTAGTTGAAGAAGATTCTCTGCTGAAATTATTGAGCATTAATCAAAAGGCATCAGTTTGAGTCCTCTACTTCAAGAGAAATTATCTGAAATGGTGTGAACTGTATTGAAAATGTTAATATGAGGAATGGGTGTTTTCTACACTTTAGGTGTCCTACTTAAAAAGGACCCTTAGATGAAAAGGTGCTGAGGCTGCTTTACTTGTACATTCTAAGCATAAAGAGGATTTTCACACTAACGATTTTGTTCTTTCAACCACGTATTTCAGCTTTCTGTCTTCAGCAGTGCCCCTTTGAAGATCTGCTATACCATTGCTCTATGAAATCTGACTGTGGTAATTGTGGAGTTTTGACAGTACTCAGGAAAGCTTTCGTTCTTATAAAAGGTGCCTGAACACTTTAATAATCCTGCTGAACAGCTTGTAATAGTGAATTCAGAGACTGTTTATAAACTGAAAGCAAACATTAAGGTCTTAAATGAAAAGACATATTTACTAATAGACAAGCTATCCATTGGACAGATCTCTGGAGGGCAATTAACTGGTGGTTAGATGGTATGAAAAGTCAGTTTGAACTAGTCTACTCCCTCAGCAATGGTTCTAGAGGAAATACTCAACTGGAACAACTGCAGAAATACATTACATGCAATTGGAGAAAAACAGGGCTGAAAAAACGGTACCTGTCCTTAAAGATATTCAGGATTAGAAGCTCCACAAATTCCAGGGTTTCAAGCATGCTGTAATCTGAATTTGTTAATGCTTGTCTTCTCAAGCAAAATCACACATTATTCCTATACCCTTTTACATAGTCAGGTATAGTTAGCACATCACCTCTCAGTCTCTAAATGACCATAATTCTTTCATCGTCTCATTTCCTAGAGTTCTGATTACAACTGTTACACTCTTCTGGTTTCTCTCCAGTTGGCACTTCTAACTGTTCAAGACAGACATGAAGGAAAAATAGGATGCAATACTCAGTTTTCCCAAATTCCAAAGAGAACAGCAGCCTGTGTGATTCAGTTAATTATTCATATATGCTATAGATCTGTTTCCATTTTTTTTTTTTTGGTACTTATGTTTGACCTTTGTTGTGTTACATCCTCATAATTATTTTCTACAAAAACAGGTGTTCTCTATCCAGTATTTGAACCATCAGTTGGTCCTGCCTAGACGTAGTGCCTTGCACTTGTTTAGATTGGATTTCATCTTACTGTTTTCTGGACTACTCCATCAGTTTGTTAAAATGTGCTGTTGGCAACAGACATACAGCCATATCGTACCTCACATTACAGGCATAATGCGTTTTTACCTGTTTTTTCTAAGGACACAGGACTTAGGCAGTCACACTGTTCTCTACCACATCCATCACTTCCTGACAAGCAGCTTTTGAACCATTTGGTTAATTCCATCTAAATATGATGAGAGAGAAAGGTCTTAAAGATTGACTTTAACAGTTTTATGAGAATCAGCTACAGGGTAGAGGACAAGCCTAAAACTTTCCCTTCTCCAAGGGAAAAGCCTTTGGCACAAGCACAAGACTCATGTGTGCCATTTGTCCTGTCAGCTGGCTGCTTGGCCCCCGAGCACTCAAGCCCTTTGAAGATGCACTGCTCCGGAGGATCCCCCAGAGTACATGCTCAGCTTTGCTCTGCTGATAAACCAGGGGAGAAGGAAGCGCTGCGAGGAGAGCTCGTGGATGAGCTTGGATTACACAAGGCAGGGGTAGGAGCTACAGTTAGTGCAGCTGTGGGTGTATAGAGACCAATGACACACAGATAAAACTGTGCTTCATTAGTTCGGATGCTCAAGGAAGAACTTATTTTCCGACTCTGCTATGGTGTCATTGCACTGTGGATACCTGGACAGTGTCTTTCCTCTGACTGAAGTGGACAATGGCTTACCACGAACAAAGTGGGTGTGTTTTCTGACCCAAGCTGTACAGCTTTAACACATTTTGCTGTTTTGGGGTTTTTTTAGTCTTAAGTTATGGTTAGACACCTACTGAAGTTCTAACAGCAGCATGTACTGTACATTCTCTTTCCCTTATCTGCCAAAGGAGGAGAATCAGTTTTTCTAAATGTAGTCAAGTAACTAGCCCTGCCTTTACAAATGATTAAGATCTCCTAACTCTGCACATGTGAAAAGAGGCTGCTCCATCATTCTATACCTAGAATAAGAGTGGAAAGCACATGGTTGCGTGTTTCTTTTGTGACCAAATGCAATAAAGTTTAACTAGAAAGAAATACTGACCCACACAAGGACAAGCTGAAGTATTTGAAAAAGCATTATTGAACAGTGTGCACTTTGTCCATGCACCTTGCAAGCCTTTAAGCAAACATCCTTGTTCAGTTTTTTCTGCCTTCAGAGTTGCAAAATATAGTGTGTCTTGTTTAAAGCAAAAGCTAGAGGCATAGTCTTACTCAGGAAGAAAATACTCTTAACCTGACAGTGATTACTACACCTGCAGTTAAGAGCACCCCCAAGCAGGGAAAAGAATGTGTGAGTACAGAGAGCAAGACACCAAAGACTCTGATACTAATTTCTCTAGTACTAAGTACTGGAGAAGGATATGAGCACAGAGTACGGCACAATATTCCTAGAGGACCTGAAAATAGGTCGATCTTGAGGCAGATAAAGCATTATCACCTCCACAGTGCTAGATTTAGGAAAGCTAGATCTATTACTTGCACTCTTCTCTAGCAGAAACAATCTTTACTCCAAATTACTTCAGGGTTGCTTGTAACCTTGTATTGTTTCAAAGTTACAAAGAACCCATGACTTGGCATTAACTCAGTAATATCTGCTAGCTTTTAATACTAAAAAGGAGTAGAAATTATTATTTTCAATGAGTCTGGAATTGCCTGTTCATTTCTACTGCAGAATATTTGGGGTTTTTTATGAAGCTTCACCTGAAAATTGTGATCCTTTGTAGATTAAAAGTGGAAATATATTCCTTGTAAAACTAGTTGTGTGGGAGGCTATGAAAGAAGCCTCTGTCCAGCAGAAAAGGAGTGTAACACTGACATGAAAAACTGTGATCTCTGACAGAGATCACTGAGGAAACGCTCAGAGAACTTCTGAAGGAAACAAGCTAGCTCTGCTAACCTGGGATATATACATCATATACTTTGTAGAAGTAAAGACAGCATTAACTGTAGTATTTTAAAACTATTTGATATGAACCTACTTCTTCTCTTAGAATTTCTAAGAGACAGTTTTCTCATTCAAGAAACAGAAAATAGTTTAAATTGAAGGGACTCAGTTCATTCTATCCCTTTTTCCTTTAACAATATTCAATTTTCAATCCCTGTATCATCAGTGCTCAGTTTAAGAAAACCCTTTTGAAAATAAAAGCAATTAAATATTCCAGAGCAAGACAACAAAATATGTGATATGCAATACACATTGTGTTCCACAGTCAGGGTCGATGTCTCAACTACCTAACAAGCAAAGTAGTGCAACAAACAAGTAAACAGTGGTAGGTATCTTCAATCATTCTACCTTTGGTTTCTGAGCAATGAGTTCCACGGGGTCCTAGAAAACTCAGAGCTTTCCAAAATGTGAACACCTCAATAAAAGAAAACAGTGAAACCATCGAATGGTACATTGTGAAGGGCCTTTTTCAGTTAAAATAGTGTTCTTTATCCATTAAGTATACTACACAATACCATTCACAATTCTTTTTCTTTGTACCTACAGGGGTGGAGGATCAGTGTAACTACATTTTCAAGTCAGTATTCTAACAGTTTTCCTAGTTCATACGTGACCATGAAGGAGGTAAACATTGCTGAAAATGAAAATTGGTAATCAGACTTTAACACGGACATTTTGGTAGCTCCTATTAGAGAGGCACATCGCTTACCCTATCCTTACCAAGTCTGGCACATGCAACAAAACCTATAGTTTTAACTCCCCACATGGGAATAACTAATGATTACTACTAATAATTCTAGTTCCCATAAGAGAATAACATGGTAATAACATAACTGAGGACAACTCATTAAAAGGTATTTTTCTTGGAAAACCTCTAATTCTAATAGGAATCAGTTCAGGGGAATCCTAGTGAATGACCACAACATCCTTCCAAAGATCAACTCATCATATAAGCATATCCTAAATACACATAACAAGAATCAGTCCTGTGTAAAATACTCAGCAGAAGTACTTGTCAAGACTAAAACCAAAATACTAAAACTATTGCATTTATTTGTGACCACTCTTATGCCTAGTGTTCTCACCTAGAAGTTGCTGCTATAGAAAGCCACGATCTCAAATTCAATACAGTAAAAAGATGACTGGGAAGGTGAAACCATTTGCTTTCTATTGCTCAGCAAGCCGATACACGAAACTGCTGTATCACCAGTGGCCGTCCTGGCTGAGGTTGTAAGACCACAACTGCACCTTCAGCTACTGTGTCTTAAGTTACCACTGTGGATGGTAAATAAAAATCAGTTCACTCAAGACAGAGCTATAGGGTCATTGAAAGGCTTTTACTACACTTGTCTTTTACTTCCTCCCCAACGTTATTTGTTTGTGCCTCAGGGCTGTTTCCATCCCATCACTACAGAAAACCCTCTTCTGCAGGATCCATGCTAAATACAGCACACCAAGATGCCACAAACTGAATAATACAGGACAAACAAAATTTTATGCAAATTTATTCATTAGCTTTAACAATAGTAATACATAAATCAATACTATGTCCAGCATAAGGTTGTATAATAAAATATGCTATTCTGGTAAGATTGATTTCTAGTGCGTACATTTTAAGGACAGTTTTCATCCAAATTGGACACATTTTTTAAAAAAATAAATAAATACGAGGCCAAAAATGCTTTACTTAATGAAAGTCCTGCTAAGTAAGACTTCAGGCTCCACATTGCTTCAAAGCACTAATCAGTACAGGTGTCTGCGTACATCTTAGACTTGTACACAAATGGGTTGTGCTCAAGCAGCAATACTTTTGACATCAGACTCAGACCAATACATACAAGATTTTCAATTTAGACCTCCTTAGTCCTCTTAAAGCTAGCATCCACCTTTCTTCTCTTTTAAGATTGTCTTGCCTTTCAGCTGTGTATTGGCACATATGCATACTAGCAATATTATGCATACAAAATACAAAGGTCCAGTCCCCTCCCAATCCTAATTTTTTTGGTTTGAGATCCAGACTGCACTACCCAGCAGAACAATTTATGAAACAAATTGCTACTCAACTCAAAGACTACATTGTTTCCCAAGTCTTTTTTTTTTTTTCTCTCCAAGAGCAGACAGGAACATGGTGTGCTCCTAGGTCTGTTATGTTTTTGGAAGTCTCTAGACTTCAGGAATACACCCTCTCTGGGATGTCTGATGCTTAGTGCTACTACATTAGGCTTTAGGCACACTGGGCTCTGTAGGCTATAGGCAGCCCACAAGAAGCTGCATCTTCAGCTTGTTTTCCCTGATGGCCTGTGAGTCCATTATATACAGTGGCATTCAGATGTTCAAAGTGCAGTATAGACACATTCACTGACATTTGGGCTACCTTTATTTATATTCAGCAATATTAAAATCTGGTTCCAATTTAGATTAGATACAGATGAGAATATATTTGTTAAATCAGAGGTATTTTATTTAGTAGTGTACTTATCACATGCTGTATATCCTTTGGGCATATTTATTATACAAATCTGGATAATCTTGTTTTATTTGTCTTCTCAGTTTTAAATTCTGCTGGTGGCAAAACTCCCTTTTCCTTAAGAAGTTACACTCAGAATTGAGTCACAAATTTTAAAACTAGTCTAATTAATATATTTCACTTTATTGTATCAAAACAAAACCGAAAAGCTTGGTCAAAGTATAAACACTTATAAACCTAGTGAAAACATCCCTGAGAAACTTTCAGTAACATAGTAGCAATGATCAGTTTTGGTCCCTTAGAGGAGAAAAATTGTTACATCCAGTTATTGAATACTGAGGGCCACAAGCATATCAGTTGTACACTGGATTCCCATTCATTCACTTTCACTCCTCTTACATATTCTGTATCTGAGACAAAAGCTACTAGAGGTCTTGTATATCAAACTAAATAGAATGTCAAAAGTAATCATTACAAATTTTAAGATGAACAGCCTTGATTCAGCCCTGGTGTAATGCCTTTAATGTCAATGGAGTTCACCCACTTACATTCCAGGGTTGAAGTCTGGCAACATAGATGGCTGAGAAGGACAGTACCTAAAATGAAAACATCTTAAAATTTAGAGGATACTTTTCAGAAGTTGCTGATATATGTTTTCGCACACTCCTTATTTTGAAAACAAACATTTTACAAAGACTTAAGTTTGTAAGTCATACTGTCATGCCATTGGAAAACTCAGAACACTACCTGGTTCAACTCTACTGAGAAAGCAAAGTGCGTAGTTTCCACAAAAGTGCGCGTATGGTTAACGACTACGGAAGTATTGTGTTAGTACACATGCAGGGTAAAAAAAATAAAGAATTCAAGAACTTCTTGAAAATCAGTCTTCATTGCTCTGAAGTTGCTTTAGAGGGCCACAAAGTCCAACACCTCATTGTTTTAACGGTATTTTAGAACAAACTAAGCCAAAATTCTTGGCAAACAAATGCAAGTAATCCACTTCTTGACTTCTTTTGCCTGGAATACTAATAATTTTCCAATAGGGCTTTAATTTGGTTTCTGAGAATAGCATTTGAAAATAAACTAAAAGCTGCTTGTATAGTGACGCAAAAACTAAGTAAGCCCCAGACTTTATCTTTCTGTACCAGTACTCCTGACCTTAGTACTTTCTGCTACATCAAACATGAGCAGACCTGTCATTTGCAGTTAAAAAAGCCATGCTTTATAATGTTACATCAATAGCTTCTGCTAAAATGAGGCTATTTTTTACTTTATGAAGTGCAACAAAAGTGTAATACATTATCTTGTACCTAGAACTCATCTAATTTATACAGAAACATGCAAAAAACCCTACAAAGGTGTTTCTGTAAAGTTAAACCAAAACAGATCGAATACTAAAAAGGTATTTTGGGAAGAAATCAGAACTTAAAAGTCCACCTCAGGAATCCAAGAAGGATGTTTATACCAATCTGAGAAGACAGGGGAGCAGCACTGTTCATAGTAACAGGAAAACCCCACAGAACCAAATACTGTACGTTGAGTTATACTGAAGCAACTAAAAACCCCCTCGTTTTGCTCAATAAGCACAAGAAATGTTCAGAATTCATGAACAAACCAAGTATGTATAACCACTAAACAGTATCACTGGGGGTGGGGGGGGTGGGTGAGAGAGACAGAAATTCCACATTATTTTTGTTGTCAAATAAACGATGCATGACTTGTGGGAATCCTTTGGAGCACCAGCTGTCAAGATCCAACTAGGCTGATCCTCTGCCAAACACGAGACACTTACAGGGCCACTGTAAGATAAATTTTAGCTCTCTTGGGACAGCTTCCTCAAACAGTTAAGTTACACGTTCAACTCTAGCGAAACACCTTAGACAGGGTCACAAAAGGCAATATATGTGTTTAACCATGATATTTGTGTAGCAAGTTAGTAAGAGAAGTGGATCCTATCAGACAGTAGATGTATTACCAGGTGGTGAACTGTCAGAGACTGCTTTTGGATCAGGAGTGCAACAAACAAAAAGTTGTTTTCCCAAGTTTTTTTGGGCAAATCTGAAGTACATTATGTGGCCCATTGCAACAAAAGACACAGAAATAAGCACCAATAAACCAAAAGCCTCAGGGTTTGGGGCCAAGATGACCATGATGAAGTGCAGCAAATCAAGAAGATAATTCATGGAGTTTTGGACACCATTTATGATGCCTCTTTCAGTTTCTGCCACGTTTTCTTGGAGCAACTGCGTGACAGTCAAATCAAAGGACCAAAGGCCTATGGAGGGAAAAAAAAAAACACCAGTTATCCATACAACTGAGCTTCTCACGGTAAGCTTTCATTGTTGGCACAATTCAGTTCATACTTCCAAATACTCACTTCTGCTAAAAATGTATGGGTCAAGCTAGCCTCTTGTCAATCTAGAATGAATGCCACACTGACAGTCAAGAGCAATTTACTTTTCATTTACTAATATTTCCTGAAATAATACATACAGCTTGACTCAATCTGCCCCTCACATCTTGCTTCAACACGTCTATCAAGTTAATGTTTTGCTCATCTGTTCCTTAGTTAAATAGCTGTTTTACAGCTATTTACAGTGTATTCATGCTAGCTACAATTGTTAAGTTATGCATAAGATGTTTGTGAAAAAAAAAAAATCAGACACATTAAACTATGCAGAATACATAATAATTTACAATGGTCTTGGCTGACACTAGCTTCTATACTGTTTTAGTCCACTAATGATTCAATTTTAAAAGTTTATCTTGCAAACAAAATTAATACATGTGAATCAAGTATTTTATTCCTCCAAAATTCAGCAAAAGCGGCAGAAATTAAGAGTACAAAAATTCTACAGATGAGAGTCACTGTTCATTACATTTATGTATTTGACTGTCTCTTCTGCTGACAAGATACAAATACTACCCTAACCAGCAATTCCTCAAAGAATTAAGCTGCTGTCCAAATCTAAGTTTCTGTTCTAAACTTCTTTGCTGGTCACAAGTTTAAAGGTTAGACAATTTATTTAATGAATTGATTAAGTGAGCTGCTAAGTTTGAAGGTTTTCATAACAGATCTGTTTAGTTCTGATTTGGTTGCAAAGGAAGTTAGAGATGAGCATTCCAATAAACAAGTTTTTAATCTCCAGTGTGGTAGCTTTTTTCCTATTAGTGCTATATAATATGCAGTAAATAAGTAGCGCAGCCCCTGCTCTGGTGATACTGTTGCAAGATGATTTCATTTTTATGTGAAGCATAATGAAATTAGCCTTAGAAATGTGATATAACACTTGAACTGTAGCCTACAACTCTAAACTCAAATTTGCACTTAGTTGACAGGCACTGTGATTTTTAGAATTAAAAGCAGACAATAGATCAGGTTTTAATAGAGACATAATACTTACCAACTCTAGCAGCAATGACTCCTGCAAACAGGAGACTAACAGAGATTAAAGGCACAGGCTCAGGACTCATCTCTGGGTCACTGTTAGCAGGAGTAGTAGACCCGTTTATCAAGTTGGGCATTCCAGTTGTAAAAACCATTTCAGGCTTATCTTCTGGAGATACCATAGTAGGTAATGGTTCACTCTCAAACAGCCTGGCACTGAGGTCAGCAAATGGGGAAACAGTCAAATCCAGAGGACTTCCAGGCATGAATACCGAGATGGCACATAAGACCAGACAAGCCAATTGAGCAACTCCAGAAATAAGTCCCGTGCGAACCAGGCCACACTTGTGACGAAGCCAAGTGAAAGCTACTGTTCCCATGATTCCGGTGACTGCCGAGGCACCCATCAGGAGGCTTAGCACAGAGCCACTCAAACCCTGAGTGTATGCATAGCCTGTGGTAATACAATCAAAGCCCAGAACGGTCATATACAGAAACGCAAGACCCATGCCCGCAAGAAACACTGGCTGGTTGTAGTACGCAACCCATCCATCACGGAATGTGATGAAAGGTTCAGCAATCCGGGCAGCGCAGCTCATTTCCTTCTCCTGTTGGGGCTCAAAGCCAGTTACATCTTTCTCAACAATTAACTGCACTCCTTCAGCAGGTTTCATGTCACTCTCTGTAAACAGAAATGTAACTGTTAGACACGCTCCTGCCTGGAAAGTGCAGAATGCAAACCGCAAGACAACTGTTTGCAGCTAGTAAGGTCACTGCTGCAGAAGTGCACCAGTTAAATTCTCCAACCACCCTTCCTCTGATTACTTAAATGTTTTCAAGTGTCCTTAAATCCCACCTGTAGAGTAAGATCAAGTAAAGTTCATCCCTATCATTTTAAACTCCTGCTTGCTTAATTAAACTGTGGTAGGAGAAAGCATAGCCTGCTTCAAAAGACTTGTGATGGAATGCTCCACTTCCATAAAGAAATTATTTGCTTAATGAGTGCCAATGTTAGTTGGTATTCTAATATAGCTTTGTATGTTTAAATGCACTAACCACAGAAAGTAGGGAATACTTAAACATCTGTTAATACTTCATGTCATGGCAGAAGAACCAAGACAGATGCTTGATGATGCCTACCAAAGCCAAAAGCTTTCAAAATGTGACTTGAAAAAAATCTCAGACCATGCTTTTCTAATTCTATTTTCACTCTAATATATAACCACTTTCACTGGTCTCAAATAAAAATCAGAAAAACACACAGCAGTATTTAGATTAGTAATGTAGACAGAAACTATACAAATGTTGGTATACGTGAGCAGTGTTTTTACTGTCAAGTTTAAAACAAACTCTGCATACAGCAAGGGGGACACATGAAGTATTGCTGCAACTTCTAAAAAAGCAGATCTTCTACTGAAATCAGAATACTATAATAGCAACGATTAAGAGATGTTTCCTACATACTGACATTTGCTAAATGGTTCATTCTTCAGGAGCATTCAAGAGCCAGTTTGAAAGCTATAGAGTGTTCTATACTATCTTGCTCCCCTATCCTAGGCTGCCATCAGCCTAGTCCAACAGATTACTGGACGGACCAGCTGTTACCACAATGGATCTGCTGGCTGGGAAGAAGACAGATCTTTTCAACACTTTCAATAGCAGCCTCCTATCTCACTATAAATTAAGGAAAAAACAGATCTGTTAGCTAGCTTTTAGAGAAAAAAAACAGGAATTCTTTATAATATTTCTTTAAAAAAAAAAAAAAAACAAACAAAACAACACACATGATGTAGTTGGGAGCCTACAGTTGGAAGCTTTCATTAGTATTCACATAACGCTACCTTAAAAAAAAAATTGAGAAAACGCCTAAGTTATGTATTCCAGTATCTGGCATTTCAAATACTTCATAACAAAAAGTCTCCTTCCAAAACAGTTTTATTTTCTGATATTAAGACTATCTAAAGTAAGGTTAATATCAGTTTTAAGGTTGCTTATAGTCATAGCCATCTACACAGCAAATTCCAGTTGCTCAGCTTGGCCAAGGAAGCAGAGCAGAAGGTCAAAGTAGATTTTTTTTTTTCCCTCCACCATTTCCTGCAGCATGTAGAACTCAATGAAGCATGCCAAACTAGAAATATTACCACCTATTCTACAACCCCATGAAAGTCTGTTAGTACCATGCATAAGTAGAGATGAGTTAGTGATAAAGAACCCTACAGAGGCTACTCTTCTATAAGCATGACAAAGCAAGGGGCTTTGTCCAGCTTATTAGCTGCAGGTACAAAAGGATAGGAGCATTCCCCGTGATCAGCCCTAAATAATAGGGCAGACTCGTTCTAAAGGATTAATTAAAATGAAGGAGTTCATTCTTTGGCTTCATTTTATGGGATTCCTGAAATAGCTGCACAATGTATTGTTACTTAGAGTCTCTGGTATCTATAACCAAAACTTGAAACCTCCAAGCTATGAGTAGAAAGCTATGTAGCCTCAAAGCAGTGCCTGTAGCAGATAAAAGTCAACACTTCAGTTTGACTGATACAGTGAATATACTGTGAATTTGAAGAGTTACTTTTATGTTTTCAATACCTTTCTTTACATTCAGCTGTTTCAGTTCCGATTCTTCGACTTTTGCAGATTTGAGAGCCAGAGTAGGGGTTTTCTGATAAACCTTCCAGAGCAGCAGATATTCCACACACATCGACATCAGGTTCCAGCCAGAAATGAATCCACAGCCAATCATTGGGGAGCCAAATGTCATTATCTGACCAACTGCCATTGGGGCCAAGATATTGGTCAACTGGTCAATTCTTCTTATTGTGGCATTCATATCTGTCAGAAATTATTTGATGATATGAAATAATTGCTGAACACTTACAGTGAAATATTCACTAGCGTAATTGAGGATTGCACATGTATACACACCAAGCTAAGTCTTGCTCCAACTGTAAGCAGTTCTAGCAGGAGTTAGGCTGCTAACCAGAGGCACCCTTAGAGTGTTACAGTGTTAAAGTTTACTGTGACCAACCGAGGTGTTTGTAAGCCAAATGCCTACTCCTGCCAGTTTTGTCGGCATGAGGTCTTCCAGGTTTAGCATGCTGGGTTTACTCTCAAAGTGTACTCCTGCAGGAAACACTGTTAGCCATGAGATCAGACTACCCTTATATCCCAGGGACATTATGAACTCCGAAGCCTGCCTCTGTAACAAACCAACCTAGCATGCACAACACCAGACATCCATAGGAATCTCTTATGGTAGAATTCTTTCCTGTAAAGATAGCTTTAGCAACTACTATCTCCCAATACTGGACCACCTATTTCTTAGTCTCCTCCATTTAATTCTAGTAACTGGTCACCACAGTACCCAGCATGATAGCGACAGATCTTTGAAGTGAGTTTAAATTTCCTTATCGAGTCACACTAGTTTATGTCAGTTGGAGGTATTCTCAGAACTTGCTGAGCAAAGTCCTCACTCCTTTCTGTTCCACACTGATGTTTATGGTGAAAAGAGGCAGCCCATTCTTAGCATGAACGCATCTTCCATTTGCTGGTAGCAGATGTCTCATCCTCCCCAATCTTGACTGCTTTAGTGTCATTACACCCTCCGGGGTCCTGTGAGTTTCCAATTAATAGTGCCGTTGTTCCACCCCTAAAGGTTGCTAGACCCTCAATCATTTTGCACATCAGGGATTCAGGCCACATAGAACTACATCTCAAACCCATTTTAGAGTCCTACTATGAAATTAGAGCTTGTGAAGGGCAAGTGAAACTGTATACCATTATGAAGCTACTTTTCTGAACCTGTAGAGAATTACCCTTTGCCATTCAAAGAAACATTTAGGTTTTCCTATTTAGATTTCAAAGGCAATTCAGTGTTAACTATCTGACTGATGGTTAACCAAGATGAATAAGTGAGATGCTTGCATAATATTTGACTTCAGAAATTCAAAGAACTAAGCTTTGGTTTTGAGGAAGGCTAATATTTCCACTCAGGAAAGGTACCAAGTAAGAGTGAATGGAAAAATTAATCAAGGACAATGAAGAAGGGGAAGCCAACATAATTTTTCACTTCCCTGTTCCACTAACTTACTTAACTAAGGCTCATCTTTGAGGAAAGGAACAGTCCAGAGATGGACAACAGTCTTGCTGCAACAGTATTACCCATTAAGGAATTTCAACAGTCTCCAAGTTACATTGTGATTAAACACATAACCCTATTCAGCCTAGAAGAGATCCCTTAGATAGATCTGCTGAACTAAGTTGCTTAGTTCAGTGGGGTTTTTTTGTTTCTAAATTCAGTTGCATGAGAATTTAGAGTAACCTCTTGTCTGATTTTTCAGTACAGGATATAAGTGGTCATACAATTCTGCCTGAGATCATGAAGCAGTACAGAGGCAGGACTGCCTCCCACGCAGCAGTTCTCTGCAGGTGTGGTCTGGACCTTATCTCATGTGTAATAAGTAGTACAGGGACTGGAGAGACGATTTGCTGAATAAGATCTGACACAAGAAGAAAGGTTAATGAGAACCATTAGAACCTTAAGGCTTTTACAGATAGATTTTTTTTTTTCCTGCTTGTGTTTCACACTCATAAAGCGAGTTAACCTGTACCGCTGCTCTACAAAAGGCATGGCCTAGAAAGGCACTGCAAGGTCAAAATAAAAAGCTACGGTGGAAAATTTGTGTGCTGGGAAATGAAAGCAAGACACTTTTAAATGCATCTAATTAAGAACTAGCCTCTCCTGGATGAGATGGGGAAATAAGATTCCTTCATTGGGGATGAACATCAAGATTAAATCTGCAATATAGTATTCAAATCCCTAAAAAGGACTCCAGCACATAAACTGAACCTTACAGGCAATTTAGGCAGCTTCATACAAAATTAGAGTCCAGAACCTGAAACGCTGTCTAGGCCTGGAGGTACCTGAACTCCACAAGTGTTAGAATTAAAACTTTAGTCCAGGAGTTACTTTAGTGACCTATAAATATCTTGGCAATGTTAAGCTGCTCTGTGCCTTGTTTATACCTCAGTATCAGTTCCCCCATCTGAGAAGGCTTAAGTCCCCTTACAGGGTTGATTCAGAGCCCATACAGCCTGCCCAAGTTCATCACAAAAAACACTGCTTCCCACACTGTTACACTCAGAGCAGCAGCACAGCCAAAGATCAATCACACATACATCCCTTGATGTGAACGGCCTTGTGGCTAGGACTACGCCCTGGGAAAGGAGAGTCAGGTTCAGTGAGTCCTTGGGGAAGATCCCAAACCATCTCTTACATGCAAGTAGTGTCACGACTACTAAGCTGCAGTAGAATTTGAATGGGAACTCATTTCCTCTCCTAATAATGCCATGCCAATGAGCAGGAAAGCAAAAAAAAAAATGTTTACTATGCAAAAGAGAAGATTAAGTCTGTAATCTAATACCAAGTGTATCCAATGTCCAAGGAATATAGAGCTTTCAGTTCCAACTGAAGAAAAGTATTCACAGCTCAGAGTTAGACATCTAATTCTAGAGAAGTGCAAGATTTCAAATATATCTGCATACACAGCACTTCCTACTGGCAGTTTCCTGATCCACCTACTCTACTGTTCTGGACTTCATTCTCATGTACCTCTTCCTTTGATCCCTATGTGAGGAGCCCAGTTACGCAACAGTTTTCTGTTCCATTCCAGGGACCTAAAAATAAAAGTATTGCAACACTTGGCTTTAAGTGCCTGGAAGTTAAATAACCAGTGCTCAATAGGAAAGTTATTTGATGTAAGAGTGTGGTGTATGTTTATTTGTCCAACAAGAATAAAGTTTTCCTGACAAAGCTGCAGTAGGACTAAAAAGAGGACAAGACAAGTTTAGGGATGACTAACTGAACTGTAATCACAACAGAAATTTCTAATCTCAGTAAGTGTAGTCCAGAGCAAGGAAGAGGAAAATAAAGGCTGTCCTTTTTACCTGCTGTTTTCTCATAATATCTGGAACTGAAAGATGTGCTGACCTCAAACTCTAGTCTAAAAAATCAAGTTTGGAAAGTAAGACATTTAAGGTATTAAAAAGGCAACATATTTCACCTGCCAGTTTGCTTCTGTCTTCCCCTGCAACCACAACAATCCAGTCCCTCTGAATTGTGATCGCTGTGGCAGTGCTGGCCAAATTGGCAATATTTGCTATTGTGATAACCAGGATATAGCACATCGTCTAGAGAAATAGGGGGAAAGAGTTACAATGTGAGAAAATTGGTGAAGGGAAATGTCCACTCCTATCCTGTACAACCAGAAAAAAAACACTTCTACATTTGAATCCATAAACTTTAGTGTTATTTTTCAGAAAAAAAAAAAAAAAAACAAGACCAAGTCTATTTCACAATTCCTGACAGAAAGAAAATCACCTCTGTTTACCCAACTAGCTCAAAGTTTCATTTGCCCATTTTAGCTCCCAGGAATGTCTAAACAGACAAGAGAAAAACAAAAATTCACCTGTCTCCCACACTCCCCAAAGTTTCTTTGTAAGTTAATTCCTTATTAACAAGTTCAAGCACTCACAAGAAGCCATCCATGGTATAAGGTCAAAAGCTGCGTCTTAAACAAGAAGATCATCATCAGGATAATACCACACAGGATGACAGATGCATTCTGTACAACCAAGGATGTCTGGGCCACTGTTTTAAATCAACAGACAGCAACAGTTATGAACATAAGAATGAGCTAACTATAAGCTTAAGTAGGTTATAAGTAAGGAACATGCAAAGATTCTTTCAATTTTTGTTTTCCTATTCTCCCCCCAAAAATATAAGCACTAAAACTATACTTCATATTAGGTTTTGAATCTGCCATTGTCTTAAAGGAATAAATTAACGTCTGATGTAATTTCATAGCTCTTAACTATTCATAGCTCTTACACTACAGTCCAAGTAGGTCTTTTCTCAATCAGAAAACAAGCTGCACCTGTTTAAATGATGACACTATTTTTAAAGTGTTAAAAACAAGACTTAGCTTGAGTCTTTAAAAGTCATCTTCAGCATATCATGGAAGTGATGCTATTTTGTAACCTCTTGGAAAATAAAAATGTGTATGAAGAAATTGATGCCATGTCATTTATAAAACAGAGTAGAGCATATGTATTTAAATCTACATAATGCAAATGCAGGACGTGTTTACATTTAAGAGGTAGATGTTTATATCCAGACAGAAGACAACATATAATGCAAGCGTACATTAGTATTACACTGTAAAGAACTTGGTTTGTAGTCCTTAAATACATGTGCTTTATAACTTTTGCATTTCTGTGCATCTCTCCGTGTTGTATAGGTTTAGCCTGAGTAGTGGACATACCATGACATAAAACTGTTTTCCTGATATCTTTTGACTCTATCTTTGTATAATCATTACCACTCTAAAACACCACCCTTCAAAAAACACTGAGCAAGCCCTGCTCTTGTATTTGACTTGAGGAGTTAACTATCAGCCTGATCTTTTTTACATTAATTTGATCAATCCTTAAGTAAATAACCTGCTCTGGGCATCTAACCTTTGAGCCTGGAGTTCTTGTCCACCCAGTCTCCAATAATGGCTCCCAGGAGAAGAACTGATCCCGCCACCACCAGTCCGTAGACTGCAGTCAGGAGCAAGCTGTTTCCATAAAGTTCAACCAGGAACACAGACACAGCAAAATGCCACATACGATCTCCCTTTAAGAGTAACAGAGAGTACATAGACAACATTACTGTTTGCACTTTGTAAGCACACAAGCTGACTCCCTTACTAATTCTCTAACAAAAGTCTGTATTTAAAATAAAGGTTTGTTACACATGCATGGGTGTGGAGTGCGTGTGTGTGGGGGTTGTTGTTTGGTTTGTTGGGTTTTGGTTTTTTGTTGTGTGGGATTTTTTTTTAGTTTTGGGAAATGTTAGGGTGTTAGGGTGGTTTTTGTTTTTGGTTTGGTTTTTTTTTTTTTTTTTTTTTTTTATAATTACATCCCTTCACCATTGGTTTTGACTCAGGATCACTAAGATTATCTGCCCTAATCAAGTGTGACATTGCAGTTCGTAATACCACATCAAAACCCCCAGATATTCTCTATTATGATATTACAGGACAAAGTCTGTTACCAGCCACATCCAATAAGCCTCAGAAAACTTACATAGATTCTCCAGCACAGATCAAATATTAGCAACGGATTTATTGATTACCGATACTATTTAAATAACTTTTCAAAATGGCAGTTTGCTCTTAAATGCTGCTTTAAAACACAGGAGCCAGTCAAGCCAAAGCAAGTCTTAATACAATTCAGGATAGACAAGGGTAAATCAAAGAAGGTGGTGTCCTACACGTCAACTGAAGTTTCTGAAGTCAGACTTAAGCTCTCTTTAATAGTGTTAAGGACTGGCATATTACTAAGAAGTAGACTATCAGAGCTAGTTCAACCTATTGCAAGCTCATTGCTAGTTCAACCTATTTAGCCTACCGCTAGTTTAATCTAGTGCTTAGAATACATCCTCATGTTCTGACACCACTTATTATCTTTAAAAAAATAAAGCAGCCCAAAATGCTAAACATGTCCAAATGAAATAATTTTCAGACTATTCAAAATACCTTTGTGTTCGGTATCAAGCAGACCTGTGGCTTGCTAATGAATACATCGATGTTTTTAAGTTGTCATGAGGGGAGTCACATCTCACTTTATTTCTAAGCATATTACAAGAAATGCACTACAGAATATGCTGTATATAATCAATAACAAAGCAGATGAACGGAAATCATTCATACTATTCTAGGGCACGCAGTTTGTTTAACAAGGGTCCATGGCATTAGCCTTTTATAAGCCAAACATGAAATTGTTTTCTTCTGCTTCCTTATCTTCAATGAGCAATTGCTATGTGATACAGCGAACAGTACAAATTTCTAAGGACCTCAAATATTCTAAAGGGCTAGGGGAGGTGTTAACATAAAAACACTTTTAAAAAGCAAAATCTGCTAAACCTAACATACCATATAACACAGCAATCAAAAGATACATAAAAAGCATGCTATTTGGAGGGTCAAAAAAATTGTAAATTTTGATTTAAATCTTCAGTGTAGTATAGACACACAGTAAGATTTTGCCTTCTAATGTTACTGAAGTTCTCTGAAGGAAGCTTCTTCAAACATTGTAATGTGTAAACATTCATATTTGTTTCCTTACCCACAGGCAGAAAAAAATTACATCCCAATCACATGGGAAAAGAATTTCACCTGTTCAAGGAAAAACTCTGGGTTTGTTTGTATGTTTTCTAACTGAAACCAATGGGGAAAATGCAGATATAAGCATGATCAGCTTACATGCGCCTTCTTGTCTTGGAGAGTGAAAATTGGTTTATTACATACACCTAAAATCTTCTGTAAAATATGTTCCAGTTTTATTTCATTGTTAGTAGAAGTACATAGAAAATATTCCAGCAATGAAAACAGAGGAATATAATTTCCCAAGTCTAGCACTCACTGAAACTTTGTATGACCCAAGATACTTCTTTACCAAATTTAATTTAAAATACATGCAGGTGGATTAACTAAGTTTTGATTAGCTTAGGTAACTGTTTATTAAGCTAGAAAAAATAAGCCAAAAGTGTACTTTCACAGTAAAATTTCATAACAAATTTGTGGGTTTCTTCCTTTATGCAGAGATGTTGCAGTTACTGCATTCTGACAAGATGAACAAGGCATTTAAAAAAAAAGCAAGTATGTGAAAGTCGGTGCCAGCCACTCCTGTCAGAGTTAAAAACCTGATCTCACTTGAAACTCACAGGAAAATGACTTTGACTTCAGTGAGATCTTGGCTTTGCTATATAATTCATCTAAGGAGCCCGTGAACTCTGTTCAACCTTATCCAACACATTTACCCAAAGTACTTTGATCATGCCAATCCACACAAATAGTTTTTGGGGTAACTAAACCTGTTCCAACCGGGAAGCATGAGTTTCTTTCAAGAATTAAAAACCATAAAAGAGCAAGCAAAGATAAATTAGTGTCACAGAAGAACAGTCTTAGTGAATGAAAAGTTTGAAGCAGGTATGTAATTTTAACCGAAGATCTACTGAAATTTTAATTTAAAAGTTTCAAGTAAATAGTGCCTTCAGAAATGGACAAAGCCTTAATCACATATGCTTGATCCCCCTTTAAAAGATCTCCAAATGTGGATATTTCAACTCCTAATTTAAACAGCTGTTTAGCCTCACCATCCTCTTGCAGATGGCTCTTGCTCTTCTGTCATTATAATACTCCTTATAACCATCTCAGCCTGAATGTATACAATCCCATCTCAGAACTGAAGCCAGCAAGTTAAGCAGTAGCCAGGCTACTACCTGCAGACAGGCCCCCTGAGGTCCGAGGAGCACAGACGAGGCTGGGAAGTCGCAGACGACCTCCAGGCAAACACTAGGCCTGGCACCAACAAGGTGAACCCAGTCCCATTCTGTTCTTTTCTGCCAAGTGATAGACAGCAGTAAATCAAAAATGGAAAGGCAACAGCGTAAGGCCTGAGACCCCAGTTCAACAGGGCAGTCCAGTCTAAGATCACTGCGGCCAAACACCCATTCAAATGCTTTACTGAACAAGGGCCTAAGACATAGCCTAGACTTTGCTCAAATCTGAACCTTTGTGGAAATGTGACACGTTTAATTATTTACAGCTTCTCTCTGTATTTGGGAATGGCTTAGCAACACAGAAACCAAATTAGCTCTCTCGATTACAGCAAAGCCACATTTTTATCAGGTTTTGTATTGTGGACATAACCATTTCAGAACAAAGATGATCTATTACTTTGAGTTCTGAAGATGAGGGTGCTTGTTTATCGTCCCTATTAGCAAAAACATTCAGACTACGGGAACGCTAAAGTTCACGACACACAAAAGGTACAGTCCTGCACCCAGTGCTGTCAAAATAAACTGTATTTCTGTCGCTTCAGCAAGTTTGGTTGGGCTTTTTTCAGTCAAGATTTTCAGCACAAAAGAAACCACACTGGAACAAAGAGTATACTATTAATATTGCTCAACAGTTGAACAGACATCTTGCAGTCTGTTTGTTATGGTCTGCAACATGGTTTTCAAACTCTGCTTTGTCCCCTTTACTCATGTGCTCTGAGAGCAGTCCCACTGCCGAGCTTTCAAGCACTCCTCTGAGAAGAGTAAGCAGGGTCGGCCAAATTGCCAGTTAGGCACTTTGCGGGCATTACTGACAAAAACTGTTGCAGGTAACAACCCTGGCCTCTGAAAAGCAGTGAGCCCGACAGAAACATCACCCCTCATCTCCTTAATAATACTGATAATTGCTGAAATATTGCACTTGTTTAAACAACCTTTTGACACCACTTCAAGCCTTCTTCCAGTAACAGAAACATCAACATGACCTTTCAGGTTAGTGAAAGCAAGGAGCTGCCAGAGCTAGGCATGCAATGCTGTATATCTGCCACTTGTTCAGTGCTATACAAAACACACGTTAAGCCAGTCCAAATTCAGAACTAAAGACAAAAGAGGGAATATTAGGGAGGAAACTTTCCACTTCTTTTTGAATCAAGCCATTGAATGGAGACTTATAATTGTATTGTAAGATACCTATATTCTTAATGTTATTATATGGAATAGAACTGTCTATTTTTAGTGCATGTTTTAAGATATTTTTAGTATCCTTCAAATGAGCAACAATTGGTATAGTAAGTTACTTCAGTACAGAAGGAAAGCATTCCAAAAGGCAAACAACTTAACAGACAGAGGTATCTCCTGATACTCCCACCAGGTTTGCTAATGAGTGGCAGTAATGGGTCCATTGTAAACATCAAGTATTTCCCATTAGTAAGTATACAAGTCCCTCAAATACATGTGGCAACTGACTGTTTTTCATTCTGCTATGGACAATGCTTCATTTCTTTCACTCAGAGCTTACTCTCTAAGGAATATCACTGCTTCTGTAGTTACATAAAAGCATAAACAGGTACAGAAGCAGGCCTGCAGGAAACCGAGTACTGCACTACTCTACACTAATGAAAAACGAATCTGTGGCAATATACCACATAAAGATTAGGAAGACTTTAACGGCAAGGTGTTGTAACAAGCCCTGTCTTTGTGGTGGTGTGCTACTTTGAAGATTTTTTTAGAAAGTACCAATAACGTTCAGGTAAATCATAACTACATCAATAAAATCCCACTTCTGCCTGGCCAGTAGTTTACTTACCCAAGTGGACAGTGCATGTCCAAGATAAAGAAGAAACTTTGCAGATGTGAAATAGGCAACCACCGATCCTAAATGAGAAACAAGAAACACGCTGAAGGAGCTCAGGGCATTTCGGCACGCCGCGGGAGCCGTCCGCTGCCGCGGGGGGAAGCCAGCGCCCTTCCCACAGCGAAGCCGCCCCCGGGGACACGCGTTTCGGGGGGGAAGAGACACGGGACGCCCACCTAAGCGCGCCGGGCCCCCCCTCCCGCGGGCAGCGCCCCGCGGCAGCGCCCCCCGGCCCCCGGGAACCGAGCGAGAGCCGCCGCCGCCGCGCACTGACCGCAGGGCCGCCGCTCGCCCGCCGGCTCCGCTCCCCGCGCCATGCTGGCCCGCTCCGCCGCTGCCACAGCCCGCTGCCGACAGGAGGCCGGGGGGGACGGACGGACGCGCGGCTTCGCTCCGTGTTGCCTTCCCCGACTTAGCTAGCACTGTAGCTGAAGTCGGAAAGCCTTAGCCTTATCCGCCGCGGCGGGGGGGAACCGCTCCGCCGCGGAGAATCGGGGTGTTGAGGTGCGGGGGGGGGGGTGGGAGCCGAGCGCCGCCCGGCTCGGTCTGCGGGGCCGGAGGCGCGGAGGCTTCGGGCTGGGCGCTGCGCCGCGCACCGCCCTTTGTAGGCGGCTGCGGGCACCGCCCCCGCCCGCCCCGCCCCGCCCCTCCCCGCCCCGGGGGCGGCCTCCGGCTCCGCACCGCCCGGCCCCGCATCGCCCGGCTCCGCACCGCCCGGCCCCGCATCGCCCCGGCCCCGCACCGCCCCGGCCCCGCACCGCCCCGGCCCCGCATCGCCCCGGCCCCGCATCGCCCCGGCTCCGCACCGCCCCGGCCCCGCACCGCCCCGGCCCCGCATCGCCCCGGCCCCGCATCGCCCGGCCCCGCACCGCCCGGCCCCGCATCGCCCCGGCTCCACATCGCCCGGCCCCGCACCGCCCCGGCCCCGCATCGCCCCGGCTCCACATCGCCCCCCGCATCGCCCCGGCCCCGCTTCGCCCCCGCCCCGGGCCGGTCCCCAGCGGCGGGGGAGCCTCCGCTGCCGGCAGTCGGGTGTCGGAGGGCGGGCAACCCCGCTTAAAAAAAGCGTCACAAGGTGCTGGCCGGCCGGTCTGCTGGCTCTTTTTTTTTTTTTTTTTTTTTTTTCTGCCTCGTTGGTTTACTGTGCTGGCGGTTTCAAAAAATGTGAAATTCTCGAGTATTATTCAAATACATCAGGGAGGTGGGGCTGCAAGGTAAGCACCAAATATCACAAGGCGCCAGGTGAAACACCTGCAAATGACAGTGCTCCCAATTCCTAGCTTGGGAAAAAAAAAGAAAAACAAAACAAGCCACCAAAATTTAAGCTATTTAACTGCAATAACCTTCTGTTCTAATGAAGATGGTGGCTCATTTGATGCTGGCTCAGGCTGTCTGCTTCAGATCAAGTATCTCAGTTCTTACCATCAATACTTTTTTTGCGCCCTATGTGACCTACTTTTGGCACTGACCGCCAGCAAAAACTGCATTTTTATAGAACTTTAAAAACAGTCAAAATGTACAAGAGGCTACATTTTTCAAGATACTATGAAAATAACTCAGAAGTATTTGTCCTTGTTCTTCAGAAAACATGATTGCTCTTGGCTGCCAGGCCTGAGATAATTTTTTCATCGTGTAACACTCCAATATGCCCTCATATATGTGTAAAATTGCTTTTCCTTTGTTTGTTTTGTTGTGTGTGTGGTTTGTTTTTTTGGTTTTTTTTGGTTGGTTGGTTGGTTGGTTGTTTTTTTTTCCCCCAAGTATATAGGCCATCACAGAAGCAAATGCCTGACGTAATAGACCAATAATCTGTTCTGGTTTTGCCACTCCTGTGATCTTGTTCAAAGTATTTCTTGTATTAATTAGATGACTTTCTATGCATGAATCACAGTTTATCCCTTGCATAAAGGGAACCAGACCTTGGGAAAAAGTAATGCAGAAATAAAAATTCATATAAACATAGGAAGCCTAAAATTACTATTTTAATGGAATTGCTTATCCTAGGTGAGTTAAGTGTTTCTTCTTATGGTATGTTCCTTAGAAAATGCACAAAATCTTTTCTCAGATTGACATTAAAAGTAAAGGAAATGTTCTTGATGGCTTGTCTTATAGAGACTTACTGCTTAAACTGTATTCTTATTTACTAACAGATAAAAAGAGAATTATTTTTCCTAAAACTTAACATTTTAAATGTTATTAGCCCATATTAAATAACCTACAGTGTGTCAAAATCATCTGATAATAGTTGGTTTGAAGTCTACTAACTGTCAGTGCTTGCACCTTTACTGACAACTTCGGTGAATTCCACAAGTAGATGCACTGCATCCATTCGGGTTTCTTCTGAAGGAGGGTCCTGTCTGGTGTGGAGGTCGCTCGTGCCTCAGGCGCAAGGGAACGCAGAGTCTGGGGGGTCACCCTGAGAAGCCCGCAGCGGTCTGCACAGGCCAACACACTTGACTTGCGTCTTTTCCCGCCCCGGCCCCGGCGGCACTTCTAGCCGCTGTTGCAGTTGGGTTACTGGACTGGAGGGATCTGGGGTCTGGGGTAGCCTGTCAGGTGCCGTACGTGATACAGCAACAGCAGAACCGCGTCCTGAAGATATTTACTCTCCATATGGGAACACTAGGAACCAGAAAAGCACTTCTGGTTAGACCTCGTTTTGTTACTAGAGAACAGTTTGGATGAATTAGAGCTTAAATAATAATTTCTGGTTGAATATTTGCTGTGCTTTACACATGTGCATTGGATTATGTGAGTGAAATTATCATCTTCGTCATTTTTTCCTACTGGGCAATGAATCCTTTTTTGTGAAACCCAAGGTTTGAGAAAAGGCCAAGAAAACATACCTACCATCCTTTGAAACTTAAAAAGCAATGGTTCCTACAGCTCTCTGGGATTTCTCATACAGAAGTGTGTATAGTCTGTCCAGCACGTACACAGCGAATCCAACGTGTCTATGAAATACTGAATGTATTGGATGCCAGGGAAAGATTGTATTGCCTGCAACCTAGAGTTGATCTGCACACAATGAAGTCAGCGTGGCCAGAGTGCACAATGGACACAGGGCAAATAAACCACGCGGTTCGTACGCTGTAGGTCACGCGTGTCCCAGCCAGGGCAGTCACTGCACGTGTGGTAGAGGGTACCCGCTGCCAACAGGCACAGTAGGTACCATCCAGAATTTGTTACATCTGAAGAAAGTAACAGCATCTTTCCTAGCAGCTTGCCTGCTGAATGTCCAGAGGTCCTAGACATACAGCTAAAGGGCCACAGCCAATTTATGAAGCATTTCTCTACCTCCAGAAGCAGTGTAGTCCACAGGTAGGGGAAATCCATAGTTTTTCTCCTGAATTTGCCACCACTTGGCTGCATGATCTTTCCCAGATGCTTATTAAAATAAGTCTGTGCTCAGTTTTCTTTCCTTGTCAAACAGGAACTAACAGAACATTCCTTACAAGACTGATGTTAAACCTAATACAGTATCTTGAGCACTTTGATTTTTACATCTAAAATGATGCTAAAAAAGTCCCAAGTATTCTGATTAATACTCCACCAAATCCAGGTTTTATTAGATTGCTCTGTGAAGCCCTTGTGAATATTTTTAAAGATGCAGCTCTTGTTTCAAGTTGGCTGGCTCACCAGAGTCTTTTCACCACAATATTTACAGATTTCTGATGCATTTAGGGAAGTGTTTAATAGCTGGAAGCTGTATGAGAGGAGTTACCAGTTTTACTTGGTATTGACCCGACTCAGCAGTCTTACAGCAGTAATTTGCATAATGGGAGAGCATACCAGCTGTGGATTTGAGCCCAGGTCTGACTAATTGTCCCTGGCAGAGTGGAAGTGGAGACAAAAACAGTGGCATTTTGGAGACACCAGATACTTCTTTTGTCTGAACACGGTTACCCAAAGGTGTCTTTAGATTCAGAAAATCTGCTTTCATATAAAGTTTAGGTTTGCAAGTAAGAGCTTCTGAGTTTTCAGAGGTAATAGTTGCAATTGGATTTGCATCGTCCTTTACAACAAGGACAACTAGGAAGTGCAGAAGCCCTGGATTATGTTGGCAGGTGTCGACCAAAACAGTAAGACAGCCTTGCTGTGCAGGTAACCCTGGCTTTCCACCACTCCTCGGAACATACATGCTTGTGGGCAGCCCTGTAGCCTCTTCTATCGCAAGGCCAGCCCTAGCCTCCTATTTAATAACTTGATGTTTCCTGTTCTTACCTACATCTCTGCTTTTTCTAGGGGAAGGCTTACTCATTTATTTTGTTAGTACTTTTCCAGATTACTAGATAGCACAATTTATCTTTGTTTTGTGTCTTTTTTTTTCATGTGAGGAAAACCCTTCCAGAATTCCTATCTACTGCTATTGTGGCTGTACCAAAGGCATTTTATTCTCAATATAAATCTCTTCATTCTTTACAGCCTGTCACTGGAAGTGCACAGGAATTAGCAAGGCATGTATCTATGTTATAGTCTCCCTAGCCAAAGTTTTTCAGTGGCTAAATTCCTTATGCTTTATTAAAAATATACAACTAATCTTGTCTCTCTAGTTGTTATCTGAGTGAAGAAATGTAAGTAGTGGATTAGTTTTTAGAGTTTTTTAAATTTCAGATTAAAATAAAAAAATAACCTCACTCAAAAGACATACATTCTTCAAAATGTTTCTAATGAGACAGTTGTCTAGAACTGAAAAAAGCTATAGTATATTTAATTTGTCTGGCAACAAGGGCAACAATTCAACTACAAGATGTAAACAACTGAAAATGTTCTAATTATTGGTAAGCGCATAACTATGATGCCAAGCATATTCAAAGATACACATCCAGGAAAGACATGTCTTGAAAAATAAGAAAGGATATATTTTGGCTTTAAGCAACTACCCACATCAGTGGCAGCTTCTTTAAGCACTGTGCTTGTAATAGCACTGCTGAATCTAGAGCAATAGCAATTTCACAAAATACCCCCAAATGTCATCATGGTTTAACCAAAGAGGCGTGATTAATAGTGGTTTTTTACTCATTTAGCTTACACAAGGCCTAGCAAAACTGGAAAGAATATATATATATGTGTGTGTGTGTGTGTGTGTGTGTCTTTTGAAGGGTGAAGTACTGAACTGACCCTGCTATGACTTGGGCATGGAAAGCTGTGGTTCTGTTGCTCATAACCCTGCACATTCAACAATCAGAACTACTGTCTCCATACCAGCTGATGCTCAAGTTCAGAGTTTGCAATGCACTTGCAGAGGGAAACAGGCAGAGGTGGGATGGAGAAAAGTCTCTTAGGTTTTTTAGGATTCCTGCTTCCTTTCAAAGGAGATGCTTTTTACTCCAAAACTGTTCATTTCAGTTACATGTAAGTAATTTGACTACCTATACCTACTACTCCTCATTAAGTACATGTCTACTCCCTCCCACTTTCTCTAAAATACATACTGTGATGCTCCTGTTGGATTTGTTTCTCTCAGACTTCAAAGTGACAGGTCCTGTCTCTTGGGACTAGATGACAGACTGCAGTCATTTTAACATGAAACAATCATCATTTTCATGAGCAGAGCTGGACTCCTGTGACAAACTCTTGTGGGAAAACCATCCAGAAGCTCTAGAAAATTCAGAATTCTGTGTTTTATTTGAAGAGGCTAGAATTACCTAGTTTACAGAAAACTCCAGCTCAGGAGGCTGAACCATCTCTTCACTCACATGCCCAAAGTAAGATGTTTGTAACTGAAACGTGATAGCCTAACTAGTGAGCAAAACAACTTGTTTAAAATCCTACATTATGTGTGACTTCTTTCAGTAAGAGACTCTTTTTGTCCAATCATTCTCAGTCATAAGACTGTACCCAAAACAGAAATAAGGAAAGCATCTTGTACCAAATGAGAACAAAATAATTAAAAGAAAGGAAAACACCACATCTACTAGGAACATGTGGATGTTTCACACCCAAATGTCAACAGCAGTGTTTCTGCAAACTCCCTATATCATACTGAACATTCATTCTCAAGAGTGGGAATTATTGACTTGAATTGGAACACTGTGTTGAGGAAGAGACTGAAATGAGTCTGGAGGGTAAGATAACAGCTTATCTGCAATTTAAGTTCACTTTGTTTGTTTTCTTCATTAGAACTTTCTGCAGTTTGTCTCCTATCGGGTGTCATTGTTCTGTTCCTAAACAATACAACAATGCTTAATAAACAGTATTTTGTTTCCTGTCTGTATTTTAGTATGCAATATGAAAACATTGAGATTTGTTATTTTCCCCATAGCCTTCTAATACCTATGACTTTTGCCTTCATTCCTTAATTCAGTGTTCAGGAATTTTGATACATACAATTAAATCAAATATGAAAGCAAGTCAGACAGTATTTGTATCCCTTAAAAAAAGAAACCCTGCTATAAGTAGAAGGCATTCTTCTCTTGAACAGCTCCTGTTGGAGATTATGGTTGACCTCTTTAGGACAGTCAGATTTTGACATGCCTGTTTACCTTTCTGCAATATTTTATTTTGATTCTACTCCAAGAAAATACTTTAAAATACATTTTTAACTTCAGGCACATGTTTAGTTTTCATTTATTTCAATGAAATAATAAAAAATAAAATTCCTAGATTTAAGACAATGTTGAAAGACTTTTTGGAATAGAAGTGAACTAGGCAATAAAAGCTTCTTTTGACCTGCCATTAGTTTGAACTGAACAATCTGTAGTATAAGTGATCCCACAGCAGCAAAAAGGAAATCCCTTAGAAGAACTTCAGTTGCACTATCAATTTCTGTTTCTGGGTGTCTCCCAGAACAATCTTTATAAAAACATGTTTGTCTTTGGAGACCAGTATTCACTTATGTTCAGATTAGCCACAACTCAAGTAATTTTTTGGAAGGCAAAGCATAAAGTACAAGAAGTAATGATGAAATAAGTATATGTCAGCATATAAAATAATCTGAACTGTTCTGTAGTTATACAAATGACATCCACCTCAATCAACAGCCACCAATTTTGCAGGCATCAGTTTTGCAGGTGAATGAATATGGTTGGAGCCCTTCACCCATATACAGCACCCTATGTGAACAGGGCTCTGCACTGGGGCATGAGATTTAGCCAAATAAATCTTTAGCAAAACCTGCGTACATGATTCCGGTATGCATTTATAGGTATGAAAAAAACCTTGTACTACCATCTGACTGTACTTGATGTTAGACAGCGATTAACCAAGCTGCCATATCTTATTAAGAATTAATTACCCAGTCTTTTCCCCTTTTGCAATATCATTAATATAATCCTTTGGTGTTAGTGCTTTATTGATTATTCATAATAACCCATCTAGTAATTAGCCATCATTCTACAATTACTTAGCTTTCAATTCTCATAAATTCTATCCTTAGCTTTCAAAGAGTAGTTTACCCATCAGACTCGACCTGATACCTTCTTCATGTTACTGATGGTATATGACTTCACTAACACTAGGAACTATTGTTTCAATCAGGTAAAGCTGTTCTCATAGAAAGCTTTGTCCATCTTCAGGCATTTTAGTTAAAAGGTGTTTAGCATTAATAAGCAATTGAAAAAATAAAAAAGAAAACCTGAAAATGTAAGTTTGCTCTAAAATTTCTTTTATAGTGGCTGTATCAAGAACATTCATATTAATACCATTATGTTAACTTTCTAATTTATCTGAAGTTAAGGTAATATAAAGGGAAGCACTCCCTCTCTGTTCCAGTAATTACACCTGTGGCCTGAATCATATTACAGATAGTGCTGGGGAGACCCCCCGATATCCAAAGCAGTGTGTGGCATCTGTTGGCACCGGTATATTTAAGTAGCTGTGCTCAGGGACAAGATACAAACCCCTCTGCCTCAGGATGTTTTTTCAAAGAGATCATATTTGGCCACAAGGGTGGTCTGAGCCCTCAGTTTCAGCTTTGTGCAAGCACTGTTCTATCCGAGCTGAAGATGTGGCTTACACTATTTGAAGAGCTTTTTTTTTTCAGTATCTTAAGCGCAAATCTACTCATTAGCTTAAATCAGGCTAACAAGAAAACACAGATATGACTGATAGCTTGCTGTTATCTTGCTATAATACTTCTCCACCCTGTTATTATGGCTAGCACTCCCAAATGGATGGAACGATCTGTTATCCTTACGCAGATAGCTAGCTGAAGTACAATTTTTCATGGAATAATTATGCTCAATGGCGCAAATTGTGATGCACTTAAATAATTAGGGAAATCAAGTCTCAGTATAAGTGCCTAATGAAAATCTGAAAATTAAGTGTGGTCAACATTTCAACAAAAATTTCATCAGAAGAAAATGCAAAGTCTTCTATCTGGGATGGAATAACTCATTCAACTCCATTCAACAGCATGGGCTGGGGGACAATTGTATAAGGAGCAGCTTTGAAGAAATGGATCGGGGAGACCTGGTGGACAACAAGTTGAACATGAATCAGTTGAACATGAAGCAGTGCATCCTTGCAGCAAAGAAGGCCAACTGCATCCTGAGCTGTTTTAACAGGACTGTAGTCAGCAGGCCCAGGGAATAGATCCTTTCCCCTGTTTGGCACCTGTAAGACTGCATCTGGAGTACTGTGACCATTTTTTGAGTCCTCTGGACAAGAAAGCAGGGCCTGTTCATACCAGAGAACAGAAGGCTAGGAACATATCTTAACACTGTCAGAGGATACAGAGAAGATGGAGCCAGACTCTTCTTGGAGGTGCACAGTAATAGGATGAAAGACAACCGACACAAATTGGAACATGAGAAATTCCAATAACTACAAGAATTTTTTTTTTTTTAACACAGAGATGGTCGAATACTGGAACAGATTCTCCAGAAAGGCTGGGGAATTCCCATCTTAGGGGTGTCCAATACACAACTGGATAAGTGCCTGAGTAACATGCTCTGGGACCTACTTCGAACTGGGCATTGGACTAGACCTCCAGAGGTTGCTTCCAATCTAAATTATTCTATGATCTTGGAAATTTTATCACCTTCAGCACTCAATTTCTCAAACTGCAGGCTGTGGAGCTCTTTTTTGGGGGAACTGTAAATAAATCCCATTACAGATCCACCAAGTAGAGTCAGTGTATGTGAAGAAGAAATAGTCAAAAAGTGATCCTGTTTGTTTGAAAAGCCAATGTTGATTTGAATTTGGGGAAGGCTTGTATATAACTAGGTATTACCAGAAGAACTGCTCATGAAAAATAAGTCTGTATTCAGTGTTCCTGAGTCAATTCAATTTTAATCAAGGTTGAATTAGTGTAATAAACACAGTCAGATCTTTAGGATTTTGCAAATAAGAGATCAAACATTAATATATTAAGGGAACTTATATGGAAAATTAGCAACATCATAGGGGTCCTGGTCATATGAGGCCTGGCATGTGAGTCAAACATGAGGTGGCAAGAAACCTTTCCTGCCCTATCAGTGTCAGGAAAAAGAGCAAATATTTTCAAACAACTTCAAACAACTGTGAGAAGAATAAAATCTAACAAAGTCCATATATTACTGGTACTACGAAGAACAGCTATATATTAGTTATATTCTTGAACTACACCACATGGGTTTGTACATGGAAACAGTAGAACAATGAATTGCAAGATCAACAGATTTCAGATTTTCTCTTAATACAGTATATTGATTTTTTTTTCCCCTGACCTCAATTGGGACTGAGGCAGGGCTCTTGCTTCACTGCAGAAGACATTGACTTAAGTGGCTTTTCAAGGTAAATTTCAAGTAAGTAGTCTTTTAAATCCATGGGCTGCTCACTAGTTATGACTTCAGTCCTATAAAACACATAATTGCCCATTCCTGTATTCAGTAGAAATAGTCAAGTATTTATTATGCACGTGCTTCCAAGTGTTTTCAGGATGAGAATCCATGTCAAAGTCAATTAATTATAGTCCTCCAAAGTGGTTGGGAAATTATATAGGATAAACAGGCAGAGGATGTTTCTTAAGTGAAGGTGTAATTCTGGATGTCAGACATGGTCAGAAGCATTGTTGTGATGTATTTAACCTTGCGAATAAACAGAAGAGCTACAGTAACATATAATTATTAAAGAAAACACTGACACAATTAAACCTCTAACTAATGTCTATTTACACAATATTCACATCCATCCTGAGGAGCACAGGTTTTTCATTTGTGAATTCCTTTCTTCTGTAGTCTTTCTGTTTTGACCACATTCTTATTGTCAGCAATCGATTTCATACCTCCCGTTGCAAAACAAGTATTTTGTTTATGCTGTTGTGCATAACAAGTTTCAAACTGGTGATTAATTTAGCCGAAAAGCTGCACAGTGACTACATGTGACATAGGGCCAGAATAAGCTGCCTAAACATGGGCATCTAATTTGAGAGACCCCTGTGTCTGAAACACCCAAGTGGCAAAGCTTACATAGGTCCTGTAAGAGACCTGTGCTTCTAGTGTATTAATTGGGTGGCAGCCAGGATACCCTCTGTCATCTCAGATGATAACAGATGTCTAAATTTAGGAAAACAGATCAAACTCTTACTCTCTAAAAACCTTACTGAGGCTGTTAGAGACTTGCTAAATCTTTATGACAGCATGTGTTCATTAATATGGTAAGTTTTTGATATGTATGTTATCCTCAGAGTACTCTGCCAGTATTTCCACCCTGCGACTCAGCAACATGTCTGCATTAGATATTACAGCTACACTGTGGAAGAACTGCGGTTCAAGAAGATTAAGAGCCACACTCAGTTTTCCCAAATTCCACTTCAGTTCAGTCTTTGCGTCCAGCATTTTCCACTGGAAAAGCCTACAGCCAACCAATCAAAACACTATCACTTAGTTGCAATTCAGATGGCAGCAGTTTGGCCTTACATAACTTCCTCCAGGATGATTGCTTGGAGCCATCAGAACCCTTGGATGGAGTCCTAATGGGGAACTTGTCCTGACTGATTTTTAAAATACAGTCTACAAGGAGAAAATGAAGGCTCTACAACACATGAGCTTGTAGTGTTGTAGTGAATAGCAGGTTGTAGTAGTAACTGAAGGAGGTACTCCCTAGGAAGGTGAGAATCACTCCAAGTTGTCCAGGGGAACATGCCCGTCTTCACAATTATTATTCCTTAGATAATTAAATGCACAGAAATTAGCTGTGGGAGTCACTGTTTGCAATAAAATGGTTCAATTTCTTAGCGTTTTCTATAGGTGCCTACTTTTGGAGATTTAAAGGAAGCCATCAAAAGAAGTATTTCATTACCTAATTCAAGGCATGAGATTCATTCTTGTGATTCAGCTCTGTTAGGTACAGCCATTTATTCAGTGAAATTACATAATTATGCTCCGATACATCAAATTAACAAATGCAAGATACATCCAATTCAAGATTTATTCCTTTCTCTGAAATGCACAGGCCAAAGACCGGACATAAGAGAACAAGAAGGCTGGACATTTACTTAAGTAGGAAAGGATGGGGGAAGAAGGAAAATTCAAAACTGTACCTGCCTACATGGACATGATCTGATCTCCAGTGGGGCCTGCGGGAAGTAGAAGGCAAATGGGAAGAAAGGAAGGAAAAAAAAATGAGGCTTTGGCACACAAGAAGATAGAACTGAGAAAGAGACTAAATCCAGCACCTGACCAACAGGCTGGGTGCCAGGGACTTCTGGATTCTGATCTTAGGTTCATTGCTGACTCACCACGTGGCCACAAACAAATGACTCCACCTTTATGTTTCAGTTTCTCATAAGCAGGGTGGTATTTATCTACTAGTCTCACCGAATGTTATAAAGATAATTAATAAATGTTTGGAAAGTACTTTGAAGGTGAAAGGCCAAATTCACAGTAATGGCTAGGAGGGCACCAAACTGACTTGCTCTTTCCTTTTCAGTAAAAGCAGTCTATACTTAGAGAAACCATGCCAAAAAACCCCCCCAAAACAGCACAGATTTGTTACTGCTGTCTACTCTCTCCTCTATTTATTTTCACCTATGATTACAGCCAGCAACTAAGCAACATGCAGCCGCTCACTCACTCCTGCCCCCACTCCCAATGGGATGGGGAGGAGAATCAGGGGAAAAATGTAAAACTCGTGGGTTAAGATAAGAACAGTTTAATAACTAAAATAAACTAAAATATAATAATAACAAGGATAACAATATAATAATAATACTGGGCATGACATTCTATGGTATGGAATCGCCCTTGGGCTAGTTGGGGTTAGCTGTCCTGGCCATGCTCCCTCCCAGCTTCTCGTGAACCCCCGCGCTGGCAGAGCACAGGAAACTGGAAACTCCTTAATTTAGGATAAGTGCTATTTAGCAACAGTGTGTTATCAACATTATTCTCACTCTACATCCAAAATACAGCACTGTATGAGCTACTAGGAAGAAAATTAACTCTATCCCAGCCAAAACCAGGACAATTACACTCTATATTTAGCTAATGTTTGATTCAAGCAAATCATATGTGTACAACTATTTATCAGCTAAAGTTAATCATGTGCCCAGCTGATTGTCAGATTAGATTGCAAGACTAAAGGGTGTGTAGAGAGCTGTCTTTTATCATATATCTACAGAAACATCTGATAAAGACTTTTTCAAATATAAATAATAATAGCTGGTAAGTTATAAAAAAGTGACAAATATATTTAGCATTGGTCATCAGCTCTCTGAAGTTGGGACCATTTTTAAGGTCTATTTTTGTGCCTTAGCATCAAAGTACACTGTTGATGGCGAGTGTTCTTTAGAATTTTATATTATTAAAATATATTTTTAAAAAATCACCACAAACTATAGAATAGTTTTATTTTTTAATCTAAAGTCAGAAGTCTAATACATCTTAAGCAGCTCTGTGTTTATTTGGTCACAGTCAGACCAGAAGCAGACTAGTATTCTGGGCTGGTAAAATTCCAGTTACTTACTTTCCCTAATGATTCCTCTACTCAAGGCTGAGTTCTTTCAGAGAGGGAAACCACTCTCAGCTGTTAGGCCATTTGCATCTTATGGGTGCCATAAGCCAACTGTAATTTCTAACCAATTTAATATGCCTGTCTATTCTATGAGTCTATTTAAAGTTTTGCATGTCAGACAAAATCTATGAAATCACAACAACCTGACATAATTTAGTAATGTTGAATAACAGAAGAAAGCTCAGTTGAGAAAGTTCACTAACCATTCCTAAATAAAGTTTGCTCATAAACTATTAAAACAAATTATTTAATAAATATGTTTGAACGATATATTTAGTTTCTTGCCAATTAAAATTTGCTATGTTTCGGTCAGGTACTGCCACTGACTTAAGTAAATTATCATGACCTACTACAGCAGTAGAAAAGACTGCTATTCAATGTGAATTAGTGCATGAAATACCAGACATGCCATATTAATCAAATGAATAGCCCACCTCTGCTTCTCCTGTACCTAATCAGTGAGTAAACCATTTCTTCAGTCTAAGGAGAACAAAAAAAAACCTGCTGAAAGACCAAAATATTATTAAATGCTGAGAGAATATCTGCTTTTATGGCCTAATACATTTTTAGTTTTAGGCAACCCGGTGAAAAATAATTTATCACGTCTGTAATGTAAGAAGCAGGACTGTGTGCTTTATTTGCCAAACAAAAAGAAAATTGGGCTGTCCAGGCCATTTTCAAATGGGAACACAACCAAGCACACACATAGGTTTTGGAAAAAAAAGACAACAAGTTGTAATTATTTAGCAAACAAAATAAAAGCTAGTTTAAAAATAAACACAGGCTCTATCTCCAAACAAAGCATACAATCGCTAGTTTTCAGGAACACCATGTATAACATCACTTAAGAAGTTACAGTAAGTGACATTACATCTAAATATTCATATCTGAATAAGAAGGAAAAACAATATTTTTGCGGCTTGAGTGGCTTAACTGAAAATTAGATGGAACCACTGATAATTCACGGCTTGCTTTCTCCCTACTGATACCAAAATGAAATGACATAGCAGCTTACTAATCAGTGATCTGGGATTCATCCTGTCTTGGGCTTTGTCACTGATACAGGGTGCACCTACACTGCAGTCTCTAATACTGATCTAGTTATGGCAGCACTGAGTTGAGCAGATGCTGCACAGCGTCTAGGAGATGGGGTACGTGCTCAGACAGCTAGTTCATGTCGAGCTTTATGCTGCATACCTGCTGGTACTTGATACTGACCTAATACCACACATGCTACTAACTCCAGGAAAAACATATCAATAGTGTGTCACATTTTCCTTTATGCTTTATCAGCAGCTTGACAGCTGTAGAGTGACAGTCCACTGGTCAGTCTATTTTTGCTTCTATCACAGATCTTCTGTGTATTCCTGAGCAAGTGTTTATTTTGTCTTAGTTTCTTGTGCTATAAAAAGAGAGATATTCTAAAGTCTTAAAATTTGTGGATGAATAGCATCCCGCACAGTAAATCCAGAGTACTGTCATACGCAGCCATGTCTAGTTTTTTTATCCTCCAATTCCCTCATCTGTAAAACGAGGATTATTTTATGTGTTACAATTAACAGGTAAACTAAGAGGTTAAATCTATGAATGTCGGTCAAGTATTCTGAAAACCCATAAATGGAGGCAGCATTCAAAGAGCATTATCAGTTTCACCACAAGCATATTACATAAAGCTTAACTCTACAGGGAGGCCAGGGAGCAGGAGACAGGGAACAGTGATGTTATTGTGCCCAGAGTGATATTAGAACAATGACCATTATAAGCTGATAATACTTTATCAACTGAACGGAACAATGGCCAAGGCTTAGCACCCAGTACTCTATTAGTTGTGACATTACAAATCAGAGAGATCATAAAAATGAGGTCAGTTCTCTGGGCTAATTGTGTTTGGTTATTTGTTGAGAATTGTTTGTATAGGAAAAAAATGTGTAGTTTAGTTTACAGATCTACTGAACTAAAAAATGAGAAACGCAAAAGAGCTAAAACTCAGCTGAGCTTCTCCCCCAGTGGTACCAATCAGGTTCCTTTGTGGCAAGATGCTGTGCACTTTTAAAAATCCCGGTGGAAAGTGTGCAGTTTGCAGGATTCACATGTCATGATTTGTTCTTTTGGAGGAAAAGCCACACTGTTAACACCTAAAACGTATGTTTACACACTGTCTACACTACTGGGGGATCCTCAGGGAACAAAGCAGTTGAACAAAGCTACATATTGGGGCTATCACTATATTTTTCTTCACCTACCTGGTTACTATACATATACATACACACACACACTATATACACATCTAGTGTGTATATTTGTGTAACTCAATCACTATTTTATATAGATATATGTATAAAAGAATATAGCTAGCAGCACTGGACTTGTAACACTGAAAACTATTGACCAGCTAACATCCCATGTGTCTAACCTTACTATAGTTCTCCCAAGGAAAGAATATCCTTACACAGTCAGTGAAGAGGTGCTAAAGTTCAGACAGACATCACCTTCCCTGAAGGTATTCAGGGCTCCCTCACCACTGCATGCCTTCCCAATGTGTTTGCCATGTGCTTTCTGACATGAAACAGCTTTTTAGTGACCAATATGAACAAGCATTGTGGGATGAAGTACAGCCATTACAACAGTGACTTTGAAGAAGTACAGTGAAGAAAGTAGCTGCAGAAGCAAAGAATGCTTATCTGTTGAACGGAGGGGACAAGAAGGGAAGCAGAATTAGTAAAAAGAAAATCTGAAATGCAAGATATGATTTGTTTATTTTAGGTGATAGAAATAACATGGGAATTAAAGAACAGCTGGAGTAAAAGGATGAAAATAGCTTGACTGGCCAGGTCAAACAGTTTATTCTATCGCAAACAGTGTCATAAAAGCATGAAAGGTAAGAAAACTGGTTAATTGATCACATACAGTACTATTATCGGCATGAAAGAAGTAAGGAAATTGACTTCAGCAGCTGAGCACTCACAAGAAAGTAAGACTTCCTGCAGGTATAATGAAAATAGTACAGGCTGTCCTTGTTATCGCCTCTCTCCGGTATAACTTCATGGAAGTTAACCTGAAATTCCATTGCAGCCTTGGGGACAACTGATCAGTACAACCTTTGTAGTTGAGTCTGGGGCAGATCAGTGATTATAGGAAATGGGTTTTAGGTAGCATTCCACATAGATGCAGGTCATCTAAGAGAAGGAGATGTCAGCAGTCTCACTGGAAAGAAGGGCAAATAATTAAAGGAAGATGTTGCAGTTAACCATCAGGCCAGATTGTGGCAGGTTTTATGGGCCTTGTGAGGTGCTAGACATCTTCAAGCTTTTCTTGATCTCAAAGATTGGAATGATAGGACAATTAAGGTTGGAAAGGACCTCAGAAGATCTCTTATCTAATCTCCTGCTCCAAGCAAGGTCAGCTATGAGATCAGGATACTCAAAGCTTTATCCAGTCTGGTCTTGAAAATCTCCAAGGTTGGAGACTGCAAAGCCTCCCTGGACAACCTGTTCCACTGCTTCATTGTCCTCATCTGCATCTTCTTTTATCTCATCTGAGAAATTAATTCATGCTTCCAGTTGCCAAATATCTCCTGTATCTATTCCTGCTTCATCCTCATTGATACTGGCACCCTGGAATTGCTTTTATTCTGTTATGGAGGCATAACTAGTTGAATTTTTTTTTTTTTTTACAGAGTTCATACAATATGAGCTGTGGCAGTGTGATGAGAATACAATTCAAGGAAGATGATGCTGCACTGTAAACTCAAGAAACCCCATCTCTGTTCAGGGGATTGTAAAGCATTAGCAGATGGCACTGCCATGTCATAAACAGTCTCACAGTTGGCATTTTTAAATTCTATAGGCTAAAATGCTCTAGTGTAGTGATTTTAAGAGCTGCCACCTGACTTCAGTACAAGCTGAAAACATTCTCACTGTCATCAGAACAAGGATTTTAGTCCCCAGAGATGTTTTATGAAAGAAGAGAAGCAGCTGTGCAAGCATTCCTGGCAAAATAATCAGCAAAACAGTAACTAACAGTAACTGGAGTAAGTGGCTGTAGATTTTGCACCCTGAGAACTGCAGGGAGTCCAAGTGAGAACAACAGCTGTGGAAGAAGCAGTTAGGGAAACAGAAAAGGACAGCAAGATACTCCATGATACAGATTCCTATTCATTCTGAGGTATGCATATGTGCCTTCTGAGACAGGGGCCAGGATACTTACCACCTCAGAGAATTAAAAATCTGCAATGGTGCTTGCGTCCCAGACAAAGCAATGATAAATGTTCTTCCCACACCTATGCACAGAGGTGTGGCACTCCGGTCTTTCAGCAAATTTAAATTTGCAGGAAAACATCTTGCTAGATAAAGGTACTGCATAGTAAGTCTTTCATAATGCACCCTCTAAACCTGGCTGGGTTACCCAGGAAATTTCCTCCAATTAATAATCCTTCCTGTTTGAAGATGGCTTTTTTAGATAAATCTGTAGAGACTGTCATGTGCTCAAGAGCAGAATATTGGCCCAATTACACCACACTCCCTCCTCAGACAAAATACAAAATTTTCAATCAGGATGTTGCAGCTGTTCCACTGCTCTGCACAGCAGTACTACGCAATAGTTTAGGCCAGGAAACAGAGATTACTTCATACTAACACAGAGCTCATGATGGTTTTCGAAAATTCTCAAAGGTAAAGTTTTATTTCACAATAAAACAATACATAAATAGATACATGAAGCAATGGCACCAAAGTCAAACAGGAAGCCTGCTTAATAACCTTCAAATATGAAGAACCAGAAGTACAGTCCAACATAAAATGACAGTAACACATGCAACAAATAAAAATATCCTCAGCCTATTCACCTCAACTTCTGAGTTTATTAAAAATGTTTAGCCTGCTATTGGATCGTACAGATGCTGCTCCATAGACAGTAAGAACTACCTGATCAAGCATACACTCTACTCTGTTTGATAAGAAGCAAACTCTTAAGAATTAAATAATGAAAAGCTGCTAAATCATTTTTCTTTGCATGAGGTCAGTACTATTTGAAAACAACTGCCATCTATTCTGCTAATCGGAAATTGACAGACATATAACAAACCCTTGAAAAAAGACCTATTTACTGCCTACAGCTATATTGTAAAGTCCTACTTTTAAAGATGAGCTAGTTAGAAAATCATTAAAAATTAATCACTTTAACGCCTAAGCAGAATTCCCTTTTGTTGTATCTCTCAGTAAAAACCGTAGCAAATGCTTCAGTGGAAAAACAAAAAAACCCATTCTAATGCTAAAATACAAATATAAAGAACTTCAGCAAATCCAGTTGTTTTCAACTTATCATATTAATTAGCATAGTAAAAACCTCAAAATAGAAGATGATAAACAAAGGCTAGCATTGCCAACAGCCTGTCTTCCCATATAAGAAGACAACTTGGACTACACTGGCATTTGCGAAATTGTTTTATTACTTAACAGCCAGGAGTAGTTATAGCACAAGATACCGTGCCATTTTTCTGTTGTTGACTCCTTAAAAGGAACGTTTGATATGGGAGCATAAGAGCTATCACATTCATCTAAGTGTCTGACATTCTGGCCTGGCTGTGTCTGACAGCCAGTACTACAGAGCAGATGTCAGTAGATGTGCAATTCACTGTTGCATTTGCACACACAAGTGCACAAGGAGGCTTAAATCAATTTATTTCTGACACCTGCTTATATGTTGAAGCATGAGATTTGGTTCTCCTTGTTCTACAGTACCCCATGACAAAAAATATGATTAGAGCTCATAAAACCGGTCTATTAAAAAAAAACAACCAAACAAACAAAACCCAAAAAAAGAACAAATCAGCATTTTAAAGTAGGTATTTCTGTGGCATTACACTTCACCCAACTGTGTGCAACATGAATTTTTTTCAGTTCTAAATATATTACAACCCCACTACCCAACAGTGCTTTTTCCGTTATAAAATTGAACTAAAAAGAGGCAACAATCCCTCCTACTTGGATGTCTCATTCAACCATTTCTACCAGTTCATTCCAGTTCTACCTAATACAATTGTAAATAAATTCTCCCACACGTCAGCTGTATAGTATCAGTGAAGTGTTAGATCAGAAAGATAATTAGTCAACACTGTTAGCAATCCTCTTGCCAATCATCTAGCATGTATTTCCTCATTGTTGTTCTGTGTAGGGCCGGATACGCAGGCAGAATAGATGGTGCAACCTGTCATTAGAAGCTCTGCTGGGAAGAGACTACAAACCTTTTCCACCCCCACTCCCCAGAATCACTTCCCTATCTAGATATTAGAACAGAAAATCTTTACCATCAATATCCTCAGCTTTGTCCTCAGCATCAGAATATGAGACACACACAACTTTGCAATGTCTATAAATTAAGTTGTCCAGTAACTAGAGCCAAATCTTCAGCTTTCTTCACCAGCCATGTGCGTGATGCAGCATTGTCAAACAAAAATACCTTCCGTTTTGAAAAACTGAAAGTAGCTTGAATAAGACTGAATATATTATCAAGATAATATATTGAGGTATATATTGAATACTGAATACTTTTATCAAGATAAATACTAAGACATTCTGCATGGTTTTGGAATGGAGTAGTGCCTGAAAGAAAACAGTAAACTGCAGGGATCTTCGATGCATATTTAGGTCAGTTTCAGTCCATGTGATGTGGAAACTGCCCCCTTTGCTGTTCCATTTCTACTAGTGTTTTCACTACTAAGTGAAACTACTCAGTTTCATCTGAGTTTAGGGTTTAATGACCTCTGTAAACTTGAAAAACCTACTAGTCAGGTTATTCACAATAATTTAAAAATCCTTTTCAAAACAGGATCTGGCATCCTCAGAGGTCATCAGGCCTAAGAGAAAATTTTTATTAGTAGGCAAGGCAGATCACAAGTGGAGAAAGAACAACATCTATTGAAGTATAAAACTATTTAAAATTCTTTCCATTCTCCTTAAGTGTTTTTTGGGTTTTGGTTTGTTTTTTGTTTGTTTGTTTGGTTTTTTTGGTTGTTGTTATTTGTTTGTTTGTTTGTTTGTTTTTTGTTTTGTTTTTGTTTGGTTGTTTTTTGTTTGTTTGTTTGTTTTGTTTTGGGTTTTTTTCTGGTTGTTTTTTTTTTAAAGTGTTTAGTATCACCTAACTTCCTCCTTTAACTTCTAATTAATTGTTAAATATTTCAAACAATGTTGGTCCACTAAAAATCCAGACTCTTCTCATAAGTAATTTCTAAAGTCTTCATTGTGGGAACAGCTAATCTTGTCATTTAGGGCTTCATCCTGAAATAAGTTTATGCCCTAGGATAAATCTGACCCTGTCACCTATGCAGAGCACCATATATGATATATATTCCCATATATGACACTATCCATACAATATTTTCCAAAGACTCTACAGTAGTTTTGCTTTTTATACACAACGTATCAATAGAATCTGATGAAGTCCAATTAATTCTGAAACTAGTATGGGTTTCAACACAAGAGCTTGCTGAAACTTGTGGGCACTTTTCTAGAGATTCTCAGTGATATATACCTCGACCCAACCAAAAATTCACACAAATTTAGAACTATTTAAGTAGAAAGCTGTTTCACAAACCAAATCAGCATCTATATTGCATCATCATCTCTGTTTTGCTATCTAAACAGTCTCCTAATCTCTTCTTAGTCTATAATTTTAATACACTGTTCTCAACTTCCAGACTGTTTTCTCTAAGATGATTTGGCCCTTGTCAATGTTTCCACATTATTCTTGTTTGATTTTCACTAATAATTTGTTAAGGTTTTCTGTCTACACTTCCAACATTTTATCTCCACTTCTCTCTTTCCTAGGAATGAGACTAACTCTGAAATTACTTTTTTTTAGAGTTTAACTATGAACTCCTTATTTGACACCATATATACATATGAAACAGAAATCTACAATATAAAAAATGCTACTAACAATAATTAGAGTATCAATGGTGATTGTTGTCTAGTACAGTATGATTATATGAGATATATATATATATATATATATAAAAACTTGGATTTCTGTACTCACACACAAACTTGCACACCATTAAATTTATACAAACAAGACATGAAGTTCCATAAAAGCTAATGGAAATCCTCCAGCAGCAAGGTTTTCAAGACTGTGTTGCTTATACTCCCTACAAAAAGAATGCAGTCACCCAAACAGTTCTTTAGCAGCTAAATCTTGCTCATCTTGCTTTGTAATCAAGACATTTGATTCAAATTACCTACAAGAGGAAAGCAGCAGAATTTGGTTTTGCAAACCACTATTCATTTAAACATGTAAGACACAGATCACATGTCCAAGTTATTATATAGTACGATGATAATGACTTTTATTATAGTTAAAAACACCACATATGATTGTAAACTAAAAATAAATCATTTTTCCAATTATTACTCAGAAGAAGAAATTATTTTTAATTCCCAATATCATGTATGAACGAAAATCTCCAATTTTTCAGTCATACAAATATGTATTTTATACTCCAAGGTGTTAACTGTTAGCTCTTTTATTAAAAAACATAAAGGTAGAGTACTAAAGGAGGAAGCATACAGTCTGCAGGAGTCTATTCTAGTTCATGACTGAAAAGACACACAGCAAAGTCTCCTGGCAACACTTTTGTAAAGACGCAGTAAACAATTAAGTGTAAGTTACATGCACAGTAACAGAACGCTGGAGCCTTCATTTCTTATCCAAAAATATCTTGAATGGTTCTATACACTGTTAAGGAGCTGTTGCACTCATTTCAGTAGCAGACAATCCATGTAACACTGTATTTAGTGGATTTAACAGAGAATTAAAAGTCAATTAAATACTTCAGATAAAAAGTAAAATGCAAAAAAAAAAAAAAAAGAGTAATAATCATCTTCCTCTGAGTTTTTAAAAGATCATGACCTCCTAGTTAATATAATTTTTAATCAGATATCTTAAATCTTCTGCAGTAGCTGTTTAATAGAGCAGATCTGATAGTCACAAGGGCTGGCTATGAGGCCTTTTCAGCAGGTATTTGCCAGACCTATCTGTTCTGCTTTAACTGTGTTGAATACATCATTTAACATTCTTTAACAGTTGTGAGAAACGTATCACTTAAACTCTGCTCACCAATAAGTCAGGCACAGCCCCTGACACTACTGTTCAGGGGCTTGGGTGTGGGTTTTTTCTTCCTCACTGGGTCAGATACCTCAAGAATCCTCACAGTCCGACTGTCAACATCTTAACCATATTCTTTATGCCTAAAGATTGCTTTAAATTTTGATTTGCCTTTTGAATTTTGAACACTGTTCATAAGAAGATTTTGACCACACTTGCAGACTACAAAACGTGAAGTCTGAACACTTCCCCAAGAGGAAGTAGCACTGTCTTGTGCATTCAACAAAGCAATAAACCAGGGACTAAATTATAATCCTGACATGGACATGAACAGTGAGAACGGAGCAGATTAATTTACCGCAGTCCCCTAATTAACCTGTGTTTTGCACAAATTAAAATAGTCTCTAACGGCCATTTTAGGGATTAATTACTTACCACTTTCTACTTTCTGCATAAACACATATTATTACTGCAATAGAACTCCTTTTGCATATTGTAACCAAAAGAAAATGTGGCTTGATTTTCCTTTTTACCATGCACTTGTGCTAGAAAACTGTAGTTCTCCTGGTCTAATAAATTAAAAGGAGGAAACAGTTATTCCTTAAAAATTCCTCCCAAATGCTTACCTGTCCACCTGTAACAACAGGGAAGCAAGTTCCCAAGAGATTTTGTTACACACTGCACTTACTTTCTCTACTCTGAGAAAGTACACACCCAACTCCTCCTTGATCAGCAAACTGAGACAAATCCACCTCAGCTTGTTAAAGAAAGCAGTATGATTTAAAAAAATAAGAACTTCTGCCACATAGATCACCTTTTTTAGTGTAATCGGTATTTGAAACAATTTTTTTTTTCTTAACATGTTTTCTTTGCATGTTCTTTCCTGGGCTTCATTTATCAAACAGATGGAGACAGCCGATAGAGCTACATGGACCTTTGATCTAACTCCATGCAGACACGTGTTATCTTATGTTCTAACCTACTTTTTTTTTTTTTTTTTTTTCACCCACAGAGTGTCATGTATCAGAAGTAGCAGAATTTTCATTGTACCAGTTTGGTCCTGCAATTCACATAAAGTATACTGACACAGTTTTATGACCGAGATAACATTACTGACTATTTTTGGTGCATTACAAGGAAGAGCCATAACCATATAATATATACATAGTCTACACTAGTAATACCTACCACATTCCTCAAGTACCTATTTTCAGCTTTCATATCAAGGACTGAAATTCATTATCTCCCCGATAATAATTTTTCAACATTTCATTGAGGATGGCAACCAGCTGAGAAGGCTAAGAAGATACAATGCGAGTGAAAAACAGTTGTCAGTTTTTCCTTCTTCTAAGAGAACTTCCATTCTTTGGGACTGGAATAATTCTAGAAATGTATGTTCCTTCATTATAATGCATTGTCATACCTCTTTCTTCGTTCTGGCCTAGAAAGAATCAAACATAGTCACATCTTGCTCATGTTGCTTGCAATTCTACCAAGAAAGGGTAGCTCCATGGTTTAATTTCATATGCTACTACTCCTAGGCTACTACATTTTTCTCCTTTATGCCCATGTAACTGATATTGACATTATTGTCACCTTCAACCTATTGAGACTGTAAGTAAAATTTGTCAAAGGTTGTTTATTCTAAATTCAGTATTCTTATTTCTGACTTCCACTGCTAACCAAGGTCACTACTTCTGAGTATGTCTGCCAAGTTACACTGAAACGCTCATAGTCGTTTTAAAAGCTGTTAAGAGTTTGCTCTAACAGCATTAACTGAACTTACAGTATGTAGGCTGAGATTTTAACTTACAGGTATCTAATGTTAGTTTTGGGCTGGTTTTTCTTCTAGACAGCTACCTTACTGTCTTGATTGTAAGAGTGCTAAATATCATTATCTTTCATTAAAGAAATCTTAGGAATATTTATAGAAATTTATGTTCAATGTTGCAAAACTGTATGATTTATCTAGGCTACCTCTGATATGCTAATGTATGTCACTGGCAGAAAGGCCCTTTTTAAGCTTTCTATTACCTAAACTACTATTAAATTCTGAGCCATGATGAAAGTTTTTCTCAATATCCACCAGTTAAAATACATGCCAGGAATTATGACACCCCTCCTTTCCTTGTGGTTATTCTTGCTCGAAATGAACTACAGTATTAAAAAATCAGCACTGTGAATACTAGGAACTCAGTCAACATTACTGCATTTCAAGTAACTGTATCAGCTCAGATAATACCAACTATTAACATTCAAAGCCTACCAACATTTACACTGCTGGTTTCTTAGCTTCTAATGGTTCTGCCCGGGAAGAGAAGGAAACCTTTTGTGGGCTATCACACTATCTAAACGATGATGATCTTTCCAGTCATAGTAGTTATGGCTCTTTTGCACTACTATACATCAAAATTGTGGTGAAAGTAGGAAAGAGTACAGGATCAGCAATGGTGTTTCATGGGAGCACAGTTAAATCTCAGTGATGTTTAGACTTTAAATAAGATGACATTCATCGTAAAGCATAGGCTACAGCAACTTCCGACTAGTGAACTTTGCCTTTCTTCAGGTTTTATGTCAACATGACAAATGGAAGATGCCTTTGTTCTGTGATATTCCAAAATAAATGTTTCATGAGATCTATTCTATGAGCACTTTTCATCTTTTGCTCTCTGAGCTCAAACCACAACACTGTGGAAACTTTAGTCTGCTGCCCTATAAGAACTTGATCAAAGTATTTTCCTTCCAGCTACTGATCTGAAGTGTCTAGGCTGCCAAGCAAGCATGATGGTTTAAAACAGTCAACATAAAAACTGCGATAAAATTAAAATAGATACAAATTCACCATTCAGCTCAGTGATTTTTTTTTTGTACTGAGTAGTTTTCTGCCTGTGACTTCATAAAGCAAAAACAGCCTCATAAAGCGAGAATAGCCTCATTTTAAATATGGAAATGGTAATTTAAACATGGAAATAGTAATGCTCATAGGCAGAACATGTGAGGAAAAGCCAGGACGTCAAAGTTCCATTCCTCACTCTGACAACTCACACAGCTTAAATAGAGAAGTACAGAGAGGAAATCTATCTCATTCAGGCATTCTGAGTTCTAGGGACCCTTAAAGCATTCAGGGCACTAAATATCATAATCATAAAATGATGGTGAACAAGTATAACCTTCAAGACTGAAAGCTCTAATTAGATTTCAGTTATTTGGGCTGCAGGCTGTTTTGCCATGTGTGCAGGCTGATTTGTATCAAAGCTTCAAGTAGAGAGAAAAAAAAAAAAAAAAAAAAACAAAACCCCAGAAAGTCTAGAAAGGAATAAGGACAATGGGCAAATGGAAAGCCTTCAGCATAGTCTAAGACACAAAGATTGAAGTATAAAAATAAGTGAAGCTCAACAAGCTGTCTGATAACATGGCCTCTGGCACATGAAAATTTAATAAACCTAAGAGTTTCCATTCAGATAACTCCCCTCTTCAAACCTGGAAAAACTACATTTGCTCTCCTTGGTGTCCAAGTGGCTGTATTTGTTCACTAGCAAGCACTATGTCCAAATGTCTGTAACAATGAGAACAAAGGGACAAAAAGCACCTGAGAGCAACACATTTAATAAATCAAACTAGGTAAGATCCTAATCCAACTGGGCATCTTAGAGCCTTACCTTCACTCTTGCCTCAGAGAGCCTTGCAAAGGTATCAGGCATTTCCCCGTTTCTCCAGCCTACTCAGGCATGTCCCAGTCTGCTCAAGCTCATGCTTAGGCAGGTCCATTTTGTGTCTATGGGAACATACTTTATGGGACTGTCACCTATCTCAGCTGAAATGACCAAGTCCCTGATTCTAGGAGACCCATCTTAGAGTAACAAGAGCAGGCTGCTACTTCTGTACCTTCAGCCCATCGTGCTTGGGCCTGCCTACTCCTTCAAAGCAATCTAATCTGTGTTTTATCTTCAAGAAAATATTGGTTGTACATAGTATTAAACACAGTACTTACTGTCAGGGAGGCACTCCCATCAGGAAATAGAAGCAAGCACATAATTATCCCTCTAGTCTTCTCCAGGCTTCCTAGCCCAGCTTGCAAACAGCAGACTTACAGGACAGGCTGACTCTTCACTCAGAGTATATTTGGTGCAGTTCTCTTTTCCTTTTCTCATTAGGTAGAAGTATTAGCACTGATCTGGTTTTGCATCAAGATGACCCAATCCAAGGTAATACAAATGAGGCATAGGTCCATCTGGTGTTCCCAAGCAGTTCTAAGCCTCTCACACCCCTGCTCCATAGCTGTGCCAACAGAAGGGCTTCCAGCTTCCAGCCAGCAGGCCTCCAGCTTCTTACTGCAAACAAAATTGTTGTTGTTAGAGCACTTGATTTTTTAAGATCCCTGTATATTCACTGCTCAAAATGTGTATCTGGAAATGTGATCCCATATTCACACTAGACTGTTACCATAGTAAACCTGTGTGTTGGTTATTAAAAGCAAACTGCTGTGCTAGGTTATGAACTCTGTATAACAAAAGAAGGTCCATAAACAAGAGACAAAACAAAATCTTTTCATTCTACCTTTCCAAGTCAAACTACCACTCCCATGACCATCTCAACTCTCTTTTAAACTCTAGGCAAAGTGCACAACAAGGTATTCTGCATTAGGGAAGGAAAGATTATGAGAATTAAAGGTCAAACTCTGTTCTCTGCTACAGCAACCTAAGACCTGGAGAAAGGCCCTTGTATTCACTAGAGTTACTTCAGTTTTACACCGAAGAACACAGAGTGGACTTGGAAAAGTCTACTTTTAAACTCTCTTTTATTTAAATCATCGGGCAAAAGACTGTGCTGGGAGTATTTTACAAATAAGCTGCTTGGTCCAGCACTTTTAGAAGCTTTAAGGAATGCAATCAGATTGTAAAAACCAATGATAGACTGATGCCATGCAAGTTCTCAGCTATTTTCAGAACAGCCTTAAAATCTTCCTTGTGGAAGTGATGAAATTCTGTTTTTAATTAGAAAATTAAGAATTTATGCATCTGACCTACGCAAAATTTTTGTGCAAATGAGTTCTCAGATTTCTTTAATAGTGTCTCATAAGTAAATGCTGAAAAAACTGACTCATAAAAGTGCTCATACTTCTTGTTTTGTTTGCAGTAACAGGACTTTTAAAGTAGAATGGTTTGCAAGGTTTCTTGTGCAATTGATAATCTAGATACTTATCCTAAGGAAACAAACTACAACTTTACATAGATTCCGGCACATAGATCCAGATACCCCATTGTGTAAACTAACCTAACTCCCTTCAAATCCTAATGTCTCAATCAAATTAGCAGGACTACTATAAAGCAAACCCAACTAAATTCAGCAGTTTGAATTGTCTTAGACTGGTATGAGTTAGGAAGTTATTAAAATACAGGTTCAACTGAGAAGTTAATCTAGAAGTTAATGTTACACCTCAGAATTTATGCACATGGATTCTGATGTTACAATGTCTGAATACAAAATAACCTAGCATCAAAACTAAAAATGTTCCAAAAAAGACAAAAAAACATAAACACAAATACTCTCTGACCATGCTCTCCCCCCTCTAGAGACCTCATCTACCTGTCTTATCTCCCAGACTCCATTCTTTCTTTGGCTATCTCTGGATTCACCAAACAGCCAGCACAGCTTTGGCTTGCTCTCTTGTGGCCAATATTAGAGCTACAACTGCTCTGGTACCATCCAGTTCCAAGGACCTTCACAGGGTTCTTCTAAAGCATGCCAGGTTTCCTCAGATCAGTCACTTACACCTGAACCTAGTAAATGACTCAAGTTTGAACCCACAATCAAGTTATTGTAGCTTAACATGTTACCAAGCATCAGTTTAGATGTAGAACTGACTACATGCAGATTTCTAGCCCACAGCAAAGCACAGAAACATGGTATTGCTAAGCCCCAAAAGCATTATCAATGCTATCTCTCATATCCATAATATCATCTGACACAAATGTACTGCCATCATCTTGAAAAGAGGTTTTCAGGACTGATAGCAGTTTTCAGAAGGACAACCTAACATTTTCAGCATGCTTATAACAACTGTCTGTCAGAGCTTGAGCTTAGTTATTCAAGGATATTGTTTTGGTCATGTGTTTGCTAATATGTGATGGCAACTTCAAATATTTTCTGGCATCAGTAACTGCTTACGGTTTTGTAATTGTTAACAGTGCTTGTTGGGTAATTTATGTTGGTTTGTATATTTTAAAGATCCCAGATGCCGAAAAGGTAAGGACTTTAAAAGGCTCTGAAATATTCCCTGATATTGTATTAACATTGTGTCGGGCATTATTAACCTCCCAAAAATAGTTTTATTCTAGAAATAGTTCAGAGCACCAGAGGTGGCACAAGCAAAGTGCACAGACACAGGCAGATTGACCAGAGATGTCTCACTGAACTACCTTGGCCACTTAGTTGTCAGCCAGATCAGCTGTCGAGTGCTCTCACCACCTCTCATGGGGAACAGTGCAAGCACACCGCAAACTACAGAGCTACAGCAGCCCTGAAAGAAGGTTGAATTAAGATGTCACGGCTCTGCATCGGGAGATAAAAGGTGCTGACCTTCTCCTTTGCTGAGTTTTTTAAACGCAGCTGCTCTTATTGTGGGTATGAATGTGGGTAATTTCAGGAGTAATTATGTCACAGGAACCCATTCATTTTAAAAAGGACTTATCAAAAGCACATTCTGTATCAGTAGAAGAATCAGCAATGCGTGATAAAACCAGAAGTTGAAAACATTCCACATTTGCTATTATGTCTCAAGACCATTATCATCACTCTTATGAACCAACCAACAAAACAATCTCAGGAACAGCAAGGAATTTTTGATTAATAAACATTAACAGTGTTTATTACTGAACATGAAAAGGATCATCAGTACAGAAATTATACTTTGACTACTGGGTTACTTGATCATCAACCTTTGTAACATATTACCAGCAAATAAAACACTGAGGCAGCACAAGGTTGGGCGGTACTCAGATTAAACAAGAGTGACAAACTACAAAGCGCACTGAGCAATAGCATCTAAAGCACTGTATGTGACCCAGGCAGGTGTATTTCTTAGAGAATTTGAAGGACAAGCCCCAGAACCTCTTCAACCCCTAGGCAACAGTTCCTCGGTAGAGTCAGTTAATCTGCTTCAGGACTGCCAGAAGCCCACGAGCACGGGCACGCTGCAGAGGAAGCTGGCCCAGCGGGCTAACTGGCCTCACCATGCAGCCCCACAGATGCAAGGCTGGGGGCAGAACCGTGTGGCTGAGGGTGGAGAAGAGCAAGACTGACCTTTTCTGAAACCCTAACCTCTGTTCCTCTTTCTGTTAAGGGCAAATAAGCATAATATTTGCAAGTTACCATATTGTTCGATATCCTTATAGCCAAATTGTGTTTTCCCATGCTTCTACTAGGAGCCAAAATCCTTATTTTCCCTACACCACTGCCAAAAATTCCATTGAACATCACAGACACTCCAACCCAGCTCATGGATACCACCAAAACAAGGTGTAATCTTGCTCACAAGCCCTAAGTATTATCAAAATACATAACATGTATGATTATGTGAGCCACAAATCACAAAGCAGCAAAAGCCAACACTCCTACCTGACTTTAGTTCAAGTAGCAAATATTCCAAATAATTCATGAAGATTTGCACAGTATTTGCAGCGCAGTTGGTAGCACAATGACTTGTAGGTTTTGATGAGATTTCTATCCCACCTGAGCTATCAGTAGCAGTCTGTAAGTGTGGAATGACTCTTGAGTCTTTAGAATAATTACATAATATTTAAGAAGAGACAAAGAGATAATGTGAGACCAAAGAGTAACTGTAATCTTCCTACATCAACAACCTTGACAAAGTTTTGCCCAAACTCCCCACTGATATCCACTAATACTCATTTATATGGTCTATTTCCATGAAAATCAGCAGACTTCTGCCTTCCTGAGATACTCAGTTCATTCACCAGTTAAGTCAGTGATCAGAACGCAAAATTCCTTTCATAAGCAAATCTAACTCTATCCTTATGTTATTTGTTCCTCGTTGGCACTACTGGAAGACATTTTCAAAACCTTTTTGCCACAGTAACTGGCCTCTTTTACCACTTCTCAGCATATATTAATGTAAGATAGCAAATCACGGTAATGCTGTTTGTCCTTGTCCCATCATCATCCCGCCACTTTAACAACGTCTTCCCTGATGTATTTATAAAGGCAGACGCATCACTGTGATATATCTGTAGTAGAATGGGAAAGACAGAGAAATATTAACACCATCCTACCAAAGAGGAAAACGTATAATCTTAATGCTTGTAAGTAATAGCTCTCCCCGTAGGCGGCGCGGGCGGCGGCGGCGCCGCTCTGCCCCCTCAGCTCTGCCCCCTCAGCTCTGCCCCCTCAGCTCTGCCCCCTCAGCTCTGCCCCCTCAGCTCTGCCCCCTCAGCTCTGCCCCCTCAGCCCTTCCCGCCGCCGGCGGCCGCCGCCGCACGCCTGCGCGCGCACGCGCGGCTGTGGGCCGGCTGCGCGCGGCGCCACCGCCCCCGCCCCGGTCCCCGCCATTGCCGCGGTGGTGGGTGGCTGCCGGTGGCGGGATGTCGGGGCGCGCTCCGCGGCAGGAGGACGAGGAAGAGGTGGGGGAGGAAGAGGTGGAGGAAGAGGAGGAGCGGGGGGAGAGCGCGAAGCTGCGCCGCAAGGAGGAGCTGAGCCGGAGGGTGAGCTGAGGCGGCCCGCTGCCGCGCGGGCGGCGGGGAGGGAGGGAGGGAGCGGGCCGTGCTGGGGGGGGGGGGACGGGGGGCGGTGGCCACGCCACGCCACGCCACGGCACGCCACGCCACGCCACGCCACGCCTGTAGCCTCGGGTGTGATCGGCGCGGAGAGAGGAGGGCGAGTCCCGGCGCGAAGCTGGGGCTGCTGTGAGGCGGGTTTTTCGTTGTTGGGCTGGGGGGAGAGCGCCTGTCGCCTGCGGAGCTGTTGGCGTCCTTGGGAGCTCTCGTCAGGTGGTGGTTTTGGTTCTTACTGCTCCAAGTGGAGCTTGAAACGGCCGGTGAGTCGTCTTTCTCTGTGAAAAAGACCTACCTCGGCTGTAGTTGCTCAGAAAATCCCAAAGGATTTCAGTCACAGAGGCTGGCACTCCTCATAAATCTGCTGTTTTCTTTGGTGAGAATAGCTTTGTTTAGTATGAAATCTGCCAAGTCCCGTGGAACTGCTCTCCCTCAAAAAATTACTTCCTTCTATATGGCCATGTTATGTAAGATCAGTGGTATTTTTGATGGCTGGGAAAGCTATAAAGCTTGGACATAACTGTATTGCAGGTTGTAGTTTCTGTTATGCTTAAGTGGCTGGTTTAGTCCGTTTTGTCGGTTGGAATTGGGAATACAAGATTGATGTTGATGTAACTGCTGGAAAAGTTGTCTTTTTTGTATGCCACATGCAGTTTGGCTAACCTAGCTCTGGGACAGCCTTCTACTCTTTCACCAATTCCAGGAGACACAAAGGCAGAACAAAGAAAACCATCCTGTTTGTTTTTAACAAAAAGCATTAATTGCCTGCAGACCAGATTTTGTTCCATTTGTTGGCTTTTATGACGATCCTCCTCATTGCTCTTTAGCATTGACAGTCGTCATTGTAAAAGGAAATGGGAATACCTGCCACCTCTGCCAGTGCAGTTGAACAGGTTGGTAAATCCCAGTAAGGAAGTGTGTGCAAAACTCCAGAGCAACAGAAGGGCTTCCATTGCTCTTAATGCAGTTTTAGGGGTTTGGGGTTTTTAGTGGTTTCATTTTGAATATAGAAAACACCTGTGATTATAAAGTCTGTTGTAGATACTATGCTAAATTTTGTTTTCTGAAGTTATTTGATGTTTTATTAGTTGTTTGCATGTTTTTGTCTGGGGGAAAAATGTGATCTCTGATTACAAATAGCTAGAGGTACTCTGGCTTCCTAGTAGTGATTGCTTTCAAGAGTAGGAGAAGTATCAATCCATGCAAGATAACTGTTCTAGAAACCGGATATTTAGTATTTTATTTTTATATCTACTTCTACTTTGTCTTCAATGGTCCATTGGAAGAACAGCAACTTTATTTGTAGATGTCTTAAAATAATAGTAAGCTTGCTTACCACCAGGATTATAACACAATGGTTTATTTTTAACACTTAAATTGACATTAATCTTTTGCTTTTCAGATTAAAGAGCAGAAGGTTGTAGTTGATGAGCTTTCTAATTTGAAGAAGAACCGGGTAAGTATTTAAGAATTTGGTTTTGACTATTTCCATTTTAGCATCAGAGAGATAAGCAATAAGCATAGAGACAAGAGGGGAAACAAAATTGGAATACACTGTCTTTAATTTGTTTTAACACGGATTTTAGTATAGATGTTGTCTGCCGTTCTCAGAATAATTTGTCCTCCAGTTGATTTGATTATGTACACTTGTGCAGTGTAACACAATGTTCTGGGGATTTTTTGCTTTTTTATGTTTTATCTGAGTTATTTCATTGAGATGTTTGAGTTGATCAGAAGACTTCATGAAATAGTCTTACTTTTCATGTATATCTGTTTTAAAATAGAATGTGATCCCTCATGCATGAGAAGTAGAGAAATGCAGAATAGTCATGGGTTGATCATGAAATATTTTTGATGCTACAGCAGTACCATGTTGCTGTTGTCAGGGCAGAACTTATCCTCCTGGCAGAAAAGTGAAGGGCTTTCTTGGTGGACCTGTGTCAGTTTCTGCTGCAATGTGGTTGCCCAAGTTTGTTGCTTTGACTTAATACAGCCTTGCTTTTGTTTTACAGAAAGTTTATAGGCAGCAACCCAATAGCAACATATTCTTTCTTGTAGACCGAACCGAAACACTATCTCAGTGCAAAAGTAAGTTTACAGTATAAAAGTTGATCAAATAGTTCACTATTTAAAAGATGCATTTGCAGCTGTTAATGATTTCAGAGGCATATTAAAATGAAAACCTGGCAACTGTTTTATATCACATGCAAAGTAGACTTCAGACACATGCTTTTTTTTCTGAGATGGATAAATGTGAAAGTGTTTCCACTTGATATACGGATGTGATAAAAGAGCAAGTGCTGAAGATGCAGGACGACAGAGAAGTCACAATTCTTGGTGTCCTTTGGGAAGCTGTGTAGTGCTTTGTCCCTAAAAGAAACAAAAGTCGAAAAGTTGCATGGGATGAGTAAGACTAAAATACTGACAAGTTAAACTGGAGGCTAAGCTAGAAATCTTTAGGTACTTGAGAGAATGGATCTTTCAGATTATGAAGGTAGAAGAACAGATGATAGAGAGTTTATAATTGAACAAATGTTAAAAATGTATAAATTTAAAAGTATAAGTTTATTTTTTTGAATGAACAATTGCTACTTTCATATTCTTTAATAATGTTGACATTTTAATTAACAGTTCACTTATTACAAATGTGTAAATGATATTGCTTATATAGGCAACAGTTAGCCATTCCCCTGATTCTTACAGTGTATCTTTCTTTGGGAGGAAAAAAAAATAAATCTTTATATAATTAAAGAAGAAGAAACTACAGTGAGCTATGTTTGTGTTACATTATACTATAGCACTTTTGTTACTTAGCATTTCATGCTTATCTCTCTAATTGTACAAGTGGCTGGAATTACTAATTTCTTAGATATATGCTTAAATTTAACTACTTAGACAATTACCAGTTTACAAAGCTGATTATTCATGTATTTTTCTCTTACACAGATATGTTAGATGAATTAAAGAAGGCGCATCAGGAGATGGAAAATTCAGAGAAGACTAAAAGCAAGAAATAGTACATCTGAATTCAGAGTCACAATGTGTGGTATTTGTTGCGTTGTTACCTTGGGTAGCCAGCATGCTATTCATGATTTCTTTAACAAAGACATATGCTGCCGTCTTAGAAGAAGAGGACCAGACAGTAGCCAACAGTTGATAAAAACTGCATCTGATCTCTCTTACGAGTGTCTATTTTCTGGCCATGTACTTCATTTGAGGGGACTGGTGACTCCTCAGCCTCTGGAAGATGCCAATAACAATATTTTTCTTTGGAATGGAGAAATTTTCAGTGGAGTGCATGTAGGAGATCTGGAGAATGACACTGAAGTAATGTTTCATCATCTTGCATTATGCAGTAGTGAAGCAGACATTTTGTCACTTTTTTCATTACTTCGGGGTCCATGGTCTTTTATTTATTATCAAGCATCTAGACACAGTTTATGGTTTGGTAGGGATTATTTTGGTCGTCGTAGTTTGCTTTGGCAATTCAATAATGAGGTTGACAGTGCTTTCTGTCTCACATCAGTAAGTGTTTATTCCGAAGCGGGTAACCAATGGCAAGAAGTCCCAGCATCTGGAATTTTCAAAATTGATCTCAAAGCTTGTGCAGCAACTAAATCTTTGTCTTTAACCTTGTTTCCATGGAAGTACAGCTGCACAGAGAAAGCAGGAGAAGAAGTATTCGTTAATGTTATGGACCAAGTTTCAAAAGACTTACCGAACCACGTATCTCTTATGATGAATGAATCAAAACTGTGTCTCGCAGCACCAGTTATCCCCTTAAATAAAACAGTTTCTGAAGTGTCAGGTGAATGTCCAGGCACTAATACTAGCAAAATTACCCATATGGTTTCTGTAGAAACTCTTCAAGGATTTCTTGCACAGGAACACAAGAAAAAATTAGTCCATCAGTTTATTGATGTTTTAAATGCAGCAGTGAAGAGACGGGTTTTATCTCTCTTTAGAGATGAAGATCAGAAGACAAGAGGGGTTCCAAGCAATTCTAATAGGAAAGCACACATTGCAGTGCTCTTCTCTGGTGGCATTGATTCTATGGTTATTGCGGCCCTTGCGGATAAACATGTGCCTTTGGAGGAACCAATTGATCTTCTCAATGTAGCTTTCATGGTAAAAGAACAAGCTAAGCAAAAGGGTACCACCAAAAAATGTACCAACCAGGAACTGGAGCTTGATTTGCTTTGTCCTCAGGAAGATTGTAAAGATCTTGATGCGAACACTGGTGCTCATTTATCTTGCTTTGCTGTTCCCGACAGAATCACTGGTAGGGCAGGACTGAAAGAATTAGAAGCCATTAACCCTTCAAGAACCTGGAACTTTGTGGAAATTAATGTTACACTAGAGGAATTGAAAAAAATGAGACAACAATGCATTCATCACTTAATTTATCCACTGGATACAGTCTTGGATGACAGCATTGGCTGTGCAATTTGGTTTGCTTCCAGAGGAGAGGGTTTTATTAGTAACCAAGGAGAACTGAAACCATATAGAAGTCCTGCAAAGGTACTGATTGTTTTCTGCCTTACACTTGACCTGTGAATGTAAAAACAGTTCTGTTGTTTCAGAAATCAGCAGGGGTCTTTAATATTAATAAGGCTTCTGAAATTCAGTGGCACAATATAGAATAGTTTGTACTGATAATCTTTGTGAAATTTTGGAGTTAAAAGCTGCATTCCGTTCTTTTGTTGTGCGATGTGTATGGCTTCTCATTTAGCTTGTATAAGCAACAGCATGACTAGGAAAAAAATAGCAACCATCATCTATCATTTCTGGTGTTTCAAGTCCAGTCGTGGGTAACTGTTATTTAATTCAAAACTAAATAGGATAACAAATTTAGAGATAAACATTAATGAAGTATTGAGTAGTATTGTTTTGTGCCAACATCCCAGCAGCTGGAAGATTACTAGCTTGTTACTTAGGCACGCTGTGACAAAATTTCAGCTAATAATGGCAGAAAAGGTGATTACTTGGAATCTTTTGTAATTAGTCTGATTGAATGACAGAACTACAAAAGGAATTCATTCTTTTTTGTAACTTACTTTCATGTATGTAGTTTTAAGTAAAATCTTTTTAGCAACTAGATGATTTTTTTGGATTTCTTGCTTCCCAATTCCAGATGGTTTGTGTAGGGAAGAATAAACTGTTTAATTTCAGGAGTTTGCAATTCGCTAATGCTTTTGCTTTTTGACTTTTCTATTACTTTTCTGCTAATTGCTAAAGCTTAAAAACACAAAAAGCCACCAGCAACAAAAACCCCAACAAACACAATGATTTGCATAAAGACTACTGCTGTAGAACATTGCTGATGGTTTGATCTACTTGATGTGTGTGTCAGACTTGCAAAACATACAAATTCATCTTAGGTCCAGAATAGGTTAAAATGAGTCATGAGTTAATAAAACATAAAGTGAAATTGTCACTTTCCCATTAGTTACTTGCTAGTGTGCACAGGTAGAAAATGAGTTAAGTGCTTGCTATTGTCACATCAGTAAAACACAATTGACTCTATTTTAAGAGACTTCCAGTTTTGTAGTGAATTGCTGTGGAAGGCACAGTAATGGACCAGATGTAGTAGTGGTTTTCTCTTGATAACATTTTATATGCTTATCATTGAGTAGACAGAACAATGACACATTTTTATTTCATGTAACGCAGTTGTTATTAACGCAATGGCTGGTAAATTAATAATAATCTGGGTACATTCAGATGAATAGTTAGAACCTACAGCATACTGCGTAATCTGCAGCAACTTTTTTGATACAGGCTGGTGTTTAACAAATGCTGCTTATTATAATAGAAACTAACAAAGATGTTCTTCAAAGGTACTGGTGTATTTGTGATGCACACAACGTTATTTTGGTGTTTTTTCCTTGCCTCGGTAAAAATGTTTGTGTGTACTTCTAGGTCTGATTGTGAACTTACTTAAGTTTCCAGTGACTTTATTGGGAACTGTTTCAGGCTCTGTAAATGTATAAGGCACATCCCATCATGATAGGTAATATAAATAGAAAATATCTAATAAGGTTATTCTCCTTAAGAGGTAGTTAAACATTTAAGAACTGTTACATAGTATTAGCTTGCATAGATAATAAGAAAGATTTCTTTTACTCTCTTTGCTTAGGTTGTGCTTACAGGAATTGGAGCAGATGAACAGCTCGCTGGGTATTCTCGACATCGTGTTTGCTTCAAAAAACATGGCTTAGAGGGTCTGAATAAAGAACTTGAAATGGAGTTGCATCGCATTTCTTCTAGAAATCTTGGTAGAGATGATAGAATTATTGGTGATCACGGAAAAGAAGCCAGGTATTACTGTTTTAACATGAAGCAAAACTGGTTTTGCCGGTTATATTCTGCTTTTAACACTCCAGCAGAAATGTTAATTGAAATTTCTATGCATTTTATGTTGTTTCTAAGTTCTGTTGCAGTTTTGTTAATGTGTACTGTGTTCTAGGGATTTTTTGGTTTTTGTTTTTTTAAGAAGTGGTTTGTAGGACTGTGGAAGAGTTACTTAAGGATATTTAGCAACTTGAACACTGGATTTCCCTATGGAAGTTTTAAGAAGCAGCAATGGTTGTTGAAATAGTTAAAATTGAGTTGGTTTTATCATTTTAAGTGGAACAGTCTTCTGCGCAACTTTGAAATGTTCTGGTGTGGTCATTTGGGGAGTGACTTTGGGGAATGACAAGGTAACATAGAAGCTGTGTATTCCTGTCCATGCAATAAGGCACGATCAATACCCACTGCATTTCCTGGTTGTTAAGTCAGAATAGTTAAATAATTGTTTTATTTGTGTTTACTTCCTCCATCCTACTGCCATCTTGCAAAAAAATTCCTTAAGTATCGTAGCAGAGTCTGCTCTGGTGCATGAAAGGTCTTATGTGATCTTCGTACCAGTGTTTTTTCAAATCTGTTCTTAGTTGCACATTTTCAGTTTAGTGGTTGCAGTGGTGGACAGGCAATGCTGTTAATCATGCTTGTGATTAGATATGAATACCTGGAAGTGGGAACTTTGCCTGAGTTTGTTGTGTAAATATTTTTGTTTCAAAGTTACAGTGTAGCTTAATACAATATTTTTAAATACTTAGAAAAGTGTTACTTTAAAATTTGTCCTGCTCTTCCATTGTATTTTCTAATTTTCTTTATAATTTTTCTTTTGTATAAACCCAACATTTCTGATGCTTGTTCTTACTTTTTTCTTTGCACAAGTTTTAAAAAATTCCAGGCTTCTGAGCTTAAACATGGTATATGATATTTTTTTCTCCGAGACAGTGTAACTGCTTTGGAGCCTTCCCTCAGTACTATGACACTTAATATTTAAGGTACATTTGTAGTTAGGAATTGGCACAGACTCTGAAGTCTTCGCATGTGGTAAAGAAGAAAACAAAGACTACTTGTATGAAGATTTTAAAGGGTCTTTTCCCATACATGTCTTCCTTTTAGGTTTCCTTTTCTCGACGAAGATGTTGTTTCATTCCTCAATTCTCTGCCCATCTCGGAAAAAGCTGACTTGACTTTACCTCGAGGAATTGGTGAGAAACTGATTCTGCGCCTTGCAGCCACGGAGTTTGGCCTTACAGCCTCAACCATTTTGCCAAAAAGGGCTGTGCAGTTTGGATCTCGGATTGCAAAACTAGAGAGCAACAATGAAAAAGCATCTGACACGTGCAGCAGACTGAAGTTATTTACAGTAGATGAGTTGTAAAGCTACATCTTGATGTTGCATTTTTCATACATGCAAATTGAGTAAATCTTCAGAGGTTTCTTAGAATGTTTGGTGTGGTTTTTTATACACTTGGATGTTATAATTAATCATCAGAGCAGTCCATATAGATGCGTACTTGTATTAGAGACTGGTTATGAGTGCATCCTCGGGGAGGAAGGGAGTAGGGGGCTCTGGGGAGGAGAGGCTAGCCAGAGGTTGGCTTTCCCACCCTTTCTAACCAATGTCAGTGTCGCAGAAATTGTATTGAATCTGCCCAATCTGTCATGTATATTGAATGCAGTACAGCAGATTTCCCTCTGTCGTGGAAGAGGGCTGGTCTTGCAGCTGTGCTGTAGGAGAGGGCTCAGGTTATGGTTTCAGAAGGGAGGGTGTGGTGAGGAGCTAGCCTGGGTTGCCAGAGCCGAAAAAGAGCTGAGGATCTCGGGCCTTCTCGCCTCTTGGAGATCTGCCTGCCAAGTATCATATTTGTCCTTTTGTTACTTGAGAAATGGGCACCCCTTGGGTGTTTTAGGGCCATCATGTGCAGCCTCCCAGTCCTCAGCCAGTTCTGCAGGGCTGGCTTGGTTTGTGGTCCCAAACCCGGGGCTTCCTCTGCTCCCAGAGAAATTGGGAAGCTCCCTTCAGGCTGTCCTTTGTCCCTCATTCACTTCCCTAGCTTGCTTCCTCCTTTTAGCGTTAACTTCTAAAAGTTACAAAGCATCCATTGTATATTTCAAGGAGGATCTCTTTTAAACAAAACAAAAAAAGGTCTCTCTTTAAAGAAAAAAAAAATTTAAAAGGTACTATGGGCGAGTGTGTGGGTGCGATCACAGCGTTGAAATAGAAATACGGACTTCCTCTGAAGAGAAATGTGAGTTAGCTGATTTTTCTGATTGTGTATGGGAGGATTGCAAAGTTAATGTTGTAAGAAAAACTGGATACATGCTCTCCAATGTTTTTGGTAAGGTAAGAGTTTAGTATGCAACATGCTACCTTACATTTCTAGTTTTCCTGTTCAATTAACCAGAGAAAGGAAAAAGCATACCAGGAAAAAAAATAATTTTCATACAAAGCGTGATATATCTACTCCTCCTAAGTATCTCTAAGGGTGTGAGTAGATTTTCCAAAGAATTTGTCAAGTTTGTAAAGAAATATTACAAAAATTTAAGTCATAACTATCTGCAGGAATATAGAGTACATCAAGTTAATGAACTCTGGTTCCTTTGTTACTGAGGTTTAAAAAGAAGGTGGAAATCCCAAATTTAAGAAATGTCTTCAGACATATTCTAGTAAGAAAACTGTAAGTTTACTATTTTTTTTAAATTAAAATTTGACATTGGTATTTTTATATCTTCTAGATATCATACCTTGTAATTTTTTTTGTTTAAATGATAATATATCTTCTATATATTAAATAGTAAAGTAACTTTAGTGTGTTAAGATGTAGTCCTATTGCTGCTTCTAAAAGAGAAAAAAAAAAACAACACAACTTGTCTTGTGGAGTTAAAACGAAAGAGAACTGTGACTGTTTTGGGGCTTTTTGGACTGAATTTCAGATGTCAGCACTTTCAGTATGCACAGAGTATTTTCATGTCCATGGTGGAAGTGGGTTTGTCTTGTAATGTATGCATGTGTATGTCTTTGCAGCTAATAATGAGAGAATATTGTACGTGGTTAAACTCAGCATCGGACAGAAGGAAGAAACATGCTTGCTCTGGGAGTTAGTAGGTTTGTCTAGACTATGTTATTGCTTGGGAAACGTTAATCGTAAGGACAGCATTGCCCTAAAAGCAGCCTGGCCTTGAGGTGGCCTTTCTGGGTGGCGCTGCAGCAGCAGCAGTCTGAAGTATACTGTTCCCTGAGGGATGCTTCTCATTAGATATGTTTAATTTGCCATGACACGTGCAAATGATCTGTATCGAGACAAAGTGCTTTTAAACATGCAATGAAACCAAAATTGTACTTCAGCTTCCGTGCTTGCTGAGCATTGGTAAGGCTTGTGAACCTGCAACTCTGTCAGTCATTTTATTGATGTAAGCAGTTAGGTATTGATGTAAAGAATCCTTACAGCTGATTCGGTAACTTTGTTCATAGGCTGCCTATCAGGCTGTAAGGCTCAGTTGTTTGACACGGATAAGCCAGGCAGAGAACAGCCCCCTGTTCCCGTCATGGAAGTCAACAGGAAGAGGTAAGGAATGTACGTAGTAATATAGCTACTGTCGTCTTGAAAATAATACAAGTGTCTTCTGATTTCAGACTGGCACTTACTTAACTGACATTGCTGAGTATGCTAGGAAAGTTTGAGAGGAATAAAGATTTTCATAGTTTAAGAGAAAAAATGTATTTTGATTACAGTGTTTTTTTTTTTTTTTTTTTAAACAGATTAAACAACACTTACCATCAAATACTAGTTAAAGTTCTGTACATACACAGTTGCTGGCACCATAGAGGGTTGCTGGCTAAATACTGTGCAACCATTTATTTTGTATAATGCAGTTATTTTTTTCTGGGAAGAGTGAAATAAAAGTTCTGTAGAAACAAAAGCAGTATTTTTCATCAAAAGAACTTGCTTTTTTTCAATGCTTTAAATTCAAGCCTGTGAAAAAATTCTTACAAAAGCACTATGTAACTAAGGTTTAAATTGTATAAACAAGCAGAGTCTGTGGTTGGTGGGCTGCTTCTTCCCTCATTTGAGCACTGTAAAACTTCAGAATGTCCTGTAGGAGGCAGTGGTTGTATTACTTAACGTAAGAAAACTGCTCACGTTGCTATAGATACTTTAAATTCCAAGTAAATGTTTTCACTTGTACTAAGTACTCTGAAACTTATTCAGATGTATTTCATGAAGATAGAATTTCAAGATGTAATTTAGGTTTAAAATATTACCAATTGTTTACCAGTTACTGAATGTATCTTAAAAACAATTTCTTTTTTTTCATTTTTCAACTGTGTAATCTGCTTTACTTGATTTTCTGAGATAGACCAGGAAATTGTCATGGTAGCATTTCTAATTCCTTGTTACAAGGTATCTCCACTTAAATATTTCAAAATGTCTGTACTATAATTACTTGGGGCATTGTTCCCATGTACTTGTTCTACAAGAGCTTTAAGTATTTTTTTTTAATTTAAAAAAACTAATCATTTTTTGCTGTGTAAATTCTCAAACACTTAATTGAGATGAGATAAACACAGTGATAGGTTAACATGCAAGAAAGCTGCGGTGGTGTTAGCATCCAGCTCCCTGGTCCAAGCAACAGTAGTTTTGAGGGGTATGCAACATACTGGAACTATTCCACCTCCAGTTCCTAAGGCTAGGTCCCTGGTGGGAAATCTGTATTGAATTTTATCAGCATTTACTGTATCACAAACCACAGCTATTTAGGGGTTTCTTCCTCCTAAATGTTCAGAAAGTTTGGAAGCAGGGCGAGACGCTTGAGCAGCAAGACTGACCGGCTTGTTGGTCCCAAGGAAGATATGACCAGCACTAAAAATTGGGATAATTGAGAGATTAGGTGTAATATGGAAGAAAAAGGGCTTTGCTCACTGCGAGCTTCACAAATTCCAGTCTTTCATCTCTGTTGAAATGAGTGAGCCAGATCTATAAACGTACTGCTGGGTAGGGCTTATGAAATGTTATAGTTAAATTTATTAAATGATACACTATTTTACCGAGAAGATAAAATACTTAATGATACAGATAAATTACTTTACACAAAGGTAAATTACAGTAGCTGAAATCTCATGAAAACGAGACTCCAGAAATGCCACGTAACAAAATGTAAATACTACTCTCAGTGTTTTTTGTTCAATGAGAGATCTTAACCTTCTTCCAAAAATTAAATATTGTCAAAAAAATAATGCATGTACCTTGTGGATTAGGTACATCATGCCCTCGAATTAAATAATTAAAAAAACCACAGGCAGCTTATCTTTTTATACCTGTCCCACAGATCCTAATTAATTGTTTGTATTTAAATAGAAGCAATTTTAAATATATGCATTATGAATTAAAAACTCTTTACTGTCATCCAATATTGAGGTGCTTAATGCTTGAAGTATTTATTCCAGTAAACACCATTGCAGTGAATAACAGTGTAAGTGTATATTATACTGATTATCAAAAGGCAAGGTCAAATAACCTGTTACTCATATGCAATCTCAGAACTTGCATCTTAACAGCTCACTTACACTGGTTTTGGGTTTACTGAGATGTTTCTTAAAAAAAAAAAAAAAAAAAAAAGGAGAAAAATGAAAGGCACGAGCCCTCTTGCTCCAAAATTTAATTTTGTATAATTAAGAATAGGCTTCTCGCACCAGCAGCAGCAAATTAGGTACTGTTGAAATTCAGTTGTACTGGCACAGCTAACGCACTGAGATCTTCCTGAAAATCTGTGCTCTCTTGTGTCTACTTTCTGTAACTCTTCAATCATGGAAGTTATAATTTTTTTTTAACATGTAGTGTAAATTATAAATCTTGCATAAGTTATGTATTATATTGTTAAATTATAATAGATATTGTAAATATATAAACATTATTGTAAGTTATAAAGTATAAATAATGTAGATATTTTCATTTGTGTAAGTTTACATTTATTAGGACGTGCACTTTTAATTTTTTTTCTTTTGTTACTGTTTTTATACCTAGAACTCTTAGACAGTTGTGGAACAGTAACTGGAATCCTTTTGGTGATACCACACCACATTTATATCTCTGACAGGTGATTTTCAACACTTGTAAACCAAGTACTGTCAGTAAATGTAACAGTGTTGAAACAGTTTTTATTCAACAATATATAAGTGCATTTACTTAGAAACTTTTTAAGATGCCAGCCATTGTATCTTCTTTTTTAGTTTTGGCACCTTGATGGAATCTTCTTCAACTCTTTTAGAAATATCAATTCCAAGGGGAGCTCTAGAAAATAATAAAATAAGGATGTATTTGTTAAAAAATAAGTAACATCATGGCTGTATCACAGAGAAGTGCAGATTCACAGACCTTGTTTACAGTGAGCATGAGAGTCACAGTTTTTGTGCAGATTCCTGCACTGTTAAGACTGTGTGACCACTAAAACGGTCCGTCTGAAGCTGTACCTAGACACAGCTTCACAGGGGGGAAGTGTCTGATCTGCAGCCATGCTGAAGCCAGGAAACACACCTGTCATTTCAAAGCCACCTTTGGGGATTGCTGTTTTATTTAGATTCTGATTTTAGTTGATAGTTCTTTTTGCATCTCCCTGATGAATGCAAGACACAGTAGAAATTCACAGATACTTCTTCCTGTGGTAATCTTAATGTATAGTCTACAGCAAGTAAAACTCAGTATTTTATTCGCTGAGACATATAAAGAAAGTTATCTGTGAAGAAGAGTATTTTACAATTTTTCATGTGAAAATTATGAAGCAACTTTTTTTTTTTTGTCCTGAAACCTTCCAAGTTTCCTTTCCTGGAAATGGAAATGGGAAAAACCTGAAAAAAAATACAAGTTTAAGACCAGCTGGTAGTTTTAAAATACTAGAATTTTGTTTGGCCTTAAATCTACTTAAATCTATAGAACAAGTCTTACCTAACAAGTCATTAAAAAAAATAATCAGTTTTAGGTAAAAAAAAAAAAAAGTATTATCAGGTGTTCTATGTCAATTTTTTTCTTTTTTTTTCCAAATTGATTGCTCATTATGAATACACAGTTCGACTTGAAGCATTTTGATTTATGTCTACAGCGACTGAGAAGCTAGGGGCAAGTGTATTACACCTTAACTTGCTCCAGTTTTCCACCACCACAATGCTAATAGGTAATAATACATAAAACTGTTATAAGGTAATGTAACTTTCTGAGCCAAAGCAAATGTAAATGCCAAACACCATCATTTGTATTTCACAACTACATTGAAAAGGATGTGCTGGTAACTTTTTAAGCTTATATGCACTGCAAAGATACTCCTCATCAGCTTCTGCTACTCCCTTTAGCCTATACCTCCTTCCTCTTCCCTTGACTAGTGAGTAAGTGAAGAAAAAGACTGAATTGAGTCACTTACTTTGGTTCATAGCAGATGCCGTCAGTACTATGTAAAACACCAAGTCCTGCACGTAACCTTTCAATGCCATTCCTAAGCAAGAAAGCAATCATGTGAAAAGGTACAGCATAACCCCCTGCATCTGTGTAGGTATGTGGTTCAGTCACCATAAACAGAAGTTCCTGAGTCTGATCTCAACTTTTAAAGAACACTGTAGAAACATAGGCAAAGAGAAACAACTCTTACCATGCAATCATAACACCATTATCAGTGCACAGTCTTGGAGGAGGACACAGAAAACCAAAATCATTTGCATCTGCCAAAGTCTGTAGACCTTTCCGGATATACTGATTACTTGCAACTCCTCCTGATACAACCTGAGAGCCGTTTCCAAAAGAAAAAAGACGTTAACTCAAAAGTACTGATGGGTCACATTCTACTACCATCCTATTTAAAAGAAAGGTTATCAGATGAAGTTCTGAAGACAGCGATAAATAACATGCTTGAAGATTAAAACATATCTCTGTTGATGAAAAGATATCCGAAATTAGTATAAGTGAGCTTATTCTGCTAAAAGAGATTCCTGGATAAAAGTGTGTTACAGCTAGGGCAGCTGTCCAGTACTGGGGAGCAACAGGTCAAATTACGTGGCCTGAATTGTTATGGAAGGTCAGATTAGAGGATAAGAAAATCTCTTCCTAGCTTAAAAACAAGTTATGAAAGACTTTATTATAAACATTTATATGACTATTACTTGAATCCTGGTATTTTAATAATGTAATACATACTGACATCTTCCTCACGTGTCAAGGGAGAAAGTACAACAAGGCATCTGCATCTTCAAATGATGTTACAGTCAAATACAAAAAGGGGAAAAAAAAATGTATACCTACCAAAGTTGCATTTTTTGATGATAATATGTTATTTTTTAAGCAGAACAGCATGGCTCGATATGTCCGCTGGATAATATGAACGGCCACTGCGTGCTGCACGGCAGCAGCAATATCTTTAACGCAGGAGAGGATCTCACCTTCTCCAATACCTGCAACAATGTATGATCAAACAGGTTTTCTAGAGTATAGGTCCTCAAAACCACCGTTTGTATATACCTGACTTTGTTTAAAAATACCTTCTTCTTCTTCTTTTTGTATAATGGCTTTATTGACACAGGTCTGAAGTCCAGAAAAAGAAAAATCACAGTTACGATATTGTTGCATGGGAAGCCTGAAAGTGTGCTGTTGCCGGTTTCCAGTCTGAGCCAAGTGCTCTATCGCCTTCCCCCCAGCCATGCCGTGGCACTCGGGGTGCTTTCTTAAAGACAGTCTTCTTGCTACCTAAGGAGATAGTAAGCAACGGACTTGAAATAGAGAGATACATTATTTATCCCGTAACTGCATGACTGTATTGTAGTCCATGGAGTAAAACTAGACACCACAAAATCCAGCCCAACCTGTAATTATGGACAGGGCACAGCAAGGACAAGACATATGCCAGCTGGCTTTTTTTTTTTTCCTGGAAGTTCTAGAACAATTTGGACAAACCTGAGGATCAACAAATTTTGCCAGAAACACAAACTACCCAATTTTTATGCTATAGGAAACACATAGGACTGTGTTACCAGATAAAGTTGGTTTCAAATTTCAACAATCCTCTTTCTGACTCCACTTACTCCCCGATTTTTTTAAGACACAGAAATACTGGTTAAAAAACGCTTGTGTTTGAAAATAAAACTGCAAATGACCGATTTTACAGATTGTCCTCAGTCACCCAGAAAACTTAGGTGATTCTGAAAGTCAAACCAGGCTTTTCAAACTGTACCAAAAAAGGGTAATAAATGTTTTAATATGTACCGGTTTAAACCTGACAGTATCCTTTAAAATATCACTATAAATCTTCTCAAATCCATAGAGCTTGTTTGTATAATGGGTGTCACTGAAACTTCCAACACTAGTTTTGCTTATGTTCTCTATTTGCTAAAAATATTACTAATTTTCGTATGTTACAACTGATGCTATGCACAGATTTTTAACAGCCTCTTGTGTCTTAAATCTATGGTATTTCAAAACAGATAAAGTTAAGTAAAGCCCATATTGCACTATATTACTGTCCTCAGGCTGATGATAATAGTACCATTATGTAGTATAACTGCAAGAAAAAAAAAAAAATCACTTAGATAAGGAAATGCTACCTTATCCAGCATGTCACCCGGTGCTATGTCTATGGACTGTCCAAGCAGAAGGAAATCTGAAACTCCTTGTGCTACTGCCAAGATGCAGTGGCCTCCAGAGAGTAAAAGAACTAAGAAGGGAAAGTCCAGGTGATGCGTGAGTCTGACGGTCAGTGCATGAGCCTCCATGTGATGAATGGGTATGAACGGCTTCTGGTACGTGTTCACCAAGTCCGAGCTGTACTGCAGCCCCACGCCAAGGCTCAGTGCGAGTCCTGGTTTTACTGTAGTTGCAATAGCTGCAAGCTCACGGACAGAGACTCCACTGACACTAAGCGCCTCTTTTACTACTTGCTCGATGTTTTCTCTGTGAAGCTGCTGTGCCACCACAGGAATTATTCCACCTGCTCTAGTAAAAACAAAGAATTAACAATGTATTTGCATTTTGTAACAGATAGAATGGCATCAAAACAGATTTCAAACACCTCTTAACCTTGCCATATCCTGCCTGTTTCCTTAGTAAATTCTCAAATGCCTTGTTTAGTGTAAAGGGCATCACTGAAGTGAGCATAATTATCACTGGGAAGTCAGAAGAGGATGTAACTTGCCCTTTTTTGGCACACATACCTCTTAGATGTACCTCAGTGCTGTTCCAAAGCAACATCTGTAACAATATTTACAAGCCCTCACTTGCTGGTTCATTTACTTAGCCACCACTACCTATATTTGATTCATTTTGCCTTTAAAAAATTGAGACATTTGGTGATTTTGACAGTAATGATTTCATCTTTAATTCAAGTTAGATAATTCCTCTCTTTTTGAAAGAAAATACTAGAGGCAACTTGTTAAATGCACAGCTTGCTTGCCTCACCCTTCGTAATATCTCAAGCAGAATGTGTTGCAGCTCAAGGGATAGATCTTTACACCTACCCGCCTCCTACTGAGTTTTCTAGAGGAGAGAAGACTTTTACGCAGATGGCATTACAAGTAGGAATAACAGTGTGATCATCAGTAAGGCGAAAGCCCCGAGAGAAGTATATTCTTACTGTAAATGGACTTCCTTCTGACAGCGCAGCGCTTCTCCCAGAACGTTGCCGGCATCGTCCACCACAGCAGCGCCCGTGTCATCGCAGCTCGTCTCTATCCCCAGAACCAGCTTCCGAAGGTGCCGTTTCCCAGAGTGAGCAGAGCAGCTTCTCAGCCACGCATCTGGGCCGTGTTTAACCGATTTCAACAGGCTTTTGGCGATGCTGTTCATTGTTCAAAATCTATCGGGTAGTTAGGTCTAGAAAACAACTGTAGAGTTGTTTTACTGGAGGGTTTTCCGGCATGTGCTCCGGTCTGATTTTCTGAAGAGGTGATACTACTTTTAAAGTTACAAATGACCCCACATTATGTTTAAGACCTTAAGGAAGACAAAAAAAAAAAAAAAAAAAGACAACTAAGTGTTGGGAACTAATGCCTTTGTTTTACCTTAATCATGCTTCGGGAGAGTGCTCTGCCCACGCTTGCCGTGTACGGGGAGGGACGCCCCGACCACGAAGGACGCCCGTGCCCCTCCGCAGAGCCCTTCGCCGCCCCCCGCGCCCGGCTGCCAGCAGTGCTGACCCCCAACTCCCCTTCTGCCGGCTCGCTCCCCTCCTCCGCGGCCCCACGGAACCGCCTCCGCGGGCGGCGGGTCAAGGCGCCCCGGCCTCCCGCTCCCTCCGGGCCCGGGCAGCACCCACCGCCCGGCCCCGCCCCCGCACCCCGGCTCACGGCCACCCGCGGGCCCGGCCCACGGCCGTGGGCCTGCCGCCCACCCGCGGGTCACGGGGCGGAGCCGGCGCAGGCGCAGAGCGGCTCGGCCCGGCCCGAGCTGCCGCCGCCTCAGCGCCCGGCCGGGCGGGAACCGGGAGCGGGCGGGATGCCGCACGCCGAGAGGTTTGCACAACCGCCCGGCCCGGCCCGGCCCGGCCCGGCCCGGCCCCCCGGGGCTCTGGGCCGGGCAGTTCCGTCCCCTCCACACAGCACAGCGCTTTTCGAAGGGCTGGGGTGGCCTGGGGGTGGCCATTTTAAAATTACAGTTACCGCTCTCTGTACCAATAACACCAAGAATTACTTCAAGTGCTAAAAAAATTTCTTAACTCACTTTTATTATTTTTTTTTTCTTTTAATATCATCTTTATCAAGAAAGTAAATAGCCAGAAGATTCTCTTAGCAAGAAAAGAAGTATGCCACTCCGGGCTTTTTTTTTTTTTTTTTTTTTTTTTTTTTCCCAGCTCACTGGCTGTCGCTGCAACCAAAATGTAAATCAAGTCTTAAATGGAGTCTTCTGTTAAATCTGAGCCGGTTTTGGCTGACAGACATACGGTATACTTCAAAATTACTCATTTTTCCAAGATGACAGAGAAATAAGCGCTCAGAGCTCCAGATGTACCTCCTACACTCTAGTTCCAGAGTTGATTATATACAAGACTACTCAGTACTACATAGTACCCCTAAAACACAGCATTCCTCCACATTTCCAAGACATGCAAATTATCTATACCTTTCTTCTGCAAAAGCATACAGTTCGTTCATGTGATTTGCCTATTCACCTACTTCTAGTTTGGCTTCTAAGTCGTAACCTAGACAGAGTTTCTCTCTTCGTGTTCTGACATTGCTGCTCTCTACTTGAGCTGCTTCTCCTGCACCAGCAGCAATCCTTTTCCCCACCATTACAGGCCTCTCAGCTACTGAAAAGTAACCCATCAGTCAAGTGTCAGAGAAAAATAGTCAAAAATCCACACCTTAAAAGAAATTTAAATTTTTCAGGATGTCCCATTTACACATAGAAAAGTCAGTATCCTGGTAAGCAAAATGAAATAAACACAACAGTGGCAACTCGTAAAAGCGTACATAAACTGAGCTATCAAGTTGATGTAGAAATCCCCTGAGCTGACAGTTAAGGACTTTCTTCAGTCTTCGTGACAAAAAAAAAAAATCACAACAGATAAGGCATGAATTACACCACCAGTTTATGCTAGCTGTCACAGTACTTACTGCGAGACAAGCTTCTACAATGCAGTAACAAGCACAACCACCTACAATCCATACAGCAGAAACTAGCTACTTTCACCTAATCTAAGAATGCAGCCTCACCAGCCCTTGGTATTGAGGATCCTGGATTTATATGTAAAGTTACCATTTGCATCATGGTTGACTGGGTATTTATAAAACCCTGCTCTCCATTTCAGCTGTTACTTGCACCTTCCTTACAAGTCACCTGCGTCAGCCAGGCACACACACAGTCTCAGTGGGGATTACGCTTTGGAGCTGGGCCTGCCCAGCTCTTCATGGAAATCTTTCTCCTAGAGGTCTCCGATTCACATTTAAGTATTTGAAGGCATCTTCTTATAAGCTCAACTTTCATCCCAGACAGTGCTGCAGGAAGTAAGACTTGTCTCTCAGATGTAAAAGCATCCCTCATGAGTACGGTTAGATACACAGCACAGCACGCTACTTGTTTCCTTCACCTGGGGAGCAGCAGCCATGTCAGGAGCGGTCAGCACCAAACCTTCTGCTTAATATTTATTGATGCCAAAGATTCGAACACCATGCAACTGTGGCAGCTTGGGGATCAGCACGGTCAGGAGAGAGGTCGTGTTGAGGATAAAGTGTGTTGGATCATACTTGGTGTAGAAACTCGCCAGAAAGTACCTGCGGGAGAAAAGGGAGCACGCATAGCCCATGACACCCTTGTCTGAAAAATAAACAAAGCATAGCTGAAAGAAGTGCTTTAGTAATCAGTAATATTCCACTGGTTAACAACTGATCTATTCCCGTATTGAATATCTCACCTAAGCTTCTAGAATATCTGCAGAAAAATTATGGAAAAGTCTCTTCTTCCCACACTTCCCAAGTTGCTAAAAACCAATTCTGCCAATACTTCCCTCCAGCACCTCTCTCCACCCTTCAAGCTCGAGTCTGACTTCTGCAGCTACAAGCCTGATTTATGATACAGGTTTTAAATAGTTTGCTACCAAAATATCTGCAGTTCTGCTACCCTACCATGATCTGTGACAAAACATTTGACATTTTTCAGTGCAAAAATCATTTAAGATGAGCATATCTGGGATCGGCGTGATTTTAAAATGCTTCCCATTTGGCAGATGTTTCCAGCACCTTTTTCTTTTAAGCTAGCCCACAACCTGTTCAACTGCAAGAATAAGCAAATGTGCCTCAGAAAAACCAATTCACCACCAACTTCTTTACGCTTTGAGCCAATAATTTCATCTTGTTCTTTGCAAAAACTAGTCAGAGAAATGAGGCTATCACATTGTTGGGGTTTTCTTCCCAGCAAAACAGAGATGTTTATTCAGCTACTTACACATCATTAGTTCACTAACAGAACCATACACAAGTGTTACGAACACAGAATTCCCACTGGAAAGTGGGAAGCGAAACAGGATTTTTTTCTTTTGAGGAGTTATATATGTTTTTTCAGTTCCTATCCTTTGTGAGCCAACTTTATAAACACAATGCAGGATCTTCCCTTCCCCCCCAACCCTGCCATGCAAGTGGGAAACTTCCTTCAGGGAAAAACAGAAAGGCTTTTAAGAGTTGCATATTAAATAGGTATCTGATTTCCTTTAGTTACACAACCATACTTTTGTGGACAGAGACAGGTGGTGTAGAATTTCTAATCTATTTACCTAACTAGCGTAAACAGAAGACAATCTGTACAAAGCAAAACCTACATGCAAAATCCTGGAACCCATTCAGTGAGGACTGCCACTCTCATTGTAACTCACCAGTTGCAAAATGGTTAATCGATGCTGTCATGTGCTAGACAATTAGTTTAGCTTTCCAGTATTTATGACTTCACAATCTCTTAAAGAACTTCAAGAGTTCACAGTTACGTTTTCCTCAGGTCATTTCTAATCTTTAAAACCTGCTCTATTAATAACTGTTTACAAACTTTGACTTCAGTTCATGAACTGGAGTGTCAAAAGCTGCAGGGAGAAAGGTTGTTGATTATAGGGCCTGTAAATGTGTACTCCCTATCTCTGTGATGTAGAGACAAACAAACAAGCAAAGAAAGAGAGAAAATCCTCTTAGAATGTAAATTGCAACCCATTTTGTTGCAGCTTTTGAAATCATGGTTTTATGATTCAATTAATCCATAATACAGTTTTGAACTCACAGAATTATAGGAGAAATTGTGAAGAATTTTCTTGAAGATGTAAACTGTACTCCATAATCCAGTTGTTCCCAGTGTGTTAGTAGCCTAGCTTTCCCCTGATCAGGTGTTTCAAAAGGAGTTCCCTTTACTGCATGCAAAAACACATACATTCCCTGGGGGAAATAAAAAGTGAATACAGTGGCACTTTTAGCTATAGTTTTTTTATAATCATTACATTGTTTAATGCATTGTAAAAAAAAAAAAAAAAAAGTAAATGAATGCTCACCCAGAAGAGCTGCTGACCTGTAATGTCAAATTATAGAAGAAAGAGGAAGAGACAAGAAGTGATTTGCCAAAGGTTGTACAGTCAGTGCACAGTCAGAATTAAAGCCAAAGTCTGTCACATCCAATCCACTGCCTTGTCTTCTACGTTAGGTGGCAAAAATTGCATGAAATCAACCAAATTTTAACAAGCACTGTAACATGTTTAGGGCTGCTGATTATATTACTACTTTCCTAACACAGTGTTAACTGAGTTATGAGGCAGAGCCTGCACAAAGCAAAAATCTATCTACAAATGCTAGCAATATTACAAGAAATTTTGAAAGTTCTCTCATCCCCTGCCCAGCTTCAAATACTTAGAAGCAGACTACCAGCAACCTGTTGAATACCATCTGTCTAGCCCTTTGCTGCCTCTTTCTAACCACCCTGGACTTTCTTTGGGGCTGTTTGTGTTTGATGGGAGCATGCCACATCTGGTCTGTTCTAAAAGATCAATTTGGGCCCACTGACCTCAGATAGGGGGGTCTGCCCTCTTCTGGTTTTAATAAACTGTTGGTTTCTATCAAAGAGAGCACACCAACTCTCAGCAAGAGTCTTCGTCAGAAAATATCAAAGACTTCCTTTTCTTTCTTTCAGGTTCTTTCTTATGCATATACAGAAACTGTTACAGAAAAATCGTATTTATTACGAATTCTTATAAAGGAGGTGAAATTTAAGCAAGTTATCTCACATCGTCTTCTACTTTTCTTGGCACAGCCCCCTGACCAGAGGCCTATTAACCTAAGAGAATTAATTTGCTGAATTAATTCTTTGATTCATGGTGTTTGCAGCATCTCGGTTTTAATAATTTAACCAAAAAGGCACTTTTAGGACAGAGCCAAATGCTTACTACGCGTCTTATGGTACTTGCAGGAGGGACCACCAAAAATACTTTCAAGGTCAGCGAAGAGTTTTCCATTAGTGGAAATCCAAAGTTTTTTTCTTTGTCAAACCATTCAAGGATTTGTTTCCAAAAAACTGCCATCACAATACTGAAATATATGGAAGTGCAGTTCATACTTATCTTCGACTAAAAAACTACTTGCTGTACATGCTCTCATCCCTGTTGTCATTATAGCTACTTGCAATGAATTCAGTAAGGCATTTGGGAAATATTTAGTAATACTTGTCTCTGCCAACATCTTCTGAAGTCAGGCACGTCCGACATACAAAATGCTCTAATGATGCTTACAATCCCGCTATGAGTTTCAAACCTATCTACAAAAATAAAAAGCTCAATTCAAGAGGATATTATCCAACCTCAGTCTTTAAAATGAACTATCATTTTCCTAAATAAGGAAGAAGTTATCTTTTTGTCAAGAGTTCTTTGCTGTTAATCTTACAAAACTGAGTAAGCAAACCTCAAGCATGATGTAAACTCCTGGATTATGGCCCTCTTTTTTCTAAACTTGGCAGGACCAATATACATACTTGCATTACTTTAAATGATTACAACAAAATTATGGCATCCTGGGGAAAGAAGGCAGAAAGATTCTGAAGGTCTCCAGCTTCAAAATCCTTTTGCATACAAAAGGAATCATGCAAATCACAATCCACTGAATAACAAATGGTTTCAGGACTTGGGTCACAGTAGTCCAGATTTTCCCACTGCTTTCATGTAAGATTTTTCTTATGTCTGTAGTGACAAAGTTGTATGCTGAAGTCATTGTGAGTTAAAATTTATCTGCCTTGATCAGAAATCAAAGCAAGAAAAAGAATGGAAATGTTTCTGTCCAAGGAAACAGGTAAAGTGCTGAAATTAAACATTTTGGGATACTAACAGATTTATTTAGAAACATTAGCAGGTAATATCCAAGAATTAAAAATGTAATACTTTTTATGGATTTAGCACAGCTCTATGAATATACAAAACACTAAAAGTTGGATGGCATGATGATTTTATGTTTGCAAGATTCTAGCTTAATTAAACGCATTTTAGAAGAATACATAAACTACGCAAGGAATATTTCATGTCTTTTGTGCTTAAATCCAAAGTGATCATGTATCACTCCTCCTCCCCAAAACAGCCAACTCACTTAATAGCAGATAAGCCAAGGAGAGGTGGTGTTTTGGCTAGCTGGATTTCATTATCTATACAGAATGGCTATTTTTCTCTTTTCCTGCTACTAAAAATAAATCAGTATGAACAACTTTTCAAAGTTTGTTACAAGAGAGTGCTTACCAGGTTGTGAATCACATTTGTTAAAGTCCAGGCGACAGGGACACTAAAGAAAGGAATGCTGAGCAAGACAATGTGCAGCATGCCGACTCCCAGCGCGTACGTCAGCCACATTCCACGACTGTTCATCACACGCGTGTTTGGATTTACCTCGCTGTGCGCAACTCCTACGTTCATTTTTACCCTATAAAACAGATCTATTTGAAGATTGAGACTACTGTTACAGAGAGGTACTTAACATGCAGTTTTCAAATTTGGGAAAAGGCTGTTTTAAATAAGCAGGTCTGGAAGGAACACGGTGCATCAGCCAAGATGTACCTCAAGATCTTCAAAGTATGGTTTATAGAGAAGTCACTACAAAGGGGCTGCTGGGAACTGTTTTTTTGTTTTGTTTTGTTTTTGTTTTAAAAAAGCCCAAACAAATAAACCCCACATGCCAGCTGCAGAAGGGACATTTAAAAAAAACGGTAAGCTGTGCTGTTAGAAGCTCAAGTTGCAAACCAGTAAGAAACCAAGCTTTGTAACTTTTGTCCTCTAAATTCTTTTCTCTGTCCACAACAATATCTGCAGTTCTTTTTCACTTCCCACAACAGACAATTATCCTCCTGTTTCTTGTTCATGTAATGGCTAGTGAAGAATTCTGCATATACCAATTGCCCACCTACTGCTAGAAGAATGAACAAGGACTAATTTATGCCTGCTTTTCTTGCAGAAGAGCACAGATATCAAGTTTTCCTCTTCCCCCCACCTGTTAGTTTTCAGACCGACATCTCCATCTTTCAAATCTGGCTGAAATTAGCCAACGGGTTCAGAAGTTTTCTAAGTGACAGGCATACACAGAGACACACAGAACTATTTCATAATGCTGATTTCTTCAAGAGATTGGCAGAACTTACTAGAGGTGACGCTCTCGTCCTGCTGTATTAAAATTTATAATGATATTTTTTTAAAAAATCGTGGCATACTTCATACTCACGTGATCTGTGAGACCATATTAATTTATGGGAGTGGGGTGGAGACTTTTAAACTTCCTTCTAAATCAGTCTACAAAAGCACTGTTTAAACAGCAAAAATTGCGTGCTTTTGGTAGGAAATTTGTCTCTTACACTTGCTCAGTGCTGTAAAGCACTGCGATACCCAAGTATTTTGCAATATTAACAACGGGCCGTAGCATAAAAAGAGATGTGATGAACCTAAAACTGAACCGCGACAACGCTGACTTTAGTCAGTATTTGCCGCAAAGTGTTTCAAAACGTGCAGGTAACAAGCTCCCCGAGACGGGCGAAGGGAGGAGGGGCGCAGCCCCGCCGCTAAGCCCAGACGTACCTCGACATAATCTACCACCTCCTCCTGTTGTTTTCCCCTCACGGCTCTCGCCTGATCAGGCGGGCGCCTCCTCACGGCTCGCCGCACCACCGCGTTTTCCCTCCAGCCCCGCAGAAGCGGGACGCTTTGCCCGCAGACCCGGCGCAGGGGCCGGGGCCTGCCCCCGCGGCTGACCCCGCTCCCGCCGCCCGCCTCAGGGCCGGGCCGGGCCGGGCCGGGCCCGGCAGCCGCCGCCGGGCGCCCCTGGGCCTGCTCGGCAGCCGCGGCGGCCCAGCCTGCCTTCCCGCCCTCCGCCTTCCCCAGCGCGGCCCCACCTTGCCGCAGACCCGCCGGCCTCAAGCGCTGCCGCTGCCGCCGCCGCCGCCGCGGAGCCGGAGCGCCGGCCGCAGGTAGAGCCGGCCGCGGCGCCGTGGGCAGGGCTGCCGCCGAGGGGAGGGGGAGGCGCCGCCCACACCGCCCACGTGAGCGGCGGCGGCGGGTGCGCCGTGGAGGCGCAGGTAGCGCAGCCCCGGGGCCCTGCGGCGGGAGGGAAGGGCGGGCGGAGGGGCGCGGTGCGGTGCCCGCTGAGGGAAGCGCCGCCGCCGCCTCCCTTCAGGCCTCAGCCGGGGCGGGGACGCTGCTTCTCCCGGGCGGCATCGCGGCGGGAACCGCAGCCGCCCCGGGGCTGCGAGGGACGGGCCTAGGCCCGGGCCCGGGCGTCCCTCGCGGCGGTGGCGGCTTGCTTTTACCCGCGCCGAGAAGCGGAACCGGGAACGGGGGAACGTTCGTGTGGTTTGAGGTGAACTCAGGGGTGACCGGCCGCAGGTTTTATCTGCAGCTTTTCTTCCTTACTTTCCCGCCTCCCCCCTCGCCCCACAACTGAAGGGTTACTTGAGTGCGTGTTCTGGGTGGGCTCCTAAGAGAGGTGGTTGTTGGAGGGGGGATTTGGGTGCTGCTCTAGAAATCTGTGAGGCTACAACTCTGAAGTTGAGGGGCTGTTTGTTGACAGTTTAGCTGATGGCGTCAAGTATTACAGCTGTTTAGAGAGTCCCCGTTGCTGGTGTGTCAGACTTTGTTTAGAGGGGTAAAAGTATTGCATCAGCGATGGTGCTCAAACAGAGGAAATACCGTGTCTTCCCCCTAAGCACAGATTATAATATGTACAGTCAGCAAAGAATTACAGCAGTAATGCGGCAGCCCTGCACAGGGTGATTTGGGTCCCGAGGAGGCGCACTGGGAGCTGGATCCTCTCCCAAACCGCCAGCATCAGTCAGACCTCATCGAAAATTTGTCTTTGGGATTTGCAACGTTTCTGTTTTAAGACCCTCCCTTGTCTCAGTCAGTGTCTGTTGATAAAGATACCCAGCTGTGAACTGGTACTTGTCGTTAGTAAATCACGAAGCACCTGACATGGGAGTCCTGTGTAACACGTGAATGCATGAGGAAACCTGCCTCTCTCAATGCGAGTACATGATTAATATTGGTCTGTCTTCAACAGCTCGTGGCTTCCCGTGCTCCTTCTCCAGTTTGTTTGGTGGAAAACTAATTTGTCAGGTCTTTTTACCACATCTGAAAGGCAAACTCCCTTTGTAATGTAAATAAGTATAAAGAGAAAATCTCTTTGTAGCTGTTCTTGGAAAAGTTTTAATGGTTCTTCCTCTTCAAAACACTGTTCTTTTTTTTTTTTTTTTTTTTTTTTTTTTTTTCTTCCCAAGTAACCATGGTTTTGCTTTGTCTTTTATGTATAAAGAGTGGCAGAGAAGTGTCCTGTAATTGTTCATCAGCTGCATATACCCTGTGGGATAGCGATGCTCTGGGGTGTTGGCTGGCCATAGTCCTTTGCTGTGCTCTGACGGTGTCAGGAGGAAATTTGGGTTCACTCCATTCCTCCATGCGTGCTAGTATCCTTGGGGCGGGTGCTGAGTGTGCGCTCTCTGTTTTACAGCAGAGAGCTTGGGCTGATGGGGATGCCAGGACTGCTGGGATTGTTTGCCGTTCAGTGTAAATAACATTACGTAACATAACCCAGTAAAGAGTGCTGCTGTGGAGAGAAGAAACCCAAGTCTGAACTATTACTGAGGTGCAGGGAGCTGTCTAGCAATTGCTCTTTCTCCCCCCCTTTCTCATATGCATGAAGAACTGTGTTAGAGTTCTTTGTGTTAGGCTACAAGGATCAACAAAAATTTTTCTTGGAGCTTGGTTAATTGTGTCTACTTGAGTATTGAAACAGAAATGCATGTAAAAATTTCCAGATCCGCTTATGATCTCTTTGTGGTAGTGTCTATAATGCAGCAGGACTTTTATAAACCTTTGTAAGTATTTTCAGGGACAAAAAAAAAAAAAAAAAGGCAAACCTACATTGGCTTATAAAATGAGAAATCTCAATTTTCAGGTGGAAGATACAGAGACGCAGAAATAAACTGACCTGCCTGAGGGCACACACTAATTCAGATCAGAAAGGCAAGGTGTGTAATTCAGAAGTTTTTTGGGTTTGTTTTGTTTTTCATTATTGCCAGTAGATCACATTGCCATTGAATATGGCTTTTGCCTCATTACCACTGTGCTTCTTCCCCACTTCTTTCCCAACTCCAAAGCAGTTACCTTAAGGTCATATTTCTTCCATGCGTTTTTAGGTGCTGGAAGTCATACGCACAAAACATCAGTGCTTAGCTCAGAAATTCTGAGTGTAGGGGGGAAAAAAATGATGTGAGGCTCTTGTAAAAATAAAATAAAATTAAGAAAGGATTCAGAAGTTCTATTTTTTTTGCATCAGTGCTGGAATTACACCTGATGCCAGGTAAATACCCTAGCAGAAGACATTTCTGACTAGCACTCTGTTACTATCTGGTCTGTCTACTCTGTTGTAATTGCAAGATCACAACTACATGTTATAGTAATTTAGAGATGACTGTATAAATGTGAGATAATACACTGCTTCACTCAGTATATCTCCGAATTTTTAAAGTTTTTCATTAGAAGTTTAATCTACTTAAAATAGCGTTTTCCAGTCTAGACCTGTGTTTCATTTCTTCCACAAGTCAAACTCCCATTGACTGCAGAGGAAGCTGGGACCTAATGTATCTTAAAAATTTTATTCTTCAGCCATAATGTTATGTTTTGCCTACATTTTAAATTTGCTGTGAAACAATTACTTAGAAATGTGTATTTGTAATGTGCCTTTTACATTATTTTTCTCTTATCTCTCTGTGAAGCTCCTCTGAATCTTATTCCACTATGAAACAGCTGTCGGCAGAAACCGTTCGTCTCCTTTCGAGTTCTCAGGTGATTACATCAGTTGTCAGTGTGGTGAAGGAGCTGATAGAAAATTCCTTGGATGCCAGTGCCACAAACATTGATATTAAACTGGTAAGTCCTCTTTCTCTTACAAAGAATTGAATGTAAAATAGGGCTTGAGGAACGTTGTTTCACTGAAAATGTATTTTTTAGGCTATCATGGTTTAGAGAATAGAAAGGTATTTATAGATATATATTTTAACTTCAAATAAAAACAGTCCAAAATCAGTTTCCATTAATGTTTTTCAGGCCCCACTGAAACAGTAAGGCATATTTATGCTCCTGAGTGTATCTTGGGGGGAAAAAACTGTCAAATGCTTTAATATTTCTTTTGCTACTTACAAATTACTTTTTCTGACTAATTGCTTGTTTTAAAAGATGTTGGACCTAAGTTTCACTGCTAGACTGGCATACTTAATGTTCATTACAAAATATTGTCAGGAAGGTGAAAATGGAAACAATGGAAAAGGTTGATGGCCATGCTAGATGTTTTTGTAGTATAAATTACTACTTGGTCCCTAATTAGCATGGTAAGCTCTGGCCATTTCTAATATTTTATTTTTATAAGATGCGTATCTTATAAAAGGTTGGCATATCACCCAATAATAGTTTCTGAAAAAAAGAAAATATTGCTTATGAAACTTCTGCTTTTTTTTTTTTCCAAATTGGGTAAAATGGCTAACTGATCAGCTTCTCTGGCTGCCATAAGTATTTCTGGTTTTGCAGTATTTTGTCAACAGACACATCATAGCAGTATCTCCTACTTAGTAAGAAAGTGTATTGCTACAGGCTGTATAGATGAATGTATCCAGAACTGCATTCAGTTTCCTTAACTGCAAATAACAGTGAGAGCTATTCTTGAATTAAGTGTTAGACAAATGCTCTTAATTAGGAGGGCAATTCAATTTCTGTTAGTTTCTTTGTCCCTGTCACTGCTATCTTTTCTGAATGAGTCTCAAGTGTTTTCCATCAGAGTACAGTTTCCTGCAGATGCAAAGGAACATGCCCGTTTGTTATTTGCCTTAAGTCAGCTGAAGATACTCTGTCTTCACTGTGGTCTGTGATGACTTTGTCTTGGTATTTAGTCTGTGTAGTATCTTGCTTCATGAGTAACTCTGAAGTGAATAGTGTGTGTACAGTTCTGGGGGTAAGGGTATCAGAATCAGATGCCGTGAGCTGATCAGTAGCTCCAAGAATTCAACAGAAGGTTTTGGAGCCTTCAGAAATTCTTAAAACAAACCTTGTCTCTCTTATTGGGGTGGCCATACAGATAGCCAGAGGAGAAAGCCCTCTAATCAGTGTGGGTTTCACAGTGCAATAACCAGCTGTTTCCATAGTGAGAGGTCCCAAATCAATTAAAAAGAGCATTTTCAACCCTTTCCGGTACATGAGTCATCTGTACTACTCTTACATTCTTTGTCAGTTCAGCCCAATCCAAATCACTGTATTTCTAAAACAAATAAAACAAACCTGGCATTATACAGGTTGTCAGTGAGTAAACGGCATTTGCTGATTGTTTTTCTGTGGGTAGAACAGGGCAGAAGAGAAAACCTGTACTTTGCGCAACTGTACAGAGTAATACTGTAAAAGAGTGGATTTTTTTTGTGATAAGAATATTTTTATATCTAAACACTTCTTTTTAATACATGACATTTAAATAAGGTTTGACCACATAATATAGAGCTCAATGACCACATTACCTCTGGATTAGTTCCGAAGCGTAATAGAGAATGGAAACATGGAAATTTTATTTTACAGCTTGATGTGTTGTTTTGGTTGTTTTTTTTTTTTTCCTGAAACTTGCAGCATTTTCATTGGTTTACCTTTCTAGTTGGATTAGGAAGTCTAGCTGATCCGTTCAGACTTGTTACCCAGTTTGCCTAAACAAAGACAGGAATGGCTTTTTTGGAGACAGAGAGGCAGGAGTTAACCTGCAGGTGTAATGGTTCTCAGGTAGAAATAGTAGCAGTGGTCAGTTGTAGTGGGAAGCTTTGGCTAGTGTTTTATTCTTATTAACTTCTTGGTTGTCCAAACTCCAATAGGTGATGTTACTGAGCATCTTTGCATTCTATATTAACTAGGTTTTACACAATATGGGGAAAAACGTCAGCTTATATTGTAGTTTTAGATGATGTGATATGACTTCAATTGCAATGAAAAGCCAGTTATTTGATTAGAAACTGAATTGTGGCCTTTCTATAAGGTGTCAAGTGGTATCTATTTATTAATTTGAACCTCAGACTTGTTGCTTTTAGAAATATGACCATGGTGGTGCTTGCCTTGTTGTTAGCAGTGGGGTGAGCTGCCTCTGTAGCATGGCTGTGCATTAAGCATATGTAGAATGATGGGTTTATTTTTGACATGATGACCTGGCTTCAGGTTAAAACATTGATGCAGCAATATAATTGCTTGTGTATGTATAAAAGACTCCACAGGCATCATTCTATCAGTTTCCCTGACTGACATCTAACAACAGCAATTTATGAGAATAATCAGCACAGTCTGACTGAGACCTGCATATTTCAATTAATAGAGAAGAACAACAGCCCGTGTTAGTAGTTGGAGAAAAGCTGGGATTCGGGAAGGATGAATCTTAGCTATAGGTTTGCTACTGTTATATGAAATGGCTGTTGTAAAAGGCAGACACTCGTTTCTGCATCTTTTTTTCCAGTGCATGAAGTGGGAGCTTTAATCCTTAGAACATTAGAGGAAGTCTAGCTCAGCATGAGGTTCCACTGTACACCTGATCCATCTCATGGCCTGAAAAGTAAAGTCCTACATCTATTTGCATGGCATTGCTAGACATTTCTGCCTCTCATGATCCATTCATCTTGCTAATGCAAAAGAAAAGTAACCCAGCAGTAAAAGTGGATTATTAAGGTCAATTCATCTTATTCAACTGACACAAGAGTTCTCATGAGGAACTGAGCTGTAGCTCAAAGACAGGACCGTGCAGTCATGAGTAAAAGAGGGAGTTAAACCATATGGTTTGGCATCAGTGATCTGGTAGAGCAACTTAAACATCTCATGGGATCGTGACCTCAGAACTATATAGGTCATGTAGCATGGTGGAAGGTGTTACAGAGTACAAAATTTAATCACTGTAATATTTTAAGTAAAATGTATGCTAGTGAAAATTAATAATATTAGAAAAGAAATAGGGAAACATTTATGTAACATTTTGATTCAAGTTGAAGAAGATAAATCTCACTTTTCCTAAGGAGTTAGGTAGTCTGGAAGTAAAAATTAGAATGGAAAATAGGGGTTTGTTGTAAAATGCTCAAACCCTTCATTAGTGCATCCAGCAGTGGAGTAGAAGGTTTCCCATTTATATTTCTTACGCGTTTTTATGTTCAGTTGAGTTGTATTGCTTAAATTCTGTTTTGCTTCACAGGAGGAGGATGACTCAAATACTAGCAAAAGCATTGGTTTTCACCTGAAGATAGCTTTAGCACCATTCACTAATACGGAAAAATGAAATGTACCCACATTTCTATTGTGTATCGGTTAATTAAGTATATATAGTTCTTTGCATACCTCAGAGGCTTTTGGTGTTTCCTAATGCAGATTATGTGTGAATACAGATACTATCTTTAAATACCTTCCTTTTGTTTTTAATTGCATTATTTTATTACTTTGAGAAATAAACCTGGGAGTACATTGTATTTTTTCATAACTGTTTTCAGTATGTGCCCAGATGGGTCAGCAAAGTTCTGTTTAATCAATCAGCATTCTGTGAGCAACCATCACATACCCTGTACAGCATCAGTGGTGACAGCCACTCCTCCGAGATATTCTTTCTAAGCAAAAACAGTTTTAAGTTTGCCTAGATGTATTACACACTACAGCACATTTTTTTCTGTGTGTTACGTAATAATCTTTTCAAAGGGCCAGGTGTGCTTCTCTACAAGAAGTTTACTTAGTGATCCTGCAGTTCTAATTACTTTCTCCTCCTGGTTTGTGATTCTCTTGGGTGTGATTTACATGTGCAGATTATAATGTAGCTGGAAGGAAGAATTTGTTTGCTGCACCTCTTTGAGATGCTGTAGAACCTGAATTCCATCTTTCATTTAGCTGTCCTAATTATCTGGGTTTTCAGAGTTTTACCCTATTTATGCTGGTGCTTATTGAAATTACATATTTAAATTAGAATTCAGTAAAATACGTATTGCATATATGTAAATGTAAACCACGAAGATTGAGCTTTGCTTTTTTGAAAGAGCCTCTAGGAACCTTTACTTCTTTCTGTAAAGTATTATGACTTGTAAATCAGCTTTTTTATTTCTGTCTCTATTCATGCCTTGTACCCATTAGACTTTCAGTTTCTCTATATTGAGACATGGTATGGAGATTGGAAAATTATTGAAGTAGTGAAATCACGTAAATCAAGACCAAAATTGAAAACAGTTCTAAGTGAAGGCATGCTGACTTCACTGGATGCAGGGTGATCTCAAAAAAAATGATACCAAATAGGTAAGAGAGGTGTGAAGAGGTGAAAACAGCAATAGATCTCTTTCTGAGCTTAGTTTTTGCAAATTTTATTATAGTTTAAAAAAAATCTACTTAATTCCTGTTTTACTGTTTTTATATTAACGTGATGTTTCAAAACTACAGAGTATGAATTACATTATTTAATTAGAGAAATCATCACTACTATCCTAATATGTTGGTTTTGGTGTTTGTTTTTTTGTTTTGTTTTGTTTGTTTTTTTTTTTTTAACAGAGACATTTAATGGTTGCTCAGTTTCTCCAAATAAGTAAAACTTGCACTTCTGTCTGGATGGCTAGAAGCTGTGACCTTAGCTGCTTCAAACTTGTGTCGTAATTCACTCGGTTGTTTTAGTGCTCTGTTATGTTTTATTCTTTTTTAGGAGAATTACGGGTTTAACAAAATAGAAGTAAGAGACAATGGCGATGGAATCAAGGTTGATGATGTTCCAGTTATGGCAGTTAAACACTACACCTCAAAAATTAGCTCTTCTGAGGACCTCGAAAGGTTGACAACATACGGTTTCCGTGGAGAAGCTTTGGGATCAATTTGTTGCATATCAGAGGTGAGCAGTTGCTATAAATGTGTCTTTTGTGTTGTGATTTTTGTGTTTGTGTTTATGAAAGTTATATTAAAATATCGGTTCAAAGACTTTAAATTGTTCCAGCAGCCTGCCAGGGTTATGTTTTCTGAACAGTTTGGCTTGTGTAGGCTGCCTTTCCTCCCACCTCTCCAGAAGTCATGTCATATGGCTAGGAAGCAATATGAATTTCATGTCAGTGTCAGTCCTGCCTTTGTGTTATACCTGTCACGGCAGTGCTCTATTTATTTTCCTCAGTCAGAACAGGTCAGAGACAGATTGTTTAGTCTTTCCTTTTGTATCAGGGTGCAGATACACGATTCCTTAGAACACTGGCTTATCTTCTTTAGTGTCAGCAGCAAATGCAATGTCAAAGAGTATGGCTGAGTTTTCTATTTGAATTGGGGTAAATCAAAATGAGGAACAGCAGATGGTGGCCAGGAGAAATAATTTAAGGGAACTGATGGCCCACATAGCTACTGTTACAGTAATGATTTCTGCCTTGATGTTATCTAGGTGATCAGCAGTTATGGGATCTTGCTGGGCTCCATATTGCTCCTTGACATGTATACGACTGCAATTGCACAAGCTTTATTGTCCATATGAGTAAACAGGAACCTGTTCCCTGGCCTATCTGAGTCTGAGCCATATGTTTGTGTTAAGAGGACTGACAGTGTACTGGTATTTTAAGATTTAACTTGTTGACTGAAAGTAAGTTTGTTCAAAACCATCTGAAAAGTGTTCAGGCTGTTAAGGACGTGGCATTTATCTGTTCCATTGTGCTCTGCCTCTCTGTGTTCGTGCAGCACCAAGGTCAAGTTTTGGATTCTTCTTTCTAAGTTTGCCAAGGATTAGATCCTGCAAGAAGATCCTGGTATCTGTGTCTGATTGGAACCATAAACTGTCAAGGTCGGGAGAGATGCTAGACCTTGACTCCTTGCTACCTTTGTCTACATTCCCATTGCACTAAGCAGGACTGGGTTGTGTGTTTGGATGGAGATTTCCAAAGATGCTTTCAAAAGTGTTGGTGTTTTGACAGATGATGACAGACCTCAATCATTGTTTCCTTCTGATGAGTTATCAAAGCAGGATGCCAGCTGTTCCGAGCTTTTAATCAGCTCAATGGTACATTTCATAAGAGTTGGGAGGTGGCCTGAGCTTATTAAGTACTTCACTAGGTATTGCTTTAATCCTTGGATCAGTAATTATGTAATTAAACACTCCTGGCATTAATTGCATTCTGCCTACCCAAACTGCCCCCTGAAGTTTCAGTTAAGAGGTACATTTTTACTATTGGCCTTTAAGTAGGTCTATAATAATGTCATTTCCAATTAAATCAATTGCTGGTTTTTCTCTCTAGAGGAATGGCTGAACTTTGAATGATTTGTATGAGACACTAAAATAAACCAAAATATCCTGAAACTATGTATGTATGGTAACCTTTATGTCTTTCAGGTGGTTAAAGTGCAGTGGTTAGATTCTTCAAAACACTTGATACCTGAACTCAGGGAACTGTAGTTTTATTGAACTTATGGTTTATGACGAGTCTTGCTAAAGCCAATATATGTATTACCTTAATAGCTTACAAAACATACTAGTGATTGCTAGATACGTTTGGGTGTGGAAACATAACACACTGTTTGTTTGATAGTAGTTGTTATGTTTGTGGAATCCCACATGAATTTAAGAAGTTGTCATAGTATGCCTTCTCTTATGAAGGATGAAAATGCAAAATTATCAGTTGGTTTAGTTGTTTATTTAACCTGCGTCAGCATAGAAGATATGGGAGTGTGTGTTGTAGATGGTAGGGATTGCTCTGCTTTATGTATTAGAGTGTTAGAAATGCATGGCTTTTAGTAAATGGATTGAAAAATAAGTAATAATGCAGAATGTTTCTGTGACTGTAGGAATCACCTGTAGAAAAAAAAAATTATAAACTAATTAAATGTGATTTTGGTGACTAAAGTAACACAATGGTAAGAGTGGTAGCAAAGCTTATCTAAATTCATTCTGAACTTTGTGAATCCTTGATTAACGTTTGTTTTTTTTTTTTTTAACTACTCTTTTCAGGTTTTGATCACAACAAAGACCGCTGATGATGATTTCAGCACTCAGTATGCTTTGGATAGCCATGGGCATATAAATTCTAAAAAGCCTTCCCATCTTGGGCAAGGTAGGATATCATTGTTCCGGTGGTGTGCTGTGAAAGAAGTATTTCATGTTTCTGTGAGGCTCTATTTGATGTTGAAATACCTGTTCTATGGTTGAAGGCTGGGTATTAAATCGTTGCAGCTGTGAACATTTCTTGCCTTATGTCTGTCAACTGAAAATTTGTTGTTATTGTAAGAAATGATATATTTTGGAAGTTGCTTTGGACAATAATTATAAACTAGTTTCTCCTTCTCTGACTCACTCCAAACTGACGGCAGAAATAAGATCTTTAAAAATTCAGTGCCCCAGGTCCAAACAGACTTACTATAGAAGTATATAAAAGAGTTGTGCAAGGCCAAAATAATGTTTTTTCATGTAGCCAAATCCTTGCTTGGAGAAGGAAGGTTTGCCCTGGTGCTACACAAAGGAGTCGCTGGAAGCAGCATGGCTGCAGGACCAGGCAGAGTCACAGTTCTTTCTAACCTGCAGGAAGGGTGTGTTGCTAGAAATCCTTCTCTGTGTGTGAAAGATTAAAGGTTTCCCTCACCTCAGAGGCAGCCTCGGTGGTTCAAATGTGGTGTAGGTTTGGGATAGCATCTGCTCTGTTTTGTGCTCTGCTCAGCTAATTGTTGCTCAGCAAGGACTATTAAAACCAAGCTGTGTCCTCACGTTCCAGCTCTGGCCGGTGTGTATTCCCAGTAGAGGCGTGCTCCTTTCATGTGACAGGGTGTGCTCCTTGAGGCAGCAGTTGCAACTGTTCCATAAAGCTCAGCTAGCTTGTCCCAGCTGAGCCGCAGTGGCTGCCTGTCAGTACTGAGCCCACAGGCTGCCCCTCAGCTGGTTGCTTTGCTTGTGCATCGACAGGGAGCTGACTGCTGACTGATTGACTGAATTCTGTGACATGTTTAATATTTCTCAATATGCTTATGGGCTAGGAATTTACGTGATTGTTGTTGGTAGATGAACGCTCCTTCTAAGTACTGCACCTTGAACAGGGGTATCTGGCTCTTCAGGTACTACCCTAAAGCAACTGCTTGTGAAGGGCCTCAATGGAGCACAATGTTCCTTTGCCTCCGGATATGTCTGCTTAGATTCTAGTCTGCTAATTATTTTACTAATGAAAGTAAACTTAGTATGCGCTGAAAGAATCTTCAGCTTTATTTAGTGCTGATTCTTGCAACTGTCAGTATGTACGAAAGAAAGCTTAATGCTGCAGTTGTAACTCTAAATAGAGGAAGGGAATTGTAGCTCTTAAGGACTACATGTACTTTTTCTGGGGAGGATGACTGCTAATTTGGTATATTTCTTCTCACGCTAATATAATCTAACGTAGTGTTACTAGGGTTTATTTTGTATGCAACAGCATACAGACAGGTCTCTTCAAGGAAAAATGAAGTTTTCTCAATATCCAGTCGGTGATATGCTTTCAGTGTAATTTCTACTTATTTTTTTTGTCACCTGTTTGCAGGTACTACAGTAACAGTCCTAAAGTTGTTTAGGAATCTTCCCGTAAGAAAGCAGTTTTACTCAACAAACAGAAAATGTAAGGAAGAACTGAAAAAAATCCAAGATCTACTGATAGCATATGGTATCATAAAACCAGACCTGAGGATAACCTTAACACATAATAAGGTAATAATGAGGTTTTCTTTGTCACCTATTTTAAGGACCAGTTTCTGATTAATTTATGTAGTTCATCTAATACTTACATCAAATCTTTCATTCCTCAGTATTTTCTTCCATCATAGGTTTGTTTTGGACTTCCACTTCTTTGTTCCCTTCATAGATGTGTATTTATGATGGTTACAAACTTTGATCCTAAACTTCTAAAACTCAGGCTCAGATCGTTTTGGTCTGCTCCAACAGATGCGTGGTTAGATATATGAAACATACAAATTATTTTACATGCTAGTGCTATAAGAATGATTTTACATGCTAGCAGTTAGTAAAGATGGTGGTGGTGTTCTGCAGAACGAAGAAGTGAGACCTTACTAGACCATGGGGCCTGATCAAGTGTTAACCTAAGCCAACGGAAAAAACTGTCAAAACTTGGTTAGGCTGTCTGTCTAGATAGACACTATAGCTTGCTGTATGCTGAGTCCTAATTGCTCAATGCATAATGATGGTTTTATTTAAAAAGGCTAAAAAATTCAGAACAGTTTGCTACATTGATGTAAGAAAGAGTAACGTATGTTATAACAGGCTTTAGCTGAGCTAGTTGTTCTTTGTTTAGACTTGGGGGAACAGATTCAGAGGCTGCTTGGAGGCTACTTCGACTTCACAGCACGCTGAACAGCAGTTGTACAACACAGCTACAGAAAGGACACGCTGAGCGGTTCTTCTTTACCTGACCCCAATTTAACATAGCTACTTTTATTGGCTGTACTCCTGCTTTTGACACCTCTGAGAGGAAAGCTATGCTAATGAATCTCCAAGTTGCCATAAAGTAGAGAGTGACATCTCGTGGCCAGATCCCTCAGCAATTCTTTTTCTGTTCTAAAATAATTTTGTTTGTCGGTCTTACTATTTGGCCTGGTCATTGGGCAATTTTGATCAGTTACTCTATTAACCAAACATTCACACTTGTGATGTTTGAACTACACACAAGTGTAGATACTCTGAAGGAAAAAAAAAAAAAAAAAAAAAAGCCAGCCTTGTGTCTACAGAATTAGTATTCCAAAGTTGAGAAAGTGTTGCTACTCTTGGTCTTATTTCATTTGGGACCTACAGAAGGTTTGAAACCAGAGATCTTTGGTGTGTGCACTTCTTAAATTGTGTTAAATTCCTTGACGTATCTAGCAGTGGTTCACAGTATTGGTCTTAAATGTTGGTTAATAAAACTAATTTTGTATTTTATTGTTTGGTTGGGTTTTTTTCCCTCTCTGACAAGTTGTAAATGATTTTTTTTAATGGTATTTTATTTTCATCCCCTTTGATTAGACTATAATGTATCTTGTTTGTTTTGTTTTTTTTTTTTTTTTTCTCTGCTTATTTTAATGCAATGGCAGTAAAGTGCCAGAAGCTGATTACATGTCTTTTTCACAATACATACTGCAAAAATGGTGTGGAGAGCAGCATGGCAGTAGCCATTGCATGTTGGTTTTGACTACCTATCATATTAGCTTCAGAAGTAAACTCTTCAATACACAGTTTGAGTAGTAAAATAATCGGTACAGTTGCTATCTGCAGGCAGTATTATTCATTATAATGACAGAGATGGTGCTGATTTTTTCAGATCTTCATTATGCACTGACAGCCTCATGTTTATTTATTTAGAAAAAAGGTAAGAAACTGCTCAAATGTTTTAACACAAGAGGTCGCTCAGTAGCTGCCGCTGAGCAGGGAAAATTAAAGGCTTAAGAAATCATGCAGAAAGTGTAGTCTGCCTGTGCATGTGTAAATGCTTTAAAATAGTCTGAAAAATAAAACGTTACCAATTGTATCATACCTCTTCAGAAATTTGAAATTCTGAAATTCCAATACATAACAGTTTTCAGCAGGTCTGTGTGCATCTGTTTTACCATAATATCACAGAACATGAATATTCATTAGTTCTTTTTACTTCAGATGCTAAGTATTATTGTCGTTAAAATTACTAATTCAGATCAGAACTTTTTTTCCTATCATGATACTACAGTATAGCTCTGCTAGAATAATACTCTACTGAATAGGTTTGTCTGTGCTTTTTTTTTTTTTTGTGGTGGCTGTTACACTTTTGTTTGAAATGTACTAGGAGAAAGAAGCAAATTGTTAGAATGACTTTATTTTTCACGTAAGCTCATAGATTATATATTAGTTTTTAAAAATGTTTGTGTGGTTATTCAGAGGAGTTCCTAGAATCCCAAATTCTTGAGGCCAGGCCAATACTTTCTGTTGCAATGGAAGAAGATACACGTCAGGAGTAAGATCAGGTTCCAAGGCTTAAAAGAGCAAGAAGGTAGCAGAGACGAGGTATTACAGGAGATGGGGAAGGATGTGTCAAAAGAATAGAAAGGGTAGTGAGTGGAAAAAAGTGTAAATGGAAGCGTATTTCAAAGAAATCTTCAAAATAAATGGCAAAACCAATACATTAGAAAACACAAAACAACTAACAAAAAAACCCCAACAGAAAAAGGGTTTACAAAGTCCTGCATTTTCTACAAAAGTAAAGGAGAATGGAAGAAGGCATACCCCTAGCTTTACCAAGGAAGAATGTAATGAGACTGAAACTTTCATGGAAGTGTCTGAGTTTAGGCATCTGAAAATGGTTGCCTAATTGATTCTAGCAGAAACTTATTTGGCAAGTCAGACCTCTTACTGAGCTGTTGAATGTATGCGTGTTTTAGGATGCACACTACATTTCATGTGTTCTTTCCACCATCTTTTTTTAAAGGTGTGTATCTTGTGCTTCTGAATGAAATTTCCAGAATTTTTCTTGTTGCGCCACATTTCTTATCTGTGCTAGTTTGGAAAATATTGCCATTAAGTGTCTGATTAATTTTATTTGAAGAACCACAATTCTTTTCCTGCTTTGGGATTGTTTTTTAGTAAGTAAGAAAATAGATATCCCTTTATCAGTTATTCTAGACTTCGTTTATTGCGTACTCTCCGTCAGTGGATTTCTGAGATAGGAAATACTCAACAGGTCTTTCTGCTCAGAATGTTTGCATTAGCAATAAATAATGAATCACTTTGCAGATCAACTCTTGAAGTACTATTGCTATTTTGACAACTTGGATTAGCTAGTGCTCCTTCTTTTTATGAAGGTTTATCCTGCCAAGACATTCTTTGAATACTGATAATGTTGATCCTCTTGCCAGTATGGTTATGTTAGAAAGAGGTATTTTTCTTCTTTCATCACCATGTTCCTTGAAAGCATATTGAATAATGAGACAGCCAAATGGAAATAATTTACATGAGTATTCAGCAAGTATATTTAAAGTTAACATTATCTGAAGGCGTGCTAAGAACATTCCAAACTCAGCTACTGCTTAAACAGCGTCAAACTCTTCAGCCCGAAATGCCATGTTCTAGCCACTTATGAGCTCAGGCTGTATTTTAGCCGAGGTGGTGTAGGGCTTTTTCCTGGAGCAACAGTTCTCACACTCTTCACTGTTTAACACCAGTAGCCCTCGACTCAGTCTTAGGAGCCACTGATGCTCAAGAAATGCCTTTGGGTGTTGAAAGGCTGATGATAAAGAAAACTTCAATTCTGTTCTAGTTGCCTTTCTTCCACAAATGCCAAAATGAGAGAGGATACCCAATAACTATACCTGTTTTGACAATTTCAGCTATAATAGGGCTGAACAAATTATGGCAACAGGTGGTTTAGATGAAGCCTATCAGCAGGTCATGCCATACACAACTGGTCTCATGTCTTGTGCAAAGCACAGGTGGGCCATAAGCAGACTCAATAAATTTTCCAGTTCCAATTGAGCAAAAATTTGCATGAGGGAGTATTTTTTTTTTTTTTCCCCCCAGTGTTTTTTCATGCATAATATTTTGAAGCCTTGGTCACACCCACTTCTGCCTAGAACTATGTCTTGTTTGTTTCTTGAGAGAGTCATGGGTCAGAACTGGATGCAAGAGGTCCATTTTAAAGCTATTATTATAACTGTGGGTGGGGTTGACCTAAAGGATGCAATTTTTTTTTTTTTTTCCTTTGCAGTAAGTCTCCTCTTATTTTCAAAGTTGGATAATCTCAACCTACAGTCTGTATCCAATAGTGTAAAACCAGTTTGTTTTCTGTGTCCGAGTCCTCTGTAATAAGTGTGGGTTTTTTTGAGATGGAGGTAAGCGTGTTAGGGTAAATTTACCATTTTTAATAATGAGATTATACTTAGCATTCATTCGTTGTGCTTCCTAACTCTACTGCAGCTGTATGTTGAAAAGAAATCTGCATTGAGCAGGAACAGCAGTGTGCAAGCTCTTTCTTCAGTTGGAAAGGCTATTCCGTTTAATGTAATGATGATAAATTAAGTCCCTCCCTAATCTGTGTGTCTTAAAATATAAAGAGGAATTATGATTAAGAATCTGCAGTGCTCTGCAGCCAACGTGCTTTCATGCTGACCTGGAATAGAGCTCAGTCTTTACTTTCATTCGTTGTTCAGTGGCTTTGCTGAGAAAGCCAAACAGAGAGTTAATTATGGTGTTTTTTGTGCTGAGGACACCTGTCCACTAGGAAATGCGCTGAGACCCTCAACTCAATTTACATCAGCCAGAGAACAGCTGCCAGATGGTAACTACTTTTGGTCACTACCAACCTGGTTGAATTTGAACTGGTGACCTAGAGGTGAAATGCTTTATATCCTATTACTAATTCCTTGAGGTTTCCAGTTTCTCATCCATCACTTTTTTCAAATGACAGCACAGTATATGTCTGAAATCTCAAAACAATTACTGTTTCACATACACAGTGTGTGTTGCAGAATCTGAGATGTGCCTTTAGCTCTTGTAAGGCTTTCACACGCACTTTATACACTTAAAAAAGGTTAGCAGAAAAAAGGATGTTTCCAAAGCCGCCTGGGAGTTTTTCCTCTTTCTTACCAATGTACTTTGTGACAATTAGGCACATTATTTTTGCTAACCACTCTTTTACAAAAGGCTTTTAAGCCTCCCTTTATTTAAATAGCATTCACTGTGATGATGTACATCATCTGAATGACAGTTTAGTATTAGAAGCTGTATTTTTTGACAGTAGTTTAATTGCTTAGGAGGTTTCATTTATTTATTTTTTTCTCTTCTGCTGTGGAAGTGGAGTTTCTCTGAACACCCACAGCTGAACATGTGTGGTTAAAGCAGCCAAAAAACTTGCAACTCTCTGTAGTCTTTGTAATTGTTGAAAGACTCTGAAGATGTGTGTTACCAGATGAAGGTCCTTGGCTCCTTGTAGTATCTGTTAGCTCCTCTCCTAGCTTACTTTCCAACTTCCAAATCCAGGTATTTCTCCACTGCATGATGCTCAAGAAAGCCTTTTCTTTGAGAGGGTGCTCTCGTATCACAAAAGTGAAATCTGAGCAGGAAATACGTCAGAATTTGTGGGACGAACAGTTCTGTGGAACATTACTGTCTTTCAACAAGTCCCCTTGATAGCTGTAATGCCTGATGCCCATGAGAGACAGTATGTCAGCTGCATCTGATGAGGGGAAAAACGGTGCCTTGAGTTTCTCTATAGCATACCTCCCGTGAGAGTTGTCCCACCATCACATACGAAGTGGATGGGACAGCTGATTCCTCAGAGGCAAGTGTAAAATGTATTAGGAAAACGATTATGATTTTGTAGAGAGATGCATTATATTTCTTTACACTAAATTGAAAAACTGCTGTGGTTTCTGTTTTCAAGGGAAGATTATGGAAGAGCTCTCTTTTAGTATGAAGACTTCTCATTGGTTTTAAAATAATACAATTATAGTGTGGACCTGATAAACAATATCAATACTTTTCAAGGCTGGGTTTTTAAAGAATGTGGTTAAGACTTTGTCTTGATCTCTTCTTGACGTTAGCTGATAGGCTTTCTTCTACCACAAAGAATGTGTCAGCCCTTGCAGCTGGTTATCTGTGCATCATAAACAAAAGAGATTATATACACTGTACAAGGTGATGTCTTTTTGTTTCCCTTGGGCTCAGTTCCAACTTTGGATGTTGCTGTCTGGCTTTGTTCCTGTTTTCATACTCTCTTAACAGGTCAGCAGCGATGCTTTCAGTTATGTCAGTTATGTTGGAGCCTAATAAACTATTAAATTTTAAGGAAAGCTAAGGAACATACCGGCCCACAGTTAGCTGTAAGCAGTGAGATCTTGAATGCCAGGGTGACAGGATTTTTGAAGCATGTAAAACAAGATTAGAGAGACTGTGAAATACAGTTTTCTTTTACAAAGATAACTCATATTACGTTACCAACCTACAGTTCATGTACAGTCCTTGCTCTACTAGACTTTTACATCCTCAAACTTTTATTACAGGATAAATAACACTATTATCACAAAACAAATGAAGGGAATAAATGGTCTCTAGGTAGTAAAAGTCCACTTCGTTAAGTTACTGCCATTATGTAGTAATAAGTTAGACGATATGAATCTGTTTAGCTTTTAGCATCACAGTTGCACTAAAATAGCCACAGTCAGCAACAGCGTCCAGTCCCCAGCTTTAATTAACATTTTTCTTTTGTATGCGATTGCAAATCATTGTGGCCACTGGTAGAAGCTCTAAAATAAGAAGGGTAGTTTAGGGATGAGGAGTGGCTGTGTTTTTTTCTCTGTCCTTCCATGGTGTCTTTGAGGAGACAAATAATGAGCAGTTCTGATTGTCCTTCGTGCCATATACCAGGGACCCCAGTGGGAAAAGGTTTTGTATTCTTTCTCCACTCTTTACACACGTTTTCAGGGAATCCTTCTGGACTATGCACATGCATCCTGAAATAAGAGAGATGCCTGCTCCATGTGTGCATGTACATTGTTGTCCTCCAAAAAAGTATGCGTATGTCGTAGGGCTGGAACTGGGGTGGAGAAATACATATACACAGACACACACACAAGTACTTCCATGTATGTGCAAAACATTTTATATACATTATGACATTTTGTAAGATTTAGATCATGTAATCCCCTTTAATGTAACAAGGAGGGAGGTGGGATATATTTGGCTACCTCTAGCAAAATCTAAGATGGGCCATATGTAATAATATATCTTCGAGTAGGCTGTTTCTGCAGTGTCATCATACTGACTAGAGTCAGATTCTTCCTTGGCTCATCCCGGACACCCGCTTTATATGACCTAGAAAAAAAATATGGGGGGTGTGTGTGGGTGTGTATTTTTAGCTAAACTAAAGGGTATAAGCAAGGTTAAAAAAATAGAGTATTGCAGGAACCTCATGGAAACAGGCACTTTCTAAAATAAGTGAAATGGAAGAGGCATTGTTTCTTTGTAGATTTTTTTTTTTTAATGCTTGTTGATACTTCTGAAGAGTCTAGAAAAATATTTTTTAAAAAAATTAACAGCTATTCCTATGTTGTTGCTTCATAATGTGCAGTCAGGGCTAAAAATGAACACATAATCCATTCTGTGTTTATATAGTATAAAAGTTTAGATGTTGCCTGGCCTCTTCAGTATGTAGGCTTTAATTTAGCCTACAGTGGTAAATAGTTCCTAAAATTTTGTCTGTAGTTCTGAGTATTAATATCTGATAAATGAATCACTAGTTAAAAAATATCCCCTAAACTTACTTAACAGTATATGGTTTTAGCAAGTTTGCATTTAATAAGTTCTCATTTTCCACAACTTTCTTAAAACCACCTTACTGAAGTGATCTTTTCACAGTCCCGAGTGTCAGCCGTTCAGCAGGTCAAACAGAGTAATAACCTTGCATTAATCAGCAGCTAAGATTTATATCTGTACCTGTGGCATCACACTAGTATAACCTAAAATAAACAGCATGATGTTTATGTTAGTCATGTAACAAGTGTCTTTCTCAGTTTGGTCACATGCATTTAATTTAAAATATATCCAGTAAAGACAAAAGTGCTTGGCACTTCGTGTTTCCATTTTAAGTAATCGATTTTAAAATAGAAGCAGAACAGGATATGTTTTATAAGAGGAGCTCTAAAGAAGAGGACAAATTCTTTCATCACTCTAAAATGTCTTTGAGGAGATTTACAGCAGGTGTAGAGGAGAGAAGCTGAGAGGCAGCATACTTTGGGCAGCCCTGGGCTATCCTTTGCCACTGCCTGCTGCTGAAGCACGGTGGGCACTCTCCGTGCCAGAGCTGTGGACACCCAGCCTATGGCTCTGCTTGCTCGTTTCTTCTTCTCTCCTTTCTGTATTCTCTGCCCTTCCCAGCGTGAATTGTCCGTTATGTTTGAGGGGTTTGCACTCGCTGTAGGATGACTGAGCTGTGATCCAGCATGTGCTGTCAGGCTGCTGGTATATAGGAGGTACAGGACTGGGGCTGTCAGGCTGGTGTCTAGATTCAGGCAGGACTAAAAAACCCCACGTCACAAATGCTGCAGAGCATACACAGAAATGGAAAATTAAAGATTTGGGGAATAGTTTTAGGCTCAACAGTCTCAAAGCTTTACAATTCCACCTGTCCTATAGGAAAGAAATATCATTTTACAGGAGCACCGTGTTCTTCTGTGGAATTTACCCCTCAAGGCCAGCAAATATTCCACTAGACAGGTGGAATTTTAAGTCTATGTATTACATTTCTTGAGATGGGTGTATGTGTGTTCTTTGCTCACTCACCATGCTTTCACATAAACATCCTGTACTAGAATGCTGTGAACTCATTTTGAATTTACTGGACACCTAGCACCTATTGAAAACATCAATTTTAAACAGCAGTGTATCATCAGATTTAACATACAATTTGCTGCATTTTTTTTTTGCTTTTGTGTTTGAATGTTGCACATTGAAGTACACTCAGTCAGCTAACAGTGACAGAAATAGATATAAAGTGGATCTGATTCTAGCAGTCTCAGTTGCCTAGAAGCAGAAAACCAACTAAGAAAAATATTTTTGTTGTTCATACACAGCAATAAAAGTCATCAGATTCAGAGTTAAATTTGTGGCAGATTAGTGTAGGACTTCTCATTAGAGATAAAATTTCACCTCCTAAGGTAGCTAATGCTTTCTGTATATGTAAGTGGACTTGACAGGTAACTTCTGATGGAAGTTGCAGTTCATACTGCCTTGCTGTATTAGATCTTTGCAATAGATATGTAGCTAATAGAGTAGATACCATTTTATCCTTCTGACTTTTACAAAGTTTTCATTACACAAACAGCTGCTTTCCTTATAAACACTTAATTAGAAACTGCTTTACTTTATAAGTAGCAGGCTTGTCATAGACCTAGAGTATCCAGATGAGAGCTACGAATCGACATCTAATAGTCTGATTTCTACCAAAATAGCCTATTTCTTGACTATAAGTACCAAAAGCATTGCAGTGCCCACCTTCAAATGTTGACCACCGTACCAGAGACATGTCATAAACCCTCAATTTCTATGCTCAGTAAAAAGCCTACTCCTATATATCTAAGAGGAAAAGTAGTGTTTTTATTGATTTGGTTTTAAGAATCGTTTCAGGTGCAGAAGTCTAGATTAGCCTTATAACATAGATAAATACAAGCTTTGCTTAATTTTCCAATTGCTTCGAGTCTAAATAAGTAATACAGTATGAGAAGACATGCCAAAAAGTACCATATCGTGTGTGTTAACACTGAAAGTTGTGGATGTAAGAGGGTCAAAGTACAGAATGTTACATATACAGTATGTGTGCAGTTGCATATGCATGTTCATAGACATGACTTGAGTTCAACAAATATAATGTCAAAAATTTGACTCTCTGCCATTTGTTTCAGGCAGTTATTTGGCAGAAGACCAGGGTGTCAGATCACAAAATGGCCTGTATGTCAGTTCTGGGAACAGCCGTTATGGGCAGTATGGTACCTTTTCAACACTGCTGTGAAGATCCTGAGGTGAGTTTAAACTTCATTCTCCCAAATCCACTTAAAGCCTGTCAATGAAGAGACATAAATCAATATTCAAAAAGAAGGAGACTTTGAAAAAAATATTATCTCCAGACTGACATCTGATCAATGCATTTGGTTCTGCTACTGTCCTCTCTGTAAAATTAATTAGTTAGGTGATTGAAAGTCCACTCCAAGACTCATCTAGTCAGGACTCATGTGGCACTGATCAAATGGCAGTAAAAACAGTTGTGATGACAAATGCAGAATTGCTGATTGCTCAGAGCTGTCTAAGTTAGGATTCCTGGCCCACAGGAAGGTTGTGCTCTGATTAATTTCTAAGCATTTACATCGTTCTCATCCTCAAGGCCTCTTAGCCTTATGTTCTAAAGAATAGCCCCTCAATTTCAGTGAGGGGCACCTGAGCAGCGGAAGAAACACATACTTAAAAGGCAAGCTAAGCAATATTTCCACTAAACATATATTTCAAGGAAATACTATTCAGTTTTAAAAAATTCAGTGCACTTGGCTTTCTTTACCCCCGTTGAAATTAAGGGAATTCCCCATAATAGTCTCCTTTGTCTAGTATTTTCAAAAGAAGTTTTACTCTGCTTCCATTTTTATGGAGACATTCTTATAAAGGGGAGTCTTGCTACTGCTGATCCTTCAAAGTTGCATGTTCCTGTATCTTGTAGTAATAAATCTCGACCTGTCACATAGATGAGGTGAATCACCATCTGTAAAGTCACATGCTGTATGCAGGATGGTAAGTTGTGTTTAATAGCATTATTCAGAGTTTAATACAGTCTGAATATCTATATATGTTTTAAACTTCAATAGCATTATTCAGACTTAAATCTTGAGTTGCTCACAATGCTTGTAGCATACATATGCAGGGAAATGAGGGGGGAAAAAAGCGAAGTTGCCTCCTGTAGTTTACAAAGTTTTTGTTGCTTATGTCTGAACAGAACATCCAGAGTCATTCTTACCTGAATGCAGGTTGGGTGTGCCCCACAGGGCAAGTGTGGGGGCTCTGAGGAGAAGACAGGGGGGTATTTCGAAGAGACTGGCTTGAAGGAGGCACTCCGGTTCTCACGTTACCTCTCTGCTATATCATGAGGCATCCATATTCCTTGAATAGAAGTTAGGGAACATTCCATCTCTCTCTCTGTCTCTAAATAGTGTGTAAAATACCACGTGCATCATTTATAGGTGTATAAGTGATCCATGCATATTGCTCACGCACAAATCTATGTTCAAAAATCATGGACGTTTCTAAATTAAGCAGCCATACACTATGAAATGACAGAATTAAGGTTGCCTGTGTAGCCTTTTCTTTCTCCCTTGTGTGCAGGTATTGGGGTAGGTGTTTAATGACAAGGCATATGCTGCTTTTTTCCTGTGCCATTAGGTCCCTGGCTCATTCAGTACACAGACCAGAGAGCAGCTCTTTAATTCTTCTCCTTTCCTAGTTGTTCATCGTGTAGCTTCATACTCCTTTGCTACAAAGACTACTCTGAAGACAAAACTTAATCTTTCTATAAACAACTTTCTGTAAGCTGTACCTTCCTTAGTGTAGAGGTAAAACTTCTGTAACAAGTGATCCAGGGATTTTAAAGACCGGCCTTATTCAAAACACCTCCATTATGAGCACTGAATGAAACACCACCACATGTCAGGCTGACTCCAAAGCATGCAAACTCAGGAGCTACTTGTAAAATAAAAAGAAAACTAAGAAAATAAAGAATTGATACAACTTTTTACATGTCCAAAACAGCAACTATGCTTTTCACGTCCCCAGTCTTGTAGATGGATCTATTTCGGCTGAAAACTTTCACGCAGGAAATTTTCCTAGTCTCTTCTTTTTCTGTGGAGGTTAAGGTTAGCAGATACACATGCCACTGGGAAAAAGATAAGTACTTAAGAGACATTTTACTGCCCACTCAACACAGATAGATTTAAATATGTATATAAGTTGGTTTTTATTAAAGTATTAATTTTGAAAACAGTTGATCTAATTTAAAAGCAAAAATTATGTAATATTTTTCAGTCTCTGTAATTTTGTCTTTGTACTTCATATACTTTCATATGTGAAAATTCTAATAATTAAGTCTAGTTTTAGAAATTGTTGCTGACTTTTAATGAGCATACTGATATTGTACATGGCTTTAAATAGTAACAGCAGTCAGCCATTTCTAAATCTGGCAACTTCTTAAATGAGTTTAGAGACTTTCAGTTTTACTTTAATGTTGTCTGTATATAAAAATACTGTTGAGGTGAAAGACTTGCACAAATATTTGAGAATTAGAAAAGGAGCTTGAAGCATAGAGGAGGAACGTTCAGGGAGGATGTACTAAAGTTGCAGAATAAAATCTAGAAGCACTGCATGTTGTTTTCTGATAATCATCCAACAGATATTTGACACCTCTTTAACTTGACCAGTGGTGTTTGGTTATGTGTGACGCTGCTGACCAGAACACTCCAGCTTTAGCACAGAATGGTTATTACAAGGTCAAGAGGGAATAAAGGAGCACATGAGCAAATAGCTGGAGTGACGTAGATGAATGGGAAGGATAGGCCAAATCCCAAGGATTTTAAATTCCGTTTCAAATGCATGATAATTTGGATTTTAGTGAATACAAGCGGTTGTGCCAAAAGCAAAGCTAATGAGGTCTGATTTCTGTGTTTGGTGATCCACCCTGCTACCAGAACATTCTCCAAACTTTCCCATATCTCCGAAATCTCCATCCTCACGGTGCCTCAGAGTTCCTTCACCTGTTGGTTTGGGCATGTGGCAGTGGGGCGATATGTGGGGCAGTATGTGGGCCGGTTGGCATGTCAGTTCTTACATGCTGATGGATCCTGGCTTTTGAAAAGTTGCAATTGCCTTTTCCTCAGTAAGGTTGTTATCTTGAGGCTCTCCTCTCCAAACAGCTGTCAGTTATCAGAGAAATTGAGGAAATGTGATATTGTTGGGATTTCTGCTGCTTCATCAGATTGAATTGAAATCAATCCAACAATTTCAAAGTTGCTTATTGGGGAAGAGGGGGCGGTGATGGGACAGGCAGCACAAGTCATCAGCCTCATTTTGACCTGAAAAAAACTGAGCTAAAGAATCTCAACATAAAAATTTTAAAACGTGGAGTTAATGTTAGGTACTCAAATTGTGTGGTTTTGTTGTGTTGTTTTGTTTTGTTTTTCCCCGCTCTCTGAGGATCCTTGGCAGTGCTGTGTGCTCACAAGTTCTTCTGCTCTCTGTGAATCATGGGTGCTCAGCTCTCTTGAGAGTCAGATGATTTGGATAAAGGTGGCATGGGTAAATTTAGGTGTCCTGAATAAATGCCCTATGACAGGCTATTTAAGGTGCCCTGCATGTAGAAAGGGAGGGTTTGTGTGTTTTGGGCTTTCCCGGTAGGGGTAATTCACTGCTGCCTTCTCCAGGTTGGGCAGCAGTGCTTGACTTTAGCTGGTAGAGGGGTTAAGTTCACAACCCTGCAATCAGCAAGCAGAAAGCAGGCTGGCGTTCTCTGCAGCCTCAGCTGCAGACAGCAACATGGTGCAACTGGCAGTCCAAATGGGAAATTTCTCAATAAATTGACCAAGGAAAATAGATACAAAGCCATCCTCCTCAACCTCTTTTTTTTTTTTTTTTTTTTTTTTTTTTTTTCCATAACTTGTATCATAACTTTCAAGATGCAATGCATGCATTTGAATGACTTGGACTCCTGTACAATTTAATTTTACTATCTGACTTCTAAAAAAACCTTTTTGGGTTCTCTTTAAAAGACTTTTGCACTGTATTTGTTTTATCATTGCAGATAAAACTTTCTGGATTTCTCCCAAAAGCTGAATCAGACAGTTCTTTGACAAGCCTTTCAAGTTCAGAAAGGAGTTTTATTTTTATAAATAATCGTCCAGTTCATCAGAAGGAAATACTAAAGGTAACATCCTCTAGCTTTTTATGCAAGAAATGTGACTTCTTTGAGGACAGAGACACCTATGCAATCTACAACCTTTTTCCCACATAAAACAACTGGAGTATTACAGGTGAAGATACTAGCTAGAATTTACAACAGAAACCTCCTCCTCAAGTCTGATGCTCCTGATGCCTCAGTTCTGTTCCATTTGCTGCAGTCACTTACAATCACAGAGCTGGAGTTCATGTTTATGGCTGTTGAAAAAAATGTAATTTCAGATACTGTATGTGAGAGACCAGAATAGTCAGTTACTGCTTTTGTATTAGTCTGCATAAATACACCTCTGCAGTTTTCCATGAGGGAACTTCACGTAGTTTCTTGTAAGAGAATTATTCTGAAATTGAAGTTTTGATTTTTGTCCACTTCCTGCTGTGGATGTATCAAGCAAATACTTTCCCTTTAAATTTGTGTATGCATTGGATAAAAATGAAAGTGATAGTGCAGCAGCATTGGCTACAGCTAGGCATTGTGTAGGCAGAATTTGATACTCTTGAGTTTCTCACACTGCTGAACCTTGCAGCACCTCACTTGGAGCAGCCTTGCTGTCCTAATCCTTGCCCTCCCCAGAAAAGAAAATCACATTCATGCCAAAGTGTACATGTAGGTTTTAAAGTGGAGACAATGAAGTAGTTTTCAGTCGGCAAGCAAAGCTTTGTAGATGTAAACCCTGAACTCATGTTAGTACATTAAGTGCCAAATGAGGCTCATCCATCTCCGCGCAGTATTTGATGTGTCTGAACTCTCCTGGGAGTTCAAAGCTCAGCTTGAATCCCGTGACAGAGACTGCTTTTTAACCAGAGCATGGAGACCTAGATTCAAGGTGGGATTGAGATTACTGTCATACAAAGTACAAAACCATTGCCCTTCTTTTAGGGCTGTTCTGGTAGTAGTGCAAGTGATAGTCTTCCACTGCCTTCCCCCTACCCCCAGTTTTTTTAATTGTTTTTTTGGCCAGGTGAGGATAACAATACATTTGTAAGAACACATTTTGATGGGTTTGGAAAACAAACTATAGATCACTTACTTCTATCTCCATGATATGTATGGGGAGGAAGTGCTGATGGACCTCTGAGGACAGACTGTGGGAATATGAAGGTTAAAATAACTTGAAAATATTTAAATAAGTTTAATGTTATTTAAATAATATTTAAGAATTTAAAATAATATAAAAATAAAATTTAATCTGCAGCAGCTCTTCATTTTTTTATGCTTTCAATATTTTTTGTCTCATGAATGTATTCTTTTCTCCAGTATGTGTGTCTGTTCCCTCATACTAGAGGGAAATCCAAGGATTTCATTTGATCCTTCTAGTTAACAAGACCAAAATTCTGAAACAACTAAATAATGATGTAGTCTTTTGGAGGAATTTTTGAGAGGATTATAGAGAAGCTAGTAAGGGCAAGCAGAGTTTGGGAAAAGCTGTAAATTTATAATTAGGTTAATGAAAGGACCAAATCAATCCTGTTCTGGGAAAAGGGCAGGTCTATGGTACAAGGCTGTGTTCTCAAACAGACTTTAGTTCGGCTGAAAGAGACAGCAGTGTAGTTGCATATAAGTACATTTTCTTTAAAAAACAAAGAAATAATAGTATTTGTGTTGACAGAGGAAGTAGTGGAGTTTCAGTCCAATTTGGGCATATCATATCTTCTAAGTGTGATCAATACATTAATTCAGAAGATCAAAGTAGCTACCACTGGTGTCTTGGAGTTGGTTCCTTTTTTTTTTTTTTTTTTAAATAATTCATCTTTGAAGACATGGAAGCTACCAAAAACTGCTCTTTTGGTGGTTATTCCAGCATACGGATATAACCATGAGGGTCTTTTTAGCATTCATTTAACTTAAAAAAAACCACAAAACCCACAAAAAAACCCAAACAAACCAACCAGTTATGCTTTTATAATGTTGAATTTTGTTTCTATGCCTTTGTGTCTGTTGTATTGCCTTTACTGACATCTCTGTTTTAAATCAATCTGTAGTTAATTCGACAGTACTACAGTCTGGTGATGCACAAGGACTGTGCTCGTTTATATCCTGTTTTCTTTTTGAATATTACTGTACCTGCCTCTGCTGTGGATGTGAATTTAACACCTGATAAAACTCAAGTTTTACTGCATTATAAGGTACCCAAGGTTTTAATCTGGTTTTCAGTTGTCAACCTTTTACTTATATAAGCATAATAGGGGCTTCTGGGACTACTGAAAAGTTTGAAGGTAAATAGTGCTACTGATTTTATTTTATTTTATGTTCTTTTAGTTACATGATAGCTTGCCTTTATCACAGGACTGTTTTGTTTGAAAAGTATTGAACAGGCCATCCACTGGAGGACTATTCAAAATTAATTTCCCAGTTGATTTCAAATATCACTTTTATGCTATCAGATACATATGTTTTCATACACTTTGTTTTCTGAAGGCTTTATAGTGAGAGAAGCCAAATGGAATTAAGATGTGTGTCCCTGCATAAATCTCATGCTTATCTTCATAATTACACTAAGTAATTACTTTTTAAATGCCACGTACATTAAGGTGGGGGTGAGTGGACGGGGGAGCTGATTTCTGGTCAAAGCAATGTTTTGCCATTATGTGTATAGATTATTGTTGACACCACTTAAGTTTCAGGATATCTTGTTCATACTATTATGACCTGAAATTTAGACCATATATGCCCATGTTTTAGAGGCTGTGTGGCAATAAACTTCCATAAAGTCACTTTCACTTATTAGTACTTCATATGAAAAACAGTGCCACAGAAAGTAAGAAGGATAGATGGGTAAAGGTGGTTATTCAGAGAGAATGTAGGTAGTTACACCGGTATGTTAATCCTTCTCTCTGGAAGTTTTTGGTTTTGTCTATGTTAATCTTGTAAATATACTTCCTGTTAAGTATCACTTGTATGAAAATTAACAGTGTTCTCACATTTGATCTAGTTGAAAACTTTCCTTTGGCATTAGAAAAAGGATTGTTTTTTCTTTTTTTTTTTTTTTTGTTCAGAGTTTTTTCCTGTTTTTCATTTCCATCATTTGGTGCAAAGCTGTCTTGGAAGCATGCACCATAAAAGCACCTACACAAACATGCTTACATGAGATGGATGTTGGTGTGTTTGTCTTGACTATAAGATTGTAAGTCCATATTAGTTGGGAATAGCTTTACCTGATAGTGGTTTAAGCAGTCAGTACCCTGTTTGTTGTAAAGAAAGCAATTAGTCAGTTTTGTGATAACCAGTGAAGCAGAATACCTATCACAAAATATTTGAGTCTAAAGGTGTCCAGTTCAGAGTCTTTTTGAGCACATGTGCAATAATCTGTGCAGATTTCTCTGAAAAATATTCTGAATAAAATCACTTTGCTTATTGTTCTATATTCTCAATAACTATCAGTAACATTTTCAGGTGTACTTGTGTGTATGGCTTTTGGGGTGTTTTTTTTTTTGTTATTTGGTTGTTGTTGAATTTTTTTTTTTTTTTTCAGGAATCTGTCTTACTTGCTGTTGAAAATGTGTTGAAATCACTGTATGGGCCACTACCTGCTACAGTGCCTGGTGAAAGTAATAAAACAGATGTTACCTCAGAAGACATGTTTGTTCATAGAACAGAACAAACAGATGTGGTTGTTAATGAAATGGAACCATCTGGAAACGATGATCTACATGCTCATACTTCATTCCTTTCATTCAGCAGTGATGTGCAAAACTGTCAAGCAGGAAAAAACACAGAGATCTGCTTAAATCATCAGACATTTTGTGGTGATAATGTACATAGTTGCCTGGACAAAAAAGAGGTTTCTAAGACCGACGATGCCTTTCCAGACAGTGCCTTAAATTTATTGTGTGAGGAGGAACAGAATGGACAGAATATGACTGATATTCAAAGTAACAGTGTTCCCGTGGACTCCAAGTCTAAAAAAGCTGATGAGCATGTTTTGAGTTCTGATAATATTGACGAAATAGAAAAAAATGAGGTTGCCTTAGTCCCTAAAGAATTACCTGAAATCTCTGCTGATAATTGGAGTATGGGAAGTGGATTTAAAAACCATCAAGGAGACAACCTGGAACCTGTTAAGATTTTGATTCCTGAAGCTGGAGGAACAAATAATAAGCAAAACGAACATACTGGTGAACAAAGCAATGATCCACAAATCTCAAATCAAAGCATAAAGAAAAGAAATGTGATAAGTGATAAATTCGGACATGTGACAGCTTATGACTTAATTAGTAGTAGAATAATAAAGAAACCAAAGTCTGCAATTGGATTTTTCACTCAAGAATGTCGTCCAAAATTAATAACTGATAATCCAAAGGCCAGTATGGAGGACATCCTGCTGAAAATTGAAGAGCAGTGGAAGAATTTGAATGAAGAGGAAAAAAACAAGTAAGTTTTCAGGCTGTGACTTGCTTCTAAGTCTAGTGGTTACCAATGAGTCACCTGTAGTGAATTACAAAATCTGTAACTTCCCAGTTATTTATGAAAAAAAAGAACAGAAAATTATTTTTGACTTTTCAAGGTAAGCATCGGCATTGTGAGTTGTCATCTTTTGCTGTGTGCAGATGTGCACTGCTGATTTGAGTTACTCATTTTGCCACTGTGCCATGCAGCAGTTAGGTAGGGACTGTTGTGCTGAATTGTTATTTAGAGATAACAGGCAAGAGAATGTACTGTTTGAATCCTGCAAACCTCTGTTTCTAAGGACTGCCTGTATGCTGTCACTCCCAGTGCAGTGTCAATGAAAAGCACCATGGTGATGGATGAGGTACTGTGTAATTCCCCCAGAGATTTTCCAATGAACAGTTCTTCTTTATTGCTACAGAGTGAGAATTCTTTTTAATGATCTTTAGTACTCAAACATTTGGTAAACTTTTCTCTAAATTTAGTACATATACTGACCCAAGCTACCTCAGAATTGTATTTACAAAACCCAATCAAATGACACAAGGAATTTCTTTTTCCCCTAAACAGGTATTCTAGTGCTGGTTCAGAGAGTATAGTACAGTCTGAATTTTAATCTGTTTCAGTCAAAACCGAATTTCTGTTTAGATTACAGTCTGACTAGCTAGAGTCCATATTTTTCTAAACCTAATTGTCACTGAGTTTTTGAAATCCATCTGCAAGTAAGGGAAGTATTTTAGCCTAATTTGGCATGGGAGTTAAATTAGTTAAAATATTAGGTATGTGTTGTCCGTTATGTGATACTTACTCTAATTCATCTTTTACCATAATATAACAGATTTTGAGACATTCTAAGACAGTTTAAAAAAAAAAATACCAAACCTTCCACATCTTGTTTGTAATTTTATAAAATGTAAAACACTGTAGGACATCACACAAGTGAAGAAAACAGAAGTTCTTTGATAGTTTTACATGTAATGCTTTGAATGCATATTGTGATCTGTAACAAAGTTTGGGAAACGAAATTTTGGTTCTGAAGAACCAAATCGCTGGCAGTGTTGTGAAAATCTGTTTTCTTCATGTTATGGAAGCAAAGAGAGTGGATTAAGACAGACCACTGAAAAAGTAAATAATACTAGCCAAAGCACTGTAATACTAATACTAATGAGATACTTGATTAGGAGAATGGTAAGGAAAAGAAGCTATACCTGTTGAATTACTGGTAGTATATCTGTTTTTTCCTTGACTTCTTGACTTAGTTTGAAAACATCTGCATTGTTCTGAATACCAGCTATATCAGAGTTCAGTAAAACCTTTTCATCTAGCTTCTGATTTACCCAATTTAAAGCTCCCTAAACAAGCAACATGCCGTGATCACAAAACCATGCATGTGAGAAAGAGTTTTGTCCATCTCTGCATTAGCATAAAGTTTAACGGAATAGTAGAAATCTACTCTGGTTATATTCATGCTTTTAATGAAATGAAACAAAAGGTTCTGCCAGCTGTTTCAGAAAATTTTAATTTGCTCTGCTTTAGCTTTTGAGATTTCATGGTTGCTTTCCTGGTACAACTGTTATGTTTAAGAGTGTGCCTACAGATTAACTTTGTATTAGTTCAGAAAGGAGACCTGAAATAACGAGGTAAAGGACATTTTCCTTAGATGTAGTATGGAATGCAGTATGGTCCAGTAGATGTTGAAGTCAATGAAAAATTTACCACTAGTTGTGTCCATACTTTTCAGCTTTGGTATATCTCTTTTATGCTTTTAATCTTTTAAAATTGCCTCAGGAAATAACAAATAGGAAGAGATACGCAGACCTTTTTTTCTCCAAGGCAACAATCCAGAAGAACTGTTGTATGTCTGGCAGAGAACATAAGTCTTGGCTACCAGATACTCTGGATAAATTGGGCCACCTAGAGGTAACAACAAATGTATATACGACAGGGCAGCCAAAGTGCCACAGTTCTACTGAGCACACTGCGCCTCCAGCTTCGTGCACCCTTGCTGGCAAGGCACCCCTTTTCCTGGGCTCTGGTCCTCCATCCTTCTGTGATAGTCAGGCACTTTTGTTACAATGGGTGTGCTTAGCTTCAGCATCTCTGTTTCTCTCTGTGGCTCCTCCAGCAGGTCTAAATGAGTTTAAATCCCTTTTGGGAGCAGTACAGCCAACAGATGTCTCATAGTGACATAGGATAGCCTTTTCAAAACAAGCCAGCATTTATTACTCAACCGGAATGTAAAATGTTATGGTATTTAGGTTATAATAGAAGAGGAAAGCTCCCATGCATGTCCGTGTTGGCAGCATCGCATATCCCCGTGCTTTGCAAAGCCAGGATTTAATTTCTTGCTCTCACTCTGTTCTTACTTAATACAGCTTGCGTATGGTTTTGGCCTTAATATTTTTTTGCATATCAGGCTCAGGTAGGACTGGGAGAAATATCCCTCCAAGTGCTGTGACAGTGGCAGCAATAGTTACCCTGCAGGTGTAGGAAAGGTTCAGATCTGCATGCATATTACCATGGGACTAACAAATTACTTTGTCGGCATTCTGTATTAATTCTTCAAGAACATATTTGTACCTTGGGAAAATCATCATTTCAGGTAGCGTGGACTTTGTTGTCTGTTGACAGGTAAGAGCATGCACACAGTCACTAGTGGCTAGTAGTAACTAGCTCATGTGTGGTAGCTTTTTATTGCCTGATAAACTTTCCATCCATCTTATGGCTTGTGTGTATCTGTATGCATTATTTGCAATACTCCCACACTGGGGTAAATGTGCTTGCTTAGCAATTCCGAAAAAAATGTTTTTAACTGTATTTTAACCTTTTAGTTAACGTATTCTCTTTCTTTTGGGTGGAGTTCCTTTGGTGGTGCCATCTGGTCATTGGCCATCCATCGTATCTCTAGCCAGTTCCATTCATACACTTCCAGATAGTAATCATGAATAATGATATTAATAATTGGTATCAGTTCTCCCAAACTGTACACTGTCCCCAGCATCTGTTCAGTCCTAATAGTAGGTCCATATTGTTCACTCCTAGGAAATGGTGCTAGTCACCTGAAACCTATGCATTTCAGAAGCAAACTGAAAAACTGATAAGGGCAATTAAAAGCTGTTTTATTTTCCTCTCCACAAATCAGGGAAACAGAGAAGTAGAATGTAGTACATTCTCATGGTAGTAGTTTGAGATGATTTTGTTTAATTAGGCAAAGAGACTGAAGCTGAGGTGTTACATTCAGAATGAAATGCTTCTCTATTCTTTACACTTGTGATTCTACACAAGTTGGGATTTATTCCAAATACTCAAATTCAGATTATTTTTCTTAAAAGGCCTGAGAGACCTTATATTAAAAGGTTTTGTTGTATGCTGAATATTTCATTTGGATTTAAGATGGAAGGGGAAAATAATAAATCATGGATCCATTTTTCTAGTTAAACCAAAGCTGCCTTTGAAACTAGACTTCACTGTAGTCTTCCACTCCCTCCTTTACACCCAGTTTGCACATTTCCTTGTCTTTAAGTTTTGTAGCTTCAGGAAAGGATCCTGAATTTACAGTCGTAATTCACAAAGCAGAGGAGAAACTTCTTGTAGCACTTGTTAATTATACTTGCCTCTGTGGAAGGATTTTTGAAAAGGCAAAGGTCTTCCCTCGTAGTTTGTAAACCTGCTGTTTTCTTTGATTCTGAGCAGATAGCTGAATGTGGTGTATATGAATTTGCAAAACTCTCACAATCAAATCTTACAAGGCTAGAATTTTTCTGATGGTAACCTAAAATGACAGGCAAGTTGGACCTTCTTTGGAAGTGCTTTTGTTTTGGATTATCAGTGTATCACTGAAAGCTCATTTCTCCTATAGTTAAATATTCTCCTATGTTACAATTGGGTCTATTCAAAACAAAGTATTTATTGATCTGGTCAAAGCTATAAGTGTTATTTGGAATAAAAAAATTTCTGTTCAAGTGATTTCATCCATTCATTTTAAAAGGAGCAGATGTTTTTTATCTTAACATTTACTCCATATTTTCTAGGACATGATTTATTGCAAGAAACTATTTAAGCTGACTTTTTTAGTTAACTAAATATTGGTACCATATGTGAATGCTAGCACATCATAATTAATTGCAAATGGTGACCCTTTTGTTGACCTTAATTTTCCAGCATGCATACACATAATTGAATCAAACTGTTCCAGCAAGTAGCAATAAATAAATATGACCAGCTAAAATACTTATTTCCAATACTTACATATGATAGTACTACTTTTTTTTATTGAAGATTGGACTGGTTTGAGTTACGTGCTAGATTTCAGAATATCAAATAAGAGCAAAAAGAGGGAGTTCAGCAAGCATAAACCTGGCATCTGTAAAAGTTTAGTTACCTTCCTGACATTTGTAAACTCATTAAGAATCCGTTCAGGTTGTAGAGACTTAGTGTATAGTAATGTTGTAACCATTTAGACAGCATTTAGGAGTAGTTTGTTATTGAGTACTTTTGGAAAAAATCTGTAAGTTTATTAGTTACAGAATTCTATGATAATAGTATCTATTTTGTATTCTCACACTTTTTATTTATGTGGCTAATTTTAGGCCATATGAAGTCAAATGTAGTCCTTTTCATAAGCCTCAGGCTTTACTTAATGTAGTTTTTTAGGCTTCAAACTCTTACCTAACCGCATGGACTCCCCTTGAAGTCTGTAGAGCTCTAGAAGCTTAAATGACTTGTGAAATGGTCTGGATGTGACTGTGATAAAACTCCTTCCAAAACTGTACTTCTCATTGCAAATTAGGGTTAAACACAGTCTTTGGGACTGAGATCAAAAGCAACTTGCTGTAGCTCTTTGTATGATGCAGGCTACTCCTCCCACTTCAGTAATTCAGGTTTTGCTGGCTGTCATGATGAAGGAAAATTTCCAACTCATCATCTTCAAAGGGTAATGTAATACGGGCACAGTCCCCGATGTCCTTCCACCTTCATCATTGTGGAAGCATATTGATGTGGCTACTTGAATGAGCCATGGGAGTTGTTCTTGTATGTTGAAATGGTTACCTTGTCTTACGTTTGGAGTTGGGGTTTGTTTTTTTTTTTCTGATTATGCTACTAGCTTGTTTTCTCTTTTAAGTTATGAAATAAAAGCTGCTAAAGACCTGGAACGATACAACAGAGAGGTCAAGAAAGCTATGGGACAACCAGTGCACCGACCAACAAAGGAGGCAGAAAAACAGAAACCCAAGCTGAAGACTTCCCTATCCAACCAGCAGAAGCTCGACAATATATTTCCTGCTCCAGTTGAAAAGAAGCGGAAACCCGAACAGCCTACAAAAATTGTGACAGTGCCTTTTTCTCTGAGTTCCTGTAGTCATCAGCTTCAGCGACATGAGAAAAATGATTCAGATGAACATAAGCTTTTCCTGATCCATCGTCAGAGTTTTCCTGATGTCTGGATATTTGCTACTGAAAAAAAGCTAATGTTGCTGAATCCATATAGATTGGAAGAAGCTCTGCTATGTAAAAGATTACTGATGAATCATAAGCTTCCAGTAGAGAAACTGGACAAGCCGATTGTGTTAACAGACAGGTATAGTACAATTGAGCAAAAATTTGTATGTTTTTTCAAGTATCATTTGATAATTATTTTCAGTAAACTCTGGTAAGGCCCTGTTTGCTAATTCTCTGATTACTTGTACATTTGTTTATCTGTAAGAACAGACTTTCATGTTTTGTATACTTTTACCTTATAGTAATGAGCAGGCCTGGTCATACTTCAGCTGAAATAAGTATGAATTTTGACCAGTTTCATTGGTAATGCGGTGAAGACAAATTTCTTCGCCCAGAGGAGAATTAAACACTCCACATCTTCACGACTTCGCTCTAGCTAGCTTTCCCTCATGGATTAGGGAATGGCTGATGTAATCATTATTATGATATATCTAAACTTGGTCACTCTTTAAGATGCGTGAATAGTTGTGATTTTGTTTCTTTAAACAAATTGTTTTTTCAGAATACGTTTTAAAAATGACACTTCTCATCACTTTTTTCTGTATTTTTCTCACAGTTTTAATTTTCACATTAAGGATTTTGGTTTTTAACACTTCGGGGATATTTTTTTTTCCAGTCTTATTGGTGGATCTCAGTATATGGCTGCTCTTTATAAAATGCAGAAGGATTACCAGAGTTTCAATGGATCAGGTTATTTGTCAGATCCAAGGCTTGTAGCAAATGGATTCCAGATAAAAGTGATAGAAGGTATGATGGGTTTAAAATCTTTTAGTTGTACTGGGGTTTGTTGTTTCTGTTTTAATGATTTAAATGATTGCTAATGTAGATCATTTTATTCTACTTCACCTTATCATTTAAAGCACTAACATCCTGCCTTTCCTTAACATGGAGATTTTATCACTTGGCAAAGAATGTAATCTCCTACACAGGACATCGAGTAATGGAAACTGATAACTGAACAGAAAATGTTAATAGTATTTCAAAGAATCCACTGAAATCCACATTTTCCTGACTTCTATTTTTTCTTCCTTTCTCCAGATGCTGGATGTACATATTCTTAATTGCCATTCTGACAGAATTTAGATTAACCTGATGAGATTTCCTTAGTCCTGGCAGCTTCTTCCAAGGTGATACTTGCAGAAGCTTCTGCAAGTACATGCTTTAGCTGACTATTCCTCTGCTGTTGAGCAGTTGAGGAGGTCCAGTAAGGAGCTGGATCTGGTTATTGACTTACTTTCACATCAGAGTTGTAACACAGAACCCAAAGGGGCCAGTAGAGAGAGGGTGACAGGATCACCAGCACACCTTTTGATGGAGTTCAGTCTGAAATTTTTTTTGAGACAGCCTACTTTTCAATGCCTGTGCATTGATCACAGAATAAATCTGTTTCATTTAAGATCCTTTTACCTTACCTTTTTCTGAAGAACAATTTATAGGGATGCTGTTGGAAACCCAGGGGTAACCCACTCAGGGTTGGTTCTGTAGATCAGGATTTCTCTAGCAGAATTCTAAGGAAAGCAAACATCTTTGGGGGTAGTACCTAGCTGACAGCTCAGAGAAAAGATTCATTATTAGAGCTGTTAGAAATGCTATAGCTTCATGCGTTACAGATCCCCACATATGTACAGTGATGACAGATCTACTGTAACATATGGGATCTTTTAAGGGTAGGTACGAAAAAGGGATGTAGAGCAACTCCTTCACTCAGAGGCTGGCTCTTGGGAAGAACAGAGCCTAAGCTGTTTTCTTCACTGAATCATGCACAGTAAGAACAAGGCAACTTATTTCTGACTGGATAAATCCCTACATAAATAGCAAAAACTTTGTAGAAGAGGTGTTTGTGGTAATAATCTTAGATTGAATGATTAAGGAAATAAAGCTCATATTGTAAGAGGCAACTCTTAAAAGGTTTTCTTCAGCCAGCAAAGGAAAAGCTGAGGAGGTCTATGATATGTCTCAGACAAATATGGGAGAAAGAGATTGTTGCATAGCCTTTTTGCTTGCATACCATTGGGTTTTTTCCCCTCCACCTTCCAATATTGTAAGTTTGCTCAAAATCTAATTAATGTAAACTGGATGTGAATAAATTGAATGTGAAAATTTGGAGACAGTTTCTAGGCAACAACGGAGGGGAGTTTTTGGCCGATCTTGTGGTACTGGAGATGGGAAACTAGTTTTAAGATAGCTTGATTGGTTTGAGCAGATTTGTACAATATAACAGAAAGGGACTAGACACAGTAGCCAGGAAGTAGTAACTGTCTTCCAATCATGTGTTCCTAAGTATGGAAAATTAAGGAAAGGAAATCTTGTGAGGAAACTGTTCTCATTTGGTTTACAGTTAGTGAAAGTAAAAGTGCTTTATATGCACTATACAGGTCGATGAACCGTGGTCATGGACTTGATCAGTTACATACGGCTAGCCCATACAAAGAATGGGAATCTAATTCAGTTCTTTGTCCCAGTCTTATATTTTTAACTACTTGAATGAAACATTAATAACATCTGAGGCTTGTCAGTCATGTTTATAAGCTTCTGCTGATGACATTATAGCAGTTACAGCCTCTGTTATTAAAAGAGCATACCATTGTAGATGAAGGTAGAAATACCAGCAATTTCTCCCAGCCATTTTTCCAGCTGACCCAAGGATTTTTACTTAATACTTCATCAGTCCCTCTTTTTTCTTTTTTCCTTAAACTCATCCCTGAAATATGCTATCTTCTACAAATATGCTACTATGTTCTACAAATACTTATTAAAGCTGTTTTTTAGAAACACGGGTATTAATTATTAATACTCCTTGTGTGCCCTTCTCTGGGAATTTCACCATGCAGTTTGAGGTTTTTTAATTTACAGCTTCTTGTTGTATATAATCTTTACAGAAAGTGACCTGCAGACCAGGAGTGATTTGTCCCACTTATACCTGATTATTCTGTAGAATTTCTCAACTTTGAGAGAATGAGTTAGTCTGAAATATTCTTCACTATCCTTATAGAAGCAATTTTTTTGTTTGCGGTCTGAATTCAGTGTCTATTTTTGTGGGTTTTAGAAACTTGGACACAGCCTGAAAGGGGGGCATTCAGATGTTGTTGAACTAGAAGTTGCTTCAGAAGAGTTTTGTTTCTTCAGGATATATTGTTAATTTTTTGGGACAGGTTTTGCCACTTTGTATGGTGGATGATAACGTCACAGCTTGCTGTGGAGGGGTGTCCAGAATGCAAATATGCACGTAACCCACTGTAGCTGGAGAGTTTCACCTTAGCATCATCTGTAGGAGCATACCTGAACCCCGTTTTCTGTACACATACCTTTTTAACTCACTTTTTCCCATCTTTTGGGGCCAATTGGATCAGTCCTAGTATTTGCTGTTTCTCAACTGAACTACCAACTCTTTCCTGCTGTCAAGGTCCACTGTAGTACATTTGAAGGTCTTTGCTTTCCTTTGGGACTTCAACCCTGACACAGTTATATTAGATGTCCCTTTCTGATTGCTGGTTATTTCTTATTAATAACCACTAATGCATGGCTTCCTCCTTCATCCGGGTTTCAGAGTTTTATTTTGTGTGGTAGAAAATTTCCTCTTTTCTGAAAGAGACATCTTCTTTTATATCACAAGCAAAGGTTCCATTTCTTTAGCTTTGAATTTGAATGTGCAAGCAGTATTTCTGGTAATTTCTTCTTCCAAAATAACAAGCCTTTTTGTGATCTTTTTGTGATTTATCTTTTGTGAATAAGTTTGTGATGGTATTGATAGTTTTAAGATGCCTTCCAAAACAAGAACAAAGGGAACTTAGCTGCTCCAATTCGATGTTTGGCAGTTTTGGCCACGGAAGAAGAGGCTTTCCTTGACCCGTGGTGATCTCTGAAAAGGACTGTCAGCCTACTAGGTGGCATTGATCATTTGCTTAAATCTCCATACATATTCTGCCAAAGGAGAAGAGAAGGGCCCTGAGTATTGGCTGCCTGTTGTCATATATTAAGTCTACTCATAATACTCAGTATTAATTTGGAATGCAAGACCTCTTGCTTTGGTATTGAGCACCTCACTGGGACTGTTTCCTAGATGAGTATAATGAATTGAATATAGGACCATAGATTTGTTCCTTATTTGCTCTTGGTGTGGAAGGTGTTTTACAGGACTGGATATTTAATAACAAGAAAATCTGAAGAGCTGCCTTAATTTGGAAGGTGACTTTGGTAATTCCTTTGTTGTGTTGGGCTTGCATCTCAGCTGGTCTTTGTTAAATGTAAATTCCTACCTTTTGACAGCTTCTGGCACAGAGAAACTTTTTATAAAGTTTTGATTCTGGTGGTTTCTTAAAAAACCCAACCACATTGTACTGTATTTTTCTTATTTGGATGACTTGGTCTGTAAGGGACAACTTCTCTCATAGGATAACAAAAAAAAATAATTCTGTAGTCTTGCAATAAATTTGGCAGGTCTTGGCATTAATACTCTGAAATTGAATCTTCCTCCCTCCCAGTGCTTGGAATTCATAGAAATACAACTATACTCTTTAAAGGCCAAGACCTTTTAGCTAGTGTGGTGGTTCTGAACTTTAGTTACTCAACCTCCCAGGAGTCTTTCTCTCAGGCATAGCACAGACATGCCTCACTCCGAACCCCACAGCACCATGTGGCACCAGATGCACTACTCCTAGTAGGTTTTTGAAAGGTCTAATTAGGCCTTTTATTCCTAACAAGGACTGAGTTCTACATGGAGTTTTGGTTTTGTTTTATCATTTTGGTGGAAAAAAAGTGAACTTCTGGCAAGGTTTTCCTTCTTTAAAAATGGAGCCTGTGAATAGTTATTTTTACAAGAGCAAGAGAGTTTCAGGCCTTCCTTGCCTACTGTTTCATTTGAGGATAAGTCTGTCCTTTAAATGTTCTCTTGTAAGACTGGAATGTAATTCACCTTTGCTTCATATTGTTCAAAGACTGTATGACTGGAGCCAAAGTTGTTCCAAGTATCCTAGATCTTGGACGTGCCCTATCTTCTTGTTTTGGTAGACTAAGATCTTTTGTAATGGCTCCTTGTTTCTCTTTATATTGATTGCTCAGTAGTCTAAGGAGTTTGCAACTGGATGTTTCTCTGGATAGCTGACAGTGAAAAACATGTTGTGAAATAGCTCAGAAAAAGCTTCTTGCTGTAAGTATGTCAGTTAGGCAAAATCAATGGTTTCTTTGTGGAACGTGCCAGTTGTTGTGATTTGCAGAGCTGTGACGCTGAGCTCCAGTCTCTCTTCCACTGCCCTCCCGCCCCCTCATATTCTGGCCTTGCTGAGGCTTCAAGCGATGCTACCTTTGGGAGAGCAGTCTGTTTGCTTTTACTTAACTCACTATTCTTGGATCTGCCAGGCATTTGTTTGCTGGGTATAGCTTGCAATGACCCCTACACACAGAGGAGCATTTCAAGAAGTAAGATGGATTACTTTCTGTCCAGTTCTTCTTAAGCTGTGTTTGTTATATGGACTTTCACTGCACATCTGTCCATTTGCCTTTGTGGAAGTCCTAGAGAAAGATGTGAATTCTTGGCTGGAAAGGAACTGAGAGCAAGGAACACATCTTAGCATTTTTTGTAACAGTGACAGACTATGCTCTAAGGCAGGCTTTTAGGGTATAATTGTCTGCCTGATAAAATATGTGTACCCCAATACATAGATACAAAGAATGTGCTTACAGGGCCTCAAAGAGCAGTAATGGGTAAGTAACCCATCTTCCCTGATAATATAAGCTGCCTTCAGCTCTTGTAACTGACCAGTGGAAAATCATGCTGCTACTTAATTTCAGTTTGATTTTGATCATAGACTGGTAGATAGATAGTCTCATAGTGTCACCTAATCTAGGTGGCAGCTGGAAGAGAACAGTTTTTCCTGGCCATCAAGAAGGAATTATCCAAAGATGATTGTGAATGCTTTGTTTGGAAAGAGAAAGGGGAAATTTGTAGCAATGAGAAATCCACATTTTTAGTCAATTGAAAGCTAGTTTATTTGTTCACGGAAATATTTTCCTTGGAAGTTGCAAAGCATTTTGTAGAAACTGCCATGGAAACTGCTTGAAGACTGCTGTTTGAATACTCAAAAATTTTAACATATATTTTGTCAAAAATTTACAAGTACACTGAGGCTCAGACATCTGCTTATATCATCAAATGTTGCCCATATCAGAGTTTCTGCAAAGACTTGCACATAAATATATGCTAATCAGCATGCAGTGGGCTACTTTGCAGTCTGAAGAATGCAAGCAGAAAAGGAGAATGATACACAAACAGAAATACCAAAGAAGAAAACTTTTCTTAGCTAGGATTTGTATTGCTTATACTTATGTTAGACTCTTTAAAGCCCTCTTTGACTTTCAAATTAACAAGCAGTATGGTGAAGTCAAATCTGGCTGTAAAAATTTTCAGAGAGAAAAATTGTTATTGGTAAAACTGAAGAGTATCAAGCTTTAGCAATCTTATTAGCAAGCACATATGATTGGTTTACTGGATTTGCCAAAAAAAAAAAAAAAAAAAAAAAAACCAAAAACATGTTTTGCAAATTCAGAACCTCACTGTCATGAATTTTTAAGAGGAAGCAGTGGAAATAAAAGGTTTTTAAATGAAAATCTTAACACTTGAAACTTAACAAAATTGTGTGTCCTGTCTTTGGTAGCATATGAAGAGGTAATTATTGAAAGGTTGTCAAATAGACTTTAGAGAGAAAGCAGCATTATCAGATGGTCTGGAACAGTTACTCAAATCTAGTCTCTCATTAAAGAAAAATTGGGATAAAAGTTAAAAGAGCTGAAGGAGTTAAAACCAGACTTTATCTTTTGCTCCTGACTCTGGCTGCCTTTTCCAGGGGGAAATACTGGCATAGTACATAATCTTATCTCACCTTTAATAACTAGTGAACTTTCAGATATTTTAACATTTTGCTTTAAGCAGAATTCAATCACAGGCTTACAGCAGTACATAAAAATATGTCTGGTTTTGCTGGCCGTGATTAGGGAAAGACAGCTTGAAAAAGAGAAGAAAGGCAATGCTGGGTGAAAAAGGAAATAAAGTTTCAAATTTATAACAGTGTTAAATATGTAGTTGGAAGAAGGTTATGTGACTTGGGAGGTGGGGGAGTGTACCCTGTATCAAATTCCCACTCCGGTCAAAGTATCTTTTGTCATGGATCTTAAAAAGGCCCAGCAGCATTATGTGTCTGGTGTCACACCCATATTTGGAAAAATTTTCAACCTGCGCAGTCTTCCTATTCATCTATGCTTTTATTTAATGACTGTCAAATAAGCACTGCCTGGTCATAGATAACAGTCTCATTCTACTAGCTAATGGAAGTACACTGTGGAGACTTTTATTTCATGTGTATTTTCTCTCACTTCTGAAATCTTTCACATTCTTGTTTGGATTAGGAACTGAATGATCCCTTATCGCAGTTTGTTACTTTAATCCTCTTTGTAGCAATCTATTTCTCTCCAGCTTTTTTGACTTTGCAAAAACTATTCGTGACTCCATCTGAATATAATTTATCCTACCTGGGGCCATTACACAAGAGTGGATTTATTTTCATTATGAATTGTATTTTTCCATGCTCTCCTTGTGAAGCTCTTCTTAAACTTGTAGTGGAGGAAAAGGGAAGGTAGCCATGCAGGTTGGGTTTATATTTCTGTGTACTCAGCATGAATGAGAGAAGCATCTCTGAAGGACTGCATGAGAATATGTGAGCCAGACCCCTGGAGAACTTGCTTCTGACTGGGAGTGGAAGAAAAGTTAGCTGTACAGTTGCAACTTCATTCAAATTTTTTCAAGTAGTGTGAATAACAAGTGAAATCTCTTAAACCTCAAAGACTGAATAGATATTGTGTTGGGAAGGTTGCTTAAATGTTTTATTCATCATTCCTTATCAGAGTGGTACCTGCTGCACCAGGGGTATCATATGAATGATAGTGTGAAGTCTGTCACAGAGCCTTTAGTTATATGGGCTTGATTTCTTCCTCTGCTGTGTTTCGAGAAAAAACTGGTTTTTATTTCAGTAGAAGCTGAATTTATTATGATAACATCTGAACTCTACAGATGTTTAAACCAATTACATAGGAAATAGTGCCAACACTCTAATTTTTTTTCAAACTAAATTGCATTTTATTTCTAACTTCTACTTTTATTTCATTTATGTTTAATTAAAGCCGTAGAAGCTTTAATTAAAGCTATACTCAAGACTAGGAATGCTGCAAAATGTTTTAAGCATTTAAACAGTGCCAGCTAGGATTTGAATTAAAATTAGCTGATACATTTGTGGTGTGACTAGGCACACATCATCATAATGAGACAGTGGATGAGTAAATACTTTCACTCCAAGGGAGGAGCAAAGAGACTTTCCTAACTATATTGAATTTGTCAGACTAATTTACTAAGTGATTTTACACCAGTTTACTTTTCTCTGAATTGCTCCAGAATAGAAGTCAAAGCAGCGTATGAGTTACTGTTTTGTTTTTGTATTTTCAGGTGCTTCAGCTACAGAAACTCATGTGGAAATAGAAGGGATGGCAAATTGTCTGCCATATTATGGAATTTCTGATTTGAAGGAAGTTCTGAATGCAATAGTTAATGGACATGCCAAGGAAGTGTATGAATGTAGGCCTCTCAAAGTGATAAATTATTTGGAGGTAAGACAGAAGTTTGCTTTTAAATATTTACCAGCTAAGCTTACAGTAAATCCTTAAAGACCTTGAAAATCTTTCTTCAGCTTTCTGTTTTAATGTAGTTCTGTTCTAAACAGAAGTTACTTTTGAAAAGGAAAATGTCATATTCTCTCTGAAGTGTATGGGTTGTGCATATGATTTCTCCATCAGGCATATCCAAAACCAGTTGTCCAATGTGATATAATACATGATGAAAGCTGATGTTCACAAAGTGTTTCTGTAGAGGCAGTTTTCAGACTACAAAGGCGTTTTTTCCATGTTAAAATACGCAACTGCCATAAAATTGCTCTAAAAAGTGTAGAAGGCAGTTGAATCCAGAGCATTCATCAAGATTTAACTCCTTTATTAATAAATCTGTGGAGAATTTATAAAATTATTTAAGGTAATAGTTTATGAAAAGTAGGTGTTAATTGAAGCTTATTCTCATGTAAATCTCACTGAGATGTACATCATGAAAAACAGAAAGTGCACCGTTTCCACTTAAAGAGGAAAAATTCCCGATTCGTTGAAAGAAAGCAGAGAGATAGACAAATGGAAACTTTTTTCCAGAAGAGCAAGCTGTCACTGGAATTAAGACATTGAAGTAAATAATGAAGTCTCACATACGGTGAACCACATATGCCTCTGCAAATGCTTGTATTTAGGTAACATCAGTAACTTCTGCAGTTAAAGGAAGCGCATACTGACAACCAACAGTCTTGTAAGTCCATTCTATTCAATGCAAAAGTTCAGCAGTGCACTGACAGAGAGGAAATCATGTGTTCTTCACAAGCAGTCAGTATTATTGGTTGCCAGAAATACAGTAGTTGAGTAAAAGAATCCTTAATCTGTTTTCTTACCAAAGTTATTTATGCAACAGCTGGAACTGGAATGACTCTTGTTAATATTTGATACGCAAATAGATAAATTTGTCCATCCAGAGACAATAATGGGCATGAAGTTTCAGAGACAATTAATGTATGTGAGACTAGTTAACACTGAAGTAACTAACAGTACTAGTTTTCTAGCACTTCTTGTCTAGATGCTTCACTAATGCTAAATTTAATTTTAATTCTTCAGATCTCTGTTCGAAAAGGTTACCAAAATATCTGTTAAGTCTCTTCTTAAGCATTTGCCAACATGCTTTCCTGAATTGAGCTACTTCAAAGTGGGACCTAGACATTTACACAGAATATGTGTTCGGTCTTTTAAACTTTTATTATGCAAGTTTTTCCCTGTCTTTTTGGGACAGTAAGTTTACTTGCCTTTGGAGCAAGTGGTTCTGTTGTGTACTACTGAACCATTCTTGTGCACTCATGAAAGAAGCTTAAAGAAGGCATGAGTTAAGTGTTGAGATGGGAATGGTTTGTAACTTGGTTTGGAGGCAAAATTTTTATTTGCCCTGCTTACAAATGCACAACAGTCAGATTGAGTGGGAGGGAGTTGGATTATATAAAGAGATAGATACATACAGATATATAGAGAGAGATAACGTACATACATATAAAGGTACGTATCACAAGATTATCAAAGGAAGGCTTATTAAGAGCAATTCTCATCCTGTGAGGAACTGTTAGAAAGAAGGTGCATGTGCAGCAGTAACGGTAGCTGGAAAATGCAAATTAACTAGGAAGTATATGGCTTGCTGTCACAAGAAAAAAAACAAAACAAAACAACCTGAGTGGTTTTGACCATTTGGGGAGGTAAACACTGGAAATGACGTTCACTGTCATGTTCAGAATTGCAACTTTTATCATAAATTTAATGTCTGAGCAGGCAGCATGTCTGCAGCTTTTGCTGTCCTTTGGTAGACCCAGAAGAAAGAATAGGATAAAGGTTAAAGAAGCAGCCTTCCTGGGTAGAGAATAGTCCTCCGTGACCTCTTTTCCACTTGAAAGAGTGGAGAAAAAATCCCAGGAGAAGATTTGGATTAAAACGTTATGAATGCTGCTTCAGGTTTGTACAGTGTGAAGGGAGATTGTATCCATATCCATTTCTGTCTGGGCAACGTTACTAAGGTACAGAAGAGCAGACAGTGGCCGAATGGCCTGTCTTTGAGGAGAAGACAAAAAGCCTGACAACTTTTTGCAGTTGCTTGATACTTTGAGGATGTGTGCTTCGGTAATTGTGTTTAGCAGTCACTTGTGCTTTCTAGTATTGTGAGATAACTGGATGCAATAGACAGTAGTTAATACAACATTAATCTAAAATTTCACTATAGTATTTTAAAAAGTTTATTTAGCTGACTGACTTCATTTATGTTAGTTCTTAAGTTTGTGGAGTAGAATGTGTCTTGTGAACTGGTAAACATCTTCAGCTGATAGTGATGCCAACAGGAAATAAGGTATTCAGAAACACAAAGCGTCTTGCAAAAGTGGACCCTAAAAGAAAAAGAGTGTAAACATGACCAGGAGACTGTGAGACCAGGAGATCGTAGAAGTGTCATGAAATGACCAATAAGAGATGTTGAGAGTTACAATTGGGTTTCTGGGATTCAGAATAATTACCAGCAGAAAAGAGAAGAGTGACCTTTAAACAGTGAGTGCTTAATTCCTGCTTTCTGGTAGCCCTATTAAATGTGTTAAAAAGTGGTCCTTTAAAACTATTGGGGTTTTGTTTTTGTTTTTCCTTTCCACAGGGAGAAGCAGTACGTTTAGCTCGGCAGCTGCCCTTACATTTGTCAAAAGAAGATGTACAAAACACCATTTACAGGATGAAGCAACAGCTTGGAAAGGAAAATAAAGGCTGTGTTCATGGTCGTCCTTTTTTTCATCACTTAACAGATATTCCAGAAGTTGACAAGCACAACTCCATGGAAATTAATCAGTAAATGGAACATTTTGTTTGGGATCATATTTCTCTTGCTTAATTTTGATCACTACTCTGTAATTTCAGTATGTTTTGTGCAAAGCTTTTGTATAACAACTTTTCGTTATCATATGCTCACTTCTAGAGACTGTTTTTATTTAAATTCAAATACTGCTTGAAAACTGAAAATAAATACTGTGGAGAAAAAACTCATCACTATTTTTTTAAAGGATTTATTAAAGAAATGTTCTCAACTGGTTTGATGCTTTTCTTATTTGCTGCAGGTTTAGAAGATACCAGTATGTCAGTTTTTTTGAGATATGAAGTGGTTAGAAGTTGCTTTCAGCAGATCCTGGCAAAGTTTATTGTACTAAGGACAGGAGATGTTAATTTTCAAAGGAATGCCAGATAGCTGTAGGTATTTAAATGTGGTGTTGCCATATGCAGTTATTGTAGTTACGCTTTTATGATCTCGTGTTTCTGTTTGGAAATTGTTAGCTCACATAAATGAGTATTGAAGTCTTAATGTTCAATCTCCAAAAAGTTTTTTTACACACTTACAAAAGTGTGATTCTTATAAGTATAGTGCACTCTTCAAACTTTAGATCAAGAAAAACCAGCCAGTGACTTGAAAGATGAAAGGATTAGAGTCACAGGAGCACAGGTTAGCACTGAAAGCAGACACCAGTATGTGTGTGTTTGTGCAATGCTACACACAAACAGTTTGGGGGTGGGAAACATAAACTGTCCTTGTGCAAGGAGAATGTGGCATACTAGGGCCAAGTCTGCTATATAGAGAGCTCCTGATTCTGGTAAGCTTGTTCATCCTCTTTCTACCAGAATGTAATATGTACTCCTCTACTTCAAGTAGTAGCCTGCTTCTGTAAAGCTACCTGATTATGCCTTCTGTGCATAGCAGATGCAATGTCTCTGGAAGAGTATGTTTCCAAAGTTTCAAGGAAGACCACCTGAAAAATCCTGTCCATCCCCAGTTGTTTTGTTGTTAGCAAATCTTGACACTATGAATATGTGTGAGACCTAGCTGTGTAGTGTTTCTGTGGCTGCTAGGTAAATGGTTGAAAGTTGGTGAAAGACCCGAGTGCAAGCTAGTTTGTGGACAGGAGTATCAGACAAGACAAGCAAATGTACAAACTGAAAAGGTGAATTACTGATCTGTTGATCTGTTGCTCTGTATCAAACAGTGCTGAACTGGTGAACTAAGTTAAGAAATCACATCACAGCAGTACCTGACAAGTAAATTCTAAAGTGAAAGGTAATGATTGTTTTTATGCCATTAAAGTAAGCTTATCCTTTTCCTAAAGAGCTGGGATGATTGGAGGGCATAAGCAGGATGTCTTTCCAAACCTCAGCTGTGAGCAAGGCACAAGATGAGAATGTCACTGGAAAACTGGACGCTTGTTAGCTGTAAATGTCACTCGGTGCAGAAGATGTGAATTTTTAGAATGGAAGCGAGAAGGTGGATGGAGACACAGGAAGGAGACGTGACTCTTGGCTCTGAGGGAGAAACAGGATCCCAGCCTTGTGGTTTGTTTATTTTTATTCTTGTTTGGATACAAACTGTGAGAGTTTAGGGAGGAGCCATTACAGTGAGAAAAGCCAAAGGCAAGCTGGAGAATTGAAATTTATCTCTGAACTAAGTTTGTTGGAACTTAAATGAATACGTGCACCAATTTAAGTCAGTTGGGAATATAACGTGTAGTGTTTAATAAGATTAATAATTGCTAGTTCTTTTCCAAAAGGTAAAATATGCGTATACTAATTATACTGGAACAAATGCTAGTGTCTTTGTTAAGACTGGAATCGACATCAAGTGTTTTCATATAATAGTACTGTTGCAGGGGACAAGCAGGTATTCAGGCCCTATGTCGAAGATAAAAAGTGACTGGTAAGTTGGTAGTCACAGGTGCCAAGGTGGGTTTAGTTGCTATGGAAGTAAATCAGTGTCAGGCTGTGGGTGCAGGTGCAGCACGTTAGCCAGTTGGGAGCTGGGTCTTCCCTACTCCTTTCCCTCTTCCTCTCCTCGCCCTGTTTGCTGTCCTTTACCTCAGAGGGCTGCTGTGGATTTCTTCCACAGGCACAGGTACGTAGAGTTTATTTTCTGTCTCTGGGGGGTACTGGAGGCTGTCGTGTGGCTGGGTGCCAGCGGCGAGCGTTGAGGCCTGGCTTTGGAGCAGTGAGTCTGAGTGTCTCCCCACCGTGGTACCCGTGGTTGGGGGTGCAAGTTGAAATTGTGAGTTGCTCTGATACTGTCAGGCTGAAAGGTGGCTTCGGGTAGGGTGGGTCTCTCCCAGCTTTTATCCATTGTGGACAGAAGGATATGTTGCTTTCTGTTTCTAGAGATGCTCTTACCGATGCCTCTGGTGATGCATCCATTTCATGTTCCTTATGTAAACAATAAAAGGACCCCAGTCCTAGATTTACAAATACAAAAGAAGCCAAATGGTGCACTTGATTTAAGGGTTCTTGAAAAGGAAGGCACATCAACATTTACTGCCATTGCCTCAGCACCTGGTGCCACTCAGGTGTTTCATTAAGTGATGGGCCCCACGCGGCTCCCTGGAGCGCAAGGAAGGCTGCTTGTCCTTGCCGTCAGCCCATCCCCGGCGCTGCAGGCTGCTTGAAAGGAAGAAGGAAACCTCAAATGGGTTTTCTGCCGATGAGTAGTCTTGGTTATTGTTGTGCTTGACCTCTAACCTTAGGGGGAAAAAGCAGCGGGGCAGGACCTGGCGGGCGCGTGTCCCAGGGGTGAGCAGACAGACTGCCGCATCGTCGTACCCCACACCGTGGACCCACGCTGCGGTTTCCAACACGAGTGGCCAGATCGGGGCGTTTCAGGGAACTTCTAGTATTTGCGCTGCCCTCTGCTGGCATTTTGTTTTTGTACAATTTTGACCACTTAAAACGACAGGTAGACTGATCTGAGGTTGACTGTGAACAAGCATCATTCCTTCCCTACTTCCGTCACCAGCAGGTCCAAGTGTTACCATTTATGACGCTTCTCCTGATGTGAACGTTTGCCTTCCTAAAATATGCCTAGTGCAGGTAACAGTGTTCCCTAGGTGATAATCAAGAGCTTTCCAGACTAAAGCATGATCTCAAAATAAATCTTAAAAAAACTTTTGGTGGAACATAGCTTTGCATTTTTCAGACGATCATTGGTACAGTCAGTTTGGGCAGGTTCAGTTCTGGTGGTGTATTTGCAGCTCAGGTGTCTGCCTCACCCAAATTCTGAAAAGTTGCATATTATTTTAATAGGAAACCATTGAATATCAAGTTTCTTTTTAAATACAGGAATTTTCATTTAAAAAGTAATTTTTTCCCCTGCCTATACATATGGGTATAAACATGAAATGGAGGTAGCGCCTTTTACATGTTTCTTTTCCGAATGTATTAGGAATCTTAATAATGAAGTTTCTGTTTCCTCTCAGTTAAGAAATGTGTGTGTGAAGGGATTTGGAGTATTTCTGGGGATTTTTTTTCCTTAATGTGAATAGTAGCAGTTTAGAGAATAATGGCAAAAACAGAGGAATGCTTAACTTCAGGAGCACTTAACAGTCATTGGCAATGGTAAAATCTCTATGATGTAGTTTGTGATTTGTTAAAATGGATTATTGTTTTCCATATTCTAATATGGAATATTTAAAATATCTAGGAATAGAATCAGTAATTCCAAGCAGCACTCCATTTAGTTATACAAGTACCCATTCCTCAGTCTCAATTTATGCAAGTGGTTTCATTCCTTTTTTTTTTTCCCTCTGTACATGTTGATATTACTTTAATGAAAGTAATCATCAAAGAGCAACTTTTTGTGTTTTTGAAAGGGTTATGATATTTGGTCTTGAGAGCTTGTTGTATCTCCTGTAAAGCAGGTCTAGTATTGGTTTGGTTAGGGAGGTTTGGTTTTGCTAAACAAACTTACAGTTCTGAATTAGTTTTTTGGCTGCAAAAGCAATATTGAAGAGTTCTTGCATGTTTTGTTTGTTTTGTACCCAGCATTTAAGCGGCTGCATTAGCAATTGTAAGAACCTTAAGGTACATCCATTTAATTTTGCAAATGGAAAGCTACCAGAAGTAGCTTTTATTTTTTTTCTCTCTCTCGCTCTCTAAGTACGGAGTATCATATCGGAAATTACGGAGAGTATAAATGTGGAAATGTTAAATCTTTTGTTAATGGCTTCGAATTAAGCACACATTGTTGCAGATGATTTGGAGGACTTATTTAAAGTAAATATACAATTTCAAGCTCAATTATCATTCATAGTTTAACTGAACGTAGTGAGATATTAGGTCTGTGAATTTGATACAGTGTTACTTCGTAATTACAATGCTTTTTTACAGTAAATTTGATATAGAACAGTTGCTAAAGGAAAGCTGCTGAATAGTGTGACCAACCATTTTATGGGACACATCTGGTGCATTAGTTCAGGATGTGTACTGCAGAAGAACAGAACCTTTTGCACAAAATGAGAAGGAAGCTAACTCCACATGTATACATTTTGTGGACATGCAGAGAGGTTAAACAATTATGAGTTAATTGTGTTAGCTCATAGGAGGAGTGTTCATAATGTCATTTCAAAATAGTTAAGGAGGAAATGGAGGAGAATTATTGTTTTAAAATCTCAAATGAACAGTTTACACCTGTTAATGTTACATTTAGAACAGCTGTTTCTTTTATTATCAGTAAACAGATGCAGAAAGTAATGGAATGTTTTAAAGCAATATGTTAATCCTGTCTTCCACTACTGAACATTCTCACAATATCATGATTAAATATTAACTGTAATGCTGCTGTCATCTGCAGTTATAGAATTCTTACTTATTTTTTTAATCACTTCTGAATCTGAAGTTGTAAATGTTTATCCAAAGTTATGGTAGTCTTTCATCAACCCATCATAAGTCTTTTTGCACATCAGTAATTTTATTGATGATTTCATTGGCCTGAATTACTCAGCCAAAGCAACCCTGACTTTGGGTTTGCTCAAAGGTTATTTCTGTATTTTCAATTTCACCCTGAAATGAAACAAGATATATTTATAAGGGAAGAAAAAATTACTGCTTTTGAGGGCCCAGGCTAACACCCATCTCATACGAACTCCATATGAAGTTGGTTGGTATTATAGGTGAAGCTTTGCCAGAGCATGCTCAGTCAGGTCCAGCACTGCATATTGGGATAGTACCAATCAGGAGAGGTCCTTGTCTAGTGCATGGAATTTTTTTATGTGGGAATAATTTTAATCTTAGTTTATTTATTTTCTGTATGTCTTATGACAAATGTACTGTGCTACTGAGGTTTTGAAGTAAAGAACAGCTATGGTTCTGACAGCCTCCTGGAAGAAAAATACCTCAAAACTGCAGATGCAATACCACATGTACCTAAGAAAAAAAACAAATGAGTATTTAAAAATATTTAAAAATTAGTGCTGAAACTGACCTGAAGTTTCCTAGAAACCAATACCTGTCACTTAGATGCTCAAGGTTGGCAGGAGTAGTTAATCAACTGGAGCATATATCTGTCTTAATTTTAGAATTATAGTATCTGTGAATGTCCTCAAAAACGTAACATTTCAATGAAATAACATGCAATTGTGGAGCATTACTAACTCAGCACTCCAAGAACGGAAGCGCAGAAGATTAATACTGTGTAACTTGTTTGGCAGATTAGTTTTCAGGAAATGTAGAGACCAATGAATATGGCAGCTGCATTATTAAAATACTGTATTCAAGCCCAGGTCAAATTGTTCATTCATGCATGGAGTAGCTCAGCATTAGTTGAATCATTACATTTTTCAGATATTTTAGATCACCGATATTTTTTGCTTCAGCACTTAAAATGACTGTTTAAATTACAGTATTCACAAGGAACAAGCATTTTGACAGAATAATTCTGTATGAAGCGTTTATATATGAGTGTTCACTTGTCAGGTCATTGCAGTAATAAAATTGCATTGGTAGAACTAAGGTTCTATCTTATTTCTAATGTCAGACCATCATATTTGTGGGGGATTTTAAAGATGCTTACACAGGTAAAATTATCGAAGTTGATATAAAATAACAAAGAGGTTATGCCTTCCCTTGTTCTTGTCAGCCTGGTACTGTTTATGTTAGATAAATCAGAGATAGTGTTGCTGACAAAAGGTAAGAGAATTTATTTTCTCACTTAAAAAAAAAGGGGGGGGGAGGGGAGAAACCCTCTTGGGTTCATTAAGTATCTTTAAAAAAGTCTTCTCACCTTACTTCAAGAGAATGGAAAGAAGAATTATTTTGTAAATAATTTGAGTTCACTTCATATAAAGTAGTTGTCGAAAGGCAGATAGTTTCATCTGTGAGGAACAAATGTAGGTATGATTCTTGTTCAGACTTGACCAAAACTGGCTAGTAGTAAATAGATTATTTCAAAACAGTGTGCTGTTGGATTTCTGTTCTTCTTCACTTAACCAGGCAGGGTTTGACTATTAGTCTGTTAACATTCCTGATGTTCCCTGACAGCTTAGGTGTGTTTAATTTAGAACAAGAACCTGTTAATAGTTACTAAGACGTGTGAAACTATATATATGTAGTTCTAGAAAAATGTTCCCTCATCAGAGGAATTCATACAGTTACTTCTCCCACAAGGTAGCCTCCTCTGCTACAGAACATTTCCTCAATTGTTGCACTTAAAGCTTCACATTCACCTTCAAAATCCCCATTTTCAAAACTGCTTGCCCAAGATCATATTGCCATTTAGGAGAGCCATACCTTCTATGCTTTATTTACAACGACCTTTGAACAACTGAAAATGCTGCCAACTCCTTCAGGAAGTGTGGATTTGAAATTCCAATTTTGGTCTATGCAAATAAGTAAGCATGATTATGCATCAACTATAACAGCAATAAAATAGATACTGGCCTTTTAGAATAGTAGTATTTTGTACTATAAGTGAGCTTCATTGTAGAACACTTCATAGTGCACCAACCACTTTAAATTATAGAAACTGAAGAAGCAGCTCAGTCAGCCTTGAGCTGGATGCAGAGTTTACATGGGAAAAAATCAGTTTACCCTGCTACACTTTTACTATGATGAGCACGAACCTAATGGTTAATGGGTGGGTGTAGTTTATTCTTGTCTAATTATGAACACCTTGTGGAGTCCTCAGGACTGCATAATTTCTGACTCTGTACTACTCTGAGTCATCAAAATTTATGCAGTTTTTCATTAAGATTGTATCCTGTTTCTTCTGAATTTATTTGGATGCTGTATAGAAACAAAGTGTTGTGTTGAGTTGTCTTCAATCATGTAAAGTAGGTTTCAAGCACCACTAGATTGTTTTGGTTTTTTTTGAAAACTGTGTGGATGCAGAATTAATAAGACTAAAATCAAGTCCATCTAAGGAAAGGCTTAAATGATAAAATATATTGCGGTAACAACTGTCTTGCCAGTTTTCTTCTGGTTGCTAGTCTAAGTCTTTTAACTGTAGCTCAGAAATCTGGAGCAAGTATTTTGGCATAGCACAGTTTGTTGTAAGGAAGATTTAATAGCTTGTTATGTCCTATTTCTATAAACAGAAGTCATTTAGAGTTCAGCAGATATATTTAGAATCAGCATTTGTACTGGTAGTTACAAGCTGAATAAAATAATCTTTGAAATATACAGAAGGGAATATGCAAGTTCAAATTACCTCGTGACTAATTATCTTTCAAGAGACTTAGGCATACTCACAAATCCTAACCTACAAAATTGGAAATCACATTGTTTTATTTACAAATGTTTATAATAATGAGTTGGAGTGTTGTGTGCAAACATTAATTGTTTTAAGAGAGTTTTACAATTGCTACTGTACAATAGGTCTACTCCTGCACTCTTTACCCTGGCAAAATTCCCTAATCTTCATAGATGAAGATTTCTTTTGTCTCAAGGAGTGCAGTGTTTGGCCCAATAAAATGGACAGCCAGAAGCTCTGGAGAGGTCTTGTCTACTTTGGGCTGGTTTCAAACAAAATATTAATAGGATTTTAAATTGAGTGATTTGTAATCTAATCTGTGGTTTGTTGACTTCAAGGTATGTGTAGTAGCTGAAAAACATATGCGAAGTCAGTGCAAGATACAAGTTTTGTAGTAAATAGTAAATTAAAACCATAGTGACCTTTTGGTCTTGCTGGTCATGTGCATAAAGATAAGTGTTCATCTGTTGGTCTGTACTAAGCACAGTAACAGGCCTCTTGTGCAGGGGATAGCAGGCATGAGCAATACTCTCGTATATTAGTTCTACTGTGGTTTTTATTGAGAAAATTTTGCAATGAAAATGTTTATAATCACACCTAGATGCAATTTTTGCATATTCTGTTTTGGAAAAGATAGTAGTTCTTTTCTTATGAAGAAGGGTTCACTTAGTGGTGCAAATAGACATCAGTGCCCTAGTTTAAATTTCAGATATTTCTGCCCTGATTGCTAGCGCTCCGGATGTGTTGGTGTGAAGTCTGATAATTTTTGTTATATGATTTCTGGTATGGATTTTGCCAAACACTCAGGAGTTTGAAAACTGTAAAGTAAAAGCATATTACATGTTGCACTTAAATATCTTTTTCCTCCTATATTTTAACTGTCATTTAACTGTTGTCCTTCCTTCTATATTAAGGGTCCATATTTTCAGCATCACAAAAAGTGTCACCCAAGCATGTGATCGTGGCATCATTCAAGTAGTATCTTGTAAGGATTGTTTTGCAAATAACTAAAACTTTCATTTTATATTCTTATATCTAAACAGGACATTTTTCAGTTTTTACCATGTTTGAATTTTGGTTGTTTCAGTAAGCATCAGAGAAGTTTCCATGGACGCATGGGTTTTTTTAAATGTCATTACTGAAGAGAGAGAACATGAATGTATTTTTGGGGTTTTTTTTCCTCATGTTATTTACAGAGATTATAAAATGATACTTTACAGTGTTCGTTGCTGTTCATCCAAGTGTCAGAAACTTGAAGTTGTATACAAAAATGAGAGTCATTTTATCTCTGTTTGTCCCCCCATTAAACTGATGTACTGAAAGGAGGTCTGGCCACGTAGCTGGCTGTTGGCAAATCTGGGAACAGAACCTAACACGCTGATAGTGTTTCCCCACTTTAACTACATTGGAAGTCTACTTGTTGGGGAAAACGATATGCTGGTACCAAATAATATATATGATGTGCAACACAAAAGATTTCCTGTTTTCAGTTTATATGACATGACCTGTGGGCTAACTGAAGAAAACATCACTGAGAAAGTGCTATATCTACATATACAAGTGTTCCTATTGATACATTATTTTTCTAAGATTTTGCTGAGTAAAGCTATTTCCATACATAAGCGTTTTGGCCATCTGCAACTGCTTGTCAATGAGCCTGGTTTGAGAACACTGGTCGTAATTGTAACCTCAGGAATGTGTGACCAGCTCGCGGCCAGCTGTGCATGCCCTGACTTTTCCCAGGTGTTAAGATACATGGCCACTTTTGTTCACTTTAACCAATGGGGCAAAATACAGTCCTTGTTCGTCCTCACCTTGTATTAAACCTAAAAACTGCTGGGTTTTATTATTTTTTTTAATATGGCATAGCAAACAACTAGATGAAATTGTCCGTGTTGTTTAATTACTGTGCATACGTGACGCAGTGCACTGCATCTGTATGATGGTATGTATTTAGAGAAATACAAAAAGGGTCCTCAGTGTGCCATGGTCTTGCTATAAATTAACAGTGCTGACCCTGCAAATCACACAAATGCTCTTTTTTTGTTTTGTTTGAAAAAGATTTTACTTACGTTTCAATAGCATAGCTATTTCTGCAGTTTAAGTCTCTTCAGCCAGAGTGAGTTTGGCTGCATTTTCTAATCGGTTATATTTTAATGATCCATTTCATTATCATAGGAACACTTACTAAGCTGTCTTCTGCATGGGAGCCTAATTGGAACTCCTCCTAAATCCAACCTGGAGTTGTCTGCATAGGGTTTTTTCTATTTTGTCTTTACCTGTGTAGCATTTTCTATATTCATGAGGCACAAATAGCTTGAAAGCAGTACATATGAGCACAGGCCTCCTCCTTAGAGGTGTTGGAGGGGGACAACACTTCTAGTAATCACAAGGACAAAATCTGCTTCCTGGCCTGTGACACTGTTTAATCAAGTGAAAAGTCAAAGCATGAGATTAATTTATGGATATGATAAATTGCACAATGTGGTTGTTATAAAGGAATAAATCCGATTCTCAAGTCACTGCTGTTGGCTCTTATTTGCCAACAAGCTGAAATGATCTCCACATAGGAGATATGGACAAGAAATTAATTTGTATCTTTGACCAATTCTTTATATGGTCAGAAAGACACACGTCATCCCTAGAAGTAACCTACCTGTTTCGATCAGTTTCCATGGAATGAACTCAGACCTTCAAGCAGAGCAGGTCTATGTCTTCTGTAACAAGTTCTAAGTTCAAGTATGAATTTCTGCATTTTCTGTCCTTTCAGAGACCTTGCACTATTGGTTTTGGTCATCTTTGAACACAGTAAGGACACACAGATTCTAAACCAGCACTGGGGTTTTCCTAAATGTTCAGAAGTCAGTGAGGGATTAACAAATGTGAAAACTTTGTACGCACCTAAATTCTTTTCAAAATCTAGTTCTTAAGGACTCTGAAAAGCTTATTTAATCTTGAAAGTCAGTGAAAAATTAGGCTCCTAAACATTTGCTTAGCCCTTGAAAAATGTACCAGACCTGTCTTCGGAGGAGGAGGGGATCACACCAATCCAGTGCTGAGACCTGCTTAAACATAAATTTGTAGCAAGGCAAGTTCTCCCTTGTAGCTGCAACAATATGGAACACTCTTGCACGATGTTCTTACATAAAAGACTGAATGCTGTGCTTTTTCAGAGGTGTTTTTGTAGTTAAAGTACCTGGTCCGTGAATCGTCTCTAAAAAGCAGGGACTGTCTGCTCTTCACCAGAGCACATGGGAGAGCTGATAAGAGCTGGGATAAAACTGCATGGTACAAATCACTTGTAAGTGATTTGTGCCTCTGACTGACATCTCTCCAGTGAAGACTCCCAGATATGTACCAGTGTTGTGAGATTCCTGTAACCACTGGTCTTCGGTATTTCCTGTGAAACTTAAACCTAATGTTCGAAATCTGCATCAGCACTGAGCTATTCTGTCCTTTGTTTTCTGTTCGTCAAGGTGGCTTTTCTCATTAGCATAAATCACAAAGCTCCTGCAGCAGTAGCGTTGTGATATACAGCATCTCTGCGGTGGCTAAGGAATATTTACAACCCAAAATGCTCCCCTTTGCTTGATTTGGAGAAGCATTTCATTGTTTCTTCTTTCAGTTTCTTGCATCCTAACAAATAATTCTGGTTATAAGATGGAACAAATAAGGGTCTTTAAGAGAAAGTAGTATAGAATACCATGATGCTTTTATTATTATGCATGTCTGATGTGAACAAAATAAATTAGCCAAAGGCAAATAAAATGCAACCCTGTGGACATTCAGAAATTAAAAAAAAAAAAAAAAATCTTCATTACATTACATTAGTCTATGTTAAGGAAGTTAAATGTCTTTAAATTGTGTCTAACCTAGTTGAAGAAATTAGATACTTCTGTGGAGTATGGATACATAATGTAAACAATTTCAAAGATTATTTGGCAATCTCTTGGAATTTGCTCCAAATGCTTTCAGTTCAATAGGAGTGAAAAGCTATGCTCCATTATAGACTCACTTGATATTTTAGTTTAGAAGAAGGAAACTTGGAAGCAACTCGACTTTTTATTGCTTGAAGGTGACAGTGGGAAAAAAGTAAGATGAGCTGCATGCTTATATGTCTTCCTACCTGCTCATCTTTCTTCTTTCATTGTTGCCTTTGACTGTCAGTCTTACTTAAGCAAAAAGAAGTAAAATGCACACACATACATCTGCTAACATAAGATATATTAATCAGTGTAGTTGATGACAACTGCTTATGTCCTATATGAAAGAAACTGATCTGTACACGTGCTTTAGTTTCCTGCTCTTTCTCAGAGGTTGCTCTTTGGAGAGGGAATAGGAATTTCTGATGCTCTCTTCTTAACTGTGTATCTTTATAGTATTTATTTATTGTTATACCTCCTGAGATGGTCTTGAATACTTGCTTTATGATGACTTGGGACTTGCTGAAGTAGGAAACATTTTATTCTTGTTTGGCTTTTGAAAGATCAGTAAGAATTGCTCTGATTCAGTGCAGCTTTCAATCATGTTGCCTTCTGCTTCATTTTCATCAGATATTGCAGACTAAGTAGTATTAATCTGCTTAGTAGTTGAGTGGAAACCACAGGGAACAACTAGAAGTTGATTTATTTATTTATTTTTTTCCCCTCGTTCCCTGTAGCAGCATACAAAACCAGTTGAGCAGAGCTGTTAGCCTTGCTCCTGAGGGCTAATATAAATTAAAGGTCCTGAGCACTAGGGGTTGTTAAAATTCTCATAGGGCTCTTTATAAGATGTTAACCTCCGTGGTCTGGCCAGGCTCCAAACGGGGTAATTACATTCTTCCTACCTAAATTCCCCCTGCAATTGCAATTCGATGTGCTGGTATTCCTCACTTCCTTTCCTCTGCCATGCCCCGTGGAACAGTTGTTGCATTTCATCCCAGAGGTACTTGCTTTCAGTGACTGATGGAGTGATCTGTGTGTAGAGTCTATAAAGCATTTTAAGAGCTTTTTGGATGAAATGTAATTTATGATGCTTACTTTTTATTAATTATCTGCTGTTTAAAATGGACTAGGTTAATCTGAGCCCTGAATTGATGTGAACTGTGTGCAACAGACCTGGAATGAGACACTGTCAACAACTGTTCTTGTTACTTGTTGACCTTCTTCCCAGGGGTTTTTAGATAGAAGAAGTAGCAGGCCAAACTAAAAATATAGGAAGGCTTTTCTAAAGGGTTCATTACAAAATAGGAAGAATATAAACTATGTTGTAAGCCTGATGTGATTTTTGCCTCAATTGAAGTACATCTTGAAGTGTGTATATATATATATATATATACACATAATGTTCCCTCTGCTTAGAGGTTCTTTTGTAACCTTAAGTGCAGCACCTAAACACTCATGTTCTAAATGTCACTCTTTTTGTACCACTTCTTATACTAGAAATGCCTTTTATTATAAAAACACTGTAATTTTTATTAAAGATACTGCATACTAATTGAAAGTAGACTAATTCCATATAAATTTAAATGTTGCCTATAAGACAGATTTGGAGTTAGTACTCAATGTTTAACAACATAGTAAGGCAATGTCTGTATGTGCCAAAGGTACAGAGTCTTCAAATACAGTGTTCTCTAGATGTGGAATTTGCTTATCAAGTGTCTGCAATACAAACAGGATAAAGCGATGCTGGGGGATATCTTTGTGTTTAGTTTAATGTTAGTTTCTGGTTTTGCTTGTGGAGTGACTCATACTAAGCCTAACTCTACTGCATAGGAAATCTTTGTACTAATCTCAGTGAACTAAACTTTTATTTCGTGAGATGACTTAGTCTGATCTGTTGTGTATGACAGGGTGTTGCATTTCACTTGGTATTAGTGTCAAGCCTTAATATTTGTTTAGGTCAGGTATTTCTCTCCTAGGACATCACCGCATAGGCTACAGGTAGAAACCAAGATCACTGTTCATCTGTGCCATAATGTCCTCACTAATTAAGTGAGATCTCCCAAGGTGGTCTAAGCAGGTGAACTATTCACCATGCTACAGGGGAAGTTGAAGATTTTGCAGGTGACTTGTCCAATAGCACAAGAAATGTATTTCCAGTCCCAGGTGGCAAAAATCAATATATGACCCTACACAAGTGAATATGAAGCACTACCTGAGCTCCTGAGGGGGATTCACAGTGTTACGTTCTGAGTCGGTGCAGACCTCCAAGCATCTTGACCCCTGCACCAGCCAGTTGCTCTCTGGTGCTGCTGAGGAAAGTTAAAAAAGCAAAACCAGCCAATCAACAAACTGAAAAAACTCTTCTTTATGTAAAAGAAAAAAATTTTAAAATATGTCTACTATCATACAATAAGTTTGAAAGCCTGAAGCTAAAAAATGTCCTTGCAAAGTCTTTAATTGTGTTTCAGTGAAAAACTACACTATTATGAACATAAAACATGTTTCTCTTTGACCTGTGATGAAAGCTGAAATAAATTTACTTAAGTATTTGACAGAAAATTTAGCTCAATGTGCTCTACTGCTTGTTGCTTAGAAAGGAGCCTATACTAACTACATAGCCAGATGTTAATATGACCTATACCTCTATAATCCCACTCAGTATGACTTTAAAATAGATTTTAACTTGGAATAGGGAATTTAGTTCTCTTGCCTATGATCATTTCAGACATATTCTCACTTAAAAACAGTTTGCCATTTAGAATTGAAGTAGCCATTCGTGTAGTTTTAGTACTGTAACCTCTAAGAATGTGGGGTTTTAATTTGCAACATATAGGAATAGATATTTGCATAAGACAAGGCTGTGCTATGAAGCATTTCTCTTATGGTCATTTATAGTTAACATTAGCAATGCAGTTTAAAAATATATTTAGTTTGTCATTCTATTATAGAAGGAAATGTGTTATTTTTAATTAGTTTATATGTAAGGAAATATAAATAGCTTTATTCACACTGATGGTCTCCTAACAGGCACAAGAGCAATGTACTCTCTATTGCCATCAACTCTCACATGAACCCATGTCTTCTAAGCATCCTAAAGTCTTTATATTATTTTACTTGTTTGAGCTTTGGCAAATCAGCATCCTTTTACATTTTGTACTAGGTTCTGTTTTTCAGATGAGACTTAAATTCCTGGAAATTTTCGTGCAGAAAAAAACCCATGTATTTTAATACTGTAGGAACATTTCTTTCATTGAATAATATTTTTAGGTAAAGGTAATCTGATAGAATAAGACGGCAACGGATTTATTTAAATGGAAGATGATTCATAGCTAGATATTTTAGACGTGCACATCCCATAATTTTGTGCATCCGTGATCTTTCTAGCTTTTATTGGTTTGTATCTTTTTTTCTTTACCTGACACAGTGGTGTAACTTTTTAAGTATCTGTTTTCCATTAATGTAAGTATCAAATCTAATATTTCAGAAATTAATATCAAAGAACAATGTATTAAATTTATCTGCATTTTGAATTCTTTTTAATTCTGATTTTCTATTCTTACAACAAATAGTCCCTGCTGTTTGTGTTCCCCCACACACCTATCAGACTTTATTCTTCTCCAGTAAATTCTTTCCTTTGCTGTTTTTTTGCTGCTGCTGCTGCTGCTTCTTGCATCCTCTTCCTCTGAAAAGGAGGAATGTGCTCATTTCTTCTACTTGTGCATTACTTTCTCACTGTCTCTTGCTCTTTCTTTTTTGTTACTCACAACTGTCTGTTGTTATTTTGTTTTAAACTCTCCACCTGCAGCTTCTTTCCCCCTTAGTACTCACTGCTCTCATGAAGAACTTTAATCAGAAATGCCTTTTTGTTGCACCATAAATTCATTTTTTCAGAACTCAGTAGGAGCTTTCATATCTAAAGTTCAAAGAAAAAGGTTTTTTTTCTCTTCCACACAGTTTTCTACCCATTTCTTCTTCTTTTTTTTTTTCATTGATACTATTTTTCTTCTTTCTCAACCTGTCTCTTTAGCATTTCAAACTCAATAATTCCCTTCTGTTGTTGCATGTAATTAAAGACACTGATAATTAAATATTCTAAAATATGTAAAATATTCAATTCAGTGGATTTGCATTAAACTTTTTGGAGAAAAATAATTTTCAGTATTGCTGTCCTAGTCAGTGTCCAAAATATACCTTAGAAATTTCCAAAAAAGCATTAAAGCAATTTTTCTCAGAGCCCAAATCTCCTCATATTTAAGAGATTGTGTAGTCTACCCAGAAGAGTAGATTATTATTCCCATTCATTGGCGTAAAACTGTGTAGCAGTATCTGTACATACTCCAAAAATTCATCATCATTTTAGGATGTTGTCTTTAATGACCACTCTAAATTCCTTTCTTTTTTTTTTTTTTTTACAACTATTTTGTTAACTTGATTGTGGAGACAGGTGGATATTTACACAAAAATTTCGTTGTGCTCTTGGGGAAACCAGCCATACCAGGAATACTGACTTTAACTGAAATTGAGATAAATGAGGGTGACTGACTTAAGTTTTGAAACAGTTAATGCTCTCTTAGGAGGAGATGAGGGGTAGATAAATGGTGAACAACTGGGAAGCTGACTCTGAAGCACGTGCTCATGAATTTGGACACCGACTAATCTGTTTTGCCTGTTGCTGGCACCGCAAATAACAGCATAATGCAAAACCTTACTGTTTCTTCCCACTCTGCCGTTTTAACTTTCCCCCGAGGGCAAGCAGCGCCCACGGGCCGAGCCCTCAGCGGCACCAGTGGGAGCAGCAGCCTGGCCGGGGCTTCTCGCACGGCCGTGTCCGCAGCCTCCCTCTGCCCCTGCAGCTCCTCTGGCTCTTGTGCTGATCGATGCACAGCAAAGCATGAGTTTGGAAGGTGTTTTTCCCCCCTTTGCCAGCCCGGAGTCCATCTGTGACATCAAATGAAGCATATGACTGGTTGAAGGGGTGTCAGCTGCAGCCGTATGGCTTGCGTGTGCCCAGGAGCAAAACGAGACACCTGGAACTGTGTTATGTTGTGCCGTCTTCCCTGTTTGCCTTGGCAGAGTTACTGGAACTGAGAAAATCACCTAGAGAATTGCTAATATGGAGACGTTAACATTCAAGGTTATCTCATGCTGTTTTCCTATTAACTTCTCACACTATGACATGCTGTCAGATTTGAGAGGTGTTTTCTTCCTTTTAATTGTTTATAAAGATCATGAGCTGTATATGTGGCTTCCTGAAAATGTTCTCATGTTTAAATTAATTTTGTTGGTTCCCTTAGAAACCCAATCCTTTGCCTTGTCTTGGAGAGAGGTCACATTCTTCAGAAGTCATCACAAACTTAGTGATATCAAGTAAAGTTTGCCTACTGTTTCATAATCTTGTTCAAAAGTTATTCTAGCACTTTTTCTTCTTTAGAGTATCTATCTTTTTTCGTTAACTGATGACCCGCTGACCTAAATTTAGCCTCAGTTTTTTCATATTTTTTTTAAAAAAAAGGTATCAATAAACAGAAGTTATCCTTTACTTGCTCCTCTCAGATGCCTCAGTTGTCTGTTTTGCCTTCCCTTGCGTTGTAGATGTGTGGTAAATTATGCAGTTGCCGGAATGTTGTCTGTATGCTGTCTGTTTTCTTCCTGAACACAACAGTGGTTTGTTGTTGAGGTGTGTATCTAAAGGACAGCACCACCCTGTTCCTTGGATTTGCTTGGGCTTCCAGCTTACGTGTGGCTTCAAGACAAGGTGCAAAGCCTGTGTAACTAATGAGGAGTATGTTGTGATGCTCTTGGACACCAAGAGCTGAAGATGTAATTTGAAATAAGGAAAAAATACGCAGATAACCTATATATAAATGTATAGTAATGCACATTTCATTCTGGAAATATGAAATTTATTGTGTTAGTATATGTGCTAATGTAATTCTGTGTGTATGAATCCTACAGATGTACAGTTTGATTAATTCAAACACTGCTGCCACCACCTGCCCTGTGGTATCCTCACCTTTGTATCTGAAGAACTAAAGATAGTAGTTTCAACCATATCATCTTCCCCTCCAACCCACTTTTTCAGTATTTCATGTTCCAGGCTGCAAAGCATATAATGATCTGGCTTGCCCTCAGGTCTGATCACCTCTTTAATGGTCCTGTTCTTGCCTTCACAGGCTGTTCTGGCACCAAATCCCTTCTGAGCACTGCTCTCTCTCTTGGCTCTGTCCCATAAGGCATCTACAGGAAATGTTGCCTGAACAGCTTCTCATCTTCCATTTGGCCTGGTTTATTTTCTGTTGTTTTTTGGTTTTTGTTTTTGTTTTTTTTTTTTCTTCTGATCAGCATAGGTGTAGGACAGAGTCCCTGCTGTCCATGTCCTTTCTGGACACTTGGACAGTGCACCATCCTGTGCTCCCGATGGCTGCCCGCTGGAAGCCACAGCTCCATCAGAGGCTGGGAACTTGTAAGGAGCCTTACGTGTCTGTTGTGTCGTTGGACCCACACTGAGAAACCACCTACCCGATACTGGGAATTTTAAATTAATATATCTTGCTGTATGGCTATTGTTTGCGCTGGAAGAGATGATGTGGAAGGGATCTTGTGGAAAGTCTATCCTATGTTGCAAGAAGATTTAGGTATGTTCTGAAGTTTCTGTAAAAGGTAGTTTTAGACTTTCAGTGTAACCAAATAATTTATCTTCTGTTTTTCCTCTCAAAGCCCCTGTTTTATTCTGAACCATGCTAAATTTCACACTCTCTTTGTGAAAAAGTTTTTGTGGTTCAATGTAGAGAAAAATTAATTATTTTCATTATTTACAAGACCTTTTTCATACCCACCATATCTTTGTGCCTGCTTCATAAAAGTAATAGGTTTTATCAATCCTGTCTTGATAAAGCCAGCCTTCATCTGTTTCAGACTCTTCTAACTATATTAAGACTAGCTATCAAATAACAAGGAACATATCAAAGCCCTGTTCCTCTGAGGCTCAGACAGTCCTTGCTGCTTACCTAGGAACTACAGCAGTTCCTTGTTTTTTTCAGGTATTGCTGTTTGGAGTTAGATTCTTGCATTAATTTCCTTTACCTGTTGATGAAGAGTTGTAGAAAGGATTGGTTAGTCTGCTGTCCTCACTCTTCAGGTAACATTTTTCTATCTTAAAGGTCAATGTGGAATGCCTTTGAATCACATAGATGAAAGTTTGTGGGCAGTTACTTAGGGAATAAATTTAATTTATGCTGAAATATGTATATACCTTCAAAGTAAATTTGTGTATAGTTTCAATGATCCTTGTTCTACCACCCCAACCCCCATCATCCCAATTAGATGAAGAAATATAGATTCAAAACTCTGAAGTCTAGGTTAAAAAAAAAAGGCAAACCCAAACAGCCAACCCTGTTGAAGTGCAGTTAGGGCTCTGCTACCCTTATAAAGCAATAAGAAGGGCAAACAAGGTACAGTCACACCTAAAGGAACACTTATTCCAAGACAATCTGTTTGCAGGCATATAGCAAATATGCAGCTCACACGAGTCTGTGAGGAGAAAACATTTTCAAGATCTATTTCTCTGTAAGTATAATTTTTTGTCACATTCCTTAAGAACAGGACACAGTCTGAGAATTAAGGGAAAATGCATTGGCTATAGATGGTAAGGCATGACTAGAATTAATCAAAGTCTTGGTATGATGAAATTCATACGTTTTCATTATGGTCCTATTTGCTTCTCAAATAGCGTCCTATATTTTTTGGTTTTAGCAGTGATGTCAGTATCTTGGACAAAATTCAGCAAAGGAACTATATTAGTTTTAAATTCTCCCAGTAGTTCCTTACATCATGTTATGGCTCCAAAATAACTAAATATTGTCATCATGTTTGGTTTGTGCTTTTGATTTCAATTCCCATGTTGTGTAACTCTTTCAGAATCATTCAAGCCTGATTCAAACTCTGAGAGCAACTGTAATACTGAAAATGAGAATAGGGACTGGTCAGTGTTCATGTAAATAAAAATGCCATTTGCCTCTGTGCCTGGACTTGGAAGGATGCTTGTGTAAATTACTGAAGCTGAGGAGCAAATCAATAGCAAATGACGATCTTCAGTGATGATGTTTCTGTTGGAAAGGGACATCTAAGAGAAGTCTGTTTATGTACGTTTGACACACGTTTGCAGACAGATGGCTTCAAAGATCCTCAAGCAAAAGTTAAATGAATGCATATACTGATATCTTTAAATCAGAAGACTGGGTTTGCAGGGCAAGGTTTTGGCAGTGGCGGAGGCTACAGGGGTGATTTCTGTGAGAAGCTGCCAGAAGCTTCCCCGGTGTCCAACAGAGCCAATGCCAGCTGGCTCCAAGACAGACCCACCACTGGTCAAGGCTGAGCCCATTAGCGACAGCGGTAGCACCTCTGGGATAAAGTGTGTAAGAAGGGGAGGGAGAAAAACCCAAACCAGAGCAACTGCAGCTGGAGAGAGGTGTGAGAGAAACAACTGCAGACCCCAAGGTCAGTGAAGCAGGAGCGGGAGGAGATGCTCCAGGTGCCGGAGCAGAGATTCCCCTCCAGCCCGTGGTGAAGAGCACGGTGAGGCAGGCTGTTCTCTGCACCCAGGGAGGTCCATGGTGGAGCAGATCTCCACCTGCAGCCCATGGAGGACCCCACACTGGAGCAGGGGGGTGCCCGAAGGAGGCTGTGACCCCGTGGGAAGCCCACGCTGGAGCAGGCTCCTGGCAGGACCTGTGGGCCCGTGGAAAGAGAAGCCACACTGGGGCAGGTTTGCTGGCAGGACTTGTGACCCCATGGGGGACCCACGCTGGGGCAGTCTGTTCCTGAAGGATGCACCCCGTGGGGGGGACCCACGCTGGAGCAGTTTGTGAAGAGCTGCAGCCCACGGGAAGGACTCACGTTGGAGAAGTTCACGGAGGACTGTCTCCCGTGGGAGGGACCCACGCTGGAGCAGGGGAAGGGTGTGAGGAGTCCTCCCCCTGAGGGGGAAGGAGCGGCAGAGACACAGGGTGATGAACTGACTGCAACCCCCATCCCCTGACCCTGTGTCGCTGCAGGCAGGAGGAGATAGAGACAGTCAGGAGTAAAGCTAAGCCTGGGAAGAAGGGAGGGTTGAGAGGAAGGTGTTTTAAGATCTAGTTTTTATTTCTCATTATCCTAATCATATCTGATTTTATTGGTAATAAATTAATTTCTCCAAATTGAGTCTGTTTTGCCCGTGACAGTAATTGGTGAATGATATCTCCCTGTCATTATCTTGACCCACAAGACTTTCATTATATTTTCTCTCCCCTGTCCAGCTGAGAAGGGGAGTGATGGAGCAGCTTTGGTGGGCACCTGGCATCCAGCCAGGGTCAACCCACCACACTGATGCAGGAAAATCAAATGGCAAATGCCTTTGGGGTTCCCTGTCATTTAGAAAATAAAGATTTAAGCTCAACTGTAAGAGGGTATTGAAGCAGTCATAAAGGAAAGTCTGGCATGAATGTATTTAGTCAGATGTAGAGTCAAGGTAATGATGAATAATGACTAAATACTTTTGCTAACAGGTGCAAAACATTTTTTTTTTTTTCCCCTGCCTGGAGAGCTGCCACTGTTATGTGATAGCTTAATATTTCAGCTAGGACTACAGCTGGAAAGGCAATGATATTGAATGATTTTCATTATCCATTCTGTGCTGCTGTAATTAACATAGCCATGTAAAATAATACTAAACTAAACTCATCAAATACATTTTGCAAAAAAGCTTTACAAAAAGGGATTTCTAATTTTTTGAAATTTATGTAAATCAGTGTACATTTGTGGAAACCTTTTGAAAGAGCTCTGGGCTGTTGATTGAGTTTTCAGGTAATTTTTTTAAACCTGTATCACTTAAAGTCCTGAGCTACAGCTAAGAAGGGCCTTACCCCGAACTTGTCACTGCTGCTGCTCTGTGATGTGGCAAGTGGCCTTTGCAAATGGATAGTCCAATATCAGCTCATGATTGTTTTCCATTATTACTGTTACCTCACTAGGACTCTGTTGTTGATGCTGCATAAATTTACAGCAGAACTTCAATCCCTAATCTAGGCCAATAAGTGACAGTTTCTAGACTAATGCTAATTAGAAAATTAGCACTAATTTGTTTTCAAACTGCATTTCTTGGCTTCACTAGGCTCATGCTACAGGTGCTTGGAAACATGTTAAGTTTTGATGTGATCATAACATTGACTTAGCTTCTGACTGTCACTGCCTTATATTCAGAGCATCTGTTTTTATGCATCTAACATCTATATGTCGTATGAAAACCTGCACAGCCAAAATTGTAATATTTCTGAGGCTAAGAGGAGAGCAAGAAAGCAAAAGTATAACTAGCTAAGGATTATTATTTTTAATTCAGTGCACCACGCCCAAACAAACTTGAACTTGGGAAATATATTAATGTTCCAGTACTAAATGTATAATGTGGTTTAGCATTCCACCAATGTTTTTAGTTTCCCAGCTGTTTCTAAATGTTTGGTTCAACATATAACAATGTGAACGTATCAAATGTAAACATAGGGTTTTTAATATGGTATATTATGCTGCCTTGTTTCTGAGTTGTATTTCAGCTTGGATAGTATAATGTCAATATTGAGAAAGCAGGATGCCAAAGTAGACAGCACTGACCAATTATCCAGGTATTTAGAAAACTCCAACCAATTATCCAGGTATTTAGAAAACTCTAGGTAGTTTTGTAAAGACAAATGTGTCTAAATATCTTAATAATAGATACAATTTATTACCTTGGAAAATCCATTCTGTATTTTAAATTGGGTTACTACTGGATTCAGGAGGATGAAAACCACTGCTGAAGTGTATCGGGTTATTCATGGTCCATAGGGCAACAGTGTGCTGTGGAAAAGCAGGTCTCTCCTTTCACTAGGAAGGCTTTCCATTACAGGAACAGGATTCAGAGTAACACATGGATGCCTGCAGGATCCTAAAAATCTCTACTTCCTGCTACTCTACATCCTTTTTCAACAACCTTTTGGCAAGATGAGGCAAAGTCATGTTTATGTGAGTTTTGTATTTACATAGCAAAACTCAATCTCTTTCAAGTAATTTTATTTTCGGAGACTGCAGCTTTTTGGTGATAATTTAAAAATTATTCTCTTTTTTTTTTTTTTTTTCCTGTCACTTCTTCATTAATGCACAGGATATAGTGATAAAACCATGCAAATATCTTCTAAGTTAACCATATTTAAATAATTTCTGTACCCATCTAGTCCATGAAGCCTGGGAGGTGTCACGGTGGGGCTTCGTGGAGGAAGCTGTAGGAGTCTCTCAGTTTTCCAACCCTGCACTGTCCTGAACAGAGGAGTTCCCTGGGTCATGGCTCTCCCAGGGCAACCATGGCAGATAGTCTACAAAGAAAAGCTAAAAGCAGCGGGTCACTGTTGAGAGTCCATTGGAGCTCAACATAAAACAAATTGCAGGTGTCTTTATGGAAAGGCAGGAACTACCAAAAACTGCATTAAGGTCCTGGAGAAAGGCTAAGAAACTGGCAACGCTACAAAAAAATAACTGTGTTGTGTGGCTGCTCTTTGTGTGGGTTGTGGGGATGATGATGATATGTTATCTAGTCTTGTCCCATTAAGGAATGATTCATATTTTCTAGATTTCTTTCCCTTTCTTCTTTGTTACAGTTGAGAGGAGTAGTTCTTCCAGAATTAAAGTGCATTTTGTCCTAAAAACAAGTGTCCACCTCCAGAGGTTATTCCAGAATAGCTCTTTGGTAATGTTTTATTCGGGAGCATTTGCAGTTTGTCTTCTTGATGAGTAGCACTAGGTCTCTGCTGTTAGTAGGCTACTTGTGAGAGTATTCTTGAAGCAATGGCTTTGGGGTTTTTTTTACCACCTGATAGATTTTTAGCTCTAGGAATGGAAATTGAATTTCCAATTGAATATAGGATAGTGATAACTTGGTGACAAACAGATTCAGCAAAACGGACAGATTGTAAAATATTTGGTGCTCTATGCCATGAGATTAGGTGTCGACAGCATTCCTTTGAGGTGATGTGAAGTCTCAGAGAAAACACCTTGGCAGGTTTTTATCTAAATCACAAAGGAGCATTCAGAGACAGTGAAAATCCTGGGGGAATCTTTGCACTGGCATGCTCACAGTAGATGTATTGCTTCGAGGTGAAGTATGGGGCTTGCCCCAGTCGTGACTTAGTTCAGGTTACTTGATTTGAAATTGGACTTCCACAGAGAGGGTCCCCATTGCACACCAATGCATTGCCCCTTCAGGATAGGTACTACACTGTTGTAAACTATACTGATGTGGAGGGAGGAGAATCTGAAGGAAAAAAAAAAAAAGTTATAGACAGGGTATTGCAGTTTCCTACTGCTTTTGGAGCCAATTCACCTTCTGGAATAGTACTTTCAAAAGCAAACATTGTATTTCCATTACTGGTGCATCCTCACTGAAATGCTTAAGGTATTCTAAGTTTCTCATACAGTTCTATGGTAGGGTATTTATTTTTTCTCAAAGGCATCCAGTGGTGTAGGATCCTTCTGCTATAGTGGTGTGTATGTTCAGTAGGATACCTAAGTTAGTCAAGGAGTATGGAGCTAGTCAAAGCTAGAAAATCTTAAATATGCTGTAAAGTGCATATTAAAAGTTGGAAAACTTATTTAATTTTTATTTCTTTAGGGTTTTCATCATTTTGTGGTATTATGAAGTTATACTGCATATCTTGTGGTATTGCAGATAAGTTCCTAAGATGTTTAAGTCACTGTGCTGTATTTTACAGCTTCTTCACTCTGAAATTTTCACATATGTGCACATATCTACTGCCATACCGGCTTTAAGAGCTGTGTGGGGTTTTTCAGTACCAATATGTTAATACATTCTGGAAGGATGATTTCTTTGTTGCCTGTCTTCCACTGTCTTGAAGATAAGAAAGCTTATTACTAGTTGGGTTTTGCTGACACTGCTCAATGATTCTCAAAACTGTTCAAAGTAATTTTTCTCAATCTTCCTTTATATTGTTTCTTCATTTTACCATGTACCAACAGGAATGGGAATGGTTTTGGATGTAGTTAATTGGGATTAAATCTTCTGTATACACAAATACCTTCTTTAGTTTAAGGAGCGATCACTGACTTGCCTGTTGCAGGGCAAGAGGAGATGCGGTTATCCTGGGAAACTGTGTCACCAGGAACTGCAGGAAGATGAGAGGCTGTTTGTGTCCCCCCTGAGTGGAACAGTCACCCAAAAAGGTCAAGTCTGGAGCATGTATTAGCTGTTAACCTACCTTTCACCATCCCATGGTCTAGTTAGTTTCAATAGTTTATACGATAGAACCTTGAAGGTAGACTTTTTGCATGGTTTTGTTTGAAAAGCTAGCTGAGAATCAACGTGTGAATTAGAGGAATGCAAGGGATGCTGCTTCTAATTTCTTAACGCTACTGACAGGGTTAAGAACAGCTCACGTAGTCAGAGGTACTTTTCCAGACCTCAGCATTTCGTGCAGGGTGTCCTAAGAGGAATGGAAAATCTTCAGTGAGACTATTTCAGTGACTGTGCTGTTGCTGTAGGATTGTCATGATTTCATTGTGAAATCTTCATTTGGAAAGAGAAGCTCTTTTACACTTCACTTTTTCATTAAGGTTGTTTTCATTAGTGACATCTTGTGATGACAATACATATGTGTATCTACATGACACATTTAGAAAGAATGGACTTTCTAAATAAGTAATGTACAAATATTCTATATACGAAACAAAATCTAGGTATCTAGTGTTTTTAGTTTTCAACAGGGAGATTTAGATTAATTGCTGGTAAAGAGAATAATACTGTTAAGTCACCTGTGAATTATTTGAAATGGCATCTCTGTTTCTTTGTACTGTACTTCATGTGGCTCTACTATCACTAGTACAAATCATGAAGTTTGCTTTTAGCATCTGTCATTAGTCTGGAGTTTTTGAACAGTGATACAGGAAACAACAGGGTATCCCTTTGGTCAGAGTGCATGTGTAAACCACACTGTTGCAATGGGAGTCCATGCTCACAATTATATGAAAAAAATATCCTTGAAATTTGCAACTAATTATGTTTATGATTGAGGAGTAACCATTCTACTATATGATATACAGTTTTAGTGCAAATGTGAGCTGTGAGTGACAAATACACATTATTGCAAGTTTCTTACAATACTTATTTCAGCTGTAAGATAACTCTCTAATTTTTTGATTTGTGCAGCACTGTTCAGAGCAATGGGAACACAAGTTCATTATTCTTCCATTTTTAGAGGAAGCTCAGCTCTGATGAGTGAGACTGTATTAGCTGAGAAAAATCTGTAGCTCTCGAAGGGTGCTTGGTTAACAATCTCAGAATAAGGTCACTTAGTGCATTGAATGACACAAGAGTAAAACTGACAGAATTTTGTACTCTAAAAATAATTTAATATAAATTATAGCCTGCTCTGGGTTGAACTCTTCAGTAGGAATGAGACTGTAATAGTGCTGAAGCTGAAGATTCATGCTAAAGCCACTTCCTAATCTAGAGGTTTATGTGCAGTTAGACTTCCCTCTAAGTGAAATATAAAAAATCATTAAAAGTATCCAACTACAAATTTCATCTTTGAACAGCCAGATTCCACTATCTTAGTGACAGTGAGTGAGCGAATCTTCATTTTTTTTGTTAACTGGTGTACCCAAAGTCAAAGGAAAGCTGGGTGACAGTGGGTGTACAGAGAGCTCAAATGAGAAATCTAGACTCCTGGTTTCTGAATAGCAGGTCAGATAAACATTTGTCTGTTTCCATCCAATTGCCTGTGTAGTTTTCTTGGTATTCCTAACTAAATTCCTGGGATGAAATACATTTATTCGTCGTAATCTCTGTAGTGCACTAAAGCAAGGCACTGTAATGGCATTATTCTCTTACATTCTTTCCATGTGTATAGAATAAGGATTACTTGAGTATTTTAGCACAACTGAAAGCTGGAATTGAAGACTTTATCTCACTTATGAAACAATAGTCATGAAATTCAGATTCTACTCTGTGATTTTGTCATTGAGTCCAAGGGGGTTTTATTCATTGTTTTACTGTTTGCTTAAATACTACCATCTGGACAGAAAAAGAATCTGTGGCTTTTTATATATATATATATATAAAATATTGCTAGTAACTCTTCCAGTTATTCATACTGGCCAAGCATTATTGGAAAAGATCACATATTTAACAAAAAAAATAATTAAAAAATCATTAAGGAACATGATGAGACTAAAAATATCACTGGAAGCGCTTCAAAATTATTTTTTTACCAAAAAAATTACAAAACATTCTTTACTATCTGAAGCGCACACAGCTCACAGTGTGGGGGGCTTGTTGGAAGCCTTACAACCTGGACTACAGATGAAGGGTAAGAGACTTAAAAATTAACTTGAGCAAAGGATGAAAATATTATTCCTCCTACCTAGTGAATAAGTCTATAACATTCTCTCCTTGCCTCGTGTAATATATATATTTACTTACTCCGCAATAGGTAGTAGTGCTTCAGTAGAATTATTCCACATCTTGAGAGTGTATTTGTCCAGGAGAAAAGAAACACATAATTTAGATGGCTTCCCTTAATTTAAAAAATCCAAACACACACACACACACAAAACAACCAAACCACAAAAACAAGAAACCAAACCAACCAGACAAACAAAGCCCAACAGCAGTACAACGTAGTTAGGTAAAAGGAGAACCAAAAGAATTCTGTGTTATGTAGTTGTACCTTTGTAGGACAGAGTTGTTGGAAGACTTAGGCAGTTGTGGATCCTGACACAGAAATGTAGACGCTTGTGAGTGGCACCGATGTGTTAGACTTAACTATCTAAAGTGTCTATTTTGGATTTCCCTGTTGTCAGATTGTCAAGGTTTGGGTTGAAAAGGGGATTTTCAGGGATGTCTTTTGGAAAATATTAATCCACTGTGTGCCTTTCCTGTAGTTTACAGTAGAGAGAGAAAATGCCAGGAGACTTTCGAAGATGCTTATCCAAGAATATGCCACATTCTCATGTCCCAGAGGAAAAGTTACCAAGTTACTTATTCTCCAAAAGATGGTCCTGTTTGAGAAGATAGTTGCCTGATTTTAGATAAACAAACAATCTGCATCTTACACCTAAAATTTTCTCATTGATTTATTATACTTTTTTTCACATGTCCTTCTAGATATTAACTGTAGGATATTTGAAAACTTACATTTTGTGTAGGCTGTAAAAAGTGTTACTCTGTAGAATACGAGAAGTTTAAAGCCAGATGCCTCAGCACAGCAGCAAGACCAGTGGAACAGGAGCTTCTCAGATCCAGTAATTTGTCTGTCATCATTTCAGTAATAATCAAAAACTTTGGCAATTCAAGGTGCCTGTCTCTTATTTCCATGTTAATGCCACACAACCTTGATTTCTGACAAAGTTTCACAAACTTTTAGGAAAGCAAGGGTTGATGAAGTTGTGCTTTTGCTTTGGGTTTTAGTGGAGGGGTTGTTTGTTTTTTCCTTTTGTTATGATAATTATTCAGCTTTTACAGAAGAAAAAATGCCCTTGGCTATAAGTGCCTATGTATCTTCAGTAACTCTGGAAGCATTTACTGAAATTCTGTTAAGTGTATCTAATTTTACTATGGTTACAGTTTGAATGAGAAATAAAAGGTCTGATAGTGGTGAAGGTTATAGAGGCAATAGTGAAGTGCAAGAGGTGGTTTCACAGAATGACAACTCTCTGATTTGGCTTTCTGTTATCACCACGTCATACTTGCCTGGATGGATAGGAATTGCTCTAGACATGAAAACTTTGTGCTTTGGCTCAAGAAAGGGACGGAAGTTCATTCTTGAAATGATTCCCCTTGAGCTTATCTGTTTCAATTTTTCCATTTCATGCTTGTTTCAATTTGTTTAGCACTCTTGAACAGGTGAAGCACACAGAAGAGATGAGGACAGGTTGAGAGAGCTGGAGTGGTTCAGCCTGGAGAAGAGAAGGCTCTGGGGAGACCTTAAAGTGGCCTCCCAGTGCTTAAAGGGGGGACAGGAAAGATGGGGACAGACTTATTTGTAGGGCCTGTTGCAATAGGACAAGGGGTGATGGTTTTAAACTAAAAGAGGGTAGATTTAGACTAGATAAAAGTAATAATTTTTTTACAATGAGGGTGGTGAAACACTGGAATGGGTTGCCCGGAAAGGTGGTAGATGCCCCATCCCTGGAAACATTCAAGGTCAAGTTGGACGGAGTACTGAGCAACCTCGTATAGTTAAAGATGTCCCTGCTCATTGCAGGACAGCTGGTCTAGGTGTCCTTTAAAGGTCCCTTCCAACCCAAACAATTCTATGATTCTATGATAAGACAATACTCTGAAATAAATGGTTTTAAATCATTTCACTGACTTCAAGCATCAGTTCTGCCTCCCTGCAGTTGCAAGAAACCAAGGAATGGTGCAGCTACTAAAAGCAAAGAAATAGTCTTTCAAACATTGAATCATCTTGTTTATTATGTGGTTATTTCCTTTTTCTGATGTCCACACTGACAGTAGTAACTCTCATCTAATAGAAACATCTCTTTCCACACACCAGGTGGGACTGTTTCTGGGTTGCATGGAGGTTGTCCTCAGGGATCAGTGAGTTCTCCTGGGCCCCTTCACCTTTCAGAGCATCTTTCCACTGTGATCCCACCTGCCAACTGCTGAAACAAGCCAGAAGCCCAGGGCTTCATTTATATTACCTCCCTCATTTCCCTTGCCCTACTGTCTGATAGCTGTGACAACACAGTTACCCTCAGTCATCACATTCCCATCCAGGTGGGAGTAGCAGAGGCAGCGGAAAGCCTCTCTCACGCAGCCGATCCCTCACCTGTCTCCAACATCCTCCAGAAATCTCTAGGATTGCTGCTGCCCTGCTGTGCTGCCCTTCCAGCAGGTGCTGGGGTGGTTCAAGTCCCCACATTAACCTGTGACCGTGAAGTTTCATCTTGTTCTTCCTCATTTCTTAATTAGATGTTCCATAACCAGCCACCCACCTTGTTGGGAGGCATCTCTCTGATCCTAAAGGCTCTGCACACACTTGGAGAATCCTACTTCCTCCTGCCTGTTTCCCACTACGTATGATGTTGTGTATGGGCACTGGAGGGGGACAGTACCACCCCTCCGTCCATATATACTTCCCCTATGTCTGCACTCACTAGGGGCTTGGACTCTATCCCTCAAATAACCTGTATAAAACTCTGCTCACTAGTTCACGAGCCTGCCAGCACAGATGCTCTTGGCCACTTTGTCGGATAGATCCCACCTCTCTCCAGCAGTGCTCACCCTTGAAGAGGGTCCTGACACCCCAGAAACCAAAGCCCTGCCTGCAACCAGCTGTGCAGCCAGCTGCTGAGCCTCAGTAGCAGCAGCGGAAGGAGTTACAGCACTCCTGCTACTTCCCCCCGTCAGAAGAGAGCCTTGTTCTACCTCTATGAGCCTCGTACAAATGCAGTTGTCTTTAACTGTTTAAATGAAATTTTAATTCATTTTTCTTTAATAATCCATGTATGAGTTGGAGTCACTTCTAGATCTATGCAAAAACTACGTAGGTTAAGTATGTATGGGGAAGCCAGGTCCTTGTCTGCACATGGTGGCACATTTGGGGGTGAAGCTGGCTTTTGAGACCTGGCTTCCTTGCTGCTAACGTACTAGCCACGTTGTCCTGCCTTTGATATGTGCCTTATACAATAGGGACGATTTTGTCTCTCTGTGGACAAGTAGAAAGAACAAACTGTGAGGCTTGTGGAGAGGTGTTAGATCAGCCCAGACGAGTTCAACCTCACCAGCTCTAGTGAGAGAAGCTGGGGTGCTCAGTCCTGGGCAGCTGACCTGCAGGCATACATCCAACTCTTTGCTGCTGCACCTTGACTGTGCTCTTGCATCAAGTAGATTTTGCCTACCTGAGATATGTCTACCTAGTCTGTAACTGCATATTCTACTCACAAGTAGCTTTAACTTTTTACTGTGAAAATACAGTATCAGGTATGGTTAGAAGAGCTCAGTCTCAACTGACATAGCATCCCATCCTTGCTGTCACTGTAATGTGCAGGATCCAGTATGGATAAGTTACAAATTGTAGTATAAGCAAGCTGTGGGTGTACTGGAAACGTTGGTGTTTGTTGTAAACTGGTGGAGAAGATGTTGCTAAATCTCTGAGTGAGATCCATGGCAACGCTGCCAAGGAACGATTGGCTTCCAAACGAGAATTAGTGTCCATGGGAGCAGATCTGGGAAAGCCTCATGAAGGCTGCATGGCCAAAACCAAGTAATCGCATTTTGTTCTAACTAAGCTCCTTCTTAATCACAGTCAAACAACATTTGTGGAACCAATTTCTGGTTCTTTTTCAGCTAAAGATCTGAAGTTTAGTCATATGTAATCCAAACAACAGATACCGAGGATGACATTATACTTCTGTACACATAATTTGTTTTAAGCTCCACTAAAAAACAGAAAAAAAGAGAAGGACTGTTGTATGTGGTTATGTGGTAGTAACAATTAATGCAGATCTAGTCAAATGAGATCTTGTACAAGTGTGGCAGGAGATTTAAAGAAGTGGGCAGTCACGGACAGCTACAGACATTTTGAAGCATTTCATAAAGGCCAGTGGTCTTCACACAAGTACACAGATAAAATTAAGATAACAGGAGTATCGCTGTCACCAGAAGAAAATGGTGGTAAAAGGCACAGGTCTGTGGCTGCTTAAAATTTGTGCTCCAAAATAAGAACCAATAAAAAGTAATTCACTATTGCTCATTACATGTGATGAAAGAATATGTAAGAAAAGTCACCAATAAATACCTTGTTCACTAATGGCTAAGATGGAAAAGGTCTTTTACCAAAAATAATACCTTTTTAAAAATGTTTTTTTAAAATGTTCCTAAGGCTGCTGTTTGTAAATAAGTAAATGAATCCCTTCAGAAGTTTTTAATGAAGATAAAGTATTAAAAAGCTAGGGGTTTTTCTGGATACTTTTTTTCCTTGGAATCTGAAAATACCTACGTATTTTTTTATCTTTACTATGAACGTTTTCATGAACTTTCAGGCACTTTAAAAGAAAAGAAGGAAAAAGGATTTTAATAGCACATAAAATTTTGATGAGCAAAGAAACCTAAGATGATAGTCACCTTGGGGCTACTAGAGCTTGAATCTAGATCTGAGTTGGTTGATAATGAAAGTTGAGAGTTGTTTGGAAACAGGAAGGGTAAGATGCTCATAGAAATCAGAAAACTGTGAGGGTGCTTTAATAGTATTTCCAGTTTTGATATGGTATCGGAAAACTGAAATTAAAAGACATCAGTACAAAATAGTAGATTAATACGTGAGTAAGCTACAAGTAAAAAAGCTAACAAATAAAAACTAACAAAAAAAAGGTGAGGCAAGTAGCCTGAGAATATTTGAGAGACAACACAGTGGCATCAAAAGAGAATATTTTGGGCAGATGCCTTCTGTATCTCCCTAGGAAAATGACATAATTATGAATGGGATGTTCCGTTTGAATGGGTGCCGGGTAACAACTTCCTCTGGAGAAGAAAACAAGCAAACAAAAATATATTCAATAAATTTGATTAGTTTGTTTTATCAAGTTTTTTGACAGCTGTTGATACATAGAGTTGTGACGACTCAAATCCATGAGATCTGACTGCAGGTCAGCATGCAAAATTCTGATGCTGTGGCTGCATATTGTGATGTAACTTTAGAGGAATGCTTCTGTATTGGGTAAACCCCCAATTTTATTGCGATGTCTAGAAGGAAAATACTAAATTTTGATAAAAGTTATGCTGATGTTAGTTGGAGTAACCCCTACTCTTTGGTACCTCTGGACAGACAATGATGGTTGCTGGAATCCCAAGGGATTTGTTGTTCCTCGTTGCGATGGGTGAGCAACGCAACTGAACAGAATCCTCTGGCCAGCTGGTGAGGTGAGGCTTCAGCACGTTGTGGTAGGTGTCACCTATAGCAGCAAAGCAACAAGCTTTTTTTTTTTTTTCTCCCCTGGACGAGCACCTAGGCTGTGCTACCCCACATGACAGCGGCATACCGTGGGCAGCTGAGCTCAGCCTGAAGGCATGTGTCTGACGTGCCTCCCGCTCCTCCGCCGCTGCGACCACCCGGCGCCGCGCGCGAGGCAAAGCTGCAACCTGATGCTATGATGCGTGACAGCCAGGTGTTCAGTTTTGCTGTTTCATATGTCAGCGTTACCAAACTTGATGCATAACAATGTGGAAAACGATGACGAAAAATGCTAGCAGGAGAGCAGATTGCTGTTTGACTAAAATCTCATTCAAATATGTAGATGCTTTAGCACAAATAAAGTCTTTGCTCTGCACGTTGTTGTGCATGATGCTTAAGCAAGAGCATTATTTCAGAGTGCTTTATGGCATTGAATTTGCAGTGCTATCTCCCTAATACTATTGCTTGGTCGGAAAGCTATTCTTCTAGATGAAAATCTAATGAGGAAAAAGAATTTTTGACTGTAAGCTATTAGCCAAGTCATCAGTAATTATATTTTCGCTTGCTACATATTCAGATTATGATGCAACAGATTAAGATGAAATTAGATTTACTTTAAAGCATCTCTTAATTTTGGTGAAGAACAAACCTTTTCTAGACTTTTCAGTTTAAACATTCTTATGGTAGAGGAAATCAAAGTTTAGGCAAATGCCTCCAGTATCATCCTGGATTTGGGAAGATAAAAATCTTTCTTACTGTCTCGGTTACATCCCATCAAATTATTTAAGTCCTTCAAATTTCAGTTTTTGTATTATGTTCAGTTCCTTGAAATATGTAGAAGCAGACCACCCTTTGCACATGGCTAGTTTACAATAAGCATGTTAGACTTTGCAAACTTCCTTTTCTATGTTTTGTGGAAGCTGTCTACCAAGTAATGCTTCCGTAATGCTTTCCAGGATATACTTCCTATACCACCATAATCTTTAAGCGCTCCTGTTAATTTTACTGGTGAAACATGGAACATAAGGTGCATTTACTGACAAAAACGAGGATCATTGTGCTTTCCTGCCTAACCAGATCTCACCCAACAGTCATGCAGCATTCACCAGGAGTAACAGAAAAGACAGTGCTGAGCCAGGGCTTGTCCCTCTGCCTTGCCACAGGCAAGTTTCATTTGAGCTGAATCCTTTAAGCTCTTGAAGAGGGATGGGATTCACTTTTATGGACTCAAGGTAGTGTGATAAATATAATGGAAAAGCAACAGGTTTGAAATTAGACTTGGTTATTGACTTGGGAGAAAAAGACATTTCTATAGGGAGAAAAGGGAATAGCTTTTAGGATCACTGGTTACTTTGGATGCATAATTAGATTTAGAGCACAAATAGCTTCTAGGTTGATGCATCACAGGTTGACTTGTGGACACTAAGCTATTTTGTTTTCTCTGGAAACTACTGTTTTGAAAGCATGCATACTGTGAATTATGTCCAATTCTGAAGAAAAGGGATAGTCTTTCCTTCATCCTGAGAAAGCTTTCACAGTCAAGGCTGGTAAAAGTCAGCCAGATTTACACCCCAAATGATGCAAAGCTCCTTGCTGATCTTGTCACCTCATCTACAGAGGGGTTCGAGGCTCGTTGTCATCTATGATTCTGGAGTACTGAAAAACAGGCAGTAGAAGTACCCACTGTGATAGTTCTTCATACCTCAAATTCACCCTGTCCAATCATCAAAGAGAATGATTCTGCTTAATTTACCAGTACACCCAGTAATTAATTACAGTAGCTTACTGTTGAATGAAATGTATGTTTGCACTTCTTCATTGCTTTTTTTCCACAAGATTGCTTCAGCAGATGCTGGTACTATCACTTATTTTTTGATTGTTTAGAAATAGCCAAGAATGAACTGAGCCGTACTTCTTGCCTGTTCCCTAGGGAATAGCCCTAGGGCCTCTAGCCCTAACTTCTTCCTTTGGATCTCATCAGGGCTTTCACAAACTAAGCAGGAGAGAGAATTAGCACTTTAGTGTTTCCAGAGCTTGTTAACATCTTTTTTTTTATGGATTCAAACATGCTACTCATGCATTTCAAAGGAGAGGTACGGTCTTACTGGGTGCAGGGGAAGACTGCATAGAGGAACAGAAGCAGTCACATCAGTAATTTACTGAGTGATTCTTTGCCGTGTGTCTTGGTACTAAATCAATGTATAGATAGATATTTATGATGTTAAGAGACATAGTGTTGCTGTAAATAACATTTTTGGGATGAAGCTAAAGTGCAAGCACATGGCTAACTTGGATCGTTTCAAACAGGTAACTAAGGTTCTTCATTACATTTTTGCTGAAATACATAGGTACAGTATTTTATTGAAATAAATTTGTCACGTAAAGCTCTTCGTTATTGTCTTCCATACCCTACTGCTTCCTAACTTTTAATAAGTTTTTATTCACTAAATTTATAAGTAGCGGTGGGATCATTTAATTATTAAGTTTGTCCATCCAGTACTTCACAATATAATGCCCTGCTTTGTCTTGCTGTAACTTTAACAAAATGTAACTAACTGAACTGTCCAAGCCTAGTCTCGAGCTGATTTCTTTTTTAAGACATTTAGCCAAAAGAGCTCATTCGCATCCAAGAATGAGTCAATTCAATAATCTCTGTGATTAAAAAAGAAACCACCCCAAAAAAACCCTACGAAAAACCTCCAAACAGCAATGAACAATCACAAACCCCTAACCTAGACTCTACAGAACTGAGGAAAAGGTACCCAAAACTGTGAATGGATTTGGCCTTTAGTTGTTCCTTTGAAATCTGCTCGTATTTAGCAAAACAGTACATCTGTGAAAAATGTCGGTTCACATATGCTTAGTGGTGCTGACTTCTGTGTCAGCTGTTAAACTCCCCAAGGGCTCCATTTGAGCAGATGGGAAGGTTTCCTCCCCAAACCACAGCGTTCAGCAGAAGCAGGAGGCGTTGGGTCTGGTTAGCGGGCGGGAGGGCAGTGCTGCAGGGGGGCTGTTCCCCCTGCGAAAGGGGCCGTGGGGCAGAGCGTGGAGGGTGCAGTGGGCTGGGCTGGGGATGGAGATGCCGTGAAAAACGGGAGGGGGGACCGCTACTTGAACCACAGCGTAACTGGAACTGGGTAAGAGGTAGGAGTAGAAGAGCACTGGCAGGGAGACGGGGTCGTGTTGGGAGGGGAGGAGCTGGGCAGTAGAGCCAAGAGGAAGAGCTGAAGCAGAACTGGGATGAGGGACTGCCCCGTTGCAGGCGTGTGCACGCATCTTGGGGCACTTGAATGCTCCCTTGGAAAGCTGGACTCTACCGGTGTCATTCCTACGGGGTTCTTACAATGCCAGGCAAGGAAATGAGGCTGCTTATTTCTCAGAAATTATCCCTCGTTGCCTATTCTCATCTTTCTGGGTACACAGCTCAACAGTAAGGTTTGAGTGACACACAATGCAACAATGCTGCTGAAGTCTCTAGGACCTGAGCCTTGGAAATACAAGCATGTAACAATAAGCGCTGAATGAGTCATTGGCATCTCAAATTGATTGTCAATAAACACATGAATTATGAATCATTCAGCAGCTAAAATCAGCAAGATCAAAGCCCAGTGCATGTTCCTTGAGTAGCTACTTGTATGTGAGGTCAATATTAAAAACATGGGAGCCAGGACTGCTCTACGATAATTTCAAGTTTGGCAAAATATGAAGGACACTCACTGCATAAAATTTCCATAGAATAAGATTTATCTGAACATCAGGATGGAGTGCTGGTTGGAGTAGATGCTTTTGGGAATTCATATTATTTCTTTTCTTGGTTTTAGTTTATTTTTGTTTTGACTGATACAAGCAAAATCAATTCCATCACTTAAGCACTGCTTTTGTGCAGGGTACAGTTATTACTAAGCAGCTAATGATGTCACTTTACATGGGAGGGTAACTGAATTTGCATTAGGTTTAGTTTAGCTATCATGAGTAAAAATAATCATGCAGGTGTCATAACAGGACTTTGGTGGAGACTGGGAATATATTTTCTTTGCTATCAACTCCAGAATCCCTGCTGCCACATCTCTGTGGCTGTTGCTATATGAACTGACCCCATTACAGCTAGTGAAGGTCTAACTACACGGTGTACAGTGGAAGTTAATTTGAAGTCTCCACACAGTTTAAGAGGCTTTTGGTATGCCATATGCAGGGAGATGCTATTGATAGTTCATATGAGCAGGATGGAACTGTTTCGTGCCTGAATGTCATGAGTTAAAAGTCAAAGGGCAAAACGGTGGTGTCCCTTAAAGACAGTGGAAGTTTTGCCATTAACTTCAACAATTTCTCCCTTAATTCTGTAACCTTGTTTTTTGGAGAGGAAGGAATCGTGTTGTACTTCTGCTTCTTGTGGCTTCACCAAGACTCTGTATTCCAAGAGTTTTTAAATTATCTTTTATTTCCTCTGATTGTGTTTTGTGGGAAACTAAATTGAAACTGTATGGAAGGGCCCAAGAGACCTGCTCTCATGAACTACATCAGGAGAAGCTGAACATCTGCTTGATGCTCAGACACAGCTTTAGCAAAACTCCTAACTGTGCAAAATAAATTGTAGAAAATCTGTTTGCTTTTAAGTTTCAAACCTCATCGCTCAAACATTAAATTTTAATGTCCTTACATACAAATCAAAAAAAAAAAAAGGTAGAAAACTCAATACAAAATATTACTACCTAGGCAGAAAATATATAAAAGAGGAAGGGAAAGAAAATCAAGCATTTTTGCAATTTTAGGGTGGTTTTACAAAAGGAAAATTCAAAACTGAATTCTGGAATACAACAGAAATGTGTATCATACTAACACGAAGGTGTTTTAACAGTAATTGTGTTGTATTTCACATGTGAAATAAAATGGACTTTATAGTAAATAGGTTTTTTTAATTTCAATTAACAGTTTTTTACCACAAGGAAAAGGTACAGAATTTGGGTGGAAATCTGTGTACTATGTTTACTCAAATAAAGATAGTACTTTGCTGCAAACTTTTAAATATAATAAAATGCATTTAATAGCAATCTTTTGTGGTATCATCATTATTTGTGGACATAACATTCAAAGTACGGAAATTCAGTTGTGGATCAAAATGACCGTAAAAACAGTAACCCAAAGAACCTTATAAACATGTCAACACCCATCATTTATCACAGATGGCTCATACCAATGTAAAAAACATACAAAATGTAGTATAATTCTCAACATATGGTTTACTTTGTTGCATTGTTCCTACATATTATTTGTGTTAAAATCCAGGAAATTATATTATGAAGAGAGTATTGGTTTTTGTTTATTAAACTAAAATACAGGTTAAAGTCATTCTTTTCTTGCGATGAACATATACCAACAGTGATTTAAAAATAAACATTTATTTACAAAATATTGATTACATATTACACAAGTCAGTTATATCAAAGTGGTTTTTTAAACAATATCTGTAGCAACCAACTATTTGCATTGGTTTATCATAGTGCAAACGGTAATGTTGCAAAGGCAGGTTATAATGTGGGATTACGATTTGAATGTTAGACTTCTCTGCTGCCTTTTGTTTTACTACAACTAGAAAACTAATCCCTTTCATTTAAAAAATATCTATTTCTTGCGAATGTTGAATAGTGTACCTGAGGATAGGGCAAATTCATTATTAGTCTAAATTCTTTCACTTAGATAACTATCTTTCTATTTACTCAGCCTGCTTACGTAGCACCATTGCCATTGATTACTAACATACTAATGAGGAAAAGGAATGGAAACACGCTAAATACACTATGCCATCCCTAATTTCAGGATTTGTCCATTTATGTGGAATTTCATCTGATACGTTTCACAATTCTGCACTATATATTCAAGTGTTTAAGGATGATTCTGGTGGTATGGTGTAGTGATGTATGTGTTACCAGTATATAGTTTCCTGTAAATACAATACTAAGTGAAGCTGTGAAGAAATAGACTTAAAAGCCCGCTCCTTCCGTCCTCAGATGAGAAGGAGCTTGCTTTTGATTACCAGCGTGTACTCAAACCTGCATATAAATTTGCGTCTGAATGACTCGGTATTGATTCCCTCACAATGTAAGAATTTCATGTGTTAAATCCGGTGATTTTGATTGTAGCTTTTCTGTTTCACTGGCTCAAAGCCAGCCATCAGGTAACTATATCGTCCTTTAGTTCACGTTCTGTAGCTGGTGCTGCACTAAATCTGGACGACAGCCTATCATACAGGATATCATAGGATGTCAGCAATGCCTAGCGTACGTAACTTCACAGTTTCAAAGACTGGTGAGGGGGTGTAACACGTTTTTTTCTTTTTTGGTAGCTTCCACAATTTATGAAGCGGAGGATATAACGATGATCTCATGAGCACCCGCAGCGATCTACAACCATGGCAGGTATCTTGCCATATATTATTTGTTCTTTCCCGTTGAAGTACAGCATGTTTATGGGGGACATCTTGGTGGGCGTGCAGCAAGGGCCTGCCGAACCTCTGGGGTTTGCTTGGTGTACAAGGTGAGTGTGCGGGTATTTTTGTAAAAACACAAATTCGCATTCTCCGGAGCAGTAATTTGCTTTGTATCTTTTAGGTGCGATAATCCAGTCCCATCCAAAAGCTTCAAAATCCACTGTCAGTGGGTAGCGACAACATCGGGATTCTGTCGAGTGCTCGTCGCAGTCGAGGCCAAAATCTCTGCGGGACCGTTTTGGTGTGTCTGTAACTCTGACCTCTAGAAATGGGTTCTGTGAGGAGAGGAGAAGGAATCGGAAGCATTACTGAGGTAAGCCTAAATTCAGTTAAAACATGCAAGTAAATAATGTTTCAGACATAGGTGTATCAAACTAATATTCTCAAATCATGTTTGCAACCCAAACCTTTTTCCTCATGCAAATCTCTGCTACACTTGATCTCTGCTCAAGGATTATTCCTATTTTTCATGCTGAGGATCAGCATTTCTCTGCCATTTTTCTATAAAGAGCTTTAATTCCTGAGTATCTGTTCCTGAAATCACCTTATCCCAGTGCTAGCATCATTTCTGTTAACTGCTACAAGAATGTTTCAGAAATGTGGAGGATGTTGGATTTTTACTTTTCATGTGGGTTTTGTTTCTTTGTTTTAAACTCCGTAATAAAAGTTGGTGGATGTTTTGTTGTGGGGTGGGGGGTTTTTTGTTTGTTTGTTTTGTTGTTGTTGTTTGTTTGTTTTTTGTAGAGAATGACTCCCAAAAGGAAACAAAGAACTCAGAAAAACACTTTTAAAGGGCAGGACTGACTGGTGTTGGTCTCCCTTTTGTGAGTCCTTCTGAAATTCCCTCCATCAAAATCACACTGAGTTCAGCCTTTCTGGGTATCAAGGAAGGCTTCTTTCTTATCCAGGCCAAGGAGGACAAATTTTGCTCTGTAATTGCTGTTGTGCTTGAATGACTGCAATGGCAGTAGAAATTAGTTTTTCACCTGCTAGTGCAGGTTGCTTGTACTTCCCAGCTTTCTCCTCTGCCAGAGGGCTGAATTTGCTGTCCTGAATTTGGAGAGGTGGCTAGTATTTTGACTCCTGAAAGAGCCCTGTGTCCAGGAATGTGCTTCTGGCAGATCTCCCAGCCATGTGCCTCCTACCAAAGGTGCGTTTCCACAGTCAGCAACTGAGACTAGAGAGAAATTGCAACCTTCATAATGACTGGCCTGAAAAAGTTCCCAAAGTTTCTTCCCTTCCACACACTGCTTTCAGCTCCGTGTGCCAGTGTGGCACTGACCAGGCTGTCCCATGAAGGAAGGCAGACCCTTAGGAGTAAATAAGAGCCCAGCTAACTTTGTTACGCGGGTTTGTCCCTTCCAAGATAGCTGCCTTTCGGACTGCAAGTTGTCCAGCTGCTGGAGATGCAACTCCCAAAGGTAAATGAGATGGGGAGGAGCTCGGTGAGAGGAGCATCCCCGTACTGGGGCCTGCCAGAGAGGAGCCAGGGGGGAGAGAAATTTCCTATTATCAGCCGTGCATCTAACCCTGCCCTGCCGCCAAATCCGTTTATTTTAATAGATGATGATAACCGTGGGTTAACCACATGTGTGAGAACACAGCGTTGGGTATTTGAATGGATGGGAGGTGGTGAGGGCGTTCCTTATCATGATATCCAGCTGGCCTGTTTCAAGCATGGGAGATCCACATCTATACTGGATCTACAATTAAGATATCACAGCATTTTTCCTTTAGGTTCTTTTAACTGCACTATACTGCTATGAAGTTAAACATTACATAGCTACGTAAGCACAGTTGGACTCAATGATCTTAAAGGTCTTTTCCAACCTAAATGATTCCATGATAAACACATTGATCTACTGCGTAGAAGTAAAAGTAAATAATATTCTTTATACTTTATTCAAAAGGAGGGATTTCTTGGTTGTGATTGTTTCAGCTGTGATAGGTTCAGGAACTTTTATAGGTTATAGATGATTAGTGATTTGCAGAAACAAATAACAAGGAAATGCTGTAGTTTAACTGGTGCAATTCAGGTTTAATTTGTTCATCTATACTTACAAAAAGAAAGCAGATAGTTATTCTATGCTCTTTCTCATCATTACGACTCATTTATTGTATGAGGCAGAATTTCTCTATTTAAACATTTCTAAAAGGTGGAATGATGCACTCTATCACATACTGAAAGGTACAGAACTTTACAAAGAACATTACAAAGATGATCTGTTCTCACCTTCATAAACATAGATAATTCTTGCTGTTGTTAATAGAAAATATACGCATACAGAGTAGGGAGAAACTCCCTCACTTTCTCAGCAATATCAGAGGCAACTTTCCTATCAATGAAAGAATCCAACTACTACCCTTTTAGCTTTATGTAAAGTAACTGCTTACTAAGCATTAATTTGCTCTCAAATTTGAAAACAATGTTACTTTGATCATACCACCCATCAGTAATTACCAAAACATTTTCTAGTTAATGCCTCTCAACATCCCTCTGAATTACTGCAATTTGTCTCAGTTTTTCAAATGGGGAAATGGAGGCACAGGAATGCTATTGATTTTGACATGATCAGAGAACAAAGAGCAAAAGAATTGGAATGCAGAACTTTTATCTTCCATTCCCTAAACAATGCTTCCATTTTATCCTTAAAACACAACTTAAATGCTTTCCAATAAAATGCAAGATATTTAAATGGGATTTTTCTAAATAAACTTACCAATCCATCTTCACCTGGTCCTGGGAAAGTTACAGCAAGATCCCGTCCATTCTCATCAAAAGCTTTTATTTCGATGCCTAAATTGGATTCAGGCTGTTTGAGCCAATTTTGCAACACTGTCTTCACATCAATACTCTGCCAAATACCAGTGCCTGGGTTCATGTCAAGTTTCAAAGATCGAATTCCAGTATATCTTGTACCGTCTTTCATGGGTTTAATAAGTCTCAGGATCTGCACAAACACTGTTGTAGGTTTTTGGACTTGCCTCAAGTATATCCACAATTGTGCCTTTACTACTTTGTTATATTGTATTTTAGAGCTAAACTTAAAGAAGCAACATTTTGGTTTTCCCTCCATTTGTACAAGAAAATCAGCTATAAATGAATGGAAAGAACAGATTACTGAACAGGGAACAAAAAGAAATATGCATATATAAACCCATTTTTTTTTTCTTCCAGATCATGTAGGAAGTCTTACAATATGTTATAAACAATACCAGTAGCAAAGTGGATTTAACTTAATTCATTTTCTGTGGTTTACATTCTACAGAAAATTTAATGTATGTCAACAAAATCATTATGGTATCACCTAAAAGTAACATCATGTGACAAGGAACCAATGATCATTTTATACACAGGCTAAAATGAGGTTTGGCTAATCATTTTCTAAATAACGCTAGCTGGTGCCTTGTGCTCCATAGGCTAAGCAGAGGGAAGGTGTGCTCAAGCTGAAATTCGGAAATGATGGGCATTCCTGAGAAGACGCCTGCTGTGGAGGACTTTTGCGGTCCTCGGGGCTCTAACCAGTGGCACCGGTGCTGTGGGCTGACCTGTACAGCTCCATAAAAGCCTCCTTCCCAAGCAAAAATTACCTGGAGAGAGGGCACAACCTATTCCACTTTACAGTGACTACTACCAAGCCACTTCTGCTAGTCTGCTCCAGGGGACCCTCATAGAGCATGCAGAACAGCAACTTTGCATAAACTGGCTCAACGTGTGCGTGGCAATCTAGCTATTTCTAATTTACTTAATAGTCTTAGTGTGCTACACATCATACAAACAGAGGCAGCCATGGGCTGCTGCTCCCAAACACTTTCATTTATTTTCTCAGTGGGAAAAAAAATAATTAAAGGAGTATTAATCTAAGGATCATTTTGTTTTCTTTTCATTTGAACAATATTATAGGAAAGTCACGTGCAGTGCTGCATTCCTCCTTCCTGTAGCCTACGATGCAGCTGTCATACCTAGTCATGGCAATATCTTTCCATGCCAGGATAAAATGGGTAATACTAATCTTAAGTGGTGCGGGGCTTTGACATTCATAAATCTCACCACTTAAGATACCTGTCTCTTTAGTGCATTTAAAATAGTTGAAGGGCTTTTTCTAAAAAGTAGGAAATGAACTCAGTTCAATGAAATACAATGACTTTCCTTCAGTCACTGTAATTATGTAACAGTTTAACTAAAAATAGTTATAAAGCCTTGGACATAATAAGCTGGAATAAAACTGCTAGCAGACCTCAACTTGGTCATAAGGCTGCAGTAGTATATTGCTATTAAGTACACATCTTAGTAATAAGTAAGTTAAAAAATTTTACAGATAAAGTTACTTTTTTTATCGATGTGTACGTTTTTAGCTGGCTAGAGCAGCTGATATTATTCTAGTATGAGTATTGTAACGATATCTGTAACTGCTCACATGCCTTATATGTCCTGTTATCTTTTTGCTTTTTGACATCATATTCATAAGTGTTATTTAGAAAAACAGCTGCCGTAGACAAATACTTTAGCTGATGAAGAACATAAGATACTATAGTATTAGCCATGCAAAAGATACTTGATAGGAGCCATAGCAGATGTTTAGCACTAAGAAGATAACTCAGAATCTGCTCATTCAGTAAATGCCTTCATTCTTCCTTGGCACGGCTACTGGAGCCGATTGCTATAGCATGGACATTTTAACATTTAAATCTGTTACACACATATTTGCTTTAAATATATAGTTTTAACTCAGAGGTGGGTGGTGCTAGTTTATGGGATCAGCAAAGAAGCAAGAATTTAACTCTATACTTGCACTTGCTATAACATGTTGCAGCTAGGTAGGTCTAGTGCTCTAAGCTGTATTTCTGCTGATTTCTGTTGCTCTTAAAAATACTGGCCAGTGAAACCTCCCTCGGGAAAATATAGTTATCTCATTATCTGCACTTGCACTTTATACTTGGGATAGGAAGTGCCCTGAGTACTGCAGATAACAAAGTCAACTAAACTGCAGACCTCCCTTAGCTTTCTAAGGCAATGGGCAAATAATCCTAAGTGCTACAGGGCATACATGTTATAAGGAGCCAAAAACCAAACAGTAAAACAAAGGATCGCAACACGGTCATCTGAACCTGGCTCAAATTCTTTAGAAATAACGCTCTCCTCCCTCCCTCCAGCAGACTTCAGCCAGCAGCCTGTTGGGAGAGCCCGAGGAGGAGTTGCGTGGCTCTACAGCAGGGAGACAACTCTCTCGGAGGAGCGGTGGGAGGCGAAAGCAGCAGGGTTACTTACACTCCGTAGGCATTGTGATAATCGTTTCGGTGGTGGCATGATAGTCATCGTCTTCCAAAGAGCCATCGCTACTGTCGTCTCTCTGGACGTCATACTGATCAATCAGCTCTTGTAGTGGAGGAGCTTTGGGTAAAAGTTGCTTAATAACATCCCTGCTAATGTTAGGAGCTTGTTCCAGACGCAGTTTGCTGAGGATTTGAATTTTTATGGCTTCTATTCTGGAAGATTTTGTATTCTGTCTCCACGTACAAGCATTGCACAGTCCATCTTTTTCGGCGTTCTCTGTGGGCTGACTACTGTCATCAAGAGCCACTGGATCAACTGAAATCAGCATGAACAGGTAAATATAAACATAGATCGCTAGCTTTTGCATGATCTCACATTCAGTGCAGCGTTTTTTCCCTTTTTTTTTTTTTTTTTTTTTTTTTTTTCCCTCCCCCTTTCCCTTTCAGTACTAAACAGATCCGTGAAAGCAAATGCAATCTGAGAGACAGCTTGCCACACTGGTGTACCTTATATATTCCAAGGGGGCTTTTTATACTCCAACTTTGATTAGGCTCATGTCGTCAAACCCGACGATTGGTTGCTGTCCCAACAATGAATCTGGCTGTCAGAGGGTAAAGCCCTGTCGATCACAAGTCACTAGACAGCGTTTAGTTACAGCCAAGGGTGAACTGATTTATCTGGGTGCTTCGTAGAGGATATGTCTTTGCATACTGAAAGGATATATTTCCCAGTATTGTGGGCAGCAGTACTGAAAGACAGCACTGTCATTCTTAAATATATACCAACTGTGTACTTGTACTATGAATCAGGACAAACCTCTCTCTAAACTTGCTTTATGCTTCTACTGGTTTGGGGTTTTTTTTTAACTTGAAAGTTTGTGCTATTTAAAAGAAAATCCCAGGGGATTACTGTTAGCAGGCAGGGAAAAAGTACTTTAGAAATGCATTGCAAACAGTGCCAACTTATGTTGTTCAACAACTAAGATATAATGAGCAGTTCATATTTCAGAAAGCCTTAATGGGTTTTCCTGCGAGATACTAGCTAAAGCAGTAATAAAGATTTTGTGCATATATGGCTCTTATGTAAATGCATATCTTTTCCGTTTGTCCCTTTAGTATAGATCTAAACCAACAGAACAAATCCTTTACTGAATTAACAGTCAGGTATGAAAAATGAGTCTCTCCCCTCTTCATGCTATTACTAGGTCAGCAGAATCCTGGGCAGAAAGTTAAATATTGAGAGATCTTTAGCAGCAAAGGTACTTTTAAGGAATATCTTTAGCTACTCACTCTAATACTATACAGAAATAATGAAGTTTGCCTTTTCCATTAGTAGCAAAAGTACTGAAAGTCTTAAAACATTTAAATCCCTACTGTGAGTATATCTTCTTTTTCCATGTCACCTTTTATTTCTGTTCAGAATGTCTCTGTACTATGCCAATTTAAGTGATACCTGTCTGTGCTTTCTTTTGCTTTCTACTCAAATATTCGCACGTTCTCTATATACACTACAGTTTTAATATTCTTTCTGCCTAAGGGGATACATCTAGATGTGATTTTATACATACAGGTTATGGCTTATTTTACAGCAATGTAGTTCACATTTGATGTGCTGATAGCAAGAATTATGGAATTCACGCTTCTTTGGGGAGGTGGGGGGGTGAGGGGGGGCTACTGTTCAGCATAGGCTGTATATTACAGCAAGCAGAAATCCTGAAATTTGTGTATGTTGTGTATATTTGGAATCTGTATATTACAGCAAACAGAAATCCTGGAATTTCATGCAATATGCCAGAGTTTGCCTATCTAAGTAAGGACTGAATTGTCAGTTTCTCACTGAGTTTCTCTTTTTTTTTTTTCCCATTCTGAGTACACCTAAAAATGTGGCAAAGAGGGGTTTTTGTGCATATGTTCATGTAGGAAAACTGTTGGTATATAGAAAGATGTGGGACAGAACTTTCAAAAAGCTTTTTTCTGCCTGGTCATTCATATGATTTTGTATCACCTCTCCAGGGCATGAAAAATTCACTGCATAACACAGAACTGCGCCTAATATTCAGCTCATGACCAATGACGTAAATCATGAGTATTCAATTGAAATTGATTGTCCTACCCTGCTGTAAAGTTGATGCAAGCAATAGATGTATCACGCTCGCACATTCCAGGCCTATGGCATTAGTGCCAGACCCTGGTATTCTGATTTCAGCCAAAATCTAAGTTTAAAGCAAGCAATTTGACTTCTTAGCTCCCGAGCACTTGCTTTTTACACAAGATGCCAGTGCAGCTACTCTCAACATGTGGGAACATAAATGGGCTTGTGGTTCACTGGAACTAGAAGTCAGGATAGATCTGAGCTTGCAGAGGAGACTGCCTGCCCTGCCTATAACATATTTTAAACAGAATCTTGGTGCTGGAAATGTACTTTTATGGAAGATGCATAGGATGATTCACAGTAAGAATCTTTTTGGAAAGCACTGACCCTGTTGGTGAATTTTTAATGGGGGGGGGTGGTGTGTGTGTGTTAGGTTGGGGTTGGTTTGTTTGTTTACTATTATGACAGTGAATGTCATAATGAACTTAATTTTTATTAATTTTTATTTTAAATTAGAATGATGTAACCAGTTGAGTATAAAAAGGAATCTACCCCCAAGTGGAAACCTTGACAGGTACCAGTTTTCACACTAGAAACAGTTTTAAAGAGAACAGTGATCCATCAATAAACAGGTGGAAATAATGATGCAGTCATTAATATCAGAGTAACTAAATGCTCTGGCATTGGTGTTGGAGGGGACAAGAGAAGCGCTCAGCAAAGCGGTGGTGCCTCCAGCACCGTGACTCCCCTCCCAACGTGCTCTGCACCAGCTTGCCCCGTGCTCAGCGGCCACACTGGGACCTGGCCGGCTCCTTCTCCCTCAGGGTCTTCCCACTCGCACCGTGGCTTGCCACGAGTGTGCAGAACTACAACTTATTTTTCCCAATCCTCTGCCCCAATTCCACTGACCTGCAGAGAAGGGGCTCCTTTAGCATTTCTTTATGACTGCAGGACCACAGTCCTCTCTCGTACGCCTGAAGCCCCCTGAGCGCCGGGCGAGGGCTGAGCTTGCTCTCAGCCACCAAGGTGACATCCAGGTGGATGTGGACCATGGTGGCATCCAGGTCCTGCAGAGCACCATGCCTCTGCTCGCTCTTTAGAAGAAACAGCAGCCAGAGTGGTGGCACAGGGACTACTGACCAAGGTGACAGACGTGCCCCAGAGTTCACCAGCAGCTGCATAACCAAGAGCAATATTTTTCCAATATTTCCCTCTTAAAATGCACTTCGCAGCCATGTAATCTGAATAACTCCAGGCTGTTCATAGAATACCTTTCTCTTCATCTTTTGTTTTTGCCATCTGTTTCTTTTCTACGAGACTGCAAGAATTTGGAAGGAAGCTTAAACACTCGCACTTGATCAGGAGCTATTGAAGTATCTAATTTCTTTAATAAGAATAATATAATGTGCAAGTTGTTCTTCTTTCTGACTTCCATAGTAGTGTTTTTGGAAAGTGATGACTACAGATGTAGGTGACAGAGGTGAGAAGATTAGGTGATAAAGTGACCAGGTAAAAGTTGTTCCAAAAATTTATTTGGCAAAGAATAATTTAAAAAAACAAACCAACAAAAAAAAACAAAAACAAAAACACAAACCCCAACACATTACCACCAGCAAAACTAAAAAAGAGTTAAAAATGAAATGCACATCTTGCTGAACTTTATGGCATTTTAATATTATCTTTGGGATTTGTGTCATTCTACCCGCCATGCCTGCCAATAGTGAATAGTATTCCCAATCCTAGCTATTCAAAGATCATGGCTCGGGCCCCCAAAATCAAGCAATGTAAGAATGTGTTCCTTTCTAAAGGAAAAGGCACACATCTGTCTACCTGTCAACTTCTCCTCTCCTTTCCCTCTTCCACCAGGAGCTTTTGTACTCATTGGAAAACCTAAAAAAAAAAAAAGAAGGAAAAAAAAAACAAAACCAAAAACAAACCTGCCCCAACAAATTTGACTGATATAGAGGTTTCAAAGACACTGTGTTACTGTGAGTTTTATGGAAAAACAGTGACTGTGTAGAGGAAAAGGAGATTACTAATGCCCTCCCTGAGGAGAAGGCAAACGGAGCCCAAGCATTACCCATCCTTTTTGGCAGCCTTTCGTTAGCCAATCAGCTCGTGCTTCTCCGTCGTTAGTCAGCACGCTGATAGCTCTGGACCATCTACACTGTGTCATCCCTTGCCGGGCCAGCAACCCAGAAAAAATAGATATGGAACAGGATGGGATTTGAGCTTGTTTTGGAGGTGGACCAAGTGGACATGGAAGGGAACCAGGACGTTTCTGAGAAAAGGGAGAGTTACAGGGGTATGAAGGAGCTGCTCTCATGGCAGGGAAGGAGAGGGACACGGGTTATAACCCTGCCAGAAATCGGACGACTTCATCCTGCTGTAGGCTAGATTTCCAAACACTTCTTTGCAGCCTGCAGGATCAGAAATTCACTCTTCTTTTTTTCTATTGTATAAGTTAAATTAAATACTTCCCATAATTGATGCATCTCAGAAGGTAGAACTTGAAGAAAAAAATTGGGTGGTGTGAAATGCACTGTAAATCTGTGATTGCTGTTTACATTGCTGTCAAGTTCTACCTCTGAACCAGCTGGCTTCTCTCCCTGGATTGTCTTATAAGGAAGATATAGCATTCCTCCCAAACCACTGAGGAAGATACTCTTTGAGTCACCTTTTCTCTCACTTTTGTCAGCACAAATCCTAATTTCTAGAATAGCATATTGAAGTGGATAGAAAAACCCATTTTAAATATTTTTGGACTGGATTCATCTCTCACTTAGCTGCAATAAGCTGGGAATAATGTTTGTGAAGTAGTTTTGCTTGGAACAGTTAAATTTGAGTAGAAAAATGCAGACATATCATTAAATGCAATGGAGTTAGTGTTTTAAGTGTTTAACTATGCGCCCAGCTGTCTTAACTCACCAGGTGCTTGCTCTTAGCCACCTGAATTGCAAGATAAATGCATTACTTTGTACCTCAAAGCAGATATAGGGTCATTCCTGTCAAGCATCTAGAAAGAAACCTTGCAATAACAAAAAGCCTATGAAAACATCATCCCAGTCACATTATGTAAACTAAAGCTGCAGCTACTATAAGGCAAAAGTAACCTCTTTTAAAATTAAACTTATTACCGTGGACTAAAATATGAAAGCTCTAACTAGTCTGAAATCTTGCTCTGTAACAAATGCCCTGGAAGAGTTTGTTCTCTGCTACGCTTTTTTTTTTTTTTTTTTCCCCTACAAAAGCAGTCATATATAACCCTCTAAACATTGTGCTGTATCAGCTACTGGAAGTCAATTTTATTTCTTTATTTTGATGGTATGGACATTTAATTCCTTCAGCTTACCAAAAAAAAAAAGAAGTAAGTTCATCTTATTTTCACCAGTTTTGAGTTCCAGGTATCGGAGAGCATATTCCACACGGAAGAAGAGCATGCGTGGTGCACCGTATGGATGTTCAGGTACACTGGCATCTGGGTGGTGTATGCCACAACTGCTTCTCAACCCCTGCTGTCAGGTTGTTTTCCCAGGAAAACCACGATGTTCAGGGATTTGGGATTTTGAGTGGTGTCCCCCCGAGGTGTACTTGCGCCTGTGTCTACAGCTGGAGTACCAGGACAAAACGTCGCTCTGTCTGGCGGATGATTTCCTCAACTCAGGAGCTATGGGAGACAGTAGCGAGTCCTACCTGCAATGGAGCTTCTCACAAGCCATGATGTGTAAGCAGGCAATGGATAAAATGGGGGAAACGGGTAAAACTGGTGGCAAAGAGGTGCTGTGGCCATTTCGGCCTGTGATGCACCTCTCAGCTTGCCCAAGAGCTGCTGCTGAATGTAGGCTTCAGGGAAGTCATACAGGGTCCCCTCCAGCTTCTGGCTTACTCTTGTCCTTCTGGCCACCACCTTCCTGCCTGCAGCTTTCGTGTTGCTGTGCATAACGGTACGTGTGGAATGGGCCAAAAAAGCCCTGTCGCTTTTTTCTCTCCTACATATTCCAGGACACGTTGCTCCGGATACACTAATGGAAATGAACTTTAGAAGCAGATAGGGAAATATATTCCCATTAGGCTCATTAAAAACATTTAAGGAAGGATGCAACTGTAGTGAAAGCTGCCAGTTTTTCTCAGTTCTTTTGTATTCAGGGTTTTACTCTGCAGCCTTTGCTATGGTGTCTATATATCTTCTAATAAATTCTATAAAAGAGCCCTGTTGAATACCTGTTCAATTCTCTCCCCTTGTTACAGGATGCTGCCTTTTCTTTAGAGTTGTAGCTTTAATGCTTTTACCCCAAATTCCTGACATTCATCCTGACGTTCATCTTCAATATCTTTTAAAATAGCTGCACCAGCTGCTGCATTACTGATGGGAAACCCTGAGCTTCTCTAAGGAGCTGTGAGATGCTTTGAGAGGCTTCACTTCTGCATTTGCACAATCAAAGTGCTTGAAATACCAAAATACTTCGTCTTGGTATTACTAGCTACAAGAATTCTTGCATTTTCTCTAAGGCACAACTCTGAAGGGGATTTTCGGCCCCGGAGGTCAGTGATTTGGTGTGAGTGGCCTGTCCTCTGCTGGGTTGTTCAGGAACGGCATCCGCTGGGACATGAGGGCCACAGCTCAGAAGAGTCTTTTCTTTTAACTCCTTTTTTTTCCCTTTTTTTTAAAAAAGGAAAAACCATGATGGGTTAAAAACTAACATATTCTTGACAAAACCATAAAAATGCAGTTTTGCAAAATGGAGTGTATTTGACTCTGCTTAATCTTGCCCAGTGCCACAATGGACTGAATTAATTAGCTTACTTTTTGGATCAAAAAATAGCTATACATGGGATAGATTTGGTGCCTCATCTCAAACTGTCCCTTTGCTGCCCTCCCTATGGCCTGTGTGCCTCCTTTGCTTTGGTCCCACTCCATGGTTTTGCCTCCACTGAATATACTGAATACAGTCTGGATGGGAACAACCTGTAGCACCCAGTACACGCTTGTCTATAAGTGATAAGAGAAATCACAGCAGTATAATGACATACAGGGATAAGAATAGCTTTTTTTTCCTCTTCTGATCTTTGTAAGCAGAGGCGCTGGCTTTGAAGTAAAGTCTTCTAAAACTCTTAGCATCTGGGACAGTGAAGTCATAAATACATCAAATTCTAAGGGTTAAAATAAAACCAGTTTTCTGGAATTGCAAGCCTGGCACATCGTTCCAGCAGTGTGCATCTGCAGTGGCAACACATTTGCAGAACTCCTTTTAAGGTGCAACATAATCAGTCATGCTGTAATACTTCTGATAATAATAGAGTGTAATTATTTCACAATGAAACAAATATTCAGAATGTACATCAGTGTCCTCTCTTGGTTGCTGCCATACCTACTGGGATCAGCCAACTATACTCACACTGTGCACTGACTTCTGCACACACTGCAAAGGTGTTAGTCTTAGGTCTTTATATATGGTGTTTAGATACATGTTTAAGTGTTATAAACACAAATATTTCAAAAGTCAAAACAGCTCCAGAAGTTGTAAGAAAGCTCTTGTAAATACTCAAAATATTATCTACTCTATATAAGCGTAAGAATTTTCAGTTGTGTTAAATTATTTAGATGTTTTTAGGAATCTACTTTAAACCTGAAATGAAGAGGAAGATTATCTTTCAGATTGAGAGTGGCAGATTGTTTAAAATACATACCAGGAGTAAGGGAGGCAGTGAGAAATGCAACATGATTTTGTCCATGAAACTTCTTTCAAAAATGTTCAGTGATGAAAACACAGTAAAGAGCAGTCATATCAACTTTTTCCTTTACAAGGTGCCAGTTTATACCTCATAGTGACATAGGGCTGATAGAGGGTAATGATTTTTCCTGCTTACAAAGCTCATTTAGGAATACATGGATCACGATTCTTGCCCAAAGGTGTGCACTTTAGTTTATCTCCTATCATTGCTGCAAGCAAGCAGAAAGAGTAAGGTGGAGTTATGGTACAAAATTCTCCTTTTCTTTCTGCCATGTGCTGATCTATGGTCAGTTTTAGTCAGGCTAATTTGAAGCAAGAGCCTCTAGGATTGAATGAAAAGTGATGGTAATGTTCTCAAATAAATCAAAGAACAACATTCAGATCTGCAGTCATACAAAAAGGCCTTTGAATGTGGCTTATTTGTCAGCAAAGGAGTCGTTTAGTTGATGACTTAGAGCCAGGTTACCTGATTTAACCCTGGTGTTAAAAATGCTGGCAATGTACATTTTCAAAACCCTCGTAGAATAAAAGGAACAGAAAATTTTTTATGATGAAATATGACATGTTAAAGCTCTCAAAGTAATTTAGTGACAGAAGTGTATAGTGACAAAAAGGGGGCACAAAAGGCTGTAGCTTCTGATGAAGCTGCTTCTATTAAAGTAAGACCCCAAAGAATCAAGTGGTACCTGTGAAAGACCATGTATGAAATAATGCAGACAGGAAATCATATCAGCTGCTTCAGGGTTTTAGACAACAGTGAGCAGATCAGAGACTGGGTACAACTTCTTCATGATTTTGAGTCTCATTGGGAGGAGAAGAGCATAAATTATAAGTTTTGTAATAAATGAGGTACCTTTGGAGGCTTTTCACATAACTAGTGTGACTGTTCAAAGGTGTTGGGGCATCCAAGGGAATAAGAACACAGCCCTTACTCCTTCTCAGTATCTTTCCTTATTTGTTGTTCACTTCCTGTCGATGTAGTAAAGATGTTTTGTTTTTCTGAGCTCCATTATGAAGCATCACATAAGAGCATCAACTGAAGGAAAGCTGCCTATGTTGCCTAAAGCATTAGCTTTACTGCCCTTTCCTCTTGGGAATTGTCTCTGCCTCCTTTAGCAGACACTTCAAGTTCCTCACAATTTAAAGGCTGATGCTTTAAAAATTTACAAGTTTGCTTTTCTTTAGGTTTGTTTTTTTTTTTTTATTGGGACTCAAAAGCTTTTCCCTCCCATCAGCCTACTAATTGGCAGCATCAGCCAACTGGTTGATGAGAAACAAGGATAAACCAGACAAAGAATTTGACTGGGGCTTTTTTACCTTCAGCAACAGACTTTCAACCTCCTCTATCATTCTGCAGATATATAAAACCACTTAAGAATTAACTCTTCATAGTCTTGTAGTAAAGAGCCTGACTACCACTGTATCAATGGATATATGCTCTACACTCATGGGAATGATGTAAAGATTTCATATTCTTAATGACTATGCAAATAATTGAAAGGATGCTTGCAAAACATAATTAATATAATAGATCTGAACTATCACAGCAGATGTTGCTTCAGAGTTTAGTTTTAAAGTGTACTAGCATAATGCTAGCTGGAACAGGCATACTCCTATTAATGAAGGCTAGAGAATGGCTTTTAGTGAATAGATCTGGAAGATTTAATATAAATAAATATTCCTAGGATACCCAGATTAATAGATACAGAATTATTTGTATGCTATTAACTTTGTGTTAACTACACAAAGCTTTTTTTGTGTCAAGTGAATTTTGCACCGGGATATTCTGAGTACACAAATTGGAGGAACTTCAAGCAGTAGTTCACAACTGTTTCTTAAGTTTTTACAAGTAAGGAAAAAAGTGTCTTGCTGCATACAAAAGCCAAGATTATGATAATGAATAATGGTAGTTTGACCAAACCTTTAAGGCTTTCTAGTGCATATAGGTTAAAAGAGATGGATGGTACAATTAAGAATGCAATGCAAAATGGAAATAGAATTGACTATATCAAATTGCTTTGTAATACATTCTACAAATTATCAAAGTAGCTCAACATTAAGAAATTGAAGCATTTTGTCATTTTGTCCAAAGCCTCTAGAACAAAGGAAGATTAATAACTATTGAATTGTGCAGTTGGCTGCTTTGCTAATTCTAAAGTTTGATTGATGTAACTAATGATTTACATCAGTAACTCTGAGAAAGCAAGATGGTAAATTTTAATATCCCAGTAATAACTTGGTAGAGAGAAATGGCTTCACTAGATGCTAAACTGTGTTAAAAATACTATGTTTCTATATATGTGGTTTATATATAAAACCTATATATATGTGTGTACATATATAGGTTTTAATTAGACATTTAACCAAAAGAACAGGTTCTCTGCTCAAAAGCTTGCTCATTGCTACTTACTACACTGGTTGGCTTAATAAAAGAGATTGCCTTTCTCTATAGCCCTTCCCTCATGTCAATTAATTGGGCATTAGATAGGAGGGCCATAATGTCACTAAATACTTTCCAGAATTGTGCTACACAACAAATGGTATACATTTCTTATAAGAAATAAGGTCTATCAAACTAATAAGAAGGAATTACTTATTTCAGCATGTATTTGGTATTGTATGAAATGTATATTGGTTGTTCATATAGGAGGAATGATGTACTTAGAAATGCTGATTATTTATTGACATACACATCTTCTTGCACTTTGGGCTAAGATTTGGTGTCAGCTGATACTGATATAAATTAATAATCTATTAATCATAAATCAAATTAACAGCTCATTATCTGAGCATTACTATATAGGGTTAAATTTAGTTTTTTCTTTTAGCCATTCAGCACTACTAAAGTGTCATAAAAAGAGGAAGGCTGATAGCCAATTTTGTAGCCTCTACTATGACTAATATTGAACACACAAACATGCATATTGCAAAGAAAGGGATGTTTTTTGCATTATGATGTACTGTGTTTCAAGGAGCTCTTTGCATGGCCCCAAGCTGTGTTAGCCCAGAGTGAAGCAGGACAGTGCAGCACATGCAAGCTCATAGCAACTCTTTATAATACCAGCAACTACCACTGCATAGCACAGAATTGAATGGGGTTTTTTCCTAGAGAGAACCTAATTGAAAAGTGTTTTTCAGTATAATGCTGTCATCCATGGTTTGTAGATAGTGAGAACGTCACCACTCTCAGTAATTTCTCCAGACCGCGAGGCATGATTTGTGTTCTTTTCAGTTAGATTTTATAGGGTAAGAGTCCTAAAATGCTCTGAGTCTTTGCAGCATTTACAGAGAGGGTATTGCTTCTTGGAAAACAGCCATCTTTCTAAGCTGATGTGTTAGAGCCAGTTGCTGGGGTAGAGTTGCTCTTTCAGAACCGGTATTAATAGGCAGTTCCTGCGAGACATCCATCATGCTTTATGAACCCCTTCCTTCTCAAAGGAGCGTGTTTGACATGCATAGTATGTAAACCACAGTAAACCTCTCCCGTGTACCTTCTCTGTCAGGAAGGTAACTTCAAGGCATCGGTCACTGGGATGAAAGCGTGACGGGATGGATGCTTGTGCTGGAAGGAGGGGCAATAGCAGGCTGACTAGAAACATGCTGAAGGATTTCCTGACACAAGAAGGAACAACTGCTCTAGGGTCGTAGTGGCCAGGCCAAACTTCTCCTCTTTCCCTACAGAAAAAGAAAAATTAGCCAATGGTACAGGGGTGGTTTTGCATTTCAGCTTTCTCACAGCATGGTCCCTGTGGAGTTTTTCATTTGATATAGAAGTAGGCAACACAGGAACATGCAACACAAGCATTCTGAATCACAGGAATTGGTGAAGGGTGAGGAAACACCGACAGGCACTGGAGTGGTGGCTCCTCTTCTCCCAGCCGAAGATTGTGGTGATGGTAAACGAATATTCCTCAATCTTCCAGCAATGGACTGAGCTTGAAGTGTGTTATTTAAGCTTTAATCTGGGGGGAGATCAGATTTCCTCTTGGGACAAGGTACGTATCTGAGCTTTGCCTCCCCAGAAAGGAGGTACACAGCAGGTACTGAAGGCAGGGGAAGGGCGAGGAGCAGGCACCAGCTTGCCCAAATGAGCTGATGCTGCCTCGTTTCAGCTGGTGTTGAAGCTTGGTTTTGGGACACGACTAAAGAACTGAATTGGCTTTATTTTATAACGCTGGTTCGTTTGCTTCCCACAGCAAAGTTGAAATACCCATCGCAGTTTGCATCCAGATAATCTGTTCACAAATTCCTGTAGCAGCAGCAGCCATTGTAAAACAGCAAGGGCTTGGTTTGGGGTCTTTCTGGGAAACCTCTTTTGGCATTCTAAAAATGATCAGAGGAAGATCAGGTGCTTTAACAGAGAACCACAATGAAGCACAAACCTGGCTAACGACTATTAATCAATAAGAAAGCTAATGGGGCTCAGGACAATTCTTGTGAGTGTCAGAGGAGTCACACGCCTCCAGAGCAGGTTTTGTATCTATATGACAAAATCAGTCAGGACCCAAGGATTCTGGTTATTTTCATTCCAATTCAAACAAGCCTGGGAAGTTTTTTTCTGCTTTTGTAAAAATATAATGCATATATCTTTTAAATATCTCACTGTTGACTCTCAGGGTTATATTCTTGCCACTTCAAGTTCAGCCATTCAGTGTCCTAAGCATTAACATTCAGTTAATTTGTATTTCAGTGCTTACTAATAGCTAGTTCCTTAATATTTATGGGCATCTTTTTCATCGCATTCACATGGGTATACCCAGAGGTGGAAAGGGAAACATGGCTACAGGGAGTGCAAACTGTGCTTCTTGAATCCCTGTTCCCACTCTTATCTTTCCATTCTTTTCTCTGGTTTTCACCAATTTCTTTTATTTTCCAGGAAAACTGTCATTAAGCTGTATGTCCTATGAAATCTGCACTTTTCTGTTTTCTGCTGTTTAATTAATAATCCACTGATTTTAGTTGAGGCTGTGAAATCAGAGATAACATGCATGTATTTAACATATAAGCAGATCTTTCAAGTTTGTTGTGAAATTCATTTTCTTTACCCAAATCATGAGCAGTAAGAAATTGTATAGTCTTCAAGAAATCTCAGTAAGCCTGCAAAATAATCAGCCACCTCGCAGCTCTCCACCTTGAGCTCTGCTAAGGACTGGCTTCAGGATCAAAGCATGAGATCAAATATCCTTTCCAAACTTTAAAGTATACATGATAGTAAATCTGGGTGTTCTGAATCCATTATGATGTTAGCATCTCCTCTGGGCTGATCATGTAGTAGGGAAAGAGTTTTCTTTTTTTATCACTATGGAATTTCCTTCCTTTTATTATATGGTCTATTGTACTTTTTCTATGAGAAATAGAAAACAGCAATTTCTTATCTGCCACCTCTGCATGCATAACTTTAGATAATTTATCATTTTCTTTCTTTTCTATAGTAAATAGCTCTGCTTTTGTGTTTCAGCCCTGTAACATTTTTGTTTCCCTTCTCTAGGGTTACTCTGTGAGGAGTTTGTTTCTCATAAGATGGAGTAATCAACAATACTCTGCAAATGTCTGCAATATTTCAGGCAAGGTAACATGTTGATTACATAGCTGTAGATAAACCATAGTTGTCTTATATTTACCCATTATGCACATCAGCGTTTGGAAGGTACAAAAAACACCTGCACGTTGAATGGAAGTTTTCAGTTGAGCTATTCAGAGTGGCATTCTCTTTAAATAATAATGATTTTTTTTTTTTAAGTATAATAAACATAAACCCCTGTAAACTTTGCATGTAATTCAGTTCTTTCTTGTGGCTGACTGCATATTCAGTAATCCCATCAGAAGGCTTTGCTCTATACGTCTGTTTGACTGGAAGGCAGAACGAAAGTATTTTCCCACAGCACTTCCCGTTTAGCTTTAGTCAAACCTCATGAGAACTGTGGCTCTTAAAAGCAAGGCTAAATTGTTTCATTTTGGGTGGTTCCGGCTACATCCATGACATGGGAGTTTCTTGCATCTAAAAAGAAATTTTCACAGGTTAAGCTTGCTTAAACAATGTATTACTAAGTTTTTTTAAATCACGTAATTGTTTTAAATCCTGCACTTGAGTTTACTGGGGTGATAATTACAATAATAAATACTTTTATGAATGATATCCCTCAGATGTAACTTAACAGTAAAGAACCCAAAATTTCTCAAAGGTGATGTTGTATCACATAGACTTTGATTTTCTATGTGAGATGTTAAATCTACCCTTCCTTGCAAGGTAAGAGAAAAAGCTAACATTGTTTTTACTACTACCCAGTAGTGTAGTATGCACCCAGTGTATATACCACCACCTATGATATTGCCTGCTGCATAGCTCAGTGTTCAGGAACCAAGATAGAATAAATTTATTTTCCATCTGCTATATGCATGAGTGTAGGAGCAGCAGAAGTTTATTTAAAGAAAAAGACAGGGGGGAAAAAAAAGTTTCAGAGCTTAAATAAACAGACTTTGTTCACTTGACTAACACCCAGTGACAACTTTGAGAAGTGGCTGAGAATATTCCAAAATGTCTTTCATGACTGCTGTAGCACTGAGTCTTTGGGGTTTTGACCCTGGGGATGAGGGTGGGATGTGGAAATCGTGGCAGTGCGATGTTCATCGACATGCCATGTATACATTTCTAACACCATGAAATCCACTGGCAGGGGGGGAAGCACAAAATCTTTTTTTTTTTTTTTTTTTTTTTGCTAGGGAGAACAAAGAAGCTGTATCAATATACAAAGAGATGCAAACATTTTTTGACAAAATTCTTTATTCATGCCTATAATACTGACAGAGTCAAATGCAGAGATTTTATAGCGTGAAGTGGCTTTCTCTTTTCAAGGGACAAAATAACAATACTAAATTTGAAGCATAATAAAGATTCAAAAAAGTCACGGTCCTGGCTGAAGAGACTGACTCTTGTGTGCAGTTCTACTACCTAACAAGCACATACACAAAGCCATGAGTAAATACTAATAAACCTGGCAAAATATCACCAAAGACAAAATATTCCAAAGGCAGTGTTATCAAAATCCTTTGAAACTGAATTAAAAGATCGCATGGACTTTCAAAGGCTCTGTGGATCAAGTCCCCGGAGAAATCAATTCTTGACTGTAAATTCCTCTGGCCTTTGCCCTTTTGCATCAAGCAGGAGCTTCTTCCAAAAATAATTTCCTGAATGTAAATGACCTGTTATAGCACTTATTACTTGGGGTATAATGTTTGAAGCAGCAGTGAACCTTAAATTAGTTGAAGAACACATATGAAACTTGTAACTTCTAATAATAGTGAAGCAAGTCTTCCATATGTTGTTATAAATTTCAGTCCGAGATGATTAATGTGGCTCACAGGCTACTCTTGTAAGATGATAGAAGAGATATTTTTGCTGCCCTTCCTGAGAGGGCTAGTGTTTCAAAATTATTTCCAAACAAGCATCTTCCAAGTGAGAGATGTTTCTCATTTTTTCCTCACCTTAATAAAAAGGTGGTGAACACTCTTCTTAACTGTGTCATTACAGGAACACGAAAAAAATATCATGGCAGTATGATGTGATGTGATAGCAGTGTGTATGTGATATCCATGAAATAAACTGTTATATTCACTAATACAAGTCATTAATTTATTATCACTGTCATTATGTTTGAAATAGAGTGCTTATATTGTAAGCTTTCAGGGAATCTCGGAAGTAAGTTCAGAAGATCCATCTTCAAAGTTACCTGTACTTATAGTCAGTTTCTATATAGCATATTTTAAATCAAATCTGTCAAAAGACTTTAGAAAAAAAATATCTTTACGCCTTTATTTAAAATCATGCCAATAGTAAGTTGGGTAGCGAGGTGTTTACAGCCATGAACAAGCTGTAGTGCCCTGGGATCTTTAGATATAGAAAAATGTGACTGGCAAAGCTCAAAGGATCAGTTTGGCAATAAAGAGAGGTTATTTGGTTTCAAAATCTTAAAACTTGGGCTTTGGCTCTACTGAAATCATCGATAATTCTGTCACTCATTTGTGCAAATACTAATTAATCTCTTCAATATATGAAATCCTGCTCTGAGGAGTGACTACGGCGAACCGGAGGGGCGGTTTTCTGGTTCTGTTCTCCAGGTTTTTTGGGTGACCTGGGACAAACCGATGGAGTATTTCCCATCCAATACCAAGTAAGAGGACTAATTGCTGAACAGAGACCTTATTCCTGCTATCGGGACAAGCAGCTGCCCGGCTGCGGGGCATGCCTGCGCCCCATGAAGCGCTGCTGTGTTCAGAGCGCGGAGCCAGCTCCGAACGAGCCTGACGAGACCCCTGGAAGCATACGGGCAGCTAGGTAAGGAGGTGGCAAGTGGCACGGGTTGCAGACATTAAGCGGTTATTTAATTACTGGTAGTATGTGATGCTGTTCATAGATGAGAGAGAGAAAAATACTAAATATTCCTGTTTGGCTGAAACTATTCATCCTGATTCATCCTGTCTGATTCAGAAGAACCGAAGCTTGAAATGCGTGTCTGTCTGTGTGTAGCACTGATGCTTGCTGAAAAGAATTTGTCAGACCGTGTGTGTTTGTGAGCTCTTGGCCAGGCCACTGAACGACTCCTTTAGTTCACTAAATGCAGCCTTATTTTGGAGCTAAGTGACACAAGTTTCGCTTTGGAAATTGCATCCAGTTGTTGGCCTCTCATCACAGAGTCTGTATTTGACTAAATTTTTCCAGCTAGTAAGAGGTCATGTCGCATACAAGTAGGATCTTGAACTTCGAACTATGCGAGACGAACAGTGTGTAATTCAGACATCAAAAGGCAGACTTCTGACTTTGGGGCAAGGGGAAGAAGAGAGCCAGAAAGAGAGTGAAAAGTTATTTAAGGGAGTAGGAGTGAAGTTCCAATATTAAGCTGCAGGGTTGTGGGCAGACCACCTGGGGTAGGATGGCCTTCCTGGATTTTTTGTGATCCATTTGTCTCTCAGAGTTTACATTACCTTTCCTATATTAACTACTTTATCAAAACTTACCCATATAACATTATGTTGTTACTCAGGTCAAGACCTCCCTTAGGTTTATGAGCTACTGGATCATAGTAGATAGTGTATAAAAATATATATATGTGTGTGTGTGTGTCTATCTGTGCATTTCTATGTTGAAACTTGGGACTACATCCCAAACTGATATGATACAAGATGTCTGATGCTTCTTGGCAGATGTGCTCTACAACAGCCAAAGGCTGATCCAGGTAGATTTAATTCTCATATAGTACTTTATGACATTTTTCCCACGTACATTTCTGCTCGGAGAACAAAGACAGCATTAGTTAACACCAACTGAGGTGTGCTCTTTTGTAAGCCAAAGCTTATGGGAAAATGGACGGAGATTGGAACTACCCCTATTAAACTTCCAGTGATAAATTTTGTAGCTTTGGGGGTTTTTTGGCTGGCCCCTAGAAACCTGATTTTGCTTTAGATCCTCTTTTTCTTCCAGTCTAAACCCTATTTTTAGGCCAACACTCAGGCATCACCTCTGACTGCATTTTGACAGTGTACTTCTGGACATTTATTTTTCCTCTAGCATCTGGTTTTCCCCTAGCTCAGGCCCTAGCTAAGCACAGCAGCCCCTGCCAGACCCAAACCTGCAAGTGTACCCACCACCTCTCAAAGGTGAACGCTAGATCTCAGTTAACACTGGCCACTAATACCTAGGTCTTAATCCTGGCTTTATCCTGTCCCAAAGCTTATTCCACAAACCCTTTACAGTGCAAATCATATGCTTGTGATCATAAGCTTCAATGGGTTATTTAGAATCATGCATATTATCAGATCCAATATTTTGAGTCTTTTCAGTCATAAAAGCTTTTTTGCATGCGATCAAAATTAGGTTTTCTTCAAAGCCCTGCTTTAATGAAATAAACATGTAGCAAGCTTATGCTCAGTATTCCAACTAAAATATTATTTCCAATGCTATATTTAAGGTAGGAATGGGCATAATAAAAGTAGCTAGAAATTGGAAAAACTGAGACTTGAAAGCAGAATGCTAGTCCTTAGCCTAAAAGGGCCCCTGAAACATACGCTCACGCTCTGTTAAATCTCTCAGTGTAGAACAACTGTTACACAGACCATCCATAACTGATGTTTATTTCAACAGAACTGTTCTATGATGCTCATGATGTCCTCAAGACATTTTTTTCCCCCAAGATAAATTACTTGTACCACGTGTAAAAGTTAATTTCTCCTCCTGAAATCAAATTGCAAAGGTAGAGATATCAGGGTCTATGTATACCATGAATGAAATCCATTTTCTTATTTTCTTCTCTGCCATTATGTGGTTATAGATAACATTTCTATTTATGACATCCAACAAATGTTTATTGCATCTTGTGTTTTGATCTATGTACTGTCATAAGTTTCACTGTGTGAAGAGTTCTGATTTCATGATTATGTAGCTAAAAACCTCTTGATACAGCAGAAGGGATATCTAATATTGAATAGTAGCACAAATGAGATAATTAGATCATTTGGGTATTGGATAATGTCTGTAGGTATCAAAATATTTATTACGTGAGGTAATCATGATGACAGTTTTTTGTCAGTAGATTAGACTTATGAAAATTAATTTAAAATTTATCTTCTCATTTCAGTGACAGTTGAAGTAATTTTGTGACTTTATAAAGGAATTTATTTGACATTTGTGCTGCAAAAGTTGACGTTGGTGTGTGAGAGAAAGTACATAGGGTTTGATCTCAGCCAGCAAGGCAGTTTAACGGAATGGAAGTCTTCAGCGTCCATAGTTCTGATTCAGGCACCCATAAATCTCCCCAAGGGATGTGTATCCTCAGCATCTGGATCCTTCAGTCCCCTATCTGTGCCCTAATGTAGCCTCTGAGGGAGTCTCTACCCCAGCTCCTTTTTAAGGAATCTTCTGGCTCATTTCCTATTTGCAGATCCATTAGCTCTGTGCTCAAAAGGAGCCGGTCTTTCTGCCCACCTCGTTAGTGCACTGACCAGTTGAGAGTGCACCGCGAGGGGAGGCTCTGGTGGTCTCCCCATGGGCTGCCTGTGCTGGGCGGGCAGCTGAGCAATAAACAAAATAGAAGATATTCCTCACAGTGAGGGGGGAATGCATGCCTGCCCTCGAGGAAGATTGAGAGAAGTGGGCCAGGCTCTTAAAATAGCAAGAGACATTACAGCTGCTCTTGTGGCAGCAGGAGTCCGCTCTTTCACAAATTTGTCTGTACAGCTTAATTTCACAAGGTTGAGAAACTGATATTCTAGGCAAAGGTGGTTTGGGGTGTTACTACAAGCACTGGGAAAAACTCTCTGCTTCATACCTTGTCCATAAAAGCACATGAAGAGCGCATTTCAAAGAACGTGTTAGTTCTTAGGGGCAGGCTGATTTGCTCTGACTGAAGCTGGGATGAAATAATGTGGTGGGTTGACCCCAGTCAACAGCCAAACACCAACCTGGCTGCTCACGCCCTCCCCTCTCCTGCTGGATCTGGAGAAAATAGAAGTAAGGTGGGGAGACTCATGGATTGAGATAAAGACAGTTTACCAGGCAAAGCCAAAGCTTAGGTGTGCAAGCAAGGCAGAGGAGGCGTTAATTCGCTGCTTCCCATCAGCAGGCAGGTGTTTAGCTGCTTCCCGGAAAGCAGGGCTTTGGCACGCATGGCCAGTGGTTATTTGGGAAGACAAACACCACAAACACAGACGTTCCCCCCTTCCTCCTCCTTTTCCTGAGCTTGTGTTGCTGAGCGCAAGGTCACAGGGCGTGGGATATCCCTCTGGCCAGCTCGGGTCCGCTCTCCTGGTCGTGTCCCTCCAAACCGACCCGCTGCGGGAGCAGAGTGGGAAGGAGAATTGGGTCCTTAAATTCCTCTTATTTCTCTGTGGTATTTCCCCTTGTGTAGCAATTTTTGTATGGCTACTGCTTTGTTGCTGTCCTCAGGGCTCTTTGTTTTTGGCGTGTCAGTGACCGAATTCAGTGTCATTTTGCTTTTTTGCCAGATAATACTTGACTATCGCAAAGCTATAATTTCCAGTTTAGAAAGAAGATGGCATTGTCTGCAGCCTCATGTCACAGGGAAGCCTGATGTGACGTATTGCAGTGCACATGTCAAGGTTTGTGTCTATTCTAGGAGAGATCTAAATTTAAAAGATTTACCCGCTTTCTGTCTGTCCGGCTTCTCAGCTGACTGTAATTCTGGTGGGTGGCTTTTAAGCCACAAATCTCTTTTGATCCTCTTTGCAATATTCTGATGCCTCATGTTCGGTTAATCTCCTCGCTGAGCTGCTGCCTGGTGTTTCCAGGGCTGCGGCTGGCGTGCCCTCCCTTCCTTCGTATTTTACCGCTGTTAGATATTGATAAAAAAAATAAAGGAAAGAGGACTTGCATATAAATTAGGATTATTTCTCTGGCTGGTATATCACCTTATGAGCAAAAATGTAAATAATATTTGGTGTTTACTGTTTTCCTGGTGGATGTTTTCCAGGACTGCGGACAGGGTGAGGGTGGTCCCCTCTCCCAAGGAGGGAAGCGCCGGATTGCACAGGCTGTATGCAAACCGCAGCTGAGCTGCTGCCGGGCAGCGGGACGGCTGAAGCCGTGTGTCCATCCTGCCTCCCGGGGACAGCTGATGTTCGGGCTCACTGCTGACCCTTCTGCCTAACACCACCTCCGGTTTCACACAGAGCAGCAAAAGGTACAGCTGCCTCTGCCCCCAGAGCTCCCGGGGAGCGCTCATTGCTGCCGTTTTGGTTTTCCTTCATGGTGAACGTGCAGCGCTGCTTTGGGGATTTAGTGCTCGGCTTCTGTATACATCATTGAAGGAGCCATCATTTAGAAACATTTCTTAGAAAAAAAAAAAAAAATACCCTTGTCATTGCTATGGCACCGAGGTGAGCGGTAGACTTGAGGCCAGTGCTTGCAATGCCCTGGGGAACAGTTTGCTGCTGTTAGTGCAGAGCCCAGGTCGGGGCTCACCGCCAGCTGAAACTCGTTAGCTGAAATGCTCAACCTCTTCCCGATGGAAGAAGTTTCACTATTCTGGAAAACTGTCGTCTCGAATGAGAATTAATACGCAGAACTGGTTTTAAAGATTTTTTGGCTGCTGTTGAATTCCTCAGGTGTCTTTGCTCTGCCTTTACTCGAAGTGCACTGCCCTTGGGGAACGGGGGTAATTTAGTGTGTCCCAGGGAGCCAGCACCGCTCCCCCTTGGAGGGCACCAAACCTGAAAAGCCTGAAGAGCATTAGGAATGCATTAGGGTTTTACAATACAATAATCTCCGAGCTTCAGAGCAACCCGGGAGAATCCAGTATGGTGAAATAACTTCCTATCAGTCACCATATACTTACAGAAGTCTTGAATTTTTAGTAATTTGTTTTTTTAGCTTGAAACCAATTTTTGTTTGAGTTACACTTCTGTGGTGCGTATAAAATGAGGCTTTACATTACAAAAATGTGTCAATTTTTGAAAGGAAGGAAGGAAAGACACGCTTTTATCTGGTGTGACTAATAATCCAGATGTTGGTTAATCTCATTCTTTCTCTTGCAGAATTAATGTTCTGTATGATGTTCTCCTTCAGGCCTAAAGTCTTTTTCCTCCATATCCTTAGGCCAGACTCTGCTCCTACTTTTACCCCGCTAGATACAGGTTATGATGAAAGTGTCTTTTTAAATTGTAGCAGTGCTACAAAAGCTGGAACCTACGTTAGATAGCTATGTTTTTCTGTGTTTAGTATTTACTCTGTCTTATTAATGTTTCTTGACAGATCTGCTAAACAAAGGTGTAAGATGGGAGATGTCCATTCTCCATCATTTTTGTACAAGAGATTTACTAGAAACAGGTGTCAGGTTTCTGACTAAAAAGCAGAAATAAGGAAAGCATTTTCAGGCCCTACCTTGCAGAAAACAGAGGACAAAAGCTTCCATGGGCTTTCTCAGACTTAATGTTTTCTTGTAAACTCTTCTTCTCTGTTCTGCAAAAAAGACCCAACACATTTTCTTAATGGGGTCCTTTGAACAGTATTTCAGTGAGATGCAATATGATGTAAATTCTTCAAAATATTACAGGTTTCATCAAACAACCAAGACCCATTTGGGGAATTAACTTTGTTTTAAAGGTTCCTAAGATTGCCCTAAACTAACTTCCACTACAAACTTTCTAGATTAACAGCTAGCGTGTGTTGAAACAAAAATACCTAACAACTTATACATTCAATTAGCTAAAAATTTGGGCTGTATAGAAACATGTAATTTATTTTATAACCTCTCTCCTCGTTTCTTCTTTTTTATTACTGGCAAGTATAGGTGTTCTATGGGAGAAAAGAATTAATACCTACACATTACATTTCATTTTATTTGGGCAGAGTGCCTTTATAGTGTAACATACTGTTGTAATTAACTTTATAGCACATTTGTACGTATCTAAACAAATTCTAAGTAAATAATGTTGGTTCTTCATGGAAAAAGTTGTAAATATGGTAGCTTAAATAGTTCCAAATGTCTTCACACAGGTGTTGGTGACTGGATGCAATTAATTACTGCAACTCGGCCTCTATTGACTGAAGTGCTGCAGCATACGCAGAAGTGTAAGTACATGAGTAAAACTGAGCATGTGTTTCAAGTTCTGCTGCTAAATGGGGTATTTCACCTATTTTTTTGAAAAAAAAAAAAAAAACAAAACAGGCCTTTCCCCAAATGTCTCGTTGTGATCGTGATGAAGACTGACGATAACAGTCAGCTGTTCTCCCATAATGCTGGGGTTTCGTTAATGCGTGCAGAGTTCAGTGAATATACTGATGGTTCATGTTGGTTTTCTCCTTTGAGCTATAGCAGTATTTGTATCCTCCGAGTGCTTGTATCACTTGGAGGACAGCCAAGCAGTTGTCCCCCGCCGGGGTGAACACGTGCACGCAGAGCAGGGCATGCCAAGCATCTAGAGGGTTCAGACTATATTATAGGAAGCTCTGGAAAACTCTAATAAGTAAATAACTAATAAAGATAGCTAATAAAATAAGTATCACATCTTACTGCAACAAAAAGGTCAAATTTGGTTCAAAAGAGTTTCTTCTGGAGGGAGAGCGCCTTCCTTACCCCTTTAGGAAAGTGCTTTTAGCCACTCGAATTGGGGAGAGGGGTGCAGGAGGCAGCGTGATCTGAGAAACTGAGTCCCAGGAACGGCTTCGGTGCCTGTGTCCTCCCAGACCAGTCCGTGCTCAGCACGGGGCTCCTGCGCCCTGGCAGGGGGCAGGGGGCCCTGGGGACCCCGCAGCCCCGCTCTCTGGACGACCGCCACGCCTCTGAGGCCTCCGCGCCTGGGGCTGGGGTACCTCAGGTTTAGGCAATGTGGTTTTCTACATCGTAGCACCCGTGTCTGGTCCCAGCCTTCCACACCAAAACGCTTCACGAGCTAAATATTTCATCGGCTGCTTGGTCTGTGCCTGGTGATAGTCGTTTCAAGTGGATGCTCCGCATTTAAAAAGACTGACTGCTTTGCTCGAGCCAAACATAATAAGCTGTCTTGCATACTCCACAGCTAATAAAATATTAAACACATTTTGGCACCCAGAACTAAATACCGGCTCGAAATTCTCCTCACACCTATCTCCCTCGCCTTAACTCCCTATCCCCTCCAGCTTTACACTGAAGTGCTGCTGCTCGGGCTTAAACGGTTTGTGGTTGGGTTGTGACACGGGGAGGCGAGCGGTGCGCCAGTGCCGCACGGTCGTGATCTGTCGGGATGTAACGGAGTGATCAAAGCGGGCGCTAGGGATGTGCTTGCAGCCCGTGCCACTCAGAGGAAGGCAGCCTGGGAAGCGTCTGCCCCGCGCCTCCAAGTTGCGCGGTGGGCACCACGCTCGCTTAAAAGCTGAAGTTAAAAGTGGAGCCTTGCGTTGGAAACCAGGCTAGAATAAAAAAAGAGCACAGTAGCCATAAAACAAAGATATTGCTAATTTAGTTATGAAATTCTTATTTAAGAACTGTTGGTTTACAGTTTAAAAATCACTGTTGTCACAGTGCCACTGTGTTAATGCAAGGTAACCATGCCTTTCCAGTACCCCATCTCGTTTCAGTTCTCAAGGCTACGATTTTATTTGATTTGCTCCTCCCAAGGGCAAACTAAACCAGTCTGACTGAAATCTAGCCAGGTCAGTGGGCCCCAAGTCAAAGCTGCTTGAAATCCAAGGGTGCAGTGCCGCCGGCTTTAACGGGCTTTGGGTCGAGCTCCTAAAACCTGCTCCTGCAACCGCTTGCGGACACCTGCTTAGCTCCCAAGGGGCTTACCCCTGGCTGGGGACCTCCTCGCTTAAAAATCGCAAGTGTGAGGAACCAGAGCCGATGCTGGTACCCAAGGTCGCCTGCCCTGGGAGCTGCCGCCGCGGGGGGGCTGGCGGGGAGGGTCAGGCTTTGCCCCTGTTTGCCCCCCAGCCCTGAAACTCTCCCTTCGGCGGTCGCTAAGGGCAGGCGCGGTTCCCGCTAGAGCTGGATGAAACGATGCAGCAGGTGCAGCGCCTACAAACCCCGCACGCAACACTTGCCAGCTGAATGCTTTCTCTGGGCCCCAAAGGCAGTAATTAGTGAAATACCCTTTTTTTTTTTTTTTTTTAAAAAAAAAAAAAAAATGACTGCTGGACTGTTTGCAAGTAACGAGTGTGATATTGCGTGCTGTTGTCAAGTGGTGACAAGCAGTGATCCTTTCACATCACTAACTGCTGGATTTTGTCTGTGGAGGCAAACAGGGGCGGCTGCCCGCTCTCTGCCCCCTGGCTCTCTGGGCTAGCGAGGAGGGCTTGGGCTTTGCCAGCCACAGAGTGGGCAGTGGCGACCGGAGGGATGCGGTGTGTATTTGTCTGTGCCTCTGTAGCCCCTGGCTCTCCCCGCCCCGCGCAGCCCCTCTGGGGCTTGCTAACAGCATTGCAATGGGCCAGCTGTGACCCAGCAGCTCCGTTTATAATACCATTTTTCTTGACTGATATTACTAATGGCTGTAATAAGGTTGCAATAAATTCCTCGGCTGGCCAATGCCTAACTGGAAATCTGTTAGAAACCTAGCTGATAATAAAACCGTTGCCTAAATGCACAGGAAGAGTTAGCCCCAGGACAGCACAGGCACTGAAAGTGAGTTTTTAGCCCGTTGCTGGCGGAGAAACCAGGGCCGGGTGGCGTGAGCCCCGTGCCCCCAGGCCCCGAGCCTGTCACCGCCGGGACCAGACCACCGCAAGCCCCGGCCAGGCGTGGGCACCGTGGCAGCCCCCCGGCCGCAGCCGAGGGGCACGCTGGCGCGCTGTGCGGCAGCTTTGGTGCCAGGACTCCCTAAAAGCGGGAGCGCTTTACCCGAGCTGTCTGTTCACTGCCTCTCGTGAGGAGTAATTTTCCTTTTTAGCATCGCTTTTGTTTTAGAAAGATTTAAAGATGGTATCTCAGTTTTCTCAGCTCCTTCATTTAGGAAACTTTCTTTTGGGGTGGGGGCATTTGATATAATTAATGTTCTCCTGTAGTTACAGATGATTTGATGCTGCCTGACAGGATAAAACAGGAGAAGCACCACCCCAGGCCTCGCCCCGTGGCCTTTCCCACAGGTTCCTTCCCTTTGCTGCTCCCCAGTACCCCCGTGGCTCCCCGCTCTGCAGCACGCTGCTGTTTTATTTGATAACGCAGCCGAGCGGAACGCGCGACTCCGGCTTCAGGAAGCCGAGTCGACCGTGCGGTTTCGATAACCGAGAAGCTTTTACGTGGTAACTCCGTCCTTAAAAATGCTTCCCCTCCTTTAAAAGAAGGAGAAGCCAATGAGAAGCAGCTTTCCTGGGCGGGTGATTTTTTATGTTTATTTTTTTCTTTTTCCCTTTTTTTTTTTTTTTTTTTTTTCCTGGTAATGTTAACACCGCAGGCCCCCTCCCGGCGCGCAGGCACGCCGCTGCCACCGGCGGCGGGAAGGAAGGGGCGGGCGGCGGGGGCGGCGCTGCCCGGCGGGGCGGGCCGGGGCGGCGGCACCGCCGCTGAGGGGCCCGGGGGGCGGCGGCACCGCTGAGGGGCCCGGGGGGCGGCGGTGCCTCCCGGCCCGGCCCGGCCCGGCCCGGCGCGGCGAGCGGAGCCCCGTGAGTGCCGGGGGGGCCCGGCGGCCAAGCCCCGGCGGGGTGAGGGCGGGCGTGGCGGCGGCGGCGGCTCCGGGGGGGCCCGGGCGGGTCGTTTCCCGGCAAGTGTTGTCCCGGTGGACTTTGACGGTGGTTTTGCTCCTTTGTCGTCTCCGAACAGGAACGCGGAGGACGCGGCGCTGGTGGGACGAGGGCCTGATCCCGCGGGGCGCGTTGGCGGGAAGGAGCAGCCCTGGCCCGCCCGGCCGGCCGCGGGAGGTTGAGCTCGACGGACGGAGGCGCGCCCGTGGGATCCCGCTCGCAACGCGCCCGTGGGATCCCGCTCGCAACGCGCCCCTCGCGCTTCAGCCTCCTCCGCCGTGCTGGTAGGTCGGGCGGGTCCCGCGGGGAGCGGCGGGGCGGCCCGGCGCCGTGGGGCGGGAGGGACGGGCTGCGGCCCCTCGCAGCCCTCGCCACTGTGGCGACCCGTGGGGGTGGACCGGCCTGCAGCCTCCTGAGCTGCTGTGGTGGAGGAAGGGAAGGAGAGCTGGGCTCTGCGGTTTGTCAAGGGCAGGTGGCGGTGACGCCTCGCTCCTCCCGCCCCCTGACAGCCCCCCGAGGTTGCTAGCGAGAGTCCCTCGGAACTGGGCACAGCAGAGGTGCTGCTCCAGTGGGGCACCCCTGGGGTCCCCCCAGAAGAGGCCGTAGGACAGAAAGCGATGCAGAGCGGGAAGGTAAATGGGGCGGCTGCTTCTCTGGGACGGCGTGAAACGAGGGGCCTCGCTGGCCGAGGTGGCGTGAGGGGTGGCTTGGCTGCCCCTGCCCTGCCACCAGTGCCTGCTCCCAGCTCCAGCACAGACCCGGCCCAGGGAAGGTTACCTTCATCTGGCACGTTGTAAAATACAGATTTAGTAGTGTAAGATCAGCCATGGTAAAATTTGTAAAACATTTAGAAGCATCTCATGCTTTCTCATAGTTCAGGAGGTAGGAGTCCAAATTAGGTTTCTAAATATAGTAATTAAAAAAAAAAAAAAAAGGGGAAAAATACAGGGATTTATACTATAGTCTTAAGTAAGGAGCATTTTTAACCTGCAAGTACATACAAATTGGGTTTCTTCTGAACATTATGTTCTGCTGAGAAAATTCTTTCTTTCAAATCACTTTGGTTTGCACAGGTCGCACCAGGGGTTGGGCAGGGCCTGGCGACGCTCGTGTCTCTCCGGGGCCAGGGTGTCTCCGTGGGCTGGGCGCCGGGCACCGACTGCTGCTCCGGGCGGCCGGCCGCCCCGCTCCTGGGGCGTGAAGGCGACAGCGCCGTTCGAAGGAGAAGCTGGCACGTTAGGAGTGATGAAATTCAGGAAGACAAACACTGGGGGAGAGCTGTGAGACAGAGCGATGATTTCAAGGCTGAGGCAGTTCTTCATTGCAGTTCTGGGCGGCTTTCGTACAGCTGGAGCATCTGGTCACTGACTCCTCCCTTTGTTCTCTTACTCCTTGGCCGATTTCTGCCAACCGTTAGTAACGTAGCTGTGATTTTAAAACGTGGGGCTGTGTTTTCCTGCGCATTTCTGTGCGAGACATGGAAGAACGGGTCTTCTGTTGCATTTCTAATTCCGATTCCCAGTTTTACAATTGGCTACTGTACAGGGAGATTAAAGAACAGAACACAGGGTTGTGTGCCGCTTTTCTTGTACTCTCCTCTGGTTGATCTTGGGCAGATCCTGGCCATCTCCTTCCTTTCGACTTCCATTTGTGTTAATCCAGTGGTGCCTTTGCCTTCGTAAGAGCATCACAGAGCAAACCAACGTACATCATTCATGCCTTATGATCAGCAGCTCCATATGTTCGTAGCAGAATCTTGTGACAGATAGTACAATAAAACGTGACCCTGTCAGACTGAGATACTGATCCACTGATTTACCTGCTGCGGCTCATCAGTTCTTGCTGGCAGGATCCCCAGGCTGGGCAGCAGCCAGTGAGAGCAGCAGGAGGGGCTTTCTTGCTTGTAAAGATTTGTGCATCCCCGTTTGTTGTCTGCAGCAGGCTGTCTTTGGCTGGCACCCGTGGAGGACAGTGCTGTACCTTTATCAAGAAGGCTAGATCCTAAGCTTTAGCACGGGTGTAAGTGGTTTGATGTTTTAATGTGTTCTTGAAAGTGGGCTGTTACTAGGTAGGCTGTGACTCCGTGATTGACTTGCTGGGATGGGAGTTTTGTGGCAGGTACAGGAAAATACCAGTTTCCCCTCCAGTTCATTGAATACAGAGTCACAGGATGGTAATAAGCCAACAGGCTGCTTCCTTCTGACCCAGCACCATGCTTCAGAGCAGTCTAACCTTGGTGTGGGGCTTGGCCAGTGACACCCTTCGGTGGTATGCCTTGCATTTTCCCCTGCTGTGGGAAAAATGTTTGTGGGGGTTGTCTTCTGGCTATAGGTTTGCAGCTAATACATATTGGGGGGTGGGCTGGTAATTGCACAAACCATGGGTTTTGCTGAAGGATGTCTTGAACTCTCATCTTTCCATGTTATGCAGGGCAAGGAAACAGCTGTACATCTACATTAAAAACTTGATATCCATTTTTTTATATTTGTTTCTGTTCACTCAACAGTTTTGAGTGTTATTTTGTATTTGGGTCCATGGAGAGTTTCAGATCTCCTTTATGACCATTAGCTTTTCCTTCCTCTGAACCAAGGCATTCCTCTATAATTTCTGTAGTTGGGTTCCTTAAATCTTTGCTAAATTTCCTGCAGATGGAGTTTCTGAGAGGCTCTGCATCTTCTTCCATGTCCTTTCTTCTACAACCCTGTTCTGAGGCTTCACTTGCTAAGGAAAGCCACTGGTCCACTCTCACTCATCTAGAAAACGGGCTTTCATCAACAGTAGGCATCCCGCTCTTGTCTGTATGAGGGTAGGTTAAGTTAACATTCTCCCTTGTCCGTGGTCTGGCAGAGAGTCTGTATTGATGAAAGTCTGCTTACTTGTACTCAGAGACATTGGGGAAAAAAAAAACAAGCATTGGGAACCCGAGCAGAATTAATACGTTGTACATACTTCTTCCCTCAAATTTGGGGATAATAGTAGTATGTACAGTTTCTTGGACAAGCAGCCAAGTTAAAACGAGAGCAGAACCTGTAGGAAGTTTTCAGCATCCTCTTTGCCTCTTGCCTTCAGGCTGCTCTCCGAGCTGCACGCTGTTCTGGTAAATAAACCGCTGGTCTGGAGGGAGGATTTCAGGGCAGGCTGACAGGGTACGGTGTTACTTTCATGAAATCAGACAGCTGCCAACCGCACGGTGTTCTTTACTTTTAGCAAGGCGTTTTTTCGGGGATGAAAACTAACCTTGTGGCTGCTGAGGACTGCACCTACTTGTGTTGTTGTTTTCTGAAGTATTGGTATTTTCACCTAAAGGTTCTTTGCTGTACTTCACTTTTGCTTGCTCTATCAACTGTCCTCTCACTGAAAAGCCTTTTAAAGTAAGCTAGAGGTCATGCCCAATTCTGAGAAGTGTGTTGTTTTCCCATTCAGTTACAAACTGGCTTAGAAACCTGCAAAGGTTTTATCAATGCTAGCCACAGTGCGGGGTGGGGGGGGGGGGGAACCCAAGGCTTTGAAATTCCAGTGTGTACCCTGAGAGAGATAACCAGGAGACTTTCACTTACATGCTAATCCTGCACAGCAGTTCTTTTCGGTTCCTGCATCCAGCCCTTTCCAATCTGTAGCTCTTATCTCTTGTTGGCAGTAAGCGACTGGAGAGGGAGAGGACGGCCCTGCGAGGATCGAGGGCTCCATTTTTACTCTTTGTTGCCCAAGTTGTTTCAGGGTATTCAGATATTTCAGTGATTGCCCGAGGTAGCTGGATCTTGGGAATCGTGCTTGTCTTAAAATAACTCTGGCTTTTTAAAACTTACTTTTCCTATGATTAGAAGGAGTCTTTGTAATAAATGTTACCACACTGCATCTCCTCTGTAGGATTTGCAGAAAACTGGATGTTAAAGAGAGGCAGAAATCAAAACGGGGGGATTGGACTGCTGTGAGAGCCCCTGCCCGGGGCTGCTCTGCCCGGGAGCCGCCGAGTCCTGCAGCGACGGAGGCGATGCTGTGCACTAAGTGAATGATTCATCCCTCTGCCACTTACGTGCCGCTGCTCTGCTCAGAACGGCAGAATATCCAAAGGCATCACATCACGTGTCCTCCTGAACAACATCCCACCTTGTTAGGGAAAGGCAAGGCAGACGTAGGATGTCCTGGGTTTCTGTCTCTCCATTGTTACACGGCAGACGTAAATATTTAGGGCGATTAGGTGCGGTTCAGAGGTCTGGCTGCCTGAATGCTGTTTGGTTTGCCTCTGCTGGTAGTCAGCTGGGTCGCCTGCCCCGAGTTTGAATACCTTTGTTACAAAGAGTCATGTTTATTGTTTCCATGACAATGACAGCCCTGTGATTATCTGACTATTCCTTCCCCCTGTGTGCTTGGATGATAAACGTCCAGATCTCAGCAGAAGCTCTGAGAGGGAGAAAGGAGAGAACTTTAAAGCTTAGGCAAAAGATTGTTCGAGATGCCGGTGTATTACCCTTCCTGTATCCTTGCTGAAATCAGCCTTAACGGGACTCGCTGTGGAAGGAGGTTGGCATTCTGCATGTAGGACAGGAGCCACTTGCCCGAGCAGTGGCCCCACTGTACGCCCTGGATTAGGTGCTGTATATAAATTGTTGCAGCCCGCCGTTCAGTCTGATTTCTGCAGTGCTGTATCATCCTTTTACCTCTGTCAAAGTCAAATCCTGTGGGTGAACAGGTAGGCAGACTTCTGCAAAGCCAGCACTACAGGTTCCTCTAACTTTGTGATGATACGTAACTCTGACATCTTGACGAGTGCTAAGTTTTATTTACTGGTTCCCTTTGCAGAGTCCCAGTCGTGGAGCTGTCTGCTGTACTGGGGACAAGTGGGACAGCTTGTTAAAAGCCGATGTGGTTTTGGTAAGTAGCATACTGAGCTTCTCTTGCGGATGCAGAGGAAAAAACTAAAAGCCTCCCTGGCTGGAGGAGGGTTACAAGGAGTCATATTTGAACCTAAACGCTTGGGAAGTGAGGAGCCTGGCTTTGTCACAGCAGAAATTACCTGCTGTGTTCAGTTGGGCAGAGCTGGACTAAACTATTTGGAAAAGTGTTACTTATTTTTAATCCGGTGACTCCTGTAACAAAGTGTTATAGAAAGCGGTTTGTTGCAGTATAGCACTGAACTTCGAGGAGATTTTTTTTTCAGAGGTCTTTCAGATAGAAACCATTTAAATGGGAGCAGGAACCCATTTGCCTGTGATAGCTAGAGATGCTGTGTAACAGCAAAACTCTCGCTCTTATGCCTGTCTTTGTCATATGAACATCTATTCCAGAGAGGCAGACGAAACTTTATTTTTTATAGCTTGCATTTATTGTTTTGTAATTACATACGGATGATTTTAATACCTTAAAAAGTCTTATTTATCTAAATAAAACTGCAGCTATGCTATTAATGCCTTCTTCCTTGTATGTTATGTTGTATAATAGTGAATTGCAGGCATCCTTTTACCGTTGTTCTGTTTCCTTCAGTGGTGAGAAATGAACTTACCTTGGCAGGAAACGCTTAGCCAGGCTGGCAAAGAGACTGCTTAGCCCTCCCATGCAAGGTGAGTTCAGCTATGTGGTACGACTCCCTCAATATTTTCTCTCCTTGTATTACCACAGGGCACACATGTAGGAAATAACAGAATAGGTGAAATAACACCTGAACTTTGTCCTCGGGAAGTTCCAGTTCCAGGGATGTGGAAGGGAATCGATTTGTGTTCAGGACTCTTAAAGTTTCAGGACTCTTCCTAAAATAATACACAGTGCCTACACTATTGAAGTTAAATGAGGTCTTTAAAAGCACATTGACTATATGTCAGCTGAAATGGAGCACAACTAGGAGCCTGTATTTTTCAGATGAATTAAATCAACATTTCACTTACTGTAAAATCCGTCTTTAAAAGGACAAGATATGCTCAGGTTTGTGATGGTGCTGCTCTAACTCCTGGCTGCCAGCGTACCAGCGCGGATCGCGGCTCCCTCGCCGCTGCCCCAGCTGAGCACAGCCGCTGAGCACGTGAGGACCTGCGTCTGCAGGGGTTTGGGCCGGAGCCTCCCACCATCTAGGCAGTGGTTTCCAAGACACAGCTGGCAACAGATTAGCACTTGGACACTGAAGGAAACTGACTCCTGTCAGGCAATTCTGCCTTGTGCAGTTACTGAATGAAACATCGCGCTGAGAGTAAAATGAGCTTTTTTTTTTTTTTTTTTTTTTTTCCCCCCTGCCCTTCTGAGGGTGTGAGCATTGTGAGGAAAGCTAGAGTTGTTAAAAGCCCTGTCAGAACTTAACACTCAAGAGATGAGGTAGGTGGAGGGGATTTAAACAGCACTTCGCCATGTATGTGCAAGCAATGGTTGTCAGAAAAACAAGAAAGCAGTCAGAAGATTGAGGGCAGCTTCATTTGCAATTGTTTTTGTGCCAGGAATTACTAACTCACGTAGAGCAGGCAAACTATAAAACTTACTGCAGTGTCTTGGAAAGTGCTGTGCTCTATAAATAATGGAATGAGCAACAGTCAAGAATTTAAACTAGGGTCAATAACTTTGCTTTTAAGCTCAACTAGGAATCAATTTGGAACAATACAGTTGTCTTGCATGCCATGCTACCTAGAAGCTTTCTAGCCCGCCCCTTCCTCTGTGTAGGATGGTCACACAAACATTTGATTTAGCCCAAATGAAAAGGCAGAGGTATGAAGGTGGGAACAGAGGTAAATCCTGCAGAGGAACATGCTGACTGAAGGAATTTCTCCCTGCCTGCTTTAGGAGATGCTTGTCCTCCCTCTACTCACATTCCCTCCTCCTTTCTGCCAGACACTAACTCATCTGCTGGTGTCCCTTAACAGGAGAGGAAAGGAAATCTTCAGTGGTAGGATGGAAACAAAACAGTGATAAAATCCTAAACAGTGACAAAATACTAACTAAAGCCAGCTACCATTTCACAGATGTCCTTTAAGAAGTGCAAAAAAAGGGTAACATATAAAAGAATATCCCCCCAAATGTAAGATAAAAATATCTAAATCTGAATAGTCGTGAAATAAAGTGTCAGGGACGAAACTCTGATGAAATACGCTGTTATATCAAGTACGGTGTAGAACATGTGTGTAGTTGGGGAATCTGAGGTTTAAATCTACAATATTTACAGTTCTGGCTAAGCCCAAGGAGGAGATGATAATCTAAAACTTCTAATTGTTACCAGTAGCGTAGTGAGAAGGGATTAGACATCATACCTCCGTACCTCCCAGTGAAGCTTGTGTATTACCTTGGCTGGATAAAGAGTGCAGCTTTCAGGTGCCAGCAGTGCTGGGTTATAGATGTTATTAGTGATTCTTTGCCATCTTAGATACTTGGAGCTATGTACTTGTCCAGAAGAGCAAGGAGAAATTATGTTTGTTAATGTTTTATTAATGGTAAATATTGAAATTAGGCATGCACGAGATACTACTATTAGGAAGTTTTGAATTATTCAGATGTCTGAATTGCTTTCAGATATCTCCTTGGCCTCTGGTCTGTAAGCATGTTCTGTAGGTATTCTAAGTTTCATCAGTGTATGCAGTTGATAGACACGGGTATAAAGCTCATGGGGTTCTCTAAACCTCCATAGGTATAAAGGTGCTGTCACGTGCAGTGAAATCCTTCCTTTTACTCATTTAATAACAAGTTATTACAATAAAAATCTCACTGATAGCTTAGCTCCCCTTTGTGCTGGGTAAAACTGCAGATGCTAGCAGCAGGGTTTACGGTAGAGGCTTGTTAACTATACTGCTTACTCTAAAAATACACTGGCACGTGCTGCAGCCTGTCATTACGCACAAAAGAAACTTACTGAATTTTCTTCAAGTGATTTACAAACATTTCTCTGAAACGCTGAAACGTTTTGATACAAAACTACAGGTCTGAGAACATTTGTACGTACTTTGTGGTTTCAGAAGCCCTGGAGGCCTGACCTTCTGCCAGGAACACCAACCACCAGTTCCGAGTGCTGGCGCTTCGGTCCTGCAAACTGGTTTCTAAATAGGTGGTGATGTTTTTATGAACTAGCAGAAAGAGGAGGAGAGCTTGTCGCCGTGAAGCTGGTTCTCACGAGTCAGCTGCTAGACTGGGGGAGTCCCATCCTACCTGTGAAGCACCATTTGCCTGCAAATGGGCTTAATTTCCTCTTCAAATATTTGCCTGGGATCAGGTTATGGGATTGGAGCCCCTGTTTGCCGTAGTATATAAAGCAAATAAATAAGGCTTGATATCTTTGCCATGATTATGTTTTCAAGGGCTGTTTACAAAAAAATCTTTTAACTTTGGCTGACCTTAGTACATCGTCATCGGGTGAAGCTGCAGGGAACAGTTGGTTTCTGTGCAGCACAGTCTTTATTTTGGCTGTCAGTCTATTAACTCTGGTAAGCGGGTAAGCTCATGCCAAGCAAAGTCAGGCATATCATGAGATTCTGCTTTGCCTGTATAGAGAAAATAGCCTGAGAACAGCTTTGTAGGCTAAGAAACAAAAAAACGTATACCAGAATTTGGGGCTGACCAGTTCTGATTCTTGAGGAGTTGGACAAAAGGACCCTGTCGGGTGTTTGGTCCCTCCCTCTCCCTTCTCTAGATCTAGAGTTGTCCAGCTTTAGTAAGAATGGTGCTCTAGCTCTGTCAGAACTGCCTTGAACACAGCAGTCTGCTGCTGCTTTCCCTACCTGCCCCCCTCCCCAAGGGGAAAAAACAAAACAAAACAAAAACCAAATGAAAAAGCAGCATTTGTTTCTTGTGAATACCTCCTTGTGACTGCATGTTCAAGCCTCCTTGAGCAACAGGAGGATGACACTAAGAATTGGTGTCACTCCTGCCCGAAGGGTGTACAACAGCCAGGACACAAGGCTCTTGTTAGGTGGTGGCTGTGGGGTGCTTCTGGTTCTTATTCTCTGTAGCAGCAGCAATCACAGGAGTTAAACAGTATTTGTTTGCAGATTCAGGAGAAGGGCACTGCATTGTCAGTTTGGAAGAAACAGATTATTTTTTAGTTCTGTACATTCCTAGATGACTTGCGTCGTGTACAGGGAGTTGCATTCAAAGGCAGCTTGAATTCAGGTCAGGCTTTGCCTGCCTGTAGTGGAAGGACGTTACCGATCAGCACGTTTTATGCACACCATGCACACTTACTAAAGTCGCTTCTACCAGCGTCTGTGCTGAATTTAGCTTCCCTTTGAGCTCACTGAGAATGGTAAGCTATTTACTGCATTTATATGAAACACTATTTTGACAGATTTCTTCAGAAGTAAAGCAACACAAAAGGAGAGGTCCTGTTCTTTGAAAATAACTGGAACCACTGGCAAGAAGCAGCAACACTGTGCATCAAGCAAGGAAGCCATTTCCAGGTTATCAAAACATGCTGTTGAACTGAATTTTGCAGCTGCGTTTTCAAATGTACCATGGGATGCATCAAATCCAAGGATGCCTTTCCAGGTTCAAACGCTATCCAGGATGAAAGGATCGGGGAAGGCAACGAAGGGTGCACTGGGGAGAAGTCATCACTGCTAGCAGTGAAGGTGGATGAGAGAAGTCCATCAAGCACTATAGTGCTAGACTATGCCCACCGTCTCTCCCGTGAGATTCTTGACCAGGCGGTGAAACAGTGGGCAGTGACTGAAAGCAAATACAGCGACATCCCTTTTATTGAAAGTGATGTGCCCTGAGCCCTGACTGGCGAGGACTGTCTGCACAGTGAGTGCCCTGTATGTTGAGCAGTTTGTATTTGGTACTAGTGCGAATAAAGTAAAATCAGTTGTGACCACTACATGAATGTGTTTGCAAGGAGAGGTTGAAAAAAATTTGCCTTTTAATCAATATTGCTAAGAAACTAAATGGATTACAGTAGAACCTATTAATCGTGTCATTTGTTATCGGCCGTATGTTGAGTATACTCTGTGCTGAATGTGATCAGAACTTAGTGTTAAAAAAAGAGGATGAGAAGAATGTGGCTGCCCTGCGCCTGTACTAGCACTGCCACAGAGGCCCCAAAGGTGCTTAACGAAGTGTGGATTATTTTTAAGTACTGCATAAAAAAATCAGTGGCCTGTTTGTAGGTGAAAAGAACTCTGTGCCTCGTAAATTTGTCCGCATTTTGCTAAAGTGAAACCCGGGTCTGCACGTAGCAAAGATAACTGCTGTCATAAATTTTACTTTGATTCTTTGACATGGCTAAATCTGTAAACCACGGAATATTGAAGGTGATGAGAAGCATTTTATAAAACCAAGCAGTATTCAGGGAACCATACCGATTATGACGCTATTCACCTTCCCTTCTGAAGTGAACCAGTGAGAACCATTACGCTGCTGATGGACAGTGCATTGCGGTTAACAGACGCTCGGCCTTCTGGAAACGCATGAAGGCTATTCCCTAAAATCCTGCAGGAAGACACTTTAATAACATCTGATCACTGTGTTCAGACCAAAGCTGTTCAGGTTTCAGGTTTGGGGTTTTTTTTTTGGTGTTTTTTGTTGTGTTTGTTTTTTTTTTTTTTTTCCCTTGTGTGTTAGGGTACTGGTTTTGGAGGAGTTTTTGGTTTTTATACTGTAACCCAGATGGGTGTACAAAAACTACTGATGCTAACTAGTGAAATGAACCTTCAAAGGCGTAACTGTTTTAGAACTATTTGTTTCATGGGAACGATAGCTGCATTACACGGAAATTTCACTCTCACACCCTTGGGACAGGACGCCTTCCTTCAGCTTCTGTAGGCTCATCACTTACCCGTTGGTACAACAGTGTATGGCGATGCAAATACGAGCTACAGAAACCTAAAGCCCGAGCAGTGCACTGAATTAGTGAAAAAGCCTTAGGCCCAAAGCGAAAGGGCTACAGTCTTTACCAATTTGTATCTCACTTGCACCTACACACCACCCTGCTTCTCCAGGACCTGCAGCCTGACCTACAGTACTTGTAGCTAGCAGTTGGGATACCAAGAAAGGGATAAATTAACCATAGTCATCTGAAAGCTACAATTTTGCTGACATTTTATACAAAGTGAATGCCTTGTAAAAGCTTGGGGTTTTTTAGTACCCGTTTGTTCCATTTTCTGTCAAGGCCAGTTTAAAAGGCAGGTTTTTTTCCTAGATCTAAGTAATTTCCATGTTATGTTTTCTGTTTATAGAAAAATGCTTTCCATACTGGCAAAAACTGTTACTATTTCTAAACGGTACACATAGTTCTAGTAAATGGTAGAAAGCATGATTTTTCAAGCAAGGGGAGGCAAGCAGAAAGAGGACTATGTAAATTGTTATTTTTAGCTTATTCTCAGACATAAGACAGTCTATGAATTGAGCTGTTTTGCAAACTTTGTGACCCAAACTTAGTTATTTGAAATTCATCTGTAAGGTGAAGTGGTTTTATCAACAGTAAACGGTGAAAAATTCTTCTTTGTAACACAGCGCAAGACTGCCCTGAATTCCCAGTGACCAGACTAGACCCTGCTGTTAAGACTGGTCTCAGGCTTTTCCTGAGAAAGGGAACACGGTTTGCTTATGTTGTAATGTCATCTTTGAAGTAATGTAGTCTTCTTTGAAGCCATATGTAAACTGGGACTAAGGTACGGTGGCCCATTTGAAGTTGGCTGCTAACAGCGATGTTCCTTGAAGCTCTAAAGCATGTAAAACATTGGATCGTACCCTACATTGCTCCATCTAAAAGAACTCCATGCCATATACTAGGGTGGATTAAAAAGCAAAACCAAAACACTGATCAGATCACGGGATATTGCTTAGCCACAGAATTAAGAAATATTCCTTAATACAGCTAAAATAAAGCTTTATTACAAAAAAAGGCCAACCTTTCTGTAACATTAGTCTTCAGAATGTTAACACTGCTAAAGACAGTAAGTAAAAGAAGAGGCGTGGGGGGAGAACCTAATCTCCAGCAGACATTATTTGCCGGATGGGTGAATGGCAGATACTCCTAAACGCACTCTTAAGGTGAGGGCAGTTTTCTGTCTGCCTTGATCCTTGCACACAGACCTGGGTGGCTGCCGTGGGGAGTTAGGTGTTGCGATGACTCCTGTTGCAATGTCCCCCCCCCTCCCTTTGGGTGTAGCCGCAGCTCCTGACACTCCTGCAGTCACAGAACCAGCTGCACGTTCCAAAGCGGCTTCTCCGCCGGCAGGCTGCCGCCGCACGGGCCAACGGCAGGCACAATTGTAAAATAATACAAAATAGCCTAAAGTTACATCCTAGCATCCGTGCTGATGACTAGCGAAGGCTAGCCAGGCACAATCAGACCCGCCTCGCGGTGGGCTTCCACGGGGAGCGGCTGCTGCGTGGGGCGGCCGCGCGGCGGGGCCCCCCACAGGCGACACGGCCCGACGCGCCTGCAGCGCCCGGGCAGCCCCCGCCCGCCCGCCACCCCACAGCCCGGCCTCGCGTCCGTCCGGGATGCCAGCAGCTGCACTGCGGGCTGAAGCGCACCTCCCGCGGGCTTATGGTGCTCTCTGTGACGGTGGTACGTCAAGGAAAGCATGCGGCAAATGGAAAGCAGGCAAGCTTACAAACAACAGGGAGACAGCTTCTCACCAGGAAAAAGAATCTCTTTTACAAGATGCTGTCCTTAATAAATAATGCACTTGCCCTTTGTCAAAAAAAAAAAAAAAAAAAAATCTGTTCAATGCTACAGTCTGGTGAGAGATTGAAGGAGATCTCTTTCCAGAGTTCTGCTGTCTTTGTAACAGACACCATACTAATACGTAATAATAATAAAAATAAATACTTGTTTACCATAAAATTACATATGTTTACTTATAATTAGATTACTCTAAGCTGTGCTACAGTCTTATAAAGCCCCTTACAGTGGCTTTCCAGCTAAGTTGCCACTGATTCTTTGACTTGATCCGGTGTAGTAAAGGCACTCCAGTATGGGACTGGCATACTCTGCAGAACCATTTACTTCTGTTTAGGAGTTAAAAATGCATTTGCTTTATATTTTCTCCAGGAAATGTAAGTACAGTCTGAGTAGGTGCAATGCGACTCACTTGATATTCTAGCAGTGGTTCAAAACACATTAACTGCAGCACAACTTCTGGAGCAAGACACATTAGTATTCCCAAATAAAACACACTACAATATATTTTTACAGTATCTTTTGTGGAAAATATTTTCTTGTGGACCAAATAAAATTAAACTTACCATCTGCCTGTATGACTTTTATTTGATAAAAATTCACAGATTGGACACGATCTTGTTACCATGAGTTTCAGATAATTCCTGTTCACATCAATTCTGGAAGCAACTGAATATGCAAGTCAAAGTTTATCGATTCAGAAATATACTCTTGCAAAAATGTCGGAAGTCCTTTTCAGTCAGAGAAGGCGTGATCCCTACTCTGGGGACTACTGTGTTCTTCACGAAATGTAGTCACTGAGGTTTGCTCCCTTTATACAAAAATAATGGAATGAACCAATTTTTAAAAAAATAAAAATAGCCATTGTTTAAGAATCTAAAATGTAAAAGTTTTAAAAAATAAGGGGGGAGGGTTAACATTTCTGACAGAACCAGCATGAGGTAGAAATTCAAGTCATATTTTCAGAATAACCCTAAAGGTACTAAATGAAATCTGTCAACTACTTTTGAAAATAAACTCAAGGACTGTCTCATAACAAATACGTACATGGTAACATTAATTTGCAGCTGAAATTATAACAGTTTTAGCTTAAAGATTCTTATGAAGAAGGCAAGGTGCCATTTTTTCTTGATTTTGCTCTCCATTTTGCTCACCTCTAACCATTTGAAAGTCACTCTAGTAGTTCACCTTGATGCCTGAATTTCCTGGACTTTGTTTCCAGGCAACAGCTTCTGGGAAAGAAGGAGCCTTAAGCCAGTGTAGGCGACGACTGTCGGCAATAAGAACGGCGCAATGTTGAAAGCTCCGTTCTGCTGCAGCTCTGACCTTTCCATTCCCCAGTGCTGATTACTGACTATGTTATCTGAACAAAAGTTTTCTTCCTTTAGTCTCAGTGGTTCATCTTCAGAGTAAGCCAGAATTTGTATTTGTGACCTGCCTATAACTGTAGAAACAAGTAGGGAGAGATACTGATACATGATTTGATTAACCGTTAGAAAAGCGTGCAGTCTTAATGTTGAAGATGAGTAGCTATGTGTTGCATACGAATAGATAAATTAATTTCACCCCCAGAAAAGATTACACTTTTATCAAGGGGCTCTGGTTATGTCACATAACTTCAAGTATTATTAGTGTCAGAACCCAGCAACCTTTAATGCACATACAACGAGGAGTTTTTGATTTATTCTTAAATTTTCATCCCAACAAGTAAATTTGTTAGGATATGTTGTGTTAAAAAAACCATACAATACATGTAGCAGCAGATATGTCACGTTTTCCCCTATTTGTACATATCACTGTGCTCCCCCTCCCCGTCACACATTTTCCACCCAGCAGACAGGATATTCACAGGCATAAGCAAATGGGAACCCAAACTAGTTGGTATAGAGAAACTCCAGCCACTTGTAGTATTAGGGCCAGGCTGACCTCTACGACTCAAATCATCAGACAGTCACCAACATCAACAGGAAATGTGCTGCTTAGTGTTCAGAAGAAGGTCCAAGACAGTTATTTCTTCACCACTGTAAGACCGGGAAAAACTAGCAATTTCTGAAATAATGAAGAACTAACTATGCAGTTCAATCAAACTTAATGACATTTTTACAAAATTGGGTTTACAAGCAAACAGAAGTGTGTTCTAGGCTCTGGCAATATTATGACATCTGAAACAATGTCTACATCACACAGCAAGACTGAGTACCGACCAAATGTTAAATCAAAGCAATTTCTTGCTCTCAGACTAATAACGTGTCAGTCTGACCTTTTATTTAAAAGACTACTTAACACCATGGATTTAGCATGTCACATTTTCCTTTGTAGCTCTGACTCTTTTAAAGCTTTAAGTATATTTTATTTTCATTGTATAGAGAAGAATCTGAGGCACAATCCCAATTTAACAGATCAGTGACAGAGCCAAGAACACAAAGGTCTCCTGACCTCTTGCTTATTAGGTCATCCCTTAACTATGCTCTCTCCCTCAAAGGTTCCTCCTAAACTAAGAGTTGATGCAAAAAATTAAATGTTAATCGTTGTGTAAAGCAATAAAAATAACAATTTGCCTTGAAGTAATTCTTGCCCTTATTAACCAGAGATATTATTATTTTGCCGTTATGGCAGCGTAACAAAAATGTTCCTGAATGCAAAAAATTAGACTTACAAATCTCAGGCTAGCTAAGCGAGTCCTGCCAAACTTTATCACACTACTGTTAATTTATATATAATAGAATTAACCAGATGTGTAAGATATCAATAGGCTTGATCTTTACAACTTGAGATCGTTGTTTCCCAATGGCTTAAAACAATCATCCACAAATTCATCACTGACTTCTTCTAGAGCAGCTGGCTTCCACCTGGGGGACTGGTCTTTGTCAATCAGCACTGTCAGGTGGAGTATAAAAACACAGAAGTTACTTGTAAACTTTTGCTAATTAAGATGACTTCAGATTCTTCAAGACAGACAAATACAGTTAATGCATGGGGGAGAAAATATGGTCTGGAGAAGACAGAGATTTTGTAACATATATATTTCTACTCTGATAAAAATTCTGGAGTTGTGACCTGTATAGAGACATATCTGGGAGTTGCCTGAGGATACAATGAACAGTGGATCCCTTCAGCAGTAGCACAAGCTTTGAAGGAACAGACCAGAAGTTAGTGCTTTGTGTTAGACTTACTGCTCTTGCCTGACTTCTGCTTTTTCACGTGAACCTGGGAACATGCACGATGCTCCTCTTGGACAAGGGCTTTCACATCTCTGAGCAAAAGCTGACTCTTTGTAGAGTACAGGAGATGACTCAAAGTAGGCGTTAGATGCCTAAAGCTAACTTAAACACATCATAGAAACTAACAGTGAAAGGACTGATGAGGAAAGAGTAAAGCAAAGTACCTTTGTGGGAAAATCCAGGATATTTATTTCAGAATAGACAGGTACTGCAGACCTATGTAGATTTAACTGTGAAGATTTGTATAATCTTAATATGTATACTTTGTACTGTATTCTGGGAAATACATCACTGAACATAAAATCATCAGTAAATGAATTGCATGTAAAAGTGTAACAAGAAAACACCAATTCTCAACAAGCATTCCTTGTATCACAGGAATTGTGAAGGCATGTCAGCAAAAACAGCTGCTCTAGCAGACAATAAGAAGACAAGGGAGTTTATTTGTGTGTAACAATGACCAATTTGAATGAATTCCAGAGTGTCCTGCCAAGCACTTGCAGCCTTTCTGGCTCCAAGAAAACCCATAAAGGTGCTATTCAAAATGTGCATTTTTCTTATACTTTAAAAAAAGAACAGCTAGAGTAACTGTGGCTCTCTAGGATGCACTGACTACCCAGTATGCCTCCTCAACACCCATTCCCCTCAGATGTGTGGTATCAGTGAGTGATCTGGAGGTGCACCCGTGTCACCTCCCAGCCATCACAGCACGTAAGGCAGGACGGGCAGGGAGCACCTCTCACGTTCCTCTGCTGAGAACAGGATTTGTTTGTTTTTTCTGACAAAGAGTTCAGAGTAGGCTGGTTCTAAAAGTGTGTGGCTAGAAGATACAGAGACTAGCTGTTTTGAAAAATAACAGCTGTTTTTTTGGTAAGTTGTCATGTCTTTTTGAACAGACTTTATTCCTGGTGACTAAACTAGAATCATCCGGAATGAGAAATGGGCAAAGGAGTTGGCTTTTAAGTTCAGTGGGAAGAATGCTTACTTAAAGATTGTGTCTTATCGAAACTCAGGCATAATGGCAGTTTGTGGTAAGGAATGTGACTTGAAAACTTTGTAACTTTTCCCTCTGTAGCCAACACTTGGAAAGTGCCTGGGAAATAAATACTATTCAAATGATAACTGCGCTAATTAATATTTCTGTAGCTGAAAACATAGAGACATCACAACTCTTCAGCTTGCATCTCCAGAGAGAAAGGAGTATCAGAGCCCTGCATCCATTTACTTGCAAATACAGAACTAAGGACTCCTTGGTACAAATAAACACTAATTTCGAAAAGAAACCCATTATATAGATAGAAGTTGCAATTCCACAGAAAGCAGAATCCATCTGGGCAATTCTTTAAAAGAAATGCACTCAGAGATTTTACTGGGCTACTCAACTGGGTAGCTTACTCAAAAGCTGTGATCCTGGAAGTTAATTTTCAATCGATGGTTCACACTAAAATGTTTGTTTGGGTCGAAATACATAATTGTCCCAAATCAATTATATTTATATAATTGGAGTAGTACTTACCTAATGATTGTCTTCAACTTTAGTTGAAGTTCATGACCTGGCCAAAATAATCTTAATTGTTATCCCCAAAAGCTATAACTAACTAGAAATGCTTTGGGGGGTGGGGGAATAAAAGAAGTCCATGTGAATACTACTACAGCTTCAACTCGGAAATACAGTAGTAATTGCTGATAATTCTCCACTTTATGGCACTACTGTGTAATCAAGTTAATCCTTCTGTCTGGATCTGTGGCCAATTTTACTCTGGTGAATAAACCGAATACTCAAAATGGTCTTTCCAATGAAATCTTTAATCTTACATGAGTTAAAATAGGTTTTCTGATAGTCCCATGAAAATATTCCCTTTCTGCATTAACTACTGTATATTTTGTGTTTCTCCAGCTTGAGGTATTGATCACTACAAAAACGGAACAAAAATTATGAAGACTTCTAAGGTAGGCTAAGGGAAGTTCATTAAGATAACAGTAACTGAATATACACATTGTGGTAAGGGTTTACCTTTTTTACCTTTTTTTTTTTTCCCGTTTGTTTAAATCCCAAATGCCTGTTCAGTAACAGGGACCTTACTGGACTTCAGTTACTGTTCTATTGCTTAGCTTCATTCAGCACAGTCAAAGCACTGATATTTCTACGCACCTGAAATTCTGTTAGTTGCAATGAAATCTCTCTACCTACTCTCTGACTGTGGGGGTTTGTGTGCCCAGGGTAAGGCTCACATCTGGCAACTGCTAGCGCTGCAGGAGAGAGGGCCGAAGCCACACAGAAAGAAGATCTTTGCAGGATCAGCAATCTGTAGAAGGCCTTTACAATTCCATTTGAAGTGTCCGTTCCTGCACAAATAGTTAGGAAGCTAATTTAACAGATTTTTGTCCCCTCAGGCTGCTGAGTCTACCTGGATGTGTTTGAGCAGTAACTTAAAAAATGACCGCTTTTCTGATGCAGTAAGAATTAAAAAACAAAATTATTGGAATACCTAGAGCTATGCATTCCTTAGTTTATGTATTATTCTATAAATCAAGGTGAAAAATGGATACCTAAAGTGTTTAAAGATCACATTTCCCATTATGTGGGAAAATGTTGATGAAATATGATCTGTGTATTTTATGCCTTAAGGGTTTTGTCTTTTCTTTAGTAGCTCTGATCACAAGAATTATAAATGGGGAAGACTGTTTGCCAGCAGATTTTCAGTCCAGTTGAAAGAGAACTGGCTAAAAGAGAAATGAAATTTAGACCGCAGGTCAAAGCAGGTTTAAAAAGCTTTTAAACAAACTACTTCCCTAGCATGCCTGTTAAAGTTGCGAAGCAGATAAAAGCTGTTATTAAAACCTGACCTATGGCCATTGCTGCTGAAAAGCAATCTTCAGAAAGTAAAATATGATTATTATATCTCAACACGACTTTGTGGTAGATCCTCTTGTGGTAGACAGGGTCAACAGCTGGCTCTTAAATGCCTGGAATGTAATGCTTTAATAAAGAAAAAACTAATACTGAAGTTAACATTTTAATCATTTTTATTCACTGTGGTTGATCCTGTGAAGTACTTAATAATCTTCCTATCAAGAATGATGCTCAGCATGTTGTTGGATAATGATTTTTATGAGATTAGACCCAACTACAAAAATTATTTTGAGTCAGATTCTGTACTACTCTTAAGAGAAACAATTTTAAGAATACAAATCTGAGAACAAGATATACACAGTAAGCAGAGAGCAAAAGTGCTTCAAGAACAATTTATTGTTCTTAGCAATCCCCTCAGTGCAGCTGCATCTCTGGTGTTTTTTTCCCTTCCCCTGATATAGTTAAGCCTTTGCTACATCATCCTGCGTAAAAGAGAAGCTTCCCATCTGCTGTTCTTGCAGCTTCTTTATTTACAAAGTTTATATAATTTACTGGCCATACTGACAAGTGATTTGCTTTTGTCCTCTACTGCATCCCCAGATGGTTTGATGACCTTGTGCATTACAAGTGAGAATTTGGTTTGGTGTTCATCTGACTCTCAGACTTTTGAGTTTCACTTCCTGAATAACTATGTTTCAGCAGCTTATATGGTGATTTAGAATATATCCTAGGAATATTCTTTTTAAGATATCCTTGTCCCCATTACCAAAACAATGAAAACGACATACTTCTCAACCTGTGTGGTAAATTCTTCAAAGGTGTGTCTGCTAATAAATGCTAAAGATTAATTAATTAAAATTAGAAACTTTTTCCATGCTACTTTATAATGACAGATATAAAAAAAAATTGAGAAGGTGTGATAATACATACTCAAGTGTATAACTTGAGTGTGTGAATTAAAAGCCAGGTTCTCTCGACTCCAAAGTGTTATTCATCCAAATGTCTTGTACTGTAAGCTCCTTGGAAAAGGAAACGCTTGTGCTTTGTTTCATCTTGTGCTGAATAGTACGTAAATAATTACTACAGTTTCTAACAGATGTGACATTGGGTTTGCTAAACTGCATAGTGAATCAGCAGTAGAATCAAGGACAGAATCTATGTCTCTCCCCTAGATGAACTTGCTGAGCCACTACTCTACTTCCACCATTCCCTATCTTGACCAATGCCTAAAAATTCTGAATTATTTAAGTTTACATATATAGTTTTTTATTAGTAAGACACCTCTATACAGAGATATATTGGACATGAGTGAAAGTAGTGTCTGTTCTAACAACTTTTTATGCAAATAGTTGTTCTTGACTTTGAGTCTTAAACCTGAACCAGCTATGTGGCAACAGTACATCTGGACACACAAACGATACACTACCGTCAGCATTCCAATATATTTTGAACTTTCACAGTGAACTGGTGAAACCTTTTTGTGGTGCCGCATTACCAGGGGGATGAATAATGTTAGGTAACTGAGATGACACAAAGGAAACAACATAGCAGTTACTTTGGAACAAATAATAAATTCTGGCCATACAGGAGTCCAGTAACGAAAAACTGTAGCAAGTTGGGAAGTGTCCTCTGGACTGTTGCTGCATGCATTTTCCTTAACCTCCAGAGAAGCAACACAGCAGGGGTTTGCATATTATTAAGTTTGAGAAACATTTCTGACCTGCATACTTACCTGCTCGAACCCCTTCATAGAAGTCATGGCCTCTCTGAAAGATTTAAAAAAAAAAAAAAGCTGTAACATGACAGATTCTGTTTATTCCATATTTTCCTATCCCACTTCTGCCTGAAATGCAAGCTCTCAAGATTCAGTTAAACCCCACTTGAACTGTTCTCAATCTAATCCTACTTTCTCTTTACCTATTAATGAGCTCTTAATCCTGTTGCTTAAATGCAGCCACAACTCTTAAAATCAGTTTGTTGAACTGTAGTTGATCAACCAACTCTTGTGCAGTGCAAACCCTCTTTGTGTGTTACGTTTTGTAGATTTTTCTGAAGAGTTTTCCATGACAGGGGCTAAAGTGTGTAGGATTAGGAATTCTTCAGAATTACTCAGCCCTTACTACAAATGCTACTAGACTCTTGTTTTCTTTAAGAAATTTATCACAGCACTCCTGAAAAGCAGTGATCTACAACTATTGCCTTCCTGCTGATGGGAACTGAGGCACCAAGGACCAAGTAATTTAAATAGGAAATCTGTTCAAGAACACCAGAGTTTTAAAATTAAGGTCCAAATACAAAACTTCCTATATTGTAACATTATCATAGTTTTCTTAGCCAAAGCCCTCTACCATTGCCACCTGACCACTATTAACACAGTCGTCTTTGAGTTGCATATAAAGACATGGAACTGGAAAAAAAGACAGTGACAGCCTAACAAACACACGAAGAAGATACTGAAAATTAAAACGTATAAATTACGAGCCTTTGATGTAATCTATATAAAACTTAGACTCTGATAAACTTGCTAACCCTCTGTGGCTGGAAAGAGACACAGGGCTCAGCTGCTTGCTTACCATGCACGCTTGGCTCAGTCTGTATTCCATCCTGAATACGTCTTGTAAGCTCATGGAAGCTCCTTCCCTGAGCTGCCTGAAAGTCATCTTTAAGGATGTAGGTGACATCTTATTAATAGTCTGGGGAAGACATTAACAATTATTCATATTCTCTTCAATTTAGACACATTTGCAAGTCTGTCTTTTTTGCATTTTAAACTGTGGAGTAAATGATGTCAGTCTTCTCCCTGAGCTCACTTACGTGATACCTATTCCTCCTGCTCGCTCCCACCATGCTGCCACACTAAATGAACCTGCTTGTGTCAACTTTTATCAGCAAGATCTCTAGGATGTATGCCATCACTTGCGGAAAGCCTAGAACTCCTAAGGTCCCATTGTTTATGATCAAATTACTCCTAGCCAGAGAATCTAATGTGGCTTGAAAGCCATTTCCAAACATTATTTTGAGAAGTGAAGGCCAGTGTTACAAGCAATTATACTCCATTTTTGAATGTCATATATAGTCTGAATTGCTATTAGATGTTACTGATATTGTTGCTGACACTAGTATTGTACAGCATTTACGTTTTATTTGGTACAATAGTAAGAGTAGTAAGGTAGTAACAGTGAGACTAGCTTTAAGTAGTTGCTGTGTGATCATTGGCAATGACTAAACAATGTATGAAGAAGAAAATTGAGGAAGAAAAAATATTAAAAGGAATCAAACATAAATGCATATTTGTCCAGGCTTCTTGTCTGGGATCAACAGATACTGCAGTAATTCAGCCAGACATTGCTCTGCTGATAGGAAGCCTGGAGGTCTTGCCTTCCCTTCTTTTGACAGAGCTACAGGCTGCAAATATTACACGACAGGATCTGTTTAAGGCGCACAAACAAATGCTGTAAATCTGGCTCTCATGACTGTCCTTCAATTAACAGCATGACAGTAAATAGGAGGAGGAGGTGGGGAGAAAGACAAAAACCTAGTTAAGAAAACAGAACTGAGCTTTAAAGCTTCCAGGGTTGTGGGGGAAAGGAGCAAAATCTTATTGTTGCTGATCTTTGTTTTCTTACTCTAAACAAGACTCTTCTTCCCCTGTACACCCAACTAAAAGCTCTGTATTATTCACAGTACAATAACTGTCCCTGTTAATTGGGACATTTTTACCACTACTGAAAAGCAGCAGATGGTAAGATTTGCCTCTTTACATTATTTTCATTGCAGACATTAGACTCCTTACCCACAAACTGAAATGGCAGGTTTCCAGTCATCAACATTAACATTTTTTTCTGGCTCCCAATTACTCTTCATCCCTCTCCAGACACCAGCTGATACAGCAGTGACCCATTTTGCCTAGTTAAGCTGGAAAACATGCAACTGCTATACAAGCAGGAGGCTGTGTAACTGTACCTTAAAAACACAGTTCTCTCATTCTGTTATTTGCATGTTGACCACTTCACTTGAGAGAGAAGCTGGTTTAGAAAGGACTAATGCTGGCTCAAACTGTCAACATTTCCTGAGTTTTGGTAAAGCTCTCTAAAAATGAGCTGCCTTTCAGCAGATAAAGAAACCATCTTTACCTCTAATTACATCACTGTGTAGGTCTCAGGTAGAGAGCAACTCTTAACTGGACCCCTAATTTCCCATAATATGCTCTTGCTGGCTTTACCTTTGAACTGGACCTTTTCTCCTTTGAGTTTCACATTCTGTCACCTACATTAGAAAGTCTTTGCTCAGACCAGGTCAAAGGGGATGCACAGTGCAACCAGATGGTTCCACAGGTGAAATAGTAATGGCAAGTTGTTTCTGGTTAAAGAATGCATCAAAATGGGGAAGATCTGAAAACAGCACTTAGCTAGTCTAGTGCATGTAGCAGCTGCCTTATCTTGGCATATCAATGAGGTTGAAGGTGGAGGAGGCACTGCCATAAATCAAGCTGAAGGAAGAGGAACAAGGAAAGAAAAGGGGTAGGTGTAATTGCAGAAAAATGAGTCACCAATGTATCTATAAATAAATTCTCTGTACAAAGAGGAGGGGATTGGTGCTAGGGAACAAGCCTGAAAAGGAGACAGGATAGGCTGAAGTGGGGAGTACGAAAATGCAAAGTCTTCATAGAAGTGTTTGACATCTATTCTAGTATCTTTGAGACCATCTTGATTTCAACATAATGATCCTAAAAGCTACAAGATGAATTTGGAATAGACCCAAATTCCAATAAGATACTATCAGAAGGTAACACAATTAAGTGGCACTGACTCAGTGGAGTCCCTTACAAGTATAATAGCTGGAATAGTGGCTGCATCTTTGTCTCCAAGGCCCATTATAGCTTCTGACCTGAGCTGCTGAGAGTCCTTGAGGGAGGTTTTCTTTAACTTAAAAACAACCAAAAAAACTCCCAGGAGTACAGTGTATCACTTCCCTGGCAGTAGATGAAAACACTCATCGTTTACTTTCTGAAATACTAAAGCATTTGTTTGTCCACACCAAATAATGGTTCTAGATGAGCTTTGACAAAACATGAGTCCCTAGCCAAAGCATCACTGGAAAGCTGCTTAAGGACAGATGTGTATCATTCTCTTACTGGTCTGTTAATGGAATTTCATAATGTTTCTTTACTTGAATTCAACACTACCAAGATACCACCCAGCTTCATTCCTGTAATCTCTCTCACCCACTTGCTTTAAGATTTCAGGAGCTAGTGTCTGCATCCCAGCCTGACCAGTAGATCTGGACAAGGTGTCTTGTAATTACTAGCTTCTGCAGTGTCCTACACACTACACTGGAATTCCTTCAATAACAGTGAAGGCTATTAAATCATGAAGTATCAGTGCTCAGAAGGTGTGCTGTCCTGCCAAAAAAAGCTATAAGAAAGCATCATGTGAAAATCAAGTCAAACATCTGATGCTTTTCAGGTTTTGACCCCACATGCCTACTTCATCCAATTAGAAGTGGTACTTCTGTCACTGAGATTAAAGCTTTTTGGCTCATGTAAATCCTGAAAACAAAGCAATGTTATCAAGTAAAAAGTTTTAAAAAATATTTTACTATGAATTCAAAAAGTGTGTTAGTACTCTAGCTTTCTACCTATTTGTAACTGGGTTCAAAATGTGATTTAAATCATGAAGCCATTTTCAAGTAGAATTTTAACAACTTTACATTCTTCTGACTCATGCAAACCACTTTAGTATCACGTATGTGAAAGCATGCCAAGCAGGCATGTTTTGAAAGTGATCTAAAGTACTTCTGCTTTTTAAACAGAACAGGATACTTGGATAGCATGGCTCACAGCATACTTGCATTACAGCAGCACTAGCAGTTCTGTTTTATGAACACTATCCAAGGTGTGGATGTACCAAGGCGTACCTCCAAATTAGAGTATTTGTATTAGACTTTCAGTTAGGGCTTACTCCATAAGCTTATGAATACAGGAAAACAAAGAAAATAAGCATACACATTGTTGTTACTGAATCCTTTACAGTCTCTGTATTTATCATTTGAATATGCTATTGTTCCTATACCCGGTACTTGGTACTGTGATACTACTGATGCGGAAATTTACTTGCTTCACACAAGTCAGTGAACTGCTACGAAGGACGGTGTCTGATAATCTCAGACTGTCATGGTTTTGCTACATGTTCCCCATTCTAACCAGTTCTTTGAACTCTGCTCTTCTGGCTGATGTAACAGCAGGCCAGTGCTCTATCTGTAAGTGGTGTAAAATGCTGAACTGCTAGGGTGCAAGCTACCATTCTTCTTCCAGGTATCGTTAAGTTTAATTACAATTCTCCTTCCCTAGTAAAACAAAACCTCCAGTTTAACTGGCAAGCATTTCCTGGAGAAAGCCAGTTGTATACCTGAATCTCTTTCCTCCACAAATGCGTTTTCCTTCTTTGGTTTTGTGGCTCTTTTACAGAAGAAACGAAGTATCTGATGCTACAAGTTTACTTAATTCTACTGCTTAGCACAGAATGTTAAACTTGTGTGAAATTTAAGTACTTGTTCACACTGATAAGTCTTGCACCTGCTAGAAAATGTGGGGTTTGTAGTTTTTTTTTCCTCACAAATTTCTGTATGGACAGAAGCAACTCATTAACAGAGTAGCATCTCTTGAACAGATTCGACAACAGACAATTGTTTAGCAACTTCTGTCAGCTCCAAGGATGGTCATTCATTTACAAATCACACAAAAAAAAAAAGCTGCTACAAAGTCCTATTAGAGACATGAAATAAGAAAACAAAAGAAGCAACAAAAAAGCCATTTTTTCTGTTCAGGAATTAAAAATAAAATCAGTCACACAAAATCATAACTTTGAAGTAGATGACATAATTTAAAGTTCTAAATTACAATATGAAACAAATGCACCCCCTAAACAACAAGGAACAAGAACTTTTTTTTTAACAGGGGGAGGATCTGAGTTATGAAGCTGCCTGCTGCTGAAGGAAGCAAGTGGAACAGGTTTGGGTAACTAGATGAAACATGGCAGAACAGACTACCTACTTAACATATTTCAGTAAAAAGGTGCTTCCACACTACTTGCATCTTTTGTAGTAGCATCTGTATTTTGAACAAAGCACCCTTAAAGGCCACATGCTATTTTTAAAAGCTCTACTAGGTCTGATTATGTTTTAAAGTGCCATAAAATTGTATGAAATTAACTTAGCAGAAGCTATATGCAAATAATTCTTGATTGTTTTCAACCTCCACTGAAACTAATCAATATACTATCCCTGCAAAATTATATTAAACTTTATAAAATCCACAAATAAAATACTGCCTTGTAACTCAATATTATAAAAAAATAAGAGCCACTAAAAGTGACTGCTATTAACATGCTATCAAACTGTCTCAACAGACCTTAATATAAGTACTTTCCCTGCCATCTGTAACATAGGGGAAAAAGTGAAGAACTGAATCATAGAGATAAAATTAGCTTCCCCTTTCATTCAGTTTTGCTTTTATAATACATACACTAATTGCAATGTACTAGGTGTATTGGTTAGGACAAAGATAGCTTTAAAACTTCCTTTCCCAAAATCTGTTTGAGAGTTCCAGTGACAAAATGTTAAACCTTCAGTTAAAATCAAAAATGTATCTGTGTATCTGGGACAGGATGCCTAATGTTAATGATACTACATTATAAAATTATATTCCTTCTGCTTAAATGGAAGTCTGAAGGTGATGGATGTTTTGTTTCATTACAAGAGCAGGATTTCCTCTGTGAGTTGTAACTGAGGTGAAAACAAAGCCGTTGTTGGAGGAATGCTTGTGTTCCATCCAATTGTAAATAATATCTGAATAGCTCAAAGACAAACTTTTACAAGGTCCCTGAATACAGATACTTCACAGGAAAAAGAGCAAATACATGCATTACTTATATTAATATAAGATGCTTCTTTTAAGGCTGGAGTGTGTATCAGTTGTGTAGTATTATTCTACATTTCCTTGAGTAGTGACTACATCCAACACTCAAATGCATTACAAAGGTCAGAAGACACTTTGTGATGATAAATTGCTTGCTGTTTACCCAAATAAGATATCTGGAATGGAAGAAAAAGAATAATATTGGTTTATTCCAACCATTAGCAATAAAAAGAGAAGCTATAGAAGGAACCTTTGTCACCAACAATCCCCTGATCATGGGGAGCAGAAAAGGGAAAGGGAGTTTGATTTTTTTTTTTTTTAACAGGATTACAATTTTATACAATATATGATGGTATTCACATTGTGTGGTTTTACAGAAGAATATTCTTGTCTGAGTAGAACTGATGACAATCCCACAGGATTATACGCCAGAATCTGAGGATCTCAGTCCAATGTCCTACCGGTGTTACATAGTATTAGTTACGTTAATAAGGTGACTAAAGTCTGCCCCATGGTAAGAAAGAACAGAACCAGACTTTAAATCTCTAACAAAAACAACATAGCAGACATTACCTCTAGCTGCTTAATGGCAAAAGGAGAACCATCTTGCTTCAATTTTTTAACAATTTCTTCCATACTATTTGCTGAAAAAATACTAAAAGAAAAAAAGTAAGTTAATAAATGAATGAACTGCTTCAGCTTTCCTCTTCTGTATGAAGTGCAAGGAACACAAAAATTAGGAGAGTGTAACCAGCTTGATTTGGCTTTTTTTTAGCAATGTGTTCCCTGTTATTCAGTTTTAAGTAACTCAGTTGACAGACATCTCATCTTATTTACAAATCTCTAGCGTTTCAATAAACCTCGCTTATGAACTCTGATATTTACCCAGAAACTTAAATTATTACCATCAGTCTTATCTGTATTTGTATAACACATCAAATCTTTAGCTATCTGCTCCATTCTACTAGTCTGGTGTCAACATCTTTCATCTCTAAACTTAGTTACTGCCATCCTTCTTCAAGAGTTTTAGCTACTGCTTATCACTTTCACTTATTTCTTCTTCCCTTTCTGATACACAGAAGTTCCAAACAATTGTTGAAATTACCTTATACCAATGAGTATAAATGCACTACATAACATTTCCTGTTGAACTGAACAATTCCTCTTGTAAATTCCCATCCAATTTCTACAGAAAATGTTCATTTCAGTGTACCATAGGGTAGTTGCTTAATATAATGGTGTATGAATCAAGCAAATATGCTGAAGTATTTAATATATTGATGAGTGAAATATTTAATGAGCTTCAGATAAAGCTCCCTAAACACAAACAAAGTTTAAATGACCAACTTGAATGTCATTTCTATCATCTTATATGTGGAACACAGATACTGGTACTGAATTTAACTTCATGTTCTCTATCCAAAAGAATGAAAGAGAAGAAAGATTTCTAAATACCTGTTAATCTTCTCCATGTGTTCATCAAGTACAAACTCCTTTTCTTGATCAACTTTACTCTATTTAAAAAGCAAATACATATTTTACTTGGTTATTTTAGACTGAAAAGCTTATCAGCGCTGAAAAATTTCAATTACTTGTGTTACAGAAATATCATAGTATCATAAATGAACATTTAATATTCATAAGACACATTTTCAATGCATTACAATTTTGCAGTGTGTACAAATTAACTTGACACTTTATCTTGTGAATGTTGAAGGTGTTAGCTCATAATGCAGTGCTTGCTCTGAGCTACTATGTACGCATATTTGACTGGGTGGTTATCTTGTACACAAGTAATCATGATTATTCTGTCAATAGATTTCTATCAAATACACTAAGAAAGCCAGTGTGGATAATTCTACTCAAAAACCTGAGAGTGTTTTAAAAAAAAAAAAAAGTTTGGTTTTCTTAAAAAATATACAGGCATGTATGTATGTATTTTTTTAAAAAAGGACCTAAAAAATTGCATTTATCTTCCTTACCTTCTCTGTGTCATTTTACAAAATTTTATTTCGTCAACTAAAGAGTGCAAAAGATCTATTGGCCTTATGTGGAAAGGCTGTCAAATGTTTCGTATCCTCTGGCATTAAGGGGCTTAGGACAGAAGCAGATGTTTCAGTAAAAGCAGCTGAAGCTGAGAAAAGTTCCCTGCCATTTCAGCTCTCATAACTAAAAATACACAGCTTCCTTTTCCATTCAGTGTCATCTTGTAAAGCAGTACACTGTCACATATAATCACTCCTGTTTCACAGCTTTCTATTTTGTCAAAATAATCAGTACTACTATGTAAGTTAGCTTATCCTATTTATTTTTCTAATTAATTTTTATATATAAACTTAGTAATTCCAAACCAAAAATCACAAAGAGTAGAGACTCTGCTCATTTTAAAGCCAAACAACTGGGGAGTAATACTCAGATTGACTGAATACATCGAATCTTGATTTCACTCTAGAAGTTTCATTTCTTTTGAAATAAAAGTACAATGCACATCAAAACAGCTAAAATAGCAACTGAATAAACTGACTGTAAAGCCAAACCCTTTTATTTTCATGCCCATTGTTACATGGGGCTAATACAAATACTAATTAGGTATTATCAATACAGTTACATTCACCTCCAAAATCACAACAGAGAACTATGGGGTTTGTCCACTGGGAGAACAGCACCCTTCTCCCCCTGAAAATACTGCTTTAAAGAGCTCAGGTGCTTTCCCAACAACATACCTGCACTCTGATAATATTTATCCTATTGATAACCCCTGTGTTTACTCACAGTCTTTCAATTATCTCAAGGTTACAAAGATACAAAATGTTAGAAAAATTAAAGGAACAACTTGAGCCTTTAAAATCAGGTTTCAGATCTGGACTGCAGATGGTCTGCATCAAAATAATGCTAAAATTTACATCAAATGCATCAAGCTAGCAAAATATATCTTCAGGACAATAAAGAGAAAGTTTCTGGGATGGAAATATAACATCCACTTCCAAGTGAGTGATGTAGTGATTTAATAACTGGCGCTATATCTTCTGAAGCCTCTGGACTAGGCCAGTAGTTCTACCCTTGTTTCTCTTTGTCAGAATCCTTGAATTTCAGGCTAACTGCCCGGATTGCACTTGCCAACATGTACAACTCCCAGTCTGCTAATGGTTACTTATTTTGCCTTCTGCAAAGTGTGCTAGAAATGCAGCGATAACAGGGGAAAAATCAAGCAGCAATATATTTTCTGCATCCTCATGCTGCTGGCTGGAAACTTACATGCACACATAGAAAGAGAGCTAGCTGTTCACAACAGGAATTTGAGGGGTATCCAAAATGAATAAAAAATGAAAAAAATATTTAAAATTTTACTGCTGACCACTGTAGGCAATAGGGCTACAAACTAGTATTCTATAGAGTGCAAAGAATTTGGAAAGTCATTATTTTTTAACCATAAAACAAATGATCAGTATCATGGATAAGAAAGAATTTGTATTTACACATATTTAACAATTCTGCTTGATTTCAGTAACTGATCAGATTACCTTCACGTGGTAAGAGTTCAGTAAGTCTGCAATATTTTCTGTTGAAGGAGATTTCAGTGCTGTCAGGTCTTTCTCTAAGGCAGGTAGCTATTAAAAATAAGATTTAATTAAAAGTAACTAAACCAAAATGTACTACTTGGATTACGATGGCTGTGGTAATAGTACTATATAGTATATGTGTATGTAAACACAAACACCCCCCCAACATTCAGACAGATCTTAGAGAAGTACCAAGTAAACAATATAAGGAGCCAGAGTTCACTGCTCAGTGTTGAACCATCTGGATTTAATTATGTCTGCAGTGATAAGCAAAGATCTCTGCCTCCCAAGCACGGTGCTACAGCTGCAGCAGGTAAAGCCTGCCTGCACCAGTCTGAGAGGAAAGAGCAGGAGCCTGGCAACCATGCTAGGCTCAAAATAGTATCTATCCAGCTCTACAATGACTGCCATGGGTCTTTACACAGCAAAGGAAAGCAAGCAGTCATTTCTCTCTTATTTATGTCCATGCAAGTTACTGGAACATTATGACTCCGACTTTATCAAATATACTAATTTTTACACGTTCTTACAGCCACTGTAAGAAACAAATCTGTTAAGGAGACTGATAAAGAACACGTTAATGAGGTGTTACCTAGATTAAAAACTTTGCAGTTGTATAAATAATCTCTAATTTCAGACACTGTTGTCTAAACTGTACAATTTTTAAAGCAACTTCAGTTATCCTCAGTAAATCATGCCCTTCAACAGTAGAATCATGAAGACAGCAACATTTGCTCCCTCTTCCAAGCAAAGCTGTCACTAGCTGGCAAGTGTTACAATGACAGCTTGAGAGCACCTTACGTTCCCTGTTTGCAGTGTGTGGCCAGCTAATATAACTGCGCCTCTGCACACGCTCAAGTGGGTAAAAGTATATTAGTGTGCTACACAACTCAAACTTGTCACTATGGTTGTAGGCTGCACCCTTGCTAGCACTGGTTAGCAGCTTACCTTCTCGGATTCCACAAAATGTGTAGCGATGCCAGCTTTTAGTACATCTCTTCCTTTCAGCCTAAATCCTGTTAGTGCAAGGTAATAGCCAATCTTTCCAGATAGTCTTGGCAAGAAATACCCTCCACCTACATCAGGAAAAAGGCCTGTAATAAACAAACAGCAACAAAAATAAGTGAAGGGAGAAGAACTTGTCCTAATTGTGCATGTAGCTTAGTAGCTATTTCTTCTTGTCTTGCTTTGATCTCCCTGACTTAGGCCCAGCTTTCTTGTCCAAGTTTCTCCTTGACTTGGCTTGACATTTCTATATCATCAAAACACTTCCTAAAAGCAAACTCTTTGAACACTTTTCAAACTGTATCCTTTCCAATGGCACATCTTTTACAGATACGAGACAATAGTCTTCATTCTATTTGCCAACAACTTGAGACATTTTTAGATGCCTGAAGAACCAAGCATGCTTTCAGCAAAAAACAGAAGTGACACAAAGAATCGCGAAATAGTTTGTGCAAACTCAAACTGGATGCTGCTTTTACTCTGAAATCTTTTATTACAAGAAAAATATCTAACAGTGATGAAGTGCCTCTTGCACAGCTAAGCTTGAACAAATTTGGGGGCTGAGAATCATGAACAGATCAACAATATTGCCAGAGCCTTCCTGAAGGTGGAGGCACAAGATGCTGACCTAATGTGTGGCTTTTGACAGGACTATGACTAACTTGCAATTTAAAAAAATTCTAAAACTTTCCAGTTTAGTGACTGTTTTACATTCATATATTTTTTTTAAATCTAGAGTAAGGTAATTTTTAAATATTCAAGGCTTTTAAAATACTTTTAAAACTTGTAACTGAAAAGTATATAGCTACTTTTATAAAAGTTTAAATGTCTAAAATAATTTCTTTGTCAATATCTACCTTATTCTGTTATGTACATTAATCACCTACAAACTAAATTAAAACACTTTTTGTAACTGTTAACATATTTAAACTCAGCTGTATCAATCTCAGAAATCAAAATGGAAAGAAGCAGTGTCCAGTTACTCCTTCAAAATAATCACCAATGGTGCATTCATAAAACTGAAAGTCTTCTGAGGAAATTAAAGGTGTGGTGGTGTTTTTTTTCACTTTGAGAGAATGAGACATGAAAACAGATGAAAAAGAATGCAAATGAGTAATAAGAAACTCAGAAAATACTTGACAAAGCAGAGAGATAATGGGCAGATTAAGATGTACATAAGGAGTTTAAATGGGGTTCTGATAGAAGGTGGTAATTTTTCACTCACAAGTAATTGCTTTCAGTCACAGAAGAGTCTATGTACTATGGGAAGACCCTATTATGAGTATTTTAAGATGCGGGAAACTAGTGGTCTCTCAATATTCCTCCCCCTTGGATGGAATCAAGGGGAGGTTTCTTTCAGACAGCTTCCATTCAGTGTTTTCCTCTTCTCAATAATCTTTAAAGTTCATCACTGCCTTATGTTCTCACCCATCTCTCAGCTTCAGCTCTGGTTCTCCCTTGGTCCTCCCTTAGTTCTGCTGCCTCTCATACATAACAAGGTTGGTTTTAGGAGTCACATCCTATCAGTTACAGTTGTAGTATTCTATTCCCATTTCCACTGATGTGCGTGTTGCCATTAACTGATTTATTTATTCCTCATTCTGGAAGCTACTGAGTCATACAGCTCTTCTCCTGAAATGCTGAATATCCTGTTGGCACCCTTTAAAAGCCCTAAGCTGTATTAACCCCAATTCATCACTTACCTTCTTTGTCATCTGTACTCACATTCTGAATAGCCTACTCTGCATTTTACCTTCTCAGTTTATCCATAATGTTGATGCCAAGACTGTCATTTAGTTTTATGTTTCTATTCATCTGTCTCCCTTTGGATATCCTACTACTGCAAAAAAATCCCTCATTTCAAAATGAAACTTCTCTTACAAATGCCCTTCAAAGCAGAAAGACAATTACATTACTCTCCCCGCTCACCAGGACTGCAACAGCAACGACCTTTTCCTCTTTGCTGTAATTAAAATACAGATGCTAAAGTACTATTCTCCCCATGCTCCAGTAAATTTCCAGAGGAAAAGTCATGTTCCTATTGGGATCTATAGGGTCCTTCCACATGTCCATACACAGGGAAATCAGTTCTAAATAAACTGTGAAGTTGATTAGCTTAAGTTGCTTTAGAGGTAAATAAAACTAAACTGAACGGTTTCTTTAATTATTAAGGAATTTACAAACAGGATTGGTGACGATGTAACTATTCCACTTGAAACTTACTTGGCTGCATTAACATAGTCTGCTATAGCTTCTCCTGTATCCTTTCCAAGGTCCCTGTCTTCCTTTCTCCTTATTTTACTCCTCTTGTCCCTGTTCTACATATTCCTCTTAATTCTCTCAATAACGTTTCCCATGTGTTTTTGCTTGCTACTGGCTTTCTCTTAATGTATTCCATATACTTGATTTTTTTCTCCTTTTGATAGCATTTACCAATTATTTCTCAAATCCCTACTTAAATAAGAGAAGAACTGTAATGCTGACTTACAGTCTCTGCTCTGGAGACAGATGCAACACGCTTCACACTAATTCCAGTTTTGAAGCTCTGCAGTTGCCAAGCATAAAAAAGAAGTAGCACTACTAGATTCCTACCTTATCTTCCAGAGGTGGTTGGAGATTTATTCATTAATGACTTATAGAAAGTGAAAATTTAGAGGGATTTACAAGAAAGTGTCCACTATTATTATAACATCACCTTAAAGCCCACCTCTTACAATATAATTTCATCTTTTGTTCTTCCCACCAGTGGTTTTTCTACACCCTTCTACACGTAAGCTGCTTTCCAGTGCTTTATCTATGTCATTTTCAAACTCCTACGATCTAGAACTGTCTTTTCTTTCTATTTGCAAAGAGGTATATCTATCTATATCCCTTTATTTATGGTGGTGTATAAATGCAGAATAATTGTGTGGAAATACAGCAGCTGAATGAATACTTTGTTTTCATTTCACAGAAAAGGTGTAAAGCCCACTGAAATAAGTGAACATATGAAAAAAATCTATTAATATAGTATCTAGACAGCTAGACATTTTAAATATACACCACAGAGATCAAAAGAGCTAAGCCCTTAAATCTAAACAGATTTCAGTAGTTTTACTTCTAAATTACTCTAAAAGGGTTTTAATTATTTGCTTTCCTAAGCAAGTACTAAGCTTTTCCATGTCTTCACAGTCTACTTTTGTTTAAATAAGTCCTTGTCAACATAAGAAATACATGTAAATTACGCAATTTTTGTTAATATAAGACTACTCATATCTTAACCAAGAAGAAAGCAAAGAAGGTATTTTTATCATGAGACTAATTTTATATGCCAAAGAACCTCTCTGTTTAGTTTAAAAAAAAAAAAAAAAGTTCGTGAGTTTAGCAAATTCATGTTGTATTAATGCTTGAGATATTTAGTAAGTTTTCCTTCAGCAGAGAAAAATATTTGGAGGGATGCAGTAGTTTTTGTTTTTCTCGTCCCAAACTTATTTGTTCAGAAAAACTACGTGACATTTATCAGCTAGCAGGAATTGCTGATTTTTTTTCAGGAGTTAAAATGGTAATGAAGTTGCTTATATTTGGCGGGTTTATTATGTTTTATTTGATTTGACACTCACACCTCATTTAGTGTTTTAAGAATTTCAGAATAAGTCTCGTGAAATATTTCATACAGGCTGCACAGCAATAAACAATAGATTATACGTGTAAGACACCCTTTAAAAATATGAAAAATGCTAGACTTTTTAAGCATTACTAACAGGGGGCACTACAAAAATCCAGTCATTAGCTAAGAGTGCATTTTAGCCTTAGTTGTAATGACATTATTGTACTTAAAACATTCTCAACAAAAGCAGAATATTATAATTTATAATCTCTTTTCAGAACTGAGTCCTGATTTTTTTTACACTATTTCTTAGTTTTAACTTACGCAACTGTTCAGAAATTCTTTTAAGAAAATAATGGTCACTATACCTTACAACTAATTCTTTGAGGTGAAACTTAAGACTAAACCTAATAGCATCATGTCTGGTGCCATTTAAGCTGTTTAATCACCAGATAAGGTTCTCTAGTGTGAATAAATGTGTTCAAGGAGCCTCATTCTCCTGCTTGAGGACATAAAGATAAGAACAATTGCAATCATCCTTCAGCTGCCTTGCCTCGGAAAGATGTAGAAACTAGAAATTTTGCAGGAGAAATGCAGGATAGGTTATAGGTTTTGAGCACTCTTCATAAACACTGTTGATATGCACGGAGAAGGGACTTGGGACATGGATGAAAGCATTAATGGAGTATATATGCCAGACAATAATAGGTTCAGTGTGGACACTCCATTGGTGGCAGGATTGTCTTGAAGGGAAACATGAATAATTTCATAGGAGGGTTCACTTTAATCTGACTGACTCTTCTTAAGCCATACCACCATCTTCATATCGCTCTGAGACACAACATTTTCTTCTCTACATCTCAGAGCTGACAAAGAGGCTGTAGGATCAAACATTAGAAAACACAAGGTACAAGTTGCTATTAAAAAAAAAAAAAAAAGATGATGACACTATGATCTCACTTGCACACAATCTGTACACAACCGTGATGAGTCTACATTAATAGTCTACAAGAAAAGCTGGAATTTCAAAATCTGTCTCATTAACATTGCAGATCAGCTTGTAGTACAGCCAATTTGACTCATACTGAGATTCAAATGTAAAGCTGACATACTTGCACGGGGATCTTCAGACTTTATCTGCCTACGTCTGTAGCAAAGACTTAGTTCCTCAGATCTACTTCCATGTTTAAAAAATTGTACCCTGGCAGTCTTTGTGTCAGTCTAGACAATAAACCCCAGGTTAAGAAACAAAATGATCAACCTCATAGAATACAAATTTCTGTTAATTTAATAGAAAATACTTTCCATATATGGTCATCTCCAATTCCTTTTCAAAATTCTTTCATTACTGCCACTGCTTTCAGTCAAAGACATTTCACTCCGATTACACAAACAGTGAAACTTTAAACACCTTAACACATATGTTTGCATAATGTAATGTAAACATGTGATAATCTGTTAGTATACTTACCTATTGCTGTTTCTGGCATTGCGAAAAGTGTCTTTTCCGTAGCAACTCGGAAATGTCCATGGACTGAGAGGCCAACTCCCTATGCATGAAGCACAAGCAAAAGACACAGTTATAAAACTATTGGCAAAAATAATCATAATCATAACGCTATGTAACATACCTCTTGCTTTGCTCTACAATTAAATAATATTAGATTTACCATGCACGTCTCAACAAAACATTAAAAGGCCTCTTATGGTTCAAACACTAATAAAGGATCGTATTACCTTTAAGATTTGGCTGAAATAGCATTTTATTCTTTAAAAGATTGATGAGTCATACAGAGATTAACTGCAAAACCCCATAAACAACAGCAACAGAAATGAGTGACCCCTTTTTCTCCATCAGACGAGTAAAGGAGTTGACATCCTTTTACTAATGGCATCTGTAATTTTTGCACATACTTCAAACCACCAACAAAAAATACTCCAATACTTCTGGAATTTAGATGAATTGCACAAAGTTGTAATTATAATACTTTTAAAAGAAATAATAATTAATTACTCTTATAATGTGATAATTACCTAATCAATACAGAGAAGTATTTTAAGCAGGAAAGCTTTCAGCATTATTGATTAAAATTCTAAGTATGTGGTTAGAAACTCACTTATTTAACCTGGGGACTTTTGTTCTCCAAATCATAAATTAAATTCATATTTCTAAGTATCTAGCCCTCTTCTCTAGCAGTCCTTCCTGATGAGACACTTCCCTCAAGAGCAGAAGAGCTCCTGGTGTGGTCTATCACATATTTTCTGACTTAGGCAATGAGCAGCAGCAAGGCTCAGTAAAAATATATATTTTCAGTTCACACAAAATTAATTTGATTTAGATAAATGTTCAAGAGGCAAACTGACAAATTTAAAGAAAAATGATTATCTGACCAAGTTACTATTATTTAGTTATAATATTTTTTGGCACAACCACAATATATGGGTAAAGGAGTCTCACGTCTCAAAGCTGACCTACATGATACATGTTAATAGAAATGTGATAGATTCTACCTGGAGACAAAACCCTCTACTGAATATTTCACAAGAAGTTTCTTAGTAAAAATATTTTCTCTCTCATCCTCTCCACTGTTTCAGCTTACTTACTTTCCTCACCACTAAATTTCCCTTTGCTTAGTACTTTTATCCATTCAATTTTTCTATTAAATTAAGGTATCTTAAATATCATTGGCCAAAAGGAGTCAGTGTCTAATGAAGGTGTAGTAGATTTTTAAGCAACATTTCTAATTGTTTAGATAATAGAAAAATGGCACTTTAGCCAACTAAGGCTACTAGTCTTCAACAAATGTCTTAAAAATATTTCATATTTTCCATCAAATCCAGTGGGATTAATTGGGTGATACTTGCTTGGACCAGTATTATATATTTAATAGGCTTTTAAGGAGAAAGTAGAACATAATAGAACATCTTTTCATTTCACTTATCTACAGAGATCTTTGGGTGGGTTTTACATTAAAATTTTTAAAAGTTATCTCAATTTAATAAAAATTACATCCATTTCCTCACACCATTCTCAGGCATTCTTCCCTGCACTCTCTTACAGCTCTGCTCAGCAAGAAATTAATTGTCACTGCTTATTCCATTAGGATGATACATGACTAAAATTGAAAATATCTTCAAGTTTTTTCTGTAAAATTAATAACTGCCAGTCTTGAGTTTTAATATAGGTATATGAAGTTTATAAGATTCCAGTCTAATTTCCTGAGAAATGGACACGTAAGGTAACTGGATATCACACTTGATTTTATATCCAGAGACTAAGCCAAATCTATACGCATTCAGTATTGCTGTTTCAAGGAGGCAAATAGGATTTGAGCAAATACGTGAATCTGATTTGCACGGGGTACAATCTTATGTCTCATCCCTTATCTGTCCTTCAGCCCTTTCACCTGAGGACTGGTCAGAGGCTGTAGATCTCATCTGAGCAGCAGCAAGGGCAATGGCCCTGTATTTAGTTCTTTTGCAAATGCAAACAGCTCTAGAACTCTTAAATGGAAATGTGACTTCATCACTTCCAACTTTTTTTTACATCATAACAGCATATTTTCACTGCATTTGGTTAGGCCTGCTGTTATTTTTATGCATGTTCAGCAATAATGACAACCCTTTCATAAAGATAACTAAATCTAAAAAAAAAAAAGCCCATTTTGCTCTTTCTAATGCCTAAATTAATTTTTTCTAATTCCATATCTAAGAATACAAATACTATCTATCATAAAGCATTTTTTTTCTGGCTTATCTTCTAGACAATCAGAAGTTTGTATACAGACTCAAATTTTCAGCTTGAATATTAAGAAGCAAAGACTAGAGTGTGAGCTCCATGAAGAGAGCTTCTCTTCCAACCTTGTTCTTTTTTATAGTGATAAAAATAGCTGTACAGTTTTAAAAATAAAAAGTTTAAAGAGGTAGTTTTCCTTTGAAAGAAATAATTAAATCAGATTTCACTTTCTCAAGCGCTTAAGCCATAATTGGATTTCTCTTCTAGATAGCCTTCAACTTCTATAGTATAGATAAAAGCTTAATTTCTGATGTATATTTAAAAGACTAAAACTGTATTTTCTTCTTATCCATTACAAAGAAAATGGTGCAAATATGTCCTTACTTCTATGAAGACAATTGCTAAATAATCCAATATTAAGATAAAATCAGGAGAGAAAAACGAGTTAATGCTTTGAGTGCACGGACCCCAGTAATTTATTAGACTGGTGATCATATGCTTTTGTAAGTTTATTTGCAACTTCCCAACTGGTTCTTTTAACACATTCACTGTATGTGTTTAACCTTCTCCATCTAATACAGAGGACAGACGCTTATTAGTTTAATAGTATCCTGTGTAAAGAACAAACTCTTCCAGTCAGAAGTCTAAATGCATTCCTCCTCTATTTCTGAATTAGTTTGTTTGGTTGGTTTTTAATTTAACTGAAACCTTACAGAGCTAGAGTCCCACCTAGGAGGCCCTCCACATTATTAAAATATCTGCAGCTGGGCTTTGTTCATTTCACCAAACAGTCCCAGCATTTACATGTACTAGTCTTAATGCTATAATGTCTTTATTAAAATACACTATATCCTGCCGTGTCAGAGTCCTGTCTTTCATGATCTTAAAATATATACTAAAGCTAATGTCTTCCTTCAGACTGTTCCAAGATAATAGATTGCTATGGTGGATCAGGCTTGGCTTTTAATCCAGATAGTTCAATCCAGTTTTAATCCAGCCTTAATACTGGTGTGAAACTTTTTTTGACTGACAGCTGAATGTTTGAATTTTGTAAAGGATACTTAAAGAATGAGGCTAGAAATTAAGGAGCTAAGAAATCAACAAGCAATCAATTTAAACAATCTTTCTGTAGGGTTTATATATGAATTAATCAAAAACACAGAAAAGAGCAGAAATTGTGGTCTGACTGTATTACTGGAGATCAATTAGTTGTGAAGGTGTTTGGTTACAAATTACAGATTTATTAGTATATGGATATTACCACATTAATCTTAAAAACAGTGTGTTACAAGTCGACTATAAGACTCAGCACTCCTCAAGGAGGCACATAAAATTATAGGCAGTTCAGTCTGAATTCCACAGCAAGGTTCTGAAAAAGCCAAGGATATCTGAATTTTACTTCCCATACACATGATTTACTACTCAGTGCCATGTTTCAAAAATCATTATGTGACTATGTATAGAAAATTTATCATCGATTTCCATTTTTTTTCTCACGATGAATACAGAACCTTATTAAAAGTATTTTTCTAATGAAAAACAAGGTGTAAATTACTGATAGATGGAGAAATGGAATACTATAAATTAGCTACTATAAATCTTAAAAGTTAAGTTGTAGCCCAAAGGCAGCATAATCTTAAATTGTGAATGACCCATATTAGTAAATCAGAGAACTCACCACATCTAGGGAAATTATTAAGAAATTGAGGGCCATCACAACAGAAAACCATACAGAGCAAAATAAATATGCCCTTCCTGAATGACATATGTAAACATCTGTTCATATACTGAAAGGTGTATCTGTGTCACAGCAAAACCATAAATCACACTTGTCTATTTACTAAATAACCTAACTCCCACTGTGAAGGAATCACTGCCTAGTAAAGCACAAGCAACAGAATAAAAGAAATACAGAGTGAAGAATTTTTAGCTGTTCAGGCAAATAATTTTATGATAATACTAATATTAATATTGTCTGCAATGGAAGCCCTGTTATAACAGTTCACATCCAGTGATTATACTCATTTTTAAGTGCATGAGAATACAGTTCCTGGGAGGGCTAGAGCCACAAAAGAAATGTGGCAATCAACAAACAAACTCAGCGTAACACAACAAAGGACAAGTATACCTGAATACAGACGTGTAAAAACAGCCAAGGTGCAGCAAAAATGTTTTCAAGAGCATTAATTGGCAAAGCAAGCTAGTGGAATTGATTCAGGAAGAAGCAGGAGCTTATAGCTGTGTTAGATCAAAAATTAGTGATGTAAGAGCATTATCCCAGCATGAGACACAGAAAATCTTAAACTGAATCAAAATTAAGCTTTGTTCATCATTAATGTTATAGACCATTCCAAAGACTATAATCCATTTTTATCTGTAGATACTGACAGACAAGATGACTTAGTGAACCAGAGCATAACAGATCAATCTGGACTAAGAATATCACCTTATTTGGTTGATGACATATAAACCAACTCTATACAAGTATTTAAAAAATATCGTTAAAACCCAGTGCTTTTTGTGAACTTTCCAATCATTTATTTTCAAACATGAAATATTAATGGTATTTTCAAACATAAAATATTAATGTAATATGATTTACATGGAAAATATTAATTTACATGTACTGATTGTGTATTCGAGATTGTCAGTCCAAAATCCTACAGACATATAGAAGCACAATAAACTGACTGGAGATAGATTATCTGTAATAGTATCTGATGTTTCAGTCTTGTCCTTCCCCCCTATTTATTGAAACGAATTCGATCTAACTACATTAATAGTAATCATTCAGGTCAGGTTCTTCTTACAGTGAAACTTTGTGAAAAAAAAAAAAAAAAAATAGGCCATTCTGTGCACCAGTGTTGCTACAATGAGTATCCTTTATCAACAGAATTTAGATGGAATTTTTTAAAGCCCTGTTCTGATTTTTCTACTACCAGCCAAAACTTATCAATGATCTCAAACCATTTCTATTAGGGTAGTTATCTGCAGTAGCCACATTTTTTCCCCTGCGTAATCTGGAGGGACTGACCTGACCTTCCGCGGGCGAGCTCCCGCACTCGTGCGGGGCCCGTACGGAAGCCGCGGTGCAGTCCGGCGCAGGCCTGCGCAGCGGGGATGGGCTGCCTGCGGTTTCACGCCCTCCCTTTCCATGTACGTTGGCTCCTCCGAGGCAAAAAGCAGCAGGTTGAACAGTGTGGTCCCACGGTCCGGGCAGGCCTACAGACACTGTGGCTCAACGACCATGATGCAAACATAAAAACTTCTACCAAGAATTACTTCTGATTACTCAAAATTTTCTGAAATAACTTGTTTCCAGAATTAGGAATGCTTCCCTTGTTTCTTTTTCACTACTGTGTATTGCTTTCTAACACCTACATTCAGTAAGCCTGCAAAACTTCCTGTCATCAACAGTCAGCTGTGTCTCTTAAAAAATACTCTTTCATGTCAGAGGAGGCAGAACTTTTTATGGACACAAGACTTCTAATGCAACAGAAAAAAAAGAGAATATGTAAAGAGACTTAGATCTGAAAAGCCTACAGCAAAAGAAATCAACTACTTAGCATAGGAAACTTTTTATAGTGTTAAATTTGAAAGCATTCTTTTTTCCCCAGTGTTTCCCTATACATAACTGGCCATGTTCAGAAAAAAAGATAGTAAGTGTGGGGTTTTTTATTATTTCTAAAATTCTAGAAAACAAGCTCTGTCCCTTTGTCTTTCTGTATCATCTTAAAATGTAGCTACTGCAAGAAATCTGTATGTCCAGCTCACCACGTCTTAATGTCTGCAGGCAAGTGGGAGGGAACCCCTTTCGGCAACTTGCATCAACACATAACTTAGCTTTTAGGTATAATCTTAAAACTGAAGAAAGACTTTTCGTTCTTAAAGACAGGCACATTCAACAGAACTTTATTTAAACAGAGGCACAGTTATTTGGGATGACAGGAGTGAATTGAGGGGATTTTGTAATGATGTTCTATTTCTCAGGAAAAAAGTGCTTAGAAAAGTATAAAACAGATTAAAACTAAGTCAAGGAGAAAATGAAGATTCAAATTCTTCTGGAAATTAGAAAATATAGTGAAAATAGGAAAGGAGGGAGAAGCAGGCAAAGATAATTCTCTTCAGAACTTTTTCCCTTGATATATAATAAAGCGAAGGAGAAGAAAATAATGAGATAACTCTCATTATAAGACTAGGCATCTACATGAAGGCCTAGAATTAGAAAAAAATAGTGGAACTTTTAGCAAGAAAGGGTATGGTGTTAAAGGCAAAAAAACAAATCTGTGCAGAAAGAAGCCTACCGAAATCTCTGCAATGACAGTCAACAGTGCAGGGGTAGGAAAGCTTTCCATGAAGCCAGAAATAAAACCTCCTTTAAACATACACAGGTTTCAGACAAAAATAATAATCTAGAAAGTACAGCTTAAAACTTCAACTTCAGTGTCAGAGTAGACAAGTGATGTTTTCTCTGTAATGTGATTTATATGTCATCACATTGCATAGAAATGCAAGCACTTATTCCCAAAATCTAAAATACTAAGTGCAGCATGATGGTATAACACCAAAATCTATACAAAGTACCTTCAAGGAAGTCTGCCCTTCTTTTCTGGCTGTAAAATAGTGGCATCCATTAAACAACTGTGTACATTAAACAACTCAGTCCTTGTAGAGTTGAGAGAGGAAGGTGAGAGGAGTTTTACTTATTGCACCAGTACTGACCCATAATTTAAAACACTTGTTCTCAAGACAGTGCTTTATGATAAGCCTTCTGGGGAATAACATCACATGCAAATCTTTCAACGTTCTCTGGTTATTTTTTGCTGATGTCAAAAGCTGCTGATATTATAGTCTGATTAGCTACAAAATGAAGTGCACCATTTGTCCCTAGGATCATACGCAGGAGCTTAGCAGGCAGACCAACATGCCAGATGGTAAATATACTATAATATCAGCAAAGAGAGAATCTCTTCTTAGTATTGCCTCAGTATTGTTTTCAACGTCCTATATTACAAAAGCTAAGTGGTACACAAGTCAATCTCACAAAGATTTGTTTCAAAGTGCAACAGATAACTACTTGCAAAATCTGTGTTCTATTTTACAGTAAAAGCTGCCTTCAGCTTTGAAGCACTATCAATAAAACAGGCCAGTGGTACACATCCATGAGTTTCCAGAGGGAGGGGAAGAGGGTGAGAAGAAGAGAGAATTGGAAAGCAGCTTATCTAGCTTTAGTATGACAATTACTTTTACTTCAGGGCAGATTTTAGAGCATAAATTAAAACCAAAGATGTTTGAGTTTCAGAGCATGATGATTGACAAGATGCATGACATATTTATAAAAAGGAAGAAAAAAGAAGAATCAGAAGTCCCAAGAAACACTGACATTTCTAAGTTCCTGTTTCCTAGCTGTAAAAAAATGTTGAAGGGGTAATAAAGTCCACTACATTATAGAAGTGCTGTGCTATGTAAAATAATAACTTTTTATGAACTTTTATTGCTGCAGTTAATCACCCAACGCACATGATAGGTATATATGTATATTAATAACTAATAAGCAGAATTTCTGTAGTTTGCAATAAAATTTGCACCACACATCAAACAGCAAATGAATAGGTGTTTGTTCTGTGAGCAATATCCACCTGCACGCTTCATGAATGCACATTCCTCTAATTAAAAACTGTGTCACAAATGTGAAAAAAAATGTGAGAGTTTTCAGATATGGTTAATTCTAATGTTTCATTTTTGAATGTTAGTCTCAAATGCTGCTATCTAAACCTCTGTAAAAAACCTATACGCACATAACTTGCATGCATACATCCTAAAAGCAAATAAATAAACAGATGGAAAGACATACTACAAAGTGGAGGAAAATGGGGATCTTCCCCCTGCTGTTGTATTTTATACGCCTGAGGAATATCAGAAGACACCTAACAAAGTTAAACATTTACAGAGCAGCTGCAATTATTGCAGCCTATGATATTTGTCTGGCTGCTTTTTCTGCAGATTCTCTATTAAAAGCTCATAGTTCAAGTGAGATCATGGTAAAGCAAAGCAGTCGGTTGTCTTAACACTTCCCACCTTCCTCTTTCAGTCTTCAGTCACTTCAGCTAAACATGTTGAAATGACAATATTCAGTGGTTTACAAGCTTTTAACTTTGGTTTTACATACAGTCTCATAACTTCTATTTAAACACTTGTTATGGAAACGAACAGGCAAACATCAGGCATTACCTTCACAATGTCTTTGTTTCACCAGTTTGCAAGAAAATATATTTTTATCTACATCAGTAAGGAAGGTGTGTTTTTCCCTGTGTTGCTTTGGTCCTGACTACAGAACATCAGGCAATCTAAACCACAAACGATTCCATCATACAAAGACGTAATTTAAATTCAACATCAATTTTTTTTCAATGTGTTTTGGAAGAAAAAAGAAAAAAATGTTTTTTGCAGGTATATGCCAGAAATCTTACATATATGTTGGTAGTGAAAGGAACATTCCTAAAGAGTTACAGCCACACAATCTGGATAAAAATGTGACAGGATAAGGACAGATACTGCTCAGCTACAGTTCCTTTGTGTACCGGAATTCTATTTACTTGATAAGAAATATTAAGGTAACAAGAACTGATGAGCAAATCCTGTTAAAGTCTAAATTCAGATGTTTGTAACTATATTGGTAGAACCCTCATGGTACCTGTAGCAAGCCTCAAACAACACTGTTCAAGAAAAGATATTAATTTAGCTGTTGGAAAGTGTTCATTGTAAATTATATTTCTAGTCTCAGTAAACTCTCTTAAACTTGTACTCTATATCTAATCCCTCATTTTCTTTGATGAATGTGGTCCAGATCTGTCAGAGCACTCATATACAGGCAATATGTTACATAAGGTAACATACAGACATGCTAATAAATAACTAATATATCAAGTAATCAAAATACTCTCTGAACAACTTCCCCTTGATAACATTTCAATTTAAGTAGTTCAGAAAAAATGCAACATGCAGCTGATATTTTGAATATTGAATTGGAAAACTTTTAGATGTTTTTTCTATTGAAATTAGAAAAAAACATTACAGCTTAAAACATGCAAACAGTGCAAAGTGTAAAAATACTCCTGAAAATTGACTTCACCTCTCCTTGTAAGAAATTTCTTTAAGAACTCGCCTTCTTTTCACATAATTTTATAAATAGGAAACTATTTTCAAAAACTGTTGATTGATTTCACTCTCACTTGCAGTTAATCTAGTATTTTTAACGTCAGGCATTTGCTTTCATCTACTGAAGAACTTTGCTACCAAGAAAAATTAAACATCTGATGTAAATCTCTATCAAGACTTTCCCCATAGGTCTCAGAACATTATTACAAAGAGTTAAGACTGGAAATATACAAAGCATTACTGAACAAACTTTTATAATTATAAAACCTTTCTGGAATGTTATGAGGTAAATTTTCACAAGAATGCCAGGCTAAAATTGAAATAAACCACGGCAAGCTCCCTCCAGAAAATTATTATTTAAACTTTTGACAAGTCTTTATTGATTAAAGCAGAGTGCAAGCTTAAAACAGAGAACCATTCTACTTTTTCCTGAAGAGAGCTAAAATGCCATCCTTCCTCAAAAGTCAAATTCTTCTTAAAAACTTACTAAGACACATTGACTTTACATGATGCAACAGAGAGTAATTACAGAGGAAAGATGCAAACTTCAACTAAGCAAATTTTTGCCTTAAAGATCTACATATTGGGTCCTGAGATCTGATTTACAAGGAAAGTCAGATTCCTTTAACAATGCCAGCCTCTGGAATCTTTTGCTGAAAATGAAGTGGCACTAACATGAAAAGGAAGTAAAGCTAAATATTAGGTAGTTCACTCTTCTACTGCAACATAAAAAGACACAGTAATTCTGAATCTGCAGTCTAGAAGGGAAGCATGGTTAGATGCACAATAGAAGGAATATTTCCAAAGCATAGAGTAGGTTCAGGAATTTGGATGCATCTGTTTCTCTGGAAACCCTAAATAACCCCCTGATTGAAATGATGTTGTCACTCAGTAAACAGCATTCTGAAAAAGCTTCATGTTTTGAACTGCGATGTTTCTGATGCTTCTCCATACACAGCATAGTTTCATAAACAAACTGTGAAACTTCACTGTGAAATGGAGGGCACAGTCATCTGAAAGTATGAAAGAGTTATCGGCAGTTTGCAATCACTGAGAGGGCACCCTAGCTGAGGTCCTACAGAAGCCAATCACTAATTACATTTTATCTGGTATTTTCATTATCTGCTTGGATGATGAAATAACAAGGATTTCTATAATTTATAGATTACTTTTGAGGAAGGCAAACACTTTGCAGGGCAAGATCAGAATTCAAAACCATCTCATTTTGGAGATCAGATAGAAACTAATAAAATGGAGGGAACTACACTTAAGAAAGCAAAACCAAATGCAAAGATTACAAGTATGTTTTCTATGGAACAAATGGGGTTTATAGCAATCATGAAAACTTTTTGCTGTTGCAAAAAGAACTACCTAAGGTATTATGCTACAGCAGAGTCTCTGTTAGCAGGCACCAGAGGGCTGCAGCATAACCACTCAGCAGAGATTCAATACCCCTGGGAAGCCTAATCAGCTTGATGTAGTGGAGCTGTAAAAGGCAATGCCAGCTGATATGGCACTCAGGTTTTTTGAAGGAGAGAATAAGTACTTGGGTTATTTTCTTTGTGGCCTTTGAGGAAAAGAGTAGCTCCACAAGATAGACTCTTTGACAAACAAGTTCTGTTCAAGGAAGAAGATTTAAAAATTGGTAAAAGGTAAGCAATAAAGAAATGTACTGTAATGGAAGTTTATGTTATTCAAGGAGGAGAGAGGTAAGAGTAATAGCTTTAAGAATGACTGAAAGTGGTAGCCTCCTAGCTCCTGATGCTTTGAGAAGCTGCTATTTACCATGGGCTGTTTGTGACAGAGTATCTCTGTAATATATGGAGGATAATTATTCTGCTCTACTTGGTGCTGATGAATCCTCCAGCTGAAATATTGTCTGGTCTCTGGTAATGAACTGCACAGTACACAAATTGAAGAGATTCCAGAGGATTGCAAGAAGACCCAGAGACTTAATCTATAGTAAATGCTGAATAACTATCCTTATCCCTATTAAAGATAAATGGCTAGGAGCAAGGAATGCAAGTATCTCAAAATGTTCTTAGAGAGCTGTGCCTAAGACAGGAATATATTGATCGCACATACTAAAGACTTAAGTTGAACCCTAGGGAGGAAGTCTTAACTTGAAAGACTAAGCACTTAGGTGGGGTATCTAGAAAAAACAGCATTCCTGCTGTTGGAAAGTTCTGAACGCATTAGATGAAATCTGCTAAGCAATCATCTAGCTATATTTAGCTCTGCTTCCAGTGCAAAAGAATATTCCTGAGGCTCCTCTCAGCTCTATACTTCTGTATAGTCTAAAGCTTAATGTATTTGACATCAGAACTTGAGTGACTAACACAGTATCCAACAGTTCTTTAAAAAATTCTACTCTAACAGTCACCTTAAAGATACTTTATGTAAGTAACTTAAACATAGACTCTCAGTTTAGGTAAAAGACCTTGCCTAAAAAAACTGGACTGCTAAGTGTGTTGACGAAACTAATGGAAAGCCACTCATGAACCCAAAGACCCAATTAACAGGTTGTCTTCTCATACTCCCAGTCTGTGTACCTGAGGTTCTTCTCTACTCAGGAGAGAATAAAGTAGTGAGTACTGTGTACTGCTTTTGATCTCACAAACTGGGCCCTGGAATCTGAGAGAGTCAGGGGGTGGAAGTAAGGTTGGGTGACTTTTATCTCTTCAAATTGAGAGCTGTGTTGAAGTTCCGACTTCCTATTACTCTTCCTAAACCTGAAGTTTAGAAAATAAGATTCTCAGAATAACTCAAAGCACAGGGCTTTGCAAAGGATCTAAAAGAGCTGGCAACTCTACCAAACTCCATTTCTGTACTGAAAATGTTGCATATTACCATATAAGTTAAAATCTACTTGCCTCACAGGAAGATGTTTTCTCATCCTAAAACTCAAAGCACTAGTTGTTAAAGCAAGAAGTGTAACATAATTGTATAACCTTTATAAACCTGTAACTTGATAAAATAAACTTTGCAAATATTCTGTGTAAGAGGTCAAACTAAAGGATTAAATCTTATATATAATCGTCTAAAGCCAAGGATTCCTATGTTTGAGCAACAGTCTCTACTCGCCAATAAAAAAATAAATATTTTGGGGCCTACTTTGGCCTTATTAATAATTAAACACATAGGCCTACCATCTAATATTACTGAATGCTTAAAACAGCAGCAAACTTCTGTTCACAAAGCACAATAAAAAACTGTGAAACTGATTCCCACAGGCCTTTCTGAAGACCAAGCCTACTTAATGACAAAAAATACTAGATGAATAGAGAGGTGAGTGTGGTTACTGATGGTTATTTAGCACTGTGGTTCTGAAATAAAGGCTAGCTCAGGAAGCAGCTAAATCATGCATGTTCCAGAATATGATACTACGGAAGAGGGTACTTTGTACACACTGTCGCATCTTCCTCCCTAAACTAAAAGCAGTGGCCTTTCTTCCTCAAAGTTACGTACTTCTGCTTTGGCAATATGCCACTAAAGTTTTAAGTATGCTTTAAAGTTAGTCCAGTGACCTGGACCACATTAATTACTTTCCAAAGCCTACACCCCTCAAATTTGGGTTTGGTTTTGTTTTTTTTTTTTTTTTTTGTCAAATATTTCACTTAAATTTTAAGCCAAATCATCCAAAAGCCACCCCTCAAATCCATCTAGCGTACTCTATTTGGCTCTGAGACAGGTTTAAAATAAACTTTATTAATCCTTTTTGTCTGAGAGAGAGAGAGAGTATCTGACACAATACATTTTATGCCAAAGCCCTATTTAAAACCACAGAGTTAGACTCAGCTTATAAAGCACACTTCTATTCATCTCCAAGGAACTTGGGAAAAGATTAAGCCTTTTCTGGAACCAAAAAGCCCAAGCTTAGAACTTCATTTACAGACAATACTATTTAAAAAAAAAAAAAAAAAAGGTATGTTTAAATACTGTGCATTTCTTGTTTACTGCTCAGGTATTTCATTTCAATGAAGTAAAAATTTATGGATGGAAGTCAACTACAATAATTTGAATAGTAGTTGTTAGCAACATGAGAGTACATGCTCAGTGTTCCCTTCAACAGTATATGCCCTTTAGAAGTGATATTTATAACTATTCCACTATTTTTTAGTAAAATGCAGTCATCTTTGTTTCACCAAACATACTTGTCACTTGAACTGACTGCTCTGAATAAGCACAAAAAGATGAAAAGATACATTTATATTGAATATCAATTTTTCATGAACTACGAGTGTATACAAGGTGGTGCAGAAAACAAGCTCCGCAGCCCCATCTTCTGGCTAATTAATCTCTCAAAAAAGCTTCCTAGCAGCTTCTTGTAGCCAACAATGCTGAAGCAGAACTAGTTCATTCTTTTGATACAATTCCAACTTTTACCACGACAAATCTGTATCTGTGCTTCAGTAGCAACTTTTACTACCTAAGTGCATAACTGAGTTTCTAATACACTTGTGAGATTTCTAATGTATTTTAAGTTAGAGCAACAGAGCACTTCATGTGCATAGTGCTGCTTTTCTGAGCAAGCTTGAGTTTGACCTGCTTGCGTTTGCATTCATAGATAAATGGTCTATAGTGAAATTGAGGTGTCCCTTGATTTTTAAGACCAAGCTAAAGCAACTTGCTTCTAAAGCCAAGGGCTTAAAAGTAAGTTTGTTTTTTCAAAAGGCATTTACTGTAGTTTGTAAGGGATAAATGTTTCTAGCTCCCATTGTCTTGTAGGAACTAAAGCAGTCAGACCTTGAGCATATGAAATATGACCTGATTGTGTTAAAAACATAGAATCTAGCATCTGAGTGATTTAAAACAAAGCCTTTAATTATAGCATGAATAGAGTAACTCCTTCGTATGAATGCAGTTCTAGTGAATAATTACAGCAGGACAAATTACTTCCACACAGTGAGCAGAACAAGATAACAGTATGACCATAACAAGGGCTGTTCTAGAGGTTTAAATCTATAAAATCCCACTGCAGTGAACCTATTTGTACCACAACAGAGAACAGCTGCTGCAAGCCTGAAGTTTGGTTAAGGTCAATTGTGATGAGGCCCCCAGTGCTGAAAATGGTGGGAGAAGAGGGTGAGGGAAAGATGGAAGTTAATGCACTTTTCCTATGTAAGCATTGGTCCCTGCAGAGAAACCAAAAAAAAATCCGTTAGACAGGGGAGGTGGTTGAAAGGAAAAGCATCGAATACAACTCAAAACTAACACAAAACACATATACAAAAATTAGTCAGTGTTGAGGAATTACTGTCACTGACCTCCCTTGTTTAAATTATCAGTAGATACTTCCATGTACTGCCAATGGGGAGTGGGGTGGGGGAATGTGTTGATAAAAACATGCACTCCTGTAGGAAGGACATTATCTCAGAGTAACTACAGCTGCATTAACAAGCACAAATTAAATAGCACTCACCATTAAAAAAAAAAAAAAAAGTTTAAAAGTAATACGGACTTTAAGACCTACCTGCTTCTTCCCTTAAGTTAGGCTGCATACTCGATCAATCAAAATCTAGTCCCCTACTCCAAAATAAAGAGAACTGCTACTAATATCATCACTGAGGATAAACAAACAAGTTGTCATTCAAACTCTACTGGCAGTTAAACTCTGTCAAGGTCTCACTGAAATTTGGGTATCCAACTAAGGTTTCAGATTAACTGCTGTCTTTTAAAAGCTCTTTAAAAGAAAAAGAACTAATAATACAGGAACTATGATCTTTTCAGTCCAAACACTTTCCTTTCAAAGGAAAAAATTCTATTCCTGCTTAGGCCACAATCATAATGAGCAATCTATAGGACCTCTAAAAAGCTACTGGCTGTTGGGCAGTTTTGCTCTTTCATAGCTACCCATGCTATTATTCAAAACATCATAAAATAAATGGACTTCCTGTCTCTTATCCACAAATCTTCAGGTCTCTTATGTTCAATAAAAAGCTTTTTCTGCAAGAACAGCTACAAGATTAGTCCCTTTTATGCTGGAAACAATTTATGTATACTAGATTGGGAGAAAAAAATGGTTATCTAGCTGAGATTTTTGGGGCTTAGTAGCAGAGAAGAAAAGGAAAAGAAAGCTATCATGTTTAGATCACAAGCTGAAAAGACTACAACCAAAAGAGACAAAATTGTGTAAGGAAAGATGGAAAGGGAAGAGTAGTGACAGGTGATGGATCATGTACTGTTACACCTCTTGCATCCTGTCTTTGACAAACTTAATTTAAATAGACTGTACACTCGTATCATACTGACGTGCAAGAAAACAATATAAATCTAAGTGACAATATGGCAGATGGACTTCACTGTCAAATTCATTGTTCAAAATAACTTGATTACTGTGTTCTGCTCCCTGCTATGGTGCAAATATATCCAACAGATGTCAAAGTGAAGAGAACAGTATTTTACCATGTAGGAAAGCATGGTATTGCTCTTTTAACTACCTGCTTATGGTGTTTAGAGCCAACAATTGCTGAAACAATTATTAGCACTGAGTATAACTAGCAATATGATGGAGACTTCTCCATGTGCTTTAGTAATAAGGTGCAGCCTTGGAGGGGTAGGGGGAATCCAGATCTTATCAACTCATGTTTTAGGTGTACTGCAGATGTGAGAAAGTACATTTCCAGATTATTTGTTGGAAAAATACAGAACTCATGAATGTCTGTTAAATACAGCTTGGAATTATATTTTTCGAAGTTTTCAAAGAATTGTCCTTCAATTATATTTTTATGTAGTCCTATTTTCAATATACTTTGACTGGAAAATTCTTCTCAGCTCTTGTATGATCTACAAACTCACACTTCAGTATTCTGAAAACTTTTCTGAGGGGTGTTTCCTACAGTGACAGGATTCTGCTCTTTTTTATCAACTGCCAGATCATCAGAGAGAACAGTTGCCCTGGCTATCAAAGAACAGCAGAAGCACTAGAAGAGCAGCAATCTATACTGACAAGCAAGAGACAAAGGTTCAGATTACGATGCTTGTTCTTGAATTGTTTGAAATGCCACATGTATACTTCATTCAACTCAAGTACAGAATATTACATTACTTTAAAACAAATTATATCAGATATCACACCAAGGTACTTAACTTACCCCTCCCATTGTAATGCCATCGATAAGTGCCACATATGGCTTCTTGCAAGTGCCTGTAAGAAATGTAAAAAAAATATTTTCCTTTTTTTCTAAAGAGTGGACCCATGACTAACTGTATACATGACACGTTTCCCCATGTCTTGCTTCAGTGAGAGCAACAGAAAATAAATGGTAAATTAAACAAAAAATACCAATTTATAATGAAGGCACTTGATATAATTCTTAAGCAATGAAAAGAAACACCAGTTACTGACTTACTCCATTCTGAGTGTTGCAAGAGAGTATTATACAACCATCAAATGTCAGATTGTTTGCTGTGTGAGTACCTGGCAATTTAGCCACATCTGGCTATTATAAATAGCTTTGTAGAATGTTTGTACACAAGCTTACATTTTGCTCCATCTCACAGCCTGGATTACCAGCCCAGAGTGTGTACCAGCACTCCAGTACTTTACTACAAAGCCAGATGCATTGGTGGGTTTCAGCCAAAATGTGACCGTAAACTACTGCTACGCAAACATGTTCTGTCTTGCCAGCTCTGTTGCGTGTTACAACCCTGAATGTGGCGCAGGCTGGTTGAGATGGTAATATTCTAAAGTACCACAGTTTTGTCCATTTTATCTGTTGGGGCCTTTAGGAGGCATAAAACTGAAGACCTGATGCTTTCAATTGCCATTCATTAAAAGATTCTGAAGTTGACAGTGAATGAAACCACTGCCTCATGTTCAGTGTTTTCAGGTCAGACTTAAAAGTTCAGTCAGATTGCTGATGTTGGTATTCACTGCATCCATGTTGCTAGCTTTTCTGTAGCCACTATAGATCCTTGTGTAAAAAAATAATCTTTTTAAAAGGCAGTTCAGTCCTTCAAATGAGTAATCAGAAAATGTAACAGAATTGCATTTTTAACTTTGTTCTCACATGAACATATGAACTAATGCATGGGCTCTAGATGGTAGTCTTTGAACTAAATTTCTATGGAAGCATGCCTTTCCAATGGCAAATCCTGTGAAAGCAGCTCCCCTATGTATTTTTAAGTTGTAAGATATAAATAAATCTTTTTGGCAGAAATCTCAGTCTTAAAGGAATATAATCATACCACAGTTATCAAAAATCTAGGTTTTGTAATTACATGCATTATAGACACAGACTACCCTAATACTTTAAAAAAAAAAAAAGGCATCCAAACTTTTAAACTATGTACCCTTGAAGTAGTTGAATAGGCTGCAATAGTTGTTTGGAAGAGACCTATGACTACCTAGTCCAACTGCCATGGTAATACTAGTTTTTCACAAGTACGTGAAACTTTAAACTATTTTTCTCTATGACACCAAGAAAGGTACATGATAAACATGCTAAAACTGGAAACCGTGAAACGAAGTAAAAATAACTTTTCAGAAATTACTGTTATTCTAATAACTCTGGTCTTCTGTGAATTTAAATTGATAGGTAACATGCTCACTTCTCTTCCTGTAGTGACTAACACTGGATACAACGTTTAAAAACTCAAACTGTGTTCAATTAAAGTATGTTTGGAGAAGTTTCTGCTCACTGAAATATTCAATTCTTGACTTTTAGCCTAAAGAATTAATATCCTTCCTTAATGTCCTTTATTCCAGTGAACTTTACCCAGTATCTTTACTGTCATTTTAAGACCACGTAATCCTACGTTCTCTGCAATAAACTAAGGCAGTTAACTCATAGCTTGAATACTCATTTATGCAGTTTATTTAAATGGGCAGCTTTAACATAATTTGATCATCTGCTTTCTGACTATCAATGGTTTTCCACTCATCTATTTTTAACTCTGGTCTTCTCTGAAGTAGATCAGTGATATTTAGTGAAAAAACACACTGTCTGCATCTCAGACTTAATTCATGCACAACACAAATATAACTACCCAGAACAATGGGATGGGATAAGCTAGCTATCATAAGAGTTTAAAAAAAAAAAAAACAACAACAAATTCTGCATGCAAGGTATAAAAATTACATATGTTACACTACTGGTATTGAACTTGGTAAAAAAAAAAAACCACCAACAATTACTACTTCTATTATGTTATCAATCTTTTATAGATTAGCAAAGAGAGAAAGTGAATCTCCATTCAAAGCCACTATTATGAAAACTGTAGCGCTACAGAATTTGCTATTAAACATACCAATGGCATTGTTCAGGATATATTCTTCTCTGAAGAAATCTTGTGTCATTCTACCTCCAACTTTTCCTGCATCTGCAATGGCTTAAGAGAAATAAATATTCTAAAGATAACTGTAAGTTTAACAGAAACTACAAGTAGAAAAATTAATATCCCATGATAACAGTTCTTTTCCTACAGCAAACAGTAACTTAATTCTGCTTTATTTTATTTGATAAAATTTGCTCAAACTTAAATATGAACACAAAGTTTCAAATTTGAGTCAATTCTATGATGCTGGAGACTGTCACATACTTGCGAGAGTGCAGTCCATTTTCTGTGCTACCCCTCCTAATGTCTGGTAGTCTTGTTTGTGATATTTTGTATCAACATATAGAACAGTCACTTAAAACTGATTATACTGAAGACTGAATACTAAAAATGAGAAGTCAGTTAGAGCAGCACATAATTTAACAATAACCTATATGCTTGTATACCTAAAATTTAAAACTGTTAACTTTCACAGGTTTGGAGATTTCCTACAGTTCATACTTACAAAACAATCATGGGTCTATTGATCACCACTGTCAGCTCTGTATCTAGCCACCTCAAACATCAGACAAAAATTATCCAATAGTAACAGAGCTACCTATTAAGACCCTTCAAATTACTTGTAAAGAAACTGTCAGTAATGAAAATCTGGGAAGGTAGAGACAAGAACCTTCTCTTCCCAGGAACTGACTGGCTGCTATTACTAGTTATTAATAAAACCGCAATTTTTACTCTTTCATACAATGTTCCAACAGCTGTCTCCTGACAAATAACTTAAATAGCATCTGCACACCAAGGTGTCTTAAGAAATCAGCACAACTAATCTTATTGTTGTGAGGCAAGCCTCTATTTACCTGAGTCACAGTAAATAAAGGAAATCAGTGCAAAGTAGTTACTGGGAAAGATATGTCAAATGTTTAAGTGACTACAGTCCTTACCTTTGATGTCACCCCCAGCACAAAAAGCTTTTCCTCCAGTTCCCTTTATAATTATTAGAAAAGTTTCAGGATCTTGCTCCCAAGCCTAAAAAGAAGTATGTGTGTCCACATAAGATTAAAATCTGTGCAAAAAATGCTCTCTCTGTATACTGTCTATAGTTTTTATTTTACTTTTTCAGAAAGCAAATCAAATCATACTTAAACTAATGCAGAGATCTCAATCTGAAGAAAGGTAGCACTCTCTAAAACAGTATGGGAACACAATGTTGGGGCAGAAAGCTGGGAATGTGGAAGATACAATAGCAATGTTTTAGGACAAATCACTAAAGCTGTGTAAACCTAAAATGCATGGCAAGCACTTAAATTGTTGATGGATTTTGACAAAATGACTGCAGTCGATGTTAATCAGTTTGTGCACAGATGTTTTACTAGGTACAAAGACCATGGGGCAATGTGGGTGTGTGTATCTGAATTAGATACACTGGTACAAGATTTCAGCAGTGGTGCAAATGTATTGAGAAAAAAAATGCCTTTTGCAGGCTTTCCCATTCCCTCCTTAAACTATGCTTATATATCCCTTATTCAAGTAAGTGTACCCAGATAAAAGAGAGACAAAACATTTCTGTATACCAGCAACTGTACTTAAAATTATGCCACCTTATAAGGTTGTGCTTCAAATAAAGCCTAGTACTCAGCACTACAGAGTAAGTATTTTTTTTTGAATGGTCTTCAAAGAATGCATAAATTTGCAACACAACCACCTACCAAAATAGCAAAAGGCAGACAACTATCCAACAAATACTGGTTTCTAATAAGTTTGACTTTGTGCATGTGACAAATATTATTAAAGTAAAAAGGACTATAAGCATGCTTAAAATTTCACATTACTTCACTACCTTGTAGAAACAGTGCCTGTAAATCCATAAAGCTGTTCTTTAAGGAATGACTCTAACAGCACCTTGCTTCTTAATGGCTTGTATCTTTTATTTAAGCCACACAGCCTTCCCACAAAACATGCACCCAAACAAGAGGCAACACCACCCGATAGCCTGGAATTCATATATGCCAACTGACCAGGTGTGTGTTGCAAAAAGGAATATATAAATGCTGAGCACTCCTTGCCTTTAATTCAGTTCTGGCTTTAATATGAGTGTCTCTTTATCTATCCAGATGCTAAATTTAACTTTGTCTGACAGCTTGTTCCTTTGACGTGTTTTCTCCTCTTTCTAGCTTGCCTGAAACTGTCTGTTCTTTCCCATCCTACAAATCTGAGCCCATTGGCCAATGCACTCACACAGACTTTCATTCTTGAAATCAGTACACTAAGAAATGTTAGACTGAATTTTAAAATTCGTTTTGGATAATGTATGTATAGTGCATGGGTAGAAGCGAAGTTACTAACCTTTATTTGTGGATAAATTTGTTGGATCATAGAAAAGGTTAGTGCATTGAGAGCCTTGGGTCTATTCAAAGTTATTATTCCTGCACTTCCCCTCTTTTCCAAAAGCACTTCAGCTGTTGAATTTGTATGTTTAGACATCTTCTGTACATGCAAAAACAAATAGATAAAGCAAATGTCATCAGTTAGATACCTTGAGTAACACACAAGAGTGTTTATGGAAACATTCTCAAAACTCACTCTTTAAGATCATAAAACATGCATTTTGGAAAAGGATGCAATGGCTTTCCCACTGTACTCCAAGATTTATTTACATTTCCTAAACAGTTCTTTTGAAACCACTTTATCTTTGAGTCCTTCAGAGTAATAAACCTCAGACAAGCTTTTGAGCCACACACTCTTTGATAATGACATTTGAGTTCATATTAAAAAAAAAAAAAAAAAGCCACACAATAAAACACAAAACCATGGTTCCTTAAGACTGACATTCTGAAAATACCTGCCACAATTATAACAATGACAGCTCTGTGTGTCCCTACTGGCAGTTTGACACTGCAAACCCAAATGTACACATTGTTTTGACTGTAAGTAACTTGTAACAGCGGAGAACACATCACTGAAGTATTGTAATAATTGATTTCAAACACACAGTTAAATAATATTTAAGTTGTATACAGAAGCTAACATATAAACTCACTACAAAAGTAGGTAAGATCAACATAATTAAGCTTTAATTTACATTAGAATAGAAAGTTGTAATGAAGTGCTCAAAGACCTGAGCAGTGTTATGCCTGAGCAATAAATGATGGCATTCAGAACCACTGTGAGCAGATACATTAGAAGCTGCACGTGCTGCCTGTCTCAGGGGACTTAAGAGGCCTAAAAGCTTCTAACTCAGTCAAAAAAGATGCTTTTCTTACCAAGTGTTGCAATATTACTTGCAGTCTGTTGAATGGCTTCAGTCTGAAAAAGAAGTATTAAAAAGATAGCTCAAACCATAAACCAGCTACACAATCCCCAAATATGTGACTGCCGAGTTAAGCAAAGCTTTGTCAGAAAGACTTCTGAACACAGTTGTTTTACACTCTCATTTTTAAAATCAAATAAATTACAGCACAATTTCGATATCAAAAGAGTTGGATACTGCTTCACTAGTAAATAGATAGCAGATACCAATGCCAACTACTAATGTTTTTGATGTGTTCAATTTCAAGTTAGGAGGACCTGGAAATAAGAAGACAAAGAGACTGGGGATATGTTTGATCCTTAGCAGTGTGTGCCTATTTTAAAGATATTTACCTGCTGCACATTTAAATACTAGCATTTAATAAATAAATAAATAAATAAATAAAGGCCTTGTCAAATAAATTGTGCATTTCCAAAGCTTCCATTACAACAAACCTGCCCTCGTGTCTTTATGTGCATAAACATTTACATAAGGTTTATGTGACAGCTTGAGCAAGGCTCATGCTTCCGTTGTTGACAGGAGATACCCGTCCCGGGGCATTTTGTGAACACGCTACTCAACTTAAGTAATGAGGCTGTTATTTATTAACTGTCACTGTACTCTACTGAGGAAGACAGTTAACAATGGCATTTGATGGGCATCAGACACCTGGCTTGCATCAACGCTAACGAGCAACTGTCCCTTTCAGCTACTTAAGGGCACAAAACACAGGCAATTAATAAGTTACAGGCTAACGTCCCGGCGTTCTAAGTGCATGCTCGTCTTAGAATGTGAAAATTAACCTAGGCCTAAATTATCTTTTACACCGGTTTCGGGGGGTTACAACCCCCGGCACGAGAGGCCTGCCAAGCCCACGGCTGCGCGCGGCCGGCCCGGCGCCATTTAAAGCCCCTCGGCGGGGCGGCAGAAGCCCCGCCGCCCCTCAGCGCGGCCACCGCCGCCTCCCCGTTACCTGGGCTGCGGCCTCAGCACCCGGGCCGCCATGGCGGCAGCCGGCGCGATCGATCGCCGTCATCGGGGTAAGCGGCAGGACGGCCGGGAGGGGCGGGGCGCATGCGCCGGGCCGCGCTCCCTTTCCCCTCAGCCCGCCCCGGGGAACCGGGCAAGGCCGGGGAGTCGCCGCTGCCGGGCCCCTCGCTCCCGGGCGGCCGCTCGCCCGCCTCCGGGCTCCCCCCCCGTCCCCGCTCGCCCTCATGGGCGTGGGCGGAGGGGCCGGCGGAGGCTGGCCGCCTGCTCCCCCTTCCCCGAGCAGCCCTTTTTCCAGTTAATGTCGCGACTAACAACGGCAGGTCAGCCGGGCGAGGGCATGGGGTTTGGCAGCAAGGCTGCCCCGGCCCCTTGCTGGGTAGTTGGGTGAAGGGTTTTCCTTACCTTGGCAGGAGTTGGGTCGAAACGGTGCCGCTCCTCATTCGGGATTCGGCCGGGAGGCGTGAGGGCTTGAGGTGAGGCTGCTCCCTCTTCCGTGAGGCAAACAAAACCCCGTGTAGCAGTAACGTAAACCGTGGTAGTGCACAAGGTGGAGAAAGCCACGTTGCCAGACTACCTTCAGAGCTCAACTCTGTGGACTGAAACTGCATTTTGATGATGTATTGTTTTCAGCTTCAAAACCGGTTTATTAATTTCTGACCTCCCAGTTTCTCCTCATCCTTCACACCTCCAGTCACACCTGTGCTGCCCTCTTTTTAGCTACTGACACACTGATTAGTGAGCTGGGATTAAGGAGCTGTAACATCCCACCAAAAACTGGTTATCCTACTAGGTAAATACAGGGATTAAGTAGCTAATGTGGTTACTGTCCCAGCAGTAGCTAGAGACAAAACTGTGAGCTCAAATACTGCAGGATTTCTGTGTAAATGGACTCAGAAATTGCAACCAGGAAAACTGTCATTCTTTAAAAAACAGAAGATTACAGCATTTGAGAGTTTATGGACATGGACATCAAACTAGGAGTCCATAATACTAAATTCACTTTTATTTCAGTAACTACGTCAGATGTGATTTTTTTAGGCTGACATACCAGCAGGAGACTGATACTGCAAAGTGTGATGAACTGCAGAGTAAATGATGACACAGTGCTTCAGATAGAAATGTAGCTTCATCATCTCTCAGTGTTAAAAGTTGTTAACACTGGCTGTCTTAATTCACATTTGTATTTAAAAAAAAAAAAAAAATCCTAAAATCTTGTAGCAAAATTATTTTGCTGAAACAAAAAAATCCCAGCTCTTGGAAGCACTTCTAGAGAAGTCCCCAGAGGGCAACCTTGCTCTTCATTTCAAGCAGTGATTCAGACCCTGCTTATAGCAGCATCATCTGTATTGGCATTTCCGTTGCAGTAACTCAGGGTATATTAAATTGGGTTGTAAAAATCTTAATCAAACTAAAGAGGCACAAAAAAGACACAGAACATTTCTGTATAATGCAGTCTGCTTTTATTCTTGTACACTGCGAACAAAACAGAACAGGACATGAGGTGCTTTTGCAGGCATTGGGAGACTGCCTACTGTGAACTAATTAATTGAATTAATTAGGCAATCCAGACTATTTGAGTTCTTACCTACAAATTATATAATCACCAAAGATGCAGCCTATTAGTGTCATCTTGAGTATATATAGCCCTTTATGCTGTTTTACAGCAAGTACCATGCAGTTAAATCTAAACCATTCTAAATGACACCAAATTATCACAGTTGCCAAATCTGAACCCTTACTTAGATTTATATTTAAAAAATTATTTTTGAGGATGAGATAACTGCATCTCTTATCTAGGTATAACCAAATTATGAACAGTTCAACAAGCAGATAACATTTTTGTACTTAGTATCCTGTATCTGAAAGTCTGTACATTTCACAGGCAAATATGAATAGAACCTTTCTGTAGGATAATCTTTTTGATAGTGGTGGTGTGAAAATTAAGAAATCAGTGTGTAGAAGCTAACCTTGGGTAAGAGCAGGTGAAGGCTGTTTGAAACCTCTGGAAATCTCGTAATAAATTCCACCTGCACATGATGTACATGGGCAAGGCTGTGATCAGGACAGTATTACATAGGATGTCTATTTCTAGAGTCCAAAATAGAAGTCAGTGGTCTGATTCATCTTTTACTTATGGTGATCTTAATCTATTCCCCCCAGTTTTGGTATAAATAATGGTATAGACACTTTCTTTGTTGTCTTCCAGCTGTATGTCTGCTTTAGAACTAGTGAGGCCTGCTTATTTGTAAACAATGAAGTAACAGCAAGCATTGTCTTGTGACAGCGACTGATTTCTTTCCACCATGCTGACACCTGAATTTATGTTTAATGCTTTCTTTAAATTCTTTCATTTTTTTTTTTTTATTTGATTTCAAGAAGAAGAGGTGGTGGCAGAAGAGCCATCTTCCTTGAGCCTAGTGTTATTCTTCATTTTAAAACGTGTTGGTGATGGCTTGAATTTACCTATAGATTTTTCTAGGGGTAGTGGGGTGGTAGGTGTTAGAAAATTGCAGTTTTCTCACAGACAGACATTTAGTGACTGCAAGCCAGTCCAGAAAGTAACTCAGGTATCATCCTGTATTTTAATAGTTGTCATGCACACCCCATTTCTTGTGGAGTGCCAATATCAAAGTGAGAGTGTTTTCTAAAAAGTAAGTAAAAGACTTCTACGAGTAGAAACAGGAAAAAGAGTGAAAATAATGGAGTTGCATGAGAATAAGCAGAGTGAGATGACCTTTAACCTGGGAGTTTATCAATGATGCTACTGTTAGCAGAGAGGGCTGCAGGAGACTGGATGTACTAGGGGTGAGCAGCACCCCTAGTAACCATGCCAGGAGCTCAGGGAATCTGAGTGCAATAGCCAGAAGGATAGGCAGGTTGTAATTCCTCTCCTTGGAGAAATTTCCTGGCAGTGTGTTCTGCAGGTTTGGAAAGAGAAAACAAATTGCAGACTGTAGGAGGACTTTAGAGCTAAGCAGATGTTTTCGGGTTTTGTTTCTGGGTTTTTTTGGTTTCTTTTCCAGAAAAACATGTAACTTCAGGATGTGGGAGCTCTTGCTCCCAAGAAGGAATCCAAGAGCAGCTCAGCTACGCTCTGTATGCCACCTATATACCCCTAATTAATCATTAATTTGTATCTCTCGCTTGCCTCTGTGGGCTCCCAGTATAGTCCACCAAGTCCAGATAATAAATGGTACAAGTACTTCATCATGTCCCATGCTCCTGCATTCAGGCTTGCTGTAAATTTAATATTTACTGGTCTAACAACTGGCATCTAATTTCTCTATGTGTGGGTAGTAAGTGCATCCTTACAGTGTATGAAGGTAAGGAAAAATGAGTCTGTGAAGGCTTGAGGAATAGAATGGGAAAACTTCCAGTTCATCCCTGCTAACTGGTTATTACTGTACTGACAAGCAGTCATCAAACTGTTTTTTCACAGTCCAGTCTCAGCTGACCATACTCTAGAACACCTCCACAGATGACACAGGTTCAAGTTTCCTTGGACCAATGTGGGCACCTAATACTAAAGGCTCAGTTCGGCAGTGGAGAGTCTTCCATTGATGTCAGTGAGAGTAGAAGTAGACTTAAGTGGAAAACTAATCTGTTTCTCTACTTGCTAACAATAGGCTAGCCCAGGGAAGGACTGAAACACAGGAAACGCATATGTAATATGGAGAAGCAAATTTCTGCTTTTGTCAGTAATGTGAGTAATCCCATGGGAACAGAGTGCCTTCCCCAGGGCTTTTGGTCAGAGATGTTTTAGATAATGTGTCCATATAACATCTGATGTCATACATTTGGGATGAGGGCACAGCTAATGCATGCAGTAGTGAATTTCTCCTGCAACAAGAAATTGTGTGAGAGGGGAAGAAAAAAAAACTTTTTTTTTTTCACCAGTTAATTTGCATTTTATCAGCGGGGAAATATAAGTGTTTGGAAAAGGATGAAAGCAAATCCGTAATGAAACTGTGTGAGTGTAGTAGTTTCCATTTTCTTTTGGCCTCAGAGGGCACTGGGGAAAGCGTGGGGGTGGCTGGGTGGTGCTGCAGACGCCGCCGTGTCGCCGAGGCCGGGTGAGAGCCTCCAAGCAAGGTCCATCCACCAGTGGGTTCCTCCCCTCCCACCGCCCCGGCTCAGACATACCACTGGTGCTGCATCCACCCTGCCAGTATCCCCTAGGTTAGACAGGACCCTGGGCAAACACCCTCCTACATCTTTCTTCCCTGCTGCCACAAGCAATCTGTCACTCCTCCCCCCAAACCACCCTCCACCTACGTACAAAACCATAACTGTAAGGAACACCCTCTTCCCTTCCCTCCCCACGGGTCTGTGCTTCTTCGTGAGTGAAAAATGCAATCTTCCTTAGAGATCTGGTCACCCCCGAATTTGGCTTTGAGACCCGAGCTGTTTGATACCTTTTAGGACCACAGCTTGGAAAGCTCTGCTTGCAGATCTATTGTGTTAGCTTTTCATTTGCATATAATTGCACATGTGCAGGTGGGAAGGGGCTATTTGCTTCCCACTTGCTTTGATATGCCTCCCTTCCTAAGAGGACCGCTTCCTTCTCTCCCTGCTCTCAGCCTCCCACGCATCCAGCAATGAGAAATGCTGTAGAAAACTGACCAGCTACCAACCCGCCCACCTGAGGAGGAGGAGCACTAGCAGCAGCAGCACATTTCTCTCTCTCTCAGCTTTTTAAACACAGTTAAAAAGAGCTGTAGTGTGGGTGGAAATAGCTGTAGGGAGTGTGTGTGGGAATGGGGCCAGAAGAAAGTAAATTTCTCTTCGTAGGACAGTTAACTTCTAGTGGACCAAAAAAAATCCCCAGGGTTATCTTACTGCTGAGGGTGTCTTTGAGTGTATAATTAGTTCTTAAGGTTGAGATTCCCAGGTCTGGAAAGAATTAAACTGAGTTTCTTTTTCCCTGGTAGTGCAAGTGGTGGTGCAGTGGCAGCCAGCACTCCTCGCTCAGGGAAGCTTGCCTGCAAGACTTCAGGAGTCTGCTTAGCAAATGATATTTGTATTGCATCCCGTTGTGTCATCATGTCTCTTGTTCTGCTCACAATGTATGTGCTTGATTCTGCAAGAGTCGGAGCTGCCTGTATGTAGGAAGATAAAAAAGCATGTGGTTTTCACACAGTGTAGGTCTATATTTCAAAATACCATCCTTGGACCTCTTGAAATAGCACTATCCCAGAATATCAGTTAATTCAAGATTTACTCTAAATTTGTGCTTCTATAAGAAATTATATTTAAGCGTATTTATGTTAACGGGATGTTATTTGAGGTGCTTTGCTTGTATTACATGAAAATAGCAGTGAAACTAGTATAAGAAAACAGAACTTGTAAGACTAGTGGTATAGAGTGCAAAGTGGTACTGCTATTTCTTAAGAAATCTTTCTGATAGACTCCAAGAACCAAGGGTACAGAACAGCTTTCAGGTTCTGACTTGGATTGACTTAGCTATCTGGAATACAGGTTTTACAATCTGTAATCCTAATCAAATTTGTCCTAGCTCGAGTTAGTTACATGCATCCTTGTCAATCCAAAATTCTAGCCATGTATTTATTTTGACTAGATTTCTCACCAGCATCAGACTTTCCATATATATTACTGATGCAGAGTCTCTTACTGGGATGTAGTCTGTAATGGTTCAAAGAGATGCACTAACAGCCAATTAATGAAATTTGACTCTCAAAGTATAGGAGATTTTTTAAAAAGACTGCACAGGGCATGTAATTTTCTCTTAGTGAGTAGAAACACCATGCTTTATATTTGGTTTTAGCCCTGTGAGTAACTTTCTTCATGGAAAAGGAGTGCACACCAGAGTGTGAAATCCTGTCACAAGGCAACTTACGTTCCAGTCAAGACATAGCAGTTTGCCAGACCCATTTCACAGACCGAGACTGCACAGATACAATGCAGTAGGGAACTGGGCTCACTGACTTGAGTGCTTCCCCTGCTGCCAGCATGTCTCCTGTAGCTCTGGAGATTTTGCCCTAGAGCAGAAATGAAAAATGCAGGCATAATTCCTTACACTGATCAGCTCAGAAACAAAGGGAGTTATGAATAAGCCTAATTAACACATCTGCATGTGACACAACATAACGATCAGCTGATGGATTTATGTTAGCAAGAGCTAGAGCAGTATCAATGGAGATGTAACCTTAAAGGAACTAATTATCCTGATGTTATAAAAGTCTTATTTCTGAATGGTGATTAGTATTTTAAATATATCCTTATAACCTTCCACTGAATCTTACTTAACTCATAATTATAATCTACTGGAATTACATACCCACCCTGTGGAGAAACAATATTCCAAATAGTAAGTTCATGTCACTTGACTGATTTACTTTAAAACATTGCAGTAATTCCTTTGTCAGCAGCATTTTGAAGAACTATTGGCCTGCTTGTAATTCTGTCTTGCATTTAGCATTGGTTCAGTTAACTTTAAAGGTAATGCTTTTCATACCTTTTATATCAGTGAATGTACATCAGATTTTAAATGCAGATTATATGCTTATCTTGCCAACTACTGTTAGCCTGAAATTTTCCTCATATGATCTATTGTGGTGGAATGATATTATTCAAGAAGCAGTAAAAAAAAATAAAACCCCCAAACATTTAGAATTATTAAAAATCTATTTTAGGAGCTTAGTCCTGTACGTAACATTCCAGCTGGCCTCCCTGTTTTACCTGTTGTTCAGCTGGAATGTCACGTGCTTTGGTCTTGAACCATCCGGTACCGAACCTTTCCTTCTCAGGGGTCGCAGTGAACGCCTAGTTACCTCATTTTGTTTCAGTCAAAATGATAGTGAATTAAGCACAAAGGCATTTGATGCTAATTAGTAGCTTTCTGACAGTCCAGGGATTTGATTAGTACAGAGAGCACCTCAGATGTTTATTTTAATAATTTGTTGCTCTAAATTAGTGGGGCTCTTCAGCAAGGCAGTTTGTCTGACAGTGTGACAGTATCTTATTAAATGGATGCGTGTGTGTATTCAAACCTTTCCACATTACTCATATGACACCTTGCACAGGTATTAATTTTCACTTGAAAATATCTACATTTGATTTTGAAAGTCAATATTAAGAATATTTTTCAAAATGTCTTTCTATTTTATTTAATTCTGGAGTACAGCTAGAACTGTTCATAAAATAACACCTTTGAAGAACATTGCCTAGGGAAAGATACCTCATTTAATGTGACAAATGATGCAAAGGACAGCAGAGCAGATTGGAGAATTTAACAATGAGGGGGGAAAAAAAAAAACAAGTCAGCAGAATAAATAGAGGCCTTTAAGCTATTAAAAAATAAGCATAGATCATTCATTGCTGCAGATACATTCTTTTTGTAAATATAAATTACCAGCCTCAAATATGGGGTAATTGTGAGCAAATGCTTGCTTCAGTGCAACTCAACAGTTCTGTGTATAATTATTAACCAGGTGGAAAGTAAGTGTAGCAAGTCAGAAGGGAAATTGTTTGTTTGTTTTTTGGGTTTGTTTTGTTGGTTTGTGTTTTTGTTTTTTTTTAAAAAAAAAAAAAAAAAGAAATATTGTCATCCTGGATCATAAACAGACTTACAATGGAAGTGACAGGGACAGAGTACTTGGTTCCCAGGGCCCTCATTCAGTGGATATACTTCCCCCAGGGATATATTGCTTGGTGAAGAAAGGGAGTGACAGCCATGGCAGGGCACAATATAAATCTAAGTTGGTCCCAAGGAAAAACATAAGCTCTCTTATCATCTCAGTCTTCTGTCTGTCCCATGGATTTTATGATGCCACTGATTCTCCTGTCCAGACCTGGACAGTCCCTCCTTCTCTCTTGCTTGCTCTCTGTCCCTGCAATAGCAGGCTGGAACAGAGGCTCATGCTGCTAAGAGCAATATATGGGAATATATAATTATTTCAGAAATAACATGCAACACAGTGTGATTTAGTCATACTTTGACACACCTCTGTCTGCCAAGAAAAATGCAGGCACCACCTTAGAGAACTGTTGCTAAGAGCACTTCTTCAGGCTCTAGGAGTGAGAAGATGGTTTATTGTACGGTTAACTGCAGGAGTTAACAGCAGGGTTTCAATCTGGGACCTGCCAAGATATTAAAGCACACAAATCTGTTGCTTGAATTAAAGGCTGCGCTTCTGCCTAGGAGATGTAGCAGTGTAGAATTAGCCTGGGACATTATTTTGTAAATTTAAGACAGTTTGAAAAGTGATTTTATTGACATTTGTAGGCCAAAAAAAAAAATAAATAAGAGAAAGTTCTGGCCAGCACCAAGAATAAGCATCTTTTGTTTGTTTTATACTAAAGTTAAACAAATTTCTAAGAGACTTTATGTTAAAAAAAAAAAAAAATCCATTTTCAACTTGAAATGTTGATAGAAATCTTTTTTTTTTTTTTTCCCCCCCCATGACTGAGCAGGAGAATCATGAAACACATTTGAACTGTGCGTTCCTTTTCCTGTGCCACCACTAGCATACCTGTAACTTTTGTGAGACTTTTGGAACATTCACCATCAACTAGTTTGTTGCTAATAAGAGACAGCTGAATTTTGCAGGTACAGCTGTCTGTCATCTTAACTACAACATACAATTTTCAGCATTCTTTAAATAGTCAGGAGAAGCAGACATTGAGAAATAAGTTTGTAGCTTTTTCACTTTTCTGCTTTAGTTTCCACTTCTGTGAAGTGAAGGAAGTAACCTTTACTGTGTCATTGTAATATCAACGTTAACTTTATAGTTTAAACAGTCAGATGGTATATGCTGGTGATAACAAATGGCATCTTGTCATTGCACAACAGATAGCTCTTATTATTGAGCTAAAGTGTAAGTATAGCTTATCTGTATGTTTGCCATGCATATACCAGAAAATGCCATATAGCACAATGATCTAGGATTATGAGATCCAGAGGAAGAGGATTCAGATACCAGGTACTTTGAATCTCTGTGTTGCTTTAAAAATCAACACATGGAATATATTTTCCACTTCTTTCAAAAAGAAAAGAAAAGCTGTTCTGTAAACTGTTATAAACAGATATCCAACCAGGTTCTTGTATGTATGTTAGAAGGGATGCCTGCTTTTTTTTTTTTCAAAACAAATAATCCAACCACTGCTTCACGTGCAAGCCTTTAATGGTGCCATCTATCAGCTGTTACCCAGCTCTATAGAAGAAAACAAGGATTTTTTTTTTTTTTTTTTTTTTTTTTAGCAGGGGACAAACAAATCTACACTGTATTAAAATGCACTCACTCAGCCACACTCCTTTCCTCAGCAGTATTTCAATTACCTTTTTCTTCCAAGGAAATTTCCCACCTATTTTAGAATTTCCCACCTTCTTCACTTTTTAAGTAAAAAAAAAAAAAAAAAGCCTAGTATTACAGAAGTAAAAATCCCAAAATTCTGTCAGGTCCTCCATTATGCAATTTCAGGAAGTTTTAGGGTATTTGCACAAGCAGTCCATTCTCTGTTTCACAGTGTTTCATTTGGTTTTGTTAGTGATTCACAACAAGCAACCATAATGCTTGTAGGTAACATAATCATTCCCTACAAAATGACTGCAACAATGGATTGTGACTTTGTCACTGCATAATAATAACCAGAAACAGATCTCTCAGGAATATGTGGAGTTACTTCCAGAAGGTGAAGGAAAACATCCTCCCTAGAAGATGTCACTTAATCTTCAATACCTGGGAACTTTTTGCCAACAATTTTGGTGACCCATGCTGTGTAATCTTCACCTTTCCTGTCCAGGAGGGGGAACTGTTTGCAGATCTGTGTTAATCTTTCACACCTATATAACATGTAGAATGTGGCAGTATTTACCTATCTCATGAAAAACCTATAGCTCAGCCATGTTTTTAAAGTGCTTCAGCTGAGTAAATAGCTAAATGAAAGTTCAGCTCTGTAGAGGTGAAACTGTAGTGTAGTTCATTTTCTGTCTCAGTTTCCCAGATAGGCCTGGGTTAATTAGTAGCCACACTTCCAATACCCGTTTCCTCCTTTTGAGCCTTTTGTGTATAAACCAGGTATATTTGTTCAGCCACTGTTGTTGCAAGATTCCCCCCACCCAGCTCAGAGTCCAAAGGTTTACCAGTTTTGTTTAGCTAATTAATCTAAAGGTGGGTAAAATAAGCCAGGTTTTGTAAACCAATTACTGCATTCTATTTTAGTGATAATGCATTGACTTAGAATTCAGTGCTGTTGAGTCAAAATTTAAAATATTTTGCAGTTTGAGGTCTTCGCGATTCTTCTCCAGTATTACTACTTGGAGTGGTAGTTGATGCTTAAATTATTAAATTAGAAAGACAGACAGACATGCAAGGTAGACAGGTAACCTATGTGTCACGTACATTTATGTCCACACACATTTTCAGTTTTGCCAATGGAAATTATAAATAAGCCAGGTTACCAGAGAATTTTCAAGATTAGAAGTCTTACTTCTGAGAGTGTTGTCTGAAGGGTTTTTAGGCATTAGGAAGGCTGATTCACAATTGTCCTTCAGAGTGTTTAGGGTAATTGTTTAACTTTTTTATTCCACTGCAACCTGAATAACAAAAAACTCCTACAGTTCAGAGCTGGTGGCACTTGCACTCTGCAGTGATATTACTCAACACACATGGTACAAAGAAAGAAGAAACTGAGACTTTAGGCTTTCCTTAACATCCCCTGCTGTTGCTGCTGTCAGTGGGTTATGGAAGGCACGAGGAACATTTCACTACTGCTTTTTGGACTTAGATATGACTGATGTCAAGAAGGAGCCAGATGCTGATAGCTTGCTCTGGCTTCTTCTTCAATCACTTGTATACTCATGGACTTGCAGTAGTGAGAAATGCTACTGGTTTATGTACACTGGAACGGCTCTGCAGAGCAGGAAAAATGCCTTCCTAACTCAGGACATCGATAAGCTGTTGTTTAAGGCAAAACATGAGGGTTAGTAGCGCTTATTACATGGTGGCCTAGGGAACTCACAGGTCCATGAAACCATCAGTGGCCCAAAAGTGATCTGCAAAAACAGATCTAGTTTTTACTTGAAACATTTAATTATAAGAATACACAATATTTTGAAAAACTGGAGGGAAAATACGCTGTGGTACAAAATGCTTGAGAACTAATGATTTATTGTTATTCTAATCTCTTTTAATTGTTCCCCAGAAGATTACAGCTCTTAGAAATTAAAAGATATAAAACCAACGATGCTGAGTCAGACTGAAGGACTGTCTAGCCCAGGACACTGTCTCCCAAAAATGGCCCTGAAGGGCTGCATGGGGAAGAGTAAGAACAGGGCAAACATGGCTCACACTCAGTTTTCAGTTTAGGGGACTTGTGAGTTGGATGTGGTGACATTTTTCTTTTCTGTCTAATGACCTGATGATTTCTCTTCCATGCATCTGTTCAGCCTCCCCTGGAACTCGACAAACTCTTAGTGTCCATGGTATCTTTGCAAGCTTTGGACATGTATCCTACTAGCTTCATTTGATGTTCCCTAATCCATGCATGAGAAGAAAGAGTGAATTAACCTGTTTTCTCCAATTCATGACTTTGTAAATCTGCTATATCCCTGCTAAATTTCACCAGTCAGGAAGAGGCATATTAGGCTACTCGGCTGTTCCAGGCAGAGAAGTCATTCCAAACTTTTAAGCATCTTTCTCTGAACCTCTTCCAACTCTAAAATATTCTTTTTGAAATGAGGAGACCATACTGATTTTTTTCCTGTAATTCATATGGGATCCATGTCTGAATTTCTCTCTGTGTGAAAAAAAAAAATCCATATATTATGCTAAAATAGAATTCTTTCTTACTTTGCAATGGGGTTTGCACTTATAATTCCCCTCCCCCCCCTCCTCTCCCCCCCAAGTACTTTAGCAGTTTTGAACCCTCTGGTAGTAAACAGTTAACAGCATACTGTAGCAATATAAGAAATCCTCAGGGAGCTAGGTTGTACATCCTAAAAGCGGATAAAATTCTCCAACCCTGCAGGCAACAGACCTTTTCTCAACTATTAATAGAACAGGGGGAAGAGAGGGAAAGAAGAAAAGGAATTAGTAAATGACTTTAAAAAGCATAGGTACTTAGAGTTCATAGTTGATGTGCTGATTTAGGACATGAGATATGGCATAGAAAAAAAGGTAAGAAATGTTAATACTGTTACATAGACAAAGATAATTTTTTCTGTTTTTCTCACCTTGCTGGTTTTTGTTGTTTTGTTTTGTTTTGTTTTTTTACTTTCTTTTCCACCCAACCATCTCAAAGGCATATCCTTACAATGACGCATCAATTTTCTGTTTGAGGTTTAGAAATAGCTGAGCTGTTATAAATAGATCACAATCTGCAAGAGACAAAGAGAATGGAAATATTGTAAAAGGTTAGCTGAAAAATTTGGATGTGGATTGAGATTTCAGATGTCTCTGAGAGTGGAATTACTGTGTTTGAAATGCTTTATTAACCGCAGCAGAGGAACCCGTGCTCCTTGGGCAGCAGTGGGGAGCAGCCAGGCGGAATCAGGTGGCACTTTTGGTCACAGTGCCAAGCGGAGAATGACGTCCAGCCCTGTCCCCAGGAGCTCACACAGTTCAATGACATGAGAAGAAAGCACCTTGCCGTTCCTGACTGTGAAGCTAAAACGCAAGAAGCAATTACTCTTTCATAGACAGCAGAGACACTAATTTAGAATATATAACTCTTACACCATCATTTTTCTGGCAGTACTCGGGTATACTGAATTGGTAGCATTCATCAAGTTTGCTCCCTTTTTCTGCTTTGCCTCCAAAACACCTTAACTTTAATGAAGTGTCTTAGCATATGGTTGAAACCTTGTCCTTGTCCAACAAGGCAGTGAAAAAATCAAAACTGGGAAAACAGTCTTATATCCTTTTATTTCTGTTTGAGTATTCCCTTTGTAAGGTCATTTAGATCCTGCTGACACTTCCAAACAGACTTTGCAAGAACAAGTAGTTGTCCTACACTGAAACCTGATACCCGGGAGTGGTATTATTCCTACAGCCATGTACATATAGCTGAGGTCCGTTTTCTTATCTTTCGACTATCTAATTCTGTTAGAGTGACTGTGAGAAAGGTGATTTGGTGACTGTGGGTAAAATAAGACATTAAATGGAAGGGACAAACTTTCTCTGTGATGTGTTCCTGTTGAAGAGAAGCTGCTTCCTGAAACCAGAGTGGGTTTCGCAGTAGCTATATCATGGCAACTAGCTTGGCATAAGCAATACGTTCCCAATCTTTGCCAAATACAGTGTCATACCACTAATGTCAGACCTGGTCTTTGTTTGAAGTGTGTCTCCAACTGTCGTTGGTTTTAATAGAAGTTTAGGCCAGTACACACTGCAGAATCAGGTTCTTCAAACCTAAATTAACATTCTGTTGAAAACTAAACATATGTTGTTTTTTTTCACTGTCAACAATTTAGTTTCCAGGTTTGGAAAAGAAACATTGCTGGGGAGGAATCCAATGAATTTATTAATGAGCTTGGTAAGTATGAAACTATTAATATCTTGTGAGATTTTGTTTATCTTATTTTTATCTTCAGATTCTGAAATAAACAGATGTTCTGAAGCTTTCCACTGAGAATACTACAGTATGTTAAGCTGTATCTTAAATACATCGTGATTATCAGGATATTGTAGGAAACAGGTGAATAACAATGTACAATGCTTCTGAAACAATTTGTACTATTACATGAAGTCTTTATCTCACATTGCACTAATAGCCCTAAAAAGAAAACATCTAAAACATTTCTTATATATTACTGATTATTTTTATTTCCAGCCAGAAATCGGAATACAAAAATGGAAACATTGATAATATTAGAGAATAAAGTAGAGAACATTAAAGCTGCTATTACTAGTCCATGGCGTGGCTGACAACATAGTTTACCTGTCCTAAACACATTTAAAATAGATAAGTGCTTCTATTTGTCTAAAAAGGTTTAATTTATTTCCTGATCATTTTTGATCAGAGATACTGCTTTGAATCTCAGTGTAACTGAAGTCTATGGCAATCCTCCTACTGACATTTAAGTACTAAGGTCCTTTGTTCTTTATAGTGAGGAATATAATCTTGAGAATTTGAGTAGGGCATCAGTAAATTACGCATTGTTTTCACACTTTGTGGAGGGGGGACTGTTTGAAATTCACCTTGAAACTGTATTCAGGTCCCAGTACCACTTGGATACTGGTATGGATGTTCTCATATTAATCAAGAAGTTCAAACAGATTAACCCATCAGTTATGCTGGAGGTCCTGAAATGAAATACAGAAGAAGACCCCTCAGTCTGCTTTCTGGGGAAAGAGGTTAGATGGCTTGGCTAACACCGTGACTCCTTTCTGTATGAAAAGTGACATTTACTGCTCCTATTCATAATGAGGCAAATTCAGCCCTTGAGAGAGTTAGGTGTGAGGGCTCTGAAGTCAGCAGCCAGTTTTAGCCTGAATTTGGTGCAATGTGTCCCTCAGTACAAAAGATTATTTCACTACTTGTGTCACTCAAGTAGTTTTCATCAAAAATCACATTTGCATGTACTAAATAAAAATGCCTGTCTTAGTCTTGGTTTAGGTTTACAAAGCTACATTGTAGATGACCTGAATTTAATCAGGGAGATAAGATGATATGACTGTGCTTGTATCTGATTCAAAAAAAAAACCCAGTTCAGTTAAAAGCTGCTTTGAGCTATCACCATTTTTTAAGCCATATAAATGGTGAGAGCTAGCCCTTGGATTAAAGGAGAAGAATATATAATGCTGTGTAAAATCAGAAGTAACTTTCCTGAATAATCTTTCAATATGTGGCCTAATGAACCTCAATTAAAATTTGTTTTGGTCAGGGAATATTTTGCTGTGCAGTGGTATTGTATTTCCTTTAAAAGCTATTCTCAGAAACTTCATTTAGTCAAAAGCTAAGAACTCAAATTCCCATTGACCTCAAGTCATTGACTAGTAATTAGGAAAACAAGGATATCTGACCCTATATGCGGGGTTTTTTTGTGGATGTAAAGGACAATGACATCAAAGAATTTATTGCTTGAATGCCAGTATTTGCTCAACCCCTTGCTCTCAGAAGGGACAGAAGGAATTTCCTAGGGATCAGAGAGAACTGGTCAGTTTGACGTCCCTTGGTCATATACCTGCAGTTACTAAAAACATGTTAGGCTCAATAGTACACACTGAATACAGCATAGAAGGCATGCATTTGTGTTATTGAAGCCAAGTGTGGAAGTAAGGACCCATCTTGACGGGACATACCAGGCAGAGCAGGTGGATGCATACATCATATTTTTAACTATTATGCCTGCCCTAGTAATATTTCATTTTTATTTTAACTTTTTAAATTTTTACTTAGAATCAAACGTGTGTGTATGTGGGGGCTGCTCATTTAAATTTTAGAAGTTTGGTCTTTTCTGGGGACCCCGCTGTAAGACAAGGTCTAAGCAGTTCCATCTCAAAGCTCTGGCCAGTTAAATCACCCTGCCTCCATGAGAACGGGGTGGTGCAGAATTCATTGCAGGTTCAGTGGCTAAATTTCATAAATTGTCTCTAGTTCTTGCCTGGACTCCAGAGTGAGCGGGGTTTTGCACACTCTCCAATCTGTAGCAGTGTAGCCTATGATGGGATCAAGGTCATTATGTTTTCGCATGTACTCAATGGCATCAGTGTTAGCAGCAGCCCAACATACACAGTTTGCTCTATGGACATCAGAACCAATGAGGCTTGATCTCCTGTGGGTATGTGTATTGCACTTTCACAATCTGCTCCCTTGTCTCCACCACTTTAAAAGCCTCAGCTGTTCCTTCTCCTTCCCCTCCAGCCCCCTCCTCTGTATTCCCTTACCTGACCCCCAGTTTTTCACAGGGTAACTTCACTGCTGCTCTCAGCACAGACAATGACTCTCTGGACAAATGGGAGCCTGCTGTGGAGTTCAGGCTGTGGGCTTTCCTTCCTTGCTTTTCTTCTCTTCGCTTGCCACTGATGTTCACACAACCTTGTAGGAATTTAATATTTGCAAGACTGTCACTGCCCATCAAATTTAATATCTGCCAGTGGGCTCAAAGGTTCTGGGGGTGAGGAAAGGTTGACTACTGTATAAACAGATACCATGCAAACACAAATCTAATTTTGACGGGAGGAAAATAAAAAAATGCCTAGCCAGTAGCGAAAAAGTACATATATATATACACACAGAGTAAACACAGTCACAGTAAACACAGTTTCTGTAACTATTATTTGCTTTTGCGCAATGCCTTGCTTTCTCTTTGCAGATGAATGTAATGCTTCTAAAAGTGTTAGACTGAAAACCAGAGGAAGAGAATCCTCTGCTTCCCTGCCAAACCAGACGGACCACTGCAATGGGAGCTCATGTCTTACCAGCTGTGAATATTTTGTCCTCGGTTACCATTAACATCGCTTGCAGCTGGGTATGATTTGCTGATTCACTGGATGACTATTTCTCAGTTACTCTGTTGGGATTTTTCTCTTATTGGTAATATAGTTGCTTCTAGTCTTTGAAACAATAGGGCAAAGCCACTTTGTTCCTCATAATGACTTAACTTCTTCCCAGATTTACACTGGGATAGGTACAAACTTGTGTTATGAACTTCCTCAAGAGGAAGAAATAAATGCTATAGTTGCTTTAATGCAGTGCCTCTCCTAGCAAAGGACTGACTAAAAAAGTAGTTCTGTTCATGTTATGCAAAATATATTACACGTCTGATGTAGATGAAAGCTTCTCGGTTGTCTTCACTGTACTCTGGAGCAAGTCCTAGCAGCACAAATATCACGTAATCAACTAATCTTTCTGATCTGACCAATGTAAATGATTTTTTTTTTTTCCCCCTCAGAATTAAAAGCTGATAAAGGACAGCAGAATATTTTGTGTCAAGTAGAAATTCTTGATTTCAAAGTCAGATCTAGCTTATGAAAGAAGCCAAAAAGTTTTTCTGTGCATTAAAATGTAAGCTCCTGGAAACCATTTCCATAAGACAGGGCTCAGACACTTTACCTTTGCCTTTACTAGAAAATATCAGGAGCACAAGATGCATATATCATACATATAACATAGCAGATGTTTTTCCATGAAAGCTTTGTGTTATGCTGTATTTGCTTTATTTTTCTTCTCAGCTAAGGAACAAGTCACTGAGTCAGCTGACACCACGGAGTCCTTTTCAAGCAAAATCTACCACGGTTAGCAATGTGCAGTTCCAGCAGGTATTTGTATGTAATTTTATTTTACTTTTAAATCGTAACTACTTTGCTTTAATTTTTTCAGTTTATTTGGGGCTTTCTTTTAGACATTACATTTGTTTGTTTGTTTTTTAAGCAGTGAGGCATTTGTAACTATTTTTGGCAATTATTCTCACCATGATATATGGTGAAGTGGAATAGGACACATAAACTGAAATCTTTATAAAGTAACATAATGCATTGAACCAGAAGTCCACACAAATCCACAGGCATTCTTTCAATTCCATGGGTGTGGGTTTATAGTACAGTTTATTATATGTTGTATATGTGTGAATTATATTTACTTTTTAAAGTATTATTTCTGAATATTTGAATATCCAGTGGTCAGGTACATATCTATTAGTGTCACTCTTGCCTATTAGCTAAGAGAAAAAGACTGTTGTTTGGTATATCATATTTATATATCACATTTTACTTTCAGAGCTTTATCCAGAGGTCTTTTTTTTTTTTAAAAAAAAAAAAAAAGACATCTTTCTATTAATTTAAATGGATTTTACACCTGACTCAGCTTTTTATTTTCTCTAATGTTTTATACTGTTTTAGTAGAAATCTTTGTACTTTAAGTAGCTCACAACTACATTTCCTTTTCTCTGAATGCTGCTTTGGCTAGAAATATATAGCCTTTTGTGATAAAAATACATTAGGACAGTTTATGTGCAGTGCAGCAGTTTCTCCATTTTTGCTAATCCTCATTTTCATAGCCGAAAGAACAGAGAAAGAACTCTCTGAGCAAGTGTAATAATTTCTAACAGGCTGTAATCCAGATCTTTACACAAAGCCTCACTGAAAGAAATAACCATGCAGAGCCCTATTATGTTCAGTTCTGCTCGTGCTGGAGCAGCCTGTCAGGTTGGAATAACACAGCTCAGTGCTGAGGCTTCTCGCAGCGCTCGCCTTGCCGTGCTGACCGAATGGAGGCACCGGACCCTGGTCTGAGCTGTGTGACCAAACTCACTCGGTGCTGGATCGGGCTTCTCAACTCAGTAAGAAAACTTTTTTTTTTTTTTTTTTTTTAAATTCATATATATATATATGTCCACATATTTATAGATGTAGAAAGGTATTTTCTATCTATATAAAGAAAACACTGTAAAGGACTCAGTATTACTCATATTCTGTACTCTGGTCCTCAGCTGTCACTTCTTGTTCACACACCAGCTTATGCAACAGCCTGCGAGGAAAGGTTACACATTTTGTCTTAATCCCTCCATTCAGAAAGCATTTTTTTGTTGTTTTTTTTTCATTTGTTTTTTAGGAAATATCCTTGGCACCTCCAGAACCAAGTGGAAGGAAGGAGGATGATAGGGGTGTAATTCCTCAAAAACACAGCTTCAAGAAAAGCAAAGCTGCAGAAGATGGTCACAGTCTTAGTGTGTGGTGGGTGACGTTGCGTTATCAGAGTTTAGGGAAAGACTGCTTTTATGGTTCCCATAAATGTAGTCTGCGACTGCAAAGACCAGCTTTCCCTTTTCAGTTGACAAACAATGACTGGAAATGAGTTGAAATACATGTTCTCCCTAAAAGCATTTGTAGTAATTTGCCAAAGTCTCCATCAAGATTAAATCATTTTGGAGTTGACATCTGGTTTATTACAGTAAGACTTTTTAATAAAACCCTTACCATATGAGCCAAGAGTTGTCTGCCTCTGAATTCTGCAAGATTACAGGAGGCCTGCACTCCTGTTCTCCTCAGACGTGGCTTTTCCCTGTGGCTTGTTAGCCATGGGGAGTTTATCAAAGATAAAGAGTGGTGAAAATCTTTCCAGAGACAGATGATAAACAAGCCTTCTCCTGCCCCAGGTCATCTCCCCTGTGAAATTCAGCTTTTGTCTCCTGGCTCCATCAGGAGAAGGCTTTTACTGTAGGAATAGGCAAGCTTTTAATCGGATGGTGTCCTCAGTGCCCTTCATAGCCACATAGGAGGAGGGCACCCCATCGGTACATTAGCGTGTCAGGGGAACGGCCTGGAGAGAGCGCTGCCTTCCACGGGGACTGGTGGCCCCTTCACTTCAGTGAGGACTCAAATTAAATGGGTCAAACACCCGTGGTGCCCCCGTTCCTCTCCGTCTCCCTCAATTATGCAAACTTGTACTTTTCTCTCAATTTCTTCCCTTGGGCAAATAATGCAATTTTTTTTTTTTTTTTCTTCCCCCTTGAGGAAAGGGGGACCCTCCCTCAGAAGAGGGAGTTGCAAATGAGAAGATGGAAGTAGCAGTGTGTTTGTGCTGTTGCATCCCAGTGAGGGTTGCCTGCAGTTTCCCGGGTGGCGGTTGCCTGCGCTGGGGTGGAGGGATGGTGTCTCCTCGCTGCATTGACTCTGCTTGGACTGTGGCCCAGTCCCCCGAGCTCCCCCGAGCAGAACCATCGCTCGAGTTTGTGCTTGAGGATTAAGCTCAAACAACTTCTCTCCTTCCAGTTTGGTTCAGGGCTGATAAACGCCCCAAATCTCAGGCTGGCCTTTCACTTTCAGTCGTGACTGTTCCCCTTCTTTAGCTTAACCTTTTGACAGTGCAGCATGGCTCGGTTCTCGCTCAGAAAGTTATTGTTCCTGCCTGTGCTATTCTTGCCTGAATAATCACTGCAGAGCGTGTGCGTGCGCAAGTTTATGTTGTTGTTGTTTTAAGCATTTGCATCATTTTATTTGTATATATTTCTAGAAACAATGTTACTGAAGGGATGGTGCCGATGGCTGCGGAAGGCACGACAGGTAATAATTTAATTCTTTCTGCTGCAATACCTGTTCGGAACTTCTGAGGAGCAGGAAGCAGGATGGAGGTTGACCGAACTGGTCGCTAAGGGTCCACGAACGCTCCCCAAACGCTCTTGCTAAGCCAAAGGCCCGGCCCGCGGCCCGGGGGTAGGTGCAGACCTGCCCCCCCCTTCCCCGCTGCCCCCCTCAGCCCCGCGGCCGAGGGGCGCGGAGGCGGCGCCGGGCGGGCGGGGGCGCGGCCCCCCCGCGGCGTGGGGCGGCTCCGTCCCTCCCGGCACGCCACGGCACGGCGCGGCGCGGCCGTGGGGGGGTGGGGGGGGGGGGGCCGGGCGAGGGTGCGCGGAGCCGCCGCCCGCAGCAGCCGCGGCGGCAGGAGGCGGCGGCGGGAGGGGGCTGCGATGCTCCCGGCTCAGCGCCCCCCCGGAGCCGCCCCCGGGCGAGGTGAGTCAGCGCGGCCCCGCGGGGCGGGGGGGGGGGCCGGGCCCCGGGCAGGCCCGGGCGGCGGGCGGGCCCGGCCGCGGGCCGGCGGGGAGCGGGCCGGCGGCCGCCGCGGCCCCCCGGGGAGGCCGTTCACCCCCGCCCCGGCCCGGCTCCAGCTCCCTCCCCAGCGCGGGGGGGGGGGGGCGACGGGCCCTGTCCCCGCAGCCGCCCAGGATGCCGCCGCTGGGCCCTCGCCTCCGCCTCTCCCCTCCCTCCTTAGCGGCCGCTCCGTTCAGCGTTTCCTCCGCGGAGGTTGTTTCCTGCCCGCGCCGCGCTGGAGCCCGTCAGCCGCTCCCCAGCGGAGCCGGGCGGGCGCTGGCCCCGCTCACGGTGAGGTGAGCTCCCCCGGCGTCAACTGCGGCCGAGCCGTGACCTTTTTAGTCTGCCGGGCCTCCTCCCCAGAAGCTCGGCGTCGGGGTCGGAGCGTAACCGCCGTCGGTGCGGCCGAGCCGTCCGGTGCCCGCCGGCCGCAGTGCCGGGGTGCGCGGCGGCCGCGGGCTGGGCCGCGTCCCGCGGGAACCCCAGCACAGGCGGCCCTGTGCTTGTCCCCCCTGCCGCCGGCCTCCCGGCCTGCCGCTGTCGCTCGGATTGTGAACCCCCAAATCCCTAAAACATGGTGATGTTCAGCGAGCGGGTTGCTCCTCTGTTTATGGAAACAAGCACGGGAATAGATGCTTGCTTAAGAAATCCGTGCCGGAGGTACCGTAGGTGTTGGAGATGCCCGTTCTATCCAGACTCTCGGATGGAGCTTGAACCCCGCGTTTGGTCAGCAGCTCTGAAGTTTTAACAGCAGGCTCTTTTTAAATGTTGTGTTAATGAAAAATCCAGTCTTGTAGGGTGATAGACTTGGAGTTTAGGGGAGAGGAGAGCGGCTGTTTGAACATAACACTGAAGTATTTCAGTAAAAACTTGCCCAAAACGTATTACGTTACTAAGATACGTAGGGCCTAGTTGTCCCTTGTATATAGTCATGTCCAAGGAAAAAGATTGTAAAAGGCTAGCTTGGTTATTTTTTTTTTATATGTTTCCCTGGATATAAATGGTGGACAAAGGTAACGTTTATGTTATTATTTGTGTTCTCTAAAGACCCAGTGGGGAATAGGAGAAAAGCAAACAGTCCTCTCCTCAAGGATGGTGTTTGTGATAGCATAGACCCAGTAAAAACCCTAAGCAGATTACAAAAAATAATAATAAAAAAAAATTCAAACGGGTGGAGCGAGAATGTGAGTGCAAAAGGTGATGATGTGAGGAACCTGTGGTTGATCACTTCGGTAGCTGCTGCTAGGGCACAACTTAAACGCAGCCTAAAATTCATCTTAATCTTCAGCTGCAGCACAACGGGCCCGAGTTTTTCTAACGGCGTGGGAGCGTGACCGGGCGACGTGACCGGGCCGTGGCGGCGGGGTGCAGGGGCTGGGTATTGCCTGGCAGGGCTCTCCGCTTTGCGAGGGGCCAGCGCTGCCACCAGACGTGGCGGTGCAGCGGGGGCTGAGGCCCTGCTCGTGGCGCTCTGCTGCGGCGCTTGCCCGCTCTGTCGTTGGAGGCACGCTTGTTGTTTACCGTCGTTAATGAAGTGCAAACCTTGGCAGCGGAGATGCGTCACTGGTAAATTCAGAACTGTTTAAAAAACTGGAGTCTAATACGGGCTAAAAATAAACTGGTGGAAAAACAGGGTCTACTAGGACATCTTAATTTGCACATATTAAACAGAAAACATGAGTGGAAAGCAGGAGTCCTAAGATGTGAGTTTAATGTTTTTTCTTCAATAGGTGAGGTTCTGATAGTGTTCTCGTCTTCTTTAATGTTTATACTAGCACTATTGTATCAACTTAGCAACTTCAGACCTATTATAAAGTGCATTAAACCTATTACAAACCTGATCTTGGCATACTTCAGACACACCGTCATCTCTCAATCTAATTGACTAAATGTGTCAAAGTATGTGGGGTTTTATGTGCATGCTGAATGAAGTAGAAAAACCTATACACATTAGGTAAGTGCATGCCAAGTAACACAAAATAAGGCCATTTTAAGAGTTAAGTGTTTTAGAACGAGGTGGTTTCACTTCATGGAAACCCTGGTTACGGTGGTTAATGTTACAACAGTAATATCTTGCTTCAGACTTGAAACAAACACATTTTCCAGCACGAAGTTAATTCACTAAATGTGATTTATTCCTGGTTTTAAAAATTCCGAGTAAGGTGTCCGTGCCGGGGCCTCGCAGGAGGAGGACTGCTTACCTTGGGAGGAGGTGGGTCAGCCTGCCCCGAGTTGGTCTGCATGGTTTGGCAGGGGACAGCCCCTCCAAGGGCTCAGCCGGGTGTTTGGCCTACCTGGGAGAGATTGGGAAACGTGATGCAAGAGTAACTGAAGTCTACCCACTCCTCTGTCATGATGTAAGTTGTTTGCATAACATTCTCCTCCTTTTTTGGCATGGGTGCAGGTGGCAGCACCAGGCTGTTCCTTAGGGTTGAAACTTGCTTCTTGGAAATGGAAAACATGGTCTATTATTCATGTTTATTACAGCGATGCCTTGTAGGCCTGCTGGATGCAGGGCTTAATTCTGAGAGACGCTGCACAGATACTGTAGCAGAAAGTCTTTGATCCAAAGGTTTTGTAGTTCAGATCGATGAGACGGGGGACTGAGGGGGTGATACCGTGCATGAGCAGTATGATGGATGCACGTGTTGTGGCAATTTCACCAGCCCGGGGGTGAGTGAGGTGAGCTGCCCTAGGAAGCTGGATAGGTTTTAAGTCTACTTCTCTAGCAGAGACCTGTTCTGAATCAAACAGTAATTAGTGACTTTTTTTTTAAAAAGAAAGGTTTATTCAAGAAATGTGTTTTCTATTAGCAGATTTAAAAATATTCGTATGAAAGCTTCATGTGGAATTTTGTGGTTTTGCTACGGAGACAGTTTTCTAGTCAGTGAAAGTCTGAGAGGGGTAAAATAAGATAGGATGCCGCGTTGGCTGGCGTTGATTTATCCACACAATGCAAACAGCAAGCTAGTCTGCTCCATTCTTACAGCTGCATGTTGCTTGAGAGATTAATTAACGATTCCTGCTTTGAAATTCTACTCCTAGGGTATGTTTCCTGAGACTGCATAAATATAAATCTTCTACAGTGACTTTGCTAGGTATTTAACGGGTTTAGCTGTTCTTGATCATTTGCACTGTCTTCTGATGAACTGTCCCGGGTTTTTTTTTGTTTGTGTTTTTATATTCAGTATATGTCCAAACACTTATTTTTGAGGCTCTGCTTTGTGAGTCTTAATTATACTTTAATTCCCAAAGCCTAATGAATGGATTATTTATGCTGAATTAAACTTTATTTAAGAACAGCAGTACTTCTTCACCCCAAATCTAACTTTCTGCAAGTGAAGTTTAAATGCGTTGTGCTGGAAGTGCCATATTTTCCCTGAGAGGTTTAGGGATTTGCTACCCCAGGTGTTTTGTTATTTTTTTCCCAAGGTTTTGGGAAGAGTGACTCCAGGGGGAGGGCTGAGTTTTTAGTATACTATATTATTATTTTCCTTATTATCATTTTCCTTTGTTTTATAGGGAACTTTTTATAATGTTAGGCTGTCTTGAATAGATCAGCTTTTTATCCTTCCTGATCTTGAAATCCTCTTAATTATTAGGAGAGCCAGAGAAAATGAGGATCGATTTAAGAAATAAAAAAGGCGAGAATGCCAAGAAGATACTTAACTAAATGTAGAATATCCATATTTGCCTCTTTCCATCTACCTGCCAAAGAGCCTCGTTACAGTCATTAAAATGACCATTGCGTTGTCATCACTGAATTCCTTGGGGCAAATGGTTTTTCCTCTGTTCCTCAGCTGCTCAAAGGTGTAAGTCTGCAGGAAAGTTGGTGTAGCTGTTTGCAGAAGATGACTGGATGAAAGACATGTCGTGGATGTAAGGGTTTGAAAGTGGGTTTTGACTTGCTGGAGGAATAGATATAGACCGGGCAGCAGCAATCTGTATCAGGAAGCTTAGGAAAAATAATACACTCTTAAAAAAAAAAAAAATCCTATCTGTGCAAAGCTTGAAGGAAGAATAGTCTTGTGGTTAACGAGTATATTCTTCCTATCTGAAAAGAAGCGCGCGCACTTGTGCATGAGCAGGCTGAGAGCACGAGTGATCTTGCAGAGCAATCCCCAGCCTGAGAAAGCCGGGTCGGAGTGGTGGGACCGGGGGCTGGCGGGGAGGTGAGCACTTCAGACTGTAGCGGAGTCGTCTTCCGTTGTAGCCATGTCAGGGGGCGGTGAGGGAACAAAGACTCGGTTCCCTGTTCTGAGTTCTGTAGGGGTTTGGAAACATAAACCAGTGGCAGGACAAAAGCTTGACCTGCTGGAGGACCCAGGTGCTTTCTCGTGGCGTACATCTGCCGTGCTGTCCGCTTGCTATGCCCCTTCCCCTGCCCTTTGCGGGGCTTTCTCTGGATCTTTGCAGAAGTTTCTTCCAGTTTGTGCATTAGGGCTGTGTTAAATGTTTGTGCACGTACCTAAGTTTGGGGAAGATGGCTTCAACACTGTTACTCCTGTTTTTCAGAGTGATGCTACCACTCTGAAACCTCTCTGGTCTCACTTGTCCTGGCTGAACTGATGACGTTTCAACAGGCCTCTACCAAAACTTCATGCTCTTTTCTGCCTCAAAGGAGTTAAAATTAATGTTCACGCTGTTATCCATTCTGTTTACTCTCTGAACCTTTCTTCCTCACTCCTATTCTCTGTTGTTCATTTTAAACTTGCTGGTAGTGCTGTCTTCTATCCTCCTACTGTCTTGTGCATCGGAATAAGTTATTGCAAAGTGAAGATACAGTGTTTGAAGGCTAGGGTTAAAATAACCAGTAGATAACTAGTCTCTTCTCACTTAAAAATACATTGGTTTTCCATCTGTTTGATTTGCTGCACATTTAATCCCTGACTGGCATGGTTCTTTTGTCAGTAGAAGGAAAGCCCTGTAGATACTAAGTTTTTTGTAGATTTTTCGGTAACAATACCACTTCATTGGTTTTCACATTTTCAGTCATTTATTTTTAGAATTCAAAAAATTGCTAAATAAAATCACTTTCAAAAACCTGACTCCCAAACAAACTAGTGATCAAAACATTAAAGAATGCCATATGGCTCCTACCAGTCTTGATGCTGTTTTATTTCTGAAGAGTATATTCTGTGTTATTAATAATATTCAATGAAACACTCTCAGGGTGGGAAAATATTTACTGGAATTATTATGAAATATACTTTTCATAGCATTCTAACCCAAGATGTTCTAGCCAAAATACTAGGAGTTAGATCTTCTTGATTAATCCTTGAACACAATAGGTTAGAGGATGATGGATGCTGGGGCAGATAAAAGCTATGCAGGGTGGAAGATGATGCAGCAGCTGAAGCATTGAAAGATTAGCAGTATAACGATTTTTAATATACCCACTGTTCATACAACATACAAAACTGAAGTCCCATTCCAATAGAAAAGAGAAACTGAATCAAAAAAGAGAGAATACTAATTACTCTAAAAGCCTTTGGTATAATTTGTATGAAATCAGATGGTTCAGAGCTCATATGTAGGGATAAGGAATATGGCTGCATTGTTTAAATCAGGATAATTTCAATTCATACTTGAGTTGTCCTGATACCCAGGTGGTTAAAATGTGAGTTCTGTCTTGTCGTGGTGATGGGGGGGAATTTATTCTTCAAAATTAAATGCTGTAAAGCTCTGATACAGCTAGTAAGCAAGTTGCTGTAAATAGATAAGCACATACTGGTTTTGGTAGGACACAGAAACAACGCTGAAACCTCAGTTACATCCGCTTGACATAAGTGGGGCCCTACACAAGTTCTGGAGTCTTTGTTGTCAAAGCAAGGTGAGGCATAAAGAAAACAAAAGCACAGATGATGACTGATCTAATTTACTTGTTCGAAGGACTTGTTTTATGGATATTGAAGCCAAAAATGAGCAAAAAACCCACAGGCCTTCCAACTGTCAGGTGGAAGTGTCGGACTGAATCAGAAATTACAGGAGCTAACTAGAGAGATGCTGGTTTTGGGTTCATGTGGCTTTTGATGGTGGCAGGTAAGAGCAAGAAAATGAGTTTTCCAACAACTTAATTAGGACTCTTTCTAATCTTTTGACACTTGAAATACTTTTTTTTTTATTATTATTTTAATCGGATTGTCTCTAAATAAACTAGAGAAAAAAGCAGTCAGTATGTATGTGCTGGCATTGTTTTGATTAACTTCTGTCCTTGAATACATGAATATATAAGGTTCCAAGACTTTTATGTAACCTTTTCTCCCTAAGTGAAACCAGAGATCCTCGTAGATAGTATCCCATAGAAATGACATTTAAAAGTGAAAAACACACACAAACCTTGTGAGTATTTGAGATTTTAATTGCGGTATTTTTAGCCTTGTCTGTCACTGAAGTGTATAAGGCTTAGATTATTTTAATGGACTGTTGTTTTTAGAAGTAGCCATGGCTTGTTATGTCAGCTGTTACGTGTATGTTGGAGCAGTAGCAAACAATTTAAAGTACTTGTAAATGTTGGAGTTTATTTCTGTTGTTACCCTTGCATCAGTTTGCAAATCCGTTGATTTGCATTTAAATAAATGAATTATAATTAAATAATGTAAAGGCACAGGATATATCAATGCATGACTAATTTTAAGGGAAGCTTTGAAAGACTCTGATTTCATTTGAGCTCTTCTGCTGGGAATAAAGCGCAGTCCTGCAAAAAAATACTTCAAATTCCTAGTAGAGAAGATATTCCCAATCATAAATTGAGTGCTCTTAGAGAAATTTCAAGTTCTTCTGCAATAAAATGCTCTTTTTACATATTGGTCCTTGAAAAGATTCCTGTGTGATAGTAACACTAATATAAATAGCAAAGGGATAACAAAACAAAAATACATTAAATGTTCAACTTTCTCATAATGGACGTGAACTAATCTTCTTAAGTTAAATTTACAGATATTAACATAGCAAAAATTGTTGCCTCATATAATGATTTTGAGCTGGTAGCCTGCTGGCAGACCTTTTTTTTTTTATTTATTCCTTGAAAGAAAAAGCTTTTGTTAGCCAGCCTAGTTTATTAGAGTGGTTTATTGTTTTTAAGTTTCAAAGCTGGTTGGTCAAATCAAAGTCTAAGTAGTGGTGAGTTTATTTTTAAGTGTTGCTTGTCAGTTTTGCAGTCTTTCACTTCTGCAAAGGGTAAGCGTGGGCAGCTGCAGAACAGTTATCTCCCAATCCACCTTTCTTCAATTTCAGAATTTGGCTTGAAGAGATCGTTGTAGGGCTTACCTACTTTCTGTCCCTGTGTTTCTTCACTCCCCAGTCTTTGATGTCTTTGAGGTTGTTATCCTAATTTTAAGGGTCCCTTGTTTCAATCTTAAAGCCCCATCCTAATTCCCATTTCTCTCCCCATTCAGCCTAGAAGTTCAAGCCTCCCACTGATTTCCGCTGTGATTGTGGAGTGCTTAGAATATCATGTTTCAAGAGGAGATTGATGAACCTTTTGAAGTCCATCATGAGGCTTCAGATAATAATTTGTTTTGATAATTAAAAAACATGGATATATACGTAGCTACATTATTTAATTATGAAATCACAGCTATCCTTTGGTACAGTAGGGAATAATGGAAATAAAGCAGTTAGCCTAGGGGGAGAAAAGACAACTTAAAAGAAGAAACTTGCAAATGCTAGCACCTAATTGGCACAGTAACTTCGAATATATAAATTATTCTCTGTCCTGAACATGAAAGATGTTTTATTGCACAATATTAAAGCTGCTGTTGGGAGAACTTCATAGAATTGGTCATAAACCACATTTTTATTGGTGCTACCATGTACCACTAGTCTAGACAAATGGCCTTCCCCACCCTGATACTGCATTTATTGCTCAGGAGTGTCGCTAGAAGCTGTCCTTGTCCTTGATGACTAGCACTGCAGGTCTGTTCCTGTGTGTTACCTTAACCATGTTGTGTTTTATTTGTTTGCAGGGTAGCCCTAGTTCCTTGAGAGTGCATCAGATATTGGATCCCTGTGGTAAACCATGGCAGCTGATGATAAGGTTGCCATTTTAACCGATGATGAAGAAGAACAGAAGAGAAAGTATGTGCTTGCTGATCCTTTCAATGGCATTTCCAAGGATCAAGACTTGCCACCCCATAACGAATCACCTTCGACAGAGACCACCACTGTCCCAGATGAAGAGCTAGATTGGTTAGAAAAGCACTGCGTCAAAATAAACAACGATCTCCTGATCTCAAAGGTCTTTTATTTTTTCTTCTATTCTGCATATGGCTCTCTCTACCCCTTGCTGCCTGTGTATTACAAGCAGCTGGGTATGTCACCCAGTCAGAGTGGACTTCTGGTGGGCATCAGGTACTTTATTGAGTTTTGCAGTGCTCCCTTCTGGGGAGTGGTGGCAGATCGCTTCAAGAAAGGGAAGATTGTCCTTCTGTTTTCACTTTTATGCTGGGTTTTATTTAACCTGGGGATTGGATTTGTTAGACCAGCCACCTTAAGGTGCGTACCAAAGGGCCTTCCCCCAGCACATCCCACCAATGCAAGCAGCCTTTTAACAACAGTTTCGCAAAACGCCTCGATGTCTTCTGTGCTATCCACAGCGAGTACTGCATTGCCGAAAGTTCGGGGGAAGAGGGACCTGCTCACTTCCAGTCCGATCCCTTTGGAAACAACAGGGACAGCTAATCCTGAAGTAACATTCCTGTTACCTACACAGAGCAACGGTGTGGAATTTGTCTTGGAAAACGGTACCCGTTTTATTTTGAAAAACACCACCACTCACCCAGGAAACGCGACTCTGAGTACCACCCCCGCTGCCATCACCACAAAGCCGATGCCTTCTGACCAAGCTGTGCTCGTTTATGATCAACAAGAAGTAGAAGCCATCTTTCTACTCATTCTGCTGGTTGTCATAATAGGAGAATTTTTCAGTGCTTCCTCTGTTACTATCGTGGACACCATAACTCTGCAGTACCTCGGCAAACACAGGGACCGGTATGGATTGCAGCGTATGTGGGGGTCTCTGGGCTGGGGGCTGGCCATGCTCTCCGTGGGAATTGGCATTGACTATACGCATACAGAAGTTGGCATTGAAGGTCAAGGATGTAAAGCTCCCGAGTACAAGAACTACAGGATAGTTTTCATTGTTTTTGGTGTTCTGATGACAATGGCATTAATTGTGGCCACCCAGTTTCGATTTCATTATGCACACTTCAAGCAAGATGAAAATAAGAGAAAAGAGGTAGAAATCTCACAGGTGGACAGAAGTACCTCCAATGAATCCTCCGATAACACTCCTACCAGTATGAGCCAGTCACAGTCATTCAGTTTTTGGGACCTAATAAAACTGCTGTGTAGTATCCAGTATGGCTCAGTGCTCTTCGTGGCGTGGTTCATGGGGTTTGGATATGGCTTTGTGTTCACCTTTCTTTACTGGCACTTGGAAGACCTGAACGGCACCACCACTCTCTTTGGAGTTTGTTCTGTGCTCAGTCATGTGTCTGAGCTGACTGCCTACTTCTTCAGCCACAAATTGATTGAATTGGTTGGTCATATCAGGTAAGATGTTGGCAATCATTAAAGTGCTATACAAAAAGTGTTGAATTTCAGGCTTAGCCTTGTGTTACAAAGTGAAATTCAAGCAAATAATTTTATTTGAAAATTCCAAGTCCTGCTCAGTTACATAGCTTGCCTGATGGAGTTTTTTATTATTATTTTAGGAGTTTAAATTCTCTGAAATGCTTCCTTTGCATTTGAGTTGCATGTTAGTCCATGCATTATGCCTGGCACTGTAACCTTTTGCAGATGATCCTAGAAGACATCCTAGTTCACTGATGCAAAGCTCTGTTAGAGAGCTTACAAATAGCCACCCACTCAAGAATTGTCTGTGTTGACTTAAGAATACCATTAATTTTACAGTTTTTTTTCCTGTGAGTAGCACCATACTGGAAACCTCCTGCTTTAGCCCCTTTCTCCTTGTGGGGCAGCTCTTTGCCCCCACAGTAGCCTGGAAAGGTGTCGCTTGCATGCTGAGAGGGGAGGAGGATGAGATGAAGAAGTGAGGTGAGCACCTCCTGTGCACATGCCCCTGTAATCAGACTCGGGGTGTTGGCAGAATGAGGTTGCAGCCTGGCAGTGTCGCTTACCAGTTCAGTTCCCTGCTCTCTTCCTTTAGTTGCAACAGCGTGTTAGCTACTGAAGAGAGATGGCTGTGCAGGGCTTCTCCGGTAGTTTTTGCCTTGTGTAAGTGAAACTGACTGCTTCCAGCATGTTAGTGAACATTGTTTTTCACTAAATTCACAATTGGCTTGACTTCTGCATAATCTAAACCCCTTCACTACTCTTTAAAAAAAGCTCAGGGGAGGAAAGATAGGGGGGAATCTGAGTTAATGAAGTCGTAAAGGTTTTTTTTTATATTTACTCAGGTACTCTGTGCAACTGAGCACAGAGCTCTGTGTGCTGTTAGCATCATGTCCTTTCCAAATGCCCTGTTTATAATCATACAGTCATTGAGATGTAAGTATTTTTTAAGCTGTCTGCACTGTTCTTTTTGTGCATTCTGTTCTGTGGTTTTGCTCTTTTGTTTTTCTGTTTTGCATTTACTGAGATGAATTTTTTGATTCATTTGACCTCTACTGAAAATGTTTGAGATGCTTAGCACGGTATTTTGAGAGATTACTTAAAAGATGGGGTTTTTTTCTTCCTTTAAACTGAGGAAGATCTCTTTACTTTGAGCCAGTCTTTTAATCTCTGAATTTGACAATAATTAGTATGAGAAGATATGGCAGAGACTGGAGGAAGGATATGATGATGGAGGAGTGGTGAGAACAGATCACAGTCTTGATAGCTAAAGATAGCTTGGGTATGCTCTTTCGATGTACAGAATTCAGGCTTACACTTCAACTAGAGAAAAAAAAAACAAAAAAACCAAAAGAATGATAGGCTTGTGAATAAGATGAAATAGAAGGGGCTAGGAGCATTGGCCAATAAAAAGAAAGATGATGTGTAGGATTAAGTCCTTTTATTTATTTTTTTTTTCCCCTTTGCCCTATTGGGCCTATGAAGCCAAGACTGGATCAAGATTGAGTTGTTTAAATGCTAGTTCCTATTTGCAATGAAACAACATTCTTTATACCTACATCTGGGAGATGCACATTAGTCATGTTTTAATGTTATCTAATGCTTACTTGTATTTAGTCATCACAGTTTATGAGGTGTCTCCTGGTTGCCTGCCTTCTTGTCCTTTTTGAACTTTGTATAATGCATGATTTGTTCAAGAGGACACAATTTTTTTTTTTTTTTTAAAGAGGAATGTATAGGAGTTCAAAGCTCATGTTCTTTGATAGTTTTGTATGTGTCTGCTGCCTTATAGTACATATATTCATTCTCCCATTAATAAGGACCAATAGCCTCCAACTATATGTCCTTCTTGGAAGCGTCCTAGCCAGAAGCATTTGGAACTGGTATTTTAAAATATTTTTTTATTAATATCTCAAAATTCCTTTCTTCTGTGTTGTTAGACTCCTAGATGTAGACAGTCTTTCTGCGGTATTTATTTGAATGTTATCATTCAATCATTCCTTCCTGTCCTAATTCTTTGAAGACAGGAATGAGTACCAGAATTTCATGCACTGTCACAGTAGCAGAAAAACTGCTATCGACTGTTCTTTGGAGAACTACAAGAAAACAGGCTTTACACCCTTGTCAGATAGAAGCTCAGTTTTCCTTTTCTATCCTCGTAAAGCTTTCTGTTTCTTCCATTGTATGTGTTGGAATATAAGACCCTTACAAATGGAAAACTATTCAGTTTTTACAGCTGTTTTTTTAGCTAAGACTCAAATTATTGTTCAAGCATTTTAAGCGTGACCATCCTAAACTTGCTTATTAAAATGCCTGATTTCTGGCATCATTAGCTTTACTGTTCATACACATGTGCACAGCATGTGTGCATATGTTATACTTGCTGCTAGTATTTCTAACAATGTATATTAGCAGGTCACTAGATGAATCTGGAGTAATGACAGTGATTGGTTCAGCTGGAAAGCTGTTCTGTGGTCATACAGATTTATAACGAGAGGAAATATTGCAGATGTTAGAAAGGTATTTTTTACCTTGCCCACTCCAGCCACCTTCAGAGAGATGGCAGAGTAGATTTTCATTTAAAAGTAAGCTGAAGAGTTCAAAAGAAGTCAGTCATCAGAAAGTGCGATGAAGGCTACAAGTCCTTTGAGAGGATACTGCAATGGAAAAGTGTACAAAACTGGCTATCAAATATTTAGACACCAATGTTGAATGGTATCCTGTGTAGAAGCACTCATAACTGCCACTGAGTTTAGGAAGATGATGATAATCTCTGAAAATAACCTCCTACTTGAGGTTGAGCCTGAATGTGTTTGTCTGACCACAATTTCAGCATGTGAATTTTTATAGGAAGCAGAGACTGGTAGTCATGGCTGTAAACAGCTTTGTCTCCTTAACTTAAATATAGATTCAGTGCTTTAAATGTTTAGCCTGTAAATTGAATATGGTGTCTTTGTGGATATTGCATATAGGATTTATAAGGAACACCTGTTTACATTTTCCATTTAGGTCTGATAAAGAGCCTAAGTGATTATTATAAATACATTTTTGAAAAGACACTGTAAATTCACAGAAGTTCTCATGTGATGTACCCCTCTAAAAGCATAATTATAGAGATCTTCATAAACTGTAAATTACTCTGTACATACTCTAACAAATTAAAAGGTAGAAACTGGCTAAATTGCTGCACTTAAACTCTGAATCCAGGTCTTTCTGCAAGTGTAGCATGGCGAAAAAGCACAGGTAGCCGAGTGTGTTAGTGGTGATGGAAAAACTATGAAGCAGGAGGAGACCTCTTGGCTGTGATAGGGAACAGCTGAGGGGAACAGCTGAGATGGGAAGAAAGTTCTTGGTGTACAGGCAAAGTTTTTGTAAGACCAAACTGAAATTAAGCTGGCAAGAATTAGTCCTAAACAGAGAGCTGGGCACATATGTACTGCTGATGAGGAAAAACGAATATATGGTGAGGTGATTCCTTTGTATCCCCAAGAGTGTGCATCACCCTGCGCCCTATTAATAGGGGAATGAAGAAAGGAGCCTGCAGACCTTGTATCTTTGCTTACCTTTTGTGGCAAATGTGCCCTAATACACTTCAGAAATGTGACTGTACATAAGAATTACATTAAGTTGTGGGTATGAAAGGAACTAAATTATTTGTTTGGAACAGAAGGCATTAATTAAAGGGGGAGATTAAATTTATGATGCATGGCGCAAAGAACAACTTTGTTCTCTTTATTGTATAACGAACTTTTTCACGGCTTCCCATGTTTTCTTCAATGAATGCTTGGGCTTGTGTTGCCTAAAGGCAGCTTAAACCAGCTATTCATGGACCTCACATGTAGCTGGAAGCAACACATCTTGGTCTGATGCATGATTTGGGGAGGGGGTGGGGGGGCGCCTTCCTGCAAGCTTACCCAACTTGTTGAAAGTAAAACGTGTCGTCTTCTGTAAATCCATGTTGTGAAATGCATAGACGTGTCTTTATAATTTTGAATGGTTTTTGATACCACTGACATGATGAAAACTATGGTACTAGTTCTTTAGCTGTCAACGTGTGTATTTGGAGACCTCAAATGTTAACAAGAAGCTGCATTTTTATCGTTGCATCTCACTCTAGATTTTTCAGTGGCTGTACCGTTTAATTAAATCCCCGGTCTGCTATTGTACAGTAAGTAACTAAAAAAGCAGCACAGAGAATAACGAGCCCTTTCACAGTGACTGTGCTTACTCCTTAATTATTAATTACATTTATTTCACCTGTGCAAACCCAGGGGTCAACCAAGAAGTCATGTTTGGACAATAAGTTACCCTTGTCCCTGAAAATAATTTTTTTGAAGGTTGCAATAGCATATTATCTCAAGCTAAAAACATGTTTTGAATTAAGTCTTTGTTTCCTAAGATCCATCTCAAAATAAGAGAAGGATAGCTGGATGAATAAGGACCCCAGAGGTATGCTAAAGTAAATCTGAAAAGTGTAAGGGAAGAGTCATCAGGTTAAATGTGCAATGAGAAATGCACTACACAACTAGTCTTTGTGCTTCATTGTTTAAAAACTGTTACAAGAGCTTTTTTTCTCTTCCTTCTGAGATGCAGCATCTGCTGCTTTTCAACAGGATGGTTAAGTTCTATCCTGAGGCATGTTGTTATAAACCATATTGCTTCTGTGGGATGTGTTTTTAGAGCAGTTTGCAGATACTGGAACTATAAACTTATATTAATTGGGGTAAAATTAATTCATTTAATACAAACCTGCACCAGGCTTACATTAAAATGGCAGAATGAATCTCTGAATGATTAGAAAAGAGGATTGTTTGAGAGGGGTGTTGAATGTGCTTAGAAATGGTCTCTCCGAAATACATTCCTGTATGGAGCGTGTCATGGAACTACAGAGCTTAGTTAAAAGCTCAGTGGATCTGCTGTCCCTTTGAGTTTTTTGGGTTTTGTTTGGTTTGTTTGTTTGTTTGTTTTTTTCCATTAGGATTTTGAAGAGAGTGTTAACTTTAGCATCGGTTTGAATATGTGTTTGGAGCGGGCAAAAGGAGAAGGAAAGTTTATGTTTGGGTGTAGGATTTATAGAATGTATTTTGTGTTAAGCAAATGCTTTAGACTGGCAAACTGTACATGTGCAAGTGATTTCTGAAGCAGTAAGCTATAACATACCAAAAAAGGAAAGTGCAAACTATCCTGACTTCTCTTTTCCTTACTTCCTTTAGAGTGCTCTATATTGGTCTTGCCTGTAACACAGCTCGATACATCTACATCTCGTATCTGGAAAACGCCTGGACTGTTCTTCCGATGGAAGTACTTCAAGGTAAGACAGTGCAGTAATGCCCTTCCAGTATAAGAGCAGGTGCTTACATTTGTCTTGTTTTCACATGAGCTGTGATTTAAGTAAGAACCTGGCATTTCTCTGTTTTTTTGATCACAAATATCCCAGAAGACCCAGGTTCATAAGGCATTACTGTTTATCTTGGGAAATACTTGACGTCAAAAGGGTGGTTTTGCATTTGATTGTGCACAGTTCTTTGTTTATTCAAACAGAACTGAGCGAGACTAACACACCCTTTAACTAAACAAAGAGACAGAAGCACAAGCTGGGTACACACCTACCGAGAATCCTGTTTGGTGGTAAATGTGAACGTCTTAAATGCAAAAGGTTGCAGTTCTTGAAAGGATGCTGTAAAAAAACAAGACAAAACAAAACAAAACAAAACAAAAACCCAAAAAACAAAACAAACCCATAACCTGGGTCTTTCTGTCTCTGTTAAAATACTTTGTAATTTTTCAGTGGTATTGTTCGATCAATACCTTTAGACTGTAAAAATATTTTTTTAATAGAGAGGAATTTCTTTCGATAATTTTGTCTGTGTTACTAGAACTTCTTTAAGATACTTGCCCTTTAACTAATTTAATTAGAAGGACAGAGGTGTGGTCTATGAAAAGTAATTTGAGCCCTGTTTTCAAGTCTGTTGTCAAAGAAGTCTGCAAGACCTTCGTTGCAATGTTAAGGGAAAAATTGTTCTAACTTAGATTTTATGACTTTTTTTTGTGTCTTTGTACCATTTCTCAAAACCACGAAAAATCTAAACTAGGTTACTTTCTGTTTCTTCAGTATTTGAAGAATACTGAAGTATTTGGGTTTGTAAGCTTGCAAGAGGATGATTAATTGCAGTGCAGAAAATGTTTTCCCTGCCTTTAAAAATAATTGTACCATCTTTGTTAAAGGCAGTATTTTGGATTTACACAGTACTACTTAGAAAATTTTCCACAGATTATACTTAGAAGTTTTATTCTTCTATGTCCGGCATAATTTTAATTTGCATTAACTTCTGCTGTATTTCCAGAAATCTTTGTAAGGTAGATTTTAACTTGAGTTATAAAATGCCACTGGGGACCACTGTGTAGATCTCTACATATATGTAGAAGGAGATCTGTTTGTGTCCTCGCTCCTTCCCTCTCCACTAACAAGAACGATTTATTCTGTTAAAACTGCCACAACAGCAATCTGCTGAATTTTGTTATTTAAAGAACCCCACACCACAACTATTGAATTGGTACTTCATCATTCATACCAAGTATTAAAATGTAAAAATGTTACAAAGAACCTGAAAAATGCAGATGTGTTATATTCTTGCCTGCTTCAATGTTTAGGGGGAACAAATTATGAATACAGAGCTTTGGGTATTATCTTCCAGGTAATCCTGTTTTAAAGACACATCAACTCAAAATATAGGAAAAAAATGTGTGTCTCAACAATACAGTCATAAGTTTGTATCAGCATCCTACAGTCATGACTGAGAAGTTTCTTTTACGTTGGATCTTGGTTTTATTCTGCTGAAATTACAGTATGAGTTGCCTAATTATGTATGTTTGCTTTTACAGCAAGGCTGTAAGGGAGCTTTTTTCATATTTTTTTTTTGTGTGTGTGTGTTGGTATAATCTTGAGCAATTGAGATTTAAAGAAAAAAAATAAGGACTTTCAAAATAATGCTTTCTCATAAATTTATCTGCCAGACTTTATATCTAGCCACTGCTGAATCATGTATGCTTGGGTTAATCTTGCTATTTGCAGTTATTCATAGTTAACAAATGGGAAAGTTAAAAACAAAATGAACGCGCGCGCACACCCCCCCCCCCCCCCGAAAGCCTCCTCGTGTTCTACATGCACTTTTCAGTCTGCATCTAAGAGAGTTTATTAGTGTCCATGAAGTCCATGGGTATACTACGTGTGTGTCTAATCACTGCCACTACATTTGTTGCATTCCAGTAATCTCATTAATTGTTGCTGAATGGGAGACCAAGTTTATCAGAAGTACTGTTGACTTTTTTTTTGGTCCCCCTTTATTCTTTGCCCCTCCTCACTCTTACTGGTTTTAATCTCTTCTTGATTCATTATTTCTTTTGCAGCAGTTACCAAATCCAGTTCCTCTGGGCTCTGCTTTCTTTCCTACACATCCACCAAATCTGTCGATAGGGACAAGAGATGACACCTTAATGAAATTTGCTGAGGTGGAAGCTCTTATTTTTAAGTGAGTTTGTTGACAGAGGGAGGTAAGACTTGTAGCTGCTTTGCACATGTAAGGTTAGGAGTATGTAAAACCAAAAAAGAGTAGATTATGTAGAACACATGGGTACCATGTGGGCCATGTGACTGCATCAAGTTGACAGGTCATTTAAATCCCTTGGTGAAGACCTTGTTATAATCGTACATAACTCTTTTTCCAGGAAGCTGTCAAATTCTATGTAAATTCTAGTTCCATCAGCCGCAGGGGTTTTAAGGTCAACAACAGTTTTGGCTGACTTCTGTAAAGAATTTATTTTTCTGTTTAATATGTTTCTGCAATACAAGAAGGATTATCCCCATGAGCTCTGCTGAAGGGCATGGAGAGATTTCTGGAAGATGACTCTGCAAACTGCATCTATTGATTGTAATAGGAGCCATGCTGCGTTTCAGTTGCTGCCTGTAACTGGGATGGGGAGGACTCCTTAAGTGCATCTCACTCTGAGAGGAGTAAATGAGGAGATTTAAACTCACATCTTAATTCAGGGTTTTGAATCTGTATGCTGTATTGACTTGTGCGTGCAACGTATGAAAATAAGAGCTTAGGCTGAACCTTTAATAACTGAAAATTTCAAGATATCCTTGTAGGCAAATGCATATAGTGTATATACATATGTCATGGGTCTGCAAACATGCAGGCAACCTTGTTCACTGAGCATTTAACAGATTAAGTTTTGTTATGCCAGTTAGTTGCAACTTATTGTTCCAAAGCAGTGATCCAGATTCTCTGGTAACAGCTATGCAAGCTCACCAATTGCATAACAGGAATTTTCTAAATGACAAAACTGTCTTGATAATCCAAAACTGAGCTTGGCACTTGGCAGCTATCTAACAAACTCCAAAACAATACTGTTCTAAGTGACTCCTACTGATGATCCAGCCAACACAGTTATGTCTAGAGAGTGAAAAGCTTGGGTCTTTAACTGCCAATAATTGGGATATATCTTTCTTGAAATAAATTTGTGGCCCCAAATCTTCAACTCATGGTTTATATGTAAATTATCCTAAATTTTGTAAACATTGTTATTCTAAGCATAACACTAGGGTTGTTACACTTGTTGGAACTATAGTCCAGATGGTGAAATGGCAGATAGTGGTTTTAGCAAATAATGTTAAAATATATATATTGTGAAAAACTTATTTTTAAAAGAATTGTGATCAGCAGACCAGACTTCTTATAAAAGTTGTTGTAAAAAACTGTCCCAAATAGTCACTGTTGTATAAATAATTACAATAAAAATCACATTAATAATGTACACATTCTAAAGAAAAAAACAAAACAAAACAAACCCTGTACCTTTAAAGGCAAGTGAAATAAGCTGGTTTTAAAGGTATGGAACTGGGAACACTGTGTTCTATCTGGATTGACTAGTAAAGGTGAAAACATCCAAGAACCTGTTGGTTAAGTTATGGTGTTTTGTTTTCAAACAAATACAGTGGTATTGTGCTTCATGGTTCAAATAATTTCTGATGTGTTTTTGATTTGCCTGGCTTTAAAACTTGGCTTAATCTTTAATAGCTGATAAAACTGAATGTTTTATGTTAATTGATCCCCTTTCTAGAACAAAACCCACATTATCTGTGTTATATTAGCTTTGCTGTATTATTGGGACAGTTCTTGGTTGCTATTTTCAGTACATACACGAGTCTGCATTAGAAAAAAGTAGATATTCAGTGAGATTTAAAACACAGCTTTTTTTGTTTGGAAAATCCGTGATTTTTAAAGCCTTAAGCTGTAAATGGCAGGGTAAAATACACTCATCCTAATGCAAGCTTTTTATTTTTCCACAAGGTGAACGTACTAATAACGAAAACCAGCTCTGCAGCATATAAAGGTAGTCTTTACAAACCCAAAGCTTGAGAAATTTTTAGATTTGGAATGAAATTCAGCAGCCTTGTGGACATCTAACATGTCTGTACCTGAACTGCTCTAATTCCATAACAGTGCTATTTATCGTTTGACAACTAAGCAAAATCCAAGTTACTCTGTAGGTGTATTATAAAATCATGTGTTTTCTTCTCTTATGAGTCTTCAGCCTAAATGCCTAAGTAATTATTGAGTGTCCAACTGTTCATTAATAAGTCAGGTATAGAGGACAGAAGCATGTTGACTGAATCATCGATTGTGCCAACACTTTTCTTTAAAGCTGATGCAGCAGAGCTTAGGCATTGGTAAGCTGTGATGACTATTTTTAATACCACTCAAATAAGAAAAAAATATTCCCACTCAGTCTGAGGGTGGCAAAATAGTTCAGTCTTATTTAACGTGTGACGAGCTACAAAACTGTTTTGTGTTCCCAACTTCTCCACAACCCTGCCTTTGTCCGTCCTCTCCTTCCTCACTCCACGAATCGGTCCCCGCCGAGCGGGGCGGGTGCTGGAAGAGCAGAGGGTGCGACGGGAGGCGCTGGGGGGGTGCAGTCCCAGCGGGAGGAAGGGCGCGCCGACTCCGCCGCCGAACACCAGGCGTGGAAATCGGCATCTTCGGCCTGCCCGGAGGGGCCTGGCGTGCTTTTCCCTTCCAGACCGTTCTGTGCTAAATGCAGAGCGTGTCGGTGTTGAGTTCGGTGAGAGGTTGTGTGGGGGGGGTGGTTGGCTTTGCGGGGGAGTGAGAAGGGCAGGCGGGGATTAATTCTTGCCTCTGAAAGAAGGTGGGTGTCTCCGGTACTGTTTGGCTTTTCTGACCTTTGCAGTGCCTGCATAGTGGCAGCCAGGAGACTGCTGAGAGGCATCAATACTTTAATTGCCTGCAGTTTATGAAATGGGGAACGTATTTCAAAGCCCCCGGGTCACTCTTGAAGGGATGAGGCAGAGAGACTTTTGCAGCACTTTATTTAGTCTTCCGAGGGAGTGTGCCTCAAGAAGAGCAGTGAGGTCATCCCAGAGGGAGAAAGAGCTGTTGATGGGCTCTGCAGAAGAAGGAGTCGTCATGTCTCCCTGTGGCTTGGTTGCCAGTGTCACGTTACCAAGAGCTGATTTGTACTTCACAGGCGTTTGTCAGTGAAGGGATTTTGTTGTTCCTCCCCGACGCGTGCTCGAACTGGCCGGTGGAGTTGCTCTGATCCTGTGTTGGTGCAGGTGGGGCCCTGTACTCTTCACAACGTTCCATCTCTCCAGGTGTCACACACGCGGCTATATGGGCGGCCTGTATTTCGTACCTTAGCGCAGCAGTGCCTCCGGAGCTGAGAACGTCAGCCCAGGGAATCCTGCAAGGTCTCCACTTGGGTCTGGGCAGAGGATGTGGGGCTATGGTTGGAGGTGTTTTGGTCAATTACTTCGGTAAGCAAAAATTGTATTGAATAATTTTATTTATTGAAGTTCTGGTTTTACTCAGCTACCAGCTCTAAGCTTATTTATGCATGAGGTATTGTTATGTTTTATAGAGTAATGCACTTTGTATATATCATGGAATTATAGAACTGCTCAGGCTGGAAGGGACCTCAGGAGATCTCCAGTCCAGGGCCCTGATCAAAGCAAGGTTAGCACTGAATTCCGACAAGGTTACTTATGACTTTGTCCTATCAGACTGATTAAATATGTTATGCCTAGATATTTTTAGTATTGTGTGAGCAAATCTCCAACCTGATCCTTAAGTAAGATGAATGAATCCTTTGTGAGAGAATGGGTTGATACTATGCAGTCTCTCAATGAACAAATGAGAATCTAATTACTTGGTTAAAAATCCTTTGCAAAGCCTGTTGAAGAAATGTTGGGGGAGGAAAATGTAATGAAACAAGCTAATGAGAGTCTACATGGGACAATACATACCCAAAGAACGCATAATGCTGATTCATTTGTATTAAGTAAGTAGCTTCTCAATTAAAAAAAAAAAAAAAAAAATCATCTCATTACAGGTCCTGCTGCCACATTCAGAGGAATAGGGATGGCTTGTTTAGTGATTCTTCTTCTATTTGCACTGATCCAGTGGCTGTTGGTTCCTGATGAAGAAGAAGGTAAATATTCATGTCATTGAGACACTACAAAATTAGAGCTATTGAAAGAAGGCACCTCTGAAACTGCTCCACGCAGCTTTAATTTTGTACGTTAGGTGTCTTTACTCAGATTTTAACAAAAGTTTGTTTTCAAGTGAGAAGTTTTTTCCTCAGCAACGACAGAAATTGAGGTGACGTGCTCCTGTTTTAAGAAGGGCAGCATTGAGTTCTTGGATGTCAGTAGGAGGAAAGTACAACATATTTTACTCCCTGTATGTCCTCTTGGTTCTGGGAATCCACTAGGTTAGTCTTAACAGCTGTAGTGAGTCATTTCAGTTGCATCAGTTCTTTAAGGTCACCTTGACCGCTGTATGCTCTCATATTCTACCAGTCCAAGCCACCTCTGCCAGAAATTGTAGAGAGCGCTTCCGAGGACACAAACCCTTATAGCTGCCTCAGTTCTGTTCTGGCACCTGAGAAATCCTCCCTCAGGTGGAACTTGAACTTTTTCATCTCCACCTTTATTAATATAAAGGCTAACCAGAAGTTAAATATGCAGTGCAAAGTTAAGGATTTAGCATAAACCTAATTCTTGCAGAACAATAAAACTGTGGCAAATTCTGAGAAGTCATTAAATTTTTTTGTGCTGCTTTTTACCCAGATGTTACTTTCCAATATGAGCTTTGAGGATGAAATGAAAGTTAGTTTTGTTTAGCTGGAATATTAAATGAATTGTCCTTGACTAGTTATCAAGTTGCCTGTACTGAACTATTCAAATATTTATTTTGCTGGAATTTTCTTCGCCTCTGTTCAAATGATAATGGCAAAAAATGGAAAGGTGAAAAGGATATTTGCTGCTTCAGTTTACACATCAGCTTTCGGTTAATTACACGTGAACCTACAAAATAATAGTTTGTTCTTAGTGGCCTTATTCTATTTAGTTTGTTTCAGTCTTTGGTTTTCGTTTAATACACACTACCCATCTTAAGAGTGTGTATCTTAATTTTAGGCATGGCAGTAATTAGGTTGCTTTCAACAAGACCAGTTGGATGAGTAAAACTAAGCATGTGGTCAAGTGTGTGCAAGATTAGTCTCTTAATTTCTTCGCTAGTAGAGAACATCCAGCCATTGCTTAAAATATCCAGTACTAAGAGTCTGTGAACAAAATATCATTTTATGTTTTTGAAAAAAAATCTTTTTAATCAGTGAAATATTTCTACTCAGAAAAAAATATTTTCTCAGAGTTTACAAAACGTTTTATTTACAGACTTGCAGAGAACATACAGCTATTACTTAAAATAACCAACAGTTTCTAACAATCTAATTACTTTTTGTATAGATAAAGACTCTGTCTCTTCAAGATTGTAGGACACATTGTGTTGGGTCATGGCAGTCATTTCATGGATGACATTTCAGGACAGTTGTGAAAACTATTTCAGATTATCAGAAGACCTTAGGGGTAAATGTTTGTTGGAAGGATTTCATTTTTACAAAAAATTGTTTTACCTGAAACTGTGACAGATATTTTGTCTCCTTCACGGTGACCCTCTAACCTTGTTCTTTTCTCACTAACTGCATAACTCCATATTAACTATGGAGGGATTATTTGTTTCTTAAATAAAGTGGTGAAGGTGTAAAACAACTTCTTTAAGTCAGATCAGTAGGTTTAGAAATGTTAAGATCAGAAACGGCTGTTTAGATGATGTAGGCCATGGAGCTTCACTGAACGGTTCCTGTCTGAAGCCAGTGTTTAGTTATGAGTGAGTTGTAAAATGCAGAGAAAGAATTTTGCTACACGTCTAGAAGGCTTTAAACTTCCATATATCATGAAAATTACTTCTTTTAAATTTTCACGTAATGTGAAAGTGTGTATTTCTAATAGCTAGCTGGGAACAAATGGACTGCTTCGTAGTCTTTAGCCCCTCCTGTTTATGCAGCCATCTAACACACCTCGCTGCAGCTGCAGAACAGCCTTGCCTGTAAGGACAACATCCCCGGCGCGTTTCCTTAACTAGGTTGTGGCGTCTCTCCCTCCTGGCTGTTTGTGCCAGTGTTCTGCTTTCATTACAGTGATAACCATATTATGAAAGCAAGAAACACTTCGAGTTCGTTGCCTACTTCGCATTTTTTTTAAGCTTGTTGGCTTTTGCCAGTGATTATTTTGTTTTAAACTTCAGAAAAGACAATGCTGGCAGAAAGGATCCCAGTGCCTTCCAGTCCTGTTCCCATAGCAACTATTGACCTTGTACAACAGCAGTCGGAAGATATCATGCCTCGGACTGAGCCCAGACTCCCTCTAAAGAAAACTAAACACCAAGAAGAGCAAGAGGATGTGAACAAGCCTGCCTGGGGCATCAGCTCTTCTCCTTGGGTCACCTTAGCTTATGTTGTCTACCAGATAAAAGAGATGGTTAAACTATCCAAAACCAGTCCAACTCCCGAGAACCAGCCTTTGCAGGTAATCTTCTAATGTACTGGAAGTTCTTACGTATTTATTGGATGCTTGAAAACCTTTATAGCTGTGTAAATCTGTTGGTACCTGGCAGGTATTCTCTGTCAGCTTGTGATAAACTCAGAGCTGTGAAACAGTAGTTGAAAAGCTGCATGAAATAGAGTTGTTTTCTATGTATAGTACAGCAAGAATAACTATTTTTGCAAGTATTATCTTCCTGAAGATGGGAGGGAGGGAGAGAGAGACATAGAATGAGGCTCTGTTTTACAGGCTTTGATATACTTGAATTCCATTTAAGTTTATGTCTGTTTTCATATTAGTTGGAATCTGCGGGTTATGCATTTTGCAAAATTTACGAGGTGGTAATTGAACGTGAAGATGCATGGCTTCTTAACAGAGGGTAGAAAGATTTTTATGTAGTTTTGCTTCCTTGGGTGACGCTGTCGAACGTCTACGTTGTTGCAGAAATAGGTGTTCCAGACAACTTCTGATGGGATACAGAGCCTTCTGTTCAAACAAAGTTAATATTTTTTCTATCTAGTTACACCGGATAAGAGCCATTCCATGATCTAAAATGTCTGATTGCTGATGCTTACTTTACACCATTTCCCTTCTGTCCAGTCTCCCCTAAAATACATTGTAATACCTTTAGCTTCATCAGTGATTGTATGGGCTTGGATCTTGAACTATCATCTAATGCTTTGGACATGCCTTTCAGAATGAAGCTGAAGCATACTGCTTCAGCAAAGTAGGGAAGTGCTGTCAATGCAGGTTTTAGAACAGCATGGTTAATATTAAAACCACTGTGTTTACCTGTCTGGAAGGAGTGGGTGAGGTTCCTTCTATGCAGCCGGTAGGCATAAACACAGAAATGCTTTTTCCACAACCGCTGTCTTTAGAAATGGGTAATGTGGGATATGAGTGTGAATCAGCAGAGCAGAGTGCGTAGGAATTTCACCTGGCCAGCAATCTCCTGCCTTTCTTACTTGTCTTTATTCTTGCAGATATATTTACAGGCATGTCTGCTTTAGGTTGGTTGGGTTTTTTGTTTGTTTGTTTTTGAACTTCGCTGAGTCAAAGAAGGTGCTTTTTATAGTGACACTGAAGATGCCATTGGGCCTCTGACATCAAAGTCATTTGTCCAGACAAACTGCTCTGTTTCCCACTGGTAAATGCCTTCAGGGTCTTGGCTAGTACAAGCCGTCACCTTTTAAAAAGAAAAATTGGAGAAAAGCAGTTGCACAGAACTTATGCAATGAAGATGGCAAGAAAATAATGTTTTGCAGTTGGGTGGCTTCTGAGAGGGACTTGTCCAACACTGCTGGACACCACCCAGCTGCTTCGCTGAGAATGGTGAAGAAGCCAGAAAGGCTGTTGTGCCTGTTGGCATCTCTGTGGCACACGATCTCTTCATTATTATTTCCTTCCAGTAAAAGTACAGTGCTGATACAAAAGTAGTTTTTGCTGATGTGCCAGAATTCAGTGCAGCCCATTGTATTATTTTCTTCATTATCTGTGTTCTCCAAAATCTCTTATCCCTGTTTTAGTGCCCCAAAAGGGCAAACCTTCTCCAAAGCATTGTAGGTTTTGTGCTCAGTCATTTATTTTAGGCTGGTGATACTAAAATACTAAAACTACAAAAAGGCTGCCCATCTCTCTTACTAAATTTGTTAAATAGCCTCCTTAAAATGAATATAGTTCACTTGGAAGGAAGGTCAGTGCACAGAAAATGGTATTAGTGACAAAAATTATTCCTTCTTATTGCATTAAGAGTTTGGCTGGATTTTGCTAGTGCTTGCTTATACTCCTTCAAGCAAAGGGACATGCTTGCCATATTCTCTGTTCTTCAGTGCAGAACAAATAATCATAGGTAGTGTGTCATCTTCTAATGTAAACTGTGTCAGTGTGAAGGCTTGCTGTTTCAACCTTGAGGAACGTCACCGGCGTTTAAATGTGCCCTCACGTTCCTTAGTAAGGCCTGCTTGAGTAGACTGCATGGAATCGTACATCAGGACTGCAAATGTTCTGCCATTCAGAAAGTCTGAGCAGTATCTTGGGGAGGGAGGGAGGGACCAGTTGAGTTTTAAGGAGCATGAAAAAAATGTTACGGAATTGTTTGGTCAAATTAATGATCTTGTCTGAACTCTTTGAAGTCCAGTTAACTGTTCTTTTTTCCCTTGAAACACAACAAGTTTGTTTTTTGCATGCTTCTTGGGAAAGTGCAGTTAGGAAAAGAGATGGAAGGTAAGTTACTGTCTGCTTGCTATTAGTGTCATCTGGATTTAAATGTACGACTTTTGCTTTGCTTCTTTAAGTTCCATTTGTTATGTTGCGGGCATTCAAAGTAAGCGCTTTGTGACTTTCCAGAAGTGCCTGAATGCATCTGGGGGTATACCACTGGGGACAGTGTCCTGAGTGTTTATACTGACTTTTTGCACGCGACCTTTTCCCCTCTCTTTAGAAAATCAATGAGAATTGCAGTGCTTCATCAGCCAGCTCGGCAAGACAACCCCAAAATCCAACAGATTCTGGGCAGTCCAGAAATTGTTCAGCACCAACACCTACAGCAACATCAGATTCCCAAGTAGATGGCAACTGCGTTGCGTCAGATCATGATGCTCAGCCTGCTGCTGCAGGGCCCTGAGATGCGCTCATCTTATCAAATCCAGTGCATGGAATTCTGCTTCTCACCTGGGAAACGCTGGAGTAGGAGCTCAAAAGTAGGACTTCCTTCATCTTAATGATCATAATGTGATGCAGTGCAAGCTTTTAACTATATAAAGAATATTCATATGACTACACAGAGCAACGTGAGCAGGGAAGCCAAAAGTTCGGAATTCTTGAGGGAAGGGATGTGGCCGGATCTAAACGGTAGGAAGAATTCTTGGCTGCTTTGCTAAAGCTGAGTCAAGTGCTGTGAGATGTCTTTGCAATCTGTAGAACAAGGGAGTTCACTCCTCCCTGGTTGAGGCACGGAGTGCCTTACTTCGTTGGATAATTTTCTTTGAATTTGTTCCCGAGAAAAAACGAAAAGACTTTTTAGGAGAGAAACTGGGTTGCCCTGCATAATCTATTAGAAAATACCAGATCCAGTAAATATAGGAACAGCATGAACTGTCTCTGTAAAGATTTCTCAGAAACAGAGTAGCTTTAGAAAGCGTATCTTCATATTATGGTGATGGATTAAGTAAAACACACACATATTCAAAGAATATGTTTTTGAAGCTAATGTTACCTTGTTTGAGATAGAGGTTTAGTTCTGCAAAGCAAAGGTTTTGAACTGGCATTTTAGTGAAACAAAAAAGCTGGAGGGAGGCTTCTGAAGAAGTTACCCTCTGTGCTTGCAGCCCTTCAGTTGGGCATAGGTTGTGTGCGCTTGGGTAATTTTAGATTTGATGTTGTATTGAGACAAGAATCTTTGATCAAGATTGCACAACCTGAGATTGATCACGGTTTCAATGGACACATTGGCTTTTTGTTTTTATTTCATCATCTATACAATGGTTTATTTAATGCTGTGTAGTTACTGTGGTTATTTATTAAGAAAACAGTAAGCTTTAAGTGCCTAGGGAAGGTGGGGGGGTGGGGAGGAATCGCCTAAAAATCTTAACGATTAGGATTTATAGGGGCAAAGTTCTTGATGCAGAAATCGAGTGAGGTTCTCAGGAGGAAGCAAACATAACTAAATTGCAGTATGTTTAGGACACTGCTTTGCCCAATGAGGAGAGACACTGGAAGACTTTGGATTATGTTTTGTTATGCTTTTCAATATTAACTGCAGCCAGCTCACTCGCTGGTGCACAGTGAAAATTGCTGCTGGAGGGAAATGCTTGGGCTCAGGGAGGAGTTGGGGGGTGTAGTCCGGAGAGTGTTCTGGCCCGTTTGCTTATGTTAACAGCTTGTTCCCAGGGGATTCTGAGCACTCGGCTTCTGCAGGACTGAGGGAGTATTGCTCAGCCCTCCGTGGAATCAGATGCAGGTGATGTGTCAGGCCTCCCGCGGGGAAGGTGGGTGCCGTGGGGCTGTCCAGCGATCCAGAGGCACGGCTGGCAGGAGCACAGGGCTGGGGGGGAGAGGAAGATGGCAGCAGCTAAGAAGAAAAGGGGGCGCGCAGTTTTACCCACATTGACATCCAGTTAGCTTGGCTGAGGGCTGTCCCATAGCTGTGCTTCAGCTGTGCTTTTAGAACAACCCATGTTCTGGTGGTGCCTGGGACCAACACCATAGACAATAAAAAGAAACATCGATGACTAGCCACTAGTTACTTTTTTTGCACTTGAACTTAAATGTACTGTACTCACGTAAATCCTCATGACTTGTCTAAGTGTCCTTTAAAATCAGAAATGTATTTATTGTATGTTTGTATAACTTTGGAGAGAATTAAAGACTGAACAGGTGACAGGACAGAAGGATGCTAAAAATCATCTTGAGGCAAACCAACCATTTGTTGCGTTCATGCTGTACGGTGTTACCTCAGCTGCTACTGCATACCACCTGGATTGTGAGGTGAAGAGCTTGTACACTGTGTTTACACTTCAGAATTGTGTATTTGAAATGCCTGCTCTTTTTGGAATTGTATAGTCATTCTGTGTTGCAAAATGGACATGTACACCTGGGTTTTGATATTTGTGAAACTGTAAAAAACTGTGGTAAGAAATATAAAATATCCGTAATATATTTAATAGCATCGATCTGAACTTTTATTACATTTGCTCATATTACAGTGACAACGGCGAACACAATCACTTGGATTGAAAATAATTTGGTGATAATGACCTTTTGCTAGGCTCGCTGGAGGATAGTGCCTGGAGGACAGAGAACCTACAGTCTGGGAACTACTCTTGCACAGTGTTAAAATCTGTTTCATGGTAAAATCTGACTGTAGGCACAAATTCCCTTCTGTGGGGTGAGGGGAACGTAAGGGATGCACACCACTGTACATCATGAAGAGGTTGATATGGAAGTGTGCAGAACATGAATGAAAGTCACAATTAGATTATGTTTGTCCCCTTGCAGTTTTGAGACAGAGGCTGCTAAGTGCAGGTCATGTCAGCTTGTACGGAAATACTTCCAATTTCTGTTTCTGATTAACGAAGTATATTTGCACTATTGCACCTGCCCTATATGGTGGCACATTTGTCTGGAATTTATTTTTATTTTAGGTGTAGGACAGTTCAATTTTTACTATTTCAACTGCTTAACTTGCACGAATACAAAAGCTATGACAGGGAGAGATCTTGGTTTTGTTTTGTTGTTTGCATGTGTGGCTGCCTGGCCTCACTTGCCACCTTACGGAATTTGGCTTTGTGGTGGTTTGGATGTGTTATGAGCAGAGAATGGGAATGGCAAGTTCCTTCAGGGAGATGCATTCATGGTAAAGGGGACACTGTTTTGGAGCAACCACAGCTAATGCACAGTTACCTTTTCTTAAATGTGCAACAAGGGAGAAAACATTGGGACATGAACACACCCAGTTTGTGTGGCTCCTCTTTGTCGTATGTCCTGCTGTTCTGAAGAGAGCAAATGCGTAAGGGGGGAGAACTACATAGTTGAAAAATATTTTTATTTAAAAAAAACTTGAAAGTACGAGACAGTATATCAAGTATGCTGTACCATGAACACAAAATAAGTGTGAAGTTCTAACCCTTTTTTAAACACCACGAAACAGACGATAAATGTAACTCATCCTTCATTAAGGCAGAAAGGTTTTTCTAACAGTTAAGGCAATGGATTAACATCTAGATTCTGCCCCCAGATTTTCTAGCTGAACACTGGACAGTACTTAACAATTGTGTTTCAGTAAACCTATGTAGTATCTATCTATCACAGGAGCACCATGCAAGTAAACTCACTGTTGGCAAAGGGTTCAACAGCAGTTGGTTTGGGTGGGTTTTGTTTACAAAATGTTTCCACTGCTGGAACAGGCTTGGGAGAATTTTTAAGGTCAGTATCAGCTATCCACTAAAGTAGTCATATTTCTCCTATGTTCCTGCGCTTCTGTCTTGGATGTACTTAGTAGTTTCCTGTTCCACTTTGGATAGTATTTGCTGATCCCTGGCAAATGACGGACTTCACAACTACATAAAATGTCAGCTGATTTTTTTTTTTTCCCCCTTGTTGGAGTTAGGTGTACCTGGTATTGTTCTAAATGATTTAGAAAAAGGGACAGTGTCTGAAAAACGTAATTGTCTATTTTTGGAGGGCTTTTATTTTTAACATACTGGTTATGTAAAGTATTACCTTAATATATTAACTGGGCCATTGTACATAAATACATATTATGTACTTATGGAAGGATAATAATCAGTACCTTGGTAAAGACCAGAAATCCAGAAAAAACTGGGGGTTTAAGCTAGGGCAAATCTCATTCTCCCCCTTGGCCTCAATTCACATGGATGGGAGTTTTTAGCTAATTACAAAGTACACTGAAAAAAAATGTGTATTTTAAAATAACATGCAAAACCCATTTAACATTAAGACACCTTTTCTGACTAATTTGTAATAATTTTAAATACTTCATTTTCATGATGGCAACACAGGCAAAAGTAAAAGAAATCTTTAGTCTGCTAAGATCATTGGGGGGAGGGGAGAGGAGTTTCCATCCTTCTCCCGAACTATCAAAGATAATGAGGCTTTCCTCTTTTCACAACAGCTGCTTGCTAGTGACAGACCCCCCCAAGCCAAGCCTGACTCCCAGAGCACATGTGGCAATTTAGCTGCGAATCTGGTAGCAGCAGCCCCTCTTAGAGGTGAATCTTACTGCTAGTGGCCTTCCTCAGCAGAACTCTCTTGCGCTGTTCTTGAATGTTGTGGACTTAACAGTGAGTGTATTTTGGATCACCTGCTTGACAGGGCTTCTCTCTGCTAAGCCGGCTGTAAGTTCTGCATATATATTTATAAATTTACAGCACAAAAGGCTGTTAACTGTCTCTTTACTGTAAAATGGAAGAGTTACTTTTCAAATGAAGCAAAGCTGAAGCAATATAAAGGAGGAAGGACCATGTAAGTCAGGCTTTCAAGTACCAATTCTGAGTCCTGTTTGGTACATAGGAGCTCCTGGCATGTGGTAAGGCAGCACTTCTCAGTGCTGTTACAGGTAACAGATTTTCTCCCTTGTCCTGAGATGGACAATGAGAAACCACGATAGTGCGTGCACTGCTGAGTCACGCTGCATCACTAGGCACATTACAAATAAAAGATCTCCCTTTTAGAGCAAATATAGCCTGGTCTGACATGCCCTGCTGGAAAGCTAACTGCTTCCCACCACTGGCAATTCCTGGTGGGTTTGTAAGATCAGATGGTGACAGAATTAATGGTCTTTTGTCTTCTGCAGTTTGGAAGACAGTAAAAGAAAACAGCAAAGTGAGGACAGAAGAACATAGGGATGGTTTAAAGAACAAAAGGAAATGATCTCTGCAGGTAGATGAACTGAGGGGGCATGATTACTTCCTAGCCTAGGATTGTGTAATAATACATAAGCTGAAAGACATTAGATTGTCTAAATTTCTCTCCTTGTTCTTTTCTTTTCCTCCCCACACATCTCCTGTGCTATGTCTCAAAGAGGGCTGAAGAAGGGGAGGTAGGAGCCAGGTGTCCTTCCCTCCTTGTTTTGCCAGGAATTACTTTTGGCTTTTTATTGAATGAGCAAACTACTGAGAACTCTGAGGACAGTGGAGCTATATGTGCATTAACAGCATCACTCTGGCTCTGCTGACAGCAGCTCCTCCAAGGAGCTGAAATAGCCTCAGCCCTCGTTATCTTTTCTGGGCTGTTGAGTGGCCTGGAATGGACAGCAGCACCCATTGGAAGTAAGGTGACAGTGAAATTGAAAGTAATAGTAAAAATACATTTGGGGGTGGAAATCCTCTCCTAAATCATCTGTCGTCAGAAATGGAGAAGCAGAGGACAGAAGAAAGGTTCAGCAGAGGGACCCGTAGGAGAGGGAAGAAGAATATGTGAAGAAACAAACACATGGAAAAGAACAAAGTGCAGTGTAACAAGCAGAGACCAAGAACAGAACAATGAAGTCAGGCAAAACAGAACAATGAAAAGTCCCTTGAAAAGACAGGCAGGGTTCAGAAGAGTAAGAGGAGCTTGAAACAAATGTGGAGAGGTGAAATGAAGCTAATGGACAGGCAACCTGGCCAGAAAAGCGAACAAACCTTGTTCAACTGTTAACTCTCTATTGATCTTCAGCACTGAAAAGCCTCACAAACAATACTTTATCAGCACACTAACAGCATTATTAAAATTCTTGACAGATTGAGTACTCAGTAGAGTATTAATAATGGCTTCTCCTCCTTCTAGTGCTCAGCACAGAGGACTTGACAATGAAAAGGGCCAAAACAGATTCTCTGTTTTCTAGAGGTAGTATCCTTGGGAAAAAGGCATCCTGGTGGGACAGGCTGCTGCCAGTACTTGCTTTGGAAAGAAGCAAAGTTTACTTCCCCAGTTAAAGTACCAATAGCATAAGAATCCTCTTCACTTGAAGAGTCCCTATGGTTTCCTTCTGTTGCTCTAGTCAGGAAGCATCAGTGATACAGGAAACATTTTTTTTCAAAAATCCTTGTTTGTCCACCAGCAACCACAAGAAATTACCAAGTGTCAGTTCTGTCTGTATCCTTCCTTTCTACGAAGAATATGTTTTTCCCCGCCTTTCTTTCGTTATTTTCCGAAGTTCAGAGCAACTCAGTAGCATATGGAAACAAAATTTGTTTATGTGTTTCCTCTTCATCCTCATCTCCCTCGTGGATGGAATGGGCTGGATCATCTCGCTCAGATTCTGCCCTTGTCTCAAAGAGCTGCTCTTCCAGGAAGAAGCTCCCGATCCCGTATTCCTCATCATGTGCCTTTGTTTCTGCAGGTGAAACGTGGGGAGATCCCAGAACAAAACCTGCAAACCTGCCAGATTTTTAAGGGGAGAAGTGATCAGCTGAGAAATGAAAAAAAAAATACTGTAAATGCGGGGCATACTGCCAATTAAGCAGGGATGTTGAAGGGACATGCCCACAAGCAGTGTGGACAAGAAGCTGCATCTAGGGAGACCTGATCAACAGAGTAAATGGCAATGGATGGCAACAACCCTGAAGATTTGTTTCCCTGCCTCATCTTTTCAGTCTTCAGTCTATTCTGTATGTGTAACTTCTGCTCTTCTGGAGGCCATCTGCAAGGTCTTGTGACTAAGCAAGAAGATCTAACTTCGTTTTCTCATCTTGTCAGTACTCGCGGGGTAATCCAGAACAAGCATTTGTACAGTTGGATAGATGGTACTTTGCTTCTAAAAATAAATTAAAGCTGTAGCATATTTGAGACAAAGGCTGTAAGAATTCAGGTAAGTTGACATGGCTAATGAAAAATGGTGAGCACTTCGCATTCCTACATCGCTGTGCTGTCGCCTTGCTTCTGGTGCTGCATGCACACTCTGGGCAAGCTGAGCTCGAGTCTTGCCAAAGAATTCCTGCTTTTGGTGAACCTAGAGCTGCAGACTACGAATTCTGCAGCTGCTCCAAGTAAATGCCAAACTGGAAGTCTGGCAGAACAAAACACAAACTTAGTACTGTCCCTACGTTTCAATTTGCCACAAATCTGACTTTCAGTGGACAACTACATGGAAGAGGGAGAATGGAGCTGGAGGTTTCTGGCAAATGTGTGGAAGCAGACGGCAGTTCTGACACCTGGGTAAGTGTCGACAGCATCAGAGAAATGTAAGAAAAAGGAAATGCAGCTACATTCTGGAGTTCTGGTAAACTGATCAATAATTTACATTTTAGACTTAACATTTCTGCAAGATGAATGTTGTCACCTCGTTCTGCTTGGAAGCACTGTTAGTCTAAATGGGGAACAGAGTTGGACTGGCTGCATTTTACAGGTTTGGCTTGAGTTGAACTATCTTCTGATGCTTAATGGAAGCTTGGAGGGGTACTCAACTTTAAATCGGACTTCTGTTGGTTCTCCTTTTTATTTCTGTATTTTTATAGTGTTTATATATAGTTTATAGTTTATATGAACCATATTAACTGAGTGGCTAGAAATACATGCGTCTCAGTTGTTTGTTTTGTGCATCTGGCAGTATTTTGTATTACAATACTGCAGTGAGTTTTCACTTTTGATATCTTTCAATCACACTACAGAATGCAAGTAGCTTAGAAAATGATGGTTTAATGATAAAACTATAAAACCTGGCAGAGAGGCTGTGTGCCCATCCAAGGAAGGTGAAGGTTCTGAAACCAGTTTTAACTTTTTATCGATTAAATTCCAAGCTGACGGAGGCTCATTTGAAATTGTGACACTTGGTTCTGTGGTGAGGGCCAAGCCTTTGTGGCTTGCTAACACGTGAAATTCTGCTGCTGATATCTTGAAGTTTTTGTTTTGATGAAAATACACTGCTGTTATGATTAATTTTGTGTTCTGCAGGGTTTTCTGGCTGCACTTACCTGACCCTTCCCAACCCATATTTGTCTTAAGTTTGTCTCTTAAGCTGTACCTGGAGTAGCTCTTCTACCTGTTACACTTCCCAGGTGCAGGCACTGATTTCCTCCTCTGTATTCTTAGTCTTAGATATCAGTTGATACTTCAAGTAATAGGATTCCTTGGCTGTGCAGGCTTGCAGTTGAGGAATTTAAACCAGGTAATATTTGAGCGTGTATCTTCAGCCTGACCCAGTTTTACACAGTGCAAAAGTGTACTGCTCCAAAACTGAAGAAAGGGGCATTTCACTGGGCATTTGACCCAGCAGCCACCTGGGTCACTGTGTAGGAACTTACAGAGGCACTGTAGGAAGCATGTAAGTTTTAAGGAAAGGTGCCATTGCCACGAATAAGCTGTGAAAGCGTGCACACTCTCAGAGTAATTTATGGTCAGGAAGCAACAAACAGGGGGTTTAATACCACCAGCAAGTAATATCCTTGAGAGGTGTGGCTGTGATCTTTAGTGGCATTACTCAAGAAGACAGAGCTACCCGCACATCTGACTGCCTGCAAGAGAAACGCACCTGGAACGGTGCCTGAAGTAGCATTTGGGTCTGCTGCGTAACTGCGTCTGTACATCGTGTTTCCTGCCTTAGAGAAGCCAGATTTTCTTACCTATGTGGGGACTGGAGTTTGGATACAGCTAACCACGATGGGAAGTCTGGGTTCCTGCAGAATGAGCGTAGCTCCTCCAGAGCTCTGATAGTTTCTCTTTCACCTTGTTCCTGATACTCCTCTTCAGTAAGGTATTTAAACAGCAGCTTTTTTGATTTAAAGTGATTCTTAATTTTTCTAGGATGAAATGAAAACAATATTTCTGAAGTCTTCTTGCACGTAATCATTGTCTGTCCTTTTTCTCTACTACCTGCTATTAACATGCATTATTCACTTTTACCCTTTTAAGAGGGCAAGCTACATTCTTGCATTAAAATTTTAGGACAAGGTGTCTAATGTTTCCTAGGCTGTTTACCCTAGGTCTTAACTGAAGTTGTAGAATTCTACAGAATGGTATCTAATGAGCTTCAAATAAGCTTTGGATCAAGTCTTTATTGTGTATGCATGGACTAAAATCTCATAGAATTAAATAGATGGCTGCTTGCTCAGCCATTTTTAGGTGCAATATGCAAAATGTGTCTGTGCAGAGACATGGGCTGAATCAAAACCCAGTCTGCATATGTAACTTCAAAGATAAGCAATGCTCTAAGTCTGTTATGAGTTGTTCATGTTGTTTACTAGATTGCTTCTCTTAAATCTTGCTTTAAATTACAAAACTGAGTAGTCTGAGGCCAAAATGTTTACAATCTGATGTTTTTTTAGCTGCTGCGTAGTGATGTATAATATAATTAGATATCAATTAGAAAGTGTGCCATGTTCTGTTCCCTTCTGTCGACTGCTTTCAATTTAAATGTTGTGATGAGTTAAGATAAGCAAGGGCTGGATGCCCATAAAACTTTCAGCTCTGTATAAAAACACCTGCTCCAACCAGCAGCATTCAACTTTCCTCCTTATTTCCCTGTAAAGAAAGAATGAACCCTAGCCCTTGTTCAGGTCAAATTGTAAAGGTCTTGCTGGCTCAGTGGGATCATTACTGGTCTTAACTAAGTCCCCATTAACAAGGGAAGTGACTCTTTATCAGGGAGGGTGGGGATAGGATGAGGGAGAACTGTTTTAAACTGTTGGAGGAGAGATTTAGATTAGATGGAAGGAAGAAGTCCTTTACTGTGCAGGTGGTGAGGCGCTGGCCCAGGGTGCCCAGAGCAGCTGTGGCTGCCCCCTCCCTGGAAGGGTTCAAGGCCAGGTTGGACGGGGCTGGGAGCACCCTGGGCTGGGGGAAGGGGGCCCTGCCCGGGGCAGGGGGTTGGGACTAGGTGATCTTTAAGGTTCCTTCCAACCTAAACTATTCAATGGTTCTGTATCACAGGCAGTTCCCATTCCACATGCCACAATATAAACGGGGCTCTGGGAATACAAGGGTATGTCTCCACAGTGGTAACAGATTGTTTCCATGAATTTAAGGTAGCCATGTACCTCTAGTCAAATAACCTTGGAAAACTAAAACCAGTGGAAACCATTGGTTTTGTGGACATGGGTTTTTAGTCTCTAAACTCTACACTACCTGACCTACAGGTTACACTAAACTCTACACTACATAACCTAACCACTGTTTTAACATCTGCTTCCTCAGTGATAGTAGACTGTTCTACCCCCTAAGATTCAGTACAAGTTACCTGCAGATTCTCTCACTACACAAGAAACCAAGGCAGTATTGCTGCTGTCTGATCAATCAGCCAAACAGAAATGTTTTCATTACCATATGCTGCAGACTAGAAGGTGCTACATTTGTATTTAAGAGCACAGTCACATTTCTCCATTCTCCATATAACAAAACTTGTGCTTAAAACTGCCAAATGGACAGTAATTAAATTCCTGTGTCTCAGGCTTTAAACCTTTTCTGTCTGTTGCAGCTTTACATCTGGTAAAAATATGAACCTAGTACTAGAAATTCATAAATCATTATTGAAGTATAATGGTTTTTTCATTATCAGCCTCCGGTATTTCCCGGTGATACAGGGTGTTGGACATTCACAAATACATACAAACCTGCCTATGTGACAAGCAGCACCGAGGGGGTAACACAGGCCTTTTGAACAGAGGCTGACTGCTATTACTGCATATGCAACTTGAGGTATGGTGACACCAAAATAAATCAAGACAAAGGCTGTTAATTGTAGAGTCCACGTGAACAAGGTTATGCTCATTTCAGTGGTAAGTGGTCCATGATGATAGCAAGTGGCAAAGCTGGCAGTTCCAACAGCCAGAAAATATCCTGTAGAAACAGAAAAGAAGAACTTGGAGAAAAAGATGCAAACTACTCATATAAACTTCATTAGTTTGGTTCACAAAGCTTGCAACTGCTGTGATGCACAGCCTGCTGTTTCTCGTGTTGTCTTATAGATACCTGCATTATGTTGTATGTTTTATATTTCAAAAGTGTGCAGAGTTCACAAGGTGATCTATGAACAGCCTCCAGCTAATGCTATGAGCCACATGTGAATTCTCCCCATGCCAGAATGTCGAGACAGGTGCCATATCTATAGATTTGTCAGCCCCTGCAGCCACATCCAGTTAACAATTTATGTATCCAGATCCAGCAAAATACAAACCAGCGCAGCTGCCCTTTTGCTGTTACAGGGAAAGCAGGTGGTGGCAAATCAATGAACAAATAATATGGGCAAAGTCTGCTCTTAAAGCTGCTACTGGCCCACTATATCAAACTCCTTATTTAATGATACAATGCAAGCAAATGCTCATCTGAGTGGATTAGGAACCTTTAGAATATTCCAATGCCTGTATCTTAGGAGAAGAAAGTACTCCATGAATGAGTCACCTGATTTTGTTTTCTATGGGCAGGTATTTATCTAACCACTAAATTAAACCAAAATCTGCAGCACATTTTTTTATAATTTTCTTACCCAACAAGTAGTTTCTGTGTTCTGACCACAACCACTGCATATTCTCTTTGAAGCAGTAAATAAAATAGAGGGATGACATCCAGCAGCCACTCATTAAGATCCAGAAGGTACTGTGCTGGAAATTGGAGGGGAAAAAAAAAAAAAAAAAATCCAAGTCAGAATCAGGATCGTTGTGTGCAAGGGAACTCACAGGCAAACCCAGATGTGATATTCAGTAGATCTACAGGGCTTATGACCTGTTAGACTTCCATTGTACAGTGCTCTGCACACTGCAACTAAACAATATCAATTCTAAGTGGAGCAGCTACATTTCTGCATTTTTGCATGGTATAAGCCTATTGCAGTGCATTTCCAATTACCATATCTCCGCATTATTGTGGGAATGTAAGGATTTTGTGAAAGTAAAGGAAAAATTCACATCTGCCTTGCAATGAATTGTCTCTGGTGAACAGAACAGAATCTGTCCCAGTTGCCACTAAAACTACATTTTGATTTTGATTGATTCATAGATTCAAAAGTAAGCTTAACTCCAGTTCGATAAAAATAAATTAATTCAGAATAAATTCTTCTTGCACATCAACAATCTCCTGTAAACTCAGGAGCAAGCTAACTAGAACTTTATTCTGACCTAATTATATTTAATTGAAGCAAGAAATCTTGCAATCATTTCAGTGGGGTTACCTGGCCACAAAAGCAGAGCAAGATCAGAATCTGGCTCTGTACACTTCCTATATTATGATGATTATTGTTATTATTTTGTTTTATAAATGTAGATTTACCCTTGGAATAAACCTTTTAAGTGTCAACAGAACAAAGACTAGCAGAGCAAAAACACCCAGTATCATTCCAGAAAGGTAAAAGAACTTGGTACTCCTGTAAGAGAACAAGAGAGAATATGGTGAGAAGTATAATTTGTAATTGGTTAAGATGCCAACACTTGTAAAAACAGCAGTGATATTCAATAAGAACTTAACACAGCTGTAAGTTAGAATTGTAGTTACATGGTTTACAGGCCTAGTTTAGATATTAAATCCATGTAAGGAAAAATTCCCAGCAGATACTTAAGGTCACTGCACTTGTTACAGGCTAGGAGATTCTGTTGGGTTTTTTTGAAGCTCACGCTATTTCTGATTTCACTGACCTTCTAGTTTCTACTAATTTCATTTTCTTCTATGTACCGATATGGTTCTGTACTGCAAGAAAAGTTTTATTTTTTCAATTTAAAATGTAAAAAAACCTCCACAAACCAACAAGATTTTTTTAATAAGCTTATGCATTTATAAAGTCTGACTTTTTTAATTCAGGGTTAACTCTATAAAACCTATTGCTGCTCTGCTTGTTTTAGAGGTACCTCCTGACAATTAATTTGTGACTCATTCTGCTTTGAAGTCATGGGACACATGTTTTGCTATAACAGTAAGTATCCTCCCTTACACGCTATGCAAAACGTGCATCAAAAGAACGATGGGGAAAGGTTGGCACCAAGGTGGAGGCAGATGATCTCATCCTGAGCATTTCTCGCTGCAGGAGGGCATCGCTGGTAATACCTGCAGCATTATTTAGCATTCAGCTATCATCACTGGTCTACAAAAGGGAGAGAGAATCTCTCTGAATCCACACACATGCTCGCTGAGGATTGTCTTGGTGTCACCCAGTGCAGGAAGCTTGGCTACAAGGACCCTAACACAGCTAAGTGATTAATAGAGTGCAGCACTCCAAGATATGGCACAATCTGCCCAAACACAAACGGTATGAAGAAGTTTTAAACATATGTTCACTTTCCTTATTTCACTTTCCCAGAGAACCACCTCTTTAGCTTAGAAAACAGACCAAAGATGCACGGGCTTTGGGAAAGGTGAAAACCCAGCAGCTATTACTCACCTGCTCAGGCTGTTTGCAAAATGGAACAGAAAAATTCCAGCTACAAACAAAAACAAGAGCTTTCCATCTAGCACTGAAAAAAGGGGGGAGAAAAAAAAGAGAAACAGACTTTAGACTAATTCAATCTGAAATGCTGATTATACAAAATATCAACAGAGAAGTCCCAAGCTGCTTAAAGAAGAGATGGTACATTCACTAACGCTGGAAATACCAATCTATCTGTAATCTAAACTGAAAGCTTTTTTACTTACTTTTTCGTTTCACACTCACAGTGTACAGTTTGGGTTTGAAGGGCTGTATTTTGAAACAAATATCCTCTCCATATTGTTTTATGCTTATGGAAGTTTCTGTAGATGTCTCTGGTTTCCAGAAGATTTGAACAGCACATACAGCAAACTCAAAAACATTTTCTGAATTACGACAGTTGCTTTTTTCTGAAATAGGCTCAAACCTGAACATTTCTCTGCTGTTAACTTCTACCTAAAAACAGAATACACAGAGAAGTATCTCAGAATCACTGGAGTTTTTTGTTTTCTGAACTATATATTGATCCTTTAGGCCTTACAAGGTGATTCAAAGAACTCAACGTCAGCAAAGTTCTATGGAGGGGACTCAATCCATCCAAAAGCTCAGTGGGTTTGGTTTTACCATGACACTTGCCCATGCACAAGTTTCTAACAAAACCAGGAATATTTGACTGACCAGTTTGTGGATGTTCATACGCTTCCCCATTCCTCTCCTGAACCATAAGAAATGGGACTTGCTTTTCTTGTAGTTAACAATGCAATCTTCATGTTGGAGACAGAAGAGGGATAAGGAAAATGAAAGATATTATAACCAGAAATTTAAATACAAGCATATTCCTGTTGAGTATTTTGGGGTTTCTTGCTAGTTCCTAGCAGCCTCCCCCACAAAACTTGTAAAAGATCTTGTTGATCTTTTGAGATGGGATGATCTTCTTGGAGATCATGATTCATTGTGAGCTCTTGATCAGAGCCTATTAGACAACAGACCCATCTACAAAAAAAGTGATGCAACAGGTAATAAAACAGGATTGTACTGGGAGAAGAGACAACACGTCAGCAAGCAATTTGTTGTGGGAAAAAAAATCTGAACTTCTTGCTTTTAAGCATTTACTCCAGGAATGCTTGTGTGACTGCTGGATGGTTTTACCGCCTGAAGTCTGACTGTTCATGGAAACACCTGCAGCGTGTTCCTGAGGAAAACAGTCCTGGGAACAGACAAAGAGATGTGCCACTTCTGATATTCAAGAGCAAATTCCTCCAACAGAGATGAAGTTAAACTGTTTCCTTCCCTTGTCCAGAGACAAACTTCCCAGGAATAAAAAAAAAAAGGGGGGAACCACACAGATAGTCAGCTTCTGCCTTTAGTTATTATTACTTCCACTGTTGAGGGATTTTCATATTGTTTTGAGCTAATCTCTAAACATGTTTGTTGTAAGATGATCCTCTGTTACTCAGAAGAACAGAAACGCACTGCTACTGCTGTTTTTTCATGAGTCACAATCTACTGCTTCCCATACTGTGGCCTGGTATGCTACAGCGAGTGAATGAGAACTGCATTTTATCCTCAAATCTAAAAGTTTTATAAAGACATTTGGTGATAACCAAAAACATTTGTTGCAGAGGTTAGCAGTGGACCATCAGTAGAAAAGGTGTGCAACAAAATAATATGCAACACTAAGTTAATGATTGTGTGGCATCATACTGTAAAGCCTGGCTGACATCCTCCTAATAAAGAGACCAAACCTCACTCCATCAGAAGTGGAGGATCACAGTGCTACATTTTTATCACGGTCCTGCCTATACACTGTTCAAACTACTAATTACACAGAGATACTGCTTTGATCTTGCTAACTGATGATGCACTTCACTGGCAGAAGTTCACGTGAAATGTACTGCGTGTCTGAATGATTCCCAAAATGGCCTCTTACCTGAAGAGTCGACCAAACGTACTGTAAGTAAATGGTTCTGTTTTGCACATAGCAATAACAGTTTTCATCCTGTTTCTGGATGACATCCATTTCCTGCAAAAAGCTACAGTTTCTACCTGGGGGAGGGGCAGAAAAGTTAATTTTAAGCATGTATCAAATACAAATGTATAATTTTCCTCCATTTCATTATTATCTATGCTGAAGGAATCACAAGCAATTTGTAGATAATCAAACATGAAAACTATGCTGCAGAGTAGCATGTTCAATATGATTTAGATGAATATTCAAGTTAGACTTCTAATCATGCCATTTAGGCTCCAGAGTAAACTGCAACACCTTTGAGGAAAAAAAAAAAAAAAATCTAGGGTGGTATTTTAAAAAAATGCAATCCATAAAAGCTTGGCTTTGGTATCAGTGTTTTGATGGCACTGGAGTAGGGCCTCTGGGCCAAATTCATTGCTGGCACGAGTGGGTGTAACTCCACTGGAGTCGATGCTTATACCAATGGTGAATGAAACTGTGGGAGTCTGAGCAGGTAAACAGGCTTGCATATTAAAATAGTCATTTAGCACATGACACAGCTGCTGATCGCAGAAATCATACTCCTCTCCCTTGGAAATGTTTCTAATGTTAAATAACACAACTCTTCTTTTTAAAACAAATTTTCCGGACATAGTCCGGCCATGATATGTAGTAAGGCAACTTGCACCGATAGCTTTAATTAGGGATGCTAATAGGTCTAACTCTCCTGAAACGCTAGTGAGCCCCTAAGATCTTCAGAATTACATTGCTCTTTTAGGCAGAAATGCACCTAAAAGATGTATGGAGCAAACTCTGAAGAACAACATACATTCCAATCTATATACATGTGTAAAATATACCCTACAGTGCATTACTGCAGTGTTCCAGGAACATAATTAAAGAGAAGAATAAAGGAAATAATTACAGATCTGAGCAGAGGGAATCATCTGGCTCACTGAATAGAAAATGTAGGTCTACGCCAAGCTCAGTAATAACTGCTAAAACACTGTCATACTCTCAGAACAGCATAATGAATATGTGCAAAAGTCTTAATCTGGACAAGGAGATGCTGTGTGCAGGTAAAAACCTGCCCTGTCTTTATAAGGAAGCTGAATTTGGGCTAAATTACTTTCTAACCAATTTAATTAAGCCAATGAAAAATATCTGTGTGGATGTTCTTACTTAAGTTTATTAAGTCATTCCAGAATTAAAGTGGCCACAGATGATCCTGCTAAAGTGGTTTGAACTTAAAATTTGGGCATTTTTATTGTGAAAAATTAACCATCTGATTAATTTTCATCCACGGCAAATCCAGCAGGAGGGAGCACAACCCTTGCAACAAGGGCTGGCTGTACCTCTTGACAGGTGCTTCCATAAAAGTCATCAGATGAGGTTGCAAAAGGATTCATCTCTGAAGCTTTGCTGACTGCTGCAGCAAGCAGGCGAGGCTGGGCACTACCCAGGGCTAAAACCGAGATAATCCAGTGCTAGGAAATGGCAGTACCCTAGCAGGACCAAAAATGCAGCCGCGAGTGCCTGCACCTTCCCCACAGGGTGTATTATGACTTTCTGCCACTATGGATAAACGATCTGTCCACGCTAGACGTAACATGCTCCATATACAAATATTTTCTTACACATACACCCTCTTATTTTAAGGCATTTTCTTGAGAAAAAATAATTTGCTTCAAACATGGTATCAGCACCATACAGTGAAACAATCACGTTTTGAAACGGAAAGATGCTTCTGAACAGGTAACGGAGACGGAGGAAGATTCTGGCTACGTTGAGGACACAGAGAGAGCAGCTCTCAGGTTTTGAGATTACAACCAGTGGAGGGAATTGGCATCTGATGCAGAATCCGGTGAATGGCCAAGACTCGGGAACATCAAGGCAAGGGGGGAAGTAGCTTCTTTTGATACTTATCACAACTAATAACTTTTAGGGCTTTCACTGCTTTTGTTAATAAAAAGACCTGTTCTGCACCCCCTTGCCCTGAACCGAGCTAATGAGAAAGCCAGCGGGTCTAACAGAGGCCCCCAGCCCGTTCCCCATGGCCTTCCCACCCCCGCCTCTGGCTCGCTCTCCATGCGCCTGGGGCCGCCTTGATCACCCGAGTTCAGGCAGGCCACCCGGTCCCACGCAGCATATCCTGGTGGAAACCGCACTGATAGCGGGCCGAGCAGCAGCAAAACAGCAAGGGCTGTTTTCAGGGAGCGGGTCTGGCCCCTGAAGCGGCTTTAGCTGCCGGGCAGGGCCTTTCCGCAGGGCAGCGCCATTTTGGGCCGAAGCAGGAGGCGCGCTGGGGGCTGAGGGGAACCGGGGGCAGGAGAGCGCATCCCTCCCCGCTCCCTGTTCCCAAGGAGATGGGGCGTGCTAAGCAAACCCATCCAGCCCTTCCTCAGCCCGGGCAGAGAGGAGGGACCCCCCCCTCCCCACCCCGGACCGCCGCCCCGCCCGCGGCCTGCCCTGCCCCACGCACCCCTGCGGGGCGGAGGGGAAGGCCGGTACCTGCTGCCGGCGCCTCCCCGCTGCCCGCCGCCGCCCCGGCCAGCGCCAGGAGGAGCAGCCGCAGCCCCAGCCCCAGCCGGGCCCCTGGGCGCCGGCAGCGGCGGGGCGGCCGCGCCGGACTCATGGGGCGGCCGCCGGTCTCCGGTGGCGGCGAGGGCGAGGGCGGGCCCCGGCGGGGGGAAGGGGCGGTGCGGCCCCCGCCGCGCTGCGCGGGCGGGTCGGGGCGGCCGGGGCGGGGACTCGTCCCGCTTCATCCTCAGTGCTTGTGAGGGGGGCACGGCGGGGGCAGCGGCCTGTCCGGCGCCTCTGAGGGCGGCGAGGCACCTTTTGTGGCGTGGGGTATGCTGGCTGTTGTTTCTCTTCCGTGCTGTTGAGGTAAGGGTGTGTGCGTGGAAGGACAGAGACAAATCGTGAATGCAACAGCACAGCAAAAGCGTTTCCTGGGACTGCGGTCCCATCTCCGCCTAGCTGACCGAAAACTCCGACTGCTTTTACCAAGGTACAAATTGGTCCCAAAACAAACGTTCAGGCGAAGGGCTTGCAAACACTTCCAAAACTCAGCCAAGACAGCTGCCCCAACCAAACAGGAGAGTTAATGTTTGCCTCTGTATGTACCCCATTCCAGGGGCCCCTGTCCCCCCCCAGCCCGAGGGAAAGGCCAAGCCAGGTCAGCAGCGTGCCGGCAGCCAGCGCGTGTCTGTCGGGCCCTCTGCTCGCCCAGAGGAATTCCCTGAATGAAATGGGATTAGATGCTTTGGTGGAGGTGAACGTCCACAGCTTTTCTCGTGTCTCCTAGGCAGCCAGAAGAAGAGCCTGGAGCAGGACGCGCCGATGCCCCGTCAGCGCTGTGAAGACACCAGCCAGGTCCAACTCAGCCCAGTCCCCGCTTGCTCGCTGCAGTCGTTTTAGATCGGTTGTGAGTCACAGCCAGCAGTCAGGGGTGGAAAGGGCTGGAGCTTTTTTCCTATTCTATGAAAATCAATAAACACCATTTTAACAAAGCATTCTGGTATCACCAACATCTATTTTTATACCGAGCCCTACACTTGGCCTTTCCAACCTGGTTGCTTTGCTACAATGCATTCCTTTCCTTGTTCTTAAAACCATGCTGTTTCTCTGCGTGAAGGTTGCTTTTGGTTTTATTTTTGATTGTTCAGGGCTGGATCCAATTCCTGGGGGTGCCAGGATGGGCTTTTTTAACACCTGAAGGGGGCTGCCCACTGCCTCGCACCTTGTCTCGGCACTTACATCTGTGGGGAGTGGGTGGTGCGGGGCTGCGGCTCTCCTCGCCTCACCTCCTACACCCGCTCCGCGCTGGCTGGGCTTGCATGTAGCTGTGGATTATTCCTTGCAAGTACTGAGGAAGTGGAGAACAAGGGCAAAAATAGTTGGGATTTGATAGGGTGTGCAACATCTGACAAACTTCAGTCTCTAAAGGAAGCAGCGATTGATGTGTATCTCTATTTGTCTTTATATAACTTTTCAGGCTCTTTCTCTAGCAAATGTGGTGAAGAAATAAATGCTGGATTTTGTGTTTATCTGCTTCCCTAATAAACCCATAGAAATATGTTACCTCTCAGTTGTGTGTCTAAACAGCAAGGGACAATCATAGCCAAGTTATTAGAGGAATCCCTTTCACATTTTCAATTTGCAATATTTTTTTGGTTGTGTTAACCTTCTTGACTATTTTTCCTGGGAAAGGAGACACTCCACATTCAGTTCTTGCTTGTATTTTCATTCCTAGAGCTCTTTGCACTTCACCGCTAATTAACTTTCAATAACTGTCGTAGGGTTACAGTCAGTCAGCATGAATCAGACAGAAAATGTAGCTTTAGGGGACCGCACTCTGTCAAAACCGATTAGAAACCTTTGCTTGATTTCCAAGGAGAATGTACTTGCTCAAGCAGGATACAGCAGCTATTAGGCAGCGTTCTACCACAGTAAGAAATCCTTAATAAAAGAGATTCAGTGCTTTTGCTACAGCCTTCCTTCCAGGGTGGCTCTGAGTAATTATGCGGCGTTTTTCCTTGCTTCCCATTTGTTTGTTTGACTTCCTGATTGGTGGTGTTGCTTAGGCAAAAGCTTGGATTCCAAGCTTAAAGGTGGTACTTTTAACTGTTTGCTCACAAACACAGTTGGAAACGAGGGAGAAGGGGGAGGTTGCTTACAGGTACAGCTCAGTGCCTGGAAGCTCTGCCATTCCCAGGTCTCATAAACTGGGGAAAGTTGGGTGGGACCAGCTTTTGGCTGGGAGAGCTCGGGGGAAGACCTGGATGTGGCGGGCAGCGATGCTGGCAGTACCGGGAACGGGGTCATGTTCCTGGGATGCAGCACGCAGGGCTCTCAAGCTCCACGCTTTCAACAAGTTGCTGCTCTAGGCATTGGGAGGGTGGCAGGTGAGCAGTGCAGAGCCACGTCCCCGGCGTGCACCTTCCTCTCAGGCTTTTGCAGCTCTGGGTTATGTCGCCCAACGTGCTCTGAGCCCTGAAGCGCTCCTTAATGCCACCCGCCATGCCCTTGTCTAGCTGCTTAAAAGCTGACTGCAATGTTAGACATAATACCAAATCCTCTTTGTGCTGCTGACTCCCTTCTCTTCCACAAAGGCCTCAGCTCCTCACTGCTGATGATTTATTTTGCCTGTGCAGACACAGAAATAATCTACAGCTCTGTGAGGCACTGATGGGGAGGGAGGTCCATCCTCTGCACTCCTCAGAGCCTTGCCTACCTTGGGCTCTAGCGCTACTGGGGACAGTCCCTCTCCCTGCAGCATCTGCAGGACCCAAGCTGGGGACAAGGCACCCAGGGTCCCAGTTCCCACCCTGCAAGGTGATGCTCATTACTTAGTTGCAGCCTACTGTTTACTCTCTAACTAGAGCTAATAGAGGCTTTTGATGTCCAGGTGTGCCATTAAAATCTCAACGCATGCTCTGGGTGACTAAGGATGCTTCCTCTGATTTAAGCTCCAACCCCCCTTTGCTTTCCCTTCCCTCTCCTTACGTCAGCAGTGGGTATAATTTGTTTGCAGAGTTGCAGGGTATTTTATCTTTCTTTGGCCAGCCTCAAGTGGATGGGGGTTTGCTGAAGCCACGGCATTTTTGCTTTCTTAAAGCTGGCATGTGGGTGTTGGATTGTGTCATTCGTAGGAGGTGAACGTCAAAGGAAATGGAATCAACTGCTGGAGGAGGTTTGTAAGCCAGGTACTTAATATTTGGTTTCCTGGAAAAGCAAGAAAAAAATAGGCAAAACCGGCAGCCTTTTTGTCTTTAGTTTTCCTATGTAATCAGAATAACACAATACCTATACGTACTTAAGCATAGTTTGTTGGGGGGTTTTTTGCCTTGCTTTATTCAGGATGGAGCACTACTGTATTTCCCTTTAAATAGCTTCACATGTTTTGGTGGATTCTGTTGAATGTTTATTCCATCAATACAAATAATTCGTGTTCCATAAGTGCCCTTGCAAATAATGCGATTTATTATCAGGTACATTATGTTGTCTTTTTATTTGATGTAAAATGGTCTCTTAGAGTTAAAATTAGACAGAAGAGCCATTTGAGATTATTTTGTTCATCTCCAACTGTTTTTTCAGGAGTGCATTAGTCTGAAGTATTTCATGGGCAAAATACTGAGTTATTTTGGGGGGAGAAAATTGATCTACAAAAGAAAAGTATAGCTACTTATTTTTCCAGTCGTTTTATGGTAATCGCTATTTTATTTGACGTGTATAGATACTGAGCTAGATACTGCTCTACTAAGAATATTTCTTCTAAACTGCTCTAGGTAGTAGATAGCTTTTGCAGCCCTCAGTCAGGCTAAGCTTAAAAATGAACATTTTAAAAAGAAATTTAAAAATTTTAAAAGAAATTTATTTTTCTCTTAAAGGTTACCTATGTCCTATCCTATAGATTAGACAAAAGGGCCATATTTTTTCATTATGCTGTTTTTTCTTAAACGTTTACCTGTTTAATCTAACTGCAAGATGCTTATTCTAGCTGTCCATGCTTTTGAAAATCCATGTGCTATAGCACGTTTTCCCATTGTATCACTGGCGGGGGTCAGGTGTGTCTGAGGCGAGTGCAAGCTGAGTATTTTTAGATAAACCCATCTGAGTAAAGCAGCTTTTTTCCTTCTTGTATGGCTTCTGATTTATGCAGCTTTCGTGGCATTTAACCCTATGCTCATTTTCCCATTGCTGTCAGAGAGACCTGTAGGTCAGGAGGAAGGAAAGCTCAGTCAGCCGACAGTGAGGAGTTCATGAGAGGACTTGTCTGCAGTTGCTGGAAACACAGTCCCTCCTTCTGACTTCAGCAAAGTATTCTGGTGTAAATTCATTGATCTCCTTGATATTATTGCTGATTTACACAACGTTAAGCAGTAAGCAAGTAAGCACAACAGTAAGTTAAGTAGCAGTGGGCCTCAAATATTTATCTGCTTTATTTTTAGCATGCTAGTTGCAGCTATTTATATAGCCAGGAAGCAGTGATACAAACTTGACTGGATTCCTCATTTGATTTGAATCTGCAATAGAGAGGTAGTGGGGGTTTTTTGACCACAAGCTCTTCTTCATTATGTCAAATTTGCTCTAATTAATATGTTATGGACTTAATTTTTCAAGGGCTTCTTAACCCCCACTTTTAAGCACAAGGGATCTTGTTACTTATTTAAAGAAGCATCGATGCAGCCTAAGAGCAGCTGTGAGATTGCCCTGTGGTGCTGTGCAGGCACTAATACCTTACGTGGATTTATCTGTGGGAAAAGGTCCCAAAATTGTGAGGAGGCTCCACGGTAGAGCGAACAATGTGAAAGGAGCCAGTAGTCTTTAATAACCTCTAGTACAGTGAAAAGAAAAAGCACATTTATGGTTGGTTATATGCTTACTAATAAAGTCCTAGAGTAAAATATATTCTTCTCTGAGAGGCTTTTGCTGGATGTAGGACAGGCAGATGGTGGTACTGGTGTGAGTGAGGCCCTGTCTGTGCCAGTGTGGCGGGGAAGGACATTCCCTCTGAAAAGACGTGCGGAGGGTAGACTGGGCTGATGGATACAGATGCTGGAAAATAGCATGTGGTTATACGTGCTGGCTCAGAAATTGGCTACTGGTTTATATGCAGTTTAGCTTACTAGTTAGAAAAGTCTGTTGCTTCCTTTTGATAACAGATGGTCTGTGGTAACTAGATCGGTGATCCTAGCCCGGTCTTTAGTTGGCAGAGAACCACATCACAAAACCAAGCCTTGCCACTAATGTCGGCATCCTGCCTGACACGTGCCCAGGACTTCGTGGGCAGCTGAACAGCCCTCACCTCTTACAGGCAGGTTGTCACCTTGCAGGACCGACCACTTTTGTTGCTGCATCCTTCCTGTGGAGAAACAGAGGACTTACCCACCGTCATGAACGTAAAACTATCATTCCATATTTGATTTAAAAACAAACCCTGAGAGCCTGGGAAGGAAAGAGAATGAACAGATAAAGTCAACCCCTCCGTGTCTGCTGTGAGAAACTGCAGGAGGTGGTACGGTTTTGCAAAGAGAACACAGGAACAATTTCTTGTTTATGGGTAAATTCATGCCTGTCTTGTGCCTTCAGATTTAAGTTCATATTAACTGTTGTTGCTTGTTACTATATTTATACAGTAGTCTCTAGTAATTGTCCTGGGATTTGACAAAGCACTCTTGGAAGGATGAATTGCTAGCAGTGTTAAACAAATGTGAAAAGAATTATTCTCTTTCCAGTGGTTCTGAAATTAAGTTTTAGCCCCAATGTGCTCAACTACATTCATGATTAATCTGTGTATTGTCAGGGGAGCCTGCCAAGCTCTTTTAGATAGAAGGAGGCTGTTTTGTATTAAGAAGATTCTGACAGTGTCTTCCAATTACTTTGTAATCACACTGTTGCATGAACACCATCACAGTTACGGGTGTGCCATTACACTGGTCAGGGAAAATCGAGGACTTTTGATCCACCAGGTTTGGGAGGCACCTCTTCCAAACCGCGCCTGTCCACAAGCCAGTAACAGCGTTAAACCAGCCCAAAACCTAGTCCTTCATGCTGATGTGCCAAACTTGAGCAATTTGTTAATAGCCAGTTGTTTTATGGAAACCTTCTTGTGAGGCTTCATGTGAGAAAATGCTCCCCTGAAATTTTAAAGAGAGGTGGTAGCCTGCCTCAACAAAGGTATAGAGGGCAGGGGAACTGGAGGGACGTGCAGCCGAGTGCCGGCACGGGGACTGCCTGGCACAGGGCCGAGGAGCTTACAACAGTTGTTGGTGGCTTTAAGTAAATGGTGAGAAAGGCAGGGCAGCCTAAGCCATCCTGACCGGGAAGGCCAGTCCATCTTACAGCTCCTGGGTACAGCACAGAGGCAGCCTGTGGCTCCCTGCTGCCGTTCAACCCGTTAGGGCTTTGGGTGTCTTACTGCTTCCTGTTTTCTTCTGTGTGCATGCTCTGATGGGTCCAGCTCAGGCTGGTGGCTGTTAGCACACCCGTAACCAAGCACTTCCAAACTACCTAAGACATTTCCTTGCTCTCTCAGAGACTGTCTGGTCTGGGTTGTTGACTGTTTCTTTTTGCAGCCTGCTATTGCTCACCCAGGCACCGCTGTACACCTTCACCCTGCACCCACGTGAAATCCACTGATGTGCAATTTCTGTTACCAGCAAAGTTTGTCAGCTTGGTGTGCATCCCCTCCCTTACCAGCACACCTGGTGTTCTTAAATTTCTGCTTTTCCCGCTTTCAGATGCGGTCCTTCTTCATTGTAAAGTTTCTATGCATCTCTGAACAGGCTGCTTAAATGACTGGGTTTTTTTATTCCTCATCGACTCAGAAGTTTTTGACTGTTGCATTTTTCCTATCTAATTATAAACATGGGAGAGACCAAGAAATAAGTGCTATTGAATGATTAGGTAGAGATACAGGTGGTGGCTTTGCTTAGTCAATGGATTTACTTTGTACAGTACCCATAGGCAGCTTTCTGTTCTTTTCCTAAACCAGGGTAATTTGCTTAAAGGGCTATCTCTTGTTAAATACCGATAAGCAAGAGAGACTTGGTGCATGTGTGAACATCTAGGTAAGGAGAGTCAGGATGTACAGTCATTTTGCCCCTGCTAGTCACAGCTGCTCCTGCAGGCACTTGAGGAATGCAGGATGTGCCCTGAATAGGTCTTTACAAATATTCTTCACTGCAGTCATTTCAGCCTTTCCCGGCATTCATATTAGCTCTCACTGACAACAGCAGGATTTTCGTGACGGTGACTGCAGCAGAGTACAAATGCTTTTTTTCCCCTTTCATGCCAGCTGGAAAGTGAAGGTAAAGACTTGCTATACTGACTCAGATGAAAGGTTGAACAAGCCTGGGCTCCTGTTTCTGGCAGTGGCCAGAGAAGCTTCAAGAGAGTCAAAGAACAAAACAAGCATAAAGTATTACTTTTCCCCACTCCATCCTCCTCTCAAAGAAAGTGTTTCCAATTCTGGCATCTATTCTGACAGGATAAGAAAGAATAACTTAAAGAAATGGGGTGGTGAGGAGAGGAGAGAGGCATTCTCTTCAAAGTACTAGCAGGGTTTAATTTTCTGATCCAGTGCCAAATGCAACAAAGGTACTTGCCAAATGCCCTTGCGATAGGACTCATCCTGTGGCTTTACAGCATTGCACCTCGCTGTCTCTGTCCTGCTGCTCTGCTTCTGCTGGAGTTGGTGGTGTTCCTCTCCTGCTGAGGCTGCTGCTGAGCCTGTGTGAAAATCCTGCAGCTCCTGACTGCAGGGCCTGTCTCTGGAGCGTGAAAGAGCAGGAGAGCCCTGTCCATGCCACTAGCAGGGCAAGCCATTAGCGAGAGCTGGAATTTCTTCTTGGCTAGTTGAGACTGGGGAAGGACACGTATGCTGCACAGGAAGACAGCCTGTTTCACAGTACTGTGCAGTTTATCGCAGAGACCTGTGTGTTGAGACCACCTTCTGAAAGATAGGGCAGATGCTGGGCTGGTCACTGTGGTTTCTACTGTCTACTCATGACCAACCTTGTATCATACTTCCATTTCCTTGGCATGTGGAGCCACGTTCAGTCTGGTTATAGATCTGCTAAATGTTGTGGCATCAGGACCAGGCTCCTTGGAGGCACTGGCTCCTGGACAGTCCCACCTCAGGATTAGGCCTGCTGGACTAAATACACGTTTACTGCAGAAAATGTGCAAGATGGAGGCACAGGAGTGTCTTCAGGTTGAAAGCCAAAACTCTGTTTCCGTGAGATGCCAGCTTTTTTAACCGCACAGCGCTCTTTTGGCCTTTCCAGTTGTAGAACTTGGGTATTAAAGCAAAGGGAAATTTTATATGTCTGTCTGTATATTTTGATGTCAATGGGTTAAAGTTATCTGGGGAGTGAGCTTCTGACTTGGACATCTTCTTTTACTCCTGAAAATAACTATTTAAGCTTTTGATCTCAACAGCAGCATAGTCGGGAAGCATCAGCTTTTCTTCTGTGTCATTAAACCTCAAGTCTGAATTCCCGGAACTGTATTTCCAAAGGGAAGCATCCATAGTCAGGTGTTATTTGCCAGATGACTTGAACCTTTGGCAGCTGTGAGCAAGCTTCCTCAGCATGGAGATGAGCTGCAGAACTGGCAAGCTGGCAAACACCGTTCCCTGCTTCAAAGAAGTTACAAGTACCAAACACATCAGGGGATCCTGCCAGCTCTGTAAGCCAAACAGACTGCAGTCTAAGGAGGTCAGAAACAACTTAGGCACACCTGGAAATACACATAAAGGACTTGAGCCTCATCACTGTTGCTCAAGATGTCCAGCAGCTCTGCAAGCATTCGAACAATGTCTGAGCCAGACAGGTGTGACTTCAGCAACTTAGATGCCCAGAGAAACTCAGCAGGGTAAAATCGTGCAGATAATGCTTGTTCCTTTCTTAATTTGTCTGTCTCTATGCCTCTGTAGCCCTTGTGTAGGGAGAGAAGATCCCGGCTTTTCCAGGTACCTGGATGCAGAAAGGACAAGAATAAAAACATCTGTGGTTGTGTTCAGAGAGGGGTGGGAAAGTAGTGCCTGCTGGCATCAGGCCGGGAGAGGCTCAGAAACCTCCTACTCTGCAGGTGGGTGACAGCTGCCTGTGGCACAGCTCTGCTCCTGTCCACCCTGCCCGCTGCCGGCAACAGCATCCTCCAGCCCTCCAGCCCAGAACGACCATGTTCCCTGAACAGACCTTTTGTGGCTGTGGGATGCCTTTAGAAGAACGGTAATTTTGGAGAAAGGCAGGGTACAGCTGCTTTTGAGAACTGGACGCTTTGAAAGCGGCTGTAAATGACTAAAACTTGCAGTGCTCTCAATCATTGGCCAACGTTATGAAGGCATATATTTGTCTGTAAATGTTTCCTGTTGTTGTTTTTTCTTCCTAGCTGTGCATTCAAGCTGGGTGTTACATTAGTTTCTTTTGCTGTGAGTCATAGCACCGCAGCCTTGTGAGAGACAATTGCTACGTCCACTGGAAATGGAGGCTTGAAACCTTGGAAGAATAGCAGAAATCAGTGCTGTGAAGGGGCTACCTGTCGTATGCAGAGAAACTGTCATTGGGGAACAATAGCAATGGGGAGACTGCACAGGAGAAATGGCTAGAGCATTCTTCACCCTCTTCCAGCCAAAGGGTGGAACCCATGTGAACTCACTGCACTCCTTTTATTTGAAGGATAATTAAGTTTTGAAGTCTTACCTACGTGACTAGTGTGCAGTTAGGATGCTCAGAAATGGAGCCCAGTGCTGGGACACCCCCCACCACTCCGGGTTCCCTGTGTGGTGCTGCAGCTGGGACCAGCTTTCAGCGGGCATCTGCATCAGCTACTGCTGCTTTGGTCCTGAGCGCTCATAAAGAGAATTTCCTCCCTCATGAGAAACACTGATGAGATTTTAAATTGCTTCGGTGATTTTGGTGCAGAGCAATGGTATTATATATATTGTGCTGGTTTTGTTTCTAGTAGTATTCATTTTCAGCATGACTAATGGGTAGCTGGTGTAAACCTCACTGTGCATTGCTTGATGACCCTCAGAAACAGGCATTCTTTGGGCAGAGTTTCTTCTTCCCTGATGCTGCAATACACCGTGCTCTTTCCAGTGCAAAGGCAGCATTCCTCCTTTGTTCTCTACTGGCATCTGCAGGAAAGAAAATCCTCAGTTCCAGGCTAAAATTATTCCTCTCCTGTGGTAGCTGTATGCTTTCGGTGTATTGGGAACAGAACATCAGACTAGAATGAGGCCTTCTGCTAAACTGGCTTTTTAGAAGTGTGCTTATTAGCACTAATCACATTTTTTTTTTTAACAACCATGGGGAAGTTGAACAACACCTTGGCAAATAAGTTATTTCACATTTAAGACTTGTGCTTTTACAACTGGTTCTCTGTAGCGTTGCATCCTGAAATGGGGCTTACTGGTATTGTGTGGGGCATGGCGCATGGATCTGCAGGACCCTCTTTGATTTTTGGTACTTTTTGTTATTGCAGATGTCAGCATCATACCTGAAATGAAACAAAGCCAGGCAAACCTTGTTCTGATGTCCTTGGTCCTACTACCAGCTCTGCTGGAAGAGGCATTAGAGCTTCTTGAAGGATCTAGCTGGGGCAGAGGGAAGGCGATGCCAGGACTAGGCAGAGCGAGGGTGAGGAAAGGCAGTACCACCACGAATGGGATACGAGTGAGCTGGGCCTAGAGAGTCTTGGTGTGGCTGCCAGTCCTCTCAAGTGAGGTTTGACTGTGAAATTGTGAACCTCAGGCAGCTAGGAACTGTGATTTCTTGCTTAAAGCTGGTATCTATCCTGCCACAGAAACTGCATTAGCTCCTTTAGTGACAGTTTGTAGCACAAACCCTGGCTGTTTAATTGGATTTATCATGGCTATTGGGAGCATAAATGTGTTTACAGATTTGTTGTGAAAGCTTTTTTGTGTGTTTTTCTCATAGCAAGTCAACTTCCATGTGGTGCAATTATGTTCAAGATGTTCCCTGTAGCACTGGAATAATGTCAGATTATACTGTGTGTGCATGCCGTTCTTCAAAGGGATTTTATCTGAGGCACGAGGCACCGTGTTGGAAGGAGAAAGGGAGATTAGTCTTTTATTAAGAAAGCCATGCAAAGTTTAAAACACGAGAAATAGTCAAATCTTACTGTCTTATTATAGAGAAATTCTTGTCTCTGTCTACTGAAATGTGAAACTTTTTCCCCATTAACTTCCTTCCTGCTCCGTCCAACTCTGCCAGAATGAAGTCCATCCATCTGCAGCTTGCTACTTTTGTGCTGCAGCCTTTTCAGCGCAGAAAGGTGGAAGCAAACACAGCGAGATATTTCAGAGACGAGAGTCGGGGAGGGAGAAAGAGAATAACTTTCATTTGGTTTGGAAAGTTTCATAGTTTTCATTGGGTTTGTCATCCTGTATAGTCTGGTTTAGAACCTTGCAGTGTGTTTGATGCAGAGGTGCAGGACCTGGTGTGGAGCCTTCTCGCATCCCCGGCCACGGGGCTGCCGCCGAAGGGGTGCGGTGGTACCGGAACCGCCGGCAGATGTGGGGGGCTACAGCAAACACTGCTGCGCTGCGGGGGAAGCTGGGCCCTTGTGCTGACTTTTTTTTTTTTTTTTTTTGTATTAACTTGGGTAACAATGCAATTTAACAATGCAATTTCCTGTCTGATGGCAGTTCAGATATTAAATGTCACATCTGCCTAATACTTTCATTCTTAAGTATGACAAGTTTTCCCAGCACTTCGAAAAGAGACAGTTGTGATATGTTTCATTCCCTGCTGAATGATAGTCAGAAACCCAAATTTGTTCTGTAACTCATTACTATTATTACTAATTGTTGTTATTAGTAAGCCTTGTAGAGGAGTTACTCGGAACAGCAGCACAACACTTCTCCCCACCGTGGGAAAGGTCAGGATTTTCAGATGCCGCTATTTGGAGCCTGCAACCTATTTCTCTGTGTGTCAGTCACAGGTTTTCTTTTTCAAAGTCACACTGAAGGACAATTTCCAGGGACGTGCCTCTGCTCTCTCTTGCCACTTCTTTAGTCCATCCCCTTCTTACAATGCCTCTCTGTCCAAGGGCGAGCTGCCGAGCCCTTGGCTGGGGTTGGCAATGCAGTGAACAATGCAGGCATTTGAAGGCTAGAAAGCTCAAAACTTGTGTTCCTGTGACCAGAGAGGTGGATGGAAAGATCAAAGAGGACACACAGCTTGAGAGAGTGTAGTGGGCTCTGGCGTCTTAGGAAGTGAACAGAAGATGGGCTTGGTGCCTGTGATGCATAGAGCATTGCTGTTGCAACAGATAGAATATCTGTGCTGCAAAAATGCATACAGAAAGGCAGGAGGAGCTTGAAGCTGTGCTTAGTCTGCCTCTCATCGAGGAGGTCCTGGCAATTACTTGCCTTTTTGTCAGAAGCACTAATGAGGTAAGGGAGTGGGAGAAAGGATGCAAGCAGATTGGAACTAAGTGGAAAGGAAAATCCATATGGCAGTTGCTCACTAGTAATAAAGGTGAGGGATTTCTGGTGGCCCTCTGCAGATTCACACCAGCTGAGAAACTGGCCCTAGAAACTGGCAGCAGAGCTGAGAGCAGAGTAAATGTGTATGCAAGCTTCAGTTAATATTTCTCATTGGCTTAGTAAACCCAGATCTGCAGATCTATTTTACCAATTGAAAATTTGGCCTTGATTTTAAAGGGAAAAAAAAAAAAAAAAGCCTGAAGCTTTGTGCAGGTATGTAAGACTGTACCCAAAGAATGTAGAAACACACCTTTGTCGGCTTAATCAGGTAGATATTTGCCAAATTTTCCAGAACAGTTTGTGTGTTCGGAAGAAAATTGCCTTTAAAAAGCACAAAGTATAATTTACAGAAGCTCAGTGTCCAGGCTGTTTTACAGAATTCAGGTTTTCACTCTGCTTCAATCTGGTTAAAAAGCCTGAAAGATGAGCCATTTTAAAATATTTCACAAGACCTGTGAGTCATGCGAAATCCTACCTCATTTTTCCCTCTGGTTGAAATCACAGAAGTTATGAATGGTAAAAGAGCTATTAAATCACAGATAAAGAATGCTGCACAATGGATTGGTGAAAATAAATAAATGAAACTCCCTAGTATTCCTCCAGCTTCCAATTCCCTGAGCATGAATTCAACAGGTAAGAGTGGAGTATCACAGCTCACAAAAAGGAGTGGCATGCAGCTGTACCCCTTGCAGACTTGCTATTCCTTCTCCTGATTTCTTTACTGCTCCGGGCAAATGGAGATTTTAATACCACTCCTTTATCTAGCACAGTTAATTTCCCCACCCTGTACCAGCTCAACCTCTCTGTCAGGTATGTTGGGGGATGGTGGACCCAAGCTTTCATCTGCTCCCAAGTCTACTGCTAATAAAATTGTTCATTTGTGATCCCACAGAACCTGCTCTGTGCCGGGAGCAATCTGGGCAGGCAAGGTAGGAGGTGACACCGTGTCCATATAACTCAGCTCTACCAGTGTTGCTACTTCTTTAGTGTCAGGATACCTGTATCCCCTAGATATTTTTATTACTAGAGTAAATCCTGCCTGGTACTACTGCTGGGATCTGTGGGTAAGTGCTAGGTTGGCCTTTCGACTATTTTTTCCACATTTACTTCTTATGCTACTCCAATTGTTGAAATCCTTCTCCTCTTAGTTTCTTCCTGAAATGCTGTGGTCAGATTTTCCAGATGTTGTGTTCCCTGTTGGCCAGGAATTTCTAAAGACTGAGAAGGAACTGAAGGAAAGCACTAGGCAGGGGGTCTTACGTGACCATAAACCATAAGAGATTTTAATCCAAGGGAAAGTTGCACTTCCTATTTCAGTCACCGTTTTTGGAGCATGTATTGAAGGTCAGAAGTTACCTTTGGGTAAAATAAAAGTGAATTCAAATAATAAGAAAAAAGTGCCATTTTTGCCAGTATTTTGTAAAAAAAATGGAGGGAAACGATTATTTTTCATTGCTTACATAATTGAAATCTGTATAATTGAACTGGATTTTAGCTGAGGGGAAAATAGCGTAGTTCAGTGACTTTGCTGGTGGCACAGAGAGTTCTGCTTCTCAACAAACCCGAAACATTCTCACTATTAAAGAGACTTCTGATGACTTCTTGTTGCTCCTTTTTTCGGGTTCCCATTTTCACACATTTTTTTCTTTCCCACAGTCACTTCTTCTTCTCTCTAACCAGTTCCTGCTGGAGAGAAGACAATGGAAAAAAAGACAAGGAACCCAAATCAATGTAAGTCATGAAGTTAGAATTGCAGAAAACATTTTTGGTGACATCCCTCACAGCTAGATTGTTGCCACAAGCCATAAAATGGGGAACCTCAAACCCTGGTCCTCAGTTAACGTGGTGGGGAGAAAGCAGGGCTCACCAAGAATGGCTGACAGGGTCCTCTTCTAGCATCTTGTAGCGGTTGATCTAGAGCTGAATCAGCTTCTCTGTGCAATGTAAGGGGAGACACTTAGCAGCAACCTTTGGGCATTCAGCTTCTTCCTTATTCCCCACCACTGTGTAGGATCTGCCATCTGGTCTCTCCTTTAGCAGTACACGTGAAGGGTCAATAACACCCTGGAAACATCCTTCCATGTGAAATTAAATGTGTCCTGCTTTCAGATGGCTGCAAAATTCCATACATTGTAATGAACGGTGATGCTAATTTATTGTAAAATATCTTCCGTGTATGTTAACTTAATGAGCTAGGTCTTGCCTATGCTAAGAATAAATCTCATTGTAGAAAAGGCGTACACAAAAATTTCGTGTGTTGTCAAAAACATCGGATCGTGTAACATCTGTAGCTCTCTGTTTCTTGTGTAGTAACACCAGACCCATTTACCCCTGCTCCTGCAGGTGGTGGGTCTACTGAGCAATTTTAATGTCTTGTATAGTGAAGATGCTGATGTAAGACTTCTGAAAACAGGTACAAAGATGTATTGATTTTTTAAAAAAATCAACTCAAGGTAAATACCTGGCATGGAAAATTTTAATCCAAATGATTAAAGTTTAGCAAGATCAAAGCATCTCAAAACAGGTTGTCATTACAGGAAATGTTAGGCAAGAGATGAAGCTCTCAGCCCTGCTAGTAATCGTCACCTCAAGATGGATCAGCACCTTAAGAATCTCATATATTGTTCTGTCTTTGAAAAGCTGGCAGCTAATTTTGAAAACAGAAAGGCCTGTACAGTGACTATTGGAGTGAACATTGCAGCTATCTACATATTGCCCAAAGGTGACCATGTCTTTTCTGCTTTGTTTCTTAGCAAACCCCTTGGAAGAGGTTCAGCGTGTATTTTAGTTGTGTTCAACACCTGTATGTGATCTTTCTCGCTAATGTCAAACTTGCACAGAGGAAAGCAAGCTGCAGGCTTTGCTTTTGTCTGTTTGGTGCTAAACCCCAGGTCTCACATGTCTGTGTTGGCCACCGGTTGCTTTCTGACAGTTCACAAGTCTAGTCTTTGTTCTGGTTCATCCAGCTATCGCCGGTGCTCTCTAAGGCACCACCACCTGGGTCATACAGCAGGAAAGACAAAACTTGCTGCTCTACCTCAAGGAAGCAGCTAGAAGAAAATGGTGGGACTTCTTACTCTAGACCCAGCGGAGGTGGCCATGAGGCTGGTCACAGCTGTCAGAGCCGTGATGCTGTGATGTACGCTTCCAGCTATCTCACAGGGGTTTGCTTGCTCTGACACAAGGACGTGAGGTCACCAGTCGCCTTTGTGGATTAGAGGAAGAAAAGTTGTTGTTTACGTGTGTGCCAGTAGCACCAGGATATCCCAAGCGTGGGTCAGAACTCCGTTGTGCTGGATCCCATTGACAGGACAACCTCAGTTTTAGGAGAGGTGGATTCAGCAAGTACAGGTGGTGGGGATCAGCTTAACGAACAGATAGAGACTTTAGCAGAAAAAATAAAATCACCCTTTCCTAAGGAGGGAGTGACTTGTAGGCATTGTGGCAGGACTGCCTTGAAAGACAACAAGATGCCTGTTTTGTAACTTCGGACAGATGTTTTTCCACGTAAAGAGCACTCTCTGAAATGCAAAGTGCATGTTTCTTGGTTATTGTGCAGTGGATTTTCCCTGTGCTAGCTTGTCACCATGGGGCTGGACTGGGAACGCTACTGATCAAAAGCTTTATGGAGCTGTATGACTGAATTGTTTCTGCTTTCATCATCCATTACAAAAGTAAAAAAAAAAATTCTAAATCGAAGCTGAGAACCTGGCTGCTTTAGGTTCATGTGCAAGTAATTGTAGGACCAGGCAGCATCAAGGTAGTTTCTCAAGGATGAGTAAATGGTTGGGCCTCCAGGAAATCTTCAGCAAACAGCTCATTCAAAAACAACTTTTTGAGGCTATGGAAAGTGGGTGAAAAGAAATAGCTAATGAAAAGGAGAAACAATGATGAAAGGAAGTGTTTTATCTGATATCAGAAAATGTTGGCTTTCATGCTGATCCTGTTGTTTTTTCTGTATATAGCTTTTAGAGTGCCCTTAAGTCCTCTCAAAAGGTTATTACATTTCTAGTGGCATTAGAAAGGCTGAAATGATATTTGTAATGAGGGTAAGTGACTCTCTTGAGGTTTTGGCACCCACAGCTCCAGATTAACTGGAAATGCAAGCATTTAGTAGATCTGAAAATCAGTGCCTCTTGGACCTGCATGCTCTAGAGAAGCCAACCTAAATTCTGTGAGTAGGAGCAGAGCAGGAACACAGTATATGCCACACAAGGGACATATATCTGGAAAAATTAAGCAACCCAGAATGAATGTGAGCTCATAAAGTGGTGGCCTCTGTTCTTTTTGTTCAGGCTCTCATCCATGGAAGTCAGGGAAGCCCTGCTGTTGGTTGCATTGATGGGAATAGCAAGACTTCCCTTTCTGGTATTAGTTTTGGCTGACCAGAGGTGTAATTCTTACAAAATTCTGTAATTTAAAATCACCTCAAGTTTCCAGTTCCCAAAGTAAAAGAGCTCCATTTAAGGTCTGGAGTAGATTAAATCAGTGACTGCTAATCCAAAACTGGTTCTTGAGATGCTCCACGAGTAGGGAGATGGCTTCAACCACGATGAGGTGAAAGGCCAGGGTGGACCTGGCAATCAAAAACCGTCACTGGGGACAAAAGGATAATACTCAATGAGGTATGTGTGTGTGTATATATATACTCCCACATGCACAGCTACATCTCAAGTGTACAGTAATGTTCTGCTCTTCACCAGCAGTTACTAACTCACTGTTTTCCTTCCAGAAAGAAAATCTTTGACAGACTTGAAGTGATGACTCCACTTTCTTCCATTCCAGCTGCCACACAGGCACGTTGCTGGCCCAATGAGGGACAACCTAATCTGAACATCTTAACCTTTTCTTGTTGTCCCATGTCTGCCCTACCGCTTACCGGTTACTCACTCTTGCCATATGGTGGGGTCTTCTTCTCTCAGCAGACACTGCAATTCTTTTTACAAGAAGAAAGAAAATACTCTACTGATAAGCAGTGGTACGCATCTAGGGAAAATGTCAGCACTTAAACCTGAGTCTTGCTTTTCCCTCTGAGTTGTCATTGCTGGATCCTCTGCCCTCCCTTACAAGTGGGTTTGAGGAGGTGGTTGTTTTGGCTGGAATTGGAGAGGCACAGGTGGTACCACCAGCTGTAAATTGGAGGAGGCACTTCCTGATTATGACCACTGCCTACACACAGATCATTGCCAAGAGAGGAGCTGGAAGGCGAAGAAGCCTTCTCCTTACTTGGAAAAAGGGCCTGGAGGATAATCATCGCTCCTCTCTCCCACAGGCTTTCACCTGTAGGCTTTGGACTTCTTTGCAAGAGCTGGGCTTCCCAAAACGCTGTGATGTGAGTAACCCTCAGCCGTCACTGAGACGTGGATAAACCGAGGCGCTGAGTATTTAAGTTCATGCATCTAACATTTAGGCACTCGGGTCTGTATAAAGGTAAGAGGAGCTCAGGAGATGCAAGGGCACGGCACATTTGATTCAGCTTACTTTTTTTAAGGGACTTCAGCACGGATTCAGATGTCTGCTTAACCACGGCATAATAAGTGGTGAATAACTCCTTGATCTCTGCCAGGTCATGATTTTGCCTTCTGGCTTTCAGTGTCAGTGGCGAAAGGCTTGTACCAAACTGCAGAGCGAGCATGTACCTGGCTCTCCTGGGAGGAGTTTGGGATGTTGCTCTTGGGGGGTGTTTTTGGAGGGCACCGCTGCCTACCTGCATAGGCAGGGCCGTCCTAGTCTCAACTGTGAGCATGCACTGCCATTTGCAGTTATGTATCTTTACAGCCAGGTTACAATTTTTTAAATATTGTCAGGTGCTCACGTCTCCACCTTCACATAATGGAGGCTTCTGCAGCTGGCCCTAACTTGCCTTGTCTTCAGGAAATTGGGGGTGCCTTGTCTCCTCGTCTGCGGGGAGCCCTTTCCCTGGGATGATCCCTCGGCCCGTTGCTGCCTCCTGGTCTTGGTTTTCGTCTGTCTGAAAACGCGGGTCCACTGGCACAGCGAGCGGCAAGCGAGGAAGAGGCGTCAGAAGATTAACCCACCACCGCGTGCTCCTCGCCCACGCACACGAGGAGAGAGCCAGATTAAAAGATTAAAGTTAAACTGAAAACCCCCTCAGGCCACTGATGAGATCTGAGCGCCTGCTCGCGAAGCCAAACTCCCACTCCGGAGGTGCAGTGCCACGCGCGCTGTCGCTCACGCCGGAGCTGCCGGCTCCCACCATCCCTTCCTGCTGCCGGCTCCAGCTATTTTTACAGGCCGAGAATTAAACAATAAACCAGTTTTGCCCTGAAGGAGCGTGCCAAGAAATACCTCGGCCATACCCAGGGACTCAGGGGGGATGGTTTTACGCTCCCCCTTGTCGCACTCCTGAGCTTTTGGGGGTTGCAGCTTCCACTGTCGCCTTGTTTGTTCTTACTGTGGCCGCTGCGTTGCCTCAGTTGGGGTGAGGGCCAGCACTGGTGTGGACAGGGTGGCCGTCGGCAGCCACTGATGGTGGTAACCACACGGGGAAGGTTGCAGGTCCTTTGATGCTTTCCCGTCCCTTCATAGAGACCTCATACAAGCCTCACCCTAGCAAATCTACCGCTAGGTATGCTCGCAGTTAGTGTATTTTCCTCACTTTTTTCCCCCCCCCCGCCTTCATTAGGACTGCACAAAGGAATGGCCTTTTTGGTTTTGTGTCTGGAAGGCACTGAAGTAAAATTGTGTCCTGAACCACAAGTACTATTGCCGTGCCTGTGTCTTTATCTTTTTATTTGGCCAAAGCAGTGAGGCTGAGCCGAGATGATGATTCTGTCATCATCACAATACTTGGCGTACTGAGCTCACAAAAGTAACTTTTCCCTGACTTCTTGTTTTTGCTTTGTTTTTGTTTTGTTGTGGCTGTTTTTACATTTTGGGGGTGCTTTTTATCAGAAACAGGCCATTTCAAAGCAAAAAGTTCAGCCCTGCTATTTTGAAAATGTTGAAATGTTGTATTTTGATACATCAGCAGTTGTTGTTCCTCTTCCTCCATGTGCTTTTCAGATAAAGCCCTTGGTTGGACGCAGGCTGAACCTGTGAAGGTGTTCAGTTCCTCTGTGTTTCCTCACATTTCCCAGCTATCAGATGTTTTGCCCAGCTCTTCCCTAGTGCTTAGGTTACACCAGAGTGGAGTGAGTACCAGTACCTTCTTGCCCTTGCAAGAAATGGTGTGGGGGTAGCAGTGCGTGCTGGCCAGACAAGCAGTTGCTAGTTTGACTGTCAACTGCCCGTTGTGCAGCCCTGCCCCACCTCCTCCCGTAGAAGCATGCATCGCTCGGGTCTGTGCCTCACAGGAGGACAGCAGCAAGACCTGTGTTTCCCAAAGGACTGAAACGGGTATGGCTAAAATGCCACGCAGGCGCAACTCTAAAATGGAGTAATTTCCAGGTTTGTGCCTGTTTCGATGAAGACTAGATGAAAATTTTTAGCAAAGTCTTGTTTTATGAACCGTATGCTTGCACAGGTCTTTGTGATGAATCTGTATCCTCCAACTGATTATAATTAGCACACTGTCTTAGTTATACAGGATTAATCTAATTCAAATGACTAGATGAAATTCTTTGATCTTCAGGGTACAAAAGGTGAGACTGGGATGACTTTAAACAGTTGCTCCTGGCCATAAAATCTATTCATTTGAAAATCAATAGAAAGATATCATTTGCCACGTTGATGAGATAATTTCTTCCGCTATTCAGCCCTGACCCCGTTCTCCTGGTTTTCACCCTCCTATCATGTTTAAACTTTTTTTTTTTTTTTTTTTTTTTTCCTGGATGCTGTGCTCCACCCTGTCCTGCACAGCTTTTCGGTGTGCATGGGGTACTGTCCTTTTCATTTGAAGCCACTTTCTGATTCACGTGCACAAATCATGCAAACTCTTCTTCAAAACTCTTTTCCCAATCATCCATTCAGTCAGGTGTTGTAGTTGCCAAAAATACATCCTGCTCCCTATCTGTTCTTCATTGCATCAGATGAATTTATAGGGCCAGTATTTTGGAGACTGTAAACTTTCCGGGGCATGGCCTCTAACAAGTGATATTGTCTGTTCAGCAAGTCCTGCCCATTGCACAATGGCATGAATATTTATGATGTTAAATAATCATCCTTGTCTCTGACCCAGCACTCTTCATCAGCAGATCTAGAACTGCTTCACTGAGGAAGCAGTCAAATCATTATCCTAATTTCCAGATGGGGAAACTGAGGTGCTGCAAGGTGAAACAAGTTGTCTGACATCAGCAGAGGACAGCTAGAAAGGGAGTGCAGTCGTGTCTGGCCCTGGCTGCTCCGTTCAGCCACTAGACCCTGCTGCCTGCTCAGTGACAGCTAATAAAATACGCGTTTGTGCAATGCATTTTTCTCTGTTAACAGCGAACGATTCGAGTGTTTTCTTCACAGGCATTAGTAGCCTCCCTAAGAAATATGTTTCAACATGCATTTTCAGCAGTACCTCTGCGTGTCTTGTGTGCCAGCTAGCAGCTGTGACCTGCTCGAAGGAGGCAGACTGGGGCAAGAGGGAGAGGTGGCACCTCCGCCTCCGCACCCCGCTCCCCCTCCTCCTCCTCCTCCTCCGCCACCCCTCTGCTTCTCCGGTGGCAGTTGGGGAGGTTGGGGACCGACCACAGAGACGTTCTGCGTGGAGCTCCTCGAGGAGCTGTACCAGCTGCTGTGTTGGCAGCCTTGGAGTTGCCTCTGGGTCTGACTTGCTGTCTTGTCTCCTTAAGTATAATTGCTCACTGCTGATTTTTTTTTTTTTTTTTTTTTTTTCCCTTTGATTCTGTGGCACTCGGATTCCTCGTCAATCTCGCAATCTGGGGAGTCTGAGGAAATAGAGAATTGATCATCTGCAGATTTCTTCTGTATATTATGAAAGTGTCCCTATGCCATGTGTGATTCCAATCTTTTTTTTTTTTTTTTGTTTAATCAGACAGAACATCACAGAGTCAGACTGTACGGGCGAGGTCTGTGCGTGGAGCAGGGAAGGAAGGAGCCGCTTCTGCAGAGATGCTCCCTGCTCCTGGCTCCGGAGAGGTGACAACACACCTATCACTCCCCCCTCTCTGACCCTGTGCCTTACCTCCCTATGCCCCACACTGCTCAGCCTTGCAAATTTTCTATGGCAGAGCATGTTACCTCCCTGGCAGAGCCTGCCGGGGCAGGACTGCTTGAACAGCTCTGGCTACGGGGAGTCCTTGAGGAGTGGCAGAACATGTCTGCCTGAAAATCTGCACGTGCTGTGAATGAACCTATTTCTCACTCTTTGGAGGTCTTAGGGAACCGAGTCACTTCATGGGATTGGCCAGAATTTTAATGGTATCCACCCAGGTACCTCAGCACGGTGGTAGTAAAAGCATGCGTAGAAGGAGGTCAGGTGAGTTTATTTGGATGCAAGAGCGTGTGTACTCTTTGTGCATTACACTGAATGTTCATCACGAGCTTTTCAGTGCTCTGTAGGGCCTGTGTCATGAAGATCAGACTAGACAGTACTCATACTAGGTAAGGGTCTTAATTGTGCACTTATTCCCTAGCTCGCGAGCATTTTAGGGAAGAATAGAAGTCTGAAACAGAGGTTGTCTTCTGAGCTGAATTGTTACCTCTATCACTGGATCCACCTGATGTATTTACTTTCTTATCTTTACTTTCTTGTTTCCACTTTACTCCCAGTACACTACAACCATTTCAAAATAAAAACTATGAAAACAGCTCTAAGATTACCAGAACTCTCTCCATCCTGCCCTTCCCATTTGTGCTGGGCAGACATCTTCTGAAGGAGATGTTTACCTCCAGATGTCAGGACATTTGGGAGAGGGATTAGACTCGGCGCTGGTTTGTCGTCTGTGTGATGGAAGCAGAAACACTACCTGGGCAGGAAAGTATTTGAATTTGAATGTTAGGACAGTGTTAAAAAACACTGTAAAAACACTTCCCTGCTTTTCACTGGAGAAGTCTCGATTTGTTTCATCGGCTGCCTCTGGCTTTTTGCCCGGTGTTCTCAGATCTACTAGTGGAGGGAGACAGCAGAGCACGTTTGTCCTATTCCTCTTCACCAGCGCGAGATGCCAGACTGGAACAGATACGTCACCGTTCCTGGTCTAAGCACACGCCACAAAGGGGACTGCGGTCTGCTCAGCCCTCTCCTACATCTGCCCTGATCGATTCTGTAGCCCGGGACAGGGCTGAGTTACACCTCGTTCTCTGGCAGCCGCCAGCAGCACAGCTAAGTCTTGTGAGCATCTCTGCAAATCCATCTCCCGAAGCGGTGCTGTCAGGCTCTCTTTCTCTAGGATAGGCACGCACAGTTCCCCGTGTGCAGGATCTCTGCCCAAGTCCCAGCATGGGATCGTCCTGGGTGGACTTCAGAGCTGTCCCGGGAGCTTCTTGCAGGAGAAGGGATTTGGATCGAGCACCCCTGGGGAAAAATTGACTTCCCGTCTTGAGGTGCGCTGCCCCTGCTCCTTCCCTCCACAGGAGTGGCTGCGTTTCTGTTGCACGGGATGCATGGTATATAAAGCATTTAGGACGAAAAGTCTATAGAAGTGTGATACTAATAATATTTTACAGCTTTAATTACCGTGATTGTAGTGCCTAGAGGCATATGCAAAAACATTTTGAGTGGGAGGAGAGAAGGCAGCGCTGTGAACATTTTTGTGGTTTTGCTGGGCAATGCGCAATTGAGTTTTCTCATGGGAACCACAGCATGCCAGGGAGAAAAGCTGCCTCTACCTCCTCGTCTGCTCCGTCGGGATACCAGATCACACCCCAAAGCCGAGGAGACAACCCCAGTCACTCCAGTTTCAGTCAACAGCTGGGCTGACTGTGCCTCTGCTTTGCAGAGGGGCTCCAGGTGCAGGCGCTGCCCGTCTCTGCAGGCAACAGGTATTTTTCCTCGGGCAACATCCCTTCTGTACCATCATCGGGGCAGTTTCGCCAGCGGGATGATTTTAGGATTGGGCAACTGCTGATCTGTGGCGTGGATTTGCCAGCAGCCTCAGGAGCAGGGTGCCTGTTTCTCGGTCAGGGTATGCGACGCAGACAGAGCCCTCGCTCCCGCCAGCTGCCCACCCGTCCGTGCCACGCGTGCGTGGGCAGGGGAGAGGCGAGGGGACAGGCCAAGGGGCCTTTGTGGGGCTGGGAGAGCCCTCCAGCTCCCTCCCCATGGGACGCTGCAGGGCACTGCCAACAGGCCTAATGCAAGGTGACCAGCCCGATGGTCCCACCTAGTTGAAAAAGAGGAAAATACCCCATGGGAAAAGGCAAGTGTTTAGAGTTTAGGTGTTATGAAATAAAAACGATGTGAAATAAAGATGCTTGTCTTTCCCTAGCCTACAGCGTGCAGTCCTGCATCTTTAGAAAACTTTTAAAAACTTTTTTTCCTAGATTGTGTATCAATCATTACACATATTTATGTAGTTTCTGCGATGGTGATTTGCCAGAGGTTCATTATTAAGATGGTACAAAGCCCATAGTCTTCTATTTGAAAAAAGGAAAGAGAAATTCCATTTTATCTGGACATGGTTGCCAAAGGGTCGGTCAGCGACTCAGCTTCCCGGCAGGCCGGTCCCTGCTCAGACAAACAGCCGCCGGTTCCAACGCCGCCGTCCGATAGCCGAGGTGTGGATGGGAAGGCAACGCAACCTGAAAGGAAACCCTGGGTGGTAGGTGTTCCCGGCTGTGGGAAGAGTCGGATGATGCCTACAAGACAAGCATATTTTATTGAGGCTTTTTTCCTTATTCTCTAATTCCACACACACTCCTCCCCCTCCACCCCCCATTTAATCCTATTTTCTATTGTTACCTGCACTAAATTTGATTTACATTATTAAAACCTCATCTTTTAATCAAGTCTCCGTCAGCTAAATACAGGGTATCATTTGTCCTCGCTTGATTTGAGATTTGGTATGTTGTATGGATTTTTGTATGTCTGTATTGTGTCCAGATTCAAAAACCTAAAATAAGAAATTCTAATGAAATCACGTCATCTTAAAAAAGGGACCAAGTTTTGACCCTAGCCTCACCAAGACTCCTGGGAGGAGCAAGAATGTGATTTCCCATGCTCACGGTATGTTGTGTGCGTCGAGTTTTCACAAAGAAGAACAATCCGCCCCCGGGTACTGGGAGGGCTAATGGAGATGAGCTCCTAAAGCCGCGGACGGAGATCCTCGCCATCGTCACCCCAAGTGGAAGCGTGGGTTCAGGGGGGGCAAAAAAGAAACGGGGCCGGGTTTCTGCCCGCCACTTCGAGCTCAGCCTCTTGCCGCGCTACCCGAACGCGCCTCCCAGGCCGCGGTGTACCCCCCTCCCGGGTTCACCCCCTCGGGTGGGCGCTCGGCGGCCGTGGGAGCAGCGGTGGGCTGCTCGCCAGGCGCTTGAAGACCCTTGGGTGGTACCACCAAACTGTGGCCGCGGAGCCTGCCTTTCCCACCGCGCCCCGCGGCGTGGTTAACCACCGCACGGCTTGCGTGGGGCGGCTGGGGGTGTGCGGGGCAGGGAGGAGGAGGAGGAGGAGGAGGGGGAGGAGGAGGAGGAAGGTGGTGTCGCCCCGGAGAGGTGAGGCACGGTGTCCCGCACCCTGGGTGCCTCAGGGTCCCCCGGGGCATCCCGCAGAGGCGGCAGCTGGCTGGAAGGTGTCATCCTCCTCCCCGGGGGCAGCGGCCTCACCGGGGCACCCCTGTGCCCCGCGGGGAGGGAGAGGGGGCAGCGCCGGGGCCGCCGGCAGCTCGCGGCTGCCTCCAGCGCTTCACCACGTCCTTCTCGCTACCGAGCGCCGCGTCTCCCCGCGGGGCCGGTTGGGAGGGGGGGAGGGAGGGGGTGTGGGTGTGTTTGGGGGGGGGTGGGGGGTGTTTTGGGGGGGGGGGGTGATGGTGGCTGTGTGTTTTGGGAGGGGTGTGCGTCGGCCGCGGCGGGGCGCGCTGCCGGGTGCCGGTGCCGCCCCCGCCGGGCGCTGCGTCACGCGGCGGCCGCGCGTGGGCGGGCGGCGGAGGAGCGCGCGCGGGATCGCCCCATGTGACCGCGCGGGAGGGGGCGGCGTGTGTGTGTGTGTGTGTGTGTGTGTGGGGCGGGGGCCGGCGGCGGCGGGGCCCGGGAAGGGGGGGCGGGGGCGCCGTTTAGGCCGCTCCCTCCCTCCCGCTCGGCCTCCGCGCACGGCAGGCGCGGCCGCGAGCAGGCGAGCTGCGCGGGGCGGCCGCCCGTCCCGTGTCCGTGTCCCCCCCACCCCCCCCGGCAGCAGCGAGGCGGTGGCGGGGACCGGCTCGCCCACCCGCCCCGTCGATGGGAAAGGAGGAGCCTGGGCCGGCGGCGCGCAGGCGGGGGGGGCGCTGGCAGGAACTTCGGCGGGGCTGAATCTGCGGCCCCGGGACGGCAGCGAGGGAAGCCCCGGCGGCGGCGGCGGCGGCGGCGGCAGCCTACTGCAGAGTACGTGCGGGACGGCCGGGGCGGGGGGGGGTGCGGGGCCGGGGGAACTGGGGCAGCCCAGTGCCGGCACCCCGCTGGGGGGGGGGGGGGGCGGTGGTGAATGGCCGGAAGGAGCGGGCGGGTCGCGTGTGGGTGATTCTCGGAGAAATCTGGCGCGGGGTGTGTGTGCCGGGGGGGGAGGTCGAGAGTGGGCGGAAAGTACAGAAACGTTCCTGCCGTGTCTGCTGCCGCGGGGCGGGGGGGGTGCCTCGTAGCGGGGGCGGCGGGGCGGGACGGGCCGGGACGGGCGGGGGCGGTGCCCCGGCGGCGGGCTGCTGGGACCGAGGGGTGGGGGGGGGCGTCACTGTGGTACCGGCCGCCCCCACTTGCCCAGGCACAGCGGGGCCGTGCCCCTCCGCCGCCTCCCCCCTCCCGCGCAGTGGTTCACCCCCCCGCCTCCCGCCCCGGCGCCGGTGGCGGGACAGGGCGGGGGGGCCGGGCCGGGCCGGGCCGGGGGGCACCCGCGCCCTTCGGTCCAGCTTTTAGGGAGAAGCGGCCCCCGGCCTCGGCCGCTGCCGACTTGGTGTGGGGACCGCAGCCCCGCCGTGCCGCCTCCCTCCCGCGGCCTGCCGGGTCCCGGCTGCCGTGCCGGCGGGGCAGCTGACCCTCCCCGGGCCGCACTCGTCAAGTATTCAGGCTTTTTTTTTTTTTTTTTTTATTTAATCCTCACACGATTTTTTTTTTTTCACGTTTCAAGTTTCTTATTAGTTGCGGCGAGATACGCATCTGTATTTGAATGTGAAACTCACTTAATAGGTTGTATTTTGGCACATCTCAGAGCTAGACAAGACTATTTAATTTGCTAAGTCTCGCTTCTGCAGCTACATGTAATTTTCTTCTCCTGCTAAAAGTCCTTTGGAAACGCTGCAAAAATGTGATGAATATGCAAAGCAGCCAGCTCTCAAATCCAAATCCGGTTTCTCTTCAGAGACTTTTCGAAACGCCCGGAGTGATCAAGATATATCATGAAATAATCGCTTCTGCCTAAAATACAGGAACGTGATGTTTCACACTTTTTCCTTGTGTGTATTCCTGATTTAATTGGTGACAGCTCCAATAGAACTCACCTGAAATAAAAATCTCTAAAAATCAATTAGGGTTGCTCCATGGCTTTTACTTCTAGTGCAACCTTAAAAAGCAGGAAAGCCGCTAGTGAAGCCCTTGCCCCATGCTCGCATCCCACAGCTCCTGAGTTTTCCTTCTTCCAAGACTTCACCCACATCCACCACCTGCTTGCTGCAGCCGTGGATTTTTCCCTCCACCTCTGGGAATTGCACAGCTTTGAACTCGGACCAGGCAGAATGGGAAGAAACGGGCTTTTTCCTGCGGTTAGAGATGTTGAGCTGGGCTGCTGCCACCACCGGTTGTCTTGATAAGAGGGAGCTGGTAGCAGGAATGGGTTGTGATTCCTGCACTGGTTGTTTACAAATATTTAGTAGTGCTGTGTGGTGTGTCTGTGGTTTTTGTTTTCCTTTTTTCTAGGAGTTATGTTTGTGGTCAGAGTTAAGGTGACATCCAGCGTTTGGAGAGGAGGGCATGGCGTGCAGGGTGCTAGGCTGTGGATGTGAATGAGGTAATACGGAAAAATCAGAATGTGTGGTTGTAGGTTGCAAAGGCTGAGTGAAAAATCTAACTTGTGATTTCCTGGTTCTTCTGTGGCTATAACAGTATGCAAGCTTGCGTGTATTTTAAACAGCTTTGTCTGTTACAGGGAATTTCCTAGCTTCTTTGTTTGTTCTATATGTGAAAAATGTAAAAGGCAGCTGCTCTTCCCTGTGTGTTCCCACAGTCCTTACTGGTACGGACAACGAGCAAAGAAGGGGCAGAAGTAGCAGCACAACTGCCATCGCTGCGTTCGTTTAGTCCTGCAGACGCTCCCATGCCAGCTCTGCGTTCCCGCCTTGTGCTGTGACAGGGTGTGCACTTGGCCATACCTTACAAGATCGACTTGCTCGCTCCTGAGGCAGCAGGTCGTTCTGGTTAGCTTTAGGGTTTGACAGAGGATGTGCCGGGTCTGTGACTCCTGAACCAGGTCTGTCTGGGATCGCAGATTGGAACGCCTCGGACTTCTCGAGCAGGCGGCGGAGGAGGGGGAGCACTCGCGTCGCCGCAGGGTCTCGGCCGAGGCGCGCTCCCCAGTGAGGAGCGTACGCAAGTCTCCTGGCTGGGAGCTCGCCCCGTGTCGTCTCGTTGCGTAACCTCTTCTCGTGCTCACCCTTTGCCCCAAAAGCACGGCCCCTGCCGCACTGAGAAATGAGAACAGCGGTGGTGGAAAGCAGTACTTTTAGGTCCCTTAGATGCAGCTTAAAGGTCACCCGAAAGATGTGAGGCACCGAGACTCGAGTGGGTGCGCCAAGGCTTCGCTGTAGCCGGATAGGTAAGCAGAGCCAGGCAGCGACAGCAATGCCGTGTGTCCTTTGGGTTAACGGTCTCTTCCGATTCAGGCAGTGCTGCGCTGCTTTCTCACCAAACCTTGTGTGTTGCTTGAGCTCTTCTAAGTAAGCCTCATCTTACTCCTTCAGGTTGACTAGCTTACCTGCTTTCCTGGCTTTGTAGGCTGTGAGCTGAGCCGAATCAGTGGAGTGGGCCAGTAGTGGCTGGAAAAGCAGCGTAGCTGGCGGCGTGGTGAGGCTGTCTCAGAAAGGGGAGGGAGCCTTCCCCTTCTGAAAGTTTAGAAATACTTGGGATGTCGTTGAGGTGAGTGCAGAAGGAACTCCGTTTAGTGAGAGGAGAAAGAGATCAAGAGGAGGAGTGTTTGAAAATGCCCTCTCTGCAGAAATTGGTAGCAGTCGTAAATGGAAAATTTGTGTGGCCCTCTCAGGAGTCACTGTACTAAATTCGGAAAGCAGAATTTGTCTATAAAGTGCAAGACAAAAGGGATTGCAGTCTTGCTTTAAATGCAAATCTCAATGCAGTCTGAACTGTGGACTCACTATTGACGCCTCCGTAGTACATATTAATCCAGTTTTATCTGTCATGAGGAGATTTGTTGATTAGAAGCCTCTAGGTAAGGGCTGCTCCTGGACTGTTGCTGCTCTTCCAGCCTGTGGGCTGGAAAAATGAGCTCCATGGCTTGCCTGGAGCTCTTGCGCTGTGTGTAATTTCACTGCCACTGTCCTCCCAGGATTCAATTTAGCTCTCTGCACAAAGTCCATTTATGTAGAGTTATGTAGATTTTGTGCTGAGATGAATGACTTTCAGAGCAAATGGATATTCTTTTAACAATTATAGAAGGTAATTTGTGGTATCGATGGTAGAAAGTCGTCAGCATTTGAAATGGGAGGGTAGGGACAGTTTACTGAAATGCCACTAAACCATAAGGTGTTAGTTTTGTTTGTCTTGTCAAAGTTTGTATGGAATGGGAGGATTTTTCAAAGAAATGCTGTGAAGTAATGACATTTTTTAAAACACTGAGTTATACTGTTTAAAGGGTTACCTTAAGTGATTTTCTTTGTTGCCTCTCACATCTTTGAGTGTAGATAGTACTTTAATTGTATTTCTGCAATTAACAATTATTTTCAAAAGCTAAACTGTATTTTTAAAGCTCTTAAATGTTTCCAGTTTCACCTTGAGTTCCAAAGTGTGGAGTTTATTAGCTCTTGAGCTCTCCAGCAGCTTCTTGAGGTGGCTGCTCAGACCTTAACAGCTATTGCTGTCTCTTCTGTTTTACAAATACCAGCGTACAAAGAATGATAATGTGCAGCTGGTGGTTTTGTTTTTTTCTATTTTTTTGTTTTTTTTTTTTTCCAGGGCTCCGTATCTCTTCCTGAAGACATTGTTTGTAGGTATTCTGTTGCTGCCACATACATTTCTGTAAAGTTTCTCTTGGCCTCCTAATTTTATTTTCCTCTAGTGGAGTTCATTCAAAATTTTGTAGCAAAAGCATGATTTTTCAGATGCCTCCTGAATAGAAGTGAGTTCCAATTGTTACATTAGTACGTTTATTTTGAGTAGCTGAAGAAAAAGTGCATATTGTAAAAATAATTTCTGTCTTAATTTTACTTTTGATTACCAGTCTGCCGGTGCCCCTAAGCGTACATAGATTCTTGCGTTGCAGTTCTGGGGGGAGAGGAGTTGCACATTATTAAAATAATTTCCCCCCAGTGTGCAGAGATCATTCTGTAAGTGCCGATTTGTAGGTTACTAACGTGTGCTTTTTTTAAAGTACAGTGTGATAGCAGAGTCAGAGTAACATTAGCAGACCAGCTCTACGTTTTAGTTCTGTTACTTTCCCAACCAACTATAAATTACATGCTTTAGAACTTATTGATTGGTGGTTTAGCTTAATACAGTAATACTGGAAATTATCCGCTTGTAGTTGTGAAAGCCATTGTAGAGTGAAGAGGTGTTTGTGTGAGATCTTAGAATGCTCTGAAGAGTTTATTATTTGCGGGATAACTCTGGATAATGGGTTTTATGAAGTTGAAACTTGTGTGAATGTTTTTTCTGCAGTCGTAAAGGTAGAACGCTGCTGCAGTTTGTCTGTTGGGAGCCCTTAAAGCGCAATTGCTGTATTGCTGACTGGTATTTCGTGTCGTAAGTATCAGTGACATGCAGGCCTGTTAGCAAATGGAACAGGTTGATGAATTCAAAATAAAGCTTTTAAGCTATATGTGTTGGAATCCATCAGTATTTCTTGTTCTGTCTGCAGATGTTGCTGCCATAATTAGGATGAGCAGAGGTATTAGATCCTTTCTATGTGAAATGGGGAAAACTATAGAAATACTTGGTTCTGAAACACCGTTTTACTGATCCAGCTTTATTAATCCTCTGAGGTCATGGTGAAGCACTTTTCTTCTTTGTTTTCCTTTTACAGTCCTCCACATTGCTGTGGGGGAAAATTATTTGAAAATTAAGAACTGAAACTGATGAGCTTTTTTCTTCAGGGGATCAAGCATTCAGTAATTCTTCAGAGTGTTATGTGATCATTTTGATCTGAAGATACAAAAGAGAGTCAAGTAGAAGCAGTGAGCAATATTGAATGACATTCTTGGGAACAAACATGAAGTGGGAATGCTGAACACAAGCTGGCTTCATGTTTGAATCATCTTTCTTGTAGGTGCATCGCAACTATCTGCTGATTTGTTTTTTCACAAATGTATCCATTAAGTTCACGAGTCAAAAAATACAGCTTTTGCCCCTTTTTTCATTTCTGTGTGTGTTCTTATAATGAGAGAAAGAAATCCTGTCCTCCTGAGTTGACAGCCTTACGGAAGGATGGAGGGGCGGGAATGCATCTAGATGTCGGTGTTCTGGTGCTCATCTCCTCTCTGTTTTTACTGTTCGCAGGGTCTGTCATCCGTGATGGCGTCAGCTTTACCCAGAACCCTTGGGGAATTGCAGTTGTATCGAATACTACAAAAAGCAAATCTCTTATTTTACTTCGATGCCTTCATTCAGCAGGGTGGTGATGATGTCCAGCAGCTCTGTGAAGCAGGTGAAGAGGAGTTTTTGGAGATAATGGCTCTCGTAGGCATGGCTAGCAAGCCGCTTCATGTCCGAAGGCTGCAGAAGGCTTTGAGGGACTGGGTCACAAACCCTGGTCTTTTTAACCAGCCTCTCACCTCCTTACCAGTCAGCAGCATTCCAATATATAAGCTGCCGGAAGGGTCTCCTGCGTGGCTGGGGATATCCTGCAGCAGTTACGAAAGGAACAGCAGCACCAGAGAGCCTCACCTGAAGATACCAAAATGTGCTGCCACGACGTGCGTGCAAAGCGTGGGCGCGAGCAAATCCGATGTGGTGGGGAACTTATCGCTGCAGAGCGGCAGCGAACCGAGACTCTGGCAAGGACACCACACCACAGAGAGCGAACATAGTCTTTCACCGGCTGACCTTGGCTCTCCAGCTTCACCAAAGGAAAACAGTGAGACTCTGGATGCCGCTGCTGCTCTGTCAGTTGCTGAATGCGTAGAACGGATGGTTCCCTCCCTGCCCAAAAGTGACTCGAATGAAGTCAAGGAGTTACTGAAAACAAATAAGAAACTGGCAAAGATGATTGGTCACATCTTTGAGATGAGTGATGAGGACCCTCACAAAGAGGAGGAGATCAGGAAGTACAGTGCAATATATGGCAGATTTGATTCGAAAAGAAAGGATGGCAAGCATCTCACCCTCCACGAGGTAAAATACCTTGAGCAACAGCGGGCTTCCTCCCTCGTTCCTACACCTTCTTTGAGATACTGTTCACAGGGTGCCCTTTTTGTATGGACACTTCTCGCTGGGTGAGGAGAGCTGTGTGTCTTACAGGAGCCGCAGGCAGTCCTGCCCTGGGGTAGAAGTCTCGGGTGCAGCCAAAGTACTCTTTTCTTGGGTGGGTGTGTGCATGTGTGCTCTGATGACTTCAGCTTGGTGTCATCAGACTGCTAGGTCACTGGTGTGGCCTGTCAGACAGTTTGGCACCGAGATAGCAAACCACTGTTGCACTGAGTGTGGCCCTTGGGATTCTAGGCATTCAGCACATTTTTAAAGCAGTCCTATCCTGGTATTCCCTGGCATCTTCGCGAGTAGACTGGTTGGTTAGAAGATGAGTGACTGAAATTGCTTGTGTCTGGTAACAGGATCACCTGGCTTGGTTACTGCCCTCTGCCGTCTTCTCTCACGTTGAGACCCTGCTCTGTAGCTTGTGCCCTCGAGGTAAAAAAAAATATTCTGCCAATGAGGTCCCTAAACTCAGTGTGGTGGGATTTTTTGTGCTTGAATTGGGATGAAGCTTAATTATACAACCTGTGGGGTTTTTGGGGCACAGGGGTCTTAAGCCAGTCAAATGAAGTGCAGACTGTGAGGAGGAGGGAAAAGGACCGTCTCCGGTATTGATGGTTGGCTGTAATTTGAAGGGTTGTCCTTTAATACCTGCGTAGCATCTGTTTCTTCTTGTCCTTAAAAGTCCATGCGGGCCTCCTTTGCTTCTCTTCTGACAGTCTTGAGGCTCACACTGCATATGTTGTAATGCAATAGGTGTGTCTGTGTGGGGAATAGTTCCCTAGTGCCAAAGTACAGTACAAGAGGAGAACAAACATTAATTCAAAGCAGTGCCAAAACGCTGTTGATACGAATGCTGCATCAGCATTTTCACAGTTAACAGTGATTGCAAAATTTCAGTTGGTTTTAAGATTTGGCATGTAAGGCTTAGCTCCCAAAAGGAAAGGCAATGTTTATGTTACAGGAGTGCCAAAAAAACTGTACTGGCTTTAGCCTTTTTTCGCTTTGAGAAGAAGTTTTGTAGGTGTGTGATCCATAGCGTAAGACTAGGTTCTCTTTATGCTTCTGAGTAGAAGGGCAGAAGGAAACAAGGCGTATTTCTTTACATTTTTGTTTATGTATTTACATTTATAAGGCAACTGCACATCACCAGCAGTGACTTCACAAGGGCTTTTCTACAGACTGGGGAGATGCTTCCAAGGGAACTTGTCAGTAGTCAGCCGCATTTCTACCACACAGTTTTAGTTGTGCAGCTTTCACTTACGTGCTTTGTGGCTTTATGTTGAACACTTATGATCTGTTAATTCATCCAGCGTGCAAGAACAGATCTCATCTTACTCCCCTGACCTTGCGAAGTCTCTCCTATAACAGAACAACTTGCATATGAGATGGAGACAGGACTTGAAAGGATCAATTGGGTAGATGCCCTGTGTATGTTGCTACAGAGCCAGGATTTGGAGAAAGGGGGTTCTCCCCACCTGAGAGTGGAGGCAGTCAAGGTGTACCAGCTCTGTGCTTTTGCAGTCTCTCTCTGGGATAGCAGCTGCAGAAAATACTCTGAAATCTGGGCAGACTTTTTGTAGGATAAGTTCCTGGCATCCAGCAGTGTAATGAGGGGTGGGCGCTGGGGGCAGCTTTTTCAGGCGTGTGGTAGGCTCAGGAGTGGCTCTACGAATCTGGAGGAGTGAACAGTGGGGTAGGAGTTTGAGGGAGCAGGGTAGCAAAGAGCTGGAAGAAAGGACGACTGCTCTGCCTTGTTAATTTTTTTTTAGTGCTGTGCTACAGATCTTTACTACATCATTGTAAAACCATGTTTAAAAATGGAATGAGAGCATGGTTTGGCTTTAGGAAATATTTCTATCACTGTTATGATTAAGGGCACAAGATCAAAGGAGTATGTGGTTGACTTGTGCCTCACTTACGCATGTGGGGCCTCGCTGAACTTGATGGGAACTGCACACATGCAAGCAAGAAGAATTTGCTCATAATTGGTTTACTGTTTGCTTAAAGAGGCCGGATTTCACAAAGTTTTGTCTTGAACAGTTTTCTCTCCATTTCCATTTTAAAGCAGCAAATATACAAATAGTAGCAATGAGACCATTTTTTGGTTTAAAATCTGCTAAACCAGAGTTTGCCTTTTGTAAACGCAACTTCTGTGGATTTTTGTTTTCGATGGCTTAAACAATCTGCTGCTCAGAAGGGAGGACCTTAAACAACCAGGGAGGTAAGTTTCTGCTAGTCCAGAGACTATGTTTCTGCACGTGTTAATACATTCCAAGGCTGTCATTCTGCCTCACAGTTCAAGGTTTTTCCTTGCAGCTGGCAGTGGACAGCTGAATAAACTCACTATGAATTTAAAAAACTTAAGTAGTAGTTAGCTTCTTGATGTGAAGATTGGGGTACCTCTGGCTCCTCCAGCAGAGTGGAGTTGCATGCAGATTAAACTTGATGGAATTATTAGTGATGAATTAGTGAGAATATTTTTCTGGCTCAGTATGAACACTGGAGTGTCTCAGAGGGCTTGAGCAGCCATTAGAGGCCAATGAGAGCTGTGGACACAGAACTGGTGTAGAAGTGTGTGCTGTTGATAGGATTATCTGCATGAGGCACTGATCTAGCATAAAATCTGATGCAGAATCTTTCAAAGACATTCCAAAACTAATAAACATATTGTCCTTAATCCATCCTATTGTCTTGGTATTGCACAGCTTTTCAAGCATGGAGAGCACTTTAGGTTTAACGTTGAACCGGAGGAGGGATGAGTACAAGGCATGCCCTTGAACTTGGTGACCCATGGGTGTTTGAGTCAGATTTGTAATTTGCGTGTTAATATTTCAGTGCTTGTCTAGGTACCTATAAAACTGAAAAAAAAAAATCTGTTTAATAGTGTGAGAAACAGGAATAAGAAATGCAAGTAATAAATTTTGTCTAGCTCGGTCTCTTCCTTTTCTTTTGCTGACTCACCAAAACAGTAGGGCTTAGTATTTAATTATGTGTTTTTTAGTGGGAGAATCTATGAACCCTATCAGATGGGAATATACCGGTCCCTCTCCATAGAGTCTGTATGGTTGTGTGCTGCTCCATATCATTAAGGCGTCCAGCAGACAGAATCTTTATTTTTAGGCATGGAGTACTTTCTATCTGCAGTATTATGCCTCCTGAAAAGGCAGGAAGCCATGATGCACTTCAATTCAGTAAGTCTGGATGTGACCTGAAAGAAAAACTAGGAAAAACAAACAAACAAACAAAAACATTTGGTTTTTCTCATATATTAGGATAAACAGCATTTGCCTACAACTACCCAAAGCTTTTTCAGTCATTTCAGCTCTTTGCAACCTTTCCGTACTTTACTGAGTGATAAAAAACATCTCAAATTACTTTGTAAGCATTAGACATATTATTCATCCTCAGTAAGGTAATAGCTATCACTGTTAAAGAAATTAATGCCTGCCTTGGATGGTAATTATTTTCTTCAGTGTTGTATTAATATTTTATTTTTGTATCTTTTTTCTTTTCCCTTGTGTTTTTTTCTGAAAAGGTAGACATTGTAGAACAACTGTTTCTGCCTAAGGGGTAATAGTTTGTTATTTTAGTACATTGTATTGTAGGAACATAGTAACCTAGAGATTTTTCACAGATTAAACCTAAACTTTTCACCCTTGTACATCTGATCTCTGTGAGATTTTTTTTTTTTTTTTGTTGGTCTGTACAGAGACTAAAGGATCAGGCAACATAATCTACCTTGCCTGTTAAAAAGACGTGTTTGCACTCTGATTATCATTGAGGTATTGCAGGAAATGACCTACTCAGATCAGAGGCCTTTATGCTTAAACACTGGAAAAAGCACTTACGAAGTATTAGGAACAGCAGTTCTGTGCGAGGTTTTACTAGAAATACTGCACGGGTGCAGGCCGTGGAGAGAATCTCAGCTCTTCCGATACATGTTTTTTCAACCTCCCTGGAGAAGTGTTGCATTAGGCAAAATGTATTTTTCCTAATTTGGATGACATCAAGCACTGTGGCGAAGGGCAGCATGGGTGTGTGTTGTTCATGTCTCAGGACAGCTTCCACCCTTCAGGGATGGAGCCTGCGGCGCTTCGGGTGAGTTTCTGGCCTCTTGCGATTTACTTCACGAGGAACGTTCTGCAGTGGGGTAGGCAGTGGGGTAAAGGAGCAAGCTGCTTCGGCTTCTCCCTGGAGACACCATGTAACTGCAGGGCCTGCTGGTCCGTCCTCAGCTTCGCCTTCTGCCTGCTTCCGTGAAAAGCACTTCTTGTACAAGCGGTGTTTCGGGTGTCCGAGGTCACGCACGGGCGGCCCTGCTGGGCCGGGGGCTGGGGGGTGGCACATCTCCACCCGTCATGAATATGCTGACTGTGCTGGGCAAAACCTCGCTGCTATGTAATATTCACTAGCCTGAGACAGATACAGAACATACGGTTGACGGTAGCGGCAAAGCAGCTGTGCTCATCTACGAGAAGCCAAGCCCGTTCAAAGCAGCTTAATTTCTAAGAATAGAAGAGTAGAAGAGTTGTGGGCACTTTGGAAAAAAAACACCTGTAGTATTCCGTCGGCCTTTTGCTGTTACAAGTGCTGGCTGTTCTTCAGCTGAGGAAGAAGTGAAAATGCCTCTTCAGCCGCTGCTTACTGTGGAGGGAGCAGGGAACCTCCTCTCCAGCATCTCAGTGGCAGTGTCTATCATTGCATTAATAATTCTGTAGTTTGTCCATATTGTTGGCCATAGGCTTTTCAGACAACTCTCTTGACAGAATTCATGACAGTATCACCACTTCCTGTAGGCTTCTGAAGAGCATTGTGAAACCATTTTGAGCCTTAACTTAAGGCTGTTTTTCTCCACCACCCCCCCCCCTACCCCCCCCCCCCCCGCCTTTATGAAAGTGTTGCCAGCAGCAGAGGCACTAGAAATGTGTCCCGGCAGGCTCAGGAAAACATCCTTGAAACAAGTTACATTTGATTCATGTCTGAAGATAGTCTTCACAAACACGAGGGTGAGAAACACAGCTAAAAAAAGTTTAATCGTTTCTTAAACCATCACCTTCTATAGAATTTATGCTGTATTCACCAGGGAAAGCCATCTGTACCCACACTGTCAGGGTTTTTTTTCTTTTTTTTTACTTTTTTCTCCCCCAAGTCCTGGGCATATTGCGTTTATAAAAATAGTATTCCCTGTAAATCAGGCTTTGGGAGCCAAACACTCTGAACGTTCAGAGCTACTGTTTTATACTGAGATTTAATTAATGCTGAGATGAAGGCACAAGCAGTGTGCATTGAGAGAGTCTTACAATAATGTTTTACTTTAAAGGACGTTAAATGCACCAACTACTTTTATATCTTTTCCCTTCGCAGGGGTTTACCTGGCTTAGTAAGGGTATAAATAAATGGAAGAAAACCTCCAGGGTTTAGTATACAATTATAGGTAACTTTACTTGCAACTGAAATTTTTATTATTTCAGAAGAACAGGTCCTTTTACAAATACAATGGGTGAAAGTGTGCAAAATCATGAATCCCTGTTTTTGTGTTTAATTTCCAGCTAACAGTTAATGAAGCAGCCGCTCAGCTTTGTGTAAAAGATAACGCGTTGTTGACCAGGAGAGATGAACTCTTCGCACTAGCTCGGCAAATCTCTCGAGAAGTCACATACAAGTATACTTACAGGACCACCAAGTAAGGTTTTAATTAACTCAAAGGACCTTTACTTTCAGGGAACTAATCAGTCTGATAGCATTTCTTCTGAAGCACTAGAGACACTTTCTTTTTGCTCTTCAGCTAGCAAAGTGCTCTTCTGAGGAGAGTAGGAAAATGCTGTTTAAGTCGTGAAGCTTTCAAACTGTTAAGATTTAGTTGTCTTGAATTACCTTTTTATTTGCGCTCTAGTTTTCCATATTTTGCGATGATAGTGCATGTTGAGAGGCATCTGAGAGGCTGGCATTTCAAGTATTTGAGGCATTTGTGTATTTCAAGGTTAATGTAAATAGGCAGAGTAGCCAAAGCTGCTTGATGTATCAGTTGTTTTTTTTTCCATATACAGATTTGGCTTGTTAGTTCGCAGGGAATAAAAAAGATAAGGGCATAGGGAGTGGCTTATAAACTTGCTCGAAAGGAACTGAAGCTGAGTCCTATATTCATTTGTTGCTGCTCTGTTAAATGAACTGCTCTTATGAACAGTAACAAAGGCTTAACAGCTTTTAAATACTGTTAGAACTTTAGGATTAATAAATATGATTGAAAGTCCTGAGACTTTCTCTATATTGTTTTTAAGTGTTAACTCCCTCATGTAAAGCAATATCCTTTCAAAATACATTTTCTTACGCTTCTAGGAGCTTTTTATGGTTTTCCTTTGCTCCCCTTTCTTCCACAGTGGTTAGTGTAAATATACATCCATGCTGGGTAAGCAATGCCAAAGGCATTTCTGTAATTTTCTGTGCTCAGGTAGCTTTCCTTTCTGTTTGGAAGAAGAGTGCATGACTTTCTTGACATTTTTGAAAACAACACAAAGCACTTGTGTTTCTCTACACTTAAGTGACATTTACTGCCGTGTCTAAGTGAATTGGGGGCTTTTTCTGTGCATCTCACTTGTTCTTGCTTGATTTTTCTTTTTTCCTTGACTGTTTTTCATTATTATTTCTGTTGATCAGGGTTAATGTGCTGTTTACTGATGGTGTATGTGTCTTCACTTCTAGATCTAAATGTGGAGAAAGGGATGAGCTGTCACCAAAGAGAATCAAGATAGAGGTACAGTATTGCAACTCCTGTATTTTGACCTATGCATGCTAAAATTCACTTTTGTTTTGAAAGGTTCTGTCTTAAGGAAATTTGTCAGAAAAACATTTGACAGACAGTTGATGGGTGTGAGAGAGAGAGGGGGAGAACGTCACCACTGTCTCTGCAAATGTACATGCTTGATGGAGAAACCTGTAGGTGCAGGGGTCAAGAGTAGGATTTGCTTAATGGTGGAGTTACTCTCAGTGTTTTGCACTCTGAGTGAGTAGGAGGGGGAGGAATGGGACTGACTGACTTCCTGTGATGGAATAAGCTCAAGTGCTGTAGGAAATGTCTTCCCATACAGCCTCCTGCTTTTAAGTAGGTGAGAGGTGGGGTTTGCTTAATTCACTTGAGTCAGCTTTTGATTATGTCCAGGATGCAGACTTCTGGATAAGGATTTATGGCAGAATGCTAGCCATCTCTGACTGTGCTATACATTATGAAACTGATCATATTGAAAAGTCAAAAGCTATATATGTCAACACAAATGGTTATGCCTGTAGATACTAATTTGCAGGTTTTTGTAATTAGTTTTGTGTAAAAAGCTCATGTATACATGGCTAATATATATACCTGCACAAGATGTTGCTTAGGGAGATGCTGAGAGTTTCTTGTTAGGAGTGCAGGAGCAATACAGACATAGTTTGCCTTTTTCTTCAGTTACCACTGCTGGAAAGTAAATTTAAGGCCTTTCAAAAGGTAACTTTTGATAAAAAATAATTAAAAAAAAAAAAAAAAGTATGTATACCCATATACCTCATAAGAATAGCAGATCTTCCTTTTAAATTTATTTTTTAAACAAATCACTGTTTTACTGCTACATGAGTATCTAATTGATCCTTAGTGTTGTGGGGGGTTTGTTATTGTACTATCTACTCCAAAAGTTGTAGGTTAAATATGCATTAGAATATGAACTAGGCCTGAGCTAGATTTCTATGTGACACAGATATGCAATATATTCTTTAACTGTAGAGGGAATTTGCCGCATATTCTGGAATGCGGTTCTCATATGTAACTCATTTATCGTTGTGATAAATTGTGCACTGAATGTCAGGCATTATTTTTTTCAGTTGTGCAATGCTTTGTTACCTGTACAAAGTCTTTTCCTATGAGATAAACCCTGGTGAGAGTTAGTTTTGAAAAGGCAGTTATGAATAGGTATTGAGGAGTTTGTCTTTTTTATGTATTAAGTTCCATCAGTCTGTGTACAGCTGTAGTTTGACTTTATATAACACAAAATATACATGTGCATTGAGGATTTACTGGTAGCTTTGATGATAAGTCAGTAATTTACGTGTGTTGGGGTTTGCTTTGATCTGTGCTAGTTCTTCTGTCCACAAAAAAAGAGCAGGGGAAAGCTGCATTACATTTTATACATCTTCACTATTACCTGCCTTGACCAATGCATTGCAGGATGGTGGCTTGAGTCTCCCCTTTTGTTCAGTCTAGTCTTAATTTGTAAGAGCTGGTGGGGAGCTGTTGCTCCTCTCCTTGAAAGAGTATTTCACTGACTATTAGGTTTCAGCATTAGGAAGTTCTTCCTTCATTCAGTAATAATTGATGATGAACAAGTATCTAAAATGACACAGTGCAAGGGAGGTGCTTTTTTCCACAGGATCTTCATTGAAAGAAAAAGTAAAATTAAAATTTTGAAAAAATGCAGGCTGAAACTTAAGGTTTTTTGGAGAGCAGGAAATTTGGACATCCTAAGGGGATGTACATTCTCTTATTTTCTACATGGCGAAATGTTAAAGAGTCTGGAAGGCCTGCTTTCTCTGGATACTTTTTAGTTCAGTAATTTTGAGAAAGGATGTTTACTTAGTTTTCTTTTTATCTAAAATAACCAAGCATATTTTATAATGCTTGTGAAAATGTCATGTCTTAATGGTACAAATGACTATTTCAGAAGAAGGACTTTTTTCCAAAATAAGAAATTGAAAATGAAACTAAATGAAATCTTCCATTTGATAGCATGGCATTAATAATTGTGAAATGGCCATTGTTGTTATTAGCATAAATGTCTCTTTCCTTACAAGTTTGAGAGTCTTCTAAGGAGTGAACCATTACTTCAGTGCCTTATAATTCTGAGGTATGCTGTAAACCATGGAATTTTCTTTAAAGAAATTTTAAAAAGATGCAGGATTACATAGTAGATCACTTTTACATGTGATGTTTTGGGTTCTCAGGGCTTGCATTTGGCAAAAAGAAATTAAGTCCTTTTTTTAGTAGTATGTTTGGGGACTGGTAAAAATGCAAGTGGTAGCAAATGCTGCAGACTTTTACTTCTGTTCTGGATAAGAATTCCTTATTTTGTTTTTAAATTTGTAATAGTTCGTTGTGGCTCTCTTAGCTCACTGTCATGCTTATACAATACAGAGGATCTGAACTTGGGTGATTTTTTTGTTGTTGTAACCAGCTCTGTGGTTGTTTTTTTTTTGTAAAGTTCATTTTGCCTTTCCATTTTAAGGCTGAACTCTGTATTTTGATTCACTGTTCTTTTACCCATTACTCATTAATGTCTCTGCAAAGCATGGTCTAAAATACTAGTGCTTGAATTTGGAAAGACTTCCACTCTGTTTGCATAGTGTAAAAGATTACTTAAAAAAAAAAAAAAAAATGAATTAATTCCCTGAAATATAATAAAACATTTAAAAAAGCCTCCAGAGAGACTGAAGGTCATCCTTGAGCAGAGCTAGCAGAGCTGCAACATTGCTGGGTTACAGCCCCTGTTGTAAATTTATCCTCTTCATGAATATGAAACTCACACAAGCATTACAAAGAAACAATATGCCATGAATTACATCAAATTACCTGTAAAAGCCTTTCTCTTCCCCTGCGAGCTCTCCCCCTCTTATTCGTAGAGTGGGTGGGCAAGCTGTGGGAGTGAAGCGTAGAGAGGAGAAGGTGAAAAAATTCCAGGCAAATGACAGACTAAAGGTGTAGAGGGAGTGAAAAAGGGAATGGAGTGAATTGGGATTTGGAAACAGATTATAAAAAAGGGGTTGTAGTTCCTAAACCTGCTCTGGACAAAGAGCAGGATGGACAAATAGGGGTGGAAACGGTGCATCCTCCTGCAGAGCAAGTGTCTTTCCTGCATAGGTGTTGCAGGGCAGGGGCACCCCTTATTTTGTCATCATCCATGACTCGGTACCAGTGCTGTTCAAAACGATGAGCTGTTGTGGCACCAGCTTAGAAAGAAAAACAAGTCACAGGGTATATCACGCAGGAGTCACGGAGGGAGAGGCTACTCATCGCTGCTGCTGCTGCTGCTTTGTGTTGGGATTGACGAGGTTCCCCTTCGGAGTCAGCACGAACAGCCAAGAGAGCAAATAAAGAGAGCTTTAAAAATGTTCTTGCTGCCTGTGTTATAAAGGAATTGTTCTGTGCGTCAGTGTCTCCGTTCAGCTGAATGAGAGGGGTGGGGAGAGCTTGCAACAGCTAATTTCACAAAGCTCAGTGGGAGTTGGGGGCACAGGCAGGAAGACCTGAGTGGAGGCTGCAAGGAAGCGTCTTCCCTTGGTGCTGGTACGGGTGGAGGGAGAGGAGAGAAAGGGCCCACCTCCACCATTGCTGAGAAGGTTGAAAAGAAAGCCAGTCAAAGTGTGGGATTTGTGTTTTTCACAAAAACAGCAAAAGCAGTAGAAGCTACTGTTTGCCTAGGAAAAATGTCATTAGAGGGAGCGAAAAAGCACATGTGGGACTGAGAACATCTGCTGCACGAAGCCGCTTGAAAAACAACTGAGCAGCAGCATGGCAAAACAAAAATGCTGCATTGCATGCAGCAGGCCCTCCTGACCGCGGCGGGGAGAGGAGCCTCCGAGCAAAGCTGGGGCAGAGCAGGGCCTGGCCTGGCCCGGCCTGCTCCTCCTCCTCCTCCTCCTCCTCCTCCTCAGCCCTTATCACGGGGCAGCGGGGAGGGGAGCAGCCAGCCGTGGGGAAGGGCTCCGGGAAGGGAAGGTGACGCAGAGCTACATGGTCACCCCAGAGCGATCGGCGTGACTGGCAGGCGACAGTCAGGCAACGGGCAGCAGGCCCCGCTTGCAGGGAACAGCCCGTGGTTTTGTATTGGCAGGTGATCGCAGACACCTTCTAAAGAGCCGTGCTACCTGTTTTGTTGCAAAAATAGGATCGTGAGTGATAGGTTTTTGTGTATGCAGGTTCTCATCTTCCTACACATAATAATTCTCCTCTCCCAAACAAATTCAGGTCTAACTATGAAAATGGTCAGTGTTCGTGGAAATGTGCTGCAAAGCCTTTGTTTCCAGAGGATGAGGTTTTGTGGATATTCACCTGGTTATGAAATTTTGCATACCTATCATGTTTATTATTTCCCTGAGGGAGTATGTTGGGTGGATAAAAGCAATATGCAGTGTTCAGACAGATTTTTTTTTTTTTTTTTTTTTTCCTTGAGCATAAAGAATAACTTTATTGACATTACATTGCACTGAGGGTCTGCCCACCTGACGTGGGTCTGACCAGGTCTCTGCAGGTCAGTGGGCAGCCTGCCAACGGCGTGGACCTTGTGGTTCTTCCCCTGTGGTTTTTCTGAAAGATTGCTTTTCTTGTTCTTGGGCTGTAACCTGTTTGTCCAGCTATTGTAAAAACTGTTACCATTTACATTCATGTGCCTCTAGAATCCACAAGGAAAATATAACTAATTTGGTGTACTTTTGATACCTGGGTCTGCAGATCCTCAGTGGCAGATGTCACTGTTTTCAGGTTTGGGTCTATCTTAAGATCTCTAGCTTCCTTTCACATTTTAACAGTTACCTATTCTGTGTTTTTGTAAACATTTCTGGGTGTTCCTCTATTCTACGTGAGCTTTCCTTTTATAATGCCGAGCAGGGTAAATTTCTCATCTTGAACCTTTGCTTCGATGATTAATTTATTTTAATGGAGTCTGGCAGGCTTTCACAGGAACTTTATTTGCTTTATTGGTACATGTGCAAGCTGCAAAAGAGATTTGCATGTCATAAGCATTTGAGACTAAAAGAATTATTGAGTCATGGTTTCCCATAGTATATAAAGTCTTTGCTACCCTACTTTTAAAATGGCGATATTTACTTTTGTGATACTAGTATAGGTTCTGTATGAAATATGCTGAATTTCAGGAGGCTTTGCTCAGTTTTTCAAGGATAGTATATCTAGCTTCTGTGCTTTATTCTCAACTACAGATAAACTAGATTTCTTACGAATCTCCAAAGCTGCTGTATGTAACGAGTGACAGAAGCCACGGGCCTAAATCTGCCTGGCAAGGCTGAATGTAAACTAGCTTAATGTCAGTGACAACAGTAGTCTGGATTCACCTGAAACTGTGAGAGATGAAATATGATTGTCTGTGTATGCCATTTTAGATATATAGCAGTTGTAGAGGGGCCATGTGTGTTTTATGCACATACTTAAGTGCGTAGCATGATTGTGTAAATTGCAGTCCAGAATTATCACAGGAGTTCAGGAATGTTTTTTTTTTTTTTCTTTTGAGTATACAGAGAGGGTGAAGAAAAATCAATAATATGTCCCTCTTGGTGTTTGGTTTCTTCTTATGTTCAATAGGATGGTTATCCTGATTTCCAGGATGCAGTCCAGACACTTTATCAGCAAGACAAAATGCCACTTGCTTTGGCTAAAGGAAAGAGTGAAGACTCAACAGCTCTTAATTCCCAGGTAAACCAACTACACTGTGAATAATACAGGCCATGTCTTTGCATCTTGATTTTGATGTATTGTTTTGAAGACTAAAGTAATTACCATCAACTTTCAAAGACTACCTAGCTTAAATGTGATTGCATCATTCTTAATTCGGGTTTATCTTCTGAAACTGTTCTGACACAGTGCTACAGCTTTACCCTTGCTAGTTCCAAGGAGGTAAGATCTAGTGTAGTAGGCTTGAAAATACGTGACTGCCTGTTGGGAGCAAGTAGGGTACTATTGGTACAGTATGTGCTGTGTTACTTGCGTTATTAGCTATAAATGGAAAGTTCAAGTTACTGGGTCTAGAGGAATAGAGTAGGCGATCTTGGAGTCCTCAGTTCTGACGTTTCTTGTGAGAAGAAAGGCCAGTATATTTGGGAAATAGTGAACCTCTGGATCCGAGAGGATAAATTGGATAAATTGCCTTTCTAAACAACACCTAGCCTGGTGGAAGTGCAGTGTTTTCAAGTATCCAGAAAGCTTTTTATAAATGAAGACAGGTTTCCGATTCTTTCTTTGTCTTTTCTGTAGTGTATCCCAGCCTTGAGGCAAAATACGCATCTTCTACTGCCAGTTGTTGCCAAGGAGGGATTTCATGCTAAGTTGCAACAAATTTATTTTGTATAGCTGATTTGGGCAAATGTAATCACCGAATTTTCACGTAAGATTACATTTAGGAGTTACACTCCTGTTTTCTGAGACCAGATGTGTTACCCTGTCTTTTACCTTTTCTATTGCAAAGCAGTGTACAGTCATACAAATCTATTTGTTGTGATACATCAAAAAGCAATTATGCTACGTGTTCTGATGTCATATAATGATTAAATGAACTTGATTTTTGCAAGCTTATTTTCATCCTGTATATGCTTTAAAGTTTTCGTTGGTCACTAATACATAACAATAGACTAGAGATTTATTTTAAGCTTAAATGTATCTGCAACTCTACAGTTTTTTCTATGGTAGTCAGAAGCATCATTGCAGTGTAAAATTCTGGGTTTATCCCACTTAAACAACAAAGATGGCATGAGTGAGAAATGTTTTATTCTTTTAAAAAATGATTTTATCGTTCAGAAGTTGTAGTAGGAATGACAGAATAGCAAAGTTAAAGCACACTTGAAAGTAAACTATTTGAAAATAGTTCATTTTTTTACTTACCTCCCAAGACCAAGCTTTGAGCTATCAGTGTTCTTCAATGGAACCTGATGAGCTCTAAGCCAGAGTGAATAAATATTGGTGATGTCATTACCCTGTTGTCAGGGTCATCACTGTGCTGGAGAAGCTCAGATTTTGCTGATCTGTTAGGCTGTCAGGTATTTGTAAATTGTTGAACTATGCTGAGTAAGCAGACTTCCGTGGGAAGTCAGGGCTTTCATCATCTCCCAAGAAAAGTTAAGTCCTCTGCAATTAATAGGCCTTTGTACTAGTTGAAACAATTACAGCATTACCTGAAAGAGAAATTAATTTTTTCCTATCAGTCGTAGATGTTAAGTTTGTACATTTTCTGTCCTTATGTTCATTGCGGCTGTTCTAAATCAACTTTCTTGACTTGTGATTTTCTTTTTATTTTTGCAAGATGCTTATTTACATTCTCAAGAACAAGATTATATTGAAAGTTAGAATTCTCTTGGCATTAAAGTCAATGACAAACATTCAGACGCCATTTCCTCCCACGTTGCACTGCATTGTTTAGTTTCACTCTCTAGAGGTGTATAGGTCTTGTTCTTCTTCTAGACAGACATTTCACACCTTTATCCCCCACAAACATACTGTCATCCTACACTTTCAGAATGGCAGATTTTTAAGCTTGTGTAGTGCTGTTTCCTAAAATAAAGAATCCAAGATGTCTGGTGAAATCTTGGCATAAGTTTTTATCAGATGTTACCATTGCTCTTGGAATACTTTTTGGAATACTTTCTGAAGACATACATTTGAACAGACCTAACTGGATAATTAAGACATTATTTTTTGCTTTTCTTGAGATTCTCTTCATGTAACCTGCAGTCCTAAAGTGCAGAAAGTGACTTTTGTGTGTTTTCGAAGAACAGAATTTAACATTGCATTTCTGCATGGATGAACTACAGCAGCTTGCATTTTAAGTATTCTTGAGTGACTCAGATGTACAGTATGAATATCTTTTACGGGTGCAAAAATATTTTGTTTGCTTGATAGTTTTGAAGAAACTGTAAAGCACACATCTGTACATATGAGTCAACAAAACCCTATATCTAGGCTGTTAGTTTTATCATCTGATATTGTTTTTTTCCCCTGTGTTTTGACTCGCTATATGTATGTATATAGAGAGAAAATTTTTTTGCTTTATTTGCAGTCGGAAAAGGTGATGGCAAAACAGATGGAGTTTCTTTGCAACCAGGCTGCGTTAGAGAGACGTCTTTCCACAGGGTGTTACAGACAAAACTCAGAAGAGCATAGCCCCAATGGCGTGTCATTGGATAATGCTGATGGACAAGGTATGGTAGCTTGCAGGCATGGCCTTGCTGCCAGCAAATACATTTGATATTATGCAACCTTTGTCAGTGTTGTTATTTCTCTAGTATAGAACAGTAAGCACTGAATGGACAAGACAAGATCTCTGCCCTGAAGTGCTTAGGGTGTAAATAATGCAATCAGATGTACAGTCAGATTCTGCTCTGTTACTCTAATGTATCTGGGCAAACTGCTTTCCCTGTGGATAACGCGGGAGGGAAGAAGGTAGGTTACATTCCTGTTATTGAGGGCAGAACTTGGCTCTAGCTTTATCCTAAGTTTTGAAAGTAGAGCAGAATGTTGCATTTCTTTTGTGTTCTTGCTTTGTGGAAATTTTAAGTAAAGCAGACATTGTAGTTAGTACCCCTTTTTGTTTACCTGTTTGTGCTGTCTAGAAACAAAACTTGAGGAGCTGGCTATGTAAATTACTTAGAACTAAGCAGATGCTAATGATGTTCTTAGTAGCTTGTTGTCCTTCAAAAAGCTTACAGTTTTGTGGTTATCTCTTTGATTTACCAACTGGCTATTCCTTAGCTTGAATTAATTTTAAGTGTTTGTTTTGTTTGAGCACTTTCTGTTTGGATTTCTTTTTTTACTGTTGTGAAATGAGACAAAATGTTATAAACACAAGAAATACAACCAGAAGTTCTTGTATCTGTTTTTGAGGAGCTAGTTTATTTAAGGGGGGGTGAGAGAAGCAGTAGAGGAAGAAACTAAGGGAATCAATATAAGTAAGTGTTAAAACCTAAGTTTTCATTTGTGTGTATTGGTCAAGCAATGTGGTACACAAGTATGCAGGAAGAATTAGGTGTGTGGATCCAGCTCTTCTTGACAGTGCAAGCTTCTTTTATACCGTTTATCCATTGTGCAGTGGGAGCAGGAATGTCTAGGATCTCAGAGGGTTTTTTGAGCAGGAGGAGAGAATTTTTTTTTTTTTTTTAATGGCCGAGTATCCCTTTCTAGCAGTATCTGTGGAATAGTCTGCAAAGCAGCATATTTACATAAGCCTTGTTTTGCTAGAAACCTTCTCTGAGCAGCTAGAATTTAGGATGCACTTTTGCTGATGGAATTAGTATGTCTTTAAGTCTACCTGTTATTTGATACTGCTTTGCTTTTAATGCATCAATGTTTCACTGTGAACAACTTGCAGGTGAAAGACCGCTGAATCTCCGGATGTCAAATCTGCCAAGTAGACAGCTGCAGCACATTTCACTTGATGGAGAGCAGCATGTTGGAAAACCTCTGTGCAGTGATTTGATCCGGCTTTACCCCAGTGGTGAGGCAAAGTCCCAGTCCTCGGGTTAGTGGTGTCGCTTGTAAACTACCCACCATTTCTTACAAAGCCCGTGGTGAACTTACTAGCTTCTTCACGTAGAGACATCATGTATTAGTAGCTCAGCCTGGCATGCTTTGTGTATGCTTTGTGTACCTTTTAATCAAAGATTTGGACAAACCTTCAAGGGGAGTGTTACTTGCTAATCTAGAATCAGATTAAATATTATTTGGGAAAGGCTTAGAGGATGCAGTAACTGGGTTCAGATAAGGAAGCTGTGGCACGTGTCTATCCTCAGAGAGTGGTATTGACCCAAACAACTGCTGTTAAATACTTAGGTTGCTGTCATTTTAATGCAGTTTGATTACAGCATGGCTTCACTGTATAAAGGAATCAGACTTTTTATAGAAAGACTTGTGTTCTGGTTTATAAGGACCTAGCGTTGTTTCTGTACTGTGAACCAAATCATGCAGTACATCTCTTGAACTGGGTTTCCCATTCACTGACTTCTGCTTACTGGCAAGCTTGTCATTTACCTCTGGCATTGGGAGAAACTCATTCTAAGCTTAGCAGAAGACAGCAAGAATCCTTTGTGAGATCTATGTGCGTGGTTTCAGTTCGATACTTGGCGCACTGAGATAAAGCCAGGAATTCTCGAGACTCTCACAACCCTAGGAATAATAACAACAGTAATAATAATAATGAAATCCCACCTGAGTTTGGAAGATGCAATGGTAAAGAGGTTATTTGAAAGACAAGATGCAGAAGCGGTTGTCTTGAAGACTAGGCAGAATCTTGCATCTTCCACTTTCGTAAATTGCAATCTTAGGTCACTTTTTTTGCAGTTTGTCCCAATTTCGGTGATAATTCACCTAGTGAAATTTCTAGTTGGGGATTTTTACCAGTTCCCTTTCAAAACGCAAGTGAAGAGTGAATCTTCCTTAAGCCCTACTCCCGGAGAGAATTGAAATAAATCTGTGATGATTACTCTGTCATCACTGCAGTGTAACTGAGGTGGTTCTAACCCAGCTGGGTTAAAGCCCCGTAGGAGGCAGCAGAATTTATTGCTTCAACTGTTAGTGTGCTGTATGGCTCATGGTCCGTTTTCTTGTCTTAAGAACAGAATATATTTGTTTCCAAGCAGTGTTTTTAACGTCTTTTTTCTTTCTTTTTTTTTCTTAATGCAGAAGGCCTTGGTATTTTAAAGGATTTCCCTCATTCGGCTTTTAACAACATAGAAAGGAAGGTCATAAAAACAGAACCTGAAGACACGAGATAGTCATTCTGCTCTGGAAAACAGTGTCATAGGAAAGAATGAAACTTCACAAGAGAAAAAAAAACCAGCCTTAATAACCAGTGTTGCCTCATTCAAATAAGAGATTTCAATAGCCAAAGCCTAAGAACTGGTACAGTAATCTGTGGAAACAGGAAAGCAAGAGACACTGCAAACTAAAACAATAATACAGGTGGATAAACATTCCTGTAAAAGTGGTTTTATAACGTGGGAAGATTCACAAATTAATATTGTGGGTCTTCATTATTTAAGAATGTATTATGTATTTGTATAACTTATCAAAGTAAATCTAGATGTCGGGACGTGTATTGAGTCCAGTAGATGTGGCTACAGTTCATTTTACTTGAAACTTCAATGTCTACTTTAAGTGTACCTAGCATAGATATGGTTGTTAAACATTTGAATTAAAAATCCTTGGAGAATTAGGAATGCGAACCTCGTGACACAATTAACAGCAAGTTTGCAACAATATTTGTAGAAAAAAAGGAAACTGCATAAAATATTTAATGGTTTAAAATGTTATGTGAATATAGCATTTGATAGACCTAGACCCTGATTCTGTATTATAGCAGACATACTTGACACATAACTATCGTTACATCACTTTCAGTGGTTTCGGCAGCCTTTGTGTAACACAGCATAATACCTACCTACAGTTCAGGAGTGTAGAAAATGCCAGTTAGCATATGGAAGAGTCCATATGATTGGCTCCCGTTTCATTGGGAGAAACTATGGTTTGATACACTGTACAATTACTAAAATATCATTTGGTAGGAAACCCAAGAGACCAAGTAGCATGGACAGGGCTGCAAAAATTGTGATTCAGACCATTATAACTTTTTGGACTTCTCTGTGGATCTTCAAAAAAAAAAAAGAATCCTAGGTGTGGCAAAGATGAAATATGATGCAGGATTTATGCATCGGTGTAAAAGGTTGCACTTGATATCCAGAAACCATAAGATCTTTTGGAGGAGAGAGACAAGGAGTTATGTCTTTAGCATGTGACTCCTTATTAAGTGCTGTCCAGCCCACATGATTCTATGAATATACCGTATACTGCATACAGTATGCTAATACGTTTCTTTATATATGTGATTAATTAACATCTGTATTCTTTATTTATTTGACAGTTTTTATTTTTTGTACATTTTCACTTTTGCAGATGTCATTTTGTCTAAGGAGAAGTAGTCGGCATATAACTTTGGAATTTACCATGGTGTGTTTGTGTGCATCCATTTTTCCTCTGAGCAACTCCCTCAATAAGAGTTGCCTTCCTGCAGTCAAAATAGTTATATGCCTCAGTTTCTGAATACAGTTTTTGCCTACAACGTGTTCTGGAGGGGAAAGGGAGGGCTGAAGAAAGTAAGTTACCACGCCAGTGGGTAAACTTCCATATTCAGGTGTGCACTTCATGTCTGCAGTTTGCTCTGTGTCATAGGTGTGTATTAACGATTCAGTCACAGTCTGTGTTGTACTGAAACGGTCAGCAAAATGTGAGCTGAAATGTCTACACTGCAGTCTCTTATCACTGTAAACATATCTAATTATTTTATCACTTTTGATTTGTGGAACAAAGCTTTATAGTAGAAACACCAGTAAACAATTTTTTATACTATTAAAATGTTTGTTTTTTAAAAAACTGTTTCTTGGAACTGTATGGTACTGTTTCACTTACTGAAGTATCTTACTTTAAGCAATGGAGTTTGCAGCTTTGCTGTTAGAAATAAGAGATTGAATGTGTAGTGTTATTTCCTCTTTCCTGTTGTGTGAGCTAGTAATACGGATAAGATATTTCTCCAGTCTGTAACGTTAGCCAGTGCCCTGGTTAGTATCTGAGTAGCTTTCATGAGACGTGTATGGAACTTGTTAAAGGACAGCTTAAAGTTTGAACTGTACAGCTTGAGTGATAGAAGGTACCAAGCAACAAGACTTTAGAGATACAGGAAGCGTTCTGTTTTTTCAACATCTGGCACGATCAAAAGTTGCGCGTGGATCACAGAAGAAGCTCTTAAGCTTGCTGGTCTCTTCAGTTGAAGTGAGAGGAAGGAAAAAGAACTTGCTAAGCAGCACGCTGTTTCAGTTGAGTCCAGAATTTATTTTGTAAACACTAATGTATTAAATTTGCTATAAATTAAAAGTATATAACAGTTATATTTTTGAGTTGTAAATACAGTACTTTGTGTCACGACCAGTTGGTTATCTCTAGAATGATATTTCAGTTTATAGTCCAACAGGCCATTTCAGTCTCAATAAGCTGGAAGCAATTTTTTTTACTGGTTTGCAGCTGTATGATATTTTTATTTTTTAACGGGGGGAGGGGGGGGGGCAGTGGGAAGTACATTCCAAGATTGCACATACATTTGGTAATAGCAAATATTCGAGCGTTGGTCTTTCCATGACAGAGGTCTTGGTGGACTGCAACTTGGGTAGCCTCTGGAGTCGCAGGTGAAGGCTTGCCCTCATCTACTCTTGAAGGGTTGCTAGATTCAGGGTGCTCTGGATCAAAGCCCAGCCCTGCGAGTGATGCCTGTTCGTATTCTCATGTTTATATTGTTGCTTACAAAATAAAATTCACCGTGAGAACTCTAGTTTTCCTGTTTTTTTTTTTTTTTCTTTTTTCTTTTTTTTTTTTTTTTTCCTTTTTTAATTGTGTTTTCTAAAAGATGTTAATTTTCTGGGGATAAGGGAGGAGGGAGCAGCTTGAATGGCAGCTCTTGCTGGAGGAGGCATTTTCCTGCTTTTGTGGTTGAATCCTCATTTGTGGGTGGCCTTGTTATGTGCACAGCCTGCAGGGTTTTGGTGGGCCAAGGCAGAGAGGGAGGAACTGAAAGCCAGGAAGGGTCTGCAGCCGTGCCGGTCTTACTTAATGCCCTCTCCATCCCCTGTGCTTTTGCGTTTGTGTGTGCTCATACTTGCACAAGAATGCAAACAAAGCAGATCTGCTTGGAGGTGTTCCTAGACAGTTGCAAGTGGTCTTTGGGAATTTGGGAGGCATCGCTGCCCAGCCCTGTGGCTGCCCTCAACAGTTGGCTTGGTCGACTCACTTTCTAAATGGTCGCCGCCATCTCTTGCTCAAGTATCGTGGAAGAGAACCAGGCCAGGGAGCAAAAGTGCCAAAGAGAAGCGGGTGGGGGGGGAACCCCACCAAAACCCTTCAAAAACATCGGCGTTGCTGAGACGGCATAAAATTCAGGTGTGACCTAAAGCAGAGGGGAGAATCCACCCAGCCCGATGGGGTCAGTGCAGGGTGTGATCCTCCTGCCTTCTCCCAGCCTAGTGGAGATTAAGTGTGGGAAATCAGATCCGATGGCTTACTTAACGTTTGCTGGGTCTTGTCTGCACTTCCAGTGTGATCTTGCCCTATCCTGGGAGAGGAAATAGGAGGAGGAAGGAAGGAGCTAGTCACTGTTGTCTTGAGGTGCAAGGATGGGACAGAATATGCCACAAGTTAAGTTACTGATCTTCCAGACTGCACACAGGTGTAACTGGAAAACCTTTAGATTGATTTATTTATTTAAATTTGAGCAGGGCTGAGCAGTGGCTGACTGATAGTAAAACACAGTGATGCTGCACAGGCATGGACTAGGGCCCACAGGCTTGTGTCAGGCCCACCACATTCAGTGTCTCATCCAGGTGCTGTGAACCTTAATGCCGTGAGGTCCGGAGCTGGAAAGCACTGTTGGTTTAAACAACTGTTACAGAAGAGTCAAGAATGTTAATTTGAAATTTCAGGAGGTGCCTGTTTCTCATGCAGCTAAAAAAACTAGTTGTGGTTTACACGTTTTTTTATTGCTGGCTACCTGCCTGAGGCTTCTGTGTCTTTTTCTAAATAAGCAATTTATATGAAGGTCAGCAGGGAAAGGATCTGCTCCTGGCCATGCCTTTGCTCATGGCGATGGCTTTGCCCGTGACAACAGCTGCAGAACTCATTTCCTCCACATTTTCTTTTCAAAATACAGAAAACTTACAAAGGCCTAGTTCAGATAGGGTCTTCCAGCAGCCCCTAATTAAAGCACAAATGCTCGTTACTGCAGTAATGGGGATTTGGTAATGGTTTAGCTTGGATCGGGGCTCCTGAGGCGGTGGGGAGAGCACACTGTGCTCAGGGCACCCCGCTCTGCTCCCGCCCTTGAGCGCGGAGCCATTTTCCAGCTGAAAAAGCAGCAGCATCCCAAGCACCTTCACGTGGGGCTGCGGTTTGGGGGTGCCAGTCGGCAGGAGGGGGGGTTGTCTGCTCCCCCAGGCACGCTTCTGCCGGGGCCGGGAGGGGTCACGCTGCTTCCCAGCCTTTTGCTGAGGCGCAGCCGGGTCACGCTGCGGAGCTCGCCGGCTGTCTTCGTAAGCAGGAAAACGAGGAGAAATGCCATGAGGCTCCTTTCTGCTGTACAGAAGGGTTGGAAAGATGTTGTGCTGCAGTGATTCAGTGGGGAAAGGATAAATCCCTCACATACACCTACGCACCACCACGAGAAAGAACTCCGTGGGCAGAGAAGGAGCAGAACATGAAATATGAATTTCCTCGAGCTGCTCAGGAGGGACGGCTTTCCAGAGCCCTCCCTCCGGCGGCTCTGCGCTCCCCCACCCTGCCCGGGGGGCTGCTCGTCCTGCCCCGTCGCTTGCACCTGCAGCCTGTGTGAAGGGCGAGTCCCCTGCTCGCATGGTTTTGGCCCGCGGTTCCCGCCCAGGTTGATGGGTCAAGGCTGGTTGCTCGTCCCTGCGTGAGTGGGCAGCTCCAGCAGGCAGCAGCCCCAGGGCTGAGGGAGGCCGTGGGGGTGGCTCCCGCTATGGAAAAGCTTGGGAAGCCCTAATGTAGGCTACTGCCAAGTCCTTGGGTCATCAGAGGGTGCCCCAGACAACTGCTCACCCCAAAACCAACCCCCCACCCCCCCCCTTAGCCAGTGATACTCCTGCCGCCCTGTGCTTTGGGTAAGTCCACAGAGAATACGGCTCTCGGTGCGGGTGGCTGCGGTTGGAGATGCTGAAAGGGCTGCTGAATGCTCCTTGCCTGTTGAGCAAAATACTCGGAGGCCTTTAAAGCGCGTTCAGCTGAGGCGTGCACCATCTGCGCTGGTCGCTGGCGGAGCCGGGGCCACGGGGAGCCCCGTGCGCACGTGGGGCGCCCCGCGGCAGCTGTTGCAGCGAAGGTACTTGCTGCTGGTTCGGGTAGATTTAATTTACATGGCAAGGGGTTTTATTCAATTCTGTTTGCTTTCTTAAATATTTTATATTACTTCTCAGGAAGTTTGAATTCCTCCTATATCTTCAGAGCGCGTGTTTATGCAGTTAATTTCCTATTACCTTGGGGATTTGAGACAGCTTTATTCTCAGAGCTATTTGGAAAATCATTTAACCACCTTGGAAAATCCTGTGTAGCCAAAAAATCTTGTGTTTACTTATTACTCGGTTGTAAACTGGCGGTGCAAAACATATCACTACTGGGTTGTAAAACTGCACATAAGCCTCCATTGAAATCCAGTGCCAAAATAAAAAGAAATCTAAAAAAAAATAATTAACTCTTTGCATGCAGTGACACGAATGCGAATGAATTTCTTCATCACAAGGTTGGGCAGGAATTTCCGAGGTTTCAGTGGAGCCGAGTGACCCCACAGACTCAGGGTAGCTCACTGGTGACACACCGAATTAGGATGTGATCGTATTTACGCATTTTGAAACCCCGTAATGAGTCATCCCTATGCCGTTGAAAGTTTGCACTTTGTAAGTGTGTGTTTGCCTGCTGAAAAGGGGCTGTGTCGAACACCCACGGGATCTCGGGAAGTCAGCCCTTCCTCCCTGCGAGGGGCTGGGCACGGGGCCGTGGGCACGGGGGTGCCTGCCGCCCACCTCGGCCCTCCTCCCGCTCGTCCCCAAAAAGGGATTTGCACAGACACAAAGGTGCTACCTGAGGGGCCTTTGGGTTCAGTGTCGCCGTGTTGTAAAAGGAAGCGTGAGCTGGTCCCCCCCTTAATGCTGAAATACTGGGGGACACATTCTTCTGTTTCTCAAGGACCTGTTGAAGTCGCTCTTCTCTGTGCTTGGCAGCGCCCTTTACTGGACCCGGAGCGTGCATAGGAGCTGCCTTATTTTTGAGGGATGAATCCCAGCCTTTTCCCCGTACGCAAAATGAAACTCCCCGGGTGTCTGGTGAGCCCCCGGCTGACCCCGGAGCGGGGCACGGTCCCGGCGGGGGGTTGAAGTGGCCGAGGGCTCCCACTGGTTTGGGTGGAGGGGTGTCGGCCCCACGCCCGCGCGGCAGCCTCGGGGCCCGCCTCGAGCCCATTGAGGAGCTCCAGCCTCGCCGCCACGCATCGACTGATCTCAGCAGCATCCCTCTCGTATCTCCCCTCCCTGGCTCACTTCCAGCCTTTCCCGCGTGCGCCCGGTTATTACTGTAGCACCCAGCATGTTTTACTTCATATTCATCTCTTTTGCACATACCGGCCCACTCACATATTAGATCCGAATCTTTTTTTTTTTTTTAATCTTTTTTTTTTTTTTTGTCTTTTTGCTTGTTGCTCGACGAAGCGGAGAGGCACGACACGCCGCGTGTTGTGACGCATCCTGACAGGTCTCGGAGGCACGGGGTGGTATGGCACGGCACGGAGCAGCCGTCTCCGGCTGCCTCGCCGGCCGGACCCGCCACCTCGCAGCGGCAGCCCGCCTGAGGGGAAGCGGAGGAGAGCGATGGATGCTGTGGATGGCGATGGCACCAAAGGCATCTTTCTTTTAATATGTACCTCTTGCCAAAGTGGGGAGAAAGGCATGGAAAAACCACAGCCGTTGGGTATGCCCAAAGCCTTGCCGCGGCCTTTTTAAATAATATTTTGGCTTTTCTTTCTTGTGGTCGGTGGTGGCCATGTTAGCTGAAGATGACTCCATAGGGTTGGTTGGGGCCAGGTAGGATTCCCTGCTGTATTGCTAGCACTGAAAGGTGAAATGCCAGAAATTGTGTGAATAGAGAATATCCAAATTATTTTGGTGTGTTAAGCATGTGGCCAGTTTTAAAGGGCTATCACTGTACTTCTCAGAAAGATAAGAAAAGCTTTTAAAGCTTGATAGGAACAATGAATTGTAAATGGGAGGGAGAGCGGATCGTATCTTCTTCCCAAGGAGAGTCATGAGTGGCTGGGGCAGACAGTACGGGCGCATGGCTTCAGCAGGGGTGTCATTTCTGTGGCTGGATTTTTCTCTTGTTTGCATCTTTTGAAATCTGGTTTTTCTGTTTGCTGATTTCCCTCTTCTGGAGTGACCTGCTCAGAAGGCTAAGAAGTACTTCTGCTGGCTGGTGGAGTCTGGGTTTTATTTAAATTTGTAGAGGAAAAAGGTTGAAATGATATTCAAAGTGGCCATTTTAAAGTATGCATCCATTGCAGGAGATCTCTGGTGTAACTGTAGATGTTTTAATTATGAGATAGAGAACAATTCATGTCAGTGCTTGAAACCAAGTTTAAGCCTCATCCTCATGCAAACAACTTTCTCTTGGTGTCCAAAACAATCGCCTGGGTGCCCGTGAAGTGGGGTGCCATCTCATTTCCCAAAGGCAGTTTATTTCTTCAGGTAGAGATTAGCAGGCACTGGACACCGTGCGGATCTCCTTCCTGTCCCCCACTTACCTGAAGCCATTTAATTTCACCCTTTGTGGTACCGAGCAGCAGCTGGATGGTGCCGGGTCTCAGGTTGGATGCTTGTTGGGTTGGCTTTGGATTTCTTCTAGCCACTACCATGTATTTGAAGGCAATCAAAGAGGTTTGATGTGAACTCCACGGCTGAGATGGAGCCGGTGAAGCAGGTGGCAAGCCTGCGTTTGGTGCAGGGAGGGAAAAAACCTGCAAACCAAACTAAAAGGCTTTTAATTAAAACAAAAGATTAGATCAACAATGTATTACAACAGGTGGTTAAATCCTGCAGCTAAACAGCCCGTGCTTTGTTCTCCCAGTCTGATGCATGAAGAGAAACTTTCTGCAGGGCAAACAAGGGATCCTGTATACATGGCATTAAAAGTTTATTACTGGTAACACAGCAAAATTGGCACCTGTGTTTCACAGGGAGAAAGCAGAGACATGTAAATGCATGGCTCACATCGACGGGGCCTCTTGAACGGTGTCAAAAGTTTGCATTCCCATGGGATGGAAAGAGACTGATTTGGTTTGCTCCTCGCTGTGGCTGTGCGAGGAGCTGCTGGCACCCCTGCGCACCCAGGCGGTGTGTGCTGCTGGCAGGGGACACGGGAGGACGTGGGTCCGCTTCCCCCGTGGCCTGCCCCCGTGGCCGGGCACGGCCATCCACCCCACACCCCGCCATACACCCCGTTCGTTAAACATTTCACTCCTCACGGGCTGTGATATTTGCAAAGCCCTTTGAAACGTGTGTTGCTGGCAAAGGCTTCTGGGCAGCTCTGCAGCCACGCTGGGGAAGAGGGAGGATGTGTTACCTGCTGCTGCCTGCCCCGCGCCTGACCCCACGAGGGGCTGCTAAACCACCTCCTGGAGACGCCTTGTTCTTTGTGGGTGAGCTACAGCTTGACCGTCAGAACTGTTGAGCGATATTTCAGTCTCCCGCTCTCGGACGCTCAACCTCATTACGCCTCGAGGGAGGCGATGAGGAGAAGCCGTGCGCACCCACCGGTGCCTGCACCCAGGCTCCCGCCGTCCGCGTGGGCACCCCCTACAGCTCCCTGCTGTTCTAAAGCTCAAGAGGGGAAGTCTCCTGGATCACGCTGGGCAGCGTGGTGGGCACGACGGGAGGACACCCAGGCCACCAGCGTGTTTCCCCTCGATCGTGCCAGTTGGTTGACACTCTCTCTCCCGAAGGACCTGTCCGGACCGTGCCCCCCCACTCTGGAGCTGCTGTGGGTCACCCCCGTGGCTCGGTGCACCGGTACCTGCCGTGGCGAGCACAGGCAGGGTGAGGGCGGGTGATCCGCGGGGTTTTGGCAGCTCCAGGGGATGAAGTCAGTGCAATGGGGACGTGCCCTCGCTGCAGCTGAGCGGCGCAGACAAGCCCGAAGGCATTCCCAGGGCTGCTGGTGAGTCCTCCTCCCGCGGCGCCTGAGCGACAGGACTTAGGGAGAGGGGTGAATGTTGTGCCTGCTCTCGCAACTGCAAGCGATACCAGGAAAAAGAATCAATATTCAGAATGGTGACAATTTTCCTTCAAAATAAGGCCAGAGGAGGAGGGGGAGGGGGAAGGAAAATAGAGACCCACCGCTGAACTGTTTGGTCACTTTGCTCTATAGGCTGTGTTCAACAGAATTTGGGGGAATGCCTGTCTTCCTGAAAGACAGCCTTTCATCAGACAAAAGCCCAACCCAAAACCCTCTTTGAAATGTTCCAGAGGAAGGAATTGGAATAGCTATGGCTGCGCACTGGGAAAAAAAAAAAAAAATCGGAGATATCATCTGATGCTTTCAAAGCATCTGCTGAGCCACCATTTTAGGAGGCAGGTAGGAATGGCAGGTCCCAGAGGAGGGATGCTGCTCTCCCGTGGAGCGGGTACCAGCAGGCACAGCCCCAGCCTGGCGCGGAGCTGCCAGGGCAGGCACCCCCAGAAGCGGTGCCGTGCCGAGGCTCGGCGCCGCCTGCTATTTTTCGCGGGATGAGGAAAGCGCTCTTGCCTGACCTGGGGGCTCCTTCCCCCCGGGAGAGGACAGATGGTCTCCCGGTGAAGGCGTGGGACTGGGAATCGGGAGCTCTGGATGCCTTTCCCGGCTACATCAGAAACTTGCTATGTGGCACCACCTACTTCTGTGCCCACGTTTCCTCCTCCTCCTTCCCTCTCGCTCGCCGCTTTTTCCAGACCTTTCACCTTGTTGCTCGAATGATTTTTTTTTTCTTTCTTTCTTTTGCAGAGTGCTTTTTGCAGACTCAAAAGCCTCCCGGCACGCTGCCGCCAGTACCTGGACCAGACGCCCACTCCTGCCCAGGCTTCTCCCCGCTCCTCGCTCTTCCCCTCGGTCTCCCCCTTCCCCTCGCAGAGCTGCTGCCGCTCGACGTCTCCTCCACACACTGCTCATGGCCAAAACTTCTCCTCGCTCTACTTTTGGAGCATCGCTGTGGGTTTTACCTCAGGCGGTGCGCTCGGAGGCACGGGCGGTTCGGATGCCGAGGGCAGAGCCGGCAGCGGGTGCGGGGGGCAGTGGGCAGCGGGCAGGATTTAGCCCCCGCTCCGGCAAGCCTGCTGGCAGGAGTATCGTGATATCGGTGGATGTGACTCACGGCAGAGCAGCCTGACTCAGCTGATGGGTTTTCTGCTCTGGACTGAACAAAACCTTCAGAGCTGGGTACTGCTCATCCCCTTGGGTGCCTTTGTCCTGAGGCTCTGGGTTTTGCTCTAATTTGCTGCTTCAAGGTGATGCTCTCCATTTTTGGCTGGAAGCGTGTGCTTCGTAGAGCAGGCACTGCCTTGCTAATAAGCTTAGGGCACAGTTTTTTACTCACCCAAGATAATTTGTGTGACGTAATGCTGTGCCTCCCCTTCCCAAGGGCTCATTGCAAAGGCTTCGCTTTCTGTTCTCCATCCAGGCTGGGGCCGTCAATGTCAATTGATTTTAACTGACTAATCGCAACTTTTAGGTTATTTATCGCTGCCTCAAAAGGATGAGATGCCCACTCCAAAACAAAACCAAGATTTCTAAAGCTGGGTCCAGTCTGGGCTGCCCAGTGCGTGTTGCTGCTCCCAGTCACCCGGGGGCCAGCTCAGGATGACGAAGCCGTGGTTAGCAGTGCCAAAACGTCAGCGCTGTCAAACCCTTCAGCAGCATCCTTCGCGGTTGCTGTTACCACCCGAGCGAGCGCCGGGACTGTCGGAGGCCGCGTTGGAGGCACAGCCGGCGTTTCACAGCCGTGCCCACTCACTCCTGCTCCAACCCGTGCTCCCACGGCTCGTGTCCCTCGAGCAGCTCTGTCCTGGCAGCCCCATCCCTCGAGGTCCCGCTTGGGTGGTTTCTAACTTGGGCACACGCAGCAGTGATCCCACATCTTCAAATCCCGGTGGAAGCCTGCCCTCAATAGACTGGGCGTAGCTCTGCTGGGGCACAGCAGCCACCCCATTAATTCAGGGTTTTTTAAATGGTGAAGTGTGGGAGTGCAATAGATGCTGTAGTCCTTCTCTTCAGCAAGGGATTTGGTGGGGTCCTACTCGGCAGTCCCATGACGGGGCTGGGAGGATGTCTTCTGGATGCAAAACTGTCGAAGCTCTTATGTCATTTTACGATGCACCAGTAACTGTAAGGCACGTAGTGCGCTGCTTTCACAGGTATGACGTGGGAAGTTGGAGTGGCAAAACATTCCCATGCACTCACCAAATTTGGAGATGCCTGAACAGATTTTCCTCAAAATTCTAAAAGAATCAGATTTTTCCAAAATTCCAATGCAAATGACCAGCAAGGCTGAAAATGCCAGAGGTCCACATCCAGACGGGAGCGTGCTTAAAAAGGGGACCAGAGGCATTTCCTAGGACCACCGATCCTTCCTCCAAATCACAAGGGTAAGGAAAACTGGCTCATCTAGTCTGCAGAGCAAAGCTGGGGATGGGGGAGAGGAGTGATGCCAGCAGGATGAGGGGATGCCAGCATATCAACCTTGAACCTACAGCTGGAAGCTCTGGTTTTTTAGGAGCGACCCAAAGGTGGGACAAGCCCCGTGGTGCTGAGCACGGGGCCTGACGCCGACGGTGTCCCCGCGGGCCGCCGAAGAGCACGTAGAGCGGAGCAGCTTGTGAAAGCGCGGCAGAGCAAAAGGTGAACCGCAGGACTGGTTGAAAATATCTCTGCTTTTCATAACCCAATAACACGTCTCGCATGTAAATTAGGTGTCTGATGTGTTCCCACCACCATCAGCAGGATTTTTATCAGCCTGCGAGAAAGGGAGCTGGGCAGGAACCTTGTGTTACTGAATAATCCTGCAAGAGAAGAGAATATAAGAACTAATTAAATTAAATCTTATTTAATACTTGGCTCAGGGTTAGGATGGTGATAAAAGAAGAGAAACTGTTTCCTTGTTGTAATATGGTAAAGTGTTAATTAAAAAAAAAAAAGCTCCCGAATCGTTGTGATGCCAAGTTGCATTAATATCCAGCTGTTGTGCTTTGCATCTGCTGAAGTGCCGGAACAGTCCTTTAAAATACACAGCTTTAAGTTTCCTTAAATAAAAGTAACGATCGAGGCTGAAGGGCAGCAAAGGGAAAGCGGAGATGCCCCACAGTACAGGGGCAGGGGCTGGGGTTTCTCAAGGGGCTTTGTTCTCCAGAGGAAAACCTGAACCTGTGTTCCTTCCCACCTCCCCTGCTGCCTCTGCAGCCTCCGGTGAGGAAAAGTTTCTGCAGAGCAGAGGTGACGGGGCTTTTCCTCTCCCTGTTCAGCAAAGGAGATGGCTGGTAAAGCTGATGAGGAAACCAAGGGAATACTACTTCATCCCTAAACTTGTAATCTTATAATCTAAAAATTAAGGATTATGAAATGTCTCTTGACCTTCTTAAAACTTTATTTTATGCCATTCATTTTAAAAGACGTTATTTTGATATAAAATATTTTTCTTTTATTTTGCTATTTTAGTCTATAAATGTATCATAAATGTAAGGAAAAATCTTAGGTTATTTATCTCGGGACTTTTTTGATGAAACCGAGATGTGCCTTTGAAGTATTCCATATTCACTAAGTCTGCTTTTTCTCCCCGCGCCATGGAGATCTGTTGGTTCAGAAAGAATTTCACAAATTTGTGTGATAACATATTGCTAAAAAAATTAGGCTTTTTGTCATTTGGAGATGATGATTTTGAAAACTGGTAAGTGATACAGGTATAAAGCTCATCAGATTTCAGGTTTCTTATGAAATGTCACAAAGGAAAATGAACAAACCCAAATATTTTCAGTTTTCTATAAATTGGAATTTTGGAAAAATCTGACTTTTTTAGAATTTTCAGGAAAATGTGTTTGGGCATCTCCAGATTTGGTTAGTGCATGGGAATGTTTTGCCACTCCAACTTTTCATGTCATAACTGTGAAGGCAGCACATTATGTGCCTTACAATTACTGACGCATCATAAAATGACATAAGAGCTTCAACAATTTTTATTTTTTATTTTTTAATTAAGAGTGGTTTGGGCTTGATACTGATTAAGTCACCTTGCGTTTATTTCTAGATCAAAGCGGCTCTTGTTTGTGTTGAAACGAAATGGTTGATGGCTTCACTAGGACACAAACAGGAGCCGCTTTGATCTAGAACAAAGAAAAGATGTCTCAGAAAGTACCAGATAACAGCTGTTCTTTGTGATTGTAATGGAAAATAAAATGAGAATATTTCAACTATTATTCTTGTCATAATATGACATGATACAATAACTACTTCTGACATGTAATTTAATAGGTAAAAATAATATTATTAGGAGGAAACTCCATAAAATGAGAATGAATTTTTTTTTTTAATGGAGAATCCTTCATTTATAAGGTGGCAGTTTTCATCAATACCCGTGTTTGATCAACAGCTGAATCCTGTTGCAAGCGTCTCTGTGATGGAAAATACTTGGTTTGACCAAAAACTAAGAAACAGCTCTTGTTAGCTTGGACTCCTTGGTGCGCAGCCACCTGGGGTGCAGGGATGCCTTTGCAGATGTGCCCCGTGTGAGGGGACAGTATAAGAACTTTGGTCTGCTGGGACTGGGATGGGGATGCCGATGACCATTAAAAATGTGGAAGCTGCAGGATTTCTTCCCAAGAGAGACTTACTTGCTCGGGCTTTTTCCAAAAGGGCATGCAAACAGCCTTTGTGGTCTTAATATATGACTTTGTGGTCTTCATGGCCTTGGCTAACGTCTCTCCATGGTGAAGAAAGCTGGTATAAGAGGGGAGGTTTCCTTAGCCCACCAGAGCTGGGGTCTCGCTTTCCTCACGCCAAACACGAAGACTCCAGGTTGCTGACAGCCTCGGCGTTGTGTAGCCACGACCCCTTGCATGTGTACCCCCCTTGTCCCCTCGCAGGCTGCCGGGGCAGGCGGGGACCCGAGGTGGCCCTTCCCCGTGCCCCGCAGCGTCTCGCGCCTGCAGCCTCGCCGCCGGCACGCTCGGAGGCAGCGCCGGGACCAGGGAAGCTTCCCGGGATTTGGGGAAGGAGCCAGAAGTCACAGCCTGCTCCCAACCAGCCGGCGAAGTTAGCTGAAACTTCAGGAGCTGGCAGCGGGGTTTCTGGCCAGCCTTAGCCTCAGGTGCTCCGGTGGGGAGCAGCAAATAAAACCTTAATTATTTTGTATATGTAAATTGTCTCCTCAAACAGGCGTTTGGCAACCCTAATGGTTTTCTGCATGCCGGGGTGTAGCCAGGCATCAAAATAAATCGGTCTGTAGGAGGGATGGAAGGTGGGAGATAGGGAAAACTCTTTTTATATTACTCCCCTTGCTATATTAAGAGGCACTGTTCCCTTTCCTGGCTCGAGAAAAAGCTCTCCCTCGCTTTGCAGACGGTCTCTCGTCCTGGTTTAACTGCTCAGAAACCAGGATTTAGAAATCCTTGTTCTTGGCATCACCACCCACATCCCTGTGACCTGCGGGGCCGTGGGGAGGTCTCGGCTCAGTCCGGCGGCGGGGTAAGGCCCTGGCCGTGCCGTCAGCTGGTCTGGGGTCTGGGGTCTGCCTCGCGTCCTGACTCGGTGCCCGGTTGCAGACGGAGAGAATAGGAGGAGCTGGGCGTTACGGGGAGGTCCTGCTCCTCCCAGGGAAGGGTGTGATTGCTGAGGGGGACCTCAGGCACCAGGGTTGCTTCTTGCTTTTCTCCTTTTTTTTTTTTTTTTTTATTCCCTTGAAGCTCGCAGCTGGGTGTTGCTGGGGGGTGAGGCTCCTGTGAGGAGGATAACTTTGGATGTACGTGTTTTAAAAAATGGCGCTGAGCCCAGAGCTTTTTGGATGGGCGTCGCCTTAGTATTGTGGAAATCCAGGGAAACAAATAGCAAATAAGTGACTCTGACAGGCAGTCTCTGCTCATGGCTAGTTACTCCTTATAGGTGAACTTCATCCCCTAATGATGACGATTTGCAACCCCTTCAAGCGCTCCGGTAACGCCCATCCTTGGGAAGGAATCGGTAAGATGTTTAATCTGTGCCCTCCTCACGTAGCTGGAGGCGTACCCGCTCGGCTGACGTGACCTCCCTACCTCGCTGGAAGCCCAGCGTGTTGCTGGAGGCCGACACAAGAGCGGAGGAACCGGGAGCAGGATGTTTTCTTCTTGAAGTGAGTGGGAGCAGGCAGCGGGCGATGCTGCACCCCCGCTTGTCACGGCTGTTGTTTTCCGCCAGAGCGAGGGGGAAGAGATGCAGACATCAAGCAAGCTGGATCACGCCGAACCGCTGTTTCTTCCCCCCGCCACCTCCCAAGCCTAAACCCGTCCCAATCCATCATGCTGCTCAGAGTAGTAATTAATGAGCGCACAGCGTTCCCAAACAGAAAAGCTCGGGAGAAAAGCGGAGCAGGAGCAGCGACCGCCCCGGGTGCTCGCGCAGAGCCCGGCGTGTTCGGCACGGCTGGCCGGGGGCCGGGGACCCCCGGGCTCCTCACCACAGTGGGGCCAGCAGCAGAGGCTGTGCCTGGGTCCAGGGGATGCTGGAAGACCCCGTCCCCCCCAAGCCATTCCACTGAATGTAACAATTTATTGTTGTTTTTCCACAAAGCCTAAATACTGAGTTGCAGTGGAGGTGGCAGTACCCTTTATTTCACCATTAGGATAAGAAGCAAGTCAGGGGAGTGATCCCACAGAGGCATAGGCGTATTTATTCACCCTACCCATGGAAGTTTGTGGGATACAACCTTAACATAGCATCTGAAATTACACTGCTTGCCTAGATATTGCTATTAACACTTGCTTGTAACAATAGCATCAGCATTTCTACACAAATCTACTTCAACAGAGAAAAGGCAGAGGAGACCCTGCAGTAAAGCTAAAGCTGGCACATGAGCCAGCTGCTCTGCTGGAGCCAAACCCTGCATCCCCAAAACGCCCCCCTTTCCTTCAGTAGTGCAAAGGGAGTAGATTGTGAGGGTCAGGGGCTCTGCGGTTCAGCTTTGTACTGGGAGCCAGCGGGGATCCTCGCCTCTGTATTTTTGGCAGGGGTAGGGATGTCGTGCCAACGACTGGGCTGTGAGGAGGAGGAGGAGGGAGAGGGATGCTCCGACTCTTCCTCACAGGAGTGACGGCTCTTTGCTGGGGCTGTCTACTGCAATACGTCGCACCTGGGACTGGTAGACACCCAGCCCCTGTAAAATGATGGTAACTTCCAGGAGTGCAGGAAACACGTCAAAGTTTCTATCAAGACTAGATTGACAATGACAAATCAATTTTGTAAAATGGGGCTTTTGCAGTGAGCTGATCCCTTGGTGGTGTTTAGAGAATTTCCCCCCTTTGCTCTCAATATGAAAACACTGATTTACTCAGAAAACCCAATGCATATTTTATAGCCTAATATGGCATTACATTGACTTTGAGTATTAATTCCAGAAATGATCCATTTCCATTGTTGGAATAAAACCCCACCAATTTTCCACCGTAGGGACCATGTTTACCTTGTGTTTCAGATAAGAACAAGGCATCCAGAAAAGACTCCAGTACTGTGAGACAACTGACCTAGTATTTTTTGACAGACGTGTTTCTACAGGTAGCAAGTAAGCCATTTGTTAGCCGTTACATCCATATAATTGTTATCCTGTATTTTATTCCCTTTTTTGTCCTTCTTTCCCCAATCACCCACTTTTCCTTAAGCTCTTTAGAAAAGGCTCCCGATGTTATATGGAGCCCCGGTCTGACAGTGTGAATATTGAGCACATCCAAGATTTCTTCCTACAATATCAGGTGTGCTCTGCGGATTAGACAGCAGAGTCCTCACCACACAACTTTGCTACAAAGCCTCACAAAATCTGCTCTGACAGGGGCAGGCGATCCCCGCACAGAGCCTGCTTACAGTGCTGCCTGTCTTGTGATGCTCAGGTTTATTTTTGGAGCGCTTGGAGTCTTGAATGTGTTAGGCTCTGAGATGCCATTTTGCTTTCTCCCAAAATAAATTTGCAGTCTTTGTGGTTGAGGGCAAAACCACCGAGTTTATATTTTTCTTTCCATTGTTAAATGGAAAACAGAAGAATAACCCTTTAAAGCTATTGTTTACATGTATTTCAAAGAAGAAAGACAAGGCCCTTTTTAGTCTGCAGATCACCTTGGGTTCCCACTTGCCATACCCACACCACCCTTTTGTTGCTTGGTGAACGGAACCAAATACAATTTTTTTTTTTTTTTTTTTCACATTTAGCTCCCCAGCTGAAATCAAAGCGATGGTGCTAGCACAGCTGGGAAAGGGACAGCATCTGGCCCTGTTCTCCAGGGGCTTTGCTGATTAAATTTCCTCTGGGCAGGGTGGGATGCAGCCTGTCCCTCCTTGGGCTCCCAAGATCTTTGCTAAAATTTCCCTTCTGAAAAGAAGGCAAGAAGCATATTTAAGTACTTGCTACATTTTGACCTGCTTGCTTCCTTGCTGCGTTGAGGAGCTTCCTTGGGAAGGAGGGAGGATGCAAGAGGATGGATGGATGCTATCACGCTGCCTAAGGCTTTGGAGAGATTAAAGCGCTCCTTGCTGTTACTAGCAGTCCTTAGCAGAAGGTAAATGCGGGTGAGACTGGCTTTTGCTTTGGTGCTTGCATGTTGTCAGCTTGTCCTGCGCGAGGCTGATCCTCATGTCAGCAGGACATCAGCAGTCCTGTAATGCCAATCTGGGCTCTGGTCGTGGCAGAGGGTACCCAGCAAGGGGAGCGGTTCTGCTGGCCACGCTAAAAAGCCACCTAATTCATCGTGGGCACGGCTGGGTCACGTATCACATCAATAGGAGTTGTTATGGCTTTCCTTGCTGTTGTAACTAGGTGGGACGTAAGAAGATATGTGGCACTTGAGGACATGGTTTAGTGGTGGGCCTGGCAGTGTTAGTTTTACAGTGGGACTTGATGACTGTAAGGGTCTCTTCCAACCTAAATGATTCTATGATTCTAAGATAAATAAGAAGTAACATTCAGATATTAAAGAGGTGGGCTACCACCCCATAAGGTGTACGCTGCCACTGGGGTTTAATCTAAAGGACTGACTTTCAGGTGTGGCTACACACAGGTTAATTGAGGTGTTTAATTTAGGACTGTTTAATCAGACTTATTGTAATCAGGTTTACTGGTGTTGGTGCAAAAGATAGCTGCCTTTGGTTTTTTTTAGTAAAGGGAATTATCAGTGTTAATTAAATAGACTAGGACCACATTCAGAGTGAAATTAGCTGCTCTCAAGCTCCATAAAATGTTCAAGAAAGGGTACAGGCTGGTTTAGGAGTCAGCGGCTGGGGGGAGCACAGAGATCTGGCGGTGGAGGGAAACCCATAACCCCTGTCCCTGCATCGGGTGTCTGTGGGCTGCCTCCCCTCTGCGGAGCAACGCTGTGGCTCTTACGGCATGGTGCTTCCCAACAAGCATATTTTCACTTCTCCAAATTGATTTAACTGCTGGTGTGAGCTGTGCCAGCCGTGCCCGAGCTTACAAGCCCGCGTTGTGAAAGGCTACATCGAGTGGATTTTTGCACGCTGTACTGATGTGGTTTCTTGACATACAGCTTTCTCCCTGCGCCGTAGTGAGTGGGAACAAATGTTCCCCCGTTCAGACGTGGCCAAGGCGCTTTCAGCGGCTCTGAATGGAGGGGGAGGGCTCGCCGTGAGAGCAGTCGAGTGCCAAGATGCTACAGCCGCGGCGCAGAGGCAAGCCAGAAAATAGGTGTTCAAAGACCATGGTCGCATGAGCCTCCACCAAAGAGAAACAAGCATCTTGTCTTATCCCAAGCGAGGTTCAGCCCAAAACCCCAACAAGGACCATCTTGATGGCAAATATAATTTGTAAAGAAAAGATATTTTAAATAAATAAATAAACAGGGAGTGTTGTGCAAGACCCTGGGAAGGCTCTGAATTTTAACATGCGTGCTGGCTTGCTCCAAACCCCTGCTCCGACAGGCAAACACCCACCTCCCTGCCCGCCCACGTGCGCGGCTGTCACGCTCCTTCCACCTCCCGCATCCCTGGCAGCCCGGGATGGGGGAGATGATTAATGCAGGCGGAGCGGGCATGCGAGTAGTATTTGTCTTGATCTTAAATAAATAAGACGCATATGGAAATCGTTGAATAAACAGCCATGTTTTAACTGCAGCTCCTCTGGGGTGTATCATTTAGAGCTGCTGTGTCAGGAGTAAGAGGGGAAAATGGGTAGTTTCCATGTGTTTTTATGATTCTTTTAGATTTTACTAATATCTTGCATATCACTTATAGACCTGGAAGACAAAAAGTCTCCCTCTTGAGCCTTGATTGCTTTACTGCTTCCCTCTCGGAAGCACTGCAAGGGACCAGCAAGGGCTGCATGCTGCTTTCTGACCATGATGCTCAGCAGTGCTGATGGTCATCAACGCACTAAAAATACGTGAGACTCTTAAGTTGCCATATAATGCCTTTTCCTTAAACCCCCTCATATCACAGAATGCAGCGCTGGCTATTCAAAAGACTTGATTCAACTTCCAGTGAAGCTGGTGAAAACTTGGGTTAGGCCCAAGGCAATATTTTTCTGGTTGGTGAAATGTGCTGTTCTCTTTGACTTGCATGCATCACTCCCATCGAGCATAAAAAAGCACAAGGAAAGTGCAATGCAATTGAAATCAAATCACGCAATGTTTTTTCTACCCCTCTCTCTTCCTCCTCCCCCGGTTCTCCTGAAAACAAACAAAAACAAAATGAAAGAAAATGAACAAAAACAAGCAGGGAAAAAAGGGAGAAGAGGTTGTTCAGTACTGAAGTGCTACATAATTATAGGCTTCTGGGAAAAAACGCCCAGTGGGGTGTTACCCCTGGCTGCTGAGTCCTGCTGTGCTCCTGGGGTGGCTCAGCCTATTTTTGGCCACTTTTTGAGTGTCTAGGATTGGGGCACAGCTGTAATTTGCGATAAGGGCTGGTCACCCTCCCGATGCGGATGTTTTTCCCGTGACAAAGTATCTGATTGAAATTCATGCTTCGCTAGTCCAAGACATTTAAAATAATAACCATCCCACTCCGCCCCGGCAGAGCATTCCCCGTGATGCACCACGCAGTGCTCGCCGTGATGCATGGCTGGGGGATACGGTGCTACCTCTCTCGCTGGCTGCTGGGGAGAGCTGAGATCAGCCATGCCGGGTGCAGTGACCGCCCGGCCCTGCTGACTGTTTAAATAAACCACCAGCTCCCAGAGCTCCTTTACAACTGGGCTGTGCTTTGCAGGAGGAGATGGATGTACATGGGTACTCCCCACCCCGCTGGTAGCAATGCTGAGACCCATTGGGTGGGTGGATGGATGGATGGATGGATGGATGGGGAAAATAAAAGGGTGAGCCCAAGCCTCAGCCACTGGGAAGCTTTGAATCTAGCAACAAGATTCAGCTTTCAGTTACTAATCTGCTGTGCAGAAGGGAATTAATCTGGATTTGTACTCAGAGAGCAAAAGGAAGCAATTTGGCCCTGGGTTTTCTGCCTCTAATTGCATGCTGCAAGCCCTCTTCTTGCAGGGAGATAATGGGAGCTTTGCCACTGACTTCAGGAAGCTCAGGTGTAGGCTTCAAATCTCACATCTTTTTTTTTTTTTTTTTTTTCTTAATATTTAGCATTTTAGGCATGTCTTGGAATGATCCTTGTGACAACTTCATGAAACCCATCTGGCTTCTTTTTTTTTTTTTTTTTTTTTAACATTATTTTTCAAATGCATCTGTGCAAATCTAAATAAGCTATCGATAGTGATATAACGTACACTCTGTAAAAGCATGAACTCTGTGCGTTTGGTGCTTATTATCACTGAGGGCAAATCCACTAAGAAAGGTGTTTCTAACTGGGCCTCCTGTCCTCGATAATTCAGGTGGTATTTGTGCAGCTAAATCAGGGCACCAAAGCATTTATTTGCTTTTAGTGACAGGCACCATCTGCTACATGCCTGTGAAGCGTTCAGGAAGGGATCCTGCCCGCCTGCCGTGCACGGGGAGGCTGTGGCAATGGGAATAATAGCGGCGGATTTAGCAGCAATATTTGCAGAGGGTACGTCTGCGAGGTCGAGCACGGGCACAGCCAGCGGTCCTGCCCGCTGGGGACAGGGGGCAGGGGGGCTAGCTGGGCACAGGCTGGCGTGGCCTGGCAAACAGCCTCCAGATGGGAACAAGCATCCCCCGAGTACCCACGCTTACCCACATCAGTGTCCCCCCAAACCACATCGTGGCTTGGAGAGATCGTCGGCTTAGAAATGTTTCCCGACGGCTTTCGTGGGTTCGCCCACAAGTGCTACATGTGGATAGGTCACCAGGCAAAAATACCCACCTGGGAGAAATTTGGGTACCCCTGGGGCACAGCTCTTGGGATCTGGGATAATGAGGGATCACAAATCTGCCGGGTAGTAGGTGTGAAGTCTTTGATGAGTGCGGCCTCTCGGTGCTAGCCTAGGTGTCATTAGTGCCTTCCTCTGTGACAGCAGCCAAATTGCACAGCCCCTGAGGTGCCCGGGACTGATCATCCCCGCTGCCTTAATTAAGCTGTGCTGCTAGTGGCAGGCTGGCTCCCGCTCCCACTGAAACGGGCACGTTAAGGCTTGGCACCACCATGTCGCCATCTGCAAAGTGGGGGAGAGGGTATCAAGCTGGCAGGGGTGGGAAAAGGCTGAGCGGTAAAGCGCTGCAAGGGGATCTGATGGAAAGGGTTTCTGAGTGTCACTGTGACCTTATATCTCACAATAATGTTATCCCTGATCCATATATATATTTTTTTTTTTTTTTAACACAGTAGAAGTTTTTAATAGGAAATAATAGCTTTTCTTTTTGGATAAGTAAGCCATTGGCTCCTGGAAGAAGTTCCTAGGAACTTTCTGCTCTCTCATGCCTGTGCATCGCAGCAGGGTCAGCTCTCCGTGCAAGTCAAATTCATGCAAAACAACATACATGTAGGCTCTAGTCTACTGGGTTTAGATCAGAGACAGATCAGATGACTCACAGGAATCTATGGAAATAGATCAAAGTAGCAGCACACGTTTGAAGAGAGCGTTTGTGTTCGGCAGGGAGCGGGGTTTTTTTGACAACGGCTCGGAGCATGAGTCAGAGCGTGGGCCGGTGTGGGTGGCTGCGTGGGCGGCTGCATCTGTGGGTGTCGGACCGAGACAGACGCAGATAGATGGCTGCAATTAAGTAGTTAGCAAAATGACTGTAATAGTAAAATGAATTTAAAGGCGCAGGTTGCAAATGCAGCACTCCCTAATAGTTCCTTCCCGGCAGCTCGGGGGCCGGCGGGTGTTTCCCATCGGATGCTCCGCTCCAGGAGCCTGTTACCCCTGATGATAGAGGAGGCAAGTCAGGCAGCTGCTTGCTGGAAAACCAGTTCATTTCCAGCTGCTGGGCACATCCCAAGGAGGGCACGGGACTGGTGGTGGAGCCCTGCCCAGGGCCGTGGGCACTGACCCCGGCAAACTCCTGCTGGGGAAACAAAGCTGGGGGGAGGGAGGGATGCCAAGCAGAGATGGTAAGGGAACAAGGAGAGGAGAACAGATCTACATTTACTGGGAATGGTTGCAAAACGCCCACGTGCTTCTGTGGGACTAGGATCATGCCCAGAGCTCACAGAAAAGCTAAAGTTGGTGTGTTTTGTTTTGCTTTGTTTTGTTGTTGTTGTTGTTGTTTTTTTTTTGTTTTTTTTTTTTAATGGTGCTCATTGCTATCACTTCTAAATACAGGCTCTGGATCCCACTCGTGACATGACCCCCATAATCCAGTCCAGAAAGCCTGCTCTTGGGCTGCACCTCTGCCTTTGCAGTAAATGCTAACCACCAGCAATTAACTGCCTCCAAAGGACCTGGATTCCGCTCCTTCACTATTGGTCTTCGTGCCCCTGCGATGGCAATAGTGCCCGTTCCACACCAGCTTGCCCACCCCGTCCGGCGAGACCCCCACCTCTCAGCAGCCCCGCACGTGAGCTCTCATGGGGGATGTGGAGCGAGACTCTTCCTCGCTGCTATTTTTAGGTATTGCTATTTCATGCCCTGCCACGCAGAGTTGATATATCTGTGTGGCATGAGGGAAATCTGATTAAAATAAATAAATCAACAAGGGCCTCATTCAAGAAGTGAAGGAAACACAAAGCTTGTGGCCACAAACCTGTGCACCCGGCTAAATCTCCACGCATGGACTGGGTGAGAGATCAGCAGTACCAAATACCTGCTTTGCATTGACATCTGTGCTTTTGATGTTTAAGCTTCAGTTCTATGTAACAGTGCTACTGACTTAATTGATAGTATCAACTCACTTGAGTCTGTTAGTAATTTCTGAGTGGTTTGGGGGGAAAAAAAAAATAAAAAAAGTCATCCTCCGAGCCCAGATTTTCCATTCTGTAAAAATAAGATGAGAGGGGAATATTTCCCTATGTGATGCTGCATTTAATGATGAATTGTAATTAGATTTGCTGCCAACAGGGGCAAATGGCTCAGGCATTGCATGAGCTGTGAGGATCTCATGTGCCAAAACAGTTCCCAGAAGAGATGTCTTCCCGGGCCCTACAAGTGGGTTCCTGCACATTTCCAGACTGCACAGATCTACCAGTTGGGGATTACCTGTGTGTTTCAGAAAACCTCTTAACTTCTGGTGGAAACCACCCATGTCTATCCATGGTGTTTTAATAAAGAATTTCCATGGATCCTTTTTAAGATATTGCCTGATAAATACTTATTATTGCCCTGCACCCCCCCCAGCTGGCCCTGCAAGGAGACATGTATAGCGGGGATTTCCTTTTCCGAGCAGATGGCTGTTCCGTGAAAGGGAGGATTTATAATTTATTGATATTTTCTTTGAGATGTTCTGCACAGACGAGGGACCAAAGGATTGCTCTTCACTCTGATTGCTACACAGAACACATTTTAGCAGGGAGAAAGGGTGTTATTTTGAATAATTAAAAAAAAAATAAATCCCAACCTCTTGAAGTAGTAGATGTGTAAAATTAATGTATTTTTAAAAGTGTCAGTATAAGTGCTTCTAAATGTGTCCACTGTAGCATACGCTGCCCACGCAGTTGCAGCATTTCCCAGCGCGTGTGAGCAACACTGTCCTCTGCCGAGTGCCGTCAGAGCTGTGCACGGCCACCGCCAGCTCCGGTGCCCGGCTCTCACTTCATTTCTAGAGAAGTCCTGGGTGAAACAGTTTGCTTTTTGTAGCTCAGCGAGGTGTCACTGAAACGATTGCCCAGCCCAGTACCTTGACAGCTGGTTATCCCTGCCGGCAGGAAGGACAGACACCCGGTGGTGATGAGTTGTGCGACACTCAGGCTGGGTGATGGACATCCCGTCCAGAGGTGAGGAACTGTGTGGAGGTGAGCTGAAACTCCGGCTGTTTCAGTTACCCTGGTGTTCCCCTTACTTGCTGCACTTCCTGGGGCGTGGTCTGCAAGAAATTTAATGGACTAGAAGTTGCTGAAGATAGCTCAGGTTTACTTATTGCATAGCTTTTTGTTTTCCCTTTTCATTTTCAACAATGTCTAGTCTACAGAGGTATCACCCATCATAATTTAAAATATTTCTATTTCAAACTATGGGTTAGAAAGGCTGAGAAATTGAATTGTAACATTTTTTTTTTTTTTTTTTTTTGAGGCAAATTTCTATTCCTGCCTGTTCTTGGATTGGGGTGCAATTACACCGTATTGGAGCTCAGGGTTTCATTTACCATCTTTGATTGTCAGGCAGTCAGATGCGCGCCTTTCCCCACCTCTCAGACCTTTAATTTAGCTGCTGCTCTACCATGACACTTTTAATTACAATGATCGCTCAATCTGGAAAGCTACTTCAAAGGGGCTGAGGGCTGGGCGTTTTGAGCCCTCTTCTGCTTGGAGGCTCTCCCTGGAGCCAGGGCTGCTCCCCCAAAGCTTCATCCCGCGGGCCAGGCTGTGGTGGCCGTGCACCCGGGCAAGAAGGTTTTGCACCTCGTGGGAGAAGCGGTGTATGTTTAAAACCAAGCTGAGATGACTGCAAAACTGCCCGAGGTCCAGGACGCAGGATAGAGCCCGGAGCCAATAACCGGCAGCTTTTTCTGCTTTCTAGTTTTGCGTAAAATCAGGTTTTATTATTATTATACATTTTTCTATTTTTCTTTTTTTCCTGTGGCAGTGAAGGAGACGTGTTTGGCACCCGTGGTGCCGGCCTGCGTCCCCGCTCCCCCACTCCCACGCGCGGCCCTCGCCCCGGCCTGCTCGCGCTGACTCATCCCCCGCCGCCGCACCTCCGCACGCCGCTGCCGGCTGCTCCTCCACTCCCTGTCTCTGTCTGTCTTATTTGTCATCTTTTTTTTTTTTTTAATTTTTATTATTATTATTTTCCCTTTAAGGCTCTTGAAGCAGTTAAAAATCGAAAACAGTCCTTCTCGCCATTCCCCTTAGCCACCTGGGATGACGGTGAGCGGTGGCCTCTCGCCATGCTCGCTTTTCACCTCACACTGCGTGCGGTTCGGTCAAGATGTCAACCGGCTTGTGGACCTGTCCAGATGCTTCAAGGGATAGCGACAAGATCCTCACAATCTTTAAAAATTCGGGCTTCCTTAGTGCTGGGATCCCACAGCCCGGCAGGGCCAGCACCTCCCCTGACTTTTGTTTTCCTGAAGAAGGTGGTGGGACACCGGGTAGAAGCCTGATGGGCTCTCGGAGGCGGCAAAGCTCAGTGGCAGTGAGCTCTGTGTCTGTTTTTAAGCCACAAAAAAGGGCAGCGGGGAGTATCGCCTCATCCCGGTGGTTCCCTGTGACAGGGTGCAGACCCCCAGTGCAGACAAACGGGGGGGGACGTCTCCCGAGGGAGCAGGGGAAGGGGCTGCTCCTGCTCCCCCACCACCAGCACACGGCGGGGGACCAGCTGCAGTCAGCAACTTGGGAGCAACAAGAAGAGAGCGCTTTTCCTCTGTTGGAATTATTTTCCTTTTAAAATACACTGATCTATTTTTTTTTTTCTTCTGTTTCAGAAAATGTAAACAAGTATTATTTTTATGCTGCTTCTGCTAAATGTCATAATTGCATAATTGTTGAAGCATTTGACTTTTAATGTTTTGGAAATTGCTGATACCAAACCATCCCTCTCATTGCTTTTCTTAGATAGAAGGGTCTCCTGTTGGGGCTTCCCTGGTGCTACCCTGCCAAGTAGCTGCAGAAGGACCTGGTGGTGCCAACATTCGGATCACCCCTCACTACCTGTGACGCTCAGGCGAAGGGGCCTTTGGGTTAGGGGAAAAAATACCTAATTCCAATTGAAATGTTTATAATTGAAGGGAGCATTGAGATGAATATGGGAAGAAACAAGATGGGTGACATGCCATGGATGCAGGAGGAGAATTCGCTCCCACCAGACACCGTTCCTGCCCCAGCAGAGCTCAGACAGAGACAAGCAATTTGGCTGCGGCTGCCCCGGGCTCACAGCAGACACTGAGCGTGTGAAGAGGTCAGTGCAGCTAACGGTCGGTATATATAGGTGTTTAATGCACTGGGGCTTTGCTGTGCTGGGACCCCTGGGAGCAAACCGGCTGTGGGAGGATTGGCCAAGACAAGAGAAGCTCTTACACATACAGCTAAAACCATAAGAATAGCAAGGGTTTTTTTCACCTAAGCATACAAAAAAATTGCTTTTTAATGATAACAGTTTCCGTCCTGTAAGAGGGAAAGAGGTAAGTAATTTTCTATGTAGAAGCCAGGGCCACACTTCAGGCAGTTTGGGCTTTGGTCAGGAAAGACTGGTATGGAAGAAATCATGATCTGTGTGCTCGTAGTCTGATCTTTCTGAAAGAGAAGAGAAATAGGAGAAGAAAAACACAACTGTGGTCTTCCTGGTGCCTTTCCAAGTGCGATTCATAAGGATGACCAGAGCGGAGCGGGGTTCATCTGACACAACACCATACCAGGGTCCACCAGCTCCACCACCGGCCCCGTTGCTCTTGCTTTGGAGCAAGGGGCACTTGAACTGCCCTGGCCCTGCAAGCCCTTTCTCTGCCTCCCCTCGCCCCTCTTGCAAGCAGAGGGGGGTTCCTCTAGGCCCCACAGAGGGTTCAACTCCCATCTCTTCACTGACGGTGCTGCACTTGATGAAAAAAGCACAGGGAAATATTCAGTCATTGCAAAATTATGTCAGAGTACAGCGTAAGTGTCAGCTTCAAGGCAAAACCTGGTTTGCCTTTCAGTGTAGCATTGGCCTCCATTCAATGTCCGTTAACATGTGGTTAAAAAAGATGACATTTGATTTTCTTCTGATTTTTCCTTTTTCCTCCTTCCCTTTTTTTTTTTTCAGTTTCAATCACTTTTTTCTCTGCCCTTTCCCAAGGCTTGGCTTTCTCTCCTCAGGGCTGTTATCTCTGAGCAAATATCCTCTGCTGATATGCTTTGTACGAGCTGAGGGGCAGCTCCGTGTGCCTTGTGAGATCCGGTTTGGCCGCACATACCATTTACAGAGCGAATTTGTTTATTTAAATAAGTTTCTTATTTTCTTCCTGATTGAGCTCTGGTAGATGTTGGGGTGTCAGTTATCCTTGGGAGAGGAAGATGGTTGGGTTTTTGCTTGTTGCCTGTAGCCACCACGGTAGACTTGCACAAGGATGCATTCCCTGCCGTGAGCCTCCTGGAGCTGATGGTCCCAGGATGAGTAAGGGCTGGAAAGGGAGAATTGGAAACAGCTGGTGTGGAAGTAGATGGTGTGAATGATGCGGCCGTGCAGTGCTCGAGCAAAGCCACCGGTGTCATGCAAAGGCTTCTGTGTGCATGTTTTCTGACTGCTCCTCTCCCTTGTGCGTGTGTTGTGTGTGTATGCATGGGAAATCCCACCCTGCAGCCCTGATAGAGCGTCTCCACCTCGACGTGATGAACTTCAGTTGTGAGCGTGCTTCTTTTCCAGCAGAAAGGAGTGTGGGTCATTTCAGCCCCGGTGCTGCAGAGCAGCGCTAGGGCCACGCGCATTTCTGTGCCGCTTATGCTACTTGAGCAGGGCTCTTCGCTTGCTTAAAGCCAGCGAAGCACAAATCTCTTCTGTTTTGCTTTCCTGAGGTCTGTACTGGTAACCTGCCCGCCAAACGGAGAAGGGGAGAGAGGGAGGAAAAGCCGCCCTGTAGTGGAAGCACCGGGCGAAGGATCAGCTCCTGTCAGGCTGGTCTCTCGCAGAGCAGAGGAGGTGCTGGCAGCCCAAACCTCGGCTGAAGCAAGTGCTGGGGCATGCCTGAACCAGCACCACTACTGCGCTGCACAGCAGTTCAGCCGTGAGGAAAAGGTGCTATAAACCTGCAACGAAATTGCTTGGAAAGTCCAGGTGAAGTGTTGGCCGTGTCTAGTGGAGATTGTGAAAGGAAAATAAATCCTGTGACCAACAAATAGAGAATTGGCCAGAAATTTAAATATTCTGTTTATAATATTTTCCTTCCCCCCAGCTGTAGTGAATGTGTTGGTCACCCTATCATTTTATTCTTAAGTTTTAAAGCTTTGCTGGAGCATTTCATTTCAGTAAAACTCATGCTTTTCAAGTTTTAAAGCTTTGCTGGAGCATTTCGTTTCAGTAAAACTCAATGCTTTTCTCAGTCTTTTTTTTTTTTTTTATTTTATTGAAAGTCTCTTCTGTTGCTCAAAGAAGGTTGATGGAAGAAACGCTAGCCACCAGTTCTTACAAATGAATCATTTCTATTTCAAGGTATTTCAGGTTAGCATAGGCTGATGGAGCCTGCAAGCAGTAGATGGGCCTGAGAATGCTTGAAGCTATGCAGGGGGATGTCAGACATTCGTACTCCCACACTTTCACAGAGCTGCTGAAAATTGATTTCTATGAAACATCCATCCAATCCTTTGTATTTGTTCCAGGAGGGGAACAAAACACAAGGCTATATGGATTCTGGAAAGGATGCCCACTTTTCTGGCAGCACAGTTAGAAGCAAAACCTATTTCCAAAGCAAGATAACATGGCATAACTCATGAAGACTCCTGACTTCATGAACTGTGCTAATGAATGTCTGTATTTAATAGTTATAATTGTCTTTATTTTTTTCAGTCCCAGTCACTCAGCAGATGAGATTTTGTGGTCCAGCAGCTGTTTACGTGGCGAGTTCCCGCAGGTGCTGCCAGCTTTCTGGGTATTAATGAACCAAAGCTCAGGTCTCTCCTTTTGGGTAAAGCAATGGTTGTCACTCCCTTTTACCAGTGGCCTGGTAAAGCTGAAGGAACTTACCCAAGGCCAGATCCCCTTCCTCCTGGTACTGCTGTCCAGCAGAAGGTTTCCTGGGCAGAGCTGAGGTCCCACAGAGTGGCTGTCACCGAGGTGCCCCAGCCCGTGGGGCACCCAGGGACACTTTTCGCAGGCCCCCAGTGCAAAGTCCTCAGGAGCAGGGCAGTCTGCAGTGCAAGTGGTGGTAGAGGTTTGGGTGAGTTCCTGGCACGCACCCATGAAGGTTTCCTTCCAGGAGGTGATGCTCTGAAAGTGGTGGGGATTAGTGTAGGTGCTGTGCCACCATGCTGAGGCCCACAGTGTTTCTGGTGGGCTGGCTGAGAAGAGATTTGGGCTCCATAGGATCCCACGGAGTGAGAGCAGCTGTTAAAGTGTTTTAAAAAATGACCTAGATAGTGTTTACTCAAAGCTTAGAAATTGTCATGAGATGAGAAATCATTATTTGCCTGTAAGTTTTTTGCTCACCATTCACAACTCGCATCTTGGAAAGGGATGCTTTGGGAATCTCATTGCTTCTGAAAAGAAACACCACTCAAACCCTCGCTCTCACATGTCCTGCTAAAATTCCCCACTTGTGTATTTACGCAGGGCTGGGCAGCCTGGCACCAGGCAGCCTGTGGGACCCAGCTGTGACCCAGTGCAAAGAGCAATGCAAGATGAAGTGGCACAAAATAGCAGTATTTCCTGGAAAAAAATTACAAAGCATCTGTAAATTAATGTTAATGCCCCTAACGAAGCAGCTAAGTGCCTGTTGTCAGGCATCTTTGCACTATATCAGTAATTATTCACATGAGAAAGAAGGGTGGTGTGTCCTGTTAGAGAACTGCCTAGTGAGAGGCGGCTTCTGAAATGCTACCCAGGTCCCCTCGGTGGGATGTAACACATCTGTGAATGATCACAGTCCTTTCCCAGCTGGAATATAACTCCATTTATCTCCTCAACGGGACCATGTACCCCATACACCTTGAATCACGGGGGACAGACTTGTTACCCCCGGGCAGAGGGTGCAGTGACAGCTGAAACGACATCTTATTTCCATATGACACCTGCTGGTAAAAAAAAGGCATGGTTGCCCTTTAGAATCAAGATCTGCTTTGTGGCTTTTTATTTTTCTAAAAATCAGGCATCTCTTACTGCTTGCCCATAGTATGGGGTTTCTTGGTGCTCTGAGTTGGTATTCCCAGTGCTCTGACTCATTTTGGCGGGTTGGAAAGTACTTGTCCAAGGCACTTCTGTGTACAGGTTGTATCTCTCTAGATGTTAGATTTCTTTGATTCTGCAGTAGATGAGCTTTCAAAAAAAACCCACCTCTAAACTAATTAAACTTCAAATTATTTCAATGGCAACAGAAACTGCTCTGAATGTGAACCAAGGCAATGTAGCTCAATGCCATTACCATAAGGTGACCATATTTTTACATTGGTGATGTTCAAAAGCTCTGTTTCAAATTTTATTTTATGGTTTATCATTTTGCTGTAAAGATGTTATCAGCTTTGTGCAACCTCTGCCCTCTATGTTACCTTAACTGCCTGCTGTGTTTGTGGGAGGAAGGCAGTAGTGATGGAGAGCAGGAGTGTGGAGACCCCTGTGCCTGCAGGCTTGCTAACCTCCATGGGTCCTGGCAAAAATCTGGTGGGCTGCTCTGGTGTAGAAGGGACCTGATCAGTCGAGGTGTGCTTGAACAGCATTTTGCAGAACCTGGAAAGGCTGTGGACCTGCAAGGCATATTTAAACGCTGTTTTTCTGCTCCAGCTGGGGTGGCGAGGCTGGAGTTGAGTGGGAATTGCAGGCTGCCAGACCTGCCCTGACAGCGGTGAGCACCAGGCCCATGGAGGCTGGCTTTATGTCGGTCCACGTTCAATGGAAAAAAAAATAGATATGCTGGCTGGAAAAAAATATTCTGTGTACAATACTTGGTAATGTTTGTGGTGAGGACTGCTCTCTGGCTACATAGCAAATACCGACTTGCTGAAGGCCTCTCTCTGCTTGTGTGAATCCCCCTAAGCTTATTCTTAAATCCAGTATCGCCCTGAGTGCACTGGCAGGTTTCAGACATGGTCCTGAGTGCTGCAAAGGTTGCAAACCCTTGATTTACAGTGTCGCTATTCTTTGGCTGGCTGTTTAAGAAGAATATGATTCAACAAACAGTAGTTGAATGCGTTCATGTCAAATGAAATCATTCCTTTAAAAGGTTTAGTTGTCAGGTATTCATTAAAGTGGGTTTCACATCAAAATGATAGTCACTAATACAGAGAAAACATCTTTTATAGCTTTCAGGATTTTCATGTTGCATTGTACAAATGCCAGATCTCCACTGATGCAGAAATGTCTTCCTGGACCTAAATGGTAGATATGAGACTGAATTTCTCTGGTCCCCTTCAGAAGAAAATTAATATGGTATATCAGCACAGTAGGTACAAGGACATTCCTGAAAGTCCTTTATGTAAATAGGGCACAATGGACTGTAGCTGCAAATTTAGCATAGCATTCCTATCACTTCCGCAAACTGTTTTCTACCCTGTAAACATTAAAACTGGAGTTTGTCTTTTATTCTCTCTGTAAGGCGAAAAATCACCATTCTAACTTTTTTTTTTTTTTTTAAAAAGTAACTGAGCTAAAAGGTAGTTCTGGCTTAAGAAATGGAAAGTCAGTAGCAATGTAGTCACTTCAAACTTCAGTTGTCTGGATGCTTTGGAGAATTTCACTCATCTGGGAGACTGCTAAATCAGCATTTAGTATAAACCAGTCCTTTTTTGCTAGTCCCCAGGTTGGAGAAACTCAGAGGACACTGCCAAGGCTGCAATGGCAGGGGACACTGAATTCAGGTTCAGGTTAATGGGAGCTGCAGCATGCACAGCTCTCCCAGAAAGCCAGGCAGGTGTCTAAATATGGATTGAGGCATCTCACTTTAGACTAGCTATTTTTGCAGCTCCTGGCCCTGGTGTGTGAATTGATGGCATTTCAGTTGCAAAGAGCAGATGGTATTCACTAGTGATCCAGGACAGCTTTTTTGCATTAGTGTCAAAAATAGATCAAATGCCAGCTGTAGCTCTTTTGGGTCAGTGGAGGTGAATTCAGAGTGTGATGTGCACAATACTGCAATGTGCAGCAGTGGGGAAAAACCAGGCATTCCTTTTAGCAGCACAAAGTACATTTAAATGGCTTAAAAATCCATTTCTTGTGTCTTTTTGCACAGCTTAATTCCTTGTGCGTCTCACTCAGCAGTAAACTAAATTGCCTGATACTGCAAAAATATTATTCTGTGTAGATTAGCTTTCAGTGTTTGCATCCAGTTCTTGGAGGCAGCTTTGGCTGTGCTGCTGATCGGGCACTTCACAAAGGCACGGTCCCTTCTCAACCCTGTGAGCTGGAGAACTCACTAAATTTAGTGGTGCTAAGCAGGGTCTGGAGGGACCAGGGCAGAAGGAGCTGCAGTGCCCTCGTTTGCCTTCCCTGGAAATCCAGTTTTCAAGGTTCTGGTGGGAAGGCTGCCAAGATGATTCACCTAAGAGCAGGCAGCGTAAATAGGAGTTTAAGAGTATTTTAGGTTTATTAGAAAGCCAAAGGTTATTTCTGTTTCTCAGCTTACTGCTCATTTTATGTATTGCTGAAGTTTAGTTGTACTCTTAGTGAGAAACTACAGAAAGGCAGCATAGTGTCAGCAGGGATGAGCCTTTTTTCTTAGTTTAATTGGGTGCATAGCCTCTTTTTTTTTTTTTTTTTTTTTGATTGAAGAAAGCTATGATGCATAAAGAAGAGAGTTTGCATCATTTAAGGCAAAAAAATGTGTATGTGTAAGAAAGCTGGTCCGCAGGCACACCCTGCTGGTTTGTAGGGAGAGTGCAAAGGAAATATATATATTTATAGACACACACACACTTTATAAAAAGGCATCTTTCCTGTCTTTTTATAAACTCCATTAACTTTTTTCCCATGGTATCTCTCTCTTGGTTTTTATTTCTGAAAACATGAGCAGTGATGCATGAGCTGCTAAGGAGAGCTCTGCAGAAGCTGGGGAGGTTGTCTGACAGGGAAGACTCCTGCAGCAAATCCCAATGCTTTTGGAAATCTCTACCAGAATGACTTTATCATGTGTGTAGCAGAAACAGCTAAGATATCAAGTAGGTTGTACATGACACCTCTCCATTACCCTAAGAGGTAAGCAACACTGCAATCTTGACTGTTGTCAGGATTTTTCCACATGAAGAAAATTACCAGAATAGCAGCAGAGAAAAAAACTGTTCTTTGATTCTGCTCTGGAATCTCTCCCAGATGCCTGTGTGATGATTGCCTCCATATGACTTTCCACTCTAAAAAAAAAAAAAAAAATCATCAAGGAAATAATGCTCCCTTTATACCCAAACAAAATGTCCGCAGTGATTCGACAATAGTTATTCCAGTCGATTTCCACACGCAGACCTGCTGCTAACAACATGACTGAATTACCTGGGAGCAGCGAGTATCTTCAAATTGAATGTGGCCTTCACAGGGCAAATATTAAGGCTGATATTTTGAAGAGTCATAGGCAATCATTGCCCATTCCATTTGAAACCTCTCAAGTGGAGCCAATTTTGAAAAATTGCTATGCAGCTGAAAATCAGGCTTTTTCAGAGATGTCAGGCCAGAGACACCCTTGTTCATTATTTCTGGAGTAGCTGAAAGCCTGCGTTTTTCAAGGCACATACTGCAATTTTCATATATTTAGGAGCCAGAAGACTGATGGAGAGAGAGCTGCCCAGGGAGGGGGGCACTGAAAGGACCCCTTGTTTCTGGTGTATGACCCCCAGGGAGCACAGCTGGGAGCACAGCTGTCTGAGCATTAGCACCCACGGGGGTCTCTCCTCTTCTTCCCCCACCCGTAATTTGGATAACCATGGCAACCTGGTACCATAGCCCTGCTCGTGAGGGGTGGGTGCCCCCCAGCCCCCGGGTCCCCTGGCTGTAGCGGCTTGCTGGGGTCATGCCTGAGCTCGCCAGCCCTGGGTATGCTGGTGGGTCTGGAGGAAGCCGTTGGGGTGTTCTTGGTGTTGCCTGGTAATAAAAGTCATGCCCTGGGGATGCAGGAATATAGAGTTTGGACTCTTCCACGTGAACTGACTGTGGGAAAGGGGGTGGAGGTGGAAAGGGTAGCCGGCAGGGTGTGTGCAGAGCGACTCAGGAAGCTCCCTGAAGACAAGGAGCCTCACCTGGATATAAGCCATGTTTCCTTTTGCCATTTCCTCTCTGTATCAGTGTAAATAATGCTTGCTTGGACTCCAAGTCTTTCTGACTTGTTGGAGAATGAGGCGATATTACAAATTATGGTGCTTAATTCACTTCAAGGAAAGAACTTCAAGGAAAAGTCATTAATACGATGATTCAACCTTCATTCACCCTTTTTCCCAGTACCCCGTGCTTGTGTACATAACTGGTTTGGAAATCCTTTTTCAGCCCCTTCCCCAGAAGGCGTAAGCAACAGGCCTTTGCTCTTGCAACGGTGCATTTGGATGCACCTGGGAACCATGAAGCTCCTATCCCTTTCACATCCATAACCCATTTCTATCCTGTAAGGAGAGTTTTACCTTCCCGAACAAACTGGTTTTCCGTAAGCACAAGCTCAGTTTGAGCCCTGCAGCCCAGAGTGCAGTATCAGTTTACACCTGCAGGTTGTGCTTCTGGACAGCTTTTCTCATCAGCTCTAATTGCTCTCCTAGACCCATCCTGTAAAATGATGCACTTTCTCTTTTACTTCTTGCAGATTATATTTATTGGGGAAATAATTACTTGCTTATATTTGCTAGATCATCTTTGCATTTTTATAAACCTATAATGAGCTTATAATAAATCAGAGTGAGATAGCTGCTGCATGGCAAAATAACCAGCAAATATATCAACAGCCTTAATAACAATAATCTATGCAGATATATGCTTGTATATATTTTACGATACTTTTATATGCTGCCAACAGTGTGCTAAACACTTCAAAGACTTGGAAGACAGATATTTGCCCTGAAGCACTTGCAAAGTAAACAGCCATTCAGGGGAAGGGCAGCAAGGAAGTGGCAGATACAGTTGGAGTGTTTGAGCAGTAATATTATTGCTTGCATAATTATAGTCAGTGGCATGAGGAAAATGCTGGGGCTAATACATTTTCTATGGTTGAGGGGTTTTTTTGGCTGGTTGGTCTTTCATGATGAAAGATCTCCGTCAGTGGCCACACCTGATAATGTGCCAGATCTCAAACTTCATGAAATGCGGTGAAAAGCCTGGGCTGATTTTGCTGTTAGAGTAGGGAAGGGCTATGCCTTGTGCTGCTAAATGGAAAAGTAACTTGGCTATGTCAGGCGCTGGAGGAAATAGGGAGATCGGCTCAGAACAAGTTGAATTTAGTTACAACAGGTTTTATTTTGTTTTGCTTAATGACTTTGTGGAAGAAACAAAAATATCCCTCATTTCTGCATGTCTCGTTTGCATTGTTTTTACAGCATGTTCCTTTCTCAGTTCTCCTCCTCCTTTTCTCACACACACACAAAAATGTTATTTTGGATTAAGCTGTCACTGTGGTATGCATGGTGGTACTACTCAAGGAAGTAAACAAAAAAAAAGTGCACCACAACTCTACTCCTCGCACTACAGTCCTACTAGTTAGAAATATTTTTGTTGTCTTCCAGTAGCTTTTATGATCTCCTGGCCTTCGTTCTGATTGCTGCAATAGTATTTGTAAGATAGTCTGTGAAAGCAACAGGAGCTACTACGTGCCCTGCCTGATCGACAAGTCTCCTGTAACACAGCAGCCCTGGCAGTGAAGCGCATGCTGATGTACAAATACCTTTGATTATTACGAGATTAATTTTAGGTGGAGCGGTAAATCCCCCGTTGACTTTGCACATGTCTAGGCACTCATTCCACCGGGCCTCTGTGCTGCGTGGCTGGGTGGCTGGGGAGGAAAAAGGGTCGCAGCAATCTGGAGGGAGAGTGCGTTACGTGCTGTTTTTGCAAAGTGCTCATCAGTGTCCCTTCAAAAAGAAAATGACACTTAGTAAGGTGGTGTTTCACCAGGCAGGTAACAAAGCGGGCAGCACCTGCAAGGTGACGAACTTCAGCTTGTCTCTTCTGCTAACGTGACTTTTTTTCCCCGTGACATTATTCCAGCTGAATGCTCTTGAGGTTTGAGAAACCACCACGTAACTAATGGCATTTCAGCGTTGGAAGTGAGTCATCTCCAAGCTAAGGAGCACACAACGACTCTTTTCAACTGCCTTGCAGAGCAGGGTGACTTGTGTTTGCAGCTCCAGTTATCAACCTTTAAGCAGATCAATGGCAGGCATATAAAAAAAATCAGTGGGGATATTGCTAATAATTTACAAATAAATGATAAATTCTTTCAGCTTGCTATCTCAAAGTAATCACTGTTGCTTAGGCATAGAAGGCTAAAGATACTCTTGGGCACTGGCTTGCTATCCTCAGCTGCCCTGTCTGCTGCAGATTACCATTTTCTGTCGCCTTGCCTCAATAGTTCATTGCATCTGTGCCCAATACTGGATCTGGGCAATAGGTTTTCTTTAAGAAAAGCACATTTTTTAGGCAAATGTTTAATCCACTTTACACAGCACTGAGGTGTTAGTTGTTAAGACTTTATGGGTTAGGATGGTTGACGCAGGGTAACTTTAACCAGGATGTCATAATCACGTGCAGATCTAAGTACAAACTTACATCTCTGCAGCTCCTTTGAAAAGTTAGGAATCAAGTGATCTAGGCTGAGCCTTGTCAGTTCAAGCACGAACACTGTCAGGCTTAAACCTGGCTTCCAACCTGAGCATCGTCTAAGTATATACGTACCCACTGTCTGAATATTCTTCTGTCCCTGCCTTTTGCTTCTCAGGACTGCTACTGCGGTAACTGAAGTGCTTGTTGCTTTTGAATTGTTTTGCAGTCCCTGCATTTGAGACAACAGTTGGTTTTGGCTAAAGGCTGAAAAGGGAGCTGGTTGGGCTGGTGCACATGTTACCACCGATTCTCTGGTACCCTTTGTGAGAGGGCTCCTGGGAGGAGTGAGTAAGGGCCCAGCCCAGTCTCCTGGTAACTCAAGTCATGACAGGGCATTGTTTGATGGGGCTTTCCCTATTTTCTGTAATGCTTACATGACTGTAATGCCCAGGGATCAGGGACGAGCGGCAGAGCTCTGTCGAGTTAAGCACTGTATGAACATGTGATAGAGACAAGCGCTGAAGAGTTTGCAAGCTATTGTTGGTGGGCAAAGCTAATGGTACAAACATTACACATTCTCTGCACTGTTTGTTTTTGGGGGGTGGGGTGATTTTTTTAAAATGGTGAAGTCAGCTGGCATTTAGCAATGGAAAAAAGAGGAATTCTGTTGTCTTCTTTCCAGTTTGACACTGGTACAATGGATACCAGAGCACAGGTCTATTTTTGCAATGAAGACTAAAGATTAAGGGAATAGCTAAACCCAGCTGAGCCTGGAGCTTTGCCTTATAAGGGAACTGCCAGAAAGTGCAGTTCTCTGGCGAGCCTCTCCTCAGCAGAGAAATCCACAAAGCAACACAGTGATATGTCAGAAAGGAGGCTGCAGAGATGGCCAGAAACCCCATGCTCCTTTAAATAACTTTGCAAAACTTCAGTGTGAAGGAGGCCACCAGCTTCCTTATGACGAGCAGTGTGTACAGTCATACCAAAGAAACATCTACAAGTTTGCCTGAACAGGAGCCTCCTTTGTAACAGCCAGTGCAGAGTGTCTCTATTGCAGACTGGTACTTTAGCTGACTTCTCCTCAGCTGGAAGCTATAAACACCTTCTGGACTACCAAGCACTTTCAGCTGCATGGAGAGATCTCCTTCCCCTGGCTTAGGACACGTTCCTGGCTGTAGCTGCTGGTTGTCACCCTGTCCCCCAGTCTGAGCTGTCCTGGGGCAGATCATTCATGCTGCAGTCCGTAAGAGCCCCATCCCCTGCAGACATGCCCAAGCAGCCCATCGGTTTTGAGAGGGGAAATCGGGCTGACAGGTCCTCTTCTTGTGCCACAGGTCCCTTCCTGAGTTAGTGGGGTGTTAGAGAGTTTTGCTTTGCAAAGACTGCTGGCTCAGCAACGAAGGCGGTACATTTTTTAATTAAAAGGGTAAGTGGTTATGAAATATTCCTGAAACCTTAATGTAAATAGACATCGACAGGACCAGTTTTGTCTGAAGCACAATCAATTTGAATAGATCTGCTAATGCCTGCCGCTCAGCCACGTGACCCCCCTGGGTTTGGGCGTCCCGGCTGCGAGGCAGTGGCTGCAGCGGGCTGGCAGGGCTGGGGCGGGACGAAGCGCAGCCTTGGTGGGTGCGTGTGAGGTCGTCTTCGTATGGAAGGCAGCCTCCCAAAGCAGAGCCATCGTGGCAGTTCTCCAGCCCTCAGCTCTGCTTGTGCTTCCGTCGGTGCTGCAATCTCAAGCTTGTAAAACGTACTGTCAGACAGAAACTGAACTTGCAAATGAGCAGATGTGGGGAAGTTCCCTTACTTCTTTTAGAAAAGAAGGGCCAAAACGGGGAAACCACTGCCAGCTTGCTGTGCATGGACAGTCACCCAACAGAAGAGCTTCCCCTGATCCTACCTAGTGTTGAGCCCAACTCTGAAGACCACAGCACAGGGCAGAGACCTCCAATGCTTCAGGAATTCAGCTTGGTCAGCCCCCCCTGCTTTGGAGTTAAACAGTTCCTCCCTGAAGGGGAGAGGTACCTCTGAGGAAAGTGTTTAGTGCAGATTGTCAGAGAGACTCTGAACTTGGTTGTGACTTTTGGGATAGCAGGTTCAGCTCCAGAATACACCTTGAGGGCAAGTGGTCATGTAACATGTGAAACCTGCTTGTGAGAGCACTCACGTACCCTCTGCTGCCACTGCTGTTACTAGGCATGGGTGATGTTATTCTGTCACATATCTGTAAAGCCAGGATAATTTTTAGGTTGTAATAATAAAAAGCTGGCATTATTATATGAAAGCTACAGCTCCCCTCGCTAAAGGATTGACAGCATAAAATGATACATATATACATGTACAGTGTGTATATATATATATACTGCTGTGCACGGAAAAACTTTCTTTGTGCAGAAACATCTGATATGCCAGAACTCAGTCAGGTCTGATGAATGAGCCTGAAGTTACACTTCAGGAGCAGTCTTCCAAAGCACAAGGATGTTTCCCCTTGTTAAATACATATGCATGTAAGTGGCTCTGTAGGGGTCCGAAGCATCACCCACTGAGCACAGGTGCAGGAACGTTGCACCCTGCCAAAAACATTTAACAGGTTCTAGCAAAACCCAAGCCCTAGGAATAATTAGGAATAATAAATCCCTTTTTACAACACTGTTTCTATTAACACTGTGAAAATTTGAGTTTCAGTTAAATCAATCCCTATTTTATCCCCATCAGTACTTAGTGCTGTGTCCTTTCTCCAGTGGGAATGCTTCATTGCGTGGCAGTATTTAACCTGCGTGGGAGCAAGCCACAACAGAACCTGTCAGATCTAGAAACTCGATGAGGTACCCGTCCCTCAGGACAGTTAAACCTGTACACTTCCATCTGGGGCTGGAGTTAATAATTGATCTTCCTCAGATGTAAGCTACATGCTTTGGAGAAAATAAAAACAGGCATACATTCCTGCCCTGAACAAACGTCCCTGTGTCTGAATGTGAACTGCTAATGAGTAACTTTAGCACATAGTTTGGGAAACAGGGTATAAGCTCTTTTGTATGAGCCTTGGCTAAAACCCTCAGCTTTGCCTCTTGAAAGTATTGCAGCATCTAGAAAAGTATTCTTGAGCATCTCTTTTCCAACCTGTGATTTTTGTGTGTGCTTTTCCTAACCACTCTTTTCCACGTGGCATCTATCCCTAAATGCATAATGTAGCTTTTCGGAGTGGGCAGTCAGTCACACGGATGTGTTGTTCCAGGCATGCAGTAAGACTTGCTTGTCTGGGCTGATTTTTTTTTCACTCCGCTCGTGCTCTTGCAAAGAGCAGCGTCTGCTGGGGTGATGGTGGTGGGTGCCTGTGCTGTCCCCTCACGCGCCGTGGCTATGCGGGCTGGGATCTGCTACCTGCGTTGCTGGTGAAAAGCAACAGCTGATGTGCCTCTGGCGTCCACCAGAGATGATGCTAAACACCCTGGGCCGTGTCCTTCCAGACACGGCATTTGTTCCTCCAGGATAACTGGCAGTGCCTGTCTGGAAGGGATGGAGTCAGGCCTGGCAAGCTGGGGGGGACTTCTGTCTCACCTTGCTTCTGCTTCTTTCATCTGTTGGTTCCATGTCCTTGTCCCTGAAATAGCATGTCTTCCCTCTGGTATATGTGGGTTTTTCGTGTTAAAGTTTAGCCAAAATTCAGGGGGATCCAGCCTGACTTTAGTCTGAAGACTCTAATTTTCACAGGTACTTGCATGGTTTCTTTTTTGTTGGTTTCTTCTTCCCTTGCTCACGAACCCCTCTGCTCCATCTCCTGACAGAGAACTACTACATCCAAGCTTTCTGCCTGACTTTCTCTATGATGAATGTACCCTGTCACTTTTCTGTGTGCCTTCAGTGCCTGCTTTCCCAGTGGACCCCTGCCCGCTGCTGCAGGCTGTGGCTTTAGCTCCTGTACCTGCCAGCCTGAACAGAAACAGTGGTTTTGCGGGAGAATGGTGGCTCTGATGGAGCACCCATCTGATGGAGTGACACTTGGCAATATCCTAGTGCTGTCAGGTTGCCATTCATGTTTCCAGTGCTTTGACTGTCTGGTTAGGGAGCAAATTCAGAGGGTGTAATGGTGCAGACTGTGAATGAAATCTGTATTACCTGATGGGCCAGACTCCACAGTGCTGTGTAGACCAGGGATCTATCTTAGTATTTCATGAAGATATCTGTTATTTGAGCCTGGTTAAGATCTGCACACATTCTGGTATTTAAGCAGGGACTTCAGAGAGTATAGGTCAATTAGCTGACCTGGGTTGCAAACCTTTGTTTTTGGTGTAGGTATATGTATTTGGGTTGTGCTGATACAACTCCATCTAGGCAGCTTTGCAAGTAATGTTTGTGGTATGAATTTTGTCTGGTGCTGCCACTCTAGGAGGTGATGACGACTATCAAGATGGTCAAGTTGCTGTACATGTTCTCTTCTGGTGGCTTTACAGCCTTGTATGTTCTGTAGGGTAACACCGACTCTAGGCAGCAAGAAAGGAGAAGGACCCTCCCTTGATGCTGCCAAACCACAAGAGTTATGCCGGACACAGGCAGTATCGGGGGATGACTCACAGGATGATATGTCAGCTATGTGACCTTCTGAGCCGGGGCTTGGAGCCAGTTGGAGAGCACAGACTAGCTCGCTCTAGATAACTCGTGCTTTCTTTGTTATTGTTGTGCAGTCTCTTCAATGTCACGGCTGATGTTGCGTGCACGTCCCGAAGCAGCTGGTGAAGCACTTGACCACTGATAATCCTCGCAGCAGGGCTCGAGTGGTAAAATAAACAGGTGGGGGGGTGTGGGGTTGTTCATCTCCAGATGAACAAAAAGGGATCTCTTCCACTTGCCCTGTGTCAGAGCTCTTGGGATGATTCAGCGTATCCAAAAATGCAAGTGGTTAATAACACCATCCATATTCTTGAAAACGCTTTCCAGACACAAGACATTGCACGGTGTTGCTACGGCTATAGTGTTATAGCCTCTTCTATCACGCACCTTCATGGGGGCAGGGGAAGCTTGCTTTGTGCAGTCGTGGTGCTATCGGACTGCTGGAAAGCCTCGCTTCGTTTATCTTCAGCTCCTTGGAAGTGCTGATGGCCATCAGCCAGGCTGCAAAAGATGGCTGCGAGGCGAGGGCGATCGCAGCGCTCTTTCCAGGCAGCATCTAGGAAGGATGTTTTCTGGTGAGGAGGAGCTGGGCACGCAGCACAGGTGGCCGTGCACACCTGAGAACATCGAGGGGAAGCCTCGCATGGGTCTGTTTTAATCCTCAGTGTTTAGAACCAAATAGCTGTATGAGCTCATGACGAGTGTGTCAGTGCCCAGAAGTGTGAAAACATGCCAGTAACTCTTATTTCAAATGCTCGGATGGGTCACGTCTGTGGTGTAACTGACTGAGCCGCGCTCCCGCTCGCTTGCATATCCTCCCCGTGTCCGAGCGAACGCTGCTGTGGGCATCCAGGAAATCCTTTCCGCTGAGTCAGAGAAGGGACCCTGTTGTGCAATATGGTGTTTGCACTCTATCATGGCTTCCACACAGGATTAGGACAGCATCTGTGCTTTCCCTAAGCTAATCTTCGAGTATGCTGGTGGGGCTGTGGCAGCCAGCCTTCATGGGGGTGTCCCTGATGGTGTAAAATTAATTAAAGGGACATCGAAGCCTCGCTTTGCAGGGACAAGCAACGGCCACAGGACTTGCCAGGGAGAGCCAGCAGGTTCCAGTTTACAGCTGCTTCCAATCATTTCCATTTCCTGGATACTGGTGTTCATTTCCTTCCAGATCTTATTTGTCTGGGAAGTCAGTAACATCTGTTCCTCTAGGTTGCATGAAAGATGAACTTCCTCAGGGCAGAAAAGGCTTTTTTATTCACCACCACCACCAAACCCCCAGAACACTTGCTTTAAGTGAGGCTTAGCTCTGAAGGACAACTATAAAAACGCTAAGCTTGCCTCTGCGTTTGGCTATGTGCTAAACAATTTGGGCTCCTACTGGCTCCCGACACCAGCCCCAGCTCCGAGGGCCCCTCTTGCCCGGTGCTCAGGGCTGTGGCCGTGCCAGGGGCAGCGCTCCCGTGCGCTGCCTCGTGCCGCGCGGAGGCCGAGCAGGTTGGCAGTGCTGCCAAAATGGACCTGTGCTGTAGCCAGTTCTGCTGAGGATGCATAAACCCCAACGGAAATAAGCCTCTCCCGTGCAAAGGTGTGTACAAGCTGCTGATCTAATGTAAGTAAAAACTGGAAAGATTCACGACAAGGGGAGTAAACGGATTATTTCCTTAGTAAAAAAATACCTCTTTAAATGGTCACTCTTCTGTGTAAACTTGCACTTAGAGAGCTCTGGATTTTTTTTTTTTTTTTTTAGTAGTATATGGAATAGTTCATCTCTACAGAATCACTTATAGAACATAGATCATAGGGGTTTTTTTCATAAACCCAAAGCTAATTAGCTTTGTTAAAAATCTTACGTACCTCATGATTACCAGTAACATCATTCTTCATCGCTTTTCTCCTTCATTAGTATATGGTAAAACTTACATATCTCTGTCGCCCTATTATTATTATGGTGAAAAAAGTATGTCTCTCTTTAGGGAGAAAGAGAGAAGTGGTTAAGAATAACTTAATACTCATGTGGCTCAGTTCTAAAGAATATCAGGAACCTAGTTCTCTTGCTGTCTCCAGTGGAAGCCTAGCATCTCCTATAGCTCCCTGACATCTTTGAGGAAGGCCTTTAGACAAACGACCTCTGTGGGTGTCATCTCATGGACTTTAAACAAACCTTTGAACACACACGAGCTGTGACCCAGTGGACTGAGTGTTTCCTAGGACATCCGCTTCTGCTCGAGCCAGAGCACCCTGCCATCCCCCTGCCCGCTCTGTTTCAAGATAATGTGTAACAGGCTGCCAGACTGTTTGGAAATAATCTTCCCCATTCGTTTGCAGCTCTGAATGGAAAGCCTGTGAGAGTTGAAGGTTAAGCAGTTCGAGTTCCAGCTGGAATAAGCAGGCTGACTTTATACATGAACTCTGAAATATGCATTCAAAGGTTACACCTGTAATTTTTGTGGCACAGCTGCCTATTACCCATGCCCTTGAACTCAGAAGACCAGTAGGTAACAGAGGTACAGATCAACTAGCTTTGTCCTGCTGCAGGCAGCCTGAAGCCAGCCTGCTCTGCTGCTGCTCTTTTTGAAGTACAAAGTTCCCTCTGTTGAATTTCAACCGTACTTGACTTAGAATTTGTTTCCCAACTGTCCATCTAGGTGACAGCCATCCGCTGACTACACAAGGGTAGGAACCCCTGGGTATATATCCAGTGACTACCCTTCATCTCACGCGTGTGATGCTCTTCCAGTTTTTGAGATGCAAGTCTCAACATGCCAATAAATGTTGCTGAACCATTAGAAGTGTACAGGGGACAGAAATAAGCAGGCAAGAAAGCACAGCTGTAATGCTATTGAAGGTGCTCATTCCTTTTCTCCTCCCGGTAAGGTTTAAGAGACGGTGTTGGAGCCAGTTGTGCACAATCTATTCAGGGACGGAAAAAATACGTTAGCAATCTTTTTTCAGAACTACTACGTGGGAAGAGCAATGTTCCTTGTGGTTTTCTTCTTTCCAAACAACTGCTAAGCCGATGGTAACCCTGAGCAGAGCTGAACGCCATGCAGCTGGGGTGCATTGGGCACCCAGAACCGGGCCAAATTCTCAGGGAACTATCAGCAGCACTCTACCATACACATCCTTCTGCTTTTCCCGAAGTACAGGGTCACTGGACTGAGCTGGTGGATGTATCGGTTCATTAACTTAATAAGTTAATAGTTCTCGTTATGCAAATTAGTATTGAGACGCAAATTAACCTTTTCCCTGTTAGCTGTTAAAATAAAGGGTATAATCTCTATATTCAGGATGTTTGTAGAAGATTATTACTCACTAGCATGTGGATTTTGTTTTATTATTTCCAGTTCTAGTAATTATTAACAACTATGGGTAGTTTAGGAATTACTTTTTATTTCAAAGGGTAGAATTTATTTGGTTTTACACCAAGGTAGATTAAGTAAGACACGCTGAGCAGTTATTACCTTTTTCTTCAGTCTTACTGCTGTGTAAAGTGGCAATACATTCTACTGCTTGTGCTTTTTCAACTCTGAATTTCACCTTTAATATTAATAAAATATGTTGACATATCAAACAATGTAACTAATAGCTTAAGCAGAACAAAATGAGTCACTATTTAAACTATCTTCTTTTTAGATCGTGCTTTCTCTATTAAAGTGTAGCAATCAAAAGACAAAGAGATACAACTTAGAAGACAGATAACCACAGAAAAAACTTGGAGAAATTTACAAGGTGAGATAAAGTGAATAAAAGAACTGCATCGGAATACACACAGTGAAAATCCAAGAGATAAACCAAATTAACTTCTTGATTAACATGACTAATAGGAAGACACGTGCCCTGTCTCGAGAGTTTGTAATTCTGCCGCAGACGTGATGCAGTAAGCCAAAGCTAGGGAGGAAATGGAAAGGTGGCTGGGTGATGTTTTCCTAACCATAGGTACGTGAATAGTTACATGTGTCTGTTCTGCCTGCCTTCTGGCCCAAAATACTCGATACGGTTCATTTTTCATTTGTTCTCTTAAAGTCCTTTTAGCCCAAAATATATCTTCCCTAACACAGCCTGGTTCTGGTCTCGTTGCTCATCTATGCCACTGTTGTTTTGGCTCTGTTTTAGCAGAGCCAATCCTCAAGTGTGTGATGAGAGTTTAGTCTAATGCTGCATGTGTAGCAAAAAGCCTGCAGACCCCCCAAAATTGTATCAGACAGACTACTGGTAGGCTCTATTAGATTTGTTCTCTAATTAGGCCCATAATGTCTTGGGTGATTACTGTAGGGTATTACAAGGTTACCTTGTGTGCAAGTATGTGACAGAATAAGGGATGTTCTAGTAATTCCAGAACTGTTTATATTTCCTCCTAAAATCAATATAACTGTATTATCCAAGCAGACAAGCGGTTTGGCTTCATGCTTTATTATAAGGATGTCTGATTGCCTGAAGGTCTGTTTGTTGATCAAGCAACCAGATGAAACTTTATCTAAATATTCAAAATATCCTAGCACTTGGTCATCATTTAAAAATTGCCTGTGACAGGAAGGCTGTGAAGTCTGTTGTCCAAAAACATCCCCTTCCTGTGGTACAAGGCCAAGTATACAGAGAGAAACAAAATCATCAAAATTTCTTGGCTACTGCTCTTCCTTTGAGCCATCCTATGGCATGTCTAATTCAAAGCTCCTCAAGGCATGTTTCACAGATGTATTATGTAAATCTCCTCTTTCTCCAAGGGGAGAATTATCACTCATCAATTTTTAACCCAGGTTGTTTCACTCACGCAGTTTACAGCGTGACCCAATTCAATAGTTGTCTCAGAACAACTGAGGGGGTGACAAGCCACGGCGTGTGCGTGGGAATGAGTGACTTTGCCACCAGACATCATGTAATGTTAGAAACGCCCTGAATTTCAACAGTACAACCCAGTCAGTCAAGGCAGAAGCCCACATAATTGGATCTAATACTGCTATGGAAACTATGCTGAGGGCTAAAAATACTATTTAAAAAGTAGAGATTCTGTTCTTGTGTGTTTTTCCGCCAACTCCTCACTTCAGTGAAAGTTGTTTCAAGCCCTGTCTGAAAAGATGGAGCGTTATGGAGCAGTTAAAGTTGATGTGAAGATGTTCTGTGACAGCAGTTAACTCTAAAGAAACACAAATCTTGCACTTTCATAAATGTTTCAAATTCACCAAAAATACCTGACGAGAATTTTGAATGTTTGTCTTCTTGGAAGTTAGGATGAACATACACACATCTAAGCACTAAACAAGTTACTAGAAAAATACATGCTTAATCCTGGCTGATTTACAACCTTGATTGCTCCATTTTTTTAATCTTTGAATTCACTTTTGCAAATCTTCAGTCCCCACTGGCCTACTGTTGTGGAACTGTTCAAAAGTCATTGTCTAAATATTAAATACCCTCGGAGTGTGATGGTACATGGTGTGCTACTGGAAGTGCCGCTGATAGCGTGTCCGCCATCACCAGCAACATGTTGGGCTGCCCACTGGTACCAAGAGTATCTGCTTTGCTATACTTCCTTGCCTCCTTACTTTCACCTCCTTAAGAAAGTTAAGTGTTTACAAATAGAGAATTATATAGGAAAAAAATAATCTTCCTTCAAGGTTACATTCTTCAAGAATTAAAAAACATTGGATGTTTTCCCATCAGTCTTTATGGGACTGTTTGTTTTTAAGTCAACAGGAGACTTACAGTCTTGCCACTTGCCAGGAGACTTTGCAGCTCATGGTGGTTGCAAAGGAAGGCTGAGCCCTAAATCACCTGAAGTGTCCATTCCTCTTCCCTCAGTGTGGTAACAGAAATTAGAAGGTGCTAAAAATATCAGGGCAGAAAAAACATGTGGCTTTGCTGATCAGTTTGTCATTTCAGAAGTGTTGGCGTTTTGTTGGTGCTAGTGTTACTCTCCGCACCGGATCAGAGTGGTCTCTGTGTACTCCAGAGGAGTCTTCTGGAGGTCGGAGACTTTTTAACTATTTGTATTACCACTTATGAGACAGTTTCCATTACAGTCTAATTTCCTGTTTTGGCTTGCCTGATTTTACGTTGTCTTGTTCTGTTTTCCTCCAGGATGGGTAGCCCTGATGCTAAGCCTGGGTGTCCTTATAGGCTTAAGCTTCTACATGGCCACAAGTAATTGCAACCTCAAATTGTGAAAGGGCAAAACCAGATGTGTGTGAGAGGTCTTTTCCTACGTGGGAGTGCTAAATGGGATGCACTTGTGTCTTTACCTGAAAGACTGGATCTCTCCAAGTGCCTTTTTGTGAGGAGCTGGCATTCAGAGCTGAAAGCAACCAACTTGAGACGAGTTGTAGCTGCAGCACACTGACATCCCCATCGCTTCAGGGACGGGGTGGCACATGGGGATGTTACCTGTCGGCCAGTGATCGCCCAGCATTGCACAGCTTCGTATGTGCCGCGCCAGCTCGTGGCCAGCCTGAGTGCTCTGACGTTTGCTGAAATGCAAGCAGCAATTTCACACGTCCGTTCTCAAAAGCAGCTAGGTGTGAGCGCACAGACTCACCTGAGCAGCCTGCTCCTCTGCTCCTGGGGTCTCGCACGCACGCTCGGCGCAGATGCCTGGGGTACGATGGAGCAGCCGCACGGTGCTGTCGCTCGTTTGTATTTGCTAGCGCAAGGCTACCGAGGCTAGTATGTGAGCATCGGGAACACGAACAGGAGATCCAGGTTCGCTCCCACTCCCTGGCTTGCTGTAGCATCAAGACCTGGACTGCAGTTTGGCAGGTGTCGTCCGAATTAAGCGTTAGATATGACTGTGGGTGGAACGCGTGGGTTTGGTAATGCTATGATTTAGGTATATTACAGCACAAATAATATGTAGTGTGCTGGATGCAGCAGAGGATACTTCTCTGGTAGGTAGGCCATGGGCTTCTGAAGGTGAATGTTCTGATATGTAAAGAATTTTGCATCTGAAGAGCATTACAGCTGATAACGTGCATGTGGAACAATGGTACTGTCTCACTGGTGAAGATGAAAGGAAACGGGTTAACAAATGGAGTAACGGGGAAAAAATGTGCCAGTCTTTTTGCAGATCATCCTCAATAAACCTGCTTCTGTTATTTGCTTGTTCTGTCATATACACTAGAAAACATCACATATTGCCTCTTAATCATGTTAGGAATGTCATAGGCCCTTGCAGTCTCTCTTCAGGTCAGTCTCAGGAAATCCTCCAAATATTTTTTCTGCTTTCCTCTGAATTAATTCCTCCCTGCCCACATTTGCCTGGAATGAGAGTGATGAGAAATGAGCTACGGTCTCATCGATGCACTACATGGGGAAGATGTTTTTTGAATTTTTGCTGTTGCTTGTCACTTGAGGTCACTCCCTCAACTATTACCTTCCAGGTAAATTATTCCTCTAAATATTTTCCTCCTTGCTGGATTTCTGAGCTATTACGCCTAAACATTTTAACCTTCATTTTCTTAGGTTAAACAGTAACTTTATTTACTACTTACACTTCTATGCTCAGAGGAGGCTGTTCCATATTCTCTGTACAATCCAGCAGGGGATGTTTCTTGTGACTGAGCACCTTTCATTTGAATCGATACCAAAATGTTACCCAAATGTGCAGCAAATTAGCTTCACAGAAGAAAAAAATCATTTTTTTCGGAACTGCTGTTAAAATTGGTAGGAATACTTGAGTCAAAATTGCAGTGTCTGGTCCTCAGTTCTCTTTTGGAAAGCACTACCCGGCAGCAAACGAAATGGAGCCAACATAACCATTTAAAATAGCAAAGTAAACAGTTCATGTCATAGTCAAGATAATCCTTAATTTCTGCTGCTTATCTGAGATCTGCCCTGACAATCTGATGGGAGGATTTAATCTTCCTGAAAGCTGTTATCCGTGTATGTGCTTGAACTGGGAAGCCCTCTTTCCACCTGCTTTTCAGAGCCCTTTCTCCTAGAAGATTAACACTGCTGTGCCCCTTTTAGAAAGAAAAACCTCTGAAATATGGATTATTTTTAGAGGCATATACTAGGATTATTTTTGCTACGAGACAGTTTAAGGGAAATACTTAAAAAATAATGCCTATTTAAAAGATTCATTTTTTTTCTTTACAGAAGAACCAAGTTGTCTTAAATTCTCCTAATTTTTGTCTCAGAAAAGTATGTGTGTAGTTGTGGAAATTAAAAAGAGAATCATTGGCTTACGGTTACTGCTGGTTGTGTAACCAACTCAAAAGCTATAGGGAATTTTAATTTCAAATTTCTTTGCACTGTGTTGGAAACCATTTTTATAATTTTCTGTTTCTCTTGGGATACTGTGTGAAACACAGAATGGCAGAGCAGATGGCCTGTCTTCTATTTCCAGAGAGACGAGTAATACCACTCCGTTGAAGAGGGAAGTCTAAGGGAGGTTTCTCTGAGGCACAGGAAAGCCCAGTCTAACATCTGGATCAAAACAAAAATCAGTCAGCTTAACAGGTTTAATGTGTAACATTTTTCACAAGTAAATGGACGTATTTCTGATGTTATCTTTACTACATTTTTTATGGCTTATTTTAAAAGTTTAAAAAAAAAAAAATTCCATATTTAAATTAAGACACTCTAGTATACCTGCACCTTGGGGAGAGGAAAGAATCACTGGGTGAAACTTCTTAAGCTTAGTCATAGTAGGAGCAAGGAGTGATGGCCTGAAACATGCAGCAAAAGTTCTCAGAATAGGGAATGAGTCACTATTGCCCTTGAACTTTGTGAATCTGAAACTATATTTATCATTTTGCATTGTTCCTGAGCTATGTATTTGTAGTTCCACATACAGAGCAACTTGCCTTTTCTGCCCTGAGGAATTAAAACACACACAAGGGAAATTCCAAGGAGAGAAGCTGAGTATTCATTTCTTGAAGTGAGTTTTAAGAAAAGCTTTATTGAGGAATACTCACATTGGGAGATTACTGATGTGAAGGTGATATTGACAGGTTAAATAAAGGAAGAAGGTAATAGTATATGAAGTTGTCTTTTTATTTTTTAAAAAAAAAAAAAAGGGAAATGAGTAAAATTAGAGTTCATGTAGAGTCAAGAATGTGTAACACGGGGTACTGTTATAAAAGGCAAATAGTTTTGTTAACGTAGTATTTTTTGTTTGTTTTTTCCTTCCCACAACCTTATTTGCAACATTCTGAACAGAAACCAGAGCTGTAAAAGGAAAGATCCAGATCACTACTTTTTGCATTCTTCCTCTTCTTCCCCCCCCTGCAGTATAAGAGATGAATTAAGACAAGTTTTTGAACCAGGTCATTGCTAAACAGCTGGCTTGTGAAAGGGCGCAGCTGTCACACCAAAAATATCACCTTGGCACTAAAAATCAGCGGGGAATCTTGTAAGTGTCTGCAGAACTGTGTGTTCAATTAGTGACCAAATGTATGTTACTGGAAAAGCACTTGCTGCCTCTGGTCTTACAGCAGTAGCCCCTGTAGAGAGAATGGAAAAGGTGCTTGAGAGACTTCAATCTCTAGAGTGTTTTACATAACAGAATTTAAAAAATTATAAATATTATTACTGGGTGGCAGAATAAAAGAGGCCGTTATTGGCTTGCCAAAAAGACTTAGCAAATGGAAATCCAGAATTAGTTCCAGGAAATATAATAGGTAACTTAATAAATATGTGAGAACTGTAGGTACTTTGCATTTTTGTATGTGAAGTAACTGCAGCACAGGATTACACATCCCACACTGATATTTCAAGTTTCCTTGTTCAGTGGGAAGGAGAACCATTGGTGCGCTGAGGCTCATTTTGTAGGCATAGATTATCAGCTATCTTTAAATCTGCTTCCAAAAACTCTCATGGCTGTTGTGACAATTTATTAACATTGGGGACTCCTGTGGGCATTTGTGCTGCGCTGTAAGTAAAAGCAGAGGCTATGCAGAATGTCTCTTTGTAGTGATTATCTCAAAAGTGAATGGAAAACAAGCAACAAAAAACCCTCTGTGTTTTATGTGGTTCTTTAAGAGCAATCTACTATGCCTAGGCATCTGAAACTTTCAATCTGGGGGGTGGTGGAAAATAAAATATCAGTGTCTTCAGAGTAAAACATTTCCAATAAAGTGCGCAGCAAGCTCATTTTAACTCAGAGCTACAACTTCTCTACCCCCACCTCCCCCAAACATAATAAAAATACCAAAATAAATAAACCTCAATGGATGGGGAAATTGTTCAAAATGAAATTCAGCACTAATAGACTCAGAACTCCAGAAAGATTTGTGGTTTTGCTCAGAGAATGATTCCTGAAGTGAGAAAGCTAGCGGCAACTTAAATATTGGTTTCCATGTTGGCATTACTGATGAAGTAAGATGACAACAGATCTCCTCTTCTACTGCTACCCATAACGGGTACAATTTACTAATATAGATTTGTACCCATCTAGCATGAGTTTAGCAGTTGGTTATGTGAGCAAAGAGTTTTATCGAGTAACTGCAAAATCCGTGACTTCCAAGGTCCTGCATGCTGGCAAGCAGCAGGCTGAGGTGCTGTGATGGAAGCATAAGTATGCGCAAGGAGTGACATTTACTCCTTGTGCTGAAGCCCTACAGTTATTTTCTGCTCCCCACCGCACTTCGGCCTTTGCCATTGCATTGCTACGGGTCGGTCGGTGGTTCCCAAACTGAGGCCTGTAGATGAGCAGTAGCAAAATTTTCACACTCTTGATTAAATGTTGGATGAGAACATGATGAACAGCTGCACCCAATTCAATTCATCCAGGTGGTTTACTACTTGTCTGGTTGGTCTTTTTTTTTTTTTTTTTTTTTGGCTTTACTCTTTGGCCTCCACCTTAAGTTTTGGCAAGGAGCTACACAATTACGTTTTTATTGCAAAGGCATGGAAACCCATTAGCAGTTAACAGAAGCATTTGGCCCAAACAGTTGGGGAACTACATTTCTCACTGAGGCCGTTTCTAGCCCAATCCCTGCTTCCCAAGCCCTTTCAGGCCACCCAGGTCGGCAGCCCCCAGCCCACTCCCCTCTCCCGGTAGAGACGGTGCGCTCGACAGTTAAAACCACGCAATTTCTGAAAACCGCCTGTATCCATGGCAACCTAAACCTGACACCGCCGAAGACCGACTCGTTTCTAACCCCTTTAACACATCGCAGAGGGAGGGGAAGCGCGCCCCCCCCGGCGTCTCCCGCCGCCCCGCAGGCACCAGCCTCGCCCCGTTCCCCGTCTCCCGTCCCCGCCGGGGCTGAGGCCGCGGCCCGGGCCATCCCCTCAAACTTTCCACCCCCGTCCCTCCCTCCCTCCCTCCCTCAGGACTCCGGGGCTGACAGAAAATGGTGGCGGCGGGAGGGGCGGGGCAGGGCGGCCTCGCGCCGCCAGCCTCGCGCGCCCAGACCCCAGCGGCCCGCGGGCGCCTCGTCCCGCGCCGGGGTGGGCGTTGCCCCGTCCGGAGCGGCGTCCCTCCCGGCCAGTGAGCGCGCCGCGTGCCTGACAGTTCCGCGGCCGCCGCCAATGGGGCGAGCGGGGGGGCGGGCGCGGCGGGGAGCGAGCGGCGCCGCAGGCCGGCGCGCGGGGGCACTCGGCGGAGGGCAGTGGTGCAGCATGATGCGGCTGTGGCGGCCGGCGCTGCTGCGGGAGCTGCTGCTACTCGGACCGCCGGGAGCGGCGGCGGCGGGCGGCGGGCCGGGACCCGCCGCCGCCGGGCCCAGGCGCCTCTTGCCGCCGCCCTCGGCCGCCTCCCGCCGCGGCCCGGCGCTGCCGCCGCCTCCGGCGCGGGGTTTGTGCACTCGCTCGGAGGGAGCCTTGGAGGAGCCGGGGAAGGGGGCGCAGGCGCCGCCGCCGCCGCCCTCCCCCCCCGGCGAGCCCCCCGCCGACAGCGGCCACAACAATAACCACGGCGGCGGGAAGGAGCTGGCCGGCGGCGGCGGGGGGGAGAAGTGAGTGCGGGAAATGGCGAGCGGGGGGGGGGGGGGGAGCCGGGCCGGGCCGGGCCGGGCGGCAGAGGATGCGGAGGCGCCATGTGAGCGCCGCCTTCCCCGCCCCCCCCCCCCGCCCCGGCTCCCACGCGTGGTGGCCGGGGAAGTGGCTGGGCGGGGCGCAGGGGCCTCCCGGCCGCTTCCCCGGCAGGTGTGAGAGCCCAGGCGCTGCTTCTCGGAGGCATCGCCTCTCCCGGGGGGGCCCCGCGGCGGCGGGGGGAGCGGGCCCGGCGGCCGCCTTCCTCCGGGTGGGTGCTCGGGGCGCCTGCCTGGGGCCGCGGTGCGGGGCTGCCCGGCCCGGTGGGGGCCCCCGCGGGGAGCGAAAGGCGGGTGAGGAGCGAGGAGGAGAAGACGGAGGAGGAGGGAGGGAGCGGATGGAGGAAGCGCAGACGCGTGGCGTGGGGAGTGCGGGTGCCTCCCGAGGCGGCCCTCACCGCTGCGTGGGGTCCTGTCCACGCCTTGAGCTTCCGCTTGGCTCGGGGTCCCTCCCACGTAAGGCAGCGCCTCTGTGTGGGGGGTGCCGGTGTTTTGCCTCACAGTACACAGCGTGCATTAGTCTGTTTTTTCGAGCGCTGCTACTTGCATAAAATATTTTCCAGGAGAGGTGAAAGCTGTGTCATCTTGCATTAATTATTAAAGTCAAGGTACGTGGCGTGTAGTTCTGCCTTGGAAGTTCTGCATCACTGTCTTTTCCAGGTCTACGTATAGTGTGGTCGAGGATAGACGTTACCACCCGTTAGTGGTGTGTACAAATGTTCCTAAGTGTGGCAGAATGTGTCCCTGTGCCACGGGGTCTTGATTTGTCCCTAAGTGACACAGGTGCATGCAGGTAATAGAATGTCAAGACTATATGTTCATGAAGATAATATTCCTTCACTTAGAACCTGAAACATTTGTAAAAAAATTGGTCAGGGACAGGTGTATCGGCTCCAATTTATGTCCCTGGTAAAGACCAGCAGCTGATACTGGGGATAGAGTATAACGATGAGGATGGATGATTCTCCTTGAACCATCTCACTCTGCTCTGTTAGTCCTCAGCATTATGCAGGTCTTGAAAAAGTCTTGTTCAGTTCTCACCCCCCTGATCTGACACTTTGCCCATTGCTTGTTTGAACCTGGGTGTACTTAGTATCTCTGGTAGCCTTCTTCTTTTAAAAGAAGTTTGACAGCTTACCTTCAAGCTCCATTAAGACCCATCTCCTTTGTCTGCGTTTGGAACATGTCCCTTGGCTTTCCTGTATGTAGCCCGTGTGTCTTCGTTGTGCTGCTTATGGGTTGGCATAATTAAAATCTAAAACCAGGCTGCTTTCTTGGGCTTTGCTATGCTTATTACCTGGATGAAAAAAGCTAAAGACAGAGGAAATAAGGCCAAGAAAGGTGTACTTTGTTTTGACACTGAGCAAAGTCTCTGTTAGCTTATGTTAAGAGGAAGTCTAGAAAACAATCCACCAGGCCAGTCAGGAGGGCTTCAGCTCTTAGCTTGTTAATAGTTCTGCTTTTGACTTGTGGTTTTTTTTTTTTTTTAGCATCAACTTGTACTCCTTGAACATGGCAGGCAGGGAAAGAAGCTATCTTCTTGTTTTCCCACCAAATGCCTTAGCTGCTCAGCTTTGTCCAAACCTTTTGTTTCGAATTAGCTCTCTAAATAATGTTTTAGAACAAAAAAATTATTCAGCTGTGGCTCAAGTAGGCAGGCTTTATAAAGATTGTACTTCAATTTTCAATGAGAAATACAGTCTGTACCATTTAAAACTTAGGAAGAAACAGTATGCCCACTCTGAGGGGGTTTTGAGGATGTTGGAAAGGTGATTTGTTAAAGAGGTAACATTTTTTTTTAAACTGAGCTTTTATAACAGCTTCCTACAGCTAGCATCAATTAGGGAAATCCTATAATTTCTATGTCTGGTAAACCTATGTAGTTGCAAACCAGTTATACACTTTTAATCATTTTTGGCTTTTGACAAAAGGATGTATTTGAAAGTCAGATGCTTGCTCTTTGAGCCTTACTGCAAAATGAACAGGGAACAATTATATAAAACATATAGCATATAGTTATGAACAAGGAAAAAGCTGGAAACAGTTTCTTTTCAGTTCAGGCTGTGCAGGAATTCCTGGTGGCACATTAGCCAGGCTGCTGGATACTTTAATTCTTATTTTTCTTAATGTAGACTTATGAAAATCTTCCTTAATCATTTGTAAATGGAAATCACTGCTATGTTAAGGCAGAGTGCACAGTTCAGAAGAAAAGTGAAATTCTTAAAAAGACAGGTTTCTGGACTAAATTGACAACTAGGCTAAGTCAATGCAGTCTGTGTGTTCCGCTGATTCCAGCATTTTGCCATCCAGCAGTATATAACATCTGAGTTGTGTTTGGCAGATGGTTTGTAGTCCCAACTGGGAAGACAATAGTCCTTTTTACGCTTTCTTTTTTTGTTTGTTTTGGGGGATTATTTTTTCTATTTGGTTGTAAGGTCATGGTTCTAGGATACTGGAATAGCCTACAGTGTTAAAAGACAGCACTAAGATTTTCTTGCTTTTTAGCTTGCCTGACAGTCCTTATGTACAGAGAGTAGGAGTTGCAAGTGGAAACCTAAAATGTTTTGTGTAAAGACTGTACAGAAATCTAGAACAGTTTAACTTCTCACAGAGGGAATAAATTACGAGGTCTTTGGCTGATGAAATAACTAGTATCCCATTGCATAACCAGATCCCCTTGTGTATTTGTCCTAAACATCTTCCGCCACCTCCTTATCCATGCTATCCAGCCTTCACTCTGTGTATCCACCTGAAACTTAATATATTTTGGAAAGGAAAAATATTTGAGTTTTAAACTGAAAGTGGTCTTAGGCTGGTAGTTTTGATTAATGAAGGTTGTGGATTAAAATGCAATCATATCTATGTTCATGCCTAAGTAATTTAAACATAATAACCTAGTACAGTCCTAAATTATTAGATTGTATACTGTTTAGTAGTGTTTACTTTTACTTTCATTGCGTGCATTGTTCACTTTTAAGTGTGCATTGTTCTTACATTTTATGCTGGACAGTAGTAGGATCAAACATAGTTTATCTTAGTGTAAGTGATTTCTAAATTACAAAGGCCTTGGTTATGATGAGACGGAGGAGCAAAACATAAGCAACATTTAAAAATCAAGTATAGCTAAATTGCAATAGTGATGAGTACTAGTATATGGAATATAACAAAATGTTTAGTGGAAGTGTTTTGCTTGTTTCTTTTTCCTTAATGACAAAGGGAGTGGTAGCACTCCTTTTTAAGGACAGGGATGAATTCTGGAGATATCTTTTAAAATTAATTTTGCTTTTGTACCCAGGCCAGATTTCTAGAGGAATACCTGTATAGTAACCAGGCAGTGGTTCATCTCACTGTCACTCCCGTCAGAACATGGATATAAGACTTGTAGACGCAAGAAACTGTTAAAGTGTGCTTTCATTAGACCTTTCATAACTTCCTTAGAGGCTAAGGTTTTGAAGCAGTGGTTCTTATTTTTACCATAAACGCTTTGATATCTACTATAATGTCTGTGTTTGGTCTAAGTTTATAAATATGTAGTTTTCTCCTAATCTTGCTAAGTTCTCAGGTAAATGGTTATCTGCCACTGTCAATGGGATCAGTGTCTAACTGTGTAAGTAAACAGAAAGTACTTATTTAGTGACTTTGCAGGTGTTTATAGCTCTTAGTTGGAGATCAGTTATCTGTAGTAAGGTAACAACTTCAAGATGCCTGTTTTCGGTAGTGACTACCAACTGTGGGTTGCAGCCCTTGCAGCTTTCATAGAACCATAGAAAGGTTTGGGCTGGAAGGGGCCTTAAAGATCACCTAGTCCCAACCCCCTGCCCCGGGCAGGGCCCCCTTCCCCCAGCCCAGGGTGCTCCCAGCCCCGTCCAACCTGGCCTTGAACCCTTCCAGGGAGGGGGCAGCCACAGCTGCTCTGGGCACCCTGGGCCAGCGCCTCACCCCCCGCACAGGGAAGAATTTCTTCCTTGTATCTAATCTAAATCTCCCCTCCAACAGTTTAAAACCGTTACCCCTTGTCCTATCCCCACACTCCCTGATAAAGAGTCCCTCCCAGCTTTCCTGCACCCCCTTTAAGCACTGGGAGGCTGCTCTAAGGTCTCCCTGGAGCCTTCTCTTCTCCCAACTCTCAGCCTGGCCTCCCAGGGGAGATGCTCCAGCCCTCTGAGCATCTTTGTGGCCTCCTCTGGACCTGCTTGATCAGGTCCGTGTCCTTCTGTTGGGGGCCCCAGAGCTGGACCCAGCACTGCAGGGGGGTCTCATGAGAGCAGAGTAGAGGGGGAGAACCCCCTCCCTCGACCTGCTGGCCACACTTCTCTGGATGCAGCCCAGGACACGGGTGGCTTTCTGGGCTGTGAGCAAGCGCGCATTACCAGCTCATGTCCAGCTTTTCATCCACCAGTAATCCCAAGTCCTTCTCCGCAGGGCTGCTCGCAATCCCTTCATCCCCCAGCCTGTATTGATATTGGGGATTGCCCCGACCCACAGGCAGGACCTTGCCCTTGGCCTTGCTGAACTCCATGAGGTTTGCCCGGGCCCCCCTCTCCAGCCTGCCCAGGTCCCTCTGGATGCCATCCCTGCCCTCCAGCCTGTCACCCCACCACACAGCTCGGTGTTGTTGGCAAACTTGCTGAGGGTGCCCTCGATCTCACTATGTCTTTGATGAAGATATTAAATAGTACTGGTCCCAGTATGCACCCCTGAGAGACCGTAGTTTGTGACAGTTTTGACGTCATATTTTTATGACTGGTGTCTTACGGTTAATAAGGAACCTGAAACTATTATTAACAGTATCGTATCTTTATATCTTTTGTTGTTCTTTAAATCCCATTCTGCATTTTGGCAGTTACCTCTTGAAGCACAAAGTAGGAATGTTTCACTGTATTTGAAATTCAATCTCTTATATGGTATAAATTTGAATTCAGCTTTTGTTAAAATAAAATCCTCCGTGGAATCTTGTATAAGTATCATACTGATACAAAAGGAAGAGCTGAAGGAAGGAACGATATGGACTGCAAAATCCTTGTGCTTGGTATTCCTGCCACCTTTTTGTCTTTGTAGTTAAAGAACAGGGTGGAACATCCACCAGTATTCTAATCCACAGGTTAGACTACCACTGAGGAAGCCTAGTTGTGTAATAGTCTGGTGCTTAATTTTTATTTTTTAAAGAAGGGAAATAAGTATCAAAAGTTGTTATTATTGATTAAATTGAATGAACTGGAATTTCCGCTTCAATTCAGCTGTGGAAATTGCAAGTTCCCTGACTTGAAAAACAGCTCTTTACAACGTGTGCTGAACAACACTATCTTGCTAAGTGTGCTCATGGTGCCAAAAACGTAGCTTTTAGGTTAAGCAAACATTAGTTACTGACATAACTGACCTGATAAACTGCAGAGCAAGCCTTTCCACCTCTATTTAGCTGATAAACTTTATCAAAAGATGGACTATTTGACAAAGAGCAGTTTTCTGTAAATATATTGAATGCCATCCTCTTTGCTTTGGCAGTCAGCTCAAATCCATTGTTAAATTAGCTGACTGACCCAATATTAAACAGCAGCAGATGTGCAAGATATGGAAACTATGTCAAGAGAGAATTTATGCTGTGAAAGGTGCACATGTCTTTAATAGATTAAAATCTTAGGGAGACAGATAAAAATCTTGGTCAAATGTCTGAAGTTTTTTTTTTTTTTGGTCACCCTTCCAGATAGAAATTCCACATTTAGAACAGCTGTAAAAGTGTGAGTAATAGCTCAGAAACTTGTAATTAAGTAGGTTATCAGCTAAAATTTCTCTGTGTTGGCAGTCTTGTTTTGTCAGAGTGAAATACAGGAGTTTCCTCTGTCAGATCTTCAGCAGTCTAGTAATGAGTCTTGTAGCATAGATATTCCTTAAAACATGAAATCTCAATGCTTTGGGGAGTTTAGTTAAATGCTCTATAAATGGGGCAAATGCAGGGGTATATATGACTATGTAACTCAGTATAGCTTTAAAGTATATAGTTGCAGGGTTAGGATGCTGATACAGGATGAAACTTTAATTAATACATTAGTAGCTTTGTTTGGGTTAGCTTGACTGGAGATACTGTTCTCAAAAGATTGGAAGTGCAGTGTGCTATGTGGAAGACTTGAATTTTCTTTAGGAAAAAGCGTGTTCAGTAACTTGCTTGAGGTAGTTGCAAGCATTTGTCTGTTGAATTGCCAGCCTGTCTGTGCATTAGTCAGCCAGCATCATTAAAAAAAAAAAAAAAAAATTAAAAAAATCCAGAGTGGAAGACAAGGAAAGTTCTGTTGGCTTACAAAGCTGTCTTCTGTTCTTGGTATGTAAGTACAGTGTTTTAAATAAATTGGAAAATGAGAAGTGATATTTTTACTACTACTGCTAGTTATGAGGAAAGGAGAAGGGAGGCGAGTCCAATCTGGAGGCTGTCTTAAATTTAAAAGGGTATTTGAGTATAATCAGATTTTTATTAAAAATAATCATACATCTGACCTGTTGTTGAGCTAGAGTAAGCTAGTATTGAGAGAGGAGTGAGGATTAAACGTCAGTCTGTAAGATTGCATTGGCCTACCTAGGGCCTGTGCTTAGTCGTAGTATTTTATTTTTGTAGTTATAACCCTGAGTAGTGATATTCAAAGTAGTACTAATCTTGTGAAAAGATTCATGACTAGAATTTAGGCCTACTTTTTGTACACACACTCATACGTGTTTACAAATGGATAAATTGCCACTGAGCATTCTAGTTTCAGGCAATAACTTTTATATATTACAGTATAGCAACAAAGTATTGCTGAAATTATTAGATTATAAGATAGAGCTTTAAAATCGATGGCTAAAATAATGTAAGGCTGTGTACTCTGCATTTTAGTTTGTTTATGTTTACATTTACTAGACAACTGTTATTTTTTAAAATTTATTTTTGCTTGTCAAGCATCATAACATTGGCTTTTTCTAAACTGACTTTGTCTAGAAACAAACCTAAGTACTTCAGGGGACTAAAAGAGTTGATGCGAAGCCCTTTGCTGTCGCTGCCTCTGGCAGTTTGAAGGCGTACATTCCAGCTGTATGCTGTGATGCCGTACTTGCAGGGGAAGTGTAAGGAACTGAGTACAGACTTGTGCTCCTGCCTGCTGCAGGGTGCTCCGATATGGCAAGGGAAGGTGAAAATCTGAGGTTAAACCTAAAGACAACTCCAAAGGCTTGAGGGAAAGCTGTCAGTATTGCAGCATTTTCTCTTGGAAGGAGTCCTGATGCTTACTCTGGTAGGTTTCCTTCACATTTCACTTAAAATGGCGGTGTGAGTTACAAAAAATGCAGGCATACAGGAGGCGTATCTCAGAGTAAAATAGTTAACACGTGGAATACTTGGAGAGCCAGTGTAATTACACTGATAAATGCAGTGACCATTCAAAATGTATCTATGTTGCACATTAACTTTGCTAAATACGCACAATGAGAGTTGCTGCTTCTGGTGCCTGAGCTGGTTCAGGTTACTGTATTATGCTGCAGATGGCTTTGCTTGCTTTCACTAACTGATGTGACTTACATAAGCTTGTAGAAGGACAAGGGTTTTAGGACTCCTAGAGGTTCCTAAAAACAGGACTGTTTTGAAGAAAATGATACACATTCATCATCTCTTTCTCTTGCCTGTTGGAACCATTGGGTCAATCTGCTCTTACAGATTTATTATGAGGCGTGTAGGTCTTTGAGTCTTATAAATACATTTATCCTCTGTGCAAGTAACATGTCTACCCTCTAACATCAAGAAGAGGGAAAATGTGATGAAAATTTCTCAATCTCCCCTCCAGCAGTTTAAAATAGTTACCCCTTGTCCTATCCTCACACTCCCAATGAAGAGTCCCTCCCCAGCTTTCTTGTACCCCCTTTAGGCACTGGGAGGCCACTCTAAGGTCTCCTCAGAGCCTTCTCTTCTCCAGCCTGAACCATCCCAACTCTCTCAGCCTGGCCTCACAGGGGAGCTGCTCCAGCCCCCTGGGCATCTTTGTGGCCTCCTCTGGCCCCTCTTGATCAGGTCCCTGTCCTTCTGTTTGGGGCCCCAGAGCTGGACACAGCACTGCAGGGGGGTTTCATGAGATTGTGTTTCATTGTGAATAATGCAAAAATGTGTATAAATAAAAATATGCATTAATCTATGCATGTGTTTTTTTTTTTTTTTTTTCTTCCAGTAAAATGAAGCAAGGTCTCCTCCCTAGCTTAGAAGATCTGCTTTTCTATACTATTGCAGAAGGACAAGAGAAAATACCAGTTCATAAATTCATAACTGTAAGTTTACTGTTCCAGACTGCTGTATGAAAGCTAACTACTACAAGGGGTTTTTTAACATGCTAAACACAAGAGTACAGAGCAAAGAATTTCTGTTAAACATGGTCAGCTGAAGTAAGGAATGTTAACACCCACCCCCCATACCCCTTCTCACTCCCTGGTTTCTGTAATTAAGTAAGGGAATGAGTGTACTAGTATTTTTATTCACTTCTTTGCTGTGCAAAAGAGTATGCTTGAAAGCTTCTGTGTCTATGGCAGGGCTGGGTAGCATTTGCACTTGCGTAAAATGTAATTGGACCAGTGTGGATTTCACATGACATTAATCCTTTGACATAAGACACAGCCGAAATGGCAAAAGGAAATGGCAAAAGGATCATTAAGATGTCAAAATGTCTCTGTGTTGGTGTCACAGTGGTGAATGTCTCTTACCTTGATAAATGAGACCAAGCAGTAGAGAACTTGACTGTAATAGCGTATCTTTTCATTTTAGTAATTACTGTTTTATTGTAATAGGCACTCAAATCTACAGGATTACGTACATCTGATCCCCGATTGAAAGAGTGCATGGATATGTTAAGACTGACACTTCAAACAACTTCAGATGGTGTTATGCTGGACAAAGACCTTTTTAAAAAGTAAACTTTCTGTCAATAATGTAACTGTAATTCTGAATGAATGTTGTTGACTGTGTGTTACTGTCTTAGGAGAGACATAAGGCATATAAATTGGTGTGTAATTAGAAGGGGAGTTGAACACACTCTTGATGATGATGTTTTCATGTGTGTTTGTTCTCTAGTTTCATGCAGCAGACATTGTGTGATCTCCACAGGAGTTTAATGTATCAGTGTTGCTTGCATGTGTATCTGACCCCAGACTGCAACTCTTGGTCTGATGCCAAATAAATTAATTGATGCAGCATGGAGTATTTAGTATGAGTACATAAAACCTCTCTTGCTGTGTCATCAGTTTTTAATCTGAAGTTCAGGGTGCTGCTTCTGTATAATGAAATGTTCAGTGCATGTATGTAGTTAATTCTAAAAGCGAGTATACAAAAAATAGAATGAAGTTAAATTTCGATATATAGAGAGATGAGAGCACTTAAGACTGTAGTCACTACTTGGGTCTGTTTTGGAAAAGGTTTATGTGCTATACTTCAGTCATGCTTTAAAGAAAAGTCTGTGGTCACTTAGCTGAACAATATAAGCACTGTTCAGATTGTCCTCAGTGCATTCTAAGCACATGCCTTTTCTCCCCTACTTACAGTTTTTGTGTGCCAAAAGATTGGAAGTTTACAGGCTCTTAAATTTTGAAATGAAATCTGTAGGCTATTTTTGAGCCTATTTTTTTTATTCCATTTACAGGATAAATGACATGATAATCCAGAATTTACTTCTTTCTTGAAGAGTAGACTTTTGTCAAAATTGATACATTTTTATTGTTCTGTAACATTTCTTGAATTTGTGAACTAATGGAGTTTAGAGCTATTTCCTGTCACTTAAAACTTAAAATATATTTGTGTATGTGTATAAAAAGGTGTGTTTACATATATAATTGTGTATATATATTATATACCTATAAGTATATAAAATACCTAGTATACAGTATATGCTTATATGATATATTTACATAATTTATGTAAATATAAGCATAAAGTATATATTTTTTAAGATACAGAAACTTCTTTGGAAGTACACAGAGAAAAAATGAATATGTGTGTGTGACAAAATAACAAACCAGTGAACTCCTTAATCAAATGTGGGATACTTCTTAAAAGTGCAACATGGACTAGCTTTATTCCTGTATTTAAGTTCAAGACTGTCTTCACTGGTTACTTGTCAACACAGTAAAAACTCTTAAGTTGTTACAGAGTCAGAAACCTTCCAGACTGTATGTTTGGACTGGAAAGGAAAAGCTTTCGCTGTTGTGCATTGTGTATTTACTAGAAGGCTTGTTTGTAATAGTAAACTATGAATTATGTTTTAGGCAAGGACTCTATATTAAAAAAAGGACAAGTGATTGCTAATTAGCAAGATTAGTCTATGTTCTACATCACATTTCCAGGATTTGATCCTCTGTGTTAGGAGACTGGATGTTACTATCATAATTTGTAGAAAACTGACATGGTTGTTTCTTGTGTAGGGAGTTTTGAACATAAAGACTATACAGAAGGTAGAGAAGTGATTCTCCTTTTCACAGAGCAGATTTTTCTTTGCAGCAGCAGGTGTTAACTAAGTTTTGGGGTTTTTAATTTATAAGAAAGGTTATCTGTCCTTCCTAGGCACACTGCATTTGCTGTGTAGAGATTCATACAAGGTTCCTGTATTTTTTCCTCTCCAAGTGTTTATGGTGTGAAATACAATAATATATCTAGTCAGCTGTACTTAACTCCGGACTTTGAAGCTTCAGTTCCCTAAACATCAAAGTCAGTGGTATAATTCTCCTGTTGAATTTGAATCCAAAGCTGCTAGATCAAATAAAGCATCAAGGATAAGTGACATGGAATTAAGTGATAGCATATGCTTGACTAAATCAGTCGAGTCCAGTAGAAACAGTACATTACCTGTAAAATATGTTGGCTCATGCATCTGTACTGTCTATCTCTGTAACTGAAGTTTCAACACCTTTTTAGTGGTTCTAAACATTAGGCTCCAATTTGACTAAAATTGCTTTATTTTGAAGGTTTTTGGCTTTACAGTGCTGCCCATGTAAATAAAAATTTGGAAGAAATTTCCACATTACAGACAGAACAACCTGGGGAATTAATGTTTCATCTCCAGAGTTCCTTGAGTTGAAGGCTTCACTGGTGAACATTTCAGAGAGAGTGCCTGACAAATTTCTGGAATTATCTGTTCATGTTGTGTCTGTATAACATAACACATGGTCTTTATGGCATGAATGTTACCTTGCTGAGAACAGCCTGTTTACTGAAGGCAGCGAAGCATGCTGTGTGAAATTTTTTTTTTTTTTTTTTTTTCATACCTTAGCTATGGTAGTATTTAATAAAGCAGCAGTAGTGCTATCTATTGCTAGATGAAACTTAGGCAACTTAATAAATATGGAAGATTATACACTCTCATCTTCCTCATGAAGCGTGCACATTTTGACATACCCTGTGTTCTGATCTGTTTCTGTGACACTGTAGCTAATTTGTAGAAAAATTTCTAATAATCTTTGTAGGAAACGCTCCTCCCCCTCTTAACTTTTCCTTTAACTCCCAGCTTGTTCCTAACAGAAAAATCAAAGGCTTGCATAAAGCCTGATTTCTTAACTAATTATTTTGGTGAATGGGACGGGGAGGAAAGGCATGAGGTGATCAGAACTGGCTTATTTTGAAAATGGTGTACACTTGAATGAGATAATAGCTACTAAGTAACAGTTAAAACTCTGAGGCTTAAACCTGATTCTTTTTCAGAATAACTTACTTGGCTTTGAAAACGTAGCCTGTGTCACAAGGTGCTGTCTGTCCCACTTTATTGACCTAGAACTGTGGTCTTGTTAGCCAGATCTCCTCTGTCTGTAGGAAGCAGCAATCTGGGTGTGTTATGTTATAAGCATAAGCCTGGCAATCTGTTCCTGGATATCAGACAGGGTTATCTGTCTGCTGCTGAGCGGCTGTGCTGTGCTTTCAATCTAGGTAGCAGATCCTGAGGAAAACTTTCATTTTAGATATGCTTAACCCAGGCATTAATAAATGTTTTCATCCTATTGAGGAATGAGAAAGCTTTTGATGGAAGATGTTGAAGACTTCGACTATGTTATAATCTTAATACCTCATTTGTCAAAATAATGTAACTTTTTTTTTTTCCAAAAATCTCTAAATATATTGAACACTTCTACAGACCTAGTCTTGCTAGTTAGAAATGAAATTTCACATTAATTTCTGCAGCTTTTAAAACAGAAAAAAAGGTTCATTCAGCTATATAGATAGCCGAACAGTTCTTCAGAATTGGTGGGGCTTCAGACTCCGTTTTTATCAGGTATCTACCTTGTGTAGGGAAGCAATAATTTGAGATCTGAGCCAGAGCTTGAAAAAGAATGGATAACTGTAACATGTTGTATGATAAAGGAAACAAAGTTATCCTAACTTTATACTAGGCACCAAAGATTGTTTCCAAAAATCCCCTCAAACTGTTACTTTCAAGTTACACAAGTCACTGAAAGTTGTTATAGATCATAAGATTTACATCCTAATCTTGCTAACCCAAATGTATCAGGGAGGTGTTATAGTTTGAAAACACATGTTTTCAAATGGGGAAAGAAATGGTTGGACTGGAATTTGGTAAAGTAGATTTTTTTTTTTGTTAGGATGAGATTATAAAGTTTGAAGAAATAGAACTTGAGGTGGGAAGTTTTTAGTGTACCTATTTTAACGTTACTAAAGTGTGTGGGGGATAAGGACTAAGTTGTTTGTAAAATTCAACTGCAGAAAAATTTTTATTTGCCAATATATTATTTTACTTAAATTCCTCCCTGTGATCTTCTCCTACTGTTCCATTTCTCCTGAGACCATTCATCTCTGAAGGGTGACATGGAACATAAACCACTTAGAAACTCTGGTGGGGAGGAGCTGTCAGTTGCAGAATATTAGAGGTTGTCAAGGCTAGTGTCCTCTGTTGACTGAAAGCATTACTGCCCTGCTAATTGGAGTTTATCAAGACCCCTGTTATTTTGTCCATGCAGTAATTGTTCTGATTCCCCATCTAGATTAATTCAACCACTTTATTTAATTTAGTGTGTGAATTAATATGATTTGTCTGGGTTCAGGAGTGCCAGCATAAATACCCAGACACTGACCTTGGCAGAAGTCTGGAGACATCATCTTGCAGAGATAGGTAATGTTCTTAACCAGCATAGCTATTTCTGCAGGGAGTTTCAATGTCTAGCTTAAAATGATTGAATTATTGAAGAGAGCATCTTACACTTGGTGTAAATTGGTAAGTGTATGAATGCCCTTCCTGTTTCAGAAACATGTGCTGTCAAAGGACTGTATTTCAGTGCATACTGCCTTGTTTTCCACACTTTGTACTGACCTGTTCTGATAGGTTTAGGTGAACTTCAGATATTAATGTTTTTTCTTACAGTAGTGCTTAATGCTTTCCAGGTGGTACAGACAATGTACAAGTGCATCTGAAGTTTAAACGTAGTGCATATTTTGTTGTTATTCCTGTTGCACACGTAGCTGCCTTAACTGTTACCAATTACTTTTGAAAAGGGGTGGTTGCACCTGGAGTAGATAACAGTAATTAGAGGCTACTGGGAACAAAAATGAACAGGATTTTTTGCAAGATATGCAAAAAAAGGAGTGGATAAGCATGAAAAATTGCAACAAAATCAACTCAACTGCAATTTTAATGTAGACTAACTAAGAAGCATATTACAGGTAGAGAAATTCTTAAGATGCTGCTGTGTACAGTGAAAATTTTTCTGCTGTACCTCTCTTGGAGAATAGTGCCTATCAGTAATTGAAATGGCTGTGAATTGAATTTGGGATAAAGTCTCCTAAGTACAAAGGAGTTCAATCAAGGGTTAAAAGAGAGAGGGCGATTCAAAGGGAAAATAATTCTGTCTGTGCACTGGTCTTCAGGCATCTTCATTTTGAACCGATAATGACTTCTAATAATAGGATTACTGGAAGTATAGTGAAAATATTTTCCTAAAAATTAATTTTTTACTTTTCTGAGTAAATCTTCATTGGAAGGGTATGTTCTCCTTTGTAGCATGGGCCTTAGAGGTTCTTAACTTTCCATTTGTCTGTATTAACAGTATGTTTCTGCTTTTGTCAACACTGCCAGAAAGCACATTATGAACATGTTAACGAAACTGTTTGTTGAACATCCCTTTGTCTTCCTTGCACTGGGGTAGGGCAAGGTCATATTTCAACTGATGTGATAGTGGCTCCCAATTCCCACCCCTGTTCCTGCTCACCCCCCACCCACAGACACACCACCCTCAGCAGCATGTCTCAGCTTGTGTTTTGATCCTTCCCTTTTTGTTTCTCCTAGGTAAGTCCTTTCCTTTTTACCTCATCGGTTTAAATGTACCAGATGGGCCGATGTTCAGAGGGTGTGGATGATAATGTAACTGTGTTCTGGGTTAAATGGCAGCATAGATTCCTTAACTGGTGGTGGTTTGAAGCAAAAGGCTTGCAGTATGGCTTGCTGTTAACTTTTGCTTAGTTCAGAAGATGTTATCGAGTGCTTCCACAGGGTTTTGTTCTTCTTAGAGTGGAAACTCATTCCAATTTTGGTCTGTTGGCAACATTCTTGCTCAGTTCATGGTAAAAACACTTGGAAGTAAGAGAAACCAACTCTGAACCTCAGAAGTCTGATCTAACTCTGAAATTATCACTTTGGAAAAGGGCTGGGTTAGATTACCTTCACATGTCTTGATCCTAAGAAATGCATGGCTTAGATCTCTTTTGCAAGCTTAGATGCTACTTGAAGGCTACTGATACTACCTTGCAGTACAACCTCACAGCTGAAACCTTGAAGAAGAGTTTTAAGTAAGAAGACATAAAAATGACTGCAATGAAACAATTGAAAATATTTTTTGAAAAATAAAATTTGTGAAGTGGAAAATTGAAGTCTTTCTAATAAAGACATGTTCTTGTAGGTAGATAACTTCAAGAGACTGACAGTCCTCATTTAAATAGCATGTAATTGCAATTTAAGTAGGCTTTTTGACAGTACTTTGTCAAAATACTAATAAACCTCTTTAACTTTTTGCAGGTGTGTACAAAGTAACATTGTGTTGCTTACTCAAGCTTTCAGGAGGAAGTTTGTCATTCCAGATTTTATGTCGTTTACTTCACATATTGATGAGCTGTATGAAAGTGCTAAAAAACAATCTGGAGGAAAGGTAACCTATTTGTAAATTCAGCTACAAACTTCTGTAGATTTATTGATACTAACCCGATAACATTGTTTGTTACATAGACAGCCCTTTCTTGACATTTTTAGAAAAATATTAAACTGATAACTTAGTAAAATAAACTTTGGAAGTTCAGTTATGTCTGCAACTTGTGAACTGTGTTAGAAATACAGCTCCTTACCTCTAACAATCTTTTAGCGTTTTGATGTTAGAATGAGAAAATAGTGTTGTTCTTTATTTATTTGATGTGAACTATAAAACTGTTACATAGTTTATCAGATTAAACAGTCTATAAAAGAGTTATGCTACTCTACACGATTGGCTGGGTTATGTGACAGAAATAATTTTCAACACCATACCTGTGTTAGTAATTAAAGTTTATTCTAGTGCTTATTTTCAATAAATAAGGTGAAAACCCTCAAATTTTGTTACAAGCTACAATTTTATATTGTGAAAATGCTGAACATGCCCTAACACAGAGGAAAGATTCCTCTTAGAATGTGCTGAAGTTTGTACTTTGAAAAAATGTCTTATTTGATAATGATCTAGTGAATATAATAATTTGTAATGAAGTTTTAGATATACTAGGTGATTATTAGTGGTATAATTCAGTTGTACCTTGTATATTCTTTCCATTGACATTTATTATAATTGACGTATACTAACATATAATTAAATGTTTTGGTTGTTGTAATGTCTCTTTTTATTTTGCATTGTGATAGGTTGCTGACTATATTCCACAACTGGCCAAGTTCAGCCCTGATCTGTGGGGTGTGTCACTTTGCACAGTGGATGGACAGAGGTATGTTCTAACTTCTAGATTTTGCTATTTCAATTATTTAAACTATAAGACACATACAGGACTTCATGATGTTTCATGGTTTAATAAAGAAAAAGCTTTATTGGAGTTAAGAAGTGAAATCCACTTGGTCATCTTTTTTTACCTCTGTTTAAGCTGAACAATTTTGCTATTATTATAAAATATTGCTTAAATAGTACTTGTAAATACTATATTTAAATCTGGATTATATTGTGCTTATGATCCAAACACAGTAATGAAGCTGTGGGTAATTTTGGTGATTATGAAGCAGGATAGAGACAATACTTGCGTAGTGTTAGTCTTTGGGAGTTGAAGAGCTTTGTCCAATCGTATCTGTGCCTCGAGCTATATTACTTTTTCTGTAGGTTACGAAGTACTTAAAATGCAGAAAAGGAACTAACTTATAATGTTCTTACTGTAGCATTACTATATGATCCCTGTATGTTGCTGAAAAAATTCAGATACTTATTCTTCAAAAAGAAAATGAAGTTGTGGAAACTGGACAGAACTTGACATGATTTTGCTTTTCAGGTTTATTAAACTTTTTCCTGTAAAAGGTGTATTTAGATCTTAGATATAGCTAGAGTGATCTTATGTTTATTTTCTCTTTATTAGTAGCTCAGTGTAGCAAAGACTGTTATGAGCCTAAATGTAAAGGAGTATCTCACACCATCTAGCTGAGAAGGAAGGTAAACTATTCTGTTTCTACCTTTGTGACTAGACAATGTGAGATACTCATCAGCTTGCATGTCTCTGCTCGCCTGCAGTTTGATGTGGTCATACTGCATATTCTGAGTACTGTAATTTTGAAGTTTTGAGTATCTTCTGGGTGAATGGGGCATTCCTGAGAGAGCATCAGACTTGCTTATGGTGACTAAGGATTGGGGTTCATTTTAATGTGATCTGTTATGATCTGTATGTTTGTTTCTTATTAGCCGTATGCCCTATAATCTCTGGGGAAAGAGCTGTACAAGTGAGCTGAAGTATTTTTCAGCTCCCTGCTTAAGTGTCTGAATTGTAATCTACTCATAGTAAAACAGCTTTAAAAATGAAAATGTTCTCCCTTTTGAGTATTTTAAATTGGCATTTTGCTTTGTTTTGGATATTATAACACGTACTAATGAATGTTTTTATAATGCTAATTTGTGTAGTGCTTAATGTTGTATAATGTTAGTTTCTATAATGCCAAAATGGTTTTGTGAATTTCTCTGAAACCTTCTTATGTTTTCTGCAAAGAAAAGAAGCAAATACACTTCTGATTTTGCCATCAGACAAGTGGTTGCTTGGAGCCTTTTGCTCTAGATGGGGCATATGCTGGTTGTACAAGTCATTCCTTGATGCAGTCTGACTTAGATTTTGAAAGTAAACTTTCAAAAAAATAGCATTTAATAACTGTAATAAAATACTATGCCATTATCAAAGGGGATGTAAATACAGCTATTTAATTAATGCCCTCAAATTCCAAAACTGAATTGGATCTCATCTTTGTTTAGATAGACATAAATACATATAATGGCTATAATCGTGTCAGCTCTACCCTGTTGAGTATGTGGTTTGCAATTGAGTAGGGTAAGTGTGATATTAGAGGTCTGAGGTGATTTTCTGCTCTGGTAAAAACCCATTTCCAAACTTGCTTTTGTTTTGTTATGTCTTCAGTAATCACCAGCAACTGACTTTGTTATGCTTAGCTTTAAATCTTTCTGTTACGTTGTTTAAAATGGGACTTAGTAATATGCTTTTATTTTTTTGGGTGTTTTTGTTAATAGTCTTAGTATGTTGAATAATAGATGAAGCATTTAACACTCTACTCACCACAGCTAGGGAACAGGAAATTTCAAACCTCTTCATCTGTATTTTTCCCAGGCATTCTGTTGGAGATACCAAAGTTCCATTTTGTCTTCAGTCCTGTGTAAAGCCTTTGAAATATGCTATTGCTGTTAATGATCTTGGCACAGAGTATGTGCACAGATATGTGGGTAAAGAGCCTAGTGGATTAAGATTCAACAAATTGTTCCTGAATGAAGATGGTAAGAGATCTATAATACTTAATAATGCAAATATTCAATTTTAGAGAACTATTAAACAAGCTGCACAGTTTTTTCAGTCTTTTCATTTTACTGTATCATCTTGAGTTTTATTATTAAACAGCGTCCCAAAATATTTTGCCATCATCAAGGTAGGCTTATCCTTTGTCACTCTCTTCTGCCTAATTTTAGAATGCTAGTAGAAGATGCTTTGTTACTTCTGTTCTATTTGCTAGTTATCCAGCTGTAGGAAAAAACAAAGGATTTTGATACTGCAGATGTTTGAAATGTATACTTATTTAGTTGAATTAGTAGCAAGTGTTCCTTAATCATGCCTTCTGTAAAATGATGGTGATGAAATCAAAGAAGTTAAATTGATTTTAAGAAACATGTATCTCGCTTCCCTTCTCAGCCTTTTGAGCAGCAGGTGCTGGTGCCAAAGGCCAGCACTGGCTAGTTTCCAGAAGGCGAAACTGAACATATTTTCCCACAGATTATTCTAAACTGAATTTGACTACTGATTCAAAACAATGCTTTCATTTTTTTTTTCCCCGTGACAGGATTGTTTTAGTAAGAATTTATCGTGCAGTACTTATCTTGACTATGTCTTTTTCATATTATATTAATTCTCAAGCATGAAAGTGTTATTTTTAAAAATGTTATGGCAAAAATCTAAGAAGGATGACTCATGTAGCCTTAGAGGAAATACTGGATGTTATCTCTGAAACACAACTGTTTCTCCTAGTGGATCTTTCTCAGTAAGAGAACAGACGATGTTTCTGTTGCCATGGTATTGCAATTAATATTTAATTAACAGCATAAGGCTTGGATGATATTTTTATCAAGGACTGTATTGAATTCTGAGTTAGATATCTATATTATTAATATTTTAATGATACATAATTATAATTAGACATGCCTTAAAACAATCTTTCCAAACTTACAAATAAAATAGATCTTGACAGTGTATTTCTTCTTTTTTATTTTGTTAGTAAGTGGTAATGAAGTACAAATGTGTGTATATATTGCCAAGAGGGAATTAAGCATTTTGTCAAGCTTTGCTGTCTTGCTTTGGTTTCCTAATTTTTCCAAATACAATGTCGTACAGTGTGAAGAACACTGCCTTTCATGTCCTAAGAAAGCTTTCAAATAAAAAAAGTTCTGATGGTGCTGAAAATTGCTCATTTTTTCCTTTGGATCAATATAGGTGTTCTGGGTTTTTATTTTATTTTTAATGAAACAACAGAAAGTATAGTAATTATTTTCTTCCTTTTATTGCTACTTTTAAAATTGAACTGAGAGAAGGTGAATTGTTAGGCTATGGTCCTTTATTATAAACACTCCTGAAGTCTAACAGTGATATAAGGCTGTTACACAATCAGAGAAATGGGATTATGGAAAGTTTGCCCAGTGTGCATTAAATTAATAGAGAAGACTAATTCACATGATAGAAATTTTAACATTTAAGTATGTGCTTGTGTGGCTGATATAGCTGACTTGGGAAAAATGTGCTAGAACTAACCTGAACAGCCTCTTATGTATACAGTCCTTAAATGAAAGACTAAAACGGAAAGTAAAAGCCTGATAAATAGGAACATTTCAGTTATAGGGAGAGAAAGGGAAACTGAGTTTCTGTGGGTGATGGAAGAGGGGGGAAGAAAGGATTATACCTTACTTGTAGATTTTAATTGATGTATTAAGTTTGGATATGTGGAGTATTTGGCAGTTTGAATGTGCATAACTACTTTGAAGATCAGATTTAAAAATAAGAATATATAATACAGATACTCTATTTGGTTTCTAATTATTTTGATATAATTGAATTTCATGTTTGTAATCATAAATTTATGAAGGGATATGCAGGTATTTAAAAACTGATCAGACATGCATCTGAAGCTATTTTTTTATACTTACTGCATGAAGGAATCCTAAACTATGATGTTCTTCCATTTATTTGTTTACTAGTATTGAGATTCAGGCTGGGAAGAATGGAGAATATTACAAGACGATTTCAAGTCATAGCTAACAGTGCCAATGTATAGCAAAAAATGTGTTACTAAGAATCATGTATGTCTTAAGATCTGTGCTGTACAATGGAAATTTGGAAACTTCTGCAGCCTTGTGAATACTCAATTTAAGAACTTATTTTATCAAAGGGAACATATGGCCCATTGAACAATTTAGGTTTCTGGAGGACTAAGGCAATTCCCATGTTAATTAAAACCAGATTATTCTAGTTGATTAAAGTGGATCAGGAATTTCACATAGTAAAATGTGTCTGAAAGGCATCATCAGGAATAATTTTCCTCGTTATGGTCATTGAGCAGTTTGCAGGTTTTTTCATGCCTATTGAGTTAATGATGCAACATGTCTGACAATACCTGTATATATGTACAGTTAGTATCTTTTATCTATACATGCAACCTTCTCTCGATGATAATTATTTGTAGAATTAGTCTAGTAATGTAATTGTTTGTGGAACTTTGTCAGGTAATAAGTATTGCATCATAATTGAATGAGGGATTTCCAAGAAATTGTTTATTCTGCTGAAGGATTTTGTTAACCAAAGATGGCATTCTTTCTTTAAGTTTTTGATTGGACAAACACATTTTGATGTAATTTCAGAAAGAATGTGCCGTGATGAACTGTTCTGTGTATTAAAATGTCTGTATTGTGTATGTGTGGCAACCTGCTTTCTGTTCTCAAAGACAAGCCAGTCGTACAACAAAGGCCTATGGCCGATGGTAGACAAAAAATGTCAGAAGAACTGGCAGAGGAAAAGCACTGCAGTTTGATCATGTTAGGGGAAAGGTCTAGTTCATATATGGCATAATTGCATGTCAGATTGCTAGAGCAATCGTGGTAATTGTCAACCAGTTTTGAGGTATTAAAAGAAATACATAATTTTCACCATTCAATATTAATGTCCAGTAGAGAGATTTCTAAGTGACTAAATAAATTATTTTCTTTTATTTTGAATTTAGATATACCTGTTGAATACATTGTGGTTCTTAATGTAAAAGCCTGTTCTAGACAAGTATCTCCTTTCCACAAGAAAGAGAATAAGGTTTTGGTGAAGAATATATTTACTGTTCAGAGGCTGGTAGTTGGGTTGTTTATGCAAGAGACAAATTGCTTAATCGGTGCTTGACTTAATCAGGGCACCCCAGTTAAAGTCGAAGGGTTATTATGACTTGGGCTTTTCGTTAAGGATAAAAACATGAATTTACTCCAAAGTATAATGAGATGATACAGCAAAGTAAGGTACTTGCAGAGAAGCTGCATAAAAGCAGCTTTTTTTTGTCTGAGCAGATCATTGCCTTTATTATTTGATTATATAGAGAGAGTGGATGTGTGTGGTTTTGTTTTTAGTGATGTGTGTCAGTTAGCTTTGCAGACTTTGATTCTTCTTTCTGAAGATTAATAGATGAATTTGTTCACCTCCTTGGCAAACTGTTGCAGTTATAGCATCGGTCTTCATTCCTTATCATTGTACAATGTGGAATCCCCTTGCTGATGGCACCCACTGTGAGGTAAATCAGTAGTTGCTCCACTTAAGGAAAATAATACATAGGTCTCTTTCTAAAAAAAAAGTAGCGTCAGAACCTATACGTCCCCAAGAGGTGAAAAAATAACTGGGAATGGGAGTATTATTGATGGGAGTGGAGGACATCTCTTTGAAATTAGCAGGAACCTTTCAGAATGTAAGATTTTATTTAGGCATCCTGACCCTTAAAAAAGGCCAGTATATCTTAAGTCAGTGAAGAGGTTCTTCATTGTAGAATAGAATAGACAATTTCTTTTTGTAGGGACCCACAACAGTCATCTAGTCCAACTGCCTGACCACTTCAGGGCTGACCAAAAGTTAAAGCATGTTAAGGGCTTTGTCCAAATGCCTCTTAAATACTGCCAGGCTTTGGGCATTGACTACCTCTCTAGGAAGCCTGTAGCTCTTGTGGGCAGATAGAAGGGCTATCTATCAGCCGCAGATATCTATCTATGGGAAGTGTTTGGATCATATTATCTGGTGCTGTGCAGATAACAGTGAAAATTGTTTTCCTGGGACCTGGATACCTTGACAGGGTTTATTCTGCTTAGAACGGGCAGCAGTGGATTAATGGAAAGTGTCCAGTTTATGGACTGGAATGATACCCGATGTTGATGAGAAGAAGCTGTAAAACAGAAAAGCATAGCTAGAGCAAGAGGTCGGGTTGACAGTGTGTTCTGGTCATCCATGAGGCCAGCGTTGTGTTGGACTGTGTCTGGAGTTGGAATCCCCAGTTCAAGGAGAATATTGAAAAACTGGTCCCTTATGACCAATGGTCTGATGCTGTGATTAGTGATTTGACTTGTAACACCTTTGACTGGTGTGTGGTCTCCAAGGAGAGACAGAGTTAGGAAGCTATGGAAATGCTGCATTTTTCCTCTTCAGAATCTGTTTTTAATCAAAAATCAAATATATCTTACCCAAGTTGCTTAAGTTAATGACGCATGAGTAGAACAGGATGTTCGATATAGGTGGATCTTAAGTACAAGCAGATGAAATCAGATCAGTTTGAATCTGTTTCAGAGAGATAAGGAATGGCACTAGAAACTTTAAAAATAGTGTATAGATGTTAAGTTTGTATTTTAGGGGAGCTTTACTTTTTTGGACAGAAGGTATTGGTCTCACCTTTTCACTAATGAATAACTTCATTTTTTTTAAAGTTCCTTTTAATATTGATATTCTGAAAAATACTAAAAGGAACTTGAGGTTATTAGTTTTTGGAGATTATCTGATATTCATAGATGGCTAAGTGCCATTGACCATGATCAGTATAATTTTAATGGGAAAATATATGTGTATGTATATATTGTGAATGTCAGATTAATCTCCAAAAAGCAATCACCTCAAGCTCATTTTAGTGTGCATATGTGTGTATTTTATATAAAAACAGTGAACACTTTGTGTGTTTTTTAAATGAGTATTTTTTTTCAAATATGGGGATAAAGTAACATCAAATAAAAAGAAGAATCCAAACCTGTCACAGTAGTTGAGGTTTTCAGACACTAGAACCCTCAAAAATCAGCATCCTTGGTAAAAGGCACAGCAAAAATATAAGTTTAAAAAAAAAAAAAAGTAACTGTAAGAGGTAGATGTTGATGAATAAAAACTTACATTTGGGAAAAGAAAGACAGCTGATAAGGAAAGCTTTTTTGGAAAAAGAAGAAGAAAAAAGAAAAAGGTGATTCATTCGCATGAGCAGCCACGAATGACTGGGAATACAAAAATACTGTTAATAGATGAATGATAAAAAGAAAAACTTAATTGTAGCAGGTATATGCAAGTCAATTATGAAATAAGTTCTAGTAAATTGCTATTTGTATTTCAGAAGCTGCAAATAGAAACTTCTGACTCTTAAAAAGAATCAGGATTTTGTATTCATGTACAGCAATAAGGAAATTCAAGAACCAAAATTATTTATTTCTTTTATAAAGACCTGTTTGAACACTTTTACACTCACTGAGACTTGATAACTTGGAGAAAAAATTGGAAAGTCCTTTAGTCGTTGTTCCACTTGCGAATGTTGCATTGATCAAATTGGAACAGTAGGGGGGATTCAAAATTTTCAAAAAAAGAAATTATGCCAAACCAATTAATTTACTGGACTGTTAAGTAGCACTAGGCTGAGTGTGTTCTAAGATGTAAAATACTTTGCTCAGAATTACAAAAAATTCTGTACAATGTTGGATTAGAATTTTTGAAATTTAGGATTATATTCGATAATCGTCGCTTTAAATCATACATTGATACTTAACATTTTTCACTTAACACTTGACTGGTTTTGTTTGACAAATGTGTGTTGGGATATATTTGTAATTGAAAACTTTGTTTCACAGACAGGCCTCATAACCCTATGGTGAATGCTGGAGCAATTGTGATCACATCTTTAATCAAGGTAAAAAATTCATTTTTAGTTTCTCTGAGTATTTTAGTAGAATGTAGAAAAAGTGTCTTGTACAGATTACAAACTGTTTTCATGTTATGTGTGCAATATTTTATGGCAGTTTACTCATTAGCAGGTAGACAAGCTCTGATGTTTTGGAAATAGTAACACTTCCAAACAAATGCAGTATTAGACTATCTGTATTTAAAAAGTAACAGTGTAGCTGACACTTTTTCCTGAAGAGTTTTTAGTTTTTCCTCCTTTAACTGCACAACACTTGATATTCTCTTGAGAGAATTGCCTCATACTTGTTAAATGCTAAGAGTATGTCCTCAGGAATATACTTTATAGCACTCAGAAATCTATTTCTGAATGTCTAATGCTCTTATGTAGTATACAGTTAGGAGTATTTCTTGCTGTGCAGAAGGAATGGAAGAGACTAATTAGTACAGGAGTAATGCAGCTATATTTGCACATCGCTCTTAATACAGAATTTGTCCTTTATTAACGTACTGTATAACTAAATTATGTTTAACTTCTGTGTTATGTAGTTTCCGTTGGGATGTTAAATGTATTTTCTTAAATAAGTGTGTTTGGAAACAGTTACCCTTATTTTGCTGAGTAAACCATAGCTGAATAATGACTTAAAATCTTTAGTCCATAATCTGGAGGCTTTTAGAAAGCTGTATTTTATTTTTCCTTAGAATAGCTGTATATATCTCTTGAAGCTGTAAATGTCATAAATTCCATGTAGTGCTAACATTTACCAGATACTTTACTTGTATTTTCTGTCTTTTTTTTGGTAGCCACTGGTACAAAAAAACATTTTTTTTTTCTGAGGGTACCTGCTTAGAACTGCGGGGAACATGTCAGTCCCCTGGAGTTTTGAAGTAGAAAACTTAATACTGTTACTTGAGAGGTCTAAAAATCTTGTTTACAGCCTTTTTCTTGGTTATATTTCAAAGTCCCTTAGCTACAGTGTGTTTCCTACCTCCTATTTCCAAATTGTTGATTTTAAAATTACTTAGATCATGATTTTCTGTTATTTTATATTTAAAGAAGGTGTAAGAACTCCTGCTTAAAGACATTTATCTTTAATAGCTGTAGGTGAAAGAAAATGGCCTTAAGTATGACAGGTAAATTTATTCACATTTAATATTTTTTTAAAGGTTGACTGAGCATTGAAATTCACTTGGATAATAGTGAATTTTAAAATCTGACTTAACACATTTGTCTGAAATGTCAAAATGTTAGTCCTACTACAACATGCCCTACTGGTCATAAGTCAAAACACAAGCATGTGCCTCTCGCAGAAGGCACATAGTTCTTGATAAATGGTGTAAATCTGAATAGATAACATGGATTTGTTTACTGCATGCAATTGTGATATTTGTTAGAAGGTTGGGAGATTGGTTTTGCTGGGTGTTTGGTTTTTTTTTTTTCTGTAATGTTCTTATAAAGAGTATTGCATTGCACTAACATTTTTGCATGTGGTAACTGCACGTCTAATGGACCGCCTATCTTGCTTATCACACTCCATTATTTGTTTTCAGTGTGATTAAAATGTAGTTTATTTTATGTACTGCTTCCACTAAGATACCATTTATCATTTGAGTAACTAACCAAACTAAACATGTTCTGAAGAAAGTTACATAGAGGGTCAGAGGTACAAAGTTACTTAATAGTTGTATTTTTTGTGAAATAACTTCTTTACAATCTGCAATTTAACAATATTCCTACTAACTATTCAGTGATTTAAATAACTCACATTTATATTTGATCTAATCTAAGACTTCCTTTTTTTCTGGAAAAGGTGGCTTCATTAACCCATGTTTTGCCCTCAGTGCCTCTGCATTCATTCTGTTATTTAAGGTGTTACTTGCATATCTTGAAGACTCTGTATGGCTCCTAGACACCAAGACAATGAAGGGATTATTAAACATGGTCCAATTTACCATATATGACAGATTTATCTAATGATAGAATGTTGCTAGCTATGGAGAGATAGTTGCTGTATTTTGGTGTTAAGAATGCTTTTACCTCCTTTAATACTTAATATTTTATGTCTTTCTGAGAAATTGGTATAAGAAATCTTTCAAAATTTACATACATTGTACTGAATTTAATAGCTGTTAGTATGCATGATCTGAAAACAACTGCCCTTTGAATCTGACACAAATTATTATTACTTGTGGATAAGAGATGATACTTGGAGTAATCCTTTTGTCAGAATATGTAATATGTTAACATTCTAGGGGAAAAAGGAGTTCTTAGCATCACATACCTGGTTCTGACTGCCTTAAGAATTTGGTATACGCACCTTGGAACAGAGCGTAGACCTAAACTGTCATGTTATGTTTAGTCCTTGCTAATCATAATAATAAATAATAAAATATACGTGCATGCTAAATTGTACGTTTGTTTGGCTTACTTAGGCATGACTATATCATACTTTTACTAGCTTAAATGATTCTCATACTGTCATGTGCTTGGAACTACGATGTATTTATGTTTTGGTGCCTTATTTCATGGCTCTGTTCTAACTATACTTGCATTACACTCTGCAGACTGTTCCAGCATTTAAAGCATGTATCTACAATAAAAATGCTTTAGCAAAAGGACATCCTACAGGCCAATTTTAATGAAATAAAATTTTCCCAAAACCCTAAGGACCTTTTCCCTTGTTTGTAATTGTACAGGCATTTGCCTTTATTATTAGTTATATAAATTACATAGTTATAACAGTTTTCAAATAACTGTTATCAAAAGAAAATTGTAGTGGCAATTACAGGAGTTTGTAGAAAAAATATATTAGATAAAATGATAAATTCTTCCATGTCTCCAAGGAAATAGAGGTGCTTGAAAGAAGAAGATTCAGCTCCAGTACAGATTCAGTGCTCTGTTACACAGCTTTCTGTACATCACATTGACTGGGAAAAGTCTTTATTGCCTGCAGTATGGATAGATTTTAATGCTTTGATCTGTTGTTTTCTGAACTGTTGTTGTGTGCAATTGCCCACTTCCATGTCTCTTTACTGACTGGGCAGGGCAGTGTGTTAGAGGTGCGAATGAGATGAAGAAGGGTTCAGAGAGGAATACGTAATGGCTGTGGAAGGAATCACCAGAGGACAAGGGATTAATCTTAAGTAATTTTTATTGTATACTTCAAGATTCCATCCTTCGATAAAAGCTTTTCTAGTGTAACAGCAAAGGTTTGGGCAAATACAGTGTGTATAAGTCCTCTGAGTGCTGGCAGCCACATGCAGCAACTTACACAGGCAGTGACAATAGACCCAGAGGCTCAGTGAAGGGAGTTGTTCTGTGGTGATAAATTAATGTGGAAGCATATCAACATGTTGGGGGGGGCATAACAGTGTTTATAGTCCTTGCAAAACATTTGCTGTACAAGAAAATGAAAATGCTGATCTTGCCGACCCTGAAAAAACCTAATTCAATGGAAGTTTTTCTTTTTGTATAAAACATCGAGGTGTATCTGATGTACTTAACAGCTTTCTAAATATGCTGATAAGTCATAAAATAAATGAGGCAAAGGGTGGTGGAAAGACTTGTCCAGCTGTGCCAAGGGCCTGTCTGTTGTCAGTGTACAGTTATTGGGAAACCTATACGGTTACAGTCTAATGCTTGAGGGTCGGGAAAATGCATGGTTTATTTGACAATATAGTTAGAATAAATCCTACAGATTTAGCTTAATTGCTCTGTGCTACCCACTTCAGTTATCCTTCCTGATACACTAATGTGTAAATTACACACATACCATTTTAAAACATGTGTTGGTGTTGTGATCTTCTCTGCTAGATACTTGTCTTTATTTTGGTGAAATTTCCTGTCTTCCTGGGTTATTTGTTTTCTTGTAGTAACTAATTTTGGATGGAACATACATTCACGTTACTCTGCACATGCTTTTTAACATGCTTTTTATTATAACTCTAGTGGATGCTGTTTGACATAGAATATGCAGTAGTGATTTTTGAAATTACATGTATTCAGTGGTCATGTATGCAAATATTTAATACCTGATGGACACAAAAATAATTCTTACCTGTATTTGAAATAATAATAGTATTGGTCTTAGTGGGTCAAATACTGTCTGTGACAGTGTCATCTCAAGTATTTTCAGAGCTGAAAATGGCATGCTAAGCAGTCAAGACACCAGTTCTCACAGAACAGGCCCAGATTAACAAATAAAGTTAAAACCATGTGTAAGTACAGAAAACTAAAATGAAGACATTAATAGTTAATGTAAAATGCACAAATGTAAAAAAAATGTTTTATTGCACTCTGACATAGTGTTATGATTTTTTTTTTCTGGGTGTTTTCATCACAGTATAGTGTTAGGTTATAAATCTGGCTTAAACAAATTCCAGACATTAATTTTTAAATAATCTTCTATCATTAGAAAACCATAAACTTCTCACAATCCAGATGTTTTTATTATCTTGGCTTAGATTCAAAATTGAAAGATGATTTTAACAAGAGACACATGGTAAGAGCTTATGTGTCTAATCGTATAAACATTGAATGTTGATCAATGAAAAGTGGCTAATATTAACTACTTTTCTAATAAATATTGCCTAATTTTGTTGTTGCAAGCTCTGGTAAGTATCCATGCGTCTCTTCTTTCCTATGTACGTGTAGGCATGCAACCTAATCAACTGCTTATATTTTTCTAGTAGAAATACAAATAATAAAAAGTACCTTGTTTGGTTTTGTTTTTTGTAAAAAAAAAAAAAGGGGAAGATCACTAAAACCTGACACAGTCAAAAAATTCAAATTTATGATTGACAGCCATAAGTCCAATGTGGTTTTAAGTGTTTACAAAATTGTATTGAGCTGTCTTCTGCAAGTTTGAATTTTCTGCCTATCAAACTGCTTCAATCTTCTCATTTTGAATTTAATTTTGTGTTCATTTAGAAGTGTTTTTTCATACGTATATACACACAAGCATGCATAAAATAAGTGTGTATATGAACATATGTTCCAGTAGATGTACTAAGTGTTTGTCGAGTTAGTGCATGGAACGTTTCCTTTGATGTTCTAGACAGATGAATTGCATCTAAACTTAAATAAAAATGCTTTTCAAAAAATATTGTCACAGTGCCCCCAACCTCATAGGCTTATAGAACCAAGCTAAAAATAAGAAGCACTTGTGCAAGAACAGAATTTTTCTTCTCTCTTATTTCTTTAAATTATTATGGAAAATTTGCCTAGTATTCTGAATCTTAGGATTTAATATTTGCAATTTAATTTTACTCATAGGATGTATGTTGCCTCTGTGTCTCTTCAGCTTTTTGGGAGGAGCAGCGTACCTCTGTCAGTTGCTGAGAGAGGGAAACTAATATGTTGGGTTTTTCAGTCATCGTGTATAGAAGCAAAGTTTTCTGGTTTAGTTACACATTACGTTAAATCCCTACTGAGGTCTTGGTCATATGATTACATAGGCAAATATTTTAGGTATATGAGCAGTCTAATTTCAGTAACAATGCTTCTGTGTTTGGTATAAAGTACCTATACAAGTGTGTGGAACATCAAGGACTAAAAATGCATAGCCTGAGTTAGTATACAGAAGATTTTCTTCCCAAAATATGAGATTAGATGTAAATTTAAAAAAAAACCCTTTTTTATAACAAGCTGATGTGGAAAAAGTTTGCATTGAGTCTTTTGCCCACCAATTTTTATCTGCTGCTAATAAAGCCAAGTTTTTGTTGAAGGGCTAGGAATTTTTTTTGACTGGGCAAAAAAAATAAAATGAAGTATTATGTATTTATATTTTTGCAGAAAGCATGATCCCTTTCTCCTTCTTTCTTTTTTTTTAACAAAACAACTTGTTTCAATTTATTATACATGTCTAACCATACAGTTATCAATGCAGCATCCCATAACTAATGCTGACCCGCTTTCCCAGAAAAAGATGTTCATTGTGCATTTGAAAGGTTGAAAAGGTTTTTGTGGTTTAAATGTTGTTACATATTTTACAGCATTAGGATCTATGGAATATTTTGACAACTGCAACAGTTCAATGAAGTTGGTAATTTCTTCTTTTAATTATTTTTCATTGAACAGATTTGGAGTTAAATTTTTAAGACTTGTGTTCTGGTATATTATACAGGAACATTTTGATGAAATGTATCATGATTTTTTTTATTTTACTGCAAAGTAGCTAGAGATTATTGCCTTTAAGAGTAAGGTTATTAGCCTTTAAGCATAAAATAACCACTGGTGCGTAATTTTGACAAAACAGTGTGGTGTTCCTTTCAGCTAGTGATCGTACGTGTATGACTGCACATCCTCTTGTAGATGAGCTGATGCATGGGCTTCAAAGATTATCTGCAACACCCTAATCCACATACAGAGTGGGAAATGAGACTGGCTTTACGCATTTCATTAAGTAAAATACCGGTTGATATAAAGCTTCAGTTTTTTCCACTTTCTTCCCCATTCCCGTACTAAACACAGTGCAAGTAGTGTCTTGAATTGTTTGAAATATGTTAAACAGAGTTTTGTTATCTAAATAAAGTATCTTTAACACTAAGATTATTTATAAAAAGCATCTTCTCCAGATACATTGTTTCCACTTGTGTATGTGATGCCATTGTTTTTTAAACTTCCTCAAAAAATTGTACTTGGCTATTTCAAAAAATTAAAACCTCCCCTCAGTAGACCATGTGCTATTTTTTACCTCCCGCCCCTCTTTCAGTGTCTTGCTGTAGGAATTCGTGAAAGATCACCTGTCAGAGACCTGTAAAGAATTAATACATCTTTAACTGGCAGCTACTAAATTTGAGAATGTTCTTAAATGGGATGGGGAGGGGAAGAAGCCCCAAAATAACACCCCTCATCCTCCCTGAAAAAACAAACCAACCAACCCTAGGAATTAAGTTTCATTAGCATCCTTATTAACTTGGATTTAGATTTTTTTTTTTCTTACATTGTTAGCACAATGATGTACTCTGATGTGAAGTTATATTTTTTTCTGTTTAATTTTTAATAGGTAGGACATTAATCAGATATTAATCAAATCAGATATTTTTGATTAAATGCAATTATTTTAATAGGAAGGGGTAACACTTTATTTTAAGTCTTCAATCTAAATTCTTAGTATGGGTGCTAGCCATGGAAATATTTTAACTTCAGTAGCCTGAACTTTCCTGTGCTCAGCTCTGCTGGTAATATAAGAATCCCTTTGAGTTACTAATCTGTAAAAAGTTAGTGGTTTCAATATAATTATCCTGATTGTAGTTACTTTTGTATTTTTTTTTCTTTAACTACTATGTTTACTTATGCTAAACACATAAAGTTGAATGGAGAGCACTTAAAATAAAGCATACCTTTTTCAGTTTAAATTCATTTCCAGCATACAGGTGTTTGATAAGACTCTTATAGAATTATTTAATTTAAATGATAATTAAAGATTTACTTATCTAACACTTTAATTTTTTCATTAATATATGAAATGATTGTAGAACCTTATTCTTAATTAGCCTTATATCTTAGTTATATGCATTAAAAATCCTAATACTGTTAAGTGAACTAACTTCTTTCTTATGTTAACAATATTTGTAAATTATTTTTTCTTTTCTTGCAGCAAGGAGCAAATAATGCAGAGAAATTTGACTATGTAAGTTAATCTTACAACATTCTTTTTTAACTGAATTAAGTGGTAAAAGTCTCAAGATGGCAATGGAATTGCAAGTGAATTCTTAGTAATTTTAAAGTAATTTTAAATACATTTAAATTTTTTTATCTGCACTTGGTTGTTTAAACAGTTAGTGATTTGGAGTGCATTTGTAAATTTGTACAAGAGTTAGGGTAAGGCTGGATTTCTAAGTTCATCGGTTATAACTTTTTAAAGTCTGAAAATGTTAGCATGCTTTTCTCCCGCCCATCTCTGTCTTTTAACAGGTGATGCAATTCATGAATAAAATGGCTGGTAATGAGTATGTTGGATTCAGTAATGCTACGTAAGTATTTTTTATTTACTTAATGAAGTTAGGTGGGAAATGGCTCAACTGATAGCTGGCATATTGAGCTCATGGCAAAGTTTAGTTATTTACACTGAAACCATCATTTCATCCCTAATTTTGGAGGGTGTCTTTGGCTTGGAATTTACAAGAACTACAGTTGTGCATGTCTCTGACATCAGTGTGGCTAACTCTCACATAAAAGTGTTGGTTACCCCTTTGAAATTTAATTGTTCTGTCTTAGTGCTCTGGTGCTATGGCAGTGAGAGCTGTAAGTGCATTATCTTCCTGGCATTCGTATTAAAAATTAAACTCTGCATGTTAATGGCTGCATATCAAATGTTTAGAAAGCATGCTATACACAATTGGGACTCTTTATGCTTTTTTATTTTGCATATTTAAATTATTTTCTAAAACAGTTTTGTTCATGAACTCAATGAATAGCATTCTAAAAATCTTGGAGAGTTTTTTGAGGCGACACTGGGAAAATCATAGAAATTCCATATAGCAGAGTTGCTTCCAGGTTGCTAGTTAGCCTGCATGTGCAGAGAAGCAGAATGAGATAAGTAATGTTTTTCCTGAGCTCTGTTAATGTACAAGTGTTTACCATGGAAGGAACCAGACAGGAGAGAATTACTTATCCTCGCATCACACCAATTCCTCTGTTAGGTTTCATCCGTAACTTAACCATCACGATAAACAGTGCAGCCGTCAGTCTGGTCGTTACCTGACCTGCAGCTTTTGATCCTTGGATTCCTCTCTAGTTTGGACCTGTGGTCAGTGAATAACCTGCTCACAGCAGCTCGTTGTGGGATGTTTCATTCCACCATGGCCTTCTTAAAAACGCTTCTGAGAGTAGGATCTTACACTTCTTTGCCTTATCTCCACCTCAGTTTATGTGTGTGTAGGCAACCAGTACGGTGCGTATTCAAATGTCAAAGCTAATTCACTCCACCTGGGTGTACTGGGATGAGCTCCTGTGGCAACTTCTGTCCTGTTAGTAGAATGGTTGTGCTCTGAAGTAGTGTATCCTTTACATGCAGTTTTATTGAATAACATTATGTGTCTCTGAAGTTAGGTGGTTTTTTGGAAGTCTGATGTGTTGTCTTGTCTTCAATATGTTTTTTTTTATTATTATTTTAAGGTTCCAGTCTGAAAGAGAGAGTGGAGATAGAAACTTTGCAATTGGCTATTACTTGAAAGAAAAAAAGGTTGATCTCTTTTGTTTATTGTGTTTTGAAGACTGTGTGGTGGGGTTTTTCCATAGTCTGTGAAGACTTTTAATTTATTTAATGTACAGTATGGCATAAATTATTCTAATAGTGTATATGTTTTCATATTGTTACTCAAAATGCTGTAATTTAGAAAGTGTGATAGTTATTCTACTAGAACAGCTGCAGTCATTCTTCTGTATCATAGCCATGATAATTTGCTTTATTTGTCATAAAATGCATAATCTGTGCTGTACAGATGACTTTATAAAGTCCTTGATGCATTTTGCAGTCTGCTGATTTAAAGATGTTTAAAGTTGTACTAAAAATATTTTAATAACTAGCTTATTGACCTCACTGCACTGTTATTTTTAAATCTGATGTGATTTAGTATTTTTACTCGTAACATTTAAATAAATATTTAATTTAAAATTTGCCTAATGCATAATATGTGGACAAGAATATAGCTTAATTTATATCTCTCTAAAAGCAGTATTTAAAAAAAAATGGTCATAATTTTACCTAAAGACTATTTTTCTTCCTCAGTGCTTTCCTGAAGGCACGGATATGGTTGCTATACTGGACTTCTATTTTCAGGTAACTGACTTTAAAATTGAGACTCATTATAGACTTAGAATTACTATTATAAGCAGCAGAAGCCGATTTGTTCAAAGATAGGAAGGCATTAATGGCTTATAGCTAAACTTGTCAGCTTCTGTTAAACTGCAAATGAGTGATGTACATTTGATGTATCCAGATTTGCTTTTGTTTAGTTGATGCACTTAAGTGTCTTTACTGCTAATGCAAACTAGCAGTAGTCTTAAAAACGCTAGTAGTTATAAGCTTAAAATGTCTTGTATTACTTCAGTGAGTTTAACAAAATACTTGTTTCTTTGGGTTGCTGCTCTTTATTGTGTTGTGAAGTACTTTAAACTCTGTGTGTAACTAGAATAGTATGTGCATGCTCTATTGTAAGCTCAGTGGTAGTGGTATAAATTAAATAATATGAGTATCTCCTCCTTTTTTGATTACTTCGATGCTTATAAGTAAAACAAAGAATCGAGCTACATGTGTTCTCCTCCCCCATTTTTTTTCTTTTTCACTGTCAGCAAGTTATTTGCAACTGTCACAAAATGAGAACTTGGCAAGTGTGAGGTATTTCCTCAGTAAGAGTTTCTTAATGTTAAAACATTCACAACTCACTCAGCTCTGCTGCATGTGGTTCTCAAGAGACAGTTCAGGTTCCATTACTGAATCAGTCTGTCTGGGATAGTTTAAAAAAAAAAAAATCCAAAGTTTAGTTCTCAAAATGAATCTGTTCTTGATTCATGAGACTTGCTCTTACTTATGGAAATTATAAACAATATTTTTTTTTTAAATGCAAATTTTATCTAAGTTTTTGGTATTGGGATGCACCTGCTCTAATCTTTAGATTGAATGACTATTTATGAAGTAAGGTGTACGTGATTAGCCTTAGTTGACCTCTTGATGAGTTGGAAACTAGGTACAAGCTAATAGTCTACTCTGAACTTCTGTTATTACAGAACAAAACTGGTAATTTAATTGAATTTAGTATTTAAAAATGCTTTTTAAATGCATCCTATCTCACTGCCTCAAGTCCCGATACTCTTCTGAGTGTAAAGCTATTAATAAGCTATGAAATGCCAAACTTAACTTTTCTGATGTATTTTAATTTGGCCTCATTTTCATGCATTATGATTTATAATTTCATGACTGCATGTCATTCTTTTTTTCTTTTCCCTTGCAAAATTCCCTTTTCACTCCATACTCAGCAAAAGGACAGCTCAGACATGAGCGGCAATTCTGTTTTGTTTTCTTCTCACTGTACCACACTTACTTTCCAACACTCAGATTCTGCTTAAAGGCTAGCTAGTTCTTTTCTTTGGGTTTTCTGTAATGCTTCTTCCTCCCTTGTGTAATTGTGAACTTTCTGAAAAGGAATAGACTTATTTTCCTGTTATCTCTGTAAAGTGAGGATGGATTATTCTCATGTTAGAGAACTGAGGTACAAAATGCAGGTGCTTAAACTGAGAACCTAGAAACACTTTTTTTTTCCAAAGTAGGTGATGTTGTATAATACTTCATATGTTTAAAACACAGTTGCCATTTTAGATGCGTCTCTGACAATCTCTTGATTTGCAACTCCAGTTGATTGGACTAGGATGTATTGAGTTTGGCACCCGGAAAATAAGAATTCCAGGTAGTAACTACTCATGCAAACTTGGCTTAGGTAACTTCATGAAGTATCATGTGATGATTGTTTGGCAAAAGCAAGAATACAAGCACTAGTTTGTTTACTTTTCAGAGTAGCATTTCAGCTTCAGGTTGAAACCAGCTTATCTTTTGGTTTCTGCAGAAATGAGGCAGCATCAGGTGATGGCATCATATCACATTTCCTGATGTGTCACCAAAGTATGTATAGTCTGTACTGAAGCAGGGATCCTGGGAGAAACGATCGTGTGGTCATATCATTAATATATCATAAAGTATATATGAGAGAAAGGTGAAATTAAGGCTGCATCAGCAGGAAGTGCTGGCATTAAGACTTGCATGTGGTAGAGTTTGCAGCTTTAAAATTTACTTTTAATAATGTGGGGGGTCGTCTAAGACTTAAAAACCCCCACAAAACAAACTCAAATAAAAAAACAAAACAAAACAAAAAAACCCAACAAAAAACAAAACAACCAAACCAAAACCTATCATTCTGTGGTTTGCCATTTAAGCAGATGAAAAATACTGAGATTGTTTTCTAGACCTCCTCTTTTCAAAGGAACGTAAGGGGGTGGGGGGAGGAATCAAGCAGACACTAACCCATGAAAAATACCATTCCAAACTATTAAGAGGGCTTACAAACACTGTTGCTGGGATCTTTAGAGTAGGAGGATTCAGATCATATTAATTGATGCTGCTAGCATCATCTGTAACAAATATTATGCTACAGGTTATTTTATGAGATGTTATTTCTATAGAAACATACTGTTGATCCTGCTATAGTTGGCCTTACTGTGCTAGAAGTATCAGTTCTTATAATCTCTATTTCTTTTTCATAAGCTTTGCTCAATAGAAGTAACGTGTGAATCGGCAAGTGTGATGGCAGCAACTCTGGCTAATGGTGGCTTTTGCCCAATCACTGGTGAGAGAGTACTGAGTCCTGAAGCAGTGAGGAATACCTTGAGTTTAATGCATTCCTGTGGCATGTATGACTTTTCAGGGCAGTTTGCCTTCCATGTAAGTAGTTTTTAGATTTTACTTAAAGCTGATCAGGAAGGTTATTAATATGTGCTATTGTTTTCCATGTCCCAGGGCTGGCTGGCTTGCTTGCTTCTAGGGGGAGAGGAGAGGGTATTGCATTAATTTTCTAGAAATTGAATGCACCATATGGGAAAATCTCACCTAGGGTTTGTGGCACAACTAATACAACATACATTATACCAATTGCTATTCTCTGCCACTTCACATTTGGGAATCCTTTTCATGTCAAAACATAAATATTGTCCCTTAAGAAAGGCTGTTCATGAGAGAAACATCTTGTGATGTGGAGGTAACTGGAACCAGCATAACTGAAGAAATCCTGCTATATGGAAGTAGGATAGCAGAAAGCCTTTGCAGACAGTTGCTTTTTCTTCACTAACTCAAGCTCATGAATTATCCTCATGTGTTGTAAAAGTGGCTGTCATACACAGCATATGTACCATACTTCTATTTCCCAGCAGTATGTTCCTTACTTGTAAGTATTTCAAGATTGACTGCATCTTCTTTGTATTTTTAACATCCTCTTTTGAACAGCTTTAATTTTTCCTTATTGCATATATGTAAAATTTATTGTGCTGCTTTGCGTGACCTCAGTTATATCCTCATAGCTCTGTAAGCAAGATGTGACATGTTAGTTCCTATTGGAAAAAAAGCAGTATCTCTATCCGGATTATAAAGTAGTAGGTTATTGAGTAATTTCATTGAGAGATTCTTCTGTTTTCTTGTGGTTTTTTTTGGTTGTTTTTTTTTTTTTTTTAACCTTTTCTAGTCAAGATTTCTTTGTAATGTGTATAGCTTTGTCCTGTTCATGACAGATACACTTGTGTTTTGCTGCTTAGTCATAATTGCTTTTTTATAATAGGTTTTAATTATCTTTTTTGCTGTATTACTGACACTCTGTGTTACTGAGAGCAAATAACTGTATGATTGTGTACCTTGGTTTGACACAAACTGTGCTTCAGGTTATTGTCTGTCTAAGAAGAGAATAGTCATACATTCCCAGCTTAAAGTGCTTTCCAGATCTACATTTTATAAATGCTGCATAATAATCTTCAGCAAAATGCTAATGCATTGTGTTACAGTAGTGAAGAATGTTTGCAGAAGACAGTAATTCTCTAATTATTCTATAGGTTGGTCTTCCTGCAAAATCTGGAGTTGCTGGTGGGATTCTTCTGGTTGTTCCTAATGTCATGGGCTTGATGTGCTGGTCACCTCCTTTGGACAAGATGGGCAACAGTGTTAAAGGAATTCACTTTTGTCATGTAAGCAGCATTGCTTTACTGTTTTTTATTTTGTGTGTGTGATTTTTTTGTTTCTGTTTTTTTTTCTGTTTTTTGTTTTGGATTGTATGGGTTGTTTTGTTTGTTTTTTTTTTTTTTTTTTTATCTCTTGCAGTTGATGTTTACTGAGTTTCAGTTAGTATAGCTGAGATCTAAGTGAATTAAATAGCGATTCATTACTCTTCCATGCACAGCAAGTTTCATTTGATCCGAGGGTGAAAGTCCAAGAAGAGACATTTGCATTTTAGTAATAAATAACACTTTAATTCAGTGAGCATTAAGAAAATATGATGCCAGAAACACTGGAGAAATTTATTGTGGAAAAGCTTTGAAAAGGAACACTTGATTAACTAATGAAAGAGCTGGTCTCTTACTGCATTAGAAGATGTAGAGCTCTATTTGCAGACTCCTTTTTCCTCTCCAGTCATAAATAATTATCAAAACATTGCAACTCTTAATTCATTACAATAAAAGAAGAAGATTCTAATGAAATATTGCTATTCTGATGTGGTTTCTTTTAAACCGATTTCTGTAAATAGTTTGACATAAACCATGTCTTCATAGGTCAGACCCAGTTGTTGGGCAAGCTCTTCCTAGTTTTGTCTCTTGCTTTTGAAAGGGCTGTGGACAGTCTGTTGATAGCAGCATTAGAAGCAGGAGAGATTTTGTAGAGTACTTTGTAATGATTAATAAAGATGTTTTGTGGGAAAGAGGGAATGTAAAAAACATTGTCTTTTTTATTTTCTCCCTAAAACTACCTTGTAATACTGATTTAAGTAATTATAAATGGGGGCGAAAAAAGTCTCAAAGAAAGAGAATAGTAGGCTATCTAGAGCCCAGTAGGTAATGTAAGAATATTGTAATGTTTTGGAAGTTGAAGGCATAAATAGGCTGCTGCTCTTTTTTTTTCTTTTTTTTTTTTTCCCCCCTTTTCCTTTCCTTCACTCCCTGCCCCCCGCCCTTTTTTTTTTTTTATTATTAATATTAAAGTAGTGTGATGACAGTTAAGCTGCATTGACACTAGTCTGGATGGACTTCAGTTCCTAGGGTGAACACCTGTATGACTAGTCTTCACTTAGCTTATTGACAACATCATGCTATTTACAGTATACAAGAGTTTAGTTTGTATGGATGAGCAGCAGTTAAAACTTCTCATACTTCTATTTATCTAACATCTGTATAGCTGTAAATTAAGAGTACTAAGAAGTTACTAGTTCTAGTTTAAAATACTTTAAATTTTCATATGAAATAGTCTTGATAATTAAAATATAAAATCCATAGAACGACAGGTAGGTGAAGAATTTACTGCATTTATTTTATGTTATGAGGCCTAAAATCTGTATAGAAAATCATGGCATGGAAGTAACATGAATGTAGCATTCACTTTTGAAAATACAACAGCATAGCAAAGTTCTGTAATTATAACCTTTCATGTTGTAATTCAGACTGAATTAAAATCCATTATGCAACACATTTTCTTGTTTCATCCTTTTGATTGAAGTTTTATGTACTAGACTAGCCTAGACTATTCTTCCTGTTCCTGAAGTGTTTCATACAGCCAGAGTAGAAATATATTAAAATAGATATTTTGCCAGCGGCTACTTGTTTTGTACTTCTTTAGAAAGAAATTTAAAGGTATTATTAGAACTTAATCATATCACTGTACTGTGTTCGAAGGACTTTACAGATGTTGGTATTAGTGTATTAAATAAGATTCTTGTATTACTGGTTTAAGTTACTAAGATATGATGTAAAACATAAGTGGTAGTATTGTTATAATCTCATATGCATTTGACTATCATATGCAAATAATAATGTATGTTCTCTAAATATTTGCAGGATCTGGTTTCTTTGTGCAATTTCCATAACTACGATAATTTGAGACACTTTGCAAAAAAGCTTGATCCTCGCAGAGAAGGTGGTGATCAGCGGGTAAGTTAATATGTGCTTAGTGAGTATTGCTTGCAGACATCAGAAGAAATAAGAAGTTCTTCTCTAAATGCAAAACTGCTCAATGACATGTATTGCATCAAAGCTTTCAGATAAACTAGTTAGTTTACATTATTAGTGGACACTTACCTGGGTGGACCACACTATCCCAGGATTTTGTATAGTAGAATATCATACTAGATTTATAATTCCATCTCATGCAGTTCATTTCCCTTGCTAGACTAAGTATGTGGTATCTGAAAAAAGTTTCACAGATTTTTACTGTACTGGTTGCTTTTAATAAAGATTTGACCAGCTGGTGGGCTTAGCCTTTCTGTTCTGTGCTGCAGTGCATGAGATGTATGTTTAGCATTTTTTCACAGTGGTATCTCTGAGACCGCATGACTTGCTGAGAGTTGCACAGGCAGTGATTTCAGGCGTTGCAGTGCTGTAGACAAGTGCCTGTTACTAAGGAAGTGGTACAAGCAATGTCTGGGAATGAACTGAATCCACTCCAGCTACATGTACAAAAGATAAAAAGCGTGAGGGTGCTTGAGATAAGGAAAAAACTCTTTGCTTTTGATACCTTTAATGTTTTAACTAAGACGTGAAGATTTCAATGGGGAGAAGATGCAGTAGAATGCTTTTTAAAGTGCTTCTATTTGCATGTATACATCTGAAAAATACCCGATTTGGAACTTGAATTTTTTATAACTGGAAAAGAGAAAATAACAGTTTATGTGCAGAGGTGAAAAACTCGAGTCTGTTAGCATTGACTGCAAGTATGGATTTTTTTCCTTCAAATACACTAATAAATAATATATGTTGCTTGAACAACTAGCATTCCTTTGGACCAATGGACTATGAGAATCTCCAGCAAGAACTTGCTTTAAAAGAAACAGTATGGAAAAAAGTGTCACCTGAATCAAACGAGGACATCTCCAGAACCGTAGTGTATAGAATGGAAGGTCGGGGAGAGCAAAACTAAACGAATGGGTTCTAGTTGCATTAAATTCTTCATTTTAAAAACCCTCAAGCATCTCTAGATTTAAGTTTGATTTGAATATTGTTTGCCTGGTGTTTCATTTATATATACGTTTTGTGTAAATTCTGTATGCTATACCAAAAAGACTGTCAAAGTTCAAGGGGGGGGAAAAGCATATGCAAGCAACAAAACCCCAAAATGTTAACTGACTTCTGTAGTTACCTAAAACGTGTTTGCTTTAAAAAAAGGTAAATCTGAATGTTTTCAAAGATATACCACTCTTGTGTATATCTGTTTATTTTTGTTTATACCTGAGAATTTTAAGTAAATTAACTTTAGAGCCAAGCAAGAACTTAGGATGTGTCCTCTGATCAGACTCAGCATGTAAAGATAGAAAAATTTTAACTAAAATATGATGTAAAATAGTGTCAGCAAAATACAGCAAATTCACGAATCTCTAAATAATTGTCTATTGAGTGGAGATAGGTTCTGAGTCACGTTATTACCATATCCTTGGGTTTTTTTAATATGAGCATTCAAATTGCTTTGAACAGAAATGGGTCCTTTGGATATGCCATGCTAGTGAAGATTGTATTTTTTTGATCAGACTTTTAATAATTATTAATGCTAACATTTAAATAAAAAGAGCAAAAATGGCTGGGGAGGACCGGGAGAAGGGGGCTGGGGGGAAACCTGCCTTGTTTGCAACTTAACTAAAGCAGCAGAAAGATTTCTTGACAAACTATTTTGAGTGTCTTGCTGCTTGTACTGCCAGCTGGTTAGTTATGACTCAGAATTCTGCCTTACTAATAATGCTGTGCTCCACCCTCAAGAGGAATGTAAGCAATCTTGGTTTGAGTGTAGTAACCAACTGAGTAGTGAGCAGGAAATAGAGTCAAAGCAAAGCAGAGAGGTAGATAGTAAAACTGTTTACAATTAACTTATTTTTCAACCTCTCCTGTGTGTGCTTGTTCATATATATGATCAGAGGTTTCAACTAAATAGTTGCACATGAGCAAATTTTTAAAAAGTTACCATTAATTGCTACTTTTTAAAATTACAGTGAGTTTGCACCTCTGTCAGCTTGCTAAGAAACAGGATTGCATTCTACAGGCAACTGCATCTGTTCATCTCCATAATTTGATAATTTTGAGTATCTTGGGCAGGGTATAGCTTGAAAAGGTGTATGTGAGCCTCAAATAGACTCAGTAGGCAATGCTGGACAGAGGGCACAGACTTGCTAAATTCTTGACACTTGTAGCTATTAGTTTCTTAATGATGCTAGAAATCTTAGAAAATTATTCTCCCTGAAGGTTTCCCCTTTATAACTTTGCAGATAGTTTGATATATCCCACACCCAGTGCAGATCATACAGAGTCCTGGTTTATAAAACTGCAGAAAACTTGCCCAAGATAAATGGTATTAGCTCGTTGAGGATTCTAAGAGACAATGACAGATAATTCCTTAGTAACACCTTCACCCCTTCTCCCTGCCCCCTTCCCCAATCCCTCTCCCTTTTTAATTTTATCTAAAACTCCAAAGTACGTTCATATGTGAATTTTGCATAAGGGGAGAGTTAGGTTTTTCCTGCCCCTTTCTTGACCCATCTGGATGTATATGAATTCAGGAAGATGCATAAAGCAAAGCTGATGCTCTCTGAGAAAGCAAGCTGTTCTTAATTACCCTGCTTGGGCATTGTTAGTTTTGCATAAACATTTGAAATAAGCTCTGACTAAACCCTGAATAATCTTCATCTAGCAGTGTATTGTAAAAGGATGGGCTTCCTGCCTTTGAAGCCTAGGATTGAAATGTTTAAGCAAAACAATACAGAACATTAATTTTCAGTGAATTTGAAGTCCTATTGGGATGAAGAAGTAAATCTGTGGTGCAGATGTCAGTCATAAATGTCAGTCCTAAATTGCTGGATAATAGCTGTTTTGTAACCTTATCACTAATGATAAGGTTAGGTTTGTTAGTGTTTATCTTGAAAATAAAGTAAGTAAAGGCAAAGTCTTGAATGATAAGAATGTCTCACCTGTTTGAGGACTTTACAGTAAACTAGTAGTTACAGAGGTATAACAGGTATTCAGATCCTGTAAAACTGTGTCTTTACCTGAAATACCCTTAAGGGCACGAGAGAACATGTGTCTGTGCTGCTAATGAAAAGTATTTACAGTGACGACATGTTTCTGGTTACATTACCAATTTAATTAAAAAAGGAAACTGTATGATGCAGGATTTTCTTGATCTAAGTCTACACACATTTTCTGATGTTTTAGCACTATTTGCAGCTAATTCGAAAAACATGGTTGAAGGTGGAGAATTGTTCCTTCTGGGTTTTACTTGAAAATAAAACTCTTTACCATGTTTATGTTTGTCAGTTGCATACAAAACTTGTGGTAGAGGCAAGTCCTGCATAGGAAATACAAAATCAAGGAAACTACCAGATCTTTAATATGCATAATAAGAATACTTAGGGTACAGCTTACAAAGCCTTTACTTTAGATATATATATATATATATATTACAGTTCTGTAATATATGCTTTTGAAGCCTGTCTCAGAATTTAAGTCAGCCTCTAGTTGGGAGGGGTCAGGAGGAGACTCCTTTGGACCAATTGTTTTGTAACTTGCCTGCACTCCCAGTGTCTTGTTCTGGCCTGCCAGGCCTGCGGACGGCTCTTGCTCGTGGCAGGCCCCGATGGCTGGGGCCGGCCAGGCCTGCCGTGACGACCTACCCGCGCCCGCCTCGTGTGTGGTGCGCGGGGCTGAAGGAACGCGGTGGTAGGGGCAGGTCATTGAATGTTTGAAGTCTGCAACGGTTTTAGTGTTCACCTGTGCTACAGTAATAGCAATTCTTGATATTCAAGCATTTTAGCTGTTTGTTTGTTTTTCTTTGTCAGCATCGTTAACATTTCATTAGAAATGTAAATGCTTTTTAAAATTTATTTTAGCATTTGTGTTGTACCTTTTGGCTCGGTTGTTAAGTTTACCTGTCTCTTTTTCCATTTTTCATTTGCATTGTATGTTATTTATGTATCTCAATTTCCAGCATGCTTATTTTTGTATTGTTTAATAAATTTATTTTAAGCTGATTTTTATTGTATTTTTTTTTCTCTCAATGGAGAACAGATTTGTTCAAACACGTTTTTGAGACTGAAGTGAGATAGTGAGCACTCCGTTCTGAAAAAGATAAAGTTCTGGAAAAGGAGGTGGAATAAGCAGATTTAGTTAAACCAGTCATTGAAAACCTTCCTAAGATTTCTTAAATGTTTTGTACAATAATAGAGTTATTTTTCTCTTTGAACTGTTATCTTAGAAAGTCGAAAGCAAAAATCAACGTTGCAAAACTTTCTTGCCATGAATTTTCTAGAAAAAATGTAATGGTGCAGTAGGATATTAATGTCACTGTGTATTTGTGTGGTTTTGAAGATACTCATTCAGTCACTTGGAAAATATGTGGTTAATGGTACCAGTGCCAGGGTAGTAATTGTTGATCCTGAGCATTATGAAGTGAAAAATATAGCTTGTAATAAATCACACCTAGTGAGGAAGGTGGTCCAAAAACCACATCCTTGTAGTAGCAGCAGTGGGGTCGGAACAACGGTTAGTTGAATCTGGGTTCCTGGCAAAGCACTTGTCCTTTGTCACAGGCTTACTTTTTTTTTGCCATGAATATTTATTGGAGATACTAAATAGTAGATGTATTTATAATGTGATGATTCCGAGGCAAGATTTTGTCACTAGGCAAATGCCTGTACCGAGGATGGCTATAATTATTAACTCAGCTTTTCTGTAGATTGGTTTATAAACTGCAGTTACCTGTACTGTGTTTTTAATATTAGCTGTATGTTCATTGTACATAAAATATCACATATCCAAAGAGTTTATTCTCTAAATGTCATAAAGACGAGGAAAGGTAGAAGAGTAGTAGATACGAAGAGAGAACCACAGGTGATTTACTGTAGAATTATTTTGGCTCTTACATTTTGGTTTTCACAGTTATTTGTGTCGAAAGACCAGTGGGTGGGTAGATGAATAAAAAAGCAATGGAGTCAGAAGAGGGTGGGTGGGAGTGGGGGTAGTGTCTTTCATCATTATTATTTGTCTTGATACATGTCATTGATGCACAGCAGTTAGCTGTGAGCAAAGCAGTTAATGATGAGCTTCATAATTTATATGTAAATGTTTCAATATCCTAGACATTGTTAGGAGGCTTTTACTATTTTATTTTTAAAATTTTTTTTTTTTAAATATTTCTGTAGTTTTCTGGTGGAAGTTCAGAAGCAGTTATTCCAGTGAAAGAAGAATAGCCTTTTTCAGCAGAGTTCTTACTGGGGTGACTAAATACACCTAATAATTTAGCTTCAGTGCAGAGTCTCTTTGTGGAATTGGAATGCCACAAGCGTCTATAGTGGTTGCAGGGATGGCAATAGGCTTTAAATCAGGTAGAAATCTAACTAAAGCTTAATTTTTTTTTTTTTTTTTTTTGCCATGCTAGTATCTTGTCTGTTCCATGCTTCTTGTCCAGTCTAGAAGATGTGTGACTTAAGTATTGTGTGTAATGATGTGCTTTAAAGGATGGGTTATGCACAGCCCCATTTTCTTTCAGGAATTTGTCCTGGTATGTTGGAATAGTTTGCTGCAGTCTAAATTATTAAACTACCTGCTTTGAATCAAGTGCGGTTTCTGATTTACTGTTTGCTCCCTCTAGAGACTATTGTGTGCAAAGGAGAAATGCCCTGTATCCTTTTGGTTTTCGTGCAAGTTAATTTTATTATTGGCATATAATATTGCTTTGGATGTCTCTTGAACACTTAGCATTTGAAAGTTTTTGCAAAACTTAAGAGTGGCATGGCTCTGCACATATTTCAGATACTTCTGAAAATGCACAAGCATTTCTTCTGTGCATAGCAGGCCTCACGTAATGGTTACATCTGAAGCTGCAATTTAACTAGACAAAGCCCCACAGTAGAGTTTAGGCTAGCAGAAGTGTGGTGATGGTAAGTTTGTTGGTTTGGGGTGTTTTTTTGTGTGTGTGTTTTTTTTTGTTTTGTTTTGTTTTTCCCAGCAATGTAAGTAGTTTTAAACAGGACTTCATTTAGGTAATGGAGCTGAGATGGATGCATGACCTGCAGTAAGGCTGTTAAGAGTTAACCAGACCATGTAGGTTTTTAAAAAGGAAAAGACAGATGTGTTTACACATTGGGATAATAATAGCCACTTTTACACCTTGCACTAAGGCCGATGAGGAAGCAGGGTTGAAGGGAAGGACAAGGGGAAAAGGAGAGAGTTCCAGAATGCTTTTCTACCCTCAGAAGTGTTCCAGCCAGCCGTAATTGCATGTATTTCATTGATGCAGTCAGCATGTGGTGGAGCATTATCTGCTGTAAGGTAACGTTTCCTGTTTTAGTGGCTGCTCTGCTCTGATTTTGACCTAGCTGGCCCAGAGCTGCTGCCTTCCGTGCTGTCGTCTGCATACTTTCCTGAGAGCAGTTCTGCTTGCAGAAGGCAAAAGCTGTCTTCTGCATATCTTCTTTCTGGATTTCCTCTGACCCCTTTATCTGATCATTTATAGCAGATCTTCTCCAGTTAAGTAGCACTATTATTTTGTAAATTATGGGCAGCTGGTAGTGCTTCTCCTGTTGGAGATCAGTGTACATCAATTTCAGTGTTACTTGGTCAGAGGTGGAATAAAGTCTCACTTCTCCCCCCCGCACCGTGTTTGCACTTCTGTTAGCCTGTTTGGCATCATGATTTCTCAGTGAAATTAATTGAATTTTATTCTTATTTTTACATTGTTGAATAATCTGAAAATTTAAGTAACTGTTTTGATAAAGCAGTTAACAAATATCTGCTGTTTTCTTTGGAAGGTTCTTTAATAGCTAAGTGCTATTGTTAAGTAGGCTTTTCACTTGAGTTGCCAAACAGCTGGTATACAGAATTTGAAGTATGCATGTGTTACAAAACTCCTGTGCACACTATAAACTGGGAATTTATCTTCATACTGTATCTATTCCTAGGACAGTTTTACTTAGCTAAGTGCAATCATCATAACCCATTTGTATGAAATGCAGGAGATTCTAGTGTCTGTAAGCAACTGAAGAATGAAACCATAAGCTTGTAGAGCTAGGCAAGGGTCTCTGGAGATCATCTAGTCCGACCTCCTGCTCAAAGCAGGATCCAACATTAGTTAGATCATGTTGCTCAGGGACTTTGCTGGCCAAGTGTTGAAAACCTCAAAGGATGGGGTTTCAGTAATCTCACTGGGTAACCTGTCCCTGTGCTTTTCCACTTAGATCAAATAATTTTTTCCTAACCTGCAGCTGAAATTTTCCCTTTCTGCAGCTTGTGATGGTGACTCTTGTCTTTTCACTGTGCATGATGAGCTTCTCATTATGTGGCAATCTGTTGGCTGTTAGAGAGTCCTAGAAGTGGCGTAGGTAAAAATGGCTTTTGGTCTGCAATAACTAACACTTTCACCTTCTGCTGTATTTTCCTACTGGTTCTCAAATATATATATATATATATATATATATTTATTATTATATCATTGAAAATAGTGATTTGAGGATTTGAAAATGACATATTCCCTTTATTTTGCTATTAAAGCATAACAGGCTAAATGCAAACATGGAAATATGTTATTTGCTGAGGGACAGCATGTTACTATTAGGAACCCTTGTGATCAGAGCACTTATCAAAACAATGAACTGAGAACACAAGGGGAGTGATAGGAAGAGATAACGTTGCTTGCTTCCTGTTGATGTCATGCACTAACCCAGCTTTTTCCTTGAGGCAGGCAACTTTATTGTTTATTCAGGAATTACTCATTCAATATCAATTTTTTTTGGACTGGTGGACCTGATTTTGGTTGTATGTGTAGCTTTGGCTTTCTGCATGGGAAGTGCATTTCACACTTCTTTTAAAGGACTTGTCTTTTAAACTTCTCCAACCTGTAATTGTTGCAAGACAACTAATTAAAATGTAATTGTCTGAGAATAAACTGTTCCGATCAAACACGTTTTAAAAAACCCACCCATGTTGTTGCAGAAAAAGATTAAGAATTATGGCTGAGGAGAAGCAGGCTAAAACAGCTGAGTATGTTTTGTTTTGTGTACCAAAGACTGATGGGCAATAATATGGCTGTTCCCAGGGTTTAGAGATAAAACCATGGAGGAGGAAGATGTGGTTAAGCTTGTAAGTACTTTCAGTGCAAGAAAAACGGGTACTGAATAAATAACCTAAAAAGTAGAAGGTTTCTAGAAACTTGTTCCTAATAGCTTAGAAACAATCCTCCTAACAAGAGTAGAGTGCAAACTTCTGGTGAGAGGTCCTCTATTCCACTTTCAGCGTGTAGGGTGTAGTCAGTCTCTTGCTAGTAAAGTTTCAGTACGTATCTTCTGAGGAACATCCTCCTTTATTTTGGGAATAATTCCAGTTCTGAGTGCTGTAGTGAAGAGTAAACTGTTGTCCATGAATTGTGAAGTGCCTACAGCCTGGCAAGCGGGAGCATTATTCTACTCGGAAAGCAGGAGCTTTACCCTGCTGGGTTGTGTGGATATCGATCATAGTCAATAGGTTCTTTTGTCTTGTCTGCTTAATACAGCTAGCATCACTAAAGCACCCGTCAGCATTCTGCTTTATTCATGTGGCTATTGTTGATCCCAGTCCTTTGGTCCCAAATCTTGCAGTGTTAGTAATGTCTGTATCCATGACTTCAAAGGCGCTTTTTTTTTTTTTTTTCCCTGCATCCAGAGGCAACTGCTCAGTGTTCATTCCCCTTGTTAAGGTTTCTGTATATATTCTGTATGCATTTTGTTGCAGAAGTGTTTGCAGGGGTTAGCCTATGCAAGGACTGAACAGAAACTACCAAAGTCTGTATCATGAGATGATGATGGCTCTGATTCCTGTAATAGTTTACTGCAAGAATTATTATTATTACCATTTTGGAACTTCCAGTCATCATACTTTACCGACAAAACATGATTTCATTGCTGATGATAAATACTGAAAAAATTTGACAGCAAAGTTAAAGTTCTGGAGAGGGTCATTATTTTTTTTTTTTTTTCCCCACATAACTGATGCTTTGGACATGGCAGTAAGATTGAAGTATTTCCATCCAGACTACTGACAGCAAATGCATACCACCTAAACCTGAAAATTTGCCTGGTCATCTTCTGACTTGAACAGTGAAAGTCTTTATGCCTTAAATGTTTCATTTGATCTAGTGAACTTTTTGTTGAAATAATTCATCTACCTACTATTCTTTTGTCAGTGTTCATGGCAAGCAATACAAAAGTAACATATTTTGTCATCAGGACAGGAGCCAGGTCAGATTTTCCTGTTACTTCCTCTTATTAAATCATGGTTCTCTGGAACTGCCTGATTCTCTATAGTTATTCTAACTTGGTTTTCCTTATTAGGTCTTAAAAAAATTTTGCTTGCTGGCATGATTTATGAGTTTATGAATGTCCATGAAAGGTTGGTGTTTGTTTTTTGTGGTTTGGGGGTTTTTTGTTTTGTTTTGGTTTGTTTGTTTGTGGTTTTTTTTTTTTGAACGTATGTGAAATCAGCCAACATTAGGTCTTGTCTCATGAAAGATGATTAAATTTTTACTTCATATTTTGGGAGCTTTTTCAGCGATTGGCTTAATTCTGTTGTCTCCAAAAGTAAAAAGTGTGTTAGTTCATTGATACCAGAAGAAAACAAAAACAGCAGGTGGAATCAAGCATGACCACGCTCGTAATCTAGTCAAGGCAGTTTTGGTCCTCAAGTTTCTCTCCTCTTAACAGTATGTGTACCAGGAGGGAAGCTCTCTAGTCACTACATCATCATCTAAGCCCTGTAGAAGCTTCAGCATTAGTTACTAAAGGCCTGTGTTGAAAAATTTAGGATCATCTATGGGTTGTTCAGGGGTGTCTATGACAGAGCAGTGTTGGCTGTGTCCATCCTCGTACCTGTTCTTAATATTGCATACCATAGTTGTGTACAAGGGAAAGGAATCTTGAGGCAGGATTTGTCTTCTAACTAGAGAAGTTTCTGTTCCTGGGATCTTGTAATCTAATACTGCTGGAGTTTATGGCTCTGAATCTTGAGCTCTCCGACTTGGCTGTTTTTTTTCCATGTACCCCTTGAACCAGTTCATCTTTAATGGTGGATTTGTCTGCTAGAAAGGGGAAAGGCAAAAACAGTCATGCACTGTTCTTCCCACAGCGTTCCCTGCTGTTGTGCTGAGTACCCCCTGCCCCTAGTGATGGTACAAAAAAGGAGGAACTGCCCCATCAACGCATCCTGGACGTTCTTAGGATACTGCATAATATTTTCTAGTAAAAATTAATTTGAATACCCTCATTCTGGGGGAGAGGCTTGTATGCACGAAACTTGGATTTGTGCGACCCACTTTCCACCCCTGGCGCTCAAGTTCTGGAGTCGGTATGGGCAAAGGATTGATTCTTCTGCCTCCGTTGGGGGAGGCAGCAGTGGGACTGTGGGAGCTGGGAAACACGGCTGGCTGGAACAGCCTCCGCTCACCCCGTGGGGTTTACACATCTCGGGAGTGGGGTATGGTCTTTCTGAAAGAACCTCAGTTACTGAAGGTAAGTAGATGTTTCCCTTAATCTAGTAAAGATTTTGTTTAACTACTTAACTCTTAATTCATTTTAATTAAATAGTCTTGTCTGTAATTTAAACAAAATCAGCTTACTAATGCTTTAGAATTAATCAGTTGCCAGAACTGTACATAGTAAGTCACTGAAAATTCACAATGTGTGTTGTCATGAAATAGAGTCTCTGCTTCCGTAGCTTGCCATCTTCGAGGACAGTTGAGCCAGTGCCATCATTACTGTCCGTCGGGCACTTGAGCAAAACCAAACATAGTGTGAAGTAGACTATTACTTATGCATTCGCAAACTATATCTGAAATGTGTAGTATTTTAAATTTCATTTACAAGATACTAAATCTCACTTGTCGTTTAAAAATTAGAAGAATTAAATGTAATAATCTCTGGGAATTAGGTGACTGAATTAGTTTTAGGACTGAGCTCAGACCCATCTGACACCTGCTTTCTTCTGTATGGGTTAAAGGATATTTTTTTGACTCCCTAAAGAACTTGCACCTCCCACCTGTTAGTAGTTAAGATGAATTAGCTTTTTCAGAGGGAGAAGGATGTTGTTTTGAGGAATACCAGTGAGCCAGGCTCTTTCCAGAAATTTGTGTCTACTTGATGGCCATCTTAGGAGCAAGAGGTTGGTATTGGCAGAGGTGAATTCTGGTTTAGTCTGTCTTTCTTGGCTTCAAATGTGATTGGAACAAAAAGTACCTTCTGCTCCCTGTTACGGCTGCCTGTGTCCTTGTTTGTTAGGCTTTTAAGATTTTATGCAAAATAGTACGGTAACAGATCAGAAAAGATGGACGACCAGTTATGGTATTGTGCTATTTTGTAGAAAGTAACATTTTTAGATGCTTTTAAATACCTAGATTAACTTAAAATATTCTGACGAAAAAAAGGACTTCAGGCAGAGATGGGCAAAGAAACATATTTTACTGTGAAATGCGCTACTGATACTCTAATTATTTGCAGTTTTGGGTGGCATAGCGTAGTACTTTTAGACTTGAGCTACTTCTAAAAGATCTGAATCTGAAGGAAATAGGAATGGTAGAAATCCATTCGAAACCCATAGATGTGTAGGGGAGACAGAGGGAAACCATCTGTGCTCAACCTTCACCTCCGGGACTTTTCCTTTTGTGACTTTAGCCTCTATGTTTTCAAGTAAAGGAGATTGACAGTTGTTCTTAGGTTGAAGGAAGGGATTTATGAGTTGTTGTTTTTGTGTTTTTTTTTTTTTTTTTTTTATGGTGTCAAATCTTCAATGTATATATTTGGTTTAATTAAATATTTCTTAGAAGTGTAGCTGCATGTGACATGTATTAAGATTGAGCTACTGGTACGAGCTTGTTCATATGTTAGTGCTCCTGTGTCTGAAGTGAACCTGGTCAAAACTCCTTGCACTGTTTTCAGATTTTAAACAGCTACTTTTTAGGACCACAGAATTCTTTTTTGTCAGTATGTACCAGCCAATTAAAAAATGTGGGAAGTCAGAAGAAAATGACCAGCTTAATTCTAAAAGATTGAATTTGCACTTGAAACAATTTTAAACGCCGAATTGCAGTAAGACATTTAAAATCCTACTGGGACTTTGTCCAGCTCGACAGATGATTTAAAAAAAAAAAAAAAAAAAAAAGAAACTTAATGATCACAGAATTTTTCTGCCGAACTGACCTGTTAGCAGACTGTAACACCTGCCTCTGACTTCTCCCGCCTTCCTTCTCGCTCCACCCGCAGCGCGGGCTGCGGCCGAGGCCGGGGTGCCGGGGGCTGCCCCGGCAGTTCTGGCTCCTGCGGGCAGGCTGCGAACCGCTCCTCACCGCCGCCGCCCCGCTCTGCGCTTAGAGAGGGATTTAAAGGGCAAAAACCCCTGTTAACTTACAAAATTATTCAGCGCTTCTGTATCATTTCTAATAAAGTGTAAATTCACGAGACGGCGGTAATATACCCAAAATGGTGCGTTCCTTGTGTGTGCGATCGGCTCGACTCTCCAGTTGCGGTGAGGGGCTGTATGTAGGCTGCCAAGCCGTGGGACAGGTCTTTGTCGTGGTTATGAATGCAGTTCACTCATCTGAGTGATTCCAGACCGAAGGCTGTTAGTGCCGTGTTGCCATCCGAGATGGCCAGGGGGAGACTGAGAAGTGCTCTGTGAACCTGGGTAAATAACTAGCTGCCTTGCTGGCTTGCCTGAGGTTTTTGGAGCTACAGCAGTACAGCTGGTATAAAGCTGCTTTGGGTATGTGTACGTGAAAATACAGCCTCTTGTGTGGCTGCAGTCTAGACAGAGCTCATGGGAAAAGAAGCTTTCGGTATATACACAAACTGTGTTTGAACATGGCTGCTGAAAACTGTAAGGCAGTTACTGAGGCACAAATGAGCGGTTTATGAGTCTGCTGGCTTTCTACGAACAGCACAAGCTATGTGAATAATTGCTGTGCAAGCAGCATTTCAAGTTAATCCCACCAGGGAGACTCCAAAAATAAACTCCATGGTAGCAGCTTTGAAAGTTACTGTTGCAGCTTTGATTCCAAAAATAAATGCTGCACCACAGCTTGTAAAACTAAAGGAGCTGGGTGTCATCCTCTGTCCTGAGCTGTAGAGAGGAGGTCGCACCATCTAGAGGAAAAGAAATGATAGCTGATGTGCTCGAAAATGGACTGAAGAAAAAAATTGTCAATCTCACTTCCTATGTTAGTTTCAAAACACAGAAGAGTAAATATTTGCAGATTCTAGTTGTTTTTGCACTTTCTTCAAATTACGTGAGGAAGCGAGGATCAGCGGCTGCAGAAAATTGGCTGAAGAGGTGGGGGGAGAGTCTTGGAGTAGAAATGAAAGTTTTATGGAACAGCTAGCCCGGTCGTTTTCAAGAAATATTTTCAAATATTTCCGTATGTCATTAATGTGTGTAATTGTATGCATTAATTTATTCACATGTCCTCTAATTATTTATAGTCTAAGGGGAACAAAGATGTTCCCAAGGAATTCTAGTTTTGAGCCCTGGGGCTAAGCTGGGGCGAGAGGCTCTGTTGGAGGCGGTTGGCGTTGCGTGGCTGTAGGGGTAGGTGTGGAACGGTGGTCACTCAAGCCGAAAGACTTATTTTTGCACGTTTCAGAAAATTATTGAGAGAACTCATTTTTTTTCTTACGTAACTGCTGGTTTTCTGTAGAATAAGGTAATGTTGTGGCTTAACCCCGGGGCTGCCTAGAGTGCCTCTGCGGACTGTCCACTCCTAGAAATACTTGGGGGCAGGACCTCACCGGGTGAGCCCCGGGTGGCCCCTAACCTAGCCGGGGATTCGGTGACGGAAACGCAGCGCTCGGGTCGGGGTGTCGGTCGTGGCAGGCTGCCCGCGCTGGAGCGGGGCGCGCGGGCGGGCCCCGACGTCCGCGCCCGGGCTGAGACGCGGCAGCAGCGCTGGGCCGGAGGGCTCTGCCCTTCTCCAGCACGGCCACAGTGGGCGTCCAAATACCCGTTTCAGCCCTTCATGCGCATCGGATGTTGGAGAGATCTGCTTGTGCCGGGCTGAAAAGCAGAAGTTTTAAAAGCTGTAGGAAACGGGCAGTGGGAGGACATAGTGATACTGAAGTGCTTCTGACAAACCCATGTTGTTTCAGCTGGGTAGTTGTTTGTGGTTCAGTCTTAGTTTTTACTTTTAAAAGCAAATGTTTTCCTTGCCCTCAGCTAATAACTTTCATTTCATGCGAAACAAAGCAGATGCTCAGCTGCGAAGATACTGACTTCCGACTGAGATTTCTTCCCCTGCAATGCACAGCTTGCCTTTGTATCGAGGAATGGTATTTTAAAGGAGAAGAGTGGCTGTCTCTCTTAGACTTGCACAGAGATTATTTTTTTCCCCAACACTAGCCTTGTCAGCAGACCCTGTAGAGCCGATTCCAGTTTGCTGCAAAGTAATTGTAAACACAAAATTGGTCTGTTTTTAAAGTAAGTGGCCCTGTGTAGTGTCTGAACACACAGCCACCTGTGTTCCTCTCTGAGGTTCATCCCTGGTCCATTTTTTTCCCTTTTAGGGACTACTTGCATTCTAGGTTTAATTTCAAAGCTGAAGCTTCAAAATTAGTTTTGAGCAGGTTCGGGGATTTTTTTGGTTTGTTTTTATTTTGAAACCTTACAAGGAGAAAATCATCTATAAGTTGTGCTTCAGCATAGTTGAATTACACATTCACTGTGTAAAAACCGGATGACTAAATTGTTTAATTTGTGCTTTAGATTAATTTTTTCATATTTTTATAGGTCATTACTGCTGTTTCAGAATTTATATTGGCATCTTAGATTTCAGGATTTTTTTTTCCATTGATAAAATATGTGTCTAAAAATCCACGTTTTTTCCAGAGAGCGGGAGGAGTGATTACTTTTTGCTACATACTCAGATGACCCTCATCAGGGGAGCAGCTTCAGGAAAAGTAGCAGAACCCTGTAACTGTGCCGTTGAATTTCTGCTGATTTTGGAGCTTTTATTTATTTATTGCAGTCCCTCTAGGCTTATGTAAACTCTTTGCTCCTGCCTTCCTTCTCTGTACTTGGTCATTTGCAAAGGTCAGGAAAATAGGAGGAGTTTATACTAGTCAGCCTCTTCCCCGTATGAAACTTTAATCCTCGTTCACTGGACAGTCACCCTAGACAGCTTAAAGATCTATATTTTTTTTGCGTTTCAGCGTTAAGCCAGCGCTGAGCCGGCTTAGCAATGCTGTGTGCTGTTGGCAGCGGGCGCGGGAACTGGGCCCGTGGGCCCGTGGGCCCGTGGGGTGGATCTCCTGGCAGGTGGGACCTTTGCAGTTTTGAAATAACATGTTGGACTTTTTGCATAAATAGGGAAATGGTGCTGCATCATCCTCGGTGGTTGGTGCAGGTGCCAAGGGAAGATACCTGGCGTGTCACAGATGCAGATTAACTGTGCTGCAGCGTTGGTGGGTCTTAGTGGCGTGGAGAAGGGTGCTTCAGAGACACTCCCAGGCAAGTCCCTCTAATTTTTCTGTTGTGTTCTGCATTGAAGAGCTGCAGAGCTTTATTCCCATTTCAGTGCAGCTCTCCTGCAGCTGGGAGCATTTGTCAGGAGCCCGGCTGGTGGGGTATCAGTGCACCAAGAGTCTTGCTTATCTGGGACCCGCTCCGAGATCCCAGTGCATCGGGAACGGGGCTCAGTGTGGCAGTTGCTTGGCACTGGCGAAGTCCAGAGCTGCAAGAGCTGAAGTTTGTATCCCGATTTATCTCCACACGTCTGTGCTGTGCGGGGGAACGTTGAAAACTTTATTCTTCAAGCCAGTTGGCCAAGAGGGCCAGGTTCCCAAAAGGAGACGTTGCGTCCCATTTTAAGAACAAAAAATGAGAGGTGAGAGAAGAGAGCGGTGGCTGTTTTTTCTCAACTAGCTGAACTATCACTTTTTTCCCCCCCTTGTTGTATTTGAAAGTCTCCTGTCAGCACACTGGGTCTGGTGCATAGTAAAGTTTTTAGATATGTCAGAGTTCTTGAGGAACAATATGCATTCAGCCAGCCTTTCTTTCCCAGTATTTTGAACATCTTTTTGGAAGGCTAACCTGTGGCATTGTCCCTAAATACCATGTAAAGAGCATTGGAAAGGTTAGGGGGGGTTGTTTGTTTATCCTTGTTTGTGTTGCCTTTAGCAGCACCATTTTAAACTATTGGGCTTGACTGTATTCCTCAGCCACCTGGAGCAACGGTAAAGTTGAAAGTAATATTTTTTTGGACTATAAAATCTGTAATGTTTTCAATGAAATTAGGGACGGGGTGGGGGAGTATGCTCTCAGGAAAGCTGGACACAGTAGGAAATTAAAATCCGGACTCAGTGACCTTTTTAGCTAAGAGCTTCTCGTGGAATTAATGCAGCTCTGAGCTAAAATTTTTGGTTTTGTTTTTGTTTTTTTCCCCGAAAAGGTTTGTTTTCTTTGCACAGCTGTTTGGCTTTTCTCTCCCGAGCCAAGCGCAGCACGGGGCCGCGGCTGGCCCCGCTGGGCTGGGGTGGCTGCGGCGGTGGCAGCGCGGGACGGGCAGCCCCGCGGGGACAGAGCACGGGGCTGGCGTGGCCAGCTGCTCGTCTTGGGGTCCTCCGTGTGCGGTTTGGTGGTTTTGTAACAGCACTGAAGCGTGCGGGGCAGTGGGCAGGAGGTGTCGGGTCGCTCTGGGCTCACCGTGAGGCCGTCGCAGTTCGTTTTCGTTTCCATCTCTGGGCCTCAATTTCCCATCTTCGCGCCGATAACGACAGCAACTCGCTCTCCATGAAGTGTTTGGAGAGAACTTCTGTTGATAGCGTTAGAGCTAGGCAGTGCTACATAGGCTGTTCTTCTACATTAAAAAAAAAAAAAAATCCTCTAAAACCGGTGTGTGTTAGAGAAGTGATTCTCATCTCAGACTTGTGTGGGAATTTGCTGTTAACCATCATGAGACTAAGACTATTTAAGTAAGTCTTCTGGTGTGGATTTGGCTGCTCAGCTCAACTAGGAAAGACTATTTTGTTACAAATACTCCACCTTGGCTGTGTCCACGTAGCAGTCAAACCTTTCGAATCCAAGTAGATGTGTTGAAATTTCACTTGCGATAAGTAACGTCAGCATACTAGTACTGAAGTTAAACTTACTTTTTCCAGTAGGTGTTCCAGGTTGGTACATGGAGAAATTGAAAACCAAACCAAAAACGATCGTGTCTTACCAAAGAGCTTTGACCATGTGCTTACAGAGAAGCGGGGGGCAGCGGCGTACCTCCTGCGCGCCGGGCACACGCTCTCTTGTGTTGTGCTGAGCTTCCTCCGTTCGCGTGCAGTTGGCTTCACATCTGAATCCTGCTGCTTGAAGGACACTTCTTCGAAACTTTTTGCACAGTCAGGCTTAGGAGATGCTTGAAATAACTGCAGTGTGAAAGCTTTGGCCTAGGAGTCACTTTAACACGCAGTTCTCCATTGTGACTTTCAATGCCATATCTCACTCAATTTGTGCTTTTGGGGTTTTGGGTTGGTGGTTTGTTTTTTTTTTTTTTTTTTTTCTGCCTTTTTGTTTTTTCCCCTTTTGGCCCCCCGTGTTTATCTCAAATGTCTGCCGCAGCGGTGTGACTTCCTGCCGCTCCGAACTTCGAGTGTTTCCTTCCTTTAACTTGACCTCGGTGTGGTTCTTCAGCAACAACAGTCTTGATTTTTCTTTCTTGTGCTGCTCACGTTCTTACCCACAGACTCACAGAAGGGTTAGTTGGAAGGGCCCTCTGGAGGCCACCTCCGACGGGAAGCACGACTGGTGCCGGCATTAGACCAAGTCTGTCACAGCTTCACCCAGCTGAGTCTGAGACCTCTAACAGCTGCTAACCTGAACGTGTTACTGTACGAGGTGTGTGGGACTTCTGATCTTCACTGTTGAGTGACACAAACATTCCTGAGGAACCTTTCCTTGCTGGTTTCACCACCTGGTTAACAAGGATTATATCCTGCACTCAGGAAGGTGTTACACAAAGCGGGTGTCACCGTAGCTAAGCAAGTGGTGCTCTGTGTTTCTGGCATGATGACAAGAGAGCGGTTAAGTTCCGCCGGTACGGTGCGTGCAGGTTTTATCTCCCATTTGACAAAAGGCAGAACAGAGTTGGCTCTGGGTTTGATACAGCTATGCAGCTGTATGGTAATGTTTGATCCAACTCTTACATAGCAAAGGGACTCCATACCTTCTCCTTTCACTAAATATTCATGGTTAAGGATTTCTGTGCAGTAGAAAAGGGTGTTTCGTGGCTGTTGGGTTGAAGGTGAACTTTCTGTTCCTGTTTGTGAAGATGAGGGAAAAATTGTGTTCATCAGCAGAGTTAACAGAAATGCCAGTACTGAGTATGGCATCTAGAAGATAACAAACCACCCAGTGAGAAACGCGGTGATGTCGAGTCTCTAAACACTGAAATTAGTTGCCTTGTCCCTTGTGCCCTACTTAGTTTAAATGGTTACAGCTCCTCTGTTGTCTTCACTATTTTTTTTCTCTCCTACAGTTTAAAAACGCCACAATCCTACATCTGCTGCTCCCACTTGAGAGTTTCTTTGGCTCTTGATTTTTGCAGTGGAGCTGTTATTTCAGGCTAGTAGGCCGTGAGTTTGGGGGTAGCGAATTTTTAGTTGCATTTTTGAAGTCTTGTTTGTGCTTGATTTTATGGCAGCCTAAGTGAGATTTTGTGCAGATACAAAGCTCCTGGCAGCAAGTTATTTTCACATCTTTTTCTCAATGTACATGATAGTATCTTACATGGTGATTTAATATATATGCTACTTAGATTAATATTCTCTTGAAAACTAAGGGATGTTCCAGAAGATGCTCATGAAAACTGTATATTCTACTTTGAATTCAGAATGTATTTTGTATTTGCAGATTTTTAAATCTTTTTCTTGAACTCACTTCTTATGTCCATCTTTGTTTTTTATGGCTGCCGTTTAAGCAATTTCACTGCATTACCTTGTTCTAGTATTTTGGCCTGGACTACGCTGGTGATAGAGTATGGTGCAGTTAGACAGTCAAAGGTGTGTTTTGTTGCTAGCAATTCCAACCTAATTCTTCCATAAAATCATTGAAGTCTCACTGGAAACAGGGGCAGGTAGCCCTATGGAGAGGCTATTTCAGCTCTGATGGCTACACTCTGTCTACTTTTTTCCTGGCTCAAGTTAATTCCTAAACAGTTTTGGGCGATTATTTTTGCTATAATTGTCCTGCTAAATTTGTTTTTCTTCTGCTTTTTGTGTCCCGTTACCTTTACTGTTGTACAGAGTGCAGCAGTATTTCCTCTCAAATTTCCTTCTTCTGAACTAAACAAGCAAAGATTTTCCTTTTCTTTTTGCCAGGACTTGCATTTCTTTTTGTTTTCATCCATCAAGAGGTTCAGTTCATGATAATGCGACCTTGGATTTTCCCTTATTTATCTTAAGAAAGGAGTGACTTTAACCACTTGAGGATTGCTGAGAGACATGGCCTAAGTTTGTGTTAGAAAGCCTCAGGAATCTCCAAATTACATTTTGTCACATCAGTATAGAAAATGAAAATGGCTTCTTAGCACAACCTTCAGCTGAATCCAGAGGGATCCTTGGCCCCAGCTGCACTTGGAAAGTTACTTTTTTGTAAGGAAGGAATGCATGTTATTTTTATTTTATTATTTTAATACGCATTTGGATTTCCCAGAAACATAAAGCAGCCCAGCCAAAATGATCAGTTACTTCTGAAATGGCTTTTATTAAAGGCAGAAGGTCCTTTGCTCATCCTAGATCCTGAAAAAGGGAGAGTATTCGGCACCTGCAGGACCTGCCGTGTCAGAGGGGAACCAGCCGGGTCTGCCTGCAGGGCACCAGCAGTAGAGCAATGCTCAGCTTCTCTCTCAGCAAGGAAAAGCCCTGAATCATCCTGATGAAATTTAGAGATTATGAAACTAAATTTCCCTTTTATGCCTGCGTTTAAATGCAGTCTGTGGCCCAGATGTACATTCTTCTAGGAGATTTTAATATTTTGGTGTGACTTCGATGTTTTCTACCGAAAGCCCAGTGAGAGCGCGCTCGGGTGTTTGCTGCCCTTCCCTGGTCGTCGTGGTGCAGGTCTCTGCAGCCGTGAGAGCTGCCAGTTCACCAGGGGAAGGCTGAGGCCCAGCATCCCTGCCGGGTGCCTGCCACGGCTTATTGCCGCGGCCCCGCAGCTCCCGCGCTGAGCCGGGGCGGGAGGGAGGGAGGGAGGGAAAAAGGCTGTGGGTGTGGGTGGGCTCAGCCAGGGTGGCTGGCTCTGCATCTGGAGCAAAGCCCGTGCTGATGTGCTGTAGGATTCTTGGTTTGGTTTTTTGTTTCAGAAGCTATAACCAAAAAAAAAAAAAAAAAAAACCAAAAAAAAAAAAAAAAAAAAAAACAAACACAAAACCCCCAACAACTTAATGAGGGGAACAGAATGACCTCAGGTGTGCCCTCTGTCACGCTTGTGAGGAGGGTCTGGGAAATGATGTCAGGTTTGCTGTAGCTAAAGGTGACCCAGGTGCTTTGGGGTGAGTGCTGAGCGGGCCCGGGGGCCCAGCCTTTGGAGCCAGTCGGGTTTAGGAGCAGCCTGGGGGACACTGAGCCTGCTGAGGAGGGATGGAGACCTGCAGATCGCTGTGGAAGGTTCCTGAGCCTCCTCGTGCAAACCCAAAAGGAGGTGCAGGGGTTTGTGGGTGCTGAAGTAAGGAGAGTCGCTCTGTTTCCCCTTCGGATTTTCCATCCTGGCCTTTGTGCCTCCATCTCCTTTTGCTTCTGTCCCTCTTTGCGTCAGTGCATATTTGAGGTGTAAAAAATAACAAGCAATTCCACTGCTTTGGTTTATAAGAGGTGCAGATGCTGGCTTGTCTGTGGCCCTGTGAAAATATGCCAGCATTTCTGCTGAAATCTGTGGGAGACTTGCTCGTGGGCGATGTGTTGGTTTTTTGGGGTTGTGGGGGTTTTTTTGTTTTTTTGGTTTGTTTGGTTTTTTTTTGTTTCTTCTCCTTGTAGAAGGTCAATGTAGCATCAGTTATTTCCTTTATCTCTGTTACTTGGCTGGTAGCAATGACAGAACTTTGTAGGCTTAACTTAAAAAGCAATGCAGCGTTTAGAAAGTTTTTTGAAAACTACTGTGAAGTGGTGCCTAGAAATGGCTATGCCAGTTTATGAAAGAAGCTGACGTGGGATGCTTAAAATCATCTGTCTTGTCATTTTGGGGTCTTGTTAAAACTTGTAGAGTTGTTATAGCTAGGATACATTAAAAATGTGCATGAGACAAGGTCGCTGTAACCTAACAGTATTGTTTCTTCACCTGTGTGATTTGATTTTAAAAGATCTTACTTTTGTCTGCCTTGAAACCTTGCTTTCCTTGTAGCAGCTCATTATGTGATAGAATTGCTTAAAATTGTTTATTTGAAGAAAGCCTCTATATTAGATGTATGCAAGGAAAATCTGTAACACAAAGCAAAACCGGTACCATTTCTTCTCTTCTGCTAACATAGGTTTCTCCCAGCACGCGGAGTCTTCTCTGTTAAAAAACAAACAAACAAACACAAGCCCCTTTTCTTTTCCAGAATGAGTTTGTCTTGTGAGGTGTTTGTGGTTTTATGAATTGTGCAAAGTGATGCTGTCTTGGTAATTCAATACTGAGTGTCATTGGGCAATCAGAGATGCATGGTTTCATGGTTTGTCCATACAGCAAGGCTCATACTTTTTACCACAGTAGAGTAGAAATGCATGTTTTACGGTTCTTTCACGGTCCTTATGACTCTAACCTTGGAAAGACAGACCCAAAAGTACTTCTAGCAAAGCAAGGTGGAATGAAATCTTTCAGTGTTTTACGCTATACTGCAAAACGTGGCCAGGGAAGGGGATAAAATAAACAAGTTCATAAGCGCTGGACCAGCTGGCCACGCTGGGCTTTTTCTGGGTTCTCTGTTTGATTTCTTTTTGAGGAAAGAAGCAAAATAAACTGGACTTCATCTCTCTTTGTAGGTGAAGTCTGTGATAAATCTGCTGTTCGCTGCCTACACAGGGGATGTGTCTGCACTCCGAAGGTAACAATCGGTGCAGGGTTGGGAATAGGAGTGCTGCTTGTTTGGTCCCTGCTGTTGTTATTTATGAATATGCACACACACTGTGTCCATGCTGGGACAGCCGAGCTGCACTGGAGATGGAATACGTTCACCCAAAACCCACCAAACAAATCAAACCCACCCCAAACCTAACCGTCATGAAAGTATCCTTACGCTGTCCTGCAATCCCATTGTTTTCTGTTTCTTTGGATCATGGTGAAATACACTTCCTTAACCAGTTTTTGTTACAATGATGGTAGAAAATCCTAGCTGTACTCTTGCGTGCTTTATAATTCAATTCTGAAACTGCCACAAAAATTCAGCCTGGAAAATGCACGTCGTTGGAGAGGTTAGGAGATCTAGCTTTTCTTTTAGAATCTGGAATAGAATCTGGCAACCTTTAAAGTACTAATGGTAAAAGACCAGATACACATATTAATTTGGCTACAATATATCTGAGTATCGTTAGTGGGTAGAAAAATGTGTATAGTTTCAATCTGCTGTCCCAGAGCACTGCAGTCTGAGGGAAGAACTCTCCCAATACCTTCACGCCATTCAGGATTTTCAGGCTTGGGAGTCCTCCCTGGTTTTCCTCAGCTGGCAGAGATGTACGTTGTCTGACAGGACTTCGCTTGTCCATGTGAGGTTTTAAATCAGATACGTTGACTGCTATATTTCCTGCAAAGGCATTTGATTTTTCTCTTGTAACAACTAGAGACCAGAAAGGAAGTTAAGCCCCTTACTTTTTTTTTTATTAAAGCCAAAGCAGTGAGGGCCCCTTTTGTTAGAGCTGAGGGTAGGGTGTGCTCCCGATACCGTCTATATCCTCTTGCAGCAGAAGTGTCACCATTTTAGCATAGGAGGTATTGTCCTGTGCTAGTTTTCTAACTTGTTTTAATTATGTAAGACTTTTCTCTGTAATCTTTTTTTTTTTTTTTTTTTTTTCAGATTTGCTCTGTCAGGAATGGATATGGAACAAAGAGATTATGACTCACGAACAGCCCTGCATGTAGCAGCTGCAGAAGGTAATGTCTCCTCAGATGTCATTTGCTGTCTGTTAATGGAATGTGGTCAGCTTTCTTTAGAGGATCTTCACTCTCTGTATATGTATACTTCCTTTTTAAATCTTTATATGCATATACATACATAGATCTATTTAAGTATATACACCCACAAGCCTCTTTTTCTTACAGGACATGTGGACGTTGTCAAATTTCTACTGGAAGCATGCAAAGTGAATCCTTTCCCCAAAGACAGGTGAGTGGTTTTCTTGTCCGTGTGGAGGAAGGATGCTCTAAAAGCATCTCTCCAGCCCCTGTGAGGAGAGGTGTTTGTCAAACAGGAGCGGAACGTATCGAGCCAGTACACCAAAGCACAAGGAACAGGATCCTACTGGTTCTCCGTAGGTTCTGCAGAGCAAACAGGAATAAAAGACCGGTGGACCATCAAAACCATTATTTAAAAAGTTATGCTCAGCTTATGAAGTGTTTTCATAGTTACTGAATTTACTGTGGTCTGTGGGCTTAATTATTGGCACACTATGTAAAGAACTAGATTTTTGGTGCTTTTGTACTTATGTAATGATCTGAAATGCTGTGCTCCCTCCTTCCTGTAGGTGGAATAACACTCCTATGGATGAAGCTTTACATTTTGGACACCATGATGTATTTAAAATTCTTCAAGAATATCAGGTCCAGTACACACCGTCAGAGGATTCCAACAACGGAAAGGAGAACCGAACGGTTCATAAAAATCTAGATGGCTTACTATAATCATCTTCAGCTAGATCCTAAGAATCAAATCACTTAACTATTTAATTGTGGTATACCTAAGTAATGAAGAGCGTGTGTGTTTCTATCTGATAGTGGTATATATTTTACAGAAGTCTCTGTTACTTCAGTGTTATGTTACAGGAGTTTCTATACGCACAGGACAAATCCAATCTCTCTCAAAAGAAACAAAACCAACTAAGAATCTCCCTCCATAATGTGAGCAATATTACCTCATGCTGCATATAATTGATGTATAAAAATATTTAGCTGTTGTTGGCTTTACTGTGCACTACTTAATTTATTTTTGTGTTCTATGTGAACTCTAGTCCGTGGTCGGGATTTTTTCTGCTGAATTTTTGTTTCTGTAGCCCTCTGTTTCCAGTATGGCCAAGATGAGCCGGAGTGCTGTCAGGTAGGAGCGTCAGTGAGGTTTTTCAAAAGCTGAGGATGCTGATGTAGATTTAGGCTGGGTGTGTTATGTAAGGATCTGCACTTACCTTTGGGGAAAAAAAGAAAAAAAAAAAAAATTCCACACAACCTTGTTTACATAATATAGATATCAACAGAGTGTGTAGGTGACAGTTGTCAATGGCCTGGGCTTGTTCTTAGAGATAGTCTTGTCAGGGAATCTGTTTTAAGGTTTGTTTGACCAAATGGCATAGGGGAACGTGACTTGTGACATCAAACAGTGTTTAGTGTTTTTTTGTTTTTGTTTTTGAAGCGTTTCTTTCAGTTCCCTTTGTCTCGCCTCCCTCCTCTCTCTCTCTCTCTCCACGTTCAGCTGCTAAAGTACTTCCCCTGTACCTGGGGAAAGCGGGTGCTTCCCCTCTGTGCAGTCGTGTTCCTTGCAGGTATATTTGCACTACAGCAAGCCTCGGCAAGCTGCAAACCGCCCTTCTGGGCTCACGTGTGGGGTCCTTGGCGGCCGCACCGGGAACCAGCGGCGGGGGATGGAAGTATGGGAAAGGCAAAGGGCTAAACCAAATATTACATGTAAATCTGACCTAATTTAGGCTTGGGACAAGGAACGCGGCTGGGGTGAAACAGCTTTAAGGAGCAGAGAGCCGATCGGAGCGTGAGCAGAGCAGGAGATAAGCCGAATGCGCGGGTGTGTTCTCTTCTTGCACTGCCATCAACCAGGGAGCAGGAGATTGGGTCGGTGGGCTCCGCTGGTGTAGAGCAGCACCCGGAGCACAGGGAGGCGATACCTTCCGTGGTGAAGGGCGGCGCGGATCCGCCTGCCGCTGAAGCCAGCTCGGGACGTGCCCCGGCGTAGGAAATGCAGATGGGAGTGTTTGGTGGTGGCTGAAGTACAATGTTGGGACAGCCCCCTGTCCCCTGTGCAATCGCTTCTGCCGGGACTGTGGCATAAAACCTCAGAGGTGAGCAGTCACTTAGAGCTCGACAGTCACAGAACACCACGGTTGTTGGACACAGGCAAGAATTTTAGCACGAGGATTTTAGGCAGGAATCGTTTAGCACGTGGAAAAAGAGATGGTGCTTGAGAATTGCGTACATGGCTATTTTTATCCGAGCACATAGTGTACAAGTCATTAGTAGATCTCAACTTTTCTGTGTTTAGGCACCAAAATCCTCCAGAAATAATGCCCAAAGTCTCTCTAGAATGGTCCAAGCACTTTATAAAGATGATCCGAACCATATTATTCTCCTTTTGCAAATGAGTACACTGAGGCACAGAGAGAAGTAACTTCTCCAGAGCGACCCAGCAGGTCAGTATAGTTGAGAATAAATCCTCTCGAGTTCCTGTACAGTCTCCCGTCGATATGCCATACTGCCTCCCTGTAGGGAGGACGTGGAAAAGTGCTTGATACTCATCACAAGCAGTGACTGTCTTCATGATGATGAACTCTTGGAAGAGTCTGAAAGTCTAAAGCCCTGAAATCACGTCTCGAAGCTGTCTGGCATGGTTATCAAACACTTTTTCTCAAGAACCTTACTGTTCTTAGGCTGCTTCTTTTTTTTTTTTTTTTTTTTTTTTTTTTTTTTTTTTTCCTGAAGGTTTTTAAACCCGTTCTTTTCCTGTCCCGTCTCACAGCCACCTTAGTTCCAACCACGAACTAACCGAAATGGCCTCTGACTCTTCACTGAGCCACGCCGGTCACTGAGGAGCGTAAGGCCTCCTCGCTGCTGCACCCTGGACTAAATTCCAACATGTTTTCTCTGGCAACAGATCTGTCAACTTTAGCATAGAGGAATATTTTCAGATAGATCCTAGTTTAGTATTCCATATCTCAGTACTAATCTTGACTTATTCCGTATTTTTTTCCTATTAAAGCATATCCTTCGGCTTCTCGGAAAAATAACTGATTTAGCTTTACTTGACTGAAATTTGCATTGCTCCAACTGGCATTTTTAAAAGATAGCTATATCATATAATACACATACATAAGAAAAAAAGAAAAAAACAAAAGGATTTTAACGGAGTTAACATTAAAGATCATGGCTGTCCCTACACTGAACACTTTCCTGAATCATACCGAGTGCTTTTAGCCGGTCTCAGCTTCAGTGCATTTTTGCTGGTTAGTTTTAGTGTTTTCTCATTGTGAGAAGATGCGTTACTTTGTAATGTCCAATTCAGCGATGCAGCTATTTAGACAAGGCGTTATTTATAAATATAAATATATGCAGTACATTGGTTTGGCTGTTTATCACTCATGACACTGACATGTAGATTTTACCGTAAGTAGCTTTTGGTTACCTTATCAAACGCAGGCTTCCTTATGCTCCAAAGAAGATTCCCCCACTCCTTTGTTTTTGTGTCATACATGTTTCTTCTGTATCACAATCTAAACTCATTAAGCTAACTTAATGCTTTGTACTCAGAAATATTGTGATAGTCTTAGCATTAATTAGCCTATCCTTGTGAACAAAATGTATTGTACCAGGTTTTTTTTGCTTCAGAGCTGGACTATCAGTGACGATATTATTGGCGGTGAACTTCTGGTCCTTGTAACTGACTGGGCTGATCTTGACTTTTAGATTCTGTGTTGTGGGGAATAGACAGTGATGAATGTATTTCTAGCAGTTTCCCATGAATGAATCTAAACTTGAGCTGTACTGGTTCTGAAAATGAAAGTTATTTATTTTAAGAAATAAAATCCAGATAGTGTTGCTTTTTACAGCATAATAAATGGAAATACCAAGATGATGATGGCTATGGGTTATCTGTGTGATTGCTATTGGAATAAGCCTTCAGTCCCAGGGAAGGAGAACCTCCACTGGTCACTTCCATTGTGCAAAGCATACAGGAAATCAGAATGACTTTATCTGATCTAGCTTTGCTTTGCCTTTGTGGTTTGTTTTTTTGTTTTTTTTTTTTTTTTTTTTTAATTAATGGAAGCTTACACTTCTGCAGTGATTCCTTTCACTCGTTTCTTTTTGTTAATGTTGGGATTCTTAAGGGGATGGGCCATGTGCCCTCAAGAGCTCTAGCCTTCTTTTGCCTACCCTTCACTCCTGCTATCCTTCATCTCACCAACAGTTTCTTTCCTTTTATTATTCTTCTGGCTGTGTAGTTAATGTAAAAGCCTGGTAAGTGTGAGACAAGACTTCATAACCCCAAAGAAAAGCGATGCATCGGTGGGCCAGCTTGATAGCTCACAGAGTTTAACTATAGATCAGTTATCCTATGGATCAACTAAAATTAGAAATTCAAGGTGAGTTTATTGAAGTTTGGTTGGGGAAGAAAAAAAATCAGTGATGTGATACAAGCAATAAGAAAAAAAATATTCTAACAGCCACGTTCTAAGAACTCTGTAATGCAGACTGACCTGCACCAATGCAGTGAATTAAAAGCATTCATACTGCCTTAGACTTCAGAGCTGTAACTGTTTAGTTGCACAAACAACTTTAAAATGAGATAGACAGTAAACTATTGGCAGACACATCATCTTTATAATAGAAGTAGCCAAAACACGAGAAGACAAAAGTGTCAAATGACAGGTCCATTTATTTTAAATGGAAAAAACCTATTCCATCAGGAAAAAAAAAGATTTGCTTATAGAACGATTTGCCATGTAAAGACAAAGCCCTGAATGAGGCCATTGCTTTAAATCTCAGAAGCAACTTTCACCCTGATGGAGAAAATTGTTTTCATTACATTTCTTTTTCTAACTGTTGCATATGGAATGTGAGTGCAAGGAACACCTCATTCAAGAAAAATACTTGATTTTTGTATTACAATATACACATTCAGCTACTTATTCTAAGCTAAAAGCATTAAGTCAGCAGTTGTGATATTCGGTAGCACTGTTAGCCTCAGTAACCCAGGGCACCAAGAGTAAGTCACTTTAGCAGTGCTTGCCATTTAAATACGTACGTTTGGGGCTCTAGGTCCTTTAAACTTTCTCTCTCTCTGGCTGTTGCGGGGGCCTCAACAGTCTTCCTGGGCACAACACACTAAATTGAACCAGTCATTTATTTTCCGTGCGGCAGCTGCTGCCCTGCCGGGCCCCGGGGGCAGCGGCTGGGCCAGCGGGTCCCGGCCGGGCTGAGGCTGGAGGCAGCGCCGCGGGCCGTCCTGCCCAGCCCCTCTGCTCAAGCGGGGCCCCCCCGCGGACCTGAGCAGGGGAGCTCTGCCCGCCCTCGGCTCAGCTGCGTCCCCGTTAGCAGCCCGGGAGACCTCACGCCCTTCGCGTGCGAGACCGGCTGCTTCAGCCAAGCTCGCCTCTGAACGCCGAGTTGGCCATGATCGTCAAACGTGCTGAGAAACAAACCTCTGGTTTCCTCCTCTGGTGGAAGCACAACTTCAACCTTTAAGTGCTAAAGATTGCGCATCCTGCAGCCCTTGCTCAGTACAAACTTAACTTCTTCCCTTTGCTGTGCCTTATCCGTAATTGCAAAACCACTGAACTGCCAAGGCCTGTAGGGTCTTCGAGCTATTTGAAGCAACAGTTACATAAAATAAATGCCCTGGTTCATAGTGCATGAAAAAATTAGGTTCCATTCCACCTGTTATAACCTAAATGGGGCATGTGTTATTATAAAAGATAGAAGTGACCAGATCTTCACCTTGGTAGATGGAGCACAGTGAGTAGAAACTCAGTCCAACCCCTTTTGCACTCTTCTTAAGAGCAAGGTCTCGTTTTGTCTGATGCTGCTGCCAGACAGCGTGACTGCAGTCTGCAGAGGCCTCAGTTTTGATGGTACGTGTTGAGTTGCAAGCTCAGCACGTGCCAGTGCAGCCTTAAGGTGGAGTCCTAAGTTGAGAAAGATTGTGCTAACCATCCTGCCCAAGACCTTGCCTTAAGAAACAAGCAAAAATTAAAAGCAGGCAACATTTCTGGCTTACGTTCTCTCAGTATGCCATACCCTTAGAAAAGATAAAACCAGGAGAAACTTCAGCAGCACGTGGCTGCAGTGTGACATATACTTACAGAGTGTATTTTCTTCTTCCTGTGATGCAGATGAAAACTCAAAGTTATGAAAGTTTTTCAGAAGTAGTTACACAGCAGATGGAAGCTTTCTGAACAGATCCTCTGCAAAAGAACTCTCTTTCCTTTAAAGCATTCTATGTACAGCCAACTGTTTTAAACATTAAATTTAACTAATTCCCTTAAACAAACAATGCATGTTTCTCCCACCACTCTTGCTGAGCACCTCTCATTCCTTTCCTCCACTCTGGCATGGTATTTTGCTAACTGGAAATTCTTTAACAAAGAACTTCCAAACAAAAGAAGTGCATGTAAGGAAATTACTCAGACTGCTGTGTATAGTCCCATTAGTTAAAAACTGCTGCTGGACCTTCAGGTTCAGAAACCAAAGAATGGAAGTGAAGCATGTCACCAAGTCGTTGACTGCAGAGCAGGATGCATAAGCTAATCAGGTGTGTTAATGATGCAGTAAAAAGCTCAACCTCTAAGTTGAATATGCTGAACACATCTGCAAGAAGAAAAACAAATGTCAATGAAACAAGCCAAGTAAAGCCCTAACACTCTATCTAGTCTTTGCTAACCAGAGCACAAGCGGGTCTTCCCCAAATTCACATTTTGGGATCAAACTACTGGGGGTGGGGGGTGAAGCCGTGCTTTAATTTGGATTTTTTTTTCTGAAGTGTACCCAGAAAGGACAGCACTGCTCTGGGAGCAGGCAGTACCTCGCCAGTGGGGGAAGGGTGACCCTTCCAAGGCGCGTACCTGCTCCAGCTTCCCTCCCCACCCTGACCCCACAGGAAAGACTACAGCGTTACTCCATCCTCTGCCTGCAAGATTCACACTGGAAGCTTTTCCTCTCCCGTTCACCCCTCTCCCCACAAGCAAGTGGGAAGAACAACTGACAGCAATCCCTGTGCAACTCTGGGTGCCCGGCTTTTCCTACGCATTTGACAAAAGACGTTCTGAAGCGTTAACTTGTGTTAAGTGTCTGATGTAAGTTTGAAGGGAAAAAAAGGAAAAAAGCAAGTTCCTTCTCAACCCTCCCACAAAAGACTGGGCTATGACACGTACCACAGTATCAATCTCTGCTGGGCTCACCATCCAAGACACCTCATCGAACTCTTCAGGAGACATGGGGAGCAGATTTTCTGGAGACTGGAGCCTGGAAGGGTGGCTAACAGAAAGAGAAGAGCAGGGACAAGCCTTCACCAAAGAAGTGAGGCACAGCTGGGCTACCGTGTCTGGCTCTGAGCCCAGGAGGGCCAGTAATGAGGTCCCTTGTGAAGAAGACTTGGCCTGTGAGCAATACACCGTGCTCTGCAAAGCCAGCATGGCTTTAAAGGAAAACTGGGACTACCCAGTGATCTGCATTCTAATCAAACAAGTCCAACAGGTCTTTAAGAACCTTCTTCTCAATAAATTATTTCCTAGTACAACTACCTCCAAGTTTCTAGGCTTTCTACCTAAAAATGGTGGTTCAAACACAGCACTGTACAAAGGTGGTGTGATCAGATCCTCAAACAGGAAGAAAGGAAAGATTTGACAGGGGCACCTACACCTTAGCTACTATGGAGAGACATGAACTACAGCTAAAAAGTTATTATCAGTTACTAGAAACCTAGGATTTCTGTAGAAACTTACACTTCAGATACAGAGATTAACTCAGTCTTGATGTAGCCATTCCCCTTGGGACCATCCAAATCCATAGGCTCTGGTGCTTCATGGAGGGGGAAAAAAAAAAAAAAAAAAAGCTTGTTTTTTTTTAGCAATTTTACTTCACATTGCCATTTTTATTGTAACAAAAATAAAGCCCATGACCCAGATAATATGCAAGTCTCTCTCATGCATTTTACAGCACTATGGTTAATTTATTCCATTTTTTAGTCAGATTTTCCTTTCTGCCTTTCCACTATAGAAAATGGGGAACAAAACCTCCCCTAAAATTTGATGTAGGTGCATCAACACATCCTGCCAGGCCCACGCAGCCAGGATGAGTCCTGCGTAATAGTCAACTATGAGTCACGGTCCCAGCTGCTAGTGGGAACCCGCATCTCTGGAATATCTCACAGGCTCCCATGAAAGCTGAATTAGAGGGCCAGACACAATTGTTTTCAGGTTTGGATCTACTAGATCTCACGTGCTGCCTTAAAAACAGACCTCTTCTTAACCCACCAAAGCTTAGGTGCCTGTTCTCACCAGCAGCGCTCGAGCACGGGGCAGGCTGCCAGGACGTTCAGCCCGCCTGCTACCCTTTCTTTCTGTGCCACACAAACTACACCCTGCCCAAGGGCCTCAAGAACAAACACCACACTTGCACTCTAGGAGCCATTTATAGCACTCACCCTCCTTAGGCCTGGAGTAGTATTTGCCAAAGGCATTGTCTTTGGGTATGTCTGGGTACAAGAATCTCAGTGGATTTTCAGGAATGTTTTCAGCTGCCATCACTTTGTAGTTGCGAATGATATCAGGGAAAGTGACAGCAGAGAGCTCCTTCTTGGTGTAGGGTTCTACCGAATGGAACTGGGGCTCTGCAGATGAGAAAAGCAGTGACTCTTAAAGGCGGTTGCAAAGTTTTTTCTAAAACTGCCCAGACAAGCTGTGTCCACTTTCACAAATTCAGAGGTCACCTGAGCAACAGGCTTACCTGGAGGACACCAACGGACTGTCAAAGGGAGCACAATGTTTTGCGGGGTAGGCGGGCACGTGAGGGGATGGCACATAGCCATGGGTCTTGGTGCGTTTGGTGTTCACAACGACGGGTGACCTGTCCATGGCAATTAACTGCAGCATTTCATTAACCAATTTAAGTTGTGCTGCTTTTTCAGCCTGCTTCCAAATGACGTCCTTCAAACTCTGCTGCGTATTAGGAAGTTTGACCTAATACAACCCTTAGAGCTCTTATGAATCACGGAGACAGATAAAGCCTCCCTGAATGCTCCGAATACTATCACCCTTCTTAATTTTTGGATGTCTCAGGTACGAAGGCAGCAAAGGGAAAGAAGTCATTCAGGTACATTCAGCAGTTTCTCTTCCAGCTGTTGTAGGTCTTGGGCTCATCCAAGTGAAATGTCAACAGCTGCACTACTGTGGCAGGTGGGGTTTATTTAAGTGGTATAAGGGAAGAACCCTGATTGATTGAGGGGAGATTAGATCTTTTTGCAGCTTTTAAGTCTCTGGGTTTCACTGAAAGAGAGGGAGACAGTAGTGCAGCTAACTGAGGAAGCAAGCTTTTCATCAGCCCTTCTTTGGGAAAGGGGAAAGAGAGTTGCTTGGAAGAGGAAGTAAGTGACTGTGGGGTTTACCTAGGGAGAGTGGGGGAAGGAAGGAACAAATGTGTTGGGCCTTAAGTTAAAGAAAGCTGTTTGTGAAAGGGGTGTTGTGCACAAGGTGAAGTAGGATGAGAGAACACTAATAGAGGGGGCTGAATGTGTGGCTGTACTGAACTTTTCCTGGGAAAGAAATCTCTGATGTGGAAGGTGATATGAGTTTGGAGGAAGATGCAGGTGCGTGTACTAAAAGTGTCTTGCTAACAGAGAACTTAAGGAGGCAGGGGATACAGCCTCGGCAGCTTCTCCTCAACAAATGTCCAGGCCAGAAACAATACCTGGTAAGTGTTGCTAGTCCTAGCTGAAACGTTAAACAACTCACTGTGTGGCTGATGAGCTACAGCAAGTAAAGGTGTATGTCTGCTATTTGTTTGGGGCCTGTTGCTTGCGAGGGTGGGGGCTGCTAGGGTGGTGTGTGGTAGTGGTTCTCTGTGTGAAAGAGAAGAGCATAAAGGCTTCTTGTTCTGACGTAAGCTTCTAGTCTGAGGACAAGGTGTTCTCTGTTATTGACTTACCATTTTGAGATCCTTCTACCCAAGTAAACGTGATTGCTCCTTCTCTGCTACTTTCACTGAATCTTAGTAAAAATGTTCCTGGACTCTGGTCCTTCAATAAAGCACGTTCTTTCTCTTTACTGATGAAACCCATGATGCAGCTGTAATATTGGAAAGAAAAAGTTCAGTTTACTCCTCAACATAAAATCTAAGCTGTGCTGGGCTAGCTAGGAAAACTGAAAAGCTTTTGACACTTAAGAGGTGAAGTACTGTGTCCTGTGAACAGCTGGAAAACTGTTCTGGAGCTGCTCTGTGGAAGTCATGAATCACCACAGCTTCCCTCAGCGTTCTTCCTTTGGCCTGGTGGATTATACAAATGTTTTTCTGAGTTTGGAATAAAAGAGATTGTCCTTTGCTGTCAAAGCTGGGCTGTGGAAGCATAAGTTATATGTGTGTAACATGGTCAGATCTCAGCTAGCAGTTCTAACTTCCAGAGTATAAAAAGGAACAGTTGTTTCTCCTCTTTTGGCTGATGAAGCTTGCTAGCTGCCAGACTGCAACCATACAGGTGTGGGATTTGTTTTATTCCTTGTGCACATATTCCAGATGAGCTGTTAAGCTTGTGTGACTTCAAGCCCCCAAATGCACTATGTCCAGCAAATGTTGCTGTGTAGGAGGTCAATGTGGCAATTATAAGAAATGAATTGGTCTGAACAGGTTCTGGGGAGGGAGTTGTACAAGCCAGCACTAGGGTGTAACCCTGGTCAAACCCCAACTGCTTTTTTAGAAAGGTCAGAATTTTTTCACACTGCTTCTTATTCCTCAAAATACTCCAGCGATAATGATGTTTTGAGTACTACTGTCCTTCTGTATGTTAAATTAGGAAAAGTGCTTTTTGCACAAAACCTACTAAATAACTATGATTTTGCTTATCATTTCAGATGCTGTGAACTGTCCTGTTCTATGGGGCTCTGGGGTTTTGTTGTTCTTGTTTGCTTTTTAAATGGCATATTTTAGGTAACAAATGTGTTTAGTAGTAAATGTCCTATGTATAACAGAGATCTCTTGCTTTCCCATCCCTCAGGTATGAAGGGTGGCAAGTGTTCATTATTTTGTATATAAGGCGAGTCTCTATCTTAATGATTACTATAGATTTGTCTCTTTCCCACTCAGGTATCTTTGCAGTTGGCAAGAGTTTTCCCTTCAGTTTCCCTTTTTGCTTTTCTAAGAAACAAAGAACTGTGACTACCCAACAAATCCTGCTGAGAGAAGCAAAACTAATAGTATCAAATATCTGGTTTTCATTATATTCAGGACTTAACTTGCACCTCTTCCTTCTGTGAAGCCGTAAACAGGGGATTGCCCTCCTAAGTGAGAGCAGTGAGTAATGCTGTCCAAGGCTATCAAAGTCCCATGCAAGCCCAAACTCGTAGGCACATCGCCATGTTGAGGTGGGCACCAAAGACGACAGAACTGCAGCTCTGCTTCAGTAGTGGTGGTAAAAGTTTCCACTGCACTGGACTCCATTTAACTAAGAAACATGTAGGTTTTAGGCAGTGAAATAAGGCTTGTGTTATAAAGGGCTTTGACAGAACTCATCTGGAGCTGGGGGTAATAATTTGAAACCTGCTGCCAAATGTAGCAAGACAGAGCAATCCTGCTGTTGTAGATCCCGCAAACTTGTGGGATACTACAGTGGTCCAACTGTGAGTGAGCTACTGTCAGCGTCGCATAGTGTGGCTAAACCTAAAATGCAGAATTGTGACCTTGGCTAAACCTGTTTCTAGCAGCAATTAAATCGGCAATACTATAATCAGAAGTTTACTAAACCAGTATTTAAGGGCAAATAGGTCTGGTTTGCCATCTCGCAGAGTCGTACTACTTAATAATACTCTAAAAATCAGTGAAGACAACTTTCTGGACTCATACTGCAGATACAGAAGTTCTGAGCCTGGCTGCCACCTACAGGAGGCTCACAATAATGTTTGCTTGTGGGTAGGTTTTTGGTGGGTTTTTTTGTAAGATAGGTGATCACTTTATAACTTTATTTGTTGTACTTCAGTCTGCCCTGTCAAACATAAAAGCAGCTCTGTTCTAGGGTGTGGAAAGAACCTACTTACAGTGGGAACAGAGGCAAAAAAATTATCTAATAATCAAAGCTCTGCTTTGTGACAAATGAGACAGCTTGGACATCTGACACTTTCACTTTAAGCAGCTGCCTCATTAGAAGCTTCCTCACAACTAGAATTCATTTGCCACAGTCAGTTTTTTCTGGTTGCAAGTTCTACTTTATTGGATCCAAAGTATCTGCACAAATAACCTCACAACCTGAGGATGCAACTGCTAGCCTAGATGAGAGGTCTGAGGCAATGACTATGTCTTTGTTAACTTCACTTAGCTCTTACCCATCGTTCCAGAGACACAGGAGGTGTTTCTTGATAAGCTCCAAGATTCCCTCAATCCACAGCCAAAAGGGAAAATGCTTATCGTTTATATTTTCCTGAAATTCAGAATATGGAAAGGCAACAGTAGGAGGGGGAAAAACAGGAATAATGAAATGTGAATTTTGTTAAGCAGAGAGGAAGCAAGCTCTCAATCTTGACAGCATCTGCCTGTTCTTACATTTTTCTCCCTTCTTCTTTCCCACCCTCCCTATATTCTCTTATGACTTTTTTTTCTTTCGGTTTCTCTATGCCAAAAGGACAGAAACTATCGGGAATGAGGCATGTGCTGAATATTAAGGCAAGGGAAATGTGGGAGAAATGCCTGCCTGAGCCTACAGTCCCCAAAACGATGTGATCTGTCACATCTCATGCAGGGACGCTTGTCCAAGAGCAGAGCAAAGGCCTGTCCTTACTGGAGCTCTTGGACACCCAAACCATCCCATGGGGCTTTCAACCAGGCTGGCTAGCAGAACAGTTCAGAGATACTTCCTGTTCAGACTCAGATTTCAGTTCCTCATGAGACACCCATATTAATGAACTTGAGTGCTTATATGGCACCAGAGCTTTGCTCTTCCCTTGGAGTCCGCTCCTGCCTGCTTTCATGTCCTGCTTATCGATACTAGTTTAGGGTCTAAAGCCAAAGAAAATGTGAAAAGCTGTCCTGTCTTGCTGCAGGCAGGGTTATGAAATCTCATGATGTGGCTTTCTGCCATCATGCTGACCATCCTGGCTGCCCTGTGCTAATCCTCACCCTAAGCCAGTTGCCCTCGATCTGGGAAATGTCCTTGATTATGACAGAGGAGAATCACCCATCTTGCTGGGTTTTTTGGCATTTTCTGTTATAGATAAAATGGAAAACTGCTTTGTTAATAGCAACTGCATTAACGATAATGAAGATGCTGTGTTTGAAAGATGTGTTTTTCTACACAGTTTACATGGCTCAAAAGCAATCTCTAAATCTTCTCTCTTTGCTACTACAAGCCCTTTTTACTCTTGCTGCCGCTACTTGAACCTCACCACCAAAACCTCCCACAACCATGTTAGCTCTGGAATAATTAGGGTACACTACTGAAAAACAAAGCACCCTGGGAAAAAAAACAACCAACAAAAAAAAAAAAAAACAACCAAGACAACGCTCTGTCTTCCTCTCAATTTTGAGACTGTGTTCATACCTTGCAGAATCTTGTCCAAGGAATAAGGCCATCATGAGATCCTCCGCTTGTTGGCCCTGAACAGAATAAATGAACTTCAGTCAGGTTCCACAAGTTACTTGGTAAGGCTGAAAGGAAAGTACTCACAGCACCAAGTTCTGAGTGTTTATTTACAGCTCTGAGGTGCTGGACTGAGAAAGGAAATGGAAGGCTACAGTATTTTCATGGCTAGTACAGGGAGAACTTGCAAAGCTCCCTTCTAAAGTTCACTGCATCAGAATGACTAAAGGTATTTAAACAGACCTTGTGTAATGGGAACCAATTCATTTTGATGTTTCCCATGCTGTGCTACAACTAACACTTGCCAGTTTCAAAATGCTTCCAGGAAGGAGACTGAAATCTTGCATGTCTCCAGCAAAACAAGAGAAAGCTGCAACCCATCGGCTTTTCTGTAGGAGCTCAGCAGACCCTACAATAGCTTTCTGAGATAAAGCACTTTCCTATGTTAATTCTGGTGACCTGTAGGCCAGAAACTCTTGACTTCCAGGTCTGCCCCATCACAGACTTGTCTCATTCCTGTTGCAATCATTTCCCCACTGCCTTGTTTTTGTCAACTGTGTTTCATAATCACATCCAAGCCACAAAGAAAATCTTATGCTGTGACTCAATAGCTAGAGCTCTGCAGACCCTGACTGTATTCAGAGCCAAAGTCTTTCCATTATAGATCATGCTATGGATTTCAATGAAGTCAGATATGCTTCTTTCCCCCTCTCATGTCTCTAAAAATAGAGCTAGGGAGCTTGTTTCTGATGCTGCTACTGTTAGAGACCAAGATTCGGTCAACTTTCACATCGCACAAACATCAGGTGAGTTGTATCCTGGCACCCTGTTAGATTCTGTGTCCCCTTGCAGTGAGGAACCCTGAATATATGGTGTTCAACTACTTGGATTTTTTTCAGTAGTGAAATACTTTCAGCTGTAAAGATAAGATTTAAGTAACATCCCTACTGTTACCAAAGCTTGACAAAATCTGTGAAATTCTGAAATGCAAATTGACTGTATATCAGTGGTCACTTTGTCTTCATGATGGTTAATTAAACTAAAAAAATTACTCTTGCAGAATTCTGAAAAGTAATCTATTACATCAGTAAGCTTTTTGTCAGATTTTGTTTTGGGGAAATCAGAGGAAGGGATTAAGAGATTAGAATCCTGTACTTACTGCCTAGACCCACTAATTTCAAATCTCTTTAAATATAAATGCTTCCTGAAACTTAAGGTTAGTGGAATATACTGAATCAACAGTATTTTTATCTAGAGTCTACTATGCAAACTCAGTGGCAGTGTCAAGTGCCCTGCCTATCAGGCAAATTGACAAGCAGTTTGGAAACAAAACTCATGGCTGATTAGGGTTTTACTAAGGACTCTCATCTGGGAGATGTTCAATGTGATATCCTTTAATAGTTTCATAGTGTTTGCATTTGGATATTGCAACTGTTTTATGCAGATAAGGGTAAATCCTCCACCGTAGCTGGGGGCATGCATGAAGTTAAAATTAGTGGAGAGGGATTTAAAAACAGAACAAAAAAAATGCCAAGAAACAGCTACCTCAAATATTGACTAAATATGTGCATTACTTCAGTAGCTCTTTAAAAGGCAGAAAGTGTCCCAGTCTGCACTGCCCTAATGCAAAGAATTCTAAAGTTATAACTGCAGATTTTTTTTCATGACCTGACCCTTCATTTACAAACTACTGTATTGAAAACTGGAAAACAGTTCATTGCTATACAGTGATACTTTGAGGGGAAAAAGCGTGAGATGAAATTAAAACTTAAAATAGATGGCAGAAAAGATGTAGAATTAGCTTCAATTCAAACAGGCCATCTGTAGTGGAATCGGATCATACCAAGTAGCTTCTCTCCCAGCATGCTCAGCTGATCTGCATTAAGTCCTCTCTTTGTTACAGAAGAAAACTGCCAACTCAGAACTTCCGAAAGTTTAGACCACTTTGCGTAAGGTGGATTCAGAAAGAAGGACAAGTTCTAGAATGGAAGAGAAAAATACAATCTATAGTTAAGAAACATTAATTTCTGGAATACCATTTAAATTTGCAAAAGTGTACTGCCAAAACAAAATGCAGATATAATAATGGATGTCAGCTTGAGACAACTCTACAAAAGCAGGCTGCTGTTCTGACAGGCGCTCTTTACCAGGAAAAGCGATCTCTGGGATTCTGCTTTGGACATGTCTTCTCCCAGTGGGGAGAATTCCTGGATTACTCAAGTGCACTGTATTTGAATTCCTGAACGTTTATTTGGCTTCTCACTGTGTACTGTATATAATGAATACAATATCTACCGTCCTTATGTGGGTTTCAAACATTGCCCTGTTTAGGATAGGGAAGTCACTGTGCCTCTTGCTCTATACCTGAAAGCCATTGTGAGTCATCTACATAATAAAAATGCAGCAGCCACTTGTATACAGACAATGCTTGAAAATTACACATAGTATTTCTGATAATATTTTTTTTTTGCAAATACCTTGGGATCAGTAGACAGCATGTTGAACCATAAGATAGAAGCCCATCCACTTGGAAGCTGGCTCACGTTTGAGATCACAACAATGGGAAGGGAAGTGGTCTGAAAGGGATACAAAAGGAAACATGTCAGACTACCATGTATCCCTGCTGCAGTCTTCCTCTAGATTGCCCACAAACACACTTCCATTGTAATTCCCTGCTTGCATGGTCTTAACTCTTCCACTTGAAGTTTGTATGTAGAGGAGATGGTGTCAGTATGATGGAAGTACTAGAAAGACTCAGATGACTTTTGTCTGAAAGACTTCCAGTTAGCATCAGTTATGACAGCACTGATACTAACAGAGTTAATGGCATACTGCTTCTGAAATAAATGGAAACTGATACCTAATGGTCTTAAAACGCAGGGTTGGTTATCAGATATCTTAAAAAGCACATCTACTTATTTCTCCAGAGATGCGATAGCATTCTCGCTATATGTGTATATACAGAGATGGTATGAAGTGTCATTTGTATAGTTTTAAAATAACTGAAAGTGTGTGATATCCAAGTTAAAGCTTAGATTCTCAGCATGAGTGACATATAGAAATTTAAGTCCATCTCTCTTTTATCTAAGACGTACCTCTAGGTCTATTACCAAGCCAGGCTGGCACAGCTGTGTCTCAAAACTCAGAGAGTGAAGTTCTTCTGTTACAATAAGAGGACCCTTTAAAGAAAAAAACCCAAAGTAGTAACTAAAAAAACAAAAACCTTCAGGGAACTGAAAATTGCTTGGCAGGGGAAGGTGAGGGATTTATCATGGGAGGAAAAAAAACTTTTTCTGCCCAAGGTTACTTGCTCTGAACCTCAAGGTCAAGTGACAATGCTAACTTCCTAAAACTGCCTGCTGGAATAGGTATTTTCTAGGTACTTTTTTTTTTTTTTTTTTGGCTCCTACCCTGAAGCCCCAGAAAAATCTGTCCTTGCCAGAAAGTCCTGTTAAAGCTACATGCCCGTGAGGGAGAGTCCAGAGAAATACTATTCTGGCAGTAGTTCTCATTTGTAGACACTGTCTACATGAATCACCTCCTAGAAAATGCTGGACTCCTTTCCTGTTGATTTCTGTGCTTTTCATTATGGCACTGAGCAGAGCACTGTCTTAAATGCCTGAATGCCTTTTTAGTGTTATGCAAAAGCTTTATGAAAAAGGTTAGTGCTGCTTACCTCATTTGTTCTGCTTCCTGCATTTTTCTGTTCTTTCAATTGCTGTAAATGAACAAAAACCCCTGTTACTCATTTACCTCAGCCACAAATGAAAGTGGTAAGGGATGCAAATGCTTGTATGCTCTAGTTGCTCAACTGTATGCAAACTTGCTGCACTAGTGTCTGTTCCTATTTGGTTCGAAGCTGTGGAAGCCAAAGGATTAAACTATAGGTAGCCAATTACTACTTTTCATTTATACTCAGAAACCATTAAAACAGATATCACACCCTTATGACATAATACCTTTAAATAAGAGGCCTTGTAAGAACAGCAGCAGTGTGAAATCAGGATCAGATTAAATATTGGTTTATCAAAGTACCCCTCCCAACTGGACAAACTCCAGACAGTGTCTGTTCTGGACAATGAAGGGAGGAAGGGAGATTTCCATGTTCACTGGTTTGGGACTTGCAGTTTTCCTTTCCTATTGTAATGGTGGAACCAATCTGATTTATCTGATATACGTTGTAGTCTTCCACAATAGGCTGTGGAAGGCACTGACTTTCTTGTAGCTGCCTTCTCCTAGACAATTTTCCTCTTCCAGTTTCAAAGCTTTTCAAACTACTCCAAGCTTTCCTACCTACGGGCCTTCCTCTGGAAGGCCCAAAACAGCACTTCTAGGCAGCTTTTTCATTTTCCTCCAAAGAAATCATTTCAACCTAAGCTGTATGGCAGCACATACTCGCTTGCCTTTCTGGCCCTATTTCAGTGACGAAAGCAACAGCATTTCAACTGAAACAGGCCAAAGATTTCAAAAAGGGAAAAACAAAGAAATATGAGGTATGTATAAGTTACTCTTATACAAAAATAAACAATGACTTCAATAATAAAAGCAATTTGTCTCATTCCTATCACACCATCTATCCACACAATGGATGTGTCAATAGAAGAAAAAAAAAAAATCCCCTACCAAGTGTCTGAATTCTGCTGCTAGACTTCCATTAGTAGATTCTTCCATGTTCATTACTTTTGTGTTTGTTCCCAAAATATTAAATTTCCTGAACCTTCATCAAGAGAGACAGAAAATAATTAAGTGTCTCAAATTCATTGAAAGAACCCAATATTAATATACCAAATTGTAATGCCACGTACCCTTTCACTGAGTTCTTCTCGCTTACATCTCTGTCAAAAAAAAAAAAGGACAAAAATGACAAAATAAAAATATTTTAAAGGTTCTGCCACAGACAGAGAAAATGTGGGTGTTTCTTAAAGTAGCTGACAGAACTGGTAAAATACTTCCATGAAATCTTTTGTGCAAGTGAAGAGGCAACTAGATCAAGCAGTCAAAATAAATACTGCGCTACTCAGGCTATCTTTTTAAATTTTGCTATGGGAGCTTCATTAGAAATTCTTTTATTTTACTACATAGGTTTTAACTCTTGCTCTGAGGAGATAATAAAAAAAGTTACATAGTACTCTCATTCTAAATCTGTTTTCAGAGCCTACAATTTGTTGAATAAATTGCTGTATCACTTGAATCAGTTTTCCTACTACTCAGTTGCATTACATCTTCTGTACTTCTCAAAACCTCAGCTCCCATATCCACCGAATAATTTATTTTCCTTTCCCCCATTCCTAGCAAGTTTCTGGACCCCAGAGCTGTTTCAAGTGAACAGACTGCCACTTATAGCCTTGAATGTGAGGACAAACCCACTTCCCTTTTTAAAAGCACAGCCCCCTTTCATGACCTTACAGCCACCATTGTTATCTCGGAGAGCCTGTTATGCTTTTCTGCCCTTAAAGCAAGTGCTCAGGCCTTCTGTACTTTGTGACGTGTCTGATGGCAGAGAGAGCTTGAGAACATGGGCATGGGTAAGAAAAAAGGGAGGCTGTACCTGCTGCTATGAAGAACCAGCCTGCTCCTGGCCAACTCAAGGTTTAAAATATGACTGCCCTTTGGTTATCTGAACACAGCAACTGCTTACTATTAATGTACACAGGGATGAGAAAAATGCAACGTACTTATCAAATAAAACCTTTACTTTCAAGTTGTAGTTCAATTCCTGCAATTTCACCAGCAATCTGGAAAGAGAATTTTTTTTAAAATTATTACAGTTGCAAAAGACAGATTCTCTTCTATCTCACTGCTTATCACAGATATATTTAAGCTGCATATTTAAACTTGGGGCCCCACACAGGCTCCAAGCTTGTTCCACACAAGATACCATATTTGCAGTGACAGGATAAATTAGCAAGGTCTATAGACACTGATCCCAGGTCCTGATTTAACTAGATGGGCAAATGAGCGGTTTTTCTTCACGACAAAGTGGTCTGCAGGTGTCTGTTCTGCTGTTTCATTGTGTGTGTTATACCCTCAATACTTTGCACTTCTGGTAAAGGGTAAAAGCTAAATGCAAGTTAAACTTTGCTAGAAGATATCCCCTTGCCACATGGCACCTTCCTCTTCCTGATCTTAGAACCCAGGCAACCCTCTCAGCTGAAGGAAGCCAATGCTGTGAAAGGCTTACCACAAAACAAGGGGGAAGGGGAAAACATACCTCAGCTTCACAGTAAACTGTACTCCTGTCTTCAGAACTAATGGTCTCTGAGGATGCGTTGGCATGCAAGGCTGCCTCTCTACCACAAAGGAGCTATGGAAAGAACAGATGAAAGGCACTTCAATTTATCAATGTTGTCTTTAAGGAATAAGAAACTACATTAGAAGAATGGTCACTTACCAGTAGTACTATACACTTTATTAATTCAGTTTCAATCTATAGAGGTCTGTGTGTGGGTTTCTTTCACTTGTATCAACAGAGCTAGAAATATTGCAAGTATAAAGTGATTTCATAATGGTTGGCTTTTTTATAATACGTTGATGGTTTGAGGAGGGAGAGTGCTTCCTCAAACTTCCCTGAAGTCAAACAGCATGTAAACACTGTGATGTAACTAGCATAATCCAAGCAAGGACTGTTGCTTAATTTGCTATTTCCAGAGCTTGCTAAATTCTTATGGTGACAGTGCTATGTAACAACATATGCCCAAGAGCTGGATAAGCTATCTGGGGATTTGATGAGGGCTAGCAAACACCTGAGGTTAACCTGTTCTCATGCATCCCAAACTGTTGTTGTCTTGGGCACCTTTTGTGTAACGCTGTGCTATGTTCTTATGTGCTGACGTAAGTTCTGATGTATTTTTACAATTAACAAGATCTAAGCAGCATGCAGATTTTTCCTTCCACTGTACTCACAGGCAAAATAACTACAGCAGCTGGACTTCTACAGCTCTTTCTCATTGCCATTGCTTTATTGAAAAGCAGTACCTGTACTTCCCAGTGGAATATTAGTGGTCAAAGCATCTGAATGGGACTCTGGAAACCCGGGTTATAGCCCCCCATAACAAGCTGTTAGCTACTGCATCTAAGCCCCTGCTCTTATCTGCTAGTTTCAAGTCTTCTGCAGCAGGAATTCTTGTCTACTGTAGGTTTACAGAATAGGACTCTGATCTTATGTGGGGCAATTACCAGCTACAGTAGCTTGCATCATAGAGCTGGTATAGCAATGTGGCTGGCCTCCCTGTGCTGGAGATAAGGAGGATTCATCTGGAGATGAAGGGTTGGAGAACCTGGTGTGTATTTATCTTGGGCATAGCTTGGTGTAGATGGTTTCTTGCCTCCCTTTACTTGAAAATTGCAGGGCTGAAGCTTAAAGCAAGAAATGGACTAACAGACTAGGAATTTGACTCTGTAATCAATGCATATTGTAGCATACCTCCTGCTAACTTAAAAGATGACTGATCACAAATCCTTTCCATGGGCTTACTAAACCTGTGGAAACTACCCTAAGTAGGGTAAATCCCAAAACTGGTCATTTAGTTTAATGTTTATGACAAACTTAGGAAAACCTCAGAAAATGCAAAGTTAACATGCAGGAAATATTGAGGGAACAGAAGGATAGGTGTTCTCCATCCATTGATTCAAGCAAACACAAAAAGACCATTCTTGTCTGTTACCTCTGGATGAGTTGTTTGAAAAGACTGTATGTTCGATCCTGCAGAACTTGTTTATTTTTTGTGATGGGATCAGAATCGTAGGTAAACTTCTGTTCCAGTTCCTCAAGCTTTTTGAGCTGCTGACGAACTTGCTGTAGACTTTCAGCAACAATGGTGAACCTACAATTACACAGTCATTACTTTTAGAATGCTTTTGCATGGTAATAATGCTGAGACACCAGCCAGGTGACTGACCCTAAGGACTAGGCAGTGCACAGAGAACACTTCTTGCTCATTGGAAATGTGGTGAGGTTATAAAATCAATGAAATGTAGTTATGCTGTGACAGAAATAAAATGTTTAATATATCTAATCAGTATATTTCATAGATCTGGTGTTCCTTCACAACACTCCAAGTTCCTGTCCAATGCAGTCCTTGACTAGAGACTTACCAGTTCTGCAGCTGATCAAGACAGGCGTTGGGTGGGCCACCGATACATGCGGTCTGCTGCCTGTGTTTCCACTCCACGAGTTCCTCGTTAATAAGAGCACTCTGTGTGTGCTCTGTGGTGTTCAGTAGCTGTACTATCTTGTTCACCACTTCCTACACAGAATATTAAATTACCCTGTTTATTAAAAATACTTGACACAGGAAAGCTAGGTACTGTTTTAGCTATTGCTATCTGTTTTGAAAAACTTTGCAAGGACCTCAAAGTAATAGTTTCTGTCAACAGAGGATATTTTCTAAAACACTTGCTTCTTTTTAGTTGGAGTATTTGCTAGATTAAGTGGAGAAACAATGCATATTCAGTACTGCTAAATTCTGAAGAGCCAGTGTCTCACATCCATGTATGTCTCAAGTGTGTATCAGGGATCACCCACTGCTTGTTGTAGAGTTGAGCACTGCAGTGAGAGTGAGCACATTTAATATAGCTGTAAAATTTTAAATCAGTTTTCCCTCAAGAACATGACTATTGATAAGATACTTTTCCTTCTCACTGTTCTTCTAGCTTTACCTGACAGAGTTTGATAAAGGTTTCTAGAAGAGAAATATAATTGCTTAACAGAGATTCTAGATTCTCAGTCAGGATGGAAAGAACAAAATCTTAGTTCAGCTGGTAGTAGTAGTAAAGTTTTCTTTTATATCGTTTATGCCAACCCAATGAAAATGAAATGCTGTTGCCCTCTGAAAGAAAACTAGAGTGCTACCTTTCTCTTGAGGTCAAGGGATAAGAACATCTTCTGGAGATTCATCTGTTCTTTCTTATATTCTTCCTGCGACACACCATTGGACTCATGCTCTGTAAAATAAGTCCAAATTGTGAAGATGGGGCTGAAGGAATGCAAAAAGTCATGCCCTTGTGAGAACAGGGAATTATGAGTGGGGGAAACACTGGGGAGGAGGGGACCTGCCTGGCTAATGTCAAATGAAGTATACATTTAAAGCTTAAGGGAGGAAATATTTACTGCCTCTTATTTTTTTTTTTTAAATCTTCCTTTCCCCCTTCTGAAAGGACAGAATCTACACTTAAAGGATTAATATAAGGAAAAGCCACTGTCCCAGTGAAGTAATTGAGATGGGGAGTTTGCTTGCTTTTTAGAGCAAGAACCTGATATCAAATAATGATTATATTGTGTAGATAGATACAGAGCAATTTGTTCTCATGCTGACTTCAGACGTGAATCCTTCATATTACTTAACATAGCAACAGAAGTTAACTTAGTTCAAGGGAGGATGCTTACAGCCTCCTGAGGGTAGCCCATGCTGGCAGATCCTACAGAGGTGCCCTAGCTATTACCTCTGCTTCCTACTTGACAGTAAGTTAGAGGTTCCCATCTGCCTCACAGAAGCACTACCTGCCCCCGAGTACAAAGAGCAAGATTGTGGCTCAGTGGTCACCTTAGTATCTTCTGAACAGGTCCCTTTTCTGAGAGACAGTCAACTGCCAATTTGTGTTGGAAACTGAAGCCTTTTCTAGAACATAGTAGTCAAAAAGAGACAGATCTATAATACAATGAAGCCAGTGGGGACTACAGCTGCATGTGCTTCCCTCAGTATGCAAGGGCCTGCAAAATTTGAAGCAGGGAAGGCATCTGTGAAATACAAGATGCCAAAGAGAAGCTTAGGATTAACTACTTAGATGTATGGCTGAACAGTCACAGTCTCTAGGGTTTGCTTTTTCTAGTAGCAAAGGGATGCAAAGGACAAAGAAATGCAGTGTTAACAAAGAGGCTCTTGTAAGAACAGACAGATGCAAAGAATGCGTTTTTGGGAATTTAGGTTTCAACATAAAGCAAAATTAATAAAGGAGGTACGTTATCAGTAAGTTTGGCTGCATATTGTTAGGGTTTGGCTGCGTATTGTTAGGTTTAGTTTCCTGACATAACACAGCAGTTTACTCTCATGAATTAAATTCAGGTATGTCCTTGATAAATTACTCACCTCTACTCTGCAAGGTTTTACATTTAAAGTCATATTCATCTTGCATATCCTCTAATGTCTTGATGTCTTGCTCCACATCCTATAAAGCACAAATTAAAGTGGCTGCAGTTGTTCAAAACTTTCGTGTAATGCAAGATTTCTGATAAGGAACTGCCTGGCATTTACAGAGATGAAGTTCAGTTTTACAGCAATGTCTTTTCCTGGAACTCCCTAACAGGAAATATCCCTAAACTTGCCTTCTATTCAGCCTCCTTCCCTCTTCTCAGCTAACTAAAATGTGATAAAGTATGGAAAATCCTTCATTGTCTAGCCATATAAGTTCATAGAATTTAGGAGAACTTAGGTTACAGTGAAAAAAAACTTGGAACAGCATACAGTATTTTATACCAAAGAATCTGGAAGATTGTTTTGCTTGGAGAAAAGCCTTCTGTCATGACAGTACTTGTTAAGACAATAAACATATATATGGTAAGTGAAAATCTATCTTCTAGTTAACAATAAGACGGTCAGTTTATGATTTCTTAAAAGTTTTTCCTCAGCTGATAGTATTTCAGATGGGTAATATGGTTTTGTTGCTAAAATTTAAGCACAGGAAATTTTGTCTTGCTAAACCAGTCAAACCCCAATCTGTATTATGGCACTGTTGACAGATAATTACTTTCTATTTTCAAACAGTCACTGGTGATAGAGCTGAAAACTAAACCATTACCTTATTTTTATTTGTCATTTTAGGAAGTCTTATATACTTGAAAGCTTTTCTATATGTGTGAATCAACAAACACCACTTTAAATAGTTACACTATACTTACTATAACACTGTTTTTTACGGCCTTAACTTTCACATCAAGCTCCTTCTGTTTGTCCAGCATCCCAGTCACAGTGTTCTGCACGTTCCCCACTTCCATCTGAGGGAGAGAAACAGAACAACAACAGAAGTCAGAGTGACCCATGACAGCAGATACTTTTAAAATTAGTTAGCGGCTTTTGTTGACAAACAGCCTGATGAAGCATGGCTTATTCTGATAAATCATACTAAGGTTTTATAATACAAAACTGAGATCAGGTGAATTTGCAAGAAACAAGGGAGGATTAAAAATACCTGTTGTGTGGTAATGCTGCATTCTTTTCATCATAGCAATATAAAGCTATAAACATCTGCTCTCTCTCTGCACAACTCCATTATTTTGTTTGCTTAGCATGTATCTTCTAAATGTATTTCAAGAAAACAACAACAATCCTGAAGACTGGATTACATTTACATCAAGTGTTAGATTCATCTATATAGGATATAGGGAGAAATGGGCTAAGAGCAAGAACAAGACAGGTCTGTGTACAGGTAAACAGGGCAACCTGGCATGCAATTTCTTTCCTACAGGACATTCAGCTTGTTTTAGATCTCTGTACAGTTTCTTTGAAAGCTGACCTCAATACTGTTCAGGGAGTTTACTGCATGACATCACTCGGGGAGAGATGCAGTAATCTGAAAGACAGGATTTTTCATTCCACACATTAACAGTACAATTGGCGTTAGAAACTTGTTGCTCTTCCGATGCGGGACAGGCCGGTATGCATTGTTGCTCTGATTAATGCTTCAACTTAAGCTACGGTCATCTAAAGTATTAATTTTGATACAGTGTCAAAGGTCACCCCCCACAGATTTAAGTCAGACTATTGAGGCATTCTGGACATACTCTAGTATTTGGGATTCTCATTTGTTTTTTATGATGCTTATAATCATGCTTGCTCTGCATTTTATCTTCTCAGCTTTGGGAAATGAGAACATTTACCAGAAAGCAGAGGTAGGTCCTATTCTGTCCTAGTAAGTACAGGAGGACTTATTTCCCCTTTTGGTGACCCAAATATATCACGTGCTGGAAAGGCAGTTATGAGTGCTTTGTTATGTGCCAGAACAGAAACTGAACATCTGTGCTGCAGCTTCAAGGGCTCTGTCAGAGTCACATTTTTAGAGGAGGTGGTTTGGACACAGTTGCATTAGGCCCCTTGTTGAAAGCCTATGGCTGAGTGTTCTTCCCACTCTACTAACACACATTCAAAAACTTGCCCTAAAGGGAAGTATTTTCATATCAGAATTTAGCGTGCTTGGTCAGTCATCACTTTATTACTACATAAATGGATTACATCTAGCTATATTGCTTGCATGCCTTTCCCAACTGCAGAATTTTTTTTTTTATTGCAAAAGAGTCCTCCTTGCAAAGGAAAAAACAAAAAGATGAAAAGTCAGAGAACAAATGAAGATAGATAAGAATATGGTTTTACCTATCGTTCAGAGGAAATAAATGGGCTTAATTTAAAAAACAATAATAGAAATAAGTACTTGGAGAAAACTGAGGAGGAGAATGGTGCATTGTTTTCCCTGAGAGGCAGTCCAGAGAAGCACCAAGGCTCAGCTGCTTAATACAGAGTAAATTCAGGAGTAAAATGCAGAAGGAAAACGCTAAAATCCTGGTGGAGAAATAGGGCAAGCACTAATTATTAAATTGTAATAAAATCTGATGAGCACATCAGGCTATACTACAGAAGTGCTTAAGAAGTAAAAATTACTTTCTGGCCATTTTCCCTCCAAACGCTTCATACGGCACGAACAAGCCACACCATCCAGCTGGTACATATCCGTGTTCGCTTTTCTGCCTTTAAGAAACATACTGCTGGACTGAGAGAGGGCAGCCTGTTTCTTCTTTCAGTCTTCTACTCTCTCTGTCCCAAATAATAGGAAAGGGTAGATACAACTGCAGTAGACATTTTGAGACTGTTACCTGATTTGACAGCTGGGCACTGTTGAGTATTTTCCTCTCTTCTTTCAGACAGTTGTAGATGATCATTGCCATGTGTATTGGGTCTTCCTGGAAGTTATCCTGGCATTGGAGACAGTCTGCTGTTAAAGTTAATACCCACAATTTCTTGTCCTTCAGTAAACCAATTGGCAAGATTAGTGGGTGACTGTGAGCCTCAGGGCACACATGGGTCATAGCATGCTCCACGACTACAGGGAGTATGACAGCTGCAACCATCTCCACAAATGAGTTTCTAATTTAGTTCATTAGTTAAGAAGAGTTGGGACTTGGCACAAAACAAAGGGAAAGGGTCAGGGACATTACTGGAAGTGAGATACTTCCCTACAGTCCTAGAGAGACCTTATCTTTTCTCAGAGCCATCCTCCCACACCAGTATAGCTGCTGGTTTTGAAGGGCAGTTGTTCTAGTTTGACAGGTACAGCTCTTGCTCAGTGACATAACGGAGATGTTAGCTGCTATTTATGAACACACAGTCAAGGCCGGGTGCAAATTCAACCTTATCACTTTACATGCATACAAAGGCTCTGCCCAGGACGGTGCTGCCCTGGGGGGTTGCTGAGCTGTACCAGCCTTCTTGGCCATTGCTGATCTACAGATACCATCGGGTAAGGAGAGCCTGGTCATGTTCTCCTCTCCTCAGAAAACAGTCCCCTAGTCACTGACTTGTGGTGGGGAGAAGCTAGGTGTGTGGGAAATAGGCTGTGGAGGAGGAGACTGGAAGATCCTCTGGCCTAGAGCCCTACAGGGAGGAGGGGAAGACTGACTAATGAAAAGTAACTAAGCCCACTAAGGGTATGCTCTGCACTGCCACTCACTACCAACTGCTTTAGCCCTTTTCTCCATCGGTACAACACAATGGACAGAAGTGCTGTCTAATGACAAGCCCTTTGCCACTAACTGTAGTTCTGCAGTTACACAGGAAGGATTTCTACCTCTGTGTTTCTTCTGTATCAGAAGCTTATTAGCATACTGAGGAAACTGGCTGGGGAAGGGGTGGGGTAAGTGAAACTACATTACAGTAAGTGCTCCAAATACATATAGTAAATACCTTACAAACTACAGCTTTCTTTTCCCTAGAGCTCTCAGAAACCATTAACAGTACTGGTAATGAAACTGTAACTTTCTAACTGTAGCAAATTAATACAAAAATGGAGTAACACTTGAATTCTGCCTTTTAAATTAGGATTCTCACACATTCCCTGAGAAAATCCCTCACGTCAGGGTAGTTTGCTTAGAGGCATCCAATTGCACTATTGAAGCAATTCAAGCAAATGTATAGTCATATACCCAAGGCGTACCTGAAGATTACGTTTGCTTTTCCTTATGTTGTGTTGCAGCAAAAAGTTGTTTTCTATCAAGAATCTACTAAATTGATCATCAAGCTGTGACAGCAGGTCATGGAATAACACCGTAGCAAAAGATACGTTGTTGGCTGCATGTTCCCTAGAATAATTTAAGGCATGCTTGTGTTAAATACACTTTTAGTACAGCATTCAAGAAATGCATACAAGAGTACATTATTTTCAATCCCCAGCTCCGGTTGTAGCATAAGCAAGCAGTAAGAATTACCTTCAAACATAAGCCAGTTTAATTCTCTCAACTTTTGACTTTATTTTCCTTGATGCACAAATGTTTTTATCTGTATTATTCTTGCCACGTTCTGTGCAATTTCATTTACCTGTGCCATGCACATCAAGAAGCATGTGCATGCTGTAGCTCTCTTCTAAAAGAAGACACTCCACAGAAATCTTGGCAGAAGTTCCAAGTCTGTGAACAGTGAGAGACTGAGCTGCCAAGGTAGTAACGAAGCAGTCTTAAAACAGCTGCTTTTTGTTACAGACCAACCCAGGGAAATATGAGACGGTACACCTGTTACTCTAGGTCCCCTCTAGAAAGCCCTGAAGAGGGACAGGAACACAGGCTGTACCACCTGCACAGCTACTGAAGAGTGCTAACAGCAAAAGTTCACTAGAAGCTTGCTTCTCCAGGATTCTTCTGCCGCCTGTAACTGTGTGCATGAGAACGCTGCTTATCACACAGCCTGAAGGCCAATTTCTGTGCTTACCAATCCTGGTTCTCCAGCCACTGTGCCAGGTACTGCCTGATTTCCATAGGAAAGCTGTCATCATAAAGCTGGTGAACTTGTTCCAAAAACTTGGAATCAAGTTGCTGTAGCTGATACCACTGGGTCATCCTGAAGAGCTGGGGAAAAAAAAAAAAAAAATCAGTGTAAATGTTTAAGTAGTATTCGGACTGTATGGGTAAAAAGTAACTCATACAACTTTTCATGAACAGTGGCAAAACTGGATGAGTAGGAAGGAAAAGTGTTTCCAGCAAACAAAACATTTTATTTTCAGCTCTAACAATTTTAGAAAGCTAATAATTAAAGCGGAATACAACTTCTGTCTTGTTTTAATTAAAAAAAAAAAAAAATGATATTGCAGATGAAGATAGTGTGCTATTCCATGAAAAATAACTCAACGCTCTATCATCCTTCTCTATGAAAACTTGCAATTTTTTTTTTCTGTTGAACCCCTTTTCACAGCACATGGTGTACTGGTAGTCTTACTGCTCTCTTGCTTAGTAGAGGTACAGGAATGAGGACTTGTGTGTTTGATACCTGTACTGTGCAGGATCGAGATCCTGTATGTGGAGCTTCACCTTTTACTGGTACGGATCTACTCCCCATCACAAGGTGTAAAAAGTGTGAGTAGAAAATCAAAGAAACTTCTAGGGGCCTATCTTCAGGTGCTATTTGTGTCTGCGCTTACCTGCTCTGAAAATGAACTAGAACTTTAAATGGAGAAGTATTGGACAGCTGTGTTTTTCTACTATATGCTTTAGTTTACATGATCAAATTTTCAGGCTAAATTAAGTAATCTCTACAGCAGACATAGGTAATTTAAAATGAGCTAATATGACCAAGAAGCCATGCTGTACAGAAACAGCTCTATGACAGAGTGGCGGTGTGTTCTGATGTATGGTCTCTGGCTGCAGACCAGTTACCATCTCCTCACAGGGCTGCAGGTTAGTGTCTTGTAGAGGAAATGGCATGTAAAGAGATATTCAAGGAACAGTCCAGGCTGAGAACACAGGTGGTGAGATGCAAGTCCACTTACACCTGCAACTTTTAAAAAATTGTCATAGGACCTATCCAAGGAACAGGGCAGCGCTGGGGTAAAGGACTGTCTTATACATGGATTCCTGCCAAATCCCCATCAATGTTTGTATGCCAGCTCCTTCAGCTGCCGAGTGGCATATACTCTACGTGATAAGTGAATGAGAGTTAAAAATGCTATTAGATTTGAAGTGAGATCTTTGGAAATTTTCACGTGTGTGGGATTCGGATTACAGGTAACATGTTATTTGAGTATACTGTAAGGCAAACAGTTACACAGTGGTGAGGAAAGCTGGAAGAATTTGTCTAAATGCATGTAGTCTTGTTTTTTTGTTTGGGTTTTTTTTTTTTTTGGTGTTTTTTTTTTTTTTTTTTCCCCCCTAGTGCTTAAATGAAGAGGTACTCCAATCTTCCTGTGTTTTAAAACAACAAGACTGGGACAGGACTTGGGAGCAGTGGCAGAGAACCATCCAAAAGAGCTGGTTACAGCACAATATTATAACACAGCAAGTGCAGTCCTTGGGGATGTGCAAGCAGGGAAACGCTGAGAAAGTGGGAAGTCAGCACCTTTTGTGGAAAAGGCGTTAGAGACCAACACTGGGATACAGGGCTCAGCCTGCCAGTGACAAACTGACAAGCGAGCTGGCGTACGCTGGGAACCCTATTTTGCTGTTCTGCCTTCCCCTGGGTAAGGGCAGTAGGACCGCAGTCCCTGTGCGCCTCTGGAGAAAAGGGACTTTATCAGCAGCGGGGCGGGTCAGTGCGCCGCGGTGCCGGCTGCGCCTGAGGGGTTCTTCCACGGCCAAGCTCGGCCTGCTGCCTGGCTGCGCTCTACCCACCCCGTCGCTCCCGACCCGTTCCGTCCTTTCCCGTGGGATCGCCGCCGAACCACGCCACGGCAGCCCGGGAGCAAAGGGCGGCGGACAGCGCTTCCCTTATCCCCCCACCCCGCGCCGGGCGAGCAGCCCGGCCCGCTCCTCGCCGCGGCTGTTGGCGACCGTTGCCGCCCCCCCGCCCCCGCCCGCCGTTAGCTCGCGCTGCCCGCACTTACCGGTGGGACGACGGTGCGCTCCCCGCTGCCCGTGCGCGCGCGTCCAGAAATACCCCCAGAGCGGCGGAGCGAGCGGCCGGGGCGGCGGGACCAATCAGAGCCCAGCCCCCCCTGCCGCCTCGGCCAATGGGCGCCCGCATCGGCGCCCGGCTGCCCCGCCTACCGCCACCCACTGCCCCCACCCAAGCCATGGCTGAGGGTCCCGGCCGGGTCCCGGCGCGGCAGGGCTGGCCCCGGGGAGCCGCCCGGGGGTTGCGGGCAGAAGCGCACCGCACCCGCGTGGAAAAGGCTGTCCCGCGGCGTTGCGGGCGGTAGCAGGCGAGGCGGAGATAGGGTGATAGGGCCTCTATTTTTGGCGCTCCCGAGCGGCGCGGGGAGCGGGTCAGGGCGAGGAGCCTGGGGCGCGTGGGTGCACGGGCAGCTGTGGTGAAGGAGCCAAAAGGCGTTTGATAAATAAGATTTGTGGAGGAGGTAAAAGCGACGCGCGGGGTAGGCGATGCGGTCGGGTGGCCCTGTCAAGAGGGAAGACCGTGAGGAAGGGGGCTCCCGTTGTCCCAGGAGGAACAATACGGAGGCGTAAAGCCCAGCAGGCGATCTCCAGCCGGGAACGGCTGGCTAGCCAGCGGGAAGCGATTGAGTTTAGTTACCCCGGGCCTTCACCCCGCCGCCTTATTCTCCCCCCAGGCGCAGTGCCCGCCCCGCCGTGCAGATTTCCACCCCCCGGCGGCAGAAGACGGGGGGGGGGGGGGGGGGGCCTCACCTCTCGGGAACGGCTGCGGGAGCCTGAGGCGAGACACGGCTGCCGGGCACAGTGCGCAGGCGCGGCGGGGGGGGGGGGGGGGCGCAGTGGTGAGCGGGGAACGGCCGCACCACGTGACTTCTGGGAAAGGCGGTGGGGACCCAGAAAGGGCCGGCTGAGGGGAAGGCGAAAGCGAAACTCAAACCCGCTCGCCGCCCCCCCGCCACCACCGGCTTGTTTTCCTCATCGCCACGATTTATCGGGGTTGAGAGCGGTTCAGAACTGGGAGCGAGGGGAAGCGGTCGCTTTCTTCCCTTTGCAGTAAGAAACCCGCCCGCTTTTCAGCTCCTGTTGGTAAAAGAGCGGTGGCGGGCTGGCCTTGGAAAGTGATAGCTGGGGCATTGAAGCCCGTGAGGGTGGCTGTTATTTCAGCTGGCCGCGTTGCATGGGTGGAAGGAAGACATCCGAGTGCAATAAAGGACTGTACAAACGCAGTTGTCATTGTTAATTTACAAACTGTAGCCCAGTTTTCCAGCCAAGTTACCAAAACTTTAAGAATGATTATAAACTGCAGATGCCCAAGTTGATTATTCCTAGAATTTTGTCAGTTTAGAATTTTCTTCCCGGGGTTAATTTTTCATAAAGAGGTTTCCTTTTCCTTCGTGTCACCTTTCTTGCAATTGTCTTATTTGCTAGGACACTGTTACTGCTACTTGGACACCCCTGAGTTTGTTTGTTCTTGTCTCATGTATGAAGTGTCAATAAGGACCAGACAATTGAAAGTTCAGGCTTTGGTGCCGGTCTCCATGATGCTTGGATCCTTTTTGGCATCCTTTGTAACCCCCCCCCTCAGATGGAGGGGACAATTCTTACTTCATGGAAGAAACAAGTAAATAGAAGGTCTGTTTTGTCAAGTCTGTGGTATGAAATGCTACGGAGTAGTGGATATAAATGTCGCTATAAATAGGATCTATAGGAGAAGGTAACTGGTAGTTTTTACATTTATTTAATTAGAATTACGGTGATATGGCAAGACACAAAACAATTACAATTTTTTTTTTTTCCTGTTAGTTTTTACTTTGCAGCTGCAAAACAGTGAAAGCACAAGCATGGTTAGTAAAAGTACTTAAAATCAGATGTTTTGTTTCTTCTGGCAGTATTTTCAGTCTTTTCTTCTATCTCTTCAGTCTTTTCTCCTCTCCCTCCTCCCCCGCCCCATCATTTTACTAGAGAACATTATTCTTACTCATAGTGGCATACAACTAAAATTTTGGCTTTTTTAATGGAAGGAGGCTTGGGCTGTATACATTTATTGTACAGAAAATTACTGATGACTCCAATGTTCCTTTAAAGCAGCAAACTGATTTGAAATAATACGCCTTTCAATCACATGTTAAACCTACCTCTTGCAAAATCTGTTTTAAAACAGCAATAGAAACTGTAATGCCAAAACTTGATCCACAATGCTGTTCAGTAACACAACATACCTTGTGCTCAAGTCAAGACTTGAGAGTCTTGAAAGAGCTGTATTGCATGGGAGCAGGGAGGAAGGAGAGAGAAGATTGATTCATGTGCCACGTCTGGACCTTTTTTACAGTACTTATCGTGAAGATTAGATGGTCAAAAACATAAGGTAGCCCCCATTTTGTTTGTGTTAAGATTGTGAGAACAGGCTAGAATGAAAAGGCATGCAATAACTGACGCAAGGTGAAGTTATGTTTGCTGCTTTAGAAATCTGTCTCACTGCTTGTAGTTCAGACTTGAGATCAACAAAAAGATGGCAAGACTCTTTTTCTTTTATCTTGAAAAAATTCTACAAATTCCAGGTATCTGACTTTAAGGCAAAATCTGTTTTTATTCATAGTGGTCATATAAATTACAGATGTTACCAAACTATATACACAACTGCTGTTGGTGTTCTAGAAAATGATACATGATTCTTTGAGAGAAAATTACTTCCTATCTGCAGCTTGATTTGAATCCCTCAGATTAATGAACAGAGATGCAGTCGTTCATTTAAAATCTACTCCCATGTATCACAGAAACATCTCATTATTCTGTTTCCATGCGCTTGCTTTCAACTAACGTCAATAATATTGGTGAGAGGAGTGAGTAAAAAAAGAGAAATGAAAGTGAACTTCAGGTCTTGCTGATGCAAGGAGGCTATGTTTTCATCCCAGATGTCTAATTTGTACCTACTCAAGAAGAGCGTATGGTACAAATGCTCCAGTGTTTATCTGTATTTTAAGAACTTTGCATGCATTAACCATGCATTCGACAGACAAGAATTAAATCTTGAATGAGCCTGTGTACGTAAAATACACTGGCCTTGGAATTCCCTGTTTATTATTCTGTTAACAATTTTTAGAGGTAACGCTGGGGGGAAAAAAACCCAAACAACAAAACCAAACAATTCAAACCCAGCACTAATCAGTGCCTGGAATAATAATAATAATAATAAAAAAAAAAAATTAAAAAGGCAATGCAGCTCTTCAGTAACTATTTTCTAAAACTCTGCTTCCCAGTCTGCGTTTACCAGATAGTATCCAAACTCTGTCAGATCAGGATTTTTTCTTTGTAGACATTCTGATAGTATTTGCTGTAGCATCGGAGTGCTTCATGCACAAATAGATTTACTTCTGCAACTATTTTGTGAGAGGGGTAACTTTTACTAACCCTTTCTTCCAGTGGCAAAATGGAGACAGCCTTTTGGACACCACAAGTTCTGTGTCTGTCTGTTTTCTGGAACTCCCTTCTCTTTGCAGCCTTGCCCGCCTTCCACAACTTCTGCTGTGGTGGCAGATAAAAATCTATTCTGAACGTAATTCATCTTTGGAAAAAAGCAAACCCCGGACACCCATGAGACATTGGAACTCAGGGGGATGAGAATCTTCGCTTTAAAACAGAAGCTAAACCAATGGTATACAAGATAGTGACTAAACAGAAACTACTTAAGGTAATAAATCCTAATTTCCTCAAACACATTAATGTCTTTAGTTATATGCTGTTTTCAGAAGCACAACATTTTGTACTTACACTCTCATATTTACAGCAGGTCTATGAATGTTAGTTCTGCAAGTAAAATTTATCCCTGCTGGACCCCACTGAAGTCAAACAACCTCCAAGCCAGGAAGGATTTGGCCTTTTTTCAGTGAGGACAGCAATGCTGATTTGCAGGAGGCTATTTGTAATCCTTAAGGAGAAGATTCCTGTTTTACATGGTACTGATATCAGAAAGAGGCCCAAGAATAACATCATAATGGTTTCCAGGAAGTGCTGATTTACAAAAATAATGAAAAAAAAATTACTGCATCTTTAATCCATCCAGTGTTCACATGATTACTGATTTTTCCAGTATGTGAACTTCAGTCAGTTGAGTAAGGGGAACTCAGCTAGAAGAAAAGAAGGAAAAGATTAGTCCCATGGCAGTTACTGCTGTTCATTCAAAAATAATTGCAGATGAAACCCCATCTGGCTGTTGGTTACTGCAGTGTCATTTTGACAATGTAATATAAAACAGGTGAGGATCTGAGGATCCTGTTTCTAATTCTTTTCAAAATATAGGAATGCTCATTAGAAAACACTGTGTGGGAAACAGTTGCAATAAAAATGATACATATTTTTATAAGAACTTTTGTGATTTTTGCAGCCTATGGATATTTATAGCAGAATTCTTACTGGAGTCTTGTTTTCCCGATGGGTAGGGGAATCTGGAGAGGGGGGAAATAGAAGGAAATTCAGCAAGACTGCAGGAAGTATATCTTGCTACATAAGAGCTCCTGAGTCGTAGGATATTTTGTCCTGCTGCAGATTTCACTCTTGTTCTCTGCATCTCACACAGTGCTTTTTTTTTAATTGGCATCTTGTGGTGAAAAAGTACCGCTTTAATAATGCGGATTGTCTGCTTACTGTACTTAGCCAGCTCGTCACCAGGTAGACTGTTGTGTGAGTTTGGGATGATAAAGAAAAACCTCCATATTTTCCTCATTTCACTTTAGCAAGACAAATAGAATGGTAAAAGGAAGGAGTTCTTTAAAAATCTTCCAAAGCTATTTTCTCCCCCAATTTTTAGCAGAACTTGAAAGCATTTCTAGTAAAAGCCTCCCAAAATTCACCTACTGTCTAGTAGCACTGAACCATTTCTGTAGTACCCTTAAAAACTGCAACATAATTGTATTTGACTCTCCAAATTAATCACCAAACACATTATTTTTGTGCAGTTATGACCCAAAAGATGGCAATGGTCACAGCTCATTTGGAAGCTCTGGACAGAGCTGGTTTGAGAATTACTGTGCATGCTAAAAGAAACCCAAAACGTTTGGAGCCTGATGATAAACAAAAACGAAGCCAACTATTCTTTTCACTGCCAAAACTTTGGGAAATGTAAATGCATCCCCAGTTCACAAATGTAGAAGGTCAGAACTGTTTTCATGTGTATAAAGCAAACAACAAATAAGCGGGGACGTGTCTCAGATGGGGTGTGGTAGGTTTTAATGCAGAATTTTCGTTCAGGCTAGTATTTGAATTTTAGCCAAAGAACTAGTTTGTCATGACTGCTATCAGAGAAAAAGGTGAAGAAGCAAAAAAAGATAGGTTGCTCTTGAACAGATCTTCAGCTTGGTGGATGTTAAGGAACTCCTCTATTTGTGTATAAAGTTTAACTGTGCTTCCAGTTGTTGACAGTCAGGATTCTGGTTTAGTTTTGTTCTGTTTGTGTTTGAAGGGGAGTTGACAGACTTTTAAATACATAACCATTTTAAGATCATAAATCATTGAACATACAGAAAACTAAGCGCTAGTGTTAAGAAAGGAAGTTTTCTTTTAAAGTTGTTAAAGCCAAACCACTGCTTTGTTTCCTGATAGAAGTCTGCTGGACAAATTCCCAGTGTGTATACATCAGTGCTCAAAGTACTCTGAGCTACGATGATTCAGAACACAGTTTCTAGTCAATAAGTAAAAGAAAATATTTTTAGTAGGATGTTGGTACGGTATTTTTGCAATCTTTCTATAGATTTAGTGAGTATTAGTTTTATTTGCTAAAAATGTTTTAGTTGACTTTTAATTTCTCACTTTGGTACCCCAAGTAGAAACTCGAAGCACTGAAAAGTTGTGCAAGTTTGCTGAATCGGAAATTTTTATGTTCCTTGTGCAGCTTCCCTGAGCAAGTAAAGTCCTTTGTGCTATCTACAGAATTAGTGTAGTCATTGTGTACTTGTCAGTGTAAAGCCTTCCTTTGTGCAAGAACTCTGGGATCTTTCAATTATGACATTCATGATTCATTGGCCAGTGTGTCAGACAATTTCATATAACACAGTACTTCCAAGTATGCTTGCAGCATCCTGTCCCAGTTAGAGTAGGAAATGTCTGCACCGTTGTTTCAGAAAGTAATGTAGCAAGTGATGAAGGTGCTCTAATTTTTTCATAATTGTACAAGCAGCCTTTTCATGACCAGCATCTGAGTAGTATGTGTCCCATTTGCTTAGTGTTAACTTATGAATGGAAAAGTTTACAACATACGGCAGTTTCAATCACTGTGGGACTCAGGTGTTCTCTCAGCACAGCATAAACGCTTGGAGACATTGGAAGAAGATCTGATGGAGAATGTGGATCTGTAGAATCATTTAAGCTTAAAAAAACAAAACAAAACAAAACAAAAGAAAAACAACACAAAAAATAATCTTAAAAGCAACCTAAATCCCTCTAACTTGATGCATAACAGTGGTGTATAGCAAATGCTTAGTAAGTTAGTTAAGCCTGTACTCAGGCTTGCTGGTGGCCCTGTGAGCACATGCCAACAAGCTGGTATATATTTTAAAATGTAGGAGCTAGGACCCCAGGGAAGAGAGGATAAACCTGACTCTCTAATATCAGCTGCTGGAGAGAAAGAGACAGTGAAAGATAAGTAGATCAGAGTACCGTAAAGTCTGCATTCAATTTTTGAAAATTTTTTGCCACATGGATGGGAAAAGCACTGTAGAAGTGAAGTTCTTTACTTTCCTTTCTTGTCTTTATCACTCTTTGGCCAAATGAAAACACATGACACGTTGCTATCCCAAACTACTTGAATGGGGGAAGGGAGACAGGGAAAACTTTGAAACAGTATGCATATTTAATAAAAATAACATTTGAAGTGTAATATATCTGTAAGGATACTTACATTTTGGAGACTGGGATAAATACAGAAGGAACATAACCTTTGCCTCCTCCATCTGAGGGCTTTGAGACTAAAAATAAATATTAGAGAAATTAAATATTGCCTAGTAATTTTATTATTTATTTGAAACTCATTATCCACTCATTAGTGGTGCAGACTGATATATTTAAAAAGCAATGTCTCTGTTTATGCTTAAATAAGCAGCCATAAAAATGAGGGGAATTCCTGAGATTAGTCTTCTGAGTTTAGGTGTTAGTTACATAATGGGCTGTGCTCCCTCATATGAATTACGATCTCAGAATATAATACAGCAACCGATGAAAGAGATCTTGTTAGGGCCTCAAAGCGACTATTCTATATCTCTACAAGCTTGGTGCTTCTGAGCCTTTAGATTTCAGTTCTGTGAATGTTTGCATGGAGCTCTATCTCTACAGATACAGCTCCAGCAATGTCTTTTGCATGAAATTGAGCATAGACATAAAATTTTAGATGATTGGAGCATTAGACAAAGTCCACTGAATTAAAATGAAGAGGAAGAATATTTGTAGCCTCCAAATATCTTTGTTTAGTGTAGGAATTTGAATTCAAATGGAATTGTAACCTTGAAACTCCAGAAGAATATGCATTATCTTTTTTTTTTTTTTTTTTTTTTTAATCAAGATTTTGAGAGCTTTGTTGAAAGACAGTGAGTTTGAAGGTGGCCTGACTTGTAACTTGGACAAGACAGAGCGAGGGCCTGAATGTATTTGCAGACATTTCTAGCCTTTCTGTATTTTCCAGTGCACTTGCCAGGGGTTTTCAGGAGCACTGTCTGCCATAATAGTTTGTAATTGTACAGTGTGTTGGCAAAAGGCAGTGCAGATAAGTGACCTTTGTTATAGTGTTTCACCGAATGAAATGAAGTAACGAGTACCTTCCAAGTTGTTTGGAAAATACAGAATTTCCTTGACATTAAAGAGACAGTGTGCTACAGTATAACACAATTATGAAGTGGATAAGCAGCATGACTTTTCAGTTTCATCTCCTTTGAACAGCTGAGCACTGAATTTTGTAATGCATCAGTCAGGGGAAAAAAAAAAAAAAAGTCTTATTTTTTGATTCTTTCTACCCCAAGATCTATTTCTTAGTTTTTAAAAAATATTGTTGCCATTTCCTTTAATGTAACCTCTAAGACCAGGGATATATTTATAAAATGAAGCTGTCTAAATGATAGACACACGTTAAAACCATTCTCTTGAAGATGCCGATTAAGGAGGCATCTTAATCTGTTCTCTTCCTCCTCTCCCCACATTCCTCAGACTGCCTCTTGACTTTGCAGCTGCTTTGCAGAAAGGGTAAATAGAGAAATGGAGCCCAACCTTCATTTGGCTGACAGCTGTAGTGTTTGCCAAAGGCTTTATCTTTGGGAATGTCTGGATACAGATACTTCAGGGGGTTTTCAGGAACGTTGTCTGCCATAATAACTTTGTAATCGCGCAGTATGTCGGCAAAAGGCAGTGCAGATAAGCGACCTTTGTTATAGGGTTCCACCGAGTGAAATGTTACGTCTCCTGTAAAAATACAAAGGCACTGTAACTGCTGGTAACTGGCATACCAACATCTGCAGCTGGAACGTATTTTTGCCTTTCTTTTGCAGTTTACACTGGTGGGGGTTTTACCTGTTCATACCAATGTTAGGATCTTTCAGGGTGCACTTTCTGTATATGTGGAAACAAACTTCAAGCCTGCAGGAAGCAGGTACATCTCCTAATGAACTTATATAGTTAATATAAAGAACTGAGAGGTAGGCTTTCAGAGTTTTGGTTTGTGTTTTGATAGATACAATACTTGTATCTTGCCCAAAACCATACTAAGACATGATACACATGAATTTTACTTTCAAACCAAGGAAAATGTGGCTCCTGTATTACAGGTAGATTGCAGAGTGTAAGGTTTATGTTATTTTTATAAATGATACTCACCATTTTCTAACTGATCCACCCAAGTAAAGGTAATTCCACCCAGATTGCTTTCACTAAACCTTAGTAAAAATGTTCCTGGTGTCTTGTCTTTGAGCAAAATTCGTTCCTTCTCTTTGCTTACAAATCCCATTACATACCTGAAGTGCAACAGGAAATCATGGGTTTACTTTTAGAAGAAAATATAGACTTCAGTCTATGCGGTGCATCTGGCCAAACCTTATATAGGTGTTCCGACACTGATTACAAAAGCTTTATAAGGTCTTGAAATTATGACAAAAGCTTCACATGATTTGCATGTGGAGTATGACATTGATCTTGAAGTACTATGAAGCATGATGAAATTTATCTCAGTACTTGACTGTACACTGACAGAATTGATAAATGGATCTAAACCTGCATTTCTGAGAGATTCAATGATGTTCTATTTTGGCAAAAATTTCCAAAAGTTATAAATGGGAAGAGAGATACAGAAGTATTCAACTCTTTGTAAATTCTCTTCTGCATAGCTGAAACTGAGATTAGTAAAGAAAAAAGACAAAACAGAGAGATCAATATACAACCATTTCGTTGTTGCTTACCCATCAATCCAAAGAGGGAGAATGTGTTTTTTAATTAAGTCCAGAATGGCTTCAAGCCAAACCCAAAAAGTAAAAGACTTTCCAGGCAAATGTTCCTAATGGTTAAAAAGAGAAACAACCATGAAACACAAATAAAAATAAGACACACAAGAAGGAAATTGTGAGAGTGTTGTTACCAAACATCCACGACATGACTTATCTCAGTTTCCTAAGAATAATCTAGTTTGTTCAATCAAGCATGACAGATTTGAACTGCTGTTTCGAGTAACATCTTCAGTCTGACATAAAGCCAATTGATTTTTAAGATATGCATTGGAAGCACCACATTTTTCAAGGAAAAAAACAACCAACCAACCAAAACACAGCAAAACATTCGTTGTTTCTTCCTGGTTATGAAATTACATTTTGAGAGAAAAGATGATAAGAAAGTTGAACTTCCTGCCAAGGTTCTAGACTTATTTATATAATGTAGTTAATACGAATAAAAAGGGTTTACCCCTCTTTCTCAATAACTTGTCTGTTCGTCATCAAAGTTATGGAATATATCGACCGACTTGAAATAATTTAGGTCATAACTGAGCATATGAAAAAAAAATTACTGTATACTTTATAAAAAAATGTATGCTTTGATAGCACAATCTATTGACCATTTACAGAAATATATAGGGCACATTATAATGACAGTTTCTGATATCTGTAGCAATGTAACTAAATAGATCTCTTAGCCCAAGCTTTAAACTTCTGGAAATACTATTTTCCTAGTTAAATTTTTACGAAGAACGTGATTGTGCTGGGCTACAAGTCCCACATATGGCAAGAGGGACTCTTTATCAGTAGCATCAAAGACAGAGTTAGGCACACACACGGGCGTTAAGAGAAAGAAAAGTCTCGTTTTACTTCCAGATCTGTACCTTGCAGAACTTTGCCCAGGATAGCTGATAATCATTGTAACTGACTTGTTGTCCTGAGGGGGAAAAAACAAACAAACAAACAAACAAAACAACAAACAAACCCCAAATGGTGAGTCTATTTTTCTGAAGTTTGAAAGAGATATAGCTTGAGATCTGTATAGTTGGGTTGGGGAGAAGTACAGTACATCCAGACTTGGGGAGGGATTGAGAGGAGCTGTAGATCAGTTTTTCTGTATCCTTCTGAAGCAGCTGATAATGGTAGCTTTGGGAATATTTGCCTAAAGTAGTTTGGGGATTTGTTTCTGCAACACTGTGTGCTTGGTTTCAGTTTTTAGCCTGAGTATTACTTCTCTTGGTCTTCACTCTATCTTGAGCTTCCACATTTTAAGACTATTTTTTCTTTCTTATGATTCTTGTTGATTTGCAATGGTACCTCTTAACTCTACTACCTCCACAAAGCAAGAGCTTTCCAAGAAACAATCAGAAAAATTTACTGTTATCCAGGGAAAACAGTCTTTGCTTCCCAGCTTTGAAAGTAATAAAAGTAAAGATTCCCCCCAGTCTTTGACAAATGCTTCTGTTCTTGCCCGACAGTAAAAGTATCGTTACACCCTCAGCTTGAAGTTTCTTACAGCTCATAATATATTTTATAATTGTTTATTCTCCAGAAACAGATAAAGGTTTTTTTTTTCCTTCTGCTAGTTTTCCCTAAGGCCTCTCCCTCCTGAGGACAGTCAGATCAAAGTGTTCAGTAGTTTGTCTTGCTGAAGTTGCAGGGCCTTTTTGCTATGCTGTCACCAGTGAGGGATGGGTCCCAGGGCTAAACAGACCCACAAGGACAGGTACTTAAAATGAAACAAAACACAAACCAAACCCCACAAGCAAGCAAAAAGACTTCCTTTTGATTTCAGATGCATGAGATAATTACTTGCTAAGGAAACAAAATAACATCATGGTTTAATGTGACTCTGATGCCCTCTTTCTTCAGTTTAGCATCCTGGAAGTTTAGAAGTTGAATCACTTTGTGGTAAGAATAAGCTGACGCGTGCTTTTCTTTAAAGAAAAAAATGTCAGTGTGGCATTTTTGAAGTCAGCTCTGCAAGTGGAGGTCATGCTTAAAGTCATTACCTGTAACTATCAAATATAAGAGCCTGAACACAAATAAAATCTGCATCTTTCTGCATACTTACCCATAAGTTTCTCTGCCAGCATGTTGAGCTGCTCAGAATTGAGTCCACGACCAACATATGATGAAAATTGCCAGCTCAGTACTTCTAAGAGCTGACTTAAAGTGGCAGCAGGGGGATTGTTGAAGAAAGACAAATTCTGCAACAGAATTAGTGCTTTGTTTAGACAGTTAGCAACCATGAACTACACTGCAGGCTGTAAAAGAAGGCTGCGAGTACTTGAGCAGAACCTGGAAGTGTTAAAAATTAGGTGCACAGCGGGGTTACACTGGGGCAAATATGTGCTGGCCCTCCCACCTGCAGCTACCCAGCACGGTCAGCTCGGGTGCCTGAGAAGAGTTGTAGGGGGAGACTCTTAGAGACGGTGAGAGTCCATGTGTGCATCTTTGATGATAAAATAGCTTGCTATGTTTCTGATACTATCATTTGTTAAGACAGTGGAAACATCCTTAAATCCTGTCCAATAAACGTAGATATTCTCACTATACGTTTGGTGCATGGAAATCTTAAACTGTTACATACTCATATCAGCGATATGTTGTTGAATTGTTTGGCTTATCTTAGTTTTTAATTGGGTTTCTGGACTGTACATGTAATGAACATACTGAAGACTCTGCAAAAATTCTTTGGGGTATCACAGAGTGATAATGAAGTCCCGGCTGCCAGTCAGCTGGCCTGCCATCATTCTTAGGCACACTCCATGGTAAACTGTCTTACCCTTTCTCTCCTCCGAACATCTCTGTGACTGCCACTAATCCTCAGCTGAAAGCCTGAGAGCTATTGACAGCACTGCGAATACAGTAACGGTGACTGAATCTAAAATATGTGCTGAGCCAGCTGGAGCCTGAGAAAGAATGATTTTGCTTTTGCTCACAGTTAGAGCCACTAGAAGGTGCTACTTAACACTTATAATCTTCTTCATAGAAAACACTAGCTCCTATAAAATGCGTGAGGGAAAGCAGCACAATAAGTACATTACAGACCCACCTATATGCCTACTTTGACAGTTCTGAATTGTACTAGTGAAATTATTTTGTACTATTTACAGTTTTGGTCAACCGTATCCAAAAAAGACAAATTCAGACTAGAAAAGTTGTGGAGAAGGGCTATCACCTTTTCTTCGTTAATACTACTACCTTAACCTACAAAAAGGAAGGCTAAGCGTGCATATGCTTTTAGAGCTAGGCAGGGAACAAAAGATAAAGTGAACAACATTAAAATATGATGTTGATAACAGTGTATGTGAAGAAAATAAGGTCAGTTTAAGAGAAAACCACAGCCTTTTTATAATGAACATATTTGGTAACCAAATGATAGAAATGTGAAAATGCAGAAAGTCAGAGGCTGCATACTGAAGACCTACCTGAGGATCATTGGTTGACAGATTGTACCAAATAATAGAAGCCCACGCGTTGGGTAGTTGGCTGACGTTAGAAATCATCACCACAGGCAAAGAGCTGGTCTGGTGGAAAGAATAAATGCGGTCTGTAAATGCTGCCAAGGAAAGTGTTAGTGCTGTGTTATCCTTTGGGTTTTTTTTAGCCCCCTCTTCCTTCCCAAAGCGTACGCTCCTGTCTAGAAGTTCTGGAAATCCTGTGTCTGCATATGGTTACTGCTGCAGGTAGCATCGAGGGTAGACACACCTGTGGTCTGGCCCAACACGGTGGTTGTTCTATAAGCTGCTGGAAAATGCCTTTTATTCTTGCCCCAGAAAATCTGGCTAGAATACTCACTTCCAAATTTATAGTCAATCCATACAGGCAGACCTGTGTTTCAAAGCTGATGGAGTGCAGTTCCTCGGTCACCATGTGAGGGCCCTGAGGGAATAAGCGGGTTATGAAACTGTGAATGCACAGTTGGTGTTTAACGGTTTTAGTGATCTGACTGCTGAGATCATACAACTTTGAAAGAAGACACATATCAAATTAATAAGTGGAATAGGAAAAGAAGGAAGTGAAGAAAATAATTTGTTAAACTCTGACATTAAAGTAGTCTAGAAGTCTGGTGATTTTTTTCTGATGAGTCTAAAAACCCCATTGCCATTGTTAAGGCAATACTTTTAAACTTTTGCTTTTATTTTTTTCTGAAATGGTGCTTCTAAACACAGATTTGCACACAAAAAGTTAACTGATTATTTTTTGTGTCTGATAAAGATTGTCTCCAACTTTTCTTTTTCTAAAATTTCTTTACTGATTGACAATTCCAATTTAAACAGAGATGTTAAACTTCAAGAAGAGACTAACTAGAAAGAAAACAAAAAGCCACAACTTTAATGACAAGTAGGCCCTTATCCAGGAACACAGGTTTGTTGTAAGTATACTTAGATGAAGTAAACTTGAAGGGCTAGAGTTGAACTACTATTTGAAGGAGTAGAGGCCTAAATCATTAATCCAAAGTAAATCTGGTATTAAAACTCCAAGCTTTTTTTGGGAGGGGGGAAAAAATAATCTATTTGTCATAGTAGATTGTTTGTAGTACAAGCATTTTGTTTTGATTACAAACCAGCATGGCTCTGTAAAGATCCAAATCTCTGCCCCATGAGAGACAGATCTTTCGAAATACATTCCATCCCCAGAAGTCAAAGTATAAAAATGTATTTGTCCTTCTGTTTTTGTGGTGGCTGTTGTTTTTTCCCCTCCCCATCACATATTTGTTTTGTTAGACTTTCTAAAAAGGAAACAAAATCAAAAATCTCAAATCAAAATACTTTCATTTACTGAAATACTCTGTTTTCAGTCAATGTAAAATAAAACCATTCCTTGGGAAAGTGCATTGTGGCCTTATCTTTCCCATGGAGCAACTCCTCCAGGACATGTACAGGCCACTGCAACAAAAGGTACTGTGTAAATGAGGAATTGAGACCACAGAAGATCCTCAGGCATCTGAATGATAAATCTGCCTTACAAAGGGAAAATCCGGCTTAGAGATGAAGGCTTTTACGTGAAATACTCATCCATCAAATGAGCTCAAATATTTTAATACAGGTAAAATCAATCCATCTCAACCTGTATTGCTGACACAAAGTTGGAGAGGGTTGGTGAAACTACCCTTCTCCCTCCTCTGTTATGATTTTGCAAAAACTTAAATTTTTTCATGGAAAAATTGTCTAGGCAAAAAGACATATCTATATGAAAGGACAAACCTCAAATACAGGGAACTTCCACTTTTTTTTTTATGAGGGAAGTCATACTGAATGACTACACTCTCAGCTTACTAAACATCCTATAACAAACCAAGTTTTTAAATTACTTTAGTTGCTGTTAATAAAAAAAAAAAAAAAAACAACACCCTTGTTCATGCTAATAATGGCTTCAGACTGTGATTTGACCAAGAAGCTCTTTGAGGAAATGAGTTAGCAGTGAACCATGTCACAGCTCAGCTGTCCTAATTCTCCACAGCCCTATGTTTTACATAGTTATACAGGCACAATGTGTGAAAGTGGGAGGAAAATGCTACCAGAAGTAGAGCACCAATATTTTCACACCTACGTTTTTGCATTTGCTTGTCTTAATGCAAATGACTTTGTAAGTAGCAAAGTCATTGGGAGGCTAGCCTTGAGTTTCAGTCTTGCTAATCAGGTTGTAAGTTACTCCACTCAGAAACACCCTGAAGTGTGCACAAGTATCTTCTGCTTTAGGTTTTTGGTTAAAATTCTCCATGCTGATCACACCTTTGCCCTTGTACTTAGAGACTACTTGTAATAACTTTTGTGCTTGAATAGCTACAACTATTTGAGCTGTGAGATGAGTGATTTTTATGTTTTTTTTTAAGTTTTTTTGAAACTTGCCAATACAGCTTTACCTCCAGCACTTCTACTGTGCAAAAAAAGATAACACTGGTGTGGAGATACCTTAAACCAGCCTAGGCTATTTCACTTCCTGAGTAGGTGGCATTCACAGAAGCATCTTATGACTTCAGTTACCTTGGGAGGCACTAACTGTTCTGGTAGTGTTGGCAGAGGCTGTATCATTGGCTGCAAACTCTTGCTTCAGTCAGATTTGTCTGCAGGTTTTTGCTGTTAAATAGCAATGCTAAATTTACAGTGATGGTCCGTGGCTGCCCTAGAGTTTGTGTGTACTCCTGCCTTTCCCCTCTCTGCTTTCTGCCTCCAGTTGCTGGATAAGAACATCCTGCCTCTTCCCGCGCCAGGGCAGCTCTCCTTCCCCGGCTGCCAGAGGTGCAGGAGGTGGATGAACGGAGGCAGTGGCTTTCTTGCCCGTGATTCTGGTGTTGTCTGTGACACCCGGGGTGCTCGGGGGAACTGTGGTTTGTAGGAAGCCATAGCTGAGAAGGCCGTAGGGTAGAGCTGTGCGGGTGGTGAGGGGCTGGGCAGGGGGAGAAGCACTGGTTGTCTGGATGTGGGGGGTGCCGGAGGGCAGCACAGGAATGGTAGGGGTGCCCTGAGACACCCCCGAAGGCAGGGGCGCTGTGTCCCGGGTGTGGGTTAGCACCAAAGGTGATACTTCTGATTTCTGTTCTCCGTGAAGCAGAAGCATATGGATTTTAAGCTCCTCTGCTAGGAAGCAAGCACATGCGATACCTTTTCACTGTACGTGCTAGGTGGTATGTGCATCTCTCTGCAGCCTGGGTACCACAAAGCGCCTGCTGGTTTGTGAGGGCTGACATGTCACAGAGCGATGTCACCACAAGAGGGGAACCTACGACCGGGCTCGGGAAACTAAGCATGCTTCGGTCCTGGTTGAGTCAAGCAAACTTCTTTGATGCAAATGTAATTATATCCTTACTTTAGCTGTGAACTTGGACAACAGAATATACATTTAAAGAACTGTTCCTATAGGAACAAAAAAGTCAAAAAGCTTATTTTCTCAAAATGTAAATGACAAAATAGGTGGTTTTAAAGAGGAATGCATACATTCAGATTATTGCTTCCTACCTTCTATTGTAACTTTTTTAATATATAAATTTAAGGCATGTAATTAAAATTTCTATAAGTAGTTCTGCAAAGTTCTCATTATAACTTATACTATCATATGATAATTGGGTCCTATGCTTATTATAAGAATAATATACATTTCAAAATCCAACATCATATGGTTGCTCTTTGATTTAAATAAAATCCAATCTGAAATACCTGTGAGAGATATCAAAACTAACATGTAAAATAAATGCACAAACCTCATTTCCTTTGCTTCCAGCACTTGACTTCATTTCTTTGGGTTGCTGTATAAAGCAAAACAATATTTATGTGCCAAAGAAACCATAGACAGAAGTACATATAAAGGACGTCATTTGTAATCATGGTGTTCTTAGTATAATAATGTTTTGTTTACGATACACAGATATGCTGTAATGAAGGCTCTGACACTATGCCTTGCAAAGTCTATTCAGTTAATAGTCTCTTGATATTTTTAATTAATTTTTTAAGAAACTAAGTTAAGGTAACAAAGCGTTAATTAGGGTGCTTGCAACACGTATAACAACACATATAATATAAAAGAGCACTGAAGACTGTCAATCTCTATCTCCTTTTGCAAAACTATGCTGATACATTGCATCTGTGGTTAAGGCAAAAAGAGATACCATAGGTGAGCGAGTCTAGTCAGAAAGTGTGACTCATCGGGATATTAGAGAAGCTACAGAAGCAGTGCTATTACAGAAGCAGTACTATAGTCTCTCAAAAGACAGTTATTGAAGGAATTAATTTTCACCAGATCTAAAGCATTCAATTATATAGTTCCTCTGGACAATGGTGGTGTAGGTTTTTTTGTGTGTGTGGGGGGGTTGTTTGTTTGCTTCACTGGTTTTTGGCTTTTTTGGTTTGTTGCGGTTGTTTTGTTTGTTTTTTAAAACAAAGCACAGTTTCTGAGAAGCTGTGTAATTCAGCATGACTAGTCTTTTCCTTTTCTGGCATTAATTAGGATTTGCCTTGTCATTTCTGTCTTATTATATGGAATGAATAAAGTACAAAATGGGATAAAGAGGTTGCAGGAGTAAACTTTTTGTATAAAGAAGATGAGTATAGACTTGACAGTAATACAATTCTCCCTGCATAGTTTTTAAAAAAACTTTTATTTCTTTCCCAGAGGTACATGACAGGAAAAAAAGCTGCCAGACTTACCAAATGTCGAAATTCCACTGACAGGCTTCCATTTGCGGATTCATCCATGTTCATTGCTTTCACGTGTGTTCCACACAGAACAAATCTACGATTACTATGGAGGACATTACACTTATATACTCAAACAATATTGTATTGGATGATTTGAGAAATATGATATTTTATTTTCTTACCTTACAGTTGAAACATTCCTAAAATAGAAGAGGGGTGGGGGGAGGAGACAGATTGTGAATCAGTAAATGTGTAAGCCAAAATTTGTACTGAGAAATGTATCTTGAGACTAGATTTTGCCGTGTCAAAGTTACCAATACCACTGAAGTTTTTAAACTAAAGAACTGAAACTTGTCCTGTGCAGTTAGACTTTTACATCTGGCCAGATGCAAGTAGTATATATTTTCTAGCTTTTTTCCCCATCATTGGAATGACACGTGGCTATTCCAAGCTGCAGTACTGATTGCCTGCCTGTGTTCAGGGACATGTGCGCAGCAGAAAAACAGACATCACACAGCTTTTGAGAGAAGCAGTCCTGGCTTCTCTCCTGCTCCTTCCTCACCAGGTGTTTTCCTTCCTTCCTTCTGGGCCAACATCCATGTCCATGAGGCCAAGGTGTGTTTCAGAGGCGTGCAGAAGCACAACAGCCACAAGAAGGGAGGTGGCTGGTACCTGTGGCTGGGGATGGTGGGCGGTGAGGACTTAGATCACGTTTGCTGATTTTGAAAAGTCTTCTGCCCCATGTTTTAACAGGCTAGGGTGCCCTGAGCTATCAGCCACCAAGCCTGCTCTACAGTACTGGGTATTGCTCAAAATAATACAGCCTGCTGAGAGAAGATGCATCAACTCAAATAGAAATGCTCCGGGCAGTATTAACACTGTTTTCACAAATAAAGTATAGACAGGCTCTGAGATGCTTTTTGCTCAGGAAATTATAATCAGCCAAAGAAGCTGGGGTTCCTGTTCATTTGGGACCACTGTAAGAAATAATGGGAACACAAAGGAGAACCAAACACCTTAGAAAGGAGGAGTTCATGTATCAGTCTTAATTTCAGGCAGGGGGTAAAACTCTGTGAGGTGCCATAGACACTAATTACAGCACTAGCTTTTCAAGTACAAACTGCTTGCAGCAGCTGCATTAAAGGTACTGGGCCTATTAACAGAAGCAGAGAAAAGTGGTATTTCAAAGCTAACTATCCCATAAATAAAATACAGTTTGATTTAAAGTTTTTGTGTGATGCTACTGATTCATTCTGATGAATTTTATCTAAGTCTTGAAACAAATCTTAAACAGACTTCTTGCCTCCAATTTGAAAATTTCAGTTAGACAGAGCAGCCTTTAAAAAAAAAAAAAAAGACAAATCTCCCACATTAAAAAAATAAAAGTATTACCCTGATGTTTTAACCGTTTTTTGTTTTCTCTTCCTTTTTAGAGCAACTTCTAAATCAGATAGGGTAGCAACTGAAAAACCTGTGTTGTCTCTGTAAAGTGAATATCTTCACTTTAAAGTTTCTTACTTGTCAATAGTGGCTTTCACTCTGATCTGGTAGTTCAGCTCTGGCAATTTAATTAACAACCTTCAAAACAGAAAATGTAAAAGTGAATATTAACAATGAATTTCTCACCAGAAAAATATTAGAGTAGCTCCACACTGAAGTATCTGCAGTTACTATAATATGAAAACAGATTAGGCATCTAGGATTATATAATGATTTACAGGATTGTATACTCAGGAAGAGGAGCTGGGCTGTTCCAGTGGCAGGTGTTCTACCCTCCCAGAAAGTATGTGGAAAAGTTAGTATGTGTTTGAGGGAGTGGATAGAGACACAACAAAGAGGTAATAATTTAAGAGATGGATTTGTATAATTTGTGGCTGCTCCATAACTGTGTGTGTATTTCATGTACCCCTTCCACATCCCCCCCAGCTCTCCATGCATTCTTATTGCTGAGAGGTGGAAATGAGGTAAGAGCTGTGCTCCAATCTTCATTCTTTTCACAAAGTTGGGCAAAGAGCTAGTGGGAGAGAAATAACTTGTCATTGATTCACCAGAGCTCCCCAAAATGCAGAAGTATCTCTTTCCTACATGCAGCAGTGGCTCTGAGTATTCTGATGTTGGCCTGTATGATGTCGATCATTATTTACTCAGTTTGCAAAGTCATAAAAACAAGAATTCAATGTGTACAAAACCCTGAAGGTACTGACTTTTTGCCACAGTCTGCCTTTCTTCCTCACATGGATTTACTCTTTATTGCCACGTACTATGAGTGACAGATTCTGTGGCTTTTATCCACATTCCAGAAAATCTCTCTGGAGTCAAAAGGATCTCTAGGACAAGTTGTTCTGCTTTGCTTTCTAGATTCTCCTAGGATAAAATGCAGTATGCAAATGAAGGAGTTTATATCAGATTTCCTTTCCTTACCTTAATTTAACAGTGAACTGTATTAATGTTTTAAGAACCATTGGCCTCTGGGGATGTGTTGGCATGCAGGGCTGCCTCTCAACCACAAATGAACTGTGTGAAAAGAAGTGAAAGAAATAGATTGTTTGGAATGTGCATAAACAAACAGCTGTATTAAGTGAAAAAAAAAAAAAAAAAAAAAGTGCTGGTATCTCTTAGAGACTTATTTCTCCACAGATGCAGAAGTAGAAGGTATGTATTCCAACTCTGTTCTCAAAATGATCCAGTGGTCTTACAGTTGAATTGTTCACATAAGACACAGATATTTGGAATACATTAAAAATCAAAACAAAACAAATTCCATAGTCCCCAAATACCAGGCTAATAAAAGTCTGGAAGACCAAAACTTTTATTGGAACCATAAAACAGAGTATGAAAATACACTGAGCCTGGCTCCAATGAAATTAAACAATCATTTAATCTTTCTTCATTTTTATACATAAAAAAAAAAACAACAAACGATTGACCATGTTTTGCTTTCAGATAATGACTTGTGGTATATCTCTACTATAGCCAGTACAAAAGGCAAGAGGAATGATGATAATATTTTATCTATTAATAGAAGGGTGAATGGAGGGGGAGGAAAGAATGTCTTTGTGGGGAAAAAGAAAGACAAGGAACAAATTAGCACCTGCCACTTAAAAAAACAAAACAAAACAAAACAAAACAAAACCAAACAAAAAACCCACCCAACAACAAGAAGAAAAAAATACCTGCCACAACTTTTCTCAGCAGTATGTACATAACTCCTATTGAAATAAATGAATTTTTTGTGTTCACCTAGAGTCAGAACTCGATCACAAACCCTTAACAGCTATCCATGAGAAGCTGCCCGGTGCCTTCAGCCTCTCAGAGTTTTGATGACAGCTGTACATACTTTTTATATTGGAAATTCAGTCTTTAAGATCCATAGAGAGGCAGACTTTTTTCATTTTTTTGTTTCTTCTTAACAATACAGTCTCATTGATGCCAATAAACTTGTGTTAGTTCGGTAAAGTTATGTACACTGACAATGGCTTACGCACTTCCGGAAAAGATTGTAGAGCAGAAAGTTGACTTTTTCCAGCAGCTGAGGTCTTTGCACTGGGATAGGGTCTCCATCGTAAGTCAGTCTGGTCAACAGTTCATCCAGTTTTTCTAGTTGCCTTCTAACTTGAAAGAGACTCTCTGCCAACAGTGTGAAACTACAGCAAGACAAAAGATTAGCTTTCAACCTTTCATGTAAACCATTTCTTAGAACATAGTGGCTACCAAAGTCCTTGCTTAGGGGAATCAGAATCGGTATTGATTGGTACTTTCTAGTTTTATCCAAACTCATGTCCATCCATCTATTGTATATGGGAATATACAAATACATCAGGCAAATTACTTTGTTTTTAAAGATTTGCACAACAGGCCTCATTAATAGCAATGAAATTCTGTCTGTGATAATTTGGAAGAAAGAGATACATGTTCCTGATGTTTTACCTGCAGGGCACTTGTGCCAATTTTAATTCTTTCCTACAGTTCAGTAGTTTTGTAAAGTATACTCTTTAAAAGGCTAATATTTATATAAAATGAGCAAGTTACCAAGACTGAGGAAGTATAAAAGCAATAAGGAAAATCAAATCCAAACAGACTTACTAACAGTTTAATAGGGCATGTGTGTATAAAATCATACTTTTTAAGGTATTTTTAACGTCCTAACTGGAAAAAAAAAATACTTCAGTGGGGAAAAAAAAAAAAAAAAACAACAAAACCCACAACCCACAAGAAAAGGGCAAAAAAATACTTTTTTCTTCAAACCTAAAAATGTACTTGGTGGTTTTCCTTCATTTTTTTCTTCCTACTTCACCTTTTCCAGCATAGAAGTTTGATGGGAGACAAATGACCAGGACATTGACATTTTCTGGCTGCATTATCTTCTAAAATAATGTTATTTTATTTTTATTTGCAATCGCCTTTAGAGTTGCCACCACGGAGACTACTGACATTCAATTCCTGCATAGTTTGAAGTCTGGAGGAGCGATGTACCTAGTGAGTCAAAGCATAAAGTGTCTACCCAGCTCCTGCCTAGACAAAACTCCCACTGTCCTCAGTGACAAACTCAGTCAGCACAGTTCTTACTCAAGCAAAACTCCCAAGAGGGTATGTATCATGTATCTGGAACAACTGTCAAACCAAAAAATGAGCAACTGCCACGGCTCAGGCTCAGCAGTTCGCTGTAATGTTATTAATTCTGAATCGTAGATGTTGTCCACCAAAACAAATTGTGTAGTTTTAGTTATTTACTTGCTTAGCTGGTAATGAATTTGCTGCTGTTGCAAGGTAGCAAGACAAATAATCTAAAAGAATGATCATTTCACGTGCAGCAGACTTCCTGTGGTTTTCAGTGGAACCAGAAGCTCAAGGCAAGTTTACCAGTTCTGGAGCTGATCAAGCCCACCGTGGAGAGGACCCCCAATACAGGCAATCTGCTGCCGTCTCTTCCAGTCCAGCAGCTCTTCAGTCAGCATGTTGCTCATAAGCATATCAATTTCATGAATCACACGCCCTATTTTACTGAGTACTTCCTGTAAAATAGGAAAGCTGTCACAAACTGACCACAGGGAAAAACCACAAAATTCAGCAATTATCATAAAATGCTGATTACATTTTTTTTTCCAATTATTTTGAAAGTAACTGTATTTAGTCCCTACTACTTCAGTCTCTTTAACTCAGAGGTGAGTGGATTCATCACTCATTGTACTTGAAATTAATCCTGAATCTCTGTGAAATCTTCCTTGGTAAAACTTTTTGGGGAGGGGAGGGGGGGAGGGAAGATTGTTGCACTGTTTGTGGGCATAACACCTCCAACAAGTTGACACTTACAAGCGCTGTCAAGGTCAAAAAGTTCTCCTTTTGTTTTGCATCGTATTGACTGCATTGTTTTTTTGCTTGCTTGTTTTTAACCATAAAAAGTACATGGACTAAAGCAAATTACCTAAATGTACTGTTTTCTGTGCCAGTGAAGAAGTGTTCAGGGGAATATTTGTCATATTTGCAAGTCTTGGTTGCTGAACAGAGCAAGGTACCATTGGTGGGTGTGGGGGTTTTGTTTGTTTGTTTTATTTTCTTTGCAGTCATTAGATTACATTTACATTGGATACTTTTAAAACCTACAGACTGACAGCTAAGTTACCCATTTAGCACAGTAGCAAGAAGTCCTGTGAAGTGATGCCCTGGCCTGCCTTCTAAGATGTGCAGAACCATAGCCTTGATTGAGCCATTACTTAATTGCCAGTTTCTTAACTGCTCCTCAAAATCACCCATACCCACCCAAACCTTTTGTGGATTTTTTAACTCCTACGTTATTTGCCTGTTCTTCTGAGAGGAGAATTTTAGGAAGCACACGTATGCATTTGAGTATTAGGTGTGGGAATGGGGGGAGAAAGCAAACAAACCACAAACGATGGAACGTGTCACTAACCTTTCTCTTGTAGTCTAAAGTATTGAGCATTGCCTGCAACGCCAACATTTCCTGTTTAATGAGGGCGCTGTTTTTGTCGCTCTGCTCTGCAGGGGATGAAAAAGATCAGTATAAATGCGGGTGCATGTGCATGTTTATAAGGGGGGGGAGGGGAAAAAAACATGACCAGACTGCAGCGTGAACTAGTGAAAAAATAAACTGCAGACATCAATAGATTATGTAATAGTACATTTCATCTGAATGGATTAACTTTCGTACCAGTTTAAGATAAGGTTTTATGACTCCACTTTTTAGATGTCTGTGTGGAACAGGAAAATGTAGAAAACATACAGATGATACCTAGACATCTATAAATTTCTTATTTATATTCATACCCGTGTATTATGTACATCTGGTTTGCATCAATGATTGATCTGTACACTACTGAAATATGCTTGTGGTGTCAGCAGTTAGACTAAAGCTCTCTGGACTCAATGGGAATTAAATGTCTGGCTGAGAAAATGGAGGTTAGGCATTTGAAACAGGAGTTCACTGCTGTGGGGATTTCAGCAGCCAGAAGTACTGATCACTGGGTGTTTCCCCCTCTTCATAAATTTTTTCCTTCTCTGGATCATGCATTAGTTTCAGGCTTTCCTAAGCTTGCCCCATGCTCTTGTATATGCAGCTCTTCCCCTACCGCCACCTTCCCCCCACCTTTTGCTCTTCTTGCATCTCTCATGCTACCTTCAAAAAAGAAATTGGTGCCAACTATGTCTCTGCTAAGCTCTAGATTGACATCTTCCCATTATGTGAGAGTAGATGTTTCAATAGAGGCAGACAAGTAACTGATTGTCAGCTTGGCCACAGCAATTGCTCACACAGATGGTAAGGTACTGCAAGCTGTCTGTGCTGGTGGAGAGCATTTGTTGACACAGTGAAATTTTAAGCCCTGAAAGTCATTTATGTAAGCATGTTTTATTTTGCAAGTGGGGCAGGCCTCAATCATCTGCATGGTCAATGATTATGATTGGCCTGATGACTAACAACTCGTTAAACCATGGCAACTTGATCTCTTCCAATTGCCTGGCCATATCCGGCTTTAAACGTATGGGGTTGACATGTTTAAGAACTTGGGCATTTCAAGCCCAATATCTTTGCATGTTCAAACAGAGATAATGTGAAGATATCTGAGCAGACACAAGTGGGCCACAGTTTCTTTTCTGAAAGAAATCATGCAAGGACTGCTGCCATGTGCAGATCTCAACCATCATAGGCTGGTCAAACATGCATTCAGAGTGCTTACCAGCTGGCTATCACCACTGTGGTCAAAAAAGAACAGAAAGCCAAGTTAGAAGCTAAAAAGTCAGTTTTGCACAACTCTACTCTGGGAAATAAGAGGCTCTTCCACATCCTGACAAGGAAGAGCCATGTCAAAGGTGAGGAAATTGAAAAATAGGTTCTTTGCATTAAGAAAATTACTGGTTTTCATGTCATTATGCAGCTTATCTATGGAAAATAACTACCTGCTCAACAAGGTCTTCTTTGCCCTCTTAACCCCAAAAGAGTGATTATGTTCCAAGACTATATATAAATCATAAATCCAATTTCATGTTTACATATATTATCTGGGTAGTGCACAAAACCTCCCCGATATTGGGGTCTAGCTGTGGAATCAACCATTTTCTCATGAGAATCTAAAAATTATTATAAAAAATTATTATAAAAAACTCTTACCTAAGCTTTGTATTGTTTTATACCTGAAGTCAAATTCCTCTTGCAGGTCTTCCAAGTATTTGACATCTTGGTCAGTCATCTTTCCCAGGGAAAAGAAAGTAAAATTATTTGGGTGTTCACAGTGATAGAAAAAGGAGTTTGTTTTGTAATGGACAAATGCATAATGTAGTTTCTTCCTTCACTACCATTTGAAAATCTCTAAGCAGTTCTGGGAACTTCGGTTTACTATCTTGTAAACTTTAAAAAAGATGATTGAATTATAAACATACATTTATAGCTACAGACTTATTTTGCTTGTTCAGAAAGCCAACTACTATCCTTTCCCCCACAGTCCAACAGTAGTTGGTACAGTTTCTGTATCAACCACTTCTGTTTACTAGTTCAGTGGCATAGTGGAAAGTAAGAATGATTAAATTTAGCCTGAGCTATATTGAAATTATTATGCCAATAATGTAACTCTTTTCTTGGAACTTCAAAACAGGGCAAACGGATAATTTTACATTGACTTCAGTGGAAACTGGAATGGGGTGTGCAAAGGCAAGAAAGGTGGAGCCAGAGACAGGTGTAGTGCACAGAGACTTTTAGAGAATTACTTAAGAATTTGGGTAAAGAAATGAAATGTTTTTTCTGCTTTGGATTTTTGAAAGGGTTTGTTTTCCTGTGTACTGTAAAAAGTTTAGAAAGTGTTTTCTAGTAATCAAACTGATAATTCAAAAAAAGATACATCAAAAGAAGGAAAATGAAACTGCAGGAAATTATGTGTTTTACTTCGAAGGTTTGTTTCTGTGCTGTTTATAGGAAGCCTTGATTCTGCCAACAACTCATAAACAATCCTTTTTAATTGCCCAAGATGTGCATGCTAAGTGTCTGTGAAAATACAAAATCTCACTTGCTAAATCAGGACACATAGACTTAACCATTTTGGCTTCCTCCTTATTTTGGAGTCTAAACTTTTGAATTATATGTGTAAGGTATGAAATTACATACACAAGGAGCTGGCTGATTTCTGCATTTAACTTAATTACCTACTAAAAAAACCCTTGTATCTAGAAATCTTTCTCATTTTCACTGGTCCTTTGAGGATGGCTGCGCTTCCCCACACAGGCAGAGGAGCGGCACGGAGGTTGCTGTGTTGCAGCTTTGTCTACTTTTGCTCTGAAACTCATAACTTCACATGTAGATAGAGATCTAGTAAGACATTCTTCTAAGGCTGGCTTTATCTTTTTAAGGGTTTCATCTGTCTAACCCTTCTTCCCCATGTAGGGAGACACTGATGAGAGAATGCTACCAGGACCTCTTTCCAGTATACCAGAAGTGTTGCTCTTGAATGATGTATGGACAAAGCTTCTACACTGAGACTGCTACAAAGCTGAAAGTGGGGCTGGGATAGCAAAAAGGTTGTAGGTAATTGGAATCCTTGTCCTGCCTCAGACTGAACAGGCAGGTATTCTCTGACTGAGCTCTCAAGGTCTCTACGGGACATAGCTACAGGTTTGGCTCTGCCCTGCAATGGTATGGGAATTGTTACCATCAGTTCTTAATGTTCTTCTCCCCTCATCTCTCCAAAACGTGTAATTATGTCATGTAGCCTTCAGCTCTGCAAAGATCTTGGTGACTCAGAGGTCACAAAGGCTAGCTACTGCTGACCCAACTGAAAGAGGTCAAGTTGCAGAAACACATTTACTAGACCTCACATCTTTTTAGAAGGCAGTAGGTATGTTCTTACTGCACTCAGTGGTCTGGCTGCAACTCGCATAGGGGTGAGCGTAATGGCTTTACAATAGGTAGCTCTTACACTGAATCCAGAGCCACTGTACAAACCTGAGGACCCAGGTATGTCCTGAGTAGTTCGTCTGGGCTGAGGTCTTTGGAAAAATGGAAAATGGTTGGTGCAGCTTGTTAGCAGAAGTATTTGTGCTACCTAGCTTTAAAGATAGTTCAGGTATGCGTGTATGAAAATCGTGGCTGCATAAACATCAAACAGGGCAAAAAAAATACCTGAGCGCTGTTCTTGATGGCTGAAACTTTGTGCTCTACATTTCTTTGTCGTTCTGAAACCACTGAGTTTTGCAGAGACTTTTCCAGTGGCCCCTGGAACAGATGATGGGTGGATGAGTAAAAGTAATGAGTGGTAGTAACTGTATTGCAAGTTCTGTCATAGAGAGGGAATTCAGAAGCTGGCCTTCAACCAGCTGGAGGCTGGTGTAAACAGACAAATCTGTTTAGTTCCACAGATTTGAAAAATATGCTGCTTTAACTTTGAAATCCAAAAGGCGAAAGGGTGTGAGTATGCCAAAAACATTAAACCTCTAGTAAATTAAAGAAACTGAAATATAGGTTATTAGATTTCTGAAAAAGACCCATGTCACAATACTTGTATAAAAATATGCATTACCACCACAGGTGATTCAAGAGATCACATTTGACTTAAAAATTCTGTCTGGGTTTTAACCATATAACAATTTCCCCAAAATAGGTTTCATATGTAATTTTAAAATTTCTTTCTTCAAATAACATAGAAACAATCAATGCCTTTGCAACATATCAGATGGAATGTCTTTTACATTGCATAATTAATATGAATTAATGCATTGCATAATTTAAAATACACACATCTGTTTTGCAAAGAATAATCTCTGTAAAGCCCTTCCCAGATTAAAGTCTTTGAAGATTAGCTGTGACATAGAAGTCACTTGTAGCAATGTTTGCAGCAGTAGAGCCACTACAGAAGTACAAACACGAGTTTAAAGGGCAGTGTTTGGCAACCCCTAGTGCACACAAATCACTCTAGCAGAATGAGAGGACAGCATTTGGTTCTAAAAGCATGTGAGCACATTAACATGGAACTGGTTAATGAAATGTAATTCATTACCTGCACAGGCATGCTGGCTGCAGCCAATATTCTTCTTTCTTCTCTTAAACAGTTTGAGATGATCACTGCTATATGCATGGGATTACCCTGATATTTTCCCTGCAAACACAAGTAAATACAGCTTTTAAAAATTCAGAATTCAGGGTGTCCCTCTGGAAATCACAAACAGTGTTCTTCAGTGTCTATGAGCTACAGCTTGGTGTGGGTGGAAAACACTCCCCTACTGTTCTCAACCTCTGTTAGTGCTGGTTCAGCCTTGCAGTGCAGCATCAGTTAGTGCCATTGTCGTAAAATATTCTTAACAATGTTCTACAGAGATTATAACAATACAACTCTGAGATGTACATCATTTGAAGATCAAATTGCTCCACTGCTAACACAGCTGTTTGGAAAGGGCTTTCCTGTCAGCCTATTTTGAGCATGGTTTTATAATGTCTACCATTTTCAATAGGATGTTGCTGTTAGCCTGTAGCACTTCTGCCAACAAAAAATTGTAAGCATGTCAATACAGTAATGATGCAAGCAGAAAAGCTTCCTCATCATAAAACGGAAGACAATTTTAATGTCGATGAACAATTTTTCTCCTCCAATAAATAGTGTGCTTAAGATGAGGAAAGAAGCAACTCTTGTCCCAAGCCAAAGAACCAAAAATATCTATATTTTTATACCACCATAAATAAGATGCAGAAGTGCAGATGCATCACTGAGGACTGGGCACAATTTGAGCTAATATTGGTTTGTGCTGTATTTATCAAATTGGAATGATTGAGGACTCTCAAGCAGCTTATTTAGAGTGATGTATTTGTTTAGTGTTTCTCAATATTCTTCATGCCTTTTATTCAGTATTCACATATCATTCATTCAGATGCCCTTTATTCAGTGGTCATACAGTTTTCAGCCATTCATTCGAATTAATCCAGTTAATTTATTTTTCTGTATCATTTCCAGTTCTGGACTTATTCTATTTTCCCCTCTTTCTGATTATTTTTTATTCTCATCATATTTTGCTGCCACTTAGAACTTACTTTATTCTTTCTTTCTCTGTGGCACAATAAGTTCTATACGTGGTTAAATTGATGCTGTATTTTCCTCTAATATCTCATACCAGTTGTTATATTAGAAACAAGGGTGTGAACTCATCTGATAGAAAAGTGAACACAGTGCTTCTATATGCCAACTAGTACTACAACAGCGAACAGAGATTTCTAACACTTTTTACTAGACAGACAAAACCAAATCATTTCCTGGATGCTTTTGCATGAAATCTAGGTAATCTGAAAGAATTTTTCATAATGTGTTTTGACTTCAATTACAAGGTAAAGAAATATTATATTAAAAAAGGTAATTTTAACATGGAGACTTGGTTAGGGCTGTTTGGTATTAAATACCATGCTGTTGGTTGTACTGTGGTTCCAGGTAGAGACTAAGGTGAAAGATACAGGGCTCTTAAAACTAAATCACTGATGTACAACATGTTCTCTTCTAAAGAAGCTTTGACTGCCATGGTGTTGTTAGTAAGGAAGCCTAAGCTTTCAGATATTTCCAGGGTTTCTGAGGTCTTCTCAGGACAAATAAAGTATGTGCCCCACAGTGCAACCAGTGCACACCCAAAGTAGTCCCAGTGCTGTGCCTCCTTTGATCTCTTTAAAAGCAGTTTGGGGTGGTGCTTTACCCCAGAAATCACCTGCTTCAATTACCCTGAGGAATGGGACTAGACTGTGATTTTAAGAGTTTATCTGGAAAAAAGAAGTGGTGAGTAATACTACCCCTGAATACACTGTGCCTCAGATGAAACACAGAGCACTCCCTCCCTGCCTGCTCCTTGCTGGGTAGTGAGGGGGGATTTAGCGCTAAGGAAACGCTGCTGATTTCCATGTCAGACAACAATGCCAAAGATCTGCCATTACTTGTTTCTCCCTGACAGTTTCTTGGCTCTAAGGGTAGTAACTGTCTTCTCACTGCGCGCTTCCTTCAGCACAACCGAACCTCAGGTGCAGGAATATATGCGTAGTCCCCTTTATTGAGCGTATTCCCCAGATGTCTCTGCACAGTGTCAGGATGTGACTTTGAGAGGGGAACACGGGGATGTGAGAAATGGCTATGAACTTCCTGAAGAAGATGAAGAGTGGAGTGGAGTCTCATATGGAAGTGAGGCAAAGGTAGGGTCTGACAGCAACTGCTGGAGCAAATTAATGGCTGCAAAGAATGATTGTGCTCCTGGCTGTGTGGTGCCAGCCCAGTGCCTGTCTGAGCCAAGCCAGATTGCTAACTGGGGTGGAAACCACTCACGCTTTTTTTGCTTAATGTGTTTTCTGCTCCTCGGCGGGCTGAAACTGCTCAGCAAAGGATGAGGTTTTTGTTAAGGACTAACGCACGTGCAGTCAGGAGAGGTTGGCTGAGAAAGGGGAGAACAGGCCTGCCTTATTTCAGCTGGAGTCAGCTGTATCGCTAAGCCTGTCTCATCTATCTGCACCTTGATTAGAGATAAAAAAAAGTCCTGTTTTTAATAAGGCTTGGGATGAAAGCTGTGGTGAGAAGTGTTAATTTCTGCTTGTGGCTTTTTTTTTGCTGGTAAAACAGGGTCCCGTCTTCCCCATAGATGGCTAGTATATGAGCACCACACCACATGTTGGTATCTGCAGACTGTCTGAAGCTACAAAGCTTGAGGAGCGTTTAGTCCCAGTTTACTACAGCCCAACAGAAGCCAGGCACTCTAAAGGTTGATGGCTGCCTTTTGTCTTTTCCCTGTGACAGAAAGGAATCAAACAAAAGCTATTTAACAGACTCAAGAATAAATAAAATCCTCTCTTGGAGCTGGAAAATACACTTATGTAGTAGAGGCACTTCAAAAAAATCTTCTGATAGTGGGATGTTTTAAAATCCCCCACAAAAAATGCCAGGTATTAGGGACTTTCCTAGCATTTCTAGATACTATTCATATGCAAAACTCAGAAAAAAACCCACCTTATTCTCTTTCTTTGTTTCATTAAGAGAAAACCATCTGAATCAAGAGATGAAGTGGAAATTCAATTTTTTTTTTTTTTTTTCCCTTTTTCTCCTTCTCTAACTCATAAAGCTCTAGTAATAAGCTGCACCCGTAGTGGCTCCATAGTTGTGCCTGTCTGGTGCTTTTTCAACTCGAACCAGCCTGAGCAGACGCCAAGCGGGTCGACAGAGAACTGCCGCCTGCCCCCCTGGAGCAGCAGCCCCTCAGACAAAGCCTGGAATAACGGTGGCTCTGCAGTTCCAAGGCTTGCAGTCAAAGGTCAGGAATGGGCCTCGCCTTCCCCACAGACAGATGCTCCGAAGGCCGGGCAGCCGGCACGGAGCTGAGCTGTGGGCATCCCCTCCTTTCCGTCTCGAGCCCGCTCTCCTGGAACGGCTGTGTTTGTACAATATGTACTATACTGATAGCCAGTAATCTAGCAGATGGATTGCAACTCAACAGTAGTGAATTTATAAATAATAAGTTGTAACATTAAATATCTCAATAATCGTAACTTATTAAATAACAGTAATTACTAAAAGTCACAATAACCAATGGGTTTGACTCCATCAGAATAATAACACTGAATTTTTTCTCCCCATACTTCTCAGAGGTAATTACACTTCAGAACGCGCCACTCAGTATTTCCCTATTATCCATCTACTGCCAACTCTTGTTGTTCTGCGCTTCTATTTTGCCTTTGGTTGATGGCAGAATTTGCTCAGTATGACCTTGGCCTCTGAATAACTAACTGAAAATTATTTCCTATCACTCAAAGAGTAGTAAAAGTTGGAAAACAAATGAAATTTAACCAAAAAAAAGCTTGAGATGAGGGGATCCTAACTTAATGTGACATAAGCATTGGCAGCTGGGAAAGGAGGAAGGGTGTGGATTCTGTAGTTATGCAAATTGTATTATTTAGATACTTATAGACAAAACTATAATTGTCTTTTGATAAATACCAACAAAGATAAATTGAGGATTCACTTTTCATCTGATGTTTCAAATTGAAATACTCGTCTTATCTGCTAATATTACTGTAATTCTGTTGTTAGGAATTTTCTTTCTCCTCTCTTCCGTTTTGATGAGGCCTTCCATATCGTGATTTACAACAAATGATCTTCCTTGGACTGGCTTCTCAATAATCACCAACATGATGCTAAATTTAAATCAACAGGGGAAATTAAACTTTCATTTTGAACAGGTAAAAATTTTCTCTGAATGCTGATGACATTTTCTAAGGAGAAAACCTTCCTACTACTGCCCAGGATGCACTCTCTCTACTTCAGAGACATCTGTTGTGATAGTGTCTTACTAGATCATGAAGAAAAACAAAGAGGCATTTCTGCAAAAAGGATTTATACATTATAGTGTGCAGAGTTTAGACCCTTTAGCCAGATTTTGAAACAGCTTGAACTATTTGGGGTGTGTGAAGATGCATGAAACAGTGTCTGGGGAAATGCAAGATTTGATTCTGTACGTTGTAACATCACAGAGAAACTCTAAAATACATATTATGACACTTTAAAATATGTGTGCTTTTAAAAAGGACACCAAACAACTATCAGATTTAGTATCTGAAATTTACTGCTTTTCCTGAGGTGAATGAAAAAAATCTAGACTGGGAGATTCATTCCCTTACTCTTCTCTTTTTTTTCCCATTTTTAAAAATTTTCCAAAATTTAGCTTATTTTCCTGTGGGCAGCTCCATTACAAAGTGAATCACTCCCAACCACAGTAATATTGGCCAACTTTCTTTTCATGTGTCAAAGGTCTCTATATACTGCATACATCTATAAATTAATTTTACACATATGCTAATAGAGTGTCCTGGCAGTTTTCAGTGATTAGAGAATTAGGTATTAATGACTGTTGGTCTCTGCTTGTAATATAGAAGGATATGCTGTGCAACCTTTAGAAAATCAGTTAGGGATTTACCTGGTTATCTCCTGGTTTTCAAGGTGACCTAAAAAGGACTTGAGTAGGTTTTGGTGCTTTCTAATTCTGAAAAAGCGCTTCAGAATTTGGTTGGGTTTTTTCCCTGCTTTTCTCTCTCTCTTTTTTTTTTTTTTTTTAACTATCAGCTGTATTTTTTCTTGTTTCTGCTAGAAAAACCCTGCTTGATCCTTTTAATTGTACACAATAAGAGCTTTACTTGGAGGCATTGAACCATTACCTAGTATGACTGTTGATGTATTTGTTGAAGTTGAATGAATATTTAAAGAAGTTGATGGAAAGGAGGTGGAACACAGAGAGATTGAAAACAGGATTAAGCAAAGCAAAAGTCAAGCAAAATTACATTTCCTTCCTTGTTGCTCGCTTGTGATATGCTTATTTTACTAAGTCGGATACTCAGCATCTTTCTAGATAAGCAGATATCGCATCTTTCATGTAATTAAAAAACAGGGAGAAAAACCCCTTTGTCTATCATTTTATTTTTGAAAGAAAAAAACCTTTCGTATAGTTGTGTATCTCAAAGAAATGTGTGGGTGGGAAAGCATAACCATGCACACTTATTTCCCATTTTCACCTTCAAATATGACAAACAATATTTTGCCTTGATTTGTTTCCTACCTTTGTTTATGCATCCAGGCAGCAAGTCTAACGGAGACAGTACTAGAATACAAAGAAAGAGTCTGTCCTTGTGTTACCCTGATATAGGTAAAGTGCTGGGGAGATTTTTGAAAGCCTGAATTCAAACAGGCAGTATTCTTATTAAAAAACATTTTTCGAATAGAAAGATGGCTTTCTTTTATCTAGGTCTTTAAGAGGAAGTACCTGTGACACTATCTATTTAGACTGCTCTTGTTAGACTTTATTTTTAGATTTCCCTTTCCCCTCACAAAATGCATCAGAGAACTTAAAGGCAACCTCATTGTTTTGGACAACTCCTATGATGTGTGGGAAGTCCTAATACATAGGTCTGTTGTGTTATAGTTCTGCTTTTATTGTATCGGATAATGCCTAACTTCCAAAAGATTGTACTTTTTTTTTTTTTTTTTTTTTTTTTAGGGCACATACAACCAAATTGCAATAGGCAAAGCTGTAAACGCACAGTGAATGAGCTGTGAAGACAGAAATCTTTTTTTCCATCCCCCAGCTTGCCCCTAAATTCCACTGCTGAGTCCCTCCCATCAGACACTAAAACCAGTCAAGGAACGGCAGATTTCAAAGCAGGTATGGTGAAATACAGCTACAGAAAATATATGTCTGTAGGTCTTATCATCAGACAGTAGAGCTGTTCTGCCAGGGGGGATGAATAATGTAGCAACGCTTCTTATTTAAATGAGATTTATTTCAGAATAAATAGGAGTACTGTGTTCCCTATGAAAAAGGGTAAAACAGCAGAGGAGCGAGAGGACTGATTCCCCCCTCACCCCCCCATATTCTGGACACAAAGACCTGAGTATTATTAACTAATCTCTCAGGCAGATGTTTGACTGCAACTGGGCCCTTAATACTGCAGAATGAACAAAGCCCTAAACAGATTGATTAGGTTTTTTTGCTTGTATTTTTACTTCTGTTTGTAAGTTAACTCTTACTCATTCTATAAAACCAAACTGAAATGTTTATAAACTCAGAGTTGTGTTCTTTAAATAATAACTAGGAACTCGAAAATATTTCTAATAAGTAACCCTTTTTTGATCTTGTATCAGTCACTTTTAAAAATCTTTGTTAGCTGATGTGCAGTCGCCAGCCTGCTATCCCTAACAGCAGACAGCTAGTTGCTTTAGCATACAGACTTCTGTGTGGGGTTTCCCATTTGTATGCCAAAAGTTTTTGTAAACAGCTTTTAATGGTGAACTGGAAAGCTCACTTGGGGGCAAGATACTAATACGAAAAATCAATCTGAATTGTATTAGACAGCAGGACACACTGGTTTGAAACACATTTCCTACTATAATTTGTTGCTTTGTTGATCTGGCAGGCTACATGAGCACTAAATACATGTAAGTAACATTTTGAAATGGATATTCTGTGGTGTATTAGAAACTTTATTTTGTTCCATTCTCACCCTGTTGTAAGCTTTAACAGGAAACTGCAACTTAAACATCAATGGCTATGTTTCCATTCTTCGCAACTGTTTCTCAGCACAGTGCTTATTAGAATTGTTTGTTAAATACCAGCTGGAATGGCCTATTTCAGATCTAATGCTATTTTTTCCATTTTCTTTGATGTACTGAAAAATAATCTTAGGATCGCTCATGCATGTACCTTTCTGGTACGGTGACTTGCGTAAACAGTCACCTGAATTAAAAAATCTTTATGTTTGTTTTAGTTCTACCTGGAGAAGCACAAAGATGTTCAGTTCTCATTACAGACAGAAACAAGCTGGGCGATGTAACTGAGAACCTGAAATAGAATCAGGAATGGACTGGTGTGTTCCTGTTTAAAGTAGCATTGTGTAAAGTAAGATGCTATTTGTTTGTACTATTTAGGGACAGGGTGAATTTTATCTGGAAAGAAGTGCCATAACATTAATATATGTTGATTAAGATGACAGAAGATACTTTCAGATGCTATTCTAGATCTTTCCATAAAAAGGTAGGGCTGCATTGGAGAAAGAAATATAACTAAAACAGTATTTCCCAACTCCACAGTATAACTATAGCACTTCCAAAAGCTTGTTTTGGTATAACTGGTTGGTGTGAATCAGCAAATCTGGTGACTCCGCCTGACCTCTCCCTTTGTAAGCACACCCCAAGGTGCTAATGGTGTGCACACAGACCTGCTCCTTCAGGCAGAATCCCCACGGGCCTCCCATCCCTCCTCTTTTAGGCTCTGCCAGGGCTGGTGAGCGGGTGAAGTTCACCAGTACCTGAGGATCTGCTGTAAGTATTAAATGAATATCATGAATATACATAATTTATAGCAAATTGTTCCCCAGAGCACACAGTATACTCATTAACTCAGGCTTCAATGGTAAATGAGCAGAGCAGTACTACTTCTTATTCCTGAAATCTGTTGTTTCACTTCTATAAAGGAAGATTTATGTAATCAGATTTTCCCCTGAATACTGTAAACAGTGAAGTGACACAGATGCATGTTGCCATTAATGAGAAGAGATTGCTTTCAAAAGTTACCTTGAGACCAGAGCATAAATGAGAGCTTCAGTTTATGAGTAGGACAATTCTGGGAATTTCTGCCTTTTCCTGATGTAGCTGGGCAGCACAGCCCAACTCTTCAGCTCCTGCAATCTCGCCTGAGCCCATGCACGGGCCAGGCTGCATCCCACAGAGCTACACCTTGTCTCGCAGGTACCTGCTGAGCACTCCCAATTTCCAGCTTGGAGCATGGGGGGGGCGGGAAGAACATCCCTGAGGTGAGCATCACTGGATTACTCGGAGACTGACAGGCCATTGCCCACCAGCACCATTCCTAAATGGAGCAGTGGAACACTGAGGCATGGTGGCCATCTCTGACCCCCAGGCTACTCCAGGCCTCCCCTGCCTCAGCTCCCTGCAGCCCAGCTGCTCTCCCCTCACCAAAGGTTTTGGCATGTGAGTTGGGAACATGGACAGTGCCTGTCTTACACGAGTGTCCATATTTCACCAGTTATCTCTGAGTACTAAATCTCCTCGTGTATTGCACAGGAGCTTACATCGGGGACAGGTACGCTGTCATTTAAAAACATTCCTTCTGAAAACTAAGATGTAATTGCTCATGGGCTGAGGCTGTGTAGACTCCTGCATCTGCAATTTGGTTCCTAGAAGTGCTAGGCAGCTCTTCTGAGTTTAACATCTGCCCTTTATGTTTTGCTGTCATAGCAACAGCACAAACCATCTCCTTGTGACTAATCTGCTTTGCTTTTCTCCGTCTAGGTTTTAAGCAGGAAGAAGAACCATAGATATAGTTTCCCCCCTCTGCCTCCTAACATTTTCTCTCCTCATCCCTTTCCAGAGCCGCTACTGGGGGGAGCAGGAGTTCTGTAGGAAGAGGGACAGAGAATTTAACCTTAGCAAGTGACTGTGCTGTACGGTCTCCCACTGAAGAGCACAGCAACAAAAGGCTGCTCTGCTATAAAAATGAATCCAATTTACTGACTAGAGAAGTAATAATAATGCAAGAAGTAAATATGAAGGATTTTAACCTAAAGTGCTGACCCCAATTTTAATATAATATGTGCATTTATACCAGATTAATGTCAAGAAGTGATGTTTCAATGAAAGCAAGAAATAGGTAGAGAAGCAAATTACCAAGAGCCAGCAGTAATCTCAGCTGCTTAGCTAAGTTTCTCAACACTATTTTCAAGTGCTTGTAACTTTGTCAAATTGCATGTTTCCTGGTCAATGTTTCTTTTTGCCTCAAGATAATTTTGGAAATGTCAGCAGTCTGAGCAGAAATGCCACGTTCCATAGTTATTACTCTAATGGTGAGAGAATAGGGATGGTTTCTGTGGCCTAAGAGCAAGGGTGCCAGGCAGATCTGTCTTCCTGCTAAGGCTTCTCCTCTCTGCCCTTCACAATGCCTAAGATTGCCAAAAGCCTTGTGTTGTGAGTATGAGACAGGCAAGTTCTCACTTTTTCCACTGCTTGCATCATTATTATAGCAACTAAGATGTTTACGGAAAGATTTTCCAGGTGAAGCTCAGAATAGAACATTTTCTCCATTTTATAACAAAAATGAATCCCAGGGAGATCTTTCAGGTGGGGTGTGTTTGGCTGTGGCGCTGGTAACTTGTAGGTGTAATTCTCTCTAGATTCAGTAACAGCACCAGGAATCTTGATCCTAATGAGTCCTTTGCTGTCTAGCAAACAACTGCACAAGCCATTTGTGAGGGCTGTGTTGCTTCCTCTTCTAAGGCTGCTCTTTGTTAACAATCTAGTTGTATTTCTAATCAAACATTAGTCCCTCATTTTGCCTTTTGTCAAGAACTACAGATTGCTTTTGAGTGGCTTTTGTGTGTTCTCTAATTTTAATTATTTTATTATTGTCATAGTACTTAGGAACTTATGCCACGGCTCAACATACTACTCTGAATACTTTGTGATAAATGCTGGTTTCCAGTATTATCTGGTTTGATTATTATTACTTAATATCATAACATAATTTGGCTCAAAATAATTAACAGACGTGGCACTCAGATCACGTATTGAAGTGGAACTGCTTTGTGTGTGTGTGCACGCTGCCCATGTATCTATATGTCTGTGTGTGGTATAGAGGGGAAGGAAGAGGAGTGAACTGTGAAACTTCAAAGTGCTTGCGCTAGAGAGCAAAGCAGAGATAAAGGTGGGCTCACGGTAATAACTTTCAGAGAAAAATCGAACCATCACTCTTCGCAGAGTCACACCAGAAATGAAAAGATGTTTACAAATACAGCTTCCTCTCCTATTTAGGAACCCAGCCTTTCCTCCACCAAAGTTGGTGAAAAATCTTGCTAGTTTTACAGCCTACCCTTTCCGTCTCCCTTTCTCTAGGTGGTATGTTGGGGCAAAAGTGGCCATAGCACTGTGCTGTGTACATCAGTCACCTTTTTCTGGTGTTGTCTCAGGAAACTGTCACAAACTAGCTCAAATTGCAAGAGTTAGGTATCTGCAAGTGCATCCAGCTGTGAGTGGGGACCCAAATGACCAGTTCCAAACTACTCATATGCAGCAATAAAATACAATTAGTGATGCACTAAAAAAAATAGATCCAGAATTACATGATTTGCATACTCAAACTTAAGGACATTACAGCAGATACTACCCACACTATGTGTCATATACAGTTCATAGTCCACTAACAATACTTGGCAGTTAATAACAAGGATAGGATGTCAGCTGATTACAACTACTATAGCATTTTTTTTCCTGATGCACTTACCTAACCAATAAAAAAGTAATCTTAACAGCTGGGGCTCAGGACACTGCCTTTGCAGCTCTATGGAACATGCAGCCCATACTTTGGCTGAAAATGCATTTATCAGCTATGTTCTAAAAATTAGAATTTGTAACATAATATTTTACAGAAAAATCCAAAATACCTGTGTCACAGATTTATTAAGACGTAGTTTATTTGCCTCATCCCTAATAATAATAAAATAAACAAAACCCCATTGCAAGAGTCTGGTCCTACCCCATCCTATAGAAATTATTTTGGAAATCAGAGTAGACAATGGGTGATAGTGCTAAAGGTCATAAGAAATCAGGAAAAGCTCTAATAGTGAAAGTGTCTGTTTGTTCACACGTGTATTTTGAAACTGAATGAGTAGTTTTGTATCTAAATACAGGTTATCTGCTGTCTTGATATAATGGAGAAAGGCCAACATTATTAGTGACGGAGAGAGCTGATGTGTTTTTTGCTCAGCTGGAAACGTTTTACTGCAAAGCTCAAGACAGAGACCCTTTTTAATAAGCAGTATAATTCCAGCATTACACATGTCCTCTTAAGAAGTTCATAATGCTTTAGACTGCAGACCTACAGATCTTTGCAACCCAGGGGAGCAGAGAGTCCTTGCTGCCTGAGAAAGCTTGCTAAGTCAGGACCTTACAGTGCTACAGGGTGAGAGAGAAAACATGCTGGCGCACATCGCAACTCGTGCAGCATTTCTTTTCAAAGCCAGCCACGGAGTGAAATGATGGGTTAGGCTGTTCCACATGGACCTTTACTGTTGCTTTATCTAGAGGAGAAAAAGACCAGCTCTGGTGCTGGCTCTGCTGCTGCTGTAACTAATATATGGTGACCATAACCTAGCTGTACAGCTGTCATGGGGATGCCCGAGCTCTTTGGCTTGTTCTGGAATTGTGACTCAGATCCTTGCCATCTGAGAAACCACTTAAAACTCCCCTTCTCTGTCTTTTCTAGAATAAGCCTCTTCTGCTTTGTGTTCTTCAGGAAGCACATCATAATATAATTTCCAAACACACTGGGATTTAAAGAAAATGGGTTTCATTCTGGCTGTTTTCACACTGGCTATTATGTAAACTCATGTGTGCATGCCCAGGGCCTGATTACTTGCTTTGGTATGCCAAATTTCACAGAGCATACAGAGCTGCCACTTCAAGTTTTGGTAAAAAGTTTAGAATAAAAGAAATGGTGTGAAGAGCAGAAGGAACAGTGAAAGACTTTAATTTTGTGGAGCCTGTATGTAAACATATATCAGTCATTCTGCAAGTACACATTGTGATGGTATAATCATAAATGCACAATCTTCTAAGCCAGTAGTACACCAATGCAATTGCTTGTTTCAGTGCCCTGAAATGCTCTTCCCACGTGTATGCTACTGTGAGAGGACACCTTTAGTGAGGGGCTATGGCTCTGTCTCAGCCCTACTGTGGTAAAGTGGGCCAAGACCATGACAGAAATAACAGGTTTAACTCCTCTGCAGTTAACTCCAGAAGCGGTTAAGTAAATTTGATGTTTGAGCAATACTGAACTTATGGACAGTGCTGCTACACAAGCCAGAAAAGAAACAAAAAGAAACTTCAGTTTTAAGTTACATGAGACTGCTTGCATAACACTGGAATAAAAAGTGCTAGTGATGGAAATACTGTCACAATTTTAAGAGGTCACCATTAGGGATAAAGAATAGAAAGACACACAGCCATAAAGAGAACAAAATAATTGGCAAGGTCACGCTAAGATTTTCCAGACCGGTGTGTGTGTGTGTATATATGTATGTATGTATGTCAAAAAAAGAAAATGTTTTGCAAGCAATATAGTTGTCATTTAAGTACTTATGGAAAACACCATCAAAGAAGAGGAAAAAACCCCAAACTTTCATTAAACTCAGACGCATATCTGTTTTATGCAGAAGACAGACAGATGTCAGGAAGTAGGTGACTAATGAAGTGGAACTCTGAGAATTCTTGACTTAGACAAACAATTATTACAAAAACATTCAGCCAATCAAAATAAATATCATTTTGCAGAAGCCTAATGGAAAATCCTTTAAGCCATTCATAACAAATGATCCAAGCTAAGCATAAAATAGCAAATATGCTCATGATTTACAGGGCTTCCTTTTTCAGGGTGCAGCTTTAAGCCCCAAATATGCATTTTTATTCCATAGTTAAATACCTGTATGTGTCTGAAAGGTGGTAATTGCATTTGTAATAAACATTATACAGTCTTATTTTTAAGAGCTCAGCGAAACACAGATACACACAGAGCTAAGAAGTCACAGCACTTGTATCTGAGCAGCATGCATTAAAATGTGAATTATTGTTCCACAGAGTAACAGGCAGTGGAATAATTATTTTGAATTATCTTGTTGAAGGCTCGGTCCTCCTATAGCTGCTCAGAGGCTATAGCAATCAGGGCAGCTCTGAGCTATGCCCAGGAACAAGCTGCACTCAGCAGAGGTTGGGGACTACCTTTAGAAACCAGTAATAATATGTAATTTGTCATCTGAAGTAGTGACCCACCTGCAGCAGCTTCCTGATTCTTTTCAGGTTGTGTATCAAGAGAAGATTCTTCTCCTGTGAAACCCGGTCCAGCTGTTCATCCACTTGTATTAGCAAATTCTGTAAAAGGATCATTGCCATTGCTTCATTGTTAGATGCAGCCTCCCTAAAGAATCAATGAATGAGAACCAGGCATGTTTAAAAATGTTGTAAGAAGTGACAATCTCTTTGTACATAAAATTATAATCCATTCAGAAATCCAGGCAGCACAAAAATGGCTTTAAATACGTGGTGACTTGCATATAGTTAGAGGTTTGTGAATAATTGATTTTATGATCCCTTTATATATTTTCACATAGATATGTAGCTATAAAGACAGGGTGAGGATGTTCTTAGCACAGGCTATGAAGTCAGCTAGAGGGGAGACAACCAAGGTTTTCTAGTCTCTGGCCCAGTGACTATTTAAGTATTTTTAGCCTGCTTCTCAGAGGAAATGGGGCTTATGCATACTGTCCCTCTCAGAGATATAATTTCTGAATTTGCTACCCAGTTTCAGACAAAATTGGCGCTGGGCTCAAAGTCCAAAAGATAGTATATTCTTACAAATTTCACAGAAAACTGTTGGTAGAGGAGAGGCATCCAAATTAGTGCCTCCACTGAGGAAAATCGCAGTAATAACTTGCTCCAGGAGGTAACAGCCAGATGGCCAGTCAGCAGATACATATATCTTCACACCAGGCACCAGATGAGCCTTCGCCCAGCAAAACTATTTGGGGATACAGGAAGACTCTGAAGCTACTGGTGAAGGGTATATAGGGGACAAAGGACACAAACACAGACAGAATCAGGCTTTACTGGTTCTGCTGTTTATGGAACGGCTTGGTACATGAAGGACAATAACATTAGCAAGCAAAATAGAAGAAGGTAGACTTTGGACTGCGTGGCATCCTTGTCTTTGGGATATTCTCTCTCCTTGACCCGCAAATGGCAGATATCTGTTTGAGATATGCCTGCTAAATCTGGCAAAAAGGAGACTTTAATGTCTCCCATGTTCCCACAGCCCCATAAACACTGAGCTATAAACTGTAAGGAAAGATTATATTCCTTAGTGGACACTTTTTTTTTTTTATTTATTTACAATAGTCCTCCAATAGTCTTATGGATTTAGCTTGAAAAATGGAGATGTCTCTTCCTGGTATGACTAACAAACTTTTTTTTTTGGCATTTAGCTCTGAATTTTGTTAAGATAACTACACAGTGAACTCGATCCAAATTTGTGCATAAATTCACCTTCTAGAGAACAGTTTCTGCAAATAGCTGGCTTGTTCCCCAAAATTATAAATCCAGTTTTAAGTGCAGTATTGGAAAAGTGAATAATTTTATGCAACAAGAGGTAAAAGTATAATATTTCCATTGAAAACTAACTTGCATTATCTTTTTTTCTATGAAAGACATGTAATACCATTATTTTGGTAGACCATTTTTATTGGATTTTGTTTAGGAGTAAGTTCAAATGAAACCCCACCTTCAAACATTTCTTTAAATTTAAACTTTGGCTAAATGGGCTAAATCTGTAACTAGCAGAATACTATGTTTGGAGCGCAGGTACCTGCACAGTTCACAAATGAGCACCCTAAAATCTGCCAGATAACGAAAGAATTGTTCGTGACTGGAATTATATGAGAGAAGATAAATTTAATCCTACCAATCTTGGCTTTCTATCCATTGTGCTAGTAGGTGCCGGATTTCCATGGGGAAGTTATCGTCATAGAACTGGTCTACCTGCTCCAAAAACTTTATTTCCAGTTGTTGAACTTGACTCCATTGGGACATACTGCAAGAGAAAAGATTAAACATGTTTGCCATTGAAAGGTGAATATGAATTAGTAATCCAAAGTGCATAAATCACACTGTAGCTTTTATTATATACTTTAATGTTGCTGTTTATTCTGTCTTTCTAACCAGATGGTACTTGACTAATGTTAGTCAGTTAAAGGGAAAAGGAAGAAAAGTGAGTAAGACCATTAAAAGAAGTGTTCTAGCCCTTACACTTGAACAGGCACCTCTGCAGCTTTCCTTCTTTGTTTTGGGATGCGGTATGATGCTTATAAAGCAGGGAGATTTACACAGCACCGCTCATCAAGAAAAGTAGTTTAGGATTGTAGTCTTCAAATCCAGGTAAAACTATTCTTATGAAAGAGTAGTAGAAAGCAAGGAATTTTCTCTCTCAGTGAATTCATACCACTCAAATTTTTCCTAAAGACATAATGATTGTACATTATTGTGCTGTTCCTAGAGCCCCACATCTTCTGTTTGGACAGTACTGTGTGTTTTACAACCTAAATTTTTTATCTAGTACATCTAGTCCATTTTTAATTGCCATAGAATTCTGAGATTTGATGTTACAGAAAGAAGGAAAAAAAAAAAAAAAAAAAAGGGAAGCATAAAGTCATATGTAAACTATAAGACAAGTAAAAGTGTAGCATCACCCAATAACAGGCTCTGAAATTCTTACTGAAAAAACTATCCCAAGTAAGTTCTGACTGTGTACTGAGATACCGCAGTTAGAAGCTTGTTTCTTACAGGTTTTAGGTGGGCTGAATTAATGCCTGCTCCTCTCCATGGACCAAAAAAATTGTTTTGGGTGAGCAGGCTCTCCACGTAGACACCTCAGCCTGAATCACTCTATTTCCACTTAGGAGAACATTACCTTTCTGATACTGTCACTCTAGGGCTGCACCACCTCATCATTAACCCGGCTGGTGAAAACACCATTTTCATTGTGACCTTTTTCAGTGCAGGAAAGACTAAAGATAAAACACTGCCCCAGGGCAGGCTACGCCAGGCTGTAATTCTGGCTGTGGCATGCAGATAGCAAGTCAGCAGTAGGGTTGGGACCAAGCCACGGTGGGTGAGCAGGGAAGAGGGGTGCCCTAGGGCCTGTGTCCCCGGGGCCTTCGTCCTCCGAAGGCCCTGCCAACACCCTGATCCCATACCAGAGATTGTCTCCCCTTTCCATAGGATGTTTGTTTGTGTCAACAAACTACACAGAATCAAGTCGTGGACTAAAGATTGTGCTGTAGTAGGCCAACATATTACGTGTTTGCCTGTTTGTGATAGGAATTTTTCCTGAAAAAAAAAAAGATGAGATTTCATTAAAAATTGACATTTTTATAGAACACTGATCTTTTCATAAGCAGGTTTTCTATTTCCAATTCTGAATCATAGCTTCAGAATGTCAACAGTTTGAAGTAGAGAATACATCATGTTTTTAATGCTGTGGTCTTTCATTTTGCATTTTTTTAAGTCAGAGGGGAAAAAAACAAAACAAAACAAAACAACAAAAAAACAAGATAAAGTATCTCAAGGTGTAATGGGTCCTGAGTACTTACTCATGCACAAGTAAAAGTGACAGGTTTTAGTTTCTCCTTAACAAAGGCTGGATGGGATGATTCTGTGTGTGGTATGAAGGGCACTGTATGTAGTATCGGTGGAAATGTGCCCAGTGACATTTCACTCCTCGTTATTACTTCCATTCAGAGAGGAGAAATTATTGCCTAAATGATTACACTGTTTCTTCACATGGCTGAATAATGCATAGGAGCCTTTCACTGTCTTGGTTTCCATACTGAAAGTGACACAGAATCACAGACCTTATTTCTTGAGATACATACAAGAATCAAGGCATGACACATTGGCAACTCATGCTCAGGAAAGAAAAAAAAAAAAAAAAAAAAAAAAAAATCAAGCCTTGTAAGCCTGTTCACTTTCAGTGGGACTCCTTCTTACAGTTTCTGGTGAATTCTGGTGATTATGATATTCCCAAAAGATTAGTAAGAAAATTTAATATTATTATTTACAGAAAAAAAAAAAAAAAAAAAAAAAAAAAGATTTTGTCCAGGCTGCAACCCCCTCAGGCCTTCTACCCGACGCGCAGGGATGCTCACGTGCGTAAGCGCTTGCGGGGCACAGGGGTACGGTTTGTAAACGCGATTTTTGTACCGTGCCCGGCACCGTACGCCCTGGCATGCCTTCTCCCCTTGCACAAGAGGACTCGGCCGCAGGGAAGGCGAAGCAGCTCGGCGGATCTCGGCTGCTGCTGGGTGGGCGCCGGCCGAGGCGAGACCCCGCCGGCAGAGCTGCTCCATCCCCCGCGGGCCGGGAGCTCGCTGAGGTAAAACCCGCTCGCCCCGCTCCCCGCGGCGGCCCCGGGCGGGACGCGGTTCTTCCCCGGGCCGACCGCTCCGCCTCCCCCCGCCGCGGCCCGGGCTCCCCCCCACTCGTGTCCGCCCGCCCACCCCACTTGCCTGTGCCAGCGGGTCCCGGCCCAGCCCTCGCTGCCGGCGGCGGCTCCCTCCGTCCCGGCGGTGGCTCCGCTTTATGCCGCGCCCGCCCCCGGCCCCGCCGGCAGCGGCCTTCCTGTGCGTCAGCCGGGCCCTCAAAAACCCCCACACAGCAGCACACCCCCCACCCCCCCAGGTGTCTCAGGGAGGCTGTGTTTCAGGTGTCTGGGAGAAACAAGTCATGGGGGTTAGCTAGGAAAAGTTCGGAGGAGGAAGGAGGTTCTTTGTCTTCAGGAGGCTGTAAAGGCATTAAAGTCTTTCCAATCCCGGCGGGGGGCCCCCGGGGGCAGCGGGGGATGCACAGCGGGGAGAAGGCAAAGGGCAGTCCTGTGAGGAGTTTGGGGGTATTAACATGGAAACAGCGTGTCCTTGTGGCTTCCTACAGCATTCCTCCTCGTTTCATGGAGTACCTGGGATGCAGGAGCTCCGCTCCAAGAGAAAAGATTTGGTCCTTGTCCTAAAGAGTTACGGAGCCAGCATCCTATCTGTAAATAATATTCTTACAGCAAAGGTTATGACAATAGAGACATGCTCCAACAGTTTTTTCCCTAAAAAAGTGTATTATTGGAAAGGAGATTTCTATAATAGCAGATGCAATGCTGCTAAAACCAAAGCGAGTGGAAAATGCTAAATTATGACCATTTAAAATCCATTTTACCTCAGCACAGGGCTTGAATAGTAGGAACGTGGCACTGGTGTGATGCAAAGCAGCTGCAATCAGCTGTAAAGAGAATTCTTTTGACTGACTATTGTTTTAGCTGCCATATTTTGTCTTACTAGAAACCCCCATTGTGAGCAAGGCTTTTCTGTGCCAAGCTGTGCAAACCTGGAGTAAGAGGGATGCTCACAGAACCTGCCAAGGAGCCAGCCAATGGGTATTACACTCTCTGTGTACTGGGAGGAACATGAAGTCTCGTTCAAGTGAAAAAGCCAGAGGCTGGAGATGCAGTTAAGAGGAAGGTGCATGTCCCTATTGATGTGTAGTTATATTTTCCAGGTGGAACAGTGGGAGAATTGAAAGTGAGGTGAGAAGCTTTGATACTTATGCAACTTCTGAAAGATCGTATACAGGTGTTGGCAGCTGAGCCACGTCTGAATATCGGCTGGGTAGACATCGTATTCACTGTACACATGTTTGAAATGAGCTTTGGCATTATTTTTAGTAGTATTTAGTATTTTTTTTCAGGTGCACTTGTATACAGAGAGCCAGGGTCAGAACAGAAGTTTGGAAAATTCTGATTTATAGAATTGTGTCATTTAGTAGATATTTCAGTGGATTATTTATTTCTGTTATTCTTTTGTGTTGTATCATTTCATATTTGTTCATTACCTTTTTCAAGTGAGATGAGGATATAACGTATGAGAGGATTTTCTTCAGCCTTTTATTTCTTTGCTAAATGACCGCAGTGCAAAATCATGTTAGCTTTACAACCCAGAAACAAGATCTAGGCATATAAGACCAGAGGAATGCTGCTGTTGCTGTTCATGGCCAGACACACATCTAGTCCCAAATTGCATTTTGACTTCTGTAAGTGGCTGTTCTTGGTTCAGATTTAACTCAGCTGTCACTGGCTTAAAAGACCTGACACTAGAGCAGAATGACAATATTTTCACCGACTTTTGTTGGGAACAGGGGACCTGACTGAATGTCAGACTTGCTCTTTGTCTAAAGAGGTCAGTCCCCAAATACAGCCAGACCTTGGCAAATCTCTGCTCAGACCTGCTATCTGTCCTTTAGATTTCAGCAAGCATAAGAAGCTATATAGCTGTGCTTTACTTATATTTCTGGTTTTGCTAACAGACATCCTGGCATTTCATTCAGAATACATACACTCACACACATTTTATAATCTTTCCATAGGACTGTCATTTTGTATATGTGATAAATAATCTCAGGGATCAACTGGAGTTTTGCCAAATTTTGTTCTTTACCATTTGGCAAATCTTCATCGTTTTCTAATGTAGCTGATTTTCTCATGGTTTACTGTGTACTGGTGAGCTTGTGTAGGTACCACATCAGGACATTGAATTAGTAATTTGAGGACCACCCAGAAAAGCACATTGATTAGTAATTTGATTTTGTGCTGTCAGTAGGGGGAACTATTGCACTGTATGTTTCTCTTTAGCCTTCAAATAAATATTGGTAACTATTTATTTTTCTTTTTAGATTAAGTACTCTTTCTCTGAGCATCCTTACATAACTGCTGTCTGTAATGATAAGAAGACAGGTAGTTCGTACCATCCCAGTAAAATAAGACAGTAACAGGTTTCCAACCCCCTTTTTGCTTGCTGTTTCTCTGCTTAACCTAAAGCAGAAGCTATATGGTGGAGTGGTTGCTCCTAAGACGATACTGTTTCCTGTCACCCGATGCAAATACTTATTCCGTCTTGCTTCAAGAGTCCATGAGAAAAAGGTGTTAGGTGTTATTCCCAAAACCTAGGGTAATCAGAGGTCATTCTGCACCTGAGGTTCAGAGATCAGTTTCTGGGAAGATGGTTCCTACTCCCCCCTTCCTTCCTTCCTCCCCCTGCTTTCTGGCAGGTATGGCAGCGAAGGCAGGTCAGTGGTTGGGATGGAGAGCAGCTGTGGAACCAGCTGTTGGGGGGTGCAGGATGCTGGATATGAGACACAGCAGGAGAACAGGGGTGTGATTCTGACAGCAAGGGGTGCAGGAAAATGAGTGGAGTAGCTTGTGATGTTACAGTGAGTCAAGAGGAACCCTGGGGCTTTACAGAAGCTTGCTGGAGACTGCGGAAAGGAAGGTCACTTTATTTGGAGGAGGAGAATAAAGAGGCTTGTGGTCCTAGCGTGTTAGAGTTGGATGGTCAAAGGGGTTGAGGCATGGCTGAGTGGGAAAAGGCCTGAAGTGTGCTTGGGAAGATAAGGTGGCCTGAGTGGGTAGGGAAGCTGTCTGAGGAGCACACATGGGAGAGGGGAGGGTGTCGAGCAGCAGAGTGTGATGTGGGGTGGTGAGGGCTAAGAGGTTCCCTTCTGAGGCTGAGGGATGGATCAGCTCTGTGCTCAGGTAAGAAGGGTCAGTGGGGTGTGAGCACATCACGAAGGATGTGGTGATGCTTGAAGGTGTGAGGGAAACTGCTGTGGAGCAGGACTGAGATGAGAAGAGCTGGTCCAGGTCAGTTCAAGGAAGCTCTGGAGGAGAGCTGGGATCCTGGAGGAGGTGGCTTGAGGCATGCAGCGATTATGGCTGAGCTAACACACGAGGAGGGTGTGAAGGAGGCAGCCGTGTGGGCTGAAAGGAGAAGCTCAGGGCCAAGGAGTTGTGGTTCACAGTCAGTGGAGGTGTTCAGTGAGGCACACTGGCAAGGCAGGACAGGCTGAAAGGATGATTGTGAAGTGGGGAATGAGGAAGTAAAGAGCCTTGGGCAGCCCATGGAAGTGAAGGAGTTTCTCTAGCTGCAGTGAGTCGCAGTAGTATGGCGAGGGTGCAGGTTGCAACCCTGGAGACTATGGGTAAGCACAGGCCAGGAAGGGTTCAAGCCACTGTTGAGTTGGCAGGTCAAGGTTAATGTTCACTGTGCAACATTTCATTCCATTTTGCCAGTGTTTCAGCAGCAGTCAAAGGAGGAGAGTAAGAAGCAAGTGTCTAAATTGTGTGGGCTATTTAAAGGGAGGAAAAAGTCTCAAGTGATAGAGAGGAATTCAGGACATGGTAATCTTCTCATCAAAAGTTCACAAAGTTGTTTCTAGGAATATTGAGCCAATTTATTACTTTGATCTGTCTGACCAACCTGTAATCAAGATTACCTTCTCTTATATTTGGCCTCTAGTCATTATACTCTTTGACTAACCTTTAATTAGAATACGTGTCATCTATCTTTTACATAAAGGAGACCTTTAGCTTGTACATGCTATACATACTCTATGTCTTGTATCTGAACTGTTTGTAGATTTTCTTCTTGCATTCAGAACATGGACTTCTGGTCTCAGTGAGACTAGTAAACACTGTAATCACGAGAGATTGTCTTGCTGACAGTGTAGTTCCTCCTAGTCAGCACAGCATAAATCGGCAGCTGTGTGTGCAGGTCACATCCCTTACTGTCCTCTATTCAGAGAAAAAGACAGGAACAGCAATGCTGTCCTGAAGTTACATGTTGTAACAAGCTTTTTATGAATACTGGAGAGAACTCTTAGCTCTATGTTTGTGTATAGCTAAAAGAATCATTATTATGCTTAGAAAAGATGGGGGAGTTGGCTGATTGGTTGTTCTCAATTTCTGAAAAAACTTACAGTTTTCCCCCTTCCAGTAATGAATGAACCATATGTGCAGATATATAAAAGAAGTAAAGATACGTATCTCACCCAAATTCAAACTGATATTGGCTAGGACAAAAAGTAAATAACTTGCCACATAGAGAATAACAAGAAATCCAGAATTATAGAAAATTAAGTTTTCTCCTGCTGAGTTGTGCTCATGTCTCTTCAGGTCTCTGCTTTTGTGGCAGAAGAGCCTTTTGATACTGCAGTTTCTAGCTTTGCTTTTTTTTTCTAGTAGATGCAGGTAAGAGCGACCAACCAGCAATGCAGGAGCAGGTTAGAACCTACCTGTAGGTAGAGGACTTCCCTCCTGTGGCTTTTTGCTGCAGCTTGTGCCTGCACCCAGAGCTCTTCAGCCCTAATGGAGGGTCCATGCCCGTCCCTACTGCTGGGGAGAGGATCTTCTGCAGTGGTTCATAGCAAGATCAAAGTGAGAAGTTCTTCTGTCAGGCTGGGATGTCAGGAGTTCTCTTCTTTTATTGCTACCTTTGAACAATAGACATGTTGCTTTGATGCATGCCTTATTTATTGTTTTACCTCTTGACGTCATATTTGCAGTTTTGCACTGGGTGTTTTAATGTGTATCCTGGGAAAACTCGGAGGCATTGGGTCCCAAGAGGAAAGATTTGAATATTCTCATGAGGTTTTTTTTCTGGGAAGGAGGTACTCCTCTGAGGAGAGAGAAGCCTGTGCATCTCTCTTGTAGAAATTAAGGCCAATACCACTTGGGGTCCTATGGTCACCATGAAAACTTATTCACTGACAAAACTAAGATAGGAAGAAATTATCTGAAAGGCCTCAATTCCACCTGAATGCCAATCTGTCATCGTCTGTGGAAGGGACACGTGTGAAGAAATAGAAGAGGCATGGAAAGAAGCAAGGGCAAAGAAAGTAGTTTAGAAGAACAAGAAGGAGAGGAGCTCTGGGGACCTTGTATTAATTGCCTTATAGTGTAAATGAAACTTCCTTTTGATAATGAAAAATTGCATATGTGGAATATCATTATAAATCTGCTTTGCCTTGTATCCCTCCTCTGGTAACTATTTTTTTCAGCAATTTTCATCACTTGATCATGACTGCTTTAACCCTTCCACTTCCTAAATGATATATATCATGCAAGTTTAAGTTTTACTTTTCCTGAATGACTTTAGAGTCAGATTTCCTTTTTTAAATTTTTTTTTTAAAAATGTTTTTGTACTTGTGTAGATTGTTAGGAATACTGGTAGTGCTATTTTAATAAGCTTTTCCACTCAGTGTAGTCTGTGGGTGCTCAGGAAGCTTTTTTCTTATTTGTACAACAGCTTCCCCGCCAAATGGTAATGATCACTTTTTGTCTGCGCAGAAGCTGAAGACTTTGTGATTAGTGGTTTCCAAAGCAGAGTGCGAGAAAAGAATATGAAGTCAGTGTGATTTGGGGAATGCTGTAGTTTTGTGTATATGTTCCTGTGAGTTACAGCTTGGAGGGCAAAATGGAGACCCTTGGTGATGCAACTTGATTAGTATGTAAGTCAATGTCAGCTGGACAAGAGAAAAGAGAATTTTGTCATAGTAAGCTCACTTGGGATTTGTGCTACCAATAGTTACTTAAGTTCTTATTGCCTTCCTTGCCTGGGATCAAGATGACTATGCATAATGGTAATTTCTGAGCGTACTTAGGAATATTTTCATTTTGAAGTCTCTTAGGTCCTTAGAGAAGTCCTTGAGTTTTATTCAGCTTGCTAGTATATGCTAATTGCAAAAGCCAGTTTGATGCCAAACAATGACTTCCAATTGAAAAGATCAATAATTTTAGAACTAGTAATGGATCATGTTCTGAGAAGATAACTTGGCTAATTAATTTAATAAAGTCTTTTCACAAAGGGAGCAATTAAACCGAAGTCTGATTATGTCTGCTTGATAATACTTGAAATATTCTCTATTAAAGTTACAGGTTTTAACTCTGATGGCACCAAAAGAACCTCTTGATTTATGCTACTCTCTGAAACTCCTTAGCTTTTTATATTATTTGTATAACGAAGCACACATCTTCAGAAATAATGTCAGCTTTTTCCTTGGCTAGGCAATAAGATATCAACAAATCTTGAAGCAGTCGTACAGTTGATCGTAATTGTATGGTTGGCTATCACAAGGAGGATGGCAATCCCATGCCCGTTAAGGACTCATTGTCCTCTTTCTAGGATGTACCCAAGTGGTATTTGCTTGGATCCTTCTATTCCTCTCCAGCCTCCTATAACAAATCCCAGTCAGATGGGATTTTGTTTTTCCTCTGTAAACCTGCTTTTTCCCGGATCTCAGCCCCTCAGCGTTCTGTAGTAGGGGCCCTTGTGATGGGAAGGTCAGCTGCAAACTGGCATGTCCCTCACTCAGTGCAGTTCCCATGGTAGTGGGGAAGGAGGAGCAATATGGATGAGTATAGTGATCCTGTATTTATTTTGAAAATCATTGTTTCTGAATTTTCAAAGTGGCTTTTTATAGTATATTTTGAAATTTTCAGTATGAATCAAATTTTAGTGTGATCAGTTCATACCAGAAATGAAAACAAGCTTCTTTGCACTGGGAGACAATTACAGTGTCTGCAGGTGATATGAAGGACTAACACTGTATGTGAAAATTTAGCAATGAAAGTTTTTCTAATGGTGTGAACAAAACTCATGGTGTTTCCTTATCTTCATAAGGAGAAAAAAGGGATTTCCAAAGCTGGCTAACATGAGGTGAAATGCTAGTAGGAAAGGAAGCAACTTGTGGCCACAAAAGGACATGAGTAAGACTAACGCTCAATTGTTTTGTCAGTCTGTGGTCATTCGAGCTCATATCTTGCACTGTCCCTGAAGCTGCTCTGGTCTTGAGGGTGGGCATGGGTGTTCTCCCATTTGTCCCGGAGAAGCCTATTTGAGATTCAAGGAGGGAGCTTGCTGATTCACTGTAGCCTAGTGATTCAGGCAGTCCAGCATCAGAGTCCGGGGGCTTTGCACTTCAAATGAAGAAGTTACGTCTGACATACATGCAGCGGGAATCAAAGCCCAGGCTTCTTCCCAATAAGAGCTGAGGGCCTTTGTGGTTGGCCAGAATGATGATTTCATTCCTGGTCTGGATGGAGTGGCAAAACTTCAGCTGTGGAAGAAAGTACTCCTCACCCTCCCTCTGACTCATTTATCATTTATAATATTTAACATGTATTTCTCACATATTTCAAAACTTTGAACAGAGAATAAAGGGTTCCTCTATACAGTTTGTATCATTGATCCTAAACCCAACATGAGTGGAAATCTGTGATCTCAATTTCCCTCTTTTCTCCTCTAGGGCAAGATCTCCAGCTTCTGCCTGGTGAGAATCCACAACTCTTTGATTTTCAGACAGGGAACCCTCATGGTGAGGCCATCTAGACCAGTGTTTTTCAAGAGGTTTTTTTTATCCATATGGCCTCCTAAACTTATTGGAAAAAATCTGAGAACTGCTTAACTTTTTGGGGGAGAAAAAATGAATCACAAATGCATTGTGGAGTGCTGCCACAGTAGTTATCATTTGCAGTCAAAAAATAAGGAAAAGCTTTTGAATTATTATAATTTTTCCAGTGCTGATTTTATTTAGTTCTTTCCATACTTAGGAATGTATACATATCTTTCAAAAAAATCTTACTTTGTGTATAGTTGTTTTGCAAACTGCAGCATGAAGGTTTATGACCTACTTGTGACCCAGAGTTTGAGAAGTGCTGCTCTAATAGCTACCAGGGTGCAGATAACCTACACCACTAGCATTATCTTTTGTCAAAAAAGAAACTGCTGAGTTCTCTGAACTCCTGAGAACTGAGCAAGAGATTCTCGGTTAGACTGACTTGTGGTATTTTTTTTTCACTTTGTTTTATAAGCTGTATGTTGTTGTTTTTTAAAGTGCTATTACTGGGAAGGAAATAACATAATGCTGCACCTGAATGCACATAGCAGTCACAGCACTGGGAGGTGCAGGGCACTGAGCGATGCCAAAAGGTGTGATACTATTGAAGGTTGTAGTATTTTGTAGCATACGGCCCAGTTTGTGACTTCTTTCCTTGAAACCCTAGAAAGAAAATGGACAGTTGAGGGGTTTTGCCCAGGCTGCCTGTCATGCCTCTCCATTCCTGGGAGAGATGGCTGTACAATGGCTTGATGACTGGCACAGCTGTGGGGGGCTGAGCCCAGGGGGCACCTTGGAAGGGACTTGCTCAAACACTTGAGGGAGGGAGGCACAGCTGGAGACTGTATGCTGTATTGTTTGAAGACGACATCTTGTGAAGTGCCATTCTCCTGTACATAAACTTTTTTTTTTTTTTTTTCCTTTAGATTGTTGGAGCCAGGAGTGTAATCACACAGCTGGATGGAGAGGACTGCCCTGTCTGAGAAAGCAAGTGATCTCTACCCCTTGTCAGCTCCTATGTCATCAGCTACAACTACAAGCCATGCATATGAAAACATAAGAATACATTTCTTAGTACTAAAAGAATATTTAGCAACAGGAATTAGCTATATATGCAAACTTAAATGGCCATACTCAGCTAGTGGGAAGAATAATCTTCATGCATGGTGTTAAAGTTTGCATGCTTCTGCATCTAGATTTGAGTCTTCTGTCTCGAGCTCACTACCAGTGTTGTGTAAATCATACCATATGTTAGGCATCTTCAAAAAAAACCTGAGTAAACCACACAGTAATTAAAGTGGGTTTTTTGAAAAATCAGACAGGTTTTGCTTATTTGAAAATTTGTTGGTTTGCAGTTCTGCTGAGAACAAGTATCTTTACTTTGTAAACCGCATATTTTTTTTTCTCAGATGATGCTAATTCTGAATAAATGCAGTAATCTATGGTCTTTGTTCCATGTACATTAGCATTAAGAGGAGAAACAACTATGAAGGGATTTCCCAAATTCAGCAGATTATAGGTAGGGGACAGCAAAGCCTACTGCTGTAGTGAAACTTTTCCTGTTTCATCAGCGTGAAGAGATACAAGTGTTGATAGGCTTAATGAGGTTCTCAAATGACATTAGGTTACGTGCTGATGTGGGAGTTGTGTGGTAACTCAGAGGTGGCCACATCTGAGTTGCATGAATGCATTTGTTTTCAAGCAATGTGGTTATATTGCCTGAGTTCATCAAGGTAAAGACTGTGTTTTCCATGTACCTTTCTTTACCAAAAGCCAATGTTGTGTTAGGCAGTGAGTAATTAGCAAAAAGAGGGCTATAAAGAGATATCTTGATGAAATTAACAAAAAAAAATAGAGTAAAAGAACTGTGCTGCCATTGAAAAAGATCCTGTTGAGAAAGACAGAACATAAAATTAGGCTCAAGCTCATGTAACAAAAGGATAATGCTGATAGGATATAGAACCATAGAATGGTTTGGGTTGGAAGGGACCTTAAAGATCACCTAGTCCCAACCCCCTGCCACGGGCAGCGACACCTTCCCCCAGCCCAGGGTGCTCCCAGCCCCGTCCAACCTGGCCTTGAACCCTTCCAGGGAGGGGGCAGCCACAGCTGCTCTGGGCACCCTGTGCCAGGGCTTCACTACCCGCACAGGGAAGAATTTCTTCCTTAGATATAATCTAATTCTCCCCTCTTCCAGCTTAAAACCGTTACCCCTTGTCCTATCCCTACACCCCCTGATAAAGAGTCCCTCCCCAGCTTTCCTGTCCCCCCTTTAAGCACTGGGAGGCTGCTCTAAGGTCTCCTCAGAGCCTTCTCTTCTCCAGGCTGAACCATCCTAACTCTCTCAGCCTGGCCTCCCAGGGGAGGTGCTCCAGCCCCCTGATTATCTTCATGGCGTCCTCTGGACCCACTCGATATAGCTTGTTTGCAAACCAGATTTTGCTCCCATAGCTACATACCTTTATGTCATGGTTTAAATCCAGCCGGCAGCCAAACACCACGCAGCCGCTCGCTCACCCTCCCCACCCGGGGGATGGGGGAGAGATTTGGAGGAGTAATGGTAAGGAGATTCATAGGTTGTTTAAAACCCACAATTTAACAATGGAAATAAAATAAAATTAAAATAATAATGATGATAATAATACAATATACGAACAAGTAATGCACAATGTGGTTGCTCACCACCCACTGACCAATGCCCAGGCCGTTCCTAGCTAGAGATCCCAGAGGAGTGAAAATCCTCAAACCGCAATGCCAGAAGCAAGAGTGAGCTTCCTGGCCAACTCTCATCTATATACTGAGCATGACGTTGTATGGTATGGAATATTTCATTGGCCAATCTGGGTCCATTGCTCTGGTTGTGGTCCCTCACAGCTTCTTATGTACCTGCACACTAGTAGGACATGGGAAGTTGAAAAATCCTTGATTTCTTAGTAAAAACTAAATCCATCAGTATATTATCAACATTCTTCTTATACCAAATCCCATACTGAATCGAAAGCACAGCACTATTCTAGCTACTGAGAAGAAAAAATTAGCTCTATCCCAGCTGAAACCAGGGCACTTTACTGGCCTAAACGTTGGCTTGACTTTATAGTCTGCCAGCTGGGTAGAAAATGGAGAACCTCTTGAAACTAAGCCAAAGTAACGGGTGTTAAGAGGTGGATTTAATTCCAGCATATTGGAAAGCAAGTCATGTCTCACACTGAGATTCAGACTATCCAAGGAGCTGTTATCCATTAAAACATGAGATCAGTATTTTCTTCTATGGGTTGTAAATATTCTTTCTGAATATGGAAAATAGACTACAGAGAGTGCTTGTTGCAAGACACTTCAGGCAGTCCAGAAGCAAAGCTCAGATTCAAGCCGTAGAAGCCCATTTGGTCTTCCATCAAGGTTCAGGTTTGTGTATGTCCCAGTGTCTGCCAGATCACAGCAATAAGCATCTCTTCACTGTAATAAAATCCTTCATTTGTTCTAGTATCTGCTTTACTATTTTGGTATCGTCTTCAAAGAGATTTTTCTAATTAAGTTCCCTTTTTTTGTTCATTCTTTTTTAGTGTTTATATCTCAAACTCCAATAGATATGCTTCTTTGACCTGGAGGGAAAAAAGCGTGATGATGACCACACAGATGCTTCAGAGCGGTGAGGTTGTGCATCATTTATGCAAAATAGAAGTATGAGATAAATATTCAATGAGCTTTATTACAATAAAAATTCCCGCTTGCAGTCATTCCTTCCCATCCAGCCTACAGTTTGGCTTAGGACTGTTACTACTCTCCTTGTATTGTGTAGTGATGGTGGTTAGAGGCCTTGGCTCAATTTTGCTAAACACTGTATGCATCTCTCACCCAGAGTGCTTATTATTTAAAGGTAAATGGATGTGCAGTTGAATGAGCACTAGAAACGTAGAAGGGGGAGAAAAAGGTGACAGTGGAGTGACGTTTATCACTCAAAGCAGTAGTCACATTACTCAGCTGCCTCTCCAACTCAAACTTTGAGGCAAACCCCTTTAGGAGAGCATGTCTGGCTTCCAGTACCTCTGTTTCCCCATCTGGCAAATGCATTGTCCTGCTTGTCAAGTTCTTGTTGTTTTTGTATGAGAATGATATTGTGATGGCAATGCTGTTATTTTTGTTAATGGGGGCCTGTGGTAGAATTACAACTGCCTTATCTTTTTTTTTTTTTTGCTTGTTTCCAAGTAGATGATGTTATTAAAATCATCATGATATAGATAAATAAGGAAATTCAAGTATAGTATAGGTCACTTTAAAGATCACCTCAATTATTTGTCAACTTTTGTTCTTTACTTCTTCATTTTGTTGTTTGTTGTTTGCTTCCCCTGTTACTAATTTTTCTCTATTTTTTTTTTTTTAATGGTTTGTTTGGCCTGTGCAACTAGGTATGAGGGTCCCCTGATGCATGGATGCCAAACACCAGCATTTCTGCTGAAATTCACATGTAGAGATGTGATATGTAACAAACCAAGGAAATACAGGTGAGATCACACCAAGTGATTATTAGGTGTAATTTGGCAGGTTTAGTACTAGGAATGTTTACAGGCATTTTATTAATTTAACTTGGGGAAAGCTTTCTAGATTATTTACTATTGTTTGAGTGTTCACACTGTAGTTTCTACCCTGTCATTTTGTCTCTCATGGATTCCAAGACTCCAAGCCTTAAAAAACTAAAACATACCAAAAATAAGGATTTGAATCCTGCTAAGACTAGCATTGAAACAAACTATTTCCTTGTATGTAACTTCCTTAATCTTTTCTGTGAAATTTTAACAGTTTGGTTCCTCCTGCTTCCTCCCAGTTGACCTTAACTATATGGAAAATATCTGGAATATAAACATACATTTGAAACAGAAGTGCAGAGGCATGAGCAGACACCCACAAATGCTCATCACCTGGAATTAAGCACTTTCATGACTAAACAGGGTGTAGCATAAATCTGTTTGGGTATATCATTTTAATTGGGCAAGAGTTACTTGTAGAAACACTGGTCAAGTTGTGTTGTTTTTTTTTTTTTTTTTTTTTTTGTTTAATAAGGGAAGAGATGAGGCAAGTGCAAATTGTTGTAATGCTGAAATACTGTAGGTGTAGTTTCAGTGGAAGAATAATACAGTCAGGACTAATGTCTCTGATCTCTCATCCTGCTGGTCATATAAAGGTAGTGAAATACCATTTTAGTGCACATGCTAAAACTTGCCCCTATATTGTTTAACTACTGTCATATGAATATTTAATTTAAAGGAAATATTTCAAAACCCCCAAAGGCTTATTTTTCAGAGCTTCATCAAACTATGCTTACCTAAAAATGATGCCTGAGATCCCTTTAAATTCTGTTGAAGTTAAATAAGGGAAAGCTTGTCAGGGTTTTGAGACTTGCTATGCATTTAGACAGTTCAGCTCTTAACTCTCTGGCTTTGAGACATCCTGAAGTACCTTGCCTACCTTTGTGCTGTTTCTCAGCAAGAATTGATCAAGCCTGATACACCAGCAAAGCAAAACTTTGATTATCTTTTAGTACTGCACTTGAATGTACATGCTTTTTTATGAGATGTGAGTCTTATTTGCGGTAAAATCACTTCTTACGAATCTGAGCAGTGAAATAATGATGATGTCACGAATCTGCAGGTGTGGCTAAAGAAGAGTAGTAACTAGCCCTCTGCTATAGGCATGTATCCTGTATAATATTGAACTTATCAGTAAAGACTTCCAAATCGTGAAAAACAGTGTGTGCAGTACTTTATTTATAAATCTAGGTGATGTCACAAGACTTTCTCTTGTGGAAGGGAAATTGCCAGATTTACTAAACCATGTTATTTCTATGAAGCCTTCTAATCTCTTTTTCTTGTTTCTTTTCTTTCATCGCAACACCGAATGCCCTGAGCTATCTGTATAATGATTTCAGGCAGCAATTCACACTGTTAGCTTATTTCCCCTGGGTATATTTGGTGTATTTTTGAAAGTCAATTTAAAAATTGCATGGATCCATTTGAAAGGAATACAGCAGTTTCCGTTCAATTTTGCCTTGCGAGTGCCTCTAGCAGGCTGAATTACCAGATGCACACAACTTCTTGGAAACCTAGTGTGGAACAGCAGAGCACAGCTCAACAGGAAAGGTGGTGTTCAACACATCATGGCTCTGGTATTTGATGCTCTGGGTGAAGATCTGCAGGAGCGGGAAACGAAAGTCATGTATAAGTAATATCTGCACTTAGTCACCAAGTCTGTACAGGCAGATACCACTGCTTCCACTTCTGCGTTTGCAGGTAATTGAGCAAGGCAATGAACACAGCTAGCTTTAGTCATGGATTTTCAGTTGTGCCTTGAACTTTAAAGAGCTGAACTCGCTGAAACCTTATCTGACACTGAATGTCTGATTTTTCTTGTCATTAAATAAAACCACCTGGAGATTAACAAGTTGGGTAAAAGCAAATTTACTAATTTTGTATTTTCCAAACCAGAGCTGATTAAAATGTTCAGTTCCATTCTGCAAGGATCAAGGCTGCTCAAGACACTGAGCTCTGCAAATGGTGACTAAATGACTTGGCCACTGGTGAGCACCCTCCTGGGCCTAGCTGTCCCTCTGCAGCGTGACCGCTCTTTCTGCCAAGCAGTCAGCATGACTCCTAGCCACAAAGAAGATCCTGTATGCTGAGTCTGAACTGGTACGCTGTGCCCGGTGGCTCGAGTCATGGCAGCACATCTCTTTGGTCACATCAGCTTGGAAAATAATTTGCTTAAACCCTGTGAGCACTTGTGTTCAGCCTTGCTGACTCTTGCAGCTACTGAGCTCAGTGATGGCTGAGCTGCTTCCCACCCTTCCACCCTTCTTCTCCAGCTAAGCAGCCACGAGCTTTGAATCCAGAAATGTGGCAGTGTTAGAGATGGTCCTGCCAGAGCCTGAAGCTGTGCCATCTGTAAGGACAAGTCCTGGTGTTGTTCAGGATTCAGAGACAGAAGTCCTCTGCAAAGCTGGCCTCAACTAACCCATCCCCAAATGTTTCTCCCAGCTGCTTACCTGGAAGTCCATACTCATCTCCCCCAGGTGCTGTTGTATGCATTTCCATTTCAGATTGCTGTTCCCTGGTGCTTGGCGCTCATGTCTCACATCACACCTTGCTAAGGGACATGTGCTGGTTTCTTTCTTTCCTCTCAATTTCACAGGTGCTTATGTCTGAAGGCCACCACAATGGCTCAGGTGCTCTCCTCTGCTTTAACTGTCACTACAGCTTCTGGATGATCTGCATTTCCATATCTGGATTTCTAGAAGGTTTTGCATATCTGTTTCACCATGGCCTTCGTATTTAGTTTAGGTCTTACTCTGTACTAAAACCAGAAGGACTCTTTGTCATCTTCTACCGGAGAGAAGTGGTTGAATATCAGGCTTTCCATTTGTTAATAGATCTTCCTGTGATAGGTGTGGAAAAGCTGTTATAACTGAGCAGAAAAAGCAAATAAATAAGTTTGCAGTCCAGAGATGTATGCTCTGCTGTTCTGCTGTTATTTTTAGAAGACTTGTTCTTATTTTAATTAAACTTCTTGTTCAATTTTAGACGAAAATGTTTTACTGCGATCTGAGATTTAGTAGTTAAAATAAGAAATTGTCTCCCTCAAAAAGCAAGAGGAGGAATTCAGGTGCTCAGACCACCATGTGTGTTACAATATGCTAAACATGAGAAATAGTCCTCTTTACTGAGATTACACTTCCTGCAGAAACTTAAAATAGAAACCAGCTCACTAGTTTATGACATCAAGGGTAAAGCTGAAGTATCAATTGCCTTGCCTAAGGAAAGAGACAATAATCATGAGACTACATTAAAAAAAGGTGATGATCAGTTCATCTTATAAAAGAATATAAACAAGCCTCCTGCTGGCTGAATGTGAAGAACCCTATAGAAATGTTGGATTTGTGTATTTGTTCTTGTGTGTGTGTAGAAGGTGTTCCTGCTAAAATTTACCTCCAGCTTTCTGCTAAGTTCCTGCACAGCTCTGGAAAAAGCTGCACTTACACATTTTGCAGTTAAACACTACTGCTTACTGGACTTACCTCTTGATCAAGATGTGTGACATCTCAGTTAATGCCATACAGCTTGCTGACTGACAGTTGGATAAACACAGACTTCATAAGGATTATTGCTTAGTTTTCATAGCGCCTTGTGTGTCTGACAGGCATGCAATCTGTGGACCTTAGGATGCTTTTGAAATTTGTCTCTTTAGTGGCCTGGGCTGATTTTGAGCTTCACAGAAACAAGGTTTCCTTCGTGTTCAGGTGGTGTAAAGATTGCACTGTTTGGTCCACTTGCAGGTTTGTATGTTTAGTGAAAAATCTAAGTTCTTCAATTTTATGAGGATACCTATTTTTCAGTCATTTTGCAGAATCAAGAAAAATTTTGTGGAAAACTTAGTTTAATTTCAGTGGCCATTTTGAGGATGGACTGACTCATGAGTGATAAAATTTTGGATGTGTTTGATGAAGCGTAATTCAAATAGAGTTGTAATCCAGGTTTAGGTGATCCTGTTGGGACAGAGGTGATGGAATTTCTCCTAGTAAATGAGACATCTAAATGGAGTCTCTTTTTAAGGAATACATAGCACCGGAGGATACTGCAGGTGTGAAGCACACATTCTTGCAGCTCATGCCAAGTAATGCTTCTTAAATGATACACTGGGGCACTATTTTATGTAACTTGCCATCAGATGACATAAATTCTCTGACAACTCTTAACTACACTGAAGCAAGCATTCTTCGAATAGGTTGTAGTACTGGAGCCGAGCAGTTAATCAGGTGTAACATGAGGTTTTGACATGATTTACTGTGTGCTGGTAGCTTGTACTGGGACTGTATTGTCCTTCTGTATGTACTGTATAATAGATTTAAGCTGTCCTTGGACAGGGCCCTATTGTAAACAAGCTGTCTGGCTTAACTGGGATATCCTGTAAAAATATGTTAATAAAAACTGAAGTCATTGTAAAGGATCCTATTCCTACTATTTCAGTTTCCCAAACTATTCCCACTAGTAAAGTGCAGCACATGCTCTTAACTCTTACTGTTCTGGGGCTTTGCTGATGCCTGCTAGCGTTGTAATACTTGTTTCAAAACTGATCGATTGTCAGGTGCCATCTCAGCTGGCTGCTGGTGTGCGTGAATTCTCTCCCGCCTCAGTGTACACAACGCAGAAATCACCACTGAAATAAAGCTTATTTTCAAGGGGTCATATGATTTTATTAACACTTATTTTATTTCGTGTCCCTTTGTGTCTTAACTTAGTCAGGTCTACGGAGTGAGTTCTGAGGTAGTGCTTTATTTAAGTTAAAGGAGTTTTTTAAATTAAGTAACTTGTGTTTGGTATTAGTATGTTATGTCAGGTCTTCGTAGCCTGGAGCTAGCAGGTCAAGATACAGCAGTAAACACTTCATGGTGTGTAATTTTCAGAAGGAGATTCTGAAAGACATCGTCAGACATCATTCACTGAAGGCAACCTCTACTAGACTTCCTGGCTTAGGGATAGATGTGGAAAATGTGAGTTCTTGCAAATTGAAGTGTTGTTCCTTCAAACAGAGAGATGTGTTCTGGTGGGTTTAGACATGAATTTCTTGAGGAAACAGGTGCCAAACAGTGCATACTGAGAGTCTTCTCACAGAAAGCACTGAATTTTATAGGCAGGGTGAGACATTTAGGAGACCCTCAGAGTAGACAGTGATCTGCATGAAGGGTTCTTGTTTTACTAACCTGCCTGTGGTTCCTGGAGGAACATCACCTCTGTCAGAGGGACTTCCCTCAGTCTGCAAAGAGTAGCACTAAGCAGTAAGCAGATGTGGGATGCTTTGGATAGATTTCTGGTTCCTCCCTCTCTTCTCCTCAGCCTGGAGCTCTGCAAAACATAAATCCTTTGGAATATGGGCACCAGGATTTTAGCAGGACCTCAAAGGGACCCGCTGATGGCTCTAGAGATATGCATCACTCCCAGTTTGAAATAGCCCCCTCCGACCCCACTCATTTTTGTTGAAGACAAATTTGTGATATCCTTCCTTTTGTAAATTAATACATAATTTTGAATGTAGAGCAGGCATCAAATCTTTTTAGTAAGGATTTGGATCATGCCCACAGTTGGAAACAGTACTTGTGTGTTGTGTGGTGGTTTGGGGAGTGTAGGGTTGTGTGTGTTAAGCTGTTAAAGGCCATTAAAAAGTGACCTGAGCCCCACTGAGAGCAAGCCTGGGATTAACTGTAAATTGATATAGTAGATTTCAAACACAAATTTTAGATTTCTGCATGGCAGAGTTTCGCTAAATATTCCAGGTATTCTGGTTGCACTAATCTTTCATATACTTCTAAAAATAGACTGCATAGCAAGTCATTGGCTGTTGATAAAATTTAATAATTGAAGAGTTAATCTTTCAAATCTGAATGAGATCAATGACCCTCGATGTATTTCCAGCATAGTAGTTAATTTAAAACTTATCTTTAAAAATAAGAAAGAAAAAAAAAGAAGGACTGACAGTTTTGATTTTATATTACAAAAGGAAAAATTATTTTTATTGATTGTTTTTTAAATTTAGAAATGCATGTTGTCTTTGCTCTGGTAAACTTTTGACACCGAATGCTACAGGGCTTAGTGTTGTGATTGTGCTGCCTAAAGGCTTAGTATAGCTTGGAAAAAAATTTGGCAATGTTAGAGAGAACAAGATCATGGGTCCTGATTTAGATTTAAAAGAAGCTTGCAAGCAAACCTCCTGTGATGCAAACACTGCTTTGGCGTCTTTTTTTTTCTTACTTTTTTTCCCTCTTGATCTGATGGTGGATGGGCTAGTTGATTTTTAGGCATCAGTAACAAAAGTGAAATTACTTGATCAAGTCAATGGGGCTGGGCACCTGAGGTAATGTGTTCACCAGATCCGCAAGGAGAGCTTTCTGATGGAGTAGTTACCTGCAGGGAGATACTTCCCTGTAAAACCCCATAGCTAACCGAAACCGGTTATCGTGCCTCAATATCGCAGTGGATACAAAGCAAAGGTATTTACCTCAGCCAACAGCCCAAGACAGAAACGGTGCCTATATGGGCTGAGGGGCCAGTGGCAGAGACCCGGTGTGGATACAGGCCTCGAGTGTTTCTGCCAAGGCAAAAGCCTTGCGTGACCCCTCTCTGCGAGGGAAGCAGCTATGCAGGACAGTGGTCACTGCTTTTCAGTGGCAAAGTGGCACTCAGGAGTTAGTGTACGCTTTTCGTGTCTGCTTGTGTGATTTCTTTATTTTAGGTTGCTGTTTTTGTTAACTGTTAGCTTAATGAAAACATGAGGAATAGAACCTAAGTTTTACAATATAACTGTCTTCAGAGCAACAGCAACAAAAGCAATCATGTGACGTTGCTTGTAAATGAGCATCAATGACTGTTGTGGGGGAAATACAGAAAAATTGCTTGTTTTTAATAAAATAAACTGTTGCCCTCCCCTAACATACTTCTTTTTATTTTTGTTCCTCAGCTCCTCTCTGCACCACTTTGTACGGGGGTTGCACAACCTATTTTCAGCAAGGTAAGGCTGAAGGCTTTCCCAATCAAATAAAAAGGTGATGAACCATGGCCTTCAAAATATCATTTATTCACTCAAATTTAATAGTCATGTATTGCAAAACATTTTTAGACACAAACGTGTCTCTAAATTTTTCACTGACATACTTCAAATTCATCATTCGTTTCCCTTCCTAAGCCAATGAGACTCAGGAGGGAGTCATGGCAGAAAGTTAAAGCCTATTGTATCATTTGATATTTAAGCTGCATGCCTTTTGCATACAGTAAAAGCATCAGGGATTAATGAAAACCTTTTAATGGGTTTCTATATTCATGAATCATAGCAAAACCATGAGATCACTAGAGATAGCCTGACTACCACATTTTCAGGCTGGGCAGTGGCACACTCTATATTTTCAAGTACAGTTTTTCTGTGAGTGCAAGAAAATATCTGGTGAATGAATGGTGTTTTTATTTTCCCCATTGTATTTTTATACTGTGTAAGATGCATGATAAGGCTAATCAAAATAATTTTGACAGAGAATTGACAGCTTAAATTTGATCACAAGACCAATCCCTTGCTTTCCAGACTAATGTGTCTTCTATCATGTTCTGGAAAACAGAAGCCACTCCAGAATGCCATTTTACAATGCATATAAGATACTGGATTCACATTCATTCCCAATTAGTGATAAAATAAGTGATATTCTCCTATAAATATATTCAACAAAAAGCATCACAGTAAACTAATGATCTATTTATTCAAAGTTAAGGTAAGCAGACAAGTTAGATCTGCCTGTGACATGTAGGATGTCTCTTAGCATGTGGAGCAATTACTCTGTATAATGCCTAGAAACCAGACTGCTCAGTACACTGAAACAGTGATGTAAAAAATGGCCTGAAGTGTACACCAGAGGACGGTCTTGCCCGTGAGCAGTTTTTGATGTCTCTGAGTTCTGCGACTAGCAGAGCAGAGCTCAGTCCGCAGCCACTGGAAGTGTTCCAGTAAAGCAATTTAGAATATCCTGGATCTAAAATAGGTTAATACTTCTATTCATTCTTTTAACAACCTTAACATATTGACCTGATTTATGATCCCCCTCAGATTTCTCTAAGGAGAGGCTGTAAGAAGCTTCTTTTGCCATTGATGTTGAAGAGTCCAGGAACCATGCTGTAGGCTGGGTAAAGGGGGTTTCTTTTATCCTGCATCTTGTATGCCATACCTGTATCTTATCTGCATTGACTTATATAACGTGATTGTGAAAATTCTGTGGTCTGAAATATCCTCATTCTGCCACCAAATTACCAATGCCTAAGCCTTGGAAGTCAAGGATTCTTGTAACTTCCCTGCTACAAGTCCACTATAGCATTTTGAAGACAACACTATGTGCCAGTTCTGAACACAAGACTAGAAAGCTATTACTTAATATTGCTAACAAACACAGAATTTGTAGATGAAGTGTCACCATATGGATCATTGCCATCCATGGAGAAAATAGAATTGGTGTGTATGGCTTGTACCTCACATTTATTTATTTTTTTCTTTAAATGCTAGGGAGCCTAACTTCTCCCTTTCTAATGAGAGCCCTTTACTTCATTCTGGCATTGTCAATGGGCATTATGATGGGTTTCATACTGTTCCTTGAAGGTCCTCTGTACTGCTGGAGGGAGTCATAAGGAGCATTTAACACAGATGTAAATCAGACATAGCTCTCTCTTCAGGAGACAATAGCTCTGTTCATAGCTCTGTTTATAAAGTCATTAAAAAATGAGGAGAGTGACTTCAAAGTAGCAGAATGAACAGACATGTCCAAACTCCATTAGGAACTGAACAAGCTGGACAGAAATTCACGTTTTCTTATAAAGTGTTAATTGTTTCTTATAGAGACCATATGGAGCTTGACAAGAATAGCTGAGATGACCCTAACGGTTTTAGACATGAGCTTTCCTTAATCAATAATTAAATTGCTTAATGGATTTCCACCCACCCCCCCCCTCAAAATTAAGATGAAGAAGCTACAGTGAAGCAGATATAGTGGGTAACACTATGAACACTTTCCATGTAGATACAAGTTTGCCCATCCGAGCAATGACATCAAAATGTCTAACAGCATTCTAAAGAAAATGGCAATTCATGCATTTAAACAGACATTGGTTGACTGCTAACAATTATTTGTAAAATCTTTGCATGTTTGCAAAAGATGCAGGGCTTGCAAAAATTAAGACCTATAGAATACAAGATTTAATACATAGTACTAGTCCAAATTGACTGTTTTAGGGCATGGAGGGGAATTCTCATCTAATTACTACTATGTGTATTTTTTTTTATTATTTTCCTGATTTAGTTTCAAAGCACAGAAATACCATTTCCTCCCTCTCCTGATTGTTCAAGACATTTTGATTATTAAAAGACATTTTGTATAATTTCTTCACTTAGCCTTACAGTGCCCCTTTTGAGCATCTGTTTTAATTATACTGAGGCAAGCTATGATTCTGCTGGCTTAAAATTTCCAAGACTGGATGCCAGTGGTGATGTGTTTGTCTATTGCCTTACTCTAGTTCTGCCAAAGCAGAAACTCCCCAGGCTATTCACTTCTGATCTTTTTATTTATTTACTTATTTTCTTTCTCTCTTTGGGGGCTGTCAAACCAGTTTTGATTGACTTTCAGACTCATTTATCAACACGTGTCCCTCCTCTGGAAAAATAGTACATAAGGAGATCCATAATAATGGAAAACAATTCTGTTTGCTTTAGCAATGAGAAGGGATCAGAATAGGCCTAGCATGAAAATGGTATGGTGGTGAATATCAAGCTTTGCAGCTAGTGTTTACAGCTGCAGATGATGTTTTCTTGTAATCTTATTCTTGTCTTTATAGTTATTGTACCAAATAACTTATTTTCTTTGCTCAGGAGATGTCTATGTTTGGCATCCTGCGGAGCTGGAATATGTAATACTTTCTTCTTTTTTAGGAAGTATACACTGAAGAAAGAGGATAAGACAATATTTAACACATCCCTTATGAAAATAAAATGAGTTACCATAGATTACTGTTATGTTTGAAATCAGCTACAGCTAACTGGTTAACAAGGAAAGGGCAGGGTGAAAGGAGATGCTGCTCAAGGTTTCTTAACACAAATAATGGAAGGACACAAGCAAATGAGCAGGATTTCTCTCTTTAAAAAACAAACAAACAAACTTGGTTTTTGTTTACTTTTTAGATCCCAACTGAAAAAAATGTGACATCTAAGATCAGTGATTACCCTTACGTTCTAAATTTTTTTTTAAGACAAGACTATAGGTATGCATGGTCTCCCTAGTTAAAATTAGAAACTGCTTAATATTACATTAAATGAGTGATTATGCCTCAAAACACCAACTCTGAGGGAATGCCTGCAGTGAGGACTAAAGCATAACTTCAGCTCATGCAGGCAGTCCTTGTTACACTCTGTTCTGTCATGGCTACCACCTTGGCCGTATCAGAGGTGGTTCAGAGTCAGTCTGGGGGCTCCATCCATGGGTTCCACCTGCTGTAACTTGTACATATTCTCCTACATTTAAAAGGTCAGCTGGCATCTGGGGGCAGGCTGTTTCTCTTTATCTTATTCAGCTTACATTTCTGTGGATCCTTTAGGAAAATATAAGCGGAGAGGAGCAGTTTCTGCAGGCAAGCTGTGTGTTCTAAAGGAAACAATTTGCTATTTAAGTGATAATTGGGTGTTCTTGTGTTGGATATCAGTGTGGTGGTGAATTTAACCCTGTGTGAAGCAGTAGCATGATCCTACACTGTGCTTGGGCTTCAGGAAGTTTGTCTTGCTATGTGGTTTTTCTTAAGTACAGAGTTAAAATTATTCTAAACAAAATACTCTGAAATGGGTGTCTGTTTTGAAATATCCTTGTAATGTGGACAAGGCACAATTATGTTGACAATGACATTTGCATCACATCTTTATATAAATAGCTTAGAATCTGAACTTCATGATGTGTTGTATTTGGAGTGGTGGCAGATAAGAACTTTGGAACAAAACCAGACTTTCATGAGGAAGTGTTAATGCAGCTGAAGAATCAAGCTAAAAGTTGAAGTCCTTCACCACCTGACACCTCCAAAGTAGGATTTTCAGAAAACAGTTTATTTGCTGAATATCAATTTCAATAAATTTCCTAAAAGTTTGGTTGCGGCGAGGGCTGAAAAAGAAAGAAGGATAAAAGGCTGCAGAAGTAGCTGCAACCCTTCTTCCAGTTGGAAAGGATGTAGATGACTAAATGAGTATCACTGGCAAGTCAGAGTGCACTTGCCCCTTAATTAGTTGTATCTTGCTTGCAGAGGATAGGGCTTTGTTTCTGCAGGTGTCTAACCATATTAATTGGTATTTCATATCCCTTGCTGTGCACATCTTTCTGTTGCAACTTTCTTCTTCAAAAACTTCAAAGATTAAGCTGCAGTATTATTGAAAAAGTCAATAATACAGATGCTGAGTGACCCAGAGCAATAAGAAAGGAGTCTACCCTGAGGGAAGGAGTGGGAAGTCCCAGTGTAACATATTGAATGTTTCAACAGTGATATGTTCATGATTAATAAATTCATGAGAAGCTGTTGTGCAACAATACACAGAACAGATCAGTGAGTAAGCATTTAAAAAGCCTTGTTTTAGTAGATTAATAATTATGCAGGGCTATTCTAATTTCACAGGAGATGTTTTAGTGTATGATCTGAATGACTATATATGAAAAGTATAGGTTCAAAAGACCTCATAAAAATCTAATATTAGTAGAAACAGTTTCATGATTAAAAAAATTGCACAAAAGCCTTTTTATTTTAAATTAAACACCTGTTTGTTTTTTTTGCAACAATATTGCATCTGTAGACTACTGGCGTAATCAAAGAACAATGAAAAACTAATCAAAGGATAAAATGAACCTATATAAATTCACCTCATAAAAGAGGTGAAGAGACTAGTTTCCTGAAGGGTTTGTTTTTAATACTGATGTGATATTTAGTTTCTGGCTTTCAGTAAGGCTTTTACTTTGGAATCCTCTGCTCCTAACATGTGCAAGGAATAGCAAAACCATAGCGAACATTAGTACATACAGTTGTGTTTGTATTGTTACCTTTGGCACAAAGGTTCATCACCTCTTTTTAATTTTTAGATACAGAAATATAAACTAAAAGCCTTTTAGAGTGAGAATGTACCTTTCTGTTTTCCAGTAAGGCTCCAGAACAGTTTCCTGTAGTCTTGGGGTTTAAAAGGACAGCCCAAACCTTGGCATATGTGGTTGAGGCAAAATTGCAACAAATTCTGAATGTTTTGCTATCTAAAGTCCAGACTTCAAGTCCACTCACCGCCACTCAGGATAAGTTCATTCCTTTTGGCCTGACCAATGCTTAGCAAATAAAATCTGGCTGTTCAAAAGATTGAGGACATGATAAACTCAGATACTTGCCAATATCACGGTCTGGATGTTTAAACAAGACTGAGTTGTTCATTAACATTGATAGCCTTTAAAATAAATCCTTCCTTACATCTGAGCTTGATTAAGGCCTCGTGCCTCTTAAACTGCACTGTCAGGAGGTGGGCAACTGCAGACTAATCCCAGTTGATATCCTAGTTTCTGCTCTGAAAAAAAGAAAAAGAACCAATGCATTTTCCTCATGAGCTTTGACATCGCAAAGTGGCAACAGTTGGTGAGTGTCTGTATGAAATGTGCAGTGGTCTCTGCAGTGCTCATTCATTCCTCTGAGCCCGTGTCTGCTGGAATTTCTCACATGGAGAAAGTTATCCGTTCTTTAAACAAGAAAATGTAAATTAATGTCTTTTGTAAGAAACATGCTGAATAAGGCTCTCCTACAGACCTAGTTCTGTATGTAGGCAGAGACAGTTTCTGGACTCAAGCCATTCATTTTTCTCCCTACAGTCAAAAACATTCATTATAGCCTACATAGTTTTACATGAAGTCTACCAGCTTTGTTTGCAATAAAGAATCCAGCCCTCTGGATACTTTTCTGTCTTTTCTGGTATGCTATCTTGATAAAGTTACCAGCCCTAATTCTTTCACCACAGCAAATGTGGTTTATCCATCCTTTCATTGGATCACAGAAACTCCCTCGCCATGAGTGATCTTCTCAAGGGCTTGAATAGCACACACATTCTCAGTATCTGCTTCTCTGTTGCCTTTTTAAATTGCTCATCCTGTGTGTCAACAGCCTGCTCGGTTCTGTAGCCTTGCCAACACTTTGTTGACTTTGATAGCACGCTTGGTATGATGCTAAACCATTGCACAGAATGGCTTCCTGTAAAGTATGGTGTGGTAACCCTCATCACGCATGCTATAGTGAAAGTTTTTCTGGCATTGTCCCTGCTGAGGTAACTGCTAGATATAAGAGACAATACAGCAAGGAACTTCGACCAACCTGAACTCTCCTCATTTTTTTTGTATAGACATCAAGAATACACGGAGAATAGCTAAATCATACATACTCAGTGAATATTGGAAGTGTTTATGTAAGTTACATTTTGACAGAGAGACTAGTGATTAATCTGGTAACATTTAATAAAGTATAGGTAGTGGAATAGCTTGAGCAGCTGCATTGATGAGGAGTTAGTAGGGCAATGTAGAGGGAAGTTGCATTGATGTGTTTGCTCTGTTTCTGTTTGGACAGAGTTAAAAGTTTGGCTGAGGCATCAGTTACATCACTGTTGCCTCGCTTCTTCCAGTAGAACTGTAGTTAGTTCACACCAGCATAGCTGGGACTGGATTCAAGATCCTTGCTTCAAGAAGGTTGCAAACAGCAGCTCTTACAAGTGCTGCATTCACCTATGATGGAAGCAGAAACACACTGTATACATATGTTATTAATTTGCTTCTTGTTGGCAAAAATTTGCACTAAAGAGTTCACTCTTTTGTAATAAAGCTGGAGAACAAAGAAATTGCTTTTTCCCTGCATATAAGACATGCATAACCCCCGGTGAGTAGTTAACATTTGGGTAACATAGGAAGAACTCTGGTGCTGGCAACGTCTGTCTGGCGTGTGCAGTCACATCCTTCACAGCTGGGTTACCTTCCACAGGCTTTTCTTGCAATTAAGTTGGAAGAAAATACTGTCCTTGTGTGCCCTAGATAAGTTGATCTATTTTCTTTAGCTAGTAGGGGAAGTGGAAGGCTCACAGGCTTACAAAATTATTAAGATGGAACTTCCAGAAACATCTCATTTCTGACTTCTGTAGCCATTGATTTTTCCATGCTGCACTTCTCTTTATTATTTATACTGCTTTCATTGTTGCTACCATTCATAGACTGGTGGATAGCCAGCAAAGAGTTTGGCTGAATTGTCCATCTGTCTGCACTTTTGCTCGGAGTCAAAAAGGTTTTGAGTCTGCAGCCTAAAACTTGCATAGTTAGTTCCCCTTTAAACTCTTTAAGAAAATCATAGAAGTGAGAGAATCAGATGTAACTAAAGGAAATACATGAATAATAACTTGCTCATCTGTAACTGCCTGGACACCATTCAGTATTAGTATTTAGGATGAGACCTTTTGTAAACATTTGTTGGCTTAAGTGGTGCAACTAATTTTCTACCACCATCATCTGTCAATCACTTTTTGTAAGAAGTGGGCTTTCATTTTCCAAGTTCTAGTGGAAATTGCAGACCAGTTTTAAATAGTGGAAAAAATAATAATAAAGCATAACTCCTCCTCATTAAAATTCTTGATAAATCTATTCTAGAAATTTCACATCGTTTCACATGACCAAACAGGAATGATCATTCCCAGTCCGCAGCAACCTGCTAAGCCGCAATATGTGACATGCAGGATTTATTCTGATAATATACTTGGTATTATTCTGAAAATAAGTTTGCATATACCTACAGTTCAATTCCAATGCTTTTTTTGTTGGGTAATTTTGTTTGCAAGAATAGTTATAGTTTGATATCCTTAATCTAAGTACAAGTTTTCTTTCTAAGCAGAGTCCTTGATAACAGAGGACCATACAAACATGTCACTACGTTCACATGCCCATGAGAAGGAGGATACTCACAGACTGATGTTACATGTGGTTAGAAATCTCAGTATAAGTGCAACTCTAACACATCAGATATTGTGCTTGAGAATCCATAATAGCACACACATTACAAAATCAAAGAGTTCTGTGAGAAGTGTATAAAATGGGAAAAGAATATCCATAATTGCCCTGCTACAAAGATTTTCAGGCTGTATATCCCTGTATGCACCGAGATTGCAGCACAAATACTTTACTGGTGATGTTTGTCTTGCAGTGCACAAAGAGATTCTTCTCCCTAGTGCTAGATGGTTTCATACTGAAGATCTTTCCATTGCCACTTAATGTGAGGACATGAACTTTTGAATCTCACAGGACACTGGGCCTTTCCCTTCCCTAATTACAGTTTTTACGATTTGCTTGAGGGGGTGCTTGTGAAGGGATACATGCAGCTGTGTCTTAAAAAGATTTTGTTTACAGAGGGAAGAAAGGTTAATTTGTTATCCTAAAAAAAATGGGATCTTCTCCTGTTCTGTAACATCAACGGTGCAATCCGTTGGGTGAGTGGGTGAATATTATTTATGAAGTCTGAAATTTCAAGTGTTACTCCTGATTAAACTCTTCCTTAAGCTCTTGAAATACATCCCAAGTTTGCAGAATTAACAAGATGACGGTTCAGAAGGTTCTTGTAGCTCTCTTGTGTTTTTATTTTTTTTTCTCTGTTCCTTAATTTTAATGGATGTACTTACTCTTGAACTGAAAAACAGAGTTAGTAAGGTAGGTTAGGAGGGAAAGCTGTATGTGGTTTGTTTAAAAAATAATAAGAGAAGAAAACCTGTTTGAGGACTCCTGTTTTCATGACTCAGTGTGCTGATCCAGCAGCTCGTGAGTCCATCAGACACTGCAGTACCTGCTTCCTTGGGGAGTCCATTTTTCTGCGCACTGCATCCCAGGTACTTACAAAGAGAAACCAGAAAATAATCACCCAGGTACATAAGACGGAGGTGCTCAGCCCTTCAGAGCAGATGAACCATGCTGAGGTTCATTCTGCTTGGTGGCTGTTGGGTCCCACTACTGAGATCACTGGATCAGGCTGGGGATGTGCCCTTGGACAACAGAATCACAGAATTGCCAAGCCTGCCAGCGTTGAATTCTCCAGGAGTTTTTCCATCCTTCTTCCCTGCTGGCTGCTGAGGAGGACACCCAACCCCATTTTCAGGGGAAATTTTCTTGAACTGAATCAGCTGCCCCCAGATTTATCCTCAGTCAGTTTTTAAATGTGTTTTCAAAGGAAACAACTGTGGAAACGAAAGTTTGAACATGTTGCTATTGTAACTTGTTCACGCTAATGTAAAGATCTCACCAGTGTTGGCATTGACAGGAGGAACTTTTCCAGACGTGCCTTTTGAGAGGCCCAAACATGCTGATGTCTCTAGGGAGCACTCAGCTGCGAGATGGAGTCTGGTGGGCGACGGCAGGAGGTGGGGGCTGAGCCACCTCCATACCGGGGGTTTCTTGGTTATCACAAGACCATTAGCATGAAATGCACAGGTTAGGTTGGTGGACTTTGGTAGCTTGCATCAAGCACCAAATTGATTTCTAACCTGAATTAGCCAGAAAAAAAGTGAATGCTGCTTCTCAGATCCTGTCTTGTGCTTAATGCCAAAACACAGGCTGAAATCTCCCCTGGGGTGACTTCTCTTGAATTCTAGGTCTAGACCCTCAGGCTGTCTTACACAGGTCTTCACTGCAAAGGAGAAAAATACCATGCTACTTGAAGGTGTATTGCTGCTGCTTCTGGACAAAAAAGGAAACTCCCTGTTTGGCAAAATGAGGAGACATTATTGCAAAATGGAAAGCTGACAGTGTCTTGATAGGTGGGAATACAAATCCTATATAAGATCCACACTTGGAGGAGGCAGATGATCTATCTCAACACTGAATTAACCAATGCTTTCCGAAGCACCTGAGGAGCTGTACAGAGCCACTGCTTGTTTGTTCTAACTTGTATGCAGTTTAATTTGCCACAGGTGGGTGAAGGATGAGCTGTGTTCATGTACAGTCTTTGGTTTCTGGTTTTCCAGTCACAAAATTGGAATTCTCTGGACCACTGGCAGCTTGTTTGTTGAATCATTCACTTATGTGCAGACAGAGCTCAAACCTGTGGCCATTTTCCATGACATAGAAGCCAGAGACTATTATTGTTAAATCCCTGTGCTCAGTCTTAGAGGAAGATTTCCTGATGTTGTCTTACAAGTACTGCTTTTCTTTTTTTGCTTGAAGTGGAAAAGTATTATAACTGCTGTAGGGTATATTCCCACAACTTCTGGTATGCTCTCAGACCCACTGATTTAGAACAGAGGTATAGCTGCAACATTTTATGAGTGTACAGAATTTTCACACTAAGTATAGGAAAATGGCCAAGCTTGTTCTTGTGTCTAAGCATGAGATTAGAAATACGGACATCTAAATTGTGTTTTCAATACTGTCAGGGAATTGCCATATTTTTTTTGGTTGAGTTATTCTTGCAGACGCAATTTCCTCATTTATGAATAAGAATAATTTGATAGTTAATCTCTCCATATATGGAAATTGGCTATCCAAACAAATATGAAATAATAAATCATGTTGATCATGTCAAACTATCCTTGGTGTCTGAAAGAAAGATTAAAAAAAACAAGGATTGATTTTGTTTTCTCTTTTTTTTTTTTTTAATAACCACTGTCTTAAGTACTGATTTGTTAATGCATGGTTCAACCAACTAGATGTATTTGAGAGCACTTCTACCTGCCACCCAATGTTATCTAATACTGTCAGATGTTTCTGTATTTCTAGTGAGCTAACCTCATTCTAGAGCCACGAACACAAATGAGACTAGATTACTATCCTGCTTTGCTGCAAATCCTGACAGGCAGTACAAATTATGGTTCACAGTAGTTCTGGTTTTGTTCTCTGACGTGGATGGCTCAGCTATTCTTCGCCTTCTTTTCTTGGCAGAGTTGGCTAGGGGATACTTCTAGCTCTTAACTAGTGCTCTTCGAGTTGCCAGGGACAGTCACAGGCAAATCTAAGGGCTGTTGTGTGTTTGATTCATGGTTCATCAGTCTAAACAGGACCCTGAATCTCCACAGTTTGCCCTTGCAGTCTAAGCAACAGCTAGTTTTACAGTTGGTTTTGTATCTGACTTGCTTGGCTTGTGATGCTGTAGGCCTTAAGGCTGTAATTGAGAAACTATAATCTACGCTTTGGAGACGTCTGGGAAAAAAAAAAAAAAAAAGTCAAAAGGTCATTTGTAAATAAGCAGCTCTTAAAGTGCTCTGATGTACATGGATCTCTGCCACAGCTTCTGATGAGTCCAAGACTTGGGAGCTGCAAAACAGGGGTGCAGCCACAGTCCCGCTTTCTCTCTGAAATTGCTGTAGGCTGTTGCCAAATGAAGCCTCTGCCTCTGCCCTTTCAGAATAACGTGTGTGTGCTAAAGAAAGCATATTTAATGATTCAGTAGTTGGAAATTCCCCTTAAATATCCTCTAGGTTATATCAAACGTTCAAAAGAGTCTTGAATGTGTGTTGAATACTGATTATCCCCGATATGTCTTATGTAGTCCAGGATATACCACTTGGCCTTAAGAAAAGAGTAATTTCATAAAGAATTCTTGGTATCTGCCTGATCATCTGTGACCAGGCATCTCTTTTAGTTTATTTTAGATTTTTTTTTGTATTTACTGCAGATTGTGTCAGTGGTAATTATGGAATCCCAGTAGATATTGTAAAAAGAAAAAAAAGTCTAGACTGAGTTGTTTGCATTGCACTAGCTTTATAGAAAGAACGCAGGTTTCAGGACTGATGTTTGTTTCTTTGCTTACTTTACAAAGTAAAGAATGTAAGATGAAGCAATAGGCCACTAATTCACACTTCATAAAAAATGAGAATGGAAAATTTCCCCAGAATAAGGATGGGTAATTGATATATCTTCCTTTGCACAGATCTGAAATGAGGGGGGAATGGAGCACCTGGAAGGCTAGGGGGAAGCTCTGAGTATTTTTGCTTCTTTTCCTGGAGGTCAAAGCAGCCTTACAAGGATGTTTAATATTATCTGTGTTATAAATGCTACCAAATATCACCCGCTGCTACAGATGGACATTCTTATTTACAGGAATCTAAGCATCAAATGGGCATGAAGAGTGCATCTGAGAAGTAGCTACCATTAACTCTTTGAAGCACAGTGGTAGGATCATGGAAAGAAAGCTACATTGTTTTTTTCCTGTGTTGATGCTTCGCTTTGGATGAAATGGAGAATTTTAACCTCTGAGGTATAAAATTTTGTATTTTCAAAATGGTGACTTATGATAGTTTTAATGTGTAAATATGAAATATATACTTTGCAGTTGGTGTCTTGTGATGCTACTTACTGTTTTGGGTGTGTTGTTGATAAATAGTGTTGGCTGAACAGTAACTACTTTCCTTACAAAAACTGGAATTTAGTTTTCATTTAGATTTGGACTAAAAGGAAATTACTTTTTTTTTTTTTTTCCCCCCTTTCATTAATTGGGAAAGAATGCAATAACTTTGTCCCAGAACTGCAAGCTAAGTCACAAGCAAAGCATTCACCTGAATGGAGAATGGGGCAAAAGGGTGGGGTCATGGTGCTGCTCAGGAATGGTTCTTGCCTGTATCTCCTTCAGACCACCCCAAACCTAAATTATCTTCCTGAGAATACCTGCGTCAGACCGTCACTGTTTCCGTAGAACCGAGTTTTGACCAAATCTTCAATTTTTCAGTGGGAAAATACTTTGTTGAACCAGTTTTTGACCATGTATAATAAAAGCAGTCATTATTTTTACAGATATAAAAACTTAAGAGTGAGACAAATCCTAGGAGCTAAGCGTCTGCTCTGAAAGTCTACAGATAATAAAATAATGATGAGTGTATGAATCAGCAGGGCTGCAGGGCTCTAGTTTTCATCTAGATTCATCCGAAAGCTGCCTCCAACATTTGTATAATTACAGACTGGAAAAATTGTGTGAGAATACAGCCTCTTTCTGTACGCAGAAGGACTATCAAGGAATATCATATGTGGCTGAAAGCATAGTATTTACTTTGAAATAACTGAAGTGTTTTAATGAGAAAGGCTTTTAAAATGCATTTTGCATCTTTCCTGTGTGGTTCTGATCATATTGAATCTGGTGTTGTAAGCTGGATTTCTTCCACATACTGAAGGGCATATATTGTGTGTCTGCAGTTCAGGTCCTCTTCACTGTTACCTATCAAACGTAGGGTCAGTTTGTAGATGAAGCTTATTGCTCTTTAAAAACAACCCTGCTTGGAAAAAGCCTACTTTGCAAACGTGAAAAAAATAAAACGATAACGTGGTAATTGGTTTCTTAGGAAAAAGCAGATGCAATGAAACTATTTATGCAGGGTATTTTCCCACCAAGTGTGTGAGTGTAACATGTAGACCTAAATGCTCCCGTCTCGTCTGTGCATTGGGGACCTTTCATGGGGGTGGGGAGGAGTGTCTGTTTACTTGCTCTCAGACCCAGTTTTAGGTCGGGGAATGGCTGAGACACAATGTGAATACAGCCCTTAGGGATTTTTCTTTTCTTTTCTTTCTTTCCGCCCTCCTCCACCCACCCCCCTTGTCACACAACAGGGTAGTCGCCCTAGTCGCCCTACATTGCTGATGTGCTAATCAGTGGCAGGATGGGGCAGATAAGAGATGTCAAAGCTTGGTGTAAATACTTTTGGGTGCTTACATTTAAAACGTTCTGAGGAGACGCTGAAAACATTGTTGCAGAAATCCACCCGGGGATGTTGGGTTTCGTGCTAAAACAGGTCGGTTTCTCTGTCCGGTTAGTTTTTTAAGGCTAAAGGTGAACTATACGGGGAGGGCGGAATTAAGACCGGGGTATGACTGGCGAACTGCAGATGCTTCCAGGTTTGAGCCGTACAACGGAGAGGAGGGGTGGTGGTGGTGGTGGGGGGGGGGGGGTCCCGCACCTGCGGGTTCAGCCGGGGCGGGGGGGGGGGGGGGGGCTGCCGTTGGGCACGGCGAGCCTGGGGGGGGGAGGCTGGATGCGGCGGGGGGAGCTCCGGGCCGGTCACACACCATCACCCACCCCCGGGCCGGAGCGGGAGCGGGTCCCGGTCCCGCCGGGCGGCGCTGCGAGGCCGGGGCGGGCGGGCGGGCGGCGCCTCCGCCCCTCGCAGGCGCTGGGCGGGGAGGGGCCGGGGCTGCGCCCCGCTCCGCTCCGCTCCGCGCCCCTCCGCGCCCCTCCGCCCCGCTCCGCCCCGCTCCGCCTCGGCAAGGGCAGCGGCCGCCGCCGGCTCGGGGCGGGAGGCGTCGGGCTGCCGCGGGACGGCGGGCAGCGCCCTTCGGTGGCAGAGGTACGGCTTCCCCCCCCCCCCGCCTTTTATCTTTTTTTTTTTTTTTTTCTTTTTTTTTTTTTTTTTTAGGGGGGGATTCCCGCTGCCCGCACGGCCAGCCCCCTTTGTGGTGCGGGATCGCGGGCGAAGGGACAGAAAGCCGCCGCCCCCCCCGCCGGCGGGGATGGGGTCGGTGCTGCAGAGGTTTTGGGGCACTTCGAGGGGTTCGGCGCCGGCTCCTTTGCGAGGAAGGGACGGCGGGGCCGGGGGCCGAGCGCGGGAAGCCCGGCGGCTCCTGGGCGTCCCTTCCCGGGGCGAGCCCGCGGCCGTGGGACGGTTTTCGGGCGTTGGGGCTCTCGTTAGCATCTGGTGGGTGGCTGCGGGCTTTCGGCGGCTTCATTTCGGCAGGAACGCTGGTGTGCACACACGCAGAGCTGGTCCGGGGCTTACCGTTTAAAATAAGAATGTGTGTGCGTGCTTTTTCTGGAAAGAGACCGTGGCATCTGTTTCTTCTTGTCTAAAATAATTACCGTGTGTGCGCGCGGCTTCGCTTAATTCAAAAGAGCGGGCTCGGGTACGGGGAGAGGGGGGGACCGTGGGAAGCGTGCTGGTAACTTGGAGCAGGATGATGAATTCTGCCGCCGGGTAGCTTGGAGAAGAGACTTGAGGGAAGGGCTTTCCAGGGCAGGGTCGTTGTCCCAGAGAGCTTCCCCGAGGGGACGGCTCGGTGTAAGCCTCCCAGCTCCAGCCGCCTGCCTGCACCTATGGAGGCTGAGGCTGTTGGGATTCGCCGCAGGACATCTGCCGCCGCTGGGGTTTGGGCAGGGCATCCCTTTGTTCCTCGGAGCGGCCAGACCGCCCCGGGCGACACACCGGCCATCCCGATCCGGGCCCGCGGGGAGCGGGGCTGGTGGAACCGGGGCCCGCGGGGAGCGGGGCTGGTGGAACCGGCGCCCGCTCCGTCGGTGCAGCGCTCACTTGCCCGGCCCGCCGCGCTCCGGAGCCCGTGTGCACGCACGCTGTTTGCTTCTTCCAGTAATTTAAACCTTTGCCACTTCAGATGATGTGATTAAGCCAATCGCTATGCGTTTAATCAGGGCCACTATCCTAAAGGCCAAATGTAACAGTCTTGAAATAAAAGCTCACTGCTCTAAGAGCCTATGGTGGAGAAACTATTTCAAACGTATCCAGGTTAGAAATTACCACTGGAAGATGTAAAGGTCAGGTAAAGTGGCTGACTCTGCAATTTTTGCGTGGAATCATGAGTTTCCCATATCCGGCTGTCCTATTGTTAATTGTGAATTAAGGCTGGCAACAAGCTGCCCATCCTTCCCTGGATGAATCATCACTTTGTCAAGCCCTGTGTCAAAAACAAGGCTTCCCCCAAAAGCGTGCAGTGTCAGGGAACAGAAGTAGTCCGACCCATCTGTTAAAGTAGAGTTCAGTGCTTGATTACCTTTAAACATATTAAAGGTAACAACGTTCTTCTTTGTCTTTTTATTTCCAGTTGTCCCAGGCCTGAGTTTAAGAATGTCTTTAATTTAGTGTTTTATACAACGTGCTGCCTCTGGCTTGGTTCTGTGTGAAGGTGTAATGGTTGGAGCATTCCCATTATTCCCAGAGCAATGTACAGTGGTCACCACTCATGTCAGCATTTACCATTGTGTAGCAATTACTGGTGTGTTAGGTTACCACAAGTTCCCCCCCATCCTTAGAAAAGAGCTTGTTTCTGAAAACACCTATGTAGTGTTAGGTGGCGCAGTTGATGGACATCTTAAAAGCTTGTGGCTCCGTATGGGCACCACAGATGGATTGCGTGTTCTGCAAGGCAAAGGTGAAAAAACTCGTGAAAGCATTTTAGATCCCAGAAGCCTGCCTTTTTTTTCTTTCTTTTTTTTTTTTTTTTCATTTTTTTTATTTTTTTGTAAGAGACCTTGTTAAATCACATCTGTGGGGAGAAACTGAGGAAACGATGCCAGGGAACGGTAGTTTAATTCTGCTATGTGTGTTAGCCCTTTCAAATGTTGTGCAAGACTTGATGTAATTCCCTTTAGAAGGGCAAATGTTCATTGCAAGCCTACTAGTGCTTCTGGGGGAAGGGAAAAGTCTGGCAAATGAGAGGAGGAAGTGGGAGAGCAAAATTGGAAACATAAGCGAAGCCATTAGTTTTTCCCACTGTGCACTCTTAAGAAATTGCTGGCAATATACTGGAGATACTTTGCCTCATGGAAGTGTCATGGACTTGCTTCACATGATCCTCTGAGATCATCTGGTTTCTCTGAGCTCTGTGGGAACAGAAATTCCTCATGTTGGACTCTGATCTCATCTTCCTTCGGCAGCAGTAATAGCAGTGGCTTGGGAATCAGAGAGGAAGGTGAAGAAAGCGCAAGTGGGATGTCTTGGAGAACAGCTTAGTGCTTGTGTAGGCCAATCTGGACACCCTGTGTTTCCTCCTTTCGCTTGCCCTATGCACTCAGAGCTGGGACAAATCCTAACACACCCGCCAAAGTTAAGCGCTCTGTCAGTGTGCTAAACTTATTTAGTGCTGTTCACGTGTCAGACCGTCCTATAAATCTTACCGTATATTTCATTCATCCTTTTTATTGTGCTAATGAAGAAGAAATTGAAATGGAAAATGGTGACTGGAGTGATTGTATGCGTCAAGCTTGGAGAATTTCCTGAGTTTGATGAGAGACAAAAATAAAGGCTTTTTTTCCCCCTTAATAGCTATGTACTTAGTCTTAGAAATTCTCAGAGCCTTCTACGTAGCTTCTCCTGTTTGTTGGGGGACTACTGGCAAAAAGTTTAGGAAGGCTGAAGTAGTGATGACCAGCCCTTGAGTCTGTAACCTGATCCACAGCTTTTTGTCTTCAACTGGGAAAGGAAGTAACAGCTCCTATTACACCCTTATGTAACCTCTCCATTCATATCCTTCAAAAAGAAGGAAACCAGAGCTTGATTTCTGAGTTATAAACTAACATCAAGGCATGGCTTTGTCATAAAGAAGCAGTAAAGAATAACATTAATTTTCTTTTGTTTTGCAGTTCCTAAAAAAAAAAAAAAGTAAAGATTTTTATTTTGCACTGATGGGATAATGGAAAGGGCTGCAAGTCTTTGTCATGTGTTGTGAAGTAGCTGTTAAAGAGGCTACTGGAACTGCAACAAGGGTTATCTTGTGATTCTTTCCTGGTGGGTTTGAGCATTAGTCTCAAAACATTCACCACGTACAGTTGTGCCCCAGTTTGATTGTACATTGTGAAAGCTTTACTCTTTTGGTTTGTATGACTCCAGATTTTGGTGTCTGAACAAAGTGTGGAGGCCAGGATCTCTTCTTTTTTTTTTTTTTTTTTTTTTTTTCTGTTGGACTTAAGCCCCATCCTGGGGGAGAATGATGAGGGAAGAGGAAGGTGAGGTTCTCAAAACTTTTCCATGTCGTTTTACATATATAAAGATATATAAAAGAAGTGTAGTAGGTGTTTCTCCCTTTGAGCAGGAGAAGTACTACTGCTCACTGAGCAAATAAAGGAAGACTTTTTTTGAGTCTATCTGGGGTTCCCAATTTCCATACCTCAGTAGGGACGTTAATTCTTTTCCACACTTTCTCATCATTTTTGCCTTTGGTCTCCTGCTGAGCTGTGTTTTTTCTCTAACCGAGTGGCCTCTACTTCTTTACTTACCCCTCTGGTGCCTGTCCCCCATCTTTCAGAAGCTGCTGGCGTTTCATGCTTGTTGCAGTCATATCCTGTACCTGGAAGGTGGGTAACTGTGAAATGCGTGTCTTGATCCTCGGGGACCAGCCTGGCCTGTGAAAGGCTCTTCGTTGAGTGGACCTGGAGTAGAGCTTTTATGGTATGCATGGACATTTTCAGTGACTCCTGCCATTGTTGATCCTTTGCTCTGTGTTTTGAGAAACTTGTTTTGAAACCAAGCAGTTTATCTTGCCTTTTTCTTACTTCTTTTTTTTTTAAGTAACTGTAGAGTCTTTGGAGTTGTTTGCAAACTCAAGATTTTAGACTAATGTATCATCTAGCTGAACGGCTGGAACCATCCAAATGGTCTTTTCCCCTGTGAAGAGATAGTGGCGTAGCTTTTAGAGAAAACTGAGCAGTCACTTAATCTTTTTGTCTCTCCCAGCTCCTTGTTACTGGGAAATTTCCCATTTGGTATCAGCAAGTAAACTTGTGTCCATTTCTTGATATGTTTTAAATCTGCTAGCAAAGTCACTGTGGTAATGAAAGTGTTTCAGTGGGAAAGACTGAGGTTTCAAAATACAGTTTCAGAGATGAAGAATTATCAAGTCTTTTCAGATGCAAACCAGTTGGGGAATCCTTCTGTGCAGACAGTATAGCAGGAGTAATGGACCCCAGAGGCAAGAGCAGCATCCTTTCTCTCCAGTGGAAAATGTACGCACATGCATGTAACACACACACACTAATGCTCCAGCCTTTGGGCTGAAAGCAATCAAGGGGTGGCCTCTAGCCTAAGCAGCTAGGTTTAATGTTTCAGCAAACAATCTGAAGGCCCAAGGTAAGGAATCCAAATATCCAGAGTCCTAAGGAGTGAGGGTGAGAAACATTTACCATCACAAAGATTTTTCTCCTTTACAAGGGTGGGGAGTGGGTGTGTCTTGGGGTTTAGGTAATTGCCTTGTCCCTGACTTTGTGCAGTGCTGCCTTGGAATTGCTTTGGTGTGGGTGTATTAATAAACTTTGCCTTGTTCTCCCTCCCTTGTCCAGGCATCAGTCCTTACGAAGGTCTTCTATTAGCAGAAATCCTTACACTGTTGGGTAAGAGGACCACGAAAAGAAAAGATACCAGGTAGAAAGAAAAAGCATGTATGAAGGAGAAAATGAGATAATTATGAGGCATAGGTGCTGAATAATGGAAGGGTTATCAGGTGTCAGAATTACTTTAGATTTCATTATTTTCAAAATAAAGGCAGCAAAGGAGAGACTCATTTTCCCCTACTGTCAGCAGAAAGCAGTATTTAAAAGTTTGTGACCACAGCCTGGTCAGCATTGGTACGCGTTTCTTGGGCCCACAAATATGCTCTGCATGCAAACTCTCTTGCTTTTCACTTTCTGTTTTTTTTTTTTTTTTTTTCTGTAGTCTTCCATAATTTTCATAGTTTGTATGCTCTGAAGTGCTACTGGGGATACTTTGAATTAGGAATAAGAATAATTAAACTGCAGGTTTTACTACAATGGAAAGCAAACCAGGTGGAGAGCAGTCACATGCTTAAATGTTTCTACTTATTTTCTTTATGGAGTCTGTTCTTCCTTGTGTCTACAAGAGTATACTGGTGTTTTGAATATCTTTGTAAAGAGTTGGCCTTAAGGTAACCAGTTTTTATGCACAACAGAGCATATGTAAAGTCCTGATACTGTGCTTTAATCTTTTCCACTGACCTTTGGAAACCTGCACCTCAGAAATGAAGTGGGGAAACTGCTGGGTGATAAAGCATTGAAGTCTGTGTCTTGGGAAAGCACAAGCAAAGGAAGTTACACTTACTCTCTGTATTTTAATGCCTTTTGTGTTAAAACAATTTGTAGGAGAGTTAAAAGTGTCCTTTTAGATCAAAGAGGTATCCTTAAAGTCATTATCGCATAAGGACTTTTTGGATGGCACTGTAATGAGAAGTTAGTTCCGCTTTTAGGAGAGCTGTTGAAGGGGGTGAAGTTGGTATTAATTCTCTCTATTGTTCCTCTGGGGAAGCAAATAAGCAGTTTAACAGAGAGTCACTGGTGACACTGTCTGAGAGATGAAGAGGTGCCATTTCTTCTGGGACTCCAGGGACCAGTTAACCATCCACCAAATAGCTTTGCTAGAGCTTCATGTTTGAGGGCTTTTTATAGCAGAGCTTATGCTTATCCGATGTGAAAGAAGGAATACCTGGGATGTATAACTTGTGTCAGGAATATCAGCTGCTCTACCTTTTCACCAGGAGATGCTTGGCGAGAGGTCAGAAGGAAAATGGTGTTGGTTGAAAGGCAGATTATTCTATGGAGTAGTTAAACTCACAAGCTAAACAAGTTAAACCTACTGCTAAACCAGTAGCTGTTTACTTGAATGCCTGGAGACCCTTCCTAGTTTTTATGTGTGAGAGTGGGTCTGTGACTGATGGAGCAGTTGAACTTAGTCATGCAGGGTAATCTAGAGAACCGCTGATTCCAGGTGAAAGTCTGGAGAAGGAAAGAAGAGTAGTGGAGGGGGTGAAAATGAATTGCCCCCTCTTTCTGGAGGAATATTCCTGGTTATGGTGAGGAAATATCACTGCCGTGATGTACCAAGAATCCTCTGTACAGCCTTGGTTAAGGCCACTCAGCAAAAGTGGGCTCAAATAGGAGTGGGAGCAGAAGAGGGCTGTTGGGATGGATGGTCAGGGGGATGGGGAAGCCACTGGGAGGAAAATGAATCACCCTGGCTATGCTTTATTCAGAATGAGGACCATGAGACAATCCTCTCTAAATATTTTCCTGGGAGGGAGAAAACACATTTACATTTGGAAACAAAACAAAATCCCAATAACATTAGCACAAGCAAGAAGGAAGGGCATATTAGTTGACCATGAATAAATTTAGGCTAGAAATTAGGCACATTGTAGGAACTATTTCTCATGAAATATTAGAAGGCTGAAAAATCACACTTGGGAGTAGTGCAATATAGTAGTCACGATTGCATGTTACAGTGGTTTTGGCACCAGTCTCGAACATGCAGAACAGATATATCTATGATTCCCATTGTGCAGTTCACAGACTGTCAGGCTGCAGCAGCTAAAAGGGCTCTGGAGATTACCTTCAGTGATCAAAGGGATCAAGGCTGTGTTAAAACAAAGTTCACTCCAGGACCAACCCTGGAAAATCTTTTGGCAAGCAAGGATACAGCTGGAGCTCCTTCCACCTCATATTTCAGACACAGGGGAAGCTTGCCTGCATCTCATGGGAATAGATCTTTTTGCTTCCTAAAACTGCCAGATGATCGTTTTCGCTGAAACAAAGTGAGGGAAAACTCAGTCCCTGTGAGCATATGTTGAGTTTGTCTGCCGTGAGACCAGCTGTTTTCCTTCTGTGGGAGAGAGGTGCTTTCCACTGATGTTTAGGAAGGTGTCCCTCTAAATGTGCGAAGTGTTGCATTTCATTTTGAAATGCCTTTGTTTCTCATGCTAGATGTTAATAAAAACACTGTCTGCTGGCTTCTAACTTCACAGGCATATGGACAAGAGTGATTTTACTGTGTGTTGAAGTGCAACTTCTTGAACCGGTCCCATTGTCGGAGATATCTCTTGATAAGAGACACACAGGAATAGCTGGAGATACCTTGATTTAAAAATTGATGACACTTATCCTGTGATTTTAGGTGTCCTACTGAAAATGACTGTTGAGAATGAAAATGGCAGAACTGTGGATATAGTTCAACACTTGAGACAAGCAAACGTGTCTAAACAATACACATAATTTATCTAAGCCTCCTCTGCCCTCAAATAGATGCTTTTTAGCCCGCGTTTGGACAAATATTGCTTCCTCTTCCTGCAACACTTGCAAAAATTTGTTTTATTCCCCCCCTTTTCCCCTTTTATTAAAATATTAATTTCATTGAAAATAGGAGTGTTTTGCTGAAGAGAAATTGATGTGCAGAATAAACAGTGGTAGCAAATGGTAGGGTGAAACCTTCCACTGTTCTGTTACCTTGGCAGCCAATCCTGGGAGAAATGGAACTTAATCGAGACTGACTTCCTGCAGGTTTTTCTCTTGTGACAGATTGACTTGCAAAGAAGCAATAATTTCCATTTGAAGCTTTTCTGCAGCTAGGGAATTTTGTGGAGCCATTCTTCTGCAATGGCTCTGTGGTACTTAATAAGGTGTTTGTTCTCCTTGCCATCCATGTCTCTGATGAGATGCTTATGCTCCGATCTCCTCTCCCGCCTGCTTTTACAGACGTGTGGAAAATTAGCTATTCTGTTGTCCTGCCTTTACTCCTCTGTCATTTGAATGAAATTCAACATTAGGCACCTATGAGAGAGTAGACGCATGGACCAAGACATGTACAGATAGCATGACTTGTCTTATTTTTATAAAATACTAGGCTAAAATACTCTAAATAGTATTTACAAATGTTACAAGAAGTCCGTCAGTGAGATTTTCAGGAGGGGGAAATTGCAACAGGCAAGACCTATGGGGTGGTGTTCAGGTGACTTCTTTTCTTTCTGTGTTTTAAACGGAACAGGAAAGTGAATGGTGTGGAAATACACAGTGCTTTCAGCCATGCAAATTTTAGCTTTACCCAGACTTTTACTGCTTGTAAGAGAATATGGGTGCATGGAAACTTGGACTTTCCTCTGTGGGTAACTCGGTGAGTGTGATGGTGTCTGCCAGCTGCTTTAGGAGTTACGGGTATGCTCAGTTGATGGTGGGTAGGTAGGGGCACCAACTCTTCTTCTGGGGTTTGGATTTCCTGAAGCTCCTGATTATCTTTGTGTTTGTGCCCAGTTTTAAGTTTGGTTCAGTGACTGCCATGATGACTTTCTGTGGCTGTTTTTCCTTCTGCTTGTTGACAGCTGAGTGAAGGTGCGACATTACCTGTTCTGTTATTTCATATTCTGCATATCTTCAGGGCTTATCATCAACTGCTTAACAGGCAATGCACACAAGCATTTCAGGAGAAGATCAGCATGTACTGTGGTACTTTAACCCTGTGGTATTAAGACATCTCTTAATACCCACCTTACTGACACGATACGAATTGGTGTTCACTCCAGTTGCCCCACCATGAGCAGATTTCTTTTGCCTGTATCAGGGATGTGTGGTTCACGTGCTGAGTGGAGGAAAGCAAGGTTTGCTTTCTGCCCACATACTTTTGTGGAAGAGAAAGTAAAAATCCTTTTATAATAAAAGTATAAATGAAACATCTAGGTTACTGTTGATTGCTGGATTGCTCCCAAAGGAGTGAAGGCTCAGTTGAAAGAATTGTTTAGGCTTTGTGAGGGCTGGTTGTTTTTAAGTAGTATTTTGTGAGGATCTGCTACTGCGGGATCTTTTGAACACAAGCTATGGTGTGGTAGCAAGCTACTGTCTTTTGACATACAAAAAATAAAGAAGATTCCCCGAAATAAGTAAGTGCTACTTTGGGTTTTGTGCTCCTGTTCTGCAAGAGCTATGCAAACATAGCCTTTGGATTGGGCAGGATCCTGAAAAATTGGCAAAATCTTTAAGTGGCAGCTTGAAAGATGAAGATAACCCATTTAAAAGGGCACCCCTGCTTAGTGGAGTTCAGATATCCAGTAGTAAAAGCGCTTTTTTTTTTTTTTTTTTTTAAGATCATGTTGTCTGAAGAACACTGTCAGTCCGAAATCTAGTCTTTGGTTTAGGACTTTTGGCAACTTTTGGTTTCGCAGTCACATTTTGTTCCTTATTTTGAATAAGATTCAAGAGAATCTTAGCAAGTTATGCCAAAAAGAGACCCTCTTTATTCCTGCATATTTTATCCCTTTCTCTTGCTATGGACCTGGAATAATTGTAAAACTCTGTGGTTAGGCAATGACTAAGAGAAGCCTAAGTGTAAGAAACCACCATGGATCTTGTTTCTGCTGAAGTCAGTGGGAATTTAACCAGAATTTTGGACTGCAAACAGCCTTGTTAGTGAAGACCTAGTTCCAGATGCATTGAAAATGCCCAAGGTGTTCTCCCCTTTAAACAGAAGTAATTTAAACAAAAGAAGAAAGAAAAAAATCAGTCTCTAGAATAACCATTTACAGAAAAGGTTACTCCACAGCTATAATCTTTGAAGCCTGTCAGTATAATTCAAAATGTAAAGGAACTTTTGCGGGATAAAAATGGAGTACCAACTATCTTTTGGTTATTTTAAGACTGTATTTTAGCAGGTAGTAGAGAAGGGTGCCTTAGCACTGTTGAAGGACCCAAATGTTTTTCCCCAAACCTACCGTGACTGTATGCCAGACCCAGATGAGATAAAGCAATGCTGCAAGCTGATTTAGGAAATAGATCAACCCATGAGTGCAATTACTGGTGGCAGTTACGATGTTGTGGTTGCAAAATAATTATTAGAAGTAATTTGAAAACCTGTGCTGCTGGGATTATAAAGTAGAAATAGTAGACTAGATATACCTCATGGTCTCTTACAGCAGATAATATCCGTGCTAATGTTATTCAAACTAGTATGCAAAAGTAACAGAAGGTAGACTTAGAGAAATTCAAACACAGCCCCTCACTCCTTCCCCCAGGCTCATGATTTAGTCTTTTATTCGGTAAGTGGAGGAGGGCAAAGCTGTATCTCCTGCATACATGGCTCAGGTTATTTTGTTTTTTGTGGTAAGGTACTTTTCACCTTTTCCAGGATAGGAGAGTGCTGCATAGTCTCCTCATGAGGGATATGAACAGAGGCACAGGAGAGGTGTCTCTATCACTTTTGGGGGATTAATGACAACTAGTTACTGCTTGATGTAGATTGTAACCAAGCTGATGTAAAAATAAAAAAAAACACCCAAGGCCTCCAACAAAACAAAAAAACCCAACCGTACCCCCCAACAAATGCCAAAGAACTACAGTAACAACAACCAAACCTCTCCCCTCTGCATTTATAAAGGACCTGTGTCCTGTTAATGAAGAAAGTTTCAGCCACCATTTGTGTCGGTAGGAGATAATGTCCCAGCGAACATTTTGCACACATCCTAATGAAGTTTTTCTGAACTGCAGTTAAGCCTCCATTGTTAAACTACTAACAAAATTATATTGCTTCACGTGGTTGCAGCTGTATGTTCAGCAGTACTTTAAGCGGTTTGTTTCTTTCTTGAAAGTTTCTTTCTTGAAAATTACCCAATCTTTAGCTAAATGTGTGGTGCTTGGTAGCAGGACCCAGCTGAGCATTTGTTCCTCCTATGGAATTCTACTGGGCAAATCTTCTGTCATCTAAATTGCAGTCACTGGTGCGCAACTCTGTCCTAATCTGATATTGCTAAAGAGCCGTTCCCATTCAGCTGATGCTGAATGCAAACATTCCTGCAGTCCTAATACAAATATACTCTGTAATGCCACATTTTACTTTTGTAATTCACCAGAGCTGTTTGTTGTTAAGTACTCAAGGAATCTGGTACACGTGTAATGTTCAATGCCATCAGAAAATAAAGAGAAGTTGTGCAAGGGTTTCACATAATAGCTCTTGCTTGGTAGGTAAGATGTGAGACATGTCAGCTAATTCAAAAGCCCCAAATTATAAAGTTTTTCAGTTTGAAAAATGCTGATTTGTTCAGTAGGACTGTGGGAGGAAAAGGAATTCAGAAGATATTCAGACATTGGCCAAACCAAAAGGAAAGATGGAGAGTCAGAGGAAGCGTTTTAGTTCTTTAAGAGTGCTTTTACTGCTGTCACGATACCCTATTAACATTCCTCCCTTCAATCTCTGTCAAGTTTCTCAAGTCCATTTTCTTGCAGGAAGAAATTGTGGGCTGCAACACTGTGCTGTTTTCTGCATGCTCTTCTCTTCAGCACACTGATGGTGACGGAGCAAACCTCTGTGAGCAGTCGGAGCTGGGCAGGGGGCTGCGGGTGTTCCTGGCAGCCAGCGGCCAGGCAGCCAGTGGGAAATGCTGGGTGCACTGCTCCCCTGGAGAATCCAGAGACTAAAAAATCAGGGGGTCTGGAGGGAAAGCAAAGGTTTTCCTTGGGTGATATCAGTATTTTTTCATATACATTGATGTCAGGAAACCTAGCTTTGTGTGAAATAGTTCAGCTGCAGCGTGTGCCTCAGTTTACCTGGTGAACCAGCACAAGGTGTTTCTAGTGAACTTGTGCTTTCTGGGCATCAGTCAGAGGCCAGCGAATATGTCGGGTTTGCTGGGCAGCAGAACAGGATGAATTTAAATCTTGCCTCTTGCTAAATTGATAATTTTGTCATGAGTAGTACAAGATGGCGGTAGTCCCTTTTGTTTTTGTTTTGTTCAGATAATGACACGGCGTCCCTAGCTGCTTTTTGCAGCAGTGGCCTGTCAGTGTCCCTGCTCTGTGTGGGCTGATTGCTCCCTGGCAGAGAAAAAAGGGAATGAGTGGGCAAGCATAATACAGCCTGACGGGAGCTCAGGATCAGGTCTGGAACATGAAATCAGTTTGAACTCCACTATTGAATTACTGATGTTGGAGGTTGTCCCTGTTAACTCTCCTAAAAGAAAAGGTCCTAAAAGAAAAGGTGCCAACTCAGGTGGCAGTGAAACCAAAGGCTTTTTTATTATTTATTATTATTATTACTGTTAATAGTCAGAGCTTGAAGCATATGTGAGTACATCTATCATGTCAATTTTGATAGTAGAGAAATTGCCCTTTTGCTATAGTGCCACAAAAGAAGGAAAACAAGCCACCTCTGCAGCTGGTGATAATTCCAGTTCAGCAAATGCAAACATGTACTAAGGACTGCACATCTGTAGGAAGCTGCTGACAATTGTTGCTGTTTTACTGTATGAGGGTGATGTGGAAAACCTTGGACAATTCCGTAACATGCTGTATGCTAATAACAGGGTATTACTTCATTTCCCCCTTAGAGAATGTGTGAACTTAATTGTACAAGGCTTTTGCGGTTTGGCCTATTCCCTGTATCATCTTCTATTTATAATTTTCATTAGCTCTTGTTTCATATTGGCTGATAAGTCTGCTGTGGCTGTGGAATAGTGTAATTTTTAATTCGCCATCCTTGTGGCCAAGAGGGACAAGACAGTTTTGGATTCAACTGGCCTAGCTGGATGGTAATCCCAGGCATTGCAAGTAGTAGGTACAACAGTCTGTGTTTTGAAAGGCTATGTGTAATGTGGGAGCGTGTGGATAAAAGCATTTTACAGGTGTAGCATGCCCAGCACATCTCCTTCTGAGCATGTTGTCCAACATAAAACAGATCAAGCTATGAAGGACTACCGAATAATCTTTTTTATTTTTCTGAGAATGGAAACGTGTTGAAAGTGTTCTCATTCTGTTGAATTAAGGCCTAGATACGAGACCAAAGTGAGGAAGAACAGATTTGAGAAGTGACTAGAGAGAAAGGAGATGTTCTGAAATGATGACAATGTTTGCTTTAGGGATAAGAAGGGTAAATTTGGGAGAAGACTCAAGTGGTAAGTGGGTGTGGAAGAGATCTGGAAATGTTTGAGGAAGAATCTGGTTTGTAGACTGCAAGCTTTAGAAGAATTTTTTTTTTTTTTTTCAGACCTAACTTGTTGCTATATTAATAATTTACAGCTGTAATCTTTATACAACTCTTGTTTTTCTTGCTGTTAACAGAATGAGATGTTGCAGCCACTAAAGCAAGGTATTAGGTAAATCGAGGGAGTCCCACTTGTGTTTTTAGGCTATTTTTTATTGAATTTCGAGTTTAAAGTTACAGCACAGTTCAAATAGATTCTCACAGCAGTACCCCCATTTACCTTTCCCCATTCAGCAATCTTCATTTGAAAATCACTGAACGTGTCCTTGTTTTAGAGGATACAACCCATCCTGGTTCTTTCCTCAAACCTGATTTCCTTCTTGGTGGTGTTTGCTGTCTCACCAGCACAGCTCTGGTTTCATTCATTGCTGGTCTCCCAGGCACTGGGAGCGTGTTCTGGTCCCGTCCCTTTCATAGTTCTGGTTCTTGAAAGCGGTTCTTGAGAAATGTTCATCTTTTTTAAGGTGCGTGAGTACATATTTAGGCAGAAGCTGTTTACTTTTACCTACTGTTCTCCAAATTATGGTGAGGGTGAGCACGCTGTCACCAGCATTGATGGGAAAAGATTTCCAGCTGCAAGGCATCTTTGAATGTATGGCAAATACAAACATTTGGACATGGATATGGATTGAATTTCTGAGCTTAGTGACGTATTGCTAAAAATCTTGACTGAAGTTTAGTCTTGCAATGTGGCAAGGGTTTAATTATTTCTTTATTATTTTTTTTTCCTCTGTAGTGTGCCGATTTTTGATTTTTTTTTTTTTTTTTTTAAAAGCTACTTCTGAAATCAGCGTTTGGTATTCTGAAAGTGCTATATATATTGATCTTCTATTAATTTCTTCTAGTCTATTCAATTATTGATTAAATTAAATTTAATAGTTTAATATATGTTTAAACATTGCTGGCTTTTCTTAACAGTGCTTTTTTCCTCACTTGTTACCTCAGATAGGCACCCAAATTATCCCACAAGTTTTCCAGATTTTCCTTTTTTGTTAGCTAAACCTGAGTAGGGATTATGATTGGATTCCACCAAAGTGGGGGCTAATAACATTGGTATGACAGAATACTCTTGAATTGTACATCAATGGATGAGGTAATCTTTAATGAATATTTTGCAAAGGCTAAGCTATTGCAAATAATTTTGAAAATTCAGTGTTAAACGAGATGTCTAGGCATATTGTCCATTTTTTTCATCACCTATGCTTCTAGTATTTTCTAGCTTGTGTGTTAACCACAGTATGATGTTAACTTATTGTGAAAAAAAGCAATCTGAAAATTAACCTTTGACCATAGAATTGAACTTTTCAAATATATCAATAAATTAATATTTGTGTACAACTTTCTGATCCAGGTTTTAATAATAGATAAGGTGTCTTTGTGCACCTCTTTTGCAAAACGTGCCTCTGAGCTTGAGAATACATGAATATTCTTGATGGGTTTGGCTGCTCTTCGTCTTGAGATTCCTGAGCAGTGATGCATGAAGTGTGGTAGGTGGTATGTAATTTCACAATGGTAGATGAGGTATACTACTTAGAACTTAAATTTTAGGTTGAAATTGCCCATATTAGGATTTTTATGTAGGCTTTTTTGGTTTTTTTGGCTACCAACCCAATATTTAATAAGTTCCATACTTGAGAAGGACTACTTTTTTTTCAGCCTTCAAAAATTACTTGAGCATTAGTTGATGCATGGGAAGTAATTAGGCCACTGAAACAAAACCGGTAGTTTAAAAAATTTGTCTTAATGGGATGCAGAAATTGAAGTGATACCTTTGAAAAGATTTTGTGAATGTTTAAAATTTTTTTGGTGATTCAGAGAGGTGAAATTTTAAGAATAAAAGTATCTTTCTCTACAGAAATATTTGTCCAGTGTTTTTGTTTAAAATAAATGTTCTTTTGTTTGTTTAGCAGAGTTGACTCAGCTTTGGTTGGTTACCATAGTTCAGCACTGTTTTTGCATTTCCATGTGAATTTCTAGTAATTCCCAGGCTTGGTTCAGGTTTTGGGGATCTTGTTGTATCACTTCCGTTAGCTGCCTGTGGAGCTGTGCTTCTCTTCGTTGAATTTGGAAAAACATCAAACACAACTTAAGTCTTGATCGCTCAAATGTCACTCACCACTCAGAAAATCAAATAACATGTAGTAAGGCAGTGGCTCTGGACAGAAGCAAGACATAAAAGGGTTTGCTTGTTTTAAACTAGTTAGCTGATGGATAGCTACTATGGCAAGTTAATGCTGATTGTATAAGGTAATAGCTGTTCAAAGGCTATTTGAAAAAGGAAAGGCGATCTGAAAAAAGAAAAAATATTTAGAATTAAAATGTGCTGTGGTGATAGGGGGAGCAAGGACAGCCTGATAGCATTTAATAGCTGAGAGGTTACAGCTGACGGGTGAAGTTCAACTGTTGGTTTGTGTAGCTGTAGCTGTGCAGTAGCTGGTTCTTGCTTTGTGTTGTCAGCAAAGTTGTTCTCTCACCTCTGGTTCTCTGTTTGCTGGCCATCACCGCTAATACATTCATTTTGCAGTCTCGTCATGGAAGCTGAAAGCAGTAACTAACTGTGTGCCTGGAGTTCTTGAAGAGCTTGGTTAATCTTCTCTAGCATTTGGATTGGAAGGATAAAAGGCTGGGAGGATGAAATAGGTGTTGAATTTTGGCCTGACCTTGACTTCTTGTCTGAATTACTTCCTTTATCAAACTTGGTTACTTTGTTTCATCATGGTCCCTTGTTTAATCCCTGCCTTTGCCTTTTGCCACTCTCTTTATATAGATGCAGAGTCTCCAGTTGTCAGCTGGATTGTTGCTGCCCCCAAAAAATACTACTTTAAGCAATAAAATTACAAATAAATCCATAACTTAATTGAGTCTGGTTAGGAAACGAAGTGATTTGGTAGCCTCATGTAACCAAGAGCAGTACTGTACTGTAGAATATAGGCACTCCAGAGTATAGGGTTCATGAATTAAGATAAAATAGTGTGTTTTTTGTCTCTGAGTGGGTTCACTTAGTTGGCTTCCATTTAAAAGTTGATGGAATTGGAGATGTGCAAGTAAGGGTGAGAAAGAAATTCAGACTAGGGCACCGACAAATTGAAACCCTACTTTGATCCACTGGAGATGTTGATGAAACTTTTGATAAAACCCGGGTTTGTGTACACTTGAACACTGTATTGAAGTCGTCTAAAAAATCTGGATGTGGTGCACCCTGGAATCTTAATTCCTGTTTCATGCAGTTTCAGATTTAATGTGTAGTGGACCAGAAGGCATTGTTGACTGTTTGAAGTTAAATTTGTGTAATTGTGTGGTCTACCTGGGTAGATAGAATGACTCTGAGAATGCTTCTTGGAAAAATAATTTTAAAGTGGTGTCATCGATGGATTTTCAACTTGTATTCCTTTAACAGTGTTACTGGATAATGCCTGTGAATAATTAGAGTAATTTTGAGCTAACTTTGTTCTTTATTTTATTCTTATTTCTTTCTCTGCAGGAGAAAATGGCCAAAATGGAGGTCAAGACATCACTTTTAGACAACATGATAGGGGTGGGAGATATGGTTCTTTTAGAGCCACTTAATGAAGATTCGTTCATCAATAATCTGAAAAAGCGCTTTGATCACAATGAAGTATATGTGAGTATATGTTAACAAATAATATCCTATGAGGAGCTATGCTGTCATTCTTAAAATATGTGTTTATTTATAAGGATACACATAAACTGGATGCCTGAACATAGTCTATTGTATTAGGCGTATTTTAAACCTTACTTGTGCTTTAGTCTTTCCTGTACTGCATTGTTTGCATTTGATCTTTTCCATCTGGGATATTTTTTCTTTTTCCCCATTGCACAACATGAAGGACCTCTGATTTTCATAAAAAAATGTTCCAGAACTGATGATGACAATAACTTTGATACTCCTGTTGTCAGAGGACATTGTGGTTATAAATAATTCACTTAAAGGGAAAGCACTTCCAGCATGTTAGAGCAAGTCAACATAGAAACAATACACGCCTGGAATATGTTAGGGCTAGCTTAAATGTTGCCCATTATCTTTGATTTGTAAAAAAGTTATGTTTCTTGGAATGGTTGGATTTTAAACTAGAAAGAATGAGCTTGGGTATATGTGGAAGTAATCAAAATCTTCAGGCGTATTAATCTCTGAGTGATGATCAATAGGAGAGATGCTGTGAACTGACAGTTGAAACACAAACAGGGAAAGAAGAGGCAAATTGTGATCCCAGTTAAGCCTTTCATTTCCTGCTTCACCTCTCTTTGTTCCATTTTTGTTAAAATGTGCACAGTATTGTATCTGTTGTACTGCTGAGACTGTGTGAACTTCATGATTTGTAGTGACTTTCCAAGATGGCTGGTGAAAGATGTCTTTCAAGAGTAAAGCTGAAATATTTAAGCCAAAGTAGAGCTATGATCTGCATGCAATTTTGTCTGCAGCTTATTACAAATATGTGTTCTGTAGTTAATTATAACTTAGCCATCCTCCCTTTTTAATTTTTAGAGTGACTATGTTTTTCCTTCTTGCTAAGCATTTGAACCTTCATGGTTTCATGATACCTTTTCCTTTCCATCCTCTAGTATGGGAGGATCTGTGTTATTTTTGTTTGCTGCTTCTGTGCCTTAGGTATAGTCTGTGCTTTTGTACCTCTGCTATTCATTGTCTGCTGCATCTTTCTTTCAGAGTAATTTTCCTACTCAACTATGCCTGTTCCCTTTTCTGTAGGCATTAGCTTGGTAATATACAGCTGCACCTATCTGTTATTGTATCATCTCCACCTGTTTGCTCCTTAAGTTTGGACTGACAATATAAATTAACCAGAAAATCAAAATAAGACAAGGACTCTTAGAATCCATTAAAACCTTGTTGTAGAAGAAACTGAAACAATCTGTATTTGTGGAAATATTTCTTCTGCAACGGTTAAAAAAAATCTTCCTGATACCTTTGAGAGTTACACTTCCAAAAATCTGTGTCTTAAATTTTCCTTGTTCCTTGAAGTCAGTTCCCTCTTAATAACTCGTAGACATTGATACAGGCAGGTAGATACCAGACTCCTCTTTGCTCTTTCATCCTGCTCCTGGCAAGTCCTCTATAGTCAACATCTGCAGTGGCTGCCTGTTCTGGGATTCAGAGTTTTTTTCACTCTGTGGCTTGTATAATTAACGTGTTTCATATCAGTTTTAGGGTTAACTCTATATTCCTAATACCTACAGTAAAAGTGGGTGATAGGAATCATTCTCATTCCGTTTTAGCTCAAGAAAATGTGAAGGAGAAGAGAAGGAAAAGGAACTATTTGCCTAAAGATTGAAGAAGACATTACTACATTGCCCAATCTTTGGGTCATATATGAAAATTTTATTTAAAGCATTAAGGATAGAAACCTATTTTGTGAGGGCACCCTAGACTACACAGTCTCTTAAGAAAGATTGCTATAAGTAATGGGAGTGGATTTCTCAATGTTTTTTCTGTTTGTTTGTTTGTTTATTTATTTTTAAACTATAAACTACTAGAGATTGCAAAGTATTTAATTACATGTTTTTATGTAATTTAGACTGGATAGATTTTTCTTGAAAGAAATCAGTTTGAATGACAAATGGATAATCTGTTTTATTTTTATCTGCTATCACGTGCTAGTTGACAGCCATGTTCAAACATACAGTTCTTTGATAGTGACAGTGAGGGATGTATTTCCCCGCTTTCTGATTTGTCTGGGCCTGGCACTGACGTGCAGTGTAATTAGCTGTATTATGTGCTTTGGCAGGTGATACAAGGTGTCACTTTTCCCTAGCAATGTAGGATCCTTTGCCTGGCAGGTGGGAAAGCCTAATACTTAAAAACATGCTCTGTTGAGAAGTGTGAACTGCTGCCAAAACCAAAGTTTTTTTGTTGTTGTTGTTTCCCCCTGCCCCGAACCATTCCCTTTTAGTTTGTTTCACTATCATTTACCCTTTCTATCTCCAGGTTTGTTTGATCATGTGATTGTGTGTTTTGTTTTTTGTATTTTGTTTTTTTTTTTTTTTAATTTTTCTTTTTGAGGTCTTACAAGTACTGTTTGTGAATCCACACTATGAAGGCAAAAGGTTGCAGATTTTTGCAAGTATTGAAACATTCACTACATCAGTGGTGGAAAGAATAGATGTTTCTGTCTGTGCCCACATGCTGCTAGCAAGTGTACCAGTTACTTGTGATGCTGCATGGTTTGATTTACCAAATCACTTGAGGGATATTATCTCCTTTCTGCATCAGTTCTGCTGCCCTGCAAATTTCATGCCACTGTTGCATATTTGGGAAAACTTTAAAAACAGTAACAGTTGGCGTGGTGCTCACGGTAAGAACCACATTAATTTTCAAGTGCAAACTCTTTTCTCCCTTCTCCTTATTGCCACCCACTCTCTTCTCCCCAAACTTCACTCATGAGAACTATGCTTTGCATTTCTGGTTTTAGACTCAGATGAGCACAATGAAGCCTTTGTTACATCTGCAAGTAATGTTTGTTTTGCCACGTAAGATCCGTAGTTTGCATGCTATCCTGGGGAAACCAAATTGGACTATTAAAGAGCTACTGTTGGTACTTAGCAAAGACTGCAGGTTTCTTCATCTCTAACAAGCTACATACACAGGTTGACCGCTCAGGATCCTTTCAGAAAGTAGTGGGAATGGATTTGTCCTTTCATGGCTCAATTGTGAAGTTCAGCCCTCATATCAGTGCTCCATTATAGGCTTTACCAAAAGTTGTGTCCAAGTTTAAAAAAAACCCAAGTCAAACTGAAGTCATATGAATGGATTGAAATGTTTCTACAGCAGTAAACCAGGGCTTACTCAGCATCAGTTTCTACACAGTTTCCTGTAGACTGATGGCTGTATCTGTGCTACATATGTTAGTTTTAAAATGGACTTGGAGTTAAAACTTTGAAAAGGGTTTGTTGTGTTAGCCAGTCTTGATAGGTGAAACAACAAAGGGGGGCTTATAAGAAAGATGGGGACAAATGTTTTAATATAGAGTATTGTAATAAGACAAAGGGTAATAGTTTTAAACTAAAAGAGGGTAGATTTAGATTAGATAATAAGGTAGAAATTTTTTATGATGAGGGTGGTGAGACACTGGAATAGGTTGCTTAGAGAGGTGGTAGATCCCCCATCCCTGGAAACATTCAAAGTCAGACTGAACAGAGCTCTGAGCAACCTCATATAGTTGAAGATGTCCCTGCTGATTGCAGGAGGGTTGGACTAGGTGACCTTTAAAGGTCCCTTCCAACCCAAACGATCCTGTGATTCTACGAAATGTGAGAGTCAGATCAAGCCGTCAGTGAACAGTGCCAAATCTCTCCCTGGAGCCAAAGATGACAAGATAAATAGGCTCATTCCACTGGAAGGGAATATAATTTTTTGTCTTTTCTAGTCTCTTTCACAGTAGTTATGTTTGACACTGAATGTTTGATGTTGGAAATCCTATTGCCAGCTCCATTTACCTCTTTGAAATTCCAGATCTCTGCAAGAGCTCCCCTTGCAAGAGCATTCACATCTGTATCCCCTGACGGTCCTCTTGTACCATCCTGTGTATGGTCACTGTAAGCCCTTCAAGAAAATTAACGAAGTTTCATGCCGTGGTGCAAACTGGGCAATAAGTGTACTCCTAACAGTTGGAGAACAGACTACAGCTTGATTACCTGTTGTTCAATTTTATGTGTTTTTGATGGAAAGTTTAATGGACTTGGGTGTTAGATTGCATACCAGAGTGCAAAGCTGGAGGCCGTGCCTATAAAAATAAGCATGAAGGCTGGTGGAGCTGGAGTTAGGCCAAATAATCTACTAAAGACCATCAGATTCTGTAGTAATCTCATGCTGAGTGGCTCTCAGGGGAAGGGCTCATTGGGTAACATGCACATGTTAATTGGAAATGGGAATCTTGGAGTTTAGTCATGTCTGGAAATGTCTGGGGTATGTCTGACCAAGAAAAATCTCATTAGAGCTGTAATTGTTTATTATATTCTTTTGCAACTCTTAAACTTTTCATTGATAAAATTTGCATTGCTTTTTTGCAAAAGTTCTTTTCTGTAAATATCAGTAACAAAAGCCTATGATCATTTTTCTTTAACTTTACAGAGTAAAACATGGCTCATAGGCAATGTAGTTACCAAGTAGAAAAAACTCACAAAGTTGATTATTTGAAGGTTTCAGGGAGCAGTTTGTGTGGTTAAAATGTGTGACCTGAGGACCACATGGAAAACTTCAGATGGCATTCAGTTTGTATGTGACTGATAAATTTTCACTCATTCTAGTCAGCTCCCTCCCTGAAATTTACGTTTTGTTGTTTTGTTTGGTTGGTTTTTTGTTTGTTTTTTTGTTTATTTGTTTGTTTTTTTGTTTGTTTGTTTTTTTAAAGTTGGGTGAAATATACTCACTCAATCTAGTTTAGCAATTGTTTTTCCTTTGTATTTTGGGTTGCTGAGAAATGGGAGGGGGGCATCTGTCTATATGTGTGTATTTATGTTGACTCATGAATGGTCAAGATTTGAGATAAATTGTATCATATATATCGGTCTGAAACTTATTTTTGTATGGGGTTTGTTGCTTTGTGAGGCGTGTGGAAGCAGCAAGGGAGGTGTGAGGAGTCTGGAGGGGAGCAGAGCTGCGTAGGCTCACGGGAGTCAGCCTTCAGAGGCCAGATATGGCTTTATTCTGCTGCTCTGCACATTTTTCCCTGCAGTTATGTTGTTTCTTGAAGTCTTCCCAAATTTGCAGAGGTCAACATTTTGTTCCTTACAACAAAATGTTTGTTTGCTTTTTGTTCTTACAACAAAACAGACTCTTTCTCTGATGTCAGCGTTTAATTTGTATTTTCTGTGCGTGGAGTTTGTGGGCTGCTTTGGGCAGGAACAGTCTTATGGTACTGAACACATGTTGTTTTATCACTGAAACATTAAATATTTGGCATTCCAGTGTAGTAACTCAGTGTTAGCTGTTTGAGGTAGCATCCTTGTGGCTGCTTTCTGGTGGTGTGGCTATTCGTGAAACAAGCACACCACGACTGAGCTGCTTCCTGTTGATCTCTATTGTTTTAATATTTTAGGGGTAGCCTTTTTACTTCTGACTTGACTTTATGTCTGTCTATAGTATTGATTCACCCCTTTTTCATCTACCTTGCAGTATTTAGGAGTTTACTGAATTGCTGTCAAGCATAGTGGCTTTGTTCCTGCTGCACTCATACGCATACCTGGTATTCCAGATGCTACTCTTGGAAGAAAAAAGTGGGGGACAGAATTATGTGAATGAGACCAGTTGTCTTGGTCTGCATGGGCCTTCTGTGACCATCTCTCCATATAACTGCTGCTGTTGTGAAGAACAGAGTTTTGTGGTATTGGGAAATGTAAATGCAGATTGCTGGGAACATCTTCATCGTAATATGATCAAGTCAATGTTGAAGTTCAATTTTATTCTCAATTTCATTACCTTCTGATGTCAGCATGATCATGTTGGTCTTTAGTGTGTTGTTTTTGGGGCCAGATGGAGTCCTTTGGGTTTTGAAGAGGGTTGTTGTCCCCTGCGGTTTCAGCTACGTCCTAGCCGCATGGACTCCTGTTGGTAGCAGGTCTGTGCCTTCACTGCTCCTGCAGCAACACGCAGAGAGTCTATCCGCCTGCCCGACCCGGCCCTGCTCTCTTGTACCTTGATGTATTTACTTGTGTTTATCCAGTCTGGACTGCTGGTCTTCCTTTGGGAGTTTGAGGAGTGGCAGGTGTGGTGACGGAGTTGTTTCTTAAAAGGCAGGATGGTTTGAGAGCTGGAGCAGAGCAGCCATCCATCTGCCTGTGATGGGAGCCCAGGGGACCTGAGTTTCCTCAGATCTCCTTCTCTTCCTCCCTTGGGGGATGCCTGCATCGGCTTGAGCAATTTTCCCAGCAGTGCCTCCACAGTTTCCCTCTTTGAGGGAAGCTACTGAGTTGTAGTAATAATATTGTTGCAGCTGCCATGGGCTAGGGCCTTGAAGCCTGCTGCTTCTGCTTCAGATGTGAAGACGGGTTTGTGTGCCCAAGGCATGTCTTTTCCTGTGATAGCTTGTGGTCTAAGAAGTAGTATTCTGCCTCCCTGTAAATCTTGCTCTGCTTGTTATCTAGATAGAAATCGCGTTGGGGTCCTCTGTCCCTTTGCATCAGCCCGCTCTGGTAGAACAAACTTTATAAGTTGCCTGGAGTCAGGAGTAAAGATTTTTGCAGCCAGCAGGTTGGTTACTTTTAATCTTGATGTGCTTGGTGGGAGGAGAGTAACTTATCTCAAGGCAGTGCTTTGTTTCCTTTTCTTTTTGTACAGCTCCCACAATGCTGAGAATTGCATTTGAGGCACTTAGTTGCAGGGCCATATGCAGTATCTGCATAAAGGAGTAAGAAAACATGAATAAGGATCACAGAAAATTATAGGCGTCTTCTAGGCTGTGTGTAGGGGTCGTCTTCTCTACACACTCTTTTTTGCCTCTGGTGTGACACTTTGAAAAAAGAGAGAAGGTGTAGGAAATGCTTCCTGTAGGGCCCCAGGGACTGTTAGAGTGTTGGCTCTGCCCCAAAATGCTGTGTATTTCTCTGCTAAGGTGATGATGACGTTTTGAGCATTTACTAGTCATTTCAGTGGACACCATATGAAATTAAAACACAAAAGGGAGATTAATGAAAGATTGGCAAATAACAGAAATAGAAGTAAAAACATCCAAGTACTGTGAAACCGTGGTTCACATGCTGAAAGGTTAGCCTTGGCTGCAGCATGACAGGAGACTTCCCTCCCACGTTTTATTCATACAGAAATAATGAAAGATTTTGGAATGAGCGCTCTTGCTAATGTTTTCACCAGTGGTTTCTTGGCACAGACACTATCCAATCTCCAGCTACTGTTTGCTTACGAAAACAAGTCTTTATCTTTTCAAAAGTGAGCAAGGACTGACTGGAGTATTTAAATGCTTGCCTTATAATTTCTAATGTCTACTTTGGGTTGACTTCCTCATCACTTACTTTACAGGTTTCATCTGTAATTGCATCCTGCGTAGGAATTTTGTTTGCTTATGTAAAAACATCCCAATGTAGTCAGAGAGGCGGATGGCTGAGATCATTAATCTGCTTTGTTAATAACAACATTAGAGTCTGTCATAATAACTGTGAAGTTAACAGCAATATTCACTGAGCAGCTGAGAGATTTCTTTGCCCTCAAGAAACTCTGAAGGGATGATCGGTGCACATGCATCCCCTTTAAGTACTCGCTCCAACTTGCCATGTGGGTGCCTTTCTCTGGCAAACACTCTGCTCTTTCTTCAGGGCTCGGATCTAAACCAGATTGCAGTACAATTAAGGGCATGTTCCTGGCCGGTGTGGGTTACCCATAGCTTATTCAGACTGCGGCTGTTTGCACAGTGACGTGCAGGATCAAGCCCCTGTTGAAGAATACTGTAGCAGTGGTGTTATCCTTTTATCCATAGGTTGCCTGTGTCATGGTTGTTTGCTTTGGGATATAGATGTGGGCTTCTGCCTTTGTGTTACCTGTTTGAGCTTTGTTTCTTGAGTCACTATATCAGCTGTCAACCTATTTGGTACGTGACTGTGATCCACTCCAAAGCTGAATTTTGTCTCCTCTAGCAATAAGACGGTTTTGCTTGAATTGTGGATACTGTTGCCTCAGTTTCTTCTTTTGCCTGATTTCTACCTCCTCTCCCCCCCCACCAAATTTCAGGAACTCATCCAGTGCTCTTCTATGTAGTTTTCTTTATAGTCTGTACTGTTCTGTCCAGGTTTTACAAGGCTGCCTGTCATGATTAATAACAGCATTAAGCACATATAATACCAGAATTGTTTGGTATTTTTTTCCTATTATAACATACAGACTTTGTCCACTATATTTCTGGGGAAAAAATGGTATGTCCAAGAGGGTGGTCTTGTCCAAGAGAGTTTTAATCATCATGGAGAATAGACTGAGTTTGCTCAGAAATCCAGTATTATGTTTCTTCGCTCATTCAAACCTAATTAGAAAGGACCCCATTGAAACTACAGTGAAAGTTAGTATCAAGGAGAAGCAGAGGTTTCTCCATATATATATATATGGGGAGAAAGGGAAAGGCTATGTGTGAGAGTCTGGTTTGGATTTTGAGTTTACTGCAGACCAGCTTTTGGAAAAGGAAGTTTTTAGTATTGGCTTTCCTTAAAGTGAGAGGAGTGGAAAAAGACTTTCTTATCTGTAGCAATTTACAGATCATTGCGTCCTCTTCAAAGCTGATCAGGAATCTTGTAGGGATGCTGGGAAATACTAAGGAGAGGAGTCAAAGCACAGAATTTTCTTTTGGTAAGGACTAGTGCCATGTGATGCTGTGCAAGTCCAACCCTGACTGGGTATGGGAAAATCCACACAGAAGCTCCTGTTCAAGGAAATCAAACATTGTTAGTTCCTGTTCTTTCCACTTGATCATTGCTCTTGGGGATCCCGGGGATGGGCCTGTGTAGTCGCTTGCAGATGTTGCCCAAAATCTCTGCTCACACTCCAGGCTCACTGAAGCAGGAGGCATGGGCTCAGCACAGTGCAGCTGCACGGCTTGGTTCACAGGGAGAGTTATTTTTTTTATGTACTGTGATGAAACTGTGCAGGCAAACCCTGAAGTATTACGGGATGAAATTCTAGTTTGTTTGTTTGTATTTTTCAAGTACACAGCCCATCCTTCTCCACCAAACAATAAAAACACCTACATTGCTGTACACACTATTACAGTAAATCAAAACCCCAGAATTAGTAATAATGGCCTAAGGTGGTTTTGCTTTTAGTCTTGATGTTACTCTTTTCCTTATTCTTTCCATACATAGTGTCTTGCAACTTTGTGAGTGTTTCAGACCTGAAAAACACAATAGGCCAGAAGTAGGGTGCATTTAGCTATTTTATTTTTTTTGCGGCCAACCACAATGAAAAACAAATTTGAGCACACAGCATGATTGTTCAAATAAGAGGTGATATTTTAATAAGGTGCTGGTCTAGTTGCTAATGTTTATTAAAATGAGAGACTTCATTATGGAGTATAATACGCTGCAATGTTAAATTTGCCAGGTTCTGTTTGAGTTTGAGACAGTTCAGAAAACTGAGAACATGTAAGTACAGGCTTCCTCTGTGTCTGTCTTGACTATTCTGAGCATGCAGCAGCGCATGTGCTTATGAGCTGGCAGGCAAGATCCAGAACTGCAGTAGTTCAGGCAAATACAAATGACAATGAGCATTATATTAGAAATATAATTTTGCATATGTCACCTTAAAAAAACCCCACAAAAATACACAGCCCTCCCCCCTGCAAGGAAAACAGTGCTGCCCAAATCTTAGTTCTGGATTTGTTCCAATAAAATCTAGTCACACTTCTCTTTGATCTCACTTCAATGTCTCTCATTTCAATGAATTATTTTAGTGATGTGATTTGAAACTGTTCAAAATTACAGGAACCCAGCACACTTAAGCATAATTAATACTAAAGAAGTGTGCATTATGCATATCTGTAGTGTTAAAAAAATTGGTCTGCATAAATGGAAGAATCACTATCCACACCAGCAATCTTTTTTTTTCTTTCCTTTTTTTTTTTTTTTTTTTTAACTATAATTTATTTTCTGTTTTTATGCTCCAGGGTTTAAAAACCAAGTAAATAGAGCAACCTTTCTGGTCCTGGGAATTATGCACACTTGCAGGGTACATTAGTAACTGGACATTTTACAGCAGGAATGACTTGTGTGTGGGAGCAATTTTTCTGGACTGTTACAGGCTACCATGGGTAAGAAGGAGTTGGTTTGTTTCTAACAGACCTGCCAGAAGTGATATAAAATACACTTCCAGAAGGTTTGCACCAAATCTGTGTAGCTGCTTAATGATTTTAAATTCTGCAGAAGGTTGCTTTGCAGAGGATGCCACGGATACAGAAAAGATTTTAAAGATGCGGAGCAGGCTGCTACGATAGCTCCAGCTCTGCAGCCTCAACTGCTGTCGATAACATTCTCTGGCTTCAATCTTCTCTCTTCTGGGCCCTTGGGGTATTGCAAGACTAACTTTGCCAGTAGGAAAAATGGCTTTATTAATATACTATGTCCCACGGTGTGAAATATTCTCCCGTAAACTCTACTTATGGTCTTCTAAAAGCTCTCCTCAAGCTGGCCTGTACTGCCTTTTCCCTGTGTATCAGATTTCACCGCAGTGCTTGAGCGTCTTGGCTGCAGAGGTGTGTTGGGACCTTCTGCAGGGCTGCCTGTAAGGTTTTTGCAACCTCTCAGCTGGAAAGGTCCACAGGCATTTCAGGCAGTCCGCCAGTTTCTAGCAATAGCTTTCCCCAGTGCTTGGCTGAGAGGAGGAGGCTGCTGCCTGTAGTTTCTCTCAAGCAACGGGAGCCTCACGTCGTCTTGCTATTTCAGGCCTCTCCTTAAGCTAGTCTTAAAACTGCTTGGGTTAGGAAGGCACAGAAGCCCTTGCAAGGCTCATCTAAGCTTGAAGTAGCAGGAATATCTTGCCCTAAGCAGTTATGTTGGCTTTCAATGCTCGGGGGAGAAAATCGGTCATCAAAGTGTCTTGGTCATTGCATCTCCAACAGTACCTAGAAGTGATGTGTAACAAATATCAGCATTTCCACCTGAGCTATGATTTAGAATTTTCTTTCTGCTTGTGGTGTTAAACCATTCACTGAACAGGAGTGAGTTGCATGCGTTGTTTTGGTGGAGAATGCAGAATGTGTTTTCATTTGACCTGATAGAAATTTGAATGCTCTTGTCCGCAGATGAAATGTTAGCCCATTACAGTGTTGCCATGCTACATGACAGATGCACTGATAAACGATGAGTGAGAGTCCTTTTGGTTTGGGTTCTGGACAAACATGCCAAGGAGGCAGAATCTGCCTTTGTGAGTATTACAATAAAGTAGAAATTTGGAGAGAGGAGTATTATCAAGAGTCTCTAGTTAGCAAAACTTGAGGAGACAGCAGATCTTGTCCAAACTTGCATGATGAGACCATGTCAAAGCCAAGAAAGAAATCAGATCTCCCGACTGCATTCTATGTGTTCATCATCATGAGGACATTCCTCTGGGGTTTCATTTTTTTCCTTACACAGGGAAAATGAAGGATCTCTTTAGTCCCTGGGGTACCACGGTATGATCTCCCACTACTCTTGGGCATTCTGTTTTCAACACTGGAATGTTTCTGTGCTTGTCGCTTGCTGAAGGATTTTAAGCCATTTATTTTGTTTGTTTATAATAGAGTTCTGGTGGGAAGGCAGATGTTATGTGGGAAAGCTATTTTCCAGATCTGTTTATCCCTGTTATGTGGAATCTCACAGACCACCAGTAGCAAGTAGCTTTTAGGCATCAGCTTTGGGATACTGGCATTTTTAGAAGAGGAAATGTATTAGTTCTTGTAAGCAGCTTTGCAGCAAAAACAATGATTTCTTGGCATGGTTTGGCTTGGTGTTTAAAATGGACATGAGTATGTCTTTGTTTCTATATAGTCATTTGACCTTTTGAAATATTGGTATTTTAGGAAATGGTCTGTATTTGTTCATGTCTGACAACAAACAGCTGACTTGAATTCCCAAAATACATTGTCTAAGCAGTACTTAGCTATGAAGAGATGGTTCTAAATAAATCTAATTTGAATGCCTGTATTCAAAATTAAAAATCAGGGGTTTCACTTTTACTCATCTTTCTTTACTTTGGCATCTCAGGGTATTTCAAGGAACTTAGAAATTAAATTGTATGCTATTATGGTAGAAGAATAGCTGAAAAAGGAAAGTCTTTGAGTTCCAAAGAATTCCTGTTTCAAAAAATAATCTTCAAGATCTGGCCTTCATATCTCTTCTGCTGATACTTTCCAGCACTAATTTCACACCAGGCTGAAGTCATCAATTGTTAAGATTTAGGAGGAAGCGAGTAAATATATTGTTTTATCAGGAAAGAGTCCTAACTGGGATATCCATGCACTTGTGAAGTCTAGAAGATTTCTTACTCTTGGGTATCTGTTATTCTCGCCAAGAATCTGTAGGGCTGCAAATTGCCAAAGCCACATGTGTTGAGAGAGCAAAGTAAACACTGTAGAAAGGCAATTTTTGCATTTTTTCTTGTTCAGCCAAAGAGATTAGACATAGATGGAAAACACTTTCCTCCTTAGGGGAAGGATGACCACAGAACTAGAACTTTTTTTTTTTATTATTTGAAGAAAATATATATATAAGCATGCACTGTGGTGTGTTTGAAAGAAGAAAAATCTTAATTATTTTGGGATTTTCTCATGAGTCTGTATCTAAATGCCTTTAGGGGTGCTTCCCCCCCTGGTTTGTGGTGCAAGGCAGGTTGGAGTTGTCCCTCTTTTGAGATGCAGCCTGGCCACGAAGATGTGAGGCACCCTTTGAGCTTGCTCCCCCTTGCAGCACTCTGCATGGGCTCTTGCTGTGAAACCAGCCTGTTTCTAGGGTATTTTGTTCTGTTCTGGGCTTGGATGCATGGGGGGAAATGTTTTGCAGAAGGTTTCTGACCAGTTCCAAAGAAGAGGAGAAAGTATGTGTTGTTTACAAATGGTGAGTCTTTAGCCCAATTAGTAGAGTATTGTGTTTCATCATAGCAGCAGTTGTACAATGAATTGACAGCAGTGGCTGCCTCTGTTTCATCCTGTGGGTAGAAAACACTACAAGGATGAACTAAAAGAGTCTCTGGAAGCCTCATGCTACTTGTTTTGTCACTGCAGTCTAGTTTGTTCAACTTTGTTTTAAATGGGACAGAAAATGCCATGTGAGTTCACAACTTGCCTGTGCATATACATTCTATGAAAAATAGGAAATCTTGCTCATCTAGCTTTCTGCTTAGGACTGAATTTGATTAGCATTTAGCAGAAAATTGCTTTAGACATGAAAATTAGATAGGGAGGGGTTGGCACACTGGAGGGAAGAGATGCCAACCAGAGGAACCTGGACAAGGTGGAGGGGTGGGCCTGTGCGAACCTCATGAAGTTCAGCAAGGCCAAGTGCAAGGTGGGTTGGGACAATCCCAAGCACAAATCCAGGCTGGGTGAGGAGTGGGTTGAGAGCAGCCCTGCGGTGAAGGACCTGGGGGTATTGACTGATGAGAAACTCAACATGACCCAGCAATGGGCGCTCGCAGCCCAGAAAGCCACCCGTGTCCTGGGCTGCATCCAGAGAAGCGTGACCAGCAGGTTGAGGGAGGGGATTCTCCCCCTCTGCTCTCATGAGACCCCCCTGCAGTGCTGGGTCCAGCTCTGGGGTCCCCAATAGAAGCACAGGGATCTGGTCGAGCAGGTCCAGAGGAGACCATAAAGATGCTGGGGGGGCTGGAGCATCTCCCCTGGGAGGCCAGGCTGAGAGTTGGGGGGTTCAGCCTGGAGAAGGGAAGGCTCCGGGGAGACCTTAGAGCAGCCTCCCAGTGCTTAAAGGGGGGACAGGAAAGCTGGGGAGGGACTCTTTATCAGGGGGTGTGGGGATAGGACAAGGGATAACAGTTTTAAACTGGAAGAGGGTAAATTTAGATTAGTTGTAAGGAAGAAATTCTTCCCTGTGCGGTTGGTGAGGCGCTGGCCCAGGGTGCCCAGAGCAGCTGTGGCTGCCCCCTCCCTGGAAGGGTTCAAGGCCAGGTTGGACGGGGCTGGGAGCACCCTGGGCTGGGGGAAGGGGGCCCTGCCCGGGGCAGGGGGTTGGGACTAGGTGATCTTTAAGGTCTCTTTCAAGCCAAACTGTCCTATGATTCTCTGAAGTTGTGACCGCAGCTCTGGAGGTAATTCAGTGCTCTGCTGAACCTGTTGGTGAGTAACTTGGGCCCCTTTTGCCTCTGTTCACATTTAAAAATGCATATTACAGTACTCCCCGTAAGAAAAGTTGGGAGAAATCCAAATAGTGGTTGCAGGGTGCTAAGATATCATTGCAAATAAGCCACTTAAAATCACAGATCTATGTAAAAAGCACTGTTTTTCTTCTGTAATTACTAGCAAATGTAATCCAAATAATGAGAACTTGTGGCTTTTGTGGACAGTCTTTACACCTCCCAGGGAGTCCCTGGTTATTGGAAAATTGTGTTTTACCAGGTGTTATTTATTTATTTCATGGCTGTGAAAAGAGATACCAAACACTTGGGGTTTAATCTTTGGTCAGTATCTGCAGGCAGGGTAGAAGGGGGTTTTAGCATTTTTTGCCACACGGATGTATTTGAATGCAGCCCTTGCAGCTGGAGGGAGGCACAGAGAGCTGTGGGGCACCCAACAGTAGGCTTGACGAAGGCAGTTTAATTGTGTCATGTGCTGACATGGTAATCACGGTGTACAGTATCGGTCTTCGTTCAGCTCAGTAGTGAATAGGATCTAATGGAGTAAAGCAACACATTGCTCTGTCTGCTTTCCAGGGGTAATGGCAAGTATGTTTAGAATCTGGAAATAAAAATTACGCTTCACATCTGCTGAGGAACCATGGCAAGACTTCGACTGACTTGAATCCTGACAGTAAATTTCTCCTTTGACAGGAACCTGTCAGAGGCTATTAGCCTTCAGCTTTCTTCTCTGTGAAGCTCTTCTGTGGCCAAGGCTTTGAAGAGATGGCGCGAAGCTCCTCCTTGGGTGAGGGAGCACAATCCAACTCTGGCCTTGCTTTTACGTGGTTTTGTATGTGTGCCCAAGGGCTGCAGCAAAGCTCGTGTGACATTTGCCATGCAGATGGAGTTGGTTCTTCGTGAACATCTGTGTCCTTTTTCCTTCCCCTCCCTCAACTGAATTAGTCACAGATATATTGTACGATTGGGTTTGCTTTTAAAAAATGCTCTTAAGAGGCTTTCAGCTATGTAGAAAGAGCTACTTGGTACCCAGCAGTGATTGTTGAGAGAGATCTAAAAGGTGATTCAGAGTCTATATACATATTTATTCATTGCTACAATTAGGCTTTTTTTTTTTTTTGGCATAATTATTAAATGGGAGAATAATATATAAGCAGCAAAAGTATGCTAAAAAGAGTAATCCATGATAATTTGTTTTGTTTTCCTTCAACAGACATACATTGGCAGCGTGGTGATATCAATAAACCCCTACAGATCTCTACCTATTTATACTCCAGAGAAAGTAGAAGAATACAGAAACCGAAACTTCTACGAACTTAGTCCTCACATGTAAGTACAGTGAAGAAGTTTTAGTTTTCATTCTGTTCTAAAACAGATGGTACCAGCTGTCTCTCTCCTCAAAAGGTCTGTGTTGATTAAAGCAAACAAAACAAAAATAACACCACCACTTCCCTGAAATGAATTTTTATTAGTTAATCCTTATTTTAAAGAGAAGTCAGGATGGGTTACTTGTTCTATTTAATGTATTTAGATCCTGGCTTGTGCATTTTGGAACATATTCCTGTAATTGTTCACAGTAGCCTTTATTACTGCATTGTAAACTAAGTAGTCTGTTTCCAAGGAAATCTGTTTCTTTCAAAGTCCACATTGTCTTGTGAAAACATCTAGGTGTTAAATATGTTTGAGCCATATAGCATTACTTTTGATATCTGAAACTCTTAATTTCTCTTTGCACAATGCAAAAAAAACAAAAAAAATCCTCATGATGAATGCAGAAACACACTGGATATGTCTGAATGGTAACTGTAGGAAAATAAAAGCTTGGTCTTCTCTCCTCTGTGCTGGGCAAAGATTGGCCCATTCTAAGAGGGTAGGCAGAGTGCCAGAAAGATATAATGCAAATTTTAAGGCTAAAATATATAGCATATATAATATTGCAAAATATGATTTGCGTATTATGTAAATTCCAAGTCTAAATTTAGGAATAGAAGGCTTGGAAGTAGGTATAATCTCTTATTCTGACTTTCACTCACCTTCTGTACCTCTACAGGGGTTGCCTATTGCAAAGAAGTCAAAGGCCTTGCCTTGTGGTTATAGAGAACTGATGTGATCTGTATTATTTGGGCCTGATCAGAATTACTGAGAGTGACAGAACGTGATTAAGCCCTGTCCATAATAGGACAAGACTTTGATCACAGGTGTGGGTGGAATGGCAGAAAGTGAGGTCTTCAAGGTCTGCCTTTTGCAGTTAATCGTTTTATCTTGTTAGACATCGTAGTTGTGAGATTAAAGCCAGCTGTTCCTCTCCTTGGTGTGATGCTGGGACAGAGACGTGTTTCCAGCGTGCTGTGAGGTTGCCACATGACTTTGCAGTCACATATTCAGGAGACTGACTTTAGTGATCAGTGATTGGATAAGTGTCTATACGTGGCCATAAATTTATGCATCTTCCTTCAGTGTTAGCTTTTATGTTAAAAGGAAATTATGTGTGGAAAGAGTTCTGGAAGTTATTTTGTTCTGATTAATTTTTTGCCTCATACTTTATCTGTAACTTTTCCAGATACATTGGCTGAAATGCAAACAGCCAATTAATCATATCAAATAAGCTTCTGGTAGTTCTTGGCCTTCTTGGATCTAGCTATGTGCAGGTTTTCTTTCTTCACAGTTTTCTTTAGCAAGCACAATTGCTTGCTAAATTAACACAGTTGCTTGCTAAAAGAACTTTATGCTCTGCTAACTTTGTTCAGCTGCATAAAATTTGCTGTCATAGGATGGAGGATTTTAAAAATAAAATCTGGGAGTTAAAGTTGTCTGACATTCTGAAAGTCAGTACTATGTACTTGGTTACGTGTTGATTCAAGTACATAGTAATATATTGATCTCCACATTTTTCCATCTCTCTTGAGAGATGTTTTTCCAGAATAGAAATAGTCAACTGTCATTCTTGTATGCATTATGAGAGTCTTGGTAGAAAAATGTTTCATAAACATCATTCATCACTAATGACAATAATTGTATGGTCAGGCTGCCATCTCAGAGCAAGAACTTCTGGAGTCCGCACACTAGAAATCTCCTTTAGAACAAGTACATTGAAGTGAGAAAATGCTGAATTTTAACTTGTCAGGAGATCTTGAATGTGTGATAGTAATAGATTTTCCTTGCAAGTTTGGATGAAGTGCCAAGTCAGGAAAAGTGTAAAGCTAATTTGTCTTGGACAGATATGATCTACCCACAAATTTTCCTTATTTAGTATTGCTTCTGCATGAAAATTTTGTCTTCCAACACCTGCTAAGTAGACAAAATATCTTTAAAAATATAGGATCAGGGAATAACCTTTGTTATGGATTCTTTTGCAGATTCAGTCTTTTCTTTTCAAACTGTAGAAAAATAAAATGATCTTACTTCATGGTGGCCTTGCTTCCCTTGCCACCTGTCTGTAGATGCTTATGAGGACTGCAGAATCAGGAGAGTCACTTTTGTCTCTGCTAAAATGGATAAACTTCTCACCATCTTTGAAAGATACTTTTCAGATATTTTACGTGTATAAAATAAATGATATGTAGGCTGCCTTACGCAGTCTTTGACAAGCCTAAGCAACTTTTCATCCCCTTTAATGATAGTGCCTTGTGCTGTAGCCTAAGGATTCACACCAGTCCAGTTATGCACGCTATGAACATAGAGCTGGTACTTGAATGCTGGTTGATAGACCACGAGTTGAGCTTCCAGGGTGGCCGTATGGTCCTGCTGCAGCCGAGCCTAGGCTGTTCACCATCAGGGTGCTTGCTTACCACGCTGGTCAGTATGGGCCAAGAATGGGGTTTAGGGCAGAGCCGGCATCATCACAGCCTTGGAGCTTGCAGCTATTTCTGGGGTTAACTGATCTTGGAGTAGCAGACCACTGTTAAAAGCATATTTGGTTCAGGCATATTTGGGGAGGTTGCTACACTTCCACAGAGACCTTGAGATCTTCAAGGTGTTTTTTTTTTTTTTTTTTAGCTGCTCAGGAACTTTAATGAAGAGAGGCTGTGAGACAAATTGCAATTTGTGTTATTTCTTCTGACATGGGGGTGAAAAAACCCCATACTGATTTGTGGAGATATACATACTTATTTTTACTAGATGTGTAAATCTCCTTTGAGCCATGGCGTCTTCAGAAGAATTGATTGTGGGTAAGCCCACTGTACCATTTATGTGTGCTCTGGGAAAAATCTTTTGGTTTCTATTGTGTAATCCTGACCAAAGCAAAACTCTTGACCATTTATAAGGAAGCTAATGCATATGACCTAGACAGTGTGTCTAGAAATAAAATTATATATAGTGTGTTTCTTGTTTCAGCATCTCCTTTGTGCAAATAATCAATCTAATTTTGTTACTTGTGCTAGCTAGAAAAATGCAAGCAATTTATTGCAAAAAATTTCCAGCAGTGGTTTGGTTTGAGAATCCTATAGAAACCAGCTTTGTATGGCACCAAAACTCTTCTGTCAGAAATAAATGTGCTGTCACCTGTTGGCATGATAGCTCATATTCTCCAAGGTCTGTCATTTTGGAAAGAACTTTCAGGTTTGGGAATCCCAGGTTTTAATCATCTGCATCTCTGGAGCAGACTGCCATGGGATGTCCCCAGAGCTCTGGTTCTGTGTGAGAGCTCCTGGGAAACAAGAAATTTGAATTGTGCTTTGGTTATTTTCCGGTAGTTTCGTATGACCTTCTGTCTGTGCTTGAGGTCTGTGCACGTGTTTCAGTGTGATGGCTTGGGATAGGGAGGATGTGCTTGAGAATGCCAGCTGTCCCAGTGAAATAGCAGGCTTGGTGAGCAAATGGAAACAGAAGGAAGAAGAGAGAAGTATATAATGATGTGGAGGAAATCCATACCTAGAGATTTTTTTTCCATATATGGTCACTGAAGGAAACATATACTTATGGGAGTGAAAAATCTGTTCACGTGTTTTCTTAGCCCTAATCTGAAACAGGAGGGGAGTGAACACCTAGTCATCTGTTCTCTGTTTCCTCAAAAGCGTCTGTGAGAGTGACTGACGCTTTCAGTGACGCTAGTTAATACTTAATTGCAGGGTTTGGTCAGGGTTGGTTTTTTTTTTTTTTTTTAATGATCTTTGGAAACAAGAGTAAGGCCATGGGCACAGTTTGAATGGGCAGCCAAACTGAATTTCTGGGAGAAAGTGTCTGGTCAGGTGATTTTGGACAGTGTTATACCTGATAAAATTTAATCAAAGAGATTTTATTTTAATAGTTCATTCCTCTCTAAATACACCACTGTTGTTGTGGCACCATGTAATAAAGTGTTACTTTTCTAGGTCTCCTGGAATGATTGTTTTCATAGTCTGTGACTATTTATGTAACTGTAATAGGAAGTTTACCACGCTTTTTAATTGTTTATTTTTCAACATTTTGTTAATCTTGCTGGTTTTGTCTTTATCTGCAAGGCAGGATCAGACTTGTCTCTGGCTTGACAGGGTAGAGTATGACATTTCAGTGTTCAAACAGTTCGCTGCTTGATTTATTTATGCAGTCCTTACACTTCTGTTCTGCTCTTTCAGTTGATGTAATTACTCTTTCAGCTGATGTAATTGCTGTTTTGCTTACCTTGTGGGTAAGCTAGACATGAGAGACAATCAAGCTGCCTATCTTGCTAATTTACATGGACTTCCACCAGTGAGAAAGGCAGCTGCTGGCATCTTTGAAGTGAAGGCAATAGGAAATAAATAGCTTATAGTACTATTTCTTTGCAACCATCTTGCTGTATCACTTTCCTACCAGTAACAGATTTGCTTTAAGGGACTGTGGAGTAGGTGCTTTCTTCCATTTCCTATCTTAACATTGGCTCCTGGCTACTAGCAGCTTTCCATCTCTGGGAGGTAGGGCGGCATGTGGATTTTTGTTCTCCTTTATGTTCTGAAGCACCTTAACTACTCACTTTACAAGAATCACGGATAATTTTAAGTTGAGGTACAAAATAGAAAGTAGCAACTGTACTTCTAACAGCGAGATACAGGCAAATGAGAGTTTAGAGTCAATGTGCATTTTTTTAGCTATACACTGAAGTATTTATGGTGAATAACTGGGACAGCAGGAAAATATCTGGAGAAGGCTTTTATCAGACATCTACTGAATTCCACTTAGACAATTTTCTGTATATTTCATTTATGTGTTACTAGTTATTTTAAGTCAAATATTTCTGAAGAGACAACAGTTTTGCATTAAAAGCTTTCCAGTTTATAGAGACTAAAACTTTTGCAGGCTACTCCTGAAAAGCAGCTTACCTTTATATAGGATACAAGCAGAAATGTATCAACCCGACGGCTATTAAAATGCAAGAATGAAGGGCATATTAATGTTCCCCATTTCAATGATCATCATATTAATAATTATTGGGATAAATCATTATCTAGTGTCCTTCATTGCCCCAGTATGTTTATTTTAACATTTCCTTTTCAGTCTGTCCTTTCCTTATCTTCATTTTCTTTAATTTTGGGGTGTTGATTATGGTGGTGTTTTGTTTTGTTAATGCCCTTCCTTGCCCCCTCCCCCCCCCCCCTTTTGTTCATCTTTCAGTATCCCTTTTTGACAGACCTTTTGTTCTTATTCCTAATAATTTCTGGCTTCTCCGGAGACTCAGTCTTTGGACTTGTTTATGTGCCTCAGTAGAGCACCTCTTTCAGAAGAGATTTGTAGAGGGAAGATGATTACTTCAGAGGTTAGTTGGCAAAATTAACCACTGAGTAGGGAAGGAACATCTATGGCTGACAGAAATCATAAATAGCAATTAGGGAGGACTGCAAGTACCTAACTGTTAAACCCATGTTAGGAATGAGTTGAAAGAAGAAGGGGAAAAAAACCTACAGAGAATGTTGAAATAATATTTTGGAAGGGGTCAGGCTTGCCACTTTCTTAACCTCTGTAGTGAGGCAGTACTGGATATGGTGTCTCCATGAACCTAAATCCCTCCAAGCATGTCGATGAAAAGGGCACGAAGCATCACACTTGCTTCAAGAGTCAGAAGGACTTCATGCCTGAGAAGAGCCTCTTCTATTGCAGGTGGCTGGCACACCACCCATGGGACACACAGTTTCCTAAAATTTACATTTGGTAGGAGATCTCAGAAGTCCTCCTGAGAAAACAGAGTTTTGAGGAAGGCAGTTGTGACATGGCCATATTGAAATGGCTCTGAAGAGCATTGTGGAAGAGATTTGTGATCTTGAAGGCTTAGGGTATAGAGCAAGGTTTCTCTTGCATAAAACAATAAATTTAGCTTTTTCCTGAAATTTGAGCAAGGCTATTTTAGTTGGTTTGGATAGCACATAATGCAGCCATCTCACCCCAGTGCTTCAGAGGTGAATATAGTCTTATTGACAAGAACAGTAGTTGCTTGTTTGCGGCCGGTATTAGATTGCACAAAATTTTGTAATCGTAATAATACAGGAACTGATTTATAGCAGGACATGTGGTTGTAAGGAGGCTCAAGAAATGCCCTCCAACACACCAAGAAGTATAAACAGCCTGGAAAAGCAGTGTGTAGAAGAATGTTGTGCCATCTTTTAATTTTTAAAATGGTCTGGAGTGACATTTAGACTGGATTCCAGAGTTCACTGGGATGAGCCTTTCCATTGGTTCTCTAAGGAGCGCTGCCTAAATTAAGGAATGAAAAGGCTCTTTAAATTATTTTTGTATGGCACTGGTGCTGTCATTCTTTGCTAAGTGTCCGGAACATGGGATTTCCAACACAGAAGCATAAGATGCTGTGTGTAGCCGTGGGCTGTAGTGCAGCTGGGGTGGAGCTGCCTGCACACAGGCTCACCCAGACATCAGGCGGCCTGGTGGCATGGAGGCCAGGTGGATTTTTGTGCTGTTGTGGCATTTAAACACTTCCTAGGCTAGGAAGGAGTATATATGTAGACTACAGGGGATATAAAAAGCATCAAGGCAAAACTGTTGCAAAATACTGGTCTCGCCCTCCAGCATCTCTCTCAGAAGCTACAGCAGCATCTGCTGCCATGACAAAATTACTCAAAAGCACCAGATCCACTGGCTCGCAAACAATTTCAGTCTCCACAGCCATACCAGTTGGCTGGGCCTTCAGTCACAGCTCCTGAAGTCCCACTGCCAGAGGTCCCTCTCTCTGGGCTGGACCCACCTGGCTCCAGCAGATCCTTCTCATCCATCAGTTTCTCATTTAGAGAGCTGTGTGTGGTCCTAGCCAACATTCACGTGTCCAGTGGACTTTTTCAAGAAGCTTGCAAAAAAATGCAAGAATCAGGCACCTTTAAAACATAGTGAGTTTGTAAAGGAAACACTTAACTTGAGATCTGTTCCAGATGCTTCTGTAAATCTATATTTGTTGTCATGGTGTATGGAGGAAAATAAGCATGAGGCATCCTTCATGAATTAACTGCTGGCCTAGAGCCTCAACAGAGTAACTTTGTTTTCAGAACTGTTTTCAAATATTTACTCATACCTCTGTACACAGCATACTTACACATTTTACTTCAGTCATGTTGGGGATCGAGAGTCAAATGATCTTAGTTACCTGTGATGATCTCTCTATTTTTTGCATGTGAGTGTATTTGTTACAGTCTGTGTTTATTTGTAAGCATAAAAAAGTTTGGGATTTGGCTAAATTGTTAGAGCAAGGATAATTTAAAAAAAAAAAAAAAAAAAAAGAAAAAAAAAAAAAAAGGCGCCTTAATATATATTGGATAGTTGGGAGATGTGTGTCAATGTTCCAGTAGTCTAAACTTTTTTTGCCAGATCCTATTTCTCTCATTTTCCTGGAATGTTCTGGCTGGTGTTCATATTATGCAGTTGATATTTTTAGGACATAAAATGCTGAGATTTTTTTTAAATTAATTTGCACTGTCACATAAAGTAGAATCCCTCTAACACACACAAAATGCTTGGGAATCCATTCAGTATGACTGAATTTTGTGAATGAAGTGGGCACATAATTAAATAAAGGAAAGGACCTGCAGTAACTCTTCAGTTTTGTAATTCAGTTCTCCAAATTTGTCAGTATATAACTGTTCTTTGTCTCTTCTCAACATTTCAAATACATCTCCTTCCAGCTCTTCATTTGTATGTCCAGGCTAGAACTATGATTGAGCCTTTTTTGTGCTGCTTAACAAAATTAAGTTCTTCCAATTAGAAAATTGACTGATGTTATGGTAGGACTTGCAAATAAAAGCATTTTTGAACACTTCACGAGGCTTTAAGTGTAACTTGATTTTTAAAAAGGGATCAGATAGCTTCATTTTTCTTTTTATGAGAATTTTAAGATTTTTTGCACCTGAAAAGAATGAGAAGTACTTATAGAAGGAGACGCTGCTGTGTTTCACTTCTTAAATGCAGACTGAAAAGTGAGGGCAGGTAGAGGCCCTTTCAGAAATGAGAGAAATACCATTTTATGGATTGTGTGTACATGGACAAGAATTTTCATTATGACTCTCCTGAACTGGCAGCATGGTACTCTCTTAAGATCTGGGATTTCAAATTGCAATTAAGAACAGCTGTCGTACTTTCATTGGAAGTGTCTCATTGTGTTTAATGGTTGTCTTTTTTTTTTTTTTTTTTAGCAATTTATAACACACCAGGAAATGCCCATCTGCTATGCTAGGAGCCTTTGTCATGATTTTAGATACAGCATAAACAAGGCTAATGCTCAAAGCCTTAAAAAAACCTCAGTAAAATTCCAACTCTTGTACCACCTTTAGTAGCAGAATGTATTCCATTCAATCTCTTTTTATCAACAACTTTATGCAAAAGCTTCTGATTTCTTCAACTCTGGGTGCATCATGGTTAATGCAGTTTGGATTTTTAAAGATAAACTTTTTTCATGTTATGAATCAGGAAATACACAGTCTTAATATTTACTGTCTAGCACACTGAATAATCTTTTACTTATGTTTTGAATAGATAAGAGAGCTGGGACTGGGGTTTACAAACAAAGGTCTGAACTACAAAGACAGTTTAATTGTCATCATTTGAGTAAATTAGTTCAAATCTGCATTTTTCTTGTATACACAATTTCCTTTTTATATACTACAGAAATGATTTTTAGTTGCTAAACCTTATGGAGTTTAAACTGCAACTGATAATTACTCCAAGATAATTCTTAGTGAGGATGTATCCACAGGACAAAAAAAAGGCATACAGTTGATATCATCCTCAAGTATCAGCAGGCCAACTAAGGACGTAGATGAAATACATTGCCCCCAGAAATAGTCCATGTGGGCTGAACTGAAGCCTAGTGTTTGAGCATATGAAGAAGGCTCTTCATTTCTTGCTTTGACCATTCACGGAAAGAAAATTTTGGATATATGTCTACAAATCTCATGCACAAACTTGAGCAAAAGCCATTTTATTGACTGGATAGACACGTTAGCTTGATGTTGTACCTGAGCTAAAAAGCTCTTGGAAGCTCAGTGCCTACTTTGTCCAGGGGTTCATGAGGGGTACTTTATTTGGAAAAGAGGGTTGGGAGGCAAAAAATAAGTTGTATAAGGCTTCTTAACAAACTACTTGGTTTATTAAGCAGACTTAAGAGTTACTTGAAAAATTTAAAAATTCAGTAACTCTTCTGAGTAAAGTAGCAACATACCGATGTAATTATAAATTGTTGATGTTGTCCTCAGCGGTTTTCTAGATAACCAAATAACTTTTATTTGCAGTTTTGTCACTGTTGTCTCTGACAAACTTGTGGGCAGTTGCATGCTAGCTTTTGTGTTACAGAGCCTAGACTTCAAATCTGATGATTAGCAACTTTAGCTTACAAATAGCTATGAGGTTGTGATAGTACTCCTACTTCTCCAGTATTGTAATATGAATTTGGTGGACTGCTTGGCATTTTTTGTGATGGCAAACAGTTGCCTTCCATTACAGTCTAACAGTACAGTACTAACACATGGCTGATATTTCTTTACCCATCTCACCATGCAGAGCTATGAAGTCATTCCAAGATGTATATTTGTATGTGAGATGCTATTGTCCTGTGGGATGAGACCTTTGAAAGTGTGCCTCTTTCTGTGAAGTGAGTATGTGAAACTGGACACCTCACTTCACTGTTTGTCTTCCCCTGAGTACTGGAACATGTTTAATTACTTTAGAATAAGGGAATAAATTTAATTTTCATTCTCCAGTTAGCAGAGTAGAGCAAGCTTGTCTGAGAGTATTGATACTCCTGCAGTAAAATTATTTGCAGTGAGAGAAGTCCTTGTGTGAACATGTGGTAGCAATGCGTGCTTATTGTGGAATCCAAAACTTGACTTGCCATATATCTGCTCTCACTGCATCACAAGGAAATTACTTATTGCTACCTTTTGACTTCAGGATGACGCTTCTTAGGGCTGAAAATAAAACCAGAGTTTTCTTTTTGCTAAAGCAGGAGTATATTTTTTTGAGGCAGCAACATGGAACACTGCCTGTTTGCTAAACATTTTTCCATGTGAAATCATAAGGGCAGCACTCCCCTCTCCTCTGCCTCAGGAAAACCCTGCAACCAGTGCCAGCCTTATCGTGGTTTCATTGGTGAGATCAAGTCGCTGGCATTTTTACATGGAGCATCTGTGCTCTGCCACTGATTCATACAAGCTCAAACTGTAAGGACCAAAGGTACATCCTATTTTAAAAATAAATAAAAAAAGGTTAAAAAGTGACTAACAGTATATCCCCATCTGTACAGGAAAAGCTAAGCTATAATGACCATTGTTCCTCTAACAGGATTATATAGTCTTTTCTTCTAAGTATTTCACTTCACTTTCCACTCTGGGCCTGGGTTTTGTTTTATTTTTTTTTTTAAATAGCTATGGATAAATGTAAGGACCTGTGTTTAGCTACAAGCAGTGTTTTTAAAATGAGGAATAATTGTTCCTCAGTGTTTTATTTTGATGGAATATGTATTATGCTCAGCCACTTAAGATGAATTACAGTTTTATTTGCAGATTTTACTTTTAGTGTGCTGTTCACACAGTGCAGCAGCATACTCAAAGTATGTCTTGTTCTGCAGAAAAAGATTTATTTTATGTAAAATTTGGTTGAAGCTGGTATGAACTGAACACATGTGTTTGACCATCAAACATCTCTAATTTTCAGACACATGTTGTATTAGGTACAGAAACTAATTCAGTTTTCTGTAAAATATTGAGAGTTTGGATATTTTAGCACAGAAAGGTAACAACTGTTTTTCCCCTGGTCCCTCTTTTCCTCCCTGTCCCACCAACCATTCATTTCCCCATACGTGCAAGAGGTCAGAGGTGCAATTCAAATCTGCTAGTATGTAGATGAAATAGTAAATTGAGATTTAAAAAAAAAAAATTCTATCCTCTAGTTAAACTCTCACAGAAGTCGAGCAAAATCAGTTTGCACCTCTCTTTCCTTACTGTCCCATTCAACTATCTGACTCCTTGCTATTTCATATGAACTGGGGAATGTGCTTGTTTATGGAATAAATCCCAATTTTTACAAACCCAACCTCAGGGGCTGCAAAGCTTCACAAGGTCCATGGAGAAATGTGAGTCTCTTGGCACCGGCATTTCTGGTGTGCCATGAAACTGCTTCCCTCTCAGGCGGCCACATGCTTTTTTAGTGCAGTCAGGCTGACAGTTGGAAAAGCCTGGAGCTTCTTACAGAAAATACGGCTACCAAAAACGTTCAGTGTATGCTTTTGCAGTAAACCCACTGATTGTAAGGAGTGTTGACTGTTTTAGTCAGTCATTAAGCATGCAAGTGCTGATTTATGTTAGGAAACAAACTACATCTAATTCAATAAGTTTTTAAATAAAACAATAGAGAAAACTTCCTGTACTTCCCTTCAAGGATATCATGGCCCAGTAAAGTGATTATTTTCTGTAAACAGAAATGCCTTTTCCCCCAAGAAACATAAAATCTTTGCAGTGCGTGTTACAGCAAACTGCCTTGTTGCGTGGGTCTGTGCGAGGCCAGCTGTGTCCTTTTGTGTGGTGGTGCAGGAGCTGCTTGGCCACCTTCCCTAATGCAGCCTGGTGCCTGGGGCGAGAGGTCGTTTTGGTTACAGACTCATCTGGTTAATGCTGTGCCTTGGCAGTGGCAGTTACTCGTTCATGTTAGACCCACGGGCCGAGTATTAATATGGGTGAGGAGGTGATGGTTATGTGGCATCCAGCTGGCTGATGTCATTTCAAGGAATGGGACTAGTCAAAGGGGAATCCAAGCCAAGCTGCTCTTCTGAAAAGCTCATGACATGGAGATACTTGTTTCCCGCCCCCTGCCTTGGTTTATGTATATATTCATTTCAGGTGACAACAGGAACCTGCTCCAAATCAGAGTTCACTATTTTAATTTCCTTCTTTAGTCGAAGAAGTCATGAGTTATACCCGTTGCATGCCTGCAGGTGTTTATGGTGTGTCCCGCTGGCACCGGTCCATGTTAGCCCAATTTGGTACACCTGAGTGGGCTTTCCAGGGTTAACGTGTTACCAGGACAGGAGATGGACCTGTCAGCTCCGTTACCTGCAGCACCAAAGCTCAGCCCGCTGCTCTGCTCCGCCACCATAGTACATTACTTTGGAGGACCCAACCTTGGACCCATGCCCAGGTCACTCCCCTGACACCGCCAGGTGTACCTCACTGCCAGCTCACCGGGCTGAGCCACCCAATGCAATGTGGACATGCTTACTGGGGTTGATACTGTTTGCTACAGTTTAGAGAGAGGATTCATTTTGTGGTCTGGATTAGAAAGTGACATGGTCATCCTCAGTTTCAGAGATCCTGTTTTGTACCAGTTGAAGGAAAATAATGTAGCAGCTGGTTCCTGGGCTCCTCCTAAAAGGTGTTTCTTGTTTTCCATCATACTAATGTGCAGCTCTTAAAGAGTTGTTGAAATAGGCAGAAAATCATAGGCTGTGTTTTTGGCTTTTCTGTACCGTTCTGGGAAAAGAACACTGTTGGTTTTCAAAAAAATACATTTTTTTTTTTTTTGACTGTCAGTCAGTAAAAAGGAAGTGATCTAAACTGATAAAGCCTCCCACTTGCTTGGAGGGGAAATGTGTGCCATCCTGTGCGAGGGAAAAGAGTCGGGGACAGGCTGGTCTATGGTGAGCTGTGGCATTGCACAGGCCTGGTATTTGGGCAAGAAGCAGCGGCTGGACCTCTCTGCAGGGAGGTTTTTGAGGCAAAGTCCATAGAACATGTCTGAAATATGCTTCATCCTGAGAAATGCAAGATTTTCAGAGAGAACATTTTCTTCTTTTTGTCCAGACCTCAGAATATTGGCCTGAATCAACTCTTCTGCTAAACCTGCAGTGTGTATATGAGCATCAGAGGCTATATTATATTCCCAGTCTACTGGAACAGAAAATAAATCTCTCTGGCTTAATATTAGGCTGTGTTTTAAAGTGTTTTACTCTTGAAAATCAAGAATGGCTTTGTCTGTCCTCTCTCCCTTCCATATATTATGGCTGTTTCTTACGAATCGAATGGGCTGATTTTCACAGTTTTGGGCTTTATTCTGCGTCTAATTATGTCACAGTTCCTAGCATGAATAACAAAGTGGGGAAGCATACACAGGAGGTACTCTTCTGCTGTATCTATTAGCCACATAGTATTGTTGATAGAACAGGTTTCTGTGCTTACCAGGAAAATAAAATTGGAGAATATGAATGGGAGAAAAGGCTTTCCATCTGTCTTAGCACACCTCTTTATCTTGGTGTTTAAACTTGTTTTATTTTTTCCTGATTGGCATTTCTCAAAGAGCAGCTGCTTGCCTGTGAAGGTCTATCCTACCCCATGCTCCATCAATTTAGCTGTTACTTTATTCACTTCAATGGCAGGCTAATCAACCTTTTCTTTTCAAGTGTGTCAAAGTGCTGAACATGAGACAATTTGTAATTATAGAAAATGAAAGTACACTTTTTATCCTTAGGGCAGTTAGATTAAATGATTCTGCACTGTGAACTAATATTATAAATAATCTCTTACGGTTGTTTTTCCTGAATGGTGAATTTTCCACTGAGCTTCAATGGGCAGGGGGAACATATATAGCAAATAGTGATGATTTACAACATAAAACCTCAAAGCACGTTACCCTAGGTTATTAGGAATTTTTATGCCCATACAAAATGTGATTCTGATGTTTTCCCACTGCATATTGTGAGAGGAAGAAATCATTTGTTTGCTGTTACCCTGTTACAGAGCACTTGTGTGCATTCAGAAAAAAAAGAAATCTAAATAATGTTCTTAATTAAACGTGAAAGAATTAATATAAGTTACATTTTATGTAAAATTTTCATTAAAAATGTATGTAGAATTTACATTTTACTGCTATTCTTTTTAGTCCAGCATGGTATATAGTTTTTGATAAGCACTGGTATCCTGACAGTGTGTTTAAACACAGTTGAGCCGAAATGAAGAGGTACCAGGGCTCTGCTTCGTGGGGAAGTGGAATGGTCAAGAAGAGAGGTTTTCTGAATTTCCTCTGAAAGTAGCAAATGAGTTGGCAGTTGCAAGCCAAGATTAAGCAATAGCTGTTTTAAAACAGGGACTGAGACTCTCGGAACCAAAGCAAGAGTGGGTGAAGATGGGATGAAGGGAATTGGTTCTATTAGTGGATGAGAAAAGCAATTGGAGGGGGTTTAAGATAGTGTTAACTAATTACTGTTAATTGAGAATGCTAAGAGAAGTGAGAGGAAGAATGAAAATGAGAGCAGAAAGAAGTACCCAGAGCTGGCAAATTCTGATCCTTGTGATTTTGCCTTAAAGGAAAAAGGTTGTAGAAAAGAAGATCTGCTCTCCTGAGCTGCATTTATGACAATGAGAGCAAGGTTTTTACCCCGGTGTAATTGTGGGTGCAATCTTGAGCGTTCAAATGAACCACTAGCAGTTGATGCTCATTTTGGAGTGGGTGGGAACCTTGCTCCTGTCTCTTCCTGACCCCAGCGTTTTGTTAGAGGGCAGAGATGCTGCTGTGCTGCTGAAAATTGCTGGAGCCCTTTGGAAAAATCCCCCTTGGAGGCCTATCTGCTGTTTCTCTTTGTTAGGATGTTTGGGTTAGGACTTTGTGACAGATCTGGCCATCTGGAGCTGTGTGGCTGAAAAAGCCATGCTATAAAAAGCAGAGCCTTCTTATTGAGCTAGGTGTGGGTGGCGTTTTGATTTCAAATTGCTTCTATACATAAACCTTAGCTAAAAGAGAACTTCAGTAAATATTTCTGTGTTTGTTGTGGTGAAAGAATGTTGTCGTCTTTCATAAAAACCTAAAAATCAAAGGAGAGCTTATTATAAGGTATGGTAAATGACACTGCTGACACACTCACCAACTAATTCAAAACACATGGTTTATAGCTGCTTTTTAAACTACAAACTATTCTAAAATTTTACTTAGGCTCTGTAATTGTGAGGTGGCTAAAAGAGTGGTATGTGGTTTAAACCTATAGTAGCAAATGGTGAGCCATGCCTCTTAATGTTGCTAAAAGAAGAAGAATAGGATTCCTTGTGATCTCTGTATCATTAAAATGTGTTAAACTAAAATGACCTTAAAATAAATTATTTTATATGTTTGTAACAAATAGGGAATAGCATGAAATTATATTTTTTGAACAAATAGAGTTTGGATCAAAAGACTCAAAGTTTCATTTTTTAATCGTTTTTTTTTTTTTTTTTTTTTTTAATTTATTTTATTTTTATTTACAGATATAGAAGGTGATAATACATAGAAAGGACTGTGAGATGTAATGGTGTGCCATGAAAGTCGACATGACAAATTAATAGATCTGTCTTTTTCTTTGAGATAAAGATCTTTGTTCTGGCTCTGACATAAATGTGTCTAATGCTGTTTATAAAGTGTCAGAAAGACAAAAAAAAATCTTAGTTATTTAAATACGCTCTTGATTATGCCTCCTCCAGCTGAGTTGTTGGAGCAGTGATTGAAATGTAGAGGTAAATTTTAGAACACTTCTAGGTAACTTCTGATAAGTGCATATGCAAAAGTTCTTTCAAAATGAGTTGACTTATTTTTTCTTTTGTCTGTGGTAGATAATATTTGATATGCTTGTGAAATATTAGGCTTGCTGGATTGTGTAGATTGGAGGAAAAGTTAATGTATGCCAAGCGTCTCTGACTAGATTGGCTAAAACCAGAACTGGAGGAAATCCCACTCTCTTGTCCAACTCCAGAGGTCTCATTGCAGTATTAGACTCTCAGTTACTCTACTGAGGGAGGAGAAAAATCATGATTTGGTCTTTTTAACTATGCGGTGCAGGCAGAGTTAATAAATAAATCAAGCAGTAAAATATATTTTGACAGGGGCTGTTGGGAAACTAAAATTCAGTGTATTAGAAAAGATGAATGGTTACTAAGCTGATTAACTTATAACTCAGTATATCAACAGAGAGAATACTTTCTCTGTGCTTTAAACTGACTTCATTTTCCAGTGTGAAACTACTGCCAAGAAAGTTGTTTCAACAGTGAAATACTAGGTATTTGATGGCTGAGATTGTTTAAAAGACAGCGGGCACAGAATGAGCCATCTAGTCTGTAGGTTTGAGAGGCATCTCAGAGTCTTGCCTTCCTGCTGAAAGCTGGTTTCCTGAATCAAACCCGTGGAAACCACGGCATTAGTATTAATGTTCTCTCCCATGGCCCATGTGAGGCCCACTTTTATTTCTTTCCTCTTCATTCTGCTGTTTGGTTTTTTTTTGTTTTGTTCCCCCCCCCCCGCCCCATGCAAAGAGGAGTGTAGCATGGGCTGGAGTAAGCTTTTCAGAGTGCTGCACATTGTACTCTTCAATTTAGAAGTATATCTGCAACAGCGTTCAACAAGTATTATTCATTTCCTAACTATGTCCTGTAAGAGAGTCTGGTAAAGTGTTACTGCTACTGTAGTTTGGATTCTGGACAGTAAAGCGGATGCCAGAAATTGTGTCATAGTCTCTCAGCAGCAGCAGAGTATTATCATTTTTTGCTAGTTCTCCAGCATGTTGATCACATCACAAATTGACTTTGCTGTAATGCTAAAAATGTTACAGCCTGCTACTTTCTTGTAAACACATTTTCACCTCCAGTTGAACTACTGAGTTCAAATGCTTCAATCACCATAGCAGTATTAAGTTTTGAGAGATTAGTCTTAATTCAGGTTCAATGGTATGTGTATCAAAAGGAGTTAATGACCTTTGATAGTGCTTAAGTGGATGGCCCAACCACCTGTGCAAAGAGAAGAATTGTAATTTAGTGCCTTAGACAATGTGAGTTGGCGAGAAAAGCTGTGAGAGGTGGGGCCCTGGGTTGGTCATGCAACTGGACAGTTAGATGTGCTGCTGGAGAGAGGAGGACAAGGAAAGCACAAAGAGGGGAAATCAATGTCCTGAGCATCATAGGCAGGAGCTAGGGAGGGAACGTAAGGTGTGATTATTTAGTAGTAAGCCATAAGGTATTTCATTTACCTGTTTTCCAGCCTTTTCAGAATACCACTCACTTGGTATGCTGGTCTCTTACAGCATAGCTGAGCTGATAACATGATGCAACCATAAAAACAAACAACCAAACAAAACCAAAACCCAAGTAAGCAAATATGAGATGAGTCTAATACTGATGAGAGATGAAGAAGTATAAATGGTGTTTCACATGCATGTGGTGATTAAATTGGAGACAGTATAACACGCTCTCTGTAAAATTTTTGGGGAGAGAATCCAGAAAGAAGTGTCTGAGCTAAGAGGCAGTGGTAGCAAAGAAGAAATAAGCATGAACTAATTTGAGTACATTTAGCTTTACTATCTCAAGCTTTTAAGCTGCAGCAATAGGAGCCTTTGGAAAAGGCTCTGTGTGGCTCTCACTACTCGCATTGTGGTGTCCATGCTACCCCTAACTAGTTTCATGACAAAGAGCTTGCTTATCTATAATGGGGCTGTGGGTGCCTGTAAAAGCACTATATGGCTACATTATTCAAAACAAATACTTGATCTATTTGTAGTTACCAGCTGAAGGTGAAGGTACTGAACTGTCATAAAATAAAGAATCAGGTTTCTAAAAGGTGCATTGAACCTGCAATGATTATGCATTTTATGTTGGCCTGAGAGTTCACTTCTTATTTCATAATAGACAATAATAAACAATATCCACTTTTAAGTACATACAAACACTACGTATTTTACTAGGTGCAGTAATCTAACAAAGCTCTTGATCTGTTGAATGGATGTTTATTTCATGTAAAAATATGCCATGTTTGGCTATCAGATTTTTTCTTTGTGTAATGCAAGTGCGCCTTTATTTGGGTTTTACTTTTATGTTCTTTTTCAGGTATTACTTGCTCAGGTTTTCCCAAAAGATTCTAATGCTCAGTTTCCAGAGCCCTTTATTTCATGAACTGAAAATGCAGTTGAAACAAAATCAATATTACTTTTTCTCTGTCTCAAAATTACTGCTAAGGAAAACTAAATATAAGTAACACATCTGCATTTCTCCAAAATACATGTTGCATGGCAACAAAGCACCTCTGGATTCAAATGGCAGCCCGGTAGTTTTAGGGTCATGACGTTCTGAGCTCCATGGAAAGACATTTGTGGTACAGGAAAGCTGTTGATTCTTACTATATTCTTTCATTTCACTACATGGCAATGCCTTTACTGAGTTAAGAACACATTTATTGGGAGACACTTCTGCATATTATGCAAAAGACCAGCAATACCTGAATTCTTAAAATGCTCAATATTTTATAAGGTTCTGTGACTTCTTCATACTTTTCAGAGTGGAAATTACAGGTTAGGGTATTGTTAGAGCTCAGGATTCTCCTGTTTCCTTTTTCTTAAATGTCTTCAGACAGCAGAACACATCCTGTCAATGCATTGACATTTTGTTCAACAAAGAAAGCTGCCTAAATTTCCCTGGAATTTTGTGAATTTGTTTTGAGCTTGCTATCTTTAGAAAAACTAAGAGATTTTGCTTGCTTGTTCCTGGAGAATGTCTAAATAAGCCACTGAGAAAAAGTATCCATTTTACTTCTGTGGGTCTTTATATTCTGAAAAGTGAATGCTTCACCACTTACAGAAAATTAGGACTTGGAGTTTTTTGGTGTGTTTTTTGTTTGTTTGTTTGTTTGTTTGTTTTGTTTTGTTTTTTTTCCCCCTGCCTGGATGAAGGACAGGTTGTAGTTATTGTTGGTATTTGTTTTATCTCATTTTTCAGTTGACTCTTTCTTACTTTGCAGCTTTGCTCTGTCAGATGAAGCATACAGATCTTTAAGAGACCAGGACAAAGACCAGTGTATCCTTATTACAGGAGAGAGTGGAGCTGGAAAAACAGGTAATAAGCAATTTTGATCTTATTCAGAAACATTCAGAGTTACTCAGTCTTGCAGTCTGTAAGAGCTGAGAGATAGCAATATGCTTTTGTATTTGGCGCTTGTGGAAGGTGAATGCTGTCATGCTTGTTGATGTAGGTATGAATTTACATAACTTGTGTTTTTTCACATCGTCACCATGGTGCAGTCATATCACATGTTAATACAGCATCCTCATCAGTATGCAAAGTCATACTAAAGTAGTGCTGGTTTGGGATAGTGTGTTGCAAGGGTCAGAGAACTTCGAGGCTCTCTCTGTGGGAAACATGAAGAAAACTGAATGCTCCTGGTCTTCTAGACTGGAAGACACTCCTTTGATATGTTTGCATGTCTTTTAATAAATATATACATTTAAACTGTATTATGCCATTTATCCAAGGAAAACAAATAATAGTAGCTGATTACCTTGGAAATTTCATCAGTCTTTTGCATGCTGTGCTCAGCTGCAATTCTAAGATTGGCTTGTGTACCAGAACACCATGTTTCTCAGGAAAAGCTGAAACTGCCTTGAAAATGACTGCTAATTTTTGAACTGGAATGGTAGAAATCAAGAGAGGATGTAGAACATTTTAGGTAGACCTTAAAGAAGAAAGAAGCCAGTTATTTTCTGAAATAACAATTTTAAACAGAGCTGACTTGCAAAAGAGACAGTGGGTAGGAAAGCATACATCTGTTTCCATGTAATTTAAAAGTTTTATTCCTTTGAATCTGAGAAAACGTGGAGCTTTGTATGCTTATACTAGGAAGACTTAAAGTGGGTAACAAGAGCTTGCTTTCCAAGCCTTTTGTGAAAAAGTGTGGGCTTCATCTTTGTTTTTCTTTGTCCAACTAGAGGCATCTAATTGAGAGGTCTTGAAATCTTGTAATATAATCCTTTTTTTTCAGTTCAATAATGTGAAAATGCGTATATGTTCAGTAAAGTAAAAATGTATAGTAAAATAATCAAGTTCTTATTAACGTGATTGCTAGGGATACTGTCTAGGAGTTCAGACTTTAGGAAGGAGTTCTGTAGTGGCATTGTTTAATGTCTTGATTTCCTCAGGAACTGTGAATTATCAAGCACCTCATACAACTGAGGTCCACCTTTTATTCATTTATTTATTCTGTTGAAAGTTGTAGCAGTGGTTGAGTTTCTGAAAGTCTCTATTTGTAGAGAATATTCTGGTAGATTCATATTTGTATAGAGATTTTGACTGTTCTGTAATTTTCATAGCTATATGGGACTTAATATGAATTATTACTTCTTTATAAAGGTAAGTACAGAATAATATAGGGTTTGAAGTTCAAGTCAGTAATCGACTTGGAATCAGTGCTATTCTCTCACTAACATTTGATGTAACTACTGTTGATGAAATGGGGCTATGGAGGAAGTTCCTGGAGTTGAGGAAGCCAACTTGTTAGTACAGGACCTATATAACTCTGTTTTAGATTTTTAGTAGCCAGAACGTTTGGCATGTTTGGGCCGGAAGAATTGAAACTGAAATCAGTTGGGTTTATTTATTTACTTCAAATGTTGTTCTTGTTTCACTGCATGTTTATATTGCTAATCATTAGAAACCTTGTGCAAGAAAACATGCTGCATTACCAGAACAAGTGCTGTATTTAAATGTTTTGAGATGTTAAGGTGATGGTTTCCTTCATGGTGTCTTTATTGGACCAAAGTTCCTAAGAAAAGAAGGGGCCTTTATTTCCTTTTCTCTGTTCAAAGCCTGTCTTGAAGTCGTTCTGTGTTGTCTTAATGCATATTATTTTATAATACCTTATTTGCTGCTTCAGTCCTTTCTTCTCTCAGTGATTAAGTGGCTCTATTGAAAGATGTTGACTGTTTTAGGAAATATTTAAAATCAAATAATTTGGCAATTCCAAACTCTGAAGGGAACGGATTCTTAAAAATGAGAGCTGGGTTTGAGGTGTGATTAAAGGAAATGGGAGGCCTTATGGACACACCTATAGTTCTTGCTCCTTGTTTGCTTCCTGTGTTGCAGGTTTGCTCAGTTTTCTTTACAATATGGGATAGTAATTTAATACTAGCAAACAAATTTGATTAAATAGGAAAGAATCAAAATCCAAGGGATAAATAACTTGTTTGTCATTTTTTTTCCTGAAATGAAGCGCCTACATTTGTAACAGATCTCTGAAGAACAAGTAATGTTTTTTTTAATGACCATTGTCTTGAGTTGATGGGGATTCCAGCCGTTAGTAATTACATTGTATATCAGCTGATATTGCCTCAAATTTCACTACCTTGCATCATACTAAACATCACAGACTATTTTATAAACAGAATCCTTTCTCAGCTGCTCTTTGTTATAATCAGCGAAAACATAAGGGTTGGATGTATTATTTAATATTTGTTTCCATTTGTATATGGGTGACTGACACTCATATGAACCCAGCTTTGAGGGTCCAAAAATTGTTCCAGAGTTGGTTAAAAGTTTGTACCTTCAAATTAGTTTCATTGTTTAAATGAATGCTTCACTTCCTCTATTTGCTATACTGTGAAACAGACTGTATCATGTTATGTGATGTTGAAGCGTGGTTATTCATTTACTCGCAGTGTACTTTGGAGTTGTAATTACATGTGTATAGTGTTGTATGTTTACACTTGTGATATTGTGTATCGGCTTATATAAATTGATAGAATTTTGTGTCTTGAAACTGCTTGGGCCTGTGTTTTTGGGCTAGATTAAACCATTTTGAGCGTGTCAGCTAGGGATAATGTTCTTTCCTTACTGAATACTAAATGAAGGCTAAATGAAAAAGTAGCGGGTAATGTGCCATATCCACTGGTGGCTGCTTTAGCTTGGGAGGGCTCTAGGTATTTAAGTCAGTGGGGCTGCTGATGTAATGGCACAAGTCTCATAGCAGGATGAGCTCCTTCCTCATTTCCACATGGTACAACAATGTATAAAACCCCTGAAATTAAATGTGCTTTACAGTTCCTGTATGACATGGTGAAAATGTGGTAGAGATCAAATCTGCAAATCATTTATGGCCTATTTGCCAGTATTTATCATTGCTTTTTTTTGCTCTCCCCCCACAGAGGCGAGCAAACTTGTCATGTCATATGTAGCTGCTGTGTGTGGAAAGGGGGCAGAGGTTAATCAAGTTAAAGAACAACTTCTGCAGTCAAATCCAGTTCTTGAAGGTAAGAATCTCATAGACCATGTAGGAGTGTATTACCTCTGTGTGTATCAGTGTTCCTGCTGAGCTGGTTTGGAAAACTGTATGTTGTTTCATTGTTATTTGGTGTCCAAAACCATAGGAGGTGCTTTCTGTGAAGACAGCTACAAGATTTTATTCAGTTATGGAGAGGTTTTCTTGAGAAGAAAACTTTCCCTCGTGAAGGGAGAGTTTAGGAAGTTAGGTCATATTTCCCAGACTCCTTCTGCTGCTGTCTGAGGGCGTACTCTTTCTTAACCCTGCCTTGATGATGCTTGGCTGTATCAAAAGACTTAACTTCAGTTCAGTCCCTCTGATTTACTTCCTTCCAAATTATGTTATTATAGTCTCTAGTAAACAAATAAGCTCTGTAAAGCATTATTTTTCTTTTAGAAAATAAAAAGCATGAAGAAATGGATCTTAGGAAAAACTAGGACAATCCATATTCATGCCTGTTGTTCCCTAAGACTTATTGCTCCCTGGTCTCCCTGGACTCTCTTGGTCCATCTTCCTGACTACTGCCTTTCCTGCTCTCCCATGAAAGATGACTTTTTTATAATTAGTAATTTTAATATAAAGATATTGGCTGCCAGAAACAGGATCTTCATTTTTCCTGGAGGTAGGATATATGATCCTCAAAGCTTGCAGTTTTGTCCCATTGTCTAATAATTGCCTTCAGAAGTGCCTTGGTTAGTGTTGACTTATGTAGGTCTATTGTGTTGATTCCTGGCTCAGTCTTTCCCATAGTTCTCTAAGCTATTGTGGTACTGAGACAAATTCTCATGACATGTACAATTTTGTATTATGGCCAGATGATATGCAGTACTTGTAAGACTGTTGAGTGTCAACACTTTATTTATTGCCTAGCTATCTATACATATATGCGATGATTTGGAGTCTGTAGGGAGCAAGAGCTCTGCAAGTGAGAATGGGAGGAAAATAGAAAAAAAGGGAAGGGAATGCAAAGGTAGGCTGAGAGAAGTGGTGAACTGGATAGGTAAAATGTGGTCACTGACAGCACACAAAACAAAAATCATAAGCAAAGACTTGTAAAGAAAGGACGAAATGTTAAAATTTAAGAATAATAAAAATGCTGGATAAGCCTTTCTTTGATGATCAGATGTGTTCCACTTAAAGCTGGATGGGGGGATTGCAATCTTCCATTGTTTTGGATTCACAGAGAAGAGCTGTGTTGCTTTTATCACTGTTCTGGAAGGCAGATTTCAGATGTAGACAGAAATAGTATGGCAAGTACAGAGGTTTTTCTTGCCAAAGCTAGATTGCTCCCCAGGGGCTGCCAAATGTATTGGATTTCTTGTTGTTTTGTGAATCTTTCTTTTAATGCAAGAGGAATAGACAAAGCTTACAGAAGAGTGCCTTATCATTTTAAAGTATTATTTGTTCTACTTGGTGTGCTAGTAACTGCCTGTTTAGTTTTTTGGAAGGTAGGATGCTGGATTATTCCACAAGACTGCTGAGCAAGCCTGGCTGCTTATATACATTCTAGACAAATTAAGCATTTGTGGTTAGATTTATTTATCTTTGGTTATGTGGCTCTGTTTCAGTTGAGCTGCAGTGCAAGAAAATGACATAAATGTTACATATGCATAATTTATCTTATGGGATTTTTAAAAAAAAAAAAAACCCTACAGTTGCTACTGTAAACTAACTTTTAGAAACAATGAACTTAAGGGAAAACTGAGGAATGTGTCTCATGCTTTATAATGGAACATTTGTGCTTGATTCTGTGCAGTTATAAATGACTCTACTGTTCAGCACCGTGTTTAAGAAAATGCAGCTCAGAGATTTGGTTGTTGAAAAGATGATTTATTGCAGGGCATAAAGATTTTAAAAACAATTCTTTCACTTATCCTTGGCCTTCAGGAGCAACAAACTTTTCCTTTTGGCTTCAGTTCTTTGATCAAGAATAAGTCTACTCATGCAAGTTTGTTGAAGCCTAAAAGCACGTATTTATTTCTGTCCAAAAAACATTGACTTGACTTGATCTTTGAAAATATATATGCTATATAAATAAATACTGTGATAAATAAAGTCTCCTGTTGGAGCAGAAGTGCTATACTTAATAATGTAGGGGGCATTCCTGTTTGACTCCGTGCTTTGACAATGTGTGATGTTTAGAACTTGAATTGTCCTCCAGTCTGAGTTGTTGTCCTGCCTGTGTTCTAAACTGGTGGCTGCCCATCTGAGTGTAGCCCTGGGAAGTCCTTTCTCAGAGAGTTTTTATTGTCAGAAAACTTAAGCTAAAGAAACTAAAACCAAATTAATCAAAAAGCTGGTTTAGGTCAAGCTGAAGAGAATGTGTTAAACTTGGCCTGTAAATCAGACTTATGTCAGCTGATTAATATTTAGCTTAAGCTAGCATAAATGTGCTGGAATAGCATAAATAAATCAGTTTCAAAGCATTGATTAAACTGTCCCTTGTAAACAATTTTTAAGTGTAATTCTGTAATTTCCTCAGTTCTGGCCTTCATCTTTTACCATCTATATTTCTGGGAACTAAGATTAAGTTCTTTCTCTGAATGGAAGAGGAAGAAGTATTTCCTATATTTAAAGTTATCCGGGTAACAAAATTTTAAATTTTATTATGCAAACCCCGTGGATATATGCTCCAGGTGCTATCCAGGTGCAGTTTTGTCTTGGAACCATTTCCCTTTATTATGTTTTTCTTTCACTTTTTTAAACAAAGGAAGTATTGAGATGAAACTTCTTTGGACTTACATAGGTGTTTTCTCATTTGTGATCATGCTGTCACACTCTCTCTATCCCCAGTGACTGACACCCATACAACAAACAGAGCATTGTTTTTCAGAAGTCTATATACAGTCATAGACATTTTAGCATTTAAATAATTACTACTTATAGATTTGGTTGACATATTTGTTTTTCTCTTTTTCCAGCTTTTGGAAATGCCAAAACTGTGAGGAATGACAACTCCTCTAGATTTGTAAGTATGCTCTTCGAGGCTGAATTTGAATTCCTTTTAGGAGAGTGTGTTAAGTTGTTGGCTATTTCTGTTTTACCTTGTATCAGCCATCAAGGCATCTGTAGAGAGGGAATGAATAATTTTCAGAGAGAACTTTTTTGTAGTTGTCTGAGGACAGTGGTGTTTGGAGAGGGCAAACACCTTCAGCAGCAATCAATATTTCATTTTGTACATTCAAGCATGTTCTCCTTCCCAAAAGTGTTAGTAATGCATTATTAGCAGTCACCCCTCTTTTTAAAAGATGTTTCACCTCCTTGTCAGAAATCTTGTTGGTTTCACCGAGTTCTATTGAGAATCAAAATAGAGGCTAGAAAAAAAAAATTAGGATGTGACAGTCTGTGACCGGATGAAAACATAATTACAGCACAGCTGGATTCTTTACTTTTCTGGCACTGGTGGCCATAATGTCAGCGACCATGTGCCTAGCAACTGGTCTGCTTAGCAAGCCAATCTTTCTGCGTGATCTCATTTTCCATCCATATGTATACATCTTTTTTTTTGTTAAAATTGCTACTTCAGGTTCTGATTTTCCTCTATGATGTTTCAAAGTGTGTTTACATTTTTAGTTTTAATATAAAAATTTGTAATGTTATTTTTTTGCTTATATTCTTTATAATCAACTGGTTGAATTTAGGCTTTTTTAGCGTGAAACTGAACATGAAATTATAGGAATTGACAATTGGCCAGAAAAACCACCCTAGGATATTGTGACACTGGAGAGCAGCTTTTTCTCCATGTGAGAGACTGCTCTCCCCTTCCCTTCTGATTCTCGAGGGTTGATTATATTGTTCCACATGGATATGGATGCTCTTTCTGCAGCTGTCATTGCTCCTGCTTGTGAACAGAGCAAAGGGTCTTCCTCACAAGGTCAGGGCCAAAATTTGACGCACTGTAGAAAAATTTTTTTGAAAGACAGAGTAGAAAAAAATGCAACTATCAGAGATGACATACCGCAGAAAGGTGGAGGAGATGGTAAAGAGAAGAGGTGCCATTTGCAAGCAGAAGTCTTTCCAGGATGAAGTGCAACCAACTACTATTTTGCCTTTAAAGTCCTTGCTTACAAACACAAAGCTAAAAATACTTCTGGAAACATCCAGCTGGCACAGTCCTTGGGAAATTAAAATTTAATTATCTGATTTAATTCTTTATCTCAGAAATTTGAATCAGCTCAGAATTAACTTCAAACAAGCAAGTACAAGTACAGTCCTGTCTACCATGTCTCAACTACCAGCAAGGAGAAGAATAAAATTTAAATAGAGTCAAGCCAATCTTGACAAATACCTAGTAAGTTATAAAATATCTTTGAGGGAGTCAATGTAAAGTGCTTGGTTTTTATGTTCCGTAATTAAAATCAAAAGAGAAAAAAAGAAAGCTCTTCGTAAATGCAGTGAATAAGGAAGTATAAACACAAGGCTTCTCTTTTCAATAGATTGTTTTTGTCCTCTGTTAAGTAAGCACCAGAGGGTAGTGAGATCATTTCTGTGTGTGGCTTGTGGAATTTGGTTGAATTACTACCAGCACTTTTTATCTTTCTAAACTTCCTGCCAATGCAAGCTGCACTGCTTTTGCCTTTTCTACACAGTATGGGTCTGTCCATTTTGTCACTGTTAAATGTAGCTGTTCCTACAGTAAACACTTGTCATATAAATTAAAGTGATGCAAAGACCAGAACAATCTTCTGTGATGTGGAAAAGTCAAACAGAAGTCAAGGAAACATACTGCGCCAGTACAGCTAAAAATGAAATCACTTTTGCGGTGACAGTCTGTTAATTGTTGCCTCTGGTCTCCTGAGTTACGAGGGAAAGAGTTCAGTGGGAAAAATCCATCACTTTTACAAGGCAAGCACGTGCTTAGGGACAGACACCCCACGACTGCTAACAGCGATCGTTGCCAACCAGTCCTTCAAGCTGAACCGAGCGGCTATCCTTCAACTGCCTTGATTCATGCTCTGAGAAGATTTTACATTGAGAAAATAAGTCTGCATGGAAGATAATTTCTTCCTGTGTTCTTCCGTTATTAAGCATGGTAATACCTGCCTGGCCGCAAGTATTACTTGGTGTTCTTGGCATTCCGGCGAAAGTTTGTATAACGTGTGTTTTCTTCTTATAACCTTAGAAACTCAGTAAACTAATGAGTTGCATTACAAACCTGATTAAAACTATTCTCATGAATACCTCTGGCTTTGATAATGCAATTGTCTTAGAAGCTTTTAATCATTTTCTGTGTTTAAAAATTTGACAAAGTGTACAGGAGATTGCCAGATTAAGCAGTTTTTCTTAAACAGAACTTACATGTTGCTTTCGCAGGGAAAATACATGGATATTGAATTTGATTTCAAGGGTGACCCACTTGGAGGAGTTATAAGCAACTGTGAGTATTACTCTTGGTATCAGCATATTACACGCTTAAAATGTTTTGTTCAAAAAGGAATGTGGTTATATTATTGAAAAGCTCAGCTGCATTTGTCTAATGGAATCTCTCTTCATGATGTGGTAAATTCTGCTTTTTAATTTTATTGTTCTTTTGGTGCTGAATAGTGTACCTTTGAGTAAGTGGAGACAGACTTGAAGTAAGCATGAATAATGAATATACTGTATTGTTTAAAAGGTACTGAGTAATGTATGTGTGTTTGTATATTGTCTCTGAAGCTGGTAGCAGATGGATATGGGTATCTGAGGCTTCTTTTTATACTTGAATCCCTGGAATTAGTTGTGTCACTTGATGTGATGGGTCATGTATATATGGCAGATGATATCTGACGTGCGCTGGTTTATAATTCGTAAGAGTGACTGAAAATATACTGGAGATCACCATGAGGTGGGTATGTTTATTTGGAGTCAAAGCATTCTGTAGCAATTTTAACACACCTCACAGTGTAGGAGAAGACTTATCATGAGAGAGGATGAACAGCTGTTGATTTTAGGGAAGCGAAGGTGGCTTTGGAGCTTGTTACTTGATGTCAGGATGCTGCTGCGAAATCTATAGAAATTCAGAAATTTTAACCAGCTCTCTGTTTGGAAGAAAGAGGCTTGGAACTGAATGCCAGTTCAGGATGCCTTGACTTGCTTTCCTTTTGAGAGTTTAAAGAAAACGCTCTTCTGTGCTATATAAAGCTATGTATATTTTTCTTTTCTTTTTTTTTTTTTTTTTTTTTTAAAAAAAGGGATGGAGGGGGGCAGTGAGCGACAACTATACTAGGTGTCACTGACCTAGCCATGACCTCACTTCCCACTCAGCCAATTTTATTGCGGTTTCTAAAGATTGACTTTTGACTCCATTGGCATTTTACTGGTTGTGAAATAATGTGAATCATACAAGGTGAACTGGACTCTTCATATACAGTATAAACATTTTAAAACATTGTGAAGAATTTTATGCATAAATATAGGTTTTAGTTTTTTTTTCATAGGGCAAACATTTTTTCTGGACCAGGACACCTTTTGGAACTGTGCCTGAAAGAGTGTGATTTTTGTGACTGAATAGATCTTGAAACTCAAAGCAGTCACTGTTTTAAGTGTTTATGGCTATTAACTTTGACATTTGGCAGTCAACAAAATTAGAGGCCGAACATACTCTGTGTATTGATCGGTAATTAAAAGTGAACAAAAAAAGGTTCTAGCAGGCTTGCTGTGTTGTTTGTTTCTTTTTATTTCGTATTCAAAATAGATACATAATAATGAACCCTCCTTTTGTAGAGTGGACATTCAACAGCTTGTCTTTGAAAGTACTGTGCTGAGTCATCTAATTAAAATATTGTGTCATATCAAAAGATGATCCAAATAGTTACTCTATAGTTTTATCTGCCTTAAATCTTTGAATGTAATTATAACATTACATGTAATTAGAATGATGTGATGACATATGTAATCAAGGGCAGACATATTTTTAGATCTTCCGAAAAGATGCCTATTTTAGGCATTCTTCCTGTTTTCTCATGTTTAATAAATATCTAATAGCAAGAAGATGAATTTAAATCTAAAAATAAAGACCTTATGTGTAAGCCCTGTAGATGAATTTAAATCTAAAAATAAAGACCTTATGTGTAAGCCCTGTTGTGGAAAATATGTTACTTGTTGAACTGTGAAACACCCCATACTTGACAAGGTATGTCACAGGTAAATACTGAGTTCTGTAGCTGCATGTAAATATATTTCATCTTTGATTTAATGTTTGTAAAATTTGATAGTCCGTCCATCTCTCTGTAAAAGAGAGTTTGAATTCTGTACAGTTTTAAAGCAATTTTGTTGTCCCATGTTTGATCTTTTCCACATATCTGCAGCATTTTGTTGCAGTGGAAACATTTTGATTATGAGGTATCACCATTCTGGAGATATTGGGGTCTTAAATTCTTTTACACCACTTACAATTTATTCTACTTTTAGTCAATTTTAGGATTTGTCATCTTAATTCCTCAAGTAGGAAGTCAAGTAGTGCTGAAGTTTCCTACCCTTAAAAGGGAAAGTATGATTAGTTTGCTCATAAATTTTCTGTGTTTTTTCACTATCTGTTGATTCGGTGTTAGTATGATGTGAAGATGATATTATAATATTTTGATTAAACTTTAATAGTTGTATCTGACGAGCTTGATGTCAAAACTTCAATTAGGTTAGTGGGCTTTTTGGATCACAGCCTATGTCACCAAGTTGTATTTCATACTGTGAGTGGCTGGAAGCAGACATGGCGAGCATCTAGTTTATTTTGGTGGCAAGAAGGGTAATGAAGATAAGCTACTAATTTTATCAGGCTGGTAAAGACAAGAAGAGACCCATTAGGCTAAAAGATCTTGTTTGAAATGGTCTGATCTGTCCTACTCTGAAGTGCTGTGAAGATCTGTGAAAGGCTAGTCACCTGCTGATGCTGTTGTGACCTTCCCTTGGGCTGTTCTGCTGATGCCCTTCAACATGTTCTCACTTCTTACTGACGGGGGTTAACCTACAAGTGAACCTTCCATGGGATGGAAGTAGAGGGTAAAATTATCATGACAATGCATACTGCATGTCCATCCTGTCCAGGGTGCAGTGAATGGAAATGTCCATTGGCTTTAGCAGGAGCTGGTAGATCTGAAATGTTTCATCTACCATAAATGGAAAGGTAAATCTTTTGAGTAAAATCAGAATGGGAATAATAAAATGGAAGGAGTTGTAATGGAAGGGATTTGTAATGCCAGTTAAGCCACAACTGGTATGTTCCCAAACTGAAGATAATTTTATGTTTGAACAGCGTAAAATACATGTAGACTCATTACACATACATTACACGGCTGCTCAGAGCTTCAGTCTGCCCTGATTTCTAAGGCATTTGACATATTGCTATATCACGGTGTACAGTCATAAAAAGAAACTGAGAGTCAAAAATTTGAGATGAACACAATTTATGCAAACTTTAAGTATATTGCTTCAGTCAGGAATTTTTTCACCTTAGACTACAAAAGAAAAATTATTTCAGGTAGCATGTCTTGTACTTGTCTGATCCAATGTTGTCAGCAACTGAAGCTTGGGGATGAGCAGGAGGGTGAAGAAGGCTGAGTAAGCTGAGGTACGTAGTAAGCCCGAGTCATTGGAGTCCTCTCTTTTTGATAGTTTTCTGTGAAGGTCCCAGCTTGTTTTCCTAATGGGCAGGAGATGCTGGAATCCATGTAAGGTGAGGTGGGCAATCCTCGTGGTGGCTAACAGCCAGCCCGTCCATCCACGGGCTGACCTGTTTCGTGGGGGGGGTTCGGAAGCCCAGTTCACTCTTGTGAGCGTTCCTGAACACTAAACCCTTGCTGTACTGTCACCTGCAACTGCAGACATCCCATCAGTGTTTTGTAGTAAACACCAGTCCCCACCTGAAGGTGTGTTGCTGCTTTAAAATGCATTTACAAACAGGTAAGTTGCATTTACGTTTTTTCTCACTGAATTGAGTATGAGGTATATATGTGCTTTCTGTCCTCCTGCGGGGTGTCTACAGTTGCTGCTGTTGCAGTTAACAGTCTTGTCAGTGCCTATGTGTTCAGATGTTTTTTTCCAGAGCACTTGTGAAGGAAGGCAGTTGGACTGTTGAGTAATTAACTTGCTTTCATCTGGGTGTAATATTGTGGAACTAAATTACAGGAACCATCAATATTATTCTTATTTTTCCATTTATTATAACTACTGTGTTAGTGGGCATGAGAGCAGAAGAGAATAGTAGTTTCTTTTCCACCTACAATGACAGAATAATATGTATTTTATATAAAATGGGCATGTTTGTTTTTAAAGTAATAGGTGCTAATTGCAGTAGCTTGTACAGCTCTAAAATATGACTGTCCACAGATGCTGCATCTGTTTTGTACTCAAGGCAATGTTTGTGTGCACACTTGGTTCATTAGTTTTGTGACTGGTTTTGTGTACAGTAAATTTTATGGTTGAAACGTTTTTGCGTAGTACAGTACAAAATGCTTCACACTTGCAGTTACTTAGACCTTTTGAAAAGTACGGATCTTACAGTATCTTTCTCAGAATGTTTGTAAGTCTTAAATTTTCATGTTTCACCTGCAATTTCCTGCTGAAAGATACCTAGGTTTTAGCATTAGGTTATCTTTTCTAATCTAAGCCCTTCGCTGATTTAATGATTAACTAGAAGACAACAGTGGTGCAGATGAAGTACAGTATATGTAATGACTGCTTTTGAAAACCAGCACAGTGTACTTAAAGTTCAAATAACAAGTGATTAAGAAAGAGTCCTGTTTTGCCATCTTTTCCAGGAACAACATGAAAGAAACTTATGATGTTTCTCTAAAGCAGCAACTTTAGAGTTAGCAAAGTGATAAGTGATAACTTTACAACTTGTTCTTCTTTACAGCTTGTTTGTTAATTTAAAAAGACAAAAGTAATCACTGGCAAATCAACAGCTCTGGCTGTTGATTTTGGCTATGTGATTGCTATTAGTAAGCTCCTTTGCATAGGGAAATATTACACAAATTTTACAATTAGGCATTATGGAAATCGATACTCATTCTTGTTGATATTTTTTTTTTAATCTTAACTTGTTCCAACATTTCCCTCAGTGTTAGTGTTAGCATAGTTGCCACCGTTTAGGCAAGTGCCTTGCCTAAATTAGGAAGTGTTTAAAAAAGCAAACAACAAACAATATTAAACATTTTGATTAGCTCATTTTTAAACATAATTTATCACTTGAGTAATCAAGATTTAGCACTCTTAAAATTGTGTAATCATTGTATTTTCACTACACATACTGCCCAGATAGTAGTTTTTGTTTGATACAATTATGGATCATTTAATGCAGGAGAACATTATTATAAAGTTGTTGGGAAAAATGGGAAAAAGTTCCTGAGAAACCACTACTGTATTTTCTTTTTTATCAGTGACTTTTGACAGCTGAAGAATCAAGGTAGGAAAACAGAAAACATAATTTAGCATAATGTGGCTGTAGAGATAAGATTCCATGACTCAAAATGTTCTGTAACTTCAGTTGAATAGATAAATAGGTCCTTAGTCATGGCCAGCTGAAAAGACTGTGACTAAAAGAAACTTTTCCTGGGTTATTCAGAATGTACCAAGGTACTGTCATATTTTCTTTCTAGTGTTTACTCATTCCTTTCTTGAATGTTGATTCAATTTCTAGTATATTTAGAGAAATACAAATATCCTAAATTTTTATGCATCAGTCAAGTTCATGGGTCAAGTAGCTGAAAAGAAATCATGTATATTTGTACATTAGAATTTGCAGAAGTATTCAGCATTTTTTTTTCTTTCATGTTGAGTTCAGTCAAACAGTTTAGAAGGATGCTTACACAGATCTCTTGCATTTAAACCAGTGTTATCTAGGAATAACATAATCTTCAGAACCTGAAGAATGTAGCTGGATTTTGAGTCATCTGAATCGATGGATATTCAAACAATATGATTTAAGAACTGCTTCCAGGGAGGACCCTTCCAAAGCAATTTATTTTTTACAGTTGCTTTGATACGCACATGTTAAATGTTTCACTTCAAGCAGAAGCATTGTTAGATAATGCGGAAGGAATACATAGTCCATAAACACACTATATGTAGTTCTGTATGTTCTCTCTACATGATTTTGTATAGTCCCTATATATAATTTGTATAGACTATATAAATGTACTATGTATAGAGTTTGGGGTTTTTTTGCTTGTGTGGGTTTTCATATAGATAAGCACCATCTGTCCACACATGCCACTGTAAACAGAATTACCAAGTAGATGCATGCAGAAATCTGATGTGCATCTTTGCATCTTCTCTTTTGACTGTTTGATCCACAGAATTTGTAATCATGTGAGAGTTAGCGCGGAAGTTACTGGTTGTGCAGTAGTTGCTGTAACAAAAATAGATTTGGTTGATTTATTAAAATGCTAATTAGGGCAAACAAAGGGAAGAAGTTTTCTTAAGAGTAGGGCAGATGGTCTGGATCTTTTCTACCCGTCTGATTTCAGTCTGCATGTGAACACAGAGAAAAGGGAATAAAGAGAGAATGAATACAGCTTTAAAAAGAATTGGTAGCAGCTGCTTTGTTAAGGTAAATACCTGATTTTCTGTCAGTAACTGCTTTCTGGAGCTTTTTTCAATTACAAAGGCTGACAGAATATGGAACATTGGGGCTTTGGAAAGCTGATTGTTAATTAGTTAACCTCATTGCTTCTAAAAATATATAAATAAGATAAACTGTGGTGAAAAATCCAAGACAGTTACCCTTCTAACATGACTAATTTGACATATGTTCAAGAAACTGTTAAATCTGCTGAAGGCATGGATGTAATTAGAAGAAGGCTTACATATATTTTGCCAGGATATGTAGCTGAGTTTTTATGACAGCATTCGAGTAAATTTATATGTAGAATATTTTTAAAGCCAAATAAGCCAAACCGCATTGCTTCAATATCCTTTGAAAATACAGCCATTTCCTGAAGTGTGTGTAGCCACTGTAGGAGCTGAAGTTGTTTATTTCTTTGAGATTAAATTTGGCTGCAATCTGTTCCAACACTTCACTGGAGAACCTTCACAGCCAGCAGGACTCTGAGCTGCCTGGCGCTCACCTTGCCTTTCTCGGCCCAAATATTAACACTTGGATGGTAGACCAGCCTCTCCCTTTCAATTATGAATGAAAAACTGGAGAGAATCAGCTATCCAATAGTTAGGCTAACCAACCAGGATGACTGAGTTTGAACCACAGCTCAAGGAGGAGAGCCCCAACCTTAAGTGAAGTTAGAGAGCTTGCATACTAGGCTGCTGGTGAGGACTACACCTTCTGATCTATGCCTTTCTGACGTAGCATCAGCCACCTGATGTTAGTCACCTGTGTTTAAAAAAATAAAACCAAAAAGATGCCAATAAAATGTAAAAAGTAAAAGTGGAAATCTGTTACCCCATCCTAAGGTAACAATGAGCTGCTGGCAATATGTGACGGCCACTTGTTTGGGTATATCTTGAGTGTGCTTTGTCACCAGGATGTGCAAACTTCCAAGTGCAGAAACAGGGCCACCTGTGGAAGGAAAGAGACTGTAGAGTTGTTGAGTTACAAAACCACAAATCTCTATTTAAATAAGGCTGAAGTTCTGACGTGATCACACGACACGTTGGATGTCACCTGCTGTGCTGGTTGCAGTTCTGTCAGGCAACTATATGTTTATGGAATAGCATAGTTCAGGTGGTCCGTAAAATATTTGAAACTTGTCCCATTATAAGCCAACCAGAAGATTAATAATACTGTCTGAATTTTGTCATTGTTGTCACTGGCAAATTATTGGAGCAGAATTTAATTTTTGCATCTATCTTGCTGTGGATTATTTGGAGGAGAGCCTCCTAAGGCTTGTATAGTTTCATGGGTTGAAGTTTGGTCTTTGGTACCTATCCCACAAGAAGGGGTGTCAGCTCAGGTAACTACAGTGGGCAACACAGGCACAATGTGCTGCCTGTAGCTCCGGAAAATATGAATATGCTCTGTTGCACTCCTCTGTTTGTGGAGTGAACCCCGGGGCAGACGCTCCCTCTCGGGCTAAGCCCTGGTGTGCCGGCAAGGCGGCACAGCCCAGCACAGAGCCACTCGCTCCCCAGCTGCTCCTCTGCACCGGGGCTGGGGGGGTGCAGCACAAAGGTGGCTGCCGCCTCTCACCTTCCCGATTGCTAAGGCAGAACAGGCTCAGTTTCAGCAGAAATGTGAATCTGAAGAAAGGTATAGTAGAATACACGTTGGATATTGCAGTAGCCAGGCAGGTCAAGTGTTTGGCAACCCCGCGTGTCCTTAAATGAACTGGGGTTCCCCGTGTTTTACTTTCGTGAAGCCTCATCTCAACTTTGTGGCAGCTCTTGTGAAGCGTGACATCCAAGCTGTGGTAATTTCCATTTTGGGACTTTGTTCTTGCATGGGCACAGCTTAGAGAGAAATTAAGCCTGGTCAGGTCAAGCTGAGGCAAGTGTGTGGTGGTAGGTGCACGGGGGAACTCCTTTGCTGTGCACTTGGAATGAGGCACTGAATGTCTCTCTGCATGTTGCTGAATATGTGTAGCTTAAGAGAAACTGTATACTGGGTACTGTGTGTTTGCTGTTTGGAAAAATGGTGTGGAGCCCTTGTGCGCCAGTGAGAAAAGAAGGAAAAGCAGGTTTTTATGGTAAGAACCAGCGAGTGACACTGATACCTGTCCAGAGGTTCTCTTACCACATCCCTCTCCCGGTGCGCTGGGAAGCACAGCCTTTCACTGCAGTACAGGCTGAACAGCCTTTGTACTGTCACCTCCATGGTAAATACGCTGTAGAGTGCGAAGCGTTTGCAGTGTGTTACAAGCCAGTGTGCGTCTGCTGCCGGCCTGGAATCCTACCCTTATTGGTAAGGCATAGAAACGTGCCCGTCACTAACGGTGGGGGACAAAGCAATCTTACTGTCAAACTACTCAATCAGTGCACTGATGCTTTTCAAAGTGCTGCTTTTCCGCTTCACCGTAAGTGTCTTGTGATGGAGCTTCTGTCAGTCCCATTAGGAATTATTTCATAGTCCAATGCTCCTGAAGATCACAAAGTGCTATACGATTATTCTGTTTAAATACTTTATTTATTTGGCTTCCTCCTTTCATTTACCCATCTTTCATGTGCTTAGCCTGTTAACATTTCAGTTCTTTTCAAACCTTCACCCATACAATCCTTCTCACCAAATGTTAATTTTGTGGTGGTACTGTAAATAGGTTGATGTCTTTTGAGCATATTGCCTCCCTGACCTGAGTTTTCTTTGCAACTCTTAAGCTGCAGCATTTACACGTGTGCTGGGTTTACAGCTTGCTCAGCTAATGTGATACATTGTGATAAGGTTCGTGTCTACCATTTATCATCTCCTAATTTGCTGCTGATGATGTAAAGCAATGAAGTAGAAAACGATAGGGGATTATGTTAATATTAAAGGGGTTTGCTCCAATAATCTTACGCTGACCTGTGAGATTTTGTTTGTTTGTTTAGATCTACTAGAGAAGTCTCGTGTTGTTAAGCAGCCAAGAGGCGAAAGAAACTTTCACATTTTCTATCAGATACTGTCTGGTGCATCAGAAGACTTCCTCTGTAAGTGTTGCCCTTGTGCCATTTTCATATATGAGCTGTCTTTATATTTAATGTGCTGTTCCATGCACATCATCTTTTGTGGGAAATGTGATATTGATTCATTTTTCAAATTACTGGTGGTAGTGGCAATAGTAATACCTGGAGTGTAAATACATGGTTTGGTATTATCCAGGTATCTGAGTCAGAATTGGCCTTGCAATGTATTATAGAAAAAGAAGAAAGCCTTATTCAGAAGGCTTGCAATTAAAAGATCCTTGAAGAAAACTTGATCCTACTAATAACAACAGTTCTTGACAATACTGGTTCTGGGCTAAAAGAGCTACTAACAAGAATGCTGTTACTACTGATATTTTTATTTGATTTGTTAGGCAAACTCAAACTGGAGCGGGACTTCAGCAGATACAACTACCTGGGCCTTGATTCTGCCAAAGTGAATGGAGTGGATGATGCTGCAAACTTCAGAACAGTTAGGGTAAGAAGTAACAGGGGTTGGGGCAAACCCCAAAGGGCTGTAGACTAACGCAGAGCTCTTACGCGGCTGGGCTGGGCTGGGCTGGGCTGGGCGGGCTGTCTTTTCTGAGTGTGAGCACTGTTCATGCAAGGGTATAGCGTGTTTGCATGGGGAAGCTTAGCTACAACTAGAAAATACAAAGGACCAAGCTTCTGGAGTATGCTAGTGGGAATACAGAAAAGACCAAAAAAAGAAAAGAAAAAAAGTAAGGAAAAAGGAGGGGAAATTAAAAAAAAAAAAAAAACAAAAAAAAACCAAAAAAAAAACCACAAAAAACAGACCCCTTGATCAGATCATGGAAAAGGTTATATTGTGTAGTTGCTTATGATGGCAGTGACTGAGCTTCATGAACCAGGTGATGCTGCCCAAGTTGGAAGAAAAACAGGGCTGGAATGGTTCTGAAGATGATTTGCCATGATGTATTTTCTTGTTTGTAGTCAGCAACAGGAAGAATACAGGACCCTGTTACCCAGTGTATGCAAATTTAGATTCTAAAAGTTACTGGCTTTTAGAGCAACTGAGTGGACTGGGAAGACAGCAGTACCTGTTCATTTGACTGTGAAAAATTGGGTTGGATTATAAACTAAGTGGTTATAAAGAGGAAGTTCTGCATTTTAGAAACCCATAAACTGAATGAATCCTAGAAGTAGACTGGACTGACATGCCAGCTCGATTACCAGATCTTCTTTAACCTGTCTTTAATATTAAAAAACTTACTTATCTACATGTAGTAATTATATCATGTTCTTTCTGTAGCAAAAGTGTTCATAAAACATTTCTAATTTATGTAATACAGGTAAATGGTGAATTTTGCAAGTATGATCTGTTTAAATGTAGATGCTTTTAGCTCATAATTTTATCTGTCCCCTTTCCAGAATGCAATGCAGATTGTTGGTTTTATGGATCATGAAACACAGTCTGTTTTTGAAGTGGTGGCAGCCGTTCTGAAATTGGGAAATATTGAATTTAAGCCTGAGTCTCGTGTGAATGGTCTCGATGAAAGTAAAATCAAAGATAAAAATGGTAAGATGAGGTTTGTCATGAGAGGACATTAAGATGAGATTTGTGCTGAGAAAACACTAATTTATCTGAAGTCATTATTAATTTTGCAATTTCTGTAGACATACAATATCCTTACAAACAAATTAAATTAGATTGTTTCCAAAACTCACCCACTGGCAAATATGGGGTTGATTTCTCTACAATTTCAATCGTTCTGTTTGATATTCCAAAAATGGTTATTTTCTGTTTTTCTACTTTATTAAGTAACACTTTCTTTTGAAACTTTAAATAGTGCTATGTATTTCTGTAACTGCTTGGTTATTCTGCAGTGGATGCTTTTTTTTTTTTTTTTTTTCATTTGTAGTAGTTTATCTCTGCCTGTAGTGTCAGATTCATTTGGTCATGTTTTTGCAGTTGATACATTTTGAAAGTTCATTTATTTCATTTGAAAGTTTTTCATCATGAAAAGTAGTCTGTGATAAATGGAAGAAAAGTTTCTTCACAAAAGTAACCAGATAGAAAGTCCTTTCAAAACCAATAACCCTGTTTCCTCATGCTGTGCCTATTTTTCAAAACTTTGCTTGGCAGGGTTGATGTGAGAGAGCGTGGATGGGGGACACTTCTGTTGAAGAAAATCTGTTTTGGGAAATTGCTGAACTACTAAAAAAATAATAGTTTTTGGCAAGAAAAAGAAATTATATGAAAGGATTAATTATATTTACGCCCTTCTTTGCATCCTAGAACTCAAGGAAATCTGTGAGTTGACGGGTATAGACCAGTCTGTACTGGAAAGAGCTTTCAGCTTCCGGACTGTTGAAGCCAAGCAAGAGAAAGTTTCAACAACACTAAATGTGGCTCAGGTAAAAAGAGGTCCTGATTTTAAAGGAAAGAATTGCTTTAAGTGGCAATTTATTCTACATGAGTAAACCATAACTGTGCAAATAAAAACTACAACTAATAGGCTAGACTGAATAAAACATATTACTAGCGTGAGTTTTTTCTTCAGCACTTTCTTCTAAGTGTTCAAATATACAGGATGTTTTGGTTTTATGTGTGAATTACCTCAAAAAGATGAGGGGTAGGAGAATGTTGCAGAGAATGAAAAAGTGAAACAGTTCTGCAGAAAATACATGTTGAAAGTATTGTGGCTGACTGTTATCGTTTAGAGCAACTGATGTAATTTCATGTGAACTGTGTGTCCCAGGCTGCTGAAAAACTTTGGCTGCCAGTGTGAATTTATCTTTCTGTAATGCTGCACCACATTAGAGAGCATTACATTTCTGTAATGCTGCAGTGTGATTGCCACCTGTGTCTCGTCAGCGCAGGCTGGCGGGAGCGCCGTTTCCGTAACCGCAGCTGCTCAAGTCCCTTTGCTGAGGATTAGGATGGGGGATGCGAGTCTTTAGAGGCTATCTGGATGAGCGGGAGGGGAGTCGAGGTGCCCTGAGCGTGGCTGAGGTGCCAGCCAGCCGCGGCCGGGCAGCGGAGGGGTGCACTGCCGAGTGTCCCGGCACCTCGATCCGGTTCTGGGGCCTGCTTAGCTGGGGGCACTGCTGCCTGAGCCGTTCTCACTCACTTCACAGCACCTTTAAGATATGTCAGTAACCTAAAAAGTTTGGGATTAGCCCAGCATTTATAAAATTTTTCTCCTTCCTTCTATTTAGGCTTATTATGCCCGTGATGCTCTGGCTAAGAATTTATACAGCCGACTGTTCTCTTGGCTTGTTACCAGAATCAATGAGAGCATTAAGGTATTGTTGTTTTGTGCCTGTAAAAAAAAATCAATAGAAATCCTTTGGATTAAAGCAGCCAGTAAAGCTGTATTTAACAATTTCATTTTTCCTGGTTGTACACTGTTACACATGGTATAGATGAATAATTGTATCACAGATCAACAAGTTGCTGTCTGCTCTGTTTTTAAGCTTACGAAAATATTCATGTTAAGTGCATTTTGGGAAACCATGCTTAACACATACTTAACATTTTAGTTTGCAGAATTTGATAGCTTACTTATGAGATACATTAGTTTTCTTGATTCCCAAGGGTGAAATATACAGATGACTGACTCAATGTTTAATTTTTTTTTAAAGGCACAGACAAAAGTGAGAAAGAAGGTAATGGGGGTGTTGGACATCTATGGCTTTGAAATTTTTGAGGTAAGACCTTTATAATGGAAAACATTTAATGTGAGAGCTGTTACTGAAGCTTGAGAGAGGAGTTAATGAATTTGTAATCAGAATACATCTAATTTGAATCAAGTGTGTCATTCCTGACCGAGTAAAAAAAAAAAAAAAACAACCTAGAAAAGCAAGCCAAAGAGAGACATCTTAGCATGTCTGGCAATTGAAACAAAAATTTCCGAAAGCCAAACTTGTACTTTTACACCAAAGGTAAATAAGTATTTATGTTGGGTAAACTAAATGTATTTTGTTGTGACATACATTCTGAGCATAAGAGAAACTCTGGCAGTGTCATTTCTGCCCTGAGGCATTTTATGGATGTCTTTTTAACAAGCTTTGTATCCTTTAAAAAACACTACAAAAGCTATACTTTTTTTTTTTTTTTTTCCCCTGCCAAATTAAACAAGGGATTCTATTCCATTTCATCTCTATTCACTTAGATAAATATTCTGTACTGATTCCTAGCTAATGATCTGTGGCTCACTGCTGTTTGTTTATGATAGTATTTTTAGATTGGTGGCATTTTGAAACAAAAACGATCAATGAGGAGTTTTTAATTGTGTTAGAGCACACCAGGGAGAGGGAATTTTCATAAATCTTATTCTGACAGTTTATTTTAAGAGATTTATAGATCTTGGTTGGAACCTATATAGTGTTTAAACTAGAGACTTAACTGGGGAGAAGAATCGGTAGAAAACATGAAGTTCTTACCCACTTCCCTACATTCCTTTTGAAAAATCCAGAGAATATGTTGAAGCTGTGTAGAAGATGGGAATAATCCAAAAAAGAGTAATTATACATGGGAGGGCAGCGTAAGTTTTATTTCAGAAGTGCAACATCAAAGTATGTGCAAATCAAAATACCTCTATGAAGAGGAAAAACAAAGCTGAGACTTGCTTCAAGGGTTTACTAAGCTAGGTTGTGTTGTTTGCATTAAACATAAGAGCGTATTTATGAAAATATACTGCAAGCAGTCAGGTGGCTGAGTGGAGATCTTGGTGCCAGATGTCTTTGGAGATGGTCCTCAGCATACCTTTAGGAAGCTGGACACTGGGATGGTACTGCTGGCATCTCTGGGCATGACTTGTTGTCACTAGCTCTTCCTTTTATGTTTGATTAAGGATAAATGTAGGGTGAGGTGAGAGACAGAAGCTTACACTATCACAGAAGCCAACTGAGTAATTGTGTTTGTGTGATGGTGTTCCAGAGACAGGGTTGTTTCTCACATGTGATTATATTTTTTTGTAGGAGTTCAGCACGTCAGAAGGTCATTAGTAGTTGAATACAGGTGATGTAGTTTTGCAGAATTAAAATGAAAAAACAAGGCTCTTTTCACTTACCTTTCATACCAAATAGCTTTCTCAATTCATACAAACTCAAAAGCTTTAAAATAATACAGGTAGTTACTGTTCACTCCTTTAAATACCGAGTATTGCTTCTACTGGAAAAGGTGGAAGAGGTTTGCCTTGTGACTTGAGGATCAAATTCATCAGTACTTTCATACAAGATGAGACTCTTCCTTTCATGAGTTAAGACCTGTGGTGAGAGCATTAGCCAAACTGCTTGGTTCAGCTCCCATTCGGAATGGGAGTCAGGTAGTATGCTAGGAACATACATGGCTTGTACTATACCATGTTTTAATTTAAAGAGGTTTGAAAAAGCAATTTTGATTTGTTTAAGTTTCTAGAGGTAACAAGTACAGTTACTGGTATGGACACTGCATGGCAGAACTATAATTCAAAGCATGAATGATGGAAAAACAATCCATTAGAAAATCCTGAATCAGCTCTATTTCCAGTACTGCCCATTTAGCCATCTCTGTTTTTCCAGGCAGGTTAATTTTATAATCAGAAACTGCTGACTTATCCTCTGTTGAAACAAAAGCAAAGATATTCTTCCAAGGCAAAACAAAATTAATATTCTCTGCAGCTCCAGTGGGAACAAAAGATGATGTTATGTCCTAATACTTAAACTGAGTAAAATAATTCTGTAATGAACACTATATAGGCAAAGTGTAACTGGTCTTGTAGTTGCTTGAATGAATGTCATGTAGTAAGGTCAATTAAGAGGATGCCTGAAAAATATATTTTTATGTTGAGTTTTGTAACAAATGATTCTCACAAAAATTACTAAAGATCTTGAGACAAGGCTTACAAAAATTATTACTGTTTAGAATTTAAGTAACCACTTCACAGAAAATATGTTTAAAGTTAATGATATTAAAACAATCCATCCATGAATTAAGTTTTAACATTGTACAGTACCATAACTCAATGAAAATTCAATAATGTCTTAAGATTTATGTCATTAAAAAGTAGAGTGGAATTTGGAGTGCTTTGCTGCGTGGTACATTTGTAAACACAATGGTGAAACATTCAAAATATTAGCTGAGGTGTAGCTAATGGCAGTAACTATATCCATCTAATTATAACGTACTTAAAACCTCTGACTAAAAATGTGCAGTTCCTTTTTGAACCTAATTCTCAAGTCTGATTTTCATGTCTGTTCTTGAAGGTCAGAACTAAAGTTATCTCTAAAAAGAGTGTATTTTGGCAAATATGTGTTTGAAAGACTTCTTCATCTGTAAACTTGTGCGTTTTAAGCTTGTAAGCTATTTGATATGCTGAAGGTAAAAAGGCCTACTTTAGTCATGTCTCTACTCAGGAAGCAGATAGATTTATCATTAGTCCATGTTCTTGGACCTAAAGTGTCCTTGTACCTTGCAGACAGAACATATCAAAAAACATAGAAGGTGTAGTAGGAGCTTTTTATAGAGAGGCTAAATATTTACCCATGAAGCTTCATACCATTGAAATAAGTAGCAAGATACGTGTTTACTGAAGGGTGATTTCTTCCCCCCCACCCCCCGCCTCCCCCTTTAATACTACACTTACCCACCCAGATTGCTGAAATAATAGACCATTGTTATTCTAGTTTATCTGTTTTGTCCTGAGATTCTCACTTAAAAGTTATTGGAATACATTTTAGAATAGTCTGCTTCCACTGCAAAAACATTAATTTGCTACAGATTTTCGAGGTTTTTGTTTTGTTTCATAATAGGCAGGGCAGACAGTATTTCTTGGGCCTTATTCCTGCTTAGGATGATTCCTTGTATCATCCTACAGTTCCTCCTGTAAGAAGAGTAAAAAAATCTGGACTTGCCATTCTGAAAGATGCTATGCTTCACCTTCTGATGACAACAGCAGTCGTGTTCTATTATAGGCAAATTGAAGCTTATATAAAAGAAATCTTTTTCATCTGTTTTTGAAAGATTACTTTATTTACTGTCCATGTATTTTCTACAATTTTCTGTAAATTAAGATGAAGTTAATTTACAAAGTAACTGGAGGTTTCTTGAAACTTAATGAAGGAAAGATAATGGAGTATTGATAAAGCTGGCATAAACTCTTTGGGATTTGGTTTCTGCTAGTATTTTTATCAAGTGCAAACCCCATTTTTCAGACAAACCCAAAAGCTATCCAAGAAAGCAGATTTATGGACTTGACTGTCCAAAAATTCAGATTAGGGAATTTAAATCCATCAATAATCCTCTGCCTGTGTGGGTTTGGCAGATGTCAACAGCAAGCTTGGCTAAACAATCCACAAAATAGGTGCTGTAAAGCTGCGTTTATTTTTGAATCCTGCTATGCCCTTTGTGGTAAGCTGTATGCTGGGACTGAATGTCTTCAAAGCGAAATGCTGAAGTGTTGGATGTCTCTGTGTGAATTGTCTATGGGCAAGGATTTAGGGACTAGGATTAGTGTGAAATGCAGGCCACAGGACTGGGTTGGTTGTGTAATGCTGCTGGAGCTTGAGCAATGGATTGAAGCTTGACACTAATTGCTCCAAATATGTTTATCCACATTTTTGGGCAGCAGCATGCGTACTGAGCCTGCAGTCTAGACTGTGATTTGAGGTGGGGTAGGGATGATGGTTGGTGGCACTGGGAAATTCAGAACCAGCTCGATTGCAGACTTCCTGGGGTAGGTTTAGGGCTGGTCCCATTTTATTCCACGTTTGACCCCTGTATTTTTGAGCAGAAGCGGTTTCCACATCTCTGCAAAATGTCAGGGTAGAGTTGTGGGAGGGGTGGGGTTTATGAAAAAGAAATGAAGGCTGTAGAAGGCAGATGATGGAGGACCTGGCAGACTCATTCTGTTCAGTTTGGACATTTAATTTTCTGTTGAGTACGTTCCCTGTGTAGATGAGAGCTAGGGTATGTGAAAATGAATGTCATGGAGGAAGTGTGAATATTTCATCCTGCCTAGTCTTCAGAGATAAAAATGTCTGTTTGTGCTTGTAGGCTTAAAGGGCTTTATTCTGAATCTTCAGGTGCCACTGTGTAGCTGGTCCATATGATGAAGTTAGTGATTTGGAATGCAGCTTTATGAAAGTTCAGACTGTCAAACAAGGCTTATTCATGAAATTTGCCAGGCCCTGAGAAGACAGGTTGAAAGTGTGAATGGTTTCTGCTCAATCCCTTGGTGGAGCAGTTTGTTCCATTTATTTTAGCCTGGTGAGAACTGGGGATGCACCTGAGATAGAGCTGCAAAAGTAAAGGCCGGAGAAAGAGGGACTGTTTCCATTTGGCTGGCATCTGCTGAGGGTTGGCCTGAGGTGACGTGAATGCCTTGCCTTTGAGGTCAGCATCCGACCAACTCCTTTTGCTTCAGGTACACAAGAACATGCAAAGACGTGTCAGCCTCCATCACTTTCTGCATAAAACCCAGTAGTAAATAAAATTACCACCAAAAAGAGGGCAAAACAAGCCATCCAGCAGTAAAACCAAGTCCATTTCTCAGTCTGTGATGCACTTTGATAGTGCTTCTATTTATTTACGGCAATTAGCTTGTTTCTTATATGTAGAAGTCACTTGTAGTGATGGAAAGAAGCTTGGTCATATTGCATGTACTACATAAAATGTCATATGGGTATTGATAAAATGCCAATATTTTCATTGATGGAATCCCTTCGAAATACAAATAATGCCGTTTCATTATATTAATATGTTCATAGTTGTGGTAATTATGTTTTTAGAGGGAGATAACCAAGTAAGAAGGGAATAAACATTGAAAATACTTTTCTGACATATTTAAGGCATGAAAAAATTGATCAGGTATTTCCACTTTTACCATAAACCTATATGACAGCTTGGTCCCATTGCTGAATAGTTGCTTTGCTTCTTTCTATCTTGTTCATTACATGAAGGAAATTACAGCTGAAGAGCAGGCTGAGCTCTGAGAGATTGCTGCTGGCCCAGAGACTTCTCCCCCTCCCTCCCCAAGGATCATTTTACTGGAGAATGGTCTAGTTATTTGCTCAAAAGATGACTTATTAGAAGAAAAAAGAATGACGAAAAAAAAGCATATGGAGAAAATAATTGGCTTATCAGGATCTTCTTTTATCTTCATCCTTTTTTTTTTTTTTTTTTTTTAATCTTCTCCACCCTTCTTTTAGGCTCTGCTGACCTTTTCTTCGTGTCTTGACTTTGGCTCTAACTCAGCCATGGATATCTGCTGTTTTGGATGTTGCCTTAATCTTCAAACCATAATTTCCAGCTGCCTTTTCTAGGCATTCTACCTTGCAACAGATTTCCTTTTTGGAGTTGTTCAATCCTTTTTCTGATGGCCATCAGCGTATCATATACTGGCAAGCAGCAGTGTCAAAATGCATGTACCCGGCCCTCTATTCAGTCTGATCGCACAGGACAAAGCTCAATGTAATGTGAAAGAAGAAAACTGAATTTTTAATCTATAATTGATCAACCACATCTGCTGGCAAGTGTTATGAAAGAGGAGAGCTTTGCAGGGAGGGATGCTTGGTAGGAGTCCTAGGTGCTATGGGGATTTTAAAATATAATTAAAGCAATAATTTCCTTAAGTGATAGAATGCTCAGAAGCAGAGGTGCATCCCAAGAAATTAATCACATTATCATTTAAGTATTTAGAGAGGCTTATTTTGCAAATGCAGGTTTATGAAGTAAATCCTATTGGCTGTCTGTTTTCAACAGAGGAAGTATTTGAAATGCATGAAATGGAGCAAATATGAACAAAAGCTTCAGGTTGCAAGAATAACGTTTTGCCCTACAGCAGCTATTCTGTTTTAGTAGAGGAATGGATATGATTATATAGTATGTTCTTGCCTATTTGTAATGCCTGTTTTTCCAGGACTATAATTTATCGGGATGAGTTTGTTGAAGTGATTGTACTTGGGTTTCCCTGTGGATCACACATGCATATTGCATGCACTGAATTCAGCGTAGTTTCTTGCCCTTGTAACTCCACATTTGGTTTAGACCTGTGTGTTGGCACCACAGATGAGAGCAGGATGGATTTCGGAGGGCCTGGTTCTCTGCTAGTGCCAGTAGCATCAATAAGGACTGCAGCTGGTTGTGCTACACAGATATGGAAAAAAAGATAATCCCTGAAGCATCAAAATATATCTTTTGCTTCCATTAGATACACTGAAACATATTGTATATATATGTAACTATAAATATTCCATCATACATAGTTTGATACATGGAATATTTGTAGTTAAATGATATGCTTCTGGGGTTCTTTGCCTAGAGAGATATTTACACAAAGGCACAGAGCTTATTCTAGTTTACATGATATATTTTTCAATTAAGTTTGATAGCTTGAATGTTTGTATATCTAAACAGAAAAGTGAGGGATAAATATTGATAACATATCTTCACTAACTTAGCTAAAATAAAAAAAAATGGTCATAACTGGGTCACATATAGCCCATTGCTTTCTAAGATAAAAACAATGTATTTTTTCATTTTCTTAAAATGTTCTTTCCCCATTTTGCTGATTTTCATTTTCTAGTATTTATATATCTTAGTTTCATCTCATAAACTCTACGTTTCATCTCATAAAATTGTATGCTTCTGTGGTCATACATAAAAATCCCTATCCCCAGACACCACAGTGGGTTATAAATTAAATTTGCTGGTTGGTTTCACCATTCATTCCACTATTCATCTCTGTGAAGTGATTATGTTGGTCTTTTATCATCATTACTTTTGCCACCTGGCTTTTTCTCTCAGAGCCTCAGTAGTGGTCTGGGAGCCTGATGGAACTACTTGGGATCACCTGCCTATGGCAGGAGGAGGTCAGAGACTTCTGATGCCTGGACCTGTGTTGATACTGGAAAAATTTACTTTCTGGGGCTGTATGTGTTCGAGCAAAAGCATCAGTCTCTGTATGCCTTCCGCCTTCCCTGCCCATATTGATCAGAAAGTTTATTTTACTAGCATTAATTCTGTTGATTTCAACAGACAGTCTCATGACTTGAAATGTTTAGGTTTTGCTTTAAATTATGCTTTTCTTTCAAATACTTCTCATGCATTTTTCAGTTGTATGTGTTTGCATAAGGTATTTGAAAGGTGTTGCTGAACACCTTGTCCGTGTGGGTTGCAGACTGAGCAATATGTAGATTTTTGAATTGTCTCTCAACAGGAGCTGATGTGTTGAAAGGTTAAGAAGGAAGAGGAAGTATTGAGAAACACCTTGTATAGATGTGATACTGATGATATAGCTGTGTCTGTAGATTTGGATCAACAAAACATGCTTGATTTGGGGAAAACAGTGAAGTGGAGAGGACACAGGAAAATAAAACAATTAAACTAGGACTTTATTAGACGGGGGGAAGATAAGAATTTATCCCTACCTGCTAGTATGGAAAAGTTACCCAGTTTTCAGTTTTAAGTAGGTATCTTAGTTGTCTCAGTGTGTCTGGAAGTCACTGAAATCTGGGTAGTCAAAACTGAATTTGAATTCTCTATGGGGAGAGAAGTTTAGAAAGTAGCTGCTTTTCATAGGAAAATGCCCTGGTTTAGGTATTTTGTGCTTGTGAATCTAATGCAAGAAATTACACTCGGTGTACAGAGACATTTCCGCCTGAGACCAATAAGAGACTTTTAGCTTTTTTTTTTGTTGTTGTTGTTGACAAAAATGTTTTTATTTTGTCTGTTTGCTACTGGCATTTTAATGGTATAACAATGTATAAGGTCAGGAACATCCATATATATTTTTTCAGATGATTCCATGATACACATGACTGAATCTTCCAAAGAAGAAATTAGGTAAAATGTTAAGAAACAAAAAATATTTTCCTTTGACTTTCAAACACCTGTATATAATTTACATAATAGCAGTGGTTCAAAACTAGAACTTTTTATGTTTTTATGTTTGACTCTAACAACCTGAGTGAGTACAACATTGTGATCTGCTTGTATAGTGCTATATTTTTGCACAGAGCTGCATTTTTAGAGTTCAAAAACTTGCTATTCGTGAAATGCCACCCTGATGCCCTGTAGTTTGTAGGTTGATAAAGAATAAAGTTGTATGACCAAGACACCATTATTTGTGAAAAACACAGTGAAGTAGGCTTTGATTCTTGTCAGTGAATTTTTCTACTTGTCTAAATTTATTGTTGCACCTGGTAAAAGGTTGAGAGGATAAGCTGAGGTTAGTTGGTTAATCAGTATCTATAAATTTGACATAACTAAGACTATCTCAGGTGACATTCTGTTTCCCAGCACCTTTAATTTAATTTGAGAGACTGCGTGGGTTTTTTTCTTCTGCAAAGTTTGTATTTTGTATTCCACAGTGATTTCAAAGGGATAGGCTGAAATGCTGCTATAAAAATGCAGGGATTGAAGTGATGCTGTCAACATTAAAGTAGCAGAATTACAGCATGGAAGAGAAGATGACACTTTGAGAAGTGCTGGTCCAAAATATTTTTTTTTCCTAACATTTTCTAAGAATATTTGAATTTACTCGCTCTTACTGAAATCTGGGGTCTGACCGTGCTGCTTCTGTGTTGGTCAAACCCCTTTCTGTGGCTTAATGTGAACGGTCAGTGCAAGGAGCAAGTACAGTGTCTGATGGCTGGGTCCTTCCAGCCTGTTTCCCCCAAATGGATTTGTAATGTGCTGTCGCTGATATTAATAATTCTCTATTGCCTTCTAAAAAATCATGTCAGAAGTTCATTAGATCCCTTCTTGTTCTGTCATATTGATTTCTAGGAGCCTTCATTAAAATAATGGGGGGCAATTTATTTGTGAGCATTTGTCTATATGCTTTGTGAAACACTCACATGATTAAAAATTATAGATACACAATAAGGAAGAATAAATTCAGTCTTTGTTGCCTTGCTCAGATTTGCCCAGAGATAAACGCTCTAATTGGTGTTTCTTAAAAACTGTAAAAGGAAATGCCTCTCTCTGAAGTGTATTTAACTTACCGAATTCCTTCCGGTCTGTTCAGAGTTAAGTGTTTTGAGAATTTTAATAATTCCAAATATTTTTCCTTGTTTTTTTTTTTTCTCTAATTAACTGTTAGCCTTTTGCTCTGTATTGTACATAAAGAACAAAGTCACTACTGCTCGTCAATGACTTTTTTCCTGGAATAGCAATTTTCAGTGGCTTGGCAATGTCATATAGAATTTCATAGTTTAAAGTGAGTGATTTTTGAAGACCTCTGTGGATTTTGGTTTGCCTTTCTTTGGCAAACCATAAATATCACAGATACATAGCAAATCGGGAAAGCATCTAGCAATTACTTTAATATATTGTTAATGACCTTTTAGTTAGATGGTTTAGCTGGATTTGCAGTTCAGTTTCCATCCTCTTTTGAAGATGAAGACTGTGTCTAACATGAGCAAAAAGTCCTGCAGTCCTGCAGTCCCTGTAATGTGGTCTTTTGGAGAACCAGTCTTTCTGCGTTGGGTGGCATGTGCCTGGCAGGTGGATGCAGAGTGTGTTTTACCCTTCCCTTTGTCAAGGTGATGTGTCAGTTTGGGGTCCTTTTACTTCAAACTCAATATATCTGAAGTTATGGCCATATCTGAATGTGTCAAATGAACTTTTACTCATTGTTCCTCCTGTACTCTCTCTTCCCTTCCCCATTCTTCTCACTCCTTACAGAGGTTTGTCTACTGAAGGTTATATATATGGCTTTTTGAGACAAAAGATACACAGTGATTTAGAGACATGACAATGCAAGAATGCCATTCTGTGTTACACTCTGATGTGCCTCAATCCTTTGGTTTCTTTGATAATCTTTGTTTAGTACATAAAGATACACTCATCTACAAAGTAGTAATACATAACATTTATGTAGTGCTTCACATGTTCAGTGACATACATATATGACTGGTAAAAAGACTGATATACTTGGTATGCTAAATAAATGCTAATACATATATTCTGTGTTGTTATGGAAGTAGTATAAGTACTGACTGCGGTTTATGTAATTTCTTCTTGCAACAGAATGCAGTAAGTATGACTTGTTTGCAGTGCTGATTTTGATGCATGCCGTAGTTTAACTTTCTCATCTAGAGCTACGCAAGTTTTGCAATCTGATCAATAATTGCAATTGGTGTGAGGGGCAGTTTGACACGGCTGAAAAAGTTTGGTGATCAGCTATGATTTTGCTTTACCTAAAACTAAAATTATAAAAGTAATCTGTGCTACTTCAATATTTTCTAATCTGCTTGTGTGTTCTTAATCTAATTTAGCAACCAGATCCTTAATTTAAACATTTAAATGATTGCAGTTGTCCTTAGTCATAAAAATTCTATCAACATAACTTGAGCTTCACAGGTATTGTATAGCAGATTTATTTGGTAGTGTAAGAAGTCTAATGGTTTATTCTGCAAATTTTCAGGCTTTCTAAATAACCGAAGTGTTCCTGATGACTAGTAATTTAAAAAGGGGGGCGTGGGGGGAGGGGGGAGAAAGGGCAGGGTGGAGGGAACCCTACAACCCCACACCCGACAAGACCAGCAGCTGATATCCCAAATTAGTCTTGATTGTAGTTATTTCTGCAGATACGCCTATGGAATTGTTACAGTATTAATAATGACTCTTCCCAGCACTGGAAAAAAAACAGTGAAGCTGCAGTTCCCTTTTTCTTTTTTCTGAAAGGGGCATTTTAAACCAGTCCTCAGAAGGGGCACCTGGCCTCCAGCCTACACTCGTTTGAGATAATGGAGACGAAGTGGTGAACCACAGCTTCTGTTCTGTGGTCCTGGCCCTGGTGACACCAGCAGTGAAACTTCAGTTGACTTGAGCGTGGGAGGGCTGTACCTGTGGTATCTGGGGCTCGCTGCGGCGATGGCTGTGGGTGCTGCCGTGTGTCCCTCTGGAAGCGTGCCGCTCTAAGGTCGTAGTCCTGCCGTGTAGCCGGGGTGGAACAGGCTGCCGTCGCCCAGCAGCCTTCCCGCTGCCCACCCCTCCTCCCGGGGTCTACCCCTTTCCCCGGTCCCTTCCGCAAAGGGTCACGCATACGCTTGCTCCCTAACCCAGTTTTATATGGATTAGCCTTTTAGAGGATTTTTGGTTGATAAAGTTATTTTAATTCCCATCGTTTCAGGGGGAAATTATATGAGCAGTTTGTTGGCAGGGAGGAGGTGGGTTGACCTCTGGAGCCAATGATCTCATAACCCAGGCTCAGCTGCAACCGAAATAGCAGCTTGGGCCTTGATCTGTAGTGAAATAGGATCCTTCATTGGCTACTGAATGGAAAAGAGCTAATGCTACTGTCATAATTTTATTGATCCGAACCTGCAGGAGACTGCCTTTTACATGTGGGGACAGCTTAGTGCGAGCAAAACTTCTTTTGTTTATTCCCTGACACCGCAGGCGCCCTTATAACTTGTCCCAAGGAATTGGTACAGAGGCATCATGAATGTAACCTATAGAGTTTTTGTCCTTCCCAATGGAGAAAGCCTCAGGGAAGGATTTGGTCTAAAATTTCCAAACTAATCTCAATAAAATATTACTCCAACCATCACATCACAAAACTGGAAGGAATAGTTAATAATGCAGCTTGCTGGCTTGCAGCTGCTGCAGGAACTTACTCCAGCTCAGTTTCCAGGGTGTTTACAGAACAGCAAACGTAAACATGTTTTATCTGACAGGACAACAGCTTTGAGCAATTCATTATCAACTACTGTAACGAGAAGTTGCAGCAGATCTTCATTGAACTTACCCTCAAAGAAGAGCAGGAGGAATACATCCGAGAGGTAATACTGGAATAGATCTTTCCTTATCTTCTCCTCTTCCCATTGCCACTGTAAAGGTACACAGACATGCATGCTGGAACCCCTTTTCAGGGAACAGAGTCACTTTTTGATCACAGGCCTGGCATGGAGCATGCTTGTGTAGGACTGTGTGGTAGTTACATTAAGCAAAAAAAGTTGGTTTTGGTTTTGCTTCACATTATGACTTCTCCAAGTAAAACCCAGACCAACTCTCAGTCATTGGCAGCAATGACTGGCAGTTCTGAGCAAGGGCTAGTTAATTTATTAGAAGACTAATATCACTTTCTGGTATTAGGGCCATTACCCTACAGCCTGTGTTTTGGATTACACAGTAGTGTCTGGGATACACCCCAGCAGCAGCCACAGCTAATCCTGTTTCAAAAGGGAATTGGGTGGGTAAAACAATAGCATGCAAGATGAAAGAAACTGCAAATAGATTTTTGGTTCTAGTTTTCCTTCAGTTAAGTGTTGAAGGGAGCTGTGTAAGCTTTATGGGTAAATTTAAGATGTGCTTTGTAGCCCAGATTCTGGTGTTTGATGTTATTCTGTGAGTGAACATCTAGTTAAAGTTTTAATAGGTCTTAGTAGTACTCCCCACGATAGGCAGAGCTCAGGCAAAATACCAACTCACAGCTGTAGAAACTGGCATAAGCTCTCTGTACTCAAATTGTATAATACCATTTTGCTGTATAAGCATTTTGAAAAATTAAAATTCCTGCTTTATAATCCTGAGTATGATATGAAGATTGGGCATGTCTTTTTTTCTTTTCACATTCAGTGGTAAAACTCTTAAAACATCATGACTTCAATTTGGTTCTTGAATGATGTTTCAGGTGCTCTGGAAAAATCTAAACTGTAAGAAGTACTGCAGAATGCAAATTAAGAATGAAATTAATATTTTACTTTTCCAGTCCTTTGCCCTACCAGTGTTACCTCCTGATGCACTGGCATCTCATCCTGGAAATTTTATTTCTGATATTTGAAAAAAATTAGGATATTAGGAATATCTGAACAACAGCGAGACTCTGTATTTTTCAGATGGTGTTATCTAAATATAGTCTTCTTCTCCTCCCATTTAAAAAAAAAAAAAAAAAAAGGAGGAAAAAAAAAAAAAAAAAAGCAACAACCAAGAGCTTAGAAATTTTGATCTCGGATGCTTGCAGTGAACTGGGCTGATTTCCTTGTGACCAGCAGGAGCGCGGGCAGAGCGGTGCTGGGGCGGGCGGCTGGCGGGGCGCCAGGGGAGTGCATGGGAAGCTGACACGGGTGGGGGAAAGGAATGGAGAGCAAGTTTGGCAGGCGCTCAAGGACGGTCATTTTGCACAGATAATGTTGGTAGTAGATGATTCCAATTCTTTCTTAATGAATAAAATGTTGGTAAGCATGTAGAATGAAGTTTGAAAGTAGTATCTTAGTTAACTGGAATATAATTTAAATTGCCTAGAGGAAAAGCTCTCTCGATTGTCTTCCTGTTCATACATGTATTTTTTTTCCTCTTATAGGGAATTGAATGGACTCATATTGAGTATTTCAACAATTCTATAATTTGTGACCTAATTGAAAATGTAAGTTATATTCAAGAATCTCAATGAATAATGTTTTGATTTGTGGATTGGATTTAGCTGTAAAGTTGGTATGCACTTTGATTTTATAAAACAAGCGACTCATTGTATTAGTCATCTTATTTTGTACGGTAGAAGTTTATTTTTCTAAAAAAAATTTTTTTTTAAGTCTATATGTTACTTTGTTATAAATGTTTAGCAGCACTTATGCAAAAAAAAAAAAAAAACAACACCCCAAACAACTCTTAAGTGTTTACATTTAGTGCTGTTTTCAACAGCAAATATCACATGCTGCATTGTAAATAACGTTTCTTTTTATATGGAAACTAGAAAACTCAATGACTTGTTACTGAGTGCTTTAGGTACAGAAAGTACTTTTATCTAATAAGAGGATTTCCTATGGACTTAGCACATCAAGAAAGATAAAATTCCTTAAGAATCAGAAAAAGAACAATTTTTTTTTTAACCATTGACATAAAATGTATGCTGGTTTTACCCATGAAGTTGCTACTTTCAGTTAAGTTGGAGTTTCTATGGTCTGAGTAAATGACATGAAATTTCAACGTGAAGCTCAAGATTCAGATCTCAAAGGCAGTCTCTCAGAAATGCCTTTCCAAAAATCTGTTGGAAATGGGGATGAGGAAAATAGCCAAACTTTGAGATGGCTTGAAGATAGTTTTTCTGGGTAGCGGAAGTCAAACGGGAGTGAACAGCCTCCTTTTTATGCCTTGATGGAAATGTGATGGAAACAAACACTAAAGCTCTTGTCTTGAAATTTCAGAACCAAACTGGAATCCTGGCCATGCTAGACGAAGAATGCCTGAGACCAGGAACTGTTACTGATGACACCTTTTTAGAAAAACTAAACCAAGTCTGTGCCACTCACCAGCATTTTGAGAGCAGGATGAGCAAGTGCTCCCGGTTCCTCAATGACACCTCTTTGCCTCACAGCTGCTTCAGGATTCAACATTATGCTGGCAAGGTACCTGGTGAAGCAGGGAGTATGTGGTGCATGAAGGGTGTTGTACCTTTGTGAGTCCAAGGTTTGGTTCAGTGGGAAGGTTCTTCGTGCATTAAGTGATGTTTTGGTAATGGAGGAGAATTGCGTCAGCCAATAGTTGACCAAAAAATCCAGACCTGTCTTAATCTCTTCCATTTTATGCTTAAGATTTGTGATTTGGGCTGGAAGGTTTGCAGAGGTCATGCTGCTCTAGCTGAAACCAAGGGCAGTTCTCCCTTCATCAAAGGAGAAAGGTGTCCCACGTTCTTTGGTGGTGAGCTGCTTGTGCTGCTAGGTCTTGGAAGCAAAATGTTGTTTAGAATGACAAAAATCCACACACGTGTGGAGGCAAGATATTTTTGGAAAACACATCACTGAATTAGGTGAAGTCCTTAGTCATGTTGATGAGAAAATTTTTGTACATTTGAAGGAACTGAGTTTATTTTGACAGTCTGTGTGTTTAAACAGATGGAAGAGAAGGCTATACAGAGGGCTTGTAAATGTATTTCCTTTCTACAGCATAAGCAATATGAATAAATACAAGTCTGATAGTTTTTGATGTGTAATTCAGTATGGCTTTTTATTAAGGGGAATCAAAATAAAAGTAGACAATTTTTTTTTTTTTTTTTTAAACTTATAAGTAAATGTAGGAGTTGAAACTATATCTCTTGTTTGAATCTGCTGAACTGTTAATCTCAGCGTAAAGAATGTTTGGCAGGTATTTCATTTTCTTAGGACTGTTTAATACTTCCCTAGTTTTTAACATTTTCTCAATCTTATGATTTTGAATAGCTCAATAATTAGCTCATTCAAAGTAGTGCTGGAAATATCATACTTTCAGCCTTTGAGGCAGCTATTCATTAACTTTATGCTATGTATTTGCCAAGAAGACTCTGTAATTGCATATAATCTATTGGGGATATTTCTTTGGTTGACAAAATTCAAAGTGAATTGAAAATACCCCAGTACTTTGAGAAGGACTGCAAACAGATTGTGTCTTAGCAGGCACTGAGGGTCTTTGATTGTTACTGGTATTCACTTACCCAGCAGAGCAGTCAGTGAATTCTTCCTATTTTGGGAGGAATGTTGTTTTTCCATCCTCAGCTGAGAACATTTTGATATAGTCACTGGACAACGAAAGTTTCACTCTCCTTTTTTGAAATGTAAGGAAGTTCATATGAGCAGTTTTTTTCAGTAGTGGCATTTACCACACCTGTCAGGAGCAGTAACATGTACTCCAAAGAAAAAAGCTGCCTGAGTTCCCAGTCACTTATTATGTAAAATATGGCTGTGTCAGTATTAGTTTTATTCAGTATTCTGTGTACATAGTACATATCTACACAAAACTGAGAAACCATGAAGCTGAAGAATCTATATTACCAGCCAGATGACTTGTCACAATTAATCAAACTCAATTCCCTACCCTCAGAAATTAAAAAAGCCAGTAGCAATCTGAGATCTATATGAAGTTCCCCTAGATGCCTCCTGTGTCTCCAGCTGCAGGTCAGAGCTTTGCATTCATGCTTGTTGTTGCTATTGCACTGTTTTCTTCATAAAAGTCCTTTAAAATAACAATCCCCTGAGGACTGCACAGATAGCTGCTTGCTGCTGTGATATCAAGAGGTGTTATTTCATATCTTGGTTTAGTTAGGCAAATAATGTAAGCATTCGTACTTTGAAAGGAAAGGGTATTTTTGCTGTTGAGATTCAAAAGAAAGGGAAGAGACCTTTCGTCAGCCAGAAAAACATTGTTTTGGAGTACTGGCAAGTGATGGCGTATCAGAGGTATCATAGAAGAAAGGGTTTTTTCCATTTCAGAAACCAGAATTGATCAGCACAAGGAAATGTTAGCAGTGTGAGAAAATGCATCTTTCCCAGGTACCATGTTCACAGAAATTTTACTGAACAAAAAATCTTCCAAATGCCAAATTTAAAATGGAAACTGAAATGTCTTTCATTCGTTTTGGATAGTGAGAAAGAAGGAGAAATCAATTTCTTGGGTCGGTTTTGAACTGGCCTATGTTATAGTTCAAATCATGCTCTGATGAGACTCTTCTGTATTGTTCAGGTTATGTACCAGGTGGAAGGATTTGTTGACAAAAATAATGATCTTCTGTACCGTGACCTCTCCCAGGCCATGTGGAAGGCCAATCACTCTCTTATCAAAGCATTGTTCCCAGAAGGTAACCCTGCTAAGATCAATCTAAAGAGACCACCAACGGCAGGTTCACAGTTCAAGGCTTCAGTTGCTACACTGATGAAAAATCTTCAGACAAAAAATCCAAATTATATCAGGTAAATTACCCTGTGACAAAGCTTTGATGATTCTATGTTTGGTGAAGTTGAAAAAAAAGAAAGTAAAATCTTGATATCCAAGGATAAACTCTTAAAATCTATGATTTAAACTCAGAATAAAACTTGTTGACACATACAGTGCTTCAAGGAAGTGTTCCTGTTGGTTCCCCTTTCCAGATGCATCAAACCCAATGACAAAAAGGCTGCACACATTTTCAATGATGCCCTGGTGTGCCACCAGATCCGCTACCTCGGTCTTCTGGAGAACGTCCGGGTCAGAAGGGCAGGTTATGCGTTCAGGCAGGCGTACGAGCCTTGCCTGGAAAGGTACAAAATGCTGTGTAAGCAGACGTGGCCCCACTGGAGGGGGCCAGCCAGGTAGGAAAACACCAGTATTCTTACCTGTCCTGTTCCAATGACTGGAATTACCATTTCCACATGCTCTGATTTTTATTTATGTATTTATTTATTTAAATTTAATGAACTTTCAGGTAGTTTAAAAGAAAAAGTAGGCTAGTGTGGCTCCACTGTATTACCTGTATGTTGTTCCTTAGCATCTTGTTCCAGATTTTGGATGAGCTCATTCACTGGACAACCTATACTTTTCAGTAGGCTAAAAATTACAGTTCCTTGGCAAAGGAGATGGTTTTAATGATGAACTGATCTCCTAATGGAAAAGATTTTGCATGTGAGCAAGGAGAGCACTTTGTTTTTAGAATATATTGCAGCCTTTACTGATTTGTGCCTGAAACAGTGAGTGAGAAAGAAATACTGAAATCAAAATTACTAGGAGGCCTGGAATGATCAGAAGGACACTTATCTTTAGTAACCAACTTTCAAAGTGTAGGAACACCCATGTCTTTGAAGACAGTCATGCAATCTTCCTATGTCCTTTCAAGAAAAATTTTACATAATGATTGGTGAACAGCTATGAGATAATACCACTTGCACATCAATAGCATTAATTGTATAATTTAAAATTGTGTAGTATTCACATGTATTTTTACAGATAACATGTTGAGTAGGCAAATGAGCTTCTCTTAATTCTTTTTACACATGACCACCAATAGCATGATTTAAATTTCATTCATAATAGATTAATATTTTTAACTACCATTTAAATCTTTAGGTTATCAAGATAATAGTGGAAGTGCAGTACTGGTAACAATAGCATTGTTACAATCATCACAAAGATCTGTGCAATTCCTCTCTTTTCTTTTTTGTTGACATTTATATAATGCAGTTGGTAGAGCGTGGAACATTAGCATTTGTCAAATTCATCGGTCTTTATTTTACATTTTGATGTTAGTATGAGAGCTCTTCCTTTTTCCTTTTTTTTTTTTTTTTTTTGTTTAAGTAAAATCATTATTGATGTAACAGGAAAAAATAGGTCACTGCTGATGCTGTTAAATAAAAATTGCTCTTTTCTCATCAAGTTATTCTGAATCTTTACAGTGGTTATTCTTGCCTTTAGCTAAATAACCAGTGAGTAAATGAGTTAGGTTTTCAATCTTCTTATGTCAAGTATTAGGTAAGAATTTAAAATATGCTTTCATATACTTTCCATAAATTAATCTGTGAATATGTAAACTAAGAAGTTTTAGAACTGGGGGCCATGCGTGTTAAGCTCATTTACTTCTTATTAGGGCTGGAGTAGAAGTGCTGTTTAATGAATTGGAAATCCCTGAAGAAGAATTTTCATTTGGTAGATCAAAGATATTCATCCGCAACCCGAGAACGGTAAGTGAAAAATCTCTTCTGTGAAATCAAGCCATCTTTCATGAGGATAGCCTGCTATGAACTGCATAATTCACTAGCTGGTGACTACAGATTTTTCTAGATATGGTGCTTTGATACATCAGTGTGGAATATAGCACTTAAAAAGGCACTTTTTAATGTAAGACCCATTAAAATTGGTGTGATTCAAGACTCTACAATAGCTGCCAGTCTGAATTTAATGTAACTTTCACGCACTGACTTGTGACAGTGTATCTGCCACTAGCCTCATTGATGTATCTGCCTATAGCTCTGGAGGTGAATAAACCAAAAGGTGTCTGGAGGGGGACTTGAAAAAAGGAGAGATTTTTCTTACAATAGTTGTGCTTATGAGTTTTTTTTCTTGTCTCTTCTCCCCTGCTGTTTTTCTTCCAATGTCAAACAAAACCCTAAAAAACCCCACACCCAGCTCTTCAAACTAGAAGACCAGAGAAAGCAGCGGTTGGAGGACTTGGCTACTCTAATTGAGAAGATCTATAGAGGTTGGAAGTGCCGCACACGCTTCTTGTTAATGAAAAGAAGCCAGGTTGTGATTGCTTCCTGGTACAGGAGATACGCAGTAAGATACTATCCTTACTAAATGGGGGGTTCTTTTCATTGTTTAATACATTTTTTCATATAACCGTGATATATTTCATATAATCTTCATATGGCATTTTTCCTTGAATGCATATGGAGAAGTGTTGAAAGAATGCAATTTTCTGCTAGTATTTAAGTACCAATAATGTGAATACAGACAACTTAGTTTCTATAGACCACTATTAAGTGTTTACATTGTGCTTGTGCTTAAATACTTAAAAAGCTCACCAGCGTCCTTTAGCTCTGGGAGAGCAGGACTTTGCGGCCCAGCTGGGAAGAGTCATTTTCATTCAGCTAAAATGCTGTGCTGCCTGGCACTTATAGTGCTTTCAAAACACATGGTTAATGTGTAAAAAATGTTCAGTAATATACATGTGCAGTTCTGTGGAATTCAGTCATTCCTAAGGCTTTTTGTATTTTTGCCTTATTTGGAACCTTTGCATTTGAGGCTCAAGAATGCTGCTTGGGAGGATCCCAGGGATTGATTTTAATTATAGCTCATAAGACTCGTAGTTCAGTATTTTTACTGATGCAGCTTTAAACCAGTTTCAAATCTGTTCATAGACTGGGTATTCTGTGTCATGAAATGAACAGTGCTGTTGTATGACTCTTTCAGGTCTTGCTGTCAGTTAGTAAATAACATTGACTTATAAAAAAAGATTTATTGTTTCTAAGTTTTAAAACAGTTCTTAAACATCCCAGCTGTGTTTTGTTATTGTGTGCATATTAGAAAGCTTGCTAAAATATATGATATGGAAAGAAAGCATCTTCTTAAACTGCAAGTTGCAGAATTGACAGTCACTGCTTTTCAGTTGACGAGCACTTCTGTTTAACATCTTGAAAGCCGTTAGTGTTTGGTTCAGTTCTCTTGGATAATTAGAGAGATGTGTAGATCATTTGGAAAAAGTACGAATAAAATGCTTTTTTTACTGTAAAAACTTTTCTCTCTGAACTTCTCTGATTGAATGCATCGTTTCTACAAATTGCATCATTACAGAATTGCATTGTGCCCATATGGCTTCATTGTGATCTCACACAATCTTAATGAATTAAAAAGGGAGTTACCACAGCTAGATTGGCACAACTTTTAATATAAAGAAATGAAAACAAATATGTGACCAAAGTCACATCATTGTGGATTTAACTGTAGACCTTTATCGGTTCACTGGTGAAACATGGCATCAGTTGTCTTTGAACACAGGACAAAGTCATAGCAAGACCCTCAGAATTACTTTTGGGTGACAATAGAGATACTTCCTCAGCCTCCTCATGGAGCTGGAGGGCACCATTCCCTTAACCCAACGTGGCTGTTAGGCACTGTGATTTGGAAGGTTTCATAAGGAATCCCTCGCATGAACAAAGCTTTTTGACAACACTTTGTGCTGGAGACTTGGTTAAAGGATCTGCAAGCACTTTCCCGTCTGTCCCCTTGCGAGGCATGACTGACGTCAGCCATGGCAAGAAGGTGGCCTAGAGGGGATTCTCTCTAGCTTGCTCGCAGAGTTGTTAACTATAATTGAGTGGGCTGAGCATGAAGTCTAAAAGCCTTCCTGCAGAGTCTGTCAGCTGTTGTTCACTTAGTGTTATGCTAACCACTGGTTTACTGGAGAACTGAGTTTTTCAGAAGGAAAATGCTCAACGGTCCGGGAAATTTATTGTTCAAACTGGCATATTTGGCTAATATTCCAGCATGTCATTCAGGAATCCATGGGTTTTCTTTTTTCTATTCCTAAGTTGTCATCAGCATTCGGTATTCTAAAGGGACTGCAGGTAACAGGAACAGCACAAGTCTTATGAAAAGATGGTAAAAAGCTTAGCCAACAAACCTGAGCATTTGTGATGGTTTGTATACTACTCTGTTGGCGGGAAAGACAAATAAAGCTGTTACTGTTAGTATTTAATCCATGTCACTTTTATGCTGCTGACCATGAACTTAGTGTTTCTGTAAAGAGAGAGTGACATTGTCCATGCAGCATTGTTGATGTGTTTTGTTTCCCCTTGAGTTGAACACAGAATCTACACTCTCATCTGCTTGGTCAAAAATTGTTCACTTTTTACACTTAGTGCTTGTGTCCTTAATTATATTTTCAAATGTTAGGAATTAAAGGATTTTTTTATGCAGTATTTTACAGCTGCAATATTCTGTTCTAAGCATCATGTATTTATTTCCAATACAGCAACAAAAAAAGTATCAGAAGATAAAGAGTTCGGCTATTATAGTACAGTCTTACATCAGAGGATGGAAGGTGAGTTTCCTGTTACTGTGGCCGTGTCTGCACAATGAGGTAAGGAGCAGGTCAGAAAATGCATTCCAAGTGCACTGAGCCTCCTGACTTTCATGCCTTCTGTCCACTGAGCTGTGGCTGTGCCGTAGCCGTTGTCAAACACGTTTGCCATAGAAGAGGTGAGCCTGGGACATCTGCATGCACCCTGGGCTATAAATCCCTGCAAACGGTGCAAGTGGAAGGCTGGGACCACACTCAACTACTGGGCTATCCTTGGAGCATCTTCTGCCAGAGAATTTGGAGAGAAGTGCCCTCTTTACATGGGCTGGAGTGTGAAAGAGTGAGTTTGGTGTTCAGAGCAGACCTGGGTACACGCTAACCAGTGGCCCAGCAGCTCCAGAGGGGGATAGTTGGGGACCCTGACACGGGGCTTATGAAAACTGTAATGTGGGACTGCTTTGGGAGAAATAAGCTGTGGTTGGTGGTTATTTTATGGTTAACAGGATTCTCAAAGAATGAAAAAAAAAAAATTGAAAGTAGGCTTAAAATAGTTTGGGTCACCTGGAAAGTACGTTACTTAAGTCAAGTCTTCAATTCTCCTCTGTGTGCTAAGCAGAGGGGTGAAAGCGTACTGTACTCAGCTTGCACTGAGCAAGTACTTTATCGCTGTTTGCTTGTCCTCTGCCTCATTTTGCTGCAACTTTGCTGCTTCTCCAAGAGCTTTGTACTTTGCAAAGGGATAATCCTGCAGCCATAGTAGAGACTTAAGGAGTGATGCTGTAATAAGGGGTAAAAATTAGGTTATCGGCTCACGTGCTTCAAGCACTGTGGCTGCTTTCAACTACTGCTGTTCAGCTTCAGAAAAAATGTTCCTGGGTTCCTCTGTATTCTTATTAACTTTTTTCCACCCCACTAAATGTGGCTTTCTCCTTTACTTAGGGAAGAGAGAACTGCCTTTAATTCTGGAGTCAGTTCCCTTCCTGTCAGACAGGGAAGGAAGGGACTGCAGTTACTAGCTACAGGTGCAAACAGCCCTTTCCTGCCCAGAAGGTTTTAAAGTTTGTCAGCAATAAGCTAGCATAATTTGATTTTACTGGTTTTCTTGATTTTTACATTGTCTTTATTATTTTGTTTAAATGAGTTAAAAATATCCTTTCAGTCTAACTATTGATGTGCTGTCCTTTCCCATGAACGTTATTTGAAGAAAACTGGGTAAAAGCATCATTTCATCTTGAGTTATGGTTTTCTGTCATTGGAGAACATGCTTTTTGTGGTAGCACTGCCATGGATAAAAGCCTGGTATGACAGCAGCCTTTAGTGTGACCTAAAGCCAGGCAATTTACTTGTGTTTGATTCTTTACTGCAGTCTAAATGGGTAAGACATATGTTGTGTGGAGGAAAAGGATTGTTGCCACTGTACAGACAGACATACAGATATCTCAGATGATGCAGCAAATCTGGGACAAAACCAAACATCGGACTAAGATCCCCTGAACTGCTGGCCCCAAGCTCTCACTCGTGCACAGAATCCTCCCTGCAATGGCAAATGTTAGGCTGCATACCATTTATGAATGTATCTGCTTGGGAATTTGGAAGCACTGTTTTTTGGTTTTGCCTAGATTTACAGGTTGCATTGCCATAGTTTATAATCAATAAGAACTTACAGTTCTTTTTTTGAATAAAATAATGTTTCCAATTGTTCACAGGCTCGGAAACTTCTTCGGGAACTTAAACATCAGAAGCGCTGCAATGAGGCTGCCACAATAATTGCCGCTTATTGGCATGGTACCCAGGTAAGAAAATGGCAACAAAATGTGCATTTAATTGTCTCGACATAGAATGAAGAAGGGCATTTGGGATAAAGTTATCTGGGCATATTTTCAGTGGCTTAAACTGCTGATTTTTTCGTTTCTCTTTGCTGCTAACATGTTTTAGCTGGTGCAATCTGGGAAGCTGGGACACGCTTTAATATTTGCTGTTTGTAGTGACTGGTTTCTTTCTTTCTTTCTTTCTTGCACCATTGGGAACTTGCAGTAACCTTTTCTTTCCTAAGCTTTTCTATATCCCATTTTCAAATGCATCACAGGCGCGAAGGGAACTGAGACGGCTGAAGGAGGAGGCTAGAAATAAACATGCTATTGCTGTTATTTGGGCTTACTGGCTTGGATATAAGGTACTTCATGCACATATCACATGGCCCCCATCATTACCCAACAATATCAACATTTAATCTGTAGTAAATAGTGAGAATTAATGACTAATACAGTTTACCTTAAAATAATAGAGCATGATCATTGATTCCTTCCATTTACATTCATGCCACACTTAACAAATCTGACAACATTCTGTGTGTCAGGTTTTTGTAGAGTAGGAAATTCTTTGCATGGCAACCAAGTAATGATTTGCACTAACAAGCCATTAGACTAGATTAAAAATGACTGGACTACAGTATTCTCAAATTAGGAAATGCATTTAACTACATGTAAATATTCAAAGCATGGTTTGCAGGGGGAGAGAAGGTTTGGGTTTCTGGTGTGTTTTTCTCCCCCCTTAACAAGTGCTTTCAGTGACACTATATTAGCGATCCAATTGAGATTTTCAGCAGGATGTATATTCTGCACCTTGGACAGTCTTCATATACAAATTCAAACAAATGATATTAAGTTTTACTCAATTTTAGTTTTAATTGGTTTCACTGGTTCTCTGGCTGTGATTTGAACTACTAAGAAAATTTTGGGAAGTACAAGTAAAGCGGGTTTTATGACCTGATCTTTTAGCAGAAAATTATGTTAGTTTGCAATTCTAAACTTACAGCCCTAGAAAAATCCCAGGAATTCCAGCATCAGCTGTTTGTTTTCAGAAGCAAAGTCCCACTGAAAGATTCTTGCTAATCCCTAGCCTGCAGTTGTGGGTTATGTGAACATTTGAAATGCTGTTCACTAGAGGTCAAAAATTTATTGGTTTCAATTAATAAATCTGTAATTTAGATGAAAGCCATATTCAGTAAATACATTGTTTGAAACATTTTCAAGTTATTACTTAGGTTGGAGGGGTGAGGGGGGGTGTTGTCAGAACACCTTGTCAACTAGACGGAGAAATGTGCTCAAATGAAATTTGTAGTGTGATGCTGAGTTTGACCTTTGCTATTTTGATACAAATCTATTAGATTTCTAATGAAATGTCAGCCCTGGGAATCCAAACATGTACAGAATTTCCCTTATACTAGAGAGACTTTGGAACTTTTCAGTTCTAGCTTGATAACTTAGGGAGCTATGTAATTTGGAAGAGACACTGTTTCCTCTACAGTTCCTCTCTCTGTTTAAATGCAATACATTGATAATTTATTTTATTTTTGACTAGAGTTCCTTTTATCGGAAAGAATTGCTTGGTACTGCAGAAGTGATATTTATTTTCCTATGTTTAAGATGATGTTTAGAATTATAAAGGGCACGTCCAGAACATGGATGCATAGTGTTAACTGTGTTAGAGTGCCTCATTTAAATATTCAGTAGATTTTGATACTTTTTAACATGTTTTAGTAGTTAGTTTTATCAGTTGGCTCACAGGAATTTAATGAAACATTGCCTCCTTATTCCTTAAATACAAAAAATCCAAATATAATAATATTTATATCTAAAGATAATAATCTACATTGAATTGAGATTAGAAAAATAATTAGAGTATCTGATAAGAGATAAAACTTGTTATTGGTGTGATGTTTTATCTTTTCTCAGGGGAATATTTAAAACAAAAGTTTCTGGAAGTTATTGTCAGTTATTTGCTTTAGCAAAAAAAAAAAAAAAAAACAAAAAAAAAAAACAAACTATATACCTCAAGTACTCAAGTTTCCTTCCTTTTCACAAGACAGACAAATACTTAGCTTTGCAGAGTTCTTGTTTTTACAGTGCTGTGTATGTAGGAGCTTTTATTCCAAGCAGATGAGTGAAAACATACTCTTTGAGAGCCTACATCTAACGCAAATTAACCTTTCTAGCTGCATCAGAAAAGTGTAACTGGCACAGGCTGGAACTGCTGTTGCACAAGTATGACAACAAGTAACTTGATAAGTGCAGATATATCCTAAAATATGAGATTCTGATAAGTTGCCCACACGTGCCTTTGTGTTTAGAATACTTTGCAAATTGCTTTCCTAAAATGGGAATGATTGATGAAATGTAGGTAAGCACCTATCTCTTTGTACATGAGGAAGGCACTAGATGTGGGGGGTTTGACCCTTCATTCCATAGACAGACATAATTTACCAGGCTGGAGAATATTTTTTGGAAGTACATAAAGATCAAAATAAAAAATAACCTCCAGAATAAAAGCCCTCAATGCAGTGCGGGTCATTTATCACTGCGTACATAGTTTCAGAGTTGATTCTGTTGTGCCCAGGCACTTGCCAGTGGAAGAAATGACTAGATAGTGAGATTTTAGTAAGTCTTGATTTTCATACTCATCATTTTGATCATGCAACTGCTGGTGAAGTTCTCCATTAGAATGCAGTTACAAGATACTGCTGGTTCCGAGGTGTGCACGGAGGAGAAGATGGAAACAGTGATAGCGAAGAGTGGGGCTGACTATATCTTATCTGTACATGCCACTTAAGCAGCAGTGGAGGCTTTTCCGACCTCCTGTGTGGCTTCACACCAATTCACACTGGCACGTTGGGTTTAAGGGTTAAACACTGTTCTTCCATCCTTCTATGTCTTGATTGTAAGTTGGCTGTTCTGTTTGGGAGAAGCCTTTTCCTGGTCATTGTGCTGTCTGCATCGGGCTGTCTCTTTTGTTCACTATCTAAACCTTTTAGGCTCGAAGGGAATTGAAACGCTTGAAGGAGGAGGCTAGGCGTAAGCATGCTGTTGCAGTCATTTGGGCTTACTGGCTTGGACTGAAGGTACTTTCTCAAACACTCCCATCGTGGCATCTTACTAACACTTAATAAACAAGCAGTTATGTGGGCTCACTAGCAGGGATGACTTTTACATAGAATTACAATGATTAATTTTTGGCATGAATTTTACTGAAAAATTCATAAGCTGAAATGCCTCATTTACAGCAGTATTTAGGCATCAGGTGTTTTTTGTCATATCAGGAATTTCAGTTTTCAAGTGAAAGACCAATGTCAGAATAAAGGGACTCTGTTCTGGTGGTTGACTTAAAAACCTGACCTACGTTGGCAGAGATCCTACTGGAAAGATTACAAGGATGTATTTTCTTATTGTGACCTCTGCGTGTTTGAATGGGAAGTAGGGTGGAGCTGTTTGACTCTCACTGCTGCTCACGTTAGACCCCTGACCCCAGTGTCAAGGACATGGTGTGAAGCTAATGATAACGTCCTGCCGCTTCCATCAAGCCTCTTTAGGGCATGGCATTGCGTGCAGCTACCTATGGCTGGTGGCAGCCATGAATTCCCAGAAAAACTGAGACATACAAGAGTCTTGTTTCCTGTCCCTTCCTTTCAAGGACTGGTTGGCAAAAGAAAACACATTTGTAATCTGAAAAAATGTAGTTCTGCTCTGTAAATAGACTATGAAAATGGCATCTTGAGATATTTAAGGTCTCTGCCCAAATGACTTACATGACACAGTTCTCAGATGTAGTTTTATTGATGCAGTCCAGAAGAACTGTGCAAATTGAAATCAGTTTTGTTTGGCTGCTGTCTCTCTTGCTAATAGGGATATTGTAGACTACGGAAGTATAAAATGGAACAATTTGCTTGATAATGCAGAGTAAAGCGCAGCTCTCATATTCTAATACTAATTCTAACAATGATGAAGTGGGAAAAATAGTTACAAAACATATCATTATCTATGATGTATGTATATTATGTATATAAAAAACCCCATTACAATACATACATGGAAACCAGAGCTGGAAATACAAAGAAGCCATTTTAAGAAGTTGTTCTGCAGATCAGAATCACACTTTAGGTACTACTGCCAAAGTGGGTCTGTTTTTTTGATTTTAAAATAATATGTCCCTCCTGAGAACTCAGAGGCTGTTTTATATCAAACAGCGGCATTTAAATGAAAACTGATGAATCCAAAACCTTTAAGGCACATTACAGCAGGAATATGTTTCTGCCTGACTGTGGTGTGGTTTTTCAGTGTATTTATTAAATAGTGTAAGTGGTACTTCCATCTCACCTGAAACACGTAGATTTTTCTGAATAAGAACATAGTCTGTGATTCCAATATATCACTGCTATCACAGACAATTCTCATTTGTCTGATGGCAAAGTACTTGCACCTATGACATACGGAGGTGAAGATTTAAAGTTGATACAAGTGATCAAGATTAAACCATTAATTCTGGAGTTGCCTCCTTTTTTTTTTTTTTTTTTTTAAATATTTTCTGATAATTAGATTTTAGTAGCATTTGTGGTACTTTCCAGATTTAGGCTTTTCTGGAACGGCTTGCATTTCTCAGTGCTTGCTTTGCAGCTTCCCTGCAGCACCAATAAGATGTGTGGGCATATATTAGTCCCTTTGTTCCAAATTAATTTACACACCTTGCAGCTCATGAAGAATAATACAAAGCAACATCATTAAAGAGAGTCTATGAGAATATGGTGAGATTTGGGATGATTGTGGCTGGAGTGCTTTTGAGACTGTTAATTTCCATCCCTGAATAATAAATAAAGGATGTACACTAATTACAGAGCATTAAACCTTACATAAAATGAGTTGAATAAGAACTCTAATAATTTTTCTTATAAAGTGAGGAAGGAAAAATTATGTGCTGTATTTTCGTAGAATGATGACAGCTGAACGCTTTCAGTTTTGTTGATGCATTTTAATGTTGTAATTAAGCAAAACCCATATATCTGTGGGGGTTTTTTAATCCCAGAATGGTGATAGATTCTTGCTTTTAAAATGCTGGTTTAATTTTAAAATGCATGACACTTAGTATGGGCCAGAAGGTGTTCCAGGATAAGCCAAGCAAACTTTTTCTTACAAACTGATGTGGGTTTTTCCTCTATGGGTTTTCCTTTATTATCCGGTTACAGTGAACTCAGCAACACATAGTGAGTTAGCTAAAACCACTAAATTTGCTCTGGGGTAAATTATGCAAAGCCACTATGTTTTCCCTGGTTTTTGCTCAAAACTTGTAACAGGTGTGTTGCAGTCTGTGCCAAAGTTTGAAAAAAGTTGGGGGATGTTTCAGCTAACTTGATGTGAGCCTGGGCTTCACATAAAACTGCAAACCGGTTGTGCTCTCAGATTGCGTTTTCAGAATAGAGCAATCTAGATATTATTCTAATTAGTACTGATAGAAATATGAAGGGCAAAACAAGTACTCTGAAACTTGCATTTACAAATGTATTAAAAATTACTATCACCTGCAAAAATGGTTCCCAGTGATCACTTCTTTATTTATTTATTTAAAATAAATGTTAGGAGCAAATATCAAGCTTGCTGACATGAAACAAACTTTGTGTTGATTCTCTGCTCTTCTCAAGAACCAAAACCTTATTTTCCTTTTGGAATGAAGATAGCTTCTGTGAAAGGAGTTTTTCTTCGTGCATAAATCTGCTCTGGAAAAAAAATAATCCCTTTTTATTATAGAAAACTCCATGTATTAAGAATCTTAAAGGAGAAAAATCAGAAAGAGTTAATGAGTTAATGAAGTAATTAACATCAGTTTAATGTCACTCAGACACAATAAAATATGTATCACTGATGATACCTCACTCTTTCCGGTCCAACTTTATGCAAAAGCCTATGAAAAAAGATTAATGCTGTGAATTCAACAATATTTGAGTAGCTTGCCTTTTCAGAGGGGAATTATTTCACATTCTCCATCAAATTTGCAGATGACTGTACTCAGGTCAGCCGAGGTAACTTTCTGACCTCATGGTCCATGGTCTGGTTCATATATTTTAAGTGTACCCAGTTTGTGCTCCTATTTCAGGGAACACTTTGCATGTTTATGTGCTTTTTTAGTATTTTCTGCCATAGAGCTTATAAATGAATACCTGTGCAAACAAATTCATTCTTGTGTTCACTTTGAGGGTTTGTTTAACTTTTCAGGTCCGTAGAGAGTACAGGAAATTCTTCAGAGCCAATGCTGGAAGAAAAATTTATGAATTTACCCTTCAGAGACTTGTATGTATATACCCATACAAAGCATATGTACATTCTCTGTGTTTTACATTTTCGTTTTCTAGCAAAAGTAACAGCTGTGTTACGGCCTTGATAGTCCCTGTAAGGAAATGTCCAAGTTAAACATATGGAAAATTGATGACTTAAATATTCTGATGTTGTAAAGAAAGGATAGTCCTAGTGTTCTGAAGATGTGGCAGTGGTACTAAGCATTTGCCACACTTCTACAATATCTAAATCTGCATTTCTCGATATACATGGATTTTTAAATCCATATTCAGGTTTATGAAAGATGAGAGTTGCAGTTTGGTAACTGTGCTTTTAATCACAGAGCATCTGCTTTTCCTTGCTTATTTCAGTAACTCTGGTATTTGAACATTAATAAAACATCTTGCTTCAATTTTATCACAGATGCAAAAATACTTCCTGGAAATGAAGAATAAGATGCCTTCTTTATCACCAATAGATAAAAACTGGCCAGTGAGACCTTACCTTTTCTTGGATTCAACTCACAAGGAACTAAAGAGGATTTTTCATTTGTGGAGGGTAAGACACATTCTGGTCCAGTCTGTACAGAATTTCATCACATGATTTCAGTACTTTCGTTCATGAATGGCCTATTTTTAGGACTTATTTCTTCCCCTTCCAGACAGGATGATTTTATTTCTTTGGAAGAAGATCATTCTTTGGCCTGCAAAGGGGTATAACTATCCTGCCTAATCCTTTCTGGGGCTAGGGAGAGAGGCTTGCTTCCTGCCATCAGCTTTTAACTCAGTAGTAAAGCAGCATGCCTGCTAATTGGTAGCTTATAATACTTGTGTCCATGGCCAGGACTGGGACTAGCTCTTAGTCCAACATTGGACGTACCGGGTGGAATTTTTTACTTATGAACTGTGGTTAGGTGAAATTTGGTTTGGATCTTTGGAGGGAGAGAACAGAGAGAATCTGTATAAATGCTGATGAGACGTTTTACTGATCTTGTGGGCTATGTTTTCTGTGAATTGCCAAGGAACAGTTCTTTCTGACCCTGCAAAATCAGTCCTCTCAGCTGTGTTTTGTTCTTTCTCTCTGCATACATAAACTTCCACAGTTGTGGAACTATATAGATATTTATTTACGCGAACCTCTTAAGCATAGTCTTGCAATGACTGGTATCTGATAGATGAAGCTCATGTTCAAATGCAACATGCTTAAATGAGATGTTTTAGATACTGGTTTTGGTGTAACTCAGATCTAGAATGGGTGAGGAGAAAAGCACCTCTCCTGTTTGTTACTGTGCTACAGTGGCATGTAGGAAGGAGCTGAGTCACTTCAGAGGTATACGAAGAATGTGCATCTTGAGCAATAAGCAAACATTAGTTCTGCTGCTTCAAATCAGATCTGGAAGGATAACTTTTTGTATTGCTTAATATATCATGTTTTGTAGTGTAAAAAGTACAGAGACCAGTTCACAGATCAGCAGAAGCTTATATATGAAGAAAAACTGGAAGCAAGTGAACTTTTCAAGGACAAGAAGGCTTTATATCCAGCCAGGTAATGACTTATTCTGCTGCTTTTAGTGAGCAATAAATTCAGTATCCTTACATAGATTTAGGAAAGCAAGCAAGAGTTTGGTTTTTATCTTAATGAAGAAAGGGCATTTTCCTTGTTTGGCAATGTCCTTTCATCATTTTACTTTACAATCCTGGAAACTGATCTCAGTTTACTTCTAACGTAGATGTTGTTGTAGCCCACTAATCCTGTGATACTGAGCACTTCTGTCCAGAAGCCATGATGTTTTGTTGTTCTAACCCACCATGACCTGTTCACATCATAAAAGTTTAGAGAACTTGTAGAAGGGAATAACTCTCACCCTTTCCCCTAGTTTCCATCATGCTGATTCCTGCAAGCAGTAAATGTAGAATGAACTGAAAGGCTGTAAGTGACAATGTCGCTCCCAGCTGAAGCGTGCCAGGGAGCTCTCCTATGTTCACACTTAGTACATTCAGCATAATGCTCTAATGCGAAGACTAGTTAATTTAAGAGATACGTAGATATATATCTTTTTGAAATAATACTTTAAAAAAAATGCTTAGAAGTTAATTTCCATTTTTAAATTTGTTTTTGTTTTTTTATTTTTTATTTTGAGACTTTTTTAAAATGGGAAATCTGCGAATAAGTCTTTTGCTTTTGCAGATTATTGAGTTCTTAAAAACTGATAAATTCTTGTCATTGCTGTCTGCAGAGCTAACATTACTCAAGAAAGTGTAGTAGTATCTGATTTTACCTAAGGAATGACTTTTTTTTTGCATGCATGCATTCAGTAAAACTGACAACATAGAGATCTGATGTCCTTGAAAGAAGTCAAATTGAAGTTTTTATGTGATTATGAGCTTAGAAATTGTGTTTTTCTTGAAAGCAAAAGTCTTGTCCATCTCAAGAGAGTTTTCTTTTACAAGCCACGGTTTGAGCTGAGCAGGAACAAGGCACTGTAAAGCGAGAAGCAAGGTTCAGTAGAGAGAGAAACAGGAATCTGCAAGAGTTGATGAGAGCAGTTCCATGCGTGGACAAACTGGTTGTTTGTGTTTCATTCGGTTTGTTTTGTTTCATTTTTTTATTGAGACATTTCCTTTTTTCCTGTAATGGGCTTAGTATATGTTTCTCTTTCTTCCCTTCAGTAGATCATTTATTTAATGTCTGTATATGTTAGCTTGTGGTTTGTTCCTAATTTACTTTGGGATGTCTTTTTATGCTGCTGGAAAAAGAGAAGGATGTTGCCTTTGTACTCTTCTAGGAGCAAGCAGGTTTTTTTGCTTTGAGTCAGTATACATCTGATCAGTGTAGAGCTCCTGGGAAGAAAGGAATTTTATTTATATCCCTGATTTGGTACTTTTTCCACCAAGACTGAACAATGAAATATTATACAGCAAAATATATACCTGAGTTACTTTTATCCAAGACATTCTTAAGTAGTATATGTGATAGAGGGCAACTGTTGATTCATGTCAGTTTTAGCTTGTAAGTCATCATCGTTTGATTCGGGACAAAGTCCACAGGGAATCTACTGGTTTGGTGACTACGGTTTCATAATGCTAATTAACAAAAACAGAACAACACAAAGCTCCAACATGGTAGAAAGTTAGAATGCTTTCCCCACCCTGCACTCACTCAGAAACATTTCCATGTCTTTTTGTCTTGTATTCAGAACTGATTAGCTCCTGTTGTTTTTTTTTTTTTTTTTTTTATTGGTCTAAGGGTGGATGAAATTACTGTATAAAGTTTCTGATTAGTTAGTATGATAATGATTCATAGGATGTGGATAACTTTCTGTGTATAATATAATTAAGAACAGAGAGGGACTTCTTGTGAGTACTAAAATCCCAGTACCCTTCCTTTTCTCTCCCATCTCCCCGTGTGCCAGAGATGCAGTTACAAAGGTAGTGCTATTTCACATAATATATTGATTCCTCTTGGGCTCTAGTCTTGGCAATACTTTGCATTTAGTACTTTGACTGTAATTTAATCAAAGTGATTAAAGTGATTTCCAAACAAAGCAAGCAGCAACTGTATTCACCAATTCTTACCTGATATCGAAGCTCTTACTGTATAACCCTGAGGTCGATAAAGACAGGGTGATTTGCAAGTGCAACAAGTCTTGACAAAGAGCTGGTACACATTTAACAACAGTAGATCTTGAAGGCAAGCTCTTGTCTGTCACTCTGAAATACTGTGAAATGCAAAGGTGTCAGTGCTACTGAAGTTTTATTTCTTGCCTTCATAGAGACTGTTATTGGGTGATTTAAAATCAAAACTGATTGCATATGCAAGCATGTACTTGTGTCTGATAGCCATAGAAATTTGGCCCATTTAATTGGCAAATGTTTTCAGAGCAAGCAAAAAAAAATAATTCCTATTAATGTCTTTGGTGATACATTTCTCTTTATTCACCATCACTGTGCTGTAAATGTACACAAGGGTCCGTGTCTAATACACATACTGGTTTTTAGCCTTCTTCCTTTCTCCATTTCCCCAGGATAACGTGCTGGGACATATATCCACATGACTCTGTAGCAATTCCCAAGCTATTTTTCATCTGACAGAGCATGCCTGCATGGCCCGGGTTAGCGCCGACGCCACGGCACTGAGTCAGTGGTGGCACCGATCTGAAGGGTCTCGGGGCAGCGTGCGGGGCGCTGCCGCTCCCAGCTGCTCAGCAGGACAGAGGGCAATTACGCGGCATAAACACGCACCACGTTAAGAGCCCCGTTTGCATTCAGTCATGTGTTTATTGTTCTAATTATTCTGTTAGACAATAGGAAATTATTTTGCGTTGTTGTTGGTTGAACTAGGTAGAAATAGTGAGTAGAGGTTTCTGGGTTGTGTAGAGTATTATGTTGCTAAAAATGAAGCAGCAAAGGACTCTCCTTGGCAGAGAGTGTATCAAAGCTTAAGAAAGCTTCGGGCAGTAGAGAGTCACCAAAAATGGTATTTCATGCATCTCCTGGCTCCACAAAGCCTGAAGCAGAACGTGGCGGTTTCAGGACGTTTGCTTCTTCCCCAAGATTCATATTTAACTCTTGTTTTCCTTGTCTTTTTGTTGGGCAGTGTTGGGCAGCCGTTCCAAGGGGCTTACTTGGAAATCAGCAAGAACCCCAAGTACAAAAAACTTAAAGATGCTGTGGATGAAAAGATCATTATTGCAGAAGTTGTGAATAAGATCAATAGAGCTAATGGGAAGGTAATAAAATGGAATTGCTTTATCCAGAAGGGTAGATAATTTGTGTTATAAATAAAGTGAGAGGGGAAACTTCATTTCTGCCATGTAGTAGTCTGAGGATTTTTAAAAATGCCTTTTTTTTTTAAGGGCAAGACTGGAAATGTTGGATTTATGTAAATTAGTGATTTTAAACAGCTGTTTTAAATGTAAGTAAAGATTGCTAAAATCTTGTGTTTGTCGTTTTCAGAAACTTTTCCAAATAAAAATGGCATCTCCTTAACTAGTAACAGACTGCATTGATTCACAACTAAATGTAGTCTCTGTACCAAACTTAGATCTTTTATTTGCAAATTGAAGAAAATAAATATTTAGAGAACATCGTTCTTGTTCAAGTATTTAGAAAACTTAACCTTTCAAGGTTCACAATGTTGTTCAAGCTCCTGATTATCATGTTATTATCTTTTAAAATTGTGAGTGACCTCTCTTCTGATTGATATCAAGAGCTTTTTGGAATGAAGAGGCATGTTTCTTCTATCATTTGAATAAAGCTGTTAAATATGCTGGGTACTTTTTTATTCTGCCAGCACAGAACTTGTTTTGCATTTAAATGATACTTATTAAAACAGGAAGCATTATCCTCCCTTAGTAAATGTAATTGTTTTCACTATAGATGTCTAAACATTAGAAGCAGTAGACATCATTTATGCATTTGTAGGAGTGAAATTAGGTTGCCTGTTGTTGATACCAAGTTAATTTTGCGGTTTAGAAGAAACTAATTAAATGAAGACAATATCTTTCCTGTACTTGCATAGGCTACAGCTCTCAAGATTTAAAAAAAAAAAAAAAAAAGTCATGGTTCTATGTATGTGCTTAAAACAGCTACTTTTTAATTATAATACTCAAGATTCTATTATTTAAAATTTTACAGGAGAAAAAGCTATATGTAGATTAAGTTCTCATTTCTCTCATTATTTTCTAAGATGAATTTAAGAACACACATTCATGATTTAAAAATATTTTCATTTGAAATGAATGAATGCTTATCCTCCTAAAGAATAATTCCAATAGATAAAGGGAGGATAACATAACACTGAAAATACCTACGTGTTTTGTGTTGTTCTGCAACACAGTTTTGGTGAATAACAGTAAATAGTGAGGCTTAGTCCCGAATTAGCTATCACTGAAAAGGTACATTGGTTTTCTTGGGTATTGGTAGAGGATGAGAAATGAGGTTATCTTGATTTGCATAGTATCTGAGTTTCAGTTTCTGAATTTTATAACTGTAAGCTATCAATTAAAGTAACTGTTTTATACCTAGGCATGTGTGCTAAAATGGGCTAAGCTTCTCAATCTATAATTAGACACAAATAAATCTGACCTGATTTTAACTGATCTGCAGCTTTTACTGAACATCAAATGTTCATGTTTACTAATGTGGGCCGAGCTTAATAACTCTATGAACTGCTCGTAGTCTTCGTAGGTGCTCAATTAAGACCAGTTCTCTCTTTGTGTAGATAATGGTTTGCATTTTTGTATTTTCACAGGCTACATCCAGGATTTTCTTATTAACCAAAAATAATGTGCTGCTTGCGGATCAAAAATCTGGGAATATCAAGTCAGAGGTTCCACTGGGAGATGTTACCAAGGTGTCCATGAGCTCCCAAAATGATGGCTTCTTTGCAGTGCACCTCAAGGAGGTTGGCTGTAACTTTATAATACAATAATATAGCTGTTTTACACGCAGTGATATAGAAATTATTTATTAATTATCTTGTAGCACGTTAAATTGTAGTGATTTGCCTGTGGGTTTAGAAGTTTATTGAACTTTACCATATCTGCAAAAGCTTTGATTTAGAACTACTGAAGCTAAATGAGAATATTTATTATATTATGGACACCTATTTGCTTGTGAAAATCAAACTTCATATTCACTGTAGCTTTGTCAGGATGGAAGTCTTCCATTTGTAAAAAGGATCTTTAATGTGGTTCAAATACCTTGTGGTGGTGTTTTCCTTTTTAGCTGTTCATATAATTCCTCCTGACACACTGGCAGAATATTTCTTCTTTATGGGATGCCAAGAAATCCACGTTATGGCACAGCTAATTTGGTTACTCAGTTCCAAAGAACTTAGCTCAGTGCTATATTTGCTTCACTGCACTGTCAGCATTGCTCTGCTAGAATCATTAAGCTGGCATTTGTATTCTAGATCAAATGGATTTGAGGAACGTCATATATAGTGTCTTCTCATACTGACTGTCTTCATCCCAACACTGATGTTGGTATTTGGTTTCTCTTCCTTTCTGAAAATATTGTGAGCTTGCTGCAGCGTAGCCAGAAGAGGGATACAGAAACCCTATGGTTTTGTAGGAGAAATGAAGGTGACCCTCCTTTAGGGTCAGAAGGGGTTTATAACTTTCTCAACAGGTTTGTAGTTTATTTGACAGTGAATTGCATTTTGATCCTATTCATTGCGCTGCATCCCTATTTAATTTACAAGACAAAAGGCAATTGTTCCATTACGCTGGGAAGAGAAGACTCCTTGTAAAACCTCCTGCTTGGCTGGCATTTAATATTTTCATATTCCAGGTTTTGGTAGTCCTAACTACTTTCCTTTCTGTTTCAGGGTTCAGGAGCAGCTGGTAAAGGAGATTTCCTGCTCAGCAGCGATCACCTTATTGAAATGGCCACTAAACTTTACCGCACTACTCTCAGCCAAACCAAACAGAAGCTCAACATTGAGATATCTGATGAGTATGTTTTTTGTTTGCTTAACAGTGCATTTCTTTCACTGCAACATGTTAAAAAGTCAAGTATATAATGTTAGAAAAACAAAACACTGTTGTATAACTAATACTACTTTTCTCTTGACAGAATACTTGTAAATAAGGATCCCATTTTCAGTGTGTATTCATTTCTAGTATTCATTTTGGCTCTTATTTCCTTGCAAGTCATTAGAGAAAGTGTGCTTTTCGTAAGGTAGTTTCAAACAGGGCTGTGAAGCACAATTGCTGCTGTAGGAATAATTAAGAGATACTACATTTGCGAGAATCGTTTTGTGTGTGACTGAAAAGCTCACATATTCATATGAGGTGTTTATTGATGAGACTAGGTGCCAAGTACTAGTGAAAACAACCAATATGGAATGAAAAGCTCCTCCCCAAACGCATGTAATGATGGGGCGAGTAATCTAGGTCTAGAAAGCTCTACCTTCTCTATTGTGAAGGTGAAAAATGTATTCTTAAAAATTCCTGCTGGTGCTGTTTGAACCCCTTACTGTTTTGGGTTTTCTGTTTTTTAAAAAATTTTGTTTGATAAAAAGTTTGCATCTCAAATTAGTATATCTTTCTGCTTGGAGGAGTTTCATATTTTGGCCTTAAATAAGGTCTGCACTTGTAGTGTTAACAGTCACGGAGTAAAAATGTGTGTGTGTGTGTGTGAACTCTTAAAGCCTAAAGAGTAAGAGTCCCTCACTTAGTCCACCATTGTTATGTGCTCAGTTTGTTGTGTGAAGAGCCCCCTCATTTCAGTAGCGTTGATTTGGTGGGTTTCTTAATTTTGAATAAAGAAGAAAATTTGAAATGCTCTAACAGTAGTGAAATAAAATTTCTGTAGGCAAAAACTGAACCTTTTATCTGGCTGCACCGCACTGCTTGTATTCTAATCATGATGGCAAATACAGTTTGTATCTGTTCAGATTTGTGGGTTTATTTAAAGGCTAATTTTGCTCTTTCCTTGAAAATGACATTACGATTTTCTTCTGTTACCAGATGTGATTTAATTTGCTGAAGGGTGAGTGTGTTTAGCCTCTAAAAGAGTGTGGCTGTCCCCAGTAAGTCTCTAGTTTAATGATGCCTACAGAGGAATAAACTACTAAAACAAAGTTTAAGCATGCATTGCACTAGTCTGGACTCCCTGCCTGCCTTAGGTCTGGAAAACAGTCTGCTTTCTGGGAGTCTTGCATTTTGGGATGTGGTTTTGTTTCTTGTCTTGCAGACTAAAAACATTCAAGTGTGTATTGCTATTGAGTTTGTCCAGACTAAATAATTTTAAATTGTTAGCTGTTCCATCTCTGTTGATGGCGAAACAGTACTCTCTTCTCCCTGCTAGAGTTTAGGTACAAACACAACCAGGGATCGAGGAGAAAAAGTGGCCTTATTTTGACTACTGTACGTTACTTTTTGGGAAGAGAGTTGGAATAAGCAAAAATGCTGTTGATCCAGGGGTATGTCTAGTAAAAGACATACTGTTTATATATAATATTGGAACAATGGGTCTAGGAAAATGCAGCATTGGTGACAAGAGATGATGGCTACAAGACCTACTCACATTTTCTGTGTGCTTACATGGCTGGGAGCTCCGAACAAGTTAATCTTTGAGCGTCTGGGCTGTGCAGCAGGAAAGCGGGACTGAAGGGCAGCTCGGCGCGGCAGGGGCCACTTCCTCCCCTGAGCTCTGCCGTCAGCTTGATTTGTGGTTTCCGGCTCGAGAACAAATTCTTTGAAGTTTTTGGCCTCTGCTGGAGGACTTTTTAAGGATGCTAAAAGGGAAAATGTGCTGTGTTACAAAGGACTTTTTAGGTCAGCAGCCCGCTGCATGTGAGCCAAAAGGCAGCGCTGCCCTGTTTATTGCTTTTAATCTTGCTATCCAGATCAGTGAGAAGCTTGAGGCTCCACAGGAGCCTGTTGGGTTGTTGTTTTTTTTTAAAGCAGTTCTCCACATTCAATGAAATCTCACTTCCAGTAAAAAGTGAGGAGTCAAATCCAGATTAATTTATCCTGGACTGTAGGAAATATCTAAATTTGGAGATTGCTGGGAAGGAAGTGAACTTTCCCAGTTGCTGAGTAGGGGGCTGTAAAGGCTAACTAAGGATTAGAAATATTAGAGCTGCTGAAATACCAGATATGCTAAATTAAGCATAAACCAGAAGAGCAGCGCTCGTGATGCTGCTATGGAAGTATTTAGCTTCCTTCCATGAAAACAGAAAAGTCCCTTTGGACAACGATGAAGCTGTTGGAAATCATCTTTGCTGTATTTCTGGTACATTAGAAATTCTGTTTCTTCTTTCTTTCTAAAGGAATAGCAAACTAACCGTTGTAAAAGGTCCACAGTTACAGGCAAAAGGCAATAATTAAGAGACACTACCTGAAGGAGACACAAACCACGCCATAACCTATGGCTTTTTTTTTTTTATTCCCCAACGTTATTATCAACACAGAGCTGAAAATTTCTTCTGGAGTGGTGCTCAGAACCAACAGGAAAAGACTTCTACGCCTCATGTGGTTTTTTTCTACCTTTAACTAAAATGTATCTTATTCCCTCTCCTAGGTTTCTGGTCCAGTTCAGACAAGACAAAGTGTGTGTGAAGTTCATACAAGGCAGCCAGAAAAACGGCAACATCCCAACTTGCAAGCGAAAAAACAATCGGCTTCTTGAAGTGGCTGTCCCTTAACTGCAGCTGGTGACTCCCTTTCACGGACTTGTTTCTTTGTAATAGTGCAATTTTAGTTGTTTGGTTTTGCTGGTTTTATCCCTTTCTGGAGCTGTTGATGGCTAATAGCTTTAGAAGCCCTTGGCAAAACATTTGATCAATCGACTTTTTAATCTTTTTGTTCATGCCAGAGTTTTAACCCTCAAAATGCAGATTTTTACCCAGTGAGGCATTTTTACCAGCTGGCACATATCTGTCATACATGAATCATTCTCTTTGTTTAGCAGTCATATTTTAGTGCAGCATACAGTAAGCCCACATATTAATGATAAATTACTCATATTCCGTAGTCTAGAGATCCGCTTAACAAGAACTATACGTGGCCTTGATGCTTGATGGCCACTTATGCCCAATGTCTTTTTACACCGACCCGTTCTGGTGTTCTGATGGGCTCCTTGCTTGCCACCGCTGGGGAGACCGGCAGGATGGAGACTGACACACTAACTCCTGTAGGTCACACTACAACCTACGTAACTCCATCTTTTAGTCAGTATGGCGCAGGAACACCTAATTCTGCAAAACAGAAGGAAAATGCGATTATGCAAGCAGCTATATGCCTAATTTTATAGTAAAAAATGCACAAATTTTGAAACAGGATTTTTAATTAGGTCAGATGTTTTTAATAACTTTATACAGTAGAAATCAGTAAAATTTTAAAAGCTTGTTTCTTTCACAAAGGCTATATAGGTCAAGGCGTATTTTCTGTTCTTTTTTTCTTTTAAATTATCAGTTAAGATTAGAGCCTGAAAAATGCAATAGTATTCATAACACAGGTAAATGCTAGGTATTTAAACAGTTACTCATCAAGCGAAAGGTTTGAGCCTTTCTTTTAGATATTGGCATGTACAATGTGCAATAAAACATACGTGACATTTTGTGAAAAATTATTTATAATACATTTTTGGGTGCAAGAGAGAGAATTGGTGCAGACTGCATAGACAATGTAGGGGTTAAAATAGATTTGTGTTGTTAATTTGCAGTTTTTTAGAGTGTACACTACAGTTGTCAATTTGGGAAGAATACTTAGAATTAAAAAATCCTTAATTTGGGGGTCTGTATATAAATCGGTATTACAGTAATAAACCTGTTCTAATTCTGTGATGCTTGGTACTCCTATGTTATAACCATATTTTTGTACTCCAAACTATTTTATATAACTTGTGTGCCTGATGTAAATGCGTGCACAGAAAATACAATCAAGAGCTGCATTATAAACTTTCAGTGTAACTGATTGCACTTAATCTTTTATAAACCAGAAGCATTAGTTGAAATCCTTAAGAGGAGGGATGCATTTTTAGATAGAAATAACTACTCAAGTGAAGGGTTTGTTGGATGTGACTGATTTGTTAATGCAAGGACAGTTGAGAAAGCATTGTATTTTTGAAGTCCATAGGACAGATTAAGACGCTGGGTATCTGATGTGCAGTGCTGGAAGTCCAAGCATAAATAAAGGAAAGATAAAGAAAAGTTCAGAGACTCGTTACTCTCCCGCTGGTGAAGTGATGTAGCGCTCATGGCTGCAAAGGCTCCTCTGGGTAGTTCAACATTAACGTTGGCTCTCCGCGTCAAAACGGCATTTATTGCAACAGGTGTTCTAATGCTGATGGTTACCGGTCTGAAAAAAGCAGCTGGTTTGGGTTATACCACATTTTGCTTTGGGATTAAAGTAAATGATTTCGCTGTGATTTGGATACAAACCAATTATTTTAACTGTTTGCTTTAATACTGCTGTTAAAAGTCCGCACGTGTGACCTTGGAAGATAGGAGTAATCAACAGATGTATTTCCCAAACTATGACAAAAAGTTGCATCTTCCTTATGATCTTACTTTGAACCCTTCTTTTAATAATCAAGTAAGGTTAATAGCTTAATAAAATTCAAATCATTTGACGTGTATTGCAATTAGAGATGCCTACGAAGGAAATCTTAGTATTGATTTGTAATGCAAAACTAGGATACTTCAAAGGAATTATTGCATTGCCTTAAGAAGACCGCACAAAGTAATATGGCATTTAAAACTCCTAAATCCTGTACTAGAATTCCTGGTTAGTAAAGATTGGAGGGGTTGTAAAACCGCTCCCTATCTTGAAAACCTTACCATAAGAACTACAAGGAGCAAAGTTTTAAAAGGAATACAAAAGTAAGGAAAAAAAAAAAAGAAACTTTGAAGTCTAGTGTAATCCTGTAGTTGCTTGCAGGTAGGAAATGGGAGACCTTAGATGAAGTATGTCTGGATATTTGGCCCATGTAATTAGGGTAATGTTAGGAAATTTGACCCATCCCAGACAGACCCAATACACATCCCTTTTATCTTTTTGATCTTTGCATCAAGTTATGGTAGCCACACCAGCAAAAGACTGCAAGGGGGACAAATTCCTCACTTTGGTTTCTGTTGCTTCCTTTCTTTTTCTGGACCTTTAAGATTTTTACCGTGCATATTAGCTGGTACTTTGTGATAGTTGCCATCTGAGACTTCAAATATTTCTCAATGTACAGAGCAAGTTTTGCTGAACATGAATTATTTAGATATGTTAGGAGAGTCATGGTATCTGGATGTTTAGATTTAAGTGTCTAGGATGTTGACAATAAAAATGCAAGGTCACCTAGTTTGTTATTCTTTTCCACTGTTTTCTTTTATAACTGTCTATCAAATGGAGTTGTAAAGAGAAGGCTATTATTCCTCTTATGGTGCTAACCTTACACATTCTTTTACTTGTAAATTTTAATTGTCATCTGAAAGCTGGGCAAGGATCATTAAAAAAAGTGAGATTTGTTGCATGATACTTTCCAGAATCAAATAAAATTCTGTTCCTAGACCTGTACTTTCTCTATATCTGTATCTTCCTTACTACCATCAAATCTAAAAAGAAGGGGTGACTGGGCTTTAGGTTAAATATACACAACTCTGGAGTGTAACTTGGAGAGAGAAGAAAGTTTTATTTTGTAAGTTATTCCTTAAGAGGCAGCATGTCTTCCTCAGTGATTCACATTAACCATTTTCAGTGCAAGTCCTTTCCTCAACATAGGTTTTCTCTGAAAATTCTGCAAACTCAACTTTCCTAACACAAGGATTTGGACTGATGCCCTAAAAACAATCTTAATAGCTAGATTAACCTGATTTTTAAAAAATGGATTTGAGCCCTAAGCTCACACTCCACATTTTGTCTTGTGATCTTTTCCTCTCTTTTCATCCTTAACAATTTTATCCTGATTTATGTATATTTTTGTTCATCATACACATTCTGGAAGAAAGAAACTGAAATGTAAAATCAAAAGAAGCACCTTCAGTTTTAATCCAGGTTTGCTTTCATCGCCAAAATGAGAACCTTTTTCTAAACAGACCTGGGGGATAAAAATAAAGGATTAATGAAAAATTTTGATACCTAGTGATAATAATTTTCCCCAGTTGCTGTAAATTTCACTGTTAATTCTTAAACATTTAGATCCTTAATTTTGAAAAACAATGTATTTTCCGTATTCTATAGGAAATGGTCGTGGTTATTTTACAAGCTTGCACTGTAGTGTGATGGCGATGGGCAGGAGGGAGATACACGTTGCTATGCTGCTTTGGACATTAGAATTTCCCAACAAACACTCGTTTCAAAGACGGAACTGGAAGTGTTTTACAGGGATGCTGCCAATTTATAACAAGAAAGATAAGCGTGAGTCTCTAGCATCACTAACAGATGAGTTCTGGCTTTCCTCCTCTCTGGCTTCCATCCTTACTGGAGTATTTTGTAGCTTACAGAGACATGACTGTGAGTGGGAGGGACAGTTCTTTGCCAGTGTTTGTAAAACCCCTCAAAGTGACCAGAATTCTATGGACACTGCTTTTAATCATGTGGTTTAAAATAATTGCACATTATGTGACTGTCCCATGACCTTCCAGTTAAATGTAACTACGGGTGGTTGGCATGTAGTGCAATCTTTCAGCCATTCCAGCACAATATTTACTAATTTTCACTACAGACCTGTGTGTCTGAAATTGTGTGATCTGTTAAGTAGTTTCAGAAGACTTAATTCAGGCAGTGGCATCGCCCCTCGAAGAGAACAGCATTTGCATGTCGGTCCCAGTTACAGTGAGGCTTCCCATTTTACCACTAACTGGAGTGTTTCCTCCTAGAGATGCAGATAAAGGGAGGTTTAGTGTATGGAAAAACACCCCCTAACTGCCAGAGTTTGTTTACAGAGCAGCACTTGCTTCTGCTGAAACGTCATACGGACGAGCAGTCGCTGCATGAAGCTCACACTATATACACTGCACAGAAAAGCCACGTTTGTACTTGCAGGATAACAGACGGCGGTACCCGGTCATTCAGCAGCACCAAATCTCTCGGTGGTTCTGCACTTTTGAAGCAGAGTATGTAGAGGATGGAGGGTTGTGGTGCATTTACAGTTGCTCTTAGTAATTCTTGTAAAAATGTACGTATGTAGGTTGGGGCAGATGTGCATTGGCCAGTCTCAAAAAATTAGCTAGAATGCAAAGAGGAAAAAAGCGCTCCTATGAATTTGTTGTTTTCAATGAAACACATCACTGTTTCATGTCTGGCTGTATTTGTCTACACTAGACTAGTGCAGTTTAAAGGATTGGGGCTATGAGAGGAATATCAACTTAATCTAGTAATCAGGTAGCACCACTTCTGCTCCTCTTCCCTTGCACACATGGATGAGTTGGGCATTCAGGCTTTCATGTAAAATGAGAGTTAGGACAGTTTGAGGCCACTACAGTTAGCTTTGATTATGATCAATTAGTGAAATGGAGTCCTAGAAGATCTTTAGAAACAGATTCCCTCTCCTTCATCCGAAACTTTTAAGACATTGACATGATTGTGAGCTGACCAGGCAAATTTTTGAAGTATGAAGCACAAAAGGCTTTATACATGAATGGCAAGAAAATCTGAAGAATATGAATACCTCTTCTTAATAATTCAACTGATTTTCAGGGCTGCACCCTGCATTTAGCCCAAGGTAAGGACCTCTTTGCTGTATAACATTCTATTGTTTATAGTCTTTAATTATTAGAGAAAAAAAATAAATATTAAACATTCCTCTGGCCAGGGAATCTTCTTCCCTGGAAATGTGGCAAAGTGCTGGGCATCTGCAGGGAGTCCTTCTGTAGAAGTCCTTGCCCAGACCCCCAGGACTTTCCTGCCCAGTCTCACCTTCACTGTCTGAAACATGAAATGCCTTCTAGGCTGTTCTCTGAATGTGGGAGATGATGCTTTTTGCCACAATGAATAGTGGTTTTTAGTGGCCTGGCAACATCCCTTCTGGACATTACAAAGCCATTCCCCAGCAGGATCTTGGTGCTGGGTGGTCTCAGAGATGCTGGGTGCCATTTCCCACTCTGGCTCTCATCCTGCCCCCATTCCCTCCTGCCTCTGTTCTTTTCTGCAGTCAGGGAGGGAGGTGTATGCTTCCAAGGGTAAAGGAGCAATGTATTCTTTTTGGTTACTTTTTTCCATTGCCTACCACTGCATCTTGGCACCTTTGTTTCAGCTGAAGATACATTAAATGCCTTATTTCCCTTCTAACCAAGAGTTGTTTTTAATGAGAGATGCTTTGTTCCCTTTTGAGTTAAGATGCAGGCTGTATCAGCATCACCAGTGTTTCCCAAAACTGACAAAAAGCAAAACGGAAGCCTGAAACATGAAAAGCTGCTTTTTGAAGGCACACAGCCTTCAAGTTTGCTGTACATGCTTCTTGTATCCTGAAAAAAATTAATCCATTAGAATATGAAATAGGTAGTTTCAAACTGTGGTGCCAAAAGGAGGCCACTCATTTGTATTTAGATACAAAAGAACATTAAAAAGAGAGGGAAGTGTCCCCCAGCTGCCAGACCCTGGGATGTCACAGGTGGGGGCCTACATCTTCCTCCAGCCAGGGTGGAGCAAAACCTGTTGTAGGTTTGATCCGTTTTTCTGTTTCTGTGCTGATCCCAGTCTGTGGTGTCACTCAGAGGCCTCCCTTGGTGTGGCTTTCCCCTCGAGCTCGGTTTTGCACTGCCAGGTATTCCCTTCTCTCGCATTACTCCAGCGTGTCCTACAGCCCCCTTTTGCCTGACACCTCTCTGCCCATCTCTGCTAGGGCTCGGTCACGCTTGCGGGGGGAATTTCTAGAAACTGGTGGGATGTACGGGGGAGTGGGAAATGTTTTCTGAAGGGAGACCAAATCAAAAGCAGGGTATGGGTAAGAAACAGCTGGAAAAGGCTCTTGAGCTGCAAGGCATCAGGAGGTCATTAGTGCCTGCTGCATCGCAGCCACCTGCCTCGGGGCTTAGCTGCTTTGCCTCTTCAATCTTGAAGACCTGGGCTCCAAAACCGGAGTATTGGTCAAAATGGCAGCCACCTTACTCGTGCGTCGCAGGTAGCCTGCGAGGTGCAGCGCGCGGCTTTTGGAGTTTGTCGTGGCTCGGGTCAGTCCCGGCGACAACAGCAATCGGTGGGAAATGCGTTTGCTGGGGCATGGCGGGGCAGCACTGAGCAAACGTCGCTCCCACCGTGGCGCCTGGGAAGCTGCTTTTGGTGCCCTCAACCAGGGTGTGTGAACGTACATACTTCAGAAAAACTAAAACGTGCATGGTGTGTGAACAGCTTTGGCCTGGCATTTCTGCTGGATGCAGTTCCTCATTATCTAAGTGATGAGGCTACTCTGTTCCCTGGAGATGGTGCCTGGTCTCTTGTGGAAGCCTTAATTTAAGTGGTTTGGTTTTTTTCCCTGTCTTCTTTTTTTGGATTGTTGCACTTTCGATATATGACATAAAGGTTGCTGTGGCTTTAAGGATGCATCTTTTTCCTCAAAAAAAAAAAAAAAATGAAAATGTCCTCATGAAAATTCTACAGAGAGGGATAAATTTCCTCATTTTTATTTTTTGAGAGTGAACTGACTACTAATGGAATTGAAAACAGTTCTCAGCATTGAAAAGAAAGAAACAAAACAGATCGTAGAAACTACAAATAAGACCTGCATTTATAGCTGTTTCTTTCCTAAAAACGGCTGGAAAAAATAAACCTGAGGCTGTGGTTTCGTGTTTCAGCCCGGGCCGCAGCAGCGTGGTTCGGTCCTTCCTGCCCGTGGCTCCGGCCGTGTCACCCTGGCCCTGCGGTGAGCGGGGGCCATGTGCTAGGAGGGCTGGCAAGTCACCCCGCACCAGGAGCTCCCTGGGGGGACGCAGGTCCCTGAGCCGCCCCGTGGGGCTGGAAGGGGTGGGGAGAGGACGTGGGGGGCTGTGACTCCAGCTCGGGTGTGATGCAGAGCCACGTGCTGGGGTAGCGGTTGCGCTTTCTGCAGTCGTAACAGGCTTCAAGGACTTCGTGAGCGCTCTTAAGAGACGCTGTGTGACAAAATCCTAGGTTTTCCAACTTAAGACAGAGAAACGTCCCTGAATTTTTCCAGCTGTTCTTTAAAAGCATATAAAGGACAACAAGAAGTAGATACAGATCCTGCTGCAACGTCAGCGGCTCTTTACAAAGTGCAGTTCAAGATTTCTCTCTCCCCTGGTGCTGACTTTATTATTAGAAAGCAGGGTTTGTATGGGACTTGGTTGGGGAGCGCCGGTAGCACCACAGCATATGTCCTAATGAGCACAGCTTTTGGAAGCCGCGAGGGGAAGCCAGACGTGCCAGGCAGAAGGTGGTGTGAATGCTGTATGATTGCACCACATCCGTGTGGATCATTCGGGGAAATTAAAGATGAACGCAAAATTAATGACTATGTGAAACCTTCACCCCCTCTAGCTGATGATAAAATTCTCATCGGCTCCGTGGGGGCCGGAACCTCTCCCTGTTCTCATGCAGGTTTCTGCGCAGACACCAAGCAGATCATTACAGAGCTTCCAGCTGGGATCATAATGTCATTTCCTCTGCTATTTGCCTGGATTCCTTTTTCATATCTTCCCATTCCCTCCTCAGGCTTGCTGAAGAACTGCTTTGTGAATGTACAATTTACCTGCCCGGTCGCGCTGGTTGAAAGGCTTCCCCCGGGTTGCCAGAGAAATCCGTGCACCAAACACAGAGGTAGTGCCCACGGCTGGTAGGGGGCAAAGCGCGCGCCTCCTTCCCGGGCCTGCGGGTGCGCCGTGCAGCGCGCGCCCCTTGGCAGGCGCCCTCGCGCTGGCCCACCTCCCGGCCAAGGACCGCGTCGCCCCTCCGTGGGGGGGACGTGGCGTATGAAACCGCTGCAGCTCGGCGATGGGGGGGAATGTGCCACCAGCCACCCCCGACCGCGCTCCTCTGCGAGCCCGCGCCCCCCGCGCCCCTGCAGCAAACGCGGGGCGACGACGTGTTGTCAGCGCCTCCGAGCCCCGCTGCTCCGGCCCGCTTCCTGCGCGCAGTCTGACAGTGGACGTGGAGATGGAAGGAAGGAGAAGAAGTGTGTGTGTGTGTGGGGGGGGGGGGGAGGCAGCGCAGTGCTGGCGTGCTTTGAAAGCTGACTCCTTTGCTCCAGATGTTCTAAATCACATGTGGAGAAGTGTTTGTGGTCAGATGCTGCTTGAAACCGATTGTTGATAGTCTCCTGAGACAGCTTGTGACAAATTGTATAATAAAAATGCTAAAAATAGCATAGTTATTCCCTGGAAAAGCAAAGTTCCCACAATCCAATGAGCTGGGAAAATTGTTGAACTTTCTTTGGACACAATGTGCTCTTTTTTTGTGTGGGTGTTCTTCAACCTTCCACGGGTCTCTGGGCTTTTTTCTTATGACCCTTCCTCCTCCTAGCAGCTCCAGGCAACCACGTTTCCAGCCTCCCCAGCCCCAGCAGCAGCTGAACTGACCACTGGCCATCCATGTGTAAAACAGTCTCCCGCACTCCTCGAACCTCACAGTTTGTTCCTTGGTGCCGGTGGTGGTTGTAAATTTGTCTTTGTAGAACATTTTTTTTAAAATTTGGGGGAAAGCTAGCTCACGAGACATGTAGCAATAACACCAAGAGATCTTTAGCACGATAGACCATCCTTGACAGCAGCGGTCATCTACTGACCATGGCTAGCCTAAGCTAACACTGATTTCTTTCCAACGTTGTCTGCTCGTGGCACTGCGAGGCGCAGTACTGGCCTGCCTTCCTCGGTGCATGGGCAACCGGGGGGGCAACCACCCCGCAAGCATTTGGTACTTTGTGTGCTGTCCCCCAGGCACAAGGCTTGAGACCAGCGAATGTCCCAGGACTCTCCTCCGCCGCAGCGCTCGGTGAGGTCGGGTCCCGCTTGAGAACGTCGTAGTTTAATGAGTGGAAGTGGGGTTTTTGGTGGTGAGCGGAGAAGATTTGCTACAGTCTGCTTATGCTGCAGTAAGGAATTGCAGTTCTGGTGGCAGAGGTGATAAAGCCATGGGTCATGACTTTATGGTATGGAAATGCTTGGTGTGCCCAGAGAGAGATCAGGTGTGCTTTGCTAGCCAGCAACAGCCCTTATCATTTGACAGATGCTAAATATGTACAAGTGGCCTGAGTCTGTCTACTACTGGAAGAAATGTCATCATTACAAACACTACCCTTCTGTGTGCTATTTTTTGTATTTCCCCGATTCTGGAGTTAGCTATAGATTCTGTCCTATTCTGGCATAAACTGCAGCTCTGTAGGCATGTATTGCCAATAAACTTAAGAGAAGATCTTGGAAACATGAGCTCAGCTTAAGCAATGCATTGCGATGATCTTTCTGTGGGTAATGATTTCAACCACAACTCAATATAGTGATTTGTTTTATCTGACCATTCATTCTGGAGACTAGCAATCTTTAAACTTGCAGCAGAGTTAATAATTGAAGTAGTCAGCATTTTAATGTACGCACTTGTTTAAAGTCCTGGTCCTACATGTCAAAGTCTCCTCTGATGCTTTTTGATTGGTGGGAAATTCCCCACACCTACCACCCCACCTACAAAAACCTCTGTTGCCCCCCTGCTGTCAAGTAGGCCATCAGCTGATGCCCATTTTTGTGTCCTCCCGGACTGCTGTGGGGCTGTGCGGCTGCGGAGTTTTGCTAGTGAAGCATCTGAGGTACAGCTGTTCCTTGCCCATGTAAAAATCTGAGGCATGCAGCAAATTTAGGGGTAGAGTAAAACCAAAGAAATGGAGCAGGGTGCAATGAAAAACACAAATGTTTTAGTAGTGTTATAGGCGAAATATGAAAAGGCTCCAATTTCATAATGAAATTAAGTTTGTGCTGAGCTGTTGGTCTGTAGTTTAGATCCTGCGTGATGTCTCGAGAATAGCATTTGTAATAGATTTAATCTGCTGACAGACTGATGCTCTGTCCCAAAACCACCAGCATAGTTGTCTCTATGAATCCCTTCCTGCCAGGCGCTGCCTGAAATAGTCTAACAAAAGATAGAAAACTGTAGTTGCTTTTTCTGCTGCGAAGATGAAATGAAATATATGATGGCGACAGGAAAGGCTGCAGTCACCACTGTGATTCTCCTCCAGGGAACGTCCTGGATATTTTTCTGCCCTGAGTAATTGTCTCTCACTCACATCTTCATCCTTCACCATGCCACTGAATCAGGAACTATTGCACGATCAGCTCAAGATGCACAAAACCTACTGTCCTGCTTACCCAGGCTGGCTGAGCTCTGCCTCCCCGTCCCCAGGCCCACCCGTGCCGCTGCTGTCCTGCCTGCGGCCACGCTGCTGCCCCGGCCCGTCGCTCCCCATCCTCCCTCCTCCCACTCGGGAGCTCTCTCCTCGCCCGTGCCCCGGCCACCCCGCTGCACGGCGGCCGCTCTCTTCTCCAGTAGCTACTTCCTTCTACCCTGACACAGTGGATCGAAGACCTGTTGTTTCTGAGGACTTGCTTTTGATATTTCTTCCCCCATTTATAAGAATACGTGTATGTATTCGAAGGCTGTGTGTATTTATCCAAAGGTTGCTAGTAGGTCCAACCCTCTCCCATGGGTCCCTCCTCCAGCAGTTCCCTGGATCCATTGCTAGTAAATAAACATAGCTCTCAGTACTGGAAAAGATAATGGGATGTATAATGCACAGAAAGCAAAATTGCTTTCCTCAAGATTTATTCATCAATTATAGTTTGCCCTGGATGGCGCAGTTTGAACCATTTTCTGGACAGGGAAGAAATATATCAAATAAAAAGAGAGGAAGCTATTTTTATAATAAATGACTGGGTGCATACGTGCATGGCTATGTTTTAGGTCTTTCATAATAGGTAGTCTATTAACAAGATAATGAACATGCAAATCAGGAGCCAAGGATTATCATTAGATTTGAAACAATAATGCATATTTTGGTTTTTGTTTTGTTTTTTTTTTTTTTTTTGCTTGTAATTAATGAGAATGTTGTCTGGTTTGTTGGTGTCCCCTGGGTGAGGTTGTTTGTTTGCTGTGCTCTGCTAGGGCGTAGCAGCCAGTACGCTGTACAAATCCTGCCTCTCCTTTTTGCAAACCCCCTTTTGCCTCTACCCACTGAGCCCTACCTGTTGTTTGTGTGGAACCCCAACATCTCACCAGCCGTCGGGATGGGGACACCGACATCTCAGTTAAAGCTAAAGCCAAGTCAGCGGCTGTAAATGCTCCAGCTTTATTTTTAATTAAGGTTTTAATGGAAATGGTGCATTTGTCCCTCTCTGGAGAACATACTGATATGACAGTGCTGTGCAGAGTATGATGAAAAAAACAGTGTTGCCAGTTACACTTCCAGTGGGTCAATACAGTGTATGGAGAATAAGCAAAGTGATCATATGGAGGAGGAGTGCTCAGGGTCTTCTTAAGGGCTTGTCTGGTGGTGCTCAGTTCCCTCAGCTACTATTTACTTTAAAACTATTTAATAGGATGTGAGAGCTCCCAGCATCTGATGGGATCGGGCCCCTTTGTACATACATTCCTATGAGGGTGCAAGGTGAACTGTGAACCTGTCAGCTACCACGCAGAATCCGACGATGCTGCTATTGACCTTGTCTCATTATGGGCGTTAAATTGGTTTGCTAAGAGGCGTTTAATTAGTTTCCTATTTTTTTATCAGGAACCATTTGTATTGTAAAGCACACTGTCTGCTGCTCTGCCCAGAAATGCTTCTCTGATGCTAGGTAATGCATGAGGCAAAGAGGTCATCCCAGTGTCCTACTCTCCGTTCTTTGTGAGGCCACCTGCAGACTGCGTGGTCCCAGAGAAGGTCCTCTCCTGTGGCCAAAGTGCCTCTCATTTAAGAGGTGAGATCTTCTGAAGCAGGGATGATCAGTAACAACACCTATACACCTGACCTCTCCCAGCAGGGCTCCCGTGACATTTAGGTGCCACCTAAATATAATGAACATCTGCCAGCTGAGAAAAAGAAATAACACCATGTATGTTTTTCAAGGAATCTGTTGGTTGCTGCTGTGGTTGATAATAATGTGACAGAAAAGGAGAACAGACACCCCACCCACTTTTGTGCAGCTCTAACTTCAAAGAGAAATGCCTATCATCCATGCTCAACCCTGTGTTCTGTATTTTTAGGTGCTTATGTCACATTGCCACCTACAAGAGAAGTCCATAATAACTAAAGCGTAATTGGCAGATCCAGGCATTGCTTGCTGTCCCACATTTTCATGGGTCTGGAAAACATCTGTCACCCTTGCAGTCAAAATCATCAGGAAGTCTGTACATCTGTAAGAGAAAGAATAGTCATCACCTCATAGCAGAATTCCAGGTTTATGGAGTGACAGGGTAACTCGGGTGGGAGCAGACCTCGGAGGTCTCCAGTCCAACGTCCTGCTCAAGGCAGGGTCAGCTCTGAGATCAGACCAGGCTGCCCGGGGCTTGTCTGGTCGGCCCTTGAAAACCTTCAAGGATGGAGATTGCGCAACCTGGGCTCACGTTACATCCCGTGGTGTGGATGCCTCCTTAACTGTTGAAAAGGTGTGTTAAATGCAGGTAAGAAATTTGGATCCCTTATTCAGAGCATGGAAAAGAAGGTCCAGTCATCTGCTTCTGTAGTATATTTCCTTTCGTCCATTTATGGAGATAAAATGAGATTGATTTGGAAGCAGTTTAGGGACAGGGAATTCACATGTCTTTCCAGGTCATCAAATATTATTGAATTTATTATACTTCAAGATAGAGTCATGATCTGACCAGAAGACTGGAGGCCAGGGAAGTTTTGAACCGTAATATAAAATGAAATCCTCTTGGCTTGAGGTAAGTCACTTAGTCTGTTCACTGGAACATGGGGAGAAAAATATTTACCACTTGGTGATAGTGTGAGGATTCATGTTTGCTGGGTGCTGTGAAAATATTATTCACAGAAAGCTTCTTGTCTGCAAGGAAAATTGTGTGCACAAAGAGCCTCTGGATCCTGTCCTTTGGCGAGAACCTCTTGTTAGCTCTTTTCTTCTGTTATTATTTATGCTTAAAATAATCAAATGACTCAAGATAGGAAAACGCTTGCCTTCTTTCTCCCTCCCTATCTCTTCCAACAGACAAGTAAGTGTAGAGACCCGCAGAGCGATGGACTATGAGAAGAGGAGGAGATCTTAAACTGAAGAAGGGTTAAGCTGCACACAAGAGCATGGTGACCCATAACTCGGTACAACGTGGGGTCTGTGAAAGCCAGAGGAGGACGCTGGGCAGCTGGATAAAAGGCTGCTCAGCACTCAAGACTGCAATTATGGAAAGGTTAATGTATTCAAGCGGAGTGAGGGACATTTATTTGCGAAATTGCCTGTTGAAAGCTTTGCCTTCCCGGCGGGGCAGGGTCACCCAGGTAGGCCCCTCGGCGCTCCAGGGGCCGGGCAGCGGGACGCGGGGTGTCTGGTTACCCGGCACTGCGTTCCCACCATTCATGAATATGCTTATCTCCACAGTTCTGTAACATGTAGACTTTCAAGTGGCTGAGTCCCAAAGCTTATCAGACACATCAGCTAGGACCTAAAATCTTGAAAGCAAATTTTGCTTAGCTGAAAAGGGAGCTTTAATGTCAACGTGCAGTGAATTATCTCCCTTCCTTTCATTCGCCTGAAATAAAGACTGTATTTCAGGCAAGGTGATGCTGAATTTGGACAAAAGAGCAGTAGGAGGAAAGCTATACTGAAAGTCTGGACATCTTTGAAATTATTAATGCTCTTCTCAGATTAAGTGGAGAAAAATTGCTTCAAGATGCTTAGAAAATATCTCGAGAAAATATTAAACACTCCATTCTGCTGCATATCCTTTTTAGAGTCCTTCTAACCGGTTTCAAGACACAAGTCTAAAAATCGGGAAGACTTTCCAGAGAGCCTGTGGGGTGACATAGGGCATGGCAACAGCCAGCAACGGGGCTATGGACGGGGTGATGCTCAGGACATGTAGTAAGCCAACAGGAGCTAGATGGTGGCACACCACAGAGCTCCTTACACAGTCTCTGAACATTTCCCTTCTTGTCCTTGAAGGAGAATTAAATAAAATATATTTGTTGCATATCTTGCACGGAGATCAGCACCCCCACTGAAAGTTATTTATTCGGTGCTGGTATTGGACACGACCCTTCATTTCCAGACCGCACCGCACCAGTATGTTACAAACAGCCTGAGGAGGACAGAGTCACACTGCAAAATGACACCAGTGGGACTGATCGGGGTATTGATAACTCGGTGTGGCTGTTCATACCTCTCGCGGGTGCTCGCTCAAAGTTCAAGGGCTGTCCCATAAATGCAGGGCTCTGTGATTCACGGCTGGGATAGCAGGGCTCATCTGCCAGAAGTCAGGGAAGGGGCATTTCCATTGACTGTGCACCTCCCAGGAAGGTTAAAAAGCATTTCTACCCTCCTGAGGGGGAAATAAGTCCAGGGAAGCAGCAGGGTTAGCACAGAGGCCGCAGGGGTCCCTCGGGTGCAGAGGGAGGAGGGAAGGGCTGCTCACAGAGCACAGCCCCGGCCCCAGTGCCGGGGCACAGCCGAGGAGCCTCCTCCCCAGCCTGCTCAACACCTCTGGTGCTGCTCTCCTTCAAACCTGATTTCCCATTGGTGCAAATTAGATAAGAATTGGTTCAGAGTCTTTAATTGTGATTTTTATTTTTAATCTGCATAATTAGGCTTGTAATGGACTATTTTCACAGTCTTGGGGCTGCTCTGAGATCGTTAGTGCTGGGTCCTGTGAGATTACCATCTGCGTGGAGAATGCGAGGGCTGCAGGGCAGCCTTGCGAGCCTCCTGTGGCTCGTTCAAATCACTTGTCACTTGAACCCCGGCTGCTTTCCCCAAGTCACTCAAGAGGGTACAGCCTTGCAAAACATTAGTCATCTGTCCCAACTCGTGTCCTCAAGAGATGCAATTGTTTAGGAGAATGTGGTGCTGAGAGGAGATTAACAGGGTCTGGGTTTTAGAATGACTCATTTTATATTAGCTTTGTCTTTAATGAAGGAAAATTAAAAGAAAGCAAAACACGAGGCAACACAGTAGCACCAGGTTTCTGCTTCCCAGGTTGTGGGGTGGTACTTGGAGGTAAGCAAGCAGTGAGGCAGGAGATGGAGATGAGAAGGTACCTGGATGTCCTGGGGTATGGTCTGGAGAGCTCTCCCAAAGGAAGGTGGTGGTTTTGGAAAGGGCTGAGGCTGACAGGGTGGTTGGAAGGCAAGCAGGAGAGTTGAGCCTTGCTGAAAATCTCACTACCCTGAAATCTGCCTCCTCACTTCCCTCATCCTTATGACTTCCCTCCTTCATTTCCATACCCAGCACCCTCCTGATCCTTCCCAAGCCTGTTTCCTCAGCCGTGGATGGCCCCAAGACATCCTTCCCATCCCTTACTCTGTCTACTTTGGACTTGCTGCTGCTATGAAGCTTTATTTTGCAGCTGCAAGGAGAAGAACAAAATAAATCTTCATTCTGGGGGTGGCAAAATTCACTGTAGCCCGCATGCTGAAAAGCCTTGGGCTTGGCTCTGCTGCCACATCTTGTTCTACTTAAACTGCTGCTTTTAATAGATCCAAAATGTTTGCTTTGCCAAAGATGTTTCCTTCTCTTCCAGCAGAACCATGTGCACTGGTTTGTTCATGTAAGACACAGCCTGGCTGCAGGAGCTGCTGCCAGGGCTGTGTTGTGTTAGCTCACGTGGCACCAGCAACGCGAAGACAGGAGGACCACCCAACTGGAAAATCTTCTGTTTGACTTCAGTTTCGGTGGAAGCTAGATTGTAGATTGTTTAAAGGGGATTTGAGGTGTCTCATGAAAGCACATTTCAGATGGCAGATGCCAGCTCCCACCTTTAATTAACTTCCTGAAAATAGGACTTGCTGGTAGCAGATTTTGGGGGATTGCATTCAGAAAATTGGTAGCCTTCTACATTGAAGCTGGACAGCAGGTTTTAGCAAAGCAGTTCTCCTTTATATCTTTATCTCTTTCCCATTTCAGGTCCTCCATGGCCAATGTAATTTCTTTCTCATCAAGTACCTTTTGGCAGAGATTTCAAATGTTGGTAAGAATGAATACCTGAATGATGTAGCTGAATGTAAGGTATGGATCTCAACCCCCCACCAAAACTTTTGGCTTGGTAATGCTGTCTGGTTGCCTGCAAAGATCCTGCTTTGAATTTGGGCTGTGAATATCACTGTAAGATCTGAATGGTGGTATACAAAAAAGATGAAATTTTCACTCCAGTAGTGATTTGCAGGACCACTACTTCTCCCCTCTCACCAGCTCAAATACAGTTTGATGTTGAACAAGGTTGAGGACAAGCCAAGACCCACATGAGAACATTCCTCCTGCAGTCCTGGGCAGTACCCTGGGTGTACAGTGGCAGAGGGTGGGGAGCAGCAGAGAGAAGTAGCTGCACAGGAGTTTCCGTGTTCATTACATGTGCTAGGGAGCAGGCAACACAAAGGACTGTGTTTCTGTTACATTGCACCTTGCCACGCAGGCTCCAGGGGAGAACCCCAACCTGCCCGACGGTGGGTGGCAGGACCCTCCGAGGTCAGGCAGCCACTGCTGGTGTGAGCAGCCCCATGTTTTCCTCTTACCAGCAACTCAGCATGGTCATTGTGTCTTGAAACCCAACCCACAGCAAGCTCATGTGTCTCTCTGGAGGGATCTGAGCCCCTTCTGAGAACACATGGTCTTGCCAGTGCTTGAAGTTCAACCACCTCCACTTCCAGGCACGCCAGGGCTCAAAGTGATCAACAAATCACAGAAATGCACTTTCCACTACAGCACTGATTGCACAAAAGCATTACTGCTCTCCTGGGATCTCTGTAGAGGGCTTCCTCATTCAAATGTCCCTCTTCAGCAGCAGTTCTTGGTCACCTGCCCCACATTGGGCTGGGAGGCCGGGCTGAACTGGAGCAGTTGGGCAATGAGGGTTTGGCAGGGCTCTGGCAGCGGGGGGGCAGTTCCACCGGGTACAGAACCCCTTTCTGCTGCTGCTGGGGCATGCTGTGGATGTGGGTATCGTCAAAGGGTAAGTAGCCGGCCACCATCACATGGAGCACCACGTGACGTACTTCTTGATGTCGTAGGGGATGCCCATCAGGACCTCCAGGGAAGTGTAGGCTGCCGATCTGCAGAATGTGGTGCTCAAGTCCGGTGGTGTTGGCCTCCTTGGTAAAACCAAAGTCACTAAGTTTGGCCTGGCGGCCATCAGCAGTGAGCAGCACGTTCTCACACTTGAGATTCCAGTACACCAAGTTGCAGTTGTGCAGGTAGCACATGACCCCCACGACTTGCAGAAAGATGTCCTGGGCCTTAGGGACACCAGACAGCTTCCCTAGCTGCTGTACCAGCAGCAGCAGGTCAGTAGCTGCTGCCTCCATCACGATGTAGAGCTTCCCACTGCAGACCTTGATGAGCTCAAAGATACATGTGATGTTGGGGTGCCAGACATTGTGCATGATGGAAAGCTCCCAGGGCAGAAACCTGCACACGAAAGGTACAAGTTTCTGCTTCTGTGGGTGCTTGTTGCTGCTCCACCACCTTGATGACTAGGGAGCCCTTGTATTTGTTGGAGGTGGCCGTTTTCACCTTGGAGAAGCTGCCCTCCCCTAATGTGTGACCCAGTCTGTAGCCCAGCTCACAAAGTAGCTTCTTTCCTGCATTGTTTTTTGGCATGATGTGTGATTACAGAATCACAGAATGGTTTGGGTTGGAAGGGACCTTAAAGATCACCTAGTCCCAACCCCCTGCCCCGGGCAGGGCCCCCTTCCCCCAGCCCAGGGTGCTCCCAGCCCCGTCCAACCTGGCCTTGAACCCTTCCAGGGAGGGGGCAGCCACAGCTGCTCTGGGCACCCTGGGCCAGCGCCTCACCCCCCGCACAGGGAAGAGTTTCTTCCTTATAGCTCATCTAAATCTCCCCTCTGACAGTTTAAAACCATTATCCCTTGTCCTGTCCCCACACCCCCTGATCTAGAGTCCCTCCCCACCTTTCCTGTCCCCCCTTTAAGCCCTGGGAGGCCGCTCGAAGGTCCCCCCGGAGCCTTCTCTTCTCCAGGCTGAACCCCCCCAACTCTCAGCCTGGCCTCCCAGGGGTGCTGCTCTGGCCCCCTGAGCATCTTCATGGCCTCCTCTGGACCCACTCAAGCAGGTCCATGTCCTCCTGTTGGGGGCCCCCGAGCTGGACACAGTATTCCAGGTGGTCTTAATTGAAGCTGGTGTTTTGCTCCAAGTTTTGAAAGCTTTAATATTCAGTGCATGGCAGCTGTTGACCTTCGTTCTCCCCCATGGTCCCACGGGTGCCTCTGTGGACTCCAAGGCTCACCCAGGTATTGTGATAGGATGGAGTGTTGTGTGGCAGCGCCTTTGTGAGATGACAGGGATGTCTGGTGGGTCCCCTCTGCTCATGGGTGTCCCAGGCACACCCACACACATGCCGTGGGAGAACTCCTACAGTTTAGAGTTTTTACCTTCTCTGTCCCTTCACTTGGGTTTTCAAAATAGGGCTCTTTGGATGATGAAAGTTCAAATGTCAGCTTTCTGGGATGAGGAATCCCTTTGGGGACCTAAAATCAGAACTGCACAGAGTGGTATAAATGAGTGATTTCTACTGTCCCCAAGTGCAAACCACCTTGGCTGGCTGTAAATATTTACTTTTTTTGTTATGATGGTTCAGGGAGCTATTTTACTAGGTAGACTTTCTGACTGTGTGGTGTGGACAGGGAACTTTAAATGCATCTTTCAGAAGAAATAGCTTTTCCATTTCTTGAACTTGGAATTGCTCTCCCTTTATTTTTATCTAATTGATATTTTGGAGACTTAGAGAAGGAGTGAGACCAGAGGTCCTTTGGAGAGCTTCTGTAATTTAGATTTTAAATGCTTTTAGTCAGTTTTAGTTGCCATAAGGTGACAGCTGAATTAAGCACAGGGCAGGAACAGATGGCAGCCCGGCTTGGTCGCAACATCCACTCGGGAGCAAAGCGTCCCTCCCATTGCAGTGTCCGCTCCTTCCTCTCGGTGCTGCATCCTTGGCTCTCACAGTTGTTTCTGGTTTGTGCTGTTTTTTTTTTTAAGCTGCTTAAGGATCCCGTCCTCCCTGTGGAACCCACATTTCCTTTCCAGCTGTACAAAGGAGCCTAGGACCACAAAACGTCTGTCTTCCTGAATACCAACCCAAATGCTATTTTTAATTTTTGAATATATGTTTCATTCTGCAAATCAGTTCTAATGAGGAATAAGACTTGACCAAAGATAGAAGAAAATCCTTCTCATGAGTCCATCTTGTCAGTGTTCTGAAGTCACTCGAGGAAATTAAGTTAATTAAAAACTGCAATCAAAGGTCTATATGTGCTGTGGGGGTGCTTTGCCCTGACTCCTAAGGGCAAGTAATGTAATTGCCATGTCAAGTTTTATCTCCTGTAGAAGTCATGAGTCAGAACCAAACCACTTCCCTACTTCAGATGCTATTTCTACAGGCCAGTGGGGAGTATGGGAATTCAATGTGCCATGGAAGTGCAGTTGCCAGGCATGTATTGTCAGGCATGCTGTGTCAAAAGGCCAGGCAAGCGGCATGTACGTTGCATGATGAAGGATTTTCTCCTGCACAGGGGCTACCCCACCTGGAAACTTTCACGGTCAGGTAGGATGAGGTGCTGAGCAACCTGATCTAGTTGAAGATGTCCCTGCTCATTGTAGGGTGGGGTTGGACTACCAACCAGGTTTGGGTTTGGGGTTTGGGTTCTAACCGAAACCAGTCTATGATTCTATGCTGGCCACTAAGGAATGTCCTTACTCCATCCTTATCTCCTCTGAAGAGAGTGGAGGCCCCATTTGATGGCAAAGACTTTGCCTGGGACCGATGTCTGCATGGAGGTGGAACGGAGGGAACCCCACACTCACACAGAGGTGCAGGATGTGACCCAGCCAATGCTGGGCCATTTGGGCCATCAAATTAACGCCCCAAGATTTCTTGTGAAGCAGATCAGAAAGAAGCCATTTCCAGAAGTTCCCATTCAGAAACTTCTGGTTTTTTAAACACAAAAAAATCCTGCCTAGCAATCAGTAGGCCAGATGCAGAAAGCCATTCTGCTGGATACACATGATTTCCTGGCACTTCTGTTTAGCTCGTGAGTCATAACCACAGTGACTTCAGCAGAGGTCTGAGCTGGACTTTTCCCAGGAGCTGGGAACTTTGAGGTGGCTAAACGTAACTGAACCAACGTGGCCATTTTTACAAAGGAAAATGCTTAGGCCAGGCGTATTTTCCCCAATTACTACCGGAGCACCTCTGGAAAATGCTGTCGTTGCACACTGAGAGATAGAAAGATGTGTGTGTAGCTATCTATAGGGGCTTGGCTGATGCTCAGCATATCTTTTAAAACAGGAACAGGATTTCACATTGCAGACATGTTCCCAAAGCCTACAGGTAAAATCCTCATTCATGGGGAACCCCTTTGAAGCCCCCTATAATAACATAACCAGAAGAGGTGTTGTCCAAACCACAGTAGAAAAAATGAAGTGGCAGCTATGAACTATGTTGCAATGGTAAGGAGTAGTGTTCTGGGGTCCCGCATTGCTGGTAACTCTCCATCTGCTCGAGGGAGCTTGTTGCTTTTGGGAAGTTTTCAGCAAGCTTGGCTGAGGTGGACAGCTTCAGGCTCAGTAAGCCCTCCTTGAAGCCCAGAAAAAGCACTGGACAGCTAGATGCTGCAGGAGCATCCCGAGGGCTGAAGGGCTTGAGCAGCACCTGGAAGGAGACAGGGAAGAAAGCCCTGCTGAGAACTGGGACGGAGCAGCTATCGTAGCAAACACTCCCCCTCCTGCACGCTCCAGGCTAAACCTCTGCAGGCTGGCTTTGCTGCCAGGGCTGCAGACATCATGGCTGTGCATCTCCATGCTCCTGACCCAACAGCTCGCAGCATGGCCTCGGACTGCTGCAAAAAGCTCCAAAGACAGACAGCAAGAGGCATGAATGAGAGGTTTCGGTTTGGCAGGACACTGTCAGGCAGAGGAGAAGGAAAGATATCTGAGCTCAGCTTTTTGAGCTGTGCTTAGATCTCAGAGAAAAAGATTTTTGCCTTGTTAGCTGCTGGCTCAACATTTATTGGTATAAAAATACACCAAAAAATCTCTTTTGCTTTCAATCCCTCCGCCTCAAGTACTGCTACCTGTGGTATAAATATTTAGGTCACACCAATATATTTTAGTAGGGTTCTCGGTACCAACATATAAAAGGAAGCCGAGCTTCTCAGCTTTCTGGTATATTTTTTGCATCAAAGCTGTTTGCAGAACTGACTTGTTCCACTGCTCTTGTAAACGAGAGTAATTAGAAATCAGGCAGCAATTAATGGTTTGTTAAATCTGGTGGGTGAGCAGGAGGAGCTGGTCTGCAGAGGTATAAATTATTGGAGCTCACCATCAAGGTTTGTATTATGGAGATGTTTTCTGACTCCAGCAGCGTGGTCGCGCATCAGCCTGATGCACAGCTGGCTTCTCTGCCAAAGGGCTAAACAACTCCCGAAGGACCATTCACCCTGCTGCGCCCTGCAGGGACACCCGAGAGCTACCAGGCACCTCAGAAGCAGCTCACTTTTTTCAAACTCTGCCTAAGCTAATGCACCTCCCTGGGTTAGGTCCACCCAGGGTGAGTCCTGCAACACCCAGGGCTGGACTGCTCACCAGAGGCCAACCCGTGCTGGGCATCACTTCACACCAAAACCAGGAACTCTGAGTTGACCTTGTCTGGGTCCTGGGCACATTACAGTTACACAGTATGGTGTTCTCTGGGGGTAAGCCAACCTTGCTCAGAAGCTAAGGCAGCTGAAGGTCTCCAAACTTCTCCACTGTATACAGCTACCTTCAACCAGAGAGGAACAAACAAGCCATGAGATGTAACAGAGGAGGATGGATTTTTTTTTTTTTTTCTTTCTGCATCATCCCATAGATTTTTTTCACTTGCAGGAAAACCCTGGCTGTGCCAGGCAGCTGATAGCTGGGAAATCACCGGCCTGCTATCTGAACATAGGGGTGAATCAAACATGTCTGTGCGGTGCCTTTTTGGCTGGCTGCCCTCTTGCCGAACCTCAGCGAGGCAGTGCCACAGCAGTGTCATTACTGGACTGAGATACCAGCTGTCATGCAGTATGGTAAACACCTGAGCTAACAAGAGGGCCATTAGAGCATGTATGCTTCAGAAACCTCTCCCTCTCCCCTGCGACCCCATCGTCCCCGAAGTCCCGTGACCGACCCATCAGGGCAGGGCTGCGGGGAGTCCCGCCGGCGCGAGGGCAGGAGGGGCAGGGTGGCCACACGGGCTTAGAGCGCCTGACATTGATCTGATGCCAGACTGACACCTCTGGGGCAGGGATTTTGCATGTGAGTGAATGCTGTTGAGCGTAATGTGGGTCCTGCCAGCACATGCGTACCAAAATATGACTCCTGTTAATGCAGATGTCCTGGAAGCCAAAACAAACCATAGTTTTATACGTTATGCCAAGAGGTTGTAAGTTACAACGTGTAGAACAACCTCTGTACTTGCACGGAGCCCTTGAGATTTCTTTAAATACCTCTATTTCCATACAAGCAGAAATATTTTGCCCAGGGGTTGCAAATTTCAAGACCAGTCAAGTAATCCCTGCCCCATTTTGTGGCCAGTCTATGGCCAGGCCTTATTGCTTAGCACCCTGGGAATGTGGGAATGGGCAAACAGCTGCACAAGAAGTAAAAATAACTAATGTTACTATTGTTGCTTGACTACCTTGTCATAGATAGCACAAAGGGTAACCACAGTTTTTCACCGCAGACACTGAAGTTACTAAGGTCTTGCCAGCAATGGGTAAAGAAAGCTCTTTAAACAAAAGTTTTCCATGTTTTATCCTGTATTTTCTTTTCTTTTTTTTTTTTTTTTTTTTTTTTTAATATGATTGTTTTACTTTCACAGGGAACACTGGCCTGAAAAGAAACCCGCTGCTTGTAGCAGTATTTTCCATCCATCTGGATGCTGCAGGTGCTGAAAGCTGGCAAAAATTTTGCAGACGAGAATTCTTCTGTCGCCCTGTGGAGCTGTACTACACTCGCTAGGTACTAGTACTAAAGGGAACAAGCCAAGGTGAGGCTAACTTGTAACAGGTACAGTCACTCATTATATAGGGCATAGCCAGTAAAGAAAATGGCACTATTGGCAAGTACTCTTATTTTTCTAGTGATGTTATTTGTCCCTTACTTGCCAAGTACTATTCAGTGAGCTATTTAAAGGTACCTGACAGCCAGCCTGTGTGACACTTGAGCAGCTGGAAAAATGGGGCAGATCCCATGAAAATCATACTGAATCCAAGCCGCCTCAGGAGCTGAATTGCTGTTGTTGCCCTAGATCTTTTCCTGCAAAATCAAGCTGTCTGTGATGTTATTTTAGGCACTGGTATTAAATGGACCCGGAAAGTCAAAGGTACAAAACCAATTGCAAAGCCTTGTATCTGAATGTTTGATGAAAGCTCTGTGTGTGTGTGTACACTGCAGCCTAAATCTGGCTATGATCTTGTGGCTCCATGCTGGCAGAAGCAGCAGCACTGGCAATGGAGAAAACCAAAGTCACAAGGAGTCAGAAAGCTGTGCTTGGTAATGTGCTGCTTTTTTAGCTTTTTTCTTTTCTTTTTCCTTTTTTCTTTCTTTCCTCTCTTGTTTCAAGGATTGGTGTTTGTTTAAAATACTCTGGCTATGTTGTTTTTTTTATCCCTTTGGCAGATAAGGAGATCTTGAAGCTCACATTCCTGGTGTTCAGAAGCAGCTGTGATCCCCACAGCTGTTTGCCATCAGACCTTGCCCTTAGCCTCTTGTTCAAACAATAAACTAGTGAAGCTGGTGGTGGGACTAGCAAGCGGCCTAGAAATTTCGTAGGAGAGGAACACCAAACAGAAAACCCTGTGGATGTCCATTTGATTAACCAAGGTTGTTCAGACACCAAAGAGAAACCTGAGGCTGGCACACCTTGTGTGCCAGAAACATCGCTTCATGTAAATGCAAATTTAAACCATGTGAGGGACATAAAATGGGCTTGTAAGCCATCAGAGGCAATGGATATATGGCAATAGGCCATACCACCACCTCTTGGAGCAGCTTGTGAGTGCCTCAGTAGATGCCAAAGGAGATGAAGAATGGAAAGGGCTAATGGGCTGATTTGCAAACATGATTTTGCAGCTGGCATTGCCAGGCTGCACCTGCCAAGAATCTCAAACCTGAAGGCAATAAACTAGAGTGGAGTGGGAGACAAAAGGGGTTAAGCAGGCTTTGGCAGGCTGGTTGCTTGAGGAGTGGGAGGGCTTCCCTGACAGGTTTGCTATTGAGAGGCTTTGCACTAAAACCCTTTTGGAAAAAGGGAGGAAGAAGAGTGAGAACTTATGCTTCCATCCTTGTGGTAAGTGGAAAGTCACACCTGGCTTGTCAGAGCTAAGGAAAACCAGCTGTATAGGGAAGCAAGCTTTCCTTTTTGGTGTTGGCATGCTTGTTGAGTGGGGAGAGGCATGGCTGGGGAAAGCTGGGAGCAGAGGGGGGCACTCAGCCTCAGGAACCCACCACACCCCTTTCCTGGCCAGAGGTGTTGATCTCCCTATGTCTTTGTTCAGATGACTCCTTCCCAACACCTCCTTTCTGAAAACTGGGAAGCTTTTTCTTCCTTGGCCCATACTGCAGACACTTGGCTTGGCCTTCAAGTGGCTGATTCCTGTGCACTTAACAGGGAGACTCTCCAAACATCCTCAGGAGCCAAAGGGAAGGGCTGTGAGCTGTTGACAGGCTGCCAGGTCAAAATAAGTTGCTAAGCTTGCTCTTCCTGCCCCAACTTGAGGCCAGGAAAAGAGCCCAGTAAGCCTGCTGAGATACCCCCTTAGTATTGGACAGCCAGTAAGAAAAGTATGGGTAGGAGCTGAGGTTCCATGCTGCGCGTCTGAGACCAGGAAACATTTCTCTGCTCTCCTTGTTTCTTCAGTATCAACAAATCTCTTCTCATAGCTGAAAGATTAAATGAATATCACAGCTGTTGACTTGCTTACTGTATTTGTGTGCCTGCTATCTGTTCTGAGGTAGAGCTAGCCAGTGTTTTGTCATGGCTGGCCATTGTACAGGAGGGAGAAGGCTTCAGGTGAGGCTTTAGGCAAGGCAGAGATTTCAAAAGTCGTACCAAATGCCTCTTGGGTTAGTGGAAATGGAGTTGGAGTTGGGTGGTGATGAGAATCAAAAGAAAATTAGAAGCTTTTCTTACAATATCAAGTTATGTCTGTTAAATCCAAATATAATTAAGTTGAAAGAGCAGGTAAGTGTTTTGTGGTTACCTATCCCAAATGAAAGATACTTAAATTTCTTCTTTATACTGATTTACTACCCTGCCTGTGGAGAACCTCATCACAGAGCATTATGCATTCAGAAAGAGATTTACTTGTCTGGCTTGTATTGTAATTAATTTGTGGCCAATTAAGGACTACCAAATTTGTCCTATAGTTAGGATATGACAGCCTATGGTACACAGAGTTGGAAAGTTGACGGCAAAGTGTTATGGCTGTGGAGCAGATGTTTAAAGGCTTTTAAATGGTATGGATGTTATCAGAGGCTGATTTCATGAGTTGCTCTAGAGTCATGTGCTAAAACACTTCCTGAAGGTGCTCAACTAATCCCTGAGATGGCTTTTCCCCTAGGCTTGGTTAGCCCTGGGTGAGCCAGTCCTGTATGACAGTCTGGCAGGGCTGGAATTAAAAAGAACAGGCTAGACATGTGAACCAAAAAGCTCCAGAGCTGTCAGAACTGATGAGAAAGTTTAGGCTGAGATTTGAAAGATAGTACAGATAAATCCTAAGTGACGGAAGGAGGTAATCTTGGACCAGATTGATACTCACACCAACTAAGCGGGAGGTAGGCAGGCAGTTTGGGAACAAGGCTGGAGGCAGCTAACAGGGTCTGAAGGTCTGTTTGCTGAACAGACTCCATCTGTGTACTCCATCCAAGACCTAACCCGACAGGCTTTTGTGGGATTTGAAGAAACTGCCTGAGAAATCAACCAAGAAACTAGCAGTGACCCCGAGAGGGAAAACCGCCAGAGCAAAGTGGGGCTTCTCACATGCAGAGACAAAAGGACGGGTGGTTTGGTAGGCAGTGAACATGGACCTGCTCACATGAGTAGCACAAGAGCTTACATTACATTTGTTGCTTTGCTTTCCAGAAAACAGCTTTTTGCTTATTTCCTGCTTGCAGGTTTTCCCTAAGAGGGAAATATAACCCATGGAAAGCAGAAATCAGGCGTTCCCCTTGATTTGCCAACAGTCACTGCATAGCGTGGAGGCCAGGCACGCCGGGCTGGAGGCATGGGCATGCCTGCGCCCCGCTGCTCAGGCCCTGGGTGCTCACAAGCCATGAAGAATATATAATATCACAGTGCCCTCTTGGGGGCAGGTGTTGCTTGGAAATAGACCTTTATGATTTGTGTGCTGCAGACAGCATTGCTCACCACTGTCATTTGTTCTAGGAGCTCGTGCTGCCTAGCTAAATCATGGATTTTTACCATCAAACACTGTTCCTTCTAAGGGAGAGTTCAGAGTTTTGGCCTTGGATTTTTATTTTTTTATTATTTCCATATAAATCCTTTCTCTGTGGCCGATCTATGCTTTAAATCTAAAATAACAGAAGCAAGCAAGGTGAGGAGCTCCTGAGTGAAGATGGCAGTCTGCCCTCAGAAATGAAACCTGTCTTGTTTAAATACTTTTGGATGACTCAGTCCCAGCAAGAAACAGATTGTTTTAACAATAGATTTAATTAGCTGGTGTTTGTATTCCTTCACAGCGCACTTGAGTCCCAGTGCACCTGCTGGTAGACCTGTCTCAAAGCCCTGGCATCTCTTGCAAAAGAGTGTGAAGAATGACTGAAGCATTAAATAAGGACATGGGTAAGTATGGCAATTCCTACTCCAGGGACAGCCTGGAGAGAGGAGTGTGACCAGTCTCTCTTCCCCTCTAGCTTTTTGCAGTACTGTCGTTTCTTAAACATTAAAAAGAAATAAAACATGAATAGAAACACAACTACCAGCAATATTTGGGATGATACTATGGAACCCTAACTGTATCACAGCTAATAGGGCTCTTGATGCCCTGCTATTACCATGAATGCTCTGAATGTAGGATACTTAAGACCAAACACTTTGCCTGTTTTTCAGTAGCTAATCTGACTTACAAAAATTGGTAAAAAAAAAAAAAAAAATCTAACAGACACCTTTGTAATATAGACCTCTTTTCCCTGGTTCCTTATGTTTGTAGGATTATGAAAGAACCTCTGTTTTAAGGAATATATGAAATTACAAGCTTTTAACATCTGTGACATTTTTTCCTGTATGTACACATACGAGACTGCATGCGTGGTTTTGGTGTTTGGTTTTGGGTGGTGTTTTGTTGGGTTGTGTTTTTTTTGAATAAATTCAGCTAAAACACCATCTGTGGCAAGGATTCAGTTGAAAAAGATGTGGCACCTGGGAGATGAGTCCGTGACCCTAAAAGCTGGTTTCTCTGAAAAGCCAGCCTCTAAGATTGATGACAAGGGCTTCCATATCTTTTCTTTTTCTATTTGTAGATCTAGTTTACTCCACATCAGAAATAGTTTTCTCAAATGCCAGGCCTGAAAACTTGTTCAGGGCTCTGACAGTCAGTCTTTCATGTTGCTGCTTCTCCCCTTCCTTCTTCCTGTGTCATTATCTCCCGAGAGATAACAACGCAGTCACAGGGCAGCAGCCCTTGGATGTCATCCAGCGATACCAGGCAGCACAATCGGTTGGGAAGACAAAGCACCGGCAAAAAAAATCACCGTGTGAGGAACACTTAACCAACTAGGTGCAGTTGGGAAATGCTAGAATAGATGTCCTTCTCTTTTCCTTGATCAGGCACACCTTGGTTAAACTGGGAGAGGGAAGAAATCCCTGTATTTCTAAGTGCACCTTGCTTTGTGTGCTGAAGCCTTTTTTCCTTGCAAAGACAACTCTTGGCCTCTACAACTCCCTGCTTTGGTTTCTAAGTTCCCATGAGATAGGACACAGCATCTCTTCTGTGCTGTCTTCATTTCCCTGGTTCTTGCTTGTCCTCGGCATGTATAAAGGCACTGGCTGCTTTCATTTTGCTATTTACTGGCTCCATTTGAAGGGGGGGAAGTTGTTCGGTTGCTACTTACTAGATCCTGCTCTCAGTCTGTTGTAAGTTCAGCAAGATTTAACTGCGTGGCTGGAGCTGGTTTGTGCCAGGCAAGACTAAAGTTGAGTATTTTAGGAAAGTGTCTGTATTTCAGGAAAGTATCATTTTTGCGGACAAGGGAAGAGGAGGAAAAAACCTATTATTTGAGAAGCTGTGATAGTCTTACAGGGCAAGGCCTTGGCATCTGGAGAAATGATAGCTTCTGCTAGGGATGTGGCCTAAATCTGTTCAGTTTTGGCCAGCTTGTGAGCCTTAAGAGTGTGTGATTAGCAGAGCCCAGCCGATGCCCTGCAGGGGCTGAGGCCAGCGGGAGCTGCCACAGCACCCAGAAAGCAAAGTGGGGAGGTCAGCTGCTGCTCGGGGTGCCTCTGCCTCCGCTACACAGCCTTTCCGCCTCGGGAGCAAGCTTTGAATTTTGAGCAGACAAGAGCCTCTCTTGTGCATCTTTTCCTGCCCCACCCCCTCCCAGTTGGTTTATTTATACAGCTGAGCAGGTGTATTTGAAGTTAACTGGGGGAAGGATGACACAAAATACTTGAAGGTTCCCCCTTCCAGCTCACAGCTTCCAGAGAAAACAACTTTTTTTTTTTTTTTTTTTTTCTTTTTGAGAAGATAGTGCATTCAAAACCCATTTTGCTATCCCATCAAGCCAGTATCAGCAGGTTATAACGGTAGCATGGTAAGCAGGAGTGCAATAATGGCATCTATGGGCTCTTAGGGACTGCTCTAATTCTGGCAGTGGTGTGATTCAGGGTTTGTCAAAATAGTAAATGTTTTATTCCTCCCAGATATTTGGGTGGCAGGTAGGCAAGATGCATCATTAAGATGGTAATGTCTCCTGCATGCTCTTCCTTTTCCTGGAGTCACTCCAGTGTCCTGAATGCACAGGGGGCACAGAGGAGTAATGAGGCAGGGTTTCATCACTAGCTGTCAGACGCAGAAATAAATAACTTCAAGCAATATAACTTCACTCAATTTGTATCTGCTTGTGCTGGCCATACCTTGTATTTACATGGTGCCACAGGAAGCTATTTTTAAATGTTAAAATTTAAATGAACACGCAGTCCTGCAGGCTAAATCTGTTACCAATGATAACATTTCCACTGCAGTTTGTTTTGTAGCACCTCAAGAAATGTGGCTGATTGGAGTGATTTATTTTCATTTCCAAGGGAAAAAGTAGCCTTAGAGCCTTTGTGAGCTCCAGAGGAAAAGCAATCATGGTGCTGGGCAGGCGGTATCTGCAGTCACGGAAACAACGGATAAGAACTTTCTCACCTTATCACTTTCCAGATAGTTTTTTTGCTATAGGACGCATACATGAAAGAGTCTCTAGGGTCCTTCTGCCCTACATGGGAACACTATCAACAATCCTGGCACAGTTTGAGAAATTGGTCATCTTAGTCACTGTGTAAGACTCAGTTGACTGATGAGGCTGCAGGGAGGCACAAGGGCATGGGAATGCAGGAGTGAGAAGGGCCGGGGACTTGGAAGGGGTAGCGTCTGGGGTGACTAACACCCACGGCACGAAGGGTCCCCAGGCACCCCTGCGTTTCACTTCACCCGAGTAAGTGTGAAGTGCATTTGTTACACTATGCACATCTGGGCATAACCCTTACTTCTGGGCCAAAAGCCATGACTGTGGTGATCCCCCACTTATCCATGGTCTAGAGCTGAGCCAGGCATGGGTGTCCAGGCCCCAAGGTGATCTGGAGGCAGCAGTCTTAACGACCCTTGTGATTCTTCCTCCATCCAGACTGGGATTTGGTTCACTCTGTGGTAGCCTAGTCACACCGGTCACTGTGGCATGAAGGTCCAAGAGAGGACCAGACTTCAACTACTCTCCAGCCACATAGCTTGTAAGTCTCAGACTGCACCCTAAAATAAGCAAAAGTGCATTTGGGAGAGTGGTGAAAAAGGTCCAGAAAAAGGACCAGCATTATGTGCTTGTGATGTATGTAAAGCATGGGGAATTTTCTACAAATACTGACTTGCATTCCTGAAGGAGCAGGCTTACATGCAGGAATATTTCCAGAGTCACATCTCTCTGTGTCTATTCCACCATAATCAAACGCATAACCTGCTTGTCCCTCTGTCTTCCCAGATCCATACCTTGCCTGTCTATGGTATGTTTATTTTCTTCAATTGTCCACTTTTTGGTTGATCAAACTAGAAATGGTGGCAGCAAAAGGAAACGGTAAGGCCTAAAACAAGCCTCTGTCAAAATGACCCTCATGTCTCTCCAGTGCTTTTTATCCAGTTTGCACCCATGGCCAGTAGATGTAGGCCTGTGCCAAGACAGGCTGGTTGGTCACAAAGAATATATGGCGGTAGCATTCCAGAGATGCTTCAGGTATTGGTCATATACCAGTTCGAGTGGCTTCCCACGTATGTTGCACAGCAGCAATGAAAAAATTAGACCACTGATGCAGTCAGATTACTTTCATGCATGACACAGATACGAGAAGTTGGTTTGACATCAGCTGAGAGAGCCCCTGAGGGCCAGTAAGTAGACACCACCAGTGACTAAGACCTTCTGGAAAGGTTTGGCCAGACTGGTGGTGGAGCAGCGCTGCACACCTCTGGGACTGACAGCCGGGATCAACAGTGTGAGCCACAGGTGAGGCACTCAGCCCCAGCAGGGATGAAGAGCCGCACGCAGTGTGCATTCATTGCACCCTGGCAAAGCGTGTACTGGAAGTGAGTTCATATGCCCCTCTTTTTTTTTTTTTTTTTTTTTTTTTTTAAATGTTCAAGTGACATTTTTTGTTTTGTGTGGTGGTCATTTTTCATGAGGTATAGCTCTAATTCAAAATTAAGCACTGACCGAACTGCATAGCCATTACCTGAACAGATCAACATGGGCATTGCTAATTTTGATGCTAGAATATGGCATCAGAGGTTGATTTTTTTCCACTAATGTGTCTCAGAATAAAATGCTTTTTGCACTTTTGAACACCTCAGCACTCAAACCCAACACATCTGACAGGTCCCCTCTGCTCTATGTCCTGTATTTCATGGCACTGCAATGCTAGTTGTGGTCTAAAGACTGGTAGTTCCTTGAGAGGAAACTGCCATCGCAGAGGCAGGCTCCTCATAAGAGGATACAGGATCAGGGCCTGATCCTTTGGATATCTCCATTCCTTCCCAAAGACTGCTCTGTGGCAGATCTGCTTTGTGCCAGGTGGGATTCTGTGCAACCTGCTTTACAACATGGAGGCACCTGGTGATGGCACAAATGGCCCAAGTGGTCTCTCTTTCCTCCTGCCATCCCTCTCCATTGGTTCCTTGCATTCCTAGGTGAGATGCACCGATCCTTTGCAGATTTTACAGCTCCAGTTTCTGAGAGAGTATTTGAAGAGGAGTTTCTGGGTCCGAATTGCTGAGAAAAAAAGTCTGTTTAGGTGGAGATGACAACTTTTTCTATCTCCTTTTCCTAATAGGAAAATACTCTTTACACTTATAATGTGGGAAATTTCCCACCTAGCTGTCTTTGTTTTCAGCTTGGATGTTCTTTCATCATTTTACTGGCAGACACAGCCTCTGGCTAGGGAGAAACTGCTGTTTTTCCAGTCCCTCTGAAATTCTTTCTCACCTCTTGGAATACCAAACATATTTGATATGCCAGGCTTGCAGGCTTGATTGCAAGGTGCTGATCAAGCGTTTTGTCCTCAGGCAGAGGAAATGGCCCTGGGTTACAAAACCTTCAGTTATTCTGCTGCCAAAACTTGTGGATTCACCTCGTGTTGCTGTGGCCCCCAGATACGAGATGTCTGCGCTGGCAGTGGTCGGAAGAGCGTGACAAGCCATCACTAGGGCTTTCCAGGCAGTGCATTTACTCTCTGTAGCCCCCCTCCCCACCATCTCTTAGAAGGATCTGATTTTAGGCACTCTTGATGCAATTTCCTAACTCGAAAAATTAGGTGGCTCTGTCTAATTATGCTTAATGCTTTTGCATGCATAATTACAGAAGCCAGGTGAGATTCTGCTTACTCAGCTCTTTTATCCAGGACTTCATTAATGACAGCTGCTTGTCCCATCACTGTTTTGGTTGCATGCATGATTACAGTCTCTTTCTTGTGTTAACCACAGTGAGACCACAGGGGCGGGGTAGGGCTGGTCTTCCCAAGCTAGACATGGGAATAGGAGCAGCATGTCCTGCAGGCCCCCTCTCCCATGCCTACCCCTTGAGACATGCACTCAACTGCATCAGCTATAGCCAGGAGACTTGCTGAGCAAAGCCCTGGGTGGGCAACGATTACACTTGCCCTGGTGCCTTCCTCTTCTGCACATCTCCAGGAGGCACTCCTTGCCACAGTGCCACTTCACAAAGCTTTGTTGTAGCCGTGAATCTCAGCTTCTCCTCTCTGATCGGCCTCAAAGGGCGTCTCCCTCCCATGCTTCCTAGCACAGGGCTTGTGTGGGTACATTGGCATTTCCAGCTCTCTACAATAAGTCTCAGAGGGAGGCTTCAGTTCCTCAAATCCGCAGATAAAATATTCTGGAAAAGTTTTGCTACATGCTTTTACAGTTTCTATGCGGTGGCTACTGTCACGGTGAGGGAATAGCACTTGAAAGACCTCTTTCACCCAGGCTGGCTGTTCTTGCATTCATCTTGTCCTGAAAAAAACCCCAAAACTATCTGCTGGGTGTTGTCATGGTTTTGCCTCCTGTTTCCCATTCCATTTTGCTCTGTGTGGGCAGATGACACTTATTTTTTTCTTTCTAAGGTGACTGCAGCTATTGCAGTGATTCTCAGTTAATGCACAAGAGCCTAAATGTTTCCATTTGCTAAGCCTAAGGGCTTATACCTGATGGAAATGCAACCCCCAGCAGCGCTGCACCTGACTGGGAAACTGTATCCTACAGCCAGCCTCTGCTTTTCTGCCTCTACCCTTCACAAAACCAAGTACTGAAAGTCAGAGCCTTTGACTGAAACCTGCCAGAAGTGATGTCTGCTCCCCTCTGCCCGGCCGAGCCCGTGTGTGCTGCCACCTCCCCGGCGACCTGCGCCCAGGGCTGCTGCAGCACAGGGGCTCTGCAGGGGTCAGGCGTACCCCCCTCCTTCCAGCCCAGTGTTTCCACCTCCACAGAGCCTCCAGCCGGGCAAAAACGTTGCTGCTGCAGCTCGGTTGCCTATCCCAGGGGCTCACGATCAGCTTTTCTCTAATTAGCAAAGAACAGCTTTCCAGGTGCAGGACAGCTGAGCTGTTGCAGGGTGGGCCAGGGGAGGACTCGGCCCTGGGTGGCAGCAGAAATGGAAGCTAGCTGAGCTGAGGCAGCAGCAGAGGTGAAGGAAGGGGCTGTGAAAGGAGCAAGAGCCTGCTGCTGAGAAAGGATGCTCGTGGCCATGTTTCATGCACAGAGGGTTATCATTTGCCATGAGTCTTCAAGAGTCTGCTCTAAACCCCTCCTTTGGGGAATCAACACCATTTCATAATTCACAGGTTTTGGTCTTAAAATTTATTTTTCTACCAAACTCTTGTAGGAAGGGGAAATCTAGGGCAGATGGGTAGCTTTAGTAAGTGTCAACCTCTTGAACTGAGAACAAGTTCTCTTTATCTCCTGTTCTAAATATCTGTAACTTCTCCAGTGACCTCTCTGACAGATCCCCAGGAAGCAAGATAAACACTGGGTTTGGCCTGGTTTATTCTGCAGAACAACTACTCGCAAAATCAACGGTGGGCTGTTTTTCTCCTTTGCCTTTGCTGAAGCCAGAAATAGGTCAAGCAACAAGCCAGAGTTTCTGAGGCTGCCATGAGTGACTGGTGTATGTAGGTGTACTTCAGAGGTGGCCTTTCTCTGGGGTTAATGTTCTCCCTAAAACCCCCGCAGCTTCCTTCTGCTAGAAGGAGGAAGTGAATTGTTTGCAGCAGAGACATGAAACCACTTAGATTTCCTTGAACAAAGAGGGTAGGTTTTTCAATAGAAAACATATCTAGTACATCCTCCTATGAAGCACTGTGTCCATGACACCCAGCTTTGCTTTTTAACATTTGACGTCTGTGCTTGGGAGCCGCAGCCCTTCACCAAGACCTTCTTGTATCTTGCCTGCGGTTAGGCTGTGTAAGGCAGAAAACCTTCTTAATGGAAGTGAATGAAAGAGTCTTGCATTGTACAAAGCTATTTCAGATCACGTGTGGAGTTGTCGGGTCTATTCTAAGTCACACAAAAGTTAATTTGGTCACAGCAAGACAGCGATATTCACCATATTTTTGGTCCCCCCTTCAGTAAGGTTGTCCTACTTGATTTCCCTTGGAAAGTCCCAGCACTGGTGACTGGCTTTATTTTCTGCAGATCTTTCAGATCTTTGCTAGTCTCTGTTGAATGTCTGGCCACATTTTCAGTGACACAGGCTGCAACTAACTGCTACAAGGGTCTTGGAAAAAATAGGGGGTCTTTGTTTTCTTGTGTGCCCCCTCAAGTGTGAAATCAACCCTTCAGAACACACAGAGTGCAAGAGTGACAGCCCACAGATCATTTAATATTGCTCTTAACTGCTTGGGCAGCAGAGGAACAGTAGACACATGTGATATTCTAGTTCCTATCTGTATTGTGGTGTTTCATATCAGACTGGCTTGCTTGAAAGGCTAAGTTCTTGGAGCTGAAACCTGGGAGACCTAGGGCAGCTGCCACTGATGTGCATGGGTAGAGAACTGCTGAAATGTTCCTCTCTCTGCTTCCTACGAGTGGTCCACTCAAATAGCAGAAGTAATTTGTAGACTTTCTCCAGCCAAGGTCATAGGAAAGAATTTTTAAAAAAGCAAACAAGCCATCAGCCAGTTTTGGAAAACGCAAGTGAGAAACCTGCTTTACCACAGCATCTGAACGGGAGCTGCTCATGGAAAAAAGTAAAGAAAGCCAGAGATGGGAAATGACCTTCCAGAGGCTTTACCCTGGTGACGTGTGGCTTTGGATCACCAGGGACTTTACTAGCATAGCTACTGCAACAAGTCCAGCAGAGACCTTTCCTTGCCAGCTTCCTCACTAATTCTCCAGAAGAGATCAGAATAGCCCCACTCAAGGTAACACCTATTGTGCTCGTATTTGTTTCCCTTCTTTCCACCTAAAGGTCTCTTTCAACATCTCCTGTGTTGGCTGCTGTAGCCTCTTTCCCTCTTACACCCTAGTATGCACAAAATCTCCTTCCAATCTAGAGAATACGTGGCTAAGTTGAGCTTTTTCTAGTGTGACCTTGTAATTTCTCCTCTCTTTGACTTGCTGTGTGACCAAGGTCACCCTTCTTTTCAATTTCAAGATCTTCCATGAATCTACTCATCTTTGGGTTTTGTTCTTATGTGCTCTCCTCTGAGCCAACATGGCCTCTCCTTTCTATTCCTACACAGTATCTCTTCTTTTTATTTATTTTTCCTCCCCTCACCTTTCCAATGTACCTGCTATATTACTTTGTCCTTTAGATACTTCAGTAGAAATCTCTTGCAACCTCTACCACCTAAATGTGTCCCTGGCCTTCCTCTGATAGGAGGAAGCTGATTGCATCTTCAACACTTTCAGGGATTTGGAGCCAGTCCGGCATTAAAGTAGAAGCCAGTCTGGGTAAACTAAATATGAACTTGCATTTTTGCAAGCTGAACTACCTTACAGACTCATGAAACTGTGTTTAATTCCAAATCCTGGAAAAAATGTGCTTTACCTGGTTCCTGAAAGTACTGGAAGCCTCATGATGGAGCACCTTCAAGACTAATTTGATTTATATACAAATCTGACATTTATCTAGGTTTAATTGTCTGTGGTGCTTTTAGAATTCACTGATCAAATTCAGTGTCTGAGAGCAGCTTATTTCTTAGCTCCATTCATGTTTGGTATGGTCAGTGTAGTATCGCTTTCTTTTTACAGAACCCATAGGCTGACTTTGTATACTATGTGCCAAAAAAAAAAAGAGCTTTTACCCCCTCCTGTTGTTAATGATGGTTATTATGGCAGGCCCAAGGAACAGGCAACCAAGACCAAGATCCCATTGTGATGCACAGTGTATGAACACAGAGCATTACACTGGCCCTGCTTTACGTTACAGTCTAATTACAGCCTGTCACAGTCAACAAACCATTTTTTCCATAATGGAAACCACACATACTGTGTATTATACAGTATGCTAAAAGATACTGTGTGTGCTGGAGAAAAAAAGCTCCTGACTTTTAATTTATGATGAATTTTTGTTGGTATGTGTAATTTATCTGTTCAATAAAGGGTAGTTATTCCCATATTGACTTACACGATTTTAATAAAGGGTAACCGTGGACTAACCTTCTTCAAACTCCTACTTAAAAAGTAACAGATACTAGGCTATCGTGAATATTATGTGAACAGGGTTTCCTTTTTTTTTTTTTTTTTTTTAAATTATATATTTAAGAAGAAAAAAAAAAAAGGTTAATTTATACTATTTTTCCTACTTCTACTATGTGTATTTTGGAGGCCCAGCCCAGCACTTGTGCAGAACAAGGTGTTAGGGCATGGACAACTGTAAGGCAGCAGGTTACCACAACTCGATGGGTTGCCACATGCCAGCTGAGCAAAACAGGCTGTGTGTACCTCCTTAGCCCATCCCAGCAGGGAAGGACAGTCCCTTCACTTAAATAATAGTTAGAATTCGGATGATAAAAGTGCTTGCCCTGCCCAGCCTCAGCGTCTAGATGGTGTGTGATCTCCTGCTTTGCCATTCTCTGCCCTCAATGCAGTACTGATCACCAGCGTGCTCGGGGCCCTGGCTCCTCAGCTGGGGACTAAAAATAGCACTGCTAACAAAGCCTGGGAAGGTGTGGGGGGGTAACAAACACATCATGTTGCTTTTATCCCTGGGCTTTCCTGTGGAAACACCTACATGAAGGGGTTTGCTCCTGTTTGCTGTTGCTAATTTGATATTTGTATCAGGTGCTGTGGTTTGTCCTTTATATCCTGGTATTCTTGGGGGGGGAAACAACAAAGGATGCTATTTGTGAGCCTAAAGTCTTAGGAAAGTGTGTGATGAGAAAGCTTTGATAGCAGTGGAGTGGCTGGGGATAGAGAGGGAAGGGAATGGGCAAATATTAGCAAAGAGAGTATAGTTGATCACTTGGATGCCCTGAAATGCCGAGATTTTGTGTGAGTTTGTAATTTGTTTGTTAACTAAATTAGGTGACTGAATCACAAACACTTGGGCAAAATCAGATCAGCAAAGGAGTCTCCCCTTAACAGCAGCTTTCAGCAAAACAAAAGAACAAAAAACCCTGGGAGACTCAGACTTCATGTGCATCTTTCCCGTAGCATCTGCAGCGCCAGGGGACTTGCTTGTAACCTGATGCACCGAAGAGATTTGTGCTACAGCTCCCTTTCTCAGCCTGCCCTGCGAAGCAAGCAGGTCAGCTATCAACTCGCTCTTCCCTTGGGGCTTCATCCCTCTGAAGTCAAGGGGAGCCTTCGCATTACCCCTGGCTTCACAGGCTTTGGAGAAGGCTCTGAAGCTTGTCTTCAGCCAGCTAAACCCTATCCGAGTTGTAAAGCATAATATTTCTTACTGGTTTCTCGTTTCCTGAGGCTGTGAAGAATCTTATGTGAAAGGCACGGTTCAGGGACTTGAGTCTGAGTTTACTCCCTGAAGTCTGCGGGGTCTAAGAACAGAGGGGGGCTGCAGAAACTGCAGCTGTGGCTCCAGACGTACCTGCCTGCCCTAACGCTGCGCTAGAGCCCTGGGGGGAGCTGGTAAATGAGGTCCTGGGCTGCCTCTCACCCCGGTCGGTGATAAGTGTCTTTGGCAGCAGCAGCGTATCACCACCGTCTCCTCGGCTGTCAGCCACCAGAAAAGGGGATTTCCTCAGAAGCAGTGATGCTGTTGGGCTGGCGTGGGCACAACGCGGCAGGCAGGGTGAGTGGTGCACTGCTCCATCGCCACAAACCCCCGTGTGCCCCCCGGGCTCCTGGTGAGCATTCCTCCTTTTCCCCCCTGGGGAAATGATGTTAGCCTTTTATCTATGCCCAAGTTGGCTTTTAATTCATGTCTCACTGAGGAGAAAAGAGGAAGCTGAGGTATCGCTTCCAAGCATTGGCTCCTGCTGCTTTTTTGTAAAATTATTTTTAAGGCTGTAATAATTTGATAGAGCTAAATCCAGCTGAGCAACATTAAAAGAGTATTTAACGCAAAAGCACAATCTCTGCAGAAAACAAAGTGCGATGCAAAAGACAAACACAATGGTTGTTCTAGATCAGCATCTTTCCAGTATCAGTCAAGAAGCACAGGCTGCTCTCTGCCAATAACCAAGTGAAGTCAAACTAATTTAGAAGGATATGTGAACATGACCATGTAGTGAGAATGATTTAATCTTTTTGGATAGGTAGCGTGAAATGGGAGCTGATGAGCACACAGCTCTCACAACCATAGCATACAGGTTGATAGTTTAGGTGCTAGTTACACTTCCACTGAGGCCAAAAAAAAGATGATTGTTCTGGGTGGCCTTTAAAAGGAATGGCAGGGCTGTCAGGAAGCTAACAGTCATCACTGTAAGTCACATCTGATTCAGCTTTACTATCACTTGGAAGGAATGCTGGAGAACAGCCTCTCTGAGGAAAGCTTGGGGGTTAGAAAGAGGCACTAAGGGAGTCTGAAGTCACTCACTCTAGCAGGGCCAGATTTTTGCTCCAGGCAGATTTTTGCAAGAAAGGTGTTGGGAAGGAGGCCCTTGGCTGGTGGGGCTGCTCCCTGGCATGCCTAACTGCAGCAGATGTACTGAGGACCTTGCTTGGTGCCAGCCACCTCTGTGTAGTGCTCCAGGGAGCCACACAGAGTTACACGGGGATAAAGTAGAACTGAATATATGCATAAAAATATGCATAACGCAGAGCTGGGTGTAGGCATACGCTGCAACACAGCTGTAGGCAAGCACGGCATGAGCTGAGACGAGCAGCAATTGTGGGCTGTGCAGCTGCCCCGGGTGCTCGGACCAGGGCACTGCCTGCACCTCTCGGTCCCTTTGGGGCTGCTGTCCCCCTTGGGTGAGGCGCACGCTGCTGGGGGGCATGGGGGCAGCGAGGCAGGCCCCTGCTGAGCCCCCCCCCCATCATCTCCTGGCTTTCAGGAGCTGGTAATGCTGCCTAGCAGACGCCCTGTGAGCTCTGTGTTCATCCTGGGTAACGCAAGGTGGGAAACGGCCACCCCAAACTCCAGTCCAGCCGCCTGAAAGCCACCAGTCTCGATTTCGTCAGAGGGTTGTGTTTGCATAGCTGCATAAGCGAGCCAGCTCAGCCTCTCTGGGTGGAGGAGGAGGGCAGAGATCCAGAAGCCTGGCCGGCTCCTGGCCCCTGAGGTCCACCACCACCTCACCCCAGGTTTTGGTGGCACTGAGATCTTACTCCATCCTGCAGCTTCTGCTTTTTTCAGGTCGCTCTGGTGCCTGCTCTCCCGGTTCCGATGTCAGACAGATTAAGGCATGCTCAGTGTGTTTAGCCGTAGTTTAACAATTTCCTTGTAGCTGCTTGGTGAGTGTATTTACCACTGGTGACTGTATCTGCCTCGGTGTATTTACGTCAGTGGTACGGCTGTCTGGGAAATGGCTATTGTGTTTGCTGTTGGATGTAAAATACAAGAGCTGCTGGCCAAAAAAGCTTGATGGGAAGAAAAAAGACAGTTCTTCACTTAATTCAAAGAGGCCCCTTTCCCCTTGTTCTGATTCCTCCTTTTTTTGTGCTTTACAGTTGCTGTAATATTTGTATTATTTTAGATACATTTGAAAGTAGAGTATTTTGGCACAGTTCACATGGGAAGATTAATCCATCATGGGAAAACTCTGGCGTGCACTGCAGCTGGTGAAAACCTTTGTGTGAAGCTGTTTTGGGTCACCATCTCCGCATGAAACCAGCTCCTGATGGCAAGTCCCTTCTTTCCTCTCCAGCATCGGGCTGCCAGGAGAGGGCAGGCAGCTGCCTGCAGCCCGCTGGCAAATGAGAAACCCTTCACAGGCAGGCAAGAATCGCAAATCCACAAAATAGATAAAAGCAGAAGAGCATAATATCAAATGACCTCACAGCATGTCTAATGTCTGCTTGTTGAAATTACAGAAGCAGAAAAGTAACGCAAATTTGCTGCGTTTCCAGGCGTGGACATGAACTAATAACCGATACCCAAATACCTGCCATGCTTAGGGATTTTAAAAAATGAATCCAGCATCACAGCTTGAGCCTGTCTTTAATTGTTTGTAAGTGATATTTCTTTGCTTGTTCCTGGAGCCAATGTGCAGGCTCTCTAGTGTGAGCAGGCATCCAAAGAAGATTGATAAAGAAAATCAGGTGGAGAGTTATTTTTTCCTCTGACTTCTCAGGTGAACACAGGCACGTGAGCCGGTGCTTCTCACAGATGGCCAAGCAGACTCGGGGGGGTCAGGTTGTGCAGCCCTGGTATTGCTTCCTAAAATCAGTAGCGGTTTCCTTTATGCTTTCTCTTGCTGAGCTGCAGCCTGCCAGGTAGTCTGCTGCAGCAGAGGGGAGATCTGGTAAAGGGCTTGTGAGTCCTTCATCTCCCTGCTAGCATTAAGGCTGTGTGGAGCAGGAGGTTTGGTCAGCCCAGCACGAGGTTTAAGGCCTTTTCCAGATTTTCTGTATTCGGATTTGAGGCCTGTTCTTATAAGGCTGATTTTTTAATCTATCTGAATGCGTTTTCAGAATCGCAGGTGAACACATACCTGTTTGTGTGCTGGCACGTGCGCACAGGCACTTTGAACGTTTAGCCCACAAATGTCAGGCTAGAGCTGCTGCAGATTCCTTGAGCGTGCCTCTGCAGTGAACCTTCGGCAGCTGTCTACCTGCTCCCGTAAGTCAGCGATAGCGGGGGATCTGCTGGTTGCATCCCGGTATTTATATTCAGGGAAAGATAGTTTCTGTCAAAACATATCAGTGAATCTCTTTCTGAGAAATTAATACAGCAAATCCTACAAAACCAGTGTTTTCTGTTATTTTTGACATTGCATAGTTCAGTGGCTTACAAGTGTATACAGTATGCTGCTGTAGGGTCTTCTGCTTCACAGAGGGTGTTTGCTCATAAGGGTTCAGCGTTTCCCCTTGCACGCCTAGGCATTAAATTAGAAATAAAGCTATAACCTTGTATTAGGATAAGCTTGATTAAAGAGGTAGGCCCCCCTACCTGCTGCAAGGCAGTGACAGTCACCTCTGGGCATGACACCTTGCTGCGCCTGCTTTCAAGATGAGAGTGCCTCTAGCTCCCAGCAGAGCTCTCACTGGGGTGGAAGCGACCTCAGACACTGAGCAACACGTTGCTCCTTTGCAATCAAGGCTGGTGCGCTCTGCTGCAGCCCAAGGTGTGCTCGCTGTGTGACGAAAGAGGTGCATTGCCCCAGACAAGTATCAGCTGCCACTTATCTGGAGTTACTGTCTCAGAACCGGTGCCATGCTATGTGACTAAATGGTGTCCAGGTGGCAGAGCAGAGCAAGTTCTCCTGTACCTGCCTGCCAAAGACAGTACCAGGGGAGTGTTAAAAGCAGAGATGTATCACGGGAGATTGGGTTCCTCACTCTTACATCGCCCCTCTTGTGGGAATTTGGAGACCTCAGAGAAAAGGCTGTAGTCTGCCACAAGCTGTGAAGGATATCTGATGTAGACTGTTGACCACAGGGCAAGGAAAAGGGTTTGAGAGGTCTCCAGAGCTGTGGGACCCTGGCTGTGGGGTGTACTGAACTGCGCCGCTGCCTTGTAGGTGGGTACCTGTGTTAACCCTGTGGTGTGACTCTCTGCTAATGCAAGTCCAAATCTAAATGAGTCATCAAATGTCCTGGTTAGGTGCAGAGTGTGAGAGGCAGAATAAATTAGATGTTTCTTGGGGTTTTAGGAGCAGGTTTGGAAACCGAGGATCTAGCAGAGCAAGCCAGCAGGAGTGAAATACAAATCTACTTAATAATAAAAGTTATTAATACTAAGACATCATTCCAGTGCTTTGTGATAGAAGAAAATAATTAGCTTATAGCACAAACAAATGGAAGATCATGGATGATTAAAATTCTAATTAAAGCATGGGAATGACACTGGCACTACAGACATCTCTGCAGACTATGTGAACAGTGTGTTAAGCAAAGTCAATAACTTCTTCATAGTAATGGTATTTACAGTAACACAATGGGAATGCAAGGCATTTCACTGCAGGCAGCCTGGTGTTTTAAAATATGCTTACAGCATTAACATCCAGAAAGAACAGGTATGGTCTGTGTTGAAAATATGGTTAACACTACAGTTCAATTTTCAGATGCCAGGCTTTAGTATAATAAGCAGCACCAACGAAAATGAAAATGAAGAGGGAAGTTGAACAGGGCGTTAAAAAGAAAATTTTCTATACAGAGTTTAGAGCAAGATAATTTCTATTATGTTACTGGGGGGATTCATAATTATAAATGTCTATAATCCATGAAAAATTAGTTAAAGATATGGTGATAGATTATTATTAGCAACTTCAGGCAAAGCATTCCTATTTGTGGTCATTACTAGTCACCTTCTTTGGATCTAATTAAAAAAAAAAAAAATACAAGTTATAGCTCTGTTTCAGCATACAGCCAGCAGGAAAAGAAAAACTAAGATTTTCTTTTTTTCTAAAGGGCTAAACTCCCTTCTAACCCATGATTATTTTTTTGTGAAAAAGGACACTTCAAAATTGGGCTACAAATTAGCCCAATTACATAATAGCCCTGGGAAACTTTAGAAGGTACTAGAAAAGAATAAGGTGTGCCATCATGTGCCATGCCACGCTCTGTGATATTCTGAGGAGATAATCAGCTGTTCCATTTCCATTTTCTCTTTTAAGGATAAGCAGGGGACGCTCAAAGATAGGAAAACTAAGAAGACTTAAACCAATCAAAGAAACACTCAGAATTAATTTGAGTAAATCCTTGCCACTAAATACTGCTTTATCAGAGAGGTTGGTATGGTACAGGAGAGACCGTAAAGTGAAATTCTTAGACCCTGCTGTTGAGTTGTACCAGCCCCATGACGTGTCTGCCTCTAATATATTTAAGAATTGCCTTTTCTGTTTGGTATTTTTCTGGAAGAAACTGTTACCTTTTCTTTTTTGTTTTATTTCAAGCAGTTGCTACTGCTCATTTACAATTTTGGGTTGTTAGTCTGCTCTGTGATGAGAGTTCCCACACTCCAGTTACCTGATTAAAAAAAAAAAAAAAAACAAAAAACAACCAAAACAACTCCAAACACCACCACCCAACAGATTAAACTTGTAGATCTTTTCATCTACTTTTCATTCACAGGTACAGATCCAACCGATAGTGAGACTGCGCTAGTAAAGCTTCATTGTTTGTTTGGAAAAACCACATCTCTGCTGTTCCAGTCTGCTGGGGCTCGTCCCACTTTCCAAGCTGGTCTATGCGAGAGCCTCGGCACACAGCCGAGAGCTTCCACCGCAGGGCAGAGGTTTGAAACCAGCGGCTGCTTCTAAAAAAGCACCAGTGCCCCCCAAAGCTGGTTTGGATAGTGCTGGCAGGTGCGGAGCAAACCAGGATCAGATCACCTTGCTGGTCACAGGAATTAAATTCACTACAGTATCTACTATTCTTCTCTCGTTAGCAAAGCACAGAGCGGAGTTGCTGCTTTGCACCGACTCCTACCCAACAGTTCATCAGCCAGTGTAACTGCGATGCCCCATACAGAGGGAATGACGAGTATTTTGCTGATACCACAGGAAGGCTAAACTTCTTGATTTTGGGTGTATCCACATTGCTCTGGGCAGGTTGTGGGGCCAGATGCTGGTCTCTGCTATACCAGTGGAATGTTGATTGTGGTTGAGTTACTCCGAGATAGAACGGCAGGAACAGACCAGACACTGGTGAGGTTTTGGCCGTGTTTCCAGGCACGCCTTCCGGAAAACATAAATCAACACACACTAATAGGTCGTTTGCCTTGCATGCCAAGTGATCAGAAAAATACCGGGCATACAGAAGACAAGGGCAAGGGATCTTAAGGAGGTTCCTTAAGTATGTCTGTACCTCCTATAAATGCTTTGCTTGTGCCTTCAGAAGGCAGACCTTCCTTGGGGAAAAGAAAAAAACCATGGAATCCAGCTGGTTTTAATGCCCTTGAAATCTTTCAGTTGGATTTTTTAAAGACTGAAGTGATGGAAAAAAACAGTGATGGTGCTGTACACAGAAAATGTTGAAGACAGCATGAAAGTGCTGCTAGGAGAGTGTTCTCCGTAGAACAGTGGTGAAAGAAAATATAGGCAGGAGGAATCTTCAATTAAGATAGTATAAGGAAGCAAATATTTGAGGAACCAGTAAATCAACTAGATAAGGGTAGAATAAATGTAATTCAAAGACCAATTTCTTGTTGTAGTGTGTTACAAACATCAGAGCGCAGGGCTGCATTTGATGATGGACTATACAGTACAAAGTTGGCAAAGAGGCAGTAGCTCTCTTTAAAGCTCACTGAAAGATAAATAAATCACAAAGGTTATTGTATCATACTGACAGTTAGGTTTTTAATAAGTAGGTACAATTATTTTAGGCATGAAGAAAATATAAGAAATATCTGCCCCCAAGGGCTGTTATTTTCTCAACGAATGTGCTGGCAGAGAAAGTCAAGCAGAGACATAAATATAATAGGATGGGAAACTATGTGCTGGGGAAAAGGAGTTTGTAATGCTGTTAAAAGTGCCCAGTACGGAGAAGCAGATCCCAGTGGAAGACTTTCACAGAGGGAGAAAAAAACCCCAAGTTTTACATATGGCAATAAAAATGGGATACAAGGCATGAAGCTAGGCATCAGTAAATTCATATAAAACATCAGATTTAAACAGCATTAGAAATATGCTTAGCACGATCTCTGCAGTTGATCAGTGCTGGGATGGGAGGTGTTAAGTCCTACTTGCATAGATGAGGGCCAGTTTAGAAAGTCTTTGCTCTTACTGGTGAACATTTAATGCTCATCATGCCACTGAAACCTGTGCTCAATCTGGGGTGAATAAAGGCTCCATCGATTCAATTTCAGGCCTAGTCTGATGATTTTAAATCAGTTTTTCCCAAGTAATGACTCCCCAGATAAGGACTGGAGGATCAGAAGCATCAGAGAATATCCCTACCAGCAATATGAGTTCCTACAGAGGGTTTACTAAAGGAAGAATAACATTTATTTCTCTTGTTAGGGAAAGTAAACGTAAAGCAATGGAGAAATGTCTCAAGAAAGATAGATGTTCCATGTCAAGCTTTTGCACTTAGATTCAAGCAGTATGGGCAAGTGGGAGGATAAATTAAATGTACAACTTGAATTTTAAACTATTCCTAGTGACTTAGGAACATGTCAACTAAGCGCAGTCTAACAATATACTGTAGAGGGCAGTCCACGTATCTTGTTTACAGGGTGCACAGCAATTTCCAGTCTCACACCAAGCCTGTTCCTGGCCTACCAATGAGAACCCTAAATTTTCTTGGTTATTACGGTTCTCCTTTTCTGTAGCTGTTTCAGTTAGGTTTTAATTTGCATTTTTTTTTTTAAACCTAAGCATTGCATCTGGAGGGAGATTTGTGAAGGGTTTGTTTTTTGTTTTGTTTTTTTTTTTTTTGTAAAAAGTTCTTGGGAGAGTGGTGCTAAACCCTGTAGCAGCCCTGCGTTCTCAGGTATGGGTACTGAGGGTACCACCACTGCCCAGGCGTGGACCAAACACTGCTGTGACTCTTTGTTTCAGGGCTAGTTTGTTAGACCCTGGCAGCAGCAGGCGTTTAAGTGTGTAAGTTGAGCATACTTGCAGTTTGAGTTAAAAATCTCCTCCATCTATAGGGAAGAAAATCGCTGTGGTTACTGTAGTAACCATGATCTCATCTGCCAGCACACACCAACTTCTGAACAGTCAGTACTGCAGTTGTGAAGTGTTGCACATGTATGATTGTAGCAAGCAGGGCTTGGGTAACATTTTCAAAGTCATCTTGGCTACCCCTTTGCCCCAGGGCATGACTGCCTTTACCTTCACCAGGCAGGTGTTTGTCTAACTCGGTTTTTAAATCTCCAGTGATGGGGAAGGGAATGTTTTTTCCTTGTCACAGCTGTTGCCTGTTTCATAGCCTGCAGCGTGAAATGGATGGCATTTCCATACAATTTTTATATTCACTGGTGTAACTGTAGTTCATGTCTCTGGTTGTTTAATAGATTGCACTAATGACCAACCATTTGGGTCGTGATCTTTGCTGTCTTCCTTTTGATGTTGTGGGAGTTGGATTACAGTCATCTAACGCTCAGGAGGTGGTGAAGAGCAGAGCTGCCCTCTAACTTTACAGGGCTGGAGAGCACCTGGGCAGACTCAAAATAAGCCTTTTTCTATCTAGTTTATTGAGCTGTATTCCTTATTTATAGAATTGACTCTCTCCCAAGCTTTGAAGTAGTATCAAATCATTCTTGTTTGTGACTAATTTCCTTCATTTTGGCTTTTAAATTTGCTGCCACCACTAAATAACTTTAGAATAGCACCAGGTTGTGAGAAAATCTAAGTCTTGAGGAAGAAACAAATGGCTACCTAAGTAATTGCTGACCAGAACATGTAACGTTTATCAGATGAAACAAGTCAGGGGCCATAATGTCTAAAGAAGTAAAGAGGACAGTTGTTTTCACTGAACTGGTATTAGCAGCATGAGCAATTCACTCACTTGTTCAAACAGTTTAGCTTTCTGTTGCTGGCATGCTTTATTTTCAGCTAGGGCACTCCCAATTTTCAGGCATAATAGTAAGCAAACTAGTAACAGCAGAAGAAATAGCAGTTTAATGAAAGCGCTCCTGTCCTGCGATAATGGGTTTTTTTCTATTTTATTTATCAGTTTGAGCTTGTGCATCCTCCTTTCACGCCCCACTCCTGACAGTACCTCCATCCATCACCCCAAGGAGCAGGCTGGATGCAGATGCTGCCCTATCGCATTCTGCAGCAGGATGGAGACAAGGAGATTATTTAGCTGCTTCAGAATGCTTTTCTATCTCATACATTGCTCTATTCAGGTGGTTATGAATGCTTCTGCAGGCTTTCATCTTTTACTATATTAATAAAAATATGAAGGTTTTAAAATTCCTTTAGCTCTTAAAGTTCTTTTTTGGTTTTGCCAGTTTCCACTTTGGGTTTTTCCCAGGTAAGCTCTGTTGCGTTTGTTTTGCCTGGGTTGTGCTTTCATTTCCTTAAGGACAGGTCTGAAGTTCAAAGTGATGCACAAACTTTTCCATTTGGCCCTAAGACTCGTCTCTCCCCTGCCTCCCATTCCTTTCCCTCCACTCCGCTCTCATTTCTGGATAGAGATGAGATTGGCTTCAACGCTTGGTATACTTTCTTGTGCAGCCTTTGTGCTGAGTTTAAGGACTTTAATGGCTGCATGGATGCCACCAAGAGCTCCCTCCCCCGCTTCCAGAAACTCATGCTGCTTCTCCAATCCTGCCTATTTCTCTCGTCCTTATTGAAATGTTTGTGTCAGAAGCTAAGCTAATTCCTTCTTGAAGATACAGAAATTCAGTGATGGCTCAGGTAGGGTAACTGGGTTTCTTCATGGACCCCTTCCCACCCCCCCACCAAGCTGGATGCCATCTGAGACCTGGGGCTTGCAGGCAGTGCTTGGAGGAGCCCAAAGGGGCTGGAGGCACTGTCAGAAAGCATCGAAATGAGAGTCACTCATGAAAAGTCAGGCAGGGAAAACAGCTGAAGCCATCATCCTTCATGGGCGGGAGACCCCTAGACCTCCACAATGGGGAGGGAGGCAGGAGGTATGGCCCAGGTCAGGCACCACAGTCCAAAACTGGCAGCCTGGCCAAGGAAGTCCAGAAGCAGAAAAGGTGTTTGGGTGCAAAGCCCTTCAGCCCCGCACCGAGCCACTGCTCCCACCAGACAACCCTGCAGCGTAGCCCTGTTACGCCTTTGCCCAGCTGGGGAGGATGGTCCCCTTCCCAAGCAAAAGGGTGGCCAGGGGAAGCACAAGCCTTGACCAGCTGAAGCCTCCTGCCCATGTTGTGGTGGGCCCTTTGCAAGGAAAGATCCCCACCCGCAGATGAGACTCCCGCTGTCATTCAGCTGACTGATGGGATCACCAAGCTTAATTTAATTTTTGACCAGTCAAAATTTGAGTGATTTGATCGGTGCAATTCTCCAGAGACAACAAAAAAGAAAACCATTATTCCCACTTCCTGCTGTATTTGACTTTGATAAAACAATGGATTAGTTATCACTGAGGTAAAGGCATCAGCTGACCAGAGTTTTTGGCTGGAGTATTGTGTGTTTAAGTGATAATAGGGCTACGTGAGCATCCAGTACCTTTTTGTTAAAGGTGCCTCCTACTTAATGAAGTGTCACATAAAAACTAAATTGTCCCCAGATAGTTTTAGTCTGGAGTATTTGAGTATGACACAAAGCAACAGCTTATTAAAATGGAAGAAGGAAACAAAAATAATAATGATGAAAGGGATCCTTCATTCAAAATGATATTGCTTGCCTTACAGCACTGACATTTGTGTCAATACCGTATTAGTGGTAATCAAATTTCTCATTGTCTGCTGCAATGTAACCAACTCCTCGGGTATAAAACTCCATTAATCATGGAGGTGTGCTCTCTGTGTCCGCGTTGGTGGGAAGATAAATTAGGTGGTGCTTTGCAGATCTGCTGAAAGAGAGGAGGGCATGCATTGAGTATAGATGGAGGAGGATAAGCAAAATCTACTCCTAGATCTTTTTCCTTGATGTTTTCTCTCTGCCAAGCCGAAGAATGGTTCAGAGACTGCAATTTTATTAACTATCCTGCATCATTTTGTATCGTAGTTTTCATTTTAGAGCAAATGGAAGTGTAATTATATGCCTAAGGCAACATGTTGCAGGGGGTGAGTTTCTATAACTCAGCAGATTGTACAGTCGTTTTCACCAGCTTAAAACAGGAGTAATGCATAGTTGTCTTGGTCCTGACAAAAGTTGCAACGCTGTCAGCAGACTCTGGAGACCTAAGTCTGCCACAGCTCCCTCGTGGACCTCTTGCATGCTGCTGGGTAGGTCACTTCATTTTGCTCTACCTCATTTCCCCTGTCTGAAATGCAGGTAACAGCACTCCCTGCATCCAGAAGGCATAGCATCAATAATGCCATGTTAATGTTCATGAGATAGATCCAAAGAAAGACTTTGTGGGCATGTTTTTTTTTTTTTTAAATATTCATGTTTCTGAAGCCATGCGAGAAGAGGATGCACTCACTGCACGTGGCCGATGCCGGCTGGGGGCTGCTGAGGTTCTGTGCCCTGCCCCTGGCTTTCTCTTCACGGCTCTGCGTACACCCTTGGAAACGCTGCTCACTGTGCGTGCCATCAGCAGGCTGCTCTCTAAATAAACGTGCAATTTTGCTGCAGCCAGGACTATACGTGTGGGGAAACTTCACTCCAGGGACCTTTCTTCCCAGTAATTGCCCCGTCGCTTTCTAGAGCCTGTTCTTATCCCAGTGACTCGATTCCATACACTTTGACTATGCTTCAGTCCCAGACGTCATGTGGGTTATCTGCAGGGGCTGCTGTATGTTTGAAAAGGTGATTTCAGGTACTAGAGCACTGAAATGGGTGGGGTTTAGCTGAGGGAACAGTTTTACCTAAGAGTGATCATACTTTCAGTAACTTCAGTTGCAAAGTGATGATGGTATTTCTTACCTTCTGTCACAGAGCTCTTGGTAATAAAAATGCCAAGGGTTGTTGCTGTGTAGTGTGACAGGGCTCTGCTCTGTAAGACAGTTTCGAAATCTTTGGTTGTCCATAGCAACCCGAAGGCACTGAAATACCAGCATGCACATATGTGGGGGCTTGAAATGCTGCTGTTACTGGAGGCTGCTAGGAAAAGGCTCTCTGCTTTGTCCCTGTGTTGATGTTTTCCTCATCGCTCCTACCCACCCCATAGAGGTTGCTGTTCTCAGCAGCACAGTGGTGTTTACCAGGCTGCCAGTCACCCTCCCTAGGAGGTGTGCACTGTGTATGGGCAGAGAGAAACCGGTACCAAGTCCTAACCAGAGTTAACCCCCATCCTGTAAAGACATCAGTGCTGCGATGTCCACCACAACCAAGCGTGTGACAGAGCTGGAGCCATCACAGAAGACCACACAGATCCCTGGAGGTGGATGCATTGTAAAAGGCAGACTTTATTTTAGTTGGAAGTAGGAGAGAGAGACCCGAGCCACTTTCTCGCATGCTCTCAGGTATCCCAGGCCACAGTCTGGGCAAAACCCCTCTTCCCCGTGCCACAGATAACAAGTGGGAAGCAGGGCAGCATCCCAAGCTGTAGCCAAATCACTGGCTTGAAGTAGTGGCTGAGTGACATGACCCAACATTGCAGGGTTCCCCCTTGGCTGCCAATATCTCAAATAAACACCTCGGGTCATCCTAAACCTGTCACTGACCTTGTCAAAGGTTGCGCCCCTCGTGCTTTGCAAGACCCTCATGCCAGCCAGCTAGTGCACACTGTCCCCGCGCAGGGTGTTGTGACAGCCCTGACAGGGTCACTGCTGTGGGTGCTTCATCACTGCCTGTCACCACCCCACTCCTTAATACACCGCTCTGCTGGGAGCCACAGCCTGGACAGACCACTCAGCCTCATCGAGCCACTTCTGCAATGCTAGAGCATTAAGACGTTTTCAGCAGCTTCTGTGCTTTTGGCAGCGCCCAGTCCCTGCTGTAATTAGGTTTGGGTGTCCTCCAAAGTGGCAGAAACTTCAAAATCCCCAAGCCTAACCTTGGGGGAATGTAGGTGGGGCTGTGATCTCCAGGCAACATCATGCTGGGAATCTTTCAGCTCCAGTGACCGGTTTACATAGTCAAGGCCTGACACAGCAAAAAAGAGACTTAACAGTCTGATGGCTTCAGTCTTTCTATTCTTACTTCTACCAGTAATTCTTTTCCTGTGAGTAGGCCCTACTCATGCAAGTAGTGTTCTTGGCTTCGGTGGAGTATCTTTCACCTGCCTGTATTTAATGTAAACTAAGATTACTTTTGGCATCTGTGGAATCCTAAAAAACTAAAACAGCAGAGCGTGATCCAGGGCAACAGGTTTTACAGACCCAGGAGGTCATGCTGGGGTTTACATTTGCTGCTGGCAATTGCAGAGGGTTGCTAGCGCAGGCACAGCAGATGGATTTCCTTTCTGACTACAAAATAAACGCTGCATGTGGGTTAATATTAAAGGAATTACTGTAACAGGAATGAAAAGGGAGGAAGACTCCTTTGTCAAACGCAGTCAAAGGATGTCTGTTTACCTGATAGCCCCATGCAGCAGACACTGCTTATTGGAGTGTTTAGGAAGTCAAGAGATAAAGCCTTAAACAGGGACAGCCAATGTGCAAAGGCGAGCGCTCTTCCAGCTTTTCCAGTTTCGTGTAATTGTGGCCATTGCTAATTTTCATACCGTGATGGTTGAACAGTTCTGCGCCTGTGACTGCGCAGCCTGATTCACATGGGAAATGCTTCTCAGAGCCTAATAAGCACGAAGGTGCACATCCTCCGCGCTGCCATGGCAACGGCGGGATGCAGGAGAGCTGGGAGGGCTGTCTGCCAGGAGCTGCTGCACCTTGGCAAGAGAACTGCCCTTTGGGTGCCCAAATTGGTTTAATTACCGGCTGTGGAAACTACCTGGTGTCTAGTGACTGAGTCTTCAAACGTGTGTGTACCTCCCTGAGCAGAATTAACCCTTTGGGTGCTGGCTTCAGAGGTGTGCTGGGCCGCTTAGCACAGCTGTGTGTAGTGGGGGGGAGGCAGTGCCGGGGGGGCTGCGGTGCTGTGCACAGGCTGGCAGCGCTCATGCAAAACTGTCAGTCTCCATAAGGAAGCCTGGGGAAGCTTCGCTGATGGTGTTTCTGGCATTCAGGGTCAGACTGTGTTTTGGGTTTTTGCTGTTAGCCTGCTTTCGCAGCCACTGCCGATGCCCGTCCCCCTCCCTGCTGGCGGGGGGGCAGCCCTCACACCCTGCTGACCCCCTCCAGGCAGGGCTGAGCGCCTCCGGGCTGCTGGCAGGAGAGTTGATAACAACAAATTTTGTCCCACAGAGAACTCTGGTACTTTGACACTTATTTTCCCCCAGGGGAGAGACAAAGGCAGTCATTTTCCCTCCTGAAAAAGATGACTCTGAAATGCTGAGGCTGTGTTTGCCAGGTCAGCCGGGCAGGGAAGTCTGAGCAGCGGCAGCGCCCGTGGGAACCGCGGCTTGGATGCCCCGTGTTCTCAATTCTCCTCCGTGGCCCAGATTTCCCTCAGGGCAGCATCTCCTATGCTGCGTCCTGGCCAGGGAAACCACGAGGCCCTGTTGCTGCTGGGGGGGGGGACACACAGTGGGATGGAAAATTAAATGGGGGAACACAGCCCATGTAAGAGAATGGGGGCATGAAATAATTTAACTATAGTTCTTATAAAGTACTCTGGCAACTTGAGTAGGTATTTGTTAGTGCCAAGCTGAACCAAAACCAACGGGGTTTTTTATTCCGTTTGACAAACTGAAGCAGTTTGATTAAATTCCCACCGACCCAAAACTGTTTTGCTGTATCTGTACTCATGTTTTGGTAAAAAGGAGTATTTCCCACTCTTAGGCCTTGACATTAAAGCAAGCAAGCATTTTGCACTAGCCACCATTGCTGATTTCAGTTGTCTGACACACCGTTAGGAATGGGGTTCCTGCCACTGCTAATACCTCTTGCTGCTGGGGGGAGAAGAGTGATGGTTGATGGAAAGCGTCGGGGCCAGTTGTAAAGCCCTTAACCTGGTCTGCGATTTGCTCACCAGACACCTCCATACCGTATCAACCACATGAAATCAGAGGGTGGCTACCAAAATGATGCTCTGAGCGTCCCACACTTCTGTGCTGAGGTGTTGGGTAACACGGACCTGACGGGCTCTCCCAGAAGAGCCTGCGTGGCCGTGGCCGTCATGCCAGCGCGGAGCCGCTTGGGTGACACATGCTCCACGTGAGCTCCCCGCACCCTCCCCTGGTGCACCACTTGGCTGAAAGCAGGCAACACTTACCGCTAATTATGTGTTGCTCTGCTACCTGCTAATGAGGGAGAGCTGCAAAGTTGAGATGTGTGTTCTCTGGGGTAGCGACCACCAAATTCAGTGGATGCAGAGGTGCAGTATAAAAATTTTAACAGAGAGAGAACCTGGAATGGCTAATACAACAGTAGTTGTTTGGTGGTTTTTTTGTTCATTTGTTTTGTTTTTTTGTTTTTTTTTGTTTTTTTAAATCATCTTCAGGATTTACTGACAATCCTGTTCAAAAACACAGCAACATTGACTGGGATAAGTACATGTAAATGCTACAGTTCCTAACTCTAGGGAAGTGAATACACTGCAGTAGGAAAAGCTGTTTCTTCTTATCTGGCTGGAAAAAAAAACCCAGTTGTGTTGGCACAAACACGTTTTGGAAAAACAAACGGCAGGGTGCAGGCTTGCAGAAAGGCTGGCAGAGGAGGGAGTTCCCTTGCTCTGCAGGCTTCAGAGAAGGCTGAGGGGAACTGCAGGAGCGGCTCCCGGTGCTGGGAATTCAGCAGGGTTTCCTGGGGGTGAGCAGCCGGGGCAGGGGCTGTGCTCAGGGGGGTTCTGTCAGGTTCAACAAACCGCTCAATCTCAGCCATGTGTTCTTGTGATGGTCCCTGTGCACTGCAGGTGGGCAGGGACGAGCAGATGCACATCTCCCTGCTATGCCGGACCGGCCACGATTTCACCTTGGTAGCGAGGCTGACAAATGTCAGGAGGAGTTTTCTTAATATAACCTGTGTACGTTGCAGAGTTTCATTACAGTTACAATACAGGGCTGGCTTTCAAAATCAGAAAGGTGCCATCAAGCTTCTGAAGTTAACATCTGGTTAAAGCCTGGCTTATGTGAGCATTTTAAAAACCCTTGTAGTATCACAAGATAAAAATGAGTTTGAATATGGAAAACCTGTACAAAAATATTCACGCGTCATTATGTTTCTTCTTTTACCATGGCATCTGGTAACGATCAGGATCTAAATTATTTAGGGAGTTATTGAACCATGTTATTGTCATGTTCCTGTCTCTCAGTTCTGCATCACAGCAGCTGAAGTTCAGTCGTAAGAGATGGACTAAATGACAACACGCGGATGATGTGCCTGCTAATGACCCTACAGCAAGTAAGTGAGCCCAACAGAATGGAAGAGTTTCTGTGGACACGTGTATGTCCCAGTAAGTACTTTCTCAGTCGGACTCCACGTGGGAGGGAAAGGCAGATTTGATTTCACCCAGACCTGTAAAACATGCTGAGGATATCACAGGAAAGTACTTTGCATCAGGGAATGAAGTAGTACTACTACTTCTGTCAGTGGTGGGTGAGATCATTTTGACAGTTTGCTGTTTGCTTCCTTTGGAAAGAAACAGCAGACGTTGTAATACAACTGGGGAAATACAGATTTTACTCCCAAATTTAGCAAGTCCCAAGCTGACAAGGTACCCACTTTCCTCGGGATTTCTTCATCTGTTATCCATTAATTTACAATCATTTCAAGAGGTTAAATTAATATACCATTAGTGGCATGCCTGGGTTCTATCCAATGGAAGATGATAGGTATAAAATATTACTTGTTTCATCAGTATTGCAAGATGAGTGGGTTGTTCTTCTAGGATTTTGTTTTAGGTTACCTAATGGTATTTTAACAGTGTATGAAACAGTCACCTAACAAACCCTGTAGTGTACCCTACTGGAGAAAACTCCTCCTTGGTACAGGAAAAATCGGACAACCCATCAGAAGCCAAAATACTGCTGTAGAAGGAGTAAGACAGAACCTTGTTAATAAATGTGTATTGGCTTTAATCTTTCACACTGAAGTCCAACATACAGACAAGCCCAGCAGATGAAAGACTTTGATTACACTAAAGCCTTCGTCATATGAAGTAAATCAACACGGCAAGAACCACACACTAGGCTCACAGTCACCTGCCCGGCGAAAGCTCTGCTAGTTAGCCTTCACCTGGAGTCTTTTACAAGTTGCCTTCAGGTAGTTGCCACCTTAGGAACATCCCTTTTCACACTGTTGTCGTTGACACTACTTGCTCCACAGTTAGTCTAATTGTTCCAGAGATGTAAGAGAAAAAGAGGACCCAGTTTCAAATCCAAAATAGGGTCATTCAGATTTTTTTGCCCTTGTATTCAGCCTTTGCAGCAGAGGCTAAGGGTGTTTTTCTGCAAAGGCTGGCAGAATTTTTAAGGATTGGCTCTTCCTGGAGTTCAAGATGCCAGACACAACCCTTGGATTGTATCAGGTAGAGGTCAACATCCACACACAGGGAAGATGACTTACATAAAACAGCTGGACTGATGCTCTTCTATTTCTTTATAAATTACAAAAGAAGCTTGAAATACCTGTAATACAAAATAATTTTCTTGTACGTGAAGATTTCAGTATTGTCTAGCTTGACTGGAGAACTTAATGAAACTATGGCATCAATAGATAATACAAATGCAAACTGAACAATCTGAAGGAATTTTTGGTCCTCCAGCTATATAAGACTTTTTATTTACATTTGCTTGTTAAGCTTAATTCCAATAATTAATTACACTTTTGCAGAAAATATAGTATTATCTAATATCACCCTGCAGCCAAGATGAGATTTTTAGAAATGCTTCAAATATAACCTCAACAGGAAGAAGCATACTTGGCAGTACCAGTGCCTTCATGGTTAAAAACACAGAAAAAATTAGTCCATACAAGAATTGCATTTTTAGCTCTCCTTTATATATATCTGAAAGTAGCACGAAGGGAACAGAGAGACTTGCTACACAACATGAAGACAGTCTGATATTTTAGATTATTAAAGCTTTTTATTGGTCAAGGAGACCCAGCAGAACAGAAACAACAGTTATTTCACGGCAATACCAGTTTTACAATAGTGGAAATGCACTCAGTTGGCAAACCCCTTTAAATTAAAGCAGTGCAAGCACCTGACGCCCAGCAGTGCCAGTGAGGAATCACGCTCCTCTTTCCTTAAGTGAAGCTGCATTTACTAAGACATCTGATACTGGCTGCTTTTCTTTTTTAAGCCTGGGTAAAATCCCCTTTGGCTAGTGGTGCCTACTTCGCCGGCACTGCCTTCTCTGAGGAGCTCCTGGGCACTGCTGAACTAAATCAGGCCTCTGAAGGGTAACGGGGTGGCGGGGCTGAGATGCCAGGAGGGAATGATCACCCAGCTGGGTAGCGGCTGATGACGTGAGGCTGGACACCCGAGAGCCTGCCGCACAGCTTTTGTGCCCGGAGCTGCTGCGGGATCAGGAGGAGCTGGACGGCTCTGTCCCTGTTTGTGCAACGCCGGGGCGGCTCGGCCGTGCTGCCCTCCCGCCCGCCTGCCTCACAGGGCAACGCAGATTTCCAAGGAACTTGTGCTGGGGATGGTCTTATTCTGAGCTGCCCTGCCTGGATTGCTCAGGAGTATCTGGGAACATGTATTCCTGAACTGTCAGTCATCAGCAACCTCAAGAGCCGGGAAATCCTAGGAAGCTTTCATCGTACTGTTTATTTTTCCATTCCCCCCCACACCCTAACACAACACAGAGCAGTGACATACGCTGCTGTAAAACGTTTCCTACAAACACATTATCACTATGAATTAGGCTTTTTTTGTTGTTGTTGTTCTGTTTTAAAATGTTCCAGTCTACAACTTGGTTTCAAACAGTACCTTCCCAGAGGTGCTCACCACACAGGACCACTTGGAGTACCCATTTGATTTCCTATACATTGGTGGCTTTTGGAAGAAACAATTTCCTTTGCTATCCCATCAGGACAGGAAAGTTGATGATAAATATATGGTCAGAAAATGGAAGTGGAAATGCAAAAGCTGTGGTACAAAACCTCTTTGTGTTGCCAGTGGCACTTGAAATGTGCTGCATTGCCAGGTCTGATGTTCTGAATGAACATTTTTTTTATCTGCTGACCCTTTCTGGCCCAGGAGGATAATTCTTAGGACCTTTCCTGACATTGTAAGCAGCGGTGGTAATGTGCAGCTTATGGAAATGTGCAGCAACTGTTAGGTACTCATTAGTCACTGACACAAAGCTTTGCACATCAGAATCTATCTACAGGTGCCACAAAGAGAAGGCAAGAAAGAAAAATGTGTCATACTCTGAGGTAAACAGCTTGATTCCCTATTAGTCTGCCGGAGGCTGAATTAGTAATTTATGAAGCACTTTGCCACGATGAGATTTGTTTAGTCCATTTAGGATTTGTTTTTTGCTGTTAACACAGAGCTAAACAACTGAGACTGTGTCTACATGCTTTTCTGCAGATACGAGCTCGCTCCGTGCCCCTGCGACTGCCAGCTGTAAGCCACATCACCGCCAGCGCAGCCACGTTGTTTGCACAGCACGGAGGGTAGGGCTAATATTCCCACAGTTACTCATCCCAGCACCGCACCCCCCCCTTCTTTCCACCTGGTGTTGCAGCCGCTTCCGAGTTGTCAGTGAGACGGCAGGCATGCCGTCTGCCGAACAGGAATGCAGCGGGGAGGTCACGGAGGAGGGGTGGCGACTATCTGGGGCAGGATGGGGGTCACCCCATCTTCATCCGGCTCTGTGGCAGCCCGAGCAAAATGTGGTTCCCCTGCCTAGGGAACCAACAGACCTCTGGGAGGAGTGGGGGTTTCTCTACCTTTAACACACCCTATTATTTATTAAGAGTTGAGACAGGTAGAAGGCCAACAAATCTTCAGACGCTGCTACAGAAAAAAAAGAAAGGAAAAAAAAACTACAAACCAAAAACATAGAAAAGAAACCCAAATCCCCATTACAAAAAATAAATCCAAACCAAATTAAATCTTCAAAGCCTCCTTCCTGGGCATAAATCCCTATTTTTCTTTTGAAGGTCAGCATTAGATGATGCAAGACCAACACTGAACTTCCAGCCCATTAGCCTCCGCGGAGCCAGCCGGGTGATGTGGTACGTCTGCATACCTCCTCCAGGCACTGGAGGCGAGAAGCAAAACCCTTCCTGGGGTGGAAAGAGTTAAGGGATCCTCCTCATCTCCAAGGGCTTGTGCTGCTGCCATGGGGGTGTCTGCGGCAAACCGGTGGGCTAGCCTGCAGGAATCACCCCTGGCAGAAACAAGGCTGGCAAAAGGAAAAGGCATTCGCAAAGCCCTCTTAGATGTTGCCTCGCCTGGCTAAAACCGATAGGGAAGGGCTTGCCTTGCTGCTATCTGAAACGTTTCGGAGCCACTTCAGACACCTCCCTGGTGCTGACTGCCCTGCGCCGAGCCACGGGGGCGAAATAAGTGACTCAGTTCACGCGGGGAAAATGCGGAGATCTGTGCAGAGCTCTGTGCCCCCCATGGAACGGCCTTCTGCCTCCGACTTGAAGCATTTGTCTCTTCTATCGGCCAACCAACCAACCATGGCAGCGGGCTAATTTAAGGGACCAGTCCAGTTTTTGTTGGTGTAAAGCTGGTATCTGTTTTCCCTGTGTAACCAGGAGTTACTGAACTGGTTTAGGCAGCTGTGACTGGTGTCCTCACGAACACAGTGGGGGTTCTTCTGGCACAGCTACAGTGGGAAAGTGTTAATTCCATCTGCACTTGTAAAACCTTTTAAGTAAAGATCAGTTTGATGAAGGAGTAAGGCTGTGAGGTCTGGTTTTTGCTATAGCACTTGCTAGAGACCTGAGAAACAGCAATTTTGAGTGTTAGCAGGCTTCATGCCCACAGATTTTTGAGACTTGTTGTGCAAAGGCCTTCGGATCTCTAATGGAAAAGATGAGAAGACACTAGCTCCTATGCTCTCCATCTGTATGAGGCAAATTTAGACCCAAATTCCTCTGGCCCAAGCCTAGATTCACAGCTGAGCAGGAAAGTTGCCCTAGAGTTGTCCTGTGTCAGGGATTTTGTGTAAGTCATCTTACTGATGTGTGTAGGATTGATGAAAAGAGGGAAGAACTTCCATAAATGCCTTGCATGACTGGGTCCTCAGATGAAAACATCTGCTAAAATGGGTGGAGCCCAGGAAGAGAAGGCAATGTTAGTGCTGCAGGACCCACACGTGGCTCCTCTGGAAAGAAATGCTGCAAATTTGGAGTGTTTACTTTGCATTTGAGGTTTTGTTCTGTGGTACGTTACAGTCCCCTGGTACTCAGTTGGCTTAGCTCACAGCTAGGTAGGTAGACAAAGCTGCCCAAGTTGCTGGTGTCAGACACGTGGCAGTCCTTCCCGCTTCAGGCGTCTTGCAGGTACACCGCCTCGAGACAGGGCGGGCAGCGGGCAGCTCGGATCCGTGCTCCTGAGCCGGGAGCAGGGCCCCAACAGAGTGGGGATTCCCCGCTGCATCTGTCCCACTGGCGTCTGGCTGAAGTTCCTCTCAGGCCTGTGTGGCTTCCCGTGGAGCCATCCGTATTTCCTTGGAGAAACCCTGACCCCGATGGCTGAACATGGTGCGCTCAAGAGATGCTGAAGGCACCAAACCACTGTCTTCTGCAGTCTCCAGAATGCCAGATCAGCTGCCAGCTTGTTAAATGGGAATTGAAGTGCCATCAATGTTAAAAAACAGGTGACTAAACCCGTAGCTTAATTTAGGAAATTCTCACACATACGGTAATGGCCTGGTAAGGCTTGGTGAAAGGTGGCATTTGCACGCTTCTGTACATTTTTAATCGCTGTGTACAATAAAATATTAAACATCAGCTCTTGTTCTTGCTGGCAGATTTCTTGTGGGAAGATTTAGTCTGGGATCCCAGTAGCACTGAATACTGAGTAACTGACAGAAAAGAGGGAGTTTAGACCAACGTCTCTGCTGGCGTAACTCCATTACAGCCAGAGGGTGAAATCCCAGCCCTGCTGAGATGCATGGGACTCCTGCCAGACTTGTGATTGCTGAGAACTCTTTTTACAACTCAACCCTGATTTTGCTTTGGACTGAACCTCCCTCTGAGTCTTAACCTATACACACTTGCATCTTGCACTCGGAAGAAAAATGTTCTGCAACAAGCAAGTGGGTTTGGAAATGGATTTAACTGCCATCAGTGGAACCCTTGCTGTAGACACTCACTGCAGGCTAAGCTTGGCTTGTGTAGTAAGCAGCACACGGGGACGCAACGCCCTCGGTGATGGAAAGGCTCCTGCTCTGGCTGCAGTCACAGTTTGACATGCTCCCTTTTGGTCCTGTGAACTGCACAGGAGCACGGTTTTGGTGCAGTCTCTCAGTGCAACCCGCTCGTGCAGTCAGTGCTTATTAACATCTTTTTAAGACCAAGTTACTGCAGGAACCCTACAATGCATCTCTCCCTTTCCGTTGCATACTGCTGCCGTGGCTTCCTGACTTCTTTTTAGGCCAACCCATTGTCACAGTGTATTTGCAAATCTTCTGGAAGCTCTTGTGGCTGAGGATACACCTTGATCAAAGCCGTCTGTTTCTGGAAGACCGACAACACCTCCTGTGAGCAGATCAGACTGCTGGTGCTTCTATCACCCACAGCTGTGACTCAATAGCCTTATGGTTCTGAGGTTAAAAAAGCAGAAAAGAAGACGCAAGAAAAACCAAATAAATTAATAATAATTCAGGTTTCTTTATACATTGTAAAGAAGCAGGGGAGAAAAAACTGTTTTGCTTTGCAGGTCACCTTCACAGCTAATAGGAGTTGCTCAATCACTGCTGGGGAATACCAAGGACACTCTCAGCGACTGGCAATTGGAATGATGATTTAAATATGAGCAAGATTTTACGAAGATGTCTCTTTGTAAAATAAACAGAGCAAAATTGTTCGTCAGCAGCAGAACAGAAACTAAATACTGTCTTAAACCGAATCTGGAAGGGATGTGTATCTCCCCAATACCGACAGAGAAGATGACCAGTTCTGTCTTCTCAGCACAGTCCCAGCCCCTTACGGGTACAGAGGGAGTTTGTGACTTGACCTTCCCACTCCACACACCAAGCTTTCTGGAGCTCTGTGTCTCTTTTTGCATTTGAGAAGACAGATAGGAAATATTCCACGGAAACACAGACTGGATGAAGTTAGCTGGGACCTCTTGCAATCATCTAGTCCAACCTCTGTCAAGCAGGGTGAGCTAGAGCAAGTTGCCAAGGACAGTGTCCAGTTGGGTTTGGAGTATCGCCACGAAGGGAGACTCCATAACCTCTCTGGGTAACTTACTCCAGTTTTTGAGCACCCTCACAGTAAAGAAAAAAAAAAGTTTTCTTGTGTTCAGAAGGAATCTGATTATGTTTCAGTTTGTGCCTCCTACCCTGTGAGAGCTACTGAAAAGAATCTGTCTCCCTCCTGTTGCTGTGCTTCATTTTCTACTTGCTGGGGTAGACCTTCCCTGAGTTTGGAGGAGGATCTCTGAAAGTCAGCCAACTCTTCTGGACCCCTGTGCTCTCCAGGACCGTACCACAAGATCTTTGAAGATGCCAAAGTCTGCTCTTCAAAATCAGTTGTGGTCCTGCCTTTTGCCCTGCTCTCCCCTCTTAGGATCCCAGACTCCACCATCTCACAGTCACTGCACCCAGTCCCGACCCCGCCTGTGTGTCCTCAACCACTTCTTCCTCGTTTCTAAGTATGAGGTCAGGAGAGCACCCTTCCTTGTTAGCTCCTCGATCCCCTGTGCCAGGGAGTTGTCAGTGTGCTCTTGAACTCCCCTACATTGCTGGGGCCCTGCTGTAGTGTCATTTCTACTTTAAACTTGTTCCTACCAGCTTTACACTTCACAGTGTAAAATAAATCCACCTTCTTCTGTGCTCACTGTTGGTTCCTGCACTCCCTGCTGCAGGGCTGGTGGCTCTGTGCTGGCCAGAAGTGGTCACACTCACCAACACAAAGGTAGCCTGTCTGCCTACTTGTAAGTACACTGACTACAACAGCAAGGTGGCTTGGTAGCCCAGATCTGGCGTCCTCTGCACCTCCCCCACTGCCACTTGCCTTCCTGCCCAGATGTTCACTTGTAACTATCTTGCTGGTGACACATGACTAGATGCCTGTCCTTGTTTTTAAGTGCTTTCTGCTTTCGAGCTAACCACCTGTCTGACCTACTCTCTGTTCGTGACCTGCCATAAGGTATTTTTAACTTTTTTTCTTGCAAAATGAAGGATTCCCCTACAATCTCCAATGAGATTTACTGTATGATCCACCTTCTCTTTTTTCTCTCCTCCGTTTAAGCCAGAATGTAAGAACTGGGATTGGTTGTGGAGGCTTTACATAGTGTTGCTCTCCATGAGGCAGATCAGCGTATGACCTTCAGCTGTCCTGTTCCAGACGTTTTAGGACTGAAAGTTATGGCTTCTTTTGTTAGTGCCTGGTGAGTGATCCAGAACGGGGTCCTACTGTGTTTGGGGCTGAAAACACGGAATACAAGATGATTCTTTCCTAAAGGCACTAAATAGATGGGACAAACAAGACCAAAGGTAAAAAGGAAAGCAGAAAAACCCCATTCATCTATAAAACTTTGACCTGTTCTACAAATAAAGGTGTTTTTGTCCAACCTTTGCCAGGGAAACTGTCACTCCCGGAGTTTGGTTTGAACTCTCTACTGAGTGTCTAAATTAAAGCCATTAATGTACCGACATACAGTTGACCACTCTGAAGGTTTTAGCATTAACAGATTAAGGTTATAGAGCCAGTCAGGAGAGAGGACATCGAGGGAGTCTGTCACTCCCCACCTTCTTCTCCCCCCTCCCGCCTTCCCGCCCATCTGCACTGACTGAAGGATTTGGGACAGAATTGGATTAAGTTCTTGGGGGTCTCTAAAATAATTCTCCTGTGGCTCACGTTGCCTTCCTCTGAGATTTCTGCAAGCAGCACGTTTTATTCCGAGCACCAAGTTCCACCCAGCAGGGCTGCTCCACTGCCTACAGATAAGCATTGCACAAGGTTTGTTGGACCAGAGCTTCAGTGTGGCAAAACGCGTAGCCAAGCATTTCACAACTGCTGTCATCTATGGATTTCTGCTTACAGAAATAGAAAGCCCAGCTAGCTAAGTCTTTCTCTGAAAAGGAGAAGCAAAGTGCACATCCACTGCTCTGCTACCTTTCATGGGTGGGAGAGCTACATTACAGAACCATCCGCGTGTCTGAGCTGTTCTGTGGCAGGGAGCTATTCCCTCGAGGTTCTCCAGCCAAGGATGTCACAAGGCTGAGGGGGTTTGTCATTGGCTGGTCCAACACCTTGATGGCTTTCCACCCTGGAGAAGCTGCCCTCCCCTCACGCTTGATCCACCCTGTAGCCAAGCTCAGAGACTAATGTGTCTCCACAGGAAGCTCCCCTTTTTAGGGCTCAACAGGATTCAGGCTCACAGTTTTGGCACAGAAAGGTTAAAACATGGTACTGCATAACCCTAGACTTCCCCTACATCCACTGAGCACTTGGTTCCAAAAGCACTACGTGGTGCAGCCCTGCGAAGCCCTGAAGTGCCAGGCAGCACCTCCTGCTCCTCCCTTCAGCCCCCGCAACGGCCATTTCTTCTCGGTGGAGACAAAATCAGACTTCCCCCGAGTAACAACAAAACTTCCCCAAGCCGGCAACCAAGCGGACGCACCCTTCTCCTAAATTTTTTTTTTGCTTTTTTTTCAGTGAAGGGAAACGGAACTGCTACGAAATCGCTCTCCGGGAAATCTCTTAAGACCCCTCTCGGCCCTAAAATGGCGCGGAGAGGCGACGAATCTCCCTAATTCCCCTCTGCCCCACCGGCCGCGCTCGGGGGAGGCTGCGGAGCGGTTTCCCTGACGGAAGCGAGTGAGGGACTGAGGGAGGCGAGCCCGGACACCAGCCGATAACGGCGCTGCCCGGCTTGGCGGCGCCCGGAGAGGGAAGAAAATGGCGGCGGCGCGGCCCAATCAGCGCGCGGCGCCAGCTCGCGCCCGCCCGCTGCCCAGTCCCGGCGCTCCGCGTGCCCCGGACGGTACCATTCCGGCACCATCCCCCCCCCCATCCCCACCCCGCCCGGCGCCTGGGGTGGGCCCGCCCGGTTGGTATAAAAGGGAGCGCGGCGCACATGTGCTCCTCAGTGCCGGCGGGAGCGGGCGGGCGGGCGGGGGTGTGGGAGCTGTGCCGGAGTGTCGGTGGGGAGGGAGGGCGCAGTGGAGGGGGGGTGTGCCGCACAGTCACCGCGCAGCCCCTCGGTGCTCGTGTCCCTGTTGCCCCGTGAGGGTCGCCGGTGCCCCTCTGCCCGGCCCTGCGCTGCCGCCGCCGCTCCCCCGCGGGATGCGGGCTCGGCCCGCCCCGTCAGCCCTGCCCCCCGCGCCGGCCGCAGCATGAGTGCGGCGAGCGATACGTACTTCCTCATAAAAGACATAAAACCCGGACTGAAAAACTTAAATGTCATCTTTATTGTGCTGGAGATCGGTAAGTGGCGTCCGGCACGCCCCACCCCCGGGCCGCCCACGCCTGTCACGCGTGGGGTGGGGGGAGAGGGCTGGCGGGGCCGTACCGCCCCCCCCCCCCCGCCCCGCTGAGCCGCGCTTCTCCCCGCAGGGCGAGTCACCAAGACGAAGGACGGGCACGAGGTGAGGTCCTGCAAAGTGGCGGACAAGACGGGCAGCATCACCATCTCCGTGTGGGACGAGATCGGCGGCCTCATCCAGCCGGGGGACATCATCCGCCTGACCAAAGGGTGCGTACGGGGCCGCCCCCCGCCTCGCCCCCCGGCCGGGCAGCGCCGGGCCGGGGCAGCCCTTTGTCACCGAGGCGGAGGAAGGTGCTGGGTCGTGAGCGGGCTCGGCCGCCTTTTGAGAGGCACGGATGACACGGCCGGCCCGCTTTGGGCCGGCTCCTTGTTACCGAGGCAGCACCCTGACATCGCTTGCCAAATTCCAACTGCCTTTGCCACCCCAGAACATGCCTAGCAGGAGCGCACAGGCTAGTAAATGGCTAGGAGAGGCTCGTGTTTTTAATGAGGAGGTGGTTAAGACGCTTGGTTTGGCTTTAGGAAAAGCTCCCTGGGAAATGACTTCTTTTGGGGATGGGAGGGGGGAAATTCAGCAGTCAGTCCTGGTCTGTAAATCAAGCAGGGAAGTCAAGAGGGTGTTCTTATTTTTACAGCCAGTTCTTTGCTCTAGCAGTCAGCTCCTTAATGAAAGGAGGGAATGATTAATGCCTCTCATGCAGAAAAGTTGCTTTTCATTGCAGTGGATTTAACAGAAATGACAGAGGAGGAGAAGCTTTTCAAATTCACTATAAAAATTCATACTAGGGCTACACTGTAGAGCGTGTTAGTTTGGCTGGGTACAGTTCATTTATCTCAGAGAGCTGGTTTAATTTTTCTTAAACCCTTAACATTTACTATCTGTGAGAAAGAAGTTTCAATTTGAAAATCCTTTTCCATGTCACTTAAATTGTCAGTACAAAGTGACAATCACTTTCATTTGAGTTCTTCATGGCAGTTAGGTTACACTTAGGAATCTATTACACTGATCCTTTGGCCTACAGCACTCCAGGAGGTAGTAGAACTACAGCATATGTAAGGTCCTTTTAATTTTTTTTTTTTTTCTGAAAAAGTATGCAAAAGGTTACTCAGTGTAGCTCCTAACTTAGCTGCTCTTAAGTTGCGCATTCGAGTGTAATTCTCAGGTTTGGAGTGAAATTGGATGGCCCTTCACACCAAAACTACAGCTGCTTCCGCCTAGGCAAATGTCCTTTTACACGGAATGGGCTGACTTCTCGGCAGAGGTACTTCTGGAGAAGCCAGCTTGCGTGGGGAGCACGTGGAGTGCTGGGGCACCGACATGGGTGGAACTAAACCAGAGCTCTGGGCCAGCACAGTCCTGTGCGTAGGTGACACTGAGGCAGATTAATAGTGATACTGTTCAGCAGTGTTACTGAATTCTGCTCTGACTGGCTTACTGTAGCTGCTCTGGTGTGCAACAAATGGGAGGGTCGCTGTATCACTTCATGTCAAAAAGTCATTTTGGCTTGCATGAATTAAATTTATGAGCTGACATCACTGTTCCTGGTGGGTGGCTAAGTCATGCCTTCATTTACATGAATTGCATGCTTAGGACTGTGTATTGAGTTAAATGGCAAAAGCTAAATACATTCCGGTTTGGCTCTCATCTTAAGAAAAATGCCCCTGAGCTGGCACATACAAGCTTTTCCAAATACAATTTTATGCTTAAATAGGATTAATTTGAGTGTGTGATGTTGCCACTGCAAGACAGGTAAATTTCAGCTCTGTAGGCTAATCTGACTTTCAGGGCAGGATGCTCACTGTAGCAAATGGAAAAGTTTAGCTAGGCCTCGTGTGTAAACATGCCTTTTTTTATTATTATTATTTTCCTGCTGAATTTCAAGCTGTAGATGCATTCCTCTGGAGAAAAGCAGACACTGTTGCTGACTTTTGCCATTGGCCGATTAACTCATTTATAGGAAGCTGTTGCAGTTAATATTTCTAAATTTGAAGTTAGATCTGGAGTTTACTGCTTTATGGCCAGCTCTTTCTGAGACAAAAACAAATGCTTGCATACATGAAATAACTTTGTGCTGGAGGTTATCAGTCCCATGATTTGCTAGGTCATGTCCCAGTAAACGTATGTTTGACTTATATCTATTATTTGAGACCTCTTTTCCTCTGTACTCTGCCACAAGGCTGTCCAACTAGCTGGTTATTAGAGGTTAAGCATAGAGGGAATCTTTGAAGTGAAAGGTAGCATTATGAAGTGAAGACCATTAATCCTACATCTGGATGGACAACTCCTGAGTTGGGCACCGTAACTGTAGTTGCTAAGCTTTACTGCTGGTGCTGAAGTACAGTGAAGTTTATTGTTGCACTGGCGTTATGGTCCTGTTCTGCCAACCTGGCTCCTCCCTGCTGCCTCTGTTCAAGGCCCTGTGCAGCCGGATGGCTCCCAGGCTCTGCAGATAAGGCAAAGGGCAAGAGGAAGGTTTGCTATCTATGTTCCAGAGATAGGCCCAGAGCATAAGGAAGTGGTGACTTGTCCAGATTATCTGTGACTCCTGAAAGTGGCTCCCTATTCCTTTGCTTGAAGACACCCGTAGTCCTGTTAACTCCCTTGTGCTGCACCTGGGTTTCTGGTCTGTATTTTCATTTCTTCACATACATGATGCCCCTCACTGAAAGGAACAATTATACACAAAATTTTTTGCATAACTCGGATTCCAGTGTTTGAAGTCAAACGCCTCTGTAAAGACTAGAGTGCACTCATGCTGTCTTGTAAGTGAATGTTTCCACAGTCCTAAAATTATTTCATCGCATTTCTGTATGTCACTTGGAACATGAAGGTCAAACTTGTGCCTTTAAAAAAAAAAAAAAAAAAAAAAAAAAGAAACCATAAAATCTTTTAAGGGCCTATACTAAAACAGTAAGCGCTTGCTATTATACACATTCAGTAGCAGTATCGATACTCTCTGGTGAACAAAGGTAATTCTTCCTGACTCCTGCTGAAAGCAGAACTGAGAGTTGTCAGTGAATGGTAACACAGATACTGCTTTTGGCAAGATGCCTTTCCTCTGCAGGAGCAATCATAAGGGCTGCTCCAGCCAAGGAAAGAGCATCTAGTCTCAAAATAATTGGCTGCTTTCCTGGAATTGCCAGAGGAAGTCAGCTGACCTTCCAGTACTTTTTGCTAGAAGTAAAACATGGGGATCTATAAAATTTTAATGTGGTGAAGCTGAGGTCCCTGGGAATGTTTCTAGTCCATTCATGCAGATACGTAATACTTACTAACTCTTGGAAGATGGCATGCTTCCTCTTTCTTTTTCAACAGTGGTATTTGGCATTAGCTAAGGGGTTGATTTGCTTCTCCTTTCTTTGGCCAGGTATGCATCTCTGTGGAAAGGATGCCTGACACTTTACACAGGACGAGGAGGCGAGCTGCATAAAATTGGGGAGTAAGTATTGCGCGTCTATACTTGCGGTGTTATGTACTCAGCAGAGCATCGTGGTAAGTATAAGAGGTGGTGTCTCTTAGTAAATGGAAGCTATGGCAGCAAAAGTTTGTTGATTGGCCATGGATAGGTACAGTACAGGCAACTGTGATGTTATGGTAATGAGCTCTGACTTTCTCTGCATTCTGCGTAAGCCGAGGAGAATCAGCCTCCATCACTGGCACAGGTCTGGGTTGTACCCAGAGGGAGGAAGTGTATAAATGACAAGGGATTTAATCTGCATTGCCTACCCAGGCCTCAGCTTGATTAACCTCTTTATTTTGGTGCAAGCCGTGTGTGTGTGTATCATGCTTGAGAGACAGGCAGTGCAAAGAAGGAAGACAAAGGTAACTCCAGTGAATCATATCTAAACAGAAGCAAGCCTCATTATACCATCTTTAAACTGCCCACAAACTGAGGTGGCGCCTCCTCCTAAGAACAAACATGAGTAACGTGCTTGACAAGCAACAGGAAAAATAGCAACATTTTCTAACCAGAAGAGTACTTCAGCTGTTGCACAAAGAGCCGTGGGAGGCCTTATAGTCATCAGGGAAGTGGGGATGTGGGGTGGCCACCTTTCTTCTCAGATGGTTCAAAACCACCCAGTGCTCAGCTGGGTTTTGTGAGGGATGATCTGCAGATTTTCTTCAGTGCAAAGATGTCGCCTCAGAAGCGTCATCCAGTTGGCTTACTCTCCAGCAGGCTGGAATGAGGTGGGTCCTCATCTGGGTTGTGCCTTCCAGGAGGAGGTGGGAGCTCCACTTCTGCTTAACCACTCCAAGCTGTGTAATGATCCAAATCTTTCTTCCCCTCTGCCATAATTTCCATGTGATGAGTTGGTGGGACTATTTCTCCATAGTCCTCTTGAGTGGAAAAGGATGTTTTGAATTACACTCCCTGTTTTGGACTCCTCTGTGCTATTATGTTAATGGGGCACTCCATAGCGTGGGAGTGTGTGGGAGTGTTTAAGTTTTCACTAGAGATCTAATGCAGCCACAGTCTGGGTGACTGTTTCTCAGGTGACCTTGTGAGTGGGTGCTGGACAAGATTGTGCAGCTGGAAGAGAGGTGAAGGGGGAGCCATTTCATCACCTTTTGTTTTCTTTAGGCCATTTTACTTCTTAGAGTAAATATGTCCTTGCCTCTGCTTGACTGAAGCACCCTCACCAGGAAGATGCAACAGCTTCACCACAAGCCTGTAAAGGGATCAAGGAGCCTTTTCATACCTGCGGATACTCTTTGAACAGTGGGGTCTGGATTAGTTACTTCTAGGTGATAGGATGTGTCAAGAACATAAGCTCTTTGAGTTGTGGAGTTGAGAACTCTGTTAAAAAATCACTTTAAAACTCCTTACAATTCTAATTTCTCCCCAGGTTCTGCATGGTATACTCAGAAGTGCCAAACTTCAGTGAGCCCAACTCAGAACACGTCGGGCAGAACAAACTGGTATGTTAAACTTGTCTGAGGCTTCTGGCATGAAGTGCTCTGTTCTGAATACTTCACACTAGGCTGTGATGTGACTCTTCTGAAAAAATGGAATTGAAATGATGTATAGATAAAAATGAGCCAATAATTAGAGTAGCAGAGAAATTCCATGTGGAGCCACTATAAGAACATGGGGAAAAAATATCAGCCCTTCTGTAAAAATGTGAAATTTCTCTCTGATTTTTTTTTTTTTGTTTTTTTTTTTTTACATTTCTCTGAAGGCACAGGGTGAACAGAATAATAGTTCTGCATCAAGTTATATGGGTTCTTGTACTTTCGGGCCACTGGGTAAGTTTTTTTTTGTTTTGTGGAAGTGAAAGGATGAGAAACAATGTGAATAAATAAAAAGAAATTTATCTTGCTAAGGGTTCTCCAAACTGGGGCAAAAGTGTACTATGCTTTAAAAAGTCTTTTAGACTGGAGCCTGAACCTGCAAGCATGTAAGGATGAACACTTCCTGAATAATGTTTTCAGGGTTTCTTTCCTAGAAGAGGAGCAGATCAGGATATTCAAGGTGCTGATACCATGTAAAGAGACTTGAGCAATCCTAAATTGTTTTGATGCTTTCAAAGAGGTTTTGCAGCACTTGAAATTCTGTTTTTTTTGAACTGCCTGACACCTTGGCTTTAAAAATTACTTTAATTTTTCCAGTCACTGTGGCTTTCCTGCCAGGTTAGCTCCATGAAACAAAAGCGGTAATCTGAATTCCAGTATTTGACCTGGCTGGACCACACTGAGAAGCTTAAACAAGAAAATGCTACAAGGACTTGAGTAGGTGTAAACTGAGAGGGAACCTTAATGTATGGCCTGCCTATGTGATGCCCAGACTCAGTACCTGGTGTTATCTAGCCAAGTCCTGCTGGTGGATGACAAGAAACTGATTCCACAACTTGCTGTTAAAAAGTGTCACTTCAGTTCAGTGACTGTCTGCTTCCTCTTTAGCAACATGAGTTTATTTTCTCTTATTTTATACCTCCTATGAGCCCTTTCTGTTCTCTTGAAAATAAATTATTCTGAGCAAAGAAGGGCAGTGCTTTCAGGCCAGTCTTTCCTCAGTGCCAGAGTAAGGCGAGTAGGCTTTCAGCCCAATTAATGTGTACGTACTTCCTTGGTGTCCCTGCTCTGGGGTGGTGGATGGCTGTTCTCACTGAGCTTGTGCATATCTTCTGAAACTTCTTTTTTCTCTTCCAGCTTCTTGTGTGGTCTTTTAAATGCAATGATTTCCTTTTGTGCCTTCCCTCTTTCCCCATGCTTCCTGTCATCATCATTCTGCCTCTTCAGCTTTGTCCCTCTTCCTGCCAGCAAAACATGAGCAGTGATGCTTATGAGACTCAAATTCATGAGAACTTGATGCTAGCCGAGTTGCTTCTGTGGCTGGACTTCACAAGGCAGCTTTCTGTTTCTGTGTCCCTGCTAGTGAGGAATGATGCAAGGAGCTTTGTGTAGCCTGCTTTTCTTTTGCTGGTTTCTCCTTGACTTCTGCTGCCCTGCTGTCTCTCTGGAACATCTTGGTGTGTGACCTACAAGCCAGTGCAAGTTTCTGAAAGCACCAGTCTAGTTTCATGAGACTCTGGTCTCTCTCTTGGGCAAAGAGTCAGCATGCAACTCTGTGACCCTTCTTGCTTTATTTGAGAATGGGGGTTAGGGATGGAGGGGGTGTACTCTGGGGGCGGGGGTAAAAAGGGAGCTGTGATTTGGGGCCTTGCAGTGCCAGAGGGGCTTTTCCTTCTGGTGCTCAGGGCTTGCTGGTTGCTGCAAACTGTGTTCCCTGTTGCTAAACTTACAAAAGGGAGCAGTGATTTTTTTTCCACGGAACTCGTGATAACCTTTTTTCTGTCTTTCTAGGAAATGGTTTACAAACTGGACCTGAATCAAGTGGATTTCCATTTACGTATAATCATGGCCACAGTTACGCAGGTAGTGGGAGAGGCAGTGGACGAGGACCTGTAAATCCAGCACCAGCTAATAGCGTTCAGCCTCTTCTCCCTGCTGTCAGTAATGGGAGGGACCCACGCAGAGCCTTTAAAAGATGACTATGCCAAATGTGGTTGTACAGCTTGCTTAAACTCTACACTCTACTTGAACACTTATTGCACTTTTATTTATAGTTAACTGTGAACCAGTTTGTCCTTTACTGTTGTTTTTTTACCTTTTGGTCTATGGAGCAAACTTGATGTGATCTATTTCTTTTGCTTAGGGAAGCACAGTGAGTCTTCCCCATACATTAAGGGGGTAGGGGGAGAAGGTGAATATGAGAAAGCAAGGGTAATGGGTTGGAGAGTCTCAATTAAAACTCAGTACCCTTTGCTAAATGGAAGAAAATCTGAGTTACATGTATGTATTTTTCTGTTTCTGTTGGTCAGCCTTATAGCCTTAAAAGGTCTCTTGCGTCCTGTGCGCACATACGTTGACTCCCATTAGAGTCAAGGGGAGCTCTTCATATTGGGAGAGAAATGAAGGGGAAGAGCAAAGATGCTGTAGTGAACTAGGTGTCCTTGGAATTAATCTAGCTTGTCAAAGCAATAAGTACAAGGAAAGGGTGATGCCAGCACCTAGTGGTGTCTCCTGAATCAGAGAATGGATAACTCAGATGAAGGTCGAAGACATGGTGAGTGTCTCGAAGCTTGACTTCTGATTCTAGAAGGGTGTACACTACTTAAAAATTCTCCATAAACACCATTATCACTGTCAATGAAAGTGGCAGTGATTTTTTTGCTTTGGATAGAAGCTTGGATATTCATTCTTGCTTTGCATGAAATAGCAGGAGGGGAGGATCTCAGACAGTATTGGGGGATATGCTGTTTGTAGTCACTCCTTGTGTGAAAGCCCAAGGTTACTTTGCAGGAGTCTGAATTTCCAGGGAAGAACAGTTTTCAAATGCTGCATTACCCATCTCTTCAATGAGACTGCCTACTTCTTTCCTTCGCTTCTCCAAATGAATTATGTATTAGATGAAGCTGTATGTGTAGATTGCAGAGGTACTGGCCAAGCACACAGCTGCACTTCTGATGCTGTTAAGCTGCTAAGCTTTCCTTCCTCTGTTTTATATGAAATACAAATTATCCCTTAAAGAACTTGGCCCTGTCACCACCATCTCCCAGCGGGAAAATAGCTGTGGTTTTATTCCTGAGATCACAAATGCCTTGACTCTAGGTAAGAGTCTAGTGCCATATTTCAGATCAGGTTCAAAAACAGCTTGGAAGCTGAGGTGTCATACTGGATTCATCTGTTGAACTCTTCTTATAGCTGACCTCTCAAATAAAAAATTGCACTAACCATTTCAAAAACAAATCTAACTTTTTTTTTCTGTCAAGCCATAAAGACTTCATGACAAAAGGCTAATTGTGAATTGTGAGTTGTCTCTGTGGTCATTCATGTTAATTGAATTTACTACTATGTCACTAATGTTTACAAGTTATCTACATTTGTTACTTCTGCTTTTGGTACTCATGGTGATTTGTTGAAAATTGCTTTTAGTTGTCAATTGTTCCTTGCTTAGTCTGAAATACTGAACTTTCTTTTAAATGCAATCAGCAGCAGCAACGAACTTCTGAAGGGAGGTCTAGAGGGACCTGTGTGCCCAGACACTTGAGGGCTGGTTGTGTCTGGTCTGGTAAAGAGCTATCCTCATACCTGCTTCAGGTGGAACTAGTGAAACTTGTCTTGGACGCGAGAGGGTGGCATGCCTCATGAGATCACCCACAGGTGATGTTACAGAAGAACAGTGCTAATTGCTGAACCAGAAAACACGCAATGACTACTGGGGAAACGGTGTGAGGAGGTGATGTGCAACTCAGGGACTTTAAATCGCTTATTTAAGTCAGTCATGTATAGTCTAGATGCATGGACGACCTCTCATGCAGTGCTGCATTAAGACATTTGATATGCCTGTGAGAAGGAAGCCAAGAGGACTTTTAAACCTGTGCAGTGTATATGACATGTTCCAGAGGTAAATGAGATGTAAGTATGGTGTGAGAGCTGTGCTTTCCAGTAGTAGCTGTAAGGGTAGCAAGTGAACAGTGGAAGGGATGGCATGGTGGAGACTTCATGTTCATTGGGGTATATCCACCGTGGATCAAATCCTGGTGGTCTTTTCTCTACAGCATAAAGAAGGTTGAAATAGGGGGGAACCCTGTGTTAGTGCGTGCTGAGGTGCCTGATGTTTGTAGCTCTATGCATTGGAGCTTTTATTAAGCTAATAAACAGAATACTTGTTCACAAATTATTCCAAATAAAAAGTGAGATGATTACTGCTGATAAGTGATATAAGATGAATAGCTTGCTGTCAAGTGGATGATTGATTTCCAGTTGGGAGGAAAAATGCAAGAGGCTGGTCTTCAAGTTCTCAAGGTTAGTAGAATTCCTGCCTCCCTGTTTCTTACGTGAAACTATTTCGGTTTATTAATAAATTTTTACTTCTTTGCAGGGGAAATCTGTGCCCTGAAAAGTCACATGGACTTACTGTAAATATAGTAATTTTTCAAGGTCTTCTGATCTTCCAGTGAACCTGGAAGTGAACAACAAAGTTGTTTCCCTTTGTTATCAGTGTCAAGATAGTTCTCAGCTTGCAGAGGAATCTGGGAGGCTGCGTTACATCTGTTTGGATCATACCACCTCGGTGTACGGAGAGAGATACGCATTTCTCTGTGTAAACAAGCAGTTGTCATCAATTACTCTGACACTATAAAACAGTTCATAGGTGCCCAGGAGTTAGGTCATTAGGGATTGTCTTCACAAATGTTTTCCCAACATATTAAAGGTAATGCAGCAGTTAGGGTGGTCTCATTGTAGATAATCGATTCCCAAAGGAAAAAATCCCTGGGAGGTGTTCATGTGTCCAGACAGAAGCTGCAGAGTGCTGCAGTGCAGCTGAGTAGTCCTGATACACTTGAGTAACAAGACCCCCAGCTCTCTTCACCCCGCCACAGCTCAGCTCTCACCCGCCCCAACAAAAGGACCGATGGCAGGCTGCAGCAGTGGAGCAGGGCAGAGAGTTTGGCCGTACGTCTGCTGCAGCCCTCCATGTGTTCCTTCAGTCCTCAGTATGAACCTCTCCTGTTGATCCCAAAAGTGGAAAAGAAATCCTGTACTGTGAAATACTGTCCTAACCTTGGATGGGTGGTAGAGCTATGTATCCATGTCCACAGTGAAAACGGGAGGGTGCTGTAATAACAAATGCAAATGTTGGACTGAGGCACGTGATACAATCTGCTTTCACAACTTTTAATTCATTAGCTTTGGCCTTAACTTGAAGCAGGGCAACTTTTGGCCTTAGCTTGCAGGCCTGTGCGCTCCAATAATGCCGCTCTTTAGCATCACACAAATTTTAGTAAGAGTATCTGCAGCTAGTGCTGCTTGTGCAAAGCTGCCACAGGCAGCATGGAACATCTTTTCTCCATCGGTGCAGTCCCTGCACAGGTGACACCCGTGGCAGCATTGCAGGGATGTCAGCCGTGTCCCGTTTGTGTGTGCATCTCTCTGGCCGTGGGAGCGTTCAGTAGGCAAGTTCTGTTCCTCATAGTCTGTTGAGGCCTTATGTTTTTCAGAGATGTTAATGCTTGTGTTTTGCTAATGACCTGGCTGTGCTGTGGTCATCCGCTGCAACCCATGTCCGTGCCCCCAGAACAAAGGATCCTTTCCAGTTCTAGAAGGCAGTTTCATTAGCAGCTGTCCAAGTGCTTTGTTAGGACTAGGAATTAGTAAATGCAAGAGGGTTTTGAATGTTTCTGGGGAAGTTTTCTGGGCTGCTTTGTAGCCTGTGCGTTCTCAGCTGCCAGGTTGTTCCCCTGCTTCTCTAAAATGTCTGTAGATTTGCCCTTTCAGACATACTGTTTATTCTTAACCCCCGATCCAAGCAATTCTTTGCCCTGCCGAGTGCGGCCTCTGGCAGTGCTTTGGGGGACCAAAAGCTCACGCTACTGAGGAGGTTGCAGGGCTGTGACTCCCTGTCCAGGCTCTGAGGAGGCTCTGTTAACGATGGCAGCAGAGCTAACGAGTGCTGTGCCTGAGCCTGAGCCTGGCCCTCGCTGCTGGGGAGCACAGGGATCCCAGGGGACCCCCGGCCAGCCTGGTGACCTGGAGCAGACACCACCACCCCCCAGAAAAAAACCCCAAAAGAGCGAGGGGCACCTCGGTGTGGTCTGAGGCTGCTCGGGGCGAGGGTGCTGGAGGTGCTGAGCCCTGCAAGGCCCCTGCTCTGGGCCCGCTGCCTTCGCTTGGCCCTTTGCAGGAGCTCGTGGCCCCTGCCAGCACAGGAGCTCCAGGCGCTGGTGCCTGGGGAGCTCACAGGGTCTCCCCCAGCCTCGGTGGCTCGGCTGGTCCCTCGGCCGCTGCTCAGTGTCCCCAGTGCCTGCTCTGCTTCGTGAGGGGCGAGGCGGCTGCCGAGGGCCAGGGGAACACCCAGGCATCGCAGGGCTGCGTGCCTGGCTGGCCGAACAGCTTCTTGGCTGGCGCGCTTGTTTGCTTCTGCATAATTAGGGAGATTGGAGCTGGATGAAGGGGGGAACCACTCATGGGGACATGGCTTCAATTAAAACAAACAAACAAAAAAAGCTGTTGTGGTCCCACTGGAAGACACATACCAAACTAGGGGCAATTGCCTGAAAACTGAGATTGACGTTTTCAGCAAAGCCCTTCAGGAATTCATTCGGAGATGCACTTTCTGACTCCGGCCTTAATCGTGCTACTAATTCCTTTATTCTTGATTCCAGAGAATTTGAAATTGTTATGGCTCTTTATAAGGATTATGTTTTTTACTTATTCTGTGATGCACATTTGTGTGTGTGTGTGTAATATGTATAAACATACACAGCGTCTTGTAATTGGGATGGAAAAAATTAATCCTAAACAAGCTGTTGACTAAACTACAGAGGATGGAGTTCAAAGGGATTAGAAAAAAGTTTGAAAGTGACTAAGGGGAACATTTAAGGACTTAATTTAACTTTTTAATTTCTCTAAATTGCTGATGCTTTTTCTCAGGAAGAAAGCAATGCAGTTAGAAGAGCTTCATCTAAAACTGCCCTCCCAGACCCCCAGCTGACACGGACTGTCTGGATTTGTACATTTCCTAGGGAGCAAGATTAGGGAAGGAGTAAAGCAACAGGATCTAGTTCAGAAAATTCTTGTGCTGTAAATGTACCTTCAGATCTAAATGCTTCCTTAATATACAAGTTTAAATGGGATGGTATCTGCTCTGCAGACTGGAGAACCTGAAGCAGTGCAGTCAGCACAGGGCTGACTAGCAGCTACATGTTAAATAAATTGGCATACAAAAGACAAAATTGGCTTACTACATCATTGACTGAGACTCCACAGGAGTGTAGCTTTATGTGGTAGTGTATCAGCAGAGCCCTCTACCAAACTCTCTTCAGGTTCATGGCCAGAGGGTGAAATGGTCTTGCAAAGTACTGGGTAAATACCTGGGAAATTTGGAGCCACACTTGCCCAGCTCTCTTTATGCCCTGTGGGGATGGCTGGGAGATCCCACTGACTTCAAGCGTGATTTGGATCCAGTCCTGTGCAGGCAGTAGGTTCTCATCTGTAAAACCAGGATAAGGTGATTGGGTGGATCTATCAGATGCCAAAGGCATAATTTATGAAGATGCTGAATGCTCTGGAAAAGCTGAAAACCACAGCCAATGTGTAGATTTTTCTTGCTAAATCAAGAGACATTTAAGATTATGTATTCCTAAACTCAGATTCTTTATAGTTAGGTACTTGAGTTTGCTCTTTTTCCAGAGGTGCCAAGTGCTGTGATTCTGTGCCCAAAATTGCAAGCGACCTACCAGTCACGGAGAGCTCACCAGTGAGACCAGGAGAGGCTCCCACTTCCCTGGGACCTGCCTGCTGGTGCTGCTTTGAGGAGGGCTTTTGTGCTGCAGTTGCACAGCTCAGGCTTACGGTGCTGGTTCCCAGTGCAGGGTTTGTGGGTACCTGTATGTCCCCGCTGTCCCTTCCACCCCAGTGCCAGTTTCTGGTGCCTCCAAATGCATGGGTGGGAAGCTGTGGCTCCAGACGTGGCAACTCCAGCTGCCTGCTGGGCACAGCGGCGTAAAAACTGCTTGTGCGGGACCTGCCAGCGAAGTTTGCTTTTATTTTTCACTGAGGAAAAGGAAAACCCCACATCCTGCCACATGGAAAGTGCATCCATTGGCAACTGATCTGTTAGAGCTGATGCTTCTGCTTCAGTCGGCTCCTGCCATGCATTCCCACAAGGGCAGAGGCAGGGGGATACCCCAAACTGGGGTAGTTGGAGGATGCTGGGGCAAGATCTGCAGCAGAAGGGCTGATGGAGCCCTGGAGGGCTCTGGCTGGTGGCTTCAGGCACCTGTGTTGTGGGTAAATTTTTAAAATGGTTGGACCAATACCTGTCAGGAGTGTCTTGGGTCGGGGGGGGGAATTGATTCTGGTGTGGGACAAACATGAAGATGCATTAAATGATCACTGTAGTCGTTGCCAACATTATTTTCTATGATTTATGCATTAACTTAATTTTTCTAATTTCCTCATTCCTGTGTTGATTAATACTAAATTTAATTTTCTGTAATCAACTCGAACATGTAACTTGGAGAGATGAGGTTTAGGCTGATTGCAATAAAAACCTACCTATCCAGCCTAGCTTCAATAAAGCAAAACTATTTTTATCTCTAAATTATGCAATATTTTCATGGAGCTCTGCAACCTGCTTATATTTAACCTTTGAATGGAGTGCTCTATTTTTTCAGTTCACCTAATGCAAACTTTACAAATGGGTTTTTTAATTATGAGAAACCCACCTGTATGCCATCAACCAAATTATTAGTGAGGCGGAGGATAACCAAGAGTGCTGTCAGACTTAAGCTGAAAATGAAAAACGTTTAAATGCCAGGAACAGAAGTGGCCAAGAAATAACTTTAAACACCAGGTGCTAGAGGAACAAATTAATATGGCTTCTTTTGTTTTGAGAAATAGTGAGTTGAGGCCTGATGCAGACAGACATTTCTATATGCAGCAGCAGTACTTGGCTGTGCAATAGGACTGACAAAAATCAACACAACATTCTCTTAAAAGAAAAGATCTAATTGAGTTTAAAAAAGCCCTAGGTAGGGAGAAAAAGAGAACTTGAACTACTCCCTACTATCTGTAAGACTCTGGTAAGCTGTTGTTCTGGTGTTGTTTATCAGAGCTGTCTCTGATGTGGTTTGGGATGACCTTGAAGCAAGAAACCCCTGTGCAAAAGCCACTCTTGAAAGCCTTTCCCTGGTATGTGCAATCTAGCTTAATTTTGGTTGTGCTTTACTGATGGCAGGGCCCATTGCTAGGGACAGTAAGTCTAAATGTTCTTGCTGAGCTTATTTTCCCCAGTAGTGCAGGGAATCAGAGGTAATTTCTAGAGGAAGAAGGACCCAAAACATCAGTAAGTCAGTATCATGAAGCCAATAAGAAGGATTTGTCAACGTGGGCAAATTACTACAATAAGCTTCCCGTAGCTTTTTTAGCAAAGTGGATTTGCAGAAGCTTTGTGTGCAACTTCATCAGTGTTGTAGCTGAAGGGGTGAGTTACAAAAATCTGGGTCTTTCTAGTAGAAGCCACATTGGAAAAAAGAGGTGCATTGATAATGGTTGTTCTATTGGATGTTTGGTGATTCTCAGACAAAAACTGGTAGGAGATATGTAATTAACTTGTGGTTTTGTGGACATGCTTCAGCAGTCTATTTTCACTGGGCTAATTCTGACTTTTTTTTTGGGTGGTATGAGCAGATAGCTCCTTCTATGGCCGTAGCTGCTTTGATGTCCAAAGCTGGTGAGCTGTAGTTGTTACCACAGGCTACTTCTTCATCCAGGCATTGAGGTGGGCCCTTAGGAGTTAATTTAAGGGATTCAGGTGATGTGTGCAGCAATTTGGGTGATGTATATAGCCGGTGATCAGAAGTAACAGCCTGTCAGAGGGCCCTGGCTGTCAGCAGGGTGCTCTGCTAGTGATGTGTGGGAGGAGCTCTCCCTGGGACTGTGTTTGTAGGTACTGCAGCTGTTTCCTCTGCCTCCAAAAATGTTTGAATCACTCTGGACCAGGATGTGTGGACTTTTTTTTTGTTTGTTTGTTCTTGTTTGTTTGTTTTGTTTGTTGGTTTTTTTTGTTTTGTTTTGTTTTTGTTTTTTCTTGTTTCACGGTAAACTTGAAAGATCCCTGCTGTGCAGCCCTGTGTTTTCTCTGACTGCCCTCTCTTTTACCTGTCCTGAGGAAGGCTTTGCTAGCAGCCACGGAGGAAGCTCACCTGGTGCCCTGCCCAGCCTTCCATGCCTGTTGCTCACCTTGCAGTGTGTCCAACTTGCACTGCTGCTTATGCCAATGCTCAGCTTCTTTAATATAATTCCGATTTGTCTCTAACATGTTATTACTCATCGGGTGTTTGACAGGTCTGTCTCTTATTATTTCTGCTTGTTCCGGCTCATTTCTGCATTACCAAAGTAATTTGCAGGCCTGCCCAATTAGAGCCCCTGCTTCCCTCCCCAGGTAGGTACGACATTGCCTGCCCTCCAGGATAACAGCCAAGCCTCCTGCAATCCCATTGATCGAGCCCTCCGAGGCTGGAGAAGGCATTTCATGCATCATCATAACAAGTTGTTCACAACTCCCTGTGCGCTGGGCTTCAAATTCAGCCTTTCAAAAGACTTTGATAAGAAGAAAGGATCATTTTTTTCCTGACTGCTGCAAATGAAAAAGCTTTTCACTTGGGATTTGTGGGTCATATTTATGGAAATGGGGAGAGCACTTGCAATATTTATAGTGGTTACAGAAGCGATTGAATCTATCTTTTATTGATATGTATTTACATGCCCACAAAAATCTTATTGCACAGTAGTTGAGAGAACTTTATTTAGATTTAGTATTTTGAAGTAATTTTTTAGTGCTTCTTTATTATCCATGGAGTGTGAGATTCAATATTTCAAGTAGGACTGTCGCCAAACAGCCGGAGGTTTTTAAAAGATTTTACATAAAGATAAATGTTGAAGCCACATTTTTCAGAGGCACCATCTGTTCCGTGTTGACCTTAATTTTCTGGATGAGTGCTTTTCTTCAAACGTTTTAAGTCTTGTCTACATTTCATTTGGTTGGGAGTGTTTAGGTTATTTGTTGAACGGGAAATCAGATATTCAGAATGCAAACACACCATTACATTGCAAATTATTCCCATTGTATAATTTAGCAAACTGCTATGTAAATACTCTGCAGACTTGCTGGGGTAGTTCTGCATCTCTGACATCTGGCGGGTTGGCCCTGTGTGGAACTGGATGTCTTGAATGTCACCGTCATGCCTTGCACTGGGAGATTGGGCGCAGGACACCAAGTGAGAACCGCGGAGTACCTTTGTAATGGGTAGTTTCTGGGGACGAGGGTAGGATAAGGGTTTGTTGGTTGGCTTCATGGCTTTAGAAGGACTTGCTGTTCAGGCTGTCTAAACAACAATACCTGGTCCTACTAAAAGGCGGCCGCTAAAATAGCTGTATGTCTATGTATGCATCGTTCCTACAGGGCGATACCCCCCTTCCTCCTTCAAATTCTTCTTGCTCCCATGTCTTCAGCTGAAATAGGCTTATAGATGATTTTTGCCTTCCTATGCCTCCAGCCTTGCTTTGTGGCTTCTCCAAACTCCTGCGGCTCTGGCAGTTCAGCTGTTTGTTACCCTGCCACCTCCCAGGGCTTTCAGAACCCCGCCTGGCCCTCTGCTCCTGCCCTGTATCAGTGTCGTGGGCTCAGCACCTTGCTCCATGCTAAGCCCCCCCCTTGTCAGGCCCATACAAGCTTCTTGGCACAGCCTGTCACTGTCCCTTCCAGGGGGCTGCAGCCAAGACCTGTATAGGTATACGTTAGATGTTCTCTATTGATCTGGGCTAAAGCTGGCCGGCAGCAGCAACTATTTTAGTGACAAAATGTGCTTTTGGCAGGGAAAGTAGCATCTTCATGGTTTTGGATTGCAAGTGGGACTGTAATGCTGCTGTTACATGGCACAGTAGCTCGTTTTGCACCTGCAAAGTTTCTAGACTAATGCAGAAGGATTATTGAAACTTTTTCCCCTCAGAATATGCATTTGGAAATAAAACTAATGATGTGGTAGACGAAGTGATACAATTTAATTCTTTTTGGTGCACTTTGAGAAATTCCCGGAGGGGAATGCTGTAAGGACTGCACTCTTTTAAAGTAACCAGCTGGTTTCTTTACAGCTCTACTATATAAGTGTCTAGTAAAGCCCATTTCAATGAGATGCCAAGATGTGGGGGGAAAGAGCTGAACAAATAACAAAATATCTGATTAAACCAAGAATTTGATATTTCTGAACGCCAAAGCCCAGAGTCTGTCTCACCAGGCTGGCTGGGTTTGGAAATACCTATTGCTACACCAATTTCAGGGGGGAAGTGATGGACGGGGAGGCGGGGGGCGGAGCGCCTGCTGGACTTGTGGCTCACACTGGTGGCTGTTTGCCATCCAGAAAACCATGTGGTACTCTGCTGCTGGATATTTAGAGGGTTCTTGGATGTTCCAATGGTACATACTGTGGCCAAGGCCATGTGGAGTGAAGGCAGCAGCGTGTGGCTGGGGTGGAGGAGGCAGTGGGTCAGGTTTTCTGCTGTCCTTCCTCCTCACCATGCCTAGGGGACCAGGACTCTGCTGAGAAGTGAGTACGTCGGTCTCTTGTTTTAACTCTGGGCTAGCTCGAGCTAGTTAAAAGGGATCTTTTTCTAATCTGTGCTATAAAATAATTAAACTAAATATAGAGCGTGTAAGTTTTGTCTCTCCTCATTATCTCTAGCATCTATATCACTGTATGCGAAGACAAGAGGGATTAGTACTGGAGAAAACGAAGTCTGTTCTCCCTCTACCACTGAAATTAGTGGTTTTCTGCTTTCTGAAAAAGCATTGTCTTGCAAATGGAAAATGAGAGTGCTTTGGGTTGTTTTGATCTTGTTTTGAGGCAGTGATTTATAAAATAAGGCAAATTGCACATCTGTAAACGGGTGAAGAGTAACTCAGCAGGAAGAACTACAGCATCAAAGCTGTCCCATACACCTGTAGGACAAGCTCTTTCAGAAAGCAAGATGTCTGGCTTAACTGACAGAGGTCAGCTTTTAATTATTACTATAACTAATCTCAGTTTGATCTTAAAAAAAAAAAAAAATCTACTCAGCAGTGACAGAAGGAACTGTTGAAGAAACTCTTTAAAAGTAGGACTCTTCAGCAGAGCGGGGAGCGATTCCTGGGCTCTCCCTGGGTCAGGCAAGTGGGCAAGAGCTCAGAAACAGTGCATTGGGCTGGAGGCAGCATTTAGGACCTCAAATACCACTCTAGGGCAGCTTGAAACCTCCAAACTATTGAAAAGTTGGACTCAACACAGGACAGATGTGGAAAGTCTTGGGTGAGAGAGTGGCATCCCAGCGTGCTAACCACCCTGGCAGCATGAAGCCCGCTTCATGGGGATTCCCATTCAAGGGTCCCAAACAAAATCTGAACATCTCAAGACTGAGCTCGAATGTGCAGTAAGAGGCTGTTGGAGACTGTGGCAGCAGTGAGATAAGTGAATGAATAACAGCTGTGTCCTTTTCAAGACAGATCTACATTAAAAACAGTATGTCTTTCTCTTCAGTAGAAGAATGCTTAGTTTTACAAGACAAAAATGCAGTTGTTTCCTTGCATCTGCCTTTCTACAATTGCTTAAGAAAACGCTTAACTTTGGTAGCATCATTGTAGAACAAAAGTTTTAAAAAATCACTTGGTATATGTTCATCATGTTTCTGTGGATAGTTCCATAGCATGATGTTTGTTAGGGTTTGAACAAATAATTATTCTGAGACAAAACAACTAACTTTTACAAGATTTAAAGAAGACATTCTGCAAATACTGCATTTGCTTTGATATGGTCATATCCGCACTGCACGAGTAAGTGTATTAAAGATGACCAAAAGTATTCTGGCCTGCTGGGCTGCAAGTTAAATATGAAGCCAATGTAAAACTATTTGGAAGACTACAACTTTTTTTCTTAAGTTGAAAAGAGAGGGTTGAAAGCCGAGTGCTTACCCATGTGAATGCCTGAACCACCACTGCATGATTTTAGATGTAAAAAAAATAACTGTTGTGAATCTGTGGAGTCAAGGAGAGAATCTGCTTTCCACTAGCACATAGGATAGGTCGCCACTTACAATAACAAAAGCAACTCATCCACCAAAATCTGTGTTCACTTTTCTTTGCTAGTATTTTTTATGTTTGTATTACAGTGAAATCAAATGCCCTGCTGCCTGTTTAGTTTTTGAGGGAGACCACCATCTAGTCTCTCTCACATGGTGAAACTCTGATGCTGAAAAATCTAGCAGAAAACTGGCAGGTCGAATGGGGAAGCAGTACAGATGTTGCTTTTCTTTGTCAGGGTGAAACAAGGCGTTAAATAATGAGAGGTTTTGTGTATTGCTTGAATTTTGTGTATATGATGTGTATGTGATTTGTGTATATGTGTATAGTCCAACATACAGATCAGGAAGATGAATTGATAGGCAAGTGAGCAGCTGAAGGTGATCGGTGGGGGGGTTCATAGGGAGGTTAAGGGCAGTAGAGAAGGTGAACATAAGCTAATATCTTTGATTCTCCTGGTCTGTAGCAGAAAAGGAAACCTTCACTTCTGTTGATCTTGTCATGGCCCTGCCACCTTGCTTGCAGCACTCCTGATGAGAAAATGAACCCTCTGACCATAATGTGCCATGCAGTGCCGGCTGCCCGGGTCCCACCTGTGTGCCCGAAGGGTGCAGCGTGGGGCTCCCACTGCTCATTGAAAATTCAAGCTTCATAATAACTACCTGACCTTTGGAAGAGAGTGGCCAAAGAAACAGCAAGCATGGTTTCCTGGGCTTCTGAGAACTGTTTTCATGTTCACTTCTCACAGTAAAGAATTAAAATTGCTATTTTGTTTGAATCCATAGTTTTTATAAAGCATGCTCACCTCTAAGGAAATTGCCACAAACCCACATATTCAAAAGCCAAACATAATTTTTCCTTATGAGAGCATGCTATTATCCCATGTAATCTCTGGATTATAACTAATTAATGTAGCTACACCTAATTATTGAGTTAGCTACAGGTGAGAAGGAGCTTATTTTTAATGAGATTTTTGTTTGATGGAAATGAATGGATTCTCCAAGTGGTATGTCCTTTCATCGAGAATTATTTGCCAAGAACTGAATAGTGTAGTGATGTAGGCTGTGGGTGATTTTTTTTTCCAAATATAATGCAAAACTTAATGTGTGGTAACTTGGTTGACTGCTCAGGAGCAAAGACTGCTATTTGAGAAGAGGCTTTCAGCATTCTATTATGATTCTCAAATGTAAGAATTGTGCAGTGCAGACAACAGTCCAGAGATATTGATGCTTCTGTAACAGTGATGTGGCAATAAAGTCACTGCTTGGAAATGGGCATCTGGGAGAGATGCATCATATCAATCTAGAGGGTTAAAAAAAAACCCTAGAATAGCGTACAGGTGCAGCTTGTGAGCAGCCCCCAAATGAGGTTAATTCACTGCACAAGTGATCCTGATTTAGAGCTGGCTGGTGCTGCTGTGCCATAAACTTTCTTCCTCGCCTGGCTGGTATTAGTACTTGGGATACTTCAACCAAACTCTGAAAAAGAAAAGGATGTCCCTTTTTCTGGTCTATGTGAGATCAAAGAGTGATATGCTCTCCACTCGGTGGATAAGGAGTTGGCTGGATGGTTGCACTCAAAGAGTCGAGGTCAACAGCTCCATGTCCAAGTGGAGAGCAGTGACGAGGGGCGTTTCTCACGGTCAGTGTTGGGATCTGTACTGTTTAACATCTTGGTTGGAGACATGGACAGTGGGATCGAGGGCACCCTCAGCAAGTTCACTGCTGACACCGAGCTGTGTGGTGGGGTGACAGGCTGGAGGGCAGGGATGGCATCCAGAGGGACCTGGGCAGGCTGGAGAGGGGGGCCCGGGCAAACCTCGTGAAGTCCAACAAAGCCACGGTTTAGATTAGATGTAAGGAAGAAATTCCTTACTGCGAGAACGGTGAGGCATGGGCACAGGGTGCCCAGAGCAGCTGTGGCTGCCCCCTCCTTGGGGGGTGGGACTAGGTGATCATTAAGGTCCCTTCTAACACAAACCATTCTATGGTTCCATGGTTCTATAACTTTGCTGTCACAACATGAAGACAAATTTAGTCATTTATTGGTTTGTCCAGATGTAGAGAAATGGTTTTCCCACTTGTTATGGAAATAACATTATTTACTTGCCATCTGATTATTATACATGATTTTTTTTTTTCCAAAGATAAAACGAAAATCTTCTGATTAGCAACTACAGTAAAATGTGACTGATTTATTTGTGAGAGTTGCTGTTGGCCAAGTACATTGTTGTAGCAAAAGTACTGTTTGTTATGACATTGTACTGAGTCACTTGTTGATGCTATTTGAGGGAGAGAATTTAGTTAAAGAAACTGGAACAGGATGTTCATTTTATTTCAGTACTTGTATTCCTGAGTCATCTCTAATAGCTGATGAAATACAGCAACTCACATTTTAGACAGGGATTCTCTTGACATAATTTGGGGAGGCTGTAATTTGATAGATGGTGGAAAAATACACAGCTGATTTTATGCAGAGAGGTTTGTTTTAGTTGTCACTCTGTTGAAGCACTCTTAAACTTTGCACATCTGTGGCGCTTTACCATGTCTTTAAATATTTTGTAGTTAGGGTGAAATGAGAGCAAATGTGTAGATAGCACGTAGCTGTGTAGGTATTGGAATTTTGAAGACTCTGTCTCAAATGTGTGTCCTCTGGCTGTGGAGATCAGTTAGGCTGCTTCTTGATTGATCATGTTTTCTGCCTCATGGTTTGCTTCCACTGCAAAAATAGGAAGTCCAGAGGCATCTGACTGTGTGAGTGGGAAGTAAGGAAGCAAAGGGAAAGTTATTTCTCTTGTAAGAGGTTGAATTCGAGTATTAAGTGAAGTTTTGGATATAATCTTATGCAAGCCTGTTCATCTGTGGGAGTGTGATTATTACAGTAACTATCAGAGTAGTATGAACCATCAAATGTGTATTATTATTATTTCCTGTATGTATTTATTAATGATGGTAAGATTCTGAAGGTGAGTGTGTTTCCTCTTAGGAGCACAGAGGCCTTTCAAAATAATTTGCATGTATCACCACTTCAGCTCCACTTCAGGGTAGCGGGCAGAAATTCTTTAAAAACACGGAGTACTTATGGGCAGAAAATAAAAAAATATTGACTCTGAAGCTGTGGGAAGAATTTATGTTGGAAGAATATAATTATTAGATTTGGAATTTGACTGGGATGCACGATACTTCTTTCAGTGAGGGAAAATACTATAGAGTGAACATTGATCAGAGGTTATAAGCATGTAGTTTCACTTTTAATTTGGATACTTGCTTGTTCAGTAGTGCGATTAATGTTCTTGGTACAAAGGTGACAAGCTGGCTGGGAAAACAAAATGATACCCCTCATCTCATGTGGTGGATGGTTTTCTCTTGGTGTCCTGCAGATCCAGGATAGCCAGGTCTGGCCTGACGCTGGTGCAGCAGCGTGCCTGTCCAAAGGCTTCTCCTTTTATCACTTCACCTCCTGACATTCCCAGGAAATGTGTGGCCAGCCCACAGAGTGGCTAAGAAGGCTCATTCCGCCCTTAATAAGAAAGTACAATGAATACAGGGAACTTAGGTAAAATTGTACATTTAAATTACCTGCAGTCAAGTAGTGAAATACATTAATCTCTTCTGGTTCTGTTGCTAATTTATATTTAAAGTAATGTGAATTTCATGAGCATTTTAAAAAATCATATTTTAAATTCAATTTGCTGTCAACTCATTTGATGTTTTGTGTACAGTCATTTCCCGTAAACAGGTTACTGAATATCAAAAGACTTGTCTCATACATAATTTTTGGAAAGAAATAATTTTATAATAAAGATGAGAATCTGGCCCTCATGTGAGTCAGCAAGCACTTTCTGGAACACCAGAGGTTTTTGGTGCTTGTTTTATCACAGTCGAGGGAGTGTCCTGGGCAAGGAACATTTGAGAAACAGTCAACAATAATAGTATTTTTTTCTAGGATACAGTAGGTTATTCTGCAACTAACTACTGTGATATAATATACGAAGAAAGATATGAGTGTATTTTTTTTTCCAAATATCGAAAAGAGAATTGGAAGAAAATGGATTAAAATACCTCAAATCTGACAGACATTTCAAGCTGTAGAGCTCATGTAGAGTAACGGACTGGGTAATATTAATATATACGTTGAAAAGCTAAGACATGTTTGTTAAAAATTGGTAAAGAAATAACTGCTGTATTTTCTTGGCATGGAATTCTTACCTGTGCTTGGAGATTGCTGTCATTTGGCAGATGCTGTGCTGTGTAAAACTGAACATCAAAGCTGGTATGAAGCTGATTCTTTTCAAAAAGAAATAAATTGGCCTCTGGATGCCACCAATTTCTCTTCCAAGTGCTGAGTAATGTACCCAGAGTGTAAGCATGTAACATATAAGTAAGCTGCTTGGGCTCTCTCAAAGGTTTGATGGATTCCTATTGTAGTAGATCAGGCCAGTAACATTGAAATAGCTTTTTATTTATTCATTTATTTGAACAAACCCTGTGTTGAAGGTGGGCTTCTCCATCTGCCTTCGAAAATTGCCAGAAAAAGTAGTTTCCAAATTTCGAATCCCTTGTATTGTAGTTGCATGTGGTGCATCAATATAACATAAACACTGAAATAGTCTCTATTATATTAAAGGTCATTAGGGACAACTGGACATTGCACTGAGTAGAACTGAATCGTACTTTTGGCTTTCTCCAGCAAACCGCCTCCTAATTGATACAGATTTGAAGCAGTTTTACACCTTAATGAAATTCAGAGCTAAACTTTGAAATCCCAGGCTCTCAGGTTTTCCCAAATCAATGTTTTTTTCCCAGCTGCTGACTGACCTGGAGGATTTGTGTGTTGTTTCAGTTAGGGAAGGAAGCTCCACCTAATTGCTAAGTGTCAAAATGCCCTAAAAAGTAGAATTTCTGAGCTTGAGGCAAGTCAGCTGAAGCCACTGAAGCACTTCTGAACCAGCACCATCATGCCCCGCCACTGAACCCACCCTGGGGCTCCTCTCTGGTTGTCTCCGAGGTTTGCTGTGCATGTCTTGTGACACTCAGAGATGTGAAGGCTCTGGTACAGGGGTCAGTGAAAAGAGTTGCTCATCCTTTCCCCTTCCCCATCACTTCTGGGCTTGCTCCAGATGTGGTACCTGTGGCCAGAGGTTTTTCCTTCTGAGCCAGAGGTTTCGAGCTGGGTCCTGCCTGCTGCAAGCCCACAGGCTGAGCTGATGGCAGCGGTGCCCACATACATGTTTAACCTCTGTCAGCTATGTGTGTTTCAGTATGTTAATGAGGTTAGAAAAGACCTGGGAGCCACAGGGTTTGTAGGCAAGGAGATCAAAGCATACCCGTGCTGCAGGGGCAGGAGAGGAGGATGAGCCCTGGTGGGGCTGAAGGAAAACCTTGTTACTGCAGAAGGTGCAGAATGGTGGTCACCACCAAAAGGAGAAAACAGCAGCTTGTCTTTGTACTTTATAGTTGTTGGGCAAATTCTCACCTGGTGGGTATTGCCTCTGTTTATCTTCAGTGGAACTGATCTGACTGAAAACTTGATAGATATGTGACTTAATGTGTGTGTCTGAGAAACAGATGCATTATGAGGAACAGGGAGGTGCTGTACAAATCCTGCGTGTTCATGTGGTAGCATTCCCCTGTGTTCCTCTTATGAAGAAAATGAAATTAATCCCTGAGGGTCATAGACACCTGGACCTAGTCTGAAAATGCTGACACCATTGCCTTGATTTGATTCTTGGAAAAAAAATCAGAGTGGGCAGAAAGTGGAGCATGGACCAGGCAGAATGGGGAAAATGGGAATAAAACCAGCTTTCCCCAGTGAGTGCATGGCTTTGAAGGAGTAGAAGCATAATGTGTGCTGGTAATGCTGAAGCCTGCAAGTTAAAATTGTTGTAATATGAAGCAAATCCACAATACCCACAGCAGGAAGCTCGGCACATTACAGTGAAATTAATACACTATTTCTGTGGTCAAAATATGGGGCATGCTGCATAACAGCTAAATCGTGCGGGAAGAGCCTAGCCAGAAACCCCATATTCCTTTTGAGCTCTTGTTCTGGGAACTTTTGACATCTTTCCCACTCTGGAGAAAAGCAAAAGAAAAGCTTCCCAGTGCCCGTATGTGGGGCAGGGCTAATATCTGTCTCGGTCACACCAGCTCTGTACTTTGAGAGGCTGCTGTGTCTTCAAGGACACCGAGATGCCTCCTCTGCAGAGACCGTGGCCTGATGGCAGTGAGTGGTGGTCAAAGGTGAGAAAGAAATAGCTTCTTTTGGTTGTTGGCAGGCATTGTGCTGACTCTCCATTGTGTTCAGTGCTCATAGCTACAACTGGTATTCAAAGAAGTCACCACAGATGTCACCACCACCTGGGACGCCCTCCTAAAGTATCTGTGGCTCTCTGCTGTACACAGAGGACGGATGACACTGGGAGAAAGGAATATTCTGATGATAGGGTTGTCTGAGTGCCTGCTGTGAAGTGTGCAGAAAAGGCTCAGCAGTGCGGAGATGCCAGGGATGTCTGCAACCTGTGTAAGGGATGGGCATCCCTTTTGCTGCAGGGCCGGTGGAGTAGGGGTAAGCTGAGAGTTTCCTATGCACTAAGAATAAATTAAATTGGAGACGATGTCATCTTTGAGTTCTTGAAATACATGGGAAGGAGAAAGAAAGTTAATTTCAAGCGGAGGAAGTTCTCTGCGGTCAGAGCTCTTTGTGACAAGGAATCCAGAAATGCCTGAGGCAGAGGCGAGGAGGCACAGGACCTTCTCTGCAAAGCACTGTCACCCATGAAGGGGCAGCAGCACACCTCGGCCCCCCTGGGGCCTCCAGGGTCACCCACCGTGCTCGGGTGGGTGGATGTGTAGGAGGGCAGGAGATGCAGCCAGGTCGGGTGCACCCTGGTGTCTGCCAAACAGCTGGCAAGATCAAACGCTGCTTTTTTGGAGGAATACTATAATGTAAGATGCTGGAAATACAATGATGATTTTCCATATTAAGGAGCACTGCTAAATCCCTGCGTCGGGTTTCTGGCCCTAGACCAATGGCTCCATCGTGTCGATAGGTGGTGCAAGTTTGCTACAGTTTCTGGAAAGCTGGAGCATTTTTTCAAAGATTGCAGTACGCTCGTTAGGCTAATAGTGGGATTGGAGAAGGAAAAGCTAAATGCGGTGCCAGCTGTAAATAAAAGCTGAATCTTAAATATAACCACTCTCAGTAGTTTGGGCGGTGCCGACACAGCAGAAGCAGTGTCATGTCGTGTGCATCACTTCCATAGGTGCTTGGGGTTGCGCTTGGTAAATGGCATTTTGACAGGTCTTGCAGCAGAGGGACAGGGCAGAGGGCGGTGAACTCCCAAGGGTAATGATCAGGTTGGTGGGAGCCCCAGGTCTGCTGCCAGGGGCTCCCCCAGCCTCGCCGCCCAGCCCGGCCACTGCAGCTGAGAGGCGTGAGCCGTGCTTGCTCCACATGTGCTCCTGGAGAAAAAAGGCTGCAGCAGGGAGGACAGCAAAGCAATCAGACTGTTAGTCTCCCTGCTCTGCGTAGTATTAAGTGGTTATGACAGAAAGTGAAAACCTTGCTGCTGCTGAGCAGAAGTGGCAAAGCCCCTGGTGCCAGCTAAGGCAGGTAGGACTGCTTAAAAGAAAGAAAAGAGGATCTGAACCAAAGCTGGGTGTCTAACAAGTCCTTGCATACTGAATGTGCAGTTGCATAGTTTGCTGATCAGGCTGTAAATGTGTCTTGCAAGGTTTCCAAATGGTTGATTTGCAGGTCTGGGAAATCTGGTATAAATCAGAGAGGTAGAGTTAGTGGTTTGCAGGAGCATGAGGCCATCAGGACTTCCACTGCCAGAGGAGTTCTGTCCTAGTGCTTCCAGTGGTTAACTGTGGGGTTGTGGAATCTAAATTTATTACATGGAAATATTTAGTTCAGCTTTTTTCTTCAGAATAGATCCCTAAGGATAGCTGTTTGCAGGTCCACCCGACAGCAGAAGAAATTAATGCTCAGACCTTCCAGTGTTTAATGTAAGGAGACTATAAAGTCGAGGAGGGAAACATAAGCAGTGCAGCCTGGCTGCAGGAATATTTTCCGAAAGGGTTTGTTTCTGTGCCTTGTAGCTGGCAGTCATCCTGCTCACAGCTGTCCAGGGAATGACGATTTCTCTTTGCTCTGTCTTTCAAGGTTTTTAACTGTGTCTGTTTCATATTGGAACAAAAAAAAAAAAAAAAAAAAAAAAAAATTGGACTGTTTTCATCAAAATGGAAACATCTGGTTTGGGTGTAAAAATAGCAGCTGTATTCCCAATGCAGCACACATTTTGCTTCTGCTTGTCCTGATGTGCAAGGGCATTAGGTGCAACTACTGGGAGACTCAGGTCCTCCCCCAGTCACTGTGGCACCAACCGGCAGAACCCATGGGGTGTGTGTGCGCCTGCCTGCACCCCGTCCAGCCTCCCTGCCTGCTTTCCCGAGCAGCTTTAATTGAAAGCAGTACATCTCCAAGCTGAAAGGCTTTCTGGATCAGCAGTATGCTCCAGGAGAATGTTGCTTGGTTAAAAATGTCTCAAACAGCAAGAACGCTACTGGCAATAGGAGTAGTAGAGATAACAGGGTTTCGACAGCTTTTTTACTATGCTGTTGCTTTGCTAACAGCTGTGGAATAATCAAGGCCTTTGCCAGATAGGATGGAAGAGCAAAGTTAAGGCAGATCATGCTCTGGTATCTCTGTCATTCATTCTCTCCCTCCTCTTCCCAGCTGCCTCTCCTTGCACAACACAGTTTTGAATGGGGTGACGGCTTTCTCCTGCTGCCGTTGAAGTCAAGCCACAGGAAAAAAAGCTGCACTGATCTCCGCTCACGGCAGCAGACCTTGCCGTCGTCCCCAGCTTGCCTGCCGGGTGGGCAGGTCCTGCTCGGGCCCGCCACGCGACCCGCTCCGCCGAGCAGGATGGGGCGCTTCACTTAGTAGCGTGTGATTCTCTTGTTGATGAATCTGGGGATGATGACACTCACCAATGAAATGTGCAGTGCATCTGAGATGGATGGGTGAAGATGCTGCGTTAAGATCTCTTGCTAATAATCCTTGATTAATGCTGTTATACTGTTGTTGTTATAGGCTGTTGCTGGACAGGCTTAAGGAAGAAAGACCTATGAAAAGCAGGATTGATTCTGAGTTATCTCCCTGTATCTTTTAATCTCTTATGTGGTACAGCCTGATGTTTTCAAGTCTTCCTTTTGAAATGGCAGATAGAAACATATTGCTGCTGTCTAAAAGCTTTAATCTTCAAATGGAAATAAGCTTTTCTTGTAGAAGTAGGCTGCTTTTTCATATGGTTTCAGAAATGCTGATGTTGTGCCTTCATTGATCTGGCTAATTAAAAATGAGCTTCTGTCAATCAAAACCATTACTTTAATGGCAATGGCAAAAATGCAAAGTGCAGCTCTAGTAAATCAGTATTAGACAGAAATGCACCTTATTGCCTCCATCTGATTCACTCAGGAAGAATTGAGGTTTTTATTGTGAGTTTTGATATTCACAGACCTTTCCGTTATGAATTTTACCCTTTTAATTCCTGTTGGCTGCCCATATGACCAATGAGACTTTATTCAAAATACTTCATTACTTGCCCAAAGTTTGGGAAGGGCATTGTTAAGCCTCTCCTTGGGGTCTCCACTAACCTGAGTCCTGCTGGGTTGGAGACACCTCCTTCTCCACTGCCTCATACCGTCTGCATCCCAGCCCCCTGGGGGAACACCTTGTTTTAGCAGATACTACATTTTGCTCCCTGTAAAAATGGGCAGAACTGAACCTGTGACCCTGGGTTTTCTAACCTGCCATCAGTCCCCTGAGCTGTGCCATTCCCCAGGGTCTGTTTGCTGTCCTAAATGTGCAGACTGCTGACCCTGATGTTGCTGAATCCTTCTCTGGAGAGGCCCAGCTCACTGGCTATGACTGGCCAAGAAGGTACCTAACGTAGGCTCCCTGGTTAAGCACATACAGACAGGGAAGTATTTTTACTCCCTCCCTTATACTCTTTGTGTGCATTTGGCTTTTAAAAATCTATTTCTTCGTCAAATAGATCAATTGTTGCAGTGAAAGATATTCCAAGTATAGAGTTTGACTTAGAAGTGCACACAAGAAATGCTTATAAAGATACTTGATGGTCAAGGTTTGAAGGTTGTAAGCGTGCAGTGTTAGGGTGGTGTCAGCTCTGTCCCTGCCTAGCAAGTCTCTCTTCAACAAAGACACGAACCAAAGGAAACCTGCTGTTACATGTGGAATTTCTCAAACATTGGTACAAAGACTCCAGGTGCCTTGATGATTAATTAGACTCAAAATGGCAAATATGACCCCCTAGCAGCAAAAACTAATTACACACAAATAGTGAATTAACTCAACCCGAGTTAACTCAAAAGACCTCAAAGCAGCTCAAGGATTTAAAAAAATATTTCTTATCCACTCTCCACCAAATGCAGTGGAACAGACCTTGACCTTCCTCAGAACAGCCTTGTTATAGAGAGGCTCTGACTTCTTCCTCTTTCCTTGTATTTGCTCTCCCCCAGTATCTCTCTTTGTCACTTAAACTTTTCAGTGGCAGTGTCCTCCTGCTACTGTCTGCCCTGAGCTGCTTCCCCTGCCAACTCTTGTTATCTCTGGCTCTGCTGTTCCTGTCCTTCCCTTCATTTTGAAATAATGCTCTTTTGTTCTGCCTGTGCACACTTGCTTGCATCTCACAGTACAGTAGCACTTCCCTAGTTCTTCAGTTGCTGCCTTATCCCTTCTTTCCATTCTTGCCTTAAGCGCTCTGGTGCATCCCACTTCTCCTGCCTGTCTGCAGCCCCACTGCAACCGTGAGCTGAAAATCCTCATCTGGCAAGATGTAACTGGGGAAATTTAATAGCAGACCTGAATGCATCAGGACACGCTACCGCAGGCTCAATACCTTTTCCCAAGTGCTGTAAAAGTCAGTCTTCCCTATTACTTAACTATTCTTCAGACTGAATTTGACACAAGCATGGTGGCACAAATTTCCTTCAAGTGGTCCTACTTTAGCCTGTCTCCTTGTAGGAGCCCTGGAAGTTAGGAGGGATCTATGACAAAGAAGAGGTGACATAGATCCTGCACACATTTACAGCAGAATCTGTTGCCTTCCCAAGGTGGAGGCCTCAAAGAAAGTATTTGCTAGGGTATTCCAATGCTCTTACACCCCTAATTACATTCTCATGACTTAATCATAAGCTGCCTTTTGCTCAGGTCTGCTTGTAGCATCCTCTTTTCTGCTTCTGATGCGTGGGCTTTCCCTTTAATGTAGCAGCTGTTCAGTTCCTACCTGAGTGATGGGATTGAAATACCTGCAGACAAGCAGAGGATCTTTCAAATTCCTTTTGAAATACACCTGGAAACTGCAAATTCAGTTCTTAGATGAAAAGCTCAACTGCCTGCCACCCGAGGGAAGAAACCAGGCACGAGCTTCCTGCACAAGCAGGCAAACGGCACAGATATGAAACACAGCCTCTATGTTTAAAGATCTCAGTGCTTCACAATACACTCCTGTTCTCTTACAAGGGAGTCTCATGATAGTCACTATCTTCCTTAGGGCTCAAGCTTCCAGTCTTGTGATCAGACTGCTTTCATTAAATAAAATTGGCCTGGAAGCATGAGGATGCTCAATAAGGTGACACAACTAAAACCACAAGACAAAGACGCATTGTTGTGGTTTGAGCCTACTCAGCAGCTAAATGCCACACAGCCGCTCACCCACCCTCCCCCCACTTGGGAAAGGGGAGGGAAGCGGAGGGGCAAAGGGAGACTCACGGGTTGAGATAAAAACAGTTTAATAATAGTAACAGAATAATACACTGACAGCAATATCAGTAGGTAATGTACCATACAGCTGCTCACCACCCACCGAGCAACACCCACCTGCTCCCAGCTGGCGATCCCAAACACCAAGGCCCCACAGCCACACTCCCAGAAGTGGCAGCCCCTCCCAGCCCTCTCCTGCCTTTATATAGTGAGCACAGTGTCACATGACACGGACTATCGGCCAATCGGGGCCCAGCCCTCCAGCTGTGCTCCCCCCGCCCCCGCACACAGGTGAGGGCACTGGGCCCTGGGGAGACCCCGGGGTCTCAGGGGGCTGCAGCACTCCTCCGGCTACTAAAACAAACAGGAACTCTATTCCAGCCTGAACCAGGACAGTATCCACCCCTTATTCCACATCATTTTACATTATGCTCACGTTCCATATTTCTAATACATTATTGTTATTTACAATCCTCTTCCTTGGTCAAAGACATACGCATACAGATGTCATTCCCTCAGTCCATGGTCCATCATTGCAGGATGTATCATGAGTTGACTTGGTCCATAGCTTCAGGTTCCATCTGCCATAACAGTCCCTTCAGGCAGGAGGAACAATGCTCAGTCAGTAGGGCAGAGGTGTCCTTGGACTTGACAGGAGGATGGCATGCAGTCTCTGTTGCAGTTGGAGCTGGTGGCTGATGCATCTGATGCTGTCTGTATTCACAGTCTGAGGCAGTTGCTGGGTGTCAGTTGCCGGAACCAGTCCTATTTTCATCCAAGTTCATGTTTGCCATAACAAAGCATTGGTAGGGTGGTGTGGTGACTAATCTAATACAGCTTATTGGCTATTTTCGCCTAACATTAAGTCCCCTCGAGGTACACATTGGACTTCCCCGTCCTTCTGCATTACCCACCAAGTGCACCCGGGTCCTTGGGCAAAGGTAATCCCACATATGGGTTTACCTTTACCTGAAGGAGGTATAACCCAGACGGTCTTCCGCAGCATGTTTTTAGGGTGCACTACCGGGACTCTGTCTCCATCTACAGTATGTAGAATGTTTGACTGCGCAGGGCCAGCCTGGTTGGCAGATCCTCTAGTATTGACTAACCAGGTGGCCTTTGCTAAATGTCTGTCCCAATGCTTAAAAGTTCCACCTCCCATTGTTCTCAGCATGGTTTTTAGGAACTCATTATACTGCTCAATTTTCCCGGAGGCCGGTGCATGATAGGGGATATGATATATCCACTCAATGCCATGTTCTTTTGCCCAGGTGTTTATAAGATTATTTCGAAAATGAGTACCATTATCTGACTCAATTCTACCTGGGGTGCCATGCCACCACAGGACTTGTTTTTCAAGGCCCAGAATAGTGTTCCAGGCAGTGGCATGGGGCACAGCATACGTTTCCAGCCATCTGGTAGTTGCTTCTACCATTGTGAGCACATAACACTTACCATACCGAGTTTGTGGGAGCGTAATGTAATCAATCTGCCAGGCCTCCCCATATCTATACTTTAACCATCTCCCTCCATACCAAAGAGGTTTTAACTGCTTGGCCTGCCTGATTGCAGCACATGTCTCACATTCATGGATAACCTGTGATATAATGTCCATAGTTAGGTCCACCCCTCGGTCACGAGCCCATCTATACCTTGTGTCTCTTCCTTGATGGCCCGAGGAGTCATGGGCCAACAAGCCATAAATTTTTCACCCTTATGCTGCCAGTCCAGATCTACTTGGGCCACCTTAATCTTTGCAGCCTGGTCCACCTGGTGGTTGTTTTGATGTTCTTCCATTGCTCGATTTTTGGGTATATGAGCATCTACGTGGTGTACTTTCACAACCAAGTTCTCTCTTCGAGCAGCAATATCTTGCCACAAATCAGCAGCCCAGACGGGTTTGCCTCTACGCTGCCAGCCACTCTGTTTCCACTGCCGCAGCCACCCCCACAGGGCATTTGCCACCATCCATGAATCAGTGTAGAGATAAAGGACTGGCCATTTTTCTTGCTCGGTGGTACTTAAGGCCAGCTAGATGGCTTTCACCTCTGCAAATTGTCTGGATTCACCCTCTCCTTCAACAGCTTCTGCGACCCGACGTGTGGGGCTCCACACAGCAGCCTTCCACTTCCAATGTTTCCCTACAATGTGACAGGACCCATTGGTAAATAAGGCATAGCGCTTCTCATTATCCGGTAGCTCATTATATGGCGGTGCCTCTTCAGCTCGGGTCACCTCTTCCTCTGGTAACATTCCAAAGTCTTTGTTCTCTGGCCAATTTTTAATTATTTCTAGTATTCCTGGGCAGTTGGTGTTTCCTATTTGAGCCCGCTGTGTGATGAGCACGACCCACTTACTCCACGTAGCATCAGTTGCATGATGTGTTGAGGGGACCTTCCCTTTGAACATCCAGCTCAGTACCGGCAGTCGGGGTGCCAAGAGGAGTTGTGCTTCTGTACCAATCACTTCTGAAGAAGCTCGGACCCCTTCATATGCTTCCAGTATCTCTTTTTCAGTTGGAGTATAACGGGCTTCAGATCCTCTATATCCTCGACTCCAGAATCCCAGGGGTCGACCCCGGGTCTTCCCTGGTGCCCTCTGCCAAAGACTCCAGGTAGGGCCACTCTCCCGGCCGCAGTGTAGAGCACATTTTTAACATCATGTCCTGCCCGAACTGGCCCAAGGGCTACAGCATGAACAATTTCTTGTTTAATTTGTTCAAAAGCTTGCTTTGGTTCAGGGCCCCATAAAAAGTCATTTTTCTTTCGGGTCACTTGATAAAGAGGGCTTACGATCTGACTGTAATTTGGAATATGCATTCTCCAGAAGCCTACCACACCTAAGAAAGCTTGTACTTCCTTTCTGCTGTTTGGTGGAGACATAGCCGTTATTTTATTAATCACATCCATTGGAATCTGACGACATCCATCTTGCCATTCGATTCCTAAAAACTGAATCTCCTGTGCAGGGCCCTTGACTTTACCCCGTTTTATGGCGAAGCCAGCTCTCAAAAGAATTTTAACTATTTTCTCTCCCTTCTTAAAAACCTCTTCTGCTGTATTCTCCCATACAATGATGTCATCAATGTATTGTAAATGTTCTGGAGCTTCACCCTGTTCCAGTGCAGTGTGGATCAGTCCATGGCAAATAGTGGGACTGTGTTTCCACCCCTGGGGCAGTCTGTTCCAGGTGTATTGGACACCCCTCCAGGTGAAAGCAAACTGTGGCCTGCACTCTGCTGCCAGAGGGATGGAGAAAAAGGCATTGGCGATATCAGTTATGGCGTACCACTTGGCTGCCTTTGACTCCAATTCATACTGAAGCTGCAGCATGTCTGGCACAGCAGCACTTAACGGTGGTGTGACTTCATTCAGGCCCCAATAGTCCACTGTCAGCCTCCACTCTCCATTAGACTTCCACACTGGCCATATGGGGCTGTTGAAGGGTGAGCGAGTCTTGCTGATCACCCCTTGGCTCTCTAGTTGACGAATCAGTTGGTGGATGGGAACTACAGAGTCTCTGTTGGTGCGATATTGCTGTCAGTGCACAGTTGTGGTAGCGATCAGCACCTGTTGCTCTTCAACCTTCAGCAGTCCCACAGCAGAAGGATCCTCTGAGAGCCCTGGCAGAGTGGACAGCTGTTTATTTCTTCTCTCTCCAAGGCAGCTATACCAAAAGCCCACCAGTACCCTTTTGGGTCCTTAAAATACCCTCTCCAGAGATAATCTATTCCAAGAATACAGGGAGCTTCCGGGCCAGTTACAACAGGGTGCTTTTGCCACTCATTTCCAGTTAGGCTCACCTCAGCCTCCAACACAATCAGCTGTTGAGAACCTCCTGTCACTCCTGAGATACAGATAGCCTCTGTTCCTTGGAAATTCGATGGCATCAGGGTGCACTGGGTACTAGTGTCTACCAAAGCCTTATACTCCTGGGGATCTGATGTGCCAGGCCATCAAATCCACACAGTCCAGTAAACACGATTGTCCCTCTCCTCCCCCTGGCTGGAGGCAGGGCCTCTCTAATGCTGCTCATAGTATCCATTGTTGATGAAGGGGTTAGTGCGGTCTGTGCGAACCTCGGTCTCATCCTGGTTACTCACTTCTTGTAAGTACGGCTCAGAAGTTTTCCTCATAGGATCAGGAGCAAAGTCAATTCTTCTACGCTGTTTGGGTAACTGATTAGCTGAGACTGGAGCAGCACTTATCCTGGAAGAACCTTGATTTGTAGCCGTTCTTCCTTCCAACTCTCAAACCTGCTCTCTTAGAATGTAGGTGGGTTTCCCGTCCCATTTCCTCATATATTCTCCATGGTCGCGCAGGTAATACCATAGGTTCCCCCGTGGTGTATACCGTCTCGCTTGAGTAGGGAGTCGTTTGCTCCTGATAGCAGAGACCTTAGCCTGTGGAGGTGGAGTGTAGGACATGTCCTCTTTGAGTTGTCGGACTTCTTGTGACAGTTTCTCCACAGCCGCGACGATGGAAGAAGAGAGACTTCCTTTGTAGTGCCAGAGTAGGCGAGCCAAGTCATCCATACTTGGTCCCTCTTCATCTCTCCAGTCAAATACTCCTAGTGCTTTCGAATGTGATGATGGAGCACTCCGTATAAACTTCCGCCACATGGGCCGGGTGCATTGGACTTCATCTGGGTCTGTGGGTAGCCACGCATCGTCTGGATCATAATAAACCATCTCCCACACAGCTAGTTCCCTCAGGTATTGGATACCTCTTTCCATGGCAGTCCACTTACTTAGATGACATGTAAGATCTTCCTTGAAGGGATATCTGTCCCTCATGCCTGACAGTAGTCGTCTCCAAAGGCTGAGCGTTTGTGTCTTTCTTCCAATAATCTTGTCAAAGCCTGCGTCCCTGGACAGGGATCCCAGTTGCCTGGCTTCTCTACCTTCTAATTCCACACTGTTGGCCCCGCTATCCCAGCATCGGAGCAGCCAGGTAAGGAGGTGTTCCCCTGGATGGCGGCTGAAATCCTTTCTCATGTCTCATAGTTCACTCATGGATAGGGATCGGGTGATTACCACTGGCTCTGCCTCCTCCTCCTGTTCTTGTGAGGGCCCTGGTTCACCATCATCTTTTATAATGCGAGGGGATTTTTTAGTGTATTTCTTCTTCTGTATGGGAGCAACTGATACTGTTGTGGATTGATGCTCCAGTTCACCCGCAGTACTTATCGTAGGGGTCGGATTGGCTGCAGTGTCTGTCGCCTGAGTTGGAGTGGCTGCAGTGCCTGGTGGGGGTGTCAGAGTGGTTGCAGTGCCGGTTGTTTTGCTCACAGATGCCGAGACGTCTTCCTTTTGAGGATACTGCATAGTGGCAAGCAGGGTTCGGTAGGCATGGGCCAGGCCCCAGCATGTTGCAATGATCTGCGTCTCTCTTGAGGTGTCAGGATGACAGCACACCTTTTCTAAATATTTTACTAATTTCTCAGGATCCTGTACTTGTTCAGGGGTGAAGTTCCAAAATATTGGAGGTCCCCACTGTCCTAGGTACTTGCCCATGCTACCCCACACTCCCAGCCACTCATAACTCTGCAACCCTGGGGTAGACCTCTGGGTGGTATTCAGAAACAGTTGCTTAACCCGAAACAAAACCTGAACCACATTCAGGAACACTACAGCTTCCAGAAACAAGACAACAATGTTAATATGAGCATTCCATAGATATTCAGAGTTCTCAGCATTCTCAAGTATACTTGCAAGTAGCTTGGAGAAGGGGAAGATGGAAAAAGGTATCTCACCCTTGGGTGGGCTTTCCGAGGAGAAAAGGTGGAGGGTATAGTTACTAACCCATTCCAGTAGGTCCCCCATAACTCCCAGGACCAAAGATTTTATCATGCCATAAATTAGAGTTACATAATACAGCAAGGCAAAAATCTTAATCCAATTCCCACGGGTAATAAGCAGCAACATGGGGACTACATATAGTAAGTAATGTGATGTATAACACAACTGCAGCAACAAAACCCACGATTTTAGGAGCCAAGTAAATGACATTATAACAAGATGGGCAGTTGGCATTATAACAAACTTGATAGTACCCACAGATCAAATCTGTTATCATCTCAACCCTTCGTGCCCCACATTGGGCACCAAAAAGGACTGTTGTGGTTTGAGCCTACTCAGCAGCTAAATGCCACACAGCCACTCACCCACCCTCCCCCCACTTGGGAATGGGGAGGGAATCGGAGGGGCAAAGGGAGACTCATGGGTTGAGATAAAAACAGTTTAATAATAGTAACAGAATAATACACTGACAGCAATATCAGTAGGTAATGTACCATACAGCTGCTCACCACCCACCGAGCAACCAACCCCCACCCACCTGCTCCCAGCTGGCGATCCCAAACACCAAGGCCCCACAGCCCCACTCCCAGAAGTGGCAGCCTCTCCCAGCCCTCTCCTGCCTTTATATAGTGAGCACAGTGTCACATGACAGGGACTATCGGCCAATCGGGGCCCAGCCCTCCAGCTGTGCTCCCCCCGCCCCCGCACACAGGTGAGGGCACTGGGCCCTGGGGAGCCCCTGGGGTCTCTGTGCTGCAGCACTCCTCCGGCTACTAAAACGAACAGGAACTCTATTCCAGCCTGAACCAGGACATACATAACCCCCCATTTTAAAGATTTTTGGGTTTAGAGGTCATGATTTCTTTGGAGGAAACCAGGGTGATAATTTTGGTGTGCTATTGGCAGCTATTCACAGCTGGCTTTTATTCTTAAGATGGCACCTGAAAGAATATTTTCCTTGGGTTTTGCCTCTTTGGGATATTTCTCAGGTTAGAAAGGATCATTCTGAAAAGTCTTTTTGTTTAGTATGACTTTTACATTCAAAATGTTGTTTTTTCTTAGACTGGAAGACGTGGATTTTTAGTCGAGTTGCGTTGAACATGGCTGTTGATAAGTGAACTTTGAGGTTAACAACTTTGGTTAAAGATCCCTCACTATCAGTGAAGCTGGAGTCAGCCTTCTGTCTTTTTCTGCTCATGACTCCAACATGTGTGTGTGGAAGTAATTTTTCCATTGGATGATGTGAACACACAGCAAACAAATTAAAATCTTGAGCATCCTTTGTGCTCTGTTGGGTTCCTCACCCCCCACTTGATTTTCTGATAGTGAGAAAAGAGAATGTGTCCAAGTGGGGAAAAAACCAAACCTTTATATAACAGCTCTAAGCTAGAATGAAAAACGCATAAAATAAGCACCCTTTATTTCCCACAGGTCCTGCAGCAAAGCTGGGAAAGAGCTACCTTAACTTTCTACGGAAAAAACAAGATTTACTTTTAAAAATTTTTTTCTTGAGTATTTAAGTTAAAAAATATTTGAATTGAGTTGCAGAAAAATAATATACAGGTTACCTTTATCGTCCGTTTAATGAAAACTGAAGCAAATTTGTAGGCAAAGTAAAATTCTAAGGTTTAGCAGAAACTTGGCAATGAGTTTGGGAACTCAAAAACCTTGAGAACTATGTATTTGGATCATGCTGTCATCCAGTGATGAAAAAAATCTCCAGAGTCACCTTCTCGACCCTTCGCTGTATGTGATACATTTGTCATTCTACTGCATATTGTGAATTCACCTGGCTCAGATTTATGCACATATAAACATTATAATGAGAAGGAATTACTGCTGCCACCAGTGGATGTGTCTGGCTGGCTGCCAGGGAGTTCACTGATTGCTGGGGAGATGCCAGCATTTATGAAAAACGAGTATTCTTTCAAATCACAAAATTGGTTTTGATTGAGGGGGAATTATGAATAGCTGCAGTGTCTGCGATGGACAAATAAGTTTACTCTGAAATCAGTGCTCGGCACTCTGATTGTCGAACCGCTTGGCAGCTATTGAGATTTTTGGGCCTGATTTTCTGGTGCGCAGAGCGCTGCCGGTTGGGGTTTGGCTTGTGCAAAGGGGGTCTGGTCCCCGGGAGACCCTTTGCCGGTGACGGGCAGCCTGGCCAGGCTGCTCCCCTCCGCGCCGTCTGCCGCTCCTTCCCCAGCTGGCTCCTGCTGCTAATGAGTAGCGGAAAAAACCTTTGGTCTAGAAATATTCTGTTTTTCCTTTAGTTGGTCCTGACGCCTTCCCTTCACCAGGTGTGATCCCGCCTTGGTTTGGCTGCTTTAGTGCGGTCTCGTTAGCTCGGCCGGGCTCGCTTTGCCCTCCTGTGGCTGACTGCGGATATTCAAGAGGTCTGTGCGGTGGCTGCCCCGGACTGATTGATCCCTGACATCGGTGTCCTCCAGGGCTGGAGCTGCCCCCAAGCCCGACTCTTCTGCTCTAAACAACTCCTTGGTGGCTGCGCTCAGTATTCAGTACTTGCTTTTAAGGGTAAGCGCAAATGTCTTGCCTTATCATTTAATGAAGAGTTGTAAGCTCGTGATTAGTATTGTTCTGAACATCTCTAACTGGAGTAGCTAATAGAGGTAATTGGTTTAGGATTTATTTACTTGCCTTGAAATACAGATGAATTCTCATGAAGAGAAACTCACTGCCAGTTCTTTCTCTGAACCCAAATAATTATAATGTCAGACAAAAGCATGCACGTTAACAAAAGCTTTCTTGGTAAGAGATGAAGCATTCAAAGCCACTTGAAATACGTATAATTCTACCCCAAAATAATGTTAATATTGTTAACCTCTTGCAGAACTGTTGCACACTCAGCTCTTCAGATCTGTGGCTACTTCAGACACCTGTTGATGTTGACTCAGCCATTGGTTTCTTTTCAGTTACCGATTTGTTTTCAGAAGGTAATAAAATAAATATATCGAGAGGGATAAGACTGGGGAATTGCCCACTGGCTCTGCGGGTTGTTGCCTTCTCGGGTGGTGCAGAGGCGAGCTGTGCCAACAGCGCGCAGGATGGCGAGAGCAGATGCACGGAAACACACCACCTCGCGTGGCCCTCGTGATGGTGGCACGTGGCTTTCTCCATCTGCCTCATGCAGGCGTGGGGACGTTATCTCCTAGTCACTCTGATTAAGCAGCTGGGACTGCAGGGTGATGTTAGATTGACTTTCTACGGAGAAACTGGAGGTGTCACTTCTGAGAGTGGGAAACAGCTTCCAAATTTATAGCTGCTGCATGTCAGGGTGACTTACTCACTGGAAGTGGAAGGTTTTGTTTTGTTTTGTTTTGTTTTTTTTTTCCCCATCAGTAAGATGGTAGGATTTTTAATGTGAAGATAAGAAAAATCTTGTGTTTTAATAGTGATGAAGAGAAAATTACCGAAATAAGGGAAGCTGCCAATGTTTGCATTTGACCCAAGTGGGCTCAGCAGGTACTTGTTGGCTATGTTTCCAGTTTCAGCATGGTTCAAAGATATCATTGGGATTTTTCAATGTCTAGGTGGGGAAATGAGAGGGCAGCATGAAAGCACATAAAATGTTCTTAAGAAATATGTCTTTAAAATACTGTAAATGGATTAGTAATTAACTGGTACTTCATTTAAGATAGCTGAAATCTAAGCAGATTAAGTCAGATAAGGGTTCATATTCTCTAGTATGTGTGTAGTTCCCTATACATCTCTTGACTGTCTGTAAGGTTTGTGAAGAGGTAAAAGGGAAGGGTAAAGGAGAGCAAATGGTGAGATGTACAAATTGCAGCACTCTAAAATAAATACAAGCAACCATTTAAGATAAATGCAATGGACTGAAGAAAGCCAGCTGACAATGCAAGGAAAATCAGTTATTAAAGCAAGTAGGAGCTCTTCCTTTCCCCACTGTGCAAACGCTGCTCCCCTGGGTAAGCTGATTTCATTTGATACCACATGCTGATTTCTCTGGCTGTGGTGCCAGCCAAGAGTGACTATGTCCCATGCAGAAGTCTGCCTGGTAGATACCTGAAGTTAGGTGAGAGTAATCCCACCACATATGTCATATGCTCCATAGTAATAGGATAAGATTTTTAGTGGATCCTTTTTCTCCTATTTCTGAGATTTAATTACCATTGCAAGCATCTTCTATTTGCTGTACATCCTTCTGGAAAAATTCCTGAGATGTGTTCTTACAGTTTGTTGAAGACAAATTCTGGGAAAAGTTGGGAATTTCTGTTCAAAGTTTACCCAAAATCATGTGTTTGATGTACTTTGCATAAAATACTCAGAGTTTTGGAGTAAAATTGATTTTTTTTCTGTTCTATTATAATTGCAGGTAACCACAGCTTCTTGTCCCTCCTACAGATAGAGCATATTTGTTCTATTGCTAAGTGCCAAAAAACCCCAGCATTATAACTTCTGTCAGAGTGACTGTAACAAAATCTGCCCATTTAATGCTAGAACCATATCCCTTTTTTGCATCCCTTTAATAAAGGGGGTGTTGAGGATTCTGCACCATATGGCTTTTGCAGTGAAAGGTCCAGATGTAGTAACTGGTGCACTCAAATGGTGAAGAACCAGATTCTTGGCTGCGGCAATAACGATTGCATATGGCTTAACCAACGATGGGTGCTGTGCATTGGAAGATATGTCCCTGCCTGCAGCCATGAAATTTCCAAAGCAGGACTGGGACCCAAATGTGATTATAATGTGAGTCAGAATGTAATTATGAATGCAGGAAGGGATGTGGGAGTGCAAACTGTGTTTGATATGGTAAAATCTTCAGCGTGCTGTAGTTCTCAGCCTGAAGTTCTGCACCCATTGAAGATTTCCAAAGTTTGAGCTTTGGAGTTGCTTTAATGTGAAAAATTTATTTTTACATTACAAAGAAAATAATGGCCTAGGAAAAAAAAAAAAACAAACTAGGAAACCGTTCACAAAACACCAGGATTAGGACTGTGAAAAATTGCATAGAAAATTGCTTTCAGGTCCACATTTCAGAGTCAAAGTGTCACGAGTTCTCAGATGTGACAAGCAATCACTGACTCCTCTTAGACTCTACAGGAGCTGCCGAGTGCTCAGTGTGTGTTTGAAAATGAGGCCACTGATTCAGGCTTCTGTGTAGGGACTTAATGGCCTGATCAGAGGCATCCACTTCAGAAAGTTTTGACTGGATTCACGTAAACCCTTCAAGTCAGAGTATATAATTTCGTATTTCCTGTGGCCAGTCAGAGACTTAACTCCAGTTTTGCATTTCACATGCAGAGATGTTTACAGCCCTGGGAGGAAGGGAGGTATTTTTAGCAGTGCTATGCTGAGGACTGGTCAACCTCTTAAAACTCACAGGGTGTTTCTGCTCCTGCAGACTGAGGGTAGCAAAAAGCTGAGTGGATGCTTGATGACGACTTGGGGACGGGCTGATTTGGCAGCATCCCGGCTCCCACCTTTGCCAGTGAAAAGAACAGGAGGCTCAGTGCTGCAGAGGTTCCAGTCCCACCATCTTGTCCAGCTACAGGTATGTCATTCCTGGCAGGGATTTGTCCAACCTGTTCTTACCAGAACTTGATGACAGAGATTCCTCAGCCTCCCCAAGCAATCTCAAGCTAGTGCACAGTGGTGGCTACTGTTAAAAAGCATACCTAGGTATCATTGCTTTTCCCCCTTCCTTTAGGGAGATAATACCTAGATGAATCTTTCCTAGTTTTGGAAAGTCCTCCTTGTATCTGACAGCTAGTTATGTTTTCCTTCAATCTTCTCCTGTTTGTGCAGGAAGGTTGAAAGAAATATGACAAATGCATCATGTCATATTTTCTGTTCCTTTGACATTCTTAGCTCTCTCCAGTAGGCCTGCAGCTTTCTAAATGCAGTATTTCAGCCAAGGCCTAAGGACTGCTGGGTTTGCTGTTATTTCTACTCCGTGGGGATTTCTTATAGATACTGCATTTTATGATGCAAGTCTTTTTCAGCAGCATAACTTTGGCTCGTTAATTTTACGATTTCTTACAAACATCTCAGACACATTCCTGTGCCACTGCTTTGCCCTTCCCTGTTTCATGCAGGTGATTATCCTAACTAAATTTTGGGTGTAGCATTTTTCTTCGCTAGGTTACAAACTGGGTTACATTTTCAAGACTTACATTTTTAAGACTGTTCTTCTGATTTGTCAGGAACACGTTCATTTTAGCTCTGTCTTCAAACTTCCTTAAAGTTTTTGTCATTTGTAGAACTAGTAAGCATGTTCTTTTCCATCATCCAAATTATTTATGAAAGTGTTCTAGTCACCCAAGACAGATCATCGTGGAAAAGATCCTTTCAATTTGACAGTGAACCACTGATACTACTCTCTGAGGACAGAGGATCTTCTGCACTCTAGGTCATGTTTCCTTCTTTTTTTAAATGATTATATCTGTCAAGAAAGCCTTGCTGAAGGCAAAATATGTATCATCGCTCCTCTTTTTAATAAGAAGGGCAGCACAAGACGATCATGTATGCTCATGCAAGTTTTCTCCTGTCTTGCCATCTGATCCCATTAAGCCAGGAACAAACTTGATGGACAGTCTGAGGTGAAAGGAGTGGGCACAAGGGATTTTTCTTTCCACATTTCTTTTCCTCTGAGCCCTATGGGATTTGGATGACCATGACTAAGACAGAAGAATACATTCTCATGTAGGTGAGTCCGTTTCTCTTGGTTCCTTAGGTGTAATCATGTACTGCATCCCGGCCAGGCTGCCTTTACACAAACCCAAGGCACAAACATGCTGACTGGTAACCAAGGCCCAGGACCTTGGGAGCCCAGCCCCACACTAGCGGTTTTAATTGCTTTCAACCAGGACTTGAAACACAGCCAGAAAATGCACCAGCTCTGAAAGTTGATGTCTCAGCAGGGCTGTTGTAAAAAGGAGATTTAATGAGGGGAACACAGACAGAAAGCCACCAAGGAACCGCTGCCAGAACGCTGGTTGTTTTTAACCCTCTTTGTCACCCGTGCCCCCCACGGTGAGACGGGCCCTTGCCCCTGCCAGCCTGCGCTGTGTGGCGACGCAGAGAGGCGTGAGGAAGGTGATCTGGAGCTGAAGGCAGCCGTGGTATCTGCCTCAGCCCCTCGCCGGGGTCAGCCCAGCCTGCAGGCCGGCTTTCAGTGGGGAGGGCTTGGGCGACAGGAGCGAGCGGTTTGGTGGCAAGGAGGGGCCCTGTTCGGGCTCCCATGTCTGTGGGGGGATGGAGGGAGCCCCCCAGCCCTGGGGCTGGAGGAAACCCTCACTGCTTCCAGGAGAGGCATTATGGCACCCTCACGGACAGAGGCTTCGCCCCCCTGGGCTGCCAGATCGCCGTTTTCGCCGTGGAAATGCAGCCCGAGAACGCCCATGGCCCATTCACTGCGGATGGCCTTGACGCCGCAGCGTGGGGAGCTTGTGTCGGAGGGGGCCGCGTTTCTCCCGGGGTGCCTGTGCTGGGGAGGAAGAGGAGAGGGTGCAGCACTGGCCGTCGTGGAGCTGGGCGAGGAGCGAGCTCACGGGGATCCGGCCAGGCTGTTCCACCTGTGGGAGCCAGGTGCTGTTTGCCTGCAAAATGGCCGCACCAGGGCTTCGTGCTACCGGTCGTGCAATAAATGTTATTCTTAGAAAAGAGGCATGTATTGGACATACTGTAATTTTAAGCACAAGATCTGTGGAAGGGAAGTATAGCCGTTACATGAACATATACTGACTCATGCTAAATTTTGCACGTCCAAAAAATATCTGTCCTGAGGTGTTAGCAGCCTGATCTGTCCTGAGGGCATAGCACCGACCCGCCCTTAGCTGGGGTGAAACTTGGGTTTTCTTAAAGCATTTCCAGCCCATGGTCCCTGTTGGGTATGTGACCTTGAAGAACTGTAAGGGTAGAGGAAGGGGAAATCCTGTGAACTGAGCCCCACCTATAAGCAGAAAAGAAAATGTAGAGGGCGAACTTCAATGTGTCCTCAGATTTTGCCTGTGCTACGCAGCAGCCCACATAAATTAGTGGTGAATCATAACACAGTGACAAATTCCTGTCCCCGCTATTGCCCCTCTTCCCCTGCTTATCTGCTGGCTGCTGCCTTGCTTCATGCTAAGCAGGTCACCAGACCATAACAGATCAGTGGTTCTTGCATAGACAACTTGAAAGTACAGGCTGAGGAAGCAAAAAAAGAATAGTTCTACTAATTATTAAAAGCATGACATAACTCTAGTGCTGTAATAAGATGAGATTTCATACCATGAACGTTAGTCGCCGCTAATGGGAAGCATCACATTATAAATATCATTCCCATCTGGTTAAATATTTTCCACTGAAAGGTAATTCCCGACTACATGCTTTTTCCTGAAGCAGATGCTGTCTCCTGCTTTGGCCCAATGCTTTGCCGTGCAGGCATGGGGTCCATTGATAGTACGTAGTGAGGCATGTTAAGCATTTTGCACCATATTCTTATCTTAATTGATATTCATAACCCTCTGACTCTCATGGGGAGGGGAGGAGAAGGCAGAGCTATGAATTAAAAGCACCTGAGTCTGTGAGGAATACAAAGAATGTTGATTTCTAGTAGTTTCATCTTGCAAGGTATAATATAAGCTAAACTGGGGAGTAATGCTAGTTGTTTCATTTCCTGAGGCACTTGACTCACCTTTGTGCTGTTGGAGGGCAAATTTTCAGTTGAATTGAAGTGCAACAGTGGAACCAGCAATAATAATAATTCTTACTTTTGTATTGTTTCAGTAAGTGGTGCTAAGGACCTGTTCCTCGGTTCCCTCTCCTGTACTTTCAGGGCGAGTTAGATGGATCTGACATTCACAGCTTGTTAATCACCAGAACCCCAGGTAAAAATAACTGGATACTTTAAGTGCTGTAAGATTTTTCTCCTGACACGTAATAACACCTTAGATGTTTTTCTTAACTCTTGTACAGTGTGTGCACTGTAGCAGTTTCACCATTGCAGCATAAACTAGGCTTCAGCTGCATGGAGATGGAGCAGGAAATGGGTGGATGTTTGAAGCTGCAACAATGTTTTGGTTTTTTTTTTTTTTTTGTTACCTTTGACAATTTCGTTCCAACTTGTTTTATTTGGTTTATTGTGAGTGAGAAAAAAATATAGTCCTTGAAAGTGCAGTGTTTCAAGCCACACAAAAAGCTGTGCTATAAGGAGCGTTATGGACCTCAGTGCGTCATACCACTCTTTTACAGGGGAGGACAAATGACATGTAAATTTTTTTTTACTCTTAGATTCTCTTCCTGTTTTGACATCAGGGACGCAGCTGTATTCACTGGATAATTTCACTTTGAGTTGCTGTTCTCATAGCAAGAAGAAAGATGCTTTTTGGAAACAGTGAATATCAGAAGATAGGATTGTTATAAATTGAAGGACTACAATGCTGAAGAAGAGGAAGATAGTATTTAAGTTTTTTACTTACATATCCATTTTGACACTAAAATCAGAAATTGCATAATCTAATTTCTGCCATGTGTACTCAGGGTACTCTTTTCTCTAGAACAAAGCTAAGATAAAATATGTGGCCTGCCTTCTGGGGAGCAGCTGAGAAATCTCAATGGCTGTTACAAGATTCTTCAATACTAGTGGGTGTTACAGGGCATTGGTTGTCAGGTGATATTCTTGTTGTTATAGATGTGATAAGCCTCTGCCAAATTTGGCTGGCATGCAGCTGCACAGACCCAGCTCAAATTGAGAGGGATTGCTAGTTAAACGCTGGTTGGAGTTCCCACCTGGAAATTCAGGAAAATTAAACCAAACTACCTGGTGCCTAATAAGCTAATTTTCCTCACTTGCAGACACAAATCAATTGGTTTAACAAGCAGTACTTTATTAAAGGGAATTAAGTTCCCCTAGCTGGTACTGCTTTCATCTGCTCACACAATCACAGAGAGGAGACGCTTGGCTTTAGTTTTCCCATAGATGTAGTGGTTTTGCTTGCCTGAAGCCCACAGAGTACCCATAGATGTTGATCTTCACCCCGCGGGAGATCCTTCTGCTTCAGGTGCTCACCAGTGTGGGCAAAGGCTGCCTGATCAGAGCCCGATGTTATCTGAGCTGATGAAATTCATGATCTTCTTGGTGTCTCTCTACTGGGGACCATTTCCATATTGCATAGCTTCATTTACACAAAGTGTTCGGCCAGTGTCCCTGATGAGAGCTGACTTTTAACTCTAAAGCACTGGAAAATACTGCAGGCTTTGTCCATGCATTGTTTATTGCATTCCTTACATTGACACTGCATGACATAAATTTGTTCCTGGACATACAAACTCTGCTGTAGTTGTGCTTGTTTTAGTTCTAGGGAATGCATATATTGGAGGGAGAAATTTACATGTCAGGCACATCTTTGAATCACAGAGCACTCCCATATTAATAGCTCTAGGTTTTAATATTGCTGTGACAGTTTGCTGAAAAACAGATGTATACATCCTCACAAACACCGATACATGGACATTTTCCTCTAAGCTGAGGGAAGAGGCTAATTTATTTTTGCTCTACGTTCATGCTTTTCAGCATCCTGAGTGGCAGTGCTAGCCACAACGGATGTCACAGAGTCCATGGCTAACAAGCAGGAAAGAAAATCAGTGTTTTCACAGCCTTGTAATGCCCTATTTATTTATATAATAGATTGAATGTCATGTAAAGTTTGAAACTGCACTTAGCTTTTCTCAGCTCCCTTGATCTGTCTCACAGCTGCGGTAGATGGTTCTCTCAGCTGCTGCTGCTGCCTCTCTAATCTGCACTTTGATTTTGTAGGCATTTCTTATCTGCTGGTTGTGGTCTGTTTGACATGTCCAGCTATGAAAGGAAAAACAGACTGTTGAGAACTCGTGTGATAATACTTCTGCCCCAGTATAAAGGAACTTTATGTACCTTGCAAACTTGCCATATGCATGCAAAACTGCGTGTCTTAAAAAATTCTTATAAGCACTGAGTTATTAAATGCTAGTGTTACCCTAATTTGTTTTGCACTTGATTTTCAGTGGGTATGAAGTGATATATCTCTGTTGGTATCAGTGGAACTGTATGTGTTGTTGCAGAAAAATTCAGAGCTGCGTTGTTCCCAGAGATTTGTAATGACCTGATTTTACTAAAACCACTCACGATTAATATTTTTGCCTGTATGTCTGTACCTTGAGGGCTGAGCCTGGGTTCCCTAAAGCTCAGGCTGACCCCGGAGACAAAACCGTGGAGTCAGAGGCTGCACTGGGTGACATGGGATCCAGATGACTGAGTGCAACCAGCGACTTACTGCACTGCCCAGGTTGCCGCTGCTTGCCCGCAGGTGATATACGAGCTGCACTCACAGCTGAACTGGGGGAGTTAAAGGGTGTGCTGTGCCGTGGGTAGTCTAAAGTTCACAGCACCATAGACATTGGTGCTGCTCATCCTGAGTAACAATGCTGGCTATGTGATGTGGCCCTGGCACTGCAGCCTCGTGTAACTGCATGGGAAGCTCATCTGTTTTGAGGCAAGTCTCTCCCTCTCTGCACCAGCCCTCCATCTTCAGTGCAGAATCTGTTTTATTTAGGCTCATGTAGTTTTTTACTATATAAGTTTATTTTTTTGTCCACGCAATTTATAATTACGTTGCTGTTCATAAGCAGGTTTAAAATTTGGCTTCTTTGGTTTGCTTCTAGGTCCATCTGGGAAGCGAACTACCAAAGCCCACTCTGGGTGCCATTTTGTCTTCTGACCTGAAAAAGCTGACACAAAAGAAAGCAAGCTGCTTCTGCTTTGCCTCCTGCTTTCCCGTGGTCTCAATGACAGAAACCTGCTCCTTCAGTGGCATAAAGCTACGGGTAAGTGTTTTGCTGGAGCTGTGATATACGTAACCAGCTGTTCATCTTCTCTAAGTGGGGAAGAAAATCACCCAGAGGAGCAATGGCTCTCCCTGAGGCAGCAGCTGACGTGGATTTATGAGGCTGTAGCAGACATAATCAACCTATTTAGTTTTCCCAAAGCAGGAAGAGAAGCTCTCCTGTGGGAACAGACCTTCTGTACCCTTAAGCAAAATAAATCTTGCTTCCTGGGTGATTCTACTAGATGGGAGCCAAAAGCTGGGTGTTGTGCTGCTTCAGCTGCAGGAAGCTTATTTACCTGCTTGTGGAACAAGATCAGCTAAGGATGCTCAGGGCTTTATTTCACCTGGCAGGTATCACAGTCTACCCTAAACCTTTGGAAATAGCTTTCTAATGGATACTTGCCTGCCTGAGGAAAAGACAGTACTCATCTTTTCTTTCTCGCTACTTTAGGCTCTAAGCTAGCACTGTTTTTTCTGAAATAGAGTGCTGCTTTTCCCTGAGAGGTGACCCTCATCAGCAATGACCCGTTTCAGCAATGCTCCCTGCGTAGATGGTAGTGTTCAGCTACAACCAATGCTGTTGAACCTGGTAGCTGGTTAGAGAGCACACTAAATCTATGGCAAATAGTGCACAAGTGAGCTGCGCTGTTTCTGATTCTGGCATTTTCCTGTTTGAATTGTTTGGAGAGCAGGGCAGGCTGAGCAACAAGGGCCAGGGGTGAGCCAGGACTCAGGAAAGTGTGCGTGCATAGCAGTGGCTCTTGAGAGGGAAATCTTCTCCTTCACCTCTCATGAGGCTCAGGAACACAGGAACTATTCTGAGAGCAATGCCGTCTGCGCCTCTGATTGTTTGGATGCTCGCTTATCGCTGTGAGGCAAGTGCCTGCATGCAATTCTCTCAGGGGGAAACCTGTTGTTGTTTCCACTATTTACTCTTTATTGTGGTAGTATCTGAGAGCCATAGTCATGGTTCAGAGCCCCCCTTGTGCAACTGATTATGAGCGGCACTGGGATGAAAGGGGATGGTTCCTCGGGGATGGGCTGAAGTTTGGGATTTTTCTCAAGTTCTATGGAAAAATATGTTAGTTTCTAAATGAGTGACAGAGCTGTTGGTATTTATGGCCAACATGAGCAATACGACCCCTTTCAGCATTTTACTTCAGGATGTGAGCAGCAGAAAGCTGAGTTCTGGGAAGAGGATCTTGTAAACTGAGCTCCAAAAGCATTACTGTGTTCAGGTGGCACATTTCAGTCGCAAATTCTGACATTTTTAACCTGTGTCTGTGGTTTCAGAAAATACTGAAGTAAACCACAGATTTGAGAAGATGTGGAGGTCCTCTTCAAGTGGCAAAATATTTGCTGTCTTTTGGAAGATCTAATAAGAGTGTGTTTAAACATTTGCATGGTGCAGGGTAAGGAAGTTGGTAAATGCCCGTGAAAATTTTCATTGTTTTCTGTTAAGTGTGACCTTTTCTTACCCTTCTTTTTCTATTTTATTGTTTGACTTTTGGTTGTTTTTTATTTTGGTGATGGTAGCTTTTTTCTTTTGTTTTTGTTTTTCAAATCAGAAGAAACTCCTTAGGATTTATTGTAGATCTACTTCAAAATTTTTTTGTAAAACACTGTGATTTTTTTGCTTGTCTAATTCATGCTGAGAAGCAGCATAGTCCCCAAGAAGCACCATTAATTTCAAGGAACCATTCAGCTTTAGAAAGGCAGAGTAGGTGAGAGTATTAGGTGACAGTTCTTGTAATATTGAAAGTCTCAAGCTATTACTGAATTTTACATTGATTTTTTTCTGATTGTCACATTTTTTGACAAATGTTTTAATTGTTGACTGGAAAAGGAAGTGAGTATTCATGTTCCTTCTTTTGCTGACTCGCTATTTTAGAGAAAGGAGTAATTCATTATCTCATGGGTAGAAAACAATTAAAGTGTTGTTTCTTTCATCACTGCATGATAATGGAGTAACAAAATGGTGTCTTGGACCCGAAGTTGTTACTGGAGTTCTCGGGAGGGAGAGGAGTACTGCAAGCAGCAGGGCTGGCATAAGAAATGTCTTATTTGTCATATGCTAGGGGGTGATGGAAATATCCCTGTAAGCTACTCTATTAGACATGCTTATGCACTACTGAAAAAAATGCAGGCTGTAGAAGAAAATACCACTGCAAGCAAAGCCTGACTATAGTAACACTTAACTTGTAGGCAGTGCTTCACTTATCTGGCTGAGAGCCAGCTTTTTTATGATACAGGCATCAGAGTTTGTTTAATGTGTCCCTTATCAAATCCAAAAGCTAATATTTGAGTTAGTCCTCCATGAAGATAAACAGGAGCTGTTTGAGTGAGAATTAAGATATTGTGAGGAGTACGATACTCCTCAGAACAGTATTTGGGTACTTTAACTTGAATCCAGAGAAGTTTCTTGCAGATGTGTACTCAATCTGTGTTCAGAGAAAGTTCTCTTAAAAGGTAGTTTATGTAGTGAAAGTATTTGGGTAAGTTATAGTAAAGAGGGGAATCTTGGTTTTAATCAAGTGCAAAGCATGGTCAAGTTGATTTGAATCCATCAATTCGCTCTCGGGTCAGGCTTTTAGCTCTGAAGGTAGTAAAGAGGCTGTCTTTTGAAGCTCAGATAGGGCTTCTGTATTGCTACAAACAACAATTCTGCAATCCCAGCCTAGCTGTGCAAGGGAGTCCAGTCCACAATCATCTTTTCTGCTGTGCAGCATAGACAGAGCTTACACAGCTCCACTGGCTTCAGTGCATTGATTCCAAAACTGCATCCACGTATACAAGAATATAATTCAGCTCCCCATACTTACCTCTCACTCAATTTAATCACTGATGATTTTGGTAAAAAAAAAAAAACAAAACCAAAAAACTATAGTTAGATGGCTGCAAAGTTTAACATGGGTTAGTAAAAGCCTGGTGAAAAACAATCTGATAATGCAAATCATGGTGGTGATGATAGTGAAATATGGATGGAAAACAAGTAAGAAACTGAGAAGGCAGCAGCCACAGCAATGCAACTCGGGAAAGGAACAACAACAAATGATCACTGTGCTAAATTCGGTTAATAATGAAACTACAATGTACATTAAATGTAGCAGGCTTTTCCTGACCAGGCAGTATTTATATGGCATTCAAAGCTGAACATGAAAATCTGAAAATATCATGATGCTATGCAAAGAGGATTATTGTGCAAAAGAAAATTCTAGTAGTCAGGAAAAAAGAACCATTTCTTACTAAGGGCAAGCTTTAACTATTGATATAAGAACAATAACAATGGCTAATGCTAGTAATCATGAACATTTGATGTTTTCGGGTTCTTGCCAGGCTCACCGTATGCTTTGTCAAGTTAAATGCTGGGAGGAAGCAATGTAGCTGGAACTTGCTGGAATGCATTAGGTGGAGAAGAGGAAACCCTATTTCCTGACGAATAATTATTTCAGCTAATGTTTTTTTGCAGTATTGGCCAGCTGCATTGTTGAGTCAAAATAATATTTGGAGAAGGATAGCAGAACTCACTAAATAATATATAATCTTAATGAATAAAATGTCTCCATCACAATGGGCATATAGAAGTAGGCTAAAGCCTTGTCCTTACCTACACAAAGTAATTATTCTGTGCAATCTTCTTGAATTCTGTGGATCTCAGGAATGTCAGAAAAACATCTTGCCACTTCTTCCACCCCAAGTCCCTGTGGTCTCCTGGGCAGCAGAGCCATGGCAGGAGAACTGCTGCTGGTGGCAAATCTGACTGTGAGCTTCGCTCAGGGCCCCAGTGGATGGGCCCCTGTATCACAGAGGGGCAGGCACATGCCTCGCTACCGAGTCCACAGGCAAGATGTCCTGCCAATTTTCCCAGAGGATTTAGACCAGAAGACCACCGCAGAGTTTAGCTGATCCCTTCTTTACTCTCATATTGGAGCCTTGTACAAAGAAAATGGGAGAAGACACTAAGCACTGTACCATAGTATGATGATTAAGGTTTATAGACCCAAAACCCTGACAGTTTGCTCCAGTGGGATGGCATCAAAGAGGAATTTTTGCCATACTTTCTGCTATAACAAGAAAATAAGATGAAATTCTGAGTAGACAATTTTTTTTCCTCCAACTTCAGTACTTACCACAGGTAAAATATTTACCAGATGTATTTTATTCTTTTTTTTTTTTTTTAATTATAGTCTGAATATCTAATTTGTTCTATTATTTGGGGTAGGCTAGGCATTAACAGAGCAACAGTGGAGTAATATGCTCTGCAACTGCATTGTTCGTGCAGGCAAAACTCTGGCTGCATTGCCTAACAGTATTGTACAGGCAGAGATGATCTCACCCTGTCTGCGTTTTGAGCTGACCAGGCACCGTATGGATGCAGTTAGTGCAGCACCCCGTTTGAGCTAATAAGAGACGTGGCATATTAGCTTGGGGCAATGTCTGACTTTTAACATGTCTTCCAGTTGGCTTGAAGCATGGGCAGAGGGAGCTTGTGTCTGTCTCAGTGTGAGCATTGCCTCTGCCTGAAAAATATTGTGCAAAACTGTGTGAAAGGCTTGCAGAGTGATTTTGTGAAATCCTTATAAAGTGAAACACTCTCCGTAACATGAAATAATTCCTATTAGAGCTGCAGATTGAGTAACTCTTATATATGATCAAGAACCACCAATTCAAGTTCTCTTGTCCCTGATTTTCTCTAAACATATTTGGATTTTGTTAGTCTCCCACTGCTGGCATAGATTTTGACCACTGTCACATCATGCAAAAGGAGACTGCCTGAATTTGTTTAGTTTTTCAGGGTGAATGCTGAACACTGTGATAGTGCAGGCACTATAAGAAACGTCAGGAGGAAAACTTTTGAGGAACTTTGTCTCTATTAGTTTATAGAATGAGTTTGAGGTGTGCAGATGTCTTCAGAATTAATGAGACTTGGATGCCAAATATTTTTGGTAGGGTTTAGCACATTAATCCTTGTACTAAATAGTAAGGATGGATATGCAGGTGTGCATATAGAGATACATGTGTGTCATGTGTGTATATATAGGTGTATGCATGTATATGTATGCACGTATGAGATACAGTTCTACATTGATGTATATGTATGACAAAGAAGCCATATAACTCCTGAGTTTCCACTGTCATTTTTATCTCTCAAAACATCTCCCCTTTCCTCTCTTCTGTAGAAGACTTTCTTTTCAGGCACTGAAATGTGACTGCAGCAAACAAGTAGGTGAGGAGACATTTAACTTTTGAAGAGCCCTAATTCAGGTTTTCATTCCATTGGCTCCAAAACTCTTCATCATTTTGTCCCTACGTTTTCCTCCTCTGCATAGAGAATGATCCAAGTATGGCAGGTATGAAAAACCCCGTACCCAAGCTTGGATCCTGTGAGCCATTAACAAGAATTCATAGTAAAGACTTTCATTTTCTGATAGAGTTATACAGCAAGCTGGAGAGCTGCTGGAAAAATACAAGCAAACATCAGGAGACAACCTAGGAGGTGTTATGAGTGGAGCAGGAGAAAGCTGCTCCTGAACTGAGGGATGCATGGTGAGAAGGGGATTTGGGAAGGTCCATGCTGGTGTTGGAGCAGAATCTGGCCTCTGCTGTGTGAAGTGGCAGAAAGGCACCACTAAAAAAAGAAACTGAGGAAAGCCAGAAAGAACAAGCTGTTTCTCAGCAGATATGTGAGAATGGAGCAACTCCCACGGGAAGCCAAGCACGAAGGAGAAATGGCCCAGCCAGCATGGCTGCCTCATATCCTAATATAGCAGACTTCTTGGCAAAGCAAGGGGATGAGGCCTGGTGGAGGAGGAGAGCTGGGTTTGCTTTCCCAAATACCTGTTTGCAATAGCAAATAAATCCTGCTGGCTCTGTTCCAGCAAACCATTAGGATCCAGTGACCTGGCAGTGAAATCCAGCTGTTGGAGGTGCTTCTAGCAGATCCTGCCTGCCCCTTGTCCACCCGATGTCTGTACTCAGTGGGGGATTAGCTAAATGTCTGGACAAGAGATATCCTCTTCCCCCCAAACCCTTCTGGAAGCAAGGAGGCATGGCAAATGTGGTGTGGTGGTGTGTCAGTTTGTGCTGCAGACCTGGGAAGAGGCTGTTCCTAGCACGGGCATCTGCAGGCTCAGGCTGAGCTATTTTGATGTGTATAAATAAGATGTTGCTTTTGACTGCCCTGACTAACTTTTCTCCCTCAAAACAAACAAAAAAATCCAAGCAAAACAAAAAGCATTGACAACATTGCGCGGTAAAAATAACTTCTAGACCTAAACCCTGGGCACTGCCTTTGCAATACAGATTGTCAAGTACTGAGATGACAAAATAAATACTGTGCTCTTTCCTCACTGTTGCTGCCTCTTACATGGCAGCTATTCCACAGTCTTTTTTGATTTCCTACTCTCATTTCCATACTGTTGAACCCTAGACCTCATTGACTTTTCTTTTTCTTTGATTACCCTGTTTTGTTGGGGCTTCTTGGTTCGGTCCCATCCTTTGCTTTGAGGTCTTTGTCTCAGTTCTGGGTGTGCTGCCGGTGTTTCTTTCTCAGCAGCTTTTCCGCTCCTTCCTCCAATTCCCCACCCTTCCCACTGACTTCTTCCCTCACACATTCCCTCTCTTGTGCACATCCCACTGTTCCATTTCTTATCCACATTTTCCTATTCGTTTTCTCCTCCCACATACTTCTCCCTGTCTTAATGCCTCCCTCCACTCCCAGCTGGATGTCAACTGTTGTATGACTAAGAACTAGTGGAAACTGATTAAAAAACCCCCATCTGATGGATTGTTTTTTAGGATTGGATTTATAGGATCCTGTCAGTCTATTTCCTTTTTAGTGAAAGAATTCACTACCACTCCAAAACCCATGAAACCTTTTTCAGATTCTCACCTTATTTTTAACTGGATGTCATATATATTACGTATATGTGTTTTACAGCTACCGCGTAACATGATTTTGTTTTAATTGAGACCTTCATGCCACTAAACCTAAACCAGAAATGCAGACTTCCATGTACTGCAGGCTTGCCTTTCATTTGAAGAGGTGTGCAGTGGCATGCAGAGGACACAGCCATTCTTCTAAAGAGCTTGAGCCTGGACGTGCAAACAGAAACCCCCTTCTCAAATTTGCATAGGATCTATTTACACAGGTCATGTCACCTCTAAATGTTTTCAGTCATAACCTGCTCACTGAATTTCAATCTCCAGCAATCATCAACAGTAAAATGGTAAACCTTTTAGGAAAATGAAGTTATTTAAAAGAAGTCACATAGCGCATAGAGCTTTCATGGTGGTAGTGTGGAAGTGACAATTGACTCTGCGAATGGACACAACTTCTGTGTGTTCATAATTTGTTTACCACTAGACAGATGTTCTCACTGTCCCTTTTTCCATGTCTCTCATAGCGCTGTCTTGAGTTGTAATGATTCAGGGACCAGGCGGCTGGTTAATGCAGCTCATGTTGTCACCCTCACGGGGCTCATTTGCCTACAGGCATGTCAGAAGGAACAAGTAATATAAGGGCATATATAACTGTAGTTGGCAGTGTACTGAAAAGATGTTGAAGCTCACTTTAAATGAATAGCGTAGGACATCAGGAGCTAAGTAGCTGAGAAATAAGATAAATTTGCTTGAATGGAGCGTTGCATTTCTGTAGTTAGGCTGTGCCTGGTACTTGATCTAAATGAGGTATGTGTACATGGTGTGCAGCGCCGACATCCCCTGTGTGCTATTTGTTCCTGACACTGTCTTGCACATTTTCAGTATCCAGCGGAGTTCACATCACCCGCACTTCTACACAGCTTAAGCCTGATGGCAGGGAGTAAAGAAGACAGAGCCAGACTCTCCTCACTGGAGTTAATGGCATAAGGCGTTACAGTGACCTTCTGCTCCCTGTGTTCAGGAATCTGAAGGGGTTTTTTTTGTTGTTTTTTTGTTTTTTTTTTTCCCCGCAAACTGTTAGGGAGAAGTACACAAGTCTGTAGAGTGATTGATACTATGTTAGTTGGTGTTCTGGTCTTCCCTTGCGCGTTTGAACAAGCCTGAGCCTGTGTGCGCTTTTTCATACTGGCAAGGCAAGAGTGAACCATGTACCCTTTGTGTTGGTGCAATCTGGGATTGGTTTAGCTGTTGGGGATCACATTGCAGAGAGAGTGAGAGATGCAAGCTTGTTCTGGCTCTGTTTTGCATTGTGACTGTTGACTGAACGTGTGTGTCCTTGGGTTTGCTAATCGTTTTTCCTAATTCTTCTCCTGCAACATGCACTGTAGCTTTTCTGAGCGCTTTGCACCAGCATGCAGCAGAATGTGCTGTAAGGGAAATGTAGGAGACAGCCACACACATAAACCGTTTTATAATCTCTCGTGATGATCTGGTGTGATCATCTTTTGAGATATTCTAAGGAGCTGTATGGACAAGTTGGTCCAAGGCCAGGTTTTCACTGAAGGGAGTAAAGAGAATCATGATTATGACTGAATTTGGGCTGTACATTGCAGGTGTGTCCTGTGGTAGAGGAAATGTTGGAGAGTTTAAAGCTACTGACTGGCAGAGGAGCAATGCTAGTGTGCAACCTTGCTGCCACCCAGTATAATACAGTTTCCAGTTTGGATCAATTCCAGCTGTCAGACCCCAATTTGCTAACCATGCTGGGAAGGACATGAGTCCTCTTTTAGAAGGTCAGTATCATTTAAGGTTATGGAAGGCAAGGAAACCTGTTCCACCTTTATAAGGAGAAGATTGCTGTGGAGTTTTTAGGAGCCACACGGTTATAATGAATAGTGAATGTATGGTACTTCGTGTAATGTTTAGCTCAGCCTGAGAACGAGAAAATAATGGAAGTCTCTTCTTTCTGCCTGTGTGTTCAAACGAAGGAAAATCAAAGCTGTTATACCAGAGCTATATATCAGCTAACATATTTTAGGAACTGTGGAATGATCATAATTACAAAAAAGTCCTCCAGAGAGAAATTATGACTCATAGTTTATGTTCTCTTTAGTGTTGCTATGGAAAAAAAGGTTAGTGCCAATGGTCATACAGCAATATTAATCTCTGATCTGAAAGAAAAATAAATAACAATCTCTAGCTTAACCCAAAGCAGATTTATTCTCCGTTACTGCAGCACACTCCATTAAAGGGGATAACCATGTAAGAAAAATTAAAGATGACATTGATTATCAGTTCTCAACGTGCAGTTAGAGAGAGTTCCTTATTTGAATTAGTGTGTACTTCAGACTCCCACAAATGACTTGGTGGAGTGAGAGGAAGGGAAAAAGGCATTTTGATCAAAAAGAGGGCAGGAAAGATCAGCTACCACCGACAGCTGCAAGTATGCTGATTAAAATTTCTTTATGCATGCAATTAGACTCAGCCTGGGGTTGATGCTGGTTCAAATGCAGATCCTGAAACAAAACCCTGGCAACAGGCAGTTTAAAGTGGTGGAAAGTGGCTATCAGCCTTTTTCCATTTATTTGGGAAAGCGAGGGCCGTGAGTCAGAGCACGGTGGATACTTGGGTGCTGAGTCAGCACCCTCCGGGCTGCTCTGGCAGTTGTTCCCTGCCAGTTGTTTAGTTGCCTAGGCAAAACCCTAACCAGCACTGGGGCCAAACAGCTGCGGGCTTGCTCTGCTCCAGTGGTGAATCTTTTTCTTTGCATGCAGGAAGACTACCTGACACCTTCCTCTCGACACCCAGAGTGAGTGTGCGTGTGTCAGTGGGTCACAGTAGAACTCTTCTACCTGCATTCTTGACTTTTTTTTCAGGAGCTGGAGCTACACTTGCTCCGCTGTGATGCAGTTACCAACGGCAAAGACCTTGCAGTCAGAACTTTGCTTGAAATTTTGCTCACAGCACACCCTCCAAAGCAGGCTAGAGCCTTTCTTTCTGCCACACTGTTGCATCTGCCGTGCTGATGGCAGTGAAACTTTTTATTCTGCTGATGAGCTAAGCAGATTGGATTGGGGAGATACACAGGTCTCATGTCCTGTGTCTGTGCACTCAGCTCATACTGATGGTCACAGGAGCTGGACGTGTGGCCCCTAAACACTGTATGGCTCAGAGAGTCCCCCGAGCCAGCTGAAGGCTTTTCACTGACTTTTGGGGTTGGACTGGTCTGTTGATGAACAGTTTGCCCTCTAACAAATGGCTTTTACTTCGCTAATTCTTCTGAGTTTACCTCCCTTTTTAAAGTGTGTGACTATCAGTCATCAATCATGTAACTGGCATTACAGCCTATAACAATAAATGGTTTTCATTGCATCAGTGTAAAGGGCAAACAGGTATATTTTACCTTCTCATTCTTTTCTTCTTCTTCCCATTCTTCTGTCTCTGTAATCATCAAACATGCTTCAGTCAGGCCCGTATGCGGGCTTACACTGCACTCTCTTATTTGACAGTGAAATGGTCCAGAAAGCCCTTATCTGTGCCTTTTCACAGGGAAGCCGGCTCATGGATTAGCATGTGGGGGTCAACAGGGTGCTCTTTGCCCTTTCCCCTAAAAGGGGACAGAAATGTCAGCTGGTTTTCTGGCATTGAAAATGGAAGTATCAGCAGCCGCTGAGTGCTGCTAGTTTAAATATTTATACCGTAAGGACTTTATCGCACCCTCTTTCTTTGTGCAAAGCTCCTGCTGACTTCAGTGGAGGTCAAACTCTGAATCTGTGCAGCAGCTAACAGGTGAGGTCTTCCAAGGAATAATGGTACCAGCGGAGCTCGCTGGCAGGCGCTGTACCCACGTTACTGTGTCAAGAAGGGTAAACAGAGAGTTTTTAAAAGAAGTAATTATGTAGAGAAACCTGTCAGCACAAGCATGGAATACCCATGCATATGCTTGACATCTGCCAGCCTGACAAGATCCAGGCACATACTTCAGATACTTGAAAGAATACAGTGCTGCTGATACCACAGTCTGTCTCCTCCCTGAAACAGTAAGTTTTGCAGACTAATGTTTTCAGTCAGGACTCAAGAATAGAAGGAGAGGGGAAGAAACAGCTTGGAGGATGTCTCAGGATCCTGAGCTTACTTCTTCCTCTGGTTTCTAAGATAGCACAAAAGCAGATATTCATGAGTTGAGTAAACATTTTTCTCTTTTCAAAAGCATGCTTTCTTATGTTTGTTAGGATTATAGGCCTGCCCGTCCTTGTAAATGTGCGATCACGATGGAGAAAATGTTTAATTCTAGTCCTGCAACTGATGGCTCTGTGTGTAGTGTGTCCTGAAGTGGGTATTTGAATTAATTGTCACAGATGCTCAGTATCTGCATTTCCAATGGTTTTACTGGATAGCATTGTAATGCTCCTAAAACACTGCGCATGGGATTCGTTTCAGCATCTCTAAAACTGGATAAAGCGTGGCCAGGGGTATTGTTTGAATTAAAGCTTAGCAGGACAAACAAACCAGGCATATCTGAAAGCGAAATGTGAACATGATGCTGGGGTTCCTGGTTCGCGGTTGGTGGCTGCGGGAAGTTGACAGCTGTTACATAAAGGTTAAACATGCATTCTTTGGTCTGTCAGTAAAATTAAGCCTGCTAAAGACTACGTGGCACTCTAGAAGACATGAGTTTATCTGTGTGCATAAACAGAATATACACTTCAATATAAATATGCTTTCAGGACTATTTAAAGTATTAGAAGTATGCTGCAGTCCAGTAAAAAATGCAGATGGAGCTGGCAGATTTTGGAAAGTGCCTGACTACACTCAGATGGGCTGGAGAGTTGACATGTGTCTAGAAAGCAAAGCACTGCTGTTTGTGTTGCTAAATAACAGCAGAGGATGAGAAAGGAAATGGTATAGGTACAACAAGGACACAAATTGAAGTAATAAATGCTTGACCTTTAAATTTCATCTTTGCCAACTTCTCAGACTGCTTCTCCCAAAGACTGACGTGGCTGTGTTTTATGTTATGCTTTTATTTGTCATATTTGTAGTTAGTTACAAGTAAAAATTATTGAAATCCATTGTAGTTAATACAAAATAAAAATATAGCTGCACGAGTTATGCCATGATTTTTCTTACAAACAGTATCTCCTATACGATACCATACACTTTAGAGCTTAACTCTTAATAGTACTCACTTACATTAAGCTCTTATCGACTAACTTCCAGTGTGATTTACTGGTTACAGGTATTACCCCTGTGGAGTAATACCTGTTAATCATTTCATAATGGTATTTTTGCTGCAGTTTTTATTTTCCCTGTAATTTGTGGTTCTAAATACAAGTTGAAGGAAGCAACCTTTTAGTGCAATGTTAAGTATCAGTAGAATTATATATATATATATAAAAAATAAAAATTACCCACTGCATAAACAAACAAGGATGTAAGGTAACTGTTGTAGGTATTGTGCTTCCCTTTCCTCCCTTCCCCCTTACCTTTGTTAAGTGACAGGAATGAACATTCATAGTGAACAAACTACCCTGTAACCTCTCAATTTCAATTAATTTTGAAAAATTACAGACTTGTAATTTTGAGAGCATGTAGATGGCTTTGATGAAAGTTATTGGAAGAGAATCAAATCCTGTGTCTTTGCAGACCCATCCTTACAGAAACTTATCTCTGCCATGAAGTTCAATCCATAACACCTTGTTCTCTTTAGATGTGCCTAAAAGAGTATTTCACCTTTTTGAAAAAATAGTCCTTACATCCCTGTCATTGTCTAACTCTTCTGTGTAGATATAGCTCTATATATGAAATAATTTGTAAAAAGATAAATTATGCTATTTTCAAAATACTGAGATACAAAGTTGTGCAGGTGCAAAGTTTTATAGTATATTGCTATAGAGATTAAGAATTAATTAGTGTTATCTGAGTATATATTCTGTAAGCTGGGAGTATAGATTTAATATTGCAGGGTTTTATTTTTGCTTTTTTAACATTTCATAGCATTCCATACTTTCTTCAGACTATCTCCATGTTTCTATCAAATGTTGTCTTTTTTTTTTTTTTTTTTTTCTCTTTTCAATTTCTGATCCCTCAAAGGTACAGTAACTGATCACATACTCATGCTTGTCACTAATGTACTTCCGTAACTCCGGTAGATTGAAAAACATTCTTTCATTTCCACCTAACACAGTCATTTCTTTTAAGTGAATAGAGACAACTGGCAAAAATCTTTCCCCCACTGAAATGGATGGAACCAACTTTTCAGCTTCACCCTCTAAGTACTCTGCTCTTTTAGTCATACAGTGTTGTGGAGCGAAGCTCCAAACAAACTATACACGTATGCACAGTTACTGAGGCTGTTAGTATTCACAAAGCATAGCAAGGAAACTGAAATCAAATGTTCTCATTGGTATTTCAACATTTACTTACAAAACTACTCGCAGTGCTGTGAAATACTGAGAGAGAAGAAAGCAGAACAGCAATGTTTGGGTTTTAACCATTCTCCATGCTTTCCTCTGACCTAACTATAAGAAAGCCAGCTGACCAGCTTGCTCCTACTAGACGTACTCTTTTCCTGCTAGTCCCTTACACCAGTATCTCTAAATTAATAAACACCAGTGACTCAGCCTAAAATGGAGTATGTTGCAGCCTGTATCATTGACCTGGTTCACTCTGCATTACAACACAATGCAATAAATTATCACTGCGGAGAAAAGGATGGAAGAAACTGAATTGCTACTACCGCCAATGTAGCAGAAACCAGTTACTTGCTTAAGGAAAATCTGGAAGATGAAGGAAGACTGGGGCTGATTACGCCGTTTGGTCTATCTGTAGGACAGCTGCTTGGGCCGTTTCTTCATCAGATTGTTCCATTTCCCCAGCGACTGGCTTGTTTCTTTCATCATACAGTTTCTGGTTAGAAACTTCTAGAGGCGTCCCATACTCTTCATCATCTTCAACAATGGACAGCTCGATGTTGTTGTTCATCATGGTGTTCTCTTCCATTCTGGCTTCCTTCTCACGAGAATCAGCTACTGCTTTGCCCTCCTCGGTCAGCGAGGTGGTAGGTGTCATATCTGAGTGCATGTCGGCGAATGATATTTCATCCTCATTCTCAGCCTGGTTGTTGCTTGTAGTTTCTGTTGGTCTGTCCTCACCTTCAGCAGGGCTTTCTCCTTCACGGACTTTCTTCATGTTAAAAGTGAGGGGAGATACTTTGAAACCTGAACTCTTTGAAGAAGAGGATTTCTGATGATGTACAGTAAGCGATTTCTTGATCTTTTCTCTCCGTTCAGGCGAGACAATCTTTGTGCTGATCTTGTTCATCTTCTTCTCGATGTTTTGGCGGGAAAATGCTTTCTTGAGGCTGTCTACCTTCTTGAGGCTGGACCTTTTAATTTTCTCAGCTCTGGATTCTTCTGTTTTCTCCTCTGCGCTGTCATCCAAATCATCTTCCTCATGAAACATTTCATCATCTGAACACAACTCCACCGTATGCAGGGTTTCTTCCAGTGTTTTGTTTTCATCCACAGGCTCTTCTTTTCCTTCTGTAATGCTGGGAATAGGTTCTTTTGTAAAAACATTGGCAGGGATCTCATTTTCCTCCTGAAAGAATTGACAGTATTTGAGTTTCATAGTTCACAGGACACAAATTTAATAAAAAAAGCACAACCCTGAACAATTACTTTTTTTCTTTTTTTTTTTTCCCCTCAATGATGCGATGAAGAATGCTGAACACTTCTTGTTGTTTCAGTATATTTAACCAGTAACAAGCCACTCAAAGCCCACTGAACCATTATCTGGTAAAGTTTAAGACTAATGAGCTGTCAGCTGTAAGATTTCTCTTTCAGAGTGACTTGGAATGTATACAGAATGGAAATCCCGTTCTTTGTAATTTAAATTAAATATTCTTTCATAATAGTTTAGCTGTAAAGTTGTACACCTCCCCCGGGGGAGAAGGGATGGTGTGGTGGCTAAGGAGGTTGTACTACAGACCCCTGCATAGACCTATAGAAGTCATGTAATCCCCCAGAGCTTTCAGCTTCTCTAGGCAAAGACTGGCACTATCTCTGCAGAGGTGTTGGTTGCATCTGAGAGGTATCTTAGATGGTAAATGCAGTTAGCACTTTCACTGTATTTCAGAAAAATGTATGTTGCTGTTAAAAATGGATTGTTGATACTGAGAAGCCATCATGCAGTCCATGATGTTTAGGAACGTGTGCTATTTTACAGCTATTTACAGAAAATAAGTTAGTAACTTTGGTTGGTAAATTGGTAAATATGAACAGGACAACTCCCTGGAAAATAAAAAAAAACAGTTCATGGCATACAAAAATAAACAGACATTGTACCACATAGAAAACACTAGTAGTCACTTCTAGCTAAGAGGAAAATGACTGCTTTTTAGAAACAAAACCAAGAAAGGGCACCGGAAGAAAGAAAGAAGGTATCTGAAAACAAAACAGGCTGAACAAGGGCCGAAGGTGCAACTTGTAACGAAGAACCTCTGTGACTACTGAGTGCAGAAGCTCTGCAACCCTGAGCAGCTCAGAGGCAGCACAATGAACGCTCTGTTCTGCCCTAGGTTTTGCAGGCATCTGCCCATGCAAAGAAAACGAGGCTCCTCGCACACACCCTTTTCCTCTCAGAATCCTTATGCCTTAGATTTGCATAGTCTCTATTCATTACCTTTTTTATCACTTTCAGATAGAGTGTATGCAGTATCACTTAGTTGTATGTATTGGAAGGATTTTCTTTCCCTCTTCCCCCCCCCCTATTTATCTTTAGATACGAAAAGCAGTAAGTGCTGAGTGAAATGGTTGTAATAGCCTCAGATCTGTCCCTAGTGGGCCTGAGTGTACAGTTAAGGGGGAAAAAGGCCACATACACTTCCAAATTCGTGCTCATTATTTCAGGACTGAGTGTATAGTTGTGATCGCCGGAGAGAATAGTGTCTTGGGTTAAATTTGCTGTTGAGGCTGTATAAGGATGTTGTACGTGGTTGTTTTTAAAAACAAAATAGTCCTGACTGTCTTGTAGTGCTTCTGGAACTCAAGAATATGCATGTGGTCAGGCAGAATAACCATATGTACACAGTATATAATCATATATACCGTGATTCAAGTGTGTCGATCAATATCCCTCAGGGATATAAAAATGACAAGTATCAAAAACATGGATAGCGGTTCGACAGTTTGTATGTGCATTACTTCTACAGTTTCTGCACACCTTTCTGGGCCAGCAGCCTCAGTGGGACACACTGGCACGGACAAAGCTCTCCAAGCCCTTTGCCTCCAGTGGAACATCTAATAAAGCCAGGGCACTTCTCCCAACACCTACTATGCTGTTGCAACTATCGGCAACCGTGACCAAGATAACAAAACAAAGAAAACCTGCACCAGCTTTAAGTGAAAACAGCTGTAACTGCAGTACAAATATTTATATTTTCTCTCCACTGCAGTTAATGAAATGTGGATTACATGAGTGGCTGCAGTGTTAAATTATTCCCCAGAGCACAAGAACTCAGTATAAAGCCTAATTTACATGCCTTGTGCATTCTTTCCAAACCTAGGTAATCTCATACAGTTTTAAACGTCTGAACATTCAGGTGTAAGTGCCTGAATGGCATAGAAAACTCTGATTTTAAGGAATAAAGATGGGTTGTAACTTTAAAAGTATTTAATCTAGGAAAGAGGTGTCGTATGAGATTGATCACAGTGCAGTCTGAGCCAGAGATGGGCCCGTGCGGCTCTTCTCAAGGTCAGTTTAGCTCTGTGTCTACAGTATTCCCGTTAAACTGAAGTACTGCATGCTGCCTCTAGAAGAATATGGACATAGATTTTATTTCATTTTTTTATCAAATTTGTGACTGAGAAGGGAAACTGTCAAACTATCTATATTTCTAAAGAAAAAAAAATAAAACCTGAACAAAAATACACTACATACTAATGAGCTAATGATTCAATTAAAAGCAGATCGTAGGTGGTCTTTGGCTGTCAGACAGTACTGGCATTCAAGAAATCACCCCTCTGTCTAAGCTTCCCGCGCAGCCCTAGAAAACATCAGCCTCTGGGCATCTATTACTCTGCTTGCAAAATGGGAACGACATGCTTTCCTATCTCACATTTCTAAAAGACTTTAGGATCCCAGGAACTATTAAAATGCAAATGAAAATAAATTAAGTGAAATGCTTCGCAAATACAAAGGTGGCATAGTAGGAATGCTCTGTGGTGGAACAGATATTTTTATTTCAAATACAGTTATTGATAACATGTTGTAAGTATTGGTAACTTTTTGGTCTAATGAGTTTATATGACAGCTATATTTTTGTTTTGATACATTTTTCAGGCAGTCTGGTATTTCATTTAGGAAGACTAGAACAATACACTGAAAAATGCCAACTGTTACAAACTGCGTAACTATTTTCCATGCCAAAAAAAAGAAGTAGAACTTTGATCTTTTCTTCTTGATCTAATCTAAAATTCTGAAAACGCAATACATCTTTTTATTTTCCACATCTGAGTTCAAAAACAGCACTTGCATTTTTTCAGATGAGCTTGACTGTAGGTAGCTAGCTCCTCTGAATTTCATTTTTCCATGTAGTAGACAAATAGAATAGTGCAAATTCTCTGTGTAAAACAACTCTGGCTAGCAGTAGTAATACTTGCAAAGTTAAAAGCAGTGCCTTCCCTGCGGCTTTGATCAGCCATTCTCAACTTTCTATAGGTCATAATCTCAACCCTATTTTTTACCAGGAAGGAAGGCAAGATCCATAGTGGTGTACTACAAAACTGGATGGCCCAAGTGAACAGGTAGTTAATTTACTCAGGAGTGCTGAATCTCTGATGCCGCGTAAGGGAAATCAGTGTGCTTTGGTTTGGATTTTTGTAAGATCTGTTGTAAGAGGCCATGGCCTTCAAAAAGGGGAGATGGCCTTTTCCCATGCTTACAGCAGGTCAGTTTCCTCAGTACTTTGTAGATGCTGTTATATGCCTAAATGATTTACTAGTCTAGAACTTGTTTTGCTACACAAAATAGGTCAAAAGATGACAAATCCTTCTAAAAACAGCTACAGCTCCACCTACTTTCCTTCAGACAAACACATGCTCTTCAGACCTGGATGTCACCACTGGGAGGGAGGAGGGTGAGGAGGAGGAAATTGCCAGCTGACCATTTGCACGCCCTGCGCAGGCTGGGGCCTTGGCTGCACCGTCCCCCTGACCTCCCACAGCACAGCTGGATCGAGCCCTCAGAGCCATGCGAGGTACTCTTGTCATTAATCAATACAAGAGTATTCTCCCTGCAAGGCTCCAGTGGGAAATTGAGTAGTTAGATAATAGCATTATCAGTTTGTAACTCTTCTGTTTCCCTCAATTGTTCATTTTTGAGCTTGAAGTTGCTTTTTCAAAAGATTATTACGGTGACCCAAACCAAATGGCTAATTTCCTGCGACCTCTTCTTGCTTCATTTCAGGATGCAGCATTTACCAAAAGCAGTGTCTGAACGGGGCTGGAGTATCAGCGTGCTTGACCCCAAGCTGCAATTCTGACTTATTTTATCTGTTCTATTCACTAGTAAACATGACATTTAATTGAAAAATTAAACATGAGCCTTTCTTATCTTGCGTTTTGCTTTTGCAGCTAAAAAAGCAAACAAAAACCCCACCAAACCAGAACCAAAAAGCTGGTCATGTGGTGAGAACAAAATAGAGGGGAACAATGCCAAAGCTTAACAAGGATTTTTAAAACAGTCACTTCAGTGTTTTGCTGAATTGCTGTGTCACTTGTGGCATTTGTAATAACTTTTGCATCCTGACATGCTTGGAATGGAGCTCCATTAAAATATGTCACCAATTAAAGAAATATATGCAAACTAGGAACAACGCAGACAGTCTAGGGAGAGAAAACTAAGAGCATTTTAATGGGAAATATGTAAATAGCTGAACTCTTCTGAACGTAGTTCATTCTCGGCGTGTATGCTGAGGGAAAGCTGATGCTGGCAAGTGGCAGCATGGTTTCATAAAATGCAGCGTTGGAGCTCAGTCATGTCCTTTGGCTATGCTCAGTGCTCCCACCAATTATCAGGGAATTCAAGGTATATGGTGAATGCAGAACTGAATCACAAATGTGTATTTTTATTTTCATACCGGCCTGTCTTCCCAAGCTGGAAAAGTGGGTCCTGATGAGAAACATGCTGTGTGAAATTTTGGATTGTGATTTTTCAGTGGAAAAGAAGAATCCTCCAAGTGAAGTCACATATATCCAGATTTCCTTTTTGTTTTTCTTTACAGAAATCTGGCGTCAATATGGTTTCATTGCTGTGACTTCTCCTTCCTGCAATTGTTTTCCCCTGGATTCCTGCTCGGGGCAGTACAGAAACCCAGCCAGCTTTCTGCAATTTTTCCTCTGTACGATTACCCTAGCAGGGCAGTGGCCCCACTGCCTAGCAGATCATCTCACCTCCGTCTTGTCAGGGGACCCCACAAGGAAATCCGAGGCGGTGGGCACGCAGGTGAGGCACCCAGGCTGGCAGTAGGTATACGGGCACGGCCTTGCCAACACCCACCATCCCTCCGGGTGCAGCTGCTTCCCCAGTGGAAAATCCCAGCTCCTCCCAGGCTCCACCAGGGAAAGCCCCCGGCGCTGCCCACCCCGGCCACCCTCCCACGCCCTGGGAAGCTCTGTCGGCCACCCTGGTTTTCCAGACAGCCACACTGCCTTTTAGCAACAGGCCAGTGCCAGGAGCAATTCCCAGTTGACAACTGATTTTTTTTTTTTATTTTTTTTTTTTTTACTGAATTTAACTGTAGTGTTTCTTTTCTAAGGCTTGTGTTCCTGATCTGCATTGGCTTGGGATTGGTTAAGTTCATCTCCCCCCCCTACCATGGCAACATATTTTCCAGTGAGAGACAAGAACATGGTCAACTAAATCCATGTAAAATTGACAAAGAACAGACTTCTTGTCCAAAGGTACCACCCCAGCAACAGGCAGTGGAGAAGCAGTGGATTTTCCTCAGCTGTTGTTCTGGGACACAAACCTGTGTTGTTCGCTTTGGGTTTTTGCATTTTAGGACCCAGTATTAAGGAAAAGCTCAGAGGTTTAAATAGGCCTTAGCTTTGCAATACTATTCAGTGTTGGGGAACAAGACAAGCCAGCCCTCCCCTGTCAGGACACTGCTTTATCCTTCAAAACCTTCTTGGTGAGTTTTACCAGTACTTTCACCCAGTGCCTGCAAATCACTGCCAGCAGGCAGCAGTAACAGGGATCCCAGTCTGGGGCAACCATAACTGCCCACAGGCAGCTGTCCTTTTGTCTTTCCTCTACACACTATGTCACCATACAATGCTAAAATTTGGATTCTCTGGAGTAAGATGCTGTAGTTGCAACAGCAAGGCCTTAATTCTCAGACTCACAAGTAGCAGAAATGCCACAAAATTACCTTCCCAGAGGCCAAGCTGGTGCACCCTCCCCAGGGGAAACATTCAAGGTCTAGGTCTGAACCTGGAGGTGGGAGCCAGTTGTTAGCTAACGTGGCCTGGGAGACAACAGCGCTTTGACCTGCAGTAACAGATCTTAAATTACTTGGAGAGGACTGGAAAACATGTCTTTTAATTTACCCAGTCCTTGGAATAATGTCCACATTCCTTCTAGGGTGTAAACCACCGTGCTCGGTACATGCCGCAGCCCCTCCTCCTCTGGCGCGTCAAGCCAGGACAGTAATTTGGGAGAACAATAAGCGGGGGGGGGGGGGGGGGGGGCTTCCTTTCTGGGGGGAGCGCCTGTGCACTAACCAGGACTGCCAGCTTTTAGAAATCAAGTTCTGCTCTGTTGTTTTGAGTTTGTTTAAGCAGAAAAAAAAAAAAACAACAACCCAAGGAGTGAGCTACTGACAGATGTAACATGCAGCTGACAAGTTTAGCCTGAGGAGCTGGTGATGTTCTTGACCTGTGGCTGCTCCAGCCCTACGCTCGCTCTCCTTCCTTCTCCAGCACTTTGTGGAGGTCTGGGTTTTTTCTTTTTTTATAAAAAGATGTGAAAGTCACATCCTGTGTTTAGTCAGAGCTCACGCCGTGTTCTGTCCAGAGCATTACTTTAAAAGGGGAAAATATGCAAACTGCTGCTGTCCTTCCTGGGATGGACTCCCTGGAAGCTGACCTTTTTAGCGGAACTTTTAGCTCATCCCTGAATAGGCCCAAACAGCCTGAGGAGCTGAGGGTGACAGGGAGCTGCAGCGCTGCCCCTTTCCTGCTTCTGAGGGCAGAGACGGGGCGGTTTATAAGGCCATTGCACAAAACGGGCTCTTTTCTCAAGTTTGCTAAAAAAAGAAAAAAAAGTGCCGTTTCTTCAAGTTTGCTTAAGCTGCCCCACCCCCCAACAAAATAACTCTTATCCCCACATAGGCTAAGAGTGAGTAAAAGGTGGCTCTTTCCCCAAGTTTACAGAGAAAAAAAGGTGGCTTTTTCCTTAAGTTTTCTGAGAGTTAGAAAAACAAGGTCTCTTTCCTCAGGTTTGCTAAGAGTTAGTAAAAGACAGCTCTTTCTCCAAGTTTGCCAAGAGTAAAAGACAGCTCCTTCTCCACAGTTTGCTAAAAGTTAACGGAAAAATGACTCTTTTTCCACATTTGCTAAGGGTTAGCAAAAAAAAAAAAAAAAAAAAAAAAGGGCGTTTTCCCCGTGTTTGCCAAGAGTTAGCAAAAAAGACAGCCCTTTCCCCAGGTTTACTGCGAGTTAGCAGAACAGGCTCTTTCCCCAGGTTGGCCGAGAGTAAAAGTGGGTATTTCTGATCAAGCTGCTAAGAATAACAGAGAGCTCCTTCCCCAGGCTTGCTGAGGCTGAAAGGTTTTTCTCCCGCCCCCGCCAAGTCAGCCCCAAGGCGGCCTCTCCCCCTCGCCTGCCCAGTCAGCCCTCAGTCAGCGCTTTCCCCGAGCTCGGGAGGGCGCTGCGGGGACGGGCGGGGTGCCGTGGCCGTGGCCGTGGCCGGGGGCGTGTGTGGCCGTGGGGCCCCTCACCTGGAAGATGAGCACCTTGAAGCGGTCCCGCCGGAGCAGCTGAGCGTGGTGCTGCTCCAGCCGTCGCACCTGGTCGCACTGCCTCTCCAGCCGCTCCCGCACGGCGCGGGTGTGGGCGCACACCTTCCGCGACTTTTCCAGCAGCTTCTCCACCGCTTCCCCCGTCGCCCCGTGGCTCCGACACAGTTTCCCCAGGTCTCCCTGAATACCCCGCACCGCCCCTTCCAAACCCCGCTGCCTCTGCTCCATCTGCCGCTGTTGCCCTTCCACCGCCTCCAACATCGAGACCAGTTTCTCCAGCAAGGCCAGGACGGTCAGGGCGTTCACCTGCCCCCCGACCGCCTCGGACGGCGGCAGCGGAGGGACCGCGCTGCCTCCCGCCGCCTCCCCCATCGCTGCGCCGGGACGGGACGGGACGGGCCGGGCCGGGCCGGCGGCTGCCGGCGCTGCTCTTAAGGGCTGAGCCTTCCCCCTCCCCCGGGGAGGTTTCGAGCAGAGCCCGGCCCCGGCCCCCGAGGCCGCCCGGGGCGGGCCGGGAGCGTGGCCGGGCCCCCGGTGCCTCCCCCCATCCCGTCTCACACACACCCTCCCCCCCCCCACACACACACCCGGCTTTTTTTAAAAAGCAAGGGGTGTTTTCTCTTCCCCAGGCTCAGCGAAAGGCAGCGGTCGCCTCCTCGCAAGCATCGGTAGGTGGCAGGAGATACCGCGGAATGCCGTCGGGGACGGGCGGGAAGCCGGCGGCAGCGGGAAAAGGGGGGTGGGAAAAGGGGGGCGGGGGGGGGGGGTGGTGACGGGCCGGGAGAGTTTGCGGGTGTAGAGTGGAGTTAGAGCCTGTCCTTCAATCCGAAGGAGTTGAACTAATAATACTTTTTTTTTTTTTTGGTAAATAACATATTAATATAATCAATATAACGATTATTATCATAATCGTATGACATGCTGTAACTAGATACGATATTACTATAGTCTTACATTAATGTAATGATAATTATGCATAATAACTAACATACTTACAACACATTCACACGTGGTGAATCAAATCTCAAACCAGACTTTTTTTTTTTTTTTTTAAGAATAATTCAAATGCTTCTCCTCCTCCTTATTGTTATTATTACTACGGTTTTTAGTAATGGTTTAGAAGATGATTATTCCATTCCATTCTTCTCTTTATTATTATTAAAAAAAAAAACCCAAAACCATCAAGTCTGGTGTTGCATGGGGTGCTTGCTTGGTGGAAGGAGTGCCAGGAGATTTGATTCACCATCCACGATGTGGAAATTAGCTGGGCGCTCTGGTTGCCCTGCCTGGATTCTCCAGAGTTTCTCTGGTAAAAAATCATAGGGTGAGAATGGCTGTTTGGGGGGAATAGTGATAAACTGTGTGTGGTGGCAGAGGGACAGTGTTTTCATGCTTTTGCGAAGTGCCAAAAGGAGCTACTTGGCATGAGGAAATACCAAGCTGTTTAAAATAATACATAACTGTTCCCAGGTCTGGTCCAAAGCTGTTACCGTCAGGGAAAATATTACAAAGTTTCGTGGACTTGGGTTGCTCATCCGTATACTGACTTTCTCAAGCAGAGACAATTTCTTTTTATCTTCTGTTCTTGACATTTGCCTGGCAACAGGACTTCTTGCTGCAACGCAGATGTTTCTAATGCTTGGGTATATAGAATTCTAATACTTGGGTAGGTGAAATATAGTATTTTCTAATACTTGGGTGTATATATACTTCCTCCATGATTTTCCTGCCTCCTGTAGAATAAAAACATCTGCTTGGAGTCCAAGCCAAGCGGCTGCAATCCTCACCTTTTTTTTTTGTTTTGTTTTGTTTTTGTTTGTTTTTTTTTTTTTTTTTTGTACACAGAAAACAAAACATTTTAATCATTCTACCATGAAAAGGAATAAAAATTAATGACTTAAGAATAATGCAAATGAGTTAGCCATTTCAATCACTGCATGTTCGAGCCCCTGAATGTTCTGCAACGTTACCATTATTATCTGATTTTTTTGGTCCTTGCTTGTTTTCAGGCTGCCACTGCTATTCTTCAAGTTGCGGGAGCTTGAAAAATGCATTTGGTGAGTTCACTTGGGAAAAAAATTCACCGAGTCTGCCAGAGTTGTCAACAAGGAAAGTATGCAGAGACTGTAAAATATGCAGGCTCAGAGGGGAGTGGACATATTTTAAAGGAGCAACCTAAACAAAACTCTTCTGTTTCCGCTGGCTCGCCCCAGCAGCACTACCTGATACGCCCTTCCTAAGGCATTTGTGTTTCCAAAGAGCTGCTGGTGTCTGCCCCGCTCTGTGCTTGCTTCCTTGCTTGCTTGCCCAGCTTGCTTCCTTGCTCTCTCCCTTCTTTTTGGCTGGGACCTTGGGGCCTGGGCAAGGAGGAGGCATTTTTGCAGAGAGCAGCAGTTCACCTTGCTCTGGCAGGGTCTAACGCGCTGTGGGAGGGTGGGTGGGAGAAGGGCCGGAGTTTAAACTGGTCACAGAGAAGGGCCAGAGTTCAAACCGGTCATGACTGATAGCAGAGGTGTGAGATGCTGGCCTCGGCCTCGGCCGCGGTGCTGGAGGGGAGGGATGGAGAGAGGCCGCTGCCTCCACCAGTACCACTCGTGGCTTTTGCTCTCCCGGCAGCCTCCTCCCTCGCAAAGCAGCCAGCCCAGCTCTCTTCCCTCTCTCCATCCGAGCTCCGGTCTTTCTTCCTCTCTCTCTTTCCCCACGGAAGGAGCAACCCAACTCTATCCACGCCCAGCTACGTATCTTTCCTGTGTCTGAATCACTTTTTTTTTTTTTTCTTTTTTCCCTCAAAATCAATTTTTTCTTTGGTTTTGTTGAGCTGTGGCAAAGCCCTGGCCTGGCTGTAGTCCCAGCTGCTGGACAAGCTGGCTTTCCAGCCTGTCTCTGGTTTGCACTGTGGAGCTGATCTCCCCGAGCCTTTCTGCATCAACCTTCTACTGTACATGGCACACATGCACGATGGAGAAGGTAGGCACGCTGTCTTTGTAATCTAAACAAACTCTCTCCTGACTCCTGCTATGAACCTTTTGCAGAGGTTCTGCAAGTTTTTGAGTGTTTAAAACTCCCAGCCCTGTGTGCATCCTAGGGAAAAGCTGCAGTGCCGCATGGCAGCCGGCACAAAATCCGAAGTATGGTTTCCCAGTTAGCCCTCTGATCCGGCAAAGTGGAGCTGGGCACAGTAGCGTTGATGGAGCTGCAAGACCCGTCAGCACCCACTGCCGGGGGGGTCCCCGGGAGGTGCCGCGTTGCCCCTGTGCTCCCTGCCCAGCCTTGCCGCTTGGTCACCGGCCCTGAGGCCATGCCGTGGGGAAAGGAGGGCTGATGAGACCAGGAATAAGATGGCCCCAAACCGGTACCTCCCCCAGCCTGCCTCTAAATTCCAGCTGTGCGTTTTGACACCAGCTGTCAGCTCTGATTACCTGTCGCGTTTATAACAACGCTGTCAGGCTGGTTGAGCTGCCAGCTCTTGGAGGAATTGGAGACGTTTTATTCAGAGTTGGGTTTTTTTTTAGTTTTATTGATTAATTCAGCAGGGTAGTGGGGCAGTTTTTTTGCCAAGCTACAATGCAGGTTTTACTGGTGAGAAACTTTCTAGACGAAAACATTTTACATTTATTTTGAAAGAGGAAGCATTAAAGAGATTAAATTTATCAGGGTCATCCAATGTAAGTCAAGAGTTCTTTTCATGTAAAATCAATGTGCGTGAATTATACGGACAGAAATTGGAGGTTAACTCACTCATTAGTCACGTGGTGCTGGGGATAATAAATGTTTGATGCTGGAGCATTACTGATAATTTATTAGTCATGGAGTAATAGGTAAAACAATATGACAGGAAAAGAAGGAGAGGGGAGTTAATAGGGGAAGGAAGACCGTACAGGTCATCCTCAGCTTATTGAATTTCATGTCCAAGCTCCCACTGACTTCAAAGGTACGGCGTGAGGCCATCTAACTGTGTGAACATGGGTAGGCGAAGAGCTAGTTGATGAGAAGAGCTGTGAGAGGGTGGGAAGAGAGCCCAGCAGGGTGGGGAGGGCTGCCTCGAGGGGGCTGATGTCTGCTCCAGGGGAGCAGGGGGGAAAAGAGAATCCCACGGGACAGGTAGAGGTGCTGCTGTGTCTACTGGCGCTGGAGCCAGCGGCGTCTGCACCCAGCAAGTGGCTGAAGACAAGAAACCTGGTTGCTTCTTGCTGGAGGTTTTCTCTGGGGGCTGGTCCTGGGTCACATTTCCCTCCCGTTGGTCTGCTCCTTCTGTCGCAGTGACGTTTGTCACAGCGTTGGAGCCTCTGCCTTTCAGCCAGGTTTGTTTGAAACTGGCCAAAAGCTTCTGGGGAAACGGAGGCCAGACTGTCTGGTTCGTTAAACATGCATGGTGACTGAATGAGTTTTGTGTTCTTAGGCAGTGAGGCTAAAAATGCTGATGGGATTTGTCCCAGCAGAAGGCATTTCCCCCTCCTTGGGCACAGGCTGTTCCTTCCAGTGGCACAGCACAGAGAAATTAGTCCATCAACACTTAACGTTGCCCTCTGATTTTTTTTTTTTAAATAAAATTGTATGTCTGTTACAAGCCAGTCTCACCAGCAGCACCCAGTTTGTGTTGTGCTGTAAAAGCATTAGAGAAAAAACATAACGAGTTAGAGAAACAGTGACTGCTTTACTGCATTGTCTTTGACACTGAGCAACCAGTTTGGGCCAGTACAGCTAACTCAACCCTGCTGATAGATGCCAGTAAATGCAGTGGATTATGGACAGCCTCTCCTTTAGCAATAGTTACTAATACTTACATTTTGAGAAGGTGTCAGTGTCTCAGATGTCATGTAGTGTTTTGCACACAGGAGCAAGCACCGGGTTGGGGAGGAGAAATCTCTCACTGCTTTGCAAGTCCCGGGGCGAGGGAGACAACCCAGGAGGCTGCAGGCAGCGCGGCAGGTACGCAGAATATTTAGTATGAGGTGAGCAAGTGGAAACCCAGCACCTGTGTACAAGGTGGATTGGGATCTGGGCAGCGTGGGGGCCCTGGGACTTCTGCTGGCAGAGGGGACGTTGGTGAAAAGGGGGGGTGAAAAGTATTAGGAGGATGCAGCAACAACATCCTCAGTGCACCGACAGCACAAGCCTTTGGGAAGCGGAGAGAGGCTGTGGGTGAGGCACTGGCTGGAAGAGGCTCCAGGCAGAGACCATCCCCTCCTGCTGCACCGACCCTGGGGTGCGCAGGGGGGCAGGGCATCGTACCCTCCCTGCAAGGGCTCTGCTTGTCCCAGCAGCCACCCAGCCTGCTCCCCAAAGCAGGGAACCCCCAGGGCCTGGCTCCCAGCTGGCAACTCCGTGCCAACGAGAGTAACTCTCTTCGGACAGCCAATGTGTGAGAGTGGGATATCTGGGGAGACACTGCTGGGAGAGATTTTAGTATTTGGGGAAAGAGAGAGATGAGGCTGTCTGATGGGAAATGTATCATCATAGAAGAATGTGAAACAGCAATTTTGCTCTCTTGTGCGAATGGTATCCAGCAGAACTTAATATGCAACAAAGAAATCCACTTCCATTTTATCGGCCAGACTAAATCATGTTATGCACAGGAGACTTCCTTTTGCTGTGTGCCAAATAGTAATAATTCTGTGCAGACTTGTAGACAAGGAAAAAAATAAGCCACATAAAAATACCATATGTACCAAGAATTTTCTGTGTATTTCCTCAGACATTTGAGGAGCACAATAATAAACTACTTTGTTGGTTTTTTTTTTTTTTCTTTGAAAAACAAATGAAATTTTGTGAAAGGGGAAAGAATAGTTTCTTTAGCTTCAGATAAAGGAGAATATTTCAGCCGCTCAGTTGGACTTCTTAGCAGCTCAGACAAAAGCAAGGTCAGAACACCAGCAGATACAAATTGAACAGCATATGGCCACTCAGACTGAACTTGCCAATTTATTGTATTCATCTAGCGAATATGTGGGGCACAGAGCAGGATAAGCAAGTCCATTAATATCAGAATAAAAAAAGATATGGAGGTGATATTAAAAGGCCATGAAAAATGGCAGGATCTGCAGGTTGGGCCATGATTACCTACAGGGAACTAGCTCTGATTTTGGAGCAGAGAACACGCAATCCTCGAAACCTGCTCCCGTGGCTGAGCCTTTGTGATGGGTGTGAGGGTCTGTAAGGTCACAGCGACCAGGGAACTGGAGCTTGAGGGAGGGTTTTTTTGTTGTTTTTGGTGAAAGCCCTTTCCAACTGGAAGATGGGCTTTTAGGAAGCGTGATTAAAATGCTCACCAACATTTTAAAAGTCCTGCAGAGGTACCATGTTCTTTGGAAGAAAATGCTTTTTTTTTTTTTTTTCCCCCACCCAATCTCGGATTAGAAACTATACATGGAAACAGAGCTGCTTTTCCTTTCAACTTTTCAGTATTTCTCAAAAAAGGGGAGGTAGTTTTCAGTGAAAGGCAGAGATAACCTGTCTGCTTTCTATTTCCTCCTCCACTAAGAGAGTAAAAATTAGAAAGCTTTTAATAATTTGAAGCTGAATACACATGGATACTTTTTCTTCTAGGATACTTTTTATTACAATATGTTCTCAATGATTTATTGTCTTTTGAATTTTCTCATGGAACATTTAAGAGAGCAACCTTCTTGGAAAGGACGAGGATGGTCTGCTCCTGTGAAGACTGGCAGAGTGTTCTCACGTTGCCCTGTGGAGAATGCTCGAGATGATGCCTCTTCCTAATGGAGGGGAGGTTTTCTAGTGGTAAATCGGGGATTATGATCAGTATTGTGCTAAAAAAGGAGTCTGCCTCTATCTGGCACATTCCTCAGGATTGTTATTATTGGTAAAAAGCTGAAAGAAGAGCTTTTCCTACTTTGTAATCAGGTTGTTTGGAAGAAGATGATAATGAAATCACATTTAATGGAAGCAAATAGAACATTAATTATGCGAAAAGCAGGTGAATTGAGGAGGTCTGTTTTCTGCAGATAACTGGGGAGGCTTGAGTCTCTTTTGATCTACAGGCACACCGTCATTCGTATCCCTTGAATCTTTGATTTGGGATGAGCTATAATGGACCTGGAATCTAGAGAGTGTCTTTCCCTCGTTGCAGAGGCATCTGTCATGTTGTGCCATGTGACTTCATGTTGTCCAAATAACATCGCAGGAGATAACAGTGCAATGCAAAGCCAAGCGTGATAAATATGACATGGCATGCCCAAAATAATACTTGCTTTTAGTAGATCAGTTATCCTTTAAAAGCTAGTATTTAGGTTTGTCCTTAGATAATTCAATAGCTCCTGTCTCTGGTAGCAATGATGTCAACCCGAGTTACCGTTTCTGACGAACAGCGATGATGGGACAAGATGGCATGAAAAGGATGAAAGAACAGCAGACACCAGGTGCACATCCCAGAGCTCTTCTCTGAGTACTTGGTCAAGGCAAGGTTCGTGGGGCTGAGCATGACAGCGACGTGAGAAATAGTCAAACAGGATCCGTCACGGGCCAGCTGGCTTCAGTGGTAGCATTTGCCCACTGCAGCACTCTCGGTTTTCCTCTGTCCTTTTCATCCTCAGGCACCACGGGTATGCCTGTGTAAAGGCAGTGAGTGGAAGAAGGAAAGGAAAACAAACTCCCAAACATGTGGTAAGTTGTGTGAGTTGGGTAGATGAAGAATTGTTGAAATCAAATGATTAAAAAACAAACTGGGACTTAAACCTTGACCAACCAGTTTGTCATGAAAACTGCATCTGGTGTGACCTGTCAGAGTCCAGGAGAGCTGGGCTCAGAGAGCCTCCAAAAAGTCAGGGTGTGTCCCAGACCTCCAGAGTTACTGCCTTTTCACCAAGAAATGTTTTGAAAACTGTTTATTATTGTATCTATGAAAAACAGAAATCCAGGCTGGAAGGATCTTGGGTATTTGACAGTATCTTCTCTCCTCTCTCATTCTCTCTCTCTCTCTCTCCTGCACTCTTCCCTTGCTGTCTTATATATGCTGCTGTCTGTTCTTGATAGTAATTATTTTCAGCGATTGAAAACGCTTATTAACTCGGTTATAAAAAATGTTACATGTTTTTCAGAGCCCCTGTTGAGGTTAGAAGAAAAAAAGAAGGTTAAATCAGGTACCAAGCATCCACGGTGCATAGTATTAATACCTGATTTATTATTGCACAGCTATTAAGTGTTTTTATTCAGAAGTATTGAATAAGCAGAAATTCATCTACATAGGACACGGCTAAAATGTCAGGCTGCAAATTAGTTTGTTTACTCAGTGAGCACTGAGGATTTTAGACCCTCTCTCTTGTGTGCTGTCGTGCTCTAGGTTACAGGCGCTGAACTCGCATTCAAATCAAAGCCATGAGTGGGGTGAACTTGGTTTTTAACCCGAGCACAGTTCACCAGGAGTTATTTACATGTATTGGCTGCAGAACTGAACCCATGGTGCTGTTCAGTGTTTCAGATGACCGCTTGCTGGTGCCCTGCAACCGCCCGTAACTCACCCCGGTGCTGCGTACCTCCTCCGGCTGTCACCAGAGAGAGCTTCCCCTTGCCGACGCCAGATGCACTGAGGGGCTGCTGCAGCTGTGAAGCAGGTGTATGTCTTTCCCTGCAAAGATTTTATTTTTATTTTAGGTTGTGGATCTTTAGCTACTGAGGCCTGACTCTGCCCGCAGGCTCCAGGCTGTGTTGCCGGGGTTCCTGGAGATCTCTCGGACAGTAACCACAGCCACGTAAAGGTTATTCCTGCTGTGAGAAAGGTTTGTGAAGCGGTTACACTCTGCCACTAATGATCCTTTGGTGAAGCCCATTTTGTTTTGCCGTGTCTAATGTGTTTGAACAAGATTGTGGAAGAATTTGCTGTTCTCTAGGTGGCTGCAGAGCAGTGTGGCAAGGGATAGACTTCTTCCAAGCTGGCCTCTTGCTGTGCATCAAATCTGGATGCCTTTCCCGAGCAGATCAGCCCTGAGATCTCTGCTCATGCTGCCAACGCAAAGACCAATTAGTCCCTGTCATGCAGGGTACTCTGAGGAGGAGACCAGTGCACTACAAACTGGTCTGGACCTGCAGAGCCTTTTCGTGTCTGTCACCAAGGAACTATCAAAGAGTAATGACCTTGTCACTAGTATGCAACTGAGATGGATGTGAAGTGGTGACCCAGATGTGTAAGACTCCATCCCACAATTAGTCCTCCAAACCAACCAGCTGCTATGCCATTGCTTTTTCACCGGCTCTCACCCTGACTGCATACCCACATGGTGCTGCTTGAATAATTTCACAAAAATTTCTCACAAGTGACATATAAATCAGTCGCAACTGTACCTATCCCTGCCTGTGCAGTGCCAGCTGTGGGCAGGTCCCCAGGTCCCACGGCTTCCCCTGCGAATGGAGAGTCATCTCTTCTGCTCTTCATCGTTTGGAAGGGGAGGACGGGGGGAGCTCGGGGATTTAGGGCACAGGAGGAGTATGTGGGCATTTCATCTAGATTAGAGTTTTCCTCAGCATAGGATTTTTTGGCAGTGCAGGCCTATTGTTAAGGGGACATTATCCTTTCAAGAAAAAACAAAACCAAAGCACCTTCCCCTCTGAATCTTCTGACAGCGTTCCAGAGTGCTGAAAGAAGAGTTGAGAAAATTAATCTTCATCTGGGCAGGGCTTTTTATCCTAGCTTGCTTTCTCCACAGAATCTTGCTTTCCAGCTTCTTCATTGCTTGCTAGGAGCAGTAGCCACAAATCCAATACTGAATGGGAGCAAAGAAGACCACGGAAGGGGGAAGCTGTGATTGAAGAAATCGAGCATTAGGATTTTGGATTATTTTTCCAGATAAACTCCCTTTTATAAAGCCTATAGGGCCAAAGAGAAAAGATAAAAATTTCAGTTGGCACTGTGCTTTAATAGAGTGCATCCTAAAACGTAGTACATTTAAAAGAACAAAAGATGCCTGGTTCCTGACTGCTAAACATGTTTGCCGAGCCTCAAAGCTTCCCTAATAACTCTTCTATGTTTCTTAGCACTGGACATCATAGCAACTATTCTGCAGTGTATTGCTTTACTGTGCTACGGCAGGTTTACTAGTTTGTTTCTGAATAATCTCTAGGCATCTGAGGATACCCCAGTGGGTTAAGGCAAGCAAGATGCTGTAGTGTTATTCTCTGTGCTATTTAGCTTTTGGCCCTCATGCACAGAAAGCAAAAAAAACCCTGGCTGTTGTATATTAGCTACCTGTAACTCCAAGAACTAATATGAATGGAAATACCGGCTTCTTTAGCTGACTTGTGATGAAAAATATAATTCAAGGGATTCAGAAAAATATATTCTGCTCTTGGAAAACACCCAGCTGAATGGGAAATATAAGGGGGAAAACAGCTAGCTAAATTCTTCATTAAAACATAGCACTCTTTCCATCCTCTCTCTTTCTCTCCTTTTTTTTTTTTTTTTTTTAAATGCTGATAAATATTTCTCCCCCTGTTTATTGTCACATCAGTCCACAGTTTTGTGTAGTGCAGCAGCATGTAATTCAAGTTAGCACAGTCTCAAGAAGCCGCATCCTTTAAAGCTGTATATTTTCCCAGATGCAACATTATTGGGCCAGACAGCAGGTCTGCACCTTCCACAGCTTTAACGAGGACCAGGCAGACGGAGCAGAGTGCCTTTCTCCACCTGAATCCTCTGTACATCACTGGCCAGAATCCTGCATCCACGAGAGCTCTCCATCTTGAGCTATAAGGGTAGGTGTTAATAAAAATGAAGTGGTTTAAGAAAAAAAAAAAAAAAAAGGCAAAAAAAAAAAGCTTCTGTCCAAGTTGCACTCAAGGTATTTGCCATAGGGATGATGCAGGTGGTTCGTGGTGAGTTGTTGGGTGATTTGAGAAGCTAAGATCCAGACTAAAATTAAAATAATCGCATTTTCTCTACTGAACACCTTCAGCAAATATTTCCACATCTTCTCCAGTTACTAAATATGATAATATTTAAAGAATTAAGAGCTGAATGTAGGGCCATATGAAATATCAGGTCATAGGAGGTTAAAGAGGTCTTTTGAAGTCCAACTTCCCAAATAATTTTCCTCTTGCAAAAATCTGATTGCCTTTCGAATAACCGTGTTTCAAATGCATTTACTGATCGTTATCCTGTGGGCTTAACCTCCTGTAATGAAATCTTCCCCGCTGTCATTCGGCGCGTGGTCCTTCCGGAGCTGGAGGGCTTGGCTGTGGCCCTGGCTGGCGTGCTGGGGCGGTGGCGCAGCTCCCTCTCACCCCCCTCTCCTGACACCAGCCGCTTCCCTTCCTCTCTTTCTGCTTTTAAAGGACAGACAAAGTGTTTCGAATGTTGAAACTCCCGTCTCGCTGAATTTGCTCTCAACTGGCTGATATCCTTTGCCTTACAACTCGTAATTAATTAGGAAAAGGTTAATTCTGCACCTTCCAGTACCTTCTCTTCGATACTAGTCAGACCATAGTTATCTTTCCCTGTCTCCCTCTTTCCTCTGGCTCTCCTGTAAAAATGTCTTTTTAGGATTAGTCGGTTTTTGATCTCAGTATTTTTGTCTGTTGACTTGTACATCTCTATTTAAAAGCATATTACCAGTGTCACTTCATGTGAAATCCATGCAATTATTTTTGAGATTTTAAAGGTTTTTGCTTTTAACAGGCAAACAACACCTTTTGGTAGTCTTTCCAGGTGCATTAAAGTGTGTGAGAATTTCCAAACACTGCAGGAGGAGAGGTTTCACCATCAGCAGTGCAGAGCATCTAGTAGAGCTAGCCAGTGTCCCTGGACACTTTCTTTGTGGAGGATGATGGTTGTCTGCAGAGGCTTTTCAGAGCCTAATTTTAAGACCATTTTAAAGAACTCTCTCCTTTGGTTACAAAGAGAGACTACCTAGGTAAGGATAGATGTCTAAAATCTATTGTGTGTGCCCTTCTAGGAAAATTCAAGGTAAGAAAATAAAGTTCTAGAAAATGTCAAAACCTTTTTCAAAGTATTTATTTCTGGATTCACTGTTTTGTTTTCTCATCAAAAGTATTAATCAAATTCAGCATGGCTTCAACAGTTGAAGAGATCAATCTTACTTGTCATTAAAGTTTATTCAGTGTCCCCAAATTCTTCTGGGCATATCCAGCAAAATCGGGGGCCATGTTGTGGTCTTCTTTTGCAGATCCTTGCCCTTACAGTAGTTTAATTTTCTTTGTGCCAGGAGCAGTCAGTAAGTGGTGTTCAGTTAGGGGCAAGCCACCAAATCCTGGCTGATGGCCAGCACATCATTGCAGCTTGCTCTCAAGAAAGATCTTCTGGCTTGGGGTGTTTGCTTTCTGTGACTGCTGCTCAGCGAGCTGGTACCTTCCCTTCAGGGAATGACTACAAAAAGTGGTACAGGGGCAGGGCTAATCCACGTTTGAGACTATTCCAGTGGGACCAGAGATTTAGCATAGGGTGGTAGGTCTGAGTCTGGTGATGGATAGTGTTGTGGAATGCTCTTGGTATTGCTACTCCACCATGCTGTGATTAACGTGTTTTGTCATCAGAGAATGTCAATATGCAGCAGAAGAAAAAAAAAAAAAAACTCACCTAGAAACTCTAAATAAGTACATAGAACAGCCAGAGGTATGGGGATGTGAAAGGGAAGGTCAAACCAGCGGGAGGACCATATCTAGCACTTGTGGGGGCTTTGCAGGTTCTAGTACCTCAATGGGGAAGCAATACTGTTTGCACTGATGTGGGTGAATATTGGTGAAACTCTGGCAATGTAACATAGGGCACCTATGCAACAGCTGATAGACAGATACATCCTGCATCCACTGAACTAACTTTTAATATTCTCACAATCTGGTGTGTAAAGCACATGAAGCTCCACCAGCCTTCTAGACCCTGGAGTTCTCACAAGGGTGAGATAAGGACATGGTCAGGAAATTCCTTCACTGTCTTTCTATTTTTGATGGGAGAGGGTTGGAACTACTTCAGCTGTGCTGCTGAACTCCTGTTTTTGAGACAGGCTAGTATTTCTTAGCGTTCTGGTTATTGCTTACTTTATTCAAGCACTAATTATGGCAACATTAATATAGACAAATTTTAATACTAAACAAGCATGCACCAACATTTGTAAAGATATACTGCATAGTGACTTTACAGCTGTCCTTGACAGAGGACAGGATGGAGGTGTGCAAGGAGGAGAATTGGGAGGGTTGGGAAGGGCTTTAGGGAAAACCTTGAGTCTAAATTTGAACTAATTAGATGGAGAGAAACAAGAGAGCTGTTGGCAGGAGCAGCAGGAGCAGAAGGGAGAAGCTCCCGCTCTAGTGAATCCCTGGTTACAGGTGAGCAGAAGTCAGGAGGACATGGGACGGAGAGAGGAGGAGGACAAGGTCCCTGCACTTGCTGTCGCTGCCCAAAGCAGCAGTGGGTCGTCCACCGCAGCGCCTACCCACCCCGAAGTGCCCAGCCTGCATCTCCCCAGCATCGGCCCGGTAGCGCGGGTGGAAGCGGGCCTGTGCGTGACCGCTAGAAGCCAGCAGCCGTAAGTGTTCATCGGGGGAGCGCCGGTGAGGGACCCAACGTTCTTACCCTCTGCTGCTGACTGAAGTCAGAGGTGAGGAGCAAGGCTGGCTGGACCTACGGTATGCCCTGGTGTGGGGGGTCCCGTGTTCTCCGTGTAGCCTCTGGCACAGCAGCTGTGAGTGCCTCAGCAGGTGGTGCGTGTCGGGATGAGGCAATTTGGTTCCCTGGGGGAGAAATGACAACGGTCATTTGTAGCCAGGCTTTTAAGTGCCATTTGGGAGAGCAAATGCATTTGGAAAATAACATTGTTGAAACAACAGAGGTGTATATGTTGTATTCTTGCCCTCTGAGGATTGCCTTTCTCCAGATTTGGGGAGAGCGGGGCCAACTCATCAGGCTGTCCTGCAGGCACGACCTCAGCCCCGCGAACCTCTCTGGGCAGCATGTCCTAAAAGTCAGTCACCGTCTTCTGAACTGACTTCTTCAGTTCTTGGTCACGGGGTTTGTTTTTGACCTTCAGGCTTCCATCTTCACCACAACAAGACTTGTCAGCTTCTCGGACATGAGTTGATTCCAAACTGAAAGATTGCCCACTTGTCTTTTCAGCTTGTGCCAGGCTGTCCTTCAGGTTAGGGCTGGGCTCCGGTAAGTGCAGCACAGTCAGACCAAGTGTTTGCTGGTGTTTGCAGAGACCGCCGGGCTCTTGTGGCGACGAGTGGACTCGGTGAGAGCAGTCCTATGCAAGCCTGAAAGGCAGGTGGACAAAACTAACCTCCAAGGGGTTCACTTGTTGAGGTTGTTTTCACTCAACTTCATTGTTTTTTCTCTCTCTTCATGCTACCTGTGTTTTAATGCTGCCTGCAGGCTGGGGGAGAATTGCCTGGGAGCAGAAGGGGTGTGAAATAAGGGGAGGAGGGGTGATTTGAGACCTCCAGCCTTTGGTGGTGGAGGGGACAGGCGTCAGTGTATGTGAGTTATCAGAGGCACCGCAGATAAGCGTTGAGCATGCTCGCCCCCCTGACCACACTGTTCTGTGCGGGTTTCATCCGCGGCAGCTGTCGTGGTTTAGGCCTGATTGGCAGCCAACCACAATGCAGCACCTCTCTCTCCCTTCCCCTCCGGCAATGAGAAGGGACAGAGAGCCAGGCTGGGGGTTCAAGATAGGACTGGGATGGGGGAAAATCCCCCTTTTATGATCACGAGCAAAAGGCAGACTCGTTAGGGGAAGAAAAAAACCCATACATTTATTACAGACACTAACAACACATAACAGAGTAGGACAGTGAGAAGCATTGCCACATCTTGAGAACACCTTCCCCCCACCCCTCCCATCTTCCCGGGCTCAGCTCTGCTCCCGATATCTCTACCTCCTCCCCACAGTGGCGCAGGGGCAGGGAATGGGGGGTGCAGTCAGTGCTGCCACTCCCTTCATGTTCGGTGAGGGGAGTGTCCAAAACCTGTTCCCCCCTGCTCCATCGTGGTCCCCCTCTCACAGGAGACAGTCCTCCACAAACTTTCTCTGACATGAATTCCTCCCATGGGCCACAGCATTCCCCACACTGCTCTGTCGTGGGTCACTAACATTCTCCGACTGGATTCCCTCCCACGGCTGCAGCCCTTCCCGAGCTGCTCCGGCGTGGGACTCCCCCGCATGCTGCAGTCCTCCCAGCGCTGAATTACAGCAGCGGGGCTGCCTTTTCCCATGAGACCTCGGCCTTCTTCGGGCACAGAACCTTGATAATCCGAGCAGGAGCAACAGGCCATAAATCAATGTCTGCCCCACCGTAGATCTTCATGGGTGGCAGGGGGGGCCGCCCTGCCGTCTCACCACAAGATACAGGGGGGTCTCTGCTCCAGCACACCTCCCCCCTCCTTTCTTCCTCCGTTCTTCCACTGACCTTGGTGTTCACGCAGCTGCAGCAACTCCTCCTCACAAGTCCCACTGCCCATCACCACGTCCCTTCTTAAATACGTTATCGCAGAGGTGCAGCCGATTGGCTCAATTTCCCAAACAGAAATGGAGCTGACGTGGAGCTGGGGGAGCTTCGAGAAGCTTCTCACAGGGGGCCGCCCCGATAGCCCCCTCCCCTGCCACCAAAAAAACCCCACCACTCACTCAACCCAGGACAGCAGCTTTTGCGACCACCGCTAATGTTGTTTTTAACATAGGTGGGGTCTCTGTCGTTGTGACAGTCCCGCATGGGCTCAGCTCCTCTAAACTGCGGGTGCAGGCTGGCCCCCCCGCCGACCTGGTGAGCTCCATCAGCCTAATTGGGGCTCCTGGCAGGGCTCTGCTGCACGGAGCAGGTGGTGCAACCGGGGCACCCTCAGCAGCAATTGCTGTTCTTAATGAGTTTGTTGCTGTTTCATTAATGAGCGAGTGGCTGGGATTTCATTTTCCCCCCTGTACTGGTTTTCCAGATCCCTTCTTGAGAAAGCAGACTAAATTCAGACAAGAGCGATACTACAGTATTCTAGATAAAATTACTTAATTTTTTTTTTCTTTTTGATTTCCATTTAACCAGAGCAGAGTCTCTGAAGGCATAAAAATTGATACTTTTCGCATATACAGTGCTACTGCATTTGAAACTATTTGCCCTTATTAACTGACACAGACATATCCCTAAAAGACATCATTGCTATTCCTGGCTGAGTAGCACCACATAGTTACATGGAGGGTTAGGATTTTGAGGACGATAGGGCTTTATGTAGCCAAAACCTAACAAATACAGACAAAACCCACCCCCTGAACCATATGTGTTGCTTAGAATGCATTTACCATAGACTTCTGCAAGATCTTTTTGTGAAGGGAGCAGCAGCCAGAGACCGGCTTCATGTGCCATGAATGTCAGTAAGTGAACGAACAGCAGCAAAATACTTCCCGCTGTGGAGAGTAGGGATGTCCTCCTCCCCAGCCCCGGAGAAGCACACGCCAACACAGTCAACATAGGGGCGAACAAACTGCTGAGCTGGTCTGCAGAGCGAGGACTCGACCCGCAGCCCGAGGCAGCCCGGGGTCTGACGGGCTGGAGGATTAGCCTGCTTATCTGCTTTTCTGGCTTTCAGTTAGGATTTAGTTAAGAATTTCTGCATCTGCATCAGCAAGAAGAAATGTCTGTTCCTGGGCTTTGGAAAGGTCAGCAATAGGCCAAAGATATTTAAGCACACACTTGGAGACTTTTAAGGTGTTGGAAATGCGTAGACTGGAGTTAAATCCTGAAAGTAGGTCCTTGGTATCAAAAAAAGTAAGTATGGGAGAAGCTTCTAGTGAGGACCGCCTCGCCGTATACACGTGCATTTGTAAGCAGTAGGGGATGTATGCACTCCATTTTGTGTCGGCTGTTCATCCCTCCACACCAAACCCGCCCCTTTCAAGCCAGCAGCAAAGGTCCCATGGGCTCGGGTGCTGCTGGGTCTTGCTGGGTGCATGGCGTTTGGGAGACTGTCCTGCTGGGCTGGGCTGGAGCTCCCCTTGCTGCAGATCCCCAGGGCCCTGATTTTTTCAATCCCAACTGCATTTTTCCCAGCAGCAGTCATCTGCTAGGTGCCTGCTTTGAAGTATCTTTGCAGGCAGAAAGAGCCCCTCAGATTAGTGGTCTGCCTAAAAGCTAAAAAGGAAAAAAAAAAAAGAAAAAAAAAATTAAAACATCACAGTAAAATGCCATTCCACATCTGAAAAGATCCATTAAAACTTTTATAGAGCTTTTTACATTTGTTTCCCATTTTACATTTTGTTCTGGATTCAGGCACTCCTTTCTTATAATTCTCCTTAGTAATATACATTTTTGCCTTGTTTGGCTCTGCATTAACAGGGACTATTTGTGTGCAGAGGAAATGTGGGGCTTTTTCCTAGAATAGAGCTTTCCTTTTTCAAACCACCATTTGCAGGGATCCAGCCTGGGTGGGAGCTGTGGTCTTGCCTCAGGATGTGTTCCTGCACCATCTTTCTTTAAAATTTATATATATTTTTTTAAGGGACTCGGAGAAGTGCACCCAGGCGTCATGATCCGGTTCTCCACCTGCAGCTCCTTCCCCAAAACTCGGGTGGCAGGGGAGCAGAGGGAAGGGATGGCGCTGGGCAAGCTGCAGCATCCCGTGGCCGGGGCTGTGTGTCCCTCTGCCCGTCCTGCCTCGCTGCTCCCGGTCCTGCTGCCCCCACATGTGTCCCTACCGCTCTGCCTTTGGCCACCTCCCAGTCCTCACGTGCGGTCTTACTTTTTATGGTCTTTCCATTAATAAAAAAAAAAAAAAAAAGTCTGCTGTAGGTGAGAGAAGGAAAAAGTTCAGCAGGAACTGGGCAGTTGTGTCTCTCCTCCTCTGGGCCATGGGTAGGGACAGGGTCACCAAGTAGTGGCTCAAGCAAGCCTCTGAAGTCAGATGAATTACCTCAGAGTAAAGCTGCATAACCGGCTCTGCCTGCACATCTGGTCCTTGGTCCATGCCTACGTTTGCATCGTTCTGCTCAAAGGTGTTCCTTCTTATTTAAAAAAAAAAAAAAAAAAGGATCAAAAAAATAGACCTTTTAGCCGTTTAGCATTTTTTTGGGGGAAAGATTTTGACTCATAAGTATTGGCAGAGTATCACACAAGCCTTGCTGCCTGCAGTGGGAGCCCGGGAGCAGCGGGATGTGTCCTTCATCCCTCTCCAGCGAGGCCTGGGGAGATGCTCGCCCGCCCGCCCGCTTGGGGAGCGAGAGGTGACCTGCTGCTGGCGCAGCTTTAACCCCGGGCCTCTCTGAATTAAACCCGCTCACTGCGGCACACTGTGTGTGGGGGATTGGTGATGCCACCTGTTACCTTGCTGCTTTGAGAATAATGTTGTTTAAGGCCTCAAATTTAGGCTAGAGTCAAGCGTCCCGATAGAAAAATGCCAGCAGCTTGCCCAGTTAGTCACAGGCGACCCAAGGGAGCGTGTTGTGCCGTTTACTATAGTTTCTTCTCACGTGTGCACAGCATTGCAGAGCCCACCGGATGAAATCCCCTGCTGTGCTCACCTGTGGCTCCCAAGATTTGACAGTGCGTTATTTCATCCTTTGCCTTGTCTCTAGTCCACTGTTTTACCCCTTTAATGGATGGGTATTTTTGAAAGTTAAGTGCTTGCAGCGAAGCCTCTGCCTGTGGGCCAGTACTCTGGGTATGGCATGGCTGCCTGGACAGGCCTTTCTCAGGAGGAAGAGAGGTTTCTCACCGGCACTGCCGGGGCGGTGCTGCCCCGTCGTGGCTCCTCTCCTTGCTGTCTTGCCCTCTCGCCGTAGCTGCTGCTGGGGCTTTCCTGCCCTTTCTCTGGCTGCTTGGCACCGGCACACCTGAGCCTTGCAAACTGAGGGCTGACTTCAGGAATGCAAATAAATGTTCCCTGTGCATCCACACCATGTCTCTAAAAACCTTTTCATCGTGTTCCTCGTTGCCCTGGAGGATAATTACTTCAAAGAGCAGCTCCGTTGCCTGGTATTCCAGTTTATCTCATTACCATTGTGTTTGCCAAGCCACCCAGCTTTGCCAAAAACAGAATCAAGGTTGCTGGCAGTGCTGGTTGGCTCGCATGTTCACCCTCTCTGCTGGCTGAGATGCTAATTTTTCCTTGATTGCAAACCCTGCATTCATCTTTTGTGAATTAGCCGTGCCTACAGATACAGCATAACGGCTTTAAAACCCGGGCCCGAGCTTACGGGCCCCTCTCCACGAGCTGTCAAAGCCTGGGCTAATGGATGCTGTTAGAATATTTACTTGCCACTTTTTTGGCCAAGGGGAGCAGCTGGCTGGCACCCACAGCTGGCAAAGGGCAGGCAGGAGCATCACGTCGGAGAGCTGCTTGTCAGGCAGGGAGCCGAGGGTGGGGGGCAGGAGGAGGCACAGCGATGCGGGTGGATGGGCGGGTGGGCGCGGGGATGTGCGCGCCGTTGCAAAAGTCATTTGTCTCAGTGCCGGCTGGTCGCAAGAATAGAGATGAAGAGCTGGCAGCTTCTGGCTGTAGGGGCTACCCCAGGCTTCAGGAAGACTAGAACAGCCTCAGGATACCCTCAGGATCTGATTTCCCTCTTCTAATCTTGAGCCGACTGCAACAAACTCTGTAAATTTTTTAAAAGTCTTCAGTGCAAAATGCTGAGCTGGCAGTAGCGTGCGCACAACCTGAACAGGTGTGTGTTCATGCTCATGTTGACTTGCGTTGGCATTGCCATTCACTGACAGAATTGGGCTCCCAGCTTTGGATTGCTGCTTATAATTATTTTAATGGCTGAGGATTATTTTATTGTTTTTAAGATTCCTGAAATCAGACACCTTTCCAAAAAAAAGAAAAAAAAAAAACCAAAAGGAAAAGAAAATTAGCAAAGTCTGTATCTATTAACCCAGCTCTGAGCAGCAGCTGCAGGAATGGACGTTGTGGGGTGGATAGCCACATCCCTGGGTTTTACATTGCTGTTTAGGCTAAACCTGCCATAAGTGATGCTATGGCTGTTGCTAAGCAACAAGTGATGATTGCTATAGCCAATATTCCCCTCTTAAAGGTACATTTGCAAAGAGTAATCTTTTCTGTGCATGAAATTAATTTGCAGATGTATGGATTTATATTAGTTAATGGCAATAAACTTTGGAAATGCTTCAGTGCGGTGTTAAAATGGAATACAATGTGGCATGAAGATATTGCGTAGCAAAAACATTAAGCCCTCCCCTTTAATTAATTGGAACTTAAAGCTGGGATATCTTACTCACCAAAATAAATTAACAGTAAATCAGGTTACAGAATAAATTAACAAATTAAATTGGGTTAGTTGGAAAGTTTAAAAGAAAGAGCATCTGTGAGCTGCTTGCACTGCAAATACAGTTAAAAAGTCTTGAGCTGGAAGGGAAGGCTCACATAGAAAAATCTAACTGTCTAGGCACTGCTTGTAAGTGGCTGATTTTCAATCGTTATCACCAAAGACGGGACCTGCTCTAAACATGGATTAAAACTCAGCCACGGTGTAATGCTCACCAAAGCCAAGGGAGCCACACTAAGGATGGACCTTGGCTGCTTATTTTCTTCTTTTTCTTCTGGTTTTGTAAATAGTTGCCATGGATTTGCAGAGGATAACGCTCCTTTTGCAGGCCATCCCAAACCTCTCTTTTCTTTTTTTTCTTTTTTTAAGCTTCTTTTCCTTCTCTTGCTTTTTATCCACTGGCAAGGATGTCACTTTGTCTCCTGTGCCTGCAGAAGATGCTCCCACCCCTCGCTTGCTCCCCGGGGACGTACCCCCCGGTCCAACCGGTGGATGCAGTGGCTCTTCGGCGCCTGTTAACCTCGGCCAGCTTGGAGGCTTTTGGAGATGCACGGAGGCATTTGCAAGGCCTGGGCTGAGGTGCTGCTGTCTCCCAGGGTCCCCGGGAGGGAGCGGAGTGATGGTCCTGCCCCGCCGCAGAACTTCCCCGTGTGCCTTCGGTCACCCTGGGCTCGCTCTGCCGCCGCGGCGCGGCTGGAGAGACGCTGCTCTGCTGGCAGCGGGGAGAAGGGGAACCGTGGCAAGGTATTTTAGCTGTATTACTTTCAGGTGGTTGCTACATCTTTTCTAATTAAAAGAAAATAATCTTAGGACTCCTGAAATGAATATTTGGTATAATAGATTCAGAAAGTGATGAAAATGTTTTCATTAAATAGTGAGAGAGGGAGAGAGACCCTGCAAGGCATAGCATTTTATCTCAACTCTCTAATAACATTAATAAACTCTTTAATCTTTGTCACGTTTACGACTTAATGGCAATCCTTAAAGACATGACAGACAAGTAAGAGCTGCCAGGTTCCTTTAACCTATAAGCATTCATATTCTTCACAGGATTTTGATTAAGTGGAAAATTCCTCTGCGATGGGCTTTATTCTCCATGTAGAGCTGTGCTGCACGGTCGGCGTGAGTGGCAGAGGGTGTTCGGCCCCGGCTGGCAGCTGGTGGGGCCAGGGGATGATGGTGGCATCTCCCTCCTCCATGGGCAGGAGCCAGGTGGGTGCTGGCTCCTTCCCTGCCACTGGCCAGGGGTATTTAGTGTCAGCCCTGCTGTGACCAGCCCACGCCAGTTCCCTTGTCCCATCTGTGCTGCCCGGGCACCGATCTGAGCATGATGATGGGCTTTGCTTCATCGGTCACCGGGGGGACTTCATCCCTCCTTTCCAGCAGAAGTGTGCTTAACGTGATTGATGGCGAGCTTTATGTTGTATTTTCCACTCTCTCTAGGCTACACAGCACTGAATAATGCCCACCCCTACATCTTTGCTCACGTACGCATGGATCTGTGGTGGTCTGTAATTTCAAACAAGTAATATTTGCTCAGAAGCAGCATGGAAAGAGTGTCATTTGGTTGCATGGTCAAGCGCTCCGGTTGCAGATGCCAGACTGAGCGTTGCCAAGCCCAAACTTCTCTCTGCCCCTGTCTGCCATTGTCCTGTAGGCCAAAAGAAGCAGGTGTCCAGGGGGAAAAATTGCATGTGATCATGTAATTAGGGGGCTGCACAAGACAGGCAGAGCTAGGAACTGAACCCAGCCTTTGTTTTTTTTTCTATTTTTTTTTTTTCTTTTTTTACTTTTTTTCAGACTCCCAGCAATCTGGCATTTTCTAATCTTTGAGCCCTTGACTATAAAACCTAATTAATGCTCTTTTAATGCAGGGTTTGGTTTTTTTTTTTTTTGCATTTAATCTCTCCTAGGGCTTTTTTTTTTTTTTTTTTTTTTTTTTTTTTTTAATGTTATGTGCAAATGCCACCTTTTTTCCTCTACTGACGGGGGTTTGGACCCAGAATAGCCATTACTGCAGCCACCATCCCAGTGTTCCCCACCTGGAAGCAGAAGGATGCTCCACCGACGGGGTGAGTCCAGAAAAGGGTTGTCAGAGGCAGCTTGGCCCTTTTGGTTCCTGTGGTACCCCCTGGGTAACCCACACCCCTGGGAGGGCCGGGGCAGCGCCATCCCTTCCCTGCCTGACTCTGCTGTGCCCGAAAAGGAAGAACTCCACATGGTACATATGGTATTTCATACAGATTTGGTTTGGTGTCATCTGCTGTGAACACAAATACCAGCCTGGTAACTTCACTGTTGTAAATGATAAGCCGAAGCCTCCTCGGTTGTTTCTCAGTCAAATGCCAGTAACAAAATGAAAAATCATCATTAACCCCCTCCTTTATTTGCCTAGTTTTGATGCTGTCAAAACCAGACAACACTCATGTAGCATAAGGAGAATTTTTAAATAGAAGCATTGCATTTTAAAACCCTAATAAAGATAAAAGCAAAATAAACACTGAAATTTGAATTTAGAAATGCGAGAAAAAAAATTAGTCTGTGCTGGTGAAGTAATGAAGGTAGTGGCTGGTAACAATTTTTAATAGCACATTAATGCTGAATTACTTTGGAATTTCTGCAGGAGTTGAGATGACATCCACATAAACACCAAATGAATTCCAAATGATTGGTATTATCATAAAGAGCACCAAATGAATTAATAATGATGGAACACTTAAACTAAAACGCTATTTTCTCTAATCTGTTGTCTCTTTTATGCACTGTGCAATTCATTTTTAGCCAACTATGACCCTTTTTTTTGGTTTGTCTTTTAATTTAAATATATATATATTTAATTTTGCACGACTGTTCTGCTCCTGCACCGCATGAAGCGGGATTTGGACTAGTCCGTCTTCATAACAGTTTTGCATTGGCATCGCAAAATTTAAGAGATAGATGGGAAGACATCTGGACGTGAGACATATCGCTGGGAAAATGACTATGACTAATAAGAACCATAATAATAACGATTCCGCCTTGATGGTCCCACATGTGCAGAGACCTCAGGGCACCCTTAACAGCGTTTAATAAACTAAATGGCTCACTTTACAGCAACGCAATATGTCTCCCCCTCCCACGGAGGAGCCCAACAGGAGAGGAAGCCTGAACTTGCAGTCTGTGTAACTAACTCATCCGAGAAAGCTCAGTGAAGAGGGAGCTGGGGGGGGGGGGTTGATTTGGGTGCTGGGCAGTGCTGCCCTATGGGTGCCGGGGGGGTGCTGAGCCCCAGCGCTGTGGCTACGTGTGGGGGGGCTCTTTGGGGGGGCCCACATTCCGGCCAGATGTGGGCTCCTGGGGGCGGCGGGTGGGCACAGCCTGTGGGGGGGACACGGGCGGCAGCCCCATCGCCTTCTGCGTCAGCGGTGCCCCGGGTCATGCCGTGTCCCTTCCCGGGGCCCGGCCGGGTGCGCTCGCTGACATATTAGCAGTCAAATGGCATTTAGGGAGCACAAGTCTCACTCTCTCCTGCAGGCCAAGTAAATATCATTAGTAATGATATTAAATCTCAAATTGTGCTCCTGCACTATGGCAACCACTCAGCAAGCATTTGCTATTGCTGCTTGTTCCTAACAATTACTTTCATAGAGTTTATTTCTTAGAAAACTATTACTGACCATAATCCTCTACATGGCATGCCTTTAAAAAAAAAAAAAAAAAAAAAAAAAAAAAAAAGCCAACCAAGCTTTCAGAGTGAGGTTGCAGAGCTGCCAAGAGGCTGGCATGGCAGGTTTTATTTTTGTTAGGAAGGTGGCAATGCTGGGTGCTACACTGGGGAGCTGGGCAGGGCAAAGCTTTTCTGGCCAGGTATATATATGCACACACACGGACATATATACATACAAATTATTCTTTTTATAAATGTGTGTGTATTTATTATATGTATGCGTATATACATGTGTGTATATATAATATATAAGTGTGTGTGTGTGTGTATATATACACACACAAGTGTATATATGTACATACAAATGTGAATATATATATATATATATATATGTATACACAGAAAGCTCTTGGCTTTTCTTTGCTGCAGAGGTGTTTGCTGGGCGGTTGCATGCTGCCGGTGGCAGCGGCAGGGTACTGGCCCATCACACGTGCTGCGCTTCTGTGACAGAAACAACATATAATTATATTACAAATTAACTTGCAAATGCTGGTAGAGATGTACTCCACAGGAAAAAAAAAAAAAAATTCGGTTTAATCTTCTCTTGTGTCTTGTAGCTGGTCCCTCCAGCACAGTCTGCATCTGTCAGGATCTGTGCCCTGGGAGCACTAATCACTTTTATTAACCATTAAACAAGAAGATCCTTTTTATTTGAAAATGTAAAACATGCAGGAAGCACTATCTATAGCCGCTAATTCAGGTCACATTAAATGGCTCTTCCTCACCTCTCGGCTCATCCCTGTTCTACTGAAAGCTCCTCGCTGTAAAACCCGCTCCTGCCCCTCTTTCCTGTCAGGGGCGATGGTCTGTCGCGTGCATTTGCATTTAGAAGCCCGATTTTATCCTGCATAATTACATTTCATTTCTGAGTGACCCGATGTAAAGCAAGCTGCTTTTAAAGCTCCTCTCATGGCAAGTTTATGAGGTGCTACTACATTTTCTTAACATGTTTCACCTTCCAATTTTTATTTCAGTTCCATTTTTAATGCGCATTGGGATGGTGACAGGTGAAGGCACTGTGACCCCAGAAAAGTGAGCTGGAGAACAGCAGTGGCTGGGGGTCACGTCTGTGTCTGTGGGGTTCGATCACTGGTGGGATGAAACCCCACTCCTGTGCCCCTCACCCCTGGCGAGGAACAGCCACGCGGGCTAACGCATCCCACGGCCCAGGGAAACTCAAACGGGAGAGGGACTGAAATCAAGGCTCCAACCTGGGGGCCTGCTCGTCCTGAGCTGAGCAAAACGGGCCTCACATTTTATTTACAAAGCTGTGGCTGATGCCACCTACTTAGCATTATAGAGCATATTCCTCACATGCTTTTTTATTATGCAGCTTGGCGGCTGCTGTGTGAGACTGCGGAATATTTTACTGCTTTGTGGCTCACATTCAATATGGCAAAAAAAAAAAAAAAAAAAAAAGGGAAAGTTGACAAAAATCCTTGACAAAAATCCTGCTTCTCTTTTTTTTTTTTTTTTTTTTTTTTTTTTTAAATACATCTTTGTTTTCAAGCGCCCTCCTGCTGTGACAAAACTGTTAATTAAACTGAAACTAAAATAAATTAAGCCCACCTAATACGAAACGCGTTCGAAGGCAAAGCATGACTCTAAATGCTGGTTGGGATAGGAGCTGGCTGTGCATGCCCCTCCTGCCCCTTCCTTGCTCCCTCTGCACCCCCCTGCCCCCCCGTGCCCCCATGTCCCCCTGCCTGCAGGTGCTGGCAGAATCTGCTTTGGTGGCACTGGCAGGGTACAGTGTTACAGGTGCCATGTGCATTTGGGGCAAAAAATGAGTCTTTTGGTTCCTGTGTCAAACCGAGCACAGTTTATCAGGCTCAGTCAGACAGGTTGTGGCCTGTCCGGATCAGAACTCTAGATAAATTATTATTATTAATTATTATTATTATTACTATTATTATTGTTATTGCTACTATTATTATTATTAATAAAATGGCTCTAAAGACCTAATCCTAATGGCCCAGTGCATCCCCATCTACTTTCAAGTCCAGTTGAGCTTGTTGATTATTCTGGAGGGAAAAACCCCACCAGCACCACCAGTCGTGGGCGTTCCTGCCTCCAGCTTGCCTCACAAACCTGTGGGCTGACATCTGTAAATAGCTTGCAGCCAAACCCCTCCAGCCCCTCTGGCCTGGCCACGTACCTATAAATAAAAGAAAGGGCAGGCCTGGCTGAGGCACGGTGCCTACTTTGCTGTGTGGTAATGAACTTTGCTTTTAATTCCAGGTTGTAACTTCCATCCCGATGCAAATCTGGGAGCTGCGGAAAAAGCTGCATGCATAATAAAGGGTGAAAGCAAGGATGCGGCGCGAGATGTGTCTGATGTTGGATGAGAGGGAAGATAGCCTTTAATCATTTTGTTTTCAAAGAAGCTTTAGAGAGCTCTTTGAAGATGAGGCTTTTTGAGAGCCTGCTTCTGGAAAATAGGAGCCGGCGATACACGGCGCCCACCTTCTGCCCACGTCCGCCCGCCCCCTCGGTTAACCTGCCTGTGGGACACCCACGCGTGCAACATCCCTGCCTTCGGCACGCAGCCCTCTGCAAACGTCTGCAAAGCCGAGCTGATCTCGTGCTGCTGGGGAGGAGAGACCCTGATGGCTACAGCAGCAAAGAAAAACTGCCCCCGTGTCCTTTCATTGGAGGTAATCATGGCTCCTCTGCGTGCAGCTAAGGGGGCTGGCAGCCAGGATAGGATGTCTGGCCTCCCTTTATTAATGCTAATATTTTTGTAATGATAATGTTATGTAAATCATGCCTTCCGATCATTGGATGAAAGGGAATGATAATGAACAGCTGATCAGACTTTATTTTAAGGAAAAGCATCACGCTGGAGAGGCGTGGGGGCTGTGCCTGTCCTGTAGCACAGCACTGGGGTGGGAGGCAGGGGGAGTCACGTCCCCCCACGGGCTGCCATCAGGCTGTGTGGTACCTACACAGGTGACGGCTTTTTGGGCTGGGATCCGGCGTGGCAGGCTTCTTTGCCTGCCCCTGAAGGCACCGAGGGGGTTGAACATCATCTGAACATCCCAGGCTGGGGAGGGGGGGTGGGATCGTCTCACCAGCACTCAGCATGTGCCGGTAGCGCGCCTGGCTTTATTTTGAGGACCAAGGTCAGGATGCTGTTGTGTAAATGCATCACGTACAAAATAAGCGCAGGACTGCTTGCTCCAAAAATGTTACAGGCTGAGAGGAAAAGCCTTGGGGAACGGGTGTGCCAGCAGACCTATTTTTACCTAGTGGTTTGGCCTCGATAAAACAACCGGCAGGCTGGCAGGTGACCGCACGCTGTTGGGACGTCGGTGGTGTGTGTTGTCCCTAAGCAATCGTGCTGAGTGTGGTACTACTGGTCTTGTCAGTGGTTTTGTACATCTAGGTCTTCTCCTGTGTGGTTTCTAAAAAAAGCAGGTGCTGGAGTTTGAGGTTATTTACAGATGCCACAGTGCCATGACAAAAAAAGCCTACCTAAGAGCCAAAATAAATGAATTATTGCCCCCGCCCACAGGCATTGCAAGGGACCTTGTTCTTGCCGGTGTAAGAGTGCGCTGAGATGCGGACAGAAGGCAGCACGTCGGCACCCTTCCATGTGGCTCTGGGTGGAGGAGCTGGGCTCTGCCTCCCTGCATGACACTATCCCCATGGCCATGGCTTCACCTGGCCAGGTCCTCACGTGCCCAGCCCACCTCCCTTCATTTTGTGAAGTTAACTTGCACAAAGATATTCACATCTTGAGTTCTGGCCAGCATATGGCTCTAACAAATGCACTTTCTAGTCCCTTCAGAAAAGGAAAACGCAACCGCAAATCCGTGTCTCCATAGTTGCTGCTGCGTTTGGTACAAGTTCTGCAATGGTTTTTCTGCAGAAATCTCCACTCCTGTACGTACAGCCCCAAGACACTATTATTTTCAGACTGTGTGCCCATACCAGCATGTTGAAGGTTAAGTTTGAAAGGCCCAGAGAGGTCTAATGTTCGGTGGGACTTGTCCTCTGTGCAGTAAAAACCAAAATCACTTTCCCCTCTCTGCCCTCCAGTCTGCAGCAGGTACTTAAAAACTGGCCTTGTTTTCGGAGGTGTGAAGGCTTTGTGACAGTCACTGCAGCTGGGGATGCAGCTAATAACACCTCACAAATGTAGGCTGTTTAGGGATTAAATGTGGTGTTGCATGGTAAGAGCAAGACAAATAACTTTGGGAAGTTTAGAGATAGTGTGTCAGACTCCTATTTTCACTTCTGTGCTATTTTAGGCCAGGCCAAGCCTTGCCTCTTTTTAATTAGGTTTATTGCTATAGCTACACGGCGGTGTGTGCGCGCGTTAACATCTGATTTTTGTATCTAATGTAAGTGACTGAAATAAACAATCCAGATCTGATAGTCCCAGTGTGGGGGGGGGGGGGGGACGGGGGGACTGACATTTGGATTTGGCTCAAAATCTGTGGCTTTGATGCTTGTTAGACTCCAAAACCTCACTCGGAAAGCACAAAGCATGGGGTGGGAGGGAGCTGCAGAGCAGAGCTGTTTGCCACCTTCAACTTAATCCTCAACCTCACGCTGAAGTGCTCTGCTCCTGGGAGGCACTTGTTGCCATCGCTGTATTGGGTTTAGCTGATGGAGGGATCTGAAGAGGGGCGTTAGAGTGCCACTTAGGCAGCAGTTTAATTAACAGGGCTTGCAAAGTCTCCCCAGGAGGGACCTTGTGCCTCCAAACCTGTACAGCCCCGCGCCGCTGTGCCCGGGGTCCCCTCCATGCCGTACCACCCCTGCTGAGCCTGTGCGTGGGAGACCAAACCAGCAAGGACTGGGACAAAGAGGAGTGTTTTACAGTGGGTTGGAGCTGCCCCGCGCCGCCGCCGGCTGCCCCGCGGCCTGCGAAAGCACCGCGCTCCCGCTCCCATCAATCAGCACAGACCAGGTCCCCGGAAGCATCTCTTGCCAATCGCCTTTTATTACCTTTAAAAAGCCAAGAAACCCAGAACAAGACAAAAACTGAGACCGTGTGAACATCATGCAATGGATTCAATTTAAAGCAGGCTGGGGCGGGGCGGTGGGGGAGGGTGGGGGGCAACGACCAAAAGCCATGTTAGAGTAGAAGCATCGCTTCACCTGTGTCTGAAGGCCAGATGGGATGGACCGGCACCAGTGGGGTTGGTGGTGCCTGTTGTGAGTGACCAGACCGATGCTGAAGCAGGAAATGGAAACACACTCATGAGCCATCATCCCAGGTAACCCCAGAGCAGATACTGACCCAAATGCCATTTCTTACGTGGTGATGACAGTGAGAAATACTCCTAACTCTTGTCATGGGTACTTTCTACCTAGGCAAAGTCTCTTTGGAAAGGAGCAGCACAATGAATACTGATACAAGGGTGTTTTAGTTCAGTGATTTAGTGTGACTAGTACTCCGGTAGTCAATTAGTGGAGTGGAAGTTATCTAGCAGGAGTGAAGTTACCGCACCCTGCCCTTCACTCTCACTCTGTCGTCTTCAAAATTCATAGCACAAACTAGAGTAATATCAGCTTCTCAAAAGAATGTGTTTTGGAGAGTTGCAGCTACCATGGAAATAACTTTGCATCTTGTCCATCATGTGGATGTGACAAAACACATGCCCTTATTTTCCTGAGGTATAGCCAACATTTGAGTTCATTACATCTAATGGAGTAGGGTCACCCATAAAGTTATTCGTAAGGTATTTTCTGAGTGTTTTTCACCTTCTCTTTGAAAAAATAAATTATATCGGCATGTTCACGAGGTACAAATGGTGCTGGCATTTCAGCTGTTACTATGTTATTAACTTTTTTAACCTAATAATTTTCAGTCAACAGTAAGAAGCAATTTTCATTCACTCCAGTGACCAGAGTCAGAAATTCTGCAAAGTGTTCTCATAGGGTTCACCCTGACAGACCCCTAATTCCCTCCCAAATCGAAACATTACCCCCGACACTCTTGTCGCGGTTACCGAGAATTTCCATTTCCCCTTCGGTTAGGATTTAATTTATAAGGCAAAGGCTTCCTAAGCTATGGGAGAGTAAAGATAGATGGTATGGGAGAAGAAGGCTGATGAAATGTAGTTGACTCCGGATCTGAAATATTTTATCCCTCCTCAATGTAGGTTAAATTATTCTTCACCTTTCCCACATCCATAATTGTCGCTGATCTTGGACCAACTCAAAACCCTACTACTGAGTTCAGTAGACTCAAAATTGCCACTAGAACTGGAAAAAGAAAAAAAAAAGAAGAGATTTGTTAGTGTCCATATACAATATCCCAAGACTATACACAGCTATGAGATACAGCAAATTTAAGAAAGGCAATTTTTTTCTCATCACTGAGTATTTATTATATATAACAAATACATGAAAAAGAAAAAACTATATTGTGTGATATAAATAGTTTATTTACATTACAGAAAAACATCAAGACAATGTATACTATTTCAAATATATCCATACATAATCAAATATAGCTGTAGTACATGTTCTCATTGGTGTAGATTACCACAAATGCAAGGCAACATGTGTAGATCTTGTCTTAATCTTTTGTCTATAATACTGTATTTTGTAGTCCAAGCTCTCTGCAGTTAGTTTTGCCATTGTGGAAACATGCGCTCTTTAAATTAACCTTGTCGATGCTCTTGTTGTGTTGTCTGAACTGTAGTGCCCTGTGTTTTGCTTCTGTCTGTGGATTCTGTTGCTCCTGGGACATTTCCTGGAAAAGAGAGTTGTGAGAATACATGGCTCTTAACAACGTGTCTGCTCGAGAGGTGGCACAGGCAGCAGAGGACATGAGGGCGAGAGAGGCATCCTCCGGCCCGCAGAGCACTTCCTCTTCAATGAAATGAAATGGGCTGGCACCACAAAAAAACCAAAAACAAAAAAAAAAAACCCCCAAACAACAACAACAACAACAAAAAAAAACCAAAACAAAAAACAAACCAACCCACAAACCCCACAAAACATACTGTAAACAAAAACATGGTAAGGGAAATTTTAACGTTCCTGCTTACTGGTGAACAGTGGTGACTCTGCATTGCAACAGCCCCAACTGCATCGCATCTCCCATCTTTAAATAACGGATTTATTTTCAGCAAGGTGCAGGTGGAAGATTTAGGACGGTCTCACGCTCACCTGCTCGGTGTCCCAGGTCTGTGAAGTATTTACAAAGTGGATGCGGGGGCTGCCTTTCCGAGGAGCTAAGCGTCTGCAATCCCTATTAGTCTCCATGGAAATGCTCCATGCTCAGCTCATTAGCGAGCACCTACTTTACTTACGGGTGCCTGCACCGCGCTGTGCTCCTCACACGGCCGCTTGCCTTAGTGCAGGAAGCAATCACACTGGAAAGACCAAAATATTATTTTCCTCTGGATGGCTGCAAAAGCAAATCTCTTCTGCCTCGGGACCTTGTGAGCAAGGGCTCGTTTCAACCTTTTACCTGCAGCAACTTCTGCTATGGGGATGCTACGAAGCCCTTCCCCCTAATGGAAAGGTAACAGCATGTTTTTGGCTTCCTCCCACGGAAAGGCACCCTTCGACAGAAAGCACGGAGGAGTTTAGCCCCAGGTAGAGGCCACAGAAAGTTCTAAGCAGCTGAAAGCCGAAGGGGTTACGGCAGAAACTGTCGGGCAAGCAGAACTGCAGCAGGGTGACCAACACCCACTGAAAATGCCTGCACTTTTTGCATTTGCAATACCAGCAGGAAAACGGTGAGCTACAGAAAACTAAACAGCAATAAAACCGGTCCTTTACCCAGCGTGATCTACTTAACATTTTGCGCAGGAGGAGGAACGAGCTATTCCTGATTTGGCCGTGTGTTTGTCCTCTTTCTTCAGCTGTAACTCAGTACGAGTTTTTAGCCTGGGTGCGTCTCATTCTGCCCTCCGCATGGGCAGCTACGCAAGAAAGACTGAAATGCCCTCTTGGATTGGCATGACAGAAAGCCTCACGATACTCCAGACCATGCTGACATGGAAAAAAATCCCCTTTGTGTTGGGCTAGCTTGTTTTTCTGTTACAGGAGGGCTTTCAGCAGCACCTTGTGAAACCCTGTGGGTTATGCACTGGGGAGAGCCCACCCGCTCAGTGCAGTGAGAGCTCAAAGCACTGGCCTTCAGCTCTGTGTTGAATAACTAACAACAAAATAGAACGAGATAAATTTTTACGGACCCCTTAAAATCAAAAAGGTCTTTTTTTTTTTTTTCCTCCTGTTGAATGGGAGTGATTCTATAGTTTGGTGATGCCAACTGAAAGGCTAAACGAGAACATAAGGACTTATGAATCATTTCAAAATGCTGAAATACAATTATACAACTGTCTAACGAAATATGGGTCAGATTGTCCTGACTTGCCTCACTTCTGAGCCAACAGGACCACCCCCTCATGAGAAACTGTATGGCTGTGCGCTATATTTTGCCTTGTTCCTTTCTTGGAAGCAGTAAAGTAGGCTGCTACCATTACTCCAGGAAAAATAAGCCTGCGTCTCCATCGCTCTCGGAGGTCACGGCAGAGCTTTCATTACGAAACTAACGCAGACTTTAGCCGGTCTGCGCTTTCACGACAAACTCTTTATTCGCTGCGCGCTCCTAAAAAAGGCGATCAAACTTTCCGAGCGAGTCAGGGAGCCGTTGTTAGCAAACACGGGGGCTGATTCACCGAGCTGCCCGTCACGTGCGTGCTGACAACCTCCCAGCCCCGGCTGTCCCCAGGCGGCCTCTCCCGCCCGCTCGGCTGGGCACCGCGCAGCAGCACCTCGCTCCGCTCCGCGGGCGGCAGCGCCGGCACCGCGACGTGCTGAGAGATGGTGTGACCGGGGGGTGTGTGTGTGTGTGTGTGTGTGTTTGCTCCCAGGGGGTTCCTCCCCGCGCCCCGAGGATGAGGATGTGCGACGGAAGGCGCAGCCCTGCTTTGCCCCGGCGCTCAGCCGTACGACGGAGGGTTGGGAAACCAGGCGTGGGAAGCCACAGTGGGCACAACCGGAGCGGTTTTTGTAAGAAACACGGAGGTACCAGGCAGCTGGGGGGGGGGAATGACTAGGGTGGTCAGCAATCCCAAGGGATGCAGCCGTGTGTTCCCGGAGAACGCGTGGATGTCGACTGCTCGAGCTGGAAGCAAGGAGATGAGCCTCTCCTAGGCGCTTTCGCAAAACCGATACCGACAGTATCTGTGCAGTCACTTAGTCCAAGGTCGAGAGAAACCGATTAAAATGTTGAAATTACTTCAATTAAGGTGATGAGAAAGCATCTTTTAACCAAAAATGCCCATGTTTTAATTGCATAATACACCATGCTCCCAATTGACAGAAGCCTGGGCAGGCCCTGGGGCTGAATACTGACACCATGACTGCTTAAACACAGTGCTATTGCATTTACAGGTAGGTTGTGCCTGAAGTGCATCCATCTGGGTTTCCTAAGAGGGGCAATGGCATTTAACCAGCTTTTTAGGCTTAATCGTCTGCTAAAATTGAGTGACAGCTCCTCCTTGGTCCTCAACTCTTTAATCAAAAGTTCTTTGTAGTGCTCTGTGTGTGGGATGCATTCATTTATGACCACAGCAGTTATATCAATGTAAACTCGGTACTGGAGCACAGGCTGCCTGCCCTCCCTCCACTGACGCCTGCTCGCAAGCTTGAGTTACCCACAATGTGATTTGTAGCAGGTAAAACACATTACGCATTCATTTTTAATCAAGTTATTTCTTCATATAAATAAGCTGCTGTGACTAAACATTAGGGAAGCACTAAAAATGCAAAGCTGTAAAGAAAACTGCTGAGAATCATTATGACACTAGGTCATACCTATACTATTTACCATCCTCCTTCACTTTTGTCATTGCTTCTCTTTTGCCTTACCTCTAAGCTAGAAGTCCTGGGGCACAGAGACTGTGCCTCACTGCTCCACCTCCTTCCCTCCATACCTCTTGGTCTCTGGTCCCCTACTCCTTCACCCCAGACACTTATTCCCATTGCTGGCACTAGCACTGAGTAGCCAGGCAGCCAAACCCGTCAAGGAACCGAGCTGCTTAAAAACAAATAATCAGTTTTGTTGGTTGCATCTTCAGCTGAATCTGTCCCCTGACTGGGTTCGTTGTGTGGCTACAGAAATGCTAATGGTGGCACAAGAGCATTGGCAGGACCAAGTGCCCAGGAGCCAGGGGAAGGGGCAAGGGCAGACTGCCCCTGTGAGCAGCACAGATCATTTATTCAGATTAAAGTGTCTGTGCAATAATGGCCCTAAAAGTGCTTGAGAATTGCTCAGAGCCTTCCAGCAATGGAGGACACCCCGTAGATTTGCACCACTGTACAGGTATGATTTTAAGAGCAAGAACAGTAACGACAGCTAGAAGATTTACAATGGTAGTCTTATGCGGGTCAAATGTGGGGTTTGGACAGAGTGCACCAAACTCATTTGATAAATTAACCAGGTGAAGCTGCACTGAAATGAGTGGGAAACAATTTGGCCGCAGCGGCCTCTGAGTGAGTGAAGTTTCCCTTCTTTCTCCCAGGAACCTGGTAGGATGGTTTTAGCACTTTCAAGAGTTCAAGGTGTGGGGTTCAAACCAGTACGGTCAGGTTCTCCAAAGCAGATGACTTAAAAAACTCAATTACTTATACATGTGCTGCCACAACGCTCTCTTGTTGTGTGGATTTCTCTTAGGCCACTTAAGAGTACACTTTTGCAAATGCATTTCAAATCATTATGCTGGGATGGAGGATGCTCTGCTGTAATTACATGCATTACAGAAAAAAGTCAAAAGATCATAAATTAACTTGGTTACAAAGTGTGCGGGAAAAGGTACCATCTACGTATGAAAACAGCGTGATGGGTAATTTGCATTACAGTACCAGACCGCTCAGAGCACACTGTCTTCATTCTTCAATTTAAAGTACTCTGCGTTACTACGTCAAGGTGACAAAAGTAAAGTCACTCGACAAAATGGTACAGAGCATTTGTTCCATTATTAGTTGCTACACCATCTTCCTTTTCTTACTACACACTCCATTTTTGGCTGTTTGAATTACTCCTGTGAATACCACCAACATCCATGGCCTCATTTGGCATTTACCGTTGAGTTGATGGACTCAGCTTGGCCAAAAAAGCAGCTACCTTTCATCAGATGGTTTTATGCCTTTAGGCCGGAGAAAGATTTATGATTTTTTTTTTGTGTCTTTTCCAGGAAGAAATGCTACACTTGTCTTTCAGCCAGGTAGTACAACGTAGGAACTGAAATACATTAGAGATATTATTTTCTACAGAGGTATGATACCTGACTTTTTTTTTTTTTTTATTTCCAGAACAGTGATTTATCAGTGTTCTAGCTGAATTAATTTAACCTCATGATTTCTGAGAGAAGCTTGAAGACATCTGAAGTTCAGAACTTACCCCAAGCCCTCCCTAAGACAGTAACAGAGTTCAGTGGAAAAGTAGAGGGACACATGTAGGAGGTGAAGGATTGCATTTACCCCTCTTGTTCTGAACTACCCTAGGGCTGTTGTTTCCATTCAAACAACCCTTTTCTCCTCATTAAATTAAAAAAAAAAAAAATCATATATGGCTTGATATGCCACCATCTAGTGAAGACCTTAAACATGTGCAGTACCTTTGAACATGTATACAAGCCTAATGAAATCATTTAATCAACAGGATTGCAAGCAGGCTTAAAAGTTTGTATGCTCTGCCTGATTAGGACTAAGGGAATGGGCCCTTGAGGAAACCAGATGGAGATATGATTAGTTTTATTAAGTGTTGATCCAGCTGCTGTATTTATATTCCCCTTATTTATATGAACAATATTTGTCCAAGCATCTGAATGCAAAACAGGAAACTTCATTTGCTGTAGGCACCGTTGCTACCTAAGTTTGATTAAGATGGAAGTAAAAATTCAGTTGTAATAATGAAGCAGCATTGGCTGGCTGGACCAGATGATATCTTCTGTTTGCTGGTGAATTAAACAGCGTTTGTTATCAGTAGTGTCACTGCAGAAATCTGTATAACCAGTGGACAAAGTAGGAAAAACAAAAGTCTTTTCTTCTTCTATTGCAAACTACCAGAGATACTGACCTTGTAATACAGAGGACTACAACACAGATGATAGCAATCTGGATGGTTCCAATCACAGCCGCTATTAAGACATACTGAAATCGTACTGGACCTGGAACCACATATAAAACGCTGTAGTCCTTTTTTTCACAGTGTTGTCCAGTATAGCCAGCATCACATCTGAAACAAAAAATATTTTTTCCAGTTATACCTGCTGCTTTCAAAGATTGCCCCAAAAAAACTGTATCTGGAAAAAAAAAAAGAAAAAAATCAGTGGCCTAAGCATAAGCTTATGTGTTTGTTTTTTTTTTTTTTTTTTTAAGGATGGCCCCTCACAAAGAGTGCACCGGTGCCTCCTCGACCTCTCACAAGGAAGCTTCAGGTCCCCAGCATCACCAAGGTCTGTGAGAGTGAATGACACTGCAATAGTGCCAGGAGGTGCTCAGGGGACTGGGACTTATCTAGCATCAAGTGGTACTACTTGCATGTTGTGATGAGAATCCATTTAGTTCCTTGCACAACATATTTTAGATTTCTCCCTTTCTTTGGGGAGGTGGGGGGAGGGTGAAAAGCCGTCTAGTTGTGGCTCCTTATGCAGATTACCCCTAAGGAGGTGATAAGCAATCATCCAAGCTCCATATGAAATGTGATTAGAAGTTCCTGCAAGTGGATACATCATTTACATTTTGTCTGGTTGCTATAAAAAACCCTCTGTTGATGCTGCAACCAACGCCGCCTGCTGCGCTGCTCACCAGCTCCCATCCTGCAGCCTGACATCTGCCCTCTGTGAATTTGGGGAAAAAAGAGCGGTTCTCCCATTTTAGCTCTTGCCCTGTTTCCCCTAAAAAGCCCCAAGCAAGAAGATGCAAAAATCCAGGTCAACGGCAGCAGGAACTATAAGAGACTGAGCCAGATTGCTTGGGCTCCTCTCAGAAGTGCTAGTGGTGCACTAACCCTGGTGGGTTAAGTCTTGAGCTGCCACCCTTTTCCTCTCCTGCATTCCCACAGCAGCCAGCAGCTTGAGGAAAGGACATTTTCCAGCTGAATGGAGAACCTGAAAGGCAGCAGTCACAAAGAGCAAAACGTGCCCTGGCTGTTTGCGGGAGCTGAGAGAAGCTGGCTTGAGGATCTGCCCTTGGGGGATAAGTCTGGTCTGTATCTTTGCTCTCCCAGTCCAGTGTCCCAGGAAAACGGTGATTCATCCGTAACAGTCCTTTTCTTTGCCACGAGGCTGCTAGCTGGACTTTGGAAGTAATATCCCCACCTCTGCAGGGAGGCATTTTCTGCAGAAACATGTGCTTTCACTATTACTCCTTCTCCCTGCCCTAACCTCCTCCAAAGCCCCCTCCTGCATGAAGGAGCCACCTTCAGCCCAGCTTGCTGTCCCCGTGAGCATCTCTCCTGCCACGGTGGGGACATATCCCTGGTGGCACTCCTCTCCTCCAGACCGAGAAGGCTACCTAGCAGCTGTCTGAGCACTTCATGAAGTGCTTTTAAAAATATATCTAAATATAACTGAAGGTTACTGAATGTTTTTGCAGTCAATTAACATCGTGCATAACTCAATACATTTTTGCCACATAAAATGGGGACTTTGTTGAATAATTCAAGTCTAATGGGTTTTGTAGCACAAAGGGCCATGGTTACCATTATTTTCCACAGTTTATCTAGATGAAGGGTTTCTGTAAGTCAATATTTTCATGAATGTAGCCTTCCCTCCTTGGTAGGAGAAGGGTTACCTGCAAGACGGTTCCAGCATGTTAGTGGAGTGCTCACACTTGCCATGCATGCAGAAGCCATTGTAATGCTCTGGACAAGGGATGTAGATCCCTCTTGCGCTTTCTTCCAGTTTATTTGCATTCTCTGTGAACACAGGTGAAGGGAACATTAACTTGACAATGCAGGATAAGGTGAAATGATGTAAAGAACATATAAAAGAAAGGAAAATCAGAAAAAAAAGATGTGAGAGATGTTGTTCATGGGACACAAGAGCAAGGGTTTATACCTTGAAACAGGAAGGCTGATACAGATGCAAAGGTCTGCAAGGTTTTTTTGTCATTCTTTTGCATATCTAATTCCTGTCAAGTTACAGCAAATGAGACAGCAGAAAAAAATAATTTGGCTATTGAAAAACTGATTACAGAATAGCACATGAAAAATGCCTGATCATTTCTCTTATCCTCTATGAACTGTCTCCTCACACCCAGGCAAGGCTATAAGGAAGACTCTGGACGTTTGTATGTAATAAACCATTACAATATATTTGGTCATTCTGTACAACTTATTCAGAAAGACAATTTTGTGGCTGAAGTAGAGGAGCAGGAGTCCACAGCTGAAGTTTATCATTTGTGCCGTCTGCCCGTGCCCCAGAGCTCGCTGGCCTCTTCCCCGTCCCACAGCATGGATACCTTTAAACTAGTCTGACTTTCTGTGCCTACTTTGGCAGCTGTTAAATAGTCACTGAGACTCCAAATCCTGGAAAATACTTCCCTCCATGTAGCCAGGAAAATGGAGGCTTCTTTTAGCTTTGAAACAGGTAATGGCTCAACATTTACATCGTGGGCTGAAACGCAGAGTGTTACTTGCAATAAATTCACATGCATTTTGTAGGCCACTGAGATGTTAATTAATCTGGGTAATTTTGGCAAATTCTTCAATTTAACCAATACTTATGATATCTCAAATGGTAAAAATCCTTTCTTCTGTGATAGTGTCATCTAGCCACAATTAATTAAAAACAGAAGAAAAAAAATCTCACGATAAATGAGGAAATGTAGCTTGCACACAAATAAGTCGAAGCATTTGTATCTTCCAAAGGAAGTCCCCAAGTGTTACGAAGCAATTGCAATTTGTGTTCTGCCTCCAAGCCAGTCGTGCCGGCAGCAGGTATGCTTAGGTATTATCCCACCTTTGGGAAAATTCTGTGCAGCAGATCCAAGATTCAGATTTTCATAATGAATTTCTTTCCTGTCGCTGCTGCCCAAGGAGGGTTTTAACAGTCTCTGACAACTCGCACTAATAAAGTTGGTTATATTGTCCTTATGTTAAAACAGGAGAGGACAACCTCCCAGCAAACGAGAATGACATGGCAACCTCTACATCCCTGTAGACAGCACTATCTCCTCTTTCACTGTTAGGACTTTTAGGACGTCTGCACTGTGGACCACTGCTGCACCTTTTTAAATGCACATGTGCTGAACACAGACCTGCTGGCCTCCCCTGGATCCCTGCTTACATCGGGACGTCTGCGAGGCTGTTAATGACAGCGGTGCCCGCTTCCGCGCTGCGGTGACGATGCCCGGGCTTGGGGCCGACGGTGGCCACCGGGCTGTCACCGGCGGGACGGGCTGACAGGAGGCATGCTATGGATGTGGTATAACCTCCTTTGAGAGCCTGCTCAGGAATTTGTGCGACTGGAGAGAGGTGGGAGCAGAAGGTCCATTTGGTCTGGTGCTAAACATTTTTGGCTACCTATCACTCTCTAAGTGAGACACTGACTACCAGCACATGAAATATATACACAGAGAGTTATCATCCCACAGGGACTTCGTGTATGTTCCTTTTTTCCACCTGGAAAGAAAGAAGAACAGAAAAAATTGTGTGTGACGTGTGTCAGCTATTAATGGGCTTGCCCAGTGCACACACGTAGTTCTCGATGTGCTTGGGACTTGTTGGACTCCATACACATGTAGTGATCATCTGTGCACCATGTCTGATGGTTTCTGGCTGTGTTGGACCTCTGCTATGGTCCACATTCAAATATATTTCTGTCCAGGAAACTGCATCAAGAAATATGGGTTCCCTATTAATATGTATTTTTTCTACTGTGGAAAATATTACGCCATTTCCTTCAAATCTTCCATTATCAAAAGGAAGTTTGCTTCCTTTCTGAAGAACAGGAGACTGCTCTGCACGTGCGTGCGCGCGCGTGTGGGGGTGTGTCCTTCCTCCTCAAGCACCAAGATATCTCTGCAATGTCCGTGCAGCACCACCAACCAGTGTGAGATTCCCTCCCCTCTCAGATGAGCCAGCCGTGTTGCTAAAACAGTAGGATACCATTTGGTTTCTTTTCTTTAAAGGCATGCTTCAAGATGGTGAAGGAAATTATTACTTTCAGGACAGACTAATCTGCTAGGACTTGAAAGGGGGACCAGGACCTCTCCCAGACTTGCAGATGCTCTCACTGTGTGTAGGCTGTAGGGCTGGTAAAAAGAGGAATGATTTTTCCTCCTCCTGCAATCATGTGGGTAGAAACCGTGTTTTCTTTAAAAAGGCCTCTAGCATACTTCAAAGTAAATCTAGGATCCTGTAGAACTTGTAATTACACCTCTAAGTGTAATGTTATGATGGAAAATGCTTTACTGAATCAAAAATGAGATGGCTCAAGCTTTGCTAGCAGTTTGTCTTGGGTTTGAGTGAGCAGTGGGGTTTTTGGTACCAGGGGAGGGGGCTACAGCAGTGGCCCCCTGTGAGAAGCTTTTCGAAGCTCCCCCGGCTCCAAGTCAGACCCACCTCTGCACTAAGGCTGAGCCAATCGGCTGTGCCTCTGCAATAACGTATTTAAGAAGGGACCTGGTGAGGAGCAGTCAGACTTGTGAGGAGGAGCTGTGACATCTATGTGAACACCAAGGTCAGTGGAGGAACGGAGGAGGAAGGGAGGGGGGAGGTGTGCCAGAGCAGAGACCCCCCTGTATCCTGCAGTGAGATGGAAGGGCGGCCCCCCCCCGCCACCCATGAAGATCTACGGTGGAGCAGACACTGACATATGTCTCAGGTGACTGCACCTGTGGAGGCTGGAACCCTCTAGGAAGAAGCAGCCGCCACTGTTGTAATTCAGTGCTGGGAGGATTGCAGAATGCGGGGGTGTCCCAAGCCGGAGCAGTCCGGGAAGGGCTGCAGCCGTGGCAGGGCCTCACGTTGGAAAAAGTTGGTGTCCCATGCCAGAGCAGCTAGGGAAAAGCGCTACAGCCTGTGGGAGGGACTCAGGTCAGAGAAAAGCTGTGAAGGACTGTCTCCTGTGAGAGGGGGACTGTGATGGATCAGGGCGAAGAAGTTCCAGAAGCTCCCCCCACCGAAGATGGACGAAGTGGCAGCACTGACTGCACCCCCCATTCCCTGCCCCTGTGCTGCTGGGGGGAGGAGGTAGAGATATCGGGGGCAGAGCTGAGCCCGGGAAGAAGGGAGGGTGGGGGGAAGTGTTTTTAAGATGTGGTAATGCTTCTCACTGTCCTACTCTGTCTGTTACATGTTGTTGTTAGTGTCTGTATTAAATTTATGTTCTTTTTTTAATTCCCCTAACAAGTCTGTCTTTTGCATGTGACCATAATATGTGATTCACCCTTCCCTGTCCTATCTTGAAGCCCAAGACTGGATTATTTTCTCCTTCTCAGTGCTAGGAAGAAAAGGGGAAGTAAGCAGCTGCATGGTGCTCAGTGGTCCTCTAAGCTGAAACCATGACACAGTTCATAGGATAAACACTTCATATGGCAACACTTGTCCTCTGGCTTGGAAGAAACCACAAAACTTAGACACAAATTGTCTGTAGTCCCTCATTTTGATTGATGACTCTTCTAAAAGAGTTAGGGATTGAACATAAAGGCTGAGAAGGAAAAAAAAAAGGGGAATTTAGCTTGATCTGCCATTTTGGTTATTTGAAAGGCAGACCAGAGTGAAAGCATCATTTACTTCAGACAAAGAAATTCCCCTCCTCTTCCGGCACATTTTGAATTCACACTAAATAATTCCTGCCTCAAAACAGGTTATTTTTCTCAATACACAAAACATCTTTCCAGATTCAAAATAGACCCAAACAACAAGATATGCTTTAAAGTTACTTCATGTTAAAACTGACTGCTCTCATTCCTGAAGGATCTAAGCACTTTTCAGTAATCCAGCCGTCCATGAAATATTGTCATGAATGCATCACAGGGTTTACATCACTATGAAACAACAACTATAAATAATTTCTAAAAAAAGCAGATATGAATAAAAAATATGTTTAAATTATGACTCAAGAACTGTACAAAGTTCAAAAAAAGTAAACCTAAATGAAATAAATTAAGACTTCACCCCTTATTATAATTTTGAGTTATTTATCAATTCAGTACTGGAGGCAACCTGCACAAATCAGATTACAGTATCACTAAACTAAGGAGCCCCTCTACCACACCAACCTTATGACTACAGAGAACAAAGCTTAAATACAGTTACCCGCTTTTTTCCAAGGACAGCAGATCAGTATTCATAACGCAGACCAAATTCAAAGTTAGTCAGGTTTCAGTAATGTTAAATTCAGTAGCTCCTCTTCAAATACTAGACTTGTTGCATTGTTATTGGCAACTATGTGTGAAAGTTTTATGTGCACCAAAAAAAGAGATTTGTGACTTTTTGTGATGGCTAGAATTTGAGACAGAACCTGTAAAGCCTAAAGGTAAAAATTAGACGGACTCCGTCAGTCTCTCCTATCTCAGGACAAATGTTAATTCCCACCACATTTCTCGGAATGCTTCTCCTTTTTATTGTACAAAGAAGTACACCCTCATCCTCCAGATTAACTGTATTCAGAACGCTTTTTCTTGAAAGCGTCTTCTGATAGAAAACGTCACTTTGATGAAGCCAACATCTTTTGCATTTCTGCAACATTTTTTGCATCTTTAGCCTAACATGACATTTCATATTGTTCACATCTTTTGTTAGTGCCAGAACACATGATAGCCTATCATATAAGATATACTAGTCAAAACAGATTATTTTTAAATGCATTGAGGCCAGATGCTACTTTGTGTAGACTGAAACAGCTTATCATCTTGCTTACTAGAAGAGTCTCCCAGTTGAACCCTTGCTCTCCAAACTTTCTGTGGATGGCAGGGAGATACCAAGACGCTGAGCTATTTTGCTGGGGTACGAAATTGGATCCTGAAAAGTAATCCAGTGTGGTGATCACCCACTTGGTGATCTGGCTTCTCCTGACGGATCACCTTCTGAAATGTTAAATAAATTATTTAAAACTATCTTGTCTAAATTCCTTAGTACCCATGCCTGATCCTCTCCTCCGTTAAGATGTAGTGGAAGAATTATTTCAAATATATTTTGTATTGTTTTTATTTTAATTTCTGGTTTAGCTATATGCTTTTCCTTCAGCTTTTAGAAGCTGAACGTACACCATTAGGATTCTCAGGTAAATATTTCAGTGAAGGCTGAAATTCAAAAGCCGAAACAGTCTGCCTGGTTGCAGGAACCAAACTCTGCAAGTGATAAAAACAATGCAGCCAGATTCCTCTCTGGGCAGCCTTCAGTGGTCCCCAGCTCCCATCTGAGCTAGCGTGGAGCTTCTGTTACACAATTGAACATGTGGAGTAGTGATGCTGACAAACGAATAAATCCATTAGTGCCCTTGATGAGGATTATATGAAGTACTGCCTGGAGTGCCTAGAAAATTCTTTCCAGACATAAGTTCCTGCAATCCACTTTGGAGAAATTAGATAAAAATCTAGGCAAAAATAGGGTTCTTATGTCCAAAAATTGACTGCCAGGCACTTAACAATCAGTTCTGCAGGGCTGATAATTCTGTCATTCTTTATGTTTGAATCAATGAGACTTTCTAGGTGATTTCAGGTAAGCAAAGTAGAGGGATACAGCCTGTAAATTCTCATGTTAGCATTTTTACTGTTGCACAGCACGTAATGTTGGAGCTGATGAAAATAATAACTGATAGGTTATGCCCATATGAGAAAATGTTGGCTCATGTACACTGTTAATACCGAGTGTACAGTCATCACGGGACCAAGGGAGGTCCTAAAAATAAATATATATACAAGTATTTCATCAAATAAGGGATGAGATGGTGAATGATGTGCTGCAGAAGCTATTTTGACACCTATCTCATTGGAAGCGGTGGTTAAGGAGAATTGGCTTACATAACAATTTAATCTTTTAATACCACTCAGGTCAGCCAAATTTGCAGCTGAAAGCTCTCGCTGATATTGAGGTAGTGCCTCCTTACACATGACATTATCAGAGGATTTGTGAAGGGGGAAAGGGATTCCTGGGTCAAATGTATGTCATTAACCTTCTCAACCCCTTTTAGAAGCATGTGCCTCCCCACTCCTTTTACCTCCTTGGCAGATCCCCTAAAGGTAGGCCACAGAGCATAGCACTGGGAACTGACTTAACAAAGATCTTCTGCTCTGCACGCTAGAGACTTGGTGTGGCAATTCTTATTTAAAATCAAAATAAAAGGTCCAGAGACTATCAGTGTGTGGAGCAAAGGTAGAAAGTGCCTTGAGTTTTGTGGAAGAGCTTCAGTGACTGAGTAGGGGTGGGAATCTGAATCCTGTAGGTGAGCCTAGGGACAGTTTATGTTACTCATCTGCAGTCTTCACAGAGTCAGCAAGTGCTGCTCTGCTGGGGTAAAAGGGAGCTTCCTCAGCCCATGAGTGTCTGTAGGAACGGTTTGAAGGTCCCTCTGCAAAATCAGGAGGAATGGGGTGGTAATGGTGTTGCCCCCACTGAAAGTGTGGAATTGCTTTAGCATGTTTTCTGGTACTTTCCCTCCTCTCTAAGAGCATCTAAAAGGAATTGAGGTCCCATAGCAACTTACGAGGATGAAGTCCTTAAGCAGGCTTCCTACTTACTTGTAATGAAGACCTGTGATTATAAACCCCAGCTCAGACCCAGCTCCAGTGAGAGAAAAGAGATTTCTCCCGAGTCTTCGCTCAACAATTCCAGACACCCTGCCCTTGACAAAGCTGCCAGCAGCCATGCTGCCATCCACCAACATTGCCATGCCTCACCATTAACAGCTGCTCAAATCCGACCTATTAAATTATCTGGACACAGTATTTTCCCTTCTTTTAAAACCTTGATCTTGATCTTACGAATATAGAGTGTCTCTTTACAATGAAGAAAATGTGTGCAAGCAACTCTCCTGAAAATCACTGTTTGGGTGGGCGTTGGAGTGAAAATTCAGAAAGAAGTGCTTGCTGTTGCTCAAGAGGGAGCTCACCAGCCCACTCTCCCTGAGAGCTAGTGGAAAGTGAGACACCAAATGTCAGCTGGAAACGTCTGGCACCACTATGCTGCAGTCCTAGTCTAAATTCATCCTGCAGCCACTCCAAGTACGAACTTCAAGATGGCCTTTCTACATAAACTGCACAAAAAATACCCTCCCCATATTAACTGCTTTACCAAGAGGAAAAAAAGAAATGGAACTTTGAGAATTAAATTACATTCACTTATTTTCTCAGGCATAAAATAGGCTTGCTCGACACAGTAATTTATTAATTTTAAATGTCCCTATGCAAATGAGTTCCCTGGAATAAGATAACATCCATTCTCCTTTTTAAAAATAATCTAGTGCTTTTTATGTTTGAGATTATGGCAAGATGTCCTAGTGCACTTGGAAAAAAAAATACTGTGCTCTGTCTTTCGCAGCAATGTATCATATTATTCAGCCTGCTGCCATAATTAATAATAGAAACCAATGACTTAAGTCACTAATAATCCCCAGATGTTCAAATGGAGAACAAAATACTTTCAGCTTGTCAGCATATGTATGTGGGCTATACTATATATGTTAAAGCTGTCTCTGAATTTTTGAAATTGAGAAGCCCTTTTATTTACAACATCTGTGAACATATCTTCCTTATTTGAGAAGACTGCTTGAAATTAGGCAACTTGTTAATAATTTTCCTGCATATAGTTTTCCTGCAACAAGTCCATTTGTCTACTCAAAACTAAACATAACATTTTTTTCAACATCATTTGTTTTTTTCCGTGGGCATAGTCTACCTGTATTCACTGGCTAGGCACAGATACCTTACCCTAGAGACTGTACAGACCCCTAGCAGCCAAGGCTCCTACACACGAGTAGGTGCTACCACGTAGCTACTGCAGTACAAGGTGCAATACAACCCCAAAATAGCACAGTGATACAAGTACATGCTAGCAACCACTGCTCACACGTCTGAACAGGAACACCCAGCAGTATTAGCCAAGGTGAAAGAGAAGGGGAAAAAAACATTATGTGGGCTAACCTGTTGCTCCAACCCTGCATTTTCTCAGTGCTCAGGTGCTCACATTAGACACAACTCCTCCCTGGGGTGACCGTTTCATTCAGGGAGGCAAAGCAGGCTGTTGTCTCACCTTGCCTGACCTCCTCCGCTTCCCCTCCATCGGATTTCATCCACTTACCCCTGTCGAGGCCGTCGGTAAAACAGCAGTCACCACCATTTAAAGCAGATGCTGCACAAGCACCTCCGCGCTTGGTGGCAGGACACGGAGAGGTGATGCACCGACCCCTTCCCTCACCAGCCTCACGGAGCGGTTCATCGCTGCGTGTGAATGGCACCTGCCTGCTCCCCAGTCAGGTAAACCAGAAAGGCCTTCAGCTCCCCATGTCATTTCTGTGTTAGCTGTTGCCAAGGCATCTCCCAGTATTTTGTAATTTTTGTAGTGGGTAGACAACACAGGCAGAGCTCTTTAAGGCCGCCGCTGCGGGGGCTCGTCTCGAGGCCTGCAATCATTGCTACCGATGGGATTTAATGATGTGGGGCTGTATTGTGGATTTATCAAAACCCTGGGTAGAGGGGCCCTTAGACTTTGTGCTTCCTTCTTTTGTGCCAGGATTGAATAAAGCTATGCTAACCCCCTTCCTAGAACAGATTAAATCCCTCTTTGTGCTAACTCAGATAGTCTTTGTTTTTGTCATGCTGCTGATGTTCCTTTCACTCAGATCCCACTGTCTAAGAGAGACGATGCCAGCCCTGTGGGAGCAGCTTCCTCCCCCCTTCAGAAACCAGCCGTGTAAAGGAATAAAGTCGTAGTTTTTCTCCTTGTGTATGATCTACTTAGGCAGCTCATGACAGAGCCCTTAGAGGATGAGTTAACCTCACTATTATTGTAATTCTGTGTTGAAAAAAAGTTGGTGTCAGTTTAGAGATTTGTGAGGTTCCCTCCAATTAGGCTGCATGCCTGGAGGCAGAGGGGTGAATGCTGTATCCATCACACACGGCACGGCACGAGCGGAGCGGGTGTCACGCCTCTGTGAGAAATTCCTCTGAACGCCCGGGCTGATGGCTCGCTTTCCCTCCCATCCGCCTCTCCTCGAGCTACTCATTAGTGCCAATGCTGGAGGGGGTCAAAAATGGACGGTGGGAACTGCACCAAGGCTCCTCTCTATGTCCTCCCCACCGAAGAAGTACGCCTGAGAGTTGTAATTTACTCTTTAACACCAGATTAAACAGAGATGCCAGTACCATCCCAGTATGGGGACGTTAGCAGCAGAAGATGCTTCTTGGCATGACCAAATCGCGTCTCCTTCAGAGCAAGCAGGCATGGATCTACAGGAAGAGAGTGGCTGGGAGGGATGCTGACATAGGAAGCATCTCTACGTTCAGTGCTATCTTCTGAGGCACAGGAGCCAGACCCCACGCGGCACGTACAAACACATGCTCCTCCCAGCAGCAAACCCAAACAGCCGCTATTCACAACCGTTCCTGGCCTAACACACGTAGCAACACAGCAATATTAGTTAACTTAGTTAAGTGGTGATTAAGGAACAAACTCCTCGAACTTGACCGAGCGGTGTCCTGCTGTTTCTGCTTTGTGTGCTACTATGCAATTTCTGTATCAAAGCAGCCTTGCTAGTGCAGCACTCTGAGAGCGGCTTATTTATATGTAGATGCGTCTATATGACATTTCCAAATGCCATACATTTGCATATGAAGGTTCCACTTTTTTTTTCCCCACTTCGAGTAAACAAGAGTCTGCTGTGACTCCAAACCAGTGCTTTCACTCAATCGGAGCTTTCTGAGGATCACCCTCCTTACGGAGCTTAAAAAAACCCGAAACACCTAATTTTCATAACTTGGCAACCTGGCCTATCAGTAGTGTCTCTGGGCAGGTCTTTTGATTTGTAGCTGTACCTTTGATACCGAACCGAGCATAGAGAGCAAAACTGAAAGACCTTAAGATTTCATATGAAATGGCTACAGATAATCTGCAACACAAATCAATATTTGCAAATAGGCCTCAGACATATGATGGAAGCTTGTGGTTGTCCTAAAAAAGGCTGTGGGTCACATTCATTATAGCTATGAAGACGGTATTGATTTTTGTCACTGATCTTTCACTTGAAAACAAGAGCAGGAGCTTGTTGCAAGAGCTGCTGGGGACCTCTGAAACTGCAAACCTAACACAAAAACCACAACCTTATGTAACACTGGGAAAGCCAAGTGGACATTATATATTCAGCTTTCTCGTCCAAGAAAGATAAGGCTGAAGCAGATGGTATGTGGGCAAAGTTTCAACCTGAATACACTGCCTTCTAAAAACCAACACCGCTAGGAAAACAGCCTAATTTTGTGGCACGAGGCAGACGAACACGTTACCTGCACATTAAAGAGCCGCCCGACGCAGGGCCTCGAGGTATGTGCTACAGAGGAGCTGGAAGAGCTTCCCGCTGGCAACGCGTGTATGGAAAAACAAGAATCTCGACACCTCTCACGTACCACCTAGAGTGAGTAGTATGAATTATGTGTAATACACAGATTGATCCCCGTCCTCGTACGCATTTGCACCGGGATGCGCAGCCAAGGGCGTGCGCTGCAAGTAGCGGTCTTTCGGCATCGCCAGGCGGTGTGGGAGTGCCGATGGCATGCGGAGTGGCTGGCGGAGTCGCCAGGCATCGGCTGTACTCCCCTCTCACAGCTCAGCCCTGCGCCACAGCCGCGGGCAGACCTCCTCCACATCCCCGCTCCCCTGTGGGTGGGCAAATGTGGAAGCGAGGACAAGCTGCTCCCTCGAGCCCCGGCAGGCACAGTAACCCCCAGGAGTCACTATCACCGTGGTCCTAGCTTACGGAGTTTCACCCATCTGCCACTCCACTTCTGAAGGACTTCATCTTCTTCCCCTGCCAAGTGGGGGATAGCATCAAATATGACAAATGAGATGAGGTGCCAGAAAGCTGATAAATACTTTTGTTATGGCCCTAAAAATAGTGAAGGGATATTAGTACCCTTCTGACACTTTTTGAAGAGTAGATGGATATGCACGACCTAAGTTTTAAGATAGGTGTCAAGAATATTGATGTGTGGAAGGAGCAAGATCATTTCGCTGGCACCGCCCTGGGAGACAGTCGCTTGACTAACGATGTCTCCCGTCTCCCAGCCAGGGGTGTGCGGGGACGGGGCTCGGGGAGGGCTGTGCCTTTGATGCCCCTCCAGATAAAATGGATTTGGCTTGGCAGTGCAGCTTTGCCAACCTGGGACGTACCTCTGCCTCCATGGGCGCAATACAATGGTGGAAATGGGGTGCCAGTGCCCTCAGTGCGTGGTGGGACTCTGCGTGGGTGGCTGGTGACGTGGGTCACGCTCGGGCAGGCTGTGACCGTCTGCAGCTGCTGTACGGCTCTGAAGGGCTATACAGGAATTAAACTGTCTAAGGACATCTTTCATAAACACAATGGGATAAAACATGTGTATGCTCTGATGGAAGAAAATGGTTAAGAGTTATAAACAACAATTTTGGTGCAGATTTTTTATGGAGGACTAGTAAAACAGAGCATTGTAAGCGCCTTAAGTTATGGCCTTGAAATTGCTGTCAGGCTAACTCGTGCTTCACACATGATCGAGCCAGGCGCGTTTCTAGGCATACACCTGTAAATTTGATTTCGTATTTCCAACCCATCTCTGGAAACGTGGAAGTCAAATACAGTTCTTCTCCTCTCCCCTCCAGTCCCTACAGTAACGTAGGCTCCAAAGGTCTCCAAATCACACATGCAATCCCAGTGTCTTGAAGTTATTCCCTCTTTGGCACCTACGCAGCTGGCTGGCAAGATTTTATGTATTGATACAACTAGTGGCTCTTCCAATTTTTAAGGACTACATTGATAAAAATTGCTTTTAAACAATTTAACTGTGGATTAACAAAGCATGTTTCCACATCTGTATGGAGATACACTTATCATCTGTATCTACCTGATCATATTCAGAGGAACATGCACATCTTATGTAAAACAAAGCTGCATCTTCCATCAATCCCTTGTCCTGTCTCTTCAGCGATGTGAGTGGCTTTTACTGGCAGAAAGATTGGACAGGCGATCAATGAAACAAACCAGGAGCTTAATTTTGAGAAACTACTGCAAATAAAAGTGCACCCTAATCCAATTACCAGGCTGTCCCCTAATTTCCAATAGGAACTCCAGGTTTGAATGGATTGTTTTCTGCGGAGATCAATGGATGGCAAGAAGCAGTATTTGAAAAGGTCTCTGACTTATATTTAGGCCTGCCAGCATGAGGTTATGAGAATTTACTTTTTGGTTGTACACTTCCAACAAACTCAAAAAATTACAACTGAAAGCAAGTATGAATGGCAAAACTGTCAGAGAGGTTTGATGGAAGGCACGGAGACGGAAAGGTTACCCAGGTATGTGACAGCACAGGCAAGTAGGTCAGGGACGTCATTTTGGCCACAAGGCATTTCCTTCCGTCCTTTTGACAACCTGAAGGTTTTACAGCCCTAGTTTTGCACTAATTTTATATGCAGTTTTGATTACTAAAAGCAGCCTTTTTTTTTTTTTCCCCTCCTTTTTTTTTTTGATGGTGGGGGGGTGCATGTCTGTAAGGTGCTGCCAAGCTGGAGTGTGACACCCGTTTGGCTCCCTTCCCTCCTTTCTTTTTTTCCAAGGTAGCATCTGTGCTTGTAAAAACATGCTGCCCTAGAGAATTCATCCAGGAAACTGAAGAAAGAGCTGCAGAATTTGGGGGAAGTGTGTATAAGAAAATAGGAGACTGAAATAAAAATATGTAACTCCTGTATGTGGCATTTTTGAACACTTCCTGAATCCTGTGCCTGGCAAATCCCTTGTGCGTATCTTGCTTATTTTAGTTGCCAGAACATGACCCTGAATGGCTTGTGATGGTATGTCTGTTGTTGGCTAAAAGCATGGTTTCAGCCATGCTTTTCACTGCTTTTGTTCGGGCTTTTCAGAAAAGTAAATACATTTTATTGGCACGTTGTAAAACTGTGATCACTCCTCCGTACAAAGCAAAGCACTTCACTTGCTGAGGGATGAGTCCTGCTCAGTTTGCCTCTGTTTTCACTCACCTGTCTCCCCTGAGACCCGCATTGTAAAACTGTAATGGTAACGGGTCCATACAGTTTACAGCTTTGCTTTCTGTATCTGCCCAGTTCTATTGTTAAAATCTTTTGTGTCTGCTCAGAGGATCAATTTTTAGCAGACTATACGTTAGAGATGCCTATTCGACAATCAGAAGTTCAATACATTTCCTTTCCCATGCCTGAAGCTGGAAAGATATCCCTTACTATTCCCCATTTTAAGTGTAGGAGAAATGGTAAAACAATATAAAATGCCACTGCAGCAAAACCTGCTATATTCTTTTACCTAATTTAGCAAAGATACACTTTGTTTCCCATCTGTCATGAAACCCTGCAATGGCAGGACAAAGCTGAAATCTTTGCACGTTCTTGGTTTTGCAACAAAAGGGTCCAATCTCGCCATACAAATTTAAGCTTTTTGTCTATTACTCAAATGCGAAAGGTCTACCAGGCAAAAACTTGTCTCCGAGATGTGGAGAGGAGACCACCCAACGCTGCAGAACATACTTTGTGCCTATCGGTCGCCTCAGGAGCTGAAGATGGCCCGTCCAGGGCGCACATCGCACTGAAGACACTGTTACGGAGCTGTCACCTCTCCTTGTCTGATGACTGCAAACTCTTCCAGAGGCACAACGTCCCTGAAGTGACTTTTCCAGGGACCCAGCTCAGATTCTGCCCGCTGAAATAAGCCAACTGCAGGTGGGCTCTGGTTGCCTTGTGATGTCCATCTCCCATCAAACTCTTCTCTTCAGACCCCACGGCTCTCCCCACCTCTACGTGTCGATGTATTTTGGCGTGACAAGACACGACGCGAGCGCAGAGCTTTGCCCTGCTATTTCTTTCCATAAAGAGCAGAATAGCTTCTCTACACCACAGAGGTCCTGAGATTCATCACCGGTCACACAGTCCATTTTGAAGCACAGCCAGAAAAGTCTATTAAGAACATATTTTTTATAAATGAGTGCCTGCATTTACTATTTTTATATGCCCTCACCCATTATTATTGTCTTACAGAAGTGCCACAGAAGTGAGCTGTAGACATGGCATTTGTGTAAGTAAAGGGTTTGGTATTTTATCTTGGTGCTCACTCCTAGAGCTAATATTCAAAGTGGGAGAAGCTGAATGGAAAAGAAAGGGCAATTTCAGGAAATGGAAAATTTACTAAGAATAAAAATGGATGAAAAAGGTGTACAGAGAAATCATGAAGCCATTAAACTCAATAGCCATTCTCCCACTAGCTTTAGCAAGGATGGAATTTTACCTACTGCCTCTTTAAATCTTATTCACTCTTATAACTGTGTTTTAAACCAAACAGCTGACATCCAAGCCCAGCCAAGGCCCTTTAAATCACTGAAATGCAGAATGGAAAAAAATCTGCAGTGCCAGATGTGTCTAAAAACAGTCACAGTTCTTGTTGAGGCAATCTGCAGAGGAAAATGTTTAGCATATATCATGCCTGACAAAATACTAATAGTTTATCAGTTTTGATATTATAGACTAATAACAAATCCTTCCATGGCTACTCCATTTGCAGAGCACAGAGACAGGCTAGACTTCTGCTACTTGATTTTAGAACAGTTTTTTATTTAATCCTTTCCCATCCTAGATAGATGGAAGTATACTTCCATCATTAAATGAAACTGTAAATGAAATACCCCAGGAAGGGGGTGTTTTTGATGTACACCTGACACAGCTTAGACAAAATAAAAGAGGGAGATTAAAACCATAGGGAAGGTTTTAATTTTTTTTTTTCCTTCCTGAAAATGTAACGCTGTCTAAAATGGCTAAGGCTGGTGATAGCAGCAATAGGCAAAGAAGTGCATTTCGATTCAGTGCTGATAACATTCTGAAATGCACTGCCACTGGTTCTGTAATAGCACATTTTGTCTACAGCTGTTGTACTTTCAGGAAGAGAGTTTCACACTAACTTAACACTCATGGATACATGGTAAAATGACAGCCCAAGTGTGTAAGAAGTCACCTTGCTAAGCAGGTAAATGCTGCTTTTCAAATCTGAGTTATTAAGAGCACTTTGGCTTGCACGGTGGTGCAGACGTGTGCCTCAAACTGCCGAGGCTGGGCTTCTCCTGAGTGCAGAGACGTGCTTCTATGGACAGAAGCATGGGAGAAGGTAAAGCTGATATTCAAAATGCTGCATCTCCCACAGCCCATCCTACTTCTTATAAACCATGTCCATTTTTCTTAAGTAACAAATCTGTGTCACTAGCGGTTTCGGTGTCTTATACACTAAATATTAAGAAATACAAAAAGAATAGTTATGTTGCAATGCTTGAACAAGCAGTGCAAGATGCGGGTTTTAGCAGATGTATTCAATGAAAAGAAGTGGAACCATCAGCAAAGTGAAACTGATGTGGCAAGATATTTGTCTGTCTTTACTCAAATCTATTAAACTAGGCAAAATTGCTACTTGTCTCCATGTCGTCTAATTTTGAAGATCTATTAGAAAAAAACACACCAGCCCTTTCTTTTCTTCCCCAACTGCATTTCTCTTCATGCTACCAGATGCATTTATACTTCCTGAGCTTAGGTGAAAGCCTTTGTTATCTTAAGGCTCAGGTTACCATTTCATGTGTCTAAATGATCAAATTATCTTGTGTTTGTATTGTAATTTGACATGATGATACTCATTCTAGAAAAGACGATGTTTCAGTCAGTTCTAAGGAGCAACTTTTCTTGCTATACAACTTATTTATTACAACTGTCATATGCTTTCATCTCATGGCATTTTGATATCTAATGTTTCATTAAGAATGCCAAAACATCCCATGAAACAAAATTCTGAAGAAATTCAGTTCTATGAATATTTCAAAGTAATTTTTTTTTCTTTTTTTAACATTTCAGAGTAGATCAAACACAAATATTTAAATGTTGATGCTCCCTGAAAACGGATACTCTAGCATCTCATTGTAACTTTAACTCTCAAATCCTTGGGAAGGCTCTGTAATTCCTAACAGCAGATTTACAGAAACTAGGCCTAAAATATTGCTGCTAGGCATAAAAATACACTGTGGTTCTCCTTAATATCCATTAACTAATTCAAACTAGTGTCATGGATGGCAAACAGCTGCTGTGCACCATCTTGAACAGCATCCTTCAAGAATGACTCTTGAGCTAATCAAAGTTCCTGGAGCCCAGAGGAAGGGTGGAACTGAGGGTGAGTAAAATAGCTCCCCAGAACCAGACACTGGGATGAAACTTTCCTAGCCTATTCCTGGGGAAGATTGACAGAGTCTCATCTCAAATACTTCTTTTACCTTCCTTTCTTGTAGGGGAGGCAGAAGTGTTGAGAAAGGAAAGAAGATGCTATCAAGAGGGAAATGCCTTCACCAAGAGGTCAAAAGGCCAAAGACAATTGGTATCTACCATCTTCCTGGCATGTGGATGAAGTGCTAGGAGTTACAGACCAATACGTAGAAGAGCAGCACAGTTGACACAGGGTGGAAACCAGCTGTTGTAGCAGAGCACTGGATGAGATACGTGTGCCACCACCCTGCATCACAGTAAGTCCCAGACTGTACCCACATGTTTTCATTGGTCCTACAGAAGAACCAGGCTGCACAGTTTTTCTAGACTCCAAAGGCAGGAGAATCTAAGCTTCCCTGTGACTTCAGATGTGAGGTGGTGTCATCGTTTGAACCTGGTCAGCAGCCAACTACCCCGCAGCCGCTCACTCACCCTCCCCCCTCACCTGGGAATGGGGAGGGAATTGGAGGGGTAAAGGGAGACTCGCAGGTTGATATAGAAACAGTTTAATAATGGTAATAAAATAGTAACAATGACAGCAATAGAAAATATAAACAAGCAATGCACAATGCAATTGCTCACAACACGCTGACCAATACCCAGCCCGTTCCCGGCCAGCGATCCTGAATACCAAGATCCCACAATCGCAATCCTGGAAGTGAGAGAGCCTCCCTTCCCAATCACTTCTCCTCTATATAGTGAGCATGACATTACATGATATGGAATATTTCATTGGCCAATTTGGGTCTGGTGCTCTGGCCGTGCTCCCCCCCTGCTTCTTGTGCACTTGCAGGACACGGGGAGTTGGAGAGTCCTTGAAATCTCAGTAGCAGCTGAAAACATCAGTGTGCTATCAGCATTCTTCTCATACCAAACCCAATGCTGAATCCAAAACACAGCGCTATTCTAGTTACCAAAAAGGAACATTAACTCCATTCCAGCCCAAACCAGGACAAGTGGGTTTGGGGCTGTCTGCAGTAAATTCAAATACAGATCTGTGAAAGCCACTTCATGGCGGTTAATACAGAGCCCTGTTATTTAATGCTGGTATATCTCAAAGGAGTGGCCTGCAAGTGAGGGCTGTTCTCATCTAAGAAGTGGCAAAGACACAGTATTAACTCGGTGCCACAATGTGATTTAGTCAGATAGAAGTTGACCTTTTTTTGATAACTGTAAATCCTTTCACAATGGCAGAGCCTGCATCCTCTGCAGGGCCAAGTGCACATTCCATATGTTCAAGGCAGCCGAACACTGGTTGTAGATCACGGTGCTGGATCTTCATTTCCATAAACCCCTGAAAACAAAGGTTGGGAAAAACAAATTCTGGGAGTGGCTTTAACTAGAGTAAAACAACTAGCATGACTGCAAACCATGGAACTGTTTTTCCAAGAGTCCCTTCCTGCATTCATTCCTTCTGGGTATCCCTTCTCACTAGAGATCCTATTTAGAAAGAAGGTATCTGGTTAGAGACAGCTTGAGAAATCAGGCACAATTCAAGCTGTGGTGAGTTTTAGGGATCACACTTTTATGTGCATGCAGGAAAGCGTCTTCTTTTTCTGCAAGCTCTACCTCCCTTTGAGCTTATTCATTTTTCTGATCAAAACACAGATACTGAGCGGAGGACAAAAAGATCAGCAGGTACTGAAAGGCTCAGACTTGCTCCGGAAGACAGGTTTCTATGCACCAAGTAAGACAAAATGTATGTAAACAATACATGATATCTTTATAGGACACAAACAGAAGAATCTATAGAAATGCCTATGGGAACTCAGGTCTGCTCATCTCTATTGCACATACAATTTCTGGGTTTATCCATAACCTTTAACTAAACAAAATGTTACAGAAGACTGCTTTACATGATAGTATAAGGGAAAAAAACAACCAGTAAGGTAAACAGTCTTGGGGAAGCAGAAGAAGTGGGAGCCAGTGTTTGGAGCAAACTTTATGAATTTTGCAGTTCTGGTGGAAACCCCAGATAGAAAAACATACTTGCATTGCAAACTCCACCCTCACCCCAAATCTTGATGAAGTTTCACACCTGAATTCATTTCCGGGACTTAATACTTAAGGGATGACAACAGTAAAACAGCCTGGTCCAATTTTGTATTTTGTAGGCTACCCATGCCAGTATCAGTGTTACAAGTTGGTATTTGCTTTTCCTGTTTATTTCTGAAAGATCAAATTCTTAGCCTGGTGTCCAGGCTAAGAATCATCTATCTGGACTTGTGCAAAGCATTTAACAGTGTCCCCCATGACATCCTTGTTTCTAAATTGGAGAGACATGGGTTTGACAGTTGGACCACTCAGTGGATAAGGAATTGGATGGTTGCACTCAAAGGGTTGAGGTCAACAGCTCCATGTCCAAGTGGAGAGCAGTGATGAGGGACATTCCTCAGGGTCAGTGTTGGGACCGGTGCTGTTTAACATCTTGGTTGGAGACATGGACAGTGGGATCGAGGGCACCCTCAGCAAGTTCACTGCTGACACCGAGCTGTGTGGTGGGGTGACAGGCTGGAGGGCAGGGATGGCATCCAGAGGGACCTGGGCAGGCTGGAGAGGGGGGCCCGGGCAAACCTCGTGAAGATCAAGAAGGCCAAGTGCAAGGTCCTGCATGTGGGTCGGGGCAATCCCAAGCACAAATCCAGGCTGGGTGAGGAGTGGCTGGAGAGCAGCCCTGTGGAGAAGGACCTGGAGGTGTTGGTGGATGGAAAACTGACCGTGAGCCAGCAATGAGCGCTCGCAGCCCAGAAACCACCCGTGTCCTGGGCTGCATCCAGAGAAGTGTGGCCAGCAGGTCGAGGGAGGGGGTTCTCCTCTACTCAGCTCGTGTGAGACCCCACCTGCAGTGCTGGGTCCAGCTCTGGGGCCCCCAACATAAGGAGGACACGGACCTGCTTGAGTGGGTCCAGAGGAGGACATGAAGATGCTGGGGGGGCTGGAGCACCTCCCCTGTGAGGCCGGGCTGAGAGAGCTGGGGGGGTTCAGCCTGGAGAAGAGAAGGCTTTGGGGAGACCTTAGAGTGGCCTCCCAGTGCTTGAAGGGGGGACAGGAAAGCTGGGGAGGGACTTTTTCAGGGAGGGAAATGATAGGACGAGGGATAATGGTTTTAAAGTGAAAGAGGGTAGATTTAGATTAGATATAATGAAGAAACTCTTCCCTGTGCGGGTGGTGAGGCGCTGGCCCAGGGTGCCCAGAGCAGCTGTGGCTGCCCCCTCCCTGGAAGGGTTCAAGGCCAGGTTGGACGGGGCTGGGAGCACCCTGGGCTGGGGGAAGGGGGCCCTGCCCGGGGCAGGGGTTTGGGACTAGGTGATCTTTAAGGTCCCTTCCAACCCAAAGTATTCTATGATTCTATGATCACATACTGAATTTTCAGGCCATGAAGCTTCTATGCAAATCAAATAGCTTTCTGTATAATGTTCACTCACAACATTACTGAATTTGTTTATTATGGGAAGAAAGCACAAATGAATTCTGCAACTTTTGATTCAAATTCATTAGTGACTAAATTAAGGGCTAGGCTTTACAGGCACAAATGGAAATGCTCTTTTTCCTTGAGCTACATCAGTCTAGGTAAAGAGATGTCTAGCAGCTCACCTGAGACCTAATTTAAGTTTTAATGCTAACAATTACAGGTTCCATGAGCATGACACTGGGAAATTGTAAGTAATGAAAAGGCACAATTTCTCTCATTATAAAACCACAAAAAACCGCAGAAATCAAAAAAACCAAGGCACATTTTACCAAGCTTAGCATATGCGATTCAAAGTTAAACGAGAACTCTCATAAAAAGTGAGGTATTCTCCTGAGGCTGGCGGATTAAATGAGCAATATTTCTCTCTCCCTATTCCTTATTTTTAAAATCTCCATAAGCCTGTTTTGATTTTGCATGCTCCTCAGGAAAAGACTGTTAAGAGTAAGTGCTGTTAAATCATATGGCACAGCACTCCGGTGTGCTGTGGCTTCCCTCCTGGCATGGGACTTGTTTGTGAGGCTATTACGTGACCTCTACAACAGTGTGTCTGTCTCCTACTCCAAAAAAGCTACGCAGATTTCAGTAAGATGGAGCCAAGAAGGATCTAAAGATAAATTTGAGAGTGCCCCATAGAAGAGAAACACTTGGGGTAGCCTATGCTGCAGTGCCCACTACTAGACAATTGCATTAATGCCCTGTTTTTTTGTATTTTAAAAATCAAGCATCCGGTCCTCTTGATGACACAGAAAAATGCTGGAGCAGGACTTTCTGCACTCCACCTTTTGAAAACTGGGAGTTAAATTACAAAAAAAAAAAACCCACCAGCTGCTATTTTTCATTTCAAAGAGCACCCTGGAAAAGTGAAGGTTTGGGGGCCAAGTGAGTATTTGGGACTGACACTGCTGGCTACTTAGACTTTATTTCAGAAGTATCTGACAAGTAAGATTTATTAACCTACCAACTGGCCTCTATCTCTACTTTTAAAATTTTCTTTTAGGTATCAACCACAGTGGAGGAGCTGCAAGGCAGCAGAAGGGCTGGAGACCACCATGCTATCAGAATACGGTGATCTCTCTCGCTTTTGAAAATCAGAAGAATCCCAGAACAGGAAGAGTTTTCTTATCTGTTTTACAGTATTCCACAAATTAAACTAAGCCACACACAGTTACTATTCCTGAGTAAACACTACACTGTTTTTCGTGATGGTAAATTTGACCTTGATTTTGGAAGCTTCCAGGTTCCACGCTATGAGCCATTTCTTCTGTTCTACTTTTTGAAAACTTTTCTATCAGGAGTGACTGGATTAGGTAGGCAAAACAAGACCAAAATGCCTTTTCCACCTGACTCTATTAGGAAATTATTTTATAAGTGGAGATTGGCTCTTTTCTTATATCATCTTGAGTTTATGTGCCGCAGACTTCAGCTATTTGTAGACGTCGATGTTTCTGAATGATCAGACATCTTAAAGGACATTCAGGTGTGTGGGGCGTAACAGGGTCAGGTCTCCCAGAGGGAGATACCCTCACTGCTTTCCTCGAGTCACAGGCCAAAAAAACCTAAATTGTATGCCCTGAAATACAATGTATGCTGTTTTTTTTTTTTTTTTTCCTTTGTTTTATAGAGCTCATCTGCCACCTTTTGTGGACATTCATTGTGCATAGAACTTACCCATATCTCCATAAAACCTTGCACTTATAAATGCAATTAACAATTGCAGCAATGTTTGAAAGCTTCATATTTTTAAATAAATGTATGAATTGTATTATTCTTGTACTCCCAAGTACCAGGAGTGTGCATGCCTATGTGTGTGAGTGCAGGTGGAGGCTGCAGCTAGACAACATTCATGCTGCCACACAGCTGTCAAAATATTCAAATGTGTTTTTTTTCAATTTTTAAATGATTTGATGGAAAAGAAGGAACACTTCCTAAATAATCTATTTGTTTAGTGCAACAACCTCTGACTTGGAGTCTGCAGAATCAAAAGCCAAGCAAATCTGCATATGCAAGGATGCAATTTCCCCAGCGTTTTTACAAAGCTGCTGATGAGAAATGGTTTCTCTCTAGCTGTGATGGATGTGCACTGCTCAGCTCTATGTCTCACTTGCTAATTCCATTAAGAAGAAAGGAAAGCCTGGTTCACAAAGACAGAGCAAAACTGCATGATAGTTTATATCCCATAGGTAAGCTCTGGGGCTTTATTATTCTTCACCAGTTTAGGAAATGGCTGACATGGTAGTAGACACAAAATTTAATTTAAAGGGACAACGTCAAGTGGTTTACACTGAAAACTTAACCTAGTTTGAAAATGGTATAATCTGGAGAAGGAATCTGTTCTGAAGTTCTCATATTTTATTCCCGGGGGAAAGAAAAAAAAATAAATAAGAGTCACTCTATAGAAAGCCAGTGCTGCTGTCTGATTCCTGGCTGCTCTCCAGGCCTATTACAGACAATGAAGACTGTGACTGAATTTGGCGGGCTCTGTATCGAGCCTGTGAAGAAAGGGATGTATGCCACCCCAGTGCTTCTCACATGTGCTGGGTCAGTGCACTGCTGCCAGTTCTCCACATTTTCTTTGATAGGCACAACTTGTTCTCCTGTCCAAAGGGATCAGAAGCTAACAATGCAGAGTGGTGGGTTTTGGTGGAGTTTTAGGATAGTTTTATCTTCTCAGACATCAAATACTATGTTGTATTTATTTTGGAGTCCAGCACTTTTGGACTTTAGAAGAGACTCTCTGAAGAGCCCAAGACTCTTCTTCATCCTTGGAGTGGGGAATCTGCAATGGCTCCCACAGCCTTCATCCCACAGCCCTGGCCGAGTCAGCCCTGGCCCCAAGATGATGTGTTGACACAGATGGATTTTGCCCTTTTTGGTGGAGCATTCAGTTTGCTTGGGCAACACAGCCATCTGCCGGATTACTCGCCCGAGCACCTCTGGTAGTGCCAGGAGGGCCCCACTGCCAGAAAGCAGTCTGAAAAAGATCTAAGATTGTCAAGTAGATTTAAAATCCCACGGGAAACTAGGGGGGAGAGCAGGGATCAGAGCAGCCATGAGCAGACACGCAGCATTTTGTGCTCATTAGCGTTTCCCGGGCACAGCAACAGTATCAGCAAGAGGGGCCACGGCATCGCCTGCAAGAGAGTCCCCGGACTATCCAAGACCACAGAAGGCATCACCTGAGGCTGCTGCCAAGGGAAAGTTTATCGCTGTCAAGGAACCCAAAAATACGGCTCGAAGTGACCCTTTGCGGATGCACGTTTTTCTCCAAAAGAGACTATCAGGGCTGAGAACGCCTTCTTCCCCTTTCCATCAGCTTTGCTGCACTGTTGGCTTTCGGCTGCTGAGACTTGATCTAATCAATGCTCATGTAGGGAGGTTTGTCTGGCCTGGAAGATGATATTACTGAATAGGTCTATCAAATTTGTCAGTGTCTTCACTGACAACTTTCATGAATATATAACATTGAAATATGGCTCATCCATACTGACTTATTATTTACAGGGCTCAAAACGGCTTGAAAAAAATCTCTGTGATTTGATAATGAGAAAGGATAAAGCCAGTTAGGGAGATAATTGCTAATATCCAGATCTTAAGAAGGGAATATAAATATTGAAGAATAAAAATAAATAGGCAAATGAATAAACAAGATGAAAACTCCTTGATTGTCTAGACTCCGAATGCAAAAATGCCACCGAAACAGCCAACTTCTTTACGCATATAATGGGGAAATTCAAGAAAACATCAATCATGGGACTTTCAGCTCAGACACTACATTCCAAAATATACATTACATCTGAAATGTTTAAAAATGCTCTCTCATGGAAATTTCAAGATAAAGTGTCTTTCTATTGGATTTGAGGGAAAAATCCCACCCATTCATTTATTGACTAAAACCAAATCTTATTTCACAAACTTGATCAGCGTCAGCAACCTGCCATTTGTTGAAGAGAGTGAAAATCCCCCCAAGTCCGATAAATACTTTGTGGTTTCAGCAAAACGAGAGGCCGGAATTGCACAAAGAGAGACACAAACACTCGCTCGTGCAGACGCGGTGCTGACACGTATTGCCCACGCAGCCACGGCAAGAGTGGACTGGTGAGCCTGGAGAGGTGGACACCGTCAGGGAAGGGCCACCCATGGCTCACCCTCCCCACATTTGCTTTGCTGGAAAAGGGGACACTGCTTGCTGGGTGCCTCTGACATTAGTCAGGTACTGCCAGTATTACATTAAATCTCGCCTGGGTAAAGTAAGAGCCCTTAAAAAAACAAGGTGATGCAAACTTAATGTAAAGATTTACGATCCAAAGGAATGAGTACTCTTGGCTTTGCAAACTGAAAGCTTTGTGCGTTATTTGCAAGTATCAGCGGGCTTGAAAGAACAGGAGGGAGCAAAGACACTGATTGAACAGACGGTTTGAATAGTTCGATATGAAAAAAATCAGCTGGGTGTTGGGACTTGTGGTTGTTCGCAAAGCTGCTGCCTTTCTGGGACCCCACATAGAGCGTGCGGGGGTGTTTATGGAAAAACCCGCACCACTCAGCTACCACAATCTCTGCAAAGAGCATTTGGCACTGCTGCATTAGCATAATTGACAACATCAATTATGCCCACTGCTATTTTCTCCCCTGGGAAAGTCAGTCCATAAAAGTCAATGTTTTTAAAAGCGTGTAGTGCTCACGGTCTTGGCGATTTTTAGTGCCATTAAATGGTAGAGAACAAAGGTATTCTCTGGAAAAGCGCAGGCTCAGGGAAATTGCTTCAGAGGCATGGTGGATGAGGAACTGCTTTTTCACACAAAGCTCCCCACGGGCAGGGCAGCATTTCCCTTCTGAGGAGATACGAAGGTGTGAAAAATGTAGTGCATACCACATTCCTATTATAGACATCAACGAATGTTTCTGCACTTTAAAGAACATGAGGACGGCATGGAGCTTCCTGCCTGGCAAACACTGAAGCCTGAATGTTCACCAAGCTGAAGTTTTATACTGCTGTCTTCCTTTTTACCAACTATTTCTAAAAGACGGGAGCTGTTACAGCTTTTTGATGCAGCGGTCCCTTTCCCCTAGGGTCTCCCAGCAGGTTTATGCCCCAAACATACACTGGAGACATGTGGATTGCCCTGCGTGAACTTGCAACTTCCTTCCTATATGCTGTCACTGTACGTAAAAATGAAAAAACTTAAGCAAGAATAATAGGTATGTGCACAAAAAGAAGACATCAGCTGGTGCAAGTGGTTCAGGATAAATCAATGGATGGGACCCGATGAGACCCACCCAGGGGACACAGCTGCTGTCCTCGAGAAGCCCGTTGGGACCTGAGCCATACCAGAAGCCTCGAGGAGCTGCTTGCTAAGGTGCAATGACGGTGTCTTCTTGGGCCAAAGAAGAACCTACTGGACCTCCCTGCTGATTCAGAATGTCTCCATCCCTCCCATGGCTCTAGGGGAGTGAGGTGCCCTGTCTCCTCTCCACAGGCGCGCGTCACCTCTCGCTGGACCATCTGTTCCCATACTCCTGACTTCTTGGCACCTGGAAACCATCTCCACCACAGACCGGGTCCTCTGTGCTGTAGCTCTGCCCTCCCCCCTGCCCAATCACTCAGTTTCCTCCTGTGTGCCCTGCTTGACTCCTAGCCCCTGACAACGTTTTGCTGCAATCAATTTTCTTCTACCCACCATCTCTCCTCTCAAGCGTGGGCTGAAATATCATCTCTCTCCTAAGCAAGAGCTGTTCCATTCCTCCTGCCCACTTGAGCGGAAGGTGCCTTCTGTGCGCCTCTTCCTCCGTGACCCGTGACTTGGCTTTCTCTTGTCATCGCTGTGATCTCATCCTCCTCCCTAATCCTCAACCTTCCTTTCCTCCCTTCTTCTTACAACTCAGTTGCTTCATGCTTAAATGTGCTGTCTCCTCTCTAGGTGATGTGGGTCACTGCCATCCTAAATCTAAACCACCCCAGTAGCAGAGTAGGGCAGGTTGTACAATTTTTCAAATGGGGCTGCAGGCCTCTGTCTTGATTCGGGAATGACAGTGCTCTCCTCAGTTCTCCAGCAAGGAAGAGGAAGGATTTAACACAACAGTATTACTTGCCCTTATTTCTAACTTAAAATAAATCATTTTGGCCTACTTGGCTGCATCTCCTGACCATCATCACAGGATACAACCTCAGTCCTTCCAGCCTTTTCAGAAAACTGACTGCTGTCTCCCAGAAAAAAAAGCTGAGAGTAATCAAGGGTTTGGGGAGAGAGACTGAAGACTTTTCTGTCTTTGCATGACTCTCACTTCACCCGTGAAAGGGCTCCTTGGCAGTAGGAAACACCTGGACCATGGCTCATCTTTGTTCTTTTGGAAATTAATCTCATCATTTATTTTCCATAGAAATTTCTACCCTCTCTGCTTCGTGCTGCAGCCACCCCCAACACCTAGCACTCCTCTGCCTCACCGAGACATCATTTATTCATAGCTCTATGTTTTAATCATCATGCACCATTTTTAAGTAGGAACAGAACGATCATTTCTAACGGCTAGGTACTCTGTTAACACAGGGACATCATGCACAAAGGGCCCTCACAAGAGATGACCAGCTGAATTAACCACTGCCAGAGGACTGTCACGGTAAGAAAAACGTTAAGACCTGTGAAACCATCCGCTGGATTTCACCTAAGCCATGCAGCAAGCTGCTCAGGTAAACCCAGTGATCTGCACCTACTCTCTCTAAACACTTTCAAACCACAAAAATACCACCAACTTAAGCAATGAATGCACCACCTAACCCATTTTCACAATACTTTCCCAAAGGCTTGAATTCTCAGTGCGAGCTGTGAACATTTGCATGCACATGCATGCGCACACACACATCCAATTTCAGACCTCCCAGGCAAAGAGTGTGAAAAACGTCTCCCAGATCTCACTAGTATTTACATGTTTTTAATTTTAAATACCATATAAGGCTATTCAGCCATTATATTTTATTGTAGCTTCTCAATAAATTAAAACCATTTACCACTTAAAAAACCCATTGTACGAACCTTATTAACTTCTGACGGGTAATATTATCTATTATTGCAATGTTCCATGGAATCACAGCTATGTTATGCTCTGGATTTTCACTTTTTTAAACACGTATATCGTGACAAAAATATGCATAAACTAGTGCACTCATACAATAATATTCAATAATGTTTGCTATTTCTGACAAATAGTTAGCAGTACTTATTTATTCTGTCAGAACAGGTGTTTTATGGCCAGAATATCTGTACATTGATGAAAACGGAAGAAGCCCATTTATTAAGAAGAAAGAGAGTTTCTAGCAAAAGAAAGAGTAATGTGAAGACAGTGTTTTCTTAAAGTAAACCAAGAAAACCATACTAGAAGAAGAGGACACCTCACCTTGGCAAACAGAGGAGAAAAGAGACTTACACGGTTCCTGCGAATTGTGATTCTCATAGAATTAGAACCGTACCTGTGTAATCTGTTCTCGCGTAATGCCCATCTTCCGATTTTGTAGTAGTTGTAGTATTATCTGTGTGAAAAGAAATACGTTGAATTGCTTGGGAAGCCTGTACTCGACACAGACTATGCCCCAGCCACCAGTGCCCAGGCAAACGTAGCTTCGCTTGCGTGCACAGCATCACTGTTGGCTGCAAGGCTCCCCTGTGTCTTCCAGGTGAAAACAGCATGATCCGGCCTTTTGGAATGGAACATGAAACATCTTCCATTAAGAAAACACATTTTTTTTTTTCTAACAATATGTGATAACAGATTGCAGCTGGGATAAATATATCAGTACGAAGCAGGAGTTGTCATTTCTGCTCTATTTGAAGTAATTGGGGAGTTTTAATATGTACCCTGAAATGAACTGCCACACAGGGTGGTTAACTTTAAAGAGATAGAAATAAACTAGAATGTGTTTAATACACCTGTATAGTACAGCCCTGTAAGTAGATGTACTGAAGATTTATAGGTCAGAAGCTAAGGGGAAAAAACCTATTAAGAGTCTGAGCCTCAGTAGACACTTTATTTACAGGAGCTATTTAAAGGCAAATTTTCTTCATTTTTATTTTAGAACAAAACAGAATTTTTAAAGTCAGCTCAAGGGTTACAGGCGATGTAGCAGCCCACGAGCTGGGCACAGGGAAGCACGGCACTCATGGAGAAACACAGAGTCTTGAGCCGCTATTGGCAAAATTTCCTTCTGGGCACCTTTGGCAACTCTTGGGCCCTGCACAGGTCCCATGAGAAACAAGCACCAGCACTGTGACTGGGAGCACATTCCTGCTGTCCTGCTCCCAGCCCTGCCCAGAGGGCAGAGCTCTGGGCAAAATACAATACAGGTGCCTGGTTTTGAAACCAGTGGAGGGCTGGACAGTCCCCTGCCGCTGCGGGCAGGGTGTGGGAAGGGTTACGTACACCACTCCTCACCCCCCGCTTGGCATCTGTACCGCGCAGGGCTCTGCCCCCTCCCACAGCCTGCACTCTACAACATAAATTGCCAGAGTCTAATGGAAATGTAAGAAGTGCCAAATAAGAACCCAGCCCCGGTTCTTTTTTCTTCCCTGAACAAGAATTGAAAACATTCTTTGAAATGAGTTTTGTTATGAGAGTTACCTTGACATCGACCCAAAGACATGACTTCAATTTTCTCCTGTTTCTGGCATGATGCCTCTTTGATTTGACATGCATTATCATAAGATTTCCCATCGGAAGCACAAAGAGGATTGAAGTTGGTTTGAGAACAGTCAATGTTGCACACACACCTGAAAAGATAAAGCAAGAGAAAAAAGAAGAGGCTAATATGAGAAAGTTTTTTCATGACATCATAAATACATCTCAGAAATAAAAGTGTTTGTATTTTCCTGACTGCACAATGCAAATCAACAGAATGAAAGTGGAAAGTTCTGTCAGGAGGTCATTTGTGTATCTGGAGGGAAATGAAATGTGGGGAGAGGGAAGAGACACAGAAAAAAAAAAGCCAGCTAAAGGAAAGAAAAAAGAGGGTGTTATAATTGGAAAACTATGCCACAGCATTTTCACTTGTAATTTCTTGTAAACCAAGGAACACCCAAGCAGATATGCAGATAATTCAAGCTGCTGCTCCCTCTCGCAATTAAAGAAGCCACAAAATCCACATCTCTTGAGGTGCTGCCCGTTGCGTGTAACACTGTACAAATGTGGTTTTATATTGATTTATGATTTAATTCTGATAACAATTCAGCACCTATGGGCACTCTGATCATAATAAAAATGTGATACTGAAGCCTCGTCTCACCCTACTGGGATAAAACCACCCGCCAAGACCAAGACTGACAGCGCAGTGACTGTGCTCTCTCTGTGCCTAGGGGTGGTGGGATCTCCTCCAGCTCCTGGACACATTGAGGCTACTCAGTATTAGAACCAGGGGAATGCTGTTTTTAGGAGAGACTTTGTGCCCAAGCACTTTCTGAAGTGTCTGAATAACTCGGCAACCAAAAAGCCTTATCCAGGTGTCACCCAGGAAGGTCAGTGCCCACTCCCGACCCAGCCACGTGCTCTGTGTGGGGTGAACGATCCCACGGCTGAGAGCAGAGCGTGGGCAAGCACAGGTAGGGCAGCGGTGGCCTCGTCCTCACAGAGGACATCTCCAGATAGGGGCATCTCCAGAGCCACAATGACCCAGCTCGTGAGCTCCTGGGCTGCCCTGAGACGTGAACCGAAGCACTTCAGAAGTCTGGTCCAGAATCTGAACTAACACACTAATGTGGACACGTCCCAATTGCAGCAAGCTTTGCCATTGCTCAGAAGATGAAGAAACCTAATTACTTCCATCAACAGCAGGCTGCAGCCTTTTTTCTTTAGGTTTCTCTTATTTCATTATCATTAGCGATGTCAGACACCCTTGGGGATCGGCAAGGGAAAGGCATGTTAATCTTCTGTCCCCCGACTGTGCCATGTAGCAGACAGCTCAGCCTCAGCAACACTTACATTACCACCGATGTGATCCTGCTCGGGGACAAAGCCAGAGGTCTAACCTGGCAGCTGCTTCAGCTTTTCTGAGCACGTAATTGTGCACATGCTGCTATCTAAACTCTTCCTGGCTCCTTCTGACATTTAAGGCAAAGTAATGCGACCGATGCTTTATCTCCAGCCCACTGGTCGTGCTGAACCTCACAGCGCCGACTCCACAGCTCTACCTTTGGAAAGTTAAGTAATGGAAATGTCAGCCTCTAGCCTCGCTGCTTGATGTAAGAAAGTGTTTAAAAGTCAGTTCACCTCCCATTCGCAACAGACATCTGGACACCTTCGACCACTGGAAGTGTAGAGGGATGTACGCAAGAGAAAAACTTGGGTGGAAAGAAGAAGTATAGGAAATTAGACAGCATGGGTCAGATTTCTCCATCACCTCCTTTGGCCTCTGGCCTCTGCAAATGTGCCCAGGGTGATGAAAATCAGTGGAACCAGTACTCATCATCTTTTAGATTTTCTTAGAAAACTTCAGCTCAGAAAGAGGCCAACAGTAAAAAGCTCTAGTTATAAACTAAATTAAATGATTTCACAACTAGTGGAAGGAAAGAGTCTAGCTCCCTCTGTAACAATTCCCCCACACTGGTGAACATACAGAATATAAGAAAAAGCCCAGTCCATTTCCTCAGAACCTCCTTATCAGCAGAATAAGAATGTTTAGCTCCAATGAAATATTAACTGTTGTCATTTCTTCCTGCAGCTGTTTCCAGCTTCCCACCTTAGCCAAACTCACTTCATTAGGAAACATTTACTGCTCAAGTAATACTAATTCTTTCCACGTAGCTCCACCATTTGCATTTCAGATGGGACACAATCAGCCATATGCTCCTTTTTTTGTAATAAAACAGCTCAGAAACAGCTTCACTTCTCTACAGTTTGCTACAAAAAATGAGTGTAGGTTAATATATATTATGTTTCAAGTCAAGAGAAAATTAAGTCAATGAGAAAATTACAACAAAAGGGTGCTCTTTAGGGGAAATCTAAGCAACTTTGGATGTAATTTCAAAAATGCCTAGGGGACATAGGAACCTATGTGCAGAGTAAGACACTTAAGAGACATATTTTTAAAGGTGTTTAGATGCTTAAAGATGCATGCAAGAAATCCGAGAGACCCGTCTCCCACTGCTTTCAAAGCCCATTTCAGAGCCCATTAGGCATTTATTTGCATCTTTTAATACCTTCCAAAAAACAAAGTTCCAGAGTTACTTTTCTGACCTCTTTCAGTAAAAGTGAGAACCAAGATTTTTCTCAACTCCATTCTAAAACCTTGAATGCAAGACCAGCCTTTCTTTCCAAGCACAATCTCTGCAGCTGCAGGCCACACAGGAGAGGACGCACCACACGAGCACCACAAACCACGCGCTACTTGTGCTGATGTCAGATTGCTCGTGTGTGAGGGAGAGCAGAAACGGACAACCTCAGGACGACACTGTTTGCTCAAGTCTTATAGGATCTCCTGTGTGAAGACTGATTTTCAGGGTTGACTAACTGGGGGGTGAAAAAACACTACAATAAACTTGTCACCCCAATCTCCCTGCTGCAAGGATCTGTGCATCATTCACCCCTTGCACAGTTTTCAGCAGACAGCTTCTAGCTTGCATCTGCAGTTTCTTACTGCTTTGGCACATATATACTCAAATCCTACTTTAAGGCTGCATGCTTAAGTCAACATCAAATATATGTCAGGAAATGCTAAAGGTAGGATTGCATCAGGAAGATTAATGTGCCTGGGTTGCTGACTCTGTTTAATTTATAGTGCTCATCTTATCAGGGAAAATGACAGTATATTCAAACACATTTTTTCAAACTAGAGGAACAAGCAGTCTGCCATTTCAACCATGCCCTCGAAGTCCAGAAGAATAAATTACAGAGAAAAAGGTGGGGCATTTATTCCAAACGTGCATGCCCAGGCACACACGTCCACAGAGCATACATCATCCTTAAGCCGGATCCAGCAGCGATGTAATAAATAGAAAACGAATGACACTTAATGTATTTGATTGAATGAAATCCTGTAACCACAGGTAAAGGTGCCCTCACTTCTTGAAGCGTTATAAAATGCAGAAGTCTCCTATTAAGCAAGCAGAATCCAACTGTGAAGTCCCTGCTTGGCCCCCCAGGGATACATTAGGTGAGAGTCCTCATGGCGTACAAAACTTCAGATCCTGTGGGACACAGGAATCCCCTACCCCAAAGAGAGCCTCTCCCCAACACTTGTCATGCCCCAAAATCCCGTCCTGCTCCCAGCTAGCACCCAGCGCCGGTGCTTCCCCTCTCACACTCAACCTGCAACCTGGCCATGTCCAGGCTCTGCCCCGTCACCTTCTCGTTCTTTCACAAGTGACAAAATTGGAGCAGCCCCATCTCTCTCGGTTGCCGGCTGTACTGGTCCCGGGGCTGCCCCCAGGTCCTCCTGCCTGCACAGGGCTGGCAGCACGCATCCTGCTGCCACGTGGAGGGCTGGCAGCTTCCCAGTCCCTCAGGCACTTCAGTACACCTCTAATTCTAAGTAATTTGATCACTTGACCATTTTATCATCCTGGCTATGACTTCTGATTATAGTTATATCAATAAATCTATTTGGTTTCTGTGTTCCTAATTGTAGTGCTGAAGAAAGCTTGGCAATATAAAGGCTGACTGAGCTTTCCTCAGGCTCAAGAAGCTGTGAGAAGGTCAATGAGGTCTCCTAGGGGGTCACAGGATGAAACTGTACCCAAGAGCATACACAAAATACATGTGGTAAGGCTTAACTAAGCCTTCTGCAGTCAGAAAAGCAGTTTTAAAAGCATCTGCGAGGAAGGAGTGCTTCCAAGATGTCAGCCGATACCCTGCAGCTCCCCTGAGAAAGGAAGAAATACTGAATGTTGTCCCACAGGCCCATCGCATCTTCCAAGTAATGGACTCATATGTTAATTGATTAAAATTTGGGCTGTCACTGTAAACAATCATTAAACAAGGCTCACTTTCTTACATCTATTCTTCCAGGTCATTATAGTAGTCTCCGATGAATTCCACTTCTTTTATATGCTTTATTTTATTCCATTTCATTTCATAGGATGAAAATCTTGGGGGAGCCAAACGTCCAGCAATCCACTTAGTTATTTTGGTGATCACAAAAGCAAAAAAAAAAAAAAAAAATCTAAATAAACCAAAAAGACTGTTCAACGGGCACAGTCCTTGCTGGGATTTTGGGCTAACTCCCCCAGGCACATCCTACAGCACAGCTTGGTGACATTGCTGGACCCTCTGATGAAAATACCACGTCAAGGCAGAACTGGGAGGTCTCTGCAGACAGAGGTGGTGCTCGCCAACGTGCTGGGGAAGCCCACGAGGCTGCCCACGGGAGGGCTGGCACAGCTGAACTAGGCCTGTAAGATGCTGACGGGCACCTCCTCGTGCCCCGCTACTCACTTGTGGGGTGCAAGCGGCTGCACCTCTGTCTGAGCTTCTGTCAAGGCAGCAATTTCAATAAGCGTACCAAACAGCACAGGGGAACCCATGTGCATTTTGGGAGTGGCTGTCACTATTTCACCTGTGTAACATGCTTCTCCCCTTCCCATGGAAAAGAGAGAAGAGCGCAGAAGTAGTTCAGTAGTTACTTGCTGTGTAGATCTTGGCCGTGAAAAAAAAGCTGCCCGGACCTCGGGGAGGTCTGTGTCCCAGCAGTGATGGCAATGTGCTGCACCAGGCTGCTTGGCCAAGCTGGAGCAGCCAACTTGGCTTTCTGCTGAATTTGTCTCTGTAAAAATTATTGGGGTCAATAAACCAGACATGGGTGAGTACACCGGTGAGTGCACAGGCTCCTAACTCCCCACTCTTCTGCAGATAACATATGGTATTATTTTCCGGGGCACGGAGTGTACCTTTCCCTGCAGAGAGCATGGCACTGAAGAAAGGATCCATGGCTATGAAGGACTGTCCCTGGAGGGAGGAACTGCATTTTAAGGAGGCATCTCAATAAAATGAGAGAATGGTTCTTTGCCCGTGAAGTGTAGGGGAATGCTATAATTATATTTCCTTAGTTCATGAATAAAGTATAATCATTAGCGACACAGTGATGATAAAAAGAACCCCACTCCAAGCTTTATCTTTACTCCTAAGACAACTATTCACCCTTGGTTTTCAGCAATGTATTACTGAAAAATAATTTAAAAAAAAATTACTATGCAATATCTGCGCATAGCACGAGGAAGGTTTCATATGTAGCTCTGATGGGAAGGAAGGAGGATAAATGAGACAATGCTTCTAAAAGAGCGGTTTTACTGGGAACAGATGCAGGCACAATTTTGTCAGAGCGAGATGGCAGTGGTAGTTCTTCCCTATTCAACATCTTTTAATTAGCCCTCCGCAGTTTGGAAACCTGAGAGCATTGTTGGTACTACCTCTGTTTATTAAACATTAATATTCAGACTTTGCTGGCCATGGGTCATTTGCTTTTTGGAACCAGAGCAACAGAAAATTGTGTGTCTGAGATATCTGCAAAAAAGTACTTAATGAAATGACTAACGTCTTCAGCCAAGTGTCTAGTTGATTACAGGGTCCAAACAGCAGAACAGCAATAAATCTGCCACAAAGAGAATTGTCAGTCAAGAAAAAAGGCATAAAACCAAACAGACAGGGAAGCGAGAGCTAAAAATGTGAAAATGCAAATCTAGTGTTATTTTTACTAGTCAGAGCTCTGATATTTGAGCGCATATGCTAATTTGGTCAAGTGCGAGATCCCACCATGTCTCAGCAAGCACTATTTTACAGGGAAAGTGATGTTCCATTCTGCAATCATTTTAAACGTCGCATATTTTCTCCAGGCAAAAATAAAAAAAGCAAGTAAAAAACCAGCAACATTTTGCAGCATAAAAAAGCCCAAAGCCTTCCCTTTGCCATAAAACAGTGTATAAATAAAAACACGGTTGTTGTACATTTATGATATTTCCACCAGAGACTTTCCTTATCTTCCTGTGTTCTGTCTAGAAAATGGTGATCTGAAACTCAAATTTCTGGTTGGATGTCGGTACAGTCCTCTCCAAGCCCCCTGCCCCTCTGAGTAGGACATTAAATGCCCATTTAAAAGCAAACCTGGCAGTATATGCCTGCATAAAGAGCCTGGCAATCAGTCCCAAATGCCTTCTCTATCATTTGGATTCCTGCAAGGCTTTTCTTTCTGGTACACAGGGCATCTTTGTTGACATTACCAGCAGGCAAGTTGAAATGAAGCCAGGCTTAACATTACGCCTCAACATTCGAACATGCATTGTACCGTGGTTCAGCTGCATGTCAGGAGGCTGGTGGGAGCGCTCACTTACCCAGGCAGCTTTGGGTACGTTTAATATGTCTCAACACAACACCACGCAGAGATACTTGAACTAGCTCTAAGGAGGGACTGGCAAGGTTAACCAGGCTGGGCAGCCCCAGCCTCCGGGAGCTCAGCTAGCCCGTTCAGACTGTCTGTGTGCTGCGGCATTGTGCCTTGTCAAAACCCGTGAGACCCCTTTACTGGGGAGCGGCGACAGGTCGCCTCTGCCACCTACCTCAGCACCACATCAGTCACCCCCAAAGCTGCCCGCACACACAGGCAGCCAAACCGGACTGCTCCAGGGGGCTTGCACGCACCTTCGTTTCGACGTCAGTCTCAAAAGGACCACACAAACACCAGCTGCTTCTTCTGACCCTCAGCCCACTTACAAGCACACCATTAAGCTTTACAGCAATCTCGTACGGCCCTGTAGCAGCAATGACTTGGCACTATTATACCTATTTTACAGAGGTAAGTTTTAGCGTAAAGTCCTGGCACCCTCGATGCAGAGTCATCAGGGCCTCTTGGTAGCTTGGCCAAGCGCAGGTACCCTACAGCGGTCTCTGCAGCATGTGCAGCACAGCCCAGGAGGGAAGCACCCCGTGATGCCTCCAGCTGGGAGACAAAACTACCTGGCACCATGGCCTGGCTTCCATACAGCTGCACACGCGGTACACAGACATACATATAATATATATGTAAAATATATTCATAATGCACACAGGCGCGCACCGTTTTACGCTTCCTATGAATCATACCCTACAACCTGCCTGTGCTTGCCAGGAGATTGAAATCCTATCACCGCACTCTTAAGAACATCATTAAGAGGCTTAAAGAATAGAGATGCTGCACGTCTCCTTCAAAACAAACTTTGCTGTATTTTTGAGGCTGATGCAAAACTTTAGCTGCAGTGCCGAACAATAAACAATACATATTTTATAATGGCAGCACAAAAATAGCATATGATATTTCTTTCCTGGGCCAGCTAGTGCTTCTCTTCTGCTTTAAGATCACAAGAGAAGAAAAAGCATGGTTTATTTTGAGTGCTTTCCATTCACTGTTATTTATTTATTTATCTAATTTATTTTTCCTTTTTGTCCTTTGCAGCCCAGCTTCTGCACTAACGGCTTTAGCACGTCTACTTTTCACAGCAGCTTCCCTGGGATATTTTACCTATTTTAACTGTTCAAATGTTTATCTTCAGCAGGAGTAAAAGGAGAAAAGCTTGATTCCCTCAGGGTGATGCAATGTTTCTGCATGGCATTTCAATAGCATCCTGTTATTCATACAATTAGAAATCACAGAGACCATGCACGGAATTATCAGCATACTGCATAGAGATTTTTATTATTATGTAGTGCATAATGAAAATGATTTGAAGGACCCCAAAGCATCATAACAGAAGGATGCAATGAATAATCAGGTAATTTTTTTTTTTTTGACTGCAAGAGACCAAAATATTGTTTACTGGACATATGTCAAGCTAAAATGCACTGAAGTGGTGAATATATTTATTGATGCCCTTCCTTGCATACCAAATGCACCGTGCTCTGGGGGTCTAGCTGGAGCGCAGAGCCAGGAGCTGGGGCAATCTCCGTGCAGCTGCCACGCCACTGCCGCCACCGCCGCTGCTTAATAGCAGGGAGTGACTGGCAATGCTTAAAAATACATATGGATTTTTCAGGGCACATTTGTTACGACGGCTCAGGAAGGTTTTTTCAGAACGGTTTCATGGACCACTGCTGGAGGTGCCTGGCTGTACAGCCGTGAGGAGAGCTGCTCCGGTGCTGGCTCCTTCCCGGAGCTCCAGCTGTTTTCAAGACTTCATCCTGGAGAATGCAGCTCACAAAAACCGCTTTAATCAGCTGTGCAAGACACTGCAACTTGATTCCTGATTCCCCTTTTGATTTTTACCTGTAACTTTCTTTCCTAAGTTTTTGACAAAAAAAAAAATAAAATAGAAGCATCACAAACTTCACCTTTGCTTCCTTCTTACAATTCAAAGCACCAATTATAATATGACCTTCATCTGGCTTCCTGATGCCTCTAGTGCCCTCAACAGTACATTGAATTGTATGCTAACACCTTTAGGGCAAAATAAATGTCTCATTTTTTTAAAAATATCATTCCTATTTAAAAAGAACTAAGTGGTGTAAAGCAGTATTTGCTAGACTGGATGCTTTAAACCCAAACAGAGAAACTAGAGAATTACAAGGCTGACAACTGGGTTTGAAGAGCGATGGAAAAATCCTCATGCTAGCTGTGTGACTAGAGAAGAAAATTCTGATTCTGTTCACATGCCAATTCAAGCAACTGCAGGTATCTAACGTGTGAAGTTTACTTAAAGCACATAAAGTAAAATAAATGCCTTTTTATGGTTTGCCTACACTTGGTGTCCTTCACGTCTCTATAGTATGTGCTAAAACAAAGCTTTGCTGACTGTTTCTCTCCCTCTGTAAACATTTGAGGCTGTCCTTCACGGGCGTTTTATTGCTGTGTGCCCCAGACTGCTGATATTGTTCGCTCCTATCTTGAAGCCAGCAGAATAATGAGAATTGTCGCCGTGAATCCCAGCGCTTCACCCTGGCCTGCAACAGGCAATGGGAATATTGAAACATCTGGTGGGAAGCACGGGACAACCATCCAGCTGCAGGTCCTGGCACGGACCTGGCCACGCAGGAAGGTTCAGTCTGCTCGCAAAGATCTGTGGCACCAGCTGGGACCAATGGCAAATTGCTGGTAACACCTTTGCTAACACCACTAGAAGTTATTTCTGAAAGCGGAAAGTGGACTCTGATTTATCAGTGAGAGTAAAAGGATAATGGCCTTCTGGCTAGCGGAGACCCGTGTGCTGGAGGCCCCATCCCACGCAGCACGTGAGCCACCCGCTGCGGGTGGGAAAGATCTCGGCCCCTGGCTACGAGCCTGGGACCTGAGCAAATTGCTGCACGTGCAAGGAGGAGGGAGCAGTAGTAACCCTCTTTTTCCTCAGAGCGTTCAGGTCTGTAGGTGAAAGCTGCTGTCCACAGCTAGGTGTTAAAACCAGCTGGGGACGCTGCCTCTTCTCTTGCTGTCTCACGACGACCACAGCGGCTGGTGGCTTTTGGGGACAACCCCAAGGGAAGGTACTGCTGCCAGGGCAAGGAAGACGAACGAATGAATGAAATGTGCCATTTCAAGGACATGCCCTTGCCAGCAAACTAACAAGATGAGAGGAACCTTCTTCAGGTCTGGGACGTAGATCAGAGGAATCATCCTGAAAGGGATGCGCCACGAGCCCTGCGCCCTGTCCGGCACGGGCATCCCTGGGGCACCCGTGCTCCTCCACGTGGGAGAGCTTCGTTACAAGTGGGCAAGTCCGGAGACAGCAATTAAGTCTGTACACCTGGGCACATCTCACACAGGCTTTTAGCTGCGACTTGCACGTGGGAAAGGAGCAGGGCAGGAGATGGATGCTGTGGGGAAGGGACACCAGCCACCCCATGGGGGCTGTGAGAGCCGAGGTCAGCCCTGCACATCAGCTCCTACTGAGTTTTCCTCAGGCTCATATTTAATGCATGGGATGTATTTTTAATGGCTTAGATGTGTGAACAAATGGTAGCCTTGATGTTCTAACATGGGTCTGTGAAGGAGCATCTGACCTTCTGCAATGGATGCAGTTTTAATTTAATAGTTAAGATGAAGTGGGATGGAAGAGATGAAGCATTCTGTTAAGACATTTGATAATAAATTGGAAAGTGCTTTCCCAGTGCTTTACATAGTTATTCTCTCTGCTGATCTATTTAGCCAACACATGTAATTCTGAGCTACAAAGTTGTATTCCTGCTTTCGTAAACATACTTACATAAAACTCAATAACAACACAGTCTATTTATTGCTAAAATGCTAGTAGGAAATTGGAAAAGGTATAAATACAATTCATTGCTGGTGATCTCCTGCCCCCTGAAGGCACTGTAAGGCTCCAAATCTTGCTCAGTTCACAGCATCATAAAACCAAAGCAATAAATGTCACTCCTTTCTTGATTGCGCATTAGGCCAATCGGCTTTTTATTGCGACTAAATAGGCCGTCATGAAGGCACCGCTCAGTTTACTACTAGGGTATGACTTTGGCTAAATGGGGGGCCAGGGAGGGAGGAAATCTTGTTTTAAATAACAAAAAGGGGAAAAGAAAACAGAAAAAAAGGTGCAATTACTCTCCAAGGTCCCTGCACTTGCTCTTTCATGCTGTAATGCCCTGATATACGCAGACGATTATGTGTCAATGCACATTAATATCTGATGTGCATCATCATATTATCCCTTATGTGCACTTTCACAGCCTGGTGAGCCCAGGCTCTCCCAGCCATGGGGTTACACAACCAAGCAGTGGCTTCGCCTCGGAGCACCCGTGCACAGCTCTGTCCTCGCAGAGCCAAAAGGGATCCTTCTGCGTACCTCCCACAAAGCAGCAGGAGCTGGGCATGATCTTTGCAACACCCTGTATTACAGCAAGAGCACAAAACAGACTGCCAAAATCATTCCTTCAAATGCAAATAAAAGTGTGCACTCAGACAGCTGCTACATTTTCCCATTTAAGACTGAAAATCGCAGTCACAGCTGACGGCAGAGGCTGCGATCCTCTGGGTTCATTTGCTCCCCTGTTAAACTGGGCACGTAAGACGGTTGCTGTCTGCTGTGCTGTCACACGTATATGTTGTCTGTGGACATTTCCTGAGAACAGAGCGGGATGCTGTTGCCGTCTCACACGATGCCCAGTCACACATGTGTGCGCCCGCGTGGCACACGCAGACCGGCGTTAGCACAGCCCGCAGCCACCGCACCTCGACGCCAGCCAAGTCACTACCCCACACGTCCTCCAGCTGCCCCCGCCAGAGAAATGTTTAATTCACCTGCTCCATGCTGGGTGTGCCATTTCAGCCCCCGAGCCAGGCAGAGGGAAGGCAGGTGAGGAGGAGCTCCCTTCCACCTTCAGGTAGTGTCCCCAAAACCCACCTCGAGCCCCTGCTTGTGGGCAGCTGCTGCGGCTACGCCCCACTCTCCAGCAAACAGCAAAATGGACTAGCTGAAAGTCACCTTTAGGTTTTCTCTCTCCTTCCACAGTCCTCCATCATCCCAGTCCATCCCTCCAGCCTCCTCTGCCACGTCCACTCATCCCTCCATGCCTCCCGTCCACACACCACATGCTGAATGTAAGGGTAGGCATCTTGGCCATGGAAACCTAGCAGGAAAATTTGCCTATTTTGAGCCACACTTTTTTTTTTTTTTTTTCCCAACTCTAATGATGACAGACTAATTGTGAAGACAAATGATAGGTCTACACATCTTACAATCCTCCCTCTCCTTAAATTTTAGAAGAATTTGTGTCTTGCTCCTACAGGAGCATGGCACCATGATAAGACAAGAAAACCCCCCAAATTCTCTGAAGTTATTTTTGGCTTTTCACAAATCAATATTTCCTCTGAAGCAACTGAAGCAGTCAGTAAGCCAAATTCTGCTTTCATCATCACAATTTCCAAGTTACTCCTTTGCACTCTGTGAATGACTGCATATTTGCACTCTGACAGAGTCTGTTCTCTCTTCTGCCAGCGAAAGGCTCCACTGGCTACCTAGAAGCTACTCCACAGTTACGATACTGGGAGAGAAATCTTGTTTCACTGAAGGAAGTGGAATAACTTTAATTGACTTCCATAAGCTGGAAGCTCACCTTCTGAAACTGAAAACCAATTCTGGATCAGCATCTGAAAAGAGGAACACCAGGAAAAAAAAAATCTATAAGCTTTATGATTGTGTAGGGTATTATCCTCTGGACAGAGAGTGAGTTTTGCTGTAACTGCAAAAGATTAAAAATGTCTTTTTTATTACAAGACCAAACGTCAGGGATTCTAGTTTTTGGATAAGAGATGGATGTGTCGTATACGGTCCCTAAAAGACCTACTTGGGTGAGTAGTACAGATGGAACACAATGTGGGTTTGCATTTATCTGAGAACATTTAGAGCTGTGATATATAGTCTACATAACAGACTTCCTCGATGTATAGAGAAAATATAGCCAATTTCTTTGTGTAGGCTGAATTATTTACCAGAGTGTTCCAAAGTGTATTGGTAATAAAACACTATGAAGTATAAGTAACTCCAGACAATCTTGGCTTATGTTAAAACCAGTTTTGGTTTCTGTTTTTGTTTTTTTAAAGAATGTTATTAAGAAAATAAATCCTGAGAATCTGGAAAGGCAAGACTTTGTCAAATGAACATAAGCCTCTGAAGGATTGCATTGACTCAATGGATGGAAAGGTCAAATTCTCCAAACCATCACCCTAAGGGATTTAGGAATCAGTCCTACCTCAAAATTAAATAGGCTATTTTGGCACAGGATGAAGGAGGCAAAGATGCTAAGGTGATTTTGTGAAACCTACCTGACTGGGAAAAATAGCTGTTTTTAACTAAAACCAAATAAAATGTATATAGAGTAAAACAATCTCACCAGATGGCCAAAGTCGTCATCATTTTTCCAAGCATTAACTTTCTAGCCAAGCTACTGGTAGTGCATTCAGTTTAGAAATACAGCGTGCTCATTCCTGCCTCCTACTCCTCAAAAAAGACTGGACCATAAGCTGCTCATAGAGAAACATCCTCTAAGTTCTTGTTCCCATATCTTCCCTTGCTTTTTCTGCAGACTCACTGCCAAGAAAGAGGAAAACCATGTATTTTTGGCTTGATTTAATGTCTTTTAGAAGTCAGTGGGGCTCCTTCTCCGGCTGTGGTTGGGCACAAAGTCACTTTTTCACCTGGGCTAGTTTTAAGTTGAAACTTCCCACTTAAAGAGTCCTACAACATCTCAGTAGCTTGTCAGCAAGAAACCTGATAGGAACTGTGGCATTCATGCAATGCTCACCTGGGGCCCTTATTTTCTGACTCTTACATGAAGTCTAGACACTGGTTGCTAACAAGCCTGAAGCTTTCACCCAAGCTAGAACTGCTGCAACTTTGTTCTTGTTTGTGCCATCAAGCTACAATTTTGTATTTTGCTAGTTTTCCCACTTTTGTGCCAGTTCATGTGGCATTTCTTTCCACAGCCCAACTGAAGGCATACGACTAGGTTCTCTACTCAGATCTCACGCCCCAGGCAGCAGATCTGGCTGATCAGCCTCCTATAAAAGCCACCAACGTGGCCCTTTCTCAGAGCAGAATTAATAACTAAAACAGAACATACAGAGAGATCATCTTGCTTTTTCTAACATTTCTGATGTTTTGTCTTTCATTGGAAATCCTTCACTGACCAATTACCAGTTGCTTAGGCTAGTTTTTTACAGTATTGCTGGCTCTTAGCCCACCGCACAGTATCTCTACGGTTACCTCAACACGGTGTCTCAACAGTTACACTGGAAGTTGGCTGCTTTCTTTTTATTTCAAAATCCTTTAACCATAGAACAGAGACCAAATGAAACATTAACAGTTAACAGAGTCAGGATTGGGCTAACTTCTGGGCAGGCACTGCAGGTAGTTCTGTTATTAGGCTGGGGCTAAGAGATGTGTCATGGGTGTAAGGTGTAAGCTGCTTGCTCGTCTCCTGCTGTGCAATGCAGAGACTGTGTGCTGCAGTGCCTTTACTTTTCTCTGTAAACCCTTGCCTGGACCATTATTAGACATGACTACTAAGCTCCACACGAAGATTTATGCAGCAGCAGCTTCGCTTCATGCCTTAGGTATGATCTCAAGTTAAGCAGAAGTTTAAGTCTTTGCATTATTGCAGTTTTTTTAATGATTTGATTCCATTTCTGTGTTTATTTGAACCACAAGTCCAGTGAGTGTGTTTCAGTGTTATACCTAGCCATGAACAGAGATCTACTTTTTCTCTAAAAGAGAAAGGAAAGCAGCAGCAAATAGCAACATATCTGCTGTATAATACACGGGACATTGCAGATGTTAAAGAAGCTCATTGTTTCTGCATCTGGAACAAGTGGGTCACACACAGTTATTATATACACTGCTGAACATGAAGCAGCCAATACCGGTGTAATGTATGTGAGCTTTCAAACTCCTTTTTAGTACTTTATACTAGTACAGTACCTTGCTTGCCGATGTTGTGGTTGAGAGCAACTGATGGAAGGGGGAAGGGACCCAAAGCTGACTGACCTAATTGCTGTGTGGATTGAGAAGCTGGCAAAATCATTAGTTTCTTTTATATGTTTCCTTCCTATAATATAATAAAGATAAATATTGATTGCTAGAGCGATATTGATTGTAGGGGTCGCTGCAGATGGCAGCTGCATGATTTGTACAAATATCTCCCATGTACAGCGCCTCTTATTTGCATGAGAATGCAGTTTCACCATCCTCATGCGTCGCAGACTATTCACTTGCCTTATAGGAGCATTCACCCAAACAATATGTATCAGTGATTAGCAATAAAATATGAAACAAAGGACTGAAACGGTTCATCTTCTTAATACATCTTGTGAGTGCGTGTGTGTGTGTCTGTCTGCTGTGGCTAAGTGGAGTTTATTGTCCCAGCCATGCAGAAAGAAGCGCAGGGCACTAGGGACCTGCTGTAATTACGGTGCAACACCACCACCTCACTTGGGAGTACCACCCAGCTGCACAACACCTCTGAGACCGATGATCCTTCCTTCACCCACTGACCTAGACACTGAACATGCCAAGCCCCTTCATTCCGGCCTGGATGCCTTCCTCCAAGCTCCCAGCTTTGGGTCATCGGAGACACGGTGTCCCTGCAGAACGGCTTCAGCATCCTCTCCTGAGCTGCACCTGCCCGATGGGGTCCTTGCCCACTTGCAAGAAATGGAAAAGGCCCCTCCAGCGTGGGCCAGGCTCATGAGGAGGGAGGAGAGTTACCTACCATGAGCACAGTGCCTATGGCAGAGCCCAAACTCCTGTTCTCAGCCAAGGAGGAGCCCTTGGGGTGTGTGGGACTGAGCTGTGCGAAGCAGCAGGGCTACTTACACCCCTTTTTATCACAGGTGCAAACCCCTAAGTGGCCCATTCAAGGTCAGGCACATCCTGCCAGGGATACTGCTGCCTCTCTCCTCCATCCACAACCTCAAGGAGCCAGGGGGGAAGGCAGAGGAACAATCTATGGAGATCGCCTCCTCGGACACCGCCGGGCTGCAGGGAAAGCACTCTCTCCTGAGCATGCTGTACATCTCTGCCTGTCTGTCTTACAGCTAGCAAACTGCATCTTATTTTGGGCAATGCTGCACTTAGACTGCTTCTGGCTGACCTGCTGATATTGAAATTCAAAGGAAAAACATGCATATTTAACCCCAATTCATCATTTTGATTTTGATTAACTCTACAAGTCAGAGGTTTGCAGGCTTTAATCTTGTTTTAAGAAAATACTCCTGTCTTCTCTTCTCAGCATTTTCCAACAGGAAATTCAACAGAAGAGTTTTTCATATTATTTATCTCCTTCCACTTATGTGGACACATTGTGGACCTCTGAAATAGCTGCCCAGTATCTATGCAAACCATGGCTTGTCCAGTGTAGAGAGTGGTCCTATTTCCTTAGTGGCCCATAATGAGGAGATTAATGCTGGAATCCAGGTTTCTGACGTGGTTATGCACTGACACTAAGCCACTTTAGCAGATGAGCAGGCTCTCCATTTGGTGAGTACTATTTATATACAGTGAGTGAGTATTTCATAGATGCTTTTTGGAAGATCTTAGAAATACACCATGGTTCAGAATGTTATGCTTCGTTCTTCATTTCCTTTTAAGTATATCTCTCGGGGTGTTATGTTGTGTAGCCCTATCTTACAAAATCAATTATTCCTTAGCCAGCTCAGAAATAAAACCCAAAGTAAGCAACACCAAATGTCTGATTTACCAATAGATTGCAATCCAGTGCTAAAGAGCATAGCCACTGCCCTGCTTTAAATATTCATGAAGCCCACTGGTGCAAAATGCATTAAAGGTGGGAATAATGCCAGTAATACACGATCCTCTTAGTGACAAGAAGCTTTCACATATTAAAGTAGCAAGATGTTAAAGACTTTCAACTGAACAGTCTTTGTTTTTAACGTAGAGAAAGAGATTCACTAATGGAATGCCAAATTGCATTCACTCTCGTGATATTAGACTGCAGAATAGGATAATAATACATGTGTGCTTTACTATGCTGTGGAAAACCTGTTATTACAGTGGGTTCTTTTCTGCCTTTTCTTCGTAGTTTCCAGAAAACGTTGACACATATATCTTACCCCTTCGAGTAGTCTTCTATGTGACAAACCCTCTATAAGAATCCCAGGAGTCTAGCCATTAACAGATTGGTTTTAAGCAAATAAGAAGATTTTAAAATAATGGTGACACAGTACAATAGCACAATTTAGCTGAGTGACAACTGGCAATGAATAACCAACAAAAAAAAAAAAGAAGAAAAAAAAGAGGAAGCGTAAAACCAGAGACAAGGGACTTCAAAATAACAGACTGTGGCAATGCAGAATAATGTTAATTGTCGCTTTAAATCATCAGCAGCCCAACCACATCTGCTATCACACCTGTGCTCTCCTCTCTGATCTACTCTGGCACCCTAGAAATATTAGGCAAACAGCCAGCCTCTTATCTCCAGCTCTCTGTGGCCTGGCTCTGCTACCAGCCTGCATCCCTCTTACCTGGAATGGATCAGGCACTGACCCTGCACCCTCAAACCGTTTCTGATTGATAGGTGACACTGCCGGTGCTGGGCTCCTCACCCTGCAGCAACAGGTTCTGGGGCTGCTGGTACCCACTGACCCCATTTGGCTTTTACAAACCTCATCGGTCAGGTGAGATAGCTAAAGAAGCCTTGCTTACATCTGAAATTTGATCCACATAAAACCAGTAATCAAATAATAAACTGAAATTTCTTTTCCCGCTTAATCTAAGGATGTTTTCTGCACACCAAATCTTGGCAGGGGGAGTGAGGGAGTATGTCTATCTGGTGCCAAACATGGAAATTCAATTAGCGTACATTTGAAAGAGGGATGTAGGTCCCCCATACATACATAGTCTGCTTTTATTCCAGAAATAAGAATAACAAAGAGCTTACAGCCAGAAGGCTCATTTTTTAGAAAGACGTTTATCCAAGACTAATCAGGGGGCAGGGACAGGAAAACAGGGCTCTGTTATGCTATATGAAGTTGTTTACTTCAAAGCAGAACTTTAACAGGCTTTACATGGTCTTTGTACTTCTGGCTGGAAATCTGCTTTCCTGCCTTTTAACAGTTTGTCTGGTAGCATCTTCCCAGTAAATGCCCTTCCCTGCTTCCCGCCCCGAGAAGCGTCTTCCCCTGCAGAAAGACTGCCTGTCAATGAAGATTGAGATCTTCAGCTCCTGCAGTCATTATGCTGCTCCATATAAGCCAAGTTGTTTCAAAGGGGAGGAATTAGATAGTGCAAAAGCTGCAGTGGGAACATTACTGGGCTAAGTTGGATCAGGCTATTTTACCAAGCTATTTCTGGAAAAAAATAAACACTGCTACTCAGTGCTTATGATTAATAATGTTATCTTGTAGCTAATTTTATTCCTTGCCCCTCTCTTCTCCTGCCTTCCAATTTGGAAGTGCACTTAATTATGAAAACATGAGCACTAGACTGTGAATTTTGATGTATTAATTTTACCATGGTTTTGTTTCTACATTGCACCACCAAAACTCTCAAGGACAACCAGTCAAGGAGACAATGAAAATCTTGACACCCTCGGTAATTTTCTTAAGCAAAGTCAAAATTAAGCAATTTCTTCCATACACATCTCATTATATTACTGCAAACCTATAACCATGATGCATCTTGCTCCTGTTTTTCAACACCACAATTTCTTTTCATGATTGGAGCCACAGCAAGGCGTCTGTGGTTTGTTTACTTGGTGTTTTTTAGACTAGAACTGGAGGTTATTAACAGCCCAGCAAGACAAAACCAAAATGAGCACAAATGGATGACCATGACCATACTCCTAAACTTCTTCACTGGACAGCAGAAATGTTCATAATTTCATGCCTGACCAGCAGTGCATGGGAGCCTTGCCTTGATGAGGTCAGCTGCCCAACACTGGGCCCAATTATCATGTTCCTACCATCCAAGTTAGAGTTGGGCAACATTGCTTTATTGACATCTCACTGCCCAGTCTCTGTATCCATCCTTTAACTAGGCTGTGGCTAGGCCACAGCTTCAGAAACATCATCGAGACAACAGCTCTAACATTTGCATGATTATTTTGTTGTCTGTCTAAACTTGTAATAATCGCTTAGATAGAAATACAAGGCTTGGCCTTAAGGCAGTGTTAGAAGTATAGCTCTGTGAATAGCGGCTTTTTTGATATGTTGGCTGTTCCAAAATCACAATGAAATGATTAGTTTAAAGCTGGCTCAATGTATGTTTGCACAGTTTCTAGGCAAAATAAAAAAAAAAAAAAAATCCAAGTAGATAGAATTATTTCCCTTCAGCTTAAGTGGCTAAGGTTTAAAATTAAACAAAAACAAAAACAAAAACAAAAACCAAACAAACCAAAAACAAACAAACCCAAACCTGAACACTTTTTAAACCTCTAAAAAACAAAAAACCACAAAAATGTTTCCACTGAGAAAATGTCTAAATGTACACTAATTATTTCAAACGTTTGAGGGTTAGGTCTTCAACTCCAGCAACTAGGACAAAGCGAGACAGATTTCCCAGCGTTTCTAATGACACACATGAATTAACATGATGATAATATTAATGATACTTTCTAACCAGAAAAGCTTTAGGTCAATTATTTTTCTCAATTCTATTTTTACCAAAGTATAAAGCTGTAAAACCCCAGATGGAATAACATAAGTTATACCAGCAACAAAATGGATAACTGTGTTTCTAGACTTTGTCTAAATCGTGCATGTTCCAAAATTATAAACCAGAGAGTTTTATACATTTTTTCAGAGTAATAACCACCTCAATCACTGTGTGATGAATTTATGGGTGCATAAAATTGAATATCTAATATTTGTAATGCTTTCTAAACCACAGTACCTGTAAATAATACAACATTCATTATAATAGAAGAGTAGACCAAATTACTGTACCAAACATCCTCTGCATCTTCGTCACACTCTGCCCCAAACTGGCAAATGTCACAGGTCGATGTCTCTTTTTGATTGGTTTCACCTGAGCCTTCATTGACTGTTTGATGGAAAGCAGAAGAATATACATTAGTAAAGACAGCACTGTAGCAAAGCACTTCTCTCTCTCTAGAAAAATCTATTCACTGTGTCAGCTTAATGCACTGCTCACAGAGCCAATGCCTGGCCAACAGACGGTATTTTTGAATGGGCCAACACAGAGATTTCCATGTTGGTCTCTGATAAATTCCCTGAATTATGGACTTAAAAGGGAAACTGGAGGAAGATCCTTCCTCTTCCTTTTTCGCTTAAACAATGACCCCTTCAAGCTACAGCCCTGGAAGGCTGTGTCACCACCGAGGCTCACTGCTTTCTTCCCTGGGAAACTAACGCAGGTGTGTTGATAGCATCGCATGCTGCCTTGTGTCCCTTACCAGTGAAGGCCTTGAGATGGACCCAAGGGGATGCTTTCCTTTAAAATGTTTTGAAATTACCTTCCGTGTGGTGCAATCTAGCCCATTCCAAAGGCAAAACATTTTTCTCTTCAGAAGTACAGCTATGAGCCCCAAGGACTAGTTATCTCTGGCAAGAAAGATTTAGTGCTGTCCAGATAAGGAGACGCTCTCCAGCGTAGGTTAAATTTGAAACCCAGGAAAGTCAACACCAGTGTCTGCAATTATGTGAGGTTTGTACCTGGCCCTTAAGTCAAAACCATGAAGGGACTAAGGGGAAAATAAAAACATAGGTGTAAGAGGACTGTGAAAAAATACTGACAGCTGAGTGCTGAAAGACAGAAAGACACCACTAAGGTAGGCACCAAGAAGAGGATTTGTTAAAAGATCCAAAAGAAACATTATTTACGTTTGTGTTAAAGCGTATAAGCACCTTTTGATATCTTTCGATAGGTGCTGCTTTCTAGCAAGACACTGTACACCTAGTGATATCCTTCTGCCAGTTACAGAATAATTAAACCAACCCAGACTTTCAAGCATCAGTCAGCTTCGACTGATGTTGTTATCTACATAAACAGCCTGCGCAGTCTCATCCTTTCATTTCTCTCTTTCATTTGGAGGCAGCACTGTGGTGTAGGCTTACCGCACATTTGGGTCTGACCTCCCAAAGCTGGTGGACACACTGAAGTGTGTTGCTAGCCCTGGTGACACTGATGGGACAAATCACCTGCCTGATGTTGTACATTCACTGCATGAGACCGTTAACCCGGGTGTTACCCATCAACCGGGCTGTTACTGGAGGCTTTCGGGTTGGAGTGCCCTGACTGTGAATAGGCCGCTTTTGTTATTTACTCAAGAAAGGACAAGACTCCCAAGCCTTCACAAAGGTGTTGGAGGAGAAAGGGCTTTTGCCACTAGAAAAGCAAGTGTGACCCCAATGCCTGTTTTTCAACAAACTTGCTTTCTTACCCTGGACAAGTTAACCTCTGTCATGTTTCCCACTGTGTAAATGGGAATAATGCCACTTTATGCCAACAGAGAATATGGAAACAAGTGTACTAAAAGATCATGATACGCATAGATATTACAGTGATAGAGACCATAGAAATACCTAAGGTAGACAATTTGTCTCAGATGTTTTCTCCTGAGGTTTAATAAAGTGAAAGAAAGTGTTGGTATGTTTAGGTATGAGCTGTGCTGCAGCGATTTCTTATCAGTTGTGCTTGAATTTAGCCTATATTAAATTGAAAAAATATACCCATGATGAGCATTCTGATGATCCTAAAAGGAAAAAAAAAAAGAGGGTTTTTCCCTATTTGTAGAAGTTTGCTGACCTTTATATCCATAAAATTCATGTAAAAAAAAACAAGGGGGAAACTCAGAAAACATCCGCTGGATTTTTGTTCTACTGCATTGTCAGGTTTTATAGGGAGGGTCTGAGCTACAGTTTTTCTGTTTCCTTAAATGACTGCACAACTATTTAGGCTCACATTTTATAAGATCCAATGTCTGAGGGTGGACAAGGTACCCAAGTGCCACGTTCTCACACCATTATCGTCTTCATGTACCACATGTGTGATCCTGACCCAACAGCTCTGCACAGCTCCTCCCCACTTCTGTGCAGCTGCATCCAGGCCTGCATTCTTCACTAAGTTTTATTCACATTTTAAATACAGAAATCTCTTTTACTGAGGAGCTAACTTTGACAGCCAATCTTGGTAGGGGATTTCTAGTGGTTAAGATATTAGAGAGGACACATAATGAGATACTGTATACAAAGGACAATGGGACCTATGGGCAGAAGACTTCTTATGACAGCTGAGCACTCTTTACCTACCAGGAATATGACAATTTCTCCAGTTCAGGAGGGTGAGAATATATTCTTTACAGAAAAGAACTATAATTTCTTTATTTGGTTCTTCTGCAAATCACTTCCCTTATATTTCCTTTTAATTAAAAACATATGCCCTGTTTTTTTTTTTTTCCCTCCCTATAATGTTTCTACTTATAACTGTTCAGCAGGTATGGTTTGACCAGCGACTTCACGTGGTTCCAAATCACAAGCTGAGTAAAACAGCTACTTAAGTCACTAAAGGAAGGCATTTTAAAGATTGAACATGTCAAAGAGGGGTAACTAATTTAGAGAGGAACATCCACACTAAGGCACAATGCAGTTCTTAATTTCTACTAGAAAATAATGGGTCACTCCTTCATATTTTTCTGAAGAAACTCTGCATCCAGCATTCCACAGTTAATGTGCACATTGTCATTAAATGTCCTAGCATGCAGCACTCTTGATTAAAAAAGACAGCTGTTTACCTCTCTCTCTTTCTTTCCCTGTTGTCAGTAACCACAGATATTATTCTTTACATTTTCTTAAGGTGTGTTTTCTCTCCCTACACAAACATACACACTGGCATGCACACCCACACCCAGGGGCTTGTGTTCTCCGTGCTGTGCAGACAAGTGCTTTGATAAATTTCGACATCTTAGAGTTATTTTCCCAATTCTTCTTGCTGCTCTTTAGCTTGAGGACTAGTGGTTTCTCATTTTCTACGGTGACTCTTTTTCCTTTTCTTTCCTCACTGCACTTGCTGATTTGCACTTGCTTTCATATCTCAACTAAAAGAAAAAATTGTTAGCAAAAATAATCTGGTTTCTAGATTACTTTTCTAAAAATACAAGGAGTACGATTGTCTTTTTCTCATGGATGTGACATAGTTCTCATGTTAGCAATGGTTTAGGTTTAGCACCAAGACCCTGTACGAACATAGCGGGGTTCCAGGGAGGCTAATCGCTGAAGCCCACTCCTTATTACTCACACAACTGAGAAATGTTAAGCTGCAAGTTCCTATTTGTATTAGCAAGATTAGCAACTTCCAGAGTTCAAGGAAATGTGCTAACATGGGTTAGAAGGTCACTAACATTATCTGAAAGTCACTTCAGAGACTATCTCAATCTCCTAAGCAATATAAATTCTTTAGCTGGAAAGGCACTACACACAATTTACAGAGTCAATGGACTGTGGTAACCACAACAGCTCCTGTTTTAATCATTTGGTCCTTTTCTGGTGTTCTCACTTCACTAAGATCAGATAGTCATGATTTCAAGAATATCTGTATTGCTTGCAAGCCCCACAAGAAAGAAACCATTTTTGAGACATTTTACTTTGTTTTCATAGCTGAAAAAACAGACTGAAAGTATCATCAGTAGATTGGTCTGACTCTGTGCTTATCTCCTGTAATGTCAGGAGAAAACTAAAAGCCCCAAACTGTCCCCCTGCTATAGACACCTCTGCTTTCTCTTTACACTTCAATCTCTTGGAGTCAGGAGTCTTCTGTAGGTGCTACAACCCCAACAAATCATGCCACGACTTTATCCACACAGCTTCCCAGACTCATGCTCTACTAGGAGTTGATGACTGGTGGTTTAGCTGGACACCAAAATTTCTGTGCTTGAGCTTCTGGATAACCCTTGCTCAGTGTCTTCCCAAGATGCCTGACAAATGTCAAAGACAGGATGGAAATAAACTCTTTCCAATTTCCAGAAAAGCAGCTCTAATGGGAGGGTTAAGAATATGCACAGCAGCTCACATTCTTCATCTGATATACAAAGACCACCTATTTCCTAAGTAACACAAAGGACATGCATGTAACATGCCTGGTGGACTATACTGAGAGGAGTAAAATGGAAGTGGAAAGAGTAGCTGGTGAACCACGAGGGAGAGAGACAATTAGGTAGCAGCATCAGCTAATCACAAATCTCTCAATCTCTCTTTGCTAACACAACGCTGAAGGCAACAGGGCAGACTCAAGAGAGTCTCAGTTCAGTTTTCATGTGGCTTTGTAGGACTACTAACACTAATATAATAATCCTTACTAAATATATTTTAACTGTACTGGAGAACGCAACAATAGAAAAGTATAAAACATCATCACCATGCACCTGAATTTATAGAAATATGACTATAATGAATTGTTACGATTATTTTTTGTATGATGTAGTCTTCCTCTGACTGATAAGATTGGATGCGTGCTCATCACAGTCCCTGATTCTGACTTGACTCCTCATGGTGGGACATCTTTGCCATTGTTGAAAGAACTTCAAACAAAGCTTGGTCTAGCTCATCCTAACAGGATATCCACTTGTTTTTAGACATAAAATCTAGGTAGTAGCAAAAAACATGTGGAGGTGGGGGTTGATGGCCATTTTTGTATTTTGGAATGAAAGACAATTTGCAATTTAAAATGTGGAGGAGGAGGAAGAGAAGAATGCTTTTCAGAGCAGTGGAGGTGATGTCACCACATGCTTCAGTCCTAAAAGAAGTACTCTGGGCAGGTGACAAGGTGAGTGGACGAAGTGAGAAAGCCCTCAGAAACCATGGCAGAGAAACTAGCAGAATTTACTAAATGTGTTAGAACAAACACTACCTTCACCTCTATAAAATGGCTAAAACCACCTCACAAACTCAGCCAGTAAAAGCCCAGATGCTGCAAAGGACTTCACCCTAATCAATAACTCTTTTTTTCCTGAAAGCATTAGCTCAGTCAAAACCTGCGAAGTGAGAAAAATGAAGGGTGCGAAGCAGGGGGTCGACTCACGAATGACTCTGCTCTCAAAGTCTGGCAGAGGCTCAGAATGGCATTATGGTCAAAATGAAAAGAAAATGGCCTACCGTATTGGTAATAAATCCAAACTCTGACACGCCTTGTTCTGCTTTACTCCTGCCATCTGGTCCCATCTCAATAAATACAAATTTACTTTCTCTTGCACACACAAACACGCTGGGGTAATTACCTTCCGCACAAGAAAACAGTGTCTCTACCTAGCTCAGGACCTGACTCACATCTTCTCAAGAAGATATGAAATATTATCCTTCGTACCAAGGGGCCTTTGATTGGTTTCTCCATACCAGCAGGGGTCAGTCCTTGAAACTACATCTCTGTTACTGATGGGCAGGTGGTTTAAACAGTGCCGGGACCATGCCATTCCATGGGTGGAAACCACACCACTCTTCCCAAAATTTAAATCAATTCAGGCCCTGTCCTGGGTACCTCCATATTGCAATTCTCAGTCATGTGCTAGAAAAGGTTAATAGGACAAGTTCAGCATGATGCAAATGCCTAACAGGGTTTTGGGGGAGGAACTAGGTGTATCCAGCCAGCTCAGACTGCTGATAAAATGTGCTCTTATCTTCTTGCTAAAGACCATGTAGATACAGCCTGGTACTGCTTTGATGCCAGTAATACTCAATTTGCAGTGTTTTCCAGCTCTCACACTTCTACTGTGACTCTCAGGTTATATTTTTTCTTAAAATCATAGTCGGTGGATTATCTGAAGGTATAAGGATCTCAGTTTCTATGTATACTTGTTTTGAAAGGGATATCTAAGCTTTAAGGCTGTGGAGAAAAAGCTTGTGAATATAACAAATACCAGAAACTATCAAGTTTATAATTTTAAAAAACTATCTATTTTTGTAGGGCTAAGGCATGATTTTTCAGTCCTGTGCAATGCTGAGTTTATGTCAGACAGGAAAGAAGCACTTCTTAAACAGCTCACTTCTGTGCAAGGTCCTGTGCTGAGCTCACCCGCACCTTGTGCTGAAGGCTCCAATTCTGCCCTGGATATAATCTAATTAGTGCAAGAAAACAGCATCTGGGAAGTGTCCTGAGTCCAGCAAACAACTAGCACAAAAATTGTTTCACGTTATCATTGAGTGCTGCTGCTATCTCTAGTTCCATCTTTATTTTTTCACTTCCTGTCTTGCTTGCTGTTATGCCTGCATTCCCATGCTCTTTTGGCTTCTTTCCTCTCCCTGCCACCCCCCATTTTTCAGTTGCAACTACCCTACCACAGGGCCCAGCAAGGAGCAGCTCTGGTAGCCCTGCAGATGAGGTGCTACTGCTGTGGGGAGAGCATGGGCCCAGGCAAAGCCAAATGCCTCTCACTTTGCACAGCTCAGCGTCTTCCAAACCAGCCCTCTCCAGCTGTCATCCAGTCCGGGGGCTTGGAGGCCTCCCCTAGCAAGATGGGTAGCCTTCACGCCCTCTGAACCTCATTTATCGTGGCTAAAAGTGGATGGGATGGAAATGGTTTCACAGGAACAGTATTGCTCCTCTGCACCCACCTGACTGCAGTTCTCTCCTTTCAGCAAGTGCAAGTGGAGGTCTCCAAGACCATCCAGCTCTGAAGTCAGGACATGACTCCCTACGTACCTCTGTAGGGATTTGCCTTTATTTGTACAACCGTGGCCAGGAGGGAACGGATTCAATTCTTACTCAAAGTTTATTTATTCTAAATAAACACCATTTGCTTGTTTCTGTCTCATGCATATCCCTGCTGCTCCCACAGTGCATTTGATAAAAAATTAAATACGATTAGTCGAGGCCAGTTTCTCCTAGCAAATACCTCTAATGGCATTTCAAAAGGAATGGCTCATTGAATAATACCCTATTGTAAGCTTTCTGAATGCTGACATGAAACAGCTGTGATTACTGCACCCTTGTGCAGTACCCCTACAAAATTTGATGCTTGCCTGGTGTGTGTGGGATGCCAACACTGCAGATTTATGAAGGTGTACCATGACCACCATTGACAGTATTTGCCAGCTTGAGGAAGAGGAGGCTCATTTAATTTTGTCAAGAGCTTCCCCTCATAAACAGCTTTGAATAGAAAGCCAAATAGCACGTGGGGACTATTCATCTCTGCCTTGCATTAATTTAATTTTAAAGAGAAATCTCTTCCTTGCAGGAGAATTTTCAAGGAATAGATATAGCTTGTTGTAAAAATATGCCTGCGATGCTGCCAAAGCTTTTGTGGCATCAGTCCCTGCTCTTATGTATTTCAATATGCCCAACAGCACAAACAAAATAACCAAGTGGACATGCCCACAGCTGGATGGATGCAATGCAGCCCGTCACCAACCAAGGCTGTTATTAAAGGGCCTGGAAGGGGATTACTGTAGTCCTAATTGCAAGGACCAGAAGATTTTTCAGGATTAAGGAGAAACAGAAAAAGATGATGTCTGATTCTTCCCTCAGGTTGGCTTGCCTGGCCACATGGATCATTAAACCCCAGCACTGTGTCAAGGGAGATGGGAAGCTGCAGTCCAGGAAAGCACCCAATATCGTAACGTTTTTCTTATTGTCAGAAAAACGGCCATCAAAGGTTACTGAGGAGAAGAGTCAAGTGTGAGCTGCTTGTGGCCTGCTGGTCTTGTGTGACAGAGAGGAGGGGAGCAGGCCAGGCTTGAAACCCTCTTCATCCCTTCTGTGGACAGCTAAACACCCTCTCCCTGTGGCCCTGCAAAGGGCCCTGGCATCTTCAGGCTCTGCTGAAAAGCAGGGACTGGTTCTGGCCCCTCCTCTTCATCTTGTCTGTCTGGGCTGAAGTTGCATCCCATATAGCCCGAAACAAGAGCTTGCTGCTGGATACCTTATGCCTGATGCACTAAACACATGATGTAAAGATAATATGATGGGCAGAACATATAGACTATATACATGCTATAACATTGCACTTACAGCAAATTCTGTCAAGAAAATACTGCATTAGGTACAGGTTCAGTTGGAAGAATATGAGTCAGCAGTGCATTCCTCTGCAGGAGAAGATGCTGCAGTTGGGACATAAACAGCAGAAATTACCTGTCTGTGTTTCCCTGACCTCTCAAGAATTAACATCGCACCTGAGGTCATTTTTATTCATTCTAGGCAGAGAAGAACCTGGATCACCGAATTCAGAGAAATTCAGTGAAAAAAATAAGGAAAGATCCAACCCACGGATTCACAAAGCCTACAGTAAGGAAGTCCCAAATGGGTGATGTGACTTTTCAGGGCTTTCCGTGCTGGAAGGGTGCTTTTTCCAGCTCACTACCTGGAACGATTAACAGAAGACTTGAATGTGAACCCTTACAGCTACTCATCTTTCAAGAAACAGAATGAAAGGAACAAAAATAAAACCCGGAAGAACTATCTAGCACCCATTTGGTGACTACTTCAGTTTTAAGGTCTTTGTCACTTTGCTATTGATTTAAGTCTGTGTATCCTTTTGAATATTAGTATGGCTAGCAAGATAGCAACATCATACATAAAAATGTTCTTTATTCCAGAACAGATGAAACTCCCAGTGGTAAAAGAAGATTTAGGTATCTCTGAAGATTTCTTATCGCTGTGCAACATAACTCTCTAATGGTTCAGTGCCTTGGAGGGTCATCTGAGATCACTTATCACATAAATCAAATAGGTGGCAAGCTATAAGAGTGGAAGCCTATAGCAATTTCATGTCTTTGCTCGCAGACATCAAATTTATCTTTTAGGCAGACTATAGAGGAGATAATATGCCACTCCATTTAAGCCACTGAAGAAACCCAAATCTGGGTATTAACCAATTTCAGGAAGCTGCTCTTAGTCTTGACTGCACCACAATTATCTTGGGAAATGACTGGTTTTAAATCCTAAAATGTGGACCACAGACACTGGTCCTGGTTCTAATTTACACAAAGGTTTCTGTAAATCACTCTGGCAATGGAAGGGAGTGTCAGAGCGAGTGAAAGTCCAATTTACTTTATGTCCTATTTACATAATCAGGGTGGTGTAAAGTGGCTCTACTGTAAAAATTCCTTGGGTCTACCTTTCACCGAATTCAACAAGAGGAGCACAGTTTACTTCTCCCACTCTGCTTTTCTTCCATGTTATACTCCTGTTTATTTCTGTGGCGCTACTGCAGGTCACACACACGTAATTGAGAGCTGGAGCTTCCCTGGAGCTCAGAAGGCAAGAAGACACATGCCAAACTCATGCTCTGAAACTGGGTCTCAGAAGGGGGCAGCTCAGTCAGGTGCCAAAACTGGCAGTCAAAGCCCATGTTCAGCCAAGCTGTACCCTCGGGGTTCGGAGCCAGGTTAGATGGTTCCTTATCTGCCTCTCCCTCCACCAGCTCAGTGGCATGTTGCCTGTATGCAAAGGGTGATCCCCAACACCCCCCACACAGCTCCTGCCCCAGAAGAATTTATTATTTCTGCAGTAGCACTCCCTGATCTGCAATTGTCACCGCTGAGCTGATCCTCTAAACTTGTACAACCAGGGCTCAGCCCTGTGTTTGCTCCTTTCTCTGTAAGTGAGAATTCCCATTCAAAGAAAAAACCCAACAATCTGGCTCAGAGCTAGTTGTAAAAATATGCTCCCTGAGATGTGTAAAGGTATTTCTGCCTTCCCAAGCCTGTAGGCACTGGGCCTCTGCTGTAAATCAAGAGTGCACAGGAGTGCAGGCACCTAAGGAACTTGCTAGAAGCTGAGATGAGGGCAACTGCAAAGTTTCTAAGTCCTGCAGGAGGAGATACAATATTTATGCAACATAGATCCCATCTTTTATATAATCCTAATCTTCAATGAACACGAAAACATACAGCATCGGTTAATTGCACGAAAATGTTCAGCAAGATGACCTTTCAGGACAGATGAGAAAACATCAGTTGACCTGTGCTTTTTCCTTTTTATTTCCATTATTAGTGGGCAGGTTGAGGCATTGCACGAGCAGCACCATTACTGGCTTATTGTACTCCTTGGTTTATGGTTTATGCAGTGGAACAGTCGTGCCCACAGAAGAAAACCCATGACAAATACCAGTAGCACTGCTGATAGCCTAAGCACAAAGGCAAGGGAGCTCACGAGTAGCACAGCCACTTCTGGAAGGGTGGCAAAGATTTAGGAGAAGGAGCCTCCACGGGCCAGGTCTGTGGATAAACTGGGGATCTATTTTTGTGCCGTCACCCAGAATTTACGTGACTCTGTAGGGAAAAACCTCCCAGACCTCCACTAATAGGACAAACAGGTTGAGTGTGACACATCAAACTCAGCCTTGATACGAGCAGCGGAGAAGCGTGGATTTGAATCCATTTACACCAGAACGATGTTGCCCTTCTGAGTATAATTTTACAGATGTGTTTATGATATAAGGGGAGCCATATGGCATGAAAGGTTTAAACATTTAATCTCACTTAGCTTCAATACACTGCATATACAGAAAATTGGAAGCCCAGCAGGAAAATGCCAGATTTCATTCTCACTTAGTCGTGATTAACCTTTATGAGCTTGCTCAGAGTTTTGTCACCTGCGAAGTCATTCAGGGCAGGCAGGCTGCGAAAGCCTTGACTTCCTGCTTCGGCCAAGGTGCCGCAGCTGCTGAGCTCAAGCTCTGAGGGCTGTGCTGCCCGAAAGGCAGGGCACCCTGCTCCATACCTTCCCCCGAGTATGGAAAGTGTAGAAGGGACTATAGGGAGTGAATGACCCAGAGGGACTCTCCCTCTTCCCTTCCTGCAACCGCATTTCCTTGCATCGCGCATGTGGGTCTGGTTTGGAGCAGCCTTACACTGGCAGACGGACACAAAGCAAATAGCTGATAAGTATCACACTTTGCAAATACGCTCTTTCTCATTAATATTGATTCCCACACACAAACACTTTAGCTATATTCACTGATTGCATTACCATTGCAGAAGTGTAATTAACAAATTAAAAGGGAGGACTGTGATTCAGTTTAATTTGGGGAAAATCTTTAAATAAATAAAACAAAAAGAGTCTAATGTTTGAGGATCATTCCCCTCTGCTATTTATTTTAATGCCTTGGACATGCTTTCACCTAAATAAACATGTCCTGAGTATGCTGCAGTACTGGAGTACACAGGTACTTAAAGATCCATCAACGAGAAAAAAACAAACAAATGAAAGAAATCCTGACAGATGCCAAACCAGATACTAGATTGCAAATGAAGGTGCATCATTATGGAGAGAGGAAGGCTGAAAATGCCAGTTGGAAGCTGCTCAGACTGATCTGAGACTGCCAGCTTGCTCACAGAAACTTATGAAAAGCAATACAGAACACACGCACCATCAGCCCAGGTGAAAGCCAACGCCACAAATATTTGTGGAAGGAGGGAAGGTAGAAAATCTCCCATACTTGCTGCCCTCCCTCATGCTTGCATGATAAAATAAACCAGCCCCACTAAATAAATCAATGTTTGCAAGAGCAGTCAAAACTCCTGAGCCAAAGTCTAACTGCTTTTCTCTCCAACAACCAACCGAGCACACCTGGAAGAATGGCTGCAAAATGAGATCTACTTCCCCTCCTATCTCCTACAAAAAACACCTTTCAGGTGATCTAATATTATGAGAAACCATAATCATTAAGGATTGATCATGCTAATATAATTTTCTGGATGGCTTATTAACCTACTAAGACATGTTTTTCTCTACTTCCCTTCATTAGCGACAGCAATAATTAGGTAAGGACAGAGTAGCAAAATTGATCATATGCTACTGCCGAAGGGGACAGAGAATGTATCATGGACATTTAGCATAATGTTCTCCAAACTCAAGATGCATTAATTATATTTAGAAACACAGCTATTTTCTGCCTTTGATAGAAGAAATCTATTAATGCAGCTATTGTATAACAGAAGCTTATTTTTCTCCTATTCTAAAATGGAATTTTCTTTTTTTCTTTAAAGTTCATAATACAAAATGAGACAAGAAAACATCACTGTCTCAAGCGTTCACCGATACCACGTCCTTTCCTTATTTCTCTCTTGACTACCAGTCTCCTCATGCAAGCGGCGCTTTAAAAGCAGAACAGCCGCAGAGCTCTGGCTAGGAAGCAAAGAAGTGAGTTATACTGTCACCTCCCGGACAGTAATCCCCAGAGACACTTTCCTCATTTTTTTTGGGTCAGCTTCAGACAGCCTTCCCGCTTGCCTGCCACCCCTGGTCACCAGAACAAAGCATCCGCAGCTTTACCCTTCGGCAGCACTACTCGGAAGATGCGTGTACGTACAGATACAAATTTTATCGGTTTACGGAGGCGACGGAAGAGCAGCTGCGCTCTGAGCCCACGCCACGGTCCCGCTTTTCCCTCTCCGCAACACCAGCAGCAGAAGCACCGCGGGCGGCCGAAGGAGCCGCCGTGCAAAGCGTGGGTGCCTGCGTGCTGCCCCTCGCCCTCCCCACCCTCGCCCTCCCCACCCGCCACGGCCCCACGCCCCGCAGCAGCCGCCCCCACCCTCGAAAGCGACACCGCCAGTGAAGCCACCGCCACAGCGGTGACAGGGACCGGTGCCCAGCCCTGATGGGGGATGCTGGCTCCGCCTCGCAGCTCCACCAGACTTCACTCCCCAGCATCAACTTTCCCGCACCACCGCGGGCAGCGCGACTAAGGGATCGCAGCGATGATGGATTTTTACTTTTTCTTTTTTTTTTTTTTTTTTTTTTAAAAAAATGCCAGCGATCAGATTTCCCTGAGCTCTCCCCCCATGCGAGCAGTAGGCAGCTTTCTGTAGATAAAAGCATTACAGGGAGTTGAAAAGAGTTGACATTACAAACTTGGCACTCCGATGGCATGCTGCACAAACAGGGAAAGGGAGGATCTGCCAAAGCGAGAGCCAGCGATAATATGAAAAGCATAAACCCAACATATTGACCTTATTTAAGTCCAAACAGCATAACGCTAGGATACTTAATGCAAAAATGTCGAAAACATTCTTTATTCCACACACACATGAATGTTTTCTTTAAATATGCAATTCACTTGATATCTGCAATCCCCCCCTCTTCAGATGCAAAATCCAAAATAATGATTATATCAGTCATTGCTTAATACATTCAACTGTGGCCCTCATTTTCATGCATGAATGGTCATTTACATATCATTACCCATCATGCCATCCACTCAGATCTTTCTTTCTAAATAGAGAAATACATTTAAAGTTGTCATTTTAAAACAAAAATGCTTAAAAAGGGGACTTTCATTTCTCGTTACCTTATCTGTGCTCTTAACAGCTAATAGACCAGAATATTCAAATGGAAAATTCTCAGTGTGTGTGACAACTGCCACAGTGAGAAGATCTTAGACAACAGGCAATTATCAAGGGATTTTTCTCAACTTTGGAAACACAGATAAATATGAACAGAAAAGCCAAAGCAAACCAACAGGAAGCAAAACAGCAATTATAGTACATTCTTCTATTTTCCTAACACAAGTTCTTGTTGGGGGCAAAGCTAGTTCCACGTTAGGGAAATCGGTATGGACATGAGGTGCAGTTATAAGCTCTGCATGAATAAATTACAATTTTTCAATTAATATTGCCCATGCCCACAATGGAGGAAGGATTTTTTTTTACTCCTCCTGCTACTTTTGAAGTAATTTTCTGCTATGTTTAATTAGGAAATTTCTCTACAGAAGGGAATGTGATAGAAGATTAATTCTCTATTTCCTCACCCACTGTGTCAGTAGACTCAAGTGGACACTATAAACCCCAGTTAAATACGACGAGGATGATCAAGCATGGAGCTCCTTTTCAAGAGGTCGTGTCCGCAGACTGTAGATCTCATTTCAAAACAATAGAAATGAGTTAGAAAATGGTATCTCTCCATGGCGCAGCGCCACAGAGGAACGATTACAAGTGCTTCATGGTGCGAGGGTTCTCCATGCCAGCTGAGAGGGTTCGCTATCACAGCTGATGATACCGAACGCCGCCGAGTGAGAAACAGCATTCCCACAACCACTGATGTTTTGGGTCTTTTTCTCCCATTCACCACTAATAATTATTCCTCTTGTAATCACAACCTATTTTACATCTTTTATGCCAATTATGAAACATCAATTAAACAATAAATAATGAAATGTTCACTGGTGGGAAATATAGTAAAGGGTTTTTTTGGGATTATTTTTTTTTTTTTTTTTAAGGGAATAGACAAAGGATGCAAACTGTTTGTAATGAACAATGAAGAGAACACGCTATTTACCCTCAGGATATAAAATCCTATGAATGGTCTTTTGCTACCAATGCTGAGTAAACATCGGGTTAATGCGTTTTTAAATTGAAATCCAGGTTTGAGTAAGAACAATTACTTAGGGGAAACTCAGACCTACAAGATACTGGAACATGCAAGATGCTATCCTTTGACAGAGAGGGTAAGCAATTTTCTCAGAAGTTTTACTAATGGAGTAGCTAAACATCAAAAAAAAAAAAAAAGCATGAACAATTTAGAGGAGGAAACACAGACATGTTGTCTAATAGAGACCGAGAGCCTTGCTCATTGATTAACTAGGATCAGATTGTTTTAATACAATAGAAGTTGTCAGTACCTACCTACTGGGGACAGGAAAGGTCAAAACAGAACAACTGGCAGAAAAAATGTGTAATGCAGAAGAAACTTCACTTCCAATGTTATTCTGGGCTTAAAAGAATAAATCAACATTTTGGCTAGTCTGTTGCCTATTTATCCCTCCCCCCAATTATGACATGTTTGTAAAACAATCTTACCCACTCTGCTTGATGCTGCTCTGGTTTCATGTAAAGAAATGCTCCAGCAGAGCATTTAAGAAGGGGCAGCCACCTTCACAGAGTCCAAGGGAGAGCTGCAGGGATGACATGACTCAGAAAACATGACTTCTGCAGTGAGCTCAGGGGAACGGAAATTTTTTACTTTGGAAAAGAGAAGACTGAAAAGAGGCTAGTTGTCTGATATAAAAAAGAATATTAAAAAAGCTGCTATAAAAAGAAGGATAATCAATTGTTCTCCACATCCACTATTTCGGAGACAAGAAATAATTGATATAATTTACAGCAAAGGAGATTTAAGTTAGATATTAGAAAGGTGTTTTTTTTTTTCCCAGCTTCTAAGAATTATCATGTGCTGGAACAGGCTGAACTGGAATGGAGCTGGTGTGCTCAGAAGTGGCTTCTGAGACCACTCCATGCAAATCTCAGCAAGGGACAGTCTAACCACCAGACTTGCTCCCACCAGACTTGAGAAGGATGGATGAGATGATCAGCTGAAACTACTTCCAAAACTACGTGTCTACAACTATACCATCCCTTTCTGCAGGTTAAGCAATGGCTGGGCTCCATACTATACATGACTTGGTCTTTATTTGTACAAATTCCCATATAAATCACGGGGCATTTTTTGATAACATAATCAAAATGTTTTAACGTCAGCTGGGTGTGTGATGTCTGTCCATATATGGGGCTAGTATGTATTTTTGCATAAACTCTAAAAGTTCCTGACTCCTGCCAATTCAGAGGATTCGGTTATACCTAGGACCTTGAGGACAAGACTTCAGCTCCTCTTATGATCCTGAAGAGGTAGGAGAGCCAACCACATCTTCTTCCTCCCTCAGGAAAGAAGTTTCCTTTTTTTAGACATGGTCGTTTGCAAGTATCTGTTCCAGCTGACCAAGTCTTTGTTCATTACAATAAAATACCTTTTAGAGATAAGGTGTAGATGTCTTTAAAGGGAAAACAGTTTTAGAAACCTTGTTAAATAGGTTTCAAAATCTATGTTGATAGAGAAATAGAGGTAATGCCCTGTATTCCCCAGAGCAGTTGGCTATGTTTCCAGTGTTATCACTCAGCTTGTTGCTACATAGGTAAAACCTAGGGGGGCCACTGCTGCTCAGGGTGGGGGTCCTGCCCAGCAGCCTGCCACCCTCACACCAAACCGATGTTACCTGTCACGGACCCTGGGGCGGCTGCGCCCCTGATGCGAAGGGCAGAAGGTGGAGGAGGGAATGATGCTCTTCGTGCCAGCTCCAACTCTGCGGACGGCCAAGCTGGGTGTCCTGGGGAGCCCTACTTTCAACCAGGGCAGACTGTGCCTGCCCGAATGTGTGTCAGGAGCCCCAGCAGCCCAAGCAGCAGCCGAGAGTCATGCGGAGCAGAGGGCTTGCAGCCCCCGGCACTACGCTTTCTGTGCCGCATCTACTGGAGACACGGCACAAAATCTGTCCCCCCTGTTCCCGTTTCCAAGAACTGATCAGCCTTTTTACAGCAAAGCCAATCTTCAGAGGTTCCTCAGCCTCCAGTGTTTGCAGCTAGCGCCCATGCTATGTAGCTGCCTAGGTGCATATGGGATGGGTTTTTTTTCCCCCCTCTTTTTTCCTTTGTGAGCAATGGGGCCTGGGGCAGAATTACAGCTTATTTTCTCAGTGCTAACATAGCCTTTCAGAAAGGAAATAAAAAATAATGAATCAGAGGTCCAGACATACCCATCTGTCATGTCCAATAAGCTTGCATGTGCCATGTGAATGCCTGGTCACTCTTGTAATTAGCTGTTAAAGCTGAATGGGCAATTTTCAGCCAGAAGTGCATGAAATGCATGAACATTTTAATGATGCACAGAACAATTAAGAATATTACATGCACAGTTCTTGATCACCTTGAGGTTTTCTCTCTACTTAGCATTGGGGGAACTCAACCTCTTTAACCTGATTAGAGCAAAAGGGCACAGTTGGAGTCAGGAAATAGTGAGCTGAATAAATTGCAGCAAGGCAGGCTCTTTTTAAAATGCAACTTTTCCTTCCAAAAACTCTTAGATAATGATGGAAAAAATGTCTGCAGTGAATTCTGATGAAAAAAAAAGAAAGAAAGGCCAGAATAATAAATATATCCCATGTGACAGATGGGAAAAATGAAGGGTCTGTTTCAGGTCCTGTTCTAATCAACGGGACTCTCTCCATTACCTCTGCTAACAATCACATTAAACCCTTTACATTTGGTTGAGTAGATACAGCACAGAGATAAGAAGCAAGAAAGCCTAGTCCCTGAAATGGCAGGTAAGCCACCTGAACTCACTCTGATACAGTAAATCTGTATGATTACATATAGAACGTATACAGATGGAATGGATGCTATTTCAGCAGAGAGCAAACCCCTTGTGTCTTCCCCCAAAACATGGGAAGAGGGGATTTGGACCAAAAGAAGAGCCACACAGAAGGCAGCCAGACCCTATAAACGTAACCAAGCAGTGCAACCCCAACACAAAGACAAAAATAAAAGGACATCGCCCAGCATGGTGGGGAAAAGTCTAAACATTATCACATATTAAGTATTTGCAATAAAAGATGAAATGTAGTTCTTCCTTGAAGCACTGTGTACATTTGGCTCCAAGAAAACCCCAGGGATAAATTCCATCCAGCATGTGCTGGTCTAAAACACAAGAAAAGCTGTGGCCTCAGACACACAGCAGGGTGAGGGAGGAGGCAATGCCTCCCAGCTCATGGAGCAGAGGTCAGCTTAAAGCTCCTCTCAGGTGGGTGCCCGCTTGACTTAGCGAGGCAGAGCTGCTTCCTCACAGGTTGGAACCAAGACCTGAGTGTTCACCACAAAAATTTCTTAGGGTAAGTCAATTAGCATATGGTAGACGTGGGCACGTTTCTTTGCAAAAGCGTGTTCGGAGTGGAAGTGTAAACATCACCTAACCTAACCACTGCTTACATGTACCTTATTTTTACACTGGGTTGCTATAAACTATCCCTGTAGTATTTTGTTGTAATTACAAGCAGTAAAAGGAACAATGGGGTAATTACCTCAGACTCTGCAGTAATATTTCCACATTAAAATGTGAGTTCAAGGTACGTAGCTCGTGTTCGTGTCTTAACCACAGGAAGAACAGAAGACTACTCATTTGAGGGGAAGACCACACGTTAAAATACTCTCTCTCTGCCAGCTACCAGTGGTCCAGAGCTGTCCTAACTTAGACTGGGTGCCTGCCTTTGCTTATAACCCTACTGACAGCAATTCATGGTTTTAAAAACAACCACACGTGTCTCTAAGGGGTGTTTATCCTCCCCGAGAGCCTGGCACCCCGAAAGTGTGCACAAGTGAGCTTAAAAGAGACCATTTACATGTGGAAAGAGGTACTGGAGAAACTGGCTTTCTGACCCCAGTCCCAGGGCTGAGATTAACAGGGGCTGCCGAGCCCTTGCACCACTCTCAGGCAGCAATTGCAAATGTTGTGAGGGGACGTGGTGCTGGATTAGCTGTATATCACCTCCAGAGACTTGTCTTCCACATTGAAGGATTTTCTGTCTTTCATGAGCTTTTGCGCTTCATTTAAGCCCTAAATAAAGCACAAATAGCCCACGGGAGTAAATTTTACTCTCTACATGTCAGAATAATTTCCTACCTGAATTAACTTGTGAGTACACTTCAAAAAAAACAGATGCATCTCCTCTGTAGCCTGATTATTTGCCTGCTTTACTTTTCCAACCTTTTTGTTATGCTGCTTTTCCAGTTTGGGTGCAAGTGGAATCAGGTTAACGGACTGACAGGGTGAAGAGCAAACACAGGCTTGGACTTTGTGTGGCGTATGTGATATGGTTTATACAGCCCCTCCCCGGCATGACTCCTCACTTAGTAATACTCACAGGGGCTCTGTGCCTCCCTAATTTCTTAGCACCGGCATACTTTGCAGACATACTTGCAGTGATTGGCAATCAGGAATTAGCTGGATGGTCACACTCAAAGAGTTGTGGTCAAAAGCTCGATGTCCAAGTGGAGAGCAGTGACGAGGGACATTCCTCAGGGGTCAGTGTTGGGACCGGTGCTGTTTAACATCTTGGTTGGAGACATGGACAGTGGGATCGAGGGCACCCTCAGCAAGTTCACTGCTGACACCGAGCTGTGTGGTGGGGTGACAGGCTGGAGGGCAGGGATGGCATCCAGAGGGACCTGGGCAGGCTGGAGAGGGGGGCCCGGGCAAACCTCATGGAGTTCAGCAAGGCCAAGTGCAAGGTCCTGCACATGGGTCAGGGCAATCCCAAGCACAAATCCAGGCTGGGCGAGGAGTGGGTTGAGAGCAGCCCTGCGGAGAAGGACCTGGGGGTGTTGGTGGATGGAAAACTGACCATGAGCCAGCAATGGGCGCTCGCAGCCCAGAAACCACCCGTGTCCTGGGCTGCATCCAGAGAAGTGTGGCCAGCAGGTCGAGGGAGGGGATTCTCCCCCTCTACTCAGCTTTCATGAGACCCCCCTGCAGTGCTGGGTCCAGCTCTGGGGCCCCCAACATAAGGAGGACACGGACTTGTTGGAGTGGGTCCAGAGGAGGACATGAAGATGATCGGGGGGCTGGAACTGATCAGGGACAGGCTGAGAGAGTTGGGGGTGTTCAGTCTGGAGACGAGAAAGTTCCATGGAGACCTTAGAGTGGCCTCCCAGTGCTTAAAGGTGGTACAGGAATGCTGGAGAGGGACTCTGTCAGGGGATGCAGGGATAGGACAAGGGTTAACGGTTTTAAAGAGGGTAGATTTAGATTAGATATACTGAAGAAATTCTTCCCTGTGCAGGTGATGAGGCCCTGGCCCAGGGTGCCCAGAGCAGCTGTGGCTGCCCCCTCCCTGGAAGGGTTCAAGGCCGGGTTGGACGGGGCTGGGAGCACCCTGGGCTGGGGGAAGGGGGCCCTGCCCGGGGCAGGGGGTTGGGACTAGGTGATCTTGAAGACTCCTTCCAACCCAAACCTATTCTATGATTTTTTGATGATGATGATGAGTTCTTGCCATGAAAGTTGTGCATCCTCTCATAATTTTGTATCAGGAGGGGCTACACAATCCCCCCCCCAGGCCTTGCTGGACCAAGCAGGAGGAGGAACTTTTGGGATACCCCATCACACACCTCAGAAAGACAAACTCCAAAGAGCAAAAATGAATGAAAAAAAAAAAAAAGAAAAAAGAAAAAATGGCTAAATATCACTACTCAAGATACGGATAGTAAAAAACTACAAGGGTATAGCACTGAAGAGGCACGGTTCATTCAGGTTTTGTTCTGAGAGGCAGGGACCACATCAGTCCCTTTCTGAGGGGTAGGCCAATCCCTGCCCATGCCCCCAGCAGCCCTGCCGCGCTGTGGCCCTCCAGACAGAGGTGATTAATCAAACCCACCCCAATCTCCAACCCACCATCCGATAAGGCTTCTTTCAGCTTAACAAAACTTGGCGTCTGTGTCACCTCTCTCATTCTGGGGTTTCAAATAAAAAGCTCTCAGTGCTGGGCCCTCCTGCCTCCGCCACGGGAAGGCCGCAGCAGGCCCCCGCCGCCTGCCATCGGCTCAGGCCGTGCACTCGGCTCCAGGCAGCATCACCTTTCTGATCACGTTGGCCAAACAAAACGGAAGCAATTCCCAGTTTTAATTTATGCTTTCAAGTTTCTTTTTAGCCTGAATACCCGTGGGCAACCAGTTCAAGGAGGATTGTATCAAGTACAGGATTTTGTATCACTGCCTGAGATCTGGAGAGGCCACAAAATCCCAGCCACCCAAACCAGAGCTGACGTCCTGTTTCTAAGATAACTGTGGATGTATGAAGTTTGCAGATGGTTTCTGGTAGAGCAGAACCCTTCCTCTGCCCTACAACATTTTGGTGAGAGCATCAATAGCATGCCACGGATGGCTGCAGAAGTCGGGACAGGGCTGGAGGGCAGCAGGAGGCCAGCTGCTGAGAGGATCCCAGCTGCACCACACCACCCGCATCTACCAGGTACTCTGCCTAGCTCCGTGTTACCACTGTATTAGTGAAAACAGAAATTGCCTGTTCCAGCCTTACCAGCTCAGATAGCTTAATGAAAGAGCTAATGAAGCAAGCGAGGGGAAACACAGCCACGCATCGTGCTAGTTCCAAGAAAGATGCTTTAGAGGAGCAGAAACCTCCAGCAGCTCGACGGCTGGTGGTTGTGCTGGCTGCAGAACGGGTGACACGGCTCTGCCAACATGATGGGCCACTTTCAGGAGCTAAGCCCTCAAAGAGCTCCAAGTCCCCACCAGAATATCCAAAACCCTATAGCAGAGCACAAAACGTGGTTCTCTATTCTCTCAAAGAACCAGGTATTTATCACGGCCTATTTTCACTCACATTCCACCTTCTTGTTTGGATCTGGGTTTGCTTTCTTCACTGTTTCCCATCTCAGGGTCCATGCTGACAGAGGCACAACTCCTGCCCCTGCAGGGTTTGGGCCTGCATGTAGGGGGATGTTTCTTCTCAAAGACCTCCTCCCAACTTGCAAATTCCCACAGCAGTATTTCTTAGTTCGTATTTCTAAAGTGGGATTATTTTATAGTCACCACCTCCCTAACATACAAGCAGCTTCATGGTCTTACATTGTGCCTGTCTGCTTTGTTAACGCTGCTGCTTTCCCAACAACATTTCTGTGCTAAAATGAAATTCTCACACTTTGTATCCCCTGAACAGTAAAAGACTTTTCAGGGGACAAAATATAATTGCTCAGTGCATCAAGCATGATTGATCCCTCTGCATTTCCTGGTAATTACCCTCAAGAAGAGTGTGCATTAGACACTCTCTGCTATTGGAAGTAGTGTCTAGGGTCATGTGGTCAAGTTTACTAAAACACCCCCTGCAGTACGTGACCTATAAGACATATATGCATATCCTACTTAAGTGGATTCTGTTTTGCCCTTGGATTTGCATCTGATCATAGAAAAAAACGTCCATAAAGCTGTATTTAGAACAAGTAAAAAAATAAAAATTCCATCATGTTTTCTATCAGCTTCTACTTTTTTTTTTTTCTTACTCATTTTATTCTTGCCCTTTATTAAATATGTTTACAAACAAAAGTCCATATTTAAGACTTGATTCTGGATATTAACCTCTACAGATCATCTACTTTTCCCTCTGGAAGCATAAGGGTTTTTTTTTTTAACGGTTACTTTTTATTTACAATATAAACAGGCTAACAGAAGTTACAAAGTATCAGAAAGCTTCATCTCAGCTTTGGCTCAGGTGTCCTTGTGGGATAGGTACCTATCTTTTCCCCATTTTGTACAGCACCATCTATACCTACTGATCATCACTGCCTCTCTGAGAGGTCCAGAATAGGTTATTCTTGCTCTGAACCAGTCCCTAGTCAAATACAGGATCTGATGCTGTAATATGTTACTACTTACCTGGTAGTACTGTTACTTGATTTTTGCTCTGAATCACAAAATTTCTGATCCATCTAAACCAGTGGCAAACCTAAGCATCAGTGTAAATGCCATCCTGAATAATTTCTGCTCTTTTGCCATTGCCAAGGTAAAGCAGTGCACCTGCTTTACGCTTGCTTCTCTAATATTTGATTCAGAACCCTTTCAAAGCCAACAAGGACACTAAACATTTGAAAAATGTTATGATCAGCTGCAAAAATCCTCGCCAGGCCATAAACACCATGTCTTTGTAAGCTACTCTTCCCTCTTGCTACCAGTATCCAAATGGATGGATCTAAATAGCCCAACCAGCTGAGCTCTAAATCACATCAATGGTATCATGAACATGGAAAAAAACGATACAGTTCCTTCTAGGAGACATTCAATTTCCCGTAGCCTACCCACACTCTCTCTTTGCATTATTTTGGCTTGAGATCCCACAGACTTGACCAGAGTTCAGTGATTTATTCCCAGAGAGTCTTTGGTCACATTGTTCCATTTTTTTATTTATTTTTTACACCTGGTCTCAAGCCAGCAGACATTCCCCAGCACCTGTACAATGTTTCAGTGCACTGTGCACTGGTGCACACTGTGCAAAAGGCCAAACCATCTTGATATTCCCCCTTCCTGTGCCACTCCGGCTGAGCAGCCGCCAGCCTCCCTGTCTGCCCGCACTCTCCAGCAAGCCCATAAACTTGTCCCACAATCCTGAACAGGCCTCGCAACACCACAGCTTCTTCCTTAATTGCTTCCGTGAATTTTAAACATCACTACTGCCTCTTACTTTGGAGTTAGATGGAAGGAGCGAACCACAATTTCCAGACTACTCAGAACACCGGATTTGTTGCATATTTTTTTTTGACCTCTTAAATAGACTTGCAAATCATAGCAATTTGGTACCCTGCCTGCACAGAATCGGCTAAGGGGTGCAGATAATGCTTTCGTGCTATTGCTAATGTATTTTTCTTCTAAGTATTCTAGCATCTATCCCCATGTCTTAATTGGGTTTGGGATTTTAGGTGCTGAAATTATTGTTCCAACCACTAGGCAGCCTTTTGTAAACTGTAAAGGTAATCCCTCCATTACCAGATTAAGAATCTGCTAGAAAAGCTCAAAAGAGAAGATGTCACCTGTTGATACTTGGTATCAGATCCCACCATTATCACACAAGGGCTAAGTGCCATGGACCCACACCAAAGAGCTCATCCCCTGAGGGGGTGAAACTGGAGGTGTTCCTTGAGCTCAAGGACATTTATTTTGGCAGGATGACTACTGTAACCAAAACGTAACTGCCACATTCTCATTTATGTGCCATCTACTCTTGAAACCATTGAACACCAGAGGAGAACTCAGCAATAGCATCATGGAAACACCTACTCTTATGCACATGTTAACAACCAGGGCCAGCCACGTGAGTCCTGAGCTAGAGGAAAGGGGTGGCTTTGCACAGTAGAACAGTTGCTGTGTGATGCTGAAGGGAATGGAAAGGGACAGAGGATGGTTTTGATGGCCAGCCACAGTGTCTCACTGGCCCTTAGTTGCCTTTCTGGTTGCTAGCTTTCTATTGCAACATATCTTTTAGCTATATGGTCCCACCGAGCATCTTAAATATCCGTATCTATCTCCTAGAGGGAAGAGTATCCTTGTCCACATTTCACGGGAAGAGACCTGAGCACGGGGGCTATGCCGAGGCGCCCGCTGCGTGGGCACTGCAGTGCTGTGTGCCCCCACTGCCCGGCTGTGGCCTGATGGACTACGGCTTCCTTCCGGGGCCACAAACCCGGATTTTCTCACTTTGCACATACTGAGGGTAGGGGCTCAGATTATGCACCTTATGCCATCCTTATCTAGGGACTGGACATGGCTACTCTCAGCACAGTCTTTGGGAGCAAGACCCTGAACTCAACTTTGCAAGAGTCCAGGCTAATGATCCCACTGCCAGCCAGTGTTCCTCTTGAAGATTAGCATCCTAGCATGGAGTAGAAGGCTTTGTAGAAGATAGGGCTTGCGGTGATGAAACAAGGTAGACATTTCACAGACAGGTAAGAAAAAATTACTATGGCAACACCACATGACTTCATTAGAGGTAGATGAGCTCTTTTCAGGAGAGCGATACGTTCTGTAAGTCCAAATGCAAACTTATCTTCACAGCTACAGTTGGAGAATACCTGAGAAAAACAGGTGGGTGTGTAGGCAGCTAGAAAATTGGCCTATGCTGCCAAAGCACATGGAAATCACAGCATAAAAGGAGAAAGAACACCAGAGCCTCCATCATCAGGTTTTAGAGGAACAATGCTAGCTCCACCAAGATTTGTGCCTTGCCCACCTAAATAAGACCATATATCTTCACCTGTTGAAACTACCAAGTTACTAAGTTCAACTATAAAGTTCGTATTTCTATGAATTTGGCATTTCTAAGGCAATCCAGGATACTGTAGCAACACTGTTTGGGTAGCAGTTTTTCATGCTCTGAATACAAGTGGCTATTAAGAGGGCCAAGAGCAAGAGTTAATTATGGTATTAAAATAAAATAAAATAAAACAAAAACAAAAAAACAAAACCAAACCATCTCTGCCTATGACTCATTTCATAGACTTCAGTGTTTCATGAAGCTAGGCACGTAGTTGAGTAAATAAGCCTTGTGGGCTCAATTTGAATCATTTGTAGAAATGAAGAAGGGTGGGTACCGTATTTCTTTGGATAGAGAAGGAAAGTCATCGCATTAAGGAAGGGGGTTGGGCTGTGTATGAATAAAACCTGGCTGCCGCTGCATGTATTGGAACATGATCTGAAATCAGATTTGCAGTCGTGCTGCCAGAAGACTGAAGAGGTCAGCTGTTTGTTTTATAAACTGCCGATGTTTTCCCCTCTGCCTGCCTGCTCCAGCCTCACCAGAAAGCAGCATGATGGATGGGAGAAGGTCTCCCTGCTCCCAAAAACCCCTGCAATGGAGGCTGTGGGCAGGCTGTCACCTCTGCCTGTCCGTCGTGCCAGGGCAAGGCACTCCAAAATACCCTCTGTGCCAAGGGTCCCTGATTAGCCCCACATTCACCACTAAGCCATCGTTATCCTTGCTCCTTAGGCCACGATTGTTATACCCAATGGTCCTCTGAAGACATTTATAAGCTCTGTCTCAGATAATATAATACTGCCTGTTGAGTGGCAGTGCTCCGCGAGACAGGAGACAGCACTGCCTGCAAAATGCCTGCACCCCTTCCACAGGCAATAGATCTGCTGGGCTCCACATAAGCCCTACATTAAGATATGCCACTTGGATACATCAAATACCAGATTATGTGCCTATGAAGAGGGGCCACAGGCTCATGGTTGAAAAAGGTAAGAAAACTTGCCCAGTCTGCACACATGAAAGTCTGAAAACTTTCAGACTTTTTGGATGAAAGGCATTTTTAAGCATCTTCCCTCTGAAGAGACTGGCAGAATAAAGACACTGTTGGAGCACTCAAGCTTTCTACTCTCAAACTCCCCAAAGTCCACAGGGAGCACCACACTGCCTTTGGTCAGCTTTGGATCAAACCACAGATGCCAGCAAAAGCCATCCCAAGAGTAGCATTGCCCGTGCTGGTGCAGTCTGTCTGCGTCCCACAAGAAAAAATCAAGAAGTACAGAGAATTATCTGAAGGGAAAATAATCCTGAATTTGCACTTGGGCAAAGCACAAAGCTTTATCTTTATCACCCCCCTCCCTAGGCAGATCTTTTCTTTCCTCTTTCACATTCACCCTTGAATTCTCTGTTTGTTTTCCAGGGACGCAGGCAGGTTTTGACTCTCAAAGTAGATATTACTTGGAGAACAATAAACAGGTGATTTTCTCCCTCAGGTGCCTGAAACTTTCCTTAATGTTTCATTACGAGCACACACAGCCTGCTCGCAGCACACACAGTATAACTTGAAAAGAACTGCGGGTCGAAGTATCTCACAGCAGAATATTACTGTGGATTTAGCACTAATTCCAGCTTTATTCCTTTCCTAATTCCTGTATCACATAGCCTTATCTACACAGATAAAGCCCCTTGAAGTGCACTTGCTTTGATGCATGGATAGAAGACTTCTGTCAAAAAAAAATGTAAGATTTGCTTAGAAAACCATCACTGCTATATTTAGACCACAGTCCACTCCAAACTCCCCTGACAGGTTTCAGTGCAAACAAGCAAAGGCTTCCCTTGGCTGACTACAAAAGTTGCATTTCAGACAAGCCAGTAGTCTACCAGGGTGATGAATTTTAACATTGTGCAGTATTTCAAGCATGGCCACAGTCTCTTAAAGCTAACACCACCATTACCAGAGCAGTATTTGGACACTGCGTAGCTAATTCCCCTACTGCCTCAGGGTATCAGTGTCCCTGAAGGGCATACTATTGATCCATAGGTAGATTATGTTGCTTGGCTTCGGGAGATACGCACTTTCTCTCTGGCATCATTGCAAGAAATGGCTGTGTTTAATGCACGCTCTGAGTAGGTTTTCAGGAGCTCTTCAAGCCAAATCATAATGGTGCAAGGCATAGATCTTTTCATGTCAAATCCTGTATGATTTTACAGTTGGCAACAAAAAAAATTTACATTTATAGTAGACAGCAACTTTCAGTCAGGAGGATTTCAAAGCACTTTATGAACTATCATTCAAAACAAATAACGCTGAATGAAGACACTTCTGGGTTGAAATATAGAAAATATTGAACAGAACTACTCAGCAGCTCAGGGTAAAAGGTGAAGAATACCCCATCCAATTGAATGTATGCAATGCAATTTTAGTTAGGCAGGATGCAATTACAAAAGCTGGAGCCTGGCCAAGCCACCAAGGTTAACTACTCTACTTTTTCAAAAAGTATCATGGGATTTTTTTAATGACCACAAGTTAATGATGTTGTGTCTGAAAGTCAGCACCTCTCTCCTTACAGTGGCCTTTACAATCATTTAATAGCAATGGCCCGATACTAATCCAATGAGAAAATTCCAAATCACCATTCCCACCATGTTAGAAATTTGCTTTTCTTAGAAAAATGGGTTTGGAAGGGATCAAGTGAGTCACTAGGTCCGATTCTCTAGAACCATGAGGAAGGTCACATATATAATCACATCACTGAGTCTAGAAAGTTCGATTCACCTTCTTCGAGACTGACTTCCAAGTTACAAGCACTTATTACCTGTCACAAAAGGAGCTACACAGACCTGTGATAAATTCAGCTTAGTAGCATCCTTCAATACTTTAAAGTATAATATGTATGATGAACTTTGTGGTAACTTGCAATACATATATTCTCGGACTATGCAATGGAAGGATCTAAGAGTAAAGGCACAATTACCACATTGGACTGCTGTGGACTACAGTAGGAATATTTACACAGATTACTTAAGTAATAAAGGGACTCTGTCAACCTATTCTTTATTAGCCCATCGAACCCGAGATAACACTAGTAATTATAATTAGTAAGAACATATCCCTGTGTGACACAATGAAAAAAACTGCTGTAAGTTAAATAGGACTAGCAGAACATCATACATGGTGGGACAACTTTAATATTGTCATTAACACAACAGATACTGTGTGTTCTTAGCACCAATTCTACTATCTTCAGATATTAATATCAAAGTAAAAATCTGCAGCTGAAAAAATGACAAATAAATCATGTGCAATTTTTATTTTGCCATGCATGCCTTTAGATTTACCTTGGCCAATCCACTTCTTTTAAACAGACTTCTAGACCATTCACTCAGACAAGCGGTGACCTGTGTCTTCAATTGTTTGCTAGACAAATCATTACAAATAAAATGCTGAATTTAATTTTGATAACAAATGGTACTTTAAAAAAGACAAATGGAAAAACTGGAAATCCCAAAGGCCTTTATAATCTTCCATTCAGATCCTGAGTATTGCTCATGCGTCATCTATTCCTCGCTGGTGAACATACATAACATTCTTTGCTTCCAGGTCTAAAAACTGCATGTGTCAGTAAGCCTTAGAAACCAAGGGTATGATCTACCAAAATCAACAGAGGTTTTCATGTGGATCTCTGTGTGCTTTGACCCTCACATACCAGATTATAACACCTTACCATCCACAGAACAGCATTTGCACAGTTCATTGTCTCACGTCCCCTTTGTTGAGTGTTGATCTGATTAGGTAAATGAGATGCTATGACTGAGCTTTTGGAAAGTTTTGTTTTATGCTTTTTGTGCAGGATAATAGATAAAGAAATCATAATAGCCCATGGTAGCCTGGCCTCAAAAGATCTAGTATTCTAAAACAAAGGGAAAATATATCAGGTTCAGAGAAGTCAGGCAGTTTCTCAGGTAGAATAAACCAGCCATGAAGATCTCAACTGCCATCAATAAACTGAGCACCTAGCCTACAGGATCCATCTTGTGTTAATTCATACAATTCTAAGCAAACCGCACAATAGCTTCACTGTTACTTTTAACACTTAGCACATTATACCATCATTTGCCAACAGTTACTTTTTCTTGGTGCCAACATTAAACTTGCAGCCCTAATGAGAACTTAATGGGACTGAGATTCACATCAAGTTTGCCAGAAATTTCAGGCTTTGACACATTTTAAGGTCATTGGTAGATGGATCTTTGAGTTCTCACTTGTTTAACTGTTTACAGGTGAAACGGTAAATCTGATCTTTGCTCCCATGTTAGCTGGAAGTGAGCATACATTTGTGAGTATCTGTCAAGAATTTTTCATCTGGAATTCATATCCTGTAGATGAAAAAGATATCTTCTGGTCCTAATACTCTGATCTTTATTTGATTAAAAGGATTCATTCGGATTTATTTCCCTGTGATATTGCATAGTATCACAGTGCCCTGTCTGTTTCGTGAGATCTCTTCAGAGGTCACTGCTTGGCCCTCCTCCAAGGCCCCCAACTCAAAAGTACCAGTGTGGGCACACGGCTGATTTTGCTCACGGTCTTGAAATATGTGAAGATGTTTAAGTATGCAGGCAACGCAGTCAAGCTATATTCAAAGGTCTCTTCTGGCATCCGAACTGAGACTCTAAAACCTGATGTTAATATTAATCAAAAATGATACATGAACGTAAGTTCCCACTGAAAACAGAGGGATGTGCATATTCTCTTAGTTTGGATCAAACCTTTGATGACTGAAATATTTTTCAGCTAGAGGGACCAAACAGAAACAAAAAGAGATTGAAGAAAACGTAGCTGTTAGCACTGACTTTTCTCCCAGCAAGGAGGGTTTTACAGCTGTGCATTTGGAGAAGGAAAAAAAAAAAAAAAAAACTCTGAACGTTTATGTACCTTGGTATGAGTGCAATAACTCAGCAATAACCCAGCACATAAAAAAGGAACACACAAAAGGCTTCAGGTGAAACCCTCTGCTGTGCAGATTGCTTGTCTGCTTTGCTAGTTCACCCTCCAGCTCTCAGCAAAGGCAGTTTGGGGCCTGGGAGGTGGAAAGGATCACACTCAGGCTTTGCCCATTAAAAGCAGCACTGACAGCTGTCTTCAGGCACGTGGCTCTCTATAGTCAAACCCAAACTTGAACACAGCAACCAAAGGTGGCATAGACGCAGCTGATGTGCTTGATGAGTAGATGGATGGACGGGTGAAAAATAAAAGCATAAGAAACTAAATTTGACTGAAAATTTAAGATAATTCTTCAATAAAATAATGCCCTTTTTAACTAAAATGTGGCTTTCAATGCAAAAGTTTCTGCTTTAAATGAAAACTTTCAGATTTTTTTGTGCAAGAACTCAAACTTATTTTCTTATTTAGGTGACTTTAACTGTACATTTTTACAATGGTGTCAGGCTCATTGCAAATAACCGATGTTTTCAGGGTTTCCTCTTAGTAACAACACCCCTTGCCATCCCCAGCTGTTACAGCGTATTTATTCAACCACTGTGCTAACAGTAAGTGAACAGGCACAGGCAGCGATTCAGTTGGCATTTTTCTTATATTAGAAATATCTGGGATCCAAGTCTGTGCTACAAATTTTCGTGGTGTGGTGATGCCAGCAAAACTTGTACTTGTGTATCTCTACAGCCAATGAAGATGAAAAAGTATTTATTCTCTTAAAAGATAATAATTACAGAACTATAACTAGAGCAAGGCAGACGAATAAAGGTCTTTATATTCAAAAACTAAAACTATCTGAGGGTGGCTGAGAATCCACGTTCATTAAGATCCTCAAACTTAAACCCAGATTTTTTGTGATCAAGCCACTGGAAGAATTTTTTTTTTTTAATTAAAACAATAACAGAAGTGAAGGTGTAAGTATAACTTAATATCTGGAAAACGTTGTTCCTTTTTCCTCTTTTTTTTCTAAGCAATAGCCTCTCATGTTTGTGGAAACCTTGTTTAGCAGAGCTTTCTAGGAATCACAGATCATTCTGCTCCTGATTGCATTGGAAACATTTTTTTTTTTTTTTTTAAGTTTTGGCATGAAAGCAGATGATCTAAACACTGAAGTGGTTTTGGCAGCACAAGTTTTAAATCTCATAGCAAACAAAACATTTTTGTCACTGCAGCTCCTTTCAGACATGTGGCTGGAATTAATGTGGCCCTTCCCCTCACATCTCTGAACAGTCCTTTGAAGAGGGTGAAGTGTATGCACCATATATTTCTGTGTATAAAGTGAGAGTAATATGCCAAAATGTCAACAGAACTTCCATATACTTGAAGACCATGCAAAAAAGAGCTCTCGGTCTGTTACATAGTTCTTCAGACACCAAATTTAGGAAAATAATAATATTCCAGAGAATTAAATAAATCCCAGAGACATCTCACTTCCTCGGGAGGAAAGAAACCACCTGCCCAAACCCACCACTGACCAGAACTTTCTGGCATTCCTGCTGTCTTGCATCACACACTGGGGATCTTCCTCCACCTGCCATTTCTTCCTTCTAGAGGTCTATCTTACTGGGATTTCATTACTTCCCATGCAGTCTTACAGCCTAGCACTCCAACACTGCAAACACAAACAAGACCATCTCCCAGTTGAAAACATTCTCAAACCAGAGTTTTGACCAGACCTCCCTTTTTCCATTACACCTCCTTCAGCAGCATGTCACTTTTCCCCAACTCCTCCCAGGCATCTGAATCCCTGGCACCTTCCTGGTCACCTGGCGTCCATCCCATTCCCTTCTCATCTCTCTGGCTCTTACAAACATCACAAACCCATACATCCGACACTTTGTTCCTTTTGTAAAAGACCTATAAAGTCAATAAACCTTCATGACACCTCTCCTGAACATCATTTTCTGATGTGAATCATACTTCAAAAGAAAAACAAAATCAGCAATGCGGTAAGAGGGAAGTTACTACATTAAGGTCTGACCATGAACAATTTTTACAGCTTTTCTTGCATCCTGCAATCTTTCCGTAATGGTCTTCACTTACTCACCTTTCTGCTTTAAGAATTTGAACTCTCTGGGTCTTCTTTTTCAGCCATAAGGAGTATGGATATTAACATAATAAATAATAAAAGTCATTTAACATAGTCTTCTGGAACAGTAGACAAGCATGGATCTTTTCTAGGTGCTCCTACAGAGCGTTTCTTCCTTAACTCTGAACTGGGATTTATATAGTAATGCAAGCTCCGATCTGCAGATGTATTAGACACCGCTGTTTTAATGGGAGTTTAACAGTCTGATGCATTATTTGATTTCCAAATGCAGCCAGCGCCAGCTCATCATTAGACATCAAGGCAATAATGTGGCCCCAGGGAATGCTTCCCCCTAGGCCCTAGTAATCACTATTGGCCTTTAAATTTCATGGCAAAGTGTTAGTTCATTCAACATTTTGTTCTTTTTTGCTACAGCTTAAAGAAAAGGACAGAGGGTAATTTCATACACAAATGTACAAGAGATTTGGTGTTCATCCGGTGTGAAGAAGGTAATTTAAAAGCTCTTTTATTTAGAAAATCTAAATATAAGAAACTTTGGCCTTCATTTATTGGGATTCAGAATCAGGTCTGGAGACCAATAATAGTTCAGCTCACAAGCCATAAAGAGATGTAAGCCCCACTAATTTCATGCTCCTTTAATCTGCTTTCATCAACTGTGTGGATTTTGTAAAAGTACTCAAAAATTAAATGTTACCATTTAGTAAAAGCATTGACTGATTTCTAAAGGGTTAGCTTGCAGCACTGCTGAAAATATTAGTGACACAGCAAATAATACAGTGCTATGAGCTTCCCAGCACTACATGATTTCTATTCTAGCAACATAAATATTACTGTATGAAAGTTATTCCATTCTCTTAATAAAGGGAGAGAAAAAGAGCTTGGCCTGGATGTTGATCAGCTTCAGATGAGGTTATAAATAAACCGTTACTCATAGTCTCCAAGACAAACCAGTTTGGATGTGCTCAAATATTGTATTCATTAACATAGATTATATTTACACAAATAGAAAAAAAGAAGATGGTGAACAAGGCCATTGATTTCAATGCAACAAGCAACGCAAAGCAACTGAATGCTGTTAAAGCAACAGTGTGAGCAATGTTGCTTTTACCAGTTTTATAATAAATATTTTCAACATGTATTTTCTTCATTTCTATGATCATTATTATAATGAATAATTGCATTAAGAGTGTTGTTTCATCAAATTAACTTACAACTGCAATAACCTTTCATGAAGATTTTTAGGATAATAGCTACTGTGAATATACAGAGAGCTGAGCTCTGAAAAAAAAAAAACAAAACAAAAAAAAAAAAACAAAAAACAAAACCAAAAAACCAAACAGCTTAGCACAATGAAAACTCATTGCGTACAGCAGATCCTGGCACTGTGCAGTACAGTTACAAAGAGCACTAATGGAGAACAAGCCTGATGCCATCCAGCTCATCAACTATCATCAGTTTCTTGACTAGAAAAACCAACACCACCTCCATCCTCCTACCCCCACTCAGCAAAATGCTGAAAAAGCTTCTATGAGCAACAGCCACAGCACATGCCAAAGCACAGCCCACTGCTCATGTTATCCATCAGGAAGTATCTGTGACAAAATCAAGATACCCCCGTGTGCAATCCTGTATCTGACCTGCACTCCTGCCCTCCTTGGAGATAAGTGACACAGGAGAACAGCTTGCCACCAGCCAAAGTGGCAGACGGACACTAACAAATTTGCTACACACTGTCTGGGCACCAAACCTCCTCGCAAAGTCAACAGGAAAGTTACTTCCAGCATCAAGTAACTTCCAGTTGTATCTGAGCATCCAGACTTTAAAGTCAAATTTAGATGGTGGCAGCAACAACCGCAACTGACCTTGTCATGAGAAACACTGCAAATATAGCAACACTACAGGGGTAATGGGGCAGTGATGGACCCACGGAACCATGAGACATCTGCCTGTGACGCCACTGTGAGAAAGGTGACAAAATCTTAGGATTTCTGAGATGACCTATTTTCACCATCAGGAGAAACAGAGAAGTATTAATACTATTACTGGAGTGCTATGCTAAGGTCTTAGTTAGCCATGCTCAGGAAATCCTAATTTCTGAATCTAGCTGGCTGTAGATGAGGGGAAATAGACAAATTACATGAGACTGTGGCCTGTTTGACCTAAGACAGAGGTTGAGAAGTGTGATGGCTATCATGGGATACTGTGGGAGTGGAGAGAGAGGAGATGTGTCAGGAAGTGGCAAGAACTGGGATCAACAAGCCATTTGGTCTCTGCCACCTCTCTATGTAGCTACTCAGCTGGCTCTCATCAGAGGAGGAGATCCAGAGGGTGACCTTGGCCAACTTGTTCCCTGACAGAAGATCCACACCCAAAAATTCCCATGAGATTCAGCTTTTCTGTTTGAATGTTTACATCAAGATTTCACCCCTATGGAAAAATGTACCGCATTTCTGTAAGGTTTTAATGTACATGGAAATATTATGCTTTGTTATTGGACAATGGATATTGGTTTTGATAACATTACACTGTATTTGTCATGTCCCTTTCCCTCCCCCTGCATGGGGCCAGTGAAATTCTGACATTATGAACTCAGCTGAAACCCTGCTCTGGCTACTGCACTATCTCTGCAATAATGAGATCCAGACTGAGTTAATGTTTTCAAAGGAATGGAAGGTGGTTAATAATTTTAACTCAAAGACTGCTGCTAAAATTAGTAGTATGTTCATTTTGATTGCTTCCGTGTTCGGAACAGACAGGCTTCAGTGATTTTTATCACAGTCCCAGTATGGCTGAAACTCACTGGAAAGAAAAGACACCCATTTCACAGCGGCTTCGAGAATCAGTTGGTAAAGCCCTTTATAAATAGAAAGCCGGCAAGGTGAGTGAAAGCATTACATGTATTTGTTCAAAGTGAAAAATGTGCAAGTCAGATCTAAGGAAATATTACATGACGACTGGGTTGGAACTACACTAGGCCAACCTTTTCCATACTGTCTAGAGATCCCTTGTTCATAACCTCAGGCTACTATCAGCACTGTGATGCCTGCAACAAAGTACTATGTGCATATCAGTACTTGATGAACTGAATGAACAAATGTTAAATCCCAAAGCAAGATGTTCCTTGTGATCTCTGTTAAAAGTCTGCAACCCTTTAAAACAAGAGCCTTAACATCATAATCTCTGTGGCATCTAAATCATCATGAGAAATGAGTTCATTTTCCATACACCGTGTTCTGCCAAGCAAAGTTATTTTCCCAAATACTTATTATGTAACTGTTCAACAGGAAAGGCAAGACGGGAGCTAACCCCATGCGTGCTCAGCGCTCAGCTCAGCCTGATGAGATGCCTTCTGCTAACTGGAGCAAGTTACCCAGCACTGATAAGAGGAGTGAGAAAGCAAAGCAGTGTGGCTGCAGAGCAAAGGTTCTGTGAACAAGGACAACAATTCAAGACTGATGAGGGAGGAATCATGAGAACATCTTAAAAAAAGTCTTCCATCAAAAATAATAAATCTGAGGCCCACCTTCTTCTCCCTGGGTTTCCAGATTGCATTGCCAGCTTCCTTTCTACCACAGAGGAGCAAAAGAATCTCCTTAAAAACAATGAAAGAGAGCTCAGATCTTCAATAAATCACACCTAGAGGATCCTAAGCTTGTGTATAAATTCAAAATACCACAAAGCCCATGATGAAACCACAAAACTTGTCAGCAAGTGCCACCCCTTGCTACACACAGTTGGGAAAGAACCCATGTTCCCAAAGCATTTATTTACAGCTCTCTTGACAATATATACCTACACCTGAACCCATTAAGCCAATATCAGCATTCCCAATGCTTTTAATGATCTCCGGAGCGGGCCTCTGGAGAGAACCAGTCTCTGAGCCACTGAAGAGAAAACCCATGATGTTGAGATGGGGGTTTTCTCAGACCCCAGAGGTGAGATATGTGGCAGCTCCCAAAAGGTTTGATTTCCTGACACAGACCCAAAAGCGAGCCTGTGCTCGGACTAGACGAGTCAGACCAAAAGCAAGCTCTGATTCTGGCATAAATCATAACAAAACAGTATGAGGCCTATAGGGAGCAAAGAAAAGACGGAATCAGGAAACCACAATTCATCATTTATCTTCTCAGTATCCTGCTAACAACAGAAACTTCCAAACTAATGAATATGTGAATGCAGCCTCACATGCAATGTATCATCACAGAACAGAGTATTACAACACCAAATAAAGAGTTCTAAGATTAACAGGATGTTTACAAATAATTATTAGGAGGTGATTGTCTAATTTTGGACTTTGGTTTGGTGTATTTACATTCTTATATTCAAATATATCCGTACTTTGTAATATTTACATATATCTAGTTTACAGCTTCACATAGTATTGCTATAAAAATGCTGATTTACTATTTATGCAGACACAGTACACATTTTACTGTGCTGCAAATGCAATTTGCCAAGCTGTTTCATTCCTCCTTTTGTAGTTGTGTGATTAATTATTTTGATTTTCCTTTATTTATTTTGCTTAATAAACTTTCATGCATTTTGTTCAACAAATAATACAAAGTTTGGTTCTTGTTAAAAAGTATAATTTGTAAAAGGAAAAAAGGTCTTTCCTATCGGGCTTTAGGTTTATCACTTGGCTTAAATATTACCCTTCTATACTATGAGAACTACTGTGTTGAACACTCATAAAATGCCATACTTAATATATGAACCACAGTATTTTCGGTCCAGCTTTGGTTACGATTAGTTGCAAGAAAAAAGGAACTGCTAGGTACATAACCCAATATTAGTCAATCCGATTTACAGGCTGAGATTTCACTACTAAATAAGGCTGGAACATCCTCTCCACAGGTATAAGAGGGGCACTGGTGATGTGGGAAGTTCTTGCTATGCTTTGAGAAGAGTCCATGGTTCAGTTCTGCCAGGCACTGCACAGATAGGTACGTTCTAGCTATTGAAGTTCTATTCAATTTATTTGGGTAATACCGATATACAGTAATTATTACCACGTACGGTAAATTAACTTTAACCCACATCAACACATATTTCCCTGCCCGTCATATCCCATGGGTAACCCTGGATGCATCACGAAGTCCTTAAGCATCATTTCCACATGGACCTCCTGATAGCAGCACCGAGAAGGTCAAAACTTTCCCCACACCATCATGCGGGAGACCAGCGTAGGACAAACAATCCCTTCTGCCCGCCCCGGATTAGAGCTTTCTGCACAGGGGAGGAGAGGGCAACGCTTGCTCTGGGTGGGTAGGTCCAGTGTGGTGGAGAGGGGCCAAGCATCGATGCTATCTCCCCACAGCCCCTGTCAGCAAAGACGAAGCAGTAGGTGCCCACAGAACACTCCTCTCCTTCAGGCTCCCTAGCCTTGGTACTAGTTATCTCTAATGTCCACAGACATCAACAGACAGAGAGATAAGGTGACTTTGGAGGGCATACAGCAATTCAGAGAAGAGCCTAATCTGAGTGCTCTGAACATCCTCTGGCCCAGCCTGTCCCCCTTGCCAGTGCGTGCAGGGGGGCCGTGGAGGCTGAGCCTCCCCTGCGGGCACCTACCTTTAAAGGCAAGTGGACGACACAACTGCCTCCCTTTGCCCTGACATGAGTGAAGGAGGCAGGAATCGTAACAGGTCATCTCCCGTGCGCGAGTATTGTATCAGAAGTAACACATTATCAAGGAAGAAGCACGTAAGGAGCTGTGATTCTTTGGTTAACGACACGCCATCCCTTCAAAAGGCAAAACATAATTCTGCCACTATGCTTATGTGTAAATGTGCATACACAGCAGTGTTTACAATGATGACAAACCAGTAACACTTCTTACTAAATGATTTTTATCAAGAAGGAGTATTAATAAATACAAAGACTTTCTACTCCACTGTAGGAAATGCTTAGAAACCAAATTCCAAGTACAAAGAATTATGCTTCTAAAAGCACCAATCTGGAGCAGTTACAGATGTTTTCCTGCACACATCCAGTGATGTCCATTTTCTCTATTCTTGCATAAATCTTTTTCCTCCATTAGCTCATTTAGTCAGGGTTAGATTTATGAGGGGTGAACAGGCTGTCTCAAAGCTCCTCTACGATCTCAGGAAAACTATTATACTTATCTCTATCTCAGTTACTTGTTTGTAAAATGAAAATAACTGTACTCTTCTCACAAAGGAACTTAACTTCATCACAAGAAGATGTACAATCGGACTGCTAATACTGCAATATTATTCTTTAAGCCATAATAATGCTGACATTTTACTAGTGTTTCACTCTTCCCCTCTCAGAATTGTTACAGCTAAAAACCAATGCTTCATACCATGTCCTGAAATGCCAAGGAAAAGAGTATGATATAAATATACAGATATGAAACAGCATCTAAAAATGATGATTTTGATCTTTCAAAAGACAAATCACTAATCTCTGGCACTAATGAGATATGGGATGATAAAGGTCATGCTGAGTAAAGGACTAAGCTGACTGATCAGTCCAAAAGTTTAAAAACTGATATTGCTGCTCTCGTCCTGTTGAGTGAAAAAAAGTGATCCTTTGAATGTATTGCAGCAGTTTTAAAGACACATTAAAGAGACCCACTAACTGTGCTTAATGCAAGGACAATTCTAAACTCACCCAAGTATGTGCAAACTGAAGTATGGTATTGTGGTAATTTAAATGCTGCAAAATCATTCTATTTATTCCTTTGAAATACACTTTCAGTCTGAAACCGGTAAAAGCTCTTTCACCTGTGCGCGTCTTTATGAGGATTATTAATGTGATACAGTAGAAGTTGCCAAGTGACTGTGGAAAGGACCTTGGGTCAACAGTAACTTGAATTAGCTGCTGACATGAAAAAAGAAATGGAGAGTAACACAACTTTATTCAATTTGGGACTTGCTAGTTTAGGACTTGATGGAAATTTGATACAGAATTGCCAACAAAAAAGAGCACCTTAGCAGAGTGCTACCATAATCCTTGACTCACACCTTTCATCCTCAACATTTTTAGCATCTCACTGTCACTCCCGTTTGGTCGCCAACTAGTGTTTGGCACCATTTGCAGAGCTCTGCAAAGAGTGGATCTCTCTGTTTCACTGGCTGACATTTCTCTGGTGTTTCCTTTGCTCAGGTGAGCTGGGTGCTGTTTTATAAAACCCAGCCCATGGTGCTTTCCTCTACAAATAAGAGCAATAAAGATCTGTGACGTCTCACACTAACAGAAGCCAGTACAGAATTGCTGGACTTTACCTGCTGCTCCTTTCAGTTTCCACTGAACTGGCTTGTCCATTGCTTTTTAGATCATTGATGAAAGCTAATGTTCTAACATTAAGTAAGTAAAAAGTCTGAGAAAAAAGCCAAAATTTTTAATTTGAAGAGTTTATTCCTCTATGTCCCCAACTGAACAAACGCTGTAAGGCGTAGCTGAAAAAATGTCTTGCTCCCTACTTTTCTTTCAGAAGCCACTTCAAGCTTATTCTGGGTTAAATTTGCAACTACGCTCTTTGGTAAAGATCAGTTTGCAATACACGAATCAGGTTCAGAAGAACGCACAGAAAAAGTGTGAAGGAAGCTGCTCTGCAAACCAGAGAAGGCAGAGAGAGGAGGAAGTGGAGCTGAGAAAATGAGGGCACATTTTTGGGAAAAGCTGTGAAACAAGGCAGTTTCATTCTTCTGTTTTCTCTGCCACCCAAGTGAGCTCATTCTTGCACGCAGAATTTGAAGGAGATTGATTAATTGCAAAAGGACCCAGAATGGACATGGTTACTGTCATTTCATTCTAAATAAATACAGTATCATACACACTGTAGCTAAGGGGAACAAAAAAAATCTTTTGTACCTATCAGCGGTAAGGAAAATATTAAGTAAACAGTCTTAATAACAGAAACAAAGGGATGGAGTCTAGCAGAACTTTTAGGTCACTGACTCCATTCACAGAAGAGGAAAAGAAAGGAGGGTAAGGTACAATCTAACCTAATTATGGTTTTGTAAAAATTATTTTCAATCCATTAACTGAGATTTGACCTACTTAGATGATAAACTTCTTGGGGCAAAGCCTTGTTCTTCCCTGTACTTGTGTGTCTTGCAAAATGCGGTCCGTGTCCCTGACCGGGGTTCCTGGGCCCCAGCCTGGAGGTGGGCCAGCCTCGGCGAGCCACGTGCCAGCAGCTGTGCCCACTGCAAGAGGACCTCCAAAGCTCTCACTTGGCATTATCATCTGACAAGGCAGAACCTGGTCTGAGATTTATGAGGTATAGAGGGAAGTATTGAAGCGTTCAGTTTAATAATTGGTCCTTCCATGAAATCCCAGTATCTCTGGCATTAGATTAGGTAACTATCCTCTCCGTGCAGAGATCCACATGAGTCAGGAGCCAGGCCAGGAAAAGCTTTTCCTAAGAACTCAGGAAAACATGGTCCTACCCAAAATCAGTCATCCAGAATCTGGGTCATCATAAAAAAAGAATTGGAAGAGTTACAAAGTTGAGGCGGGGGGAAGACCTCTTGAGGAATGATCCCAACCATCTTTCAGGCTGGAAGCGCTATTCACTGAGAACGAGCACATTCTTTTTGTTTTTCTATTTCTTCCAGGTCAGCTGCCCACATAACCTGCCATACACAGAGAACCGCTTATTACCATGCTTCTGATGTGGTATCTATGATACCTGTCGGTTTTGTGCAGGCCTCAGGTGCTGGAACCAAGAAAACACACATGTGATTTCGTGGAGCGGGTGAGGGCAGGACTGGGGAAGAGTCCTGCCCAACTCTACGACTGCAGAATAAAAACCCCCAAAATATAAATGCACCCTTAAAGATCCTGAAACTGAAATGAAATAACAGAACTGAAACACATTATTTTAAAACAAGCTGATTTAGAGTCATTCCCAATTTTGAAATGTGCTGTGAGGGACTGCACAGTGTAGAAATTCTGTGTTCTTAAATGGCCCACACTTCCCAGCACCACGCTGATTATATTTCAATTGCAGGTGAAGAAGTTCCACAGTGTAATTCATAAGTCATCTCCAATCTGTGGAAAGCTCTGGTATATTACAGGTAAAATCACCTTGCTTCTTACACAGCAATCATCAGATGTCAGGAGTACAAGTGCTTGGTTCTACTGGCATTCAGCCTCATGCATAGGTTTGAAAAACACGTGCAAAAGATTTGGCCAGGAGCATTATTTTTTAATTAAGGGGGGGGGAGGGGTAGAGGGGTGGAAATCTTTAGAAAGATCTTAAACTGACAAGGTGAGGTGTTTGGAATGACCTAAACCAGACAGGCACTGATTGAAAGCCATTGAGGTAATTCCAGAAGTAATTAGATCTTTCGACAACAAAGTGATGAAACAGGACAAATGACCTTTTCTCATTCGCACACTACCAGCTTATTTTTCTGATTTGTTTCACTCTCTAGGAACAGTATTTCTTTTAAATACTAGCAGGAAAAAAAAAAAAAAAAAAAAAAAAAAAAAAAAAAAGGCTACAGCACTGAGCTGGGATGCAGAGTATCTGGATTCAGTGCCTGGCTCTGCTGCAGATTTCCAATATGACCTTGGGCACATCCATTAATCTCTGGCTTCTCAGTTCTTCAGCAGTAAAACGAAAGGAGAGCTACTACGTTTTCCTTGCCCACTTGCTTGTCTTCTCTGCAGAGCCCCTGAGCATTTTTGGAGCAGAAAGTTTCCTGGCATAACCACGTCTATAAATTTAGCAGAGGCCATAAAAGTCAAACGCTGTGCTAGAAGTCGAGCACGGAGAGGCCAAAGGCAGCATTTGGAAGCACTCCCTGGCCCCCGTGCTACCTGTCTTTGCACCCCTGGCCCTCCTGCCGCACCCAACCCAGCAGCGCTGCATTTGCGAGGCACTTCCCATGACCTCAGAACCCCACTTGAAATAACGGCATTTATCAACTTTTTAGAAGGCAGGATTTAGGTCTAAACCACATGGTAACTTCTATGTAAGATGCAGTATCAGATAATTACAGATTGGCCCTACAAAGCTCCTGTGAAAATTTACCATCCTTGGCATCTAATCACCACTCTGCTGCATCTGTGAGAGAGCAGATACATAAATATGCACCCAGACACTGACATACACATTCTGTCTGTATATAATATGCAGCGATACCTATGTGTGTATGCATACATATCATTACACACCCACACATGATCACATTTCAACAGAGAGGAATGTCAGAGTTGGTTTACCATCAGAACAAACATCCAACTTGACACATTTTTCGCAAGACCTCTGCAAATTCAGTATAATTACATTTTTGAGGATGTATTTTGCAAATGTGCCAGATAATGCCAGAAGCACAGCTTTGAGTTGACTGCATTCTTACTCCCACCAGTGTCCTTGCTATGACAGTTTTGATACAAACAGTGTGTATTAGATCATTAGTACAGAGACAACCCTCTCTCCCTGCCACGCTTTTGAAGCTCGGTCTGATGAATGGTAACTTGCTCCTTTTGCGTTGAGCTCGGCCAGTATATCACGGAGTCGTGCCCAGGGAATGGCATCTAGATTGCCTCTGACCTGGGGTGTTCCCTAGCATCAGAAACAAACAAACAAAAATACACAACGTGCCTACAGTCGATCAAGGTATAATTTTCTAGAAGCATACAGAAGGTCATTTATTGATGAATAAGGCTGCCAATTATCCAGAGTCCATTAAGTCCTGCGAGCACTCAAACCTCCACCCACGTCTGTAAGATTTCTCAGTGCCCTGTGTGGACAGGAGTGTGTTTGCCTGCCTCCTTGTGTCTGTTGCAATCCCTCTTAAAAAGCAGAACAATATTTAACTTATGGAAATGTGCAGAGAATAATGAGTCAAAGATTTCCACGCGTGAACCAGGAATGAGGGTGGGGTTATTTTGTCTGGTTTTGAAATTTTAAACACTTGCAGAATATTTCAAAAGGCAAAACTTATAAAATCTCTCCCTTTGCATGAAATGACCTAGAAGAGGTGACAGTAATTAAAATCAGAAGTTGTCCAATGATGCAACCTTACGCTTTGCATCACCCTTCTGCTAATCAAGTCAGTGTATTGATCACCTCAGCTTGGATGCCTTCCCTTTTACCCCAGGGCCCATGCAGTGCTCTCCATATGGGATGAAGCTTGAGCTTTCACAATTCCATTACAGCAAGGGACTGAATTTGATTTGGAACAGAGCGGGGCAGCCCTGCACCACAAATACCACAGATACCCAGAAATGCAAAAATCTTTTAGCTCTTCTATAGTTAAATTTGCCCTCCAGAGATCACATGCCATTTCTGTCACTGTTAGAGAAGCACAATAACTTTTTGATTTTCTCTTTCCGTCAGTCTCTGCATGACTCCCACAACTTTTGGATCAGATTTTAAAAGAATACTAATTCCCTACAAGCCTCATAAGTGGCTTCATTCAGATGAGACACCCCAACCAGAGCTCCCACTGATGGAAAGGCTGTACTAGAAATTGCGCTGTACTTGCAACATTAAGGAGCTTTGGAGGAGAGAACTGCTGTGAATCCAAGCCACAGGAACTGGCTTTATACATTCTTCTGACCATGAAAGCATTTGGAAATCTGAATTTTGGCTATTTTTGCAAAAAGCAAAAAAGGAGGCCTCCTCACATCTGTATTTATGGACTTTGTTATTTTTCATTTTTGTTCAAGATCAAATTCTGGCATAAACTGGCTCTTCTCTGTTGACTTCGCAATTACACACAACGCTTACACTGGCTCCACACTGACCCTGCTGATCCTCCTTGTCATTTCTACCTGACTTGCTCCTGTGCAATCTCTGCTCTGAATACCGCAACGATGATCAGTTACCTCTTAGAATCAGTGACTGGTTTAAAAAGATTTATTCCAACTTTAATTAAGAAGATAGCTGTTACAGTCACATTTGAAATTCAGTCGTTCTTTTTTAAAAACCCCACCAACACCACCCAGGGTTTTTTTCTGCTATGCTAATAAAAATCGGGAAAATTCTGCTGGAAAATTCTAAAGATAGCACTGTATATTTAAATTTCAAGACACACTAAGTTTAGAACAAGATAATATGGCATTTTAATTATGGTTTTTCTATTTATATATTTCCTATGTGGCACAAGACCCCTTTAATGAAAGCATGTTTTAGAGTAGCTTCAACAGCCAGAATTACTGCAAGTTTTTGAATGTGCCAGAAGCTTATCAGCTAAAATATGTTAATTTCTCTAATGGGGTAATGAAGTCTAAATGCTTTCAGGAAGACATTGCTATGATAATGGGTCTACTTAAAACACAACATTAGGAGAACCTTGATTACAGGTTGCTCAGTAGTTTCTGACTTCCTTAGGAACCAGAGTTTGTTCCATACCTAATTTGCTGCAAGAGCTGCTGGGAAGGAAGCTCATTTCCATTTACCTAGTCAATCACCTTTGATAAAATAACCAAAACAGTTAGCTGCTTGAAAAAAATCTGCTAATACAATTGAATGACCCAGGCTTAAGAGACTGACTTGGAGCCGCAAAGGCTTTGAGGGTGAAGTGAGTTCGAGCCACGTGCAGGGGAGCACATGGACGGCAGGGTCATGGCACTTACGTAAGAAGCAGATGGACAGCCAAAATGAAGTGACAGGTTTGATGAGAGGAGAAAAAGGCAGGGGAAGAGTTATGCAAAGAGGTGAAGATGGCATCCCCGCTAAGGAACCACCTGCCCAACGTCCGTGCCCATCTCTGGAACAAGACTCTCCATTTCTACTTGTGCAATACTTGGTAACGGGGAGACTCCCCCATGAGAGCCTCAAGACACTTGTATTTTCTAATGTGGGAGCACCTCTTGGCTTTATGGCTTTATAAACCTGTTAACTTCCCAAGACTTGAATCTTATCAGCAAGCATTTCTTCCACCCACACACACACACACAGCCCTCAGTGCTAGCCTTTTAATCCCCCGTGTTTTAGTTCCGTAGTTAAGCAGGATAACCTCATGCTACTTCTGATCAGGAAGGCACAGAAGCAGAGCTGTGGTACTTGCTTTGTGGCTCCCAGCCAGCAGCTTTACACAAAACACTAGCCAGCAAAGCCCTGGACAGCTTAATCCTGCACCTGCCTTTGCTTCAGGGCTGAGGAATGCGATGCACCTACGCATTTTACCATCTTGGGGCGTGAGTATGAGGCCTTTTCTCCCAACTGCTCACCACCACACCTGCTGCAGAGCCAGTGACCACTGCCTCGCACCTTGGTTTTGCTGGGTTGTCAGCTGCCCGGCCTGACCACATACGCACTCTTCTTCATTTCTCCATGTATCTTACCAGTTGCAGGATCAGGCCACAACAGGATCAGTCAAGCCAGCAATGATTCAGCTTGTTGCTGAAAGGGAGAAAGGGTATGTGGTGTGTAGAGAAGCTTCTTGTCAAGCAGCACCCTACGTACAAGCTAGCAAGCTTATACTTAAAATTAGACAAAAACCTACTTAAAAAAAGAAGAAAATACTTCTCTACATCCCAGTGCATCACATCAAGTTCTGACCTCAGACAACACATGTGATTTCCATTATAAGAAAATCAAGAAAGTCTGACCCCATCGTACAGATACACTCTTTGAAAGGAAAAGAGCTTGATATTTGTCTTGATGTGTTCAGCTGGAACTATGCTCTCCCTCGTTTTGGAAACAAATAGCTCTGTAAATCCAGCAGTATCGAGCTCAGCATGATCTAAGTGAACTAAATATTCTAGCTTGGTATTTGCATTTTCTCTTTTATCAAAACAAATAGTAATCCACTCATAAAATCCAGTATTTCTGTAATTAATTTGCAGTCATTACAAATCACCTTTAATTGGATTAGCTATAATTACAATAAAATAATTCCCTGAAATCATAAATTATATTTCTGTTTTGTTTTGTTTTTTTTTTTTTTGTTTGTTTGTTTGTTTGTTTGTTTTGGCTTGGTTTTGATTTTTTTTTTTTCATTTTATTTTTAGAGATATGAACTTTAGGTGAACATATGAGAGATGAGAAAACATTTGAGAGGTAAATATTAAAACCCCTCACGCTTATTTTTACTGAGCTCATCTGTGTATTGCCTCCTTTTGTCCTCCGTGATCCTGTCTTGTACTTGGACTTGACAGACCCCAATTAGCCGAAACAGTGATTCATTGCTGCTTCTCTGCCGCCTGACCTGGCTCACACTGCAGCTGGCAGGGGCCCGCAGGAGTTTGATGCCCATCATGACTCTCCTTTCCTCAGGTGTCAGCCTGTCCCTGGTGTTAATCACCTCGTTCTGACAAAGGAGGATCAAAGCCATGCTTACTTTTTAAAAACGAACAGGCATTTTCCTCAGCACTGCATGACATGACTTTAAGTAGCTGATTCCTCTGAAACCTCAAAGTTCTTCTGGGAAAACAGGTCCCTTCACAACGTCCCAAGTCAGGCATCCACAAACTACTTACCCCCTCTCTGGGACTGATCGCCACACCAATAACGCACCCCCGGCCCAGGTCTGCAGTGTAGACAGTACTGTGAGTTTTGACATGAATTCCAAACCAACTCACGCTCTGCTTTTGGGAGGGATTATTTCCTAGCCAAGGGTGTTGCCCCTTGGGTTAGGCTCTTCCTCCGCTTACATAGGCCGGCACAGCTCCAGAGACTTCAGTCAACGTTGGCTGAAGACGTGGAGCACACTATGTACAAACGGGACGTACATGATTTTACAGCGGCAGAAGCCACCTAGGTTTCTCTCCTCATATTCTGAGATGAAATCAAATGTCGTGTAAGGAAGAAATCAAACAAAAAGGGGGCAACAACCTATGGGCATAGCTGACCCTAGACAAATGGAATAAATTTGCTGGAAATACAGGGTTCTCATTCAAGACCTTTCATTCTTAAAATAAAATTACATGGCATGTTGGCAGGAGTTCTGGCATTGCTCCGAGTAACACGAGTCACAATTTCACATTTAATATATGCCATAAAAATAGCACATTTGATTCACATGAGCATGTCATGTCACATAAATGTAACACCGTGCTGCAAGTTACATTTTCTACCACGTATATGAACGTGCTGTCTTCCTTTCCACTCACTCCAGCTCTCACAGCTCCTTGCAAACAAAAGTACAGCAAGATTTAATCAGGCCGAGCAATCTGAAAACTCCTTTTTCAAATCGGTGGAGTCAAATTAGCTACTAAGAAGTATAAAGCACAGAACAAAGTTCTCTGGAAAAAAAGAGGGAGTTGAACCAGGTCCTATATTTTAAAAGAAACAAATCATATATGATGCACGTCTAATACAGCCTGATTTTATCTAAGGCTCTAGTGCTTCCATTTAACCAACCGCTTAAACAAAATCCATCTCTAGGGTTTCCAACAGCATCTCTTCTCCCGCCACTGCCGCCAATACGTACACCTCTGGCCTGATCCGGCTCCTGCTCCCCATTTTCCACAAGAGCTCGGGGCTGGCGGGTGCAACACTCGCTCCCATTAAGCAGCGAATTCTCTCAGTAAGGGAGGAGAGGGACCGACAACCACGACGCCCGCTGACCGCTCTAACCAACCGCGCAGGACAGCGTCAGACCCAGGATCACCCATCCTCTCCAGCTCCGCCGCCGGCCCGCTGGGGCGCGTGGGCAGCCGCCCTTCCTCAGCCCCCTCCCCGAGGCGCTTTTGGCCCGTGCCCAGCCGATCCCCTGCAGCGGGCCGCAGAGGACGAAGGTACGGACGGGCGAGCGGTTATCGGCGGGGCGGTGAGCTGAAAGCAGGCGGCCAGGGGCCAGGAAAACAGCAAGGCCAGCAAAACGCAGGGCAGGACCTCAGCAGCCCACAGCGAGATGAGCCGAGATTGCTGCGCTTGACAAAACAGCCCGATCGATATGTAAAGGAGAAAGAGGGTAGAGAAAGAGTAATTAGAGAGAAACGTTACTTTCCTCAGTTTCTCTTCAAGTTCCATGGGCAATCATGGCATAAATGAAGCACAGCTCGTATATTTAGCATCTTTGTTCAAGAAATTGCATGGCCCAATTCATTTTGCTTACAGTGTGTATATTGCTTGAAAATACAGCCTCTGACTTGATGCTCAGACATTAGGCAGACATTAAGTATGTTAATATTGCAGTTGTAATTACATGTTTTTTTCTTCTAATTTTGGAAGGATAATTCTTTGGAATAATTACAGAGAGTGTAACTTAGTTCTGGGAAACGTTTGAGTCACCAAGAATCACATCTGCACTCCCGTAGAAAAGCTTGTTGAAATCTTGAACATTTTTATCCCTGCTAATTATCAGAACTGCGAAAAGCAAAAAGTTGGTTTATGCCTTTTAGGAGAAACACACGGAATCTATTTGGAAGATGCTATAGGGATTTCCTCTAATGGAAATAGTATAGCTGCTATGACAAGTTTGTGACTTAAAATTTGCTGAAGATTTTCCACTTTACAATTAGAACAGTATTTTATGTTTATCCAACACCTCATGCTTAAAGAGCACAGAGCCAAACTACAAACAACAACATCTCTCAAATCTTATAAAGCTTCCCACATAGAACTCCTGCCTAGAGCCAAGGATGAAATGCAGGAGGACATGCAATCCACAGTACACAGACAACTTTAGTTTGTAGTACAGTCACTGTGTAACAGGACACTAAAATACTCCCAAAAGAACTGAAGAAGAAAATTACGTACAACTGAAATTGCCATTTAAATGTCAGGCTTGCAGAGTTCCAACTCTGAAGTTGCTTATTTCAGAGCAACCAAGGATCCGTGAATAAACAAAAAAATGAAAAACAAATGCAACTTTTCAGTGTTCAAAAATGGGATTTTAAAACCTGAAGGTCTAACATTTTAACAAATTCATCAGCAGATTAAATAAATTCAAGTGGAGCTGCTGTACCCTATTCTCCTCCTTCCTTGCCCAGTTGTAATACAGATTTATTTCAGCAGCCCACGGTCCCTTGGAAGTGTTTGTGTGCTACCCGCAGGTCTGGAGTCCTCTATTCATTTGTATTATTTAAATAATAATACATATGTATAATCCTCCTTCCTCCTGTAACTGTTCTACTTGAAGAACCAATTAATTCCATTTGTTACTTCCCGGTGTATTATTTCTTCTCTACAAGCTGGAATCCCTTCAGGATCCCTGTCTGCCCTTGACTACTTATGATTTCCTTGGCTTTTCAATCATCAGAGCCTCATTCAGTGGACTTTAGAGCATTATTGTGATTGTCAATTTTAATAATGTGGGTTTTCATAGCCTGTGCCTTTGAAAAAAGAAAGAAAAAAGAACAATCCTGCTTTCCACGACTTTGAAAATAAATTAACCAATTATTTTTATTTTTTTTAAAAAATATGTCGTATACTTTATATAGTGGTCTTATACAGTGTATGACCATATATTATGTGCTACATATAAAAACACTGACACAGGCCTTTTCTCCTTCGGTTACTGGTCTAAGCAATAGCCATAAAATGCCACCGTTTTTACCCTTGTATTTAGAGAAAGAGCTTCCAAAAGAGCAAAGCAGGAAAAGGATCAGCCATTTAAATGCCACTAAACAGAAGGAACCTAAGCACTACTCTTTGAATTCAGAACCCCATTGTATCTGATGAGGTCACCTCACATTATTTTCCAAGACATTATGGATGACAAACATTTAGCATATTTTCAGGAATTCCGTAAGCACGTGACCAAAGACCGCTTGCACTGCCTCTTGCACTATTACATAATCAGGGAAAACATTAAATGGCTACACAGCCCCACGGCTGTTTAGACATACTAATTTAGCTTAGGTTTCAGGCAGGGCTACACAACTGGATTCACTCCTAGAGCGGCACTCTTGGAAGTTATAAATCTCCAAACAATGTCACTGGTCCTGTCTATTAGCCTGCTCCAACTGCTCTGGCACGGAGTGGATAAAGGGTATTAAAAATCTTCCCTATTCTTCTGCTTCAGTGAACAGCACAGTAACACCTTCAGTTTCAGCAAGGGCCTCTACTGATGTTTTTGATAGTTGAATAAACACCATAAATGCAAACAGAAAGAACATTCTCTTAATACTCTCCCCCGTATTGCTACCACCACTTGGAGTGGTGCTCTGGAGCTGAGAACAGGAGAGAGGTCAGTGGGCAGTTTCTTCTTTTCTTTCCATTACTTTGGCATCACAGGGAGGATGCCAAGCCCCACAGGACGTGTCTCCCGTCCCGCTGCCTGAGCAGTGCCGAGGTGCCCACACAGTTTTTTAAAAACTGTTCATTGTGGCAGTGCAAAATTAGGTGTAGATCTGAGATTCCAGTTACATCTGTCTGTAAATAAACAGCGTATCTGCTGTCAGAGCTGCACAGACACTGGTAGGCTGATGTTCGTGAAGTTATTCAGGACCAGCTGTGATTTAGCTCTGCCCCAGCTTTGTCCAAGTAATGACTTCCAAATTAAACCCACCATAAGGCTGCTGATCAGACAGAGAGAGAGCTCACAGGCAGACTGTATTTATGAACTTTCAAATGCTGCCTCAGTTTCTTTCTTTTAGATACTGATCAACACAAGCATATGACTTCATCTGTTCTGAAGGAAGCGTTATTAAAAAATACAGGAAACTGGAGTCAATTATGTCAGGTTATGGAAACTCACCACAGTCAACCACCTAATACTTAGTAACAGTACTCCTTATAAATAAAACTAATAGTGCTCTATTAGCATGGAAAAGTAGTGTACCAAAAGCACAGGGAGGAAATGAACAAGTTGAAATGCTGGGAAAGAAAATGTTCGCAGGCGTATAAGTGCTTCCCTAAAATGACAGGTATCTTTTACAAGGGAGTTGAAGCTGAAAGGAGCAGACAGAGGCAAAAATATAAGGGCCAGGACAGGGAAGGGTCCTCCATGTCCTGGAGGGTCTCATGTTCAGCTTTCAGAATCCCAGGAAAAGAGGACATCCAGGGAAACAGGTTTCTTTCCAGCAAAGGGATCACTATCAAGCTCATTATCGTATCACCAAACCCCAGCATTTAGGTGTATTCACAGCTGATTCTCACACGCAAACAATTTTTTTTTTTTATATGAGACCATTCCCGTTCACGTTTACACTCCCACCCCGACGCACAAGCTGAGCATTTGTTGGTAGGTTTTAGCAAGCCATTTCCCACTACGGTCGCTCAAGGATGAAGCTTCTTTCACCTTCTTTGGGAACAGCTGCTCCTGGCTATCACCAGTGACATGATTTGGAAATACATTGACCCCTGTCTGATTCACGATGAATATGCACATCGGAACACAAAAACTGTGGGCATGCATTTATGCACAATAATGCACACAAAATATGCATTAGGCATCCTTGTAATGCTCATACCTACAAAAGGTTAAATAGCCGTAGGTGACAGAGAGCTATTTAAATGGACCTTTTTATAATGGCAAACAATAATGCATTCTGGTTACCTTCTGACATGGCTTACTTCCAGCCAGCAATAAGGAGAATTACTACCTGATTTTAATACATCTTGGTTCAATTTCATGCAGGCTTATTGTCTTCTAATTATCAACACAACAATTTGATCCGCATCCAGATTAAGGCATTGCCCTGACTTCTAACACCAGAGCAATGCCTGTGGTGGTGTGCTGATTTCTCAAGCAGTAAGCAGTTTGCTATTGTCTCACAACCCCAAGGCACAAATAAGCAGATGCTGCATTAAAGCTTGTTTTACGAAACTGCTTCAATTGTGATATACATTTTTAATATAATATACTGAGTCCATTACAGTGAAAACTGCCAGGGCCAGTAAACGCATACAAATTCATTAGCAAGACCAGCTTCTCAATTAAGCCTAGCTGAAAACTAGATCTAGTTGAAAAGAATTGTCCAGAAGCAGCTGAAATGAGTGAAAAGCTTGATCGTGTTTTGCCACATGTGAGCACAGCTTAGTTTACCATTTCAGTTCTCTGAAAGTCAGTTGGGATTGTTTCTCATCAAGGACAAGCTTCACTGACCTTTCTCTTCTTTCCATCACAAGGATACTGTGCTTGACTTGAAAGCTTGAATTTTTTACAATATTACTACTCTGTGCATAAACGCAGAGGTGCAGCTTTTCATATCCAGAGTGGGTTCTACACAGGAGACACTAGTAGCCAAATGTTTTGGACCACCCACTGACATGCTTTCATTCATAGGTAGGTTTAAAGGATCAGAAATTTTACCTTCTGTTTTCAAAAGACATGCCAAAGGACAAAGCAACATTTTCACTCTCTTTGGCTTATTTGCATTGCTCACCTACACTCTTCTCCCTCAATTGACATTGTCAGCTGTAGGATGACAATTGAAGAGCACCTCTGGAGCACTCTGTAGCTAATCCTCTACAGTGCTTGTAAACTACATAGTGAATTGGCGATTACAACAGGAGCTCTTTAAAAGCATAAACTTCACCCTTCCTTCAAACAGAGGGGAATCTTTGTTGAGTACTTTGAAGAAACTTAAGCTACCAGAGGATTATTACTTTAAATGCATTTGTTTAAAGACAATGCAATGTAAAATATACCAAAAAATTAATCTGGCCAGCAGCAGACTAAGGTTTACACAAAGCATCTGCTGGCTGCCTCTGGTAAAACATCACGTTTGTCTCAACAGTGTTTATGGCATAACTGGCTGCTGCTGCTGCTAAGAGCCGCGTTACAGCAGCCTTGTGTGACAGCTTACCTTAAAGGAAGAGAGGTTCTGTAACACAACCTTCTCCACACTACATTTTCAGGATTGCTGTCTTTTATGAAGCCCTCTGGCACTAAATCTTTCCAGACAATAACAGTGCAACTATAGTAAGGGGGATGAGCTAACGGCAGAGCTTTCCCTCCCTCGCTACTGGTTCTTTCTTCTATGTTTCACTATATTCCTTCACTGCTTTCCTTGGACGTATCCAGCATGCACCCCTGAGCAGTGCTCCCAAAGCCTGATCACCAGGCCAAGGGCACTCTGCAATGTCTTCTCCCTCTCTTCTTTACGCACATTACATACATGATCATGAGGGTATGCTTATTTTTGTCTCCACAAGATGATGCCACCTTCATCACCATTTTTCCCCCCCTCATGGGAGGTAACGAAGATGAGGGTTGCTGGCACTTTCAGCATGTTTGTAAGCTTAGCTGAGACATCAAGTTGAACCAGTCTAACCCCTTATGAATGACACTAAAAGTGACACTAAGTCCTCAAAAACACAAAGAATTTTCATTGCCTGCCCAAATCCGAGATGCTGCCATTTGACAAGTGACACTGCTAAATAACTTCTCTGTGACATTAATTTAAGACTGGAATTTTCAGGGGTTTACACAGTGACACTTGTATCACACATGCTAGCACCTACTACCACTGTACAAGTAGCTGGGCACTAATTTAACCTGACCTTAGCAACTTGTGCAATCTGACAGCTCCCCATGCTGTTCACCTGCTGTCAGATCAGTCTGCTGAGGATCTTATGTTCCCTCTACATCCCTTCAAATTAATAGCATTTCATCAGTTAGTTCTACAATGCCATTAAACACCGAAACAGCAGAGATGACCTTCTGAGATCTTGATCCTGAAGCCACGGCACTTTTATAGGAAGGGAGGGAATTCAGATTATATGCCTCATCACCATGTATTGCCTAAAACAAACGGGGTGCATATTCCTAACTACATAGATCGCACAACTAATCTCTTCAAGAAAAAAGAGGCTTCTGAAGTGTCTCATGAAATACGATGAAAGACTGTTTGTGCCAGCATTTTTCCTGCCCCTAGCAGCTGTTCAATTCCCTAGTTAAGACAAAGCAACATCTCTCCTTCCTATGAATTACACTGAAAAGGAACGGAGCAGGAAGACCTACAGATGAAGACAGGAAAATATGACTAAGTAGCCTAGGGAATTTTCAGGCTACTATGTGTAGAGGCTTCTTCACATTTGTTTATCAACTTTGAACCTTCTTGTGTTCTATGTTTATAATTGTTTTCAAGCAATTATAATGCTGTATAAGCTTACTTCATATATTCTTTCCAACACATAAATTCCTGATAGATTTTCTCAGCATTACTTCCAACTTGAGGATACATTTTTGTCCACCCTGGCACTGGCTTGAGACTGTAACAAAACATAGACTATTCTCAATCTAGTTGACCTCTGTAAAACAGGCTTAGTTAACACAACTGTCTGACTGCACCGTGAAATTGGGAGGATCTCTTTTAACCAACAAATGTTGTAGCACAGGAGTTGAGACGGAAAGGAGGTACTCAAGCTTCAGTAGAGGGCAGATAGATGGGTGCAAAGAAAATATAGAAAAATCCTGTTGCAAACTGCTCAGCAGTATCTCATGCCTGTTAAAACTGCTGTTTTCAAGTAGAAAGAACAAATATCCTAAAAATAAAATCTTTCACTTCATATATACGATTGTCAATTCAAACATGGCTCATGGCATTGTTTTCAAATAAGAATCCAAGAAAATCCTTATGAGCAATATATGGAAAATTTCAGCCCAAAAGTACCTGTCATCCAGCTAAAGACAACCAGAAAAGAGTACGTTGCAACTGAGGAGATAGGATGCTGCTGCTTTCCAACCCAAATCCATAAGTAACACTAACAGATTCAGATACAGATTTACTCTATTGGTTCAAAGAGTTCCTCTCCATGTAAAATGCTTTCTTTTTGAAAAACAAAACAAAAAAGAAAACCCACACACACACACAAAAAAACCCCCAACCAATCAACCAAAAAAAACCCCAAAAACAAACCACCAAAAAAACATGTTATTGTTTCTTCCTACAGATACTTCTTAGGCATTTGCCACCCGCACCTTTAAGAGAACGGTGAAGTGTCGAGATCAAAGGCCTCAGATCTGATCCACCGCACAGATTACAGCCTACACAGAGTATATCATGTGAATCATAGAATGGTTTGGGTTGTAAGGGACCTTAAAGATCATCTAGTTACTTGCCCCAGGCAGGGCCCCCTTCCCCCAGCCCAGGGTGCTCCCAGCCCCGTCCAACCTGGCCTTGAACCCTTCCAGGGAGGGGGCAGCCACAGCTGCTCTGGGCACCCTGGGCCAGCGCCTCACCCCCCGCACAGGGAAGAATTTCTTCAGTATATCTAATCTAAATCTACCCTTTTTAAAACCGTTAACCCTTGTCCTATCCCTGCATCCCCTGATAAAGAGTCCCTCCCCAGCTTTCCTGTCCCCCCTTTAAGCACGGGGAGGCTGCTCTAAGCTCTCCCCGGAGCCTTCTCTTCTCCAGGCTGAACATCCCCAACCCTCTCAGCCTGGCCTCACAGGGGAGGTGCTCCAGCCCCCCGAGCATCTTCATGTCCTCCTCTGGACCCACTCCAAGTCCGTGTCCTTCTGATGTTGGGGGCCCCAGAGCTGGACCCAGCACTGCAGGGGGGTCTCATGAGAGCAGAGGGGGAGAACCCCCTCCCTCGACCTGCTGGCCACACTTCTCTGGATGCAGCCCAGGACACAGGTGGTTTCTGGGCTGCGACCGCCCATTGCTGGGTCATGGTCAGTTTTCCATCCACCAACACCCCCAGGTCCTTCTCCGCAGGGCTGCTCTCCAGCCACTCCTCGCCCAGCCTGGATTTGTGCTTGGGATTGCCCTGACCTGTGTGCAGGACCTTGCCCTTGGCCTTGCTGAACTCCATGAGGTTTGCCCGGGCCCCCCTCTCCAGCCTGCCCAGGTCCCTCTGGATGCCATCCCTGCCCTCCAGCCTGTCACCCCAGCACACAGCTCGGTGTCAGCAGTGAACTTGCTGAGGGTGCCCTCGATCCCACTGTCCGTGTCACCAACCAAGATGTTAAACAGCACCGGTCCCAACACTGACCCTGAGGAATGTCCCTCGTCACTGCTCTCCACTTGGACAGAAAGCCGTTAACCACAACTCTTTGAGTGTGACCATCCAGCCAACTCCTCATCCACCGAGTTGTCCATCCATCAAACCCATGTCTCTCCAATTTAGAGACAAGGATGTCATGTGGGACAGTGTCAAATGCTTTGCACACATCCAGGTAGATGATGTCAGTTGCTCTTCCCTTGTCCACCAATGCTGTAACCCCACTGTAGAGTGGTAAATGAAAAAGCAAAGGAAAATACCCAAGTGCATTTTTCCAGGACCCACAGCAGAGGCAAGATGTGAGCTTCCCCTGCTGACACAAGGGTAACCGACGTGGCCCTGCCACCACTGCCACAGCAACGGGACAGTCACCACCACTGGGGCAGGAGAGGAGAAACCCCAGAAGGAAAACAGAAAGAGCTCGTACAGCAAGGATGGAGCCAAGCTTGACACAGCCCCAGCACCTGGGATCTCACAGTTTGACCTCATAACTCACTGAGTGCCCTCAGCTCCTTCTGGGAAATGTAGGGATTCAGAAAGGATCTACGGGCAGTACCTGAGGGAGCTGGGTCAGAAGGGGTTCTGATGGCAAAGGTGCCTGGGGAGGTGTCAGCTGGCCTTTTCACTGCTGTTGTCTAGGTGGAAGCTCCCAGCTGATTCCTGCACATGGACAGCCTGGCCCAGCCATCTTCACCACGAGCTACGCTGTCACCAACTCGCCTTCTGAGCTTCTCTGGTGCTGCCTGCAAAGGCTTCACAGGGCAATCCTCCTGCCGGCTTTTACAGGTCTCTTTCTGCTGCTTCTGTGGCACCCAAATGAAGGGCAGGACCCTGTCCCTCAACTCCTGAGCCACGGAGATAAGCTTTCATTTCCAGCACGGATACTCAACTCAGGTGCATCAACACCTAACCTGTCGCATCAGGTCATAGGAAGAGAGGTGGGACACCAAGGAGGGGGGCCACTGCCCCACTGAAGCTCCTCGCACCAATGGGGCAGGGGAACCTGCCCGTACTCCGTGACACCCCGTGCTTTGGGGCTGAGTGGCCAGCTGAGAAGGGACAGCACTGCAGTGCCATGCAGTAGGAAACTGGAGGCAGGATCCAGGTGACAGCACCTTATACTCTCCACAGGAAAGTTCACAGTCTGGCAAATACTCAAATCCTGTAAGTCTTGGGGATTGTTACACAAGGGCAGGGGAGAGCTCTGCACATTGCTAGCAAAAGCCTTTGGAGAGCCAAGGAAGAAAGAAAAGACTAACAAAAACTTTTAAAAATATTTGAGAAAACCTGTGCCAAAATCTCGTTAGACGTGTATCCATGACTAAGCATGAGAACTAAATTGCTGCTGCTATACAGAGGGTGATGCTTGCTGGTCACGGTCTAAAAGCACTGATGCAGCAATAAGCACAGCTTAATTGCTGAGAAGCTTACATATTAATAGCAGAATTTTCGGCCAGAAACATGTGAAAGCCTGTAGGCTTTGGAGCAGTAAAATAGAATTGGGGCCGTATGGTGGCAGAACAAAGTCTGCTGAAGAGTGTTGTATTTTCTGCCTTTGATAGGGACTTTCCAGAGCTGTCAGCTGAGCTGCAGAATTAGAAACCTGACATTGCAGCAGTCAGTTTTTAGATTCCAAGCTGTTCAAATGACTTGTCTCCAGGGAAGAATATCTAGCACGCAGGAATCAATAGTGAAACAGGTAAAGATGCCAGTGTACAGGGGCAGCCACCCCAACACCATGCCCCAGACAGCCAGGGAAATCTACCAAAAAGGAGTCATGGGAGGGGATGACGGAAAAACTTGCTCCCTCTTTGGATCAGTATAAGAGAGATGCTATAGACTGTTCAGTACATTTGTGAGATGGCAGCTGGATTATATTTGATTCCACATTACAGACTGATCTTCCATATGCCCTCAGTTCACAATGATGCCAGTGCTCCAAGCCACTTGCTGAAGAGATTATAAAAGAGCCTATTTTATCATATCTTCACCTCTGAATGCATTACAAGTGACATCACTTAATTTTAGCCAATCTGAACAGCTAATTAGATGTAAACAGATTGAAAAATTGTACACATAGGACAACTCATTTTTCAAAATGCCACTAATCTAAACAAACCTGAGTCCATCAATTTACTTCAACGTTTGTCTAAATGAATTACAGTGTAGACTTGTCCTGCACTGGCCTTTTGATTCATATAATTGGCTCCCTCCTCTCTTGATGAAAATCTCATGCACTGTACAAAAGAATAAGTTATTTGTTTATCATGGCTGTATTATAACAAAGATGAAGATGCCTCTCTGTCTGAACCCAGTAGATGACGTATGTGAGTCAAAGCAATTACAGCCTACTCTGGTACCTTCTCTCTCACAGCCCAAACTCATCACATACACTAATACATCAAAGCTGGGGAGGCTCTTTGTAATAACAGATAAAAATCAAATTCTATTTAATCATGATCAATACGGGTTCCAACTTCAGAGCTCTCTGGATGCGATCCTTCCCTCTGCACTTGCCCCGATACACCAAGAGAAACGGGAAGGAAAAGGATCTTAGACAGATTCTCCAGACATTGCTGGTGATCCTCCTCCTCCTCAGGTCTCCCCCCAAACACCAGCTGAGGGCAGACCGTTAAATACACTGGGAATCAGACCAGCAAGGAAGGACAAAGAGAAACTCAAAGGGGCCTATCATCACTCAGATGGGATCAGGAGCTGCTGAAGTTACCCAGTACCAGACAACATAAAGAAGTCATCTTAGAATGAAATGGAGTGTAGGGTGGCCTGTTTTTAAATACAGAGCAATTAGCAGAGCATTATGCATGAGGTTTTCCACTTGCTACTAATGCCCACATCTCTTCTATTACCTGCATATGTAAACGTACACAATGAGATGGGAGAGGGCAGAAAAACACTTGTGTGGATTTTGAAATGAACAAATGTATCCACATAATCAATCCCCTTCCAGACTACTTAACACAGAAATCTTGCTGAACAAAATAGGCTAAACTCAGCCTATTTCATGTTTAAACTAATTTATGGTACCTAGAATTAAGGTATCTGTTGATACTGAGCATCTGTTGTGACCTCGCACATGACAAAGGCCCCAGACTTTCAAATTAATCCTTGTTTGAGAAAAGCAATCTAGTCATCAAAGTGTCAAAACCTCATGTGACACAGCATCTTATGTAACTTTTAATCACTTACTTTTATGTGTTATCACCTTCATTTACTAACATGCATCTACACTTTCCTCTGAGTTTGTCTAGCTTTAATTGCTAGCCTGGCATCTCATGAGACCTTTGACTGTCAGCATAAAGAGCCCTGCTGCTCATTTGTGTTCCCCACACCAGTACTTACCGACTGAGCCCTATGCACCCCTTTCCTTTCCCTTGACAAAGATAAGGCCATCAAAGCCCTCACGCAAAGTTTGCTTGCCAGCCACTGCCCTTGGCTGGGCACAGCCTTCTCCCCTGCTTCTCAGTACCTCTGAAGCTGCAGACACCACCTCCAGTAAAGGTGGAGATAATCTTAAATCCTTACTCCTGCTCAAGAGTCTTCTTCTTAATTATACCAGGTTTACAGTGGCTCTTTGGTCCCTTGTGTTCGCAGCGGATTCTCACAACAAGCCCACTAACTACCAAGACTCCAGCTTCCCTTGTAGCATCAGTGTTTCCAGAGGTGTTTTACACCTTGCTCCTCTGGTTTCCCATCTTTGTTCTATGGTTGTGGCTCTACGTTTGGCCACATCAGAGGGCCTGCTCTTGCACCCCTGTACCTAGTAAATCAGACTGGGTTGAGTCAGTGAACTGTTCATTTCTTACTTCCTCAGTTATACCTGCTGAGAACATGATCAATGAGGAATGCATGTGCCCACCTAGGTCACCGGTAAAACAAACAAATAAATAAATAGCATGAGTTTAATCCCTATGCTGTCTATCTAATAATGATAAATCCACTTGTAATTACATTGTGAAAGGCAGTTTTTACTCCACTAATTGTGTACCATGTTAATTTTGCATGATTCTTGTTCCTTAATCATAGCGTCATGTAGTGGCACGCCAAATACTTCACTGACATCCACATCCACTACATCAATATTGTTGTCTTTATCAAGCAAACTTGTAGCTTCATAAATAACATTTCAATTAGTTGACAAAATCTATTACATAAGCCCATATTGCTCAGCATTAGTTCTCATTTATTTCTTTATTAAGCAGGTCTGGGTCTGCATGTCCTGCTTTACCTCAATCAATGTCAGATTGACAGGCCTATAAATATCTGGATTTTTTCCCCTACCCTTTTTAATGACACACCTACATTCTCTCAGACCGTTAGAACTTTTCCATGTTCTCAGACATATCAAAAAACAACATTAAAGCCCCTTAACTAGCTCTCTCTAAACTCCTGCCTGCAAGATATTTGAGGTAAAAAGGGTCCTGCTTTAGTAGCTGCTTTTTTAATGGATTTAAATAGGCACCAAAATTATCTAACCCCCCATGCAGCTAGAACCAATGAGATCAAGAAGTCCAAGGTATTAAAAAAATCATGTGAAATGTCACAGAAGAGTTTTGACCTCTTCTTCCCTGAGTATTTTCAAAATGCAATTTGGAGTTCTCCCTACTGTTGAACATTTCGGGCTTCTATTCAAGTATTCTCCTGAGCAATGAGGACTTAAAACGCTTTATGTGTTTGTTTTAAATGAAAAACTAAGCATCTTCTATAACACTATTCAAAAACATGGGCTGAAAGACCTGTGGCAACATCTTAAAAACTGGTAGCGCTGTACCATAAAATTTTAACTTGACTGGATTTGATTATGAATTGTTCTGGATTCTTGGGATTGCACCACACTCATTAAACTTGTCCTGTATGTGCATTTACATAAAGTAGGTGGTGATCTCCAGTTTGCTAAGTGTCTGGGAATCAGTCATGCCTTTCCTGAAGATAAACTCCCACTGACTTCAAAGACAGCAGGCAAAATTGGTTTTATTTCCCAATCTCTGCAAGGAAAGAAAGCCTCTTAGACAAAAGGGAATTTAAACATCCAGTGCAGAACATAATAAATTTGCCAGATGCAGCTGAGATCTGAAATGTAAGAGTTAAATAAAAGCAAGTACATGAACCTTGAGAGAGGCTTGGCAGTTTTCATCCCGTTTGTTCTTTTTAAGATCTCATGAGAGCATCTAACAAAATCCTATGTCATGCCAGAAACAGTTCAAAGCAAGCGCATAGTGAATCAGCTTCTTCAATCACTAAACCACAGAATGTATAATCAAGAGATACACAAGGACCTGAAGAAGTTCTGGTCACGCCAAGACTGCCTCGAGTCCCACTTGTGCAAGACATCCACATTCAGAAGAAAACTTTAAAGTTGATGGCATTAAAAAGTGTGATAAAATTAAGCAAGTGCTTGAACGCAGGCTCTTACCCTGTGAAGTAAGGTGTTTGTTGTAAGCGTGACAGAGCCATTTGAAAGCTCGAGGAGCATTTTTCTTCCCTATGGAAGAAGTCCCTGCATAGGAAAGTGAAACAGTGGGCTAGATTCACCTCTCACTGTCATCACAGCTAATCTCCTGTGACTTCACAGTTGTCAAAGGGAAAATTAATCCAGGTTTACAGAGATGTGGGAGACAAATATAGTCCACTATGTGTCTGTCTCATTGTGTTTACAATAACAGACCAATAAATGAGTATTAGTGATCGGATGCACCCTTTTTTATCTGTTTGCTGGAGTATCATAGGATTTGCTCTCCAGTTTGATGACTTAGTTATTTGTGGATTTCCAGATTGCACATAATTAGACAGCATATTTTGGATTTTTTTGTTCTGTTTTGCTGTGAACAGGCTATTTTGACTTTTAAAGCAAAACGAGAGCATCCTCAGTATTTTCTTATGTGGGTGAGTGTCTTCCATTCACGGTCTCCCTGTGTAGCTCTGAACTACTTAAAAGAAGTGCTAAAACCCACAAAGGGCTGCCTAATTTAAGACAGAGGCTATGAATGGATGATGTCATTCCTACTTCTCACCTACAAAAGTCTGTGGATCTTTACGACACCTTCTATTAATTTTCTTCAGTTTTGCATGAATGGCTGAAAATGGGCCACAAATCATTCACTGTGGGTCAACTCTTTCCCATGGTATTTCTTGATGGAACCTGTGCATTCACACCCAAGAACACAGCAAGGAATTTGGCCCAGTAATAACAAACAAAGTGCAGTGATAAAAAGCATCACCTTTCACTGGATTTTTGCATTCTAGCCTCAGAAGTAGCAAGTGAAACACAGACAGAACCCAGGCAACTAAATCCAGAACCAGTATTTCCCAGACTGGTATTTCATATACAACCCTGGAAAGCTTCAAGTTCACAGGAGCTGTGGGGATTTGCTGGAACATCTCAGTCAAGGAGGGTCGATTAGCTCAGTACTTAGCTTAAATGACAGCCTGAGAATAATCCAAAAGGCTAGTATTCCTGTCATTCCCATACCTTCCGAGGATTTCCAAAACAGCTAATGCATCCTACCGAGCCCAAAATGCCCACGGCAGAGGTCTGGAAGTTCAGCACTTACAAATGCACAAGTACTTCTCATCTAGTCAACAAAAAAATAGGAACTTCATCCTTTCCTAATTTTTAAAGGCCACAAAGAGACATTAACTGCCTTTTCCTGACCTGACTCATATAGGTCAGATGCGCAGCAGCCCTGAACTAGAAGTCATGTAATCACGTTAGGACAGTGAAGAGTCTGAGCTAATAAACCCAGCCTTTCAAAGAGCTTATTGGTTTGGGCTTGGTGCCATGCTGAGGTTAACAAGGTAAAAACCCGTTTAACAAAGGAGACGTATATCTGACCATCCACAGTCAGGTGAATCATTTAAGATTTAAACATTCCCTCCAGAGGTATTTAGCCAGTCAGTGCACGTTGCTTATAGTGGATTCTGTACCTGGTGATACTGCTTTAAATTATACCTCCCAAATTAAATTAGAGAAGAAGCTTTCCTATTGCCTCATTGCAGTTGATGGTAGCACGTGGGATCAGTAGATATTCTACATTCACGAGAGAAGCCTGTATCACCCGTTATACCCGGGCAAATAAAGGACAGGATCTGTAGCTCAAAATATAAATTCCCTTTCTTTCAGAGCTTAAACTAAAACACTCCCAGTATTTTCCCCTATATTGAGAACATGTGTGTATCGGCATTGCATTTTATACACTGCTTCATTCAAAGCAATATACACTCCAGGTTTTATGGTGCATTTTGGCTCAAGTGTTATTGCTAGGACAGTGTTTACAGCAATATTCATTGTGTTCTGCATAGCCCTGCCCATCAATCAACCTTGTAATAAAGCAGTAAGGGAAATCGGTGGAAAAGCAGCAGAGCTGCTGAATTCAAGTTAGTTATACAAAACCAGCATGGAGACAAGTACAAATGCAATTGGGTCAAAGTAGTCATTTGTCTGTCGGTTAAAGGAAAAAAAGACACACGTGCCACATTACAGTTTGCCTTAAAAAATAATTCAGGCTTCAAAGTGTTAATTTTTTCCTCCCTATTTTCTCTGAGCTAATGTTTCAAGATGACTGCTGCTCCATACAGATTTATAATATGTATGTGTTTACTTACACACCTCTAAGCCAACAGGAGAGGCAGACCAGAATTGCAAATCTATCATTAAATCTACATGTTGGCACCTATAAAAAACTGTAGGACTTCAATTTTTCTGAATAAGATTGAAGGGATATATTGAAAGAATTAACAAACAAAGCCACTCTCCTCCTTCAAATACACACACAAAACAAGGGAGACATACCGAGCGAGGGGGAAGGAAGATGGCTTGTAAGGTTGTTGATTTCCAGGTTTGTCTAACAAATTAAGAGTAACTTTAAGAGCAGTATAATCTCCAATTCTTTCTGAATTACACACGGGTCTGCTGACAAACAGTGCAGTTCAAAGGACACAGCACTGGTTTGGCTCTGGAGTGGCGTGTTTTATTCCCAATTCAGCTGATAAAGTGTGATGCAACTTCCAGCCTTTGCCCAACTCAGATATCCAGACTCTGCTTCACAGATTTTATTCTCTCCCTCACTGTGAAGAAGTGCCTCAGAATATCAGGGTATACCACACTGGAGTCCTAATCTTATAATTAACACCTCTGGATGCTACTATAAAATAAATGGTGACAATGATATTGATGAATCATGATTTGTTTCTTCATTCTGCTTTAGTCAAGATTATAAAGAATTAACATAAAAAATCAAACTAGGATAAGATCTCTGTACCCAGGGGCCCCATACGATTCCCACTGAAGTCAGTAGGACTTGAATGTAAATTGAATGAGGGTCTGAAACCAGTTCAACACAGGCGTTTATGCACTGCCGTGCTGGGGATCGCAGAAACACCTACTGCGATAGTCACCCGCAGTAAATTCATCGGACTATGAACGCGAGTCAATCAACAGAGCTAAGAATGCAGATAATGCAGGGAGGGGAAAGAAGTGTTCAATGTAAGAAAGAAACCAAGGAGAGATGTTCTTAGCACATTAAGAGCTATAATGAAATACTGCATCTTGAGTTTGTCGCTGTTTGAAGGAAGCTAGGAAACGAGCAAGAATTCATTATGAAGCTGCTCAAGACCAAAACATGAATCACTGGCTTCTAAAAAAAACGCAGTTGTCTGGAGAACAGCGTAGATGAAAATGAATGGAATCTCTTTAAATTACTCTCTGTATAAACTCTTTCACATTCATTCTTTCTGCCATTGATTAGTATCTTTCTGGGATAGGGGTTTTTAAGTAATTCCACACCATACTCCTAGCTTCTGCAATCAAAACACTGAAACGGCTCTTGATTCTGCATTTTAGTCTTCATTTACAGGGAAAAATGTCTTCTACGGTAAGAAACTTGAACACCTACTGTTCTTACCCATTTACTGGATATCCCCAAAAGTGTCTGCTGAAGGCTCAGTAATCAAATGAGATTAAGATTTCCCCATCAATTTACAAATAAGGGGAATTTTGTATGATACTGCTGCATAAAGAAGGATTAAATCACCTCTGGAAAGCCCTCAAGATCATTTAAGTGCTAAGAGGCTGGGACCCCTCCGATCACGGCATCCCTGACAGGAAAGCAGAAAACCCCAAATTCTAAATAATAAATTGAGAAGACTTCTCTGTAAACCCAGGTAGGAACGCGTGGAAGGGAAACATGGCAGGCAAAACATGGCCTCTGGCTGTCTTGTTCCTGCTCTGTCCAGTCTCCTGAGAAAATCAGGCTTGTGTGACCACCCGGTGTGTTCGTGCACATCTGTCCATTGTACCAACCCCTTTCCAGCAATTTCTGAACCCTTAACCAATTATAATTTCATGTGACAAATGCCATTGAGGGAGAAGCAGTACTAGGAGTGAACTGGTGTCAGCTATGGGGGAAACCACCTCAATAGCAACAAACAAGCCATGTTCCAAGAACCTGAAGAACACGATGTCCCCTACTAGTTCACAGTTTGAGTTAATTTTCTATTAGCTGTGTACCTTACTGGACCAAAGAAATCCAAGCACAAGATAGAACTGTTGAAAAACTAGTTCCATCACCTCACAGCTTCTGGAGTGATACACTAAGATAACCCAGGAGAATAATATGGAGGGGCTCTGGTAAGAAGCAACATCTTTTTCCACCTACAAGTGCTGAGAGGCAGAGATTCCTGATGCTAAGGACAGTCCTCAGCAATTCAGACTTAAGAATCAGCCCTCATACGTGCCTTCAAGTCCGTCCACTCTTCGTCTTTTTAACCAGAGACTCCTAAGCCGTGCCCACAGCAGCCCCTCAGGGCTCCCAGCCTGGGTCTCCCCGGCTGCAAGGAGCCTCCCAAAGCCAGACTGCAACAGCCACACAAGCCTGATCATCACCAGAAAGTCTGTGAGCTCTGAAAAACACAATCTATATAGGTGCAACACGGAGCAAACAGCAACATCACAGCGTTGTGCTGGCCCGTGCCCTGCTGGCACTCTGATGGCAACAAGAAATGAGGCAAATCAGCAGGAGAACGGCTGTTCCTAAGGGCTCCCAGCAGCCGAGATATCTTAGGTATCTCGCTGCAGACATACCCAGCACCTCTGACACTTACAGCATCCAGCACAGCCCCATTCTGCTGATTTAGGCAGAGATACGGCCAGATGGGAGGGTCCCTATGGCTGTAGTTTTTCAAAAAATGATGCTGCATTGGTTAGCTGCTTGTTAACCAAGACTGCTTGAAGACGCGCAAGAAAGGAAAACTTTCATAAAAAACAGAAAACACACAAGATTGCCTAAGACCTCAAGCTTCTCATAGAAAAACATCCCACTCATGATTGTTGGAGTGGATTTTACAAGACTCACGGTGATGACATCCAAAATTTATTATAGCTTTTACAACAAGACTGTGTCTAGTAAAGAGTGATGTAGTGACAACATTTACTTGTCTGGATTTAGCTTCTTAGGGCACATAAATATACTTTTGTACTTTAAGAACAGTCTTAGCTGCCTACTAAATCTTGAATAATACAAGGCAGCTTTGTAGACCTTTAAACACAGGCATCAACTTGGTTCTGTCTCCTTCACAAATCTGCTTCCTTACTATCTGCCCAGTTAGACCCCAAGGTCCTGTTCTGTTCATCTTTTGTCAACCTGCGCTTTTAAAATTAAACTGTTTGGAAATCATGCTTTTAAATTCTGATGCTTTTTGAGTATGGAATTCATTACTTTTAGAAAGTGCCCCAAGTTTGTTTCCCCACCTCCCCAGTTATAAAACAAACAGGAAATCTTATCTCTTTCCCTTGGTACAAACATGAATTTTGCACAACTTCATTTGAAAACCAATTTATTGACCACATATGTGAAAAACCCTGTCATAAATATAAATTTACAATTGTAGTTTTCTGTTAATCAATTAATAAGGAATGTCTTTGGTGTAACAGTTTAAAAAAGATAATTTAGAAGGACATTAGGGTAAAATAGGAATAGCTGGACAAAACTTTTGAAAACAAACAGCAATATTTTATGTTGTAGTTTTTAGGGAGCCAGATTCGAAGCACGTTAATGTGTCCTGATTTCCAGAAAGCAACCCAACTCCCATAGCGGAAAATAAGGTCCCTTGTGCAAGTGCCTCATGCTCATGTTGTTGACCACCTTATAGGTAAAAATAGTACTTGACCTAAACATTGCACTTTCTAATATACCGGTTACCAAAACTACATGAGGACTAGGTGATATTTTGCCAAGTAACAGGACTGCATTTGAAAAACCTGAATCCAGCCAGGACCAGCCATAAAACTGGGTAGGAGCCCAGACATGCTGTCTGTGTCTTACGCAGAAAGCTGGCTCAGCTCCTCGTGGCTGGCCGAGCCAGAGGAGCCCAGTGGCATCCCAGCCTGATGCTGGCCTCGCCCTTCCCCTGCCATGGGGCTGCTAGAGCTTACTCAAAGGGGCTCGGGCAGAAATGAGAGCACCTCTTAAGGACAACATTCCATAGCCACCCAAACTAGCCCTGGGTCTCCCAGACCCCAGAGAAGCCCAACCCCCCCGGCCCCACCATGCAAGTAGCTCCCACACCTCATGTTCCCTGCCCTGAGGCAGGGCACTACCCAGATCCAACACTTCTACTTCCGAGGAGGATTGGTCACAACCCCTAGGACCAGTGTTAAACAAGCAAACCCATAAATGACTGCACTTAAAAAAAAAACAAACAAAACAAAACAAAACAAAAGCAACCCAAAACAACCCTGAACTTGAACGCAAGTTTGCCTACATTTTACAGCATCCCCAGTATGCAGCAAAGGGTTTGGACTATTTCCATGTTCATTTTTGCTGCTGTTCTTCTTATAAAAACACATTGTTCTTTCCCCGTGGCATTTCTTCATTTCTTTGAAAGAATGCTTTCTGTTACCACAAAATATTTGGCTTGGATCCTCCAGTGAGGAGGAGCCAAGGGTTTGGCTCATGTTTTAAAAACAGAAGTATTACTCTAAACATAAACAAATGAGTGCAACTGTAACAGTAGATGGAGATAGAGCTCCTAGCACAACCTATGAATAATTCCAAGTCCTTTTAGAAGTAACACAGCTTTCTGAATTTCCCTGGAAAACACCATGTCATTATTATGTTCCAGCTTGACTAAAATGCAAAATAACACTTTTTTCAATGAAAACCAGTATGTAGTGTAACAACTAAGCTGCAAAGCATATCCACTTACAATCTGAAATTGTGAAAGGCAATGTGTGTGCACATAAGCACAGAGATATTAAAAAATGGCTCTTACCTCCATCCCCAGATCCTGAGCCAGCATCTGAGAAAAGAACAGAAAGAAATTTACATTCATGTGCTACAGTATGTCCTCTAAGCATGCAAAGCAAGACTGTTAAGTGTATTACAGCGTACCTTACGTTTGATGTCATCCCTGGGTAAATTATAGAGATCTAATCTGAACGTAGTTCACTCAAGCCATCGTTATCATGTCTCAACACTTTTTCTTTAAAGTCTTTATGTCAGACTAAAATAACGTAAGCCCTGGAGTGCTGTAATGTCCTCATAAGCCTCTGCCTCGTTTTGTTGTACTGTGACTGATAAAGCTTTTTTCCCCCAACAGTTGTGCAAAGTTACTTCACTTGCCCACTACTAAACCCTCACCATCAAAGAGAATCTTTTAAAGCCATTTGTTTGAGGCCATACCAATTGGAAATTCATGTCATTATCTTTACAAAACAGTGACATCTCATCAGATCATAACTAGTTGGAACAAACCATTGAAATGATTATTATTCAAAGTCTTTAGACAAATGATGTTTCTTGAGGTTACTGCTGAGTTTCAAAACTGAGTGCTTTATATTTCCTCTGCTCTATGTTTTGTTGGCTCTGGAATGACGAGAGTCACAAATTTAGAAAGTGCAACATCACGAAATTATCAAGCCTGAAGCTTCATTGCAAAACTTTCTAAGCAAGGCAAAGCACCGAATTGCACACACACACAGGGTTATCGAAAGTAATCAATAAGAGGAGTTTCTTTTGCGGGGTGGGGGGGGAAGGGTGGTTGCCATCCTATCCTCCCCCATTAGTGGAGGGGTTACCCATTTATCAGCATCAAGATTAACAGAAAAAGTTTGGACAGGCTACTTTGGGATCCAATTACCCTATGAGCTGTTAGATCTAATTTACTGATACAGCAAGGTCTGGTGGATCTCAACTGGCTTGTACATGCCATCATTGCTCCAAATTAAAAAGAGGAAAACCTTTATTTAAATAAACCTGTCACAGGAATGGCTTAAAATGGTGGATTTACACAGCAGGACTGCATAGGACAGACGCAAAAGGGGGCTAGAAAATAGAACAGGGAATGATGGTGTTTCCCCAGTGACCTTATCCTGCATTTTCCTGATCTGATCCTCTATCCCGATGCTCTTTCCCAAATGACCTACTGAGGAAAGTTGAAAGAAAGGCGTCTTCCTTACCCTGCCCTCATGGCTCTGGGAAGCCCTCCTCTTCCAGGCGTGCCAGGTCTCCCCAGCACAGAGAAAGAAATGAATGCCTGCTGTCACCTGCTTCCCACAATAAACTACCATATTCTCTGGTTCTTTGGAAGAAAAGGACCCCGAGACTCTCCTCCTGCCCCTACTTGTCGATGCCCAGACCCCTGCCAGTCACAGCCAGGAGGGCTGCTCGCTGCCAGACCTCCTGGCAGCCCAGGTCTCTGCTGGGGGGTCCTGCACACTCTCTCCCTACCCCCTCACACGGGAAAACTTGAATTACACGGCTGTTCCCTTCTCCACTGAGCCTCCTCCTTGGGAGAAGGAAAAAGAGGCCAAATGGTCAAGACTTCGGGAAAGCCTCCCCTTTCCCCCTCCCCGCTTTTTTTTTCTCCCCCTTTCCCGTTTCTGAAATCCACAATGTGTTTCAGAGAGCATGCTTCCAACACAGCCATTGCCAGTAGGCAGGCAAGTTTAAGAAAAGATGTAGCAATGCACTAAAATTATCCCTTGAATCAAAAAGCTTGAACCAAAAAAGGCCAGTTGCTGTGCTGAGAGAATTCACTAAGTTGAACAAATCCTATGCCACAATAGGCTTTGTCAAACTGAGTTCCATTTAATATGAATTTATAGACAAAAATATTGCAGCATATGGTTTTTTTCCTCTTGAAAATTGTCAGGTAACAGCTTCAGAGAAGAACAACATTTCCAGGGAAAGAAGTTTATTTTCTCTCAGGTGTACAAAACACAAAATTACGGCATTGCAAAAAGTTTGTCTAATGCACTTTTTATCGACTCCTCCATCCTCAGCCAATAAAAAGTTCTGCTTTAAGTTTAAAGAATTCTCTCAAGAAGACTTACTCCTGCTCTTTTCAAAGTAACTGCACTCCCCACCTCCAACAGATACTGAGCACAAAAGAAAAACATCAAAAACTCCTGCATATAAGCAACTCAGTTTTCCTGACTGATTTTGCTCTTTCACTTTTCTAGCTGTTTCATAAAAGCAGAGATACAAATAGCTCACGATGCTCAGAGTTAAGCAAAGACGTCCCAAATGCCAGTCAGTTTTCACATATGCTCCTTAATGAATTCTTCCAACAAGTCCAGGAAAAAAAAAAAAAAAAAACAGAAATGAAACCCCCTGTTACACAGACTTGTTCATTAAGCGCATTTTGGGCCGAACCTTCAGTTGGTATAAACTGGCAGAGCTCATTACAACCAGTGGTATGTTGAATCATACCAGCTGGGAATTGGGTCCTACACGCACAAGTAAAAACCTAAGAAACTGGATTGCAGGCAATCATGCTCCAGTTCCATCTCTCCAGATTATGGAGCGGTTTGTGGTAATCCAGATGCCCATTTATGAGACATCTGCTCATTTAATCTGCTTCCAGTTACTTGTGGTAACAGCTCAGAAGTGTCTGCAGTACACAGGATGATCGGGAGTGCAAGATACATATTAAAAACAGAAATCAACTTCTGTGCTGCACTCTTCAACAGTGTCGAGGTAGGCTGTGAGCCTATACTAACTTAGTTACTTAAAAGGCACCAACTCCTCGTGCCTAGGACTGCAAAGAATTAACCCGTAATGGATTCAAAGCAGGGATTCAAACGGCTTTTGCCATCCACAGGTTCTTTTATTCAGGGGCAGGCAAGGTCCGCAGGCAGGCTGGAGTGTGTGATACATACCAGTCGCACAGGACCCTTCGGACACCAGGAGTATTTCGCTCTGCTGCTTGCAGGCGGCCTGCTTCAAGTAGCACTCGTTCTGGTAGGTGTCACCGTTGGAGCCGCAGACGGGCACGTAGTCATTGTTACACTGATGGGAACGGACAGAGAGCAGCAGCATTAGTCACACAGGCGGGGTGGCACAGCACCCATTCGGGCGCCCCTCCCGCCCCCTCCCAGTATTAAACCCCTAGGAAAACACAAGAGAGGGAGATGCTGACCCTCCTCTTCACCTTTACAGCTACCAGGGGAGAGGGAGGGGGGATTTTTAAAAAGACAAAAGGCAGAGGAGCATACGCCAGAGTTGGATGGGTTAGGGAAAAAGATAACCTGAATGCGCAAAGAGTTCAGTAAGTGCCCCCAGAGAGGCCTCTGCCTGCGAGAGCAAGGTGGGGGAAGGCATAGGGGCAAGGCAAAGGAACGGCTCCTCACATCAGCAACAGCAGCTCTTGGGTTTCCACTGGATGGCTACAGACAAATTTTAATGAACAGGCTCCCTTTTCCTCTCCTCCTGCACATACACCACCGCCGCCCCCCCGCACTGCTACAGAGACAGTCGCTTGCATACACAGAAGTGTCCGCCTGTGCGTGTGTGACTCTCCAAGCACACGGCTATAATTAGAACCGATTGGACAGAGGGGAAATTATTTCTGAGAGACCTACGATCAAAACCCATCCCTCTGCCTGCGGAGGCATCTCTGTTCCTGGCGAGCTGCGGCCGGGATGCTCCACAAAGGTGGGAGCTCTCCCCGCGGCGGGCAGGAGCGGCAGCCCCGCAGCCAGCGCGCAAGTGACTCGCACCACGCACCCCGCCTCCGGCTCCAACTCCTGCTCGGCTCCGCCAACTACCCGCTTTGCTCCCTCTACCACCGAAAGACAGCTTTGCCCTCTGTTCGTTTTAATAAAAATAATTCCATTTTATATTGAAAATTGGGCAACCTACCGGGTGCTGTTATCGTAAGATAATCACACTCGGAGGCTTAGAAATACTTGGATGTACCCTGCACATGGTAATTATACCAGGGATATGATTATCTCATGATTACCGTACTCCTGGTATGCTTCATTGTTTAATTATAACAAATGGAATGATCACAATTATTATTTACAAATGCTCACCTCTGCTTAAATCCAAGTAAAAATTGAAAAGAAATCATACTTCCTGTTTAGCTGAAAGTGTCTGAGGTGTGTTCGTCAGGCACAATGTAAAAAGCAGAACTGAAATCCCTGGGATACAAACAACAACTACGCTTCAAAGTGAATGACTACAGAAGTGATTAACACAAACTGCATAGATTGCATTAATTGCAGGCCTCTACACAGAGCAGCTGCCAAGAAATTACTCATAGTTGGTCAGAGTGACATTTTGATTGGGCCAAATCAAATGACATTTTCCTTATGCATTGTATTTTCTTAAATCTTCCCAAGCTGCTGCCCACCCCTGGCGCTCTCTTCCCTTGGAACAAGAAAACAAACCAGCAGCCACAACAGTAGAAATCCTCTCCTTTCGCTCCTAACAAAGGGCTCCTCCATGCAGAGATTTTAAACAGTTGATTAAAAAGTGTTTCTACGCTATTTTCACCATTATGTTCCAAACCTGAGCAACGTTTCACTCAGAAAATGCCAACTTCATCCAGAAGCTCAACAGCAATTGCTGGAGGCTGACCTGGAATACTTAACCGGACAATTAACACAATCACGCAAAAATGTTGAAAGCATAAAGATTCGCATCATGCTTGCTTTAGACATACTATCTGCTTGTCACCCATGGGACTGTTTCCCAGAGCAATCTGCGCAGAATTTGGCCCAAAGAGTCTCAACAGGTTCCGTTACATGTAGACACAACGTGGGATCCTGTTCCCAAGAAACAGAGTGGCAAACTCTCTGCTGGTTTCGCCCAGAGCGAGGGATGATCTTTTACACTGACTCAGCTGCAAATCTGAAAGGCCAGACGGCCCTACATTAACAGCACACAGCATCAAGAGTGAAATCCTGATCCACAGAAACGAGTGCCAGAGCTGCTATGAGCTAGGCTGGAACTCCTTCCAGAACCTGGCAATTTTAAAACCCATTTGAGAGACACCAGGGCTCCAGGAAGGATTAACTCTCCCAGCAGAAGTTTCCCCATCTCTCCGGTGGCTCCTGCCACACTCAAGCTTGGCTTCAGTCGGGGGAGGTAGAGGGTACTCCACGATGAGCACAGGTGAGGCAGCCTCTTCTTTCTCAAACTGTGCAGGTCAAAGTTGTATTTCTTCATCTGCTGCCCGCTTTTCCCATCACCGTCTTTGGACAACTAGTATTTGGATGGAAAAGGCAGGAGCCACAAGGAACAAAGGAAGTGAGATCTTCCACATGGATCCTGACTTGGCTTTGAGCTGGGATGGCTCTCAGAGCCACCAGGAAACCGTAGTAGAAGTTACCCAGGAAAGACAAGGCCACCGACGAGAAGGTTGTGATGTTGGCCACCAGGTTACTCTGAACCCATTGGAGCTGGACTCTTGTACTTGACCCCGCTGAAATCAGAACTGGCAGCTCTTCACTGTCATAAAATACTTCTTGCTAGTACGAGAGAATACGAGACATTATCAGATTCCTCAGTCTAGAGACGTATTTTTGGCATTGGTTTAGGTATGAGTAGACCAAGCCCTAGATGTGGGAATGATTCTCCATCCCTCAAGTAAGGACTCGGGAAAATTCATGTCAAAAATCCCACTAAAATCAGCAGCATAGTGCCGTACTGTCCATTTCCCTCTTACACATTCACATTTTTAAAATACAGCTGTAGAGGAGCGAAATAGACGTATCCAACTCAGCCAAGCATCAGTCAAAGGCTGCCTTCCTCAGCACCACCAGACTCGAGTGCCCACCATCCCAGCCAGGGACAAACCAGCTTTGCAAGCGTTGGGGTTGGTCCTGGGCACTGAAAACCTAAGGTTTGTTTTCTCAAGGAAATGGTAAGTGATGGAAACTCCTCCTCCTGGTAACACTGTTAACAGTTTGACCTCCTCCTACTCCCATGGATGAACTAATCCCCAAATGCCGTCTATGTCTTGAACCAAGTAGCACAAAAATATATTCTGGAAATATAACCTAAAGCTGAAAGTTGGCCAGGGATGTTCCAGCTCCACAAACACAGATGCATGTGAAAGATTCAACACACATGAAAACAAGACTCCTTCCTCCCATAAAAACCAGGCAATGTCCACAGTCTTGGTGACTAGAGAGAAAAGACATAAAACATTGATGGAAATACCCTCGTATATTTTTGGTTATGTTCATGAAAGCTAAGAGGGACGAGTACCCAGGATACCAGGCCTGTGGCTTTGGGCAGACTGGGGTATAGACCCCAGCGAGCCATGTCTCCAGCCACATGCCTGCTGGCACAGCTCTGCACCTTCTGGTGGACCCGCTGAGTTTGCTCGGTGCAGGGAGGGAAGGGGTGGTGGTACCCCCACGCTCAGCCCCACCGCTGGTGCCAGCGCTGCCCCGGTGCCTTCCATCCCTGCCGGCACCAAGGTCTGGGCTTGCCCTGAGCTGGGGACAGGTCTGCATTTACTGACCAGAACGGGGCACCGTGCCTTCCAATGCAATCCCTGTCTCCCCATGAGGAGACAGTGAACGGGCTCTCATTTTGCAGCAGAGTACAAGAGAGCCAACCAATATGAATCCCTTTCTTGGCACGCACCTGCTGGCTCTCCAGGGATGGAAGCCTAACTCAGGTGTTCCAGAGCAGTCTGATTATATTCACCCTTTCAAACAAAAATAAATTCATTTTAACTCTACTTGGACAGATGTGATGCATCTGGGATTCTGGTCTGAAAAAACCCAAACTAGATGCAGCAGCCCTGCTCCCCACTTCTGCCTCTCCCAGTCCCCCAAGACACAGGCTGGCTAGCCCAGGACTCTTGATCAGTGTGGAGGCAAAATTAGCTTTCCATCCCTGTCTATTCTCTCAAGCTGCAGTTAAAGCCCCTGGCAAATTCTGGAGCAAACATAAAAAAAGCAATTATAGTGATGAGGAGTCTGCTATTGATTTGCTCACTGTCACTGAAACGGGGGACCTGAATTCTGATGGGGGACCCCCTTACTCGTGACATAAATTACCTGGCCGGCTCTGCCTTACTCGGCCAGCCACAGACTCCACACTAGAAATTAATTTTCTACTCTGGTGGCGTATCTTTTTGGCTTGTCACATTGTCCACTGATGTTGCAAGAGAAGCTAACATCCCCCCAAGCTCTGCCTGTATCAAAGCAGAGGCGTTTGACAACAGAAGCCCCCGGCATCGCACCGCCAGCACAGGAGCAGCCACAGGTAATTTGCCCTCCAAGGTCACCGCCAGCCCTGCAGCTCCACGGAGGGCTCAAATCAAGACAAAGAGCTCCAAGTGTTAAGAGGGCCTGGTCCTAAGGCCCCCGAAACCAAAGGTTAGTGTTGATTTCAACCTACTTACTAGTGATCAGGCCCACTACTGCCCACCTCGTTCTTTCGATCTCGTTTACATATTCATATACCAATTATCCGATTTCCTTAAATCTGTTTTAGCTGCCCCCTGTAGAATGGCTCAACTCAGCATATATACAGAGTTCACCTCTCACAGAGGAGACAACACAGCCCAGGGAGGTTTACTTAGCTTCATTTACCATGAATCCCCAGGGACCAGCATCCTGCCTTGGGAAAACAGCGCTCCCAATGCCTTCTTCCCCGCTGACAGCAACATCGGAGTTTGCTCCTTCCAGGTTATGACTCCACCGCTTTATGCCAAATGGCAACACTGAACTGGGAGGAAAGACAAGACCCAAGCACTCTCTGGGGCTGCTCTAAGTTCCCAGTGCTCACGGCGCAACATCTGCCCTCCCTTTCCACCAGGCAATGGGACAAGGCACAGACATTTCACTGCATTACAGATTTTTCTTAGAAAGAGAAAACAGACCAACCCTTACATCACTGCACATGCTGAGCCAAGGCAAATGCTCAAAACAACATTTTCACATTGAATTCCTGATTGTACGCAAACTAGAAATGGAATTAAAGAAACCCCAGGGTCAATATGAATTCTCCCCCCAACATGGGAAACACGAGCACGTCAGCAAACAACTGTCCTACAGAAAATTCCTTCTTTGTTTTAAATAAAGGAATTTATCACTTGGGATTTTTTTTTTTTTCCTCCGAAGACACGTTTGGCTCTGGAAATATAAACAATACTTGTCATGCTTCAAAACAAATAGTCTATCAAAGCTCAATAATAAATCAATCATTACAGATGTGCACGATCTTGAACTGTGCACTATTTGGCCTGCATTACAAGTTCCACAACTTCACAGATCCACTTTAAAATGCAAGAAACCACAGGGGCATAAACATACATACAACACGTGCTGGTACATGCTTAAAACTCCTTTAATTTGTTCAGTTTTTATTCAGGTCATTATGTAAAGCACAGCTGTTTTGTGAGTTGGCTAAAACATATTAAATGGAATCCTTCATAATGAAATCGCCTGAGAATGCCTAAGGTTTAGACGCAGCTGCAAGAGGGAGAGACAAGAAATAGAAGGAAAAACCCCTACAAGTCGGTAATAGCACCCCTGAAACTACATAAAACCTAAAGGAAGCTCGTGATTTTGGAACAGAGGGATTGCTCCTTAATCTGATCAGCTGGACAGATAAAAAGGCAGAAGCATTGTCACTATGCAGCCCTTCCTGAAAATATTGCATAAGCACATTACAGATCCATTTCTTTAACTAGATCAGAACTCCGAATACAATAAGCCACGATCTGTATCAGAAATGAATTTAGAAAGGACTCTAAATCCTTGTTAAAAGGGCACAGACAAAAAAAAAAAAAAAAAAAATAAGAAATGCACAACCTGGAACTGCAGACCCGAAGGGACATTTAAAGCCACAGCATCTGCATTTTCCCAGAGAAACTTATGTCTTCTTGACACCAGTTGGTTTTCCTGCCAGCTTTTACACATGCTGCCAGGTTTTCCCTCTAACTTCCCTGCACATAGAGAAATAAATTGCCAAGTGATAGGTTACAAAGGGAGATCCTTGATTTGTATTCTCATTAGTGAATTACAGAATGAAATACCAATCTTCTTACCTTGAACTGACAGACACAAGTCACACTGTCTCCAATCCTTAAACACTCCCCATCAAATTTACAGGTATTGGTGTCGCAGAGAAAGAGATCATTTTCTCTATCATCGTAACCTCAAATGCAAAGAGGGGGGGGAAAAAAAAAAAAAAAAAGAAAGATGTCAGCTTTGGTCTAGCAAGAAGAACAATATGGGATGATTGCATTTTAATGCATGCAGCACAATAACCTTGTTGATGAAACGACAGAGTCCAGATCAGATTTTCTTTTGTCTTTCCCTGTCCTCAGTTTTCCACTTTTTCTCTTGTTTCTCCCTCAGTCTTTCTCTTAGTCCTTATTTCCCACTACCTGACACTTTTTTTTTTTTTTCCTCCTTTTTCACAGACTCTGTTTCCTCAAAAGTCACCCGGTAATTATGCTATTTCATGGCTCTGGGTTGGAAATGTCATCAAGTTACCCCGTCTGATCGCAAATCTGTTGGACAAGAGTCCAAACTGGAATTTCTCCAGCCCATGATGCAACAAAGCCCCCGATAATAAAGACAAACAGGCTGTGTGTTTTTCGTGATGGTCTGCCTAATCCCAACGAAGATTGATCACCTCTAAGTTAACAGGAGAAGTGCCAGGTTCCCCACAAGCCGCTAAGTGAACCTAGCTCTCTGCCTTCATTTTCTCCAGGAAAAAACCAACAGATCTGACTGAAGATTCAGTTCACGAATACAAGCATGAATTTCAGATTTCGCGAGCTGACTTCCCACTCCAACAGCGTGCAGCAAGGTATTAAACAAAAAAAGCTGTATCAGACCCCAAACCCATTAAGATCTAAATCCATCGATTTTTTTTTTTTTTTTTTAAAAAAAAAGCAACGGAGTGCTCCTAACCATATCGCTACACGTTTCAAATGAACAGCTTACAGCAAAAACCCACACCCGCCCCCCCCGCCCCGAGCGAACATATTATGCGCGATGCACACGTTACCCCCCCAAAACGCTCCTTCCCGGAGAAGGCTGTTACAGCCTAATTTCAGAATTACTTCGCACCTCGGAGAAGGGCCGGCTGCTGACCTACATCGGAAACTCGTTATAAAGGTCAGCCCGACTTTAAGGAACAGGCAGCGGGCTCCCGGTGTCGCGTACCCCGATTCGCTCTCGACTGGGTGCGCAGCCGTCCGCAGCAGGCTGCGCACCGGCGGCCCCGGGAGGAGGGGGCTCCCCGCTCCCCCCCGCCCGCTCCCCCCCGCCAAGCCGCCCCGCCGAAGCGCGGAGTTGCGGGAGCCGCGGCCGCGGGGGGAGCCGCCCGGCAGCCGCGGCGCTGCGCACCGGCGGAGGGCGCGGCTGCCGCGCCCGGCCCCGCGGAGCCGGGGACGGCGGGACGGCCGGGGGGCTGCGGCAGCGAACCCCGACGCCGGGGGGACTTCGCGCCTCGCCTGCTCCAGGGGCGTTCGGCGGGACGCGGCATCGCCCCTCCGAAGTTGCCTCCCCCCCCGCGCAACTTCGAGCGCCCGGCGGGGCCGGGCGCGGGGCGCTCCGGGGCTTACCGGAGCAGTTCCAGCCGGTGGGCGTCTGGCAGTCGCTTAAGGAGGTAGGGAAGGCCGCCAGCTTGTCGGGGCGGGCGAGGACGAGCAGCACGGCGGGCAGCAGCAGCCAGCAGCAGCAGTCGCAGAGCGTCCAGCCGCCGCCGCACTGCCGGGGCGGGGAGGGCTCCCAGGGCACCATGACTTCCTAACTCAACTCTCCGGCGGCGGCGGCGGCGGCGGCGGCGTGCCCCCGGGGCGGCGCGGCGGGCGGCAAGGAGGGGCGGCGGGGCCGCTGGGCATCCCGGGGCCCCGGCCGGCGGCGGGTCAGCGAGCGGCGGCCGGCGGCGGCGGCGGCGGGCGCGACGCTGGGGCGAACGGCGGAGCCCGGCGGGGCGGCGCGGGGTTTCGGGCGGCAGCAGCTGCGGCGGCGGGGCGGGGAGCGGCTGCCATAGGGGCCGGGCGGCGGGGAGCGGGGGGAGGGCGCGGAGGGGCCGCCGCCGCGCAGCCGCCGCCGCCGCCGCCTGCCCCGCTCTGCCGCCCGCATCCCTCTGCGCGGGGGAAGCAGCAGGTCCCGGCCCGCCGCGTCACGTGCCGCCGCCGCGCCGCCCCCATTGGCCGAGCCGGGTGCGGGGCCCGGCGGGCGGGGCCGGAGGCGACGCTGCGCCCCGCGGGCAGCGCCCGGGGGAGCGGAGACAGACAGACAGACAGACAGACACACACACAGACGCACCCCGCCAAGAGACCGGGGAGACACACCCCCCCCCCCCAGCACCCCGGGCTCCCGCCGGCACCCCCCGACGGGGCGAGGAGGGTGGGGGGGGGCGGGCAGAGCGCAGCGCCGCTCCCCGCCCTGCGCGCCCAGGCATGTGCGCGCCCGTCGCCCCCCGGCCGGCGCGGAGCCGCAGGGGGTGGTCGCCGCGCTCACCGGGGTGCGGGGGCAGGCACGTACGTTGACACCCACCCGCCCCACGGCGCGAGCACGCGCCCGGGCGCCGCTGAAGTTGCTGCCCGCGCACCCGGGTGCCGCTACTTAATCACGCGCGGATGCGACGTTAAGAAAATAAAACGCCGTCACGGCTGCGGGGTCCGGAGCGGGCACACGGCCCCGGAGAGGTGGCGGGGGGGGGGGGGGGGGGGGGGTGGTGGTTGTGAAACAAGCGCAGCGGGGAAAGCAGGGAGCGGAGAGGGAGATGCTGCCCAGCCTCGGCAGGCAGCGGCCGAGGGCTTGTCGGGGCTGCAGCAGCAGCATCCCCGCGACGGAGCCGGCGGGAAAAAATGCACCATCACGGCGGCACGGAGGGCTGCTTTGCTCCCCCCCGCACCCCCGGGGGCGCGGGAGCCCCGCCGCAGCCGGCCCCTGCGCTGCGCCCGCCCTTCGCCGCGGATCCTCCTCCTCCTCCTCCCCGGGGCTGTAGTTTTGGGAGGCGGCGGAGGAGGCCCGGGCAGGCGGGGGGGTGGCGGGGGGGGGGCGACACGACGCTCCCCCCTCCTCCCGGGGCGGCAGGAGCACGGCAGCAGCGTGTGTCCCCCCCGGTCGGTGCTTTCGTCTTTGCGGCCGGTGTCGGGAGCCGCTCGCCCCGGCCCCGCCGCAGGGAAGCGCGGGTTTGGCCGCGGGCGCTCAGCCCGAGCCCGTCCCGCCGGGCAGGGGGAGTGGGCGCCCGGCCGCTCCGCAGGCAGGACCCTCCTGCCCCCCCCCCCCATCGCGTTGCGGGGCGCAGGCGGGGAGCCCGGGGGCTGCAGCGGGGCAGCAGCAGCCGTCGGGGCGGGCAGGGGCGAACCCCGCGGGCGGCAACGGGCACGGTTTCCCCCGAAACCCAGGAACGAGCGTGAGGAGGCCCTGCTGGAAGTTTGCTTTTCCCAAAAGGCCGACCTCCTTTTCGATCCCTAAGTTAAAGGTTTAGGACTCGCTCTTTAAAAATACTGGCTGACATCCTCGATGCCACTACGCTTTGAGGGGTCTACACCAATCCAGTACTACTGCTTAGTATCCCTGCCCAGGGGGGGCTGGTATGCAGGACCCAAGGAGTATTTTATGCTCGTATAGTTCCTATCGAGCTTCTCCCTCTCCATAAGCTAAAAATAGGTGTCCCTGCACCTCCCTTCTGCCCCATACATCTACGTCTGCCCCTGCTCTGCCCCCCTGCCACTATCTGCATTGACCTCATCTACCCACCTGTAATCCAGGAGCCTTTGCTACAATTAAAAGGGTATCAATTTGCACATTCCAGTATGTGCTAAGGCACTGAGGAAGATCCACAGAAATCCCTGTGCCTACTGTTTCCCATTGACTAATCAAGCTCTAAGGAGTACCTAGCAGAAAGGAAATACTAATTTTTACTGCCTGCTAGTGGTTGCACGGAATCTTATCCTTCATATTCTGTGGACTTACAGAGCATCTGTCAGCTGAGCACCTGGTGCCAGATCAATTTTTTTCTTTCCTTTTAGCAATTTATTTCACTTTTTTGTGCCATTCTGTTATTCTATTTACTATCATATTGTTTCTATTTCCCCTCTCACCTCTTCCTTTTTGTTTTTAACTTGTCTTTTCTTTCTCATATTCATTATTTGTTGCTTGCTGAAACTCAGCTCTGCTCGGCTGATCACTGAGGTGCTTAAAAATAAAAAATGTCCTGGCTGGCTGGGTACCACAGTCACACAGCCTCACCAGGGGAACATCCTGCTCCCTCTTCATTTCTTCTTGCTCCTCCCTTGTTTCTTCTTCCCACGTCCCTGGTTCCCCTATGTGGTCTCACTGCTCTGTTTTCCCCTGGTTGCAATTACCATGGCCCACAGTTTCTATTCTCATTCTCTTTTTCTTCTTTTCCTCCACCTCCTCCCTTCTTCCACCCCAAACCCCCTTCATTTCCACATAGCTACAGACCATAAAGGCACCACTGGCCTCCTTATTTAGAGACCAGTTTAACCAGAGCATACAGGGAATGAAACTTAGGCCAAACCTTTCCCAATCTCGCAGCCAGGCCCTCTCTGATCGGTCTCTCCCATCACTATAACTCACGCCCAAGATGATACTGCAAGTGTATCCGGCATTCACCGAGTATCATTAAATACAGCAGCAGAAGCCCAGCTATGGCCCGTGCTGTCCCTGGAGTGCCGTATAACACCGCAGCGACCGAGTCTCAGGCACACGGCTCTGACTTACATTTACCCTGCTTTATATTCAGCCACTCAGACAACAGGCACTGCCTGGGGAGACAAAGGAGCCCCTCTATTTTTATACTTGTTTTCTGACTTTGGAATATGGAAGCTCCACCAGAGGTCCTGTAATTGTCACAACATGATGCTTGAACTATGAACCTGAAACTGTCTGAAGGGCAATCTGCTTAGGGCACAGTATTACGGGGTTTGCTGTGACTAGCACTGGTATTTTCTTTAAAAAGATTTTCCTTGTTGATATGAAAACTTTACTTCTAAAACATTTTTATGATAAAAACACATCTGTCAGTGTTCCAAAAGGGACAGCTGGACCCATGAGCCCCATTTCTCCATTACTCCCTCTAGCGATTTCTTTTGAATTATAGAGGCTGAGATACCATCATTTTTTCATGTAGTTCCTAGCTCCAAAGCATACATTCTTCTGCCCTGTTAATGTGACACTGCACACACAGTCTCTTGGTAAAACATTATTCCCAGCTATACTTCAACGCTTGGGCTAGTTCACACCTGCATTCTTGTACTCCCTGATGTTCCCGTCCCATCTCACCGCTGCACAAAACCAAATACTTCTAAACCATTCGACGGGTCCGCTACCACGCAGGCAGCATTACGCTAGTGTGATGTACAGACTGCGACCTGCGTCTGCCTTCTCAGTGAGATACCGAGGTCACAGCACGTGTGCCCAGGCCCCCCATGCTCCATGTCCAAACCAAGTACCAAAGGCCAACAGCTACTTGGTACGGTTCCTTGTGGTTAGGTGTTTGGCTCCAGTGCCAGATAAGCAGCAAAAGCAATCTGAATCCTTCTTGGAAGGGCCCTTCTAGTACATGATGAGAGGAGACGACATCATGAGTATTAAATCTGTTCCTTGGGGAGCTTTTCTGAGGCCTGCGCGGTTCTGAGGTGCTTTTACTAAAAGCAACAGGCAGATGAGAGGCCTCGAGGGCAGCTGATACTGGTACAGTTTTATCCAGTACACATGGTCATGCCACAGGCACCCAGTGCTGGGAGGAGATCAGCTCCCAGATGAAAAAGCAGCTGGTTGAGATGTTGTGGGTGCCCTGAAGATCTCAGAGCGAGGGCCAAGCCCACTGCTTTAGCTGGGACCGGGCAGCAGCAGCCGAGGCCTGGGGCCAGGCTGCACCTGATCCCAGTCCCACGTAGCCACGTCCCTGAGTAATGCCTTCTGTTGCTGTGCTTGGCTGGGAGATGGTGTACCAGCAACGAATTATGCAACCTCAGTTATTCACACTTGTATTATATCTTGGCTGTGCCGCTCTTGGAAGCCTGCACTTTCCAAAAAGTTTCCCAGAACCTGGGAGAAGCCAAATGGAACAGACAAGTGTAGCAAAACCTCCTCAGCAATACAAGCTATGGGTATGCAACACCCGTCCTTTTGCTGCTCTGTCTACCCAAAGACTATAAAGACAAGTTTGTGGCTCCTTATCTTTAAAACACTTTACGGCCTGTGTCTGATGTCTCTAGGGGCATGAGGAAGGTGAACTTGGTCAAGAATACCGATGAGAAAAGGCTTCCTACAGTCCAGCTAATATTGATCAACAACATTTTCCTCAAGTCAGCATTAAAAGTATGGAATAAGGTTCCACACCTGCTAAGAACAAATCCCACCAAATGTGCAATGGACATGTGAGGTAGCCTCTTCACTGCTGACACAATGTTGCAAGATGTTTATGAAATGAAACACACAAGAACAAAACAAAACAAACAAAAAAACCAACCAACCAAACAAACAAACAAAAACAAACAAACAAACAAAAAACCCCAAACCACCAAAACCCCTCTGCACAATTCTCGAGAGAATGAGAGCCATACCACATGCATGAATTATTGCAAGATATCCAGTGTTAGTTCCTAGGAAAAGTTAAAAAAAAAAAAATAAAAAAAAAAAAGAAAGTGAAAAAAAATGTTTAATCTACAAGAGGCTTGACCAATTAAGGTCCTAGCCAGTACTAAAAAGAATGGAGTGTAGGGGTCACCTATTTTCAACAGCAATTCCTCTTGACAAAAGAGTGTGTCTGATTCCAAACACCTCACCAGAAAAGGCTTGGGAGCTCAATTGCCAGTTAGAAGACCCAACCCTGAAGACCAGCAAAGGAGACACAACATGCATGGACTTGCTGTGCATGAAGCTGGAGTTTCTCACCCACCATGGAAGAAAAATGCCTATTTCAGGTCTGTGCATTTTCAGGCCTGGTTTGACCAACAGTTGGCAGACACAGCCTACACACGTGTTCCCGTCAGAAGCTGGTGAATCTCAAGCAGATTTTATGATCATCTATTTTTCATGTGTGCAGGAAAAGTGCACATGGCTTCACTTGAAAGCACAGGCAGTAGGGTACTCTCTGCCTACATGCAGTTTTACAGATTTTATACAGCTTTCAGCTAAATCACCTATCTCAATGCAAAGTATACCACTCTTGGATATCACGTGGATTTTTAATGCTCTGAGGGATCCTTTGGGTCTGCAAACAAGTAGACTATGTTCATCTACATACTGTCAGACTTCTTTTTCCCTTACTTGTGAGAGAAATATGGCTCTTATTCTTCACTTGAACTAGTGTGTAATCCAAGTACAATTCGTGGCCAGTTATAAGAAAAGCGTGCTGTATTTTTCATTGTAATTAACTGCTTCAGAGCAAGACTTCTCATGTATAAAGATGAAGAAAGGTCTCAGCTTTTCCTGAAAGACAACTTGCCTTTCAGCAATGTGTCTAACACTTCGAGTTTTGACTGAAACATTCCACTACTTTGGTGACCTGTTATGCCAAAAAAGCTGTCTTGTGTTATGCTTTACTTTCAACTGAATGTGCCGGCACATGCCAAGAAACAGAACAAAGTATTGCAATATATACTAGAACACTATTTTGTGCTGCTCCACACATGAAATTGATGTCAGAAAAAAATGCACAAAGGGCATGGAAAATGCTAATAAATACTGTGGTCTTTTTACCTTCAGTTTTAAATAGATGGATTGAAATGCACGGGTCCTAAAGATTTATGCATCCGTTTATAGTCCATTCTGGAGTTTTAACATTTCATGCAGCTTGTAGGAGGGAGTGTATTATTTATATAAAGTCATGGTTATTCAGCAGTGTTTATTCCTGAAGAGCAACAAAACGTCTTCAAGGGAGAAGAAGAAATTCATAACTCTGATTTACTACCAGGGTTAGCCAACTTAACAGTCTTATTTCATCACTGATTTACAAAGAGTTTAGCTCCTACAAGCACCTTTGGAGCACTGGACATTTCACTACCAAGAGTAGAAATCACCTCTGTCTCCCAGGACAGACAGCACTGCAGTGGATTTGGTGGCTTGACAGCTCTTCAAAGAGTCGGATACAGAAAGAGGCGGGGGGGGGGGGGGGGGGGGGGGGAAACGCCTTTACTGTTGTTGAGATGCTTGAGCTTTATCTTGCAGCTCTCCTCGCATCACAGTACTGAATGGAGATGCAGAACTGGGGCCTGCAAGAAAACCCATGGCAGCTATTCACCAATAGCATTTCTGCGTGACATCAGTTCCTTGGCCACGCAAACTATTTCTTCTGTCTGATGCAGTATAACATCCACCTCTTATTCTCCATTATTTTCCTTCTCTATATTTGGCCTCTTCGTCTTAAAAACAACTCTGGGCAAGAGAGCATGAAAGTGTTACAGTGTGAAAGAGTAAGTGCAGACCTAGGTTACCGTTGGTCTTTCTAGCTACTCTAGCTACTTTACCTCCTTGGAACTGTAGTGGTTGTTTCCTTTCCTAGCAGGCAATACAACTGTTTCAGCAAAAAAGAGCAACCACCTGGAGACATAAAAAAGCATTCTCAAATGGCATTTTTCAGTCAACTTTTAGGTTCACCTTCTGTGAAGGTGGATCTTCCAGAAGTTACACTCAGCTCACCCCAGCTGACCGCACAGCAACCTTCTACCTAGATATGATTCCTGCAAACCACCAGATGGAATTAATAGTTTAACTGAACAAATCCCAAGCAGTCTGGCTTATCCACTCCTGTCTCCACATGGCATTGCTGTCAGCAGAAACACCTGAACAGTGTCTATCTGTAGAGGCAAGAGGGCCCAACCGCAGACAGATGTAGTGCTGCTCAACGTACAGATGTATGAGCCATTTCTGCTTGTTTTCGGGAGACCCTGGAGGACAGGTAGATAGTACTGCTCAGCTGTTTAACAGATGTGGCGAAGGAGGAGTGCCGTATCCTGAGAGACAGACGGCATTGCTCAAGGCCCACGGAAGACACTACACACTGTGCTGAAATACCTCATATGGGTCCTCTGACATGTAGCTAAGAGTAGGAGATCAGAGTAAGGTTACAGTGGTGTTTTCCTTGTACTCTCACAGGCAGCTGAAGGCTGGGACTGCTCAGGGAGAAGAGTTAGTGTCTCCATGGCTAATAGCTCCTGATAGATTTTCATTCCATGAATTTCCCATGAACCACCCAAACATATGGCAGCCAGGAGGACCTGTGGTCGTGAGCTTCACGTACTGTGTGAGAAGATAACTTTCGTAAACTTGGCACCTGCTAACATCATTTGATACTCCTACTTCATGCATTATGAAACAATAAATAACCGTTCTGTATTCAGCACCTTGTGCCAGCCCATATCCCTAAGCCCTCCTCCATGTTTCCTGATATATTGCTAAATCATTCTGATAGATAACAGCCTGTCCATGCTTTCCTGTTGCGTATGGATGGAGATCTAGCATCAGTGTCCCTGCTTGTGGGAAGCATCAATGGGCAGCGTCTGACCGCTGGGTGCACTGCCAGTGTGAGCGTCCCTGCCACAGCAACCGAGCACACGGTGTGGGTACCACAGCGTGCACCCAGAGACACTGCCACCGGTCACGCGTGAGGCTGTCGGGAACCCAGGGCACTTGCATGCTCCAGGCAAATACCACGATATGTGTGAATGCGGACACCAGTTCGGCTATTCTGTCACGGTATCGTGCCAAAGTGGCTACGCCAGGGTGGTGGTGTGGTCCCGAGCACTCAGCAGAGAAAGGCTGGCGGGCAGCCTTCAGATGGGCAGTCTCAGCTCAGAGAGCGAAGGGTCACGGGAGCATTTCTGATTGTTCTTGGGAACCGGGCAGCAATGAAAATGAAGTTTAACGGAGAAAGCGCTAAGACTCCTGAAGGACTTGCCTTAGAAGGATTCTCACAAGAATCAGAAGTCAATATCCTTAGAAATTTTTTTTACACACACCCACATACACACACGTACATAAAAATTCACTATTTAGTATTATGAAATTAGATTCCATATCTGAGAATGGAGAGGCCCAGAAGAGCTATAGTTCTGAAAAACGGATCATTTGGCATTTTCTATCTAAGGATCTGAAAGGGATGTTTTGTCAATACTGGCATTGTACACAACAAACCACCAACAGCTAGCACAGAGATGCTGTTCTAAGGAAAAATAACACTGTTTCCCACTTAATGTAGAGCACCAGTATTTAGCCAGGTATAGTATTTTATCAAGCCATGCTAATTTCCTATCTGATTTGCAAGCTGTCACGCATTTATTTAACTTCACCTTAAATGAAACAAAACAGCAATACAGAGAAGCATTGTTGAAACCTGAAAACATTTCACTTCCTATCATGTAATTAATTTTTTCTTCAAATTGTCATTACTTGTGTGTGATAAAAACATTTTTTATGATTAGTCAGGCAAAAGTAACTTATTTAGAAATTATCTGAAGGCATACCAACTCAAAACAGTAAAAAATGCAAATGAAGATGCTTCACTAGCTAAAACATTGATGTCAAATGATACATATAAATGGTAACTTAAAAAAAAAAAAAGACTTGTAAAGCACATCAAGTAAGCTCTGTAATAATAGGGACCCTTGCTGCCTTAAATGGAAAGTTTAATAGCTTCCATTTAGAGAAAGGTGAATTAAAGACAGAGTGCAGTGCTAAATACCACTCCTATCTACTCTGAAAATGGTGGCACTGAGTCATTTTTCATAGGTCTGTGACACACATAAACAGGAAGTATCCCAGGTACTCATGGCCCAACACATGATAATAAAACTGCCTTTTGCATCTACTAATACTGGGAGACCCAAACTGAAGGTGAACGAAATGTCTTTCCACTTCTGATATCCGCAGAGTTACTCATCCCCCTCCACCACCTCTTCACTGGTTTTTAGCTCTGCTGATGACCCGTGTCTTCGCTGACCCCGCTCCGCTCCCAGCCCCTGTCCTACAAGGTTTACGAGGCACAGCACGCACCCTGCTCTCCAATGGTCCCACACTTCTGGGAGAACCGGGACCTTCTGCTACAAAAAGCCACCTTGGGCGAGTGTCCACCCTCCTCCTGCTGCAGCCGAAGTGGAGGGTCTCAATCCCAGCTGGGTGGACTGGGAGGAACCGGGATACGAACAGTAAAGGCTTTTGCTTCCTACGGAAATGGCGCACACACTCTGCCCAGAACACAGCCCAGCCACTTGTTTTTCCTTTACTTCATAAAGCGTGCCGCAACTCCGGGGCAAGGGTATTACTATTAATCGTTGTGCAGGAGAAATACACGGCAGTTATGAAAAGTTCTCTGCAGTGCCATGTCCTGCATTAGCCACTGCCTTGCTGTACGCCATGCGGACAGGGCATGGAGGAGTCCAGTAGTATAAAGTCTCCGACAGATCCCCCCCGCAGGTCATTTATGTCTTTAAACTGCTTTAAATAGTTCTTATTTATATCATAGCAGGAAGACGTAAAATCTGCGGTGTGTCAGCTCTGTAACTGAGAAGGGTGTGTGGATATATAATATGTGGATAATAGATAAGGTGCCAGTAGATGGCTCTCAAGATATGAGGCCTATGGCTTTCATAGAACTGAGACAACTTCTTGGTTATTGAGTAATACCTGCTTTTGCTGCATGCTGGGAAGAAAATGATCACTCAAACTGTATTTTGGGAAGGTGAGACGATAGAGTTTGCAGGAAACTGGCGCATCTTCTCTCCAGACCTGCCCAAAAATATCAAAGTTCTCAGCTTAGTTATTTTTGATAATTCAAGGCAAAAATGCAACCCCTTTCAGTAAAGCATGCATGAAATCCCCCTTTAATTCTTTAAGTGAGATTTAAGGGCTGTTTAAAAAAACAGAAAAAGCTGAGAGACTACTTCTGCATTACCCCTGTTTCTGTGCAAGAAGAGGTATTGCCAGTCCCAGTGGGGCTATGTAGTTAATAAGTTAGATTTTCTTAACTAAACAGTTGAGCCATGTCTATTTAAAGTTGATTTTCTCAAGCATATGAACTAACACCCCTAAGAGGAACAGGTCGAGGAGGGAAGCTCACAGTTAGCAATTCTACAGAGGACTGAAATTAATTTTTAGTACTGTATGACTGCAGTAGATGACATTTAATTGCCATTTTTGCTTTCTTTTAAAAGGAGAAAGAGGAGGAGAGAGGAGAAGAGAGAGATCTTGTTCTCAAGCTGGGCAGTGATTTATATCCCAAGACTAAATTTTGTGAATTGAACAAAGATAACAAAAACAAAAGCAATCAAATTCTTCCAGCTATTTAATCACTCATAAAGCAAGGGAGAGGATTTATACAACATAACTTTATTCAGACAGCTGGCCATGTAGCGTATGAACTAGAAATTCTGCTCGAAAATGTATGCAAATTTTAATTAAATTTGTTTCTGTCTATGCTTTAAATGCAGTTTTTCCACATAGCATGTCCTGAGGCCTACGCCACCCAACTGTGATATATTTTTCTGGTCAGCAACCCCAGTCTATATTTATTATACTCCTTCTGTTTCTTGGTTTCATGGCAGGGACAACTGGAGTGATTGCTGACTAAATAATTAGACAAGGGAACACTTTCTCTGTATGTATCTGTACTCATTAGACTAGTGAGAAAATGTAACTTACTTTCATAATCTCTTTCCCTATAGGTACCTGGTACTTTCCGGGAGCAAAGTAGGGAGAAAATGTAATTGCTAAAAGCTCACACACTCATTATTAGACTAATGACACTTTTTTCTCTCAATCTTGGCTGATAAAGACAACTATAGAAGGGAAGGTGTAGAGCTTCTGCTTCCCATTATAACAGGAAGGAGAAATGCAGGCTTGTAGTATTTTTCCCCCCATCAAGCAACAGTGAGAATACATAGAATATTACAGTATTATATAATATAGTAGAATAATATAATAATATAGTATTATTGTCATACACAGTCACAAGCAAAATAAGGGTGAAGGCACAGAGCATGTACTGATACCATCCAATGTTAGGAGTCCCCTGAGTGACCTGCCTTCCCCCTCTGTCCTCCAGAATGACAATGCTTCCTAATTTCAGGTCCTGCTCCTAAGTATGTGTGTGTGTGTGTGTGTCTTTCCTCTTGTTCCCTCCTACACCACTCTTACCACAGGCTACAGAGGGAATTTAAGGAAAGTAGTTGGGTTAGTTTTGTCAAGTAAGTTAGGGGTCCTGCCTGTTTTTCCTGAAGGTACTTCTTGTATTTCAGCCTATTTTTTTAAAAAAACTATGAACTTCAGCTGAGTTGGGCTGAGTTGAGCTAAGATCAAATTGCTTTATTTTGGTTTCTGCACTTGTGCTTTTTACAGAAGATGGATGTCACTCAACCCACGATACTCCTCAAAACCTTGCATGATACTCTGCTCTCAGGTTTAAGAAAGAACTGTTGAACTTAAACTATGTCAGTGTAAATTGCATCCCTGAACTGCAGCCTTTAACATATTAACAGGGGTACCATAAGCTTTGGGAGTCATGTAAAAAAGCTTCCATTCTTCCACAAGATCATAATTTCTATTTTTTTTTTTCCCCAAAATTCCTCCCATATAAAGAGGTAGAGATTGGTATTAGCATTGATAGAAAAGTTGGATGACATTCTGATCCCACTGAAATCAATACGAGTTAGTTAGTTAGTCAGGATTTTTTTCCATCAGCTTTCATGAGTAATATAGTTAGTCCTTGATTTACATACTATTATGTCCCCAAGAACTTTGGAGAATATCGTGCTCATTTCTTTTTATTACAGCACTAGAATCTATTAAAGAGAAGCTCACCTTGAAGTGTAGAAGACAAGGTGGTTCTTCTGCAAATATAGGCTATCTAATGAATTCATGGCTTCACCTACAGAACTGTTCTGGTAGTAGTGAGGGATGATGGGAGTATTTGAACACTAATTTGATAAAAATGAAATAGAGTTTCACTTATTATACTTCTCATTTTATAGATCCGTGCCTTGATTCAAACTCCCATTCTGAACATCTGGTGTGCCTTAAAAAGAAGATTCTTCCATGTGGAGTCTGGTTCCTGATTTCCTCAGCTATTATTTATTGCATCATCTGGTCTTTAGAAGGGATTGCTGAACCAGTGTGGATAATCTAAAAAATAAACTTAATCTAAAACTAATGTGAACTGTACAGCATAGGAGATTTAGAAAAGCCTACTTAGAAGCCAAGTAAACCTTTAATTTATCTTGGTACTTCCAAATTCCAGCTCTGAACAGATATGGGACCACGAGGAAAAAAAAAAAAAAAAAGAGTACTTTCTGAGTGACCAGCAGCCAGAAATCAGAAATTCTGCACACAAGACTACTTGAAAAAGATTGTCTGAGCAATGCTTAGGGATCAGAGTGGTTTGAACTCCCCAACATTACCCAGTGCTTGCCCTCTTCAGTCAGCTGACCCGCTCAAAGTCAGTGCATCCCAGTTACACCCGACACCCAAGGTTTGTGAGGGAAATGTAAACAGTAGGAAAAGCTCATTGTGTGAGCACACAGACCCTGTCTCAGTTGCAGGGTGGCATCAGGAAGTTTCAGCCCTTGTTTTGGGAATTGTGCCTACTACCCACACTTAAGCCAAAGCATCTTTTTTTTAATTTAAATGATGGCTGCCTTAATAGCTTACTGCCTGAAATGTTCTTTGATACTGAGGCATAACGCTTTCCAACTGTGCACAATCAAATGTAAGGGGCCTGTTAATGCTGCATGCTGGCACAAACCGTATTTGGGAGATAGAAAGGTGATTAGCACCTTCTAAGCTCTATCCAAACAGAAAACTAAAACAATGTGGATTGGGTATGAACATTTCATACAAAATTCCTTAGCATCACATGTCTTCAGAGTTGAGGTTAGTGCCGATGGCTTCAGCAGATGAAGCAAAATAATCACAGGTTCAAAGCTTTTAGGACTGTGAAAGGCAGAACAGTTGGTAACAGCAGTACTGCTGTTACGCTGCTTGCTAAATGCTGTGTCTTTACATGAATCCTTAAGAGCTCATGAACCCAGATAGAGTATTTTTTCTGTAGTCTTTCAGTAATGGACACTGACTCTATGCAGGGACAGGTGACCCTTGTAGTAGTGTTGCACAAGCCTTCTGGCAGCGTTGGGGATTTTCCACTTCTCATGCAACAAGTTGTATTTAGAACTATTCACTTCTTCCTCAGAGTAAGAAAGTTGCCCCTTTTTGTGTCAATAACACTTATTTCAAGTAAAAATTATTTTAATATAGTAAAATACTTATTTCTTTTTTGTTAGGCTTAACCGTTGCAAAGAGTTTGGATTGCTGTAACAGTGTATTGTTTTGTAATAGTAATGGGGAAGGTCCAGTCCAAACCCTCTTCCCAATCATATTCATCTGTCCTACATATACCTGTGACTTTTGCATCTATCATTCAGAGAGCGTAAAATGGCCCAAAGATTTGGGGAGCGAGGTTTGGATTGCCTGGTCAGATCCTCTTTAGTATTGTTATAAGGACATTTGGGTTGTTTTGCTGAACCAAAATTAACTACTTCCTGGTTTGACCTTCAAGAGCACTTTAAACCAGCTTGGCACTTTGAAATACAGAGAAAACACCTTCTTAAAAGAAACAGTACGTCTGCACCACTACCTTCCTATATGGTACCTAAAGACGGCATACAAGCACTTTATTGAAGAAATCTGTTCTGTGCTAGAAAGCAGCCCCAGTACAGATTTAAAAGACAATGTCTCGCTTCTTCCTTAGAAAAGCTTCCCAAGGCAGACCTGAGCTGCCCGCCCTCGCTCACCCGAGTCACATCCACTGGCTACAGCTGACCCAAAGGGGTGGGAAGCGGTGGCTGGATTTACACTCAGGAACCCTTCCCGAATCTGGGTGCGGGACCTCGCACCGGGGAGGACTTGAGCACGTGGGCTGTCCCTCCCCCGCGCCAGGCGGTTCTGCAGCAAGCGTGGCGTGAAGGCCACACGGGCTGGTGGTGGGGTCTGGCTGGGCTCCCAGCCCAGCCCAGCAGCGACCAAGGGCACGTATGAGCCTGTGGAGGAGCGACAGAGCCAAGGCTACTTATCCGAAGAACCCCCACCCGTGAGAGATGATGCTCCAGAGGCAGATGCTGTATTGCATTCTGCAAACGATATGTTTGTTAAAGACCATCAAACAGCTTAGAAGGAAGATTTCTGGAAAATGTACAAAATGAAAGCAAAATTACAGCACTGCTGTAGATAGTGACAAAGCATGAAGATACATCAGCATTAAGTAAATAGCTAGCTTGGGGTTTTCAATTGCAATTACCACATACTCTCTCTGTTTGCAATACCTAGGAGACCCATAGCACATTACAGAATTTTGTTAATTACTAAGTAAGTGAAGAGAGAAAAAAAAAATACTGTGACCAAAATATATATATATATATATATTGTGTATTGATTTAGAGAATTGTAATTTAGGTTTAATAATTTATCATTCCTCTTAACAGGCTACACTGTTTTATAAAAAGTAATGAAACCTTAGGAATACAGAGGAAATCACTTCACCCTCTGTCACTTGATCTATGCTGAGGAATGGGAAGGAGTGGTTTGTCTTCCCCTTGCCCCATTTATAAAATGAGCAGCTTGGCAAAGAGTAGATTAGCAAGATCACAGGCTTTTCTTTGTTGTTATTTATCATGCAACAGTGGACAAAATAGTAACTGGTGTTTGATGTTAAGAAAGTCTTCCCAGGTAATACCCTCAGGAAGTAATCACAGAAACACTCAAAACAATGACAATCATTGTCCCATCAATTTAAGCAGTTCAAACCAGCAGAAGTTGCTTGGCTCATTGAATGATAATGAGATCATCTCTCTATTGCTAGAAAAGCCAAGTCACTCAAATCAAGACTTCCATTAGTACTAGAACACTGCAAGCTATTAATGAAATCATTGTTGGTTCGTGTCTAACTGAAGGAATAACCACAAGAAAACTAAAACTTGTCATGAGAAATTGTTTAACCTTGTTACAATACACATATGCATCTGCAACCTTAGACTGCTTTGAGTAGATGTGCCCATTCGGGCTAAATAATTTCATAAAAGTGAACTGTGAAAACTTTAGGGGAAAAAGCTTCATACAGGACTTCAAAGAAACAACAGGTATTAAGTTCTTATGTGTGCTTTCTTTGTAGAGGCATTAATCATCTTCAGTTGTTGCTCATTTTTAGCACAGATAACTAGTGCCATATCCCCACTGCTGAAATCAGAAATGTCAAACAGCTTCATGGTACAGTGAGAAGGTCAGGTCTCAGCCTTGTTTCCAGTGGAAACAGGGTTTATGTGATCACACTGATTATGAGCATGCAACTCTCTCCTCCCTCATCCATTATTTATTTCACTGGCTGCTTTCAACCAAACTAGAGAATCACAGATTTCTCAAAAGTAATTAAATTCCTACAAGTTTCATTTGAGTAGACAAACAAGAAAAGGACAAGAGACTCTAGGCATGCTCTGAACTAAGCTCATTTTTAATAGATACCAAAGGACCTCAAGAGGAGATTCTTGAATGATCCCAACTACAGGTAAAATCCATGTGAAACTTTGAACTTTGTCAAAAGTCATTAGACACAACTCTAGTGCTGATGCTCTTAGATCTTCTCGTACACAGAAAGGCCTCAAAAGCTGAGCTGTATTTGGCATCTTCTGAGTCCAAGATATACTACCAGACTGCTCTGAACTGGATTCAGTCAGCAGCACAGGAACGGTAAAGGCACAGTTTCCTCCAGCCATGCAAGCTCCACTGTTCCTCACGTGCGTCCTGAGGCACCAGGGAGTCGCAGCAGAGATTTGCTGCAGCGACTCTGCACTGGCTGCCCTCATCTGCTGCGTACACCTTGCCTTTTGCACGGATGTCTGATATGTTGAAAGGGTAGTCCAAAGTTAGGACACTGTCCTAAGATCCAGAGAGGACATTAGTTCTGTACCACACACTTCTGGGTGATCTTAGCATCATCATACAAATCCTCATCTGTATAATGACAGCAATGCTGTATAATGACAGCATTGGTCTGCGTAAAGAAAGAGGTTACAGGTAGTAAGGGATTCACACAGTGTGGGGACATAAAGGGGGCATCTCAAAGACAAAGATAAGATACCTAAGCCTGGAGAAAACTGGGAAATTATCATACGGGCCTCCTTTTCTCCCACTTTTGCGTAAGTTGTCTTCCAGATTTTAGCTGCCTCATTTTTACGTATCTAATTTCTCATCTTTTTTTGACCAGATATCCTCTGTCACCAATTATTTCCTTCCAGGTGATTCAATATATGTACTCAGCTTGGGAAACACTAGAGGAACGGCTTGTGGCTGCAGAATTAAACTTTAGGAAAAGAGTCCAAAAGCATCTGAAGGGGCGGCATCCCAGGATGGCTGATACACTTGTGGAGGCAACCTTTCTTTCAGAGAACTGCTACTCTGCCTACAGTTTGATTTATATCCACTGCTGATGGATATAAAATCTCTTGAGATTTTCTCATTATAAAATCAACTTCCCAAATTTAAAAAATTTGAACAGGTCTCCAAAGAAAAGCAACACGAGTAGGAAAAAACCATGTATGTGGCCATCACCTATTCAGAGCCATAGACATAGGGCATGGCATCTAATCCACTAATTCCCAACAGCTGGAGAAAAGTCATTACTTGTAGACAAGCACAGCTCTTCCTAAGCCCCGGTGTCCTTTCATAGCAACAGTCATTTCTCATGTACTATGTTTTCAGGAACAGGAGGCAATGGCTGAACAGAGATAGCTTCTCTGATCAGCCATACACACTACAAATGTATCCTCAAATGTATAGTGTATAGATTTTTTTCCCCCCTCCTACTTCATTATTTTTTTCTTTAAAGTTCAATATTTGTTAATTGGTGGAAATTCTGCTCTACTTAGGATCATCTTTTTCATTTTCTCTTCACCTTTTGCTATTCTCAAACTATCTCCCTTTCTGGAAAAAAAAATAAAAATCGGAAATGTCAAATGCTTATGTAAGGTGACTCCTATTTATTTCATCTAGATGAAATGGAAGAATTACCCATTTCATATACAGTAGGCAGTCCAGGACAAAGACAGAAACTAAGTGGCTCCCCACAGATCCCTTTATATCTAGTCATAGATCATCTTTCTGTTGTGCAGAGGATAATGAAAAGTAACAAAGGCACTCCTATATTGCTGGATCGCTTGTCTTCCACTTAAAAGCACATTTAATGATATAACTATCCATGATTTTTCATATCTAAGCAGATCAACAGATTACACACTTTGCAAATAGCTAATGGGATCTTAAAAGAGCAGGATGCTCCCAGCTAACAATGTCTATTATACTGCCAAACTAACGAAGGCCAAACCAGCAAAAAAATCTGGGTAGCAAAACAAGGTATATCTGCCAGCTCTAGATGGACCACTGAATTACCATTCATCTGCTCACAAAGTTGGGTTCCAATTACACCTCTGAATTGCTCATTCCTTGAAGACATCTGGTGTAAGTTGCCTTCTGAAAGGTAGCCACATCTTTCACAAAGTTATGCAGATAGAGCAGCTGTTGTATCTATGGTCACCCAAAAGTGAGAAGTGACATTCTGTTTCTCCCCCATCTTGGAACATAAACTAACATCTTTGCATCTACTGTGCAAGCAGAGTTTGACTTTTTATTGTTGCTGGGTTTTGTGATTTGTGTGGTTTTTACACATAAACCTATGCCTGCAAATTACAGATGCTGTGTTGCTAAGTTCTGGCTTTATACCTAGAAGGCACTTAAAAAAAACTGGCTGTGGTTATGCTGAGTGCTATGCAACTGTTTTGGTAGCAGCTGTTTTCTCTGAGTCAGCTGGAAAACAGCTGTTAGTTTGCTACCTCCTCCTTGGTCAGAGGTGCTCACTAGAGACATTTTTTGGCTTTGTAATACGGGTTCATTTGCAGGAGATTGCTGGACAGAAACTGCTTTTCCTGTATGCTGGAAGGGCACCTCTGCAAGCAGCTGTCAGGCGATTTGGAAGGTGTTACAATGTTCTTGCTTTTGAGAGTTTGATTAATCAATATAATGTGAATTTTGTTCAAAACTGTATGGGTCCAACCTAAAACTCGCCGTTATCAACAGGAATGTCTCCACACACTTCATTGCACTTTGAGTTAGATTGTGCTAAATACAGCATCTCTATTTTCCCTGCAGATGATTGTTGGAAACAAAATTCATCTGTGTGCAGAGAGATCAGAAAAAAATCTATACCCAACTCAAGCAATGCATAAACTTTGTCTGAGTTAGCTATGTGGTTTTATTCATCTGTCATTTAGACTGGCTTGGTATCAGTATAACTCTCCTGACCTCAGTCAAATGACTGGATTTACCCTGAAAAATGGGGACAAACCAAAGACCAGCATCTTGAAACATCATCACATGGGCTATTGAGATGGGTCCTTTAAAAATATACACAACACAGTATCAGTGTTTACTAAATATGGTCATTTTTAGAGAAAAAATAAAGATGCAATTTACCTTTCCTGACCTACTGTGAAGTAGGTCTTGGCCCTACAATAATGAACAGCGAAAAAAAAAAAAAGTATTTTTTAAACTACAATACCAGGATTTTTTTCCTATGACAGACAAAGAAGTATCTTTGCTCACATTAGTTGAAGGCTTGTTTAATAAGTCTGCATGAATTGGCATGCTATACATTGGCAGTATATTTATCTGATTTGGTTTTAAATGTATTTAACACAGAAAACCAAACATGCATCTAAAATGATGAGATTTCTCCCAGACTTTACTGTGATCATTCGATTCTACGCACTCCCTGCCCCCACTTTTGTGTTTCTGTGTCTACATCCTTTCTAGATTTTATCTGCCTCAGAGACTCAGCTTCTGTCTCTGGAACGTAGATAGCACACCTGGGCTACTGTAGTCTAAATAATGAAAAATTACTATTAGTAGGGTAATTGTTGCAGGAAGTGAAAATTGTGAAATATTCTAGCTGTATAGTAAATGGCATAGCATGGTACACGCAACACAAACAAATATGCCTGGAGATGTACAAAACCCCATGGACCTCTTTGGTTTTCCCCAATTTCTTGGCATTATGGATTTTTTCAAAATTCTCATCAGCCTGTACCACAAGAGGCATGCAAAAATATAATCATACAATAAGCTATCTAAATATTTATGGTACCAGGGGATGAGAAGACATTTTAAACACTTAATTGCAGTAAGAATCTGAATACAGAAGCAAACACATGTACTGTTCCTCAATCGCCCTCTGCTAAGGAGCAGGACAAATATTAAAGTAACGTAGGGCAAGAACAACTTGTACTAAGGCTAGATCAACCCTCTTCTCAGGGCACCGACAATCAGCTACTCTTGATGAAAGGTGTTAAACAGAAAAGTATATCCAAGAAGTTTGACTTGGCCTTACGGACAGATCTGCCCCTTTCCTGGGCTCAGCCTCCACAAATGAGAACCAGTCTGGCGACCCACCGCCCTTGCAGCCCCCCTGGCTGCCCGCTCCTCCTCCCCTGCCCCAGCACTTCAAAGCACTGCTCCTGGTAAGGAGGTAAGATGAGGAGGTGGGGGCACAAGGAAGGGATTTTTTTCTTAATGGGAAAAGATTTTTCAAATGACAGAAACCCACGTGTTACCAACTGGTGCGTGCTCAGGTCCTGCCCACTTTCAGATTGGCTTCTCTGACACATGCTGTTTTTTCTCTCTACATCATCACCAAGCATCAACACTCTCAAACAGGGATTTATTTTAGGGGAAAACAGAATCTGGAGTCCTTGCAGACAGCAGAAAAACTCCTTTTGAATGAATTTCCATTGTGACCACAGTCTATCACACAAACACTGAACTACTACCACTCGTGTAAAGGTTACGGGATTTGCCTTGTCTTTGATGAACCTTAGGCTGCCGTTTCATGTTCTAATAGAAATTAAAGAGCTAATTACATACAGTTTAGACTACACATGAGGGACACAGGCTCAGCTTCCAGCTGAGCTGGGAAAATTTTAATTGTTTAGTTAGAAGAGCAATCTATTCTGAGACATGCAAAAGCAGCTTCTGATTCTAGGTTAAAAGTCATTAGAGCAAGTTATGATCTTACAACTATTAGTTTCCTAATTTAGATTGAGGAATAACAACTGTAAGGAAAAGGCAGTGACTGTGCAGATTAGATCATTAGACCCACAGTCAGCAGAACTAATGTCCATTAACCTAAGTGGCAGCATTAACACCCTTCCTCCTGGCACAGACCCACCGCCTCCCTGTAATCCGCGTTTCTGGAAGAACACCTGGCAACGGCAGAGCGAGCCAATTCCAGGAAAAGAAAAAAAAAAAAAAAAAAAAAAAGCAGGAAAACAGCAACTGTACTTGTTTGGTGATGGGATTTTCCATTGTCACCTGGAGTCCACTGATGACCTGTGCAAGGGGAGCGGGTCTAGTCCCTCCCACCCAGATGGCTTAGGGCACTAAGGATCCCAAGTCACTTCACTGGGAAATGAGTGTGTGAGACTGCCGGGCAGAAGGAAGGACAGTGCCAGTTCCCTGGCCAGCATCAGTGTCACTTGGGCAACTGCCTCTCCTCTCACGGCAGGTCAGGCCACCCAAAAAGCTGACAGACGGCTTCCAGCAGAGACAGGCACTGCCTCCTCCAGCCAGGGCTCATCGCGTGGATCCCCGGAGCCGCAGGACATTAATACACCCAAAAAAATGAAGAGGAGAAAATTCAAAGTCATTTTATTTCTATCTTGATGAAAAAAGGTCTTCATCTTTCAGTAGTGAATGCAAACCACAAGGATTTTAGGGAACTTTTCATATTGGTTACTTCTTAGCTATTGTCTTTCCTCAAAAGCACACCCTTCCATTCCTCTCCCCTTTCTGCATCTCTCACTATCAGCTGCGCATAGTCCGCAGTTAGGAATGGACATTCTTTAAAAACTGCTAATGTGCAGGATTTAGTTACCATCTCTGTGTTGACAGATTCTGTGTTACTGTGCGGGAGGGGGAAGAAACAAAAAGATCAACAATAAATTAGAAACTTGCAACAACAGTGAGATTTAACGAGAGGGCATTCACGTATGGCTGCTGAGGGCAAATTAAACGAACCAGAATGGATTACCATCTGTTTTGGGCAGTGTCACTTGGCAAGGGTCTAAGACCAGAAGGGACTGGTGTATCTTTGCTGTCTAGGTCACCACACTGCTGCCTAGAACAGGCTTGAGCCCTGAACTGAGACGAAATAGCCTCCTTCAACTTTCCCTCATGCCAAAGCACCACAAAGCAAATATCTTTTGCATAACCCTTGACAAGTTATCTGCCATATTAATCTCATGATTTGCTCAGTTGAGTCTCTGGATTTATCTCTTCTATTTTAATTGCGGCCATGATTCAGTCATTGCATCCATTTTTGGTGGTATCAGTGAAACTGTACCACGTTTATACAGTAATATGCTCACTTTATTAAAAAGATAAGGAACCAAATATAAAATGAAAGCTTTAATAAACATTGGACTGACTTACGACATCTAACCATCATGTGAATACTCATAGTTTAAAAGAAACTAATCAAGTCAGTCACTGAATTAGCACACCTGAGGATCTGGGCTCCATTTTCCAGGCACTACACAAATTTGTTATAAAAAAGAAATACACAGCCTCTGCTTCCAGACAAAAATATTGGGTAACTGTTCCAACAGCTATCACTAGTTAGATTGCCTGGTATGGTGGAAAATGCTCAATATTATAGGGCCAAGAACAGCATAAATTGTATAAACCAGAATAAAACAGGCTGCCCTCCTCAACCCCTCCATAGTACTGGCTGAATTGTCACTGAGCTTCACTTCTAGGGTGAAGATCCTGGTGATGTGAAGGGGACTGTGCAGGTTTAGAGCATTGTGATTTTGCCATTCTTCAAGAAAGTGCTGGTGACGGTAAAATAGTCAGTGTGTCCCCTCTCCACCTGAATGACCTGGAAACAATCCTTTTTTTTTTTTTTTTTTTTTTTAATTGAGCTTAGGTGCACAGAACAGACTTTTCCTAGAGATTTCCATTTCTCACCTGTCACAAAAAAGGGCAGAGACATGCAAGGCTTCCAGATGATGTTACATGACCTCTGAAAAAATACAGGTTAGAATCTATAAACACAGGACCACCAGTGAGCTCTCGTTGGAAAGAAACTGCTGGAGTACGGTAACACTGATTAATATGTACTCATATAGTCCACTTACAGAGAACTGTCAGGGCATTAAAAATAAGAATACTGTCTTTACTCTTTTCAGAGTTACTCCAGCACAAGTCACATGACCCACCATATTCCTGCTTCTCTCTCAAATTGCAGGAAGGTTGTTCTAGGTGAGCAGAGCTTTTGTTTCTTACCAGAGAAAGAATATTATTATATTAGGGTGGTTACCTTCTCTCAGTCCTTGTTACTACAGTTAACGTATTGCTATGGGAAGGGAATGTTGCTAATGGGAATATTTTATTTTTGGCTTCTTCTGGGTTTTGGCACATGTGAGTGAACGTGTGCTGTCCCTCAGTTCACCTGGGCCTGATGAGACTTACAGCAAGGAGTTCCTGCCCCCTTGCCCCTCGCTCCCGGGCCGGGCAGCTATTCCAGGCAGGGAGCAGCCTCCGTGTCCTGGCGCTGGCACGGGCACCTCCTCCAGCTGCTCAAGCACAGCGACAGCAGCCGATGCCCCGGAGAGCCTGGGCTCTGCAAAGCTCTGCTCTTCAGCAGTCCTCAGGAACAGCATGAACCGCGGAGCCGGTCCACGCCAGCGAGGTGCTTTACTCCCACTTCCCGTGACCCCTGCGAGACAGGAGAGCGCGGCTCCTCCGCCTGTCATCCTCATCGCCAGCCACCAGCAGCATTAAGGGAGAAAGCGTGAGCCTTGCCGCGCGGATACATTCATCTGACCTGGATGCTTCCTATGGGGTTGTTTTGCTGAAGCCTTAACTAGATGCAGATTTCCTGAGGGACATCTGTGCGGTATCTCAGATCACACAGGTTCCGAGGTCAGAGGTGACTCTGCACGGGAAAGTGAATTCACATCTAACTCCAGGGTGTTTGGATGTGAGGTCTTGATTTTGCTCTTTGCAGATGTAGAGAACAGCCCCTGCACTCTATCTCCAGCTGTAAAACAGTATGTGTCACATTGCCTAAAACCACCAGGCTGATCAAACCCCCAAGATATTAATAAGCGGAGAATTGCCCCATTGCTGCCTTTTGAGCCTGTAGAGAACATTTAAGTTATTTTGCAAACTTCTCTTCATATTCAAAAAGTCCAGAAAAATACTGTCTTTAAATAAAAGCAGCTTTTCATATAACCCTGGGATTCTTGAGCTCTGGCTAGAAAAAAAAAAAAATCCAAGTATTGTAAGTGTCTGAAGAAAAGAAAATATGAGAAGTTAGGGCCAGCAATACTAGCATTTTAAATGAGAATGTGAATTCCTCCAACATGTGGGGATAGTCAAAGAAAAGAGAAGTTGAGGATCGTGCTCAGAGCAGACAAGGGCATTGCTGGAAAGCAAGACGAACAAAGAATTTGGCAGAATTCAATTCACAGGATGCCTCAGCTGAAGCAGGTAAAATAAATTTGCCCTTTTCTTAGAGACCTGTTTTTGTTATGGTTTTAAAACTTTTTTTTTCTTTTTTTCCCCCCTCAAGCCTCCTGCCTATCTTCCTGCTTAGATTTAAAGAAATAGGAGGTGGGCGCATTGTGAGATGAAGAATTAAAAAAAAAAAAAAAAGCGCCCTTATCATTCTCAGATCTCTTTCCCAAAGCTATGAAGCAGGCTGTGAAATCGCTGCTTTAGCCACCCGAAGAGAAAACCCCTGCGCAGCCTGTGCCGTGCCTGGCCCCTCGCAGGAGGAAGGGAGGGAGGGAGGAAGGGTCCCGTTTCACAGGACCACTGCAGTGACCGAGTCCCCTCCCGCGCCCCGTGGCAGAGCGGTTACGGGGGAAGGCTGGCAAGGGAGCCAGGGAGCAGGGAGCCAAGAGCGGGGAAAAGGAAGCAGGAAAACTACCAAGACAGACAGAGTGGAGGAGGCTGGATGAGAATTCAGTCACAGCCAAAACGAAAGGCTAAAGCAGAGCGCTATATTTAACAGAACTGCTCAGTTGAATGTTGCTGGAGAGCTTAAGTTTTGAAGGATCATAGAGTTACGGAGTAACTTTAACTTTAGTGCTTCTTCCCTACTCTGTTCATGATCTTCACTGATCACATCACGTTTCAATGTAGGTGGCAACTGGTCCAGACTGCATCTTTGCACCTGGCATTTCTTTGAGCAGTCATACATACCTAATAAGCCTTTCCAAATATTATGTATTTCTTAATTTAACACCGTTGTCCTGAGGTAACTGCACACTATAGAACACATTAAAAAAATAAGGTTATAAATTTGGCTTCAATAAGAGCTGGGGAGGGTCAGTCTAAACTCATTTTAAAGACATTGCTTGCAGAACCAAGTAGGATGGAGAAAGATCTTGAAGAAAAGTTAGGATAGGTTAGTTATGTGTAATTCCAATACTTCTGCTCACAATTTTATGACTTATGATCCTTTCCAACAACTGTAAAATATGCTAAATAATCAATACGATAACACAGAATGTTACATCATGAATACATTCTGGTGGAGTTGCACGTAACTTCAGCCAAATATTCCATGTTTCCAGCTTCATTTAATTCTAGAGAACATCCTTAGATTCGACAGCAATACACCGATCAAGCCCTATTTGGTACCAATATATTGATTATCCTGGTGGAATTAATACTGTTGAATATGTATCCGCTGGGTCACATTAGATCACATATAAGACACTATTAAAAATTTCTGACAAAGTTACACAGGATTACATCAAAAGCTATCAAAATAAACCAGAATGATAGTTAATACAACAGTCTAAACAAGTGTTTGATATTTGACTCTGTATTCAAAAGCACCTTTTGTATTTTGAGAGGCAGGCCAGGGTTAAGCTTGAAGAATTTGAAATAATTTAGAATGTCTTTATTCAATCCACGCAGTAAAAAACACTGTCCAGAGTGGGCTCAAAACCATAACACAGATGAATGGCTTAATTCTGTTTCTACACAAGGAATGGATTGGATATTGTTTAATTAGGGAGAGATATTTTAGGATGTTATGAGATTGACTGGAACATTTCAGAGACATTTCTAGTTTGCTGTTAGAATTGAAACACAACAGTGGATGTAATGAAAACAGAACAACTTGTTTCTGCCCTGGGAATCTGCTGTTATGGAAATTACTATGTGTTATAAAACCGTGTTCTTGTAGACATATGGCCTATACCAAAGTCCACTGAAGCTGACGGATTTGGGAGGAGTCTCATAATGACCTGTCTAAAAGTTATAACATTGGTGGATGTGTATCATCATATTCTACTTGCTTTGGTGGAGCTAAACCAGCTACATCAGCTCAGAATATAGCCTTATTCATCTCGGGCAACAACTTGGCATGCTCAGAGCACAAACTAGCTCTGTGGCAGATAACTTTCAGAGATATGGCAGAACTGTATTTAATGATTATCTTCTCCAAGACTTAATTATGCTTAATGCTCTCCTGTGAGAGAATGAGGTGGTAAGAGACACTTTCTCATGCCTGTTTGTCAACAGAAATACCAGAGCTAATAACAGTAGTCTCTAATAAATTCCATCTTGAACTTCAAAACGTGACCAGCTGTCATCAAATCCTGACCCTGCCAGAAGACAGAGACAAGCTGAGGAGTATTAACTCCCACTCTTAATAGTTGGACAAGGAAGTTGCCATGACACAGCTGCTTCTCCTATTATGTTAGGTTTTACAAACATTTTCAGAATACCAGGATCTGATTTCCCTCCCAATAACAAAGGTCTAGACTCCTTCTAGACCCTGCAGTGGCTGCAACCCTACTGCTGTGCTCTGAGAGACAATATTGGCACTGCATGCATTTTGGGGGTGTGTGTGGATGAGCACACAGTTCAATTCATGCTGCTTGGTTTCCATCCTGAAATACAAGGAAATGTGTCCGGGATGACTTCAGCTGTCATTTTACAGAATGCCAGGCCCCATCTGTTCTTTAAATAACAAAACAAAACAAAGCCCTCCACTTAATGTTGGAATATACAGAAGGTTTTAATTGTAAAGCTGGGTACGACTCCGTTATTTGAAAATTCCACTGGATAGTCAGGAATAAAGCCATTCTGAAATACCATGGAAAACAAGATCTTTAGATCTGCTTTGTGTCCGCTATATGAATGAACCAGAGGGCGGAAGCCAGCCAGACGCAGATCTGTGTATAAACACTAAACCATTAAGACCCACCCAGCATTGTGGCAGCAACATCCTAGAGACTATTGGGGTATCAAAAAAAATGAGTGATGGAGAAATAGTAGGAACACATTCTTGAAGTGAGTATTTCAGCTGTAAAATAGTATGCATTTTTGAAGGAAAAACCTCATTTATTTAAAGGAAAGATACAGCTACTTGATCGTTTGTGATCTGGATAACATGGGCTAAGACTAATTCAGGGAGACAATATCCATGAACTTGTCTGACTTTCTCCCCTTCCAACAGTCCCCACAGCTCCTCTCTCAACCCTTCCTTGAACTGTTACCTGTTCCCAGAGTTGAAGGGGCTGCAGCATTTTACCAACTGATCTCTCAGCCTGTTCTTCCCAAAACAGGGAAGAGAGTCATCTTTGACCCTCATGCCAGGATAAAAGGAAGGAGAGAACTAGAGAGCTACCACAAACAACTCAGTCGAGCCCAGCTAAGCCTAATGTGGAACACAGCCAGAGAAGTGGCTGAAGAGAAAGCTCAGACCAACGCATCCCTAATAGTCCTCTTAAGTGGACTCTCAAGATCCAGCAGTTCCTTCCCCTTGTTCCTACACTGAAGCTTGAACTGCACAATCAGAAGAGATGCCTTCTGAAGCCAGAGATGTCGGTGGGAACACGGGAGCGCTGCAGCCCCCCCCGACCAGGGCGCAGCCCTCCTGGAAGTGGCTTGCAGCCACTGTGGTTTTGGCAAACTGCTCTTGGTGCATACGGTAACGCAATGAATCACCACGCTCTTCCCCGCTAATGGGAATTTACTGAGAAATCTCAGAAGAATTACACGAAGTTTTGGCAGTTACAGCCAGGGCTACAAAGCAGGAACTCCTGCCTGCCAGGTCTCTGGCACAGCACGGGACGGGGTGAGCTCCCAGCCTCTTACAGGTAGGGCTCGCTGGTGGTACTCCTCCCTGACTCCCCGCTCTTCCCCACGATACAGGCTCTGACCCAGAGCAGGCACGGGGGGAGAGAAGCCTCCGAGCTCTTTCAGGTTGCAGTGGTGAGCCTGGGGGCCACGCTCTGCCCATGACCAGGCGCGCAGGGGAGACCTGCAATCTCTTGCCTTAGCCAGGAGCTTGTCTGTCCCACCACCCCACATACAGCACCTGATGGGCATCTCAAGAGAAGGTGCCCGAGAGGTGCTCTTGGACAGCCACAAAGGTCTCAAGAGGTGACAGGAACACCCCAGAGGTGGGGGATTTCCTGACGCTTCCCACCGCAGGACCAAGGGGGGTGTCTGAATCCCCCAGTGTGGAAGACTGGAGGCCATAAAACGCAAGCCCACAGAAAGATACTCAAGCTGGAAATGACCAGTAATTCTTACAAGAGAAGGCAGAAATCACAGACTTCCAGGCACATAGAGGCTGCAGGCTGTGCGTTCCACATACAGAGGGAGGAAGAAAGAAATGCAGTATCAATAATTTCTCTACTGTTTTTTTTTTTTTTTAGAAGATCTGCAAAGGTGCTAGAAAAACTGCTTTCCTCATTCCAGTTAAGACTAGCATTTTCTTCCAGTAATTTTTAGTAGGGTGCACATTTGCTTTCCTGTAAACTATAAATTCATGAAGCCAAGTCCCCACAAACCAGCCTGAGTAGGAAACATCTCAAGATTTATGTGTGCATGTCATTTTCAAAAAATTCCCGCAAATCATTTATACAGCAGGACACGTACATGCTAGCTGTGAGCAATTAATCAGGAAACAACATTTCACATCCTTGGGCTGGCATTTGAGGTGGGGCCTGAAGTACAGTAGGGCGGAGAAAAGGAAACTTACGCATCTTGTAGATACAGGAGAGTTCTTCATGTAAGACCAGACAGGAGGAAACAAGGCTGGCATGTGCGTTTGCTGGGGATGTGAGGAAGAGCTGCTAACATTTGCTGAGATTTCTCTCCAGGCGGCTGCCTGGGTCTGTGTCTTTTTTGATTACGAGCTGTGCCAGCAATGAAGGAGCGTGTGGCAGCTACAGGAGCCTCAGCATCTCCTCACTGATCTCTTCCTAAATGTTTCTGAGCTGCATTCCTGGGTCCCCTTACTTATGGATCCAGGAGGACTGTTCACTTAGTCCTCACTCCTCTCCCATAACAACTTGTTACACATCCTCTACAGTACGTAAGAAAAGAGCAGCTCCTTCTGCAAGTAACTGGCTGATAACTATTTAAGGATGCTCAAGAACCACCACAGGAACTGCGAGTTGAAGGGAATCCACACAACGCCGCTGCTTACGTTTCACGAGAGCAAGCGCAGCTTATGGCTGTTGATTTGAATGATTGTAAAGTCATGATTCTTGTAATTTCAGGAAATTGTCATCACATACTCAAAAGCTGAAAATCTTTAAATGCTTTTTTTAGTTCACATGGAGGGAATTACGAACTGTAATTTTGTGACAAGAGTAAAAGCTGGCTATCATCCCAGTTTAACTCCTAGTGGAAGAAGTCAGGGGAACACAAAAGCAGTCACCAGCCTGGAGTCAGTCTACCAAGAAGCGAGGAGGAAATCTTCCTCCTTTTGCCTTAGCAGACCAGCTTTCAGAAGCAACTTGAATGAAGCAAATCTCCAACCACACAGCTGAAAAATATACAGCTGAAAAGCCAGCCACTAGCTCAAATAAACAATGCAAAGGCTGGTTGTGGTTTCTGTACCTGTGGTTACAAATTCACCGTTTCAAACTGAAGAGGATTTGCATCCGCTTCACAACACCCCACCCAGTGGTGGGAAGCTAGTCACAGTGGCCATAATTTAAACCCAGGATTTTTAAAACTGAAAATCAGCTTCTCCAAGCACCCGGTCTTTCCGATCTCTTTCAAACTAGGATGAATAATACAGATATGTTTAAATTTGAAATACTCTTCTTGTGAGCGTTCTCGTCCAGCAGCAGCAGATTCCTATCCTCCTTTCCCAGCTGAGCCAAGATATTACTGAATATTTTATAACTAACAATCTTTTTCTCTTTGCCCTCCTATATAGATTCCCACACCCAACAGCCCAGCATGACTAGTTCTTTTCTTTGAAATACTCAGCCACTTTCAGTGGGTCTTGTCCATCCTTTACACCTAATTTCATTGAATATTTCAAAGCAGAGTGAGATCAGAGCAATCTGCCTGGGTGGGCTCTCACTGATGATGTCAGGCTCTCCCTCCTCACCTCTAGCTGAAGCGATCCGATATCTCACCTCTCTGCACTGAGGGTATGATGGATGTCACTGCCTAATGGATGAAAATTGGTGATGAGCTTGAAAAAGAATAGATAAAGCATGCTAAATTTAGAAGCTGTTTATTTTCAAGAATGGGTTTGAACTTTAACTCACACAAAAATCACATCTCATCGTTCTGCAGTTCCATGACATCTCTGTTCCCTACCTAGGGCCAGAAAATGCAAGATCAGTCTATTTTTAATAGTAAGTTTCACTGTTTTTTTTTTTTCCTCCACATCTCCAAGTTTGGATGAGTGGATCATATACGTAAACATAGCACCCAGGTCTGCTCTAGATGCAGTGTAGTAGCTCTCATTGCAGTAGCTGCATCCAAACTGAGTTCTTTCCAAAGAAAATCAATGGGAAACACTAGAGACTTGGTATTATTCACACCAGAGTCAAACCAATGGATACATAAGTTTCAATTCTGGTATAACATTTACATCTTTTAAAATAGCATCTGAACAACTGCTTGAGAAACTGAAAAGTCATTTAGTAGACTGTAAAACTTCTGGATAAATAAGAAGGTACCAGAGAACAGGATCCCCTGTACCTCAGTTGCATTTCTTTGCTTACATGAAAAGCAGCTTTTTAGAGGGAAGGATTGCAGAGGCGATGGCTGTCTGAACCCAAAAGCCCTTGTGAGGACATTCTGAATATTGGCGACCACCAGCTCCATTAGCAATAGGCTGCAGGCAGACAACGAAAGGAGGCTGCCATGAGAAAAAGCCCTGAAACTGAGTGAAAGCAGGAGGGGGACAGTATTTTCTTGAAAGCAAGACAGCCAAGGAAATACTGCTAAGACATTTTGACGTAAGAGTTTTTGTTGTTTTGTTTGGTTTTTCCTTTCTTTATTTTTTCTTCCTTTAAATCATCGGTTTGTTCTAGCTGGCAGTGATACTGTGAACTTAATTATTTCTATGTGTTTTCCCAGGCAGAATCCCCTGCAATTCCTTGATAAACTCCTATCTCATGCTCATGTCTTCATCAATTTAGAGTCTTTACTTCCCATTAGAATTAGCTGTTTACAGTTGACAAATATTATCTGTATTTTCCTTGCAAAAATGATCATGGGGATAAAACTTCCATCTTTATATTCACAAATAAAGCTGAGCAATTATATGGCTTTTGGCATAAACAGGAACACGACAAGATTTCTTTTCAAATATTTTTCCTCCCTTAAACTCTCTATTGTGGTATTTTGGACCTAATGCCTGAACATTCAGTATAATTAATTAAGCTTTTTATTCTCAAGAGTATTTCAATGGGATTTGCCAAAAAATGTTTGGAAAATGGCTGTGCATTTAAAAATACGTGCATTGGCTACTGTTCCAGCACTCTATAGGACTGGATAGCCACAATAAGCATAAAACATTAGTTACATCTGGGAACTGTGGCCCTGTTAGGTGAACAAGGCTTAAAGATGAGATGAATGCCTGGCTTTTCTGTTATCTCAAATAATAAATGACATATCAGACCGAGAACACAGTTACAGGTGAAATGGGTAAATCTGCCCAGCTTGTGAAAGGTAGGGTGCTAGACATTTTGGTCATCAAAAGGTTGGGGCGATAGATGGAAAAGCAAAGAATAAACATGCAGTGGAGATGACTGAGGCAGCCCGAGTGCTAACAGAACTGACTACCAAGACCAGAAGTGCACTCCAGAAAATGTCCAGCACTTAAGTAGCCTCTAGCAGGTCTCTACTGTTCATAACGATCTCAGTGCAACCTCTGCCTCATGAAGATTTATATTCATTTTTATATTTGCTTTTGTCCTTATATGTTTATTCTACTGTCAGAGTCACTGGAAAATAGTCTAATGAAATAGACTTCAAGCCCAAACTGAAAATGCTAGGTGACTTCACAGTATGGTTGCTAAACTGTTTTTCTGGTACCCAGGTTATCTAGTTTAGAGCTTGCTCAGGAACCTCAATGCTACAGTGCACTCTGCAACAGAAAAAACCTTTACTCATTGTCACTATGAGCTGGGTCTGCCTCCAAGCATCTGTTTGCAGAGGATCTGATGTGTTGTACCCTTACTACTACTGTAATATCAATAGCAATGAAAAAATAATGTCTAGTCACTCTGCTTACAGAGGTTTTCAGTCAATGAAGACATTTTGGTTACTGGTTTCCCAGTCCTTGAACCGATTTAAGGTTTAATTTCATTGGGTCCAGAAGAAAATAAATCAGTGCTAATGCAGTGCAATAGCATTGTCTGAAGTTGTTCCAAAAGGAAAACCAAGATGCATAGAGCTCTATCTGCAACTTTTAACTCTGTTACTTATAAGGTATAATAAACTAATAATTAAAAATCTGAAATCCTTCAAGTAGAATATGTGTTTTTTTCAAACATCTTCACTTTCTATAATTCTTTAATCGAATATGTAGGAAAGAAGCACAATGAATGCTGAGACGTGTTTCTGCACTAGTAAAGAAAGGATCACATTTAGCTTTGATGCATGCATATGCAGCCCTTACAGACTGCAGCCTGTCACTGATAGTTGTTTTGCCCCATGTGTTTAGAAGTGTTATGATAGACTAGTAAGACACCCTACACAATATGGGCCTGACCCAGTGCTTACTGAAGTTAACTGGATTTTCTCCACAACACTAGCAGAGATGATTTTAAACCCCTAGAGCAGAAGTGGGCTTGCAATTGTCCATTTTCTCTCATCATTCACAGAAAATAAGTTCTAGTGTGCCTTTTCAAAGATGATAGCTGAGTTTTAAATTCATGCTTTTATTTTGCTTAAGAGAGAACAAATTTATTTCAAATAAAATGGTCTTTTTAGCAGAGTTCTGGCCCACGTTTCCAGGTTCAACTTCTAATAATAGATTGTGCAAAAAAACAGTTGTGACACTTGTTCTTTGGTGCAGCAAACAATGAGACTGTAATGATTATAATAATTGTGTTTATTTTTGCTTCTGGACAAATGTCATCCATTCTCCACCCAGTCCTGTTGTGCAGTGGGCCTGAGCCACAGCCTCCATGAGGATCAGCCGGCACAGTTCCACCTGGCCCAAACTCACAACAATCTGCTGAAATACAGCGATTGCAATTTTTTTTCCTATGCTTTTCTCACTGTTGAATAAATCTCCTGTAGGAACCATGACCCTAAATTTATGTTAAGATATTTCAGCTAAAGATAAGCTGAAATAATGGGTGCTAATGATGCATTTAAGATCCTCCTGCTGCAAAGGATCACCTTGTGTCTGTTACAGAGGTCCGTCACCTACTCAGTGGAGAATTATCTTCAAAAAGTAAACACACCTTTATCTGCCAGCACCTTCCCCTCCTCCAGCTATTCTACTGCCCCATTTTAAAGCAGCGCCCCATGCAATTCTTGTTACTGAAGTCAGATATTTTAAATTTTATTTTTAACTGTTCAGTGTTTAGGAGATGTTCTTGCTTAAATAATAACTATTCAGGTTTCCATTTTGCAAGTCATCAGCACACATGAACGTCCCTTTGTGATGCTCTTTCAGAAAGCTTTGTTCTTTTGTAAATAACCCGATGTGGGAAGTTATGTCTAGGTTTGTGAACTCCTTGTGGCCCAAATGGTCACTAATAGTGATCCACTGTATATTTTTGACAAACATGAAACAAAGTGGGACCTTTGAATTATTAAGAACTGGTTAGACAACCTTAGGGCTCACGCATTGATTCAAGTTCAAAGTATTTTTGATACTTCCCATCACATCACTTAATCCCTCTGGTTCACAGAAGAAATGTTTGACCTTTAGATCATGAGTTGTGTGGGGCAGCAGCTGTCTTATGTGTAAATGTACGGTAGAAAAAGGGGGATCTCCAGAACTGGCTGGGGATTCTTGTATGCCAACACCTTATACGTAAGTGTCCTGCTACAGAAATTCAGTAAACTACCTATTTCCAGGAGGTTTTCCCACTGAATTTCATTGTAGTCAATAAAGTAGGTTAGAAATATTACTTAGGAATATGCCAGACTATCAATAAGTAATTTGTCTCAGAAGACAATGGGAAATATTTAGCATTGAGTTAAGTTTGGGGTTTTAAATTATTATTTATTTATTTTAAATTTCTTGCAGACTGCAGATGGCCACTATTTATGTCTGGCACCTGTGTGCCTGGTGCTCAAGGGTACAAAAGAAATCAGTTTAAGGGGATGTTTTTCTTGTAATTGCTTTGAGTGATCTGACATTATCCCAAAATTCTTCTGTGAATTTTGCATTAATACTAAAAGAAAAAAAAAAAAAGTTTCTGCAAGAGCTATGTGTATATATGCATTCTATATGCACTGCAGCTGCTAGGTATAGGCTTCAAAGATAATTTACAGGCACAGGATAAATGCAAGCAATAAAAATATACTCAGAAATGGGCATTTTAGAATATTCCATATTACCCCACTCATTCCCCTACCCTCCCAACACCCCACCTGTGCTCACTTTACCTTCACTAACACTAACAGACGATTTCAGCAGATTTGATATTCTCAGATTGTCAGTGTGCAGCAATGGTCATTACATATACTCTTCCACTTCTTTTGAGATTAATACATGCTATTACCTCTGACTGACATGGTCCTGTAGATGTCACATCTACATTTCAAATAAACACATTACTGTGATTAAGCAATAGACACAGGTAACATATGAAGACCTCACCAGTCGACTTAAAATCCATTTTGGTTACTACTGCCGTGACATTTCTTCTCACAAGTAGTGCACTGGGATGATATAGTAGGAACTTGACAATTAATTTCAGCTTCCCCTTTGCCACACAAACTAGAACCAATTTCTATTCCCACTGAGAACAAAAACTCTTACCCCAAAACCACACACACAAAAAACCCCGGTTTACCTTTTTTAGTTTACTTTTTTTGGTGGTGGGTTTTTTTTATTATTATTTTTTATTTTATTTTATTCTTGTTAAATGAAGGTGGATTCTTCTACCAATTGATTTTTAATGCAACTGAAGACTCCAACCATCACTTTTCATCTACCATCTCCACTGCTTGCCAGACAAATGACCTGGACAAAATGCAATACAAATATTCAGTGAGTTTCTTTTTCTAGCAGCCCTGAAAATTGCATTGGTCTCAGTTCTGCTCGTATAGGACAGGTAATCTTTATGAGCCTTAATAAAAAAAAAAATAAAAAAATCTCTCTAAATCTGCATTAAGAAAAAGCTTTTCTAACATGCCATAAAACAACAGAACCACATAATTTCTATTGTAAAGTTATAGTTCCATTTAAAAAAGTATGGAAGACCATCTGCATCTAGGGTCTAAAGACTTTGTTTTAGCTTCTGAAACATATTTCCCTGCCACCACAAACCTGGGGCCACACTGGAAGGGAGGTGGGGATGAGAAAGGAAGGACTGACTGAAATCTTATGTTTGTGATACATTTCTTCCAGTTAATTCCACACTTGTAGAAAAAACAGATTATATGTATACCTTGTTTGGTTATAGTTCAATATATTTTGAGTATATAGTTGTACATACAGTCTGAATGCTTATGTATTAAGAAAAACTAAAGGATTAGCAGCTGCCTACTACCAACAGAATGCCTTGGAGGTTTATTACTTGCACACAAATTATTTGAAATGAATATCTGAATGTTTATCTTATTTTGCAAAATAGTTTAAAAATTGTTTTGTAGATCAGCAGTCCAGCAGAGCAGTTCTTTAGAGCAGTCCCTATTCTCTGTATGTTTACTTTTAAGAGAACTGAAGTGATTCTCTTCCTTACCTAATTTCTTGTTTTTCCCTTCTGCTTTCATTATCAGACTTTGATTTAATAGGTTTTGTTGGAGACAGTTCATCACTTATCAAAGATGCTAGCATCCAGCAATTTACCTGTCAACCTCTCCTCAATACACAAGCAATTTTTCATATAAAAGAGGAACTTAGTGGAGCAGTGGTCTATTGTTATGGCATATGGACCTATTAGTGTAGTAAATTTATCATTATACATGAGATAAAAGATGCATTATCATCCATTAAGTTCAGGTAGAAGCAAACCATTGGATACCTACCACTGGATCTCTCTCACACCACAATATCCTTTCCAGTAATATGTGTGTGGTCTTTGAAGAGCGTTTCCCTTCTAAATGGTACCCTACAATTAAACGTACATGGCTTTAAAATGTAAGCCAATTGTAAGATACTAGCATCAACATTTACTACTGTGTAATGAAGCCCAGCCCAGTTAAAAGTCCATAAGTTATTACTTGTTTTATAGGGACAGGAAACCTGTTTTTGTATTTAGCTTCCACCCTCTCCACCAAAAAAAAAAAAAAAAAAAAAAAAAAAAAAGATAGTTCATTAGCTTTTTCCCCTTTTTGTTTTAATGCAGCAGTGCCAGGCAGGGAGGGGGAATCTGCACAGCCCTGGACTTCTAAAACAGAGGAGCAGGACCTCCAGGCAAAAAAGCCACTGTGTGCCCCAGAAGCACAGAGGGATCCCCAAGGCTTTACTTAATCAGTCTCAAAAAACCCTCTATTCCAATAAAATGATCTAAATTGCAAAATTATTTTACACTGTCTCATACTATGATTCTGCCCTGAGAAAAGTGTGATTTGATCTAAATTTACACCTGTAGCTGACTATTTACAGGAAGATAACTTGTCTCTTGAGTTCTACCTATTTTGATTCTAATAACGCTCTTTGGCAAACCTAGGGTTTTTTTTTTTTTTGGCATTCTGTCTCCAAGAAGTAAAGCCCAAGATATGATTGGAAAGGTCATTCTCCCTTTTCCTTTCTTTTCTCCTCCACAGTGAGAAATGTTCCAAGATAAACACACCCCACTACCTGTTGTAGCTTGTCTGACCTCTGCCCACTGAAGTCTGCTGGGAGTTTCACACCAAAACTTTGTAGGAATCACTCAAAAGTGCAGAATGTTTTAATATAAAGGGTGATTAAATCTATCTCAAATTTTCAGGACTGATCTATAAAGATTAACAATTTTCTTCATGTAGTTTCTACTGTTCAGTCATTTTACAAATTTTGCCACTGCCTTAAAAAAGACAGAAGGGAGAAGAAATGGGGAGGGGATAGAGGAGGACAAATTCTACAACGCCAAACCCTGAGTTTGAAGTAAGCAGGATTCAAGTCTAAGTGTCAGAGGCAAGAGCCTCATACGTCACACACACTGCTTTCCAAGTAAGCCCACTAAATATTTTCTCACCAGAAAGCTGATCAACTGAGAGCTTTGGTGTCCTACTGGAGAGAGCCACTTGTCCTATTACTGCTGAGTGGAAATGAAATTGAGGACACCAAGAACAAACACCCAAATTTCACACTACTCTATCACACTTCTGCATGCCTCCTTCCCCACTCATGAAAAACCAAAAGAAACAGTTAGATTCCACCCTGATAATGACAGTGAAGTCCTAGGAAGTAGCGTACACAGCAGTTTTCTTTAAACGGTTGTTAGATTCAAAAGCAAAAATTATATCTAGATATGTCACTTCAATGCTGACTACTAGAGAAAAGGCATACTATTACTCATTGAGGTAAGAAAGCAAGGAGGCAAAAGGTAGCCAACATTATCTAAAACATTCACATCAGGCAAGCTCATGTTTGGTGGACTCTTCCATTTGAACTATCACTGAAGAAAACATCCAACAATATTAACAACTAAGAATCCCTTGACAATCCCTCAGTCAGTGCAGAAGAGACACCCAGATTATGTGCACAAGTGTGGACCTACTTCACAAATCTGCAGTGCTGCCTCTTAAGAAATTACGATGTTTTTTCTAGCAGTGATATGGTCTCAGCTAGATTGAGTGGAACACGGGCAGAGGGGGTGCCATGAGGGAGTACGGAGCTGCCTCGGGTGTGTTCAGAATCAGTAAAGGAGGTCCTGCGGAGCCATCACAGCATTTGCACTGTTGGCAACCATTGCAAGCTAGTCGTCTCCTTTGGTCTGTTAAAAAGGATAGTAAAGTAGGTTTCCTGAGGACTCCCATCACCCCAGGATGGCACTGCATCGTTGCTTCAAAGAGAACTGCTTGTGAACATGAAGAGACACTTATCCTCCCACCACCGATCAAGCCCACAAGTTATGGCTAGGGGAATGAAAAGTGCTCCCCAGGTGCTTTCTGTTATAAGATGGTGAAAGGAGGAGAAAATTCCCTGAAATCTCAAAGACCTCAATTCAAATGCACTAGCAGAAGCATCGTTTTATCTATCAAATATCAAAATGCTTTTGGAGTCCAATTAAGCAAAGTACAGAAAGGGATGGAATGGCCCTGAATAACCTTTGCACAAGATAATGCTTGTACGCCAAGAGCGCAAAAAGCCATATAAGTTATTTAAACCTATATTTTTTTTGTCCATTTGCAGTAACAGCTATCACTGCATGCTGTGTATCAATGGGCTGACTTGTCAGTGGGTAAAGCCTGCTATTAGCCAATAAGTAACATGGTTTCATGCCCCTCAGACCTTAAGCAAGGCTGAGCGCTTTCACTGTGAAATATGGACATATTGGCAACACATGCATTTTGGAACATTACTGGAACATCTGGTACACCTCAAAAATATAGTTTATGTATATTTTACCACACTGCCAGGCCCTGTAATGAATATTTAGCATTAAGTTTAATTATTTTGATTTACTGAGTCTGTCCCAAGCTTTGGATATCTGTACATGATTTATGTTTTAAGAACAATACATACAGATTCCAAAAGATATTGATGTACACTCAAGTTCCAAAGTGTTGTTATTCTAGACAACCTTATCAAAGCATCCACATCCCAAACAGTGTCTCTACTGGGGAGGACCAAGTTTTAAGCCTGATGTACCCAAGTTCACCTGAATGACAGAGAGAATAACTAGCGAGCATTTCAGAATAGGGAAAAATTCAACACTAGGATGCCTTGAAATTAGTCCAAAACAAATGGAACATAAAAATAATAAAGCTCAAAAAATAGCAAAATATAATGCCTGGATATAATCCATTGCACTAATCACAAGATTGCATTTACTGACTCTAGGAGTACAAAACTTGTGTGGCAGCTACACTCAGTTTTACCATCAGGGAGCTCACAGGGAAATGTTCCTTAAGTCAGACTAGTGCAGTGAGCTGGTATCGTCCATCCTCAAAACAATCCAACAAGCACAGGCATACCCTTTATCCTTCATTACCTACTGTTGTTCAGGCCCTCTCCACTGTTAATTTCCTTTTATTATGAAGGCAAGTAACATCACCCTGAAGAGACTGCTGGTCTTCTGTGCTTGGCTGCCCCACCCAAGATGTTGTATCGAAAGCTGCTTCCCATGCAAAGATGCAAAGGGTGGGGTCTCAGAGCCAGTTTGGCTGCACAGTCCTGCTGGGGAGCAGGACCCTGGGGGTGGAGAGCCCCTCTCTCCTGCTACACATCCCGCTGAGTTCTGCACACCAGGAAACACAGCCTGGCCTTGGACACGTTTGCTCATATCTACAAGTCATGAAAACAGCGGCAGCATCACGGGGAAGGACCATGACCCTTTCACCCAGTGAAACGGAAAACCCACCAAACTTCTCCCGAGTCCCTGGATGCCCGTGCTGTGCTCTTTCCTCCATCTTCCTCTGCCCCTTGCTGGGAGCAACTTGTATTCCTTGTTCATCTCACTGCTATGGGATCAGTTTCTTGGGCTACTGTAGGCAAGTCATTTCAGCCCAGGTCCTGACATCCTTTTCCCCAGCGTAGTATGTTTAGGTACTTAGAGGTATGATGAGACACACTTGAGTTTTCAGCTTCACACCTTTGACTAAACTCTGCAACACAGCCAGGTATTTACCTGTAATTTCTGGCACAACATGCTCTAAATATATGAAAATACATTTGTGTAAAAATACTCCCATTTGCCACTCTGTGTTTCATTTTTCAACTGTATATTGAGGAGAACAGTGTTGTCCTTCAACAGGGCATGTGTGAGGCATTTGGGTACAGCAGCAGGAGGGTCAGCAAGAAGGTTGCCAGAAATCCCAGCAGAGGACACAGTGCAATGATCTTCTAGGCCAGAGGGCTGTGTACGTTTTTGCAATGACTGTATTCTACTTCTACTGCTATGAAGTGTCTTAGATGGCAGTCTGTGGTATTCCTCACCAGACTGTGTCTCACCAGGATGTTTCCAATTTAGTAAAGCACTTGAAGTGAAACCTTATTTTAAAAAACTGAAATACTTTAAATTCACCATCATACGTTTTTCCAAATAAGAAACCAACATGAGTGTTTTGCACCTTGCATGGGAGGGGGGCAGAATGGTAATTATTTACAATACTAAAAAAAAAAATCAGTTAATGGTAAGGATTTATGACTGTGTTCATCACAGCCAGTTTTAGCAGGTAGTGTTTTTCTTTGTTTGACCAAGAAGAACTGACTATTGTAACAAGGATTGACCCTGTCAGCACTGCTCAAGGCAGTTAAACATAAGATGTTATCATTGGAAACAAATAGCTGGCCCTTTATTTTTATGGATGGTAGAAGCAGCTTGTTACCATGGCAATGTTGCATTTTCGCATTTCAAGGCTACAGTTGAAAGGGGCAAGCAACCTCTAAACTTTACCAGTGATGCTTGCGGGACAAAATAGAAGGAAAAAATATTAGCCTTTTTGTTGAATAATATGTTTGCAGCTTTGGGTGGGAAAAATGTTTAAGGTATTGTGTGCATGGTTACACTGTTGTGACACCTCTCTCTTACAAGTGTACATCTCATCTTGGTGTTGATTAGATAGAAATTTTAGTGCTGCTCACATCACCTGTCTTCATTATCCACAATGTTAAGTGAACATGGCTGAGAAAATTAACATTTAGAATTTATTTACTAGATAACAGAGGTTTTTACATTCATTTAAATACAGATATTTCAAAGCTTCCCCCTGGAAGAAAGGAAAACATTCCCTAGAGTGGGATTGCATTTTAAGAACAGTATGCATGCATGCATGCACACAGATATTGAACATGCACACAAGAAGTCCTTATCAGCTTCACAGTCATTTAAGCATCAGGTGAAGCATCTTCCTTTAGTAAGGTTCATTTGCCCAATTACAAAGAGGGCCAGAATAAAATGAGGGAAGCATTATCAAGTGTGCTAAGCTAGTATCTTTCTAGTCAGACAGTTGCTGTAAGTCAGTGTAATGGGTTTTACCAAAAGGATCCTCACCAACATGCCACTTTTCTTGTCTGCTAAACACAAACAGAAGTCATAAGCAAATAGAAGGGTGAACACCTAGGAAACATTAACTCATGACTCATTGTATGGCAAATATGGAGTAATACTTTAACGTTGTCTCATGACCAATGCATTTAAGACTGTTGTTCATGATGAACAGGCTCAGTTTACCTGAAATAGGAAAAAACATAGAGTACTTTGTTTTAGAGCATTGTGTATGCGAGCTGGACAATAGCCACTGATGGAAGGAAGAGAGGAAGGAAAAAGAGAAGCAGGGAAGATACAAGAAGTTCTCTCACTATGGCCTAGGAATGCGTTTATACTACAAAGACTTAAATGTCTTTTAAAGTTTTCTTTTTTAAATAACTATTTGAAAATTTTTTAATACTTCAGCCACTTTTCTGGCTCTTACAAAATTTCTAGCTAGGATAACATCTTGTGTCATTGACTGCCATAGCTTAGCACACATTTTATGAAAGAATTCCCATCCAACCTTCAAGGTGCCACTTTCCAGTTTAACCAAAGATTCCTGTGTTATCTCACTCACTTAAGGAAGGGAAAAAAAATATCCTCAGGCAGCTTTTTTTCTTTGGTTCCTCTCTTTACACTCTATCCAGAAGAAATAAAAACTTCCTGATACAAAAAGTTAAGATTTTTCTCTTTTAAAAGAAAGCTGGTCCAAGTCAAATAGGACGGTTTGAAATGCTGGCCATGAAAATCTCTTGCATAGTGAATCACCCATCTGTGGGCCTTGGAACAGAAACAATGCAGACCTCCTACTTGGACTGATGTTACCATTTAATGCTCTTTCCAATAAACCATTCATAAAATTCATGGCTACAGCTGATCCCAGTTACTCTGTTTCTTTTTGCACATTTGTCTTGGAAAGTCTGTTCCACAACTTTACAGAGCTGCTTGCAGAAGAGTAATGTTTAACCTACAGCAAGCTAAAGGCCTGATGCTCTTGTCTGCAGTTATCATGTACCAGTGGTCAGATAGTCAATTACACAATTGCTGACAGTGTGTTTGATGATTTTCCATTTCCCTTCATCTCCAAAACATGTATGCTCAGAAAACAGGCAGCTCTCTACATTCAGCATTCGTTCTCATCCCTTTGCAGGAAGTGGAAATCATGCCACTGATTTCAGTGAAATCAGAGATCGACCCAAATGCAGACCTGAATGAACCTAAGCTGCCACGTTTCTGTGGACTCTAATTTCTAGCTATTCCCTCATCACTACTTGCCCCCTTCTCCACCCCTACTCCTCCTCATTTTTCTTCCTAGAGACATGATAACTGAGGTTTTGATGAAAAGATCTAATAATAGCAAAGCTGGTCTCACTGGGATCTTCAACAAGAGATTGTTTCTTTTTTGATGGAGGATGTCCAGCTAATGTCTGTTTCTCTTCACTATCAAGTAAACAGAAGCTGATGCTTCTCTGTAACATGCTTCTACCCAAAATAGGGTAGGACAGGGAAAAACGTAGGAGGATGCTTGAACAGCTTCAGGAAAGGACAACCCAGGTCTCAACTCAGTTCCTAGCTGCATCTCAGCACGCCCATGACATGAGAAGATGCCCCTGTGGGTACGCAGGGCACCTAAGTAGTACCTGGCAACCTGTAGTCTCTCTGATGACTCTAGGCAGATTATTTCAGTACAAAAAGACCTTACGTTTCTGTGCCCACATCTACTGAATTTAGTTGCTCTTGGGACTGCCAACTTTACTGAAGAGAACTTGAAGACCAGAGGTCACATTTGATAATCCATAGCATTTGTATAAGGTAACAGCTGTACTGTCACTAAAGGGTATCCCCTTCCCTCTCCATTGCTTTCACTGCATTAGGTAACAGCTTATTTAAAAACATTACGCTTTGTGCAACAATTAACCTGAAGCAAAAGAAGATGCCATTGAAATCAAGTTGGCAGAAAATTTAATTTCTCAACTTTCCTTGGAGCCTAGAATAAATGGGTTGTATGATGGACATGGAAGGATAAATAGGAGATGAGAAGAGTGTGTTGGTATCACTGATCCACTTTTGAAAAGACAGTTTTGCCACACGTCTGCTATAGAGAGACAGAGATAAAGGATGTTCTCATAAATAAAGTGCTGGAGGCTATTCCATTGTCCTCCTACACTGTACACCTGCTTTTCATCACATACCCCATCAGATACTTCTCATGGCTTAGCCTGTTTTGCATTTCCATATGTCTTCAGAATACTTTCCTGCTACTTAAAAAACAAACAACAGCCGTAACAAAGCCATCAAGAGTTTTGCTATTCGCCATGCTTTATACATCACACACAAAAAGGCTCAGACTCTTTCTCCTCCACTTAGAGCGCAACAGATTAATTTAGTTTGCCTCTATCTGCAGAAGAGCGTTTCCATGATGAAAATTCAGATGTCAGGGAGAATTCAGTACTGTATTAGGAAATGAGACATCTGTTATGGTAGGCTCTGGCAAGGAGTGATGTTTTGTAATTGAAATGCCCAACCTCTAGTGGGTATCTACTCAATAAACATCCTCATTGTTGGTGAAATTGCTACAGACAGAAGCTTCTTAGCTAGTGAAGCCAGCAACAAGCCTTGCTTCTCTGCACAGAAAAAAAATCTGGCCCTCATGCATATAGTTCATAGGATGAGAGCAATGAGGGAGACAAGGAAAGACAACTGCATTTATTCAGAGAGAATGGATGAACCTCATTGCCCTCCTGAAAACTATTTCCAGGAAGCGTTCATTCCCAATGTGGATATTGGCTGAGTGGCTAGATCAAAAGCATGTTTTAACATCTGGTTTGCAGTTATGCACAGCTACTTGAGTTTTATAAAACTGTCAGTGTTTTGTTTTCCATCATCAAGACTATAGCAGCTTTCGGTTGCAAATCTAATCCTCAGCAATAATATTGTTTAATGTCTTAAAATCTGAAAAAGAGTCATTCCTCTAAAATATTGGTCCACAACAACTATATCCGATATGTTGTCAGTAGGAAAATTTCATCTGATTCATGTAGCTAGGTAGCTAGTCTACTGCTGTCTTCATTGAAATATCTAAACAAACTTGCATTGTTTTATTTTCTACATTATACTTTGTTATTTCACATTAAAAAAAAAAAAAAAAAGGTGATACCTGTCCTATTCTTCCTTTTACAGTAAATGCAGCAAATAAAGTATTATTTAAGAATGAGCTGTATCATACACGAAAACAAAAAAGGTAGACAACATGGGAATGGCAAAAAGAATCCAGTGATTTAAGAGACAAAAACTATAAAACTGTTCTATGTACACAAAGGTTTGCACTTGCACAATTCACAGGTGAAACAAAAACCATGTTGGGATGCATCAGTTCAGAGATCTGATTTGTGAGCACTCAGGGTTAATTCTAAAAGTAAATTTGCAGATCTAAGGTAAGCAAACACTTGCTTTTTGGCAGAGTTCACATAACTATTTCCACCTCTGGAAAGCTTTCTGTGGTCATTTTCTAGAGCTTGAATGAAATAGAATAAATACTACCTGACATAAATAGCTTAGTTCTGATAAAAACACCTGTGAAAGGAGGCAACAGCAGTGGAACAAATTATTCTCCATATATTCTTTAAAAAGGGAGATGAACCAAAAAGGGAAAGTCACTTTACATACAAATTCAGTTTTACCACTCTACTTAAAGAGCCCAACAGGAGAATTGCATCATACTTTGTCAACACTGACACTTCAATATCCCTTTATTTATCTGTAATCTCTTTCCCAATCGTGCTCACCTCACACAGACAGACAAGAAGGGATCTGCTTCCCTTTACAAGTGAAGAACTGCTTTTTGAGCACAAGCTATGAGATACAGATCTCAGAACAGAGAACCTATTTGTTACTCTGATATAAAACTTCAGTGGTTTAATGCTCCTAATATCACCTTCTGCTCAGTCTAATGATTTTTTTATTCACTCAATTACTTAGTTTTACTACTTAATTTGCACTTAATCACATATCACTTTATGATTAGCAATATTAACTACAGTAAGAATGCTTTGAGTTTCTATGGCACTGTTAACTCCAGAATGTTTTGAAAAACAAATGAACAGGCCGTGTGACCCAGTTTTTGCTGATGAAGCAACTAAACCACAAAAGGGTGGAAAACAAAAAGAGGAAGGAAATCTGAGTTTCTTGTTGTGAGCACTGCAGTGACTACAGGATTATTCCCACTTCAGTTCCATTGTCTTGTCCCGCAGTGTCTATGAATACACTTAATTTACTATCACATTCTTGTTGAGAGTAAGGGGCTCTGGCTTACAATAAAGAAAAAGCCCCACAGAAATACCTCTAACTGAAGTTGTTTCACATGCAACTTCACTAGCAGTTCACACCATTTTTTCAGTAGCCAGATATGTCCTTCTGATTTAACTTAAAGGAAGATACACGAGGTGACAGTAATGCTTCTGACATATTGGTTGCACAAAAGACGCTGTTAAACAACTGCCCATCACTTAGGAAGCTGTGACAAGGCAAGTGGCCCTCCACAACTTAAACCAGCATTAGGTTTTAAGTCTGAAACTCCTTCTGCTTTGCAGAATCCTCTTACAACCCAGGGCAGGGAATCACATTCAGTTAGAAAGAGAAGCAGCACATTAATGCATGCGATCAGGTACTTTAAAATAGTGTATTCTAGAGCATGAACAAGGGCAAACTGAGGGAGCACAAAGGGCTTTAGCATGTCCAAACAAATTAGACCTTGACTTTGTCATCTTCAAGTTCTTCAAACATCACCTTCTGAATTACAGTCAATGTAAGACCACACTGGACAAGTGGATTCTCAAATCTGTCATTTCCCATGAGTTGCAGGCAGTAATAAGGAATGTGAGTTAATAATGGATTCACACAGCCAGAGAAGAGCAAACTTCAGAATTCAGACTGACTACTTCCTGGCCTTTGGAAATTCTTCACTTAAGGATAAGTTGGTCTTCTGGTTATTTTGCAGTTAATCTTGATTTTAACTAGCTACCATTAGGAAATGGGACAAGTTTTCTTTTAACTACATAGCATCCACAAAGCACCACAACTTGAGACTTATGAGACTACATACTTCTGCCTCTATTGTTTGCCTTTAAGTAAAATAAACCCTGCAAGGAACTTACGAATTGCTCCCATTCAGGCTAGGCTTAAGGGTTCTCCATCTTTTTATGCCTGATTCCTGTTGCAACCTAAACTCATGACAGCAACTCTCCCTGCATGTTGGTCTCCACTCTATAGCTATGACTGTTAAGTATTTGATAGGTTACTGTGCCTGGAATGTTGGGCTCTCCCAGCTTCCGTCTTTCAAGGTTCCCCAAGTTACCTACTAGACCTCTACTGGATTTGATGTTTGAGAAAACCAGTGGTTTAGCTAATATTTTATAAACATATCCTTGTTTTTGTGGTGCTCCAACAACTTCATATAAATGTATAGCTGGGTATATAGTAATTATTTTAATATATAGACACACATAGGGGAGAACAGGTATAAAGAGCTGGTTAAAATAAGAGGTGTGCTTGGAGGCGAGAACTGTAGGATCTAGACAACATGAATATAAAATGTAAGCATAGGGATAATAGAAAAAAATATCAAGACCTACAGAGACGTCTTTGTAAATGTCAGTGCAGAATTTGACCTTTTGGTATCTATCATACATTCACCTGCCTTTGTTTGGGCCTGGTATCTCCAATGTCATTTGGCATTGCCTTGCAAATCCTGCAGTGTCTGCTGAGAAATACTGCCCTGGGAGGATCCACGAAATAAGGCAGACAACTTCAGAGACCATAGGGACAAAAGTCTCTTCTTAAAGCATTCAAGAACCTAAAGAATGCTGTCCTTCTGCACCCAAGATATCATGTAAGCACGAACCACAAATGTATTCTGTGCCTGTGAACATGGAGCTTGACATGCCAGTGGAAAGGAATACACTCACTCACCCATGGCACCTGCAAACTGATTTTCTTCATCTGGGTACATTGTCTGAAATAACATTTTTTGGGGTACACAAACGCTGCTATCAGCTACTCACAAAAAATGACCCCTCCCCTTCTCCCATTTAGATTTTGGGTTTGTTTGTGTTTTTTTTTTTTTTTTTTTTTTGAACTAACAGTACACCATGAGAGAAAATGATGGACTGATGGTGATTCTGGGGCAAACATGGGCACTGAATCCGGCCACGGGCCTCTATCCCTATACACATTAAAACTGCAATCTACAGAAACCAGTGAGGTACAGCATGAAAAGGGATGCTACATAAGCCTTGCAGCTTGGTCTTTGCTTTTCAACTGATAAATAGAGGAAGGGGATGTGGGAAGAAGATTCAAGGTGGAAATAAGTTATTCTCATAAGTAAAATGGGACCCAGAGGACCTGGATGTGACCTAATGTTCTTATGACAGACAATGAAACACTGGTGTCACCAAAAACCAGCCAGATTTTACATGATACTCTTGACAAAGCAGATTCTATTCCAATAAGCACTCAGATGACACCATGTTCTCATCCAAAATTACTAGGCTTGTACCATCAAATGGAGGTTGAAGTCCCCATCCAAAGCATGCAGTTGGAACTACATGTCAATCACTGCAATAGCAGCGCACATTACAGAGAGCTGAGGTTCTCTGCATAGCAATAGAGCTGCAGTTCAGCTGTGTTGCTGGACTGAAAGGATTTTGTTATCTCATTTTTTGCTTTGGCACTGGAGTTTTATACGGGCATACTGGATTAGATAATAAAGCAGTGATGAGTAGATGTTTCATAAAGTAGATTTTTTTAGTTATTAAGAGTTTCTTTAAAATACATGTAATTCCTTCCCCCCGCGCTCTTTTTTTTTTTTTAATAAAGAGGAAGGAAGAATATGATCTGACACTGATGACTAGAATAGCACACGTGAAGACACAGCTGATTACCTCAGCTGATAGTGGATCCTGTCTAAACAGGAGGGTAACATTTCCAGAGACACCCAAATCCATTTCTCTCAGAGGCGTAAATATACTTTCTTTTTGTTTACTGTTCAAAGGACTGGAGAAAGGTATAAAAGAGACGGAAGCTGCTAAAGATATGATCAACTGAAGCTAATCATGTCTCCGATGTGGGAGTTGCTTAATCAGTGCTCTAAGTGCTTTGTTATTGATGTTGAAAGAAGTACTACTCGTGGAAACCAAGCACGCACCGAAGCAGTTCACTCACCTGAGGCCTCTGAGCACATACTTTCCTGAATCGCTCTGCAGCAAGCTAAGAGCACACTCAGATTTTATCCCCTACTTATGTGCTCTGCTAAATCAAAATATTAAGGCACCTACCGTATCTTGTCTACCAATACACTGATAATTTACTGATACATTATATAGAACTGAATACCTACTGCAAAAAACCCCCCCACATTTGTGGCATTATTTTAGCACACATTTGTTTTTTACAGATGTGTATTCATGTCACAGCACAACTGGTCATTCATTCCAGTATAAATATATAAATATTTGGAGGTGGGTTTTTGGTTTGTGGTGGTTTCAGTGTTGGGTTTTGGGTTTTTGTTTGGGGTTTTTTTTTTTTTTTTTGGTTGGTTGGGATTTTTTGTTGTTTGTTTCCTTTTTTTAAAAAAAAATTTCCCTCCTCCAAACAAGATATTCCTCCTACAAATTGTTTATATGGAAAATTGAAGTACTGTCTCTTTTTAAACAACTTATAATTCAGATTAATATTTGTAATTTGCATGTTTCATTTAGTTAACATCAAACAATGAAGAGATGTCAAGAAAAGTAACTGATTATAAATTGTAGCATCCCAATAGCAAAAACACTGCAACATCAAAAAAACCCATAATATTTGTCCTTCTTTTCATTTTAAGATATCATGGGGTTTTCATTTTGAAAATAGCCTTAAAAAAAAATTAATGCAAAACCCCAATAAAATACATATGTCCAAAGACCAGGAGACACAACAAATGCAGAGGGAGAGCAGCTGTGGACTGATAGCATCCTTTGGCTTGTTCAGTCTGCCTGACACCTGCAGCCCTTACTCCTTTTTGGTTTCCACTAACTTCTCTGCTAAGTTTAGTTTCATTGCTCACCTTTCCCTTTCACTGCAGCCCGAATATGTTTTACCTGCACATCCCTTTCTCAGCAGGTGATTCCTACAAGCTATGGCTCAAGACTCATAGCTGGCTGGCAGTGTTACCTCCTTGCCCCTCAGGACCACAATTATTGATTTAGCTACTACTGAAAGGCTGAAAAAAACAAACCCACTTTACTCAAACATTGTGAAAAAAGCAGATCTGAATGCCATGTATTTTCAGGAATCAGGCTGCCTAAGGAAATGGGGGAGGGAGTTGATGAAACATGTCAGCTAATTTATTAACAGTTAATAATTTTGAGCAGCTCCAGTCGCTGATATCTTCTTAAGTGAACCATATTTTGATCGAAAACTTCTTCCATTTCCTGCAACAATCTGTCTGCAATCAATAGATTACCTGACAGCAGATACTCCTGGGATGTGCTGGTCAATACTCACGTGAAAAGACAGTTTTCTTTCCTAGCTAACTGTGGATAAATTCCTCCTGCCTACATCCACCTGCGTACCCTTTAACAACTACTCTTTTTTCAGAGCTGCTAGGCCTGGACATTGGAAGAGAACTATTCATGACACACAGACACCAATCCTTCACCTTGGAGAAAGACCCCACATGTGCTTGGTTTGTATCACTTGGCAATAAGCAAACAATTCAGAGAAAATGAAGTGCATTCAAATACATTTAGGTTATTGTCCTACTTGTAGAAACATGTGAGATGTGTTCAGTCTTTGAAATTATCCATGTTTAGAAAGAAATTTCCTCCTCTCTCCACAGGCATGAAGCTTTTCATTACCTGTTGCCTCTACACCCTCAATAACAATATTTGGATTAAAAACTCTTTAATGGTTCACCTGTCACTTGATACCATTTCCATTACTTCATGGAAAACAAATGATATATGATGATAAACAAAATTAGAAGTTACAAGTACTGTATGCCAGATCTTTCTCTGTTTGTACAATTGCCTTCCTCTCGGACTTTGGTAAGGCACCTCCTATCCTCCTGTGTGGCATCTTTCCATTATAGCTTTGCACTGACTTGTCTGAGGCACGAGGGATGTTTAATTAGATTTCTCCATTAAGTAATTGCTGCTTTAAAAAAATTAACTATTTCAGCTTTCCTCTTGGTTCAGACCACATCTGCTTTGTTCCTACACGCATGGACAATCTTTGGTTACTGATTTCCAGAAGATGTGGTTCTACATTCTCCCAAATGACACAGAAGTGGTTTTATAACAAGAGTTTTCTGAGGTTATAAATGGAAACATGGAAGAAGCCACAACAAACAATTTTGGGAATTTAACTCCGTGCTCTAGCCAAAACATGAATGGCTCAGGCAAACAGATGTGGGAGAGATAATTGTTGCCCATGCGCAACGACCTTCCTACTTTTTAAAGTCAATTAGTTTAGCCACTCTCACTCTCCTAGTCCACCCAAGCCAACATGCATAGCTGTTTAGTTTGCACTGATGGTCTCTGCTGTCGCATGCTTTATTCCACACCGCTTTTGAAGTTCCAAAAAGGAAGACAACAGTCAGCCTCCAGCTCCTGCCAGAGATTTCCTGGTGGTAATTTGTCAAGTAAAATGAGCAAATTCTCTCTTCCTGGTATCCCAGCCTGAGGTCACCCTCCCTCCCCCAGAGAGAGATAGCCTCCGTCAGAGCGGGCATTTCAGAGTGTTTTGCACAGATCATTGCACCTGCTTTCCTGACTCCCTCCGATTCCTCCCCTCTGCCCCTCCCTTCCCTGCACTGCAAGGCAGAGAAAAGCATCTGCATCTAGGATAGCACAGGACCTAACAGAGGCCCCATTCTTGTCTTTCTGGCAAGGAAATAGGGTTAGGTGCTTCAATAACACATCATGCATGGGGAGTGGGGGGAAGGGATGAAAGAAGCCAGAGATTTCTGTCAATATGTGCCATTTGGGTGCCTGTCTCATACTAATTGCAACATAAAGCAAAACCAATTTATCACTAACAGAATTTATAACCTATTTGCATTTCAGGATCTTAAAAATAGAGCAGACAAATCATAATGCATGATGCCCCTAGTGATTTTTGTTCCCTAATTACACTGATAACTTGCTTGATTAGTGCTATGCTTTGTACCACAGGACAAGCTGGAACAGAGAGAGTCTTTATTTACTTCAGAAGGGCTCTGGATATGATTAGCAGGAGTGCATAAATGTACATTAGTGCACATTAATGCAGCAAGTAATCTAGACTGTGGACAGAAACAATACATATTGTATTTTTCCACCCAGTATGTTTCTATTTGAAAATTCCTTCCACAACAAGTGCCTCTGAGGTACTTTAATTTTCCTGTTGCAATTTGTAATTACCTTAGATTGATATGTCTGTTTTTCTAAATAAATTGCTTTACTGGCAAAAATATGCCCTCTTTGTAAGGAGATTATATTTACTGCCCCACAGCACACTTAACATCTTTCTCATTGGGAAAGGAAGGGTTTGAACTCCTTGCTGTGAGGGGTTTTTTGTTTTGTTTTTAAATACATCAAGGACTTTTCCTGCCAGAATCACAGCTGCCCTGGAAATGATGTACATAGTTCTGGTATCCACCTTCTTACTAAGGGTATTTGCATTTTTGGGACTTCCACCAGGATCTCTGCATCAGTGCAGAGTAGCTTTTTTACACAAAAACTGGCATCCCAGGAAAGAGATGGTTTATATCTCTGTTTTCTAAAGATACGTTTGTTGTGGCCTTTGCCATGACATACATGCTAGCTACTCACCATGACAAATATTTTTTATATAATATAGGAAATATAATAATTCATATTTCCAATACAACGGCAAAGTCCTTAAGTACCAAGAAATGGAAAGGAAGTTCGTCTCTCCTGTGCATAGATGCCTCTGGGCCCCTCCACACCTCCCCCAGCTGAACAACAATCCAAAGGGCACCCACCCCTGCTCTGCAGAAGAGGGACACCCCTCAGGGGGACAAGCAACACCCTGCTAATGAATTCATGTTCCTAAGCCAGAGATAGTGTGAACCTTTCAAGAGGGATAGGAATGATATGCCACCTAAGGATCTTATTTTCAGAATTTGCAGAGATAGGGTGATTTCAGTAGCATGCTTCACATTTGAAAGAGCATTGTCCTGCCTCAAGTCTTTGGAAGAAATGCCCTATTCCCCAAGTTCCTTTCACCACTATCCATTTTCGATAGAATAGTCAATGGTTGTTTTAAAGTTATTTAATTTTTTAATGCAAGACCCTGTAAGCGCTTTCATGTTTGTTCTACTGTCCAGAAAGCTCTTGACTATGCTATCATGACAATCAGTGACTGAGAGTTAGCACTGTGATCATCTTCCAACAGTTTTCTATACTGAGGTTGAACAATCTTCTGTTCAAAAGACAAAAAAGGAGACTTTATTTAAAGAAATATAAACCCCAGGAAAATGGCAAGATGTATTTACTAATTGCTGCCTATACAAACCAGACTGGCTAGTCTTCTCTTCCTTTCTTGCTTCAGAAGCGATATGCTTACCTTCCTTACACTTACATGCAAGCACACACTTAACAAAACCACTTGCAGCATTCTTCCTAATTTGGCTTTGGTGAGACCCATCGTACTGTAACTTCTCGAATACATTCTGCTTGTCTCTTGCTAATCAGGTTTCATTGCTGGCAGCCAAATGGATGATGCCCAGATTTCATGAGATCTGGAGCGTTGCAAATTCCTGTTCTGCTGGGTATCTGACCACGTCAATCTGCAGTGTTATTGACAGCTGAGTAATTTCATGTAGGTAAATGCCAATACCAAATCACTAGAAGGATTATAAACACTGTGCTTCATGTGCATTGTGTATCACTGTGCTAAAGTGATACAAAGAAAAGATGGTCACAACAGCTGAAAGAAAGGAGGACACTGAAGAATGGAATTTTCTTTAAAACAGCGCAGCTGGTCACACTGATGGTTTGGAGGCTGACACACATCAGATGAGCCTACAGCTCAGCATGCAAAGAGCAAGTCGGAAAAAGAAATACTTGGCACTTTGTTTAACTGTAACCAGACAAAAATGTCTCACCTTCTGCCTTCAGAACTGCGTAGTTAGAGAGTATGAAATTGCATAGTTTTTCTGATGGGATGCTACTCTGCAGTATCTATCATTTAGCTTTCAATTTCTTTCTGAGAGTTATGGGTCAATGGCTAGAGTCAAGTATAACCACTTCCTTGTGCTTATGGTAATTACTAACTCCCACTTTATCACAGTGCCTTTTATCTGAAGTATCCCAAAGCATTTCACAAATTCAGCAACACATCTATGTTGGACCTGATCCAAAGCACATTAGGGTCAATGAAGTTAATATACCATGTATTATACACATGTAAACATTGGATAAATTGCTTGCAATTGCATAATTACAGTTAAGGGCATCCAAACAGCCTTAACTCTGCCCTATAGTGATGGAAACAATAAAAAAAGAACAATCAGATGAGTCTTCCAAAAAAAAGCTGCATTTTTTGCATCTAATCCAAACTAAAATGGAATTAAAATACTTAAAAATCATAATTAATATGTACTGTTGGCAAAGGACTGGGTTTAGGTTATGTGCATGCCTTAGCTGAACATTCCCATTCTTGAGATTCTTACAGCTTAAATATCAGTCTGAATTTTCCAGATTGAATGCAGTTTATCTGATAAACTTTGAAATAAATTACTAGGGTAGAAGAGATAACAAATGCTAGATCTATTTTAACACTATATTTATCTAACTAGTGATCAAAACAAGCCCATACACATTAGGTATGCCATCTTGACACTTTCCAGAGCGCTGAAAAGTGCATACTGCCACAGGAAGTCCTTAAATTGGAGATGTACCAGGGAAAGGATCATCCCCTGCTTCACACTTTTTTTAACGCTCTTTTCTTAAGTATCCTCGAGTGGCTACTGTTAGAAATAAGACACAAGTTGGCTGGACATTTCACTTGACATAGTGCAACAACAGTGATTTTAATTACACTTCTTAGAACATAGGTGTTGGGCTTTATATCAAGACTTTTAAATTGTTCAAGCTAGCAAATGTACAGACCCATTTCAGCCATTGTCTATGACTTAATATATCCTAACAAAGGCCTACACTGAAGAACTAACATTAAAATACCTCATCTCTACCCTAGAGAGGAGCTGATATTTTAAATGTGGAGCCCAGTGTTTTGAAGTTGCAATAAAAACAATGTAATTTTGTCATCAAGAGAGCTTGAAGTCCATCGTTATGAACACTGATAAGTTGTTTGGAATTTGGCTCCCCTTCTCTTAGTGACATCGTTGGACTTCACTGAGTAAATGACCTAGCAAGTATTTTCCTGTGTGTTTTCCTCAGCACTGGAAGGAAGAGGAGATTGAGGGGAACTTAAGGAAGACCTGGAGGATAAATGAAGATTATTAGACCAAACAAAGCACTCCCTTAAATCTGCTATGGGAAACAAAAGGACAGCATTTTAGAACAGAGCGGGTGTTATGCTCTGTGCAGGTATCATTCCTTCCACCCACAGTATCTGCTCCTAAAGTGCTTGTGCTAGAACAACGTGATTTCCATCTTTCTTCCTGGTAATTCACACACAGAGTGTGCCTCAATTCACACGGGAGGGATTTACAGCAAAATTGCAGTTCTTGTGAGGTACGCTGGGTTGGCAGCCTCGGACGCCAACGCAGTAGACTATTCAGCAGAGACTCTCTGAACAGGTATAAAACAATACAAGCAGATGTCATTTCCTCTACTGGAAAGAGCTCAGCTTTGGAAAAGCTTTCCTTCTGCCTTGGATCAGGCTCCCCAGGGACAGCACAGCTTTTCTGCCAACTGAAGCACGAACCGATGCTGTCTAGCCCAGCGCGCTTTTTGTGATAACTAGACTTGGAGCATCTACCCGGTGCACAGAGACAAGTACGCTCAGCAGTAGCAACCTTCAGTCAGCCACTCAGATGTCTGTACTGAAGTTATATAACATTATGTTGTTACAGAACGATATATTATAACATTTCATTTGTCTGAAAAAATGTCAGTTGTTCAGTTGTGAATGGAAACTGTTTTCACAATAAAACCCCCTTCTTTGTCAAATCGGAAAGCTTATACGAAACCCCTTCCAGTTCATGTTTGCAACAGTATCCTGCATTGCTTTAATAACTCTATGTTGTTCCATCACTTCCTATTATTTATAAACTAATAAGGTAAGTCAGTTTAATAAAGACTATGAAAAAAAACCCTCCCATAACTCCAAACACTACAGATATTCATAAAGTCTGTGTGAAGGTGAAAGGGAGAGGAGAAATCTTTTCACCCTGAAGACAGTTAAGCAGAGGAACAGGAACTTAGATAGGTTGTGCAGTCTCCACACTTGAAAGTTTTCAAGGTCTGACTGGCTCACACCCTGAGCAGCCTTGCCTAACAACTAATGCTGCTTGGAGAAGGTTGGAGCAGAGGTCCCTTTGAACCTGAATTATCCCACGATCCTGTGAAAGTAATTGTCTGACAAACGCAAGACAAAATAACTTCAAAGTTAGTATCAGATTATCAAAGTACTTGATAACAAATACATTCGAGTTGGAAAAAAAATCTCCCTCTGCTTTTCAAGCACAGAAGGCCAAAGACATGACCAATAAGGGCAACAATGATGATACAAGCTAACATTTTACCACAGTATTACCGTGACTTAGATGTTCACAACATAATTAAAAGTCTTTATAATGCATGTATTAATGAACTACATAACAGCCTAAATAGTTTCTTTCTTAATTTCAGGATTTACAGTTATACTGCTACTACCAGACATAGCTGACAGCAAACCACACTTAAGTCCTGAAGGGATCAGGTTTGATGTAATTCAACAGCAAAGCATGTATAGCTAGAAAAAAATTATGAAAGTGCAGAGGGCACAAAGATTATTTTGGCAGTAAGACGAAAAAGCAAGTAGGTAAACTGGTGACAGTTCAGTGACCGGGTAAACTGGCAACAATCCAAGACTACGTGTTTAATACTGCCATATGGAAAAAACACACTGGCTGTAACTATAAATTCGAGAGTGTTTAAGGAGTGGAGTTAAGCTGTTGAAGAGGAGATCTTAGCTAACATGAAGTCAGCAGAGCTAATGTCATCCTGAGTTGCATACCAAGGGAAATATAGTTCTACCTATTGCATTCCAGTTCAGGAACATGAATATTAGGAATATGGAGATAACAGTAAGTCAGTGGCAAAAAAAAACCCCAAACCTCTGATATTTTAATTATATTGCTCAATCTATTTAATTAACCCAATGTAAATATTAGAGGTAAAATTTTAGGGGTTTTATGTTTGCTGTTTCCAAAAGCCACAAATAAAGAGCTCTCAAAGCACATCCCAGATTAAGGGCCTTCCAGTCATGTAGACAAAGAAACAACAGGAGCCAGTGATTGGCTAAACAGCAGTTTCAGTTCCTGGGAACCATATTACAACAAAAACCTCCAAGTCCCTAGAACATTCCAAAACCAAACGAAAAACCAACAGCCAGCTGGCTGTCATTTTACATTGATGCTCATTCAAAAATAGTTTTCTAAGAGTCAACTGGCGCAATTCTGAATGCAGATACCAAAGGTAGATATATTTAGGACTCACTACAGTGGTGCAGCCACTACTGCAAGAGCCAGCAACTCTTATATTCAAAGTGATACATATATTACTAGTCTTCAACTGGCTGTCAAACTCTACTTTACCTTCCTCCTGCTAGCCTGTATTGTAATTGATTTGCAATTCTAAATATCTAAAAAAATTCAGAACCTATGACCTCATTTTAACATTGCCACTCTTTCTTCAACAGGGCTGTGAACATACAGCACATAGGATCTAAGTGCTAGGGGCAAGCATCTAATTCCCTTTGCCAAAGGCAGAAAAATTTGGATTGCCTTGAATACTTGGCATTGTGAATGCGCACAAACCTGAAAGAGAATAATTAAGATGAACGTTGGCCTATTTGGTCTTCTTTAAATGGTGCTAGTCATGAAGGGAAAAAAAAGAACCTTTTAAGAAAAAAGTGATTAGAAGTACTAAATCTGGTCATTTGGCTTAAATCCCATCCTGAGTCACAGTTTAGTAGGAAATACAGACACCTGATATCTCTTTTCCCTCCTCTGTCCTTTCCTTTCCCAGTGAACCAAGTGTTATGATACCCTAATGTCACCCTTCCTGTTATGCCACATTTATGCAGACCTGCTTCTTCTACTCTGGTTATCTCATTATCATCATTTTAGAGAGTACTATCATACCTACCAAAAAAACTTCTATTTACCAAGGGGACTTATACTTTGTGTATGCATTTTGAGTAGATGACTTTACATCTACCTTATTCACTCCATTATAGCTTAACACAGCTGAGGAACATGCTTCCAATTTTCAATTAATGAGAGCAACCAGGTGTAAAACAGTTTTAGAAAGTGACTGATCTGAAGACTATTTCCTCCATAACAGAAGCAACTTAGTGGGTTTTTTGGCTGGTTGGGATTTTTTTTTGTTGTTGTTTTGGGGTTCATGTTGTTTTAGGATGGAGCTGTTCTTTGTTGGTAGTCTCATTATAAACTTTTCAAAGCAAAGCTTTTATTTTCTGTTTAAAGTAATAAAAATATTACTATCATATACTGTATTAGTTATATATCAGGGAGAGCAATTACTACAACACAATTTCTCTTCCAGTTTAGCCAAGATTACAGTTGAAAAGATCTATCCATCCAATAAATTCACCTTATTTAAAATTAAAAAAAAAAAAAAAAAAAAAAAAATCTTTCAGAGCATTGATAACAATCAAAACTCTAGAGTCCATCTTTCTCTTTTCAGTGGCACTCCAGACAACAAAATTAAACATAGGCCTAACTTGTTTGCTAAATGGCTACCAGAAATCTCCACAGAACCTGGGGGTGGGGATAAGCAGCATGGTATTTTAGTACTGTAGGAGAGGGAGCGCACCTCCTAGATAATAGCTAGATCAAAACAACCCACCCACAAGGACGCTGCTTGATTGCAAGAGCCTGAATGGGTTGTCATCTTATACCATATAATGAAAGCTCAAGACTTACACTATGACCCAAGTAAGAAAACAATGCAGGAAAAAACCCCATCCTGGCCACCATTTGACAGCTACTTATAAGGAGTAAAATTTTACTGGTATTTGAGACAGGTGGTACCAGTCCATCTTTGTGGGCAGCAGCGTGACCCTGGCATGCCAGGGGAGGAAGCTCCATCTTGCCATCTCCCAGGTATAATGCAGGCTGAGCAGTTCAGCAGGTGTTTTTATTCACATTAAAGGCTTGCAAATGGTGCTGCTAATTGAATTACAAATTAACTCATTATCAGATACAGTAAGTAATTTCTTTAAATCAAGTGGAGATTAATTAGAATATCTGTGCAGAATAACTGAAGCAGAATGGTCCCACCCCCTCCATCAGCATCTAAACCTATCAAATTATTCTAATCTGACAGAAATTGATTTGGGATTATCAAGTGCATCTGTCAAACTAGCACCAAAATTCTTCAAAACCTCAGTGATCCTCATAATATTAAAACTTAGATATTTGATATCTACAGCACTTGAGAATATCCTTAAAAATATGGAGTTATTTAGCTATTTTTCTTGAAGAATGGATTCAATCATGCATTTAAGTGCTTATGAAGGGCACACTTGTTTGTTGTTTTAGCAGATTAAAAATCCCAATACAAAACAGCCCCTATTATCCCTTGAAAGTTTATTATTTATGAAATTGTTATGAGTATCAGAGTAATATTTCCTGATAGCTAATAATGACACTGAGGTTTCCTCAGGTTATACAAATATATTCATGGTCACCAGTGACACCAGAACAATTAAGGTTATCCTTCATATCAGGACACTGTGTGTCTCTGTAGAACAGAACAAGACAATAAAAATGCTAAAAAACCCCAAAACCAACAGGTTTTGAGAAAGAAGATTCTAATAAAGAAATTTTTTAAATCTGTTCCTAAAGGAGGAGAAAATGGTCAAGCATTATAAATCATTATTAGCAAGTGTAACATTGAGGACAAAGACAATTTAGAAATAACCCATCAACTGATCAGGAATTTTCTTCCTCCTCCTGTATATATAAGTAGTGCCACATGAAATCACCCAAAGCCTTACCAATAACATTTTCAGTGCTGAAAAATAGTGCATCGAAGTCTTTTCATGTAAGTCACAATAAAGTACATCATGATACGCTATATTTTAATTGTAAACCATAAAGAAATTAATTTCAACAGCAACCTTCTGTGATAAGAAGAGACATAGGTGTTTGACGCCAATGTAGTCTTGTAAGCAACTCTAACATTTCCCCCAAAAACCTGGGATCCAAGGCACCATCTTTTAATCCCAAAAAGGGGCTAGGTAGGGTGGGTCTGAGAAACATGTCATAAGCATGTAAAATATTAATTAACACCTCAAAATACCACCTCTCTAGCAATGATCAATAGTCCAAAGGACTAGGAGGGACAAGAGGGCTGTAACAGGCAACCACGCTTCCCAGCAGGAAGGGCTCCATTTTCTGTTCAGTGACCAGTACACAGCTGACAACAGAATTTATGATGGACACTGTCAAATAATTATTGGAGGGGAAAAAAAAAAAAAAAAAATCTATTCAAAGACTTCATGGATATATACATTTGTATGTGGATGCCCTAGATGGAAAGGTGAAAGATCTAGATTTTGTCTACCAAAGTAGATCATGATAGAAGAAAAAAGTAGTGAAAAAAAAAATCTCTTAAACTACTTACTTGAAAAAATTGTTAATTTTCCAAAGTTTTTTTTTATTTTCATCTATTTCATGATCGTATGTAGATGTAACATACATGTTTTAGTAGGGTCTGAAAAAACCTAGAAAGCACAGCTAATCCAAGAGCTGAATGGAAGCCAGTGAAAGCCTAAATACATCACTCCCTCCTCTTTGAAAGTTGAAACAGAGAACAGTTAAAACAAACTGATGTTGGAAGATTGTCATTTTACACTAAGAAACAGAAGGAATGCAGATCAAATCCTTTAGGGAACAAAAAACCTAAAACCCACAAAAAACAACCAGGCCACCATAAGTACCTCTGAAGAAATACTGAGAGGATTTACCCAAAAGCAAGACAATGAGGTCAGATACACTCTGTCAGAAGTACCAAACAGAGAAGTAAAAACCACACCACCCAACCACAAAAGCCATAGTTCTAGATGCAGGCAGTTTGGGTCATTTTCTGCAAGCTACACCAACCTAGCCTAACTGCTGTGAAAAGAAAGAAGGCTTTAGACACTGATGTTGGTTTGTTTTAGCAGTGACCAACATCATAGTTCTATTGCACTATAAGGTTTGGTCTCCCATGCTCAGGTTCTTAAAAACCATGAAGTTCTAGACATTGTGTCCTCTGCGAGGACTTTTGCACACACCCCTGTTTATAAACCCAGAACTCTCCAGGGGAAGACCTGAACACTTAAGAAGGGTATTTTGAGAAACTACAGGGGAATACAGTTTAAAATTTTTATATCCTCCAGCATCTTGTACCACGTTATACAGCCTTCATGAATAACTTGAATTCAAAAGACATACCCAGAAGCTGAAAAACATTTAAACCACATCTTAATCATAGCAGAAGGGCAAATTTGACTGAAGAACTGTTGTGATAAATGAAGAAAAGCTTGTTTCTTTCCTTTTTCTCAATACAAATTAAAATGGCATGAAAGAAAACCTGACAACTGTCATGTCTGCATGGACAAGGCCACATCTTAGCAAGTCCTCTATGGCCTCCTTATCGCTATGGTACTGGAGACATCTGAGGAAGGAAGATATTTACTGTTACTCTGACAAACCTGCTTGTTCCCATCCACATTTAAAATGTATGTGTGTTACAATGAAGAAGAGAAGTAAGGAGACGCACCAGAATTGAACAGCCAGAGGCCTCACTTCTGGAAAGGAAAGAATGAAGAAGGGGGTTAGAAGAGTTAAAAATGCTAACTGTAAAGCAATTAAAATTCTCTATAAAACTATCAGTGGCACCATATTAGAAAACAGACCATTTCCGCAGCCACTAAAAGAGGTACCATAAATTAACCAAATGACACACTAAAAAGCTTAAACTTAAAATCTGCTAATCCCTTTAGACTCAGCCTCTAACAATTCTGCAAGACGAACTGCAGCTCCTTTTGACAGAAACAGTAAATCATCCCCTCAAGCAGCATATCTTACTGCAAATAGGTATGTAAGAAACTAAATCTGTCCCAGTCGGTTCAGAGCAGTGTTTTAGAGCCGCTTATGATTATATTTTAGAAGAACTTTTCCCTCATTTAAAAATTCCATCAGTTTTAAAGTTAAATCCAGAGATAAATTGGGCACTTAGAGATATTAAAGGCTTTTTCAATAGATGTTCTGGACATTGTACTACCTTTCATGTTATTCTAGAGGCTAGTTAAACTCATTGTTTGAAGTCCGAAAGCTTTTGGAAATTGATGTCTAGGGCTAAGCTTAAATCTTTAAACACTTTTCAAAAAGAAGATTCATTCTGAGAGCCAAACAGTCTTAGCAGCCAGACTTTTCAATAGGACCTATTTGCAAAGATGGATCTAAAATAAATTACTTTATCTGGCTGTACCAATGAAAGCCATTTTCAGAAGAAAAATTCTTAATATATCAGTATATATTCATAGAAAGTAGCAGTTTCTAATTTGTCCTTCATACAGTTGCAAGTGAAGTGAAGATCTTAAATTCTTTATCTTGCAGGAGATGAGGGGTAAAGAAGGGAAATGTAGGTGTAAAATACCGAACTATTTGGACAGTAGATGAGGCAACAGTGATACTTTATTGATTTGCTGCTCTACTAATTAACATACTGCTTTCAGCCTTAGCTTTCAACAAAAGATTGAGCTGTTTAAGACAATCTTTGGACAGTCACTTCTCAGAGATGCCACCTTAAAACGGAGCAAAAGCACTGTTATTTCTGGTTTTGTGCCCGATGTAAAAAGCAACCCAAAACAACATTGCGTACTTTCTTTTAAGTAGCAAATATGCTGGAACAGGACACTAGTATGGAAAACAATCCCCACTATAAACACGGAGATGTCAGATCTGTGCCCTTCATCAGACATCTCACATCCCCTTCTGTGATGCACCTCTGCGCATCTAGCAAGTTAACAAACAATTCCTTAGCAAGTACCAGAGAGGAAATAAAAAGTGGGCTCCCAGAAATTAAGAACACATTTCAATTACTGTCCTGCTAAGCATAGTAGAATTTAAGTAGCTCATTAATTTTTTGAGACATCTGCTCACTCATACCCACAACAAACGACTGCAGCTCTAACAGGAAGGGAAGGATGATGTTCTTTATGTTCTATGGTCTTTTCGTGCCTCCTGACATCAAGGAGGCTGCTCTTATTAATATTAGATTTTTTTTTTTAATGACTTTTACACAAGTGCGATCTCAGAAGGCAGGAGAGGAGCGATTATGGTCTGCATGAGCCCAAAGTCCAGTTTGTTTTCTTAACTCCTGACTTTCTCAGTGATTACTTAAAAAATTCCCTTTTATTCAGAATATCGGTACAGATGCCTGACCTTTGTTCCTTGCTACACATGGATAATTAACTCATGAAAACAGTACTTTCACACTATGAAAGGAAGAAAACAAGACCACTATCTGGGAATTAATCTACTCCCTGGACAGCAGAACACACAGTCTCAGTTAGTCGTCACAAAAAAGGCTTCTGATAATGCTGGCAATGAGACAAAATCAAGTCACAACAGAGGTCCTGCCCTTACAAATGCATCTACAGAGGCAGAGCTTGTGGGAAGATGAGGACAAAGGCAAAGAGTTTTTCTTCTCCTTCCCCCAAGTTTCAAAGGAATAAAGAGGCAACAAGGATAAAAATCACAATCGCCCCCTGAGGAACCTGCTGCCCAAAAAGTGGTGTGAAGCCCAAATACATACAGGGTTTCCAAATTAGACAACTGCTTAAAACAAATCACAGCTCTTACATGCACAGCCACAGGAACAGAGCCTTAGCTTATAGACTGCTGGATGCAGGGGCGAACCCATGTGAAGAGCTGTTCCTCTAGTTTATGTGTGTCTCTTTTTTTTGCCAGCATTTTTGGCAACCGAGATAGCTAAAGTACTGAAACATAAACAGATACTTTTATACTTCAGTCAATAACCACCTATTACTACTGTTTGGATAAAAAGTTGAGTAGCAAAACCATTCACCCCAAGCTACGTGACAGTTTACTGCAGAAGATGCTACAGAAACTACTTCAGAGCCATATGTTAAGGTGCATATGTTTTAAATTCCAGGTAAGCATCTTCCACAGAAGAAGTGTGAAACTGATATTCATACCCAACACAGTTCAAATTAACTGTAAAAGCTTTTATCCATGATGCATTTTAATCATATCCTCAGTATATTAACATCAAAATGAAAATCCTTCCCTATGTGCCGAGAAGCCCATTTGTAATTATTTCTCAGTGTTTTTATGCTGGTATTTCTACTTACGATTTTACAGTTCCAAAGAATAAAATACCCTCTCTTTAATTTAAAAAACTATAGAAAGCCTTTTCAGTGAAAGCAGCAATACACTGACATTGTGATAAGATAGACTATAATGATGCTTAATAAAGCTGCAAGCTCAGGTAGAGCAAACATGCGACAATCTTATAAGAAGGAGATGAAGCAAAAAGCATGTGACATGAAAAAAAAAAAAAGCATAGAGATGAAACACAATAGTTGTTGCCACCCATTGGGATTCCCATCATCGAAATGATCAGTACTTTTGTCTTCGATTTAAGTTTAGCAACTGTCATTAGAAAAAAAATCTTGCAAGTTTTATTGAGAAAGAATTCAAGTAATCCCTTTGTCCCTCCCTCCTGCCGCATTCAGTAGTATTTTCAAAGGAGTGAAGGGGGGGAGGGAAATGCAACTACTTTTACAATCATCAAGATTTCTTAAAAGATGAACAGTGATCCAGGTGGAATGTTTTCTGTCCATTTTCCATGAGATTTAACTTTGCAGATAGCCAATGTCAAAGCAGCACCAAAAATCTCCAGGCAGTTGAGCATTACAGGGGTTGGTCCAGGCTCTGAATACACTGGTTTAGGAAGAGATGCCTGCTGGAGCAAGCGGCAGCTCCGCAGCGGCGCGCCTGAAGCGGCTGCAGAGGAGTGGAGTCCTGGTGCTAGCTCAGAAACAGCAGCTCTGCTCAGTCTACCAAAACTTTAGTAGACATTGGTTCAAGTTTGTACCCTGGGATAGACTTACTCTGACCCATCTCTACTTTGTATCAACTTAAATTCCTAAAGTAAGCAACTGTGTCAGAAAGGCCAGTCACCAAAACCTTTGCAGATGCTTAGATGGCCAATTGTGCTCCAGGGAGCAAATCTTCTGCCCCCAGTGCCTCAGACTTGATTGTCTCAATGACATGAATCTCACAGGGGAACCCACCGGAATTTTTAGGTAAGGGATTTCTTTCCCCTGTGCAATACTCACCAAACAGAAGCTGTCTACAGAACAGCCCTGGTCTGAAGCAGGGCTACACTCTGCAGTGCAGAAAACTTCCTTTTGTTAGGGAATTAGGAAATGACTCCATGCTACAGCCCCCCACAAGAAGGGAAAGATTTTGTTCTAAACTTTAGAAGCTGCTAAGAAACAACCAGCTGGCTCATTCAAAAGGATTTATTTTCCTGGCTAGAAGCACAGTTGCTTTTCAGGATTTCACTGTGCAAAGTTGTCAACTACTTGTTTGTCTGTCTAGCAGACCCGTTCCTCAAGTGTAAATGTACTGGTGACCATGACAAAAATAAAAGCGATTTTCTCCCTTCGTAAGTCCCGTTAGTTTTACAGAGCCAACACAACAGCAGGCAAGCCAGATCTGAGTTCGCTCTTATAATAAAGGGAACTGGTTGCTAAGCTGTATTTTGTCACACCTGCACAACCCCACTGAAAAGGCAGGTGTAAACAGAAGCTGTAATTTGCCCTGCTGTTGCTGATGCATGGGAAGGCAAAAAAACCCAGCTTGAGCCAGAGCCCCAGTTGAATGCACAAGGCTTCCAGACAGAAAAACAAAACATAATTTTACTACCAAACTGTGTGTATTTGATCTGAAAATCACTAAGGCTTTATAAATATGAAACCCCACAAAGAAGTTTTTTTTACGGTCAATTTCCAGAGGAGAGCTGCAATTTCTATAATGAACATGCATTAAACACTCAATAAAAAAAGTTAATTAAGAAAATGAGATTTTTTTTTTTTTTTTTCCCCCTCAAAATAAGTATTCTGCTGCTGAAAAATACAATATGGACAGTAAATATGGTTTGGCAGGAAAGGTTTGTTGCAGGGGTCTATTGGTACAGATAACAGAGTTCTGTTCCAGTACACCTCAAAACACATTCAGACACTCTATGCTCAGAAATAAAATATGGGGAAAAAAAAAAAAGCCGTACACGAAACACCACAAGATCATAAAAAAAGCAAAACATAGATGTGAAGAAATGGGCACAAAATCCACAGGAAAAAGAAGTCAGATATTTGCTATTAAAATGGATAACTAAAGTGTATTCTTTCCCCTATCTCACATCACAGCAAGTTTCAGTAGAAGCAGAGTACCACACAGTTTCTTTCATTGGTAATTTGGATAAAAAGAAAAAGTCTGAAAAGAACAGAAGGTTTCCTTTTTTGGTCACACAGATTAAGAGGGAGATTTTGAAACCACATCCAAACATTCCTGTATTGATAGTTTCCAAATTTTCTCTTTAACTCATCCAAGAAAAAAATAATGACAGTGCCCTGAAGCAGAAGGCAGTAAATAAGGACATCAGAGAGATGACAAAGGAAAAGAAGGTTCAGAGAAAAACATATGTGTGTGGTATGACAGAGATGCAACCTATATAGAAGGAAAGCTGCAGATTATAAGAGTCTGTTAGTCACAAGCAGAGAAACATAAAAGGAAGAAGAAATCAAAGAAAAAGGTCTACTTGTATCAATTAAGCTAGGAGAAATACACAGTAAACCTCTAAAAATAAATAAATAAATAAAAAATCCTAACCTTTACAGTGGCTCATAGTTGTAAAAAAGAAAGTGTAAGTTTTGCCAAAGCAAACAGGAAAAAAGCTAGTGGGGTACCGCAGACTCAATGCCTTGGGACACGTGAGGCTCATGTACTAAGGAGGAAACCTTGATACTTTCACTGGGAGCAGCCTACACTTCCTTGCTAAGCCCAGTGGAGCATGCAAAATAATTGTTTTGGGGGTATTCAGCTTTGTTTTTCCCATGCCAAGCCAAGAAGAGGAAAGCAGGCCATGGCTCATCACTGAGGTTCCTGGTTACCAGCAGGAGCAGAAAACCTCCTGGGGGCTGACTGAGAAACCCCCCTTCCCCTGGACGGTCCGGGCTTGTGCTCTGCTGCACCAGTACCAGAATTCTTGAAAATACAGTAGCTTCAATATTTATGACAGCCTCATTCCCAAGTTGTAAATAAAACTGACCAAGATCTATAGTCTACTCAACAGCTAAAGATTAAGCTTCTCTTAGGCATGGTAACAGTGGGGTGGATTCACAAGGGTGGGGTGGAGGGCACGAGTCCGTTGGGAACCAAATTCTGTTCTTAAAACTAAATTTCATTTTTTTATGATCACAGACCACCAAAGAAACCAAGGTGAGCCAACAGCCTCCAAACAAAACTAAGAGTATGGAAAGACATATATTTTTACAGCACACAGAAAAATGTGACATCCTCACCTGTAGCTCATGAGCCCCACTGACTAACACACTCAAGACAGTCTCCACACAAATGACTAACCACCACCCTGCTACCTGAGACCACATGCCATGCTCAGGAGCTCATGTCACAGAGGACCTTCAAGAGCACATCCAAGCACACCACTCTGCAAGTGCTTAGAGCAATCTCCTCTCCTTCAGAGCTCATTCTTTACACCACAAGTACTATCTTCGCCAAAAATCTATCGTACAGATGGTACACAGATACTCACTTGCTCCTCTTCCCTTCATCTAAATGTACTGCAGACAAACAGTGGTGAGCAAGAGAAGCAGGACCTCAGCTAAATCCAAAAGTGGAGACACACACTCCTCACTAAACTGGACATATTAATGTGACTTGTTTTGGTCATATCATTTCATAAAGCACAAAGTTTCTTATTTCTTGCAGGTGGAAAAGAGGAGCTCCTCTTTGCTCTTGTTTGAGGTTTTTTGTTTGTTTTTTCAGAGGAGAAACCAAGCCTGCCAGCTACTCCCTGTGAGCTGCCTGGTACCCAGGCCTAGCCAGCCCACCTGCAGCTCATTTATAGCCCCCACCTCAGCACAAAGCCAGTGGGGGGGGTGGAGGCAGCACGGGTAACTTGGCTCTGAAAGGACACTTCACAGGCAAGAACTTCAGTGCCCATTTCAGGGTGGAAGTGGAAAATAATTCTTTCCTAATTTAGCTGTTTTCTTTTCCTTCCCCTCACTCTTGCTCCTTTCTTTATGGTTCTGCCCTTCCAATTTTCTTCATCTCTTAGCCTACTTCTCTTCTTACATCAAGAATTTATATAGATTCAATTTTCTGAGAAGGAATAACCTTAAATGAAAACCTAAAGGCGTACTTTAGACCTAAGTGAAAAATTCACTGTTTATTCTGATAAATTAAAACCCCTATGCAAGAGCTGTTGGTGTTTTACCAGGGAGTATTTTCGCAATTGTCTTTCACAAAACATTCACTGAAATGAGTATTTGCTTATGAACCAATGGGAAAATCTTCTTGTCAGTGTGCTCCCGTGTCAGGAATCACAGCAGCTCCTGCTGCACCTGAGCAGCAGTCTGACTCAGCCCACATTGCTGGCCTTGCTCAGTGACAGGTATTATTAGTGCTTTGGGGAATGAGCACTTATGAAATTGCCTTTCCCTATTTAGAGGCTGCAATCCTTACCTATTAGAAGAGCATGTTCCATGGTGTTGGTTTTTCACAAAGATTTTAGGATGTTTGTGGGAGCCTTCGAATGCCAGGGCTTCTTCAGATATGTGTTTATGTGAATTTTTATATATGTTTAGGTCCTATAAGAAATGTCCATGCAAACAATATATTTCTTATGCAAATGTTCACAGAAAGCCATAAGTAATATAAATTTGAATTAAAAAAAATTATTGTGTTTTGAAATTTCTGCATGCCCCTGCTTTGTCAGTGCAGGCTGTCTGACTCCTCTGCAGAGAAGCTGATGCATCACTGAATTCTTCTTTCGAATACTGAAGTAACAGAAAAATCTTGGGCTGATTTTCAAACAAGCAAGCTCAGTCCACAGACTGGATGCACGTGAAGACTTCCCACTAGAATCCTCCCCTCTCACACATGCCTGATCTCAATGGTGGGTGTAATTAACTCTCATGTCCTCTGACACATCTTCCCTCTTATTACCAAGATTGTGATTATACTGGATAGTGTCTTGTCTAGTCTATTAGAATGCATATTACATGACAAAAAGACCTGCAGCATCCAGAACTGTCAGTCCGGCACACTTCAGCTCCCACTGACACTAGTGAGAGTCTCCCACATGTAGGGAGCTGAATATCTGAGCAGTGATCTGTGGTGTGGATATGAGGACAATATTGCCTTTAGTCACTGCTAGCGTGCAAGAAAGTAGAGAAACATTTTTCTTCAGTCTGTTCTTTGGTGTCCTGAAGACGAAGCATCTTTACTCTCTCAAGAAACTCACTATGTGCTGCACTGGAGAAAAAAACAGTCAGGAATAATTAAAGATGACATCTGCTGTCCAAACTTCTGACATAAGCATCTTTGATAAATAATTCATCTTAAAAATCTTGAGAGGTATGAATGAGATGGCAAACGAGGTGTTCTTCTTTAGCACACAGGCCTTCCTGGGTGACCTCCTACAGCACAAGCAGATTATAATATCCTGGAGGAGGCAAAAAGAGAAAATAGTTTTAACAAATTTGTCAATGAAGCTGTCAAGTACAGGTGTATGCTATAATCAGGTACTTGCATACTTCACAGCAGACACTATTATGCAATTCATGAAGTATCAGATAGCTTCCCACAATGAATTCAGGGAAGTAAAGGGAAAATATCAGACTCAACTCACCAACCACAACCAAAAAGCAATGTAACACATTAATAAGAGTTTGCACAGTGTGTGTCCTTCATGCAGGACTGCGGTGACAAATATCCATGCAGTTACAAACTACATGACATTACACTGTTTAGACCTCAGGGAGCATCCTGCCAGTTTTCTGTCCATCATTTATTTTTAGCGTATACATGCTTTGAGTGCTCTTAGCAGAAGGTCACATCCAGTAAAGTTTCAGCACCAAAACATTTTCCATCTTTGGTTTTGAATAGTTTGATTTTAAATTGATTTTGTTATTCTTCTTTTCAGGGGATGTGTCTGTAAGAGTCAGAAGGAGGTCAGGGAGCTGAGCCTTCCAGCAATGCAATTCTTTTGCTTTCTCCAGCATTTACTCATACACACACACCAACTGAAACATTTGCAGTAAAAATTGTGCTCTTTTTAATCTTACATCATTCTTCCTAGAGCTCTCCTGATCTCTATGCTAGAGATGTCTATGACAAACAAATGTATGAAGAAACACTTTATCCCTTCTCACTGTTAACAAGTAACAATGAACCTTCTTCATCATACTAAACCATACAACTAAAATTTTAACAGAACCAATCTTTGTAAATCAGGGCTCTTAACTGAAGGGCAGTTCTGGATAAGAAGATACAGATCAAATATGTGCATATAAAGCACATATAAATTTTATATATATTTATATTTACTGCTTTGGACTAGATGAGCCTATATGAAAATTGCTTATAGGAGGGGATTGAAAAGGTACAGCTCTTTGCTGAGGGTACTTGAGTGGATCTCAAGTAAAAAAAGTATTTCAAAGAGGTATTGTTATGTGATAGGCAAAGCATTTCTGTGGAAGTGAAAAGCCCTCTGTGCTGAGGAGGGTCTCTCACATGGTTTAAATTTGACAAATTCAAAACAGTAGTAGGGCAGTTCATCAGGAAAGTGAGACAGATATGCAGAAAGAAATTTGAGTATGGCCTGCAGCAAGCTACTCCTTGCTTATACTCTGAGACCCTGAAAAATAGTTTTCACAGTTTTGTTTTTTTTTCATTTGTGTGTTATATGGGTCAATTACATTAAACTTTGGATATTTTCCCATCTACTTGCCAACCACCATTTACTTAACATAAATATTGATTATTTTTTGTCTCGGTTAATCAGAGATCATCTGACAGACTCTTACAATGTCTAGCCAAATGTGCCAAAGAAAAGCTCCACTCAGATCCTGTTAGATTGCCATTACTTTACTGAGGGGGAAATATTTTTATACCTGATTTTACTTTCCTTCCACTTCTGACAGAAGAAAAGTCACAAGTCAAATCATGCTTACCTGAATTCATGCTACAGAAGCAGGAGCAGAGGTGCCTAAGATTACTCACAACCAGATTTAATCAGGACCCATTCTGGGTAACCAAACTGACTTAAAAGAAGGGAGAAAGGAAAATAAAACCTACTCAGTTCTACACAGAATATGTTATGTACATGTATATGTGTCAAAGTAAAATCTCTAAGGACATTTTTTGACTTGGAAATAGGTGGTGCTTAATAGAGACCTTACAGTTATTAAAAAACCTATGTAGAAACATTGAAAGAAATTTTCTTGTCTCATGGTTGTACTCTTTTGGTATTTAGGCTGAGAAAACAAGCATAACGCTTGTGCTGCAAAATTATTTACCACTTTACACATTGCTAAAGGGGCACAAAGTTTTAGAAGTGCCTCCAGAACAGCCACTCTTGTCTGCCTCCAGTAACATCCCACAAGTCCTATTTAAATGAGCGTATGGCCTGGAAACTCCTGAGGTGTAGCTGTACAGTACCAGCTCTTTGCTGCTTTAATTTTTTTTTTTTTTTTGATTGCATGTAGTGCACCTTATCCTTAAAAGTCTAAACACAATTGTGCATTTCAGTAGAAGACCATAATCCAGTTTCAATTTGCTTTTATTTATTGGCTGACCTGGCCCATCACTAGGGTTGCATTACAGAAGGATGAGAGCCTACTGTGCCCCCTGCTAAATGGCTAGGTGATTACGCACAATCAGTGATCAAAATTAATGTTAAGGAAAAGTTCAAGGCTATTAACAAAGAGGCCAGAAATAATAAGCCTTTTATTGAACACCTGATTTTTTTTTGAAATAGATCAGCTAACGAAACTTATCAGGGCAACACAAAACTCTTATGGGGTACCATTTAAATCTTGTTATTTCACTGACACTTGTCTTTTGAAGAAAAAGGATGGCTAAATTTGGTTACATAAAATACAAGCAGACTCTGATTTTTGTTTACAAGTCAATCCACAGAAGACCTGAGAAAAGAATTTAAAGAATTAAATGTCACAGCTACTCTTCCACAAAAATAACTTCTGCAATTTGTGTTCTCCCAATATTAAATTGTATCTGTTATTCAGACAAGAAGAAGTCGAATTTATGTGGACATCCACATCTAGAAATCACAATTTTGAAAAGAAGCAGGAAATGTATTTTCTCAAAAAAATTAAATGCAAAAAGTCCACTTCTCTTATGACCATGATGAGACTGCTTTTATGCAGTTTTAGATAGTTTTCATGTTTAGTGAAAGAGGATATTCTAAATTAAAATACAATTATTTTACCAAGAAACATACCCTTCTGCCCTTACAAGAATGTCCCATAAGCTGAAGAGCTGAATCTAGTGGACATTATTGAGCAAATAATTGCTTCCTCCAGAGAATGTCATATTATGTCTCCTATACAATGCAATACAATTTCACAATACATTTTCACAGAAATACCTTGCTATTCGCAGAAGTTATGTAATACTGAAGCATTCTATTGTGGAGTGCTTCAATGGAAGGGAAGCGGTGTAAATGCAGACAGATGAAAAAGTGAGCTAAAAAAGTTTGTCTGTTAGTATTGAGGGCACGGGTCTCAAGCTGGGGGTTGGCAATGAACAGAAACTTGCCTGTTGCAGACAGCACGAGAAATCTGAACTTTCCTAATGCATCACTGAAGTGGATGTGAGGCAGAGGAGGGCAGAGCCTGGCGAGGTGAGGGCGGGAACTGATGCGAACAGCAGAGAGGGGACACCCATGGGATGAATTCTAAATGGAAGAGGAAGTAATGCTGGACATACAGAAGGCTGTAATTAGAAGACTAAGAGTGATACAGGGAGAAAGCCAAACATTGTGTAGGACATGAAAAGTCTTGAAGACAAGGAGACTGTTTTATAACTACCAGGACTCAGAATGCAAATAAAATGGGTGTATCTCACAGGGCTGTGGTTATGTGACGTGGTGTGCAATACTATCACTGAAGAATTTTCAGACAAAGTACCCTGTGAGAAAATGAAAGTTTGTAGGAGCCTCCTTTGTTCTCTGGTGAATGTTCACTGAACCCACGGACATTAGGAGCACAGAAAGTTACAAAAACATTAATTTCACTAAGCACCTGCAATGCTAATTGCAAAGATGCTTCTGGCTCCTGGACCAAACTGGTTTGGGACTCAGGCTGAATATCTTTTTTTTTTTTCCTTTTTTTTTTTTTTTTTTTTTCTGAACTGAAACCAAAGCAAAATTTCCTGAAAAACTGAAGCTCTGACTTCTGTTCAGCTCCAGAGGCTCAAGAATCAAGTGCAGGAACTAAGGCATGGAATAATGTATCAACAACTCGGAGGAGCAGGATGTGTAGTTTTACGGCCAATCTTGAACCATGGGACACCCACTGGTTCTCCAAAATTATTCTGTAAGCAAATGAACTATAATAGTACCTCATGCCCTGATTGCATGTTGATGCCATTTCCTGAAGTGATGTGATGACACCGTGGTAGGACCATTAACCCATCTGTCACTTTCTGCATTTGTCTCAATCAATCTGACAGAAGGATTGCGTAAATGTGACTTCGGGCAACGCAAACCCAGTGTTATGGACCTGACATATAAAGAGGCAATTCGTATAGAAAAGAGGGACTGACATGACATAGACATATGTTTGAAAGTAGGACTCTTGCTAGATGACATTTAAATAAAAGATTTGTCATTCCTCTCAAGCAATTTGAGATTATTGTTAAGACACCCCAACAATCGCTGTGATTTTTTGACAATTGACCTGCACATATTATACAGAGCATCACACCAAGCATCAGAAAAAACAAATTCCTCTAAGGTCTCATCTTGCTGAAACAGAGACATCGAGTTAGCTGTAGGCACATCTGAAAATACTGTCTCTGCACTGGTAGTTTTAGAAACACCATCCAGGACTGTTAGGAGCAATGTTTTGATAATACTGTTGCCCATGTCTCATCCAAAATTCCCATTTCCATTAACTGAAATTCTGGTGGATTGAGGCTCAGTTGAACATGGCTTCCTTCCCTTTCATATTCATTAAAAAAGATAAAAGTGTAATTTATACGCGTTGTCTCTTTTCGTAACTGAATCTCTAATGATGCAACAAGACCTACTGTAACATTATCTTCTTCTTTCAGTACCTAAATAAAGATATAAATATCCAATTCCTGTGTACAGATTATTGTAGCCCAAGGAAATAAAAATTAAATATCTCTCTGCAAAATTTTCTCCTTCTTTCCTTCTCTTTTATTCCTAATTCATTAAAATACACATGGAACACAATTTTCTGCTGCCTTTTAGCAGATTTTGGTCTGTTAAAGTGTCATCCATCTTGCAATGTAAGTAATGAATAATTACAGAACAGCTTCTAGAAGTGAAGAAAAATAGAGAACATTTTCTGTAGCTCAGAAAAAGATTTGCAAAACACCTACTAGGAAATTGATATTTAGAACTAGCATGTAGAATTAAATAATAATGAGAACTAGTATTTAGAAGAGCCAGGGACCAGTGACAGATTTAAGACTGCAAGAGAAAATTCATATTGCAATGTATTCAGTAAGCATTGCTCTGCTTTCCAAAAGTTTTCACTAAAAGGACTAGAGCTGCTAAATTCTAAAACATTTCAGCATTGAGAAGATGAAAAAAACAGCAGTTACTTAAGAATTACTAACTAGAGGCCAGAAGTAGGAACTAAAAGTCACAAGGTCCACAGTGATACAGGTTTGGTGACACATTTCCCCCAGCATCTATCTAATGTTCCTCAGTGTCCCACAGCTACCTCCCTCCCTGAGAAAAAAACAAACACTACCCGTCTTTTTATTCCAAGCACCGAGTCTCTTTATTTGTTGATTTTGCTGCCTGAGTATCACTGCGGCAGGATCAGTTCCATGATCCAGATGACAGAGTACACCCCGAACGCTGGCGCGAGCATGCAGAAGCGAGCGGCAGCTCAACCCACCACCAACACCACTCTCGGCTCTGCCAACCTATTTATTTCCAGCTGCCTCCGCACGGCCGAAGCAGGACAGCGGGGACAAGCTGGTGAGGCAGGGGCAAGTGGAAGGACAGGGGCAGAAGGAATCTCCAGCTCACACTGCCACCAAAAAACGTACCCCGACCAGGGCCTTTCGTTTTACTCCTCTCTAAAGTGCAATCGGAGCAGAAGGAACAAATTGAGGAGGGCTTGTGAAAGCTTGCCTGTTTTTTCTACTATATTAGTTGTCTAAAAAAAAGTTATTACCTCCCTCTAAAGCCCTGTCTAACAAATAATACGTTCCATCTGCCAAGTTTTCTTTTTTTTTTTTTCTCTTTTTTTAAACGCCTCAATCATCCAGGGATAAAGGAACGGCAACTGTATTTATTTTATTTCCCTAAGTGTAATCTCTCTCCACAGCAGATGTGACAATTTACTGCCAAAGTAAGTTCATCACACAATTAGCGGTGTGAAAGGAAAGCCTTTTGTGTACCATAATGGTTTTTCTCGCCATTAGCAGTTAATAATTACCGACACAGGCTTCGGGGTGGGCTGAGCCCCCCCTGCCCACGCCCGGGCTCTGCACCCCCACTTCTCTGCAGCACTGCCAGCGCAGCTCTGCAACCCCGGGGGACAGGGGCAGGAGAAGATGCTTTGTGCTGAATCCTGATAAAGCCATCATTTTATTTCTCCCCGACCCACAGAGCCCCATTTTCTCAGGTGGCGTGCCTGCCATCAGTCCCTTGAAGACACTTGACTCCTCTGATGCAGATTGATCACTTTCCCATTGGTGGTATTTTGGACAAGCTGCTGCTTTATGGTTATGGTAATGACTTTCCTATAAACTTTTATTGCATTTTCTAATACCATCTCATAAATATTACTAGCACAATACTAAGTTCAACATTTTGTATAAAACCCCATAAAGTAATAATAAAGATTATCAAAAGTGGACCTTTAAACTATACAACATATTTTCATACAAATCACATTCTAGTAACTGACCCTGCCTTGCTTTTTTGGTGCTATCAGCATCTCCTATGACAGGTACACTGGGCCCCTGATGAACAGCTGTCTCTGCTACCATTGCTAACTTTTCTGCCTTTTTAAAAAAATTTCTAATTCGGGGCTGTTTATTTTTTTTGGAATGGGGGGTTTTTCACTGAGAAATCACAGACATTGTTGTTTTCCGGTAAAACTACAACAAAGAACTAAAATAAGCCCAACAGAAGTCCCAACAGAGTCAATACATCAGAAATTTATGAAGAGCCAACTAAGAGTGTAAAGTTAATGAGCATATATCAAAGCCTGTTAAACCACCACGTACATGCTTCTCATCTGGGAGTAAGGCAACCTTCAAACTACATTAACCTAAGAGTACTTTACCCCAAACAAGGGCACTCACGCTGTAGTTTAAAGGCTTTTATTTATGCCCATTAACTTTACTTGAGCTGTTTGCATTCGCCCGCTCCTCTCTAGGCAAGCCCTGAAGTTGCCATCTGCCTCTCTGCTGCTCTGTACCAACTTCCATCCAAAGCACCAGTTTTTCTTTTCCAACCAGAGGGCCGCAGTTATCCCTAAGCCCTTATCACCAATTCACTTTGCCCGTCGATCACGGCTTGCAACAGGGGACGGGGCAGTCACTCTGGCGACCCTGCCACAATGAGGTCCCTGCTCTGTATTCTGCCGCGGAATGGGCTCGCTCTTTCCATTCACTCTAGTGAGAAGTAAGACATGTAGTTTTGATATCTAATTCAGATGTGTAAAGTGGATGTACAAATAGCATGTCCTATCTCTTGGGACATACGGGGGAACCGGGAGGAAAAGAAAGTAATAATGCATTGTTCAGTGAAACGGGTTGAGTGCCCTGGTTGATGTTCCAGGATAGTTGATAAGAACTCTGTATTACCCAGTTTAGAAATGAGTAATATTTATTCGGGCAGCATTATTGACACAATGGGAAATTGTTTCTGTAGTTAGATCAGGAAATGGAAAGTAGTCTTTTGATGCTTGAAAATATGGGCAGTGTAAAGCAGATGCTGGATACAAAGCAATCTGCATTCACAAGCAGCAGCTTGTCACAACCACGTAGCTGGCAAATCTCCGGGCAGCTTTTAGTCCTATCAGAGTCAGATGCATCGCTTCTCAGACCAAGTTTGGCTACATCATGGTCATACATGAACTTCTTTGCTGGTTCTCCCGCTGCCTTCCCACACCACTTTGTTCCTCTGGTGCCTCCGCTCCTCGCTGGACTCTCCCAGCCTACGTGACTACGTGTCACCTTCCCTTGGAAGTGTTGCTACAGAGCTCAATCCTGGCCCCTTTCCCTTACACCTTCCATGGACCAGCACGCCTACCAAGCGCATCTGGCGTGTTTATCTGGCCGCGATACCTCCACCTGGACCCTGCTGCGACCTCTCGCTGCCTAACCAGCTGGGGACGGGCAGTGCAGAAGCAATGTGGTCCAAATGTGCACGTGTGTTTATGCGTGTCCCAGGCCTAAATCCTCACTGCCAGCAAGCCTTCCCTTTGAGGACGTTTTGTGGACTGCCAAGAGAGACTGCAGAGAAAGTTTACAAGAACTGCTGTGTTTGATGTCATAATAATAGGACTGTGTGTTATCACAGGTGGCTGATCATTTTCCTCTGATCAAGATCACTGTTGCGCTGAATGGATGCGAGAAAAGAGCCTCCCAAATTCTGCCCCCACTTTCTTCCAGCTCCCAATCCTTCTCTATGTGCTCAGAAAGGGGATTGCAGCTGGTGAGAAGGGAACAGTTAATCCCCTCACTTTGTAGTGGTTCAGACTAAATCCACTCTTTTGCCGCATATCACTTCCCATAAGAAGTTGCACCCACAACATAGCTGTCTTCACCAGCTGTCTCTCTGGTCCCTGTGCTTTGCCTGCCAAGCTGGTATTACACTGTGTGCACAGAAGAGGCTGGAAGACATGGAGCAGTACTGCGGAATAACATTTCATCAAGAAGATTCATTCATTGTAGGCTATTTAGGATTTGAAATTGGCACCAGCTATTCCTCAAAAGATAGATCGCAGAGCTGCAGAAAACAGGGTGAAAAGAAATTTGAGAGGTCATCTAATCTACCCCATCTCAAAAGGGCCATCTGCGGCACATTTGTCTGACCTGTTCTCGGAAACCTTCAAAGATGAAGTGCCCGTGATCTATCTCTCTGGGAGTTTTTAGAACGACAATCCCTGGGAAGTGGAAACAGGCATCTCTAGCTCCTCTCAGAAAGCAGCCAGCTAGCAGTGCAGTTGCAGTGCACAGCTCCCACTCGTGTTTCCACATGCTGGGAAGCACTATCTGATGGTATGGAAAGCTGGCTGCTACATTTCTCAACGCCAGGTTGTGTGAAGCAGTTACAGCAAAGAATCCCCCTTCAGAGCAAATCCTCTCACACACACAAGCCCTCAGAAGATTTTTTTTCTGGCTCACAAGAGTTGCTGCTGAGCCTGGAGCATATTGCATCAGGTGGGAGGATTCCGCCCCACTCTGAGCTTCCTCATAATTTCTATGTCAATTTCAATACATCAAATTCGGGATTTCTAGCAAAGCTAGATGAAAGAAAAAGCGCCAATTTGTACTTTTCAGAACAAGTAATTATTGGCCAAGAGTTAGGAGTTAAGTATCATCTTTTAAAAAATGTATTCTGTAGGTTCTTCCTCCCTCACACCAAGACATCAGTGCCTGTGCAAGGAGCCTTCCATACTTTTTCCAGCCTCTGCACACTGCATTATTATCTCCACATCTCCTCCATTTGGGCATTTATAAACAAGGCTGAAGCCACTTTCAGTTGATTTTTCCGCAAAAGCAAATTGCTGCTTAATGTTTTCAGCCTTCTCAGTTTGCAGAGCATCAGCTGATGACTGGGCTGCATTTTGCTACCCTGAGCACTAAACTTAATTGTCGCTCAGAAGTAAATTCTTCTGCAACACTTCTGTCCCATTCTGCCATTCCAGGTTTCTCATCAAACTGAATTAGCTCATACATGGCGATTTGTCTCCTTTTAAATGACACTGTTTAAAAAGAAAACACAATCTGATACCATGCCACTTGACCATGGCAAACAAAGGGTAGCTATGTTCTTCTGAACATGGACTTTAACAGAAGTGAGAAACAGAAGCATTTTTCCCCTTCATTACTCTGCCTCAGTTGTTTTTGCCTTTTTTTTTTTTTTTTTTTAAATATATATGACAGGCTGCTCAGTCCTCTTCCTGCATAGCTTCTTCACTTTTAAAGAAACAGAATGAATCTCCTTGCAGACCCTCTGCTATTAATTGTTTATAATGCATCTATCTGATGGAAACACTTACAATCATATCTCAGCAAACACTTCATATTACTTATAGCAATAAGTGCTCTAGGAAGTTTGTATGAGCTGTTCCCTCATGGCTGAAATAAGCCTACTTCATACTTTTCAATACTGTACTGCCTTGGGACTTGATGCAGTAGACATACATTTTAAAGTTACATAAGATTAATTTTTTATGCCATTGAAGCGAATTGACTTTGTAATTAAATTTATTTTCAGTTGTCCTTATTATTTTTATTTTTTTCCGGTTAATCCAGAATGTTACTTACTTAGCTTGCATTTGCATTTGGAAGCTGCAGTATTAAAGAACATTATAATATACTACATTATAATATGGTTTGTGAGAGCCAAATTAATTTTTTTTTCCTAAGAAAATGAAATTCTTATAATTTATTGGTAATTATATAAAATGTTATAAAACATTTTATATAAAACATTATAAAACATTATTTTTCTCTTGATTATAAAATCAAGAGAACTTGAGAGGAGGAATTCCCTAACTCCTGAATTTTTATCTGTTGACAAGAGAGAATTCATTAATGTAGAAATAATATCCATAAGTAAGGAGTAGATATGTCTCTATCTCTTCTGAGTGTGAGCGTTGAATATCATATGAATTCAGTAATATTAAAAGAACAGAAGATGTGATGGCTACATTATGCATGAACCTGGTGTAGTTTGCTCCTTCAGACTTTCTCAGCCTACTTGTGCTTTTTCATTCCTTTTACAGCAAAGATCAGAGAGCAAAAGATTCCCTTGGCAGGGGAGCTAAATTGGATAATAATATATTAAGGGTAATAGGAAGGGGGAAGGGAAGAGGGAGGGTTTCACTCAACAGCCTTCAAAGATCATTAGTGGAAAGTTAACACTGAAATAGCAGTGAGTTCACATTTCTGCAAATTCCAGTTTGCTTTCTCAATTTTATTTTTTAAGTGTACCAATGGAACAAACACAAGAAAATCTCTGAGGTCAGTGAACTGATTTCCCTGCCAGGCTGCAGTTACTCCCAATAAAATGTTTACTACTATCATATTTTGTTACCTTAGAACGTCCCAAGAAATGTTTCACTTGAAAGAGCAAAAATCGCATTCTGAACAGAGGAAATGTAGCTTTTTAACATTTACATCTTCCCAAACTATTCCTTCCCTACATCAGGGACAGGATGCTAGGTACTTAGACTGCTACCAGTACCTTTCCTTTCCACTCAGGAAAGCATTCTTATTCAGAGCAGCACTTAAGTAAATGTTTAAGTGCTTTCTTGAATCAGAACCAAAATTGTTGCTCTCTAGGTGATATGTATTTGGCTATTTTAAACTCGCCCTTCTCTTCCTTTGACTCTTCCAGTTTTGTTTTTTTTTTTTTTTTTTTTTTGGGGGGGGGTTGGTTGGTTTGTTGTTTTTTTGTTTGTTTTTCTTGCTTTGTGGGTGTTTTTTGTTTGTTGGTTGTTTTTGTTTGTTTGCTTTTTTTTTTTTTTTTCTCTGTTGCTCCTCTCTGAGACGTCCCAATTGTTTTATTATCAGCATTCTGGTTGTGGTTGCCACTCTCATATCCACCCACTTTATTTAAAAAGTTGGAGATACTTAATTTTGCACTTTTATCCCCTTCATTACAAGAACATCACTGGGTGAAGCTGGATCAGATCTCTCAGCAGTCACCATGCACATCAGTGCAGCCCACGCTGACTCTCCTTCCTGCTCTGTCAGGCAAACCACAATGAAAAGGAGAGGAGCACAGGGCTGTCAGAAACATCACCCAGGAGCTCTCTCAAGTGGTGAAGGAGACTTCAGGGCCTTTGGTGTGAGAATAAGTAGAATGATAAAGAGGATTGCCTCTTGCTTATGGAAAGCACAAAGCAGAGTAACAACACATCCACCAACTCACCCTCCCATAATATACATTAACTGAGGCTGAATTTTACTCACAGAACAAACTCAGACCTGTTAATTTCTACCGTACAGCTTATGTGAAGGGTAAACTTGCTCTTTGTCACCTCTTACTATGTGTAAGAATCATCTTAAGAATAAACTTTTTACCTGAGCAGGTATTAACATAACCATGATCTCATAATTCTGTTTTCTAATGATATTCCACTATTTGGTTTGCAAGGCACAAAGTGGTTGCAGAGTTAGCTTAAAATAATGAGTATGAGAAGGTGGAACAGGCCTTCAGTCCTGTGACTCACCACCTTATGATTATTTTAAAGTTCTTGACTTACTTTATGTACTGATGTGCAATGCTAGAATCCTGAAAAATTAAAATTTTAGAAGGAGGATGATTTCACATTATAATACTGCTTAATGAAATGACAGAACCTTCAAATTCAATTAGATAGCTCCTTGCTTTTAGCCAAAAATCAAGCCAGTAAGAGAAACAGCATGACTTTGAAACATTGCTTATTGATGCATTTCATTCTCTAAAACTACACAAATTAAATGAATGAGAATCTCTTTTCTCCTCAGGGTTATGTCAAGACAAGGAGAGCTGAAGCAAGGACAACTTTTGAAAGCCTTTTTCTTGGTCATGTAGAGTTCAGAAATTCTGACTTCCAGCATCCAGACATTTCCCAAGCATGTTCCTCGGCAGAAGCAAGAATCCCAAAATGCCCAACATTCAAAAGATATAGTTTACAAAGATACAGCATTAAATCCTCAAAAGGAGGAAGTCACTAGCACACAACAGTTTGGAAATCCTGTCTTAAGCAGCATACATAATAGACTAATGGCCCACAGTTCATTTTCAGCCCAGAACCAGGCTCCATGTATGTCACTACCTGCTATGCTTTTCTGACTGCAGCATTAGAAAGAACAGTGTAATTATAGTGCACATGTATCTTCAATAACATGGATTATTCACCAGCCTCCAACACATAGCTTCCACAAACAGTATATGGAAATTGTTAAGGATTATATATAAAGATACTAATTACTAACAATGCCTGCTGAGTTCTTATGACAAAACCCCAGTTGCAATCACTCAGAAACAAGGTTTTAGGAAAGGTTTCACCATCTCATTATGTACAGGCTTCTGTTAGTGGAAGCTGGGTATTAAACAAAAGCATTAATCCTTGCTGAGAAAAGGAGATGAGGATTCTGCCTTGACTTCCCACCCACTGCTCCTGGTGCTGAGCAGAAGGTTTGCAGCAACAAACCCGAAGTTATCTATTCAACAGCGAATCCCAGTCAAATTAACACAGTACACAAAAATAACCCCAACTATCACTTCAGAAATAATGCTTTTGAAATGGGAAGTGGACACTTCAAATCAATTTGGCCTGCATGAATAAGTGTCTTTTTAGATAGTAATAGGGTGTCTAGACTCTCATTTCAGCTATGGAAGTTCTGGAGTACATCAGGTTCATAAATCTATAATATGCATGCATGCTGCATTCAAAGTTTCATAGCGAAAAAAAGAAAATTACCAAATTGTGTATTTTCTTGTTTCAAAAAAAAGCCAAAGCATCTGCTATGCATTTCTGCATGGCTAGGGACAGCTTATCATCATACACCAGATAATAAACTGGTATACTCACTATAACATATTTAACTCCCTATCCAATAAAAACCTTCCTATGTGGTATTTCTAGGGAGGAATTCAATGTCTTCAGTCTGGCTTCTGGTTACCTAAAGAATTTTCTTGTCAGCTGTCGTGCTTGGACCCTGAGTATATAACCTGCAGCATGCACTGCTCATGCTGGAAACTTGAAGCAATGATGGGTTATGTGAACAGGGCAAAAGACCAAAAAGTCTGGATTCGTGTAGTGTGAAGTGCATGGTCTGTGCCTCGACCTCACCTGCTGCTCCAAGTGTTTCAGACTCAGCCTCACGCTGTATCTGTACACCAGCCCAAGACCCTGAGTCTCACGTACTGCTCATATACAGTTTGAGCCTGGAGGACAGAGATGACTGTCCAGCTGTCCAGACCTTGGGCTGCATGGGCCTCTAGCACCTGGAAGCCATGGTAGATATCACTGCTGCAAGTGTACCCCGCTAGAACAACGCTTCAAACAAATAGCCATGTTATGAGAAGAGCTCAACAGGCTGTGCGCAGTACCTGGGAATGTGAGCGAGAGATCGGTAACATGGTAGTATGCACTGTCCCAGCCGTGCCTGAAGGTTGTGCAAGGGGAACATAAGCCTGAATTCAGCCTGGAGCTGGCTGACGTAAGTCACTCATGAGATGAAGGAGACTGGATCCTTGTCTCTGCTCAGGGCAGAAGGAAGAACCTTCCCCTGAAGTAACCCCACATAACAGACAGGGTGCTCTGGAGCTGGGACATGAAGCGCACATGAGTAACAGACAGGATCCAGGAGAAGCCCGCCATGCAAAGTAGATCCAGCCAGCCACCCACATTAGAACCAGTGCCACCAGAAAAGCACAGAAAGTATCAGCAATTGGAGGTTGCCTACCAAGAGGCACTGACGCACCCATTTACCATTCAGACAATTCCTGTAGAGAAGTTTGTTGCCTACCAGGAACTCTCATTCACGACGTCACTGAGAGGCTGCTGAGCCTGTGAACCCTACGGAGTATTATCTGCTCCCACTGTTCCACGTAGGGTCTAGTGACACAGCGACAAGGCAACACAGAACCACCAAAAGAGACCGTGTGTTTCTCGGAGCAATGTTAAAAGGATCAGGAGCAGAGGCGATGGGCTCCTCTATCCTCCCAGTTAAGCCAAGCGATGAAGTAGATTCTCTAGAGGGAAGGGATGCCATCCAGAGGCACCTGGACAGGCTTGAGGAGTGGGCCTGTGGGAACCTCCTGAAGATCAATAAGGCCAAGTGCAAGGTCCTGTATATGGGTCCTGCATTTGGGACAATCCCCAATATCAGTACAGACAGGGGGATGAACAGATTGAGAGCTTTGGTTTAAACCTTAATGAAAAGTGGTAAGATCTTCTTTTAGTAGGGGTTGTCCAATAAATTGATTGCATGTAACTGAAAAAAAAAAAAAAAAGCAGCATGAAAGATTTGCTATGTTGAAGTAAAGATAGTGTCTCAGAGTAGGATCCATTCATAATGAGTAAGAACCGTAAGATTTTCAGTGTTTCTGACTGGAAGCTTTGTTAAAACAGTAGTACACAATTCCTAATTACAATGATTATACAAAATAGTATAATAAATCCTATTAGACAAAAAAGTCAGGGTGTTCTGTTTTTAAAATCCAATTTAGTCTAGTGAATGAGAAAAGTGATCTTTTGTCTTTAACAACTTGGGGAAAATAAACTGGATTTTAATTAGGAAAGAAGTATGATAAAATTAAAGCTAAAGGAAGAACAATACCTTAACAAAGCTAGCTGAAGAGTGTTCTTTTAAAAAAAAAAAAAAATTCCACTTTTTTTAAAATTGTAAATTGAATTAAGGAGCCCACAGTTATTATATAAAAAAGATAATTACAAAAAAATGTTCAGCTGGAGAAGTGCTTTAGGAGTCACCTGGGATATATTCTTCAAGTTTTAGTTTATTCCATGGAAAGCATCCCCAGTCGCCTGTGTGTGCACACAGGAACGATCCATGCCTGAGCTCTAGCATGGGCAGCTCCTGCCAAATGCCTTCCGCATCATCTCTCCCACAGCTCATGATGCTCAGCCTCCTTCCCCTGTCTGCCTGCCTCTCCTGTACCCATGCTTGGGGGACAGGAGGTAAAGCTGGCTGGAGGAAGGAGGCGAGTGTTTTCAACAGGAGGTATGGTGAGTGGGGTGGCAGAGGAGGAAGTTCAGCAGGTTGGAACAGAGTTAGACGTGGTGTGGCATTTTGGCAAAGAGCTGCAGCAGGAGAAGATGAAAGGAAGGAAAGCCATTCTGCGTGGTCACAGCGCCCGAGCAGCAGCGCAGGCTGATAAGGAGGGTGGCAGCCAGACAGGTATGCTTATTTGTGCGTGCACATGTACCTGCCGGCAAAACACAAATTCACGTAGAGCCAATCTCAGCCTCTTCCCCAACTAGCATTTCTGCTAACAGCAGTGCCCTGATCTGACCAGAACAGGACAAGGCATATAAATCTCCTTCTGCCTTTGCAGAGGAAGGGGGTGGGGGGAGAGAAAAAAATAGAAAAAAAAGGGAGAGACACAGATGAAGGCAAAACACTCAGGGAGCAGAAACATTTCTGGCTAGAAAGACAGTAGATTCCTTGCTAAGATGCAATTCCTCTACTTCTGTGTCACCTCTTCCCCTACCACAAAAACTGTTCACCCCAGGTATTCTCCAGCTGGCTGTCAGATCTTCTCTGTCTCAGTCTGAATACTTCCATTAGCCACAAAAGCAGGTTCTCTAATGTCTTAATTCACAAATGTTTTAACAAGCCAGGCATAAGGAGAAAAGGAAGGCAGGGATCATCTTGGGTTTACCAGGCTGAGGGTGTACAGTCCGCTCACTCACCCTTTCCCAGCTCTATGCTTCTCTCTATCTGATAAACTTTGTCTGCTTTGTGGGCAAGATAAGGAAACCTGAGAAACAAATCTCTCTGGAGTGATCACACCATCTTCAGCAGGCACCAACTCATAGGTATTCAGACTCTAAGCCTAAATATTTGCCTCTCCAGCATGGCATCTTATGCAGATTTACAAAGCCAGGGGACTAGCTCCTGTTTCATTAAACAGTGTGTCCTTCCCTTTCTCACAATACTCTCCAGACTGTATTGATTCAGACAACACATAATTAGTGCTGACTCAGATTAAATACAGTCTCAAAAAACACTTGTGTTTTTCATCTCATGACACAAAGGCAAACCAAAGACCCTCATGATTTGTACTGGAGCAATGTAAAAATAGAAAAAAAGTCTGCAAATATTTATGGAACCTTTACGGTTCTACATGAATCAAATACGAACCTGAAGTAAAGTCCTTACTCATTTGGACATCTGATAGTGTCTAGAGTATATTTTTAGAAATATACATTAGCTAAGAAATAATTGATTTAGGTTGTTTTAGAGAAGGGTCCTTGGAGCAAGGACCATTTACGCTTAGGGCTTCATACCTGCTTAGTCAAGACAATTAAATGGAAGCAAAAGTCACCTTTAAACTCTATACCCAGCAACTAAAAATACAAAGTTACATTTTCTTACATATTTTTATTTCTTTAGGAAAAAAACAAAAACCACACACACACACACAAAAATAGAGCTGGAAGTGCCTTTCATCCTACTTGCATGGATGGAGGTTCTGCACCTGTGGATTAGCCGACTTTAAAATTTTACCATGAATGCCTATTGACAAGTAATATGCATTTTTCTGAGGGCCCAGTCCCATGATCTGCATTTCTATTGACACACTGACAAGCTTACATGTGCTCTTTAGCTTTGTTCCTGCTAAAATGTAAAGACTTCATGAGAACAGGGCTCCCCTGAAAACAGCAGTCACTGTTGGATGTAACGTTCTTGTATGGATAATTTCTGCCATCGAACACAAACACTGGCCAGAAAAAGCCTCCACAAAAACAAAGACCAGCCACAGAAATTACACCTTCTAGCAGGAATGACCCGTACTTAGCACAGCATCCTGGCCTGCCAAGCTTCTGGTGCTAGGAGATCAGCTAGCAGGTTCGCCTGCAGTCCCAGCACAGGCATTTTTGCAGTTAGTATTTTATTGTTTTCCCAACTGAAGAGTACAAATGTTTTTCTGCTTTTCCTTCTCTCCATTACAAGCCAGCCTGTTTTAATTTGCATGATTCTGATTTTTTGTCAGTGGTTTGTCATCACATTGTCTTCCGAATACTTAAGAAACATTAATCAAACACAAAATCTGCTAATTTGTGAAAATAATAAGCACTCTAGTTAGAAGCAAGGGAATACATTTATGCTGGTAGCAATGCAGACATCAGTCATCATCCTACTTACCATCTTACCCAAACTGTGGTATGCTGGTGTTAAAAAAGAATGGGAGATTCACCATCATAAAAACATGTCCAAGTATCTATTTTCATCCCTTCTGATGGGCCTTTCTCCATTTAACTTCTTAGTCAGCCATTCATCAAGAAGCATTAGTGCAAACTCGCACAGTGCATGGAGTTTGTAAGGTACAGCTCAGGGACATCAGCGTGCTGCGCTGCATGCAGCCAAGGAAACTGCTGGTTCTGCCAGAAACACCGAGCTTTGCTAAGCCACCAAGGCCTGCCATCTCCCGTGTGCCACGCCACTAATGCTCGCTTGCTGTTGACAAAGCTGCACTTACTATGCTTCAGCTGATAAATATAATTGGGATTGACATTAGCCTATGCGTGGCCCATCAGTGAGATGACATCCTTTGACACCCACACCCATGACATCAAGAACGACGCATGCTCCAGTATCCTAACCACCAGAGCCGTAGCTGCGCGTGGTGAGGTGCCGTTCTTGCTTTGTTACAGCTCCATGTTTAAAAAAAATCCTGTGGAGAAAGGAAAGGGCTGTAACAACTACCCAGACAGGGTAGCAGATGGGAAAGAACAGAGCCTCTACAAGGTCATACAGAGCAGGTGGCTGCTTTTTCACAGGCTCCTGTTTTCAGGAGAAAACATATTTTGCAATATGAATTATGGAATATAGCCTATTTACTGTAAAGGAGGACTGGAACCCCTTATCTCCTTATTAGGTTTCATACAAGAACCTGTTGTTGGGGTTTTTGATAGGAAATTATTCTTTCAAGTTTCTGTATTCCTCATAAGAAGTCTTAAAAGAGAGGCCTGTGACTCCCAAGACTACAGGTCTGATATGTCTGGTGTCACCACTGTGCTGCTGGCCTTCTCTGTATCTCAAATCCACACACATCCATCGCTAGAAGCCAAGCTATTATAAACAGTAGGTCTACATACTGAAGCTGAAGTCTTTTAATTGGACCTCAAAATTCATCTACAACCTTCAGTACACAGACTAATTTCTTATTAGTGTTAAAATCAGTACAGCACTAATCACTTGAGCAGAACAACCTGTATTGCTACTAGTTTAAATTTTTAACATTCTGAAGCCAGAAGGAACCAATATGTAGGTCTAAGTCTTACCTCTTCTGTAACACGGATCGCTGAATTTCCACCAGGAATCCTGCCACCAGGAATGAAAGGAATCCAGCAGAATTTGTTTCAGTGTAGCTTGAAAAATTTCTTCACAAAAACTAAAGCAACCTGATCCTTGTGATCAATCCAAATCCTGCTCAAATGTCAACTGCTTTCACATAGAAGAATCTTTTTTCTGAAATCCAGTACAGAACCTTGAAATGTGGCAGAATTTGCTAATATAATAAGCATGCATGATGACCACAGGCAGAATATAGCTGCTGGATCATTAGATTTCTCTAACACGTATTGATGCAACACATCAATAGGTTACTTTGCACTTTTCCTACTAAAATATTTAGAGCACAAGAAATAGAGAAAAAAATTAAACTAGACAATAAACTGAGCTGCCAAAGGAAAAGAAAAATACAGGATGTGCTATATAATTGGCTGTAGGTATGTTGCCGCTGCTGTTCACAGAAATGGAGTTCCACTACCTGAACACAGAAATCCTCTCTCATCCTTCAGTAATTTAGAGCTAAGAGCTTGCTTTCTCAAAATATTTTTTATTTGAAGGCCTCTGGAACCAAATATTATGGAGAAAATTAAGACAGTAAGACCACAAAATAGAACCTAATCCACTGAGGTCCAAGCTCTGCATACAGGAGCAGGAGGTTGCCTTTTAGCCACTCTCAAAGAAATATCCCTCCTGCTCTTCCACCAGCCCTTCTTTTCCTTCCCACCACCCCTACTTGTATTGTCTTGCTCCATCCTCTTTGATATTATCATTCGTCTCTGACCCGCCTTAAGAACAAATCTTCCCAGCTGACATAAATCCATACAACTTCACTGAAATCAGGGAACCTTAATCAGTTTAATCAGATGAGGAACTTACACTTTCTGTCTGCTTCTTCTGTCTTGTCCTGTTTATTCATGATTCATGCTTTTGGAATGGATGGATCCACCCTGTCTTCTCTCATCCTATTTCTGAAAGAGCTTCCCAGTATTTCTGCCTCACTGTTAGTTTTTTGTCTGCCTCAAAACCTCTTCTCCTAAGTCTCTTCATTTTGTTCAATCCTCTATTCTACTAATACCTCACCAAAAATATTCTGAATTATGTGATCAATGTTTCTACATTTTTATTTCACTAAATTTATATCATTACATAAGTGCCTTGTAGGAATTATACAGAGAAGTTACCTTTTACACAAAATACACTAATGTAATAAAGTCCTATACTGAATTTTTTCCTTTTAGATCCTAAGAAAAGAAGAGGTATTGAAGAAAGAAGCAGCCTTTCTCCATTCTTAATGTGGGTGGTAGAACTGAAAGAAAATGAGAACTTCACCAATCTGGAAGAAAAACTTGTTTGCCATCCTGAATGAACACACATGCTACCAGCAGTTATTTTTACCTAGCCCATCTTTTTATGGCTAGGAGAGGCTAACAAAATCTACTGAGAATTTTGGTTTTGGGAGATAGTGGCTGCATACTATAATGTTTCAATATGCTGCATCCTCTGTAACTGACCATTTCATACAAACGATAATCTCTTCTATGGCTCTGTCAGAGATAGAAAGCCAACACCTCAAATCAGCATGTTGCAGAACACTTTTACAACCACGAGTAAATTTAGTTGCATATGCCGGTGCACCCTGGGCGGGAAGCCAATAGAGCATCCCCCGCCACACACACACGCAGTTAAGTCAGGAAGCATGGCATTCACACATGGCTTAGTTTTACATCTGTAAACATGCCCCAAAAATTCATGCTGGGCGCTAGCTCTGAAATACTTTTAGAAGCAGTTTCTGGAAATACTGTTGTTTCAGTAAATAGCATGACCTGGGCACTGTTATTACCTAAGACCACAGGAAACAGTGCCTTTTCAAAGCTTGGAGTTTAAGATGGCTCAACTACTTTACACGAAGATAGTATTTTTAAGGATGGGGGTTGTTTACGTAAATGTTTCAAGGCACAGCGAGTTTTCCACTGTAGTGAAGGGTCTCTCTATCAAGGTCCACACACCCATAAACAATAGAATAATCTGTGGAGGTTATTCCAGTACACCGTGCTCTTCAGTTGATGTCAAATGTTCACAGACTATTGATTTAAAATTTGACCTACCAGAAAAACTAGCAGAGGTCAACATTTTTATTCATACAACTATAGTGACCAATGGCTAGCAGAGCAAGGCAAATCAGGCAGGAATAAGGATAAAAAGTAGTTCTCTCTCTTTTCTCTTCTCGATCTGCCTGGAGGGAATGAAGACACCTACTTTTGCAGCTCCAATGCTGAAATACTTTTTGCTTTCATGTGGTTACTGTGAATGTTCCCTGGAGTATTAAATGAGAGGAAGGCATTATAGTTTTTAACTTTGATGCCCCATTAAGATGAATATGCACCTAATGAGCTGAGAAATTACCATTGCTGCTTTTTTTGTATTACTGTACAAGACTAGCTAATCAGGACGGGGGCATGCTCTTTGTGTTCTTAACCCAACAGCGATGAAAGTTAGAAGATCATAATCAAACATACATTTAATGCAGCAACAATAAAGGCAATAATAGCTCCTGCTATGAAAGAAGGACTAAAAGGGCATTTCTTTTTTTATTTTTTTTTTTTAAATTTTAAGAGCTGCAGTAACTATCCCTTGCAGTTCAGATGGAGTTTGACATAAAACTTAACAGATATTACTTGTAAGCCAGCTGTCCTCGTCAAAATTGTCAGCATTTAAATGTCTCAAGACAAACAGCAACAAAAATAAGCATCATCACTGAAACCACTGATTATTTTGAAAACAACAAAAAAAAAAGCAGTTTAATAGCAACAGTTGAACCATATCAAAGGCCCTTAATACAGTGACTTAATCCTGTTGGAATTTGAAATATGTCCTTGTTTCTCAGGTCAGGTTCCCTAAGAATGAAGCTGTATCTAGTGACACAAAATGAGAAGTTAAAGCCAATTATATTCCAGCATTATTGACTAATATTCCCTACCTGCCAACTGGAGTGTGGCAAGTCTTATTCGTACTGTGATATGTGAGCATGGATATGAAGCTCCGCTTTCCCCTAAGGGAAATCTTGTAACAAAGAGTTGACGGAGCAACACACAATTTTGAAAGTAACAAATTAAAAATCTAATAAATATGATGCAAATAAAGAACATGGGAATTTAAGCAGTTTTTTTTAATGCCTAAAACAAAATGCAGGTTTGCTTTCCTTTCAAAGATACCTTAGTGGAAAGGAATTACTTAAGTAATGAAGAGAGCACCACCATGCTGATACCTTGCCAAGGCTCATGACCTGGAAGGTTTCAGTCCCCTGTCAGCCCCACAAATGTTTTATCATGTAAATCTACTCAGGTGGTGAAATGTTTGTGGGCCCAAACCTAGTTACAGCTCTGATGTCCTTGCACAGTTGCAAAGCAGTGGTTTGCAAGATGCTGAGTGATTGTAACTTCTTCGATAAATACAACTGGCCAGGAGCTCCCTTCGACAAAACTATATAATGGTTACACTATGTTCTTGTAAACGAAACCACAGGGAAGTATGGACATGTCAACAGACAGATGTTCCCTCTGCTATTGCAAGTACTCATTTCTGATGCTTACAAAAGGCAAAGTGCTGTTTGGTATTTTTATTGGTGTGTTTTAGTCAAGAAGATGTTGCTCTTCTTGTGCACCACATTTAGGCTATGACATAAGAAGAAGTTTCCTAAAATCTCCCTTTAAAAAATTATCAAAATCCCAGAAGACCTGGTAACCTTACGGGGAAAATAACAGTAGGGATGATTCATCCCTGGGCTTTTCAATGCTTTTTTTCCTTCTAAGAGAGGCACTCCAACACTTTGCAAGGGTATTTTCCCTTTGAGTAAAGTATTAGTGCAAAATGAGGTCCAGAGAATTATATTTTTAGCTAGCTCTATGCCACTCGTTCTTCTCTTTCACTTACATTTATGCTAGCCCTACAACAGTTCTTTGAAGTTTGGCCAGCCTCGCTCAGGGACTCTGGCCACAGGACCACTCCACTGTGTACATATTCAGTCACAGAACATCCTCTTGGTGGGGTTGCTTGGTGAGGGATTTTGAAGAACATTCTTTTAACCCGGGTGTGCAATAGTATAGAAGAAGAGAAAAACCCTGCCCCTATTAAAGATCTGCTGCCAATTTGTGCGGCCACATTGCCCAGGTCAGGGTCTGCTCACAGCCGTGCCCTCCCGAGGTGCTCTGCAGCTGAAGCACACGGAAGAGAAAACCTTGGGAGATCTGCAGATGGTGGCAGGGGCGGAGGAAGCTCCTCGCCTGGAAACACAGCACCCCGAGCTCTCTTTCTATGCAGCGGAGGAGAGAAAGCAAGCTCTGCTTGTTCAGGGTTTCTGAATTCCTTGTCACACTAACTCCTGCCACTACGGCAGCAATCAAAAGGAATCCCACAGGGGAATCTGAACAGAGGAAAGTATTTTCTGGAGAGAAAATGTCACACAGAAGGAAGGGGAGAGGAGGAAGCGGCATCTTCAGGGTTGTATTTAAGCAGTGATTCCACCTCGAAGATAAGACCTGGCAAAAATCTCACTTTCACACAAGTAATTTGCATCCTGCATGCACTCAGTCACGTCAACTAGCTGCACAGGAAAAATTAAACATGATTACTACTTAATTATCATGAGATCTGTGCAGCCAGAGATCAGCAATAATCCCACCTGATGCATCAAAAATGCTAATTAAGGATTACAGGGTCATGAATGATTTTAAGGGGAAAAATAATCAAATAAAAGGGAAACAGGTGCATTTTAGATAGTTAAAACATTTACTGATTTTTTGCAGTTTTCTCACCTCTCTTCCTTTTCCCCATTAACAGCAGAGTAGAAAGGGGGAGAAAATAATGGAAAAAGGAAAGCGAATTCAAAGTTTGAGATTCTTCAGTATGTATTTAGAAGCAGAAAGTTTCAAATGAAAAAAGGGAGAATTTTCAAAAAAGTTCATCTTTCATCTAAGTTTACAATGTTTTAATTCTAACATTTCAGTGAGCATAAATTCAAGTACCAGCATGCGTAGCTGCTGAGGATCGTGCCACAATCGCGGCTACAATCTGTTTCACAGAGATATTACTGCTCTGCTACAGGTGACACAGGAAAAAAGAGCAAAACTCTATTTTATCCCAATTTACTGGACTACCATGGAGAAGGAGACCAGGAAAAAGGGCACTTAATTCAGAAAATGAGCAAAATACCTGTGAAAGTCACAAGATAAGTAGAGAAGTTATAGAACGCATGTCAGCCATTTCCAAAACTATTTTTCTGAGTTACAGTATGCTTTATAAATCAGCTTAAGATTTATTAAAGTAATTCAAGAATGTGAAAGAATAAACAACAGGCTTTCAAGGAAATTGTATTATTTTATGTTGTCAGTGCTATGAACTTACAAGGCCTAGTTTGTTACTAGGGATTTAAGAAAACCTGCTTTGTAGTAGTCAGCATGGGGAAATTCAGCAAATGCAATTTAATAAACAAATCCACTGGAACATGATTATTTTACTATCCTGCTACTACACGATGAGTCAGAAGGCATAATTTCCTTACAACACTTTATAACAGACATTAGATCAAAAATGCTGCTGCATGCATCCGTGTTAATGTGCAGTGATTCTGCTAAGTACCTGTGTGAGAGAAGCCTTCAATGGCCACCAGCACTCTGCTCTCCCCAACGGCATGCTACAAATCATCTCCTGCACCACAGCACAAGGCTAGAAGCTAAAAAAATGAATACACCAGTAATTTCTTGTCGACACTGATTTGACACCTAGCTGATGGAAGGAGCTAACCATGTAACCTCTACACCATAAGTTCTGCTAAAAGAGATTCTCTCTCAAAACACCCATGGGGTTATGGATTTCTGCTAATAGCAGCAATAGGATGGATGATAAAATTATGGCAGTGTAGAAATGCTCTCTCAATTAATTTCCCATCATGTTAAGGCCATTATCATTGGATGTCATCTAGCGAAATGGAAAAGAAAAACACAAACCCAGAAGCCTTCAATACCTTTGAAAGTTTCACTCACTTAGCACATGATATAATTGCAGGGTAGTGCAGGCCAGCCTCTTGAAATAGTTTACCTTCAAATAGAGCTTTAGTGGTATTGATTTAAAGCACTGACAGGCAGATTTGCTTCAAAAACATAAGCATAGATGGAAGAAAAAAAAAAAAGAAGTACATAGCTGAGAAGGAAAGGAGGTGAATATTCATCTCTTTCCCCCTCCCCCCCCAAAAAAATTCCAGATTTCTAGATGTCAGCAAGAGCTTTTTTCCACCAGCTTTCAACACAAAGCTCACAGATCATTGTTTTACAGGTCTTTATAGTATACCACCTTGTATAATGCAACTGTTTCTAACTACAGCTCTTCTTAGCTGTTGTCTGCAGTTTTTCTGTGGGAAGAGGAAGAAATTTAGAGAACTATGGACAGGAAGCAACACAATGTAAAAGCCTATGGGAGGGCTCTTGCTTATATATACACACAAATATACATACATGCGTATACGTATATATGAGAGTATGTATGCATTTATGTATATATACATATATATTTAAATATATACAAGCACACAGCAATTAAATAGAACCTATTCTTGTTTTCGCAAAATAAAGACTCTATCAGAGAACAAACCAGACAGGTTTCACTCTCTTTTCTTCACAATCTTGCTGTCTTCCCCTTGCTCGCCACCTGCCAATTTTGTCCCTGCCTTCCCAACACAGGCACTACCATGCATCAGCCCGAAGCAAAGATCTAGGCAGTGGCGAGTGAAAGTGGCAGAGGGGCAGTGCTGTGGGGACAGCTGAACCACGCACAGAAGAAGAGACCACTGGGGTGTGGAAGGTTCCTTCTGTGTATTGATCTGGAAACATGATTTTCCCTACTATAATTAAGGTACAAGACATATGATTAAGAATTAAAACTCAGCCTAAGAGAAAGTGTGTGCCAGGAAGAAGTGAGCAGAACATTTACAGTAAGACAGGCAGCAAGAAAGAAATGAGCCAAAGCCAGCTGGAAGGGTTAAAGACTTTCTTTAACATAGCCAAAGAAAAATCTACATCCATAAATGAGAAAGAGGACAGAATCCTCTGGGCCGTATTTTTGTCTTCTCCAGTTTTGAAAATGTACAGGATATATCTGGGAGGTATTTACATCTACAATGTAATTGCAACAGTCTTACGGATATCTACATGCAACTACTCATTGATGCACAAAGCATCCAAGGCAATTCTTATTATAAAGGTCAAAATTCCTCTTAGCTGTAAGAGAAACTCGTATGACCCCTGACGTCCAGTGGAAAACTTAAAGTCTCATATACATGAAAATGTATCCCAGGTGCTTCACACTATGGTCTCATGGCTTGGTTTCAGCTAATTAACATCAAGAGGTGACTGTGTCTAGCTACTCTTCATCAACCCCAGCAGAGTTTACAGCCTACCAGGCTTGTTACAGCTCCTATTCCCTTTCCATTTTGTCACAACAATCTAGATGGCATTAATACTTGAAACAGGAGTTTCTACTAACCCAGAGTATTTTGACATAGTTGCATTAAGCAATCAAAACATATGCAGATCTAACAGGGTGGTGTTTCCAGCAACAGCTGGAATAGGGCAGGACACAGTTTGGTGATGTTCTGAGCATGCGAATGTCTTCCAACATGGTTCAGAAAGCATGAACAAAGATGAGTGAACGCTAATTCCAGATTTCATAGCTCTGAATAGAAGCAGGTGTCCAAACGAAAGAATGCCCTTTAGTAATGGTGTCTACTGAAAATAAATCACAAACTGAATTCTACATCAAATTGCAAATAGTTACATTTAGATTAGAACTTGATTTACTTTTTTCCCCCCCTCAAGCATTAGAGGAAATAGCTTTAAGCGTGGTTGGCATCTCAAGAAACTTCAGGTGGAGAAAAGCATTGCTCTGTTTGTAGAGATCATCAAATAACTTTCAAAACAGGATAAAATACCCCATCTTTTGGAAACATCTGCTTCTCAGCTTGCTTGAGCAGCAATTGTTGCCGTTACTGACAGCTCAGCAACATAAGAGACAATTTGCTCTTTTATGGCCGTTTCTACTCCCCAAAATGAAGCAACTGGCAAAAGGCCTTGACTGACACCCCTGAGACTTGGGCTCCTTTTGCCCATTGTGGTCGTGGCCTGGCACTGCCACTGCACTTGCCTCCTTCCAGTCTTCACCTGCCTACCGGGATTATACAATGGCAGCAAAATAGATCTCAACCTTATTCCTTGGGCAGCTTCTTTGTTTCAGCTGCCAGCATCTATAGTACTACTGCATTAAGGAATATCTGTCCTCATTTAAATTGGCTGTTTTACACGACAAAATGGAGAAATGTAGACTTTATGTCTACATCAGGAACATCTTCAGCTTTGAAGACTGTGTAAGTCTTTTAAGCATCTCTGGATGTCAGCCATGTGAAACTGTAAGTTACCATCTAGGGTATGTTAATAGTTTTATTTTAAAAATTGTAACCTGTAACAGAAAAAGCACCTTTCTTCCTCAAATGAAAGCTACAAGAGAAAAGGCATTCAGATAGAAATACAGCTAGGAATCACTAATAGTAGGGGTGGGGAACCCCACACTTCCACCCTCAAAACTCCTTCTAGCCTTCATGTCACACAGCAAGAAGACACAATGAATTTTTCCCAACAGTAATGGATCACCACTATATTTCTTGCCATAGCAACTGATGTTTAATTCCAGCTTTTTGAAAGTTAGATCACTGAAAATGCCTACAGCTGCTCTGTAGCTGCTTCACTTCAATACCTACCTGGTTTGAAAATCTGCCTTTGTAGCTAGTTATTGAACTTCTTTCTAATCCTAATTAAAAAATAGCACTGAACCCACCCCCATATGACTTGTTTGTCCCTTTGTTTAGTGAGTCAATTTCAACACCTCCAGTGGCCTCAATTTTGACTTATACTTTTCCTCTGAATATCTAAATTCTGTGCAGAAAGTGATGGCACTGACTTTTCAACTTGACAGGACTTTGGCTTGAGACACAGCTGCAATTCAAGTGCAGGTGGCAGTGGCAAGGATCTCAGCCATGTGAGTTACCAGCTTCCCTTGGGTCTGCTACAGCCCAAGGTTCTGGAGAAGATTGCTCCATACTGTTACTATAACAAAACACCATGAGATTTCTGTTCAATTAAAACTGGAAGGTTTTGGCATTTCATCTCAATTATGAATGGACGCAGTTTCTGAAAACTCAGAACATAACAGAGTCAGAATTTGGTGTCCAAGCCAGTAGATGTAACATCATTTAATGTTAACCTTCACTGAGCGGTCAAAAGCAGTCAAAATAGAAGAAACGGACAAAAGTACAGTAACAATTTAACATTTATTACAGGGTAGACTTCAGCCCACTGACTCCCTGCTGTGGAACTGGCAGGTTGGTTACAACCTCATGAGACAGGTGAGGTACAGAATTATACAAATTCCTTATAGGGTTTGACAAGTCCATTACACCTTTGATGTCTTTAACCTTGTACTAGTTTATTGTACTGAACTTATGTCAAAGCAAATATTCCAGAATAACTGTCTGATAATGTTTGACTACTGTGGCAATGCTACAGAAGACATAGTACTATACTATTCCTCCAGCTTGCAGATGAAGGTACTTTGCTCAGCAGTAAGGAGGAGATTGAGGAGATAAATTAAGTGAAAGCTGATACTGACATTTTCCCAAAACCAAACTGAACAATTTTTTTAATGGCTAATAGCTGAAATCACTTTTGATCTGCAAATTTGTAATTACTGCTTGCTTCTGTATTCCAGTCCTAATGAGGAATGAGTCAAGAGTACAAAATAGCAGGAGACATTGCCTGTATTTCTGCTTTCATTAGGGACAGAAATTTCTGGAATTTTCTAGAATTCACTTTCTAACACTTTTTTTTTTTTTCCAGCTTTCTGGACAAAAGAGGTGTTCATTGCTCTCAGACAGGCCCAATGAGCAATAGCATGTTTATAGGCTCTCTTGAATGCCAAAAGAAACTCATTGAGAGCCTCAAGCTCACACAGGTATGTGGAAGAAAAGAGCGACTGAGAATTGTGTTGCCAATTTCTTGTTGCTCCTCACAAAGCTCCCCACAACAAAAAAAAGTGTTTCATTTGTGGAGCAGCTGTATTCAGTTGCTGCATAGTGCCTTTCACCCTGGGTCCAGATTTGGGTTGTTCCGATCAAATTGGATGGCAATGCCATCATAAACATAACATGGGTATGATAATAACAACAAAGTCCTGAATAAGAGTAGCAGTAGATGGTGTGGCATTTGCAAAGACCCGCTAGAATGTGGATCTATGGGAGGGCTGCTTAAAAAGCAAGAGGCATAGGCAGGTAGTTAGAAAGTGAGCTGTCTGCTACCGCAGATGAATCCTTAATCATCTGAAGTCACTGTCATGCATTGCAGACTGCTTGTTAAGTTAAAAGGGAGGAAGAATTACTCACTCTCTACAACTGTCTAATTTCTTTAATTAGTGACAGGCTAACCTGAAGATGCTAAACTTGAATGCCCAACACACCGAACATGAGTCCTCGTGCTATCTCAAACTTTTTTTCTCCCTAACATGCTGGATAATCGAAGTAGGATGAACCTACCCACAGGCCTGCAAACATAACTTGAATAACGTCATAATATATACAATGTACAAATAATATGGTATATTCTATGTCACATAAACATTACTGGTTTAAATACTTAAAATACTAAAAAGCTATGACAAATTCCTTGAAAAAGGCAGATTCAATAAAAATTGGTATCAAATGAAGTATCTTATTTGAAGAAATGCAATGAAATTAAAGAGAGGTGACTGAATATTGTACCTCTAGGTACTTGTTAAGATCTTGGTCAATTGTTTTATACCGGTATTGTGATTCTCAACCAAAGATCTCAAAGCCCTCTGTGTACTGGTTAATCACAGAAGCTCAGGACTGGAAAGACCTGCATTATGTTTTGAGGCAGAGAAGTATTAGCATCCTCGGTATACAAAAGCTAGCATCACTCAATAAGGGAAGAGTGAAGATAGAATAAAATCCAAGCTGGACCTTAACTTTCCCAGGTGCTTTTGACAAGTCCCACGTCCAATCCCATATGATTTATTCAAGTCAGAGGAAGAGGAACACTCAGCAAGCATAGAGTGCTCCTGAATCCCAGTCCTGTGCTCTAATTACTAACACTTTTACCTCTTCTCTCCTCCAGCAACAATTTGCTCTCACATAACTTAATCCATTTTTAAGACTTGATTTAAAATAAATAAATAAACCATTCCTCCCCAACCTACACACATTACATCTAACATACATCAAGACAGAACATGACTTTTTTGTGTTACCTGAATGTGCAGTGGTGCTTTCATATCTCTCAGATTGTGCCACTGCTGAATTCAACTTTCTATACAAAAATCAGAGACAAAGGCAAGCTTCTAGAACTGCACCTACCTGGATCTCAAAAACCTTAAACAATTTGCCTGTAGATACTGAAGAAGTGTTTAGTCAAAGGACTAAATGCAGCAACAAAATATGAAATCTATATTCAATTTTGAAATGCTTTAAGTTATCACACATCTCCCCAGTTTCTAAAAACACTCCCAGCCAAAGACCTTTCTGATTAATAGCCTGGAATCCCCTTCTGTGGCTCCAAGGAAAGGGGAGTGGATGTAGTAATCTATTATCCACCTGTCTTTGTGTTATGTAATACAACACTTATTTAACTCAGGAATATTCATCACCATTGGCACCATAATAATCACAGTTTAAATTGCATGCCAATGAACTTCTAATGCTAGCCCTAACTCAATCTGGCAACTACAGATGAATCAGATTTCTTTATGAAAAGCTAATCAGGAAATTTTTAATTCTTTCCTAAACAAAACAGCATTGTTATAAATTCATAATTAACCTAAACAGATTAAAAACAACCAGTTAAAAAAATCTTTATGCTAAGCAACTGAGCACAATAAATACAAATAGACAGCATTTATTCATTCTCTGCAAACAGATACACTTTTATATTATCTAACTACATGGCTTTGTAAAATGTGACCATAAACTTAGTCCTGCTTACACAGGCAGAGAATCATACTTTACACCTGCCACAAGTACAGTGCAAGTGGATGTGAAAGAATAATAACTGTGGCCAGGGTTACACCTTAAGGACCAGCTAGGGCTTGAATGACAATGAGCCTGACTCAAACTTTGGGATTTGTTAGACTGTATAAAAGACTCTGAGAATATATCTATTACATGGGAACAAGGGGAAGGACATTTTGCAGTACCTCAGAGCATTTTTTCCACTCCCAGAGAAGAAATTTCTGCAATTGTGAGGTCCTTCTCTGTTATAAAGACAAACGTTTGAAGAAGTGACTTCCAGTGGTACACCTTTCAGGACTAGAAAGTCCTAGACTCATGTGCCTTTCACTCATTTGTGGATAAGCACTGGCTGCCTTCGGTTTCTGAAAGGAACCCTGGATTAACAACATAGAACTAAACTCCAATCTTTCCTCTTATTTTAAACATTTTTCTTTAAAGAAAAGGCATGTGCATATATAAAAGAATATTTGTGCCATAACCAATTTTCACTGCTGCAGGAACATATCTGTTCATGTTCAAATCATACATAATTGGCAGCTTTTGACCATTTTTTCCAAGAAAAATATGCCTAATACACATGTGGGCTAGGGAGAAAGTATCCCATCTGCTGACTGGCTCCTCAGGCATCTGGTGAATATTGTCTTTTCCTGTGTTTAATTAGCTGTAGAAGCTGGCATAGCCAGCAGGATGAAAAATAATGTTAGTGCTCAAAGAAATCCTCCTATTGTTCTTCCTCAATCGCTTTCAACATAGGCAATGCTAGCATTCCTGTCCTGCAGCAGCTTTCCTTCAGGTGACTTTACCTAGCTGGAGGATCCTATCTAGAAGTTCAGTATGGCAAAAGAAAGACATAATATGTAACTTATTTCAGATATATATTAGAATTAATGTAAAACAGCAACCTGTCAAGCAAGAATACCATGAATATCAAGCTCTTCCTGCTCAGTCTGAGGTTTCACTAATTTAATCTTCTCTTTCTTCTTTGAGCATTACTGTCCCTGATGAAGGTATCAACACTGCATTCTTCAGATGGGGCTCCACATTAGACCAATCGTCCAGATTAAACACAAGCAGGCCCACTGTTGTACTGTACATTTGAGAAAGAACACATAGAACTTACATTTCAAGAGATGAACTTGTTTCCTGGAGTTTGATCTCAATAATCGGTGTGCACTAAAAGACTGTCATAAGTCTTGTGCACAATTTTGTATTTGGGAGCAGCAGGTGCAATTTCCCACTGAAATAACAAGTCAAAAGAAAAGAATAAAAGAAAAAAATATTTTCATGACTCTGAAATAAATCTTCCTCCTTGGTCCACTACAACCAGTTTTCAGCTGTTGCAAAAAAAGTGAGCACTAAAACCAGTTGCTTCAGATTTTTCTCATGTTTTTATTATGTGAAACTGAATGGTGTTTTTAGGTGTAATCTCAGACTAGGGGAAAAGTGCTTCAAAACTTTATTAGTTAAACAATACACGATCATATCACTAATATTTTGACAAATTTTAGATATTCTAAAGATACTCTTCAGATTCTGGGAAACACTCAATGCTCTGGAGACAGGCCAGTGAAATAAAGTGATCTAATCAATAAGTAGTCAGAAAACATCTCAGTGTGGTATTAGCAGAGAAGCTTCCAGCATCAGCTATGTCCCTGATTGCCAGTGACCCAGAAATACCTTGATATCAGGTTGTTTCAGTAGGACTACACACATCCACTGCCATCTGATATTCAAATTCGTAGTGAAGACCAAATGTATGGTATTTGTCTATACTTCATACTTGCAAATGTCCCACTCTTTAAAGTGATCATTCTATCCATGCCTATGTTTGCTCTGGCATTAAGGGGAGATTTAAAAAAAAAGAAAAAAAATACTGCCAAAATACTGTTTCTCTCTCTCTCTTCCCCAGCCTAGGCAGCACATAAATATGCTACAAGTCGAACACCGCAATGTATTAATACTGGGATTCTTCAGAAGAGAAGATTAATTCTCACTGAAGTATGCTCAAGTGTCTGTCCTGGGCCAGTTTTCTTCTCATAGTCCCACACAGAGGTCAACAAGATCATTGTTCTCAAAGCATAAAGTTTTCTCCCTTGTATGTTGTGTGGACAGAAATGACTGTATAAACTTGGGGGTGTGAGAGGAGAAGTCACAAGAGAGATATTTTTGTTCTAGAAGTAGATTTCCAGTATGTAGTAACATTCTACTCTAAAATGCACAAAAATTTGGATCATGAATTATTATTTACTGATATTTGACTTCCTTCTAGACCACTAAAGTAACATTAATAATGTATATATGTGCAGGTGACTTTATGCCCAAAATGGCACTATTGGCACTATTCTGACACTTTTGTCTACAGATATATGTATTTGCAGTACAGCAATTACATCATTAAGTCAAAATATGTCATACTGGGAACAAGCAATAGAATCTGAATCAGCAGAATCTTCATTTGTTTTACTGCAGTTGTGGATAGAGGAACTTCCTCCCGAAGTAACAATAGTTCATCAAACAGTCCACCCAAGTAACAAGTCAGAGAGAAAAATTCATCTTTTCTCTGAAACTGACCAAAGACTTGAACCTGCTCCTCCATTAACCTACTAAGTGCCCCAGGCACAAGGCTACCCTAAGTGGGTCTGCTTCTGAGTGATATTTGCTTTAACTAAAGCTAAAAAGGAATACTGAATTGTCAAAATTGTCAAATTGTCCTATGACTGGTTTAGAGAAATAATTTTCCATCCCATTCTCTTTTTTTTTTCGAGGCACTGGCAGGATGCTACTACCAAGTTAACTGTACAGCCAAATTTCAGTTTTGTGAGTGTTAACTGAATTAAAAAATAATAATCTTACAGATAAGACTGAAACTCAGAGCTAGTATGTCTTACCTATGGATTTTATCCACTGTATACTAATAAATTAACAAGCTAAATTAATAAAAGGTATTTCCTCTATTTGAAGATCTTACTTTGCCTATCACAGCTCAAATAATTACCTCTGATTATATCATCAGCTGTAGTCTGAAAAAAAAAGCGGTATATTTTCCATGCAGGGTATGGTGTAGTTACCTTCAGTCTGTTTTTAAAAGATCACAGAAGTAAGTATCAGGGAAGTAATTACAGCAAATAGAGAGGTTATTTGATGTCTTTCTGTTACAGGGGCTGTCAAGTCTCACCCTTTCTAGCTGAAAGAAAACACTTCCCGCATCCATACAATATACACAGATCTGCATTCTGGTAGTGGTTTTTAAAATCTATACGCAGCTTGTGTGTGGTTTATAATCTCTCAATTCATATTAGTCACCTGGGCCTGAACAAGCATTCTGCAGTGTTTTAACATCAAGTCCAAGACAAAACTGTCAACAGGACAGTCAGAACACATTACTCTTTTCATAAACAGTCATATCATGCTTGATTTTTAGTACTGCAATAGTAGAATATCGTGTTTGCTTGATACAGGGATCATACAAATTCATACTGAACATAGCAGTTACACCTGTCTAGAACATCACCTGATGTGAGAATGTTGTTTCTAGTTGTGTTAGAGGAACATAGCAAATGCCCTGAGAATGAAAGAAAAGTGGACGTTAATACCACTCATGAAACATTTATCAGTGAATGTAGTGGGAGCTGTACAGATACCATTTGCCTTTTTGGACATACTTCTCAAAAAATAGTACAATTCAACAAAGCATTTACACAGAGCTGAAGATTTCTAAGCGAGGTGTTTGATTGCTTCCACCTGCAGCAGAGCACAACGTTGTGCCCGTGGTGCTCTCCTACCCACCCTGAGTGAGGGATGAAAGCTGCTGTCAATCTGAGAGAGATGACCAGAGCTTGGCACTTATCAAACCATCACCACACAGGAGGGCTGGCTTCACCCCACCCCACGAGATGCTGCGGTTGGTGAGAAGGGGAAGAGCTCTGCTCTGCAGCACGGGGCTCTCCCAAGATCTTTTTAGCGAGAAGGGTGCAGTACTGTGTCTAGTATGAAGCTAGGAGATACCAAATAAGATGAAAGGTCTCCCCCACCTTCTAAAAGGAAAAGAAACTTTGTCACTTTTCTCTGCTTAGAGCTTCCTAATCACAGTGAAGGTTGCCATCACGGATGAGTTGCTCCTTTCCTTTGCCCAGCATTCCACTGCTGCCCAGAAGGTAGATAAAGTCTTATCTGTCATGCTCTCTGCAAAAACTCAGTTTGGGAAAAGTAGTGCCAGTAATTGGACCACAGGTTTGCTGAGAAGCATCAGCATTAACCTAATGAAATTTCTTGAGAGTTTCCATTCTAACCAAATAGTTCTAGACACATGGCAGGATGTAACCAAGGACTGGTAAATTATTTTCTCTCTTTGTCCTTATACTGGTCTGTTTAGCTGGTAAATACTATAGCACTAATTACACAGCATAGGTTTTTTTTTTTGTCTGCAGAATTAGTCAGGCTTTTCACATTTCAAGCTTATTTTACCTGTAGTCTTAAAGGCTGAAAACTTGATATTAAATAAAATTAAACCAAAGTAATTTCTGAGGGATTTGCAATGGGGGCTCCTCAGCTCAGCCATTCTGTCTCCCAAGTCAGCACTTGCCTGGGGCTTTTTTCATGTCTGCTGTTCCAGAGCACAGTGCTGTAGGGCTCTTCTGCCTCATCTCAGCACAGGGCAGCCCAGTGAGAGCCACCTTTGCCAAACGTCCCTCTGCCCAACCCTCCAAACCCCACAGATGCTGGAACCCAGCACACAGAGTTCTATCTGTTAGGTCAACCACTCAATATTTTTTGAACATCATTCAAGAATGACACGCCAACTTCTGTTTTCATCAGAAACCTTACATTCATCTTTGCTGTCCGGAACAGCTCAAGTGTCTTGAAAAATTTCTCCCTACACAATCACCCTTCAGTGAGGGGAAAGACATAATATACTATAGAGCCTAATCTGTTACCAGCCATTACAGGTGAGTACCTTTTCTTCCCCAGAACTTGCCTCTTCAGATCTGCCCTTTTCCAGAGTTAGAAACCACTGAGAAGGACTAAGTGTGTTTAACCTAAATAAAATTAAGGGCTCCTCTTCTGCCGTGGACAATATTTTCCACTTATAAAGATACAGCAAAATACATGCTATCAGGGAAAGATTTAATCAAAGTGGAAAAAAAATAAAAATTACTTTCTATTTTAGAAGACAGTTCTTGAAAGCTGTCAAATCTAAATTGGTTTTACTTGGCTTTTGACCTTTCCTGCAACAAAAGTACCTGAATTCAGAGGCCAGTTCAGTATCTTGTGTACAAGTGGAAAAGTTAATATGTGTACCCACTGAGCACTTTACAATCAACTATTTGAATTGTCAGAGAAAAGAATAGGCACAAGATACAGATTACAACGCCAGGAAGAAAACCCAAACTAGAATTAAGGTCTTAGATCTGACAGACTTTTTAAAAGGCTATAAAAAGGGCTTAAGCTGCACCGAGGATTTAGGTACAGTGTAATTCTTTTACTCCTGAGAACTACAGAAAGCTGTACACATTGGAGTACTGACAAGATCTTTACACACAATGCTCCCTCAAACTGTTGGGACTGTGATTATGCCAAACTCTAGACAGTGACAATGCTCTAGACAATTCAATGCATGTTATGAAAAAAATTCCCACACTTCATCTAAATTGCATTATATTTGATGCCAAGTAGTTCAAAGCATTCACCACAACTCAAACTGAGGCATGGTAAGGTAGGCAAAAGCACAGGCACACACATGCACACTGTTGTAATTTTGATGCTACAAGATACTCTGTACTCAGGGTATTATGTATTCTGTATGTATCATTTATGGAAGGTGGTTTAAGTCTACATTTGATTAATGATAGAAGATGGTTATAAATATAGTTATTTTAATTAAAACCTTTGGCTAGACCTTTAGAAGCAGGTGTCTGACCTCTTTACAGCTGTGAAAATGGTAAATTTCAACACACATATATACACAGATACACACAGAAATTTATGTATTTATAGCCTAGGTATTGAAGTTACTAATCTCCTTATACTTGCATGGAAATAAAATATCTTAGAATACTACAGGTCCCACAGATTTGTCTAAGTTCTGATACCTTTCTTGAAAAAAAATTGAAATACTGTAAAGAAATAACTCAGTTTACTTCAGTAACAATAGATGTAAAGAGTCAGATCCTCTAAGCATAGATCAGCATAAATCTATTGGAGGTGGTGCTAGTGGAAACAGTGATTCATACCAGCTCAGGGTCCACTCCATACCATTTAGAATTGTTTGTAAAGACTTTTAGTGAGAAACACTGTCTACGTTTACTTGCTCAAGCAGTCCTGTTAATTTTAATTGAATCAGTTCCTTAAATTGAGCAGGGTTTAACCTGTCTTCTTCTTGTATGATTTATATACAATGATATTGTTCTGTAAATACATTAAATAACAAAATAAACACTGATCAATAGGAACATAAACATGTATTTGTTTAATTTTGGAGGCAGGTAGTTTATAGTTTACATTACCTCTAGTTTATATGATAGCACTTCTGTTTATACAAACTTCTGTTAATGTCTGAGAGGGTAATTGTCATGATTTAGGAAAGAGACTGCTTAAAAATACAAACATCCACAACTTCTTTTAATTTCTATATGTTTTCTTCTGAAATGATTCATACTTCCTTTTCTAAGCCTATTTAGCTTATGCACATTTCTTTAGTGGTGTTGAGTTCCTACAGCTACATTGCTTCTAAAGCTTTACATTCTTATTTCAGAAAAAGGCTCATTAGCCACACTGAAATAAAAACAACTGAGAGAGAGACTACTTCCCAACAGCATCCACAGTTAAGAGCAATAGTTTAAATCATGATTTAAATACACACTACTATTTTCTCTCAGCTCCCTTCAAATTTGAATTGTGTCACGCATTTATTCTTGGGATGTTAACTTTGAATTGTATGCATGAACCAGAATAGGAGCACATAGCAAATGCTTCCTACTTTTCTTTAGAGTTTGACACAGTACATAAGAAATTAGAATTTAGTTGCCAGCTTCAAGCAGTATAGAAAAGAACCTGCACACTTGCCCTGAATGCAGGAACACGCTGTTAGATGTAGTTTTCACAATGCAGCTCCACCAAGGAAAATTCAAATACCTCCCCAACCTCCCTTTTCCTACCCAAACATGTGGAATTCTTCATGCATTTGGTAGAGTCATCTTCTAAACATAAAAACCCCAGAAGAGAAACTGAATTGGATCAGATTTGTCACATGCAGTTTGCATACTCAGCTGGAATTCACTTAAAATCACAAAATCTGTTGCTCTTCTGAAATTCAGAAACCTATTTTCAACGGGAAGTGTTGGAATTGCTTCCAAGGTCTGAGTTTTCAGTGCCTTTCCTCTACGGCCTGATGCAAACCTCAATCAATGAAAAGAGCAAGCTTTAACTTCCACAGGAACTTGATTTTTTGTAATATATTGTTGCAATGAAAGCATGCAAAATTGCAGGTAATTAAAAACCAGCACAATGCTCTGCAGCACTTAAATAAAAAAAATAACTTCTGCACAGTATCTTCCAGGTGACATATGACAAATCTCAGGATAGTTTCTTCACAATCATAGCTAGACTTAATGCTGTTTATCCACGTTTACTCCATGTACAAAGCACAACTCTCATTTTCGGTACTGAATGATGGAAAATTATTATTATAAAGTGGGAGGGTCTGAATTGACTACTGAAGCTGATAGAAAGTGTTTTAAGCACATTATATTTTATCAAGTTAATGTCTTGATTACCTCCTGGAATTGCAGTTTTAAGTGAGTACATTAGGAGTAGGTGGAGATTTTTAATAAGAAAATATGCTTACAGCTAGAGAGTCACAAAAGATGGCTTCAGCTATTCAGAAAATTAAGATATGTCTCAAAAGTTACAACAAATTTATAAACCCAAATTGACACCTTAATACTATTATTATTTGTTCAACATACCAATAAAACAGACTGACTGAAACTCATATGAGCGAAACTAATAGAAGACAGATGAGCCAGAAACAGACGTATTTATACACACATGGGGATTTACTTTCAAAATCAATTTTTAAAAGAGTCCCCAAAAGACTTTTCTTCAGTGCATCACTGTTAGCCTCAATCTCTTTTCCTACCTATTAGAACTGGAGTGGAGACCAAATGAAATACCCTGTTCAATCACTCTGTTATCTCTTTCGGGGAGCATCCAGATCTACACACTATGCTAGTTTCAACCATGATCCTCAATAGCAATATATTCTCTTTGTTAAATTCTTATTTCTGGCCTTCATTGGCAGTCCTTTGGAGACTGGGTTTCTCAAGCAGCTGTTATTGTTGGCACAAGAGGTGGACTGATAGCACCTTATGCCTTTAAAGAGAAAATACCCAATAAAAATCCTGAGACAAACTTTGTTTTCACTGTTTCAGCATAGCATCACTTTAACTCCACTGATATTCTCAAATTATTCTATGTATATTAACAAAACCCAAGACCTTCCACTTACATCATTGGATGATTAAATAATAAAATAGACCGATGCCCTAGATTAGGAAGGTGTTCTGTCCTCAAAGCTGCAGCTGACCTTTTTGGTGACCTGAACAAGGTCACTTCATTGCTGTCATCTCTTTCCTCCTCCTGCTTTTGTCTGTCTGTCAGCACTTACTGTACAGATAGGGGACATCTCTTACCATGCATTTATACAGTGCCTGTCACACTCGTGTTTCTGTTTTTACTGCACATCAAAAAATTTGCAAGACTGTTTTTTTTTTTTTTTAAAAAAAAGAGGTACAATGCTGACCTTTTCATTGCTTCATCTAGCTTCTGTACAGTACTCTAGACTACACTATTGTGACTTGGCCATGTGCATTAGTCTTACAATAAAATAACCCAATTTCATACATGCAAGATCCATGGGTTCAGAAATAGCATATTGATCAGGTTGTACTGTAAATATAATATGACACAGAGTGCAGATCAATATACTGCTGTGCCTGCTACTACAATGCAGAGTACAATCAAATCATTATTTTTAGCTCGTAATAACTCCAGGAGCTTAATTTCATCATTTTAAAGGTGAAGAGAAGTGTTTGAAAAACAATCTCATTAGTGGCCACTGTGTGAGCCCATGTCAGTGTGCAGATGTAGCAGACAAACAGCCATGCACAGTCACCCATGAAAAGTGTCTTTTCTGCCAAGCCTTCTACAGCCACAGACGGTTTGGAGAAGGTTTCGATCAGAGATTTATGCTTGTCATCGTGGCACATTTCACCCTGTGAGGCAGGCTGGGTGCAGCTCCTGCCCTGATGCCTTGCATTCAGACACAGAGCCTGGATGAATTTCTTCTTGGTGTAGCTGTAGACAAGATGACACAGGGATGGATTGCAGTGAAAACAGACCAAAATTTGCTCCAAACAACTCCCTATCCTTTCTCTGAACATCTCTTCCTGATTTCAACCTCTCCTTCCAAATCTGAGAAAACTCAATTAAACTAAATGGGACCCAGTGAACTGCATTTCCTCTGTCAAGGGCCAGGAATCAAAAAACTGAAAAAACCAGCATTTTGTGAAATGGAAAAAACAAAAAGCAAAACAGAAAGACACCCCAGATTAAAAAAAGTCAACAACCTCAGTTACACCTATGAAACCTTTCCTAAAAAACAACTTCTAGGGCAAGTTTATTCCCTCCTGTGCTGTTACCTTCCTTGAAGTCTGAGATTGTCAAGGCCCAGGGCTCATGGTCATCCTTTTGACCACCAAGGTCTTATCCAGACTACATCTAGACCCAACTGCACAAACTGGCAGTGGTTCATTCAAAGATTCATGAACACAGAAACAATCATCTGTAAGCGTCCTCTCTGATGTAGAAGCCACTGCTTTTATTTAGTTAAAACTGGGCTCAAGTAATTGTCTTTTCTGTTTTCCTAAACATTCATTTCTGGTGTTTGAACTTCATTTCCAATGTTCTAACTTCAGTAATTGCCGCTTTAATCTTTTGCAGCTTCACATGTTCTTGGTAATGGAGAATAATAAATGTAAATGTAACATTTAGGCCATCAGTAATTTATCCTGGGAGAGCAGTTCAAAGGGAGCATCAGCTTGAAACTATTGGTTCGTTTGTGAAGTTTGAGGCAGGAGACCCAACCGTCATCTGACTTCAAGGAGCCTTTGTACAGGACTAATTATAAAACAAAGCCATTGGACTGGTGCTGATTAGTTATTTATATTTTTGATGAAGTTATCTCTGGTTTTTTTTTTTTTTTTTTGATCTCTAATTAGAGGTGACCTCTAAAGCAGGGTTTTGCTTAATTTTCCAGGAGAGCAGCTCAGAAATCATTCAATCACTCACTTAAAATAAATACCACGGTGGTGATCTTAACACTCCCTAGAGCTGATTCTTAGTTAGCAAGAGAACAAAACCATCTGATTAAGTTCACAAAGCTGGCTCTCTGAGTGACTGAGGGCTTTTTTAAAATATGTCACACAGATGGAAAATGTTTTCTAGTAGTATATAGAGCGAGTCATGACACTCTCTTTTAAATCCTTCATAATTTGTGACACAGAATTAACAGCTGGTTTTAAAGTAAAATACAACCCATGGGGAATGGGAGGAGAGGATGAATCCTGACTCTTGCTTTCTGACATTCTCAGACCAGGAAAGGAAAGGTTCCATTTTAGTCATTTAAATGCTAATATAATTTCATGACCACCTGTCACTCCATAAAATGTTTTCCGTTCCCTTAATCACATTCTGCTCTCCTCAGCAGAAAATTAGCTGACGCTAAAATACCAAAAGGTTATTAGGAAAGTTTTATTTTCTATGTATAGATCATTTGGTATATAAGAGTGATCTACTTAGGGCAATATCTTAATCAAATGCTGATGTATGCAGCAGTCACTTTCAAATACCAGGGAAGAGAAAACAGCCTGATGTGTTAAAACATCTGGAAGAGAAGTGTATAGATAGCTCTGTATCCCTAACTTCCAGTACTTTAAGTAGTAAATGCCAAGTCTGTGGAACAGAACAATAGTACTTCAATCACAACGTATAAGACAACTCTGACTCCACCACAGAGAAGCTTCTTCAGAAATGGAGAAGCTTTCCTATACTTCAGGAAAACAACATACACAACCTGTCTTCTAAACCTGTTTCTTTTCATTACCAGTGAAGTGCATTTTCATCTATTTTGACTGGACACTCTTTTCAAGTAGTTAGGTAGAAAAAATATTCAGTTGGTCAATATCTTTAAGAAAAATAGGAAATAGTGAATACACCAAAACATATCTGGAAGGAAGCAAGTGATAAGAACCTGGAAGTAGCAGTCCAGCAGATATTGAAGAGATCTGCTTTTGTAACACAGTAGAAAGGTTTTATCTGATAAACACTGATGGGTAGTTTTGTCCATGGAGGTTATCCGATTAGAGAAAAAATGCTGTGCTATGTCTTATCATTTGCCTGATCTCCTCCCACTAGAATGCCTTAGTCAAAGAAATATTAGCCCCAAAGTCTTGGTTTTCAGTAACTGTTAGCAAAATCCCCCAGCAACATACTTTTGGGGGATTGTAGACTGTTCTATATATTACTTCCCACTCTTATGTGAGGATATAAAGTAGGAAAGTACCTTTACCCAAATCATCTTTAAAGATGACATATAGTTCTTAGCATGTTAGAAATATAATTATTATCCTTATTCTTAGCATAAATGATAAATTCAACCTTAGAATTATAACCAAAAGTGTAGTCATATTCTTCCAGTGAGCTCACTAGCTGGACAGGACAAACATAAAAAATTGGATTAAATAAATCTTGTTAAATTTAGTTTAGCATTGGGACTAACCACGTAATGATAACATGGTTAGCTTTAATCCATTAATACATATCAAATGTTAATTTCCTAACATATACGAAAAACAAATTAATACTTAACCTCATGTATTAGTATTATCTAAGAGGATGCTCTTTCCTGGTACAGAAAAACCCAAAGACTGAAAATCTAGTTTTCAGATTCTCATCCTCCTCAAATATTTGCTCAGAATGAGCCTTCAGTCTTCAGATATATTTTTCTGCAGACGCAAGTAGCATTAACCAATCTCTATCAATCACTGACAGCACAACTCCCCAAATTCCTTCTAACTCTATTACTAACCTTAAATGAACAGCATGTCTTGAGTAGTTATGACTGCAGCTAGTACAGGCAACACTCTAGTTTGGGCTTTGATCTGTAACAATTCGATGACATGGTCTTATTACTGATGCAACAAATTCTAGTTCTTTATAATCTCAAACCTCTTTCATTATATTTGAGTCAGTTATTAATTTCTAATATTTTTTTTTTTTTTTAAAAAAGGCCTTCAGAAGGACTGGATTTTTTCTAAATTCATACTCCAGTGCTTAAAGATGCAAATTGTTCCTAGATATTCCTGAATAGCCCTGCAGTTTTAACCATAAATGGGTTTTATGACTACATTTGAAAATGGCTCTTAGGTTTCCTTTAGAGATTTTTCTTTATGTTTTAGAGGAATCATGCACCCAATGTACAAAAAATCAGGTAATTTTCCAGGCTCCTCTGGACTTTCATTACTATTGATCTGTCTCTATAACTATTACAGTGAATCTGAATTTTCCAGTGGAAACTGCCCTATCAAAGCACTGCTAACCATCTCTAACAAAAAATCCTGACGATGAAAGTAAAGTGGGTTTTGGGGGTGTTGATTTTTTTTTTTTTGGTTGTTGTTTTTGGTTTGCTTTGGTTTGGTTGGTGGGTTTTTGTTTTTTTTTTTTTTTTGACATGGCACAAGTCTTAGATTGCAATAATATTATTAGAAAAAGCTCAGGGCTCAAACTTTTCAAGCAAAAGCGGACTGTGTTCTTGAACAAAGCTACGTGATTCTTGCAATAGAAGCCACACTGGTTTTGGAGTTAATACTTGTTTTGAAGACAACCTGACAGTATTTTGACAGTCCCTTTGACACACTGTAGTTTCTCATTCTAAGATCTTGAAACAAAACGTAAGAATCTACTGAGTACTGAAGAATCTTGCACTTGCAGTTTCAGCAAATGTTGCAGACCGTTTCATCAGTGTCTTTCCCACTGCTGGAAAACAAGCAAAGGCTCATAGTATATTTTTTCATCCATTGGTAAAGAAAGCGTAAGTTAGGCTTCATGAGTATATGAAAACTCTGGGATCCTTTAGCAAAGATTCTGCAAATGTAAAATGTTATGATACTGTAGTTGTATGATAACAGATCTTTCTCAAGTGATAACACAGTGTTTTTCACAATGTGTAACATCTCAGTATTGAGATGTTCCTTCTACTTTGTTATTTACCTTTGCTGCAGTGCTTCCTAACCTTAGGAATAAAGTGGTACCAACAGAACATGCACATAAATCACTTGAGTGTCACAGTGGTAGATATTAAAAAGTCAAAGTTTGCCTCAGCACTGGAATATTTATCTCCTATTTATAAAATGCTGGTGTCACTCTTCTGTCCTATGAACTACTGCAGTGTAACCTCTGGCAATTCTGGACTATAACTGTAATTGTAAATTTTCAACAATTTCTGCAGTATACTTTGAACAGGTATTTATTATGCAGACCACACGCATTCGTGCTTATATATGTGATGGTGTTGTACACAAAGTGTTCATCTCTGTGTGTCTGATGGCTGCAATATGAAAAGGCACTGTTATATTTTCTTTGTGCATTATATGGGAGAAAACAACATAACCTATTTTATAATAATCTAAAATAACTTTTCCTTCCCTAAAAAATAAGCTACAGGACATGCTCCAGCTTTTAAATCTTGGAGCTACTGGTTGATTGCACCAAGGCAGCTGCAATCTCCCTTTTCAGAGATATCAAGCAGAAAATCCACATCAAAACAAGCTTGAACTGAATATCTGATTGGAGGTAAACTGTAGCCTATTTTTTCCTGTATCAAAATGGCAATCTGAGGACAGCACAGTTTTAGTATTTGCATACTAAACAGATGTTGGTATTAATTATTTGGTGAATCCTGAGAGAGATCAGCAGCATATAAAGAAATCAACATACTAACGCTGTCAGAAACAACTCTGAAAGAAAGGACAGTAAACACAGATTAAATTAATCTGGGAGGTCCATCCAGTGTAGTCAAATACAACACACAATTTGAATGGGAGTGCCTAACTGGCCAACATTGAACACTTCATTTTTTATTTTTCCTTTTAAAGGAGTATCATATATTCTTAAGTCTGCAGATTTACAAAAGAACTAAAGCAGTGCTAGTCCAGGAGACCAGGACACAACAATCTGAAATGATCAAGGAAGTGGAATCAAGGTTCATAGTGAGGTAGCTTCTATCATGACCTGGGGTTAGCTTTATTGAGCTACGTTTCACAAGCTAAATCTTTTGCTGATCCTGTGCTGGGAGGTCCAGCAGACTTCTAACTGAGGCTGTGAGAAATTTTTCTTTATTAATTAAATTAATTAAAACAGAGCTCAAAGTTTGAATTATAATGAGACTGTAGGGAAAGAAGAAAGAAATGGGTATTTGTTTCACATAAGCTCCAATAAGGGTTCACATTTTGCTTTCTCAGTGAAGACAGTGGTATCTTTTAGTTGATTTGACTGACCATTAGAGCAGTAGCCAAAATTGGAAATTGTGAGCAAAGCATACTCTAAAATATGGAAAACCCCCAAAAGAGCTAAAATCGTTTGAGATGTCCAGCTAGCACAGTCTATTCTGTCTTTGACAGTATCCAGAAATGGATACAAAGGATGGGGGGGGGCGAGGCAGGGGGGTAAGCACACAATAACAACTTTCCTCCAGCATCCAAACATTTTCTGTTCAGAGACTTCCTTAGCCAGATATAGTTTATAGGCATTGAGTAATCCTCAGCAGGTTTATCTTCCCTGAACTGTCTTGAAACTATGCAAACTTCCAGCACTCCTGGGTATCCTTTAGCAGTGGCTTCCTAAACTCAGCTGCTCTTTACAGGAAGAATTGTCTTCATTTGTTCTGAGCACAACGCCTCACAGGTTCACTGAAAGTGCCCATTTCTGTATCGGAAATGGGAATGACCTATCCTGCTTCTCCACATGGCTCATTATTCTATACACTTCTCTTGCTTCTCCAGTTGTTTCTTTCCCAGACTGAAAAAAACGTGTCTAATCTGTCATTCCTTAAAAGAAGGCGACACTTCCCCAGCATTACTGACTCATACTTTTGATGTGCAAAGAAAGATCAGAGGACAGTTTGCATATTCTAAAATCCTCAGAAAAGCTAGTTGCAATCGTTATATCCTAAGATGCTTGTCTCCTGTGAGGCACTCATATAACAACCTATTCTTTCACATGATTCAGAGCATACAGTCCTAATACCTGGGCCATTTTACCCTACTGAAACCACAGAGAGTAACTACCATGTATCTCGCAAAACCACTAGTGAATCATTTGGACCGGTATGTTATTTGCAAACTGTCCTTGTTTGCTGTATTACCAAGCTGTAACAAATATATTTGCTATTACTTTGCAGAGCGTATTTCTATATTCCATGGAGCTGAACATTTCTGCACAAAGATCTTCAGTCAACAGAGTACCAACATCAGCACATTAGCAGATTTTTGACTCGTGCTCTCACAAGGGTGTGCACTCTGACAGGGTTATACTGGCAGTGTAACACCCAGCTCTCGCTTTTGCCTCTGTCCACAATCACACCGGAGACTCTCACACTGGAACTGCACTCTGATCCGCTGCTGGGGCTAGCATGGAGGGGGAAATAATTACATTGGACCAACAGCCTTTCAATCAAAAGCACCACTAGAAGGTACAGGTACACATGCCCTGTCTTTGCCTACTGCCCCTTCCAGTGACATATATGGGGCCTTTGGAACAAATCTATATATTGACTATAAACATGCCAGGTGATGACATAGTCTTGCTTAAGTTCCCAATCTCTTGTCCTGAACTCATAATGGCTATACTGCATCTGCAACAAGCAGCTATATATTTTAAAGACAGCTTCCACTAGAGAATATCTTGGATTCATTAGAGTATCTGTATGGGGCGCTGTTAATGCATCTCTTTCCTCACATGTGGAATTCTATAATTCCAGCTGTTAATTAAATCACTGTATTCTCAATTTAAGGCATCTTAGCATAACTAAATCATACTTTCAGTGTGCAAAGAAAGATCAGAGGACAGATTGCCTACTCTAAATTCCTTTGAAAAACTAATTCAAATCATAATATCCTAGACTGCTTCTCTCCTGTGAGGCACTCACTTAACAATATATTCTTTTACATAAGTCAAAGAGCAATTCAATTTTAAAATCACAGACCTTGAAATTTTACAACTAGCCCAATTATCATTTTAAAAACTCATGATTTAACCATTAAAGTATACCTAATTAGAAATGTCACGTGCCTAATTTACAAAAATGCTATTTAAATTGCAATGAAATGGGTTAGTTTTCATGATAATTATATGTAAAATATAACTTAATCATGTCAACTACTGAACTTTATCCCTGTAACTCTCTCTTATTTACTCTCCTTTCCTGGGTTAAAGTACAAGTTGACTATATTATTTTCTCCATCACTAACAGTGCTGAAGTGCAGTATTTTGTGATTAACAGAGACTAAAACCAAAATTTCTGTAATATGGAAAGGGGAAGATGCTCTGGTTCCTATGATCTGTCCTGAAGGACAGACATTGCCCATCGCCGTATTCAATAACATTGTCAACATTGTTTTTAATACAAAAACAGAGGGTAAAGAGATACCATTTCAAAGATACACTGTGAGAATAGACCCACAGAAGCCCGTAAACATTATCTTTTGTTTACAGTAAAAGTAACTACCTGGCTTTTGCTCTGCACAGTTAGATGGCTCAACTGACTACATTGATAGCTTCAGTTTTGTAGGTATTGTTGAACACTAAATCACATTACATCATTTTGTTGCCTTCAAAATAACATTTATCACAGATAACATTGGAAAACAATATCTTCATGAACAAAAATTTTAAGATCCCTTCATAATTACTGTATAATAACATAGCATTTATTCTGCTTTAGGTGAAGATTTTCTTCTTTGAAGTAATGAGCTGTCATGATTTTCTTTATTACTTCTTTTCTACTGAGCAGGAAGTTGCAATCCAGTAGGTGCCCAGGTTAGCTTGTCCCCAGAGCAGTATTTGATATGCAAAATATATCTTATTAGTTTTCAATTTGCCACTAGCTTAGTTAGGAGATGCAGTTAAAATTCTTCAGCAGCAGGTAATACTTCTGCATTATAAAAGTGTTGTAAGTGATGTGTAAAGAAAAAACATGATTCAAACTTAGCTTCATCAGGTTTTACCCAATTTTCAGTTTGTATCACTCATGAAAGGCAGTAGAAAGAGGAATGCAATTTACCCACAACTCAGACACCAAACTGAAAAAGCAAGGATAGTTTACTGTCAGCGCATTTAACCTCTCCCAAGGGGCGAAGTGGGAGCCAGTCAGGAGATGAATTTATGGTACATTAGTTCTTTTTTCTTTGGCAGTAATCAAGATGGAGAAGGTCAGGATGGCTACCAAGACAATGGTTGAGGCATGTTAACTATCCTCTGAATATACTAGTGACGCAATTTATCTGTACAGCATCCAATAAAATTCTGCGAATGAAAATCAGACAGAGGTTCAAAGATGTAATCTGAGAAACTGGAACAAAAGAACAATGAGGTAGAAGAAGAGGTCTTCCAGTGGTGAACAAGTTTGCAGTACTGGAGAATGAGAAGGGGAAATGAAGATCAGCATTTATAAACTCAGAACGCAGATTTCTTCTAGACAGTACAGGCTCACCAATTAGAAGTTGCAGTACAAAGGTATGGATTCCTATTTTGTAAATTATGCATAAACATGATGGCCCTCAAAACAGGGGCAAATGAACTAAAATTACTCTATCAAGATTTTTGTGATGGACAGAGAGGAGTATTCATGCTACTGTACTGGATACAAGTTTCCTCTGGAATCCGGTGTGCAGTTCTTGCCACCCTAGAATAGATCATTTCAAACTGGGCAAAATACAGAATGACTTCCAAGACAAAAAGACAATGAAGATGCTATTTTATGAGAACAGACTAACAGAGCTTGCCTCATTTAGACAAGCAGAAATTTGAGAAAGCTACAGTTGCTCTGAATAAATCAAGGGGGAAAACCAAGGGAGCTAGAGGAGTTATTGAATCCAGAAAGATAATGGTAGCTGGAGAACAAATTGTTAATACAGACCACAAAGAATCTTAAGTTGGAAGTTAGTGATAGATGACCAGCAACAATGTTTGGTTTTAAAAGAGAATATGTCAGCGAAGTTACAGCGGTTTGGGTTCACTAATACAGATCCCTTCTGGATCTAGTTCTTACAACTCATCTTTGAAGGGGGAGATATAGCTCAGAGAGCTATATCCTGAGAAATTTCCTGAAAGCACGATTTGATTTTTCTCAGGTGCTAACAGTTCAGTTACATCCACAAGATAATACATTTCAATAATTACATGTCCTTCTATCCTCAAAACCAGGAAAATACCACTAAAAGCAACACCAAAACCATCTTTGGGTGGAATCATGCTCTTTGTCCCACTAACACTGTCAACAGGAAGACAGATTTCCATGCAGAACCAGTGTTTGTTTTTACAGAGTAGCACATTGGTTCCCCCCATGCCCAGATTCTGCCAGAAGCAATCTGATGATACCAGTGTCCTACCATCAGGACTTCATCAGTTGTCTTGAGGTCAGTGACTATTCCTAGCACACAAAATACTTCCCTAGTCTTTGAGATTATACACAATAAACCTGCTGGTCACAGAAATACCTTGTTCCGTGTGGCACACTATATATGCAGGTATATAGCTTGCTTTTTCTTTAAATGATGACACAATAAGTAATGATGATACAATGAAATAATGCCAAATGTTCCATAAAGTCAATAGGCTTAAAAATAGAAAAAATATTACTGGAGTGAATGACTCTAAGGCACAGTAAATACATTACTTTTATTAGTTGTTTACAGTTGTGGCAATAACATGGGTGTGCTATAATGTTGTATATGTTTATTTGTTGCATGGAAGATGTACTGCCACAAGCTATTTGCAGCTGACAGTCCCAGCAAAACAACATTTGTAATGTGAAATCGGCATATAAAGGGGCTCATCCTTATTAAATATGCAACAAGGCATGACAACTCAGTAAAATATAGGGATGCTTTCAGCAAATGTCAGATCTGTCTGCCTCTTGACTGATTATGATCTGTACTCTTACAGGCTTGTGCACCTGTACTGGGTGTTGGTCTTGTGTTCTGCAGATGATTTCGCTCAGTGGGCTAAAGCCAAGAAGATAAGAAGGGACATACTGAGAAGGACTAGTGGCTGGACCTATTTTATTTCTTATTTGCCACACTATGTGAGACATTTACTCCAAAATACTGCATGCATTGGCTGCACACAGAAACTCAAAAAACCATAAACTAACAATATACATATTTCCACTAATACAACAGTATACTGCTTAATATGTGCTTTTTGACTCACTTTATAATCTCTAGACTGAGGTGAAAAGTGAATGATTTGCACAAAATGATCCAGTCAGTCAGTGCAGAACCTGAAGGAGAATAAAGCAATCCTAATTAATACGTCAAAATTACAATCATTATACACCGGAAATGTAATAGGAACATTTTACAGTGTGTGTAGTAAAGACAGTGGATCTAAATTCTAAGCTTGCTGCAGTGGGAATACTTTGACAGTCCCATCCTAAAAGAAGGATTCACGTATTTGGAGTACTTATGTCAAAAGTTTTCAAGAAAATACTGATTCAGAATTGTCACATTTTGCTTAGACTGTTGATCATGTCATTCATGTCATGTCATTCTTTTCTTCAGCCACATGATCAGCTACTGTGATTTACAATAATATATAGGTATTTGCAGTACCACTTCCACTGCAAGTCTTACTCCCTCTGTTTTAACACTGGGTGTCATGACTTCAGTGCATCTTGGGAGACAGAGTCTGAAAGAGAGTAGGTAACATAGATACAGCCTTGGTCCTGAGGAATTCCCACCACATCTATTCTTAGGTTTTCAGATGAAAGCAAGGATGAACTTTGGCCTGACCAGATTCAATTCTTACACATGCATTTCTATTTTCTTCTGAGATAAATTTCATTTAAAACTAATTTCTGACAGAGTAAATTGGGTTACTTCGAAACTATCCTTTTTTTATTGAACTTTCCTGCCTTGCATAAGGTGCACATGTAGCTCATCGTAATTTAAGCTATTTAACCTTTCATTACCTTCCTGAGTATCTAGATACCAAACTCATAGAAGCTGTGGCCTTTCTATAAAAGTCTGACACCTGGTATTTGGGTGACTATTGTAAAATATTGCTGCCAATTGGAAATTTGGCAGAGGACAACAGGTACTTGGCAATCTTCCCTTTAATCACTTTACTTATGAGTCAAGCCACGTCCTTAGCCTTGTAGCCATCAAATTGGTGATAGCCATTCCTTCATGTTTAGAGTTCCTATATAACTGCAGGTAGCAAAATGTTGCAATAAAATGGTTGTCCTCTCAGGGATAAATGGTCCCAACTAATCTTCTGACACACATATAAGCTTGCAGTGTTCAACTCTCTAGACAACAAAAGAAAAAATACTAAATTAATTCAGTGATCTGGTATAACTCTCTTGATCACAGAGACTCTATTCACTGGATAAGAATAACAAGAACCAATTTAATAGCAAAAATCCTACTTCAGAGTAGTAAGGGAAGGGACTTGGAGGAATAGGGGGAATATCTTGTTAGAAACTGTAAGGCCAGACATATTCTCCAGCTGATCCTGGAGAGTGTCCAAAAAGAGATGTGACAACAAAGATCTGATTCTAAAATTCAGATGCACAACCTTCATTGCATAAAACAGCCAGCATGCAGTTGGAGTGATAAAATATTATATTAGTTTTAAAGAATACTTACTAGTTTTTGGTCCCTGAATAACTGATGGAATCATCTTTTAAAAAATCACTTTATACAAGTCTCTTAGAATGTAAGGTTTTGCTGAAAAAACTTTATGAGTTAAGATTTCCAAAGGTTAACAAGATTTTTTTTTTTTTTTAATTTACTTATACGCTCTTGTGAGATCAAAGGTAGCACTTCCATGCCTGGCTGTTAATTATTTTTATTATATATCATACACTTTAAAACATTTTCTGATTGACTTTTCTTTGTAAGGAGATGTAGTTGTTAGAACACATTTTTTTATCTCACTGCAATTTTCTTTTAATTATTAACGCTGGGAACTCTGTGTAATATCCTGGAATTTATTATTTTTCTTTTTGGTATGGGAAATTAAATTGTATATGAGATCATGTAAAAGCAAATGTGAATTTTAGAAATAAAAGTACTACAATGACTACACAAAAAGTTGCATTTAGTTAATTAGGCAACTGGGAGTATCTTACTGATTTAGAGGTACACTGAAAAGTGCTTCTATGCATGTGCCTCTTCCATGGCACAGGGTAATTCTCGGTGGCAATACCGAAACAGGGTTTCTAGCGCATAGAGAACCTGGCAGAGATAACCTGTTAGTCAAGAGTATATCTTCTCCCAAATATTAACATTCACTAAAAGTCTAACTGTGGGGATTTCTTCTTTGTACTTTAAAGAGATTAAACTTGCCTAGAATTGCAGCCAGACTAACGCCCCAATCCAAAGGGACAAATGGGAGTTTCCTTCATCAGTGGGTTGGGCGCTGATGTGAGGGATTAGGCACCGATTTTTGTGTGAGGGAAGACGCAAAAATTGGAGTAGCAGAGCCGGACCTTCCAAAACATGACCAAAATCACAGACCTCAGACGGGTGGGACTGTCCTTCCCCCGAGGGGTAACGCACATCCTCTCCTCGGGTGGACGCCCCAGCCCGTCCTCCCTGGATCTACCCCAGAGCCACCTCTCGCGAGGCAGCAAAGCAGAGCCCTGCCTAACGCAGCGGGCTCCAGGAGCGATGCGGCCCACGCGCTGGGGCTGAGCCGCCCACCCCCAGCCCTGCTTGCAGCCCCTGCCACCACGGCGGGGAACAAGGTGCCCTGTTTTTACAGCTCGTTCCAGAATGCCCTCTTCCTTTCTCTCTGCCCAAGATGAAGCTACCAGGTGCTAAAGGACCTGCTGCAGGGTGGGGATTAGGTGCTTTTTGCTGGGCTGAGGATAAAACTGTTTTGGAGTCAGTAAGAGAGAGAAGGGAGGGAAAAGGTTGTTTCCCTTTCTTTCAGCGTCTTCTATATATTTGCAGGTTTTTTCCCTAAAAGCCAAGACAATGCTTCCTTCTTCCTTTAGGAAGGATACAACATCTCTCAGACCTTCCAATGGATGTCAAATAAGAAAATTATCTAGAAAATTAGACAGGTCAGTAATCAATTTGTGTTACTCTGTTCAAGTAAAGAACAGAGTATGAAGGACAGAATACATGAATTACACCATTTTTTGATGAAATGATTTAATATTTTTCATTTTTATTGTCACATCTTTCAATTAAAGTGGTATCTTTCCACGAGGAATTAGAATGATTAGATATTTGGCTTGCGGTCTTATTTCTAACTCTTTTTTCTGCTTTTCACATTAGCTGATATACTGATGAGCATTACACTTATAAAATTATATGACATGGAGACTACCATTTCATTACTTCAGCAGAACAGAACCTGAGCCAGCCTTGTTATAGCCAAAAGTAAGAAGAAATGGCTTTCACATTTAATTCATTAAACTGGTGTGACAAGCACCTATTTAACCAACTATGATGGCTGACCGTAGTGTAAAAGCCTTTAAAATAGATAAGCTAAACGAGTTGTATTTTATATAAACTGGTGTATAGCTAAAATTATCTATAATATAGAATTTGGAAAATGCCATGCTCCACTGCATCAGCACTAATTTGAAAGACCCTCATAGCCAACACTCGAGATTTGCGTCTCTGAATATGCATGAATGCTGACATATTAAAATGAGATCAGGTTAGGGTCATTTTTGCAGAAGGGCTTATAGAAGGGCTTCATAGCGCAGAGAGGAGAATGACCATGAGCAGCCCCATATCAGGACTGCTCTCAAACAGCCACCAACTACTGCTCCCCCACATAGAAAGGACTGGCAAACATCATAAATTAGGACCAAAAGTATTTCAGTCACACTATCTGGCTTTTAAAATTACAGTTAAGAAAATGCCACTGGGATGGCATTTACATGGTTGAGAGCGATATCCAGGCTGTCCTAACCCTGGGAGGTCAAAAGCACTGCTGTTCTCAACTCTTCCTGCAGTTAGGACACAGCTTCACCTTGCCAGCTGAATAAGAGAAAGGGGTTTAACAGGCTCTTGTCTTCTGCCATGCCAAGCCGCTCATTTTTGTCTATATAGAAAAGCTGAGATAATCTGCAATAATTTGACTATTTGTGGGTTTCACTGCAAACACAAGGTGTGAAATGACCCATGTTAAAAAAAAAAAAAAAAAAGGAAAAAAAAGACAAGCCTTCAAACAACCCTATTGTTTTTAACTTTTACCTGCATACACCTGCTACTTCACTAGCTGTAAAATAATTACATACACACACCGCTGCCCAGCAGTCTCTGAAGAATTTTAACCTGAATCAGTAAGATGCCTGTCCTTTAGACAAAAGACAGTAAGAAATAACATTGTACTAAGGAAAACTATCTAAAAACCTGCTAGCTACCTTCTCTCTTACAGCTAATTCTTGCACAGTCAATAGTCCTTCCAACTATGTTATCTCCCTGTTTATGTAGAAATTAAGTGAGAAGAGAGCAGCATTTAGCAAACACCTTTTTTGTAACAGTACATTTACTGGATATTAGTAAACGTTTAGCAATATTCACAGTGATATCTACATACTCCTAATGTCTCAGAGCAGACAGCTGGGGCTACAAAGGGAATACATGAAGCTTTTGTCACTGAACTTTAGCTTTAGCCTTGATCACACATGAATAAATTTGAAGTTCTGCTTTCAACACTTTGATTCTTTAGGGGAATCTGCTATGAAACATTTGAAATATGTAAAGAAACCCAAGCCAGAATGACATAAATGCATTAGATATTAAAATATGAACATGCTAATTTCCGCATCTTCTAAAATGATGGATTAAATGATTTGATACAGTGGATGAGTGTTTTTGGAAAAACAATCCTCCTATTTCCTGAAGATCTGGGAACAGTCCGCACTGAAAAATGTATCTGTGGTACACTAACTTCCACTGATAGTTTAGAAAGATGCTGAGATCAACAAAACTTCAAGATGTTTTTTATGACTACACAGTGAGTATTGATGTTCCCAGATGTGCCAAGAACAAGCATCAAATCAAGACAGTCAAAGTTTATTGTTTTATCTTCAGCTACACAAAAAGACAACTTCTGGTATAGAAAATATACGCAACTGGAAAGGTAAAATGTTAATCGCCTTGATCTTTTTTTTCCATAAATGGGAACAGCCTGTGGAATACTAATCATTGGAGAACTTCTAGTGCTCATTTTAAGCCATCACAGTCAGACATCACCTACTCACTTTGAACTACAGGGGCATTGCCAGGGCATGCAGCAATGCAGTTAGGAAAGCAAAATCTCAGCTCAAATTGAAATTGGCCAGAGATGTCAAAAACTACAAGAAAGGGTTCTTCAGGTATGTAAACAGCAAGCAGAAACAGAAGGAAAATACCAGTCTGCTGTTAAACAGGAGAGGTGAGTTAGTCACAAACAATGCTGAAAAGGCAGAGGTTCTCAACACTTACTTCACCTCTTTCTTTACCAGCACTGGTGGGCCCCAGGCCTTGGGAACAAAACCACAGGTCAGTGCAAACACAGACCCTGACATCATCTACCCAAGGGTGTTAAGAGAGTTGGCTGATGTCCTTGCGAGGCTGCTCTCCCTGATCTTTGGGAAGTCATGGAGATCAGGGGATGTCCCAGAAGACTGGAAGAAGTCTAATGTCACCCCTATCTACAAGAAGGAATCAAAGAAGGATCCAGGAAATTATAGGTCCATGAGTCTTACTTCAATCCCTTGGAAATTTATGGGACAAATCCTCCTGGGGGCTATCACAAGTGAAATGAAACATATGATTGGGAAAAGCCAGCATGAATTCACCAAGGACAAATTGTGCTTGACAAACTTGGTCTCCTTCTATGACGAAGAAACCTGCTCAGTTGATGTGGGGTGAGCGGTGGACATTGTCTACCTGGATTTCTCCAAGGTGTTTGATATAGTTCCCCACAGCCTCCTCCTAGGGAAACTGATGTGTTGCAGTCTAGGCAAGTGGTCTGTGCAGTGGGTGGGGAACTGTCTGACAGGCCACACCCAGAGGGTGGTGGGAAATAGCTCTTTTTCAAATTGGCAGCCTGTCACAAGTAGGGTCCCCCAGGGATTGATCTTGGGCCCAATGCTGCTTAATGTCTTCATAAGTGATCTGGATGATGGGGATCAAGGGTACTCTGATGAAGTTTGCTGATGATACCAAACTGAGTGGGGAAGTGGACACTTCAGAAGGGAGAGCCACCAGGAAGACCTGGATAGGTTGGGAGAGTGGGCTGGGCTAACAAGAACCTTATGAAGTTCAAGGACAAGTGTAAGGTCTTGCGCCTGGGAAAACATAATCCAGAAGTGCAGCACAGACTGGGATCTACCTGGCTGGGGAGCAGCTCTGTAGAAAAGGACCTGGGAATTATGGTGGACAAGCTCAACATGAGTGAACAGTGTGCTGCTGTAGCAAAGAAAGCCAACAGGATGCTGGGTTACATCAACAAGGGCATCACCAGCAGAGACAGAGAAGTCATTATCCCACTCTAGTCAGCACTTGTCAGGCCACACCTGGAATACAGTGTTCAGTTTTGGTCCCCACTGAAAAAAGATGTGGACAGGTTGGAGAGGGGCCAGAGAAGGGCCACAATAATGATCAAAGGACTGGGAAGCTTGCTATATGAGGAAAGGCCGAGAGAATTGGGTCTGTTGAGCCTTGAGAAGAGAAGTCTTAGGGGCAACCTTATCATCATGTTCCAGTATTCAAAGAAGAATGTCTACAAAGAAGATGGAGACTCCCTTTTTAAAAGGAGTCACATGGAGAAGATGAGGGGCAGTGGGTACAAGTTACTCCTGGGGAGATTCCAACTGGACACAAGAAGAAATTTTTTCAAGATGAGAACAACCAGCCACTGGAATAATCTCCCCAGGGAAGTGGTTGATTCCCCAACATTGGACACTTTCAAGATTTGGCTGGACAGGGTGCTGGACCACCTTGTCTAGACAATGCTTTTGCCAGAAAGGTTGGACCAGATGATCCTTGAGGTCCGTTTTATGATTCTGTGTCAGTAAGAGAGAATGAAGAAAGGACACCAGATTACTCAAGAGAAATAACTTCACCTGTAACAATCAGCAATATTGTCGGGGGTATGTAGAGATGCATAAAAAGGATAAAAAATAAAAACAAACCTGCAGTGTAGAGGGCATCATCTAACGTGGGTCAACAGAAATAATACTGAGCCTACTGAAATCTGCCAACACAGGGACATGGTCTCATGGGACACACAAAAATGTAAGAAGTGTCTGATGAGAAAAACCTGGTAGAACAGAAAGGGGTGGAGATGAGGAGAACCTAAACTCCACAGGGAACTGATCAGGGGAATGAAAGAGAAAAACAAAATCTCAGGCTGTTGCACATTGCTGAAAGATCAGAGATAAAGAACAAAAGCGATGTGCAGAGGGTTCAGTGAGATGCAGGGAGTCAAGGAAGTAGTGAAATAGAGGTGTAAAAGATGTACCATAAGTCTGTGTGAAAAATGAGGAAAAAAATAAAAAGAAAACAAAAAAGACCCCCAAAGTATTAAGGATTGAAAAGGCCTTATTAAGACAATGAGATGGGGGATGATAGGCAGGGGGAAATAATGAAGATCTCTACTGATCATCCAGAAAGACAATAAAATAGAGGCAGGCAGTGCCTCTGAGCTGAGAGGAAGCGGGATGGCTATACAGCTTGCTTTGCAAAACCTGATACTTTTTGCTCAAACTTTTACTACCCTATTTAACTTCTCTCTTTCTGTTTTAGCAGACTCCAGAACTACTTAAAAATCAACTTTTAAAGTACATATATGCTTATCATTAAATTTAGAAACTAATTTTTTGTAAGTACCACAGATTATTTCCACAGTGTTTTCTTTGAAGGAAATACTGTTTCTACAGCAATCAATGGACAGAATTTGAAAGAGTCATCCCAGATGCTTGGCTGTACCATATGGAGCATTCCCTGCACTTCCAGTGCTGGAGGAGAAGGGACATCTCTGTGGCTGCCAAACCTAAAGCTACAATAAATTATGCTGGCTCACATGTGACTCCAGGGCCAAGCTTTACCGAAAGAAATCAATAATAATCTGCGGTTTTCAATTCTCACCTTCTCCCATAAAAAAGAACACACATATGGCCAGTAAGGTACGACAGCAGAAACAAAGCAAGAACACATAGGTGATACTACTGAGATGATACCAGTTTCAAAAAGTACAAAATGAAGAAAAAAAATCATTAAGAATTTCAGGAAATGAGTACTGAAATTACAAGATCCTAAAACCCTAAGAGAATAAGCAGAGAGGGAGAAGTTAAAAGCTGCATGAGAAAGATTAGTCCCTTCCAAGAGGCCACAGATTCCACTGGCCCTTCCCCATTGGGTTGAAGACTGCATGGTGAATCAGGGATTCACCAGATGATGGCAACAAGAGTATGACCATATTAATGCCCAACTGGACAACTGGTCTGTTTCAGGGCACAACTCTGTACTGTAGATAAATAATTGCACTTTCACAGGTTTTGTGTGCATATGATTTTGCTCTGAAATCTCCAAACCTGGTAAAAGATTCCCAAATAGAATAAGACAAAGATTTGAGGGCCACTCATGAGAGTCATGGACCAATGTGGGGTTTGCTCAAATTTGCTGATTATTTTAAAAAATAATACTTTTTTTTTTTTCATTTTGATAGCTGAAAAAAAAAAAAAAAAGCACTGATTTTTTAAAATTCACTTGAATATTGTTTAAATGAACCCTTGTATGTGACTACAAAAAACAAACCTGGCCAAGAATTATCTCCTGTGAATCTTTAGGAAATAAATTTTAATTATTCTTTCATTTAAATTTATCCGCTACATTTAGCTAGAAGTCTTCTGCACACAGAATATACTTTTTCCACGAGCAGTCCTTGAATTGAAGATCATTGCTGTATTCCAATATGTACATATTCTTCCTCACATAACAGTGCAATTTAATTCTCCCCCCTTCCAGCACCTATTCTGCGTCTAACCTATGCATGTCATAGCCTAGAAATCTAAAGACATTTTACTTCCCAGATGGACCCAGTAGGGCAACAGATTTTAGTGCCTCCTGTTCTTCTGTGTGATCATATAAATGGTAGTTGGAGACCAAGAAATGTAACTGCCAACTGCACACTCGACTCAGTGCTGTAGAACTCTAAGAGGCACTTACACGCTTGGTAAATGGCTCAAGTTTGAACAAAAAAACTAGAACACAATTCCTTCCCCCCTGGTTTCAGGCTTACACTTGTATAAGGATAGGCAGAAAATGTTTCGGGACTATTTTCTATCTATAGAATGAAAACATTTTGCTTTTCACCTAAATATTTGTGTATATGAACGATGTCTGATTTCTGACAACATTTATACATTTTCATCAGGAAGGTTAAATGTCCAACTGTAACAGTACAACATACAACATCATCGAGCTGGACATGCTGCCATAATTCATGGACAGAATGAAATTTATGAGGCTGCAAGTAAGGAACTTTTAAATTGCATGCCAGTCATTTGCTCACCAAGCAGATAGTTGTGGTTTCACAGAAAAAGAACAGTCTCACACAGAAACACACAATGTGTACTCTGTGTGAGATTTTCAAAGAAAACAGTTTGAAATCTGCAGATGACATTACCCATACAGAAATATCAAAACTAAAGGAAATTTTTAAAAGTTCCAAGTGGTCAAAGCTGATTCATGACAGCTCTCTTTTGGTCCCACAATTAATATGAAAGCTTGTTTATAAATATGAGGTAAAAGGCAAATAGTCTGCCAGTATTACACTCACTCTTTTTTACAATATAGTTCTCAGGTACTCTGAAAGCTTTTTGAGCCATTGCCCCCCCCCCCCTCCCTTTTTTAAAAAAAAACCCTTTCCTTTTGTATGATCTGCCCTTAGTCCAGGTCATGAAAGATTTCAGTTCTACATGTTTACAGCCTCCTTGTAACAAAATATTCTTGGATTTAATCCCAAAAGCCAGGTAACCCAAACAATAACATTCAAGAACAGTTTGAGTGAAATAACCTAGCCGAACACAAAGGGCTGCAACACTGCTGGGATTATGCCATTCAGTACCTTTTTAAAAACAGGAGGTACATCGTGGCAAAGACTGATATTCCATCCCAGTGAATAGTTTTAGGAGGGGAAGTTGGTTGGGCGTTTAAATGAAAGCATGGCCACAAGTGCATGACTTCACTGTGCTTACTGGTGCATTGTTACAGAAGAAATAGAATTACTGAGAAGAATCGGATTATCTCATCTCATACAACAGCGACATCAGTGGGAGCTTTGCCACTGACATTAATGGGAGCAGAACAAACATGTTTTTGGAAAGACGGTGTGAGTCTTGGTTCAAACTAGCTGTTTACTATAGATGGGTTTTATCAAACTAGAGGAGGCATAAACCTTTTACCTTTGTAAGAACTTTTCTCTATTGGTTAATCTATCAGAGCAAAGAATCGTCAAAATTACAGTGACTCAAACTCATGCTTCTCATTAATTGAGCTCTTGAACTACAGTTGGTAAGAGAACTGGGAGAGAAACAGCAAGTTAGAAGTAAAGATGAATGGAGAACTCCAAGAAATAGAAACTCTCCAGAAACACAGCAAGTCACTGAAAGAATTTCAATTGAGAATTTTTTATAGAGGAAAATTGAGCTCCTGAAATGAAAGATGATAAAAAAATGCCAGTTTATATTAATCTTGCAAGTTAAGGGCACTGACTTTTCTTTGAGAAATCTATATTTAAATAGATAAGTGAGAAACACCAATTCAGTTATCAGATGAAGATTGAGTTATCAGTTAAAGATTGAGATCAGTAACAGAAATTTGTATAATATTACACTCCTAAAAATAATACATCTTCTGGAAGTTACCTGCTTCATATGAAACAACAGGACCAAGGAGCTTTAATAGAATTGATTATGCTGAGGCAAACATGATGTTTTAAACCATTTGTGGAATTGCTCATCCAAGGCCAGATGGTAAAGGGGATCAAAGACTCATAACTGAAAAAGATCACTAGACAGCTTAAACTTATAGAAAGCTATTAAAACATGAAAAAAAAACCCAAAACAACAGAGTGAAACTGAACCAGATTGTATATTTTGAAAACTAAACAACAGAATGCAACATTAGCTTGGGTTAGCAAAAAACAGAAACATGGGGTGACAGGAAAAAAAAAAAAAAAAGTAGTGAAAATACTACAGGGAAATCTGCGTAATGAAATGAGTCTGAATTTGAGACAAGACCAATGAAGACCTAAGCATTGTCTGCCTTTGGATACTTGCTGTAGCTGCAGGCAGCGTTTCATTTTTGCAAAAGCCTACAAGAGATGCAGAACTAACTTTCTTTAAAAAGAAAGGGATATATGCCTCATCTGCACAGTGAAAAGGGCTTTTTTTTCCATCAGCTCTGAAACCTGCTGTGATATTTCTGCTCCCTGTTCTTAACAGTTTACAAACCTTTGGTTATGCTGCAGATGCGCTCCTTTCTCTCCTCCTCCAACCTAGTCTGGAAAAGCCTCTCCTGGCTGAGCTTCTCCTTTGCTGAAAGCAACTGAGTGATCCCTCCAGAAGGTCTGCATGACCCAGTACAACAGCCAGAACTAGGCAAACATTTGGCTTCCTTCTTTGCTGTGCAATCACATATTTTAAGAAATGTAACAGACTGTAACACACAGCAGATCGTGAATGAGTAGGACATGTGCACTATCCATGAAAATAAGTAAAAGAGGAAAAACAAAATTCCCAATGAGTTAATATATGTTGTAAAAATAATTATAATGTTGATTTCTGATGTGTACAAAACCAGAACTGAGAACAAGAATTATTATTAATGTGTGATACTGTGCTCTAAAATACAGTTGAAGAAACTTCAGCTTGTAGACCCACAAAATAATGCAGATTTGTTCTTACATACCAGAAAACAAGTTGAATTTTGGTTCCAAATTACAAGTTCCAACATCTATTAATACAACTTCATTAGAGAATAAAGTTGCTGAACATTTAATTTCAGATATAAAATGTCTATTTGCAAGATGTGACATAACAGAGGAGATAAAGGCAGAAAACATATAATAATTTGACTGTAAGAACGTAAAACATTAGCAGGAGAGCATGAGTCTAAAGTTTATCTTAAGTCCAAGGTATCCATAGTGCTTCAGCCTGTGGAAAATAATGGTTAAAAATAATTGAAAAATGCTTTTAGAAACTTGGATAATCCATGGTAGAACTCTATGTGACGTGATTATAAATGAGAGCATCTCCCTCAGAACAAGTTGTCAGATGTGAAACCTTGTTTTATATCAAGTTTAGAATTTTGTACTCAAGAATTGGGTGTTTTCATCAACTGTAGAGTGACCGAGGCAAACGTAGCAGTCTTGAAATTTCTATAAATGCCTTACAAAGATCGAAACACATATACATCTTGATACATCAACCTTGCAGCCATGTGACAATTTATATACAAGTAACTGCAAAAAAAAAGGATGAAACAGCTATGTTACCACAGTAGTTTCATTGAGATGATTAGTAATCAAAGACATGCCTGTTAGGTGACAGTTTTTTCCACTTTTGTGAAATAAAAGCCTGAGAAAGATTCTGAACTTCCAAAATCCAAAACAAAAGACAGCTGAAAAGCAAGTATATTGGAAAATACCAAGGGAATGGAGCAATGGAGGACTAACTTGAAAGGTCGGAGAGATTTTGATACATGTGTGTATTGCCAAGGTTTTGATTTTTTTTCTCCACCATGAGGAGTGAATTACAGACCTTTTAAGAAACCTGCAACATCCCTTGCACAGTCTAGTTCAAACCAGTTGCTACACACTGGTGTTATTGTAAAGGGAGGTAGAACTCCCCTTTCTCACATGTTTTTCTTTAAGGGTTTGCTATCCTACTGGGTACACGAAAGACTCTGAGCTGTACACTCTGATCTCTCACTAATAGACTCACATTTACATTACATTTTGAGGAATGGAGAAAGCACTACACAACACAGCCAGAGAAATAAATACACCTTTGTGCAGGACAGCACTAATAAAACCAGATTTTCCTGAAGGCAGAGTGGAAGGAGACAATTTCTTCCCTGAAACACAAGTAAGAAATAGAAATATTTATATTTTTTTATATAAACACAACTTCTGAATGCTCAATAAACCTTGATAACTGCTCCTCTTACAGTAGCTAACCTTTTGAGTCCCTAAGTCTGACTGACTTCTGTTCTTGACCACAGTTGAGTAATTTACTTCAGGTTGACAGCTTGGTCAATTTGTAGTTACAATTAATGTACCTGAATTTATGTTTTAAGTAGATTTTTGAGTGTTGCCATAGCTAATGATAAGTAACACTCTGGAAGAGAGATAAAGCTCCTGCACCAGGATTTTCACAGAACTGTAGCAAAAGAGATCAGGATGAGGGAGGTATGGGATGCGCATCCTTCTGTGATTTATCTGGAGCTAACCACTGTTAAATGGCAGTTCTTGTGGTCACAACTTTCAACAAAAACAACTATGTCTGAACAAGAGTTCATTCTAAAGTAAAGGGCAGTAAACATGAAGAAAATGTTTCTTCCTTACTCCTCAGTTTTGAGGATTATCTATGCAGTGTGTATACCAATAAAGCTTGTTTCATGTGCTCTTCTTTGTTAAGGGAGATATAATTTGGGGACTTTTAACAATTTTTCAAAAATTTTAAAATTTATTTTCATGTTTCTATTAAATCTTCCTCAGTAGGTGAGCATGGTTTGTCCACACAGTATAGTAATACTTTTATTTTTTAACCATTACCTAATTTTTAGAAGATTTACAGTTCCTTTTTATTTCTTCTCTAGGACCTTTTATTCTGCCTTTTTAATAGTTCTTTCTTGGTTTGAACTTTGGTCTTTCTGCTCCTTCTCTCCGCTTTCCTCCTTGGACTTTTTTTTTTTTTTTTTTCATCATTGGCAATGAGGCTAACATTCAATTAGGCCTTAAAAAGAGATAAAAGCATCCCAAACACTTAACTTGAACTCATCCAACGCCTATTCATTTGCTCAAAAACATTACAGGACAGAGGAGAACCTTTAGAAGTAAATCCAGGTCTTCCGAATGTTTTCCTCCAATACTTAGCACTACTCATTCAGTGTTACTTTTCTGTAAGACTCATAATGAAAACTTTTGAAATGTTCAAGATAATTTCAATTTCCCTAAGCAAGTAATTCAAGTATTTTAAGGATTGTTAGTTGAATCATATATCTGAAATTATCACCAGAGCTTCTTGATTCAATTAAATGACTCCTAAATCATACATAAGAGTACTTTCTTAGAGTAATTTCACAGTAATTTCTGCCATATATTAATGTTACTTTTGCAACCTATAAATTCTGAAAAAGGTAATCATGAACAATATTGTTATTTATCAGAGAACGTTGAAATACAAATATGCCAATATTTTCTCTCTCTCTAAGATTTGAAACATTCTAAAATGTGACACTGAAGTGTAACATTAACAAGGGGAACATGAGCAGCTCAAGTCACCCAGTGCTGCACCCGGCGCAGGTCTCTAAGACCTGGTCACACACAGGGTCATCCAGTGCTTCACAATATGCTTCTTCCAACAGTTTATTACAAGTGTAACTACCTGGTCTACATCCTAACACAGCTCAAAAAATGTTATCAGTATCCTTGATAACTGACCCCTGGGAAAAGCACGGCCCCCGTAAGAGCTTTATTTCAGAGCTTTCCAACTGTTGTTTCCCAGCTTCCATTATTTCATTGCCATTATTGTCATCATCACTGAGAGATACAGACTTTTCAAAATAATCTGAATGACCTCTATCTCCAACTGTTCTTCAGAACATGATGCATTCATTCCACTTTTTAACATCTTTTCAGTTTTTAGTGACGTGTTCATTTAAAATGTGTGTACTGTCTGGAAGTAAATTACAAAGGCAAAAGGGCATTTCAAGATGACTGAAAATGTACCTCTCAAGCTGTTTCTTTTCCTATTTCCCAGCAAGTTTTGTTGAAAAGGTGGTTAGGAGATTTTATTTTAAAGGCAAACATTTTTATTTGTTTTTCTATTTCAGTGTAGTTCTTTGTGTGTCCATCATGCTGCACTCAGCAATCTTGATGAAAATCAGAGCTGCACTTATAAACCTGAGATCTGGTCGTCTAACAGACAGAACTGTCTATATGTTTACTTGTATTTTTATTAATTGCTGTATAGTAGGTGCACATTGCACTATAGCATACAGCTACAGTGGCTGCAATTAAAAAAGCAAGTTACATCATAGAACACATGATGAGGACTCCTATGTGATATGATCCAGCCACTGTTGGGTATTCAATACAAGAGACCAGGCTAGACTTGTAACAACTTGCTTGCAAATAGCATAGAACAACAGAGGACATGTAGAATTAAACTGACGATGAAGATTCAGTATCTGTGTAATGTGTGTTTCAGTGATTTTTATTCTGGAATAGGTGACCTAAACTGGTGATATCTATGGAGCCTGGCAAAAGCACCACCTTTGGTTGGAAATCCAAAGCAGGCTGTGTTTCCTAGTGATTTCCTAAACCTTCTCTACTATACCGTACTTTTCCCTCTTGTAAACAAGTTATCCTTCCGAGAACATGTCAGTCTGCAGCTGCTCCCCAAAGGACTTTACCTTTGCATCCAGCATTACTTGGGAGTTTTACTTGCATCTTTGCACTTTTGCAGTGCTGTCGAACATAACATTAACATCAGGGCAGGTTAGGTGCAGAATAATGCTCAAACAGTTTCAGTGTAGAGATTTCATTTGCCTACAGATGTTGTAAGGCACTATTTCTGCTGCAGTGCTGAAGCACTGTGGCTACAAAGCAAGCAGTACTCCCAAGGTACCATTCCATGACATGTTTGGAAAGCTTTTGCTGAAATACTCTATTCCATCAAAGCCAAAATTTTTTCACTTTCATAAATCTCTTCACAAAAGGTAATATGAATAAGACTCGCTCAACTTGCAGCAGCAATCCAGGATGACACATTATGCCCTGGATCATGCAAGAATTTCAACATCTCCCAGAGCTCAAGTCAATATCTAAGAGTCCAGGTTATAATCACACACACATACTTCTATTTCTCTTGAGCACTGTTCTTCACATGGAAACACTGTCATCTTCAGCAGGCTCTAGAGATAAATCAGTTCCATCAAGTAGGGACTGACATCTCAGGAATACCCTAATTATAACAAGGTTTTGCATGTTATATTTAAGAGACATTTTTGTATAATCATTTACTAGTTGAGACAATAAGGAATATAATTAAATGGCAAGATTTCTGCAATTTGTAATTCCCTAATTGCTATTTTGGATTTCTAACTGAACATCAAAATGTCATAATCTACTGGCACCGCAGAACACTTAAAATATCAGCAAGCGACAAAAATTACTTTATAAAAAGGGGTTCAAGAAGTACAGATCTGTGATTTAAAATGTACAATACCTGATGGTATGAATTACATTATGCAGGAACAGCTCTTTTCAGTGCTGTATACTCAAGATTAGAGACTGCAAACCACCAATTTCAGAATCACAGCTCTCCACTTCCCCTGCTGAGATGTCAGATAGACTTGGGCTAAATTTGATGGCAAGTGTTCCAGGTCCCGTCTGTCAGGTTCTTCCATGCTTAATGAGCAGCATACTCTTTGATGAAAATACTGTGTAAACAATGAAACAGCACATAGAAGAGGTGTAAATGAACTTGCTTCTGCACTATTTTGAGTCAGAGCAGGTCTAGGACATTTAGGCAGGCCTACAAAACCCTGCTGTGTCCCTAGGCCATAATTGGCTCCTGAGAGCAACAGTGTATATTAGGCACAGTAAAGCAGTTTAGGAAGGTCTTTCAATAAGCTTTCTATAAATGCAACTCATTCATTTTTATATGAAGCCTGCGGTTCCAGTGGGTGGGCTGTAAGAAAGAGGTTGCCTAAACCCTTGCTCATTTTTATTTCCTAAACACCATCTCACTGTAGTTACAGCACTCAACTACTTTGGACAAAAGAACACACAAAGATCATCAAATATTCTTTTGTGCATGGATATATAGTCATCTTCTAAATCACCATTCCTAAAAATCACTGCTCTGAAGGATATCTGTAGCACAAATATTTCCAAGCATCAAAGAAGGGAGCCCCACAGCTATTGGAAAGATTATATTTTCAAGAATGATGACATGTTGATCAGGTAGTAGTGCGCATGGGAGCACCCCTCCTGGCTTCAGTAACTTAACGTATCTAATGAGTTATGGATTTTAAGTTATTTTCCAGCTTTACAGTGGCTGGGTTAGTCCCTGGCTTCCCAGCTGAGGTTACAAACAAAACAGAAAATAGAAATTTGTGATACAGGCAGACAGTATTCATTCCTATTTCCCTCCATCTTCCCAAAACATGCATGCTTAGCACTGTAACATTAAGCCTTCTCAGAGAGCCCTATTTGCATGAAGTAGCCTCATTTACATTGTTTACTTTGCTGAAGTAGGTTTTAATTGACTTACTATAGCACAAGCATTTTTTTGTTACTATACCTACATATATTAGTCTAGGGTAGAGAGCACCAGAACTACAGTATGATATGTATAAAGTGACACATGATTATAATGCTGAAGAGGTTCACCACACATTTTGGAGAATTGTCCTGATTGAGGAACAGATCAATTCACTGGCCAGATGAATTGTTTTAAAAACAGTGTTCAAAAAGAAGCTATAGGAAGAAGCATTTGCTTTGGGGTGAAAAAAAAAAAGAAAAAAAAAAAAAAAAAAAAAAGGGAAAAAAAGAGAGTAAATACCACAGAACAATTTCCAGCTATGTTTTTAGTTAAATTAGTAAAACATTAACACCAGAACCATGGATAAGTATCAAAAAGATTAAGTGATTAAGTTCTGGAATGACAGACCAGTCAATCAAAATTAACTGAAAAGAAAACAAAATTTTCTCGGGAAACAAATGCATCGGCATCATGACAGCATGTTACCACTTCAAACAATACAGATGTTTCTGGCAAGGCAATTATCACAACTGCTTTTCTGTTCAATTCACTGTCCTTTTCTACATCTATACACATTGAAAGTGGTCAGAAGGGAATCCCAGGGCATCTGGCTCTGCAGCTATTTCTGCATTGTTTCAGTCTCATCCATAAGCAGGAAATTCAGTCTCATCATAGTTCTTTTCTGTTTGAAAGGATTGGCTTTCACTGTGGGGGAAAAAATCTCTCTTGTTGAATAAGAACATCCATCATAGTTTAAACAGAATTTCAGGAATGACAGGTACCTTATTTAGATAAGGTGACACATTACTGCTTCCTTTTTCCTCCTTTTTCTTACACAGTAAGATCTATATGGAGAGTAAATTACTCTATCACACCAAGTAAGTATCAAAGTCAAGCTCCATTTTCTGAGTTTCCTATTCCACATCCCCTTGAATTCCTCATATAGCTGTTTGAAGGACATCTGAAGTGGATTTCTGGTTCCACTGCTCTTAGTATCAAATATTTCTGTTGGCTATGCTGAGTGATAAAGCCTACTGAAATCCTTTTTCCTAGGAGAAGGTTACTGGCAGGAACTGTATTGCAACTGAATTGCTGTTATTGGTTGTTAAGAACAGGGACCTCAAAAAAAAAAAAGCAGCAGCTATAAATATCATCAATTTAAAATGCTTTTTACATGCCTTCCGGATTGTTTTAAAATGTTTTCTTTGAAAAAAAATTAATGCACTGAATAGAAATTAAGATGTCTTTGAAGATATTATTGCTGTGTCTGTGTCAGAGCTTGACAGTCCTTTCTTTGAGCACTGACCAGTGCACTGCAAAGCAAGGGACATGTGCAACTTGACCATGGGATTTAGTCATAAAGTAGGGTAATGCAGCATTAGCTACAAGACTTCCTTGTTTTCAAATCTGACACATATTTCTAATTTTTCTATTTTAATAGCTATTTTGCAGATGAACTCCTAAACATGCCATAGATGATCAATGCTGGAAACCACACAAAGAGATACTTGCACCAATTCCAGAACACAAACTGTTAAATTAGGCCAGTTACATGGCCTACATCCTTATGTATGGAAAAGCTGGGAATTAAATAGATCCTGGTGAAAAAGACTACCTTACCTGCCAGGCTTCAGAGATATTGTGTTTGAGATCCTCTGTGCAACTTGACCCTTATTTACTATAACGGGTACTAGTGTTTGACTCAGTACGCTTGAAAATGTACATGGGAAAAGCATAGTAAAATTAACTTTCCTAGCAAAATTACTAAAAATGGACTCAGCATTATACGCATTCATGAAATTATGAAGAGTTACACTCATTGCCCCACTACTAAAAGCAAAGTTACTGCTCTTTGCAAAGAGTGGATTGAAACAGAAATACATCTGTTCCATAAAGCTTTGATGAAAGAATCACTCAGTGTCCCTGAAAGTAATTTACTGAGGGTGGGTAGGGATGGGAAGAAGACAGAGATTTAAATACTACCTCAAACAACAATTTAGCTGCAGACTAAGCACACCTCTGTAAGTGCCATGACAGCTTAGAGAACAAGTACCACACTGACACAAAGTCTCTGTGTCCCTATTAATGGAGTCCACAGCACCTTCTCATCTGGCTTATATTCAGCAAGCCTGTTTGAAAGTCTTTGGAGCTATGAAAAATTCCTCTCAACAGTCCTCTGGTGCTTTCCACAAAATATCCATCATACATCCTGTAGGAGCAATTCCTTTCATCTGAGTACAATTTACTCACAGGACAAAAATCAATTTTTATCAATACTCTGCAAACGGGCACATGGACTGGAAAGGAGATAATACAGATACATGAAAGATCCAGGTAACCAGGAGCAGGAGAAATATTTAGATGAAAAATAAAGGCACTGCATCTCATTGACAGTGCCTGAAATAGAGAGGCAGGCAGTGCAGTCACACTGAATGCACATGCCATTATGTATAAGGAGCAGATACTCATCACGTGCAGAGTAAAAAGTATATAGATCCAAAAATCTGGATTGACAGAGAGCAAAAGTCAGCAAGTTTTGGAGCAGGAAAGATGAGGTACCTGAGTCACAATTTCAGCTGTGGAATGAATCCTGACTTGTAATAGAGAATCTGATGGACTGATTGAGTTTGCAAGAGCTTAGGGAACGAGCAGAGGTAGGCATTTGTTTTGTTTGTCTTCTGACTGCTGAAATTATTTTCTTATATGTCTGTTGTGACCATCCTGCATCCATGAAAGGATGAGCAATATAAGCATGAATATCTAAGGACTAGGGATGAGGGTACATTTGAAGTTGTATTTAAACAGAAGGAAAAGCAGCCAGGTATGAGTCCTCTATAGCTGTTGCAAGTATCCTCAGACATTTCTTTCAGCTCACATGGGTACCTCAGCCTTTATTGGAATGTCCCCTAAAACAAACAGCATCCCTCTTGGCATGGGTGAGTTTCTGTTTTCAGTACTTATGATATGAATAATGCACGGTATGCCAGGGGCTCACTGAGCTCTTGGCCAAAGCAGGACACGCTGGAAAGATGAGGAGGGCAGTTAAAAACTTTGGCCAGGACTGAGCGGACTGGGAAAGACAATAGTCAACAGCAGGGGGAACCAAACGGGTTAAACTTTATAGAAAAGATGGGAAGGGTATCAATGGATACAGGAGCACAAACTTTTCTCAGGAAGCCTTTAGCACATCAATTATAGATGACAATTAACACCCCTACTCAGTCAGCCAACCTACAGTAATTTCACAAGCTGCGCCCACCTGTGGCAGGATAAAAGGAAAAGAGAAGTAAAAGAATAGGCAGTGAATTATTTTTGCACCTTGTTGCTGCTGGCTTTTCCTTGCACAGTTTACCATCACTCCTAACAGAGAAAGAGAGGTTGCTGGAAGAATCCTAATTCCAACAAATAATTTAAATTATTTAAAAAAAAAATATTTTTAATTCATGTTATCCTCCATCCTTCTTAACAGGAAAGCTTTGAGGGCTGTCTTCAGGACAACTCTAAAATGAACTCTGTAAGATTCTTCTGTAAATGACCTCTCTATAAACCCAACGCAAGAGCTGAGAGAGGCAATAAACAGTTAAGGAGCCTGTTTTACAGGGCACCTTGTATTTTTCATTCCCTGAAAATACTCACCATTAAAATGTTTTAGCTGAGATTTTCAAAGCAGTGTGGGCAAATCCTCTGCACATCTCACATTAATTAACAGCAAGTGTGTGGGTAATTCCCTGTAGTACTTTGATAATGTCAGCTTTTTTTTTTTTTTATCCATTTAGCATATCCATGCGGAATAGGACAGGGGAAATGTGTATAGTGGTTCTAAACTGCACCTAAAAAAAAAAAATGCAGTTTTGTTCTGACCTTATGAGCCTCTGATCTGTTCTGATAGACGGATTCTGATTAGGTATATTGGACAGATCCAGAAACATGGAATAAATGTGATCCATCATCACGGAGATCCGAGACCAGTCAAGTATCTCATCTGAATAATATTTTTCTGCTTAGAGGGCTTGAGGAAGGACGGGGGAATAAACCTTTCTGTTTACTCTTAGTTTTGGAAAAATCCACCGGGAGGGACTGCACAATTAACATATTAATGAAGGCTGGCCTCAGATGTGATGCCTGAAAGCAATTATGGGCAAATTAAGAATATAAATGCAAGATAAAAAACTCATGCCTGGTTGGGACAGGAGGAACATGAGCCACTCATCTCTAAAACAGGAATATGTTTTTTAGTTTTCCCTAGGGGAAGGGATCCCATCTTACTCTGCCTGGAGAAGGCAGAATTTCTAACAATGACCACATCAGCTGTAGAAGACCAAGAACACCGTGATACCTATGCTCGTTTGTATGACTGGCTGCTGAGCTGGACGGTGGAGTTTAGACAGTTAAAACCTGGAAGTGTGAAAAGCCTGAAAGCGTCTACTCAGGTAAAGTAGATGAAATACATAATTGTCACCACACTGATCTCTGTACATTAACCAGGAATGAGCTGAATATTCTGGTCGTCATTTTTCTGTTGTTTTTTTTGGGGCATTGCAAACATTAATAACTATTTGTATTAAGTCTTTAATGCATTAATGGTGATGAAACTTGAACTGGCCTTATAAAAGAATCGAATAAAAGTGGGTGTAAATGTCTCCAGCACAAGAGACTGCAATTTTCTTCTCCTCATTAGCACCAGGTGAAGGCTACAGAAGAGCTGGCTAGAAAGCAGGGTTTCCATTCATGGCTGATTTTGTTTCACTCCAAGTTACAGTCCAAATCAGACTAAAAACTAACATGTGCTAAATTCCCCAGGCCCTGCAACCACTTAGTGATATTGATGTTCCTGTCAGCTTTCATGACCAGAGCAAAGATGACAATTTCACTGAGGAGCAGCAGGAAACGCTGGCTCTCGGGCTCCAGCAGCAGAAGAATGACCAAAGTCTGAAGCCCTGGCAGCTCCCTGCACCCGTGCTCCCGAGGACAACCCGTCAGGAATCCAGGCACTCTTCACCTGGCACCCTCCTCTGAGCTCAGCATGCACTCAGACCAGGGCCAGTATGAATGAAAAACTTGGGGCTCAACAAAATGGCTTTTATATGAAACTATGTTGGGTTTTGTTGGTTTGGGTTTTTTGGTGTTTTGTTTTTTTTTTTTTTTTTTTTTTTTTCCTGAAAGTATTCAGCCAGCTCTATTATCAAAAGCCTTTACAATTAAAGAAAAAGCCAAATAACCAGAAAAACCTGGAGGCAGGGAAAGCACATTTTTGCATGCTTAGATTTCTCTCCAGGAAATTTCAACACACATGAATGAAGCCCATCAAACAATGTCACAGCAGCAAAGCAGTTGAAACTTGTTTCCCCACTCCAGAAAAACAAGAAAGCATAGAACGAAATCAGCTGACTTAATAATTAACCAATTCACTAATATTTCCCTGAGTAAATGTGGGAAACTTGTCTATTCTTATTGCTTTCTGCTGAATATGCCAAGAAGCAAGCTACAGAAGAATTCTTTCTTGATATCAACTCTTAAAAAACTCACCGAAAAAATGAGCCTCTACATTAATGTTTTGTTTATTTTAGATTCCTATAAACTAATCCACCTTAAAGGCCAGGTAAGTGTGGTATCTACAGTCCCTTAATCTGTTTTGCCAAACCTAAAGGTACAAGCCCAGAAATTACTTTGCTGAGCTTTGATCACCCCAGCACTATTCCTCAAATGAGCCTTTGGAAAATCACCAGATACATGTCCATCTGCGGAATGCATTCCCAGCAGGATGTTTCTGGTCAGCCCCAAACCTGCTTGTTAACATCCCCTTGGCTCCAAATTCTCTGTCTGTATTTTGTTACAGTTAACAAAAGACAACACCTTTAGAATCCATTTTTTGCTAATAAAGGCTTAAAGTTTTCTTTGCCAGAATGTCCCTGCGTACAATTTTCCGCTCAGAAGGAAAACCTAGTTTTCAGGTATGCCTGTTCTTGACGCTAGCAAGTCAAATGTGTTCATTTCTATGCAGGGTCACTGAGATACCTTTTTTTAAAATTACTACTTTTTTTTTTTTTTTTTTTTTTTTTTTTTTTTTTGCCAGTGGAGATTTCAGCATTCTTCTTCCTACAGCCATACAGCCTGTGAATCAGAATTGCCAACAGGGTCTCTACTCCCTACTGATTTGCTGAAAGATCTCAACAGCCATGAAAAAACCCTGACAATGAAGTCATTTTGTATGTATCTGTAATACAACCTCCTACTGGATGGCTGCCGGGGTGCCTGGCAGTGCAACTTCAAGGAGCCGAAGTGTATGTCTAACTTGAAGATCCATTTGTAGACAGCTCAGTCAAAAAAGCTTATTACCTCTGGCAGATTGCAGAACTGTTTGATCCATTTGTTCAGAGTTAATGACAAATACTGCATGTACAGCTTTAATACAGAAAAAGGTACAGCTAGACAGTAGAGAGGAAGGCTGCCTGTGTACCTTGGAAATTCTGGGTCAGGCAGTGACTTCCAGAAGGAGTCCAGAGGGACTTTGTCTCTCCTGAGAGCAGCATGTGAACACTGTAGGAAAAGCCAGGCAAGGATCAGCCAAATGACTTGTAGTGATGGTGCAGAATGGGATTGCTCTGAGCAAAGCCAAACATGTCAAAACATCCCTGATAAGCAACGGGAAGATACTTTCTTAACATCTAGGAAGCTGTAACCTTCCCTGCAGGGGTTCGTCTGCTTGTGATATAACACACAACTTGCATAACACCTTGACTCAAAGTTCTGAGGAACAGGCTGTTAGAAAGAATGTAGACAAGAGCCATGAAAGATCAGAAAGGTAAAACTTCAGAGATTACATTGTTGAGATGGGGACAATTTGCAGTTCAGGATAGACAGATATTGATGTGAAAAAGTAGAAAAAAGAGTTGAAGGATGGCAACTGACACTGAAGATCAACCCCTTACAGGGAGCTATGGAGGTTGACCATTTTGTGCCTGACAACCGCATGTCAACAAAGACCTCATCAAAAATGGCAAGCAAATTAATGCCCACCTACTAGCTACCCGTTGTGTATATTAGCCAAGAAACATTTTTTTTTTTCTATTTTTAACTACTATATTGCTTAACTTTGTTCATGGTAAAAGTTGCTCAACATGATGTAAAACCTTAGAAAATTGCTTGGCTAGAAAACTGGGCTAGAGAAAGGACTTGACCAGCTATGGCACAATGGGAAAAGAACACGTTCATTTCCAAGACTTATTTAATCTGCAGGGCAAAGTATCTGGATTTTCTCTATTTAATTACCCTCTTTGAGTTACCTTGTTCAATTTTGTATTTTTTTAGTCTAATAAAACTTAGATTTATTTATTGGAGGCATCTGCTGTTTTTTGATTTGCTCCCTTAAAGAACTCTGATGGGTTCCTGCTGCATGGCCACAAAGCATTTGATTATTTTTTTTTCTTGTCATGAGTAGGGTACAAGGACTTAATACTTCTTACAGATCTGTTGCTGATTAGTTTTTTGATCACCTCACAATTAAAGGAAGATGTGGTGCCAGGATCTTCAAGGGTAGAATCCAACTGGCTCAAATCATCCTGTTGAATTACATATGGACTGGCAAAAATTTCTTGTAAAATTCTGTGCATTAGAAGAGCAGGATTAGAGCTGTAATTTTTTCATATTGAAAATGTTCCTACATGTCAAATACATCACCGGAATTGTGAAAGAAAACCAAGAATACATCTGCAATAGTAGATATAAAATATTTATACAAATTGAGCAGAAATATGGAAATAACCTTAGCAAGCAGGAATATTCAGTGTTTGTATATAAAGAAGTGAGTACTGACACTTTGGAGCTGTGAAAAACCTGTTTTGCTGTGAATTTTTTCTGCAATTGCAAATCATAATTGAGTATTATAATATGAGTTACTAGTATCAGCCAATAAGGTTTCTACTTCTTTTTTTTTTTTTTTTGCATCTGGTGGAAACAAACAATTGCATGATTTGCTAACAAATTAGGAACAGTAGGTAAGTAATTATGTCTCAGCAGCCCATTGATTCACCCTTTGGGAACATACAGAGAAGACTTTAGGCCTGGCGTCTGGCAGAATGACCTTTCAATAGAATCAGTAGAAGGTAGCACTTGAAACACTTTTTCAGAGAAACCCAGGGACATGTGACACAATACATCCCTCACCATTCCCCTTCTGTCATCTCCCCTGTGTCAACAATGTGTTCACACAGTAACATAGCCCAGGGAAAATGTACCATACAACTGACTCAGTTATTGTGGAACTGCCCCTTTGATTGTGTCTCCCTCTTTTCATGGACAGTATATGAACCTAGGTACTAGTCTTCTGCCATAGGCACCTTGGCTTTGTATGTCAAATTTTCTCAATCCCATATCATCTCATCCCTTCTGCTTCTTCCACTGCAGCACAATCCTACAGGGAGAACAGGCTCACAATGAGGCTTTGTACAGGGATGCATGCCTCGTCTCCTATGCAGATGAAGCTTATTTGCATAAAAAGTTGGAACAAGAGTTATGGGGGAAAAAAAAAATGTTTACAGAAGGCACAAATTTTTCCTAGCACATACCTATAGGAGATAGAAGTGCATTGCCACTGATGTGTCACTGATGTAGTTCCCAGCAGCAGTAACTTTGGAGTAGGACATTAGGGCTTAGAGATAAAGTCTTTGCCTGTTCTAAGAAATATATCTGTTTATCAAAAAATGTAATATACTCTCAATCACTCTTCTAAAATTTGTTATAAAGCATTTAAAATGACACCATGCAGAAATCCCAAATGGGAAAAGACAATGCTGTGGGTACTCCTGCTCCTATCAAGTCTTAAACAAAAGTTGTGTTTGGGAAATCATGTGTTGATCTGAAACACCGCCTGTCATAACAGTTGTCAAAGCAGATGGGACGTCCAAGGGATGGTCCCAAGAAGGGATCTGGGACCATCATATAGAGAACCTTTGCACTCAGTGCCCTGTAGTTCTCAGTGCCAGAATATCCCCCAGCTTCCCGAATGTGTAGAGAAATGAAGAATTTTAATGACATAATTAACTATCTCTAGACCTAATCTTCCGTTTGAAGTGGCAAATTACTACAGTATACAAATACAAACTTATGTGAACTAGTAAGTTTTTGTAGCATTAAACATAACTATTACAAAGAATTGCCTCATGGATGCTATAATTTTCTTTACCCTGCACATTTTCCCCCCAGCACAAATCTCTGACATGGTGAATGATTTCAGAAGTGTTTGCAATAAAATAAAATTAAAAAAAAAAAAAGAGTGATACAGATACTACAGTATTGGATCAAGCAAAAACCAAGTTGTATTTTAATCAAGTTGCATTTTAATGCAACTCGGGTCCAAAACTGATTATAAGATTAAAGTTACTACTTATTATTTTAATCCTGTATTCCAGATGTCACAGAACAGGAAAAATATTCCAGTAAACTTTAGGATTCTGTGTATTCTCCAGTTATTCATTGAAATGTTGATCATTTACACTAAAAGAAAAGGTGAAGAGAGTACTTAGCTACTTAAGGTCAGTTCTGGATTAATTCTGAAGTCTCAGATCAAGGTAGGGAGTTCACACACATTTAAAACGTCTTTTTCATCTTCAAGTCTTGTATTTAAGTGACTGCACTGACTTACATATGGTCTGGATGAAAGTAATTTCATATTTCTGTAATTGTAATTTTCAGCTGGTAGCAGCATCTTCAATAAAAAAATACAAAGAAAACACAAAAGGCTGTTGATGAAAAAGGTGACTGCATGAATCACAGCCTCCATGAGAAAGCTGAAGAGATCCAATGCTGTCTGTAGCTTCTTGCTACAAGTAAGAGACAGCAGAACACGGTAGGAATATATGTTGCCAACTGTCTATCATCTGGATTTACTTGCAGTGGTGAAGAAAGCAAATCAGTGCCTTGGGGCATCATTTGTCATGAACTGTTATCTAAAGAAGCATTTCCTGCTTCAGCAGCATCTTAATACTGAGAAAAGATCTTTAAAAAAAATAAATAACAAACAGAGAGGAGTGCCTCTGAGTAGCAAATTGAAATAAAAAAAAAAAAAACAAAACCAGCAAACATGCCTCCCACCCCAAACCAGCTCTTGCTCGCATATTAAAAAGCTCTTTGAAGCAACCCATAACACCAGTTTGATACTGTTGAAGTTGCCATAAGTCATGGATTTGCAGAGTTGCATAAAAGGACACCATGTTGTCAGTTCCTGAGACACAGTTGCTATTCCTTAAATTATTTGTTACATTATTCCTTAAAGTATTCATGAAGGAGATATCAAAATAGAGCTTCTGAAATGAAGCCACATGGGACATATGAAATAGAGTAACTACTCATTATAATGATGTACAAATACTGACATCACTCATTTTCTGCCTCTTGCATATGTAGTGTTTCAATTGGAGACTTTCTGATTTTTTAAGGCATATCGAGATGTAAAAAGACAGGGCTGGGGGAACCAAAAAATCATTAGTTTACTGAAGTAGCTGATGAATGGCATAGATGGACAGGTGCCTCCTGTGATAGAGCATGAGCAATGCTTGGCAAACAGAGCGAATTTCTGTCAAAAACTCAAATGGCAGTGCCAGTGCTAAGTTCACTCCTTCTCTATAGCATCTTTCAGAAATGGTAGGTTGCCCCAAATTGCCCATCAATCTGAAAGTCATTCTAGATCAGAGTGAAAGGATGGAAAATGTAATTAAACCACAAACGACATGCTCACTTCTGTTTTCAGTTTTGTTCAGTGAAACAGGAAGTGATCACAATCTTCTCCGAGCATGAGCACAGTAGCTCTCATGTGGAAAGGTGTTGACATGTCTCTGACAGGTCTACTTCATCTTCTTCCAAAACAAAGCTTTTCCTGGTGATTTCATTTTTGAATGTGCAATTGCTTTGAGAATGACTTGTGGCCATGAAGACTAGTCTATTAACTTGCTTGCACATCTCAATGAACTGAGTATGCCAGAAAACTGAACTGAAAGCTACACCTTTTAATATTTGTGACAAAACAAGGACAGCATTAAAGACACTGTAATTTATAAAACACAAAAGAAATAGGGAAGATATGACAAATACTAAACCCCTCTCCAAAAATAAATTGAAAGTTCATCCCAACATAACTATTGACATTGATATATCAGATATATACATATGTGTACCAACAAATAAAAGCACTGCCTGAATTTGGGCACAGAATTTAATGAATGCTGTAGTGACAGTGAAAAATCAGACTTGGATCAAGGGTCCAATTTTCACATAAGACATTTTGCCACCTGGCTTCACAACAAAGGGAAAAAAGCTTTTGATTGAGCTGTCACATGACGAAGAACTCAAGTTCAAATCCAACAAAGCGTAGCTTAGCAACTTTTTGTGGTGAAAGAATGAGTTTAGCCTGGTGTCTGACTGAACCCTTAAGCTCCACATTTCTCTTCAAGACTGGCTTTCTCTGCTGCATTCACTACTGAAAATAAGTAAACTAGACTTTAACTGAAGTTTACCAATATCTCAACTGACAAAAAGCAACTGTGGAGCAAGTGCACTATTCCTGCTAGTATCAGGCTTTGATTTCCCCAGGTGTTACTTTAAATTATTGTTTTTCTCTTCATTTGAATTTTGTCAAGAGTAAGCAAGGTGAACTTTGATGTCTACTCACTGATAATGTATTAAAAAATGGGCAAGAAGTTCAAACAAATTAAGTAACTTAAAAAGGCAAACTATTGTTGTAGCTCAGCAGCATAATGCAAGAGAGCAAGTAATTTATAGCATTTTGATTGTTTCTTATAATTTAAGAAACATTGAAAACAATAATAATAACGCCTGCTTCATTGTGTTTCCCTTTGATATATTGTCTTTGCACCTGCAATGTTTAAAAAGGATGTTATGAATTAAACAGCTTCAGCTTTCTCCAGCATTTGTTTTAGTAGAAAGCACAGAAACACCAACCTGCTAGAGAGAAAGGTGGAATGATACGAGAGACTAGTTTTAAGACTAGTTATAAGAAGAACAAAGCAAGAAAGTTAGTGAACTGCTCCTTTAGAACATACTCCTTATCCTCTATGACTCACTTCAGCTCTTTGATCAAACATGTAATACCAAAAGGGTAAAAGGCAGAATAACCAATTTTATCTTGTATTTCCAACTGAAGCTAAAAGTGCTGGATTCTAATAATGTACATACATGCAATTACACCTGTAAAGAGGAAACCAAATGACAAGCTTCTCTGCAACATTGCCTTAAGGACACAAAGCAGGTATCTATGCTAAAGAACAGACAGGTAGCTGTACAACTGGCCACTGCAAGCGCAGTTCCCATCCCACCAGTTTGCATGGCATGTAAGAAGCACATGTCCAGCCTCAGCCTGGAGCAAGGAACCGCAAGCACCACAAGCCACAGAATGATCTTTGTTTGGAAGGACAACTGGGGTACACACTGAGGTATCTTCCTTGAGGAAGCATTTTAAAACATTATGGAATAACCCTGTATACAGTTATTACATGCTGGCAGCTGCAGCAGGGGATGTTGCAGAGGTAAACAAAATGATCCCTTCTTACTGCTTGTGCCGTGCAGAGGTGAGATAAGTTGTCTTCCTCGGGCTTTTAAAGCAATTTCAGATCTGAAGACAGACACTGGGGATGAATTGGAACCTGGATTTTCTTTTAGGTTTGTCGTACATTTTGGGCCAGACACAGACAAAGAAAACAGAAAGGTATTAATTGTTTGTACTGGAAAAATGTCTGTCAGCTGTTGAAGACGTAAGGAAACCCTTTAAAAATAGGTCTGCCAAAACAGGAGTAGAGTTCAGCATAGAACAGTGTAAGGAAAATTTCTCTTGGGGAAAAAGACAGACAAGAAAGACAGGAAAGACCTAATTAAAAGTGAAGGTCTTGCAGTAAATAAATGATTAAACTTGCTTCAAAAGTGTGTAGAAACATTATTCCCTGAGAAGAATACTAAGTTATAGTATAGGAAAAATACCTGGTAAAATTGGTGGGAGATTTTGTTTTTTAAGAGAGTAGCACTGAATTCCTACTGTTTTATAAACAGAGCACCAAAGCACAGATATGCCTTCCTAATCAGTTATGTTAGCATCCCCATGGCTTTTAGGCAACAAATATATTAGTTTGGATAAAAAAAAAATCCAATAAAAGTAAGTTTATTATTTCCATTTTGTGGATCTCTTCTCTCTCTACAGTAAGAAAACTCCATCTCTTTAATTTCAGTAGTAATTTTACATACAAACCACAGCCTTGAATCAGTATCATATTAAAGCACATGAATAAACATACCAGTGGGAAACAAAATTAAGCTAGCACTTAAATGCACTCTTGAATTTTGTTTCCTATTGCAATATCCCAAGTCCACTATGTGGACTCAAAAGCTTTGGACAATCACACATTCTATAGGGTGCCCATCTAAACTGAATAGAAACTCTGAGTATTTTGATGTTCACTCTTGAGAAAACTGAAGAGTGACAGGAGAAAAGATGGAATGGGAGGCTATAAAAATACAATTGCAAGAATATATCAGAGGAAAAACAAACAGATGAAAATGTAAGTTAACATGTAGGCATGTTAAGAAAACATTTACAATTAGTGAAGCAAGAAAGAGCAGAGGAACCAAGTTTTTGTTTTATTTTGTGGTCTTTTTAAAGGTTTATAATTATATTAAAAGTATAGTTGATATTTAATGAGTTGCAACCAGTTGCATTATTTTAATTAGTTTATGGTGATAAGGATCAATCCAAAGTAGACAGCTGTGAAGATTTGTTGTTTTAATTAGCTAAGTAAGCAGACAGGAAAATCAGGAACAGCCCTGATCCACCACAGCAGACTCTGTTCAGCAGGGCCATGAGGGAAAATAACCGCAACACCAACACATCACGACTTCTGTACTTAAAAAGGCATTTACTGGCTGCTTTAGACAGGTGATAACACTCCAAATAAATAGCATCCACTTCACAAGAGCAAAGCATTTTTGAGAGACCAAAACAATACACATAACAAAGAACTGCAAAGACCAGAGCTATCAAACTTACTACAGCACATTAACTACTTGAACATGCTTGCAGTCTGCATCATGTACAGATTTAAAACCCTAAAGATAGAGTATAATTATTGATTACAGCTTTAACTGATTTGTTTGGGGATAAAATAGGTATTCTTCAGTCAAAAAAGTTTAAGGTTTCTGAGAAGTAAATTGGATTAGATGTAAAAATAATTACTTAAAAGCTGTTGAGTATTTCCACATCAGGCATATGGACAGCCCAACTAACAAAACAGCTTTGTGTCAGAATTCAGAATTTCGTGAAGCAAGAATACAGTTGTTGATATCACTGGAAACTCAAACATGAAAAAAAAAAAAAAAGTTTCCTTTACAGTGTCCATCTCCTTGTCTCTATTTTTGACTGTTTCTGCTGGGAGAAAGACATCTGGATTTATCTTATCCTAAGCATTAACCTCTAGCTTCCTAGCACCTGCTGCACCAGTAGTAATGGACGCAGTGTGTCCATGACTGACAGAATGCCCTTTGGGTAGGCAAAAGTCTGACCTCTCCCATTAGGCCCAGCTTCACAATTTGTCCCTATGTTTGAAAACAGCCAATTATTTCCGACTTAATTCATGTTCTTCATACATATTTTCAATCCTACTTAAAGATAAGTTATTACTATACACAAATTACAACACATAGACTTATGAGTTAATAATTTACTTGACTAGCTGGGGAATTTTCCTTTTAGTGGATTATAGATGAACCACAGACAAATTCAGTACTTTCTTGAATTAAGATCGTCTAACCAATCTAATTCTGAATATATCAAGCAGTGATGTTCTCTGTGGGGACAATTTAGAATAAAGTGTGCTTCAGTATAAGAAAGAATGTCAAGTATTAGCTGAGACTGAATGGAAATCTATAAAAGATGTCAACACCATTAGTAGCACAGTTTGGATTACTAATCTCTGCTTTTCCACAGCAAACTTTTTTTTTTTTTTTTTTTTTTGGCCTATACCAGAAAGGTCATTGGTTCTTCACAGATGTTAAGAAGGATCTGTAATGTAGAAATGTTTATATAAGATTCAACACAGGCAGATTTAAACTAAGCTGTTCTTTCCTTACATTCAGATATTAGTCAAGGAATGATTAGATGACTTTTAAGATTGACAATGGCACACTGACACTCTTCTTCCTGGAGGGTGTTTGCAATGCATAATTTTAGGCACATAGCTGCCTTGTTATGATGTTATGTATCTTGTATATTCTCCATCTTCAGAAGTAAAGTAACTTCCAGTGTGGACATCCAGTCTGAAATAGTTTAAATACAGCTGGCTCAAAGAGGGGTATAACTAAAGCCCACAGATGTCAGCAGGGCATACTGAGCAGGTGTTGAATTGGCCATCAGATTGGTAACAGACAAATAGAATGGGGCACTATACTCTCTCTGTTACACTAACAGTAAATATCAGTAGAAAAATAGAAGCTTATAGACCCATTTTCCCTTCACCCTGGCACATCCTGAAGTTGGCTATTAAAGCCCACTGAATACAAAGAGTTCAGAACCACAACATATTTTCCCTCTGGACAAGGCACCTTCTGTAGCCTCTAAAGCTTGATGTCACTTCTGTGTCTTCCTTTCATTTCTGAATCTGAGCAGCACTGGATCCACTTATTGTTGTTAATTGTCCTTCATTAGTTACCTTGCAGTTTTGATTGGTTTGACTCTTTACCCTAATTGATTTGCTACTGTAATTGACTTTCTCCTACACTGATTTACCTTGTGTGTTTTATCATTTTAAAGTGTAGAAGAAACACAGAATGGAATTAAGTTCCCAGTAATTGCTTATTACCATCTTGTGGTGTTTTCATTTCCCTTCCCTATAACAACTACACATGGCTTCAAGTATGTGCTGTGCCATCTTTTCACCAGTATACATTATGTTTCTGAAATATTATTACACTTCTTGATCTTTCTCTTTTCCTTTTGCTTTGCAGTCCTGACATTTCCAGATCTTCCTGTACCTCCCGCCACTTTCCTGGAGCCCATCCCCAATTCATCAACATCCATATCCCTTTGCTCCACCTCTTCTACTTTGCCTTCCTCACTATGGAAGCAATGAGATTTTCACAGGGTACATAATCCACACAAGCACAAAACCTGACAGTTTACATCTACTGCAGCACTAATAGACCGTGGACTCTCACAAGTCACAAAACACCAGAATTTGTCCAAGTGCTTGTTGTGATGTTTTGATAGGGTATGGAGCTACCTATAATCTGTAACCATATATTTCCTGAAACACCAAGCCAGAAATACCCTAAGGGCCAAATTACATTTGATGCTCAAAGGAAGAATAAAGAGTGTTATTAGGAAAGGCACCACCTTCACCTGGTCTCACCCGCTCGTGATCCAACAGCAGCAGAGCTGGATGAGCACAGTGTTTCCCAGAATCCTATGAAAGGAAGCGCAAGGGGAATCATTCAATGTGTTGCTCTCCTGGTTCCATTTCATCCCCTTATCTTCCCTCTCCACTACAATCCTTTTTGTCTCCCTTCTGCAATATGTCATTCTTTCTCAAATTCCCTTGCATAATTGCTTTTCATCCTCATTTATATGTTTTGTTGCCACCTTTAACTGCAGCTTTAATACTTTTCCATCATTCTCTTTCCTTCTTTGCTTCCACCTCCAGCGCAGAAGTGTCTTATTTTCTTGTCTGCTGACTCCTTAATCTGCTCCCTTGTTCCAAGTTCTCCATCTCTTGCCAACCACTCTCCTCTTCCACACCTTTAGTTGATCTGGGTCTTTGTATCTATACTTGTTACAAAAAAGTGACACTTTTAACTTTTTATTAGTTTCAAATCTATATAAACTCATTGCATCCCTCTCCTTTAATTTCCTTCTTCTGTGACTACAGAATTGCTTTATTTTCATGTAGGTGTAGACTTTGAAATGCCTTCTGAAGATGTGGAGGCAACATTCCTGCTCCCAAACCAGATTCAGAGCTCATTTTACTTATGCCCCTCCTACCAAGCTCAGTAACTGCTTACTAAATGATGCAAAATTTACATATACATACATATATATGTATATATAAAAATAAAACAACTAAAACCAAGCTGGGAACAGCCACAGACATAGGTATTAATGAACTGAAAAAAGGGGTATGTTATTAACCATGTAGGAAGAGACTGATGGAGCTCAATCTGAGTTAAATTTTACATGGAGAGAAGGGAGCACAGTGAGTGAACAGCTGGAGAAAATATTAATTCAGACTGGACCTGGTCAGAAACATTGGTTAAATTGTGCATAGTTATTTTATGACTAAGTCCACAAATACTTATTTTCTCAGCTTCTTATTTTAATTACATGCTTACAATTTTCTAGATAGGTTTTAGAATCTGTTTCTGGCATGTTGTATTTTTAGAGTTTAATTTACATTATTCTGTTATATTACAGAACTGTACATATTATTTGAAAAGCAAAAAAGACATTTAACTTATGGAGAGTCTCAACTCTAATTGCATTTTTTCTTTTCCCCTTTTCTTAATTAGAATGCTTGTTCATTGACAGTTTTCAAAAGCAGAACCAAGACATTCTTATAGTATTCAATATCTCCTAACAAACATTTCAATGTATTTATAACTCTGGAGTTATGAAAAGAGCAAAATAATAGAAAGAAATATACTTCAGTTTATATCTTATTGAAAACATCAATTTACTATAATTAAAGTTACTATGCAAAATGTGATAAATAAGAAATTAGTCTGAAGCACGTAGCACCCACAGTAACACATATCTGCATCTTAAGCACACTGCAAACAGTATTTGTAGTGGCAGTATAGCAGGTACCTTTGTCCCAACTGCTCTGCACAGTACCTATACATCCCATGGAAAACTGGATTTTGGGCATTCACACTTTGCTTCATAGCTAGTCTTCCTTTGTTTCACAGTCATCATGGAATTAGGTAACAGTAGTAGGCAATTTTTTTAAAATTCTCAAACCAGATAATTTTCTCATGAGACACATGGATTTGGGCTATTTTTTCTGCAGAGCCCAAGAATGTTTGAAGATTAATTTTTCATGAGATCTATTCAGTACATTACAGCACATGGTAGATTTTGCTGTAACATGATTAATATGAAGTTCTGTGCTAAGCACTTGTTAAGTATGAAATGCTTTCCCCATAGTCAACACCACTGTTTCTCTGCCAGCTCATTTGGAACCTGACCCAGAGCCGGATCATTTCAACAGGGATTCGTTCCTGCGAAAACTAAAGGACATAGCGCAACATCCTTGTATAGATAGAGAGATATATACATGTATCTCAGCACAGATACACACAGATAGGAGATCTTAACATCTGTATGCCCTGTAAAGACAGAAGACCAGACTGGGACTCCTGATTTTGTACTATAATGTGCCTGTCAGATGGCAAGGAAAGGGCAGTTGTCTGTGCCTAGGTTTTCAACATGTAAACAAGATTCATGATAATTTCTTCTCATAATTTGACATTTTATATGTTTTGAATTCAATTCCAGCCTTGGTGGTTTGAGCTGGTCTCTGCTTTATGAAGAATTCTTATATGGATATAAGACCTGATACCCCCCGCAACGCTGTGCCAGGTGAGGCCATCTCTGCAGTGATGATCAGGTACATGCTGCTTGAGAGGAGACAGGTGGGCTGCAGAGCCACCGACCACTCATGTCTCCCAGCTGGCTTTTAAAACAAGGCACTGTTTTGACAGGTAAACCTGACCTCACTCACGACTTGCAAAGAACAATGTTAATCGCATGCTATTGAAAACAATACTCTGCAGCGACAGCTTATGACAGATTCGTCAAAAGGAAATAGCCAAGAGACTGAAAGCCATTAGGGAAACAGCCTAATAAAAATCAATGGAAGACTATGCTAAAGGAGCACTATTGTTTTGTTTAGAGCCCAACACAAGAAAGGCAGGAACAAAAAACAGCAGGGGACATTTCTATATAAACCTCTCATTTAAGAGTATAGTAAATTCCCAAATTTACCTCGTCAATAAACTACTACTGCTTAATTTTGACCCATGTGCATACTGTAAATAGCTATTGATATTGCTCATGTGCTCTGCAGTCAGCAAGACTTTGGATCCAAAGGGATCATACTTATAACCTTTCATTAAATTCAAAGGTGTCATCAATGCCAACCTTCCATGACCCATCAAGGTTTTGACCTGACCTTGACCATAAAGAAGAATAAACCTTTGAAGAGTAAGTCAAAACTGGAAATATATAGATCAGTAAGTTCATTACCTAAAAGCAGATACGTGCTTGGGAAATGCCTGACTAATTCTGATAATATTCACACTAGGTTATCAAAGTCATCCTAATCCTGGGAGGTCAGAAGCTTTCTGCCCCATCATCAAATCACAGTGATCATTATTTGCTTGAACTGCCACCCTGTTTAAACAACTGATGTCATGTGAACTGTTAGATACAGACGGAAAATCTACTCCAGTGAGAAGCTATGTTTCATAGCAGTATAAAACACTAATGTATTGCATTGCTTTGACCCAGATGGGGTTGCTTACAAGCAAATAGAAAATCCTTGACTTTGGATTAATTTATTTTTCAATCCCTTAATAACGAATCCTTCCCTTCCTCATCCCACTACATTTCTTATGGGAAGGTTCACATTTTCAAACATTTTGGTTCTTGTTAGTGTTGTTTCTGCAGTATTACATGGCTGCTGTAAGTGAAAGCTGAGTATCTTTTATGCATATTTTTTTCTATCAGAAGATAATGGCACAAGGCCTGCAGAGATAGCAATCAAACATAACGGGCATGCGATTGAGGCCACTTTACAACACTCATCCTCTCTCACAAATTTCACATTTCCACTCACCCTCTCAATCAATCTGTTGTTATTCTATTTGCCTTATGTTCTAACTCAACATGTCATCACTGCTCAAAATACATCACTTCTACCCTGGCACACTACTGTTGCTTGTCAACTGTCATAGAGAACTTGTGACCAATCGGTATTTTGTTTTTTCCTGCTAGGGACCACTTAAAACATCTTTAAATCACTTCCCAAGAGAGAAACTTTGTCTCTTGCCAAACTGAGTCACCACATTAGCTACCTGGGTTTTCACATGCCATCTATGAGCCTGAAATGGAATTACAGAAAGTGGTTTGGCAATGGTATAAATCAGAAATGTTGTGTAAGCTGATTACATAAATTTCATGTGAACTCAACACCAACAATATATTGATGTACCCAAGTAAAAGACAGAATCTGATAAAAACAGGGTGCTGGTAACATCCACTGAACTAACTAGTAGCCACCTATTCTGAAACTTGAGAACAACAGTTGGTGCAAGTAATCAGTAGAATATGCTGGATATGAAATACACAGAATACATATCGGATATGAACAGATGCATTGCTAACAGTCTTTGTGTTTCGGCTGTAAAGTCATGTAGGATTAAGAAACCCTCAAGAAGCCATCTAGTTTAACTTTGTCAAAGCATGTCCAGTTAGAGGAGACTGCTGAGGGCCTTGTTTATAACGCTATTACCAACCAGCAGTCTTCCAGTTTTGCCAACATGCGCTCTCGTGCCTCAATAAATTAAGCAACGATTCTATTGTAACCTAGAGTCCTTTTATGAAGGCTGCAAAGCACACATAGGTGATGCATTGCAAAACTTCACTATCATCACAAACCTCCTTGATACTAGGAATCTTTAGTATTATCTCTCTTACATCTGAATTTATCAACTGTATATTATTAACATTTCATATCTTTACAGAAGGATTGCCAGTGTTACTGTCCTGCAGATCTTCTGTTTACTTGAAAGTATAGTCAGCTGTACTATCCAAGGGAATAAGGGACTGGGACACTGAGTAATGGCATGTGATCCACATACTACCAGGTTGGGCTTCAGTCAGCTCAGAAGCCTCTACCCTATGCTCACTGCTCCAGGTGGGTTTATTTGCAGAGGCACAAAAGCATGACTTGGTGCACATCCAGGCAGGCTGGCACCGAATTAAGGCCAATGAGCCCCGTTGAACCCAGGCAAGCTCTGTGGAGAGGCCGACTCTCTGTCTCCCCACCGTGCTCCCCTCACGCCTGGTTCTGGGAACACAGCCCAGACCCACCTGAGCAGGCCCTGAGCAATGCCAGGCTTGGTTGGGAAAACACGCCGCCTGCTTCTGGGCCTCAGTTGGATCTCAAAACCACTTAACCATATTTGTATCGCATTGCACCTGCCAGACCCAGACTGATCAGTGAGCCAATACAAAAATAACCTGGCTGGCTGTGTCCATGGCATTGCTCAGACAAGAGGGATCATGTGATGATGGAAAAGAGCGCACTATCTATAATGGTTCGTTATACAGCATGCTTATCCTTAAAGCAATACTGAGTTTTCAACTTTAAAAGAAACCAATCTATATATTCTTAGATTACATTACCTGACTACAAACATAAGTGAGCTTTATTAATTTATCTGAAGTGGGGATGCCCCAGAACATAACATAGCTCTCTCTTCTAGTTTCATTAGTATTTGTGAAAAGCACAGAAACATGCTCTGATCTGTCCAAATTAACATTAGCAGTGTTTCCACTTCTGCATTGATCAAGCACTTCTAAACATTGGCTAATAGTTGACCAACAAAAGGTAATTGATTTTTCTGACATTTATTTGCCTACATCCAATAACCTAATTCCTTGAAATAAGTTCATCAGCATGCTGAAAAACAAGCTCTGACTTCTGGTATTTGAAAACTTAAATGGCTGCTGCTCAACCTTATAAAGCTGGAAAAAAAAGCTAGAAACATAAGTATTCTGCATGAAGGAGAAAGAGATAGGAATAACCGTCCAGCACAGCAGCAGAGATACAGAGAATTCAATTACAGCATTATAATCAACGACTACAGTAAGAAATACATCTCATGTAGTTGTTCAGTTAGTCTCCCACATCTTCGTTAACAGCAGTCTTTAATTGCTGTAGCTATAGTTTATAAGGTGCTTTTGCAGATTAAAAAGGGGTTAAACTTTAAAGAATAAAACTATTGAGATATTTGGACAATGTACTCTGCAGTACAACTGTTATACAGCGGCAATGCCCTGCAACACTTGACTATCATTTCTTGGATAGGCTGCACTCATCTACTACATACCACACCTATATTCTATCAGAGTTATTAAACAACCCAGTTCACTCTTTGGAAACATCTTCTTTAGGGTATTTAAATGTATCCAAAATAGAAATGAGCTCAGATGATTTATACAGTTAAAATAATGGCAAACAGACTGGCTTTGCCAGGGAAATATACGAAGCATCGGGAAACCACAGCATTGCAACCGTTTTACATTATTGGCTGTTTCTTGTATAACTTCCAAGTATTGTAAAAATGTCTGCAGGTTTCACAAGAGAATCACTTTTAGAAATAATTTTTGTTTTATGGAGAAATTAGGCTAAGAGCACTGAAAGCCATGGACAAAATTCACCTTCAAAAACTTGCCCAGAGTAACAGGTAGCACTACAGACAGCATCCATTATGTTAGAAGGTTCAATTTGAGAGCTTTGCCGTAGCTCAAGTGCAACAGGAATTTAGCACAATTTGAATACCAAATTCCAGTGCTACCTATTTGCTTTCTGTGCATGCTGTTTAGTTTCATGTCCATTCTTTCGACATGGCTATAAGCCATGTTATTTATATAACCAACAAGGGCAGCCTCAAAATTTGATTTTCCCAGGTTATTTGCATGTCTCCCAGTGATTTCTAGCAAAAATATGTTTGCGTTTACACACACTATGTGAACTCTCTCTTAATAGACATAGGCTTTTCACCTATTTTTCACTGACAAATTGCAAGGTTTTTTTACTTAGCAAGGAACTAAGGTGTCTTCACACATCAGTCATAAACAGCACCGAACTATTTTGCTATTGATAATTCTGGACTTTTGGGGATTCTCTTGTAGTGGGCCGGGAACTTGTTCAGTATGATACAGGTACAAGGGTTAAGTTCTTATGAATGCTTTGTCATAGATTTTTTTTTGTGTAAATATTGACTCCAGAAAGCAATTAGTTAACTAACAGGCCATAAGGGCATTGTATTCCAGATTGAAAGTGTTCATTATAAGCTTAAAGTTAAGAAAATACTAGATAAAACTCAACAACTTAGTATTTAGTCTAAGCAACTTCACACCCAGGAGTAATTCCACTGAAACTGTGCATGCTCTTACACACAAGAATGCTCTGAATAACAGAGCTGTACTTGAATTTCTTACTACATAGGCTCTGATAAAGTAACAACAATTTTAGCAGAATCATTTAGTTGCCTTAAATAAAACACATTCTTGATCCTTTGTCAGAGAAGGACAAGAATGGTAACTCACAAGATCATCCTTCTCTTGGCCCCTTTGGTCTATTTTTGTCTAGATATATTGGAAGCCTAAGAATGACACAATTACTCAGCACGTGTAGAGTAAAAATACATCTGAATGTATGTAATTGTAGGGGGTTTGTCATTCTCAAATGAAAACTTTGAATCAACAATTCTAAACACACTACCATTTGCAAAATTATAGAGATTAATTCACATGGCTATGAATTGATTTATTCCTTACTGATTTGGCTGTATTGATTATTCTGATGCCTTCTTAACTGGCTTAACTTTGGATGTCATTTTTAGGTTATGTACTTACCATACTCTTCTCATCTGATTAAATCACAGCTATGAATCAATTCTCTCTGCCATGCAACTGATTTTTCAGATATGGTTTCACTTAACTTTATATGAGGTTATTTAGCTTTTCCCCCTGCAGACTGTTTCAATGAACATGTATTCAATCTAGGATTGCGAATAGGAAGAGTATTTTAATTTTACTAATTTTAATAGTGAGGCTCATGGGTAAGTCTCACTCAGCATCACAGAAGGGATATGTTTGCTAATGTACAATATCCTTCCCATTTAGACAAGCTCCTCAGCTTCTTTTTGGAATTAAATCCCTGCAAACTGAGTTGAGTTTCTTCTCATCCTTATGTCATTTGTGTATTTTCCTCCCCCCAGCGATAGAAGCCAGAAGGACTTACCTACAGAGGTCTACCTGCCAGGTCAGCTACCAGACCCACACAGCTGTGGTGGGGCAAGAAGGGACTGCCAAGGAAGCTTTGCTGGGCTGGGAGGGGGTGTTAATCACCAAAACCAGTCCCAATATTATTTTAACAACAGGGTCCATACTTTCCACAGAGGCTATAGGCTCTCATGAACGGGCACATAATTTTGTAAGCTATACTGTAGCTGCAGATGCAGCTCTATTCAGGATAAATGGAAGTCTTCAGAAGCTCTAAATACCTTAAAGACCAATCACATGTTTTAAACATTTATTTCATAGCATATTTGAAATGTAAAACTTTTCTGTAAAATGTTTTATTAGGTATTCAGTAAAGCTGATGATGGCTGTGCAAAGAAGTGCAGCACAGAGTGCTTTCATTTTCTGTGAAACTTCCATAAACAGGAAACACTCATGTCTAAGTGATTAGTTACTATATAAGTGATCCTTTTTCTTTACTTGGGAAAGAGAAATTAAACAGTTACTAAAGGTTAGAAGTTATGCATTGCATACATTGCTGCTCTTGACTGTGAATAATTCAATGAATTCTTCTCACCACACAATATCTTCTCCATTTCTAGAGCTTCTTTGAGAAGACACTTCCTCTGACTACATCACAAGATAATCCCAAAGGTATGAGCATTTTTTATATGATGCTCAATAAATAATATTGATCCTGTATGGTTACGGTCTACATTTGTTTCAAAGAAGCCTTGAAACTTTACAGAAGAGGAAACAGAACAGACTCCATCATCTTCTAGTAATAAAGCCTCCTATGTTTCTTCTCTTTTATAATGTACGTTTTTCTCCTTTGCTGTAACTCTAGGGTTTTATGTAGTTCCCTGCATAATCATTATGGAAATAAGTGTTTTATCATTTGTTTTAAGGAGAGGTAGAGTACAAAGGCAGTTACATAAAGGTATAGATATATTACAAGACTTTTTACTTAGCATAATACAACGTAATATTCAAAAATCATGAGTTTTAACATCTCTACTGAACTTCATAAAAACCCTCACCTTCGATTGTAGGGATTCCAGATTTTATCTTCTCCCCACTTACAGCTTCTGTTCTTACAAAACTTCTCTGTGCTGACAACCTTTGTACTGATTCAGACTGGACTGACAGCAGTAGAGGGTGTACATATGTTGACAGAGAGGCCTGAGTGTCTGCAGATTCTAAGCCTAGAATATATTGTCTTCACATCAGCAAAACTACCTCAAAATGCATTCACAGACATCTTAGACATAATTACAACACAATGTCATAATTTACTTGGGGTTTCTTTATAGGTACAAAGCACGGTATTATTCTGATCAATGCAGGGAAATATTTCAATAAACTTGCAATGTATACATTTTTATTGCTAACATTAAATCTAATTTACTATTTTCATAATCTATCTGGTGCTAATTACAGACACTGGGAATTATGCTAAGCAAGAGTTACTACTTTTTAAGAATACAGATTGATAGTCAGAAAGCAAAATTCTGCTGTGATAGTACAATGCTAATGTATTTATTTTTTGCTTTGGGAAAACTGTACAACTCCTAATGCCTCTGACTTCAGCACACTTCCTGTTATCACAAATTCATATCTATATAATTATTAACAAAAACCAATTGCATTTTAAATGGTATGCCTTTTCTCCCCAAACACACCTTTTTTCTGTTTCCTTTATGACCTTAGTCTGCACTGAAAGGTCTGAAATCAGTAGGTGTTGGGGGGACTCATAAGGATCAATGGCAGCTTTAATGCTTTTTAACTGGCAGGAACCTTTCCATAGCATTAAAGTTAAGAGTGTAGGCACAGTGTATTTATGGTGCTTACTTACATGTCATCTCACTCATTCTTCCTGCCCCCGTTGTGCAGAGCCGGGCTTGGTGCTGGCAGGTCTGCTCGCTGCATAAGTAGCATGGCAGGAAGATGAGACTGATTCTACTGAGAGTTACAAATTTCTGGTAGGGACAGGCCTCACTGTCATCAACACCAGAGCCAGCCCTGCCTAACCCCAGGCTGCAACTTATGCCTTGAGACAGTCTGATATCCATGGCTAAGGACTGCACAGGGGGCAATTCTTGTAGCTGGCCATCCTTTGCTTTGGCAAGCTTCCTGAGCTCTGCTCCAACCAGGTGTCTTGGATTTCTCACTCTCAGAGCTCTAACCTTAATGTTAAACTTAACCCTTAGGCCAGTCCTAGGGGAGGAGCTTAGCCACATACCCTGATTAACAAATTCCAAGGGGTGAATTCCACCAGCAGCCCCCAAATTGCTTTTCCCTCCCCCTTAAACTACACTCTTAGTACATGACTAAGCTACAGCTTTCTCTTTCTTGGAACAGTAGCACATAACGAGATGTTTTCATGCGTAGGAGTACTGCTACCAAATCAAGCAGAAATCCTGGTTTCATAGTTTCACTTTTCCCTACCTAACTAAACTGCTTTTAATCATGTCAAGTAGTCCTACCCTAAAATTCTGTTCACAGACATTCAGATTAATGTTAACTGTGCATGTTAACCATAAACTTGAGCCCTCAAACCATCCTGACAATCCACGTTGCCAGGCCAGGTGACAGCAACTGAGCCATATATAGTCACAGTCCTCAAGGCAGAGGCCAGGGAATTAGGATTTCAGAATATACTGTGATGTGAACTTGCTATATATTTTAGATGAACAGACAGAGTACAGCAGCTGTTAGCTCACCTTGGCTGATGTTACGGTGGTTATGAGCTGTCGCAGGAAAAGCTAGAGGAAGACTGGCTGTAAAGCCAACTGACCATGACTTAAAGAATCTAACAGTTCCTATAGTACAGCAGTGAGAAAGACAGTGTCCACTGCAATACAGTTTGTTAACTCAGAGCAAAAGGCATCCTCAAGATGATGCCATTCAGTCAACATATGCTACTGCTTGAGGTCCTGAGCTCTAAGATCTAGAGAAGAAATTATATCTGTTGTAAGCTTCCTATTTCAACTAGATTATGTCTACTTTCTACATGAAAAATAAACAGAGCTGAAACAAAGGTGTCATATTACTACATATTTATGATTTGCAACAACCTCTTAATGAGTTGACTGTGTTTTCTCTTGTACCTGCCATCCTTACGCTGTGCTACAGAGCATGTGAACGTGTTTTTGCCATCAGACAGATAATCTTCAAGAGCTGCTTTTGCTTGGTTTGTCAAAAGTAATGCTTTGTACACCAATGCTGGGAATGCTGCGCTGGCTGCTGAATACAGAGCTAAGAGGTCTAGATATTGGCTTCCTTCCTTTTAATTATCATCTTACATGTAAAGGAGACTGTTTTATCTTTCAGAGCACAACGGTCATATAAATAGTCTTTAGTGCAGAAAAGAGCTAGACAGTTTCATGGTTATAATTTAGAATCTAGTTCCATTTCAGTTATTTAGTCTTGAAGCCAAATGAAGCAGAGAAATGTGAATTTTTATGATATTATCTCTTCAAAAAATATTGTTTTGATCTTACTCACTCAAATCCTCCATCTTGATAAGCCAGAAACATTTTGTGGAGACTAGCTTTTTTATAAAAGTAAAATGGAAACATTCCAGTAATTTCCCAAACACAATTTGAAAAAAATAAGGCCACATGTTTTCTTCTTTTTTTTTTTTTTCTTTCCTGAACACTAACAAAAAACAATCCATCAAGAAAATGGAATTAAAAGTTTTAAAGTTCATCTACAGTGCAAGGATCTTCATTTAAACATTAACTATCAGTCTTTGAACATAACCATGATTTATTATTTGTCAAGATTATATTAATTTGATGAATTTCACCATGTAGATGCAATACAGACTTTTTTAAGTCACTTGACTGAGCATACCATGACATACTGATTAAAAGATTAGCACCATGCCGTATCAGTTGAACACATTTTAAATGGATTAAGAACTGACTACTGGACAGATCTCAAAATGGAGCAAGCTACCATTCACTGAAATAAGGGGATTTCTTAACCCATAGAACTGCAAAATTGAGCTAAGTCTCATGGTCAAAGACCTGCACACAATTTTTATTGCTCTGCACTTCAAAACAGACAAACTTGGAATGATACACAAATATATTTGCTTCCAGTTCTCATTAAACACAGCCAGGCAGATCTTAATACAAGACACTATCTGCATGAAACATCAGGAAGACAATTCTGTTTTAATGTGCACTTCTGTACTTGTTTACAAGTGAGGGGAAACACCACCACCTTATGAACACCTGTCATCACAAGAGTAGAAATTATCCAAGTTGTCCTAACATTTCAGCAACAACTATATTTACTATGTCTGGTTGAAATAGGCTTATTTTAATAAAACACCCAGTCTGACCCCACTGTGATCTCCAGAGATCCCCAAGTACTGACCTGAAAGGTTCAGAAACAATTTCCAATCTGGTTCCACTATCACTTTAAAGCATGCGGGACTACGAGCACAACCATGGCTGTCCAAGCTTTTCCCATTTGCACTGCTGACAAATCGGGGATGGCAATATGCCTAACCTTCATGAATCAATTTATTCCCCTGCTCCCATTCTGAAGGGGTGGGGCTACAAGATAGATGTTTTTAAACAATTGATGCATGGCTCCCAGCAATACTTTGAAATACCATCATACTGGTTGCGTCTCACAACATAGTGGTACTGTCCCAACCAAAACACAAACATAGGGCTTAAAAGCTCCACTCATTAGCTTCGAGAGGGTTGGGGAAAGAAACCCTGGAGTATTCATGCTAACGAATCTTGATTTGTTAAGAGCTTGGATTAAGGCAGGCTCAAAGAGGAGGGTTAAGAGAAAGAGATGGAGTAGCAGTCTTGGTACCTTTCTCCTTGCCTCAGGTGAGCTTGAGTAAGGGAGGAGGTAATCTACAGCATGTGCCTAGTGGGACCTGAAAACACTGGGATCACTGTGTTTAATGAGGCTTTAACTAAGTCCTCTTCATTTGATTCAGTGAACCACTTTCAAGCAAGTAGCTTGTGGTTTGGGAAGGCAACTTAAAGTTTCTGGTGCTTAACTGAGGCACTTGAGAAGAAAAAGGTTTAAGAAAACTGCTCCGGGGGGAGAAATGGGGAAACAGGAACAACTCTGCTTCTTTTGACTCTAAACAAACAAAAACTTCCCTTCCTTTCTTTCAAGGAGAGCAGGGACATGGGATCACTATTCCCACAAAAACAGGTGTGTTGGTTAGTAACATGAAAACTCACTGCTGGAAGAAGACACAGGGGAGGAGCTGGGGAACAGCAAGAGCACTTGGTCTTTCCAGCAGCTGGAAATGAGGAAATTGCCACAGACTGGAGTCTCTCTCCACCACATTCCCTCTCTTTCCAAAGGGAGAAAGAAAAACAGGCCTGTGGTCACGGATACACCTCTAACCTCCCTTTCTAGGGAAAGGTGACCAAATAGAGCACATTACACTTCATGCTGTTAGAGCATCTTTGCTTGGGAAAGTTTTAAATTTGGAGAAAATAACTGGCTACTTAATGAAGAACAAATAAGCACCAAATAATTCCACCACCAAAAATTATTTGCCTTTTGGCAAGCACAGATTTTCCCATCCTGATCAAATTTATCAAAATTGAATGTGGATTTGCTTCTTTCTTCTCTACATTCTCATACAGTCAGGTAAATAAATGTCCACTAAAGCAACATGACAATCCACCTTGGGAAGTTCCTTTTAGGTACTATTTTTATTTTCCTTCCATCATTACTCTTGCTGTCTCTGCAGCACAGTGTCACTTTCTAAGCATACCTCTGCAAAACCAGCAGAATTCTTTGGCTTCCTCATCCTCCCAACCAAGTTTGATTTATTTCAGCACCAGTTATCAAACAAAATATAAATATTTCCTCTCTGACACAAGGAATTAGAGGATTTACAGCTGTTGTTGGTTAGAGGAGGAAAAAGAAAAAAAAAAATCACAGGATTCACTTCTTAGGTTACAGTGTCTCATGAAGGCAAAATCAGGGGACCAAATCCCCCACCAAATTAACAAATTAACAAAATATTTAGTCTGTTGACACATACTGTAAAGTGACCTATGTTTGGTCATGCAGTGGTCTAATGAATCAATCAAAATCAACCTTTCAGTGCAGGCAGTGGAGACCTATCATTAGATCCTTACCTCCTCAACTCCAACAGCTGGGGATATAGCTGTATTGACAACATTCTCATTAAACAATGCCATCCATTATCAAAATACACTTATCAAAAGATGTGACAACTGCTGTTTGTGACTTAAGGATTGTATAACCATAATGCAACTGTCCTAATACTGCTGGAAAATTAGTTAATAAGAGCTCTGCATTAAACAAGGAGATACATATTAACTTCATTTTATTTTGTATCACTTAATATACAATTATTTTAATGATGTTAATTTGCTATATCCTAGCCCTACACAAAACTGCTAGAGAGTGGTTTGTATATCACATTGTATCAAAAGACAGACAACAGATTCAGCCTGCAATACAGGAATATGCAAGAGAAAAAATCACTTTATCCCCATGTGGTTTAGTTCTACCCCACTGACTGTGATAAAGGTGTAGACACAGGAAAGCAGATTTAGTACAAATATCAAAAGCAAGGCTCAAATCCTAGGTCCCAGTTGGCCTCTTAGTGTACCTCTGAAATTCAAAGGCAGGAATAAGAAGGCTGCTTCAAACAGTCAACATGTATTTCCTTCCATATAAACTAGCTCTTTATTACACTGGGAAAATAGTGGCTACAGCATTGCTCATAACAGGCTCCCTACCCTAAGGGACATTTATAAGGTCAAAAGGAAGGGCAAGAGACAGACAATCTAGTAATCATCATGACAACTTATTTTTAAAGTGTGCTGACAGCTTTGCTACACCCTTTAACTAACGCTCTCATCCACAAGTAATAAGATAATTCAACATATTTTCTTCTTCTCCCCAAAAAGGAAAAGTCCTTGGCTCTAGTTTACCTTCTGGAGGGATCCTCTCATTCATCATTATCAGGACTGTAAAGACATTAACTTCCTTGTTTAGTTGTCTAATGTTTGGTCATGTGGAAACTCATATGTGTCATTCAGTAAAAAGGGACAGGAGGAAAACCTGAGCATCCTCCAGGAACACAGCTGAAGGAAAGTTCATAGGCAAAAAGAGACTTTTAAATAAAAACAAACAAACAAACCAAAAACCAAAAAAACAACAAAACCCAAACTACCACAAAAAAGGTCAGTTCCACAAACGATTCGAGCTCTGGTTGCCTTGCGTGAAAAATCTACTCTAACCATTCGGTCTTGCATGTTATGTGCTGCATACATAATTAAAGCCTACCATTTTTTATTACAAATAACAAGTGGCTAGATTTTTACCAGCAATACAAAAATAACATGCCATTTGCTTTGGAATGCTAGTAAAAATGTCATGAACAAATGCAAGGTGCTTTATGGAAGCTTCCCTTCTCTATCATTATTTGTCATTTTCAGTCAAAACAGAGCTAATATTGGACATCTGGGAGAAAGGCTGCTTTTGCAGGCTTTGCTTCATGAGCAGAACATGGCAAATAACAGAGAATATTTTAAGTTTTTCCCCTCTGTGGTCAGAAATAAAAAGCATAATAAATATGTTAAAAAGGGCTAATGAGTCTCAAGCAGCAAGATCTTCATCTTTCAAAGACTTTTATGCACTGTAATTATCTAATTACTGTTAATTGGTTGAGTGGGATGAGGGACTACTGTGGGTGTAGGAGGGTGTGCATTGTGCTGCACATTTGGTATTCCTCCTGATACCACTGGGCGTAATACACGACTTGCTCAGGAATATCAACAATTCACTTGCAAAGTTTCTTTGGTTGAATTTTCAGTTTTCATCTGTGGTTTAAAAACTATTGCTGACTCTTCATGCCCTTAGAACTGTGCTAAGTCAGGAAAGTTGACTGGCTTCATACTCATGAGATCTAGAGGAATCCATAGAACCTATGTTTTTACTAGATTTTCTACACAAACATCTTCTCTTGAAAAATTGCACACTACAACTCTGAAGTAACCATGGCTTCACAGCAAGAAGTTTTTTGCATCCTGAATTCCAGGCACGTAGCAAAAGGCTACCTCTAATGTAATTAGCCAAAATGGACTATGTGAACCCATCCTGAAGGCTTAATAATTTCTAAAAATAGGAGTTTCGGTTCACAGTGTTGACACTGTTTTTGTAAACATGAACTTAAGTATCTCTAGGACACTGCTGAACAGAAGTCATCACCACCTCCACAGTGAGGACTATAGCAGTTCTGTGGCTCATGGATTAATTCCTTTAAAAGCAGTTTAATGGGGATAAGATGATCAGAAAATGATCAGTTATACACAATTATACAGTTTTGGATACCCAGTTTTATGCCAGAACACTTTGTACAGGTGTGACTATTAAAATCTCATCTACACCCCATTCAACACAAAGAGCAAAATGATGTGCTTAACTAATTTTTACATTGATCCAGCAGAACTTTACGTGAGTGACTGTATGATGCTGAGGACTATGGACAGTCAGGCTTTTTCCCCAGAAATGAAGAACAGAACTGTAAGTCACAGCGGTAGGCAACTGGAATCCCTGAATAATATCTCGGGGTCTTTGGTCAAACGCTTTCTTCTTCTGAGAAAAATGAACGTGAAGATTTAAAAATTTTTAGTACACTAGGAAAACAAATGGAAGGGAAAACAAATGGAAGTGCCACTATCTGGCATGCATCATTACCTGCTCACCAGGGTGGGCAAGGCACAAACTGAGCCTAATAGCCCTCCTTTGTCTTCTAAAACACAGTCCAGGGTCCTAAACACATTACTTACTGCCCAGAAATCAGCGTTTCATTAAACAGCCACTTTGCTTGTTAACACCTACTGTACTGACAGTTATGTTGTGACAGTGTAAACTACACAGCAAAATCACCGACAGTAGAAGATTAACAGATATGTAAGAGTTTGAAGAAGAGCCCATATTTGTTGAACCAGGGAAGGATAGACACATCATTGCTGCCTGCTCCCCACATCTCAAATAACTGAGCTGGTAAAGCATTGGCTATGACAGGCTAGCTATGCTGGAACATGCATTGACTCCTGCAAAATCAGGTACCTCCACTCAATTAGCAAAATGCTATCAAGGGCGAACAGAGGTATTTTTTGTAAGAATATAGCAAGGTCATCTTCAGCCTGTGGGAACTTAGTAAGGAGAGGCTGACCTTGAAGAAATAAGAAAGGTAATCTGAACGCAGAAAAAAAATATTGCTATTCACATAGATCTCACACTCATACTTAGCAACCGGCTGTAGTTGTGAGAATAGCCACTGCTTTTATTCTGTTTAATTTCCCAGCAAAACTAGGATTAAGTGACACTTGGAAGATCATTTCCATATAACTACAAAACCATTAAAAGTCTGTATTTGATAACATAATTTGTGATCAAAAACTTTTTTTTCATTTACAAAGAAAGACATTGTAGTAGCCAAGTTCTTAGCAAATATATTCATTTTTAAGGGATATGAAAAAGTTTAATGAAGATAGTTAAGTTACAAGCTTAAAGAGCAAGGAGAGTAATACAGGTCAGCAGTATGAGGAGGTGCATTTTTTTGTCCTGTATTTTACTCTACAGCAACATGCTTGTAATGAGACAGAAGAGGCCTCTTGAACTTTCAAAATACAGATCTTTGTTGGAAGAGTATGAGAATTATGAGGATTTGTCACTAATTGTCTCCTTAACATGCACTACTAGAGCTCAAAATAGCTGCATAATACTAGGCCACAGAATTATTGTCTTTACTTTCCATGTAATAGATTTGTATTTCTGCTCACTTCTGCCTCTGAAAGCTTCCAGATATGCCTAGAGACTGTCAGAACAACTTCTTAAATACCGAGATTGCAAGATTAATTCAATCTCCAACTCTTTTTTTTTTTGTACTAAAAAAAGTAGTAGGGAAAAGAGCCACATGACAGCACAAAAATCTGTGTCACCCATTAGTAGTATATTTTGGACATTTTGCTTTATACCATTCTTGTTCTCACTATATTACTATTACTGCGCTATTTCATACCATATGTCTCAAACAAAATGCTGCACCCAAAATAGTTACTCTCATATTTTGTTTTGTAACACTTTTCCCCAAAATTTCTGTTACAGGCTGGCTGTGCTTCCTGGGGAAAAGAAATTCCCATATGCAACCAGAACAGAGAAAGCTAAACAAGGTGTTATGGGCCCAGAGTCTCAGCAGTGCTTGTCAGAACTTGAAAGCATGCAGACAGATTCAAACTGTCCATACCCTTTGGACTCTGGGGTTGACCGAACAACTCTGAGTCTTCCATAACCAGGAGAGGCCATTTTAGCATCAGTAACAGCACAAAGCCAGCAGTAACATTTGTTTACTCAGCCACAACAATCTTTAGTATAGAGTAGGAATACTGAGTGACTACTTGGAGAATTTTCTCTGCAGCAACATAAAAAAAAACCCCAAACTCTCCAATGTTATTTAGAAACAACTGTAAAAATAGTTTAGGTAACACTTATATTCATGTTTCTGACTTTCACTATCAGTCTTGAGCTGTAATAGCCTAGCATTCCATAGTGAAGAGCACAGACATAAAATTGAAAGCTGTACAGAGCCAAACTATTATACATTATCCATGTCTTTTAAAAGGCTCAGCCTGAATTTTTCAACCAATCAGACATGTGTTCTCATTCTATGCACCAACCTAAACAAATCTTTGAGAATTTCATGCTCTTTCTACTCTTTTTTTTTTTTTCCTATCTAGATGTTGACATCAGATTTATCACAATAGTTTCTAAACATCTATGATTAATTTTGTAACTAGCACTATAGGATGATCAACAACACATTCTCTTAATTTTAGATCTGATTATCCAGCAACCATCATTTTCTCCTAAAGTGTTATCCACAAAGAAATTTAGAAGTAGGAATTAGTATGGTCTTGAATTAATTTCCTTTACCAACCAGATGGCCTAATTACTGGCACTGAAAGAACCAAGAAGCATCCTTGTGCCAGATTCAAAAAGACTATAGCATCCCTTATTTATTTTTTAAGTTTTAGTGGAACTCAGAGTATTAAAACGTGTAGAGAAAGTGCACTTAAAATCACAGTACTTTTTTCTGCTGTCTTTCAAAGCAATCTGTTGAAATCTATTAAACCAAAAATTCATTTTCAAAATTAGCTGTTTTCTACAGTGAATATAACAGAAAACCTACAGATTTGTTTTCCGATGCAAGTTTTAAGTAGACAACTAATGAAAAAATGCAATGTAAACATCACTCCTGTGCCCCTTTCCATCTGTAACTCACACTGTTATGCGGATACTTATGAACTTGATATCTTGATATCCTGTGAACCCTGCAGGTATTTTTCACATTTTATAGATTTGAAGAGTCAAATTGTGTTTTTGTTTTTGTTTTTTTTTTTTTTTTTAATTTTTTTTTTTTTTGGTAAAATTAAATAAACTTTTAAATAAGAAAGGGTTTGATGTTTAAGTCAGAAATTACGATTTTGGCCATATTTGTTAACACCCTGACTGCCCTTTGTAGTTCAGTCAAATCTATAACTGAATCTTCCAGTTAACACCAACACAGATGCACAATCTTGCATAAGTAGCAATGCAAGCCTACAACTCATGTAGAAGTACTATATTAGGAATATCTGTTAAAAAAAATATTACCTGCAACTTTGTCTTTTTCATCTAATGGCTTTAAAATCACCATCCGTTTTAAACTCTCTGATTTTCTGTCACATTATATAGTACAGCAATACAAAAGGATTCTAATTTTACTCAGATACAACAGCACTGCCTGAATTTAAGTGAATAGACTAATCCAGGTTGGAATGAGGTAGTCTCCTCTACCTTTTCCTCTTGCTTCGTAATAATTTTGTTCTTCCTGACTCTGACCAGATCTTACCAAGAGTAAGTGGGAATGGTGGCCTGCTGCTCAATGGCTGGTATAATGTAACTGCTTCGACAATTACAGTTGTTGCTTCTCAGTGTAAAGCAAAACCGCTTTCTATCTCAGTTTCTGCATGCTTACTTCTGGATAATATACCTCAGCATGCTGGGAGGTTTGATTAACGTGTAAAGCTTTGAGACTCTTTACCAAAGGCAGCAGTGAAGGGTACTGTTTTCCAAATTGCATTGCAGGTGGAAGCTCGTAAGATTTGCTATAAAGCTACCTGATCATCAAAAGCAACAGTTTCCATTGGCTTTAGTGGATTTAGTTGTAGCCCTGAATGAGCTCAATCCCATTTATTAACATCCTTTGTTCATGGCATCATTGTTTTTCTCTCTGGTTAGTGATTTTCTCCGGTTCTTCTTTTCTGATATGTCCCATAGTAGGAACATTTTCACAGAGATAAAAGATATTACCTTCCCAAATGAAAACATTCAAAGGAAGTAATCATTTACACCCATAACTTGTGAGCAAATCTTTCCTGATTCTGAGGTCATTTGCATTTGGATTAATCTCCAAAAGCTCAGCTGAACCTTCCTGCACTTACAGAGCTGCATACAATTTTCACATTAAATAGTCTACAGTACTATACCTTTCACTTTGGGGTTTATCCTATTCAGAAATAGTAGCTATTGTTTAAATCTTGCAAAGTGAAGAAGTTCATCTGAGTGTTTCAAGGATCTATACAATTATATTCAACGCAGTTAAATGTTTCCCCTCAAGTATCCCCAGGGGGACCGGGCTAAAAGCACCACTGATATTTAAAAGCTTTCTGTTTCTCAGTACCAACATCACTTTACTCAGGTTTACTATTGATTCAGCTACTGAGGGCGAGGACAGAGACGTGGATTGAAAAGCACTTCAACTACTGGGGGTCAAAGTGTAGTGACCAGCAGCAAAATTCCAGCTGGAGGCCAGTCACTGGGTGTTGTGCCCCAGGGGATAATACTGAGGCCAAGTTAACATCTCCACTAGTGACATGGACGATGGGACAGCACACACCCTCAGCAAATTTGCAGGAACATAACTTTGAGGGGTGACTGACACAGTGGATGTGATCACAGAGGTGACATTCTGAGGGAACTCAACCAGCTGAAGAAATGAGCAGGCAGGAATGTAATGACGTTCAAAGGGAAATGCAAAGCCCTGCACGTGGGAAGGAATAATCCCACGCAGCAGTATAGGCTGGAGGCTAACTGTCTTGAAAGCAGCTTTGCAGAAAAGACCTGGAGGTCAGCAAGCTGACCATGAGCCAGTGATGCATCCTTGTGTCAAGGAAGGTCGAGATGATCCTAGGCTGCTTTAGGAAGAGCATTGCCAGCAGGTCAAGGGAGGTGATCCTTCCCCTCTGCTCGACATTGGTGAGACACATCTGGAGTGCTGTGTCCAGTTCTGGGCGTCCCAGTGTGAGACAGACACAGATACATGCTGCAGTGAGCCCACCAAAAGGCCATGAAGGTGAAGGGATCAGAGCATCTGACATATGAGGGGTGGTTGACATTGCTGGGACTGATCAGTCTGGAGAAGAGCAGTCGCAGTGGAGATCTCAGTAATGTGTATAAATACCCGAGAGAGTAAAGACAGTGGAGCTGGACTCTTCTCAGTGGTATCCAATGACAGAAAAAGCAGAAATGGGCACACGTAGAAATACAAGACATTTCATTCAAACAATAAGAAAAATTTTCTATACTGCAAGGGTGGTCGAACAATGGTGCAGATTACCCACAGACGCTGTGAAGTCTCCATCCTTGGGATGTTCAAAACCCAAACGGACAGGTCTGAGCAATCTACTCTATCTGACCTTGCTTGAGCAGGAGAAGTTGGACTTAGGACCATCCCCAGAGGTCCCTGCCCACCTGTAACATTCTGTGAATCTATGACAATTTGTTCTGGTTTCCATCACACAATCTTAATAAACAGTAAATCCTTTTGTTGGAACTAATGTGTTTCATTTAAAAGCTCGAGATTAAAACTACTCATATTTTAATCTCTAAATCATAGTTTTCTTTGCAAAACAGAAGAAATTGAAAATTAGAAGGTCTCAACAGTAAAGTATACATACATCAACACAGACATGAGAGTTTTTGCTACTAAATTTTACTGTGACATGGCGCTTCCCGGTTAAAGGCAGAATGGATTCACTATCTCTGCATGCTAAAGAATCAGGAGGAAAAAAAAAAAAAAAACACAAAACAAAAGAAACCAATAAAGACAACCAAATGTTTTCCTTTCCCTTCTCTTTTTGTTCTTCTGTGAAAATGTTAATCCATACACTCATTTTATGTTCATAATTCCACACCCCCCCCCCCCCTTCTCTTCTCTAATCTTTTAACTGTTTTATTTCCTGAAAAATCTTTGTTAGGACCTACATAGGCTGACTGGTGAGAAGCAAATCAGGAAACTTTATCTCTGAGCTCTGGCATTCACTTTAGTTAATTGAAATCTTTCAAGTCTAACAAATCCACTTTTATGTCTCAAACTAGCAAGGAGAAAGCCACAAAAGCATCTCTGCACAATGAAAAGAAAAGAGCTAAATGTTAAGTCTGACAGGATTTGAAATGAACTTTAAAAAAAAGAAAACCAACTGCAAAGAAGTTTTAAGTAGCCTCCAAGTATTAATGTGTCATATTACTATGACATGAGTACTTACTAGTACTTTGTATGAATACATGGCCCTGAAGAGATGGAAGCATTCATTTATTATGCTGGGGAGTTGTAGCTAAACCTCGTGCTTTCCATGGCAATAGACAGTCTTTCACTACAATAATATTCTTCTGTCACAAAGTAGGCAGCTTTCTACTTTATTGCAAGATTCTCTGGATTTGCAGTAATTTCTCTCTTTGAACATCCAAGTACTAATTTACAAAAGTTCTGTGAGAACTTCATCCTTGGCACATCATCTTTTTAGCAGAAAAACTTCAAAAATTTGGCTGCTCTGGTCTCTGTCCAGTTGGAGCACCAGAAGTTGATGATATCCACAATAATAAGAGGTAGAAAATAGCCATGCTAAAATTCAAACTTGTGCCTACTTACTTCACATTCCTGCCTGACCAAATGCTTCTGTGGAAGAGACTGGAATCTTTGCTCAAATAAAAATAAGTAATTTTTTAAAGATTAACACTATAAAGGTTAATGCTTTAAAGATTCAGGCTGAAACAAATAATAGCCAGTCAACCAAAAAACTAAAATAATCCCTTTTCATTTGAAAGTCTTTTCTTTGAGATAAGATTTGTCATGCAATAGGCAACATTTGTCACTTTGAAGTAACATGAAGCTCAGGTATTCACTAGTTTTACCAGACCAATCTTCCCTCCCTCCTTCCTCTCCAACAGAACAGCTCTTTGGGTGTCTTGTCTCTTCTTCCAGGCAGTATTCCACTGTGGCAGGGGAAGGAAACGGAGTTCTCCTTTGCTAGGAGAACTCAACCAATTAAGTTGTGCTCTTCTGCTCAGGCAGCTTTTGCCAAACTAATGACACTGAACTTCACATTGCTCAAGTGAACAGAGAGTATGATAGTAACAACAGTTTTACTGTAGTTAACTAAATACAGACAAGTGAGATTTACCCTGTTCTCATCTCTGGCAACCAGCAGTATTTCCACACTTTTTCCTCACTAAGTAGTGTTATCTGGTACTTAGATTTCTGCACATAAGACCTTTTCAACCAGTGACTTTCTTCTAATCACTTTGCTACAAACTATAAAGTTCTGAGTGCCAAAATATCTCAGAGTTTCTGTCCTAGGGTTACAGTTATTGTACATTTAAGGCTTATTTTAAAAATAAAATTTATTTGCAGAAAAACGTTTGAAAAATTATGTTTAAAAATCTCAAAGAACAATTCTGAAAATGTGTCACAAGGGAATTTCATTAAAATCAGCATTTTTAAGCAAGTCTCAGCATTCTGAATGTCTGGCTTCAACAATATTGCTTAGCTGTACAGCATAAGAAAATTGTGTTTCACTAAAACCAACTCAATAGTTCATGTTTCAACACATTTTAATTATTAACTAACATGGTTTGGGAACATAGGTCACCTAAGTTTCTCATTTTATTTTTAACAAAAATAACATAAACAAGGTTCTGATTTGCCTAATATAAAAATAATTACTTCATAGGGCTAAGCCTTTATTTCATCAAGTTTTTGGCTGAAGCAGCAAAAAATCTGTTTCTCTCCTTGTGTTACTATTGCATGCATATACCCACTCATTTAAGAATGCAAGATTCCCTTCTTATCCACCCTTTCAGTTTACAACATGTGAACAAAGTGGACATCTTTAGACTTAGCTGTGATGGATGAGGTCACAGACAAGCAAGATTAACTCACCACAGGACAAATGGGTAGTGCTGGTGCCGGAGTGATGGCGGAGCAGACAGTGCCTAGCTGCTCTCGGTGCTGAAGCGAGATCCTCACAAAAGGGACATCGGCACCAGCAGCATCAGTTCAAAAGGCAAAAGGGGGAAGAAGGAAAAAAAGATACTCATTTTATTCTTCCATTAATTAGAAGTACTCGTTTTGCCAGTTCTCCATTATAAACAGAACTAAATACACTTCCCACAGAACACTGGAGAGCTGTAAATTATTAATACCCCGAACCTATGGCTCACAGTGCAGTGAGAGCAGTGGAAAAAAAATACCTGATTAAAACAAGTTTTTAAAAAGTCAAATATCATTGTTACCATGTAGAGAAATAAAAGCACCACCAGAAATTAAGCATCTTCCCCATGTAATAGGAATGTGGGCCAAGAGCTGAGTTATGTCTTCTTGTAGTCCAACTTTACATCTACATGGCTAGAGCTTAGGGCACTTCCAAGCTCTCAGGACAGACCACTCATCTCTCTGCATCAGAGCTGTACATCAGCAGTATCAAACTTCCTTTGCACCTCAATGTGCTCTTGAGGAAAGACATTCAGGTGTTCTAAACAGAGATCATAATAATGTGACCATCTAATGCTGGGGGGAAAAAAGGAACTTCACACTACAACTTTTCTGGAGGCATTATTATCCTCGACTTGTTAGTAAAACTTTATTCTTGTTTCATGCCATTAACATTTTCAAACCGTCACAGCAAGCTCCAAGAAATATAGTACCAGTAACCACGAAAACAATCTTCAATTTAAGCTTATTTATTTCCCAGAGTAGTATCTCCTATGATAGGACCTAGTGCAGAGCAGTAATAAGTGTTTCTGTAAACTAATTATTTTACATAGGGATGTTTTGGTGCCTGTGTCCCCCATCTCCATTTTACAACTTTAGTATCTTTAGCTCAGCATATCTGTAGACCATACCATAACTTTAAAGAAAAACAAAACAAAACAAAACAAAAAACAAACAAGCAAAAAAAAACAGAATACGATTAAAATTGGTCACAGAAATATATGTGTGGAGGGAAAATACCACCTACACTAAGCTGATTTAAGCAATTCTTTTGTAAAAAGTTATTTTTTCCCTCTACCCCAACTACAGTCCTATATTTGGGTAGGAATTTTTGCTCGTCAGGTACTAGTAAACAGAAATACAAGGAATTTTTAAATAGCAAAATTTTACAGAGCAAGCTCACTAAGATGAAAAACTGCACTTGTAACTTGCACCTGAGTAACATCAAGTGACCTTTTAATACACATATGCTCAAGAAAGACTGTTTTGAAAATAACTGTTCCACAACACATAAGTACACAATTCAGAACTAATGTATGTGTATTCATGGAAAAACCTCAGATGACTACATGTCATAGCAGCTCTTACTTCTAATAATGATACAAAGAACTTTTTCCTCTTAGACAACTGGTCAAATCAGGTGACTAACAGAACACATACAAGGATTATCAAGACTGTGGGCTTTTTCCATACTGAAGAACTGAGTGACAGTTTTCTGACACCACTAATGTCATTTTAGTTCACTTCCTGCAATCTTTATAAATGCAGAATGCCAGTCAATTTGCTGAATGAAGGGTTCTGCTCTCTGAACCCTTCCAGCTCTGTGGAAGAAAAAAATTGTTAAAAATTTGAAGCTTTATGTTCTGTTTAAAAAATTCTGATGTTGTGTGTATCATCTTTGGGAAGTATAATGTAAACTGGAGAAATGCAAGAGTTCAGATTCTTACTAGTACTATGTTGATTAGATTCTAGTTAAATTTTCTGTAGAACTGCCTACCTAAAAATAAAAAAAATCAGTACAAATCATTGATACCTTATGAAAAGGAGATACTAATTTTTATAGGATCATAGAATGGTTTGGGTTGGAAGGGACCTTGAAGATCACCTAGTTCCAACCCCCCTGACACGGGCAGGGACACCTTCCCCCAGCCCAGGGTGCTCAAAGCCCCGTCCAACCTGGTCATGAACACTGTGTGGCAGGTACAAAGAGGAGTTTCTGATTGTTGAGACATAGTGGCTGCTGATGCTTTTTTTGCACCCTTGTTCTCAAGTCTTTACAGTAATTTGGACCCTCAGACAATAAGAGCTGATATTGACCACAGACCAGATTTGGCTTGGGTATAAATGAAGCCCCACTGGGGAGCCATTTTGAGTCAGTCCTCTTTGGAGCACCATGGCTGCACCCATTCCTCTTGGGTTGGGACGCCACCCAAGGAAACTCCTTGAGGTTGAGATCCCTCACTTTTTAGGTGAGCGATTGCTTGTTTTGGATTACCATTAAATCCTAGGAATTCCTTCAATCAACTGTGCAGTAATAAATTTCCTCTCAAACACATTCAAATTTGTAGTTTATTAATGATTGCTGGAGTGCTAACTGATTGTACTTAAAATAAATTTTAAGTATTTTTTTTCCTGTTTATTTTGAGAGCCTCCACAACACAGTTTCAGGGATGGGACATTCAGAACTTCAGTGGGCAACCTGTTCCAGTGCCTCATCACCCTCACAGTAAAGAGTTTCTTCCTTATATCTAATCTAAATCTACCCTCTGTCAGTTTAAAACCATTACCCCTCGTCCTACCCCTACACCATCTGATAAAGAGTCCCTCCACATCTTTCCTCTCAACCCCCTTTAAGCACTGGCAGGCCGCTAATACGGTTTTCCCCAGAGCCTTCTCTTCTCCAGGCTGAACAACCTCAACTCTCTCAGCCTGGCCTCCTAAGGGAGGTGCTCCAGCCTCCTGAGCATCTTCATGGCACTTCTCTGGACCCACTCAAGTGGGTCCATATCCTTCTTATGCTGGGGGACTCAGAGCTGGACACAGTACTCCAGGTGGGTCTCATGAGAGTGGAGGGGGAGAAGCCCCTCCCTTAACCTGCTGCTTGCACTTCTCTTGATGCAGCCCAGGACACGGGTGGCTTTCTGGGCTGCAAGTGCATGTTGCTGGCTCACAGTTTTCCATCCACTACAACCACCAAGTCCTTCTTCACAGGGCTTCTCTCAACCCACTCCTCACCCAGCCTGTACTTGTGCTTGGGATCGCCCTGACACATGTGCGGGACCTTGCACTTGGTCCTGTTGAACTGCATGAAGCTTGCATGAGCCCAGCCCACTTGGCCAGTGGGATGTCCCTCCTTCAAAGAGGCGCCCTCCCGCACAAACTGCCACACCGTGCCCTGTCTGCCCATCCTGGTGGCTGGCACTCCCCGGGGCTGCCCATTATGGGAGCGGGGGACGGCCGCCATCACTCCCGGCCCCGCACGTGCCTCCATCAGCCGCTCTCTCCTGTGAGAGGCGCCAGCTCTTGGTGGGCCTCCATGCTCCCCTGGGGTTTCCCCAGCTCAGGAAACTCCTTCTATTCACTGGAATCCCCCCTCTCTGCTGTGGAACTCACCTGTACTGGAGCTGATAGCCATAAACATGAGCCACAGTTACAGATAAAGGTGGAGTTTGGTTTCACAGCTCTAAGAATTTAAAAAATATAAATATCAGCATTTTACATAGTCACTGGGGAGAGAAAGCTCATAAAAAAAGCATTGCCTCTGAGCATCCCATCTGTTGCTCTAACTGCCCCTGCCCCAACATTCACTGAGCTTCAAACAAAATAGCATTTCTGTTTACAGAGGGGACCTCTTATGAAGTTCCCACTTGTCATAGTGTCTCTGTGAGAAGTCTGGAGTCAGAAGAACAGTGGGAAGTCACTGACTTCCACTGATGTTTACACTGCCTTTTTTTTTTTTAAAAGCACAAAATTAAAAATTGAGTTCTTCCCTGTCCTATGCCATGCCCTAGGCAGAGGAGGTCCATCTGTCAGACTCAAAGACATCTGCAATCAGCAAGCATATTTGAGCTGACAAAAGGGTCAAGGTTCAGGAGGAGAGTACTGCTCACGAAGGGAATGTGGCTCTGAATTTGCAGACACAGTTAAGGAAAAGTTCTGGTGTCAAAGATTTGTGGCTGCTGCCCCTGTGGGAAATAAGCCAAACTAATGAGGAAAAATATTGAAAGATATTCCATTCTCCAGGCTCTCCTGTGCATCCAGTTTTCTCTATTTCAGCCTATTAGTCTTCATTCTGTGTCTCCTGCAGCGGCCTTTGTCAGCACATGAATAATTAATGTTAATAGTCTCATCAACTTCAGGGCATAGTGCAAGACTCATTGAGCAAATGTTGGTTGGGCTTGTCCTGCCTCATGATGAAGTCTTTTCTTTCACATAAGTGATCTCACAGAAGAAAAGCTGTGCTTTACTTCTTCAGTGTTCCTTGAATGGGCAAATGGAGTAACTGTAAGCATTATGTGTAGTATCTCATGGTATATTTATGTGTCCAGATTGTCTATTAAATGTGAACGTTTAATGAATACCTAGCACAACACTGACTACAGGCAATAGCTGGTTTTATTTTAACGTAATCTCTTTAAGTCCATCCATAAGATTATTTTTGTTGTTGTAACAATGCATGGTACCCTAGTATCATGGTTACTTTACGTTAGCCAGTGATTACTTCATAAATCTTAAATAGAAAAAAAAAAAACAGTGGAACTGTTTCAATCATGAAATATTTCTTACACACTCCCTAAATGGGCTTGTCCGCTGAAGATGTCAGCACAAAACAGATGAGTGAGGAGAATGTTAGATCTGTTAAGGCTGACTACTACTGCTAATAGTAATATAAGGTCCCACTATTGCCCTGTATTTTTTTCTACATTTTAATCCCTTCTTGAATCCATAATGGAAAGCTGGAGTTACAATGAATTTTCCCCTTTTGGCTGTGACTTTCTTTTGAGGACACAGATAAAGTAAGTACCAAATCCTACTTTTGATACCAAGTTAGGCTGCAAGAGGCAAATACTACTAATAAAAGAGATCAGTGAGATGTGTCTGGTTTTTAAGTCACAGCAAGCTTTCCTCCAAAGTGAAATACAATTATGGTTAACAGTAACACCTGAAGTTCTGTTTAAGATTCCCATTTTCTGAAAATGTGACAAACTGTTGAATACCAATACAGTTGAATAAAATGCCATATTATTCCCCAAACTACTGCAAATTATGCTGATTCATCTTATTAGAAAAATTTGGAAAACGGCAAAATGAAAAATCAGAAGTTTCATGGCTTCTGACTCATATGAAATAGCCCCCCCAAAATAAAACTCTACTTAGATATGTCAAGAAACAATAAATTCACTCTTGTACACAATGGGAATGCACAAATAACAAACTGTGCGAGTCTCCAGAATTTGAAAATGGAAGTAATTTAATTTAAAACCCAGAAGTTTCAGAACACATGAAGCAAGTATAATATCAATCCATTTATGAAATATAATTAATTAACTACTACTGTATCTTTCTCCTTTCATTTAGCATAAGGATAACAGCATGACTTCTAGGTATTAAAACCCTATTAAAAATGCTTGAAAAAATTGTTCGCTTTTAATGCAATCTGTACTGTTGGTGATGCTTTTCAAGTATGGATACATTCTTCACTGTTGAACAGAACAAGAAAAACTCTAATGTAGATTTGAAATGGGTCTAAACTTGGAGCAAAATACCAAAACAATCTCACCAGATGGTTATCGGCTGTAGTAAAAAAGAGGAAATTCAGTGGAACTGGAAGAACCAGCATGTTAGCACATTTTTTTGCATTAAACTGGAAGCTGCCTTGCAGTAGAACACACAAACATCAGACTGGGCATGCACTTCAATCTGTTCCTGAACTTAAGACTTTAGTCAGGGTCTTTGTTTTTAATTTTGTGAATCTTCATGCAGTAGCAGGAAGAATGAAACAAAGAGACAGCCAGGAGCAATACCTGAAACAGCCTCGCATTCACTGTCCGCAGCTCAGATTGATGTTTGGATTGACAGTGTCCCCTAAACAGGGGGACAATACAAGCTCCCACTTCTACAGTGCACTGTGATTTGGTTATGAACAGTCTGCTGTTCAAATTCACAAGTATTGTGCTGAATTGCTTCTTTCCTCCATCCCAGTACATAAATAAAACCAGTCCATTATACAACACTCCATACATATTGGTGACTAATTTTTCTGGTATACATTAATTGGGTAAACTTGAATTGGCTTAAAAGTAAGAAAAAATGAAATAATTGAGAGGCAGAAATTCACTTTGCCTGCTTAGTATTTAATGAATGATGAAAACATTAGGTTTAAGGAGATAATTAGTTTCATAGTCCACAACAGTGAATATTTACTGGGGATACTTCAAAGAATTTCTTTGAGTGAGTGAACTAATACATTTTAATGAAGACAAGTGGGATATTTGGGGTTATACAATTAAAAGGAAACATATAGCATATTTAGCAAATTAAAAACCTACTAGTTTGATGTAGAAAACATGCATTTGTTTTAGCAGTACTTTGTCATTTTTAAAACTATGCACCCACATCTACTTTTAATTAAAGTTCCAAACCCATTTCTTCTATGTTTAACCAGTACCCGTAGCACCAAAAATTAAGATGTTAAAAATATGAAACAACTTATTAACTAGTCTAAATAAACAGCAAATTAAAAATAAACTCAAGCCTTATCCAGATGTCCAGAAACAAGCAACAACTCAAAAACCTCACCATCTAAAATTCCATTAAACAGAAAGCAGCACAGAAAGTTAGAACAAAGGAACTTCAGAGTAGATGGTCAGCAGAATGCTGGTTTGTTGTGGACTGGGCCGTGAAGTGGCTAATATTTTTTAAATATAGTAACTACAAAAGATGATAATATTTTCAGCCATTTGCATCTGCTTTTAAGAGATAAGAGATTTGTATTTCTTGTTACTACTTATCACATACAAAGCTCTAATCTACTGAAATGCTATGCCAGTCTCACACATCGACTTTGAATGCGTCTAAATAAACAGACAACCCCACACCCCGACTCCTAGACTAATATATTTGCTTTAACACTCCTGCAAATACACAGGCCCTTGTAACTAACAAAATGAGTAACGGTCTTAAAACAGAGAATATTGGCACAGCACTAGTAGTCCTGTAACCTCCTTTCTGTTTTAACATAGCAGCCAAGCACAGTATATATGTATCAGTCTTTAACTGTGTATAATATCAGTATATAATATCAGTCTTTAACATACCTTATGGTTGATACAGCCTGATAGACCCTTTACCACCTCAAACGAGCCTAGCAATCTGAAGTTACTTCCCTCCCATTTCCCTGCAATACAAAGTAAATGCCAGGATTTTCCTCTGAAATCCCATTTATTTAGATAGGCAGAAAAAGTGACACAGTAGCACAAAGAGAAGAAAAATGATGCTAATTGGGTATATGGAAAAATCTCCATGCTGAGAACTGTAAGACTGCATTATCTCAGAACACTTTTCAAATGCCGGAATATACCGTAGAATATTCAAACACAACAAACTGACAGTCCAGGCAGGTATCATAGAAAGGCAGGAGAACAACGGGGTAGGCAGTAGCACAGTTAGACAAATTCAGATGAGATAGGTAACACAAACATCAAAAGGAAGGTATTATAGAAAGAACATACTGTACCACCCTAACTCTGTAAGTGTAAATCTTTTGTCTGTACCCTGTTAGAATACTTACAGAACTCTAGTAGAAACTTCCCAAAATATTGGAATAAATGTTGCCATTTCCCCTCTACATTCATCTGCTGGTTAGGACACACTGCCTCATTTCCGTAAGTCCACCTATGCCCGCTCTGGTCTGGCAGATGTATGGCCATTTCAAGCAAAATCTCTAGTCTCACTTAGTTTAGCAAGGCTATCACAGTCCTAAATCCTGTGTGATAATTTTACACAGGATCAAAGTGGTTCCAAGTCAGGCATGCAGTGGTATAAGCAGTTTGCCTGAAATCATAGAATTTTTCCTTAAGAGAAGTAAGTCAGTCAAGCAACATTGATTTAGGAACTCGTCCTTTATGCAACATAAGTAAAATACTCCAAACCCCACGTAACAGCACTGCTGTTGTGGATTATACATTGCGATATTTTTCATAAACTACCCATTGTGTCTGCCTGGATGATGCTAAATCCTGTAAGATCTTTTTTGGAAAGCAAATTGCATTCAACCTACCAGATTAATGACACTTATAAATAAATAAAAGTCTACAATTTACTGTTAATAGAAGCTGGCATCCTACTGTGGAGCTGAAGGTGTGGCATGCACTGACAGAGATTGGTGATAGGTTGCTGACTCATTTTTCATTTACTTTATGGGTGGTTTTTAGCACGAGGATCTTGCAAGCTATGATGCAGCTCTCTCTGTCCGAGTGTTATCTCGCCCTCATAACAGAAATCAGTAATTAAAGTTTAATATGCAGCATTGAGACTATCTGCATCTCTCAATGGGCCGCTAGAAGGAAATTAGAAAAGAATGATGCAAGTTTGCTAGAAGGATTTGATAGCCAATTCTAATTTCATCAGCTTTGATCAGGAAATTGAAAAGGCACCTCTGGGGGCACTAGCCATGTGTTTCCTGCAAGTTTCTCATTTAATTAAACAAGGCACATGGCAGATTTTGAACTCACCTAATGTAAACCCCTGCAATTGCCATGGATTTGTCCTGCAGAAGCTCCCTGCTCTATTGTGATAACCCAGACTTCCTAGCATAAACCACTATCACACAAAGATGAGTGGAAAAAGAGCAGGCAATTGAAATTATACGCTGATTAGATGCCAAGAGAAGATTGTTTCTAATGCAATGCCATGCCAGCAACTGAAGAAGATAAAGGCCTTCTAGCTGAACCAAGAATCAGCTTGTAGAATCTTTGGTTTTTTGTATAAAAGCAAGTTTTTTTTAAAAAGATTATTCAAAAGGTTCGAGTGTTTTGAAAGGTTATGATCTTACAGAAAGCTCCTAAGTTTCAGGAATGTTTTACCAGCCTTTTCAGTTCTCACTGAGCTCAAGTGATACCAAGTTTCTTACCTGTGTTATTTATGCTTTGTACTGCTACTAAGCCATTTCTCTTGATGGAAACCAAGCAATGCCAGCAAATTAACTTTATACCTTGATAAAACTACTTCTTCCCACATTTTCCAGTGCTCTCAGTTTACAAGGTAGTAACCAAATGGAGTATTTGTGCATCCTGGGTTTAGAATATGTACTTTGGACATGTATTTATGGGAGACTTTCTGATCTGACTAGCAAGATAACACAGAGGCTTCTTTAGCCCATTTTACACTTCAATTTTTTCTAGTTCAGCCTCTGTTACTAACATCTCTGCTGTTGTTGACTACCAGTGGCTATTTGAGCAGCAAAAGCCCTCTACATATAATTTAAAAATTGGCCTTTTAGCATGACATGAAAGGGATGTAGCATAGGGTCTTTAGGTCAGAATCTCTTTTACAGAATTTTCTACAAGCAGAAGGTTTACATTTCTAGATTTCTGTTGCCTGAAAGACGTTTCTTTGTATTTCAGGAAAGAAAGAAATCCAGTTATATTGCAGCTGTATGCTTTTCAAGCATGTAACAGTACTTGGAATATAGAGGAAGAAGCTGAAATAAAAATGTGCAAGACAGGTTAAAGACACAGAACTGATTTGTAATGTTTAACAGTCCAGCAGACATTATCCGATCCTGCATCAGGTTCTGGAAAATAAACACTACTGCTGCTGGCCAGACTAGCAGTTGAAAGATTGCCTGGTTTGGAAAGGAGCTTGTACTTGTGATGCAGGTCTTGGGCTACGAAAAGCCAATTACTAGTTTTACATCAAGAAAACTTCATGTTCCCAAGTAGCTCAAGTGAGGAAGCTTCAGGTGTCAGCTGCTAATCCGAGCAAATCAATGTCATTTTGATTAGTGCTATGTGAATTTGAAGAAAAATTGCCAGGTTAGCAAATTCACTTTTCTCTTGAAAGTCCCCATGTGCACAAGCTTATGTAAGCTTAATTGAAGTCAACAAAGTGCAACTTCTTTTTTAAAGCAATTTAAGTACCTTTTATTGGAGTTTAATTAATGATTAGAGTCACCAGGGTAAGTTTTCCAAAAAAATCAACAAAAGACAGAGGGCCTTATACCATTCTTTGTTTATAGTTATGGAAAACAAGCAACAGACCACAGAGGAAGCTTCATTTTTATTTGACACATGCAACTTGTAATGAATGTAGCAGTTTTGATTCTAATGGGGTCACTAATTTTCATTTCAAATATAAAAGGCTTATGTCAACGTTATTAAGATTAAATGACCCAGAGAAGTAGTAGCAGAATAAGAAATTATTTTTTTAAAAATGCATGCTGGTTTGCTTTTCTTTGTTCTAGTAAATGCTTCACTTTTCCCAGTGTATTCTGACTGTAATAGTTTGATTTGCAGAAGGGAAGGTAGACGATTGATTAATTTTAGACTTTTTTTTTTTCTGGCTGAGGAAAGGGGAGAAATTTAAAGGTTTGTTTTGAAGAAATACTATTTTCTCCAGAAAAGGACTTCTCCAAAAAGTTTCTGAATTTCAACAGAGTTTGTTTAGAACAAGTTATTTTCTTGAGAAAACACTACTTATTTTGATGAAGAAGGCACTGCCTGCCAGAAACAAAGAGCAAGGAGGACATCACACTGATCTGATTCAATGTGTCTAAGGATGCTAACCCATATATCTAATCAGTGAATCTCAATTGCTGCTAATGTTTGGTGAAGGAGTGAACCTTTCCTACTGTACCAGGCTGCAGGATTGCCCAGAGGACCTGAGGAATATCCTCAACATCCTTAAAGCATCAGGAGTCATCACTGGCAGCAATAAATAATAAATACATGAAGAGTTCCAAAAGACAAGCTTATCCCCTCTTCAGGCCTTTGTGTCTCTCCCTTCTGCAGTGGTATGGTTTTATTCATTTGTACTAGACATCCTCCACTTTAGTCCATGATTTAACTCTGCAGTATAGAGCATGGACCAAAGTAGTCATTTGTATAGGTAGGGGGTAAAACTCAGGAGATTGTGATTTATTTTTTTTTCCCCTCCCTTGGCCCTTCACTTGAACAGGAATGAGTTTAGGACACTTGCCTCTCATCTCAAATTCTCTACCTTCCTTCTCATATCTACAAAAGAATTTCTAACCTGACTCAATTAAAATATGATATAAATAAGAAAAGGTTTGCATAGCACTGCTTTTCATTTCATCAGCATACCTCTTCTAACTGCTACAGCAATTATAGCATTATATATTGTTACATCTCTTGTGCGTTTGCAAGATCTGAGAGTCAAGTGGCAAGCTGGGAGGTATGGCAAACTCCACTTAACTAGGCTAGGTACCCAGTGGTCTGACTATCTTCAGGTATGTGTGCTGCCTGCAGCTAGTAGAGATGTTTCATAGCTTTCCATCTAAAAATTTTGATCCCTCAAATTAAAGTTCACTAATTTTCCTTCCCCTCCCTACCATCATAACACAGTATTTTGAAAGCATGCCAGAATTGATTTCTGCTGTGTGCTTGCTTTACATAAATAAGCTACTTTTAAAAATTAGCCTATAAAATAGCTCTTGTCATTGTTCTTTCTAACTGTAAGAACCCAGCTAATCATTACACAGATTTATTTACACCATGAGCCTTCAAGCTGGTGCAATTATCTTATTCTTTGTATTTGTATCAGAGCACCACTGAAAGCATTAAAAGAACTTGCAATAGGTGGTCTTTCCCACAATGTTTTTCCTTTTCCGGTGAGGCTTATATTGTCACTTAATATTACAGTGTGTGAGGGGATAATTTTGTTATTACCTGCTTCAAGGACAGCTTTATGAAGGTGAAAAACTCCATAACCAGAAGAGTTCACTAAGGGTGCAGACATACTATTTAAACAGCAACGTTATAATTATCCAAAGCTTGCTATTTCGTATTTTTACTTAATGTTTGTCGATATAAGCTAGAAAAGATTAGTGTAAAGCTATTTTGTAAAGAGCAAGATGACCCTTTGTGTTCAGAGCCGATCAATAACAACTTACACTGCAAGGACTGTGATGCACAAACTATCTTCATGCTAATTTAATAGGGCATAGGGAGGGGCTGTACCACTGTCACCCACTGAACAAATAAGCTTAATGCTAAGTTATTAATAGTGTTTGAAATAGAACCCTTAAAATTTGTTCTGAAATCTTGTTGCAGTAAAGCTGATGTTACAACTTAATATTTAATCACCTGAACCTACAAAAACACAGCATTTAAAAAAATGGTTTTCTTTCCTTTAAAGCTGGGCAAAAATTGAATTTCATATTTCTTGGGAAGCTTTGTCTCATTTTTAGGCTCTTACCTCATTTCTGCAATAAGTTTTTCACATGTCCACTAGCAGCTGAACACACACGCAGGACCAGATTATTTCCTGCCTACAGCGCTTCCTTGCATGCATCTAACACTCGTTAGGCCAAAATAATCTGGTCCCTTTAGGGCAAAGTAGAACCATCAGCAAGCCAGATCATACAAGAGAATCTGACCCACTGTCATTAATATTGTGTTGTCTATGGACAACTCTAATGCAGCATCATTATGCTACAGTGCCTAATCACTTCCCCCTGCGGTGACGTGCAGGCCCTTCTAGAAAAGCAACTACCGCTGGTGCTACAGGAGGCTGGTTAACTTCTGCACAGAACTGAAAATCAAGATCATTGCTTAATAAAATAAAAATATTATTCTCAGAGTGAGGAAAAGCCTTTTTGCATAAACAGTGAAATAAAGCCTTTGCAAGCCTCCTGCTGTTTTGGGCACCATTTTGTGGAGACTGCAACATCTGAGGCATTGGAATAGTGGGGACCTGGCAGAAAGTCTGACAATGAGCTACCATACTGTGGGTGTCAGGAGTGATGTCACATGTCAGCAAAACAGCATTCACCAGCTGGAGGCCCTCAAATGCCAATTTTAATTATAAACTTTATTTTCAAATAGAGTTCACAGTTTATACAGGATACGCTTCATGCCATCAGAGCATTTGAGCACTGCACTGAACAAACTGGTGGCATGCTATTTCTTAAAAATAGAGCTGTAAACATAACATCATATATTTTATTGATTCAAAAGAACAATAAGCTTTCAGAGTCAGTTTATCAAGAATTGTAGCATGTGTTATCCAGATGCGCAAGCAACATACCTAGTGATTCCTTCTGTACATATAGCTGCTACCCTCTGCTCTACTTTTGCCTTTAGACTCATTATTGTTAATTTTATACTTTTAGTTCAAACGAATTTAATGCTTGTAGTTCTAAAAATTTAAGTACATGTACACTCACCTAGATGTTTATTTAAGTGTTTATTTTTAGGTTTGCCAGAGAGATTTTTGCTCAGTTTCACATACCTTGATTCCATTGTACTCATGCCACAACTCAGGAGGCAGAGAACACAACATGAAAAGAATTGGCCAGTTTGTTTGTGATTTTGTTTGTGCTTTCAAATTTTAATTTGGCAAAAATGTAACATTCTATTGCTGCTCTAGACGTCATCCTTATTTCTTCTGTTTTATAACCATCTCTCTTCTTCCAAACCACTGTTGTAGTACATTTAATTAAGGGTTCCATTCTAAACTTTCTATATTAACCTTAGGAAGGTCTTAATGTCAATTCCATCATATACTTACAGGGGGTCTGACAGTCATATGTATATATATAGCTGTATATGCGTATGTATATAAAGCTACATACACATTCTTTTGAAGCATCTTGGTAACATACTAATGAGACTTTAGAAACAATAAGTTAGAGCTTAAAAGGTATTATTTTCCTGGTGTCCTCCAATTAATTCTGATCCACCAGATAATGCCTGCTCAATGTGTTACTGCAAATTATATCAATTCCTCCTTGCTACTGTAAGCTAGCATGAAATTGCATGCAAAGCAGTCTATAGGTAAGGAACTCTCCTGACAAAAGCTCCTTAGTAATACTTCTGGAAACTAGAATCTCATGTAAAAATATAATTAACATGTACATGTTTCTCCATAAATTGGAAAATGAGGCAGTGTTGTTCACATACAGTGAACAGACCTCATGCATTTATTAACCACTTCTTAAACTGTCCATTTAGATTAATGGAGAAAATTCCACTAGAGATGAAAACTAGCTCACTACAAAATAAAGCATCTGAGTGACAGACTTGTAATCTGCATTAAAAAAATGGAGGCGATAAGAATGAAAGGACAGAGACATATCAGATATGTGCTGTCAAAAATCTCTTCTAGAATTTGCTTCACTTAATTCCTTTATAGCACACTGACAGGGATGATGTATCATTTAGTACTTTAAAGGAGTCTTCAGTAAGCCAGAAAAGTGATGAGCAGTTCTTTTGACCCTGGCACCCAGAATAATTATGATTATCTGCACTATTTAGCCTGAAAGGAATCGGACACTGTTCATGGTCTGTTAGTTCAGCCATGATGTTTGATAATCTATACGCACAAGTCGTTGAAGGTCACTCAACCTTAGAGTACTTCAAACACACTTAGTTAGCTTTTACTGAATAGTAAAGTGCAAGTGCCCCATTTCTATTGCTATGACACTACTGAAAGACTGGAACTGCTGAAGGATGAAAATAATTTCATTTTATGTCTGCTACATAGAAGGATTTGAATAAACCCAGTTGTTTGGTTGGCCTCTAAATAAGAAATAACTGCTGCAGGATGTTAAGGGAAGTAAAGACAAAGCAGAAGGAAAATGAAGCTGAAAAAAACTAAGCTGATTCTGTACAACTAGTTAGAAGTGTTATGAGAATCTTCTTCACCCAAACGCAGAAAAAAACCCTGTGCATAACCATTCTTTAGCTACAACTTTGCCTCAGTTGACTAACAAGGGCAACTGCCCTGGTTCTGTGTGCCTTCTAAATATCAAATAAAAGCTAGCTTCTGGGTTGAGTGATAGAAGTATTTTTATAAAACTGAAGTCACATCAGAATTTTACAGACAACATTATAAGAGATGTTGTTAAAAGAAAGTGCAATAGAAGAAATGGACCACCAAACCACTAGCTTATGTTTAAATGCAAATAACACTTAAGTTTAAAAAAATACAGTGGACCATCTATCTCTGTAGACCTACTCAGTAGACTTATGGAAATTCAACTGGACTTTTGCCTGGAAGAGAAGCAGCCATGTCATCATCACACAACAGAGTGAAGAGGCACATGGAAAGAGCTGCTTTTCAGTGAGAAAGGGCCAGTGGATTGATCTATGCTCACTGGAAAGGACAATACATTTTCTGGCCACTTCGGGGAGCAGATCCACTGATCTTTGAGAGATGACATTTCTTTTTCACCGATTCACATGTATAGAAAGCATCAGACTGAGCGGGCACAAGAGCACCTGTTCAAGACCAACTTTTATACTCTAGGTTTGAAAAAATAAAATTCAGAACGAAAGTTCTGCTTCAGTGATGTAGCCTTCCAACTTTTCCAGAAATCAGTATGCTCACACTGATTCAGAATTAACATTAGAGAGTGGAGACTCAGTCCTCAATATTGATTCAAGTCATCTCTATGACTCAAGTCTATTTGTAACAGCAAAAAACTTCTAAATGTACACTTCTTTACAAGTACATTATGATCTTTTAAGAGTGTCACAGAAATACATTTTCTTTGCTATTGTATAGTCTGCTTCTATGTAAGAAAAAAAAACAGGGTAGGAAAGATGCAGACTTTGATTTTGTGAGACATACCCAACTCCCTAGGTACTTTCCTTTTTGAAGTTGAAATTTCTTATTTGGAAACCATCTTTATTATATGCACAACTGTCAGCTTCCAATACTTTTCATCCTTTTAGCCTGGTAGAACCAATGTTGAGATGAGAGCAAGCCTCTTCATATTCTCTGCATGTATCGTCTCTAAGAGCTTTGCTTACCAAGTTTTAAGTACTGAAACCGTTGTGGAAGATACATGAAAAGCTGCGTAGTTCTCAAATAGCCCTTATCTAGTGGCACAGCGAGAATTTCAAAGGAACCACATTCTGACTAAGTTGCAAGTGCCACTAAGAACAATCTGAAGATGTTTTTGCTTCTCTACAAAAGTTTAAAATAGTGGTAGATCAATAGTTCTTTGTTAGGTGTCCCTTCCCCACCATCCCTCATATGTTAAGTTCGTAAAAATCTCAGTTTTAGGATAAAATCCTGAGCTGATTTTTTTTTTTTTAATTTATTTCCCCAATCCTATCTACATCCTCAATATTTGTTGTAAATTTATTTATTTCATGTACTAAACATGTACATACAGAACATACAGTTCTGCTGAAGCTCCATGGTGGCAAGATGGTGTATTTAAATCAGAGGTTAAAAAAAATATCAATACATAATTGTTTTTTTATACATCTATGTTATTCAGTTTTCTTTGGATTTCTCTATTAATACTGAATTAATTTTCTTTATGCAATAGTTATAATGCCATTACTGGGATTTGTATCTGAAATACTTTAAAACGAGTATCAAGTATTTTAATATATTATAAGGAAATCTATGTCCAGGTAAGAAATCAAAGCTGCATATTTCATTTTTACAACCAAATAGAATTGCATATTTTTTAGTTTAGAAAAATAAATCATGCTGTGGTAAAAAATGGCATAAATAGCTGTCAGACAAGGACGTGAGTATTTCCTTTTCTTTGGTCTATTTAAAGTGGTATTTCCTGTTCTATCAAGTATCTTTGATCACTAAGGAGAATATTAATACTTCAGCATTTATCCCACAGTAGCCATACTCACCACGTCTGCGTTTTTATTAATGAAAACCCTTTCACTACGCTCAAGATCAGTAACATAATCTGCTCTTGAAAATTCAAGCCTAGACATGTCCTCATGACAGCAACTTTCCAGTTCATCACCTTAGAATAGGGTTGGGAAAAGAGGTTATGCAGATTTATATAACTGCTTTTCATCATACAAGCCAGTACTTTTTTTCTTCATGGTAGAAGAAAGAAGGAAAAAGTTCACCAGGAAGTACTCTTCAGGAACTGGTCTCTGCTTCTCACTACGGGTCCAAAATGCAGCTTCCTGGTATTTAGTGAATAGTTCATGGATATGGTAAGTTTTCTTAAAGTATTACTATTGTTGATTTTTCTGGATTTTGAAAGCTTTCTTACCCTGCAGAGAAATTTGACTGTTCCACCGCAAGTTACAGTCACTGCAAATGGAAGACATAAACTGTAATGAATAGTCCCCAAAGTCTAAAAGGCTTTTTCTCCAAACTTAGGATGGAGGAAAAACTCATGACAAAAAGAGGGTCTTGATTTGTTTATATACATTCTGCAGTCTTTATCTGAAACTTGATGCTTCTTTTCCCTCCTCATTCTTGTTCACTGATAGTCTTCCTCAGTTACACTCTCCCATAAAGTTCTTTAACATCAAGGAATAATAAAAATTATGTCAGATGTAAAATATTAAAGTAAAAAATGCACCTCAGCACAAAGACAACAGTTCTGCTATCCTTGCACTGGTCAAAATTCAAATCAGTTTGAGATCTTAAGCAGGGTTACTTTCTCATACTTACTTTGTCCTCACATTATAAATGTGGCTTTTCAATTCTCCCTGTTTATCAAGCACCATTGCCAGTTTTTAGATGTATAGACAAAAACTGATAGTTCTCACAAGTCCCAGAAGATCCCTTTGTGGTACCAGAAAACAGAGAGCTCGATGACAGCAGGTTTACTCTGAGCATCTTTCTTCTCAACTACCCTCAAATGGTGAGTAAATGTCCAGAAGGTATGACAGCCACAGAAAATAGTGTGATCTTTATCATATGATAGAGCAGGAGACAGTTTTGCTTAAATACAGCTTTAAGCAGGATCAAACCCTTCATGCAAAGTTATAATGCTGTAATTGCTCTGATGCCTTATTTTCTAAGCAAACTTCCACTTGAATATCACCAAACAACTTCAGTTGTTGACAGGGAACCAAGTGAGAGTGATTAGAAACATAAATCAAGTAATAGGGGAAAAAAATAAATCAGAAATTGAGTCAGTATCAGTGAAAACTAGGGCTTGTTGGCAGTAGGGACAAACAAAAACAGAGCCTAAAACAATGAAAGGAAAATTCAGTTCTGAGTGGTAAAGCGTTTGTGCTACAGATACTATGAAAGAGTTCAGATTTATGTGGAGAACTTGATTTACAATCATAACTGGATAAGGTTTACAGGCACCACTGAGTACAAACTGACTCGACAAAAGACAGACATCATCTTTAGTTACAGGTTCCAGGCTATTCAGTCATTCATCTTATAATGAGTATGATTTTTAAAGATGTAGGGTGTGTGTGTTTTTGTTTTTTTGTTTTTTTTTTTTTCCTTGTTACTGTGATGCTCCAAGTGAGGAATATTTGTTAAGATAAAAGTCTTATAACAGATTATAATTTAAGGGAAAAACTCCCACTTTTGGACACAAGCCTTCCTAACTTGATATGTAATCAATCATAATTCTAACACACATGACCCTCTTAAAGCAAAATGAGCCCATACTGTCCTTTAAGAATGACAAAACACTGGGGGGGGGGGAAAAAAAAAAAAAAAAAAAAAAAATCAGCCTTTGATATACTTTCTATTTCACCCACATAAGAGTAAGTCTCAAGTTATTTCTAACACACTGCCAATTGCTATGTCAGATGTTACTGGTCATTAACATCTTGGCTTATTTGAAGAACTTTGCTCTTCAATTGCTTCCTCACTCTTCTCAACAATACTTCATGGGACTTCTTACTGGAATTAATGATCATAATTTTTAAAAGGATTTGACAATTAGTTGTGACTTTTGAGTCAAAAATAATATTATTTTATATTATTATATATCATGATATTATTATATATAATGTTTATTATATATTATATTATTATATATTATGTGTTATTGTTATAAAAATTAATATATTATTTTTGACTAAACAGCCAGCATGCAACAAGGCTGAATTTAGACTGTCAGGCAGTTGCATATTTATCATTAAATTTCATAGAAACATAGAACACCAGGTTGTAAGAGACCTCAAGGATCATCTGGTTCAACCTTTATTGGCAAAGTGGTCTAGGCAAGGTGGCCCAGCACCATGTCCAGCCAAATCTTAAGAAGCGTTCAATGTTGGGGAATCAACCAACTCCCTGGGGAGATTATTCCAGTGGCTGATTGTTAGCATTGTGAAAAAGTTTCCTCTGGTGTCCAGTGAAAATCTCCCCAGGAGTAACTTGTACCATAGGAAGCAGATCAGAAGCCTGATTATCAAGGCACATTCTGATAGTCTGAAATCTGCTACCTATCTTGCATTCAGACAACTCAGACAACTTTTTAGCCAATATTGGTATCAAATAGACTCTGAACTAGAACAGAGAATCCTATATATGTTTGAGGTCCACAAAAGATAATCTTTCTTTCCTTCTTCTCCTTCACTGCCAAAGGTGTTAGGAAAGTTCAGAATCTTGATCTAGCCTTATACTGAAACAATTGCTTGCCCATAAGTGACAGACAGCTAGGTAGGCATACTGCACCATTTCACTATCAGAGCTGCTTTATACCCTGGCACATTTGCCATTATTCTCTTTAACTCAAGACATGATGACCTGTGGTTTTAAGAGAAAGACACTTTCAGCTGGAATTTGTGGCTAACAAAAGGCTGTTTGTGCACACAGTATCAGAGAAAAAATGTTTTGCTTTTTGCCTTACAGAAGTGTTAGCTACAAACCCTGTCAACAAAAATTGCCTGGTTATTGCTAGCAGCACAGACACACTCAGGTTTCACTTTGCTGAGGGCTTGCCACATACCAGCAGAACTGTAATCTTACTTGTTTTTGCCGGCGGGGGGAAGGAGGGCTGCCATGCCACATGGCACTTGGAACTGCTAGCATACGTAAGCCATTTACATTCAGTTTACTAGCTTGGAGTTAAACTGTACTTTAAGGCATACATAAATGTAGGGAGGTTTTATTATTTTTGTTTTGTTTGGTTGTTTTTCCCCCCCCCCCCCCATATCTTGCATACAGGCACTTCTCAACCATAAACCAGCTACTGATTTAATGATGCAGAGTCCTTGAGAGCATCTTGCAATGCCACAAGGGCAAGAAGTTGCCTTTAACACCAGTAAACAGATGCCAGAAAGTGCCCAAACAGAAACATGCTTTTGAGTATTCCTTAAGGCAACAAGCACATGGACTATGCTGTAGTCAGGACACATGATCCAAATATCTTCAGTATGACTAACAGGCAGATTCACTATGCATGGAAATAAAGAGGCATCTTCCACAGCTTTTATCATATTGATTCAAGCTGTATTAGTGCTTCTACATTCTTGCAGATGCCCTATGGAAACTCCTACTTGCATTCAGACAGTAACTCATCATTTACATGACAGAAAGCCCAGTGAACTAAGAAATTAAGAATCTGTGATATCAGATACAACAAGAGTTCTCTAAATGAGGCTCATTCCTGAAAACTTACTAACTTTAACTTCTCTCACCTGAGAAACAGGGAAGAAAAAAGCATCCTACCAAACCCTTCTCTTAAAAGATATCACCTACTGTCCAGCTTTTTTTATAATGAGCCACATCTGGCACCTCCAGCATATCTGCTTCCTGCTTGCTCTTAATATATAACACCCTTATTCATTTCCAGGTCCATGAAGCTCCTACCTTACAACCACGATATCACAACTGTTTCCGGGTAAATGAACCCTCAGTTTTTCACACTGTATGGAAATATAAAGATGCATTTTTCACACTAAAATAATTCCTTTATAATATTGTTAAGACTCACCCACCTGCTGTAAATGTAGCTTTGGTTGATTGGTGATAGGTGAGGAATCTCACCAACCAGTTTTCTGGGTAAGAGAAATGGACTAGCTCAATATTATTGAAATCCTCCCCAGACACGGAAAACCAAGTAGCTCATTGAGGTTACATGTCAATAATAATTTAACAATCATCATCATCATCTTCACTGGAGTCTCTATTATATCCTGTAGGTTTTAGGTTTCACATGCATGTACCACACATTTGAGACATCAGAAGAAAAAACAAACAAACAAAAAACCCAAACCAAACAAAACAACAACAACAAAAAAAAACAAACAGCAAAAAAAAAAAAAAAAAAAGCCAAAAAGCTTTCAGGTAGGATGACTTGCTTCCTGAACAACTCTGACTCAAACCTGTTAAGACTTTTTCAATCTAATTGTGCCAAGAGAGACAGGAGTCATATTAGCCACCACAAGTTTCCATCCTTCAAGTCAAGTCGGCCAACCCTTAAAACACTCAGAGCTTCAGCCCCTTACTAATTACTTTGTGACTTATGAAATTTAGGCACTTTTCTTCACTGACAGCTGACACTGTGGACAACAAGCATGGCACGGCAAAGCAGCACATATGCCTGTTCAGTGGCAGTCTATCAGCTGTGCTGTTTTTTCTGGGGACAGCAGTGCAAACCTGTAATTTTTTTAAGCTCTTAACAGTTACAGAAGGTTTGTGCTTCCCCTGCTTCCTCTGGCAGAAATAACAAGACCTTTAAAAATGGACAAAAGCTTGGAAAAAATGTGCTATATACTTCTAGGTTGATTAATCAATACTTAATTATTTAGAAGCTCTAAATGGCTATCTTTGGCTGGCACACGTACAAAACATGTTATCATCTGTCAATAAAGTCCAGAAAACCAGATTGCAAGTGTGTAGCAGGGCATCGCTGTGTAGAAAAAGCATTTACTCCATTTGCTGCACTTTACCATTTCATTTCATCAAAGGTGTTTATGTCACACTTAATGAGATATGGGACAGCAGAGGGCTCAACAGCAGGTCTTAGACAGCACTGTCTGATAACTGTAGCAAACTGGGAATAAATACTGCTTTGCAGAAACCATTTTTTAAAGCCCTAATAAAGTAATCGTAGGCCTTAGTAGAAATTGGTTAATTGGATCATCTACATTTTGTTCAGGGAGTAAAATGTGTATTCCTATGATTAATTCATTAGAGTGTGCTTTTACTGAAGTTAATCTGATAGTTCTGAATTGAGGCATCACATTGCTGGGTGGCTATTGTGCTTCTGCAGAAATTATGTACTAAAGCCTCCCAGCATTTCTGCCTTGCTAAAGTTGCCTCACGTTATCCATTCCTCTAGATGGCATGGGGATCCTGATTCAACTTGTGGCCAGCACAGACATCACTCCCCAGAGCTCTGAGTAAGGGCAGTACCTGTTGAGTCATAGCAGGTCCTTCTGAAGCAATGGGAATATCTGACATATCTAAAATGGTGTGCTAAGTTTTTTCCAGTTCATTTTTAAGTCTCCCCCGGGCAGTGGATGAGCTTTCCTCCACATTTGCTTCTACCTGAAAGGCTTAGAGAAATGGTGGCACTGGTCTCCATCTAGTCAGTAGCTATGAAAAGGAACATGCTCCACAACTACTTCACAAGCCCAGACAAAACTCCAGCTGAGACAGTCCATGAATGATTTTTTTTCCACAGAAGTTTCTGTGCTCATTTGGTTCCAGTTTGATAGCAACTGATCTGCTCTGACAGTCTCTCACCTGCTAGTGAACCTGTCTACGGGCTTTTAGGAATGTGGTGTCATATACATATTTGTACTCATAACAAACTTATCAGTAAATACTGCTAAAGCGTCCCTATACGAGAAATTAGCTGCTTACCAGCTGTGTGAATGCCTACAGACACTGGGTACTTGCAATTCACACAAACAAGAGAGCATGAAATTACATTTCACTGAGGGAAAGAAAACAGAAATCTCTTACTGTCCACCTCAAACGAGATTATGATACCCTCTTCCAGAAAGCAGTCTCAGAATAATAATGCCATCTTATACCTTCTGAGATATCTATATAAAAATTGAGCAATATTGCGTTATAACTAATATGAATATTTAGTAAAGGCCCATGCTGAAATTTATTACTTACTGTACTAGAAAACCATCTTTGTCTTGAGTAAATCTGCCTCTAGACTGGGTTGCTGGGAAAGCAAACACAGTTATAAGGATAAACCATGATTAATGACTTCTAATGGCTATTCTAGCACTGACTCTCTCACGTGGTCCATGTAATCCACAAATCTTTAACCCTATAAAGCAGTGAGAAGCTAGGGTTAGCTGAATTATTAATCCTTAAATGAAATAAGGACAGATATCTATTTACCTTTCTACATATCTTCCATTATTGAGATTTGAAGTGTTCTGAACAAAGAAAAGTTGTCTTTTATGGACTTGTGCTGGACCAGAAAACTTTCCATTGCTCTCTCAGTTTAACTGCTTGTTAAAATAGGCTGTAATAATTAAATGCATACACATGCTTGAATGATAAATTTTAGTAATAAGTGCACTGGGACTTACTATGACCTTACCAAGTGGGGCTATCCAGTCATTAATTCAGATAACACAATTTATTATCATAATCTTTTGCTTATACTATTGTTGGGCATATGATTTATGCTAATTTGCATATGCAGATTGAGATGCAATCATTTCATTAATTTTAATGCTTTTTCTTAATCCCATCAAGATTAACATTTTGTCTTAAAGTTGTATACAACACATTTGCAACTGCCTATTACTATGCTAGCCTAATATTACTATGGGTGAATGATAATGAACAAAGTGCATTAATTTGGACTTACTGTTATAAGATGGGAAACTACACCAATAAGGCATATACACAATTATTTTTTTCCACTTGTAGCTATTTGTAATTGTTGAGAACACAACAGTTCCTGTATACATTGAGTACATTTTCCAGGCAAGCATTTTAGGGCTCATCTATGAGCACCGCCTATGACTGCTGCCATAAAGAGTGTGATTTCACAGCATGGTCATTCTGACTGGGTAGGGCTGGAAGGCAGCTTAGTCACTGTTCTTTGTCACAAGATAATACTCACAGCGTCAAAAGAAACCCTTTGAACAATCTTAAAAGGAAGTAGAATAAATTGGGACTAGTGAGAACAGAAAAATTACTTTAAAGTCAGCTCTAGCAATAGTTTAGCATCTTACACATCATCAACAAGTATTTGACTTTCCTATTTTTCAGCAAGATACACAGTGGAAGAATGAGCCATTCATTAATACTTCAAAAACTGACAACTCACAGAAAGCACACACTTGAAACTTTGTTTCCTAAATACAGATCAGGAACAGATCCATTGTGTTAATTCCCATGCAGTGTTCAACCAAATAATAATATTTATTCTATTGCATTAATTCAGCCTAATGCCATCTTTATTATATATATACTCTGAGCACACACAGGTATGTGAGTGTATAAAGGTGTTTATTTGAATGTAGGACAAGTAACTACACTTCATTCACAAAATTAAGAATGAATGTGTAGCAAGCAGATCTTATAATTGCTGCAGGTCAAACTCAGATTATGTTAATTTGCTAAAAGCGCCGAAAAGACATTAGGTAGGAATTTCAGTAATCAAAAAATCTAAACAGATAGCTGTATAATCAATACAAAAGCCAAATTCACTTTACTGTTGTATTGGAAAGGAAATTTGATTTTTAAGATTATTGGCAGAAGAGAACTAATAATAAAAAGCTTTCAGAAAGCCTTGTAGAAGTGTTTCCTTATATTATTTTGCTTAATTAAGAAAATAATAAAGTTTCTGGCTGTATTGTCTCTGGCTGTATTTCGTTTCCTACATTGCCACAGACTAGAATAAGCAGTTCAAATCACCCGTTTCATTGTCCATTTATACAGGTGTAACTGAGTTCAAGATTTGACCCATTTAAGCATATGCAATAGGAAATACATCAAGCATCAAAATACATCAGGCTTCCTAATTAGACAGTGAGGATCTCAGCAATGAGTAGGTTTTCATCAAGCAAGTAAATATACATTATGTTCCTAGTTCTTAGAAACCTGCTGGAGATGCTTAAGGTAATAGATTTGGGCCAGCATGTTTTATTCATGACTTAAAGCTGGTGTTATTTTCCAATGGGAAAATGCAGTTCTAAGTTTGAGTAATTACTATATTGCTCTGACCTTTTGCTGTTATTAGCCAGCTGTGATAATATTGAGGACTTTAACTTCACTCAGGCCTCCCCTGAGTTCAGAGAACTCCTTCTGATCTCCCCGTTTCTTCCCAGACCATTTCTGAAACTTGTCAACTCTTTCTATCAAGGCTTCATCATAATTTCAGTCAGCTAGGGGAACAGAGGATGTGTAGATCACTTTGACAAAGACAAGTACCACTGTCTACAAGTCTTGCCTGAATGCATTTTTGTTAAACTTTGTTTTCAGTTGTACTACTTTTATCAGCAGTGCTTGTTCTTCATTCCAAGTTAGCATTATCCCAGAAGTGGGTTTTATTTTTTAATTGAACCATCTGCTGATAGTTTGTCCACCTCAAAGGCACTCTGAGTAGACTGCTCGGTTGTGAAGTTCTGGGGAAGATGTAGCAAGGAGGGGCGGTGCCTTCTCAATATATTTTTGATATGTTTACATTATTGTATATAGGCAAAAAGAACAGAACAGCAGTGTGGCAGTGCAGAACACCTATACTTGGGAGGTACAGGACTGTGTACAAGTTTATATCAATCTTTATTAAAAACTGCCTTGTGATATCGAGAAGAAACTTTCAACATTGGTATTATTTTAGCAGTGTTTTTTAATCAGTACATTGTCCAACAAAAACATTCTAGTGAGAACACACATATATCTGTATATGGTTTTGGTAGGGGAGCACTTGATTCCACAGATATGAATCTTGCACCAGATTATAGTTTGAGTTAAACTGTGGCTTTCTTCATTCTCTTCCATGAACTCCCCTTCAAAAGGGTTCTCAGTACTCATATGTCTAATACAACCCCCTGTTGTAGGAGAGGCGAGTAAAGAATAATTCCATCATTTGGGCAACAATTGTGTTTTCCATTTAACTTTGCCTTTTGCAACACTTACGCGCTGTGCCAAGACATTTTGTCCAGAGAGGTGCTGGTGTTAAATGGATTGATCCGCCACACTGAAGCTGCGCTGTGTTTCTCATTTCTCTACTGGGTATCCTGAGTCTGCAAGTCCTGTTGCATCTACACTCCACCCCCTCCCCGCTTCTGTGCTCCCCTCTGTAGCACTGCAGGCTCTGAAGAGATGTCCCAGCCTAATTGTAACAGTGTAAGTGTGCCAAATCAGGACAGTCTTGGTGCATGCAAAATAAGCCTCTTGTTACCACCACCACTGGTAAGGGTGGTGCAGAGGCATCCAAGACACCACAGCAACATCTGCAACGCAGACACACAAGTGATTAGTTCTACAGAAACCAATAAAAGTCTTTGCTTATTAGCACCAATTTCACCTCAGCCATGCCAAAAGAAGTAAGCTCAATGCTTCCTCCTGCTGGGCTCCAGACAGCACAGAGCCCCCCCCAGCAGCTGCCAAAGGGATCCTCAGCATCCCCAGTACCGGCACTGCTGCTGCACTTCGAGTAGCTCAACTACCAATTTACATCGGATAATGAAGTTTTGTTTGAATATAAATAGCATCGAAACCCTTTCCATTGAACCTAGAAATACAGCGTATAGCATACAAACTGGATTTAAAAAGGTTGATGAACATTTTTTTGATCCAAGCACATGCAAAATCCTACTGATTAGCGTCTTTTAGCATAAGATACAAAAAAGAAAATTGAGAACACCTAGATATAGATCAAACTCCTCCACAGGACATGATGCCATACTGAAAGAGTATAAAAGGACACATTTTCTACAGTAGAGTATTGATCTTTTTGATGGTAACTGCAAGCTTTAATTAAAATTTCAGCTACTATTATCATGCCACATAATTAAAAAACACACTACTCAAGTTTAGAGAAGATACAAGATTTATGGCTTGTTTCTTTGTTTAAGTGGGAGCAGGGAAATCCCTTACAAGTGGAAGAACATTTCCAAGCACTGAGAATGTTAAGGTGGTTCTTATATTATTCTAAAAAAAAAAAAAAAAATTAAATTTGTGCCATAACATCCAGTGTGTTAAGTTTCTCAGCCTTATGCCAGGCTGACTGCAAAGAACCCATTAATTTCTTTCGTTCCCCCAGTCTGACATGGCTGTAAATGCTTTTTTTCTTCTGGATCCTCAGTTTATACTATCCTCTTGCAGTATGTTTTATTTTATGTCCCTGTTATGGATTTTCCCTTTACAGCAATATTTCTTTTCTGCTGTTTAGAATTGGGGGTGTGTGTGTGTGTGTATGTGTAGAAATCCAATTCTTTCTGCTGAACTCCTTTTTTAGCATGGGAAGATCTTTTGTATCTCCTTGCATATTCCATGGGTAATGGTCTGATAGCAAAGACTGAGTTTTAGTGTCAGGCCCAGACTCTGCCAGTAGCAGTTAGGAGATGCTTACATTCCCTTTCTGTTTTTCATTATTCCAACATGTTCAATTTGTTTCTCAACATACTTGAAACCTAAATGTCACAAATTCATGAGAAAGTTCGTCTTTATTTCAAACAGCATTTACTCATTTGAAAGGATATATGACAACGTTGGTGTCTAGTCCAATTTAAACTGCCAAAGCAGAATGTGGATCAGCCACAGCGGGCTGTAGGCTCTGCCTGGAGGACAACTCTGGGCTGTGTGGCAGCCCCAAGCCATCGGGCCACTGTGCCCTCAAGCAGCATTACAGGAACTTTCATGCGTGACCTGGACGGGTACACACGGAAGTGTCCTAAATCACAACAGGTCATTTCACCCCTTCCTCCTCCTAGAGACAACTGTTTCTTCCTATTGACTACACAGTGAACTTAAACTTGTAACATCTGTCTTCTGAACGACAACAAAATTAAATGTCGGAAGCACCCTGAAGCAGAAAAAATAAACTTCCTTGCCATAGACACAGAGAACCTGATTCCTATCAAAATAATATCCTTGTCTTAATTGTCCAATGATAGATTGCTACAGAATACAGTCTAAATTAAAATTAAGAATTTGCTATGATAAGATGACTGAGCAGCCTTTCATGCAACAAAAAATATAGCTTGGAAATAAATGGAACTTCAGGTTTGGTTAAAAATTTGCAGCTGGGGGTTTGTTCACAATCTTCAAATTATTTTAATTCAATATGAAATCAAAAGTATGAACACTCTCTGATCTGTATATTCTTTTCATACATGCCAAAATATATACACATAGCTGAACCCCTTTATCTACAGAAAGAGCTATAGCAAAAGCAGGCATTCATTTCTGCAACTCTGCCAACATACAAGTTTCTCCTTGGCAGTGAATATCTTAAAGAAGAGTTTCTATTTCATTGCCCAAAGACTGTGGGTTCAGAGAAATATTTTCAGAAGCAGAATGTTGTATTTTTTCCCTCCCTCAAGAAGCTACTAAAGCCAGGGGGCAAAGCAAAGATCAAAGCTTGCTGCTTAACTGGAAGAATACAACAGTATAGGACACAGCAGTTTGGCAATTGTGACGTGAGTGAAAACAACAACAAAAAAATACCCTATTTTTTGGTCAATTAATGCCTTTGGCTAGTGTGCACAGGCAGTTGGGCAAATGTATTAGTATTTGGGAATAATACACTTGCTTTGAAGTTTGCTGGTGTGTAGTTATTGCCGTGATTCTGCCTAGAAACTAAGAGCCTTTTCTGCCAGGACTACCCACGCGGAGAAGGAACAGAGCAGTTCAATGCAGCGACATGACAGAGTGACCGGGGCCCCTCAGACCGCGTCCTGCACCCCTGCAGCTATGCAGGCCACGCAGGAACGAGTCCACAAGCGCCGAGGAGACAACCTGAACCCAAGCACCGGCACAAGCCAGGCCCAGTGCAGCACAGCCGCGGGGAAGGCAGCTCTCCACCTTGAGAGGGAGGGGTGGCTGGAAGCCAAGCGCGGGGTGCTGCGGCCTGCCGCCAGCACCGGGCCTGGGGAAGGGGGAGGACAGGCCTTCGCTGAAGCCTGCTTGCTCCTCAACACCCAACTCGGCGATCAGAAGTGTGCTAACTGGCAGTAAATTAAGCAAGACTACCCACCAGTGCTTTGCTCTCAAACATAGCTTTTAAGTTGGAGATGTAAAAAGAGTGGTTCTGAGCTCACCGACCCAGTGGTCGCTTCTGGAGAATGGATAAACCCATTTGTCAGTGCGTCCTCCACTGAGACAGCATTTTAAAGGAAAAGCAGGTTAATCTCTACAACACTTTTATTCAAGACTAGTGCTAATTTGAGTTTCACCCTTTAACGGAGCTCTCCCTTAGTTGTATACATTTTCTCATCCCAAAGGTTAGGGAATTTTTTTTTTTTTAATATCTGATAATGTTAATCTGAATGGTCCTTTGTGTAGAGATGCTGGAATAGTGTTTTCTAAGTTGCTTGCAGATACTGCTATTATTAAATTCAATAAAAATAGTCAATTTTACAAAGCAACTAATCAGAAGAAATAGCTGCCCAGCGGAAGTGTCGATTAAAGCCTGTTCAACTAACAGGGACAGTTGGCTGCTAATAAGGGAAATGCCTTTGAAAATATGTCTCTAACATCTTCATGCTGAGAACTAACACTAACTCGCTGAGAACTAACACTAACTCGCTGAGAACTAACACTAACTCGCTGGGTGCACATCATTTTCAGCATGCATACCCTTATCAACATGAGCTGGCTCCACTGTGGCATGATTCTATCACCACATAACGTGGTTAGTGGAGGCATGGCTGATAAATGAATAATCATAATCGTAGCCATACAATGTAATTTACTGCAGTTTGAGAAATACGTTTGTCGGCACTTACAAATTTAAATGACTCTGTGATCCCACAAGCAAATCTGAAAAGGGAAAACGTGTTGACAACACATTGTAGATGAGTTATTTGTAACAATTGTTTCATTACAATTGCAGCATCTTCAAACAGATGAAATGATAATATGAGTAGTAAGTGAATTTTATATCCAATTCTTAGAGCTGGACTTCACAGATAAGCTGCCAGCAATTTTGAAAATACTTTGAAGACCTTAAAAGATTTGTTATTTCTTTAAAAATTCCCCCTTAAAACCAGAAACAAAAGTTTAAATTTTGTCTTTTGATCTGCATAGATTCTCATTTCTCTTGAATTCAAATGGGCTCCTTTCAACTTTGAAGGATAAGCGAATGCATGTATGTATACAGAACATATAAAATATATATTAGCTTGTCTGCAGGCTTCAAAAAGAGCTTTAATTTGCTGCTGTTTCAAAAGACTGAGGGGGTTGCCTTTAGTAGGTTGAGAAGAGAGTCAAACGTGAGAGCTTGCAGAGCTCTGGGAAGATGATGTAGAGGGAACTAAATGGACATAGGGATGAAGTTGCTGAAGCCAGTAATCTTCCCTTCCCCTCACCCCCAGGCAGTACAGCAAGTTGGGGAGGATGCAGCCCCCAGTCTGCTACAGGTAAAAGGCAGATGAAACCTGACATCCCCTTGGCAGGGACAGGAAGTCTTTCCAACACCGCCCCACCAGCTCATCTCTCAGATTGCCCAGATCTGACATGCCTTCTGACCACATTTGGGTTCATATTTCTACTTGAAGTGGGCCTGCAGGCAGAACACACAGGCAGAGCAAGACACCCAGCTACCAGCCCACGCTGCGGGCAGAACAGGACGCAAGCAGCTCACACCAATTCCTTCCTCCTCAGGCAGGCACCCAGCACAGCCTCTGTGGCCAACACGGGCACCAAGCCACATTTGCAGGACTTGAAAGACAGCAGACTGAAGAGATAGATGCTCAAGCACAGAGAACTGGACTCGGCAGCCTGCAGACTTACTTCTAAATGAACTCAGGTAAACAACTAGAGCATGACCGTAACTGACATTCTCCTGCTTCTTTACTTTCCAACTCAAAACCTACAATTTTATTAAGAAATTATTTCAGTCTTGTAAGGTCTGTGTTAGCATGAATTAAATCACTAAACGTTACTGTCATTTTAAATTATCAGTAGTTGCAAAACTACAGAAAGTTAGAATACAGTTCTCTGCAAGTTTTGTATCGTGAAGGTCATATGTTCAACATTATTAATTATGATTCATTTTAGGATGAAATTGCATAATTTTAATGTTGCTAACTTTTTTTTCCCCTCTCTGCAGCACGAAGATTTACTCAGCTATTTCACTGGCTGTTAATGATAGCTGTTCTTTCAATAAGAAATAATGTACTTACATAATCTAGCTAATGTGTACTGGAGACACTAAGTAAATCATTATCTGATGTACAGGACCATTATCACTGTGTGCCATAACAATCAGACTTAATGAGGCTCTCCTCTTGCCTTCTTCTCTTGACTGCCACCAGCAATGTTCTTTTGTTTACCAAGTTTCTCTATGCTGATTGTGTGTTGAAATTACAAACAATTCTTTTCCCACAGTCCACCATTTATATCAGTAGCTGAAAAGTAGAGAAAGAATATTTCTGTTCTTAAGGCACAAAGTGCATCTTGGATAATCAGGGTTTAGATGCATTTACTGCACTGGCTTGGGCAAAATCCTTAAAGGTTTTTGTATCGCCTTGCCTACCCTGCATAGCACACCTTCAAGGGCTCAGTGTTGTCACACACACGCGTTCACGCAAAGTGAGAAGGCAATTATGCATTCTCAAGAGATGAACCAGGACCTTCCCTGTCTGACTAAGATCCCAAATGTCTTAGATCATGCTCTAAGTTATGATATTGTCCTTATAGAGTCATCTTTCATTAAAACATTCTGCAAGAGGCATAGTTTCACTATTTTCTCCAGTACAATAGGAGACTTACTAATTTTCCTCACTTCTACAAGAACTGCATAATTTCAGAAACTCAGTTATAAGAATGGTTAGGTGAACCATTTCTGGATTTCAGTCACGTGGGCTTGCACCTTAGAGCTTCATGTTCAAGCAGGCCCAATATCTCAAAGCAACACTTAATTGAGACATTATCATTATCATCACATCACAGCTTTAAATCAGTGCCAGCTGGACCAAGATGAGGCCTCACAGGGCCCCTTTTGAGCTCCATGAACTGAGTGAATTGCAGTTTGCAGTGAAATACAAATAAGCTCAAGAGGCTTTGTGTTTCATAAGAAAAATAAGTTACAGTTTTAGTCATAAGGTGAACTTTAAAAAATACCCATGACAGGATGCAATCTGAAATGCAAACACAAAGCCTGTCATCTCCTAAATCTTAAATATCAAGAATAAACTGAAAATTTGCAGTGGTTCCTTGAAAACCATTATGCTTATTGTTATATTAAAAATAACTGATTGAGATCTGAGTGTCAGGGAATGGCATTTTCAAGAGTTATGGATGAATGCAGATTTGCTTTAAGCAAAAGATATAAATAGTTTATCTAGAAAAATAATATTGTGAACACCTCCCCCACAGAAAATGAAGCTGGTCAGAATCATACCCTGTGCAGAGAACTAGTTTTTGTCATAAAATATTACCAATCTGTAGGAATGTCATCAGCCAACCTTTGTTCCCAATTTGGTAAATAAAATTCTCAGTGTTCTTTGCTTTTTAAAAAATATCAAAAGATCTAATACTCTAGATGGAAAAAAAAAAATGGGAAACACGTACAGTCACATAGTTATTAGACTTTTCACACAGTTAATGACAAATGCCACCATGCAGGGGAATCCCCAAGTGAACTGGAAGATAAAAAAAACTTTCAAAGAAAAAAGCTGCAACTCAATACTGGTAAGTGACACATGCTGACTAATCACATACGAAAACATGTACTTGAAAAGAACTGAACAGGTAATATAGAAGAGGATCCAGCTGATATCTTAGACTGAATGTGAGCTAAAAAAAGTCCACGTCTAACCTGTTGGACACATTAAGAGATTAATGAGGCCTCATATGAATTATAATATCTAGTTTTGGATACTACTTTTTGAAACAACTGAAGAGAATCCAGAGGTGAGTTCTCCAATTGCTGTCACTACTCTCCATGTCTGAGAAAAATCTGGAAGTACTTGACTGTTTAATTTAATGAAGAAATTAAAATGGAAGAGAACTCTGTCTCTGCAGCAACTTCAATGTAGTTCAAAGACAGTAATCTATTCTCTATTTCCACAACAAGTAAGGCCAGTAACAATTCAGTTGCAGTACAGTATTCCAAATATCAAGTTAAACATTAAGTGCAAAAGGAGTAAACCACTGGTCTGAGGAGATTGCCTGAAAGTTTCCATCAGTAATGATTCTTAAAAAAAGAACTGAGGCAAATATCTGATGGATTTGACATATTTGTAAATAAATCTCACAAGAGCAACTCAATAGCTAAAGAGCTCTAAAATGTTACAGATATTTTGTGAGAACTGTGGGAAAGAAGTGAAAACAAATAATATATTTTAGCCCACCACTGTAGCCCTGGAACTATTTGGAACAGCCTGCGGGCTGTGACAGGGGGCTCTGGCAACTTTGTTCTTGATGCATGTCAGAAGTGACTAAAAGTTTCTATTTCTAAAGCTGTTTTTTGTTAGAACAGAAGATGTTACACTAGAACAAAGCAAGGCAAACTGATGTGCAGCATGCGACAAAAGATGTCAACACAAATCCTCCCCTTGCCCACTCTGACCTTTTAGAGTACATCCCAATTTAACTCCAGCCTTGCTTTTAACACAACAGCTGCTACTGACTTTGTGTTGCAAGAAAACCTAAAATGTGTTGCCCTCCCACACAGTAAACCACAAATCCCCATCACAAAATACAGCTCCTATCTCAAGCATCCAAATTAAGAATTAACAGGGGTTGGGTTTATTTTGTCTGTTTAAAACCCAAATCTCTCCCTTCTGGTCAGATTTGGACTTGCATGCCTTGACTATGTGCTTTAACAAAGTTAATTTTAATACACTCAGGACTCAATTTTGTCATGTGTTAAACAATGCAGCACTAGTTTGTTTAGATATTGTGACTCTTGCCTGGACAGGAAGCAGTTTAAGAACATGAGGATTTCTTCTGTGGCCCTCTATAACGCCAAATTCTGTTACCAACAAGTATTTGGGTAAATTACATAGATGATTCCAGCTGTACCACACTGACTTATATAAACATGATTTCTAGTCTTCAGTATTACTTCAGATAAATTACATCATTTAGTGATAATAATACTGAATAAATGGATTTAATATATGAAAGTATGAGTTCTCTGATCAAAATTTAAAAAAACAAACCAAACCAAAACACTGAGGATTAAATTTAGGGCACATGAAAATAAATAGTTTTCATTTTCTCAATTTTCAGCTGGAAGTTTAGATCCATTATAGTCTTGGATTTTGTATAAACTATACTTAATATGAGCGTAGATCTTTCTCGTCCGATGCTACCAGGCAATCCAGTGAAGGTATCCAGAGTAAGTTTGGCAAGATATGGAGAAGCATGCTGGAGCCTGTAGTTGTAAGGACTTAACCATTTTACTGGTGTTATGAAAAAAGAAACTAGATGGTTCCCATTCTGCAATGAGAAGACAGTCAGCTGCTCTGAACCAGCTAAGCCTCATGTATCAGTCACGTTGATTTGTTCCACTAATGACCACCAGCTAAGTCCCATGGCACTAACACAGCTCTGTCATCCTTCACACTTGTTGATCACTCCAGCAGACATCTGTGCCTGCTAGGGGAGATGGCAACAGGGTGTTATGGCACCCACCTGCTTACACCCCTGGTAGGCACTATCTTTGCTCAAAAGCTGTGAAAGAAATAATCTCTAATAGAAAACTCTAAACTATATTGTCTAAAGTTGCATAGAAATCCTTCCCTTCCATGCTGAGAAACATGAGACTGTCAGGGAGGGTGAGAGTTAAGGTCAGTAGGTTAAACAAATGCACAAAGCAACTGTGCTAGAGGGTTTCATAGCTTTTTTGCTCCACGCTAGGGATAAATAAGGTGTGGAATTGTTTCCGAAATTACTCTGGCTCAACAGCCTGTCCATTGCCTCTCCTCTGGGTAATCTTGAAGCTTTGCCAGGATGTTATGTTCTTTGATGCAGATCATTTGTCATGATGAATAGTATTATGTAAAAATTGTATTTTTCCCTTCTGTCTTTTGATTCATAATATGTTATGAAGCCTGAGTAATTTAAATCTTTAAAATTTCTGAACAATTGAGACCTTCCTATTTGAAAGTGTCAAAACCATCCTTTTGGATTCACTACATTCATACAACACTTTCTTGATCTGCTTTACAAATACCATTTAAAGAAAAAACGAAACCTTTTTCCTCACAGGAAGGAAAACCAAAGAAATGTTTTGCCCCTCAATAAATAAAAATGACTAAACACAAAATTTCACGTTCTAGTCTTGATTTCACACTCCCTTCTCAGTGGTAGTATCTGAAACTAATATTCCCTATCTCTTCCAGGCTCATGCTTATGCACATCCATAATACTGAATACTAGAGAATCTTACTACTTTTTTTTTTTTTTTTTTTTTTTTAGTACATATGCAGGTAGGCTGATTAACAGCACGAGATAAAATTGCACTGTCATTTACCACTTACACTGATCAAACTACAATCACTACTACTAGCCCTCAAGTGATAACTACACACAGTACTGTGCTGCGTAAGCAACGATCACAGGCTGAGGCCGAGAACAATCGCACTGCTCTAGCAGGCAGGCACAGGGCTCTTGATCTCCAAGTTCCCTTTGTTCCCTCAGACTCGGTACAGAAGTCAATTACACATTTACTGATAACGCGGCTCACCCTGCCAGAAGGGTACTTCCATTAATATTACATTGAGTATCAAAATAAATGCAGAATGAAGGTAATTCTGTGGTTAAAAACATGATACCTTGATCCCCACTTCTCTGAAAACAACAGTAAAAGGTATCTATAGCAATAACAAGATACAGAATCACATGACAGCTCTTCAGAGAAAGCCAAAGTGCTTTGAAAAAGATCAATTACTACAAAATAGTAGTGCACTGCTGTCAATCTTTTACCTTTCTTTATAGTGAAAAATGAAATAAAAATAGCCCGTTGCAGTGGATAGGAGTACTCCCAGATTAAGGGGAGAGACTGCAGAGAAGTCTAAGGCCAATTCTGCTGACTCCCCTGAGCAGTGCAATGTCATATATTCAGTTTTGCAAGGCAGCGATAAATAACCACCACAACCCTGTCGCTTCCAGATGCCACTGCTACTACTTTGGTCAGCTCTAATCAGAATACCCAAAATGTTTAGCAACCCATGATAGAAGTCTATGGAGAAGCCCTTTTTGACAGACATTTAAAAGGGAAAGGCTATTTTAAGACACACACAGGAGAAAATAGTAGAAAAATCAAGTATTTTGCTGTTTCTTTACAATGGCCAAAAAGAACACACAAAAATAACGGAAGTCTGAGAAAGAAGAAAAAAGGTCCTTGAACCACTGTTGCCTAAGCAATAGAGATGTCTCATTTCTATTAATGTCAACGCAAGGAGGCCTAAGTCTCTCAGGCTTCGCAAATGTCACCAATGTTATTATCTAGTTGTTGAATATTATCAGTATGCTAAAGGTACACATTGTTCTAGATGGCTTTATGATGATCTTGCAGAATAAGACCAACGAAGCATGAATAATGTGTGAATTTATGCCATCATGAAAAGTGCTCTTAACTACTACTTCCCCCTGATATCTTCATAAAAAGATAGTTCATTAAAGGACATTGCAGTTGAATTTGGGCTGGAAAAGTATATTCAAAGTAGAACAGAAATTTTGTTGCAGGCAAATGCAGGAGGCAGAACTGAACCTAAACTGCATGCAGCATTAGGATAACTGGATGTCAACTGGAATCACCAGCATAAGGGACAAGAGCCCGTCTTCTGTGCTGGGTCATGTACCAGCAGAGCTGTGGGGTGCTGCAATTCAGCAGCAGGGCCACAGGAGCTGGAGGAGAACAGGGCAAGGCACTGTAATCTGCCACTTTGGTGTTCCTAGATGCTCAAATGCAGAGAACACATGCATATCTAATATTATGCATGCATTTTTTTTGTACAATTTATACTACTTGTTCATCTCCACCTGAATGCCTTTTTCTGGCTGTCCTTATAACAATAATGAACTTGCACACTGGGCAGGACACAAACTAAGCACTGGTGGTTTGTTTAGAGTGCCAAAAACTGCTTGAGATTTATAGCAAGAACTAATTTTGATTTTAACCTCCTTGTCCTATTCAGAATTAGTTCAAAATCTCTGCCAATATAGAAGGAGTATTACAGACTGAGGAAAAAGTGAATGTTAAATTTCTTAACAATAAGACGCACTAAGAAATAAGTGTAATTTTTCTCTTAAACTATCAAAGTAATTTAAAACCCTTGGTGAGTAGCTTAGACAAGAGCACTCTAGCTTCAAATGGATTTTAATGGGAGGGTAACCACAAGAATAAAATCAATTAATGAATACTATAAATAGATTAGTGAAAACTCTCAGCTCTTTTTCTTTCCAAACATCCTCCTACCACACCACCCATGGAACTACTTCCAGAATAACATGATAAAACAGCCCACATAAGAAATCAAATGCTGCTACCATTTGGAGTCCTCAGCACTGAATTTTTTGGAAAGTTTATGCAAGTTTATACTTTCAGAAAATTGGAGTGTTGTAACTGCACTAACAATACATTCACCTGAAAATATAGAGACTACCAACATTTTGAAGTATTTTGGCTGCATTTAGAATGTCACACATGAGATGCCTTGAAAGTCAAGCTTTTTAGGAAATGATCTAACTTGCTGAGATGAGCTGTTTATAAGCTTTGTCAAGCCACATCCTCTAAAAACACTAAATGCTTTTGAAAACCTTGACCATAAGATGTCAGTTGCAATAAACCTCAAATGAAATTGGGAAGAAATTTGTACCCTCTACTGTTTAGTGCCACACCTACCCCAAAAGTGGGCATACTATTTTGCACTTCAAGTACTGATGACTACACACGTACCTCTATATTTGGCAGTGGTAAAAACAGAGAACATGATTGAGGTATGCATTTAGAAATGAAAGATCATTCTTTTTAATTCTCTTCAACATTTCTTTTGTTCTTAGGAAGTTAACAGAGATACAAATGCCACTGTTGACAAGAGATCATGATGCAAAGAATTAAGTTGTGGTTTGATACAGAACAATGCCAGATCAATAACCAGTAGCAGCATTACATCCATATGAATGGTATTCCAAAGTTTTCCATCATAATAAAGCATGGCTGAAAGATAGATCTGACCTCCTTTTACTGATGTGATTGTCGTCATATAGCGTCATCTGAAAACCAAACAAAGGTCTTTCTTGGAGTACCCATAAGCCACAGTTGTATTTCCCTTTGACAGCCTGTCAAGTATGCTGGAAAAATCTGTAGCCATCCCCAACATCATGAGGGTTGTGACATGAAAATTGAATGTGATGTTTGAAACAAGAACGGTGTTGAGAGCATGTACACGGCCAAGTGTATCAGATGCGAGACTTCGGATTTTTATTTTCTGTTGAGGGCACTAGATTCAGACAGACAGAAAACCCCCATTCATAAAAAGTATCTGTGGTGGAATTCACTAAAACAGCCGTCATAACAAAGCTGTACAATGCAAGAACTAAGCAAAAGCAGGAAATAAATACATCTTCCTGCATGCTGTGTTTAGGTAGGGATTTACTTTCCTAGCATCTATGTGATAATGCTGTGACCATGGAAATAGCCTATGAATGTTTACCGTTAGAGGTTCTCTGATTGTGCGTCATCGTTGCTTCATTTGTAGCCTTTTAAGAACATAAATTAAGTTGTCCAATTATTCCATGTTCATTCTTTTAATTGCTTCTGTACTGCTGCATTCTCAATGATGCAATTTGTGCACTCCAAAATTGAACAGAGTCATGCCATATAGAACCATTCACAGTGGAAAGTTCAATAAAGACTACCATGGAACAGTATTGTTGTGAAGAGTAGAAGAGCCAGTACAGACCTGACTGATATTTGCCAGGTCAAGCTAGGGTTAGAAGTCAGTTACAGAACTGGCTGACTTTTCCCAATGTCTCTACTAGACAAACATTTTCATACATTGAGGATTTATAGTACTTATAGGGAGGTTCAAATAATTAATTATTTGTCAATTTGACCAATACCATTTTTTTGGTAAGACATATGATACTAAATTAGGAATTGGTTATCTACTGAGGTGGGGGGAGAGTGAGATTATGAGAAAAAAGAGACCTCAAAAGAGGAGGCAGGTCTTAGGAAAGCGCCTGAAAACTGCCTCCACAATAGCAACCAGGGCCTTAGCAGTGCTGGGGCTCCCCACCGTGAGCTGGTAGGAGCACACATCTTACCAAGCAGCATGCCTAGGCACTCTAAGAATCCAGATGTTGCCTGATGTGGGCCTCTGAAGAGTGAAGGTTAAATTCAAAACAGCAGATGTGCCTACAGAGAGGACTGACCTCACCAAAATTTTGGTGATGTCTAAATATTAAACTACTGATCTAAGAGCAAGGCACCTAAATTCTGGTTAGAGTTAACAAAGACAAAAGTGAGAGTGCACGTATTTATTGCCTCACAGGAAGACTCATTACATCATGACATATGTTTCCAAGATAGTGATGATATTCCTTTAAGGTGCTTCTCCACCTTTGTTGCTTATAGAGGAGATGTTGAGGACACTGGGAATATTCCCACCTGCAATGAATTCTTTGCAGTGAATATGTCAGAAGAGCTAGAACAATTTGAAGCAAGCATACAGGAGATACCGGACAAAATGGATAAGTTAAATGCTCAAAATTCAAGCTCAATTTGAAGAAATAAGACCAGACAAAGAAGCTGTTTGAAAAGCTTTTGCAAATCAAACTAATAGCAAGCACTTGGAAATACCTGGATTTTGAAGTCATATCAAAGCATGAAGAAGCAGCTTCAGAGAGCTAAGTCTTCTGGAAAGCAAGCAATACAAATCTGAGGCTGTGTTTGGTCTTCCTCTTAGTCACACAGTACAAGAGAGAGAAAATAGACAATTAGCAAGAAGTTCATTGGTTATAGCAGATGTTTGAATGAACCAGTATTCAGTCAGATGAGTATGTACTTATTTCCTTTCTGTTTTCTTCAGAGCAGTTTAAAATTATTCAAGATATTACTACACCTATTTGTCTCTATTCTACAGACAAACAACAGAGAAAAGAAGAAATCTTGCAAGAACTGAGGAAACAAACATTTGGAATGAATTAAGATTGAAGTCTGGCTTACACTGAAGTTTTGTCACGGTCTGGCTAGCTTGCAATTCCTGCAGGAAAACACCAATTCACTCCTTCAGTGTCTGTGTAACTATCCTTGACTTAAATAGGATGTAAATGTCCAGTCAAACAGAGTATGATAATTACAGAAAAATGCAAAAGTATAATTTTAGTAATATAAATAGGCCCACAAAAGCTGTAACCACATCCTTGCAGTTAATCATGTAGCTAAGTGCTTTTACTAGCTCAGAACCTAAATAAGTAGCTTAGTACAGAATTATACTTCAAATAGGACATGACAACTGATTCTCAGGGTTAAGACATTGCAGGTACACCTGTCTTCATCTGCCAAGGGTACACATTTGTACCTGTCACATATTTGTGTTTAAAGTTGTTGTAAAAGTATCAGCCATGCTAATTTTAAAAAGTCTAGATGTATCAGTACATAGAAGTCAACAAAATATTCAAAATCCACATTTATATGGATTTGCAACTCTTCATTAAAACATGAACTGACCATGAATCAACTCATAATCACTACTTATATGTTTTTATGAAGTGTAATTTACATAAATGTGTACACAGATATACCAAAATATATGCAGAGGGAGAAGGATCAAGATAAAAGTATTAGAATGAACAATTTAATGCAAATACACAGAGGTAATACAGGAAAAACCCCTAACCCCTGTTGTATTCGCATCTGCAAAGCTTGAAGGTGTGGTATGGGTTTGGGGGATTTTTGTTGTTTTTTGTTTGTTTGGGGTTTTTTGTATTTTTTGGGGGGGGGGCTGGAGGGAAGGAGTTGGGGGAGGTGTGCAGAGGGGTTTGTTTTTGCTGTTTGGTTTTGGGGTGGGGTTTATTTTTTTTTAAACACAGACTGATCTTGATCTCCCATATGGGTCTGACTGGACCCTCATCTATTAATGACAAGCTGCTACGCTACTCCAGTAGCAGCATTTGTCTAGCGGGTGGCAGAACCATGTGTGTACCCCTCATGTATCATTATTCCAAATTACAACAAAATTACATCAACACCTGTGCCACAAATTTCATCTAGATCCACTGTGAAATCTTTGTTCAGAAGACTGGAGTATCTTCTGTTTCTTACACGGGTCATGCTCCCCAAGGGGTTATTATTACAGTCTGTTAAAGCTACTTATTTAGAGCAAAGATTAGTATTACATTGTAGAAAGGCTGACAAACATGGCACACCTGTACTCTTTATTTAGCAGCATTTTGCTGAGTACAGGAAACAGTTTTTATTATGTGCCAGTAAATAATTGTAAGAACAAATCTGGCTTTGAAACTCTGAATCATCCGTACTGCAGCCAAGAGCAGTGCCAACCTGGGACAGGTGTACAGTAAATGAGCAGATGAAAAATAAATACAATTGTGAACAGCTCAAGGATGCTTATCTCATCACAAAGAACACATGTGTCTTGCACTGGTTCAGGTTTTACTGTCTGTTTTTACAGGGATTAAGTTTGTGCTGGAAGACACCACAGTAAAATGGGAGATCACACAAAGGCAAGCTTGGAGCCCTCCCCATGTTTTCAAATTAATGACCATTTTTGAGGCAGAGCTGTCTCTTCCTTCTGAATCTTAAGTAGCTCATCAGATTTCTGATCAAAAGTAATTCCAAAAGTAAAATTAAAAAGAGTAAAAATTATGCCCTTGAGCCAGTGAAAAAAAAACATATTTAGTGTAATAGTGTTAAAACAAAGATGCTGCTCATTCCAATCTTGCTCTCAAATAAGACCTGAACCAGTAAGTAAGAGAGAATCACAGCCTAGAAAGGTTCAGGAGGGTCTTCAGGGTTTAACTTTCTCTATAATACCATGTTCCCACAGCTAAGAAAGGATGGGAATGCATGTATCATAGGAAGAATCTGTGATATTATTTCTCGAAACCTGCAGCATTACATAGACAACAGAGACCTGCTTGGCACACAGGACATAGTAACCTCAGTTTTATAGCTCCTGAGCTTATGTTGGGGTTCTGAGTTTCAGTCAGTGTTTTAGCAAAGTCACACTTTGGAGAAGAAAAAACAAGAGCAAAGCAGCAGCAAGTAAAATCAGGGAAATATATAGCATCATAGACATCAGGAACAGCTACATTCTAAGTTTTTTAAACATTTAGGTTTCTCAGAAGGAGTAGAGTTGGATATCAAATATTTCATAGAATAGTCAAAATAACAAACATAAATTTTTTGGCCTCATTCAGGTTAGTCAAACAGTGAACTCTACAATGCAGGTAGTCACTGTAACTGGTTTCAAACCACGTATAAAGGATGTGTGTCCATACAAGCTGAGGGAGAGTGGTCTAAGTGAGATGGAAACATAGTCTGCGCAAAGAATTGCACACCAAGGTCAGGCAAACTGTTTTCCAAGGACCAGCTTCCCCCCCCCCCCCCCCGAAGTCACGTGCAAAACTCTTACAATACGAGGTCTCAGCAACAGACTGTTTTCCTTAAAAATTCCTGTACTTTCCGTGAAGTATCACAAATACAAACCTTAAACACAGTGGAAAAAAAGATGATGGCAACTGCTAAGTCCTGGATGAAGAATCATGGTTCATTTTTAAATCTATCCCTTTCAGATTAATTATAGAAACGTCTTTTTTGACTGTAGATTTCTCTCAAGCAGAGACGAACCACAAATTAAAGTGTAATCACCTTAATAGCAATTATATATGTAAGATTCATCTTCATAGCACTTTAGAAAATTTCCCTAATTAATAACATGCCTTTCTGCTATGCTAAATGTAGCAACTCACACATCTAGATTCCAGCTGCTCAGGAGAGATGAACATCCTACAAGATTTTTGCCTCTTTCATCCACTACAGTAAATGAAAGACTTTGGGCCAGGCAGACTCCAAAAGGACACCTATACTCCAAAGTGACCTGCTAGAACAGGGAGAAAAATCATCTTTCCGCATGTTCATTCATCTCTTGGCCTTTCAGCAGAGATGAAGTGAGTTCTAGTTCAAGATAAATAAGGACAAATATCTTAAACCCTAAGGAATGGGGCTTTATATAAAACAGGGCCACATATGATTAAGGAGCAGTGGGTCCTGCATATGCACAGCATGTTTCTCCCACCTCGTCAGGCAGTACTGCCAGGAAGCCACCAGCTCAATACAACTTATCCCAAACTAGCTATTGCTTGTTAAAAGCATGAGTCTCCAAATAAAAACAGTAGCAATGCTAGATTATTTACTGCCTGAGTTTCAGGGCTGTTTAATGCCCTTTAAAGGAAATACTATCAGTTATTTTCCTTGAGTAAACTTATTCTTTGTATGAATGCTTAGATACAAGTAATGAGGGAATGCTGCTAGTTTTTAACATTTTGCAGCAAAGTCTTCTGGGGTGAAAACCTATTCAAAACTTTTGACATCATGAAGTCACGAATTCATGATTGACTCAAAGCTAAGACATCGACAAGAATGTTCCCAGGGATTGCTACTAAATATTTTGGATGAGGCTTTTAGAAACTCTTGATTCCCAGGCAGTGCTTGAGAACTCACACGAACTATTCTTTTCCCTTATTTATAAAATTCTGGGGGTAGCAACATCATGCTTGTGATTGAAATTCCTACATAAAAACCTAATAATTGTTAAATGACAGTCTCTTTTTTTTTTTTTTTTTACTGCTATTTTCTTTTATGAGCTTAACAGCAGAATATGTTTTGAACAGCTGAACAAGCAACTGAAAGGACTGGCTTTTCTTCTTAAATCTTTAAATTGAAAAAATAAGATATTTGGAAATAACAGCAACAAGTACATGATCCTAGACCAGTTAGTTATCACTAGTAACATACCATTATTGTGTAAACTAAAATGTAGTAGGTGTTTAAGTAAATATTCCTGTGTGCCCACATGCTTCATTTGAGATGTTAAATAAACTGATGGTAGGCTGCAGAAAGATCACATGGTCATGCAATAAAACACAAACACATTTTTTTTTTTTTTTAAATCCTCTCTCTCTTTTGCACATTTGGAAATAAGTAAGGGGTTGAGAAGAGAGAAAAATGGACAAAAGAAATGAGGAATAATTCATCCAGATATGAATACTTAATATTTGTGTAATTACTTGCCAATCTACAGTGCCATTTAAATGGGCTCCAAATGGTTCCTCATGCCAAGCAGGTAGTATTTAAGCCTTAATATACAAACTTAAAAGCCAGTTGCACCATATTGTTCACTAGTGTTACAATCTATAGAAAAAACATGACCAATTTAAGCTGAAATCCAACGTTCTTTTGTTTATTTTTTCCACCTTTATAACAAGCATTTGCCAAATTTGAAATCCATATATTTAGACCACAAAGTGAGGGCTGACTGCTCGCAGCTGCTTTTTTGTCTGCATGGGGAAACTATCAACAAGTCTAGGATCTCACTTGGAGACTTGCTTACTTTAAGTTTCCATTAATGAAAGTATTGTTCTTCAAAAACATGTCACGGGTTCCTCATAAGCAATTTTTAAAAATGCCATTTTCTTATCCATACAAATGTAAGTCAAATAAAATTACTCCACAGCTGCTGGGTTTCTAGCTTTTCTAATTGTATTTGTTCACGGATTTCCTTGGCATTTTAAAGTGGAACTAGAAACAAAAGCAAACAAAAAAATCCAACCCAACAAACACAATGCGTACGTTGATGAAACCTCCTGAGTGCTTTAATATAATCCAAGGCAATTTTCTCTAAGAAACAAAATGAATGAAATTTGCTTATGGACCCTAAGCTTCGCAAACCCTTCAACTAGAACAAGAGAAATATGTGGCTGGAAGCCAATCGGCAGCCAAATGTGTTAGATGTGTTCCATTTATTATTAATGTGACAACATTCTATATAGCAGCAACAGTGCAGGCAAGTAAAGGGTTGCCATGGAGATAAGTTACTCAAGATGCAGCTAAAAATACTCCCTTCTTCCCCTACTGTAATAAATATTGCATTATATGAAGGCTAACAATGATGATATCAGATGCCATCTCAAAAAAATTTCCAGCTGTGAGCATTACAGCTATCTAATGGATTGCCTGATGGTCACACTGCATTTTTTGTCTGTATACGTGCAGTTCTTTTTTTTTCCCCTCTTATTACATGGTTAAATGGTAGAAGACAGCTGTTGACAATATTAGGACAAAATATTGCTCCCTTCTCAGGGTAAATTTCTTACACCATTGTGACTTTTGGGGGATTACAGTCATGTTCTAAGAGAAGATGCAACTTAAACTGGAAAACAAACATATGGAAAGGTCTTCTGAAGATCACAGGAGTTTATTAGGTCTCATCTCTGAGGACTATGGTTACACATTTAATCGTTTTGCTGCTCTCTGGGTACCTTGGGATTACTGAAGATACCAACACTACTTATAAATCAACAACAACAACAACAACAAGTTGTTCAGTGTTTTTGGAAGCACTCCTCCCCACCTTTGGCTTTCATGTAGTTTTAGATATGTCCGAACAGCAGTAGACTTCTTATACAAGGAGTTAGAAAAAGCTATGTTGCAGCATTCCTTATCCTCAACAGAAAGTCTTTAAAAGCACCAAACTTCCTTTTCTTTTTTTTAGCTTTACTTTTCCCTCACTCACTAAAATTTTCAATGATTCTAATATGAAGTGAATCTTAATCAACTAATTAAACTGAGATAGAGATTAAAATATTTAATACCAGAGCAAAACATTTAGATCTTTGTTAACGTCATAACTATTCTTTCATTTCTCTTCTTACAGTCTTTAAAAGATGGTATTGGCATTTTTTTCTTAATTTATCATCTAATTGAACAGAGGAATTACTTTGATAGAATCACAGATTATACAAATGGGAAAAGAGCTCAGCAGTCATTTAAGATGTGTCCTTGTTAAAGCCTACTACTACGTAGTAGATTGTGGCTGGGCTGTTTTCAGCCACAAATTCACCTTCAGGGTTGTAATGATACAGATTCTTGCCAATACACATACTATATAAACTTCTCATATTTCCAACTGAATTTAAATCTTTCTTGCTCAGGGTGATCATCCATTGATAGCATATTTATTTTCCAGTAGAATAAGATCTATCTTAAAACACAGGATAATTACACTTATAAAACCAAAGAATTGCTCCTAGATAAACTGAAGGCAGGGTGTAAGTTTTAATTTTGTCATTTCTTGAAGTGGTTTATTATTTCTTCTGTTAATAGGCAGTGCAAAGCACACGTGGGAAATGAAACCAGTGAGTTTAAGAAACTTGTTTAACACTATACAAAACTTCTCTCAGTGTGTCCCAGGTGCAGGGAGATCTGCAGGTCAGCACCATCTCCCCTGCAGTGGCACACTTTATCACTTTGCTGAGAGCAGTAACCTCCTCTTTACAACATGCACGGCCACTTCCTTCAGTAACATTGTCTGTAACTATCATTTTTTCCTCTTCTTCTGTGTGTGCTCTTTTCTTACCCATGATGGCACAAAAACGAGATATCTAACACTATACTCCCCCAAGCACACTCAGCTGATGGCTGGGTAAGCACAGGATCAAGTCTCTCCTGAACAGCAAGGGAGTGAACAGTTAAAGAAAGGCCTGAGTACTTTCTCAAAAGAAAAAACATTCTTCAAAATAGGCCTCCATACCACGCTGAATTCTGCCTCTCCCCTTTACCTGAAAAGGTTACTTCTCTTTAAAGTTTCACCTGAGCTGAACCCCACAGGGTCTTTGAGCATGAGCTCTGTGGTTTATTCACTGCCTGTGAAGGACTTAACACACTTTTGGCACTGTATGAATGGTATCACTACTACCATCTAATGGATAATCATTTGACTCAGATGTGTGCCTGTGGGTCTGAAAGCCCTCCATTTGACTCTCCATCATCTGTATGCCATTGTTTAACACCCTGTCTGGACACAAAAAACTGCAGACCATATCCTATATCCGCTTAAATAAACTGTTCTAGTTTCATGATTCACCTGTATAGCATAGAACTATTTCTGTTTATTTCAGAAGCAGGGTGTCAGTTCTTTGGGAAAGGACTTTGGCTTTTCATTTCTCCACTACTGTTATGCTGTTATGTGCATTTACCCTGTGCTAGACTTTTTTTTTTTTTAAAGTGAGATGTTATCCTGCTTTGTACAAGCAGCATAGCTCTCCTGTGACCCTACACCTTTCCTCTGAAGGCTCAGCTCCAAGCACCTCCCAGTCTACGTGCATTACCACGCAGGTAGAATTAGTGACCCTGGATGATACTTCTGCTGGACAAGCCTCCAGAGAACTGCATTATTTCTGAAGCAATGCTTCCTGTCAGACGTTGTACTACATGGCACAGATGCCTGTTCCTAACGGACACTTCACCTGGAAAAAGCATTCTCTTGTTTTTTCACATCCATTACATAGAAGAGAGTTAAGAAAAACAAAACCCTTTTTAAACCATAACCTGATTGCAGTTGCTCTCAACAAAGCTTCCTCATCTTCTTTCAACCTATTTTTGGCAAACCTTATCATTTATGTAAGCCCATTATAACCGCATAGGTAGCCATAGTATGCCAACAAGGTAGTTATCAATGTAGTTTTGGGTTTGTTTTGTTGTTTTTTTTTTTTTTTTTTTTTAAAAAGCCCCCAATTATCAGATTTATGGGAACTCTGGAGAATGGTATTTTTAGAAAAGGATTGATTCATACAGGACCATGTTTACACTGCATATAGACACTTCAAATAAGAACACTTCAATGGTAGAAGATGTAGAGCTATAACAGAAGGGGCTCTCAGAATGACAATGTTTATCTTCTGCATACTGGAGACATTTCTGTCATCTGAGCAGAGGGACACCAGGGCACGACTACATTTTTGAAAGACTATTGAGAGTGTATCACCTCTTCAAAAGGAAAAAATAACCATTAATGAAAAGCAAAGTTGGTGGGGTTTGATTTTTTTGTTGTTGGTCTTTGATTTTTTGGGGGGGTTTTCTTCAACATTTGGAGAGGGGTGTGTATGTTAAAAAGATAAGCAAGATTCAGAAGCAGAAAACTGAAGTCATACAAAGTGTAGGTAGATAATTAGATTGTTTTGTAACAATGAGAGCAATTAATCATTACAACACACTCTTAAGTGAAATGGTAGATTGTATCTCCTGAGGACTGGATGCCTTTTGGGAAGGAATGTTTTGGCTAACCACAAGTTATGCCTTAAAGACAAGTTACAGAGATGCAAGAAGATTTAATGACTCTCATAATACAGGTACTGGATTAAATTTAATGATCCCTTCCAAATTTAAATGTAGACTGTAGAATATCTTTCATATACTTCACATGGATTACAGCAACACAGCCATTTTCACGTGGAACCTTTTTTCCCTCTATTCTAAAGCAGAAAACCCCTGTTATACGGCAGCAATATTGCTCACATACAGCAAAATTATAAGCGTGGTTTATTTCATGTCACATGTGAAGTCAGACAGTACAAGGTCTATACTATATATTGTTCATATCTTTCTTAAATATATGCTTTGAGAGCTTGAAGGCCATTTACATAGTCCTCTGAATGGTCACCTGAGAGTAGTCTCCTTCATGAGCAGAAGGGCTAAGCTTAGATACTTTCGTTAGTTCCAAGTCATTTCTTTCCTATTCCTTCTCTGAAGTTCTGGATTCATCATCACAGCTGTATCATGTCAAAGATGCCTTTTCATGTATTTTCACTTACAGAAGATAATGGACTCACCTATCTTACAGCTCAAGTGTCCTAATTAGTTGTGACCTCATATGGTTCTGCTTCAAAGGTGATGCACAGTCAGGCCAAATCCACAGACACAATTAATGAAAAAAATTAAGTTTAGCTCATTGTAAGGGTGACCAGATACAGGCATAATGTGTGTGGAAATTATTTCTAAACAATGACAGAAACTCCACCTTGCATACCTATGGATTGGTAAGTTTTGGTCTTAGCTTAGTTTCTCTCTTCCGTATTTGAATATTTTCTACAAACATCCAATATGACTTGAGTAATTAACTAACAAATGTCATTTTCTATTAAAGCATATTTAATCATCACCAAAATTAGGAACAACTAACAACCAAAACCAGTATAATTACTTCTAATGCAAATGTGCTAATTTAAATTGTGGAATACTTCTTTAAGAAAAGTGTGTGTTAATTGGGGTCTGCTCATGAAAGCAAGCTATTAATTGAGCTGGCATGTGCCAGATAGACTAGTCCAATTGAAAGACAGACAATATTTTCAGTGTAACACTGATTTTAAAAGTTAACATTTTAATGAAAAAACCTGCTGTCAGGCTCATGCCAGTTCAATTAGTCACTCCTTCCCATGAGCAGACCCCAATTAACACACTTTTTTGAAAGAAATATCCTACTGTTCAATTAAAACATGGAAGCATAGATGATTACACAAGTTTATTTTGGTAATTAGTCTTACTTGATCTGTCTCAAGAGTGTTTCCAAATTGCTGTATCATCAGAACTTATAGATTCTTTTCTAAGCAAATGTTTTTTATCTGTATTAAGCAGGCACGGTCTGTATAACACTACCAAAATAGCCCAAAAATCCATCAGTGGCAAGTTAGGATATTGGGTCTCATTTTAATAATAGCAGAAGCTCATAGTACATGCATTATGGTAAGATGTAGAGACCAAGTAAACAGGCCTTCTGTTGTGTGCAATTTTTTGTACAATCCTATGACAAATATGAGTAAATAAAAGCAAGCAAGGGTTGATCCAAAGCCCAAGATCAATGAGAGTCTCTCTTGACTTCAGCAAGCGTTGGATTAGGTCCCCATGTTCTATGTGAGAAGAGGAATAATTACAGTGCATCAGGCACTGGGAGTTAGCAACTTGGTAAATATTGATTTGGCATGGTAACTGCTATAATATTGATTTTAAACGCAACTTGAATATAGATTTATCAACCATTCTGTAGCTCTGTGTCAATATGTAATGATAGACTTTGATGGTTCAGTAAAGTAACAACAATGACAAAGAGCTAAGGAAGAGTTGTGATCACTACAAACGTTCACTCAGAAGTATCATGATACACCTACCTGGGGGATCTTGTCAACTAGCTGAGCTACTGAAAGGATCAGCAACTTGTTTCTAATTAGCTAAGAGTGATGTCAATCAATAAAGTCACACATAATTTGGGAATTTTCCCTGTATTTAGAATTGTAACATAAAATACAGTGGTTTCCTGAGGAAGGAATTGATCTTACCTACTAGAAAGTTAAAACAATGCTTCTTACCATTGATCTCGTCAAATCAATATTAAGCTTTTTGCTTGATAGTATGAAACAGGCAATTCTGAATTCACAAGTATAGATGGAGGCAGACATGCCATCACTATAGCAAGTGATGTGCAATTACTGTGCCTCTGCAGTCCACTACCAGTAATCCTGGCTTCAACACGAGTCTTTCATTTCATGGTTGGACTAAACTTCTGTTATTACTACTTGTCAAAAGTAGTTATCACTATGATTCCCTGAGGAGACATTCTTACTGATCTAAAACGTCTTTAGAGAGCGTAACATAATCATCCAGTCTGAAAGAGAACATACAAATCTATTTGCCTTAGGATATTACATGCTTGCTAACTTGTCACTGCTACATCTAATGGCATTACCTAAAATAGGATGCAGGTATACTTGTCACCAAAAATTTCTATTAAGGTAAAACCGAAAAACATAATGATGCTTTGGAAAAGTATTTTGGGTATGGTCAAACCAAAATTGTCCCCAGAACAGTTAGGTAGATATCCATATCCAATATAAGGGGGGTGGTGGTAGAAAAACCTAATGGCATATGGTATTTGACATACATATTTACTTTCCCTAAGACTGTTGCTGTGAAAGTACCACCCACACTCCCAGTATTCAGAAATAATACTAAATGCAAAATGAAAACCAAGTTTGTTCATGGAAACATTTTCAGTTTGATGGAGGGACTATCCTTCCTGTTGGAAAGCTGTAATTCCTGTGACCCCATTGCACCAGGACAGCCCCAGAGGCTTAGCTTTAACTAGGTGAGTGACTACAGTGGGACTAAACGATTTGGTAAAGGACCCCAGAAGCTTTGCTGTTTAAAGACCTCTCTTATGCAGAGGGCCTCAATAAAGGCTGTATAAAGGTGGTACGAGAAGACCTGCCTTCAGCGAGGGGTGCAGCTGGGAGAATGAGGTCAAGATGTGGTCTGGTAGGGTCAGAACCAGCATCGGATAGGTCAGGGCAAAGGTGAGCACAGCTGCCTTAAATTCGTCATTATTTTTCCTTTGTATAGTGTCTGCCTTCTTCCTCTGGCATTAATAGTAACACTTCTTTAAGCAGTGGACATGCTTCTTCAGTTTGTGCCTTTTTTTAAAAAAAAAAAAAACAAAAACAAAAACAAACAAACAGGCCAAACAAACAAACTTGGAGCAGGAGAGACACAAGGTTCCTTTGATGTCAGTGGAGGTGCGTGTCTCTGCAGAATTTGCCTCAGTTTTCCTAATCTTTTCAAGTATGCACAGTTACCCTGAAACATCCCTGGAGAAACTTGACAAGAAAAAAAACAGAGGCAGTGAGAAAGAATGAGAGAAAACTTGCCTTTCAGAAGGTGCTCTGCACTCCTAATGCATCTCAGAATCCATCACTTTGCTCATATACATGACAGACTCCTCTGTTCTTTCCCCAATATTGCCACACTTATATCTGTCATCACCCCCCTTTTTTTAAAAAAGGTGTTTAGTTTTCCTGGTGGTTACGGTGCATTCACTACACATTGTTACATAAGTTGTTGTGCTATCTCAAATTTTAAGTATTTGGCCTCTGACAGCATAAAACATTTTATTCAGAATGCCCTCCGTTCTCAGTTTAGCTGAAAATCATGAGAAGTCTCATATTTAATTTCAGGAATTCAAACTGTTGCAATAAACTTCATGTTGAAAGACTTAACACAGACATATGTTTTTTTGTTGTTGTTTTAAGGCTGGAAATAAAGATAAAATAAAATTGAAACAAAGTATTTCTGTTTCAATCAAGGATACAAAAATCCCAAATATATTATGCTCAATTTTAGGTTTTAGGGATTCTTTTCAGTAGATTATTTCAACTTCTAGTCTGAATCTAGGGGAAAAAAGCCCATTAAAATATTAATACTTCTTACATTTCAAATTCTGCTCAAACCTGTTTATCTCCCGAGACATTAGAAAAAGAATTTAATGTACTTCCACAAAAATTTGGGGCCTGTTTGAGTCAGTAACTCGATACACATTTTGATTCAAGTCCTCACTTAGCTTATTAAATAGAAAAATAGTGTTTTGTGCTTTTTAATGCACTTCAGCATAAACTTCAGGTTCAGGCTGAGAAGAAAGACACAAGTTAAACACTGCAGCACATATATGAGCTAAGGATGCAAAATAAAGGCAGTCTGGGACTGCCTTAGTCAAATAAGAACAAAAAGATTTGTTAATAATTTGAAAATACTATGAGACTTTTATTTTAAAGGAGAAAAAAAACAAACAAACAAACACACAACCAAAACACCCAAACAAAAATCCCAGATCTTTATGACCCAGCTGAAGAAGTAAAAGCAAATAGCAAAACAGAGCAATAGCAAAACTAAAAAGTCACTGTTTCCGAGAAAACTGAAGAAAGGGAGTCGGTAGGGAAAAGAAAACATGTTCTCCATTTTGATGTGCTGGTATCTCTCAGGCTCCTTGCTGGAGGCTAGAGGCATCCCAAGGGCCCACCCACACAAACACCCTCATGAGGCTCTATTACAGTGAGCTGCAGTTAAGCAGTACAAGTATCTCTCTTTCCCCATATTTTATATGGAGTCTTACAGTAATCAGTACACAAATGCCATTTTTTTTACAAAACTGTTCCCAAGAAATCTGAGGTTTGTTGGCACTGAACTAGATTTGTTAAGCATTAAACTTGAAGCTCAGGCAAACTCCTCAGCTACAAGAGAAAACTCAGGTCGATTGGTGGTGCCAGATAAACAGGTTATATAAGGGACTATTTGCCCTGCATAGAGCTGCAGTTATTAGGACTCAAGATATACTTTAAGATACATAAGGCATGTATTTTATTCGGTCATGTTTTACAGAGACTATCTAGATCTTTTTCAGGTGCAATCAGAAAACTTGCTTATTCAAACACAAAGAGAGGCAGAGAAATTGGTACATTTATCTACAAGAATGACCATCTTAAAACACTGTAGAATATATGTCCACTGTATATGACCAGTAACTCTATGTTTTCCTTAACCTATCACATTCCAGAAACCCCAAAATAACCAGGACAACTCACTTCATATTTGCATTCTCTAATCTTTCATCTCCTCAAGTCCCCAACGCAGGAACAACATACTCACTTGATCTAATGCACAACCCCAAAAAAGCAGAATAATTCCATAAACAGTGACTCACCCGCAGCAGTCTCTCCCCACAGATATAGCACCACAAAAGGCTATTCCCAGTTTTGTGTATAACTCCTTTTCCTTAATGCTGGCACCTTTCCGAGGAAAGAAAGTAGAAGGCAGCAGTGTGCAAATAAAAGGTGTCCCCAGCCTGTCTCATCACAAGAGGGTGCTTAACACCTGCAGTGGCCCCTCCACCCTTACCCACACAGGTGTAGCTCTTTCCTTCTTTTATGTCAGAAATTAGGGAGCCTTTCTGTTTCAGATTCCCTCTAATATGTTTTGCTGTGGTGGCCTTTGCAAGAAGGTCTGGCGCATCCCCTGCAGACCAGCTCCCTCCAACTCTTGCCCAGGTCACACAGCAAATTCCTGTACTTTGGCTGGGGAAGGTGAGGTCAGCTGCTGCTGTTCTGTGAACACCTAGCTGCTCAGACCTATGTGTAGAAATGTGCAGTAACATCAACCTTTTTTACTTTCTCCTTACCACCAGTGGTCATAAGCAGCTATGCCATGGCTTCAGAAATAGTACATTAAGAACAGAGGGCGAGGCTGTACTCTACAGTTAGTACTGTCCTTTTCACACTAAGGACAAACATGTACATCCAGAGCTTTAATGGGAAATTAAGAAAACTTCCAGACCAGAAACAAGGTCAGTGGACAACTTGGGGCCTCCCAGGAGACACAAAACTCTCTGTATCCCACCTCCATCTTTGATGGCTTGCAAAAAAGGCCACCTTGTTAGCACAGGCAGGCAGTCACTGTGCCTAGACTTTCACCTCTGTCAAAATGAGAGGAGCCTAAGCCGTGATCCCTTCCCCAATGTGCTTTCAGGCTGTGTCTCCTGTGCTGTCACAACAGATTGGGCTGTGACAGGTTGGTCAGGAAAACCAGAGATGTTTTACATTTTCTGCTTGACTTGCAGTCCTTTTACCAGACTGAGGTTTGGGACAGTTTTTCCACTGGTATTTTTATTATGCTTTAGGAGAAAAACAGGTCCAAGGCTGACACTCAGCATTACAATTTCAGTACTATGCACATAAATTTAACTACTTAATTCCACTGAGCATTGGGTAAGTGAGGCAGCTAAAACCAGTATATCGCACGGAACATTTATCACTAACTACAGTATACAATTCCCTTTGCCATTTAGGCTTACACATTTTAGAGCATTTACAATCGTGCTGAATTATACTGGAATTCCCATTTCAAAGGTATTCATGAATGTATTGGCTAAACGCTGCCAAACTCATTTTTTTGTTCACCCAGTCTTTAAGGGGAACTAAGTTCCTATGAGGTTGTTTATGCATTGCTGGATCCCAAATACTGTTGAGAAGCCTGGATTTCACTGAAAAGTTGGTGGAATAAAAAGCCAGCTAAGTGGGATCTGAATAAAAGCTACGAAGAGAAAATTGATGTAATTTTTAAAAAGACAAGACACTGGACCATAACTATCAATAAATGTTGATTTCTTACTGGCATCTAATTGATAACAGTTTTTATCAGGTTTTTTATTATTAGGAAAGGTCAGTGGGATTTTTTACACTGTCAAAGAACCATGTTCCAATAAATTATGAGAATCTGTTGCTGGATACCCATAAATGTTTAGACCTGGATCAATGTCAGCAACAAAAATGCAGTGTCATGAGCAGGTGGCAGAAATCAGCTCTTGTTTTTAAGTGAGCTCACCTGCTAGAGCAACTCAGCCCACGGAAGACCCCTGCTTTTATCTTCCAGAGGTAGAAATGTACTCACTGGCACGCAGCCATCCTCCCCTTGAAAATCTCACAGTGGGTTTTCACAATTTAAACCCAGCTTTCTCTGGGCTGGAAAAAGAAAGACAAACTCAGACAACCCTATAACTTTCACAAAACAAGCCTTTCCCTAAAACCTGAAAGAACCTTAATAGGAGTGGACACACCTGTCCTGCAACTCTTGCTTCTACTTACTAGTTTGGTGGTGCGGTTTTTTGGACATATAAAACACTTGAAATTGAAATACTGGGTTGTGAGAAGTACAGAATTATCATTCTAGGTCTCCTTAAATAGACGACAAAAATAATCCCTGCTTCACTACCTTTCCTATGCAAATCTTGCCTATGATCTTTCCAGGTTCCTTTCTGTATCTTGAACCCTGAAGGTTTAAGAGTAATATCTCTAGAAGTCAGATACTATGAGATCTATTTAAAACTCTTCCTTCTTCTCTTCCAGAAAAAAATAAAAATCAATTAAAAAATAAGTCTTCTCACTCTGACTTCAGCTGTACTATAAAAATGTTATACAAACTATTGTGGATGTGACAGAAATAAAGGAGGTGGTCAGGAAACATTTCCAATGCAGAAAAAAATGCCCAGGGAGCATGTCTAATGATGTGATCAGGACTTTTTAGGCCCTGAATACAGGTATTATTAATGCAAGGCTGCTTCCATGCCTATGCAAATAGGCCTTGAACATTGCAAGAATCTTTCAGACATGTTGTTTGTGAAGGCCAGGTGGGGGATGCATGGGTGTCTGAAGCCTGAAGGGACTTCCTTAATGGAGTCCAACAAGATTAGCTGCTTTTACCCACTAGATGACTCTCTAAAAAAAGCAAATAAATCACTAATAGTCTCCTAATAGATTTAGCTCTTTCCTGTTCTGAATGAATATTGTTTGGATTGAGTACTACAATGGCCAGCTCTGATATTGCCACAGTGGCTTGTTTCTTTTCAGTGCTGCTTGAAAGATTTCCAAGTTTGTGAAGATGCTGCCTCTTGTACTATAGTAAGTGCAAAAGGCATTCTGCTGGTAAGCTTGCAGCACATTTACTGGAACTGTTTTCACCTGATCATGTCCTCCAGCTGGATCTCTGGAGTGGAAAGGGGACCTGGAGTTCCCTTACTTCCTGTGAGTAACCTAATATATGCTTCCTCCAAGCCCTCTGTGTTAATGGATTTATTATATACTCTGTGATATATTGCTGCTTCACCCGTGACTTGGCCATGTCTAGCAGAGCAGCCTGATTCTGACCATATTGGTTGTGTCAATGGGTTGAGCAGGGACAATGCTCAATGGTCATGATTGTGTACTTTTTCTCTGGGATTAGTATTTACATTTTATATTGTGATTTTGGATATAATTTTTTGTAAAGAGTTATTTTGGCCTTCTTCTTCTGTGTAAGCTCAGTTCTGAACATGTTACAAGATGCTGGGACTGAAAGCTGAATGTGGCTTGCTTGTACATCTGAAGCAGTCTAAGTACTAAAGGTGTCAAATGTCTGCTACTTTTGTTATCACACTTTTCCCCCACGGTAAGTAATGTTCAACTTTCCTTTCCCTTCTCTTATCTCAGTAATGTTTTTCCCAGTCTTCTTCTTCACTCCAGATACTCTAGAAGGAGTGAAGTATCTCAGTAGCTGTGAAATTGGGAAGAGTAAGAATCACAATTCTTAAACGCGTGAAATTGCCAAAACCCGCTGTTTGGCAAGGCTGGGGAGCAGAGCAGAAGCAGAAGTTCCACCCGCCGTTGCTCTGGGCAGCATATGATTTGCTGATCGAATCTTTACGCTGGCGTAGCTGAGCTGGCCAGTGCAGCACTGCTGGCTGGTGGGGCTCTGGAAATGCTCTCCCTGCTCTCCCTTCTGTGTTACTGCTCCAGGCACCCGCACAGTTTGCTCACTGAAAAACCTGCCTTGAATGATGTTGGCTTTTTAGCTCAGTGCTAAGTAACTGCATGTGATCCATGCCTTTGTTAGTGATCAATGATCCCCATAATTCGGTATGCCTTCTGGAATGGAAAGAGTCTAAATAATCCAATTAAGTGGGAGAAAAAAATTGATCAGCATTTAGATGGTTGAAGTGGCCATGCTTTGGGAGTTAGGTGTAAGGGAGACAGATGTAAAAGAGCTGGGGTGAAGCTAGGGCACAGGCATTTATCATGCCTGGGGAAGGGGACTAGGACTCTTGTTTAAACAAAAATAGAAAAATCCCCACCAACCAAAGGAACCCATAGGATAAGTGCTTCCAGATATGAAGTCTCTTCAGGATGGTATGGTATGTCCAGCTCACTGAGACTGGATCTGATAAGCTGCTGCTTTCCAGTAACTGTGTCTGACCTGATATACTTGCACCTTTCTGGCAAATCTGGATGCCACTTGGCATTTCTCCCATGCAGGTGATGTAACTGAAAAGCCAGTTCCTTTTCCCGTGTTGAATTCACACAGGACAGAAGAGCCTATCTGCTATGGCAGGTCTGAACCTTTCTCTTATTTGAAGGTATGTAGCCCTACAGCTAAGGATCTCTTCCTTTCCTGTAATGCAGCTTGTCTACTATGATCCAAATTACTTTGTAGTACATCAGGAATTAACTAAAAGGAAGGATGACTGTTTCATGAGTGAAATTTACTTTCAAAGATCCTGTTCTGTAGTGAGGTTTGGCCCATTAGACATACTCTGTTTGTTCCCACTTAGTAACCTAATGTACCCTCAATCTCTGCATTTGTAGCATACACATGGAATTTCAGAGGTTTTATTAACTAGTGCTTTGACAGACCCTTCTTTGATATTTTGTAGACAAGCAACACATTTTTTTTTTATGGGTGGCTATCCTTTTGCATTTATCTTTTTCTTACATGTGAATGGTAAAATGCTAAATGAATAGAAATCAAAGTTTTTTATTATGAGATACGTTGGTCTTTTTCTTGTAGGAACTATGGATCTTTATTAATACAAGCCTGAAAACAATAAGATACAAAAGCAGAGATCAAAATTTGCCCTAGTTTTCTTCAAAGAGTTTTGGGGAGAATGTGGTGTGGGGCCTGGTAAGTTGCTGTTTTGGGTGCTTATCCAAAAAAACTACTAAATAAAAATCATTACTATTTTGGAGAGGAATAACACTGCAATTGACAACCAATGATTGACTTCAGAAGTTTCATGCAACACTCAGCTGAATCACTGCAGATGTTTGCAATTTTATTATTTCATTTTTTTACACAAAGAAGACCTTGGAAGGTAAAAATCATAATACAACAGTCACAAAACTTAAAGCTAGAAAAGCACTAGGCCCAGATGGATTTGCCACTGACTTTTGTTTTAATAAAGAATATTTTATGTTCAGGATTCAGAATTTCTTACTTCTAAAGCAGCTTGATACATACTTTACACTTCATGGGAATCTGTTATTTTAATCACTCCCAAAGCTAGAAAGGACCCACTCTAACTTCCTCTGTCAAAACAATGCTAAAATATGAGTTAAAGCCTTCTCAAGGCTGGATTGATAACTCCCTGTTCTGAATGCATGTTTATCAGTTTGAGTTAATTTATTTACAAATAAGGATCTAACAGTTCTTTAAAAAAAAAAAAAAAAACGAAACCAAAAGGTCATTTTTCCCCCCCATATTTGGCTATAGGAAAGACCACGCCTTTTATTTACTAACTTTTTTCTTATATGTTCACTGCCAGTACCCAATTTATAGTTGGGGTTTAATTTCCAAATGATTCTCTTCAAAGCTGTTTTCTAACTGCATTGCTTCTGAACCATTCATGCCTCACTTATCCCAAGAGGGTTGTCTTCCCATACCACTGCCACTGGAACTGCATCTCAACTTGCAGCTCTGATATGCAAATCAGCGCTATAGGATAACACAACAGAATACAAAAACAATGATTTACTTCTCCAAAAGTGCTGTTCACATTTTTATATATAAATGGAAGAGCTTGTTCGTAACCTGTTAACACTAATTAATGTTATTGGACACACCTTAGAATACAAAAGAAATGTGGATACTATAGAAATTCTTGGAAAATGCAAACATACTCCATAGGGAATGTATCACCACTGCAGCTTCAGCTGGCAAAAAAATATTGCAGATTATTAGGAATATTCATTCTTGCTGAAACAGAGCACTTGCAAAAGCCCACTTCAGTCCTGTCACAGAAAATTTAGACTGAGAAGATAAATGGATAGGTAGACAGATAGACTGACCAATCAATCTCTACCCTTAACCTATCAAACAAATTTAACGTGACAAAACGTGGTTCTCAAAATTCAGAGAGATGGATCAAAACACCTCCAGAGACCTGCCCCAGTAGACTTGTTTAAATTTTAGGAAAATTAGTAAAGTATTGAAAGTGTTTCTGAAACGTAGCTAGGGACCGGTTTTGTGAAACACCTGGCTGCCTCTGCCTCCTTGCTGCTCAGCAATACTATTTACCCCATACAGTGGCCAGGCTTGCGACTGGCCTGACTATAAATCCTGACAGTGCAGGTCACCAGAAAGCAGACACCTACCTGTCTGCTGATGGACCCATCCCTTCCTAATGAAATGTAGAAATATTTTTGTTTTGATTATTCCCTGCAATGTTCAATACCTAACAAGCAGATTCATTTTTCCATCACTGAATTTCTACAAGAAGACATCAACAGAAATAGATGGATTTGGGGAAGTGGCTACATTTAATACTATCTTCTATTGCTCCTTCTTCCCAGGATGGTTCTTCCCACACCTCCCCTTCGCTTCTAGACATGCAAATTATTACTTTGTTAACTTCCTTAAGAGTACCATCTAGAGTAGATATATAGAAATACACAATTAAAACTCCTGCCAAACTTGCAAAACAACATCTCAATCATAGTTACTAATATTTTCATTCTCTCCTAAACATTATGTGAATTATAGCATACTCAACAGAAAAACAATATAGCAGCTATACAGTTCCAGAGGACGAGTTTGGATATGCACATCCCAAATATAGATTTTGGGGACAAGAAAGAGTTCTTTGTCCTGAATACTTCTTAAAAGGAAGCAGAAATTCTTATGTTTCTTTAATTAGCCTTTTAATTCAATAAAACAAGAATCAAATATTCATAAGCTTTATTCTTAAAGCACCCTTGTCTATAAAAGTGCCTGTAATTACTCCTTCAAATTTATTAAAGGCACAAATGAATTTGTAAAAATCTAACATTATAATGATTACAGTAGTACTATTAATGACCATTTTTATCATCAACATTGAACTTCAAACCCTATACGGTGCATTTGAATATGAGTAGCTAGGAATGTCTACAGTTTCAGTCATTTCTTGCTGAGATCCCAGAGGAAAAAAATCCTGGCATTTCTCTGCTAAAGGGAATGTCAGTCTTGGGCCACAAAGTTCTACCTAGTCTCTCATATGCATGGGTATATGGATGTTTAAGGGAAAAGAAAGCAGCAGAATAGTGTTCAGAAACTGCTGATAATATTCCCCCCTCCTTCCCCTTGCTTCGCTATCACCATTCCGCCCAAGAACTGGATGGGGAGTGGAGTAAGCATAGTACTGACACTGAAAAAATGGAAGGAATATTGGTAGGTCTGGAAGAATGGCTGGTATATCTCAAAGACTGTGTGACTCAGTTTGCCAAATGAGGTAGTAATTTGGAGGGAGTGACAGGGAAAGAAAGTTTCAGAAGCTTGTAAATTGTGCTTGATGATCCAGTGAAGAGTAACTATTTTTCTCAGGTGGTATGCTTTTCACAGCAACTAGGATAGATATTATCTTTGTTACTACCGCACGACAGAAAGCTGAATTTCATATCAACTTAGAGACAAAGTAATATAGAAAGCTGTAACCCACACATTAAGAGCACAGTGCTCTTCACTGTGTACTGGCTAGCTGTTTGATAGTGGGTGGAGTGTGTTGTTTCTGAAAAATGTAAGAATGTGAATGGCTTGGAAGCTGCATGCCAGTGAGACCATATCTATCTCCTTGTGAAAACACAACCACAGAGAATATCTAACAAGTTTTCTTGGCATATGGATTGTATGCTGGCAAGTCTTTCTGCAGGAAGATTTTCAACTTTGGAATTCTCTCCAGTTCTTCTTATGAAATGTATTCACTTTTAAAACCTGATGCAAATCCCATTTATTTGGAAGCAGAATTAGCAGGATGGGGTGAAGCTTTAGACAGTGATGTGACATTTCTTTTTCAGGACTGGATTAGCAGTTCAGAGGGGTTTGGAAGTGCCACCTTAGGAAGGTGATTTCTGAGAGTAGGCTGATTTACCTGACAGACTGCTGAGCACTTTCAATCACTGTTTTTTCATTAGTTTTGTTGTTTTTTAAATCATACAGTAGAGTGCTTGGGATCTTACATGAATCTTTTATTCCATATTTGATCATGGAAACTGATCTATATATAATGCCGCAGCATTACAATAGCCATTTATTTTTTGCTCAAAACTGAGACATTTTCCACCTATCTTCTCAGCAGTATCTATACCGTAAAACGCAAAAGATATTTTACTTGGGTGACAATATTTTGATTCTGCTTTATGTAACAATTTTAGATGAAAATTTAAGCACATCCTCACAATTTCGTATAGATAACATCTTTTGTGAGAAAGGGTTATATGACAACTTTTATCTTACAGATTGGTTTTAAGCATTACAGTACTTGGGAAAAGAATGGGGAAAATTATTTGTACATGCATGGAATATTAAAGATGTTTAGCAGTCTGAACATTGCCCTTAATATGCTCAAATCCAAGTGTTTTAAAATTCTGCCTATATAAAAACAAAATTTATATCAACTTTCCATAATGATGGTGTTAGAGTTGTACTAAGGAGAAAAGAAATCTTAATATGCTTTGTTTGCAGTATTCTCAGGAAGCAATTAATGCTAATAGTCATGCAGGCTGAAAGTTGGAACATTATAAATGCCATCCTGGGCTCCAGATTGCAGAGGCAAATTTTGAATTGATTTATACTTTTTAAAGTGGTATTTCTTGAAACTGAGATCTACAAAGTAGTTGGTTTAAATATAATCAATACAATCAATATAATCAGGACAAATTTATGCCCTTCACTTGGAAATATCTGTTGATAAAAAAGTAAGAGGCTTCCTGGGAAAAAGCAGAAGGATTTTTGTCTGCTTTTGCACCGGATTTTCTACCTTTGCTTTGAATAGGATTTCTAATGACCACATTAGTCCATCATGTATTTGTAAATGGTGTGTGTAGAGCTCCATTACAACACACTTTCCTGCAAAGCTCAGATGTATTATTCAGAGTTTATTATGGCCTTACATCTTCTATTCAGTGATGGTATGATGAGCTAAGCAGTCTTTGTCACTGCAATGATGTGACTTTCATATCTAAAACCAAGTTGCCCAAAGGTACTTACTTTTGGAGCAGGAATGCATTGACAAGTACCAGCCACAATGCTAAAACACTATGATCATAAAATATAATGTCAGTAGCAGTTGCTAAGTGATACAGGTTCCTTTGTTATATAGATGCTGCCCTAAATAATTTACAATGCCTCTTGACTGCTTTTTTTACCTTAAAAGAGATGATCTTACTAACAGTGACATGCCAAGGGCTAAGGACTTGTATCTGAATTGTAAGCTGCAGTGTCATCTAACGATGTTACTGAGTTAGGTTTAAACTAGCTAGGGATATGGTAATGGATCCAGCTTTTGCTATAGCTCCTGGGTTCTCAACTGTGCAGGGAAGTGTTAGTCAAACAAGGCGGAGGTCTGGAAGGGATTTTTGTACCCCTTTAACAAATATTTGTAAGCAAGCCTGCCATATGAAAATCTCTGATGACAATGATATCCTTTCATGAGGATAAAATTATCAGCAAAGACAAAAAAAATGTGCACTTTGGAAGATTAAGCAATAGGGAGGGAAAACAAAAACCTTTTAGAAAGTCTGTTTTGCTTATATGCTTTAGGCAAGGACATTTGCTGCCCTACAGCCTCAGAAGTCAAGTACTTGTATTTTTTTTCCACAAAATTATCAGTCATTCTACATTCCCTTGTGCCAAGTTGTTATTTTCTGCAATTGCCTTCAACCCATCAAAAAAATCTTATTGTTAGAGCTACATGAGAAGATCAAATTGCATTTAAAAGGTGAGGAATAGCAACACTCTTTGGCAAGATGAAATGATTTTGAAGCCAAAAGGTGAGATCATGCCTGCATGAGTTTGCAATAGAGAGATTAGTTTTAAAGCCCTAAAAAGAGATTTCAGAAATTTCTCTTGTAAGTGCCACAAAAACTGCACTTAAGACTTATTTTACATCTTCATTACATCACTTGGACATTTAAAGGAAGCCTACACAAAATTATGAGAAGCTGATTGTACTTCCAGTGAATAACAGCAGGAATCAGTCAAAGAACAAACACCTAAATCACAATGTTGCAGCAAGACTTTTACACAGGGGGTTATTCACAGTTAGGATTAACAACACACATATGCTCTGAAGTAGACACTAGCATAGGAATTATGAAAATGAAAGCATGATGGCAGAGAACAGCTGAAAACTCATGTTACTAAATTTTGCTTTTCAAATTTTGTTATGTCCAGAAATCTCAAAATATACCTTTTACAACTCCATTTTTCCTATTTTCAAATTATCAAAAGAACCAAAAGATTAAAAAGGTCCTTATTGACTTCAGTGAAAATATTATGAAAATCAAATTGCTTTTGTCTTGGCATTCTTCTAGTAACAATGTAAATTGATTCATCTTTAAATTGAAAGTATTATTCCTGAGGAGTTTCATCTAGTGTGTTCGGGAAGAAAAAAGTAAAAACTGAGACCTAAGATTCAATCTTTTTTGCATAAAATGCAAGCAGTAATAGTGATGAAATTGTGTTGCTTGGAAGATATGAAGAAATGAGAATATTTTTCACTAGGAAATGTTTATTTCAGAAGGATTTTGTGAAACTGATAGCTATAATCAGTGAGAAAAAATAAGCATCGAAGCTTCACCTGGCCTGGTGCAGGGAACTCAGCACACAACACAGAGAATTATCCATACTGCTGAACATTTTTCCCTTCTGCGCAGGTAGTTTAGCTGGGTACCATGCAAGGAAATAAGTCACCTTGTAAAAAAAGGAAACTTCCTAATATTTATTTTTATTTAATAATGTGGGTAGGTAGAGCACTACACAGACCAGAAAGTTGGTGGGTGCTTCCAAAACCTCTTGGTATATTGATCACTACTATTTTGAAAGGAGAACACATTGTTGTAAGGTAATACCCAAAAATCATCTCCAGTACTTTTGAAAATCTAAGGTGGATGGCAATTGTAGTAATGTCCTGGATTGTCTTGATTTTGTAGTCGTATGATGTAGTAAAGACAAGGCTTGTAGGGACAGATAATAACTTTTATATTATTAGTTTATACAACTGTAAAAAAGAAAAAAGGCAAACTTTCAGCCCATACAGAAGTAACAATCTTCAAGAAAAGTTGATTAGGAGTAGTAACTGATCGACAGATAATATTTTTTCAGACACAGAGAATTCCATATATCATCTTTTACCAACTACCTGTAATGTGAGCATTAGTGATATAAGCCTGTTTTCTCCTAAGCCACAACTGTTGCAGTTTGCATATTAAATTACATTTTTGTAAGATCAGATTTTAATGGCAGTTGTCAGCATTATTTCATCAGAAATGAGAATAAAGGGATTTTTTTTAATAATATATTATATTTCATTAGATTCAAAACAAAATTAAGTTTTGCTTCAAACAATATGTGTCCTGTTCAGAATAAATATCAAAAGTTTATTTCATCTTAGTCAGTTAGTTGGATACTCAGAATATTTGGGGAGCAGGAAATGGACAAGTTTTTAAATTTTTCATTAAAAAGAAACTTACCAGATTTGTTGCCAAAAAGAAGTATTATAGCGAGCTAATAAATACAGCATTGTGTTTCTGCTAAATATTAAAGCCTGCATTTTATTCCTCTGGTAATTTAATATATAAAATGGAAAAAAATATTGTGATATGCTATTAAGTAGAAAATTTAAGTGGAAAATACCATTTCTGCTGAAACCTATATGAGATTTTCTAGTGCTACTTCTGTGGCAAACATTTCACCTATTGAACTACAGGGACAGGCTGACAGATTTCTCAGAGTCACTCTTCTTTCTGGACCAGAAGTCCAGTGAAACTATTTTCTTATTCAATATCTGCCTACTTATGCTTAGTTTATGCTTATTCCTCATTCATATTTCCTTCCCAAGGGTTTATTATGGTTTTAAGGTACTTAGTCAAATGGCATAGATATGTGTTGTGAAATTATGGTGCTTGAAACTGGCTGTGGGCCTGGTCATCTGAATACATCATGTATATATAAAGAGTTTTCAGTGCGATTCAGAGTAAATAACAGTGTCAGAAAGAATGAGGAGGAATCAACCACAGTGGACATAAACTCTAGAAATAGCTTCAGCTTATTCATTACGCTTTCACATCACATCTCAAACCAGCTATACTTCCATTTAGCTTTGGTCAGAGCAGCATTTTTTTTTCACATTCTTGATGGAATCTGGTTTATTACAGCACTTGACCTCTCTTCCTTCTCAGAAGATGCTTAATTCTTGATATAAGGATGGAAATGCTTAGCCACTTGGGATGCACAAAACTGACTTCTATTACAAAATGAAATTGATAAAATGAGAACCCTGGTTAAATGGGAATTTTGAGGGGGCAAGGAGGTGGGCAGGTGGAGTTTGGATATGGTAAAGCTATTAAAGCAGTGTTAGCAACAGCATGCCCTAGAAAAAAAACCTGACAGATTGAAAGATCATATGCTGATTAATTGTGATCTTTCAGGAACGTATTCAGATGTGTGCTTCTGCTGCAAAATCACTACAAAATACATTTAAGCAGCATGTTTTATATGCCATTCTGAACGATTTTCTAAATTGGGACATTTTTTTTCTGGTTTCCTAAGATGGTATTTAATTATGTGAAATGTTTCCCATTTATTTACTAAAAGCTCATAACTGCAGTGGGATGGTGGGATTTGCTACTGCTCCCAATCCAGTAGTTCATTCAACTCACTAAGCGCCAGATTCAGCCTGCCACATACACAGGAGTGTGGTGGATGATGGAGATGTGAGCAGAGAAAGGAGGGCCTCAGCCAATCCTCTTTGTAGGAGATAGGGAGCCCAAACACAGGAAGAAAGCACTTAATTCTGCTCCCTAGTCGCTCAGGTCAGCTAAACGGGTGGTGACTGAGGAGAGGCTAGATCACCATGTATGAGCAACAGCAGGCAAATCAAAAGCTCTGAGCAGGAGGTTGGACAATGAGCACTTGAGGTCTCTTCCAATCTGAATAATCCTACCATCCCACACTCCTCTGTCTTTTTCTGGGAAGGTGCAGTTATGAACCACTTTTTTAATGAAAACACACCAAATGCCAAGAGCAAGAAGGCTACAATGCACAACAATGTGGGGATAGCTCCTGCTCCTCTACAGCAGATGTGGCTCGAGATGTAGTTTACGCTATCTCTATATCTCACTTTTTCAGTTATGGCTTGTCCAAAGGATGACAGGTAGGTAAGCAGTCTTTCACACCTACCACTGGCATCCCCACAGGTGCTTGTGTCCTGCCACTGGTTTAGATTTGGAGTCACTGTAGACATCCTATTAAAATATTCCCTCCCTTGGTAGGAAAATAATACTTGCAATTTGGAAAAGAATTGAAATGTCTGCTCACTTCATTTGTGCTTGCTTGCATTTGGTCCTGTACAATTACACTGGAAGATCTATTTCACTTCAATAAAAGTATTAGATTGTAAACAGACAAAGTAAAGAGAGAAAGAGCTGCCCTTAACCAGAATTTTCCCCAACACAAATATCCATGATTCAAATGAACTGAAAATGAATAATTATAATATTAGGATCCATATGATCTATTATGACCTCACCCAATTTTCATTTTGTCATCTAGCTGAAGCTTGAGGGCTTCAGTCTGATGTTAATCTCCCTCTACATGCTGCAAATGTTAGTATTTATACACTAAGTCATTCAAAATATGGTGTGTCTAAGGGCTGGGTAATGGCAATGGTTGACACTACCTCCTATGATTAAGAGACAGGAAGGAGATGTCATTTACCATATATACACATTTAAGAGGAACTTGCTTTCTGTCAACCTTCATTAAGCTTCCAATGATTTTATTAAGCTTTCCTCTTTGTAAAAAAATATTTTTACTTGCAGGATTAAAAGAGCACTATCTCCTCTCCATTACACTCTTACAGCTTAAGGTTGTCCTTCTTGTCTCTTTAAACATATTCGGCCTCTCATAAATGAGGTGCATATACATTGGTACACTTTCTGATCTATCCTGCATCTGTGCCCAACCCAACCCAGCACTGGTTTAGCACTTCTGTCAGAGCTGCAGTGAGTTCACCTGCGGGTTCTGCTACATGAAACCTATAGCCCTGAGAGATTTGCTCCCACCAAGGGATTCAAAGTTGCTCTGAAGCCTTTGGACATTTGGATTTTCATTGGACATTTCAATTTGCATTGAAATTTGGATTTAGAAATTTTTGCAACAGGAAAACATTGGCTTTAATTGTTCCACCTGTGTCTGGCTAAAGAATTATTATCTCTTTTTTTCCTGTTGGACATTTGCTTTAGATGAAGGTGGTGAAGATGATTATTACAGCAGCTAATTGTTCAACAGAGAAGGATAGGCAATACAGCATTAAAATTTACTGTTGTTCATAGACAGTGTGTAAATAGTAGGTGTATCCATGCTTGGTCTACGCAACAGAAGCAAGCAGGATGCTCCTTGTTCTGTGTTGCTCTGGCTCTTTCTTGATTAACCCTGTGACTGGTACTAGTCCCTAAACAAGACTCCAGCAGCTGTGAGCTGGCCAAGAGCACCACTGTCACGCTGCTCCAGTCCTCAGCCCACCACCTCCTGCGCTGGGGCCACAGCACTGCAACTGCACCCCGCCGGGCCACGAACAACCCTCAGCACTCCCTGCAGCTCCTGGGGAGCACAGTAGACAAACGATGGGAAAAACATTTCTCAGTAGTGAAAGAAATTACAAAGTTGGCGAAGCCAGAAGACATGCGGGGTTTGAAAGAAAAGACACAAGACAATATGAAGAAGCCTTTGTATCCAACTGCCTATCTTGTAGCCAAGCTCAAAATTGCATGAGGAAAGAAAGGTAGTGATCTCGAGTTATTATTTTCAATAAAGTACAAAAGAAAGCCATGGGTAGTATTTAGAGCACATAAAATTATTCTCAGCTCTGGAAGCCAGAGACTGAATCCATAGGATGAACTGTCTGGACTTTAAAAAAAAAAAGAAACATATAAGACAGAAACGTAATTTCCTCTCTCATAAATGAAAAAAGATGTTACTGGAAATGTCCTCATTATGCTCAAAGAAAACCCTTCCCACAGTCTCTCATCCCAAATAAATGACGTATTATTACTATTACTACTGAGGAATTATTCAGAAAAATAAAAATCAAAACATATGCTTAAATCTGTAAGACATGTATATTGCACATTCCTGGTATCTTTATTTTTCATGAATGTTATATATGCTGTTTGTTATTTCATTTCTTCGAGTTAATTAGCTGACTAAATCTCTCCATGCTTTGGTCAGACAATATAAAATAGTAAAGAACTGGAGCTACACAAAGGGAGCTGGATGAATCACTAATGCAACCTTGCTGACTGCAATATAGATGAATTTAGGCCATACACATAAAAAAGTGGATGTTTCAGAGAGAAGGAAAAACTTCAGTGATAGAAGTCTGCTCTGAATACATATATATATTGACTGTTTCTTGAGTATTCTCTATAAAGTACTGCATATAGTAAAAAACTAATGACCATTTATCATTTAGTTTCCACACAAGATTTAGGTTCTCAATAACAGTAATAAAAAGGAGGAAATTTTCTAAACACATTGCATCTAAGTCCAAGTTTCTCTGCAGTTTGAGTGTGGTTCCCCGCAGCAGGGAAGCCTGGATCATAAGGAAGAACCCAAAACACAACTCCTATTAAAGTTTTTTTTTTTTTAAGACATTCTTTTTAGACTCCTATTAGAGATTTTAATAAAAAGTTGCGAGAATTCAGTGAAGAGACTGCGTTTCCCAAAGTTAAAAAAAAAAATCTCACAAATGAGAAGTGTTAATAAAGAAGCACAAAACTTTTTACAGCTGTTGGCTATCCTGCCTCCCTTGTTTGAATATCTTAGAGATTTTAATCCCCAATGTTGTATGTTGTTTGAATTGTTTCCTTGTTATAATGTAGACATCAAGAAGAGAAAATCACAATGTACTGTACCAGTTAACACTTCAATTTGGGTCAAAGTTGGAAACTTCAAAAAGTGTTTGTATGGCTTTCCACCATAAAACCCCATTATAAAGATTCCCAGGTCACCCACATGCTTTTAAAAACCCCTTGGGTGACATCTTAGGATATCTATTGTTGACTGCAATTTGAACAGGATTCTGCACCTTGTTTTATGGTGTCAGTTTTATCTTTTCTGTTTTTATCCATAGCTTGACTGAAAAATGTCAATATCCCCCAATTCTGACAGCTTCTTACTGACACTTCCATTGAATATAAATATCTTTGTGAGTCCAAGTGCCTAAATTGCCAAATGGAGAAAAACAGGAAAAAAAAGCTTTTATCCAATTGGATAAAACAGTTGGTTTTCCTCAATATCTGAAGACCACCACAGGTCAGACAATTCTTCTTTGTTCTGCTTTATCTCATTATACAATGATATGGTTTCAGATAAAAGATACAGATTGCTTTGCCAGATGTGAAGAGAAAGAAAAGATGTCTTTGGAGACAATAAGCTCATTGCATTATTTAAATAGAAACAGGAAAAGCACATCTTACCTAAGACAAAGAGCTGGAACTGATACATTCCAAAGCATGGATGAAAGACTTTGGGACATCTAAGTCTTTAGACTTAAAAGACTGATGATATAGTATTAGAGATAAAATTGAATCAGGACTAATCTCAACATTTTATCCAAGTTCACTCATACTTGTTTGTACTTGTAGGCCTCTTTTGGTGTCTCATAAATCTCTCAGAAATAGGCATTGAGCGTGATGCTTTTAGAATACATCCATGCGGTACATTAATCTGACTTAGTATGATCATAAGGAAAAATAAATAAATGCCTGGTGAAAAGGAATAATTTAACAACTGACAGCCTACCTTCCTAGAAAAACTCTTGGGGTTAAAGATCAGAGTCTTAGGCGAAGACCTCTGTTTCTCTGAAGCATTAGGACAGGAGTGGGTTATCTTTGTTAGAATATGTCTTCTCATTACATTTGAGGAAAAGAGAAGAACAAGAAAAGAAGTATTTCAGAAATAAGGTTGTTGACCTTGGACTTTCTCATTATTTATTCAGAGCTCAAGAAATGTCCAAGACTTGAGGGTGACATCTTCATTTATTCTTCCTTCAGCAGGGACAGATAAAAGCATGCACATTTATGAACATTTGGAGAAGAGCATTTTATTTGTAACTTAGCTGAAGTTCTCTAAGAGGGCAAATATGTCGATTCCCTTCTTGTTCAAAACAGCTTAGACTGGCATATAAATTGCAATAGTATAATTGGTTGGATAAAGTGGTCTTCCTGTGAAATAAAATATCAGAGACATACATTTTGGTCCATAAATAAACAACTCAGCAATGACAGGCCCTCTTCCAGAGGATGGTGTGGAAGAGCCCTTTACTGGAAGGAGCAGGATTTATGAGTATTTGCAAGACAGTATGCAAGAGTCCACACTTCAGACTGAGATGAAGTTAACAGTTACATTCACGATTATGGCAGTCTGTTTTATAGAAGTAGTAAAATGTGGTCTGGTACTCCAACAAATCAAAATGTCAGTCATTTGTTTTAATTTCCAACGGCCAAGAAAGAAAATTCGCCTTTCTCAAAGTGAAGTTATGAAAGATGATTAGACATAAAACTGACTCAGAACTGTTATTTCAGAACCTGGATCAACTTAATGTCACTCTACTTGTATTTTTAGCCAGGAAAATCAGAAAATTTTTTAAAATCCTCCCTAGGAATTTGTGGGCTAATAATAGGCCCACTTGCAATTTTACACTAACAATTTACAGAGACAGTGATTAAATGATGTTTCTTCCAGGAACTGTAATGGAAGACAGATCCTGAGGACTTCAATGACATACTTTCTCATGCATAGTGCCCCTCACCTCTGATAACCCTCAACTTTCTTAAAAATCCTACTTCATGATATACCTTCTCAGAGAACACCCATCCTTAGGATGGCTCACGTGCTCAGATGACCTACTCAAAACCAGAAGCAGAGCACCAGTGAGTCAGAGGCAGAGGTGATTTTGGAAGAGAGGAAAAGTTCATTGTTGGAATCAGAAGAGTAAGAGTTTTTGAGGGAATAAAGCATTAAGAAAAGGATTACTGAAGGCAGGGTACTCCTGATGTGGAGGCTCTGTTGTAAATTCTTTTTTTCTTGCTTGCACATGTGTATAACCCACACGGCCCCTCTCTCTGAATCCCTCTTTCAAATTCATGACAACAGAAAAAAAACCTGCTTTTGTTCATGTTCACATTCTTGTTTATAGAGGGAGGTAAGTATTCAGCTGGTTCACACATTTAGAGCCCAGAAGCAGAAATGCTTAAAAACCTTCTGCTCTCTAGCACAGAGACTTTTCATTTAAATGTGGGGGGTTTTGCTTTGTTTTTGTTTTTTAATTTGAGAAAATATATAACAGAGTCTGCTAGTCTGGCAACTGTTCTATTATTTGCTGTGTATCTCGAAGCCATGAGCATGTTTGAGCTCATAAAAGTCCTCTGTCAGTAGGAACTCTAATTCATGTTAGTGTCACCTTGCTAGTGCCGGGGATCTGAAAATGTGGAACAATGTTGCAACATGTAAGAATATTTTAAACCCTGAATCTAAAGCCAAATCCCATTTCCTGCAGCAATTTGAACTGAAATCCCAATAAGCAGTAACTGATATAGGTGCTGACAATAACCATAGCTGCATCAAGCTGCTCATTAAAGATCCTGACTCAAATAAACAGACCCCACTGGGCTTCATGAAAATCACTGTCTTAGCCCTCCATTTGCTCATTAGGCTCATACTCAAGTTACTTAGGCTTGTTTTCACTTTGCAAAACAGCACCTCTCTCCATGATACTGCAAATGCTGTTGATCCCACTTCTGTACTCAACACTGCTGCATGTCTTGAAAGCAGATTCGGGAACTTGGAAGAGCACACTGGGAAGGGTGTGTCTGCACAAATATTTCATGTTCCCTCAGCTGGATCTGGCGCTATTGCAGACCAGGCACTTCTGAGTGCAGGGACAGTGATTTCCATTTACCTCTCCTTTGCTGATTCTTTTGGCAAGATTCAGTGCAACAGCAAAATGAAAAAAATTCTGCCTCAATGATAATGTAACAGTACATGAAGCAAAATGTGAACTGAAGCACTTTCCCTGTTTACTTCTGAGGTTATGAAATAACTGAGAGTAATAACAAGTTCCCTTGATTTGTATGGCAGGAACGCCGCAAAAATTTGCACCCAAATTTCCTCTGTGTGAGGAAATATGTTTGTGAGTGTGTCAAAATTTGGTCTGAGACTAATTCACTGAGCTTGATCCAGAGCACACTGACATCCATAGAAATGGAAACAATCCTGTTGCATTCACTGAACTTTGGACCAAGTTTTTATGTTCCATATTCTCTCACTTTTACTGTTCTTTCCCCTGCAAAATCAAAATTACTCCTGTTCCAGGACATGCTGCAAACCCCTTTAAATTCTGCAGATTTAATTTGAATCAACAGTTCTGAGAGCATAAAAGCATCTACCCTTACCTGAGCCACCCTCCTAATGTAGGTACCACACTTACTACCTTGCAAAGTACTTTGCAGAGCCACAACAGCAGATGATAATCCAGAGGCCCTGAACATCATCGAGATAAAACTGGTGAATAACGCATGAGCATTTCATGTATTCATTTATATGCTTGATGGATATCTCAATTTAGCTGTCAGATGTGATAATTTAAGATACATTTCTAGCCAAAAGATTCTGTCCATGCTTTTTTTTTATTATTATTATTAAACCAGAGATATAAACACATATAGAAATGAATACTGGAGTAGATAAAACCTACAGATACAGAACACTAATACTCCAGAAAATAAACTCCTTCTATAGCTTGTATGGTGTGTATTTGCAACCAATATTCAATCTGATATTCCAAATAAGTAATCTGAAATTACTTTGTATACTCTGTCCTTATTGCACTTTAAAAGTACAATTCATATTGTAGTAATGTGTTTAATTTGGTGCACATGTTCATCGATCTGTTACTGAATGGTATGTGAGTAAAATACAAAATCAGGGTTTTTCTTTTGTCAGTGTTCTCAGATACATTTCAACATGATATTTTTGACCTTCATACGCTTAATTGGTTTCATATATGGGTGTTTACATATATCAATGATCCAATTTACAATTTCACAATCTACTTCACTTTACATATGAACATGTCTAAAAAGAAGTAATTAAATGAGAGTCACGTGTAACTTGTTCCCTGTTAATATTTTTACTCCTGCACCGGCACATATCCCTCCCTTAATAAGGAATTTCATGGCTGTATTTATGCCTACACACATGCAATCATACTTACAGAGTTTTGTAGGCAAGCAGACATGGTAAGTCACACCTTCTGGATTAGAAATAAATTCAGTTTCTTAAAATTAAGCTCTATACCTACCACCTATCACCATGCAGATTTCTCATGCATTTCTCTAGAGCAATCCAAAGTTCCTGTTCTTCCTAGTTCATGCTGACAACATTTTAGTGTTTGATCTTAGTCAAGATTAATTACATTTTTATCTTTGTCTTGTCAGAATTTATTATTTTTTTTTAATACATATGATCTTCCTATTTTTCTGTCGAATCTTCTCTGTTTACTCCCCCACATACTTCTTCTGCACACAGAATTTGTTCTTACTTGAGCCTTCTGCAGGTAAATGAATTACAAATGCACAGAATTATTTGCATTTCAGAAAAAGGAAGGAAACGAAATACCCCACTGCTTTGTTCTTGCAAGCCACCTTAATAGATTTACTGAGAAGGACAAGGCAGTCCATCTTGAAGGCTATAATGCTATTTCACTTTGACATCTGTTCTAAGGTAATGGTATCTATCATTAACAATGTCATTAGTGACCACTTTCAGTCCATTGTTCTCAGTGTCTAAGCTGGCTATAAAGATCTCATTTTAGACACTTAGCTCTGTGCATATGCCCTTTCATGACATGGTACTCTGGGAAAAAATGCTTTATGACTGGTCATACCACAATCATTCATTTTCATTTAATAATACAGCATGGGGGATTTCAAATGAGAGGGCAAGTTAAAAAATGACAAGTTTTTTGACCATTCATTGTTATAATACTCAGCATCTTCTAATTAAGCTACAGTAGCCAAGCATTAGGTATACAAAACATGAAATCAAAGGGGACAGCTGAAAAAAGTGTAAGCTGTTTTAAGTGAAATTCTGTGTTTATCTTTTTGTGTTAACTGTTTTTAAAAATGTTCAAGGCATATTCACAAAAAAATTACAATCCTGGGTTAAGCACAAAAAAAGACCAAATATGCGACATCAGATCTAAACATTCACCCTGATTTTGCAGATGCTACCTCATGTGAGATCATGAGTCTTGTATTACTTAATAACATACTTCTGTTATATTATCTATGATAATATCTCTGAATAAACTCTCACTGATATTAACAAAGCTGCCTGTCCTCATAGAGATCTAAAGTAGAATCATGAAAGACAATGCTGCTCAGCATTTTACCTCCACCTGGAAACTTTTCGACTAGCCTTAATTGAAGATTCTGGAATTAAACCAATACCTCTTGACTCTTAGTCCTATGGTTTAGACTCAGTCCCATCATTTCTCTCCTTGACACTGCAGAGCCAAATCCTTCCCCTTGTTCTCCCTTTGCAACGCTCTGAAGGCAAGGGGTCCTGCCGTGCGGGAAACCGTGTGCTCAGGCAGCATTACTGAAGGAGTGGCTTTAGTTCACTGATTTCACCTGAATCGTTCAAGCAGGAGCTCAAACTCCACGGATGCCAGAGGAAATTCTGTCTATCTTCAGGGTGCTGTTGCTCTTGAAACCATAAACTGACACCGTTCCCATTCATTTCATTAGCATAATGTTGTGAAATGGTTTCAGAATACTTTGTAAGAAGATATTTTTTGTTTTTTCCTCTCTCCTGCTGAAAGACTCTAAAGTGTTCAGACAAATTTGAAAGAGAAGATGAACGAGACAGACAATGTGAGACCTCTAGAAAAAAATCAGGTGTCTGCTGGAACACCTTACACTAAGAGAACTGCAGATAACATAGAGTCAAAGTGAGTATTTTGTATATTTATATTTTGACATAGAAAGTTTGGAAGGGTAGAAAAGGCTAATAAAAAACCAAACCAAACTAAACCAAACCAGAGAATGGCATGCAAGTCAGCTTATTTTCTACAGACAGCTGGAAATTTTAGAGCATACTTAGTCAAAGAAGGAATGGGACTATATATCTTTAAACTAATAAAAAAATGACAGCAAGTGTGATGATATTTGTATGCCTGCATAGAATAACGTCCTTGATATTCTAGACTCAAGGTATTTCCATAAAACATAAAAGCCATGAGGATGAACTCCAGGCTACACAAGTATGAGTTTAGCTTGTAGGTTCAATGGGAGTTTATTTTAGTCTGACAATACAAATTTAAAATTATAAAACTACAGAATTACTGAGACAAATCCATGCGTTTATACAGGTAGTTACTTGTCCTATTAGACATTGGTAGCCCTGTAAGGTTGTAATTTTGCTATGTCTCTAGACTCATAAGTATGTCCATTCTGCTATGGGCCTAAACTGAGGTTTATTAAAGCTTAATGGGATCTCTGCATTGACTTCATTGCGCTTTGGACAAGGCACATTAAATATGAAATCTGAATCAGCAACAGAATTTGAACAAAGATCAAAATACTCTTCACTGGAGATAAAAATTCTGCCATGCACTGCCTGTGTGCAGTCAAAACAGTTGGGCTGATATTCTCAAGCAGATTAACCTCTCATTTCTTCAATTTCTGATGCTTGATGGTTGAAACCAGTTTGTGTCTGCATACACGAAGAAGTCAGTCTTTTGTTTCCTCATGTTAATGTTACTGCCAAAATTTGAAACAAATAATCAGTGGAAAAGGGAGCATTTCAGAAATTATTAATGAAAAATAATATAAATAATCCAATGTTCTTTTTGCTATTTTTGTTACTCTTCCTTCCAAATTTTAATTCATTCTGTACCATCAGCCTGTTAATATCAGTTGCTCATAGAGCAGAAGAGCACAGTCCTGCAGATGGGAGGTAAAGGAAGTGAAGAGATTCATTACCTGCTGCAGTTTGCAGGTGCTCAGCTTAGAACCACTGCTGAGTTAATTTTGATGAATAAATGGACCAGACAGCATTGACCAGATGGATATCCAGAGGTTTTTGGGTGCATCTAGCTGTATCTTTTCTTTACAGTAAACACAACAAAAAGACAACAGAGGCTTTAAATTCTAAGTCAGTGTTTTACCAGAGCACAAATTACAACACAGAATATTTAAATAGAGAAAAAACAGAGTAAAATAAATTAAGATAAAAGTCAGTGCTGAAGAAATCTCTTTCCTCTGATATGATTTACAAGGCATGTCCTTGATACTTGGTTTTAAATTCAGCGTCATACATTGACTTTCTGGGTTGCAACAAGCTCTACAAAATCCCCTCAGGGTCCCTAAGAAAGATTTTCTTCTTTCTGTCACACCTGAGGCCAGCTAAATACTTGTGCCTTGTTTTTCTCAATGGTCTTCTTACCACTTTTCACTGCCCTTTAGGCTCTCTCTGCTTTCTAGCTTCTTCCTGCAAGCTTCACTGGCACCTGGAGATGTACGTGGCATCGTGAGCAAGCAAGAGACATACCCAACATCAGAGAGTCCCAGATGTTAATATGACTCTTCCAGTATGCAGCTCTCTGCAAAGACTAAACTCTTACCATTTTGAAAATGGTGACTATCATATGTTTAATTCAATGGCAATGGAATTGGAGAGGGACAGTTGAAAAATTCCGTTGAATTGGATTGGAGAAGTTGTTTGTTAGCTCAAATTCCCACTAAAATGAAAAGAATGATAAAATGGGAAAGACAGAAAGTATAGCTGCTTGTTTCAGGTCTTCCTTGCAAACTCACTGCTGGGGAAAGACAACCATGGGAGAAGAATCTGCTCTGCCGTTTCAAGCCAAGCACAGCCATAGCAGTGCCTGTGTGCACACACAGCTGGTCCCTGGCCTCATTCGAGCTCCTGGGTCTTACAGGAACAGGCACAAGAACAGGCTCTATGGCAGGTCTTTCATAAATGATGGGTCATGGAAATTAAAATAATATTGCTTATTCCATCCCATTTACCAACCCTGTAAACATCTTATTTTTAAGAATTTCAGAAGAGAGGGATGGGTGGAATACCCTGATCTTTTGCCTACCAATTAAACCCTATTTCTGATAGCTAATGGTTCATTAATTAGAAATTTAGGGCCTGCATACCTAAGGAACCACAAAGGCAGTCATATTAATGATCAAAGGCGTGTACATGCATGTGCAGAGCTCTGTGCCCTCATACAGACACATCAACCTAAGCCTGACAGCATTTTTCTTGCTGTAGTTTTTGATCCATTTGGGAGTAAGAAATAATCATAAAAGAACAGGAAATCTCTTTTTCAGCTGAGTACTTTCAAAGTTTGGATAGACTAGATAATACTGTTGACATGTTCGGTTGCTTATTCAAACTTTTTGTTGGTTATCCAAGTTTTCCCTCTGAACCAGCGCTGATTGCATACTTCAAAATGATGTTTGCAAACATTCTTTTGCATTCTGAGCAGCTGCTCCATTCATTCATGTTTTCGCTGCTTTTTATTTACTATTCATGAACATCTGGACTATTAAGATTCTGTTTGCATAAATGGTTGAAGGATTGCTGTTCCCTATATTAATACCTGTACGGCCCTCATGAAGAGTTAAACATTCACAGAAAAACAAAATTTTTAAGCATTTGGTAGTGATTATTCTTTTTTTCTGAATATTTTGCTTGTCCAATCGAGAAGCAAACATAACAGCACATTATTTGAATGGCAAAGCACACCTTATGAAAGGAAATAGTTAATGAATGGTTCATAGATATCATATCGGCTAAAATTTATTAGCATAAGCTTTTCATCGAAGACTCACTAACAACAAGTTAGCCATTCTAGAGAAGCAGCAGAAAAAAAGAGTTAAATCCTTGGACTGTTTATTAACGGAAAATGTATTTCATATTTCTGTAATGATAAACTTTTGAGGTCTGCCGACTGCTAGCTAACTGTGAATTTACTTTGGTGTCTTTGAAGTATTGCTAACTTCCCTCTGGGATTTATTTGTGTTTGTTGCCAGGGTTTATATCCTGATGGGTGCCAGATGACAGACTCCTCCGCATTTTGGTAGGTACTTTGAGAATAAGATGTCTTTTACTACTTCCTTTTCTTTTCTCCCCGACTCATCATTTTTCACCCTGACTCTAAGCAGCTGTCACATGTTCTTCCCAGCTTTGTAAGCAATAAGGATGAACGTGGGCGAGTTTACAAGATTTGCACACTCATAGCTTTCAGGTTCTTCTACCTAACATCCTCTATTTTCTTGGGGTTTAAAAATTGTCCTTCTGTACTTTTTCTTCCATTTTACCCTGTTGCAGAGTGAAAGTACACAAAAACTAGTCCATCTATATTGCTTTTTAAAATTTGACACATTTAAATTGAGGCTGTGCTTAATCTGTAGAGGAAATTCCTAATATAATTAGCTACGTCATACATTTCATGAAAGAAGGTGAATAACAAAACTGTTTAAGAATAACATGCCCATAAATCTCAGGATTTAACCTCAGCTTCCTCCAGTTGAAGTAAACACCTGTATCACTGAGCTACAGTCAATGTCCTTTTTCTGATAAAATATATCAACATTTTTAATACGATTATTTTTTAAATAATATAAAAAAAAATTCTTCTCCAGAATATACAACAGAAAGTGAGAGGGAAAGAAGGAACATCAGCCGCCTCCCCTCCTAGAAAAGCAGTTAAACGCCTAGAGTTGCAGTTAAGCCACTCCCAGGAAAGCGATAGCCAGACTGAGCTTTGAGTCCCTAAGCTGAGCTTGTCAGAACCAGCCCACTCATTTCTAACATCATGAGACACCCTAACAAGCACGATTCAGTAACAGAAAAGGCCACAAGGGATTTATCATTTGGGGCCCGTGGCAAAATGTCTGGTCACACTAGCCATGAATGTTTACACACAGTGCATATAAATCCATGGGAAATGAGGGTCGTGATGTCTCTGTTAAGTTTTTCTGAAGTTAAATATTTAATAAAGTTACTGCAAGAGTAATTCCAGCATAATGCTGTGCTGTAAGTTTTGTTGTGCTGCTCAGAGTCATGGTAACCAGGTACTTTCCTGTGCAGCGAGAACTTGCATCTGAAATTAAACATACAACCTTTTCTTGCATTATTGTGTGCAGTTTTTTGGCATCAGACATTTCCATTACTCTTGGGAGGGTCATACTGACATAAGAGGCCCTCAAGCACAGTTTTGGTTGGGAATCAGACTTAAAATAATATGAAATTTGGAATTACTAACTTACACTGTAGGAAAAAATCTCTATCTAAATATGCTGTTTATTCAGCTCCAGTTTGTTCAGTAATGTGCAGCATAATTTGAAATAATTATTTTCTAACACTCTGAAAAACATATTTTGCATAGAAGTATGAAGTATCCAAGTCTTGAGGATAATAACAACAGTAATAACTAAAATACTAAATAAATGCCTTGTATGTGATTATTTTTATACATTAATCTCAGTTTGGTAAACTGTAAGCTTTTATTTAGCAACCATTCAGATTCTTGAGATCTTTTAAAACATTTGTTTGACATTCCCTCTGATAGCAAACTTTAATATGTTTTATGCTAGGTTATACTTCTAGTATATGTGGTTATTGTATTTTAGAATCTACAGTGCCTTAATACATATACTTACAGCTACTGTAGACAAATTGTATTCACAAATTCAGATAATTTTAGGTCCAAATTGCCTACATTTATTACTTGGTTTTGGAAAATAATGTGACCTAAAAGGAGGTGGGCATTACTTCACCAAAAAAAAGTGACTTGTAGTAGATAAAAGCTTCCAGTTGTTGCTTCACATTGACAGTGCTAACCAAAAACATCCTAATGTCAAACAGTGAGCAATGTGGTATCAAATAATATAACTGTATATATCTTTCCATATGACTTGTCAGATCACCTGCAGTATTTGATGGATGCGTTGCAATTAATTCCCAGATGTGGTAAAGACTACAAAAAATATGGGGTTTTTTTCAATGCTATTGGTAAAGCACTCAAGAAGACAGGGCCTTCTCATATTTTACTTGTAGACTCCTTGCTCTTAAACATAGTAATTTCAAAATCATACTGAATTTTTCAAATGTTTCAAGCAAGATATTTGGTCTTGTTATCCAATTAATATCAATTTGTTACTATGAAATGTGAAATAGGCCAAAGAGATAAAAACAACCAATGCTTTTATTTTCAATTAATAAGCATTAGCTTTTTTGTAGTTATGATTTTTTTAATGTTATCTTTAACTATCATACCTTGGGAGATAAAGTTAAATGTTGACATTTAGCTGTTCTGCTGTCTACTCGAAGCTAATGAAATTGCTAATCAAACCTGCTTCTAAACATGCATCATTAATATTTATAATGCCAATGAGTTTAGGAAAGAACTACTGTTTGGAAAAATCAGAATACCTCTAATGCACTATGCAAGAGTAATAGACATTGTAGTTCAGGATATTATTTAGAAAGAAAAAAAAAACAATCTGTTGTGCGCATTGAACTTGCTTATTGTACTGCTACCTCCAGTGCAAGGCAATGAACCCAGCAATCAGTGTTGTGGGAAAACACAGTCACTTTGGAGCAGGAAGAGTTGCACAGCGCAGCCCTGAGGAGCAGGGGCCAGGGGGGATGTGCAGGGCAGGAGCAAAGCAGCTCTGAGCTGCTCATGCAGAGTAAACGTTCCCCTCTCCCCGGAGCGGGAGGCTTACAGCACTGTACCGCTGCGGTTGAAGCCAATGGCCAAACTCCTATTGAACTCATTAGGAGCAGGAAAAAGTTGCTTAATCTTTCTATGTCATGAAGATATTCCTCATTAAAGAACCATATTCTTGGGTTTGTACTCTGGTTTTATTCAGTCTGTATGCAGGCAAATGCCTATTAGAGCCATTAAGGTCAGATCTCTGTAGGTACATCCAGCTCCTATTTAGTTTAATTTCTGAAACAGTGCTGAAAAGAAGCTGCAGTTATAACTAGAGTGACTTATTTGGTCACTTGCATCTTTGTAGCTGCATTGCATTCAGTGTGATTTTTTGCATTAAGGACTGCTAGGAGAAATTGCCTCTGGGCTTTTCTGTACAAAAATGTTTTATTTTAGTCCTTAATTTTTTATGTTGTCTCATCTAACAGAAAAGGCTAAACAACAACAATAAAACAATAACCGGCCTTATTTTAAGCCTGTTTTAAATATAACTGTAAAGTTTTCTCTTAAGGCCACTTACTTTCTTGATAATTAGTTTCTGACTATCCATTGTTCGTGTTCATACAAAGTAAGCATGGTTATAGATAGTAGAGAGAGAGAGAAACACTGAGTTGATTTAATTCAGACTTTCTCATCCTTTAATGAATAATTATTTATTGAATTTTCTAGATATTATTTTTATTAGAAATAGACAAATAAGTCCTTAAACTGTCTATCTTCCATTAAGTCTTTTGCAGTTCTTTTCCATGACCTCATCATTCACTGTCAGAAATTTTTTCCTGATATAAGTCTAAACTATTCTTTTCTTGATTTCATTCTGCCATTCCCCACTTTTCAGACAGGTTTATCCCTAAATAATTATTTTTTCTTCCTGATATTTAAATTGTACTTTTCAAATGTTTTTTAAAAATTAGCTTCAGTAAAAATGAAACGTACCAAATAATATGTTCAATTTATAGATTTTTAAGAGAAAAATACCACAATTTGAATCAATCTCTTTTCAGGCAATGTTGCTTTGTGAAATCAAGGGTGAGTAGCTGCTCGCTATTACCTGCAGGCTTATTAAGGCTGAGAATTCATATATGGGTGACCAGGGAATTCACTCACTTCTCTTACTAGGTGTAGGCAAGAAAATAGTGCTTAATACAGTACATGTGAATAATGATGCTGGAAAAATGTGGTGTTTTCCTTGAATATCAACTGTTGTATCCTCAAGCAAATTCATATTTTTAACATATTCAAAGTGCATCTTTTAGAGGAAAGATGAATGTACAGTATGAATTGGATACAGGAAGAAGAATGTAAATTTTGCAAATAACTATTCAAATGTGAAATTACAAAAATATTTTCTCACTGGGATTTTGTTATATAAAGTTCAGCATACACCCAGCATTCCTGTCTACCCTGCAACAAATGCTTTTCCTTAATGAAACTTGACTTTGGCAAGGATCAGTTGACTAATTTGTTCTTCAGCATCCCTGGCCTGAAATCAGAAGAAGACTAATGATGCAGTCAGTAGATACTTCTCAGTTTGTACAGGTTTACCCAAGGCATTGGACATCTGTTTATGAGAGATCATGCTGAGAAAATGCCTACATCGTGTCATCTTTCATCTTAACAAGTAGTGGAAATAACAATTAACATTCTTGATTTATGGATTTCTTTTCTCAGTTTTTTGTGTAGTTTGTCAGCTATTATTTCCTTTATTATCCTGAATGGATAGTGTTCACTACTAATTATCTTTATTCTTGTGCTTTGAATTTGTGCCTTATTCTGACTGGTATGACACTGTTGTAGTACAGCCAACAAGAAACACCAGGAGGCCTTGTAAGAAATGAATGAAAATGGAAAATATTTTTATATACAGTTTTGCTAAAAAAAAGAATTTGGGAAAAAATCTGTAAAATTTTATGCTCAGAATTGTTTTCTGAAATTGGCTTACAGAATCCTAAGGTCAAATATTTTGTGAGGTTATTTTTGTTTGTACATTTGACATTTCTTTGACAAATGGAATTGGCAGAGAACTGAGAAAGCAAAACACTGTGGAAAAAACATATGGCTATTGTGAACTTTTTCTTTGTTGGTGCAAAAGTAGCTCAATATGAAATGAGAGCTTGCATTACGCTCTCCTTTCAGTTCCTGAGAGTTTCTAAACCAACTTATTGTCTGTAAAATATATCAATAACCATGTCAGTAGTCATCATTATTCTGATAATTATGAATAATTTTGTATGTTATTTATGAGGTATTCTTTTTTGGGGGGAGGTGTATTTCAGCCCATTGATGGCTATGGCATGCTCTCTTCAAAAATCCCTGTGAATAAGCACTGATGGTATATTGTAAGAATGGACATCAACACACTATTATTTCTGTTGTTTGACATAATGGTTTCTTTAGAAACTACAAATTTCTTATGTAAATGTTGTTTTAATCACAAACCAAACTTTTTCAGATAATTAAACCATAGCTACAATCTGAATTCATTTATGATCACTGATATGAAAAAACATTTATGAGAATGAAGCACCAAAGCAGTAGGTATAAGAGTAAAGGGTTCATTTTTAGAAGTCTTCAAAATAAATCTTTACTTCCTCATTGGTATGAGCATTATCCTAACCCTAGATTTCTTGTTCTGTCTGCCACTTCTTCATTTTTATTAACTCTCTCTAGGTAAACCCTAACACTTCATTTAAATGGGCAGTGGGAAAGAAAAGTACATCTACTGTTATCCCACAAATCTACCTGAACCAGCATAGCCATCCTAGATAGGCAAAATCTTGGCCATAAAAATTTTACTGGACATTGGAAGGAGAATTGACTTTTCAGTAAAATCTGAAAAGGCGTAATTTGTTTTGATGAGCTTTAATAACATGAACAGATGTTTGTAGTAGAAGATGCTTTGTATGCAACAGGGTACACTGAGGATTAGACTCTGCAGAAGTGGTTCAGCTTAATGATTTCAACAGAAAACCCACTAAGATACTGTCAGTGCTGTATACTAAATTTCAAGAGCCAAGATGTATTATTATTGATCTTTAGTGTTAGGAAAAAAAAAAAACAAAACAACTTTCTATTTTCTCCCAGGTATCTTTGTTTATTACCCTGTGCAGTTCCACAAAAGAAGGAAATGGATAATGCAAACTGAGAAGCCTTGCATGCTTGCATATGGGTTTTGTGGAAGAGACTTGTAGGATTAGGTCTGTAAATTCACAATGAAACTACATCGGAAGAAAAGTTAGCCCTGCTGGAATGAAAGCAAAACTCACACTGATTGCACTAGGCCAGGATTTCACACCGAATTTTCCTGTCGCAAGCTACCTTTTTCATTCATTTGGTCTTTACATCAGGAGAATGGAGTAACTTAAAAACACTTGCAAGAAGCAGCAAAACATTCCTAGGAGTAGTCTATCTTTGGCATCCTACTTGTATTAAAACAGATATTTTATATTTCCTTCAAGAAAACATACTCTGAGCCTTTTCGGCTGATATGTGGCACGATTTATACGTGGTTCTGCTGTTCCATTCTTTTGAAATTTGAAATGCATGATTTTGAAATACCAAACTCACAGTCCTCTGAGCATCTTTTTGGTTTTCTCTTGCTAGGTATTAAAACATGTATTAATTAGTCTGGTCGATTACAAAAATGATTATACTTTGTTATGCAATAATACTTATGGTTTCACTGAAAGTAACAGGATAGAACAGAATATGTGTAAAAATATTTTACTGAAAATGTCAAGGAGGAAGAATAAAATGATCGATCTTCACGTAGATAAGAGTTTGTGATGTATTTACAAGAAATGCAGATAGATTATATTTAGTATTTAACCAATCAAGAGATGGTTTTTTTTGGAACCGTATAGAAGGACGCATGTTTGCCGTACGTATGTGCCCACCTCCCTCTGCGCAGGTTCTGCGTGCGTGCGTGCGAGACCCCCCGGCGCTGGAGCAGAGGTGTGCGTGGTAGCGGCGTGGCAAGCCTGCCCGCCCTTCTCTCCTCTTACAAGTAGCCCAAGGGGAAGCGGCTCCCCTCAGTTTTCTAGGGCACCAGCGGGAGCACCGTAACAGAACAAAACTCCCAAATCCCGCTTCTCTAGGAAGCAGAAATTAGGCAAGAAAAAACAAAACAAAACAAAAAAACCACAAACAAACAAAACAAAACAGATGAGGTTTTGATTTTTGCTTATGACATTGCCCACAAGTGTCAAGGGGTGTAACATCGAATGGTATACCCTTTTACTGCAGGTGATGCCAACTCCCTCAACTCTCTCTTCCCTGCTCAAAATTGTATATATGTACTGCATATATTTCTTGTTTTCCTTGGAGGAGAAAAAAGAAAGAAAGAAAAAGCTCTTTAAATACTTCAGGCACAAGCAACTTGTACCTATCATGGAAATCATACGCTTACCTCTTCCTCACATACAAAGCAACATACACAAAGTAAAACTGAAGACTCAAATTTTCTGAGTGAACATGAGAACATAATAGCCTGCAGCCTATAACTGTGTTAGTCCCTACTTTTGTACCTATACGTAAATATTCCAGCAGCTATATCAACACCTTAGTTTTCCTTCCCTTCTGAAGAATGTTAGCCAAACTGTTCTAAATATGTTAAAACCAAAGATGACAGATTACAAATCATATAAAACATGGCACAGCTCAGCTGTCTGATTTTTCAGGAGTTTATTTTTTGTTCTCATTACACAATTTACCTGTTTTACCTACAGAACTGCACTGCACCAAACTAGTTTTTAGGTCTTAGAGACAGACCCCATTAAATATGTTTTATTTTTCCACAAGATTAAAATTTCAAACCAATAGCTTTCACATGAATAACACTGGCTGTGCTTGTTTCTCTGTTGTTTTTCTGAAAAACTTTCTAAAAGACTAGATTTCTAAACACAGGCTTCCATACCAAAATTACTACATACAACTCACCTAATGCACACAGATATTACCAGTGATCTTATATTCATACATGTATATTTGCAGAAGCAATAAATGTTGTATACCAAAATACGTAGAGGAAACATTAAAGGTATGGGTGAAAAATAATGTATTACTATTTCAGCACCATAGCATAAAATAATAGAAAAAAATATACAAATTTGCCAAATGTTTCCTTCTTGTAACTGCATTCCCCACATTCCAAGACACAGATATGTCATGCAATGATAGCTATGGCAAGTGTATTGTTTGCCAGCTTCAGAAAAAAAGAGGACCTTATCTCTGAGAAACCAGACGGTAAAAAATCTCACCAGTATCACAAGACACTTACAGATTTAAATGATAGATAATCTAAAATTGGAAACTATCTCCAAAATACTAGTTTCGTTTAGCATGCCTTTGAAGTATAAAAAATTGCACACAAGTCAGTGAAAGGGAGCACAAGATCTTGTTCCAGCCACCATGACTTTGAAAGTCACCCAAAGCCACTCAGCAGGGTGGTTGTAGCTCAGAATTGTGAAATGCCTGAAGTGAATACGTAATTCCATATTTGTTTTGGGCTTTTAATTTCTTGTTAAATGATGGGGGTTTACGATGTCTTTTAATTTCTGAGAAAATAAAATAATCTCTGATTGCAAATCATGTTATCAGCTAACTTAATTTCTTAACCATGACTATATAGCTTGTATTAACCCCACAAAAATGACTGCACCAGAAATTATCAATAAACATGATGTATGCAGGCAAAAGAGAAGTCAGTGAGACAGCGTTCACAAAGAATTGCTCAAACTCCTGGAATCACCAGGGATTTTAAAGAGAAGAAAGGCCAGTGCTCAGTGACTAAAAATCTCTCTGCCCCTGTGCTGTTTATGTGTTAGAGCCAAACACTCAAAACCTCATACCTCCACGTAATTGCCAACAGATATTTTTCCCCTTGTATTGCACATAGGCTTGAGTGTAATGTGGATCTGACTCCTCTGTAACAGTACACTGAAAATCTTTGGCCTTTTATAGCTAAAAGGCCCTTATGGTGTCAGAAGGAATATGGCCAGAGACAGAATAACTAAATTCACCTGTTTTATCCATTTTAACTACTCCTCACAATATAAGCAAAACTGCATGGGTTTTGGTTTCACTCAGTACTCTCTCTGCTGCTCCAAGACTTCCCAGATCTGTCAGTTCTGGCATGGGACTGCTTTATCTTCTCTCCCATTTCAAAATTATCTCCCATGTGCTAAGGCAATTGCTCTTTACTAACCCTGTCCAGCTCATGTCCTGAACCTTAATTGAAGCTACCTCTCAATTTTCACTTCCAACTTTCCAACTGCCAAGCACCTACTCAGTGTCATTCAGATGTGGTAGTGCTGTGTATATAGATATATTAATTTATATACTTGTTACATTATATGTCAGAGTGCTACCTTGGACTACTACTGCTGTCACTGGGATTTGGAAAGATTTAGCCTTTCTGAGGGTGACTGTAGGATCAATGGATCATTGATCATCTATGCAAAGTTTTTTGTATTCTCATTTAACCCCACTTTTTTTTTTTTTTATTGTCTTTTTAGATCCACTAACCTTTTCCTCATAGTATATCTCATATTCAGACATAGGAGTTTTATAGCCAAGTCCCAGTTTTAGTATAAAAAGTTTGCTATTTGCAGAAGCTGTTAAAATGATTTTTTCAGTGCTCTGTTCAATTTAGGAGATCCCTCAAATCCCCCAAATTTTGGCTGTAGAGGAATGTCACAACCCAAGGGGTTCATGTTTCCTTTCTTCCCTCATATATCCACAGACAGAAGGACTGCGTTTTCAGACATAAGCATAATGTATGTAATTTTTTTCCACTTCCTTTCCTACAACTCCAGCGATTTTTTTGTTGTCTGTTTCACATTCCTTCACTTTGGCCAGACTCTAGTACGCACTAAAATGATCTCCTGATGTTTATATTCTAATCTTCAATCTTGCTTTGCTTTCCCTCTTATTTTTGTGCTCTCTCTTTCAGTTAGTATGATGTTGCTACAAGTTAATCTCCTGTTACAGCCCTCTTCAGATTGGCATTATGCTGTAAGGCACCGAATGCTCCCTGGCACTTAAGTTGGAACATGATTGTAATTGACTTAAATTTGCTGAATATGAGTCAATAGCATAGGTACAGCATATACTGCCCCAGAGATGCTGACTCTGTTCCTGTTAGACCGTGTACACGATCTAACAGTGAGAAGTCAGAAAAATAACTGTATTTACCTTGCCATGAGACACTCGCAAGAAAGGGCATTTGGGGGTGGATCAATGACATGATAGAGGTTTAGATCTTGCTTGCTACAGTGATGGCTTTGACTTCCCTGCCCCCCAGTTGACCTGTAGAGGAGAGAGGTAATTGATGACAGCCTGTTACCAAGAGCAGGTTATAATACTCCTGTTGTCCATCCACACAGGCAACCTAATTTTCTCCTGTGTCTAGAATCCAGTTCATCTCAAACACCTGCGTCCACGGATTAGTTTCACATGTGAGCTGTTTGGACATAATGTTGTTCAATATTCCCAGCATGTCAATGTCAAAGATAAAGGCTGGTGGTAGTATTATTATTATTATTATTATTATTATTATTATTATTATTATTATTATTATTATTATTATTATTATTATTATTAATCATTATTATTTATCATTATTATTATTATTTCTCTGACAGTACAGTTGTACAGTTTAGGCAGTGCAGGAAGATTATCTTAACAGTCCCCATTCTTCAATTTATTTCTAAGCAATTTCCCAATGATGTTGTACCTCTAAACCAGATACAAGTTTAGGTTATGAAAAATATATTAGTTTTTTTCCAATTGTTATGCATGACTGAGATCCAGTAATATGTTTACATTAGCCAGCTGTTTTATGATTTAGTTGGACATACTTATTATTACTTTTTAAAAATTTGTTCTATAATTTTGTCTTTTTCTTTTCCATTTTTATTTAGTTCATGCAATGTTGCCATCTTCTTGAAGCTTCTCCTCACAATTATTTTTACACTCCTGATCACTCTTATAATACTGTCACATCTCTAGGACTGGCTGAAGTATGGGTTGTAAAGAACTTGTTTTGAAAAATGAGTTTGTGTTTGTATGTTTGTTTGTATGTGGATAATCTGTCCAAAACTCTCAGAAGGCATTCACTACTTTGAAATGTTTACAAAATAGATCAGCTCAATATATTTCTACCTGCGGGCTACTTGAATTTCTTAAGACTTTACCAAAGGCAGAGATCTTTGCTGAAGAAGAATTTCATAGGACTTATAAAGAAAGTTAGGGATTGATTTTGCTGAATTCATACATTTGAGAGACACAAGTTTCAGCATCTCTAAGGTGTCAGTAAAAACCTACAAAACAAATGCATTACATATTGCATCAGCACTGCAAGGAAATAAACTAGCTAGTAGTGGCTGACCAGCACTACCTCCTTCATTTACCAAAACAGTTTGCTACACTGTGAAAAACACTTTGAATATTCCTCTGTAAATGTGCACATGGGCAATGAAAGCAGCTTAAAGACCAGCATATACTATATGGCTAATAGTTAAAGAATTGAATATGCACCAGCAGAAAAAAGAATCCATTTGATAAATCTGTTATAATCCAACAATTATGATTTCTTTACTTACGATCAACATATATATGTATATGTAATATATATATTACAATATATATTTTACATTACAGTTTTACTGGAGACTTACTGTCTCTTCTATTTGTCTCAGTTTCTCATTGGAATTAGAAAACACTCTTGTTGCTCCTTCAGCCATACAGTGTTCATATCCCCTAAACAGTAACTGTGAACTTTTTACTCGTATAGAGACAGGCAAGAGAGGTCTTACATAAAACATATTAATAATACAGTAACTCAACTAACACAACAGCATTAGCAGTCACAGGACCCTGTGACTCTGTGCATGCATATTTAAATGTTAGCAAGTTCAAGGAGCAAATCTAAATTAAATCCTGACTTGGGATAGAATAATAGGTTGGCTCTCTACTATACTTATTTTCAAGACAGATTTTTTTCCCCTTACAGGATCGTGATCTACTGGGGTGAATGTGGGGGAGAAGAGTCCATAGAGAAAGACCGGCTTTATGTTGAATTACAGTGTTTTAGAGAGCTAAACTCTACAAACCCCAATCACATGTATAACCCTTCTCAAACATTTCCAGATGCTGCCTGGAAATAGTTAGCTCAGGATGAACATGATATTTAGGGAAGCAGCACAAGTTTAATTTATCTGAACACGTGGTAACTCCTAGCCATACCACCTTTGACAAACCAGACCATCCCTGCGCATTTCAAGCATATACATAAGCAAAGGGGATAGAGTAAAACATCCTTCACCGATGCCTCCATTCAATTCCCCTGAAAGCTGACAGAAGTACCGGGCTATTATCTGAACCTTTATGGAAAGCCCAGCAGGTGCTTCTCCCAGGTGGCTGCCTTGTGCATAAGGCACGGCACTTTCTATTCGTCACACCCCCACGCCGCGGAGAGAGACAGCAGAACCACTCCGCTGAAACACAGCCAGGTGCATCTGCTCCATCTCTCCCTACTCCCCCCAAAGCCGCTGGAGAAGGATGAATGACAATAAGAAGAACTAACTGAACGTGCTGAGTAAAAACTTCAGGGACTTATAGGAAACCCTGGCTTTGTTATTAATGATAGTGTCAAGAAATCAATGAAGATTGCATGTTTCTCCTGATAATACCCTGGACTACATTCCTCGCTGGCAGTTTTCCGCGTTACTTAATACAATGGGCCTGTACTTGGGTATCATGCCAGCAAAAAATAGTGAAACCCTTCAATACTACAAGAGTATATTAACATACGCAGTATGCTCTGCCACAGACTACTGGGGTTCAAAACGCAGTATTTATCTTTATGTGGCTGCTTGCCATCTCCCGCATACACGCAACGGCATGCCCCCAGAAAGTAATCCAAGCCTTTTTGTCTTTTTTTAATGGACAGATGAGCTGCCAATAAATTGCAGGAAGACAAAGTCTGCCTCTTTCATTTTCTTCCCACATGCACTTGCTACTTTAGATCTAAAAAGGAAATGAGAGATAGCAAGATGTTTGTCCACTGCCTGTGCGTAATTAATACAGGGAAATTCCCAGACAATGTAATTGCTATAATGAGAAACTTCAGAATAGGATTACATGTTGACACTGGTACTTGAGTTCAGCAGTTTGTGATACTATTGCCCACCAACAGAACATCTGACATAAATGGCTAGCCTATTAACTCACCCTTGGAGGAAACTGTCTTACGGTTCCCATCCTGCTTGTCAAGAGGCATTTGCAAGTCTTACAATGCGTTTAATGAATTCTCTAGTGCTTGCACATTCAATTTCCATCCTTTCTTTTTAATCTTTAGTGATTTTAGCAGCAATGTCCTGGGAACCATTTTGGTACAAAAACGCTAATAAGGAAAAAAGCAGGGTGACATTTAATTAACAAAATTAATTAGTGCTAAATAGTGAAAGAGCATACTCTAGCCATTTATGAGACAACAGCTGAGAATGAAGGAATGCTGAGGATGACAGCTGGAAATTGTGCTCAATTAAAAATTAAAACACATTCTGAGAATATGAGAAAAAACAGTTTCTACACTAAAATTTTTCATGATCTTAAACTTCTGTGATCTTAATATCATAATGCTGATTTTCAAATTTTTTTGAGGTAGCACCCTGACAATTTTCCACTGGAGATATGATAGCCTACATAGAGAATTTAAGATTGCTTATAATAATCTTGCTTTTCTTTTGTGGCCCCTTAGAATGTATCTGTAGGGCCTTGCCTTCCCCAAGGATTTTGTGGAACAGAGCTTTGTATTCTAATCATGTAATTGAATATCAAGTTTAATGAAAGCAAGAGCCAAAAAGAATCAGTTATATCTACCATTCCCACTAATTAGATATAGTATAGTTCTTGGACCACTTTATTTTTATGAACTAACTGAAAAGATGTTCTTAAATGGTAAAAAAGCAGCAAGTAAGCTTTATGGTAGAGATGTTTTTATTATTATTATTAACTCACTTCTGTTTACTGCTCTTAACTCTATACAACATAAAATCAGGGAATAAATCCCGCAGTTTAATTTTGGCCTATGTTTTGTTTATTTTTTTATTTATTTATTTCTTCTAGCTCTGACGTTTAGTACTAAACAATCTAAAGTCAACATATTGTAAATTAAGAAAAACTGCAGTCAAACAATGGCTTGTCTGTAGGAAGTAGTGATAAATGATCCTAACGTATATACTGAGCTCTTCAAAGACAAAGGGCTACAAAGGAGTAGATGTAGTTTCCATTCATGCCAAATTGTTTGTTCCTTTATTCTAGCAACTAGGCAAAGCAGGTTATCCAACTGACCTGGAGCATTCATATAGTCTTACCACTTTTACGATGGACTCTCGTTTTCCCTGTAAGCTTTTCTCCTTTATAGGAAGAAATATCCTGCCTGGCTGCATCTATATCACTCTGAAAGAGAGGTCTCCTGAGCCACTGTCCTGGTGAGATACAGCTGCACACCAGCCTGTACACAGGTCTGTTCCTAAAAACTGACGTACTCCTAATATGAGTTACTAATGACCCCAGAACTTAAACTGCAGCATTTGTCAGTTTGTTTTGCCCATTTCTGTTCACTAAAGTCCATGGCAACATTGAGCTCCTTTTACTTAAAACACACCTGCACCCAAAATTGGTGTGCAGGTTCTTTCTTGAACGTTGCCTTTTTTCTATAATCAAGATGATTTTTTTTTTTTTAAGATAATCTAATTATTTCCAGTTTTCTGAAGCTCTCTTCTATAAAAGGTCTTCTTAAAAATATTGATTTTAGCTGAAGCAAAAGTTGAAACCTAAAAAAGCATTGAAGACATTCTCTATAGAGAGGACACACAGTAGATTGTCTAACAAAATTCTGGTGTCTTATTAGTATGCAAAAGTATTTACAGAAGGATTAGTGAATTTCTAAAACAAGAAAAAAACACAGTGAAATTGGGAGTTGGGGATTTTAGATAGCCACATGAAATATATCTGTAATATTCCAAAGTATAAGATCTCACATGTAGATGACGTGTGTCATCCACAAGACAATATAAAATCAGTTATGAAGTACTCCAGTAAACAGAGAGTAACATACAAAAAGGAAAATATATGTAGCTTATGATCTAGCTGCCATAGAAAAATTATTGTCTAGAGTAAAAGAAAGGTAATCTGAAAATTCTGAGCCAGACAGTTCAAATCACATCATGTTTGTTGCCTTAAAATGTAATCCATTTTTTTTTTCCTTTTTTCTTTTTTTCCTTTAATGCAAGAGATAGAAGTGTCTTCAGGACTTACATTTATTTGATGACTAATATGTTGCATTTGACCTTGCACACATTCATGAACCTGTGAAACTGCATACTTTTAATGCAGTTAAATACACGGAATTAGGAATAGTTTTCCTGTTTGCAAGATAGGCTCTACATCTACATTTAGATACTTCTATAGGTAGAGGTTCCTATAACATTCATTGTCTTCAGTAGGAAGCATACCAAACCGTGAAAATACTGGCCCATCTTAAATCATTTTAGAAGTCAATAAAATGATACTATACAAGTAGATATGCTTGATGTTTATACTGTTTTTACAAATTTGAGATGTTCAAATCCTTGAAGTGGACAGAAAGTCAAAATCTAATGATTACTGAAATCAGTGGGGATCTTTGCACTGCCCTCAGGATTGGGGTACAAAATTCAGAACTCACAAACAGTTCTTTTGATTTGTCTACAGATCAATAACCTATTTTAATGCTAATAGTACACTTCTTGGATTCCTTCACAGATACTCTTACTTTTCAAATCATTCTGTTCTGATACTGAGGAATGATGCAAAAGCATTTTTCCAGCATAAAGAAAAAAATGTTAGTATTATTACTTTCTGAATCACAGTGTTGCTCTTATATTTTCTCTTATGAACATTTTTTCAAGAACAAGAAGTGAACTTTTCTTAGTAAATGTCCATCTATTATTAAATGCACACTGGAAGATTCATTAATGAATATTTGAGAAATGTTAATAATATATTTTCCATACCACTTTTATCCTGAAAGAAATTATTCCAATTTAGTTAAGTGAGCCACCATACATTCCCCCAAATCCTATAAAAATAATTTAAGATTTACCATGTTTTCAAAGGCAAAACAGTACTGTTTCTAGAATAAACCCCACAACCTATGTAGCCTTTCATAAATCCAAACATGAGGATGTCCAGGCATGGGGAATCGAAGAGTCTGTTTGCACACAGAGACCTGCGTTAAGGCTATTCTTGTGACTGCCGTGAGCACTGTGCTACAGAGATGCATCTGTCCACCGACCAGCAGTGGCTGACGAGTACAACTCACAAGCCCCTTACTTACGCGCACCTGAAAGCCCAGGGGGAATGCCACAGCAATAGGGTAGTAACAAAAATACCTGTCCATTGAATTATAGACCTAAATTCTACATGTTTAAGGCTGATGAAGTTTGCTATCAAACAGTATATGAACATGTTCTTAATTAGTCTATGAAAATTCCTAGGAATGATATTTACACATGAACAATGGGTACAAACGTTAAACTCTGCTGTTTAAAATTATAAATAGCAGCCAATTTTCCATATAATAAACTAATCTCATAAAAATGATAGAAATAAATGAATTCTTTCCCAGATTAAGACCAAAAATCCAAACTCATAAAAATCTTAACGAAAATGTATTTTGACTGAGAACTAATGAAATTTAAAGTTACCAAAATCATATATGCAACCTTCAGTCTTTGCCCACCAGATAGTAAACCACTGTCCTGGCAACTGATGATTAAAAGTGACGTATTGGTTTCCCTGATGTCCACCAGAGACCTGAGATGGAAAATCGTGACCCTGTTTCTGTTAATCTGACCAGAAGAGTATGGTCAGTTTTTATTTCTAATGCTCATTGATGGCCAGCAGGCAAATAAAAAACAAACAAACAAACAAACAAACGATTTATCGGCTTTCACCTCCTAAGGTTTCTCATACTGGTGGTTGTCTAATAGGTGTTAATGAAGTCAAGGAGCCTTTCAGCTCTAGATTTTCAGTGACTTGGCTAGTGGGCCCAACAGGAACCTGGAAATCCTCAGACACCTGTCTCAGCAGGCTATTTCCTGGCTTAGCAGGCTGTTGAGAGCTTTGGAAGGCAATCCGATCGATTTTTGTGAAAATCCTCCTCATAGCCCACCAGAACATTTTGAAAACTGAGTCTCTGCAATAGTCTGAGTTTCACAATAGGCAAATGCCTGACCAGACTGAGAATATACAGAATATATTCCATAACAAGACTGGTTGATTCTAATAGCAACTTTTAAAAACACACTGTTTAAAATATTATTTAAATAAATTATTTTAAAATTTTGAAATTTCAGAACTGTTTCAATTAAATGCCAACTGCAGCTTATTTCCTTTTTGTGCAAATTTACAGTCTAAAAATGGAGTAATGACCTTGATCACTATGAAGCCAATTCAGTCAAATCCATTTCCCACAGTAAATCATTCAAAATTAATGAAATAACACGAGGTCTTCTGCTTGCTTGCTTTGCTTTTTTAAACCTAAGAAACAGGTGATTTTGTGGGACACCTTCTGTGAGTGTAAAATCCTGAAATGTATTTAGTCTGGCACTTGATGATAATAATGAATAGGTGTCCATTGCTGAGAAGAAAACTGCAACGGGACTTACACCCTTTTTTTCCTCTCCACAGTAACCAAAGTGCTCTAAAGTCTGACTCCAGCTGATTTCTTTTTTAATGAATCATAAGTCAGTCATTTCTGCTTCAGAGTTTTTAGAGCTGGAAGTATCAACCTGATTCTTCTGAATTACCGATCAGTAAGCAACTGAATACCCATTCAGAAACTGTGTCTCTCGGCACCCATGAAAGGGTTCAAAATCGCTTTGATGGTGTCATCTCTGTAGTCCACACCTTATCAGACAGGTTTTCACTGGACATAGAGTCTGCCACCAGAAAGTATTAGCCCACTGCTACTTTCTTAATCGGTTAATTACACTGGCTTAAGGCTACCCCAGGTTCTTTTGTCAAAGCTAAATTTAGCAAAATTTGGGATGTGAATATGTTTTACTTTTGTTCTGTTTATCTGACTAACTCTGACTGCTCCCTTAGAGACTCATCTGAGAATCTTTCCATCCTTCTCTTTGCCTTTGATCAAAGGCTGTCAGAATTAGCTTCATTTACATTTCAGATCCACTGATTAAAACCATGTCCTTTGGGTTATGAAGTATTGTTGGATGACAGAACTAAGACAAACTGTTCTAACTTCCTCATTGCATTGTATTACCTCAAGATTTTTATCACCCTGCTATTATGCCTTTCCTGTATCTGCATGCCTGCTTGGGGAAGGAGCTGAAGGAGCTTTCTTGCTGCAGAAGTACTGATAATCTCTAGGTTTTAGGACAATAAATGACTCTTGGTCCTAGGGATATCATTACTCTTAAAAGTATTCTTAGTGTAAAGATAAACTGCTGACTGCTGGAAGCATAGTACTTATTCAAATGCTTTTTTACATGTACAGTACTACCTCTTTTTGTTGAAGCCTAGGAACAGCACAAAACGCCTATGGCAGTTTTAATTTAGAAGGGATCAGCTCTTCACATAGATACAAAACCATTCAGTCAGAATAAAACCAGTAATGAGAATACTTCTTTGGTTGGTCCTACAGCATGTTTTTTGTTTTATGTTGTTAGCAACGAGCAAGGTTCATGACATGACATTTCATCAACTAAATCTGTGTCCCTTGATAACCTCTTAAAATCCTGGACTTTCACCAGAATTCCCTTTCGCTGAGAAGTGTTCAGTTAAGCTCTTCTAAAACTTGTATGATGTAACAGACCACTGACAGAATAAACCCCAAAAGCCTGACTTGGCTCTGTTCTTTCCCTTCCTCCGTCTTTGTGAGCAAGTGTTTTCCACTAAGAGCCTTACACCTTTACTGGCTTTGACAACCGATACCTTGGTATGATAAGCACAAAGATGGGAAAAGTACATAAGTACAGCCTCTTCTGCAGCACTGGCAGATCAATTGGACAGGCAAGTGTTTGACTAGCATTTAATGGAATTGCTAACAAAAAAAAAAAAAAAAAAAAAAAAAAAAAAGCGCTTTTGCTGCCATTACCTCCAGTGCTATGCATTGCAACTCGGCTTTTAAGACTTACTTTCTCAGAGGTCACTTAGGCACTTGATTCCTTTGTTTTCCTTCTGCCTCTGCATCAAGTTTAAGGGTATTGTGGCCAGAAAAAGTACTTGCTTCTTTTTTGCCTACTGTTAAAATCTGCTCAAGAATAAAAATTTATTAATGGGAATGAAACTCAAATCTCTCTGACACTATTATAGTCTACATCTTCCTGGCTTTTTTTTTTTTTTTTGGTGAAATTTATCCCTTCCAGGTATTTGTATCTTCCTGCTAGTAGTTATTCTTGATAGTGATGATGAAATTTTAAATTGGTTTACTTTAGGTATGGAGAGTGAATACTGAAACTGTCTTTTGAGTTAAGAAAATAATAATCTTTTCGCTCATAGGTCAGGAGACAGGGTGACTGCTTGTCAGATTTCTGTTGGTTTTTCAAGACTTTTAAAGTCTTTCACCTGCTAACCAATGTTTATGAAAGTCATTAGATCCCTCCATAGTGTACACTGCAGGTAAGGATATAAAGAACTGAATACAAGTTTTGAGTTTGCTTTTCTTGCTACTTAAAAGTGAAAATGTTTTTACTACTGTTTTGTTTTTTTTTTTCTTGAAGAGTTCCCTACTTATGAGAAATTCAAGGACTATCTCCTTTAATTCCTTCTTTACTTGGAATTTGTGTTTCTATATTAGATACAGAACAAATAAATATGTAAAAAAATAGATAAAAATTATAATATATATGGATAAAACATTACAGGATATTTTCATAATGACTTAAGGATCTATAAGGAGAACGATATGTATTCATATTACACTACATTGCTAAAGTGTGTCTCTAACAGAGTATGCACAATTATATACATAACTAGTTACATCATTAGCATCATCTTGTACTTAAAAGGACAGGGGTTTTGCTAACAATGAATGCGAATAAGGAATGTAAAGAATTAAATAATTTTTGCACTGCAGTCTCTAAACAGATTAGTTTGCCCTAAATTTATTAAGCAGTAAAGAAGGATGTACTATTCTTGAATGCAATCTAGCCACGTGGTATTTACAATATGCACCTATACGTTTCAGAACCTTATGACAAAAATCATTGTTCAGCTTTCAAAGATAAGGAAAGGTTCTATCCCAGTTTCAGAGGCAAAGACTGTCGTTGTATTTGGAGATTACCATATATACTCTTTGGGCTCTAAAAAGCTATGGGACCTTTTATTTGGGGGCATATTTCATAAATCTTGCTTCTTCCATTTAACTCCAATACCTAGAATATTTCACTCTAATGCACAGAGATATTTACTTTATTCTCCTAACTACAAGAAATGGAAAAAGAGGGCTGTTCACAAAGTCACAGACACACATGTATGGACACTGTTGATACCAGCTCATTCTTTCTTCACAAGGAGAGGAATGATGCGGAAAAGTAAGACCTAACTGCAGTTCACAAAATGGATAAAACCTCATTTAACTGATACTAAGAGCAGTTTAATCAGCAATATGTGCTGTCATTCCAGACTCCACCGCTTAAAAGTGCCACCCAAATACATGCAAGGTGCAGAGGGTCCTGTCAGGAGTGGTCTGGATTTGGTGAGAAAGCCTCACTGCATGCTTTTTCTTTTGAACGGGTCAGGTGTGTGTGTCAAGTATGAGGAGCAGGATTTGTGGATATGTGATTGCATATTTTGATCATAGACCATCAGTTATTATGAAATTTTTCCATTCCTTCAAATTAATTAGAAAAATGTCCAATGAAGTATGCTCACAGTATAGAACAATACACAGAAATTGACTGTAATACAGGGGTGAAAACATATTGTCTCTAATTTATAGATCAGACCATTAAGTGAGTGAAGTAAGTATTTAACCAATATAAACTTGCATTCTGTCTCAGTGTATACAAATATAAAGTAAAAGGATGTCACTACTGGAATACAGCCAGCTAATTTCATTCATCATAGTCTCACAGTTTCATTGACCAATCAAAATTAAAATGATGTTTAATAGCCAACAAAACACAGTGCCATTAAAATGTGAAAATTATCACTTTCACTTCAAACACTTTTCCATTTTTCTTGTATCATATTGAAAAGAAATTTAGCTAAAATGTAATCCTTGGATACAAAAAATGCTCTTGGACTTATCAGCTGAAAAGGGTGAGGATCTCATATGACTGACTAAAGAAATTGCATTTTTTGCCTACTTCTCCACTCCCGAGAATAAATTCTTATTGTTTTTAAATGTTACAGGTTTTGTTTCCTTTAAAATAGCTGCTTTAAGCAGGTGATGTGTGCCAGTTCAAGAAGCAGCAAGTGAACCAAAAATCCCTGGGCAGTGCAGACATTCAAGAACATGAATACTAAACTCAAGTCATATAAGCTTTGCCAGACAGAAGGAAAGGTTTCTTGAGCTCAAAGATATTTTTTCTGTTTCTATTTTTCAGAAAATTATCCACTCCTCTTTTTAATATTGTAATTTAAAAATGTAATTTTTTTTAGAATGTTAAACTGTACTTGAGTATCAGTACAACTCAAGCAGATACCAGAATATTCCAAAGTGCTTCCAAGACCTCCAAGTGCCCATCTTACATTTTTCTCCTAGTAAGCCATAACCTACAACATACTGCAAAGACAACTCAAGGAAAGAAAAACATTCCTGCTACACTGCAGCTCTAGGCTCTGTTCCCTCCATCCGAGGGACTGGGGTAGAAGTTGTTTGCACTCGTGCACCCTAGATGAGCAGACCAGATTCCTTTTGGGGGAAGGCACTACTGTATGGCACTGATACTGGGCACGAGAAGGACAGGAAATGCCATCTGCCTTTCTGGACTAAGACTGGCTGTTTTGTGACGACCAAAGTTGGCACAAATAAAATGGGTTTCTTCTGACGAGCTCTCCCTGGCAATAGCTGGACAAACACTTTTCCTCATCAAATGGAGCAAGCGAAGAACAGGTGCTCCTACACGTGTGGTTCTAAGGATTGGTTCTCAGTAGTAATTAACATGTAGCAGGCTGGTGACCCTAAGTGTAGGGGACAAGGAGAGACACTTAGAGAATCTCTTTTGACCTGCATCTATCATCTACTTACTGAGCTTAGTTCCTGATTAGACTGAGGATTTTTGGCATCCCCAACTGTAAATTACACATGTATGCAACACGATGTATGCCTCAGAAACTACATGGGAAAACAAAGTTGTGGCTTGCAAATCTGTCATTGTTTCATGTATCGTTGAGAGGAAATAAATTACTTCTCATGGGGTTTCCTTAATTTGCTACAAACTCCTTCCTGCAAACAAGTCTACAAAATATTTTTAATGGCAACTTCAGAAAATCATTTTTAATAGCAAGATTTGGAAAAGTAGGCCATCTTTTATTCTGTGAAAAATATAGCCATGTACCTTAAGTGCAAATATGCTTGGTTACATGATTTAATTTCAGTAGTATTTTCTTCAGTCTGATTTCTTCAAGAACAAACGACCTACTTATAATTGAGCTGTGTTGATGAAGGGATATGTCCACATAACTATACTCTCCAATGCACAAACATAAATTTTAAAAATAAGATCCTAATGATATTATAATAATATTATTCTAACTATAAGAATGAAAGCAATTGGCTTTAAAAATGAAGACCAAAAAAAAAAAAAAAATCCAGTGAATATAGATACAAGAACCAGAAAGAATCGTATTTGCCTTTGATTATGTTATAGAGTACTTTTCCTCATAATGTTTAAAAACTGCTCTCCATTAAACCACTCAGTTACAGAATTTTCTCAAATTCCCATTTTGTTTGTAATGCACACCGTTAGGCTGGATGCTTGGCTTTTCCCTTCCACAAGAAGGAATCTGGAACATTGCCTCAGTATTCAGCAAAGTTTGCTCCAAGAATAAAGTGAAGTGCGGGACTGTTTTGTTTGTTAGCAGGTTTTTGTTTGTAGTGATTTTTGTCTGTGATGACAGTTTGAATTGAAATTAAAGGAAATTTGGTAAAAAATTGTTTGTTCAGTCTTGAAAGGAAAAATGAAGACAAAGGAGTACTAGTCACACACATAAAAGGTCACTCTAGCAAAGCTGGTAATAAATGGCCTTCTATACCCATTGGGGAATAAGGTGAAAGCAATGTGCATAAAATGCAGCAATGGAGACTTAAGCTATGTGTTAGGAGAAACTTATAATTGAGAGGATAAAGAAGGAATTAAGTTGGCTAAGAAAGTGGATGAATCTGTATTTTCGAGGGTTGGTTAGACTAGCATCAGCCAAGAATTGCTCAGCTATAACTGCTCCTGTCCTGAGGCAAACAAATACAGTAGAAGACAAGATAAGGTCTTTTCAGCCTTATTCTCATTTTTACAGTCTTTCTGAAATGAAAATATTTTGGATTTGAACATTTGTAAGGTTCAATGTGTCAGAAAAATATGAAATAAAATATTTTAATTTTTTGAAATAAGTTTCAAAATAATCAGTTAGATAACCCCCCAAAAGAACCCTAATCGGGGTTTCACTAAAGGTTTTTGGTGTGGATGAACCCGCAATTTTTCACATAGTTTTGCTCAGCTAGATCTGAAACCAAGTTAACTGCTCATTAATTCTTTCCCAGACAGTTTCTAAAATCTGTATCACAAGTTTCCTTGGTAACAGCAGCCAGCATAATATTCCATGACACCTAGCCATTAAACCGCACAAAAGCACGAATCCCGAACTTCTGTGTCCATCTAGGGCGATGAGGGGAGGCTAGAGGCAAATGTATTCCCCTGTGTGTACATGATCCTGCACCAAGCATACATCAAATGCAGCTGATGTGGACAGTGACTACATTCTATACACACTGGGTATGTGGATAGCAGTTATAGATTCACCTTTTATTTATCACTGCCTTTTCTCCCTGCATAGCTCCTGCTACAAGCTTGCAGGAAGCTGTGAGGTTTGGAACTCAGGGCAAACACAGCTGCAACTTCTGAAGTAAACTGTTTGCCCCAACTGGCAAAGCTTTTGCTACCCTGAAAACACTTAATCCAGCCAATATTTATCAAGGGAAAAAAACAAACAAACAAACAAAAAACAATCAAACAAACAAACCCTTTCATTTTTTATTTTTACACTTGATAATCTCACCATTGTTATTTTTGATTAAGGAACAAAGATTTCAGTCATTATCAACTACACTGTGCTAAATGCTGTGCAATAGATATCCAAGAAAAGATATAATCCAATTCTACTAACTTCAGTCTTAGACCTGCTTCCTTATATATTTCAATCATTCACAATGAGAAATGACTTATTTGTAAATCAGCTAAACCATTGTAACAGTTGTTCATGACCCGATAGTAGAGGCAACACCCGGAAGAAGATGGAAATCTCCTTCCTGAAAGTGAGGGAGGTTGGTATCTACCACACCAGGAATGTGAGAAAAGAGTATGCTGAACCAGCAAACCTCTACAGTGGAAGACAGCTCTTAGGTGATGGGCAAGGGCAATGTCCTCATCAATTTTAGGTAAGAACATAGAGAGTGACCAACCACAGCTTGTACAAAGGAAGCTGAACTTCTCTCAACAAGGGAGCAAGAGGGCAGAGTTTATTATTGATGAACAACTGTATCAGCTGAGAGAATCCACTGGTTGTGTAACTGTTTGTCCCTGAGTTAATCAAAGGAATACAAATTTATGTCTTCCTGAGTTAGCCAGACCAGTATGGGGAAGTATATGTGGCTCAGCCCAGTGTAAGAGTGTAAAAACTGAACAAGGAACAAATAAGCATATTTTGTATTATACATTAAACCGACCACATGGGGAATATCTAAAAGAACAGGGTCAGAGGGCATTGGACTCAGGATAAGAAAGGTGATTTTTATCATGAAAGCATGGTAACCTGAAAATGGAATAAATACATTCAGTTTATTTTTCCTACCCTACTTTTGGAGCTGTAGAAGCATTCAATATCAGATATCAACTACCACACAGTTAAAAAAGGTCATGGTAACTGCTGTGTAAAATGAAAGTTTTGCCAGTTTTTCTATAGCACTGTCAATTTTCAGGTAAGTCTGTTTCTCCAAGATGCTCTTTTAATAAAGCAGAACATCCTGGGATGTGAAGAGTGGCATCTCCTTGGTTTGACTGTTTCTATCCTGCTGATTTCAACAGCAATATGCATGTAATTCCAACGCTGAAGCACTATGCTTGGCAATGAAGTTAAGAAACATTAAAAGGAATCTTCTTGATCTCCAATTGCATATATTTAAATATACACTTGACACAGTGTATTAACAGGCAAAAACCTGGAATTGTCAACAGCTGAAAAACCTGATCATCATAAAAAAGCATTCCCAGTTTCTTTTATTCATTTTCCATGGACACAATCAGACTTCAAAGAGCAAATATGAACTGATGCTGGATTTTATCTTTTTTCTCAGATTCTTTTCTCAGACATAGCTTCTTTTACATTCAAGTTTGCACAATGAATAGCAATTTTTACTCATTACTGTCTCAGTTGCTGTGGCCCATATTATTCTTTAACTTTAAAATTATGTTACCTTCTTCTCAATGCCATTCCTAACCATGGAGACAGAACATGTCAAACTGATTTATGCTGGACACTTACCTCAAGAGTGAGTTATTTTCCCAAGCATGTATGCCAGTATAACATGGAATCTTTTAAAATGTGGAAGCAAAATTGAAATTAATTTAGTTGAAATTTTTCTAGGGTGCAAGTAATGTAAGTTTCATGACCACATATATACCCTAAATAGGTGATCTTTCACTGATTTCCTCAAAGATGAGAAGATACTGAAGAAATGCAAAATCCAATTATTTTTTTGAACATATGCTGATCACATCTCAGTAAATTTAATCAGTTATTCAAACTAATAATTCATTCAAATTCTGCTAACACAGAGACAAACATTACTTGAAGTACTGCAGTAATCCTGTGCAAAAATGGGTTTACTCTCTGCACTTAATTGACATAAGATACATGGAGAGGAATTATTGATCAGAAATCAAAACTATCTTGGGAAAGAAGAATTAAGAAAGACTAGAGGCAGAACACATTCCCTGAAAAGGGAAATTAGGAGCAGATTTAGGGAAAGAAAGCGGCCTTTGCCTGAAAACACCTTTCTCATCACATCTGTGGGGGGTGCTAGGGTTGAAGGCAAGGAAGGGTCACTGTGCTTGTGAGAAAACAGGGAAAGAAACCATGCCTCAGCTTCTTCCTTGGCCAGCAGGAAGGGGTGGTTGGCTCCACCAAAATACCAGACTCTGCTCTCCCTACTCCCCCTGGAGTAAAACAACTCTTTAGTCACACAGATCAGCCCTCCTGCCCTTGCTTTGCATCTTCAGGCTTCACCAGCGGCTATCCAGAAAACGATAGAATGCCACAGGATATTCCACAATGTTTATTGGACTAGTCTTGTCAAGCTTACAGAGTTAAGACCTGAGAGGAAGGTTAGCACAAATGCCAACCCTGGAGCAAGTGACGTTTTTGGGTACTGCCTATCAGCTTCATTACTAACCTAGCACTTTGTTTTGTTGCAAAATGACTTTAAGCTAGAACTCTCATAAGTAATTCCAACTAAAAGGGGTTTTGAAATGATGATGAGTAGGCGAGAGACTCAGGGAAGGTGATGGTGGCTGTCAGATCTGACAAGACAAAGAGGGTCTGCATTAATGTTTGCAGGTGTGGAAAAGAGCTACTTCTATTTAAACAATCAATTATGGTAGCCTTTTTGACGCCTTCAAAATTAATGAACTTGCACTGCAGCTGGCAGGAGACAACTCGACACATACTCTGAAAATGGCAGATGTGCAGTTTTCAGAAGAAGCAATGTCCTTGACATAGAATTATTCTGAAGTTGTTCAAACTGTGAGAAGGCCTAGGAGGAATGAAAACTCAGGTAGATGACAAAACCGTCTAAAATTTTTTCTCATCTTAAAGAATCAGGAGGTTAAACATGGCAACTGTTTAACCACAGATTTTTTTGCTTCAACAGTAAAATGATATTAACTTAGGTCTTAAGCAAAGATTGATCTCGCATACTGTCAGGGACATCTTATGCAAGAGGTGGAATTCATTGTCTGCTTCTGTTCATCTTATCATAAGGGTCCTGGGGAAGTCTATGAATGTTAGAAAATTTCTCCCTTTTTGGTTCCATATACATTGGCTAATATCTGGATTTGTTCTGACAAACATTTAAACAGGTATGCAACTACTTCAAGAACTAGATAAAGTACAGACTAAATTCTGTGGTTATCATTTTATAAGAGCAGCTTAATATGTGATCTTCCATACTTACTGATGGAAAGTATGAAATGACTAGATGGGCAAAACAAACCAGAGAGTGCACTTGTGTAACTGTGAGAATTGTGACTCACAGAGATACAGAAGGATCAGTAAGCACTGATCAGAACCAGCATTACTTTGATTTGAAATACTTATGAAAGTGCATGAAAGGGAACCCTTGAACCAGATGGAAAGAATGGAACTGAGGGGGATGCAACTCCATTATTCTGCCTTTATAAAACAGCTACTTACAGCTTAAGCTACATTTTAGTGTCTCTTATCTTCGTGTCTTGAAAAAATATGAGTGGACAGACAACACGGAGACTGGTAACATATGTATGTTTGTTTTTATGAATCTGAATGTATTGAGTTTGATGATCTCCACCATTCCATTATTAGTAGCTGTGTTACTGCAGCTGAATTATGTTCCCAGCTATGCTGTGATGGTAATCACCTTTTCATACCATTTGTCCCCAACTGCTAATCCATTTTCCTTGGAATTTCTTAGAATCCCAAAGCTTGAATATCATTTAGGTGGATCCTTTCTGCCTTCTGGCTGGTAGTTCCACTGTTACAATTTATAGTTTGCTTTTTAAAAAAAAAAAAAAATATTTTTTTTTATGATTTTACTATTTATTTACTTTTTTTTTTTTTTACTATTTATATTATTATTTATATTTATACTATCTACACTGAGTAGATAGAGGTTCTGACCTGCTATTTGATCCTTTTCTAATTCACATTTGTTGTATTGTTCACTTACTCTAGCCGCTACAATTGCAATGTACTTCACAACTGAATTTCCACCATCTCCTCTTTCACTCAGTGAAGAGCCTTCTAAATAAATATGTCTCCTTTAAATTAAAGTTTCTTAATTCTCATCTTTCTTCAGGTACAAATAAGTGATATCTGAAGTAAATACTGATTTTTACTGAGACCAGTAAAAACTTCACAAAAATCTCTTTGTGGTATACTGTCTCAGTTTGCATATAGTAAGAAGACACCTATACAGACAATTTTGTACTAAGTGACTACAGGCATAGTAGTTAATGACTGATATTCCTGCTTATTACAGATATGCCGGATGACTATTATCCTTCCTTTCACTCTGTTATTAATGGCCTTATTAGGAATGCAAATCAATGTCCACTATGTAAAATGGAAAACACAAAAATCAATGCATGTCCTGTTGTGTATGGTTTAGATTCAGATTTTTTTTCAAAGTGTCACAGGTTCAAACCAAACCTTGAATACTAAAATAACTTTAGATGTTTGGATTACTTGTAATTTATGGTTCTCCTGTAGATTATTTTTTGTATTAACTTTTAATGTATTGTTTTAAAAAAAAAGAGCAGAAAAAAAAAAAAAAAAAAAGAGTAGTTTTGTAAAATAGACTCATAAATACTATTTATAAATACAAAGTAACACATCCAACCAAAAGTAAAGCCAAGGCAAATTAAGGGTCAGGTTGGGGAAAAAACATTATGATGATGTTTTTTAATTTATTATTTCAGTCAAAAAACCCCCAATGTTCTAGAGCCCATGTCCAAAATTCTAAAGCTACGTTGTTTTCCCCACAAATACAGTGGGATCAAAGTAATTGTTCTGTCCAGTGGCATGCTTTCAGTCACTGAGTAACTATGCTTTTATTTCTCACATATGGTTCCTGAGACCTTTGCAGCTGCAAGTGATACAACGTATGTCCTTTTCATTTCCTTTGATACATTTTTTATCACTAGAAGTCACCTGGGATTAGAACCCCTTCTTAAATGATCCATAATCAAAGGGATAGTGATGTTGAAATGTAATATTTCAGACCTTCAACTGAACAAATGGTGGTTACGGAGCTCACATCCTCCTCTAGAATGCACCAGTTTACCATTTTAGTCATCAAAATGCAGCCCACCTCAAGTCTTGTTCTAGTAATTCCATCCTGTTTGACCAGCAAAACATTGAGGAATCATTTAAAACAACAGTTGATTTGAATATTTACAAAGTAAAATATTTTCCTTTCAAGCAAGTTTTGCATAATTTATTGTCAAATCATTTTCAGGTTCAGTGATTCCTGCTCATAGCTGAGACTAGGGAAAGAAATGCCAAAATACTGCACATTTTCTTATAAGGTCCACTGAAAATATTAAGAAGTTGTGCTGGTTTTATCTGGTAGAGTTAATTTTATTCACAGTAGCTAGCACGGGGCTGTGTTTTGGATCTGTGTTGAAAACAGTGTTGATAACACAGGGATGTTTTCGTTACTGCTGAGCAGGGCTCACACAGACCCGAGGCCTCTTCTGCCTCTCAGCCCACCAGCGAGTGGCGGGGGGGCACGGGGAGTTGGGAGGGGACACAGCCGGGACAGCTGCCCCCAACTGACCCCAGGGATGTCCCAGGCCGTATGACATCACGCTCAGCATATAGGAAGGGAGGGACGTTCGGAGTGATGGCGTTTCTCTTCCCAAGTCACTGTCAGGCGTGATGGAGCCCGGCTGTCCTGGGGATGGCTGAGCCCACCTGCTGCTGGGAGGTGGTGAGTTAATTCCTTGGTTTGCTCTGCTTGCGTGCGCAGCTTTTGATTTCCCTACTAAACTGTCTTTATCTCAACCCACAAGTTTTCTCACTTTTCTGATTCTCTCCCCTATCCTGCTGTGCAGGGAGTGAGCAAGCAGCTGGGTGGTGTTTAGTTGCTGGCTGGGGTTAAACCACAACAGAAGTCTATAATCTCTTATACGATGTTTAGACAATGCATTTCAGTATTGTGCTTATCATGTACTTGAATGATTAAGGTTCTCAAATGATCCTGCTGACCTCCTAGAAAATGGATCAAATTAGAACTATCTAATTAGTTACTGTTAATCTTTAAAAAGTAATATTGGAATAAACATTTATCTACTTGGTGAGATCTCTCTCTAAGAATAACTTCTGGACTGCAATAGAAACATGCATTTCATTTTCTTAGCACTCTTGGAGAATTATACTTTTCATATTTTATCATCTTCCCCTTTCTTTCATTTTGTCATATAAATGTCCTTGGATTTTTGCATAACCATAAAAACTTTGTTAAAAATTGACTGCTACATAAATTGTATATAAATCTATAAATGTATGGAAATATGTGTATGTCTATTTTACATGTGGTGTGTATTTTGCTCTTAAATAGTGTAGAGAACTCTTATGGCTAAATAATGTCTAATCCACGACTTCAATATTGGCAACTGGAATAGAAAGTGGCCTGGAAGGATAAGTATCATGTCATTGATTTTTTTATCTCATTTTCCTACTGCTAGTGTAGGTGGAGCAAAACAGAGAAGAGAAACAAGGAGGGGGCCAAAAGAAAAAAATGGAAGAAATTATGAAATCTCTGTGAGTTACCCTAGTATACTGTGCAATCATTTATGACCATAAAATCACAGAAGAAGTCTAAGCCAAAGCTATGGAATATATCCCATGTATTCAATGCGTCCATTGCTTTATCCATAGAAATATCATTTAATAACATATAAAATATGGGGTTTAAACTATGGGGTTTTTGAATATAAATATTCCATTCTCTTTTGCACTTATGTTAATAAAAGCATCAGTATTACCAGTCAAAAGATCTAACTCACTGGTAGATCCTGGTGGATATTTTATGAAGATCTGAATAAAGGATCAATCACCAAATCCAGTAGGAAAGAAATTTTGTAACTGCTCTTTACTGAATAGTTAAACAAAAGTAAGCCTAATATTTAAACATGACAAGGACAGAACGGTAGCAGTCTTCTCATGAACATGGGAGCTGTTTTCTCACACTTGAGAACTGACAGCAGCTGCTCCTTTGGATCATTTTTTGGAGATAACAGCTGGATTGCGTTTTCCTCCTTTTTTCATTCTCCCCTTGGTGTACTATTTGTTATTTCCCTTTTGCTTACTTTTCTGATAGCTGGGTGTGTATTGATACAATCACTACTTCACATACTAATTTTTCAGTTGTGGAAAAAGTGCTGTACATTACTATTTATTTTGCTTGAACAGTCTGTGTTTAGCAGTCTCATAGTCAATAAAAATGTATGAGGGTACACAGACTTAATTCCTAATTCCATGGAGATTAGAAGAAATTCCAGTGGAAGCCATACTGTATTTAGGAATCAACAGGATTTTCAAAAGCTTTTTATTATCCTAGCTCCATTCAGTTCAGTAGAGTCATTCCTGACTCCCAGCTGCAAGAGGAAAACGATGCCACTTGTCTAAAATCTCAGTTCCTAAAAATTAGTATTCAGGTTATATGTATAAGACGTTGAACGTACTGCAACACAACTTCTTTATTTCATGGACTATAAAGCTTATGAAATACAGACATCCACAAGCTATGAAGCAAAGGATCATAAAAATGCCATGAAATGTGTAATTATCCACTAGGATGAGTCTTCAAACTATTCCTGGAATGAACTGAACTGGGGGATTTAGTTGAAAAGCCAAAGTCTTCACAGATCACATTGACAGCAAACAAAAATGAAAAGATACATGAAATTCAGAATCAGCAGACCTCTTTGAATTTAATAAAGTAACTAAACACACTCAGATAATTCCATGCAACTGCCTATGAGAAAAGTAGTTATCTTGAAACTTTCCGCTAGCTGAGCGGCAATGACTCCATAAACAATGGATTAAATTAAGGAAAATTACCCCTACCAAACATCTGATAATGGATACTTGTCACTTCTAGCACTCCATAATTTCTTCCCTAAAGCTAACCAAAAATATTGCTTGGAGGATGTGAATGCATTACACAACGAACTGTAAGATTATTTTCTTTTGTGTCAGAAAATAGATTTATTATCATAGTATTTTCAAAGAGTAGAAGTTACTTGCTAAACTTTAATCTTTTCATACCACTAAGACATCTAGTTTTAGCAATTTTTTATTACTATTCAATTACAGATTCAACAAAACTAGTGAAAGTAGATTTTAATTATTTCAAACCCCTAACACAATTTCTGTCTCTCTTCTCCACTCACTTAAATGTTCTCCCTCCATCCTATTAACTGAATAGATCCCAAAGACATGATTATCTAGAAATTTATCTTCTTTTATCTGCTCTATATGGACCTCTCTGTCAGAATCCATCTTCACACTATTACCTATTTCTAAACTTCTCTTGAAAATAAGGACTAAACAAACTTCTCCGACATGGCGTTTTTCTGTTAACATTTCTCTCTATATCTCACACCTAGAAAATCTTCGGTTCAACTGGAAGTAGTGTATTAATGTCTCACAGAATTTCTTACATAAAGTTTTCATGTCCTCTTCATAGTTTCAAAGCTGTTCTAAAAGCTCATCTAAATAGAGGCACATAAATAAAATTGATAAAAGCTCTAGAATACAACTCTGCATCCAGCTGATAAAAATGAACAGAGTTTTCAGCCTTTAGCAAATCATGATATTTCAACATCTGAGTAGCAGCTACTGGGTGCCCTGTTTTCTTTTATTGTAGCAATGAATAACTCAGAATTCCTGTATATAAAGCACAAAGTTCAGAGTTAATTTTGAGCATAACACAGTGAAATATAATGTAGGAAACACCGGTTGGCTAGACAGGGTAAACTTTACATCCTCACTAATGACTTATGTGAGTTGCCTCAGCAGAAAATCTACTACTACTGAAAGTTATAGTCCAAAGAGTATATAGTCCTGTATAAAATGGCAGATTTTCTATGCACATATATATTTGAGGAATATAGATGCCTTACAAATAAATATGTAATTATGTATCCATGCAAGTCCTTACACAGCTTGATACCTAATGCATAAGATTTGCCATGTGTAGAAATTAACTTTAATTACACTGTTCTTCTTATAAATATTCCCACCTGCATACTGTACCAGATAGTCTCACAACTACAAAAATTATGTACTAACGTAATTGCTTAATGCAGCCTCGTGCCAACCTTATTGCTTTACCTCCATTTTTTTTATTTTATTTTATTACTGGCAAGCACTGCCAGCTGTTAAAGAAATTTGGTTTTGATAGTACAGATGATAATAGGGAGAGAGAAAGGGACTAATCCAAAATCCACTCTAAGCAGAAAACACTAATTTACAGTTCTAATTAATCTAAACCAGATAAAAGAGCACCTCAAAATCATAGGCAATACTGCATATAACTCATGCTTACCAATGCCTGACACTGAATTCCATTCAATGAGACAGGTAAAACCTGAACAGTACTCTTTGGAGGAACACACACACATGACCACATACATGCACAGGGACAGCCAACCTCAGTCTAAGTGCCCTCCCTTCAGAAGAAAGTGCATGCATCACTTGGATTAAAGGCAATCACAGATGCAAAATAAGATAACCCAGTGCATCATGTCAGTCCAATTCCTGTCCAATGGAGCATAATCTGATTTGCAGTATTTTAAACTACATCCTGATTGGATTACTAATGAAGGCTGGCAATTCTGAGGAGTTTACCAATTGCTGACAGTTTCTGTGAAGCAGCTGGGCAACTACTTTTAAATTGAGAAAGACTGTAAAATATATTTACAGCTAAATGCCTTTCTACAAAGATGGACCAGATGGTCCCATAGAAATTGGAAAATGAAGGAAGCATTAATGAATCATCCAAGAAACCAGAAATCTTTTAGTGGGTGGTTCAGTCCATTAAAAAGAAAAATCACCCAAAACCCAACAACACCCAACTCTTCATAAAGTGCTGTTTTGCTTACTGTAATTTAAACGCACTTATAGGCATATTGTATTTCTAAATAATCACAGTGAAGCATCATTTTATATTACATGAAGTTTCCTTTTGTCATGTTAATAGCATAATCCATTACCAGATGAGATTTAAAGCTGAATTTTTTTAAAGTATACTACAAAAAGTCTGAACCTCTTTATATTTAGCATAGGCACAGGAATCCTTAGTGACAGGGAAATCTGAAAGGAAGGGAGATTCTCAAACAGAGAAACATTTCTAGAAAGACTTCTCGACTTAGTGGAAACACTTTCCAATGATAACTAACACTTCTGAGTTGCCACTAAGATAAAAGTAAAACAAGGCTCAAAAGTCCTTTTAAATTGAACATCAGAAAGAGAAGTTCCTCATGATTTCCTTGTCCACACAACTCAACAATGCATGTTTCCTTTCTTAAAGAATCTTATTCTCCAGGACAGTTTTCTAATCCTAACGGCAAACTGAAATCTCTGCAATACTTCTCTATTGCACAACTAATTGTGCTTTGCTATTAATTTCACCATTCTTAAAGTTTTTATAACCTTTTTTTTTATTTTTCTTCAGGGAAAAAAAATATTTTTCTGTCAATTTGTCAATAAACGATCTTGAAAAAAAAAACAGTATTACTATTCTATTGAATAAGAATTGCACAACTTTGAGAACAAGCTAATGAAATGAGCAATTAGCCTTGATAACACACTATTACTGAAGCTCTTGATGCCTTCTTAAGTGCTAATAATCAAGCTCTATGCTGTTATTATATTTGGTAAAAATCAAACACAAACAATTTCTGTACTTGCAGATTACAGGACTAAAGAATATCACAGAGTCATAACTGGAGCATCTATGTTATTTAAATGATATGATTATTCATGCCTGTTGGGACACAGACTTAGTCTGAACTTGAACTATGAAAGGCAAGTTGACATGTTGCTTTTTATGTAAGGGAAAAGATCTTGAAGTTCTTATATTCCTTCAGTTTTTCCATTTGTGGGTTATGACTATATGTCAAATGAGCTACTGAGCTGAGTCTAGACTTCAGGTAGTTGTCTTTCGTGATATATCTATACGGCACCTTCTGATGAAAGGAGCCATATCAGACACAAGATTTCCTCAGCCATATTTAGCTCTGGGTAGAGGATTTTTGCCATTTTGTGCTGTAACTGCCATCTCCACCAGTCTGGAAAACACATGCTTTGTTCTAACTCTTATGACCCATCTAAGACCAAAATAATTCAATGTTCATTTTAAATAACTACAAATTCACTGTTTGGCGATGTTCCTTCCACTGGCAGTTGTTTGCTGCCAAATGGAAATATTATTTTTTAAATGTGTGTTAGATCAACCAGTTAATTGCAGGAACAGACTAAGATCTGAATACCATATTAGCTTCACTATTTTTATTCCAATTATAGATACGTGATTTGGAATGTGTACTGCATAGTCGTAATAGAAGATACTTCTTTCACTCTTTTTAGGGGATTTATGTTTTGATATATAATTTAATATTTTCTTGCAGAGTACACTGTGCCCTTTAAATTTTATCTTCAGTATAATGCTATTATTTATTAAATATTTTTTTTTCTTCAATAGTGCTTAAGAAACTGGTATTAACCTCTAAGAAAAAAATAATGTTATAGATAAAGAAATAGAAAAAAAAAACACAGTAGCTAAGTTTCTTCAGGAACTGAGTTGATGAGAAACTGTTTTCAGAGTCTGTTAAAGTGAAAAATGGAGCCTTGCTAACGATGGAAAGATTTTTTTCAGGATTGATAGGGACTGCATGGTGGATCTCTCAGAAGGTGGAAATTGCAAAAGTTCATCTTTATCGATAAGGTGAGCTTAATCTGTAGTCAATATTCTGCTTCCATTGATTCTATCTGTATTACGGAAAACCAGTGTTCACACTCCATATTTTGAACATATTTCTGAATTGACTTAGCCTTGGAATATTTTCAAGATTATTTTTATTATATTCAATTTTTTCTCCAAGTTGTTTATGTTTTTCTTTCTCTTGAGTTGCCAGCCATCATCTTGAGAGTCTAGATTTGCTACTTGAAATATGCAGCATATGAAATGTGAAAACAGGACATGTCATATTGCATCCTAATTAGAAATGGTGAATACTGGAGAAAAACAACCTATGCATGATCATTTATTTGAATTTTGAAATTAACATAGGCTGATTCTACCCTTTGTGTTCTCTTTCCATTAATATTCCAGCGGATCAATTTACTAGCAGGTATACGTGCTTAAACAGCTAAGTTTAAGTGAACACTGCTGAGGCTTACACAAAGCAAAATTAAAACTTAAGATGACAGCTCCAGGATTTTTTTCCTAGTCATGGGTCTGGAGCATCATGGTACAGCCTTTGTGTCTGCAGGTGACACCCAAGTTGCCAATAAGCAAGATCTCACTGCTGCCAGGGCTGGGGCAGCACAATTTATTTTGATGTCTTTGGGGCTGTAATTCATATTGCCTCAGCGAATCCCAGAAGGCACAGAACAACTTTGTCTCTATGTTTTAACACAGGAGGTAACCTGTATCGGACTATAGATGGTCTTCTTGAAGCTGAACTAGAGGCTCCTTCACGCAGCCATTAAATGACTGCATGTTTGTGACATCCAGGCAAAGAAGTTTTCAACATTTCTGAAATCCTTGCTCATGTTAGTGTGGCAAGGGGACTGCTTGGTGCCTCTGTCATCAGGAGCTTAAAGATGCTTATAAGACTTCTGTTGAATCAGGAGAACAAAGCGCCACGGACCTCCATGGAACCTGCAGTTTTTCTCTACTGATGAGGAAAAGAACGGCTCTGAAGAATGTCTGGATTTTAACTTCAGGGCCAATGGCAGCCTAAAGCCTGCCACCTCATACAGAAGAAAGCCTGTATGCCAGTGTACCACAGGAAGCCAAACGTTGCGTGGGTTAATGCTGCCCTGGGTTAGTGTTGGTTTCCTTTTCCCTGTTTTCTCCCTGCCTTTTAAGCTAGTACTTCATTCCTTGTGCTGTATATATTCTGTCTTGCAAAAGTCTTAAGGTAAACAGATTGCTCCTGCCTTAAAATGCAGAATGAACATAACTTCCATTTAGGTCAAGAGGAGCTTTACCTCCAAGTCTTCAGGGAAATTGGTTTTGATGAAATTCTGGCAAGTTGGTTTTTATAATTAGGAATTGAACAAATACATAATTAGTTAATATATATTAAGGTATATAATTCAAATGAGTATAGCATACTTCTGAGAGCCAATGACAAGTGTAGTCATTCAGATTTCAATAAAAATATATTTATTACCTGTAATTAGTCTACTTCTTCATTGTTGCATGCATTAAAAATGTCCTTCATTTTAAGGCAAGCTATTATTCATTGAAATTCAAAGGGAATTGAGCAGCAAACAGTATCTAGTGTGATTTGTCTCATAATTAATACATTTATTCATTGTGAAATACAGCTATATTGCCCATTATTTTTAACTAAAGCATCATACACTAAATTTTAAAGGCATTGGGCCATTACCCAGAACAAAATATTTCTAGCAGATAGGAGTGACATTTAGCTTTGGCAGAATAAGTACATGCCCTGAGTAAATAAAGAATACAATTTTTGAACAAAATTGAACATTTATTTGAGAGCAGAAAATCATAAATACATTTCATACCCAACAAGCCCAAACTATTCTTACTGCACTTAGGTAAAGGGTATGGATGCACACAGAAAATTCATCTCAACAAGATGCTTTCAGGCACAGTAAAATCTCGCCTCTTGTCTTAACCCAGTGCTTGCCCTCCTTTTCCAGTGGAATTTTTCTTTTGTAATACCAGTGGCAAAACACTTCTGAGCTTATGCCTTATGTTATTATTGGTTTGCTTTTAGTTTGCTTGCCTGCCCACCTCCCCCCTTTTTTTTTTTCCTTGCTTTTCTTTCCTGTTTCTGCTTCATATGTTTTTTCCAGATCACATCTCCCTTCTCCCTCACTTTCCCTTCCAGTCAAATCTTTCCTCACTTACACGTTCCTTTCTCTGCAGGATTTACTACCAGCTCTGCTCCCTGCTCGCAGTCCCCGTGCCAAGGCCTCACCCTGCACGGCGGCGCAGCAATGGGGACTGACCCGCTGCCACCTGGGGCACCGGCACCGCCAGCCCCTTTGCTCCTCCACCACTGCCTTTTCCCACCCACAGTTTCTCTGCTGTTAATACCTGGCTTTGTTTCTCCCCCTAAAGCTGTGCTTACACACCTTCCAGCACTAGAGAGGGCAGAAATCCTGCCGGCAGGTACAGCGCGGCAGTGCTGGAGCTGCTATTGCCACGGGCCTGACCTTGGGAGAGAATACGGGTTCTCCAGCTGGGAGCTGGACCCTGCAGCTCCTCCTGCCTAGCGTAATTATACCTGTGAGAAACAACTTTGCCAGGGGAATTTTCCACAAGGAATTTGTGGCACAGAAGTATGCAGAGGAGCCATTTTTATTAAAAACAAAACAAAACAAAACAAAAACAACCCAAAACAACAACAAAAAAACAACAACAAAAAAAAAAATAACAAACCAAAAATGTAGTCTCTTTCCCAGTGTTTTAAATATCTGAAAGTCTAGCAGCTTACACTCTAGCACAACAAATTCCTGTTACCCTCCATTTTTCTCTATGTACACAGGGTAACGTAATTTTATGCAAAGAACTCCTCCAGTAACTTTAGAGCTTGAAAACGTTCATTTAAAAACCATTTAGAATAAAGTAGGAGGTTGCCATTCTGTATCACATTTAAAAGGTTCAGGAAGGGAAAATGTGGAACTAGGATTAAATTGTGCATTAGTAGTTGAGTGCTGAGCTGCATATATCAGAGGTTGAAAGACAGGCATTTGGGCTTTCCTTCACTTTGAATCACAGAGCACCCATGCCTTCTCCATCTCTTCCACACTTTATCATAAAGCCATAAAAGAAGGTTTTAAAAAACTTACTACAAAATAATAAATTAAGATGTGAAACTTATTCATCTCCTAGGCAGTACAATATATATTGGTATTGTCAGTTATAACATTTACAAAAGCAATACTCTTGCATCCAGCACTGTAATGAGGTTGCCCACTTGTAGAATAAAGCAGAATACACAACAAGGGAGAATCCCTGCCACAACCCGTCTCAGACACTTTCTCATACTTTTTGAAAGGGCAAGATTGCACAATCTGCAACTTTAAATCTTTTGAGAAGAAAGAATCATGACTGACTTCCCCTTTTTCAAACTGATTAAAAATTAATGTGCTTTTCATGCATCCTCTGGTCACTACAACTTTATTTGTATAATTGACCTTACCTGGCTTTGAGCACAGATAAAAAGATGCAGGCCTCCAAGCAACTGAGTTCCTTAGCATCTATAAATAAAAAACAATAACAATAATATTAAAATCAGGGCCAGGCAGTTTCCAGAATAAATAATGTTACATTAAGGTGTTTGCATTTACATAAGGCTGTCATTCATTTTTATCCCGGGTCCACAAGGCCGGAATTTCTTGCAATTGGCTGGTCATTTATTGACCAAAGTGATGTCCGGGCAGTCTTCAACAGAGAGGTGACCCTAAAGAAGACCTCTGACACCCCAACTCATCTCAGCAGCAGAAACTATGGCAGTGTTGCACTGCCTCATCACCTAGAGACACAGAGAAGCTAAAGGGGAAAGTTATTGTTACCAATCATCCTGCAGCAGTGCTACAAAGAGAGTACTGGAAACTTCAGAGGTATTGATTCAGCTCTGCCAAGGAAAAAAAAACGCAAAAAAATCTGTGGGTCTGAGGGAATTTTTGACTAAAATGAGTAATACAGTATCGGCCACCTTTATCTGGGCATTATTACCAGGGGAAAGGCAGGCTCAGCAGTGTAAAATGCATCATCCCTCTGGATTGGCAGCAAACAGCCATACAACTTTGCTCTGCCCACTGCCAACACAGGTATTTTTAATCTGCAATTTATTTCTGTCTGTCAAAGGTGAAAAGCATTAAGCAATTAATTATTTGAAGTGATTTAAGAGACAGATGGAAGCCAGGGAGACTTCAAAAAGTAGCCGATTATTATTAATTCATGTGGTATTCATTAGTGTGTCATTAATGATGCTGCTTTCATTTGATATTTGATACAAAATGAAATACTATTGGAATTTCACTGTAATTTAACAACTGCTTAAGAACATTTACTGATGTCTGAGACTAGTACTGATGATTTTAAGCTAACATTTAACACTTTCTATGACGTCAGAAGTATTCTGCACCAGAGTCCTCTTCCTCAGCACACATGGAGAAATCCAGTCTCCAGCTATGACCTGACAAAATGTCTCCCTCCCCAGTCCAAGAGTACTATCAAATGCTACATCACTAACCAAAGAGTTTGCCTATGAAACTTAGATCAGGAAACACCCTTCTGTTCCAGTCCATAAAACTTGTGGATGCTGGTATCTAACATGTCAACAAATTCCCTGGGCAAGCAATTGGCGATCCCAAGAGGATCCTTCAGCTGCAGATGTCTACAATAAAGGTACTAGTAGCTTACTGCACTATACACTGTCAGCATTAACTTTGCATCTCGGGCTTTTGTGAGATTTTTATGCACCCTTTATATGTTGGAGACATTTTAAGAATTCACTTCTTCATAGTCCCACAGGTGTATGTTTACTGTATAAACTACATTCCCCTTCCCACCAATATATTCTGTTTAATAAAAGCTAAAGTTCATATACTCAGTAATAGAAACCAGATTTTTGAATCTAAAGTGAATATACAGTACAGTTCCTGGTAGAGTCTTAAAGATTAAAGAAATACAGCTCTATTTTAAAATGAAAGATCTCTGAAGATAATTTCCTGCTCTTGGGTCTAATCCTGTGAAACGCACCATACCCAAACACAAGTACCACTTGAGAGCCCTCAGTACCTCCTAGTATCAGGTTATTATTAACTTGTCTAAACAAATTACTCTGCAAGCAGCACCCAAGCGATGTCTGCGGCAAGTAGCTGTTCTCCACCAAGCTTGCTTGTACACAGGGATTCTCAGACCACTTGACTTTCTAGCTGACCTTTTAGACATTTCCATCTTTACACAAAAGATCTGTGGTTGGGCTACACCAGGACTGCCTTTTTAAATTCTCAATTCCTTAGGTTAGCCACATAGGAGAGTATAAACCACTGATAAGCCAGTTATTGTGGTTCCCCTGTCATAGACTAGGCTCAGTGGTGCCCCTAAAGATAGATTATCAGGCCCAAAGGTCGATAAAGAGCTCCTGTATGATGAAAGGACACACTGTGACACATTGCATGTGTAGTTCACAATTTGAAATGTACACATATTTTATTTTCCCTGGGAAGGTGAATAGAAAACACTATCTAAGGGACAAGTACAGCATTATGGCAGAGTGGGACCATTTGAGAATAATGATCCTCTTAATCTTCAAAGACTCCAAATAAGCTCCAAAATGCTCCCCTAATGTAACTCGGAGCCATCCTTGCCAAAGAAATCACAAAGATGTCTACATATATTTCCCACATGTCCTGACTGAAGTGAAAAAGTCTCTGCAGAGTCTCTCCACATTTCCCCATTGATAAGGGAGAACAGGAGCATCCAAGTTCAGAAAGAAACACCATTCCCATTGTATTTCTATCTTATAAAAAATCTGAAGTTCCTGTTAATCGAGCAAGTCCATTACCTGTCAATTTAAAATATTTAGGCAAATGGAAAATCTTCCATTAAATATGTGCCTTTATATCATCCCCATACTGAAGAGGAGCTAGGTTACATACTTGGTAAGATACACTGTTATGAACAGCACCACGTTTCTTCTGGAATACAGTAATACTGTCACCAGTTGAGCTGTGTGAAAAGTTTTCAGAAATCTTTTTTTTGATGCCTGATTGCTGATTAGTGAAATGATGGGATCAGCAAAAGCTTTGACAAAAAAATATTTTGGGTCCAAAGCAGAGTTTCTGAGTTGAGACTATTATTAGAAGGAGATCTACCAAGCACATACATAAGTCTGGGCAGTTGGGGAAGGCTAACATTCAAAGTAGGATGAGCAAAAATGATTTACGGAAGTAAAGCATGTAGTCTCTTTTTTGAATAGATTGGATCTTTTACGATACAAATGTCTTCCAGCTGAAAGCCTGCTGGATGAACTTGAAAATTTTAAGACAAAACATGTTTTTTCTTCTACATGTTCCAAATAGTTTTAAAGAGAAAATATTTTTTCCACCTCCAATCATTAAGTTAAATGTTTAACAGGAATATGATACAACACGTACAAAATCATCAGTACTTTTCTTATTCAACTTATTTTCACTGCTATTCTCACAGATCACAGAATTGTATCAATGGACGACCCAATACTTCTCCCAAAGGTCTCACTATTGAATTTTAACTAGGACACAACTAAGCAGTGAGGGGAAGAAAGAAGTGAAATGGGAGCAAAAATAGAAGATAGGCAGAAACTGTAATAGAGATAAGAATAGATGGTCATAGGCTAACACTGTGCATAATTTAATGGCTTTCTTGAAATGCTGAATTCTTTTCGGGGCAGATCAAGTATCTGCATAATAACTTTCTGTGATGTTGGAAGTGACAAGCACCTTAAAATATGTATAGAATATTAGAAGAACGAAGGAAAAAGTGCAAAAAATGCAAGCCTGCTTACTATGCCCCAGTAGTTTTTCTTTTATTTCAAGCAGACTGTATCTGACCGAATTCTTACTGTCTGAAGACAAAAGGAATGGTGCTGCCTTGACCACATTTCACTTTTAGTACCACTAGATCTAGGTAGCCTAAATCTTAAGGCTTCACAAACATTTCAGATTGTACATATTACCTGTGGTACACTTCATAAAGCACAAAAATCACTGGCAGTGTGCTAAAGTATTTCAGATTTTTTCCATGACACAAATATGGCGTACTACTTAACCAAGATTAAGGAGCATGTAGTTAAGTGTTCACTCATCAGGCTAGCTGTTCCAAATGTTTGCCTTACATAAACTTTTTATTTTCCCTTCAAATGGTTAATATTTGATAGCTCCCTCCTATGAATAAATTACTAGCCTGTAGCTATAAAATGGTATGGTACAAAATCTAACTCTCAAGGCAGGTGAGCACCTACAATATTTTGTCCAGCAGATTATAAGGCTTTAAAAGATAAGGCATCAATCAAATCTGGATCAGTCTTTCACACATAGTTCAAATCATGCCTGTTGCCCTTATATTCCCTCTTAAATTGCACTGCATGGACTGCACAACACAAGAGCATGCAGTTTGGCAAGTGTTCAAAAAATGACATGGCGAGTGCTCTGGGAACAGGCAAAGGAAATTTTTTAGGCCTTCAGATATAGCCAAAATTGTGAAGTGGGACCTAAGTCTGATGAAAGACCCAAGAACAGGTCTAAATGTTTGATATTTGCATAAAAGGGAGTCACTTGCTTCAAAACAGACACATGCTTAAGTACTGCAGAATAGAGGCCTTCAGTAGTTCCACATTTATTCTCTCTCCATATAAATTGGCACTGCTTTTGAATTCACCCCTCACTCCTCTGTATCGCACATTACCGTTCAGGGTCATGGTTTGGTCTTTCATCCTCATTACTTTTCTTATTTTCTTTGGGATATCTTTTGAGATCCTTATATAGCCCCCAAAAATATTACTGTGATATAAAGCTGCCTGTGGGAACTACAGACCACGTAGCTATCCTACTTCATTCCCAGAATGGCAAGATGGAAGGAAGCCCAACTTGTACCACAGGTAAATAGATCAGAAATTTAGAGAAAATAAAATGCTTGTAGTTTTATCTGCTGGAAGTATCTTTCCAGGGGTATTTTTGGCTCTTTAAGTACTCTAAGTTCATTATTATTTAGTGTTGTATCACAAATTAGCAATGGGGGGGGTGGTGCTCAACAGGTACCTTCACAACAGATACTTGGATTTCCTATCACTAAATGAAGTCTATCTAATAGGAATTAAAATATGATCTCATGTAGCATGCTGAGTACTCAAATAGTCTTTACTGTGACTACATCTGTGGTGGGTTGACCCTGGCTGGATGCCAGGTGCCCACCAAAGCTGCTCCATCACTTCCCTTTTCAACTGGACAGGGGAGAGAAAATATAACTAAAGGTTCATGGGTCGAGATTAGGACAGGGAATCACTCACCAATTACTGTCACGGGCAAAACAGACTTGACTTGGGGAAAATTATTTCAATTTATTACTAGTCAAAATCAGAGTAGGACAATGAAAAATAAAACTAAATCTTGAAACACCTTTCCCCCCACCTCCCTTCTTCCCAGGCTCAACTTCACCCCTGATTTCTCTCCCTCCTCACCCTCGGTGGTGCAAGGGGACAGGGGATGGGGGTTGCAGTCAGTTCATCACACACCCCTGCCGCTCCTTCCCCCTCAGGGGGAGGATTCCTCACACCCTTCCCCTGCTCCAGCGTGGGTCCCTCCCACGGGAGACAGTCCTCCGTGAACTTCTCCAACGTGAGTCCTTCCCGTGGGCTGCAGCTCTTCACGAACTGCTCCAGCGTGGGTCCCCCCCACGGGGTGCATCCTTCAGGAACAGACTGCTCCAGCATGGGTCCCCCATGGGGTCACAAGTCCTGCCAGCAAACCTGCCCCAGTGTGGCTTCTCTTTCCACGGGCCCACAGGTCCTGCCAGGAGCCTGCTCCAGCGTGGGCTTCCCACGGGGTCACAGCCTCCTTCGGGCATCCCCCTGCTCCAGTGTGGGGTCCTCCATGGGCTGCAGGTGGAGATCTGCTCCACCATGGACCTCCCTGGGTGCAGAGAACAGCCTGCCTCACCGTGGTCTTCACCACGGGCTGGAGGGGAATCTCTGCTCCGGCACCTGGAGCATCTCCTCCCGCTCCTGCTTCACTGACCTTGGGGTCTGCAGTTGTTTCTCTCACACCTCTCTCCAGCTGCAGTTGCTCTGGTTTGGGTTTTTCCCCCTCCCCTTCTTAAACACGTTATCCCAGAGGTGCCACCACTGTTGCTGATGGGCTCAGCCTTGACCAGTGGTGGGTCCATCTTGGAGCCGGCTGGCACTGGCTCTGTCAGACGTGGGGGAAGCCTCAAGCAGCCTCTCACAGAAGGCTCCCCTGTAGCCCCCCCACTGCCAAAACCTTGCCCTGCAAACCCAGTACAACATCTGGTCACCTTCAGTTTTAACACTGCATTAACAAGACAAGCAGTGATCTAAAGTCCAATTAGATGCCAAGTATTCAACTCATTAAGTTTGAATGAAGTAGCACACTGTTCTCCCACAAAGAGACTGTAGTGGAGTTCTTATAAAGTTGGTGAATAGCTCTTTAGTGTTGGCAGAAATGCCTGGAAATTCAAAATCATAACTTAAAGCTTTTGAAAACATCTGAAGAAACAAAATCAGCAGAAGTGTGTTTGCACAAGTACATATGCAAATTCCACCTAAAGCGTTTTTGCTTTCCAAGTATGTGAAATGCTTAACAGCAGAAGCTGTTAATTAGGAGACAAATGTTTACTTTACCCACAGAAGTGGATTCCCTCCTCTGCAACCTGGCAAGTCATACTTTAATGTGAAAGCACACGGGGGATTATTTTGCGAACCATGTGCAGTGCGTGTTCTTTCCTCTTCACCCCCCGCCATGCCCCCGCTTTCCCCTTACAGTGGAATGTATTTATTTTTTTTCAAATTCAGGATTAAGAATATGATTTCACACCAGTATAGTATCAAATAAGTCCATGGTATCAGTGAAGTTACACTGGAGTGCAGAGGTAAAATCAAAACCTGTCCTTTTTTTTTGAGCCCATATAGTATTAGCCTTTATCTTGTCTTTGCATAAAGCAATCAGGTTGTCAATGGGTACATTATTGCAAAGCAGATGGGTAATAAAACTGTTCACAATATCTCTCTGGCAACTTCGTATTTGCTCTTCAGAAAGGAAATTCTTTTAACCTGACACTTCAAGCTTGGGAGGAAAGCTCTTTCTCAGATTCAAGTTTACAGGATCATATTTACCACCTGGGGTTTTTCAGTTCCCAGTGTTCCTATAGAATTATGGTTGGGAAGAATGCTAAGAGTGGAGTTTCATCTAAAAAAAATGGACCTTACTGTGTTGATGGATGAATTTTAAACTTTTAACTTTCAGTTCTGGTTTTATATTGCCTAAGAGGGAATACTATTTTGGAGATAATACAAATCTTTCTGCCCTTAGTCTTTTAGGTTCCCATCACTCATACTCATAGTCTTCCTGTATGCTGTAGCATTTCAGTTTTATGGAAGAAATGCTAAAGGAAAATGCTCCCACCCTCTTTCATTGTTTATTTTAACAAAGATTTTAGTATTTAAAAAAAATATAAATAAATCATGTAACAGATGATAGGACAAGAGGAAATGTCCTCAAGTTGTGCCAGGAGAGGTTTAGATTGGATATTAGGAAAAATTTCTTCACCTAAAGGGTTGTCAATCATCGGAACAGGCTGCCCAGGGAAATGGTGGAATAAATACCATCCCCAGAGGTATTTAAAAGACATGTAGACATGGAGCTTAAGGGCATGGTTTACTGGTGGACTTGGTAGTATTAGGTTAACTGTTGGACTCAATGATCTTTAAAGTCTTTTCCAACCTAAGTGATTCTATGATTAAATTTTACCAAGAGCTGTTTTTTTTCTGAGATTTTTTTTCCCCTGCATGTTCCTGAGACTCCCTTCCTTTTTGCAATGAAGGCCTCAGGCTTCTTGCCTCAGCTTGTGGGTGATGGTGAGCCCAGGAGGTGAGTGAGCAAGTGCTGAGGGTGGCATGAACCTTCAGGTATATGGACGGGAACAGGTCCCTGGCCATAGCAAACCAAACACCTGCAATGAGAAAGGGCTCTTGACAAAATCATCAATGCACTTAAGAAGAGAGAAGAAGTATCTTTTCATTTTCGAGCTTGGGAGAAAGGGAAGAAGGGAACCACATCTAGAGACACTGGAGGGCAAGCAGTCCTGGAGCGCTGCTCAGACAGCCCATGAGGAAGATGATACTAGCATCAAAATTAGGTTGTTTGCTATAGCATTTGTAAAGTCTTGTGACAAATGTTAGTGGAGTGCTGACTTTGCTGTAATGCCCTTGGCTGCTTGGTCTCACAAACAGCCTGAATGTTCTGAGGCTTATTACAAGACACATGTTTATTAAACAAGTAGGATAAAGATGTGTGTGTTTCCAATCATTAGAATTACTAGGAATTTCCACGAAAACATTTCTGTTTTAGTGTATGTCTTCTGTTTAGCAGTTCTTACTGACATTAAAAATGTGTGCTATAAATAGGTCTGCATAACATACTAGAAATTTCATCAGCTTTGGAGCATCCTTTCAGCACTTTTTGCAATTATATATTTTCAGAATATTTTCTACGGATTCTGAACAAAAAATATCTACTGCTTACTTGAATAGTATCCAATGTTTAACGTATTATGGACAAATACTTAGCCATTACAATTCACATATTCCCATCTACAAAAATGGAGTAATGATAATTTACAATAGCTTAAGAGGAGACAATGAATTTTAGATCTATGCCTAAATTTCAGGTGTAGATAAAATAAGTAGTTTTACATTAAATTTTTAATATCTTCAGCATGCAGGACTCTCAAAATATACAGGAAGCTTTGGAATAGGATGGACACTTAAAGAACAACTTTATTTGAGATTTACTGATTGAGAATCTGGCTGTTATTTGCCTGACTATTTATAGAGAACTTGAAGGGGAAGTGAGTTTGCTTTTGGAGAGCTGAAACATCTCTGCAAATACCTCTTCTAAAAAGGAGTGGTTAAATTTTGAAAGAAAAGTAATTCCACTTTTTTTCATTACCCACACCTGTATATATGGGTTAGGGATACTCATAAAGTACAAAGTCGACATCCTGATCTTCCCTAGACAAGGAAAATTAGAACAGATTGGTGTCACCCTCTTGAACAGATGTTTACAGCAACTTGCTGTCATGTGAGCCTTAAGATGCACACAGACAAGCTCTACTTGGAGATTTTGTAAGGAAGTCAAAGTTACTGCTGTTGCTTTGAGATCTCTTTGGTTCTTTTATAATCTCTCTAAGCTGTTTCAGCAGTCATTCCTCATAAAATCAAGCAAATCCCTGTTTTCAAAGCACTACTGGCTACCCTTAGAGTAATTTTATTCCCAATTTTAACCCTATTCTGTGGTATTTTATGCAGTTTGTTTCCCAGAAGCACACTCAAGACAGCCGGTAGGCTTACCAGGTAGGATTCTGGCGAATATGATAGTTTTCATTGACGTGTACCAAGAATTTTTAAGTTCAAAGAGGTAATATAATTTCCTCTGCTAATACTGCATCTGCATGTACTAACAAGATATTTTATAGGACACAAACATATGAACAGGTCAGGCAGGTTTAGGCTAAAGAAAACCAAATTGTTCTAGTAAATGACCTATGTTTGCCTGAAGGGTTTATCTCTCTGATAAAGTCTGATTCAGACTTTAAGTGGTTCTCACAATTCCGTGGGTGAGGCTTTTTTGTTATTTATGATAAATATGCCCTTTTTTTTTTTTTTTTTTAGTTTGATTATCTTGTTCAAAAGCTAATCTCTTACTAACTACTGTCTGGAATAACTGAATGTTTCTTAGGTGAATGTCTCCTTAACTCCATCAATGTGATATCTATTTGTTTCCATTTGACCCTTCTGAAGGCAGAAAACCTCTTAAACCCACACAACCAGTCATTGACAAACAGCAAATATTAAATAAATACTTATACAGTTACCTTGTCAAAGTCATTCCTTAATAATGATGATACTTCTTATTGTTTTAGTGAATCATCTAGTTGTTTAATAATGTGGGATTTATCCCTCATTCATTATTCCTTATCTATGTATTATGAACTTTGTACTACTCTAGAAAACGCTTTCACTGAAAACTGATGGGACTGTCTGGGACAGAAAGGATCTGAAGATATAATTTCCTGAGTCTGAGGCCAGTCAAACACAGCTGATGAAGTGGATGTGGGGGAATGAAGCTAAGAGCAAGTGGGAGTATCCCATACAACAGGAGAAAGAGGAGCAGTCCAAAGCTGAGAAATTAAATGGAGGTAATGAAGTTGAGCTCAGGAGCACAAAAGGAAGGTGTCTGAATGGTAATATTGCCTGAAGGGAGGTCTGGAGTAGAAGACGGCCTATGAAAAAGAGAAATAGGCCTGAGGCACAAATTAGAGGGGATAAGAGGTATTACCCCCGTGATGGTGGGAGATGGAAAGGCAGACCTGGCTGTGGAGCTGATCACAGAGTGAGTCCTTCAGCAGGAAAACGTGGAGAGGGGCTTCTGTGCCAAAAGAGGGAGTCACACTTGGGACAAATGATTAGGTCAAATGTAACTACAAAAACCCACCATGACCTTTGTTGTTTTCCTGCCTGTTCCTTTCTCTCTAATTTTAAAATGGGACAAGAGGCACTAGAGTTGCTAAGAATTGGATGAAAATGGAAATATCTTTTTTCCAACTAATTCTTTGCTTGTTTTGTGTGGATTTCTTAATATATCATCAATAATAAGCTTTTTTTTTTTTTTAATCTCAAAGTTATTTAAAACTTAAGAAAAGACCAGAAATCCGCAGGTTTACAAAATTACACACAAGTAAAAGGGAATCCTTTTTTTTTCAGACTGAGGAAAAGCCAAGAAAATATGATAGTTTGAAAGATGATGTGAAACAGGTACACGAATATAGACGTCACAGAATTCTTCAGGGGAATTTTGCTGCTTTCCCGTGGCAGTGGCAAGAGGAGGGGCTCTGCTCCTGACAGATGCATTTCAAAATGGATTTTTACAAAGGTGGAGAGTAGGAAGAGTTCCCTGAAGCATACTGAGTAGACGAGCTTCAAATAGTTTGCGTATGTCTCAGTCTCCTGTAAGCAATTTGCATCCCTCCAACTTTTCACAGCCTTAAATCCCTATTTCAGCCTGCTGCCTGAGGTCTCTCCAGGTACACAGTCCCCGGACTAGGAAATCTTGGAGCGAATTGCAGTCTGGTTGCACTGTCCCTTTTTGCCTTTTGTGGTCAGACGTGACAGTTATTCAGAAGACATTACAGTATCATAAAGATTTCCCTCTATTCAAACACAGCAAAGTCTACTCCTGATACTAGGTAAAGTCTGCATAACAGTAAAACAGAAACATCCACTATGGTTTCTATTTCCTGACTTCAGGTAAAAAAAAAAACATTTCTCCCAAACCTTTTTTATCCTCAGTTTACAGTCATTTGCAGTTTATTCATGCTAGGCTAGACTGAATTATTTACCTTTTTCCAAGAGTTTCTCTTTCATTTTTTCAATAGTCTCACCTGAAATAATTAGAAAATAGCAGAGGAGAACTGTGAAAACATTATTTAAAATTAAGTGAATTGAATTTATGCTTTGTTCTAAAATAGTATGTATTACTGTAACACACAATTACATTGGGAAAAAAAAAATCTAAACTCCCCCCAGGTTACAGATTGATTTCATAGTTGTTTTGTAAGCTATTGCTCTGCTTCCTGGGGTATCTCTCAGGCTCTGTTCAGCACAGAATCCATTATATTCTACACACTCAGATAGATGAAAGGTATTATGGCAAGCTTAACTTTCCTTCTATTTAGTAAATAATGGTTTATAATTATTCCTTTTATGATATTGAAGTTAGCTGGGCATATGCCTACCAACCCATTTCCTTTCGTTACTGGAGGTGTTGCTGCTTTTAAACAGCAGTTGTTCTAGACATATCTCAGATGGTAGATTTAAATGAGAGCTGTGAGCACACGGTTGCTGGTCACAGCTCTTGTCTAGAGCTTTTCTTATGTGATTTACAGTCTGTAGTACCCTATTTATTGCCTGAATTAAAGCCAAATCATCAACACAAAGAGAAGATCACAAGTTGCTTTTGCTTAGAGCATGTGATTTCTATTCCTTAATGAGGAAGTCAGAAGAGAAATAATACAGAACAAAGAAAGGGAAAGAAACATAAAACATTTTGAAATGTAAAACTAAAAAGTTATACCTGTAAAAATTACACATTATCTTCATCTATTTTTAACATTACTGAATCACTTCACTGTTTAAGAGACAGATCGCCAGCAGATGTGAAGCAGCATAGCTTTTTATCACCAGAACATCATGTGGTCGACTGCAAGTGATGGAAAATAAAAGGTAAATGAACACAAACAGATATGCAGATACAGGCAGAACACTGATGAGCATTAGCAAAGGCAAAAACTCTAGGCAGAGTCCTTCCTGATCTTTGTTTTTCCTTATTACACCTCTTCTTAACCTTCTGTGAATTATAGTCAGATTTCTCTCTAAAGTATTTTAATCTCTCTATTGTCAGCAGAAATTTCTGCAATTGTCAAGAGCCTAGTTACTCCTCTCTTCCTTCTGTTCTTGGTGGTGTTTTTCAAAGTGTATCTCCGTGTGTCTGCTTTTCTGCTGGTTGTAAGCACTTTCTGGTCCCTGCAGTAGAAATGTTTTGCCATACCATACATGTCTTGGCCTTATTAAGAAATAAACTATTTTATCCCTTTTTTTCTCTTTGACTAAAAATAATTAGTGGAGAAAAATGAACAGCTGTAGATGGGCAAGATTATATTTCTATAAAAATGCTGATATAATTACACAGAGATTTGGCACATGTAAAGAACTACTGAAAACACCAACTTCATGCAGTTTTCTACTACTGCTACTAATACTACTCAAGCCAAAAATTATTTATTTGGGGAATAAAGGAGTTTAACTGTAAAATCAGGATTATTAGTTCTTGCTCTGGAATCCTGGCTCCAGACTAAGTTCAGTTGCTTCTTCCTGCTAAACCCTCTTTAAAGATAGAAAACTATCTAAGAATCCCATAGATCCCCTCACAAGAGGCAGAACTCTAAAATTATACTGGGATTTCAAGGTATTTGAGAACATACTCCATATCATGGCAATAATGGAAAAACATAGTGATGAAAAGATAGGAAGTATATTCCTAAAAAACCCTTTCATTCAAGGATGTAATATTATTTTACAGAGCATCACTATCACTTGACGTATTAAAAAAATGAGGCAGAGGGGTAAGCAACACCCTCTCTTCACATGACCTGATCCTGCAAAAGAGCTTTACAGTGTGAAAGGCAGAGCAACGACCGCATTTACACGTGGAAAGTAGCAAAAGCTTTACAGGGTGAAATAATAGTGTGCAAGAAGTAAAAACCCTGGTGACTCTGATTGTATGTGACTGCTCTTCTGTGCATTTCTGTTAAAAGGTTAGTTGTTTGTTTTGACTGTGCTTTCTTATTTCAAACAAAGGGTATCAACAGCTTCAGATTCTGATGCTTTGCCTTGGTCTGTGAACAAATAAATTGCACTACACTTACCACATTGAAAATTCATAGAATTTGCAAAGGCACAGGCTTAAGGCATGCTTCCCATTTCTCACCGCATATTTATACAAGCTCTTTTAGCCTAGTTAGAGCCATTGGCTGCACTCAGGTCAACAACATCACATAATAATGCAGAACTGTATTAAGTGCATAAAGAAGAAAATTTAATAGTGGACTCCGTTTGAGAAATGGGTCAGCAGTGTCAAGGTAAGGGCAAAATTATCCTTAGATCTTCACAGTACATCTACATTTCTATACTCCAGTTTCCTAATGTGCTCAGAAGGACCGGAAGTGCTATGCTGGTACGAGACAAGTGATGAATGACTCTACATTGAAAGTAAAACTGATTAATTTTTTCCTTACCAAAGAAAATATCAATAGGGTTATCATTTTTTTTTTGAGAAAAACTGAATTTTAACTCACTTTTTTTTTTTTCCTAAATCCATTCTTCTGTGCTGATAGTACTGTACACATTATTAATTGTGAGCGAGATACTCCAGGCAGCCTAGAATGACATGAAATAACAGTTCTGAAGCTATAACTGAATTATAGCTGTTCTAAGATAAATGTCCAGCTATTTTTATTCATCCCATCAAGAACACTGATTTAGAAGTGAAGCCCTTTTAAGGCCCTTGAGGTGCCTTTAAGTGAGACCCTTTAAACCCATCTTTTTCATTACTGAGAAAACTTCTGATTTCAAAGCAGAATGTGGCACATCTGTTTTATTCATTGTCTAGTGGTTTCAAGAAAGAAATAATAATTGATAATATTACCTCAAATACTGTGTGTACAGTCAGCCTGAGAATTTCTATCAAAATATTTCATAATATAAAACACTACGGAGGTGGTGGAAAAGGAATTTCTCCTAAAATCAGATACTGAGATTAATTCCATGATTCTGACTTGGCTGAAATAAACTGACTCCATTGGTTTCAACTCAAAGCATTCTTCAAAAGACATGTTTTTTCTTCTTGTTGAAAAAAACTGTGCCACAATTAGAAATCTGAAGAGATTTTTCAATTCAGTGCTGACTTTGATTACAGCTAATACTTTGCTTACAGAACCAAACATCTTACTCCAAGGTAACCCACAATAATGGTAAGCAAAAATTTTGTGGTCCATATCCTATTCATCCACCACCGTTTTAACATGAAAAGCATGTTGCTTGGGCATGAACGACATGAAAGACAGTCCCAGTTCTCTCTCTCATTCTTCACTGTCGTTGTTTAGCCTCCCTGAAACCAGATCTAGTGTGTCAGTGAACCACGCAGCAGAGATCCTTTCCTTGAGTTTGCTCTCAAGACTGAGCAACATGCTCCTTACATTTTCTCCCCAACTACTTCCTCAGCAGGGTGAGCATGGGCTTAGGAATCACTCAGCTGAGAGAGGCTGACTCACATGTCCTGGGGGACACCCTCAGAAGGAATGAGACAGATGTTTTCCATCTTCAGCAACTTACAAAGTGTGAGGTTAACACTCTCCCCTTCACGGGTGGCAAACTGCAACCCTCCCGTGCCTCGATGTGTTCTGGGTAGGAATTTTAGCAGGCAGACCTAGCAGCCTGTTAGTTTGTGTTACTGTACTTCAACTTGTTGACCTGCCTCCACCCTGCAGCCCCCAGCTTTGAGCTCTGCTCCTGGCACGTGCCCGATTCTTCATGAAGGATGGACGGGGCGAGCGAGAAATATGCTGGGCTTTGCGAAAGCTGCACACATCAGCTGTGGCTGTGAAATAACAAATGGATATCAAGTTTCATCTAGTAATGCTTCTGAAACTGAGAAAGGACAAGATCTTTTACTCTTTTATTAAGGGATCGCATGGAAAAAAGTACAAAGTATGCAAGTAATTCCTTTTCCTTAGAGTGTGAAGGTCATTAAAAGTTCTTTCTGAATTTGTAATATAGCTGTTTATGTTTACCCTCTGGCTAGCACTATTCTGAAACTGTCCTCAGTCCTTTCTCACTAGACATAATCCAATGCTTTAATGACCAAGGGGATGCTCTCACACCTAGGAACTTAAGGTATGGGCAGGGCAGAGGTTGACACAGTTCACACCAAATTGAGTTAAAGGAGACTCCTATAAATTTATTTTATCTTTATAGCTGAGCACAATCTGCTGAAGCAAGGGATAGCCTTTTAACATGTATTAATGTGCTAATCTGCTATTAAAACAACATCCACAGCCTCTTCAGAAATTATGACCTCTTGATTGTATTAGAATACATATCTGCTGAACATATAAAACATATGTCTAACAATGGGATATAAAAGGCTTTTGATTCTCATAGACTATAAACAGGACTCAACATGGCTTACACTTTCACAGGCATCATTTTGTACTTGAATTCGTGGCAGGTTAAAATGGCATTATTTAGCCACCTATTTCTCTGATTTGGTCTCACAGATAAATACGTGGCTAAATCTTACAAATCTTAGAGTGGTTAATATTAAATTAGAGCCCTCTGAAAAATCGGGTCCAAAACCACATTTACAAAGCTATACACATTCTAATCACTAACTCATTTGATAGATCAAGCATAAATAATGTTCCCATGTCTTGAGCAGGACTTCACACATGAGACTGGAGACACACTTTAAAAGGTCAGAATATAATTCTCATATAACAGCACTACTTCTATTTGGGAAGGCAGAATATTTCTCCTCTTCCCAAGTGAAAAGTTCCTTTCAAGAAAAGCAAAACATTTTTTCTGTACTGAAAACAAGTCCTTAAACAATGTTCTATCACAATTTTCCACTGAATGATGCGTGAATTACAACGCATCCCAGCTAGGTATTGAGTGACCAAGAAGTAGTTCCATAGTTATTTACCAGGTTGCAGGAGGATAGAGAGTAAGGGGAACTAAAGAAAAAAAAAAAAATACATGCTTATGCCCTGCTGGTCATCAGCTCCATAAAGAGAGGACGCTGGGTAAAAAGAAGAGCGCTGAATGTGTGGCAGCTATTGAAAGGAGAAGCAAAAGGGAAGAATTTTGCAATTCCTTGTTGTACCTTCCTACGACATTAATCTTTTCCCCTAGCAGGCATACCGTCTCTGTGATTGCTAAGGGTAAGAAAATTAGGGAAGGTTTGCTTTAACAAGATATTTTTGGACTGAACTCTAAATACTTCCACATCCATGAATGACTTCTTTACACTTGAAACAATACCCTCAAATTCAGATTTTTTGTAGGTACTGTTGCAGAATGCAGAGAATTAGTTGCCAAAGTAAATACTGAATATAGAAAAACTTATTTCCTTTATAGTTTCTTGAAAAGTCTGGATACAGTGAATTTATTGAGATAGCAACAGTTTTTTGATAAATCTGAACTAAATTATGAAGCTTAACTAGGTTTTGTTGTTGTGTGATGGGCTTAGCTGGTAACTACTGTAAAGTTCCTCAGTTTTGGAGAATAGAACAACTCAGGATGAGACTTTTATGTACACAACTCAGAATTACAGCTCATATTAACCAAAATCAGGAGAGGAGTGTGCAGGAAACAGTACACAAAATTCAGGCAGACTAGTCAGTGGAAAACCAGGAAAATTAGAGAACAGTGAAATGTATGCTTGCATTTATCTGTAAAGAATAATAGAGAAAGTGAAACAAATAGAAAATTAATTTAGACAATGTTTAACTATAAGCAAAGTGTGATTATCTACAAAAAATCTTGTTATCTTTTCATGTTTTTGTGTAGCACATCTATAAGGTTACTCAAATTTATGAAAGTTTTCAGATCTGGACCTTGATTTAGACTGAGACAGGTAAGAGAAGTTAAGAAGTCTGGGTGGAGGAAATAAATATGCATCTTCTCTCAAAGTTGAAAGATGTTTGACTGCATTGAGTTTTGAAAATTGCTTTCGTTTCATGCAGTCACTATTCCCTGCCAACACTCCCTTGCCAAGCCCTCACCCCCTCAAGCAGCCCCCAACAAATGAAACACTCAACAAAAGAATAACCTTGCCTGTTGAAGCAGCTATTTCCAGGACTGAACTTGCGCTGCCTGGGGATGCCGATACCATTTAGTAGTGACCGTTTTGGTCTGGAAGATGAGTACTGGGACTTCAATTTGCCTTACAGACATTGGTTTCCAGAGCTCAGCAAACTCTGAATCAAACCGAGTTCCAGCACAGAATTTTAAAAATTGCCTCTTAATTACGGTAGTTACGCTAAGAACAGAGCAGAGCGGCAAAACATCATTGATAATGAAAAGTCACTGAACTAGCAAGACAGATAGATGCTGTTTGTTCAATGATTTGAGATGCCAGAAGATTGTCTGATCTAGGCATCTGGGAATTAAAATCTTCCCAAGCATAATTAAAGTATTTGTCTGCCCTAACCTATAAAAGGTTTATCCACAATGTCAGTTATCATCTAATGAGAAAGGATATCTGCCAAAGAGAACACTAGCCTATTTTTCTCCTGTATCTTTGCAAAGATGATCATCACAAGTACTTGGAACAAACACAAATAATCAACCTCCTATTATTATAATTGTTTGGATAAAAGGGTTGCAGTTTAAGACTCATGATATAAATCAACAGTCTATTTATGCTGTTAGTTATCAGGTGTACAATTATGCACGTTTATTCCCTTGAGTAATTGACCTTAGCCTTAAGTGGATGCCCCCTCCATCATGTTTACTTTGCTATTGTTTGTCATTCTCTAAACAAAATAACAGATCTATAAATCAGAGACATTAAAATAGCTTTGGAAAGATGCCAAGCTGCTTTTCAGCCTTTCTGCTCTTGAGACTGCCCAGTTAGCAGACTGCTGGGTGACGCCTCAAGGGTCATTCCACTTTACTTCATTTTGTCATTCCTATGCCACCCTTTCTAATTGTCAGGGATCAGTGAATTTTAGGATAACCTGGCCAAATTCCAGATGCAGGTTTCTACAACAGGAGGTGCAATAGTCCTATTGTGATTAACAGGCAGGATTTCCAAGGCGTATAAATATCCAATGGCAGAGAGCTCAATCACAGAAATATTAAAGAACAGCAAAATATTTAAAAATATTTTTTTATATAGCAGTTGACAGGTAGCATACCATATAAGATTTAACATAGCAGAACTTTTCCTACTCTAAGAAAAAATCCTTTGTAAATTTTCATTATTGCAATACTTGGGCCAATGCCACATTCAGGACAACTGCTCATTCACGCATGCAGCCTGACAGCTGATTTTGAACGTAGACATAGTCAGTGGTTTGCAAGAATCAAGTTCTCAAAGTGCTAGATAACCACACTGAAAAACTAAATCTTCTGACAATTTTGGAGATAAGATAACTCTGTACTGAGGATGATGCAGCCTCAAAAAGGAATTTATTAGTTTTCTGAATTCTCAAAATCTCCTTCTATCCCTCAGTTTCAAGGATGGTCTCATTATGGGCAATAACTTGCTTGCAAGTCATTTTACCAACTATTTAAATGTAAAATACAGGACTTTGGGTGAGTAGGAAGGAATTCAAGCTGTTTCTTTAACATAACTTTCATGTAAGAAATGTAAACTAGACTACTATTTGAATAACTCTATTTTTCTCTTTTATATGACATTTATATAAACCTTTATTTATAATGTCAGTTTGGGAATCCTTTTTTTCTGGTATTCTCTACTCACCTGCCAGCTTGCTTTGCAAACACCCTTTTTCTACCAGTGGTAAGGCACTAACTTTTTTTTGGTTTTATTTAATCTGTTGAATTACTTTCTTCAGAAAAGCCACATAAGTAAGAATAAAGCAGAAGATTGCAGCATATTCAGCAAAGGTAAGACAAGTCTATCCAGGTTGAAAGGATTCACTTCAAAGCCTTTTAAAAAAAAAAAAAAAAAAACAAAAAATCTGCCCTATAAGTGAATGAAACCTGATCTTAGAAAGCTGATCTTAGCTTAGCAAACATTAAAAGAGGGAAGGAGAGAAAAAGGAAAACAGAAAAATAAAAGCCCAGAATTTTTTCAAGACCTCATTTCCCCTTTCTTAGGACTAATCCCCAAATGGAACAGATCTATATATTTTCCAGTCTGTCAAAAGATACCTTTCCTAAATCAAAGATGACTTTCCTAATCAGAGCGGTTCTTCCTAAGTACCTACACTACAAGAGCCAGCTTAATTTCTGCAATTCACTTTCTTGGACAGGGCCCTTTCAACCTTCATAGCAATTAGGTACATCTCAGGCAGTCACTTGATTAATTTTCAACTGGGGCTCATAATCTTATCTATCAAGACTAACCACCTGCACTTGAAAAAAAACGACTCTTGCTTAAGTAGTGGCCTGACTGATCCTTGTCTTCCTACACTGTAATGAGGCAAAATGGTAATATCAGAAGAGCTGTCAGTGGCCTGTTTATAATAAACTCAGTGTTATGCCCTTCCCACAGACAGTCCATATGATTTTGATCTGCATGAGCCCAAGCAGCCCTGTGCTTTTCTTGCAGTTATTTTGCTGCTCTGAAGATACTATGATTGTAAGAGCATCTATCAAATGAAGTCGTGATATACGACTGTGTTTTATAAGTAATGTCTTCACAAACATGTTGACAGACACTACTGAAACTGAGTTAGATATCTAAATGTTACAACCATTACATATTGAAATTCAGTTAAGAAAAAAAAACAAAAAAAAAAAACCAAAAAAAAAACAAAAAAACAAAACAAAAAAACAAAAAAAAAAAAAACAAAAAAACAAAACAAAAAAAAAACCAAAAAAAAACAAAAAACAACAACAACAAAAAACACCAAAAAATCAAACACAACATTTGGGAGTCAAGTCCAAAACTGTAAGTCCTGCTGGAGTGGCTCTGAAAGGAACCACACCCATCTTAATTCTTCAGTTTTAAAGATACTGATCTGCACATTGTTCTGCACCTGATTATGTGTAGAAGCACCTTAATCCTTAAAGGCCATGGAGAAGCTCAGCTCCTCCTCAGGTTTCACCCCAGCCAGTTTGAAGATGCTCTTCTTCAAGGCTAAAAACTTGTAGGGGTCAGATCTCAGGGAATATTACTGTATAAAGTTTCTCTATGAGTTTACAAGACTTATTTTACAGAAAACATAAACTTGCTGGGTTTTGATGTCTTTGGGGAGACAACTAGAAATTGCTGCTCTCATTTTGTTCTAGCAGTGCATCTAGTAAGTTGCCTGATTTTATGGCATCAAACCACATAGATTATCTCCTACTTGCCTTGCAGCTCCCTCTGAATATCTATTTTTATGTTATCTTCTATATATTACATGTGTCATTATTTATATTATATATGTTATGTCCTTATTTTCCTTAATCCATGTAAAGATCTGATAAGTAACTAACTTAATCAATAGCTATATTGACTTCACCTAATATCTAATTTGCTGGCTGCTATGACCACAGTGCTGCCATGTCAATCTTCCCATTATATATCTAGGCTTAACTTTAGCTTCTATGTAATCTTCATAGGCTGAACTGAAGAACATTTCATTAGCTCCTTCAAACAGTTCTTCTAATCCTGGTCTCCTCAAGTCTCTCTTTCTGGTTTGCATCACTTCTCAATTTAGCACATTCAGATGCTTTGATTATTATCAAAGTTTTGTCCTTCAGAAAGTCAGATGTGTTTGGTAATGTTTGTTTTACAAAGTGTTGCCAAATCCCAAGGGTTCAAGTTTGACTTGTTCAAGGGACAAGGTAATGATGTTGAAAATGATTCCATTGTGCCATCTAAGTATTACCCTTATTAATCAATCCTCAAAGCATGTTAGGAATGTTAAAATCTGCTAATACTTATTCTTTAATTAACATTACTGAATTCATACATTGCCTTCAAACTAAAATAACTTTACAGCTTCTCTAATATTATGGGGTTTTTGCTGTTTGCAAAAAGTCAGCTAAAAGTCATATTTGCAAAAGCACATATTGCATCTTCAATATAATATTATTAATGTCTTAAAAACCACAAGAGTGATACGTGCCCGCTGTACATGCCCTGCTTGATCTAAGCATTTCCACTGACATCGGTGAGCATGAGGTAAGTCTCTAGCCATACTGTAAACATGCATTAAGCAAAACTTAGCACAATTAATATGCTCCAAAGAGGAGAGACCAATGCTACCTTAACATGGCAAAAGTCTAGCTCACAGCACAGGCTGACTGTCCTTCCACTCCTGATAGTGCTGGCCCCAGTGTCTCAGCAGAAACGCCTCTGTGTGGAAATACTGTACCTAGTATCATCCCCCTCCCTCACCCATGGAGTACTTTGGGCTTCCTTCCCATTTTCCTAAACTCACTGGTTCCATAAACCAGGAGCCTTGGCCTGATAAAATCTCAGACTTTTTAAGAAAAATGGAGTATGTGACTAAGAGCAGCATCTCTAACAGCAGACTGCTGCACACTACCTGGAAAATGTAAATTGCTCCAACCTATTAAAGATTTTAAATTTCCCAAGCAAATGATAACCCTATTTTCATAACATCTAAAGTGAAGAATTTTTCTACCTCATTGTCAAAAATGAATAGACCATTTCAACTGAACTTAAAAATACAACAAAAAATGTTCTCAAATAGACATCTGGAATATAAAATTTCAGTACAAATGATTAATATTTGGCAAAATAATTAGCAAGTGAATCATCGTCTTATCATCAGGTGTGTCAGGCAGCCTTAATAGTGACCTGTCAAAACAACATCAGAAAATAAGTGAAAAATGAGATCATATTTAAGTTTTTCAGAGAAGGATACATTACCGAGTCATTACAGTCATCCTAGGAGCAGGTGCTAGCAACTCGAGGATTTCAATATTCAGTTAAAAGATTACATTTGGGACAAATCATGCCCTGTGGCTTATAAGATCCACAAAAGGGCAAATATTTCAATCACACACACGCACACAAATTAATATCAGTTTAAGCTGATTAAAGTAACACTTTAAGATACGTTAAAATTTCTGTCCACACTTTCAGTACTGTACCCAGAATCTAAAACTGAATCTTATGAATGTGCCCCTCTCCATTTCTGTCTCCTTGAGGCTGAAAAAAATGTCTGTTACTGCCTTGCGACTCCAAGAAAACAACATCCCAGTTACCAGGCTAGAAAGTACACTGAGACTCCAGCTTTTTCAGATAATTTAGGGACCTGTGGAATCACAGACCTAAATGTTTCCTGAAAAATCCTTTAGTCCAACAAATTCAACAATTCCCTTACATCAAAGTTCATCACAGGCAATCTTTGTGGAACCTGACTCTAGTAGAGGTGAGTTCAATATTGGAATGAAAGTGTAAGGCTTTTTTTTTTTTTTTTTTAAAGGTCAGTCTGGAATGAACACTTCTGCTTTTGTACATGTGCACAGACATAATTAAGATTACTTTACTATGTAGTTATATAATTGCACCCACATATAAGAGATCTCATCATCTAAGAGATAATAATTGCACCCATAGGTATATGCAGTTGCAATTTTACAACTAAACTGTGGTCTGCCTACAATTCAGCCCTGGTGAAAATGCAGCAGGCAGGTGCCTTCCCTGCTGTGCTGATACTCCTCACCAAAAATATTTTGTCAAAAATACATTTTTTTGATGGAAGAGTTACTAAAGTCTTTGAGCAGCAGCCTAGGGAGGCCAGATGAGGAGGTGCTGCATCTGAAGCAATTCCTATATAAATACACCATCTATTAGAAACAATTAGAAACCTGTCATTAGTCATACTAGTAGTGTAGTTAACTTCCATGGATAATGGCTTCAAAGTAGAGCAGCTTCTACAGCTCCAGGGAGATTATTCTGTACTGTACTGATACACCTTAAAATGGACTAGTTCCACTGAAAGATGAGTGTATTAAACAGAACTCTGTGTTTTTATACATTTAGAGACCCGGGAAACACTTGCAAAAGCCTGCCACGTGTTAATACAAGCCCTTTGCAAACAAACTCTACTACCAGGTTTCCCATTCTTGTCTTAAAAGGACAATTTCTGCCAGCCAAAATAAATGATGAAAAAGAAAATGCGTATTTAGATATATGAATATATATCAAAATCCAAAATATACCATTGAAGTAGATTCAACGAGTTTCTGACTTTTTCTACCTTTTTCATGTTGTTTTAGGCTGATTATCAAAATATATATATATGCACACACAAGGATTTATATTTTTTCATTTCCAGGTCTTCCACCTGTCAAATAGGTGGATTTTCTAGGGAGAGAGTAGTTTGTTATGTCTGTACTGCCATTCAGGGTTTAATGATATGAATGCAATAGCACTTCTGATTCAAGACAGAGATGATGCTACCTTTTTGTCTCTGGGCTCTAAAATACACCTTTTACGAGAAGAAAGTCAGCCCACAGTGAAATGTGGTAAGTAATCATTGATTTGGAAAATGGCCACTTGAAATGACTCTGCTGCTACCCACTGGTTGAGTCATCTGAGGTGGGCGATTCAATGTAATTTTGAAAGCATGTATTATGTTGTGGGCTCTCCATGAGCATTTTTTATTTTCCTGTTTTTATAGCATTAGGACACAGTTCAGGGACAAAATGTCTCATCTAGAGTAGAAGAGAGAAAAGAAAGTGAGCGAAATCCACGAGTCTTGTAAGGAAGATTTGTAACAAGAAACAATTGATATTTGCAAGAGAAAGTATCACTTTAGAAAATAACATAATAACAGTTATTATAAACTACTACAGATGAAACAATATTTCCTGAAACAAAAGGATGAGACATAATTCCATACCCCTGACCACACCGAATAAGAAGAAACTACAAAAGCTGATTGTGAAAGGTATGGGAATACTAGTAGCAGTACCTGTTCATTTACCTAATTCTGATGCAATTTTTAAAAGGAATTGGAAGTGGAATGAAGATACATCTCTGTCTGTCTTCTATCTGTCTGAGTGCTCGTATATATATGCTTATGCACTTTTTAGAATCAGTATGTTTCAGATTTTAAAGGAAAAAGACAAATCTGATTGAAAATATTTTGTCAATATTGTTTTCAGTATGAAACTACTAAATTGCACAACTATGTAATTTCTGCAAGTAAGGAAAAAATAAAAAGAGTTTTGGCTGGATTTCTGATTTAGGTGATTATACAAAATTATTTTTTATCTTTATTCACAAATTCTGCACAGTTTTCCACTGACAGGTTTTGGGTTGCATTTCTTTTGGCCCCAAACCACATCAGTAGATCAAAGATCAACCATACAAATATGCAAACAACAGTCATGTAAAATATTTTTGGGCATATTCTGATTTCCTTTCCCTACACATCTAATATGTTTGATCAGAATGTTGCCTCTGTGTTACCATTTCCTCTGTGCATCAAGCTTTAGAGGACAAACCCTTGCCTTGCTCTTTGGGACAGGAATTATGGGTGAAATCCAGATTTATACAAGTCAGCAAATTTGTATTACTCTTTGAGAATAGGGTGGTCAAACACTGGAATAGACCTCCTAGAGAGGTGGTCAATGCCCCAAGCCTGGCAGTATTTAAGAGGCATTTGGACAATGCCTTAAATAACATGATTTAACTTTTGGTCAGTCCTGAATTGGCCAGGCAGTTGGACTAGATGATAACTATAGGTCCATTCCCACTGAAATATTCTATTCTATTCTATTCTATTCTATTCTATTCTATTCTATTCTATTCTATTCTATTCTATTCTATTCTATTCTATTCTATTCTATTCTATTCTATTCTATTCTATTCTATTCTATTCTATTCTATTCTATTCTACCTGTCTGATGCAAAAACACAAACACCAGAAGTAACGGAAACAATGGAAAAGCAAAACATCAGGAACAGTAATCACCGTTACATAAGACACAAAATTTCTATTGGGAAGAAAATGATGATGGAGATTTCTAGAGCCAAAGTTGAACCAAGACACTTATTTCGGAGCACTCAGCTACACTGAGTTATCAGCAGATACAGAAAACTAAGTCTTTATAGATGGATTGCATTCCTTCATTTTAGAAATAGTTGCAAAATAAATACAAAAAGTGCTATTTCTCTACTAGATTAAGACAAACTTGTACTTGTTCACACATGAAATCTGAATTGGACTATCTCTAACAAACAGAAATTTCCTTTAAATAGGCTCTGTTCTCCTATTTAATTTGTCTTCCTCCAGCCTCCATTTGGAAACCATATGTATCTAACAGGTGATGGTTTGCCTGAACTTCTGCAGAAAAAAAGAAACAAATTTTCTGTCAGCAAAATTCTTAAACATGTAATGATGGAATGGATTCTGTAAATATTGCACATTTGTCCCTGGCATTAAGATCCAGGTTAACTTAGTCCAGCCATATTTAGGGAAAATCAAATCTATGACCCTTTAGTGGGATCCTGACATAATTACTGATATGAAGGTATTTCATCTAGTGAGACTGAAGATGCACCTCAATCTTTCTGAGTAGCAGATCCTAGAAATTCATAAAACACAACACATACACACTCATTATTCTTAAAAAATAATAGGTTAGATATATCACCCACTTCTGAAAAAAAAATAAAAAAAATCTGAAAATAAAACTACTGTCTGAGATACATGCTGGATAGTATCCAAGGAAACTATATCAAGCTCTTCCTGTGAGTAAGGGAAGAGTCATGCATTAAGGGTCTTGTTTCTTTCATCATTCAGAACTATTACCCGTATAACAACAGGCACACAAGCGGGGCTGGGAAAAAGCAAACATAATGGTCATTAGTAGAGGTGACAACATGTAAAAAATATTGAGATGTTGCTTATTCCTTATATTATGCATCTCAAAGCAGATTTAGAAAGCATTTCAGAAAACAAGACTACAGAATTGTTCTAGTACACTCTTTAGAACATGAGAATTGAAGGCACAAGAACTCACAAAAGATGGAGCTGTCAAGCTGGGGCGGGTCTCACCATACAGACATTGGATGCTATCAAGGTAGAAATGATTTTTATTTAATTTGAGGGGTGGGGTTTTTTTAATGTGTTATGTTTGGTGCAGCTGCATAACAACTGAAAAAAATCTGAAGATCTAAAGCCCATCAGTTTTACACTAGTGCTGTATTTTATCACATTGTCAATCTGCAAGTATATTGTAATTGTCAAAATGACATTGTTGAACCTGCCATGTGACACCATAACCTTGGCTTTTGCATATGCTGCTGTTGATGCAGGATTGAGGCAATTGAGTTGATCTGGCTTTTATAAACTTCCTTAGTCCCCACAATTTACTGTTACAAAGCAGTCAGTCCTGTAGGAAGTAATATTCCAGTGACTGAACCCATTTATCTATGAACCTTCCTGTGACAGACCTCATAATTTATATACATAAGGTGTCTTTCAAAATGGATAAAGACTGATGGTTGAACAAGAACTGTACTTTAATAGCCATTGCATTACAAGCTTTTTCTTTAGGCAAATCCAGACTCTGATCTCAATTAGGCAAACTGTACCTAAAACTCCCTTAGCACAAGCACTGTATGGATGTATGAGAGCCTACATGGCATCACGACTGCCATGGCAAGGGTGGGGCTAGACTGACACTGGAAGCTGAAAGCAGTCCATACACTGCATATCTTTATGTACAACCAAATAATTCACAGCCTGTTTTGCAGAATGATTCTTTGTTTTCATGAATTTGTGACTTCCACCAGGTTTTAAAATATGGGTTTACACCTACCAACTTAACTTTGGTGAGTAGTAAAATCTATGCACTTCTCTCAGATCAGTGTAATTTGGGGCAAATATGTTCCTACCATACCAATGCATGTTCAGAGTAGACAATTTTGGAGGAATTTATTTTGCATCAGTGATTTGGAACTAAGGCAATTTCCTGGTATTTAAGAAACAGTAAGTGTGAACTCAATTTTCCATTTCTTTCCTGGGTTTCCAACAATTCTTTTCTATGTTTACAAAATGGCACATCCACCAACACATGTCCGCTAGCTAGATCTCCAAAATTATCAACGAATAATCATTCTTAAGTCCTGAAATATGTATCATAATTAACACTAGAACATGTTTCTGCATAGTATCGAGTTATTTCCAGGACCTGAATCATTGAAATACTTAAACCATCATTAATTTAGTCTGAAAATTCAATATGCAGAGAAAGACCTGAGTGAATTGTTTGTAAAAACACCTTCTCTCCATTGAGTACATGGGAAAACTGTGGAGGTTCCTTTCTTATTTCAGATCCTTGCAAGTTAAAGATTCCAAGTAATTTTTACTATTTCTGATTTGTCAATGGGACAATGAACCACAAAGATGAAACAACTTGCTTAGTCACACACAAGGACTGTGTAGCAGAATAATTACTCAATACGTGCATGAGGATGTTCCTCCTCCAAACCCCCTATCTTTAGTGGGAATATACAACATCATGCTCAGGAACATCAGTAAAATGGATTGTCAAAGATCTACCTTGTAAATATCAGCCTGAAGTGCACGGGCTCATTTCTAACTCATCACCTGGAGTATTAGGAATCTAAATTTTCATCCATAAAGAATTAGGCTATAGCACAGAAAAGTGATCATAGTAGTGGACTGTTTTTATTCTCAAAAGCATTTCTTGTCTGTTTTGGCAATTTTTGTATGCAATCTCTTGTAATAATGCCAGGAAAAATGCCTTTTTCCAAGACACGGGTGGCTGAGAATTTGCAACTTTTGCTCTCAGAATGGTATTCACAATGGTTTGGCATATATTCAGACTAAGTTCTTATAAATGCTCTTTTTGGAGCTATGCTGTAACATTCACCTAATAGCCAAGGAGCTGCAAACCCACATGATAGCAGTATCACCAAGAAATAGGCAGAATTATTTCTGCACCTACTTCATTGATCCCCTATTACTTCTAGGTTCTGTGACTTTCAGATGCTTCTAGGAGACTGTAAATGTGCAAAAAATTCAATCCAAAAAATGCATACTTGTAGAGGTGCATGTGTTTCAGTCTTCACTATCTTGTCTTGATCTTACTTTCCACCTTAGAAATTTTAATCATGTGAAAACAAATGGGAGTAAAGCTAGCAGCCCAGGTATGACTGTTAGGCCTTGCAGTATGAGGGTGATTGTCAGTTCTTGATTCCTCAGTACGAATGCTTTGCTGCTCACACAGATCTTGAGTTCATAAAGTTTCAGAGTGACTCAAGTCCCTCTCTCTTTCTCTATGGGGTTGCATCAAATGAGTAAAAGATAAAGTACCATTAAGCAAGACTCACTGAAGCTGCTCCCAGTATGTACACTCTGGTGCTCTGGTACTGTAGCACTCCACCAGATAGCCAATTAAAAAGAGTCTAAAAAGGTAATTTTATGTATGCACCCAAGTGGGTATTGACAAATGTCTACAATGCACAATATATTTTCTTCCTATTTGCTGTACCAGCTGACATCTAAACAGGTCTGGGAAAGTGGAGAAATTATGGCTTTACTGGTTTCAGGAAGAACTGTCCCACATGAAGCACAGCTTAACTGAGATGCACTCACTTTCATGGTCATCTGCAGGGAAGCAAATTGAATGTTAATGTAACCGATTATAGTGTATGCTTCACTTAAAAAATGGGGACAGGTCTCAGTTGGGAGAATTTAATTAAAGCAGTCTTCCAGCAAGGTAATTATATACTTTTTTTTTTTTTCTTCCACTGGACCCTTCTAGTCCTTAAATTCCAGTTAATAAAAGCACAATAATCAAAGATTTCTACATTTTTGGCTAGCTAGCAACATGGTGAACCTGAACAGTATCTGAAAGTATGGCTTTTCTGACTACTGATGCTCTCAAAACCTGAAATAAAGTTGAATGTTAGATTCATTCCTCATCTTATTGAAAATTAGTTCTACTCTTAAGTGAACTATAATACTACCACCAGTACAATAACAGCTTACTCTTATGATGCTTTCATCCACAGGTCTTTTTTTTTTTTTTTTTTTGACAAAGGTTTTAAGTATCATTACAGTAGTTTACCAATGGACAAACGATTACATGAAAGTGGAGGAAGAAGGGAGACAAGCCTTTAATAGGGACAAACATATTGGGTTTCTTCCATTCTTATTCAATATTCTAGGTTGTGTATTATTTATCCATGCATTTTGGAAGAGTAAACTGAAATGTTTTGACATAATGGTGGGACTTAAAGCTTGTGTGATTTATTTACATGTAAAATATTAGGGTTGCTTACTTTCTTACTTAGTAGAGGATGACATTATCCACCTATTAAAATTTAGATGTGCCAACACCCAACTTATACATTAATATTTCGCTAATTTTTTTTCAATTAGGAAAAAAAAGGAAAATTATATCTGTATGTACATTAATACCGTAATTATTAGCATGGTTTCTGTGCATCAGATACCTTATGGAATCAATTCCTAATTCATTAAGATGGTCTGGGGAAGGCATAACTACTCCAGTTTCCAGAGAGATGTTTCTAATCTAATTTCACAGATGTGAAATCAGAAATATGTCTTAAGAGAATAAATTTCATAATGCCCTCGTGCACAAGACAGTTATTGTCAGAATTATCTCCTGTACCAGAGGAAGAGCAGCAACAACAGAGTGGTTCTAGACTTCCCTTTATCACACATGAAGATATACGAATTAGGATGGGCTGGATCTCTAATAAATAAACCTCTCCTAGAGGCGACCAACTTTCGATCATTCATACAATCATGAGCATTTCATTTAAACTTAAAAACAACATCTAAGCTCCTCAGGGAAGAGACTGCTTTTCTCTGTGTCTGGGCTGTGGACTGTAATGATACTACAGAAAAAAACTGCAATTTTTTTTTTTTTTAATAGTCATTAATTACAATTTGAGGGAGAAAACCCCACGATGTGTCAGTCCTGTTATCTCTTCAGATTTCTTGGCTTCCCATTTTTCTGCTATTTTCTTTTAATGGTGTTCTCATCAAAAATCACCACCATAGACCTCACCCTGTGGAACTACAGCATCCTTGAACTTCTTATGGGTGCTAGTGATCATAAATGATATTTGGGGATAACCAAGGGCAACCACATGTTTGAGAGGAGAATGAAAAAAAGAAGACATGTTAGGTTACTGCACTAACATGAAACTGTCTGCAAAAGCACAGAAATAACAGTAGGTGTGGACTCAACTGTGCACCCTGCATTCAACAGCCTGCCTTTTTTTTGTCTTTTCAATCAGATGCCATGTCTGCATCAGGAAATGGTGTTGAAATAATGTTCAGATATTTTATGTGTCATAATGCAACATTTCTTTTGAAACACACAATTTCCTTATCAAAAAGAATAAAAACCCTAACTCCTTTTTGGAAAGTATATTATAAAATCTTATTTGACATGCATTGTTCTATAAGCTAGCAATGACTGCTGCTTAAATTACCTAAAAAAAAAAAAAATCAAAAAGAAGTGTGCAATACCTGTTAGCCTTACATAAATAGTATTTCTGTTCTTAGTAACACATGAAAGCACTGAAGGAAAAAAATGATTTATATTCTAGACATTCTCAGTTTTCTTTTCTTCCTGTCATAATGAACCACAGCACATATTTTTACTAATAGGGGGCACAGGGTGTTTCTTAAAAAAGCTGTTAGGTTTGGAACCCATTATCCCTCTTTTTCTATGCTGAGTTATAAAAAACTAGCTGTCACTGATCTGGGAATATGTAGCAGATATGTCAACAACGTTTAACATGTTTCAAGGCACTCCAGGAGACCCTATGGGTTCTTTTACCACAAGTCATGAGAGATACAAAAGACTGAAAATATGTAAAATTGCCTTTCTTGTTATCTAAATTTTTAAATATATATTCCTTTATTTTACATTTATATATTTTTACTTATATATATAAAGTCCAAAGTGACATGATGGTATTCAGGACTTTTCAAGAATCAGGATGGAACACCAGTAGATTCACTGCTACTTTGAACCACATCTTTTAATAATCTTTATACTGGCATCTGTAATTTAAGGGGCATAACCACTTAGGAACACAAAGGATAAATATACACAGGTAACTCCCTGAGATTTACAGGTAGATTTCTAAATTCTGTGCTTTGCATCTTTCATTGATTAGGTAAAATTTTCTTCTCCTTTAATAGTGCCTCCAAATTGCAGGCAAAAAAACAGAGATGAGCATGACCTTGCAACAGGAGACTTAAAATGGGCCCTATGCATTCTAAGTGGAACCTATTAACTATTTTGTAAGGGCAAACAATCATCATCAACACTTTGCCAGGGGACTGACTTAATAGGTATGCTATTAACATTAAAACAGATAAATTGTAAGAACATTGTAAAAAATTATGTGGAGAAAACCTAAGCAGTGCTCACGGATATACGCACCTTGTATAAAATTAAATCAATTAAAAAAAAAAAAAACAAAACAAAACAGGATAACCTTGTAAAATAGGCAGTAACAGTTAAAATCGCTTGCCAAATTCATTTTTACTGGAGGTTAGTAGAATGTAGTTGTCCATCAGGCAAATAACTTCCACCCTTTCATTCTGTAAAGCACAGATTATATATTTCCTGAGGAGATTTTTCTCTCAGGTCAAAAATAGAGGAATGAGAATTTGGGATTCACTATTTTGGAACAGACACTCCAGTGCAGAGAGAGTTTCATGAAAGGCAAAGGAAACATTAAAATAATGTAAAAACATAGTAGATCAAGGCAGTGAAAACACTCACAGTTGGTTAGGGCCATGCAGTTGCTGGGGGCTTGTAAAAACAATTTCATTCTTGTATATGAAACAGGAGTGTACATATTCTTATTCTTTCAACATAATTACCGTAACAGGCTTTTTACTGTGGTCATTTTTCCTACCCATCTCATTATTTGACATATGCAGGACCTCAGTACTTCATAAACACAAATGTATTTATCTTTACATCAGTTGTAAATCAGTTTATTTAAATAATGAGCTATATTTTGATTAACTCTGATGTGTTTGTACATTGCCTATGAATTAGCTATTTTTATTTAGATAATTTCCCAATGCTTTCATAACTATCTCAGTCTCTTCCACGGGGACACATAATGCCCATAGCAAACTTACATTTTGAACTTGCTGGGTTGTTCTCATACCTCTACAACTTGTTCACACCTTCCACGCTCCAAAGAAAGTTGTTCCATGTTGACTCAGCCTATCACAGCCCAGCTAGGGCAGGTTTTGAAATCTGAGTGACCACCAAATACTGTGAAGAATCATGGAATAATTTAGGTGGGAAAAGGCCCCTGGAGGACACCTAGCCCAGCCCCTTGCTTAAAACAAGGCCAGATAGAACAGCCACCATAGCAAGGGCAGAAAATGAACAAGCAAATCAACTCTGCAGGACATAACAGATGAGTTTGAACCTATACAGAAAAGTCATATACTTCCTGCACTATTACATATCCAATTAAAGGTAAGTGTCCATGTATTGCTCTTTACCCCAAGAAATGTGAAAGGAGATGCAATGAGACTACTCAGGAGCCATAAATTTGTCTGCCCTTGCAATATGTTTTCTCTCTTGACGGAAGTTATTAGCTCAGTTTGTTGCTATGCTATCTGCAGTCTCGTGGCATCTGCGCACAGAGGGACAGAGATACCCAAAATCCTATTGCTTTTTTCCTTTTCCCTAAACACTTTGTTGAAGGAAAACAGATAAAAAATGCAGTTAAAAATGTTTAACATATGGTAACAAAGTATCTATTGGCTATCCCAAAGGCAAAGGGCTATTCTCATCTCTTGAGCCATCTCTTACCACCCCAGCTTTGGAAAAGTCCCTCAGACTAGCTTCCCTTCCCCTCCCCTTGAAGCACACTGCTGTAGCTATCCCTCCTCCCTCAGAGCTCCACAGCCTTCTTAAAAATCGCGCCGATTGTTTTTAAGTGTGTCATTATAATAGTACAGGAACAAAAACTCCACTCTAGAAGATTCTGAAGACTTTTTAAAAACTGTTTGAGGTGACTAATACACTGGCTTCACTACCCACAGAGAAAGCCTTTGCTTGAAAATCACAGCTGCATCAAGCATACCCATTTTAGAAGCAATTAAAAAAAAAAAAAAATCACCTCAGAAGTACCTCACAGGCTGTACCTGGCAAACTATTTCTCCTCACAGAGCAGATTAGACTGAGACAATACCTGCACATCTTGTTGTTTTTTTTCCACCCTCCTGTCCCCCTCTTTTCCCTCCGAACCCGCCCCGGGCACCGGCAAGGCGCTGACCCGCGCCACCAGACAGCCGCCCTCGATGTTTTGAGAAGCGCAGTTAGCCCAGCTCTCCTCAGGCACCTCCCGACCGCTCCCCGCCACCCACCCTGCCCACGGAGGCGATCACTCCACCATTTTCCCAGGGAACGAAGCGAGATGGACTGCCCTGCAATTTCCCAGGTCGCCTTCCCGACTGTTTCTGAGGAGGAGTGCAGTAATGGCCTTCCTCCCCTCAACCCCAACCTGCTCCTCGCCTGCTGCTGCTCATCTCCCCCGTGAACGCAGCCTGTAAGCCCAGAGGCCTCCCCTCTCTCCCCACAGGGTCACTGAGCACCATAACCCTGCCTACTTAGTTCAATACTCTCCACATTGGCCTCCTAATTGTTACCGATAAGTAGGCAATTTTATTTTTTTTCTCAAGGCCTATCCTACATTGTTGTTTAAGAAAAGACAGACCAGAGAATGGGATGCTTCAAGTAGAAATTTCTGTATTACTTATGATTGCCTGGATTTACTAAAGGTTTTGTCCTTACCCCACATTTTTAACTCCATCCTCCAACATTAAAACTCCTTTACATTTCTTTCTTATTACTTCGATTATGTTAAGATATTTCTTAGAGAAGTATGGGCTTTATTGCATTACTGCCATAAAAGTAATAAAAACATTTTGTATTACCTGTTCTGGATAATCACACTTGGTATAAAATTGGCATTATTAGGTACATTATGAGGCAAATTATTTCCTTTTCCTTATTTCCTTATTTTTCCTTGTATGAATTACCTACCCATCTACAGGTTCAAGAGGTTTAAGAACAATGAATTCCTTGTAATCTACTGATCCAATAATGTCCAATGTAATCTACTCTAATTAAAAAATATGTACAAAATCTAAACACAGTGACAATCTGCTCAAATCCAGATGAATTAGCATTACTTAAATCCTTTATTCAGATTTTGTGTATTTCAAGAATGAGAACAAAACCTTTATAAGAGCAGAATGAGTTAAGCAGGCAATCAGGAGAGAACATTATTCTGCTTTCATTGTTGACTTCAGTGGTTTATGTTAAAGTTACAGTTCTATTTCAAGATAGTATTTGCCTGTGTGAAAGAAAAAAAAAATATTTTTTTTTTTCCTCAAATGCTATTTATCAAGGAACAGAGCTAGTCTTTTGGGAAAACATAGTTGTGTCCATTAGACCTGAGCATTACTTCTGAATATCTGTCAATCCACTGGTAACTGGATCTATCTGTATGCAAATATTTATATCTTATATGACTGTTTACTTGCTAAGTTACAAACAATGAAAATGTAATAAAAATTATGAATGCATAATATGATTTTAAGTAATGCAAATAAATAAACTTATAAATTTATTATAATAATATTATTTATACTTATTTAATTTTTCATATATAATTCTAAGCATATTCTTCCCAATCTGAATCAAAACAGTTATGTTCCAATCTGACACAATTTTAAGTAAAATAGGGGGATAAAACCCCACTCAAATTTGAAAATGCCGTGTATGGTACCCTCCAATTAAATAAATACAAGTATATTATGAATGCCATAGAACATTTCTGACTTGATTTTAGTATTGCTTAACTAAAAGCAATAGTCAAATCTAGTTCAGCAATTAATTACAGGGGTATATGTCATATTTGATCTTTTCATAGCTTTAAATTCTCTTTCTGTTTTTTTTCTCTTTTTTTTTTTTCTCTTGAAGACCTCCTCTTGCAATTATTCTGCAAATCAAATTCTTACTGAAGCCACAGGGATTTTTGTTGGAGCTAGAGCTTCAGCAGAATGCTTAGAGTTTGTTTGTTTGCCACCTCCTTCCCTGCTGCTAATGGCTGCAATTCTGGTCGACAGAGCTCTGCAAATGTTTCCAGGATGCACCAGAGCCTCAGTGTCCCAAAACCAGCATCTCCTGATCCTTGCACTGGGCAGGTCAGCTCCCTGATGCAGCTCAGAGACAAAGACCAGGCAAACCCTTATCTGCTACACATCTGAGAAAGGTGCTGGGGGAGGAAAGAGGTCCTTCCTGAAGCCCACATCTATGTAGTGCAAAATTAAAGCAGATAAGCTAAACCTGTTTATGTGTTCCAATGAGTAACACCCCTAAAGTGCTGAGAATAGAGGGATTTCAATACAGGAACACTACAGATTCTCTCTGAATTATTTGAGATTTAACCTCTCTGGTGCTGCAACATTTTTAACCTTTTCCAATTCACTGGAGGGATAGTAGAGTTGGTCTGCAGTGCTGTTAAGGCCATATTATCATGGTTATCTATATTTAGCTCCCATCAGAAACAAAAAGCTCACCAAAGGGTATTTAATTAAGTTGGAAATCTATTAGAAATTCCAAGTAAATGCTTGATTAGACATTGTGTTCCTTTGTTTTTATTACTTACAAAGAAGACCAATATTCTGTCTGAAGCACTTTAGTCCCAGGAGGAATGTTCTCACAACTCCTGCTTGTATCAGCACATGGCACATATTGGAAAGGTATTGTTGAGGATAAAATTAAATACTGGGGTTGTAAAAAGGTTCTAGCTCTTGCTAATGAGTACATTCATTTTTTTTGCAATGACAGCAGATTAAGACTAGTGTGTTTAAATAACATTAAAATCATCCATAATTTTTATAGTCTTTGAATAGCAAAGGTATCAGCAGGCACAAAAAAAAAAAAGTGAACATTTCAGAGAATGACTTGCAGGCTGTTCTTTTACAAGTCATCTGTCACAGGCTTATTTCAAAGTTGTGCCATCAATCAAAACTTACAAGAGTTGGCTGAATTAGTTATGGATCTTCAGGTAGGTACAGGAGGGTTGTGCTGTCCCATTACAGTTAAGCAAGAGCCTTTCATTGACTTTGTAGAGCTGAGATTAAATTCTAATGCCCCTTTTAACAGTTTTTACACCTATTCTGAATATGTGTTTACTTGCATCATCAGCACATAAACATCTACATACCTAACTGTTACCTTTCTTTTCCACTCAGTCTCATCAAATTCAAGAAAACTGCTGCCTGAAGGAATGTAAGTACGGGAAATACACATAAACATTTTTTGTTTAGATCTCTGTAAGTAGATAAATTTACACTAAATATGTTGTTTTGTTACCATCATTCTTTAATCATTGCACATAGTTGTAGAAACAAAATTGAACTACTTGAAAAAAAATCGTTGTTTGGAATAATGAAGAACTGAGACATTTTCAAAGTCTGTTTGAAACTTTTTCCATTTGCTAATAGTCCCCGTAACAGTCCCAGTATATCTGAAGATAATCATTAGACTAGGGATGGGGTAAATATTGGGATTGGATGTACCTGAGAAACTGCTCCTAATGAGGTGAAAGGACTTTTACCGAACTCTTAAGTATGAGACCGCATGACACAAAATAGTAAAAACCTGGAAGCTGGTACTTAAGATTTTTCCTGACTCCACCCTTAGGGAGGAAAAAAATTATCTCTTACAAGAATAATGAGAAAAGAAGATTAGCATCTCTGTTCCGGGAGTCCTCAAGAAAGATTTTTCCTCCATACAGGACATCTTCATAAATGAAGAAAGCACACAGAGATCTGGATAAAGGCAGCATGATACTCCTTCCCCCTCCGCTTCCACCAGTCAGTAGAATAAAGTTAGAAACTACATTTCCAAGTGCCTTTCCTTCTCCTTTGTCCTTTTTCAGATGGGTATCTCTGTTGATGGATCTACAAGGGTTGCCCTTAGCTGAGAAAATCACGACAGTTTGGGCTAAAGGCAAAGTGTATGGGATAATAATAGTTCTAGCATTTCAGAGCGGGAATGTGGGAAAACATATGGGGCTTTCTGATGAAACCATTGATTGAGGAACTGGGCTTCGGCCTCTGAGCATCAATCTACCAGGGTAAATACAACTCTCACTTTTGAAAACATGTAAAGAAAATTCTTCATGGTGGTATTTCTTTCCCATGCAGCCTTGATACATTAACTTCCCCACAGAACATAAATAATTTGGTCTAGGAACTTATAAAGAACTAGTTTCTTCTTACGGGACCTAACTAGAAATAAAAGTTGAGCTGCTTTGTATTTTTTATAATAGTGTTGCCCTTGCTAGAAGCCACCAAAATTCAGTTTGTTTGACACCTACGGGAATAGGTGGCTATCTGGTTGCTAGGAAACTCTGGAAATTACATGTCTGAATCGGACAGTCACTCACAAAGGCACAACAGCATAATTTCCACGTGCATTACTTCGGGCTGTGGCAGTTCCTGTAGTACCAGAAGATATCTAGTGTGTGAAACAAATGCTGTACAGAGAGATTCTACTTCCTGATGCTATGCAAATACCTGGGATGCCAGGAGAGCCCGAAGTTGCAATTTCTATTTGGCCAGCTGTTGCAAATAATGTGTAGGTATATATACATTTCTCCCAGAGAGTCTAAGAAGGTGTTCAAGTGGCATCTAATATTCTGTGCTCACAGAAAAAATCCCTATACATCCATAGTACAAAGTCTCCTATTCCCTCAGACACCATTTCAAAGAAACTACAAATCTGCTTCTTTTAAAAACAAATTACAAATGGAACCTTTCCAAAGATCCCAAACTTAAAGGTAGTGATGCAGTAAAAGGGACAGTATTCAAATTTATAGCAGATGTTTCACTGTTAATTAATGCCACTGTGAAAAATATCTTAGAACAGCATAATGTGATATTTATCCTTTCTTTTCATAAAAAAAGCATATAAACAAATAATTGCCAAGTCTTTATGACATATGCAAACTTTAGACTGCTAGGATTAGGTTCTTTAGTCAAAAAATCACCAAAACTCCAATGAGCAGTGGCACACAGATCATACTCAGTTTATATAAACATCTCCCCCCCAGAAGACTGCTTGTGTTCTATTGCATAAATAACACCTTGGTAAAAGATTTTCAAACCTTGCTCCACACAAAGGAAATTAAAAACTATTTGGCAAAATCACAAAGAGTGATTCTCCTACCCTACATTGCATGGCCAAATGAATAAATGATCACAAACTGGAACATGACTACTTGCCTACAGACACTTCCCACAGAGGCTGTTACATCATTCCTAACCTGCAAGTAACTAAATGGTAACTAATCTTTGTTCTGAATATATATAACGCTCAAAACATATATAACCTCTATTTTATGGATCTTTTTTTCTCCCTCAAGAATGCTCAAAATCACAAATCAGTCTCACAAATTAAATAAATTATCATAATCTTGTTATGAGCTAGAACTGTAAGCCAGAGAAATTAAATCGAAATTTTGATAGGAAATCCTTAAAGGTACTTGCACTCATTTTCCATGAACTTCGGAATGATTGTTTTTCCCAGGGGTATTCAAAAAAGCAAAACAAATCTGAAGAAGTAACTTCCAAGTAATTTCCTCACAGGTGGTATGTTTCAGATGCTATCCCACTTGACAGTAATTGATTGCCCAAATTCTTGATCACAAATAAGAAGAAATTATATGAGACAAGGCAAGATCTGATCACCTTTGATAATAAAATCAGATACGCTGTGCTGACAAAGTTTCTCTTAATAAATCAAAAAATACATGTCCTCCCTTACCCTCAGTATGAAATATAATTAAATTTAAGAGGACTGGGTGCTAAGACACACTTTTTTCCTTGGATGCCCAGCAGCAGAGGGCTCAGGGTAGCCCAGCTGTGAGTATGAATCCCTGTAAAAATCTCCGACATTGAGAACTACTCTGATGATGAGGCACCAGGTCACAGGAGTGACACTGTTTGGGGTGCAAAACCCTGCTTCTTTAGCTCTGCGGCCCTGGACCCATGGCTCGTTCACTCAGTGAAAACATACTCTGATCACAAATAGGCAAAGCCCTGTCTTGGCAAGACAGAACTCATGTTCATCTGAGTCCAGGTTTTGGGATATCAAACCATTTGGGGCTTTCTATTTGCAGGAACATCTGATAAACTCATCAGTAGAAAGTTTTTCAGCAAAAAATGGCAAAATGTATTTAATTTTGTCACCTTTGGAATAACAGTAAATTAAAAACTCTATTATCCTGCCAGTGATTATTCACACTGGTTTTCAGGGGTGAAAACTATATTCTAGCTTTATGGTTACCTTTGGTATTCCCAGTACTGATGAGAAAATTCAGTTTTGAGAAAAAAATCATAGTAAATATCAATTAAAATATAACATATGCAGGATAATTGCTATTGCTTTTTTGAATTTGGTTATGGTAAACACGCAATTTGTTTCCATTTTTTTTCTACTCAACTAAATTAAACAAAATACATAGTAATATATAATGAATGCATCAGCTAGGTGGAAATGAAAAGCGGAAATGTGTAAATGCTCTATGACTGTTCCATGAACATAATTTTGGTTTAGTGACGTAAATATTATTTTTAAATGAAAATTTCGTTTAAATACTGATTGTTTAGAAAAAGTCAGGAAAAAGAAAATGCTTTGGTTTTGGATAACTATGGGAGATGAAGAATCTCAGCATAATCCATTCAGCAATATTGAATCTACTCTATTAATTTAATTAAAATATATACTTACAAATATGTTTCAGTTATTTTCAAGACAAAAAGAGGAAGGGAACATTTTCAGTGCACTGAGATTGTGGTTCTAGGTAAAATAAATAAAACTGGAGTCTCCCATCCTTCTGAATAGGAATATATAAACATACACTGATAAATACAGCTAGAGACAAAATCATAATAAAGCTCTTTTCCTAATAGGCTGCACTGATACTTCAGGTTGTACATATCCAACTTACCCACTAACATGTAGCTGATCTGTCATACTATTTCATGCATTACTTGTTACAATTCTTGTTCACAACACCATCTGCAAGGAAGACAACAAGAGAACATGATCTCAGGCCATAAGCATGGGTAGAAAACATGGGATTTATATTGTGATGCATTTCAGGCATGCAGAAAGAATTAAGTTCTTATGGAGGCATCTTTATAAGCATAATGACCAGTATACAAAGGACATCAGATCCATATATTCTAAGGACAAAGAAACAAATAAACAAAAGAACCTCAATCAAAAAAACCCAAACAAATGTTTATGTACAACTTTTATAAGAAATGTGCTGTATTTGGCATGTATGGTACTGTAATCAAAAGCGAGGACTAATTTTAATTGACTTTCTCCCTACTGGTAATTGTTCACCATTTTTCTGTGGTCATTTCCCCCATTTTGTAAGGTGAAATGTTGCTGTCTGTGTGATTGGTTTAGAACATCTAGAGAAGATTATAACATGGTACAAGCTCCTGCAATAAGCCTTCAATCCAAGCCACCAGAGGTAAAATGGTACATCTGTTCTTAGTTTATCTTTATTACTCTACGTGAAGATTCTCCAGTCATCATAGTGTTTGTAAAACTGCCAATTATTTAAAATGTGATATGTTAAGATTCTTACTCTAACTGTAGATACAGTACCTCACAGAGAATAACATTAGTTGTGTGTTAATAATTAATAAAATGGAGACTGAGGAAATTTTCTGAGTATAGAGAGATTCTTGAGTAGTTCATAAAACATAACAGCCACTGCGGAAAACCTGCAAGGCCTGGCACGCTGTGTGGAGTGCAAATCAACATTTAGCAATTGCTCTAATCTGACACTTCCCAACTGGAAAAGATAGCCTTTGACTTGGTGGTTATGAGGAATGAAATTCAAACCTGTTTTGAAGCCACTATCTGAAGGCAGAAACAGTGATTTGGATATTGGGGTGTGGGTTTGTGGAGTTTTTTTGGTTGGCACTCCGTTCAGTCTAATGTTCACTGATTAACACTTTACTACATCACGTTAACATAGACCCTGGCAACTGGGATCTCAATTTGCTAATTTTGAGAAATGCATTTCTTCAAAATTGCTGGAATTACAATTAAATGTGCAATAAAGTAACAAGGTCTATAAGGAACTGAGTAGCTGTCTAATATAATTCATTACTATATTTCATCAGAGCATCCCTGAAAATATATTTGTTATCATACACGTAAAGAGATATGTTGCTGGCAGATGCCAGTCAAAAATTTACATCATTGATCCTGGATTTTATTGGATCAATATAGTTTGTCTTTGTTGTTTGCTGCAAGCAATTCTGTGTCGAGCTATGTTTTTGGAGCTCTTAAAATTGGCAGAGAATATGCATTGGGAAAAAGAAAGAAAGGGACAAATGGTAAAAATATACACACACATATACATTTACACACATAAGAGTGATTCACACTGCCTACATTTGTCAAGATGAAATGTCTTCTTGAAAACATGTCTGATTGAAAACATAGCATCGATCCACATTTTCTAAACTATGCTATATACTACAGTGAGGTTGATACCAGTTTAAAACCTAAGAAGAAAATAACATTACCTACTGTGTTTAACATTTGCAGTTTATGGCTTTGGATACAGAAACACTGCTCCATGTACGTAAAGGGAAATGTGTTCTATGACCCACAGAAATTTATGAAATGGTTAACTTGAATTGAGAGATCCCTATGCCCATTATTGAAAATCCAAATCAATCCTCAACCATTAATTTTCAAAGCCTGAGAAAGATTGATTGACTTTTCTACAAAAGAGTATTTTTCATGTGTGCACTCTTAACCTCACAACCTTCCCAACAAGCATCTAGAGAAGTCCTCGTGTATCAGGGTTCAGTAGTTGTTCTCGCAGCATTGCTAACCTTGCAGAAAATATCGTGAATCCTGCAACCAAAGATAATTTCCAATTCTAATAAAGCTAAGGTTCAAACATTTGCAAATGTTATACAGATGATCTGCAACTAGATTTGCATCTTTGGCTAGGATGGATTAAATTTGCATATATGACAGAAAGTGACTCAATATTAGGACACCAGAATTTATTGCACTGCACCCACTACCGAATGTTTTCTCTTCTATTTATCTGGCTCCACCTCCAGTGTAGGAGATCTGTGATCTCTCTTGGCAAAGAGGGGCAGCATGAACCTGACTTAAACACGCAGGAGGAGCAGGAAGGCAAAGCCAATGTCCCTAGACCCTGTTGTTGTAGAAAGACGTAACTTGCATGAGAACTGTGGTTCTGCTCATGCCCACTTCTCACAGGCTCTTTAATGCTACACTCTTGTTCTCTCTTGCACCCACTTATGCTTTAAACCTAGTTTTCTGAGAAATTGTTAAATTGCAAAAACATGGAAGCTTAATACAGCTGTTTTTTACTCTCAGAGTGTCCTTCGCTTTTGCAGATTCAAATCTTGCAAATTCAAGTAGATTGTGAATCTTATATATTAACAACACCTTAGAAGGTAATTAAAAACATCTGTGTTTTAAGAATACCTTTTTAATATGTCAAATGTGTTGTCACTTCATGCAAAGACGTGCAAAGATGTTTTCCTAATGCTAAATCTGACTCACTCTCTCTTGATAAGCACCACAGTGAGTATTTGTGATAGGCATATGCTATATACACACTCCTCACAGAGATTTCAGCCCCCTTTCAATATGTTGAAAAGGACAGCTCATCCTTTCTTTCCCCCACCTTCCTCCATGTTAAATTTGCAGTTCCCCCACAAAAGAAGAGAAAAATTTATAAACTTTCAATTTTGGGCAAAGACCAAGCTGCCATGTAACGTTAGAATTGAGCTCCAATTTAGAAATCAAAAAGACTAAGGGGCGGCATTCTCTTTTATGAATAGTTCACTGTTGCAGAAGACACAGTCTTTTATTTATGTATATAATCCATTCAAAACCAAAGTAAAGCAGCAATAAATTCTTGGTCACCAGGTCAGTGATGCTTATAACCAGGCATAAAATTGTCTTGGTTTTGGCTTGCTTTCCACCTAATTTCCTTTTAAAAATACTATACAACTTCATATTGCTTAGCAGATTTATTTTTACATTAACATGTTAAATCTGTTGTGTCCCTTAAGCAATTTTATCCCAACTTATCTTTGATGCTTTTACTTAGTCATTTGTGATTTATAAAGATCTATGTGAGGGTAGAATCACACCTCTGAAGAACATAAGCAAGATGTGAATTTTGCGGTGTATCCCAATGATCAGCAAGAAGTCAGGTGCATGTATATGACAAAACAAACAATTTACTACCAGAATATAGCACATTTTCCTTTCTATTTTCTTTCAACTGCACCTTGGAAAAAAGGAATGACAGTCACTTTCTCTGATGTAACAGACATACAGTTTGACATACCTTTCTTTAGTCCTTATTTTATTTGAGACTATTACTTGGGGTGCACCTAATTTCTTGTTCTAGAAAACTATTTCTGATTTCAGGAACACCATTCTGTTTATAAAACACCCCTTTATAAAGAATAAAAGCTTTAATGAAGCTGTTGAAGCTGCCTAACTGTATTGACGGCACACAACTTTGGAGAGTTATCCTTTTTCATTTCAATCACTCTGATTATTTGAATGGCTGGTGGTGATATTAATGTGGTGGTGATTCAGAACATTGAGAATATGACGCAAGGTTAGGCTACAAGCCTAGCCACTAGGACACTGCTATTAAGTCAAATGAAAATGACAGTTACCAAAAGCTACTGCTATCTCTTTCTTATTTAAGTCAGAATTCTCAATCCTTTTACTTGTGCTTAAAGTTAAAATCATAATTTTCTCCCCTGTTGAAAAGTTTTCTCTGAAGAGGTTGGAGTTTTCTACATTAGTAATCAGAAATTCTTCCCATTATGTAAACTGCAGCAGAGGATCTGGCCTGGCCATTGGCTACACGGTGCTTGTTGGGTTGACAGAGAATGTTTGTGCTCCTCAAGGCCGCCAGCGTCAAGTTAACTGTAAGTACCATCTCCAGGAGATTTCAATTTAATTAACTTTACTGATAAGAAGCCTCTAGTGCAGGATGTGGTAATGACTTAGAAGAAAGTACAATTACAGCATGTGGTCCACCTATTGCGATAGTTTTAGGATTACCAGGTTTTAGAGATGTGTACTGGTTGAGCTGCTTAGCACAGCTACTGGGAAAACTAAAGAGAAGGAGAAGCAATAATTCCACAAAATGCTTTTTGATTAAAGTGGGCACACAGATAAAACAACACCTGAGAATGAGGGCCATGCTTGGCAGAGCTGCTTGCAAGGATCAGACCAATGTGGAACACACTCAGTGTGCCCGAAACACTAGAAGATGAACCCACTGTAACCATATTGGTTTATTGGTCTATTGGTTTAGCATCTTTCCTTTTTTCTTTCCTTTCTCATATTCCTTTCCCTGCCCTCTGCCCTCCCGCCCCAGCAGTCATGCCATGACCAGCTATTAGCACCTTATTAGCCATCAGTTGCAACTTCTGAAGGGGAAGACTCTCAACTGCCAAGCTAGACAGGTAAAGCAAGACCAATACAAAAATTAAGTGATTCCCTGGACCTGGCTACACAATGGGCAAATCTAGGGATAGGAATTCACCTGAGGAAAGATAAGGGTGAAAAGGCAAAAGTACCATAAGAAAAGATAGCTACCAAACAGTGATATTGCCTCTGAAAAATATTTAATGATTTAAAATACATTATCCAGAACAGATGTTAGAATTGAGATAGCTCTGAATGATACAATCAATGAATAAATGATAAAATGTTTCTCGTTTGTGGCAGTGATCTGAAATAATAACAAAAAGATAGCTACTTCAGTCTTAGTTTTGCTTATGTCATTAAAATTTAAACTTGATTAAACTGAGCCAGTCTGGTTTTATAACCTGTCAGTATGACAAAGGAACTTTGACACATTTGTCTTCTGACACATTATGGGGATTTACATTTTGCACCTTACAATTATATCTGTATTAAAATGACTGAGCACGCTGAACATGAAAAGAGTGATTCATAACAATGGCATTAAAAGCAATAAAGAGTTAAGGACACTATGAAGGAAATGAAGCAGAAAGGTAAAAGAGGCTTTGTATAAAGCAGAGTAGAAGGGAAAGAAATATCTCTTTGCTCTTGCCTCTTTATTATTAGGCTAAATAAAAAAGATGTAAATGGAAGGACTTTCTGCCAACAGAATCAATACTGAAATAAAAAAGCCACCTAGAAATAGTTTTCAATCCCCTAATCTCATTTTGCACTAAACACAGTGCATCCTGGGGTAGACATACATTAAAGTTTGAATTCCACGTATGTCCATAATTTCTTCTGCGATTTTGCCTTTCTTATGGGACTTTGATCTTAAAGTCAGCAGAGAAAATAGAGGTGAATAGGCAAATCTTTTCCTCTCCTGTAAATGTTTTTGTATTATGAAGATATTTTCCACTCCAAACATGATGAGTGAAAAAAAAAAAAAAAAAGAAATCTTGGGAGAATATAATGAACTGAATTTAAATAGAAATTATAAACTCAAATGAAACAAGTGGAAGTTAATAATTATGGCCTTTTTTATTTATTCCTGTCATTATGGTGTTGATTTTTTCTTTTACTACAGCTAACTACTGGACAAAATGTTATTTTTAACATCAGAATACCACATCTCTAAAATTAAACTTTATTTTAAAATATCAGAGGTTAAATTTTTTCAGACTTTGGAAAATTCAGTGTTTAGTTTAAAAATCTTTCAAAACTGGACATTTTTATTTGTTTTGCATAATAATAATTTTCCCATAAAAATGTCTTGGGTGTGTGGAGGTTTTTCTTTGTTTTATTTTTTTAATACTAACAAAAATCTTTCATCTTCAATGAAGAATAGTTTGGTTTGTAAAACAACAAGGATAGAGAAAAAACTACACCTGGAGCTAAGCCTGTCCCTACACAATACTGTTATGCAGTCAAATAATGCAAAAACGATAGCTTTGGTTCTCATATTGGGGAAATCAGTCAAAACCATTAGAGCTGCAGCAACTTATACCTGTTGTAAATCTGTCCACCTAATCTTCAACTTCAGGAAGCAACTAATACTATCAGGTTTTGCTTATTAAAATGTGTAGTACTGTTAAATCTTTAAATTTGGGCTTTGTCACTTCCCTGTAAGGTAGAACATAAATGTTTGTATTCCTTTGTGTTCACCTCAAGCTTTCTCTGGAAACAATTATACATTTATTAAAAAGTAAAAACAAAGTCAACATAGTTGGAAATTAAATAAAATTATAGTTATTTCTTCGTAATATTTGCATAGCATTTAAAATCTAAAGTCAAGGTTTTATGATCTGCCTTTTTATAAATTCAGTATTTGAAGATAACTAACAGGATATAACCTGAAGATAAGTCGTTTGGTCAGGAAAGTACAGAGCCAGGACACTCTCAAAGAAGATGCATGTTTCATAAAACATAACAAAGTGAAGGGAGCTATAAATAAGAAAATAAAGCTATAGTCTGCAGTTAAATTTCTTGCTGCTTGCAGTATATCATTCTATTCCTAAGTGTCTGTTGCTGGGCTAGAGTTTCTAAAATTAACGTTGCAATAGCCTACATAGGCACCAAAACGCACACAAGGAAACATTGCTGAACTGGTTATTCTCAGTGCTAACATATGTTTGTTATTTTCCCAATGTGTTTCTGTCCCTTGAAAATATTTATCAGGATAAAATTTTGATTTGGCTCTTTGAACAGTCAATGTGCAAATGCTAAGACAGAAGTGCGTAGTTTTTAATGAAAACTGAAATACTGATGAGTTTTAGCAGTTTCCCAGTATTTATAGGCATCATTTTTATGCTTGCTAGGGTCAGCATCAATTAAAAAATTAAAACATTAATGCGCATGCATCCAATAATAATATTAGGAAAGCAAGCTTAATTGGTTTACAACCTTATGAATTTAGAAATGAAAAAATAAAATCGCTTTTTTTTTTGCTTAATAGAGAAATTAAAAATGTATTGCAGATATATGCTATATATATATATATATGAAAAGCCTCAGTGTTCACTATCTGTTCACTCAGTGCATTCTGGTGCACAAGAATAGCTTTCCACTAAACACTACCTTTCTGTATTGCAATTCTATTCCCACACAAGTGTGTAAGAAGGGCAAGGTTTGATTCTTAGCTGATTAGGAAAGGATAAGTAGGTTCCATTAGAAAAAAACTGTGGAATAGAAGATAATATGACCCAGAAATAGGGCAACTGCCACTCACAGCACAGCAAGTGGCAGCAAGATTCCATGGTACCTGTTGTTAGAAGCCTTTCATGGAGCTTCCTCCAGTAACACCTTGTCGCTCCATGCCCAACATCTGAGGAACACCAGGAAATTTAATGAGCAGAGCTGAAAGTTCTTGGGAATGACAAAACCAGAACCCAACCTGATGTATGCCGGTTCAGATCTGTACAGCAGGTTTTGGAAAACACACTGTGCTCAGCCGTTACAATGGAAAAGATCAAACTGGCTGGGTACAAAGTGGCACTGAACTTTCATTTTGATGGTAGTCCACACAGGTATCTGGACTGTTCTTTCCTGTGAAGTCCACATGCACTCCTCTCAAACGACAACTAAGCCAACTGATATGGAAATACTTGGCTGAGGTATTCCTGTGGCTTTAGACTACTTCCTTTGGTATCTTTTTACACTGACTTTTAAACAAGAGATTAAATCTGCAGTACAGTATTTGAGAATGTACACATTTGTGTTTCAACAACATAGCAAAAGGGCCAATGAAGTTAGATTTCACTCATTCTATTCTGCATACGTACACATAAATAAAAGAATAACTTTTGCCTGATTAACTAGAGCATATTCAGACTCCTGTACATAATGAAGAATATCAAAAAAGATTAGAACATCTAATACACTAATTTGTTTTTTAAAAAAATAAGAAAAAAAAAGCTTACATATAGGAATAGATAAATTTGCAGTGAAAACACATTTGCAGTGAAGGGAGTTTATGTCCCTGGAAAGATATAATATGTTAAAGAATCAACAATTATTAGTATATCTTAAGCACATTTGCCAACTTACTATGGAACTCAAAACCCATAGGACAAAGTAATTACACTCATTTCTTATTTCTAGTACAAAGGATAAAAATAGATTTATATCAGAAGTACCCAGTTATGAGTAGGTCATACCTCCATCACTTTTTCATCTACATGCTCTCTGCTTTATATTAAAATGCTATACCTCAAATGGGATTTTTAAAAATTTTTTTTCATGGAGATGTCTGGGCTGACTTTTGCTCTAATGTTATGAGAGAGGTGTAACCTAGACTGCATAATACAACTTGTCTCAGTTATATCTGGTACAATCCAGCCGTAAAATAGGATATGTATTTGAATACAAAGACCAGACCAGACATAGTTTGTCTCACTTACTGTCTTCTGCATGCCAGAAGATTCAAAAGAGTAAGAGCAGAAGCAAGAGCACCTTAGGAAAACGGGTAAATGTGATAGCTGAGTCTAAACCAGATTCTATATAACTCACCCTACATATAAAATAAGAGCAGCTGGTAAATGACAGTCTGACAACAAAGATAGATATTTGTAGCTTGCTTGGCATTTATTGGGTAGTTCTCAGTTTCTTAATACTGGGATACATTAGGACATCTTACTCTATTCAACTTTGAGACTCTGCTCAAAGAATGATACCACTTTTTTTTGGTTTTGTTTAAAGCAGTACATTGAACATTAGACTGCAACTGTCCAACTTGTGGCATCCCAGTAGCTATAAAAACCCCAGTATTAGTTCTGCACAGTATATTTTACCACAGCCTCCTAGCTCTTCCTGGGCTATGACTGATCTTATTCTGTCTTTGAACAAGCTAGTTTTTTTACATGACTTTCAGTTCAATATTTAGAAGCCTCTTCAACCAGGAGATATTATAGCCTCCAGAGAAAGAGGGTAGCTTTTTTAGACAGGTCTCTGGGCACTTTTACACTCCCACCCCTGACACCACAGAGCTCTCTTCTGCTCCATTCAGTTAGCAGATGTGACATGTCTTCATAGTATTTCCCCAAACCCCACACTTCCCAAGCCACATATCTCAGAACTCATTCACTGCTGAAAGAAATCAAATACTGATACCACATAATTTGCTAGTTACTTCGTGGGTCTATTTACAAGGAAGATTCAGCTAAAAGCCATAGAGAACATTAGCATTTGAGCACTAGTGAATTAGTGTAGGTCTTTCCATTTCTCCAGAAACCCTACATATTTAGCTGAAAAAACATAAGCTGTTACCCAGCTAATAGGAAATGGCGTAGTTGCTGGGAGATGAATTTTCTGGAAGACAGAAAAGGCATTATTATTATTAGGAAAATGCACACTTATCCTCCCCACAGGAGTTCTAACTGTGGCTATGGTCCAGTTTATAAGCGTCATGCTGTGCATGATAAAAACGTGTAAATGAAAGGATGGAAAATAGCTCTCAGGTTTTATTACTGCAAAATCAAGGATCATAAAGAGACCTCTCAAACTGGAAACTTCAAACTGGAAGGTTCTTTTTCCTCTGTGGAGCTCTCTCATAAGGGAATTATTTAAAACATCCCTTTTTACATGGTATTTTTGTGTAATCTACTTGGTATGGAAAAGCACAAGACTGCTGATCACTTTTGACCTTGTTCAATGCACAGTAAGTGAATAATACTATGGTAAATTTACAATTTCTTAGTATACATATATTCACACATCTGAAAAGACTAATCTATTAGCTTTCTCATATTTATTCTCACACATAATATAGAAACACCCAGAGGCCCTCACTGGAACACAGAAACTGTATATATCCATAATAAAGCCCTGACCCTGAAAAACTCACAGTCTAATATAAACAGTTTGGATAAACACCATAAGAAGACCAATAATAACATGTCACAGATGGGAGAAATGAACGATTGGAACATAGAGGAAGCTGCACTGCCCAGCAGCCAAGTAAATTAGTTTTTTGGCCTGTTTGTGTCACCCCAACTCTGGACAAGCTATCCCCCCAGCGAGCATCCCGGGACACTCAGGTATATCAGAGTATGAGACTTCTGGTATTTCAGCTCACAATTGCTGGCAGGGAGCTCCCTGTGGAGGGACAAATTAAAACCCAGCACTTTCCTTGGCCAGTCACTGAATAATGCCGTGGCTGCTCCTGGGAGTTTGATAGACTTTCTTGGGAGAAACTAAAACTTATGCACACCTGGAGGAAGTGGTTACTCACAGCTGCCACCCCACTCCCATTTTTCAGCAAGAGCTGATTGATTATGGTCCCCTCTCAGAATACTGTGCCTGGGAGCCAAACACTCCCCTCCTCTGCCAAAAAGGATTCAAGTACAGATTTTCTGCACAAACAACTAATCTAACTCACAGATCACAGACTGCAGCTGGAAAAAGGAGGGGACTGATTTCCATCAACCCACTGAAGTGACTTCATTGTGCAGAAAATTTTTTGACTGGGGAGAGAGAGCATAAGGGCGAGTATAAATCTGTAATCCAAGGTTTAGTCTCATGTCTGGGAGGATCTTGCTTTTTATTCAATGTCATTCAGTGATGGTCTCACATGAAAAGCAAAGGCAGAAGCTGGGTGTCTGTCCTTCCAGCTTTGTCCCAGGTGTTCACCACAGTGCTCGAACCAGGCCCTTCTAACATTGCTTTGAAAGTCATCAGATCAAGCCCCTCAGGACCTGACTGACTTATACATGAAATATTTGCCAAGGTATTTCAGGAAGTGGAACAACTAAGCCCAAGCAGATATATACAGAGCAAAATATATTAAATTCCCAAATCTGAGACGTTGTATCAATATCCAGTACCTATAAAAGCCCTGACACTTCCCTTGTCAGGCAGTGGCTGAGTGGGAGTTTTCAGAGCTGCAATTCAGTGCCTTCTCCCAAGTGACATGTCCAAGGTCTCCCAAGACATAACCTTCTGCCTAAATCCTGCCTTTCCACTATATCTGGAGCTACAAAATAAATGAGAATGAAAATAGGTTCAGTGATAAAAAGTCATGTAACATTTTATGTACATTGAATTATGAGTCCTGTGTGCCACAGAGTTTGCTGACAGTAACTCAAGAGCTCAGTGCGCATAGGAAAACAGTAAGAGGACCAGCCTACCTTCCTTGTGAAGTCTCAGCCAACCACAGCATGCATTACTACTTGTCCCAAGTGAACCAGTATTTCAGTTTAAATCTTTCCTGATTTTCACTCCTTAAAAAGCTGAAAAACAGCTTACTGATTTAAAATGAACACCAGAAAACCTTAATCAGGAATATAAAATGATGGGGTGATTCTCAAATAGCCACAGTAACTACAGGGGTTTCGTGGGACCTGCTCAAACCCTTTTCTGATTGATTTTGCTTATGAAACAGTCAGTGTGACTGGAGCAGGCTTCAACCAAGGTTTCGCACCCTGGCTGGTTGTTAACCTCTGTGCACGCACATTATCAGTTTCCTTAGAGAAAAAAAAACTAAGTGACAAACAAGGGGCAGAGGAAAGTGGTGGAGGGATGGGCTGACCCTCACGCTGGCAGGCAGTCACCTCCCCAAGAAGCCGTTGGCGCCGGGGCTTGCGGGTGCCTTGCCACAAGTGTGTCTTTGACCACCAGCCACGTGGGGACATTAAGGGGACTCACTGCAGGAGACACACGGCCGCAGCAGCTGGGCTGAGAGGTGCAGGGCGCAGGACGGGCTACGCAGCTGCAACTCGAAGGTCAACCAGTCTTACGCTGGCACTCGTAGCATGGAGCAACGGTGGATTTGGGAAAAGAGATGAACCGAGTCTCAAGTCTGCTGTCTTGAGACTGTGGTAGAAAAATTAATTTCCCATTTCTGCCACCCAAAGGATATGCTTAAAAAAAGTCAACTTCCACCAGATTACAGATCTTCAAAACAGTGAATTAAACTTGTCCAAACAGGGATCCTGAATTTCACAGCCCATGATGTTTCTAAATGGCATATGCTGTTAAAAGAAAAACCAAATGAGCAAGCACAAAATGCCTGACGTTCAGAGGCATGGGATGAATTATGGATATTTTCTAGCATATGCTACTGTTGTGACACTGTGCCATGTTGTGCCAGACAGCAACCAGGTCACAGCAGGGAAGGAGCAGAACTTCAGAGGAGCCTGTTCTCAGAGACCTTAGAGGCGTAGCAGAAGTCCAAACTTTCCAAGCAGCAGTTGTTCGTTCCAAGGAGCAACACTGCTCCCCTTTGGGCTAAACAAGGCTGGAAAACGTGAAGTTTTTTCCAATTTTTTTCACTACAGGTTGTGCTAAGTATCATATGACCCTGGAGCTGAGAGAAGGGGGCTTGTGGAAGTTCATACCACTTCAGCAGGTGACTAGCGATTGCCCACAGTAAAGAAAGCAAGTTCTCCAGGACTTAATCTTACATGTGAAACACCTCTTACCTTTCCCTTAAATTTTCTTTCTCTGAAAATAACTGTAAACTTGTACACAAATCATCTTAATCAGAAGGAAAGAAATAGGTTTTTTTTTTTAAAACCTCCAAATATATTGTACTCATACTAGATGGAAAATTATGCTTTGTATAATTTTTTCCCCCTTTTTAACAATTGGAAGCTTATTTCCCTATCCTTAAAGACTGTTGTGTGCTCTGATAATTATTTCACTAGCAGATAACAAAAGAAGCCTAATTTTCTCCTCTATTAAAAGTACTTACTACAAATGCAGGTTCAATTTTTTTTTGGTGTGTGGAAAATTTTAATTGTTATAATATTTATGCAAGGTCAAATTCAAATAGCGTATATTGAAAAACGTTATGGATTAATATAACAACAGAAATGGAACTGGTTTAACTTTTTTTGTGACATTGTCTCAGCTAGAGCAGCTAATTATTCTGCAAGTATGTCGATTTATCCTAATTCACCACTACCACAAATCAGCACCAATGAAGACTTGCTAAGGAACTTGCTAAGGTGTGTACATGCTAATTTTCATCTATGACAGCCTGTCTGTTATCAGTTTAATATCAACTCTTCACACAGAGAGTAGCACCTACAGCAATCAGGCGATTATTTAGTAGACAAGGAGATACTATTTCTCTGCCATTTGCATTACTAGAATAAATCAAATTACTATAATGTTTTATATTCTAGTAGCCCCCTTTCTAAAAATCATGCCAAACAGTTAAGAAACTGAGTTAAGGCAAAAAATTGTTAAAGGCAACTGCCGTAACCAGATCTTCAAAACTGCAGTGGAGGCACGTGGTAATATTTAGTAATTGCCTTACATCTTGCTTATATGACTGGCCATTTGCAAATTTGCTCATTATTGTACATTACATACAAGGGAAGGTTGTTGTGGGGTTTTTTAAACAAATCGATAAGCACTTTATTAGCTTTTCAAGGAACAAGAATTGATACTTGTAATCCTTTCTTTAAGTTTTTTGAAAATATTGGTTGTTTAGGCACCTTCTGATAGAAACCACTGTCATATACTGGAGTAATTCTAATCATAAGCATGAGATAACCAGTTCTTCTGAAAGTTATTTATTTCTGAACTGCTCTCCTAAACAATTCAATCAAATAGGTTTCTAAGAGGGAAATGCAAACTAAAAGAAAGAAATTAATACTAGAAATCTGAACTTTTGTTTACTCTTTCTAGAAGGACAGATGATCTCAGAAGCAACAACAACGACAAAAACCACAGCCCACAGGCCAGACTTATTTATAAGTACAAAGAACTGCATTCCTAATGTTTGTACAATTTGTGTGATGCATCTATTTGTCATGTTGCCTACTCGCCTGAAAGACATCAAGGTGTGCTCACATTGTATCATTTCTTCCCTGTAAATTGTTATCTTCCATTACCTCCCACCTTCTGTAGCTTTCCACATACATGGAGAATTTGAAACAAAGAAGTGAAGTTTATCTTGCTTTCTTTCACCATTCTCTATAACTCTAGAATAAAAGGAGGATATTGTCCTGGGTTGAGTGACTGATGGAGTTTTTTGGTGGCAGGGGAGGGGGCTACAGGGGTGGCCCCCTGTGAGAAGCTTCTCGAAGCTCCCCCAGCTCCAAGTCAGCTCTACCTCTGTTTGGAAACTGAGCCAATCAGCTGCACCTCTGTGATAACGTATTTAAGAAGGGACGTGGTGACGGGCAGTGGGACTTGTGAGGAGGAGTTGTGGCAGCTGTGTGAACACTAAGGTCAGTGGAGGAACGGAGGAGGAAAGGAGTGGGGAGGTGTGCCAGAGCAGAGACCTCCCTGTATCCTGTGGTGAGATGGCAGGGCGCCCCCCCCCACCACCCATGAAGATCTATGGTGGAGCAGACACTGATTTATGGCCTGTGGCTTCCACCTGGTTAATCAAGGTGCTGTGCCTGAAGAAGGCCGGGGTCTCATGGGAAAAGGCAGCCCCGCTGATGTAATTCAGCGCTGGGAGGATTGCAGCATGCGGGGGTGTCTCACGCCGGAGCAGCTCGGGAAGGGCTGCAGCCATGGGAGAGAATCCAGTCGGAGAAAGTTAGTGACCCACGACGCAGCAGTGTGGGGAACACCGCAGCCTGTGGGAGGAACTCATGTCGGAGAAAGTTTGTGGAGGACTGTCTCCTGTGAGAGGGGGACCACGATGGAGCAGAGGGAAGAAGTTCCAGAAGCTCCCCCCACTGAAGGTGGAAGAAGCGGCAGCACTGACTGCACCCCCCATTCCCTGCCCCTGCACTGCTGGGGGGAGGAGGTAGAGATATCGGGGGCAGAACTGAGCCCGGGAAGAAGGGAGGGGGGGGGGGGGGGGAAGGTGTTCTCAAGATGTGGCAATGCTTCTCACTGTCCTACTCTGTTACGTGCTGTTAGTGTCTGTAATAAATATATGTTCTTTTTTTCTTCCCATAAAGAGCCTGCCTTTTGCTCATGACCATAAACGGTGATTTTTTCCCCATCCCAGTCCTATCTCGAACCCCAAGCCTGGCTCTCTGTTCTAGCTTATTGCCAGAAGAGAAGGGAGAGAGAGTGGCTGTGTGGTGCTTGGCTGCCGACCAGGTTCAAACCACAACAGATATTTAAGATAAGAGGATTTTAAATGGTAAAGAAGTCATTGCTTACATCCTAAGGTGATAGCTGAGAAGATGAAGTTGACAGCAAACACCAGATGAAATGTACATGTGCCCACTACAATAGTAAAAATAAGGAAAAAAAATAAAAAAAAAAAAAAAAAAGGAAAAAAATTACAACAGTTTATTTCTGTCATAACACACAAGCTGTTAGCAAATTCAGACAATTCTTCCTATACAGTATCTCCAAGTCCAACCTTCTTCCTCACCACCCCTACTGCTAAACCCTGTCATCTCACACACCAAATGTGGTACCCTGCTTGGTCCCTTGGCTTCTCACAGTTACACTTTCTTCTCCTTCTGGTTTGCTGACATATGAAATGTCTCGCTGTCAGAATAAATCTCCTCACTTGGTGTTGATTTTACTCCCTTTTCCAAACCCTTTCACTTCATACCTCAGTGCCTTCTGTGTAAAAGGTTTTAATTTTAGCAATTGTATTATTATACAGAATAGGCTATGTTCATCTGAAATAGTAACTCTACCACTAACACTTGAAAAATGCTGCCTTTGTGAACACCAATAGCAGCTAGTGATGATAAACAAGATCTGTACGGACTGTGGAGGCAGAAACACAGACTGGAGGAATGGAGTTTTCAAAGGAGGCACCATGAAGCCAACTGTATATGCAAAAGCCTGCAAAAAGATACACACCTGCAGAATAATTCTCTGAAATAAAGAACTGGTATTTGCCAAAACAGGGACTCCTCTTGTGGTATTACCTTGTACATGATCAATGAAGCGAATATTTAAAGACAGATAGCTTGAAATCAAATGTTTTTATTTGGGGGGAAGAGAAGAACTGTTTTCTTCTACAGCAGATTGTGCTTGGTTACAACAGATTTATGAAGAACACAATAGATACTGTCTCCCTTTTACAAATTCAGCTTGCTTCGAAACATGTATATTTTTATAGGACAAAAATAAAAATAACTACTTCAAACACATGACAGTATCTGTCATCTTCTGTAATGGATGTCCTACATCCTTTGGCAAACATTGGTGACATACTGGTAAAAGAAGACTGAGTAGCTTAAATCCTATTTCCCAAACATTAAAAGGTGGATTTATCTGATTTTTTTTTCACTGAACAGAAGCATTAAGAACATGAGTTTATGAGGTGCAGACATAGACAGACACTATACTTTTAATGCTGGATATAAGAAAATGAATAGTGTAGGAAACCATGATCCTGCCTGGGAATTCCATCTAGTCTATGAACATAGAAAAATTCTGAATCTTTGTTGATACACAAGAGTTGTGACTCTGTGAAATGCTGAATTAATAAACATTCCTTACAATGGATCGAAAACACTTGGACACGTGGTAATAACATGCTAAAAAGTGCAAATAGACTATGACAGTCCAAATTTGTTCCAACACATTTATTCTGCCATGTTTCTGCAAGCTTAACACTGGATCACGTACCTCTAAGTGTGGAAAATGTAAATATGAAGCATAAAAAGCATACTGCTTCTCATGCTTAAACTGGATGAAATTTATACTGGAAGAAGCTCAAGGAGTACAGAGGTCTTATACTAAAAACATAAAACCATATGTTAATTGACACATAATTCAGAAAACAAACACATTCATAGCCACTGAATAGTTTGACAATGCTGTGCATGTAAATGTCTTCAGCCTCTGTATCAGAAGTGCAACATATTTTTGTACCTTTAGCATTCACTGGCCCCCAAGTGGCCCTAAATTACGAAATGGTTTGACATCTATGCTGTGAAGTAGAGAGTCATGCTAGAATTTTCAGTGAATTTATACTGGAAAAAGTAACTCCTCCATGAAATGCTATAAGCCTATTGTTATTTACCAGTATGATCGATGATCCTTTAAACATACTTTTGAATTATTCCAAAATACTGAAGGAATTATGCATGTATTTTTTAGTCATTACAATGAGGCATATGAGAATCAAGGAGTTGTGGGGAGGGGAAAAAGCAACAGAAACAAAGAGTTTTGCTGGCATCAGAAGAAATGGAGAACATTTTGCATGCCACGCATGGTGGCTGTTGGTGTAGCTTAACATGGATGTCCAAGTGCCCCCAAATACATCATGGTTACCTTCATGTATGAGAACAAATTTAGGTAGGGAACATTATTACACTAAAGTCTTTCACTGTGTCTTTGAAATACCACTGCTGATTTATACAGTTGAATGAAAAATACATCTGGAAGGTATAACACTGGGATGGAAAATATATAAGCCAGTATGTAGAAAGGCCTGGTCAGCTTCATTCCCCCTTTAGACTTCCAGGCCTGGATTTGGTCAACTGTACATTTTGGAGAGGGCACTGGAAAAGTGCTTTCTGTTTTGTAAACCTAAGCACAGTTCTCATGACCATACCTCTCCCTCTCTTCCAGCTCGCTAGTGAGCAGTGCTTTGGAAGGGCACACATGATTCCCAACCCGCTGGACAGGCCCTGCTCTTTGCACAATGCATTCTTACAGTGTAGGGTGATGCCTTCCCTTCTGGGGGAGTGTAGGAGATTCATTTTTCATTTCTTGAATATGAAGAAAAAAAGGAAGCAGAAGTCAGAACAACCTATAAGGTGTTGTGCAAGGCTGCAGTTTCAGACTTGGAACTCGCTCTGCTTTTCCTTGCTGCCACCATCTGCTCTTCCAGCCTCCCCATCTGCCTCTCCTGCCACTGCTAAATACTCTCTTGACTTTCTGCGTACGCTTAGCGTCCATCCTGTGTGCTTCTCCCACCTCTCCCCTATGAAAAATTTGCCAAGACTCTTTCCAATGGATCTTGGCTTTCAAAACTGCTGAACTGGACTTCTCCAAAGCACCATCATCCTTCCAAACTCCTTCCACTATCCCTGGGAACATAGGAGCTCCAGCTGTCCTACCACAACCACTCAGCTCCTCCTTAACCTAGAACTTCCCATGTTCTGTAAACTGTTTGCTCACATACCTGCTATCATTATTCTTCCTTAGTAACTTTCTACCTTCCTTTTCAATTATTTCTTATCTATAGACCTCCTGGTGTTTTTGGCTGTTTTTATCCCTCCCTTTAATTTTCAGACCTGAGATTCTCCTTTCTCCTCCACAGCTCCCTGCCCCTTATCACCTACTAGCTAGAACAGGGTTACCTATGCAGTGAGACACAGACAACACTAATTTTGCTTTTACTTTAATTTTTCAATTCAGGTAGAGACACACCTTTTCTTTCCACAGATATATGTTTTCTTCCATTTTGTAACCAAGTTTGAACATTAATTTTTAAGCAAACAGGGATACTACAAATACCTTATGTATATGTATGCTATCACTTGGATAACGTGTGATAACATCATAATACTACTAGTATTTTCTGTTAGTTGCAAAACCATGGATGCTGCAGCATCACAAGTATGAACAGGTATCTATAGTATGACACAGGTAGATATTAAATTACAATTTATGCAGTATTTTTACTATCTTGATATCAGTATACTGTTCCCAAGCCTTTCATTGGACACAATACACACTTACACAGAACTTTGTCTCTGTCAACCATTTATCTTTAAGCCCTTTATTTTTCTCTCCAAAATGCCTTCTTTTCCTAAGAATAAACTGCTGATTTACATTTCTGTGAATAGCTTATTTCAAGACGTCCTTAAGCACTGTTTGTGTTACTGGGATGTAACTAGCCTTGATTTTACTATAAAATTACAGACAGAATATCTCAGTTATGGGGGTCTAAGAAGAAAGGACAATTAGAGAACACAAGTGAAAAATAGCAAAGGTTGACTTCTCTTAGCGTAATTTATGTTGGTCACTGTGCATTTAGGGACAAAATTAGCTTGAAGACAACAGGGCAGCTCCTGTGAAAGTGCTCCTTGATATAAGTACAGTTGGGCAAGGCAGCCCAATGTGCCTTCCATTTTTACATTAATGACAGAACCAAAGTCTGTACAGCTCAGAGACAATGAGAAGCCATAATAGTAGTTGTAACTTTTAATTTGGTATTTAAACTGTCCTGAAAACCCAGAGCAGAGAAATTTGAAACTGTAAACAATGATAGCAAATGAAGAGTCAAAGAGGTGAGGAGATATTCACGTGCAGGGACGTGATTTCATTATGAGCTCAAACATCTCTGTAATTGATTTGAGGATTAATATGAATTTATAAAATTACAAAGTGCAGACTATTTAAAGGCTACATCCTTTCGCTCCTAAATTTCTTCTCACCACCATTAACTTCTGATCTCTAACCTTAAAACTGATCTACTGGAGCTATTTCTCTCCAAGTTCCTAACAGCTGAAATTTATCTCTGTGAGCTAGGGCAGCAGGAGGTTTGGGCACCTCTTGCATTTCATTAAGGGCAATGTCTCCACCGCAGTAAATAGGGTACTGCAGCTGATGCAGACCCAATCCCACCTAAAGCTAGTTGGCTTGGAAACATAACAAAAATGAGCCCTGGAGATAAAAGAGCTTGAAAGAAGCAGGTGGCATGCACTCCCCAGGTCCCTTGCATTTTTCAGTTTGTACTACTGCAGCAGCAGCATTTTGAGTGACCAAGGCAGGTAGTTTGTCCAGAACTTGGACATGTGTCAGTGAGCTGCTGTGTAATGGTTCCTTGAAGCATTATTCTGATGGATGGACTCGCCTTCTATCCTCTTGCTATACTGAGATGAATTCTGTCCAAGGAATATACTTTATTTCAGAATGATACTGATAGCACTGATGTGTTTGTCATGTTTGGCTTGAACATATTCAGAACATTATTTTTCTCCAGTACTGTGACAGCTGAAGTAAAGTTATGGAGCTATATGATGGCAGTATTAACTAGTGCTTTGGTTGCATACGTTTAGTAAAAAATATATATAAGAAACAATCAAATGAAGAAAGAGAGCTTATTTCTTCTTCATGAAATTTAGATTATTTTTGCATGGCTAGAATGTTTAAAACTTCCTGGAAACCAGAGGAAGTGACTTAAGCACTTTAAGTATCAACAAATTGTTTATTCCCTTGGAAGTCAGACTGCTGGAGAATGTATTTAACTTACATCATTCCCACAGTTATCTTTTGCATCAAAGAGATGATAATTTATGCAACAAGACATAACTGGGGAAACAGTTTTTCTGAGATAATCATACCCCTGGGACATTGCAAAGCTCAGGGTTCATTACTGTTGAGGGGAAAAGTGTATTTTGTTCTGGAGTTTTAAATTCCAAACTGCAGTTTCAGCCAAGAAGCATGTTTCATGTGGATTAATATATCCCTTTAGGTAGCTCGCTTCACCTGTCAGTCAGAATATTAACCCCTTATTTACCACCCTGCAAAAAGGTCAGTCTGTTATTTTAGTTTTAATGACAACAGATGAGCAGAATATACCCAAAGGCTACGCTAGTATTAGTACACAAGGGAATAATCTACAGCAAGTGTCAAAGTAATACTGAATTAGCAATATGACAAGCTTGCATATGTAACTCAATTACTTAACAAAATGAACATTGATAAGTACAAGTACTTATTGCCAATTACCTGAATTATCAAGAGAAATACTTGTATTTTCTTTTGAACAAAGCACTCTTTTAATTTGATGATACTGCAGGAACATCCAGGATAAAACAGCTTTTTCCAGCACATAGTCTCATACAAGTTGCAAGGACAGCATACCACTTAACTCTCAATGAAAGTGAAATGCAATGAGGAGCTCACAAGGAAAACTTTTTATGCATTACTATGAGGTCTTAGAAGTACTGTCACAGAGGCCTGTTTAACTGCTACTCTCAAGAAACAGCTTCTCTGACTAATCATTTTGTTATGCAGGGTCTCAAACAGAAACATCTGCAGCCTCCTGCAACTTGAAACATGCATCAAAATCAATAATGAAAACAAATGCTAAGAAACTAATGCAATACTTTGGACAGAAAAAAAAAAAAAAAAAAAAACAACCAACAAACAACAATGTTACTCTCTCACCTATTTCTTGAAATGGAAAGGGAAATAAATATTACCAGTTGCCTACATGGACGCTCATTCTACCCAGAGATAATGGATGAGAAATCTCTATGGAAGTGACATATAATGACTATGCACATACTTATCTTTCTCCCAGTGGGATAATTGTTTCTGCTTCAGACCCTCCATACTTTCTCCTTTTCATATTTTACAGACACAGCTTCCATCTGCTCCATAAGCTAAATCTCATTTTGAGCATACAGAGTGATTAGAAATATTACTTCGCTCCCCTCCAAAAGAAGCAGTTTGAAACTGTCATCTCTCCGGTCTGTCTGCTTATGCATCATGTGTTTCCTTTGGTCTAAGGCAGCATTTTACTTTCATAGATTTTCTCATGCTTTAGATTTATGTAGCTTCTTTTAGTTTTAATTTTTTAAGTATAGCCGCTCATTCATTAACTTTTTGCTTTCATTTCCTACCTCTTCTCTGATCTGTTTCCAGCTCTACTAATTTAGCTGTGGTAGAAGGTTTCTCTCTTTTTCTCTTGTGTTTTGTTTTTTTTTTTTTTTAAACCTGTGCCACAAACAATTATCAATTCTCTCATACAGGACTTGAAGGCTTCCTGTAACACCCCCCTATGATGAATTTTATTCAAAAATAAGTTATTAAAGATGAGATATAATTTATGAATGTTACAACTCCTGATAAGTCAATTTTAAGCCTCTATATTCTTTTGCTACTATAATTAACAAACTATTTCAAAGACACACAAAGGACAAATGATCCACGGTGGTGAGAATCCCAGTAAGAGATTTCATCACTTGGAGTCCAAGTATATTAGATTTGGTACTAAAGAAACTGTCAGTTCTTTAAATAATTGTCCGATAGAACCATGGAATGAATATCCTTCAACACCAACATGCTGTGCTCTCCATGTTTCTGGAGGCATATTCATTTATTGCTCTATTAATGTATTTGTTGCCTTTGAAATATGTTTGGATCTGCGGGACAAGCTATGCAACTTCACATTTAGTAGACTATCAGACTATCTTCCCAGATTATTAAAATACTTAATGCACTTTAACCACTGGTTCTTTAAAAAATATTTTCCTGCAGCTTAACAAGGCCACAGGAACAGGATTCTCAGCTGGCAGAAATAAGGACAAATGTTGGCATTCTGGCACAAAAAAAACGTCACTTTGACCACTTCCTCATTATAAAAAGTCCAAAAAATGATTGATCTACAGACTTGCCTGGAGTCAAAATGAGAATACTCAGCTTCTAAATACCAATCTCTTAAATGACAGGTAGTTGGACTTTACAGCCAGTTCAAATGGAACTGATGCTTTGAATTGTCTACAGCTACAATCTTCCACAATACAAGGAAATATAAACACAATACAGATGAAGTGTTCTAAATAAATTATTTATTGACCTATTTCCAAATGAATTACAGACTTCAAAATAGCTGTCCCTTCTCACTGAAAAAAAACAACACATACACAGTATGTCCAATGGGAAGACAATCTTACTGCTATTAGCATTAGACTTTAAGGTCTTCTTGGACAGGAAGAACCTGTTTTCTTTTATGTCTTTGTAAAGTAGAGAACAGAGGGGTCCAGTTTAGGTATCTTGCATCTCTCTCTCTTTCCAATACTAGTAGTATTCATGTGTCCATTATGCCTCTTTTTAATGAGTATTAAAACCAAGGTGTTTTAATTAAGATACTACCGGCAGTTTATGAGAAGACATGAAAATGTGGAAAAACCCCATCAATAAATGATTAGGAGAATGATTCAAGACAGAAATAAAATCGGGATAGTAAACACTGAGTGCATTTCTCTAGGCTTTTGAATGAGCAATATAAAAATATGTCTGCTTTAGCAGTCTGTACTGCTTGCTGTCATCTGATTTTAAAAATATTCTCCCTGTTGCACTACTGAATAATCAATAAATTATTTTTCTTCATCAGTGGTTGGTTTTCTCTTTTCCCCAGCTGTCAGCACAAGAACTCCTCCAAGTAAGACTACTTTTTCATTATATTTCACCCAACCGAGCCACATGATGCTTCTTCATGGAAAGGCAACCAAAGGTATTCTATTTATATGTAGATAATTTCAAACAGATAAAGCTGACACAGTTTAGGTACTCAGTGTACTTCTGATTTTTTCCTCTCACCTTAAAAAGAAGTAACACATATGAAGTTAATGTATTACTTCAAGGGTTCTAAAATTTAGTTTGCTCTGATGATATCATTAGTAGCAGCAGCAAGTACTACAATTATTTTAAGCCCTGTTTCAAAAACCAGGTATTACAATTGATTGATACAACTTCTAAAGGAAAGTGCTTAAAATTTCAGAAGCCACAGAAAGTACAGCGGGTGTACTTTACACCTCCTATCAGCTCTAAATGTGAGTTGACTGAGTTGGTCACTACTTACAGGATGGGTAGATTGTATTACAAAGGACGGGAGGAACATTCAAGAGCTTTCTCCTTTCAAATAGCATCAGAGAAGTCTCATCAGAGTTTTGAGGCTAGCCAAACAATTGCATGGGGCTTCTGGTATTTGCATGAGAGTAAAAATACCCCTAACAAAAACAATCTTGTTGTGAAGTAGAAGAAAGTGCTTCACTACTTTCCTATTCCTCATCTGTGGTTTTGTGGACAAATGACATATTATAATAACGTAAGACAGACTGATCTCTAACAACAACTCTACCGACATAAAAGAGCTTGGTCAGTTTTAGTGCCTCAGTCCCCTGTGGACCATCTTTTCTGGACATTTAGGATCATCAAAACCAGCCCTACATATTCATTCTTCATGCTGACATGTTCCCACTGTTATTGCTATTACTTTCATAGCTTTAATAGTGGAGAGCATACCAGATCCATTGACTACTGCACTGACTTGCCCTTTTCACACCTATATATATCCGTTACTGCACAACCTTTCAGATGTGTCAGTGCCGTGTCTGGTGACTTCATCTTCCATGTCAGTGTCTCACTGACTTAAATATATTAACATTCTGTTCACCACAGTAGCTGGGTCCCCGACAGGCTTAAAACTGTGTAAATTATCTTCAAATGAAAACACACACATGAAAAAATATATCCACGTTAATACCTTCCAGAATGAAATATCTTTTATTCTAACTCTTAACACTGAGATATTAACAACTAGAGTTCTCAGGGCAAAATTAATCATATCAAAACAAAAACTGTTTTTCTGGGCCAACAAACCTACTGCTAATATTATAAAATTCTTAACCTAACTTTGAGTTGTTGGGTTGTTTTGTTTTGTTTTGTTTTTTTTAATTATGATCTTTATAATACTAGTAATAAAAAGAAACATTACTATTCATTTTCAAGGGAAAGTCAGAGACTAGAGCAACTACATACTCTTGGGATTTGTAGTTTTAATTAGGTTTATAATTTCTGCAATTAAATCCACAGTTATTTCGTTTTTGAGGAATGCTTATCATGTAGAAACATAGAGATTAGATACCATTATGATAGAAGTAGATTACTTGTGTTGTATTGAAGCACTGCTGTTTCTCTAAGCTATAGGCTGCTATAGCCACAACAATGGCCAATCTCTGAAATTGTTGATATTTTATCTTCCTGTCTTTGTGCAGGCAAACTGTGACTGAAATAAATGTGAAATGATTTCTACACATTTACCAGAAAATATCGCTCGTTCATATTTTATATCATTTTCTTACTTCATATGAAGAGGAAGAAGCAAAGATTTTAAAATAAATCTGATGCCCAACTCTTTGCTAATAACTTGAAGTTACTCACTGGTTCTGTTGATGGTGCACAGGAATAAACAGACTGTATAGCAGTTCAGCAGCATATTTAATTAATTAGCTTCAATGAATCAAGTCAATAATACTCTAAAAATACAAGATCTAAGTGGTAAAAACTTGTCATATTAACCTGGGCTATTTTCAATTAATACATATTTAACAGAAAAGCAAATTTTGATCAGATATGCTTCTCAAGTTATCATGAAGAGATAACATGAATAATTTGTTCACTGGTTAAATGAAAAGTAAAGCCTGCAATGTGTGGGCTAATTGCCTGATCATCCGGGAGCCGTTGCTGTGTCTCATTCGGCTGGAGCCTGACAGAAATGACACTTGTAGGCTGTACCTGCTTGTTTTACAGTATTACAAGTGAAGCCCACGCCCAAGGAAAGAGATCTAGAAAGGAGCACTTCTTTGATACTGAAAACATCTCCAGTTTTCTTAAGGTTGATAAAAAAGAAAATTAAAGAAATAAACTAGCATATTGGAATAGTTTTCATCTGAAAACAGACTGCGCATTCAAACAAGAATAATATATGTGAAAGGTATGCAGGGTTTTTTCTTAGCAGAAAGAAGCAAGGTAAGGATCTATAGCTGATTTAACACAGCACATTGATAAAAAGTCAAATGAATTTAGGATATTCTGAGCATTATAAACAACAGAACTATCTATGGAACTATCAGCAGCACATAGGGCAGAATATCATCCCTGAATATGCCATTGATGGCTGTAGAAAATAAATATAATATTTAAGATTTGAATTAAAAGATTCATGGAGCTAAATATGTTCTGGTACTCACTGGAAGTAAAGTGCAGCACATTTGGGTGGAATAAGTTATGAAGTGTATAAAAGAAAACAGAAAGACAGTTAAAGGTGTGCAGAAACTGACTGTATCACTAACAGAGAGAACTCAGTGAAACCAAATGAGTCTCAAATTTCAGGGTCGACACAAGCATCCCTTCAGTGGGCTTCAGATTCAACATTTCTGTATCTATATTCTGCCAATACAAAGAACTGCATGTGGTTCATTTTTTTTTCTAGAGCTGCTGTGTCTCTGAGCAATGCTTTTCACTTTATTTCACAGTCTATGATATATTCTATAATTTTAATAACTATTCTAGTTTAAACAGAGACTATAGCTGTCAAATTACTATTCAAAAATGACTATGAAAGGGAGAAAAAAGCCATTTATATCCTTAGGTGTGGCTCCTCCAGGGAATATGATTTCTGAGCATTCTGTGGGTAGATTATGCAACCTTCTGTTTGGTTTTATTCTTATGAATCAAAGCACAGTAAAACTGCTTTCTGGCAAGGCACAAAGAGCAGAATCCAGTCATTTTCCTTTTGCTAAATACTTAGCTTTCCGCAAGTAAAAAAAAGGAACAAGGATATTAAAAAAAAAAAAATCTGTAAATTGTGGAAAAGATTGATGACAAGTGTGCTGAGCACAGAAACACCTTTATTCAGTAGGGTGCCACACTCAGAAATTCCCCTTGCTTTTGAATAATAGCGCATGGCTGCCACAAGAAAGCCCCTCCCTGCTGGGAAATTTTGAAGCTAAGCGTAAAAGTTCTGTGTCTCTCTACTGAGAAAATTTATATCCAAAATGACAGCTATGACTACACCTTTGAGATAGCTTTCAGGGAAGGAAATAGAGTGCACCTGGGTGTCAGTGCATGAAATAGCGTGAGAAATGGATAGTGTTATTAATACAAGGTCCTAAATACTTTAATGGGAAGAAAAATTTACCATCCATGGATGCATGTTTCACTTTATTAGAAGCTTTATTGCTTCAAGGACGGAGGGAAACTCCTGTTACAATATGTTTCAAAGGCGCTTCTCATTGTTCAGCAAAACCATACCCAAACAGAAAGGAAACTGCCTGCTGCTTAGCTAGGTGGTTGTCATTTTCATCATCTTCTAAATCCACGAATACAACCAGGGTAGGAACTGCAGGAGCAGCTCCTTGCATGCAGTATGGCCTTTTGATTATGTTTCACTCTAAAAAGACATTTCCTACATGAGTTTTTAACTGACATGGCAATTATTTTGGCTAAACTGGATGTGAAGATGTTAATTCAACATGGAACTCTCATTTTAGCCTGTCTCAGCACTTCCATAGAGGGGAAATAAGAACCCAGTGCTGGAGCAAGAAATCTTTATAAAAGTAGGTGGATAACAAAATCCACAGCTAGCTTAAAGGAAAAGATGTAATTGAAGGAAAAAGGAGATACTAGGCTGGATCATATGGAAGACTTCAGAAGGTACACTCTGAAAAATGTGTTCTGCCACATAAGTCCGAGAATGCACAGAATTCATCAAACAGCTATAAAAATCTTCAGTGAATTATAAAAAGCTACCAGATGGAAAAAGTCTAGATGAGAAAGGTTGGAGTTACTCAAGAGCATAATGACTTCAAAGCAGGAACTAAGGTGAAATTTTAAAATAAAAATAAATTTCTGAAAATGAGAAGATAAACTTTTGTTCAAAATCAGAAAAAAAATAATAAAGGAAAGACATTACTATACTCAGAACTTCAGAGGCAAAATTAAAATAGATCACGGTTAATGCAGACATGAAGGAAGGAAATTATTCTCCATTCCAGATGGCAAATAAAAGGTCTGTATCTCTTTACATCCTAGATATGGGATCTAAAAAGTGAGTAGGCCTTGTAACATCTATCATGAGTGAAGTCAGACAGCACAGGACCTGCTGCCTCGCAATGACTCAGAGCGCCGTGCTGCAGCTCTTCACAGAAGAGGGTTTTTAGCAAACCTCCTTGAACTGCTCCAAATGCTCCTGGCAAACAGCAAAGGGGCAGGAATCGCCACCGCTGCTCCAAGCGCGGGACATGCCAGCATCATGCTCAGGCTGGATGTTCATTAGTGTTCTTTTCCATGGGGTGATCCTCTGTAGGTATATCACTAACATTATTTTCACTGCTATTTTTGGTATGGCAGAAGTTTCTTTGGAGTCAGATTGCTGTCAGTCCTGCTGGAACTGTGCCGGTGATCTGCAAGGCAATTGATTCAGCCTGTCAGTTTACTGAACAGATTCAGCAAAAGTGAACACATCAGAAGCTGTGCTCCAGCACTGGCGGCTTCTTGCTGCTTTATTTTTGACCGAGATGATTCATTTTGTCTTGCAATGACATTCACTGGAAAACAGTGGGGTGGGTATGGATAGGGCTCAAGGGGCAACTCGCAGATTTCCCTTTGTGTATCTCTCAGGATCATGAGCTTCCCTACTTTACAGCAGCACGAGGGATGGCTTTTTCCCAAATGTGTATCAGATAAAAGTAAAAAGGTCACTCTTTGATGTGACTTCACAACAGCAATAGAAAAGAAGATAATACTATGGACATACACCTTCTAGTTATTTCCAACTACAGTCCTGTACTTATTAATAACCTTTCCTTAACCACATTAATGTCCTATATTGGTCACTTAGTTACTCACTTTTCTTAGAAAACAAAAAAAAACCCTCCAAAACCAATGTGGATTTCAAGCTACACAACATACAGCAACTACAAAACAACATAAAGGTATGCAGCCAGTGCTTGAAAATTTTAGTCTGAAAGTAAATACAGATTAATTAGCCTGTATCAAAATGACAGCCCATTTTGAACTCGGTATATTAGGATTTTCAAATCTTACAGATAACACCAGAGAGGTTATTTACCTAGATTTGTTACAGAAGTTATTTTTTATTGTAACTATTGTGAGATCTGGAGCTTATAAACTGGAAAAATCATGGCAATAATTTCTTGGGTGTTAAACCTGCGCTTTATGTAGGTCATTTGATATTTTCACACATAATGACAATGATGTTAAATGTCTGCACACTTTTGCAATCTCTCTCAGCATTTCATTATCAATCCTCTCATCTCCTACGGCTGTTGAACGCAGTTGCTGCTACAGCCTGATACGTGCAGTTGTGAAATCCAAGAGGGACAATCAAATCTCTGTCCTACTCTGTGGTTGAGTCATCTGTCTGCAGCCCTGAGCTCCCCGCAGGGTTATTCTTCTGCTCCAGTTACTGGGGAAAGCTTTGCAGAAAAGGTGAGTCTTGCACACCAACCTGATCATGACAGGGCTTTTACTTTTCTGTTTTAAAATCTTCCTTGGGAGTGGGCATCCTGAATGTAAATGTTAATAGTATCACAGGATGGCTCTAGCAGAGTAGATTTACTGTAACACAATTTCCGCCATGTCTGGTAGCTCCATTAAGAACTGAAAAGTAATATTGTATTTTTATTTTATCTCTCACTGTGAGCCAGTTCTTTCACAAGTTACGTACTGTAAGTCACTTGATATCAGACAGGTCTCCCAAATGTGAGTGAGGCCATAACTTGGCTTTTTCTGTTTAATACAATATATTTGTAGCTACAGAAATTAGTTTTTCACATTAGAAGCTTCAACATCACAACGTGAGTTAAATTTATGCAAAGGCTAGTGTGTTCCAGTCAGAGAGACATCACTGCATTGCACTGTGCTAGTGAAAAAGGGAATGCCTGGGCAGAAATATATTTCAACTTTATGTATTTAGCTGAAAATGAAACTCCAAAAAACAATTGTTTTCTTACAGATTTACTACACAGTCCTTTTCTTTGAAGCATCAAGAGCAGAATCTTGCAGAAATGATAGGTACCTTAGGTCAAGGTAAATAAATTGTTCAAATCAAAGTGGAAAGAATTGAGAGAAGCTCCAAGGCAAACAAGTTTACTTTAGAAACAATTTCTATAAGCTTATAGATGGATTGGGGCTATTAAAACCAAAGAGGAATTTTAAAGAGACAGAAATGAAAATGGGGAGTTTTCTCTGATTGTTTTATCTTTAAACCCAAATCACAAATTATAAACTACAATCCTGAGCCACAGAAACCAACAACAGAATCCCCAAGAAATGTAGCAGACCAGAACTTCAGTTTGGACAATTCACTGAAAGTCAATTAAAAAGAATGAAAATGGTAGGTATTATGAAACTCGCAGGAAAAGTAGTCTAAGCAGTTCTGCTGAATATTTGAATCTCTCTTCTTACATACAATGGGAGTTTATTGATGGCTTTTTATAGTGTCAAATACTAGTACTTACAGATTTACTTTTTTCTTCTATTTTAAGTTTAAGCCTGTCTAGATCTTGAGGCTTTCATCCAGTTTTCAGCAAGATTTAGGTGTCTTTCAAATGTAAATCTGATTCAAATTAAATCACAAGTGAGATTCATCTATTTTGTCAATTGATGCCCACTACTCAATGTATTGCTGAAGGAAGAGAAAGAAACAGCTGCAGGGTTGAGAATTAAGACACTTTATCAATCCCTGCATTGTTCCCAAGTTAGAATTGTTCATGTTTTTTTTTTTTTTTATAGATCTTTCTCATCTATGCCTTTTTTTTTTTTTTCATTTAGGTATTTAAGGAGTTACATTGTACGTTAACAATAGCTAATTACCATCAGCCATCTTCTGTTGCATGCTAGAAAAAAACCCAAGAAATCATGTCTCAGTGTTCCTATACTTTTTTAATTTCTAAGCGTTAAATCAAGATAAATGGTAGTGCACATACTTGAAAACACTATGTTGGTACCAATGCAAATATTGTGGCCATGCACCTAACGTTAGGAAGTTCTGCTTGGCTTGTAGGTCAGGCGACACCACTACCACCAGTAAGATTGGCAGTTCTGGGTACAAAGTAACCATAATGCTACAATATTTCCAATTTACATTTGTTTCATTAAGAAGAATGGTTTAATAAAACTACAATATTGAAAATAAATACTAACATAGCTGTGTGGGATCAGAGGAAAATTTGACACAGTTGCATGCGTGTAGAAGCAAGGAAAAACTTCAAACATAGCAACAGCTCTACAGCCTTATTCACAGTGTTTAAAGAGACAATGATCCTTGTAGGCTCACTGAGAAAAAACCCAGCTGTGACTGCTTGCTCTAGCTCTTACCCAGCCATCTCCCAGAGAAATCCCACCTCCTGTTTCTGTCTCCAACTCCTTTTGGAGAGAGAGGGAGGGCTTGGTTTCAAGAAGGCAAGTTCACCTGTTTCCTTATTTTATGTTTTCACAGGCACCAGGTAAGGCTCCCAGATGTACAACAGACTTTACCTACACTTATTTCACTTTTCTTTACCCCCCCATTTTCACAGCTCTATACGAATGGCAGTAAAAGACATCTTTGTCTACAGTCTGAGCAAACAGACTTATAAGCGAACAGATATCCAGAAACTAAAGCAATCTCCCACTAGTGAAAAATCAAGATACCAAACATGGATGGGAATGTTCCAGCTCACTTGGGAGAGCAGAGTCCCTGAGTATCCCAAGAGCTGCACAGTGCACTGAATATGGGCAACAGCTGGTGGGAAAGCAACTGAGCACAGCCATATGAAGCAGCCAGTATGCCAGATCAGACATTTCCCTCATTGCAAAATGTAACTGGGAGAGTGCTGTAAAGCAGGGTTCCTGCAAGTCAAATTAATCATTAGGGCTGGAACAACTCTTAACACCATTCCTGAACAGAAGTTTTACATGAAGTGGCCCAGCACTAGCAAAGCATGCACCCCGATTGGAGCAAACCGCAGAGGAACGTCGAAGAGTGTCCCTTCAATTATATACTCACAACGGAGTGGCCTCTGGGTTGTATATACAAAAATATAACCAACACAGGCATACTAATTGGAGTTGGCCTGCGGAAAGAAAACTGCTTTTTATTCAGCAACTTTATCACTCATGGAGTAATAAATAAAATCAAAATTTCATTATGATTCATTTGACATTCATTTCTGTCTGGGTTTGAATATTCTAAGTGGTCTCTACGTTGTTCTGTTATCTCCATCACTGTAATTTCAGACTGTCCAAACAAGCTCTGAACTTTTGGTGCTGTGAAGTTGTCTACCTTAAGCCAAATTGCTAAAAGCCCTAAATGACTGGCAACCACTAGAAAAGCTTTAGAAAGCCCAAAATATTATTAAACTGCCACAGGCTCTCATTGGAAAGGTAAGCTTGCTTGTAACTGTCTCCATTTTCTATACCTCACCTGAATGTTAGACTGCAGTGTTATGAATGATTTTAATTGTAATTAAAAGAAAAAAGCCATATACAGATCTAAACCACTGGTCACCAAACTGAGCTCTGAGGAAGTATGCATTCAAAAAGTTTTACTGGATATAAATTGCTTTTGATGTTTTAAAATATACTATCACAGATTGTATACTCTATTTTTTGAGGTGTAAAACAGTGAATATACAGTGAAAGGTTCAGTTGTGAATAGGTGGGTCTATAAGGTATGGTGAATTCCACATCAGTGCATAACTAAATAGATAGGGACTCGTAGAAGTTCAGTGAAGTCAATTTAAAGGCTTCCCATAAATTCAATAGTTTTATATTACAGCTATCTAGTATGTGATGCTTAATGGATGAAAAGTGAACTGATTTAAGAAACTACATAGGTAAGAACCAGTTAATCATGTGGGGAAAATTGTAATTGTTGAAAGATAACTGTAGTCCCCATGAAATTGACTGTAATAAATTACTGGTGAGGCCAGAGCTGTGTGTGAGGCAAGGGCTGCAGCACCCTAACAAAATGGGTGCTGTTCACAGTCACACCATTTATCTCAAGCCTGGCAGCACAGGACCAAACAGTACAAAATCAAGTGCCCCAGCATTGTCAAAGCCTCGGGGAGTGACCCTCTCCTGAAAATCCATATACCTCAGTAAGCCACAGTCCTTCAGCAAAATGAAGAGCCAGACAACAGTTCTGTTACCTGCTGGTCCTAGAAGATGCCCAGAGATTCAACCAGCAGTAGACTTGAATCAGTCTACCTTTATGAACAGGAGTCAATATGGATTTAAACATGACTGTTTGAATTCAACTTAGTTGAAACATTTACAGTAAAACTCTTTCTAAAGAAGGGATTCAGACATGGACTCTCACTGGTCTTCTGTTCATGTCCTCTCTGTTACATTCAAAATCCTGAAATTAAGATCCTTAAATTATCTTTGGATGAAGACTCCTAATCCCAAACTTTATGTACCATTAATGTGATTTTTCCACCTGGTTTCTGTAGACCTGTCACGCAGTGAAACAGGGTGAAGAAAACTAAACTTTGAAGAATGCATTTCAAAATCAAAACTTCATAAAATTTTGCACTACGTATAAACTCTAATCACTGTTATTTCACTCTTCTTCCTTCTTAAGTGTAAAGCCATCCTTCCATAAATTGTCTTCTGTTTACACTGGTCATAGGATCAAGGGAACGTCAACAAGATTGCAGTATGCTTCCTGGTTTACGCATCTAAAACCAAAGATTCCTATATTGAAAAATTTTTGCATTCATCCATCCATAAAAAGTCACACACACCTACTTTTGACCAATATAAAGCATAATAATTCCAACAGAAGAACAGTCTATAAAATAACATGAAATAGTTTTTAAGATGTTAGACTAAGCAAAAGTCCTCCCTATGTGAAAACTTTTAAGAAAAACCTTTTGTAAAAGACGAAGACCCTCACTGTTTTCTACTGTCTTGTTCAGTGGGGGTAACCAGTTTTATGTGTCCTCTGTCACGGGCAGTGCTGTCATGTTCACCATGAAACAACTGACTATGTCTGAGGGTTCCCCTGCTGGAAGGACACGACATGGTCAGGGAACTGAAACCACCTCATCTCCTGTTACCTAATATAGCCACTTACCCACGTGCTACCATCACATACAATACGCAGTTTCTCTACAATGAGATCTCCTCAGATTAAAAAATCTGAGCATTTCCTTTCTCCATCCTCATGACTTTGCACTGAAAAGCCACAGCAGCAGGTAATCACAAGCAAAGCCCTACAAATGGGACCCATCAGCTCCAGAGAAAAGACCTGAACAGCTTTTAAGAACCAACCGTTTGTAGCATGGGTGTTTGCACAACATAGATTTCTTTGTTGCTGTTAATCTTTAATTTGTACTACAGTATCCAGAGGAGAAAGCCTAATCTTTGTTCATTACTGCTCAGCATCAGTAATTTACACCAGTATCAAATTTTTTACAAATGCATGAAGCAGTATTGCATTTTTAATTACCATTACCCTATTTAATCTCTTAAACATTAAAGCGGGAGAATACCAACACCTTTATTAACATACAGGCATTTGTGATGCATATGCAGATACATGTAAAAAAAATAAAAAGAAGAGGCACTAAGCAAAAATTGGGCAATGTAGTAAGTGAAGGACAGCTTGTTGCATCTCATTTTTTTGAAGGTGAGGATCACAGTGAGAAGGCAACTATTTTTTACACAAAAACCTTGATTTAAACTTGTATTGTACATGACATTGCAGGGAACTTCAAGTTCAATACAGGAAAATGCATGCACATGGAGCATTTTCTTAATTGGACTCTTGAGCTGAAAACTCAGATGTATTTCTGGTAGATGAAATGCTTCATATTAAATGTCAAGATGTAGTAAAGAAGTGACACTTAAAATGAACTGAAGAAAGAAGGAAAACGGAAGAAATTAAGACAGCGTTTATTAGCTGAGGATATTCTATGCATAGAGCAATTCACAGTTTTAAACTAATTTCTCCCTATCTGGGATAATGATTAGGTGTCAGTAGTCAGGAAAACAATGCAAAACCAGTATCAGAGGCGTGAAGGACACTCCTATGGAAATAGCAAGAAAACGCATAACAGTTTAGAGGAAGACTACTATCTTCAGAAGGTCTAACTAACACCAGTTGTACTCCATTTCTGCTCTATAAATATACCCCAAGGAACATTTTTTCTGAAAATACACCCTTAGAGCCTTATTCAAGTTCGTAGTCAATGCCTGGTCCAAGCAGACAACCCCCAAAGCCACCGGCACATTCCCCCTCCTGCCCCCTCACTCAGCTGGCTGCCTCGCCCCTCCGCAGGGCCTTGGTGTTTTGGCAGCTTCAGGCCAGTTCAGTGCCCAGCCTTTCCTCTTGGCTTCCACTTGACAGCTTCTGGCTCCTCTCACCCTTTTGCAGACCTCTGCACTTCCAGTCTTAATAGGAGCCTTCATTTTCTATAGCAACCTCATCCTCACTTCTATATCTTTTGAAAAATTTCTTCAAAATTTCCATCCGTTCAGTGTAGTTACTCTTGCTACCGACACCTCCAAATCCTTTTCACTCTTTGAATTATTTTCCTTTACTCATCACCTATTTTAATCCAGCTACACCAGCTTTCTCTTTTCACCCTGTCAGACACTTTTTGTGTTCCTCTTTCACAATTCTCCCTCCCTTTTTAAAATGATAGTTTCTCCTGTCACCTCTGACAACTCGTCCTTTCTGTTATTGACATCATGGCACCACTGCATCCCGAGATCTGATTCTCCTGCTGCTTCTCCTTGCATGCTGCTCAACCATGCGTGAGAAAGTGCTCTGATTTTGCCGGTTTCCTGAACTTCACATCGATCCTTCCTTTTCTCATCTTTGTCCTTTTTCTTTCGGAACTCCCCAGATTGATCCTTCAGCCCTTGTTATCACTACAGCTCCCTCTTACCTGTCAGCGCACACATGCTCCTCTGTTCAAACTCTTACTAACATTTAATCTGAAAAACTAACAATCTTCTCTACACATCTTTCTCGATCAGTGAACTCGCTTGTGAATCTAGAACTGATCAATCCTGATTTGAAAAAAATCCTCAAATTTATGATTTATTCATTCAGCCCAGATTTCTGTCTTTAGCTTTCACATTCTTTTTATATCTGCTCATCAGAAATGATGCAACTAAATAGGTGTAACATTTTTTTGCCAGTTCCCAATTTATTTTTTCTTCCTATTTTCAATATCTCCAGCATCTGATTTGTTATTTTTCTTCTTCTCAGCTGAGAAGTGTTCAGGAAAGTCAAGGAAAGTCCAAACTAGAACTACTACTGTTATTAAAAATAAGACTTAGATATTACTACAGATTTACACTCCTATTGCTGAAAATGACAAAGAACAGAAAAAGAAATAAGGAGAAAGTAGGCAAGGAAAGAGAAGGAAATGCAGCCAAATTGTAAGATGCACCAAGATTAAGGGTGGCTTTGGAGCTAGGAACTCATAATCCTCCTGCTGCACTGTCAATCTTCCAGTTTTTTTCTCGAGGTCACAGCGTGCCCTCATGGTTTTACCCATCACTGGGTTCTGGAGGGAAGCTTCTCCCAAGTGCCCCTCTTCTATTTTCCATGTATCAATGCTTTAAAGATGAGGATGCAAACAGACATACTTAATGTTGGAAAGATTACACTTAAACTATGAGACAGAGCAGATTATTTTTATGTGGAAAAATAAAGCAACAATGTTGATTTATTTGAATAGATTCCCATCCCAACCAGCTGGAAGTAAAACAACTGGCACATGGGTGGTAGCAACATGCAGATCAATGCTACATGAGGATATTTGTCACTATTTAAGCCTAACACAGGTGTATATTAATTATATATTTGCTGGAAGGCAGCCAACAGTCAGATTTCCAGAGCAGCATTTATATAATAGTCTTATACACAAAGATTTTAAAAAAATAAAAGAAACCCACAATTATTCTTCTCTCCTATTCATCCTAATTCTCCAACTCCATGCTGGAAGAGCAACTGGAAATCTGGATGCTCACTGGAACTCTTTGCAGTATTCATCAAATGAATGTGTCTTTGACCTAGCACAATGAAATAGCTACAACAACAAAATTTTCAGGCTCAATATTTTATCTTCAAGCCAAATTTAAATTCTCTTGCTGGATCTGAAACTGTCTTGTACACAGAAACACACAAAAATTTCTAGTATATGTCAGGAATGACCTAGCATGTACATAATTGTAACAGGAACAATGAATCTGCCTGGCATTAACTCCACTAAGTCACTTCTGGGTCAGTTCTGCTGCAGAATAGCAATTTCAAAAAGAACCTGCAACAGTTCAATGTGAACTTTTATCACTCACAAACCTCTCAAATCGAGTACAAGCTTAAAAAAGTTTAAGGAATTTGGAAAAGACTAGGGCAAAATGCTGGTTTTGTAAAACTTCTTGTTTCTAAGCAAATATAGTTTGCATTTCTCTTCAGGAACATTTTTTTTCTAAAATGCAATAAATATTGCAATAAATAAAAAAAATATTTGCTCTAAAGCCAGCTTAATAGAGCAGAAATTGAAAGAAAAATAATAATAATAGAATATACAAAACAATGATTCACAGCACAATTGCTCACCACCTGCTGACTGATACCCAGACAATCCCCAAGCCACAGTGCGCCTTACTTAACTCCTCCCAGTTTATATACTGGACATGATGTCACACATTACAGAATACCCCTTTGGCTTGTTTGGCTCAGCTGTCATTGCTGTGTCCCCTCCCAGCTCCTTGTGCAGGCAGGGCAGTATGAGAAGCTGATTAGCCCTCGACTTAGTATAAACACTGCTTAGCAACAACTAAAACATCAGTGTATTATCAACATTATTCTCATCTTAAATCCAAAACCCAGCACTACAACAGCTACTAGCAAGAAAATTAACTTTATTCCAGCTGAAATCAGGAAATAATTAAAAACATTATATATGATCATACAATTGTTATTGTAATAACATTCCACTTCTAAGCAGACTATTTCCCAAAAGCCACTCATGTAGGTATAAAATGTGTTCATATTTCATAATCTTAAGGAAAAAAAAAGTTTTTTTAAAAAAATCTGTATTTTAAGTGGAAAGTTAAACATAATCAGCCTAAATCCATGGCAAGCCACCATGCTTTGCCCATAATGTTAAATGTCATATGAAGAGATATTTTATGTGAGGAAGCACATTTAAAAAAAAAAAAAAAAAAAAAAAAGCTCTGTCATCTGTTGTGCATCAGCAACTATGTTTATGCCATTTGTATGGGTAGGTAGTATGAGAGCTGTCTTTATAATTGCATTTTTTCAGAAAGGCACAATTATATTTGCATATTTGCTTGCAAGATTATACAGTTAGGGAAGTCTTCCTTTGGGAAATGCACGGAGGGAGACTGATTCTCCCTGGCAATAGGAGAGCAGAGGTGAGGATGGATTTGTCTACTATGAACATCCCTGCAGACTGGTGGCATTCTGCAGGTGCAACCTGAAACACTCTTGAGCCTGCCACAGTCCTCAGGGAAACCAGCGATCTAAACCATCTAACCCTTGCTGCTGACAGGCTGAGATTCAGAAGTGTGAGATAAATGGTGCCTTCAGCCAACAAAACACTGGCAATAAGAGAGGCTGAAGACTCCTCCCGTGCCACTGGCTTCGTATGGATTTCTGAACTTTCATGCACAGACCTTGTTTGGCTTTTTCTTCAAAAGTAAAATGCTCAGAGTCCTTTCCACCTTTTCTTGTACAACAGGCTTGCACATGGCACAGCCTTATACAATAGAAAAACCTAATTAGCTCCTTCTATGACACTTTATAATTGGGATCTTTTCTGAGCTGATCTTTGAGACTGTCCGATAATATTTCATTCCTATTTATCAGTAACATGCTTGCTAATGCATTACATGGCACCATTAGCATCTATATACTCTGAGATTAGTCAGCGTTTCCATTAGGGAATTACAACTCATCTTTACAATTTGATTCCAGACAGAATTGTAGCTTTCAATGTCAGAGCCTAGAGTGAATTAAATAATGGGATTGGGCTATAAAATCTGTTTAGTTTCCAGTTTATATTTTCCATCTCAAACAAGATGCAAAAATATTGTAAGAATTAAAATTGGGTTATTGTAAAACACATTCAGGATGCAGTTGCACTCATATCAAAGATTACTGCTTTTGTGCATTTATCTTTTTTAAATAATGTTATTTCTATCTTGAGTATTCTACAAATACTTTACTCAAAATGAAATTTCACAAGGATACTTACAATACAGATTTGCACATCCATCTATCACTGTACAGATAACTAATACCATTACATGGGTAGTTGATAAAAGAATATTTTCAATGTATAATGGCTATGAAATTCTGAAGAATCTATAAAGAGCCCTGATGTTTTCCAGTCGACCGTCCTACACCATCACATTCTATCAAAGACAACATTTTACATTCAAGAAACAGCTTTGTGCAGAAGAAGGATGAGAGTGCCAGGAAACTAATTTAAAAAATGAACAGCAATCTTTGACCGAGGTTTTCAAAACTGTATGCTTAAATACAGGTTTTAAGTGCCCAGATATACATCATCCTTTATTAACCAGTCATTCTGCACATGATGGGTAAGATATGATGTTTGGAGCTGCAAGGAGAATTGCAGATGTTTCTGCTATTCTTGTCAGTAAATGTTGGTATCCATGGATAAACTATGAACTACTTAAAATAATGTACATAACAAACACCTTCCCTGTTGGTTTTATTACTTTTATTCTGGCTTCAATCAAGTTTTATAAAATTATTGTTTTATTACACCACTGAAGTAAAATAGTTTATATTTGTTATTTTATATATTTATCACAGAATCACAGGCTGGAAGGGCTTCCGGAGGTCACATAGTCCAATCTCATGCTCAGAGTAGGGCCACTTAGATCAGGTTGCTGAGGAATGTGTCCAGGCAAGTACTGAAATCCTTGAAGGAGAGAAATACCACCTCTCTGGGAAACCTCTTCCAGTACGTGGTCACACTCATACCGAAAATATTCTGTCTCAAATCTAATCAGAATTTCCTACATGCATTGTCTTTTTTCCTACCATTGAGCATTTCTAGGAAGAACCTGGCTCTGTCTTCTCTATGCTGTCCTGTTAAAGACAGCAATATATCCTCCCTTAAGACTGAACAAGGTTCTGTCACTGACTACCTTGGTTACCCTCAGCTGGATTTAGTTAAATCAAAGTCCTCCCTGTACTGGGCAGCCCAAAACAGGACACATCACTCTCAATGGGAATCATGTCCTATGTGCTTGCTGTGGTTTGAGCCCAGAGGGCAACTGAGCACCACGCAGCTGCTCACTCACCCCTTCCACCTCAGGAATGGGAAAGGGAAAGTAAAGCAAAAAGCACAGGAATTGAGACAGGGAGGGGCAACTTACTCATTACGGTCATGGGCAAAAGACAGACTTCTTAGGGAAAGGAAAGGAACATCAATTTAATTTAGCTGCCGCCACCAGCACTTAACAGAGTAGATAGTGGGAAGCACTACCACATCTTAAAAACACCTCCCTCTGACCCTTCCCTTCTTCCTGGGCTCAGCTTTGCTCCTGATTTCTCTACCTCTTCCCCTGCAGCAGCGCAGGGGGGCAGGGAATGGGGGGGGTGTGGTTAGTCAGTCCTGCCACTACTTCCCCTCAGGGAGAGGACTCCTTACCCTCCTGTCCTGATCCAATATGGGATCATTCTCACAGGAGGCAGTCCTTCATTAACTTTTTCCGAAAATTAGTCCCTCCCACAGGCTGCAGCTCTTCCTGAGCTGCTCCGGCATGGGGTCCTCCATGGGCTGCAGGTCGGCCCCTGCTCCACCAGTGACCTCCACGGGTGTCAGGGGACAGCCTGCCCTTTCACCACGGGCTGCAGGGGTCTGCTCCTTGCCTCCCCCCCACCCCTTTCTTCCACTGACCTCCGTGTTTGAATGAGTGTCTGCCTCACAACTCCTTCTCACAACTCACAACTCCTTCTCCCAGGTTCCCTTTCTTAAATACGTTACCACCATCGCTAATTGTTTTGGCCTTGGCCAGTGGTGGGTCTGACTTGAAGCCAGGGGAGCTTCAAGGAGTTTCTCAAAGGGGCCACTGATGTAGCCCCCTCACCAGTTACCAAAAATCCCCACCCCACACACAGACCCAGCACAGTGCTAAAAATTGCTACAGTGAATTTACTTTTGTTTTTATATATCTACTATATTTATATTTATAATGTACTATTTTAAATTTATATTTATATTTACAATACTTATAGTAAAGTCATGGTATGATACATTTAAAAAAAATAGAGCTTGTATTATGGATTCAATAAATGCAGCATTTGATTAAAGCAGTTAAATCTTTCCTATATACACCCAAGAACACTAGCAAGCAAAACGATAATTGAGATGTTTTCCAATGAGGAAGTTATGTGTAGTACCCTTACTAAACAATTTTAATGTAGCATTAGAAACCATTACATTTTAACTTTGGAAAACAGTACTAGAGAACAAATGTCCACTGAACTAGTCAAGAGAAGAAAAATAAAATTAAACAGGAAAAAAAAAAAAAAGGGGGGGTTGCTAATGTTAAAATTCAGAAAGTCACACCACTTAATTTATTTCGACTTACACAGAGCCATTACACACTAGCCTTACAGAGTTAATCTGGTTATAAAACTTATTTATGAAGTTTTGTAAGGAACGTTAAGTTACAGGAGTCATACACAGATACCAAAATTGCAGAGAAGAAAATTATTACCAAAGTATCATGACAATTATCACGGTCTGAATACAAAGATGACAATCACATTATGCTGTAGAGATCATTCTTTAACATAGGATGAGAAAATCCCCAAGACTATTATGACAAAGCAAAGGATGAGATGCAAACATGAAAGGATGTGTTATTTCCATTTGACAAAAGTGGGAGACAGGATGCCGAGGACTGAAATAAATTGCCTAAGGCAACACATGAAGATACATGTGCTGAAACCAAATCTTCTGAAGCCCAGACTTACATCTTACGGTAATTCAAGAGCTCTGGTTTCAGTTCCTGTGCATTAACCCATCTTCTGAACAGCCATGATTCCTCTTCCACTTAATCAAATGACAAAACTTGGATTGACTTAATAGTATAGGGGCAGTACTTTGGAATGGGCAGGTCTCTCCTGTACCCTCAAAGCATGATAAAGCCCAGCGGCGAGGTGGCCCCGGGACAAGCTGGGGCACGTGGCAGGGTTACACGGGGTGAAGCAAGGATGCGGGAGGGTGCTCCCGGGCCTGGCACACGGACAGGCTCCTTCCCAGGGCCGTACCAGCAGGGAGGCTGAGACACCCACACTCCGAACAACAAAGTGCTCATCTTCTGCACCTCAATGGTGTTGCCTACTGCCCCATTCCTACCTCTCCCTTACCCCGAGCCACCTGTACAATAACTTTGTTACTACAATATCAAATTATTAGTTTATTCTCTCTTCTAACCTTCTACCCAGTGACAGTCCACTCAACCCACCTCTGCCTTCTCCAGAAAAATGTCAAGAATATGACTTTGTTCCTTTTTAATATCTTTCTAAATCTCTCTAGATCTGCTGTTAGCTACGCAATATATACACGGTTATATAAACATACATACAAACACAAAAACCCTACAGTGTATATGTACATAACAAGCATTATATTTGGCACATGGGAAAAGAAAGGCTATATAAATATTAATTTTAGCCTGTGCTATTAAAAAAAAAAATATCTCAACTATTCTACTACGTTGTAACATTTTCAAACAGGAAACTCAAATTTCTCTTTCAGTTTGTTCATGGGCTTTAAATGTTCATTAGTATACCTTTCTATATCTTGAAACTAAAAATAAAGAAAAACCTATTACTACAAAACTACTCACTTTGCGAAGTTTATAACTATAAAGATGCAAATTTTTTTTAAAGAGCACACTGATTTTAAACAAAATAAGCAGCTTCTATTTAAACTTCAATGTCATATTACAAGAGTCAGGAAGTTATATTTGTTTATCAAAACTTAGAGTTTGGTTCAAGGTGAAGTCCTCCCCAGAGTGTTTGGAAATAAATAGCTGTGCAGCACAGAAAAAATTTCCTGTCAATCTACGAACAAATGAAACTACCACAGTCAACACACATGCAATGGTCGTACATTTGTTTACACAATATTCAGCAAAACATAAAAGGAAGCCCTGCAGACCACCTTTGCAACAAATAAGCATGAAAGGAGAGATGAAAAGTGCTGTATGTACTGTATAGCCAAGCTCAGACACAAAGACCTTTAAAAGAATTGAATGGTATTCCAGTGGCTACAAATTTTACCCCAATCTGCAATGTCTTTAGAACTAAAACTGTTATTACATCTAAATGGTCAGAGTATTATCATTTGGGTATTACATTCAAGTCACAAAAACAGCCTTCATCTGCTGTTCTTGTCAGGGCCTTGGTACCACGGACACAAATGCGACTGTCATTCATTCCAATAGCAGCAGTGGTTGTTAAATACTGAAAGACATCACGTAATTGATTTTAAGCTGATTAAGGGAAGCATACAGCACAAGTTCAGTCCCAGGTTTTATCTTCTATTTCTCTGTCCATTTTGCCAAGGATTTGAAAACAAATGGCGAAAATATATTTTCTCTAGCCACAGTAATAAAATACTTATGTTTGTGGAAAAATTGGTACAATGTTTGCGTTACATATAATGTTATTTCCTCTCATAAATGGATTTAGTTTTACCAAGTGCTTAGTTAAATTTTAATCCTGGAGGAAAATGTTGCCAGTCAGAAACTGTATTATACAATGCAACATTTTTTGCTGCAGTTCATTCAATGACCTGAAACACTATCACATTTCAAAAAACTGATGCTGCAACAGAAGCTGAAGGACCTGGTAGAATTGCAAATGTGCTGTGTGAGGCAATGCTGAGCAGGAAGCTGAGGAGAGAGAGGGCTGGCAAATAAAGACACTCTGCTTTCTCCACCTCGCCTCCCCTGTGCCTGGGGTTTCTGGGGTGCAGCCCATGAGAAGAGAGGCTCCCGAGGAGCTGCTTCACGCCTGGCTCCACGCCTTCGGCATGCGATGGGCCACCTGAGGCAGGCAAGTCACAGCCCAGTTTCTGCACACGTCTGCAGCTGACAGTTTTGGGATGCTACAGGGTACCCTCTCATGGAATCATTTACTATAAACGTCCCTTGGAGCAGAATTCAATGATAATAGAAGTGATAGCAAAACATGACAAATAAAACACAAGTAGGATGCAGATATATGCACCTATATACATTCTACTCTGCTTTCATGAGACCCCCCCTGCAGTGCTGGGTCCAGCTCTGGGGGCCCCAAGAGAAGGACACAGACCTGTTGGGGTGGGCTCAGAGGAGACCACAAAGATGCTGGGGGGGCTGGAGCAGCTCCCCTGGGAGGCCAGGCTGAGAGTTGGGGGGTTCAGCCTGGAGAAGAGAAGGTTCTGGGGAAACCTTAGAGCAGCCTCCCAGGGCTTAAAGGGGGGACAGGAAAGGTGGGGAGGGACTCTTTATCAGGGAGGGAAGTGATAGGACGAGGGATAACGGTTTTAAAGTGAAAGAGGGTAGATTTAGATTAGATATACTGAAGAAACTCTTCCCTGTGCGGTTGGTGAGGCCCTGGCCCAGGGTGCCCAGAGCAGCTGTGGCTGCCCCCTCCCTGGAAGGGTTCAAGGCCAGGTTGGACGGGGCTGGGAGCACCCTGGGCTGGGGGAAGGGGGCCCTGCCCATGGCAGGGGGTTGGGACTAGGTGATCTTTAAGGTCCCTTCTAACCCAAACCATTCTGTGATTTGATATGAATGACTTTTTTTCTTCTCATTAATAATATGTAAATGAATAGCATCAATATTATTTATTATTTGAGGAATATAATTTGCCTCACCTTTGACAGTTTTAAACAGCCATCAAAGCCTTTTTTATTAACATTATGATAGCACTTATCTAAAAGAACTTCGGATGCAAGCAGAATAAAAAAAATGGACAAGACCTAGTGGCAATTAACAGACTAAGTAAAATACCTTATTAAAAAATATTTTAAAACTATGATTATCTTATCAAAAATAGTTGCTTATCTGTGTCTATGAGAGATGTTTACTGTAAATACACCACAGTAAACCAGCAATGGATATTCTAATTATTAGGTAAAAATTGCTTTATCAGTTATATTCACAGAAGTTTGAAACGCGTACCTGATATCTAGCAAGATATTACTAATGGTGAAAAGAAAACAGATCCTACATAGGAGCTTCTGAAAGTGAAGAGTAGGGACATGAAAATTTGCTTTAGTTCCACTCACAAAATAAAATGAGACCTTTCAACTTTCCAACTAAATAATAGACAAATAAAATAATGACCCAGAATTATTCTGCTACCCAGTAGAGTCCTCCACATTTCAGAGGCAGGGGAAACAAACCCCCAAACCCAAACTTGTTGGCCGGAGTACCATATTACTCACATTGAGGTTGTTCCATGAGACCAAATCAGTTGCAAGATCCACAGCAAGACCGATTTTAAAATGTTTGAGGTTCAAATGACTTAGCTATTCTGAGGTGAAGAAAATGCCCTGAATTGGTCCAATCAGAAATCGTATCCTTAAAAAAAATCCAAAGAAACCAACAACCAAAAAACCCACTCAAAACTGAAAAGCCTTCCTTCCCCTTTTGCTGACCTAATTCCACACGTAGCACGTGCACATCAACACCCCAGAGATCCATAGCTGAATGCTAGAGTTGTTTTGGTGACACATTCGTGTGTGGGTCCTCCCTACTTTTTACCTCAGTCGCCCCCAAACAATTCCTACAGAGGTAGTGAGAATTAGTTACACATTAAGAATTAATTACTTACTAGCTGGATATTGCCCAGAACATGCAAATAAATGTTAGGTAAGATTGATTATATTAAAAATATTACTTATAAATCATGCGGTAGGCTGCAGAGCACTAAACATTATTGAAACATAAGGCTATTTAGCATGTTTCCATAGAGGAATAAAAGGTTTTGCTCAAACATGTATGTGTTACCTTCACTTGGGCAACACGTTAGTTTTAGTGAACTGAACACCCAGCGTATATTGGGATTTTTGGTCAAGAAGGATTGGTACAACAGGCCTGTACAGCACCGAACAGTGAATTTATAACTTGGTACATATAACATAATTCAACAGACTAGGAACACCTGTGGCATTTCTAAATGGCTTTCTATGAATGGCTCGACCAGTTCACAATGAAGAGAACAGTGATAGAAGTGATTAGTTTTGTTTGCATTCAAGTTGATAAACAGAAGTTACATGTGTATTTGAATAAATCATACATCATGCATTATGAAATTATACAACATTGGAATGATGAGAACCATTGATTTCTGTGTCTGCCTAAGGGCAGACAGAAAGAACAAAAGAATGAGATTTATAGAGTATTCACTAGGAATACTTCAAAAATGATGTACATTTTTCCTGTGAGAGCAGATCAATACAATAATTTTATTTTTAAGTTAAGCCATGGATACAGCTAGGACAGCCTTATCTCTTATTCTATCTAGTCTCACACATATGCAATGATATTCACACAATGTCTGTACCAGCAAGATACAATTTTTGAAAATATAACACTTTGCTGTGAGTTCCTGGCAGCAGAGATCACATTTTTACTCTTCATCTTGCACTTAGCACAAGCATCCTGGGGCTAAGTGACATTTGCCTTCTTCGCCTTCTTCACTTTACAAAAGAAAATGCTACTTAACTTCAAACAATTAATGACATGTTGTGAAGGACTTATTGAAAAATATGTTTCCAATTTTATATGCAATATGGAATAAGACAGACAAGTACTTATAAAACAGTCTAAGCTCTTCCCTAGGAAGAAAATACACATGAAAGTCAATGTGTTGAGGTTTTTTTGTTTGGTTGGGTTTTGTTTGTGGTTTTTTTGTTTTGTTTTGTTTTGTTTTTAAATGGCTAATAGCTCGTAAGCAGGCCTGCAGGACAGCCTGTCAGTAGGTCTGTCTGTTCCTCTGTGCCCAGTCCTGGGGAACACACACCCCCTTAGCACTACAGTGATGCTGCACACCGCAGCTGGACGGGGCACACACATCCTCCCTGGGACGTGCGGTCCCCTGATTGCCCATCAGTCCAGCGGGAAAATGCACAGCACCAAGCGGGAGCCTGTGCTGCACGGCCGGTGACTTGGGAGAGGCATGAGAAGAACGTGACAACCTTCCAGCTGGGCAGAACGATATGTCTACTCTTAGGGATAACTCTCTCACAGCCGTAACAGCCTCAGGACAGGATTGAGTCAAAGTTTTCAGGGGGAGGGAGTATCTGTTCTTGGATCAACTAATGCAACTAAATAACAGACAAGCTGTCAGATACACAAGAATTTTTCAGCTTCTGTTGGATACCAAAATCATGGACTCAGGAGAGATACTATGCTTATGGAAATTTATAGTCTCCCCTATCTTGGTCCTTTCCCCACAATCCCTTCAATGTTCCTTAGGACATAATTTACCTGTTTCTCTCTCCTGTACAAATAATTGCTTTCCCTGTAACCTCACCCTCCTTCCCTTTACTTAATTATTCAGTTAACAGCACTTTTTTCTCTCTAACATATCCACTTAAATTCACATGCACTTTGTTCTCAACTTTTATTTATCTTTGAAGTTTGCTGCTCCTGTTTCAGAAGTCTGGTGTGCCTGAAAGCTCATCTGCTTTTTTTGCAGGCATCCCAGACTCCAGTAGAAAAAACAGCTGCAAATAGTCTGGAGATGCTTTTGCTGTCCTCTCTTCACTACTCACTGAAGAAACTGTTATCATGAGGCATAGATTTGGTAATGTTGCAAATGATAAATTAAATTTTTGTTGTCGGGAAGTTACTAGGTAAGGGCTGCTCAACGTTAATCATTAATTGGCTAGAAATTCTTTATGTCATGAGGGTCCTTAAATAGAATATATAAATAGAAAACACAATTAAACATATATACAGAGAGTATGCCTACATTGTCTTGGAAGTCAAGGCTGCTTGGTGGAAACAGAGACTTTAATTGCTTATATTTAGGAAAGGGCAGACAACATTTCTAAATAAGTATTGTGATTCAGCACTGTCTTTAGTACTTACAGTCCCATATCCAATAAAAAAATACTAACTATAATTTACCATTACTGGACACAGAGATACAATCCCATTTTTTCAGAGATTTAGTACAAGTTTATTATCATCTGAACAAAACAGGTAACTTATATGTTTTATCTTCATAAAAGGCACAAAAAAAACCATTAATTTCACCAGGATAAATATTAGATTTAGTTTGGGGGGGGGGGTTTTGGGGGGGGGGGGGGATTTTTTGTTTGTTTGTTTGTTAAATGGAACTAAATGTGAAAATAGACTGTTCTCTTTCAGAAGTTTTGAGGATGGCAGTTACAATATTAAATATGTGACATTGTTCTTAATTTTACAACAATAAAATTTTGCTCAGCAGAAAAACAGTCCTTACATAAGTTTTGATGCTTCCCATAGGAAATGAAAGAAAAGATTTGGTGCACTTTCATGTTAATAATCCTAGCAGATATTTGAGAAGTTTTGAATTTCAGATTAAAACAGGATTCACGTAATCACAGGACTTACTCAGAATGATTAACACAATATGAAATTCTTTCCTTGAGGAATAAATAATACTCTGTATGCACCTAACTAAATCTTAAGTACCCTTGATGTAATTTGATACAGCTACACTGTTGTACTTTGTATATGGTTGTATCAGTACCTTATATACAAATGATTATACACAATATTGTAGTACAGGAACAGTCAGAGAGCTGAGGAACAAGCTAACTCAAACAAAAAGAAATCATAGTCTCAGGCCAAATAATTAGAAATGTGCATCTGCAGAATCCTGCCCTGCACTCCCCAGGAAGCAGGGTGGTATGAGCTTTAACAACAGGTTGCCCGTAGCCTGCTGCATCTGGGAGAAGAGCCTTCACAGATGCGCAAGTGGGAGGTGCTCACGTGGAGAAGGAGTTACTGGCTTTGCTTTTTGAAATGGAATAATCCATCAGCTCATGTTGAGCATACATGGCCACGCAGCCTGAGCTGCCTAAAGATTTCTAATGAATGTCCTCAAGTGACTGATTGCTCCAGCATAAAGGCACTACGCTGGGAGGACTCTGCTGGTGACACTAGCCAACGTACACTTTTAGAAGACAGCGCAAATGACTGTGGGGGAAAAAGGGAACAACTCCATCCGTTTCCCACTGTATCTTTCCCCCTCTATGATCAGAGGTTCCAGATAATCTAACAAAGCGCAGAAATGTGGAGTGAAAAGCAAACTGTATCTTTGATATAACTATAGACGTGACTGAAGTCAGTAGGACTATTCCGAAAAGGAAATAAGGTCTGCCTATTCCAGTAGAAGCATCTTATAAATGTGGATGATAGATCATTATGTATTATGGTGTCTCAAAGGTAATAATAGCAATAAGAAATAATTTACAACTAGTGCCCCATTTATGGTCTCATAATAGTATGACTTAAATGCTGCATAGACCTTGGACTGGCCCTCAACGAAGAGTGAAAAGTTTTATTCTTTATGAACCTTGCATGATGGCTATTTTATCTGAAGAAGAAAGCTGTTTAAAGTATGAGAGCAGGAAGTTTTCCCTTGGTGTCTCTCTTGCTGTATGACTAATGTGCCCTTTTGATTTCTATTGTATGAAAATCCACTGGGAGGTTTAGAGTAGTTTTATTGCAGAAACCTATCAGATCTTATTGGCCTTCTAGGCTGATTAGTGGTAGGTTGTTTCTCACAGCTCTCCTTTGTTCTCTATCATTATACCTCTCCTTGAGCTGCTCCGGTGAGGTTTACAATGCTAAATCTTGTTTTGCAGGAATGAGTAGGATGGTTTCTATAGCCTGATTTCTGTGTCACAAAGAATTGCATACGGTGCCCTTAAAAGTGACAGAACTGGTTAAAGTGGATCTCTTTTTTCAGTTCATAAACTTCATTGATTTTTTTCAAATACAAATATGCCATTAAATTCAGAGTCAAAAGCAGCTGGATATTACAAGCCTTCTATGGATTTCTGGATGTCTTCCAGCCACTTTCTCATGCTAGACTGGTGGAAAGCAGGCTTGAAACTGGTGATGCCTGCCAGGATCAACGCAGGAATTTTTCTCTTATATGGCTAGAATAAAATCTCTAGAACAGTTGAAAGAAATATGTGGGAAAGCTACAGGTTTAAGTGATGTGTGCCCGTCCCATCCTTAGCTTTAGAGCAGCACATTGGTAGCAAATAGAATACAGATAATTCTTCACCCTTCCACTTGCTAACCAGACAAGAGTGTAAGATCTTACACTACAATGGTACAGCGTGGGGCTCAAATTTTTCCACAGTTGCTTGTTCTGAGAGAAGTGGGGCAAGGCCAAGGTCGCTAATACAGAGGTATGTAGGTAGAGGAGGACTTCTGTATGATATCTCACAGCAACCCATGACAATCTGAATTCCAGTAAGCTTTGTAGGAGTATGGAACTACAAATTTTGTTGTTAATCCATATAATTTGTCACAAAAAGAATTAATTCCTTATTCCTCCAAATTCAAGGGATAGGACTGGTGGGGGTAGAATTTCACAAAATCCAAGGTCTGAAGCTCCTTACTCTATAGTTAGAAACATAATCAGAAATTTAACTCCTACAGTGAGAAGCCTTAATGTGAATGGTCTGGTCATTTGTATTATTAGCTGTATGCAAATCTTTAGGATCAATCATTCATTTGCTGAAAAAATAAAGGATGTCTAGCACTCCATGAAAACAGCTTAAATTTGGCAGTTTTTATGGGGGAAAATAAAAAAAAAAGAGGAGGATAAGGGAACTCAAAATATTTAACTTTTCTTCAATGAAGAATTTCTCATTTTCTTGTTTTGAAACAGTGTTTTGAGACTACATTTAGCAACATTAATTTTAGAAAAAAGATCTAAGCAAAGAATATTTCATTCCAGATCAGACCAATTTTTTGCATTAACTATTTCTAAACACTTAAACACCAACACAAATTACAAACTTTTCCCACTTATCTCTAACTATTATGACCTGGTTTTCTGCAAATGCATTGTTGTGTTGTATGTTCGCTCACCATTCATTTCTCACAGCATTTCTTTCTAACAAGCTCTTGTTCAATTCATAAAGAGAACATAAACAATTAGCCCAAGCAGCAGTGTTCAGTAACACCTGAAACGTCCTCCAGCACCCCATATTAATTTAAAAGTAGTAACAACGAGAATGTCAACACATCTTAAAAAAAAAAGTTATCGCTACTTGCTATGTGCAGCAGTCTATGATTCATTGGTTGGCACAAAGAAAATCTTTTCCTGAAATACTAAGCAGGTTATAAACCATCATTTGTGTATTACTTCCACAGTGGTTTTAATCTATCATTATAAAACCATCCAATTAGGACAACAAAAAGGAAGGCTATATTTTTTAAGTGCTGTTTCTGCCCAAATTAACTGCTTCATTTTGACACAGCACATTTTTGCCTCATAATTTTTCCGAAGAGTTACATTTGATTTTTCTGTCAAAGAATTGCACAACATACTTTATTTTTGTTTTAAATGGGAGCTATTGGAAATCTGCCTTTGGAACTGAGAAACTTGGGCTAGGATAGCACACAGTTTTTAAGAAAAGACAGCATTTTAACCTATATACACTATTCCAGAAGACCACAACCAGAAAGTGGTAGGTTCATTCCCATTGCAATTCCAAGCACTTTGAATTCAGGCTTTTTATGAAGTTGTGTTAGACCATTAATCTTATTAGATTTTATAAAGTACTACAAAAAGGGAAATCTTGGTCTATAACTTTAAGGCAAACATCTGCTTTTATTGTAAAGTGCTACTTACTTGTGTGCTTACAGCAGGCAGAACCAGCAACAGATCTCCAAATCTGCATGCAGCTTGGAGTTGGAATTATAAATATATTCACTCACTAAGCTGGTCAAGGCTTTTTTCCATCCCATTGTAAAGGCAAACACGGCACCACAGAACCATGCTTTTTCACTCAGGAGCTGTTTCGTGCATTTTTAAGATGGCAGTATGTTTTGGTGCAATATTTGTTCTTTTGTTCCAAATAACACAAAACCATCATTTTAGACATATACCCTTATGTTTTCCTATCTCATGCTTTTGCCAGCTGTGTCAGGAAACAGGATTTTTCTTTATAATGCTTCAGGACTAGTTACGAATAAACCAAGATCTCTCTCCAAGACTCCTTGGGGATGGCCTACTATAAAGTATTTCTTGAAGCACTGACAAAACATGTACATATTTAAAATACATAGCATGTCTGGTGAGGTAATGTGTTGCATTTTTGTTGTAGCCACATATTTTTGGCAAGCTCCTACTCTTTGCATTGCAACAATGGATTTTTTTCCAGTCCTCTTACCACTTCCTCTCCTTCTTACCTAAAGTTTCTGCCTTAATAATCAGAAAATAGAGGAGAAAACTAAGTAAGATTAGGAAATAAGGTCCAGAATGGGGAGCACACATTCTTTGCACATAAGAGGAGTAGCAGAGAACCTAAGCTAGCAGCCAAGGCACACCATAAGAACAAAATACACAAGGACCAAATCATTCTAAAATGGCACAGCACATCCTTGTACAGAACCTTGGACTTACTGTCTAAATAGGCAACACTTCTTCCACTGTCTTTTCTTCCTAACATTACATTTTATTCTTTTGCTCTTTCAAGTTTATAACTGTCCTAACCACCTGGTACATGGTATGAAATTGTTTTCCCAGGGAGAACACAGCTTAATTAGCCTCAACATGGTATTTATCCTGCTTATTTCCTTGCCAGTTAGAGAAGTAAATCATCTGACAAAAATGTCCCAAATGTGTTTCAGTTTAAATTCAGATTTGCCTCTCTTGCACACACTTCAGATTGAGCCTCTCGCTTGCACAAAGCTCTTCTGCTGTCAATCTTATTCACGGCAGAAGCAATGGTAAACTGAAGATTTATTCAAAGTTGTTTGTAATGGAGAATTTCTTTCACATGTTTCTTTGTTCTCTTTTTCTTCCTTTATTTCTCATTACAGCTTTTGGATCCACTGATTGTCCTACAACAGTATTTATGCTGCACAGAACTTTTTTTAGCTATCTGTCCCACAAAAGCTTTTTCAGGTAACAGAGCAATTCTGTAGATCTCAGGAAGTTATTGACAAGCATATATTTAAAGGGTTTATGCTTGATTGATAATTAGTGAATTAAAGACAACCCAGCAGCAAAATTCTTTGTGCTTTCACATAAGTTCTGGCACTCCAATACAAAAAATTTTCTTAAGGAAGAAAAGGTAAGCATCAGTGCCGAATCCTTAGGGCTTCAGGAATAGAAGGGTGTGTTCTTTCACTAGTATCACCAGATTCCTTTCAGGGAATGATTTTGCAGTGCTTCTGGATGTTGATCTCCTGTCAGGATATTACATTGATAATATGATAGAAGCTATCCTTTTTCCTTGCCCTGAAATTCTTTAAGCTGTTTTTTTATATATTTATTTTCTACAGAATTTTCATTACTACATGGAAACTAAAATTATCTAAAAAATGTATAGCATCACAGAAGAAGCCTTACAGAAATCTGTATGTTACAGTCCAATGCCCTCTCTAAGAAGGTTCAGAACAAAGTACATATAAAAGGTTTGAGGCAGTGGAATAATTTCAAAACACTTTTCATAGTCAAAAGCAATTTAAAATGTTTATAGCACCTTTATATTTTTGCTGTGAGTGCTCCAATTTGGGTATCAGTCAAACTGAATGCTCACAGCACAGTTCAGGACAAACTGAACTTATTACCATCAAAAGGAAAATAAAAAGATAGGTCAGGAAGGCCAGCTGGGGAAGAATAAGACCCCCAAAATAAAAAATCAATTTTCATTGAATAAAAAGCAGCAATCAGAATTCCTTGTGGTCAGCTATGGATATTGAGCTGAGATGAGAGAAAGAAAAGTGAGAGTCTCTCACCATGAAAATAAACAGAAGGAAATGAAGCTATAAAAATCTCAGCAATAGCCAGATATTTCATTCCACTTGGTAACATTCTCTTTCCAGAATGATTTCTCATGTGCAGGTGTCTTCATACACATACTTACCTTTCTTCATATGGTGGTGACACAGCATTAGCCATACATTTTGAAGGGGCATACTATATTTCTCTGGATAGCTAAGGAGAAAGGAGGTGTGTGTCACACCTCCTCCAAGTCACCTTCTTTCTGCACTCAGCAGGGCCCAAGCCAGTGCGGCCCAAGTCAACGCAGCAGCTAGAGTATATACCAAGCTTGGCAGGAAAAGGAGGGTAAACTAAGCTGCCACATCCAAATCTTTAAACCTGTTACCCTTTCTGACCACTTCCCATCTGCTACATCCATCTCAAGTGCCCTGTTCTTCAATATCCATAGACCTGGAATAACATCTTGGAGACCCTGACACTCTCAGATGCCATCAACTTTAGCCCTCGCTGTCCAAACACATCTTCTCACACTCCTGCAGCTCCATCCAGTCAATTTTATTGAATCTTCATAAGTGGCCACCCAATCCACCTTCCTGGTAGGTCTCTACTGCAAAAAATGCTGCTGTCCATTAGAACAGTTACTACTGTTCTTCACCAGTCATTAATTTGCATATTCCCTTAGGTAATAACTAATTGATTTGAAACACAGATTTACTTGTTTGTCTGTAATTTAGAAGAAAGGCAGTTGCATTTGTGGGCAGCAGCAAAAACTAGCTTATGCTGGTTGACCCCCAGAACAGTGTCTTGAAAAACACAATCTCTATTTTGTTTGTAGGCACTATATGAAACCTGAAGCAATATTATCAAGTTAAAACCTCAAATTATATAAGTCTTCTACTAAGGTGATTAAAAAGAATTAGATACACTTTAACTAACTACAACAATGAAAAATAGTACTGATGACATATTTTCACTCACACTGACTTTAGCATGAACATAACAATTTATCTTCCACCCCTGATTTCAATGGTGACCATGAGTGTGTAGAGCTCTAGTAGTGGAAAGTTTTTTACATCAGCAACAATCTAACCTCTTACAATTGAAAAAAGAAAACAGAGAAATCAAAGATGCCATTTGGTCTAGAGTTTTTTCTGAATAGACCCTTTAAAGAGTCTATTTACTATGGTAAGCAATGCCCCACTTATTTTTCCTCATCTCCTAAAAATTTACTTCAGAGAGATTTATTACTTAGGAAAACATTTTAAAATGTGAGTAGGATGGTTTAAAAAAAAACAACAAGAAAAAATGAAAGCTTCAGAAAGGATGCGTTCCTTCTGGCCTTACCTCAACAACAGTCAAATCAGTTCTACCACAAAGCTTTGACACAGGGCTTACGCATCACCTACATCTCAAATGATGGAGTCTTATTTTAGGGACTCACATCAGACCTTCTGTTGGTACTAGGCTGAATTTCACTCCTACCAGAAGCAGTACATTCACAATCTGTGCATCAGACATGCTTCACCTTTGCACTGCACCATCATAACATTTTCAGACTTTACTGAAAAATAATGGAAGTGCCACACGTCAATTTGGGGTTTATTTCTGTATTGTGCAATTCATTTCTGTGACTGCGTTTGGTTACCTAAGAAACAGTCACTGAGTAAAATCTGACTGATTATGTTGTCAGGTTGATTGTCAGTACCGTGGGTAGAGTTGCATGAGGTATATGTGCGTGTGGGATGCAAAAAAATTAAAATAAATACTTGACAATGTTAGTTCTTTTTAGCAGTATTATGGAAAAAAGTGTATCAAAACTGGGAGAAATTATACTTTTAAGAAGTTTATTAAAAGCTGAATTACATTTTGAGTCTAATTTAGCCAAAGAAAGAAAAAGAGAATAGGCCTTTAAGCAGAAAATAAAGGTATTTTTAGAAATCAATCTGTATTGGAAGGTTAGTAATACAACAACTTTATAAACTCTATGAGATTATAATAAGTGCTGATTTTATTTTCAAATCGCAGCAGTGCTCAATGCTTTCATTTGTCATTGCCTTACACAAAATATGGAAGCATAACAGCCTGATTTAGTAACTTTCCAGTGTCAGAATCTCTACATACTTGCTTATTTGGGCACTGGAAACCTGTGCAATTTTACTTGCAGCCCACATTATTTAGATTGAAAGAACTTCCTAAACAAACAAAAAAAAAATAGCTGGTTGAGAGATTAACACCTTCTTATAGTTAACCACATGCAGTATGGATTTTCTATGATCACTGCCCTATCTCTCATGCAAAGAAAGAAGCAGCCACATCAAATAGAGCTAATTCTTCAATTATGGTAGTGAGGAATATAAAAAGAGGAAGGAAAGAAAGAACATCACTTTATCACAGACCTAATAAAACAGAATTGTATTAGGGTTCTGATAATACTGCAGAGATTTATTTGTACCAAGAAGAGTACCTTCTTAAAGGTTTTTAAGTAAGCGGGGATAAATGTGTGCATCAGAGTACAGATTTCTGTGGGCAATCTAAATGCATTTCCCCTTACTATAACCTCCCCAATATTTTTTACAGATGATGATGATGTTTCACTCCCTTTATTATAGTTCTAACTACAACAGGGGACTTGCTGAGCAAAGTCATGACATATTACCCCTTTCTTTCACATTGTCTAAGACTGCTGGCTCTGCATCTGCAACACCAGGAAGTATGATGACAGCAACAGACACTTCTGTGATAAATAACATTTAGAAAATATGGGTTTGGGGGGAGAAAAGGGATTGTTTCCAAGTCTTTCAGCATCAGTTCTCCTACCACAGGGGCAGAGTGTTTCAACCAAGGACAGAACCCAACGTAGTGAAAACAAAAATCTCTGGGGAACGAGTAGTCACTGATGACTCTGTAACAGTGGCGAAGAAAAATAAGTCTTGTTCACTAGTCCTAAGTTTGGCACACTTGCTCCTAAAGTGCTCCTCTGGCTGGACAGTAGCCAGAGGTTTCTGGGTGCAAGTCCCTACAAGGTCAGTTATTTTTTCTCTCATTAAAAAATAATGTCAGAACCACTGTAGCATGGAGGCTCGACAGCCTAATGTATCCTGGTTAGCGCTCTGGCCTTCTGCTCTCAAATACCAGTTGGGGATCAAAACGCACAGCAAAAACTCAGTGAATTTCCAGGTCTGTTGCACTGGAACAGAGAGGGGTCTTTGGTTTTTGATATTATGAAGACATTTTGCTTTTGGGAAGGTAAACAGACCATATGTTTGGAGAGATGACTGACTTCTGCAGGGATTTGAAAGAGCACAGACCTATTTTGTTGATTATTTCTATAATGAGGATAGAGTGAATAAACACATTACCAAAAATCCAATGTACTGGAAGAATGCTCCAAATGACAGCATAACTATGTTGTACAGCATTTACCACTAGACATGGTATTTTAATAGCCAGACTACCTGAAAAGCAAGAATCCTATTTTACAAAATATGCTAACTTTTCAGCATTTTCCCCTCCTACTTGGCAATACAGAAGAGATTTTTTCAGACATTTTTCATCTTATTTGTCTCAAGGAAGATGGAGCTTGGGGAAAATGAGCTAAAAAAAAAAAACCAAACCAAACCCCATCTTTTTGTATAGTGAGCCCAGTGACTTGTGTGATCACCTGCAAGAAAGGAGACACAATCATAAGCTTGACATGTATTAAGCAAGAGACTGAACTGGTTTCATACATCTATCTTGCAGTAGGCTTCAGAGTCTGGGGCTACAGAATGAACCTTTCCTTGGCCCCATCAATATTTAATTAATTTTATTAAGCAGAACAGAAATTTTGCAAGACTGAATTTAAGCCTGGTAAAAAATAGGGTTTAAATATGGTTTCTAGGTTCAGACTAATGAAGTAAAGTTGCTCAGTATAAACCAAACACACACATAAGAAAAATGCTCAGCCAGAGACAAATTATCAGGAGCTGAAACCCAGCCTGGGAAAAGAAAGAGGGGTCACAAGTCATATTTTGACATCCTCTTCTGTCATATGGTGTCCAGAAGATGTCTGAGCTTATGAAAGGGCTGTCACCTGCCTGTAAGAAAAGAATAGCTGCTCCAGGGCTGCCGCAGCAGGGCAGGGGTGGGCGGGAGGGGATATCCGTTACAGTGCTCTGGAGGGGGATTAGCAGTTACGAGAAAATTACCACAAATGAATGAAGCATTATGGGGTATTAAGCCATTTTTTTCTACAATTGTCACAATCAAATCCTGCATTTCTCCAAACCTTCATGCATAAATCCTGCATTGCCACTGTCACAACCTTTGGTCACTTTTTTTATCTCCTAACAAAGTTTCCTTTAAAGAGGCATAGAAAACTTTCTACTGTTACGGAAGACCACCGAGGAATGTATGCACTAAAGGCATAAGTATGGTCTTAACAAGAGGAAGGTTGATGCCATAGACTAATATAGTAAGACTCTGCTGTACAATGGAGACTAGGTCAGACTGGTTCACTTTGGAGCATGGTCTCCTTTACAGTACAGATCATTTGAGGAGCAGTGTAAGGATATAAGAACAAGTTGAAGAAAGTATGAGCTCTATCCTGAACAGAAAATACATATAACACTGTTTGCATGTAAGAGATGAAGTTCACAGTATATTTATGTATTTCACAGTATATTAATAATTTCACACTACAGCTGCAAGACAGGCCATGACCTTGGTTTACACTGACTGCAAATTATATTTACAGCAAGTAAATAAACAAAAAATATCACAGTGCTCTTTCAACACAATTAGTTGCATCACTATGTTATGCAAAAGTAACTTTTGAGCTACAGTCAATGACTTAAGATAGCAAGGCTGCATCTCTAGATATTTCACTTTTTTTTTATTTCCCTGTGTTACATGAAGGTACTCTCTTGTGTTAAGAGTGTTCACATAGGTGTTTGCCAACTGTTCTGTACCTCTCCAGAAGAGGACCTTACAACCTCTCCAATAAAGATTGAAGGGGGAGCTCAGTTAAACCTTTCTCTACTGCTGTTTTATATCTACAGCTGATGATTAAATAACCCACCATGCAGTTGCCTTATGGCAGTCAGTACAAAATTAAATATTTCCCCATGCAGAGTTCATTAGACATCAGAGTTTCCTAGTTAATTCGTTAGGCCTCTATGAATTCCTAGGGAATATTATAAAATTATAATTTTGGTCTATTCTCCTCCAACCTATTATGGAATACATTCCATTTTCTCATATCTAAAGCATAGTGAATGAAACTATTAGAGGAGAAAACACATCTGGATCCCATTTACATTTCTTTTCATGCAGATCAACATAACGGGATGAATTCAGTTCTTCAGTATTCTTTATTCAGGGAAGAAAAAAATCAAAATAAAAGAACTGCTAGATTGCCCCTCCTACTACATAGCACTAATGATTTTTTTTTTTTTCTTTCACTTCACTCTATGCTGCTTTTAAGGCAGAAGTCCTATTTCAAATTACACAGCACCTCCTGGAGAAGGGAAAGAGCATCTGGAGGAATGAAAAAGCTGCCAACTCAAATTCACACCTTAAAGCCCCAGACATGCCTCTTCAACACTGCCTATGTTCAGCTGAATGAATTTAGCCTTGCAACTGCTTTCCACACGAGAAGTGATATCTTCACCTACACGCTGTCAAAAGGTCCTAGTTTAGATGTGGCAAGTTGACTCATGGGACTAATATCAAGACCATGCAAATAAGATTTGAGTTACCCTTCTGAACCCTAATGAACACTATCAAGTCCCGGGAAAAACAAACAAACAAACAAACAAACAAACAAAAAAAAAAAAAAAACAAGTTTCACGCATAGCAGAACATTCAATTCTTAGGTTCTCACACTTAGCAACAAATGCCAATCGATTCAGCAGATGGAGAGGTGGGAGAGGGGCTGAAGGAAAGCCCATGGAGCTCTAAAAAGATCCCCATTATGTTCCAGGTGCCTATAAGGAAAGAGAAGGCACAGAGAAAAGAGCAGGACTCATAACGAACTAATGTCAATCCTCAGATTGCAAGGGTAGAAAAAGGAGAATATGTGTTCCTTTTTTTCTGAGAATTTAACTATCTCCAAGAAAGTTTGGCACATCTAACACAACCTGTTTTATTGGTTCCTAGTCACCCTCCTCCTCTCTTCAAGGAGCAGTGGGAGGGAAGGAAAGGAGATAAATTTGGACAAAACTGATGTTAGAAAAAAAATATTGTGCAAATGTAATCTAGAAACTGTCATGGCAATAAAATGCTCACCATTGAATTTGATAGGGTGGGGAAAGGCTGCACTCTGCTTTAATGGATATAAGATTTCAAAGAAGATTTAGCTGAGAGTATTGCACATCCTGCCTTCACACAGACAGTTTAGAGATCTAAACAGCTTCACAGTACATTTTGTGCAAAATACTAAGCCTCCACGAATGCCTGAAATTATTTTTGATAAAAAAAAAAAAGAATGAAGTTGTTAATTTTCCTTACTGTCGGTACTATCATTACTTGTTCACTCAAAGATAAGGTCCTAAAGTATTTGGTATGCTGCTAATCTCATTTGCAGACCAAGCTCACCAGCAGTTGTGCAGTCACTTGTCTCTCCTCATCAGATAATTGCTCTACCATCAATGATGCACTTTAATCTCTGGTCAGTACTCATTTGCCAAAACCACCCAGCATGTTTTCATAAATATATTTATTGAAGTAAAAATTTAATTTTAGGAAAATATTTAAAACCAAGAGAGTGGTCTTAAAATCGGTCATTAACATTAAACTGACGGAAGTGGCTTCTCTCACGAGTGTCCACTAACACTTTGATTAAATCTTGAGTGTTGATCTGGATGTTAATACACATTACCCTGAATCTTCATGTATTTAAGTGATGCTGCACACACACAGAAGCACACGTATCTCTATAAGCATGTGTACATATCTGTGGTTTTGTTTGTGTATATCTGGCAAGCTTACTCAATTCATTCAGATGTGTGGGTGTCTAGTCTGGTAACAAATACAAAACAGAAAAAGCTGAATTCCTTTTTAAAAAGTAAAATAAAATATCTCTTTAAGTATTCCAGAGCAGTGGATAACAGAATTAATGATTAAGGTATACTGAGCTCTCGGGAATCTGATTTAGATTAAGTCAGACAATACAGTTGCTTACTGTTTCGTTTAACTTCAGCAGTCCTCATTATAAATAAAAGTAACTTACCATATGCTAAATAAAGCTAGCCTGAATCCCAGATAGAACACATTAGGTAGTCATGCCTCTTCTGTCTTTTTACTGAACTCTCTTTAATAGTAATCACCACCATAAAACATGCCACCACATGGTTTTCAAATTTCAAAAAGCAATGGAACAGTATTTCTGGCTACTAGTTTTATTTTTTAGCTTTCCAATTGGTATTGCCCTATTTCACAAGTACCATTGGCCAAAGAAAATGACAGGCTTGAGAGGTAGGCCCATGGAAACCTCATGAAGTCCAACAAGTGCAAAGTCCTGCCCGTGGGTCGGGGCAATCCCAAGCACAAATCCAGGCTGGGCGAGGAGTGGCTGGAGAGCAGCCCTGCGGAGAAGGACCTGGGGGTGTTGGTGGATGGAAAACTGACCGTGAGCCAGCAATGTGCGCTCGCAGCCCAGAAACCACCCGTGTCCTGGGCTGCATCCAGAGAAGTGTGGCCAGCAGGTCGAGGGAGGGGATTCTCCCCCTTTGCTCCACTCTCTGAGCCCCCCCCTGCAGTGCTGGGTCCAGCTCTGGGGGCCCCAACATAAGGAGGACACAGACTTGTTGGGGCGGGCTCAGATGAGGCCACGAAGATGCTTGGGGGGCTGGAGCACCTCCCTTATGAGGCCAGGCTGAGAGAGTTGGGGGTGTTCAGCCTGGAGAAGGGAAGGCTTTGGGGAGACCTTAGAGCAGCCTCCCAGTGCTTAAAGGGGGGACAGGAAAGCTGGGGAGGGACTCTTTATCAGGGGGTGTGGGGATAGGATGGGGGGGGGGGTAACAGTTTTAAACTGTCAGAGGGGAGATTTAGATTACATGTAAGGAAGAAATTCTTCCCCGTGCAGGTGGTGAGGCCCTGGCCCAGGGTGCCCAGAGCAGCTGTGGCTGCCCCCTCCCTGGAAGGGTTCAAGGCCAGGTTGGACGGGGCTGGGAGAAACCTGGGCTGGGGGAAGGGGGCCCTGCCCGGGGCAGGGGGTTGGGACTAGGTGATCTTTAAGGTCCCTTCCAACCCAAACCATTCTGTGATTCTATGAAAATATTAGCACAGTTGACCTTGTACCATAGCAAAGTAAAACCTGAAATAAAAATGTAAAAAAATCACAAAGTGATTTGTTTCAAATATTAAGAGCCAAATACTTTCTGACCCTCGCATGGATGCACCAGACACATGAAAAATGGGGTGTAAATTCCCATTTTTCCCCACTTGCTTTTCCACAGGTCACAAAAGGGCTCATGCTAGAGGTCTGTGTCCTAAAAACAGTGTCAAGCACTAAGACACATTTTATAATGCATAACAGCAAACTTGTGGGGATCCTACAGAACCATGGACCCATTCCCTGTAATACTGAAAACTGACTCACTAACTGTTAACTGACATAAAAAGATATATTACACAGCATTATCTTATGAAATAGTAACATGACCATGATATGGAAATGCAGGGTTTTCTGCATACAAAGATGCAATAGCCATTTTTTTCAGTGCACGGAGAGTCCTGCATCCCCCAAAGCAGATTTCAAAATCCAGTCTAGCATCTCCGAAGGTAACTGAAAGTGCTCAGTGCTAATGTATCTCTGCTCTTCCTCCTGAAATCACGTATTTTGCACTCACCTGAGATACTGACAAGAAAATATGCACTATTTTGTCTTCAGCATCTGATCTTGATATAATTATAACAATCTCAATTAGAAGAGCTTGACGGCTCTGTTATGGAATGATCGCTTTGTAGCATCCCTCAAATTTATGCACTTCATCATTCCTGACTCTTCTGTGTCTTTTGTTCTTCTTTTGTTATGAAGAGAACAATAACAGTGGAAAACACTGACACAAATTAGAACAGCTTATTCTCATTACCTTCTCTAACATAGAGAACAGAGACTGAACAGTATCCACAACCGCTCTGTCAAACATTGATTTATGTTGCAGTATCACAGTTCACGAAAAACGTGAATGTGAGATTGCTTGCACAAAAGAAAATATAAAACAATTGGCTGGATGAAACCCAATGATTTTCCATTTTTACTACAAGCCTGAAAACATTTAATGTCTTACTACCACACATTGTGCCCCTCTAACCCCACCTCCTTCCTTTCCTCTTCAGCACCAATTAGTTGCAGGGACACCTCTGTTCGGTGATTGTGTGCTTTGTGTATGGCACCAACAATACTGCCAGCACCAGGTTGGTGGCTTGTTTTAGGAAGGACACACGGCGACTAGAAACCAGCTTGATTTTACATGTGCCTGTTGTCCATAAAGCAGTTCATAGGGCACAGTTAAATCTCAGTTTTGGCCTGCATTTACAGCTGTTATGCGGTAGGAACCTGAAACATTCCCAACATCATGAGCATTTCAAATGTTCTCAGCCAAACAAAGCCATTAATACTCAAAGATTTGTTTCCAGGTTTCCTTGCATTTCTCCATAAACAACTGTTGGCAGGTCTCTAAAATCTGTTCGCACTGAATTGCTTTGCTAATCTGCATATGCAAATAGAAGCAATTCAAAGTTAAGTGTCAATTTCCATAAACATTACAATATCCGGCTTGATAATATAACACGTGCATGTGAAATACTAAGCCTAATTAGACCTCAAGAGTATATATAAATAACTTTTATTGTTTTTCCGTTTTGAACCTAAGCTTTCAGGCACTTGAACTCCAACAACAAGGGTTTATTGGTTGCATTGTGAGATACATTCTGAGTACGATCCAGTAACATTAGGAGTTTCTGCCTCTAATCAGAACCATGCTAATTTAAACTAATTTACAGAATTAAATAATTCCTCAAGAGTTCCCTTTTTCACAGGTCATTTTTGTTACATGGAACTGAGTAAGAATAATATATCAATACCAAATAGAGTTTTCTGCTAGCATTTTCAGGTCTACATGGTGATATTTAATGAATAGGGCTCATACTTTATGTCAGGGAAGTATATGATAATTTTCTAAGCAGCAATATACTTCTGGCCTTAATAATGAGAACTTTGTATGAACCACAAGCCAGCCTTTGTTACAGGTAGATAAAAATTTGAAAAGGAAATAAAGAGACATAGGTACAGTTTTACAGTATACATAATATTTGTGTGCTTATTAGCTATAATTACAGACATTCTGATCCTTACCTCAAACTTTGTATCAGACTCACCTCTAATGAAATCTAAGCTAGATACATGTGAAGTTCGATCCATCTCAGAGATCTTATTCCTGTTTGCAAAATTACAACTTCCCTTTTCTTCCCCCAAGGTTGTAAGTGAAAACACAAAAATATGAACAAACAAATCCATCATTCTTACCATTTTACGGAATACATATTTTCTTTAAATTAATAAGAAAAGCACATGCAAACATATGTAAAAATAAAAGCTAGGGAATAACAGATAAATGTAAGATTGATCATGTGCCAACATTTAATGGTTTTATCTCTTTTTGTTTCTATTTTTATTTACACAGCTAAGTGAATATTTTGAGAGAGTGAATACATATCATATAGTAGAAAATTAATATTCTAGTCATACATGAAGAAATAGTTCTGAAATTCAATCTAAAAAAATGTATACTACAATCAGATCCTGTATAAAAAAATTATACTTGATTTTGTAATTTCTTCAGGACATGATTACCTTATTGTTTCACAAAACTCATGTAATGGGATTTTCACAACTGGGACATACCTTTATGTTTTATTGCTTTTGACAGACTAATTTCTAATCACAGCCAAACAAGAAAACCTTAACTACTAAGTATACAATACATGTGTTAAATTAATCAACACTTACATTTCTAAAATATTTACAATATCTATGGACATATTTTTTTAAAAAAAAAAAAAGCAGCTTTATAAATTGCTTTTGAAGAAGCAAAGAAAATTCAGCTTTGATGAGAAAGGTTTGAAGACAAATTTTAGACACATTTTGGAAAGAAAGGAGAGCAAGTACAGAGGTAAAATACAGACTGAGGGCTAGAGATGCCATGGGACAGGTCTGGTGCTTGAACAAGTTGGTGAAGGCATGCATGGAGGGGAAACTCACTGAGAGAAGGAAAGAATGTATAGGAAGACAGGGAAGAAAAAAATATTGTACATAAGGGTGTTTCTGGAAAGTCAAAATTACCTTAGCAGTATTTGTGACAGGACTGCAAGTGTGTGTAGTCAAAATAATTATTATTATCATTTTAAGAAAGAAAGAAAACACCACTTCCCATCTGTGGCATTTCTCCCATGGAATGTATCATGGATACATCTGAAAATATCTTAGGTTTCTGGTTTTAATCAGTACTCTGTATGAAATGAGGCTAAGGCATTTCTTTAACAACCTTTTTGCAAGTTCCTTTCATTGCATTATGCTGTCCAATTCATGCACAGAGCTCTAACGCATCCATGTTTCACAACAAATCAGAGTTCAGATCACCTGACAGAAGGGAAATATGACAAGTTTTAAAAATAGCAGCACAGCTAAACTGCAATTTTCCCCTCTAACCAGCATGTCCTAATCTCTCAGTTTTGATCTCCTCTTCATCTGGGAAACTTGACACTAAACTGCAGGCAAATTTGTTTCACCCAGCTGTAAGCATTTCCTTTGAGACAACACATGAACGAGACTGAGGGTTTATCTTTCTCTCACATCAAAGTCTGAAGTTACATAGCAGAGGGGCAACTACTCCACAACATGGCAACTTTTAAAAGGTATCTCACAGTGAGGCTGAGACAAAAAGCAACTAAGACTTTTACAGTTCCAGCTAGTTCACAGTCCTGAATGACTACATTTTTCATCTGTACCTTCATCTGGCTCATAGCTTAACTGCGGGAGAGTTCGGCCATCCACCCCTTGGAGGGGGTATGGCTAAGGCACCCCTCAGAGCTGAGCACGGCTCCTATCAGCTCTGTTGGGATATTTTACATTTAACATACCAGCTTTCTAAATAAACCAGGACTAATAAAATAACAACCACAACCCCCCATACCCCCAAAGTCACTGATATTCTAGGTAATCATCACAGCGATGTTACTGATTTACTGGGCATGCCTCTCCTTCAAGCAAACACCAACACAAATGAAAAACAGCTTTTCAAAAAGACATAAGGCCTCCATATTGTAACTCTCATCATTATCAAACACAGGAAATACAATTGAAGTGAAACGCTAGGCACTTCAGTGTCTACCTTTCAGATGCAGAAACTCTACATTCAAGCACAAAAATAGAAGTGGCCTGTATGTTCCAAGACCTTGAAAACCACTTTTTTTTTTTTTTTTCCCCAAAGGACTCACATATTTTGCTTCTTTTTCTATGAATTTGGAATAATAAGTCATCAGAAGCCATGCTGCACCTGGACATTATTGGAACGCTCCCCAAAATCTGTGACAGTTTTACAATCATCTCCTCAGAGGACAAAATAGAATTCTATTCATAAAGTATGAAATTTGGCTAGTCCCCAGTGAAATCTCTACACTTTGAGACAGAGACAAATATTTGACTATCTAGAGACTAATTAAGGACTAACGCGCTAATTAGTGTTATAATGGATTTTTTTAAACACTTACAGAAATAATTAGACCAGGTACCAAGATACAGCAAGCATGGACATGACTTATACATTGAGAATAAAATCTAAATCAACACATTCTTGCCATTACCTAACACTTAATAACAATTGAAGTTGTTGCTGCATCCTTGGAATGACAGCTATCAATGGCTTTGCTTTTTTGGAAGTTAGTTTTAAGTCATCTATGAAAACAGTGCAGTTATTCTTTAGCTTCTAGGTAATGCCATACTAAGACATTTAAAATCCACAAGATACTGTGCTTCAACCAAGTATAGATAAGCTTACCTATATAAGTACTCTATCAAAAACACAAGTAAACAAACATAAGAGAAGAAAGATATTACAAATAAACTGCTTTTGGGCAGTGCTATCCAAATGATGGAATCGCATTAACTTGAAAATTGAAAGCCTTAATATTTGAGATTAAAGAGAGTATAAAATTTATGAGAGGATTTTCAGAGTGCCAGCACCTTTTAGCTCAAGAAGTTGGGGGTTGCCTTTTTCTGGTATCCCCCTCTCACCACTTTGTCTTACAGGCTGAAATCTTTGTACCTTCTTGGCTGTCCTGAACTACATACTGTTTGCTTATGCCCAGATTATCAAGGGCTCTAAATCAAAACTATTCCATTCATTATTTTTCATTCAAATCATGTGCACAATCATAGTAATAATCCTTTGATATTTCTAGGTCACTGAGCAAAATTATAAAAATTTATTCCTGAAATTACATTATGTGGACCTTACTGGAAACATCCTCTCTTATATCTAATGAACACTAATTAATTAATCATTTTTTTATTTCTTTTAGTTATTGGGTGGTCATTTTGCATATTCTGACTTTTTCAAGTTTAATAATACTTAAACCAAAGCTAAGTTGCATTTTAGAAATATATCAATTCAACTCAATGCACTATATTTCATTATTAATTTGACTTAAAGTATATTATTGTGGGAGAAAGAATGAGAAAGTATTCTATTTGTTTGAACAACTAACAAAAAAATATTTTATTCATATGTTTCTAGTTCCATATTTGCAATTTCACCCTCACTCCTCAATGAGCAATGCAAGGCTGACAACCTTAAAATTACCTGGGTCATTCTGCTTACACAATGACAATTTATTGGTGTTGCTGATGCTTCTAGATTTACTAAAAATCATCACTAGTGGCTTGAAGAGTTCTTAATTCAACTCTTTTGAAACTGTTCTATATATCTCAATCTAAACTACCATTCTTAACAGTCCTAATGTGCAGGTTTGTTTAGCACCCTCTTGACATACCATGAAAATTAAAAGTAGTTTATATTAATAGAAGTACTTCCAAGATACAGAACCAAAATAATTATAGGGAAACTGCAATTGTTATTCTCATAATGGATAAAATACACCATCAGAATTTTTTTCAAAATAAATCTCAGGCTCTTATTACACTATGATAGCCATAGATTTCTTCCTGTACCATTTAGTTTGCCCTTGTCAATTTATTATAATCACCTACTTTGGGTTTACATTTACTCTTTTTACCTTAAGTGCTATTTTAAAATAGATACAATAAACCAATCCAAATTGGAATTTTGTTTCTTAAAATTATTAGCACTTTTGCTATCTTTATTTTACATATATACATATCTGTGTGTGTGTACAGGTATATATTTATCATACCCATTTACTCAAAACCTGAGTATTATGAAATTTTTTTTTGTATTTTTCTTAGGCTTATAGGGCTCCCTACTGCTAAACTTGGTTTGTTAGATGTGCAAAAGCCTTGTTAACTTGTGTTCAAGGTTTTTAAAGTCATATGGAATTTAGAACCAGAACTAAAAAACAGCTTGAAAAGATGATGGGAGAAAATAATGTGTTTTTCTAGGTACCACTAAATTTCATGCTTTAAAATTAAATTAGAATTCACAGCTTTCAGCTTCCAATATATTCAGATGTAGTTTCAAATATTAAGTTCAATTATGAGTAATTTGAGGGTAGATTGTCTCCTTGTTATTACTTTGAAAGCTTTCTTTGTCTTTCATAACCTGTGGTGACAAGGCAGAAAAATGCAGTTTTTTATGAGCTAGTAGAAGACACTTTTTCTGCTCTAATTAAAAGTCGTAATTACATTTTTGATTAACCCAGAACGAACAATACAACAGATTAGTTATCAGCTTGCTGCATTTTGTGGAACAATATCGAAGCTTAGAAAATTTTAAATTCTCTGACATTCTTAGCTTAACTAGATAAAGTAAAAACATAAATGTAATTTATGTTTAACAATTACATAGATGTATTTCTATTTTGACATCTCATTTGGAAAATGAGCAGAAATACTAATTCAGGCAAACTTCTATCATTGTAGATTTTTGTTAGTTTATAAATTATGTGTTTTGCTTGCATTATTTTAAATAACTTAATTTCACAGTAAGAAAACTTTTTTTTTAATAGCAAAAATTCTTTTATTGAGTTTTTGAATGTCAAAAATTAAATAACTCAGGAGCATGGTTTGATGTTTTTAAAGAGGACCAATACTCAACACCTTTTTTTAAAAAAAAAAAATATTATTGATGAAATAAATCAATTAACTGACTTGATCTAGGATATGCAGGACAGAACTTACAAAGGCAGATTCCACCTCAATATGTTGTTGACCTATAATACAAAGTAATCCACAGGGTGCTGCTTCCTCCCTAAAATATATGTGCCCTGATAGGTCCTCTTTCATAAAGAGGAACAAGAGTATTTGGAGTACCTGAACATATAACTGATACTATTTTTCTCCAACAATAATGGTTACCAATCAGTTCCTGAAACACACAGTTCCTATCACAACAAAGAATAAGATTCGGATTATTTTAAAGGAATGCTGATGCTTCTCCAGTGGAAAACATAATTCAATAGCAAATGGTAGAGCTGGTATTCAGGAGCTATGCATATGGTTGAAACTTTGGGGACACGGGTGACAGCATTCCTCAGTCAGCATAATTTATCATTTCATTAGCCACAAAAGCTATTTTAGTGTTAAAGGAAATCCAATAAATCATAGGAAAGATTCAAACACAAAATGGTTCAAAATGTGAAAATGAGAAGGTGGCTAGGGCAGCATTGGAAGAATCTCCTCCAGTATTCCCTAGGTCAGCCACTGCCAGAAAACTCTTACTACAGATTGCAGCATCAAATTCACCTGAAAATTTTCGACTGTGGGAAGGCATTTAGAACATTTTAATAACTGAAATCATGCACACACTTATAAGTATACAAATAAACATACAACTATAAATCACCCAAACTAAGATGGCCTTAAAATATCAGTAAACTTTGGGAGTTGAATCAAGGGAAAAATCTAATTCAAATGTACAAATTGAGCTGACATCTAAAATGAGCATTTCAAATTCCCATTGCACTCTGAGACTATCAGATGTCTTTACAGAGAGCGCTACGGGGGATGGGGAGGTTCATAGTCTTACAATCTTGTAAAGCGTTAGAGATCTAATGTGGCTTTTTTTTCAGATACTACTCAAAAGCAATGTTCTATAGGGCAAAAACAATTTTAGAGCTGTGGAAACATACCAGTCTCAATTCATAAAATAAATCACTTCTGTATAGAGGACGTGAAAGAACCAAGGTTCTCGAAGTTTGACAATGACAAAATTGAGTTTATCAGAGGGACCATACCTATATGGCTGCTCCACCCACCTCTTTTTCACCTTCCAACTTCTGACCAGATTGCCTACAGCATGTTTTTATTTCAGGTATGGGAAAGAGAAAAAAAGGAAAATAACAGTTTATCCCTGTGCTGGGTTTGTGTGTGTGGTGGAGGTTTCTGGTAGCAGGGAGGGGACTACAGCAGTGGCCCCTGTGAGAAGCTTCTCGAAGCTCAATCAGCTCCTGAAGCACGGAAACAAACTTTACAACTCACAAAGAGCTATAAAGCAGGTATGTTTATTGCAGTGCTGGGTACAAGGGTGATCGCTCCTCCTAACTTGCACACCAACAGCATATTTTGCCAGAAATTTATGCAGTGCAGGTATACATATTCATGGGATCGAGGTGGGGTTAGTTTGCGCAGACGCAGATCTGTCTCTGGTGGTCTTTTACTTCTTCTGGGGTCTTATCTTCCCCTTCCTCTTTTGTCCTTTAGATGCACTTTAGTCATTTACACATACTCTATTTGTACTTGGTGATCTCAGCAGCCTTTTAACCAGTTTTATGGTCAAGCTGACACCGCTATTCTTGTTATCTCCCGCTGTGTCTAACACAGTCCTTGATGAATACAAGTCCCTGATAAGCTTAGGCACCAGCCTCTAATAAACAAGTTTCAAAAGAACATTCAAGGCAAACAGGATTGTTAAGAAATTGCAAAGCAGTTAGTTCCCTATATCACTCCAAGTCACTCAGCTCTGTCCAAGGCTGAGCCAATTAGCAACAGTGGCTGCTCCTCTATAAGAATGTATTTAAGAAGGGGGGAACCTGGGAGGAGGAGTGGGAGTTGTGAGGAAGAAAAGTCCACAAACACTGAGGTCAGTGGAAGAAAGGAGGAGGAAGCGGGGGAGGTGTGCCAGAGCAGACACTCCCCTGCAGCCCGTGGTGAAAGGGCAGGCTGTCCCCTGCCACCCGTGGAGGTCACTGGTGGAGCAGGGGCCGACCTGCAGCCCATGGAGGACCCCATGCCGGAGCAGCTCAGGAAGAGCTGCAGCCTGTGGGAGGGACTCATGTTAGAGAAAGTTCATGGAGGACTGTCCCCCACGAACGTGACCCCACTCTGTAACAGGGGAAGAATATGAGGAGTTCTCCCCCTGAGGAGGAAGGAGCAGTAGGGCTGACCACACCGCCCATTCCCTGCCCCCTGCACTGCTGCGGGGGAAGAGGTAGAGAAATCAGGAGCAAAACTGAGCCCAGGAATAAGCTAGGGTTGGGGGGAGGTGTTTTTAAGATATGGTAACGTTTCTCACTGCCCTACTGTTTGTTAAGTGTTGTTAGTGCCTGAAGCAAACTGATGTTCTTTTCCTTCCCCTAAGGAATCTGTCTTTTGCCCATGACCACAATGGGTGAGTCACCCCTCCCTGTCCTTGTCTCAATTCCAGAGCCTTTTATTTCTTTTGCCCTTCCATTCCTGAGATGGAAGTAGTGAGTGAACATCATCCTGGTGCTCAGTTGCCTTCTGAGTTCAAACCACGGCAACCCCATTTTAAGAAGTTAAAAAAATATACTAGCCCAGTGCTAATAACTAAAAGTTGAGAGCTTCATACATTAAATTTGAAAACAATGTTTAGGGATTTATAGACACTGACCTGAGAAAGGAATTTTGCACATTGGCCTTCTTTGGAATGATACTACTTGTGCATTGAGGGGAAGGGGAAGGAAAACAAAACAAAAGACTCATAATCTGTTATGAGTCTGCTGGAAGAATCCTTACCTTATTCAAGTTTAAAATAATAGTTTTAAATGTGATCAAGTAAAGGCCAGATGTACCTCTAATTAGTTTAAACATCTTTTAACATACTATTAATTTTGTCATAAAATAGAAAGTATCCATATTTGGGATACTTAGAAGACAATTATCAGAAAATCTACATAAGGTTTAACAGGTTATAGTGAAATTACAAACTATTGAGATTGCATATGATACCTGTATGCTATAACGTTATTTTTAAAAGCAAGCTTCTACAATTCAGTATTACAGACTTATAGATGTGTCTTAGGGTTTTCCAGATGTTTCTTCATTTATATATATCTAAATTTAAGTTAATAATATTGTTGTCAATATATGAGGTAGCATTCTTGCATAACAGGAGTAAAAAAGGCATATATGTAAACAAACCGAGCTTGCATTAACTACAGACAGCTAATTCCAGAGATAAAGAAACAGGAAAATCCTCTTCCTTTTTCCCCCATAAAGTTCCTACCTTTAAAAATGAAGAAAACACTCCAGATTTTAAATATTCCTTAGCAATTAACTAGGAAAACTGGCTGAGCTCCCTAAAAGGCTAGAAATGTACATGTAGGCAACCAGAAAATAGAGACAACATTTTTCACATTCAGTAACATTAAAGTATGTGACATAATTAAGAGGATGAGATCAGAAAGGGTCTAATTTCCTTGGATCATAAAGAAAAGGGCAGAGGAAAAAGTGCTTCTGAGAACCTGTAAGACAGTCCCCAGAAAAGACACAGTTAATCTCCAATCGGTGTAATGGGTCAACATAGATCTAGCTATTCTCTTTTCCCATAACTAAGAAAGCTAACGTGTTGCTACTGATGAATGAGGATTTGAATTGTGCTTTCAGGATGCCAGCCATCAATCTCTTTTTCCTACCCTGGCAGACAGCAAGCTTTCCTTAAGTTTGTAGCTGATAATTTGTTAGTATATGTAAAAATAAGCGAATCTGAACTTCTTAAAAGTGCACACCAATTTAATTGGTGTTAGGAGAACTGTCTAGGCATGTCGTCCCCTGAACATAAAACCATGTGCAATAGATCACTGTCTTATTTAAGAATTTTTGGATAATTCTCCTTAAAATTCATTGCTCTTAATTGGTAGCTAATACTTCTTAGTAAAATGCACTACTCATCAAATCCTTTAAAATTATTTGTATTTCATACATTAAATAGCACAGATGAACAACATGGTTGTAAACTAGTTACTACTATTGACTAATAACCTCAGTTTCCATTGTGAAATCTGAAGACACACACATCCAAAACTGCTTTGAAATAACATGAAAGGAATGTTAACATCATCAGTAATTATGTAATGTATGAGATGGGAAAAAGTTCTGTGTATTAAAAATCAACTCTAATTGCCAAAATAGTAATCTTGCACAGTGGCTCATACCAACAACTGCAGACTCTGTGATACAGTTCTTTCTACAATATTAATTGTAAGCATTTATACCTCTAGTAACATGAAGCCTTTTTCTCTGAACTTCTAACACTTAACAGTTACTATGTTTTACTCTGTATGCAGTAAGCTGAGGTACTACAAATGGCCTCAAAACCTACAATGATATCTAATGAAACATCCTATTCCCATGCCTACCCCTCACAATACTTGTGGTCATCACAGAAAAGTAATACTTATTTCTACTTCATCAGCATACAAGCACACAAACACAAAATATTCTTTGCAGTATTCTATAAAAAAATCTCCAATTGCAGTTGCTAATTATTTGCTTGACAAAAAATACAAATAAGAGTATCTCACACCAAAAAGAGTGAAGGAAATTTTCACACTATAAAAAGCACACAACAGTCATTGACCAAGAAGAAATCATGTTAGCTCAAAACTAATTTAGCATAGCAGAAAGGGTGTAGGAGAAAGTATGAGAGCTCTTAGAAATGGCTTGCATTTCAGATTGTACCCTCTTGATGAGTATGCTAGTATAGCAAACTGCAGTCTAAGCTCAGTTATCCATGAATTCCAAGAAAATGAATCTCATTTTCCATCAGCACATTGAAGCTCCTGGTTCATGTACCTCATAGCAAGCATCCACTGCTTATTCTTTGCAAATTTCCATAGGACCAGAGACAACATATCTGTGTTTGACTGCAGCTGCACCACAAGCTTTCCAGGCTGGATCAGCAATAGTCTTGGGATTTTTTCAATCTATACTAAATAATATAACTCTCCCTCCCCATCTGTTCACAGTTTTGCCTTTATTGTTTTATCTATCAAGTTTTTGATTTCGCTAGCTTTTTCTATTCTTGGCGATACTACATGGTCAACAACCTAAAAAGTCATCAGGCTTCCAAACTCTGTTAAATAGTTTCCTTATAATATGCTTTTGCTGTGGAAGGAGGCAATGCTCTTACTGCATCAACACTCAGTCTTTTCAAGTAGGAGCTGTTCATACCACCTCAAGTTCAGTAAGACCTGGGCTTAACTTCTATCTCAGATCACTGTAAATTGAACCATGCCTTTTGAAAATCTTGTTTAGTTTAAAAAAGACAACATCAACATTTGAAAAGACAAAAAAAAGCAGCAGAAAGATATACACCCAATATACCTCACCCCTGCCTTTCTAGCTCTGGAGCTGCTAGTAGATAAAAATGTCTGAATTTCTTAAATTAAAACTATTTTTTTAGAATGCCTTTTTCAACACTTGGTAGCTTTGTAGGAAATGTAGGCTCTTCAGATGATCATTATGAGAAAGTTTCAGCTGGTTCTAAACACCTCTTTTTCTTACTGTTCTGACTGAAGACACTAAAGAGACTAGAACAGGTTCAAGAATTTCCATAAATTGCACCACGGTATTATGGCTGCAGAAAAAATAAATGGGTGGTTATCATATTAGCACTCTCTAATTCTGTGGTTTTATATGGAGAAGTGGTGGAAAAAGGCTGAAAGAGCCTTCTCACTCTTCCTATTAAATTATAGTAGACAAGCAGGTAAGTCTTTGGACAAAGCATACTGGCACTGTTCTCTAATGCAAATACTGCCTTTGCCAATAGTGTGAGTGATGGATTATGACACGGGGATTCAGCCTCTGCTGGCAAAGGCCTCTTGGTCATGTCATATAAGCCTATAGTCTTTAGAAAATTTAGTAATAGTTTGTACAGTTGACAAATAAATGAGGATATAATAACTTGTAATTATGCAGAAAATAAATTTAGTTAGGAAATTATACTAATAATGCGTTGAACACTTTCTGGCAGAAACACCAGGAGAAACTGTTCAATAACATAGGGATAATTTCTGAACATTACATAATACAGAAAGAAATTCATGACATGCACAAAGACATCTCTGCAGAGAGGCTCAAGGTGATTTAATATTGCTCGATGGCAATGGAGGAGCAGCAGTATGCTCTGTTTTTGAGTTACTACCTCAATGACAGTGTCTCTGTGAGCTAAATAGAGCAGAACAGAGCCTTGGTTCAATTGTGCAGGTATTTGTGAAAACAGCTGGTAAAATTCTCTACTACCGTGGAGAATTGCAAGCAGGTCCAGGCTTCAAGCTGTGCTGTGACAACTTCCTTACTTTACTTTTTTTTTCCTCCTTTTAATAATTCTACACTCAAGGGAATCTCTTTGGCTTTGGTCTCCTACACTATCAATGTAATCCCAGAGAAGAAAAGACTAATATCAGGGAAGAGAAACTATATCTGAAATTCTGTTTTAGGGAACAGATCTAAAGAGAAAGTGGGGCTTTTATTTTCCCCTTCTATTTTTAATGTAAAAAGTCTTCCAGGCAACTGAAACTTAGAAAAGTGTAATTATACTCAACAAAAAGTTTAAACCAAAAAAGAAAGCTATGTAAAATGGATCAGTGTTAGTTAGAGCTCGGAATACCTCACAGCATGTATTGAACATTGGAATGAGTTTCCACAAAACAAAAGGGGAAAGTCTGTCACTTAGGATTTGGAAAAATAAACTATGAGTTTTAGAAACTAATTCTGCAGTGCCAGGGATAGAAGCTGGAAGGAAGAGTCCTAGCCTCTCCACTTAACTTCTAATATTAGTTTTGTTTTCATGTGATCATTGTGGCATGGAGCACATTTCTTCATTTATGTCTGAAGTTGTCATCATCCATGTCCTTTTAGCCTAAAACTAGCTTGAGATATCATTTACCTCTGCAACAAATGTAAATTAATAGGCCTATTTTAAAATTATGCACTTCTGTTTTATCTTATTTTTATTTTTTAAGTTATGGTGTCCTTTAAAACTGGGCTACTGAGAACGGAGAGAATAAGTAAGACCTAGAAAAACACATTTGATAAATCTGAAATACAATGAATGCTTAGAAACCTGGTGTTTAAAACGAAATCTGAAAGGTTTTGAGATTTTTGCTTTACAAACATGGAGAATAAAGCTGAGGAACTATATTATTTCACACCAATATACACATTAACTTAAATTTTACAATATGTGGAAAGCACAAGTATTGTTCCAATAAAATAAACAAAGAAATTTGTCATCCAGAAAGCATGATTTTGAAGCCTTTGTATTATCTCAATATAATTAATGACAAAACTCTCAGAAGAAAATCTCATAAATTAAGGGTTCCTCACCTACCATTCCCTCAGCTCCCATTTACCTCTTGTTCAATGTGTTCACTTAGGGAAAATAACAGTAGGTGGACCAAAATGAAATCATAAAGTGAATTCATTTTCCCTACAGTGCTGCCTCAATTTAGGTTGATTTTTTTGTTAACTCTTTTGTTAGGTATGGTAATTTTTTTACTTAGAGGTTAAGTTTACATTCTGCTTCTTTTTTGAAACACTGTTTTATTACAGTATTCTGTTTATTGATGCTTTCTCCTTATTACACTCAGCCAAATGTGATTTCTATCTCATTTTATTTAAAAGTGACTTGGAAAGTACCCTAGTTTTATACTCTTCTTAACAAAGATGTTCAGGATCAGCTATTTCTCTTAGAAGACTAGAAGTTCCTGGCTGAACTATGCTCTGCAATGGCCCCTGATGGTTAAATTACTTGCTAATCCCTACTTTGCAGCATTTCTCAGGCTCAGTTAATTTCTCTTCAGTTCCCCTCTTCTTTCCAGTTCTTCTCTCTCCTCAATTCCTTTGAGTGAGACAGAAGCCATTTACACCATGGTAGGGGGTGAATTTAAAAAAAAAAAAAATACTACATAGAAGGTGAGGGAGTAATATATGAAATGGAGAGGTTTTAGGATTAAAGTTATTATGATGATTATGGAATCCTATGAGCCAAAACAATATGAGAAAGCATTGTAAAAGGGAATATATTCAATATTTTTCCATTACATTTAAAAATATTTAATATATCCATAAGCTACTTTGAAAACAGAATCCTATACTCTCATGAAAAATTAATGGGATAAAGGTAGAATTCAATGCCACTTTACATATAAGTTGTTGACAACAATGCTGTCATTTGTAGACACAGAAATAACTGATCAAAAGCTTAATTAAGTATAAAATATTTTTCCCTTCTCACTCTGGCTTTGTACATACATCTGCCTTTCTCAATATGATTTACAACAGGAGCCAAGACAAAATCAGCCTGTCATCTGCCTCCATCATATCCATTAAACCTGTCTGAAACTGGTGTTAACAGCTGCCTTTTATTTGTCATCTAGCATTTCTTGCTCTAGCACAACAGCACCACCAAAACCAAAATAGTAAATAAGCCAGGAAGTCCAGCAGACTATTATTAACTGTTAAACTCAAGGCAGCACTGAACCAGTATATAAAAGAAGAAGTATTGAGAGGACCAGAGTATAAAATCTGAAGTAGCAACCAAATGTGACTGGAAAAAAACATTCTAACAAAAATGTCTTAAGCAAAAACTTTCATAGGAAGAAAGAAAATTTCTTCAGTCCCTTTTTTTTGAAAGAAAAAGGATTTACTACAATAAACAGCACAGTCTCAAAGATCACAGAACCACAGAATGTTTGGGTTGGAAGGGACCTTTAAGGATTACCTAATTCCAAACCTCCTGCCATGGGAAGGGACACCTTCCACTAGATCAGGTTGACTCAAAGCCCCATCCAATTTGGCCCTGAACACTTCAACTTCTCTGGGCTACCTGTTCCAGCATCTTTGTCCTGGTTGGGGCTGGCCTAGAGCTCCCGTTGGTCTGGCAGCAGGAGGAGTGCTGCAGCACCCTGAGACCCCAGGGGCTCCCCAGGTCCCAGTGCCCTCACCTGTGTGCGGGGGCAGGGGGAGCACAGCTGGAGGGCTGGGCCCCGATTGGCTGATATGCCGTGTCATGTGACACTGTGCTCACCATATAAAGGCGGGAGTGATCCGGGAGGGGCTGCCACTTCCAGGATTGTGGCTGCGGCATCTTTGTGTTCGGGATCTCCAGCTGGGAGTTGGTCAGGAGGTGGTGAGCAGCTGTATTGTACATTACCCGTTTATACTGTCACCGTATTATTCTATTACTGTTATTAAACTGTTTTTATCTCAACCTGCAAGTCTCCCTTTGCTCCTCCAATTCCTTCCCCATTCCCAAGTGGAGGGAGGGTGGGTGAGCGGCTGTGTGGCATTTAGCTGCTGAGCAGGCTCAAACGACAACAGTCTTATAGTAAAACATGTCTTCCTTACATCTAAGCCTACCATCTTTTAGTTTAAATCCATTAATGATTGAATTCATCATCAAAATATTAAAAATAACCTTCAAGCACCATACATTGTCTGACTGGATCTGAAAATGTAACAATAATATGTGTCACACCAGGACAAATAAAAAAGTTTCATATACTTCATGTTTTCCAAGCAAGAATTCTAAATGAAAATCACACACTCTTTTATCACTGCTGAACACTTTCCAGCATGCTAGAAGGCTTCTCATGGGAGATATTTGCTGATATCATAGAAGGCTTTTCTGAAGATTTCCAGCATTCTTATGAGGATTCTAAAGTTCAGCAGTGCTTTAGCAAAGTCAGTCTGTAAATTCCAAGGTTTCTGGGATAAATAAGGGCTTCTGAGGTCTGGAGAGCAGTGAAACTCATGGGAGAAACCAATAAAATTGACAGAATGCCTTATGATCTTTTTATTCCCTGCACAAATGTCTTGCCTTATTTTAGATAAGTCACAATGGTACCTGGAAGAATACAGGCTTAGCATAACTGTGCAAGTACTCACATGTGAATAAAGTGAGGACTAGGAAGGATGTAGTGCATGACATAAGTGACAGCGTAGCTTCTCATATATAGAATCTCTAGTTTCAGAGAACTTGCCAACTCAAAACCTTAATACAAAAAAATACTAATACCAGAATCTTCTGTCAAACAGACATAGTGAAAGGTATCAGACCTGATCAGAAACAAAGAAAAAAAGGAAAAAATCTCCCCCCAACAGTTTCTCAACTTTTGGACTTGAATGCCCAGACAGAGAAACTTTGCCCATTTCATTGGGCAAATAAAAAAAATCCTTCACAATGTTTCCCTAAAGTACTTCTCACATCTACGAAAAATCTATTCCTTAAGATATACTTTTTAAAAACACACAAGTACAAATAACTAATCTAACAAATCATTATCTTGATACCACATAAGAGTTCATTAAGGACCAAAGGGCTCTGTACACTGGTGGACATGATTGCCTATGTAAGCATTTCATATAAAGACACCATTTAAATAAGCAGTTGTATATAGTATCTCCAAGAAGAGATGATTTCTTGATCCGGTTATTTTAATGAATATAAAATTCTGACATTCTGCAAGGAACCACTACCAATACAACAGAGACCATAACATCTATCTGCTAGATTCTGTAAAACAAAAGGAATATGAAACCAATTCACTAACTGAAGCTTATATAGCTCCCAATACCACAAGTAAGTCTAAAATGCTCCCTGTGAACTAAAAACATTGTGTTTATCCTCAAAATATGTAACATTGCTACTATGGAGACAGACAACATCAACAAAGTGAAATATATCCTTTAGTTGTATCCACTGTACATATCTACAGCAGAGACATATTAGGAAAGCCTATATATTTGTTTTGCTTATGTAGGATTTCTTAGCAATCTCATTTTTTTATCTGCCTAACCTCAACAACATTTTTTTTCCAAAATAATTATGCTAAAAGTGAGGAAATAATTCTGAAAAATATTTTGGGTTCTCAGATAACATTTGCATACTCTAATGTGAATTCACAAGAGTTAATCTTTTAAGGAACAGTGTGCTTCAGATGAAGGCTTTGACAAACATGAAACAACTTAATAGTAGTATCTTTCTGTACCATCCAACAGCCTGAGTATAGCAACCTAAAGATCAAATTGAAATCAGCTCTATATCAAAGTTCTGCTGGTGTAGTGATATTAGGAGTTTTTAAAAAAAAAAAAATCACAATCCTAATGGACATACATACGGAGCAATCTGTTCTCCTTTGCCTTTCCAAATTACTTAAAGAGACAGTTTTTGCAGACTGCCACGAACTCGTGAAAGCAAATGAGAGGCAATATTGGGCTATAGCTGCTGCACATGTTACTTCTCTAAAACTGCTCTGAGGGGTAGAATGATGTTAGAGATCTAGTAAATATTTTATTCAGTGTCATAATTCAAGCTAAATAAAGTGAAATTCATCTACTACTGTCAAATACAGTCACTTCTGCAATAATTTCTTGGCAGTAAGAAGAGCAGATGCCCTTTTGTCATGCCCAAATTAGTGTTTGCTGTGGATATATGAAACTTGCAGCTTACTTACCCATCAAAATAGTGACAGTATTATTCTGGACATGGGGAAAATTTGAATTTGATCTGGCCAGGTGCCAAATCATAAGAGGTTCATGCTGAAACATACTTAATGAGTATCCAGAACAAGTGGCCAGTAATTGGCAGCTCTGCTTCTGTTGTAGCGAATGCTCATTAGGAAGAAAGACTGACTAGTCAGCTTCTTCATTTATTCAGTTTTTGACCCATAATTAAAACACGCCAAATTGTTCCATTTTGAAATATAGGACAAAGACTGTATGATCTCATGTATGGAGATGGCAGTTCCCAAATTATTTACAATTGAAGCAGTCAGTTAATATACTTTGCCATGCTTTCAATCATCTGAATTATATCTGACACTAAATAAACAACAATGATAAATAGTGACGAGAAGCTACCTGTTTCAGAGAATGTAAGAACTAGAGCAAGTTTCGTTGTTTTCCTAAAACATATCTGTGAATTTTTTCCTTCAAAAAAGGGTGTTGAAGGCACTGTGCTCACTCAGTGCTTCACGGGGTACAAACTGTTGTGCACTGTTTATGTCCAGGGACCAAGGAAATGCATCACAGGGCAGATGTGCACTGCCATGTTTCCCACGGGCCAGACACATTCAAACCCTTTACCATTCAAGCAAATCGCTGAATCTAGTGGACAATTTGAAGAGAACCTGTATCAAGTGGAATTCGGAAAATAAAATTCAGTCAAAAAGCAAGAAGATAATGAAGCAAGATGTTCTACTTTCAACAGATAACAAAATCAGGCCATTTGTCAAGTAGAAGACAGGCCTCTTGCTTTTAGACAAAACAGAGAATCTACCGCTACAGCTGATGGTGATGCAGAGAAGAATGATAGCAATTTCTGTAACACTCTTCTGCGCCAGGATCAATTAAGTGCTGAAAATGGATTTGGAATCATCTGGCAGTAAAGCAAAGTATGCAAGTCCCATGATCCAAAATTAAATAGCTACAACACCATAGCAATTTAATTCCCAGCAACTTTCAGTGATAAAACACACATGTATCACATACATAGATTATTTGCCTCTGTGGGTCCATCAATTAATGTTCTGTTGAAGAGCCCTTCCCACAGCCTATATCCCGAAATTTCCCCAAAAACATTCCTGTGACTGCTTTGGACAAGCTGCTCTCCTAAAAAAATTTTTATGCATGTGCTAAAATCTGAACTCTGTCAGTAAACACACAGTAAGTTTAGAGCCTAAACACTATGCCAAAGAGTGCCCCATCAGCATTGTATACGCTGCATTTCATTGCTCACAGACTAAACTTCACAATGATGTGAAATGTAGCTCAAAACTGCAGACAGACTGTACTCAAATGTATGAATATCTGACGCTTTCCATGAGCTGATCAGATATGTGGGCTACTATCCAACAGGTTTAGCAGAGCACAAAGCATGAAAAATTGAATCAAGAGGCTGTTTCTGTAGCCACTTCAGCTGATCTACTGAATGCTATCCCATCACCACAGAAAACAAACAAACAAACAAACAAACAAAAAAAAAAAAAAAAGAAAAACCACAACAAACATCAGAAGGGCCAGAGATTTGTTATGTCAAGCTACCCAGCTGCTGTGGACCACGTTGCAGCCCAGCAGGGACCTTCAGGAAACAAAAGGCCCAAGAACATTGCAAAAGACATGTCATTCTGACATCCTGCCCCACATCTTCAAATTGTTCAAAATGTTGGCCAAACTACTTGTGTCAATATGCACTCCTGCTTAAATCTAAGCTCTCTGGAAGCTCGTTATTTCAAATCAATCAAGGGAAGAAGAATGACAGGCGCTCTTAAATAAACACTGGTAGTACAGGGTGACTTAAGCAAGCAAAAATCAGCCTATGTCAGTGTCATCATTCGAGCCCAGAGGGCAACTAAGCACCAGGATGCCCTTCACTCACGCCTCCCATCTCAGGAATGGGAAGAAGAAAATAAAGCAAAAGGCTCTGGAATTGAGACAAGGACAGGGAGGGGTGACTCACTGATTATGGCCACAGCAAAAGACAGACTCCTTAGGGGAAGAAAAGGAACGATTTACTTCAGCCATCACAATCACTTAACAGAGTAGGACAGTGAGAAGCATTATGACATCTTAAAAACACCTCGCCCCCATCCCTCCTTTATTCCTAGGCTTTGCTCCAGATTTCTCTACCTCCTCCCCCTAAGCATGGGGCTGGCAGGGAATGAGCTGTGTGATCAGTCCTGCTGTTCCTTCCTCCTCAGGGGGAAGACTCCTCGCACTCTTCCTCTGCTTCAGTGTGGTATCCCTCTTGCAGGAGACAGTCCTCCGTGAAATTTCTGACATGAGCCCTTCCCGCAGGCTGCAGCCCTTCCCAAGGTCCTCCGGTATGGATCCCTCCTGCATGTTGCAATCCTCCCAGTGCCTAACTACAACCGTGGGGGCGTCTTCCCATAGAATCCCAGCCTTCTTCAGATGCAGCCACCTACTCTGGCATGAGGTCCTCCATGGGCCGCAGGTTGGCCTCTGCTCCACTGCAGACCACCTCGAATGGCAAGGGGAGAGCCTGTCCTCTCACCATAACATCCAGAGGGGTCTCTGCTTAAGCACACCTCTCCCAGCTTCCTCCTCCTTTCTTCCACTGACCTTGGTGTTTGCAGACATGTCCTCCTCACAACTCCCACTCCTCATCCCAGGATCCCCTTCTTAAATATGTTATCACACAGGCGCAGCCACCATCACTAATTGGCTCAGCCTTGGCCAGAGGTGGGTCTGATTTGCAGCTGGGGGAGCTTTGAGAAGATTCTCACAGGGGGACACCCCTGTACTCCACTTCCCTGCTACCAGAAACCTCTGCCACACACACAAACCCAGCACATTGTTATCTGCTTGTGAGAAATGACTGCAGTGACTATACATACAAAATCTGTGTAGAAGGACTGGGGTTTATGTTGTTCTTTTTAATAAACAGTTTGAGTAATTGTCAATACTTATAATTAAACAAGCTTATATCAACCCAGTCCATCCTCAGTGAAACCCTCTGATATTATTCTGTGTATAAATCAAACACCTACCCTTGGAAAAACTCTTTGCTTCTATACTTTATTGTTTGGAGGGGCAGAATAATACTTCTGGGAAGAATCTTTGCCAGGATAAGGTACATTGCCACTGCAAAACTTCAAGGATAACTACAGCACTAAGTTTATATGATTCACAGGTTCTTTGAAACTGAACAAAGTCAGCATTTGATTGAAAGAAAAATAAACGTTACAGAGTATATAATATTTATATAAATTTAAAATAACAATGATAATTGTAGTACTATATATAAGGCTCTAAATATAGCAATAAGTAAATGGCAATAAACCCATGAAATATTACCCATGGCTAAAATGAAGCAATGACAACAAAGGACAAACACCTGCCACTGATTCTGCACCAACTTATCTAAAAGAGTAGCTGGATGTTTCTTCATCTGCAGACCTGTTAGTTATAAATACAAGTCCACTACAAATACAGAACAATCTCTCACTAAAATAAATTTTATGCACAGGTCTACCTCTGTAGACCAGCTAGCTTTTCAGACTCACGTTAGTCACAAACATACCATTTCCTTTGTTCAACTAAACTTGTTATCCCTTACTTGGGGACAGAGAACTCAGAATATTTTATGTCAATGACTTATTTTTAGTAGTTTAAAAAAATTCAACGACATCTGCATCACCAGAAGCAGAACAAATAACCCATTTTGTTAACACTCATGTCTTCTTTTAAGAAGGAAAAAAGCATTAAAATAATTTCTATTGACCTTTTCTATTAAAGGAGACACTTACAAACACAAAGTATTTTCATCTTGAATTACTACCACTTGGTGTTCTAACTCTGACAGAAGTACTATTAGCTAAAAAAATATAAAGTGTTTCAGATATTTACGCATTAAAGTGTAAATTTGTATGCTTATCTAGCTCCTCTATTTTGGCCTGTGTAACGTATTAAATGTTATATTTTCAGATGTAGAACTGACAGGCCAAAGGAATGGAAGTCCTTTCTTCAGCTGTGTGAATGCTGTATTACAAACACAAGTGCAAGCTTCTCTCCAGTTTCCCACCAATATTCTGTTACCCATACTTGTAGAGGCCCGTAAACACGGAGATAATTGAATTAGCATATAGAATGAATCCAAAGGCAGATATGAGGGTCCTTAGCTTCTAATTTTCATTGTAACAACTTATTTTATAATGATAGTTATCACTTCAATTTTTCAGATTCTGAAGCATGACTCCAAAAATAGAAAAAGTTTCAAAAAAATTACTATAGAGGTAAGAGTTCATATTTCTTGTAGCTCCGTTATCAAAATAAATATGTAAAAATCAGTCAGCAAGCACAATTTGAGAAGTATAAGAGCGAAGACATTTAGACCAGATCTGTATCAGAAACTTTTGCCTGAATAGCATCATGCACAAATACAGGATAAATAAAGGAGATGGCGTATTTTGCCATACCTCCAAGAGCAAGTTTTCTACCTACTCATTTTCTATGTCTACTTCAGGGAAAATTTACCAGTTAGGAATCTATCCAGATTTTAATCAAAAGGCTACTGACTGACTGCCAACTGGGAGTCCAAAAGTTTTTTTGAAAGGATTATCATCATAGTTTTTTTTGAAAGGCTGTTTTGATAGGACTTTGCCTTTCCCTTTGAAGTTTGTGACATTCCTGCTTGCCCCTTTCTCCGCACTGTCAAGATCTCACCAAACAACAGCAAAGCCATGCAGTGGATCAACCACTCCTTTCAGTTTTGTATCTGCAATCTTTCTGAGGGAGCGTTCTGTCCCATTGTCCAGGTCACCAATGAAGATGTTAAACAGCACTGGCCCCAGTACCATCCCCTCAGGCAAACCACCAGTGACTGGCCTCCAGCTGAACATCCTGTCATTGATCACTACACTTGGAGTCTGGCAGTTCAAGCAATTTTCAATCCACCTCACTGGCCACCTATCCAGGCTCTATGACTCCAGGAGTAAGATTACCACAGACATGATACCTCAGTGTATCTTTGTATTAAACACGGGATGATTGTCATGGGATTTTGGAGCCAAGAGACACAATGGAAGTGATTTCTTCCAGTAGCAGCTACATTAAAAAAATACATTTGCAATTAAAGGTTTGCCATTCATGTATGATATTCACTCTCTGACACTGCTCATTCATTTTCAGTATTTTGTTTGTGCATGGAAGACTGCTGCGCCCTGGGGACTTGTTGTAAATGAAGAGGGGATTTTCTACCTCAATAACTATTCAGATTTCATACTTTTACTAAGAAATGCATATGATTTAGGAAAAAAGAAACATTTTTTTTTTCCCAGGTGTATTTCTTCACCTGAAATCCTATGCTGTTCTTAAGAGTAGGATCTGATTTTCTAATCAAATGATAACTGAAGTCAAATGTTAGCTCTGACTCTCCAGATTTATTGATAAAAGATTCTTCCAAAATACAAAACTGTTTTGTACTAAACCCTTCCCTAACTCTGACATACACTAATCATTTAAATGTACATGCGTGTAATTTTTTTCTGGAATTTATAGCTGATGATCTAGGCTTTGTATACAGAAATTATGGGTTGCTCTGAAAGATCACTTTGCATGCACATCTAGAGCAATTCCTAGTATAAATTAATGCATTTAAATCTCACATGTAACACCTCTAGCTTACTGAGCATTTCTATTGCCTCAGCTGAAATACCCTGTGTAGTTTGAGGTACTGTAGTTCAAGATTATGTGAATAAACCATAGACAGTACACTAGAAAGAAATAAGAAAAGGTAGAGGTCTGTAACGCATCTTGTGGTGCTTTAAAAAAAGCCAGGGTGTTCAGCTCAAAAATTTCAAGCAAACAAAAAAGCCAAAACAATTAGCAAACCCAATAAGAAACAACAGGTACCGTAGTAGCTTTCAAGCACAAAAAAGACTTCTACAGAGCAGGAGAAAGTTACCTGTTTCCTATACTGTAGCAGGTAATAGAACAAGTCATGAGTTTTACTTTCAGCATGAAAGATTCAGATTAGTCATTAGAAAACACACACTAATGGCTATTCCAGTAAGCAGTGGAATAGACTGCCTGCAGCTATCCCATACATCCTTTTCTGCTTCAGAGTCTTAGCCCTCTGACTCTGTCCAGCAGCAGCTGCAAAGAATTACAACTGAATCTGTGAACATCCCAGTCGGCGTGTCCATACTACAGTTACAAAGCAAAGCCATCCACAAAGTCTCCAGACAAATTCAGGCCCATGTTAAAGGGGCTTGGATTTATGTAGCAGGTCTCATCTCTAACTTTTGGGTTTGGGCAATTTTTATTATTATTTTTTTGTTAGTTTGTTAAAGGCTAGGTATGTAAATATCGAAGTTCTATAAACATTTTTTGCATAAAAGTGGTTCACTCTGTTTGAAAGGCATTATATTGTTGTGATATTTAGCTGTTATTTCCTTGATAAATGTTCAACTTCAAATATATTTCAGCCAACAAAATCCCTTTAGTAAACACTCCTTACAGCTTGCCTGTATCTTCTGACAAAGTTTGTACACAAAGTTCTCCTTTTTTGAACCTTTGTAACTCTTTCTTCAAAATATCTGTAAATCATACAAAGACAGTATTAATTCCGAAGGACTTGGCACACCAATTTAGGAAATTTCAGCCTGGATTTCTGTTACATGACCAATCAATAAAAAAATCAGAGCCTACATCAACTGTGGTTCAGGTTATAAATATAATAAATAAAACTGTTTTGACTATGGGTAGGAATGATTGTGAATAATCTGAAATTTATATAATACACCATAAATCACTGCCACCTTTTATTCATGCAAGCATGTGAATATTTATTTGTTTATGGAAAACAGTACTTAAAAAAAGATTCTCAGAATGCTGCAGTATATGCTATGTGGGAAAACTGCCCCTCTGATCTTTATAAATCTACATGTTCATGGTATTTTCTTTAATCTAAAAAAAAAAAAAACAACACAAAAACAAACAAACAAAAAACCCCAAAACAAACAAAAACAGAACCACCAATCAATCAACCAAACAAAAATACCTTTCTCCTCTATCATGTACTGAGAGTTTTCAATTACAAAGTTGAGTTACTAGGAAAGAATCTGAGTTAAGAGAGAAAAAAGGTATATTTAAGAAACTTGAAGAGCTTTAAAAATTTTCTTCAAAATAGGCATAATTTGATAGTCTATTCTAATTATGAACACATTAGAATAGTTAACCTAATGATTATTTCACCTAACCATTCTAAACAATTAAAATAATTTACTAATAACTATCCACTGGAATGAGTTACTGAGAAATTAAAGCACATTTTAAACATTTTAAAAATAATGTTTAAAATACTGTAGTGTTTGGTTTGTTTTTTTTTTTTTTTTTTAAGAACATAGATACATCCTTTTGTAGCAACAGAGAAAATGACCTTAAAATTCCATTAATTTAACAGACATTTCATTTTTTTCTGAACATGAATGTAAAAGAGCATATATTACATTTGCCATATATCAAGCTATCGGTTTACTATCCGATCAATAAATTTCTTATGTTGCCCATTGAGAACTGTTATATGCAGCAGTCACACAGCGGTTTTACTGAAAATCGTCTGAAGTTACCAAAGGTCACTCTCAGGAGGATGTCTGTCTTAGTGCTTGCAAATAAGATGTCCATTTAATGCTTCTCTGCATGATTTTGATCTTAAGAACTTTGGTCACGATTCAGAAAAAACTCTAAAGAACATGCATTTTCCCACTGCCCTTGGTGAGGGCTGAGACATTAACTGGACCCCACTGATTAAGTGTGGTTCCGTCTTTTAGATTGAATGATGGGCTAATCCCGGAGGAAATGTCTCATGAATATATGGATATTGAAAATAAGGAGAAGGATTACTCATGTTGTCAAAAATAGCAGTGAGCACGAGAAGTTTCTTGAGCTAGATCCAGCAAGATGGAGGAACAACTATCATGAAATTTATTATTTTAACATACATTTAAAGAAATAGTCATAATTTCATTCTGTTTTAGCTTCTGGACCTCTTATATGCACTGATAACATTCTCAGATTTTTTCTGCAGCCACAAGAGTCAGAAGCTTTCATTCATGAGTGTCAACTGACCCTATCAGGTAATTATTGGAAAGTCCAGAACTGAAGAGAAATAGTTGATGTCACAAGATTCATCATAAAAAAATGACAAGATTTAGAAATAGCTATTTACTGAGGGTCATATCAGCATTCAGCCCTAATCAAATGGTATCAGTTATTCAAATGCAGTACAAATCCACTTCAAGAATGTTTCTTTAATCAATGGATTGACAAGGCCCCAAGGAAGCTGCAGAAGGCAATCAGCATATGCTGTCAGGGAACTGGAAATGTAATTACAATCTGGGAAAAGAAAATTTCACTCTATCTCTCAAATTGAAGCAAACTCTCACTATTTGTATGATGTACCTTTTACCAATAAAATATACAGAATCACTGTTCTTGCATGTTTCCATGTTAATTGTCTAGTAAATCCACAAGCCTATGGAATGGGGAAAAAGAAAAAGGAAAATAAGTTTTGAATAAATGTAGGCTTGATTTGGAGTTACATCTGTGAGTCCACAACACATCTCCTGTGGTACTTGGGAAATTCCATCACACAACCTGAACAGTCAACAAGACCCCTTTTAAATTGTGCCACTGCTTTCAATGATACAACATTAAAAAAAAAGATAAAGCTTGGTCACGTTGATGATATGAACTTTCAGTAAATCAGGTCCTCTGTATTCAAATACAATTTTTTCCTTTTTTATTCCCAATGATTGGGTGGGTCATTAATAGAAACAAAACCCAGCATGACATGGATAATCACTTTACTCTGATAAAATGAAGAAGTAAAGCTGTCTTGAGCAGCAGAAGTAGCTTAGCTTGCTTCTAATTGAGAAGCTGAAGAGTAATTACTTTTATTTATTACAAATTCTACTTTATGATTTTAATATGTTTTCCAAAATTACACCTCTGAACAAGAGAGATATTTTCCTATTGAGGGGAAACCTTTTTTTATTTAATTCATAAATTTCTTTCACACATACATTGCAGAAATTTTAGGGCAACTAAAGCTTCAATTTGCTTCACATTCAAAACTTAAGTCTAATTAGAATAACCTGCAAACTGGAAATTATTAAACAGTGAACCAGCTAATGAAACAGACAATGGAGAAAAAAAAAATACCGTTTTTCACCTAGTTGCTTGTATGTTTTCAGCTATATTTCTGAAGTTAATTTTTAACTAGGAAGATTTAGTATTAAATCCTTTTTAGTAAAGTTGCTGAAAAAATGTAACATCAAAAAAACTGAGGCTATGTATTAAGTTTCAGGAAATCATTGCAGAAAAACATCAGATTCTCAGTGTTCAGACAGCAGTGGGGATGCTTTAACAGCAAAACACTTTATGCCAAAATTGTCTGGTTCAATAAAGCCACAGAACGCTGCCTGAACACCTAAAAGCTGGTGGCTGGATTTTTTTGTTTGTTTGTTTGGGTTTATGTTTGTCCCATGTCTCTAGTACACAAAGTTCAAGGATAACCAGTCCTTCCCAATAGCTCTGTCACCTTTTTTTTTTTTCCCCCGCTCCAGTTGCTGCTATGATGATTGCATCTTTCAGTCACTCTTCCAGCACCCACAAATGAGCCACCGCTTCCTCCCTTCTCTTTTTAAATTCTCTTACTGCTTCATTAAGAAGCCATGTAGTTAAAACTTCAACTGAGACCTGTCGCTATCCATCATTTGAAATGCAAGATGTAGCAGACAAATTGTTCCAGGTCCAAACCAGTTGATTGCTGTGGAGTGATGGGGAACCCATGAGAACCTCCTTCAGGCTAAGCTAAAAATGGGGCAAGGATCCCACCTCGCAGAGCCATCAGTTGGAGCTGGGAAGCCCTTATGGGTGTCAGACAAAGTTATATTCCAAGCCTTCAGAGACAGCTTCTGAATAAGCTTGGAAGGCAGCTACTGAGGGAAATGCCAGTTCTTGGCAACTTCCCTGAAAATAATAAGCAATAGCAAATTCTGTTTTCAATAGCCAGAAAGGAAAGCTCTGACTGCAAAATACCCTGGTGGTGCTTGACTAGAAATGAGACTTTTTTGTGTGAGCTAAGCGCCGGTGAGCAAAGAACCAGTTTCATTTCCCCAACCCCTCATTTTATGTAAATCAGGGATCTTGCTAAATTTTGCAGTTCTACTTTTCTTTAATAAAAACTTATAAAAAGAACACCCTCTCCCCACATACACACATTTTAAAGGCAACAAGCAGATTTTGGAACTTGGTTCCCCATTTGTTACCAGGGAAACTGCACTGACTTTACATGCAAATTATTTCCTAACCTGCTTGGTCATAAAGACACAACCTAGCACTCAACAAGTAATACACATTAAAATGCAAACCCCAGGATTATCAGTGAGCTCAGTCTTAATTTTGACTTGGTATGGTTCTTATATTCACAGCAGTACTCTGCTATACAACTGCTGCTAAATCACTCTGATGTGGTGCACAAAGGTCTTGTACCTACACCGTGCAATGAAGCTAGCAAGGACCAAACCTCCTCCTGCCTCCAGAGCCAACCTGGGCAGGTGCACCCAGCACCACATAACCAGTCCTCCCTCCGGGGCCTGAGGCTAGCAGAAGTGACTCAGTTGGGATCTGAACCTGCCACTACAAAGGTCACTGCTCTGTTAGCCTTACCATTTGGGTTTGCTCAAAAGAAAACACTCGCTTGTAATGCGCAAATCAGTGAGAGAAAAATTACAACAGTCCCACAGGCCCAACATTAGCAGCGCTATTTAATCTGCTTTACTGAAGGAGAGCTATCCTTCACTCAGACTTACGAGTGCATGTTCAGTCATTCCCATACTGCCTTAAATTAGTTAATCCATGAATCAGCACAGATGGAATCACAGGGGCAGAGCCTGCAGCTGCTGCCAGAAGCCAGAATCACCTGAAAGCTTCTTTCAGCTCTTCTGGGTCCCAGCTGCAGTAGCCTTGACTGTGCCTCATAGCCAAGCTACCAAGATTAACAACTTCGTATCCCACCATCTGCAGCAGAAGTACACATACCTTCAGGGAATGTGATATTTACATTAGAGAATGACAAAGAAAGATTACTTCACGTCACAACAACATTACAGAAACCTGTCTTCTCCTAACTCCTTCCACTCACTAGAGAGAGAATGTGTTATCAGTCTAAACTCCCGGGTAAGCGATCCTCCATCTCTGCTTTGATAGGAACTTGTCAGAACCTGACAATGTGCATTTAGCATTTGATTACATCACCCATTGGTCATTAAGGAAACCACAGTCGCATCTTCCTGTTACAGCCCATCTGATTAAGTTATATGATACATCCTCTAGCATTATTCATGTCCATATACATTAGAAGCTAATTTCCTTTGCTACATGTCATCTGTTTTTTATTAATATCTCCTCCAAAATGAACTTTGGGAGTTCTATTTTTTTTCCTTCTCATATCTCCTCATAGTTCAGTCTATTTATCACAGATATATTTTTATTAATTTATCTAAAGAATATTCAGTATTCAGGTATATTAAAAAGTTTTATTTCATACTTTATTATAAGTAGGTTTAGTCTGGGTTTAACTGCTGCTTTTCCTTTTTTGGGGGGTGTTTAATTCACAAGTACTTATTCTGAGCAAATTCAGCTTTGAACCATAAATGATTGATGCAACTTTTAGAACATACTAATTTGCATAAATGTAACTGCTGATATTAGAACAGGGGAGATTAGCCAACAGTTTAGAGTACTGACTAAGAACATTAATTCTGTCCCTGTAATGTGCGCAGGCTGTAGAAAATATAATGAGTGTAGTGTTTTCACTACAACTCTAGTAGTTTAAAAACATAAAACACAAAGATGAGAAATTTTATTTCCAATTAAATACATCTAGTTATTATGTATTTAAATGCACCTGAAGATGCTCAAAAACTTGAAACTGTATCTTCAGTTTCCAGAATTGCAGCATAGCACCGTAAAATAGAGGACTCAATGAAAGTATTTTCTTTAAATTTAATCCAATTCCGACCACAGATATGCCAGAACCATGATCACTCCCCTGAAGACTTCAGATGCATCAGTTTGCTCATGCTCAAACCTGCACCTTACAGCTGGAATCACCCCTGATGAGCACTTGAGAAGAGAATTTGACTGAGAGATAGTTTTGTTCATGTGGTAGGACCATTGCTTCTGTTTCCAATATGTACTAAAACATACAGAAAACCAACGAGAACTTTACCCAAACACAGCGAGACCAACAGATAAAATTTTTTCACATTTGCCCCTGCCAGACCATACATGCTACTCTAAGTGCCTGCAAACCTCCAAATGTATCTGTACATATGCAAATACACAAAGCTTAGCTTGAACATTTCTCCTAAATTTTGTCTCTTTTGGGACTTGAGTTTAGATTGGGAGCAGACTCCCTCCATTAACTAGATAATCTGATCTCCAGCTTCTTTCTTTCCATAAAAATGGCAGAAATGAGCTGTCAAGAAAAGCAAAGAATATGGTAAAATATTCAAGAACTTAACAGAAAAGCCTGTATGTTATGTGCATTATGTATAGTGAACAGGAGACCAAGGGAAACTTGGAAGGTTCTTGAAAAAGAACTTAATAAAAGATAAGAATGCTTTGAAGTGATTTAAGTCTTTCAGGATTATTTAAACATCATCCTGGATGTGAACATGGCTCAACTTAGTCTTCCTTCCATAAATATGTACTTGTCTTTTCTAACAGAGATCTTCACAATCCCTTTCCTATCCTGTTATTTTGGCTAATTCCAAATGAATCAAATATACCTATAAATTCTGTTACTAATTCCCACTAAAATTATATTTTAAATATGCTAAAATAATTATTGCCATCAAAAAACATACCAAGTTTATATTATAAATTACATACTATTTTTTGATAATTTCACCAAATCTTGCACCACTACACTATTTATATTGACCTCTACAGGGTTAAAAAATAATTTGTATAACGTGACAACAATGAACAATTACTCTAACAGAACTGTGAGGGAATATGGTCTTCAGTGATGAAAATTTTCTGAATCTACTCCATCTCATTAGTGTTGAATTAATTAGGCTTTATTTATTCATATGACATTAATGATTATATAGAGACTATAATTGTCAAAGTTTCAGAAATTCTTGGTGCACTTCGGCAGGGGAGGAGGGTTGAGTAGTCCTGTAAAAGAGAGTAATATAAAGTTTGCATTCTCACTTTAAAACACCATGCTAATTTTTATTATCATCCTAAACTTTCAGATTCATAAAAGCTTCACCTAAGTTTTCACCCTACAGTCATAGAATGGTTCAGTTTGAAGTACAAGAAGCACATCATTAATGAAAGGCTTCCATAAGAATTATGTGTTCTTCAACTGCATGATTGCTGCCTGATTCATTATGTTCAAAACCAACAGCAGATATTACAAAGATACCATTTATTATATGATTACTATTATTGAATTCTTGGTATTTAATCTTCATGCATTTAGCATTCTTCTTTTTATTTAGCTTCTTTCTAAAGAAATATTGCTTGCATGTTACAACAAAAAAGGAAAAAGAAAGGGAAGAACAAGATTAATATTTCTTGGGAATGTGTGCTATTACTTTGATTTGTGAATGTGTATGAATAAAAAAAAAAAAAAAAATCTTCAGGTACATTAGTCTGTTGGGTATACATGCATTAGGATTTAGCCTAAAGAAGGAAATTAGAAATAAAGTATGAGAATTAACTATGCTTTCAGAAAGGCATATTTTATAAAGTCTACGTGAATTCTATTCTACACAATATAAGATACCTTTGTGAGATATTTAAATGTCAGCTAATTCCCGAGAGAAATAATATCATGATGCTTAAACAGAACAGAAAAAAAACAAAACAGAGTTTGATGTATTTGCACATCAGCACAGAACACCAGAAGCTTTTCCCGACTTGGACTGAAAGAGGGTAGATGCTTATAACTTGCAAAGCTCTGTTTAGTGGAAGAGTAGAAATAATGCTACCGAAGATGTATTTTATAAAGAGATTCACGGAACAGTCTATCCCTAAAAATAAGAATGGGAAACCCAGCAGTGCTTTTGTCTATTAGTCCAAGCACCTTTGAATACAGCTGCAGAATGGCAAAGTGAAGTACAAGGAGCACATTAGTTGTCACACTACTACATTTCTGCTTTGACCCTGAAGGGGTCTGTGAAAAATTGATAGAATGGTATCAGCTTTTTTAAAAAAATCTAATGTGTCAATCACATCCAATAATTATCAGCAATAGACATTCAATTACCTGTACAGCACCTGACAAAAGACTTGCAAACGTTCTAAGATTGAGCATGAGCTAATGTTCCCAGCCATGCAAAAGCCCTTTCTGTTTCCTTGGGGGGTTGGGTTGTTTTCTTTTTTGTTTGTTTGTGGGGTTTTTTTTGTTGTTGTCTGGTTTGTTTTTTGTGTTTGGTTTCGGGTTTTTTTGTTGTTGTCTGGTTTGTTTTTTGTGTTTGGTTTTGGGTTTTTTTGTTTGTTTTTTGGTCTTTTTTTAATAGCTGGATGAACTGAAATGCAGAATAGATGTTATCACTTGTACAGTATTCATCACAAAGCAAAACTACTGACTATTACAAATCTGTTTGGAAATACTGAAAAACAAAAACAACCGAAAAAACTCTTATTTGTTTTCTGGCAAGTCCTGCATAAAACACAGCACAAAAACACAAGCTGGTGAATGGAACAACACATTTCATTATTCCCATAAACCTTCTGAGCAACGTTATGTATTCTCAGAGGTACCTTTCACCACATTATCATTAATCAGCATGGCTCTTTCTCTATATACACACACAGAACTCTGATAACATTTCTGAATAGTTTTTTGTAATGAAACAAATAGTGACGTATCAAAGTAAGAAGACAACTAAACTTCTTTTCCACCACTTTGTCCTTATCTGGAGCAAAAAGAGATGATCTCAGAAGTGTTATTCAAGTAAAGAGAATCTGTCAAAAAACTGTCATCTAATAATTTAAATATTTCATTTAGTTCAACTTTTTCATTGATTGGCTTGCTTTCCAAAATGAAATTTTTACATTTTTTTTAATATAATTTTTTTCAGACAATAGGAAAAGGATTTAAGGATTTTCACCCAAAAGCATCAAATGCAATGTAGACTACTAAAGAATTTATAAACTGAGGAAAACATTGAAATTGATCTTTAATTACGCATGGTTTCAGAGAACTGGCAGTTTTCTGTGAAAATGATACCAAAAGTCCTAGCCAGCTTAAAGCAAAAAAAGACACAGCAAACAAGGACTGAACTGTATGCCTTCTTGCCTTCAGAACAGAAGAGAAAATCAGAAGCAGTACACAGAAGGTACTGTTTGATAAGATTTCTGGAGTTAGCTATGGATTTGTTTTTCACAGTAATGACAAAATTGAAAAGTCTCCACTGGAGGTTGTCTGGCTGAGTTCCTGTTAAAATAATTAATTCAGCACTGCTGGGATGGTATTATTATTGATGTGTTAGGGCACCAGGAGACTTGGACAGGCGTTCTTTAATTATTTATAATCTAAGCAAATAAATACAATTAAATAATATGTATCTGTATTAAATTCAAATTGAATCTCAGAGGTACGTAAGATCACCTTTGCTTAAAGTTGGTCTTTGCTGACAAACTGTTGCCTTAGATAAACTTTTAAACATCTACTAACATTTTTTTGAAGCTGAAAAGGCTTTAGCTGTAGGAACTTCAAAAATGCTATGACAAACTTTTGATCAGTATAAAATCCCAATTTTGTCAGGAGAAAGTCAGGCAAATTCCATGACAAAGAGATGACAGAGAAAATAAAGGAGATGTATCCAAAGGTTGAGAAATCTGGAGTTTGCATGATGCATTTAAAATGTATGCAATTTCTCGTTTCCCCTTTTCAAAGTTTTGGGGCATATTTTAGCACAAAGTAAAGAGATGACTTGACACATAAAGTGCTTTACACAAATGTATTTATCACAGCAGAGAAGCAGAAATGGTTCCAGTTGAAAAAGGATGGCCGTCACTACATCATGAAAAGTAATAGTATAGAGAAGGTACACAGAAGTATATGCAGAGCCAGGCAACTTCCATCTTTTTCCAGAATGAAGTATAAACATTCGCTGTCCTAAATCTGCTCCCCCCAAAGGATACAAGATGGTCTTAAGGTTCATTATTTATTTTACTTCTTTGATGGGTTTGGCTTTTTTTCTTTAAATCTTTTACTATTCATATATGCTAGATCCTTTGGGTAATCTCAAGACCAAGCAATATATTTTTTTTTAAATGATAACTAAATTTCTTGCATTATAACCTGACTCCAGGACAACAAACTTTCTGAAGAGCAATGTGAGAACTAAAATGAGTTGCCTCATTTTTAAGGTTTCTTCAAACACATTTAGCTAAGCAAACTGTTAAAGACAGATACAGTATCATGGAAGGCAGAGGAAGTTCCGTAGAGTAGTGTGTTTGGTTTGTTTGTTTTTTGGTTTTTTTTTTTTGTTTTGTTTTGTTTTGTTTTGTTTTTTTTTTTTTTCCTAGACTGCAACCCAGTTTCCACTGAGGTCAAACAAAGCTTTTCTTCAGCTTCTGTAGAATTTGAGTTCAGAGTCTCTTGAAGCAATTGAAAGATTTAAAATACAATATATAAAAATACTTTCTAATTTCTTCAACCATTGCCATTTTGCTGTAAGCAAAACTCATAACTTTTTGTATATCATAGTTGACTCAAGAATTAAAGCAAGAAAGGGCCTATTTAGAAAGTTGCAATGACAGTATATGTATCCTCTTAAGCCAATGCAAGTATGATAACTAAACACTGCCATGTGCATTTCCAATCTGGTTCAACATGAGCTGAAGAAAAATAAACAACAGAAAGACCAAATTGGAGTGGGAATTAAGAAAAAATATATTCTTAGTAAGAAATACAGAAATCAATCACATTAACAGCACAGAAGATATTCTAATTAGGGGGAATCCAGCAATTTCACACAGCTACTTTGAAGTTAGATTGCTGCAATATTTACTCATTCAAACAAGAGACTACCACAGGTGTCTTCCTTGTCCTTTCTCAGGGCACAGGGGATGACCTCTTTATGACTTTCCTCTCCCCAACTCCTTTGCTGCTTAGCGTAACTGGGAGCAGCCAGCATTTGCAATCAGTGCCCCGCACAGCCACAGAGGGAGGCAACAATGACAAACAATTTGTAACAATGACAACTATGGTGGGTGAGTGCCGTAAATGCTGAAAAGAATAATGATAGTTTATGGAGAAATAAATTGAGATCTATAATGGTGTGAAGCGAGGCATCTCAGAGGAAATAAAGGAAAAAGAAGTAATTTGAAAACATTGCCCAATTTGTGGGTGTGTGGACATGAGCTGAAAGCCCTGCCAAAGAGGTGCAGGTCTCATAGTTCTAGAGGCACCTCTCGCTTGTTTACTATAGTATCATGTGCAGGTAGAATAGCCAATTTATGATGATATTTTTCTTGAGCAGCCCATCAACAAGATGGAGATAATCTTGTAGTAAACAGGAAACAGAGGAGATATTCTTTCTTTTGCAAACTCTATTCAATAATTTCATCCAAGTTAAGATGGAACATACAAGTGCATTTCAGGGGGGTGGTGATCTGTACTGTTTTGGAGTTTCTACAGGTTAATGGATGACATGTTTCATTTTCAAACGTTTCAACCTCACCAGAATTTAGGAAAGCTTTACATATCTATTTCTTAGCTATAGTACTCTTAGTTACCAAAATACTGTATTGTAAAGTTGATATACAGGGCTAGATCTTCAAACCCAGCTCAGAACTAAAGACTGAAGGAACCACCCGCTGCCCCAATCCAGTGGCTGCTGGACTGATGGAGAGCAGGGACATATTCCCATCTCCAGTCCAAAGGAAACCATGTCCAAGCATGAATGTAGTACATAGTCATAGTACAATTCTTCCTAGCACATATCGTCTCTATAAATTTTGAGGACTATTTTGTGTTTGCGTGATATAAAGCAGGTACAATAATGGATCTGAGCCATTAACTTTCTCTTGTTTTTCTCTCTCTAAAGAAACAGGGTAAAAATGTACTGTCAGTCTGTTCCTTCTGAGCTTCTCTTTTCCCATTTCTATCTGTATTTTCAGTACTTTTCTATATTATATTCTTTATCTTGAGATATTTGCTGATCAGATTTCTAAACTTTGGAAGATGTAACAGCAACACCACAACTGGGCAAGTTCAAGTTTCTTAGCAGCACCCTCTGACTCAAGCAGTATGAGTTGTCAGCTCTGCTGGCTTGCTCAGATGTCATGTCACTTCTCCTCTAGGGCAGATATTCCAGCAGGAGTGCCTTCATGCCATTGTACAAAACAAAAATCTTTTAAAAGATTCTCTTTGATGTATAACCAAGGGACAGCACAGGTTCCAAGTTCAGTTAAGCACCTTGTAAACATTAGCAGGTTTAGCTCCAGAAAACAAACACAAGTGACAGCCTATAAGTCAAGGTATCAGTCTGGAAGGGTTGCTGCAAGAAAAACACTTGAGACTGGGAAGCTATAGCTATTGTGGATTTTTCAAGTGAATATTGAAGCTCCTGAAAAGCACCGCTCACTGCCCAAAACTTAGCTGATAACAACATGTGCTTTGCAGTGCTACCTTACCTATCCCAGAAACAGAGGAAAAAGTGGGGGGAGAGGGGTATTTCCTTTTCCTTTAATAATGTTAAACCTAACATTGACTTGCAGCTTCTATTCACAGCATGCAGTCTGGACTTTTAGTACGGAACAAATCCTCTAATCATAGCAGTCTGCTTTCTTCAGCCTTGGTACAAAAATTCAAGTCTGGTGATGCCAGATGCACTCAGCTGGCTGCAGTTTATCCCATGCACACCAGAAAGTAACAGTGTCCTCCAGACTTAACTTGCTGCTGCACACAGGTCAGCCTGAGGGAGCAGCAGTTAAACCCACAAAAATCTTCTACATAGATTATCATCTTGCAAATGAATGAATGGGCACACTATCTAGGAGACAGTACACAGTCTTTTTCTACGTCATTAAAAAAATTCCTTCCTTGAGCAAGAGTTTAGTCATCGTGAAATTTGTGGGTCCTTCACTTCCAAGTTTTCAAAGGGAGTTTTGAACTCAGTCTCTGAAGGATTAATCCATGGTTTGAAGTCCAACCAGGACTTCCCAGGTCTGTGGTGAGCCCAGCAGCACAGAGCAATCACTGTTACTGTTGATTTAAATGCCTCATTTACTCTTTCCACATGAAGAGCTGTTAAATAAAAGTAAGCTTAACTAATGACTTAATACTAAAGATGTCAGGAAGTCTCACAGAGATAGACTGTTGCTGTACACTGTCCCCTAAACAACCATTTTATACAACTGGATCTGTCAGTACAGACAATGTATCAGTAAATACATAAAACTACACCATGGCAAATTTAAAAGAAAACAATAGAAACATTTACCACTGCTCTAGAATGAAATATGACATCAGTATGAAGTCATTGCCTATTAATTGTGGGTGAAGTAAATTTTTAAAACTTACTGCTTTGTATTTAAGTGCTGGTAGAAATGTGTATTTTAAATACAGGAAGAATAAGGATTAGCCATATTATTACTCAGTGAACAAGAGTAATAGAGGTATTGCAAAGAAAACTTCGACTGTGTTATTCAAATCTATTTTTCACATGTGCATCAATGTACTACTTTATGTAGCTCAAGTTTTACAGAGCCAACAAAACACTATTTACACAGATTATGCCTATAAAGCACCGATTGCTATTATTCTCAAAGTGCACTAGACATTGATATCAAAAGTGAGGGGAGTGATCTGCTACTCCCTTGTCATTCCTAGCTGGTACTCGTTCAGTGCATTCTCAATCTCCACCAACCTCCTTGGATGTGTCTTGCAGCACTACACTATTGTTATTACCAGAAGGTTGGGTTTGCTGTTGTGTTTTTTCCTTAATGATCCATTTTTTTTTCTGTTCACAGTTTAACTTGTCTTATGATCTTTAAACACAGAAAGAAATTATTTTCTTCCTCTTTACAAAAGCCTTTCACATACTTGAAAACTGTCAGACTGTCTCTGCATTATTTTCTCTTCTAAAGGTTATACAACTGCAGTTCTTTCAATCTCCATTCTGGGTTGCTCTTCTCTGGATGCCAACCAATAAATCTATATTCTTCTTGAAGGAAAATCATTGTATTTTTACACAGGATCACTTCATGCATTTTTGCAGTCTATACTGTTTATACAGCCTAATAAGGTATTTACCCTTCTCTCAGCAGCATGACACTGTTGACTTATGTTCTGCTTGTAGAGCAGGAATTGCAGTTCTGCCCCTTCACTGACACACAGGGTACTGGCTTATCCAGCTAAATCTCACAGCCGAGGTAAGCACAGGTATAAGCAGTAGATTGCAAGCTCTAGACCTATGGCAATGTTTTCTTAGGGGTTTAAGTTTTCAATTCAACCTCCAACAGAATAAAGGGCAATTTCTCGCAAACAGAGAAGAAAGAGAAGAGAGAATTAGGGAAAATAAGACTGACAGATAAGCAGACTCCTGATAACTCTTGGTTTTCCAGTCAGTTAATTTATTTTCATTTGGATTCAGCACAGTCAAATTGAAACAACTCATTTATGGCACTGTCTGCACAAGTGATGGCATCTTTGGATAGGCAGCAGTTATGAGTGACCAGTCTACTTCAGAATCTGGACATACAAGCAGCTGTAACTGCGAAGATAATATTATGAATAAAGTAGAATTCATTCAATTTTGGGGGAAGGAATAAGAAATCTGGTGGAAAATTTTTTGGCATACAAATTTGTGTTTATGCAAATACACATTTTCAGAAAGAGCACAAAAAAAAGAAAAAGGTTCCCTCAAGGCTGTATCAGTTGTCAGAGGCAATTATATGATTTATAGGAGCTCTCATAGCTGGGGCAGGTGGCAGAAAGGTATTTATAGCCATCTTCCCAGCAGAACAGGTGTGCTTTCTGAATAAAGTTAATTTCACACAATTTCATTAGGCAAATTTTCAGATAGGGTCATGATTCATCAGATCACTTTTTCTATGATTATATGTATTTAAATGCCTTACTGAATCAGGTTGCTGCATTCAGAGTCGAGCTCAAGTCTGCAGTCAACAGCAACTTTCACTGCCTCCAATGGGAAAGAATTTTGCACAATTTCTTCTGAGACCTATTTAAATGTTGTCTCAATACGCAGATGCACCTGTTCAAACTTTGGTCTTGAAAGAATAAGCATTTTGTATTTTTATTCTCATATTTTTATCCATCATATGCAATGACTAAGTTAAATGTTAGGTACAGGATTAGATGGAAATCACTTCTATAAGCAATGGGGTTAATTTATTCTCTTCTAGGCAATATTTATACTTCAATCTGGCAGTAAGCAGGGTATTTTTAGCAGTTTAGAACACCCAAAGGAGCTTGAAATTTGTTTTATAGCATCTCTGTGGTCTGTGACCTGCATATTTGCTCTGTTACTACCTGTGTTCACAACTCTTAACACAGACCGCCTATAACTCAGGAAGAACTGCTCCAAAAATGGATGAATCTAAAGGTAAGTTTGGTGATCGCTTCAGGTCACTCAAGGGGCACAGGAGCAGGGAGGCACAACACCAAATCATTTTGGTTGACACACTGCTGTGGCTGGGTATTTTCTGGAAAAATGGGCACTAAAGTAAGTATTATACAGTGCTGTTTTTTATCCAGATCTTTTTGTCCTTGTAAACTAATCTGAGTTTAAATAAATAAATAAATAAAACAACCAAACAATTGCCTTGAACAGATATACTGATAAACCTGACACTTAAAAATTAAAAAAAAAAAAATCTGAAGATTTTAATAGTAATTTCCAATTTATTAATAACTTTAATCTTCAAATGTTCCTTTAGGATTTTTTTCCAACTTCTTTCTTATGTGAAAGTCAATGGAGAAGCCATCTTTTTCCCTAAATATTTCCATCTCCTCACTCATCAGAATGATCTTAAAGCAGTCCTAATAGTTTGTTCATCTATTTTCCCTTCCATATTCAGAGGGCTGATATTATAAGGAATGTCTCATCATATGTCTGAAATGATTCTGACTTCTGACAGGTTGCACAAGACACTAGAACTGGAAAACTTGCATGCATAAGCCACTGTACTAATACATTTCTCACAAAGATAAATTTAGATCTTTTAGACAGAAGTAAAACTACATGTGAGGTATTAGAACTGTAAGGCTTTACACCACCATTATTTCATTACAATAGAATTCAAGGAACCAAAAACCTCATCTAGCTGCTAAGACCAAATCCTCTGTGAAGGACACCAGTCTGCTCTGAACTGATCCAAACGCCAGATCCACCAGTTCTTAAGCCCATTGACCCTGTAGGAGCTGCCAGACTGGCACTAATTTCAAAGACAACTTCTCATGGTGAGACTGCAAATACAGACTCTGTACTTTTGAATATGGAGCTTCACAGCCCAGTTGCTCTCTCATCATCTCTGTTGTTTACATACATTTTTTTCAGAAGACTGCCCACCTTCTTTTGGACAGTCTGCACTTCACATTTAACCACTTCTGATGTGGTATATAAAGTCTATTACGGAATTTTGTTCTTAAGAGTGCAGATAAAAACAACCTATGGTCATGATCACACCTGTCTCAGTTTAGTCAAGACTGATGTGAGGCACCTTCATCTCTTCTCAGATGTATTTCCCACTCTGAACGTGCTTTTATTTTTATTTTTTTAAGGCAGATATATTTTTGCCATTACTTAAAATTCCTTCCTTTTTCTCAACCAAGAACAAGATAAACAGTCCATCAACCCAGCAAGTCACAGAGAGATAATCAGCACAGAAGGATTCTCAGAGATAGTGAATATGAGGGGCTACACTATGAGATTAATGTCACAACAAATGGCATAGTTTTACAGCTCAAAGTAGATGTGGAGACATGGTTACATTTACAGCTCCGATACAAACTTATTCCACTAACAGTTTTACATTTTACCAGAAGCCAAGAGTATTTCACAGTACCCCAACTGAGTTTATGGTTTTAAAACAGCAAATACTAAAGCTTAGATTCTCTTCAGTTGTGCAATTAATATTGCATGAAAACAGATTCTTGTTACACCAGAGTATCTCAAAAGGCTTTAGGAAAGAGCTAATTTCTCCATCTATAACAAAGAGAAAAGTGGTGTAGTCATACAGCTAATGGAAGAGCTACAAAACAACCTCAGCCTCTCAAATGTAGACATGGGTTCCTGATCCACAATGTTACCAGTTTCACTAGTTTATTAATTTATATATATAAAGTATATAGATTAACTTCTGTTTATAAAATTTTCAGAAGTCTTCAGGTTTAATATAATAGTATCCCACATTAATAAAATTATTCAAAAGGATAATGGATTGAATTTGCAGTTACTTAAAAACAATGTAATGCATAATGGATGATATCAAATAAATGACATTATGAACTCCTTCCTGAATATAGAAGACAGGAGAGATGATAATGTGAAAGAAAAAAAAAAAAAAAAGTAAAAACTATCACATGCAAAAATCAACTGAGGAGGTATGAAAGACTGGCTTTTTCAGGAAAGTCTCCCTTGTAGGATAATAATTAACCAGCATTTTCCAGGCCAGCAGACATGAAGCTCTCATTCAGATTTCCCCAAAGAAAAAACATGCTCTGATTTTTATTTTTGAAATATTTGATATTTTCTTTTATAAAATGAAGCATATATTCACGAGAGATATCAAGGATGAATGAGGATAAGGTGGTGTCTCTACCTTGAGGCACTTCATTTTTGCCATGATCGGTGTGATAACAACACTGAGAATCGTAACAATAAGTGCAATTCTCTTAAGGCAAAAGTGTGACTGCCAACAGTCACTGTACATATACAATTGCCTACATTTATTCTAACCCTTTTTGTCATATGCTTTAGTGCCAGATTTTCCTCTCACTTTCTCTACACATTCTTACAATCCTTTCCTTGTACAATCCCCAAAACATCACTACTTCTGAGAATAAACAGTACTGAATCCAGCAACTTAGACTCAAGGCCTTTTTGCCTTCTTTCATATTTTCCCTTTTTGTCTACTTATGCTCATTTTTAATGACATGAGTACTAAGAATTATCAGGTATGTCTTAAAATCCATGTGATTCTTTTACTGGTCTCTGCTGGACCAACTCATTTCATATATTCTAAGATTTTGATAGCTAAGAAACCTCCCAAGATACAACATAGATTTTTAAACTCAGTAATTCCCCTGACATACAGATACTTTGGAGAATATTCAGTCTCAAGTAGATACTGTCAGTTTTCCCGATAGATCAAACTTCTAAAGATGAGAGGTCGGAGACAGTTCTACAACATTTAAAACTTGGACAGGGATACAGCTAAGATGGAAAACAGTTGAGTCATTTAAAAAAGTAAATTACTAGCAAATGCATAAAAAAGCAAAAACCTAACCAACAGCTTAAGAAAGGCTTCCAGAGCTTTTGTTCAGTACCATGTCTCCTTTATCCAAATGAAGGCATGAAACCAAATTGCTGAATTCCTTCAGATTTGCTTAGTTTTGTCATATTTATACAGCCAGTGCAACACAACTGATAAAATCACAAGCTTCTGAAATTATTATTTCCTTTCAAGTCATATTTGACATGTGTATTCTCACTAGTTTTTAGGTGCTTAATCACATCTGTAGGAGTAGGTTGCTGCTTTAAATTGATGACAGATTTCTACATGCAACATACATTCCAGGTGCATATAGAACATGACAATTTCAGAGGAGTACTTTGTGTTTACAGAAAAGCATAGCCAACAATTTTTTTCACTACACAGTATGAATAGACAGAAAAAAGTAATCCAAAGCCTTTTAGCTATTAGCATCAAGAGGCAGCTTTTGCAAGCAAAAAAATGCTTTTGTCTATTAAACCTCTATTTTTCACTCAATCTGCAAATGCAGGTCTGAAGTTGAAATATATCTTGGTGTCTTGTAATGAAGACATAACAAAAATGTGAAATCATAAGAGAAAAAGATTACAACCACTGTAATAGATGCCCTGATTACTCTGCAGATTGCATTACATCATGTAAAGCTAAATTATGATGCACACCACTGCTACCTACAACAGATAATAATTTTGACATCTATTGGGAAATTACATTTTCAAGAGTATTTTATTTATGAACAATATGGTGTCAAGACTGGTTGCTGACCTGAAAAAGCTCCTCAGTGTTAAATACAAAAATACTCCCTTTGTCACCTTAAGATGTTAATGAAAATGACATACAGTGCAAATAAGCCAAAGGCTTATGGACAGTCTGTCTTTGTTACAGAAGAAAAAGGACAACACCCAATCTCAGTAAAAAGGAAACTTTCATGGAAAAATTAAGAAAGCAACCAGTACCCATGTGAAAGTGATGGGTTATAGTACAGATGAACAGAGCCTTAAGAAAATAAGGTCAAAAAAGAATTATTTAATTTGAGAGAAGCTAAAATGGGTTTAAACTCCCAAAATTGTATTATAGTGGAATACTTTTTTAAACAATTTGTATGTATATATTCAGGTACAGATGATGTGACATACCTATGTGTTTACATTCAGTCAACAAGGGAAAATCGAGTGACTTCTTTATGTAGTTTTATAGAACTGATAATGTCCTCAATTACACAAAGTGAACACACACATCAAGGCAGACACACCCCAGCACAAAAGTTTTTAAACACCTTCAAAATGGGCTGAATGCCATTTCAATGAGAAAAATAAGTATCTGACTTAAACACTGCAAATCAGCTACTTATGGTTTTGGTGAACAGAGAAGGTATACGAAGAAAGTTAATTCTACAGCACAGCTTGAATAACAACTTCTCATTGGTTTTAACTTTGCACCACTGTTCATGCTTTGACCTCTTCTCTGATCTGCCTGCTCTATGGAATGTTTATTTTGTAAAAACATGCAGGTAGCCAGTCAATTTTCGTATCTGATCCCATTGCCTGGATTTGCTTGGGCAGTGGGAAAGTTTAGCAGTGAGCCATCCCTGAGGCAATTTTTTTTGGTAGTGTTTCCAGTAGACGCAAGCAGGAATTTGATGTTTGCATTCTGTTCCATCAAAAAGACACTATCATCACTACAGCATTTAGCATGTCATACACAACTTTGATTTTTAAATTGGAATAAAGCATGTTCACACACTAAAATTAAACTTTTAGTTCTTGTTTATTCTCTGTATCTTCTCCCTGCCTCCTTCCCACCAGCTCCCCTCCAATCCAAAATAATAATAAAACAAAGCCTCAAACAACCAAAAGGAGAGGAAAGAGGGCACACATTTAGAAACATGCAGAATAGCTTGTAGCAGGGCTGGGGCAAAGGCACTTGTTCTACTGCAAGCCTTCCAGACTGCTCCAGTCAATTCAATAGTATTGTGTCATGACTAGATCTTAAGTCTTGCTACTGATCACTACCTCCTGACTGATATTGTGCTATATTAGGCAAAACAAGTGCAAATAAATATGAACGACCTGCAGAAACTCAGTTTTACTTAATTTCTCTTAGTATATTATTAGAGAGCATTATAGTTTTTACTTCACCAATCTACAAAGCAAAGAAACAACTGGCCGTAGTAGACAAGAGTACCACTGCTACCTCCTAAATACCATGCCAGAAGGCAGAGCAGCACGACCGGTGGTATGAACCGCATTACGCCATGGGCAGATCAGTACACTCTTGACCCTGTGGCAGAGTACACGAATAGCACTGAAGAAGCAAATGTAATTTCCAGAGAACGAGACACAATTTGGGCCACTTTTAATACTTCAGTGCCTACACTCTAGCTCCTAAGGCAAGTGGAGGGCTCCACTTACCCTCCAAAAGAAGGGCATGTCTGTCCCCAAATGACACATCTGGCCCACTGTGTGCACATTCAACCCAGCGTGCCGTGAGGAGGAGATGCCCACTAGCTGCCCTGGCTTGTTCACAGGCTTAAGAGACATGTTTAGGGATTGGCTTAAGTCATACCTTGAACTCCTTCACTAAAAATACTCTTACTACAGAATAGAAATCCAAATTTCTTTTAATCAGAGGAATTGTTGGGGGCAAGAATACTGCACAGATCTTTTGCCACAATGCACCTCAGAGCTTCTTATTTATTGAAGCCTGCACTGTTGCTGTTCCCTCTGTGCCCCTTTGGGTCTATACATTCTGGTCAGAAACAAACTCTTCCCCTTCTCACAGTACTCACCCGCTGGGCAACACTTTGCTAAGAGGTGGTGTAAAGGATTATTCCTTTTACTAACTTTAATTGCAGCTCACAAGAAATTCCAGAATTTTTAATTATTTTATTTTTTTAATAAAAACAGCTTAGGTTTCAGACCACTTTATACTGAAAATAAATCAGCCATGAATGTTGTTAAGATCATAAGATGCCAAGTGATCCCTCTTGTCCTCTGCTCTAAGGAGAAATGCTACTCTGGGAAACTCTGGTGAAAACTTATTTATTAATAACTCCCTTGGAGGCCTGTTGGAAACCCAACTATACTACGTTTATGGAAATCTCTTTCATTCACATGTTGCTTGACTTGCATAGCAATTCAGTGGTACACGATTTCCCCCTACAGAAACCACACTGACCCTTTCCTAACAGACTGTGTTTATTCACATTCTCAAAGATGCCGTTATTTTATATTCTACCTTTCTACTAGCCTCAGCAATCAGACTCAGCCTGTAGTTCCCCACAGAATGCCTTTTGTGAGAAGGAAGTGACGGGAAATTACACTTGCAACCTGCCAGCCCTCCAACATTGTGACTGTTTGCAATGGTCAGGCAGAAGCCTTCGCTAGCTGCTCTGCAATTTCATATTTGAGTTTCTCTTGGGTGAATGTCACCTGACCTGGTGACCTACTGTCAGCTAATGCATCTATCTGGTCCAACACTTACTGTATATATATACAAACTCATCTAGTTCATCTGACCCCTACCCTATTTACTAGAAAGAATGGCTCAGGTGTAGAAACATCCCTGAGGTCTTCAACAGCAAAGAGCAATGAAAGGAATTAACTGAACCTCTCTGCTATGGCTTTATAATTCTTGAGTCCTTCCTTACAGTTTGGTCATTAAGTGGTTCCACTTATGCCCTACCTGACTTCCTGCTTTTGATTTAAGAACCTTTGACTAGAAGCTTGAGCACCTCTTGTAAGGTGCTCTTCAAATTTTTAGTACTGTTTCCTGTATACATTTGACCTGCTGTGATTTATGGGCTTTCTAGTTCTCATCTGGAGAAGCTTTGTACTTTTTAAAGGAATTTTTTAAGCCTTCCCTTATGATAGCCTCCTTGAAATCACGCTTCCAAGCGCTGGATCACTTTGATGGCTTTTTGTTTTGGTTTGCCCCCCCCTCGTTTTTTGTTTTGGTTTGTTTTTTGTTTTTTTTTGGAGGGGGGCGGGGGTTTGGTTGATTTTTTTTGTTCGTTTGTTTGTTTGTTTGTTTTAAATGTGGTGGTTTACCTGGGCTTCTAATTCAACATTTTTGAACACTGCAGGCTATGTTCATGCATCTTGCTTTTCAGACTACTGGCATATTTATTTTACTAGTTGACTTTTTTTTTTTCTTTAATGAAGTTCTGCTTCTTTATGTTAAGTATTTGCACACTGGATTTATGCAGCTTGCTCTCTCCAACTACAACATGGAACTTCATTGTACCATGAATACTGCTATGGAGGGGGTCTTCCTTCAATTAACCTTGAAGTAGGCTTTGTGTATCACTTAAGACAAAATTCAGAATGGTGTCCAAAAATTTTATTTCTACATCTCATCCTGATGAAACACTGACATAGTCTGTATACTTGTAGATAAAACCTCTTGGTATTACCAAGTGTCCTAAATTCACAACTTCTGATTTCACTTCAAATTCCCTGATCAGTGTTGTGGTCCTGAACAAGAGTTTCCAGTACAATCTTAGTTATTTTTATTAGATAATTTTTATTATTTGAGTGGGCAGAAATCCCATGCAATGCCTTTGCAGTGCTCCTCTGTTTCTGCAATGTTTTTAGTGTCACACTTTTCATGCTGTGACACTCTCCTGGCCTGTACATATTATTCTCTCATCCCTGCAAAGCTGGTAGCCTGGCAACTCTGTACCCCATTGATCATCCTCTTTCTGCCATATCTGAGATATGTATCATACCAGGCTGTCATCCGACAGCCAGCATTCCTGCTCTCTATCTCACTTTTTAGACTTCTAACACAGGCACTGAAGCACTTGCTGGTTCCATCCTTCCCCTGCTGTTTAATAATGCACATGGCAGTTAACTGAAGGCCCTTCTCTGTTACTGGTGCTTTGTTTTTTCCTCCCCCATTTCCCTCCCCCCCTCACCTTGGCATTTCCAGAATCCAACTGAGTGTTAGCTATGACTACCCTGTAAGGTCAGCAAAAGCTAGGTCCTCCTCCTTCTGTGTTCATTTCCTCAGTTTCTTATTAAATTGTTCATCCATGGGTTTGTGCCCTAGAACATCCCTCCCAGAAAAACACATTTTTACCAACACAGCAAACAGCCACCATGTCTCCTTACACTTCATAGTGACTTCTGTAGGGTCTGATACCTTTACACTTGCCAGGCAAGTTAGCCTGTGGCCCTCTTGGATGTTGATTGCGTGCATATGGATCAAGTCTATCATTACCACCAGCTCCTGTCCTTGAAAGTCTCCCGTGTTCCAGGAACATGTTCAGTGCAAGACAACACTGACACTCTGGGGACACCTTTGATTCTTCTCACTGCTTCAGGACAGCCACTTTCACGACAGGAAAACATACCTTTGCTCAACACTAAGATCCTCTTGCATTGCATACACACATGTACAATTTTTAGCACCAGATTCTTTTACCCAATGCCTTCTATTTGGAACTTATTTAAGATTAATCATCATCTTTACCTTTTTGCAACAGCATGGTAATTTTTACTCACATTTTTCATTATATGCCATAACCTGCAAACTGAGTATCTTCTTATGATTTATCATCTTAAAAACACTAAAAGAAATGACATGCACTACATATAAACAAACATCATTAGCATTTGCTTTCAAGTATGCCACTGACAGCAAAAGTGGTATTCTCATCTTCCCTCTTTTTTTTTCCCTCCAGATTCTTACTTCATACTTTTATAAGTATTAGAACATAAAAATAAACTTAAGGCATCTGCAGGCTTACCAGCATTGCTAGTACTTGAGCTACTTTCACCATCTCTTTTCCTGGATCTTGTATTTCAATCATCATTATACAGGCTTTGTTGATTCAATATTGTCTTTTATGCACTATGTTCATAAAGCCTTATTAAAGTTTAATGAAGACATGGAATTGGATAATATTTGCATGTAAAATAAATCTGTAATCTAAGCAATGCAAAGTATCTATAATCATCAAAACAAATCATTCAGCTCAAGAGATGATAAAAAGAATAGAAACCAGTGAAGGAGAATTTATACAGAATCTCTTCCTGAAAATCAACTACCAAAGGATCACTAGCCATAATAATTTAACAACAAATACTTATTGAAGAGAATTGCCATTTATATAATAATTTTTCTTCTACCTTAAAAACCCCTAATATCTTTAAGACTCAAATGCAGTAAGTGCTTGTCCTAATTTTTAATTATTTCTAAGAATACAACTGCAGAATATGTCAGTAATGGATGAACTATTATGCATGCATGCTAAGTGGCAAATGGAAAATCCCTTTACTGAAATGCTACCCATATTATGGGATAACATGAAGGAAAGAATCAGCGTTAATATACCCCTAAAAATTAAAAAAAGGTTATGAAAATAGAGATGAAGGTGCATATCCTTTACTCGTGTACTATCTGCAGAAGATCTAAGCAATTTAAGAAATAATTTATTCTAAGATCAAAGTTGTCCTAGTTCAAGTCTCTCTGCTAGCAGAAATCATTTTACACTAGCAAATTATTTTACTGTTTTTGTAGTGATTCTCAGGAGATGCGTTTTTGTGTTCTCTCAATATAGTAGGCGATTACTGAAGACCAAGGAAACATTTGGGCTGTGTCTAATCTAGATCAGGAGTCTGCTTCTCCTTGAACACAGGTAAAAGAGCACTTGTTGGTCTTAACCATTATAAACACGAATGATACTTCCAGTAGCTAAGGAAAGAGTAGACAGCATGTCTTCAGTGAACTGCCACTAGAATTGAACCAATGCTGCAAAATATTATCTATGAATATTCATTTGAATTTTACACATTTGCTTTGACTTCAATTTTGCATCCCTTTTGTGTTTGCTTTTGGCATGTTCTAGTAAATTAATTACTAGCAGAAATGTTTGCTGAAGCTGAGGATTTTAAGCAAATACTACAAAATATTTACTGAAAGTGGTCTTTGAATTTAGAGTTGTGATTATAGCCAGCAGCAATCTGATTCTTGAGGTTAATTTAGACCTGTCAATGGAGAAGAAAACAGCAGGTAACCCACATCTTTAAATTTCTACTATTAAAATCAGCAAGAAACCATTCATGAGTCACAGTGACTTAATTGCAAAGATACAGTAAATAATTTTGGATGCTGTGTACTTTGGAACATGCAAATAGACCAAAAATGTACTGCAATGTAAAGATGACACCACCTTTGTCACTTCAGTAGTTATGCACGAGGCTTAACAACATTCCTGCTGCTGGAATTGCTGCAGGAATGGCAGCTTCTACCATATCTTCAACAGACACTTCACTGCTGGCAATTTTTCATGACTCACTCCCCACCAAAATTAGAAGCTTTCATCTTAGACTTTCATGTTAACACAAGTGGAAAAAACACACTAGCGTATAACCTGTATGTCTCAGCATTATTCAGAAGAGCTCAACATGCCATCTTGAAACACAAAGGTAAATCCACTCTCCCTTGTAAAATTCGATGTAGTCTGCTTCCTAGAAACATTCACAAGCTGTATTTAAATTCCTGACAGAGTTGTAAGGCCTGGGATTTTAACTCATCGTATTACAGTTGTTAACATAATTTGGGTTTTTCACTTGCAGTATGTGCAACGGACTTGCTTTTCTAAGCTGGGCCGCTTTTGAATGCCTACAGTGGCAGGAGGGAACATACCCAGTGATGTCCACATTGGTCTTCATCAGGCCCACCTTCTCTCTCATTTTCTGAGAAGCATTTACATTACAACCCTCTCTCCAGCCAACCACAAATACCCTCATGACTGGATCTAGGTTAAAAGTGTACCTTCCTCTCTCCAAAAATACATGCTATAGAGTAATTAAGGTACTAAAATATATAGGCACAAATATCTATAAAGCACATGTGACGATGCACAGAAGATAGCCATTCCATCAGAGCACATAGTCTCTTCCCTGCTTAAGAAGGTGCCTTGCTAACATACCTCGTCAGCAGTATTAGATGCTTCAAACTACTGTTTCTGCTACAGCCATGAAATGTCTTGACCTGTCATCAACAAGACTATTGTCAGAGCAGGTGAGCAGAGTAATACAGCTCTTTAGGAGAGGGTCAGGTATGTAGAAAGTCAAGCTTACAGACTGTTAGATCTAAATAAGCTCTTTTTTAAAAAAAAAACAAAACAAAACAAAACCAACCCACCTCTTCCCCCATCCCACCGAGTTAATGAATACCAGTACAAGTTTGCATTGTAGTATCCCTGAAATGAAAGCAAAGAGACGACCTTCAAAGATTCAGTTTTTGATCAACACAAAACAGCATGAGAAATAGACGCTTGCAACAGATCAAGAATGGAGAATTGTATTCATCTCCTTGAGACTGTATGACTTTGGGAATAAGCAGCTATTAAAAAACAGCAGAAAGACTCCCTCCAGAAAAACATACAGAGTTGTAAGGAATTGGTTGGAAAATAATAAAAACATGTTTGCCTTAATTATTTCTCAGGTAAAGAAGGTCAGAAATTTTAAATATTGAAGGACATTAAGCTGAAAAGTTTAGCAAAAAGAGGGAGAAAGTTTTCTCTATGTCTGTATGCAGGGGCATGTAACACTAAAGAAAAATCAAGAAGCAAATAATGAACCTTCTTGGGACTATATGTGAGATTATTTCTACTTCTCAAGTTATGGCACTTCAGTTTTTGGCTTCCCTTGTCTAAAGCTATTTTATGACTCTAAACGAAAAATTATATTTTTATTGGGATGGTTACACAAGCAAAAAATTAAACTCTCCTCATCTTTGGCGAATAAGCCTCAGAGGAACTCTTCAAAATCTTATGGATTTCTGTCTACCAAAAGATTGTGACAAACAAAACTGCAAAGAAACTAAAAAAGTAATAAAGGTAATTCACATAAACAATCATACTTCACAAAGATGTCTTCAACATTTTCAGTTTTTGAATACTGAAAAATATAGCCACAGATTTCCATGAAAAAAAAGAAAAAATGAACAAAACCAGTCTATACTTCATGAGAAAACATTTAAGCCTTACCATTCTGACTTCATATAAGGAAAAAAAGCGTATCCTATTGAAAACACAGTATGAATAACTGAAGGAGCCGAGACTACTTATTGTTAAACTCCTACTTTTCAACAAAGATGCATCTCCCTTTGTGCAAGTAGCAGAGGAAGGGCAGATTTTAGCAGGATGCAGACCACACAGCTTCGTCCTTCTCCAAGTGCGCTGCTGGTAGCCCTGCCAACACGTGCTTCCCGCAGACAAACTGCACATTTAAGGCTGGACCTCAGGCCATGAGCCCCCTCCACCTGCCAACAGTTTTCCCACCAGCCAGCCTGGGCAGTCATGTCAGGACTCCAGAGCAAGCTGTGGCCTGGTCAACAGTTTCCTCTTTGTAAGTAGGGTCTGATTGCAACCTCTGACCACAGAGGATTTTACTTGGCTGCTAAAATACAGTATTCATTTGCAGATATATAAAACCCAAGCCAATTTATAATCGTAACGTTGTTATTTTTCTATATTCCAAAATCTATGTGGTGAAATTGCAGTTCAGTTTTAAGATTTCTTATGATTTCAATTAGTCATAGTATATATATTTCATCTTTTCTTCCAATAAAGTATTCTGTAATTAATTACTTTATTAATAGGAAACTACTATTCCATTTCCTGTGATGTAAGTTAGTTTAAAAAAAAATTGAGTAATAATTGATCTAAAACGAATTCCTCAAACTTTTATGTGATTTGAGGTTAATAGGCTTTATGTATTTCAAGTGGTTTGCTTTACCTGCTTACTTTAATACAGCGCAGAGTACTGATGGATTTAACTTAAACCTGTGTATTTTTTCAGATTAGATTTCCTCCAGCACAACAGCACCTAAAACGTATCAGTACAGCATGACCTGATGGAGCAGAAACAAGGTCTTGTGCTGTGCTCTTGAGCGGCACAGTGAGTGAGAGACATGGGAAGATGGAAGGCTGTTATGGAAACCTGTGATCCACATCCAGATGAGTGGGGAATTCAGCTAAGAAACATCTCACTCATTCAAGGAGAAAAAAAAAAAAAAAAAAAAAAAAAGATATATAACTATTTCAGATCATACAGGTTTTCATTCAAGCAGATACCTCTCAAAATGACAACAATTGTTTCCCTTCAGGGAAGGAAAAGCTTAGGCTATGGTTTAGCCCAGATTATTTGACAAGATTTTTGAACTCATACTGATATCTCACTTCTCATGAGGCATTACCAAGCACAGGGCATTCACTGTATGCAGAGGACAGCTCTGCAGTTTATAATGCAAGAGATTTACCATTTGGTTTTGCTGTCTCTGCGCTTCTCCCCTTCATATGAATATTTTCACTCAGGTGCCTAAAATCAGCTATGTGAACCCATCCAGAGAAAAAAAGCCTTTTTTTTTTTTTTTTTCCCCCAAGATCATTTGATATCCTTTTTCATTCTCAGAAATGCTGATCATCTGAGGTATATACAATCTGGAACTCATGTTTCTGAAGAAGATAGATGGATGCACATATTACAGTGCTCTTTTGAATCCCAGTGCATAAGCTAATAATATATTATGAAAAGTATCAACTGTGGATCTGCTGTGAAAAACAAAGTATTTTAAAACTACATTTTCAAGTTCCTTGTGTTATAACTGCAGTTCATTCACTCCTGTCCTTTCAAGTGGCCTGGACAATTTCAAGAGCCTTACTTTTTCAAATATAAATCAGTCACATAGCTTACCTTAGTCACAACTCAAACATTCATTTCTGGTTCCTGAAAAACCTTCAGATTCAAGTCACTCTGGAAAAAAGTTGGAATCAATTTTTTATATGTTAATCTTTTCCTACATATTAACATATAAGAATATATATTTAATGTTTACTTTAAACAAGCATATCTAATAAACTAGGAAATAAATTTTTCAACTACCAGCTGTCTCATACAATCTCAGGATTGAAATGCAAACGGTGGATGCAAAGTTCATTTTAAAGGTGTTCAGCGCTTTTAGATAAATACCTTCTCAGAACTGTAGCCTAAAGGCAGGGATATCATTCCCTTGGAAATATCAGAAATAGGCATAAAAAGGATGGAAAACAGGCTTGAGTCCTAACATCTAGATCAGTGAGGAGTCATAAGAAGGAAATAACTGAGCAGTCATCAAGTCTTTCGCAGCTGCCGTCAGTTCAGTCAACGGACAAGTGTTGTTTTTTGGCTGTTGTAAAGACCAGGTCAGCAGTGTGAACTGCTCAAACAAAGAGATTATGAGCCATATGATTTACATGAAATATGGCACCACTGCCTAAGTTCCCAGATACAGATATGAAGTTTTACGCTCTCCATACGACATTCACGGAGACTTCTTTTTCCAATGCTGGGGTTGAGGAGGGGAGGTTATGGCAATTTTCAGGAAACTAAAAGGATAAAACACTCCTCAATGTGAATGAGTTAGCATGCTTCATATCTTGTTTAGCTAGTGATCTATTCTGCCATTTGAATTGGTGAAGTTTTAAAAGACTTTCTGGGCAATCTGTGACTAAAGATTGTAAATAAGGTTATGTTCTACACCATTTGTTTCTAATTTCTTCTTGTTTAGGAGTATCTCATTACTGAACAAATGAAGACTGATCCAGCTGAGGTAAGATTAGATGTCAAGAGAGAATCTAGAGCTGTTAGAACTGACTACATGCTTTCTTTAATTAGCAACTGCCTGGGTAATATAATAGAAGCAATTGATAATAGGGGTCAAGCTGTTATTATTCTGTTTGGACTGAAACTCTTTTCCAGCGTAGCTTCTGTTACAAATAAATGTCCCAATTAATCAAGTTTTAAGAAGCATTCCACTTGAATGGCAAGACTAGAAATACAGGGAAGAGATCTACTGACCATTATTAAGGAGTGAAGTACAACTTTATGTATCCACATATGACTTACAACTATTTCTTTTTCTGATTCACAGAGTTTGTAAGTTCTCCAATAAACTTAACAGTAGATGAAAGCAGCTACACTCTTGACTTTAATATTCTTTTATTCTGCACCAAGTTCCCCAAAATAGGTCTATTAACCATCACTCAAGGACATTCTGAGGTGGTGTCATTTTCATCTTGGACTCCAACAAACATTTTAAACATTAGTCTGACAAATATTTTGACTTTTCACTATAATTCTGTACGCCACATAAAAATCTTTGAGTACATTATTGAATATGTAAAAGACTTAACAAATGGGGGTGGATATACCATCAAGTATTAAAAATAACAAATGACTCAACGCAAAAGAATTAGATACATTAAAATGAGAAAAAAAAAATTTCCACAGATATCTCCAGAAATAGAATTCACAAACAAAATGAAGAGAATATGGGGTTCTTTCACATCTCCTGTTCACCTGCCATTTCTAATTTCACAACCAAAACCAAACACTTGCTGAGTAAATATACAGAATGCTTTAGTAAACTCAGGTAGTTATATTTTGCTGTCAGAAGTCTTTTAGAGCTGTAACATTAAAACAAACCAGAAAATCCAACAACTTCATAAGGAAAGTGAGAATTTAAAGGAGAATTTTAAAAGTATTGAATAAGGAATGGTTTGTTGTTTTCTAAGCATGTATGACAGTACTGAAAATTGCCATGGAAATTTACTTCGAGGTACACTCAACCACTTCCAACAGCATGAGAGATAAGGGATTTGGGGGCCCAAAGGAGATCTTTTGCTTGCTTCCTGGAGTACTCCATTTATACAGGGAGTCAGTTAAGACTTGCACAAGGCTCATTTTGCAAAGATACTCAAAATTTCAAGAACTAGAACTTACATTTGGGTTTGTTGTCTTGATCTATAAAAGGAAGGTATTGTTTACATACTGTATAACAACAACTGTGAAGTTGCCTGACTATTGAGATATCTGACTGTTTACAGGATCTATGATGTCAACACTGAGATGGCACAATCAGTCATGGAAAACAATTATTAAACTTGAAGCTTGGAATAAACAGGATGATGTAGGTAACAAGGGCACCGGTCTTCCATTTCATTTTTACAAAACAGTAACATGAGCTCTAATCATGAAAGTAAATGTTGTGACCACAAACTAAACCAGAATGCTAAATCATAGTAAATCAATGTAGACATTACAATATAAAGACAAACAACCCCCCAGCTTACTGAATATTTAAAATGAACATCCTCAAGTATTGACTTTTTTTAAATATAGCTAACTTGCCACTGCCTTTCTTGGAAACAAATGGAAAATTGTCTTCCTTTCTTTCCTGCTGAAATTAAAGTGCCCACTACAGGAGGAGAGAACAAAGAATTACTGTGCAGCCCACACTGAAAGAGCAACTGTCTGGGCACGATACTCCATGAAAAGATAGGAAATAAGTTAATTACTCCCCGGAGCAAGTCGTGTTGGGAGATGCAGTTATGCGCACACATGAAAGATGGAGAAAAATACAGATTAGCTCAAATACATCTCAAGTACCTCTTACTGACAGCAAAATATTGCCAAGTCTTGAGAGTGGTCAGAACATCAGAGTCTAGACAATACCAATCCCTCCTGAATGTATGCTTAGAGCTGGAAGAAATACCAGTTATTAGTAATGGGTACCAATAGCTCACCCATATAGCAGTGGTGGATATTGGGTACAGTTTCCCTTAAGCGAGTGCAGAATTTCCCTTTCAGAGTTCTCTCTGATTCCATTTAATCCTTAACTTCTAAAAATAAAAAAAAAATACATTGAAGGCACGGAAGTAAACCAGTAGTATTTGACCAAGAGGTTGTTCCCTTGGAGATACATAAATGTGTTTCTCCTTAACAAAGAATGAAGCTAATGCTTTGATAGAGAGAGTGTTGCCAGGGAAAAAACACCCACAGGACAAGTGGAAGTTTGCTGAATTGAAGATTTTGGTTAAAATTGGGCCCAGACAAATGCCAAAGCCAATTACTACACCAATTTGTGTTCATTACACTCAATGGTGTGTAAGAGCTTCCATGAGATTCAGCTACAGAAGTTCAGGTTTTCTTCATAAAACAATATAAAACACAAAAGATAAAGATTAAAAAAAAAAAAACAAACAAACAAAAAAAAAAAAACACTGTAAACAACAAATCAATGAAAAATTGCTCAGATAAACATGGATGGAAAACAAAAAACCCTGAAGATTTTTATTCATATAAAAAAATATATAATTCTACAAACCAAACATATAAAAATTTACACTACACATGAAAAGGCTAAATATTGTTAAGTGCAACAATTATCATTTTTAGTGTATGTTCTGGTATGTGCATGTGTAAATATCTGGAAATTAAAAAACCACAGTAAAGATGGGAAAAAAAAGGTGGCAGGAGACTGGGTGAATGGTATATTTCCTTTCAGATGTATTTCCTTGCAGACAGACATTCTAATTGAGTCTTCAGTTCAACTAGGTTTAGGAAACACTGCTGCGAATCAACTGGAGTTTTCCCACATTTTGCCAACTAAGGCAGATGAGAGAGTATGTGCGCACATGAGCATAGACATGTGCAGCTGTCCAACTGCAACCAACTTTCCTGAATGCTGTAGACTTTTAGCTTTAAGGCAGTAGCTCAAGTACGTGATATAGTGATGATAATGTAGAAAAGCACCGGAACATCTTCAAGTCCTCCAAAACAGGATACTACTACAAGTTATTTTACAAAATTTCTAATCACAGCAAGGTTCTCAACAGCTTTCTTGGAGATGTTTTAAGCACCACATGAGCTACCATAGCTCCCAGGACCCTCAACATGGACATGAATTCTGTGGTGCTTTATGTTGTACCAACTGCAAACACACTATCCCCTGTCATTCTGGTAATAAATCATTAGTCTTAAGAATGACTTAACACTTTCTTATTCCTTTTCTAATACTTAATAATCAAAGATAGGTCACAGGTACCTTCCCAATTCTACCTTAATTTACCTGAGGGTAGTCAGATATGATCTTAGAGGACACAAAACCATTAAAACTGAAGGCATATTCTGCAATAGCAAACTGAATACACAAGCAGAATGCCAAGTTAAAATAACAATATCCTAACCATACAAGATTAGTAGAGAGTAATACAACATGTTGAGAATAAAATTATCTACCTTAACAAATAAAAATGCCTTCTACTCCCTGCTTGAAATTTTTCTTTTATAATTAATTAAAATTTTCTTTTAAAATTTAAAATTTTCTTTTTACATTAATTTTAAAATTTTAAAATGCTCTTTTTTCTTTTAAAATACCCACAAAGATCAAAAACCATAGGTGTGGATAATCCATTACCATTGGAGAGCAACCACTGCTTTAGCACACAAATCTTTCAGTTCTCATTGGTGTTTGGTGGTTGTTTTTTCAAATCCTTCAAAGTGGATTCACATCTGCAAAGAAAGTACTTTCTACACCACTTGTGTCTGGTTTGCCTTATTCACATACTACAAATAATTTATCATAAAGACCTCCCTCTGCATCAAAACTATATGCAGTTATCAGAACTTGTAAATCTTCCAAGTTCAGTTACTTTTCTTCAGAGACTTCCTAGAACCTAAAGCCTACAAGTACAGTATTTTAAAATATAATACAATAATTCTGAAATTCCAGAATTTACTTCTACATCTCATCTGATTCCTCCCCTGATTCCAACAGCATTGTAAACCAAATAACTTCACTGGGAAGCAATATACTACACCTGCTCAAGTTTTTAATGTGAATAATAATGTTCATTTATGTAATATTATTCATCAAAAACACAGCACTTTTTTCCCCCCTATGGTTAGGAATATAGATTTGCAAATACTCATAATGAAGAAAGAAATATATCAGAGAAGTTGATCAGCTCAGAGTTTTTACCTGTGAGATTAAGTCTGTATGTTGTAAATACTGAAGAAAACTACCAATAAGTAGTAAGGAAATGAAAACTCCCCACTAGAAGATGAAATTACGGATTTTTTTTTTTTTTCCCCAGTGGGAAAAGGGAGGGTACTTGCATTGTCTGACTATGCAGCCAACACAGTTGTCTAAGCAACTGCAGAGAGCAGTATCAATAGAGACACTTCTCCAAAGCCCAATTCAAAATATGTAACTTACCAGCATGTGTATTTTCCCCTCACAATTTAAGCTGACTGCTAAAGTGCAGTTTATGCATACAATAAGTTATTTCTGCTTTGAATTACACTGCAGATTCTCCTCTTTACTGACTGACTGCATACAGGACCTAGGGAGACTAAGACTCCCTGCTACTCCATTTTTTCTTGGCCATATCATGGGTAAAATGTGCATCTACAAAAGATGAGTCTTTCCAATGATTCATTTTTTATTTGGTCTAATAGGAACATATACATAAAAATAATAATAAAAAGGGCAACAAAACAAAATACTATAAAGATAATACATTTATCACCTTGGGGATAGGAGAAAGCATGAGCCAGACACAACAGATGTGAGTCGCATCACTTAGTGTCTAGCTTCCAGGCTCCTGGATACTGAAGTGGTGAAAGAAGCCTAACAGAATATGACTAGGAAGGTAATGGAAAGCAGACATGAACCTCTGATTGATGGTTAGCTAAAACACTAAATTCAGACTTCAAAAAGGATCAAGAATATTTAATTCTCCATTAAAATGGTGCTGAAAGAACAGTGTCAAACTCAATTCACAGTTAGCATTTTAGCTAATTGCAGTCACACGTTTAAAATTACTACAACTGTGGGGGAAAAATTGAAATTAAATTTGTGTAGGGAAGCATGGCAGTTAAACAGTGATTATCAAGGAAAATTATGTGGCTTCTGGGAAGTACTGAAAGCATTGATCCCAAATAACTTCCCATTCATTTTTAAAAGACTATGCACATTTTATAGTTCCGTAGAGTATTACTTTGTCTTCAGTGAAAAAAGAAGTATGGCCCTTAACATACCACAGTAAGACCCACACATCCTGCTACAATAAGCAGATTACAAAGAGTGAACGCAACAGAAGCTTGAGCCTTTCCTGCATTGGACTACATGTTTACAAAAAATTATGTGGAGTGACTTGACTCTTATTACCTCCATTAAGACAAGTGAAATCTTATTTTCCTGTTCAGATGACAGTGGTTCTGTCTATACAGGCAGACAGTGCAGTACAGTAGGAACAGGACTGCAGAGGAAAACATTAGGTGCTGAGGACTCAATACTGACACAACATACATTTTGAGAGATTGTATTTCAAATTCTCTACTCAGTACAACTGACTGAATGGTCATTAGTGGCTGGATGCACTAGATGGTCTCATAGAACAGTTCTCTTTCTTTGAGCCTACCTGCATTTCAGTCCAGGTCAGAAGCAAGTCTTACAGTTGCCTCCTTTTACTGTGCTTCAGTTCACTCTGCAAATGGACATGGGACATACAGAGTGGATTCCTATCAAGTTAAATAAATCATTCACTCCAGGAGGTTATCTCATGAGCCCCAAACACCAATACATATTCAGTCTACAGGAGCAGATAAGAGCTAATGACTGAAACAGTTCGTTTAACTAGATCCTCACTACCAACTGTCCAACTATAAAGATCTACTGCTCCCACTGGGCCACGCTACTTGGTTAATACGGTCACAGCCAATGCACTTGCCTTACACTAAGCACTACGTTCTCTAAATGGCATTAAGTGTTATAAAGGAAAGCACAAAATCAAGAGAAATAAAACCCAAACTGCAGCAGACATCAAGCAAGCCTTACTGTTTCTGGATGAAAAGCTGTTTCTGGACATAACATCCATTCTGATGTTTAAAACAATGCTGTGCAACACACAAGGAAGATACAGCCTGTGGAGAAGAACATGGACGTAATTAGCAAGCTATTTTTTAAAAAAATGAACTTTTTTAGTTAATGACTTCTAGGGTAGAAAGCAGACATTTTTCAGCTGCACTGTTTAATTGCAGAACCAAGTTGATGGCAAAGGTTTTCAAGGGAAAATATAATTAGCACTGACTCAAAAGGCAAATAACTTCCGCTTCCCTCCCACCAAGTAGGCAATAGCTTTAGAGCTATATTTAGGCTTTAATAAAGCCATTTCCCAATCTGAATGTTATAGTGAAAAAAACACCCAGGAAGTTAAAGTTAGGAAATAATGTTATTGAACACAAGCTAAAAATCTGGTTGGATCTAATAAGCTCCCTTTAAGAGATGTTCAATTCCTTCCATAGCGGCCGGCCCCATTCTTCAGGTTCCTCCCTGCCTTCCATTTATCTTTTTCAAAACTCTGTTAAAGTGTGTGAGGAGAGACCAGCCTCCAACCATGCAAATGGCACCTCTATGCTTTTCAAAAAAATTTCTACTATTAAGCCTCTACCCCCATTCTAGCGCTCGTCTCACTTTTGATGTAACAGGAATAAACACAACCAAAACAAAGACAACTCCCATTTTTGAAGCAAGAGCTGCGTCACGTAATCACATTTCAGTGGCAGAAACTTAATTAACATTCATGTTAAGCAAAACAGCTGTCATTATCTCCTCTGCCCAGTATGCAATATTGTTATCAATTATCTGGACAAGGGCATCGAACATACCCTCGGTAAGTTTGCAGATGACAAGTTGGGTGGGAGTCTTTATCTGCCTGAGGGTAGGAAGGCTTTACAGAGGGATCTGGACAGGTTGGGTCAATGGGCTAAGGCCAACTGTATCAGGTTCAACAAGGCTCAATGCCAGGTCCTGCACCTGGGTGACAACCATCCCATGCAATGTTACAAGCATGGGGAAGAGTGGCTGGAAAATTGCCCAGTGGAAAAGAACCTTGGTGTGTTGGTCAACAGCCTACTGAGTATGAGCCGACATTGTGCCCAGGTGGCCAAGAAGGCCAATGGCATTCTGGCTTGTGTCAGAAATAGTGTGACAAGCAGGCCTAGGGGCGTGATCATCTCCCTGTACTTGGCACTGGTGAGGCCGCACCTCAAATACTGTGTTCTGTTTCAGGCCCCTCACGGTGAGGAAGACACTGAGGTGCTCAAGCATGTCCAAAGAAGAGCAACAAAGCTGGTGAAGGGTCTAGAGAACAAGTCTTGTGAAGTGCGGCTGAGGGAACTGGTGCTGTTTATCCTGGAGAAAAGGAGGCTAAGGGGAGACCTTATCGCTCTCTACAACTACGTGAAAGGAGGTTGTAGCGAGGTGGGGGTCGGTCTCTTCTCCCAAGTAACAAGCGATAAGAGGAAATGGCCTCAAGTTGCACCAGGAATAATTTCTTCACCAAAAGGGTTTTCAAGCACTGGAACAGGCTGCCCAGGGAAGTGGCGGAGTCACCATTCCTAGAGGTATTTAACAGACAGGTAGATGTGGCTCTTACAGACATGGCTTAGTGGTGGACTTGGCAGTGCTAGGTTTACAGTTGGACTCTATGATCTTGAAAGTCTTTTCCAACCTAAGTGATTCTATGTTTGTTACCAAATAAACTGTGGAACACAGGGTCTTCCTTGGAGGACACAACAACATTGCAATTACTATCAGCTACAAGTTGTAAGTTGTATACAGTTTTCCAAACCAAAGTCATGACATATAAGGACTAAAATCACTGACTACTTAGAACCAAGTATTCCTGAAAACGTAAGACCTCACACTAGCACTGAAGTTAGTTATTTCAGTACATCCATCCTAATTCTTCCTCTGCTCAGGTCTTCTGTGAAATGTATGGACATTATCCACAAGTAGTATATTGATAAAAGGTGTATATTGATACAAAATTAGAAGCTTTTGATGGTCAAACAAATAGTTATAAGGCACAAAAGCCAGTATCTTTTAGTTCTTCTTCTATCCTTCAGGTCTATTCATAACCTGATGTTGTTAAAATGGTAATAAATAATGACATTTGTCAGTTGATAAAGTAGATAGCATGACAGTCATAGATGTCAAGAAATATTTGCTAGAAAAAGTGAATCCTTCAGGGGAATGTTTGTTATCATTTTCAGTAAAATGCAGGGACAGAACCACTTAACTATTGTTCTGTTTGTTTTAGGGTTTTGTTGGTTTGTGGTGGTTGTGTTTGGGGGTTTTTGTTTGTTTGTTTAGATAACTTCAAATACCACTGGTTAATTCTTGACAGACAGTGTAAGTACATTTTCAGTAACACTCTGAAGTACTTAAGTGAAAATTCCAAACATCCATAATTCAGAAACCTCAATTCCCTAGATATGCACTTCAACACCAAAATACATATCCTATGTTACTTTAAAATACCTTCAAAATTTCATTGTTGTCATTAATCTATTAGGGGTAAAAAAAAAAAAGATTGTACAAAAGCCACTTTTTTTTTTTTTTTTTTTTTTCTAATTAACATTATAACTAGAAGAAAATGGATTGAAGAAATATTCAAGCTCATGGAAAGACTTCCCTGAGGTTATTCAGTATCTCGCATTGTTACTTATCGGGAAACTTGAAGTTTTTACTTTCAAGATAAAAGTACTGGGTTTAGAAAATAGATTCTACAGTTCCTAGTCCCCTGGCACCCTGCAACAATAACTGGACTGAGCAAATTAAGCTTGACCACCACTGAGCAAAGATGTGCAGCTTTTAATTAGATAGCATGGGGGGTGATGGCTACAGGCCTTCTGGATAGATCATATTTATTGTGCCATTCAATCTTCAGAATATTGAACAGTTTTGTGAAACAGAAGAGGGTCTAAAATCACCTTAGAATTATAAAAAGCATTTTATCTTAAAGGTTCCAAAATAAATAATCATCTCAAAGAGGAAAACCAGTGGACTCATCAAAATGCAAATAATAAATGAGAGGAAGGTACAAAGTAAGGCAGTTCTGTTTCCACATTTCCTGAAACTGTACCAGATGGCCCAATGCTTGCCTTTCATTAACTAGTGTGCTGGGATAAAGCTGTGTTAATTAAATCACTAAACTACCACTAATTCTCTGTTATTTACTAATTCAACAAATTTAATTTTTTTTGTTTCGTTCAATACAGCAAATTCTAATTAAGTCTTGTAAAGTTGAAAGGATCAATAATTAAATAAAATAGATGAATAATGATATGCAGTTGTCTGTTATAATATTAGCAACAAAATACAAGTTCAAGGCACAAACTAGCTTATATGGAAGGAACATTTTGCACTAAAAAAACCCCACCGAACAAAATATTCAAGCAAGAACTTCACAATATACTTGCTAGAGCATTACAAATGTTGCCAACACGCTAATCAAGATGTAGGCTGTTTACCACTGAGCTGTGCAGCTTTTCCCTGAGATAACCTCACGAATCGTACTGTCTTTTCAGAAACTGATTTTGGGGCCCCCATTACAGAGCTTCAGCTTCTCTGTATCAGCCACAGACAAATACATAGTACTCCAAGCTATAAAGAGCAGAACTCATCTCTGCTCAAGTTCCATTCACCACAAAGTCTAAGTCCTGTCAGTAAAGTAGCTAGATTGCCAGGTGGGGTCTTGTTATCTTCTCTTCTCCTCCCACATGGCTTTTTGGGGAAAACAGCCAGCTGAGTAAGCCAGAACAAACCACCAACTGTCCTAATTGTTCCCAGCAGAACTAGCAATTCAGAGTCTCATCTGAGTGTTTCCTTTCATTTTGCTCTCCACTTGCAACAAGCAGCCCTGGGAGTGCAAAACGCTATTTATTAGGAGCTGTTGCTTCACTTGGCCATAGTCAGTCAACAAGTCCTTTCTTTATCTAATGTGCTGAAATTTGAGAACCAGCAGAAAATCCATCCATAATATAATCACATCTGTTGTTCTTCCCACACAAGGCCTCAGGCAACCTTCTGGGTCCCTGCTGAGGAGACACACCAGCAGGAGGACAACAAAGTCCCAGCCCAGCAGGCACACAAAACCCTGGAGGCTAAAGTGTGAGGGGCAGGAGGCAGAGGGGACTGTTCCTATTCCAGAAGGGCTAATCCACATTACTTAAAGAGTAATGCAGCACAGCTCAGGGTCCACATTTAAGGCACATACTAGAATTTCTCAAACAAGCAAACAAAAGCCGCCTTCTGGTTGGAGAGCCAGCCTACTTCATAGCATAGGGAAACATCTCACAAAAATATGTGCAAATTCACAAGAAACATAGGGAAATTTTTCATCATTCTATACTTATTTTTGAAGGAAAAGAATTATGCAGGAGATTGATACTTCAAGGAAAAAACACAGAATAAAAGGAATTATAACAATTACAGCTGACACTTATTGTTTGCATTCCAGCTCCATCCATAGCCAGTACCCTTCTCCTACTCCCACTCTGCACAGGAAAACATCCTGCCACTAAAATGCCTTAAAGACTGACAAATACTTGAAACCAGTATAAACCAACACATATACCACCAGTACAAAAGAATCTTCTGTCAGGAGACAGAAAATATTGATAAGCAAAGAAGCCTACTTAAGAACCTCTTTTTCTAAAAGACTAGACTGGAGACTGTTGAGTGGATAGTGGGAATAGTACCCAGGGTTAATTACCAATATTTCTCTAGAGAAGAGAGATTATTAGCAGCACAGAGAATGGATAACCATTTTCTTAAGTAACAGCTGTGGTGCTAATACTCTTAGAAGCTTGGCAAACAAGGCTCTATCAAATATTCATGCCAAGTGCTCAGCTGCGTGTATGACAGGTGTAACTAACCTGTCCAATTTTTAATTATTTCCATACTTGTATTAATGATTCTTAATTGTGTAGTTTCTTGATACACTCACCCATAAATTAAGCCAGTGCCAAAGAACTAGAAGCTAGACTTGTTCATTTGCATCCTAATAACAAATTATTATTTGACTTCTAAGAAATGGTGAGATGCTAAGAGAAATATCTACTCAGTTTTGTTACTGTGGCTTTTCTTAAAACAATATGCATGTATAGGACTCATTAGGACCATTCTTCTTGTGAAGCATTAGTAAAAAGAAATGCAAGAGCAAGCATCTGAAATAAATAAAAGGATGATTTCTGTGGCCAGTTTCCCAAGGGTTCAAGAATTTGAGTTATCAGAGAAACCTCTGAGGCACAGAGCCTGCTCATGCAGATGGACAGACTGCTGAACCTGTGGCGTGTTCATCCCTCAGATGAAGTGTGTGGCATTTCTTCCTCAATCCTTCTGAAACTCTTCTTAGAAAGCACAATTCTAAACTCCAGGTGCAGACTGAGAAATGACTCAGGGCTAAAACACTGATTAGATCTCTAATCTCACCCCTGTTGTCTTTGAGGGAAACACATCAGCCTATATTCCCCTCCCAACCCTGATGGAGTTCGGTTTCTAGGAGGAGAGCATCTTCTTCCTGCCTGCAGCAGCACCAAGGCTGAGGGGGTCAGTTGGGCTTGCTGTCAACAAAACTCAAAGAACTACAGAACAGTTACTTTTTGGCTGCGTGCTGTGCAAATATAAACACTGAGAAGCATCCATTCTCAAAGCTGATGTATACAACCCCCTTAACATACAGATTCTTTGAAAACAAGTTAGAGGCAAATATACCACAAAATAGGAACCCTGAGAGCTTTTTTGTTGAATTCAACTGAGAGAAATAAAAGTTGCAGCAAATTTTAGATATATAAACTAGTATTTCTCAGTTAAATTTCTCAATTTCTCAAATAAATTTCAGTTAATTTCTCAATTAAAGAAATTTTTTTTATTTACCTAATTAAATTTTTATTTATAATTACCTAATAAAATTTTTAATTTACCTAATTAAAAATCAAGGCTTCATCAGAAAACTCCCCTTCTTTATTTTATTAATTCCTTTTTAGGAAAGATTGCTTAACAAAAGCACACAGGCAAAGCAAGAATGTTCAGTGTTCAACTCTATTCTTGGTCAAATAGCTCTTATTTTAAGAGAAGGCATCTGATATAGTAGACAGTATGTACACACAATATATATGTCTATAGACATGTATGCAAAAATGGAGAATCTCAACTGTAGTCTGCATTCGAAATGGAGCATCCAAAGTAAATGTACAACTATTCGATCAGTGAACCAACAATAATGAAACAAGTCTGATTTACATTCCATTCTGACTGGTGACATTTTTGTTCGTTTTTTCCTCTAGAAAAATTACTAGCCTGGATGTGTTCCCCTCTTGGGAAGAAATTGTGGAAGGTGGTGAAGTGTGTATAATTATACCTTCTTCCAGTTGTTTGTGATGCTCAAACTGAACTGTACCTTTATTAACTAAGGAGCTTAAGAAGGTCGCAGTCTTCAAGGGATTATGCTCAACTGAATATTGAATAGTAGGTCTAAAATATTCCTCACCTGTACCAATGCCTCAGAAGTCAAGTTTAAAACATTTAAAGACTTATTTTAAAAACAAGGTTTCTTTATGGGTTGTTAAGTGGTGTTTTTTTCTCATTTATCTTTGAGATTTTATTTGTGCAAGAAAAAGAGGACTATATTTGATGTATTTATTTATTACTACTGTTCTGGAGTTGAGATTATCAAGAAACCAGCTCAAGTGACTGGAAAATATTTGCAACGAGTTCAGTCTTTGAGGAAAAGAAAGCATTTGTTTTTGTACAAAAGAAAAAATAGGTAAAGGGAAAAAAAATACTTCAGAAAGACAACATATATTTGGCAAAGCACTTTCTTGTAGAAGATACAGGAAAGAGGAGAATGAATAGAAGCAACATCTCGCTCTTGTCCACGTGCCCTCTGATTGAAGGAAAAACAAGCCAGAAACATAACGAAACCAGTCAAAAAAAATAATCCAGTTAACTGGAGAAAATAATTGTATTGAATCTGACATACTAGGCACTCAAGATGTTATAACAAAAAAAGTCACTAGCACATTATTGGATAAATTAAGTGGTCATCATGTATCATGAATTTGCCTTTTCAGTTTTTAACATGCTTTCTTTTAAAACTAAACTTCTTAGATTTACAGCAACTGGTCTGGAGATCATTACACTATCTGTTAATTGCATTTCATCCTAAACATTTCATCCTTTCAGTCAAACTTGGCTTGGGAACAAAAAAAAAATTACTTCTAAAACTATCTAAAATCATCTGAGTACTGGAAATGTACTTGTTCATTGATTAATGTATATTATCAAGTATCAAATTTGATCTGTGTAGAATTAGAGAATTCTGCTCTTCTTCCTTTGAAACATGTGGAAAACTTTGTCACAATTATCAATAGTTCTCTTCCAGAGCAGAAATTATGTTTTAACCATGAACAGCCTGGTTTCTCTGTCCTTCTGGATCTTAGATAAAGCATTTCAAATTGGTCACCTCTAGTGAACAAATAAAGAAATCAGAGGCCTAACTAAGTTATTTAAATCACATAATTTAAATGTCCAAAGCCTCCAGGTTATCGAGGTCTGAAGGTCTGTAAAGCAATAAAGAATAAATCTGCCTTAATCATAGAGTGGTCCAATCTTCCTCAGCTTGTCAGTTTCTGCTGTCTTTTTTCCATGTAATTCTTGAAAGGAGTAATTATACTTTTGTACTATTATCAGAAAACTGATAATATTTAAAACTTAATTGTATGCACTGTAGTCTACGCCTATACCAAGAATTCCATGGACATAAAGCACTGTGGGTACTGAAGCTCTCCATATATTCCGTATCTCTTTTAGTAATATAAGGTTTTAATTAAAACCAACTGTTTCCGACCCTGTACCAGCCTCACTTTTTAATCTTTGACCCTATACACCCAAACTGATACTTGCTAAATTAGCTGCCTGCAGTATCATTCTAATCAGATTATTTTAATACTTATGCTTGCTACTGGCTTCTTTGCAGTCTCAAATAGTTTCTCTGATTTTTTTCAAACAACAAAGTGTAATTCTGAGCTGTACACTGATTTACTGATTGGGTCAAAGTATGAATGACAAAAGGATTCACTATGTCACACAAAATGTTATGGTTTATATATGTGGCTAGTAGGTCCCTAGACATAAAATTCGTTGCTAGTCGAGGAACATCTTGTAATATTCATTGAAAATTTCAAATTTCTTCACAGTAAATCTTACAAAATTCTATATCATTTCAACACGCTGAGCAGTAAGTAAAAATTCAAACCTAAGGGCTAAACCCATCATCACTACCTTTTGCAATTCTAGTCAGAATTCTCATCCATAACGTAGTTCCTATGTTCAAATAGGAAATGAACGTACCTGCCCTTCTCTTACGCATCTTTCTTTTTCAGTTCATCAATACACACAAGTTCTATTTACTAACCAAGAAAGAAACTAAATCTGTTTTGTATCCTCTAGTACCAGAATACAGTAATTCTGCCATGAGGACGCAGGTGAGAAACAAACACTATGAAGAGCATTGTACACAGTAAATGAAGATGTCTATTTTGAAGAGACTAATTTTCAAAATAGATCTTACTCGAACACAAAAAATAGGTACCTCAAGATATGCCAGTTCATCAGTGGACAGACCCAAGGACAAAGAACATTTTGATATTTTCAACATCTCAGATGTCTTATCCTTCAGGTGAAGAGTTATGATGTCCTTTCATCAGGGAAATGGAGAGGTGCAGTGTTTTTCAGTAGCACCTCTTGCATGCATTTGCAGATGAAACTACCATCAGTGGAAACTTTATTTTAGCCACTGGAGAAAAGAGCTTCCACTGAGCTGAAAAGTTCCAGCATAAACCTGACTCTTCATAAATTTTTCATTTGCTAAATTTGTCGGAAATGTTACTACAAATCTACTTGCCCTGAGAAATTTTAAGTTCCTGCAAATGAAACAACTCGGCAGTCTAGTACAACCTCATTCATTGTGGAAAGATTATAATTTGGTACAGTTGATCAAAAATTTTCCTCTCCCTCCCTGCCCCTAGTTTCTTATAAGAAATACAGATCTTTGGCTTTGCTCAAGTTTCATACAGTAGTAAGTACTCAAAAATTAATTATATTTTCAGAGGAAAATGAAACACAATCTTGTGCCAAAAACAAAGTTCTGCAAGCTATTAATAACAAAAATTAATAGCAGGTGTTAGAGAATAGATTACTTAATTCTTTCTCTTCTAAAGAAAAATGATAGTATGGACATTTGAAAGTCTAATTTCAAAACTCTAACCCAAACAATTTCCTTATTGTTTCTAATTAAACTATCCTCTTATGAACTCTACTAGTACAAAAAAATTTGTTATTTTAGCTCCAAAGCACTGATTTTAAGAAAATAATTTATTGTTTGTATTTTTGCTTCACAGGTGGAGGCAACTATTGAATTGAATTGCTAGCTGTTTGTAAACTGATTTTGTTGAAAACAAGCTAACATTGCAAATATTTTAATCGCAGGTTGTAAAAGTAGAGAGAAAAAGCAAGCTTTATGGTGAACAAAGCAGCCTGTCATGCTATTGTGCCCTGAGGGTGAACATAATGCTAGATGCTTTATCAAATAAAATAAAAACAGCTTGCACCTTTCTTACATTAATTGGTTCATGACTAAACTTTAATAAACCCACAAACCATCTTTAAAAGTTTCCTTTCAATTTTTAAGCTTTATCTTTTTATTTAAAATATCCCTAGTTAATAGAATTTCTGAACAAATTCAGTAGTGACAGGGTTTTATGGCCATTCAGTGTTTTATTCTATTTCAAAGCATTTCAAGCCAGCAGACACATCCTTGCTCAAAATATTTTGTTACAATTTTCATGGTAATTCTCATTTATCTTTTCAACTATCACTTATTTATGTTTCTACCTTTATAGCTAGCTCATCTAAAGGTGTATTATTTAAATGACCCCTAAGAAAATAAATAGCAGCTATTTTGAACACATTAAAAAAGGAAAATAAACAAGGAACCAATGGAAAGTAGACATTTAAAATAACCCATGCTCCAAAATTGCCTCTTTCTTATCACTAGCTAGTATGTTTAGACAACCAACAATATCTAGTACATAAACTTCTAAAGCTAGGCTAGGTGAAACTTCTAGTTTCTGTGTATTTAACTTCAGATTTATCTGTTCTGAGAAAAAAAAAAATCATCTGTCTCTCAGTATAAGTCATTTTCTAGAATTAAACAGCTGGAAAATGAAAATATAGGTAGACAAAACAGAGCAAGTAATAGAAATTAACTTCCACCTTAACTCTAGAAAAGCAATCAACTTATTCAGCCTGGTCACAATTGTTGACAAAACGGCCGGTGAAAAGAACGGGCTTTTCAAAAAGCTCACATACTTCTAAAAAGTGATGGTGTAGTATCCATAAATAATAAAATAAATATAATGAAAGTTCTATTTAAATCTCTGAAAATATACTGCATTAATGCTACTGAATTTTCTCTTCAATTTAATCTAAAAAAAAAAAAAAGTTAATGCTATGGAGCTTCCAAATTCAATCATATCACTGTTGATGAGACCAGTCATCACAATTATACAAAATTGTTAAGCTATTAAAAATAGTTTATTTAGTGGAAGACCTGGTAAAACTGCATCTCCTATGTAAAGAAATGTATTCTAAACCACGCAAGTTACATGCCTACTATCACAATATTTTTCTTTCTAGCACAATTTCAGAAGAGTTACAGGAGTGAGGAAACAGTACAAAAGAGGCTGGGAACTGCTCCCATCAAGTCTCACTCAGATTCAGTGTCCTACCCTTTTTTGTCAGACACAATTTATCTGGTCTTCCACGCTGCTTCACTACTGCCCATTTTATGAGGCACTTGACAGTTGTGTGATTTATCTCTTTATTTCTACAGTTACTTAGCAAAATTATATGTCATTAGGATTATAACATCACAATGAATTTATTCTGGAGATTGCAACTCTTAATATTGATTTAAATGGACAAGGAAAACAAGCTTACTTGGAGGCCCAGGGTTTTGATTTTCCTTAGCTCAAGATTTCTGAGAGTGTACTAGGAAGTCCAATCATTTTTTAAAAGTAGGTCTGATGGTCAGAATTGAAAATCCAGCCTCATGAAATCTCAAGTCTTTGTGAAGAGAAAGCTAGTTTGGGATGTGTAGCTACTTCAGAATCAAATCAAGCAAGTTCATACTGCCTTTCATGATTTTATTTTAAGACAGAGATAATGAGACTAAGTTTCCATCTCCTAAAAAAAAAAGAAAAAAATTCAAAATATCTAAGAAAGTATTAGTAGTTTGTTGAACAATCCTTCAAAATTAGGTAAGACTGGCACCATTTGATTATGAATTAACAGGAAGTTTCCCTAGCCATCTGAGTGCTGGTTTTTGAGTTCAGAGTATGAAGCCATTATTTTCCTATGGCTTTGCATTGGGAGAAAAACATGCACTTTTCTTTTTGATCTATGTAATTATTATTTTATACACATCTTGCTAGTACTTTGGAGAAAAAAAAAAACCAACACATTTTCTGAAGGTAGCATTTTAATGTCAGTAATCGGTAACAACTGCTGCTTCAAAAACTAGCAATTCAAACTATGCCGAAATAAACAAACCAGCTCTAATACACAAAAAACTTTAAATAGCTTTTCCTCTAATTTTAAACCAATGCAAGCCTTACACTGGTATGAGTTTGTAGTCATTACACCATGAACATATTCACTTCATCTGTACTCCACAATTACCTGCCAGACAACTAAGGCAAATATGTAACAAGTCAAGTAAGCTGACAAAAAAAAGAATCACAGAAGTGCTTTTCAAAAACCATAGCATCTGTAAAAAAATATACCACACCTTCATACATTTTTTGTTCTAACAATATATGCAATGACAATACTCCATTCTAAATCTGTTGTAGCCAACAACGGAACTATTAATGTAGCTTGGTCACCACTGAGGAATCACTTGTTGACTAATCCCAAAATGATGGTAGCGAGTTTATAAAAAACTCCATCCAAAGTAGAGTAATTTTTAAATAATAGACAGAAGACAGTTGGCTATATGTTCAGTTGCATTTATTCTTCTTAAATCTCTATTTGTTCCCTCAATCTTAATTTTAGTAATAGGGACATTAAACTGAATCACTCTAAAATTTGCCATTTTAATCCCCAGCTCAACAGTGGCTGGAGGATCTAGCATGATGAGAGCTTGAAGAACCACTTTATGAAGTCATGTAACTTATAAATTTCTGCATTTTTGGGTTTTGGCTGTAACTGCTGTGTGAGTTATTTTATGTGCATAAAAACATTTCTATGCTAGTTCTCTCTAATGAAGTTCATGTCATCTTGTTCATAAAATGACTGTTGCATCAAAAAGCTTTATGACTTAGTTCATTTTTTCTCCACTAGAATCACTTCCAGACTTCATTAGGGTGAGAGTTGTGCACACTAACAGCAGATTATTTTAATAATCCAGTTAAAATTTTGCATTGTCTCTAACTTCTTCAGTATTTCTTCAATATTAAAGAAAAAAAAAAATAAAAAAAAGATTTGATGCTGCCATTACTGTATTCATCCCAAAATAGTTAGCACTTGCACACTTTGTCAGCTCAGAGACAGATTTACTGAGTTCAGCGAAATTGGAGACTATTAAATCCTCAAACACTAATCCTCTTCATTCAACAAGAGCTGTAGAATGAAATACCAATACCAAGATCATTAGAGCAATTATTTAAAAGAAAAAAAAAATTAAAAGTGCAATGGTTGAATTTTATTTGCACGTGCCACTGCACATCATAGAAGCACAGAACGATTTTGGTTAGGATATATGTCCAAAGGTCTTCTTTAGTTAGGTCCAACTAGAGCAGACTGCCAAGAACCGCAGCCAGTGGAATATCTCCAACGATGGAGACTGCACCACCTCTCTGGGCAGCCTATTCCAGTGTTTACCACCCTCGAGATGAAAAAATTTTTTTAATATGTTCTGTTGGAATTTCCCATTTCCTGACTTGTGTATGTTGCCTATACACTTCTAGGAAGAGCCTGACTTCATCATAATGTTTGCCTTTCTCTTGTCATCAGGAAACTCCTCCAATCTCCAAACATTCCGAAGACAATAGTGGCCTTGCAAGGACATCACCCATCTCTCTCAGCATGCTCAAAATGGCTGTAATTCAGCCTTACTATCTCTCCATCTATTGCTGCTAAGCCATTTCCCCTTCCTCTTGGCAGCAGGCATAGTTGCCTTTCCCAAAGACCTTGTGTCCGTCTACTGCAGCACTTCAGCCACACAAGCTATATCTCCACATCTTTGTAATCGTGATGAGATCATAGCTCTGCAACTGTGCACAGATTGCTAATTCCTTTTGTTTGCTCCTTGCATTGCATGCATTTGGGTGCAGGCATTTAATATGTTCTCCCATTGTCACTGCTTTCTCAAGGGAAGTGTCACAGCCTCCCTTCTCATGCTTTCTCCCAACTATCTCTCCACTCCTATCATTCTAGTAGCACAGCCATCTTTATCCTGGTACCTACACCAGGAAGTTAGTTTCCCTGAAGCAATACTGAAAGTGTTTTTAGAGGAGCCTTCCTCTTTCCAAGACGTGCAAGGTTTCTGAATTGATGAGTTGTATGTGGTACTTCAGAGGTGGGTAGCTGAAGAAGCCCACACAGAAATGTCAGTGTTATTTCTAACAGTAAATGCCTACTTAATGCTAATATTGGACACTATTTTCACCACTTCACAATATTCAAATAAACTGTCCTAGTCTTTTCAGGCTGAAGCAGCAGAGGATACTTGGTCATGTATCAATACAAGAATATTGCAGAACTAATTGTTCAAGAAAGAATATAACAGATGTTTTAGTTATTCAAGAAATAGTTACCCAAGAAATAATGTAAAATTAAAGGTTCATTAACATGCAAAACAATAAATATATGAAATTGCATCCCTGACACACAAACCTAAACAGTCAAAGGCAAGTCAAGTTATATCTAACCTGGAATGATTTATAGCAACACACATACAGAGACAAATAAACAATCTGCGAAAGGAAGAAAGTTGTTTTAGCAAACTGAACTATTTTAGCAACCGCTGATAAATCTCAATCTGTAACTGATGGATAACTGGTTCAGTATCATTGAAGTCAGTGGAGCTATTCTGATACATTCCTCTTAAAGGTCAGATTCCCACTGTCACCCCCCTCTAGCTCCACAAGATACTTCTTTTGCCATCATGCCTGGAAAGTATTCAGGTCTCAGTTACTTTCAGCCTAACTCCTTGCTTACCCTTTGCTCCATCTGAACAAGCATCTGGCAAGAACCTTGTCTACCTGACAAGAATCATTTCAAGAGCTTGTTTGACAACTGAACTCACAGTCTCCAGTATTTATTAACAGAACTAGATCAGAGTCTTATTTTGTCTGATCAATAACAGCTTGAAACAATTAGGGCTCACTGAAGCACATCACCACACACCTTGCTTACTACTTTACTATTGCCTGGCAAAGCGTTAAGATCATACTTAATGCATTTTAAACATATACTTAACATAGATAGTCAGTTACTCTTTAGGTCACTGAAACTACATAGTACAAAACAAAGGTAAATATCTTGTAGTAAAGTATTCAGGCACATGTAGAAGTCTAATACATCACTCAAACAAAGAGGTATGCTTTACAACAGCCACTTTGCTGAACAGTGGCCTTCACCAAAAAGGCTTATATGGTTGAAAGCACATAATGTGACACTTACTGTTACCACTCTCTCCTGCATCAGTGGAGTTCATCCCACAGATAAGTAATTTTTCTAAACATCACTATTCAACTTATAAATACTATGAAGATTACGCAGCAGAAACAGCATTTTGTGTTATGAAAAAAAATATATTAGAAACTGAAGCATCCTGTCAGTGGTGAAACTTACAGCTGCATAACAAATCCAACTTTCAAAGTAGAAAGTATGTTGCTGTTTGTAAGGATAGTTGATAGTCACCTGGATTTTACTGATAGTCACATGAAGTTTAGAATCTAGAAGCTAAGTGTTTTGTTCCCTGGAGCAATTTATCAGTGACTCTTTGTTTTATTTGTGTAAAATTTAAATACATTATTGGATTACGTTGCTGGGTTCCCCTTCCAATTCCTCTCTAGGGGAAAAACCATGCCCCTTTAAAATGATGGAGATGACAGTGAAAGTGAAGAGTTGTTACAAGAATATTTTGCTAAGCTACATCCCTGCTACTTACAAGAGTATCATGCAACTTTACTGCGCAACCACAGCTTTAATGAGATGTGACAAAAGCTTGGGAGCATTTGGTTATGATTATATATTAGTAAAGTTTCAAGGCAGAATGATTCTTACATTCTATTTTATTCTCCCAGCAGTTCTTGGTAGTGGAAATGAAATAAAGCTGAACCATCTGAGCATTGGCAACTACCTTGAAAGATTTAAGAAATGAAACAGCAAAAAATTAAATTGAATACAAAAAAAAAAGGCAAGACAGAAGAGCACTAGAACTGAATGCAATAGGACCATGGCAAGTTTAGGCTCCAGCCTTAAATCCTAAACTCTCAATCTTAGTGGCTCACCAGTATATGAAATCAAATGTACTGCTGAGCTACATGAGCATAAGCATATCAATAAATAGTATTGGTCTAGAAGACTAATTTTTCATTCCTTGATGTAAAACTATGATTCTGCAGTCAGTGAGGAAGATGTTTGCATGTATGCAAGAAACCTCCCTTAAGTATTTGTGGCTCATACTCACAAGAGGTTATAGAGATTTAATTATAAACAAAATTAGAAACAATGGCACTGTTGTGGGTCTGCCACTCATTTTATGATTTCCCAGTGAAAACTAGTTCAAATTCTGGGCATATGTATCACCATACTCAAATGACAGAATGAAAAAGAATGAGAGGGAGCAAGTTGGCCACTATGAAAATCCACAAGGTAGAAGACACATTATTCACAGGAGTTTAAATTTGAAATAAATTGAATGGAAGCTTATAAAAATACAACATAATGCTTAATAAGAATAAACACAGAATTTTTGCTATTGTCCACTTGCATAACATTTAGATTGGGCTTGTGTTACAGTCTAAATTCACAAGCCAAAATAACAGTTTATCAGTTTGGTAAAACTAGTAAAAATGAAGTTATTAGTAACATGATTTCTGCATGTTCTTACTTCTTCGTCTTGCTCCTAAACACCTTCTCAACTTGCTGTTTGCACATAAGCTTCCATTCTCTCATTTCTAGGTCAGATTCCTTTATTCTGTCTTTCCCCCACTGAACTCTAAGTTCCGAGTTTGTTTCACAGATGGTATTATCATTGTTTGAAAATGAATATACCGCTCATGAAAGAGAGACAGCTGACAGCATTGGAAACCAAATCTTCAAGTCATAGAATGGAGCAACTGGGCAATGGTTGTACTACTGTCTGTGCCAATTCTCCTTCCAGGCCTGTTCAGGGTATATAATTTGTTTTCTATCCATTCTTTGAGCTTTTCCCGGATGCTGTTCTGGATGCCCTTATTTCACAGGAGCAACCTATTAACTTCAAAGATATGTCAAATGAGCAATCCTACAGAAACTAGTGAAAATGCTTGTGCATATAAAAATTCACATATTTAAATCCTTTATCTTCTGAGATTTTTAGCAAGACATCAAGCCACAGCCAATATATTTTCTCTTACATGAACATTTTTGGCAAATTGGGACAGCAGCTCCATTTACACAGAGTATTAAACATTGAGCCATTGGCATCTGCTTTTCTCCAATACATTTGAATCAAAAAAAGCTACTTCTTGGGGATTCTAAGTCAAAGTTCCCTTTATTACTGAGATATTGTTTCCCATTGTACCACTGCTACTTTTAGAATATATTAACCTTAATAATAACTACTGTGTAGCCAAACTATCATGTCTTCCTTCCATTTAACCACTGGTTCCCCATTTTTATCCCACTAGAATTTGGGAAACCAAATAAAATTTCCTAAAACAAATTAAATTAATACTTAGTTTTCCAACTCCTACAAATCCAGGACCTTTTCCCTCAAAGACAGATAGCAAACTTGGGGAATTAACAGTAAGTACCTACTAGCAATCACCAAGTGGTTTTAGCTGAGACTGTTTTGTCCGTCTGGGTGTCCTTCAGTAACACAGCTGTACATAAAGCCATTACACATCCTGTCCTTAAGTGGAAAATTAATTACTTCTGCTCATAAGTAATTTGACAGTCTTAATATAAAGGCATGATATCAAAGGATGAGAAAATAGTAGAATATGCCAGAGAAGTACAGATTTATTAGAACTGGGGCTCTACCAACCATTGCTAGTTACACTGCAAGAATGCAGAGCACTGACTCACCACTGTAAACAGCTGTTTCACAGCAGTGTGGTGGAAGTGTCTCTCCGAAGCACAAACATTTGCTCCAAGCTTTTTTTTTTTTTTAATGAGAAGCATAATGTCAACACCAAACACCAGCTTCATTATATCTTTTAGGCCTTTTACTCACCAAACTCACCATAGCCTCCCTATATTGTTTGTTTTCCACAGAATTTATCCTATGATGTCTAATATCCATTTCTCATATCCGTATCTTCTTTGAGAATTTACAGACATCAGTTTTGCAGTCACATCATCACACAACCCTTCTACTTACAATTTTGAACAAAAATAAGGTTTGATCGAGGCTGCCCTCAAGACAAGCTGCAAGAATCTTCTTACCTTTATTATTTGTGACTATCATATAATAGCTATGCACAGCGAGATGCATTGTCTCTAAAAGACAGGTACAAAAATAAATGATTGCTCCTCCTTAGCAGAACTACTTGGAGAAGTCTTGGGCTTGAAATACATCTGGGATTTCTCTTCTTTTGTGTCTATTTCTGTTACTGATAAGAGTCTAGTTTATGATAATACATGGTGTTAAAGAATAAAAGCAACCGGTCAAGCAGACAAAATCCACTGATGGCTGAGTAATACTTCAAGAAATCTTCTACACATCAAGTCTAAAATAAGGAAGTTGGTCATTGACAGTGGAGATGCAAGTAAGCAGGCTGCAGCCAGACAGCTGCTTATTTTCCAGTATGCACTGGGCAAAAAAGCAGACAGCTGCAGAGCTGTTTGAAACCTATTGTTTCCCGAAGTAAAGTATCACTTCATGAAGAAAAACAGTCTATAAAGGAAATCAGGGACCCTCTGGGGCAATTAAAGGGTGAGTAACCTGGGTATATTTGACAGGAAAATAATGTTTTCACAGATGGAGATGACATACAGAAGGATGTGATCTCAATGGGGCTGAACCCAAAGCAAAAATTACTAAAAATAAGAATTGAACAGACAAAGAATAAAGTATTCGCTAGCTCCTGATGAACAGATGCTAATTAGACAAGTGACACACACAGAAATATTAACACACCACAAGGTATTAGAGCTGGAGTAGGAGGTAGCAAAGCCACCCATACAGCAGTTGCTCGGAAACTGTAGACTATATGACAAAAAAAACAGTGTTGTACATTATGAAATGGAAGCAAGCAAGCTTTACCACAACACGTAGCAGGTGAATAAAAAATATGACAGTAAGTGGCAGAACTCTGAAACCTTTCACATTAAGAGCACTGTAATCTGGAGGCAGGATGATCGGGCATGCAGTAGAAAAAAATAGCCAGGCTCTAGCTATATGCTTTTTTCTTTAAAAGAAGAAAAAAAAAAAAAAAAAAAAAGAAAAAAAAAAAAAAGACACTGCCTAAATCAGAGAATTGCTCCTATCAGTGCAGTCATGCCTGATGAAAATACAGCCTGTGATGCATAAAGGGAAGGTAACGATATCATCTGCACTCTGAAGGAATCCTTCAAGCCACTCCTTGAGTGCAGGAAATCTGCAAGTCTGTCAGAATCAGAACAAGTGCAGCTACAAAGTGAAATGGCTGTAGTTGTAACCACAGCAGCCATGTTCACTAAAGCCAGGAGAGAAATTCAAAGGGGGGGGAAGGGGAATAAAAATCAAAGTATGTTATAATACCATTATTAAGCTAGAGTCTTATTACTGATGATTCCAAACGTTTTATTTTTTTATTAGCAGTTAAGAGAACAGTACTTTGGTCAGGCGCCATAAGGGATGAACACATTCTCCATGACACTGCTTTTTGATCACTTTTTCGAGGTGTGTTAATCTCTGGCACTGATAGCAAGATCTGACTTTGAAAAGCCTTTTTAATAATTATAATGGCAGTGAAAAGGAACTTCATTTATTTTATCCCACATGAATCTCCATTACAACGAACAACTTAAGCCATGACAATACTAGTGGTGAGTATCTAAGCAAAAGCATGAGCCACGTTCTAATAAACCTATTAAGAAAGGATAATTAGTAAGATCACCTCTCAGTATCATGGTACGTACTCTCTTCATGCAACTATACAATATGTATCAGCTTCCACACTCCTGTGTTAATAAAAAAAGCTCCAGGATCCAGGATACCTGGATACCCTTATCCCTGTTCATATCTGCAGTGCTGCTGCTCTTCCCCCACTGTTTTCTCTTAAAAGATGCCAAGAAAGCAACATTTAAGTCTTTTGTCTTCTCTCTTGCAAATCCTGCACTGTTATCAGTTCCTGTGCAGAGAGAGTTTCCTGCCAGGCACCATGCCCAAAGCCTTGGCAGACAGAAAGGTTTTAACTCATTCCGGGACAGATTTGAGCATTTTGCACTGAAAAGAAACAAGATCAGTCACAGAACCTAACAATCTGAGAAATTTAGTAGAACTTACTGAAATAAATCTCAAGCTGTCATTTTGAATAGCCTCTCCTACTGATTTATCTTCATATTATCATCATATAAACCCACTTTTTCCTTATAGGACACTCTGAGCAGCTTGGCCAGCATTAGTTTGTCAAACTTACTGGTGAATTAGGGAAGGCATCTCCAGGTCTAATGCAAAGGCCAGTCATCTCCTCACACACAGCTTCAAGTGGCACAGGTAAAGTCTGGATGCCTCATCACATTGTTACTTCTATAGGCTCAACTCAGCACCGACAGACCTGTGTTCACTTTTGTGCTGTTACAGTGCATGACATTGTAATTGCTAACCCACCACAGGAATAATTTAATGCCCCATCCCTTCAAATTAAAACCAAGCTGTGCAGTACTGTGCCACCTTTGATAATTCAACCATAATTCATACCAAATCTAAATTTGCATATACTATGAAATATGCATTTGGCTAAGGCTGTAATGGTTTTCAGAAAAAAGTAAAACAAACATACAATGTGGATTCAGATTAAAATGGTGTAAATAGAAGTTAATGAATATTATTACTCGAGTTATTAGAACTTTCTGCTTGAAAAAATTTAATCTAATATTCCCATTTTTAGCATTGCCAACAGCACTGGGGCATGCAGTTCAATAGTTCAAAGATACCAGATTTATAATTGCTTTCTACAGACCTTAAAAAAGGCATTTATGTTTCAGGATATAACTGAATGGAATGAATAACCCATAGTCACTTCAAATGCAAGAGAAAAGTTATTACTGTGCTTAGGTACTTACATACTTTTTTCCTTTGAGGAACATGAAGAACTGAAAAGCATAGTAAACAAATGAGAGAAAGTTCTGTAATCAAAGTATTAGGAAGCCTTGGGCATTTCCATCTCAACCAGTTATTTTGAAATATAAAAATATTAAGTTGAAATTTTTAACTGGCATCACAGATTTTCATTGAGAGACAACATTATAAACACTGAATTGCACTTTAATTATGCTTACCTGTGCTTTGTGTACTCAGTAGAACATGACAAGTAGGATTTTGTCATCCCTTAATGAAGCTCACTTGGGGCAAAAGGTGTTGCTAGAATGCTTATCTTCAGGTTAAGTGAAATTACAGTATTGACTTTTTTTTTTTTTTAACTTTGTCAGTTCATAGTGCATGCATAGAGCATGCCACTGGAAGAAGGAATTACTTTCTTCTCATACTGAGAGTTGTCTTGTTGACAGTACCATCAGATTTACCTTTTCAGTGGTGGTCAGGAATACCTGAGTGGCCATCTGTAGGAAGGACTCATTGTTTTCTGAGCAACTATAGTGATTGTTTAGCTCCGATTATTAGACGATACAATTAAAATAACAGACACAAGTATTAGTCATAGCAGGAAAATACCCTAGGCAACTAGTCCAAGAAGTAATATTTCAAAAATCACATGGAGAGTACTTTGTGGAAAAACTCAACTTTAAGCCAACAAGCAAGCAACCTGGTCCTCACCAAAAAGACTTGTCTTCTTCCACTTGCCAGTATAGCTTTGGTCCATTAAGGAAAACTCCTTTACAAAATTCAGAAAAAAAGATGCACTTCTTAAAGACTTGTACTGAGTTCACTGAAGGGACTGACCATCAGTCAAGTCAGGGTCCATATTCACCAGTCTGAGCCCTTTCACATGAAATACTAGCCTCAATTCTGCATACACAGAAGCAAGCACCTACTCTCTGCAAAGTCACAGCATCTTATAGATGAATCACACAGAATAAGTGCAAATAGCAAATTTCAATATGAGTATCCGCAATGAAGCAGGAAGTTGCATGTTACAAATTTATATCTGCAACTCTGCCACTGGACAACACTCTCAAACCAAATAAATCATTACTTTAATCAAACATAATTTTCCAGTCTGAATTGCTCACCATTTCACATTTGCATAAATTAAAGAATCAGAGAACTGTAGCTGTAACTCAAATACATAGGAACAGTTTGACACAAATTACTATCACATAATCAGTCTGAATTACTTCAAAGGCCTTGCTTCAGACAAAGTAATTTGGCCTCCAGATCCTAAAGGTTTTCTGAGATTTATGGAATTCCTGGAAGATGGGAGGAGGTAAAAAATGAATGATCATCCCTGACCTAATACTGCTCTGGATGTCCTTACTTCACCTATCAACGTCAATATTGAAAGTACCATTTATAAAAGAAAAACCCCATGATTTTCACTGAGGGTATTACTGAGATAATTGTCTCATAATTCTGTGTTCAAATGTCACAGTCAATGGCTCTGTGAGCTTTTATGAAGGAGAAGAATCTAGAGATGGTGTGCCTGCTTTTCCTGCATGTGCCATGAACAAAAGCCTCAATTGAAAGACTTCTGAAATTTGTACGTAAAGTTGTGAAGTAGAATGGGGACCACACACTGACTTTTCCACGGAATATCAAAACTGTTATACACCAGAAAACAACATGCTACCGTGTGTGGTTCCAGTATTGATTGCTTTTCAATTTTATTGTGTTTCTGTGCAATATAGCAGAAACGTCAAGACTTACACTAAATGTTTAATCTGCAAGTGTTCCTCACTAGATAGACCAGTGAAACTTGCATTGACTTCAATGGAGATTTAAAACGAAGAGCCCTTTTGAAATTTGAGGAAGAGCTGAGATATTTTGAAATTAACTGTAAAATTTGGAACAAAATAATATGTAGGAGGTAATTAACTCCTTTTTGTGCTTTTGAAGGATCCAGTAGAGACTGGATCAACACTTCAACATTGCTAACCACTGAGAAATTTCTTTATGGGTTTTGTTTATAGTGAAATATCCAAGTATTACTTCTTTCCCTTTAGACCACTGTGCATCATGAAAGAACAACATGTATGTCTACATTTCTGTCAAAAGACCTGGGATCAGGCTATTGTCTCAATGGTCTGAGAAAATCTTTTTCTCTTTCAGTACAACTTCTGACATCAGCAGGTGATAGCTTGGCTGAACACACTGAAATCCAGAGCACTGAAAAAAGCGAAGAATTTAATTATACGCTCAATATTCACCAAGTGCTCTTTTTGAATATCAAAGCCTTCCAGGGACAGATTTTTCATTTCACTTACACCAGTGTAAAACTCAAGTACGTACAGTGATTATTTTTTTTTCCCCCAGTTGTTTCTGAATTGCACTGATGTAATTCACATCAAATTTAGCTGAATATTTCTGAGACAGTGCACTTAAACAATATGGCCACCGCACACAGTGTGGTCATATAAATAGGAATGGTTCTGTTTCAGGAGCAATATATAAATACCCGTCATACTTGGAAACACTGACTTTTCATCAAAAGTCTTCTGTCAACTGTATATTTAAAAACAATTAAATACTGTCTGGAAAAGTTAAGAGAAAGTCTACTTATGAAAAACTTTGTTATATTTTATATCTTTTAATACAGAAAAATCTCCATTATTTCCTTTTCAATATAAGGATACTGTAGAGCAAGTTTGGTTACCTTCCAGATATTTTAATGGATTTTATTTTTTATGCAGGTGCGTGATGGAAGGATGAGAACAAACATAAATTACCATTTAATATGTTAAAACATCCCTCCAGATAATTACAAAAACAACTATGATGAAAGAGGCATTTGATTCTAACAGATTGAACTGTACCACCTGAAGGAAGGCAGTGGGCTGCCCAAACTGTACAGTAGGTCCGATTTCAGAGGTTTTGTACACACAAATGTTCCTAAGCATGGAAGATTCAACTGCAAAAGTGCAGGCAGAAAGGCAGCCAGTGAACTCCAGAACCTCCAAGGGACGAGGCACTACTGCAAACACCAACACAGACTCCTCTATCATTACAGATGGATTAATGTTAGGTGGGGAAAATTCCCCTTATATCTTGTAGTAGTGTATCAGTGTCATAAAAGCCTGAGGCTAAGCTTCCCAAGGGAGAGAGCTCTAAAGTGAACAGACTGGGAAAGAATGTAATCCCAACTAAGCTTCCTGTGCCACGTGTACAGAACACAACAACAGCAGTTCTTTAAGGAGAGCTGTTGAGAGGGTTTTTGTATTTAACAAGGGCGAGAGAAATATGAAGGAAACTTGTTCTGTCCTAGAATTATGGGGAAAAAAAGAAATGAAAAAGGGGAACAAAACCTTGACAAAAGCTCAAAAGCAGTAGAATAGACAAATCTACAGTTAAATATAGACTATTGATTTCCTTATTCTAATGAGGAATTTATCTTAAATTATTCTTCTCTGAGGAATCTCAAAGAAAGACTGACAATCACACTGGACTTACACGTTATCTTCTTTTCCTCTGACTGGTCTGCAGAATAAAGAAATACAGAAATGATTGGTTTAGATCAGATCAAGGGACCGTCAAGTCCAATGAAGAGGCACATGGAACTTTTGGGAATTCACCATTATTGAAATAAGACGAAGCAGGAAATCTGCAAGTGACTGCCTCTTTCAAAATAATTAGAATCTACCACTTCTGCAGTGTAACACTGTACAGTGAATCATTTTGTGCCTTTTTCTTTGATATATAATCTGTCATGACAGTCACCAGGCTAGAGGACCGGTCTTTTCCCGAGAAACACTCTTGCACAAGATTCAGATAAACTGGCAAGTTTTAATTTCATCTCTGGTAAGATGACAACATCTAGAACAACTGGTGTCAGTCAACAGCTTCATCAGTGATTTAGAACAGGGAATGGGGAGAGGAGTCCAAGCCTTTCCAAATCAAACACTGCAGCTAAGAAGGAGGAACTCCAGGAGGACCTCCCAAAGCTAAAAAAGCAGGCAAAAAAGCGACAAGCCTCAGTGGAAATAAAAGTGTGGTAGTGCCCCCCTTAGGCACCATAACATAAAGCTGAACCTGACAGTTTTGGCTGACAACAGACAACTTGGAGCCACCACTGACAGCGCTGCAAAATCATCTACCCCACTGTGCTGTGGCAGCCAAAAAGGTCACAAAGAGCTCGGCATTGCTGGGAGTTCTAATAGACCCAGAAAGCAGCATTATTTTGCCAAGATATTGAGCCCTTGTACACTGCGTGCAGATCTGGTCATCTCAAGGAAGACACAGGGGATGGGGAAGGTACAGAAGAAACACAACTGAACTGAACAAGGGAAGGGAAGTAGCTGCCATACAAGGAGGGACTAAAAGGCTGAGGTTACTCGATCTGCAGGGAGGAGGTTGAGGGGGAGATGTTTAAGGTTTCTAAAATCATGAAGGCATTGGATGTGGAACTTTGTTCACCAAGTCCTGCAATGCTTAGACCAGAAGGCACTTGTTAAAACTAATGGGATGTTGTTTAAAGCAAGTAAAGGAAATCCATGTTTACACAGCAGATAGCGCCCTTCTGGAATCTGAGAGGCAGATTAGGAGGTAAACAGTGTCAGAATGTTAAAAATTAATTATTCAGGGGTAACAGATCCATTCATACATACTAGAACTCTGTAGTAAGTGTCCTCTAACATCCCAGACAACTATTTTGGATGTGTAAACTATGAGGATACAGACATCGTGGTCACGTGCTCTCCCTAAACAGCATCTTATTGCCACATGACACTGGAACAGATGACCAGCACTGACCCAGTAGGATATTTATTGTATTTTTAAGGCCTCATCAACACTGTTTCTTCCCATAAAATGCAAGATTGTGTCCGAAAAAGTTTCTGCCTGTTGGTTTGGTATCGCATTTAAAAGGCAATGGCTATCCACCCCATTTTTCTTACATAAAGAGAAAATAAAACCACCTGATTCATCATTTTCACATCATTCACCATTCTATAAATTTCAATATACTGCACTTAGGGTAAAAGGTTCCCATTCTCATACTTTGAATTACCTTAAATTCTTCAATATATATTTATTTATATAAGGCAATTAGTACTAGCTACTCTTCCAGATGGTTTTACATAACAGACATTGGGAAACTGATTGTCACTACACCGTATGTCTTTCTAAACTTGCAAATCATGATTGTGGCCTGAGCAGAGGTTTCCACTGAGCTGTCTACTAAGACCTCTATGTAGGCTTCCTAACTATACATCATTTAAGCCATACAATGTAAATGTTCCCCTTCAATGCTTGACCTTGCATTTATGAATACTGAACATCCTTTCTTACACAGACAGTTTTTAAATATCTCAGTATTGTCTGGCAAAGAATAATCAAATAATAATCTTCTGGACTTTATCCTAACTTCTCCTTTATCCTTTTCAAGAACATGAGTAAATATTGGATTTCATCTGGAAATCTAAAGTATTCCTGTCACAACTATTCTCTCCCTTACTTTCAGTTATCTTTTCATCCTTCCCTACACAAAACTACCATGGGTATTCCCTTCATCATCATCTCCATTCTTAAATGAACTATTTGAAATATTTTTTTAAAAAGATTTTTATTTTGCTTTGCATGGGCTTTGTTGGTTTTGGTTTGTTGGTTTTTTTTGTTTGTTTGTTTGTTTGTTTGTTTTTGTTTTTAAAGCCACTTGAGCTGGCTATCTTTTCTGATCACCATAAATTGCTATCAGTTCTGATTAAATCACCTGTGAGCTCATCATCTCCTATACAAATCACAGATAAATGTACTTCTCAGCCTTTCAGCATAAGCAGACTGGTTAGCTGTCCACATGCTAAATTAGGCTACTGCAGTGTGTGAATCCAAATACAATATTTATTGGTTTGGTGAATGACAACTTACATGCTGAGCCCAAGGATAGAGTGGCATGCCAAACAAAATGTCTAAAATTTAGTTTATTTTAGCTGAAATTAATTTTAAACATTTCATTCAGATCAGTAGGAAATAAAATTTTATTTTTCTCCTAAAAAAAAACCACAACAGATTTACATAAGGATAACCTACTCCCAACTTAAGAAATATACATTTTTGAAACTCTTTTTTAAGCATTGAGTTGGGAAATTGTTTTCAGTTACAGAGTTTCTTTAATCACATTTTGTTTCTCATGTAGTACTACACAAAAACCTTATATTGCTGTAATACGTGGTAATAATTATCTTGCTCACTTGATGTTAAGTCTATCTGAGGATGAAGCATATTATGACTTCAGTGACACTGCTGGACATATGAAAACATTCTAAAGAAGCAGTGAATGGAGAAACTCAAACCAGCTTTGGATATGTGTTTTACAAATGGATATAAATTCCTTAATAGAATGTTCATTGTCAGAGATGTTATTCGTGCCAGATGCTACCCATGCACAAACTATTTTTAGTGCCAGTAATCAAACCAGGAGAAGGTGCCTCTAGTAACAAGTAGGCAGCTAGAGTACCTTGACTTCATGGAACCAGAGTTATATTCTATTTGATATTGCATTATATTTTGCATAATGAGAAAAAGTTGCAACGTATTAATGAACTTTTGGAAAGTCAAATATTTCCATGGCTGCTGTTTCTGGCTCACGTTTTATCTACAACTGTCCTCATTCTGCCCATTTCAATTAAAGAAAATTCCACATTTAAAAATAATTCAGTTATCAATGTGATTCTACTATACACTCTAGGTGGTTATTCCATAGTAGCTCTTTAGAAGAAAAAAAAATAAAAAAAACAAACAAAACCAAAACAAACAAAACAGACAAAACCACCCCCACACAACCACTAAAAGAAAAGAATCCCTGTTCTACATATCTGAAGTCCAACTTCATAAAAACTGAAGTAGAAAATAGATGTTGGAAGAGATGTGACAAATGAACCTTTTAATTTAACAAAATATCCACAAATACTCCTCACATTAACTTTATTTTAAACTCTGGAAGTGTGTTAACTTTAATGACTACTGAAAAACACAGTTGGACTGAATTATCCTATAAACTCTACTTTATGGCACTTTGTCTGAGGAAACTACATTCTAAACAGAAAAATAACACACTGAATTTCTAAAGCAAGATGTACTAGCGACCTGTGCTAAGGTGACATGGTCCCTATTCCTTCGCAAGAAATTCCTTTTGTAGTGGAAAACCTGTATTTTGATCTGGGCACCCGGTACCTGTTAATACTTTTTGTTCTCTTCATAAACACCAACCTACACTTTTGGTGATTACAGAGTCATACAGATCCATTTTCAAGAACAAGCTCTGAGACAGACAAAAAGCTTACAGAAGGAAATAAACAAAATTTTGCATATATTAAGTGCAGGTACAGAATGTAATAACAAACTGTAGGTAGGTGCCCCAGCATTTTTTGTGTGCCTTATAGAACAAAAGCAGTACTGAACTATAAATGGCACTCGGGGAAGGTGAGAAGTGTCTTACAGAACAAACATTGTTTAGCATATCACATGGTATTAAGAAAATACATCAACTATTGTGTCTTAACTGCATGATTTCTAAATGCTATTCAAAACCTAGGATAAAACTAAAAATCTGCCTTAGAAAGGAAAAGGAATGGACAAAGCAAGACAAACCTTGATGTTTAGTAATACTTGAAGAAAGCTTGTTGACTTTTAACTCTGATCTCTGTGAGATCCTTGATCGTACCTACACTGCACTGCAGGCATGCTCTAGTGTAAACCCTATAATCTTGCTCCCCAGACCAGTTAGCTCAAGGCAAAGGCTTTCCTCCTGGAGGCATTTAGTTGACAGCAGAGAATGGACCACACTGATGTGTCCTTACACACACAAAGAAGCTGCCAAGGAACATATCTACACCTGGGAACCAGATAAAACACCTGGGACATGCCTCACAGGCACTCAGTGCGTGGCATCATACCATAGCACAGCAAATTTCAGTTACCCAAGTAACTTCAATTAAGTGGACTTACAACCCTGGAAAGAGACTGGTTGCAAACATCATTTAAGTTTAACTCTTCTGTATTTGTTCTGAAAGTAATAAAGTAGTTTTATTCAAAAAAAAAGTGGGAAATTAAAACTGAAAGAGCTGAAAGCCTGCCAGAGCTCACTCTGCAGGGTTAGTCGGCGTGTCTGTAGGAGATGAAGTTTTTATTAACATATTAACTATATATACACTTGTTATTTATCTATTTGATTAAATATATATGATTTGGGGCTGGGGAGGAGGAACCCCAGAATAAAAAAAGTACTTGCCATCATTCAAGTTAAGAGAAGATGGCAAAGAGTACATTTAGTCTAGTCAGTCTAAGAATAGAAGCTCATAATCTATCTTCGCTGCTAGATATTTTAATGGCCTGCAGAATATATCTAACTATGTAGAACAGAAGCCTTAAAGGAAATGAAATACTCAGGGAAAAAATATGATCTAATTAAAACATCCACAAACACGTTTCAGAAATGGGAGAGAATATTTAATTTTGTCAGTAACATCTGCAAAATGTTTTAATATGAGATATGTATAACCCTTCGGACTTCCAGATTTTCAGAGTATGTCAGAATGTTTTACAAAATACATTAATTGGTACAGCAACAGTTTGAAGCAATGCATATGATTTCACTGGAAAAAAAAATCCCAACACGTAAAAAAAAAAAAAAAAAAATCAAGAAATTGTGACTGTTTTTACTTTGCTGAACTCTGCCTCAAACTCCTCTGCTTTATCCCAATGGTACTTCATATTTGTAACTATAAAGATACTGTAAATTGTAAAGATGGTAAAGGTATGCAGATTTTAGTTTTTCAAATGAAATTTTGGAAGCTTTACTTTCAGAAGTGGTCTCTTGATTTTATGGTTTGTTGTTGGGTTTTTTCTTTCAACAAAAGGTAATTTTTTTGCTTGAGACTTTCCCCATTATTTCATGTTCTTTTCCTGAGGGCAGTGTATTGGCTTAAAAAAACCCACTAGGCTACAAGTATACATCTAGTTGAAATCTCTCCCTTCTTTGCTATTAATTGCTATAAGGTTGGACAACACTAGAGGTAACAAGACAGATGAGAATACAAACATACAGCTTCATATTGGCAACACGAAGAGGGTGTAGGTTTTATTAATTGCTCTAGTACTAATCCACACTGAGCACATTCTGAAAGAAAGACGGGATTGCTTTAGCTACAAGCAAAATTTTGGCAAGACCATTTTCTCATATACTTGATTCTGGAAACATTCAAAATTTAAGTTTCATCACCTTTGTTTAATTTTCCAGTGTCAAACAGTAATTCAGGACACTACTTAGAGTAAACAGTTCTCCCTGGGGCAGACGGGACCTGGGTGGGGATTACCACACTGAATGCAGATGCAGTCAACCATTCATACAGAAGCAAATGTAAAATGTTCTAAGAGATTAAGTAGGAGCACAGAGGCCAGAGCCACCTGCTTGAAGCAATCCACAACCTCAGTAGGAGAGTCAAAGATACTAGCCAAAATCCTGACACACACTTCTTCTGGCAACTATTTTGCTATCCCTCTACCTACATATGATAGGATTTTAGAGCAAAGCATTGTGCTCAGGGTGTAGCAGGATTGCTATGAATTCCTTTAGAAAAATTTAATTTACTACCAGCACAACTTCAATTAAGAGTTCACTCCACTGACTGTCTTATCTTCATATGCTGGTTAATTCAGGATATTTGATATTGGTTCTTTCTCAGTTTACTGTTTCCAAATGCTTCATAGTACGCAAAATATTTAGGTATCTTATCAAACACTTCTCACTCAGTGTGGATGTCACTGACCTCTTTTTTTGTCCTGACTATTTGAGAAAAAGTACGATTTCTTAAGCTACCAGCAAAGCTACCTAACTCACTCCTAAATCACTCTGAACTCCCATCAGACTAATGTAGAACAACTTAAAGAACAGTATACAAAAGTTGAACTTCTCTTGTGTCTGAAAACAATGGTTCAAACCTAAAGCAACTTAAATAAATACCACATACATACAGGGGAGCATCCATAAGATTAGCTTTTAGATTCCCTCTTTTTTAATCTCAATAATCAGGAGGGAGTGGAAAGGAATATCCAAGGTGCATTTCTGGTTACTCGTAAACAGAAGTCCCAGAGAATGAAAAAAGGTATGGAGAAAACCTGCTTTCCACAGATGGGATCTTCTCCACTTTGCAAATGAGGAACATTAAGACTCAATAAACAAAAGGGTTCTGTTTTGAGAGCTGTCAGCCTGCTATTCTCTATGATCATGAAATCAACTTCCATTTCACATTCAAAAATAAATCTAAAAATCACCTGGAATTAATAGAAGTAAAATGTAAATTTCTCCTGTTTCCTGCAAGGTGACCACTTGTCACACATCCCATTGAGATTCCTTACAAGACTGAAAATAAACTTCCTAAGCCTGAAAGTAAACTTCAGCTGTATGTAAGGCTGAGAGCTTAATGCATGAGCATCTGTTCCTGGAGCTATTTCATTTAAAGCACATTGTCATTTCCAAACTGCAGTACAGGTGTCCTGTGCCACCAGTCTTATCTAGAAGCTTCCTGTGTACAGAAATATTTTATTTCTCATGTTATTTTTAATTGCATCATGTGGAATTACACTGAATAAAATATTGATTTCCAAGATTTGTGTAGCTTAAGCAATAATGCAGTTTGTAACACATCTTACTATATTTTATCTCATCCTCTATGGCAATTTTATAAGCTTAAATATTTTAGCTTGCAGCATATGGCATGTTAATACACTTGTTGTGGGGGTAATGCTTTCAATTTATCTACCGATAGTTGGCAGTGTTCACTCAATTCTTTACAGTCATGACAGCAGTTCAAGAGGATAGTGGAAAGTGTCACACTGTCTGGGCTAGGGTTATATGCAAAAACTTACATATTTTATCCAGGCATATTAAGTCATGCCATGAAAATTAATTTTCATTTAAAAAACAGCAAGGATGTAAAACTTCCATTCTACTTCCCTATCTTTTTAATAGTTCAGGCTTAATACGTTATCTTGTATTCAGCTCAAGCACACTTCAGTACTCCTCGCAGTGTCCTTTTTGTATCATAGTCTCACTTCCTTCTTTACCATTCATCCTGTTTTAAATTCCCAGTAATATCATCCCTCCTAAATATAAAAAAAAAAAAAAAAAGACAAAAAAAAAGGTAGCAGTAATAACCTGGACTACTTGTCTTATATGTCCCTTGATTTTATATCAAGACGGTTTGCCCAGACAGAAGGATGTAGAACACCTCCCACATCAGTATTGGCATAATTGAAGACTTCATCATCCTAGTTTGTATAGTTTTAAACAAACACCTTTTGCTTCATTATGAATCCATGAAGTCAATATATAAATGTTATCAAGGGCAAAGATAAGTCGGCACTAGCCGATTCTGAAAAAAAATGATCGGAAGAAGTCAGGCTTCAAATACTTCCATTTAATCAGATGCCTTTATGAACCAGTTGCAACCTTCAGTTCACACCCTCCTTCCCCCACTGTTTGGAGAAATACATACATCTATATACTTTTGCATCTACATATATCAATACCTATATTTTTTTGTACTTAATTCTTTTGGCTAAATATATATTATCTCATATTTTTCTCCACTTGATAATTTTACTTTGACAAGTCTTGACAGATGAGAATAAATCTTCTCTTGGGGCTTTTGCACATTCTTCTGGGCCTGATTACGCATCCACAAACAAAGCTGTCACCTGCCTACTGACAAAGCAATGTCTAAAAAAATAAAGCTACATGGTTGTTCAAATTACATCCAAAGAACTACACACAATCCAGTGCCATAAACCAGAGTACTTGTTTCATGTCAAAGAGGTGCTAACTTGGTTACCAAGTGTGCAGACTATCACAAAACAAGTATTTTTTTGTGTGTGTGACAGCGGACTTGAGATGAGGAAGAAGGAAAAGAAGATGTCTCCATTTTGATCACTCTCCAAAATTCTTTGCCCATTCAAAAAGCCAAATACTTCAGGTTAGCATTTTCTGGATGAAAACAGCAAATAAATAAAAGAGACACAGAATGAGCGTAGTAAGTTAATCAGATGGTGTGCTGCTGATCCCACCATAAGGATGGCAACACAGGAAACACCACAAAAATGTGGTGGTTATTACTAGTATGTTATAAAACCCAAGCAACCATACAGGCTGGAGACTCACTGGCTGAGAGCCTAAAGGGCTACCAATAGCTCTGTCAAAAAGTGACACAGCTAGCTATCCTTTCTTGCTTTACTTTGATCAAGATGAGACCCATCAAGAACAGATATAAAAATATTCTTACAGACAGTCTTACCTCTATCCGAGCTTCAGTGCAGGTATCTCTGCAGTCCCTGCTTCCTAAGCATCTGGAGTGGAGAACCTGCTGTTCCTAACCCTTAGCTAGCACAGCTGGCTTTACTTCCATAGAAAAGCAAAGGAATGAGTGGAGAAACAGCACATTTACGTTTAGTTCTAAGGTGCACAAAGACATACCTCATACTTCTGCAGTACAGATACAGCTGATGCCTGTACTGATCTCCACAAACTAGTGTTTTGATGATTATCCTTTCACCCATGGAATATGAAAGGCTTACAAAATACACATACATTTGTCCCTGATGTACTATGTTAAACCATTTTATCCCGAAAACATACAGCTCGCAATACAATCCTTTAAAATACACAAGCAAAGCTATCTAGCATTTTTACCTGATCAAATAAGAGATTGTATTTTCATGTTATATCATCATAAGCTGACAATTACTAAATATTCATCTCCAGAATTGTAACTACATTGGCGACTCATTTCAACGCTTATGGTGTATAACAAAGAAAAAAATCTTGAAGTGGTCAGTTCTTATAATCAAGAGCCTAAGTTACTTTAAATGTCTGTGCAGATCCATTCCAAGTGATCATGGGAACAGTAGATGAGGCATACTGTACCTACTAAAAAAAAAAAAGGTATCTGAAGGGGTCTGGTATCATAACTTAGTAGCAATGAAAAGGAGCCTTTACCTATAACAGTTTGAAACGAAATTTAATTCTAGCTATAATGAGGCGTATCATTTGAAAAGCAAGGAGAACTTGCAAGCAGACATAAAAGACTGGTAAACTATTTGTATTTGATTTTGTAGACACTTTTTCAACTCTTATTAGAAAGAAATATTAAAATTGGTATTAAAATGTCATATAAATTTACTCAGATAGACTCTTATCAGGCATTTACCAGAGAATTTATGTAAAGTTTTTATTTTTCTGGCTTCTACTCTCAATTATGCAGTGCCACTAACAAATAAATTAAAAAAAAAAATCAAGAATCAACACCAAATTCCCAAAGTGATGTTATGTAGAAAGTCATGTTATATATAACAAATGTGAATTAGTCACTTGACACATGCAAGTGTTGGCCCTTGAAGCAGTCCTGGTGAAAGAAGAAACACTCCCAGGAACCAGGAACCTTGTCTGTAGCCATATTCAGGAAAGATAACCAGCCAGAGTTTAAAAAACATTGGTTCAGTTAGAAACACAGAATGGTTCATTCAAACATGGAACAGCCATGAAAATATTTCTGCTCAGAAACTTATAATAGTATTCCTGTCACAACTCAATATTCCATCAACTTTGATTTGCCATGGCAAAAACCTTGCAGTTAAAAACAGCAGCTTCTTTCTCAAAACTGAGGTGGTGGTGGGAAGTTCAATAAACATTAAACAAGCACAGAAAGACCTAAATTTTCTCATGATTCTGTCTCAGAGAACACTTGGTTGCAAATGAATACTTCAAATTGGACTTGTCTTGTAAAACTCCTAGTAATGATAACTACTGTATTGAGCCAGTTGTGCACAGCCACCCAGCTTTACTTTAAAACACAAGTTCTCTCATTACGTCCTTTGGATTTTAATAGATTTACTGTCTCTAAGCAAGAGCTGCACAAATAAACAATTATAATAAAGATGCCTGAGAAAAAAGCCTAAAGTTTAGTCATAGCCTCATACTGCAGGTAAACAGAGTCAATACGTGTAACAAACAGTTTGTCACTAGAGGCAGCAGATGGGACTGAGCAGACTCGGTGCACGTACGTGAATGAGGGAGAACAGTCAGTGGAGGTGCCTGAGCCCCTTCCCCTCACAGTCTGCGAGGGCTGCCGATCAGCAGCAAAGCCTGATGCACATGATGCGTTGTGCTGTGCATGGAGCTGTGTCATTAATGCAGTGTATTCACACAAAACTGTGGAACTATACACCCCAAGACGGTGTAATAATTTACATCTTTCTTGACAATGGGACTCTAGCCTAAAATAGCACAGCAACTTCCTGCTTCAGTGTAACCCCCCAGCCATTTCTCCCTAGAGACCACCTTCGCGCTCTGGAAGGGGTCTGCCCACTTGGACTTTTGTATTGCCTTTTCTCCTTCCTCAAGGTCATCTGGCATTTACCAATCCCTCATGAAGGCAACAACGTACAATTACACGGAGCATAAACACCTGAGTAGACAAAGGAAAAAAAAAATCCCCACCTTCATCGATACATATACAACAGATATTAACACTTTTCCCCACCTAATGCAACAGATTCTGGACATCTCGCTTCATGCATTTTACTCCAGAAGTGAGTTATCTCTTACATCTCTGCAAAATCTATTTAAAATTATCTACCCATGCAAAATTTCATCTCAAATTCCAACCAGATATGATGTTCTCCCTTATACTCAAACTATTATGGAACTGGAGCTAGGACTCTTAGTTCTTTACTGAAAACTACAACACCTTCACAAGAAACATATGGGAGGTGCCAAATGCATGAAGTTCAGTCAGGTGAGTGGAAGACACTTAAACAGTTCATAAAAGACTCCAAGGATAATGTGTATCGTAAACTACAAGCCAGATTTAGACTGAAGTTGGGCAATGGATCAGATAGTGCAGATTAGGAACAATTGTGCCAATAACACCCTACACACACCCCCTCTCACCCCCTATCCCACCTCTTGAAGAGCATCTCCCTTTGTGGATCAGCTAAAGAGAAAAGCTTAATCTTTACAGGAGATTTGAGCGTACTGTGTATCTACCAACTCTAGTTCTCCTCAATTACCTCCAACTTCTGGAGGTGGAAATATTGCACCTCTGTCTCAAGACTTTGCAAACTTTTTTTTCATATAATGACACCCTAGTAAGAAATCACTAGGGGATCTCAGTGGTTAATTGAAGGTAAAATATTCTCCAAACTAGATATTGGCATTCTTCATCACCATCTTCAGTTAGCTCAAGAATATCAACTGTACCAAACATATCCAAGCCCAAAGATCTGTAGTCTTCTGCATATCACTGCAAAGTCCTCCACATGTCACTGCAAAGTGACATCTTTCCATATAAAGAGAGAAGACAGAAACACGATGTCACTCTCAACACTATAAAAACATGATGCTGCTTTGACAGCCCAGTAAAAGACTGTTCTTCAGATTTAAAAGAAAATATGACTACCAGAGAAAAATAAGTTTTAGTGACATAATGTAGGAGAGTCAAAAGAAATTAGAATCTGAATGAATAGTCACATCTAACACATTAAAGGCATTAATCCATGATATTTTTTAAGTGGCTAACCACTTTCCTGTGCAATGTCATAATACTTTCATCCAGAAAAAAGAAAAAAGATTCTTGACCTTTTAAACACCTTACAAATACTTCCTATAAGAATTATAAAAAAATATTCTTTAACATGCATTACAGTGCAGTTTATTGTTTCAGTAAATGAGCTGGGTTCTACATGTTGCATGTGTGCCACACTAGTCTTATCCTGTGTAATTACTGTGGAGATCTCAGAAACACAACCAAACCTACTGACCTTTGAAGTACCTCTGACAGCAATCATCTATAATTTTCTGTTAAAGCTCTAAAATGATCTCACAGAAGTAACTTACAGTTCAGAAATCAAAAAAGAGAACGAGGAAAATAAACAAAACCTGCCCAGTGAGTTCACTCACCATTACAATGGCTTTATAGAAACAGTGCTGAGTGGTACATTCCAAAGGACACCACCTAATGTATGAGAGGTTAAAAGCAAGTATATGAACTGACTTTTTACTTTAAAGTGGTATGTCAAGTAGTTTAGACCATCTGGTGCAGAAGTCTTACTTAACTCACAGTTTAAATGCATAAGAGAGACATAACAATTGAATTATTGTTAGAACTATAATTAACTAGCATGTTACCTTACCTTATGCAACACCACTAATTTATACAGTCTCAAGATATCCATTACTCTTTCTTGTCCTCAAAGTGTGGTACTGCCATTCCCAAAAGAGAAATTTCCCCAGTATTCAGGGCCATTTAGCATGTTTGCTATATCTAGGAGATTTGTTACACTTTTCAATCAGTATGAAACTCATTGTTAACAGACTTTCTCCTTATTTCTACTTTGGGAAGAGAAAAGGTAGAGAGAGGAACATAGGCATCTCATATGAGTATTTGGAGACTAACCACAGAGCTACTCCCCCTTCTGGAGAAGGAATACATGTGATGTGAATGCAAAGAGCATATTTTCTTCACAAACCACCATCTTCTGCAGATTGAAGGTCATCAGGGAGGGAGTACTGCTATCATCTACTCTATCTACCATGAAACATCATCAGCATCAAGAAGTTAGGAAGTGCTGAGAAGTGCAACAAACCTGCTATCAACATCTATTGACCAATGGTGGTTCTTAATGCATCCTGTGGAGGGGCTTGGTGGACAGCACGATACACACATCTACAGTGTGTTCTGGCAGCAGTGAAGACTGACAGCATCCTGGGCTGTATCAACAGAAACAGAACCAGTTGCTCAAGGAAAGCAATTATTCTTCTTTACTCTGTTCTTGTCAGACTGTCTGCACTTACTGCATCCAGTTCTGGAACCTCCAGTACATGAATTATATCAATAAATTCAATCAAGTTCAGAGAGCCACAAAAATAGTCAGCATACAGAAGGTCATGTCCTTTGAAGACAAACACAACTGTGCTTGTTTGGCTTGGAAGAAAACAGAAGGCTTTGGGAAGGACCTAATAGTAGCCTTCCAATACTATCCAGTACTAGGGTGCAATCAAAAAAATAAAGCAAAGTTCTTCATTGTGGTGCACAACAGGAAAATGAGACACAGCAGGCATAAATTGAAACAAATGATTCTGACTGGGTACAAGGGGAAAAGAGTCACTACAAAAATAATTAAGCAGAGGAGCAGGGGCCCAGAGAGGTTATGTAACCTCCAGCCCTGGAGGGTTTCAAAACCCAACTGGACAAAGCCCTGATGATACTCATAGATGACCTACTTTGAGCAGGAGTTTGGGCTAAATCTCCAAGGTCCCTTCCAGCCTGAATGATTTTTGTGATTCACATCTCTATTGATTCATCATCTAGGAGCTTACCATGCCACTTCGTTAGTTTAGGTTACCAGTTTCCTTGCTATTCAATAGCATTCAGTTCCATGAGATGCAAAATGTAATACAAATCTAGTTGGATATTAATTTTTTTGACATGCTTACAGTAACAAATGGCTGACTGTAAGAAAACTTCAGCAATAAACAAGTTACACAAACTGAGTTTTTCTTAGTGTCCTCATCTTTGCTACTGAAAAATAGGAAATACAGTCAAGGATTACAAGCTCTGAAGTCTGAGCTTTCAGTTTTAAATTTGAATTTTAAACATCTTCATAAAAATTTTAGAACACACACATGTTTTAAAATTTTATGTGGAAAGGGCATTAACTATTTCACAGCAAATTTTCCTATCGGCTTACCTAGCGTCACTTACCACAGCACTTGGCTCTCCCTAAAATATGAAAATATTGTCACCTTTCCCCTAGGCTGAGCCGTAGCCTGGCCACTACCTAAAAAACCCCAAACTTCTTCAGTATTCCTCCTTTGTCATAGACCCAAGTGTCATTGCCCAAGAAATCAGATTTCTGTTCTTACTTTGTTAACTTTCACCCTTGGGGAAAAAAAAAAAAAAAAAAAAAAGAGTATTTACTTTCCTTATTTGGCAGACTGGATGTTGTACAGAACAACACCAGGAATATTTCATCTTTTGCCAACAGGCAGGTTAATAAAGAGATAATCTTCTCATGTTTATATTATGGCTGAGGCAATCCATAGTTCTAATGCAAAATCCCTCTCTCATCTTCTTCCATTTATGCCCTGTTAATCATATAACATTATTACAAACAATACAGTAAACTAATTAGTATTCAGTCACTTTTTTCTTCCACACTATAAACTAAATTACTTACTGATATACATATTCTCTCAGTACAGTTGAACTGCTTGTTCATTCTCTTGCTTTCCAGACTGTTTACTGTTATTTAAATTTGGAGATACCAAAATCTTAAGGATGCCTTCCCACATGGATGGGGTGAGGGTCCTTGGGGTGTGGTGGCTTTGTTTTTTTGGGGGGGTTTCTCTTTGGAGGTGGTGGGGAAGCACGGGATAGCAGTGGGAGGAAGGAGTAGGTTTAAAACGGTATGAGTTGTCTCCTTGATTGTCAGAGCTACTTCTGATTTCTGTCTGCAAAACATTCTTCAAAACTTGGAAAAGCCTGATTTACTACTATAAAGCCTTTTGAGATTAAACTGGTAGAGTGCTTCGGTAAAAGCAAACACAAAGCGAATTGTATCTATTACTTCATTTACATACTTCATTATCATTGTTAGAGATACACACAATCTGGGACCAGGCAACATTCAGCAAAATAATCAACTGACATAATGAACATATAGTACAATACAAAAGCACAGGTAAAGAGACACATAATTGAAGAAAATGTGTTTAATAAAATAGTCCCTTCCACAAACTTTGTCAACAGAAGCAAAGGCTGAAGTAAAAGACTTGCTAGAAGCTCACTCATCCTTTTAAGGCAGAAAAACTCTGCACATGGTGTTACTCTGAAGTGTTTTGCCCAGTTTGATTTTCTACTATTAAAGTGTTGGGCCTGTCTCATCAGGGTTAGGGAATTGAGCTTCAGAGGACTGCACATTACCTGCCTCTGGGTTTCCACTAAAAAGTTGGTCAACACCTGGTATTTATAATCTACACTTACAAAGTCATCCATGGGGGATAGTAACATTGATGCAAACCCACAGCCTCCACATTTCCTCAGAAGCAAGTTCCTCCAATGTAAGAAACGATCTGCAGAAAATGACCACTAGCTTCCACAAACAAACAAAAAACAAAAACAAAACAAAGAAACAAAAAAAAAAAAAACACAAAAAAACAAAACAACAACAACAAAACAAAAAAAAACCCACACAAAACCAAAACAAGCCAACCACACCTTTGGGCATGTCAATATTCTGCTGAACTACTGTAACTAAAGTATCATCAACCCTGTATATTTGAGGCACAATATGAAGCAGAAAGTTTTAGCTTACGAAAACAGAAAGACTTTCAGGGAAAGATTCTATTTTAAAACAATCCTCTGTAGGATAAGGATAATGAGAACATAGACTCAACATAAGCTTTCAAACTAGACAGCAGGGTAAAACCATGCTAGCATTTTGTGGTTTGGATTACTGAATACTGAATATTTAGTTCAGAATATTAGAATAAATATTGAGTATTTTTCAAAGTATTGGTGTGTTGGAGAAGCTGTACATATTCACCATATTCAATGCTATTTATGAAAGCAAATTGCAATGTGTTCTGAAAAGGGTTATATGCTCAAACCGAACCTGAAGACATGTATTCATGAATTATTATTCTATTTGACAGGTGAGTACAAAAGGCATTAATATATGAAACATTGTGCCAGTATAATTTTTCATAGCATGATACTGAATCTTGCCATCCATTTTTGAGGACAACTGAAGACTTTTATACATGGAAGGTAAGAAATGCAGTACAGAATTACTTCCAAGCTTCTAAGATCATTAAAAAAAATCCATGTTTTGAAATGGAAATAAATAGCATTTTAAGTCTACTCTATTGATTGATTAATAAGAAAATATCATGAATACAACTGTGTATCATATGTGCATGCACAACTCGTATTTCAATGAAACACACTGCAGATACTTTCAGCAGAATGACTAAGAGACACTTTAAACACAGCAACAAAATGAATTCATCTCAGATAAGTTTCATTTGCTGCAACAAAAATCAACAGGACTGAAAAGAAGCTCAAGATGTAGGACAGAAAACCCTCAAAATTGAATGGTGTATCACAAGGAAACCAAGCAGGGGACACAGGAGGCACCTGAATCCATGACATGACTTTTTTGGTGTTTCTAGCATACCTCTCTCATCTGGGATATCCAAATTCAACTTCCACAAAGAAGTTACATGGCCAACCCTTAAAATAATTTGCACATCATGACTATCTCTGTATTGCTTAATCAGAGTCTCCTTTTGAATGCAGTAGTAATATTGTTGATTGCTGTGCAAGTATTCACAACGGTTCATTCACTCAGAAGCAAAGCAGGATTGTTTGCAGCATGAGAGTCACATAATGCAAGAAAGCTTCCAGAATTTCCAGAAGCATGTATGCAATTTTATTTTCCAGAGAAAAAGAAAACGCACACAGATTCCGGATGTTCCTGACATTCTCCTAATAAAAGTTAGCAGACTTAAATATTTAAGATCTTTCACACTGAAGCCTTATCCCAGAAATCTGGGAATTTTTTTTTTCCACCTAGACAAGCAACTTCCAGCATTTGGGTGAGAAGTGCCCCAGCTGAACACAGGAAATAAGGGCTCATGGCTGAAATCCCAGAGGGTTCTTTTGATTGTTTGGTTTTATGTTTTATGTTTTTGTTTTTTGGTTTTTTTTTTTTTTTTTTTTAGGGGGGGGGGGAGGTGTTGTGTTTGTTGTCGGCTTTGTTTGGTTTTTTTTTGTTTTTTTTTTTTTTTTTTTTTTTAAATATATTTCTGCCTAATATGCCATGTTGAAATGAAAAAAAAGTGATGCTTTAAAGCAAATTGTCTTCCATCTTATGCACACTTCTAAAGTTAGTTTCATGTGCAATATAATTAGAAAGTACATTATTATAAATGGAAAAGGAAAGTGTTAAACTCATGAACATATAGTAGTGTTTTCTGTAATGTTTTTTCTTTAATTGTCTAGATCGGTCCTGCCAATTGTGCCTGAAGAAAAAGGCTGGTAGCTTTCCAACTGTATGTTATTTTTAATAAATTGATTGAAATAAAATGAATATAGAGAAGTAGCTTTTTAAAAAGAAAAAAAAAAAAAACAAACCTGAGTTACTTCAATGAAGGAAGTCTGCAAATCATTTAAACTAAATCTAGTAGTTAGAACTCCATCTAAAGAAGAAAATTTTTTTGACATTTCTCAGGAACTTCCATCCAAGTTTTGACTACTAGGATAATGCATTGTTCTGCACTTCTGTACTGCATTTAAAGAAAATAAATTTTCCTGGAAACATGAAATTTTTTAAAATTTGTATACTATAATCTGTTGCCTATTTAAAAACAACTGCAGAAAACACTCTCTGAAGGGAAAAGAATTAAAAAGCAGTATTGAGTCAGTGAAAATCTTTCTTTGTAAAAATCTTGTAAGTAAAAAGGAAAGTTACTTCACTGTAAGAATTAGGCCAAGTTTGGGGAAATAACTATTTAAGTTAATAATCTTGTTTTGCCCGGTTAAATTTCTCTTTAAAAGACATTCACATTTACTACGGTCTCAAACACAAAAGCTAAAGTCAATATAAGGATGGGATGCATAAATGTAAAAGAACCACGGTCTTTTTTGATGTGAAAGAATAGCAATAATACAAACAGGTTGACAAATAAAACACAGATGTCACCAATGACTAGAAAAGATCTGTTTATGTATAACAGTCAGAACTAGCTGTTGTTTTAAGACATATTTTTAGAAACAGATGCTGAATAAAGCATTATAGAACTATTAATTTTAACCAGATAAAGAACTGACCTGAAATTTCCCCAAATCAGGTTGAGTCAGTTCTCCATTAAACACATTCCACTCTACAAGTAACTAGATCTCTAGCTGACATATCTGCTAATGAGTCAGCATAATTTATTGTTAACCATAAATAAAGGTATATTATTTAATCTTCTGCGTGGTTCAAGTGGTGCCATAACACATTTTGGGGATATTTTTCTTGCTCCTTCTCCAATTTTAATTTCTTCACTAGGTTCACTGACTTCTAACATCCATGGCTTATAAATTGGATTTAGCCTTTTCTCTTTGTTAAACTCTCAAATTAATTGCTTTTTCTTTTTTTCCCATTTGTCTATAAAAGCACACCTCTGTATTTCAAAAGTTCAGCGCTCACACGAAAAAATGGAATTTATTTCCCTACTGCTTCTGTCTCCAGGTTTTTGCCTTGGTTTTATAATAGGATTCAACCCCCTATTACAAATTTTCTAGCACCATTTTTGGAAATAGACTAAGTTTTAAAGAAAGTGACTGAAGCCTGTTATTTTTCAGAATGATAGTTAGATATTGACCTATGAAGAAGTCAATTCAAAATCAAACTAGTTACTTCCTTGCGAAATGGGATAAATTGCTTTCCAGCTTTCAACTTGCTCAGAAATACCAAGATAGTACTTTGCTATTTCTGTGTGCCAAGTAAGCATTACATGTCACTTCATATTAGATTTTACACCTATTGAGAAAAGTGTATTGCTCACTTTTGAAGCACTAAAAGGCTTATCTCTCTCTACTACCAGTGATTTACTCATTCCCTAATCTTAAAAATGAGGTTGAGCGTCAAGATTTGTTTTCTACATCTTGATATTCACCTCTTGATTTCATCTTAAAGCTTTGAAATAAATGGCCCTTTGTGAATGCCTTGTAGGAGCTCTACTCTTTCAAAGCCCATCAGCACTTGCCCTAGTGTGGTCAGGTTCTGGTAAACAAAAAGCAATATTCTATGCACAAAAGGGAAACTTGGCCACCTAAATCCGTTGTTTTTTCCCAATAATAATAAATTGGAAAAAATTACTATTTTGTTTCAAACATCTAATCCAAATAATATACATTCCACTGTAATGAGCACTTCAAAAAATCCTTGAAGGTCTCAATTTTTTTTTTTATACTCATGTACCAAATATTTAGCCCTGAATAATCAAGTAAAGCCCCATTTTGTTTAGGTTGCTATGCATAAACACATCTAAAAAGGCACAAAACCCGTCCAAATAGAACTTACTCCGACAAATGAAATAAGTAAGACCCATATCACTTTCACCACGTGAATGCAAAGCACATTTTGATTAATATTTTCTTCATGAAGATCTCAGTATTAATCTATTTCTATTTTTTACCATCAGATTACCTTGCAGTAAGTATTTATATACATACTTGTAGTATACTCAATTGTATTAACCTTTAGAATAACTGGAATAAATGAATGTATATATGATCAGTTGGTAAGCTTCCCCTGGCAATCAACAGATGACTTACCGTTAGCCTCAAAAGCACAAGATACTGTATACCATATTACAGACATACACAGCAGGTCATGTTCCCAACAATCAAGGATTGGTTTTCACTGAGTTTTCTTGCTTTTTTTCCACTTTTCTTTAGTGCTGTCCCCTCAGTCCATTAAAAGCATATTTATATTAATGAGTGATTAGTAAATTTTCATTTTCTTACTCAGCATAAGTGCCAAAATATGTCCATACTATTTCTTATTCAAATAAAAATTTTACTTGAGATTTTAATCAGTGGAGCAAGGGTCTTCAGTGTCATATTCCTTCCTTCCCTTCTGCTATATATCTAGCCAACTACATTAAAAAAAAAATCTAATTCAAACTGAAAATCTAGAATATAGATAGCTTATGGTAAGCATGGAAAAATTATTTTTCTGCTATTATGAATATTTGCAAGAGTTGAGCTCTATTTCTTTCTTTTTCACTTAAGAAGATGTCAAGCCAAAATAAAAACAAACTTGCATGTTAGTAATTGAAAAAGCAACACAAATAAAAAGCTCCTTTTCCTTTTGTTACTTCAGCACTATACTCTATCCTGCCTGGGGTAATAACCATAAAGGTTTTGCTTTGTTTCCTTTTTATACTAATACTGAATCATAAATGCTACATATAGGCTTGAATTTTAAAAATATGTAAATTTTGCAAAGTAAGTAGTCATCATCTACCTATATTTGGGCCTGATGACTTATTCCCAAAATACTAAATTGCTATTCCAGGTGGCAAAAGTTTGAAAAATACTGTGTACTCTGACAGCTATGCCATTAGCAACCAAGAAGAATAAAAAAAACAACCAAACTAAACAAAAAAACAACCACTCTATAGCAGCACCACATTGTAACTGTGTAAATCATCAACTTGCAAGGTGCTGCTTGGAGTTACAAATCCCTGAAACATTAAATCAGGCTCTGTCCTATTCCTGAAGTTGAGGTCGGCTGATCTGCTCGTGCCAACAACCCTAAATGCATATGTTTTATTGCCCAATGGCAAGGTTCTCTCAAATTCCTGAACCCCCAACAGTCTGGCAGAGTCCACGTTTACAAACCTTCAGGGCACGCTGCAGGGCTTATCTATTTATTCAGGCTTTTGCCTGAGGGGCTGGCTGCAGAAGAGGAGAGAAGGTTTTAAGTTCTCTTTATTTGACAACAAGGTCATTTTTAGGTATTAAGTTATGTACATGTGCCTAGAGATTATGATAAGCACATTTCATACAATAACAACTTCAGTCATAACCTAATTAACTTTGACTAAATAAGAAAAGAATTCTCCAGGTCTTACAGATGAATTCCTGTAAAAACTAGCCATGAACACAGATGATACAAAATAGGAGAGTTGGCCAGACACAAAATTAAAAGGGAAAAAATATGAGTTTTCACAGATTGAGATATACATGTAAAAATCTAAATCCAATTTATAAATTTTATGTTTTTCTGGTACTATTAAGGTACTAATTTCTCTGGTACCATTAAAGCCTTTCCTTCAAAGTCCTTTGAATTATTATTGAATAACACAAAAGAGAAATTCTTCTGCTCTCTTAGTATAACTCTGGGCATAATTTTGCAAGTGTTCAGAAGTTTTAGAGATATTGTAGTTCACTAGACTTGAAAGAAAATAAAAGGAGCTTCTAAGAATAAAAGAGTACCCTGAAAAGGAGCACAGAATGGTATATTCATGGTGTTGTACTGAAATAATACAATCAATACAAGAAATCAGCTGGAAAGTGAAGCTGATTGCTGAATACTTTCTGACAAATCTGAAGAGACTTCCCTGCAGGTGTTGGCTTGACCTATTCCCTGAAGAAACAAGAGAAGCATATTAGCTTGCCAAGTCTAGGGCACATCTTAAGTATAACATTGTTTTAAGGAGATTAAAAAAAAAGAAAGCATGTTTAAGGTGACACACATCAGTTCTAGAAATGGATTTGAAAGAAATGAAACAAGCCTTATGGCACTCATTTTCTATTGTGGTTAAATGATTTAGACTCTAATTTCTAAGTTATTTAGCAATGCCAAGTATCAGTAAAAAAGATGTTGCTTCAATGACACACTCTCCCTAACCTGGGACTGTTCATGTCCCAGGCCAATGTATTAAGCTACAGCAGAAGAGCAATATTCAGCAGAGCCAATAAAGCACTCTATGAAGATTTTAGAGAGGACAAGAGAAGCTTCAACCATATAAAATCTCTGTTCTACATTTGCAGTTTGTCAGAAGGAATTAAAATGATTGGTTCTGGTTTGGGTGGCTGGATAGACCAGTTTAAGAACTGCTTTGCACTGATGGAGATGCAAAATGACAGAAATGCAACTGGGGATCATACCAAAAGCTATAAAGTGACCAAGTACCAGAGGCTTATAAAAAAAAAAAGCTAAGAGAACCTAGAGTTGTAAAACAAGAGCTCATACTGTGTTTAGAAACTTATCCAAACCAACAGAACAGCTCATCTACAACTGATGTTATTACCAAAGGGAACACATGGCAGGGTTACACTTCTGTTGAAGAAGTGTAAGGTAGAAGACTGATTTCCACACATACTCCAAGTATGAAGTTATACATATGCCTCAATGGCAAGTATGTTCCAAATACCTTCAAGAAATATTCCTGGCAAGTAAACAGAAAAAAGTGCGTACTAATAATAATACAAGCAGAGCAAACCTCAAGACTAGAATTTCTTTACAAGGAGAGAAAAAAAAAATGCTGTGTTGTCACAAACATGAATATAAAATGAAAGCAGATAAAATGCTTAGCAGATCACACTTGAAAGCTTTGTCTTCCAGTACCTAAATTACAGTAATATTCCTAAGTATGACCTATGCTTTTTGCAGATGATATAGTAAATACCAACAGATCTTTATCTTTAACTAACTAATGAAAGTTTTTAAGCTTTACTAATCTGTGGCTGGCTGACATAATTGTGTTTTATGCCATAATATCAAAACACATGTTTTATATAACACAGAACCCATCCCGTAATTTTCACCAGCTCCAGTTATCCATTTCCCCTTCCTCGATACATGACGTGTGTTTCGGAAGAGGCAGACTAATCTGAACTAGAAGCTGAAAGATCTGGAGTGAAAACCTGTGGAGATTTTCCCATTTGTCACCCTTGAGCTCTGTAGTGACTTATGGAGAATGTCATGTTTCTCTACAGACTGTAAAATTAAGTTCTTCCATAAGTACAAACATAAACTCAGGATGAGGAATACAAAGATGCCTTTAAATGTCAAACCTAACTTCTACCTCTGTGGAAAAATAAAGCAGCCTGTAGCTTGGCTGCACAATCTGCTGCGTGCCTGCTTCCCAGTGGAAGTAGAGGAACATGTAGATTAACACTGTATTGCCAGCTTGACTACAAGTTGTGTGGAAATGACACATAAGATTTCCCTTCCATGAACAATCATTCCGCCAGACTAAGGGTCAACTGCCCTGTATGTAATGTAATGATTCTAAGAAGGATGCGGCTAATGATGTAAACAACTTTTCAAAAGGAGCTTGGAAGCCTGCCGCAGCAATTTCAAAGTACATAAACTTTTATTTTTGACAAATGCAAACTTTGTTTTACCACTAAGTATATATTTAATGTTTCTAAAAACATGAAGCTGGTTGCAGAACAGTTGTTTACTGTGAAAACTTCTCTGCTTCACTTCAAACACCATTCAATTTACTTAGAAAAGTCATTAAACCACTAAAACTTGAACTATGAGTATCTAATAACGTAAGGTTGAGGTTTTTTGATCATCACCCATTTTATTTACTCAGAACTTCTGACACAATTGTCACCAACACTGAGATGCTAAAAGTGATTGTGTTATCCAGCCAGCATGGTTGGAATGGAAACAAAGGGAAAAGCTGTTTTTTCCAAGGTTTAGGAACATAAAGTCCTTAATCTGTCTACTTGTTTATCATGAGACCACTCTGTCTTTGTTTGGGATGTGATACCACACATAACAGATGGTCCGCCAAAACCCTATCACGTTTGCTTCAATTATTTGTGAAAGACTGCATAGGGGGAGGGAAGAACTAAGATTATACAATAAAATCTGAAAGGAATACAAAACCAGGTACTAAACCATAGGAAGACCAATATGCTGAAGGAAACAGATACTCGTGCACAAGTTGCCCCGAAACTGCTCCAAGATATTCCACTTCAGCAGAAATTTGAACGTACAGGGCCAAACAAGCATGATGCCAACACAAATACTTTCATTGTTCATTCTGCATACTTATTTTTTTCAACACTCCAAAGGTATATGCCTGACTTTGAATAGTTTGTCCATAGAATTAGCGATTTAATATTATGAGAACATATGTAAAAGATAGAGATACACCACTAAGTGTAGTAATTAAGTCTAATTGCAGAAGGATCTAAAGGGCAAATTTGTAATGTGAAAGGAGACCAAATGACCTTTTAAATACAAGGCAATGCTCAGCACAACTATCAGAGGTGTGCTTTTTGATTCTCCAAAACTCTTAAGAATGCCTTTTTATGAGCCAATTGGTCAAGGAGCTCCCATGCAGGAGAATGTGTAGAACAGACTTAGCAAATCCTCCCTCATTTCTGTGTGTCTTACAAATTTGCCACCACCACTCCACCAAAACACAAATGCCAACAATGTGGTGCTACTTCAACCATTTAAATATAATGAAAGAAGTAGTACATAAGAAAAGATGTGGCAGATATTTATGAAAATATGTTTGTACGTTACTTTCTAATTTTTTTCTGACCTAAAAGAATTTGACCTCAGAGCTGCACAAATTTAGGGTATTTGAGGTGAGATTATTTGATTAGATTATGTACTCTGACTTCCTGAGTACTACAAACCACTGCACTTTTACCTGGCTACCTCTCCCTCCCTAAATCCAGTAAATTATATTGAATAAGATTACCTTCCTCAAGGCGCCAACACTTCTTGTGAAGACACCAGAATGTAAGAAAAGGACAGTGCTTACTCCAATCTGGTTAAAAAAATACAGTAACTTTCTTACACACATATAAGAATCAGTACACTTAGAGCAGTACTCAGAATCTGAAGGGCAGCATATTTTGCAGGTGGTACTACATAAACTACACAAGCTATTCAGAGAAAAAATTATGTCCGAGTAGCATGTCATTGTGTGTTAAATCCACTGTCACTATAGATTTGCAGTCTCACAGGAATCAGAGAAACTAAATCCTTTTCATTATATTTCAGTATTCCTTAAAGCAATTAACTACTTTGATTCCCCAGATTTACTCATGTAAACAAAACTGATGCAAGAGCGAGTTTTCTGTACTCTTCCCATACCTTTACATAGATCTACTATGCTGAGTGGTTCCTTTCATATGCAAAGGAGATAATAAATTACATGACTGAAAAATAAGGTTATTAGAAAGAACTGTAGCATTTACTATCAGCACCAGCAAAACCCAAATTTCTGTGATAACTGAATTATGCTCTTGCAGGTTTTAGACTTTTTCACAGGTGTGTGAGTCCTTCCTAAGTGAACTAGGAGTTCTGACTGCAGACTTAACCCTCTGTTTAAAGATATATAGATCTTGCATTTTGGGGTGAAATGTGCCTGAAATCTGATGTTCTTTCTAACAATTCATCCTCCAGGTTAAGTAACAGACCTCAGAAGTTACTATGAGATGGTGCATTCCTGCACTGTATCCTATGGCTCATAAAAAAGAAGCTTTCACCACTACTAATGAAAAGGTTACTTTAGAGTCAGACTACAAGGTGGAGACCTCCCTTACGGTACATGCTCCATCACAGAACTCTCACCCAAAATCAAACGCAGCTTTCAGGTTCTGAAAGTTTCACATCCATAGGCTTGAGGGTCACCTTCCCTCTTTACTATGCACACCTTGTTTTGCTCTTTGGCATGTAACACTGATTAATACAACACTTCTCACATTTGCTGGGTTTGTGTGTGTGGCCAGGCTTTTGGTAGCATGGGAGGTGGGTGCAAGGGTGGCCCCTTGTAAGAAGTTTCTAGAAGCTTCCCCAGCCCCAAGTCAGACCCACCTCTGGCCAGGCCTAAGCCAATTAGCACTAGTGGCTGTGCCTCCACAATAACATATTTAAGAAGGGGAGCCTGTGAGGAGGAGTGGGAGTTGAGAGACACCCATGTAAGCCCCAAAGTCAGTGGATGAAAGAGGGGGAGAGGAGGTGCATCAGAACAGAGACACACACACCCCTGCAGCCCATAGTGAGAGGGCAGGCTGTCCTCCTGCAGCCCATGGAGGGCCACAGTGGAGCAGATGTCCACTGCAACCCATGGAGGACCCCATGTCAGAGCAGGTGGTGGTGCCCAAAGAAGGCCAAGACTCTGTGGGAAGAAGCCCCCCCTGTTGTAGTTCAGCACTGGGAGGACTGTGACACATGGGAAAGACCCACACTGGAGCAGTTTGGGAAGAGCTGTGGCCCATGAGAAGGACCCATGTCGGAGAATGTTCATGGAGGACTGTCTCCCATGAGACAGGAACACTCTGCAGCAGGGGAAGAGTGTGAAGAGTCCTCCACCCGAGGAGGAAGCAGCAGCAGGACTGACTGAACCCCCCAGCCCCTGCCTCCTGTGTCACTGTGGGGGAAGAGGTAGAGAACTCAGGAGCAAAGATGAACCCAAGAAGAAGGCAGGGGTGTGGAGAAGGTGTTTTTAAGATGTGGTTATATTTCCCACTGTCCTACTCCGTTAAGTGTTGTTAGTGTTTGAATTAAATTGATGTTGTTTTTCTTCGCCAGCAGAGTGTCTTGTGCCCATGACCATAACAGTTAAGTCATTCCTCCCTGTCCTTATCTCAGTTTCCAAGCTCTTTGCTTTATTTTCTCCTTCCCCTTCCTGAGGGGGGGGGAAGGGTGAGCAAGCAGCTGCGTGGTCCTCAGTTGCCCTCTGGGCTCAAACCACATCACCCTGAGGCAAAAAATCCGTAATGATATAAGAGTATACACTAATTGTCACCACCTTAAGACACTTCAAAAAGTTAATGATCAGCTCAGTACCCAATAACTCCACTATGACCTCTTCAAATAAGACAGACTTTCCCCTAGAAGGGACATCAAGACAACTGAGTTTCACTGGTACTTTTTGATAAGAATGACATTGACAGAATGTGATGAAGCTGCAGTAGGTATAGAGTTCCCTACAAACGATTCTGGAAAGCACCAGGAGAAGGCAATGGGGGAATCACAGACTCTGATGAAAACTATTTAAACCATCACATGATATATGAATAACCCAAATTTCTCCTTCCCACTGCTCAAGATCTGTGGTGATAACGGCAGCTTTTACCAATATGCGTGCTGGGTATGAAATCAGAGATCTTGGGAGTTGTCATGGAATGTTGCTTCCTGATGATTTGTCTGGCAGTGAAATCCCTCTTTGGACATTAACAAATAATTCCTTTGGAAGAGCCAGGGACAGTCCAGCTGAGCAACCATCTAATTTTATAAGAAAAGATAACAAGTCTATATTACCTGTGAAAAGGATGGAGGCAAAGTCTCTGCAATTTACACTTGTCACAATTGTCACTCTTGTAAATTCAATCAGTCTTTTCAATGTCTTGTTCAAAACAAATGTGTTCCATCACATGTGTCATTGCAGATGATAATTATATTCAATCTTATTTTTAAGTCTTCATTGTAGGAGGAAAACAAAATGGCATCTGCACTTCAGCTATTTTTTACTTGTATACGTGAACAGTTAACTGCAAAGAGTGTTAATGCTCAAGTATATGTAAGTCATGTCTATGTGTAATACTCTATAAAGAGAGAGCATTCAGCATTTTCCACTCCATTTCAGAGTAAAAAGAATAAAAGTAAGTATGAGAGCTATGTAACATCAGAATTCTTTATAGCTGCCCTATTTCAGTTGTAGATGTGCACTCTTCTTGTCTGTCTAGCCTTATGGAGGCTGTACCTACTTTAAACAGTATGAAATTCAATAGTTTCAAAGAAAATTTAACTATAACAGCAGCAGCAAGCCATTATGTTCTACCAATCCATCATTTTTATAGAAAAAATGTATTTTCTTCACAATGAGCAGTTTATAGATTCAGAGAGTACATTTAAGATTTATATTTGTAGTCTATTATTTCACAAAAAAATAGTTCTAGTAAGAGTAGGGCTAGATAAATATTGGAAGAGGTTGACATTTTGTGTAGATTATTTCTAAAATCTGACAATAATTTGGTAAGCATTGCACCAAACAGTGAATAGAAAAAACTGCAGGTGGTAAATTGACATATTATAAAAGAACGTATATATTCTCATGGAAAGAAAACTCAAAAAAACTTTAAAGTAGATGTTATTTGCAACATTTGCTTACATGTAATTTCAAGAGTATAGCCTCTTATGATCACTAAACAGGTAGGACAGTTTTCTGGTGATTCACATCATGTCACCTGCTCACAGATAGAAACCTGTGGCACAAAATTCAAATCATCAGTTAACAGTAAAACCATATAGGGATATCTACCTTTTTTGTCTGTGACATCAGAGAATAATTGATCCTCCCTCTTCACTTTCCTGTCACACACCACCACATACATTCTTGGCAGCCCTTGGGAATCTTACAGGGAGTCACACAAAGAGAAGTTCTGGTCCTCAAGTCTCTCATCCCCTCCCAAAGGCTACAAGTAGCCAATGAAAGATTCTCACTGCTCCTTTAAAGAAACCAGTTCCAGTATCCCCATGCTGTACACACCATTAGGAACAAACCTGAATTATGATATTTCCTCCCAAAGACAGGTTTTTTTACTCTTGTGCTCCCTTATATCAATTAAGTTGGGTGCAGTGAGCTGGTTTAGGTTTTTTTAGAGCAGCAAAAATCTTCACAGGGAAATTGTGCGCTGTCCACGCAGGAAATTTTACATATTCATTCAATGCTTTCAAGGAAATAAGTCAGGTAGTAGCATTCTTGATTTTTTTGTAAATTAGGGGTTAGCTAAAAATATTAAGAGCATCCTTTCCCCACACTTTAAAAATTTGCAATTTCTAAGCACTTTGACACAAATTAACCAATGCAGGCAAAAAGTATGCCTCTCTTCAAAAGTAGCCTTTTCACTACAAGACATTCTTCTCCTCTTCTGAAAATAAATTCTTGGTTTTTGAAAGGAATTAGCATGTAACAACCTTAACTATTTATAGGAAACAATCGGTAAAGTTGTCTTCAGAATCCCACAGTCTTTTATTAGAAGATATTTTCTGTTAGATCTTCTTAAGCATATAAAGCCCAACGCTAAAGCGGCAAAGAGTTGGTTTTTGATAGGGGGCCTTTTGTTGTTGTTTTGTTATGGTTTTTTACTCTAGCCAATCTTTTAATAGCGTAAGAAATTAATTTAACATAATGTCAATAATACAGAAGTTACACTAATGAAAATAAATATATATAAAATACAAGACTAATACATAGATTAATCTAGGTGGACAGTAAAGGTGTTCTTTCCCAAATAAATGCGTTCAAACTGCTAAGTGAATTGGAGTAATATCTTCAAAACACCTACCTGTAACGTTAAATTTCCTTATTCTATGACATAATCTTCCTATGTATTTTTCAAAATTATAGGCATCAAATAATTTGAAATTTATGTCGGTAAGGGGTCTTTTCAGGTATCTTCTGCTCTGTGTTTATGGATAAATAAAGCTTTTTCAAGTGGGGAAAAAAGAAGAAACCAATCTGCATATGCTTTCAACATTCTTATTCCCTATTGATACGCAGCCTCACCTCTTTACCTATAATAGTTTCCCAATTTATTAAGATTTATTCTACACTATAGACATAGGACAAGCAAACCAAACATTACCTCTGGATTTGAACAATTAAGTAAGCAGTAGTGGTTAAAAGGTCTCACTTTTTCTACTTTACCCTTGGGCTTCTGGGTTTCATGCAGACCAACAGATGAAAAGTTTTTCTCCCACCAAGCACTACTCAAAACGAAGACCAGTAAAAAAAAATTGTGCAAAAAGCTGGGGGTTTTTTGTAAGTTCTCCGTTACAGGGGCTTACTTAGGAGAAGCTTTGAGATCTTTTCTGAAAAAGCCTATACTAACTTTTCTGGTTAAATTTCCTTACTTTTCAAACTTGAATGGTTTCGGTAACATAAATGTTCAATACTTGAACAATTAATAAAATTCTCATCAATGCATCAGTACTGTGCAACAGCAGCTGGTTTGTATAATCTCTAGTAAAACAGTATACACAAAGTATGGGTTTACGGAAGTACATTAAAAAGCCCAGAACATAATATTCTCATGGACATAGAAGTCTCAAGAACTCAGTGAATTTAATCAGTAGTCACCCTAAATAAACAAACAAATGCTATCCAAAGCAGTTATGGTAGTCCTAAAACTGGCATTTTCTGTTCCAAGTGTCTTGCTTGCAAGACTAATAACTACTTTGTGTGTTATGCACAATCAAGCCTACTACCTAAATCATCTACAGGATTTAATAAACAGTAGTTTCACCTTGCTGCTAGTAAACTAGTGCTCAAGCTACATGTGGTATCACTGACAAACAAAACCATACAAATAAAATTATTTTTGACAATAACACCTTCTAATGCACAAAACTGAAATCTCTGACTGAAGAGTAATGAACATCAACTGTCACATTTGAATATATTCTAGAAGTTTTAACTACATGAAATATTTGGAAAATGTGCCTTTGAATCACTGCAAGAGGATTTCAATTCAGCAGATGTGCTGATTACTCATGGTTATTAAAGATCCCGTAGCACATTTGCAAAATGGGGAATGTTAACTAATTTTCTGGTTAAGTTCCAACTTAGGTAAAGTTAACCTGCTGTTATTCAATTTCCCCACAGATTTGCATTAGACAAGTCCACCTTCACTTCTCTCCAAACAGAATCAGCACAGTGTCATAATGGCAGAGATGACTGCATATTAGCTGTACAGTAGTATTATTTTGTTTCAAATAAGAATACATTTATGGACCAGAAACTCATTACACTTATTATACAAGTATCATGTCAAAGGGTTTACAGTTGCAGGGATCTGCATGAACTCTGTTTATAGCATGAAAAATATACAGTGGAAGATTCTACACGCATGTGCTTTGGGCTTTATTATCATTATATTAGCAATACATAGTACAGAAATATATTTGTTAGTCACTATTGGACAACACTGGATGCACAACACAAATTAGAGGCCATGCCCCCAACTGCAAAATCCAAAACAGCTATGAAGTCTTCAGATTAAAAGCTCCCAATTACCCATGAAGTGCTATTAAACTCTCCCTCCCCAATTTAGATTCGCATAACATGGTGGACTTGGCTTCAATTCTTGCAGTTTAAGGACACAGCAAGCTTGGATCCTGTAAACAGCACACTAATTTGAGACTACTCGCATGCTTACATTTGGGTACAGACAGATCCACAAAGTTGTTTAGGATCTTTATTCTTACATCTCCTCTGTAGAGTGCAACCACAGAAAAAGAAAATTAAGATTTTAGACCCAGCAGCTGTCTTACTGTGTTCTCCTTCACACCAAAACATCTCATTGCCCACGAGTACTTTGGTGTTTATTTCTTTTTAAATCTGTTATGTTATTCACAATTCTTTTATGATCTCTCACGACACAGCCTTTCACTGTATGTACAAATCTGTTTGGCTGCAGGTTATAAACAGCACAGCTTCCAGGCACCAGTGTTCCATAAATAACAAGAAAGGGGGAGAGGGCTGAATATAATTTATTATGGGATTAATTTCATATTTTGTTAATAATTGGTTGCTAAATGAAAAAAATAAGATTTTATTGATATTCAATTTTTTCATCCATATATTAAACAGTAACCTTAAAGTTTCACATCTAAAAATGCTCAGGCAAGTGCTACTACTTATATGAATAAAATATTCAAGGAAAATGGTAAATTCCACTTCCATTTGACTGTTCTTGGACCACTGTAACACATGGTAAAGTACTAAAGCAACCCAGAGTAATTCTCTCTAAAGGCTGGAGAAATATTTAGTGATAATAACCATTTTATATATTGAATTTGCCCTCCATGCACAGTACAAATACTATAGATGTAATGCTGTGTTTTAGAAATTCTGAAAGAAGAAAGGAGGGGAGAGGACAGTTCCTAAAGGACAAGAAAGACTGTGTCATGGTTTGTGTCTGATCAGCAGCCAACCACCACACAGCCACTCTCTCTCCCTTCTCTTCCAGCAACAAGAAAGGACAGAGAGCCAGGCTTGGGGTTCGAGATAGGACCAGGAGGGGAAAATCACCCTTTATGGTCACGAGCAAAAGGCAGACTCATTAGGGGAAGAAAAAAAGAACATACATTTATTACAGACACTAACAACACTTAACAGTAGGACAGTGAGAAGCATTGCCACATCTTGAGAACACCTTCCCCCCACCCCTCCCTTCTTCCCGGGCTCAGCTCTGCTCCTCATATCTCTACCTCCTCCACCAGTGGTGCAGGGAATGGGGGTGCAGTCAGTGCTTTTTCCATCTTCGGTGGGGGGAGCTTCTGGAACTTGTTCCCCCTGCTCCATCATGGTCCCCCTCTCATAGGAGACAGTCCTCCACAAACTTTCTCTGACTGGATTCTCTCCCACGGCTGCAGCCCTTCCCGAGCTGCTCCACCATGGGACACCCCCGCATGCTGCAATCCTCCCAGCACTGAATTACAGCAGCGGGGCTGCCTTTTCCCATGAGACCCCGGCCTTCTTCGGGCACAGAACCTTGATCATCCAGGTGAAAAACACAGGCCATAAATCAGTGTCTGCTCCACTGTAGATCTTCCTGGGTGGCAGGGGGGGCCACCCTGCTGTCTAACCAGAGGATACAGGGGGGTCTCTGCTCTGGCACACCTCCCCCCTCCTTCGTTCCTCCACTGACCTTGGTGTTCACATAGATGTCACAGCTCCTCCTCACAAGTCTGACTGCTCCTCACCAGATCCCTTCTTAAATACATTATCGCAGATGCAGAGCCAGTTGGCTCAGTTTTGGTGCAGAGGTAGAGCTGACTTGGAGCTAGGGGAGCCTTGAGAAGCTTCTCACAGGGGCCACCCCTATAGCCCCCTCCCCTGCCACCAAAAAAACCCCACCACTCACTCAAACCCAGGACAGACTGCAAAAGCAACTACTAATCCTTGACTAGAAACACTGAGATTTAAAAAACTGATCTCTTAGAGCTTGTTGATTAGACAGCTATACTTGCAAAACCTCCTACTATAGGAATGTAACAGTAGAAGATTTTTTTGTTGTTGTTAAAAAAAAACAATTATTTCATAAATATTTGTTCAGATCACTAAACTCACTGTTAACTACAGCTTCTGAATAATGAATAGCTGAGCTTGGCTGGACCAGCCAAGGAGCAATGAAAGGACTCAAAGTTCTGTAATACTGAGCCTAGACTAAGGAGAGCCAGAGCTATCTAATTCCTAGACAGATGGCAATAGGAAGTTGGTGAATGGATATGAATTTTTAGAACTCCAATATTGGCAATATAGGGAAAGCCTCCTAAGCTTGAGTGCATGCAGCATACATCCCTCTAAGCTGGGCCTGTCAGGCAAACCAGGACACATGGACTAAAAACAAAATAGAAATTGTGGCTCACTTGCACTCTACAAGTAGCAGAGTAAACAGAATTACTGCCAAGGTTTTTCCTCTCTCAGTTCTAGGCATATGCAGCTGGCACCAATGCGTTGTTCTCATGCACCAAAGGCAGCAGATGGAATGAATTACATATTTCAACAGCCTTTGACATCACATCAAACACCTTGGCTTTTAGTTTTAGAAGAGTAACTCTTGGGACTCTTTTTCCCAGATTTCACCATCCAAATAAGTCATGCACAGTTATTTCCTTCTTTATAGGACAATATAGCCATGCCATATGTTGCAGACTTGCAAGTCTTGCATAGTAAAGCACTGCAACAGTAGCAAATGAAAATGTTCTGATTGAGGCTTTGTAGCTAAGACACCACTCAATGAGCATGTGTTATAGGTAACCTCTGAAACAAAGGGCTTTACAATGCTCATGGTATTATAGAAATTATGGGGCATTCAGCTTTTTTCCAAAAATAAAGAAATTTCAAGTCTCTATTTTTCACAACTTGGCCAAATTGATCAGCTGTATTTAAGAAACATTATCAATTGTGTTTAAAATTTATTCCTTAAATTTCGTAATTATAGCTACTTTGGGCAAGTGCAGGTGGGGACCCTTCCTACTGATCACAGTGACAGGCTGGGAGTAATGTCTGGCACAGCTGAACATGACCCACAGTACATGGTCTTCATCCAGGAAATGGAAAAATCTCTCTTTAGGCACTAAATTCAGCTGAATGCCTGTCTCAGAATCAGACTGTAGGAAGTCTGTGTGCTCACATCTGCAACTGTGATGCTAAACCCAGTCTGGACAGCAAGCCTGCTCCAGCATCTGACTTCCATCCCTTGCTTGCTTTCCTCTCCCAGAGTGGCTGTCAAGACAGATCAGGGGAGTCACTGTTACTATCCTGTCTGCTTATGTCTCTGAACCATCTCCCCCCTGTGCCCCTCCTCTTCCTCCCCATCCCTCCAAACTTATGTACTTCTGCAAGACTCAGAGACCAGCCAGAGGCTCCTTCCACACGGAGTGGGAACCTCAGCACAGAGCAGACTGAAAGAGCATGTTGAGGAGCGGCGAGCCGGAAGGCACCACGTCTGCGCAGGGCCAAGAGAGCACCTTGCCTAATTCCTCTGAAAATCTCAAAGTGATTAAGGTGATTAATGTTTTCCTATCCTTAGAAGCTTACAAGCCTTCTGTCTTACTGGTGCAAGTTATCAAGAGACTATTTGCTTTTATGTTACCAATCATTTTTTCCAGTCTCGGGTTTTCAGCAGACCAAGTGAACATACCTTGTTATGACCTTGATTCTCTCCACTTCTGCTGAAGTGTGATCAATGCTGGCTATTCTGTTGTTTTCAGATAACAAATAGCTTCTGAGACTTTCAGACTATATCAGACCCATATCCTCCCATACCCTTTTAGCTGGAAACTCTGCATGTACAAGTGACTTTGATCCTAGCCAGCTCAATAGTTCTTTGAAATACATTACCTAGTAGCTACTAACACTGATATCAATCTCTATCAAACTTGATATTCTCTTTCCTCCTTTCAAATATTAATAGCACCATTTTCCCCCCCAAGGCAGTTTACTTACATTTAACTATTTATGTTTTTAATAACTGCAAAGTTGAGCCTAAAACTTTTTTTTTTTTATCTTAGCAAAAATCAAACATTTGTGCTACAGTATAAATTTCTCTGCACATTTTTATTCCAAAAGCTTTTTTCCTTTTATTTTTATTTCTCTTGGGAAAGGATATACCCCTCTCATCCTTATCAATTGAAAAAAGTTTTGATATGTAATCTCTGTAAAACATATCCGTAAGAATTTTCTCTTGTTTACGTTCTGCTATCTATGTTAATGGATTCTGAGTAAATTGATAGTCTGCTACAGATCCATACACAATTAGGTGCTTACATGCACCTCCTCCAGTGCAAAGGGTACCCATTCTTTCCAGTTTTGTTCAAGACACTTTCTCAATTTGCTTCTTCCTAATTATTCTATGCCTCTGAAGTTTAGTGCTCTGTCCAGTTTTCTTTTTTGCAAGAGGGACAGCTGTGAGAGACAGGATTTTTCTGACAAAGATGAACTACTTCATCTCAGTTGTCCACTATCCTAATCTCTCAATTTCCTTAAATCAGCCAAAGTGAATAGACTAAAATAGCTTCCAGAAAGAAAATTAGGCGAGAGAAAAAAAAAAAAAAAAAAAAAACAAAAAACACCAAACACGCACAATAAAACACAACATACATATATAACAAAGGTGCAAAGAAAATGAATTGCTAAATTAAGAAAAGTTAAACATCAACTCAGCCTACAAAACCACGCAGAAATCAGCAAGATGTAGGCAAAATACATCTGAAGTGAAACGACAAGACAGTGAGATATATTTAAACTGACTTTACTTAAATGTTCCAAGGAAAGTACTTATTTATCATCATCACTGTGTCAAAACAAACTGATGCTAGCCTTTGTGTTTAGTACCAAAATAATCTAATATATTTGTTAATTTGTGTAGTTCATAACACGTGATGCAGTTTAAGATATAATTGAAATAGGAAAAAAAAAAAAAAAAAAATCAACTGTCACACAGAGTCTTTAATTTAAAAAGTGGATATGACAGTGTATCATCTTCCATTTCTAGGAGTCAAGCACAGATATACATTTCTTTCTTTGCCATTGATCAACTAAATCACCAGCTGTTTATGCAGAATTGCTGGCAAGCCTGGAAGTGTCATTTGTCTTCCTAAGCTCCATGAACTTGATTCACTCATTTGTTTAAGAGCAGAACAAGCTAACAATGTGAACATTTTCATTATTAGTACATAAAAAGGCTCAAGAAACAGCCCCTACTCATGCAAAACTTCCACTGGAGAAAATTATACCTGCTGAAGAACTACAGCATCAAGCTCTGCAAGTTGAGTGGAACATAAACCTATGTGAACAATCTAGATCTTTCAGCTCGTTAATTAGCTCAAATCATACTGTCTAAAGTCTTCCACCCAGGGCTTATCACAGGCAGATTTTAAAATTGTATCAAGTCTGTATAGGTGTGCACACAAGCAGCAAAACTGCAGTGCTTTCCCTGACACTAAAGAAATGCTTTTTTAGCACATTTTTGTTATCCACACACAATCCTCAAGAGCAAGGGCAACCATTTTAATTTAACTGCAACTTCCCAGGGATGCTGAAGTACACGCATGTCATTGTCAGGTGCATAAAATACTCAGATTCACATGTTAAAAAAAATCATCACTATACCCAGTTTTCAAATAATATTGAGAGAACAAGGAGAAATGCAATATAATGGAGGTCAAACATCAATACGTGCAGACTAGGGTACCCATACGTAACCTGTATATTCTAATTTTTAATACTTAAGACAAGCACATATTAGCCACTTAGAAGTGGCTTATCCTTCCTCTTTCATAGGTAAAGCTCCAATCCTAAATGAATAGTCCATATTTACTCAATCCTCTTCTTTCTTTTGTTAACCTTGCATTACCAATATAATGATGTTTTAAGAGGATCTTTCGAAATCTTATGGAGAAGTCACTTTTCCATTTTAGTATGCCTTGAGATCCACACTATTCAAAAAGCTTAAGGCAATCAAAACAAAAGCCTAAAAAAATACTTAAAAGTTGCTGGAGTTTGCAATAACGGTCAAGCACGGCCAAGCATGCCTACTGATTCCTTACATACTATACACATGCTAATATGTAACAACCTGTGACACTGACATTACATTTACTGCTACATAAGAATACTGGTTTGCTTTTTGAAACGCCTATCAACTTATTTTTCTAAGACACCTTGGAAATATCGTCCACTATCTGCCATTAACAGTAACAGTCCATTCTCAAGTCATTCACTTTGAAACTTTTAAACTCAATGTATACTGGCTATGTATTCGCTATTTGCTGTCAGATCCCCTCTGGAAGCCAGTCTTGCTCTATCCGAAACAGAAAAGCACACAGCTCAACATCTCACATCCCCATACAAGACCCTCACTAGCAACATTTGTACATGCACAATGAGATCACATCCGATAACCTGGCTAGATTAAGTTGAACAGCTGTGACCTACACACTTTAAGTGCAAAATCCTCACATTTTATGGTTATGTGACAAACATTCTGACTATAACAGATCTCCAATGAGGTATTTTATAGTAGGTTGGATCACAGCCTCAGAAGTAACATGTATGCAGGAAAGAGAATAGACATTCACGAAGCGTCGAGCACATGGTACCTGTCTTCTTCAAAGCTGATTATTCTGATGCAGTCTGACAGAAGCTACATCTAAGCTGTATCCTTTTCAAAGGCTCTCTTACTGCGTGAAAGTCAACAGATGTGGCAGTGGAACAGCATTTGGAAAGACTGAAAAACCAGGCACAGCGCATTTTTCTCTCACTGCTCTGACACACAGTAGTCACCAAGTGGAGCCTCCTGAAAGCCCCTTCCTTTGGAGAAGGGATGGGAGCAGCAGGGACAGACAGAAAGGGAGTGGCAGAAATATATCATTCTGTCTATAAAATCAGCTAGGAAGGAAGCATATGCCAGTGCCAGCAACCTATCATGAACTAGGTGATGGAAAACAGACATCAGTAGGAAAAGACAACATTTTAAAGACACTTTCAAAGATAATTTACAGTTACAATAGTGATTCACAGCACTGAGAAATTATACCTGTCAAATGACTAATTGGTGATGAACACCACATGATGGAGTGAAGCTGTTTGACAATAACTGTCAGCATGAACACAAACAAAAAACGCCAGCTACATTCACAACAGTCCCACCCAGCATATTAACTAGGAAGCTGGGACAAGCCTTCAAAATATTCTGCAAAACTGGGGTGAAGTAACAAGTGATTTCATTTCAGGTTAAAAAACTCTGTAATAATTTATTAGCTGGTACCTTTTTCTTGCAGCACTCGCAGACATGAAACAAAACCGTTTCTTACCAAAAAAAAGCAACCATACACAGAACTTTGGTCTGAACCTGGACAAAGAGTCTTCTCAGATGATGAAGGAAAATAATTCGTACCTAAGAAAATGAATTCATTATTTTGGCCTTAACTGCTAAGTCCTTTTTAGAAGTCTATTGTTATGATTTTAATCAAATTCATTCACCCCCCAAATACTATAACATGAATCTAATCACTTGCTTTGCAAGTTTAGTACTCAGAGACACTACAGAAGTTTTAACAGCTGTTAGAAAAATGTTGCAACCTTTGACTTTTTTTTAGTAAAGTTGCTGCAGCCAAGGATTACTGTAAATTGATGACTTAGCTGGATTAAACGTTAATATGCAGCTTGATATATTATTCATGAGATTGAGTCGCAGACCTAATTAGAAACATGACATGAAGAGCTTTGGAGTCCACAATCTGGATTCTCCCTGACATGAAAGATTTGACATGTGAATACATTTTCACTTACTGAGAGAAAAAGAGATAAATGACCTTTTACATTTAAATGTGAAAATGTCATGTTGGAGATGCATCACTTGCCTTTCTGAGAGTTTGGGAAAAACAGTAGAAGTATCCAATTTCATATAACAGAGACCCTTCAGAAACATAAAGCATTTATCCCTCCATCCCCTTCCATCTGCTTGTAAAAACATCCATCCCATACACCTGTCCAGCTATACACATTAAATAGAGGGGGCTTAAAATCCTCTGCCAGGTGAGCATTTCCAGAGCTTCAGCAACGTGGCCCAGGAAGAGGCGTCATTCACACAGCTAAGCAAAGCCACTTCATAGCTACACAGACCTAAGTACCTGCGTACACCAGTTGGTATGGTGTTTGAGTTTTCCAAGCTTAATTGATTGTTAAACTAATCTTAGAGCATCATTATTTAACTGTTTTGGCTGGAAGTACTGTGTTAGCTAAATTAGTAACAATAGATTCAGATAACAGCAGAAGGGAGCCACCATTCAATTAATGATAATGACTAGCAGTGGTCAATAAGTGTACCTGGGAAAGCATTAGTAGCACATCGTATTAGGGGACTATTTGGTGCAGTGGATTAATTCACTAATTATTTATTTCTTGGGGCATAGGCCAAAAACCAGCTTGTTATAGGTACCCAAGTGAAGTCAGTCTGGTGGCATAAGCCTGACCTATCTGCCTTCCTGAAGGCTTTGCTGTTTACTCAGGATTGATTTTGAGAACCCAGTTTCCCACACTTGCCTGTTTCTTTGCATGTTTAACTGTCCATCATGGCATTTAGGCCTGCCAAATATTATTTTGAGAAAGATTATTGCTGTTACTTTTTTTTTTTTTTTTGCAAGTTTGGGTTAATTATTCCATATCTAATTACATAGAAATCGGATGATTTAATTTCTACAATTATCTAAATCCTGCAGTCATATGCTAGGTATTGTCTTATGCAAAATGAGACCAAGTCTCAGATATAAAAAGATGAAGGTACCACTGGATACACTTGAAATAAACATGGTCTGCCAGGCAGAGAAAGAATACAACGAGAAACATTTTCTTCAGTTTACAAAAACAAACCACCATAATATACTAATTAGCTCTCAAGATGGGAGAAATCATTTTAAAAAAACAATTTAAAGTTAGACAGGAATTAGTGTGAACGTTACAGTATGCAAAGAAAAATTAGAAAAAAAAAAAAAAAATCAGTATTCCTAGACAGTATTGATCTGATCCTGGTAAAACCAAAGGGTAACCCAAGGTAATCAAGGCTTCTGAGACCAAGAAAACAAATTGAAGTGGCATATAAGCAACTGAACACTCTTTCCAGACTTGACAACATTGAGTAGAACAGCAATGAGCAAGAAAAGTCATTACTAATAAACAGCCAACAGATTGCAGTCAGATGTCTTTGTGTGAGGTCAATACTGAAGGAGATAAGGAAGAGGTCAGGATGTACTAGTTTCCAAAATTAATAATTAATTTAAAATTTCACTTGAGAGCGCTATTATGAAAAAAATCTCGGGAAGAACAGGGTAATGCCTCAGGACTGATGATCTCAGTGTCCCTACCTGTACAGGATCATCTCCTGAGCTATCTGTAAGATACACTCATGCACATTTCACTTGCCTCAAGTTGCTTTTGTTTCCTGCAAGCTGGAAAACCATAAGCCATAGTTGGCAAGGATAAGGGACTATTTCATTGAGATATTTTTAGATGGTATTATTTTTCAGTAAGTCAAAAACATAATGTCTACTGGTGATGCCATTCATTCCACTCTGAATGCACCAAGGAGCAAACGAGCACTAACTGGATAGAAGCTATAAGCAATAGGCACTGCCTCAAACTACAATTAAAAATATTACAAGGCTGGGTATCACAATTGTTTCAAAATAAAACATTAATTACACCCTTTTATAATCTGCCATTGTTCAGCAATATACTTATTTTTAGTCCTAAGTGAAAATGGGGTTTTGAAAATCAGTTAAATTCATACTTCAAAAGAAGACATGGAAAAGATAAGAGGTCACTGATTTTTTCATTTATACATCAACATATTTTAAAGCTTCAGCCACTGTTGTAGATACTACTGATATGTTCTTCATCCAGAGGTAGATTTAAACAAATTGAAACCCCATATTTATAATTACAAAAGACTTAATTAAAGAAAGATCATGACACCAAAATGGAAAAAACAAAAACAAACAGAAAAAAAAAATCAGAAAAGTACATCAGACCTGACAATTTAAGACCTATAAGCTCAATTTCAAAGTCTTTGTCGTCCAGCTGTAACATTGACCAAATGTAACTCCCCCAAAGGATATAACTCTTCACAGGTCTTATTGAAGATAAAAGGAGCAACTCACACCCTTGACATTGTCAGCAATAGCAAACAGACCACAATCTGCTGTGAATTTAATCTAGAGAGGGAGCTCCCTTCTTACCATACATGAAAGAGCTCTTTCTTTGTATTCTTCTCAGCCAAGTTGAGACTACAGTAGCGAAGAGCTGGGGAAGGGAAAAAAAAAAAAAAAAAAAACAAAAACAAAACACCCAACATAAAACCCCCCATCATTCTAGCAAAGGGATTTTTACCAGTTTGTTTAGCTTTTCTTTCTCATTAGATAAAGGTTTCAAAGAATCAGTACTCTGCTTGAGGCTGTCTGTTATGGCTATTTTCACACTAAGCCCAAATAAACTAGCAGCTAATGCCAATGTACCATAAATCATTACACTAGAAAAGTATGGCAAATCTAATGTTGACATTGGTGGTCCTACATTCCTTTCTCCCAGCAGTCCATCATTCTCATTCCTTTATTGACCGCCTCTTAAGAGAGTTAAGAAGGGCAGGCATACACGTGAGAAATGCTCAACTGCCAATGATCAGCGCTCAGACATGAGGTGTTGTGAAGCACTCTTTATTGTGTTCTTGCAAGACCAGGCGCCCCAGCAAGTGGACGCACCCAGCAGCCATCGTGCGATGGTTTATAGCCCTTTCTCCCGACCGCAAGTTCCCTCCCTCGATTCCCTCACTGGCTGAGCACTACAGAGTGTGCAGACCTCCTGAGCTGCCTACCGACAGGCCCCTTCGTGTATGCATTCATACATCGCAGCTTCATGGAACTGAACCTTGGCTTTCTCCAAGGCGGAGAAGTTAATACCCAGGAGCTCATCACGCAAGCTACTAAGATGAAAAGTTCAGGTTCCCCAAGCCTTTCAGTATCTCCATCCACCTAAACTAGTTACACTTATTGAGTCATCACAGTTAACAAAAAGACCACTTATCTTCTAGCCACAGACTAGAGACTTAAGTGGTTGTGAATTGCTCCTGTTATTCTTATCTGGCTTATTCTTCCAAAACAACATTTCTTCTTTCCCTTACAATTAGTACAAAGAGTCTGCCGTATCTGAAATAAAATAATTTTTCTACCTCTTCTCCTACCCAGTAATTTGTGGGGTTATTTTTCTTCCATCCCTCCTATACTTCTGTGCTTGAGTGGCACAAGGGAGTCAAACCTCAAGAGGGCATATTGGTACCTCTGATGCAAACTGGTGCATTTTGTGCCTACAGTACTCAAAATAAGAATTCCTGTTGATTCCGAAAGGAGGATGAACATGATTCTGTAGCACAAAACTTGGAGGTATGTTTATTGGGTTTTTGTTTGGGGTTTGTTTTTTTTTGTTGTTGTTGTTGTTGTTTGGTTTTTGTTTTTGTGTTGTTTTTTTTTTTTTTTTTTGTCCTGCTAATAACAGGGTGGCAATTTCAAGAAAAGTTAGATTCGTACAATGTTCCTAGATTCATCAAGTTATTGGCATGCTTAGCACCAGTACAACAGCTCTGCCTTGCTCAAGAATGGAAGTGTATAGAATGTATACGAGTGAAGATAAACCCCAGTTTATTCTTAACTACATGAAGTCATTTGCTCCCCCTTCCCCAGGAAACATTACAGTATACCTTTACTCCTTGAAAGGCAAAAAAATTAAGCATAACTCACAGCAGAAATACTCAGTGGTTCTTGAGCATAAAGGAATGTGTACAGCATAAAACATTGGTTTTCACTTTTAACAAAAATAACAACTTTTTAGTTTTCATTAAAAATATGGTTGAGGAAGGAAACAAGAATAAGATAAATAAGCAGTAGGAATGTAACTGTCAGACTTTCACAGTGTCTCTTGATTCAAGTAAAGGACAGACCTAAAACCAAATTATGCTAATGCTCTCTTTAAAAACTGCAGGGTTGATAACTCAAAGTTTTACAGTCAAATACAGCATGGGAACACAGGTTATGTCAATTTTCCCTGTAATGTAAATGATGGCAAAACCAAGTAGGAAAGTTTCACATTTGTTTAGTCTGTAGGTCCGAGTAATTCATTAATACAGATTTTACAACTTCAAACCCACATCCAGTGAAGTATTTAAAGAGACACCTAACCTGAAATCCACAAATAGGCGAATTTAAATTCCACTTTCCCCACTCTCTGTTCTAATTTCATTCCCCACACGGTGACCCCTCTTTCATAATCTGTCAACATCCTCAAATCAACAGGACTACTCATACCCTAAAAAGAAAGAATCTAGAGTGATGCTGTAAAGCACCCATTCAGTAAGCCAAGGAGAGATTCTTAAGTACAAAAATCAGTTATAATAGAGACACATTAACCTAAATTAACAGTGAAAGGAATAACGCTATCCAAAAACACTGAGCATTTACTGCCATGAAAATGTCATTTATTTACAAAACAAACAGAACAGCAACTGAGCTCTGTTTGACTAAAAAGTGAATAGTATCAACATTTCGACTACAATGATCTCTCTTCCCTTGAAACAGTAACAATCATACTCATACAGGTCATCTGCAACAGTCACCTATCGCTTATGAAAACAATCTCAACACAGAAAAGCAACCTCTGTACAGAGAGATATAGAAGTCACTGAAAATATTTGCTTCCCCCACACCCCAACCTTCTTCTAGTGAGGAAGCAGAAAGTTACAGATAAGAATTTAATGATGCAGCTAATTTAACAGTTCGGTTTGGAGTATTATATGAAGTGTTAGATTTGAAATTACAAATTGACCATGCTATGTAGGAAATTCAGACTTTTGTAAGTAGTTTCAACATTAACCCCCTTTGATGATTCATTCTGTCCCAAAGCAAACCATTTAAACAAATGGATTTCAATTTCAGCTCTTCCCAATTTCTATTGCACTTAAATTATAATATTAAACAAACCTAATCTTCTTTAACAGTTTAGTGAAAAAAGTTTCTACATCAAATCATTCTAATACTCTTGTTAATACAGTTTGCTTATATTTAAGTACACCATTTCCCTGATTATCAGATATAACCAAGACTCCCAGAAGTGCTTAATTGAGGAACTTTGCTTAGAATTATCGGTCAACATCACAGTATCTGCTGCAGAACACATCCTAGGCATTTCAATATAACATCACCCTAGACTGTACTTGCTCTTAATTTATTCAAATCAGTTTAATCCCAAAGCTTTTATATATCGCAGAAGTAGAATATGCTCCCTTGCATGTGGTTAAATGATGATGTTACATTTTACTTTAAAGTGTCCTATAAACACATGTATGTCACAATATACCTGGCTTGCATTTGTGATCATTTCCTTTCATATTAATATTTCTTTCAATATACAGAAGCATTCACATACGGCCAAACTTCCATAAGGCAGACCTTGGCAGGAGCTGGGGGTACTACAGTGTAGTCATAGCCATCTGCCAGCACAACTGGCCACAAATCCAAAAAAACTCAAACAAAAAACAAATTAAAGGTCATTCGCCTGGTTAATAATAATATTAGAAGAAAACAACTATTAAAGATGATACCCAGGAAACAAGCTTGCCAGGGCCAGTTCCTCATTCCCCTGTAACTTGCCTTTCAGACCAAACACTGGGGCGTGACTTGTCAGCCTTTCAGAGGCTGGAGACTGTCAGAGATCAGCTTGAATGTTTACCAGTGTCCACACGTATTATCTAGAGCTTTCAGTCCATAAACCCAAGTTTGTGAAATGTGATAATTCAGGATATTTCCTACAATCAAAATTGATACTTCAAATATACTCATGAGAATGGTTTTAAGATTTACTGAGGACATGGAATGGTTTAGAAACTAAAGAACTAGGCAGAAAAATTCGACAGGAACAATGAGAAAAGGTTAAGAGGACAAAGAGCAATTAGATTTGTGTTTTTATTACACCCTTATTAGCTATCCCATGGTTATTACAAGATATAGCTAATAGTCTATTCAGGTTGACAGCCTAAGTTAAAAGTTTATTTTTTTAATTCCTGTCCCTGAACACTTGAAATTCTTCATGTTCTTCTATCCCAGGTGAATCCTGTATGCATAATATTTGAAAATACATCAGAAAGAAAAATATATTTAAGCATAGTCGCAAGCATTTTATAAATGCATACAATTCTCAAACTACTAGGTTAATACCAGAGTCTATTTTTATCTTTTGCTCCTGTGCTTATTGTTGTCTTATTTCATATTCTGTTACTACTTGTAACTTACATTAATCTTATCTTGCTACAGTGCAATAATAAAGCAAATAATTACCTAAGGGATGGAAAGAGTGTATCCCTCAGTACCTTGCATAAGGATGAAAACGAAACATTTCAGGGACTTTAGCAGCTCATTTCTCTTAATAGAACAAAGAGAGCTTTGAAGATTTCACAAATTCTAGCTCAAGTAAGAAGCTCACTAAGGGCACTAAGCCAGGGAAAAACACATGCACACTGACACCTTATCAGCCTAGGAGCAGTACCACTCCTGAACAGAGACTGAGATCATTTGGTTTAATTTAATGACAGTGAGGGTGAACACTGACCTCTCTCCTTAGGAGCTGCAGTACTGAGACAGGCAAAGAGATCCTGCCTGCACCCACTGGTCCACATGAACTGTCATGCACAGACCCAGCCTGCTAAGCACAGTGCCAAGCCAGGTTCCTCCGGACACCATGGATGGGAATAGGCTGTCACTACAAGAAGCTCCGTCTCTGTAGGAGGACAGGAAGCAAGCTGTAGGCTAGACAGCTACCACAAAAGAAAAATAATTCACCTGCTTCTCGCCACTACCCAGTACGTAGACCCAGACCCCTTCCACAGACCCAGGCCCAGCCAGCATCGAGGCACTGGAACTGAGAAGGGGCCCCAGGGAGGCGAACTGCAGGATGCACAAACAGGGCTAGCAGCAGCACTGGCTGAAAAACACTGAAGTTAAAAGTGTTGCTGTACAGCAGGTTCTTCAGACTGCTGACTTTTGTGGCCCTGGTTGCATTTTACACAACAGCCACTTCAGTACAAGACTTAACGAAGTGAAAGGGTCTCGAGTCCTCTGTTCTCTCACTTAAATCCCTATTTCTCTTTTTCTCCAGGGCATACAATTTGAGACAGATAACACCTCCTCTTCTCCTCAGGAAGCAAGATTTAATTGCAACCATTTCCCAAAGTGAGCTTGTAAAATAAACTAAATCTTTACATTATGTACTTACAGGATTTAAAAACTAAAACTAACCTGTATTTTTCCATTTAAAAATGCCTGTGAAGTAAAAAGTTAAAACTTGGTTAGTTCTAACTATACTCACTATAAAGAGAAAAATACCCTCTCTCCCAGAGTAGCACCCAAACATATCCTCATTTGTATACAGCTATTGTACCATTTGGGTATCTTGACTACAGAATTAAGCCATCTAAAACCTATTTAGTATTGCTTAACACTGACAATCTTCAGATTAGGGATACAAATACTTATGCCAACAACTGGAAGAGACTAGGAGGTTTCAGGGGGTGGGGTGGTATGTATTTATTTTACAGGGAAGATTAACTGGGCAGTAATAGAAATCAGCTTTCTATAGAAGCAGCTGTCAACTGATACATTTGAAGACAGCACTACAAGTAAATACTAAATATGAGATCTGGTTGCACTGCATGCCACCATTAACATGTGAAACTACTGTAGTAAGATTATCACAGAGACAATTTCTTCTCCTCTATTTCAGCTCCGAAGAAAGTCTTACATAAAGACTGGCTGGCTCCCTCGGTAGGTACATTAATGCTAAAAACACTGACCAGCAGAAATGATTGCAATCACACTACTGCAATCTTCTGCAGAGGAGGGCAATCATGCAGATCAGTTTCCTGTCAAATTGCTGTCTAATTCTAGTAATGTCCATCTAATCTGGATACCCTTCTTTTGTAGTTTTTTTTTTTTTTTTAAGTCATCACAGAACTGATAGCTGCAAGGAGAAGAGAAAGAAACAACATGAATGATCCTTGGGTAAGAGCAATCCTGGACTGTCAGGAAGTAAAAATAGCAGATACAATCTGTATCAGCTGTTTTTGTTTTGTGGTTTGGTTTTTTCTTTTTTTTCTCTCCACCAGTGTCCATTTCAGGCTTCCTGTTAACATGATTTAGAATTTTGCAGTCTCAGATACAAAGGGATGCAGTTTAAGAGGCATACAAGAAAATAAACCTTATACGACTAATTTTTTCAAGTGTCAAGTGTACAGTACAAAGTGAAAACGACTAGAGAATTTTTTTAAGACTAATTTTTAAAAAATACAGGATTAGCACCAGGTTCAAAACCACAAGAGAGATCATTTATTGCCAGAACAGATGCTTACTGTGTGTCCCTTTCAAGGGGACAGAGATATAGTAGCAGCAGGGAAATGCTCCTGGAAGCGTTTTCTAGCCTGAAGTAAAGAGACAAGCTAGCCACATGAAAAGGAGAGAACCACTTCTTCAGCCATGTGCGTACATTACCGAGTACAAGATCTATAGGCCACTGTGGCATCCTTGGGCTTCTGTTTTTAACAAAAAGCAGCAACATATTAACTTCTGTTCATGAAGACTGTAATTAGTCTTCAATGTTTTTGAGACAGCTTCTGTGCAGAACATGGGAAGACTGCATTACATGAACTTGATAACCATTTATGAAAGTTGAACATTTAACTCTTAAATTGGACTACTTGGTTGCAGCATTTACCAAGAGAGGCATGTAACCACTCCATCAGATATTTACTCTCAAAGGAACAGATTTCAACCTGAAAGGGACACTGTATTTTTAAATCCAAGTTACTTCTAGCTAGAACACTGAAATCAGATTATCCAGATTATATTTTTTCTTAAAGAAGTAGGTGTGTATTCAAAAACAAACCAGAAAAATTCAACAAGAATGAATTTTAATTGGAAAAAGTAATGGGTTTTCTAGCGTAAGATCCTGAAACACATCTTGGATAAGTGAAAGGTTATGTTTGAGAAGTGTCACAAAGCTGCACATCAGCAGCTGAGGACTAGATTTTTCATTTATTTAGACACCTGCAGATGGTGATAGTTACTTGGTGTTAGTCCAGGGAAGCACAAGCTGAGTCAGAGACAGGAGCTCTTGATGCTTCCACTAGCACCTAAACCAGTTAAATACTCATCTACACCCCCAGACACCTACATACACCTGCAGGTGTAACAGCGAGACTTTCCACTCTGCTCCCTATCCTTGTCACAGCACCTCTGAGCTTCATGCCCTCAGCCAGGCACCAGCTGACTTCCCACCTGCACAGGCTCTAACACTTGCACGAAGTGAGATGCTACTGTTAATTAACAGGTGGGCACCTGCCCGACCCACAGCAGGCACAGGCTGTGCCAACTCCTGACAGCCTGGACAATTCAGAAGCACAGATGAAAAACAGGAATATTACACCTTTTAGAAATCATTTCAGACTAGTAAAAGAGGCATTACGATATTGATAGGCTTGTTTATCCCCTTTAGGCTACTAAAAAAAAAAAATTATATTCTTCTCCATGAAGGACAGCCAGGTTTTGTGCTGGTCTTGCCCAGTAGATTATGCTGAATCTACAGTCTGCGCTATTTGGTCGGTCTCCTTCAGTGTTTCCCCCTCCTTCCCCCCCCACAGAACAACACTCACTATGTATATAAACATAAAATGTTTGAAAACACATGTACATGAGTACATGACTTGCACTGGAGTGGTTTAAAGCATAGTTTTTATTTTATTGCACGATGATGAAAAAATCTGTCCTAGAACAGGCACATTTTATGTAGCTGTAAGTACCCTGCCAGCACATCTACTGCTAAAGCAACAATCTCAGCTTTGCACCAGCTTAAATTTGCTGAGATTAAAGTGCTGCTTTATCAATGCATAAACAACAAACTATTGATGACAAGCTTTTTTTCAAAGCCCGACTGAAGTTTTGGTAAGCAGGTTTGCCCACAGAGGGCAGGCCTAACCACACCACATTTGCCTACGGTGCATCTACAATTTCAACGTGATCATTCTCACTATTCAGACGACTGGGCAAACTGACAGAGTAGAGGAAGAGTTACCACATATAGAAAGTCACAAAAAGAGAAAGAAAATATGGAGGATTACAATGGGAAACATGCTAAAAGAGTGGGGCAAGGATAGAGGATTCAGAGAAATAAGAAGGGACTATAACCTTTGACTGTAAATTGCTGAAGGAAAACTGCAAGTACTGGCACACTAGAGCTCACTGCCTTGAGCTATATGCCTTTTCCTCATTACCACGACTCAAAGAGGATTTGTTTCCTGGAAGAGCTTCCAGGACTCCACTGCTAGTCCCACCTCCTCTCCAGCAGTCCCCACCTGGGCAGATAGCTGCAGATGTATCAGGGATTGCCTTTTATGCTATAAGCATTCAAGATTGCCATAGAGCTTCAAGAAAGAGGCAGCACACAGTGTCCAGGAAAGAGTTCTTAACAGATGGAAAGAAGGAAATGTTGGTTAAGGGTCACAACTACGGTGAGTTTTAGCCTTTCAGCAGCACATTGCTGTCTTACTAAAAGCAGCAGGTGAGAAAGCCTAGGCAGAAAAGGGAGGGAGGAGGGGAGCCATACAAACAAAAACGTAGCTCCATAAAAGGAGAGCAGCAGATTCAATGATCACCAGTCTAGGCAGACTGGTTTCGTTATCAAAAAACCAAGATGTATGTTCTCCCACTACACTTCGCCACTGTAGTAATAAAGAGGCACTACAAAACCACTGCAGTAAATCAGGGAGTTAGAAGAAATAAACAGGGCACAGGTTAATAGTATTTAAATATATTTTTGGAAAGATTTGCATCTCAGCACATACCCAGTATTTGCTTGCTATAATCTTAAATAACAATGAATTCAAACGCAACAGATCACTGATGCTCCTACCTGCCAGTTTCCACACGCAGCAAGGGGCGGCGGCAGCTGCAGCTCTGCTCTCCCGGGGCCGCTCGCAGAGCCCCGCGGTTGTTCCAGCCCCACCAACACGAGAGGGACCTGCGGTGGCCCAGCAAGTGCCCGGCCCGGGCTCGGAGGGGGGCTGCCTCCCAGGCAGGGCAGCTCTGCGCCCTTCGCTTCTCCCCCTCCTCCTCATCGGAAACCAGCAGATAGTCCCAGCCACAGCTGCGGAAGTCTAGGGCCAAGAAAACTTTTCTTTACGAGATTAGAAGAGTCAACTCGTACAGACTTAGAAAGCCTGTTACTGAGCCCCAGCCCCCCCTCCCAAGCCTGACCAGCCCCAGGTGCTCCTACTGTGCTTTATCAGCTCCAGCCGGCACACCCACTCTCCTAATTAGGTCTTGCACGGGGCACTGCAACCGTTTAACAGGGCAATTCCCAAGGTGAGAATGTCCCAGGTGCAAGTAATGAAAAGTGCTGATAATTACAGGTGAGGTGAACGAGCTCCATGCTTTGGCCAAGCACAGTTTGGGCCTGGAGTTGTAAGTCTGAAGCGGGAACTGGGGTGTGACTCTTCTGGCACCCTCGCATCACAGTGGGGAGCCTCAGATGTCTTTGGGCTGGCACCTCTGGTTTTCTGCAGCTCCGCTGTCTTAGGTCACAAAATGGACTTTTAGCCCCTCTTCCAGTATGGCAGAAACCTGAAACAAATGGGAAGTGTATCAGGAAGGTGCTCTGAAATCTCAGAGCATGTGCTGAGGCAGAATGAGTTTTGATGGGGATTTGCCTGCTCTTTTTCTGTAACAGTATCAAAACCACAAGAGTTTTGTATTGCAGAAACGAGGTTTTATTGGAATGTAAACTAGATATATTTTTCAGCATTACAAGCCTAAGTGTGCTGGGTAGTGCAAAATATAAAATTTTATAAATAACTCTCATCTCTTCTTGCTATGAACTTAGTCCAGAGCCCTTTTGAAAAGGCCCACAGGCTTGTCAGCTAGAGCAACACCCGGGTCCCCTCTGGATTGCCGAGAAGAGTCTTTTTGCCACCTCATTCAGCAGTCTGCAGCAACCTGCTGGTTTAGATATTTCCCACTTGCTGCTTAGGCCACGCATGTCTTGAAATCCTGCCCTGCCCTGCCCAGATACCTGCAAAATCTGTAATTAGTATTCAGAGTGGACTCATCGGTGTGTATGTTAACAGCCTTTCCATACAAATTGGACTGGGTTGGTTTGTGTTCTAACAAGCTCACATGCATATCAGAGAGTTTCTTCCAAATTCTTTAACTGAGATTTTTACTGTGAAGTTACCCATCTTACTCATCTTCACCAAGACAGCCCACCTGCCTACTTCTGTGATAAGCATGAACATATCAAAAAGCTTCATAAAATCTAGTCTCACTTGCCTAGGATAACTAGCCAGCCTCCCTCTTAACTAGCTGAAGCCTGTGACCTTGAGTCTGTGCATTTGCCACACAGGAACACTTATACAAGATGTAAATGTTTCTCTCCCATCAGCTCTGCTTCTGTACTATAGTACCCATGCATTTAAAATAATACTTCTTGGCACGAGACACAGAGCTGCACCTAAGCAACTTGCAAACATGCATGTTTGCTAGAGGATAAACTTAAAATTCTGCCTCTGAGCAGCTTGCTACCAAGAAGATTTTTATCTATAAAAATGGTATGTGGTTCCTATATACTTGGGGAAGATTAAAAATATATATATAAAAATGGAGGCCAAATTCCTCATGAAGATCCTTGATGAGCGAGATAAACACTGTTGACTACTTCATAAAATTTATCTGTTGCATCTTATTAGAGATCGTATGGTTACAAGACAACAGAGACATAATCAGGTACATGCTTGGTACATATATGCAGATTTCTTCACAGTCTGTACTAGATTTTGCAATTGCCATTGTGAAAGACAGTAATAAACTGACACTTTTGTGCAGCTAAATTAATAAGTTTTTTGTTAGTTCAACAAAGCTCAATATTGCTACCTCAAGAGCAAGAACATACCAGCTGGAAATATGCCCATCTATTTGTAATATTGCCAAGTGAAGCTGCACTTTTTAAAATACCTAGTGTTTTCTGTAACAGCTAAATGAAAAGTAGACTAGGATGTACAATTGTTCACTCATATTTCTGTTGCATGAAAAGCTTGGATTCTTTAGAGTGTATATTTGTAATTCTGACATTTTCTGATGAGAAAATGAGAGGAGAAAGGGAATAACTTCAGCAACCTGAAGTTACATATTAAGGTTTGCAGAGGTAAATCAAAGACATAAGAAAAGCTTTTCTATGTGAAGAATGCCAGAGCAAATTAAAAGAGATATTGACAACAATAATCAACACAGTAGAAATGAAGAGTTTCTGCACCATAGTAGAGGCTATATGAAATCAGATTCTATATCAAGAGAACATAATTCATATTTCTGCGGGTAGATATCATGTATTCAGATCTTATTAAAATACCTAATGCAGCATTTCAGACTACATTCTCAGTCAGGCTCAAGGAGGTGGGGACACCAGAGGAAGATAGTTGACTTTTCAAAAACATCATTAATATATTACTGAAGACAGTAACCCTATATTTAGGAAACATTCTGCTGTGGTGTTCTTTCAGAAGTACCTCTACGGCCCTGGAAGAAGTCACGGGTTAGTGGGTCAGGTTATATGATCCAAATCTGGGCCCATCCCTGTTCCTAGAAGAGGGGCCCAATGCCTGGGGCTGCCCCTGGCTCCCTGGCCAGGCTGGTGGGATGCCTGCGGCTGCAAGGCTGCCCTTGCTGCTCCCTAGCACTGAGCACTGCATTCAGAAACAGCCAGCTGATTTTGTTTTATAATAGTAGTGAAAAGAGCTATGTTTCTGTTCCTAAAATACGAAAGGAAAAGAAACAAGGTTAGTGACAGTGATGACCTCAAAGCACACTGCAATTTCATCTCCCATGCTGAAGGGAAAAATGGGAACGAAGAAACAGAAAAAGTATGGAAACACAGCAGTGTGTTACAGGTCAGTCTAGAGAATAAAACAGGGCTTGAATAGCCTGAAAACATACAGTCTCACAGCTTCTCAAGTAGAAATCCTGAAAAGATGTACTTGGAATTGATTTTTTTTGTTGTTTGTTTATTTTTACTTTTCTGGTCTCTCGATCACTAAAATATTCAATCCATCTTTTTTTTTTCTCTCTTATCTATGAAAATCTAGAACCTCACTTCAATCATTTGGCCCACGTTGTGTCAGCAATAGGAAGTTACTTACCACACAGCAAAAATCCCCATACCCTTTATATTTGCACTGATGGAACCTGTGCCAGCCACGCCATGCTTGCTACGTACCTATAAAAGCCTTCAGCCAGTTTGGTAAGGGATTGTTGCAGCTGACTTCACAGGACTGGTAGTAATGAGTGGTGGAGGAATCAGTTCCTCGTTGCTCACTAAGAAGGAAAATAGAAGTATTGAGCTGGGTTTAGACTACTTCTGCAGCTATGGATTTACTGCATATTGTTATACAATTATCTATAAGCAGGAATTCAGCACACTGATAAAAAATGGCAGCAGAGGCCTGAACAAGCTACCTGTACTGCTGAAGGACAATGGACTAAATGTAAGGATTTAATTCTGTGATAAGGTAAATAAACAAATTACAGGTAAAATAAAACTACACACACCCGTGTTGAGAGAATCTGACTGACTAGGTGTCTGGATGTTGTATGCATAAGAATCTCTAACCAAATACTGAATTCTAATTGACTTTCACAAGTCAATTCATACTGGATTTCACAAAGCAGTTGTCAATGCTTTATGGTTGAAAAGCTTATTGAATTAGGAGAAAGCCACTCGCTATTCTGAATAGACTGCATTCTGCAAGTACTGATGAAACGGCTAAAAATCCCATCAAATATGACATAGCAGGGAAAGGTTTGTAAAAATTCCATTGTAAATAGGAGCATATTGTTCTGATTTTACTGCCATTGTTCTGTGAAATTAGGATGACATCTATAAATAATGAACAAGTTAATTTTTGTTTATTGAACATAAGAAATTATTTTTTTCTTTACAAATGGCCTCAGAGATTAAACACTGTTTATATATTTCAGAAAGCTGTGGGAGAGCTGTGGAGAGTTCTGTTTAAATCATCCTAAGTGATGTATAAATCACCTCTAAATTGTTTAAATCACCTCCAGCTCATAAAATGGGAAACTTTTTGTCAGAAGCAGCTAACTATGAATTTTCATACTTGGTTTATTCTGATGGTTTGAATAATACATGAACATTTGAATGCTTATCTTCTTCTTGGGACCCAGCTCACCTACTATTGTTTGGGGATATCAGGCTTTGACATCCAGCTCAACAGCTTGCTTTATGCAGTAGCTGATTCCAAACACCTTAAAGAACATCAGATGTGATGGTCATTTCTTAATCTTCCTATCCCCAAAGTTAAATTATTTAAACAAATAACGTAGGCTTGAGAGTAGATGAAGAATATATGTTTAAAGAAGCTATCAAAACGGCTTAGTGAAATGTGAGTGGCCTGTGATAGAGTGGAAGTCAAACTGGGTGCTTACAATGGCACTTTTTTTTGCCACAGAAGCATGAATCTGTTACTCAAAAAAGACATACTACTTTGTCAGGGAAGAAAGAGATTCTACAAAGGAAAGAATCGTTTATAATTGTGCAAACCAACACCATTTATTTTGCAAGTCAGCACAGCCTTCAGTCATTTTTCTCAACTTCATATTGGATGCTCTCAGTTGTGTTTTCTTTTTCCTAACTCATCTACAGAATGTGGAGATCCTGTATAGTTTACATCAAATAATCCCTCAGGTTTGGGAATGCTGCAGAAAACAATGCACATCACAGACCACTTTATCCTTTTATGATATACATCTTTAATATGCATTATTATTTCACATAATAAGCCTAACTTTAGGGTAGTCATGCATACAGAGCACATGTCATCAGTTGCTGAAAAGTGGGCCTGTGGGTATTTAAGGCTGAGTGGGTGGGTGTTTTATTTATGACATGAATATGACAACTCTTTTAATGTAGCAGCTGAGTGCACTAAATGCTGTTCCACCACTATCAATTGTATACATTTGTTTAATGTAGTCAAAGGAAAAAAAAATATGGTTTTGACATTGTTTGTTTTTAAAAATAATCATATGTATTCTACTGAGTAACATGATGGATACTGAAAGCTGTGGTGACTTTTCCCACTGTTTTCTTTAAGGAGGTCTAATAGCGTGGTTAACATAGTTGAATTTTTTCATCATGTAAGAATTTTCACTCTAGTTTTTGCTTTTCACTTTCATTCAATTTATTTTCATCAGGTACCAGCTTGCTGTCCAGCAAGCCAATCTCATTCCATATTGATTTGTGGTGAGACAAAAGGACAGAAGAAAGCAAAAAGAAACAGAAAAAGGTAGACAAAGAAAGAGAAGCCCTTGACCTCTGTTCCTTCTCTTCTGTGGCAGCCTGGCTTGCCTGAAAAATAAGCATTGTGATATATATGCAAGGAATTCCTCTAATATAACCAATATAAATTTATGTATAGTCCCCCTCAGTATGATACTTGTTGACTAGATTTGGGCTAGTTAACATTATGTGACAGCAGTTATGATTTAGCAGAAAATTTTCTAGCAGACACTTGAAAAACCCACATGATCAATAGCTGGGGAAGACCAAACATATGTAGCATGTTTGTTTGCCCCTCCTCTCTGATGTGCCTCATTACTAATATCCTCCAAGCTCAAATGTTCAAACCACGCTTATATTCAGAATAGCTGTGCCTAGTTATATGCTGTTAGTACAGTGCTCTCACTCTGCTAAGGGTGAGTGATTTTCAACACTGCTGATATTGAAGTGCTCTTCAAAATGAAGGTTCTGATCACATGAGCTACTGAAATGCTCAGATTGTCACAGCTCTTCAGGGCAGCTGTGTTATAACATGTCAGAGACACATTTAACATGCTCAAGGGCTTGAAACAAGCACCATTTGGAATTGATGTTAAGTATGTAATGTGATAACAGTTCACTATAGTATAAGAACTAAAATTACCAGATATCCTCATCATAATTGCAAGTAACGTATATGCAGAAAGTCTAATGTGGAGAGAAATTGAAGTAATACTCTTGTGGATGGTTTAGTTTAGCAAAAGAACATTTAGCAGGAAGACATACTATAAGCAGTCAGCTCTTTCCTTTTCTTCTGATGCATGTGCTTATGTCTGTCTTATCTCAAAAGACTGTCCATCAAAACAGGTTTCCAGACAGAATTTCCTAAGGTGGTGATCTATAAATCAGATACAGATTTGCACAAGTTCACTCTCACTCAGCTTTGAATCTGACCTAAAAGTATTTGTTGTCATATGGAAGCATATTACAGTGCAGCAGTAAAACAACAGAAACTGCTGAGAAACACTGGTGCCATTCTTGCCAGTGGGCTGCTGCTGAATATCACAAGAAACTGACAGGCCAGAAACTGGGGACTAAGAGAAAATAGGAAACTGATAGCTTAGATTGTCTATATTTGTTCAAAGGGATCAAAATATCCACCTGGCAAGCTTAACATACTCTGTCTTGATTGTCAAAAATCAAGGTAGTTTTGGCCATCTTTTTCACACAGAAGCATGACTGCTATTCTAAACTCTGACATATTAAAAACATGAAAGGTACTTAGACATACTGTATAAAGATGCTTTAGCACGTCATAATCTAAAACTCTAGTTTACCTTGCTTTTAGATTTTACTGCACAATTAACCAAGTCTTCAGACAGGAAGTAAATACATACAACAAACTTTTGCTATTGGATAACAAGCTGTCAAGAGAAAACGAGATGTTTGATGACTACTGTGCTACTACTCCCATTGCATACAAGGTATAAAATGTTATATGCCATCAAAGTATTATTCTTCACTTTAAGGAAAATGGAAAATATTTTAAAAGTAAGATTTAAAAGTGAATATTCCCTTCCATTCTGAATCATCACCTGGAAATTTGAGCTGTCCTTTATATATATATATATATATATATTTATATGTACATTGTGTTTATTTTTACTCTTCATAGAAAAAAAGACAAGAAAGTGAAGGATGGGAGCCGGAACATCAGCCTAGAATTGGAAATGCCTTACATTATCTGTGTAATCTCATATTCATTATATGCAAACACTTTAGCAATCCATCAACTCTGAAAGATCTGCAAACATTTAAAAGATGACAGCTTTAATTCCAGTACCATAAATTCCAAAATATGATGTTCCCAAATGCAGTTTATGTCCCTAAGATATCAAGAAAATAGGTGTTGTGGGGTTTTTTGTTTGGTTGGTTGTTTTGTTGTTGTTTTTTTTTTTTTTTTGTTTTGTTTTTTTTCCTATTTTTAAATTACTTTACATTATTCATAGACCATCATAATGTTTATTTGGGGAGGAGAGGTGGTTGTGTTTTTTATCCCCAGGGACTGAATAAAACACCTGAATATGGTCAAGAACAATTTTAACAAATACTTTAAAGTGATTCAAACTCTTTAGAGTACTCTTCCCTTTCTATATCCTCTCCCCTTTGGTACAGGTTTGGTACAGTAGCTGGCAGAGAACGTTACTGGTTTATTCCTTGTCCTAGGTTCAGCTGGGATAGAGTTAATTTTCACAAGAAGCTGGAAGAGGGCACAGCCAGGACAGCTGACCTGAACTAGCCAAGGGGATACTCAATAGCCAGTATGTACCCAGGGGAGCTGGCCAGAGCAAGGGTGGAGGGATTGCGGCTCAGGAGCAGGTGGTGAGCAACTGCATTGTGCATCACTCATTTTACACATTGTTTTATTAGCATTATTGTTATTATTACTTCTCTTCTTGTGTTGTCCTATTAAACTGATGTTATCTCAAGCCATGAGGTTTTACCTTTTCTTCCAGTTCTGCTCCCCATCCCACACAGGGCAGGAGAAGCAAGCGAGCGGTTGTGTGGTGCTGGGTTTAAACCACAACATTGCTATTGACAGGGAAACCTTAGTTTCACAGTCCTGGAACATAAACGTGCTAAATCTACTAATCTTCCTATGTCAGGAAGCAGGTATCTTGAAATATATGGGCATGCTGGGGAAAAAAAAAAATGGAACCATCCTTCCACAGTTTTCTACCCTCATTGTCTTTAGTTTGAGAGAGTGAAGCCTGAACACCTCTGTCACTGAACAGTACACCTGCACAAACCCTGAGCAAATGTGTGATGTTCTCACTCAGGAAACTGGAATACAAAGAGTGCCTTTATAAACTAGACTAATTTATCTATACAAAGAAAATAAATTTTTTAGATCCATGTTACACCTTCTGGAATTCTCAGAGTACCATCTGTTTTTAAGCAAACAATTGCAAATCATAAAGTCATATACCTGCAGTGATTTACAGAGAACAGTTCAGACCTTTATCCCCAAGTATGATGACAAAAAATTACATGCTTTCCTAAATCAATGCTTCCTGGAGATTCAGAATCAATGCAGATGTCCTTTTCTTTCTTTAGTACTGTATCTATTCTTAAATTGGATTAGATTAAATAATATTAGATTGATAGATAACACAATGTATGTATTTTATCTCAATTTGGCTAAACGACATTTACAATGCTCCTAAAGCAATGCTTTTTCATTTGAATCTTTAAGTACAAAGCTTGGGATTCAACTGAATTTTTGTTTCCTCTTTGTCCTGCTACTGTCTTTGATTAATTTTATTTGGACATGTAAAAATGGAAGAAGGTGACATGGAATTAATTCAAATCAAAAACTGGGAGAGAACTGGGGAATAACAAGTAGAGGATCACCATTGGCTCTTTCTCCCCTTGATACATAAAAAGGTGAAAAGCTCTGACACACAGAAAGTAAGGGAAGTCTCTACCAACAACTGCACCCATCCCTAATGAATCAGGATGCTGTCAAAATTTTGTCAGGTGCTTGGGCCTTCATAGCATAAATTTGATACTCCTCGTGTGATGATAAGCTCCACTGTAAATACAGTCTTCACTGTTTTGTGCCTGTTAATGTAAATCCAAAAGATGCTGTGTTTTGACTGAGTGTCCTGCTATTTAAGGACTTAAAAAATCACCTACCTTAGTTCTTCCATTAGCAACGGGTGCTTCAGATCATGGAGATTTTTGTTATATACAATGGAGGAAATTATCCAGCCAAATACAGATGGTTTGGTTTTATTCTTGTGTGGTAATAGTAGTTGGAATTTATGTTACCACTCTTACTATTAAACATGCTGATTCTGAAAGACAGAGTATCTGCAGATGAAGTTCAGAATTAAAAATATTGACCTAAAAGTACTGTGAAATGAATACTTTGAACTTGCATCTCAGTTCTGGTAAATCAGGAATAACATTATAACCATTCTCTCAGGGTTGTAGATGGCATAGAAATACCTGTAATATTTCAGATGTTACACAGATATTTTGCCAGTTCTAAATCTGAAAATTACTGGATTTCAGGGAAAGGAAAGTATGTGATAAGGTGAGTTAAGAAGCAGTTTCATTTATGGTGTATTTAAGCTGTCAGGATTTATGAATTGTGTTGGAAAGGTCTGAAAAGTTTTCATAGAAACCAAAGAATATTGGTGTGTTTTTAAAGTTCAGGCCATGGTCAATTCTTCAGTTCTGTCTTTTAACATAATATTCCATCCTTTCATTCTTATGACAATTGCCACCACGATAAAAATCAGTTGTTTAGGACCAAGCATTTGTTGGTGTGGTTGTGACTGGAGGAAAAAAAAATTTAAAAAAATTCATATTCTTCACAGGTTGCCAGTATGATTTGAATGAGGAAGGACAAAATCATAGGAGGCAAAAAAGTCTGAGTTTTTTTTCTCTATGGCACTCTTCAACAGAGGTCTAGAAAGCCTAAGATGAAATGGTTTGGAGAATTATGCCATGGTCTGGAATAGGTTGGTCAGATATACTGACTACTAACCTGTTCACAAACAGATTTAGTTCGTACCTCTATTTCTCTGTAGACCTCTTTAAATTTTAAAGCTGGCCCTGTAAAGAATTGGACAAATCATTATACGCAGCTTGAAGTTAGATCCCGAGTTGTGGCTAAGAGGTCAAGGCAGCAGAAGCAATGCTTAATTAGGTATGGTTTCATCATAAATTAGCAAAGCCTGTGTCCTCTAACAAATGTTTGGTATATCCCTTGATATCATCAGGCTTTGGGATACCCCAGCCATTGCTTTCTCTCCTGCAGGCAGAGTTGGGGAAATTATAACTGCTGTTATTTTTCTACATTATCTCAATGCTAACCTACAAAAGAGAATGTACCAGTAACTGGCTAAATGGAATTTATATCCATTCAGGCTACTATGATATACAAGTTATTTTTAACCCTAGACACTAAAGTATGTCTGTAAATCTAGCAATATATTTTAAAGGACCTTAATGATATTTGCAACATATGCAGGATAATTTAATAGCAGTTTTAGATGATAATTGTGATCTTATAGTCGAGGTAAAAATACTACAAGAACAGATGTTCTAAGGATGTAACAGACTTTTGATTGTGGTGTGATCTGGAAAGGGTATGAAACTACCAGCCAATTGGAGAGGTTTAGGAAGAAAAGTAAGGAAAGAGTTACCAATCATTGCAGAACCTTTTAAGCGATAATTAACAACAAATCAAATAACAACCCCTCCCAAATTATTTGTTCATTCCTAGCCACAGAGATTAAAACTGATATCAACAGCTGTTATATTGGATCTCAACATATAGTTTTCAATAGTATTTTAGTACTGGCATATTTCTAATATCAACCAACAGACAGATTCATGTGAGACAGAGCTGCAAAGAGAATATTTCCCCTGGTGAAGAGTTCAACACTTTTATAGGTAAGTGTTTAAAGCTGAAAGTAAAGCATAGCTAAGGTTATTTAAGAAACCTGTCTTTTTTCCAACAGGGTAGCATTCAAACATGGCATCACAGAGCATCAGCTTCTAGTTTGAATCTCTTGGGGGATAGCATTTGCTCAAAACCTGAAGGACTAGAGAATCCTAACAAAATAAGACTATGTTTATATGCAATACGGCAACTAAAAATTGAAGGATTCATAACTTTAAAAAGAAAATGTTCTGATGCACAAACCTACTACAGTTAAAATACTTTGAGCAGTTTAACAGGTAGATTTGGACATTTATATTCTATTTGGCTTATTTCTTATCATTAATGTTAAAATACTTTTAAAAAAATACACAGGCACACATTAATTTCTGTGTTAGGCTACTTACAGTTGTGAGTCTCTCTGAGCTGTATTTCAATGTTGCAAATAAGATATTGTGCACAAACTAGGAGTACTGAAAAATATTATCTTAAACATGTTTTTTACAAGCTCTAGTTTGAGAAATAAAACAAGTATTCGGACTTAAAAGCAAGCAAAGACTCAAAATATTAAGAAAAAAATACATTCTTTCATCCAGATTTCACAATTATCTTTGTAGCTTAGCAGAACAGTATTGGTCTACTGTGGCATAAAGCATGTCATTCTGAAATGATGACTTAACGAGTATAAATCAACAAAGCTTCTCCAATTTCAATGTATAAGCTTTGAGGAAGAATCTGGGAAAAATCAGTTACAGGCTAGCTCTCCAAAGATACTCTGGGGATGAAGCAATAAATAAGAAATGGCCTGGTTGAACCATAATAGTCACCTGATGATCTGAAGATGGAAGCCTCACAAATTGTTGGGGTTTTTGTTTAAGTCAGACATATTGACCAGGGTTCATTAGATGTTATAGTGTCCCAAAGAGAAGGCTGTTCATGCATAAAAGCATTTCTGTAATGGCTTAAGCCAATTTGGGAAAAAAAAAAAAAAAAAGAAAAAAAAAAAAAGTATGCTTCTGTCATTTAAAGTTAATAGAACTTTTCCAGACGGAAATTCAGAGCAGGACATCAAAGAATGATTAAAGACACCTGAATTCTCTCTGCTTACCTCCTGTGGAAAACCTGGGGATTCCTAAGAAATTAAATGTTAGGCAATGCCAGTAAAGCTGGGTGAAGTCTCCATCAGTGTCTTCAATGGAGAATGACTATATCAGTAACCCATTTTTGTACAGAAATTTAAATAATTATTTAGGGACCTGGGGGGTGGGGGGGAGGGAGGGGTGTGGTTGAAAACACTTTTTGCATTCTATTTTTTAATCATTAGTTTCTCAAACTTCTCAAAACAAAAGACTTCTTGACTTTCAATAAAAAATGTTAACATTTTGAATTATAATTTTTCTCCTGTTTTTTCCTAGTTTTTCTTATGTCATAGTTGAATACCTCATTTCTTGCTAGAGTAATTAAAATGCTGAGGAATAAGACAATTAAATCAGAACTACTCCTACTTGCTCTTGTCACACAGTTCTGTTGATGCATCAGTCTTGCTATTTCCACATGCTCATTAGTCTTTAGGCTCTTATTTCTCCTTCTTGGTACACTACAAAGCCGTAGAAGCCCCAAGTTACAACCAATGCACATAGTAATATACTGAGTTTCTTCCCTCACCAAAGTATACATGCTTTACACAGAGTTTAATTTTTCCTGTTTAGCTAGTATCTTTTAATTAAAGAGAAACCTATTAAATTACATAGATTACTTTGGTCATCACTTCTTTTATGTGACAACATTTATTCTTTTCAATACTTGCAAACCATGCCAAGGTTTTTGGGGTAAGCATAGTGTTATGCTGGTTCCAATTCCAGTAGAACTTTTCATAAAAGGAAGAAGCAGTAGTAGTAAGCAGCATTATAAGACTGACTACCTTTAAAGGAAACATTTTAAAGGATGCTAAAAGTAAACTTCATTGAGGGCATTTGTGAAAGTGCTAAACAAATTAGAAGAACTTAATAGAAAATTTTAAGCACTTTAAAAGGAAGAAAACACATTTTTCCCCTTGTACAGTAATCTTGAAAAACCTTTTAAATAAATAATGCTATGACATTTGAAATAATTAGGTTCAAAACCTATCATGAAATGCCATCCATTTAAGAGTTTCTATTTAACAAACAATCAGGGCTTTGGATAAGCGGAAAAAAAGAATCCTGATGAACAATTAAACAAATGTCATCTTTTTACTCGATTCACTTTTATTTATTTAGCGAAGAAAACATTAATAGAAATTCAGATACATTAGGACATTGTGATAACTCTAGTACATTAATAATGCAAATAGCATAAGAAGGTTAATTACTTCTCAAATGAGTAGTTATTGTATAATGTTCTTCCTTTGCAAAATGCACCAACTCATTCGAAGACAAAAGCTATTACTTTTTATTGGTTTTGTCTGCATCTACTATCGAAATATGCATAAGCATTTTGACCTGTTGGGTTTCAAAGTAATTATCAATTGACTATCATATGCTAAAATCCAGTATTCAAAGATCAGAAATACATTATCAATGAAAAAACTCTAGCCTTTATGCAACATTGAAAACAGACAATTACTTCTGTGCAAAAGGGTCGTATGACTGCTAAAACGTAGCTTTCCCCAAAAGGCCAAAATGTAAGCACGGTATTTGACTTTCAGATGATCACACTGCTCTTGAAAACAATTAAACCACAACAACTGCTCTCTTGGTTTGGCATTAATGCAGTCTCCCAATTTTTTTAACACTCCGTGAGATCCAACATATGAAGTCAGCTGTCTGTGTCATATTCAGATAATTATCTGAGTTGATTTTTCGGGTTTAAAATGAAGCAGAATTGTTTGAGAAGTGGGACTTCAATATCCAGTATTTTGTTAATTACTCATAATAAGAAAAAAGTTTCAAAGTGCCCTGCCACAGAGGAAAAGTTGAGTTCTATTGCAGTGAGATCAGCATTTCAACAACTGTCACACATATAAGAGTCACAGACATGGTGACGGGATAAAATCTCAAATGACAGCTTTTATTTTATCACCCTGTGTATGGCTAAACATTTATTAGTATTTTCTGTGGAAGTGGTCTGCAGGCCTTAACTACGCTCAGTGCATAGGTGTATGATTTCCATCTGTACCATGACAACAAAAACATATCCAGACTCCTCTATCTAGATAAGAATAGCCTTGGATAAAGTGCTAGAAGACATGGTCCATAAAAGTGGAGGGTCTATGTCCATATTTCTATGAGCTCAAAATTTACTGGCTGGCTCTGAGCTAAGAGGTCAGCCTCTCATTCCTCCAATATTTTCTTTATGTATTGTTATTCTTAGTCCTCTGACTGCACTAACCCTATGATTATGGAATTTGGCATAGCTCTCCATGTCATTTGTACTGTATTAATTTCACAATGCTTTTTTATTTTAAATTGTGCTTTATTTATCATTGGCCCCTATGTCCAATAGGTACATAGTCACCCTGAAGCAGCTCTTCTGAAGGACAGTGCATATCTCTGTGCATAGTCTTATATCCCTATACAAATCACCATTCTTGACACATAATAATTAACCTTTTTATATATCCTCATCGTGAACTTAAGACAGCCTTGAACAGGCTAACCTGACAGTGCAAGAAGCACACTGAAGTTTATTGCAATACTCCACCGCTGCTTTTTTCCACTTAGGTCTGCAGCTTGCAGTTTTCCAAAGTTGTTCCTACCCAGCTGCAGCAGGAAAGTATTGGGACACCCCAATCCCAGAACTGTCAAACTGTTGGCACATCAACCTGTGTCCTCTTAAAACGCATACCTGGTTATTTTTACAAACTACCATATATTATAAAAATACACAGACACTGTATCAGCCCAGCGCACAACCAAAGTCTGTGAGAACATCTTCTGGAAGAGAATGAATGGGGGGGAGAGAGGAGAAGGATGTGATAGTATGAGTATATCCTATAATTATCTGATCTCTTTCAGCTATCAAATTGCTTTTATTCTTAAGCAGAATACTGGAGGTTTTGGGAAGGGGAGGTGCTCAAAAGCTCGAAAACACACCTTCATTTTATTTTTGAAGGTCTTAATTCTGAATTTAAAAAACCCCCACAACAACAAAAAACCCCACAAATCGACAAAAGAAACCCCAGCCACCTAAAGCCTGCTTGTTCTGCCCAATGGATCAGAGTATTGTAGCAGAAAAAAATGACCTTTCCCGAATGCTCTGAAAGAACAACTCTTATGAGAGCCCCATGAGACATCAGAATCACCTCTTCAATCACAAAAATATGGGTACATATGGCATTTGTACCAGAATTTCCTATGTAACCTGGCACTAACTTTAAGCTTGTCACCAAATTCCTCCAGAAGCATCTACACATGCACTTTCAGGTTCTGATATCCAGTTAACCCACACCGAATCATGAGTTGCAGGAAGTATTTTGAAATTATAGAAATGTCTATGCCCTGTTAAGATACAACACACCAAAGATACGCACATATACTTTTAGATAGCAATGTTTTGAGCACTTCCACTCCCCATGCACCAGAAATTCATCAGGTAGTAAAACCTAGCAGTCTTAATTCTGAATGTCACCTTTGTTGAGGCTGAAGGCATTCAAGTTTCCAGACCTGTGTTGCCTTAAGCTCCTTGCTGGTGTACAACATCAGCTTCTAGAGCCTGCTGGCATTGGCTCCCCGTAAGCCTGCCATCTGCACCTGCACCTTGCTCACCAAGGCACACATGGAAGTGACTGCAACCACCTCAGCCACTAACACACTGAGCATAATGAAGCTCTGAATCTGCATAAATGAAATTATTCATAAGGCATTTGATTAAAATACAGTATTTTGTATGAACTTCTATATTTAATGTCTAATTATTTTTGACATTATGATACAAGAGAAGAAACACATTTGTGACTGATTCACATCCTTTCATTAAAATTTTACTTTTTAAAGAGAAGCATTGTTTTTCCCCCCTTACATTACAACTTAAAGTACTTGGACTCTTAAGTTATCTTATTAAGAAGCATATTTTACTTGTAATCAAAATGTAAAGAGTTTACCAAAGAATGGACTAGAATAAGATGATATTCTTTCTCCACTACAGACATTGTGAGGAAATTACCCTGACTGGACACTTACCTTAGAACAACATAAAGGTATTAACTGGGTAATTTAATTCAAAATCTTGTAGTGACTTAAGGCAGTTCAGAGTTATCACAGAAATTCAAGAAGCAATAAATAATGTGTTATATCATTAAGGGCTAAATTTTAATGCATGTTACATTAGGAGAAAAGGTGCTAAATAAATGTGGGGCATTTATTATTATTACTGGAATATTTATAGGCTAATATGTCCAAAAGTCAAGTTTTATGAGATAGCAAACTAATAAATATTTTTAAACATTTATATCATTATTAAAAAAAAAAAAAAAAAAGAAAAAACCAAACGGATCTACCTGCAGAGTTAGCTGCTATCCACATGAATGTGAATGCTACACACAGACCTCTGAACATTTGGCTCTATGGAACAATGATGATTTCACTCATCATCTTCAAAATTATTTCTTCAAGCAAATGTCTTGGAAATAAACAGGCTGGAATCTGTCCTTAGGTCTGAAAACTAAGAGAAAGATACAATTATTGGCCAAATAATTATAAACAACGAGGCACTCTTCAAAATTAATTTTGAATTCCCACAAATGGTATGATTCACGGTATCAAAACAGAAGAAACCAATTTTATGGCAGTAATCTATATCTTTGTTATATGTAATTACAGTATATATGTTAACCTAGAAATATACTTTCAATATATAATATAGAACACAGTACATTACATGTAATCTGTATTAAAAATACTAAAATAATAACCTTGTTACAATGGATAGGTTACATGTTTTGTAGATGTATATACAAACACGCATACACATATACATACACACTAATAAGAATTTAACCTAACTTTAAAGTCTCTGTGCCAGTCTCCAGTAAAGAAGCTGCATAAAAATAATCACAGAGCAGTAATCAAAGCAGTCTACAAAAAACACATGCACACACCCCCCCTCAAATGCTGCGTGTGTCAACAGCAAATTGGGGGGGAATTATTAGAAGTAAAAAAAAGTCTGGAAAAAAATATTTTGAGGAACAGTCTGCTAAACTCATAAAAGGCACGCCAAGAGCCAAGCATCACAGCCACGTTGACTGAACAAGGCCCTCGCCAGCAAGGACGCAGCCCTGCAGGATGCTGGCAGGGCAGGGAGGGCAGCTGGGTGTCCAGGTATCACCTGCAAGCCTGTAATAAGGGAGCTGGTCTGGGGCCAAGCAGGGAAGTCAAGTTGGCAGGTCAGGATCAGGGGATAGAAAGTACAGGATAGCTGCAATGCAGGTGGAAAGCAAGGGTGAGAGCCTAAGCTTCAAAGCAGGTGGGGAGAAAAGGAGGCACTGGCCTCCACCTCACCACCACACACCCGCACCCTATATGAGCTGGTCTTGAGCTCGGGCAGCTAAAGCCCCAGGTGTGGCAAAACATGCTCACGGGTCCCGAGAGAGACTAGAAGTGTAAAAGAACCAGAAAAGAATACAACCAAAGGCCACTGTAGGAGAATTAAATTAATTATTTGCATTGTTTTCTCTAAAGAGGTAATTAGGAAGGTTCCCACACCGGAGACAGCCTTCAGAGGAGATGGAACTGTTGTAAGGTCAACAGAAGATACTCCAAAGCAAATCAATAATTTAAATAGTAACAAATAGCCAGGACCAGGTGATATCCTCACAGCAGCTCGCTTGTGGATCTCTTAACCTCTTGCTTAAAATCCACTTTAGTAAGAAAACAATTGGAAATTGTGAAACTGGTCTCAGCAAAAGGGTTCCAGCATGAATCCACATTACTACAGATTGAGAGTAGTCTTATTTAAATATCAGACTATCAGATTAAAAAAACCCCACCCTCACAATAGAGAAAGCTCGTGTAGACCCACATTATATAGTAAACCAGTTTATATTATTTTCTTCCATCTTCCCCAAGTCAGTGCTTGCAATTTTTGAAGGAGCCCACAAAGGCATGAATAAAGGTGATTCAGTCAATTCTTGCATTTTCTGGCAATCCTTACAGGCAATAGGAGAGAGGATCCTCTAGCAAAAATAATTGCTTGTAAAAAGCAGTAAACAAGAGCAATAAGCCATCAATATTCACGATGAAGAAAGGTTGCCAGAATGGTACAAAAAGATCAAACTCAGATATTATCTCACAGTACAAAATCTAACAGCATCTCCAAGATCTAACTGAAAGGAAATGGTTGAGTTGCCAGCTTGAAGCAATAGATTCTTTTTTTCCTTTAGCAAACATCTGAATTCTATAATTCCCTATGAAGGACCAGAGTACAAAGGGATGCAGAAAGAGATGAGACAAGAGAATAGGCCCCTCTAACCACAGTAAATACAATTGCTACATGGTTTCACCAGTTCACTAGCAGCCACTACCACTCTCTCAGTGGATACAGTATGCACTAAGCTTCTGCTTCACAGTCAGCTATTTATAATAAAAAATCAGCTACAGCTGTGTTGCCATGACCATTGATAAAATGGGAATTATCACAGAGTTAAAAGACAAAGAAATAAAGGGAAACTTCACTGACTTTGCGTCTCCAAAGTATTCTGCTAAAGAATATGTAAAGAGTTTCATCGATCAATTCTCTTTTTTATGATGGAATTTTTCATCTATTATTACCATGAAAAAAATGAAACTGGTATTCATATTTTATAATGTATTATCTCCATCTCTTGTGAAATTCATTCTGAATATAAATATTTATAGTATTAGCTAGATCGCTAGAAAGTATTTCATGTTTTGTGGTATACTTATATAAAAGAAGTTACAAAGGACTCATTGTTTTCAGGGTTGGCAGTAGAAATAGATTGCACTTTACTGCAAGCATGCCTTTTTGCATTTAGTTCCTTAGGTTCTTGTCATTTCAACATGTTTTTGTACCTGTCTTGCAAAAGAATTGACTCTGTCATTCGTATATCTGACATCACTCTCTCTCTGCCCATGCAGATCCCCTTGTAAGTTCAGGGGCTTAGTTTGTTTGGCTGTTTTTCTTTCTGATTCTTGTCAATCTCCACGATGATGTACTGTGACAAATATCACCTTGTATTAATGTCTTCCATGTTATTTGATGGAACAAGTCATATAATGAAATGATATGCTATTTTCCAAAGGAAGCTCACTGTCAGAATTATGATTTACCCTTAGGTTTGTAATCACTGCTTTTTGCTTCAACCTATAATAAATTTTCAAAGATTTCCTAAGCCACAAGCAGAATCAAGCTATCCAATTCTTCAAACAAGCGGGAAGCTAACTTCTGTAAGGGGTCGTAGTAGGAGCCATGGTCACACTGCTACTTGCAGTTACTAATCAAATGTAAGATGGAGAAATCTCCCCCCCAAGCTGACTGTTGTCCTTTCACAGATGGCAGCACTCTTGCAAACTGGTGTTCTTACTGGGATTCTTACTATATATTCCTAGTTATCTTCTCCACTGAAAGCTGAATTTCCCTTACTTCAGTCCATCTATCATTTAAATATGCAAACAATGCCAGTGAAGTGACATATTTAGGTACTTTCTTAACAGAATCACACTCTGAGAAACAGGTTAGAGGTGGTCTCTTGATGAGCAGTAAGCCCACCAGCTTTCACGAGACCTTTCACTATGTAGATCTGAAGACAGAAGTAAATGAACAAATTCTTCACCCCGAGGTGCAACCCTACATTACAGGATGTGAAAGCTAGCTCCTAAGCACTTCCAAGTAATTACAAATACTGCATTAGCTCGTTTGAGTTTAAGATGTTTGGGTTTTTTAAAATATATATAAATATTAACATCTAGTCAAGGTTGGAAATTCTCTACATGGTTGTTCAGTACCTTGGCAAACAGGATTCTGATTCTCTTTGGCACCTCATTAAAACATGCACAATGTGTATCAATATTCAACATTAACAACAACAAAATATAGCACTGAACATTGTTATATCTGATAGCAGTTTTTATTATAACCACCTTCAAGGATAAGTTCCAAATTAAACATTCCTATAAATTTTTCTATGATTATTATTTTTTTCACAAACACTCTTTCATTTATTTTCTGGATTCTTAGATATCATATATTCTGCTTGTCAATATGCACTTCGTGTATGTTCCTAATATTCACATATCTAAATTCAACTTTCTATAGTGAAAAATTATTTTAAAAGACAGGTATGTTTTGCCAAACAGTAAGCAACTGTAGTGTCAAACATCTATAAAAATCCCCTTCATTGTTCATACCAGGACTTGCTGATCATGTCCTCATTCTTTTTTTCAGAGTTTCAGCATCCGTGTTAGAATGTTGCACTGAAGAAGATAGTTTTGCAATTTGATAATGAATTATTATGGCAGAATCCAACATAACAAAGTCCATTATCTCTCTCTAAGTCTGAGGTATTGGCTGCTCTCTTTTTTTCTGTCAATTATCTGAAAGTTCTAATGTGTGTGACAAAATACAAAGTTTGAAAGATCAATATTTTTTTGCAAAATGAAGTTTCTTGCTTTGTTTATCTAGGAACTAGGTATTAAAATGAACCATACTGGAAAGATCAGCTAAAAATTACTCGCTTAAGAGGAAGGTTTTTCATCCATTTTGTAGTAAAAAGAAGCACACTTTTTGAAGTTAAATACATGATTGTGTTTTCTGTAACACAACGTTTTCACAACCTTGGGTCATTTTGTTTTCATTTTAGGATTTGGTTTTACACTTACCCAATTTGGTGTGACAGCAGTCAAACACCAAAGGTGTCTCAGCTCTTCCTTCCCCTTCCCCTGCTTTGTCTAGCTATCAAAAACCTAGCATTTTTTCATAAGGAAATATTTTTTCCAACAGTTCAGCAAGCTGAATGCAGCTGCTCTTGTGGTTGCATTTCTGCTAATCCTTCTGAAAGTAAATGGCAGGAGTAGGAGCAAGCAGAGCAGGACTATATCTATCAGTGGTGTCCCATGGTGGCACCAATGAAGTGTAACATTGATGCGGTACCTTTATCCCTAATGAGAATAACATGTAAATTATAAATACCAGATTTACATAAACAGTACAATTTTGTGACACTGATATGAAATGTGAACATGGACCCATCTTTCTGTGACCACGTCTCCTTTTAGGACTTTCAAGTCACTATTAAACAGTTAAGAAATGGTCTTGCTAGGTTTCAGATTTGTGTCTTTTCAGCAGAAAAAAACCATGTAGTAAAACTGCAGACTATTTTTGGGTATAGCTAAAAGTGATTTTTAATAGGTGTAAATTCTACTCATAGTTTTTGTGGGTTTTAAATATTAAATGAAAGAAATATGGTCATTATTAATATGACATGTTGGAAAGAAAATGAGTTCATAAATATATTTGCATTACTTAGTTATAGCATTCTATTTCTATTCCCCATGGAAGTTGTATTAATATTAAGCATAATTTTTAAGCCACAGAATGTATGCAGCAGAGATAAAGGCTGCCATACTATAAGGTGCTGCATAGCTATACCGTACATCATCCTGATGTATCCTAACCATTTATGTCCTACTCTTTACTGGTTACTGTAAGCAAGGGCAGTTAGTTTGGCCTTACTGGAACTGGACAAGACACCCATCTTTCATATTATAGATTAACCTGCCTCACAATCTCATGATAAATATGCTGCCATTTTTTTACACATTATTTATTTAGTATGTTTCTACTCACTGGATCTAAAAAGTTGGTATTGAATTTCTAAAGTTTTATCTTAAACTTTATATACATGTATCTACCAGGAGAGGAGAAATAGAACTTGTGAGTGTATCTTAGGTTAAAAAATAAAAGCTTTTGGGATTTTGTTTTCTCATACCTGAAAAAGTGAACTGAAGCAAACAACATACCTTTTAAAGTTACAACTTTTAATTAAATATGACTTTTTTATAAAGAAATCTGGATTTTAAAAACTTTGTGAATTATCACTGCATTTATCTTTTAAAGGAAAATGGAACTCTTGAATGAGTGTTTTAATCAAATCTGGTTTAGGTCATGATTGGATCAGCTGGCTGGATCAACTATTGCCTTCACTGTCCACTGTCCAGAAAGAGCTCTTCATTGCCTGATGTTGGTCACCAAGCTCACATGATGCCATTTATATATCTATCAGCAGAACACCCACAGTTTCAGAGTTTGTGTGCATTCGTGGAACGAAAACTCATTTGAAAACTACACAAAGATTTCCGATTTTCTTTCCCAGTACTAAACAATTGGATCCTGTTGTAAACACTATTATATTTATATTAAAATTATCCACTGATTTCAGTGAGATTGTATCAAGTCAAAACTGGACACCGTTTAAAAGTATGAAGGCTCAGAGTAGGTAAAAGGAGGGAGTTGTAAGTATTTTCAAAGTGATAAAAAAAAAAAAGAATCTCAATTAGTTGTGTTAATCCATTCCCAATCCCCAGCTCACCAAGTAATTTTAGTTTATCAGCCACAGTATACAGAAATGTATGCCTGTGTTTTAATCAGCACAATCCACTCCTCATTTCATACACATTTGTTAATAAGAGGTATACTCATCCTCCTAAAATATAGTTTGGCAAGAGCAGAATGCAGCTTTGGGGGAGTAGAAATTACAGAGAAGCTTTAAGGTTTGTATTCTAAAAAGAGTATGTGCTTATGGTCTTATACCCATCGAGCCTGCTTTTTAACTGAGCCTGCAAGCAGCACTACTGGAACTAAGGGCCAGTTAGTAAGTCTATTGTAAAATTTGCTTTTGAGAGTTTACATGTAAGAATTCACTGTGGGATGAAATTTGGCATCAAAGGCCCTGGCATAAAGCACTCTTAAAATGCCACTAGTGCAGAAGAAAATCATTTCAGATCTAATTCGATATTTCAATGGGGAACTGCAGAAAGTGTTCAAACCTGCTAAAAATCTGGCTTTTATAATATTGTCTCCAGGAAGGTGTCTGATAGAAAAGTTTCAGTGCCAAGCAAAAACAGAATTATCCTCCATTTAGAAGGAAGTAAATAGATCATTTCTCTCTGACCTCCAAAGAGGAAGAAGCATTCTATCCACATGTTGGTGAAATGTAATAAAAAGAATGATGCTCTTGGGATCCGTTCCACCAACGAAAAGCCACTGAACACACTAACAGCATAGATAATCAAGGTAGTTGCATGAAAAATGGGGAATTTAAAGGATTGCTGGGAATGGGACTGTGGCCAGTAAAAAAAAAGGCTTACAGACTAGCCAGGAGCAGTGAGTATAATTTAATATATTTCTGGCAGAAAACAAATAAAAAATACTCATCTGCAATTACAGAAGATGTCACCTCTTTTGAACTACAGTTTGCAGAATCTATTTGTAAATACTGCTGTGTTTTCTCCTCATCCCCATCTCTATCCCAGCACAAAGCCTTTGCTCTACAATGGCATTAATAACCCATATACTAAAAAGTTCAGAAAAGATTAATACACTTTGAAGTAGGGTAATATTTCACATTTCCGCTACACTGCACATTATTTGCAAGTTCATTCCAAAAGATACAGATAAAATAAGTATTTGGAATTTTGAGATCAATGGGTCTTTTTCGTAGCTCCATGCAAGAGCGTAATGATTTTGCTGCAGGAAAATCCTGGTGGCTGTAGCTGGCTTCCAGACTCTCCCAGCCCTTGGAAAGTTGATCTATATTGGGCTGCTACCCGGTACAGTTCATTTGTCTGGCTGAGCTCCATGGATGCGACACAGGCCCTATTGCACTCACACACGTGGATGGTTGAGATGAGTTTTCCTAGGGACAGCAGCCATCCTTGTGCCAGTTTGTTAGATCTGGCTTTTGTCTGGGGATCGTTAGAAAGACAACTGATCCGTATGAAACATGAGGAGTGCTCACCTGACTCCCACCTCTCTGTCCCACCGTGAGGCTTAGAGCACTGCCTGGACACCTGCTCACCAAACCCAACACAAGGTCCTCCTGTGCACACCAGAGCATACTCTGCAGTACTGCACCCCATATTTAATGTTGGTAGCGGGGTTTGGTCCTGCCTTAAAACCCTCCTCTGAATATTCCGCTAGGGAAAAACATCTCTGGCTTAAGAGATCCCAGCTGCTGATTTCTCTGGGGTCTGTCTGAGCAGGGTGAATTGTCCTTGCAACATTTATATAACTGGAAAAGATTCTACTGATTTCTCTTAAAAGCAAAAGAGCTTACCTAGGCCCACAAAAACATTATGCTACATGAGTAAGTTAGTGCTTTCATAGCCTGTTTGTTTAATGCAAGACTGTGTGTTCCTTAATCCATGCTAATTCATCCTGTGGATAGTTGCTTCACTGTGTGAGCTATGCTTTAGCAAGCCGTTATTCAGCATCAAAGTTTTCTCATGATTATATCAAAAAAATAAAACATGTAAACTCCAGTGTAAAGCACTGATATATTAAATTAATATCTCAAATTAAGAATACCATCAAACATGGGTGTTGTATCAAAATGCTTAATATATGTAGGCCAGTTGCCATGGAGATGGCAAAGCTTCCAGAATGATTTCGTGGTAATGGTAACAACTTTAGAACCTAAATGCTCCCAATTAGGGTATAAAGCTGCATAAACAAGGAGAAAAATTGCAATTGCTACTCTTGATACAAGTTAGCTGTCTGATATATTTCTGAGCAGGTGTTTCAAGAAGAAAACAAGTATTAGCAGTTGCTGTACATGTACCTATGGTATATTTTGTTTACAGAGACCTCAGCTTTTGCAGAGTAGTGTAGTCCATATTACTCTGAATTGAATTTAAGGTGTTCAATAACCATAACATCTGCTTTTTGCAATTTTCTCTGCTCTACATAAGCACTTTTATCTTCCACATTAAGAATGAAAAGAGCCGTCAAGAAACTGCTTACATGCAGTTTGAATAAAAAACTTACTTAGTAGCTCATGAGGCTTAAGACATCACATTTGACCCTGGCAGCAGGCGTAATATCCTACCTGAACTGTGGTCTAGTTTGACCAAAAATTAACTTGGTCCTTTTAAAGGAAGAAAGTCATGTGCTCTGTAAGGCTGTTGTCTTCTGTGGATCAGACTGAACATGTCAATTGCAATCAGTGCTGATTTGAGGGAATTTCTGAGAGGCTAAGATGGCATTTTTCTGTGCTCTGACTGGCTGAAGCTTGTCTCATATCCATTCATCCATATTCTGTGTATTTGTAAACCAAGTGACATATAAAGCAACTACTGATGCAAATGAAGACTGAATTTACTAGACCTATATACCAGTAACTCTGAGTGGGGAACCAATCCCCCTGTATCCTTTTAATTTTATCATTGGTGATTTTTTCTGTCACCAGAAAAAGGCATAATATAAATGACAAAGGGAACAAGGAGGAACACAGAATGAAATTATCTCAGTCTAGCACCCCCCGTTTGATATTATATTATGAAAAATACACTGATATTCAGTGGCACTTTATAATAGAGAATCTTACGGGGGGCAGTTTAGACTCCCACACCATCCAAGATAGTGTAGTAACCAAAAGGCTGATTTGCTGATGCACATTCTAATGGACAAAGACTTGCAGCAGTTACTCTTTATGTACAAGTTCATTATTATTATATGTAAATATTAGTGAAAAAGATTATAGGTGAGCCAATTCCAGCTTTCCCCTAGTAAAGGACCAACAAAATAACAAGTTCCATTAATGTGAGCTTTCCAGTAATACTCGAGGAAGCACAGAATGAAGAAGCTTCATTGTCTTCATCTAACTTTGTCAGAAAGGAGGCTTAACCTTAACAGGTTTTGAAAAGCTTTGGGCTAACAGTACCAGAGGTTTAAATTCAATTTCAGTTTTTTTTGGGAAAGCATCTATTATCCTGCATCTGTTCTGGGATTACAAATAAATGATATCTTTTGTAGAGTCTATCTATGTTTCTATAACTTCTGTGAAAGCAAAGGCAACCCACAGCTTCACGAAAGAGTTATTGCACACATCTTTTGTGAAAGGAGTTGATATTGAGATCTGAGATACATTTGTTTTGGGAGAGGACAATTACAGGAAGCAGTCTCAGAAATAAAACACTAAACCATCTTATTTCACCAGAGAAAGTTGAATCAGAAGGGAACATTTCCAACATAAGTTAATGTCAGTGTTAACTGAAATAACCTGTACGTTTTAGCAGTCGCATATGTGTAGTCTGTGGGGATATTTACAGCTACATGTGTTTTTTTTTTTCCCCCCTGCATCTGTCAGATAAACCATAGAGCCAAATGAAAATCTAGTACTCAGGAACATTATGTATTATAATATTATGTCACACCCCCTAGAGGGTTGCAGGTTCATAATGAAATGAATAAATTACAAGGAAGCAGTCTGAGATCCTGAAAGTTCCACCTGTCCTTTAGGACAAGCATGTCAGGATAAATTCCTTTTAATTACACTGAGCACAGGTTTAAAAAAAAAAAAAAAAAAAAAAAGATAAAAAAAATAAAAGCATTATCTTTCTGTCTGAGGCTCCATGTGTGTACAAGTGAATTGACCTCATTTGCTGCTGCATTACTTCATTACATTACAACTCCACAGAAGTGACATTGAAAGGGATTTCAACTAGCAGAAAAATAGAGCAACAGAGTTTAACTAGGCCCATATCTTGATAATTTGAAAGAGGGTACATGGGCAAAACTAGTTAAGTGTTGATTATTATATTAATGTAAACCCAAACAACTGCTAAGGGATTTTCTCTTGCCTGTATATCCTTCTACAGAAAGAAAAGCACTCAACAGTTCCCTATAATCAGTATTCTGAAATTTTAAAACAATTGGCACAGCAGGAGAATGTACACAACAACCAATTTGTTTCCACATGCTAAAATTCTCATAAAGTAGACAGCACCTACAATTTCCTTCTTTTTTTTTTTACAGTAGTATTTCAAAGCAAATGCCAAGAAAAAATATGGCAGACCTTGTTTTGATTTAACCTGAGGCTCACAATGGAGTTACTTCATTGATTTCACTGAATTTCTTGCCAGTTAACATGTTTTTTAGGAGAAAAAATCTTAGTTTTTCCAAATGTGAGCTTTGTTCAGAGGTTTGTGTCAAGTATGTGAGAAGTTCATGCATCCTTTTGAAATAGTGCTACAACTGTTGGTAACTTATCAAAGAGGCAAAGACAGATATGACACATGCTGTGATATAAACTCTTCATAGTGTTACAAAATATTAAAACACCAACAGCCAAGTATTGTATTCTAAATGAGAAAATTGTGCCATGTCATCTTCAGTACCATTTCTGAACAAAATCCTTGTGTAATGTCAAAGACCAGTCATTGATAGCTTTTAAGCAATCCTTAAAAAGAAAATCGGCTCACAACAAACTGACATGTAAAGGAACCTGCCATCCACACCACCTGCAGGGATTTAAGGAAAGCATCTTCCAGGCAGCTTATATTTGGCTTTACTCAGTTCCCACTGAAATCATCAGTGAGGTACTAACTAACTGACTTCAGTGGAAGCTGGTTAAAACCATCAGAATATTCTTCTGTCTTTTGTGCACTATCCTAATTAAAAAAAAAAAAACAAAACAACAAAAAACAAACAAACAAAAAACCAAAACAACAACAACAAAAAAAGAAAAAAAAAAAAAAAAAAAGAGAGATGACTTTGGGGAAAGTGAGTCTTTGCCATGGGAAAAAAAAAAAAAAAGATTTTATAAAACCACTGCTTACAGGAACTGCAGTGTTTCTACTGAGGAAGAAGGGAACAGAAAAGATAAAAGGAAAAATTTTGAATGCTGCATCTCTATGGTTTTAGCTTGCCCAGCTTGATTGCAGAGCCATCTTCTGGTTGCAAATAACAATTTCATACTTGCTGAAAGTAAGCATGTGTATAAGTGTATATTTTACTTTAGATAGGCATTTTGAAGTGTTTCAATTCCTTGCTTTTAGCTGCTTTTGAAAAATGACAGAAAAGAAACAGTGTGGATTCTGCTTTGTCCTGAATCCAAATAGCCTAGTGACACATTTGGGTTTTAAACAGTCTGCCTTATGCTCTTAGGACCATTTATGACTGTATAAGAAACTAAGATTGCAAACATGGACCCTGAGAAGTGGTGAAACCAGAATGACAAGAGTTAATAGAAACAGGATGGGAGAAGTTCTGGATAGAGCCTATGAACAGTCTTTTTCCACAATGCATCTTCCCTGCTGTTTTGACTTCTAGTAACGTTACTTTCTGAAACACAAAACCACATCGTTAATTTTCTTTTTCTTGATTTCTGAGCATTTTCTGTTTTGGGTTGATTGCTGTAAGTTTTAGCTAATATAGCATTAAGCTTTGAACTGATTACAGTGTTAGAGGTGTCTGCCAAATGATTATAACACAGATAGAAAACTAATCATCCAGCATCTCAAGCAGAGCATGAGTGTTATAATGTCACTCTAGTTTGCAAAAAGTTTTTCTTACAGTTGTGTGATTAGAGGTTGCTGATCTGTTTTCAATATAGGTATTTTCTCACATATTTCAGAATGGCCAAGGATTACAAAGGCACAGAGTTAATTTCTCAATGGGATCATTATGAGAGATGGGGGGAAAATACCAGGGAGAAAAATGTTATATCAAAAAACCCTCTTTGTTTTCCATTTTGGAATGAAAAGAGGCTTCTACATTTTTGAAGCTGAGACAGCAAGAGATTGATCCCCGTCCCAGAATATCAGAGATCCCATGGCTGAGGCTTGCTATGGCTCAGAGGAAGGAATGAGCCCCTCACACTGACAGTTTAAACTGCACCTTCCACATCCAGGTAACTGCTCTAATCACAGACCACCTCATTTATCTTGGAGCTGTTCCAGGCTCTCTAAGCAATTTCATTCCCATTAGAGCAGTGATGTGAACTTCAGTCTGCCACCTACATTCCAGGTAGGTTTCCTAATCACAGGACCCTCAAACCCTTTCTCTTTTATTCAGAATGCAGAATTACTTACAGAAACTTAAACAGCTCCAACAGAAGCAAGTGCAAAACCAAGACTGACTTTAGCCTCTAGACAGCAGATTAGAGCTTTTCTATACATACTTGCCAAGTAGTACACAAACCACTTGGCATGTTAGCCTTTTTCTCCCAAATAGAAATTGAAATCTGAATAGCGGTTAAAGGCCTTCATTATGAAAATTAGCATTTTCTCACAAAGTTCTTTTTGTTGGTACACTGGCAAGAAAACATTTACCCCTGACATTTGTGACTCATTGTCGATGAGGCCAGCTGATATGACACAAGATGGGGGCGAATGTGTATCAGTAGGCAGCCCCCGTGTTCTCAGAGCAGAACCCTTCAGGTTCCATGGCTGATCCTGAGGCAGCTCATAGCGTAAACTCAAATACTGCTTCCTTAGCAACTCTGCAGCCGTCAGGGGATTAAAGTTATTAAAGTCTGAATTTTATGAAAGACTTAAATCTTAAATTCAATAGTACCTAAGCCAGGTACTATTGAAATCAATGGGTGAACTCGCTCCAATTTAGCAAGGCCGGATTCTAACCGCCACTGAGCATACATTTGTTGCATCTGAAGTGTTCTTGTTCTTTGCCTTCTATGCACACATGCTTGTAAAGAAGCAAATGCATTTAACTAAAACTTCTAAATATTTTTGGTATCTGATAAAGAATGGATTACTTCATAACTTTTTATTTTTTAAATTCTATATTGTTCTAATGTTTAGCTGCTGCTGTAATACAGGCTTACAAACAGTATGCCTTCATGCTCACAGGAGCACAACTGAACTATTTAGTTGACCTTACATTGATTGCTGCTGAATAGAGGACTTTTGAAGTATCACTTTAAATCTGTTTGATATTTTAAAAATAAAAGTCCTATAAGTGTTATCTTCATAGTAGAAATTTTCAAATTATTTCCTGAGAGTATTTAAAATAAGTTAAATTATTTACGACATTTAAAAAAAAAAAAAAAAAAAGTTCTGTTAGGTCTTTTAGATCAGTTCCTAACAGAAATTGTTTGTTCTCTGAATATGTCCTTCATGCTGCTTGCTCTTAGAGAGTGCTTTACAAGCATATTATTTATGAGTAAAAATACAATTTTACTAGTAGCTGTTGTTTAATGCTCCCTAATTCTTTACCTGTATTTCTGCTAAGGAGGGAGGTTCACAAGCTGTATCAAAAATTAGAAGAACAAACCATTTCTGATCTGAAATCAGGCACTAGTTCCTTCACTGAGTAAAGCTCAGGTTAGAACTAGATAAGGGTATGGCTCAGTAGTGGCAGAAATAGGGATCCCTTTGTATCAAATCAAATAGAATTGGATGGTCCACAAGACTTACCTTACCGCACTCAACACCTATTAAAATCATGAGACCTGGGCACAGGGAGCCGTCAGTGTGCCACACTACTGGTGACAGGGAATGAAACTCAGAGACCCTCGCAGTGGTGGCATTTGTGCATCTGCTTTGGTATTTCTGAGGTTTGGTGCAGATGTTCTGGGACCAGTTTTTTATGGCCTACATGGTCTTGACACTCTCCTGCATGCCCTCTCACTGTCACAGCGCTGTGACCACAGGCAGGAACAAAGTCAGAACAGCTCTCAAACGACTGCTTCATTTCTATATAAGAAATCCTTGAATACAGAGAGAAACATTAAATGTATATAATCTTTTAGATATATACACACACACACAAGTATGTGTGTATCTATGTATAATCATATCACATATGCACATCATTATGCGTATGTATACATATTTTTTTATATATGAAACCACCTACACATCTATATAGGGTTTATACATGTACAATAAAGGCCCTGCTTTGGGTTAGAGAAAGGTTTTCCAAATTCTAATAGCACAAAAGTCATAGAGAAGTTAAATTAAAGTGAGTGGGGAAATTTTGAAGTGCTGTGTGTAAGCTTGTCATTCTTTTCCTGTTGTACCCACTGGCTACTACATTAGTAAAAAACACTTGAAAGTAACATTTTGGATGCTCAGCTTATGCTCCTCTATAACATTTTTTAAAGGGATGGTGACCAGTAGTGGTTTAGTTTCTTATCTTTTTCAGTTAGTTTTCCTAACACTTCAAGTGGAAAATAATACAAAATGAGGATGAAAAAAAAAAAATGTTCAGATGGTAATAACAGACATATACAAAAGCAGTCTACACTTGCATAAGAAAATAAAACCAAAACTACCTTTATAAATACAAAATTGATGGCTTTGTTTAGCTCTTCTCCTATTTACAGCAATATTTTCACAAATTTCTATTTGGTAAGTAGTGTATTTACAAACAGTGTATTTGTTGCAAATTACATTAATCAATATTTATAATATTTATTTTATTTTATTTTATGCTAGCTTGATTATTAATTTCAGTTTATTTTTCTTTTTGTCATCAGGGGTTGTTCCTCTCTCATTTCTACTTGGAGGATCGGAGAAGTAGAATCAGAAAGGAACCAAGTATGAGACAGATGAGTGAATTAAACAGAATAATTTTTCAAGTTACAGATTTATAAAATATCACATCTTCCAGAGAATTATATATAAATTATCGTAAGTTCTAATGGCATTGGAGAATATACTTCATGACTTTTCCTCTGATGTGATTTGTGATGTGATTTGTAATGAAAATAAATTATCAGTCTCTTGAAAGAAAAACAACTCTGATTGGGGGCATGTTTTTGATTACTAGGTGCCTTATTCATTTAAGCAATTGCCTTCTAAAACACTTTTACAGGAAGGGAATCTTGAAGAAATGCAGTTACAGAAGAAGTGTCTGATAGAAGTAGGGGTAAGGAGATCACTGCAATATGCCTTGTTCATGGGAACAAGGACCCACAGAAAGGACCTGCATTTGGAGCTATTTAATATGGACTCATAAGCACAAGTTGCTACTAGTGATGTGCCATGCAAATGCTTATCTTATGCAGTGCTGAGGAACTAGAAACTGGATGTTTCATCCATGGATATGTCCACAAGCTAACCTTTGTCAAAATCTTTGGCACTGGTTTCTAAATAACATGTCTTATGCTTTCTTCTATCCTTTCAAAGGAAGACGTTTGACAAGCAATAGCAAAATCTCTTGTCCCTTAACCTGCCACCTCAAAAAACTTACCTGGATTCATAAATTTTCAGCAACATATATCTTAAAAACTCATGTCCAATTACAGTGAAGATGTGTAGAGATCAGTGGGGGGGCTGGGGGAGGAAAGTAAGAGGAAGTAATTCACCAATTTGCACAAATATGTAAATTACTTGTTTTGATACATGAATATGAATCTTCTGAAAAGTTTATTTCCTGCTCCTATCAGCCTACTAATCTGCACTGAGATCAGCAAGGAGCAAAGAAGCTCTTCTTTTCAAAAGAAGGATCTATAAAATGTGGTAACACTGAAAACAAATGAAAAAAACCTCACTATACTGGTACATCCAAACAATTTTCCAGAAAGATGGAAACAAAATAGCATAGATAACTGTCTGTGTTGATTCTTGCTCAGGAAATCAACTCAAGACAAAATAAAAAGCTCTTAAAGTTATCCTCACTTGTGAAAACCTTCCTTAAAAAGTTACTCTAAATTTGCAAATACACTTCAATATTATATGTAATTTGACTTTCATCCCCCATTTCAACTGAAGCATACGTTTAAATGCCTTGTGTCAATATAGATGGACTTAAATATATGCTTAAGTGCTTTCTTGAAATAGGATTTATGCCGCAAATTATGCCTTATATTATTACAGTGAAACAAGTTTCTAATTATAATGTATTACCATTTATGTTGTCTATTTTCCTGCTCCATTTAATCAGGCTGGAAGGAAAGTCATTCTCATAATTTCATCTTTTGTTGCAGATGGATGGGAATTAGCACAGAGACTGTAAGCATCTATATGTTGGGGAAATCAGGAATCAGATCCAGAAGCATTTAATCTTTGAGATTTTTGCCACCTCTTGCAATGTCTGTGTAGGCTCCAGCAATTACATAATCATCAAATTGTACTGGCCACTTTTGGATGCCATCATCCTCATTCCCTTGTTTTTAGATTTACAACATTGCAACCCTTAAATTACACTGTTTTATCTTTTCCTGCTTGCTTAATTACATTTCTGCCCATAGATTTCTACCATAATACCTTTGTACATTTCTTTCTACTTTGCTTTTAACCAGACATGTTATTTACACTAAAGTATTAACGCAAAGAAACAAAAGGAAATTATATTGCACAGATGAGAACCTTGAAATTAGGGGCTGGAAATAAACAAAGCATTCAAATGAAAACCTCAGCCATTTTTCCTTAATACACAATGGATTAAGGGCACAGGGTAAATTCCATCAATCTAATTAGGAAGCATTAAGTGATCTTCCTCATTAATCAGCTCCTTAGTGATTTTCTATGAAATTAGTATTGAATTTTTGTATAGAAGCAGTCTTTTCTTTCATATTTTTCACACCTGCCTTCACAGTGAACAAGAGGAATCATCTGGTCACATGCCTGCACACTCAAAGATATGCACATGCACATACCTACTTTTTCACAGCTGAATAAGACAAAGGGGTGAAAGGAGATGGATTCTGAGCCTGGACATGTCACAGAAGGCATGGCATGACACCAAGCACATGCCCACTGCCAAACATAGCCATAGGATTCAAAATCAGGAATGGTTTCCCACAGGAAAACAAGTCAGGTTGGAACAACTCCTCTCAGCTCACTGAGTCAGAGTAGAGGGGATGAGGTGTGATTATCTGAAACATTCATCTGCGTCTGGATTTGACTGAAGATGATTACCCAGGCTGCACCTCAGAAAGCCTTCAGCAGAGGTTAGGCACAAACAAATATGCTTTTATAATTTTAGAAAAAAGCAAATTCTCTACTGGTTTCTGAATAAATATTATCACTAGTTCTTCTCTGTAGTTGTAATATTTCTAAAGCTGACTTCATTTATCTACGTTCTTGCATTTTTTTCCAAATTGTATATTCTCATGTAAGCCAGATCTTTTAGTCAAACGAATACTGCCACAGATCAGTGCAGTTCATATGCTTATGCACATGACTAAATGCCCCAGTAAATCAAATTTCAGGATTTATAAATGCCTTTTCACTTTTTACCTCTTTTTCTCATAGTTTCCATCTACTATGTCTGGAAAAAGCTACTTATATGAACCAGCAATAATTATCTAGAAATCACTGGATAGAGCTAGTCCGATATTCTGACTAAACAGCTTCCTGTAACAAAATGCATTTTCATCTTCTTGTACATTATGATTGTATTTAGGTCTGAATCTTAAAAATTCTTCTCAGAAAAAAATATTCAAATATTTTGTTGAAATAAAAATTCAGAAAAAGTATTTTATATAGATGTCAGTACAGTTTTTTAACACTGAGAAATTTTAGTATCAAACAGCCATTTGCTAGAGGGTGTTATTAAACTGGCCTTTCTAGTCTTAGAAGAAAGGAACTACCACCACCTCCCACCCACTTGATCATGTTCTTGTTACAGTTTCAACTTTGTGGCATCTACAAAATGGTTTTACTTCTTGAATCCAGTTAACTTTCTCAGTGAAATGAATTGGGACTATAGCATCAAGGAAGAAGCATCCAGCCTAACGGTCACCACTCAATGCATTCTACATAGAAAGAGGTTCACGTTCGTGCTCCTTATGCAGCTGGAAGGAGCAGTTAGCATTACAAATGCAAATGTGCGCAGTCCACAGATGAAGAACCAAATGAATTAATCAGCACATCGGATGGTCAAACACAAATTTGCTTGTGAGGTGAAAACAAAGCCCCTCAGGGCAAAACCAAATAGCAGTTGGTGTTTGGAAGGATCCTCATGCTCAAAGGTACGGGCAAGGATTACGTAGCACATCCCAGCTAGCAGACTGCATGTCTGACAGTTGCTCGGTCCTGGATGCTCTAAAAGCCCCTGCCCAGCAGGCTGTATAATGTGCAATAAGTGGAACAGTGGCACAGTGGCAAGCAGAGACCCCGGGCAAGCAGAGTGGAGTTGGCCCCGAATGCATGAGCGGAAACAAAAGGGACCAGGCATGATATGGGGGGGTGGTGCAGCTACTAAAATAGTCAGAGAACACCTGCATGTCAGGCACTTGAGTTGTGTCCTCAGGCAGATATCACTATCTCAGGTAAGACTATCATGGTAGGAAGTATTCTGAAATAACTGTAGCTTCTTGTGAGATTTATTAGCACAGCAATTCAATTATCCTGAAACAACTCTTAAAGCATTAAGAGTCCCAATGGCAATGACAACAAACATTTTCTCCTCCCTCACTTCCCATGGCTCACATAGGTTAGCTCATTAACACAGTCGCATATTTTTATTTTCAAGTTGGAATAGTGGAAGAACAGATTTGTATATATATCCCCCAAAAAAATGCAGCATTAACATACCACTGGGATGCAAAAATACAAGCCTTAAACTAAAGAGGAGTGGCTTCCCTGTGCTGTCCCGTCCCTGGGACTTCAGGCTAATGAGAGAAGCTTCAGTGCACTTTATTGTAAGCTGATACCTGACCAAGTAGATTTGAATTAATACAGAACTGATGCCAAAGGGGTCGGAATTAGTCTGTTGAGCTCAGTGTATCTGTTGGATAGCAAAATGAACATAAATATGTGGAAACACCATCAACAACTTATAGAAGTACAGATTTTACCTTTAATAAAAGAAGTGCATACAATAGCTTTAATTTGCATTTCACTTGAGCCAGATTCATTTATGCTAACAGCATGGAGAATTGCTTTCATTTAAGTCTTGCTGCAGAAAAAGCACATTCATTTTTTTTTCCCAAAAGAAGTTTTTTCACCCCTAACAAGCCAGTAAATTTAGAAAAAAACTGTAGCTTGTCAGTTTGACATTGTTTAATTTGCAACAAACTGTAAACAGAGTATAGAAAATGGAAACTCTAATAGAGACAGGCAGAGACAAACCATATTTTTTTGTCACTAGAAAAATCTGTGTGGCAAGAAATGAATCACATATATTTGCATTTGTCCCTCTGACACAATGTTAAGTTTAATTACTTATGTCTGAAGCATCCTATCAGAAGGTATGTACCTAAAAATAAATAAATGTTAGTTTAGTTAATTGCAGTCTAAGTCCTAGTCAATGAATGAGTATTCTGTACCCATTCATAGACAATTCCAATTTACATACTTCAGAAAGCATATAACGCTTTCATTTGCTTAAATGACAAATGACATAATTATCCTGATAACTACCATTTAAAATCTAGAAATATTAAGAAACCCCCCCAAGTGTAGCTCAACAATTTTTTGAATTGGAATGTCTAAGTCAATATGTAGGAGGAAAGCATCATCTAGTTTAAATTTCCACTGAGGAGCTGGTCCTAAATTTTATGCTAATGCACTTATACATGTTAGTGTTTCTTATTCACCGTAACATTTATTGCAGCACCCAGTCCTTCCAATTACACCATATCAAATGATTTGTTAACCAAAGCTTGCCATGAGGGAAGTTGTATACCCATATTCCCTTAGGCAAGCAGTTTACTGGGTAAGGAGCACTCCTATTTATCCTAAAGTTTTTTAATATTTCCATGTGTTTGAAACATTAGCTTTCCTTGCTTGAGCTTGCTTTGACAAGCATATAATATGCGTGAGAATGATGTGAATACAATACTTGAGGCCGTTGAAACACTTTGGAAAAGATTTTGTACTACCAAAATGATTTCAGTAACATAGCTACTGATCATGAATACAAATAAACTGTAACAGATCCCCCAAGCAACTGTATGCAGAAGTGTACATTTAAATATTTAATTATTCATATCTGAAGTATTAAGAACAAAGATCCTGAGCTACAGTTAGTCATGAGATAAAATCAGAAAATGGATCTTTGGTCATTTCTAGTCTTCAACCTTAGAAAGATCCTTGGGTGGCATCTAATTATGATCCTGAGGCCTCAGAAGCATTTAAAGACATTCAAAGTAAGACATTTAAAGAGGTAATGATGACACCTCTACTGAGACCTTGTTCAGAACCTTATAACACTACTAGGACATGCCAGAAATATGCATCCAAAGCCTATATCGTGCATACTCCTTGGTAATCCGGCATATGGAAGACGATACAATGAGTAAGCATTTAATGTGCTGGTTCAAATATTTGCAACAGCTGTTTTGGGGGTTTTTTTGTTTTGCCTTTGCTTCCCCTCCATTTACCTTCACTAAGTGGGTGTTGTGACACTGAGCTGCTAACATGCAATTTCAGTTGCATGGGTTAGCTGTAAACTGTCCTGTCATTTATAATTTTCTTTCCCACTCAGCCACAGTGCCTTATACTGTTTCTAAATTTCACCTGGAAACTTTTCCACTGTTGCAAATAAACCACTTATGGCAAACAAAAATGTAGTTGATTTGGAGAGCATAACAGAATCCTTACGTGAATCATTGTTATCCCAATTCTTCAAGTAAATTAATAAGTTTAAGCACGTTCAATCAGGCAATGACCCAACACATGGTTAAACCAGGCTTAAATAAGTGTTGATGATTCCTGTTTTCTAATTGGGGCCATTAAGAATCAATAAAACCAAAACTAACAGGCAAGAGAAGAATGTACTGAGGGAAAGAAATCTGGGGAGAAAGAGAACTTATTAGTAACATACTGAAAACTGAAGAAAAAGGTTTCCTGAATGGAAACACTGAATGGTAAGGAGAAAACAAAGAAGCAAAGAGAAATGAAAAGCACCTCAGTGAGGTCGGACACAAAGAATCAAGCTTAAAAACTGGATAAACTGCAGAGCAGAATCAAAATCAAACCATACTTTTGTAATTACAGTCAGTTTTTATTTAATCCAACCAATTATCTAAAATGTGATTCAAGAATACTTGACTTCAGTCAATTGCATTCTGTAACACTATTATATGTATCATTCTCAAAAGTCAAGTGTGCATTGATTGCATTTCAGACAACCAGTTACATTTCCAAAACAGTCGAGAGGGGAAAAATAACCCCCAGATTTAAACCATCCATTTAGCATGATGTTACCTGGAGTTTGGGTGTGTTTCCACATGCTCTGCTCTTGCCAGGCATTCCCCTGCTCAAGGTTGTATGCAGCAGTATGCCGGCTGCAAATCGGGGCAGCAGCGCACGGCACGGGCCAGCCTGGGCTGCGGAGCTGGCCAAGCCCAAAGTCAGCTCCTCCAGCGAGCAAGGTCGTTGTGAAGAGAGCTGGAAGTGAGGTCTGGCCCCAATTTTCCCTTCTGAGCAGCTTTTAGGCTGCACCGCACCACCGGTCTGTTTCTGACTCTGACCACTGATGACAACCCTGTTCCTGACCCGGGGTTGCCACACCGCACGGCTCCTTGCTCGAGAGGCTACAACTCCTGCTCACCACACGCTCACGCTTGGTTCCTGGCTCCTTGTCCCTTGCAGAGTGTCCAGCCTCGCTCCACCCTTGCATCAAGGGTGAGCAGTGTGAGTTTTAGCAGCAGACCTGTACAAACAAGTCTTCTGGAGCCCAGGATCTTCATAAAAACACTGTGTAATTCTGATGTCCTGCAAAGCTTCTAGGGTGTTATTAGTCCATAGGTCCTGATTGCCATTAACCCAATTCTGATCCTCTTCTGACCTTGCAGGCACAAACAATCACCCTGGCTACCTCAGCAAGGGCAACGGCCAGAACCACACTCATGAATTACTCTCCCTTTTTGGCAGGGTCACCCACTGGAGACTTTGTGAGGTGAATATTCGTGCTGACAAACTGCTGTTTTCAATGCTGTTTTAAAATGTCATGAGATCAAGGCATGAACTTAACACTGGGGAGCTCCATGCGGTCTGTTTCTCGGAGTGCATGGGGTAGGGCAGAAACCAATTTTCCTGTGCTGAGAGAGGAACCGGGCACATAACCATCAGACATCTGAGGTGTGGCAGCATTTTCCCGTCTGTAGTCAGCACCTCATAGGCTGAAAACAGACTGTAGATAAAGTACACATCATATGATGTGGATAAGATATTGACGTAATGGCAAAGTCCTTGAGAATGGAAATCTGAGGATTAAACCAGGAGACTCCGTAGCAGTGTAAAATCTTGTTACATCAGCAAGAGAGAGGAGGTTTTTGCCATCTTCAGTATTTCAGTAAGGCAAGCCTGGAAGATTGACCCCTGATCCCCCAAAAGGCCATGTTTTTGTGGTTGTAGAAAGCTTTTCATGCAAATTTGATTGTGCTTTATTCCAGCTGGTTTTGCCTCTGAAGACGCTGCAGGTGGTGAATCCTTGTGTGCTTTGATGAGAGAACAGACAGTGGTAGGGGTCCTGTGGCTGCTTCTTGTAGGAAGTAGCACAAAACCAACAAGCAACCTGCATCTGTTATGCAAAGCGTTTGAAGATCGGCTGCCAGCGGATGCATTTTGTTTGATCGGAGACAATGAGGGAGTACTTCCTAAGGCATTTTTCTTTGGGGATCTGTGAAGGAAATTGTTGAACATGGATGGATTTTCTACAAAGCTGCTTTCACTTTTTTTTTTTTCCCCCTACCCCTTAGCTGGTAGTCCTACAGGGAACCCTAGGGGTGGGAACTGAGCATGCATGTAATCAGTTTTGTACATAATCAATAGACATACGGTATCAGGAAATTAAACTAATATTTCTAGCAAGGCAAATGACAACATGAATTCAGCATTTGGGTTTGCAAGACTGATGTGAACTTCAGTCAGATAACAACCAAGATTTTTCATAGTGACTTCAGACCCCTCAAGTTTTGAGGGCCAGATTTTCAGAGATCTTAAGGCATTTATTTTTTGAAAAGAGAAATTGAACTCTTACAGATCACCCCCATAAATTCATTATGGCATATGAATCTGAGAATAACATCCCAGGGCTGCTGGAACTTTTCCCACCAGTTTCACATGGATGGCCCATGGATGGTTGGACGTTCAGACTCATAAGGGTATGTCACATTTTCCCTTCAGGTGATTTTACTTTCTCTTCTATTTCTGAGGCAAAACATTCAATCATTTTTGCTACCTTAGTTTAATTTAGGTCAGAAGCATCTTTCTGGCACCTAATTCTAATCTTGAAATGTCAATGATCATTTTTTTCAGACTAGGATCACCCCTTCTCGGGTGAAATTGTTAACAATACCAAGCCTAACAATTAGAGGATTTATTTTTATGTCTGTCTGACGAGGAAATCGAACTTTAGGTACTTAAGATGGATGTTAAATTCTAAAGATTATGTTGACCATTTAATTCACACAAATCTAATCACTTTCTCTAGGTCATTTTTTGAATGTCTGTGCGAAGTCTTGGTTTCAGTGTTATTCACATGTTCTGAATCCACATAATTCTGTGCCTGCACTTGAGATGCATGTGAAATCATATCCTAGGGCAATCATTTTTCAGCCAATATCTCCCATAGCTTGAATATTTGACTGGGAAGGAGGAATTAATTTTTCCTCCAGAAGATCATTTATTCACTAATATTTCTATATTGGGGCAATTGGAATTCTTTTTTAAAGTATCTACTGAATGATTTCTGCTGAAGCAAAAATGACAGTTTTAGAAAAGTTGTAATGAAAGTCTACTTCTGTGTGAATATTTCTCTCCCTGAAATGAAAACAATATAATGCAGGACAAACATGGTGTCACAAGGAGACTACCTTTAATTTTTCTGGTTTATTTGCTTCCTTGAAACAAAAGGGAATGTTTATTTCTGGTTGATTTGAATATTTCTCAGGCAAGATATATGCTTAAATTCCACTAGTTCACCTAGTGTTTTACCTGGCACACACTGACGTGACGAGAACCCGAATACGGTCTTTGGACTTTAAACAGCAATATTTTGCCAGTCCAACCCAGAACAGTCCTAGCTCTCTGGAGAAAAGATAAAATAACTCACAGTTGATCTTGCAAGCCTGCAGCAATGGAAAAAAATCTTCCTGAATCACAGGATGTTCAAGAGTGCCTGAAGCACACTGGAAGGCACAAACCCAATAAAACAGTAGTGTATAAAAACAGAATGCTTGAAGCTGTGGGAAGAGGACAGGGAGAAGATTTGCTTTGCTACCAGATACTGAAATGTGCTGTGTGCTCCAGTAGCCCAATTTACAACCCCTTTGGGGAGGACAAGAGAGCCACAGAGCGATTAGCAGGGCTCAGACCTGCTGGAGAGGCTGTGAAAGCCTCCCTATCTGAAAACCACCCCCCAAGACCTTGTTGATTTTTGTGAAAGTTTACTCTGGAAAGGTGGATAAAAGAGTTTAGTGCTAATGGGTAAGAGTTTATTTCTAGCACGGTTTACATGAGCATATTGTTTCCTATTCACTCCACCCTAACAGAGGATGGTTATTTTAATTCCTGTGAAAAGAGGTAATGAGTCTTTTATTTCCCCCCTTTCTTGAGGGGGGTGATACCATCCCCCTCACAGCAGTTGTTGAGGGATGATACAGAAGCTGTTTAAAAGCAATCAGGTCATATGATACTTTGAAAACAGGGGTCAAAGAAACACATACAGCATTTTTCAAAGGCATGTGTAGTACTAGTTCAGGATACATTTCATTTTTGGATTAATTCCTTCCATTTGGAGTTGGAGCTGAGAAAACAAACTGCCATTAGAGAGGTCCCAGCTGTGTCAAAGTTGAATAACAACTAAAAGTCATCCCTGGCTGTGCCTCTGTAATCCACAGATGTGTCTCTGGGGGTTGAAGGACAATGATGAGGTCAGAAAATCATAAAAGGAGCCCACCAGAAAGTGCTGCAGTCAGCAAATGCCTCTGGCTTTTGGTGTGGAGAAAGCAGGTCCTGTCACCCATGGCCAGTGTGACTTTGCTGCAGCATCCTTTGGTTGCAGAGTTTTTCATGGGCGGTCACCTGTGTCATGTAGCAGTGGAAGCCTTTTATTTATGCATTCATTTGTATTAAAACAGCAATAGCAATGCAAAAGTTTTACTGGTAGTGCCAATAAAAATAACATAAAACTCCCCAAAAGAAAATATTAAACAAGAGCAGTGTTACCAGGTAATATCCAATCTAATGCACAGACCTTCTCTAATGGTGGAAAAGTGAAAGGTTTTTTGTGAAAAGCCTTTCTATCCTGTTGAAAATATCAATACCACATGCTGGGGCTGGCACTCTCCAAGAAATAAATATTGATTTCCCTCTTTCCTTCTGTACAAATGGCAGACAATAGCTTTCCGAACTCTGAATCTTTTCATTGTTTTAAGGTTGACAGATACTCTTAGTATTGAATTTTTATTGTTTCATTGTTCTCTTGCTTTCTGCTGCACCTCCCTTCACTCCCCCCCTTCTTCTTCTCCATCTCGCTCTCTAAAACATTCAGGGAGGGTGGGGTGGTTTTTTATTTTGCCTTTTTTTGTGGTCGACAAGACAGCGAAGGAGTAGTTGAAATTAACGTAGCACTCCCTGTACTGCAGTTCTGTGTCAGGTCTGATTCATCTAATTTTAGTATTACTATCAGGAACATTGTAACAATTTCTTGGGAACACAAGGTGCTAGTGATGATAAAACATTCCTATTTAAAAAAAACATACTTTCCTGCAAATCATGCTGCAAGACATATGTTTGTTCTATAATAGTGAACTGTGGACATTATTTTTGACTCAATTCAACTACTACAAATACCAATCATACTTTCTGTCCAGTAGAATCCATAATATCACCAATTATCCAACAAATGTGAGTCGCGGAATTGAAAGAGGAAGTCTGGGGAATATGTAGGCATATGTGTTTCACATGATCCAAATGCTAAGCAGAGTTTGGAGCAAAATGTGAAGGATAACAGCAGAGGTTTGGGTTTTGTTTTCTGGATGGAACATCCGCAATTCCTCACTATTAGGCATATGTCATGAAAAGCCTACAAAATAGTTACTCATTTTCCTGAAGGTCATCCAGACATAGTAAGTTCATTTCATTTTCTTGACAAGAGATCTAGGCTTGTTATGTACTCTATGAAACATGACAGCGAGTGACTGTCCCTCCAATCCATTTCAAGCAAATATGATTTTACCTCTGAAGAGCAGGGAGAGAGGGGAGGTAGCTAAATCTGATCCGACTGTACCTGCGCTCACCCAGGGAAAACAACTGCAGGGAATGCGTTGCAGAAAGATCCGCATGAGCTAGAAATAGCGTGCTGGTGTCTGGGTCCGGCCTTGCCACGCTCACACGGCTGGAGACGGCGCTCGGTTGCAGAGCAGCTGGCAGGTCTGCCCCACGCTTGTGCCGACACCCACAGGCTTAAATCCTTTCCTCCCTCAAATGCGGGCAAAAGGCTGGCACGGCCCAGGAGATGTGGTTTCTGCCCTGTGCTGCCTTCTGGTGCTGGGCGGGAGGCTGGGCACTGCAGCCAACACCCGGGTAGGGAATGGGCTAGAGAGGACGGCGCCGGGGGACGGTGCTCAGCGCACGGTGGTCACCATGAGGTCAGTGGCCCTCGTGGTCACCAGCACAAGGGTGGCCAGTGTGGGAAGGTGCGGAGCCACAGAACCGCGCTGCGCATTCAGCTCACGTTCTGCTAACTCAAGGCGCTGTGCTCTGATGCACAGTGTAGACACACACACAAGAAGGAAGTGTGGACCCATGTTTTACTGTAGCTCATGATAGATATTAAAGTAAAATATTTTGATATTTTATTCTAATGTTGTGGTTACTTATTTTTCTTTCGTGCAACATCTTTTCAAATCTTATGTCTTTTCTTATGCCACTTCCATCCCAGTCAAATTACCCATGATCCCTTTCATTTTTCATTTATCTGGACACAACACCTTGTATTCTGCACAGATTTGAAAATGTATGTTATTGGTGATTTGATTTTTCTTGTCACAAATTTTTAATTACTGTCTACCTATCTTATGACATACAATAGAATGAGATCTTTGGAAAAACGAATGCAACTCCCATTTGGGAATTACACATATGCAGACTGACAGTGTAGGACAGGCACAACCCATAGGCTTTTAGCATCCTTTCTAGCACTTCTGTTAGTAATGTGATGGGGATGAAGCAGGCAGGTCCTTGCAGAACAGAAAATCTACAGAAGTACCATGTTGAGATACAGACAAATGCAGCAATTAAATGGGGTGTCAAGCATGTATGCTAAAGATAAACAGACAAAACTAATTAGTTAAAATTTGTCTGGGAATTGGTGAATATTAAGAGCTGTGAATTATGAGACAGCTGTTAAGTGTTGCCAAATTTTCTCCTGTCTATCTTTTCAGCAATGAAAGATTATGAAGAGACTGAGCTATAGTTGATACTTATCTGTTACGGTCTTAGAGAATGGAAATACTAAAGAAACGTAAGAAGCTTTCTTATTGATGTTAAAAGACAGGCACTCTCAAGTATATATAGTTATAAGAAACATATTTTTATGATAATGTAACTATAAATATAATTGTACACATCTAATAATAATGTTGAGATGCCAAGTGGAAGAAAATTTGTTCTATATTGTTCCTGAAGAGATTTTGCTTGTAACCTTTCCAGAGTCAATGAGCCTCTCATTGTTTATTACTTAATCTGCTTGGCTTGCCTGGTTCCATGCTGATGATACTACAACACACTGGATATCTTGCCTAAAACACAGACAATTGAACTTCCTAGCTACTGAATACTTGAAACTCAGTGTTGATATTTTGCCTAAGTGTATTTTGTAATGAAGGAAATAAAGAAAGTTTTTAATCATTATATCAAATAGAGATTTCACATTCAAGTAATTCAACTTAAGGCAGCTGGAGATATAGACCAGTTAAGTTCACTGATAAGCTAATGGAAAAATCATATGGGACCAAGACATAAAATTTACATGCAAAAACATGACCTCATCTCAAATTCTGTGACAGTCTACCTTTTTAATTTTTTCTAACTAAATGTTATGGATTTTCAGTGAAATATTATTCTACAGCCTGATTTTTAAATGTGAAAAACTGTTTTCTGGGAACAAGATAAGCTCTTTGTTAAGAAAAAAAGAAAATCAGAGTCTATGGCTTTTTATTTTTACATTTTGGTAAAATTCTTCAAATTTGGCTCTCAAAATCTAGATTTTCTTTTTCTTTTAAGCCAGCAATTTTTTACTTCTTTTCCTTTCTTATTTTGAAAACACTAGAACTTTAACGTCATTTTTGTATAAATTACTTAAAAAATCATTGGAACTGTTTCATCAGTTTGAATGAAATGTTCTAATATGTTGCATTAAATAGAAAGAAGTTATGTTAAGAAATTTTGAAAACTTGCATGAATAATTGCAATAATTTTTTTCTTGGCAAAGTCTGGGAGAGCTGCCAAGAAAACTCTTTCTCTCTGACAAAAGTTCCTAAGCGCTACAGTTACAAAAAGACTAAATATGTAAATACTACTGCCAGTAATAAATCTTATGAAGAACGTATTTATAGTGAAGGGAAAGGTGGTTGTTGAAACTTTGATTTCGCTCCACCATCACTGCAATCAGCAGTGAACGTTAAATGTACTGTAACATTTTATGAAGACATGCATGTGTCTACCAAGAATTGGACAAAGATTTTACAAGCATAATGCAGGATGATGAGCGACCATATAAAAACATTTTGACTGTCACTAACCTGGCCAAAATCCAATGTATGGCATTTTCATGAAAAGAAAGGTACAAACAAAAGTCTGCTAAACTTAAGAGCAATAAACAACTCAGAGCTGAGAAAAGCAACAACCATTTAAAGCCAAACAAGATTCTAATGAGATTGTCTTCTAAGCACTTGTCATCTGAAAGATCCTGGAATAAAAATTGTGCTAAATGCAAATAAGGGTTGAAACTGGATAGAGAGAGGTCTGGAGGAGACAGGTTGCATCCAGATCTAAGCTTTCATCAGATTTTGAGTGTTTAAATTCAGATTTTCAGTTACTAGCCTGACTCCTTACTACTCAGTCATAATTTGCATTTAAGAGGTTGCTTTGGCTGATATCATATAGAATAGGCTTGTAGAAATCAGTAGATGTGTAGCAATTTACACCAGCTAAGGATCTGCTTCTTTATCTTTCAATAGCACAGATTGCAGAAACCTAATTTACCACTCTTGATCATAGCCAGAAACATCTGACTGATGAAGCTGGAGATTCCCATGAGTATTCATGCCTCAGAAGGGAACTGGAATTACAACTGAAATGTGGATAATATCTCTGGTATCACTTGGCAATTTCAGACAACTTACAGTACATTACCACACTTTACTGCAATTTGGTGCTTGGATGTCATAAATTACACTGACACACCATTAACATAGGTAAGTAGAGTAAATAATTGATCTCTCCAGAGAAACATTAGAACCTACTGTAATAACAGAGATCTGCAGCACATATGAGCAAGTCACTATTAGAAACATACATACCTCAATTGTTTTTCTTTTTTTTCATACCTACAGCTAAGCCAAAATCACTTTCCTTTTAGTGTCTTACTTTTGGGCTGCTATCCTTGTACTAATGATAATTTAACAGGCCTTTAATATGTAAAATGAGAAAACTAGCTTGCCAAAAGAAGTTTAAAAGATCCTCATGGAATTACATCTGTGGGTTTTTTTGGAGGAAAATAAAAATTTAGATTATTAGTCTATGCTAATAGCAAGTGTTTGTTTCTCAGTGAAAGAGCAGGAATGAACTCGTAAGGTGGACTACTTTATGCAGGACAGTAGAGAAATAGCACAACCGTAGAAATGGAAGCCTACTCCTCAGCACAGATCCATGTGTGAAGCAGTGTCACTGACCACAGTGATGAGACCCTGCCTGTGACAAAGGCCCTGCAGAGCTGCATGCAGAGCTCATGCAGTGTGCTTGGGTCAAAAACTGAGAAGTATTTTTGATGTTCTTGTCCTGCCATCGGCTAAGTGCCATATTAATGACCGTGGTTCTTTTCTCTCCATTTAAAACATTGCATAGATCAAGATTTTTTTAAAAAAGCCAAGTGTAAAGTAAGATCAGATAGAGTAATATCACTCCTGAGTTCTGCAGACAAAGGTGGGTGTTAGGTTCAGAGGAACCAGCCTTGGGAGAGGGAAGGTGCAGAAAACGTAGCAACTGCAACACAAACTTAAGTTGAGAGACTGTTTTAAGCATGTCTAACCCTGAAATCATTGAGGCACATGGGAATGAACACTGATGGTTATGACTGGTGAATACACAAAGTGTTAAAATAACACTATCAGTGCTGCCTCAATGTATTTCTCTTGAACTATAATAATGATTTACAGGATTAAAAACCACAACTAGCTCAGAAAGTTGCTTCTAAGACATACTTGTTCTTCCTTGCTCTGTGGAGAATGTATTCTCCTTCCAAAGGAAGAGGCACAGTAAAATCTCTTTTCTGACATCTTCCGTGACCATCATGAGAGAGAGAGGAAGACAAAAAACCCCAGGAATTTCAGTGTGGAATTCAAAATCAAAATTACATCCAGATTAACCAAGCATTTCTGGAGCTCTCATCCTCTCATTGCTGAGTTCTTGGAATCCATTTTGGCATAAGCAGCAAGCTATGAGATCATAAATAGGGAGCCGGACCTTTGCCCCCTGTAAATTTGTGCAGTTCATTGAATTCCTATTAAACTGTGCAAGTTTACACCAGCTGAAGACTAGTTCCCACATGCTTTGCTTTCCTTCCATTTTTAGTTACCCAACTCTGTTATATATTGCTAATTAACAAAGAATCCATGTGTATCTAGCACTAGTCGATGGGAAGAAAATTCTTCAGCATTTTAAAAAAATTTTTTTTTCTGCCTAATTACAAGTACTGTGGGAACACACATAGTTTTCCCTGATTGTTACAATATTACATTACCATCGTGAAACAAAAATGAAGAATAAGAAAGTCCCAGTTAGGACTGATATTTAATGACAAAACTGCCAATAAGTCAGTTGCACAGAGTGTCACAAAAACTTCAGGAAATGAAAATGCAAGCTAGTTCTTGGCTTTGTTACCAACTACTATGCTCAAGTGTCCTTCCATGAGCTGTTTCACAGGTTTCCAGGGGTTTTTTTTGTTTGTTTGTTTGGTTTGGTTTGTTTGATTTTTTTTTTTTTTCTATTCACACTTTGGTATAAGTTTGTGTTCAATAAAGGATATGTCTGTCAATCTGTAAATTCCTGAACAATTGTAAATTATGCTAGAAAATTTGAGTCCTGTTTCCTGCACTTTGCAAGCACAGTTATTTTTTTTTTTTTCAGCAATGTTTTTTGTTCAGTATACTGCCTCTTACAATGGTTTGCAGCTGAGTTTCTAAATGATACAACGAACTAGTACTCATCATTGCTTTGTACCTGATTATGGATCACTAGTATGCACTTTAATTCCATGGAAAATGTTGATACAATATAAGAAATATTTTTTCTAACTTACTGATCATCTCCAGTGTTCCAGTATATGGAAGAAAAAAAAATGGCATTGATGCTTTAGAATACATTCATCTTTTAGAAAACCTAATTTGTTTGTGACTTTCTTTGTATAAAACACATCATTGCTTCATTTGTGGCCAGAACTGTTTGAAACAATGGATCTATATGCCACAGATTTTAAAACTTACAGAACTCACATGCACTCTGATAAAGGGGCTATTATGAAGCAACCTCCAGAAGCCAAAATTTGCTGAAGAGAAAGAAGTGTAGAAATTAGTACTGTGTGAGGTACCAAGAAAATGATAAAGCAGCAGGTTGTTTGACTATTCAAGAACAGGAGAAGAGGAGAGAAGGAAAGAGAGAAGAGTAAAAAAGCAAAAGAAAGCGAGAGCATGTGAGAAATTGAGTGAGAAAGCAAGAAGCAGTAAGTAATCCACTCTAAATATGCAAATAAAAATGTGAGCATGGGAATGCTAGGCACAAACTGATTCACATTTAGGAAATTCTGACAGGTTTTACAGACTTATGATAGGATGTTATTCTTCATCAGATGGTTGATATTAATCTAATAAGCAAAGTAACTTAAGTTATCAAAGGTTTGAGTTAATAACATTAAAAGGAAGACTGGTCACTGGAATCTCAAAGTACAGTTTACATTTGTGGTTTTCATACCCTATTAAAAATATGCTGGTGGCATATGCTGTTTAAAGAACAGAAAATATTTTAAAAACTGGGTTATTAAGCCAGCTCTTAGACTCAGCACAAGTGATGAAAGGTAGCCATGTGTTCAGATAGCTGAGGTATGAATCATTTCAGGGCTAGTAAGTCATCCCAGATATTCGTAAGCCATCTGCTAAGTGAGGGAGCATTAGGTGTATGCAGTGCTATTAATTCTTACATTTAATAATTATACTCAGCATGACACATCGGGAACAGCAAAAAAGTACTTTTGGATACCCACAAAACCATCATACAGGATTTTAAATATAGTAGGTGATGGTATGTTTGAGTAGGCAGTGATAAGTAAGAGGAGCTTTGCACATAGAGAGGCCTGCTTTGAGAACATTTCTCACAAATTCCAAATAGTAATTTTATCAGCAAGGTCATATGTTTTCTTTGGAGCTTGTCAGAAGATTCTCAGAAATAAAAGTCTAAGAGAAAAGCAAAATACATAGAATGCTAATATTTTCACAGGCTCAGTGTGTTTTGTCTCCAGATTAATGTACTGTGGTTTTCTCTCATATATCATATTCCATTATAAATTCTAGTGGACAAATTCTAGATCAGAAATACTTAGCCTTGACGGGACCATGGCAACAATACTGAGCAAGTAATATCCTGATGGTAACATTCTGTCCCCCTGCCTTGACCACAGAAGAAATAGTGTCACCTTTGTCCTTAATTTCCTGACATACTTCAAAAAAGTTTGACATGCCTCTGAATAGCCTGTTGTGTCTGACCTATGGCAACAGCTTGCTTCCTTACATGATCTATAATTAAGAACTACTCCAGTTAACCTATTCATTCCATTAGTGCACTCAGGGCACATATTGTATTATTAAATTTAATAATTTGGGGCTTCAAATATATCAATTAGCATCATTACATTAGTGGAAGTTTAGGTTACTGTAAACTGTAATTTCTTAAAGACCGGAAAGGACACCAGGAAGGGATATGTCTAAGTCCAGTTTGCAATCATGTGCTGAATCAATATTTGGCAGACATACAATGACATGGCTTCCAACCTTGGTACTGCATTACCTTCCCAGAGAAAGTGACTCTGTTGGTAAGAAACTGGCAGCTCACAAAGAGATGCAGGTAAACCATTGCATCAGGACAGGAAAGTTGCTTCCTTCTGTGAATGATGCAACCAGTTGAAAGTATACCAAAAACCAAATGAGCAGTTGCTATAACGTTGGCTTCAATAAACATTCCTGTATCTTTCATGGTACAGATACCTGGTGTTCATGAATTCACAAAGAACTAGATAAATTATTATAAACATGGAAATAAATATACATATGTCAAAAGGATGATATTTTTAATCTTTTAAAGTTTTAGCAAAAACCATGCTGAATTGTATGTAAACTGTTTAGTTTATGGAGCAAAATGGTGGCTTAATCTTACTGGAAATCAGAAGAACAAAGTCTAATAAAGGTAATCATTGCAATCACTGTTTTAATGTGTCAGCATTAAGTGTTTTTGTTAAGTGTTCAAACTTACTAGACATAACCTAAGCCTTCTTAAACTGACAATTCAGTTCATATTTACCTAACACTAACCGTCATGACCTCTCTCTTTATATTTACTTTCTTTCTTCTGCCACGTTGCAATACATTTTTGTCTTAAATTTCTGGGAAACCTGAAAAGCCTTTAGGGGAGCCAAAGGCTTATTTCCAATAAAAAAAGCTCTTAAGTTGTATGGGTCTAGTACTTGTGATATTCTACTTGTATGGTCAGGTGTAGAGTGTAAAACCTTAGCAACCCAACATTTTTCCCTTTCCATGACAAAATAAATTGGTTCTTTCTCAAAACAATTTCTTCTGAACTCAGAGAAACTCAGAATATCCAAAGATGCCGTGAACTTTTCACCACATACTTAGCTAACAGGAAGCTTTAAATTCCTCCTTTTTCTACCTCTTCTCAGGAGCGTAAATAAATGGTGAAAATCATATACAAGAGGAAAAGTTGCATTTATGTGAAATGTGCTCATTTAACTGATTTAACCCAGAATATTTTAATTGTTTTTCACAATAATATTTGACTGTTAGATACTAACTCCTATACTGATGAACAAACAGTGTGGAGAATACAACTCTCTTGGACTCCTAACCTAAAAGTGGTATACCAGTTTCTCACTCAACAAACATCAGTTTAAACCCACATATATGTGCAGTGTGTTTGGAGCAGATTAGTGCCTCCCAGCTTAATGTTCTCTCTCTCTATTCAGTAGGTCTGCTCCTGGGATTTTTTTCCCTACTCCATGATATTTGATCTGTCCTTTCTAGTGATAGAGTTTCACAGGAGGAAAGAAGAATACCTCTTTAGAGCCTTGCACTAGGACTAAGCAGTTGGTTTATTGCTTGAAAATTAAAGTTTTAATCTCTTGGCTCTGGAAAGGGAATCAAATCACTCTTTCTGCCTAGTAGCATGAAGATATTGTTTAAAGAAAGCCACCTTGCACCTCTCCTCTCTTTGTGCTTTGGATTCCAGGCATGGAAAGTCTGGCAGCTGGAAGGCCTTCATACTCCCCTACATTTTGCATTTTATCAGATACTAGATGCCTTCTGGAGAAATATGCTATATAAAGGCACTAAAGATCCCATCATGCACTATACAAATTGGTGTTAATATTTTCTAAGCCTAGAACTCCAGTTGGAATGATCTTTTACAATATCACAGCACATATTGTTAAATACCTTCTCATTTTGCTTATAGAACATAGGTTTAATGAGGATTTAAACTGTGATCTTTTAATGTGATCACTTAGTTCATTAAAACACTATATCACCTACACAAATCTCTTGTTCGTGAAGTTCATTGCAGTGAATCACAGCACAGCACACATGAGTAACTGCAAAGTAATACAGAGTTTTCCTATATCTCTGGTGCAGTCCCCATTGGGTTCTCACACCAACAGCTTTTCAGAGACTGATGATCTGAAACAATAAGAAAGCCCATAGGAAAGATACATTATTATTTTTAAAGACCAGAATTCATTTTATGGTGAACCATCACATTACAGCATATCAGGTTCATCATTCTGCTCTAAAGCTCCTGTTCATCCAATAATGCAAACAAATAATGAAAATTCAGTTAAAGTTTGGCATGCAGAGATTTTTCTATTTTCTAAAAGAAGAGGACAGAGAGAATGAAAGGATGGGAAAACAGACATCACAAGGTAATGAGAGAAAACTTATATGAAATGGAATTTAAAACTGCTCTACTGGTCCCTTCCAGGGCTCTCCAGGAATAGACCATGATTTTTACAATAGTTGAGCATTTGAAAGCAACTAGTTCTACAATTCTACAAGGATTCTCAACATGGCTTTTCCTTTTTAATTGCTGTCATTGTCCTGTTAATTTGTACCATTGCTAAATGGAGGACGAGCAGCCTAAACACATAAAACGGTCAAGACACTTTGAAGTTTATTATTCATATGCACAAATCAACTTGACATTGAATATATTAAAGATAAAGAATTTTTTCATCCAAACTTTGGAATCTTTGCTGTCAGGGTCAGATGCCTGCTTTAGCCACCGCAGTGTTGCTGGGAAAAAGTCTGAAAGCAAGTAATTACTAAATTCCTCATTCCTGCTCCTCCCTTTCTACGGGAGAGAAACCAGGGCTGACAGGCTGCAGGGGACCCATGGGATCTCACACACAAATTGCTAGGAGATGAACATTCAGATAAATATTTGGATGACAATGAAAGTGGACTGCAGAGCACACCTTTGCTGTCTAAAAAAAAGGTCCCAGAGTCAATGCCTGTACATTACCTCTAGATTCAGTCAAGATTCAATGACTTGAATGAAAATTGTCCATATATTTTCTATTTTAATTTTTGCAGGAGAATGTTTTCTTCTATTAATAGAAGAAACATAGAGTTTTTTCTTTGTTTTATTTCCAATCAAAAGCCAGTATTTATTCCCGCTTAAAATATTAAAATAATTTTAGACTAATAATAGAAAAAGCTTAGTGACAATGATCCTCGATTTCTGGTAAAGGCTAGAAAATTTTTGTAAAAAAAATATTGACATTTGAATGAAAAAAATAGGTACAGATATATACAAAATACAGACATACAGAAGGGTGATCCTTTCTGTAAGAACCTTTCTTTACCACTCGCATTTTCAAGCTAAATCTAACATCATTTAGTACTTCTAAAGCATGCTTTCCTCCTTGACTATATAACACTTGGCAAAGGCCCGAAGTGCCCGGGATAGATTAGCGTGCAGAGCAAAGAGACACTGTACAGTATAAACGCAGTTCATCATATGGCTGTCCAATTTATCACCCAGACATCGTCAAGTATGGAGGGTGTATAAATTATATTAACCTAATCAAAATCCCTCTATTGAAAATAATTGAACAAGAGAGCTACTATTTATGAATATGTGATCTAGCCATGAAAGCCATACTCTGATCCTTTATAGCAGCCGGGTAGCAGCTCATGGTTGTCCCCCTAACATGCGAAATAAGGCACCACTCTGGGTGATTAAGTACAACTTTCTGGAGGAGTATCATCTTGTATAAGCTCTTCAGAAGAGTGTCGAATATATTTACCTGGACACTGTCAAGTTACACTGCACCATTATTACAAAATTGATAAGTAAAGTGTTAAACGTAAACAGCAGTGGATAATGTAAGAGGGCAGGGAAAGCAAACAGTCAACAAGAAAGGAGGGAAAAAGAAAAGGATTTTGGTGGAATACTTCTTATACTAAGTCACTTTAATGCACACAACCAGAGAAAAAAGTACTCTTTTTTTTTTTTTTTTATCATAGAATTGTTATAAACCTTCCCCTAACTCATAGTGCACTGAAAGAAGCATTTTTAAATTTGATAATCAGAGGTAGAGAGAATGCAATAACAGAAGAAGGTATGTCCCAAAAAAATGACTTTTACAAAGCAGATCAGGGTCCTGATCTTTGGGACTCTGCAAGTAGCAGTTTCTGATTAAGCTGAGCTGGGAGCCTCTGGGAGAACTAAAGGAAAAACTAAATTTTTCAAAATAGCTTGAATAATAATAAATTTTAAAAACCATTTATCCCAAAATAAATGACTAATTTATTCCCAGAATTCTTCATCATTTCTGAATAATATACGTGATGAAGTGTGAGAATGATGCTTGATTAAATGAGGTCCCTGGAGTGCATCAGAGGAGATTTAATCTGGAAAACAGCATCTGCTGTCTCTTTCTTTCCTTCTCTCAATGCTGTGTTGTTTCCACATTTTACAGCATATTACCCTCCTTAATTTTTAACAGAATGGGACAATATTTATTCAGATTTTTCTGTGGTGGCCATACAATGGGTCTTTCAGTGTGAGGGCCTGTAAAATACTGCTGAATACTTATTTATTTTTCCTGGATGGAATAGTAATTACCTTCTCTTAGTCAATCACAGGTTATACAAATCTAAGTCATTATCTGATATAATCATGCCAGTAAATTTAACTCAACTGGATTTTTCCCAAACTATTTTTTTTTCCATATTTCTGTTCTTACCAATGCATCTGACAGTGAGGATCATGGCTTCAGTACAGCAATAATGAGAAATAAACAGACATGTCAACGATCAATAGTTGGACATGTTATCACTTTTACTCTTTGCTATTACAACCAGTATTATAACGATCAAATATATATGCTTTGTCTGATACAGCTGTGTTGTACATATCTAGTCTTAGCCAGTTCTAGAAGCTGAGGCCATGAACGGTGTGATTGGAAGGCCAGCTGAAAGTCCAAGTTACTAGAGTTCAAATGTGAACACCACACAGTGAATTTTGAACCACAGAAATAACATGAGTTAGAAGATCCTGTTAGCCCCAACTACTGCTGGTATTTGAGAAGGTGAAGTTGCAGAAGAACTACTGAATAATCACGAGATTGAAAGAAAAATTGATGGTGCAATGACCTCCTATTTAAGGGGTATTTTTTAACTTTTAAATTACTAGGTTCTTTCTGTGATCTTCTGCTTTGCTCTTCTGGACTGTTACTGGGACTATTGCGCTTGGTAGCCTCACTAGGCTCTTCTACCATCATCTAATGCCATCCCCTCACAGACCAACTGAAAATGTGTCACTTGCAGTGTACCTCAAAATAATTTAACCGGGGAATAAATGACTTAATAACAATTTACAAGGTTATCCTTAATATTACATGCTTTGTGTTTGGTGCAATCAGTGAAGATCTGAAATGACCTCTCCTGTTATTTTTTCCCTTCCGACACAACTTGAAAGCAACCCAACTGAAGTGAAACCAGAAAAAGCAGCAGAGACATGCCAAACATTGTCTGTTCAGAAACTTTTCCATCAGACTTGCTGCTTGAAAGTAGTTATTTAAATGACCCAAATGAAAATCAGGACCAGGCTTCTCCATAGCCTTTTGTATAGCAAAGGTACCTGTGCATAGCCCGCCCAGAACATAAGAGACACTGCCCTATCTGGCACACAGAGCAAGGGGTTACCTTCCTGGGAACCAGATCCAACTATCTCATAGCAACATTCAATGCTTTTTAAAAAGCAGCAGACAAGGATATTGTAGCAAAACAGAGAGTAGTAAATATTGTGCCAGAATCTGGGTGTCACAGAAGAAAGGGACAGACTGGTGAATACCTTTGGACAGTCCTTAGATTTCTTCTAAAACATACAAACCCAGTACTAGCCTTCAGCAGTCTCCCAGCCTACTATCTGATTGGGTTTTTCGTCGCACTTTCTCTTGCTGTACTCACACCATCTGCTTTCAAATCATAGCACTATAGGAACATTCAGTACCTGTGATACCAATAGCTTGGATAAAAAAAAAAAAAAAAAAATCCTACTGTAACAGTGTACTTATTCATAGAACCCTGTGGGTTAGAAGGGACCTTAAAGATCACCTAGTCTCAACCCCCTGCTATGATCAGGGACACTTTCCACTACACCTGGTTGCTCCAAGCCCCGTCCAACCTGGCCTTGAACCCTTCCAGGGAGGGGGCAGCCACAGCTTCTCTGGGAAACCTGCACCTGTGTCTCATCACCTTCACAAGGAAGAATTTCTTCCTTATAGCTAATCTAAATCTACCCTCTGACATTTAAAACCCGTTACCCCTTGTCCTATCACCATATCCCCTCATAGACTTGTTTCCCATCTTTCTTGTAGCCCCCTTTAAGTACTTGGAGGCCGCCATAAGGTGTTCCCAGAGCTTTCTCTTCTCCAGGATGAACACCCCCAACTCTCTCAGCCTGTCCTCATAAAAGAGGTGCTCCAGCCCCCTGATCATCTTCATGTCCTCCTCTGGATCTGATCCAATAGGTCCATGTCCTTCTGATGTTAGGGGTGCCAGAGCTGGACACAGCAATGCAGAGGGGGGGTGTGGGGGGTGTGTGCTGTCTCAGCAGTGGAGGGGGAAAAATCCCCTCCCTCGACCTGCTGGCCACACTTCTCTTGATGCAGCCCAGGACACGGGTGGCTTTCTGGGCTGCGAGCGCCCATTGCTGGGTCATGTTGAGTTTCTCATCAGTCAACACCCCCAGGTCCTTCTCCACAGGGCTGCTCTCAACCCACTCCTCACCCAGCCTGGATTTGTGCTTGGGATTGCCCCGACCCATGTGCAGGACCTTGCACTTGGCCTTGCTGAACTCCATGAGGTTTGTCCAGGCCCAACTCTGCAGGTCCCTCTGGATGGCATCCCTTCCCTCCAGCACGTCACCGCATGACACAGCTCGGTATTGTTGGTGATCTTGCTGAGGGTGCACCCAACTCAGCATCAGAAACAACTGCCGAAAGGTGACTGGTACATAGGTGGCTAGATGCTCGTCCACAGCTAGCTTCAGATTAATAATGGGTCCAGTGGGTGGTTTTAGGGGAGCTGTGCGTGGGTTTTTATTTGTTTGTTTTGAATCAAAAGTAAAACTGTTTAGACACTTCCACTATGCGTTGAAACTTCATTAGCACATATTTTCTCCCCACCATGCATTACATTTGATTAGAAAGACAACCATTTGTACAAGATGTTATGCCAATATTAACTATCAACAAACTAGTAAAGATAAGATCGAAGATAAAACTGCCACTGAGTAATTACAAGGCTGTAATTTGCTTGAGCATTTTTACAAAATTTTAAAATTGGATATTATATCTATATCTGATTATGAACAGCAACATATCCTGGTGAGTTAATAATTATAGTCTTGTTTTTACTTGTTGACAGTCACTGACTAATTGCTGTCTAAAGAGAATTTAAACAGATCAATTCAAAATCAACCATCTAAATAAAGGTAATATGCCTAACGTATTTATTTGGGACTGCAAAATTTTGGTTCTTCATTTGGATCTCTCTATTATGAGTTAGCTCCTTAAGAGAACAAAACTGAAGTACATAATCTAAAAGGAGAGAATTTACTAATTGTTAAATCTTTTAATTCTTTGGGGTTTGTAATACTGTTGTTAATTCCCCTGTATTTAGAGCAAAGCAGAGAGTAGAAGAATATCTCATTTCCAAACTTGGATCTTCCACTATCTAGCCATGGCAGCTGGCTGACTCGTAACCAGACGCTGCCCCAGTGACAGTCTCTTTAGTTTTTAAAGCTTTGAGCAAACTCCAATCCAGTGCCATGGTCTGAATATCTTTTAGAGTCGGAGTGCATTAGGGATTCTCTCAGGATTAATTTTCCAGTTTTGTTTCAGCTGAAAGGAATCCAGGTCATACCCTGGCAATGTTCTGTAATGTGGACCTGGGAACAGTAAGTGGGGATGATGCAGAGATTTGCTTCAAAAGCATGGCCTTCATCCACACTAAGTCAGAAATGCCCTCATTGTGTTGGACTGTGTTTAGGAGAAGTAATACTAAAGATTGACTGGTTAGTTAGGTAAACAGGAATGACAGAATCATATCTTAAACCTTTTGTTATCCAACTTTCAGAAAGGATACCTCTAAAGAATAGGCACCTTCATCACATCAGAAGGTTTTTGCTTTTTTTATCTGGGATGTAATTTGAAATTCAGGCGCATGTGTATTCTTCAACAAGCAGGCATCACCACTGCTTCCGAAATTCCCAAATACTTTGTGAAAGATAAAGCAAGGCCACACAAATATTTTTTTTTTCCTCCTATTAACTTCTGTCTCTTTAGTAAAATGCCAAGACTGATTTATTTTGAATATAATATTTAAACTGTAGCTAACGTCTGACAAAATAAGCAAGCATGCTACCTACTTCGGGGAAATTTAGCTCTACCTGAAAAGCATTAAGAGATCCCCTGCATGACAGTGTACATTGTCTGGTGAGAAAACGGTGTTCTCTTTTGTATTTATCCAACATTACAGGCTCTGTACCAAAGTCTAAGAAAATACCAATTGTCGCTTACTGTTGCATTGCTATTTGTGGTTGCAAAGGAAGACTTACACTTAAGTGATCTAATACAGAGATAATTAATACATATATACATCCATGCAGTAAAAGCAGCACAATAAAAGTTAATTATTTTTGTGTCACTCCTCATTTTGATTAAAAAATCTAGAATCAAAGAAGTTGAGAAGGTACCCAGCAGGATCCTGGGCTGCAATCAGAAGAGTACTGACAGAATGTTAAGGGAGGTGAGGCATCCCCTTGACTCAGCACAGCCAAGACACCTGGAGACCTGCACCCAGTTATCAGCTCCCCAGTAGAAGAGAGACAAGGACAGGCTGGAGACAATCCAGTGAAAGGCTGCAAAGATGATGGTGATTGAAGCATCTGACATATGAAGAGAGGCTGAGAGCTGGGAATGATAAGCCTTGAGAAGAGGCTCAGAGGAATCTCAGTGTGTATAAACAATGGCAAGAGTAAAGAAAATGGATACAAACTGAAATATTTAAAACTACATTTTAAAAAAGAAAGAAAAACAACAAATCTTTTTTTCCTGTGAGGGTAGTCAAATAGCAGCACAATTTGCCCAGAGAGGTTGTGGAGTCTCTATGCCTGGAGATACTCTCAACCCAGCTGGACGTGGTCCTTGGGCAACTGCTACTCTAGCTGACCCTGCTCTGAGCAGGGGGTTGGGACTAGATCATTTCCAAATATTCCTTACATTCTAAGAATACTTTCAATAGTACTATCAGATAAATTTCTCTGGTACCAATGAGTTTCTGAAGCAGATTTTTTAAAACATTTTATCAGGAAGCATTAAATAGATTTAAATAGTATCTAATCTCTTCAAATTAACAATAAGGGATTAATATAAAGAAATATTGGAAAGTATTTAATAAATTAGTGTGTGAAGTGACAGGTTAATTGCTCTTTGGATCATTAAGCAACACATTTATTTGGCAACAAATAATTTAACCAAGTAATTCAGCATGTTTACAGGATAAAAATTATCTTTTTTAGGCATTTGCTCATATTTTGGTTAATAAGTTCAGCTACTGAACTTTTCCACAAGCAGTTTGAATTCATCTTTCATTCAGTATTTATTACTTGCAACTGAAGCAAGTGATGGGTCTCTAACTGCCTTTTAACTATCTCAAGATGACTGCACCTTCAGTTGTTTTCTGGGGTGGTAGGGGTTTTGGGTTTTTTCTATTTCTCCCCCCCCAATCTGTAGGTAGGCCAAAGAGCTATGAAGAGAAAGCACATAATATGCAGCTGAAGAAATGCCTTAAAAGTAAATCTGGAAAACAGTGCAAACAATTTGCCTCTAGCGAAAAAAGATTCTTAGGAACACCAAATTGATAAAGGCTACAAACCTGACCAAGATTCAGCTCCCAATATTATTCACATTTTTCCACATTTTTTAATAGATACTAATCTAATCCTATCCATATTTAATGCGCATGAAAATTATGGAGATAAATGTGTGCCATTATTAGTAGACAATATTTCAAGCTCATTTATTCCCTTTCCCAGCACCTCCACTGAAAGCTTAAGAAAATAAGAACATTCATCTATAAGAGATAAAAGAAAAATAACTGAGACATACAGGCCCAAATTTAGTCTTTAGGCAGACCAGTCTTTCAGAAGGCCTCTGATTAACCTGTGAAAGAAACAGCAGTCACACAAAGTACAGCATACGCCCTATGCAAGGCCACATGAAAGTAGGGGGGAAGGTGTCTTCCAGGTTTTGCATGGTACAGCAGTTTCTCCTTCCCTACTTGGTAAATGGGGGCCAAGGAATACAAGGGAAATTAATGATTACACTGGGAACACATTAATTGCCAGTTTCAAAGCAGGCAACCATAGTATCTGCCAAAGACCTCTTACTCTCTCTTCCTAAAAGATCTTCATAAACCTTACCAGATTTCTTAGGACACAGAAAGGCCAAACATACAGTAACTTTTAAGGAGAAGAATATGAAAAATTTCAGGTGCTTTAATATTGCTGGCAAGGCTAAAGATGCAACATATTCCACTAAGAAGTGTTTAGAAATTTAAGTAAGCTGTTCACAGAAAATTTTTGGAAACCCATTGTTTGCTCCATACATATATGTAGTTCCCACCGATTTCAATAAATAAATATTGATCTTTGTTTGGGTATCTATTGAGATTAATTGAGTCAAGAACTAAGTATTGACCACAACAAAGCAGAGGTCAATAGTTACCTTGAAGGAAAATATATCTTCACCTTCACAGAAGATGTGAAGTCAATAGGCCAAGTATTTGCCCTAATTTATTTATACTTCTTAACTCCTGGAGATTCCACCAGTGTGAGCATAAAAAAAATAAATAAATTATCAGTATATATAACTCACAGTGTTTAGCTGAAATTAATTCTGTTTTGGCTATTTCAAGGGAAGATATTAAATTCATCCTACCACCACCATAAAACTCAGCAGTTGGAATTAACTGTGCTCCAAAAGTACTGCAAGTTTTCTTTTCTTCCTGGTGTCAATGCATCATGGAGTAGAGCCACCATAGAGCAACATATAATCTCAGTGTTAAGAACTGTTCTGTAAATTCTACAAATGAGAAAAAAATATTTAAGGAATAGACATGTTCCCCCTTCTATGTAATAATTTTCAGTGGAGCATGTTGTTAAAAGATATTATATATGATTAAGTCTCCAACAGATCAGTTGTTTAAGATGGACTGGATGACCCCTAGGTATCCCTTCCAACCTATATTATTCTACAATTTTATAGATAAAGGATAGCATGACAAAAATCCCATTTTTTTTTTTTTTTACACACTTCTAAGCCGTGTCCAATAGTTAAGACTCATTTAGTGACTCTATAAAAATAGTTATTTTAAATCAGAACTAATAATAAAGCCATAATAGCTTTATTACTGATTTATTCTTTTGCATAATTGTAACTTCTAATTCTTTCTGTATTTAAAACCTTTCCTAGTTAGGAACAGAACTCTTTCATTTGCTGTAGAACACACACTGTTTACTGATATTTGAGTTATCTTCCTTGCAATTTATTCTGACCTAGATATGCAGCTTACAATGACAAGCATTATAAATGAGCAATAGGTGACATTTTTATCACATCTTATAAGAAACATTTTAACATAACCTGTTCTGGGTATTACATAAATTAAATATGCATTCATCTAGCATATTGCACTGGAAAAAAACTCCTATGGTGTTTTTAAAAGGCAACCTTTAACATATTAATATGTCTGAAATACATTTCCCAGGGATAAAGTCTTTGCTGAAAAGAAGTAGACATTGCATAGTAGGGGAAAACAGACTAATTTTTTCCAGAAAAAATTATATTTATTGCATTAGGAATTACAATGTTTGTACAGTGTTAGAATGATACTGCATTGGAGAAATTATGTGCCTTTTAATGAAAACACTAATAAAATAAGGGAAACTGCTAATTTATACAGAACAGAGAAGATTTAACACCTGGTTTCTGAATACATCATTTGATTGTGGTCTTAGTATAAAAGCAAGGATCCTTCATGCAAAGGATACAATTTCAGGTAACAGCTTTTGTCTTTATTTTCAACCTTGCATGAAGAGGAAGAAACATGTCAGCTTCTTCATTTTAATATTCCCATTTTGCTTGTGGGCGGTAGTCATGCTGTCTTGGGCAAAGCCTGCTACAACACTACTTCTAAGGGTAACAGCTCAGTAAGAAAAAGGTATCTAAATCTCATGGCTTACCTCTTCAAAAAAATCTCATCTTCTGAGCTATTTCTTTTTTTTTTTCTTCATTTAACTAAAAAAAAAATCCCTTACATATTTCATCTGGATTGTGGTTAGCCTTCCATCTTTGTCACTTTTTTGGGAAAGAGGAAAATAACTGTACAGATTGACATTTTAATTTCTGTCTGTCAAGAATGAAATATCTGCATGAGCATACACTCTAACAGGGCAGGGGAAACTTGACTGAGATCTTCATACTAGATTCAAGTGAGGAAAGAGGAATTAGAAAAAGTCTCTAGTGATCCACACTGAGGAAAAACTTAGTTTGGGTGGGCATCTTATTTTTGCATAAAATTAGTAAATTCAAAAGCGTAAGCAAGGGCAAAATACATTAATCCTGTGCTACCTAATGCTGATTATGCCAGATTCAAGGCAGGTTTTCCCAATATCAGCTAAACTTTTATTTCTCCATAGATCTCCAATATTTCTCCTCAAAAATACTACAGAAATGCATGTTTATTCATAAAGTTGAGCTATAAGTCAAGGAGACGCATCTTGCTGGTTTTACTTGGAGTGAGGTGTAGTTAGACTGCAATTCAAGTATCCAGAACCTCTGTCTCTTATGACTATACAGAAAGAATGAGGATATTAACTTCCATATGCTAGCATCATCTTTTCTGAACACTTGTCTCTCTTTAGGGATTTGTTGACCTCTTAATAAAATGTATTTCTTCCTTGAATACTTATCATATATACTTTTGTAATAAAAGCAGAATGGATAAAAATAAAAACATGATTTCTTTCTTCATAAAAACTAAAGAGAATTAAAAAACACCATTGCCCTTTCTAGAAAAGGATTGGGGCAAAACATGGATGAAAAAAATGGTGACAAATGTTGGCCAAGATGTGCTGAGAAACTAGCAAGGGAATTTGAGTGTTGGAAGTCATCTAGCTGTCCAGCAGTTAATATACAAAAGAAGGGCACTAACACACAGTAATTGGACTGCTTATAACCCTAACTGCATTCAAAATATTTGGTCCATCTTACAAAAAGTTAAGAACTCTAGATTTTTAGATACTAGGTATTAGTCCAAATTATGTCTATCATTGTGATTAATAATTATGATTAAAAAAGATAGTACTATTGCTGTGTGTTATGGAAGAATATTTGTGAGCCCATAACTAGCTCCAAATTTTCTAGCTAAGTTTGACATAGCTACAAAGGTATTTCATGATCAGGTGTGACAGTAAAAAAAACCCTATGCATAGAGACACTGGACTACCATAGAAGTGTGTTTTATGTATTTCATTTACAAGTGAACACCATATGAAAGAGTTTTAAAAGAACTAAGGTTACCAGTGTCAGCAATAAGCGGATGAGAAATTACTGGTGGTAAGAATATTCAGGAAAGTCCTGTTTTAATACATCTGTTGCTTATATCTCACTTCAACAAATGTTTTCTATAAAACTTGGCAAAGAAAAAAAATATTCTTAGACATGGTACTAGTTGATCTACCATATTTTGATTCCTCACAATCTGTGTAACAAGATAGAACACTGATATAATGTACTAGAAACAATAAAAACTAATTGCAAACGCTAGGAAAACAGCCTTTCCTCACCTTATTGTACTTCCTAAAAATCTGCAGACTTAATCAGTGCTTTTTAAAAGAACAGTCATTGAAATTTTGATTCTTTGCAGACAACGAAGTGCTCGTGTCAATTATTTCTGGAGGAGTTAGTAATGACAACAGGTGAGCAATATAATCATGATTCCTGTGCTGTATATTCTCGCATATAATCATGTTACTTATTGTGCATTTATAAATGTCAAGTGCAGTCTGCTCCAGACTGCCCCAGGGTTTCAACACTGGGAAACAGAAAAGATTTTGTATAACTTTATTGGAAAAGTTTAGCGATTTGGTTAAGAAACTCAGTTAAACTGCAAATTTAGTGATTTGATGAAGTTGCTTATTGATGTAGACATGAATAGACAGGCAGACAAATAGTTATTCCTTCAAAATGAAAAGTATCCAAATTCTTGCTAAATTGTATTTCTGATTACTAGAGGAGAGAAAGGAGTTATCATGGGCATGGCTCCAGCTCTGTAATCATAAAGTCGATTCTAACTGAATGGTGTGGAAGTGAATAGTCCAGGACTCTTACTGTAACTGGCAGAAGTGCCAAAAGGAAATTCCCTCCAAGGACCACCAGACTTCAGTACTTTATTTCTCTACATTGCAGAGAAATTGGCAGAGCTCCACTGACCTCTGTTTGTAGAGAAATGTAATTTCAACACATTGGATGGAAATGTTTCTGTACAGAACTCCTCTATGAAAAAGCCTTAAAGGCAAGAGTTACATTTCTTTGGAGAATATGAATAACTCCCACTATTTCTCCAAGTTAAACAGAGCTTTTCAAATTTTGTGACCCATTTGATAAGACAGAAAATAACTCACATCTCACAAAAATGGATAAGCTACAATTCTACATCAAGTTCTTCAGTTCAAGCTAATCTACTCACTCATATTTCATTTACTCCTTGATAATTACTCCAGTAACATTGATCAGGATAAAAATTTTCCTAAAATATTACAAGGTGCTTAGCCAGGTAATCAGCTGTATCACTTGTAGAGTAACTGCTGCAAGTTATCCAAGAGAGCAGCATCTTGTTATTATTGCTCCAAACAGCTGTACAGTTTGGCAGAAGAGCTACATGGTGACCTCCAAACAAATTTACAAATAAAGAAATTAGCATCCTCAAGTGATTAAAATGCTATTGTGGTCTGTGAAACCTCATATAAGTTTGACAGCTCCTGTGCCTCAAATTGCAACTGTGGCTTAAGGTAGGAAATCATCAAGTCTGAACTGACAGAAGTATGTTGATTAAAGGTAGCTTAGTAGTAACTTACCCTCTCTGCAGTCATTGGAGACACATACATTCCTTCAGCAGAAATTAAGATCAGGAACCTAATTTAGCTATTCTGATTAGTTTTGCACAGGATTGCATCCTGAAGGAGGTTCAGTTCCCTAAGTCAGAGGAGATTTTCCAAATATCTCACCTCAGTGTGTCTCACCATTTCATTTCCAACAGCAGTGAAATCATAAATAAGTAGATTTAGTCATGATCTCTAGGTTAAAAGTACAACTTTAGACTTCCTACAGTTCTATCACGTATATAATTCCAGAAAATGATACATCAAAAGTTACCCAGGTAAAGTCACATTGACAAAACAATCATTGATATAACTCCATCAAGCTCAGAAGAGATGAATGTATTTTCCCCTATTAGTACTTAAGTGATTCAAAATCAGCATTATGTGGCAAAACTGCATGTACAACTCCGTGTCTATAGGTCTCCAGTAATATACACCTCAATCAAGAGGGTAATTATACAAAAAGGACTGTCAGGGTGCAGTTTCAGCATTCATCAAAAGGAAGGGCATTTCCTTAGGTCAAAAGTATGCATGGAGCCACTGTATTAAAGTTCATGGAATTACACCAGAAATTAATTTTGTGTTCAGAGCATAAACAATGGCATTATTAGTGTGTTCAGACCTCTCTTGTCTTAATGAACTTCTCAGATTATTTCATTCACAGGCTTCACAATGATGACTATCATTATGTATTGTCAAAAGATTCAGCACATAACATTCATAACACTGAAGCTTTGCTGAAGTATCCTAATGTTAAAGACTGATAAATTAAGTAGCCTCGGAATTCTCACTAAGTATGTAAAACTGAATTGCTGCATGTTTTGCCTTAGCTAATGGGTTGGGTGACCAACAGCAATTCACAGCTGAATGCATAAGATCATCTTAAGTTTGCTGAACTACTGTTTAGAAAGGTACCAAGCAGTAAGAAACTGTTAAAGTTTGAAGTGGGCTGCTCCATATTATAGAATGTAAATACTTCTAAAAGAAAGTTTATTTCGTCTACTTATACAGAGATAGACACAAGTAAGCGAGAAAAACATATTTCCAATTACTAACACAAAAATGAAGTTAATTCTTTCTTGATCATGGCTGTAATTCACACTGCTTGTCTTCTACTGGTTTCAGGCACTGAACCCGGGCCCCAAAACTCCCATTACTGATTCATCCTTCCAGGTAAACGTTAAGCATCTCCATGCATCATCTATATTTCCCTTCTTTTTCAAGCAAAGCCTCTCATCCTTCATGTTTGCTGTTAATGCTTTCCCTTAGACTTTTATTTTGAATTTTTATTTTTTTTTTTTACTTTTGAAAATAACTTGGTGGTTCACAGATCCCATCTCTATACACAGCAGAGGCAATGAAAATACCAAAGATACAGAAACAGCTATAACAGCGTTATTGCTCTCTGGTCTCCTTACAGAAGGCCTAGACCACTTTCCAGCCCTGCTAAGCCTCATCGGGGATAGCCAGTCTGATTTTATTGAGAACAGTTAAGAGACTAATAGCTGATCTTTAACCCTCATTGTTAATGAAGTTTTAAATACATTTAGTCAAGATGAAGAGAAAGGATAATATTATTCTTACATATTTTCTGTACGCTATCGATATTATAGTTTTAAGTCTTGTAAGCCTTTCTCACTGTATTTAATGATATTACTAAAGACTTGAAACAGGTACTATTACAACTTTGCTTATATTTGTAGATACTGAAAGCCATTATATAATTTTAAGCAACAATTCATTTTCTATTGAAGAACCCTTCTACAAAAGCTTAAATAACATTTTTAAGGTGTGTACAAAACGAGGAAAAGTAAGTGCAGCAGCATTCATGACAAGCTTTTTTGCTCTCCTCCCCCCCCCCATGCGTATGTCTTGTTTCCTGTAGTAATTAAACTGTGACAAGTTGCTAGATGAGGAACAGCATAATTCAACAAATTTTAGACTAACTTGAGCTCTTTAATTATGTGTATTCACCACCACACTCTTAGAGGTGCAAGGGCTTCCTTCTGCTAAAGCAATTGTGTTAACTTTTACTCTGAAATTAATAAAGCAAACTGTTCTGTTTACATTTTTGGTGTATTGACAGTGTGGTTATAAAGTATGGACTGCCTTTTTGATGCAAATTTAGTGATTATTTTTCTGTCTCATCTCAATATTTGGTGAAGATACACCTCCTCCTCCCTTATTCCTCCATTACAACCATATGGCTGGGTATTGACACCCCACAACATTTTAAAGTATTTCAAATGCTTGTCTTCATGACATATGATTAAAAAACGGAAATCACTTTTCTGGGAAAGTTTTTTAATGTAGATTTCAATTCTCACTGGAAAGGTCTGACCTTCTTCCTAGTACTGTCTATACTCTGGTTTGAGGCAATACATCAACATGCACTTTGGAATTGGGATGTGTTGAGTGGCTTTGATCTATTTTCTGTGTACTCCAGTGCAGTGATTTTTGTCCAGGAACCATGATAATTTTGCAACTCATGTAGTCTGTAAGCATATTAACATTCACATGAATAACAGAGTTCCCTGGGGCCGCAGTGCCTTCCTTACAGCATTCCTAAAGTACAGTCATTCTGTATGATGATGTGGAGACATACTATGGCTCTAAGTTACAATCCACCTTTCCAAAAATGTTTCAAAACTAGAGAAGGCACTAGCATCTGAGATTCAAAAAGGGATAGAATATACAATTTGGAATATAGTTTCCTTCCTTCTCAGCACATACAAACAGATCTATTTTTCAAAACAAAAATACCACAAAGAAATTTGCTAAATGATACAACATTCCTGCAATACAAAGTCTAGTTAATGTCCTTATTCACTGTGTCTCAGAATAATTAAAAAACATTACTGTCAGTGACAATTACTTTGAACTTTATTAAATCTTATGGGAAACCCATCCCTATCAGTTTGTCATACCAGTGCTGGAATAATTGCTCAATGCAGTATCTTCTAACTGTCATCTCAGGAGAACTAGACTGTCCCCCATAATGACCTTACTGACAGTTGTAAGAAAAAAAAAATAAATTCACTGTAAGTGAAATGTAGATTTTTCTGGCTAATAGCATGGTTGATCTTCAACTCTAACAGCACTGAGGATATCCTGCATTAGCCTTTCCCTGGTTTGTTGCACATGTACCTCTGCTGAGCGTTAAAATTTAACCCATAGAAAACTAAAACCTTGTAGGAATAAGGTGTAAGGGTCTCATATTGCAGGGACAGTATTCCCTTCAGATGCTTTCAGTTATATCCTGGCCTGGGATCCTGGAAATCCACTCAAAACATTATAGAAGCTCTGAACTACAAGTACAGAAGAAAATAGGAACTCTGAAAACATTTCTCATAATCAGTTCAAATTCTGACTGAGGTTATTCTTTAATAATACAAATAAAAAGCCTTCATAAGATGCCAGGATATTTAAAAAGAAAAAAATGAAAAAAAAAATTAACTTCAAACATGTCCTTTAATTTAAAACCAGGTTAAAACAGTTGCCATCCTGGTACTAAACATCATATAATTCAAAAAAGGTGTCACAAAACTAGCTCAACTGACTCAGCACTGCGACAGTGGAGATACTCTAGTAACATCCCTTGGGCATAGAGAGACAATTTCCTATGGTGAATAGTAACAAATCCTTGATGTCAATAACCTTTTAAAAGGTATCATCAAGAGCTTGTCTTTGCCTTTAGTAACATAGATAGTAAGCCAACCTGAATCTTTTGAATTACACAAAAATCCTAAAGTTACACTTCAATTCAAATAATCAAATGCATAAATTTTGAAAAGTAATTAACTGAGATTTTTCACCTGTCTGCCTAAAATGTGACCTCTTATTTTGGTAAAATGTTATAATTTTTCTTCTTCTTTCAAGTAATTGGTCCCGAGTTACCAATTATTTCACACAGATCTCTTTTAATGTAAATTATGGAACACAGTGGGCATTCTTCTTTCGTCTTCTTAAACTAAGATAGTCCCCAAATGCTCACATCACTTGGGAATAGACAACTCAATTTCACAATGAGGAAGTCCATTGTTTAAGGACTGAGTACATTTCCTGATTACACTGCGTTTCAAGACTTGGATGAGTACCAAGTATTAAGACCTTTGTCTTCAGTATAGAATTGTGAAATCTCAATGAGTTTTAAAATTTGCAGATAACAAAGCTTGTAGGGACTACAAATAAACTGGAGGACAAGCTAGGAATTCAAATGAACTTGACAAATGGGAAAGCAGATGAAAAACATAGGATGTTTATTCAGTGGGGACAAAGGCAACGTTCTACACCTAAGCATGAATAATTAGCTATGCAAATGTAGGACATAGATCAAGTAGTTAGCAGTTTTACAGAAAAAGATGTGAGGTTTGTTATGCATCAATGATGAACATGAGTCAACAATGTTACACTGTTGAGTAAAAGCCAAATACTCTCCTCAAACTGCTGAAAATGAACAGGAGTCAAGATTCATCAGGCAATCCTTCCCTATAGACATAACTGATAAAACTTTGGCTAGAACATGCTGTCCAGCTCTTTGCTTTGATTTCCAACACACATGGACAAGCTGGATAGAATAAAACAACGGCAATGAAACAGCCACAGTTTATTACCTATGAAGAAAATCAGAAATTTTTGGAATTGTTTAGCTCAAAGATGAGATTAAGGAAGATCATGATGATAGTCTCTAAGTGTGCAAAAGTATTTTGTAAAGCAGAAGTGATTAACATGTCTGTGGTTTACAGGATAAGAAAGATTTAAACTGCAATAGTAAGGATTCAAGTTACTCTCCAGAAAATAAGCATCCCATTTCAGCCTTTCACTTTCCTTACTAACAGGAGTGATATGAGCATCTCTAGCAAGAAATCTTTAAGAACAGGTAAAAGAAATGGCTGTTAGGAATAAAGGTGGTACAACAGGTCCTACCACGGTACATCTTGAAGTCCCTTCTATTATTGTTTCTATTAAAAACCTAGCGAGTACGCATTTATATATTGGCTGAGAAGCAGAGAGTAAGGGCAATGAAAGCATGTCAAGGAATCTTTTCTCCCGCAACTTTTTTCCAGTTTCCCTTAATTGTGGCAGAATCATACGGGAAAAATAATTGGCTCAAGCTTCTATTATTTGGTATTAGAGTGTTGTGGTTTGGGCCTGGTTGGCAGCCAACCAGGCAATGAGAAGGGACAGAGAGCCAGGCTTGGGGTTCGAGATAGGACTGGGATGGGGAAAAATCCCCCTTTATGATCATGAGCAAAAGGCAGACTCGTTAGGGGAAGAAAAAAAAGAACATACATTTATTACAGACACTAACAACACATAACAGAGTAGGACAGTGAGAAGCATTGCCACATCTTGAGAACACCTTCCCCCCACCCCCCTCCCTTCTTCCTGGGCTCAGTTCTACGCCCGATATCTCTACCTCCTCCCCCAGTGGTGCAGGGGCAGGGAATGGGGGGTGCAGTCAGTGCTGCCACTTCCTTCATGTTCGGTGAGGGGAGTGTCCGGAACTTGTTCCTCCTGCTCCATCGTGGTCCCCCTCTCACAGGAGACAGTCCTCCACAAACTTTCTCTGACATGAATTCCTCCCATGGGCCACAGCGTTCCCCACACTGCTCTGTCGTGGGTCACTAACATTCTCCGACTGGATTCCCTCCCACGGCTGCAGCCCTTCCCGAGCTGCTCTGGTGTGGGACTCCCCCGCATGCTGCAATCCTCCCAGCACTGAATTACAGCAGCGGGGCTGCCTTTTCCCATGAGACCCCGGGCTTCTTCGGGCACAGAACCTTGATAATCCGAGCAGGAGCCACAGGCCATAAATCAATGTCTGCTCCACCGTAGATCTTCATGGGTGGCAGGGGGGGCCACCCTGCCGTCTCACCACAGAATACAAGGGGGTCTCTGCTCCAGCACACCTCCCCCCTCCTTTCTTCCTCTGTTCCTCCACTGACCTTGGTGTTCATGCAGCTGTAGCAACTCCTCCTCACAAGTCCCACTGCTCGTCACCATGTCCCTTCTTAAATACGTTATCACAGAGGCGCAGCTGATTGGCTCAATTTCCCAAACAGAAGTGGAGGTGACGTGGAGTTGGGGGAGCTTTGAGAAGCTTCTCACAGGGGGCCGCCCCAATAGCCCCCTCCCCTGCCACCAAAAAACTCCACCACTCACTCAACCCAGGACATAGAGAAAGAGTATGTGCCTAACCTTGCCAGTTTAGGTTGACAAAATACAGTTGGGGTTTCTGCCTTTAGAAGAACACTGAAAAATTATATCTAATAATTTAATCAAAACAATAATCTGACACTGCTGATTCACATCAGTTAGCTACTAGTTTATTCCCAGGAACGGTGTTTAGCATGCATCCTTTTCGATAAGGCAGGCACATGCCTTCAGAGTATGGAAGAGAAGTTGTACTTTTAAGGAGTTACTCCTACTGCAGGAGCAACTCATCATTTCATTTCTGGTAATTAGTTAAGAGGAAGAAAAGCCTTGGGTAAAAAACTGCAATGACTCCAAATTCACAAAAGGAACGAGACTGAGGCAGTAAAGACTTTATCCAGAGTTGCTTTACAAAGAACACATTCTTTAGTTGTCCGGTTTGGGGTTTGGTATTTCTGTGGGATGTATGTGTGTGTTTTGGGTTTTGTGTGTGGGTGTTTTGGTTGTTTGTTTTTTTTTTTTTTTTTTTTAAAAAAAAAAAAAAAAACAAACAAACAAAAAAGATGAGTATAATGTCCAAAGTTTGTAGACCCATAATACCACACAGTTCAGCAGATTAAAGTACAAGTCCGATATTCTGCTGCAAGGAAGAAACTCTTTAGAGATGGTATGGAGAGAGGAGGACAGTAAATTATGGGAATAAATGGTAGACTTGTGCTATTCCATATTTCAAGAAAAGTGGTTGCTTTCAAGGACTATCACTAGTATTAAATGCAAATGCCAGAAAGACACAGAGGTTTAAGAAACATGTAAAATCTAAAGACTTATATACTATTAAAAAAAAAAAAAAAAAAAAAAAAGACTTAAGTCTTCTAGAAAACTGTTTTAGCTGCCTTGTGAAAGGATCGCTCTAGAGCAGAAATAATGTCAGAGGTAAACATCACAACTGACAAGTGAAACCAAACAGAAACAAGCCTTTAGAGTTAACATAAGATTAGGCTTGGAGTTACATTTATTTATAAACCAGAAATATACAGAACTGTATTTCTATAGTAAGGGATTGTTGTGTGCAGATGGTCTGTCATGCTGCAGCAGTATCTATATTTGCTATCAAAGTTTTTAAAAAAAGTACCCACGTTACTGTTTTGAGTCTAGTCTTTCCCATCACCTTAATTCTCTTCCTTGATCTAAGCATACTGAGGATCTTTAAAGAAAAGTCCCACCCGGAGTGGTCAAAAGCCTCATGCAGCACAATGTCAGGCAGCCAGCTACCAATATTCATATAATATTTTCTTGGTTATAGTGTTTTGTAAATTAAGTTTCTGAAAGGAATTTGTATGTGTAAACACAGCAAGCATACTTAGTTAATCCATAAATGTACTGACTCAAGGAACAGTTCTACCACATGGTGTTATGTAGAAATCCATGATGCTTTTAGAAATTCAAAATTTCATTCTGCAGAAGAGCTTTAATTTCTGTTGCCCTGAACTTCCATAGTATCAAATTTCAGGATACCTACTGGCAAAAATAATAGCATTGATTCAAGTAAAATGTAATTTATTGTTGAAAAAACAGCTAGACAGAGATTAGACTTCAGGACATATTCTCCTCTTGATACATGTGCTTAATTCCTCTCAGCACTAAAGGCTGTTATTTGCACCTCTCAGAGCAGACTATATGCTTTTCAACTTTACTGTAATAGGCAGGTTCCATTTCAAAAATGAGTGGGTGTTAAATATGAGAACATTGTACAGAGTATTTAAGATTACCTAATGATACAAATAATATGACCGCACCATGCCATGAGGGTTCAAAGTATGGCTGAAGGAGATTTAAGTTAGCAGCAGTTTCCATCAGATACCATTTATTTTCAAGGTCATCAAAATGTTTGTTCTTACTCACTTGTGTTTGTTCCCTGTGTTCAACTAAGAGACTGCTTATTTTATTCTATGTATCAGGGCCAAGTCATATTCTCCTGGATTACGACTTGCCAAAAATCATGCAGTAAAGAATTAAATGACATTAGCAACATCTCCATGGTTTAAAATGCCTGCATCGCTGTGTTAAATACATGCAGCATTTACATTTGGCTTTGAAGAATTAAATTATGACAGAAAGCCAGTATTGCCATATTATTTCTTCATATTGGTCACTAATTTTATATAGTCTTGAACAAGTAACTCAACACTGATATCTCAGTTCATCTCTGATGGATAGAAGGTTTAACTAATGATTGTTCACTATTTGGGAGCATCATTAGAGATTAAAAACCCAAACAATTTTCTTAGGTCTTCACACTGGTTCACTAAAGATTAGATATAAAGCTGTGCTGATATTAAATATGAGGTAAAACATTCACAGTACCAGGCAGGAAAAGATACAAGAATGAGAAAGAGTGTAGACTATAAGAATAGCTATCATATTTTCAAGGGCCTCATCAGTTTTGGCTTCAACACTGACTGTAATAGAGAATCCAGCACAAAATACCTTATTAAGTCCCAGTCATCTCAGATGCATACCCAAGTATATTTATACACATGGCACTCCAGTGCTGACCAACAGAGATGTCTTAGAGTGACTCTGAAGGCATCTGAAGTAAATAAAAAAATTGAAATTTGACTGTGGGTCCATTCAGATGCCTGACACCATGTAAATAATCAAACTTCTGAACAGGCCTGTTTACAGCAAGAAAAAGTTTCATGCCTTCTCATCTCTTACTATATTATCAATGAAGTAATACATTACATTTACCTGAGATTATAACGTGGTCCAGAAGTGATAAAAGTTTAGAGGAACATGAAGTATTTGATAGAGCTGCACTTTTCTCAGAAATTTTATTGAGTTGAATAACACATACTTTCAGAAGAAAGAGTGAAAGGTAGAGTTAAGTAGAAAGCTTTTCTGAATAGTTTTAAAGATATCCTTCTATCACCACATTAAATTATTATTGCTCTAGTTTTGCACCCCACCTATTTGTAGCAGCAAATAAAAACATATAAAAGAAAACTCAAAAACCCTCAGGTGACAATTTTAACAAGATTACTACTTTTGAAATGTAAGAGAGAGTTCCAGGACAGTATCTGGGAGACAAAATAAACAGTTGTTTTTTTCTCTTCAAGAAAAAAACGTTGCTTCAAAACTCACACAAAACATAGTAATTGTGCAGAAAAAAAACCCCAAACAAACTTTAGATAGTATTTGTTTCACTTAATTAGCATTATCAGCTCCACCCCTGAGGGATGGTCAGGTTGCAGGACCCCCGCCCGAGGGGCTGATAGAGCTGAAGTAACATCCCTTTGTCTCTTGTACAAACCTTTGATGGGTTGGCCTTGGATGGCTGCCAGGCACCCACCCGCCCATTCACTCCCTTCCTCAACAGGTCAGGGAGCACAAAACAAGATAAAAAAGCTTATGGATTAAGATAATGACAGGGAAATCACTTACATATTACTGTCACATACAAAACATATTCAACTCAGGGATCATTAACTGAATTCATTGCCAATTAAAATAGAGCTAGATAGTAAAAAGTGCAGGCAAAATTTAAGATACATCCCTCTCCCTCTTCAACCCAGGCTCAACTTCACCCCCTCGTTCCTAACTCCTCTCCCCCAGCCCTGAGCAGAACAGGGGCACTGACATGAGGAGCAGCACAAAGCAGTACCTCTTTGCAGCTCCTTTCTCCCGCTCCAGCCTAAGTCTTCTCCAGAGGCTACTGCTCCTTCAGGATAAACCTGGCCCTACACGTGCTCCTCTCCATGGGCCACAGTCTCTGTCAGGAGCATGCTTCTGCGTGGGCTCCTCGCCACAGGGGAGCCTCTGCTGCTACTCAGCACCCCCTTCTTCTCTCAGCTGGCTGCTCCTGCAGATGCTTCTCCCACTTTAATCTGCCTTCCTCACTGCCAGAAGCATGGGGTTTGCCCGTACTTAAATAGGTTTCTCCTGAGGTGCCACACCCGTGGGTAAGGGGCCCAGCTGTGCCCTGTGACCAGGCCATCATGGCCCCTGTGTGTGGTGTGGGGCAGCCCCTGCCTCTCCTCCCAGAGGCTGCCCTGCCGCCTCCCGCCACCGGCGCCTTGCCGCGTATGCCCCGTCAGACCGGGAAGGCCACGGCACAGGCCTGAACTGCTAAGTCAAATCCACCAGCCATCTTCATTTTAAAAATGGGGGCCTCATCTGGACTCGCGGCCCTGGGCGATGTCGCACTAGGCGCTACACGTGGCGTTTTCCAGGGTGCTCATGGAAGCCGGGAGGTTCCCTCTCCCACCCTCGCACAATGCCAGCAAGGACCCCCTCAGCCTAAACTGTTCTCTGCTCTTAAACTGTGGCATTAACGCTTTCCATCTAATTAGGGCATTTCTCCTTCCTCACCTCACACTGGTTACTGGCAACCACAGTGCTCAGAGGATGAAGGAGCCATGAATATCGATGTAGCGTTTAGCAAGCAGTAAGTGTGGATGAGAGCCATCCATGCCTTTCTGGGATGCAGCCTCACTGCATTTTTATTCTAAAAATTCAATGCCCCTTTGATACGTCACCAAACTAGCAATTAGTTGTCAAGGCACAGCTAAAATGGCAAAATAAAACCTGTAGATTTAATCAGCATTTCCATGGTAGCTGAAATTATGCTGCTTAATGGCTGGAATGGGTTGCAATAAAAATGAGTTGACTGTGTATCCCCAAAAATTCATTCCTGGAAGAACAGTCAAACACAATAGCTTCAGGAAATAACATTAAAAAATATTAAACCATGGGTCTCTCAGTTGTCTTAAAACATGGGCATAAAATCTAAATCTCTTTAGGAGTATACCAAATTTAGCCATAGATATAGCTGGAGAAAATAAATTTAGAAAGGGAGATTTTGTTTGTAATAGTTCTTCAGAACAGCCTAGCTGGATGACTTTTCATAAAGACTACTTTTTCTGGGAGAATAAATGTTAAGTCTCCCTGATGCTTAGTATGTTTGGGTTGTTTTAGAGAAATACCTTACTGTTTTCATTTTACAGCCACAGATAATAGTGCTCTCTCATCAGGACAATGTGTATAATAAAAGTAAAAAAATTGAGTTTAAAATGGTGGCATCCACTTCATTAAGAAGTTGAACAAAAATATGCTTGAGGTGGTGCTCTGATAAATATTGGAAGTTTAGACATGATGTTAAAGCTGGACTGCTGTCATCATATATAAAGTATCCGACAAACATTTGGAAGATAAAACTATTTGATAATCAAGACTGTTGTGTTTAGGTTACCATAGACATCAATTTCCCAACATCTCAAGAAGTGTGTACAGACTGTGTTTACAGGTTTTTTGGGTGAAATACTGTGCTACCTGTGTTCATTCTTAAAGACTTTTGAAGTTTGACAATTAAGTTTTCCCTGTCTCAGTGTGTTGTAATTTTATAGAAGTTATTTGGAAAAAATAGTGACGGAAATTTGTATTCTTTTTGCAGTTCTGCTTCTGGATAATGACATCAAAAAAACTTCCATCATGCACATTAATCTTTTGGAGCAGTTTGACAGACTGATGTTAACTGTCTTGCTGTCAAATTTTAAAGTGGTATCTCATTTTTCTTTAACTTTTATAAGTACTTAGATCTATTATTATGTTTAAAAACCAAGGTAAATAGAAAAAATAAACTTCATTAGCTTTACCTACGTGTTCATTCGATGTTGATAATACTTAAACACCACATTCCTCACAAATTACAAGCTCAGTGGGTTTATGCTGCCAGACTTCTTTGCCTCCAGGGTGTACTGCTGCCTCACATGCAGCTGCTTCTGCCCAGGTGCTGTCCTGCAGAGATGCCCAGCAGGAACTCTGCCCCAAAGCTGTGTTGGTGCATGGGGTTATTCTGGTCCAAGGGCATTTGCCTTTGTTGAACTCCAGGAGGTTCCTGATAGCACACTGCTCTAAGTTTGCTGACTGTGAAGGTCAGACTTTGCCATCCATTGTATAGACCTACCCCCTCCATTTTCAGATCATCCACACACTTCACCAGGGTATTTTATTCCACCATATAGGCCACTAATGGAAACATATGTTAGGCATCTAACTTTAGGGACAGAAGTTTGAATGCAGAATTAATGCAGGGTTCACTACTTAATTTGAGAAGTAAGTTTATTACACTTTATGCAGCAAGGAACTGCTCCATAAACTCATGACACAGGCAGCAGCTGAACAGGATTACATTGGATGAAACCATCATAGACAGTGAAACACTTTTTTCATTAAATAGATGAAAAAAATCAGCAAAATTTTGATAGGTTGCTTTAGGAAATATAAAACTTTTACAAAGAATGATTCATTAATCACCATTTAGAGAAGCATTTTTAAAGTCTAGTGATAGAAAAATGTCCGTCATTCAAAAGCTGAAGCTCTAGGAGTAACAGGTTTGCATTTTGTCATTGTCTGCATGATAGAAAAGGACAAGTACAATAACAATACAGCAGATATTAGGATTTTCAGAGTTAGCAGCCTGCCTGTCACACCCCTCATTATCTTGCTTGCATACAGATGGCTTTCACAACAGTTTTCCCAAGTACCCTGCAATACTGAACTGCATTCTATAAAATGATTTAACATATGTTTATAAATACTACGTACATAATCATTACATCTTGGCTGAAAGAGAGGTACATTTGCACATAGAAGCTGTCAGATGTCTCTCTAATGAACAATATTATATATACACACACCTTACAATTAGTTATAAGTGAAGATTACTACTTGGAGAGGAATTAAAGACAGTTGATTCTGCACAGTCTGACAGGCTTCATATAGGTGCATTGAACTACCTAAACACAATTTGAAAAGTCAGTAAATGAAGTGCAAATACACACCTTGCTGCTACAAATGCATAGCCAGTCATTTATCTCGTTGATCCCAAATTAATTTTTGGAAATAGTACAAGTACTATGACAGGTATGTTGAATCAAATACTGATATCAAAACAATAAAAATGAAATAAATATTTCAGCAAATGCCAAGTCTAAGGGCTGCAATGACAAGAACTTTAGGAAATACTGGAAACAGCTGCCCATGAAAAGACTTGTTCTTACAGGTATGCTTCTTGAAAGATGTGGGCTAAAGTGCTGAGGTACGAGTGACCTACAAGATGCACCATTTCTTATTAGCAAATTAACTGTGAAGTTACTGTAGTACTTTGTAGCTCACAAATACACAGAGCAAGATTAGGAAATTAACACTCTGATGGACCAGCAAGAACCAAGTATGCAGAACAGATTGCAAGAGATGGAGCAAGTATATGCAAGAAAGGGAAATTTATCACACCTCCTGCCATGGCTTCACTATCTGCCAGTTGATCTCTTCTATAAGTCACAGAATACTGAATTACCTGGTTTCTGCTTGGCAAACAGAATGGCTGGAAATCTGGCAATAGCTTGTTACACCTGTTGTTTCTTTCCATTTTAATGCCACTGTTTACCATTAATGTTGCATTTACTACTGGCTCCCTCAAAAAACATGCATAGTTAGATCTGTATTAGTATTTTTGTGTTCTCTGTAAAAACCTCCCTGCGCTTCTTTTGGGTAAATTTGCAAATCAAAGTTAGAAATAACCTCATTAGCAACCCATTTACATTTTGATTTTACATATTCTTATTGATCAGAAGGATTGTCCAGAAAGGAATCTTGGTCTTAAACTAAAAATAGAGGTCATCCCCATGCATTTTGCTTCTGCTTCTTCCAGTGGCTAATTACCTTCAGCTAAATATCCATAAAACTGTTGAATATGAATTTGTTATCTCTGGTTTTACCTTTGGTTCCAGTTCTTCCCCCTTCCAATGAACTCACAGAATTTTCTACTGTAAACAAGTCACATCTTTGTTTTGATCCCTGTTTAGATAACTTTTTCTCTAAAAGACTTTTGTTCTCTCAGTCCACACACCATGATGGTGACTCTCCTCTGTGCAACCTGTTATTTTCTTTCACTCTATGTGTTCTATAGTAGCCATTAACTCTACATTGAGAGACGTCCCAGAATGGAGGTGCTTAATTACTAATGCACATGGAAGCATTCAGAAAGTGTACTATATGAATCTCAAACAGAATCTAATTTGACATTATGGCCTATTCAGCATGCAGTTAGCCTTAGGTAACAATCACAGTCCACAGTCATGCTGTGCTAAGAATCATACAATCACTTTGTTAGATTCATGTTCTGAAAAGCTGTTGTCCCAGTCTAACATCTAAGCCTGAAAGTAAAATCACCATGTTAGAAATTTATCAATAATTACAAATACTCTAGAAATAAACTAATAGATATGTCATTTGGCAAACAAGACCCTTTTTAATTGCTGCACATCTCTAATTATCAAAATGGAATTATTATAGCTGTGTTCATCTAATATGGAAATGCAAGTACAATATAACCACCTCTCATCAATATATCAGTTCACATCTTGAGAACTGTTTCAGGGGAATTCATGCTAGAGATGTGTGTGCTGAAACTGGTTACAGCAATCACTGTTAATCAGTCACACACACAAAAAAAAAAAAAAAAAAAAAAAAAAAAAGATACATTTACAGACATTTTGTGAACAGCGCAAGGAGCCATACATTCCAGGATAAATTATTCAAAGCTGTCATTTACTTCCTTACACATGTTCTGCAGAAACTTCGACGGTGTTTCAGATGAGATGCTGCGAGAAAGGACACTGACTTTTCTCCTGCTGCTGAATTCTATTTGAAGCCTGCGAGGTGCATGGATGCCTGTGCCACACAGACACCTCTAGGAAAGGGTTTGGACACAGATTTTACAGCCTATATATATTAAAATGCATGGGTACATGTTCTACACCTGTAAGGATAAAAAAAGCAGAAAGAAACCCCACCTACCCATTTTAAAATAAAATGTCTCACTAATGCAGCATCACTTTTAGTTTTTTCTCTCTAATTTAGTAATTACAGGAATCATCATGCTCTAAACTGACTCTTCTGAACATCAGACTTCTCATTGTCTGGAGTGGTTTGACATTAAAATACATTCATTGACTAGCTGCAAAGCTGAGACCACACACTATTCCCCATGTATCTTTGTTTAGTGGCTCTGCACAACAGATGGAATTTTATGTCATGCAGCATTAGGCTACTGTTAAATTTTAATTTCAGTGAATGGTCTTTATACTCTTTCTTTATGCACACCAGGGATATTTTAGGCATCCATTTCCCTTCTAATTAGCTTTTATTGGTGAATTCATTCTGAATCTCTGGAAGTCATTAGCTTCTCAAACATTCACAGCTGAATTTACTTACTCCCTAATAAAATTAATTATTGCCTCACAAAAAAATGGCTAAATTTGGTCTACCTCTATACATATAGGTAACTATTGAATGTCTGTAGTTTCTATGTATCCCTTTCTGGTACAGTCTATTTTTTTATATTAACTTTTATCTTTGTTATTATCATCACTGTTTCTCATATTGATGCTTTTCTTACTTGATTTAAAATGAAATCTCTTTCAAGGGTTTTGTCTCTCAGATTATAACACAACTTCACTTAGACACTAATCTCTGTCAAAAAGCTGTTACGGATTGTGAGTTTCCTTAGAGTATTACATTCCCTGTAAAACTGCACAGAGCCTTAGAGCCTAAGGTATAGGTAATTTCCATAAATACTGCTTAAGAAACTCAGATGATGTGGACCGATGTAAGCTCATAAATTGTATTAATTATAAAAACTTTTAATTGGTCTGTTTGAAAGAATAGAAACAACCCAAGAAATGTAAGGAAGAAAGAAGTAATTTTTGTTTGTTTGGTTGGTTGTTTTTTTTTCCCCAGAGATTTACTAGAAGAAAGAGTCGAACATTTTCACACTTCTGGGAAAGAAAATACAAAAATATGTTGTACTGTGCACTAGTATGACCGTTTTTTGTATTTTTTGGATTGTTGCTTATAAAAAGCCTTGAGTAGCTTAGTGGCACAACAGCATTAAGCTCTAATTTATCATTGTGCTATAACTATAAAAATTGAAGAATATACCTTCAGGGGAGAGGCAATGAAAGATTTCATATTGTACAGGTTACACTGGAATATTTATGACACTAATTAAGAGTCTGTGACAACGTCTGTAGTAACCTCCCTTTTTAAGAAGTGTAAATTATATGTGGTTATTAAATGGCCACAAGTAATTTGTAAAATATTACAATATTTGTAAGACTCAGAATTGAACTTAGAACCTAATAATTTTCCTTTATTAATACTTTTCATACGATCAATACACAAACTGCATTATTTTGACATTTATATCTATTCATGTATCTAAATAAAAAGGTACATTTATACTAGAGACACCATATGTCACATATATATGGTTGTATACATACTGTTATCATTGTGTTTGTGGATAGGGCAGTGCAGTGATAACATACTGTTCTAGTCACTTCCCAGAGTCAGGTACACCCCATGTAATTATTCATTTCATTTCATTCAAATCCATTGTTTCAAAAGACCTGGCTTCCCAGAGGCAACAACACCTTCCCCACAGACAAAAGACACTCTTTGTAACAAACAAGCAGCTAGTTAGGTGACTTTAGCATATAGACAATGGTCTAAATACTGTCCAGAAGCAATCAGGTAATATAGACTAAATGGTGTCACCAGAAGCACATTTATTTCTGTGAGGGCTGTGGCAGCAATGATGGTGGCTTATTTCCTTGTCTAATTTGGCATCCCCACACTTAGCTATTTGCACCAAATTAACTCCAAATTCCCTATTTAGTAGAAGAGAGAGAATAAATGTTCTGTCAAGAAAAGCAACTTCAGAAATTGCACACTAATTTAAAATTTTCCTGGTTTGCTCCTGTAGTAATAGTTGATTTTTTTTATTGTCTATAGGGTATTTTTTTCCCTTCTGATTTTTTTTTTTTTTTTTTTAATTAGAGGCCACATAATAGACCTGAGAGCAACAATACCTGGCTTCATTCAGTATAATTCCCCTCAACTCTTCCCTCTTTGTCTAGTTCATGCTCTTGCAAAGCCCAAGCCTCTTCCATCTCAACAGCAGGATGAAGAGGACATGAACAAAAGAAGAAATCTGGCTCGTGTGCTCATGAAAAAGTACACAAAATGAATGTATAGATCAAAAAATGCACAAAGTAAATGGACACCAAAGGAATTGTTTTACATTGTATCTCAGTTTTGGTGCTCAAGCATAAGTTTACAATCTACTACCCACGATACCACTACTTAGTTTACAGAGGGATGCAGGGAGAAAGAGATAAACTACGCCTCAGAACAGAAAACTTCTGGAGAGGGATGAATTGTTCAAAGCGTCTTATGGTCCTCCAAAAGAGAATACTTTGATTGTTTTGGACCAAATATTTTTTCTTCACTGGATAAAAGGTACCTTACTTGGGTATCCCCTCAGAAAGGAAGAAAGCCCATGGCTCTTCACAACCTCATAAACACAAGATAGAAGGAATGGTCCAAAATACCTGAGCATCTCAGAAATTATCAGTTACTTCATAAGGGGCAAGAGCACATGTAAAGGAGCACCGCACAGCAAGGGTAAGGTGGCTGAGCAGCTATGTACTTTATTAATTAATCCAAATCAATTGTCAAATTAACCAGTTAACCAAGTATGGACTAATGTGTCTTGTTTTAAAGATTTTTTTTTTCCTTAAAGTTCCTTCAACGTTGTTTCTGAAAAATAATTCTTATATTCTGGAGTATTTCCTAAATTTTCATCCTTTTCAAATAGAAAAAACCCACTATTTTGTTCTATAGGTAAAAACGCTTTAATCATTCCATGAGAAATGGGGAAACAGAAATACTTCTTCCATCAAAGTCCTTCCTTCTGCTTAGAGGGAAATTCAGCTTAGATACATAGTGGACAAGACCAAAAAAATTTCTTGAAACTGAGTTTCTTCTGATGAATAGTACTGTACTTCAACATAGAAAGTCAGTAGAGAAGTAGCCGAAAGAATTAGATCACTCAAGGAAATTAAAATGCCAAATCGGATTTGCCTTTATGGAACAACTCGTAGAAACAACAGCAAGAATGATTCCAAATGGTATTTTCTTAGGTTTCTTCATTATCATTTCCAGGCAGTTCTTTGTCACAAGATTAAAACAAAAGTAAGTAAATGTATTTATAGAAAATGCTTAAATATGCATGGTCATGAAGCATGGCACAACCTCATTTTATGTTATTCAGACTCATAAAATGTGAAATAAAATTATATTTTTCCCCAATTCAACCTTTTTTAAAGGGAAATGCTGACTAAAACAAAAGGATCATGCAAACCAGATGATTAGAATAAAAGAATCATCTGAAGTATGGATGCTAATTGAAAAGCTTTCATCTTTTCTCAAAAGCTATTATGTGTTTTCATCTAGAGTTTTTGTTTTTGTGATTTTTTTGCATAAATAAGTTTAAACAATGGGTAACACACATTTATTTATGAATTTGTTAGACTAGAATTTTAAATAGTCTCAAGAATTCAAGCTGGTCAAAAGTGAAATAATAAAAATTAAGCCACCTGCTCCAATTAACGTACCTAATTTCTTCTCTGCTTTATGTAGCCATTTTTCACATGAGCACATCCCACACACCAAATTTGGAACACCAGAATATTTCCTTTGTTTTACTTTTTCAATACTATTTAGTTTTTCCATATCTTCAATTTTCACTTAATCCTCATTCAACCAAATTTTTTTTAAAAGTTAAAGATTTTTATGACTTTATGACTTACTGGCTAGCAAAGTTGGGTGTTGTTTTGTTTGTTTGGTTGGTTTTTAAAGCTGATGTATATCCCTGATGTACATGCAACATTTTCTTTAAAGTATTGATTTAAGAGTTCTCTGAAATTTTCAAGCACTTTCCTTTGAAGTAACACATGTGACAGCATTTCTCTTTGAGACATTCAAACCCATTTCTGGTACTAGTGGGCTATATAGTCACTTCACCACAGAAACCCAGAAGATGTGGCTGTGTGTCATTGGTACCCTTTCAATCTTTTTTCCTTCTGCAGCTTTTGTTTGGGATTATTTTATTGTGTCAGTGACTAACAGGCCTCCTTGGATTGTCATCCTTTATTGCCTACTCCTGCCAGCTGCAAAAACACTGCCTTCCTTTTTTAATCATGAAATGAATTGTTGCAGGAATGGGGGATGCTACAGTTTCCTCCACATAACGTTCTTCAATCAGAAAATTATAATTTCTCAGATGCATTAGCACAATATACTAGGAAACAGCTGCATAATTTAACTTAATTGTTAAGCAATACCTCATTATAGCTAGACAGTAAATTCAGCAGTTCACATTTTTTGTGTGCCTTGTCTTTTCAGTGCTCACATCATGTTCTCTTTTTAACTGCCTTTCTGCTCCCAAAGGTGCTGGAAAAAGCCATATTTGCAATAAAAATGAATTTAATCTTCTTTAAGAACCAGATTATATTCATGGTAGATGCCTAAGATTCAAATATACTGGAAAGTAAGTCCTTCTAGATGTCGTGGTTTAACCCCATCCAGCAGCTAAGCACCACCCAGCTGCTTGCTTACTCCCCCATGGTGGGCTGAGAGAGAAAATCAGAAGAGTAAAAGTAAGAAAACTTGTGGGTTGAGATAAAGACAGTTTAGTAGGGAAATCAAAAGCTGCGCACGCAAGCAGAGCAAACCAAGGAATTAACTCACCACCTCCCAGCAGCAGGTGGGCTCAGCCATCCCCAGGACAGCCGGGCTCCATCACGCCTGACAGTGACTTGGGAAGAGAAACGCCATCACTCCGAACGTCCCTCCCTTCCTATATGCTGAGCGTGATGTCATACGGCCTGGGACATCCCTGGGGTCAGTTGGGGGCAGCTGTCCCGGCTGTGTCCCCTCCCAACTCCCCGTGCCCCACAGCCACTCGCTGGTGGGCTGAGAGGCAGAAGAGGCCTCGGGTCTGTGTGAGCCCTGCTCAGCAGTAACGAAAACATCCCTGTGTTATCAACACTGTTTTCAACACAGATCCAAAACACAGCCCCGTGCTAGCTACTGTGAATAAAATTAACTCTACCAGATAAAACCAGCACACTAGATAACCCTGGAAATTCTGGTAGCAGATACTCAACCATTTTTTTAAATCAAAAAGAAACATCCAAAATCCAAGATCAACTAAACATTCAGTTTTGAAATACATCTTAACTTTTAGAGGCCTGTTGTAGCAGTAAATATTGTTCAGCAGAGCAGAGATGAAGAGCTGCAAGAAGAGCACAGTTCAGTGTAAATGCGTGGCGACCGCCTAATGTATGACTTGTTTTAAGACTCTATGAGACAAGAAACCATTTGCATTCCCCACTAGTTTGTCTTCATCTAAGACAATGTAATTGTTTGTATGAACTAGATCAGGCAGTGTTGGCAGGCTAACACCATCTCTTCTCCAGACATTCAGTGAATCTAGACCTTTGTTTTCTTTTGTCTTTCTTTAACATGTCTTAATAAAGGTTTCATCCTAAACCGATTCATTTAATTTTAAATTTTCTTCACTTCCAAGATTTATTTTTTTTAATTCAGTACTTTGTAAATCAATTCAAATTAATTTATGTACTTGTGTTTGACTTCAGTGGCCAGATTCAGATATTTGCATAGTGTATTCATATTATATAGTTGTGCTGATTCCTAACTCCTGTGCAATTTACTAATTTATTAGATCCTCTAGGTTGAGGGAGGACAGAATCCACTCAGTTTCTATATTAGATATATTTTGTGTTTTAAGTAACTGTTACAAACTTGCATCACTTTTATTGCTGCCATTGTCTAACCACATGTTTAGGTATCTCTAAACTATTTATATTGTATCATAAAACAAAAATACAAAAATCTACTAGAGTTGCTAGTAACTTACAGGTGTCTTATCAGGTCTTTCTGCTGCTGGTCGTTTCTGCCTCTTTGGACCAGAATTTTTCTTGTGTTCTGAATGAGGATTGAGACTGCTCATGCTATCACAACTATGAATGATGATTGTTTTTAATAGTTGTACATTCCTCCCCTGTATTCTTAACCAAGGATTCATATAGTATCTGGAAGAAAGAAAAGATTTTACAGAAATGGTGATACTCATCCTCTAGCCTCCCAGAAGAGATTATCTGGAGCACGGCCTTTCCAGTGCTGAAAATATAGGAGATAGCATTTTTGTTTGTAAGTCTACTTTCGGTCAAGTGAAAAGCATACAGAACTCATTTGGAGTGAGGTCAGAACAGTAAATACTAAGAACAACTGCTTACATCCCCCTCTGTAAGTTAGAACTATTATAGAGAAGCACTCAAGAAAGAGTAGGAAAACTCCAATGACCTTTCTTCTTGCCAGTTCTATGTATTATGAGCAATCAGCAATTAAAAGTTTTCTGTAACTATAGCCAAACATTTTAAAAAAATTAAAGCTTGGGCTTTTGTAAGAAGGTTTTGGATTTTTTGTTCCTTTATTATTGTTCCATATTGTTCCATTTTTTGTTCAAGGAGATTAAAATAAAATCACTTGGATTCAAGAAACAGTAACACTAAGAATCTGAAAGTACTCAGTCAGAACATGTAATTACTGATAACAATCAATCATCCTTGTAGCTTCAGTTCCATGTAATTCTCCACCCCCTGAAATTCAACTAGTTTCTAATAAATGTTTCATTACAAAAAAAAAAAAAAAAAAAAAAAAAAAAAAAAAAAAGAAATATTTTTAGCATATTTAGAATCATAGAATCATTTAGGTTGGAAAAGACCATTAAGATCATCAAGTCCTACCATTAGCCTACCACTGCCAGGTCCACCCCTAAACCATGTCCCTAAGCACCATGCCTACAGGTCTGTTAAATACCTCCAGGGATGGTGACTCCGCCACTTCCCTGGGCAGGCAGTTTCAGTGCTTGACAACCCCTTCAGTGAAGAAATTTTTCCTAATATCCAGTCTAAACCTCCCCTGGAACAAGCTAGGGCCATTTCCTCTTGTCCTATCACTTGTTACTTGAGAAAAGAGACCGACACCCACCTCACTACAACCTCCTTTCAGGTAGTTGTAGAGGGCGATAAGGTCTCCCCTGAGCCTCCTTTTCTCCAGGCTAAACCACAGTTCCTCAGCTGTTTCTCACAAGACTTGTGCTCTAGACCCTTCACTGGCTTCGTTGCCCTTCTCTGGACATGCTCCAGCATCTCACTGTCTTTCTCACAGTGAGGGTCCCAAAACTGAACACAGGATTTGAGGTGCAGCCTGACCAGTGCTGAGTACAGTGGGACTGTTCATAATCAAATGTTGTGGGTTTTGTTCTTTTTTTTTTTCTGATCACTGCACATCTTAATACAGTCTGACTTCATTAGATTGATTTAAGAAGGTGAAGTGCTGTAGACTGGCTTTTCTGCTAAGCAACATCTGCGTCATCTGATTTCACCGATATCTGTGTATGAAAGGCAGAATCACTGCCAGAGACCTGGTGTTGGTAGGAAATCAAGACAGTAGCATGAAGTTTTTTTTAACTTAATTACTTGCTTCCCATACTGTGGACTAATGCATAGTTCTTGCTCTTTCTCCCTCATAAGGAAACAAAAGGGACTTAATTGCTACACCTGGACTTTTATAACCAGGATCTGACAGTTCAGAATCTGACAAAACATGGTGAAAATACCTAGCTGTGTATAAATATGCAGTTATACAATAAAATTTGCCTGTAGTTATCACTAAGGGGAATGACTAATTGTCTTCCTAACCTGATCATCTAATTAAAGTAAGCAGAACTCTATTCATTACATTCAGTTCTTAGGATTGCTGGTTACTTTCTGTTGATAATTACAGAAGAATAGTAGAGAAATGGGCTTGCCAGTGCTTGCATAAGGGAAAGAATATTTCACTTCTGCTTTAGGCAAGGGAAGGGAAAAGATCATCACAAATATGTGGTGAGATTTAATTTTAAAGTGTAAGATTTATACCAGTACTGTTTCTTCAGAAATGCACTGTTTTATTTAGAAAAAGCATCAAAATAAGAGGAAACCTGGGAGGAGTGAACACCTGCTATGACGTATTGCTGAGATACAGCAAAATAACTACACTGCAGCTAGTCAGTGGGTCACACTGGCCTGGGATGCCGTGGGCCTGAGCAGGGATCAAAAGGTTGGTCATTTGTAGGGACTTCGTAAATGTCCACAGCTATGGAATTAATGTTTTCAAAGTAAGATCAAGCTTTGTGTTACAACCAGCACCTGGCCTCAGTGATGAGACTTAAGAAGAAAAGCCCTGCCTGGGGCAGAACATCCTGCACAAAGCAGTTGCTTGCCCTCTGCTTCCAACCTGTTGAGACAGGCTCTGTGGCTGTAGGGTCTTCCTTCAGGTGTGGAGTTACATACTGCATATTCTTAGATGTATTTTATACATATACCCTAATCACATATTCTTAGAATATTTGACGTATAGGGAATGCTCTGGTCATGTTATGGACAATTTTTGTTGGTCTGTTCCAAGACAAAGGTGTTTTTGACCAAGTCAGACCCCCATTAAGAGTGTTTATCAGTATGATTCAGCATGTCTGAACATGACGTAACAAATTTGATTATGAGCTCACTGTTCCTAGTTAAAATTCAACAATAGTTTAATTGAAGAAATTGTACCTGTTTAACTGGGAGATTAACCAGGTCTGCTGATGTAAAGCTGCCAGAGAAGGACAATAACTTAGCAAATTGAAAAATGCTGGAGTGACAACTGTTGGTTTTTAAACCAAGCCCCCCCCGAAAACTGTTTGTTGATCAGCTGCTGTAAAAATATTTACAGATGGTTCTAATAAAATCTATGGGTCTGCTTACAACAGAAGAAAATGCAGTCCTATGGTCAGTGTAGCAACTATGAAAGCAACATAAAACCCCAAATAAATCTGAAATGCAAAAGCCAAAAACAATTATTCAAACAAGTGTAACTGATGCCTAATATGCTAAGGTAAACAATAACTCCATTAGCATAGTTTGCAGTTCCCTGATACCCAGCCATACTTATCAACAAGGAACTGAATCTTCGTTCTGCATGAATTAACCTTCATCTTTATCTCTCAGAGTTTTTGAATGGCAAACACTGTAACAATGATCGAGATTAAAATGTTAGCCTGAAGTCAGATACCTGATACAATGGATGAATCTTTAATTCACTTTTAAATTGCTTAAATAATGTTACATTCAAAATTTTCTGCACGGATGAACATTAATTCAACCAGGAAAGAAATGTTGCCATGTTTAATTCAATAGTTTTAAAAATTTAGTTATTAAAAGATTCTAATTTAGCATTTCCTTTGGTATTTTATGCCTTGCTCAGTAAGAAGATGCATCAACAGGCCATGATAGAGATTAAACAAAGCTGTAAAAATTCTGCCCAAACCAAGTATTTGCTTTTATTACAATAGTGTTTTACACAGGCAACTATGATGAAGAAGAATGACATAATTTGATAACAGATTAACACAATCCTGGCCTCTATTTCTGCAGCAGTTCACTGATGGGTAGGTAACAATTAATAAAGAGGGCTCTTGAATCCTAGTGGGTTTAATTCTCTTATCACTAATTTGGCGCTTAAATAGATGTTGTTCCCTAAAAAAAAAAAAAAAAAAAAAAAAGATTGACCCTTGATAAAAAAGGTGATGATCAAAAATCTTCTAAATCACAGCCTGAAAGTCTCAATTCTGATCAATGATTCTTAAAAATACATTTTTGGTTTTTGAAAACAGACAACTTAAAAATTCCCTAAACTGGTTAAATATATGTTGACTTTAATAAACTCTCAAGTGAATAGTTCCATGAAATAAAACAAATCAGCATTAATCTGATTTAATATGATATTTATTGGGGGAAAAATATAGGAAAGCCCACACACTGTGTGTAGAAACCTAGCACTGTTATCACAGAATTTTTAGCTTTATTACTCAGACAAACTCTTTAAAGTTAAACATCCATGTTCTGTAAGAGATTGTATAATTAGCAGAAATAGATCCTTCCCTACAAATCAGGGAACCCAACATTTTTATTTCTTCTTCTATAATTTAATTTGATAAATCTTCATATTCATTATAACAGATAACACTCTAACTCTCCACCTCCCTGCTGCAGCCTTAAAAGTCTTCAAGGGGGTCTAGTAGCAATCTAAATTGAGAGGTTTTTTTCAGGTAATAAGCTATCTCAAATGGTTTGGGTAATAAGGAGTAAAAGATTTTCAATAAAGTTCAAGAACTTTCTTTCTCAGCTTCAAATTAAGATATGTGATTTTAATCACTGAGATATCCCTGATGCTCTGCCAGTCCAGATTAGGCATCACAGAGCTCTTAGGACAGTTCTTAACTGAGCTTTAGGGATCTTCTACCAAAACCAGTTTTTCAAGATGGAAAATTATAAAGAGCATTTGGCAAGAAAGCTGTATCGGGTCCAGGTCCCAGATCCAGTTTTGTCCCAGACACCTTTTTGACCCAAAGGAATATGACATTCATCCACCAATACCAGAACAGAGTACTTTTGAACAGAGTACTCCAGGCCACTGGACGCACTGGGTCATTTCCTTTCTGGACAGAGCTTTTTGAGTGCCATCAGAGAAGAGGACGCTGCCCTTTGGTGTTAGCTGGCATTTAGCATCCACTGTTCTTACTTCATTTTCATACTTCGTTTGAGCATGACACAAGAAGCAGTCAGTCTGTGAGGGGACAAAGATTCATCAGGACCTTCAGCTTGCAGGTGTTTCCCTCCACTGCTTCCAGTTGCTGTTAGTATGCTGGGTCATACTGATGCCACAGACTCCCTACTATTGAGCATCCAGCTCTAAGGCAGCTTTTGTGATAGATTTACACAGAAAAGCAACAGTATCAGGAAAACCCAAGCCATATAGCTTTCCTATAGCTAATCATCCACATCCCAGCTATATGTAGATGTCCAGGATATGCTTGAGGAATCACAGCAGTTAATGCACCAGTGAGCAAGTGGTTGTCTCTCAGCCTAGGGCTAGGAAGTTAACACCAAGCAAATATGACTCTGCACATTACAAGATGGCTTTAAGGTGTCATTTGTGTATCAGAAATGCACAGTGTGATCCCAGACCAGCCATCTGAGGCAGCAGCACCCTGCAATGAGCTGTCCTGTGTAGAAAGTATGATGAGCCCTATCTGCTATTATGGTCCTACAGAAATAAAATAAAGAAACTAAACCTTACGCTTAGGATATCTTCAGTAAAAACCTCTTTTGAAAACCTGTTGGTTTATAGCACAAATTTAGGACAGAATTTGAAACTGCTGGGGGGGATCTTTTGTTTGTTTTGCTTTTCTAAGCTTGAGACAGCTCATATTGTTCAGCTTCTAACAAAAGAATTAAGACTAAAAAACTGTCCAAAGATTTTTTGCTTAAACTTACTTTTTTTTAGCCTACTGTCAGCAACATAGAAAGTTTCAGCTATTGTTAACTTGCCTTCCTCCAGAAAAAAATCTACAGTAAGTTTGAAGTATACATTCAGGTGGTGTTAAAAGATTACAAAACATACTGATTTTTCCTAAGGGTTGATATAAACTTGGTTTCTCACCATGGTAGAGCTAAGAGTCAAAATGAAAGGTATCAAATGTGTTCAGAATCCTAAATATTCAATACAGTATTTTTCAACTCTCAAGTTGTTCTGTGCATCGTCACAACGCTCACTATAAAACAGCACTGGAATATTTGTTTCAATGCATGTGTGACCACAATTTAATCCTGTAACCTCAAGAACATCATCATCATTTCTCTTCTTCCTGAAGTGGTCAGCAAGCTCAAAACATAGCTATGTGATATTTAACTCAGACATAGGTTCATGTTCATCTAGAAATATCTGTATATATAGCTCCCTGTAAATGAAGCTTCTGTCCTCACCTTATTTTCAAACAACCTTTCTGAGTTAGGCATAGTGTAAAGCATGTACACATTAAAGACCCTAGCACCGTTTCAGTGTGCCACATCAATAAAAGTGCCCATTCCAAGTTAACTCAGCTTTTTTTTCTCCCACTACCTACAGTGTAGTATGTAGATATATTCCCAGTTACAAACACATGGGTATTCGCAGGGCTGCACTGCTCAGCGTTCACAGATCAGCGAACAGTCTGCTCCCATTTAGCAGTGGTGCTGCTGAACAGCAGCAGAGATTCTCTAAGGCTAAATGCTGTTCTGAACAGGCAACCTGAACTCAGGAAGATGCATTAAATGAGCTTTCATCAAAATTTTGAAATATACCAGCTGACAAAGACAGCAGTCCTCACTTGTCACTTTCTTAGTTGCAAAGCCAAGTTAAGGAAATTTAGTGTCTTGTGAAACAAAGGGGGAAAAAAAATCAGGGTCTTCCTTCGTATCTATTGTACTTCCTCTCACCTTTTAGTAAATGCAACTGGCGAGTGCGCAGTCATCCACCGCAGCGCTTCCTCTGGCTAGCACAACAGCATAGAACATGATCCCGGAGAAAGGGGGCCCTCCCTGAAGTGGTTGCTGTTACTGATACGTCTTGCTGTATTATTCCATGTTACACACCTCACTAAAGTGGTACAACACAAAGACAGAAGCAGCATCTGCGCCGCCCTGGACAGGGCGCAGTGAGAAAACCTGCCTCGGCTCCATCAGCTTGTCCTCAGGTGCTGGAGCCGGGCGGCGTGCGGCAGCTGAGGCCGCACTGCTCCCGTTTGTGTTAAGCACGCTCTGTCACATCTGCTGGCGGTCTGCACGGGGGCACCTGGCCAGGACGCTCAGGGGACAGGCAGGGCACGCACTCAAACATCAACATTTTCTCCGTGAGGTTTTGGGGTAGGGTTTTGGTTTTTTTTTTTTTTTAAGTTTCAGAAGTCTTTTGGGTAAGATCTAATCATAGCTCTGCATCATTACAGGGAAAGACACACTTCAAGAATAGTGAGGAGCAAACAGCAATACAAGCTTTTTCTGTCTTTTCAGCCCTCTCTAAACTTTTGGTAATAGATGACATTTATTAAAAAATGTGATTATTTTCATCCCAAGATACTCATGTCAAAACCATTCTAGGAATAAAACATAGAAGGATAGGTACTGAACTTGGTTACTTTCTTTTAAATTGTGTAAGTTTAGTTTAGCAAAATATTTCTAAATAGTGCAAGGAAAACCTCTATAAGCATTGAATTTTTTAATTAGCAGCCAGAGCCCACTGTTTTTGTGACTGGACAAGAAGAATTAAGAAATTATTTTATTAGCAACTTGCTGTAATACAGCAATATAGCTGAGAAAAAGAACAACACAGGTGCAGTATGTTAAGACCTTCTAGAGTATCTGTCAGATCACAGGAAACAATAACTAAATTAAAGATATTAATGCATTAACATTAAAAAAAGCAAAACCAAAACTGTTTACTGACCTGAAACATTGAGGAAAATTAACCAGCAGAAGCAAAATCATCTTGTTGTACCATTTACATAATTAACTTAGCATGGCTGAAGTCTTCTGAGTTATAAATAAAATAAAGGGATAATTCAGATACTGATCCTGGCTTTCTAAATGACTTGTCCACACAATTTGCAGGTTCATTTTGTATGTAGGTGCACATTCACCCCAGGATGCCGCATATTCTCAGGACATATTTGGCTATAATTTTTATATTACTTGCCTGAAAAGTTGTGGTTCTCTGCAATGAAGGCTGGGAGTTCTAAGAAAATAAGGCAGTAAGAAGAAACACTTGGCTGATACTATTTTGCATCATAAGAATAATTTGAGTCAGACAAGTTAGTCTCAAAAATACCCTCTGCCATACCTAAGCCTATGCCTAAGGGGGCAATAGGGGTGGGAGACACAACCCCAGAGAAGGCAAAGAAAATTCCAGTTTTCTCTGACTAACATGAACTGTGTGTATGAGGAAGTATTGTAAACCAAAGATTATCTTCCAGTGAGGTGTTGGAAATGCTGCATTTTGTTGCAACAATGTTACCAACATCATGACCAAAGTAGTTCTCTATGATTTTTTAAAGTTTTTGCCATTTAAAGCATTTCAGTTTACTGAATGTTTCTTCTGTTTGTGGTTCCTTTTTTAGACTTTAATGGCAGTCCAAGCAATAGTATCTAAATGTTAATCTAACATTGAAATCTTAATTGTCTGTTTAAATAGTGTACATTAACACTATAGGTATAAAAATGTATGTTCTCAGGTCATCATGTCTCAAAGGTATGGGCATAAGAGTACCTATGAAGCATGGCCCCAGATTCCCTTTTGGGCACAAGGCCTTTCTGCTCCGGTGCAATCTGATGCACAAATGTTCATGGCCATCTGAGTGCTGAGCATACTTGATATGAAGGCATCTGAGGGAGAAGGCTCTGACAGCAGCTATGATTTGTTTTTCACAGTTAGGTATCTCTAGTCTTTGAATGGTAGAAATATGTCACCATTTAAGAAGGAAACATTGTTTAAGTAGGAAAAAAAAAAAAATCTGCATCTTTGTGTATACCAAAACTGTCACTGAAATGAATACTTTCCCAGAATAAGGGTAATGACTTGTTACCTCCTCAGTTTGATCCTCTGCCCTTTCATCATGGCTTGCAATGAGAATGCAGCACTCTCAGCAGTGCAGCCATTCAGGGAAAGCCCTAAAGAATGGCTTTACTAAAACTGAAAGAAAATTATTCTCACAAACCTGTGTTTCAGAGTCATTCATTTTGTAATCCCCTACCTCCTTTCTTAAAAAGTTTCTTCTGCTCCATCACCTCTTTGCCTGCATCCCTTACATGGCTGAGCAGCCTCATCACACGGCATCATTTAGGGTAGTTTCTCTAATGTTGCTATCAAGGTGAAGCTTCTTCCTTGGAGGTGTTTAATATGTTTCAGATTGACCTGCATTTCTTATCTAGGGACCTGTCCTGGGTTGAGTGAGTGATGGGGTTTTTTTGGTGGCAGGGGAGGGGGCTATCGGGGCGGCCACCTGTGAGAAGCTTCTCGAAGCTCCCCCAGCTCCAAGTCAGCTCCACTTCTGTTTGGGAAATTGAGCCAATCAGCTGCGCCTCTGCGATAACGTATTTAAGAAGGGACGTGCTGACGTGCAGTCAGACTCGTGAGGGAGTTGCTGCAGCTGCATGACCAAGGTCAGTGGAGGAATGGAGGAAGAAAGGAGGGGGGAGGTGTGCCTGAGCAGAGACCCCCCTGTATCCTGTGGTGAGACGACAGGGCGGCCCCCCTGCCACCCAGGAAGATCTACGCTTGAGCAGACATTGATTTATGGCCTGTGTTTTTTTGCCTGGATGATCAAGGTGCTGTGCCCGAAGAAGGCCGGGGTCTCATGGGAAAAGGCAGCCCCGCTGCTGTAATTCAGTGCTGGGAGCATTGCAGCATGCGGGGGAGTCCCACGCCGGAGCAGCTCGGGAAGGGCTGCAGCCGTGGGAGGGAATCCAGTCGGAGAATGTTAGTGACCCACGACAGAGCAGTGTGGGGAATGCTGAGGCCCATGGGAGGAACTCATGTCGGAGAAAGTTTGTGGAGGACTGTCTCCTGTGAGAGGGGGACCACAATGGAGCAGGGGGAAGAAGTTCCAGAAGCTCCCCCCACTGAAGGTGGAAGAAGCGGCAGCACTGACTGAACCCCCCATTCCCTGCCCCTGCACTGCTGGGGGGAGGAGGTAGAGATATTGGGAGCAGAGCTGAGCCCGGGAAGAAGGGAGGGGTGGGGGGAAGCTATTCTCAGGATGTGGCAATGCTTCTCACTGTCCTACTCTGTTACGTGTTGTCAGTGTCTATAATAAATGTAAGTTCTTTTTTTCTTCCCCTAATGAGTCTGCCTTTTGCTTGTGACCATAAAGGGTGATTTTCCCCTCCTGGTCCTATCTTGAACCCCAAGCCTGGCTCTCTGTCCCTTCTTGTTGCTGGAAGAGAAGGGAGAGAGAGTGGCTGCGTGGTGGTTGGCTGCCGACCAGGCTCAAACCACAACAGGACCCAACACTTCCATAGCTTGCTGTAAAACAAAGTTGTTGTTTTGTTTAGTTTTTTCTACATTTACTTGTCATCCTATAAAATAAATGATTTTGCTATTTCAGTGATCTTTTAATATAATGAAGGGGATCCTTCTAAACCCTCTTTTTCCAGTGCTGACAAGGTGAATGTCAGTAAGTTTCCAGGTAGGTAATGCTCTTTATAGATGAACAAGACTTGTGTGCTTGATACAATCACTGATACAATCACATGTCCCTGTTATTTCTAGAATTAGGATCTTGTCTCATTCATCAGTAATCTTACTTCATACATTCTGAGGTACAAGTTTCCTACAGGAGTGCACAACCATTTCAGTTACTTTTTTTATTGACCACATTCAAATTCACAGCCTTGAAAATTCATCACTGATCCAGCTTTTGAGTTATCCTTCTCATAAAACTGTAACAGGAGGATAACTAGTGTAGGAGAAGCACAGAAAATTTTATTTTGCTGAACTGTGACTTTGGAACCAGGGACAAGATACTAATCTCATCACTCAACAAAAAGTGAAAGATCCCTCCCTTTGACTTTTAATACAGTAACACAGAATAATCTAAAGTGTCAATATACACTCCTCCTTCCTTTCAAGGCTACAGAAGATCAGGACCAATTGGATTACAGAGAGTACCAACTTGGTTTAGGATAATGCTTTAAGTACACAGTGATAAGCACAATAAATAGGAAACTATTTCCACTGGGACACCAACACAAGATGTTTGCTTAGACTATAGAATATAGGCTAGAGTAACACACCATCTCCCTTGTTACTTAACACAATGGCACCGCCACCAGAATTAACTGCTGAATTGTACTCCAGGAACAACTGCTTTGAGTAAAAGGCATTTTAGCTTCTTTTTTGGAGTTCTCCTGTACTTCAGGTCTGCAAGAACCAAAGAGGTTTCATTTGAATTCGCCATGGTTACCGTTACAATCAAGGCCATATATAATTCTTGGAAGGCAAATGCATGTTCTCACTTGGATCAAAACCAGAATGTGTTTATTTTGTTCTATTACAAATATTCTGAACTGATCTATTAACACATAAGACACTTTTATCTCTGAGACTCGTTACTCCAGTAGGATTGATTCATGTTCTATATCCACAAAACTGAAGGGCTGGTGTTAAGAACAGCAATTTAATCAATTGACCAGTGAGCAAAAGCCCATGTGTGCAATTTCTGTACAATGAACTTAGTTCATCATTTTAATTGAAAACCATCTAATTAGATAATTCACAACCAACATTTACAAATTAGACAGATGAACCTAAACTATGTGAAAGATTTCTTTTTTTAGTCTAACTTGTACTTATGTAAAGTGAAAGTTTTTTGCTCTGTTTTCCTGCAAGAGAGATATTGGTCTTCAAATAGCTGTAATTAAGGATGCAAGCAATATGCAGACTGAGAATGATTTACAGCACATCAGCTTTGTTCTAAAGCAAAGGCAGAAAACAATGACATGTCAGTGATAAATTAATTTCTTCAGAACAGATAATTATTAGGCCTTGCATGCCAGTAACAGTGAAATAATTCGTGTAAGAAAATACTTTTAAAAATTGCTAGATTACGCAGTAAAAAGCTGATTGTAATACAGCACATCATAACAAGTGATTGGCCAAAAGAAAGTCCTGTTCAACCCTTCACTATACACTTGGATATAATATGGTGACTTTGGGTGTCTGGCACATGACTTTGGGGGGTGGAACTAGATTATCTTTAAAGGTCCCTTCCAGCTCAAACCACTATGTGCTGGTGTTGATGTGATAAAACTACTGAGAATGTTGACTAGGTGAGAAAAGCATCCAAATATGTCAGCTTTAATAAACTTCAGCAGTTTTCAGCCTAAGCTCCTTCTCCATCCACGCTGCTCCTCTTCCCAACAGAAATTAAAACAGTGAGAACCTCCAAGATGTCTTTCCAGGATGGAAAGGATAAAAATAAAATTAGTGGAAAATGTGGGCCATAACTGTTTGCAAGATCAGGGCCCCACTTGCTGAGAAATTAAGAAACTTCATATACGCAGGAAATATTTTGTATCAGCTTCTCGCTTTCTGTTATAAAATTAACAATCAATAGGAGGAGATGGATCTTAATTATTGCTCCCTATCTTAGAAAAACAAGACTGAGTGATAGATTGCAAAGCCAAACTTTAAGCATTCACTTCTTTTCTTAGAGTGCCTTAAAAATCAACTCACTTGTTGCTTTTGCCGCAGAGACTTTTATCACTACCCAAGAGCCAGTTATAAACAGTAACACCTAATTCTTCAAGTTTCACATTTTGAGGCAAAGTTAAACTTAACAGGAATCACTTGTTTGACTCCACCGACATCATCTAGACCAAACTGAACTGCTTCTGTAGTAAAAAAAGAATGGAAACTCTCTAAACAAGTTTGTTGTTGTTTTGTTGGGTTTGTTTGTTTTTATTTGTTTTGTTTTGTTTGTTTGTTTTCCCATATATCCCCCCACTTACCTCTCAAAAATAAGCTTCTGCAAAAAAATAAAAAGCCAGAACACAGCAAAGGGGAAGGAAGAGAAAGTAAAACATAACCAGAAGGTTGTTTTGAAATCACCATGCTGAGGAGGGGAACTAGAAGCTAAATATTTTCTTTTATCTATTGTTCAGAATCATGCCAGCTTTCTAGGTGCTACAAGCTCTCTGCAATAAATGTAATGTAAGTATACAGAAAGACAGGTAGCCTTAAATGTAGATCATATTCAAGTATATTAAGTGCTTGAATATTGTATAGTTTTAAGAGCTTCCTAGCTTCAAAAGCATTAAACTTTCTTTATAAAGTAGCCAGGCTATCTGCTACTCTCAATATCCTCTATTTGAATTCCTCCTTTGCCAGCTAGGACTTGGACAGAGTGAACGTGAGTGAGAGAGATTTAATGTATTAATACATAGAAAGCAATTTAAAGTGAGAAAGAAAAATAGTTGCTTCAGAGTAAGGAAAAAATTTATGCCCAGAAAAAAGTTTTTAGAAATGCAAATGGAAGGCTGGCACTTCACATTTCCACATTTCCTGCAGCCATGGTAAATCCCAGCAAGTTGTCTTGGATTCTTGAAGAACAAAGAGAAAAGCAAAAAAAAAAAAAAAAAAAAACAACCTGAGTCAAACTAAGCAGGAGTAAAAGATTCCTTTGATGAATATATAGGGAAAATTTCAGAAGTGCAAACCCTGCAGCAGTCTGAATGCTTCATAGTGAAAGAGAAAAATATAAAAAATTAACATAGTTCCTGAAAAAGACAGAAAATATCTGAAATTTGTTTACCAAGACTCATTTCAAAGCTATCAAAAAAAGATGAGACGTTTTCCATATTTTGATATTCAATAGGTTGATCTGGAGACATTTTGCTCTTTATTTCAAATGCTTTTAATATTAAGTTGAAACAAAATGCTAGAGAAGATTCAGTAACCCAGAAATTTAATCTTTTTCTGATCATGGTCTTTAATTTCCTTTAGCGCTTTCAATTTTTGCACCCAAAATTATAAGTTAGTTGAGCAAACATTGTACATGTCAACATACCAATGCAAGTCATATGTACTCTTCATGGATTCAGAATGAGTTATTTGTTAGAAAGACCAAAATAACATCAGAGCTGTTCAGAACACATCTCCCAAAACTGAATCCATTTGGTAGGTTGTAGAGGTAAATATTGTTCTTCTAAAACACCTTTTATAATCCTGTGACAAAGTCAAGCAGGAGGAAGGTTTTAGAGTCAGCAAAGTGACCAATGGTTTATATTTACTAGGATTTTAATCTCATATCAGATCCAAAATATTCAATTTACTTCCCAATACATTTTAATGTATAAGATTGTATTTAATGGAAGTCTTTTTAATGATTTTCCAATTCCTTTTAGTATTCATATTTCCACATACTTGCCCTCAAAGGCTTTTGATGCATATTATAATTGAACAAATCTAGTGGTATTTTTCTTAATCCTATTTAGGTGAATGAAGAGCTTCTGTATAGGCCAAAACCTATAAAGATTTTCACCAACATATATTTCATGTAACTACATATTTTCGTTTTTCCTCTTTCACTGCTCATTAACTTAAACCTTCAATTTCTCAAGCATTACCAATAGCAAGAGTACCTTTCTTCTAACTCTGTTTTTATTTTCACAGTTTTGATACTTTATTTTTCAGCTTTTGAAATGAAAAGTATTTAAATAGTTTTAAGAGATCTAAGATTTAATACAGATAACATAGGTGCAAAAAAAGGTAAGGTGTCTAAGTTTAGATGTGTTAAATGAGATATTTAGAATGAGTGAACCTATTAATTCTTGAAAATAACTTCCCCATCCAGGCAAAACCCCAAATTTCTTATTACTTTTGAAAATTTTGGCTAAGAAATAGAGACTGTTTGATTTTTGTTGTTACTATGTTGCACCATTTTAAAAATAGGAATTTTAATATTTAACTATTACTTCCCAAATGTAGAGGAACCATTATTGAATCACCTACTACACTACTCCCCCCTCTGGCTAGTCATCTTCATTACAGGTTGTTACATACGAGGCCATGGTAAAATAGGCATCAATGAAAGAAGAGGAATTATGTCCCATACCACCCCTCATGTAACAAAATCCTCCTTACAGTACACCCATCAAAGCTGTTTTATTACCAACATTATAGATGAAAACATGTGGCTTTATTTGGGGAAGGAAGGAAGAGGAAGAAAAAAGATAAGGGAAGGGTAATAGTCTTTAATAGTTAGTATCTCATATTTGTTAACAAGAATGCATTTATTTTGTGTGGTAAGATAGTCACCAAAACCTAACACAGTAGATGAACATGATTTTTTTATGCAATAGCTATTTTTTATACCACTTTGACTATTTTCCTTTTATGGTCTTACTAGTTTTGGAAGGTGAATGTGACTGATCTTTTAAAGTAAACGTTAGCACAGGTTTTTACAGGAATTTGCCATATTCCAAAGGTTTCCTTTCTGGCAACTTACTCTTGAGTCTCTATCTCTTTCAGCCTAGCAGTCTGTCTCTTGTTCAATATTTTCAAATATATATGCTAACGGGAAGACATGACTTGATAAGGACTTCAACATATGATCTGACAACTCTTGACATCCTAATCCCACTTTAGACCTGTTGTGAGTTTAGTATCTCAAATGAAGGCAGAGGCCTCCCAACAGAACATTCAACCAAATGCAAGTAAACAGGGAATAGGGCTGACCAACATATCAAGTAACTGAACGCAGAAAAGGTCAAAATGGTCTGATTTACAGTACTGTCATGTTGTGCGGGATGTGAGAGGCATTTAATGCTCGTTTCACGTTCTACAATGACAATGTTGGTAATGAATAGGAAATGACATATTATGAATTCATTCTTGTGATGATAATTGTAATGAGAACAGTGAATGGTACGACAAATCTAATCCATCTTCATGACAATTTAAAAACTGTAATCTGATTGCAATCCTGGGGTATTTTTCAGACACTTTCTAGAAGAAAATTAAATGTGATTAAGTGGCAAACAAAAATACTGTATTTTCTAGACATGTTAAACCCATATTTATTGGAAAGTTGCACAATCTCTGTAAATCTTATACAAAAAATCTTTCCTTTAATTATATGGAAACTCTGATTTTCCTTTTATTTCAGCATAGTATGTTGTAAATTTATTAAGTGAACTTTAAAGGTCATCAACTCTAAACCATACATTAACAGAGGATGAATCAAAGAACTGGAAAAACTAGAGTTACTCCAATAATAATCAGATGCTCTATATGTAAGATAATAAAACATAGTGACATATTGCATTTAATAAGCCTAAGTGTTCAGAATATCAAACTCTCCACCACAAAAACCCAAAGCTTAATTAGTTTGCAGATTTCAGAACCTTTTTCTTAGTAGCATGGGGGAAAACAAACTGTTCCAGTGAAAGATGCAGCCGTGCACTCCCTGCAAATTCAAAGGCAATAGTTTCTGTCCCCGCAACTTGACTAGAAACAGGAACCACAAAATAAGTTTGGGCCAAGATATTACAGTCTCTTAAAAAAATTAAGCCCCGCCCCCCCCTCCCCCTTTCCACAAGCACCCTACCATCTGAATTTAGTGCTCAGAATTAAATATTGGCTTCAGAGCAGTCTTTTGCAAAAATTAGACTGAGTGACCTTGCTGGGCCCAGAACATTGTAATTGCTTGCTAGTAGCTGCTGTCATCCCCTCTGTCCACCACTGGTGACACTCATACAACACGCCAGGTCTAAACTTCCTCAAAGCACTCTCAAATATCTGAATTTAAGGCCAAGGGCCACTTCTTCCTGAGATATCCTGCCTTTGCTTCACCATCAGTTCAGTGTTATTTTGTTTTAATTCTATTGTTTTCTTACTGTCTGGATAATTGAATCAAGTCTAGGTTATAGTTTTGTTCCTAACCCAGGCTTGAAATCACATATAGGAAGGCTCATTTAATGGATCATTGCTTGCTAAGTTTATATAGTATTGCTTGGCTTGCAAACCAGTTCTGTATGTATCTTGTTACACAGATGATGTTCTTGTAACCATGCTGCTGTGTCAACTGAAATTTATGGTTCTGCTTAAGATTTACTTTGAGAATGATTTATTTTGTTTTCAAGAGTAATTTGTATTCTAACAGAGCCTGTTCTAGTAAATGCAGAAAGCATTGTCTAAAAGGTTTACATAAGCAAAAATAAAAATTATAATGACAGTCTGTAATTTTCATGGATGAACTTTTAACAGAAGTGCTCTAGTAAACCGACAATTTGCATTCACTTGTAGAATTAAAATCACTTGATATGTTGATTGTATTGAATTAGTCACCTGTATAAGTCATGGGTGTTGACTATTGAATTTTTTAAAAGGTCTTTATTGATTTTTAAGGAGAAAATGTATTTAAAGGTGGCCTACTAGTGTAATTCTGCTCATTATAAAGTGTTAAATAGCTGAAGGGAGCTAAAAGAGTATTCGGAAAAAGAGAATCTATTTTTAACTAATTAGCTTTGAATCATTTGTCTAGCTAATCCATGTTTCCAATCTATGGCAGTATTTGGAAGGTAATTGAAAACCAGCCTTCTAATAAATGTGCAGACTGCCCTAAGTAGGAAAGATTACAATGCTCATGAAAGGGGACAGAAACAGCTGCAAACAGGTATTGCAGGACTGGGGGCACATCTGAGGTCCGAGCGGTCACTGAGATGTCCTGAACATGTGCACATCTGATTTAATACTGGCCTTGCAGATCAGGCACTAATCTGTTAAAACCATAAAACACTAACAAGATTACAGAGGTTAAAGACATTAAGATGAAAAATTATTTTTGTTTAGGTGAACTGTATCACTATGACTGGGATAGCTTTTTACACATAGTCAGTAAAGATAAATAACTTTGAGAACAAAAACCACAAAAATATTTGGGGAACAATGAATCCTATTAAACTTTTGTAATTTCAGAATTTCTGTAATGATCTGAAAGTTACTGGAGTTTTAACTTCTAAATGCTTTCTTTAGTTTGCTTATAGAATTGAGCAGTAGAAGACAAAGAGAACAAGCTTTCTGTTTGTTGGGGGCTTTTTTTGTTCTGTTTTTTTTTTTTGTTTGTTTGTGGTTTGTTTTTTTGGGTTTTTTTTTGTTTTGTTTTTTTTTTTTTTAATTTTGAAACAATCAATATCTAAATCCAGGAGAAGGATGAATAAGGTATGGCTTTTTGCAATAAGGTAGTACAAAGAGCATCTTAAAATGCACAAACTAGCACCAAACAAATATTGTAAGCAATCAGGCAACATAAACAAAGCCCTGTAGTAAGATAAATCAGCTAAATAGACAATGTTCAGAAAAAGAAAAGCTTTATTTAGAAGAAAACCAAGAATTGGCTAGAAATTTGGAAAGGTATCATGTTTTGCCAAGCTTCACTTGAATCAAAACAGAGAGCCAAAGCTAGTGAGATGAGGTACATCTACCTGCAAGCAAGACTCAGAATGTACCCAGAACATTTATTAGTTTCTTTCAAATTTCATGGTATCAAACTACTTTTTTTGTAGATGATACCTGAATTCGTCCCCTGGCGTTCCTTTGCTGTTTGTAAATTCTTTAAAATTTCTTGTTATAGTAGATATGCCCATGTTCTAAGAACCGGTTGAATTAATTGCTTTCTAACATGTCTTTTTATCTTGTATCAAACCTACCTGGAAATTGGGATTGTTGTAAATTATAAAGTGTAATTTCTGAATTTATGCAATTGCTTTAGTTACATCTCACATCCTTTTAGACTTCTATTGTCTGAAACACTGTCTTGATGAAACCACCCAGTATGGTGATCTATGAAAACCCACAGCTGAACTGTTGTCTGTCTTCAGCACCAAAGCACACAGTCTTCAAAGATAGTATCCAAGACCTACTGGATCCACCTCACATAGAAAAGTTGCTTTTAATCTCTATGTCGCTCTGTGTTCCTTCATTCCAATATGATGCAGTGTATGGGCTTAGTTTCCTTACATTTAAAAAGAGGCAGGATCATAACAGCAAATAGTTTTAAAGCTTTGGATCTAGCAATTGTCATTGTATTCACCATAATACTGCTGTGCTACTCCCTGACTCTGAAGCACTTTATAAAAGATATTTATTGTTGCTTTCTCCCACAAAGAAAAAGAAAACTGAGTAGAAGTACTTTTAATTATCTGCTAAGATGAAGCAAATGTTTTAAGAAAGATTAAGTATCAAAACAACTGTGCATTAACATGAGAAGAGAAAAAACAAGTAGCATTTACTTAATTTTATTTGTATTTCTACACATCCTGCAGAATAGTCAGTCATAGTTTAAATAATCTCACTTAAATATACAGTGCCTGTAAATAATACCCTAAGTGCAACAAGCCCATTAAGATATAACTGAACATCAATAAACTAGACAATGTAAACACTCCAATACCTTGGTTCTATCTCTAATTGTCCATTACAATTTCCACCTCAGTTTTCAAAGAGGAGAACTCTGATGTTTACAGATCCATTATTTTTATCTACTAATCTGTTAGTTCTCCATGAATGAACTATGCATTTATTATACCACTGAATTAAATAGAAGTCTGGACCACAAAGAAAACAGTAGCAATATTGAGATGTTGTTTTGTCTCCTTCCTGTAACTTCCTCCCAATATATGTGTGTCTTTCTCATCCTTTGAAAGATGTTGATGCTTGGAAAATTCTCTCTTACAATCTAAGCCGCTACAAACAAGTCTGAAAAATCCAACTATACATAATCTATTTTGATCAAATTTCACTGAAGTTAATGGAACTATGTTTGTTAGGGTATTTTAGTGAAAAATGTTCCACCGGAATACCCTGAAAGCAAAACTATTTTTTGCAAGGTATTAGTGTTGATATATTTAGCCAATATATCTTTCTTGATGGGAAGTGACTAGTTTTACAGTATTTTGTATATTCTTCTGGGATGCAATTTTTTTAAGTCCTATAGGATCCATTCATATACAACAAGTAAACAACACTGAGGATTTAAATCCAGTTCTAAAGTAAATGGGTTGTGAGCACAACCTACCAAGCGGAGGCTGTAGGGAACCTTTCTTCTTTGGGCATGCTCTTGCATGCTGCCACAGTTCTGGTTTTCCCCTGGGAATTATTTCTACTCCAACACCTGCAAGGACACAGCAAGGCATGCGAATGCTGCAGTACTTCAGAAGACCAAGTGTCATGTGAAGCTGCTCCAGTTAGCAGTTAATTCAATCTTTGGAAGCAGAAAATGGAATATATTGGTGTCTTAGGAACTTCCAAGGCAGGGCCATACAGTGACAACAGTGAAGTTATGAATAATCTCCCTTTTCTTTCTGCCTCCCTGGTGAAATAGCTCATCGTAGGGGTGGGGTTTTTTGTTTGGTGTTTTGTTTTTGTTTTTGTTTTTTTTTCCCCCCCCAGAAATGACTGAAAATCATATCATTAGCTCTGCATTTTCAGGAGCCGCTTGAATAATCAGAGCTTGTATTGTTTTGTCATTTTTATTGAATGAGATCTCTCAGCACACAACAGGCAGTTCAATGTCATTGGCCATCATTTAACTACTCATGCCTTCTTTGATTCATTCCCCAAAGTTGTAGAATTGATATTAACTTTTAAGAATTGGACAGTAAGATAAATTATTTTGGTTTTGGTTTACCTTGAAATAAGAAAAAGGTCAGAAATAATTTATCTTGGCTTGACACAGCCTAACCAGGCAGACAGAACTTTGTGACAATTTGCTTAGGGAAAATGCTCACCGTTGCCACCAGCAGAAACATCTGGATGTTGAACCTTAAAGTCCTTTCCCCAGCTCTGTTTCCTTTTTAATTCTCTTTTGTGTACACTGATTTAAGGGAGTAAAGGGTGGTTGAGTACAATACTATTTTTGAAGGAGCCAGGGATATTAGCTATGTCCCTCTGGTTCAGTCTTCTCATCCTTTACAGTGTGAAGAGGACTCAAATCTGCTCTGATGTTAGGATTTATTTGACAAAACATAAAACAACAGTAAAAGCTGTCTCAATCATGTGTCTTGCCATGCTAAACCACAACACCCGGTGCCCTGAAAGAATGCACTCTTCTGCTCTCCCATCTCCTGTTCAAATATGAATCTGTACTTTGGGATTTTTTTGCTTTTCCATAAAAATTTGCCTGAAAGATGGTATAAATGAGTCTGGTTTTGCAAGATGAGTCACAGTGCACTACCAACATTTTAATAATTTCAATTATTTACCAGACAATAGTAGAACTGAGGAAAAAAATTGACAGCCTGTCACAGACAATGCTGGCTAAGTTGTTTAAATCATCTTGAGGCATGTTCTAATTCAGCTCATTATTAATTTCCTGCCAGGAAATCACTGCCCTAAACCTCTCTAATTCAGACATAAGTCATTCTAAACTCTCATACAGACAGCTGATTGAACCCAAGACTTTTGTCTCATTACAAAGCCCAGATGCTTTCAGGCAGAAGACTGTTCTAGGCATTTAATATTTTGAAACAAAATGTACTGTATAATTAATTGAGTATGAAATGCGTTGTTCATCACAGAATTAGTTTATCTTTTCAAGAGTTTTCTGGCTATATGCAATCAATCATTCACATTTCACAAACTGCTGTAGGTTTATGAATTTTCACTTTTGATACAATTGAGTTCTAACTGTGTTGCAATATGAATACAAAACACTATCTGGAGGCAAACTGAGTGAAACCCCTCTTGTTTTATCTGGTAAAATAAAATGTTAGGTCATTAATCACCCTCCTCTTCATCACTTCTCATTTTTTCCAGCAAATGATTTGTATTCCAGCCATGTGGGGGATACTAGCAAAGAACAAATAAATCTGAACTGACAAAGCAGGAAATATTTCCTAATTACCAAGACTGCTGAAGAGGGCTAGAAAGCAGAGACAAAGAAAACCCATGAAAAGATTGCTTTGTGAATCATTTTGTTTGCTGGGCACAAGATGTGCTTGTCATGTTAACATTGGTTGTTAACTTCCTTCAAAAGACAAGGAACTGTAAACAGTGGTGCCACGAAGGAGAAGGTACCCAAAACCCCATTGTCCACCCATTCATAACACTTCAGAAGAGCCAGGCTCAGCTTGTGTCAGGGTATTTCATAGAATCAAAATCACAGAATGGTTTGGGTTAGAAGGGACCTTAAAGATCACCTAGTCCCAACCCCCTGCCCCGGGCAGGGCCCCCTTCCCCCAGCCCAGGGTGCTCCCAGCCCCGTCCAACCTGGCCTTGAACCCTTCCAGGGAGGGGGCACCCACAGCTGCTCTGGGCACCCTGGGCCAGCGCCTCACCACCCGCACGGGGAAGAATTTCTTCAGTATATCTAATCTAAATCTACCCTCTTCCAGTTTAAAACCATTACCCCTCATCCTATCCCCACATCCCCTGATCTAGAGTCCCTCCCCAGCTTTCCTGTACCCCCTTTAAGCACTGGGAGGCCGCTCTAAGCTCTCCCCGGAGCCTTCTCTTCTCCAGGCTGAACACCCCCAACTCTCCCAGCCCGGCCTCATAAGAGAGGTGCTCCAGCCCCCTGAGCATCTTTGTGGCACCCTCTGGACCTGCTCCAACAGGTTTATGTTCTTCTTATACCGGGGGCCCCATTTGTTTTGGCCTTATTTGAAATAGAAGGAAAGGGGTCAAATTCTCACCTGTTTTCCACTCTTTTTGTATGGGCCAGGTAATAGACTGAGAAAATACTGCTTCACTGCATGGCTCTGTTTCACCCCTCTTTTCAAATTAAGAGCAAAATAACTGACCACAGTGAAAACTGGATTGTGCTTTTTAGCCTTCAACCTGTCTGACCAGACCATGTGGAAGCCTGAGGCATTTAGACACCTTTTTCCCCTTCCCTAACACCTCTTTTTCCATAAGATTGAAACCTGTGTCCCCTCATCAGTACTAAATAAGGAGACTACACCCAGTAGTGCAATAACAGACCCATTGTGAAGATTGTATTTCTGTACCAGTACTTAATATCATACACGTACTAAAAAATACTGTGTGCAAGCTACTGAGATACGATGACAGTATAAATTTTTCTCCGCTGTTACATTGAACAAGAAATACAGAAGAACTTTCTTTGACCAGGACTCACATGCCCTAGACAAACTATGTGTGTTTCCTTCAGACAGAGCCTTTGTTACAAAGGGACTGACGGCTGTAAGAAAAATGCCTGCAGAATAAATAACATGTTATACTCCACTAGGTGCTATAATAACGCCCCATAGTCTTTTAGGAGATCTTGCTGGTGGATTTGTGCTATTTTGATGATAGCTGTCGATTCACAGTTTCTCAGACCATTTGACAATAGGGCCCCTACTGTGTTATATAAAACACTTTAGCCTTAAAAGCTCAAACCTTTAATCAAATTCGAAATGCCAGAGTGAAAATTTCAAATCACTGTCAGTTCAACTTCATTCGTGTTTTCAAGTCTGACAGTCTCAAAAATACTTTCTTAGCTATACAGTATCAAATGGAATTAGCTTAAATACAGTAGTAAGAATTTATGATAAGGAATCATTTTTATTGCTTCATTCCTCTGTTCACATGGAGAATAATATGCTGAGCCATGTTTTTATTGTTTTTGCTTTTTTTCAGTGGAAGCCTTAAATTGTCTTAATCTTTAGCATTTTGGTTTTCAATGACAGGACAGATATTTTTAGGGTTTTTAAATGAAATAGACTGACTGATAAACTAATATTAAAAAAAAAATCCTGAAAGCTGCTATATGACATTTAGCTTTTGACATTTAAGCTGATTCAGTTACTCATGACTAACATTGCATTATACCACAACATCTTTAACGGCCAATCTTTTACACTCTTTCCCAATAAATAAGTGTAAAACAGAATTCATCAACCAAAAAAGCAGTTTTCAAAATCCCACATTTCTACTTCCCATTCAGAACCCAAACCCCATGAGATAATTAACATTCCTATCATCATTATCATTCAGAGAGGAATCAAACTAGGATTGAGACACATCAGAAAGCTTGTTATTTTTTTACTTGCGTATTTTGTGAGCTCTTGTCCATCAGAGTTCTCTTTCTAATAGAGATGGCTGCTTATAGGTAAATTTTCTTTACACTGATCCTGCAGTATCCCTCTGGGGATGAGGGAAGGTCAGCTTAACTTTGAGCATTAAATAAATTCACCTGCAAGTGTTACCAATTTCTGAGTAACTGCCACAAAAACCTGTGGAAGCAATAGCAAATGCAGGCGGTTCTCGATATAATGGAAGAGCTTCAAACCAAGTGCAGTTCAGTTGTGTCACCTTGGCTTGGAGGTTCAGGTGAAGGGTTTGAAGACCTACATGCCTCTCATCTGTCATGTTCAGCCCAGCACACAGGTCTTATTAGCCTGAAAATATGATGTCACGACCATGGTCACAGACATGGAATAACTGGGTTTGTAAATCTGCCTGATTCCAGGAGTGGCTAACTGTTTTACAAGTCTCTGTTTTTTGTGGTTTTGTAGTGGTTTTTTTTGTTTGGTTGTTTGGTTTTTTTCTTCAGTAATCCAGTTCCCATTACAAAACCAAGAACTTCTGAGGGTCTTAAGGAGATCGGCTAAAGGGAGCAACAACCAGTTCAAGTGCAATAGCCTAGTCTCAGAAGCTTCCTGTTGAAATCTATTTGCCATGGTTATTCATCAGTATTCTTTAATCTGCCAAGAGTGACTTATCCCATGCTTTACATCCATACAAAAGGCAAACTCCCAAGCTGAAACTCTACACCTACCTAGGTTCAGTACTAGACTTTTATGGTCAGGATAGGGTGTTATATTACAGCTGCCAGAGTCCAGCTACAGTGACTCCACTGAAATATAGTTTAAAGCAAAACCTTAAATCCACTAGTCACAGAAAGTACAACCCTCTCATAACAGCATTATATAACAAACATAAACCTCTCAGTGCACTAATGCAATTCACAGGTGATACTAAATTAAAAATTCTGAACACCCCAAGAGTAAAGAAACAACACAAAGGGTACCCAAGATTAAATTTTTCAGAAAATAATTAAAGGAAGAGTATCAGAGAATGCAAACAAACCATGAAAGGAAAACAACTGAAAGATGAATATCCAAGATGTGATATTGAAAGATAGAAAGGAATAATATATGCAGACATGAATTAATAATATAGTCAGAAAAAAGCCCCAGAAAGTGCTTTAGACACGTTTTAAGGTGCAGAAGAGACTAAGTAAGGGTACGGAAATGCCATGGTGAAATCCTGTTTTCATTTTAGAACAATATATTTCCAGAAGGAAAGTTACAAAATTGAGTTTAACAAAAAAAGAGAAAATATTAAAAACACAGTGGAAGAACCACAGCATGCAATTCACCAGAAAAAGATTAAATAAAGCAATTACCAAGCAAAAGCATGACAACAACCCACAAAACAGTCAAAGAATGTTAATGCATGGAATAACAATTACTTACTGTAGTGCATGAAAAATAATGAAATAAAATCAGAATAGGAAAAGTTGAATTTTAGGAAACAGCTCTGAAGCTGAGTTTACTAGAATGCATAGCAATGTTGCAAAGGACACATTGAAATCAGCCCATCAGCTGGGACTTCAACATGAAATACACAGGTGTTAGTGGCATCTCTAGTACTTTTCCTAATCTATTTTGACGAATGTATATAAATATCTGGTGAATAAGTGAATCCATATCTTATTTGCTGAATTTTATCTTTAGGTCAAGCAATCAGTTATTTCTGAACTATTTGTAGGTAAAGATAACTTAATGAACACTCATGCAAACATATAGTGACAAGTACTCTGATGAATATGCAACACATATGAAGTGTTTACAAGTATTTCCTGAACACTTCTAATTAGCAACTTATCCAATCAAAGAACAGAAATATCACTTAACTATGTTCACAAAGTAGATGCCAAACTGCAAATCATGAGCACAATATGTAGTAATCCCTGCACTCTTTCTGTAGGCTAAAACAAAATAATTCAAATAAAAGTAATACCAAATTAAGATCCACTTGCAGATAACTTTGGAATAAGATAGGATGACAGTTTTCAAAAATTTGTATTTGCTTTTTTTTTTTTTTTCCCCCTTTACTGGCAAAAGACATCATTTTCCTTTATATCAAAGCTACTTAGTATTTACTGAGCCTAATTATATAATTACACAAAGGTCCTTCACCAGAAAGCCATGCACTGGCTCAGTCTTGTCTTCTGTAGACAGTAATTACCTTTCATTTCTTCCTGAGACCAGAAAACAGTGGTCCAAAGCTCTCTTCCAACAGCACTCAGGAGTCAGCACATATACAGGGTCTTAGGAAGGTCCTGCTCTGACTGCCACTTGAGTAAATTTGAGATAGATTATGTCACTTGGTCTGTTGTTGAATAGTGCAATCAACTTAAAACTTCTATTTGAGGGGACAAACTAATAAATCACAGTAGCTTCAGATGACCATTAAGCTTGTCAAGATTTCACTTTCCTACTTACATTTCTTGTGACTTGACTCAAAAGAGGTATTTTAATGATGGCCACATAGCGTAATGCCAGGCTGACCTTCCCAGTCAGGAAGGGCCCACCGGTAAGCACCAAGATGACCTAACCTCCAGAGAGGACACCAAAAATAAAATTAGTATGAATTTAGGCTATGCGATGGATGCTGTGGAATGGGATCCAGGCAGTACTGTGCGCACTGTGCATACTGGGAATCTGGCTAAAAACCAGCACTGTGACTTAGTGTCATTTTACATAAAATTACACAGTTTATGTATGCATCATGTCTGACATTTGTTCAGAGGGCTGAGCAGAGGACTACAAAGATAACCTTTTAATGAGCAACACAAGCTTATGAAAAAAGTAATGGAGATAAACTGAGCTTTTGTAATTGCTAGTTTAATGGTGTATGAGGTACTAAACATGAAATTAGAAGCATAACAGCAAGCTTTATGTAAACAATAGTATTGATAAGAATAACAAACTCACAAAATCTTTAAAAAAGTAGACACCCTCCCCTGGATTTTGGTTGAACATTTTCACAGTAGCTGGACTCATGTATGACCTACCAAACCAATTATGCTATTGCTGCAACAGTGAGAGAGAAAAAAAAAAGATAAAATGTTCCTGATGGCAGGACCAGAGCGAGCGTGTCTGGAGGTGACCCATTCCCTTTTTCCTAGCACACCACCCAGCCCTGTGGGGACAGGCAGGTTCTGTATGGATCCTCCACAGAGCAACAGCACAACAAAGTACAGCCAAAACTTAACACTTTAACATGGACTCTCTGCAGATTGGTCCATTTTAATACACTGACCCCAATATCTCTGGGTGCCCCAACCCCCTTACATGGGAAGTGGGTACGTGACCCACTTACAATGGCTGATGGCTACCTGCCCCACTGGGGATTAGCTGGAGAGGGTAGCAGTTACACAACAACTTTATCAAAACTTTTGGGAGGAAGTGCATTATTGGCTGTCTTATTCTGGTGTGATTATTCCCCTTTCTTCACTTCTAATCACTGAGTGATTTGAAAATTAGGAAGGAGTGAAGTTTGGTACTTAGGAAACTAATGTCATGTCTGGGAAGAGCACTGCAAGGCAGCCTTTCTTCAGAGTACCACTGTGCCTTAAGAGGAGGGCATATCCAGCTAAAAGATATCAGCTAGATATGTTCTAGGAAATGTTAAATTGATCATTTGTCAGACATTTCTTGTCTGAATAGGTAAATTGCACTGAAATTCACTGTATGATGATGCGTGAGGAAATAATACTGTGTTCTTTCTAAGGGGAGGATTTAAGGTCAATCCTTGTATAGTGTAATCAGAAATATGTGCTAGGAAGGCTCATAATATAAGGGCAAAAATTAAGCCCTACAACACCTGAAGTCTTCCTGCACCATGTAAGTTCTTGTTTGCTCCTTCCATCCCTTATTCCACCCCCTGAGCTAGGAAAGATGGCACAAAGCCACCAAAATCATTGAACAGGACATGGAAACCTAATTTTCCTCATGAACTCCAAGCCTTCCTGTGGTTTATGTACAACAGCAATAAATTAGTGATGTTATTTTCACTCTTACATTGAGAAATAATTCTCTTAATGATTATTGTAGTTGTGCTGTGTGTTTATATTCAACTATCTTCTATTATCACTTAATGATCTTTCTGTTGTCTAAAAAAAACTGGAGTGATTGAGTTTGGGTTTGCATGTTGTTTCTATTTACATAGTATTGAAGCAGATGCCAAGCAGAGCATAATAAATCTAAATTCTGACATAATAAATAGATAATGTGTTGTAATTGAATTATTTGTAGGCTGTCTCACTCAGCAGAAATTTGCATAGCACTCAGAAAGACTACTACAAATATCAAAAATAAGCAATAGAGCTAATTAAAGGCTTTGTTTTCATATATCTTCCTGAAAACATAGTAAAGAAGGAATTAAAAGTATGCCTTCTCCTTAGTTTTCTTAGTAAAGCTTATTCCAGACCTTGTCTTAAAACGGCTGCCTCTTCACTGATTATAATGTATGTGATAGATGATGGAAAGTAGAAGATACCTAATATGTGATCCATGAGAATAGAGATTAGTACCCAAGGTTATAAAATTGAAGACTCTCATAACTACTCTTTCCCATTAAAACCTAAATTTAAACCTCCATCACTTGCACAAAAAGGATAACATAGCCAATTCCAGCTGCAAGTACTAAAACTTTTTTTAATAGATGGACATATATCAACCGATCGATAAACATTTGTGTTCATGCAATCACTGAATTAAAACAGAGAAGCGTATTCAATCGCCATCCTGATGCATACAAGAGAGGGATTAGCCTTTGTGGCTTCAATCGCTCATGGTCTGTAACCTAAAATGTGATTTCCGCAACCGTTTTTTCTGGCTTGGAAGTCTGGCTTCAAGGATCAGCACTGAAACGAATGTGAAGGAATAATTAGACCTAAGAAAGGCCTCTAGATACCACTGTAACACTTTTTAAGGCTTTAAATAAAAAAAAAAAAAAAAAAAAAAAAAGTGAATCTAGTTTGCTTTTATTTTTCATTTAAAACAGAAATAAAAACACAATAAAAAAACCTAAAAGTGTTAGTAATATAATAATAATGTAATTATTTATGAACTTCAGTCCAGATCACCAGATTTCCCAAAGCAGTTGGGTGAATAAAGGTCTTCTGGTGATATGGAGATTGCCTTTGAGCTCAGTTGTTGGGAAATCCTACCTAACTCCTAATCAAAGCATCACAAATGGGCATGCTGCTATCTGAGAAGCACTAGATTCTTCATACTTTCAGGGAGAATGAAAGTGTAGAGACATACTTTAAAAAAAAAAATCACTGTCTTAAGGGTGACTGTTGCTTTTTGATGCCTAATAGATTTGATTACTGTCTGCAACTCTGGGCACTTACTACTGCGGGAGAGAGCACCAACTGCACACTGGTCCCCTAGTCTGAGAAAACTAAGATACTTAACCTGCCTCATACTGGCCCCTCTGCCTGAGAGGGATCACACAAATAGCCCTGACTGGGATTGTACTTTACAGTACTTATTATGGCGTTATTTATAACTCAGATTGTGATGTTCGTCTATGATTGCAGTGTTTTTCTTCACAAAGAAGTACTCCATGCCTGTACATTAAGAGGACTTGCATCAGTTCCAGAAATGGATTGCAACTCTAGTAATAAAAGAATCTTAAACTGCCACTATTGCTGTAATTTATATAAATCTTTAAAAAAGCAACCTGTGAGCTGGGAGAAGCTCTCTCAGTGACATGTCACCGTGTGCATTATAATCTTATTCCATGTCAGTAATGGTGAGGTGCCCTTCCTTGTCTCTCATGGGCCATCCTGAGTTGGAGGTAACTAGACTACCTCTAGCAGTCCTGAATTTTAATTTTTTATTTATTATATCCTATCCTATAATAGTTTATTTGATACCGACTTTTGTTTAGGTGTAAGGAAAATACTGACTGGGACTAAATAAAGGTTATAGTAACTCTCCCTATGAAATATTGTCTTTTTAAAGTTCTTGAGAAGAATTAACAGCTGGAGCAAGGGTCAGTCCCTGAGAAGTGGCACAATGAGGCCTTGCAGAGATATCAGGATAGCCCTGTTGCTCTCCTGCTGCCACCCCAGGGGAGTGCGAGTCTCTCCTGTGATCCTTCAGATAGTTAATATGTTGCTTGACGTCTGACAGAATGGCACTGTAAACGTACATTTTGGAAACTCCATCCAATCCAAGGTCTTTTCCTGTTCAGTTTTCTAATAATTCAAGAAAAAACTCCAAATATTTTAGAATATCTCATCAAAATTGTGTCCCACAAGTGTCCAAAGTTTCAGTAAGGTCTCAAGGGGGAAGAATGGTGTTAAATTGGATTAAAAGTTAATGAAATATTTTATGAGAGCATTTTACCATAGCAACTGAAAGTTAGATCTGAGCATTGTATAAATATTAATATTACTCTCCTCATCTCAATCACTAAAGGACTTGGGGAAGGTGTATGGAGGGGGAAGAATCCCATTTTTATGGTTCTAAAATTCAAATGTGAAAGAGGAAGAGAGATGAGGTTATAAAAATAAGGTACTGCATAACTTGCCTAATGGCCTGTAATCTTCTGGAAGTACAGCTGCAGAGGGCTTTTAAACAGGTGCTCTGATTATAGAGCATAACAAACATGTTAGGCTTTGTAGTGCATTTAATATCTTATAAACAGCTAGGCTAATTTGGGCAAGGCTAATGGATTAGCTCAAATGGTACTCATGTAAATGGTCTGCGATTATATCTGTGTACATTAAAGCTAAAATTCCGGTCCCCAACCTGCACGTCTCAGAGCAGAGCCTGGTTCAGGCACAGGCCATGCCTGGAGGCTGCGGTGAATTCACACCGCCCGCCCGGTCAGGGCAGCAAGGAGATGAGTTGCTCCTGCTTCTGGTCACGGGGTTTGATTTTTATCCTGTAGCTGTATATAGTCTTTTGTAACAGGAGAGGAGTTGTAGATGAGCTTGGTGTCATTTATATTTGCCTCCTCTTCAGAAATCCGGGACTGTGTTTTTTTCAAGTACACAGCCTCTGCTACCTTGAGACTAAGTGGGCTCTACTTCTAAACAAGAAATAAAAATCTAAAGAAGTGAATGAAGACTAATGTTACTGTGACGTAAGATGGCTTTCAACAGCATTAGGACTAACAAGGGGGGAAACAATCAGAGTATTTTTGGTGTGCGTGAAAAAACAGCATCAAGAAGGCAGTGCGTTGCCCTGTGCCCCACAGCAATGCTCTTGTTTGGGATGGCAGCTCCTCGGGTTGTTGACACCTCCTCGCACACTGTCTGCAGAGGCTCAGTCTCAGGCATCGGTACCAACCTGCCGCAAGAGAAATCCCGGCTGGCTGCCTGCTGCCCGCCCGTGGCTGCCGGCCCTGCCTGCCCGCGCAGGCGCTGCCCTCCAGATGTGCCCCTGTAGCACATCTGGGAAAGACAGTCTGCACGTGAACTCACTCATCTCTCTCTGTTTTGTTCTGTCCAAGCAACACTTTATGCCTGTGATTAAAATCATGCTTCCTATGGGCATAAAAATGAGGTGTTTAAATATTTTATTAACTAGATCGTAAAGCCAGCAGCCAAAGGGGTGAGCCTACATGAGGCAGTAAAATACAGCGCCCTTGGCTCCGCTGCTGCACCTTAGCTAATTAATCCCGCTGAGGGGTCAGCATAGCAAAAAGAGAAAGGTTGTGTTGGTTTAGGGCAAACCATAAGGTAAAAGCAGATTTTGTGGATTTAGAGGGGACAGGGCAGAAGAAGTAAATGTTTCATAAGAGATAATGGTGGTACCTCAGAGGCCCAAACTGGAACCGGAGGCCCACGTCAGCTGCAGTGCCTGCCGGTACCTTTATGGTACACAGTTGTAGCATTAGGATTTGTAAAGGACAATATATTTTAAGAAGTCACCTTTTTAATGAGATATTTTTTTTTTCAATCACTGATTTTTTGTCAGAATTAATTTGTATGCCCTAGGTGAAATTCAATTCAAAGGTATTAGAAATTTTCAGTACACTTTCTTGATACCTACTGTAGTTCATTGGATAGTCAGAAATGGTTAAGCAACTCAGATATTTTTGCAGGTTCTGGGATTTTTTCTAACAGTTGACACATTTAAATTTTAAGATTTATGCTCAGTTGAATTTTGACACCTAAAATATCAGGCAGTGATGTGACCTTTCAAGTTTTCTATTTTGTTTTTATTTGAATTGCTGCTGTTCTTTCAAGCATCTGTTTGGTGGCATACTGTGGAGGAACACTTATTATTAGATTGTTTACTTTAAGAAAAATGATATAATAGATATGCCATTGTTAGTTGAAATACAAAATATAAAATATAGGATATGAAGCTGGCAACTCAAATATATGTTTCTGGGAGGCATCCTAGGCAGTGAAGCTATTTCTTACTCCACTTGTTCCACAAAAGAAGAGAAGTAGGTTCTTTCATAGCCACACTAATGCCACATGAGACATTCTGGTTCAGAAATGTAGAGCTTCAGATCTGATGCTGAAATCCAAAAGAACAATGAGATTAAAAGTATGCTGCATCTTCAGTGTGGCATTTCCCATTTAAGGAAGAATATTATAAGAGAAAGAGATTAACCTTCTCGTGCTGTAAAAATTCAAAGGTTAAGCCCAAAGGATTTAGAGCAAGCACACACGGTGGCTTAAGCCAGAAAACAGTTTCTAGCGGTGAATCCCAGAGTTGCAAAGACACTTATCTCAGCCCAATTAAGTTCCTTGAACTCTAGACATCTATGGATGTATATAAATCTCCCTGAAATCCTATAGTAAACCAACAGCAAAGTATCTGCTATTCTAATGACCGAATGATTTAAGACATGCTCCTTTCTACCAGCCAGATATAACAGCAGCATAACACTCAATCCTGGTGCTGTATCACTTTTTAACATATTGCATCATGGATATACTACTCAAGATCACTTTAGGTTTTATGTGTGCTTCATTATGTGATCTTAAAAGCCTAAAATGTGATATAATGGAACATTTAGCTCAAAGATAAGGAAAACAGCATGCTGCACTTTGTAGCCATTTGATACTCTGACAGGAAAGGGAACTGACACATGATAAAGAAATAAATAGCACTGGCAGTGAATTATGGCTAGCACAGATCCATTCATGCATTATTTAACTGGTATCACGACACAGTTCCCTTTAGAATTGACCAGGCCACCATTTTGCATTCCTTCAAATAGACTTGTTTCCTGTGTAAAGAACTGACACAAGCAAATAAAATGAAAATATACATGCAAATGGTAGGCAGAAGTATGAAATAACAAACCCAAGGGCAAATGTGCACATCCTGTCAATTCCCAAACCGTGAGGGAAATAAAGTATTCAAACATTATGGTGTTTCATAACGTATAAAGGGCAGATAATATAAAGCAGTTGTGATGATCGTCTATCGCACAGGATTTAGAACTTCCCTGAACTATGTTTTCTTTCTTTCAGGTAAAGACTTTTATGGAAAATATTACTTTAAATTAACATTGAGGGAAAATCCAATGCTGTCTATGCTAAATCCCATTATGGTTAGTAACGTCGTTGTCATAATTCTGTAACATTCTCTTTGATTAACAAAGACACCTGAGCACCTTGATTCTTTCTTTGAAAAACATTTTCTATTTCTTCCATTTTTCCCATAGCTGCAGAACTATCTTTGACTTATTAACACCCAAAACTTAAGGAGAAAGCAATAAGCTGATTAATGGTATGTAAACGGGAAACTCAAGAACATAAATGCATGAAGTCCTTCCTGGTGCAAAGAAGGGATCTTCCATAGGCTCAGGGCTTCAGAGCTAAAACCAGAGAGGAAAAAGACCAAAAAAAAAAAAAAAAAAAAAAGAGAGAAAACCCACAAGATTTTCTTTTGTTTGGCATCTTCTACTGACTGGCTTAGGTGTCCTTGCAGGGTTTGACCCATTGCCACCGCAGCCTGGCCGTGCCCTCCCTGCCCGGCCCGCCCGGCCCTCTCTGGGCAGGGCACCGACCCTCCCACATGGCACTCCTGCTCCCCACTTGTGGGTCCACCGCTCTGAAGATATTCATTCTCTTCCTTCTTTCTCTTCTTTTCAGTGCTGTTAATCTTGAGACGTCCTGGCTATCCGCATCGTTTTTTAAATTACTATTTCCAAGGAGTCTGACACTCGTTCCTTTTTTCAATTATTTCCTATTTTCTTGATAATTCTAGCAACTGAAATAAATTTCATTACTTTATTCTTTGGTGCTTCACTTCAGATATGTAAATACAAAGTACGTTTAGCTAATGCCTGTTCAAAATACGGAACACTAATAATAGGAAACTTTTTTCTTGATTAATTTGTCAAGCATGGATCTTTGCACAGAGTATCTGAGGTTTTGTAGTATTCATGTGAGTTGCTGCTGATAAAATGAGAATATGTGAGGTTTCACAACAAGAACATAAATTCCAATTAACAACCAAACAGAAGAAAGAATTAATTCCGTAGACTATGTACACCAAAAGAATGTTGCAGTTGTAGCTGTTGAAGTAATAAATATTATAAATATTCCTTGCATTTTCATAGTCTCCACATGCCAGTAGCTAAACGAGGTTGATAAAAAAAATCAATAATAAATTACACCCTTTGCAAACATTAATAAATATTCCTACTACTTCTACAGCCCTTATACAAGAATCCAAAATAATAAATCATAAAGCTTGTTTTGTTTTTCCATTTGGCCACTACCTAGACAAAAGCAGGTGGAGAGATTAAAAAGGGTCGTTGGAGAAATTTTTTCACTGAGTTATCTGTCTGTCCCTTCATTGTTTCCTTGATAGTGCTACTATTTTCATTTTCATATAAAACACAGTAGTTTGTGTCCAATTAGAGCTTTGTAATTTATGGAATACTAGCTCTGGCAACAGAGTGTGATTATATACACAACAGTAACTCCTTGGGATAAACAAATGCAGTTAAAAAATGGTAGTACTCCTAGCTAGAGGACTTTATCCAGTGTATAAATTGTGTCTGTGATATAATACATGCAATTAATTCCAGACAAATCCATAGAAGTTCATGATACTCTTTAGGGCACATGAAGGAAGGAAAAGTATTGGGAAGGAGGTGAAAAGAATTCTAAAATTTGATTGTATTTTATGGGGAAGTTTTCTGAGAGGAAAAAAGGAAAGGAAAGTTTATAGTTGAAAATCAGAATAAATACTATGGCTTTATTCAAAACTGTTCTCAACCTAGGTCCTTAGTAGTATGGAAAATGGAAAAAATCATCAGAACAGCTCATGTGAAGGAGTCTGGAAATTGGGTTTGTCTAAAATTGCTTTAAAATGAAGTACATTTATTTAAGTAAACTTATTTAATTTACTTACTTTTTTAAGGTGGCTAAAGAGCAGAAACAGGACCAGGAATTTTAGTATCCATTTAAATAAAGTCTTACCAGAGAGATGATACTATCATTTATCACTTCCCATATAGATTGAGGGCTGCACCACATGGGGAAAACTCAAATTGAGCTCTTTCTCATCCTCCTCCTCTTCCACATCCTCCTGGCTTTTCCTGGTGAGACAACAGATACTGGTTTCACACTGGGGAGGTTGCTGGTGCTTGTGAGAGGGAGCTGCTGGATGCTGGGGCCAGATCTTGGTAGGAGTTGAGGGCTAGGAGGAGGCTGTGCAGCTCAGGGATGCCCATCCGTGACTGGTGGTGGGACTGCCATACGTGACCAGGGCAGTACCACAGGTGACCACCAAGAGAGTGGGTAAGTAGGAAAAGGATGAACCTTTCTCTGTTCCTGTGTTAATTATCTTGAATTTCTAGATGGAGGTCTGGCAGAGAGAAAACAGTTTCTGTTATATCCATTGTATTTTTCATCCTTTCTGTTGGCATTGTGGCAGCAGGAAAGAATCTTTAGCTTTAAGAGTTAAACAGAAACCCTTTTCAGTGGTACTTTAATGGCTGAATGATGCAAAAAATCTTTAAAGCCATACCCGTTACACAGCTGCCCGTAATGTTTTGCTTAGCCTTTTTTCTCCAGATAATGGAACAAACATTAGTGCTTGTATTGTACCATAACAGCAAACTTTCTCATGCTACATCCTGTTTATTTTCTTACAATCCATGGTGGGGGAGGATGAAGGATGGGGCAGTGGGAAAGGACTGGACAGGATGGAAGATTTGAAGAAATAAAATCTGTGAAGAGACAGTTAATATTGTGGTTCTTTGCAACAAATACTGTGCTTAAAGGTCATTCGTGACAGGGGCTTTGAGAGCATCTGTTGCTAGGAACACACAGGCTGAATCTCATTACTGAAAACTATTTGAGTGACAATCATCACTATGTTTCACTATTCATTATCTTCTCTGCTTGGCAAGAGATCTGTACCCTCTTTCCATCATTCCTGCTACCCAACAAATATGTCAGACATTTTTCAGTTTGACAACTGTGACCTCAAAATCACCTATTTCAGGTTTTTTTTTATTTCTGTTTTACACTGCAAAGTGGAATATTTGTTATCTTGAAGTAAATTATTAAGAAGACATTATCCCATGGATACTTTAGCCACAGAACATGATAAAGAGTTGAATACAGTTCAAACAGTGCAACCATCTAGTTCATTTAAGCAAACTACAGTTTGAATGTTTCCTCAATGACATGAGAATAACAATATTATTCACATTTGAATCTTCACTTGAAGTTCACTTCCCATTCTGTTTAGAAACCCCCACTGCAGTACAGAATGGAACTACTGGCTGCAGGGAGGAAAGCTGTACCAGCCCTCTCAAAGGTCTATGTTGCCTTCATTTGCAGGGAGAAGAAATTTAGTATCTTCACAACCTGATTGAAGAGAAGATTTTCTGAAGGAAAAAAAAAGTCAATCAGGGATTGTTGGTAGGCTGATTCATACTGTTTCATTTATTAGGTAAATTAAGCATGCTTATCTTTAATAAAATAAAAGCAATGGAAATGTCATATGTTCATCTAAAAATGAAAAAATTTTTTCATTAAAATTGTTCACTTCTAGTCAAATGTGAAAGCATGAGGGTCAGTCTATTCTGCCATTAGCTTGGAAATTTTATGTCTAGGAACCGCTGTCTTAAACACTCAGCTGGACATGAGAAAAAGCAATGCTTGTGAAATTGCTGCCTCTGCAATGCCCCTAACTTGTAAAGCTGACCTTGCGGAGGGGCTCTTTGCAGTATTTGAACACCATACAAGCACCACCTGAAATGTAGCAGATCTTTTCATCTGAAATCATTCCCCTGCTCCCCAGGGCACAGCCTTCTGCTTGTCCAGCCCCACCAAACTATCTCATACAGCCTGGTGCTTGGCAAAGATGCCTAAGAAAATCTCGAGGTTGTGAAAGAGCTGCAGTAAAGCTCACTGAGAAATAAGGAAGGTAAAATTATGGGGACACTTAGGTATTTTGAGATTGGGTTATTGGTCACTCGAGGATTCAAGAAGAAGAAGACATAAAAAGATATAAAATCTTAAGGACAAAAAAAGGTTGGGAGTCAAGGGCTTGTCAGGTTGACCTGTCCGGCGGGTAGGTCCCTGCTGTAACTAGCATGTTGGTGTTGACAAAAGACAGCAGCCTTTCCTCCATCCATCAAGGGATGGTGGCAACACTGGTTAACCAGCCCAGCCAGTTTCTTAGAACCTAGCTGTCTTTTGAGTGTGTTGGCCCATAAACACTAGCTTTACACTTTTACATTCCTGTTTGCCAAGGCTCTTTGTGCACACTTGAAGATGCCCAAATAACTTGCTCAGGAGAGGGGGCAGCACTGTGTGGTCAATAGGAGTTCATGAATCTGTGAGCAGGACTTAAAAAATTTGTCTCATCTCATAGCAACTGGCAGTTGTCTCGAAGTACAAAGGCACTGAGTGTTTTGAATCATAAATATTATGAACCACAACAACCCCCTGAAACATAGAACGCATTTAAATGCTGGTGTCTTACAGTCTGGCTTATGGTGTGACTCACAGATACAAGTGAAACACACTGCTATACCTCAAAACAGATTACCAGTAGACTACACAAATCCTGTTTGACACTTACATGTCTGTCATATTTTGTTTTGTGTACCAATGCAGGGATGACATTTAATAACTTAAATTTGCAGCAGCTGAAATGGTAATATCGGTTTCTAGCAACTAACATATAAGCAATATTGAGAGTTCGAACATTCTGTCATTTGTTATAGAAGCCCAGAGTGGTATAGCTAATACAGATATTTTTTTCTCCTATAAACACTTAAGGTATACATTCACATATAGCACTTTCAAAAAATCCAGTGGTGTCAGTAGTATTACTTATCTGTTAATCTACTGACTACCATATGATACATGTTGCAAAACTTTGTTACTTCAGTGTTCATAACTCTGTTTAGTTTTCTGATGCATTGTCTCTACACATCACTGAAAATCCCATTTATTGATTTTTACTGACAATGGCAGAAAACACAGATTTCCTATTTTGTATCTTATATATGTATATGGGAACAGGATAGCCATCCTAAATTATTTACTTTCCCAGTATACGGCATCTTTTTGCAAACAAGAATCAGCACATGCCAATGCAGAATTGTTAAATAATGTATTGGTTTCCCTTACGCTGTGCATAAAGTGTTTTCCCCAAACATCGTTCTGTCCAAAGGGAAAATCATGAGTGCTTGAAAAACCAAATGCATAACAGTACAAACATAAATCCCTGTGGGCATATTCCCCATTGTCTTCCTACCTGTGTCATCCTTCATCTTCCTGTAAAGTGGGTATATAGCACAATCAGATCTGAAAAGCAGCTGATTTATTCATCTTTTCACAATGGTAAATGAAGATACAAGATGCAGAACAGAAAGAAATTTGATCCTTGGTCCTCCATAAGCCTCTTTTGTTTGCTCTGAAGTACCAGCTGTTATTTCAGCTGAGATTAAAGTGTGTTGGAGCAGCTATAGCAGTTGCCATAAAATGGGTTTTATTTCCCAGCAGTCACTAGAGTGATCACCTATTACCAAGTTTTTTATGCTATCCTTAGGATATATCTAACATCTGAAACAAAATAGTTGGCAAATACTGATGCTGAACTTTGGGAAACTGACACGTGCTCACTACCTTCCCACTTTTAGATACAATTTGTATTACTCTCTTCATTACTGTTAAAAGGTATATTGTCTGAGCTGGTCACTACTAAATCTGTAAATGCATAAAATTAATAATTAGGCCTAGATTTTCAAGAGTCCTTGGTGTATGCAGAGCTCTCTTGGAAGTGCAGTAGTTATTCAGGTGAGCTACTTTACATTTGCCGGAAACAAATTTAAGAAGAGTAGCAATACCTAGTGAAGAGGAAAAACTAACTTGAACTAGCATGGTCTTCCATTTGTTTAATCTTCAGAGAGTGCTTATTTTACCTGCTTGTATTCCATGCAGTAATATGATAATCTTAAATTACTATGGAATGGTTATTAAAAGTAATGCTTTGCAGAAAACGTTGTCATCTGAATACATCTTGATTTATGTCCTATTTATGAAGGTGGTAAAGGTCAGAGCTGCTTATAACCTGTGGCCCTCACAATGCTGGGTCCCTGGATGTTATCCAAACTACATATGATTTATTTTACTTACGGTTTCTGCAAACAGAAATGTTTGTTTCGATATTCAATAAAGATTGTGTGCCACTCACACACACTCTCCTCCTGTCATTGTTCACAAATGTCTTTTGTGAAATGTCCTTTCCCTTGCAATGTAAATACTTTTAGTGGGCTTCAGTTTATTTTGGGTCCTAAAGTAGAGTAGGAAAGGGAAAATAATTTTTGAAAAAAAGAAAAATAAAACCAAAAAACTTCTTTCATTAAATCATTCAAAATCCAAATAAAAACTGATTGTCTTTGCTTCTACTCTGAACTGCACAAGTGAAACAATTTTGAGTTGGGATATTATACATCAGACATCTACAAAATCATTGAATCAGTAGATAGTGTGCTTTCAGAACTATCATTCACTAAATCCCACAATCTGAGAATGAGAGGGCATTCAGATAAACCAGCGGAAACCGTTTTAAAACACATAAGGGAAGGTAGAGTAGATAGCAAATTTCTGGAATCCCTTGCCACACAGGTTTGCTGTGGAGGCAGACAAATGTCCTCAGAGTCAAAGCAGGAGTTAGACAAATTCATCAGTTCAGCTTCATAAATGGACACTGTAACATATCACTCCTCATTGCATCCTTGGACATAGGGAGGAAAGGTGCATTTCTTAGTGGCCAGTGACAAACTAAAGCACATCAGAGCAAAATCAGCTCCCCTGGGAAAGCCAGGGGGGAGGATTGCACCTCCGTGGTAGCCCTGGTACAGCCCCGGGGGTGCAGGTAACACCTCTTGCTATTTCCAAACCTTTTGTCTGGTTCCCAGTTCTGATGGACAAACCTCCTCTGGAAGACGGGAACACCTGTGTTATGACCTGTAAGAGAAACATATGCAGAAATTTTATTCAAGTGTTTTAGCATATTTTCTAAAATTATATTTAATTTTGGAGTATTTAATATAGTCTTCTGCTTGCCCACAACAATTGTCTGGGTAGGAGTTTGACATGTGCTTAAAGATCACAAAATAAGATAGTTTTGCATCTGATTTTAATGGTACAACGTTACTTCAGCAGCATTCAGGAGACAGAATTTCAGTTTAGTCTTTAACCAAATCTTTGCCCCTGAGTATATTCTTCCTACAGGGGCCTTTTCTTGTTTTTTCTTATTACACACAGTTTGATACCTTTTGGTTCAAATGTTAAGTTACACATCAAGGTATGGAGTTGGTGTGGAAAAGTAATTTCTCACTGATACTGACATATGAAAAGACAGACTTTTGCCAGACTATTTCTGAGAATAAGTTTGAGTGATCATTCTCTATGAAATTAAGGTAAGGGGTTTTGATTCTAAAACATTATAACAGAGAGTTCTTCTGGAAATGCCTCATTTTTTAACAAACTGCCTGGCACAGAGAGGGAAATCACATTACTGATTAAAACCAGCAAATATAATGAGAATCTAGTTTTCATTAAAATAATACAAGCTGTGAGAGCTGAATGAGAGAATTACATTTTTTGTTGTTTTTGTGACTGTAGCTACATGTTAAAATATGAAACATTAATAAGGACTATAATAGTTATCATATTTCACATTTTATCTACGTTTTTGCCACATCAGTTTAATTCAAATAAATACCAATGAGCTGCATTAAAAATAAATCTTCAGTAAATGGAACAGCATATACCCTTTTCTTTGGAATTACTTTATTTAAAAAGATTACTTTTATTTACCCATTCCACTTTGATTTCTGCAAACAGTGTCATTGTTAAAGGGTCACAGATATAATCAATAAAAATATCTGAATTGACCTAGAAAATGCGAAATAGCTGATTTTATACAGAGAAGAGTAGAACATTTTGTTACTTAGCACATAAGGATGACAGAGTCCTAGAAAGGAGAACTTAAAAAAGTGAATCATAAACAGCCAATGTTTTTGAATTCCTGTTTTTGGTGGTTTCTTGTTCTTACTTTGCTACTGAAGTCTTGGCTGAAAGTCTTCACTTGTGAAAAGGCGAAGGCCTCGAGAAATGGCTTATCTTGATTCAAGATGAGATTTGCCAGTAGCAGCAGGCACATAGCAGTATCCTGCCAGCATCACTTCACCTCTGCAAAGAAATTCCACTGCAGTTGAGCTGATGAGCAGTTGCAAAGGAGCCAGTGTTGTGTTTGTTGTATGCAAGGAAATGTTCCTGCATCAGATAGAAAGGCCAAATTGCAGGTGGAAGAAAAGGTGGCTGATGCCTACCAACAACAACACCTCCAAGCTATGTGTATTAGTCTGTACTGTGCAACACATAAAGCTCTAAAGCAATATAGGTAAAGAGGGGTGGGCTTCCTGGCCATTCTGCATACTGGCTGTAGAAAGTCCTATGCTCTGATCTTTGCTTTAGCTGTGACACTCACAGCTCACTTCTATTATTTCTTACTGAATGGAGAACCCCCAGCTGATGGGTAATGAAGCAGAATCTGTCAAAATACCAGCAAGCACTTGTGCTTCCAGATGAACTGCATCTCTCCTTTCTTAAATCCAAGCATGGACAAGGGAACTTCATTGACAAAGTTGCAATATTTGACAGCACCTTGGAACATGGCACAGAAAGAAAAATACACATTTCATCCATTGTTTATTCTGCATTTCAATTTATCTCCATCTCCTGCTATTTTATTTCTGTAACTGTATTACCTTATTTTGCAAAGTACTTTAGGGATGAAGTGTCAGGAAAGACAAAAAAAGAAAAATATGTCTCTTGATGTAGATGAATTTTACAGAGATAGAAGATGCTTCAGATATTTATTAACATCACCTGTTGCATTGTTCCAAAATAATTTCTGGATCACAAAGAGTGAATTAGTTACAGGAAATTAAAATTCATTAAATTGTCTTGTTCACAAAGTAATCAGTAATCAACAGTAATCCTTCAATTTAAAAACCTGTCTTCCTAATGGACAATGTAATGCTCGCTTCAGGTTAAAAGAGCGTGTGTTTCTAGTTTGTCTGTCACAGCAGAAGACGATGGCATATTTGCAGTACGCTGACACTCCTCCTTATCTGCCTGCACTCCTGTACTTGGAGAAAATCACTAGCAGTTGTGATAAGCAGGTACCTGAACCTAGGGCTGACAGATGGTTGCCTTTTACAAGGTGAATCATATTTCTGAAAATGTACAGCAGAGGAATTTTACCCTGTGAAAAGGAAAGCGACAGTTATGGAACTCTTTCTTAGTGGTGGAAAGCCAGGAAGTTGTGCTGACCGAAACTACCACTTTTGTGTGAACCATAGGGAATGTTTCCATGTTATTACGGGAACTTGTAAAACAAGGACCTAAATGTACCAGTAAACCAAAATAAATTCCTACACTCTTACATTAATTTTCTTTCTTCTCTCTCCTCCTTCACACCCCGTAGTTGCCTCTTAAGGGACTCACCATCTTCGGTTGTTCCTTGGTCTGCAAGATGTGTGTTTGTACATATGCATGTATGTACAAACATATGTATGCATTTATATATGCATATAGATAAATAAACCAGTTATAGACCAGTTGTGTAATGGCTGGACTGCAATTGATTAAGAAGTACAAGTGTGCTACAGCAAATAAGATGCAAAGGTAGACAGAAGAGCTTGGTTTTCTTTTGCGACAACTCTTCTGCTTAAACTTGGATGGAATCACAGCAAGAGTTAAGTTGTTTGTGTAGTACTTAGTGTATTGGTGTACCCAAGGTAGATATCAGTGAAATGTCAAGGCACATATAATTATTAAATTTAGCTATGGGATGGATATCAAAGGTCACCATATTCATCCTCAGGAGCTACTCTGAATTCTTCAGAAATTCATAAAAGGATGTAGACTGATGGTATCTGTTTTGATACACCTTAACAGGTCTGAATATACTGCAGAATGAAGGGCAGTTGGAAACTCATCACTTTAGACACGCAAAAGATGGGACCCCAGATCATTCAAATAAAAACTGTGAAAAGTTGAGCAAGTAATTGCAATAAAATAGAAAGCAGTAAGCATATCAAAAGTAATGAGTACTAAGCATATACAAATTTTTTTTTATTATGACTGACTGTACTACATCTGCTGTTGAATAAGGATTAATTACTGCTCCCATTTCAGCTGTGAACAAGACAAAAATAAAGAAATATCACCTTCCTTATAGATGGAGGAATAGACAATAGAGAGCCAATAAAGGGAGAATAAAAGCACACTTCTGTACAATGAATCTAAGCTCTACTGTGGCTATTTGCACAGGAGTGTTAGCGTGGGGAGAAACCTGCACTGCTGAGCTGTATATTTTATTTCTCCCTATATCCTGTAGTTCCTGCGGCTTGGATTTACACCAGCTGTGACAAGGTGCTTCAGAAATCTCCATTTAGCTCTATTTTCTCACCAAACAGTCCATTTACTCCAGCTGTGCATTCTTTATCAGGATTTGGCCCTTTGTATAAAGGTGAATGCTTCTTTGGCTGTGGTCCCAGTGGGGTGTTTGATAACTTTGTCAGAAAGAATCAAGAGAATGTAATGACTGTACAAATAATAGGCTGTCAAGGAGACTTGAGTTACAGAAGATGAAAGATAGTCCAAAATGTTTTGCTCTTCAAAGAAAACTAGAAAAACTTTGTCTTAATTTGGCCTTCAGAACTTTGACATCAGCCTTTGCTTCTCTGCGAGCATCAACTCAAACAGGGGAATTTATATGGATAGTTAGTCCTCGTGAGAGGTTTCTGGCAGGCTACTTTCCCTCAGGTCAGTTATATACGGCATAAGAAGCTACTGCAATTGCTTTTTCACATTCATTCCTTTATGAAAAGTCTTACAGATCATCCTAGAAAATAATTCCTCTTTAGCTATTTTTTTTTAAAAAACTGCTCAAACAAGGAATTATCCCTATTATATATTAAAAACACACAGAAAAACTGTCTATTTCTACGGGGTTTTAATGTATTTTTAGTAGCTCTCTTGAAGCTCATTTCAATCAGCAAATTCATCAATGCTGAAGTCAATAGACATAATCTATAGTTTCTATTTTATAGGCAGATGTACAGTAAGAGACAAACAGAACAAAATTCAATGCTCAATATGTTTAGCCTACACCAGCTTTTGACTTTGTAAGGGGTTTTGTAGGGCAAATACCCTCTGAAGTCCACATAAATCCCCCTGAGCCCTGAGGGCCTGGCTGTCACTTTCCCCCCATCCAGCCGGGGAGAGGATGTTATGGGGAGGGAACTGGGGCAGACCCACTTGCTCTTGGAGAGCTAGGAATGCTCTTTTGGAGCTATTGAGACACAGAGGCTTGATGCTGCTGGGATGGACAACCAGGGGCTAATACAGCTGTTCAGTAAAGTGATTGCTTGCCACTCACAAAACTAATTTAATTAGGCCCATCTTTGAGATGAGGCTTGGTCCAGATGACCCCCAGAGGTCCCTTCTGTGATTTCCAAACACTGACTGTACTGTGAAAGAATTTCTACGTTCCCCAAAAGCCCTACAATTGCGTGATTGCACTGAAATGCCTCCAGGGGAAGTGGGAACACTGATTCCGTTTGCTTGTCTTCACACTGATAGCCATAATCTCAGTCAGCCCTAGCCATTGAGCTAGAGGCTGCCTTACCCAGAGTATCCCGCTCTATCCATTCATTGAAGCTGTAATAAAAATTCAGAGTTTCATTTGGCCAGAGAAATGAGAAAACACTTGGAATTAGGGAAGATTTGTAGCCAGTTCACTGTTCTGCAACAATGGAACTGTAAGTCCCTTCTTCCAGGACATCCACGGTAAGGGTTTGTTGCAAAATACAGGAAGAATCCTCAGGTGATGGCAACAGCACTCCCTACAGTCACAAAAACAATAAGCTCTGAAATGAAGTTTTGTCAGTTAAATAAGGAAAGTTTATTTCCAGAGTATCTTTAAGCTGTACCTATTTTAAGCTTACACACCTACACCTAGTTTGGGAACTTAAGCTGTGTTTATTTTTTTAAGAAGGGTGTCAGTTCGCCTTTAAATGGTTCCCCTTTTCACATCATTGGTTCTCCACTACAGGAAGTATTTCCTCTCTCTTCATATCATGATTCAGCTCAGCTCGAGAAGTTAGGTGTGCAAAGGCATGACACAGATGTATCTCCCATTTCTGCATTCAACACAATAAACAAATGAAGAACAGGAAAAACATGCGGTACAAAGATTAAGAAATTGCATTTCAGTGCAGGCCTTTTTCCCTATCACTTAAGGCAATAAATCAATTCAATTAGACATAATTAAAACAGTTTGCATTTGAAATGTAAATTAAAATTTAAATCAGTATTATCCAGTTTCCCGCTTCCACATTCATCTCAACTATCAGGAGGATAATGCATATCTATCTATTCTTGGCACAGATTAACTCATAACTTGCATTTTTTTAATATAATATCTGGTTGTAATCAAGCACTGGTATATGGACTTTTATCATCAATTCCACAGTTACACAATCTTTTACAAGTTCCTGTCCAAACACCTCTGGGCTTTAAATCCTTTATTGCCTTTTCTAATTTTCCCTTTTCATCTAAAATTAATTAGAGCATAGACTCTGTTGTCCTTTTGTTATTCCATTCAGCTTTCAGGCTGTTTTTGTTCTCCACCTAAACAGTGGTTCTGTGAAGACTTAATACACTTCCCTCATGTCCATGAGTGTAAACTCAACAAGAGTGTCATGGCAGATATGGGCCCAAAATTATATAAAGAGAAATAAAGAAATCTTTTGTACTCCATTATGCAAAAATACAATATTATGATATTAGAGTGTACAGCAGTGGACTGATTAATTAAGATAATAAAACTGATGTAATTAAACATGACTTGGATTCCTTTTATTAGCCCTTCTGTTGTCAAATAAACCTTTCAAACTCTGTAAATAAGCAAGCCAAATGACAGTTTCAATTGGTATGCCTGGGATTTGAGTTACTTATTGTTGTAATTTTTTCCTGATTTTCACTCTTTTGGAGCATCAGGACTAACGCTTGGAATAAACACATTGATTTGGTTGCATTGTCAGTGGGTCACTAATCACAGAAATCATTGATTAGACAGTAATCTGACAATTAAGTCTGACATTGTCTCCAGTGCCTTGGCAATGGGAAGCTGCATTTTTCTTTAAATTCAGACCTTGACCTTGTTGTTTTCACCGTCTAGAGGCTAAAATGAGGATTCACAATAAGGACAATGCTCTTATTCTTTGTTGTCTTCCCTTCTTTTTTTTTTCCAGCTCAGGACAGATTGTCATGTGCTTTTCTGCATTTATCTCTTTCTAAAATGAACATGCGCCATTTCTGCATGTAAGTGACATTTTGACAGGATGTTAAAGCACTTTAAAAATTTCCACCTTTTGATTTCCTGAAAACTGATTTTTAGGATTCATTCATCCAAATGATGAAGTAACAGTGTATAAACCTTCATTTCTGGGGACGGGGGGGTGGGGTGTCATTCCGGTTGCCTCCTGAGGAACTCAGAACATCACTCTGTGGCAAGTCTGATTGTGCGTCAGTATTTCAGAGCTCCTCCAGCCCATGGGCTGAGCTCATCCAGTGTGTACCAGCAGCATTCATGAAGAAAGAGAAGTGAAATGTGATGTTAATCTCCCTGGATAGTACTGGAATGAGTAATTCTTCCAATCTAGCAATAAGACACAATGTTAGTCTTGAAATTAGACACTTGGGCTCCAGTCCATCATTAATCAGAAAAGCACTTGAGCATGTCTATACCTTTAGGCATGTGCTTAAGTGTTTTGCTGCAGTGGGGCAGGCTAAAGTAAATGCTTAAATGATTTGTCGAGCTTCTGTTTCAACATGTTGTTAACATTTGTATATAGCAGCAGGAATGAATGTTTTCTACACGGAGGCTGAAGACAGTTATCAGACTCTCATTTCAATGAATTAAATCAACATCACTTTAAATTAACTCAGTTACATGAAGCTGTCAGTGCTGTCATAAGGAAAGATCCACTGTCACTCTGTGATCCAGGGAAAGTCAGTGATACCCTATCAACTCATCAGAAACAAGATTTCACTTAGTACCACAGGATGCTCATCACCACTCATTCTCAGAGTACTTCAGATCCAGCTGTATTTTATATATCTTACAACCATGAATGGAAAATGAAATTTAGTAGCTAGATTTTAGAAGGCATTCACCTTTGCCTTAGAACAACGTTGTTGACAAGAGAAAATTAAAATCAACACTTTACTTGAGTACTACTTTATTTTTCCTGTCTCATAGGCCTGCATATATATTATAGCGGTGTCTCATTATATACTCATAGATCTGAAACCCAGAGGTAGAATATAGGGTTAAACTGATATTTAAAGCTATATTTCAAGATTTTTTTAGTCCTTTTGGTTTTCCCTTTCTCTATCTTAAAATTTTCCTGTTAATACAAGCCTAAGAGGCTAAACAAATTTTAGGGAAAAAAAGAAAATTTTTGAGGCATACAGTAAATACTCAACCTGTGTGGACCACTGCTTAACTTACAAAATCCTCTGATACTGGTAGAGCGAGAATTTAATAAAATAGTACTTATCTCCTAAGAAGTCTGTACAAGCATTAATCAGTCTGTGGCGAAGGATGATTCCCCTGTGGTTTGTTCGTGGTGTGCATGCTTTGTTCCTTCAGAAGGGGAATGCCTGGAAGAAGAGGATATGGCTGTTTCCATGGGGAGCAGTTCAGCACAGGGAGGTGCTGCCAAAGGTTTCAAGGTGAGGCAAGAGATGAGGGAATCACAGTGGGACACTGTGTCCTCAGGCAACAGTGTCCTCTAATTACAAAGAGAGGAGCTCTAGTCCATTTGCTAATAAATCCAGGCTATTGAGTCAGTGTTTTAAGACTGCTTTGGGGACTTCACTTTTAGATGGAGGTCTCAGTAGATCCACCTTGACTGTCTGATTGATTTAGCTTCTGCAACAACTGATGTACGTGCTGAAGCAGTGCTGGTTTTCCTCACCAGAAAATAAACTACATCAGTACAGGATTATTGCTTCAATTCAGGGAATCAGTCCCAAGTTTATTAAAATACAGGACAGAATTTATACACATATTTTGTTGCTTCACTGTTCTTTGTTACTAATGGAAAGCTATCTATACAGAGCTAAATATGTGTTCAAAAGGAATATGTAATCTTGTTTACTATTACAAAAACAATTCTAACTTTTAAAAAAAGATCCGCTACAATATCCCAATCCCCTCCTTTTGTTTTCTTTCTTCTTTTCTGTTCTCTCTCCACTTCTCCCAGTCAATACCCTGCTGAAATTGTTTACAGCACTGATATCAGAACACTGGGCTGATGGAGAGCTTTGAAGTACTTTGGTACACATTTCTCCAGTGGGGAAAAAATAGTATCCAACATATTCTGCTTACTTAACCTCCCCTTTGATCAGCTGTCCCTCAATGGAAAGCCATCAGATTTCTGTTCTTTTTCTTCAATGATATGTTAGTGGCCTTCACGGCATTTCTATCTCCCACAATGAGTATCTGATAATAGAAACGTAACACATTCAGCACTATCAATTTCAAACACAATACACAAGAGTAATAGATGTTAAAAATTGCCTTGGCCACATAGTATATTGTCAAAAAATAGATTTCTTAGTGCAAACTCTGGGTTTAAATAAAAGGTGACATTGTTAACGAATGTCGTCATAGCGATAAAGTGATAGATGCCTAGCCATTTCTCTCTATGGACCTTCCTGAACAGAGAGGCTATATAAAAGAAAAGGATATTTGTCAAAGAAAATTGGATTGAAAACTAAGGTTTTATGACATTTGTTGTCCTTTCTTCAGATCCTGTCTGCTATAGTAGTATATCTAAGTGTTTGTATAACTTCTTATTTAGTTTAATTTTGAAGTAGATAGTAAGGAAAGGTATAAGCACACCTTAGAAAACTCCCTCTCAAATTCATTTCACCTATATTGCCCTATCTCTGTCAAGGAAACGAGAAAAATTAAACCACAGTATTTTGAAAGGCTATATTACCCTAGGCATCTGCATATAGAAGAATACATTAAGAAAAAAAAAAAAATCAATCCCCCCAAAATTAGTTTCTGGAATGAAATAAAATTTTCATGAAAAAAGTCATCTGCCAGAAAACAGTGTTTCCAATATAATAGTTTAAAGAAATTATTTGTTTAATGCATTCCTTGTATCAAATCCTTGTTAGCAGATAACTGATAACAATACAATGCCAAAAAAAAAAAGGTAGTATTTCATTCAATTCAATTTTATGCAAATATCCACCTTCCTGCATACAGTTTTGAGGACAGAACATGACAATAATCACCACCCATCACTCAAAGAAACCCAGATACCCCTCCTTGAGTCATCCTTCCTGTAGCAGTGCTGGAACTCAAGTATACTTTTTTTTCCAGATACTACAGTCTTATCAGGCTAATTCCAACTAAAGTCCCTTTTAAAAAAGAAACAACAAAAAAATCCAATCATTTTCTTGGGCTGTCCGCAAGCAGAATCGATACAGCAGTTTCTCTCTCAGAGAGCAGCAGAATATGCTAATAAAGGCAACAGTTTCATACTGGTTTTCCCTGTACTGTAAGTTCATTAAAACTGCAGAGGAAATGTTATTTACAGAAATATGCAAACTGGTACCAGGTCATCTGTAATATTCACCAATAGGCAGCTTTGGCAAATATCCACTTATTTGCTACATGTAATTATTCTGATATCATTTGCTCTTCTAATTCATAAGCCAAAATGCTTAAAATTCCAATTGACAGATCTTTGTAATTATTATTCATTATGCTTTGTTAAAGCCATTTAATCATCTGCAGGCCCTACAAATTATTTCTTTCCCTTTTTTTAACAAACATGCTTTAGAAGGTAAGCTTGCATAGCAAATAACTTATCTGATAGAAATAATTACAGACAACAGGGGAAAAAAAAATCTAATCTACTGGGAATTGTTCTTTGCTTTCATTGTCCTGCAGCACCATTTTACCAGAAAGTGCTCTGAATAATTTAGGGGCTACTAATATGATTGCAAAGTCTTCTGATGTTCAGCACAACTGCTTGAGGTCACTATGCTATCTGGTTTTATTTGGTGCCTGAGGAAAAAGGAAGCTCTAAAACTGAAGGCAGACTATCAAGTAGAAAGATCATTCCAGTTGGACTTTATAGTCCACTTAATGTGGAAAGTAAGAAGAGGCAAATATTCAGATGACATTCAGAAATGTGATTGTTTCAGATATTTATTTTAGTAAAAAACCCCAAATGAGAAAATTGATTATTAGATTCTCCCTATCTGTGTTTCATGGTAGTGAACTAAGAGTTGTTGCTTAAGTCAATAAACATAAACTATTAAGAACATTAAGTTAGAAGGCCATCGTCTCCTTACTAACAAACTAGCACTCTGCAGCATGGTACCCTGTTCAACCATGGACAGCTGAACCATGAGCTTTCAAGTCTCTTCTTCCCTCAAAGAAAATGTTTAAACTGAAAGAAGATTAGCCGCTTTCAAAGTTGTAAATAGCAAAGAGCACTATACAAAGCTTCTCAACTTCCTCCACAAATATTAAAAGGCAGAAAGTTGCATCAAGCCTTGACCATAGAAAATTATCATATTATTAGCAGCAATGCTAGTATTCTGCTAGTACTAATCCAATTTACGGTGTGCCAGTTGAGCAAATAAGAGCATATATCTAAAATACTGATGTTCTGAGATTCTGCCTCAATTAATTTACTTACAATTAGACAAAGATTAAATGAGGATAATGTTACACATTTAGTTTCATCTGCAGTGCTGCTTATTTGTGGAAGCTAAGATAAACTAGACAAAGTCAAGATCTAAAGAGGACGGAAAACACTCAGGTTTCTGATTCAGCATTTTGTAGCCAAGTAGCACTGATGATTTCTACTCAAAATGAAGTCCAGTTCACATTACCACCAAATCATCCACAGTTGGGTTTACAGGTATGGGAATATGGAAGAGTTGCTGACTGAGTCTTTTTCAAAGAAAATAACATGGAAGATAGGTAAGAAAAGTTTGACTCTGCAGATGTTTTCAAACTAGCTCTTCCAATAGGCAGTTCATCCCATAAATTGAGATTGCGATAACAAAGTAACTTTAAGGGCCCTCAGAAGCTTAAGAGGTATCATTTCCCTAGTTCAAACTTAAGAAAAAATTGATAGTTATCCGTACACATTGCAGAAGAAGCAGAGAGAACAGAGATAAAAGGTCACTGATCATGGTGGTTTCCTTGCCACCCCATGGGCTCTGATCCCCAGCACCTGAGGCAGAGTTAGGCAGCAGCACAGGCAGAATAAAACATCCAAATTGTAGTCCTTCCACAGAGACCACTTGCCACCTCCAGAGCCTTCTTAATCTGCCTGTACCTAAAGCAAACCATCACTCTGATGACAAGCTCAGGATAGTAATAATTTTTCTGGTCTCCTGGTTTGGTTTCCCTGAGCACCGTAAGGAAACGATAGACACTGCTCTTGCCCCTGGTATGAGGCACAGCACCCTTCCACAGCCTGCCTCTCTCAGGCAGAAAAAGGGCCCCCCCCAACCATCTTTGTTTTACTACACTTCAGCGCCTCAAGCTCATTAACTTCATCCTCAGTCCCATAAAACCCAGTCTCACTCTCAGCCATCCCCCTAGCCTAGCCTCCTTTGCTATCTTTTAATGAAGGCTCTAATTATTGCCAGGTGAATGTAATTACTGATAACACTGGCCTGCGTTACTTCAAAGGTTCCTGGCCACAGGCACTGGGCAGCAGTGGGTTGAGAAAAGTGATTTTGGATCTTTTGCTCATTTGAGCCTGTGCCTACAGTTCCCTCCTGTAGCAGATTTTATTTCCTTGTTTTTGCAGGGCAGCCTCTGTGGGGAGCGGCCGGGGCTGCTCCGCAGCCGGACCCAGCCGCCGGCTCCTGAGGGCCTGGCCGCAGGGCACAGCGGGGCCCCTCACCACGGGTGTGGCGCCTCAGGTGAAACCCATTTAAGTACGGGCAAACCCCCTCTGTGGTACTGTGAGGGGGGAAGTTAAAAAAAAAAAACAAAAACAAAAAGCAAACACACCAAACCACAAAGTAGTGTCAGTTGTGGGCCAGAAGAAAAGGGAACACTTGAGCAGGAGTTACCTCAGAGCATGTGGAGGCCCCTATGACAGAGTAGGTAGATACACGCTGAAGGTACTGGGTTCTGTGGAGAGAAGCCCACGCAGGAGGAGGTTTATCCAGAAGGAGCTGCGGCTTGGAGAGGACACACACTGAAGCAGAGGAAAACTGAGAGGAGGACGGATCAGCAGAGAGGTACGGCTGTGCGCCGCCCCTCACCCCAGTGCCCCAGCACGGCTCAGGGCAGGGGAGGAGGTGGGAATCAAGGAGTGCAATGGAGCCAGGGAAGAAAGGGGTGGGGGGAAGTGCTTTATATCTTGGTTTTTTTTGTTTGTTTGTTACTGTCTAACTCTATTTTAATTGGCAATAAGTTAAACTATTTTTCTTTAAGTTGGGTATGTTTTGCCCTGATGGTAACTGGTAAGCAAGCTCCCTCTCTTTGCCTTTGCTCGTGAGCTTTTTCTTAATCCTGTTTTCTCTCTCTGGGGACAGGGGAGTGAGAGAATGGGGGTCTAGCAGCCAGCCAAGGTCAACCCATGACAGATCTAAATTAGCCCACTCAAAAGAATCTATTTTAAAGATGTCTTTGCATCATTTGCCTCTTATTCATCGGCCAAACTGGAAAGGCAGAGGGGTCTACTATTGCTAACTTTCTGTACCTAGAGACCGATGGATTTAATGTCACTTTTTTACAGGGAAGTGAGAATGTTGGAGGAAGTTGCTCAAAGTGAGCACCCTCTAACGTTGAGGATTTTTGTAGAATAATTTCAATTGCTCGGGTTAACTACAACTGAAGAATTGCATGGGATAAGACTTATCCCTGTTGCTGTAAGGTCTTCTGCATTCACCTTCATGTTGAAAAATCCTGGGAGTGCTTGTGTAGAGGCCAATGTAAATATGGGCTATGAATGTGATAGCTTCTCTCTCAGATATTACAGACTGTATGTAATTACTTCCAGAGTTGATTCATCTAGTAATTATGTGCAATTAATTAATCTGAAAAAACCCACACTCCACCAGTTGTAAATGTGCAAAAACAAACAAAAGAAATGGTGAAACATGCGTCTAAATCGTTCACTTTGGATCATTCCCTCAACTGAATGATGTGCTGAGAGGTGGTTGGAGCTGTAAATATAGTTACAGAGACTGTCTAGTAGTGATAGATTGCTATTTAGTTATGTAGCATGATATGTTCAGAGCCAGTAACTCGTCCAGAGTCCTGAATGTTGGGCGTCATCAAGCTGTACAAGAGTGAAACTCAAATCCTTCTGCTCCACTTCTTACTATAAGTTGGTATGTGTAGTGTTGGGCATGGGAAGAAAAAGGGTTCCTTTGAGATTGCTGTTGGTTTTTCACAAGGACTTCTCTGACTACAAAAGGTTCAAGGTTTTTTTCAGTTTGATGGAATGAGCTAGAATGTTGTGGTAGGGACCACAAGTCATCCAAATCACCAATGTGTCTACAAGCATTATGTATTCATACTTCCAACACCTTCTTCCAGATAAATGAATCCATATTGTGCTTATTCTTGACAGTTTTTTGACTTTGTGTTTTGTTTTTTCCCCATGTTATAAAATAAAGGAGGTTTGATATGTGAAGCAAAAGCTCTAGAAGGAGAGGTACAAGAGATGTGTATGGTCCTAAGAGCAAGATCTGAACCTAACAAAGATGTTGCGATGCACAATTTAATACTGCCATCAAATGGCCAAATATATTTATTATTATGCAGTGGCATCTCAACTGACTGTCTATTATAAGCACTTCTAATTCTAGATGGCCTAGTTGAGTCACACAAACTAAAACCAAAACAATGGCTTTCTGTTTTCAGGGTTTGATGGAAATATAGTCCTGATCTTTCAGCTAGCTTTGGGGTGAGGGGTCAGGTCTTAGGACATGCCTTGCTGATGTTTGCAGGGTTCTTTGCAGGCATGGATGCTCATTCAAGAGGAGTCATTTATAGGATCCAGATTTTTTTTCTTTATGATAAAAATAAAAATCTTAGTAATGAGGAAATCATGTTTGTTCCTTGGCATATCAGGTGTTTGCAATTTCCATACTGTTCTTCCTGGAAGGAAAGGTTACTGAACGGTTTTGCATTTTGTCCCCAAAATAACTGTAATAAATGTGCAAAGTAAATATAGAATTAAGTAGTGCAAGTTAATTGTGTTCAGTCACAGCAGAGGCAAACGAGCGAGTGTACAAGAAGCTGCATACCACAGAGAAACACAACATGGCAAGACCAACTTTGATCACTATTAGTCATAGGCAGCTCTTAGCAGAAACCTTTGTGATAGCACAAGGTGGGCTTCTAGATGAGCTGGGCCACTCACAAGGGTCCAGTAATGAGCACAGGTAGAAACTGTGCTAATCTTTTCCCATACTCCAGATTACTGAACAGCACCTTGCCATCATTTTTTGCTACTTTGCTCCGTCTTGCTTCTGCTCCAATTACCAATGTAATTACCATACAGGCACATTTTGCACTCTCAGTACAGAACTGTGTAAGTAGTATATCTAAACAAGTACGTCTACATACATCTAACATAAAAAGTATTCAACACATATGGAACATGTAGTTCAGTAATCACTCAGAGCTAAGAAGTATGAAAGCTCTCTTTTTCATTGTGCATTAACTGTGCTGATTAGTGTTGTGCCATAAGACCCTGGGGATGGCAACATTAATTTTAATTCTAGCTACTGAAGAGCCTCTTGGAAAACCTTATAGAGCTACATCAACCCCTACTTTTCTTTCCTGGCCAGTTATAACATTGTTCCCTAATGCAGAATTTTAAAAACCTCAGTGGTGCCCAGGGTATCATTGAAATGCCATTGAGACATCCATACTATGGCTGTTGTCTGAGTCTATTGCTTCTGTCTGTGTCAACAAATGCAGCCTCTTGTGGGTGTTTTCTCTAAGACCTCATGGCTTTGCAGATGATTGCTTCAGGGATTTGAAGAAGGTGTAGCCTGTGGCTGTTGTACGTGTTCACCTGCCACTGATGCAAAATCACTCATGGTACAGCTGCTCCTGACCACACTGTGACGTTGTGTCACAGGGGAAATGTGTTATATCTTTAAAAATGTTTGGCCCATCATCTTGGAATTTGTCTTATTTTGCTGGTTTCTCTATACATCTTCAGATATTGGAGATGCTGAGAGGACTTACTAGTTTTTTTTTGGTGTAGAAAATATCAGCAAGTAATGTTTTCTATCATTTGTAATGTCTTCTAACTTAATGTACAATATGCATAATTGGTATTGTCCTCTAGTTTAACAAAATTATATCTTGATGAGATTTGGGGTCTACATCCCTATTCAAAACATTCTTTGTCTTTTTTTTTTTTTAAAGCAGTTTTCTATGGCCAGGGACATAGTTCATGTATGCTGAACTGCAAAAATAGTTTTACACTAGTTTATAAACATTGTTTGATTGTCACTCATAACTGATAGGTATAACATGCCAGTTGAAATCTACTTGATGAGTATGATGAAATTGCTTGTTGATAGTATCCACTAGTAAAGCAATTTCAATAAACTAGTATGTACTTCTAACACATCAGTTTCTGTTTATACTTACTGGTCTAAGCCGGAGATCTTTTGTAGAAACAACATGAACTCCAAGTTATGCAGGTCTATTTTTTTATTGCATACAACGAGCCTTAAGAACCCCCGACTATTACTGTTCATTTGAGTTCAATAGAAAAAAAACCTCTGAACTTCTTGTGGATGACTTGATCTCATGCATTCCTCATCTGCTGTAACACTTTAGAAATAATCATCTTGCAGTCTTAAAATAAAACTGCATTTAATACTGAAATCCCCATTTAAATTTCTAATAGAATACTCTTTCCAGCTTTAATTCTGTTCTGAAGGGCCTCATCCTGGGCAGATGCTCTGACAGTCACAATCCACATTTTATATAGTCTTGGAGAATTCCTTCACACCAAATACTTATGAATATAGTGTAGATGTAGACTTTTTGCTCTGCATTTCTCTCAGCTGCTCTAGTGAATTTCTGTTAATGCTATCTTGCCTAATCTTTGCTTTCAATATGTAACTTTAAGGCTGGGGAAATAAAGTATATTCAGATCTGTCTGCCACATGGGTTTTATCAAAGGCTTAGTGGCTTATAATCAGCTTTACTAACTGCTACAACCTTTTTCAATGCAACTGTTTACACCCAGGAAACAGACTTAGCTGTTTTTTTGTTTTTTTTTTTTTTTTAAATAGTCCATCTTCCATATTCCATTCCATCCTCTTACCAGTCAGTCTGAAAGAAGTGGGCATCTCCCCAGCGTTTTGTTTGATGGTATCTGTTGCTTATGTACTATTGGTTTTATACTTACTAATGTAGCATCTCATCTCCTAGTTTTTTAGTTACTGCTCAAGCTGTGAGGGATTAGTAGTTAACATCTGTTAGACATCTGTGTGTCTAGGTATCTTTGTGTGGTTGCACATATACAGTAGGATTTTCCTGTATTGTTCACAATTCAAAGTGCATTTTTATTCTCTCACAGTGGTCTGGAGGAAGCATATTGGCAAGTATAAGAACAATTTTCTGTGGGCTACCAGTTACACCCTGACTTGTTACTTTTTCTCTCAAGCACATTATGGTATACAGAAGGTATATTTTAAGCTATAACTTCATAGATTTAGTTCCTCCAGTACTTTGTGGTGTTGCTCCTTTCACAGATGAAAATGTCACCTTTGTAAGGTGGCTGCCTTGAAATGAATCCAAATGAGAGCATGGGGAAACTGTCTTGCACATTTAGTCTACATAAAGAGACTCCTTTGTTTATGGAAGCTATGAATCTTACCAGCCTACCTCTTTCCTACAGCTAACTTTTTGGTGCTAATTTCACTAAAGATGCAATTTAGTTTGGGCGCCCCTACTCAGCCCATCACTTCTCATTAAAAAATAAAAGAAAAATAGTATTTAAGTATCTTGTTCTCTTTCCTTTTTCTCTCCTCTCTAATCAAAACAGGCTCCAAACTTCATGTAGAATTTTGTAGGAATTCCTTAGGGTTTCTAGACTTTTAAAATGGCCCTGTCAGGTTCTTTAGATGGTGACACCATCCCACTTTCCATACTAGGATCATTGACAAAAAAGCAATAGTGAACACATACAAATTGGTAGTGAATAGATTTGAAGAATATTAACTACTTCATTTATTGATTGCCATAGATGACTTAAAGTATTTTTTCCTAAATGAATATTTTTTAAATTGAGGTTAATAACAAACAAGCCATCAACACCACCTCAACACCTATCCACTAAAAAGGAATCCTTTCCTTTTTCTTTTCCGGTGGGAAACAGGTAACTTTTTGCTGCTGGCCAGTGTGGTGCTGCCTGATGCTTCACTGTAGATAGGAAATCATATCAACCCACTTTAACTGCTATATATCTCAAGCTTCTGGGGTTTGGTTTCAAGTCATCACCTTGTACACTACCTAGAGCTCATGAGAAACTAAGTTAATTGTCTATCTTTGTCCTTGTCATCTATTTATGAAAATGATGGCAGGTCCTCTGCAGAGCTGGGAAATAAATGTAGATTAATCTGTGGGCTGAGACTGTCTAATACATTATACGTCTGTCTTTAAGGCCTCTCTATTCCTGACTTACAATAATAAAGCAAAAGTCACAGGAAAGTCTTCCTAATATTCTTTAAAGGAGTGGTTAACTGGTTTTATCGTTACAATTCATATACTTTTGAGGGAGTAACCTTTCCCTGCACATTCTGAATTTCTTTTCTTTGACCAGGATGCCCTCTGTATTCAAATAGTGACCATCCAGGTAATTAATTTTACTTTGCTCTGTTCTGAATACTGACAAGTGACGTGATCTTCAGGAATAATTACAATGAATAGCCCTGTCTAATTAACATTAGATAAAAAATGCAATGTCTTTAAAGGTACAATAGGCAAATCCCATAAATATAAAAATTCCTCTGGAAGGATACTACATAGATGTCAAAGAGACTGTGGAAAGCTCAGTGCGACGCTGACAAAATTGCTGGTGCATTCAGTCAGAGGGCAGGGGACCAGATCATCAGCAAGTGCAAGGTAGCTGAAATCCATGAAAATCAACAGTGCTGCTCCTGTCCTGTGTCAGCAGAAGACCTTTTATTTTCCCTTCTGTTTGGCACACATCAGCCTGAGGCCTTCCCAAGCTACCAACGTGAGAAAAGAGGCACTCTCCATCCTGTGGAGTGTCTCCTTCTGATGGGATGGAGCCCTTCCCCAAGGACTTCAGCTGCTTTTCAGTTTGGACCTTCAAACCCAAACACTGCAGCACCTGATCCCCAGCTCAGCACACAGGGGGCTCATTTGTTGATAATGCTGCTCCATTGATTTAGTGGCAATGCAGTAGCTGAATTAGGCCCATTATGCCCTACTCAAGCGACAAGAAACTGCTGCTATAACTCACATTTCCCCTTTATCCCTGAGCCATTCTAACTACTTAACCGACTTGGCTTCCAGACACCCCCCCTTGCTGCCCTTCCAGGTTGTTATAAGTTGAGCAGCACATAAAGGTGCAATGGTATTTTCTTCATAAAATGAGAACTACAGTTTGGATCTATAAGGGGAGTACATATTACATATCCAAGCATAGAGAAACACAACAGAGCACCCATGAGAGCTGAGAATGGTTTCAGAAAACAATCTATAAATCTCCGGTGATATCTTTCTGACAGCCTCCTAATCTCTGCAGGTTGTTGTTAAGAGCTGCATTAAACTAGCCTGTCATTGATCCCAGCTCTCACTGCTTCTCAGAGATGCACTTCCTGTGATCAATTAGAAAGAGAGGCAACAGCTTCTTAAAAGCATCTTTACAACAGGACCCTGCAATAACATATCTTCCCAAAATGTGTATTTCTGACATTTACATCATACCTTGTCAAAGTACAGCCAGCATCTACACCAACAGCATAATTCAGTCTCCTGAAATAAGTAAAAAAGCTTAGGTTCCTCATGTTAAATCATCATTCTCACCTCCACCCCGAACAGAAACAGTTATGTTAAAATAATGGTTGCAATTTCTTGTCATTTATTTAATTTTGAGTCAGTTTTAGATAAGCTCTGGATAGGAAGTAGCCTTTTCTGTGACGTAGGGGAGAAACTGAAAGTGAACCTTCTTGCCTCCCTGTTAAATCTCTGAGAAGCAGTCTGGCTTACTGTCCAGATGGGGCACAGAAACTTACTACTCCAAAGCACTCAAAAAGCAATAGGATGTGGCTGACCTAAGCAATAAGGGATTAGCTTTGATGGACCAATCAGTTTCCTATTATAAAAATTATGTTTCTATTGACTTCTGCAGTAGCTGGAGAAGATAAAGTTATTTTTTTTACCCCCATTCCAGCCATGGTACAGTCTTACTGTGTTGATGAACTTAAATTTATTTAATATGTGCCTAGCCCAAAGAGGTTACTGTCTAAATATTGGAAGATGATCAGCTCCCTGGTTTCTCTACAGGAACATGAAAGTGGGGTGGAGAAAAGGAGGTGGAGAGGGAAGACAAGTAATGTTATATCCTATTGCTTGGTATGGCAAATGTTGTTTTATACTGGATTATTTAATTCTAGAATAGCTTGTATCACAAATATCAAGACTGTGCTTTCATGTGCCATTCCTTCTTTGTTTCTTTTTTTAAGTTTCAGTATGATTAAAAAAATAAAAAGATTTACCTTTAAACTACTATCGTTTTTAATACTTGGAGTAGTCTATCACTTTAACAAGGAAATACAGTGGAAGAGGGAGACAATGATCTTTTGAAATTAAAATACATATCCTTAACACTTATTGATCTATGGCATGATAAAGTAGCACAAATTCTCCTGGACCGGTTTTCCATTTCACATTTTTGTAGCCACTGACACTGAAAAAGAAAGGCAGTTTTGGTGTGTCTTAGCTTTTAGAATGCCTCATTTTACAATTTCTAAAATTGCAGCAAAGAGATGGATCTGTTTCAGTGCCTACTTGCAACGCTCCATATAATTAGCAGGCTAAGCGGTAGAGCTGTATTTAGCTCACTAGCTATTAAATGGAGTTACTTTCATTTGTTTACTGAATGTCTCTACCCACTAAAGGCTAATGAACTAGTAATGGATCTGTCAGAAAACGGAAAAGACAAATACCTTTAAATGTTGCTATTATAGCCTAAGAATGTGGCTATTATTGTTCCCCTAACTCATGATCTTCATAAGAAGGAAGGCGGCAGGAGATTTGGTATTCAATGGGTGTAAGGAACCACGAGCATAATTTATGTACTGATGGAATGGAAGGGAGGAGAGTAGCAATCCTCAGGAAACAATAAAATAAACCAGCATATTCTTCCTGCATATTTCTGTTACGGCTTTTCCATCTTCAGTTCTATGCTCCTGTGTAAAGTATATTAATCTTCTCAAATTTTATTTATACTATATAAAGCCTTAAAGTCTGAGTCAAAAGCAGAATCCTGCTGTGGTTAGATACTGCAGTTACACAGACAGTGTCAGGTCTGTAAAAGCTTATGACAGAGCGATTCTCCCTGGTGCCCACAGATGGTGAAAGGCGCAGGTAGGGAAGGATGAGTCTGCTTTTCTAACATGAAGCCCTGTATTGAAATAAAAGCCCCAGCCTGGGTTATGGGAGCAAACCTAGGCCACTTTCACTGGCTCCATATTTGTGACAGTCTAGCTTGACTGAGGACGAAAAGACGTGGATAGGCTTGCATCTAATGTGCCAACAAATGTAGCAGGATACCTAGTAGCCTCTCAGGAATAGGGGAGGGGAGAGGAAGACATTAGTGATGGAACTTTTGATGGATCCAGTCTTGATACAGCTGGGTGAGCTAAAGTCAATACCATGGACGGAAAGTGCATGGTTGATGGGACTTCCTCTCTTGACTCCGCAGTGTACACACTTGTCTAAGGTTGCTTAGGATGTTAGCAATGGATGTCAGCACCTATTTTTCCAGCCTAAATCCTTGGTCCTATTTAACCAACTAGGATACCACCCCTACTCCACCTCTTTCCCTTTTAGGACTATCCTTTCTATAATATAGCAGTTATAAAGGAAAATGGGATGTGTTGTGAGCCTAACCTCACTAACCTGTAGTGAGGCTGCCTAGAGGAGAAATTATCAGAAAAAAAGTGTCAAGTCCTTGGATGTGCACTTGAACACAAATGGTCCCAGAACTACTGTAGGACGTACAGCATAGAGAGCTTGAAAGTGTTTTGGATACAGCTATCGTTCTTTCATTCCCTTTCTAGGGAACCTTGAATAAGCACAATCATCACCTTTGCTTATATCAACACATAGTTTGCCCTACAAATTTCTGTGGGGTGGTGCTTGCTTACAGGAAGCCTGAATTCAGCTCAGTGGGCAACATTTACAGTTTTCTGTAAGTCATAAAACAGATCAAATGACATAGTAAATTACACTTCACCTGCTTGAAATTAAGCAGTTGAAACAAAGGGCCAGTCACCCTATAAACTCGGAGTATGAGGGGGAAATGCGGCATTCAGAGTAATGCCCAAATAATAAAAGTACTTTCAGGCTGATTTCAACTAAGAGAAAATTCTATCTGAAGAATGTGAAGAAAACACAGGGTCAACAGCTACCTGAAAATTACACTTACTATATTTTGTAGTTATGACCATTTTTTTGTGAGCTAAGATTCCATTCCTATGAATCTGCACTACTAGATCTGGCCCAAAATATTCTCTGTCTGAAAAACAACTAAGCAAGCTCTCGGTAGACTGCCTTTTCAGTTGAGTAGATGTAATATGAAGTACACTCACTTAGAGAACAAAACTCTTATGCATATGAATGCTATGCTAGTGCAAGCAGACCAACATTTGCACATTGAGCAAACAGCATTATTGATGCTTTAATGATAGAATTAAATTTTTCCTGCCTTTAAAAATAATGATTAAATTCCATAATATTCACACATTAGAAGGGTTCTTCTGTCTGACTTGTAATGCCTCTGTCCTTTAGAGACAACTGTTCCTGTAAATATCTAGAACCCTATGTTGTACAATTTTAGCATTTTTTTTTCCTTAGTTTGTTATTGCTTCTCTATATAGTTTGATTTTTCTTCTTCAGTCCCCTCTGGAAGTGTTATTCTGCACTTGAAATTGTATGTGGGAATTGTATTTATTACGTTTGTTATAGCTGAGTTGGTGTTATTTCATTCCCTTTGCATCTGGAGGCTGGGACAGGTCTAGACTGTACCTTGTATCAGAGTTTGATTCTGGACAAGCATGGAGAAGCAGAAGAGACTCCTGACTCTAAACTCAGACCTTCCTATAGATTTAGACCTCCCCATATTTAGAGTTTCTACTTTGCTCTCTAGCTAGCGCAAACAGTTTGAGTTTTGAAATGATACATGGCTACAGGAATAGATTGATTCTATCACTGATAGTGCTGTTTGCCAAAGTGAGGACTCAGAGTTTGAATATCTGCATTAATAATTTACTCAGATAGGAAGTATTTCTGCTGACCATCTGAAGACAGTTTCCAGTTTCCTCACCTACCTTCAAAGTATAGAGAATATGATCACAGGATGTAGATTACCACTACAGTTTTTAGGAACAGAGATAATTACACCCTAATTTTTGCAAGTAGCAGGTAAAGGACCTTATCAGACACATAGCTTTTAGATGTGGTGTGGTCATTAGAAAAAGTTCAAACCATGATTTAATGACTCAAAATTAGGTAGACTTACCTCCCGGTGGGGGGTGGGTGATAGGGGGTGTGGAAGCCAACAAGCCAAAGAAAGTTCCTTTTCTGTTGAAATCAGGCTATTGAAATGAGAGTCGCTCTCATAGAAGAACATAAGGTTGAAGAAAAAATGATGACATTTGTTTCCTCAGAAAACAATAATACATCCTTTGCAGCTGTAACTGCTCTTCGCCGAAATATGTGCACAGACTCTGTTTAAGAATCAGTGTGATATCTAGGGGCCGTTATGAAAATGTGCTTTAGTTACTCAGCAGACTGTCATAACTCATTCCGAACTATTAGTTGAGTATTCCCTTTAAAAATTTTGTAGTATTTCTTAAAAATTATGTTAGCAATAGTCCTTTTTGAAGCACTGTTTATTTTTTTAACTTGATAGGTTTAGGTTTGACAAGAATTAAGTCATGTTACACATCACTGTGAGCTCTGTCTTCCAGGCATCAAGACCTCTGTTCCTGACACAGTGAAGTGTGCAACCCCCAGCTTGTGAAAAATGTTTTAACACATCTGTTTGCAAATACTGCCATAGTACTGCACACATATTCATCAAGAAATTTTGTGTGACTCCCTTCCGTTCTCCCATACAAGTTTGCTACCTCTAGGCTCCTTGGTACTGCAAGAACTCACCTCCCTTTGTGTGTTTCACCTTGGATTCACGATTGCATACCATCCCTATAGCAACCAAACACGGCTGCTAATTGGGAGAAGCAATGTTAGGAAATATAATGCATTTGGCAGTCACACTTTACTCCTTTTGGAAAACCAGCTTGCTTTCACTGTGCCCTGTTTTTCATTTTTCCCTCCCATCTGTTCCTGTTGAAAACAAGGTGGATGGTGTGATGAGTCAAATGCAAGCCATGCATCAGTGGGATGGACAATGTTTAGCAGAGCCCCATTCCAACTCTGAGTCAGAAGTGTCATGATCAGTCCCGGGCTTAGCCTGACCCCTGACCAAAGTTTAGTTTCTTCTTAAATTTGAAAGTAATATGAAAAAAGCTGTCTTCATGGTATGTGATAACTTCTTTTGTTCAGATTTTAGTAGCAAATTGTCCTCTGTTTATAAAAGATTCAAGCTGTTCCAAAGTAGACCGATATATATTTTATTTAAGAAAGTATACAGTAAAGATCAGAGTGCCTATTTAGATCATTAGTCATTAGATAAGCAAAGACAGACACTGTCTCTACAGTAATGTGGAACTTGTCAAGAGATGTCATTCTTTTTTGTAGACACTGCTTGAACAAGCTACAAATTATACTACAGTAATACATTGAAATTTATATGTATGCAAATTCTTTGTTATCTTGTTTTGTATATCTAGCTTATTTAGTATATAAGATTACATTTTTAAAATTATATATGTTATATACATTTCTATCTCTGTTTTCCAGAATAACATTTCTTCTTTAAGTAGAGAAATATCCAACCTATCTTGCATTAGTTTTGCAAAATCATTATTGTCTCTTCACAAAGATTCACTGAAGAACACCAACATTATTTTTAAAGTATCATAAAAATGGAAGCATTGTAGAAGCTAAAGTTTCTGGTGGATCCCCCACAATTTTGTATTTTATGTTTTTTAAAGTAAACAGGCTGTTTTCATAGCATGTTTAGAAGTTTTGTAAATAGTAGATTCATACCACAAGGCTTGCCTGAAGAGTTTTCAGAGAAAATTCACAGTAGGTAAGAAAATCCTGTCTTTACAGTCTATGGAAATACTTACATTGTACCTCAGAGCAGCCCTGGAATGGGTGTGTCTGTGTGTGTTTGTCAGGGATTATTCTGGAAGGGACTGATAGCACAGGCGCTTATATGCTTGTGTGTTTCATATACAACTCATAACTGTGGTCAGATCAGATGGGTTACAGCCACAACTTGGAATTATTCTGATTTTAAATTTCTCGCCACTCGTGTTGTCCAGATCTGTGTTCTGAAATCCCTGGATCTTAGTCCGTGAAACTTGGATGGCTGCTGAACTCCAGGGATGTTCAATAAACCTAAGGAAGTTGGGTACCCAGTGACTGCTCGAACTGTGTAACGAGCAGGCTGCAGGGTTCCTTTCATCACATGATTTTATTTTAAAATTCACAATTCAGGCTGTGGCCAGTACTCATGCAGAATTCTTTCTTAATAAATCTTCAGTCAGCTAAATGATCACCTAGCTTGTATGGCCTTTAGATTTTGAACAACAATAATGAGATATTTTTTAATGAAGACTGGAAAATAATTGAAATTGTGTAATATTTTAAATGTTTTGCATGGAATTGAGAGCATGTATGTAGTTTTAATAGTTGACTTCTTGTTCTCAGAATTCACTGTTATATCTTTATATGCATTTATTCAGGAAAAATGTAAGGCATTTCATGACAGTTTGAAAAATTGTAAAAGAATCTGCATACGTTATCTAATGAAGAAACTGCTTGTGTGGACTATAAAGGGTTTTTTAAACATAAATCTTGAGGGAGAAAGTATTCATTGTGCACTTTGACAAAGCCTAAAATACTTTAGGAAGTGAACATTATTATATAGGTATTTTCTTATTTCAAAATAGAGGGTTTAATTTTTTAATGATTCCTCTGTATTTTTAGTTAGGGAACTCTAGATTTAATAATTTTTTGTTTAACGCCTTTTACCCTCATTTTCTTACTAGGAAGAAAAAAGTTCTATGGCTTTTAGTGACTCATGAAATCCGAAGTACTGAGATCTTGCTGGGGTATTTCTAGTTCTTTGTAAGAATTAAGAAGTTGTACTATATTCCAACAGGCATTTTGAAGGCCAGTTCAAACATGGAAATTTAGATGATGCTTGTAAAACAAACTATAATATCATAGTTTAAAATGCTGTCCTTTTGAAGATTTAATGCAAGAACATGAGAAGGTTTGATGTGCTAGATCGAGCACTCTGAGAGCACTGAGCACTTCGTAGATGGCAGAGCAGGAGTTCCTCTCTGGCTACACTGGGGGTGATGCTGGCATAAATCTGCCACGAAGTATGATGATGAGTTATAACAAGCAGACTGTTCATACCAGACTGGACATAACCTAGCTTGACAGAGGCTCTGTGTCCTCTGATCTTATCAAGGCTGATCACAAAGCAGTGTAGAGAAGGGGGGATTGGAAGATCGATATACCTCTGCAAGTACATGGACTGTGAAACCATGTTTTATCTCGGGTTTTAAGCTGCACCAGTCTTCCATGCAGCATGGTTTCACAATAGTTCTGCAAGAAGCGAACACAACTGGCATGGGAAAGAGGGAAATACCAGTTTCTAGTTTTAACTGTACCAAGATGACATTTGGGTTTACAGTTTTAGTTATTGTACTTCCAAGTCTCCAGCATGTTAGGAGCATTCTGTTGTATAAGAGGTTGAAAGGAAATTTGGCTGAGGTCAACCTGGTCAATGCACATGACAGGTAGTCAGAAGCTGGCACTGGGAATGCACCTCACCATGGCCATACACATTCATTAAAGAAGGATACAGAATGCCACAATCCTCAGCCACAGGTTGCACACAGCATGAAATGACTGGAACCAAGATTAGGAAAGATGTGGAAGCAGAAAAACATTGTAGAATCACAGATTTCAATTAAGCATTTAGTATATATCTCCTGGGCAGTATAGACTATGACAGAGAATAGCAATGTTAACAGAAGAAATCAACAGCTCCCCAAATGCTCTGTGTGTAATACAAAGACTACAGTTTTTCAACATGGTGCTTAGATTAAAGAGTTCTGGTAAGACACAAATATCTCCATTTGCTGTGTCTGTTTCCTCTTCTCATTACGGTACTACATCAGAAGCTCTTAACAACTTTTAATCAATTAATGTTCAGCAGAAACATATTTTCTACCCATATTTGATTTATGTGATGAAGAGGATCACAACTAGTAGGTCTAAAGTTAGGTGGTGTTGCAACTTGAAACAAACTAAAAAAAGTACCTGATAAAGTGAAGAGCTCTCATATACTGTATTTGAGAGAAATTCCTTGTTGTGTATGTGAACAAGTATTCAGAGTGTATATACAGATATAAGCATGTCTCGAAGTAAAACAAAATTTGAAACTGAAATAAAATTCAGAATAATCTTATGTAGGCTCAGTTTCCCTGGAAAGGCTGGACTAGATGATCTTTTGAGCTCCTTTCCAACCTGGGCCATTCCATGATTCTGTGCGTTGTCTTCTTGGTAGTAGTATAGACAATACTCAGAATCTAGAAGGGCAAGAATTTCTCAATCCATCTGAGATAAATCCTTAGCATGATTATGTTTTCAACAATCATATATTGTTGTGCATCTGGACCTAATAATAAGTGAAGTGTAAAATTTAATCCTTACAGCATTAAAGTGTACTTTAGATAGTGACCAGAATAGTAAGCCTAAAACCAACTAAATAGTAAAAGTTGAACAGTAAATCTCTTTTGTGACTAAGTAGCATATACTTCCAAGTAAGATTTGGAAACCATGAACTAGTCCTTTTTAAGTTGGTCCAACTTAGCTCATTTTGTTTTGAATATCTGGTGGAATTGTGGGGGGTTGTGCTTGCTTTTGCTCACTACCAGCTCCTGCCACATGTCTTCTGTAATAAAGAGAGCTCTGAAGAAATCTATGTTATAACACCCTCTCTTCAATTTCCTAAACGTAGGGTGCAGGGATAGCAAAGAGGGAAAAACTCTCAGTTGTCTTCCTGAAAAATTACCTGAGTTTGGATATTCCCAGTCTGTCATAACCAGCTGTTGTGGAGGATTGGAATAGGGCACAGGTGAGAGCTGCCCAGAGATCATCCCAGTTTGTGCCAAGGGCTAAACAATCCCTGATTAGCTCCTGGATTAACTGGAGCCTCATAAAAGCATTGTACAATTATCTGTCCTCCCTGCTTGAGCTCTGCACAAGTGCTTTGCAGCCAGAGCCAAGGATCTTGCAAGGATAGAGAACGCTCTGATTAAAACCTGTTTCTTTCAAATAATAGGCAGACAGCAATTTCTATCAAACTGCTCTGTACATAAAAATCTGTCTTGCCAAAGCCAGAGTTGGCTAATAACATGATGCTAGTTAATAATGAAAACATGTCCCAAACTTGCCTCAGACAACTACTAATTTGTTTTTCAGAGAAGAGGAATGTCAGTTTCTTTCAGAAATTCCTCTTTTCTATAAGCTTCTATGATACTGGTGCTCAAGTGCCCATATTTTATCAGCATATGTAGCAATAATAAACAGTTATGTTGTCTCTTCTTTTAGAGCTTGATTGCAAAGAAACATTTTCTGTCAGGCACTGGGAGTTTGTTTAAATATTGTGCTCTGCATCATAGTATCTTCCCAAGAAGCAGTTTAATTTTGTATAAACATTTTAATTGTGATCCTGAGGGAAGGGAAGTCATTGCCCATATTAAACATGAATCCCATTATACTAAAACGTTTATGTTCCTCAAAGGCTATTTATAGATGCTTTGCTAGTGTATGAAAATGTAAAACGCCAGAGCTGAGCAATCATCTCCTGGCTCTGCTTGCCAGTCTGAACCTCGTCTTGTTCATTCAAATGGTCAGGCGAGGCATAGGAACAATATTACTTTCAGCATTACCATGATTTCCTATAAACATTTATGACTGGCTTGTTGAGTCAGGGCAGATGCCAGAGGAAGGGGGTATGCTCAGCGAGGAGAATAGATATGAACATTGCAGATGTACAAGAGAACAGTGTGTGGATGTAAGTCACGGGGGGACAAAGCCATGCTGGAATCGAATAAGTGGCAGGTCTGCCACAAAACTGTAGGTAGAGAAATGGAGACATTTACTGTTATATTCTTGTTTTAGAAGTGTGGAACATGTGTTCTTCAACTTTGAATAAATTTCTTTGCCTGTTTGATTCAAAATACATTGCACCAGTGTTTAAAAGGCCTGATCCAATGGCTAGACAAAGCCTACCCATGTCAGTAGGACTCTGTAGATTTAGCTGGTTTTTCACTTATGGCAGCAATGATCTCTTTTTCCCTAAGCGGCATTGAAAAAATGGTGTAAGAGTGTCTCTATTTTACTATTAGTAAGTTCTATAGCAAACTGGTCTAGTTTATAACTGTAAATATCTTTGTATTATGTGCCAAATGGTACCCAAATGTAGTTTTGGATTTGTTTCATAGCTTCTCACTTTTCAAAAGTTCAAAAAGCAAGTGAAAGCCTAGCTTCCTCTACAGAAATTCAACAGAAGAAGGAAACTAGGAAATTGGCAACACAGTATGTGACACTGTAGTCAAGGAAATGTGGGGATTTAACACTAAGTACAATTGCAATTACTTTACAGAGACACCATCGGGAGAAATAGATATTCTTCCAGATTATTAGTGAATCACATGCTCAATAAGAATGAAGGTAATTTTTGACATTTAACAGAAAGTATCACTGATAACAAAGTAGCACTCCTGGTAATACCAATACAACAGAAACTCATTACTTACCTGGAAACTACTGAAGGTACAGCTTAACTTCTGCCAAAGACAAAACATCTAAGAAAAAGAAAATAACTACATATTTCTTAGTACTCAGCATAGTCTCATATGTTTTTGTGTTATTGACAAAAATGAGTTTTCTTTCAAAAACATCTTCAATAAAGAAAAGAATGTTTCTGGAAAACCAGAAACTGATTTTTATTAAAAAACTGATTGCTGGAAAACAATTTAATTGGAATTCAAAGACTTATTGTTGCAATCTGAAAAATATAAATAAAAAATTCATTTTTTCTTTTTTCCTCAAAGAGTTTTTGAAACTACTAATATGCTTTGGAATTTCATATTGAATAGTAATCACAGGAAATGTTACCCTTCCTGAAAGAACTTTTTTTTTTCACGTGGTATATTGAGATTGGCTTTAAACATCTCATTGAGCTAGCTGCCCATAGGCAGAGTAGAATTTCTTCCTGTCCACATATCATTACCTAGGAATAATAAAAATGAAAAAGCGGTGGGAAGTACTGGTGAGAACCAAACTGTATCACCAAAGACTTGCACTTCTTTTTCCCTTCCTTCCTCCTACTTGACAGTACTTAATAGATCACATGACCCTGCTGACAACAAAACTGTGAAACTGCATTTTCTAATATCCACAGCATCACAGGGAACATCCATTTCTGGGAACCCCTGAGTGCTGAGTTAATATTGCAGGCTTATTTGGTCCTACATAATTAGTTATAATGACAAAAAGGACTACCAGAACATAAAGTCTTTTCAGCAGGCACTGTCATTTCTGTGTGGTGTTTTATATTGTCTAGACTGTGGCTCCCTAGCTCAGATGGAACCTCAATTAATGTGCAACATAAAAGAGGGTGAAGCATTTTGATTACTTTGAGCATGGAGACAAGAAATGATGCCAGCGATATATTTTAACATAATATTCTAGCCTTTTTTTAAAATAGTGTTGTGTTTTTTTTTTCCTTGATGTTAAGAGGAAACTAGTGCATTACAAAACTTATACAGCAAATTAAACAGGAAAAAAACAGGCATGTATCATTTTTAAGATATTTGTAGCCCAGGCAACTGTATGTATGTCTGTGTGCATTTGTGCACGTTCATACATGCATGAATAATTTAGTGAGCTAAATAGTGAGCTAAATAGTAACAGGATGTGAAGTTGAAATTAGACATTTTTACAAAGGACACATAACTTTCCAAGTGCTATTAGTACTCAGTGCTGTATCTACACAGCCTAATAATTGATAACTGGCAAAATTTAAGACCTTTAATTTAATTTGTGTTAATCTTGACCATTTCTTATATAATTTATTAATTGAAAATTGTAGAAATTTTTTGTCACTGCGAACACATGTTTATATTTTATCACCTTGGGCCCCTTTAGAGTAATTAATTTGCAAAGTTTTGAAGATCAAGAAAGGTCAGTCATTTAATGACATCAGAAAATGACTGACTGCTACACTAGCTTAAATATCTGCAATGTGTGGTCAGGAGGATATTTTCATTGTCAGTCAGATGTATTTCTTTTTATTATTATCACGGATATTTAATTTCTCATGCTTAAAGTTAACCTGACTGCCAGAAAGGAGCTTTTGGAGAAAAACAAACAGGCAATAGAAGAGTGACTAAAAGCAGTGCTCTATTACAGGAATTACATGAGGGAAGAGTTGTGAAGGCGTTCATGAGGGGCTGCCTGTTTCTTTGCAGCTCTGCTTACCACTGGTGACGTTGCAAAGCCACAGCTTTGCGTGACACATCTCCACCTTGACCTTGTGATAAAACACGGGGCAGTGAGCAGTGTTCACCAGAGAGGGAAGCTGCAGGGGCAGGGGGTCTGCCCCCTTCTCTGACCTCAAAAGAGAAACAAGGACTATGGCAGAGATTTATTTCTGCTGAACAATTTTTTTTTTTTTTGATAAAAAGCATAACTTTAATTCATTTTTCTTCAGCAGTTGTAGATGTTAAAGACATTTCTAGCAAGTAACAAGTAAACATTATGTCTCTTGTGCTAATATATTTGGAGAACTTAAGAACTGAGAGGCAGATAAAGAACATTCGAACCAAGGTGTCCTACCTCAGAGAGGCCACTTAATCTCCCTGGATTTAAACTGAGCGGGAATGCTGGCTGTCTGCTACTGGAATGGCATTTTGCGCCTTTTGTATTAATGCTAATAATCAAGTTTATCATGTATACATTTCTTAATCTTTGTAATCTCCTTGATGCCAGTTTTGTTGAGGAGTATGACCAGTGAGGGACCCGTTTCATTTATGATAGTATAAAGGAGAATTCATTACATGTCGGCTTCTCTGTAATTTCACTTCTCATAGTTGGAATTGGATGAGCTTCTCTCTATATATTCTAGAGACTAATTTGGTAATAAACTGTGACTTCAGTTTTTAACATGCTTGAATAGGTGAATTTCTTTCCCGAGGAAAGTCTGTGTAGAATGTCTTATATGAAGAGGAATTGAATGGTGCTACCCAGACACTTGTCTGTATGATGGCTTGAGGGAAAAGGGGTAGGATTACACTGCTGAGTTACTATTCTGTACATCTTCTGGGGCAGTTTTTTAATTTGGATTTTTAGAAGCTCATTGTGATATTGTATCAGAAAGCCATCGAAATAGGAACATTGATGAAATAAAGAGGATAAATTAGTTAGATGCTGCTTTTTTACCTTTTGAGAACCATACTAGCAATTTGACACCTTGATATAGGTTCAGGCTAAATCAGGCCACACAGACTCCTGCAGACTGGGCAAAAAAAAATCAGAATTTATTTTCCTCCTGATGTAAAGAAAGGTGTGCTGGTTTTGTGTGGCATGGTGTTCTTTTTGGTAGCAGGGGAGGGGGCTACAGCAGTGACCCCGGTGAGAAGCTTCTCGAAAGCTCCCCCAGCTCCAAGTTGGAGCCGCCTCTGGCCCCGATCAGCTGCGCCTCTGCGATAACGGGTTTAAGAAGGGGAACCTGAGGGGGTGTTGGGGGACTTGTGAGGGGATTTGTGAGAAGGACGGACAGCCAGGGCCCCCCCTGCCACCCGTGGAGGTCCGCGGTGGAGTGGAAGCCAAGCTGCAGCCTGTGGAGAAGCCTACTCCAGGACAGGCATCTGCACTTAAAGGAGGCCGGGACCCTAAGGGGAGAAGCGGCCCCCGCTGCTGTGGTTCAGCGCTGGGAGGGCTGCAACACGCGGGGGGGACCCACGCCGGAGCAGCGTGGGAACGGCTGCGGCCCGTGGGGAGGCCTCACGCCAGAGAAGGTCCGTGGAGAGGTATCTGCAGTGAGAGGGGAGCCCCGTGGAGCAGGGGAGGAACGTGCAGCGTTCACCCCCGTCCCGAGAAGGAAGGAGCGGCGAGCTGGCTGAACCCCCCATCCCCTGCCCCTGCGCTGCCGGGGGGGGAGGGAGAGAGATGGGGAGCAGAGCTGTGCCCGGGAAGAAGGGACGGGTGGGGGGAGATGTTTTTGGATGTGGTGGCGCTTCTCATTGTCCCCACCTTGTCTGTTAAGTGCTGTCTTGTTAGCATTTGAATTAAAGTGATGTTTTCTCTTTTCTGCCCCTGATGAGTCTGTCTTCTGCCTGTAACCGTAATGGGTGAGTAACTCCTCCCAGTCCGTAGATTCCTCGAGCCATCCCTGTGCCTAAATTCCTCCCCCTCCCTCTCTGCGATGGGGGAGCGAGTGAGCGAGCGAGCCGCTGTGTGTTGCTCAGTTGCCTTCGGGGCCTAAACCACGACAGAAGGATGTACTATAGCACAGATGATATCTACAGCCAAACAGTCAATATAGTGTACAGGAATGTAACATTCCTATATTATATTGTTTATAAAAACTGTGTATTTATTCCCTTACAGATTCCACAGGCCACGTAACCCTGAACTGTACCCAGTCTGTAGACACGGCTCAAGTTCTCTTTCACATACTACCTGCCATCAGCTAACACTGAATTATCAGTTTCAAATAAAGACTATTGGCCAGGAAGTACATTTGCTTACAGGAAAGACTTTGAAGTTGTGAAGTTGTGATTCAGTGTTCTGATTAAAGAGGCTCTGAGGCTTTTCATTTCTCATTCCAAATTCCTGCTGAGAGATTGAGAAGTAAAAGCAATACCCACCACTAAATGTTCACTGAGTTTCTGTCTCTTCCTCTTTTATCCCCATATTAATGTTAAAAAATATTAAGAAAAAAGCCTTATTCTGTGTGTAGATATTTGATGGGTTCATACTATAATTCTGTATATGTATGGAATGACTACATCCATGTGTCTTCGCTGCAAGTTCTAAGTTAATACTTTCTGCTTTAGAAAATTCTTGCAAAAACTAGGGAGAAGGATAGACTATTTTTTCACTCTGAAACTCTGAAAATATATAGACATTTATGGTTGTGATAGTGTGGTAATGTAGTACTTAGCATGTACCCTTTGCTTTTCCCATTGTATTTTAGCGATTATTGTAAGAATGTTCTAAAACTGCTTTCCCCTGCAAATTTCTCATTTTTTTTTTACAGAAGCATCGGACTTGACACAATGCTTTGACTTCTTTGAATATTATTTACCTGTCTTAAGTTTTCAGTGGTTCACATTTGGCTAGTACTTCTGTTCATACCCGGTGAAACCTGCTCTGCACTAAGATCAAAGGCATAGTGAATCATTATTCTGATTCACTGAGCGTAAGGAGTGGTAAAGATATTCTTATGACAGTCTGGCAAGGACAAAAAAAAATGGCTCGGCACTAAACCATGTATAGGGTTGTGATTATAACATAATGACAGATTATGAAAATTAAATCCATTCCTAGAACATGACTGTAAAGATTTATATAACTGTAGTCTGTAACAGGTAATTTGCTTGCTCACGTTTGGCAATGGGGCCCATGAGGTGTGTAGCCAGGTGGGGAGGGAGTGTGTTATATCTCAGGCACTTGCAGAAGTTCAGCTGATGTTTCATTCCTTTAGACCTTTGCACCACAGACCTTCCTCTTTCCCAGTTAAGAGCAGACCCTGGTATTTGTAGACAGAGCAGTAAAAGGCACTGGTATGCCCCAACGTAGGGGTAGTCCTGCTGTTCAACCTTAAGAAATTTTTTCTAAGCAACCAAGTCTTACACAGAGAAAGTCTCTTTTGTACTTTTCCTGAGAAAACACTAAATTAGAGAAACGCACACTACTGTACATACAATTTTGGGTGGATGGCAATGTTTGTACCTATATTCAAACTTAATATTCCTGCTGAATTTCTTATGCCAAATCCTTTCCGGTTTCTTACACAAAATATAAGCTAAATATTACAAAAACACTTGTCAAAGAGTGGTTGTTTCTCCACAATGGTTTGCCATATTTGATGTGATAATGTGTGTTGTTATATGTATGTCTGCAGGAACAGTATATAAGACATACTGTTAAATTAGCATAAAGGATGGGATTATATAAATATATATAACCCAATTACAATGAGAAAGCTAAGTTTTCTTGAATACTTTTTCGTATCTACTTGGTCAACAGAACTCCCTTAGAACTAAGAACATTTTTAAAAAGCCCAAATAACACAATTATAAATTCTCAGTCATGTGACAAATAGACAAGAAAAATAATTTGCAAACAAATGTTTCCAGATATAATTTTAGTACTTATAATTGAAAAGATATGTTTTGCAAAGATGGAAGCTCAAACTGGTCAAACCTACACATTTATCATTTTAATGACTAATTGCATTTTAAGATGCTCAGGTTCCTTTGATTAAAATTCACTGAGAATACAGTGCATGTGGATTTTTATATTACTCTTGAATTTGATTTTGCAGTGCTAATCTCCTATACTTTAGAGTTGGGGGAAAAAATTTAGCATCTCAATTTGTTAACTTCCCCAACTACACATTGAAGGCATGGTCTGCTTTCATTAAAAACAGAAGGATGCAAAAGGACACTCAGTTTGATCTGGGAGCTGTCCTGCATGCATTTTAGGAAGCTCAGACTTCTCTTAATCATATGATGCAAGCCCAAAGGTGGTAGTAGGAGGAATCTGCAGAAGGACTGCAGCCTTTGCATAACTCCAGTTCAAACATTCAGCCATGTTTTTCACAATGGTTATGAATATGAATCCAGATTAAGGTGGCACTTCTTAATGTTCCACTATATATAATAACTTTTTAGACACTGAATAATGTACTGTTTTTTAACAAAGTAGGTAGGTACTCCAAATTATCCCAAACTGCCATTTAAAATACCCTTTCCAAACCGAGGCATTAAGCCCCCCTGATTTCTTTTTCAAAATTTTGCCCATAGTCATCAGACATAGAAGACTTGCATGCAATGAAAAGAATGTTCATTTAGTGGTTGCTCTATTAACCTTTATAGATTGTTTTTTCAATTAACTGAGAATTATTTTTCTATTTAATAAGTGAAAAGAGCAAGTAACTCTGAATGGTCCATATTTAAAACAGAAAAAATCTTAATCTTTAAGATGACAATTCTGTCTTTAAACTCTCATTAAAGAAATGCAGAAAAGGGGAATTACTCTTTTCACTCTCAAGTATCTGTAGTAGCTGATGGCAGCCTGTAAAAGGCAAGTGTGCCTCAGGTCACCCTGTCAGTGAGGGCAGTGTCTGTTGCTTCTCCTCCTCCCTTGCGGGTTTTCAGAGGAGGAAGGTCCCAGGGAGAGATTTTTGCATCTCCATGAGCTGAACCAGGATAGCGGTGGAAAAGGAAGCTCTGTCAGAGACAGGAACTGCTCATTTAGTGTCAGATTATTTTCTCATTGAAATGTACTTATTCTTAGCTATGATCCACCTGAATTCACGTTTTTCTGAGCTATGCCAGATTTGATCCAGGGAAGTATAGTTCTAGCAAAAATCATAGTTTCAGGAGAAAAAAAGGATTTTGCATTTGGAATATGGAAGCCAGTACACTGTCTAGGAAACAGGCCTCTGGGATCTCAACCTATCATCACCGAAGTGTGAAGTTCTAATTGTATTGCTTTTCATAATGTATCTGCTACATAAATATTATTCAATACCTGCAAATTTGCACTAGTGGGAAATGGAGAGGTTATAATGCAGGAAAGATTTATGCCTGCTAGATGCTGGGCTGTCATGATTAAAAATTTTCCACCCATTATGTGAATCCTATTGATCATTGCAGGAAGCAGAAAATTGTGCTGTTCATTGATTTTGCGTGGCTACAGAATGCATTAGACCTGATGCATTTGATGGGTAGGCAAGTTTTCAAAGGAAGCTCAGTTAAGCTAATCTTAGTTCAGAGGAATATGCACAATGGAATAAGAAACCTTGTAATTGCAAGAGCAAATAGAAGAGTCAGAGGACTATATTATGAGCCATATCAGCATAAGAATTAGACATGAGCCTTCCCAAGAGACAACGGTAAAACGCATCAAGGCTTTGATGCTGTTTTTCATGAACGTAGCAATTACTGGATAAATTGGGTTTTAGCTTCTCACCCATCAGCCAAGATAGTGAACAAAAAGCAATTAGTTCTTCTGCCTCCTTAGCAAAGGGGGGCTATCAGCTTTTCATCAACTCCATAAAATAACATAGTGAAGAAATGAGTTTGAATCCAGAAGTAGAGCAGAAAGGGTACAAGGGAAAAGGAAGTGGGGAAAGGAAAGAAAATTTGCAGGCAGAGGGAATTTTACCTTTGAAATTTGGTTTCCACTGATTTGGTCCTTATTATCTCTTTCTTTTTATTAGCTTATGATAATGCTTAGAGTCATCTCTGTATCACATGCTGCATTTCCTATGAACAAAGGCTTTGAGCAAATTTAATCCCCAAAATAAATTCTGTCAGTATCTAATGCAGGGATTAATTCCAATCTTGGAAATAAAGGGAAGAAAAGATTATTTTGCATCCCAGCTGGATGCTGCCTTACTGGCATGTTACTACAATGCAAAGAGTTACATCTCTGTGATAAAGGAAATATTAGAATATCATGTAACTTCTGGTTGTACATTAACTCTTCCTGAAACTGTGACATGCAGACCCCTAAATATCTAAGTCACTTCTAATAGCAGAACCTAATTCATGCGGGTCCTGCAAAATTTTTGAAGGATACCTGATCTCTAAAAAAATGGACTGAACATGTTTTTATTCTTATGTTCTTACTTGCTAGTTCTAGTAATTTTGTCAATAAAAAAAGCATATTAAAATTACTACTTATAGAGAAGTTGAGTGTATTAATGTTTCTATTCTATTAAAAAAAAATCTGCCGAAAAAGTAATACCAGCAATATTAGTAAGTATTTTAAAATTGCAGTGGATAGCTCTGTGTGTTTACTCAAGTAATATCATGTTGGTTTAGGTGAAAAAAATCCACGTGGATGCTATCACATTCTCACCGTTCTGTGTTCTACAACATCAGATTTCTGAAATAGATTTGTCTGTAACAATGTAACAAATTTAAAGACACAGCTCCTTTAGCTTTCAAGAATCATTAAGTGAACAATAGTCGTATTTGACCTTCCCCTTCTAGAAATACTACCAAGTGAGGTTCAAGAGGTGTGCTACTGTATTTACTTGTGGTTAGTAATCTTGAAGGGAAAAATAAAGTTTTGGTCTTGATACTGCAGAGATACCATAATTGTAAGCATGAGTGTAAGCTCTTTAAATAAAATGACACTGAACATATTTATATGCTCATCATGAAAATCTTCCTAGGTTTGTGGGTGTATTTTTTACATAGAGAATGTATGATCAAGTCTACTTAAGTATTCCTGTTAGTTGTTTCTGGTCTTGAGTTTGAACTAGCTGGACTTCTCTTTGTGCATACAGCTAAGACCATGCATGTAGTATGATAAGGTCTGTAACAAAATGGGAATTGAAAGGGTTGTTATGGAATGTTTTCACCCTTTTTTGATCTCCACTAAATGCACAAATCATTACAACTATTTCATTTTATCAGCAGACTAAGAAAATTTCAGTTAAACAGAAACATTATCTGTGACTAAGTCCTGCAAATATTTGAAGGGCAACTCTTGAGTATGTCCTGCAAAGATTTATCCCATGTATATGGAGCTTTGGAGAACTGGAAACTTAATCTGTAATGATGAAGCAAACCCTCATATGGTAGTTTAGTTATTTTACCACTTTCTAAATCTAGCGGTATCTAGGGGGTTGAAGCAACTGCACCAAAACCAGTGTTGTAACATAAAACGTCAGGATTTGAAAGAATGGAAAATCACAGAACGAACAATGATCATAGCTCTGCACTGAGGTCTTTAGCCATACAACCCAGAGGATAGATTTGCTCCTGTCTGGAAACGAGCCCAGCTCATTTAAAAGACCAGGTTCAAGAATTACTCAGACACGCTGTGTCTGGCTAGACCGGAGCAATTGAAATATTTGCCTACACAGTTGCTTACCAGACAATGTATTCATCTTTTGACAGACCTTTCATCAATATTATTCAACAGTTGTTTACTCCTAAAGCATCCAATTACCAATTAAATGCTATTAAGAGGCTTGCATCACTTTTCATTTATTTAATTCTGCTATTTCCCCAGAAAGATGTCACAGACCACACACTTTAACTTTTTCCAGCAGGCAAATCTGAACTGTAATTCTGTACCGTGCATCAAACTGGATGGATATAAATAATGTGAAATGACAAACAAGCACATACAAAAACCTAGGGATAAAACCCCCCCAAAATTGCTGATAGATAAACCACCTGCTAGCTTGAGATTCTCTGCTGCAAACCTGAGGTTTCCCACTCTCATTTTGTACAATAGTTCATAGTGACAGCCTCTCAGATTTTAGCCCTGTAGCAGCCACTCTCCTGCCCATACTCCCCGCCTTCGCAGTAGTTGTCAAAACTCATTGCAAGGCAATTATGGTGATAAGTACCAAGACAGACAGAGCAAATTAGATAAAATGTAAATGAAGGGAGATGATGCTGAAGCTGTAGCGTATGATCTCAGTGACCTCCTGTGGGGCTGTTAAGAGGCATAGAAAGGAGCTACACAGCCTTGCTGTTTCATAAATTTTGTCATAAGGTTTATTTTGCTGAATCCTAAAAGCTTAATTCTCAGGAAGAAGTTCATAGGTCACTTGACTCCTACTCTGGAGGGCAGGTAGGAAATCTGGGCGGTGGGGAGCAGCTCTGAAACTAGAAACTAACATTTCCATTTTGTGCAGCTAAATACAAAGAACTTTTGTTCTTGTGAATCTTAGGAATGGGAGTTGGCAAACATCATAGCCAGCCCAGTAATGGGCTAGACCACTGTGTCTGTCAGCAAAAAGTGGAAAAAAATATAACAATTGTCTTTTAAATCATCCTGCTGGAATATGTTACTGTTTATCTGAAAGTGAAGGCTTCTTCCTCTACACAGTCAGGCTCATCTGCAAAATGTGTACTGCATATACCCTTCAGGAAAATTAATAGCTCTTCCTCTGACACGACTTCATAAAGGAACAGTGTTTTGAATGAAGAGCCAAAGAAATGTCATTATTGTCTCCAAGAGGGGTAAAGTACTAATATTTACTTTTTTTTTACAGAAAAATGTTGAACAGGAAAGAGATCCAGATCCAAAATTCCATGAATTCACAGGGAATGTTTCTCCCAATATCAGTAGTTTTGGATCAGGTTTGAAAAATCAGCAGTGGGCGGGTAGTGCTATGTCACTGAAAAACACAAATGGTTGTACAAGACCATTAAAAATTCACATGAAAGAAGAGAAATATTTTTAATGAGCTATGTAGAATCCATTTTTAAGGGTCCAAGATCATGATTCTTATTATACTTCCCAAAATTTGGATAGTGTTACACTGTCCAGTCACCAGTGATGGCATGTCTCACGCAAGTCTTTCAGCAGGAAGGGATTCTTACCAATTTAACTAGGACAGAGGAGAGTTGAAGCAACAAGTATTGTTATTGCAGGAAAAAGTTAACACAGTTTAAACTGAAATGAACTATTTCAGTCCTTTTCACAGAATTAATTCTCTGGGGACTGAAGTCCTCCACTCTCTCGGGATGGGATCCTGTTACTGTGCTAGGAGCAAATCCACATGTTTACCCCTGGGTGAAAACCCTGACACCAAGGTTTTGGCAACTATTTTTCGATGTAGTTTTCCTCTTTTCTTTCCTAAAATCTCACCTTTTCTCCAACTCCTCCCCTTCCGCCCCATTACCCTGAGGTTTGCTGGCTGTATCCAATACATCTCTACAGAGCATGTACCAAAATACAGCTGCCTGTACTCTTAGATAGAATAATCAAAAGCTTTTTTGGTCCCTGACGCATAGGTAGAATGAATCGTTGAGCAGTCCCAAATGACTCAAGTGTTGAAAGAGCTCATATCCATTTCTATGACTTTCCTGTCATTTCACATGTATAATCTGGTATTTTCTTTCCTTCAGGTTCACATCCTAGGTGCGTTATGTAATTCTAGAAATTACTTCTGTTTGCCAAACACTCCTATAAAATTTCAAAAGTCTGTAGTTGTGTATGTTGACTTTTTTCCCTAATTTTTGGTCTACCACACAATATTTTAAACAAAGTATTTCTCATTTAGAGACAGCTACATTCTGATAAGCATGGAAAAGAATGTTATCATGTTCTTCATGGCAGGTCATGCGTAGTTTTTATGCATTTGTATCTCAAATTACTTTGGTCATTCCACAGACCATCCCATTAAGTGTTTGCTATTTAATGATAAAAATAAAAGGTAAATTTTCACATCTGAAACTGGTTTGCCTCCTTCTGATAAAAATTTAGGTTGTTTTTCAGTTGCCATTAGAACTCCTTTTTTATTATAAACCATAGTTTCTTTTATTTCATACTGCTAAATGCAGTGGAACAAAACTGATTTCAGAGAGTTAAGCTCTGTTTAGATTCATTTTAATGTTATTACCACAGTGCCCATAGGGTTTGCTTTTTGTGTGTCTTTGGTAAGAGAAAACTTTTTTTAAAAAATACAGTATTATAAAAAATACAGACTGGAAAACAGTAAAAGCTGCATGAATGGGGAAGTGAGAGATAAATAAATAGATCAGTTGCTAGAGATGCTAAAATCAGGTGTTGGCTATTTGCTTACCCTCAAATTAGGTAAGTTAGCAACTGGTGGTAGTTGAGCCTGGCTTCCATGCCATATTGTCTATAACGTGTCCATCTGGCTTCCTATAAACCTGCCTTGGTGAATGTGCCGCCAGTGTTCTAGGGAGTGTGCCATGCTCTGTGCTCTACTTCTTCCCCATGTGAACGCTGGCTGCCCTGCACAGCCTACCTGAGCAAATGGGTTTGGTCTGTCCTGGTGTCGTGGTTTGAGCCTGGTTGATAACCAACCCCCGCAGCTGGTCACCCTCCCTTCCCCCTCCCCACCTGGGAATGGGGGAGGGAATTAGAGGGGTGGAGGGAGACTCGCAGGCTGAGATAAGAACAGTTTAATAATGGCAATAAAACAAGAACAATGATGATGATAGGCAAAAAAATATATATATAAGCAGGCAATGCACAACGTAATTGCTCACCACCTGGTGACCAACACCCAGCCCGTTCCTGGCCAGCGACCCCGAGATACCAAGATCCCACAATCGCAATCCCGGAAGCAAGAGAGCTCCTTCCCAGCCACCCCTCCTCTATATAGTGAGCATGATGTTCCGTGATATGGAATATTTCATTGGCCAATTTGGGTCTGATGTGCTGTCCGTGCTCCCTCCCTGCTCCCTGTGCCCTTGCGCACGGGCAGGACATGGAGAGTCGGAGAGTCCTTGAAGTCTCGGTAGCAGTTGAGAACATCAGTGTGCTATCAGCATTCTTCTCATACCAAACCCAAAGCTAAATCCAAAACACAGCACTCATCTAGTCCCTGAAAAGGAATATTAACTCTATTTCAGCCCAAACCAGGACACCTGGCAAGTGCACCCCCAGCTGTACCTGCAGCAGCCTTGGCAGGAGCTGCCTCTTCAAGCTCTGGGCTACAGGTGTGGGGGGTGACCCTCAAAAGGAAATGTGGGAATATCCACGTACTTAATTGACTGACCTTACATTTGCCCTGGCTCTCTAATGAAGATTTTAAGCATCCTTTTATTTGACCTTAATTTCTCTAAAGTATTTGAAAAAGAGCTAAGGTTTAATACCTGCTTTTGTCCTTTTCTGAACTGTGCCCACCATGAATTGATTAACTCATTAGGGCCCTAAGCGAAACAGATGTCTAAGCCAAACATGCCTTTAAGACCCATTGAAAGGACTGGGACTATCCATGCTCTAAACCCACAACATCCTCTTTTCAGTGCTTGAATACCTCAAGCAACGCAATTCAAACTTGGGGTTAAAGTGAAGTGTTTGAACAAATTGACAGACTAATTCTTTCTCTTCATTTAAAAAATATACACGGTTCTCTGTTTCCCTGCGAAAAGAATCAGTGCTACAGTTCCTTTTCAATTGTTATTAGAAATTATTTGGAGCCTTCTAACCTAAACTTCCCTAATTTACTTGAGGATTTTAGATTTCCTCTATTCACCTTGTTATCCAAATTCCTTCCATTTAGTCAAAGGCATTATTAAAGACCCCAGCAAATGTCATGGAGCTCGACTACTTCTTTTATCTTTTGCTGTCAAAACTTTTATTGGAGTTTGGTTTTTTTTTTTTTTTTTTCTTCGGGTTTTTACTGTTCTTTTGTTTTTCTTTTTACTTGTTTACTTTTTTACTGGTGGGTGATAATTAAACTGAAGAGTGTCAGTGGCAGCACGAAGCATCATTCTCACAGTGGAAAGTTATTCCTTGAAATAAGATTTTGTAATATTTTCTAAGAAAGGAACATAGTAAGCAAAAGGACAGGGAAATAGACTTGTTATATGAATGTAACATACAACTAATAAATAGAATACAGAAACCAAAATAACAAATGGTACTTTGTAAAACTAAGCTTACTTTATCTCAATGGGACATAATTTAAGTAGGAGTATGCCTTGCTTACATTATAAATTTTCTTAGCAATTGTTAACAATTTTGTTAGTTGCTTCTGTGCCCTATACAATGTGGCAATTTTTCCCATTAATTTTATGTTAAATTCCAAGTGCCATAGAATAAATTTGCTCTTCCCTGCAAATAAGCTGCAATGGATTAGAAAAATGCAGGAAGAGTAATAGATGTTGACTGAAGAACAAGGAGCCCATTAGTTTCCCATCATGGAAAAAGTGAGATTCCATAAAGTTCTTCTGTTCCACTTTTCTCTTGTAGTGGAAAAAAATTCTTTGTCCTTTTTTTTTAATTACTAAACATTCTCCTGCCTATTTTCCATCAAAAAAAAAAAAAAGCATGAATAAAAATATTTCATTTCAATAATTTTGAGATTAGTTTATGACTGATTTCTTTTCCAAGATTTTGTTAGCATATAAACCACTGTTTTCTTGTGAAAAGGTATGTTTTATCCAACCAGCTGAAAGATCTCTTCATCTAACTTCTTCAAGCTCTATATGGCCTCAGGATCGTTTCCCTGGGATCTGCATGCCAGCCTAACCTAGTCCTCCTGCAGAATGCAAGAACTGGAAAAAAAAAAAGATGGAATAATGCTTTGTAATTCTGCTATACAGCACCTGTATGCAGACCTTTCATATGAGTGAGAAGTAGTCAGGAAGCTAAGGCCAGAAAGGTTCCCTGGCTCGCTTGGCAATAAACATGCCAGACCTGCTTACTCCCACTTGAAGCAGGTACTGACCTTTGTAAGAGGAAGAAAGAATTTAGCCTATTTCTTTATCATCATCTTCACAAAGTCCAGATGGGGGAGTAATTGCTATGCATGCCATTAACCATCATTTTAAAAGTACCAAAATAACTTTGCATACCCTTTTTGCAGAAGCATGTTGATTATTTTGCAGTAAATCTCATTGTCAGCAAAATAAGCTCTGCATTCTTCAAAAACTTTTCCTACTATAAACTAGGTATATCAGAGATGTAATCTGTTAGACAGAGAGGCAAATCAATCAGTAGTGTTTCCTTAGGAATTCTGTGAGTCACTTTTTTAACATCTTTTTACCATGTTCTAATTTCTGGGAAGTTTTACCAGATGTAGAGAATATAAAGGTATTGCACATTCCCTCCAGCAGCCATGAAGCCATACAGTGCTATTAAATATGTGTAATTTATGTACTGTTTAGTAAGATTTATGTAGATGTTGACTGAATGTTCCTATTTTGTATTTCTACTTCAGTATGTTGCAAAGAAATCGGTTGTGTTTCACAAAGAAATTTCTTAGGTTTCTTTGTTCTCTATTTAAATTACTTCAGAAACCAAATTTCACTGAGATGCACATATATATGTTCGAGTTGGGTATCTGACTAAGCACATCTGAAGAGTTATCCCCCTTTTTCTCTGAGAATTTCAAAATAATTTTCTCTGTATCCAGTAACATTCTGAAAACATAGTATTTGAAGTTAATGGCATTGACAGATACAGTGACAAATTGGAAGTGCTACAGGAAGGACAACAAGTTCTTACGACACTGTAATAATTTTGCCTTTTTAATATAAGAAGATGATTACCTGTTGCTCCTGCATATCTCAATTTACTCCACGTGTTCTGGGGACTAGGGTATAGGGTATTCTGGATTTGTTGAGGCTGTAGTTTGTGGTGAAGAATAAGATTTAAACTTTAATCTTTCCATAAGAAGACAAAATTACTCCCTTTGGTAGTAAATCCTTGGTACTGTGCCTACATCTAAATAAATCAGGTAATTTTACAGACTGATTTTAAATTTCAGATTACAATTAAAGCCATGTAAAAATTACACACACCAAGAAGCCAGTCTAGTTTTATCAGGTTTCAAGCAATTGCAAGAAGGGTTTCTTCCTCATTTTTTTTCTCTCATACTATTTTTTTCATTCTCTGTGAAGAGATAAACTCTTAAATTCAGTTTGAAGATACTTTAACGGGTTACCAGAGTAACATTTACGTGCCCCATGTACAGAGGGTTTCAAGAGGATTTAAAAAGGAATACAGCACTATCTAGTTTTTCCATTTGCTGGAAAATTTAGAGCCGAGTTTTGTGACACAGAGAAAAATACTAAGATCTTGAAGTCTTCTAGCTTTGGATGAAGAATGCAGAAAGAATGTGGTTAATAGAGAAAACACTTCAGCTGCACCTTGGAGAAAGATAATTGTGAAGTGAAAACCCCTGCATCATCACAACCAAGTTTTGATAAATATTCTTTTCAGATTATCAAGGTTCAGCATTGACCTGTTCTTCTTTTGTATTATTTGTGCAGCTGCTTGTGTTCCTATTAGTGATTCTAAGTATTTACAGCCTACCTGATTTAATTATGTATTTTAGAAAATTCCCTGTAGACAATACTTGAAAAATAGATCAAAGGTTCAGAATGTACTTTAGAAAAGGCATAAACTCTATTGTACAGTGATTATCACATTGACTATTTAATACAATTTTTTAAATAATTAAATTGTTCAGATTAGCTTTACCCTCTGCTTGATTGTAATGAAGCTTTATGGGTAGCTGTAATTAACCTCTGCTGATGTTAATTATGCACAAAGTGGGATCTTGGAACTGCTGACCACACAATTTGTTAAATGACTCAGGAGGTGATATGGATTGCATGGTGTTTATATGCACTTTTCAACCTATTGTACAATGTGAATCCAAAGTGGTGAGAGCTGTGCTTTGAAAAAAATATGTGGATTTTGTTTGTGTAGGAAAAATCATTGGATCTCACTTCTCTTAGAGCTAAAATGACTACAGGTTTCACCAAGATACCTCTGTAAGGGTCCTGTTGTGTAAAACTTCTTTGTAAAAGGTTATCAAGCCTAAACAAACTCCATTAAATTCCTCAAAGGACTCCTTTTATGATGGCCCAGTTCCACTAAGAGCCCATACACAGAGTAGGAACACAACTCTATGTACTTCCCCTGCACTGACTTTACAGGTCATGACAGTAACCTCATGAAATATGGAAGAGCAAGGACACAGTTACATTCTGTTTCATGATGTAAAGGTGTTGGCATTTCAACAGGCAACTGCTCAGATAGTTATCCTATGTAAAGCCTAAATTTTATAGGTCAGTTTTTAAGATTCTTAGGAAAGTTGCTCACTTTATTAGCCTACAGAGGATTAACATCTTCTGTTTTATGCAGGAATCAAAACAGTTTGTCAGTGCAGTTTCTCCAAGCTGCAAGCAATGTTAGAATTACAGACTTGCTAATAACTCTACAAACAGGCTAGCAATTAAATTGAAACAGCCCATTTTCTATTAGAATGAGGAAAGTTTAACCTAGCCATAAGCATGTTTAAAATGTTAAAAAACAAACAAACAAAAAAACCCCCAACAAATAAAAACCAACCCCAAACCAACCAACCAAACTATACCAAAACAAAAACACACTCCAGCCCAAAAGAACAACCATCAACCAAACAAAAAACACGCAAACCCCCCCAAACACGTAACCACAAAAACCTTCAAGTTGGTGATTTTTGTGTGTAAACAAATGCAGATCAGAACCCAAGGTAGAAGCTCTCAGTAACAAATCAGAGCTCAAGTGTCTGTCTCTGTTAGGAGGAGGGCTGGAGCCTGTGGGGCCTCTGAAAATATCTTGGTCTTTATCTTTCTAGATCTGCTCCAGTTCTGCTAGATGGGAGGAGTAGCAGTGAGTAAAAATGTTTGGTTTCTGATAATGATCTTTTACTGAATAAACTCTTGTAGTCTTCATGACCATTTTTAGAGTTCCTTGGTGTGATGAAACGTCTCCAAAACTAGTGCCTCACATGTACACTTCCATGCCATGAAAATAACCAGTGAGAATTTCCTCAGTATGGTTTAGTGTTCTCTGAATACTAAGTTGCTTTACTGGCATCAAAAAAACATACAAGAACGATGTTTTATTAATATCACCTTTTCTTATTACCAAATTTTCTTTCATTGGTAGTTTCTTCTGAGTTGGAATTCAAATGCCCAATGTCATAGTGGCATTAAGCCAATATCATCACAAAATCTATTCAGCTAAACATACTTTTAATATTTATTTTGAATATTTAATATTTTAAAGTATGTGTGAAGCAACAAACTGAAAATTCAGTTTGTGTCAGCAATATATTCCTTTAGATGAACTAGAAATAAGCATATCTTAAAGGATGATAAAGCTTCAGAAAGTTATTTTTCTTTTTGCTTATCACTCCTCCTATATAATTGCAATGTGAGAGTATAATAGCAGTCCAAAGCAGTATCATTATACATGTCACAACCAAAGAGTTTAGCATGGCAAAGTACAAAAATACCACACACTAAAACTAGCTAAAGTTTCTTTTCCTGAAGTAGTTCCTACCTATAAGCCTCATCAGCAAGCACAGACTTTCCCCCCCGTTTTTTTACTTGCAGATCTACAAACATAATCTAGATTGATTTCTACCACCATCCCCCCATCTAAAATCTTGTCTCAAATCTTGTCCCATGCCTCAGATGTCTTCCTTTACTTTATGGGCAATTGCCTCTAGTAACACATGGCTGATAGATGGAGTTTTTAATTTTAATTCCGCCAATACTACCGATTTTCCTAATTTCCTATTATTATTTTCTATTTATTTTCCTAAATTTCCTATTTTAATTCCCCCTAATACTACCTATTTTCCTAATCACTGCAGAAAATATCACGATCATTATACCAGTCTTCTACAAGTAATAACCTCAATTCAGACCTTTTCGTGTTTCTAACACATAAATTATATCGAGCTTTTGCAGATATTTTTTTTTTTTTTTTTGCCTAACATAACTAAAACACGGACTTTATTTCAAAGCACACAGATGAAATTTTCATCTAGCCTTTTTTTGTACTTACATCACTGAAAATATTCTTTTGCCCAACCTTGACAAATGTAATCTTCCCTATTTCCCCCCCTAATCCTCCAGAAAAATATTGAGAAGAAGATTTATTTCCGGTACTACTTCTTCATTTATAAGTCGTCTATAAGCAGTTCTCTGCGGTTCTCTTTCTGTTAATCTAATCAAATACAAGCTACTCACCATCAATTTCTAAGCTGCTCACAGTCTATTCCCGTTTTCTTACTGTTGCCCTATCATTTCTTAAATAATCTCCCATTCATTACAGAGAAGCCACTTGTCTGGCTCTCGACTAGCCCATGCCATCAACCTCCTGTATTGCTGGATTCACATTAAAACAATCCTTCTGCTTTTTCTGTGATGCTTCTTGTATCTGCAGGGAGTTATCTACAAATGAGTGCAAAGTTATCTCTCTTTCTTCTTTCGGTTCCATGATTCCATTAAAAGCTTACAAAAACTTTATGAAAGTTTGAAATGCTAAATGCTGCCTACCTGCTCTCCAGTGCTGTCTTGTACTTTTCGATCAGTCTGCCTCTTCATTTATACGTTGAGTACAACTTCCCAGGGACAAAGATAGTCTTTCTGTGTTTGTAGACCAGATACAATAGACGGCTCAAGACTAGGACTGATTGTTAAGTAATCTGTAATACCAGTTAACGGTACTTAGCATATTACTACTTTATATAATTACATATACAATACTTCTAGATTTCATGAATAAGATAAACTGTACTCTCCAAGTGTTAAAGCAGATTGTGATTTCCCCAAAGCACCTGTTTGAGGTTTCTAAGCAGATTTTTAATTTACCTTCTGTACCTTTGAGCTTGTTTTCAGATGGTTTGCAATAAGTTATAGATTGCCGGGGGATGCTGTGAAGTCCCCCTCAGTGCAGGTTTTCAAGAAGACTCTTGACAAACACCTGTCAGTAAAGACTTGAGAATAGATGATCTGACTTTGGGGCAAGGGGCTGATCTAAATACTGAATTCTTTCTGTCTCTGTTTCTGTCTCCTTTTCAAAGATAACAGAAGTCCCATCTTAAAAGTCCTGACTATGGAAAGCACACAAACAGGGAAATAGACCTTTCTACAGAAAACGTGTCTGTCACCACACAAAGTAGGTGCTTGGGTGCGAGAAGCTATGTGCCCCTGGGGTAGGGTACTCTATCATTTTTGGATATCCTTTGCATGCAGCATCATACTGAGCAAGCTTGTTCACTTCCTCTCCCAGAACTACTTCAGGTGTCTCCACCCAGTGATGTCAAACATAGCATATCCCAGCTCTGGGCTTCAAAGACAGAGGAAATTGGTTTCAGTCCACAGATAGGAATTCAACAGGGAAAAATTGAGACACTTTTTCTTCAGCTCCTTAAACTACATTTCAGGCTTCTGTTAGTCAGCCTCCCTGGCCAAGGATATTTTAGTTTGCTTCCATCATGTTCAAGAATGTAAACATTTCTTTAAGCAGGGTCCTGTCTGTGAAAAATGTCATTGGATCACTGTCTGGTGCATTTAACTGTCTTTTCAACAGAGCTATGGAGAGTAGTCTTAGGAAGTGTGTCCATGTGCTTGAGTCATAAAATAAATGAGAAATCCTCCCTAGACCTCACAGAGTTTTGTCACTGTGTAAAAAAGAGGCCAAGTTTTCACCTTGGTCTTTTGTTTAGTGGTTTATAAAGTTTAATCTGTTACCCAAAGTTGTTTTATTTGATAATTAATTTAACATTTCCCTTTTGTGTTAAATTTGAATGTAGATTTGAGTCTCAAGCTCCTGAAGCACTTTTGACAAAAACAAATTCACTGGTTTTAATAGTTGTGTGACATGGCCATAAATCTGATCCATACTGGACCAGAAACCTTTATTTTGTCACTACAATTCTTAGTGAGCACTACAAACAAAAGTTGAAAATCTGTATCAGCAATACTTGTACCAAGGTTGGTCACAAGTTTATCCCAGTCTACAATAATTAAAAATGAAAATTTAAAAAATTGTTTTATGAGAGAAAACTTCAAAATAGTGTACATGTGAATAAAGAAAACATTGGGTGGTGGTAGTGGGTGTTTAGAACATACCATGTTGGTGCTCAGTTTTCAATTATTTTAAGCATTAAAGTGTACTTTCTGTTACTTTTTGATATGTAGTGCCTCTTCCTACTAAGCAACTGGCAAAAGCTAATTGTCAGACACAAAATGCTGCAACTTTTCTTGCCAGTGCTGTTTAATATCTCTTTGATTGACTAATTTAAGTACAATCCAAATTTAAACCCAAGTGTTTACAGTAGTATTTGATTGTCAACAAATTTATTAAAAGATTAAGGAAGGTATTTTTAACTTTGTATTTTAACCTATTATTTAAGAAAAATACTTAAATGTATTACAAGTAATGCCTCAAGTTGTCTCACTTGGAAATTACCCATGCAACTTTCTGCCTTTGTTATTCTCATATTCTTATGCTCACACTAGTATAAATGAGAGTACCCCCAGTTTCCGTGCAGAAACATAGTGTATGTGTATGAATATTGTATCTAAAAGAAATAAAAAATAAATATTAATCTAAGTTCTTGGGCTTGTCTAGTAAAGAAATAAAAGGTAAGCTAATCTATCCTTGAAGCCCACAATTTCATGTTCAAACAATAAAAGTCAATCTACACAATTATTAAAACAAGCTTCTGAAAAATACTGTATTAATCTTTCAATATTTATAAGTATTTTATGAATAGGCGATGTAAGATTAAAAATGTTGCAAAGCAGAGTCCACCTCTCAAAGCAAGTTATTTTTCTACCATTTAAACAAATACTTTGCTTTGGTACCAAATAAGCTGTGATTTTTTTACTTCAAAATTACTCTTCTATCACTTCATAATATTTAATTTATCTTAATAAACTTTTCAAAAATCACTGATAGATATTAATTTGTTGCCAAAACCCTATGCTTTAATTTTATGAGACAGAAATGTGAATTAGTTTAGATTCTTTCCCAAAGTTTGAGTCAGCCATTATAATGATAAAAAAGGAAGGGTAGAGCAGAATTTTATGTCTTCCAGTATGTCATTTTCATGTCAGGTATAACCAGTCCAAATTAATTTGTGCTAGGGAAGTTATAGATCTGCATTATGACATAATTCACATTACCTTTTCTGTCTTATAAGAGTATTTTTGACAAAGTTCATCATCTATATCTATAACCAAGTGCGGAGATGAAGATTAGGTCCCTACCACAAACCATTCTGCCTCAAAGAGATTTTGTCGTAAACTTAACCAGTTTTAGCTACTCTCCCATCTAAACAAACAAAAAAAAAAACAACAAAAAAACAAAACCAAACCGAAAACCAACCAACCAAAAAACCCACAAAACAACTAAAGTTCTCATTTACCAAAAATGCTGTCCCACCTGTGTGACCTTTATTCCTGTTTTTCCTGGGCACCACACACCTTTGATTCCAGTAATGAGAACTCCTCCTCATGGTTTCATCTGTCCCTTTGATAGCATTTTTTATATTTTGCGGCAACAGTTCTTGTCTTTCCAAACTTCTCTCGGTGGCATTCAAGTCTTTCAGTTGCTTTCTTACTGACCTTCTCCTTGCTTAGGCCATCTTTTCTGTAACTGCATTGCCTTCCTGAATACTGCTTTCCGTATGCTGCTTCAGGGTGTTTAGATGACCAGTTGCTTTACCTCCTTTATCTGACTTTGTAGCCCCTTTCACCTTGGGTTCCTTTGTCCATATTTTAACACACAGTAGGCAGGTGCTTCACACTTTTGAGCTTCATCTACAAGGAACCAGTGCCACCTTACAGCAATCTAATACTTTGAATGAGGAGGAGCGTACATCCTCCAAAAATTTCCACTCGTCATAGCTGGTGCATAGCTTAACAGCCCCTTGGGTGAGCTGAACATCTCTCGACTGCAGTATTGAACTAGCCAGCCTGTAAGGTGAAAGGACTGTGGGATACGTGACTGTTAGGAAAGCATTGCTTTATGATAGCTACGGACTACAGAAGGAACCGTGACTGTGTGTGGCAACTATCTACATTTATATGTGAAATGATGGAGCTGGGGTTCTAAAAAACACTGCACCAAATCTATGCTCTCAGTTTCCCCTGAATCATTTATGTTTCTTTGAATATCAGGCTTGTGGAATTACTATATTTTTAGAAGTTCATGCTTTCTATGTTTTCTCATAAGATTAATGGTTAAATGTTATTTTTAAGTTAAAGTCTGTAAAATTTTTATAATACGGTATTATTTTTGTCTCACTGCATATCCCGACTGCTCTGTGGTTGTTTAAATAACAGAAATAGAAATCCACTAAACAATGATTTATCTGGAGGAAAAAAACCCAACAGATACAGTTATATGTCTACTTCTGCATGAAATGGCACATTTTAGGTTTTGCAGTTCCATATTTTTCTCAAGAACCTTAAGAGATGGGAGTAGTTTAATTTTCGATACATATACTGCCCTGACTGAAGATATTCCTAATTTATTCATTGATATGACAAAAAAAAAAAAAAAAAAAAAAAAAAAAAAACACCAAACCACTTAAAAATTGGCAGCAACTACATTTATCGACAAGAAAGAGCAGAACCTGCTGGGACATAGCAGTACCATGAAACAAATGTGTGGTCAGCTTCTTCAATGCTAAAATTAAAAGGGACTAAATAAACAGCTTTAGAGTATTTAAAATGCACCCTGCCTGCCAAGGCTTAGCTGCTGAATTAAATCTATTGCTGAGACAGCCTTGTCCTGTATGTATATATACTATGCTAATTATAAAATAACAACCTGGATTTTCAAAGGAACCTCAATGTGACTCTTTAACTGTGGTCACAGCTTTAAGTAGGTAAATATCATTGACACTAATAAAGTGGATATCTACACTGATAATTAAAGACATTGGTGGACAGCGTCTGGCCCCACACTGGGAGTTGGGAGACCTGTGCTCAATTTGGGCCTCTCCTACTGACCTGAAGTTTGACCTCAGCTATTTCACCCCAATGTTTCTACTTTTCTAACACTGTTTTTTTTCATGCTTTTTTGGACTGTCAGTACTTCAGAGCTTATGCAAAGCTGAAGGTTGTTGATGTTAACCATAAATTTTGAGAAACACCAACTTTAACGTTTCTACTAAAGCTGGTTAGAAATGTTTTGATAGGACAGTTTTTATTGGAAAAGAATCTGGTCAGAATAATTTCATTCAAAATTAGCTGAATACAATGAAAATAAGGAATTGGTCTGATTTTGACCAAAGGTAAATGAAAAATACAAATTACCAGGAAACTGGAAGCTGTGTTTCCCAAATCCACTTATTCCTGACAGGACAGCTCTAGATATGGTACCTACTTGACAGAAAGACTCATAGATCCATTTAAGCTCTGTGCAAACTGGGTCTGCTTTAAAAATTAAGGACAAATCAGTCTCATGACAAATCAAGTACATTCAGTTGGCTAACTGAAAAAAAAAAAAAAAAAAAAAAGGAAAAAAAAGGTAATAAAATGACCCATCCAAAATCAGCTCACAGTTTGAAAACAATTCTGGACTTAATTCAGTAGTCAGGTTTAGGAGGTGCGCCATTCTGCCAGCAGATACATGATAATGAAATAATGGCATTATAAACAAGAGTGACCGAACCATTGGCATACTTCTGTCAATAGATCTATACCAATTTATAGCTTCTGATGGTTGGGCTTGGCATTTCAATCTAGACATTGTCAATTTTAGTTCTGATTTTATTATTCATACCAGTGATGTCTGAGTAAGTAACTCCAGAGAAATTGGATATAGAAGGTTCATATTAAAGAATAAAGTATACAAGTACAAACTGATGAACAGAAAGATATATATTGGTTCTTTTTAGGTAATACGTATTGCTGCATACACCTTCAAGGTATCTGTTAAGCAATTTAGGTGTGCTTTCTGGCAGCTGTCACTAGTATCATCCATCAGTACAAGAGCCCTGCCTGACAACACTTTGCTGAGATGCTAAAGGCATGTGGATTTTAATTCTGGACGGTTTTATATGACAGACAGTGTGACAGATGAATCCCAGAAAAACCCAGGACCATGCTAGAATTTGCACAATTTCAAGTAAATAATTGGACAATTTTTCATGTAAAAGCAACAGCTGGACTGTTGCTGTAGCTTGCGCACAGAATTGTTCCCAAGTTTAGCATCCTGTTTTACCACTTCTAATCAAGCAAATCTTCATGGTTGGCATTGCAAGAATATTCGGGCATTGAAAACACTGGATTTCTGTGATGAGCCCTGAGATTTGTTGTAGCATCTTCTCTCTTTGCTTCCTCTTGGCCTCTTTTTTTATTACATACAATAAAGTACCTGGACAGTAAGTGTGAGAAAGCATACTTACATCACCAAAAAGCATGATGTGAGGATGAAAGGGAGTGGCAAGCAACAGTTACTTTCCTGCAAACACATCTGTAATTTCCTGGAAGGAGAAGGGAAAGAATCATTGTGGGAGAGCTGATAGCATCTGTCCCTGACACAGGTATCTTCCTCTGTGCTACATGGGGAGGTTATGGTCCTTCATCTTCCTTTAGTTGCCTGACATTTTTTTCCCCTCTGCTCAATATTGTACTTTCTGTCCTCTCGCTCAGCTTGTTGGCTGCCAGGTTCAAAATCAAACAGATTTACTTAGGAATCTAATAAATAGGTCTTTGTTAACCCAATTTACTTTGACTTGATTACAATAAACTCTAAACTCCAAAGCAGATTAGGAAGCATCCACATGAGCAACTTTGTAGACTGGAGGAAGTGGTGGGGATAATGACATACAACTGCAAGGGCATTTTCATTCGCATCAATATGAAAAAAAAAAAAAAAAAAAACCAAAAAACAACCAAAACCACCACCACCAAAAAAATAACCAACCAAAACAACAACAAACAAACAAAAAACCCCAAAACAAACAGAAAGAAAGATACTGTGCTTCAACAACTTCTCACAGGCGCCATCTAGAACTAGGGATGTTGGTGCTATTGCTGACCGTGCCCTTTGTGTGCTCAGTTGGACATTGGCTGTTTGTGTAGCCGTGACATGTTTTAGCGGAATGGGGCAGTCATAGATCGCACTTTCACCCAGAAAGAAGAGATTTTAACACACCTGGAGATTCTCTGCAAGTGAATTTTACATCTCCAAAAAGAAATAATTGAAGCTATCACTGGTCTGCTATCAGCTGGAGTACACCACAAATAGCCTCAGGCTGTGTTTTCTATACTTAGAATTTAAAACTAGAAGATTGCTGAGCGTCAGACTGTACCATCTCCTAAAGGTTTCCATTGTTAGAGCATGAGACAGTTTGGGGATTACTGGTGGCCTTTGCCAGCGAATGCAGTGGGGGGAACCCTCTTCTAATACTCAGAAATCCAAGAAGTTTACATGGTTCTGTCACACGCTGGTTTTATTTGAAGCCTTTACAAGAATAAGTTACATTTCCCTGCTGAAAATGTGTAAGAATGTTTTCCCCACCCCTGTAAGTCTTTGATAAGATATCAAGATAGGAATGTTATGCTCTATGTCACCATATTAAACACGCAGCTTTTGTTTAGTTTAATCTCCTCTCCTAGAAGTGTTGGGTATCTAAAGATGCCTCGAATAAAAAGAAGTATTTCAGCTTGAAAATGAAAAAAAGTGCTAAAAAAAAGTGGATAGAAAGGGAAAAGAAAAGAAAGACCAGAATGCCTTGTGATTTCAGCTGTTCAGTTTAAGAAGGACTAATTTTTGGAAATGCTCATTACTCATACTGAAAAAAACAGATAACCAAACACAGCTAACATTTCTGAAAATCTTAATCTACTGTATAAATTTAATTATTTCCTCATAAGTATTAGATACAGAGTTTATTATAAAGTTTTTGCTTTTAAAGTAACAAAAAATTGGAATCTAGCTTGTTCAAAGCATTCTGTCTTGTATCTCTCTTGAACTGAATTTAAATTAATGAAGCTCTTATAAAGATAGCTGTAACAGAAATTGATTAAACCAAAACGAAAGACATTTTTAAAATAGTCAGGATGTTTGGGTCTTCCTTTGAAATCATCTATATTTTAATAAAAATCAATATGTGTTTAAAATACCCAATGTGCTGATTTATTCCATGCAGAAAATATGCTGCTACAACATATTCTGAATTATTAGAAGTAGGTAAAAACTGGAATTTGTCAGGTTAGAAATTGCATTTTCTGATTCTCATCCTGAATTAAAATGGTAAAAGTAGTAGGAAAGAAATTATTTCCATAGAACAGAAAATTCCATTTCATATATCTACAATCTGTAGGTCTGCACAAATGAAGCTGCCTCCCTTTATAACACAGTGATAAGAAGGATGTGTATTTAGGTTGGTTTGTTCCAGTTTGTACACAAGGACTCTGTATGGCCTGTAAGAAGACTTCTGGGATGGGGTAACAGATGGAAAGAAAACAGCCTGGTCATTGTGTTTGGGAAGGCATTTGTGGAGGGCAGGAAATAGTTGCTCTCTGGTGAGCGTGCCCATGTGCATGAAGAAGGTGCTGGGGGATGCAAGGATGCAAGAACAGGGGAGGAAGAAGCAGGTCCCAGAGCTCGGGTCTCAGGGTAGCAGGAGGAGGGAGCCTTTGCTACAGCTGTCTCTCGCTATACAACCCAGGAAGCTGCTGAACTAGAAAATAATACTGGAGGGACTAACTTACCCTTCAAGCACAAAATCACGAGAAGAGTGTTTTGCAAATCTTTAAAACATGTCTTTCTACCACATTTCCTATTTAAACAGACACCTTGTTTTAATTTATTACTTTAGTGTTCTGATAAATATGTTTTGATATCCTTTGGCACATTTGCTTAAAACAAGGGAAAAAAAATATGTGAACAGTTGGTGGTTGAGCAGGTGGCCAGGGCTACTCTGCTAAACTATTTTTCACGAGATGCACTGAGTCCTAATCCTCTTCACCCCTCTGAGACATCATGGCAAGTCACACCAGCACCAAGTAATACTAAAGTGACCCAAACTAAAAAAAAATGTAATAATGGCAATCAAACACCGAAATTGAACTTTGTACTCCCCAAACTCAGTAAATGAAAGTTTTTCCATACGAAGCTGTTCAGTACATACAATACTTCCTCTCTTCTGCCCTGCCTCAGTCTTTCCTTCTTTTTTTTCTCTCCTTCTTTCTTGCTCTTCTTTCTCTCTTTCTCAGACACTGTCTGTGCTGTATGTGGTGTATTCACATTCATGCTTGCAGAATGTACTGTTAAGGCTGCAGTGGTGGTGCCCTTTGAAACAACTCCAAGTCCTCTCCCTGGGATATCAATAATCCATTACGAACAACCCCATAAAGCATGAGCACAGAACCTCAGAAAGAATGGTGGCTTGCTCAAGAGGCTGCCTAACTTTTGAGAAAATCTTAAATGTATGATTGCTCTAGGTAATGATGGTACCAACATTCTCTCTGTACCTTTGGAAATGGAAAAATTAAAATACTAAATTTTTGAAAAGTAGGGGTCTCATATGGAGACCAGCTAATGTACTTGGTGCATCATAGCCTAAAAAACCTGTACAAAGTAAGCAAGAAACTGATAAACAAAAAAGCCCTCTCAAGGTTGTGCACTTATAGTTCACTGCTGTAGAGGTATATAGTTATAAGTGAGTGCATGTGAGAATCTGTTCAGATAATTTAATTTAGCAAAGAAAACCACCTCCCTGAACAATACTTTAGGCTGAATCTCAACATCTGTGATCTATCTTAGCTCCTTAGTACTTTTTTAATAAAAGTTCAGTATGACTAGAATTTTATGAGAATTTATAAGACTAGTTCTTGTGATGAGCTTCTCGAACATTGGCCTGGTTTCAGATGAGATAGAGTTAATTTTCTCCTAGTAGCTGGTACAGTGATATGTTTTGGATTTAGTGTGAGAATAATGTTGATAACACACTGATGTTTTAGTTGTTGCTAAGTAGCGCTTATCGTAAGTCAAGGATTTTTCAGTTTCCTGTAGTCTGGCAGCAAGGAGGTGCACAAGAAGCTGGGAGGGACCATGGCCAGGACAGCTGACCCGAACTAGCCAAAAGGCTATTCCATAGCATAGGACATCTTGCCCAGTATAGAAACTAGGGGCAGTTGGCTGCGGGGGGCTGATTGCTAATTGGGCACTGGTCAGTGGGTGGTGAGCAATTGCATTGTGCATCACTTGTCTTTTCCTGAACTTTATTTCTCACACTTTGTTATATTCCTTTTCATCATCATTATTCTTATTATTGTTATTAGTATTATTATCATCATCATAATAAAATATTTTTATTTATTTATTAAACTCTTCTTATCTATCTCAACGCACAAATTTTACTTTTTTTTCTGGTTCTCCTCTCCATCCCACTGGGAATGGGGAGGAGTGAGTGAGCAGCTGTGGTGCTTATTTGCTGACTGGGGTTAAACCACAACAACCACGCAGTACCCTATAAAGGAGCAACTCTGCTAGCACCTTCAGTGTACAGAGGAGTAGCACAGCACTGTAGAAACCCTCTTTCAGTTTCTGCGAGGGATATGATGGAAGTGGGAGGTTTCCATTTGTTAGCAGTGAGATCAGCAATGTGTTAGGTTTGTTATATTTTCTCCCCAGTTACTTAAAATCTCTTTCAGTATGAATAACACTCAGTACAGTTGTCAGAAATAGAGTATATGCCCGAAGGTTTGAGATAACTCAGCAAATGGGCAAGCACCAAAGGGCTCACAGTCAAGAGGAGCCTACAGCCATCCCATTTAGTGTGAACTTCGTTAGCTGATGCTGAGTCGCTTCCTGCTGGAGCAATAAATGGGCACTGGGAGAATGGCAGCCGTTCCCTACAAAATGACAGTCTTAGCAGTAGCAGCAGCCATGAAGCCTGTGCATACCAATAAAATACTATTGTATTAATAAATTTATAAACTGATTGATATCTCCTAGATATTTTTTTTATTGTGGAGTTTGTTTTTTTGCAACGCTGTCACTCAGCTACAGGAACAGAAAGAAATAATTGTTTGAGAAATGTCATGAAGTGTTAATATTTTGAAAATATTTTTATGGCTGAATGGCTCAGAACACAGACTGAGTTACCTGCAAAGTTGAATGTTAGATCTGCCATGCTCTTACTCATGTGCCTTTTGATACTGAGGTACCTAGAAGGGCAGCTCTCTTGTTATCATCCATGACTTTTTCAGATCACATATCATTATACTGCTCACCATAAGCAAAACCAGACAAGACACAGTCCCCAACAAAATTAAATTGGCTATTATAAAGAAATGAAAGTCAGTTAATGAACTGTAACATTAAATAAACACAGCTCTTTTCTGGTAATAAAAGGGGTGCAAATAATAAGTTCATGTACTTCAGAGTTTTAGTGGGGGAGACTTATTTTCAAAGGTGATTTGGTCTTTGTCTAAATAGATTCTAAAATACAGCCACAAACTTACTGAAGTTCAGGTTACCAACAGCGTCAGAACCACTCAGGAAGAAGAGGAGTAATTCAGTGGCATTCAGGTTGGATAACTTCACTCAACTAATGTCAAGGTCGTATTAATAACATGGAGTATGGCCTTTCTCTTGGCTTTTCATTCTTTTATTCTGAATGAAGGCTGGAGTTTCTTAGAGAAAGGAAAACACCTTATCAGTCCTCTTCACAGCACTAAGTAGCTTGTTTTCTTTTTGTTCTTAGATGTCAACCATTTTCACTTTATTGTGCATAAGCAATGACATAAATGCCACATTTTTGTTTTCAGAAGTGAAAGGCAGGAGGGGGAAACTTAGCAGCGGTGGCAGGACAGCACTGGTACCCAGTGGCTCAGGATCCTCTTGGCTCAGCATCCCTCTCTATCTGCCTTGCTAAGATAAATTTAAAGGGCATCCACCTCTGTAATTTAGCTACCACAGGTGCTTTCAAGCAGGTCCATAAGTATATTTCTGCAGGAATGTTGTTACCACAGGAAAGTGATTTCCAGTAGAAAATAGCCTTTTTTAAAAAAAAATTCCTTCAGGGGCCAGGGAAAGCACAGCAAATATTGCATGTCCTGGTGACTGACTTTGGAAACCTTCTCCTTCCATTCTTAACCTGTACAGTACCTATGTCAGCAGTTGATGTGTCTTCTTCATAGGTCCACAGGAGACAGACAGATGCAGTTGAACTTTTATAAACCAATTGGCAAAGGTTAAGAAGATTGAATCAGGCTAGCTGTTGCATCACAGCCGAGTCTGTTTCTTTTCCTATAGATTAGCTGCTATGAAAATAATTACCTAGGCTTTACAGTGAGTGAGAATATTTTTTATTTACAGTTCGTAATTTTTCCCTTTCTGTGATCTTCACCAGCAGTAATTGAACCACCTGATATGTAGCATTTACCTTGCCAGAGAACCATCATTGCCCGCTGAAATACACTTATTACAGCCTTCCCAACCCCACCTGGCATTTTACAGCTTGAATTCTGCTCATCCAGTCTAACCACAGATTTAAATAGAAAGAGAAGTGTAATGAAATCAAAAGGCACCCTTACATTTGTGGCAGCCAGTCCATCCCTTAAAGTGACAAGCTTTACCAAATCAATTTTTCAAAAGGGTGCGAGGGCAGGGCTTTTAACCTCTGATCCACAGATCCTGAAGACTAAATTGACTATGAACCACAAGGTCCAGTAAACTGACTGACAGTGGGCTTGCATTTACTGTACATAACGCCCCAGGAAAATAATTAAGGACTCTCAAATGAAAATAAAAATTGCAAACTATTGGTGTGAGGTAATATTTCAATGTTTGTTTTAGATCTGCTGAGCTGACTGGAAACATGCTGCACTTGGAGCCTTTTGTAATACAAAGAAAGTGCAAAAATTTTGCCATTTGCTCAGTCTTTCTGTAGCTCTCCTTCTCTTCTTTCCCTCAGCATTTTCTAAGAGTCCACTGCCCCGTATCACTTTTCCAATGTTTTGTTCCTAAGTATTTGTCTCATATCATTCTGGACCCATTTAACTGCCTATTCAATCATTAGTGATGTTTTCAGAACAGTGTTTATCATTGCCATTAATCCAAAAGTATGCAGCAGCTTCCCAGCCAGTAACCTGGGAATTCCCTTCTCTGGGATCATCCCTGGATAGTGTATGCTTCCTGAGGGAAGATCAGCTTCATGCCTTCAAGTCCAGGGGACAGCACCATGTGCAGGTGGAGGGGCACGGGGAATAAGGCAAAACAGCAGTGCTCTCTCCTGAGCTCCCTCCGTCAAGGGGAGCCCTGAAGGAGCACTGTGTGCCCTTGTGGGGATCCACTGGGTCATGGGAAGCCTCCACCTCACACACCGTGCTCCTCCACATGGGAAGCCAAGCACAAGGACTGGAAAAGTAGCAAAATACAGCTACTGGACTCCAAAAGAGAATTAGAACAGAGCTGTTATCTTAGTGTGATGCAAAGACTCGCATCTTCAATTTGCATCTCTTTTGCCTTCCAGAAAATGAGTGGGATACAGTAATCATTTGCCAGCATTCATCTAAAGCTTCTGTGCTTCAACAACCACTGAGTATTGGTTGTTATTACAGCTTGTTATACTTTCATTCCTTTGGAAACTTTTCACAGATCGATAAATAAGCGTCATAAAAGTAGGGGTCCCTGGACATCTGTAAGGATCTCTTCACAATCTGTGGAGCCAGCCATGTCACAGAGTTCACTTCTGGAGAATGACAACATTTTCACTTTCACAGAGAATTTTCAGTCTTTGTACTTGAGCACTGTTAATTGTTTGCACAGTTAATTAAACTATAGGTGAGGTATTCTGTTAAATATCCATGTGTAATGCACATATTGACTGTTTCAAGGTGAATACTTTTCTAAATCATGAGCTATTGAATGTTGACTCACTGTGGTCCATTTTCTCTAATTGGCTTGAAGCTTCCCTCTATTGCTTGTTATGATAGAAGGTGTTTTTTTTCCCCACTAAAAACATTACTGTCTCTAAATATGAACATCAATGGGTGTTTTGAGAATCATTGTGCAGGAAAGAGACTCTCCTGAGTACACATTTAGGTTGGTAATTGGCTGGTGTTCACCTTCTTTCTGCGTTAAAACAGCCCTTGGGCCTGTGGATGAAAGCCTGGCAGTCTCTAGTGTAGCTGTCAGTCAGATTGTAAAAATACAGCAGAGGGCTATGTCTCTCGTGGGGTCAAGGCACTGCTTTATTCCAGAACTCCTACTATGTAAGCAAAGGTTTTAGAAAGTTCTTTTTTCCTATAGGAAAGGATGACCAAATTATATTTTGTTTTGTAAATATCTGCAAACTCTGCAATAATCCTCACTGTATAACATAAGGTTTAACAGTTTAATAATCGTAAGGTTTAATAAGTTATCCTGGCTTCATTTGATGTGATAAATGCTCAGTGGTTTCTCAGTTACTTGCAAAACTTGTCATTCCATTCGAAGCCACCATTTAAAATATCCTTCATATCATAGCATGCATTCATAGGCAGATTGGTGAGGAAAACTAGCTCTCAGATGATATTTCCTAACTCATTATAAGTTCAGAAAAAGTTACATATTTGAAAAAATTAAATCAATTCTGTATCTTCGTAAAATCTCTTGATAATCCAGCATGTGGTTTGAGCTACATATGTAAAGCAAAGTCAGGGAATTTTTTAGTCCATACTGAATGTCTGTGCATTTCTGTATGACTCTGACCATTGGTCAGTATCAGACATAGGATCATATATGGGACACCCGTTTTTAGCTGAAGCAATTAAAAAAGAGACTACTTTAGCTATAAGGGATTTTATCTTGAGTTGTAATAACAGAAATATTGAGATTCAAACCCCAATAGCAATTCAAGAGACATCATTCTATAAAAACTGATTCCACTTTATTTCAATGGCTTTTTTTTTCACCATCATGAAAAGAAGTTTTCCTCTGTGAATTTAAGTAGCAGTTTGAGTATTTGAACCTATCTATTGAATGATAATTGCTGCATTCAAATTTCATTCTCTCTTCATCACACATTAGCAATAAGATGAGAAAGAAAAGAGTGTTTGGAAAAGAACAGATACTGCTGGGTACCTCTTGACTGAGACAGAAGGGATGGCAGAATCTGTGGCTGACATGTACAGTGCAGGGGAAAGTAAAACTGTCTGTGGCTTTCTAGTGTCTGTTTTTAATAAGAAGCTGAACTCCTGCTCTCAGGAAAGATGCTAGAGTTATAAAGAGAGAAAAGCAGCCATCTGTGTTTCTTTCCTTCCTTGTTTGTCCTAGAAGTCAAAGTGCTGAAAAAGACCAGTGTAAACTGTTGGTCAGAATTCCAGAGTTAATTCTTAAAGGCAGAATTGGTAGAATTGTACCGGCAAAAAAAAATTCCCTTCAGGCCATGTTGCGAGATGGGAAGAACCCTCTACAGAGAGTGAAAAGCAAATTATCTTTCTTTGGCTGCTGCAGGAGGGGAAGGTTACACCTTCAGAAGCCTCATCTCCATTTTTTCTTCTAACAGAAAATTATCGTTAATGATATGAGTTCCTGTTGTTTTCTAGCCACTTTCAGGAGTATGTTTGGACTTGGCAATCAAGTAGGGAGGTGTGGAAACAGCAATAGAGAGATAACAGCTAATAAGCAAAGACAGAGATCAACAAAACCTGAAATGTACAATTTCTGACCACAGTGATGAAAAGTTAGGTTGCATTTACTATCATAGTCTTTGCTTATTAACTGGTAGCTAGTCCTGCTCATTATTTTCCAGAGTAAATAAGTGTAAAGTTTTATTTTATCTGTCAATGAACTGAAGTTTTAATTAACTTTCATATTTGTCTTAAGTTAAGACTAATGACTCTCAAAGGAGTTGCCTACAAATCCTTAAACTTTTGAACAAAGGGAACAGAGGAAAAGCACCAAGCTTCCTTTGAAAAAACAACCTTTCTATTAGAGAACAAAATCAAAAAGTAAGCAACTTGAAACTGGAAAGCATGGAGTATTAATATTCATCATGAAAACAAACTGAAAGAAAATTAAATCTGTGTTGACCCTAGAGGATTTTTGTTAGTGATTTCATGCAGATTGGCAAATTACGCTAATGATTTCAGTACTTGGTCTGTAAACTGAAGGGAAATTACTGGTGTTTAAATAGAGTTTCTCTGAAGTATAACATACTTTGTTAACATTACTTACTTGTTTTAGTATGGACAAATGATTGTTGACAATTACTTTAACCTAACATTGTCCATTTATGCAGATTTCTTCATTTACTTCCTTACCATAATCGTATCTGGTCAGGTTAATGGGTGTCAGGATGGTTTGCCAGGATCAGGGCACTCTGAGTAAAAGAATACCAGGTGTGACAGACAGGTGGAATTGCCAAAAACAACAATAATAGGATGTATTCTGGTATTGCCCAAAGTAGGTTTTGCACAAATATAATCTGATTCCAGCTGTAATATGTAAAACAGTATTATAGGAATAATTCTGACAGATGACAATGCATAAACACTGAGTTAAAAAAAAAAAAAAAAAAGACCACAATGTGGAATGAGAAGCACAAAATTTTAAAAAGGTATAAGACAGTTATAAACCCTACAAGTTTGGGGATAGTCTGCACTAGGGTAAAATTATAAAATTATCTTTGAAGGGTGAGCTAACACCCTTTATCTTTCAGCTGCTCATGAATGATCCTTGCTCTAGTATGTATCCTCATGATGGTGGTGTGTTAACTGGCAGAGCATTAAAAAGATGATGTGAAGAAAGCAAGGAATGTGGCCTTGTACTGTATGTTTGACAAAACTTGGCTGCAGCTCAATTATTTTTTTTGAGTACTGGGTTTTTTCCCTTATTTCATTCTGGCTCCTCTGATAGCATGTGTGCTTTCCTGCTCCATTATTGACTTTGTTGCAAGCAGTCCTCTGAGCAGAATTGATTTATGATACACTTTGCAGCCATCCAGACAGTTTCCAGTGAAGTGACAAAGAAGTTCTGCTTCTGCACCCACCTAATCAATGAAAAGCAAAGAAAGACTAGACAAAACAGAACCCCCACATGGAGCTACAGGGTGCCAAACATGAAGCACAGTTCACAAAATCCACAGAAGTGACATGCGGTGGTTTTAGTTATCATATGAGTATAATACGCCTTTTTAGTATTTCCAAGGTAAGAATCTTTCTTGTACGAAACAAACAGAGTAAAAGAAAAACATATATATAACCACAGATCAGTGTGTGGAAATGGACTTAAAGTTTATCAAATGGAACATTAAAACCAGCATATATCAATATACCAGAATAAGCAACAGTTACTTGTTTTCTACATCTCTTAAAACAAAATATATTTTAAAGCTGAAAGTACTAAAGATATTTAAATAGTTAAACAGGAATGGTTTGATCTTGCAAAGGACTGAGCAATGTCATTCTGATCCAACAATTTTATGAAGTGTGTATTTAATTGGAGTGTGAATCAACACTACAGTCCTTGGGACAAACCACATAGCTAGCATTCAACATCAAGAAAGGTTTTGTTAGACTGAAACTAAATGTCCTCTTCTGGCAGAATCAAGCCACATGAGAAACTGAATGGACTTTCCCAGGTTCTTGTCACCTAGGTATCTGCATAAAGTTGATACAAAGACATTAATTTACTTTAGAAGTGTCTTCTTTGTTTACTAGAGAGAGATGCACATCAGGATCTAAAATGAAGATCAGCGAAGGCAGCAGAGGCACTTGAAAGGATACTTCTCTGGTATATCAAGTCCATGGATGAGTTTTTGGAAAATGTTGTGCCCATGCATAATTTAAAATTCAACAAGACTTCTTAAAATGTAACCTCCAATTGACACACTGGGAGAGACAAACATACTGCTTTCTGTACTCCTGCAAAAGTGTAGAAGCTTGTCCTATGTCCTCTGATGGGTTTTCTTTACCATAATTCAGCTGAGCTGCTAACCTTGACTTCCCTTTGCCTGTGCAGTGTGGGACCATCTTGATGTAAGGCCACTGTATGTGTAGTTTACAGAGCAAATGACTGTGTGAGGTGAAGGCATGAGAGAATTAGGTTCTAAGACAGCATGCCATAAATCTTGCTTTATAGGACAGGATACTCTGGGTCACTAGAATTATCTTGTTATAAAGCCAATGAAATAAAAAAGCAAATAGTGACTCAGTTTTGAAGCACTCCAGTCCCTTGAACAGGTGAAAGAAATTTCTCTAAAATCTGTCAGCCAAAATGCATTCCTCTATGCACAGAAGTGCATCCTCACATGAATGTTTTCCTCCATACACAAACATTTAACATGTATGGAGGCATTTACTCTTCTACGGTATCACTTGGGGAATGTGCCCTGATCCTCCTTCCTCTCTAATGAGATTCTGCTTTGTGACAGATCTTGTCAGAGGCTAATTATAACAAATGTTTGGAAATATTTGCTCCAGAATAACCTTTGGCTCCAAGATGTATCACTCGCATGAGGCAGGTCCCCTTGCAGCGCCCAGGAGATCAAGTTCTGCTTCAGAACAATGTCTAAAATTCAATAATGGCACTGTGTACTTGGCTGACCAAGTTTGGCAGTTTCTGATTGATTTCTTTTCCTCTTTAAACCTTGCCTGTCACGATCGGCTAATTAAAAGTGCAGTAATCTGATATAATCTGTTTCCCAGTTGGTGCAGCAGTTGGCTATCTAACAGAAATAATTGATTTGTAAACTGCCAAACCTCAGACATTTAGACTTGCATTGTCTCCTCTAAACCATGTCTAACAGGCAAAATTTGTCTCCTGATACATCAAACGACCCACACAACAAAATTATTTCAGCCTTCACTACTATGGAAAATCAATAGAATAGAAATAGATAAATTTTAAAATGTAATAAAAGTCTGGAGGAAAAGCAAATAAACATGGATATAGTCTGTTTGTGCAAAGTCAGCAGTGTGTCACCATTTGGCTCCCCTGTTTTTCTACTGCTGTTATTAAAGATCTGATAGCTACCTTGTCACTTCAGATGATATTGTCCTTAAAATTCAATTCACACTCCTTTTTTTTTTTCTTTTTCAAATATAAGTCAAAGCCCTGGTTACATATGTGACCTCCTGTGGCTGATGACCCACCCAAAAACCACTTTCAGTCAAAGAACAATAGCCATCTTGGCTATTTTTTTCTTAAATTACAGATACTCCCTTAGTATTAAGGATAGGATATCCTTCCTTCAGTATCCTTAATGTAGGCCAATACCTCTTTATTGTAGCACTCTAACAGAAATATGAGTTAGAAGGGGTGAAAGTATCTTACAGAGGACAGCGTTCATAGAATGACAGAATGGTTCAGGTTGGAAAGGACTTTAAAGATCACCTAGTCCCAACCCCCTGCCCCGGGCAGGGCCCCCTTCCCCCAGCCCAGGGTGCTCCCAGCCCCGTCCAACCTGGCCTTGAACCCTTCCAGGGAGGGGGCAGCCACAGCTGCTCTGGGCACCCTGGGCCAGGGCCTCAACACCCGCACAGGGAAGGATTTCTTCCTTAGATCTAAACTAAGTCTACCCTCTTCCAGTTTCAGAGTGTTACCCCTCATCCTATGCCTGCATCCCCTGATAAAGAGTCCCTCCCCAGCTTTTCTGTAGCCCCCTTTAAGCACTGGAAGGCTACTATAAAGTCTCCCCGGAGCCTTCTCGTCTCCAGGCTGAACCTCCCCAACTCTCTCAGCCTGGCCTCACAAGGGAGGTGCTCCAGCCCCCCAATCACCTTCATTGCCTCCTCTGGACCCACTCAAGCAGGTCCCTGTCCTTCTGTTGGGGGCCCCAGAGCTGGACCCAGCACTGCAGATGGGGTTTCATGAAAGCTGAGTAGAGGGGGAGAATCCCCTCCCTCGACCTGCTGGCCACACTTCTCTGGATGCAGCCCAGGACACGGGTGGTTTCTGGGCTGCGAGCGCCCATTGCTGGGTCACGGTCAGTTTTCCATCCACCAACACCCCCAGGTCCTTCTCCGCAGGGCTGCTCTCCAGCCACTCCTCACCCAGCCTGGATTTGTGCTTGGGATTGCCCCGACCCACATGCAGGACCTTGCACTTGGCCTTCTTGATCTTCACGAGGTTTGCTTGGGCCCCCCTCTCCAGCCTGCCCAGGTCCCTCTGGATGCCATCCCTGCCCTCCAGCCTGTCACCCCACCACACAGCTCGGTGTCAGCAGTGAACTTGCTGAGGGTGCCCTCGATCCCACTGTCCATGTCTCCAACCAAGATGTTAAACAGCACCGGTCCCAACACTGACCCCTGAGGAACACCACTTGTCACTGCTCTCTACTTGGACATGGAGCTGTTGACCGCAACTCTTTGAGTGTGACCATTCAGCCAATTCCTTATCTACCACATGGTCCATCCATCAAACCCACGTCTCTCCAATTTAGAGACAAAGATGTCATGGGGGACAGTGTCAAATGCTTTGCACACGTCCAGGTAGATGACAGCAGTAGCTCTTCACTTACCCACTGATGCTGTAACCCTATTGTAGAAGGCCACCAAACTCATCAAGCACGATTTTCTCTTAGCAAAGCTATATTGTCTGTCACCAATCACCTCCTTATTTTCCATGTGCCCTAGCAGTTTCCAGGAGGATCCACTCCATGCTCCTGCTGGGCACAGAGGTGAGACTGACTGGCCTGTAGTTCCCCATGTCTTCCTTTTTTCCCTTTTTAAAAATGGGGGTTATGTTTCCCCTTTTCCATTGGAAGTGGTACTGAGAACATTGTTACAACACAAAATCTGTCAGCAAAGGTGTTTGCTGTCTCATGAAGTTTGCTTCTTCATTTCCCAACCTGATAATGAGCATAACTGTCTGCTTTCCTCTAAGTTATAAATGAAGCAAAAGTAAACCAAGCGTGGAAGTGTTTTATGGATCAGGCTATCACAGTTCTTGGAAAGCCATCTGCTTATACAGTCATCTTAAAACACATCTAAAAGCAGTCAATTTCTGAGTAGTAAAGCTGGGATTTGCACTTCAGAAAGGAAATGCACTAGAAAACCTGTTGCTATATCTAAATTAGGAGTATGAGTGTAATAAATCTGTTTCTTTGGGGATTTTGCCCTTTTTTGTTCACTGCAAAATATTTTATTTTATATCTTTAGGATCATTAATAGATCAACATTTAAAAATTAACTTATATTGAAAAGAAAATGAATGCATTCCTCTACAAGACTGCAAACCACTACCACCACAGGGCACAGCACGGCAGCCCCAACTGGTCATTTTTAAAGCAGCGCGTGCAGCACCTTAGGGCAGAGCTTCCATACGGCAGCTTCAAACTCTGCTTAGCAATGCCTTAAACTAGCTTATTTTTCTCCTCGCAGCTCTTATACCAGGAGGATTAGATCACACCAGGTTGCACCACTGGCTTCTGCATTTGAGTAAATAGCAATTCTCATACAGTGTGTTTGCTCTCTTTTGATTCCTGTCAGAAGTAAACACAGTTTACTAATCTGTGCTACTCCAAGTCCCCGACGTCTTTCTCTCCCCTTACAAACACACACAAATGCTTACATGCAAATGCATAAATATATATATTTGGTTTGAATATTTACACAATCTTTGTATATATATATATATGTATATAAATGTGCCTAAATATTCAAACTAAATATGTATATGTTTATGAATTTGCATATGAGTATATATATACAGTACATATATATAATTCTGTATATTACATAGATGTGTGTGTAATGTGTGCACATACATACACATTTCAACCATGTTGCTATTTAGAACTGGGTCCTATGCACAGCAGTTGTTTTTTTTCCTATTTATATCCTATAGTCTTATTTTCTGTGAGTATTCTCTAGTTTTGTGTATAACAGTTAAAGCTCTACGAGTAGTATTTCAAGTTTGAATAAATTTTACAAGTTAAATGGTTCACCTCCTAAGGGATTTGAATCTAAGAGATTCACATCATTAAAAGATTTAACTCTAAACTAGAACACCTGAATGTCCAACTTGCCTTTTAAGCGCAATACAATGTGGGAAACTGAAGTCTATGGATGGTTTTGAGATGTTTAGTCTTACAGTGTATATTTAATTAGATACATATTTTATATTGTATGCAATTAACATATGAACAAATATTTCAAGCTTGTGGTAAATATCTAAGAGATTTTGTCTAGATTTCCCCCAAAAATGTCCTCTCTCCCCAAATATCTGCATAAAATTTTAAGTTCCATCTTAAATCAATAGTGAAACTCTAGAGACTTTAATGTAGCATTTGATGTTTTCCCTTTTTTGCAGTCAGTCATCTACTTAAGCTACAGATTTAATTTGCCTACTTTTTACCATTTATGTTGGAGGATTTTCCATCAAGTCAATGTTTTCCAGCTTTAGGGATCTGAGAGCCCTGACACCACCCTTGTTTCTCCAGGTTCCCAGTCCCTGACCCCAGGGGAAGGCAAGATGAACCTCAGGCAGGTTTCAGGACACAGCTGGTGGCTTGGGTTTGGCATGGGGCTCCCAGAGAGCCTCAGGGTCTGCAGTTCCCCAGGGCTCATGGGGGTCACCTCCTCTGAGGGACCCAACCACCCACCCTGGTTCTTAGGTCTGGGAAGATCCTGGAGAAGACTAGAGGAAGGCCTCAAAAAGCCACTCTAGTCTGGGATGGAGGGCACGTGTCAGGTCTGGTCTGGTGGCCATAGCAGGAGCTTGTTGGCAAAACAATAGAGGAGGAATAAGGGCAGGCACCTACCCAAACCAGGTGAGATTGGGCAAATCTTTGTAAAATCCAACATGCTTCCAGCTAAACTATGAATGAGCCTAAAACTGTTGCCAGATCAAAAAATACTAAGCTGATTTTCTTTTTTTTTCAAATCCTTAGCCTGTGAAATTTAAAACAAGAACACAGAAATTACAGTGAGAAGTAAAAGTCATCAATCACTCATCTTCAGCCTGTTATCAGTTTGAGTAATTTCAACCAGAACTAACTCCAAACAGTCTCCTTTAATTACCTTGTCACAGGCCTCATCTCAATGTCTGTCTTTGACAGGACTTGCCCATCTTTTCACCACCACAGTCCCAGCATGTCCCACCTCAGCTCAAGGAGGGTTCAGTGATGCACAGAAAGAGCAAGTTTTCAGGAGTGATTTGAATTTGGGGATCTTTAATGCACAAAGTTCTGGAGGTGCAGTGGGCATACAGGTGTGTGCATGTAGAAGTATATGACAGTAGGACAGTATATGACATCAAAGCTCAGGCAAAATAACTGACAGTCACCATCAGTATAGTAATTTGCCAATTTTTGTATGTAGGCTATAGTGCTTTTATATGATGTATGGAAGTGGAAATTTTTTAGTTAAGGAATCATGAAGTGGAAACATTAACTACCAAAAAAAAAAAAAATTCTCAGATTTCTTTCTATTCTATATGTCTAATTAGAGGTATATTATCTTCTGGGCCAAATAAATTAGCCCTTTGCCCCACTCTGAGAGATTTACAGCGAACAATTTTTCCATGTTATCCCACAGTCAAAAAAAATTTAAAAGTAGTGGTATTTCTGTGTATATAACTGTGCAATGAAGTATCAAAATCTGAATAATGTTTTAATAAAAATTAAAATACAGAATTACCTCTGAAATAAAAAAGCATAAATGATTGCTAATTGTCATACGTCCTTCTCATCTACAATGAGGAGGACAGCATTGTTTCCAACATAGCCTAAATTATGTTCCTGAGTCAAGCCAAATGACATTGAGGAATTAATTACTGAGTCATTCAAAGTGACTACACAAAGATTTCCTGAAGGACTAGCATGGATTAATCATGACATCTCAAGGTGTTACCCTTAATAGGATTTCCAAAGATTTGATCTATGAGTAAATTTTCAGCTCATGAATATCACGTGAATCTGGATGTATTTTCCCATTACAGCTGTAACTGCAAAGACTTACCTAGTTTTTATGTTGCTAGTGAGTATGAATGTGTTTTGGTAATTTCAAAGACCTACCATTTATTGATAAATAGTGAAGTTTTTCACCCTGAAAGCTGCCATTACACTAGCTGGAGATTTCTATACATATATAATAGGACATGCTTTTCTGAGTGAAAGAACAGAATTGTATGAAGATTTACTGCTTTGGAAAGTAAGCCTCCCTAACATTGTTTATCAGGTTATTATGCAACTACATAACTGTTTTATCAATATGGTTTGCATAAATAATCAGTGGTATATGTAATCTATGGGAATTAATTGAGCCCTGTCAGAGAAAGGAAAAAAAATTTAAAACTTTGCTGTGACTTCCTTTTGAGAGAGTACTCTACTATGTAGTGAAAATATTTTCATAGACCACTTTAAAGAGGAAACTAAAAGTATTAAGAAAGATTTTCACTAATAAAAAAATTTGTGATTGACTTGAAATCCATTATGAGAGCAAAAAATTATAAAGTGGAAAATAGTCACAAATCTAAATGAACACGTTTACAAGAAGAAATAAAGAGGGAAAGAATACGCCCGATGTTTTGTTCACTTCTTGGATTGCTTTTTAAAGTAATTACATTTTCACAAATTATTTTTACATCTTTTGATCATTTGCCCATACACGCAATACTATTTGAACATGATTTATAGATTTAACTGCAATAACTGTATTTTTACTGAGACAAAGTCCTCAGTCTTGAAAACAAATACAATATATTTTCAGAGCAAGCAAAATACTCTTATCTTCATAAATCAAAGCCTATCAAAATGAACACTAATTTTAATTCAGTTGCAACATGGTTTGAGTTTTGTGAATATTTTTTTAATCCCAAGTTATCATAACTTTACAGCTCATGGTAAAAGAACATTGCTGCTGCTGCTGTCATAGACAAACACCTGCAGATCAGCTCTTTCCCTGCTCTAAACTGCTGATGTCCCACATTGCTTCAGGTGTGTTTCAACACCTAATAGCATACTAACCTTATTTGAAATACTGATTCCTTGTCTGGCAGCCAAACTGATGCATAATACCCATCAATTTTGGGCAGAATGAGTTTCCACTTTTAAGCCCATAAGCGCAGATACCAGCATATTTTAAAAAGACTTTTATGCACATTGCAAACGGGATCATCAAGATGTATGTCTGACCCATAAAGATATGTAAACATAAAATGCCTACTGGTTTAAATGTGAGATATGGCCTATGCATCTCTGTTAATATGATCCTCAGATTAACAGTTAATCCTCAGATTTACTTAAATCTCTCACCTTTACTGACTGTGACCAGACACCAGGAAAAGTGATTGAAAAACTGAAGCCTTAGATTTGGGAGTTTGGAATGAGCTCGTTTTTTGTGAGGGATAGAACTTGGCAGTTTTGGAGGCACAATCATCAAATACATCAGATACTAAATTGCTATAAATTAATAGAATTTCACTGAAGATAACAGTGAAGATACTTTGTAATATTTTGAAGGTTTGGTAACAGATGTTTGCATTTTGGATAAAAAGAATTAAAGAGATAAATAATTAAATATTTGCATATTTATATATGTGTGTACATGACTATATAGATAGATGAAAACAGATTATAAAACCAAATGTACATTCGTGCTAACAGAAAGTAGCTGAAAGCCAGTGTTTCAACATTCCCTCATTTTTGATTCATACTTCCAACACCAAGCATATACCCTCTATAAAAGTAACAAAAATTTAATATAAATGGAAGGTATTAACTTATAAAGCCATGACTTTAAAATCTATCAGTAGGTACAAAAAGAGCATCTTTGAACCATGCTGCTTTGGTTTGTATTTCACCAGGCACTGGGAAAAACTCTGGAAACAAATGAGCATTAAACTTTTATAAAATACATCATATAATAATGAATGCTTGCTTACACACTCCATAACCCAACAGAGTAATCCCATATCCCTTTTCAGAAAGCATATAAAAAAAAGAGCTGACACGTACAGTGGAAAAAAACCCACAAGTGTCATCCTACAACTACAACAAAAACACCTCTTGTCTCCGCAAACATTTTAAAATGGCTGAGAATAAAAGGCAGGTATCCTCTGCACAGGGTGATGCCTTCATGCAGTGAACACCCCACTGACAAGGATTCCCCCGGCGTTTCTCACAGCAGTCTCAAAGGCGTCTCTAGCATTTCTCTGAATTTGCCAGCAAAGAGATAGTGTGTCCATACAGGCACACAGATGCTTTTCCAGATCCTTTCAGAGTGGCCAAGGATGAGGGACAGCCTCAGAGTAATCCAACCACTCACAAAGAAAAGGTACATGGAGGCCCTTGGATTACTTTAGGCACCATGATGCTCAAATGAATATTCAACAAAGCCAATTCCTTTCCCTGAATCCTGTAGTCTGCTAATATATACCTAATATTAAATTAGGAGAAAAAACATTCTCCCATAGTTTGCCCTCATTTTTTTAATTATACAGTTTTGAAAAGGTGTTGAAGAGGTGCTAATCTGAGCAATTATTTTTTATTGCAAAGTACTGTCAAACCAAGCACCGCAGAGAAGGAAAACACCAGGCAGTTATTCCCTATTCTTTTACTTCTTCCTTTTTAGAAATCTTTAAGTACTATGAGCAGAGACTATTTTGTATTTACTATAATTGCTTTTGAATTTTTTATGTGTTATAGTTTAGGATGTTATATGTACACCATAAATATCAGGGCCATTTCAATAATCTCAGGCTTTACTTTTTTTTTTATGGGAGATATCAGGCCCAGAAATGGTCAGTGCATGAGGTCTTGGTGTGGGACTCCATCCTTAAACCCCTACTCAGATAAAATCTTTTTCTTAAGCAGAAAAAGATTCTGTTGTGGTTATGGTATATGAAAGAGATAAGTTGTGAAATATATATATAGAACAAAACAAACCAAAGCAGAAGGCCCTTACCTAATGAAATCAAGAAACAATAGAAGAAGAGACAGGAGATTTTGCATTCCCCTGCAGCAGGACCTAAGATCGCATAACTCTATTTTTGCCTGTTTCTAGTAGATGTTTTGTAAATCAAGTGTATGCTGCAGTTTCAGTAGTGAAGGCACATGCTGGTCAGCTGGTGACAGTGTGCCACTACCTGCACTTTGACCCTCCTGAAATGGCAGAACAGCTGGGCAGATGTGCAACCCCTGCGTGGGCACCTCCATGCCTGCTCAATTTTAAAACTCCCTTTAGGAGCCCTTAAGGTGGGTAGGAGATTTGCCAGCAGTGAGCTACTGTAGGGCATACATCATAGCTGGGGACCTGGTAGGATCTATTTCCCTCCCGCCGGAGCCTTGGTGTAACCTGGACACATGTTTCTAGCGCCTGAAGCGTTCTAGACTTCATACTTCTTGGCCTTTTCTGTAGCATACCTGAAGATTTTCAGGCTAAATTTCTCAGCCCAGGGATGTGCTGGGACATGGTGCTTATCATGAGGGTGGTGTTCCTGGGCTGGCTGGGCCGGAGGGAACGTGCAGCTGCCCAGGTGGTGGCAATGAGGGCACCTGGGTGGGTGGAGCTGGGTGGAACCCCCTCCCCAGGGCCTCTGAGCTGGTGGGGAACTGTGCTGTGGCTGTTCCAGGAGTTGGTGCTGCTTCTGCTGGTAGGAGTTGGTGCTCTCTCTGCTCCGGTGGGGATGGAGGTAGGTCTGAGCTGAAAGAAAGAAAAGGTTGGAAGGGAGTTGGGGGAGAAATGATGAAGGGGCTTTAGCAGTCCTGGTGTGAGTGCAAGAGGGTGAGGCAGGCCACTTCTCCTTAGGTAAGTGGATGGTGTTAATTACTGGTGGATAGTTTTACTATAAATAACAGTTTTGTGTACCTATTGTTGCTTCTTATCAGTATCTCAAGAGCTGTAGGAAATGGAGGGAGTGAGGTGCTTGTGGAGGATCTGTAGTCTGTCCTTTTGCAGTAATGGGGAGGACCTTGGGCTTGGATTGTTTGTGTTCCCAGCTGAGTGAACTGAATTTGAACAAATAACGAAAACTACAGGTCTAGGCTTTCTTCCTGTGTTGAAAGAGAAATATAGTCTTGTTACTATCTAAACAATTTTTTTGTTTAATTGTCTGAGTGCTTTTTTTCTTCATTTAACACAACCAGCTTGTGAAACTTTGTGTGCGGGCAAAACCAGCAAAATTATATTGGTGACTTCAATGAATGGGAAAAATCAGGGGTTTTGATTGTGTTTCAGGAATTTGTGTGTTTAGTGCTTTAATGACTCATTTGCTTTTGAGAACTGTCCATTAATGAAAGGTTAGCATTGGGGTAGCTCAGTAATTGTTGCTAGGCAATTAATTTCACCTGGAAAAAAGCAAATAATGAACCATTTTAATTAAGATACTGTATTTGAAAGCAGATTTATTGACAGTTTATCTCAACTATGTATTTCATCACCTAAATCCTGCTGATAAGCCATGCTTAGTTGGTTCTGAAAGATCCATTAACTGAGTGTGATTATGGTAGCTGACACAGCTGATGAGCTTTCCTTTGGGCACCCCTGCAATGAATAAATAGCAACTGCAAAGAAGAATATTGTATATGGCCAGCTTTTTAAAGTTTTGTAATGTATACTTACCACTTAAGCATGCGAAGTATTGAGACATTGTTATTCACTCTGTCCTCTGTAGCTCAGGGAGGTCTAAAGATTGTATTTCTTCTGTGCACCCCTCGCTGCTGCTTGATGATCCCAATTTCTGTAGCAGGATTAAAGTGCGTTAACGTTGCTTCAGCTCTCACAAGTATTTGTACGAATAACTGGATTAATACCTTAATTTCTGGGCAGGATGCCCCTAGAGTGGTTCTTCCCAAGACAGAATTTAAAGAGAGCTCTAATTTTCAGAAAACTTTTATGTGCTGGGTTGCAGTAACATTTTTATTGAGCTTATTTTCTCCCTTCTAATGCTGTAAAGAAGATGGTAACTTGTATGGTTTTGGGGCATAGCATAAGAGACACACTTTAGACTATAAATTTAGGAGATTCCAGCTATGCTGTGTGTGTCCAGTGAAACAGTACACACAGTATACTGAAGGTAATGAACAGGTCGTCTCTGAATCACGTGGGGATTTTTCCCTTTGGCAAAGTACAAGACCTTGTTTGTTCTGTGAGGCAAGAGTCAATATGATTTCAGTGCTTAGCCCTGTCCTTTGATATGGGAAAGCATTCCCAGAAGAGTGTTTCTGTTCCATGTGCCTGCTGCTTTTGTCAGATACCCACCACATGAACATCTTGTTGGAGGCATGATGTTATTGGCTTGGTGTTTTCAATAAAATCTGGACTTGTGCTGAGGTGCCACTTGCTCAGTTTCTCAACAAGATCGTACATTTTTCAGTTTAGAAAGCCTTAAATTCTTATTGCCATTTCATCAATAGAAATTGTATGGAAACATATCTTACTCTGTATAAAGTATACCTGGAAAAATAAATTTGGTTTGTTAGAATCTCTACTAAAATAAAATGGTGCTAACAAAGCAGAACTTTGTAATAGCTCTAAAATAATGTAACCTTGTAGAGGTGGAGGGCAGAACAGGTGAGAAAGAACTGTAAAATTCCTGGTTTAATACATTATGACAAATCAAAGTTAAACCATTTTGGTTTGGGTCATCTGTAATAGCAACACTAACACTGATGATATTTTTCCTTCACTTGTTACACTTCTGAAATCTGTAGTACTAAAACACATTCCTTTACGTAAATCTGTGAAAATTAAGCCGACCCTAGGATATATATCAACTAACAGTGCCTCAGGGTTTTTCTCAACATGGTGTGCAAAGGGGAAGAATTCAGTCAAAGAATAAGTTGTTCAAAACAAAGATTGTTGTTGTTATTGTTGTTTTTTAAATCCATGGTGAGTAATTCGGGCTATGATATGAATTTTCGAAATAGCCTACGTGGTGAGGAACATAGATATTTTTTTTTCTGAGAGAAAGAAAGATTTTTGTTCTCCTTTCGAACTTATCTTTGAGTTATGAATGTCTTTTGTTTATGTTTCTTTCTCTCTCCCTCCTCTCGGAGTCCTCTCCCATTCCAGTCCTTGTTCCTAGTAACACTTACTCATCCTCAGTTGGAATACTCACTGTCTTGTTTAATTTTATTTTTGTACCAAGACACTGATCTGCTGCTGGAATGTTCTAAAATACCCTTCTCCCAACTTCTGTGTTAATCAGCTTTTCTTCACAAGGTAATATTTAGCAACATCAAATAATAGTTTCAGACATACTTTCATACTGAAATCTCCTATTCTGAACTCCTAATAAGAAATTTTGATGTCATGTTTGGGTTTTACTATATATGTTTGATTTGTGGTATTATGACATGATATGCAATGTAGTTATGCATTTTGTAAATGCTTTAAGAATAGAAAAATATATTATTTTTATATAGATACTATGTAAAATAAAACCAGTTATATTTACATATTTGGGTCCCTTTGGGAGATTGAGGTGAGAAGCATTTCCCAGAAAGCTTGCCCATGGACCAAACAGTAAAATGATTATTGTTCTCAGCATTGAGATCCATCTATGTGTATGTTTTCCATTAATATGTAAGTATTCTTAACATGATATATGCATGTTCAATTATGATTGGAAGAAGGGGAAAATATATAAACATAAGGAAACAAAATTTTTACTATAAAATTAAAACATCTCCTTTTAGGAGAGTAAACATACATCTTGAACCTGACTTCCTCTATTCAGGCTGATTCCTTTATCTCATCTTATTTAATTCCACTGTAGTCATGATTTATTCGTGCAAAGCTCGTGTGGACTCAAATGTGGACACAGGTGTTAATTATTCCTATATGAGTAGAATGCTCAGGATTGAATGATTATGAAATTGTTGACTACTTATATTTTTAGCAAATTTGAGTTTTCTTAAAATTGTAAAACTAGTTCTGATCCATGTCTTCCTACAAATCATTTCTCTCTGATTTCTTATTACTTCAGTTGACTTTATTTTTAAGTTATTTAAATTTAGGATTTTTAAGCAAACATACTGTTAAATAATTCTTAGCAGAAGGATTAATCTTGTTGATTTGTAGTTCAGTTGTACCATCTATGTAAGAACATAGGGGTTATCTTAAAAAAAAAAAAAAAACAAACAAAAAAAAACAAACAAAAAACCACACACCAAAAAAATCAGCCTGCTGATGTATCTTTGCTTCACGTATTTTGTCTCTGCAATAGCTAGCATTTACACCACCTCATTAGAAAACAAAAGAGATGAAACTTCTGGAGAAGCTCTCCAAGACTGAGTTTATTGCCGCCCCAGCTCAGTAGCGGCTGCCTGTGTGCGTGGGGCAGCCTGGGCCCGAGGGCCCCCGGGAGCGGGGCTGTGGGCAAGGCCAGGACGTGCCCCACATTACCTCCTGTGGGTCAGTAGCTGGTGGTAGCTGTGGGCAGCAAAGGGTGTGTGGACAGTCCTAAGCCTTGATTCGGGAGAGGGGTATGACTGGTGCACCCTCCTGCTTTGTCCTGGTTTGGAGTTAATGTTCCTTTTTGGTAATTAGAATAGCGCTGTGTTTTGGATTCAGCATTGGGTTTGGTATGAGAAGAATGCTGATAGTAGCAGCTGAAAACATCAGTGTGCTGAGATTTCAAGGACTCTCCAACTCCCCGTGTCCTGCAAGTGCACAAGAAGCAGGAGGGGAGCACGGCCAGAGCACCAGACCCAAATTGGCCAATGAAATATTCCATATCATGTAATTGTTAGCAGTCACAATCGCGAAAGAACTTATCTACACAAAGCAGATAAGCAGGCACTTCTTTATTCCAGCACTGGGGAACACAGGGGATAGCTCCACCAAAGAACGTGTTCACCGACAGGTACAAAGCACAACGTATTTATACACTTTTTCAGCAGAGTCATAGTTACATAAGATCAACAAAATTCATAAAGTTTAAGTTGACCTTAATAATGATTGGCTTTCAGTTACCTCACCTTACCCATATTCCTATTCTACAGAAATCATTGGTCATCTTTACTGATTGATTTGAATAGAATGAGGGGAGGGTAATGCTTAGCATATTCAAGTTATTTCCTGGAAATCATTATCATATACAAATGTCTCTAACGCATGTGTGGTTATGCTGGACGGGGATCCTCTGGTGGTCGTTGATAGTCTTCATCACTGTGTCCACTGATTGAACTCCATCATTGCGCATGCTCATTTTATCTTTGGCTGATCTTCCCAACCAAACCCAGTTTCTTCTGGTACCTATTGTTTCAAGTCAAGATCCATAACCAGTACCCATTGTGTTAATTCAGAGTCCATAACAATTCTTACAGTGTTCAAGGCACACAGCATACTATTTGCTTAATCCTAAGGGCCTTAGCGTACTTTATATTCTCAGAGCTACTGTAGCTTCATGTTAAATCAAAATCATACTTTTAAACTAAAATCAAAATAGTATTCTAGGATTCAAACTGTTTTATTAAGGTATTTGCAACATAATGTCATGCTCACTATATAGAGGAGGGGTGGGGTGGTCGGGAAGGGAGGCTCTCTCACTTCTGGGATTGCGATTGTGGGATCTTGGTATTTCAGGATCACTAGCTGGGAATGGGCTGGGTATTGGTCAGCGAGTGGTGAGCAATTACATTGTGAATTGCCTGTTTCTATTTTCTATTGCTGTCATTGTTTACATTTTATTATGATTATTAAACTGTTTCTATGTCAACCTGTGAGTCTCCCTTTACTCCTCCAATTCCCTGCCCGTTCCCAGATGAGGGGGGAGGGTGGGTGAGCGGCTGTGGGGTGGTTGGCTGCCGACCAGGCTCAAACCACAACATGAGTACCTCTGTGTTTCTGTTGGGCTGTGTATGTAAATTCCGGGTACTAGGATGCTTGGCTCAAGCCTGCTACCTGGATTTTTGCTGAAGTTTAGAGGAAGGAGTAGAAGGGGAGGGTTCTAGGTCAAGTTGTGTATATGGAGGAGGGTAGAGAAGGGGGGGAAGAGACTAAGGTAGCTGCAGCTAATAGTTTTCATTTAAAAAGCCTTAATATGGTGTCTGAATGTGGCCTAATCACATTATTGATAATATTTCTTCTGGTTATTTGAAACTTGATGAGAAGGGTGTTATCAGTGGTGCTGTGAACAGGAAGGAGGACAATCTCTGTCTTGATCGAAAGCCAATTTTAGCATTGTAAAGCAAAATGCCATGACTAAAGCAAACTTGGAGGATTAAAGTTATATAATTATGGAAGTAACAATGCAGAACACAGTAATTTCTTTAGCTGCTGACTTCATTGTCTGAGTCTTTGTCATATACCAAAGTCCTTTTTTTGCACCTAGCAAAGAACTATTCATAGCAGACAGGGAACAAATTGCTGCTTTCACAAGCTTGAAACTTTCAGTCATTATGGGAAGAAAGTTCTTACTAGATGAACATGCAGAATTGCCAAATGTACTTATGTGTGAATGAGATACTATGTATATTTCATTGGATAAATTAGGATTATATTGGAGGTTAATTTTGGCTGAACTTCTGATGTATAATAATTCAAACTGTTGAAAGCAGCTCTTCAGTCCTGGAGTGCTTATCTTTTGGTGTCATTATTTCAAACCTGAATGAATGTCCATCGTAATGATTTCCCAGATCACTACTGTTATTTGAGAAATGTACTTCTAGAGATCCAAGCACACCCGTAATTTTAAAAATATAATAACTAACAGTATCTTAAATATGCCATAAAAAAACTATAAAATTTTGAGCTACAAGAAATCACATTTCTACACCATTTTGCAAATTTACAAAAATTTACATTATATTTTCTTCTGTCTTCCTTTTCGTTGGAGTAACAAAAAAGAACAACTGGAAGGGTTCAATATGCTGCAAAGTTCTAATCCTTTCAAAACATTCACAAGCAGAACTGTTCCAGAATAAATTCGGTAACTTCATAAGAAAATTTTAGTTGAGGTTCAGGTTTGTCACTTCAAAAAACTTGCACTAGCTAAGAATTCTTAAACCCTGTTTTCTTTGTTCAGAGAAATAAAAAATGAAATTGGCAGCAGTTAGTGTTGGTAATTTTCTCCAGTGTTTGAGTTGGTATAATATTTATACCACAGGAGTAGAAATCAAAAGTAATTTTTTCTGAAAAATGAGCACAAGGCAGATTCCATATCTGGCCTTATTTTAGACACTGTATCTTAATGTGATGGGTGGAGTACTTTGAGCACAAATGATTTTGTAGGGTGATTAGCTGCATTTTATCTTCCTGGTCAAAAAACAACTGGGTGACTTAATGACAGAATGCAAGTACCTACCATCTGGGAAATAGACATTGTGTAAAAAAGCCAACAAACGTGTTAATCTCTCAACACTGAAGCAAGCAAACAAACCCCTAACCTTAGAAGGGACTAAACAGTAATAAAAAAGAGACATAGTATTGCTGAACTGTCTGCATTATTTTTGATTCAGACATGCTGTAATGGTCTTTCACACAGTTTTGCTTTTAAACTATAGCAGCTTTACTTTTATAATCCTTGCCTGTGTTGTCTCAGTTCTTGGCCTGTTCTCTTCTAGCCAATGCTATAATTTCATTTAATAGTCCAGTCATTTACTTTTTTGCTCACGTGGTTGTCTCGGGATGTCTAAAGATAATTTATGCATATTCAGAGTGAACTCCCTGAAAAATCTTTATCAGCTACAAAGAAGAGGCTCCTTTTGTTTAAATAGCAAGCTTCAATCCAGGCTTTGAATTAAAGTTACTGTGAAGGTATCATTGACTACTTGAACTTGTAATTTTCCTTTAGAAGTTGCTTTGTTGGAGTAACAAAAAAGAACAACTGGAAGGGTTTAATGTGTTGCAAAGTTCGAATCATTTCAAAACATTCACGAGCAGAACTGTTCCAGAATAAATTTGGTAATGTCATAGGGAAATTTTAGTTGTGGTTCAGGTTTGCCATATCAAGGTGGAGCTTTACAGTGGCTCTTGGATTTTTAACCTGAGTGATAGAGCTGATACAGGACTAAAAACACCCCTGGTCCTGTTTATTACTGTGTGCTGAATTTCCACTCTTCTTTACAGAATTCTGCTTGTGCTACTAGTTTATTCATTTTTAGAGCTATCTTGAGAGTCCATGTAGCTACTCTGGTGCTTAGATTTGGCTTAGTCTGATGTGACTTTGTGTGTTAATCTGTGATTTTTTTTGATTGCATTCTTTGTTTCTTAAAGTCTGGGAACCACTTAGATGCCTTCAGATGTCTTCTCACCTAATTTACCTCATAATGATTTCTACATTTCAAGCCTGAGTAGCAATTTTAATCTGCTGAGGGTTTCTGTACCAGACTTTTTGCATGGAGAGTAGCCTTTGGGAATACGTCTCTCTTCCTTTTGAATTTCAGATTTCTCTTCTGCATTTTTCAAAATATTAGTGACCTGGTAACTGAGAGGTATTAGGGATTACTCATTTTATTTTGTCACTGTTTTGAATACTTTTTCATTGTAGTCAAATTGTCCGTGGCAAATTAATGTTACTGTATGATCCCATAATATTACTTTGAGCTTTTGGTTATGTGGTTGTTTTGGGGTTTATTTTTCCAAGGTCCCATATGCACCTGCAGGGGAAGGAACAACATTGCTTAAATATATTTTAATAACACGTAAGACTATGGAGCATGATACAGAACAGAGTCTACTTTAGACAGTGGATAAACATGGCAGACAGACATGCTTTTCTACCTGGTCATGTGTAACTGAATTTGTTTGCAATAGTTGTGTGGAAAATGGGAATAAGATGTCATTCCCAGCACCACAGCTTGAGAGGAGGATGCGAGTCATGCAGACCTATTTAAAAGCAGGAATTCCATTTCTTAAGCAAGAACTGAATGTTATAAGCATGGTGGGTTTACCAAATTAGGGAAAAAGAATAAGATGTCAGCTTCACTATCCTGTTCGTAGCAACAGTATTACATGTTCATGAATTTAATTTTTTCCCTCTTCAAAGGACCACTGAAATGTACTAGCACATTATATTCAAAGTTCAGTCTTGATTTTGATCCTGATCAAAGGGATGCACTTCAAGTATTTTGACATCTAATCCTTTTTCTGCACTTTGATCGTTTCAGACTGAGCTACAAGTAACCACTTCCACTACCTGTGTTAGCCAAGAATGAAAAGCATCTTATCTGCAGATAATGGATGCTGCTGCTTGGAACTTCATCCCCTTGATATTTGAGAGTAAAAGATGTCTCTCTCCTTTTGCCTGCAGTTTTCAGCATTGCTGCACAGTATCATGGGAAAAAAGGTACTTTTAAAAAAATAATCTATTAAGTAATAATATAGGGACAACAGATACGAAACCATCACATGGCACGTGTGATTTCTATGTAATACAATGTGAATGAGAGCCTAGAGAGTAATAGGTTAAAACAAACAGGCACTTTATTGTTGTAATATAATATTTCTCATGAGGTGTTATCATTAGGCAGATCATTACAGACTTTTTTCTTCTTCTATCATAAAAATAGAACTAGCATTTACTGGAGCTGATATCTTACACAATAAACTATAAAAGAGGGATTTATGGAGGCAGCAGAAGCCACATAAAAGTTGTTTTGTGGTGTTGAGTGTTACAGATAGGCTCCAGAAATATGAGCAGAGGTCTCAGAGTTCCCTTAGGTGCTACAGATGAGCCAAGAGGGTCCTAACAAGTCTGCTGTAGTGATGATCTGCTTTTGTCACCAGCTTACTTTGAGAAGATAGCTCTTGCAGTTGTGCCACCGTGTTGGCCTCAAAGCTGTAACAGTTAAACTGTGACTCAAAATGCTTATCTGATATATCGCCTTGTAAATTTGAAAAAAAAATTAAGTGCCTGGGAGAGACATTTCCTGAATTTGTTTCCTTCTTTATAATGTGCTTTTAAAATTCAGGACTGATTTACACTTAGCTCTGTCAAGAAATGATGGTGTGTAGAGTTAAGTACATGAAAATAGTACCACTTTGCATCCATGAAATATTACCAGTTTCATAAGTTTTGTTTTAATTCTGTCTTGCCTCAAATCTCTTCACCTTTCTCAGACAATGTTATTAAGCTTCTTCTAAGAAGATCAGTGAGGAGACTGTATTTTTTTAAGGGTAATGTAGGAATGTGTGGAGAAAGATTAGCATCAAAACTAAGGAATCCCCCACTATTCAGTCTTCGACCACAGTGTGAGCAACTGGTTTCAGCCATCCATCTTTCCTAGTATTTCTGGTTGATTGCTTTCCTCTTGTGCATTTTCCCTTTTTCTACCACCACCTTTTTCCTCCCACTTGCTATCATTGTCTGGCTTTTCCCTGCTGAAGTTCTGCTCTTCTTCCCAAGCTGGACCTCTGTTGGAGGGGAGGGAGATGCTAAGGAGAAATGTTACTTGCTTATAATCGTTCTAATGAGTGGCATTTCAGCTGATATGAGTGACATCAGGGGAAATTGAATCACTGTCACTGCAGATGAATGGTACTTGGCAGGGCTGGAATAGCTGCTTTGTGGTTGGGTCCTTCTTGTGGTTTACATCTCAGTTCTGCTTCTAGTTTGGTCTGTGACAGGAACTGAAAAAGCTCACAATGGCTTTGTGGAGCAAATAAGCCTGTGCATAATGCACGTAAAGCTGTCAAGAGTTTTGTGGGATTTGCACTGTTTTTTTGTATTTTGTGGACAGCAGGGCTGAAAAAGAGACAAGTGCCAGCAGGTAATTTTGTTTTCCGAATAGTCCAAGTGTGAAATGTGTGGTCTCCATTTATCACTCCAGCTGAGTGTCTGTGGAGACTGACCTGCTCATGTTTGCCCAATTTTTTTGTTTTGTTTTCCTTGACTAAATGTTGCCTAGTGGAACAAATGCTTTTGAATCTAAATTTCTAAGCATGCACAAATGATAAATTGCTTTATTTGTTCAAGAAACATTTTTGTAGGAATGTTTTAATTGTAATTAATAAGGGGTGGAAAGTGATATAATTTGTTGTGGGCGTTCTTTGTAAGCAAAAGTTTATTGATACCATCCATGAAGGCAGTTGTGAAAAATGACTGTAGATTTGGAGCGCTGCAATTATGTGATTTATTTTTACATACAGCTATATTAAAAATCTATCCTTTATGTTTCAGAGGATGTTAGTTTTACAGCTATAAGCTGTAAATACTGAGGTGGGATTTACTACAACTTTCCACCATCACTTACTAGGTATAGAAAAGGTAAAATAGCAACGAATGTTTTGCACAGTTTGAGGACTGCTCAGTGCTCTGGCAGGTCAAACCTGTTACAGGTGGTGTGAGCACTGCTCTGTGCCATTAGAAAGGGGCTTTGCATGTTCTAGAGTGTTGAGGACAGCTGTTCCTGTTCATAAATGAATGCTTTAAGATCTAATTAAACATTCTGGTCACCCATTACTTAGTGGTTACTCAGGGAGCTCATAACCATGTTGGGATTTCCTTTCCTCCTACCTCCTTGGTGTCTCTTCAGCCACCACTGTAAAGCTGCACTTGCAGCTTCTTAAATGGAAGCAGAGGCCAGCAGTAATACTTTTCTTCCATGTAGTTTCTCCTTTCTTTTGCAAGCCACTTGGAGAGAAAAACAGAACAGACAACCTTTCCTTCAACTTTGATCCTTCTGGTATTTGTTAGCAGCTTGCAGTGGTGATACAAAGCTGAGTAAGCCTGCCTTCAGAAAGATACCTCTTTCACTGGGGAAAGGGTGTGTACCAAGAAGTTGTCAAAAGGTAACTAATTCTTCAGTTCATCTCAAATCAAAATTTAAGTGCTCTGTTTCTCTGCTTAAACCTACGTGACCTTCTGCAAGAATAATGGGTTAAACAGTCTAGCAGTTAATAGGTGGAACTGTTACCTTATACTACAATAGTATTTCAATATCCTCAAAACAGTCAAAGGAAAGAGATCCTTTAATTCCTTTGACCTGCAAAATTTTAGTGGCGTTTTCTATTTTGCAGAAGTACTGATCTCTTCCTCCGTAGATGTCTGTGACAACTTATGCATGCAAGGGTGAAAAGGATGAGCTGTGATGAGTGCCATAAAACTGAAGGGAGAGGAGAGAGTTGCCTGAACAATTCAAAGTGCTTTTATTAAGCCCTCTTTCCATAATTTCTTAGAGGGAGGGAAAAGCAATTCTTTCAAGCTTGGCTAGACTTAGAATTAGCTGCTGCCTTCCTTTCATTGTCTTGGCACCTTCATGATACTGCTGCTGGCTTGTTAGCAGCTTCGGCTCATGAATAGCCAGTCTGTTCCTGTGTGCAGAGGGCCGTAATTTCGTCTCACCTTTACAGATACATTGCTTTGACTTTGAGAGCTGTGAGGAAGGTCTCAATGTTATCTTTAATTAGTAAATTTTCTGGTTGTTTTCCCTAGTAAAACTTGTTTCACTTTAATGTGAACCATAATTTGCTTTGAATACCTCCATGTCATTGCTTGAGAGATGAGTCCTCTTTTGTAAGAGCCTCTTTTCAGCTTATTCTCAAGGTATTTAAGAAAACCTTGAAAACTTTTGGAAGAGCTGGCTTCTAGCTTTCTCAGTGTAACAAGAATGTAGTTTGGTAGGCTGAAGATTTTTCTAAATAATTTTATAAGTCTTTCATTTTTACTTACACAATATAAGCAAAATAAACTTCTTTATGTTGGTATATGAAGCATTTGACCACCTTTACTTATCAGCAACACCAGGGAAGAACTTGACAAGTATTTCTGAAGGAGATGGATTCTCCTTCTAAATATCATTCTAAAATATCCTACAGATGCTGATTTGTTACTTTGAGGAATGTGTTGTAAACATCTTTTCCCATCTGTTTCATAGCTATCAGTATTTTAAGTTTAAGGACAGTTGTGTCTCAGATGTCTTTCACCATTGCCACCAGTGGGAGTTGTGCTGTTGGCTCCACAAAACACAGATTCATGCCTTTTTGTTTGTGTTGTTTTTTTTTTTTTTTTTTTTTTTCCTTCCCTCCCCTGCCTCCCCTTGTGCATCATGAGACAATGTCCTTGAAAAGAGACATGTTTATGATGCTTGTTTCAGAAAGACTGAGGTCCAGCAGGTTTTCTGTACTGAGGTTTCACAGGTGCAGAGCATACAGTCCACAGCCAAAGTGCTTCATGAGCTATACTACAGTAGGAGCATGTCTGGACCTGTACTGTCTTCTCCAAAATTGTTGCTCGTCAGCTAGGTAAATAGACTTTTCAGTCTTGGCCAAATCAAAATGGTTCACTTGTGTTTTGAGTGTAAGAATTCGACTCCATTTCCCAAAGCTGGCAAATATTTCTGTACTTTATTACAAAGCTGTCAAGATTCAAGGAAGGCATTTTATTGGTTTGGTTTAATGGTCTGAACTCTGTTCTTGGTGTAGGAAGGAAGGGCAGCTGGAAGTCAGAGGCAACTGAATTAGCAAAAGATGCTAAGATGACATTATAAACACAGAATGGGAACATGGTTTCTTTTGGCATAGTGTCAGTCAGCCAGATTTACAGGATTCAAGGAAATGCTATTGGAAATCAGCAAAGTTGTTTTTATTTTTTTCTTCTTAGAGAAAAAAGATTCCCAGAAATATTAACTGAGACTTTGCAGTGCTGACTTTTTTTTTTTTTAATATCTGAACACTGAGATAACACACCAGCATCTTCTAGTGAGACCCTACCAGCTTTTGCACAATTATAATAAGGTAAAATCCTCCTGTCAAGAATAGCTTTGCAAAGCATTAAGCTAAACACATATGTATTTGCATGTTTTTGACTGGGGGATTAGCGATTTGTTTCTTTGTGAAACTCTACATGGAGCTCTTAATTAAGCTTACCAGGCACAAGTGCACTTCAGGTGATCCAGACGACCTTTAAAGGGCCTGCAGCAGATGGTGGAAAGTCTGTGTTCCGCGCAGTATTCTGCTGTTTTGTCTGTTAAATAAGTATCTAATTACTCCCAGTCTTATCTTATTTCAACACAGTGTCACTAAATTACTTACATTGCTGTAAGTAAGGTAATCTGTTGCCAATCCGATAAGCTTTCAGTTTGACTTTTTGGGAAGTAAACTTGCACCTGATGAGATTTTTTTGAGCAGACAAGAGCATCTTCCAGTACTTTTCTAGAGGTTCTTAACAAGATTATTCACTATCTTTCCAACATAGCTTTTCTTTCAGCTTTTCTAAATAAATTGCCTGTGACATTTTTTTTTTCCTTTTAAAAGTTTCTTGAGTGCAAAATGGCTTTTATTTGTGATGTTTTACACTGATGGAAAAAAGAATGCAAGCAGTTCTGAAATAATAGCATCATCTCTCTGTCTTTGGACACTGAACCATTACTCTTATTTTTTTTTAACTGCTGCCCATGTCAGGTAGAATGGCTACTATGTAGAGCAGCATTTAGGCAGGTGGTTGGGTTATCCTAAGTTAATGATTTCTTCAGTATTGTCTTGAAGAGATCTAAGGTGGGAAAATAGGCAGGTTGATACTGGAGTCAATGTCTAGATTTTTCCTCACCTATGACTTTTCTCAGTCTTGCTAATTTTGAGATGGTGTGTGAAAAGCTTGGCAACATTGAGGAGGCTCTCCTTCCTCTCAGCCTTCCTGTAATTGTTCCATCTGCATGTTAGTGCATCTGCATGCCTGTGGAGGACAGATATTTTCCATTAAACAAAAAACAATAATACATTGCTTATATGCACTGGAAAGAGGGGAGATGTCCTGTGATCAAAAAAACCCCATAACTTCTGGTCTCCAAATGGTGAGCCTTTGCTACCAAGTATAATCTTCAAAATGTATTCTGGTTGTTACTGTCCTACATCCCCATGCAAGTTGTGTGTCATGCAGAAATCATTGAAGTTCTGCAGGCATGCATTATGGCATTCACACAGAGCTCAGGGTAGGATGAGGCTCCATAGGCATAAAATTTCCCTTACCTCTTTACTTCTGTAGCTATTCTACAGTAACAGTATTGAGCAGAGAAAATGTTGGGGAGAAGTGTATCAATCTCACTAATCAATTGGTGTTTTATGTTCTATATAGTTCATATGTTTCATATTTCTTAGATGCAATCTGAGCTGGATGTTTGATATAGAATAGTTAGCAGGTCTTTAGGCCAGTAAATATTGATTTTGGTTTTTTAGCTCTGTTGTCTTTCTCCTTTTGCTTTTGAACGAACTTAGAATGGTTTGGGATGAAGGAGACCTTAAAGATCGTCTACTTCCAACCCCCCTGCCCCGGGCAGGGCCCCCTTCCCCCAGCCCAGGGTGCTCCCAGCCCCGTCCAACCCGGCCTTGAACCCTTCCAGGGAGGGGGCAGCCACAGCTGCTCTGGGCACCCTGGGCCAGGGCCTCACCACCCTCACAGGGAAGAATTTCTTCCTTAGATCTAATCTAAATATCCCCTCTTCTAGTTTAAAATTGTTCCCCCCTCATCCTATCCCTACCCTCCCTGATAGAGAGTCCCACCTTTCCTGTCCCCCCTTTAAGCCCTGGAAGGCTGCTCTAAGGTCACCCTGGAGCCTTCTCTTCTCCAGGATGAACAGCCCCAGCCCTCTGGCCTCATGAGGGAGGTGCTTCAGGTCCCAGTCATCTTCATCACATTCCTCTGGACCTGATCGAGCACTTCCATGTCCTTCTGATGTTGGAGCCCCCAGAGCTGGACCCAGCACTGCAGGGGGGTCTCATGAGAGCAGAGTAGAGGGGGAGAATCCCCTCCCTCGACCTGCTGGCCACACTTCTCTGGATGCAGCCCAGGACACGGGTGGTTTCTGGGCTGCGAGCGCCCATTGCTGGGTCACGGTCAGTTTTCCATCCACCAACACCCCCAGGTCCTTCTCCGCAGGGCTGCTCTCAACCCACTCCTCGCCCAGCCTGGATTTGTGCTTGGGATTGCCCTGACCCGTGTGCAGGACCTTGCACTTGGCCTTGCTGAACTCCATGAGGTTTGCCCGGGCCCCCCTCTCCAGCCTGTCCAGGTCCCTCTGGATGCCATCCCTGCCCTCCAGCCTGTCACCCCAGCACACAGCTCGGTGTCAGCAGTGAACTTGCTGAGGGTGCCCTTGATCCCACTGTCCATGTCTCCAACCAAGATGTTAAACAGTACAGATCCCAACTTGTTTCATCAGAAAGTCATTCAATTAAAATGGTGTGAAAAGCACTTGATTCAGACAAAACTCAAGATGACATGTTCTGACAGACATGGCTACTGTCTCTTTTGGCCTTGTAAAGAAAGGAAGCTCTACTTCTGCCTTGTAAGCATTCAGACATTAAAATAACATCTTGGTACCCTGTGATGCTCTGTCACAACTCCACAACACCCTGTAGTGTTACAGTAGGTAGTCTCCTTTTGGTTTCCCCATATGCACTAGAGAAGCAGTCCTCCATCCTGCTGATCTGAGGACCACTGCAGCTGCTGCCTCTGTTGTTCTTCTGGGTAATCCTCTTGCTTTTGCACAGCAGAGTAATTTCTCCCATGATTTCCACCCTGAATGATAAGAGTTGATCTATTTTGTTCAAAAACATGATTCGGGTTCAGACCAGTGTTCTTTAAGTTGTTTTTTAAGAAGAGGACAAATGAGATAATATAATGCTGACTTCTGTAGACAGTGAAGGGAAATGTTTTATTCCTGTAATTTTAGTCATTGTCCTTAATCAAATTCTCAGGACAAAACATAGGGAAAGACAAGCTCAGAAGCAGCATAACAACCTCTTTGACTTTAGTCTCTGAGTTCCCATAAATAGTTTGCAAACTAATTGTCTTTAAAATAGAAAAACCTGTTACTAAGGGCATGATGTTTAATGTGTTTGTGGTAAATATGCAATTTAATCTAATAGTGCTGTTCTTAGCTGTTAATATCCATGGATGACCTGTTTGGCATGAGCATCTGAAAGCAAGAGCTGTCCTATTAACCTGCCAGGGTATCCGTTAGCCTCATTTTGAGAGCTATTTGGAAAAGCTTGAAGATCATCATTGTAAACATCATAGCACAATTCCAGGGAAGTATTACCATGAGCATACTTGCTGCTTTTATTGCATGATCAGTTGTTAAAAAGGTTGCTTTGTTTATGTTTTTGCATTAGAAATCACACCAAGTTAAAGAACAACATTTTTCCTCCCTATGTTATGCTGTTGGTAATTTCTCTTAAAATGGATTAAAGCTCCAACTGCAGAATTTGAGCTTTAGCTTATTCTGTGGGTTAAAAGCCACCTGAGGGACTTTTTTCACTAAAATAATACCCTTTCCTGACTTTCCATGGAGTCTTCTGTTTTCAAAGCATCTGGGCACTAGTGTTGTTAGTGCAAACGCTGGTGGCTGTGGAGATGGACCCTGAAGTCCCCACCATTGCCTTGCAAAAGTGAGTATAGCTAAGGATGCAGTGAAATGAAAAGCAGCCATCCCACCTGGGAGTGGTGAGTGGCCAGCGAACTTTAGGGAGAGCCTAAGGACTGCTTGGCTGTGTTCTCTATATCACTCAATGCTGTGCCATGTTTAAAGGCTGTTCTTTTTCTAGTCTTATATAAAACAGTCATTCTCGCTGCTTTTATGTGCCATTAGATGGGAATAATCATATCGAATCAAACTTTTTGTCACCAAGCACAAGTGTTTTATCTCCACAAGGATGCTTCCAGCACATAAATATTTCTGACGAAGGTATAAGAAACCATGTAGCACCTGGAGGTTCTGTTCTTCAGGCATTACGTTTCTGGGGGTTACCAACCCTGTACCCTGTGCTGTGGCTGGTAGCTGCAGAGCCAAGGGCCCCATGGGTGCAGCAGGGTGCCTGTGTCCGCCCCAGCCCTGTGCCTTTGCTCGTTCCCCTGGTCTTTGCTTGGTGAGCTGAGGATGAAAGTTCACAAGCCATTCTCCGAGCACCATTCATTACTTCGTATGTTTTCAACACAGCTCTCTTAAATCTCCTATCTAAGGTAATCAATCTCATCTCTGAAGTCATCAATCAGTAATTGTTTTGAGTCTTTTGACAACGGCTCTCCATTTCCTTAATCACTCTTGTTGTTCATACAATTGCCCTTGGACTGTACTTTACCTATCAGGTTCAGTATCTATAGTATGTGACTTCTTTCCTCCCTTCTCCTGCCTTGCTGAAGTTGACCTATTTCAATACTTGTGAAAAAAATCATATCCATGTAAATCTATTATTCAAAGAGATTTTAGGTTGTTGTATATATAGATAGATTTCATAGCTTGATCTAAAGCAAATGTATAATTTAATTTTCTATTCAGGAATACTCACTACAGGGTGTTAAGTTGTTGCTGCTATAATGAAACTGCACCAAATGCAGTAGCGAATATAACAGCCATATATGCACCATAGTACATCATAACAAATCAATTTAGGGTTTTGTCTCAGGAACCACTGACTGTTTTTTGTTTTGGTGGTTTTTTTTTTTTTGTTGTTGTTGTTTTTGTTTTTTCTTTTTTCTTTTTTTAAAAAGAGTTCACAATTCACAGCTGCAAACTATCCTGCCTTTACATATGACTCCAGGAATTAGCTAAATGTTTATGTATGAGTTTAAGGGCTTATTAGCAACTGGAAGAACTTGCTCTTTTATTTCTATGTTAAAACTCCAAAGCAAAGTAGTATTAGTAAGCTTTTTTATTGTCCTGAAATATTTCCAAACAGTGAAAGCAGCATGATTTAAAAAGTATTGCTTTCTAAGGTGATAATCACAGGCAGTATATACTAGAATGATCACAATATATGTTTATCAATGGACCTTCCTTGTATTTAGTTTTTAATTTTCTCTAGTTCTCTCAGGCTTTGAAGAAAAGTTAAAATACCTGAATACTTAACTCAGTTGTTCGTGGGTTCTCAGAAAATGACTAAATACTAAAATAAGAATTGTACATGCATTGAAATTGAAAGAGATTCCCTACGATCCTAAAGAGAAGTCCATCACAAGCTGGAAGCAGTGGGTAAAACCTAGTTCTCAGTAGAAGCAACATTTTAGACCTCCAGGTGATTTCTTTTTTTTTTTTTTTTGGTCATGTTATATATTCACAATTCCTGTATTAGAGAAGCTTTTTTTTTTTTTTTTTAATGTATCTGAGCTCTTATTCAGTGATCACATAGTAACTATATATTTCATAAATGAACTGAAATATACTTATAGGCACATCCAGACCATAGTCTTAGTCAAAAATATCAATATCCATTTCACAGTCTAGGAAATGAGATGTACATTAGATACTAAATTTCCAGAATGACACAGGGTACTTATAATTTTGGAATAAATCTCAGAATTCATGTTTGCTAGTACAAAATAAACCTTTTATTTTCAGCTATTTGATAACCTCAACAAAAGGTAAGTGACCAGTATCAGAATTGCTTATATAAGAATCCTTCTGCTTCAAAGTATGAAAAGGTCCTCAGCATTGTGGTTTATGCATTGCTTGAAATGTACAGTTATGGTTTTTGCACTATGCTTTTCACCCCTGTTGTGAGGAAAAGAGTAGCTCTAACATGTTAAAGAGAGAATTTCCAGGTGCAAATCTCATTTGTCTGTCACTCCCATATCTGTACAACAATGACAGTTATTATGCTATCAATTTTTTTAAGAGAAGGTGTTATATACCCTTTTCCTAGTAATGCCTTTGTAACAAAAGCTAAAATCTCATTCTGTTGAGGGAGGGAATTGAACAATTAAAAAGTTTTTATAGATTTCACAAATTGTACTGTTCTTGTAGGGACAGCTAATGATAAGTGATTCTGTCTGACAATGACAGGCCATTTTAGCCAACAATGTGGAGACTTATCTGCATACCATCAAAATCATTACTGTAAAATTTTCCTATTTGTTAAACACCCAAGCACGTTTTGGCCACAAAAACCATACAGGTTTTAGGCATCTCAGAAAAATAATGTGTTCTGTACACAACAATAGAGGTGAGGTCTAAATTCCTTTCTAAGATGTAAGACTAGTTAATTGCTCTGACTTACACCGTAAGAATTTGGCTTGATCCTTCACCTGAAAAACCTGAGGCTGACTTACAGGGACTGCAACAACTTAGAGCAGCAGTAGTTTCCAACAGGATCTAAACAAAAGTTACCAAAACATTGGGGTAACCCTTGTGTGTCTGGGGTACCCTCTATGCTGTGCCATGATCCTTAAGGTGACTGAAGTCCTCAGAAGGCCCACCAGGGAGAAGTGGCTGAGAAATCCTGTAGAATTCCATGTTTTCTTGCCTATTTTTTTGTCACAGGCAGTCACACTTGTTTGCTCTTATGCCACCTTGGGCTTGTCCTGGGGCTGCCTGTGTGCTTCTGCAGCATTGTCAGGAATGTCCAAGAGTAAAACTCAGTCCTCTTCAGGTCCTGTTCTCTTAAAATGAGAACAGGAGGTGGGTGGTCAGTGTCAGAATGTGAGTGAGGGTTAATTTTAAAGATGCTTCTTCTCTGGTGTTAAGCTTTATATTCCCTGTTTTAAATTAATTTCTGTCCTTATCTTAGCTGCATGGATAAAACCATGTTAGTTAAAAATGTTTCCTATTAAGGGTCTCACTTAACAGGCTGCTTTTCAGAGAAGAGGAAAATAGACTATCTGTCCATTAGTTTGAATGCTTTCAAAGAAGATGATTAATGTGCTTTTCATGTTCAGTCATGATAGGGGAAATAGTTGTTTTCTATTTCTTAATAACTCAGCTCAGGGTTCTTCCCCACTTGATCTTGAAATGCTTGTTTCCAGTAAGTAGGGAGAAAGCTAGATTATAAAATTATGTGAATATTCATTGATAGTTGTACAGTAATACCGAATTCGTGAGTTGTAATTTTTTTTACTTTCAAATTTAAGATAATTTCCACCTATCTTCAGAGTACACTAAAAGAGATGCCTCTTGTATCTTGCAGTCCTCAATTTAAAAAACTAGGTTAAACAGTAAAATCCCACTTCATTTGGAAAATGATGGAAAACATGGGAGACAAAAATCTTGTTAGACACAAAATCAAACTGCTCTTTGAAAAATGTGAAGTTTACTTGTTTTAGCTAAGGGTTTATTAAACTTTCCAATACAATAAAAAACACCCTTAAAAATCATGTGTTTCTGGTTTGCTAGCTGTGGGATTGATATCTGTAACTTGACGTTATCAGGATGAAGTGGAAAAGGCTCATCATTCCCACTGTCATTGTCATGTGAATGGAAAGAGATGAAACTTCAGGAGTTGATGGATTATAACGAGAAGGGATACCTGAGCTCTGAGCGATGATATGAGGTGCACAGAACAGGCTGGGGTTTCTTTCCCAGGCTTACCAGGCTCATCTGCTGGGGCTTGTTGTGGGGAGCACAGAAAAGCACTTAAGATGGCTTCATTTTAATATATATTGAAGTACTGATGAAAAAGCCATTCTAATTATAAAATCATTTCATGAAATTTGCAAGTATCATATAGATGATCACTCTCACCCAAAGGCTGTTCACGTCAGTATGCTCGTGAGGAAAAGTGTTCTTTTGTTAGCTTATATTTTTACAGAGCAATTGTAGAAATCTTAATCATAAAACCAGTATTTTGCCAAGCTGTAATCTGTTCTCAGATGCCACTCAACTCCTCTAAGTTGCTGAATATCTTTATAACAGTCATGAAATGAAACAGTTGAGATGAAAATGTGGCATGATAAATGTGCAACCCAAGCAGCAGGTGAGGGAATAAGCAGAATATACTTGAAAGCAGGAAGGATAATAAATCAGAAAATACTTTGTTCAGACACTTAGACAATTATTTTATTGGAACCATTTCTGAGAATATTTGCAAGTGCTTAGTGTTTTTCACCTTTCCCTTTAATAACACCCAAATATGAGATTCAGATATACTTCATGAGATAGGACAAGAGGTAATGGTTTTAAAGTGAAAGAAGGTAGACTTAGATTAGATGTAAGTAAGAAATTCTTCTCTGTGCAGGTGGTGAGGCCCTGGCCCAGGGTGCCCAGAGCAGCTGTGGCTGCCCCCTCCCTGGAAGGGTTCAAGGCCAGGTTGGACGGGGCTGGGATCACCCTGGGCTGGGGGAAGGGGGCCCTGCCCGGGGCAGGGGCTTGGGACTAGGTGATCTCTAAGGTCCCTTCTAACCCAAAACCATTCTGTGATTCAATGATTTTTCTACTGAATTAAATAGAATAGGCATAGGAAAGAATGTAGCATATGGTGCCCCAGTTTCTCTGACATACCTATAAAATACATATGTTCATGCACAACATGCATACATGCTATTCTGAGATTAAAATATTCCACTTTTTAAGTGATTAATGTCTTTCCTTTCATGTGTCAGATTTGTCTGAGCAGTGTGTGACAAGGAAATGAACTATGATAACTGTTTGAGAAATAAATTGATAATCACTTTCAAAGAATGCTAGGGATGCAGGCTTAAATAACTACTGGAAAACTCCAATGTTCTCCCAAGTGTTTAAAGACTGTATGACACAGTTAACAAATTTAACTACAGTTTTGCTTAATATGCTACTTAGGATCTGGAGGCCATATTTATTTTTCAAAAGAATGTTAATCCCTGCAGGGAATTTCTTTGGGACCTGCAGTTTATTCCTACAAAGCAATGAGGAATTGTTTTCTCTTAAAAAGCAGCTCACTCAAGATGTTAGGAGGGATCTATCACAGTCAGTTTAATTATTATACCAAAGAAATTTTGAGGAGCTGTGGCCTCCATGCAATGCTACAGCTGTGAAACACAGCTCAGAATAAGACATTAAGCTATAAAAAGGGAGTGGAGGGTACCAATGTCACTTTGTCAGGAACAGAGCCATCATTTGCACTTGGGCAATAACAGTAAGCACAGCCCATGGCCATGAACAACTGTGACTCCCCTTTGCTCTCCTGACAGCGATGGGGCTGCTTGCAGTGAGTCTGCAGGCAGTTTTAGGGTTGTGCCTCTGATGATTTGCAATTTTTTTTGCAGCCATGGAAACCTTCCAAATTCCTCAATTAGTAATTCTGACTTTTTTCCATCTCACTGGTCCTAGTGGCTCCTTGTAACCCATCTCTCTTCTGCTGTGAGTATTTCTACCATTCACAATATGCACCAGTTTCTATTAGAAAGTTAGTTTTGTTATGATAGACCTTATAGGGGGGATGTTTTCCTCTGTCACTTATCTCCTGTTCTTGCCTGGATTCTTGTCCTGCTCTTTTTTGTCTGCTGGTGATGACATTGCAACTTGGGCAGTGTCCATTGTAGACACAGGAGCTATTTTCTGTGTCACACCCTCTGAAAGGCTCCAGGATGTGAAATATTGTGGCTTTGGAGGCAGACAGAAACAAAGGAGACATTGAATGCAAAAAAGGACTTTCTCGCTCCATCTCACCAAAAGACCCATGCCTTGTGACAGTGGTATTTAGGCAGCAGATGGCAAAGTGCGAACAGCATGGGGGGTCGTCAGGAATCCCTAGAAAGTGTTTTTCGGGAGGCTGCATGTCAAATCAGGGGACATTACTGACAGTACAGAGTGTAAGGCAGTCATCTGCGTAGCCATAAAATAACCTTCACCTTTTCTGGCGGAGACTGACACTGCAGTAAACAAGCTCAAACTGGGAAAGGCACATGGTAAATGTTGCAGATGAAGTCATAAAAGTCTGGCAGCTATGCAGTTCATGTCCTTCATAAAATCTGTGAAGAATCAAATGGGAAGCCAGGGACTGGCCAAAGTACCAGTGCAAATCAATCTACCTTTCACCATCTCGGGGAAAAAAAAAAAGCAGACCTGACAGACCTGCTGAGCAGATCTCTTCTCAAACACAGATAATGTGCTGCCACATGTTACTGGAACTTGCAAAGCAAGATGGGGTCCAAGAAGATTGAATGAGTTGGGGACTGGAAGAGGGAAAAAATTATTTCTTACTTATTTTATTTTTAATTTGAGATATCAGCAAGCCGGGGTTAATTCAGTCATCTCTGTGAATCTTCAGTGATCTGCAAAGCCAGTTTGGAGCTGTTATGCATAAACTGAAGCTGTTTGCTGTGGTTTGTACTGCTGCCTGGAACCATTTAATTTTATTAAAACTTCCAGAGGAAACACTAAAGTAGCTATTTCACACTGAATAGGAGGAAGTATTTCCTTGCTTCTGGAGCTTTTAAGGAAAATCTTAAAACTGAGTTAGAATTGATTTCTCTTGTCATGAGACAAATACTTGTTTCATCGGTTAGTTTTCTTTTAGAGGTTCTTTGATTGAGACCCTGTGGGTGGAGGGGAAGGGAGATGGAGGTTTCTGAAAATAAGTGGATGTTCTCAGGGAAGACGATCTCCCAGCCTGGGCTGGGGGAAGGCAGCATGGGGTGAGAGCTCATGTGCAGAGACTGGAAGTGACTGGTGAGCAGCAGCCGGCATGGAGCCTGCGCTCTGAGGAGTTCCACCCAGCCTGGGCTGAGACAGAGACAAGCTGAAACAAAGGGTCTGCCTTGTGAGGACACAACTGGCAGGGGTGGGTTGTTTATAAACCCTTTTTTGTTTGTTCTGTATTAACTGGCCACTTAGTGTTTTCTTTCAAGTAATTTAATAAAAGCTGGCTTTTCTCATAGGGGAACAAAACATTCATTTTAGTGCTCACTACAAACAAAAAGGGTTAGCAGGTCCTCCACAGTGCTCTCTAAGTGTCAGGCCCATTTCACTGCATATACAAGAAGTTGCAATGCTGGTGCAAGCCTAGGCACATGTGTTCGTGTCCCAGGCCAACCGGTGTTCACTGTGTAGTGGCCTTTACTTTCTAGATTTCTAATGGCATCTCAGGCTGCCCAGGTAGATAATCGAGACAGTCTTTCTATGGGTTTTGAGCAAACTTCACAATGACCACCTAGAAATATGTATCAGATGGTTTTGGAACTGAGTTAACAACATGTCTTTCAAGCTGGAGGTTGGACTTTGTTTCCCTCTGGTTCTTTCTCTTGTTTCTGGCTTTTTATTTCTACCCACCTTCCATATCCCCAGGCTTTGCATTGGTGTAATGAATTTAGTGAACTGAATGGTCTCTGCAGGGGCCAGGATCAGTACAGGGCCTGTCAGAAAGGAAAGACAGGAGAGCCACCTTTCTTCCAGTGGTAATAAATTACTAGGTGAAACCACATCTTGATCAGCTATGCTTTGGTTCTGGCTTTGATTTTATTTTCTGCAACTCTAGGGGAAAAAGTAATTAAGCCTGACACTGGACAGGGTTGGGGTTGGGGGGTCAGGAAAAATGTTGCTTTCAGTGACTTTGTTGGTTGTAATCTACCCTGTAAGACTAGCAACCCACCATGCACTTCTGTAATCCCTGGGTTGCTGATTGTACAAACGTTTAGTGCCTTTCTTAAACAGGAATAGGGTGAATCTCATCTTCCAAAGTAGCAGTTCTTACACAGGGAAAAGAAACTTCATCTCTCTGGGTGAACTGAGTCTGCTTGTTAAGTGAACCTGTGGGGGAAGAGCTGCTGAGCAATTTGTTGGAAGGAAAGACAAAACCTCAAAATTAACTTTCAGAGGATCACATAATTTGGCCTTTAGCCACAAATGTGTAATAGTAGGTCAAGCTTGATAGAGCTGCTTTTCTGCCCAGAGCTGAACTGGTAAGTGAAATCCACTATTCTTTGACAACTTAATTTTGACTTCAGCTTGGGGACAGATCACAAAGGAACACCAGTAATTGTGCAACAGCTGTCACGGGAGGAAAGAGGAGAAGAAGAAGAAAAAAAAAAATCTAGTTTGTAAGTCATGGCATTCTACTTCAGGAACTATAAAACTTGCAAATGTGGCCCTGGAGCAGAATTGCTCATATTTCTGAGTTTTCCTTCATAAAAGAAAATCCAACTAGTTGTCGAACTAGACAGTTATTCTGCAGATGTTTGGTTGGCTGCAGCTATAACACAGTTCTGGAAGTAAGCGAACATATCTTATTTGCTGTGTACACAATTCAAATGACATGTTTAACTTGTCAAGAAGAAGGATTTTGAGCATAAGGCAAAATCAGTAAAATGGTTCATCTGGGACATTTTTGGTAACAAGGCCAAGCTTCCATAAAGATGAAGAAAAAAGGCTTTTGCATCTCTGGGCTTGGAGGAGATGAGAAAGATGAAACTGAGCTTGCAGAGTTGCTTGTTCTCAGGCTGCAGTGCACAGACATGATCGTGCTTTCAAAACATGAAGGAAGAGCAAGGTTGTGCTGCCAGTAAGGAGACATAAGCTGTTTCTGTAAGTTAAAAGAGCATTTGCTGTGGTAACTGGCAGGGATCTGCAAAAATAAGAGAACAAGTAGAAGCTGAGCTAGAAATATAACCTGGTAGAAATAGAAGGCTGGAAGATTGAGTTGCATCAGAGCTTACCAAATGTCTCAAATGAAAATTGTAAAGGAAAAAAGAAAACAAAGATGCAAGCTCTTCCTTCCCCCCTCAATCAACTCTTTACTTTTTGAGGACATATTGGTCTTCATTCAGAGCTTTTTGTTCTCCTGAATAATAATCCATTCCAGGTGAATTACTGTGTCTGAGAAGAACTCTGTCTCTAGTTCTCCAGTTCATCTAACAGCTGAAAGTTGGGTAACCTGTTGAGCACGGTACAGAAAACACCACTCTATTTGGACAGATTCTAGCAGACCACCACTACCTACAGAAAAGAAGCAAAAGGAGAAATTGAATTTGTGAATGAATAATTGCCATGATGCTGGAAACGGTTGACATAGTCAAATATGGATGTGAAATTATTTTCCTCTCATCTTTATGCAGGAAAATTCATTTTTGCCTACATATAGGAGAGCAGCTTTGAAGCAGCTTTTCATATGTTATATAAATATGTATGAAAAAATGTTTATGACAAGATTAATCCCTTGTTGCATCTTAGTCTTGGAGGAGGCCTCAAAATGGAATTCAAATGCCAATCAGAATATTTATACCTCTACTTGAACTTTTTATAACATCCCTTCACTAAAGAGGGAGGGAAGATAGCATTTAGAACAAAACACTGGCTCCAGTTGCATTGCTAAATATGAACTCTTCCTCCCTCTGCCTCTTGCACTGATGTGCATACTATGGATATGAGCTTGCAAAGTTCTCAATGGGTTTTTAATTTCTTTTACTTTCTTTAGTCTCTGCAGCAGGCAATACTGACCCAGATCTCTTATGGAGTCAATCCTTTTGCCCAAATTAGGGCAACGTTGTAACCCCTCTCCCTGGCTGCGCTTACATTCTTGTTTTCCAAGTTTGTTTGAACTAATTCCCAGAGAGCCTTCAGATGTGCTAACTGTATAGAATACATTACTTTGCCATCTGTTTCGGGGAAAGACGCTTTTCCCATTACATTTTTATCCTGTAATTATTTAAACTTTACAGTGAATTCTCCAAACCACAGGTATTTATAGCCTTGTAAGCATACTTGCTTTTGTTTCAGCAAGAACACACAAGAACAAATTTTTCTTCAACTTTTGTAGTATTTTTGTTAGCACTCTGAAACAGATGTTCACATGATAGTTATAAGTTTAATATTAAACTTAACCTTTGTATACAAACATCACTACTTACATGTTGAGGGTCCAAGAAATTTAATTTGAGATCCAGCTCTTGTCATAGAAAAAATTGTTTGGGGGTTCAGCTCTATCGTAACACTTGTGTTAGTACAAGTCAATCCATTCCTACTAGCATCTTTCCAGGGAAGATCATTCCTATGATATCTAAACTCATGCTAGATCTTGTAAGAAAAATTTATTGTTTTCAGACAACTAAATATTAAATGAATACATACTGCTCTGAGAAGTTTTACAAATTTTAGTTCGTTGGTTCTCAGCAGCAGATTGATTCACTGTTAATGTCTTACCTATTGCTGTGACTATTTCCAACAATTATTTATAGCATGCCAAAAAGTTGTTGTCAGAAAACAAACAAAACTAACAAAAAAACCCAAACAAAAAACAAAAAAAAACAACAAACAAACAAACAAACAACACCACAACCAAACAAAAAACAACACAAAACCAAACCACCACCTCCTCACTAAAATTAGTTCACCCTGCAGAGTTAGAGAATCAAAACATAGTCAAGATTTGCATGGCTGGTGACTTTTTCTTCTGCACTGGTGTGCAGAGGGAGCTCCATATTGACTTAACTTTATATCTGCAGAGGATTTGTAAATGAAGATTTGATACCTTCAAGCATGCTATTTGGATCTAACTATATACTATTCTAGTAGGTTAGCATACCATAAAGGCATGCTAAGGCAGTAGATATTAACACAGATTAAATCAAATTTGTTTCTTGGGAGTGCATGCCAGTTAATGATTTGTTCACTGTTGGAATTAACACAAACAGGATGTGCTTTGTCTGTAATGCTCCAGTTAGGTCACAAATGTTGTGTTGCTGCATGGATTGACTGATTATTGTAGGCCAAATAAATTCCTACTAATCTGCACAGGTCTACCAAAAGTAAGAGAGCAATATTGATTTAGTCCAATAATGTCATGGCTCTGTTCCCTGATTGAAATACAGTGCCTTGATGTGGATCAAGAATGTGAATTCCAGATCTGATTCACTGGGCTTTCAGTTTTTCAGTAAAGAGGAAAAAAATGCTTTGGCCTCTTCCCTGCCTTGATGTCATCTGAAGATTTATCACACTTTATTTTTTAGCATTGTATCCATATGTTGTACTCAGCTACCTTTAGATAGTAATCACTTTCAGAAACCATGGTTTAATCGGTTTTGTTCTAAAGGAAGAGCCTCACATGCTCTTAAGAGAACTTCACACATTGGCTTTCAAATATTTTGTTTGTATGAATGCTTTCTAGTAAGCTCTTGTAATAACTGTCAGCATTAAGGCCTACATGTCTGATACTGAACACAGGCTTTTTGTTTTTTTATTCCTCACTGGAACACCTTAGATTATTACAGATCATGACTAATTTGCATTTAGCTGAATAAGGATGAAGATATCGGCATATTCCTGCAGCTGTGTTGTAGGACCTAAAAGTAAAGAAGCACAGGCTAAAACGTTCATGTTTGCCAGTACTTCAGTGACAAGGTGGATGCTAGAAGAGAATGTTGTGATTCCCCTGGGTTGAGGACAGAGGCGCTGGAACAGGTTTTGATCGGGTGGCTGTCAGCATGATTATGGTTACTTGTGGTTGGGATCTCACCCAGGTTGTGCTAAACGCGTATTTCCTTTGACAGATGAGCTATAGTCTGGATTTCTGTAAAGCTGAATGTGTTGCACCAAGTATCTAATTGGGAATAACAGCTTCAAGCAATTAACTATCTTGTTTTGTGTTTTTTTTTTTTTTTTTAATGCTTCCTGTCTGTTCTGCATTTTACCATTGATTTAAAACAAAACAAAACAAACAAAAAACAAAAAAACAACTTTCACTGATCGCTATAAAACAAGAGAAAATGACAGTAGGGAATCATGAGGGTGGTAAAAATCTCTTGTGTTTTCATTTGTCACTCTCAACAGATTTATGTACAAGTAATTTTTCAGTTTTTCTTGCGTGTATTCCTGGAGACAAAAGCTTGGAAGTGGATTATAGACTTTTAAAAAATAAATGCAGGAAGAAAACTTAGTGGCAAGTGTTGATCTAAAGATAAGGGTACCAGCAGTGAACCAGCGGTGTTGTGGAAAGGTGACCACTTGAGTGCTTGCTCTCAGGGAAGGAAAGAAGGTGTTTTGGTCCAATACTCTGTATTATCAGCCTGTGTATTTATGGACATAATCAGACTTCAGGTTATGCGATTATCTACATGCATGGGTGCAAAACCTTTTCTAACAAAATGCGTGGCCCTTCAGTCTGAAAAAAAAAAAAAAAAAAAAAAATCAGTGAACCTATTCAGGTTTAAGCATGTACACAGTTTCTATCAAAAGCTGTTTGAATACTCTTACTGAAACTTATCTGAAATCATGTCCTGAGTCATCAATGGCAGTTATGATACTTCTAGAAAGTCATGATTTTCTGGAATGTCAGACCTTTCTTTTCCATAGTTTACATGAGGGATACAGGTTTGTGCTGAAGCAGGGAAGTGAGACTGAAGGTATATTTTCTTTCTTTGGTGTTGTTCCTCTTCCAGTAAACATGTTTACATAAGACCATTTCTGGTTTTCTGGAGGTATTGATGTGAGCTGTAAACTTGATCCTGAAAGTAATTCAAGTATGAAATGTCTAAAATCTGACTGTGGATAATAAGGCATGCTGGAACCATATCACCTCCTCCAGAAATCTCTGAAAATATCAACAGTACTGCAGCAGTAGTAACTATCAAAAACCTTCACTAGATAACAACCACTCCAGCGTACAATAAACAGTTTGTTAGTTGAGAAATTATTTGCTTTCAACTGTTTTGGAACCACAGTATCCCCTGTGAGCTGTAAGGTGTTTACAGCACACCCGCTGGCACGGATCCAGTAATAGATTTATAGGCCCCGTCTAGCCTAGTTACTTGTAAGTAGTAGTGGTTAATAAGCATGAAGTAATACAAATGATTTGCCTAGTAAAATAAACTATGAGCACTTTAATCCATAGATCCTATTACTTAATTTTAAATAGAAAGGGTACTCTACAGTGTTGATCAGAGGTTTTAACAAATAAAAAAGTATTTTTAAAGAAGGCATTTTTTATTGTACATTTAGATGGAAGCAAAGTGTGGGTTTTCCTCAAAGAACCCTGTCCCATTTGTTCTGTTTTTTCCCCCCTTTCCTTGATGTAAAATACCTTGATTGAGGTTCAACATCGATATAAAATTAGTCACCATTTATTGACCAGAGGTATAGAGACTGAAACATTGCAACTCCTGCTGTGTACAACCACAGAAAAGCCTTGGTGGGCAGAGACTGCTGGAGACTATCTGATCCAGCCTTCTCTTGAAAACAGAGCCTTAGATGAAGTTAGAGTCCTGTCAAGCCAAGTCTAGAATATTTCCAGCAAGGGAGATTTCACTGCTATGTCATCCTACTCCTGTATGATCTCAGCATGTTTGTTGCTACTAATCTAGATTAATCTCGGTTAACTAGTACCGAGAAGACTAAAAAATTAGAAATTAAAATCTAAATGTAAGGAAGAAGTTAGGACTTCTGGTCAAAAGATGTTCCTGGAAAATATTTTCAATTTTTACATCCTTCAGAAGAGTTTTTCAATATATTCTTTACACTTTCTCTAGAGAGGAAATAAAAATATTTTGGGTTTTTTAAATGAATTTCGATTTTTGTGCTCAGAAAATCATAGAAACTGGTTGGCTTTACCTTTTCTTGAAAACAGTGGATCTTGGCTTGAGGACAGTGTGTTCAGTACCTAGATTATCCACTCTTTCAGAAGTTGCTGAAAGTTCCCTTTGGATCAGCAGTTACTATGGCTGCTACAAAAGGAAAGGGAAATGTAGTGTTTGGACACCACCATAAGCCTCGGTGCATGAAGGGGAGGCTTCCTGGGACAACCTGAAGGCAGGGAGCGTGGTTCTCCACTGATGTCTCCAAAATGACACACTCATGCCTGTCCTGGCACTTCCCATGCATGGATGTTGTGCACAGGGTTTTCTCCGTTTCCTGGGCTGTGTGAAGAAGTGATCTTGCATTGAATTCAGCATCTGTGCAACATGTTACTATGAAAGCCATGTACCCTGGAGTCCTTTAGTTATGCATAGATCAGCTGTGCTTTGGGCAGCAGAAATGAAAACTTTCTCTCTGTGCATGCCAGTGGCTTGGCTTCAAAGAACCACCTGTAAGAAAAGACAGAAGTTGGGATTCAAGCAGCAGCTGCAAAATGTGGGATACTCCCAGTGCCTAGATGATGGTTTCAGTGCTTAAAAAAAAAAAAAAAAAAAAAAAAAAAAAAGAGGAAAATAAAAAAGGAGTGGTGTGGAATTTGCGTAATTCATAGGAAAGTGGGAAGCTTGAAGTTGTTAGTTTAGGCTTTTTTCCAATCATTTTTTATAATTATAAAGAGATGTACTTGCTCTGCTACCGTGTCTACCATAGTTAACAGAAAACTTAATAATTTTATACCATACTGTTTTTAAAACAGTATTTTTTCTCTACTGATCTGTTTTATAATTTTCTGCCTGAAAACTATATAATTTTCCATTTATTTTGTAGTTTCCTATTTGCTGTAGATAGTCAAGAAAGAATCCTTTCCTCTATTTCATGAAACAAATAATATTAATGGCTTTCATGTTGAGTTGATTTCAAAATGTTTGGGGATTTTTTGTACTGAGTATATATCAGGGGAAATTTATGAGTAATTTTTAGATAAATCAATTTCTATAAATTGAAAATTCTTGCATCCACTTATCAAAAATGTTAAGTAACATTACACACTCACACATCTGCCCTGCCAAATTGGGAATATTAAAAACTTTGTGATAGTAGGGAGGTTGAAAAATGCATTTCCTTAAAAATTTACACTCTGACAACACAACCAGTTCTATACTTGTTTATATCCCCAACAAATGACTGAAATTAGCTGAATCAAAATAGTAGCAGTATTTTATTTATTGATCAACACTTCCAAGCATAGTTTTGCAGAGATTTTGTGACAAGCTGGTTGGTAGTTCAAACAGCCTTGATCCTGAAAGCTCTTGGAGTGAAAGTAGTATAGAATCCCTGCAGAAGGTATATCATTTGTAAAGACCTACCCTCTCAGGTTTTTTATGTTTAAAAGTTTTTTATGTTTAAAAATTGAACGTAATCAAAGTGCTCTTACTGACAGGATTATTTTTCTCTTCCATTGGATTGGCTCAGATCACAAAAAAGACCTCTCTGCATAACGCTGCCTGTTTCTAGGGGAGAGCTTTCAACATGACATCTGGCTAATGTGTTTCTCAGTTTGCCTGGCATTCAATAAGCAGGCATGGTTATCAAATACTCATTTTTTTTTCTGTTTTTTTCTAAGAGTGTTCTTTGGGCTTGTAAATGTAAATTTAATCTAGTACTGACATGCCATTAAAAGTGAAAGGGAAGAAATTAAAGAATTTGTAAAATGAGGAAGAGCAGCAGATTTTTGTAAGCCCGTTTTATTTTCACCAAGAGTTAAACGTAGGAAATGTGGCTATGATAATTTTCCTCTCATTATTGGGTTCCCCATCCTATCAAAATGAGTTTCACTGATGTTATACCAGTTGTACAAAACCCCAAATCCTCTACATCTATTTCCAGTTTATTGATCAAGTAATTCAATCTGATTTCTTGTTGAAAATATAGAAGACAATGGATTGAGGAGGTGTATAAACAGTTTGAATAAGAATAATCTACTGTCATCTCGAATGCATAAAATTTTATGAATTTGAATCACTGTATCTTGCAGTGTGTATTACTAGGGCACCCCCTAGCTTTCACATTTCCTAATCAGAAAGGAAACAAATCTGTTTTCATCCATTTCAGAGCAGAACAGTGCTATTTTCTAAGTTGTAATAACAGTGTATGATTAGCAGTTGGCATTAAAAATAAAAATAGCTTGTAGAAATTTTATTGCACAATTTGTGTTTAATGGGATTTTTAATATGAAAGGAAATTACCCAAATATTGTAGGAAATGTAATAAAGTGGTGCCATATTTTTATTTTTTATTTCCAAAGCTGGTTAAGATAGAGCTGGATCACTGTGGTGTATCTAGAGCCCCTCAGGAAAGAATCTGCATCAGGAGGGTGATTTTTGCATTTTCTGACAGCAGAGTGCCTTTGAAGCACCCAAACTAGTTTCCTCCTGAATGAGACAAAGCTGGAGTATGTGCTCCAGGAGCCTACCTGGTCCACTTCAACTGCTTAGTGTGGGACGTAGTTCTTCCTTCCCTCCCATGTGCCCCAAAAATGTGTGCGATACGGATGTTGGGTTCTCAACAGCAACCATTTCATGTGGTGGTTATGCTCCTGGTGCATCACCCCGCTTGCTAACATAGATATGACCAGTCTGGGTTTAGCTTCAGACCAGAGGTTCGGGGCTGAGCAGGATCTGATCAAGCCAGAGCCCTTTGCTGGGGAGTTTATAAAGGAGCAGTTGGTCTTACTGGTTATCACATTCACTGAAGTCTGTAAACAAAAATGTACTGTACTCCTCAGTGCAGGAGGAGCAGTGACTTCAAACAGGTTGTTTTGATAATCTGCTTCCCCTGTAATTATCTACATCATCATAAGGACTATTCTAAACCGGCTGTTTCTTGGAATTATGTTTTGTTAGCAGAGATTTTTCCCCTTCTATCTGTTCTTCTTGTTTTATAAGCGGTTTTGTATCAATCACAGAAGTGCAAACCTGTTGCCTTGTTCGTAGCTTTTCTCCTCAAAGTTTATGATTTAATCCATGCATTCTCTAGAGTGGTTGTGTGGGGTTTTCCTTGGTTGGTTTTAATTCATTAGTTTTCAAGGCATGATAACAAGTACCAGAAGAGGAGGTTTCCAGATTGAGCTGTAATATCCTGGAAGAAAATAATCTGGCTTCATATTTATACTTGAGTGGTTGCAGCAGAGTTAAAAAAAAAACCATGAACTTGTTGTATTATTTGCTAAGTGTTTCTTTCATATATCATCTAGATTAATTTATACTAGAAATGTCATTTTGCAGATCATTTGAGCAAGCTAAACAGCCCTGCAGGTATGGAATGTGAATTAATGAATATATCTCTATTAGCATATTATATTGTTACAGTAGTATCTTTGCATATTCCACATAAAATCAATCACAGTACCAAAGTCTGCACTGGGCTTCCTAGAAATCACTGCAAGGGGACAGCCTGAAGGATCACCTAATCCATCTCCTATCTCTGGGTGTTGGTGATTAAATGTGCCTGGGCATTTCTGATAGAAATAGACTTTGGAGAAGACCAAAGTGAATTCCACAAATCTCTGCAAGTAACTGAAATTTTAAGTCCTTCACATTTTGGCACAGTTCCTGATGTTTTATGTGAATCTCTTTTGTCCAAATTGAGCTAATTAGTGCATTCTTTCAGTGGAAATGGAAAACAATTGATTGCTGTTCTTGAAATGGTATTTTACATCATCATCTTCATCTTTTTCACCTTCTCTGAACTCACCAAGAAATCTGTTTAGAAACTAGTGCCAAAAACTGGGCACAGCCAACTGTGACTTTTAGCAGGCACTTTTTCCCCACAGTTGATTGCTGAGTGTGTGATCAATGATAACGATTTGTCCCTCTTGCTCAGTACTATTATTTTTCGCTTTACATCTGTGTGTAGACCTTTTATTTTCAAAGCACTGTACTCTAAGCAAGTCTTCACTTACCTCTTTTGTTTGCGAACTTTTTTTTCCATTTTATCAAAACCAGTTTGAAATTTAGGTTTGTTGTTGAACTTTCTTGTAGCCACTCCTAGTTTTTTGACCCTTCTAATTTTTATAATTGTTTGAATCTATCATCTTGGTCTATAGAGAAATTATTGGAGGGAGTTAAGCCCGAGGCTGAACCTTTTTCAAGACTGTATTTTAGGTCTTCCAACTTGACAGCAAACTATTGATAACTACTTTCTAAGGACAATTTTCCAAAAGCTGTGTCACATTTCATGAGCTTGCTTAGGAGACTGTCACCCCAGGCAATGCCAGAAAGCCCTCTCGAATTCAGGACACATCATAACTGCTGCTGTCCCATGTCTGCTGGGTCAGTTACCCTGTCAAGCAAACTGAAATAGCTCGATGTGGCCTGTTCTCAGGTTGCCTTATTTGCCAGGTGCTTAGAAACTGTTCAGCAAATTACCGGGTTTAGGGATTTCTCTGAGACTATTATGCCACTTGGTATGGCTATGCTGAAGGCAATGAGCAACAAGCCAATGCGTTGGACAGAGAAGCTCGCAGAAGGGCTGTGTCGCAATTGACTGCAGTGGGTGGATGGCAGGTCTGACTCTGGCTCTCAGTTTATTTGAATTATACTTGTTCCTTTGTGCTCTTCTATCCTGCTTTGCAAAACACAGTGTTACAATAATGTCCTGTTGCACTGAGCTCTTCTTCTAGGATCGCTCTTTCCTTTTGTTAAACCTATCTTTGATTCCACAACAATATTGCATTTAGTAAAATTTTGAATTTGAGTTGTATCTTTAAAAGGACATTCATTCTCACTTTGTTACTAACTGGGAATTTTCTGGAATCCACCTTTATTTACTTCTGTAATATTGGCATCATGGACTGTTTTCCTTGTTCTCAAATTTTTGAATGCTGTGCTTCTGATAATAGGGAAATCGCTAGTATAAATTTTTTGTTCCCCATCTTGAGAATAAGATTTGGTTTCTTCCCAAAGTAAGGAACCGACAGCATCCTAAACATCTCTAAAAATACCTTTTGTAAGTAATATAGCAATGAAAAAGATTCTTAAAATGATATTTCTCTATGTGAAACAGGATCATCTTATTTAGAATATATTGAGTTGTAAACAATCAAACTTTCTTTTCTACTATACCCAGAGTATATTAGAAATGTGAATTGGTGAAATGTGAATTGAATTTTGTGTAAGAAAGATTTCCTGTTATGCAAAGGAAATTCCATTCTGACATTTAACCTACCTGTTATGTCCCAGTTGAACAGCAAATATTGTTTATGTCCAATTTTTCTTGTCAAGGATTTTTCCTTTATTATTTTTATAAACACAACATCCACTGAAGGTTGTATTAGTTTCTCTTGGTATTTTTTTTTTCTTTTTTTCTTCCCTGAGCTCATTTAAAATTGGAATAAAGCTTTTTTTCACATCTGAAACTATACACATGAACCAAGTCACGAAGTTTGCAGAAAATGCTCTAGAATTTAAGATGCTCAAACATCTTACATTCTTTCTAATTATCAAAATATTTGTCTAATTTTTAAAGGAAATGTATACATGAAAACAAAGTGGAAATCTGGTTATTCCCTGAAGAGATATGTCAGTGTCTTTTCTGAAGTGATGCCAGTCTTAGTAGACTAAAAGACAGAACAACCATGGACCACATGAAATATTCTTCATCGTAGTGTTGTCATCAGTCACATCCTGCCTATGGCAGAATCCAAGTTATAAGATTCCGGCTTTTCTGTGCATATGTCTCTCTCTATATATGCATATATAGGAAGGTGATTAAGAAATTACTTTGTGTAGTTCTTAGTACCCTTTGTCCATATGTGACTGCGTGAAAATGATATCGTATTATTGTTGTGAGAAAAGCAGATGGGCTGTTGCCTTCTGAACAACAATAATTTACCATGTTTCTGACTACTTTTCCCTTACGAAATTTGTACTAAAAATGTTGTCCTGGAGTAATAAACTTGGAGCCAGATGGACCTACCATTTGAACTACATAACCTTACACCAAAATGAGTTCTGGAAAATATTGCAGGAATGTGTTATTTTTAGAAGTAACAAATAGGGAATTTAAAACTAGAAAAAACGATGGCATCAAACTATCTTTCATGCTTATAGATTTGTTGTAGTTTTCGTTATAAATGCATTTTTAAATGAAAATTTAGAAAAATCAATGAAATCTACAGGAGAAAAAGATACAGTCTCTCTAAAATCTTGTTGCAATGCGATGTACTTGGACAACTGATAAAAGCAGTGGAAGGGAGGGGCAGGGCTGCTACATACACTTAGTGTAAGATTACTTTCTCTCCTTGGAAAAAATGGTGAACCCCCATCTGAGGGGGGACGCAACCTGGCCGAAGGCAGGGAAGCGACCTGCAGGGCTGTCTCCTGCTTCAGGTGCCGTAAGCATCTCTTAGTTTCTGTTACCTTGTGCAGACTTCAAAGAGCTTATCTCTAAATGCTGGAGAAAACATATTTTTTAATTAGATGACTGACTTCTAACCTCTGAGACAACTCTTTGTCCTTCCATCATGGCAAACAAGAAGTTAAGCTTTTATTTTCCCTAAATTAATCTTTTATTTAATGGTTCCTCTTATCTTACAGATGATTTCAAGTAATACTAAACTGTGACTCTTTCTTTGGCACTAACGAAGCCAAGGAAAACAACTTCGTAGGTCAGACAGTTTGGTGCCTTTAATCAATGACAACTGATTGCTGTTTCACAAATTGTCAGCATTATATTTGGATTCAGCAGAGGTTTGTCATACATGTCAAATGCTTTGGAGAATTGTCAGTGCAGCTTATACCCATGGCAGAAGGTTCTGCTCAGTCTCTTAGTCTTACGGACAATACTCCCTTGTGCTTGTGTGTGTGCATATACAGCTGTACATCGGTTTAATTTCGAGTGCAGTTTTCTTGGAAATCTCCCAGTGGATTTCCTTATTCGGGAAATCAGTTCTCAAAGAATAGGTTTAAAAAAAAATTGAACTTCTAGCTAACATGTATGTGAGAAGGGAAGAAGTTTTGCATTAGGGTAAGCTAGTCATCTGGAATGTGGGAGACCTAGGTTCGAGTCTCTGTTATATAGACTTTCCACTATTCTACTGGAAAATTACTGTAGGCATTATTAGGTTATTTAGAAGTATGTCTACCTTTTTTTTTTTTTTTTTCCCCTTTAATTTTGTTTTCAGGTTTCTTCCTAATTCTAAAACGGAGAATATGATCTGAATTGTTTGCCTAATTTTTGGTTGAATGCTTGTGGCTTACAATTATAGATAAAAGCAATCTTCTCTAAAATTTTAGGAAATACTCCTTTTTATTATTGTATTCCTGTTGCATTTTACAAAGAATTGTTGAAGTAAAAAAATTATTGTATTATATTTGAGTTTTTCGCCAAAATCAGAATATTGGCAAAGATCTTACAGTGTGCGTGCATGCACGTATACATATAAAAAACATTTTCTTTTCCTTCTTGTAAGCCAGCTTTCTCAAGCGATGTTCTGGGGAATGTAAAACACATGCTCATCTTCTGCTTTCTAATACAGACCTGAGCTGGAGCTCACTAGGAGCAGAAACAATTGTTAACAATTAAAGCAAATTGTTTTTTCAAGTTGGGACCAAAGAATTCTGGAAAGTATGTCCAGCCAGAAGAGCTCCCATCTCTTAGCACAAAAAACTAGGGTTTTTTCCCCCTTTCTTTGATACAGTTTTGGGTGAATGGCTACTTCCTTTTTTATTTCTTTCTGAGTATTTGAATAGTTATAGTCCATAGAATATTTTATCTTCACCAGAAATAGTTGATATGGTTTCCTTTATAGCACTGAGTTGAAAAATACCATCTTGGTATGAAACTTTATATTTCTCTTGTGAATAATTAACTTGATTAAATACATTTCATCTCACTTTATTTCCCATTTATCATAATTATGCAGAACATATTTTTAATTAGAAAGAGGGATCCTTTTTTTGCTTGGATTCAGAAAACCCTATGAAATAATTTACAGAGGTGGGAGCTCTGTTTTTCCTTCTGTTTGGATGCTGTTGCACTAAGTTTCAAATACTTTTCCCCAGCTGGCAATTCCCTTTCACAGATAAGGCTGTAAATGTCTCTGTTCTGTTTGTTTACAGAATGAAAAGCCACTATGTGCTTAGCCCTTACAGGAATTTTTAACACACTCTTGTCAGACATCCAAAATATAAGAGTTTGATTTTGAATTAAATAATTCTTGAAAGAAGCGAGACATTCACAGGATAAGTGAATTGTGTTGTGTTCCAAATGTGTATTCTCTTTTTGCTTCCAGATCATTTTTGGCCAAAATAATTTATTTTGAGCAGATCCAAGAGCTCAGCGCTTTGCTAGGAATTAGTCTTATTTGAATTTCCATAAGTTATCTCACAGTTCCAACCAGTAGCCATTTTACGATGGGGGATAATTCACCTGTTGGTTGACAGTATCTTACAGTTGCTTATCCTTACAAACTGAACAGTGCTGTGAGGGAGAAAATTTGTGTTAACCACAAACAATTAATTATAACTATTTGTATTTTGGTGTTCACTTACAAAAAACTATTTAGTTTCCTAATGTCAGAAGATGTTCTTGATGCTTAGGCTTCAGAGATGATAATTTTGAACTTCCAGTGCACTGCTTATGTTGTTTTACTCTGGTATATATCCTCGCCCTTTGTTAGGTGAAATTGCTTGCACCTTAACTCTGCTCACATACTGCTATACTAAGATGATTGAGAATTATCTGACTGTGCATAAATGCATTAGTAGTGAAGTCACATGGGTTGTGCTGGTTTGGGATGTTGCACTGAAGCCTTTTTTGGCCTTCACTTTTTAGTTAGACTCCGGTTAACCATTTGAGTTTCAGTAGTAGGAGTACAAAAGTGTACTTTGTGAAGAGCAGCACTTTGGCAAGCTGAGGGGAATTTTCTTCCTTGTGATCAATGAAAATTTAAAAATACAAAGTTCTAATGATAACTGGCATAAAAGATACGTAAATTCTCTTTTTTGGTTATTCACATTAAGCGAAGAAATGCAAGAAACAAAAGATTTACAGTAGGCAGTACAGGAAAATACCATGCTAAAGGCAAACCAGCAAGGTCAACTTCAATCTGAACACAAGACTAAACTGCTCTCAGTCTACTGGGACCATATACAGGAAACTGACATTGTAATTTAACTCTATTAAAAATGCTTAGTAACTTGTGGAATGCATGAAGTAATCACATGAGCTCTATGCTCTGTTTACACTCTCTCGATTAACCCACCCAAAGGACTTTGTAGTGTACAAAGCTATAGCTTCTGAGCCCTTGTTAGCATAATGTATGTTAACTTTTACGGGGGGAAGATGGGTAAGCAAGCAGAAGGGATCTGGAAAGTTTTTTTTCCTCTCAAAAAGGAACTTAATATATGAAGGACAAACACTGTGGTGCAGAAATGTCTCAAAGTACTAAGTCTTGCTTAACCAACAGAACCTGCTTGGTGCTGTGCTTATAATCAATCTTTAAAGCCTGAAAACAAATATATGAATACAGATGGAAGAATACTCCAGTATTTTTCATAAGGGTCTGTTGAGAAAAGGGTGAGTTATAGTTGCAGATTCTGCAGTTAAGGGAGAGACCAAAGGAAACCCGTAGAGCCGATAACCATCATGGCGTTCCCCTGAAGGCTGCTTTGGTCAGTTGAATCGAATTAATTTGACCTGTTTGTGTAGTTGGGGAGATCAGAATACTCTTACCTATTAAAGAGCTTTGAATAAAAAAACCTTTGGTATGATTAGCAACCTTTCTTCCTGTCAAGTGGAAACAGAAATGTTCTCTAACACAGAGATCCTGTTCCTACAGACTGTTGTGGGGCTGTCTAAAGGATGAAAAACTTGTGATAAACATATTAGCACAGAGAGTGGAAGCAGTATAATCATGTTATAATGGCATTCTGCCCAGTCTAATGTCTTCTTTCTCAGCAGAGCTGAGAATTAACATTTGTGGGATGCTAGACGAAAATAACTGTACAGCACAGTTCAGAACTCTCCAAGCTGAGCCTTTGTAGACCTCTGTTGTAGCCTGTTGAAATACTTCCTAGATCTTGGTGGAGTTCTGCCATCAATGAGCCCTGTCTGGGCACGTAGTTATCTAGCTGTCAGAATTCAACCCCTAAATCAGGGTCACCATGGGAAAATGCAAATAGGCAGAAAAGAAAATTACTCTCTCAAAATGGAAAAATCTGTTTTGGGCTTTTACTTAAATCAATTACACTATTAAGCCTTTGTCAAACGTCTTACGATTGATACAATGTGGATAACATTAAATTAAGAAAAAAAGATCCCTTGTTTTAGAAGAACATTATAGCTGTATATTCACACATGTTCAAACTATGTTCTCAGCTGTCATTGCTGACCAGTCCAAGTGGTTTATTACAGCCATGTTATATAATTAGGTGAATAATTAGATTACTCTAAGTGCCATCGTGGTCTGAAAAATGAAAGAAACTACTACAAAATCACCTGTAATTACACAGTTCCAGCATGATGGAATATAATGCATTCTGTAAATATAAAGTGATGGGCTCTGTGAAATGGCCTAGTTATTACTTCAGAACTGTCTATATTATCTAAAAGGACATGTATGTCCCTCTTATAACAACTCTTTAACGGCAAGTTTAGGCAATGTATTAATTATGTTTGCTTTAAAACTGATCCAATGACAATTTTTCACTAACAGATATGTAATAACTGAAATTCACATTAACTGTTAAGATAATTACTATATGCTTACTATAACATTAAAATTCTGAGTGTATTCCATAAGTAAATAATTATATTGCAGTTTCTTTTTGATATGTTTCTGCTTAATGGTGGTATGCATACTGTAATTACCATTAGCTATTCATTTCTTATTAGCTCCCTGAGACTTTTTGGCATTTACTGATGTTCTATAATATAGAACTTGTTCAATTAATGTTTGACAACTTAACGTTTTCCTTAATGAATACCTACATACAATATGCTACCAGTAAGGGCTTATGGTTAATGGAAAGTATAATAAAATCTTGTTGTTCCTTTTGAGGTGTTTGGAATGGTGTTTCATTGAAACAAATAGGTGTTAATCTAAGATGAGCTACTGCAAAGAAATGTGCTTATCTTAAAGCTAAAATGTTTCTCATTTTAAATGCGATTGGAGGAAATCAAACATCATCTCTATAAACTGAAGTCTTCAGTTTCACATCATGTTGGAAAACAGTAGCTCTAGAAACAAACACATCCAGGAAAAATATTAACAATTTCAGTGATCCTCAAATATTCATATAGCAGTGATAGCCATCCACTTCAAGTGCTTTGCTAAGAAAAGCAAGTGAACGATTCCATTGTTAGTTGGATGTTTAACAGAGGCAAATGTACCCAGTGACACAGTTAATCTCGTGCTGCTTGCCACGCAGCCCCCCATTAACGCTGCAGAGGCGGGAGCTTGCTTGGACTTACTCAGCTTGAGGCAGTACTGTGCAGGGCTGTGCAGCACGGGCCCTCTGTGTGACACGGGTACCGGGGATAGGGTTTGCCAACAGGAGCATGGTAGTTAATATTTCTGAAGGGGGAAAATAACCGATGGGAAAGTAATGACTACATTAAAAGCTGCTCTTAAGATAAGTTGCAGGACTGCATCTCCTGTCCAAGTCAATCGCTTCAGGAATATCTGCACTGGGAAGAGAAGGGAAAACCATGGGAGAAAGCCAGTGAAAGGGCAATAGTTACCAGTTATTCACCCAGGACATCAAAGCAAATGCATTTGCTAGTAAACAAGAGAAGGTTATTACTGATCATTAGATTAATAATTAATAAGATCCTAATATGGGGGTGATATGTAAGTGGGTTAAGAGAAGTGATTATGCTGTTGAGCATAGTAAAAGAACTAGTAAGTAAGCATGGATTTAATGTTTACTCTGGAGGGAGAGGTTGGGTTGGCAAGGTGCATTTGCACTGGTTGCTGAGGGTGAGTTCCCAGAGTATCTGGTATGATTACGTAGTCCTCTGCTGAAGTGCAGCTGCAACCACCCATGTCAGTTCTCTCTTTCAGTCGCATTAATATCAGTCTTGTAAGAGCTGGGAAGGTGGGCTTGGGCCAGGCAGTACTCTCTGTAGCTGTTAAATTCAGTTATATGAGATATTGCTTTAGTGCAGGAGAGGCAGTTTTACAGTTTACAGAAGAGATGTAGATTCAAAGGATGTAAGGGAGTTGCTACAGAAAAAAATTGGAATCTGTAATATTGGAATGTGTAAATCGCTGTCACTAAATAATTAAAAATAGGGTAGAGGCATTTATTTAGTCTTTTCAGCAGAATGAGGCAGTACGTACTTGTAGCGATTTTTCCATGCAAAAAACTGGCACGTACCCTACACAAGTACTGAGAGGAGGGCTTAAGCATTGCTTCTGAAATGCTTAAAGATATGATGGTGTAAAATTACAGCTGTAAAAGTAGAGGTCCCAAATAACTAAAAGTAATGCTAATTTTACAGACTGAAATAGCAACAGAGGCTCTGCAGGGTATACGCAAGTAGCTAGTCACACTCTTCTGAGAAGCATTGAAAGGCCCTGAAAGAGGGAACTGCTAAGAAAAACAAAACAAAAAACAACAACAACAACAAAAAAAACCAAACAAACAAAAAAAAAACCAAAAACCAACAAACAAATAATCTAACAGTAGCTGTCTCAGATCTTTCAGAAAGCCATGACTTTGCTATGAGTTAGGAAGTTTTATCAATGCTGTCCCTGATTCTGTCTTTGTTAATAGTTTCCAAATTCCCAAGTACTAGGGAGAAGAGACTTATGTATTTCTTTAGATAGGTAAGATATCAACAAATGTAGAGCAGCTGTATGCCTTCATGTTTGAAGGAGGTCTATGCAGATTTCTGCACATCAGGACAACCTCCTCAATTATATTTGTTGCCTTTCTGTATTATTCCTACGGTACTATCACACAGGCTTGACAATAAACATGGCTGCAGTGGAGAAGGATGTCAGATGTGAACACAGATCTTCCTAAAAAAATTACGTGGTCTTTGGGGCAGAGCTAATGGAAAGAAAAGTATCTAAATATTAAAGCATGGCTCTTCCCTCTCCATGCTGCTTTCTTGATGTTAATGGTGAATTCAGGTCTCCAAAAAGCGATGAGGAGCAGCTGTGTTACAGAAGGGATGACAGAACTTCTGAAGTTGTCTAGCCCTGTGAATCCCTCTGAGCATTCTCAGATCCTGTAGGCAGAGAAGTTAGTTATTGCACAGTAAGTTTAGAAAAGCTTCTGCATCCTAGGCAGTCTTGTCAGAGCTGTCAGAGTCTGACATAATTTTTTCCAATGTCTTTTCAACTGTATCTGCTCAGAATGTCACCTAGAGATAAAGTGGCACTTCTAATTGATTTTTCAGAACTTTTTTGTCTGATGTTTTGTGATTGGGCTGAATCCTGGGGTGTTTTTAGGTAGTATCTGATAGTGTCTGTGAAAGGAGACATGTTTATCAGCCACACATAAGATGAATGGGATGAAGGAAGGAGGTAGGGCAGTAAAGCGGTGCAGCTGTGTGAATGAATGATTTTCCAGGTTTTCTGGCAGCTTAAAAATAAACATGACATTGTTCAACATAAGCATTATTCTGGGACTGAACAAAACATTTCTACAGTTATATAAGGTGCTGGTATGAATACATATGAAAAATACATCCACCTTTTAGATTTCACAATCCTGTGAAGGCAATGTTCAAAATCAGGGGACAGATTCAGACCAATTTCAGAAAGGAAATGTCAAAAATATAAAATCCAGGAGTATTTGAAATCTGAAGAGACAAGACTGGAAGGTTATCCCTTAGGCTAGAGTGATGGGGCTCCCTTGTAATCTTTGTCAGAGAGCAATGAGCCTCCCAGTTTTAAAATTCATGAAATGGGTGAAGACTTTAAAGACAATTGTATCAGCATGTCTTCCTAACAGCAGTATCTTGCAGCGATTGTGACCATTGTGTAGACCTAGTCAAAATCTTTTCTCTTTAGTAAATCAAATCATACAGTCTTTCTAATAGTGTTTCCCCTATTTGTTTAGATTATATATATAAAAAAAATATATTTCAAATGATACATGTGGCATGGCTTATTCCCTTACAGTACCAGCCATGCTTGTTTCTATATGGGTATTTTAAAAAGTAAAAGCCTAAATAATAAACAAACAGAGTTTAACCAATTATTAGGTTTTAATCTCAAATGTATGCTTAAGTGCTATTATTGGAGGGTGTATATTAATTTTTAGTGAATGGCTGCATAATTATTCCAACAAAGTCCTTTAGTACAGTAATATATTCACCAAATCTTTCAGCTGTGCTTGGCTACACTAATTTATGCGACCCTATCAAATTTAATGAATATATGTTAACTCTGCCCTCATTAGTAGATTTGCTATTACTAAAGATCTGTTGTAATACAATGTTTTTGCTTCCTAACTTTTATGTCTTCCTGAAGTTTAAAAACAAACCCCAAAGTCAATAGGCTCCTTTACACCATTCCAAGTGGTTGGGTCCTCAGGACTGTGCAAATGGCAGCATGGCAGACTTATGTCATGGAGGATTATCTAATTTAATTGATATTTTAAAGTCTGTTTGGATGAAAGAATCATTAAGATTTTGTCTACATGAGGATTCAGGAAAGATTAAAGCAAATCAAACCAGATTGTCATCCTATGTAGACTTCTCACTTAGAAATAAAGTGACATTAGCTTACTGCAGCTTCACTTTTCTTTTTTTACCCCTTGCTTATTCTGCAGGGCTGTGTTCTCTGTATCTTTGAGAAAGACAGTCCAAGATGAAGTTATTTATTTCTCATGACATTTTATAACACTTTGGATACTTAGCTAATGTACTATAATTTTAGCTTATGCTCTTTCAATTAGTAAAACAAATTTCTTGCATTGCTCATTTACTGGGTGTTTTCATGCTGCACTCATTATCTGTCTTGTTCCAGAGGAACAGACTTTTAAATTGGGAATGGGTCAAGAGAGCACACTCAAAATGACTTCTGACAAGCAGCTGACATTTTTCTGCACCTAAGATGTTCTAATCTTCATGCTAATAAGGACATTTATTCTCATAGAGTTTAATAATTGTTGATGGCTTTAGGAAATAAAAAAGTAGTACTTAAGTCATGAACAGCCTATGCTGCTGCAGAATGTAAGCTCAGTGAAGTGGCACACAGCACTTCTAAAACTGAAGACTATGCCTGTCTAATGGAAAATGTTAATAAAGAAAGGTAAAAAAAAATCCAACAATGCTTGTTATAACTAAGTACCTTAGAATTAAAATATATTTTTTTATTCATTAGGGAAGCATATTTAACAAAGCAAACAGTTAAATGTATATAATCTGATTTTGGAAATTAGATCAAACATGCATTTTTATAATGGTAGATCTTTGTGTGAAATGCCTTTTTTTGGAAGTGCTTGATGGGCATGAAAGGAAGAATGCAATTAGTAATAATATTAGATTACATCACAGAAATCTAAGCACTAGGTTGCTACATCTAGTTTTTCAGCATGGAAGACTGATGTAATAGTTGTAATGGATATTGGTGTGGTTCCTCAGTAATGAGATGAATCTAGTGAAGCCTATGTATGTGTAAAGGTTTGGGGTTATCTTCTTTTATTTTGCTAGAAGTGAAGGATGAAAGGAAAAAGAAGTCTCTTGTTTAGAATGTGCTATCTGAAATGCTCTTTTTGTTGGATCATGAATGTGGAAAAAGAATTGGAGCAGAAAATTTGTATCATTGTTAAATTTATAGCTTAAGAAGTTTAGAACTAACTTATGTCTTGTAATGATAACGCTTTTGGACCGTCAAGCCAAATCTGTCTAGCCATCAGTTGGGGTCTTTGTACCTATTTAGGCAATTAAAAACAGGTGACTTGATGGTTGCAAGTACCTAGCATCTCTTTTAGAGATTTGATACTCATGTTGGCCATGTCAGTTCTCTTGAGGTGTTCCCTTGTATCATCTGCATTTGAAAGTGGTTGTTCATGTTTAAACATGACTTCTCATTACATCAGTTGACCAGTGGGGTTTTTAAAGGTAATATGATTGGTGACCAAAGAGGCTGCTGTTAATTATGGCTCAAACCTTCAAAAGTAGATGCCTAGCAAAAAAACCAAACCAAACCAAAACAAAACAAAAAAAAACCCTAACAAAAAACTGCGAACAAAACCACCCAAACCAATGAACTAAAAAGCCAAAGAAATACGGGTTTAATTTTATTAATTCTCAAGTAAGGAATTGGATAGATTCACTACAGAATCTTTGCATGGAGTTTCTGCACAGAAAAAAATCCAACTTCTTCAGCGTAAATGCTTAGGCCAGTGCCAAACAGGATGGCAGATCTCAGGACAAAGGAGGACAGGGAAAGGACAGCAAGGACGGGACTGGTAGGATGGTGAAAGATGTGCCACAACAGCACTGTGTTGCTTTGCAGCCTTTACTAGATTGCTGTGCACATTGTGTCATTGTAGTTACATATTTCAGAGTCTCACCACATGCTCCTATAGCATACAATCAATTATTACTACACTTGCTTTCAGCTACCCTTGGTAGAAGTCCAGTTATCTATAGCTGGAAATACTTTTGTTCCTGAATGGTGCATTCTGCCTTTTTCCTAGTGATGCACTGCTCCCAAAAGTACCTCTATGCAGTGACAGTCAGTGAAATCCACAGTACTTACAACTAAATTAATGTCCTATTGCACTAAATTTACATCAAATGCTACTGTGTTTCCAAATAAATGTTTCACTCTAGGCTTGGATGTAAACATTTGTGTGTGGGTGACTATATAGATATATATTTTTAATTTTCAGCAAAAAGAAAATATTATTGTCAAGCGCTATGCAGTTACCCACCTATGACTTTTTGAATGAATGATTTATGTTCTATCTACACACGATTTATAGATGTAATTTATATGGAAAAGCCATGACAGATGCCCTCTGTGTGTATTACACAAAATTGGTATCTATCAAGATTGAATGCTTGGCACACTACAGGGCAATTGCCTGCAATCTGGAAGTGAGAAAGCCATAAAGAGGATCAAGAAAGCAGAAAAAGCACTCATATCTGCATAAGTATGCAAATACGGCTGATGGAGCTACGCAAAATCATAGCAATACTTTGGAAAAGTCCTGAGCTTGTTTATCAACTTGAAAGACATCAAAACTACAGAAGCAGATGGGTACAAGAGAGAACTGATCAGGGACGATACAAATGCTCATGTAAACTTTTACCTGTATGCTGTACTTTAGAAAATGTGGGGGGTTTTGTCCAGAAAAAATGTAGCTGATAGACAAGCAAATAGCAATTGGACATCAGGCTCAACCAGTTGTCATTTGAGTGGTCGCTCTTAAATAAAGAACAAGCATTTTCTGAGAAACTATATATTTTTCTCAACATAAGTAGGCTGTATTAAATGACATCAGCAAGGTGTCTTATCTGTTATTGTTTTTGTATAGCTTTAAACCAAAAAAATACTCATCCTTGCATTGGCTTTTGATCTGAGAGATGTGATTTCAATGCCTGTGCTGTGTGTGTGCTTCCTGTGTGAGTCTGGACAGCGAAGGGTCCCTCGCATCAGATCCCAAGGAAGAAAGCTTGGGAACTGGCAAGTATGCTGCATGCTGAGGTGTTTCAGTGATGTTTGTGGGATGCTAAGTGCAGTGATGGCTGTATAACACAGCCAGCGTAAGTCTGTGGCTTCTCTGAAAGTAAGCAAAAGTCTGAGGCAGCATAAAGACTTCTTTAATATACGTCTAGATTGGTTTAGAGAACAAGAGCCAAATTTCTGTGTACTTAAAGGAGTGTAGGTACACTGATTCAGCACCAACCTCTTTATCCTTCACATAAATGTATATTTAAGGCAGTATTATGAAGCATTGCATGTACTGAGCAGCTGTTCAGCTATGCAGTAGGTAGAAGCTGGTGACACCAGGTGAAGCACTGGAAGACTTCTGTTGATGTAAAAACCCCCATGCAATTTCTTGAAAGCGAAGAGGTGTGTGGGTAATCCACTTGAATTGTTGGCAACTGTGTTTTTGAAGACAAAAGTGGTGCCAATGTCATTGGCAGCAACCTTTCTTTCAATAGCTGTGAGAGAAAGGGGCTTGTTTGAAAAGCACACCTCGGAGAGGAAGGGCCACTTGACTTCTCTGGTGCACTGTTGTCACCTTCTGTTTAGAGACAGGGAAATCCCCTCTTTGGGGGAGGAAGACGCTGCTCTTTTGGAGACATGGGAAAACAAGATGAATTGCTTTCATGGGTGGAGGTGTTGCTTTCTGACAAGTTTAAAAGCTGCTGGAATGACATGTTGTTCTGTGGAACAATAGAACTCATGTTACAAGGGGAGTTGATGACTGCAATACATGTGGTATGTGATGTTTTTAATTTGCTCCTCAGTTAACAAACTATAGATAGAAAACAAACCCCAAACCTTTGAGCTAGAAATTGTTCAGATGCTTTAAACACTGTTCTTCCATCCCTAAGAAACCAGATGTGTTTGACCAGCTTCTCGTCAGATTGTGGAAGTCCACTGACATTAAATGAAAGATACTGCTGTTCCAATGTTTTTAAAAGAATAAAGTTTCTCTTCCAATGCTCGGAAAATCAGTATAGCCCATCTGTAACACTAGTCACCACTAAGGCTGCATACCAATGATGAATCCTATAGTTTGTCATGATTTCACCTAAATGAAAAAGTGCTATGTGAAGATATCAGAGCTATGAAAACTGAACTTTTAAAATTGGCTTTTATTACACTTTTGGCACCTTGAATTAGACTCACACAGCCACATATTAGACTTGCATTTTAAAATGCTACATTTAGGAATAGATAAAAAAGAATTGGAAAAAAAAGAGTTCTGAAGGTCACAATGGGAAAGAAGATTGAATAAAATGGAAACCTTTTTATTAAGAAAAAAAAATCCTGAAAGGATATTAGAGTTATGAGAAACTTCTGTGAGAAATGGATAGTCACCCTGGTTATGCAGCTCACCTGCAAGACAAGCAACTAGTAGAAACAGCTCCCAGTGTTGTTCTTTAATAGTCTAGCATGCAGATTGCAGAAAACTAGATAGAACCCAAAGTGCACAAGATCTTAAGATACATATCTTGCTATCACAGTGTCTTTCCTGGCAGCTGTGCTTGCATTGCAAGATACATTGACACAGTGGAGATAGATGCATTAGCTAAAATCAATTAAACATTTAAAAAACAACAGCAAAAAAAGTACTTTTAAAATATTAGAATGTGTGTAGATGCAGTTTTCCACTAATAAATATCAATAGTGGATGCTGACGTGTAGAAATCTCTTACCATTTTAACATCTTTGGTATTTCTAGTACCTACTGAGTCCCTGGGCTGTTTGCTCTTCATTCCAGTCCAGCGGAACATTTAGATGAATATCATGAGATCATCTGTCCTCTACTTGCAAATTGATTAGCCTTTCTTGTCTGTCTGTGTGTAATAAGTATGTTTAGTGTTTGATACAGTCTGTCTAGCTTTAAAAGCACAACTGTATTTGAGTGGGTGTGATGGTGTCCGTAGCATTGGCCATGCATTTGCAAAGGCTAACAAGCATCTGGAAAGCTCAGCTCTGGTTGCGTGCCATGGAAAAGGAGGATAAGCCAGTTACATCTGCAGTAATAAAAACACAGTTTCTTGCCTGTCTCAGTCTACTGGAGAATGGAAATTTGGTGCACTCTTAGCAATATTTAAAACTAATTTATCTCTCTCTTTTTATCTACTCCCATGTAAGTAGGCAGCAAGTTTCTAGGTCCGGCATGGAATTGTCAGAACAGTTTTTAATTTGACAGCACCAATTCACCAGAGGGTAGTGATATTCATTTTAAGCAATGTTGTGAACTATTGTGAAATGCACTTTAAAAATTATTAAATGTTTAAATGTGTTAGCACTAGTAAAAATAAAAAAGCCCTTCTTTAAGAGCATCTTGTTACTCAACAGATAAGAACTAAATATTATATATAAGTGGAAAATCTCAACAAACTTTAAAATACCCCTATATTTTTCTTTTGACTTTACAGTCTTAAGCAAAGATGAATAAAACTTTGAGGTCTATTTGCCTATTCAGTTTAAACTGAAAACTTAAGCTTTCAAAAGATAGCTGTCAATGGACAATTTCTGCAGTCTGCAACTGCAGCAAACCAACTATATACACAAATTCAACTGCCTTTGTGCAGCCCTCACTGAACACTGCTCTAGGACAGGGCTTTTCACTCAATTGACCTGCCTTCCAAGCAAAGCCTTTCACTAAACTTTGCTTTTCCTCTGATAATTGTGCTCATTTTGGTTATAAGAATCCTGTTGCTATGAGAATTACAAAGCATGTTATCTGCTTTTTCACAATTACTGTTTTATTATCAGGGAGATGATATACTTTAGTTACTGCTTGCTATGGTACTCTATCTCACTGCTGAGCTGTTTGTTAGGAAACAGCACTAGAAAATGTCAAGGATTTTTTCTTATAAAAACAAAGAGATACTAAACTATTTATGACAGCATCGATTTATGAACCAATATTTACGTGAGCATTAGATTAGTGATATTTTAACATTATTCTTCAAGTCACATTTCTCCAGTACTAAAAATGTTAGAGGGCAAACATACAAAAAATCCCCAAACCTTTCCATGTTTTAAAAGCATTTCTTCTGTAACGCATAGCAACTGAAAAGTATCTTAACTTGATTTACTGTGCAAAGTAAATACCTGCATAGAAAAGGACTTTTATCTGGACAGCCTACACATATCCTTGATGACAACTTAAATTCTTAGTGTGTAATACAAAATATATAATGTCATAAAGATATTTCTAGCTAAGAAAGAATCCGTTTTTTGAATGTTCCTTTCTATTTAAGCTCTTAAATAAGAAAGTTTCACTTTCTCAAGTGCTATTCAGGTACTTTCTTTGGCCTTTGCTCATCACTAAATATATGTCACCTATTTAACTTGAAATATGCATGTATTTTGAAATGTACTGTAGAAACAGCATACATTCACAGTCACATTTTTTTAACAAGCAAATAGGCACGTAGATTCCATGACGTTTTGCCTTCTCATGCCAAGACTAGGGTAATGGAAATTTCTTTTTGTTTTGGTAAAATGATGTAGGATGACATTATTACCAACATAAGCAATTAGGCACTTTGGAGCTGGGAAGCCAGCTTGCAGTGATTCCCACTGGGATAGGAGGCAAATTCCTTCCTAGGACTGAAGGTGAGGCTGATTCTTTTTATGCAGCTGTAATCACCCCTACGGTCTGCTGGATCTCATGATGCCTCTCCCCTCAGTTTCGAGTTCTTAACCCAAATTCTCATATGAGTATTCCATACTTCGTTCCAGGGGATGTGAACTCAACACAGATTAGACTGCTTATTGCTGCTTCTATATGCTGCTTCCAGCAATTACGAGCACCTGCATTGTCTAGAAAAATCTAAAATATTGGATCAATAACCACTGAATAATTTCAAAGATGCTATGGTATCTGATGAATAAAAGGTTCACAGATGAATTATCTGTTTTTCCATAGTTTTCTACATGTTCAAGTAATATCTGTAACAACAGAAAACAGAATAATATTTTTGAACTGAGGGTTTAGACTCTTTTATATTGCAGAAGCAGCAGGAGACCAGATCTACTTCCTTGACATTACAAATGTGAAGACATTGTTTTTGTGAGAATGTGAATCACCTAATTTGCCTGCATCTAAAGGATGTACCACACTTTAAGCAGAGCAGCTTAGGGAGGAAAAGGAGTAGCTAATTAGCAAATGCATTTGTATGCACATTACTGTGGCTGATTTATATGGCCACAATATGTCTGAGGACAAAATTCATGTGCTGACTTTGGTCTTTTGTGGGCCTTTTCCAAACCACTGCTTGTGCAGTGTTCTGTACAAGTTTGTCTGCATAAACATAGACAAAGCTTAAAAATTTTATAATTTCAGGTTACAATAGAGATAATTTCTTAGTTTTCTTTAAAAATCAGTTAAGTTACTGCATACCTTGGCAATGTATATTTGTGTAAGATAATGTTGAAATTCTCATATATAACTATATTAGCAGATAGAGATCTGTCAAAACAAAACCTTTTTTAAAAAATAACTTTGCAGACACTTTCATACAGAAATATCCCCTTTAACAAGTGCTGATCACCACTGGTAAACAAAAATTCTCAAATTCCCATGACTGATGACATTTTAATAGCTTTATGCTGAATACGCAGGACAGCAGAAACCCTTGTCTCCATCAGACAGTATAAACAGATAAAGTAATGTTTTCATTAGAGATTCTTATATCAAATGTAAAAAATCTTAATTCTCTTTTAAGATTTCCCTCTTTGAAATAATCTCTAGGCTGGGGAAAGAGATAGTCTACCAGGCAGTGTAGCTACATTATTTTATCTCCAGTTAATAATACTGCAGTATTATTTAAAATCATTTGAGGCTGGACTGCACCATGCCAGTTATTTGCGACTTGACAGAAAGCATGCGTCTTCGGTTTCTGGGAAGTTTCTGTGTCTAATGGGAGCTGACTTGACTGGGGGGGATGTCTGGCTGCTGCTGCCCCTTGCCCTGCAGCTCGGGTCTAAGTCACTTCAGCTCCGTGTTCTGGTGGGAAGCTGCCATGGATCTCATCAGGGTTAGTGTCCTACCAATCACCCAGCTAAACCGAGACTGCCTGATCCTGGTCTTCAACGGGAAATGAGAAGTAAAAGGTGGAGGTGAAAGAGGAATGGGGCCAAGGTATCCTTTTGGTTGGCTACTTGCCCTGCAGCTTCTAGTCCGTTATGCCGAGCTCTCTGATGTGATGGGGAGCCTGTGCTGTGAGCTGTGTTAGCCAGTTGTTTGGGATGAAAACACCTCCCTGTAAAAGTAAATACTTGGAAGTCCAATCTCTCTGCTGCTGCTCAGGTATCTCAGAGCAGTCAGGACTAGGAGACAATTTGTATTCTGTTTTGATTGCAGAATTTTTCCCATACTGGCATGGTCCTCTGCTTAACACTGTTATTTGTTGTTTGGTGGTGAGGCAGCATGGAAGTCACCTATTTTACTAGAATTACTGTAAATAAAATATTTATGTACTATTGAAGGGGAGAAGTCTCCCTTTCAAAAGAGATACCATTGCTTCCCACAAATCCCGATATATAGTCTAAATAAAAATAAACATAACACATCCCACCCAGCAGAATTGCTGGACTGAATAACACAGACTTAACAAAGTCTGAGGAAAGCGGCTGTGAAGGTGTGCAGTGTTGACAGACAATGCATTTTTAGCAATGTAATTTACTCCTGTTCAGCTTTACTGACCTTTTGAAAGATTAAAATAAAAATATTATTCTCTGTGGTCTGAGTGATTTCAGCTGTTTCAGCTACTGTACTCAACCACACAAAGGCTTCATATAAAAGAAGCCCCAAGGGGATACAGGGTTGAAGAAATTTCTAATAGTTTGAGGTCTGATTGTTATAACCCCCAAGTTGTAATAGTATGCGAGGGTGCAGAAGTAAGAGGGTTGTTTATTTTGTCCAAGCTCAAGTGGTATATTTTTATTGCATTTTTGTTTAAAAAAAAAATTATTTTCAAAGCCCTGTCCTAGGAAATACAACATGGGGATCAAAACTGTGGAAGAGTAATGTTGTTTTTACCTGAGATTTCAAGCTCTTTTCTGCAGGATCGGTACAGAACAAGTACAGTGTGAAGGGAAACAGGTTTTCCCTGCTGAATAACTTATCCATGGCACGTGATACCACATGCATCTGCGTGATGGCTGACTGTGTGTGGCTGCCACAGCTGCTGTTGCAGAGTTAGAGCTTAGATGCAAGGTGTTCAAAAGTACACAGGTATTATCTTGTATATAGGGTGGTGGAAGGAAGGAAACTTCTGTTACCTGGATTGATTTTTATCAGCTCTCTCCCTTTTCTGATGACAGTCTTCAGAATTTTACTTACAGGAACATTTTACAGCTCTTCCTATAATCATGTGTTGACCAGGCAGCACACAGCACGGATAAACATAAATATCCTTTGAAGCCAACACTTTATTAAACCTGACCAAGACATGCAGGTAACATAGAATCACAGAACGGTTTGGGTTGGAAGGGACCTTAAAGATCACCTAGTCCCAACCCCCTGCCCCGGGCAGGGCCCCCTTCCCCCAGCCCAGGGTGCTCCCAGCCCCGTCCAACCTGGCCTTGAACCCTTCCAGGGAGGGGGCAGCCACAGCTGCTCTGGGCACCCTGGGCCAGCGCCTCACCCCCCGCACAGGGAAGAATTTCTTTCTAATAACTTATTTAAATCTTCTCTCTTTCAGTTTAAAACCATTACCCTTCATCCTATCCATACACCCCCAGCTTTCCTGTCCCCCCTTTAAGCCCTGGGAGGCCGCTCTAAGGTCTCCCCGGACCCTTCCCTTCTCCAGGCTGAACACCCCAACTCTCAGCCTGGCCTCCCAGGGGAGCTGCTCTAGCCCCTTGAGCATCTTCATCACCTTCCTCTGGACCTGCTCAAGCAGTCCATGTCCTCCTCGTATCTGGAGTCCCAGAGCTGGACCCAGCACTGCAGATGGGGTCTCATGAAAGCTGAGTAGAGGGGGAGAACCCCCTCCCTCGACCTGCTGGCCACACTTCTCTGGATGCAGCCCAGGACACGGGTGGTTTCTGGGCTGCGAGCGCCCATTGCTGGCTCACGGTCAGTTTTCCATCCACCAACACCCCCAGGTCCTTCTCCGCAGGGCTGCTCTCCAGCCACTCCTCGCCCAGCCTGGATTTGTGCTTGGGATTGCCCTGACCCGTGTGCAGGACCTTGCCCTTGGCCTTGCTGAACTCCATGAGGTTTGCCCGGGCCCCCTGCTCCAGCCTGCCCAGGTCCCTCTGGATGCCATCCCTGCCCTCCAGCCTGTCACCCCACCACACAGCTCAGTGTCAGCAGTGAACTTGCTGAGGGTGCCCTCGATCCCACTGTCCGTGTCACCAACAAAGATGTTACACAGCACCGGTCCCAACACTGTCTGCTTAGGAACACCACTCATCACTGCTTTTTACTTGGACTTTGAGACATTGACTGCAACTCTCTAAGTGTGACCATCCAGACAATTCCTTATCCACCACGTGTTCCATCCATCAAACCCACGTCTCTCCAATTTAGAGACAAGGATGTCATGGGGGACAGTGTCAAATGCTTTGCACACGTCCAGGTAGGTGATGTTAAGGGCTCAGTCCAGGCAGATGACATCAGTTGCTCAAGATCTTGCCTGATGTTCTACAACCACAAAAAGCTGCTAGGGAAAGACACAGTCTTATCCTTCCCTGTCCCTATCAGAGCACTGCTACCCTTGTGCGATGTCCCTCTGTTGCCAGTGCATTCACACCGCCTAGGGTGAGCAAGATGATGAGGATGAAAAATAATGCAACAATAAACTCTGTGCCCCAGTCCAATTTATCACACTTCTGTACAAGCGCTTTTGCCAGAAATTCTGGACTTTGAAGGATAAAATTCAAGTTTCTAGAAAATAACACACAGACAAATTAAAAATCCACATGAGCCATTGATCATGTGACATACCAGTAATGGAAAAATATGCTAAACTTCCCATAGTATTTGTCATTTTTAATATCTGATTTATTATTTTTAATGTGTTTTTCTTTGAAACTCAAAGTTCATCAGTGGTCTACCTTCTCAAAATCATGACACCAATTGACTAAGAGTAACAGGAGCTTAATGTTATATTTAGCTATTGCAAGCGAGATGTTTTTTGAGTTAAATCCACAGTGCTGAAAGGGGTGAAGAGAGATGAAATGAGAAATTGCTGTACTAAAGCAGAGCAGAAATCAATCTAATTTAATATCTTTCTCTACCAGTGGCCAGTGCTGGGTACTTTAGGAGAAGAGAGCAGAAACACTGTGATAATTGCTTTCACAGAAAATATTTCTTTCTGCTGCTTCTCTTATATTTGTGGCTGCCATATCTTACAATTCTATGTGTTAAATCCTTTCCAAAATTTTACTTTAAGAACCTTTTATAGCACCTCTAGAAATTCTTTTTGTTGAAATAAACATCTGTTCCCTTTTAAAAAATTGTACTGATTTTTGGACTGAATGGTACTCATTCCATAAGATCTCATAGACTTATAATGCTTTGAGTGGAAAAAGTATTTACCTTCATGGGTTTTTAAAATTACTGTCTTCCAGCTTCACAGAACACATGACAAGAGAAGTAGAGAGTAGTTCCCATTATAACTTCTGTATTGCTTAATGTTCCATATAAATTATCGTGTCATAGTTCTGTGGTGATGTACTTAAAAGGATTACATTTTTCTGAAGCTGATATTTCTTTAAAAAAAATGCATCAGAGAAATGGGAAACTTCTGGGAGGAAAAGGAAATTAGTATTTCATGTAAAGGGATATTAAAACATTGTCATTTTAGTTGCCAATTCCGTGATTGGCTTCGCTCATTGCAGATTATTGCATTTCCAGTTTTTTTGGCTCTTGAGTTATACCCAGAAGAGCATACCCACACACTTTGATACATATGGACGTTGTCACCATCACCTATGTCATGTTGACAGCTGTAGAAGTATTTGCCCCTAGGATGCAGTTAACCACTAGAAGTGTAGGCTACACTGCCTTACTGATCATCTGCCATGGTGTTGGCAAGCATGCGGAGTTCGGTGTTGTCTTCAGAGCCAGCTTGAACTTAGGCATGATTTTAGGAATGGTTTATTTTAACTGATCAGGATCAAGTTTAAGATAAACTGAAGAAGGCTTCTTTTTCTCTGAAAAACAAATGTCCTCAGAAAGTTGTGTGTGAATTGAAAATGTATTTTTTAAGAAAAACAACTTTCTCGCACAGATTTTAAGTTCTTGTAACTCCAGGATGAGTTATGGCTGGTTTTGCTTTGTAGCAGCTGGTGGGTTGAGATGTGACCAGACAACATTGACATACCTCAGCAAATTTTGGGCGTTTTGCGCTATCTGGAAAAAGACAGGCAGGTGCTGAGATGGACATAATGCACTATATGACCTGGAAAAGGAGGTTTCCCATTCATAAATATTGGTGCAATTTGTAAAGATGCCAATCTTAAGTGTGTGAATCCTTAAACACCTTTCTCCCTCTAATAACCTGTATGAAAGGGAAAGATTTTAATGTCCAGGGCTAAGGAGGGAGAGTTAATGCCACTGGTCCAGTTAACAAAAGCTTTAAGTGTTCACAGACCTGCACAGTAACCCGGGAAGCTGGCTGCTCTCCCCATTCCCAAGACACTGTGAACTGTCTCTCAAGGTCTGCTTCCCTCAGTTTGGTCACTACCGTTGGATCTGCTGTCTGATGGAAAAGCTCACATGCAAGGACCTCTTCCTAGATGTTGCTTCCTACAAAAAAGAGTGCATTTTCAAAACAGCAGTAGGTATTTCTTACTGATAATTTCATGTTTGGGCAAAATTGTTGCCCTGCCTACACTCAATGGACATGGAGTCTGTGAGCATATGAGCTATCTCTGTACATGTTACACAACTGAGCTCAGGGGGATTTTTATCTCAAGGGATCTATGCCAGTTTACATCAGCTGAGAATCCAAGTTTTTCTGTTTTTTCTTATAACTTTACAATAGAATAGTAAACATGGAAAATGTGCACAGCAAATTCCATTTTTCTTATTCCAGGGACAGTGGTACTAACTGGGTGCTTGAAGTACTCAATACTGCATTTTTCCTGAATGGTTTAGTTGTACTCTAACACTTTGTTTTCAAACTGAAACACCAGATTTGTTCTCACAGCCAGGACTTGAAGACAAACTATCAAGTCACCCTGCTGTATATAGTTGTAAAAACATAAATTAACCTCAGGCACGGTTATTTGACTGCATTTCATGACCCTTTTTAAAAACATTAATGAATGTTTAAAGTCTTTTCCCCATGTGGCTAACACTCTGTTAGTTCAATGCTAGATAAGACGCCACAGTTTTGCTTTATCACTTGAAAAAACATTGAGACAAAACCCCAGCTGATTCTCAGGAGATGACAGCCTTCTACATTTATGCCAAGAAGATTAAGACTAGTGTGTTTGTAATGGCTAAATATAGATTTTTAGACAGCCTTTTCCAAATGAAAGGCATGTGATGAAATACTTGCTCAAGAACACTATAAATGCACAAGCAATTGTGGTTTTGACCAGGTGATTTCTGAAGCTCAAACGTATTGAACAGCTATTGTTATATGATTAAGCCACTTACAGGCTGCAGTTGCATGCATTTACCTGTCTAATTTGAAAGCAAAAGGGTTTGACTTTTTTTTTTTATTATGGTGTGAAAGAAATGAAAGTGCAAACAAGGAAGCCTTTGTATTTCTCTATATATTTCATTCAAAATAATGTCTACCATTTTTTTGCAATTTAAATACTACCTTGCACACAGTGGGGGAAAGAATCACTGTTCTGTTTAACCCAGGGACACTGACATTTTTTTTTTTTTTTGACAAACATCTAGAACAACAAATAGAAAAAAGTTATTAGAAAGTCAGCATAGGCCAATTATTCCCACACAGAAATGATAAACACAGTGTCTTCCTCTGTGACAGACAGTTGTCTGGAAGTCCAATTAGCACTCTAATCAAATTCCCTGTATTCTTTTACTGTATATGAAGTACCATGCAGCATTATATATAGGAAAACTATAATAAATATTGTATGGATTAGAGAAAAGTTCATGGGCAAACAGAAAGCATCTGATCCTGTGCGCCTGCCTTCTCTTGTAAGGAAGGAAGGATAAAGTCTAGCTGCAAGTGAAATTGTCCTACTGAAGATGTGGTGTTCTGGGCCCTGGAACTGATATGTCTGGAGTTCAAGTTGTCAGTTCTGGTCACACAGCAACTTTCTTGGCCACTTTGCAACAAAGACTAGCAGAAAAGATCCACTAAACCAGTTCTGTATCCTTTAATGACTGTCAAAGGGAAGCAAGTTTTGCTGTATAATAGTTTTCATTTTTTTCCTAAAAATACTCTTTCCCACAGACTACAGACAAGCATTTTATTGTGCTTTACTCAATTCAGTTTCTCAACAACGATACGTATATATTGTCACAAGATTGCACTGGGCAAACTTCTCTTTTGTTCGCTCTTTCCTAACCTTAAATTCAAGGCACTCCCATTTTAAAGTCAATGCTTCCTAATTTCAGTGCACAGGCTCTTGACTATTTGGACGCATTGGATCTTTCAGTCCATTAAATGGATTTTCCTTTACTAATTTTTCAAGACTGTTATACAAGGAGTGGTTAGATACAGACTGTGCAGAATAATTCAGGCAAATTTTAAGTGATGCATGCCAAAAGATTTGTGTTGCTGCTATGGAGAATAAAAGAGGAGGTTAGCTATTTGTCACAGACTTCTTTCAGATATTTTAATTCTTCTGTCACAGTGGTGCAACTGAATGTGTGAAGACACCCAGGTAACAGTGCATTTTGCCAGCTAGGATGAGTCTGCAACGTGGGTACTGCCTCTGCAGTTCAGATACCAGTTAGCCTGCAGATGTGGTGTAAAGCATGTCTCTTGAGATATTTTCTTTTGAGTCAAGCACAGGGAGAGGGTATTCTTTACAACAATTTTGAGAGAAGATATACTAGGAGAAAAGACATTTTAGAAAACAATATTGGGCAGGTCAATTTTGTTAAAGTCTGTGTACCCTAGTACTATTCATGTAATCTCTCTGTGCTTCCAAAAATCTGTTTGAAAACGAGGGTCCAGATGGACACAATTCATTCTGTTAATGTTAGTATTGCTTTCTTCCATGTAGTGATAGAAATCCAGCAATACCCTGTGAAAGTTACTGCGGAGCTTGTGGGCTTTCTTATGGACTTGGTTGAATCATGTTCTCAAAACTGAGAACAATGGTGGTAGTAAGCATGCTTTCTTGTGACAGAAATTTGAGAGCAGGATTTCAAATGAGTTATTGTACCTTTCCTCCCTAGCGAACTATTTGTTCTCTAGGGACACTGGATGCAAATTTTATCCATATACTATAGCTATGAATCCAGGTGGGAAATAAAAATTACAAAATAAACTACCTGGAAATTGATTCTATTCTGGCTATCAGCATGTTTTTGTTTTCCTTTTAATATTTTGCCTTGTTCCTCCTTATCTCTTCTTTCCTCACATTTATCTACTGCTGAAAAACCCTGAAAGGTGCACACCTGTCTCTATGCGTCCAACTATAACTTAAGATCTGGCTTTTAACCTGGGCCTCACTTTGTCTTGTTTACATATTTTACTGTTCATCCAAGAGATGAGCTAGAACATCACCCGGAAAAGCTCTGTTACAGCTTAGTAAACAAGCCGTTCAGTAACTTGGAGGAATTAACCATAGAATAAGAGTTAATTGTCTCTGAACTTGATTGCCAGCTGTGAAGGGCCAAGTAAAAATACAAAATATGTATGCCATTGGTGTGGAAATTGGCAAAAAAAAATCTGATTTATGATTTAGATGTCAGACCAAAGTAGTATGATATGACAGGACCTATGGTTCATTGTTATAATTCACAGCTACTGTAATAGTAGGCACAAAACCTAAAGCAAAGGGCTGTCAGCCAATTAGTTCTGAAATAATAGAACTTCACTGAAATGTCAGATACAAAGGCAAAACACTAAAATGTTCTTTACACAGGTGTGATATATTTATAAATGCTTCCCATCATGCAATCCATGCTCTTGTAATGTGTGTTCTAGCCTCTGCTCTCTGAACACTGATTCACCAGTGACATCACTTGATTTCTTCTTCCTATTTTCTGTTATCTGATGGAACTCATAAATCCCAAACCCCCAAATTGAGCTCTATTACACTCATTGCTCCCACAATTCTTACTCTCAACTAAATGATGAGCAGCATAAATTTTCTGCTATGAGCTTCCATGTACTAAATTCTTGAATAGGGATTATAACAATGGGATAACTCAATTTCTTTTTCCTTTTCATAACTATGAATAATGACTTTTAATGTAAAATAAACAGGTAGGGTCATCTGAAGTATCCTTTCACAAGTTTTCATAGGCATTCTTAACCATTACACCTCTGTGAAGATGGTATACTTATAAGTATTTAGTGCTCTAACTCTTTAAGAAGTGATGTAAACTGTTACATTTGATACTGGGATTTTGTAAGGTGACTAAAGTAATTAGCACTCAAATTCCTCTGGCTCGAAAAGGGAATCATCATTAAGACCTTTTTGACTATTTCACTGTTACCAAAAGTGTGTTGTTATAAAATTGCTTTAACTTATAAATGTTAGTAAAATGTTAGTATTTTATCGTATTAAAATAGATAATAAAGTGCAGGAGCCATCTGCCTCATGAAAAGCTTGAACTAAACCTGACTGTCCAGTGCTCATGCTGATGGTCAAACCTGGTGCTCTTAGAAGGCATTCCCGCATGAATTTGTGACAGGATAAAGCAAATCTTCAACAAAAGCAGGTGTGGGGAAATGGAAAATGAAATCTCCTCCCTCCCATCTAAGTGCAGCTATGAGAAAACAGGTCTGAGTGTAGAGTCCAAATTTCTGTTCATATCTGTAAAATTTGCTGCTGTGGCTAATACTACTTTTTTTGTTGCTAAAATGCCACATTTTCTACAACTAGAGAGAAAAAAAAATCATATTGTATGTCTCTAAAATCTAATTTTCTGCAAATGTCATTAGCTGTAGATTTTCCCTGTTACATCTTTCTGTGGTAGCCAAGGGGAAGAAGAAATCTTTTTAGTCCTTTGGGTCCATCACCATGGATGTTCCTAAATGAATGAGATCTCTTCAAGGAATGTCATGGTCAGGAATTATGTTCACATGCAACAGATGATAAAGAAAACAAAACCGGTGGCAGGTCACTACTGCAGATCCTCTTTGTCTTTCCCAGCATACCTCCCAGGAAGTGATGGAGGTAATGAAACATGTTTAAAAATAATAACTCACCATGATGACAAGAAACCCCTTAAGCTTTATTTAACATCTGACTTTATTGGCCCACTACCTCCACCATTTATTATACAGTGAAAATCTTGGAAGACAGCCCAAAAAGGAAAGTCACAGTTGTATTCCTAAAATAACAGAAACGTGAGCCTAGTGGTTTGATATACAGCAGCCAGTGAAATGAAACTGAAGAAAATCAGTTATTAGAAGACCACTGCTGCTACACACCAAATTCTCCTGTGGAGACTATCTGGAGGTAGGAACAGAGAAGTAAGGCTTTTGAGAAAGCACTTCTTCCCGCAGAGTGCTCTTTCCCTGAGTGGAGAATAACTCCCTGGCTTCAGGGGCAGCACTCTGCAGCTACACCGTTGCTCAACTTGAAATCACTCAGGAGGTCATTGGTCAGAGACATCCAGGTTTGCTCTGAGATAGCTCCTGTGTCTACATGGCAGTGGAAAAACCCATGCAGAGATACCCAAGCTGGCTCTGGGAAAAATAGCAGCACTTGCAAGAATGGCATGTTTCAAGACAGAACAGTAGTGCAATGATTTCATGTCATCTCTGGTTAATTCATCACTGTAGGACTCCTTACTGAGTTTTCACTCCTGCTATGTTTTAGTGGCCGATATACATGCAGGACACCTGTGGCCTGAAAGCAACAATTCACCTTCTCAGTGCTTCAGGGGAGCCTTGTGCCGCAGGGATTTCAGTGAAGAGGTGGGGTTCTTCATGCTGGTGGGGTGGGGTAAGGAGAACGGCCTTCTTGTCACCTCTATGCCTTTCCAGGAAGCCAAACTAATATGTTCAAAGTTATGGATTTGTGTTTTTTGCCACACATGAAACGTGTACAAAAAAAAGAAACCTGTGAAGTGCTGGCTGCAGTGAAAGAATAATACAGTTTATGGGGTAGTACAGACAAATTTATTTTTTACTGATTTGTGGAGGGACTATTTTTAGTGTTTTCCTTGAGGGAGATGGCAACCCCTGATAACTTTCCTGATGACCTTACTCATCTGTTGGTGTTCCGCACCAGATCTTGCAGGAAAATTTTTCCACTACTTACATCTCAGTAGCAGCTTAGCGTTGTTGATGGTGCTTGCTCTTTCTCAGTGGTCTCCCTCAGACAGCTGGAGTGACTGCAGCCCCCTCTGAATGAGGGGCAGGGGAGGACGCTCTGGCATTTTGTGCCATGCAGTGGTGCATTTGAGTGTGATGGAGAGGGAAGAAGGGGTCAGCAGCCTGAGCAGCTCTGTAGTAAACCTGCTTTGATAGGTTTCTTAGAGATAAGTGGTATATTGGCTGTACGGTATCTGCCCCACCGGTTGTGTAGCAGCCACAGGGTATTCGTGCACGTTATCAGTAAGAACTGGGTAACACTATGCTCGGGGAGAGCATGATGTGTATGGGGAAAAAATGTTTGTTTTTATTTCTCAAGTGTTTATCCAAGGAGGTGCTGATGGTTTTCTTAAATACTGGAGAAACGAGTATTTTATTAACTGTGGTGTTCTTTTTGTGAGTGTTTTTCGTATTTTGCTTTACATCCCCAGAAAAACCCAGTAAACAGGGATTGGGATTACGTGCAGCAAGGAAATGGGATTCCATCCTGCAAAAGCTGGTGTAAATAGGAATTAAGTGAATGAATTATGCAGGATGTAAAACATAGGAAATAGAACAAAGTAGTAATAGTCACTTTGGAAGGCTTTAATTATCTTTAGACAGCAAAAACTGTTGTTGTTACAGTTTATGGCTCAAGCTAAGCCAAATCCCTTTTGCACCATTTGTCCAAACTGGTAGGAGTGAGAAAATGAGAGCACAGAATAGCCTCTAAAGGCATTTTCTTTGCATGTATCTGTCAGAGAATGTATGGAGTCACTAACAATAAGACTATAGAAAATACAACATTTGAATTCCTTTCCCTAAAAATAAATTGAATGTGTTCACATATTCATTCCCAAATCATATATTTAAACATTATTGCTTCATCACCAAAATTAAGCTCTCTGTACTACATAGAAAGGAAAACATGTATGTATAGATGAAGTAAAACTCCATCCTAATCCACTATAATGACAAATGCATATGTGTATCCACAAAATGATAGATTAAACTCTCCTAAATATTTACAGTTTCTTCTGATGAAGCTTAAACTTGTTCCAGATCTTATGAAACTCTTTCATGTTCTTCTCTAGGCCATAAATTACTTCTTCACATGAAGATGTGACAGCAAAATTCATATAGACATTCTAACACTCCCAAGATGAATGCAACAGCAGCAATGTCATAAAATATATTCATTACTTATATTTGTTGTTGGTTATTGCTAGGAAGTACTAATCTAATGTTTACTAGTTTTTCTGCAACTGCAAATGTAACTCTAGGTGAAAGTCTGTTTTTTTCAGTGGTGGTGGGAGGGGAATTTTTAGCAATAAAATATTCCCAGACTCACATGTGTATATTTTAAATTTCCTCTACTGGCCCAGTTGCATGAGTTGGAAATTGCTATTAATTTGCAGTTAGATGCAGGGGAAAGGTATTGTCTCAAGCTCAGAAAATCTGAATGTAGAACTTCTTTCTTCATGACTTTTGGTCCATGCTTTCTGGTCACAGGTGAAGACTTGGGGGAAAAAAGATACAGCTCAGGTGCCTTCAGTTTTCAAGGAATCAGCTCTCTGGCTCCCTGTGGTGTGGGAAAAGACACAGTGGCTCTTGTTCATGTGGATAACCCTGTGTTACTCTAAATATCATCACAGAAATCAAGGGGTGAGTGGGTGAGGAAAAAGAAAGAATTGAGGCTTGTCAAATTATTTTCTGTTGGTTTACCCCTGGAATGAAAAACACACACACACACCAATAACCCACAACCCTGGGGGAAAAAAAAAAAAAAAACAACAAACAAACCAAAAACCAGAAAACAAACAAAAAAATGCAAACAACAAAAAACCCCAAGCAGAACCACAAAAAAAAAAAAAAAGGCAAAATTAAAACCAATAAAACTTCACAGAAACCAGAAGTTAAATCATGATTTCACAAGTCTGAAGAGATTTGTAGGGTAAGGCCTCTAAGGGAGGAATTAATTTTTTTTTTCCATTTATTTTGTTTTTCCCCCTTTTTTATCTTCTTGTCTCATTTTTTTGTATCCTTTTCCATGTTGCCAGGCTTATAAGTGACTTAAGAAGAATAAGGTTAATTAAAATTTGGACTGACAAAACCAAAATGCTTGTTTCTGAAGCAACATCAAATGAATTATAAAATTATCATAACATTTAATGAAAATATTATAAAGTTTGACACAGTTTCTATCTTCATGGATCAATATAACATTTCTCTAAGATTTCTTTCAAAAGGTTTTTCTTTAGATGCTTCTCAAGATGGCTTTATAGCTCTTTCAAGATCTTTTATGAAAATATTTTGACTGATAACTTAAAAATACTGAATGTTTAGTTTTAAAATTGGATCTCTAGCTTACTGTAGAATAGCTTACCACTTTTTCACATTAAAGCAGATTTTAAGTTCATAGAGCATGCATACGCTTTCTCATACAAAGCACTCGTATCTGTGAAATTACATAGTAACATATCTCTTCATTTACTGGTATATAAAATAATTAAAGTCCATTTTTTGCCAGCATGACAATCACAACCACACTTAGACAAGCTGTGATTTTCCTGACTGCTTGTATGTACTTTTCTGACAAAAAAGACCAGCGTTATATGGGCCCTGGATAAGAGGCGTTGTTCACCACCTGCTCGAGTTTCGCAGAGGACAAGCAGGGAGACGTTGTACCTCGCTGGCTGGGAACAGCAATACACATCCCACAGACGGACCTTAGGCCTCATGTGCTTTGCAGGAAGATAGAGAAGTGCGCTCACAATTAAGGCGGTTTTGAGGATTTATCGTGTCATCTGCTTACGTATCCCGGGGACTTTGGATATGTAAGTACTGCTGGCCAGGACGCTATTCTAAGACCTCTCCAACTGCATGTTGGTCTCATGAAATAATTTTTGCTTACATTTTAAAAACTTCCTTACTGAATGCAGGTCTTCAATGGCAAACACAGACTTACTAACTAGACCTTTTGTTCACAAGCTTATTTTTATTTCATGCCTTCATGTTTGTTTTATGTATCTATCTTTTATTTGTATTAGACATGGCTAGCCAGACCCTTGAGAATAATTTATTTGACTGAATTTGTGTTAAGAAACTGTCTTTTAACAGAAATAATAGATTCTTTACAGGCAGGACTGTTCTCATTTCCTTATTCCTGATTAGATTGTACTTGAATCAGATCCCTTTTCTCATCCTAAAGTGAGGCAGCGGATAGGTACAGACAGGCATTTATATATTTGAGAGCTGAAGTGACATAGCTGAGGATCTGGGCAAGAAGCCTGTGAAAAAGGTGTATTGTGGTGGCTCTGGCAATGCTTCTTATAATCCTTTTCAAAATTCTTTGAAGTACCGACTTTATCTTACTCTGCTTTGTTCTAGTGTCATTTAGCACTTAGCTTTTTTCATAGGCAATTGCTTCTCTAACCCACTACTCTATACATGAAACAACCAGATTTATGACAGGGGTCCAACAGTTTTAGCATTCAGAAACTGTTGTAATACAAATGGTTCTCCCTGAATACAGTGGCAAAGCAAAACGTTGTTTTTCACGGCTCAGAGCAAACTGAGAAACTGATATTGGCAAAACCCAGAGCTGTGTTAGAGCTTACATAGGAACAAAATATGAGGCATGGGAAGGTTTCAGCAGAACAGAAATTGCATCACGTACTGTTTAACGTAGATCACTCTGGAGGAAATAGTCTGATTTTTGCCAAGTTGACCAATCTTAATGAAAACAATCTGCACTGTAGTGTAAACTAAGTTTGTCATGGATAAGAATATCTGTGAAAGATCCGAGAGGAAACTTCTGATTTGTACTCTAATGTCAAAGGGAACAGTAGCTTTTAAATCAGCATGCAAGATTACTTTCTCTGAATTTCAGACCACTGTCACTTGGAGTCTCTCAAAGCAGCAGTATCCCTGGGGTGAGCAGGGGACCTCCGTGCAGGGTCAGCTACAGCAGAGGCTTCAGGGCTGTTTCCAGTTGGGATCTGAATATCTCCAAGGATTGGAGGCTCAACTCCAGAGTCTCTCTGGGCTTGATAACCATCAGAGTAAAAAAGTTTTTTCCTTATGTTTAAACAAAACTTACTCTATTCCAATTTATGTCTATTGCCGCTTGTTCTGTCAGTGGACACCATTGAGAAAAGCCTGGCTCTGTCTTCTTACTGAGATCCCCTGAGCCTTCCTTTGGCCGGCTTAAATGGTCTCAAGTCTCCCCTTATGTGGTTGGTGCTTTAATCCCTTAAGTATCTTCATGGAGCTTTGCTGGACTCTGTGTCCGTTTGTTAACCCAGTTTTAGTGCTTACTCCAGGCTTTTAGTCTAAATTAAGCTCCAGGTATAGCTTTGCTGCTTATACCAATAGGGACTTTGTTACAGAACTTGAAATATTTTTAAATGTGTTTTTTTGTGGTTTTACTGCGTGTAACAATGCTCTGTGGAGCGAGTACCTGGCCATAAATTGTATTAGCAAGCCCTGAGCTGCTGGTTTTCAATGTTCCCAAAAAAACTGCATGTACAGCCAACTACTGGCATCATCTCTGAGCTGTTTCAGGAAAGTGGCCACTTTTGTAAACCCGTGTGTGGCTCCTTATTGTACAGAGTGCCTTCAGCAAAAAGGGTTTGACTACGCAAAACCCAGGCTTGCTCTGTACTCACACCAGAACTGTGCTGTTCTGGCCACTGTGGACAATTATTGGCATCAACACCATCTAACATGCTGCTGTCCTGCCCTCCTCATTAGCAGGGACACTTCCTAATCATCTTGGTAGCCTCTGTGGTTTCAGAATAAATTGAAATCCAACATAGACATTTCTCTGGTGACTTTCCACAGAGGCTTTGAATAAACATGGAGTAAATTTTCTTCCACCTATTTTTTTTTTGCTTCTATTAAATACGTAGGAGTGTGCTTATCTCACCAAACCTTTGATCATTTAAAATTAAATTGCCCTCCTTTGGTGAACCAATTGAAAAAAAACCCACAAATAAATAAAACAAACAAACACAACAAACAAACAAACACTGTAAAGCAGAATAATCATAGTTTATCCTGGTCTTCCTGATTAAACACTATTAAGATGGATGCCTTCTCCCATGTGAATTATTTCCTTGAGATCCATCCTGTTCTGCTGCCCTTCAGTTACCTGCAGAAGCTGCAAAGTAATTTGTTAAAAAATTTGTGTGTTTCAGAGCTTGGAAACAATTGTTTCAAAGGTAAATAGAGCCCTGCCAATAGACTCATCAAAGCTTTTTCCACATAAGCTTATCTTAAAATGCAAATGGGAGACTAGTGGCCCAAAACCTCAACAAACGAAGAACAAAAAAATCCCCTTTGTTTTGTAAAAAGATATTCAATTGGGGAATTTTCAAAAGTAGAATAAAAGTTCACTTTATTGAGCTTTAGCACAAAAGTCTTGCTGACCAGTGTCTTAATGCCCAGAGACTGTATAGTTGTGTATCACATTTAATCATGCAGCAGTGGGGCACTTGGTCCTCATGAGACAGACCCAAACATCAGCCATACACACAGGTATCAGCAAGTCCCTCTGACCCTCGGGTTTCCAACATATCATTAATTTTTTAATGCATTTTATGCTGCAAACCCCACAGTGAAATTCTGGATCATACCATCCCTGTATGTGTAACGAATATAACTGTTTAAGTACACTGTCATGCAACCCTTTGTATATTAAGTTATAGTACACACATTTAGCACGGTCTCAGTTATAATTAAATACTAGGGCATTTTCCTTTTCAGATGATATAGAAAGCAGTCACAAATTGCTATTAAGATGATATTAAGTCTACTAATAGTAAGGTTAGCCCTCGCCTGAGGTTCTCAAGTTTTATCAATGAGGGCGCTGCCTTGGACTGAGAGTAAAAGCTAGGTAGTACTCAGAACTAGTCCCCTAATTGGCACTGAAATTGTACATGCCAGGATAAATTTAGGAGTCCTGTTTTGTTACCTAATCAAACACTGTGGCTTAACCTCCCTCAAGCAGGTACCTAGCTTGGGATCTCTGAACTGCATGTTAGCCTGCCTCTGTCTTTGTAGAAACGATGAGACAGAGAGCTTTCTCCTATATTTATGTAGAAATATATAAATATATCTTTCTCTGTCACTCTTAAGACCCGTGTGGAAATCTTACATATAAAAATACTCCTATCACTGATTATGCTTTTTTTTTGCCATCATTGGTACAACCCCTTTTCAGAGGGGAATGTGCACTACAAGCAGCAGTGGCAGCTGTGACGTTTCTGCTCAGATTCTCAGAGCAGACAATGCTCTTCTGCACTTATCACAGCTTGGCTATTTCATTCAAATTTTAAAGATTCAACCTAGTCCAAGTAAATTATCAAGAAAGAATTTGATCAGCAGAGGCCCAGTGACCTATTTAGAGAACTCATCATTGTCACCCTAAAGTAAAGTCTCTGTAAATTGAAAAGTAAGTTTGGCAGTTAAGGACTTCAATAATTTTTTGCTTAGGATGTAATCATTCAGGCTTGCATTTGTCTTGGGGGGGTTTTTAAGTCACTAATATAGGACAGAACTTTTGACTAGAGATGGCTCTTTGATAACTGTAAATCTTTTCCATCATTAGGAAAATTCCATAACTTAAACTACTGTCTCTAATATGCATTCTGCTACAGGGGCAGGAAAACTGAATAAGCACCATCTCAGGCATAGTCTGTATCTGAGGTGATGCCCTCAATTAAAATTGCAGGAAAATCCAGAAACTCTTAATGCTGTTTTTAATGGATATGTTGTAGAGAGTCCTATTGCCTACTTACAAGAAATAGAGGAGATGACTCAAATATTTTGCAAAAACCTTTCCTACAAGTTAGTAAGAACATTGGACTACCTCCCATGAGTAGGAGGACCTGCAGGTTTAGCTCTGTGGTTTTGCTCACTCAGTACTTCTAAATAAGAGATAGTTTGTCAGAGAAGAACAGTTTGATCTTTTTCCACATAAGAAGAATGGATGGCATAAGTATTAGGGTTTTATTATCATTTTGCTTTTAGAGCTATATTAATTTAAATAAGGATACAATTAAACTGTGATGATATAAACCAAGCGAGTACTGGAAAGCAAGCTTCTTGATTGTCGTTTTATACAGGGTAACATAGCAGGCTACATTTTTAGAAATTGAATTTGTAAGAACCTATGAAGTCCAGAATAGCACAAAATTGTTTAAAAAAGTTGAGAGCTGTCTGTTCTGCAGAATGTCTTGTTTGATTCTGAAAGTTTAACAATAGCCAGATGGATTAAAATCTCTTCAGTTTAGTTCTACTTAGTATAATAGTATTTAGGGTACCTCTCAGAAGCATCTCCGTGGGCTGTGCTACACAAAAAAAAAGTTGAAGACAAAATAACAAATCTGCAACTGTTCCTCCTAAGTCTCCATTCTGTTTTATTATTTTTTCCCTAAGATTAAAAATAAAATAAAATCTTAAATTACTAACGTATATCAGAGTTTAGAATAACAGGTTTTTCAACAATGAAGACGACAAATAGGTGAAACTTTAATTACAAAATCTATATAATCAAGCTGCTAATAATACCCTTCTGAGGTTGAACAAGTTGGAATATTTTCAGTAAAATCACTGGTAAAACAGCTACACGTATGTGTGTTTAAATGCTAATAAAAATAGAAGTCTCAATTTCCTAGAGAGTTTAAAAAAAAAATAAAAATAAAAATCCTGAGTTGCATAGTTAGTTAAAAAAAAAAAAAAATCACTTGTTCTACTCTTTTGTTCTTTACGCCAAAAATCACAGCATCATCCAGTGTTTTACCTTCCAGTGTGTAAAGCTTAACACACAGAATGTTGCTTAATACTACCCAAAATAAAATGCTTGCTAGTGAGGTTTGAATAAAAAAGTAGATTGTTGTCTGATTTAACTCAGAAAATATCGATGATAAATTAAGATTTATCTTGGCCTTTTCTCTGGCAACTTTTCTTCTAGGAACTCTCTTAACAGATTACAAGTACAAAATATGAAGCTTATCTTTGCAAATTCATCCCAAAGTTACTGCCAGTAACAACTAAATATTATTCCAAGTCCAACAGGAAGGTAATAAAGAGTTGCAAGTACATCAGACTAGTGGGGCATCCTTTTCTTTGGATATTTTACCTTCTTTCCTACATATTACCAAAGATGAATGAAGAGCAAGGCTATTAAAGCACTCATAAGCATTAGTTTTCTGTCTCGTGTTTATTAATGTAGGACCTTCTACAAAACCAGCATGCAATATCCACAGACTCTAGGTCTCTTAGATCTTATGGCAGATGCTTGCTGTCAAGCAAAAACATCCTAATTGGTGTCAATGGCTGCAACAGGTGTGATCTATGGCAGGATTTTACCTATTGAGCCTGCACACAGAGTTTGCATAGAAAGGCATGAGGTGAAAAGAGAAAAAGGAGGCCCAGAGAAGTGTTTACACAGATCCAAGCCCAGCAGCTTACAAACTGATGTTAAGAAAACCCAGAGTTAAAATGGTAAATACTAGAACACTAAACAAGACTTTTGAAAGAATGTTAGATTTTCCTTTCTCTAGAGTATGAGTTATAACTATTGGACGTTCTGAGAACACATTAGAGAGAAGTAACTTCTGGAAAAAATCTTTCTTCCTTTTTGCCAGATGGTGATTCAGTGAGTTTTCTGTGGTGTCCTGTTCCAAACACAGTATGGATTTTAGATGGCAACATGCTGCTGAACAGGGAAAGTAGCTAAAGGAATTCAAAGGAACTAGTAATCTCCTCCTTTATTCCCACCAGGCTGAGAGCTTTTGTATGCAGCGATGATGTTTTGCAACATATCCAAACAATACCCAGCATTTGTTAATGTTCTGGGGTTTACGCTAATAAGTATATATAATGTACAAAGTAATGTGGCATGGTATGACTATTTAAGGATATTTTGTTTTTCCTACAGTGCTGTTTCAGAAAAAGCCTAACCCAGTAACCTGTGACCTAATTCCAACTGTAAAAATTTTGAAAGATTTTTAGGAACCAGGTTTCCAAATGAACTGTGATTCTAGATCCAAGTCATGTTAAGGTGCTCTGTTTTTAAGATAAGTGCAATTCTTCAAGTTAATCTTGTGATTTTGTGAGCACTTCAGCCAGTGTTTGCAACCTGCTTTTGCCAAAGTGCATCTAATTGTTGAGACAAACAGAAATCAATGAAAAGAGCGACCTCCACCTTCCAGAAATGGTTTAACATGCGGTGATTAAAAGCCTCCTCTCCCTGGAACTTGACTTGCTCCACATTCCGTTTTCTGTGTGTGCCTTCCATCCTATCACTGCAAAAAGCAGTAGCTAGCTTTGACATTATCTCCATCGCTTGTGTTTCTCTAAAATTCCATTCTGCTTTTGGGTGGCTTTTCCCAGACTTTATCAATTAGGTTGTTCTTTTAACCTTTCATTCCTCTTTCCCCTCTGTCCTCTCCGATTACAGCTGGTGTATCACAAAGTCTTTTCTGATAACTCCCTAATAAAATACTTTGGTGAATTTTAAGTTTATAGTGGGAGCACTGCAGACCTCATCCAAATTATACTACCTGCTAGATGATAATGTGCCTGGGGATTATGTGTATACATTCAATTTGGAATTTTCGGTTGTATATTTTTTTTTTAATGCAGAAAGGATCGACCAGAAAGTTACATTTTTACTTCTAGCCATTTTATCTTCCTCAGGAATCACCAAACAACTAAACCAATAACTTAGGATAAGTGAAATATTATTTCACTTACTTGAGGGTAAAAGCATCTTCTCTTGTCTTCAGTAGATGCAATGTAGATAAAAGAAGAAAATTTCTGATTCTGAAAAGCAATGATCTCCATAGTGATGGGAAAGATACTTTGGAAGGAATTTTTTATTTCTGTCCAAATAATTGACTTTTGTAGAAATGAGAGGGAAGCGGTGTCTATTTACATAGAGAAAAGATCCTGAAAAAATCTTAACTGCAAAATTGCCAGCTTAGAGTTATTGTAATTAGTGCTTCCCACACTACATTCATGCCATTCTGTCATGACCATTTGACAAATGCTGCTGATTTGGAAGCCTGAATAAGAAATGCTGCTTTAGATTTTTAAAGTAGGTGTTTAGCAGTTGTCTCATCCCACATCTATTGGGAATCCATATATAATCTAAGTACAATATATATAAAACATGCAAAGAACTGTTTTTACCATATCTAAGAATGCTCATTCCAAGGAATTTAAATACTCTGTGGTGCAATTGGATTGGCTATTTAATCACTGAAAGGTTAGGGAGGCCCAGAAACAATACTTAATGATTCATTAATGTTGAAAAAGTAGGCACAGTTGCAAATGGTCATTTATCTCTTAGGACTAGATCGATGAGCCTGCTGTACATATACAGGCTCCTGTTTGTTTGTTTCCACTAAGCAGTATTCGTGAAGGCACAACAGTTAGAGACTGAAGCCAAATACTGCTTTCCGCTTGCTCACGCTCGCTCTTGCTGTACCTCCCTCCCCCATGCAACAGCAGCCTCAGTGTGTTCAATGTGTATTTTCAGTTCATGCTGCCGTGGTGAATCAGAGAGGGGCAAATGGGTTCCAGACATCTTTTAAAATCACTGAATTTTGGATGTAAGGACTGACAGAGAACCTTTGTTGCCACATATGCTCTTGTTTTGTGTGCGTTGTTGGAAATTAGAACAACAAAATAACATTCCTGTTATGAACACCCCCATCCCCACCCCCCCAAACTGTTGTGCCCCACTGAACAAAAACCTCACCAGACTATGGTGACATGAAAAGAGAGCAAAAGACAAGACTTGGATCCCAACTGTGCTTTTGCATGTTTAAGGTCTGCATATGGTAAGTTCATAGATAGAAGAAATGAGGGAATATTTCACTTATGCTCATATACACAAGGTTAGGACACCTGAATCTTTTTTTCATCATAAAGACAGAACTTAAATGCATGGAATTTGACTCTCTTGGGAGTGTCAGGATTTCATCTCCCTGAATTTCCTTGAATTTCAAAGATGTATTTCCTTATCTTCAACTCCTGTTTTCTTTTTCCTACAAGGAGACCTAGTCAAGCAAACTATCCTTTTAGCTAATTCGTGACCAATTAATTCAAAATACCTTTTGAAGTTTGTTTATGAGTGAACGTTTATAGACACTGACTGGACAAATGAAAACTGAAAATTATTCCTCTGATGGCAGTGTTAAACATTGTTTATGAAACAACAGTATCTATGGTGAATTAATAGAAAGGAATCCCAAATATGAGTAAAGCAGTTCTGATTATTTTGTTAAAGTGGCTATTAATAGAAATTGATTTGAGATACTTAGCTCTTATTATCTTGTGTGTTGTAAAGTATATTATCCTGGCCTTAGTTGTGTCTTGCCGTGTTTCTTATTGACATAGTAATGGACAGACTTGTTCAATAATCACATCTGATTATCATCACTAAAAATAATTATACATTTTTTCATTCACCTAGTATATAAATCATTGAACAGAATCTTGGTGAAATTCGAGTAGAAAGTGGATGTCAAAAGAAGTTAAAGCAGCAAGGTTCTACAAGTGAACATAACAATAAACAGTATGTATTTTATCACTGAAAGGTGTTTTAAGGAAAGTGGTCAATGTTAGATTATTGGGCTTGCAATAATAATAATGTAGTTTCTATTCTATATGTGATGAGCAAGTAAATAAATATGTAAAATCTAAAAGCACTTGCTTTTTTGTCTTAATGGAGAAATGTGCTTCATAACTTTCCCTAAAATGGTACCTGCAACAGCACCCACTGGTAACAAACTCATAATAAGAAATGTTTTATTAATTCTAGTCATAAAAGCATGTTAATCTTGTCTCTCAATTTCTGTTGGATAAAGCCCTATAAACATATATAGTCTCTGTAATAGTTCTATAGTGATTGTCCAAGTTGTTTATCAAGGACATAAGTGTCCTCCTATATGATTTTAGTTTCCTTTGACTGTTGCAGTCTATTCAGCTGACCTAATTTTGGGTATTTGGAATGTAAATGTATGCATCGGGGCAAGTTGCTTAGGCTCTGTTTACACAAATGTAGCTTCTAGAATACTGTCCACTTTGTACTGGTGCTGTCACCTAAACCAAGGCATTGAATCATGTTTTGCAGGTCACTATTTCTCACCATAAGAGAGTTTAGCTGACTGTTACAGGTGTTTACATATTTAGTGTTACAGCAGTTTAACTCCACCTTCTACGTCAACAGAGAAGAGGAACCCTAGTAACCATGTTTTTATTCTCTCTCTTTGAAAGAGCACTTGTTCTAATTAAGATATGTAGATAATCTGAGAAAATATCTAGGAAAAGAAAGACAAACCCTAAACTTTGGTCGAGCACTGAAACAAGTTGTTCACAGAGGTTGTAGAGTCTCCATCCTTGGAGATACTCAAAAGTATCCAGACGTGGTCCTGAGAAAACAGCTTTAGGTGACCCTGCTATAGCAGCTTTTTTCAATAAGCAGGTGGCTCTTTTAAGATATTATGATTAACTCATCAACATTAAGCCTGTAAATATTAAAGATATTTAATCAAAAAAAATTGCTTTGAAAATTAGGTGTGTGAGGTTTCCGGTGCTTTTAGGTTTTGTACTAGATTGCATTTGCTTCTTTCCTCCTTCCCCCTCCCTGACTGTTTTTGCTAAATACAGAAAGGATGAAGGAAGGGAAAAAAAAAAAAAAAAAAAAAAAAAAAAAAAAAGAGAGAGAAAATATTCTTTTAAAAAAGAATTTTCCAGGGAAATAGAAAGCTATGTCATATGTTACACTATGATGCATAACTTCCAATGCTATCACTGCTATTAAACAAAGCGCTGTTCAGTCTGAGATAAAGATATTTATGCTTTTACACAGAGGCACTGAACCCTGAAGTATGAGAATCTGAGCACAAAGAAAATTTGGTCCAGTACTTTCATTTCCTGTTTAGGTTAATTGTTAAAGAATAAACTGTTCATTATGATTTGAGCAGTCACTTTGAGCTGAGTTTCCTGAAGGAACTGATAATTCACATGCTGGTTTCCCTCTTCTACTAGATGAATGTTTAATCATAGGGTCATGTTTACGTAAGTCCGTTTCTTCTCTGCTCAAAAGCAAACCAGTAAAACTCCAAATAGTTGCCCCAACTAGCAGAACACTGCCACTGGAATGAGAAGGATCTGAAGGAAATGACAACATTGATTTAAATGACAAAGTTTTTATTTTGCTTTCCACAGCCATCCCTAGATATTCAAACTGCAGATGTTCAGTGCACTTCAGGAACTCCCTGCGTGCTCAGGTCACTGCTGTGTGATTCCTGTCACATAGTTAGTTCCTTAACCGCATTGTTCTTCTTCCCATGCTGTGTTGAGGGGTTGGGTGGGGTTCTTTGATTTGTTTTTGTTTTGTTACTTGACATGACACCATTAGTCACAGAATTGCAAAGATAAACATCGAGTTGAACTCAAAAGCCAAGCTATGCCAAGTCTCAACTTTAACACTTGTAGTGACAAACCATCATTTTCAAGTTATCACAAAGTACATATATATAATACTGATTGCAATCCATACGCTACAGTTTTGTCTAGGAGTAGATTCTAACACTCCCCAGGTTATTTTAGTCATGTTTGTAAAGGGTATGATGTCATGCCCAGACAGACTTTTTTTTTTTTTTTTAAAAAATCCCAGCACTTCAACAAACACTGAGGTCAGACTTTAAACTTGTTTGTATTAGGTAGATACATTATTACATTATTACTTCCCTTTCCTGAATATAATTATTTTCCATAAATGAATCTTGTCTTGAAAGACAAAATGAATTGGGTAATATAGATTGGGGAGAGAGCCTACTTTGGTTTTCCATGTGCCCATTACTAAAGATATGATATTCATTTAAAAAGAAAAAAACCTGTCATACCCTGAGGAAGCTCAAGAATCAGATTAAGGGATAATGGATCATTATCAGGACTACATAAACAGCTTTTGTATTGATTAATCCATGTTACAACTCTTTAAAAGAGCTAGTAATTTTAGTGCCAAATAAAGAAGAGATTGCAGTTTCCAGTGAGGAAATGGCTGTAATTGCCATTCGGGTAGTGGATAAGAGATGATGATTAGACATCATCCATTATTATGATCCAGCAGTGAAGCTCCTGACCACAGAGGCCATTATTATACAGATGAACACTAAATTGCAGAGCACGTGCTGGTCTCTGACACCCACTCCATGTGCTAAAATAACAATAAAGAAAATGTTTACTATTCAATGTGCATTTCAGTATGAACCAACCTATTTTTGAGCATTCTCCTTGTCTCTTGACCACCTCTAATCACAACACACATAAAGTAGGCAGGGATATTATTTCAGAATGTTCTGTTTATGATGCAACTATACATCCACTCACATAGAAAAGCTTAGTAATAATTTAATACTGCTTTCAAAGACCAAAACTTATAGACACAAACACTAAAAACCTATTCTCACTGGCAGATCTAACTTCTAAAGAAAGACACTTGTGAGGAGACGTGACACTGATTCTGAAAAGCTTTTTTCTTTTTGTAAGGCAGAGTTTGCTTTTGCATCTTCATAGCTTCATGCCCTCATCAGACACAAAATGTTATCAGTCCCTCTTACCATGAAGAGAGGAACGTGATTAGAATTATTACTCCTCTGCTTTTGAGACCTATATAAGACCTGCCGCTATTACCAGTAGTTACTAACAGTTAATGTTAATTTTATCTGTAATTAAGGAAAGAGACTCAGAATCTGGAAAAAGTTAATTTTCAAGTTGATAGCTCAAAACCTTTTAATTTTGTTAATCTTCATAACACCATTTGTAAAGAGTAAAATCAAAAAATCATTTATCTACCATAGCTCTTAACATTTAAATTTTAATAATATTAAAAGTATTGTCCCATTTCTAATTCCAACACAAAGATGTGAAACTGAACACAGTTTGAAGGGTGCAGTGTGCTAGGCATTGAGTCAGCCATTTGTAACTGCATTCCTAAAGGTAAATGGTGTGATTAGTGCAATTATTGGCAATTTACAGTTATCAAGCTAAAAGCACTCTGAAGTGGAACTAGCCAGTTCAGAGGGGATGGCTTCTTACAGCAGCAAAAAGCTACTTGTTTAATCTTTAGCCTTCCTTGTAGTCTTGTTTACTGGTTTACTAGAGGATATTTTATGTGCCCCATAACTTTGAATTCAATTATTCTAAAATTGTTTTTACAAGTTTCCATAAGGATTCCATTACAGTTTAGCATTAATGAGGACCCATAATAAGCAGTTACCTGTAAAACACTTCCATCGGAGGCATACTTCTGTATAGTGCATCTTGATTGTAAAATTTTTGCCTGCAGTAGCTATCAGATGTCAGCCTACAATGTACATTATACTACTTGTATAAATGTAGAATTAGAATTCATAAGATTTTAAGAGATTATTCTTTAGCTCAGTAAGCTGTTCTGGAAGCTAAAAGCAATTATCTAGATTATATTGATCAGAATAACTATAAATAAGATGTGCTTACACGATTGCTGACAACAAAATGGCCCACATAAAAGTGGTTAAAAATCTCTGTTTCACTAAAAGACACAGTAAATTACTGTCCTTTTTACTCAGCTTTTCCTCACCTTCCTTTGCAATTGAAGAATTAGTTGTTTTGAGAGGGTAAGAAAACTAGTCTGCAGTTTAAACTGAAAGATAACCTTTTTAAAAGATAATACCGTATTTTTGAATAAAGGACTTATTTTTTAATTGTATCTATTTATGTTAGATTGCAAATTGCAAACATTTTGGTTGTTATTGTTCCCAGAGATACTTGTAAAAGGTATGTTTTCAAAAATGACACCACAGTATAAAGAATTATAATACACCATTGACTAATGGTATTAAAATAACAATAGATCTAAGTGTTCAGCAATGGAATTTAGCTATGGATGTGACTTAATGGGTAACTTCACTTAAAGGGAATTTTTTGTTATATGTTATTTTAAGACCTACTTTTAAAAGCTTCATTGCTGTGAGGTTTCCATCACTCTCCCCTGCCTTCCTCCAGAAGAGTATTGCATTAGTGAGACCACTCTGGCATTTTTTTCACAGCATTCTCTCTGAATTTCTTTTTGTTGGATTTTTCTCGTTACTACTAGATTCAGCTGCTTTAAATACTTAATTGACCTCCTTGCTATCTTATACTCTCCAAGGACAGATATTGAAAAGTTACACTACCATTATAACCCCTAAATTATTGCTCAGTAGAGCTCTGTGTTCGCTAGTTCTTTTCATTATAAGTAAAAATGTTGGTCACCTTGTTACTCTGCTCTGAACTCAAACATTTTATTTATTTCTTTCTGAAATGTTAATCCCAGAACTGAATATTCTTTTTAATGCACATTTCCGACAAACTAGATTAAGAATTCATTAGTAAAGCCACTTGAAATCACTTCAGTTGCAGAAGCATTGGTCTGAGCATTCTTAGCATTTGCTGAAGCCAAAGTAAAAATCCTTACTGTCTTGAAGTCTGCTACATCAAGCCACTGTCCGTGATATAAAAGAAGGCTGAGGCACACAACAGAGGATTGACTTGAATATTTACAATTTAACATATATTTATTGTCTTTTAGCATTTAAGTAATTTCAGATGTATAACATTTACACAGATAACTAATACAGAAATGGAAGGTTTTAAGATTCAGACTTCTAGAGAGTAATGGTTTGTTGCACTATTTCTTCCAGATAAACCATCAAATAAAATAAGCAGCATTCCTATTCCATCAGTAAAAATTCTGGAGACTTTCCTCTTATCACAAAAGTAAGCTGGGTTCTGACTTTGTTGTTACTCTGACTTAAACGTGACAAATGCTTCATTTGAAAACTGTCAGCCATGTACAGCATCTTCCAGCTGAAAATGAAAAGGGGAGAAAGGAAGAATGCTACTCCTTTTTGTTATGCTATTCTTGCTAAAATGAACTGGCAGATAGTCATAAAACTGGAAGAAAACAAGTTGGTGATGTTTGTACCCAGTCAAGCGCATCTCTCCTTTCATCTGGATAATGAATCATTCACACATTCACAGTCAAGTTTGTACTTTCTCTGACATGTAGGTTTTAATCAACAGATTGACGTTGTCTACAGAAAATTGCCTATAATCAAGGCTGTCTTAAGCTGACGAAAGGTACGTCAGCATGACACTGCTCCAGAAATCTGTAGGTTTGTAGGATTCTGCTAGTACTTTTGGTGATGAGTAACCTTTCAGTCTCCTTTCCCTGCTAGATCTCATCCAAGTGTCATCCATGGTAGCATCTTTATCTTGCTGTACAGGCACCAGTTAGATGGTTAAATTTAGTCTACAGATGTGGCTGTTTATCACTGGCTAGTGATAAAAACTAGCAAGTGATAACTTGCTAAACTAGTCTTGCTGATTTGGCACAAGTACATGACCTGTATTAAGGGCACTGTTACATTAATTTTGGTTTTGTTTTGTTTTGTTTTTCTGTTAGCACAGAAATTCCTGTTGAGTTATGTTAATCCAATGTCTGCATAGAAGAATATAATTTTACAAAGATAATAGAAAACTCAAAGCCCTGAGGAAATAAGTCCTGAGATAAGTAAGCATTCAGAAATATACACTTTCTTTTACTTGATAAATTCTCTGATGGGCCAGAAGAGTTGGCCTACAAGATGACATTCATTTTGCACTGCATCTGCCCAAGGTTTCTGTGTTCACAAACGTGACCCAGTGGGTTCGCACTTGCAAACATCCTACAGTCCCCACTTGAACTTGACCTCCAGCTGACTTTGATATGATAATTGCTAGAAGAGAGCCAGAGCTTGACACGGTGATTTACTTAACTGTATATGTATTTTACTGTGTGTTGTTTAAACTAGCACATTGCAGTGTTTACAGTGTTTCACTAATATATTTGAAAAAGTAATTGGATAGTTCTAACTATGTAAAATTGCTTATACAAGTGTGACAATGCAGTACACTGCTGCTAAGCAGGTTTTAATCAACTCAACATTGGGTTCATTTGGTTACTAATCTCAGATGTCTATGCTTCATTTTTATATTATAGGAAGGAAGTTTCCATAAATATTCAAGACATACTAAGTAAAAGTAATTATTTAGAGCTTAGCTAGGAGAGTAAGCAATAGAATGAAAAGCCATATGAGATGAAATAGAGATTTTTTTTTTATTTTTTTTTTTTAAAGTAATTCTCTGAGTATAAGCTAGATTTACAGGAAAGCTGTGGATCATCAACATTCGTATGAAAGCAATACAGTAGACTTGTTTACTTGGAGTATATGCATGCTCCAAGAGTCACCTTGTACAAAAAAGATGAGCTTTAATTACAATAAAACATCTGTTCCTCTTATAAAATGGAAGTCAGCTGCTAACAAGTCATGTTTTTTCTCTTGCATTCTTTTTCTATGCTTACAATTTTGCAAATAAGAGTTTTCAGAAGAAGTTTTCAGAAACTTTTTATTGATATGATCCGTCGCCTCCGTGGGGTTTAGCCTAGGGCTTGGTTTGTGACGGGACTTTGCTGCAGCGGCCCTGGGCAGGGGCGGGCACCCTGGCTCTGCTGGTTCAGCTCAGCCTGGACACGATTCATCTCAGTTTCTTGAGCAGTGTGTGTGATTTTGTCTCCCCTGATGTAAGCATTCTCCATTTTCCACGGGGACAGGTGTTGCTGTAAGGCGCATTTTTAAAACCGCCCCTGGAATGAGGGGTCAGCTCTGGGTTTGCCACAGCTCTGCCTCTCGCCTTGCTTTCCCCTCACATGATAGGGCATCAGGGTGCTGGGGGCACTCCTGGGGCTGGCTGTCCCTGCCTGGCCCCCCACCTTCCCGCAGCACAGGGCCCTGTTTCAGCCCAGCCCAGGGCCCTCTGGGCCGCCCCAGCTGCCATCATGCCCTGCGGACCCTGTCCCCTTGCTCAGGTACCGTGGGACAGGCCCTGCCCTGCGGCCATGTTGTGGCTTCCGGCCCCCCTCCCTCAGGGAGCGGCCAGCCTGCACTGACCCCTGACAGGAGTTTGCTTGCTGCTGCATCTTTCTACTTCGTCTTCTTAAAATACTGTCTCAAGGTCTTTTCAAAGTAAAAAAACAAAAAAAAACTAAACGAAATGGAAGCTCCTGGAAAGGAACTAAGAAACAAAAATAAGTTTTTTTCTCTGCTTTGTGTGCAGAAAGATTTTACGCTGCTCTGGTTAGTAACAGCAAAGCCATTTACAGTACCAGTTTGTTTTAACACAATAATAAAGTTTAATTTAACATGTCCTTATTTTGTTTTGTTTTGTTTATTCCTTAAGGTATTTTCTGGCAGCCAGTGGTGACACAGTGTTACGTTCCTGTCCCACGCAGCCAGAGGTGGAGGCTGATCTCCCACAGGGTGAGTCACGGCTTGTTCAGCTTTTTCTGAAGAATTTTTCCTCTTTTCTGGGTGCTCTGCCACCGCTGTGACAGTTTTGCTGTCTTTGCCTTTTGCCCTGTTCTTGTCTCGAGGATGTTTTTCATCAGGCATCATGGTAATTAAAGACAAGTGAGTCAAGTCTTACCTTGGATGAGAGAAGATGAGAGCAGGGGAAAAAGAGGCTCAGATATAACTCTTTTCTTTGTTCTCATCTGTCAAAGAAAAAATTGCCATATGTTTTCTACTCTTTTGCTGCTTGTTATATTCATAAATGTGACATCTATTAATTACACGTTGCGTTGTAAGAGTTTTTCCCTCTTTAAAGCTATTCATATTTTATTGTGTGTTTCCTTTATGGTGTTACTTTTTGATTTCATAATTGCAGATTTGGATATTTTCATGTTTTTACATGAAGTCTGGGCTGAATATTTTTGCCTGAAAGGTATATAGGAGACATATCATTCATGACAAAAATATTAACTATATTTGATCCCAGCAATGGAAGTGGAAGTTTCTCCATTAAAGTTAATGGAAAAGTAATGATTTATGCCAGCTGTGAAGATCCGTTTGGTTATATTTGCTATAGGAAATTCATTTCTTTGATGGAATGACAAGGTTCTTTTTTCTGAATAATTTAGAAATATTTATTAGACTGGCTATTAATTCTTAATAAGTAAACATTTATATATGGGCAATTATTCATTGTGAGCCTACTTTGTGACTACAGAGAGACTGCTATTTCTACAGGTTTACTGTTTGTCTAGGTGTAACTGGTTTAGGTCTACAATTGCTCCACTGTTGGTCCCATTTATTGAGAGATGATGGACACTGTCAGGTTCAGGGTCAATCATTTGCTATGTACGCCCGAAGTGGTGGTGATGGAAAGGAGCTACAAAAAGAGGGGTTTGGTCACTTTGAGAGGAGGGGTCAGCAAAAATGAGACTGATATTCTGTATGTCTCATTCCAGAACAGCTGTTGTTTTTTATTGATGGAGATTGGACCTTTTACTAGTAACTCTAAACTAGTGTTGGCGTACGTACCTGTAAAGCTCAGCAAACTCATCTGAACAAAGCAATCCTTTGCTGTCTTAAATGTTGTCATAATTTGCAGTGACCTGCTCCCCACAACTTGAAGTGATCCTTAGTTAAGCTTCCCAGATGAAAGCGTTTGCCTTCTTTATTACTTCTTTCCATAGTTAAACCCATTCCCACTGAAATTTCACAAAATGGCACTTCTGTCCAGAGTTCTGCTATATACAAAGGAACAGTGTGTGTTTTGCTGTCTGTGCTGTTTTAACACTTGATCCTTCGTTTATGCCTTTGTAGTATGGTGTGACCTCTCTTCTGTGCTATATTGTGTCTGTCCTTGTGGACTCCTTTCCTTTCACTTTGGTGATATTTCACTTTAATTTCTTCTCAGTCTGTATCTAGTCTACTGCCTATTTTCAGTGGAACTCAGGTTTCTTATCTGCAGGCCAAGCACTATTCAAACTATAAATTTCATTTCTCTTAGTATTTTCTGCTAAGGTACTGCATTTTGAGAGTTACTTTCGCTCTGACTTCCTACAGTTTTAATTTTTAGCCTTTTGAAGAAATGATCTCAATGTTCAGACAAGGAAATTGCTAAGCATTTTCAGGCTTTATTTGAATCTATTGTAAAAAACCTCTTTATTTGATAAAACTGAGTTAGAAAAGTAGTTTCTCTGAAATGTGGAGTTTCCAAAGTGTACAAAACCCATCTTTGTTTATGTATGGAGCAAAATTACTGGCTGTTCAGACAGTCAAAGCACTTTAAAAGTGATTCTTTAGTTCTTTAACAGTGATTCTACTAGTGCTTCGCATTTCTTCCCAAGTTTTTTTTTAAACACAGAAGTTTGGTTTAATGGTCAGATATGCTTTTTGCGTGAAAGAAACAAAAGAATACTCATTTCCTTATGGTTCTATTGCTTAACTAGTTTTGTACATTAATATAAAAAGGCACAAATCAGTTAATCTTATCACTTGATTATAATTCAAAATTTAGGAAAATATATGCAAAAGGGTTGTCTTCTGAAGCTTGACTACTCCTAGCATTTAATAAAATTACACTGTAGGAGTTATGAAATAATTTAATTATTGGAGAAATTGTGACACTATAAGGAATCTAGTAAAGTTTAGGCTTTATTAACATATATTTACCAATTGAGGACTCAGCATGAGGATGAATGTTCTTTTAAATATGCATCAAGGGACCTGGTAGTGAGAAAGGGTCACTGGTATATGTGTACACAGGTATAGATGTTCTTTTCCCAACACAGTGAAGGAGGTTCAAGAGAATAAATTCCATCATATTTTAAATAGATATTCTATCAAATAATAATAATAAAAAAAAAAGTTCAGTGGAGTCTGCAATTAGAAATAGAAAGTGATATGTAGTTACAAGGACAGCTCTTTAAGAATATGTGTATATATTAGTACATTCACACACATACACCTGCAGAGTTACTCTATGTGGAAATCGGAAGGGAAAAATTTATTTTGTCAATCAGCAAATATTATTTCACTGGGCTTTACTTTCAGTTAAAGAATAATGCAGATTTACATGTGGAGTGAAAAACCTATACTGATAAGTTATGAACACTTGTTTGTTTTTAATTGTTTATGTTTACTTGCCCCCTTAAACTTCCTCTGATGGTCTCATTTTCCACTTGAGTGAATCAATTATCAGTGGTCTTTCCAGGTGGTTCTTTTGTCTGCAGAGGTAGGTCATCTAGTTAAGGAACAAATGTTTTGCTTTGGGATGAAATGACTACTTGTATCATGGAATTATAATAAAAATCCTCAAATACTTTGTAGTAATTATTACACAGAAATTTTTGAAGATTATGATTCACTAAATAAACAGAAATGGGAAAGAAGTTTACCAGTGCCCTTGTATCAGTAATTTATTTTCTAGTGAAAATACACAGCCAGCAAAATACACTAAATTTTGTAATACTTTTTGCTTTTCGCTCAGTGAATTCTTAATTTCTATTTTGTTTCAAAGAAGAACCAAGGCTGGGAAGTCTACAGAAGATTTTTTTAAAAATCTTTTTAGATCCATAAATAATGACTTACGTTAATGCTGTATGACCAGAATGCTTTTTAGTATAGTCTGTTGTGTAATCTGTCTAGTGTGTTATACACATGCTCTTTAGCCAGGTTGTGGGATTAAATCAAAACAGATACAATATTTCAGGATAAAAATAATATGAATTCTACATAGGATATATTTTGATTTAACTAATATAGTGATAGCATGGTTCATAAAGCTTTTGAAATGAAACCTATTTCTTTAGATTAAACAATTTACATTCAAATGTTAGATGTTGCTCCTTCCAAATAGTAACATTTTAACTGATTTTATGTGTTTTTAATGTGTCTATGAAGGTGAGATGCTCCAGGATATATTAAATTAAAAAGAGAAAATTCTTCTGTTTCCTTGATGGATAGTGTATAAATATGTAAAGAGAAGTAATTAATAAATTAATCTCACTGCAGAACTTTATCTGGGATAGCTTGATTTCAGAAGATACTGAACATCTCTGTCCTCAACAAGGACGCAATGCATGTTTAGGTCTAAGCAGTATCATGAGTCTCAAAAGAACAAAAGGTTAAAAAACTTTGATGTAAGAGAATGCTCATCAATCTGAAGGATTTAGATCTGCTCAGAGGCTTCACAAACCCTGATTTAGCAGTGCTTATTGAGTCTCTGAATATGGGGGTGATCCTTGGATTCGGTTGAAGTCGGTGAGCTTCTACAGAGGCTTCATGGCTTACAAGTTTGAGTTGGTTTCCAGGAAAGGTATTAATTCTGTGATCTGCTCAATTCACTCCCCCTTCCAAACAAAAGCTTAGGAAGGCTTAGAGCTATCAGCACAAATCAATACAAACCAAAATAGTCCCTTAGCACTGATTTTTTTTCCCTTGATGTTTAGAACTTTGTATCCCTAAGAATAAATCTGAGACCTTCTAAAAAGGCATTTCATTTCCTCTGGATATGTGTCTTAATGAAAATAACCTGTTACATTTAAAGAAAGGAGTCATGATCTTACATACCTGATTGAAGCATTGCTTTGATTTATTTCAACTGTGTGTTCATCCATAATTATCTTTTTCCCACTAATGACTGAGATTAGCAGTAAGTGAAGTGTAGTTCTTGGTTCACAGTGCCAGTTTGTTCACTTTTCATTGTACTTGAGAGATATTGTACATGCAGTCATTTTAAAAAATGGATTTGCTCAGAACTGATTGCAGGTTCTACTGTTAATCATTAGGCTATTTTTTACTTTTTGTTCTTTTTGAAGTTTATGTTTTGCGCTATAAGGCAGCTTACTTTACAAGAAGCAATGTTAGGTAATGATGAACTATTTAAAACTAATCCAGAATCAACTGAATTAGGCATTAGGTAACTCCACACATCTTTCTATCAGCAGATGCTTGTCCTGAGACCAGTAGACTCAAGGAGCATCAAAATGTAGATGCTGGAAAGCAGAGGTGGTGAGGTTATTTGGCCATTTCATGTATATACCGTTATCAAATGAAAAGAGAACATTAATTTTACAGATGAAAGAAACTTTGGGGTAAGGAATACGAAGTTATGTCCTCGGAAACATCATACCTGAAATATATTCTAGAGTTTATGTATGTAAAGAGTTAATTGCAATGGCCAGAGTGTGTCTAAATATTTCCAGATAGGTATTTACTATTTAGGCCCTAGGCATGATCTTAGCTGCAGCACATATTTTTGCATATGCTCTTAGTACACAGCAAATGTGATATTAAATATATTCACCTAAGAGGTTTAAATTAATTCATCTTACCTCACATTTTATAATGCACAAGTACATACAAAGCTTGTTACTATGATTTAGCCTGTTAAGCTGCGCTAACATGGTCATATTTCTAATCCTTAGAGTGTCAATATCAAGATTAAATACTATTTAATGAATGCAGTTTAAACTGATGCCTCTTGTTAATTTGGATTAACTTTCAAGGTGTCCCTATGACAAATGCAGACAATATGATAATATTTGTTTTACTGTCCTCTAAACTAGCAGGAACCATTATACCTTCAACTTACTGTTCCCTAAAAGCATCATTTGCAAGCATTATTTTCATGGCTGCATAATCTCTTATGAATCATATAAAGCAGCCTTAACTGCTTTGTTTTATACAGGCAAGCATATTTTTGGGAGATCAATGAGTATCATCTCTCCTGAGTACCCATCTACATTTTTATACAGCCTTTATTTTCCATTTAGCACAGCCTTTTTATTAGGTTCGTAATAGCTATATTTACAAAATCATTAATGTTTTGTAAGGCATAAATGTGTAGGACAAGGAGATTATGGCAAAATAATTAAATGCTTACATCAATTTTACTTTTCTGTTTTGAACTTTCTATCTTAAATTGTTTATGAAAGACAATATTTTGAAACTGCAGTAGTTGATAGTAATAGGTGGAAACTATCTTTTTTCTACTTTTTTATATATAGACAACTGTTACCAAAAAAATAGTCGATGGATTTGAAAATCAGTGCAGCAATCCCTGTGTAATATTTACATTAGTTCATAAATTTTGGAGTACCTTTTAAACATTGTCATATGCTTTTGTATGGTAGTTTACTTAGAATCCCATTGTTCTTTTCTTTGTGAAAGATATTGCAATCTTATCTGGGTAAATTCACAGGGGTTTCTTAAGTTTACAGCAAGGACATTGCAGTATGCAAGCCTGCATTACTAAATGCAGTGTTATAATCTGTACAAAGCTGTTACAAAGAGTCCCAAAGATCATTTTCACATGCATTGGTTTCACTTAAGAGTCTGTGAAAATGCTCAGAGGTCTCATTTATTTACCTAATGCATGGAACCTACTAAGGCTTTAATCAGCTCCTACTGAAATCTTGTACCAGAGGCACTAGTCCTCATTAGCTAGTTTCTCCTAAAGAAAGAGATTTAAGAATGATTTCCCAAAACTGTAGCAAAAGTACTTTCCCTTCTCCCAATATTTGCAGTTATTCTATTGCCATTTATGGGTTTTTCTGCCTAGATCAATCTGTGTGAAACTCCCCTTGAAAGGCAAATTCTTTGAACATTCTAGGTAATGTTGTGCTCTAAAGAAAACATATTCGATTGAGTGCAAACCACTTTTTTCTTTTCTTTTTTTTTTTTTTTTTTTTTTTTTTTTCAAAAGAGCTACACCATTATGAGGAGAGCTTATTGTTGGAGCTGATCAAAGGGACAAGACTTTTCCAGCTCTTAAGGTGTCTGACACTTGCCAATGTTACAAGACAGGTTTTTTTTTATTTTTACAAGTCTTAATGAACTCACTGGGCTTATTCTGAAGAGCAAATAGACACAGAAAATGTGTGCTGAAGTCCCAGCACTTTGGACTTCAGAGTGTTATCTGTAGTTAAATTTCTGAATTTTGCAACTGGTCAAGGTGCAGTTCAGAATGAAGTCAGTTTAGTATGACTTAATGGGGAATGTATCAAAGACAGGAATCTATGCAAGTATGAGGCCAGAACACTGACTGTTGCAGAGAAAAAAAAAAGGGCTGGGGAGTTGGAGGGGTGTGGGGAGGGAGTGGGAATTGAAGCAGGAGAACCTGATTGCAAAATATAATGATTTATAAATCTACTTTGGGCACACAAATTAGAAGCAAGGGCAAAGAAGAGATATGGTGACTTTTTGATCTATCTTTTTCAAAGTTCACAACCGCATGGTGTGGACAATGGTGGAAAGACCTGGTGAGTAAGATGTCAACATTTCAGTTAGGTGAGGCCATTCAAGAAGAGCGAAGGCAGAGTCTACAATTTGTTATTCTATTTATATTCATTCATTAGAGGCAGTCAGACAGTTCCAATCCTTCAAAATGCTGACTGACATATTGAAGTAGTTTGGAGAAGCTAAAAGCCCTTCCATAATTCTGCCTTGAGAATTAACTGACCAGGGTTCCTATTCACTCTGAACACTTTAGAAAGATTGTGTCCTGCTGAGCTTTCACTTATGTACAAACCCTGGGGACTTAAAACATAGTGAGTGGCAACTTTACACCTTAAGGTTCTTTAAGCGGTAAACTGAAAAACTCTTTCTGGAAAAACAGCAGATGAACATCAATTGAGATTATCTGGATATTCAGGCATGTTCAGGGAAATTCTGCAGATGGACAGGCTGAGAATCAGCTTTCAGATTCTTTGGAAAAGTAGAGAGAAATGAAGCTTTGGAAGTGCCATCTTGTGCACAGCAACTCTTTACCATGACTGAAACCACGAAAGTTGAGTAATCTTCAGATGTTAACTTTTAAACATTTGGGAAAAGGTGAATTTGATATCATTAAGAGTGGAGAAGAAGAACCTGAGAAAGGCAGATGTCCACAGCCAGCCATTTGCAAATTTAATGAGAAAATATCACCACCTACTTCTCTGCCCATTTTTAAAAAGATAATGACCCGGAAAATCAAGAAAACATCTAGAATGTTTTCTTTATTTCCTTAGTCCTCTCCTGCTAAGCAAAAGGAAAGGCTGTTCTGATTTAATTCACAATAGAAGAACCATTCCTAATGAAGGTGGAGGTGTGAATCTTCTTCAGCTATGCTGGAAAGAAAATTAAATCCACAATAAAATATTTTCTTATAGGCATCTTTACTGTAAAATTTGTGAGGCATAGGTTTAAAATAGGTTTATTTTGCATAATCACAATGACATTCTTCTCTGTGAAGGCAAAAAATCATGAATGCCACTGTTCTTAGATTTTTATTTATTAATAGCTAGAACTTCAAATACCATGAGTTTGTCAAGAAGACTAAAGAGTACCTCTAAAGCTATAGCAGCATTTCTATGCCACTGGGGAAGAGATTGTCTCCGTATTTCTCTGATAAGCCTATCTTTCAGGTCAATGATCCATGAATTAAGAAGGATTTTCAAGTAAGCCAATGAGCACTTCAAAGGAGCTTTTTGTCTGTTGTGTCAACAAGTACATCTGAAATAATGTTGTGTTTTTTAATATGGCACATCATATTGAGCTGCGTGATTTTTGTGGCAAACCTAAAGTCAGTCGGATCTTTTCCTTAAGCTACACTTGTAATATTTTATTTTCTACCCTGGTTGACCAGTAGCTTCAGCTGCCCAGCTTCAAATGCAAAAGTGAAGCTCAAAGTTAAATTACAGAGACTTTTGCAGAATCAAATTAAGATTGTAAAGAAAATGAGGATGTTAAAATGCAAGACCAAATCTCTGTACAAAATTGTTTTTTACTTTTACCTTTGCTTGAACAACTGCACACCTCTAATTTTGGCTTGAAGTTGTGTAAAAGCTGAATTAAAATGTGTGATACCTGTCCAATATGTCAATGTGTTATAAAATACATCCTGTAAAAATAATAACTCTGTAGGTTGCTTTATAACCTCATGTCCGTGAGATGGCTGACCTTGTAGCTGGGGCTGTTCTCACTTATGGTGTGACACCACAAGCTAATCTTGCAGTGATACCTTTGTATTAGCAAGGACAATCTGGTTTTATTGATAAACTTCTACTTTTCTACTTATTCTAATAGTTCCAAAATTGTTGAAGATAGTGCCTTATTAATGTCTTTCATTCACTGGCTTTGGATTTGAACTACCAAATTATTAAAAAAAAAAAGGAAAAACAAAATTCCCAACTGAAAACCCACCTGCATGAAAGCTAAAAGCTAGCTATACTATAATGATTCTTCAACGTGTATTTCATATCATCAGCAGCTCTTTTGGGAAATGTAACCACAGAAATTAGAAATTACTACCCAAAACAATCTGGGAATCATTTATTTAAAAGGGTGCTGTCTCTGAGGAAAAGACAGGGAGGGGTGGAGGGAATAGGTTGTATGAATTCAGATTAATGATCAGAGCTTGAAATGCTGAAGTGCTGAACTGCTATCTAGTGACTGAAAGTGGATGCAAATTGTATCCAAGTTAATGAACGAAAGAGAAAGTGAAACATATTAGGGTAAAAAATTCTGTGCGTTTGTTTTGTTTTTTGGTGCTTTTTTTAAAAAAAAAAAAAACAAAAACAAAACAAAAAAAAAAAAAAAAAACAACCTATTTTTAAAGCCTTTCCTACCTTCAGAATCCTTGCTATTCACAAAAGCACTCAATGGTTCTAATTGTTTGAAATCTCATCGAGGCTTCTTATGTCAATGGGAGCATTCATTCTTCCTGGATATGATTTAATGATTTAATCACTATGGTTTCTTACCGTGAACCCTGCTAATAGGGATCCTACACAGATTACATAAATTGTATTCACTCAAGTACTGTAAATGGTGAAGCACTTAATTCTATTATTTTTTTCCCTCAATTTAATTGAGATGGAACCATCTAAATAGAACAATTAGAGAGCTCTCTGGCAGCCCCAAAATAGTTAAGATTCTTTTATTTTATTGCCATTGCCTTTAAAGACAGTAATGTAGACAGCTAGTTTGGAATTATTTCTTATATTATATTGATTATTAGTGCCAATTACTAGTGCCATGTAAAATACATGTCTACATACATAAACTGCATTTCTTACAAATTCCATCCTGCATCCTGTCTTGTGGCTGATGTTTTCCATGAACTGTTTTACCTGAGGCTGGCTTTCTTTGGTACTGTGGCTGCTTGGAATAAGCAGATTTTACCTTACCACCTTCCTTGCCTTTCCTCCTGAGGCTGTTTATGATAATGCCAGATGAGTATTCAGAGCATGTGCATGGTATTGTTGCCTGTCACACAGGCTGTTTGGTGTGAAGGCTTTCTCAGATCGACTTCTCCAGTTAATAGGCTATTTAAGGTGCAGTTGAGTCACATTTATTAAAGCTTTTGAGTCTAAGCTTACATAAAGAAAGCTTGCTGTATTTTCTAACAATTTACTGTAAAGGAAGCACACAAGGCATTGTGGCTCTGTTTGCACAGTCTCTTAATTTCCATCATGCTTCCTAGCAATCTATCTAATGTATGGAGCTGAAAAACATCTGATCACAAGCCGTGGTTTATAAGTAGAGAAGGTTTTCCTCAGTAACATGCATGTTTAAGTATACACCATTGTAATAATAGGTGCCTAGATACAGTTACAGTATATTTTATTGACATTTCCATCATCTGGCTCCTTCTTTCTCATTTGATCCTCCCCTATAGGCATATCTGTTTAGATTCAAAAAGTTGTGCATACAGGATAGCTCATAAAAGGAGTCAGGATTTGGACTGTGTTCTGAAGTTCACAAAGTTCATTCAGCCTAATTTTCAAAATAAATTAAATTTTTTATCAGATGTCTATTTCTCCAAGGCAGTTTCATCCTCAGATGTTGATCTTGCCAATGGGGCTGGCAGGAGTTGGTGTGGCCAACAGAGATTATCTTCCAATTTCACATCCATTAACATTTTAAACTAATTTTGAAGATATGTCTCCATAGTACAACTCTACAAACAAGAGAAGAGAAGGTGACAGCTTGTTCTGAGGAAAAGATTTCTAATGGTTCAGATACTCCTCCCCCCCTCCTTTTTTTTTTTTTTTGTTCACTCACTAGAAATACATGTGTATTTTTTAAAGTGAGTTATATCCGAACATTCTAGTTTGAAATACAACTGTGACTGAACATATCAGAGCATGCTAACTGGGAAAATCTATGTATCCTCTAGTGTAAAACTATTTATGAGAAAACATATGACTGTAAGCTTTCCAGGAATCTAATAATGTGTCTCACAAAACCACTCACATCTCCCTGTGTGCTAGCAAATTTTTGGACTTCATTGAACACACCTGCATTAGTGTTTCCATTTGGATCAGGAGGGCAGTTCTGAAATTAATGGGGCTTCTTACCTTGCCAGCTGGGACTTTTACCTTACCGTTCCCCTTACTGTGGTTCACAGAGCAGTCTCAGAGCAGAGTGTGACCTGAGCTCCCTTCAGATAAGGTGGGACTTAAGTCCCACAAAATGCCGTATGGGCTTGTCCTGCTTGCCAGAGTGGGGGGTACAAGGTGGTTGGGACCATGCTGGTATAACAGACTGGGGTGGATAATTTGGATACCTTGAGATTGGGCACCTTCAGGTCATCACACTAACTTGGTGTCATTAAATAAATTTATAAAAGACTTGAGATATTCCGACTACAAAGGACTTTCCTTACAGAATTTTTATAGTATTCCTATGGTTAGAATTGTCTAAATTCTACATGCTTTTTTTGAACAGGTATTTATAGTTTTGCAAATTATTCCTCATAAAAACTTTAGAATATGAACAAGGCAGCTGAGGATTCTAATTTCCTTAAGTTGGTTCCCTGTTTTTTGGGGGTAAAAAAAGAAGCAACCTTCTAAAAATATCTAGAGATATTTCACAAAAACCATTTCCTGTAAGCCTTGGTAATCATGTCTTTGTATGTGATCTAAAATCTAAAATTAATAATATTTTTTTTTCTTAATTCAATCTGTCCATTAATATGACTTATGTTCACATCTGAAATGCAAGTTACATCAGAAAGCAGTTTTCTGTACAAACTAGTATCTGAAATTTAGAGCTAATATATCCATTCTCTGTGAAGGTTTATAAGTGAGTCATATCATGAAAATGATTGATAAGTTGCAGAACTATAAGAGGTTTTAGAAAACTTCTATGAAACCCACTGTATGTTAAGCTATGGTAGTGTATTCTCAGAGGTCATACATTGAGCAGATTTACTCTGATTCGTATTCTTAAATTTTACAAACGTATATTTCACAACTGTAATTGGTATTTTCTATTACTTCTGCATAAAATTACCCATCTTCTTTTGGCAATTTTAAAAGCATTAAGTTGCATCTATAGGGCAGATAAACTGTAGATATAGCTACTTCCTCCATTTTTGTGATCCAAAATGGAAAGTTCAGAGGAGTTCTAATGCCTTCATACTGGGGAGAGCTGAATCTCCATAGCTTTCTGTATGATAATCTGATGAACAGTAAGATTAAGACATCAGGAAATACCAAGGCTGTTTTCCGTAAATTGTTCCCTATTTTGCATTGTTTTTTTTACTTCTTAATCACTGATAATATATTTGCCATTCTTCATGTTTTAAAGAAAGATCATATTTAACACCATCATCAACCCATGTAAAATCTTGGAAACAGAGAAATAACAAAGGTGAAGTTAAATATCCAGCAGAGTGGAAGGGTCACCACTTAGAGCTAATATTACCTGGCCTTTTCTGGAGTATAATGTCTGTGTTGGACACTGTACTTTAGATGCATATGGATAAGTCTGCGACAACTAAAATACCACAAAGAATGACAAGAGATATAGAAAATATTACTTTTGTAGGTGTTAGAATGAATTGTATTGAACCAAATGTATTTCTAAGTTAGAGAAAAGGAAGAAACAACCATCAAATATGCAAGAAGAAAATAAACTATTTGTACAGTGGGTTGGAGAAGAATTATACTGTAAAAAGGAAATTTAGGCTAGATATTGTGAATAGAAACATTATACTGATAAGGACTGTTAGACCTGGAATGGACTACAAAACTTTATCTCCTTGACCACTTTCGTATCTTAATCTTGTTGTGTGACAAAGCTGTGTGAACATGCATACTGTGATCATTTTACACAGCTGGAAGTCTTTTATCTGTATCCAGTTAAGGTAGAATTCACCTCATCTAGCAGTAGACATTGCACTGTTGAAGCTGATTTATCTTGAATGAAAGTAAACACTTAGACTGAAACAAACACTTAATGAGTTGCACTGTAGTTTTTAAAAAGCCAAGGTTCACCAACACAGAAGTCTACATTTTGTCAGAGGAATACCCTTAGTATTTTGCATGATTCGTAGACTGCCTACTACCATCTGGAAATGCACAAGCTATGCAATTCATGTCAGTGTCTCTTACTGATCATCCATTAATGTGCACTGTGTGTAAATTCTAAGCAGACAGATTTCAAATAACCATTAACAGATCTTAGAAACTTCTTTTGGAAATATTCTGTTGCTGCAACAGGAAGAAAGTAAATAACAAAAGCACTGAAGAAGGTTCAGCTGTTATTTCTGCTATAATTTGAGCATGTCATGAAGCGATTCAGAGAGCTTACTCTTCTTGTGCCACAATGTGTATGTGCAGTCTGAAATGATAAAATTTGCAAAGAAGTATTTTAGAGATTCCAGAGAACAGCTCAGAATTTACATCGAAGTCAGTAGTCAACAGGCCAGACTGTTCTGTGTGTAGCTTGTGGTAGGTCATTGATAGCTTCGTTATTATATGTCAAAATGTAGTTGTGTATAAATATGAACTATATGAACTATGGGCAATGATAAACTTCTCCATCTTTGAGAATAGTGCAGAAAATAAAAATTGTTAATTTCCCAGTGTTTTACAGGCCCAAGGGAACAGTTTCTCTTCAGCAGCAACTTTGTAAGAATTCTTTTAAAGATAATCCTCTCAGAGTCATTTATCTTTCATGGAAAAGTTGATACCAGCATGTTCAGAAGGTCCTTTCCCCAGTACGGAAATCTAAAATACAACAGGAGAGATCTTCTTACTCTTTTATAGAAAGAGCCAAAAAGAATAGAGTTCATTACTGTGGGATGTATGTCATCTCTTGGAAAATACTCATTCCGAAATCCTTCATAAGTATAAGTATTATTCACAGTCAATCCTTTCTTTGTTGTGTGTTTCAAATCTGCTCTCTCTGGTTTATCTGATCTGTGCCAATAAATTCTGAGTTCAACTAGCAACTGAAATGTATACTTTCCATACCACAAGCTACAGGAAAACTAACGTCAACTCGTTGAGTGTTCTCTGTTCCCACTAAAACTCTTAAAACGTATTCCTAATGACGTCAGAATTCATAGTCTTTTTTTTTTTTTTTTTTTTTTAGGGAAAATAAAACTGAAAGGAAATTCTGGCAGTTTATTTGTAAAGTGGAATTTAAACACTCTGTGTCCTTATATGCTCTTTTAAATATTAAGCAAGTTCCATGGTAAACCAGGGAACCAAGTTTAGGACTGATATTCTGTACTGAGTTATTGTTTTTAAGTAATTTCTTTTATTGAAAATGTACTGGAATTCCCTACCCTATCACCCACTTTTGAATTTGTCCATAAATTAATGCAATCAAAGAAATAAGTATATGTAGGTGAGCCTGTTTGTCAAAACCTATGTAGAGTACTTTCAAAGATAAGTTGAAAATTCAGATAACCTTTGATTCTGGCTAGAAATATGACTAAAAGATGAGAGAATTTTCTTTTGAATTGTTTTTCACAGCTAAGGCTGAAAGAAAGAAGGTTCTTTCTACATCAGAAAGTGAAAAATGTGATATTTGGAAAGAGGTTAGGTTTAAAAATAGACATGAGACCTTAAGAAAAGGGGAGTGCTTGCTCTGTAACCTAGAAACTGAAATCCCTAAAGAAGTATCCACTACAGCAAGACCTGAAAAGAAAGAGAATTTTAAAAATCCAGTGAAATATGCAGAATAAATCTAAAAAAAAAAAAAAAAAAAAAAAAAAAAAAAGAAGGAGGAAAGGGAGGTGGGGGGAGAACCTGAAAAGAATCATTATAAATGAAGTGGTAATCACAGGTAGTGACTTTGGTCTATAGCTCTTACTCATGTGGTCCTTTGTAGTGAGGCATTCTGTGCATTCTGTTTGGAGATAATTTTTTCATAACTGAAAATAATTGTGTTTATGAAAAATGTAGGAAACAGGATTTATAAATGCTTTGCATACAACTGAATTGCTTGTGTACCAGAATTTCGTGGTAAGAATTCTAACTGTATGGTTCTGGGACTCTCTATATGTTAGAAAATAGGTCATCTTGCTACCATTCTTTATTTAAAATGTTACAGAGGGCATACAGTTTTAGTTAGCAATCTAAAGATCAGATCATTCCTTCCTGTGCTTCTAGTAATGCCAAAGGGAGCTTGGTATGTAGAATTTGACAGTAAAATTTGGCTGGAGTATCTGGCACTTTCAAGGATGTACAGCAGTGTAACGAAGTGAAGAAACCTTCCTTTCCCTTGCACAGCATGTGTAGTGGCCAACTCAAACTTGCAATCTGTGCACTCGCCTCTGAGTGAATGAAGGCTGTTGACAGATGATGCTAAGAACGTAAAAGTGTTTAGTGCCTCTTTTTTTTTTGCATCAAACTTTACTAAAAAGTAAACTGAACATAAGAAAGTAGAGGAAGGGATAAACAACAACCAGAAAACCCTTCAGTCTTGATCAAGGAAAGAACAGAAACCAGAGTAAATAACTGCTCTTAAATCAGGTGAGCCTGGTGAACTTCATCTGTGCAGTTGTGGTTTTTGAGAACATGAGAACATGTGGAGGATTGGCAAGAGCTCAGAAAAATGAAAAATACATCTGTGATACCCGCCTCTAAATAGGGGGAAAAACTGAAGTGAGCAGCTGTGTACTGCTCAGTTTAATTTCAGACTGTACAGTTCAGGAAAGGATTGGGCTGTTGGATTAAAAGCAAACCCGAAGGGAGAGATTTACCTTGTAAGGGCACAAAGGACTTACAAGAGATTTGTTTCAAGCCTCTTCTTTTAAGTTTTCTCTGTCTAAAGTGTTGCGTTATTCCAGGCAATAATAGTAACAACAAAAACCCCTTGGAGTAGAAATTGGAAATAATTTTCCAAATGGCATGCTCTCTTTAATGAAAAGGAAGAGAGTCTGTCCTGAAGACTCTAATTTTGGCTTGGGGCCACTTCACATCAACACTGTCTTTACAGGCAGGTAGAATAAATGTCTATCTGGAAAAATATAAATATAGTTAATCCTGTGCTGGGGCAGGGAAAGGGCCAATAAGACTCTTTGATATCCTTTCTAACTCTCTTTGCAGTGTTGCTGTGGTAAAGTAGGCCTTGAGTTCCTTCAAAAGTATACTGATGTAATATAAATTTCAGATACTGAACATACACAGTAAACTGAACAATAACAACTCACAGACAAAGGATTAATTATCCATATTTACTAGCAAATAACGTAATTTTAAATACATTTGAAATTATGGAGAAATGCATGAACTTTTATTAGGTCAGTGTTACAAAATATGCGTACATGTGCTGAATATACAATTTAATGATGAATAGATGTTCTAAGTAGCTCTGCTGTGTTGTTAAAACAAAAAGTTATTACATGTCTTTATTTACATTTAAGCAGTATTCCAGCTGACTTGCATTCAGCAACCAAATTACAGGTTGAACCTGTATGGATGGTCTTTAATTGGAAGTGAAGAAATTACTTAGGCTGATCAAAAATTAATCTTACAGTAGCTGGCATCATTGTTGCCAATAGTGTTTTGTGTAAAGCCTTATAGTATTAGTTGTTTTTCTGTATTAGTCCAATACATGGAGTTACTTCACATTTTCTGTAAGTTTCTAGTAGTCATGCTGACAATCAAATAAAATAGCTCCAGAACCAGTCAATAATTAGTATGGTTCAGTCCATATCCAGTATGGTCTATAAATGTATAAATATTTCTAAAAATTCTCTTCATGTTTTGATTTTTAAGCACTCAGTGACTGAGACCTTCTTCATACAGATAGTAATTGGGGTAAGCTTTTGTTCCATTGAGAAAATATATTTTTATTCTGCTTACTGAAATTGGTGCCCTGATTTGAAGAATATTGTTGTGTATTTTTTCTGATCACAGCTATTGGCATGGCTTGACTTTCACAATTAAATATTTCTGAAGATTTAATTGTAACCAAAAGTCTTTTTTATTTGTTCTTTTCTGAATATATTCCTTAGTATGTTTTTTCTTCTAATAAGTTTATTTAAGTTCCTTAATGGTTAAGAGTTGGTAAACTACTTGGATTTATAATTTAATGTATTGAGCAGAAGTAGGAACATGACACAGCTGAGTTTTAGACATTCAAATTTTATTTCCTTACATTTTGACTCCTCCTTACATGTAAATATGCAGCCTCAGAATCCTGCAGTTGCTGTAGTTAACATACAACCACAATAAAAATAATGTTCTCTACTACCATACCTTTTCCTAAAAAACTCAAAACTCAATATGTACTCCATGTTATGTACAATTTCTAAATTATTCAACTTCCTTTTTCTGTGTCAAGCTGTTTATTGACAGTTCAAACTTACAAAACCAGGTTGTATCATTAGGCAGCTTTATCTTTCCTAGCAAGATGGGGTCTAGGTATTTATTTTATCAATTTACAAAGGGTTCTGTGCTCATGATTTTTTGCTGGGCTTTTTTGTTTAGCTTTGTTTCCACCAAGAAATATTCAGTGAAGATAAAAATCAATAAATTAAAATTGTGCTGTTCACATGAACTGACTGCACAACTTTATGCCACAGTAATGGAGCAGTTCCTCAGGTCTGGGTTTTCCTTGTACAATACAAGAAAACTTTTGGACTATGTCAAACTTCACAGATCAGAAAATGCATTAAAAAAAAAAATTGAAACAACACAAATGTTTACTTTCAGGTATTTTTGCCACTGGGAATTCAGTTACCAACATATGTAAAAATAAATTAATCCACAACTGTCAAACTAGCTCCATTTCTCTGAATCGGTTGCCAGGTGGATGCCTGTTTTATTTGGTGGACACAACTGCAAGGGTAAGGACACACTGCAGCTGATTCTGGTTGTTTGCCGGAGTTGTACTTGTTCAAACTTGCACATTGGTTATCCTGCATTTCCACAAAACACAACTGCAGGGCACAAAAAATAGATACTGATATTAAAAGAGGTACTGCTTGCTAGCAGTTTTTCCAGAACCTCAGCACAGTTACATTTGCTTTCCTTGTTGAATTAAGTGTGGGGTAAGTGTAGAGCCTTTGTCAAACACAACCCAGCTCCATAGGTCAATAGAAATAAATAAATAAATAAATGCAGGCAAATAGAAGACCCTGATTTTTGTGTCATGGTAGCAAAAGTCTGGATTCAGGTTCTGTTTAAATGACGTTTATCCAATAATGAAGACCAGGCAGAATGATGAATGTGCTTTAGCATGTCTGTGCTGAAATAGGTTTATAAACAAGCACCTGCCATAAATCACAAAAACGGCTTTGTCAAAAGTAACTAGGGACCAGATGCATCTTTATAATTACCTGTGACACCCATTGTCCTGCTTTCATATCCTCTGTTCCTCACTTAGATAATCTGTTTTATTTTATTTGTGGTTTCAATGATTTGCATTCTATTGTGAAACATGGGCTTATGTCTGGGAAGCTTCTCCAGAAAGTCTCTAACAATTGCATTAGGGACAGTAAAATGTGTGAGGTTCAGTGGCTAAATGCTACAAAACATTTATTCAGGAGAGAAGATGAAACTACTCACTAGCATTTTCACAAGAACTTTGACAAATATTTTCCTAGTGTAAGTATTTTTATTTGTTTGGTTTCTGGAGGTTGTTCACCAGGTAGGGGAAACTTCATCCTAGTTTTGCATGGCTGCATTTCACATTCAGTATTATGGTAATAGTCTCAAATCATAAAACTAATTTTCATCTGTAATCAATAACAAATTGCAGCTCTCATGAAGATTTTTGTTCCTTGTGTTTCCTTTTGAGTTAATCTTGCAATTTGAGACTAGTCATCAGTTTGTGGTTCCAGCTAAACAGTTATTTCTGGTTTAGCTTTAAGAGGGCTAGAACAGGAGTTCTGTCTCCCTCTTAGTCTTTGCTAATTTTTCTACCTTATTGTGCTATCAGGCATCTAGAAATAGCATTAATGCAAACAATGTTAGGCTTAAAGGAGGCATCATGCAGGAAAAGAGATTAAAAGAAAAGGGAATATAAAAGCTTGTAGGTAAAAGCTGATTGAATTTGACTTTTTAAAATGTTTTTGTATTTCCTACTGTGGCTACTGTGCTTAGCTGATGCACAATCACAGTAATGTGTTCCTTCATATTGGTTTACAAAAGAGCTTTGCAATAATCATGGAATAGAAAGCACAGAGCTAGACAATAAATGCCTCTGCTCTTAGGTCAGCCCATTTAATTTCCCTTTCAAATCCAATTGTTCACCTGCTGTGCTTATTAAATATAAGCATACTGTCTGTATTTGAATACACTGTCTGTGCCACTTCAGCACTCTGTACCTGTTGCTTTGCCATTACTGATGCAGGTTGCCTCTGAGGATGTTTGTAAGAATATGAATATACAGCCTTTTACTTATACTACTGCCACAGTTATTTTCTGTTTCTCTTTTTATTTTTTTGCTGCCATGGTCTGCACCAGACTGTTTAATCTGGTGGTTTTACATTTAACGATATGTTAAACCTCGCAGAGCCTACCACTCATCGTATATTAAAACATATTTTTAATAAATCTGTAACTTCTGGTCACCTTAATACTCTGTCTCTGCATAGAGGAATTAATTATCCTTTCTGACCCTTCTTGAGTGATTACATATTATATGATGAAGGGATTGTGGCTATTTGATTCTTCCTATTCACAACGGTAATGAAAGAATCTCAAGTACTGATAATTATAAACACGTTCACATGTAAACTAGCACTGTGGCTGCCATGAAAGCGTCTGACCAAATCCTGTGTCTCATATGTAATGAAAGTAGCACTCACACAGTCACTTCATGTGACAGGTTATTCCTGCCCAGTATTACTTTCTGTTAAAAAAAATTGTCTCAACTCCCCAAACAGGTAATTTAACTCCAGGAAATCTGTATAAGACCCATCTCAAACAAGGCACAGAGGGAAGAACTAGAACACTTTCTTCTGCAAATTCAATCAAATTGCCTGGGATCAGACCCAAACAGGCACGGTTAGTAGCAAAGAGCCGTGGGCATGGTCTGGCCAGGGTAGAAGGAATCAGCCCAGCTGTGAGTGTGAACCCACTTTTACAAATCCAGTACAGGGACAGAACTGCTTAGTTCCCTGTCTTTTGTGCAAGTTTCTTTCAGATGCCAAGAACAAAATACAGTCTTTTTAATTTCCCTCTAAAGAAATAATGTTTAAGGAGAGAAGACAAGACAAGTTAGCAGTTAATCCAATCAGCAATCACTATTAATTCACTTTGAGGATGGGCCTTTCCCTTGTGTAGTAAAAACACAAGGACTAGCAGCCCTTTTTGTTTCCATCCTTCCTGAGTTGACCTTAACTAAGTGTCTATCATCCAAGCTTACAGTTACATTGCATTACCTTCTTGCTTCAAAATATCAATGCAGGGTAGGAATAGATCAGTAAAATGAATGTTGCCTGACCATTAGCTACAACTTATCCTTGAATGCATCTGAGAAATAATATAAACATGTAATTTAAAAGGTTGAACAGTGAGTAGCATTCCATTTGATTTTGGCTTATTCAGATGCAGGTTTGTTTTAAAATTTGCATACGATTCTATTTACGGCTCTGAAATCTGACTATAGCTATACAATTTAACATGCAGCATGCATACCCTGAACTTCCATCTCCACCAAAATGAAACAGCATGATGATCTCACCCTTAACTGCTATTTAGAGCAAGACATGAACTGCTTGGTGAAAGATCTTCTATTGTCTTTTCCCAGGATCAATAGTACTTTATTCAGTGCTGTCATGAGTCTTGTCACACTAGTTCAACTGTTATACCAAAACTGCTCTAAAATGGTTTGCAGAACGTTTATGCAGCTATATATAGGCTGATATCTCCTGTGTGTCTTTGTATACCGTGGTGTGGTATATATTATTCTTTGTAACTTTTTTTGTCAAGAGAATAAGATCCCTTGGAAACGTTAAATTTTCTTACCATATAAAATACTATTCTGGTTTTAATCTGATTAAAACATCAATTTGTCTCTTTTTCTCCTGTATTTGTGACACTATAACTGAACATGGAATATAGCCATGTGTCTTCATCTGGTTTCTTCAGACTATGTATTTCTGTTGTGTTAAAGGGAATTATTTCTTCTTTCTTGGAGATGAAGAACTAATGATTAATACCTCTAAAATATATACCCATTAGAGACATGACATAGCAATATTAAGTCATTCAAATACAGCTGTCTGCGTATCCAAAATTATCTTCTCTTCTCTAATTCTATGTCGATAATACTAAAGAAAAGAATTAATCTTTACATATATTGTTAACTTTGCCTTTGCTATTCTGTGATTATCTGCATTATGTATTTATGCTAGCATTCATTGCAGTTTATTCCTGATAGTAAATCCAATATATTTTCAATACATACTTAACAGAAATACAAATAATTTTGTAGTAACTAATTTATGTGAATGTGCAAAAACATTATGCTTATGTAGATCTGGTGCACTTGCAAGCAATTTCTATAATGCTGTTAGGTGAACTCTGAACAAAAGCTTCTGGAAAAGGTAGGACATTTATCTGGGAGAGTTCTTTGTTGGTTAGTTGTTAAACACAAATGTTATTACAAAGAGATGACAAACTATTCCTGACCAAAGATACTATTTGTTGCTAAAATTAATCCTTTAATGGATAATAGAGATGAGACTTTCATTTTAATCAGCTCTTGCCTAAGTAAAAAAAAAAAAAAAATGTACTTAACTTGTACTTAACTACTGTACTTAATTTTGTACCGTGTTTCACAAATTCCTATCAAAGTTCAACACCATGCCTATACTAAATTATTTGTTTTGACTCTCCTGTCCATATAGGTGTTTTCATGGCATTGTGTATATGTGAGTCCCATAGCAAGAGTAGCATCTTGGTACCATTGGTAGTTCTGCCAATTGCTAATGGAAGCACAAATACAATTTTTTAATTTTGCACCTCAAGACTGTGCATGTGCCATACCTGAATAGTTTTTATGGAAATAGGTTATGCAAAATTGAATTCATACACATGAATAAAAAAGAATGTAATTTGCAGAAGAGGGGAAATACCAAACCAATGTCCCAGACAACCTCTGGTATTCTTAGAGACCATAACAACATAGTAAATTTTTAGAGCACATAGCTTTTCCTTCATGTTTTTGCTGCTGTTGCAGTGTGAGTTTCTGATTTAGTAACTGTGTTTACCAGAAAAATTTTTTAAAAGTTAGTACCTTGACCAAACATTTATGAGCATTGGCAGAAATTTAGTAAGCTGAACTCTGTAAGCTAAGTTATAAACTTACTACATTATGTGCAAACACACAAGCCACAGTAGCCTTGCAGCAACTGTGCAAAAGGATAATGATATTTGTAATATTCCTATGGCATATGAAGAATAAAATAATAATTTTAAAAAGCCCTACAAAAGTATTTTCATAATTGTTATGTTCTTTTATATCATCTCTTGTATACTTAATATTGATGGGAGAGATCATGAAGATAATTCATAATTTGTAATCCTCCATTGTGTACTGATTCCCAACAGCATCAAAATTCTCTGGAATAGACTGCAGTAGGTAAAAGCTTTCTAGTGCAAGTGAAAAATTGAGGCAGGTTTGTAAATAACATTAGCTTTACTGGTGATGTTGGAGTTTACAATGGAATATTAGTGATCAGTCTGACAGTTCTAAATGCTCAAGTCTGAAAACAACTAATCCACATACAGTTTTTAATAAGAAATATTCCAGCCTCATTAAATATGCAAAGTAGTGGGGAAAGGAACTGACATAAACAAATCTATTAGTGAACTGTAATCAACACGATCTTATGATCTTCCCAACATTTTGGGAAAAGGAATACGCAGAGCATGTTGTTCTCATTGCTCATGAGGTGAGAAGCATATTAGTCTTATGAAAAATCTTATTTGGGGTACATGCTTTTAAAGGAAAAGCATATTTTTGCTAAGAGGGTATGAATTCTGAAATCAGGCATCAATAATCTCTAACTGGAGAAACATGTTTATTCTTTAAACTCTTTATTTTTATGGCAAAAATATGGAAAAGATAGAGGTTTTGATTCATTTTATATATGCACTACAAAGTCAAAAGGTCATAAAACAGAGACTTTCCTTTGTGTGGCAGATTTGTCAGTACAGACATCTGCATAGTACCACCTACATTCCAAGGCCTTTCACTTACCACTTTCTGTTATTAGAGAAAGGGTATATGATATGTTTTTTTGTATATATACATATATAGGACAACTTGTTGTGTTTGTAAAAGGACTTTCATCATCAAATCCACCGATTTTCTTTTAAAAAGCTCTAACTCCTCTTTGTGCCCACACACGCTTGCACATACCCATACTCCACTAACAAATGATATTGTCATTCTCTTTAACCTTGTTCTATCTTACTTGAGACAAGTAACTGGTACAAATTTTTCTTGAATTTTGCCTCAGCTGGCATTGCCTCATTCACCTGACCCTAACGGAGCTCAGAACAAGAGACACCAATGAAGAAGAGGGCTGCAGGAACCTGACAGATATTTTTGCAAATTGTCAGGCTGTTCTTTGTAAAATCCTGTTCATGTGACAAGCTTAGCAAAGGCAAGTTTTAGATATAAAGTGTTTGAAATATTCAAGTTGGAGAATTTCAGTATATGTCTTTCAATGTACATGCCCAACTCAGGACAGTAATTTCTCTCACAGAGAAGTTATTCTGAATCCTGTGCTACATAAGCTTTACTCTTACTTTGGTGGATGTTTTCTGTGCATAGTGCTCTTAGACACCAAGAGATTGTCTCTGTAGTTTAGAATAGGCCACTAATGTTTTCTTCAATGCATTCATATTTGTTAAATATTACTGTATTATGAGCAGAAAGCTTGACTATAGCCCCAGCTTTTCCTCTTTGGTCTTTCACATTTTAAACAAACACAGATTGGTTTGGATTTGGATTTTGTTATCACCTGCATATTTTTAACTTCTATTTTAGCAGTGTTTCAAAGCTTATTTTGAAGTGGGAAAGAGTGCCAATTAAGAATTTTCTTATTGATCGTAAAGGAAGAAAAGGGTGTTTCTTTGCTAACTCAGTTGCAAACCTTCCACCAGAATTTTCAAGTAGCCTTTAAGCAACTGTCAGCTGTTTGCCTGTGAAGAAAGATTTCAAGTTTTGTCATGCAATTAGTGAGTGTTCAAAAGGCCACAGCATTCACAGGCTGAGGGTCTGGCATGGAATTCTCTGTACAGGCATTTCTCTTTCTTCTAAGCATACCTGCAAACAATCTACCAAAGACAGAAGAACTCAGAATAAAGTTAGAGAGAAGATACAGTAATGAAAATGCTACTTCAAGGGGAATAGTCGATGCTTTGAATTAGGAACTCACTTAAATACCTGAATAAGTGACTTAGTTTCAAAATACTGCCTTACTTTATGGGAATGTTCATGAGCATATATATACACATACACACACAAACATTCATTTTGGTACTATTCTTTCAGCCCTGTCTAAATATGCATCTGATATAATGCAGTTAATGAGAAAAGAAGATCTTCTCTGAGTGTGGATTACTGTGGAAAATTTTGGCTCTAGTCTCATCTCATCCAAACTTAATTTTCCAAGTATTTGCCCAACAAAACTCAATTCTGAAAGCACTGTAAGTGACTGTCATTTAGCAAGTACCTGGCAACTCGTTAATCTAGCCCTTATGTGTTGCCTTAAAATTGTTCTTTAAAGTTGAAGATGCTTCTTTAGTAATGATATGTCCATCAACTTCTGCTAACTTACTCTTCCATGAAAAATAAAATTCAGAGACAAAAGGGAGAAAATCTGGTGAACATTTTCATGACTGTTGAATTCCTGAGCTTTGGTGTTCTGGCGATACACTGTCCCTAGTCGTAAGCAAATACTATCATAGGTTGCAGCAGAGGCATTCTAGATGGGAAAAAATAGTGGCATAAAAGGAAGGCAAATATATTGTTTGCTCAAGCATGCAAGTTGTTGTGTTTTCAGGCATGAAAACAATAGTTGGCTTAGGTTTCAAGCCTGTGTTTTATATCAAGAGCTTTTTTAAATACTCCCATCTATTTTGTTGTTGTTTTTGTCATGTTTTAAGACATTTTTTCATAATATATGTTTATCTAAAATTGGCCTACATATTAGATACTGTAATATTTGGTTTATAAAATGAGGCAATTTGTCCTTATTTTGGGGAACTTGAAAAGAAGCATATTACCTTCCTGATAGGCCTCAGAACTTTGTGGTTTACAATAAATTGGTCTCCTGTAAGAATCTCTTAATTCAGCCATTCAATTATCTTACATAGCAGAGAAACACATTAGAGAATTTGGTAGTTTTCCAGGTTGGTGTATCTTTCAGGCATACTCTAGATACAACTTCTCTGTCTTTTCTTTAAGAGCCAAGTACATTCATACACACAGAGATGTACATGCACACACACACATGTATACACATGCCCATACAGTCCTGCTCACCATTTTGGAAACTATTTTCTTTCCAATTTTTTGTAAAGATGGAGAGGCATGGTACATAAATGTCAGTTTTCATTGACTTCTTAACAATTTAAGGCATTATATATGCATAATCTGTAGATTTATAGTTGGTTATAATAAGGAAAAAGCCAACATAAATAGACTTTGGTATCTATTATGTCAAATAAACGAATGGGAGGATTTGTATGAACAATTCCCGTTATCACTAATGGCCACTTTAATTATTATATGCCTCAAAGAGATAAAATGCCCCTATGAAGCTGAAGTATTTGTGATCTTCCAGTGAGTTACCTATATGCAAACTTGCTAAATGATTTTTAATTGGTGCATCTCATCATTTAGTTATTTTAACAAGTCTGGTAGCTAATTTTCTTAAAGTCCTGCTGCTGATATTTATCTCTCCCTTTAGTAAAGAACAGTTCATTGACACCAACATCCTGAATCCTATTTATTATAAATAGCTGCAAATCAAGATTAATTCCCCTGGTAACCTGCAATTTAATTTTACTGTTTGAATATGAATGCATTCATTTTGCATCTGTGAAGAACCTAACTCTGATTAGGAACTCTTCATTGCACTTCTTCTCTATCATGCTGAGGACTGAGATCATTTACTATGTTGTGGAGTCCATATTATACTGAATAACAATAACAGCAACAGATGCTATAAATTCAATATAATCTTTTTAAACAGCAAAAGATCAGATTAAAAATCCTCAGAGCTCAAGACAATTACATATGTTGTCACTAAGCAGTGTCTAGACTGATATTCATTTATTTTCTACTATAAACAGTAGAAATCTAAAGAGTAATCAAAGTACACATAGAAAAGAGAATTCACATTGTTCTTAATTTAAAGTTGCCTCAAATTATTACAACTTTTGTTCCAGTTCTCTGCTTATGGGTTAGAGAATATTCTCACTACAGAAACTGCTTTGTGTAGTTTGAGTGGTGAGATCACATGGGCTTGACCTGGCTATTTTAGCTGGGTTTAGGTTATGAAAAGTGTTAGTGTCCAGGGAGATGCAAAGGAACCATGCCCAACCATCACAATTTATGCTTGGGAATGGAATGGCTCTGAATTTTCTCTTCAACTATTCATCTTCTGTTATAAAGATTTGTTTGATGACTAAGAAAAAACCCTCATGTATTTGAACTGTAATGCATACTGGACAGGGTTTTCTGCGGATTTGGAGTGGCTTAATTTTGTTCATCATTATCAAACCAAGCAGGGTATCAACTACTAATTATTGATAAAACAATAAATAAAATGAACCAACCAACAAAAAACCCCACTCATTTAAATAAATAAGGTAGTTTATAACTCAGGCTTTTGTCTGTAAAGTAGACAGATAACATTACAAGATGTACATGCAGATCAACTTTTCCAACGTTAGCTGCAGAAACATGAGGATGAAGAATATAATTAAGAAATATGTAAACTGAGAAAAATACTACCTCAGTAAATTTTCATATTTTCATACTAATGGTTGTACAGTCCAGAGTCTAAAACAAGAATATAGTATTTAGGTTATGTCAGTTCTGCCGTTTAAACCATTAAACTTTAGTCCCTTCCTTCCAGACCATTGTTAAGCAATTGAAGTCTTTTTGTTACTTTCCAATTGGAAATTAAAATTAGAGCCTGGGCTCCAGAAAGCCCAACATTAGTTAAGTACAGACATAGTTAGCTAGTCTTTCTTTCATTTCTTAAAGGTGTCATAATGACGTGAAAAATGACCTGTTTTCTGTCGTTTTCTCAAAGATAAAAATGCAGACACCTTTAATAGTGTACCTGTTCATCAGGGAGCTGAAGCATCACAAGAAAGTTTCAAATAAGATGCCAGCAGTCTATTTCTTGACTGTAATTCTGTGCCAGGCCTGCCTGGTGTCACAGTGCAATATTTGGTTTGGTGAGTTCAGAATCTAGCAACTATGGATAAATGAACAACATAGTTCCAGACTGCAGATCATGTTATTGTGGAATTATGGGGAAAGGGGATGTAAGAGTTGCATCCTTAGGGCAGCACTGGGCCATAGGAAAAGGGCAGACTTGTTTACTAAGAAACCAGAGTTAAATTCATTAGGGACAAGCCCCTTCTACTGAGTTGGACTATTTTGCAAGACTTCTGCCATGGAGGTCATAAATCAAAAACAGTACATCTACGATTGAGACTAACAAGAAGAGATTTTGAAAGTGATGGATTACACGGCTGCTTAGCATCCCGCCTTTGGTTCAGGACTTTCACATCTTCCTCTGCCTTTTTTTGACAGCAACACGACATGAAGTCTTAGAAGTAAAGTGTTCTCTGTAAAACTGCTTTACGTTAAATCAAAGCCCCTTATTCCTGATTCATGCTCTTAGGATGAGTTAAGGAGGCAATCTACCAAGTAAGTCACTGCTGCATTTAATTACATACAGGCATGTAGACATCTGTGCACTGTCCACACAACTTGCAAGATTCAGATTTGTGTCCCACTGCTGACAATGAGAGATGATATTTGTTATTCTGTGTGTCATCTGGGACTAGATTAGATAAGCAGGTAGACTACAAATGACAACAGAATCCAAATATAGAAGATACCTATTCTATTGAATCCTCTACACATTTTGCATTTATGAGGTTTTTTTTTCTGTTTCTATATACACCCATCTGTGAATGTGTAGAGGACTGGCAAAGGTGTATGAATTTGAGAAGCTCTGATTTGCAAACTATTATCCCAAAATATTTCTTCTTTCATCTTTAAAACTTTAGGCATTTTTTATACTTTTAAAGTCTTTAATAATATATTAACATAAAAATTTTAACACAATTAACATAAGTAACACCTTTTTCATTATTAGTAGTATTGCTAGTATTTGTATTACAATAATGACTAGAAATGTCCTGCTAGTAACCAAGCTATCATTCGGTTAGGCGTGTTACAAACTCAAAATAGAAAATAGTCCAAATCTATTCAAAAGAAAAAAACTTCAAATTTCTGGAAAGTAGTCACCAATTATTCCTGTCATATATCCTAACATATCTTAGACCTCTACTCGATCTTTGCTGAAGCTTCAGGTGTGGTGTTAAAGTGTATTTTATAAGCCGTAAAATACATCTCTCTTTCTCTTTCCTAGCAAGATAAACTCAACAGTTCTTAATTGGAGGGCTTGAAGAAACTTAAGGTATCTCAGAAAAGCAACACATTTAAGTACAAAGGGATAGACCTGTAAGAAATACTGGGTTTGGATACTTTAAATTTCTCTTTCTCTATTATCTCCATATTCTGATCTAATTAATTAATTAATCATAAACAAAACCATTGTTGTTTAGGTATTTACTGGTACAGGCTTCAGCACAGACTTTCCATATCTATATTATCCCACTGACACAAACTGCAGTTATCCATTAGTGTTCTTATATATTAAGGTTATTTTGACTTCCTAAATGGTACCTCTCTAAAATTGCCAGAAATTGTCTCACTACGTACTAGTACTACTGCTATTACTGTCAGAGTGCACAAAAAAAGCTGTAACTATCTCTGTTCCAATTAGTTGTTGCGTATGGCCAACAAGGAACTGAAAATAACATCTTTTCATGGAGAAGCAATGCAAAGGAGGATGAGCAAAAGCTTAAAAAAATAAATAAATTGAACTAAATACATACGAAAAGTTTTTCATGCTATTCACCCAGCTCTGTGCTCAGAAGCCTTAAACCAAATTAAAAAATTACCTTCAATTAGCTTAACCTAAGACCTAGATTAATATCTAGCCAGCACAGTAGGTGAACTAGGTAAAACACTCCTAGCATAGAGTATTTTAGTAAAATTGTACTTTATGATGTATAATTAATTCCAGCTGGTCCCTCCAGCCTTCAGAGAGGTCTATAAAGAAGTGAGAAAAATAGCTACAGGGTTTTTCTGCCTGCAGAATAGTATCATTCTAGAGCATACCCTTTTGTAGTTCTAACTTGGGTATCTAGACCAACAGAAGTTTGTATTGTAAGTATCATGTAAGAAAGCTTCCTAATAATTCTAACACTCAAACACTTAAGACTTTTTAACCCTTTCTCAAGAAAATATTTGTTCCTTTTTAAAGGACCTTCAAAGGAATAGGCAATTTGTAACATTCAAATGGAACATTTTGTCCTTTTGAGAGTATGTAAGAGCTTCCTATTGACTTTTCTTCCTTTTAATTCCACAAAAAGGGTCAGTCTTTTCTTCTTTGCCTTTGAAAGAGACCCTCAGAGATTGCAAGGGAACCATACTGCCTACAATTTGCCCGATGGGATCACAGCAAATAAGAGACTGTTACACCAAGCCTAGTTTATCATTCTTACAACAAGCTTTTTCACAGCATTAAAGCCCCTGGATCCATTTTTATGCTTAAAGCAGAGCTCCAAGATGCTACTGCTTGTTCTCTGCGCTAAGGGCTAAGTGCATAAATATGAGAGAAAAAAAAAAAATCATGAGATGTTATGCTACAAAGGAACATAGGGAACACTCTCTCTGTTATTTTGTTTTGCTTCTTCCCCAGTACACAGACAATTAATATTCATAGATAATATTGCGTGGACAGTAGTAACAGTGTTTTTAAAAATAAGAAACTCAAAACATGCCAAATTGTCTTTTACTCTGCAGCAAAGCCCATGTTTTTGCATGTCATCCAGAAACTATTTGACATGAAATATAGGTAGCAAAAGAGAAGAGCCCTGAATGACTCTTTTCCTAGTTTAGGGTCCTACCCAATAGAAAGGTCTGCACAATCATACTCTTTCTCCTGTTTTCCTTCTTTTTCCTAAAGTATCTTTCATTCCAACTTGAATAGCTAGTAAGGCTCAGCAACAGGAATGAAAAGAAACTGTCTTTATTTATATCTATGTTTATATTTATATATATATTTTTTTTTTTTTTTTTTTGGTGCTTCCTTAGTGGACTTTAGTACTGCATAAAACTGTAAAAGTCTTTGCATTTGGAATGCATGTATAAATTAAATCCTTCCAATGTACATTAATTGAAGCAATATATTCTCCTCAGGATAATATATAAGCTACTCTATACAACATATATAGAAATTCACATATTTTTGTGTATTTGAGTAAGCATATTCATGTAATAAAATGAAGTGGCATATTTCTAACTATAACAGATATATGTTCAAGTATATATTCTTATTCTTAGTCTATTGCTTGAAGACATACACAAAACAGTTTCAATTACTAATGCCATCTCTTATTCTTTATTTGTTCACTAGTCATTAATAAAAAGGAGTGAAACATAAAAATAAATTTGTTTTGTTTTGTTTTTTTTTTTAATTGCCTGACTAGCTCTGCTTAGTAGGTAACTAAACACAAGCTGGCACAGGAAAACCACTTTAAGTAATGCATTTTGGAAATGTCTACAAATTACTTAAAATTAGTTTCTGAAACCAAAAGTATTTTAGCTTCATCTTACCTATAAAAAACTAGGAACAAGTGCCTGCTTTTACAGGTTTTCTAATGACATACATTTCCTTTTTGAGTAAGGGAATATGAGATTAAATTAATACTTACAGTTTCAGGACTGTGAATAATATGCTTTCAAGTAGATGGAGGGAACATTTATTTGAATTTTTTTCAGCTAGAAGATGGTGGACACTTTAAAGGTTTGTAAAATTGAGATGTTGGACTGGTGACTAGAATTTACTTGGTGCGCAGTAAATGCTCATTACTTTTCAAGGCTGAATGGCATCTTCTAGATTGAGATGTTGTACAAGATTGTTGGTGCAAATATATTCTGTGGTTTTGGATAAGAAATTCTGTTGGTGCCTTTCTACACTTGATTTGAATCAGAGAAATTGAGAAATTGCTCTAAATGCTTTACAAAAAAAAAAAAAAAAAGCATAGCAAGACCAAAATAAAATTTTAATTCCTTTAACATCCTGTAAGGAATGAAGACATTATTGTGAAAGAAAGACTTGAAGCACCTGCTCATTTAGCCCTTCCATTTTAAATTACGTTTGATGCTTTAGTTTCCAGTATTTATCTTGATAGTCCAGATAATCACTCAGATGAAAAAGATAATGATAGCAACAGAAACCAATGCATAACTGGTAATGTATCTAATGGAAGAATTAGGTATTAACAGACAATCCCTTAATATTTGCAGTTTAATCCTTCAAGAGCATGCCTAACTCACACTTTATCTCCATTTTCCCAATATCACTCATTTTTACCCTTAGGCCTCCATCTTCATTTATTTCCTATAGTTCTACTCCATTAAGTAGACCATCCTGAAATAGCCAGTCCCATTTGTCAGTCTTTTGTTCTGGTACCAGGGTAATGTTTCTCACGCCCTTCTTCCTTTTGTCTTCACTGAAGTTTATAATTCAGTGTCTTACATTAGGTCCAGAATCAGATGTATAATTAGATAGTAAAATGTAACTAGTTCTGAGCACTGAATCAGACTACTTGTTTCATCTTCCTTTCTGAACCAGGTTGTAAGAGTCATACTCATCCCAGTCAGACTTTTGCTTACAGAAGTTTCTCCTTTGTCTTTTGTAACATATTACATTCCCCCCCCCCCCCCCCGCCCCCCGCAGGCTGATATATGAAGCATTAGACCTAATAAGGGACCTAAACACTGCAGTGATTTGTATAAAACTTTCAGGTCCCAAATACAAATTAATCTGGAAATGCTAGGATTAGATTTTATTTTGAGAACAAAGCTAGGAAGAGCACTGGAGAAGTGGGAAGTTGCTGCTTTTTCCCCTCTGAAATGCAGCCAGAGGAAGCATCGCTGCTGCTGTGTTTTTGTACAATAACTCATTGGCTGAGCACTTCCCCAGGATATGTGGAATTTAATTACCACTTGTCTTTGAGGAGAATCACAGTCAGTTCTTCACCTGTAGCAGGACTTTTAACCTCCAGCTGATTCCAGGCACTGGGGAAAGTCTCTGTAGTGACTGGACCTTCTGGCGTCTCAGGAAAAGTTTGTGGAGAGCTTATGAGACCTTCAATTTATTGCCTAGTGATCTCTGAGCAAGAGAAAGTCCCAGGTTCTGCTCCCTACTCAGTGGACTGTTTCATGTGTTTTGGACACAGGTAGTCACCAGATAAAATATATAAATAAACACATCAGAGGATAGGTACCCATGGAAGAAGTTTCCTAATATCTAATCTTTAGTAACCCTTTGGTAAGTGGCATTGTTTTATTTAGGATATAGCTATTGGTCTATTACAAGACAAATAGGCTTTGACTTTTTTGTTGCTGTTTAATTTGCCCTTTAGCCAACATGCTGAGGAGGTATGTACTGCTAATGAAACGCTTATGTGGAACTATCTTTTCAAAAACAGCTCCCTAGGCATCTTTGAGCTGGTAGACTGAGTAGGTTGGTATGACAGCAATAAATTTGCGTTATACTGCTTCACTGATCTACCCTTTGTAGAACACTTCTCTAGGGCTCTCTTAAAAGCCATCACACATGTTTCTGCATCCCCATTACATTCTGAATGATATGCTGCAAATCGGATATGCTGTAGCACATCCGATTAAAGAAGTAATTCAAAATGTGGAGACGTAAATGCGAACTCATTGTCTGAGTTTCTGGGAAGACTCTGACACACCTGAAACATATCATTCAATTACAATTACTTTATTAGACACATTAGCTTTCATTTGAATTAGTTCTGGAAAAGGAAAGGGGGAATAATTTCTTGTTAATGTAGTCTCTTCTTTTTTCCTGAAGAATAAAGGGAGAGATTTCTATGGGTACATTTTGTTTTTTATTATTTGATTCTGCATATACCTATAGTCACACTGTAAGTCATAGGAGTTATTCAATACAAGTACTTAGGGATAGCAAAAATATAAGTTCTCCGATTGTGTCGGTATTAGCAATAACAATTCCCAGGAGTGTGAACATAATATTAATTACCGTAAATTCCTAGATTACTTATTATAAATCAGAACTAACTTGGTGCATGTTCATGGCATGCTAGTGGTTTTCATGTGATTTTTCAGACTCATGCTAGCTGCTGAGAGTAAAACTTGCAAGGAAACCCCTTGCAGCAAGCAGTATTCTCAAAGCATATTTCTTTACACAGTTTCTCCTTCAAAGAGATATGAGTGCACAAGCAGAGTAGTTGCCAGGGGATGAGCTGCTGATTCTGTGAGTACTATGAATGTCATCCCCTGAGACCTGCTTCTGCTGCTTGGGGTCAGGGAGATGGAAGTGATTCTGAGTGCTCCTGTGGTACCCGCTGTGGGAAGGAGCCTCCCTGCCCCAGAGCAGAGCTCGGGCCACACGGCTGGCTCACATGAGAACACACCCCATCAATTTGGCAGGCAGGACACATTCTTTTCAAAGGAAACACGTTCATTCAGTCCAGGAGTTATTTCCACAGTTAAACAACTCTTGTCTGGTCAGGTAATAATAAAAAACCACCATGGTACTGTTTGGAAACTATTTTTGAATTAGAGGTATGTTGTCCTTCAGCACATAGTCCCTTAGAACCTTTGTAAAATACATTCTTTGATCTTAAAGTGAGTTAAGGATCATGGGTATTTTCAGGCTCCTGATTTGAAATTGGTGATAAAAATGGTATGTCATCAGACATTTATCAGAACATTTTAAATCCTTCCTTGAGGCCAGGATACAGACACACAATTACTGTATCACAAGGGCAGAACACAAAGAAGAAAACAGCCCCACAGATGGTTATGTGCTTTAATACAGGTCTCACTCTCCTAAGCTCCTCAGCTGCAGTTACATTTGCTAAGACTGCATTAGATGAGCAAGCTATTGCTTCTTGTACCCCAACTGCTACCACTGCTGGTTTGTAGCCAGATTTTGCAACTATTTCCTGGGAAAACAAGACATTAAAGTATGACTGGTGTATCAATTAAGCAAAAGAGTATAAAACACATAATTTACACTAGTTGTGTGCTCTCTCTCTCCCTTTTTTCTATTCCATTATGCAACATTATAAAATGCTAAAGGACTGTTGTCATTGCTTTGGTTTTACAATGGTGAAAGACATTAATCCTGCAGTGATGATGAAAGGTGCAGTCAATTTAGTTCTTTCTAATTTAGACCAATTTCAGTAAATTGAGAGTTTGGAATATATAATATAGTTGTTGGTATAATATTTTAAAGAAGTAAATGGTTTACAGGTGTATTAATTCAGATGAGTATGGCTGTAATATACATCACAGTCTAAATCTGGCCAAGATAACATTTTAGTCTCAGATTAAATAATGAAAAAAGATTCATGAGGTTTATTGTTTTTAAAGGACATAATGACATCTGGTAGTAACCCACTGTTAAGAGAAAGTTCTTAAAAAATACTGAAGGGTTAGAAAAAGAATAGTAATGCATATGTGTAAGGAAAGAACATAATCCATTTTATAAGGAATGATATCTCCCTTAATTATTTACCAAAACAGTCTGCAGTAGTTAAAATGCAGATCAAAAATGGAAGCCAGGTGTGGAATGACATATATATGTGAATGCCATATGTGCACTTAAGACTGTCAAACTATGAAATCACAAGGGCTGACAGGGAACATTTAAAAACATCTCAAAAATATTGGAAGTTTTAAAAAATATATTAAAAATCATCAGTTTCCTGCTAAGATAGTGGTCACAATGCACAAAATAATAACTAAAACAGTAACTTAACAGAAAATGTGCTAATACTGCTCCAGCAAATATCATGCGTATCTGGGAGGTCACTGGCTTTTATGTCAGCTGAGGCAGAGAGCTTAAATGGGTCAAAATTTTTAGAAATGGGGCTATTTTTTTTTGTTGGAAGGTTCTGTTGATCTTCAGTTTATTGGTAGCTAATAGGTTATTCACGCTATGACCCAAATTTGAACTTTTTGATTTCAGGGTTAAGAAAACGCAAAGGTTGGGCTAGCTCTAGAGTTAGTGAATTATGTATGACAAGGAAGGATATTTCTGGCATGATGTCTTAGACTTACTTGTAAAAATGTCCTTGTAAAAAATACGGCTGCTGTTCATGTTATCATTTTTCTTTGTGCAATCTGGCCACGTAAATCTCCTGAAACAGAATGCTTTTCTGGATTGGATCCCAGAGCATAAAAGACACTAAGGAAACAGTAATAATCACAGTGACGCCTCACAGCAGTAGCAGAAACACTTCTATCAGCGGCAACAGGGTGAGTTGGGAAAAAATGAGATGTTATTAGTGCAATTGAGAGTATATATCATCAGAGCCATCTTTTATTCCTCTCAGCCACATCACTGCAGAAGAGGACATATTTTTCATGCTCTAATAAAACTGGATTCACATCCTGGAGAGTGGGTAAGGGGAGGATACTCTTATAATGGAAAACCCAAATGCATCAGTGAAACATTGCTGATGTATTAGAAATAGTTAATGGTCCAGATTACCGTTCTCCTGAATTTCTTCATTCAGCTAAGCTAGCTGCTTTCTTGTGCCCTTGAGAAACCTTGCAGTTTCCCAGAGCACAGCATTCTCTTAAAGATGAAAAGATCATGGTTGAAATGCATGAGCAAAGCTCTGGTCATATAGAGCAGCAGTACAGTGTTACAGGTTTTCTAAATGTTCCATATCAGGTCTTATGGCCCTGAGTGCACTTACCAGCCCCTTTCAGGCCTCGCCCCACGCCCACGGGCCCAGGAGAGTCATTTCAGCTCAGCCTGGGGTGGTCAGTCCCTGCCTGAGCTATGCCATAGGAATGCCAGTCTCCCACCCTGACTTCTGGATGGACCAGTGCTGTAGCATGGTCATCAACCTGTCTCTTGCCACTTCTGCTGCTGTCCCTGACTGGGCTGGAGGGACCTTGCACCTGTTTCATCACTTGCTCTGTCTGTGGCCTTTACCTGTCCCCCTCTGCTCACCGTGTTCATGACTGGAGGACTGTACCCAGTAGGCGAGAGCACAGCCTGCACTGGTGGCAGGCTTGGCTCCTGGCTTGTCCTCTGCTCAGGGAGCAGCCCCACTCTTGTTGTGCCTTGATAATGTAGAACCCCAAAGAGCATTGTAGGTAAACTAGGTTGCTTTCAAAAGCTAGTAATATCAGAAGACTTCCCCTCTTCCCTTTTTCCTCCTTCTGTGGTGGTTTCAATGAGAGCACAAACATTCAGAACATTCCTGAAAATCCCATCCTAAATAACGCCTAACTTCTAGTTTGGGAGGAGGAAGGCCAAGAGGCTCTGAGTACTGAAGGATTATATTAATATTTAGAGAGGCATTGACAGTGGTTTGCCGCTTTTTGCATTTCAGCAGGACATCCGGTAGTCTTTGAGGTATTTATTGTTGTGACATTCCATAGAGCATACATACAATCTGGAAACTAATACACACGTAAGGGGAGTCATTTAATAAAGTCGTTGAAAAGAGCAGATTCAAAACTGGGAATAGAAATGCCCTAGTTCTGTCTTCTGAAAAGAAAATTTCATGAAAGAAGATACAGCACTTGAAAATTTCTTCTTCAAAAGTTTTATGAAGGAAACTTTCCTTAGAAGAAAATGCACTCTTGCTGTTACTAAAGTTTCCAGTAGGTTAAAGAAACCAACAAGACCTAAGCAAAATGTTATGTAATTTCCTTATTAATTCTGTCCTTCTGTTTCTCTCCTGTGTTCAGCTCTTGTTTTCACTCAGCTTTTGAGCTGAATGACAAGGACATAAGGGCAGAGAAGTGACACATCATGTAGGCCTATATGTTTATTATTCAATGCAGTACAAGAATACTCTGTTGCTTTGCTAAAGAATAACTAATTTCTGTATTCTCCATCTTCTAAGCGTTCTCAGAACAAATCAAGAAATAGGGGCATCGTCTTCCTTGAAGTCATGAATCTGAGTGCGGAATGATTAGCGGTACCATACTGCAAATATTATCAAAAGTAAGGTTGAGAGTCTCAGGAAATCGACTACATAGTCCTCCCCAAATTAATCTAAGCAATGTAAATCCTGACAGTTTTCACTTACAATTTGAAATTTCCTGTGGTTAAGATTTCTAGCTTTTTCTATCTACTGCTCAGATATCCTTACAAAAGAAAGAAGTTTCCTAAAGTTCAGTATATATTTTAATTTCTTGTCTGACATGCAATGAAGAGATTATTCCACCTACCAGCAGCAGTTTACATATTTATTCCTTTTTTTTTTTTTTTTTTTTAATATTGATCAAGCTCATGGCTTTTAATCTTCATAAATAAAAATTTCTAGGCTGCTATCATGTCTCATGACTGTCTTCTGAATTTGCCTTTTGATCCATGTCTTTAAATTACAGTGTTCCAGATCATCTATGTTATTCCAGCTGAGGTCTTCCTGGTGCTGTCTGATGCACTTAACTGCTTTCCATGGGATACTCTTCTCCATCACCCTGATGAAATCATATTGAGATGTTCTTTTTGGATAAGATGAAGATGATGACAGTTTATAAGACATCATTGTTGACTGTATTACCAAACACTATGCCAAAGCATAGAAGAAATCAAAATTACATGCTTCAGGAATGGTTACAGAACCTATCCCTTCCTTGTAATAGTTGTTGTGGTACCAGCAATGAATATAAGGTCTCTGTCCAAATTTTTAAAATTTTTACCAATGCTAATCCCATCCTTTCCAAACCTCTGCAGTCAAGCCCATTCAAATCCAATTCTATTATATCAATTGCAGGTTTCAGTGGTTATGCCACTACGTCCCTTTGAATTTTCGTGGAGTTCTTTAAGCACTCTGTGGCTGTGTGCAGGTTGGCAACAAAGGTCTATGGCTTTTTACTAAACAGTTAAATGTTTTGGGTAAAAAAATATTATTAGGTTTATAAGCATAAAAAACACCTTAGCACTCAAAGAGCATGAGAACAAATGTCACACAGCTCCTTCGTAAACTTCTGTTATGAAAAAATAAAGGAGTTGATCTTATTTCACTTCTAATAAAAACTTGTCATCTAATGTGACAGCACAAATAGCTAGCAGTGAACGGTCAAAGAGAATGGCTCCCAGATGACTCATAGCATTTAGACAAACAGTTTGGCTTATTTTATAAGTAAAAAGGAAAACTAGAATTAAGTCACAGACCGTTTTGTGGATAAAAGGGCTAGAAGAATTTTAAAAGAATCTAAATGTATTGTTCAACCTTTTCTACTCAGTGGGATCCACTGTATCAAAGAAAGGGATAGCCACCTTCATCTTTCAGAAATCTGATACTGGGTATTGCAAAAAAACATCTTACAAAAGTGTTCAAGTAGAAGGTTTACCAAATCAAAAAGAATTTGTGGAAGGAGGAATTTAGAAAATGAATAATCACTTAGCTTCAAACAACATCTGGTGCTTGAGACAACATCTGGACATATGTGATAATGTCAGCCCTACTGCAAAGGTGTCCATAAAGCCTGCTGGATTTAGAGTTCTGAACAATGAAAAGGAACTGAGAGGAACCTGGTAAACTGAGGAACAAGCTCTTTCCAATTAAGAAGTAGAGGTCTTTTTATCTTTTGATTTGACCCTAAATAGGTTAAGGATTTGGCAAGGGACATTTACAGGTTGTTCTAGTGGGTAAAGTACGATAGATTCTAATTCTCTTGTATCTCAGGAGCTGAAGGTATCAATGTTACTCAAGTTGCTACAAAGATGTTAACTAAATAATTTATTTTTACTTTTTTCTTCTTGATTAACCTGACTCACAGAGGTCTTCTATGTACAGCTCCACCCTTCCCCATGTAAGCCATCACTGCACTTACTAACTAGCGTATCTGGCTCTGTAAGCACAGTTTGTACAATTTCACATGGTGGTTGAGCAATTAATAAAACCAGGTTTCTCTGAAAGCTCTGTTTAACTAGCTTTAAATGACTGTAACAAAAAAAAAAAAATGTGTTGGAAGCAAGTTAGTGAGTTTCAAGCACAGCCTTCAGCAGAAGCTAATGACAAAGTTGCTCTCATCTGAAGAAAATAAAAAGGTCAGATTATAAAAAGGGTTAAATCACAACTTCAGCACTGCTTTTGGTGGAATTTCCTTCTCTCTCTCTCTCCCTCTTTCACCCCTCCTTTTCCCCCCCAACCTGTATCAATGAAATGATGTGATGGTCTTTTGAACCTTTAAAGTTACTATGTGATTGTCTTGCCTGGGTGGTTGCTTCAGCATTAGTTGGAAGGCTGGATCCAATCCCTTCCACCCCTCCTGTAGTCCTTGGCACTGTGGTAGGTCTGATATGTAAAGAAACGAAACTGTGAAGGAGAATGCAGTTCAGATAGATATATCAAATGTTATGTCTGTTCTTAGATGCTCTATCTCTTTTTGAAGAATTATACACATTATTGAGAATCAAATAAATAAATGAAATGGCCATGTTATCTGTATCTGCATGAAGTGTTCAGAGATCACCCAGTAGTTTGCCTGTTGAATACCAGTGCTATATAGCTTGCAATCAAATTAATCTGCCTTGCTTTAGCTTTATTTTTCCACAAATAAAGTCACATACAATTGCAAAGTCACCAAAATTCATATTCTTACATAAAACTACTAGAATACAATACCAGAAAACATTTGGAGTTTTCAGAAATCTGCCTTTAATGTACTGTAGAAATTAGCTTGACTTTATTTTTTTTTTTTTTAATTTGTCAATGCCAGCAAGAAAATGTGTATTTCTTTTCTTTCTGACATTCTTATAAAGGACATACAACTCAGCATAAAATAATTTATCATTTTTCTATATTTGTGCTTTCCAAATATTAACATACTAACGTGCAAGATACTGACATGATAGTTCCAGATCTGCTTTTCTTTCTTAGATACACAAAGAGTTGGAGTACTCAAAGAGTCTTAGTGAGTTTAAATCAACATAGCTCCACTGGTTTTAATGAAGTTATGCTAATTTACACTAGCAGAGAATGTACTAAATCTCTCAAGAGCAAACATTCCCTTTGATTACATTTTGCTGTTAGGTATAAGCATTGTTCCATTCCAACACAGTCACTGCCTATTGTTCTTTCTATATACATATATTCCCTTTAAAGTAAGCAATCATTACATGGTTTTGAATGTTCCTTCCCTGTGTAAGTCCTTATAAAGACACTTCCGAAATCACTTACATTTAATAGGGCTTGAAAAGATACAAATGATCTAAAGAAATTCCAGGCTTGTACTAAACTATTTCAGATTTTTCAAATCTCACAGTTGGGCTAAGTCTCTGTGAGCACGTTAAGCCTGATAAGACCATGCAAACATGCTCCAGTCATATTGGGAACAAGAGCTGGAGTTGAATGCTGATCACCAGAGTACAGTTACTACTTTTCCATGCTGGCTAAAAATGTCTCAGCTAATAACAGTGACAAAAAATGCCTCAGTAAATTTCTCAGCAAAATTACAAATAAGTATCTAGAAGCTCACATTTCTGTTAATGTTTGGCATCAATTAGGGTAGCAAAAAGCATTTAGCTGCATAGTATGAAATGAAGTAAACATCATAACTAATATGAAATAAAGACACTTATAAGTAGAGAAATAGCCAAGATAAAGAACAGCCAAAACTTAAGACAATATCAAGCAGTAATGATCCATGTACCAGTTTCCTTATTAAAGTACTCTTATGTGGGGCAAGATCAGACTGTGGAAGACTAAGATTGAGTTTACACAAAAGTTTTTTGTTCCAAACTGACAACACAGAAGAAGCAAGTATTGAAGGAGAGGCAGTAGAGCTGCACAGGTTCCCCAGCTTGTAAATAGAGGAGAGGTGAGGCAGGAGTGTGATGTGCTGAAAGTAGTCCAAGAGGTTTGTGGAAGAAAGAGAAAACTAAACAAAATTTTAGTGCCAGACCTCAGCAGAAAGCTGTAACTTGCTTTCTGATGTAATACCCAAGTCAGTTTCTATTATCCTCGAGGGCAACCTGAATTAATCTTTATTCTTCATTGATCCTAAAGCACCTAAAACCTAGCCATTGATATAATTTGCAATAGCCTTAGGTTTGCTTTATATTGTGTCTTGATACAACCTAGATAGCAAGAAATTATTGGCTGAGAGCAATATTTGGGGCATGCCCCCTTCCTCTATTTTTTGCCCTTGGTATGCTCTCTAAAGTAGTGTTTAAATACTAGCTGTTAGCAAGAAAATTCTGCGTGCTTACTTCGAAGTCTTTGTTCAAGGAAACTTCCATGATGTCTGCCTATTTTCTCAGAGAAGTAGAAGTAAAGCACTATGCAACATAACCATGGTTTCAAAATCAGGTTCAAAAAATGTCTGCAAGAAAAGGGGAGTTGAAGAGGAAGAGGAAAAAGCTGGAATAGAGCTATTGAATGGTACTTGTAAGGCCTGTGTTTTTACAGGATGAAGGAACAAGAACCCAAAAAGCAGAGCAGACATTTTCCTGAAATATGAGAAGGTGTAATTTTAACATTTTCCAATTCAATAGCTGGATGGAGAAGCTTACTTAGTATTTTTATGTTCCTCCCAGAGTTATACTGCAGGCCCAGTTTGCTTCAGCAGCTTTTCAACTGTATTGAGTTGTGAAAAACAAAAACAAAACAAAACAAAAAAACCCCACAACCTAACAAGAAATTAAGATGAAATACTTCCACTTTCACAGATCTCTCTAACCTCTGTATTCAGGCATGGTTTCACCCACCACTGCAATGGACTTAAAGGAAATTGAACAGTCCATATCAAATTGAAATCCCAGGGAATTTTAGGTAGTTAAGAGGTAATCACCTTCATTGGAATTTGGCCAGGACACAGGGGCTAATAGACCACCATTTCACAACTGCTGTAGGATTGTCAGTGACAAAAGAAACTTTTTTTTTTGCATCATCCAAAGGATGACACTGTTAGTAGAACAGTGACTCAAATCTGTCTTGTTCTCTTATTTAAGTAATGACCTGGCTTGACCTCTTTTAACATAGGAGATCTAACAGGCTCACAGCCTTAGGTGAACTAGTATGGCTGTAGGCTTGCTGCCAGACCAGATACTGAACCTTGCAAAGAAATCTAGCTGGAATAATTGGAAGCTACACTCTTCATGGAGAATTAGAGTGTATTTTGATCTGAATTTAAGTAGTTTGGTCAGATCAGCATTCCTAAAAGAGAAAAAGACAAAGAAACATAGTTATATACATAACAGTTGTCATTGAAGAAAACCTTCAGAAACTCAGATTTTATCTTAAAAGAGACAATGCTTTATGTACAGCATATCATATCATGCCTACTGTATAGTTATCTAGATGAATAATGGAATATTGTAGTATATGCAGAACCCTGTGAAATGTGCACTATAGAATCCTAACTTCCCATGGTATCTTTTCCTTTGCTTCAGAGTGTTTAAGTGCATGAGAAAATGTAAACTAGCTCATTCTGAATCACGGAAGCTGAGGGCTATTGATCTTACTGGCTCTCCTTCTGTCAACATGTTGCTGCATCTTACATTAGAATCCAAACTCTTTTTTCTAGTCCCCCTTTACATATCTGAAAAGTTTCCTGGAGCAGCATATTTACAAACCAGAGGATTGGGCTGTCAGTAAACTTTCCTAATAGCCTTCTTTATTTTTCCTTTTTTCTTTCAAGCCCATGTTTCCTAGTCACAACCCTTTAGACAGCCCTAAATAACACTGGTCTTCTCGTTATTTGCCATTTCTTTTCCCAGAACATTTGTAAATGATAATCAAATTTCCTTCTTCAACTTCCTGTACTGTAGTTGGTAATATCAGATTCCAAACTTAACCTATTAATGGATTTTGTTGGTCTTAGGATATATATGAACTTACTATTGCTTCCTGAAAATGCAGAGATCAGATCAGATTCTTTCACCTAGTCTCATCAGAGATCGCCATCTTCATTTTTGAGAGGTGGGCCGTGACCTTGTCACCATTCACTTCCAGAGAGTTGTAATTAGTATAATTTGTAGTTGATCATTAATTGGATCCTATAGCAATGAAGAACTATTGGAAAGTGACAGAACCACAGCACGTCCCTTCTTCATTTTCTTTACTAATGTGCTCTGAAATTTCTGGTGACTGCACAGAAAACCTGCAGGTTTCGACAAATGACATTCATTTCACTAAAATACTTGTAGTCCTCCCCATATCTATCACACCCAGCCTTCCTAGCTATAGCTTAGATAGCTAAAATAGCATCCTTTTCTTGGAATAGTACAATGCTGTGAACAAGTAGGGAAAACAAGTGAAAGAGGAGGAAGTAAAAGAGCCTGAGGAGAGCATTCTAGGAAGCTACAATCATACACAAGTAATCTATTTTGCCCAGATAAAAGTCAGTAGACCCTGACCAAGTGTGTTAGAACTAAGTATGTGTTGTTTGTGAGGCCCTCTACTTCAAATACAAGGAAGAAACCAGAAACTGTAAAGCATACAAATCTAGAGCAAAATGGAGAACGCTGCACTGTAGGGACAGCTTTGCTGTGTTAGCAGTGGTCATTGGGGAAAAGCCTTTAAGATTTTAATAATATGAAGATAAAGAAGATCTGTGAAGTGAAAAAACACATGATAAAGCTTTCTCTTAAAAATAAATTCCAAGCATTCACTGTCTTTTACTTTAGTTGATTGATTTCACACATAAAATAAAATTGTCCAACTTCAAATATATTGGCCATTTTAAAACTGTACGGTGCATTGTACTAAGCACACTAACAAGCTAGTTCTTTAGCAGTTGACTTTCAAACAGCTAAAGATTTAAGTACGTGCTTAATTTTCAGCATGTTAGAAATCCTACTGAAGCCAAGGGGAATTATTCTCCTACTTAAATTTTGTACAACTTTATGTATTTCACTGAACTAGAGCCAACAAGATATTAAATTAATCTCAAAACAGTCCTAAGTGCTTTCAGGAAACATGAAATATAAAGTACGTGCATTCAGCCCCATGTATCAAAGAATTTGTGGTGGAATGTAGCAGTCCATTCCTCTATTTCTAATCTAGCTAGCATGACTGACAGATTTATCGTTTTTGGTGTGATCCAGCATGAACACAATCAGAATTTTTCTTACTAGCAAAATTAAGCCAGGCTTTAGCTGAAACAGATATTAATACAGCATTCAATAAACTGAAGTAGTTATTTAATGCTCTGTGAAACTAGGACTTCTTTTTATTATGTGTATGTCAGTATGGTGACTAACACTATGAAACTTTATTTTGGTAACGGTTTCAGGTTCTGTTAATGTTGTTAATGAAACATGAATTATTGACAGGAAATTATAATTTGCATGAGTGATAGGATAGTAGCACTGTCATGTGTACAGCCCTCCCTAGGAAAACATTAGGAATTTTGTTTAGCATCAGCTTTATGGAGAAATATGCTTTATTAAACGCATTCTTCCAGAATTTTGTTTGTTATTCTAAGCAATGTTAACCATATCTTACACTGCCAAGCTTAAGCCCAGTAGGTCTGTATGATAAAAATGAATCAGTGGTGGCCATTTAAATGTGTACTATAGCATGGCTATTGTCTTACAAAGAGAAAATTTTAAGGTAATGTAAATGAAATACCATAGTCAATCATTTATGAAGAATAATCAGGGCAACATTTTCTTTTTGTTCTCCAGTGTGTACTCAGCATGCTCTTGTGAATTGTAGCATAGCATTTCATTTATAAAAAAATTAAGTGAAATATCGGAATAATTGTTTACCTTCTTTAGATGGCTTCAAAGTATTCTGGGTATATTTTCAAAACCCTGTACTTCCCAGGGGAAGGGAGCAATTGAGTAAGAGATTGCAAAAGTTGTAAAGCAGAAAAATGATTTGTATGTATGGAATGTGATGCCTCATTGCACTGCATGTAATCATAATGCATCAGTGTGTGGACAGCAATCCCATGTATTTATCATGATTCCATTGTATGTATATTTGAAGCCAACAGTCTGGTTTGACGTGTGGCTGTGAGGTGCAGTGTGCTTGAGTAATTTTCTTATGTGAAAAATCAGGTAAATAAAATAAAGTCAGGTGCACAGCTTTACAGGAAATAAAATAAGGATCTTAGCTTGTCCTCACAATGAATCCCAACTAATCTTTCCTAAGGCCTGAGGCAGTCTGATAAAATTCATTCTCTTCTCTCTTCCTTTCTCACTCATAACTCATCTCATTCTTCAGACTCCCTGCTTCAAGCTTAAAATGGGTAGTGCTGAGGTGTGATGAGAAGCAGTTCGTCTAGTTTTCAAACTTCAACAGAAACAGTAACCACTAGAAATTTGCCTCACCTCCAAAAAGAATGTAGCACCATTGTATCTTGTATCACAATGCAATGTGCTAAGAGCTAAATCATGGAAAAGTTTACTTAATAACAAGAAATTATGTTAATTATACATATACAAAGATTACTGTACAACAGGATAACACTGATATGCAGATTTTTAAACCTATGTTGAGGTAACTGAACTACAGAAAATGTTGCTCTGAAATGCAGGAAGTATTACACTGGTAGGTTTATAGGCTGCATTCATCAATATACATCTTAATCCTGACAAAAACGTGTACATTCCAGATTCTTCCTATGTGAAGAGGTTGTGACTTAGTGAAACCATCAGTTTTCTTTGGGAAGAGAGGAGTTTGTGTGAATTCTTAACCTTTCATAAATCCTGGTGCCCAGCCATTCATTAAAGAGGGAGTACATCACTTCACAACTAGGTCTGAAGTCTGAAGCTCTACAATGGCTTTGCAATTGCAAGACATCATGAAGCATAGTTTTCCTACAGATTTTGCTTTGTTTATTAACCAGTAGATTGGGCAAGTCAGGGGAAGCATGACTTTGTAGAGCTGTGGTTATGAGTTATTGATATATCTTTGGTAGGTATGTTATTTATGTCACATATCTGACCATGTTTTCAAAAATTCATCTAACCTTTATTTCTGAGCGCTTTCATAAAAAACAAAATATGTGAGTACTGCAAGTGAAAGGTAATATTTCATAATAATGAGATCATATTCTGTTATTTAATTTTCCTTCAGTCAACAAATAATATCTCAACTATACTCTAAATCTTCTTAACCTGAGAAAATCTCCATACCCAAAGAGCTTTTATATGCAAGAGGGCAATCCTCAGTTACTATTAATGTTACTGTTACTTCAGGGCAACCCTTCTTTTTTTAAATAGTTCCACATTACTGTCAAGTATTTCTGAACTATTACATGAAAACAATAATGTAGTTAATTCCTCAACTGAGTCTTCAGATCTCAGCAAGGCTGAGATACTTAACTTCTGGAAGTATTGTGCCTGTTTAAAGTTATAATGCAGAACTTCCAATGACTTTCAGATTAATTTGTGACAAAATAATTTAATCTTTTTTCTTTCTGCTGGTTAGGATAAAAAGAGGTGTTATTCTTAACTGAAACAGCTATGACAGTTTCCTTTGCTTCTGGGAAGTGTTTCTATTATATTCACTGTGGCTATTTCTGAACAAATATCATTCTTACCATAATGAAAATAAGGAATAGGGAAAAGTGGAAGGACCAACAAAGTACAAAAACAGAGCTGCAAAAATGAGACTACTTTATGTGCCACACCACATTTTAATTAAACACTTCTTTCAACTGGCACCAGAAATGTATGCAATGTATGAAACTGATTCCAATCCAATTCAAGAAAAAATAACATTCTGAAGTATTTTTCTTTAAATTAATATTCACTTCAACCTCTTTATAAAAAAAAACCCAAAAAACAAAAAAACAAACAAATTCTGAGGGTTTAAAATTGATTTTGGAATTTTTTTTTTTTTTTTTCAAACACCAAATCCTTCTCTTAAATTGAAGAAAATCTAAGGGCTTATATTCAGACCATGAGGTCCTGGTCTAAAGAATCACATAAGCCTTTAGAAAGCTTTCAATTTATTCTGTAGACTTCAGCTCAAAGTTTTGTGTGAGCCTACAAACACAAAATGAAATTCTGGGCACGTGATTGAATTTGTTTTTGAATATACTGATTTTGCAATAAAGAAATTTCACTGAAGCCACACATTAAAAGGAAAAAAAGTGTTCATTTTTGCAGTGAAAAATGGTTTATCCACAGTAACATAGAAAGTTAGCAGCAAAACTAGTGGTAGGTAAAAGAGTTGTGAGCTTTTCGTACTGGATGATTCAATTGCAAATGAAATCAAGATATAACATCTTAGACTGTTTGATTTCAGTTACACGATTAACTTGTATTTCAGTGAACCCAAATGACATTTCAGACTCCTAAGTCAGTGTCTGTTTATTTCAGTATGATGATTTGTTCAACTATTGGATCACTAGCCTATGGATTGGATCTCTAGCTATGGAATTTGGTCTCAGTGTTTTTAAGGACCCAAACAGGCACTTACTGTTGACTAAGCAGGAGCTCCACAGTTAGACACTAATAGCCACTATTTATCTACAGTAGCGGAACCTTCGTGGCAGCCTCAGTTTACATTTCCGTGAGCCTTTAGTATTAGTTCTGCTAAATTACTGGTCCTCTGTATCAGAGGGGTGAAAATAGTTCCATTTCTGTGCCTTCAGTCTGAGGTATTCTTGAAAAAACTGTCAAGAAAGAGGGTCACTAATATAAGCTGATATTTTTCTTGTGAGTGTTTGCTGAGGTATCCAGTAGCTACTGGCCCCAGGATAGGCAACTTGTTTCAGGAATGGAATTCCTGGAAAAAGGAGGAGTTATAGGTGATGAACTGATTTGGATTTCAGTCTGTGCACAAGGTGTTAACAGCCCATCACTGAGTCTGATCAGGACCAGAAGTGGTGTTTACATATGTGAAATTAAACCACACAGAGATTTCAGTGACTGATAGTTGTGAAAATTTATGGCCAGTAAACAGAACCTCTGAAAAAAACCCTGGAACTGAGTGCCAGGCAGCTTCAGCTGTTACAAGTACAGATTTACTTTGCCCATTCTGAAACATTATGTTTCTGTTTCCTCTTTTCATCAGACTTGCACAAAGCAGTTGTGCTTTATGGAAGATAAATTGAGATAGATCTATAAGGGATTCAAGCTTAGTAATGCCAAAGCTCAGCAGTTAAGAGAGAGGGTAAATCTGATGAAAATGAATGAAAGAGGCTTCCAGGAGACTGGAGTCTTCCCCACCCACTGTAAAACTCCATCTAATACAAGTCAGACTGTAGCTGAGTCTTTCTTACTTTAGTAAACTGGATAGGGTAGAGTGTGTTTTTCAGGGCCTTTGAGCCCTGTGTGCAAGAACTGTTTCCCATCATATTTATAATTTTAAAAGTATTGCTTACCAAATTGGTCATGGAATATTTAATAATTCTTCCTGGTTAAGGCTTTTATTTTATAACTTACTCAAAAGCTGGATTAATACAATATAAAAAGTGTGCCTTCACTGTGTTTTCAGTATTTTATGTATTGGGAGTCTTGGAGTTACATTCATCAAGAATTCTTAAAGGAAGCAACTCCTGAAAATGGACACTCTCATATGCTTTCTCTCCATTATTTTATTTATTCATTATTTGTACACAGACTTCAAAATGTTACTTCATTATCATACTTCTGACTTTTCCAGGCTAGCACTTGCATGGAGGTAGACACACTGCAGTCAAAGCATTTTATCACATTTTTTAACAGGAAATTACTTTCCAGTTATGCAAATCACTCAAATCAAGTAGATAAATGCAAGTGTGAACAACAAGAAGCAGGAATTCATTGGAACTTGTTCATATTCAGGTTATCTTATTCATCATCCTCACTGTTAGTCTGTGGTCCATGGGAGCTCCTAGTAATGTTTGTACTATTTTGTTTGTTTTCTGTTTCTTATTCTTTACATTTTCTTTATTGTTTTATCTTTGTTATTGTCAGTCAGCCTGACAATAACGTATATAAAAGCATTAAAGAAACAAGTAGTTGTAAGGGCATCTCTTGGGTGATAACTAGCAAAAGAGAGGTTGTGTCTTTCCACAACAATTTACAGTTTTACTGACAGCATAATTCACTGTAACTACAGGGTTTCTATCTAGGAGAAAAGAAGTAATCTCATTAACGGTACTAGAAACTGAGAAAGAGACTAAAGTATTTAGGGGAAAATTAGAAAAGGTGTAAGAAATGTAAATTTTATAAGGTTGTACACTAGTGTGTGATAGATCCTCAGTATATAAACTATAAGTATGCTGATCTATATTAGGAAATAAGGTGTCTTTGTAAACACAGCACCAATTATGATTAAACAAGTGAGCCCATCATAACTACTAAATTATACAAATATTTTTATTCATAGTTTAGTCTCAAATGTCTGGAGTTTTGGTTAGTTTATTCAAGTCCTTTGAAAGTTCTAATACGTAGATTGTGAGCCCTTATAACAACAATAGTGTCTCTCGATTTCATGGGTGTCCTGAAGCTGTCTCATCTCTGTCCTGGTTTTTCATTATGCTCGCTAGCCAGGAAGAAGGTATGACAAAAATTATTCATGTCAGGTGATCTCAAGTTAGTTAGGTAGGCTATAGCTTTTTTTCGCTTTGGCACAGGTTTTTTCTTATCTAAAATCATATATCCAGAGATATATGCCAACTTGCATTCACTTGCGAAAGTAATGTGTAGAATTTAAAACCCAATAATTTTGTAGATTTAACCTGCCTTTCTGTTCAATGTTGACAGTGGTTGCTCAGATAAGTTTATTCATAAAAATTTCTGATAAACACTTCATTGGAAATTTTACATCTGTGGATAGATCTGGAATTGTAAATACTGAACTGACATGTAAGTCAGATCATATACCATAATCATACAATAAGCCCTCTTAGCATGTTTTTTTTTTTTTTATATATATGAAGATTCAAAAATATGCCTTTTTTCTTGAATTCTTGTGCAATTGCAAAGGAAAGTACAAAAACTTAATGTCTTACATAAAATGATGTTTTGGTACAAATTTGTGACTTGAACTTCTGTGATTAAAGCAGCTCAACCTACTTGTTTTCTTGCAGAAGCAGATTAACTCATTCCATCTCTCTTATGAACTGAGTCTAAATAAAAATCTTTAGCTCTTTGAGTTGATTTCACTATAACAGTTTGCAGATCAAATTCAAGTATAATTGTTTGGCTTTCTTGTGTGAAGTAGTTCTAACTTTCTCTGAAGGCTTTTGTAAGAATATATTATTTTCCTGACCAGAAAAGCCTGGATTATCTATAGTTTCTATAAAATAAACTTAGAAAGCTCAAGAAAGCCACACAGTTAAGAATTAAAAAAAAACATGATGTATGTTTGCAGACAAATCTTTAGAATTGAGTACACGTCTCCAATCTTGTCATGAGCTTTACCACTATATCCTGCAATAACAATCGTTTCTAGATGTTTATTACAGTAACTTCTGAGGTGCCTATACTTTCTGTACACCTTGAGATTCTTTGCACTGCTGAGGAGACAGGGTTATGCAGAATAAGTTTGCAAGAAGCTCTGTAACTTTACTGGTCAGAAATACAATACAGAAACAACTTAGAGTAGGATGGTTGGTTTGGAGGTTGAAACATGCTATATGACAAAATCTCTCTAGGGAGATAATCAGTATCATACAAAATTGTTTAAGTGTGAACAGTAAGGAAGGGCATAACTACCAAGATCTTTGCTTTTACTATTGAGAGTATCTTCCCAAAAGAAGAAAAACAGAGTTGGTTGATAGGATGTTAGTCTGTGATATTCAGACTGGGTTCACAGAAAACATGTCTGAACAAATGCCACTGCCATTCCAGAGTCCCTGCTCTGCATGTCAAGTACTTCATACATAAGGATTGGAAATATCCATTCTTGGACAGATCTTTCAACTATGCCCACCATGGGAAAACATGAATGAGCAATCAGTTCTGCTGCTGTCCAGGAGACCCTTTCAAGAACATTACAATCCATTTTAAAAGGAAAGCAGACCTATCCAGCAGCTATATCGTTGCTTTCCTTTACCCGTGTTCTCCCATCTCAAATTCCTGTGCAGAAGAAAGATGAGCATTAGTAAGGTAGCAGGGACTGGTGTCAGAAAATCACTTTTCCACAAATCATAGAATGATAGAATGGTTTGGGTTGGAAGGGATCTCAGAGATCATCTAGCTCTCTCCCTTGACATGGGCAGGCACACCCTTCAGTTACAGATTCACAGATCTTACTGCCAGTGTTCTAGTGGTCCTCTTTAGGCTCTCACCAGAGGCTCCTGAGGGACAAAGGGCTGAACCAGGGGAGGAGTTTATATGACAGATCGGTAGCTTTTTCTTTCTGATGCCACTGTGGGACACACATCAAGGCCATGAGAAGTCAGAGGCTGTCAGGATCCAAGGGTTCCTACTGCATTCATGGGACCACGTTGTTGTGTGCAACCACGAGCGGTGACCTAATATATCACAGTTCTTGATTTTTGAAATTGAAAATCAGATTTTTATGAAAAAGTGTTAGCAGCATCATAACAGAAGTTGAAATTAGCTCACCACTATGAGCTTCTGTTTGTGTACACATATTTTTAAGCAATTGAGAACAAAATCTATCGGATACCCTTACAGCTACCACAGTGGAGCTGAACATTCCCATTCAGACATATGCAGCCACTCCAAGGCCCATATGTCCTTAAAACTGACAAAAAGGGTGACAAGATGCTTTGGAAAAAGCCACATTGGCACTGTCACCTTTGTAACAATGTGCAATGTCTCCATAAGCTGAGACATGTTAGAAAACTGAGAGCTCATGAAATGTCTGTAGAAATGTTTGCTTTGGATCATTGCATTTGCTGAAGATTTTAAAGTCTTAGTTGCATTTAGAAACCCCAAAATGCTCTTAAAACAGAAAAGTAATGATCTTGCCCGAGATAGCCAATGAATTTCTCCTAAAAAATGTCCTCTTACTGCCTTATCGTTTAGAGTGTTGCGTGGGCTGGGTTTGAAAAAAAGCAAATTATTGTAGAATGTGCAATTTGGTTTGAACAAACATGGAACGAAACTAAATAGTCACAGCCACAATGGCCCTTAAACTCTGAAACGTTAACACACTGCAGCTTCATGTGTGCAGACATTAACCTGCGAATGTGTGGGGCTTACTGATGCTTGCAGAATATGCACTCATTCATTTGCTGCTGTTGAATTTACCACTGATTTTCGTGGAAGTTTCAGGACACTTTACACTAAAAAAATATTTTTCAGCAGCAGTAGAAATCACCCAGACATACACAGGAGAGAAGGCTGTAAGAGACAGTACATCCAAGTTTTAGCTCACAAAGTTCTCTTTTAATAGCAAGCTACCTCAGAGTCAGGAAGGAAACACCAAGTTTCCTGCAATTTTAAGTCATTCATCCCCAGCCCATGGGTTCGAGAGTCTTCAGTGTGGAAATCAGGGCACAGAAGAAGGGAGCTGATACACAGAGGGGTGTGGGGAGAAATGTGCCTGAATTTGAGAGCTTAGAAGTCATCTTGGGTCACCCGAGCTTTCATGTAACTTGAGATCCCCTGAGCAAAAACTGAACAAGAGGGTCAGTTCCATTACTAAACCTGTTGTGGAAACCAATCTCTTCACTTAAAATTCCCATCTTTTCCCTTCATAACGTATAAATGAAAAAGAGCAAATTTAATCTTTTTAGCAATTCTGCAAAACTTAAGACTTGAATAGACATCCGTGCCTATGAACATGCCATAAACATTCTGCCTAGCTTTCAAAAATGTCTTTTTAGAGACCAGAGTCAGAGAAAGTGCTTAAAGCTGCTGTCTCACCAGCTGCCTCCAGATCATATACGCGATATCTGATTTTTCTCTGCTTACAGAAGCAGAAAAGATAACTTATGTTTGTTTTCAGCAAATTAATTGTTCCATGTTTTTTTTTAAAGGTTGACTCAAGCAAGGAAGGAATAATTTATCAATGTAGAGGGAACATGATTTTTAAAGGGAATTGAAGAACACTGCTGCACAGCAATGAGACAGGGAGGTTTGTTACTGCTGTTGTTTTCACATAGAAACAAGTTCTTTCAGTTTGTAAGTGCCTTAGTAGACACTGACTGTAATGGACCACAGTAACTGGTGGATAAGCCTTGTAGGTTTGGTTACCATAGAGACCAGTTTGATTTAGTGTATTAAAATTCCCTAAGACAAGACTGCATCGCAGATTGTATTAAATCAAGACTAGTTCTGGTATGCTTCCTAACCTGTATTATAATTTCTTAGTATGATGAATCAGTAGACCACCAAAGTTCAAGGTTCAGAGGAGAGCTGAACAGTTGTATCAAGTTAGCATATTAACTGCCAGTCTTCTATTCAGTAATGCTTCCCTACAAGCACTGTCATATTTTAGACTTTTATAAAGCTTTAATTGGTATCTCAGGTGATCTTAGTATTGTTTTTTGTTACTGCAAGGTAAGTAGGCAACACAATAAAAACCTGCTAAAAGAAACTAGTAAAATGACTTTATGGAATAACAAAATAGGCTGCTTCAATGGAATTAGTAAATCAATCTGAAGGAAATCACTGTCAGCAATGCATTCAGAACTAAGGATACATTCCCACAAAAATACCTGCATCAGATTCATCACATTGCTTTTATGAGGTATGGCTTTGGTCTGTAAACTCACTCTGTAATTCCTTAGTTGCACTTAGTGTTGTATACGGGGTGAAAAGCCCAGGTACAGGTTTTAGGAACACACAACTGAGCTACAGCAGTAGGGGATATGGTTAAAACCCACATGCAATTATAATGATAATTTTTATGAAAAAGAGAAATCAACTTACGGTGTAGCTTGTCAAAATATCTCCCACACACCCCCCCCCCCCCAAAAAAAAAAAACACCAAAAAATCAACCAACTACCCAGGCAAAAAAGCAACACAAAAAATGAATCCAGAAGAAAACTATTCTGTTTTGAGTCAACAGGTGTGAGCAACTGGTGCAGTTATTACGTCAGGACACGCATAGAAAATATTTCAGACAGTGTAAAGGTAAGTGAGGATACACTACAATTATTGGCATGTTTCTGCACTGTGTGACATTAAACGGTGAAATGTACCACTCAGGACAAAAATGTGATTAGTGTTATGGTTTCCCCAGCATGCAGAACTGGGAAAATACATCAAGTTTTGCTAAATTCTGCACATTCTGTTTGACTTCAGTGTTACAATGCTGCTTTACACTGGGTGGAAATCTGGGCCTGGATAATGAATGCGGTATATTCAGACACAATAAAAATGTTTATCTTAGTTTTTTTCTATTAATTTTCTTGCAGATGTATATATGCATGAGTACAAGCATATATATGTTCCCTTTATGCCTGTAACAAACAGTGACCCCTCCTGTTAATAGATGTGGATCAGAGTTGACGTTGAATGTGGAAAGTTATCACGTGCACAAAGAGATCCTTAGCTTTAGCATTGTTTGCCACATACATCACACAGCTGTGAATAGCTACAAAATACACTGGAACAATACAGACCAGGGATTTATCACTTTTTTCCGCCCATTTTCTACCAGAATCACTAGCAGGTGTACTCCACAGTGCTCTGGGCAGAGATTGGCATGCAGCCTTTCAGTTTGTCACATATATGATTGAGATGACAAATAAGATGATTTGAATAGCAAAATTGAATATCCTGGTAAATAATTACATTTCTATCAGGTTTCTAAGTTCTATTACCAACTGTTGATTTGGCCCCGAGCCATCAAAAACATAATCAGAGGGGTAATTCTAAGTGCTTTGGTTGTGCTTATGCTTCTTGAAGGCAGCCGTGATGTTGGTCTCAAGAGCAGGCTCACCACTGCCCGCCTGTTACTTGTAGGGCGGCACTGCCTGGGAACACGCGGCAGCTTTGCTTCCTCTCGGCCTGTTCATCAGCCTGGAGCTCTTGAAGGCATTTCCACACGCCCCTGCTAGAAACCTCCTTGCAGAGGTGCGTGGGAGCAAGTGCTGCAGTTGGACCTTCAGCCCTTGCAGGGCACGTCCTGCTCACCTGTAGCTTAGGCGAACGTTTGGCAGGAGGCAGTGAGATGCAGAGGGGTAGCACCTTAGACCACCATCAATAAATCCAGCAGAGGCCATTTGTGAGGCTGCAGCGTGACCGCGAGCCTTGCTGGTAGCATGCCACAGCTTTTACGGAGCAGGTTACCCACTGGCTGCAGCTATTATAGTGGGAGACCATGCTCCTCTGAGAAGCTGTGAGCGTAAATGAAAATCAATGGTCGTTCTCACAGAAATTCAGATCAAAGTGGAGATTGTGAACTGCTTGGTTTTGTAAACTCTGACAGAAATGAAAGGGAGCAATAAGGTTTGGGAAGAAAATACTTTGAGAAAAAAGGAGATGCAGGCTAACCACAGTATTGAAAGGTGGTGAGCAGATTTGGCTGTGTCACTGCACTGTCCTGTACTTTGATCATAAGGAACCATTTTTCCAAGGATTAAGAGTATTTTGTTTGAGCCAACCTTGTTTCCTGAGCTGTAGTGACACATTGTGTTTGCTACTGTGCAATACTTTCTGTTCAGCAGACACTGGATGTGTACAGCTGCCAGGATTAGGTTGCAGTGGTGGTTTGAACCAAAAATACAAGAAAATTAGAAATAAGAAGTCACCCTGAAGAGTCTGCCCACGCTGTGTGCCAGTCCACTTGGTCACTGTGCAAGCAGAGAGGCTGGGGGGCAGTGGGACCCTCACAAATTTGTGCAACTCTGGCTATAGTTTTACAATCCTTGTGTTTTGAGCCTGGGTCCATTTAGGCAGTTCCTGTGCTGGCTACTTCCTCTTTCTGCCAGGTACTGAAGTTTATTGACTTCTACGTTGTTGAATACAACGACTGGGGATATTGCACTGTATGTCAGACAAATAAATTGATTCCAGTTCACAAATAATGTTTCCTTTCCTTCTCTCCTTCCAAAAAAAAGGGAGAGAAATATTTATTTTTAACCTGAATCTGTTCAATAGGCAGTTCTACACCATAGCCATGTAAACTACTGTGTACTTAGAGAAGGGAATTAATTCTTTTATGTGTTACTTTTTCAACCGAAAAAGCATTTTCTGAAATATCTGCCTAAAACAGCACTGAATTTTGAATCTATTGTGCCAGTATCCAGATACAAATACACACTGAAGAAGTTAGAGTGATCTTCAAAGTGTTTGTCTAACAATGTATAAAAGAAAGAAAGTGAAATAATTGAAATTCTTTTGTTTTTTGAATAAATCTTGTGCCATTGGACTACTGCAAATTTTGTGGTGATTCCAGAGCTTTTACTTACAATTACTTGCTGACAGTCTCTCTTTGATTTTACTCTAAAAGTGGCTATTAGTGGTACATACCTACTTAGTTGATCTTTCTGTATGCTGTGGCTTGGAAATTCAGGTTCAGCAGCAGGTGTTTCATTTAGAAACACAGCTCTTTCAGCATCTGCTGCTCAGTGACTCACAAAGAGCACTGACAACAGCTGGGCTTGTTTGCTTGCCTTTTTGCTTCAAAGAAAGCTGCTGTGGTAGATGCAACACAAGGAGGAGAAGGAAGATTTGAGTCAATCCCTAAGATTTGCAACTTTATTTAATGAGGGTATGCCATGGTCTTCAATTTCTGCCATTTGAGAGGGTTTGGTGGGAAGGGGGAGATGCAGGCAGACTATTATGGCTACTTGTATTTACTTGTAGGCTGTCACATAGCTAATGTAGGGATGGTGGTGTACAGCAGACCCTGATCTCAGGAAACAGGCAATATTCTACCTTTCCTTAGCAGCAAGAGGGCAGATTTCAGCTATCAGTAGCAAGGGATTTTTACTTTAGTTGTTGTCAGGGGGAATGGGAAATTAAGAAATTGTTTTGCTTCCTTAGATCATAACAAATCTTTCACTAATTTATGTAGATTAATAGATGCAGAACTCTGTTCTTTTATGGAGCCTTATCTCCTGGTAACCTTTTAGCAAGTGCTTCATAGTTAGTTAAATACCAGGTGATGCTGGGCTTCTCTTTCTTAAACTTTTCAGCTGTGTATTTGCCTAAAACTGAAGTGGCTGTCCCAGCACCACAATGCCTATGTATCTCTATAAAATCAGTTCATGAATGAGGAGCATCCAAAAAGGTTAGTTTGGGCTCCTCTTAAGTTTGTTCACATTGGAAATACAGTAACTGCAGTTGTGTAAAAACACAGTGGTTATGTTGTTTGTGCTTCACCAGAGTCCTAGCAGGTAGCTGGACATTAGCTGCATTTCAGAGACAGATTGAGACAAATACCTGCTACATAGATAGACTGTCAAGGTTTATTGTTTTAGCTGCAGCACCATCCTGTTAAGAGTGACCATAACCAGTGATCTGGGAAGAGGAATGGCCTGCAACCATGCATAGAAGCTGGCTCTCTCTAGCTGAAGCCAGCCTGCATTTTGTGTCTGCTTATAAAAGTAATAAGTGCTGTTTAGAGAAGATTGAGCTATACTGCACACAGGTGAAGAGGTACAACTCTGTCAGCTACTAACTGCTCTGCAGAAACCAAAGAGTTTTTCTGCCTGTCTTGCAGAAATTTGCAAGGGCTAATTCCAGTTGATTAAATCATTTAAGGCAGTGGAGAATATAGCAACAGTGGTTGCTACTCACAAACAGTTAAGTTTTTCTGTATCTTAAAGGGCAGGATAATATATTTATACTATAACATTCGCTCAGTCCAAAGTTATATTTTGAAGCCTAGGATATACTATGAGGGCATTCTCTGGCTCCGGGCACATAGTTTTGCAGTACAATGGTACTACTGGTTAACTAGATAAGCTAGTGAAAGGAGTCCCTCTGTTTCAGCCTTGTTGGAACACTTAACATGACAACAAACTGCATTATGTCTAAAGCAAAGGAGCTGTACAAGGGCGTACATCAGTTCTCCCAGAGTTTTCCTCTAAAAAGTGACCTCCCTGTTTTTCATAAACTGCATGTACAGTGAGAACACTTCCTTCCTCACACTATTGACAACAATTCCAAAATGAATGTCAGAAATATTATTTGCACTTTTCCCATGTGCATGCCCAGTAGACAGGGACCTTTGTACAAAACACAATATTAACTGCTTTTATTCATCCACAATATCATCAAAATAAAATTAGTTAAAATGGAAGATGGGAAAAATTAAATGCTGACATTGATTTGACAATGTGGTATGGGTACCTAGTTCGTTTTTTAGTTTTTCAGTTGGTAATTTGGAATCTGATACTTTCCCAGCTCCTGCTGGAGTGAATAAAGTTCTGGGCATGCACTAACTGCTTCTGAAAACCAAGATTTCAATGAAATGTTCACAGCCAGTGAATTGTTTTTCTTAATAGTATTTTCAAAACATGAATATAGAAATAGGCCTGCAAACACTGGCAAAATTAAAAATTACTTTGCTCAGCCAACACAACACAAATAACCAAATGTGTTTAAACTTGTGGAGAATTTTTTGTTTGTTTTAATTTTCACAAGTTTCACTTGTTTTCAGGCGGGATCAAGATAAGCTGCCAAATAATAGCAGCTCACATGAAAAACCAAATAAACAGAAAAAAAAGAGGAACAAATCCTTCCTCAACATAAAATATAGCTTCCCCAGCTCTCTGTCTGTTGACTCTAGCACCACTTAATAGTCAACTTCAACCAGATATTCCTAGGGAAAGAATAGTAAATAAATAGTGACTCTGAGTACTCTTATAGTTCCTATATAGAGTATCTGCATGTACAGTTACATTTGTGCAAACATATATGTGTAGATGTACATGTAGAAACACATGTATGTAGGTAAATTTTAACACTATAGCAAACAACATAATTGGGCATCAGCTTAAGTAGTAGGCATCTTAATATCTGAAAGTTTTGAAAGGTAACATTTTTCACCTTCTTTTCTTCTTATTTTGCCCTGATGATTGGCTATACAAGTTGAAAGAGTGGTGAAGTGGGTCATGAGGATTTATTGTTTAAAAAAAAAAATTCAACAAGTCCAAGTTTGGATTTAGACATGGATTGAAACCAAAACATCCTGAGGACTTGCTGGAGGAGGAGTCACAGAATGTGTCTGAGAAATTTAGATAATAATGAGGACATGAAAAAGCACCCAGACTTCTAAAAACTGAGAGGAAAAGCCATAAAAAATGTAGACGGTTGAGAAGCAGGTGAATAGAAACTTTGGGAAATAGCTCCAGGACAGTGAACAATAAATGTAGTTTTAAAAAAATTGTATCTGGCACTGTTTTGGATTTGAAAATTGGGAGAAAATGAGAGTTTTTCAGGCAAAAATTTGTTGTTATTCTCATAGAGAGGGAAGCTTTAAAAAAGGAAAAAAGGCAATATAAATAAAGCATAAAGAAAACATTTCCAGGACCCATCTGGAGAGTAAGTGGGAGACAGAACAATGAGGTGGGTAAATTGGAGATTAGTGTGGTGGATTTCACATGTTTCTGAAGCAAAACAGATTCTTAAATATCAAGAGTCAAGATTATTAAGTGTTCAGGAAGCTGTTGAAGAAGAGAGCAGTGAGAGCAGTATGAAGAGTGTGTGGTGAATTGCGTGACGATACAAGTATGTTTTAAAGAGCAAATCCTTTGGGAGAGACTGAATTACAATTAATATGGAGGACAAACTGTTGACTGAAATACTCTCTTTACCTTGTGTAACACATCATTGTTGATTCATGTGAAACCTTACAAAGTGCAGGAAAATCTTCCTTTTTGTTTCTGTCCATACGTGGTTGCAACACACCAAGCTTAAGGACTTCTCCCTAGTATGATAAACCCTCCCCACTTCTTGGCATCTTACACTGTAGAAGAGTAAGGGAGAAGGTCTAACTTCCTTCCAGAATTTTAGTATCTCTCTTTTTCACCCATAACACCTCTTATGCCACTGGACTGCAGCTGCATATTATCTTCACCATAGACATGCATTGTGGAGCCATAAAGAAGTCCAATTAAAGGACAGTTTCACATATGTGTAACTAGGTCTTTCGTTGTGCGGATGTCCTTCACCAATATTTTTTCCAGACACCTTAACTTCTACCTTAGAAACAGGCTGTACAATATGCACATCTCATTGTTGTAAGCAGAACAGGATTTTCTTGTTTTCTCTCTTCCAGGCTTTTGTGTTTATGTGTGTGACAGATCTCTAAATCCTCTTGGACACTACTAAAACCTGTCAAAAGTTACAGGTGATCAATGTGATCAGCAACTTTCCCTGGTATAAGAGCTGTTTCTATGTCACTTTCGTGGTAGTGACATAGTAGACACAGAGTTTATGAAATAGTGCATCATTTCCTTATGCTCGTATATCAGTCTCCAGAGTTGCTACTGTCCATGAATGAGGTCTGTCTTCTCCATCAACACATCTCTCCCTTGGGTTGCTGCTAACTAATACACCACATTTCAGTCATTGCCATCTGCCTTCCTAATGGTGTACGCTTTTCTTTTGGATATTAGCCCTTTCTCTCTCTTGTAGAAACAGCTGACTCATGACATTTTCATTTATGCTGATTTATAATTAATCTTTCTTACCTACAGTTGCCAATACTATATTTTCAATGAGAGTCTTTCTGTGTTTTTTGATTGCCCTCATTCTCAGGTAGCAATATACATAAAAATATGGCTTAATCTGGCATCAGTGTGAGAAGAGGGTGATCATTTTCTTATCTACAAATGACAGGGCAAAACAGGGTATGGCCTGTCACTCTGTACATGTTTCTAGCACAGTATGTTTAGTTTTTGCTCTCTCAGAAACAAAGAACAACTCAGTGTTTAATTCCGGATGTCTTTCTTCCCAATTTTGGTGTTGTCATTTTTAATATAAAAAATTACATTGATCTTAATATTAAAATTTACCTCAGAGTAAAATCCTGATGCACAGTAGATTAAGGAATCCTTTTTGATTCATGTAATTAAATGAGATTGGCCGCTGATTGCTTCATCTAAGTTTTAACCTAACTTGTTATGCTAGATTTAAAAACCGGTGTAATTCAGAATTATACTGGCTTCAAAATACTTGCACCACCTTTTGTATTTGAGTGAGAATATAGCTTTAAAATGTTGCCGTGTGTCCCTCACCGATTTCTCCAGTCACATTGCTGCTTGCTAAATTCTGTATCACTATTTTCTAACCTATATAACATTACCACTACTTTTCAGTTTTATTCCATCTGTCCTTTTGCTCCAGCTGAGATACTTAACTTTAGTGTACAGAGGATTTGGCTTCTCACCACCTGCCAGGTTTTCCCCAGGTACCATAGGTGCTTCTCTCTTCCCTGCTGCTCTTCACGCTTCACAGAAAAATGCAGATTTTGAGTCAGCCTTTGGGTTAATGGCCATGTTAAAAAATTGTCCCTCTGCGAAGCATGAAAGACAATACAAAGCACCAATGCAGCTCCTGGAGACAGATGGAAAAGACGCTGACTTTCTGAAAATCAGAAACCTGACACAGCAGACAGGCTGTGGGTTGGCCCACCTTATATAAATAAAATCAACCTGTCCAGCAAGTAACACCTCAGAAAAGCTTTAAAGCTTGAAATAATGGTACGCAACTAGAGGGAGAGACCCACAGCCTGACACTCACTCTGAAGTCAAGCCAGAGCCTTTACCAACCATGTTAGGAGCAGGTTCAGCTCCCACCTGTGCCTTATAAGTAGCTTCATGAGTGGGACTGATTCAAGCATATTGTCTCTGTATGTGCCAGTCTTTTTGGCACCAAATTTTCTGATTCATATGAAAAAAGTCTAGGCAGAATGGCAAAGTCTCTCATGTCTTTACTATTATCAGTACTGGAGAGTAGTTAGAAGACTTTCCAACAGTCTGTGTGGAAGATATAACTACTTCTAATGGATATGGGCCTTTTTGTGATCTCATATCAATTGAATAAACTAAAAAAAAAAAAAAAACCCAAAAAAAACACCGAAACAAAACCCCCAAACCAGAACATCAAAACAAATCAAGGCCACTGTACTGATACTGAAATATCTTTTTTTGTTTGTTTGCTTTGGTTAATGGTCAGATGAGTACTTTGTCTTGCTAATGGAATGGCTTCTCAAATCAATAAATTATTGCAAGAGAACTTTCTTACTTCTGATATTCAAGTATTTTGTCTTTACAACCCTGAAATTAAATGGGTTGCCAATGTCCAGATTATTGTGGGTTTACTGCTCACGTTATTCTAAGTGTGTACCAGCTTAGTCCAGGAAATGCTGTGAACTCCTCACTTGAATGTTTGAATTAGTAAAAAGCAGAAACAGTATGTTTATAGTTTACTTCTGTTCTGAGCAAACTGTAACCACTGGCCAAAGGAAAATAAATAAACAAAAAGGAATAACAAGGGATATAGTGGATTTAGAATGCCTTACATCGTTTTTTATTGGTGAAAGGTATCATAACTACTAGTAGCAAAACTTTTTGAACCACACATTATTTGCTGTCTTCAGGGCTTCTTATTCTATTCCTTTGTTTTATATCTCAGAACACCTTGAGGCTAATTATTTGAAAGGAAAATCAAAATATGTTTCTTCTGTAATAGATTTCTTCAATGTAAGGTTGCACACAAGATGCAATGCAATAGTTGCATTTTAAAAATGCCATGGAGTAATGAGGTCAACTGACAATATCTTATGAAAATAGTGACTTGTGTGCATAGATCTTAACACATTAATTAAAATCAGACAGGGATATGATTTTAAACTATTTAGATACATGCTGTCTTCTATCAGCTTGTCATCTGGGTAATTGATCGGTAGATTATTCAAAATCTAATGGCAAGGTTTTCAATAAGAATATTTTCTCCTTTCATAAAAAAATCTTATAATGGCATTCGCAGAAGTATTTGCGTTCCTGCCTGTAGATAAAGGATATCTTCCAGGTTCTAGAAAAGGGCTGGATAAAAGGTAATACCAGGCTTAGCAACTGGAGCTATGGAACTGGCAAGGACCACTGGATTCAATTATAACAGAAGAAAAGCTATTCTATTCAATCAGTAGTGGGTGACCTTCTATAATACCTACTGTATCTAGTATAATTTCAAACTCAGAAATCAACTTTTGTCTTTGAGACACATTCTCAGCTATAACAACATGAGACTTGCTTTAACATACTCGGCAATCTAACGAGTGTGGCTGTGCAAAATGCCAGTGAGTCAGATGGTGCTTTGCCTATGAAAGCTGGAGGGAGAGACTAGGGAAACATAAGGCAGAGTACTAAGTGGATATGTTAAGGCCAGAATTATACAGGTATGGAAGTTTAAGCATGTTTATACCAAATAAAAGGAATTACTGGAATTGCATAGATGCTTGAAGCACTGTGTGGTAACTCTTTGCTGGCTCAGGGTGATAGTTTCTTAAGAGCGATGGAAAGGACTGCAGACTTTTACACCTCTAATCTGTCTGAGTCTAAGATGACTGATTCGAACAAGCTCCCTACACAGAGAAAAAGGCTAAAAGCCTGGGTTCTGTGTTCAGCAGCAGATGGAGGCTATCAATGACTTCTGTAGCACCAGGAAGAAGTGTTCCTCTGCTTTGTCTTCTGTGTTTTTTTCATCACTGGATGTAACTGCAGAGTTTCTTTTCAGTGTGTACACACAGTATGATTTTTATTTTTTCATCAGTTGCAGTGCTCAGGACTGCCTTTGATTCCCAATTTAGGATTCCAACTAAGTTTCCAAAATTGAAAATAGTCACAGTGCATCTTCTCTAACCCATGCAGAGAGGGAAAAGAATCTAAAGTGTGTCATTTGACCCATCCACAGTATAATTTAAAACAGAGATCCTTATCTCCATGGGTTGTATGTACTCCCAGAGTACATATTGAAAGTTCGTGCTTGCTGGGTTTAATGCTGAAAATTTACATGGGAAGGAATAAAGCTAAAGTCAAGTAATTTCTGAAAGCCCCCCAGAACACAATGAGATACAAGTACTTTTGTTAAGACATTTGTATTCCTGACATAGATATTGTAATTTCATCTAACAAGGAATACTGGAATGCACCTCATGGAAATTCAGTGCATGCTGAGCAATGCATCTTGCTATAACCACATCAAATATGTCTTCCACTTTCTACACTAGGTCTTCTAGTATAAAATTCTGCACAAGGATCATGCACCAATATTCAAACTGTAGTTTGGTATTGTCTCTTGGTGCTTGTGCTACAATCTTTCAGCTGTTACCACAGTTCTTGACAGGAGGCAGAAACACTGGAAGCCGAGAGACACTGGGCTTGTCCCCTAGGTGATTGTGGAACAGATGACTTCTAGGAACAGGGTCAAGTTGGAGAAAAAACATTTCTGCCAGCTCTTTCCATGCCACAAGGAAGCCACGCTTCCTCAGTCTTCCACACTGAAAACAAGGGGAAAAGAATCAAAAGCATATAAGCTAATCAAACTTAGTTGCAGATTGAGAAGGAAATAGATAAGACACATTATCTTTTCTATTTTTTAAAAGTTTTGAAGCATCTGCAAGCTGAGGTTGTGGGCTCACACCTGGAAGAGAAATCACAGTGTATGTATTTTGTCAGCTTTTCAGTAGCTGTCACAATCCTATCTGGAAGTAGTCAGTACCACTGAGGATGTCATATTCCATATAACGATCAATTAAAATTTTATTTAAATCCCAGTTTTGCTCAGAAGGTTTCACAGGAGAAAGTATGCTTGGTTTTCAGTTACAATATTTTAATGCTTTTTACATTAATAATTTCATTAGTTTTAAACTGAACTATGCCCAAATACCAAGAAAATTGTCTTATTTTGTGATATCCGAGAATGTAGTACTAACTTTTCACTTCAGTTAGTGACAACGATGCTTCTACAACAATCTGACATGGCACACACCTGCCTTTCTAGAATATTCATCATAAAAAACGTACAAGAAAGCTCTGGAGGGATTTATTTCTGAATAGTAATGGATTCTTAAGAGAGAGAGTGGAATTACAATCAGAAGTGGAAATACCCGAAGCAAGAGCTCTAGAATATACTGTTTCTCACTGTAATCTCACTTAGGAAAGCATCTTCAGTGGTTGCTTGAATCTTAGTAATTCCAAAAGCAATAAATGTACATTTTCTAAGTAAGAAATGTTGGCTCCTGTACTTAAAATGTATTTTATGGTTAATGTTTTGAAGAATCATGGTCTGTATTAAACCAATGTTGGAAATTCTGATAGTAATGAGCACTGACAACTGAGTTTTAAAGCTTCCTTCCTTGCCAGTCTATGAATATCTCCTACTTACTGTCTTTCTGTGTTTCACCTGTGTCTTCTAGTTGCAGGAATTACCCCTAGGACACAGGAGGATCTTATCAGTCAAGTAGAAAAGCCTTGTCATAAAAAAAATCCATGCTGCTCTTTTAAGACATTAGTCTGAAAAAGGGTGATATAGACTGGTGGATTGATTTTTCGTAACTGTTTCATGCCTTATTTTATTTATATATACATTATTTTTATATATGTTACTTGTTGGATACTTAGGCTACAATAATTGCTTTTAGACATTCCTTAAAATGGGTATAAGAAATGTACATTCAAAAGTTATTCAAAAGTGAATAGCAAATTATCTAAATTGTCTCTTCAAATGAGCAGTATCATAAATGGTACATTATAAGTGGACTTTCTTCAAACCTTTTGACATAACACTGTCCCAACATCCTACCAGAGACAAATGGAATAATCCTGAAACATCATAGGGAACAGACCTGGGAACTGGGTAGGAGTTTTCTCTCTAACCCATTTCCTGTAATTCCATGATACAATTATGTGTGGCAAAATGAAGGAGTATTCCCCGGACAAGGTGTATTTGATAGCGTACGATGAGGTCTAAAGGTCAGCTACCATAAAATGGCTACTTTTGGCCAGTTTCTATTTTACTAAATGTTACTAAAGAGTACTAGTCCCTAAAGAAAAATAGCACTAATATCATTGTGAAATTGTTTAATCTGTTGTAGTAGCTTTACCAAAATTTCCCTTAATATCTTTTGTACAGATGACTTTGGAAAAAAATGCATGTTTGTATTCAGATTATGAATACATTTATCTTAAAAACAATTTTACTTGTTAAAGGAAAAGCATGTACTGAGTCCTAACTATATTCTCAAATAGACACCATCCATATAAACATATTTATTAGAACTGTAGGAGAGGTAATTAAGATAAAGTAATTCAGAAACTAAACATAAGACTGTTGCGAAGGAGTACTCAGTCAGACCCTTGACTTGCCCTGTACTTGTGCTCAGAGCTCCCACTGGCATCCATCATCACTGACATTGGCATCAGAGTCCAAGATAATTAAAATCAAACAAATATGGTCTATTATCCTATCTCATACATATGCTTAATCAAATATTCTGAGTTAGAGGAATGGGTGTGTGTTGGGGGAGAATATTATCACTAGCTAAAATTTTCACTTCAAACTAACAAGAATTAGAGGTTGCTTTTGTAGGAAAATGAGGGTTCTATTGCATATGCAAAGTTAAAATTTGTAACTTCTGAGGCTAATTCTGAAGAGCATTGATGTTTCACCAAAGTTAGGATTTTATAAAGATCTTCATTAAGGCATTGGTCTTTTGCAAAAACAACTGTCTTTCACTGTAGTTCAACGTTATTGATAACAAATACTGTCATAATAGTTTCTTCTTGCAAAAAAACCACTCTGAATGAAACAGGTGTAAGGTGAATTTAAATGATGCCCTTCTGCTTTGGCAGGTTGCTGTCCTTTTCAACAAAAGTTCTAGAAACCATTCAAAAAAGTGTACCAAGAATTTGAACCTGTTCATCTACCCCTTACAAAGTGGGAAAGTAGTTCTAAGATCAAGAGTAGAGGCAGTATATGACACTAAGCCGTTATTAATTTGTCCAAAAAGTATATGCAGAATAAATGAAAAATAATGAAATCCACCCTTTATTCACAGGAATACAACAGTGAAAGTTCAACAAAGAAATGGTTTTCTCTCAGCAGCTGGATACAACTGATGATGAGAAAACAAGACGAGAACAAAACAAAAAGGTAGAATAGGTTTGTAAGGTCTGAGCAAGATAAAGCAACTTTTGCTTGTCTATAGGTTGAGGAGAAGAATACATAGACACTGTTAGTTCACCAACTACTTTCATTATTGGGTTTAGATTTGGTGCTATTGGCAGATCCTTTATTAGAAGCTGATTTATTGTGATTTAAAATGAAAATTGTATTCTATGTGACCTTGTACTATCTTTGTCCTAAATTTCAAATGCCCTATGCTATACATTTTCTCTGTCACAATATGAGTTAAAAAGCCAAAGGTTTTGTGAACAAGAGCTGCAGCTTCATTACAGCATCAATATATCACATCTGTTGTATGAAAAGGTTTACTCTGGCTTTAGCCTTATTGAAATGACTTTCCTGACAACTTCGCACAGTTATGTTGGAAAAGTCCCGTAGTCTAGTCTGGCATCCTCTCTCAGCCTCTTGCTTGTGTGAAGTTGTGGAAGTCTCTTCTCAGCTTTCATCCAGTCCTAGAAGTCAAGAAGTCAACTACACCTAACCTACATTTAGGGTTTTATTTAATTATTATTATTTTATTTTAAAAAGTACTTGTGAAACGTTGGACAGATTGAAATGTTCTTTTATCACTACAAAATAAGTTGGTTTAGAACTGTCAATTGCTGGTTGCTTCTTTTGAGCCCATGAGCTTTCCTTGTGGCCAGGACACCTCAGAATAGCAAGAGCTAATGTTCACTGTTGGACATAGCCAGTCTGTAATTATCCCTGCAGACCTGAGAAATGAATGTTTCGAGACTCTGTCTTCAGTTCTCAGTAGAAATGGTCAGAATATATCTGCTAATTTTTTGATTGGCCTTTGCATTCCTGTATTGTAATACTGCTTTATGCTATTTTGTCTTCTGTTTTAAGAGTTGTTTTTATAGAGTTGAAGTTCCTCTTCTAGCATACAAAATGAGGGCCTTTGGGAAGAAGCTATTTTGGCTTTTCACTGAAAGCTGACAAATTGTGATTTACTGACACCTGTATTGTTGTAAAGTCCAGTGGCAGGACATCCATAAGCAAGTGTCATCCCCAGCAAGTCTGCGAACAATAGCTTTCAGCTGCTCTAAAAGGCAGTCAGAAAAGTTTCCTATGAGTTAGAGCTCACTGAGTTAGCTTCCTATGAGTAGAGCTTCCTATGAGTTAGAGTCCATTCTTCCTGATGATGGCATTAAGTTTACCTAGTACTCTTACCAGTTTATTCCAAGGTTCAGGAATTCTAATAGTAGTAATGAGACTGGTTAAACATCTTTGAGAAAATCATAGGAAAAAAATGGTTTTCACCATAGAAGTCCTCAGAATTAATTGCAGATTTTGAGGCCTTTTTGCAGGGGTGGGGAGATTTATCTGATTGATGTATCCAGCTAGATCTCAACACATGCCAAGCATATGAATTTGTTTGTGTCCTAACATGGAACTGGGTGACCTCTTTTAAGCTGAGACTTTAAGCAGCTCTCCTGGCACCTGAGTTCACTACCACACTTTTCATGAGATTAGGACAGCAATCTCCAATTTTATAGAGAATTTCAACCGGGGAAATTACTTTGGCCTACCTATCTTCCCCCTGCTCCTTTGAAGAGAAACAATATCTTTCTTTCTTTTCTGAACTGTCCTGATATGAGTTGTTGCTATGCATTGATGTCTTTATTCCCTGATGCATCAACAGAAATTGAGGCTCTAGCAATAAAAAAATGACTACTGCAAAGATAAAATGCCCAGAAGCACGGGCTGAGAGCCAGACCTGAAATATCTAGAAGTCTGAAGGTGACCTCCAGTCTCACCAATGACCTGTGATCTTGTCTAGTAGGCTAGCATCACTAAAGGAGGTTTGCTTAGCTTTAACAAGGACATTCTCCAGGAACTTTGCTATGTAAGCTACCACACCTGTTTATTTTCCTTTGTTTTATTATTTCTTCTGTAAATAAGAAACATACAATTTTAAATGAGTATTTCTATATGTCTTGCAATAAATTAATGGGGGGTGGGCACTTCAGAGCCATACGAACACTACAGTTTTTGTAAACAAGAATATATGAGACACCTGTATCTTAATGTGCCATCTTTATTTTCATGTGGAACATTCTCCCTTCCTGTGTGAACTGCAAGCTTCACCATATTTGTTTCATTCTGAATATCACCGTGTACCACTAACACTTCTTGGGCATTGCTCTACAGGGGTTGTGCAGTTAGACCATAATTGAGCAACTGCAAGTCCATGGGAGGCTGTAGAAATACTATCTGAATGTGGATAAGAACAAACCAATGTACAATTATTTCCTTTGATTGGAAATTGCTTTTTATTGATTGAAGCAATAATCTATACCATGATACATACCAAGGACGTTGGAGCTCATGCCAATCACTATTAAGCTCCAGATTCTTGGTAAGATTATTTTGTTTATCATATGAGACTATAGAAAAATAATATTACTTCTCTTTGAGATTTGCACAGTTTCATTATCAACTAAGTTTTTTTGTGAGACTATTGCACATAATTCTCTCTCCTCCTGAGGTGATAAACCTGAAACATGTTATCCTATGTATGTATGTATATACACCACACACACACACTGCAGAGACTGACAAGGAGGTGTAAGTACTTGATTTGGATACTTCCAGATAAAAAGCATGACAGAGGACTCCTGAATCCAGTCTCAGGCAGACCAATACAAATTAGAATTTGCCTGAATGTTCCTTTTCTACTTTTTGAATGAGAAAAATATTTATTTTGAAATTTTGCATGAAAATCAGAGCTTTTATTTTTTTTTTTATTTATTATTTTTTTCAAAGAAGGAGGACTAATTTTGTCAAAATTTTTTCCCCACTGAGAAAAATAGTTTCAGTGGAAAGTTTCCAATTGTCCATACACTTCTGGTGTTAACATCAGATTTGCATGGATTTAAACTACATCATAAACTTGCCAGAATAACAACTCTTAGACTTTTCTCTCAGAGCTTGCTTTAAGGGTAATGACAGTGTCATGTAAGAAGGAAAACAATGACTGTTAAGTTAATGAAGCAATAATAATGTTTTCATTTCCCTTGCAGTATTTTTAATGATCTGAAAGCACCTTATGGATATTTCTTGAACTACAAAATACTGGTATGAAATAGAATTGTCATAATGTCATCCTATAGTAGGAAGCACATTTATTTCAACAAATCAACAGCAAATAATTTTATATTGTTAGCAGCAAACCCAGCCTTGTGAAGTGAAGTATTGCTCCAGGACAATTCTAAGTGACTGTAATCAATGGCAAACTTACTCTGACGTTTGTGAAACCAACATCTCAATTATTAAAGTATCTGCCAATTGTAGCTCAACATAGGAACTCAACATGGAGAGAAAAATGTGGTCCTTGTGTTAAAGTCTTCAGTCTCAGAATATTTTACTCATTACTGAATATCTTCTAATTTCTAAATTTATCAGATTAGCTAAAAATGCAATAATACAACAGTACAAATAGAGAATTTATATGACAGCAAACTGCATTTGATTGCAATGAAAGACAATACCTCACCAAAAGATCTGGAAAGTTTATGATGAATTGGCTAAAATCAGCCAGCAATGGAAATATCTTATGAATTACCTGGGGAAAAAGGTAATTTTGCTTTGATAAAATGAGGGCAATCTGAATTTCAGGCTCCACTTCTTCCAGCTGCCTCAGGCTTTCATTGCAGGGCCTCTCAGTTGAAGGGAATGGTATTTTCCTAGGACCAGAATATTTTCTCCGAAAGTGTGTCTGCTGTGATGCAGAAGCAATCTAAGGCACTACTTGCATGGCTATGTCAATTAACTATGAGAACAAACCATTACAAGAGAGAATTGCTAAGGCTTGCTATTTCATTACTGCAGGCAACTACAGTCATAGCAATATAGGACAGGACACCTGGAATACACTGATCACTACAATACAGAGCCACTGTAACAAGAAAATAGCTTGAGTGAACAGGAACAAGTGAAAGGAAGGGCTTGATAATCATCACCTATCAATCTTAGAAATAATAAAGCTAATTTATGAAAACTGCATTGTTTCCATTTTACTACAGCATGTAAAATTGCCACAGATAACAGCTTACATCTTTGAAAGGTCTTCACATGTTATGCAAGTCCTAATTAGAGCTCACTGAAGGAAAGGGTAAGGATAAAATACTCTCTTCACATTTTTTTTATCAGTATTTTATTTGCAAAATTTGTGCTTAACAGAATGTTTTCTGTTAAGTCTACAACATTGTTTAGGAGACCAGTCTTACAGAGTACCTACGTACACATATTGAGGGACAGTTTTACCAAAGGAATAATCTAAAGTTGTACTGGCCAAAACCAGATGTATTTATTTCTTATGCTATGGAGTAGCTTCAAATGGGTTGAACCTTTGCTAGGTCAGGACCCTAGTAAAAAAAAAACGAAGGAAGGAATGAAATAATCCCCTTTTACATAGGAAGGTAAGTGACAACAGCAATTATGTGACTTTTTAACCTCTTACTGCAGACAGAGGAAAGTGACACTTATCTCTGGAGTCACGGATCGTGCTAGGTCATAATTTTACTTCTTGTCTAAATCTATAAGTCAAGATCAAGATAAACCATTGTTGTTCAACTTTCCAATAACAATGTTGAGAACAGTTTGCCAGGATTATGCTTCAAAGCAAATATTTCGAATACATTTCTGCCTAGCATAGCTTCCTCTGTCCCACTTATCTGTTTAACGTACTCTGCTAATTTCTTTCCCGTCAGATCCCAAGAAGCTTTTACCATTCTTGTGGTAACAGGATCTGGACATCAGTTTCCATGCAGCTTAAAGATTTTAATAAATAGTCTGTCCTTTTCTGCAGGCCTATTACTACCTTTTTTGCCTAGTTAACAACACATATTCTGTTATTGGGCTGTCTTCTTTTTTTAATTAAGCTTGCAGGGAGGTTTTATGCCTCTGCCTGTGATGATCTTTGGTGTCCTAAATTTAATTTCTTTTTATAATCCCTACAGTACTAGCAAGTAGCAAAGAGAAGTTTTAACTAATAAAAAAAGCATTTGAACATTGGAAGCAACGAGAACTTGGCAGAAGTATACTTGGAGGAAAGCAAAAGAACAAATTTAAAATCAAGCAAACAGACATTATAAACCATAGCCCTTAGTAAGTTTGTGAACAGTGGTGGCTTTCTAACACAGGACCTTGCTGGCTTTTAGAAGAGGGATGAGGGGTGGAAAGGCAGGCAGAAGTAAGAGCAGTGTATTTTCTTCAGCCTGTCCTCTCTCCTCTTTTTAAGCAATCTCAGCCATCAGATGGTCTTACAGAAACCCCACTGGAGTCAGCCCTTCGTGCAGGGGCAGGCATAGGCAGGCAGGACTATTCTTTCTCTCTTATTTGGGCTCTGCAACCTGCGGGTTGAAGTCCTGAACTAGCCTGTAGAACCAAGTGGTTATGGAAAAGTGAATGCAGATTCATCTCATTTTCCGATTTCAAGCTTGATTCTTCAATCTGCAAACCAGGATAAAATATTATTTCAAATATGCAAATCTGTTGCTTTCAAATTGTGGCTTCACAATCTCATTTGGGCTGGGAAACTTAGTAAACAAATCTGAAAACAGAAATTAAAAATGGGGGTCCCTAATTCAACCACTCTGAGCTTTGCTGCTTTGCTTTAACAATGCAAAATGCTTAGGAAATATGACTGCTTATTCAGCATGAAATTTATCCTGGTGTTCAGGGTCATAGTGGCTTTTCACAACACTGAATTCTACTTACATGTTTCAGCTAGTGTTGTATCCCTCTTTATTTACTCAAAGACATCCATTGAAGTAAGGTGGTGTCACATTTTAGCATTGCCTTTTAGAAGCTGAACGTACTTTGAAACCAGCTTTTTGTTTTCTCACAGAAACAAATAGTAGCTACATCCCAAAATTTTAAACCACTTAAAATTATTTCAAAAATAAACCCCCTATTTGTTATCTTATATATTAGTTATGTATAACATGTAGTACAACTGGATGAGCATGAATCTAGAGAAAAATCTGCATTTGTGTAATAAAAATATTTTTTAAACTCAGGAAAATATTCACAGCAGAAGTAAGCTGTAGTGTTTACCAGGTAACACTTCCAAATTTAAAAGCAAACATCACTTTCTCTAGAATGAAGGTGCATGACTACCTATGAGAGAAAGATCATCCTACACTCACAGCAAGATGTTCTTTTTTGGTAATTCACAGTAAAAACAAATGTGGAAGTACCTGGTAGCATGAAATAAGGGGGCTGACATTGGTAGGAGAGAATGGTGGTTGTTTACTCGGGATAGAAACGCTTATATGAGGTGCAAATCTCATCTAACAGTAGGAATACTTGTTAGATTAACAAGATTTACTGACAGACTCCATCTGTGCCTTCCCACCAAACAAGGTCACTCAGTTAGATCCTAAGGAGCCTAATGAGCAAAGTGCCAAGTCTCTGGAGTGATAATGGAGGTTTGCTCTGACTTGCGCCTCAGGCACTTGCAATATTTTTAGTACTGGAAAATAAAATAGGGTAGAGGAAAAAAGGTCATTTTTATCAAACCAATCCACCTTGAGAAATATGAGTGTGTGTGCCTGTGCATGAACACACCTGGATATTTTTTTCTCTCTCTTTTACTGGTGATTCACAGATTATTTCTCTCTTTTACTTTAGAGTGGCCCTTGAGGCATTTCAATACCTTCATCTTGGCCATTCATTTCACATCTGCATCTTGGTCGCAGAAACTTCTGTGAGGTGGCAACACGCCCATTCTCTTCAAAAACCTGTAACATCAACAGCATGTGTAGTGGTTTCACAGTCAAGAGAGACGCCTTAGCCTTGAATTTTTGCTGTTTATCCATTTTCTGTCTGCAGTTTCTGACATACAGTCTGGTCAATTTGTAGCAAATATTATGGTAGAGTGCAAAGGAGAAAGGAACATAGATAAACTCGGAGCATTGCAGGCTGCACAAAAAACCTCTGCTAAGCACATTCACTATTTACAATTCTCAGTATTGATTTGTTGGTATAGACTAGCAAATAGTTCAACAGAAATGATATTTTCTAATTCTTTCTCAAAAGTTGCAGCAGAACTGTAGGTTATCTAAAATTATTAAGCTGCGAATTAAGAGGAAGAGAGTGCTTTCCTTACACCCTGGAGCATGATTAAACTGTGAAACTCTTTGCTGTCGGGTATTACTGAAGGCCAGTTTTAACTTGTTCATCTTTTAACCTAGTAGCAGAATGGTCTGAATATGACCTCTAGTTTGAGTTCTTATCATATATACATGACTTGTTTCTTCTCCTCTTTCCAGAAGTGTTATCTAAAGTAGTCTGAAACAGAACCTCAGCTCCTGTAAATGCCTGGTTTGATCTAGTATCTACTAATATTTATCCACTATTGTCATGACTATCTAATCTAGTGAATATTTATCATTCAAATGCCAATACATTATGAACTGCCTACAGAAAACTAACACCCTATTTAACTGCTCGATGAATAAAAGAATACTTGTCTAAGTCTGTGAGGTAGGATTAGTGAAACTGAAACTACTGTATTTTACATGCTGTAAAATAAAACATCATAGCAATCATTAGAAAAATAACATGGTGAAGCAATGGAATAAAAAGACAAATTTAGAAGCATCTTCAGTGAAGTTTCTCTCATTTTCGTTCTTTAATGTGCTGGTGTGTTTCTGGAATCAGTAGTGCTTCTCACAATGAGGGATTGATTGGGTGATGGTGTAGCTATAAGAGATGTAGTATGAAAAGGACATGGCAGCAGATTTGGGGGAAATGACTCTGCAGAATCTATTCTGCTGCACCTTCTGATAGGTTTCTATTCTGTCTCAGTGTAGACTAGCTCAATTCCTAGTATATCGCACATGGTTCACTTGACCACAGGATGAGGCTTTACATTTTCATTTGTGTGCGCTCATACTTACTGTATACAATGGGACATTACAAAATTGTGCACTTGCACTTTGAGATCAGACTAGAGCATTAATTTAAAAGTTCTTATGAAGAAGCTTCCAGGAAAATGCACATGTACAAATGAATATTTCAATATTCTGGAGGAAAATGTCTCTACAATTGTCAAGGGGCTCTGCAGATTAACACCAGCGCCCAGCTGCCTTGTAAAATACAATTGTAAAAGATGTCTTTATCTAGTGATATAACATTACTGACCGTGATAGAAGTAGGAACTATACTAGTGGAAATGATGTGAGAATTTTAATTCTGAGTTGAAGAATCCACAAAGATTAAAAATCACCTTTTTATTTATAATTTAATTAATACAGGTGCTATTGTTCAGACTCCACAAATGTCCATCCATCAGCAGTCAGTGCAGACTGAGAATCCAGAACTTGGTATTAAGCCTAGAGCTGCTTGGGATCTTGGTCCAGCGTCCGCCTGTTGCCACAGCACAGTGCAGGTGTCCTGGATTGCCCAGGGCATCTCAAATGCCTGCTGAAGACTGTTTTAAATCAATGCCATGAATATGCATAGTTTAATTCTACTCTTCTTTAAAGAGATCCCTCTGTTTCAGTCATCATAAACAATCAGCAGTAGATCTCAGAAAAAGGAACAGTGTATTTTGCAGTGGCTGAACTTATCTGGTCCTCGTTCAATTAATCTTTCTTTCACTTCCTAACCTTCACCTGATTTTTGGTGTGTACACAAAAGTGCCCTGATACACAGAATATTTCTTTAATCCTGATCTCCTGATACTGAAATGCATTTTTAGTGATACTCAGAATTTTTCTAAATTATCCAGTTACAAGTAGTGGGTAATTAGTTCAGCAATATGAGCTATATTGAGTTAGAAATTGGTATTTTTCCCGCTATGTGCTGTTGTTTCCTGTTATCTGACAGTTCAAACTTACAAAATGAAAACTATGCTTATATATTCAAAAACATATCTAATAATATAATAATATATCTAATAATCCTGAATAGTCCTCTTTATTAACTGAGACATGATTAAATGTTCTGAAAGATAGGGGTGAAATATTGCAAAATCTCAAAATTGAGCAGCAAGAATGTCATTAATTCACACACTTTACACAGAATAGTACATCACACTACATACACACATAAGGAGAAATGAAGGTTTAAATTTCAGTGTTCTCTCTTTACAATAAGGAGCAGCTACTTGTTTACTGAAATCCCTATTCCTCCATTCACCAATTAACTCGGCACACAGCACAGTATCTCACAGCTCATATTCAAAGCAGACTCTGTCCTGGCTGGCACAGAGGTCGGGAAGTACACTGAGGGTTTCACCCTTAGGTCACTGCAGTCAGAATTTCCAAGAACCTGGAGCAATTTTTTCCCTCCCCAGTCACATTGTGTTTTCTTAGTAATGATTTTAATTTTTTCCCTTCTAACCTTCCCCTCAGTCATACTTACCTCAAGACTCTTATGTATCTGTGCTCCTTCCCAGCAAGCCCTTCTGTCATCGTCCCCATGTCCTCACATGTGGCCTAGGTCAGCCCTACCTAATCCCTGTTTTACATCTTGCTCCACTGCAGAAATGAGACACAGCAATTGCACCCTGAGTGCAGCCTTCTAGGTGCTTCTCATAGCTGTTTTACCAAAGCTTGCTGCCTGGTCTTTAAAAGCACACATTTCTTTGTCCTTGCCTGAAAGAGAATGTTTTTTGTTTGGTTTTTTTTTTTTTTGGTTGTTGTTGTTGGTTTTTTTTTTTTTAAAAAATGATGAGTTTTGGCTTGCTTTAAATCATACTTTGTGTAGGATTTTCCTTTATTTCTCATGTTTCTTCAGCTTTTATAGTTTTTTTCATGGCAAAAAGGAATGGCCTCAGATGGCTGCTCTTATTCTGGATAGAAAGAAAAGTATTTTTCTGTAAAATGTGTTTCAGCTCCTCACCTGACTTATATTGTTCAGTAAATTTAAAAGAGTGTGTATGCATGTGTCTCCCTAGAAAAAAGGAAGAATTTTTTCTGAGAGAGAACCAATTAAAAACCCAAGTCACATCAAAAAAGAAATAGCTGATACAATATAATTTTAAAACCTTGTCATAAACTGAAAGGAAAATTAGCTTCTGAAAAGAATAGTTTAAAACATGTTTTGCTATAGAACCTCTTTACAACAGAAAGGTTGACTTAAAGAGATTATATGTATAATCAACAACAAATCTTTTGTGTATGTCTTACAATGCTAGCATGCAAAATGGCACAAAGATCAGTAGATGAAGCTATTAGGAAGCATGTATGCAGGTGTTGTATTGAACAGTCTTGCATAAACGAAATAAAGTAATGGTTACAATAGGCTTTAAGTACTCCGGGTAAATTGTATTTAGAAAGATTTATGATTGGGTAACACAAACTCATATGACATAACTATATACAGAAATAAACAGTTTCTTGGGATATTTCCATGTCACTCATTTAACCTTTCAATAAAAGATGTTATAAGCTTGAACAGCTTTAAATGCAACATTAATATGTGAAAGAAACAAAAATGAAACATTTTAAACTTCTTGCAAAGGCAGCAATTTATTGGCTGTTTCATCTTAGACTTTCAAGAGTATGGTGCCCAGGGAGGTGTCATGCCCTGAGATCTCTCTCTGCCATGCTCACTGACGGGTGCATCGTCACCAAGTTCTCCCATTTCATGGGAGTTATGCCCACTCACCCCTGCTAAGGTCTGAACAGGTGGTATTTAATGTTTAATTTTTTCCATATAGACCTTTCCTAGCCATTAGAGAAATACCTCACCCAACAATTGAAGCCATCACAGGATCTGAGATTGTATTTCCACTAAAGATACAGGAGTATCAAAACCTCCCACCTGTCTGCTTCTTGCATTTCAGTTTGAAAAGTCACCTTCATGAGGCAATGCTCTTTTATTTGCCAGCTGGGGATCAAATATTACAGAGGATTTAACCAAACAACAGGGCCCCCTTTTCTGCCGATCTTTGATTCATTTATGCTTCCTGTCTCACACCACAAACAAAGCACAAACTGAAGCCTCTATCAAGATTACCATACTTGTATCCCTCTAAAAAGCACTGATTGACAATTATTATGCCTCAAACAATGTTCGATACTATGTCAGCATGCTGTTTGCATGCAGGGAAAAGCTAATAATTATCAGAGTTACTCTTTTCGTGAATGGAAAATATGTACAATGTTTATGATCTGTTTTCCTAATAACCACTTTTATGTGGGGGCATCTGCAGTGGAACTTATTTTAACTAGTTCTCTAAGGATTCCAGATGTCACTTGACAGCTTGAACAAAAGTGCTGTCTTTTCCATCAGTCTTTGTACCAAGTAATCATATAACAGCTGCAAAATTGCTCAAGGTACACAAGTGGCTTTAAGATATTTCTGCAGCCAACTTCTGTCCTAGGCATTGTGGAAATAGTTGTCCATGTATGTGAGAACTTTTGTGGAGCTTATCTACCAGGAGTAATATGTAAAGAAATTACATCCTTTCTAGAGGTAGTATTGATTAGGGATATAGCTATTGCTGAAGAAAAATCCCCAAACTATTGTTTCTAAAACCCTGTCTATTTTTTTTTTCCCAACTGCAGTTATTTATATCATATAAGCTTTACTTACAAGTAAACCTCTGCTCTGTGCAGCATGCCATAACACAGTAACAGGCCCAGTCCTCCCATTAACAGATGATAAATCAAAGGAATTGAGTGGGAATGTGTCAAAGGCATCTGAAAATATTTCTCACCGACTCCATTTCATTCAGTGTCATAGGCTCTTTGCAATAGATTCCTGTATGTTTCTGCTTTTGTTTTATATTTTTGAATTCAGAGTTTACAAAACAAAATATTTTCTTGGAGGAAGAGACTACTAAAATGCTAAGCTGTGTGACATAAGTGACAGCTAAACTATGTGCCATACAGTTTCAAGCTGATGCCTCCCCTGTATTTCTGGTGATGCCAAACAAGAAATTCCCATAGCTTCTCATTTCACATTATGACAGTGTGGAAGAGAGCAAAAAACCTGGTTGTGTCCTCTGATGGTGACAACAAATAGAACCACAAAGCCTCATATTAGTTGAGGATCTAGCCCTCTGTTGGCAGGGTGAAAGCAGGAGGTGACAGCAAATATATGCACTCAAGGAAAAGACTCCAAGGTCTTGAGAATGTTTGGATGTCTTTTGTTTCGTATTGTGGATTTTCTAAGATGTCAAGAAGTGAAGACAATACATATTCAGTTAGGGTATAAGAATATAAACAAAAATGGCATAAATGTCCTTACAAGACTGTGGCAGGCTCAGGAGTTTGGAGATACCTTCATGCAAATCAGTCATTCAATCAGCATGGCAGAGCCATGTCAAAGCCACCTGGGCATTACAGTGTGAAGGGCTAGCAATGTGCCAGCAGCCAGCAAATTGCCTATACCTTCTGCGTGGGAAAACTCTCCTTGTTCTGTTTTTACATGTTGATGATCAAGCCAGAAACAGTCACACCTGAGATATCTCTTGAATTATGGGTTATGAGATTGTGACTTTGCTCCTATTAAACACAAGAAAGCGGCCCACATGTTTGATATGGAATTAAGACTTCTAGGCTAAAATCTGTGAACTGGCAGCTTGATATATTTTGCATGATTGTCTGACAGAGGCTCCAATATGTTCCAATCTACAGTAGACGTACATTTTATATAGAAGTTACACTATGAGATAATGATTGTTTGCAACCTGAAGCCCAGAGACTCTATTTTCTGTTTTATTTCTGACAAGACAGCTTGGAAGGTTGGAGGGAGGAATGTCAGCAATCAAAATTATTTTCATTTTAGTGTGACTGTCAAATGAGCATAGATCCACTCCTAAAAAAACTGTTTAAGGGTACAGAAAGAAGAATGAAAAGATGGCACGGTTGCTGAACAAGCTGCTTGGCATTTGTTTTGTACAACAGGAACCCTAAAAGTGCTTCAAAACCAAGTCTTTTAAAAGTTAACAGTGTTGACATAGATAAAAATGTTTCTTGTTCTTTGGATCTGTCCTTCCAGAAAAAGTTAATGCAGCTCTGACAGGACAAACTTCAAAGTTCAAAATTTTGTTAGGTGTCTGAAATCTTATTTCAGTTCTGAATTCTAGAACAGACCTAAGTTTGAAAATGAAATTTCTCTTATAATTTAGGTCTCTGACTTTCCATTACAATTAACATAATTGCATTCTGTCAAGTTATGTCTTTTACTCTGATTAAAAGTATAGTTGTATTGAGCAAACACACGGACTGGTCTGTTGACAGATGAAAGATTGCACAGCATGTCTGAGATAATTCTGATAGCTTTGCATTATGTAGTACATAGGCAAAAATTCATCCAGTATACCTTCTTATATTCATAGAAAAAAGTAGTCTATTAAACAGTGATTCATTCTGTAAATCACGTTCTTAAACCCTTAGTTATAAATCAAAGCTAATGATTTGGATTCTGCCTCAAAGCTAATTATTGGTGCATTCGCTCGTACCTGGTTGTATTTGAAAGCAAGTGTCTAAAATCACAGGGAATAAAAGTAGATGAAAAAAATATTTGATCATTAAAAGTATATGCAGTTACATTTAATTTATTAGTGCAAATAATTTGGTTGTTTGCAACATAATTACCGATTTGACTATGAAAAAAAAAAGGCAAATTGTTTCACTTCAATTAACAGTACATAAATAATTCTGGCGTGCATAATGTTTTACTGTTGAAAACTGTAGCACATAACTTTTTATGGTGCTCTTAAAACAGGTCTAATGCAAAGTTAATAACACACACACAAAAAAACATCTATGGGGGAAAAGCCATCTGCCACAAAAAGGACTAGAAATGGTGTTGCACCAGAACTTGGTAAGAGACTAACAATTGCAAATAATGTGAGTAGTGAAACATTGCAAAACTGCACAGCACTACAGTGCAGCAACATAGCTACAACAAAATATGTGGATTTATCCTGACTTTTGTCAACTCTCTACTTGATAGCACTGCTCAGCACCTGCAGAAATTTAGGAAGGTTCTCCAAACCAATGCTGTCACTTCTGTGACACAGCATGTCTCAAACCAATGGGTAGGCAAAATTCACAATTGCAAAATGATAACTAACATTCTCGAATAAATCTATCCTCTTAGGTTTTAAAGACAAAGATGAGCGCTAAAGGGCTCTCACATTAGAAAAAACTTGGATAACATACGGTATTCTGACTAAGATGTGGTTAATTATCTGACTTTTCAGCTAAGCACTATAAAAATTAAATCAATATTTTACAGTGGGTGATTGGAAGGTTAACACCATACTGTAATTCACACACAGATGCATAAACAAATCAATGAAGATGGTTTTTATTCTGAAATTTATTCCAGTGGCCTAGTATCTTTTTAGATTGCCTTCAGTAATCTCCAGGACTGTAAGAGCTAACTTTCATGCTTTTTCTGAGACCACATTTATGTTTTGTTAAGTCTGATAGTTGAAGTAAACACCTGTACACCTTAGACCTTATACAGCAGAGCTAATGCCATTTATACTAGGGAACATCTGCTCCTTTATTTTCTTAAAAATTCATAAATTTAACAGCAGCAACTTTTGGAACTAAAAAAAAAAAAAATCTTGATAGTTTAGTTTAACAAATCTTTTAATCTTGTCTATGGTATGAGGTGCTGACATGTAAAATACTTGTGCTTTTCTGAGTCAGGCTGGTCGAGTAGACTGTGTAAGTGGTCAACTTGATATAAGGCCTGGGGCCCCGTCTACTCAGTATTTATTTGCATGCTTATTTGTTTCTTGTCATAAAGCAAAGCGGTCGTCTTTTCTGGAAGGGACAAGCTGAGGTGGAGTTGTCAGGTCAAAGAACACATAACAGAGATTACCAAACATTTTGCTTTTCTCAAATTCATTTACTTTACCCCAGAAAGAATAATAGTTCCAGATGTGTAAACAAAACGAAGTTTTCTTCTGCATCTGTAAATGTGGCAATGTTCACCCCTCTCTTTCTTAAAATGTTTACCTTCAGTGTATGTGTATTGCCCTTCATGTGATTCTTGGGTTCTGACCACTTACATTTTAGGTCATTTACTGTTAACATAATCTTTAAAATCAGTAGCTCAATTTCTGCTGTAAGATACCACTCCCCCTAGTTGCCAAGAATTGTAGCTGCTGGAAACAGTGGTCTTAGAAGGAAACTGCAAAAACATTACAGTGCAGTGAGAAAACAGAAAGTGGTGACAAAATTAAAAAAAAAAAAAAAAGTCAGAATAATAGTCAAGGAAAACTCAGTAGCAATAACTAATTTTGATTATTATGAATATATATATAAAAAAATCCTTTTAGGAAGAGCAGGAAACGTTTTATTCAGGTATGAAATCACTGCCCACCAAACAATTTAGTTGACTGACCAAGAGCTTCCTTTCAGATGCAGCTGTTTGGAAAATACATGGGCTTATTTCCTGATCTCTTTTCAGAGACAAGCTGAGACCCACAACCTGCCATCCCAAACAGGCAGCTTCCTCTGAAATCTTACCTCTAGATATCCCTTCTGCCTGGTTTATTGGCTGAAATTCATTGCTGTGTCACTGGCTCTGGCTGCAGAAATATAGAGGAGGATGAGAAGGAAATGCAAGTCCCACAAGACACTGGACCTGTATTTAAAAAATATAATTTTTGTGACTTGAAGCAAACATTCAAACTTCCCTGAATTTATTGGTTGCTTTTCTGAAATGTGATAATTTTTTAAAAGATACAGGGGGGAAAAAATGTATCAAGAAAAATACATTCAACAAAACCAGTATTTTAACTAGCTCTTATCATTTTATAGGTATCTGTACCTTATATAAGTATCTGGGAAGAGATTTTACACCATTGTAAACACATTCGCATCTCATTGTAATTTTATAAATTTCCACAGAATTATACCAGAAGCCCAACAAAACACTTTGTAGGAAACCTTGTTCCCTGCTACCAGGCCAACTGGACCTCAGAAAGAAAGGGGAAATATTATAGCTTTTCAGTTATCTGTGTGAAAACTGAAATGCCTGAACTAGCTGCTAGACCTTACAGGCCTGTGTGTCCTGACCTTGTAGCATGAAGATCAGATGTTTACAACACACTTAATTAACCTTGGTAAAATCAGTTTTCCATACCTTTTATAAAGCCACACCTGAAATTCTAAATTCAAAATAACTACCTAGGAAAAAAAACAAAATCCTGACTATTGATGCAAGTAGTGTAGTCAGTGTAATAGAAGACAAAGAAATAAAAATGTTAGGCTATAGCAAACAAGGAACAATCTAGAAAATGTCTGTGATGAAAATGATTGTAATAAAGAGCTTTTCTTGGGATGGTAGGCTCATTTCTGATATACCTGTTTCAAAGACAGGACAGAGGCAGTGTGATTTAGAAACTGGTGTTAAAAATATTAAAGTCATGATAACTTTGGGGCTATTTCAATCATAACATAAAAGGAAAAAAGCTGAGATAAATGTATGATTTGCATATCGTAGAGCTGTGCTTCTATGTACATTTTCCTACAACAGAGGAAGAAAAAGGTATTCAAAAGTGTTAAAAAAGCAACAGATTTAAAATGTATTAAGACATTTTTACAAAGCATATAATTAACCTGTGGGACTTCTTGCCATAGGGTAGCACTGAGGCCAAGAATGTAGTGGGATTTCAAAAGAGTGGACATTTTTATGTATAATCAGAAGTTACCATGTTACATTAGAGAGCATAAAGTGCTTTTATAGAGGACATAAAGTCCGATACTTCAGGCTATAAGGCAACCACTAACTCACAGAGGTTAGGGGGAAATGGTTTCAGCTGGCACGTTACTCTGTGGCAGCCGCTCCAGGGCTCCTTGGAGCTACTGCCACGCTTTGGCTACAGTCAAGGGAAGGCGAAGTAGCCAGCCAGTCCGTTATGGCATCATAGATTTGCGTGTTTCATCTGTGCTCTTGCTATTTATTTATTTATTTATTTGTAACAATGTTTTGCTAAGAACACATAATTATTCTAGGTAGAGCCTATCTGGCAGTCTTGTGTATCTTTCTGCCCAATAAAGGGAAACTGTGGTTTCCTATGTAACATATCTGCTGCATGTTCCTGTTTTAGAAGCAAACAAGCTGTTAATGCAAGGCAGAGGTTACAGTGTTTGTTTCACTCTTCGCTGAAGGAGCCAGCATATTTCCTTTTAGGGAAATACTTTAAAATCACCTCATTCTTCTATTAACTCAACGTAACTGATTGTAAGAACTATGTTAGTAAAATTAATATTTCAGAGCAGCACTGCAAGGGATATTTTTAACATGCAGCACCACGGCCCCTGTCTCTTGTCACTTGTGTCATCCTGTCATCATGCACGCCTTCAGACATAGGCAGACTGATATTAATGAGCTCACCACTCCGTGTTCCTCTATCATGAAGTTCAGTACTAATGAGAAAAATTCCCAGACTGCACTCATACTCTAAATCAATTTGGCAAGATTGATCAAAATATTCATTAAAACAGTTTGTTCTTCAACTCAGCCTGAACCCTGCAGGCATATCTGTCTTGCTTCTATATGGTTTTGTGTGTGAGTCTATGTGGATGCATGTGAGTGTGTGAAATTAAAAAAAAAAAAAAAAAAAAAAGGAAAGAGAAATCAGTTGTTTTTCCTCTTCATGTGATTCAAGCACTACTTTCAGAAGAAAAAAGACAAGGCTGAATTCTCATTACTCTTTTCTCCTTAGGGAGTGCCTAGGAGTCTAGAAATGCTAAGAAAAATATTCTGTGCTCCTCTTCTCATATGCCTGTCAGCAGAAGGCCCAAGAATGACCGACGTGAAGCAGCCAATTACCGTCAAAAGGGCAACAAGCAAAACAACAAATGGGAATCTGTCAGAGAAAGAGAGACATCACTGGCCACACAACACTGGGATTTTAATATATCTTTTGTCTGTCATCTGCATGCTAAATTTTCATGTCTGTCTTCAACAGAATTTCCTCTTGCTATGTCAGCCTTGATAAGTATAGGGTAGCTCACACTGTCTACTTTTTCACACGCATCTCAAGATAAAACACAGTCCACAGAGCCAAGGATGACATTAGCTGACTAATGCTCAATGAGCTGAACTCTGTGCTCAGAAGGGTCTAGACACAAAATCAGAGCAGCACAAAATGCAGTGAGGGATGAGCAGGGGATAGATTTACAAATCTCAGCTATGATGTTATCTGTCCCTCCAAAGGGATGAGAATAATTCATGTTGGTACCAGTTTAAAAGCCAGACACCCTGACTAGTCATATATTATCTACTTCTGGTTCATTTCAGCAATAGAGAAGGTTGTTGTTGATCATCTGACTTCACCATTCATTGCCTAGAAACTATGGTCTTTTTTCAAAGGGTTTAAGATGAAAACTCAAACTTAAGTCAGACATGTTTCTTAAATACTTAATGTGTTACTGTTCACAACACTGCAAACCCACCTTAGTTTACAATGTTAAATACATAAACTGCATTCCTAACAGACTATTTCTTAGATAGGCTATAGGCTATAAAATGAGATAATGTTGTTCCAGGAAGTTTTCAGTGGGATTATGAACCCAATCATTCAGTAACTCCAGAATAAACTCCACAGAGTGTGTGCTGCTGTATTAAAGCTGTAGGCTGTTGATGAGGCTCCAACACTAAGTGTAGGCAGGAGGGATTCTGCCCTGGCTCAGGGTACAGAGTCTCAGCAGTTCAAACTAAAACAATCATTAGGTATTCCTCTAAAAGTTGGCAGTGGCATACAAGGGCAGTAGTCCACATTTCTTTGGATAAATCATTCCATGGCTTTGTATTCAGAAGGTACCAAATTAAAAATAGCTGCATAACTGGCAGGGAGATAGGTAGCCTTTTCACCATGTGCAGAGTAGTATGAGATTTTCTTCCCATTTAAACACTGTTGGCTATTCAGAAATCACTGGTGTGGTCTGGCTCCATTGATGAACATCAGTGTGTGCTTCAGCATCACTGGATTTCCAGAGCAGTGTACCAGCAGCCAGCTAGGCTTCAGCCAGCAAGTACCCATCCAAGTTCAGTGAGTTTGCCTGAAGGAGCAGTAATTCCCATATATGCAAGCCCTTAGAAATTAAACCACCATTTAAATGGAATGGTGCAAACCTCCATTTCAAGAGTAGCCCAAGCTCTGCCAATGCACAAAACTGATTTTTAATTTAAAACACAAAATAACATTGCTATGAAGCAAAAAAAAAAAAAAAACAAAAACCAACAAACCCAAACAAACAATCATATTGTCCAGACAGGTTCTCTGGAGATGAGATAAGGTGTTTACAGGCGTATCATCTGCTATAGAAAACCATAATCAGCTCTTATCCCTTTCCTTTCACAGTGCAAGATGCTGGTTTTAATGTGCTTCCTCCTTGCCCACTTTTATCTGGCCAGTGAGGTTTATTTCTCTTGACAGAAACTGTCCCCAGGCATCTATTTCCACAAATAGAGAGAAAAGAAGATACTGGAACTGTTTGACTCTGTTCAGTGGTTAAGCTCTCCTGAGGGCCATTGAAATTATCATGAAAAGAGAAGTTTTAGGGAATCCAGACACTGACATGTTTTTTAAATATTTTCTATATCTATGCAAGACAATGACTTTCAAGAATGAGTTAAAATTTCATTTATTCAATTATTGAAAATGTTTCTGCTAAAATATTTAATCAAAAGTTTAAAAAGAAAAATCAAAACATAGGGTTGCATAATAACTGGTGTGTAGGTAGGTTATGTGAAGATTTTATTTTCTACACCGAATTAATAATTGCATAGACAGCAGAGAAAGTTAAACATACAGTACCTCCTTTCCCTTGCTTGATCTTAATAGGCTGATTCATTCATTTTAAAATAATGTAGGAAAAAAAAAGTTAATGAAAGTTGTCTATTCAGAAGAATGAGATCTTTAATTTTCAAGAGACTTCTAAATCCCTCCATATTCCTTTTGTAGCTTGTTATAAATTACCATGCTTCTGGTTTTGTTTTTGATTTGATTTAGTTTTTGGTTTTGTTTTGGTTTTTTCTGTAGCTTTGCATCATCACTGACATTTTCAACATCAGTTGAGGATTTCTTTGCTTAGTGCAGGTTTTTATTTATAATTTTTGCCCTCAGAATCTTGGGGAGTAGGTACAGGAGGAAGTAAAGAAGTTTGGTACAGTGACAGAAAATGCCATAGGATTCATTGCCATAGGTATGGAGGTGCTCTGCAATGTTCTCTCTCATTTTTCCCCTCTCACCTCCCACCAGTGACAGACTGTTCTAGGAGAGCTGCTGCTGCAGCCCATCTCTGAAGGAAAATGCCGCCCCCCCTGCCCAAAGAAAGAAAAAAGAAGGCATTGTAGCATGTGGTTCATTTTCAGCTGCCTTCATTTCAAGTTCTGTGTATAAAGTGAAATAAGGAAGTTACTCTTTTTGGAGCCTTAACAGATGTTTCCAATGCACAACCCCCCACATTCAGATATTTCTCTTTATGTATAACAGAAAAGAAGGGTCAGGTTTGAGTCTGCTGTTATTATTGGGGTTTTTCAAGATTTCTGTCTTCATGTAAAGTTTAGATTCAACTGTGGCTTTGGTATGTCAGGAGTTATTTTATAATTTCTTGGTCAACACACAAAATGGATGAGTTGCCACTGGACAAGCATTTGGTTTGATATTGTAGCCAGGGCTGATTTTGAAGCTGAAAGATTTTCTAACTGCTAGCTGCCAGACTAGATGGTTGTCCTGGTTCAGGCTGGAAGAGAGTTCCTGTTTGGTTTTGGTAGCTGGAGGAGTGCTGATGGCACACTGAGATTTCAGGGACTCTCCAGCTCCCCGTGTCCTGCCTGTGTGCAGGCACGCAAGAAGCAGGGAGGGAGCACAGCTGGAGGGCTGGGCCCGGTTTGGCCGATATTCCATGTCCTGTGATGTTATGCTCACCATATAAAGGAGGAGAGGGCGGGATCGCTGCTGCGGTGTCTTTGTGTTTCAGGATCACCTGCCAGGAGCGGGTGGGGTGTCAGTCAGCGGGTGGTGAGCAATTGCATTGTACATTACCCGTTTACACTGTCACCATATTATTTTATTACTCTTATCAAACTGCTTTTATCTCAACCCGCGAGTCTCCCTTTGTCCCTCTGATTCCCTCCCCATTCCCAAATTGGGGAGGGTGGGTGAGCGGCAGCGGGGTGTTTGGCTGCCAACCAGGCTCAACCCACAACAGTGGTCCAGCTCCCATCTCCTTCAGCCACCTCTTTCTCTTGTGCCAGCATCAGGGTTTTTCTGAGGCTATGTGAGACAGATCTGCAAGTTTTCTTCCACTCTTGAAAGCTCACGTTTGGGTCAGTAGAACTGCAGTGCAAAGGAAGGGAGAAGAACTCGTGTAGAGATGAGAAGAGTTGAACTTCATTTCAGGTTGCAGCAAGTTGCACTTGAGTGGTTTTTTTCAGTAAAACTTTTCTGTCGCTTCCCATCTGTTTGAAATTGAAAACCCTTCTAGCAATCTGATATCTCAGAACTTTAATTCGTTGACATTTGTGAAATTCTTTGAATTTACAATATAGGACCACTGTCATCAGTACAGATGATGTATTTACCAAACTAAATGCATATTAAAAACAAGCCAGTATATTAAGATTGTTCATCCTTTTGTTATTTGTTCTTTGAGGAAAAACTGTTGATCCAAAGTTTTTCAGTGGATATCTAACATGCCAAAGGAAAACATAGTTATTGAAATATATTGTAAGACTGGTATTGCATTTGATTAAATTAGCTTTTGGCAAAGTATATGCTCCTTGTCCAAAGAAAGCCAAACCCCAAGATGAAAATAACAGAAAAACAGTCATGCTAGTTTGGAAGAATCTAAGAAGTCATCAGACCAAGCCCAGTAAGAGATATCCTGGTTGTTTCTTATATTTCCTTCTTTATTTGATCAATAATGTGTGATTCTCTGTCCTGATGTTAGAGAATGTTTATGGGACTGGAAACTGTTAGGGAATGTTTTGTCTTTTTGCTATGTAAGAGAGATAGATTCAAGGAACTCAGGATATGTCAAAACACCATTGCTTTGCTCAAATAGTTATAGTTGTGCCTCTGAAAAAGTCATTCTGGGACCTTAAATTGTCTACATGCCCTGGAAGGAAGTGGCACATTTTCCAAAAGAAGGAGATGTAGGCTATCGTTTGCTTTCTGAGGCACTGCTCAACATTCAGCGTGATGCGGAGCTGTGCAGGGCTTGCAGGAGGTCTTGGTGGAAGCAGAGTATCTAGATTAGGTATGCACCTCTGAGCTAGCCAGATATTCTCTCCTCAAAACACTTATTTTGTGCTAGCTAACAAGAGGGCACATTAGTGATTGCTTTATTCATCAGCAATGTTTTCCACTGCTCTTTGTTTCCAAGAGTCTACTCCATAGTTTGTTACATCTACTATATAGTTGGAATCTTTTAAGATAAAGATGCTATATAGTCTGAGACATGGTTACTGTTAACCAGCTGTCATGGGGTTATACTTGTGTGATGTATTAATGTATAATCATGACAATTATTATTAACAACCCTAGCACATCACACACTTTTGTTATTGGTCTTATTTCAAGCAGCATCTCCCTTTCCAGCATCTTTTCAATATAGTAGATTTGACAAATCCTCCTCTCAATATTTAGCCTGAACTACCACAGGCAAAGTAATTTGTTAATTAAGTATAACACTTTCAATTGGATGCTTTTTTGATATGAACACACAACAGAGGTAGGAGAGAATATTGAGTTTGAATGACAATGATGAATACTATTAATATTTATCTGCTATTGAAATCTGGAGCTGCTCCAATGATCTACAGAGTCTTAAAATCTTAATTAAAGGTTAATGAAAGAAAATATTGAAAAATCTACTCAAGGAACAAGAAGTGAGGAAACAGGGTATTCTAACTCATCCACAGTACTGCAGTTCTCAAGGACAGAAATTGCATGAATCAGGCTTCCATGAGACTGATCGATACACAGTGTGTGTAGCTTTGAATTCACCTTTTGGCTTTCAGACCTCCTAGACTTCAGGTACAGTTCCATATTCAATTTTCCCTTTTGCAAAAACATCCTTCTGTTAAAGGCAAAGATGGGTTTGTGATATATTCATGTATCTTTAGGAGTTCAGTTAGAAAATACTACTGAGACTTACAGGAAAGATTAGCAACATTATGATCAGATTTAAAAAACAAAATATTCCAGAAGTATTAATTCTATTCCTTTTGAGCACGTAAAAAAAATTCAGGCAAATTTTGCAGCATAAAACAGAGGAATGATATAATTGGTTTAAAGTCAGAGACTGCATCTTCATTACATTCCTAATATAAGATAGTTATTATGTATTAATAACATCTTATTATCTCTTGTCATGTGTAATAAATATAGCATCTGAATATTTACTTAGTGTTTTATGCCAGCTCACAAGGTCTGAAAACAGAAGCTCTGATTTCTTGTACAGCCAGCTCAGATGTTCTTTCAGGGTTAGATACAGCTCTTAGGGAATAGTAAATTTATAAACCTCAGTGTATGTAAGCTTGGACACATGTAGAAATACCAGTTTATCATTAAATACTTTGTAATTAAAACTGAATTTAGGATAAATTTTATGTTTGTGTAAATATTAGAGGAATGTACGTTTACTGCTTTAGTTTGTGTTGGAACCTCAGCTTTAATGCTGCTGCTGCATTTGAAATAACTCAAGAATAATCCCATTTGAATCTGCAGAAATACCACTAATTCTGCAGAAGTAAAACACTAGGGAAGTTCAACCTTATGACTATACATTTTTCCCTCCGGCTTTTGTAGCATGACTAATCAGATGCAAAAAGTGTGTCATTATCAATTTGGTATTGTACATGAATATGTACACAGCAAAATGACACAGTAAAATTTACAAAGTGTCACTGCTTCTTACCTTGCAGATTTTTCAAGAGGGTCAGGAACTTCATATTTGTAGTGCATTTTCAGCTGTGATGATATCTACCCTGCAGTCACATGCAGGTGAAGATATTTTTTCAAAAAAAGTAATAATTTTAAGTGCTTCTTTGAATGCTTAATATAGTAATCTTTCATACAGCTCTGCTTCTCAAGAGTTAAAAATTAACCCCGTGATGGAAAGACCTCTTTAAAGCTTCTTGAAATCACAAAATATACTTTAACAATCACTTTGGAAGACCTTACTGTACCTCCTGATTGCAGAAGGAGTAATAGGTATAATTGTTACAGTGATGCCATTGATACTAATATCAGTAAATATTAAATAATTAATTTATGTATATATGAGAGGAAAAGGTCAGGGGAAATTTATGCTGACAACATAGATATGTGATTAGAAATTATTCTGTATAGGGGACTGCTTCAAAATACTTTCACCATCTTCTTAAAGTCTAGTAGTCTCTCTGGTGTATTGGGAAAGTATCTGTGAGTCAAATCTTCTAATTCCTTGTAGGCAAGCAATACATTTTTTTTTAGCATCCCAGAAACGCATACTTTATAAGCTCACTAACAGGAATAGGCTGATATCCAGCACTAATAAGTGCAACTAGCTTAGGCAAAGTTGATCTCATGGATATAACTACTGGCAAACAGAAAGTAACTCAACAAAGCCCTGCCTTGAAGTATGTTTGTAGACTATAAAACCACCTGAGAACCACCAGCTTAGACTGTCAGTGCTGTACAGATAGTTCACAAGGCACACAGAGATCAGATAAGTGGAGTAATAGTACAACAGTGGTAAAAATGAATTTTAAATTCAGCAACACATTTCTCTCTTGACTGTTTCTAACTTGTTAGTCTGCCTTCCTTGAAAAAGTTATATATTTTTATTTGTGAAAACCTATCCCCATTTTGAGATATGAAACGGAAATGTAATAGAAAACTCAGAACTCTACAACAGTAGATAGAGAATATCTGAATTTTTTGGTAGTAGTAATAATAACAATGTTGTATTTTCTAATATCTCCAGAAGCCCCCAGCTACAGGGTAGGTAACCCATAATGATATAATTAATATGTTAAATCTGTGCAAATTAATTATATGCTCCTGTTATCCTGGAGCACCCTTTTCAGATTGTTTTAGAACTAAACTAATCACAGCACCATTGGAATGTTCTTGCTATTGGAGATTTGTCATATTTACCAAGATTTTTACAGTAGACTCATACTTCATGCAAAGTTCAGGTGAACCCTTATCCTGTTTGATGAGCAAGCTAATGATTCAAATGTTGAATCATGGCTGTAGCTTTGTGTCTTACTTATTTTTATTCATGCTATTAAACACCTAAAATATCCGTGCTGCATACTTCTTTAACAAAAAATCTCCCAAACCAAACCTGTGTGGCTTTTTTGGGGGTAGAAAACTGGTCAACAGTCCATTAAAATAAAGTGGTCAGGACCCTAATAAAGTATTCACACACACTTCTAAGATAGTTCTACATCTTTCCATACATGTTTTCAGCAACTTCTTTTTGGTTGTTTGTTTTTTGGTTGGTTGTTTGTTTTTTTTTTTTTTCTTATGGGCTTATGTAGTGTGGAAATTATAAACCTACTCAGCAATACAACTACATTTCCCTGAAAAATAAGCTATGCAGATTTAACTGTGATTTTATCATTGACTTATGTTCTTAAGTTCCCATCAGTAAGTATCTAAAACTATATATAATTTCTCATAAATTGGTTACCGACACATATCTTTACAGACAGAAGAGACCTTTTTGTCTGTCCAATTTCTTCATATATCCCAACAGACAAATATATCTCTGTATGTATTTAGCAGACTTAAAAAAAAATATTTTATGCAAATTAATTTTTAATTTTCTTGGCATTATCAGACATTTGTTTAAAAGCAACTTGCTATGAAAACAAGATCTATGTAGGCTGGCATATTCAAAATTAGTTTTTAAGAGCCCCATTATAATATAACTATTAATTGAAAAGGACTCTGATAAATGTCCACTTTGATCTGCAAGGCTGGTGTGATACTCTAAATGGAAATGTGAATCCATTGGAAGGAGCCTGATTGAACCAGATATACCAGAAGGAAATTAAGATGCAAGAGATGTGGTTTAATCAGGCTGCAATTGTACTAATTTACCTCATCTGGGAAGTGTAGGGCCATAACGTGGACAGTGCAGATCATGATTATTTCTTTAATCATTTCCACCTGGTAGGAGGTAACGACTATCTACCCTCTGCAGCTGCTCCTGTGTCTCTTTGTAGAAGAGAAATTTAGGCTGTAGTAGAGGTAGATGCTCTTCTTCTTAAGTGCATGGGCTGCCAAAGGGTAGAATTGCCCCTGGATAAGGCATGTGTCATATCACTGCCAGAAAATGTATTGGCGAGAGCAAAATGTGGAAGTATATAGGAGTATAAAATATGAAGTTCCTAAGTCACCATGCTAAATCCACAATGTGGAAAAGGGATTATTTGCTTGCTATTGCAGCTCAGCTATCCAGCTGAAGGTGGGCCTCCCCCTGAGACTAATTTCAAGCATGATTTATCAGGGACCCAAAACCCAATGGGTGAAGAACTCCACTAGATACCTGACATCTGCCAACTGTAGCAGCATCAACCCAGCTCTATTCCAATAACTCTAAAATGCCATGGTTAAAAAAATTAAAACACTTTGCTCATGTAAGTGTTATTTTAAAATAATTCTGATCTTTTATTAGATAACTCTTGCATAAAAACTGTTGCCATGTTAATCCTAGGACTGGGATGTTGAGAGTTGCTATTCTGAGTGTGAGGGGTCTCACACTTCAGGAGTCATGATTCATTATACTTAATACAACTTATATATGCAGACTATATGAGTCAATGATTTAAACATAAATGATTCTTCTCTCGGTACCTTAAATTATGTCTCCATAAATAAATCTGCTTTAGATATTCTCTTTCTCCTCTGGTAACTTAGAAGTTCCCTGTTTGTTCCTGCCTCTGAGTGACACTGTACCATAACAACCCCACAAAAAAGCATACCAGCACAACTGAGGTATAAATGAGCAGTGATATGCCAAACAGGGTTAGGACTTGGTTGCCAGCTTTGTTGTGGACAAAACATATGTCACTGTAACCTCAGGCTCCATTTTTTCCATTCTTTAGAGTACCTATTAACATATTTTCCATACCAGTACCATTGAATGTCCTCCCAGCAGTTTTGCGCTAATGGGAAGTGCACAGTATGTCAGTCTTGCTTCTTTTTCTTTTCATGTTTGACATGGAAGAATTAATTGTCCTACTGATGTTCTTCCTTATCTACATCACAGTAGAGTCATTGTTTATAAACTTTTTCCTTCTTTGAAAAAGGAAATCTGCATACAGAAAACAAGATGTTATAAATACAATGTTATTGTTCTATGAAATAGGGGAGGAAACAACTTACTGAAACCTACTTTCCATAAATCTGTCAGTTTTCTGGAATGAATTCAGAGATGTTCAGAAGCCAGTATCAAAATACCCATGATATTTTGGAATGCATAGTAATAGACAATGAACATACCTCTCTAAAATTGTCTCGTTTAATTTGACAATTGTTTCATTTCAAATGACAAACCTTGCATTATGAAAGTAGGTATCTGTATCGGGTTTGCATGGCAAGATTTTGGCAGCAGGGGGGACTACAGGGGTGGATTCTCTGAGAAGCTGCTAGAAGCTTGCCCCGTGTCTGACAGAGCCAGTGCCAGCCAGTGCCAAGATGGACCCACCGCTGGTCAAGGCTGAGCCCATCAGCAACAGTGGTGGCACCTCTGGGATAACATATTTAAGAAGAGGGAAAAAAAACCCCAAACTGTGCAGCTGCAGCCACAGAGAGGAGTGAAAAGGTGTGAGAGAAACAACTGCAGACCCCAAGGTCAGTGAAGCAGGAGCGGGAGGAGATGCTCCAGGTGCCGAAGCAGAGATTCCCCTCCAGCCCGTGGTGAAGACCACGGTGAGGCAGGCTGTTCTCTGCACCCAGGGAGGTCCATGGTGGAGCAGATCTCCACCTGCAGCCCATGGAGGACCCCACACTGGAGCAGGGGGATGCCCGAAGGAGGCTGTGACCCCGTGGGAAGCCCACGCTGGAGCAGGCTCCTGGCAGGACCTGTGGGCCCGTGGAAAGAGAAGCCACACTGGGGCAGGTTTGCTGGCAGGACTTGTGACCCCATGGGGGACCCACGCTGGGGCAGTCTGTTCCTGAAGGATGCACCTCGTGGGGGGGACCCACAGTGGAGAAGCTTGTGGAGAATGGTAGCTCATGGGAAGGACTCATGTTGGAGAAGTTCGTGAGGGCTATCTCCTGTGCGAGGAACCCCATGCTGGAGCAGGGGAAGGGTGTGAGGAGTCCTTCCACTGAGGAAGAAGGAGCAGCAGAGAAGTGTGATGAACTGACCTCAGCCCCCATTCTCTGTCCCCCTGTGCTGCTGAGGGGTAGTAGGGAGAGGAATTAAGGGTGAAGTTGAGCCTGGAAAGAAGGGAAGGGGTGGTGGGAAGGTGTTTTTAAGGTTTAGTTTTATTTCTTATCATCTTGCTCTGATTTGATTTGCAGTAAATTAAAATAATTTTCCCCAAGTTGAGTCTGTTTTGCCCACGATGGTAACTGGTGAGTGATTTCTCCCTGTCCTTATCTTGACCCATGAGCTTTTCATTACATTTTCTCTCCCCTGTCCAGCTGAGGAGGGGCGTGATGGAGCAGCTTTGGTGGGCACCCGGCATCCAGCCAGGGTCAACCCACCAAAGTATCTTTTCCGTATACAATATTGGAAAAGTTTGAAATTGAAACCTGTGTATCAAAATGCAAGGCATCTTTGAATCCTAGTGCCTCCCCATGAATACTCGTCATCTTTCAGCAATGTCTAGGTATTAGCAATTTATTTGATATGAGTACAATAAAAGCTTGTTCTTTAAAGCTTCATCCTGTGCTATTTGAAGTCAATAGGAGTTTTGTCATTGGCTTTAAAGGAAGTGGGGTCAAAATCCTAATTAACAGTGTCAGCCCACCTATCAATCAAAGGTGGACTATTCATAATGAAACGTAATTACCAGAATAGGTTAAAATGCAAAGTAACTATTAAATGATAATATATGCAGTTGAAGTGTAAGACCTACACCTTTTAGATGCTGAATACTTTCTGATGCCAGATGCCTTTTGGTTATTCAGTTACTATTTTATATCTTGGTGAGGTTTCCTAGGCTTCTGTACAGAAGGTGTTGGTAAACTCACACTCCTGGGTAGCTCTGACACCAGCTCCTAGACTACCAGACCCTGCACAGAGCTGCCCTGGGGCGCTGCGCCCGTCTGGCCCCGTGGTGATGCTGTTACAGGGGTCCCTCTCTGGCTCCTCTGCATGGTTCTGTACTGAAAGTTCTCAGCTATCAAGTAAAAGGGACTTCTCCCTCCCAGCTCATTCAGCCCTGCATACTCAAACTTCGGGAGGCTATCTGTGCAGTTTCCTTCTTGCAAATATGAGGAATTTTCTGTACTAAAAAGAGTGAGTAAAAAGTGAATAAAAACAATGGAAAGAATTTACAGTAGGGTAGTGCATACTATGTGAGAATGTATGTAAATGTAACAGTAAGTAATTTAGAATGGAAATATCCTCTTTTGGATTGCATTTTGGTTGTCTCCCTTGAGTTAAAGTGCATGTACACCCACTGCCTAACTGCAATAACACAAGTTTCTCCATTTTATACAGCCTGACTTTCTTTTATTTTCCACATGATTACTATTTAAATTGCTCTGATTTGTATTATGTTCACATCTTACACTCAAGACATTTGATATCTCAAAAGCAGAAACAAAATACATGGTATATTATGATCTCCCCATAAAAATCTAAGGGTAATCCCTCAAAACTTTATGTATAATTAAATAAGCAAAGGAATCCCAACGTGAGTTTTAAGATTATTAAAGAAAATCAAATTGTAAGAGCATTAAACAAAAACCATAGGAGATAATCCTAAGTAATGTACAAAAAACCTCTTTGGACCTTGCAGTACAAAATCTTTCATAGGAATTTGCTTGAAGCATTATCAGCTGTAAATGAATGAGGTGTATAACAATATATCAGTGTACGCAATGTAGCAAGATGTATGCATAACATTTCTTCAGAATAGATGTTTTCAGCATACGCATGCTCAAGCAATTAAGTGAAAATCAGAAATTTAAGACTGAAAATAGGCAAACCTCTGGGAATAATATTTTATAGTTAACAAGAAAGGTCTGGCCTTACATTTCAATTAAAAGTGATTAACCTCTATAGACCAATAGCTGTCAGCGTCACTTGCTTTCCTTGTCTCTACATATGGTTAAAGGAATCCTAAAAAATTCACAGGGAAAAAACTGAAAAAAAATATTTTGTATAAACAATTATGTTTCTGAATAGCAGCCAAGAGAAAATGGATGCCTGGTTCAGTACACATCACTCTCTTACCAAAAATCTCTGGAAAACAAACTACATTGGTAAGGTGTTCAAAATAACCTAACTGAATTAGGATACTCTGTCTTACTGAAAATCAAAGTCAAGTAAACAATACCCGAGGGCCATACAAGTTTCTCTGAAAGTGCCACATGTCTTCATTTTGCTTTGGAAAATTAAGAGAGAAAACGGCCCAGCCAGGCTCTCAGAGCAGACACGGTCTCCAACCAGCCATCCCTGTGCGGAGGTGCAGGTGCACGGGCTTTGCACCTCCCTGGTGCCCAGAGCTTTTGGGGAGTTACATCAGCAGAACAGACTGAGCAGCAGGGAGAGAATTCACAGAAATCTTACACTCCTTTTTGCTACCAGGGAAGTGACTCTAACTGAATTGTAAAGTCTCCCTACGGGTCTTGTATTCATCACTGGGAAGCCACTCTTCCCAGAAAGATGTCTGCTCCTGAGACAAAAATAAGAAGTTTTGTAGCTTTTTACTATAGTCCACTGTAAATCCTGATGATTATACTCCCAGCTTCCAAAAACTTAAAATAGGTAGGTACATGTAAAATTGTTAATCTTTCCTGGTAATTTGGGATTTTCTTTGTCTTCTTCAACAGTATGTTTTCCCAAAATTTAATTAATTGGCGATTAATTTTTACAAAAATTAGTCTTGGTCAATTTAAGCTTCAGAAGTCTTTTTGGAATGAGAAAAGGCTTTGGCTTCACAGAACCAGAAGCTTAAAATTACATAGGAAATGTAAAAGAAAAATAAATTTTAAATTCCTAACTGGTTTATGAGGAGACCATTAAGTAGAAATACTGCCCATTGAAGACCTAAGACAACAAAAATAGCATTTTCCAGAACAGTTAAGCAGCACTTCTTTAATAATATATTAGACTAAAATTCTAATTATGATTTACTATGTCTCATAATAATATATTTGGAAAAGCAAATCTGGCCTCCTGCGTAATTAGCATTTGAAGGAGATGCTGAACATTTATAAGGTAATTTTAAGAAATAATAACATTTCTGGTGCACAAAACTGAAATGCATTGAAGATCTCTTAATAATGTTAACACATCAACAAGGAAAACCTAAAACTCTTTACAAAAGTAAATCAGATGTAGTAAATAAAATCGATGCAAACACCTAATTAATCATTAAAATACAATTTAAAGTAAGATTTTATATACAATACTAATTTATGAAAAATAATAGTTATGTTAGTAGAGGGTAAAAAAATACTTGACATTTAATCAAATTCCAAGGAATAACTAGTTATCTTCTTATGTGATTGTTTTAAAAATCTTACTAGACCTCCTGGTGAAAGTCCTTCAAAGAGTGTGTTGGTTTCTAGGGCTTCCTTCATGATCATCACTAGCTTCTGTATATTCATCATTTGACACCAGCCCTATAGATGAATGAAAAGTGTCTGAAAGTACCCTTTGCCCAATATTTCTTCTGAGACAATGACATGAAGATCCTCCAGAGATTAAGCCAAGGGTTTGAGGATTGTGGTTCTGGATTTCAACACCTAAATCATACTTGTGTCACACTTTGGGCACCAATCCATTTTGTAGATCATAAGTAAGGCAGAAGTAGTCAGTAAACTGAACCCAGGTATCTTAAAGGCTTAAATTAGTACAGTCATCATGAATACCCTCTTCCTCTCATACAAATGTGTTAAATATGTGTTTAAACATAGACCACTTAAAATTATTCTCTATATATAGATTTAGTGTGAGTAAAATAAAATATTCCAGTTCCTTGCCTTAGAAAATAGAGCCTTTTTTAACAATGGAGACAGAGCCAATGTTGCCTAGGGCAATGGCAAAATGGGTTAACTACAATCCTACCAAGCGACTATCTTCATTAAAGCATATTATTTAATATAAAGCTTGTGTAAATTAATCTAGACCATATATAGGAAAAGAAGGATGGCTAATTTCTACTTTTAAAGGAAAAAAAATTAACATTTTAATTCAGGACTCTTGTATTTCTAAGAGTCCTTGACTTATAATGATAGGCTGCATTTTGAATAAATCAGTTGCAGTGTTCTCCACTTGGAATATATAAGATATCTCAAATCTCAGATTTCATTGCATACCACTAGCATATTCATGTCTTCTCTATAACTGCAAATATTTAAAGAAAATGGAAGAATCAAAAATAACTCAGTTTTCGACATTATGTCTGGAGATATAAAATAACAACTATCCAAAGCAGTATATCTTCTTCATTTCACAAAGTTGAAGACTGAGGACAATATTATTTCATGAGAAAATATCTTGGAATTTTAACTAGCTTTTGCCTGCCCCTACTTAATTTGTGTTCTGTTCCATAGTTGTCTTCCATGTATTCGGCATAAAATTCTACTCCTTGAATGGGCAAGGCCAATAAACATCTCCCAATCTACTTCATGAGTTAAGAGATGAGACTGACCTGAGGATTAAGAGATAAGGAATGACTAAAATTACAGGAATTAGCTTTTGCTGGGTTACAACTTTGTATTATTTGAAATAGCAAACGTTTTTTAATCACCATTTCTTTTCTCAGTAAATTTTTCACTGGCCTCTCAGGAACCTGAGAAAGCCAAATTCAACGTGTTACAGTAGAACACTGGATCTAGAGGAGAAAACATTTATATTTGCGTCATCTTCCTTTTGGTATCCTATGCCTTACAGCAAAAAAAGAAAGAAGCATTTCTCTCACTCTCCGTATTGAAAGTCTTGTATCTGCTTTTCTCGCTGAGAATTAGGGTTTTTGTAAGGGAAGGTTTGATGTCAATTCAGCAAATGACTGTTTTGCCAGGGTTTTAAGCCAACTTAAGTTTTGGGGTCTGTTTTTTTCTGATGACTTCTTCTTTTCTTCTGGCTGACCACACATAAAAACTCTGCTTTCATTATGTTTTTGCAATGGCTGATCTTCCTCTTCCCACCTTGAGAAGATGTAGATTTACATCAACTGAAAGGAAGAAAATAAGATTGAGTGTTTTCCTCATGTTCTGAATTTGTCTTACCTCTCACGTCTGTGTTCAGTATCTCTTTGTTTCTATTTTTCTCTCTTTTTTTTTAATAGTGATCTATATTTCATAGAAGCGATAGCAGTGGTGCAAATGCAAGATCCTTATGTAGGCATTGGCATGACAGCTAAACTTCTTGAGTGATCTCTTTGCCCAGCACTACCTCTGTATCAGCCAGACTCACTATCAGGTTTTACAAACTGCATCTTAGTTACCAAACCACACAGATGAAACAACAGCTTTTCACCTTTTTCCTACATGCTTACAACATGCAAGCAGCATGGAATTTTACCAGCAGCAAGCTTTTTGCAGTAGTGTTCTGTTTCTCTCTTGTGCTTTCAGTACTAGGCTCTCAAAATACCTTGTAAAAAGCAAGGACTAGATTTTGATGTGTTCATATGTTGATGCCCAGAGCATAGCTGAAGGGGTGCAGAAAGGCCAGGAGAATAACCTGTGCACAGCCTCCATAAAGGCTGGCCATAACAGACAGTCCTGTAGCTGATGACATGGAACAGTTTCTCCCTCCCAAAACAAGTAAAGCAGAACCTCAGCCTGGTGCAGCTGATCCCTGCTCCCTCCCAGCAGGCACACTCCCACCTGTAGCCTCGCATCAGGGTGAAACAAAAGGCACTAAACACCCAGCTGATGGTACATTCAGCATGGGATAAAGTGCAAAGCAGAGCAAAACAGGGATGAATTAATATTATTGTGAAGCCTGGATTGCAGGCAGGAATGTTGACCCTATCGTAAATTAATAAAAGCATTTGAAAACATTTTTAAAATACCCACAAAGACCTCTGTAAATTGTGCTCTAAGGTGATAATGATATGATCTATGGAGGTCCTTCTTGTGTTTCATTTTCTCTTGTGGTATAGGAAAAATGATAACCACTGTTCCACAGAGAAGAATTCAGTTCATCTAACCATGCACAACATCTGCAATACTTATATCGAAAGAGTTATCCAAAGTGGAGAGAAATATACCTTCTCAGTCCCACTACGTATGACCCTAATGGAGCTGTATAAATCAGGTCATGTGAATAACTCTGTAGAATTGCCATTAGGTGTAAAAGGTGTTTTCTAGAAGGATGTCTGACTGCCTCTCCTGCTGCCTTGATCAGCAATCCAGGGCAGGAGAAATAATTCTCTTATTGTTAAGATTAGGTCCATTTCCCCTTTCAGTTCATTCAATTTGAATATTTTATATTCAAATCAAATAGCAGTGACTTATTTTTAAAGGGGGAATTGTATATATGAAATCAGTGCTCTACAGTCATGTTAATAGATAAGTTTTGTCCCATCCTTAGCTTCACAAAATGAATATACTTGAACACAGCTCCCTGTTTGTGAATTCCCAACAGCACTGGAACATGGCAAGGCATGTCTTCTCTGAGTGTCTGGCTTTGGATTTGAACTGCACTAATTGCTTTCACCTCATCCCAGACATAGACAGATAGAGTACTCTGCTGAAAAATGCCACTTCCAGCATGTGGTTGGCATAATGCTTCATAAAATCTACTTTAAAAATGTATTTCTGACCAGAAACAGAACACCAAAATACTTCAAGTATCTATCGCTGCCCTCCCTATGACTCTTTCTTGCACTTAGAGATTGGAAGCTATTTTAGATAAATAGGATAAAGAGAAAAGAACTACCAGATCAGGATAATTTCACATATGTATGTTTGTACATAAATACATTCCTAGTCTATGTGATGTGAGCAGATCCATTAGCTTCAAAGTGAACTGCACCCATAACTATATTTACATGATCATAATATTAATTGAAAGTACACATATGCTGTGGGGTTTTTGTGTGAAAGAATCCTTTCCACTTCTCCATTTTTGTTCTAACAGTTATTAATTCTGTGTAAAATGATTAAGAGGTTTGGACCAAAATGCATTAAAGAAATCTCTCTCATGGCAAGCTAAAGTATGCATGGTGAATGTACTGAAGTTTTGTCTCCAGTAATTGCAGATCACAGTTTTTAAAGAGACCTATTTCACTTGATCAGGTAATCACATAAATTAGGCCATGTTTGCGGTTCATCGTGAGACTAATTATGAATATATATGAGCCATGATGTGTTTTTTTTCTCTCTTTTTGAACCTTAGTATAAGACCTTGCCACTGACTTTATTTGTAGAAGAAAAAAGCCATTAGATTATATTATGAGCTATTGCTGTTTATTACTTGTATTACAGTGGCACCAGGCTGCTTCACATTAGATGACATTTCCATTATATAATACATTATAATCTTTAGGTAAATTACAGTCCAAAGTGGAAAGACAGATCAGGGAATTACTCAAGAGTTCCTCATTTCCAGTGGAAAGAAAACAAAAAACCTGATTGATAATATGCACTCCTAAACTGAAGCAATATAACTAACTGTAGGCATAGAAAGAGCCTCCCTCCTGATCAAAAAGTATAAAGGGTCTAGTTTAATATTAAGCACATGTTACTCCTTTTGAATAAACAAGGATATATTTTTAAGATTAAGCATGTTCTCCAGGGCTTTCTTAATTGTCAACCAAATGACTTGTACACAGTCACACAGAGTTTATGACTCACAGGATACAGGGTTTCTTAAATCACAGTGAAGTGTATCAGCTCTAAGATTTCTCAGGCTTCCATGAAAACAATTGAAAGGTAATATTTTTATATATTAAATAATCATGTCAGTTCCTATAATAACTAAGTATATAGTTACATGTAAAATTGTATCTAACAAAATCCCTTCCATTTTATTTGCTACCACCAGATAGAAATTATATTTTCCAGAATCCACTAATCCAAAAATATGTAACTGAGCAATTCTGAGAGGGTGCCTAGAGCTGAGAATCTTACAGCTTGACTGGGACATGAAAGATGTCAGCTAAGGCAGACGACAACAGATGAAAAGATAGTGTTTGCTGTTAGTTTGATAATAAGAGGGTGAGTGCTCCAAAGTTCACTCACAATTCTTCAGTATCTTGTAATAACGAAAAAGTCTTTTCACAGCAACACAATAACACATTTGATATAAAAGTTACAATTTGGTAACCTTTCACAATTTCACTGCCTCCATTTCGTTGCATAGGACCATGATGGGGACCCTTTGAAATGCTGAGAGTTAAGAAACCAAAAAAAGAAAGACAGAAAGTATGGGAGGGAAAAAAAGGTAAAAGGTTTCTGTTCAGAGATCTAAATTAATACATTGTTGATCAAAACTTGAATCAGCAAAGTTCAATGATTTGGTCACAACTGGCCTTTATTCTTTCCATCAATTCATATGCAGTCAATATCCTATTATATTGCTACTTTGAAAAGATGTCTAGAGGAATAATGTGCTCGAACAATGCATTCCAGTTGACATATCTGACTGTAAGTAAGGGAATTTTTTTTTCCCAGTTATCAAAAAAATAAATAGGACATATAAACCACACAAATGGCACATGTACAACTGTAACAGTTTGGGCACTGATATGTAGCTGGTGGTGAATTCTGTACCAATTTCTAGTTTAAAGCATGAAAGAATGATTTAATTTTTTTTTTTTTTTCCCAAGTCCATGTTTCTACTTCGTATTGATTCCCAAGGAAATAATGTCTTCTGAGTACCTTAAGCCAGCATTAACATGCAATGTAACTTCATTCACTGTATCATATTGAAATTAGCATCAGGCAACTATAGCTCAATGTAATTAGCTGCATATGTTAGACATACAGAAACGCACCCTGTAGCTGATGATGGCAATTTTCAACCAGCGGTGGCTGACATGCCTACATTTACACTGTGCTCAGTGCAGTGCTCTTGGCTGAGGTCTCTGTGTTTGTGGTACTCCCACTCCAGGGCAAGCAGTGCTGGGGAGGCACAAGCATGCTGCAGGTGAGATGCACCCCTATAATCCTTGCTCGGTTTAATGGGAGTCTTCCACATACGTCATCGTGGCTCCAATGCCATACAGGATCTGTAGGATCACTGCCAGTGGAGGTGGTATCATACTGAGTGCTTCCAGGATTCATAGTTTGTCCAGTAAGGTTCAAAACAATAGCCAAAAAAGAAGGTGTCAGTGGTAATACAATGGAAAAATGTTAGAAAAAGTGACTTTTCAGTTATAAACCAACTATTGATAATAGTTAAGAATATGTAATGTATATAACATAGAAACAGTCTGTAAATTATATTGATGGTGGTTAAGAGCATAACAGTGGGTGTTAGATGTGCTGTTTGTCTGTTCACTTACAAGGAAAAGATACTTAATCTTTTGATCCCTTGGAAAACGCTTATTTGAAGACAGCTGGACTGGGAACAAAGTAGTAGACAAACTACTTCATTTTATGTTTTCTATTCTATGTCCAATTATATAAAAAAGATAGCTGTGCTGTTGATTAGCTATGGAGTTGTGCAACACTTTCTGCTAACTTGCAGCAGGTATGGCTGTATAGAGAAACAGAAGTGTTCAGAGAAATATGTTTTCCTTTCCCTTTTTTTAATTTTCCTTTTTTCCTTTTCCTTTATCTTTCTTTTCCTTTCTTTTCTTTTTCTCTGTTTTCCCTTTTTCTCTTTCTTCTCTCTCTTTTTTTTTTTTTTTTAGTTCTTCTTTCTCTCTTTTTTTTTTTTTCTTTTTGACCTTGAAAAGCTAGAAAAGCAGGAGAAGCTGCAAGACAATGAGGCCAATACCAAACAGTAAGGCAGCCTTCCCATCCCCAGCAAGGCTTTGCTATCTAGCCAGACTTGATGTCAAAAGCCCTGTTAATGTAATGTGACAGGTATGAGTGAGCCAAGCAGTTCAGCTTTGTACTACTCCCTACCTCCTTCTCTTCCCTCTGCATTTCTCATAAAGGGAAAGGAAGGGAAAGGAGTGCCTGCCTGGAAGTGGTGCTGGGGCGGGGATGTGCTGGGGCTGGGGTTGTTACTGGAGGACAGCAGCATCCTGACCTTGATTTTGGCAGAGGGGAAATCTGTGTTCTGATGGCCCATAAGCTTGCCCTGTAAATGCTGAAATGCTTGGCTGTGTTATACTTATTGCCATTTAAATTACTTCTTGCCCTCCACCACATGGATGGCAACCTTCTGCTGCTAGTGCTAGGCTCTCAAAGGCTGACTTCTTGGCTTCCTTCCCCCACCCTTATGCTGTTAGTGGCGAATATGAGTGCTGAAGAATATGAAACTGGAACTTCTGCATGTTGTAGCAATAAGCCCATTAGTAATTCAGTTTACAGCCTGACCTCTGTTCTCTGAGGAGATTCTAAAACTTATTACCAGTTTGGTTTTGCTGCTTGCTACTGCTTGTGAGCATGTATGTACAAGAAATTACATTAAAATGATATATTAATCTAGTAAAATATTAATCTTCCATCCTTAGAAAGTTCTGCTAGAGAACCATTGGGGTATAAGGAAAAGCGGATTATAAAAACCAGTACTGAACAGAGAGAATGGACTACTAAAAATGGAGCATTTTAAATGACCATTCCAGCCTTCTTGAGCACTTCAGTTTAGTTGAAGGGAAGGGCAATAAAAAATATCTATTTCCTCAAATGAGGGAGATGTTATCCCTTGCTTTAAAGTTATAAATAATTTCTGTATGCTTTTCCTTACCTGCTTCCAGTGGTAAATCTGTAAGTGTGAATACATTGTTTAGTTACTGTTTTTTTAATTAAAGATAATAACTCAGATTACAACATGTTTATTTGTCCAAACATTAGAGCAGCAGCTATGGAATAAAAGACTAAGTAGAGATTAAGCCATTTACTGTCACACAGTGTATTTTACCGCAGTTGTGAGAGGTGCCATGCATACTTGCTATGAAAGCTTCCTTTTAGACCTCATTCTAATTTGACCCATCTTTTCTCAAACAATTGAGCTGTCTTTTATGCAATTTCATTGTTTGTTTATTTGTAGCAGACTATCCCAAAACTATAGGCATGGGCATGATCCCAGTGAAAAAGAGAGTGTTGGATTATATGGGTTATTTCTTTGATGCTGCTTGTTACTTGTTGCTCATGACTCAAGTGCTGCTAGGAAAATGGATTGAAAAAGCATAATTTTTGATGGCTGTATCATTCCACACATGCAGAAGCATACTACCAGTTTCACTTACACCAGAAAGGACCAAGGTAGAAATTCAGTTTTGTGTTCAGCCTGAAGTTTGAAAGAAAGTGTTTCTTCCAGATCATATGTCCTCTGCAAATTTCCTGGTCCAAGACAGAGTTTTATCAGACTGCTTGCACCACAGGCCAGTGAAAATAATCAGCAAAAGTTAGAGTATGTTTTTCAGGGCTTATTATAAGACAAGGAAATAGGGCATAGGTTCCTATCTTCAGTAGCCAAACCATGTGGACATAGGAAAACTCCTTAAACACTATATAAGATGAACTATTCCTAACTCTTCTGGCAACAAAAGATTTATGAACTGAAATAATTTGAAAACAGTGAAGATCCTTTAAATAAAGGCTGTGAGGCTTCAGAAGTTCAGTGTGGAAAAACACAACAGGTTTTCAATGTTTCCAGATATTAATAAACTCAAATACCAGGTCATCACACATTTGGACATATTGTGAGTTGGAAGGGGCTGGAAGCAGGATGACAGGAGAGATGCAGCAGAGTTGTGTTTCTTAAGGTTACTGGGGCAAGAATGATGGTAGATATTACTGTGCTTTATGTAGATAGCTTTATTAGGTCCCACAGTCCAAATAATCTATGTGAGGTGTGATTTGGATAGGCTGTCACTCTCACTGTCCTAGCTCTTAGAACCAGCAATAGTCGTATTGCAGGTGGTGGAGCAGCAATTTGGCTGCCACCGGTGTCCCTGCATACTGGTGTGTGTCAGGCCTTGTGCCTGTGCAGAGGCAGTGACCACTCCTCCCCTACCTTGGTAACTGACACCCTTACCCTTCTCAGACACACCTCCAAAAATCCTCGCTGTCTGAAGACCTTGCTGCTCCCTTGTGTGTGCCTGGCTGCACAGTCTGCTCCACCAGCTTCTCTACATCTCATCAACCCTCTTGTCCTATCTTATTCTGCTTTGCCTTCTCTCCTGTGCCGAGCAGGAAATCAGTATTCTGGCACTTGTGGGCTCTGAAGAGATCACTTGGCAACATTGATTTGGAAAGCTTTTCTGGGGAGAAAAGGTTTGTATCTGTGATAAAAGCTCTGCTAAGAATGTCTGCCAAGCATCTGGGCAGAAAACACTTCAGTGCCTCTTACAGAACCTATAGGACCAGCCTAACAATGTCAGAGGGAAAAGGAAAAGTAATGTGCACCATTAAAAGTAGCCTGTGTTAATTTGATATCCAGTTTCGATGGGAATTGAGTAATTTTTTTTTTCTTTTTTTGGGATTGACTGATTTACATGTGAACTTTTTCTTTTAAGATGGTGGTATATATGAAGTAATTTATTTCCAGTGATTTGTTTCCAAAGCAATGTTTCTGTTGATGTTTAGTGTTATTGATACTGTAGATATTTATTGGTGTCTTTAAAGGGGGTAAATGAGAACTCAGAACTAATAAGAGAGCACTCATTATCTTTGCAGTTTATAAAGGTGAAATATAAAAATACTGATATGCAGAGATGTCCTTCAAACACACTTTGATGCCTTTATTAAAACAAGACTAAAAAGTATTGAATAAAACAATAAACACAAACTTAAACATGCCTCATTAAAATCTCACCATAATTTACATTCTTGCTATGAACATCTTCCTTTCCTAGCACAAAATTTACAGCTCTGTGGAATCACTTGGATCTTGATCTCTGAATACCATTCAGAAGTCCAAGGACAAATATGATAGAGTTATTCAGATTCTCATTGACAGCTACAAAAATCATTCTCTGTCCTTATTAAAAATAATCATTATTATTTCATCTGTTAATGTCAGTGGCAGAAACACAATATTATATTATGTTGCCTTTCAAGGTGTTTGGAATGAGTTACTTTTCTCCAGAGATTTGAAAATAAATGTCCTCTAGAAATCTGGCAAGATAAAAGAGCTCCAGACAATACCAAGATAAAGCCCAGCATACACAATTTTTACTTTGCTGATGTGAAACAAATCCTACACTTCAAAGCATTTCATTTTTCAAGGTTAAATTGAGGATCTAGTTGCATTTTCCTGTACCAGACTAAATGACTAAACAAGCAGCTCAACACACTTGTTGCCTTTGAAAATCTCAGTGAAGGACTTTCCCAAGCAGACTTCCAAAGCAGTCCAACAACAGAACAAAGCAAGTTTCCATGGCTTCAGGAGCCATCAAATGGTGTGTCTTTGTTGCAGGGCCATGTTCACCAGTGAAGAGAAGAAGTCATGCATGTGTCTATCTGGCATGTCCATCTATTAACCCAATTTCTTCTTTATTACCTTTTTTTCTACTTACAAGAAAGGAAGTGTTCAAAGGCTAACTTGCTAAAGGGAAGAGGTTCTGGTTACCTAGCTACTGAAAATATACTCATCTGTAACAATAAGAAATACATATGGACATAGCCATTCTCCTTCAAATGTTTCCAACCTTATCATCTGTGGGCAGCTGAAAGCTTGTTTTAAAAGAAGTATAGTTAAAACATGTATTCCCTAATGCATGTGTAGACCTTGCTTTAAGTTGTATTAAAAAAAAAAAATAACACCAAAAAAAAAGATGTGTTACATTAGATGTTATGTTAAGACTCTGCGATGTTTTTCAGCTTTCACTCTGTTGACTGCAAATGCTATAGTGCACTGGTATTATCAGCCCTTGTAGGTTCTACTGTTTCCCTCCACAGCATGACTTACCTCTTCTTTGCTACAGTGTGTTTCTTTAACCCATTACTGAGGATGTTGCTCTGTTTTGGTGGCTTATTTTGAGTTTGGTAAACAGGAAAAGTAGACTTTGGCACTAGTTGTGGGACTGGGCTGCTTACTGTACTGGACACAGACAAGCTGCTGACTGATTTTTTGCAAGTGTCTATAATCATTATCAGCATTGAATTTCTATCCTCTGTTCAGTGGTTGACTAATTCCAGGATATTTCTTGGTGAGGAAACAATGGTGTTAGGACAATCCCCATGTTGGATAGCAAAGTCAGTATCCCAGCAATTGAGAGTCCACACAAAGTGTGCAGATAAACTTCTTTCTTGCCTTTCTGGGGGCCTCTGGTCCAGACTCCATCCTTCACTTGATCTATACACTTATTTTTATTACCATAATTTTATTTCTTTTACAGTACTATTAATTTTCCAGGGACAGCAGTGTTCTTTTTATACCTATGTGTATATTATGCCTGCTTTAAAAAATGGCAAAAATAAAAATTTTAACTGTTTTATGAATGCCTGAAGGCCCCCTATTAATATCCACAGTGTGGTATAGAGAATGGCTGCCAAATAAACTTACACCATTAACATCTATTGAGTTGTCTTGGCAACAGAAGAAGGAATCTCACCTCACAGCAAGACAGTGCTGAATGCCCTAACTGTTTGTGACTGATTACAGTTAGTTATCTGCTACAATGTATGAAATGTATGATGATTTCAGGATGGGATTGTCATTCTAGCTATGTAGGATTTGCAGTCTTCAATCTTTTTGAAATGCTACGCATGAACTAATTTGCTTTGCTGGACTCTAGCCATGTTCAGCTCTTTTTTTTCAAGTTTCACCACTGGTGGCCCCTCAGAGTTTTACTAGACTGAGGACTCTCAGAGCCATTTTCATATTTTCCCCTTTCTATATTTCTAGTCTTTTTTTTTTTTCCATTTTATAGCGTGCAAACGCACACTGCAAACAAATCATTCAGTGCAGCTAAATGTGAAGGGATCAAATACCTAGGTTTTTTCCTTGCTTGTCCTTCCCTGTTATAATTATTAAAGATGCTCTGGGTCAGAGCCTTCAACAGAGTATTTTTAAAAATGTTAGGTGAGGTAGCATGTGAAAACTTATAGGAGAGATATCTGTCTGTAAGTAGTTTCTTGCAGCAGCACCTCTTTTAAATTGTAATGTTTCACTATCTAAGGGTAATCCTCATCATGTTGTATTAGCCCTTCTTGCAGTTCTTGTTCCTGAATTATTTTTTCTCTTCTTTTCTAAGGTCCCAGGTGCCCAGTACTTTATTGACTAAAGAAGCTGATAAGTAAATGTAAGTAAGTTATAGAGCTTCTTGGAACAACAGGCCTCCCTTCCTTCTTTCCCTTGTAAAAAATAAAATTATTATTATTTTTCCCTGCTTTTTCTCCACTTTTGACAGAGATAAAACTCATGGAGAGAAGCACTGATAGCATTCGGATAGCAATAGAAAGGAAAAAACCATCTTTCATAAACATGTATCATAACATAAATTATCATAACATCAGTCCCTCTCCTGGCATCGTCTTAAAGATTGTAGTCCAGAAGTCAAAATTTAACTCACTCTGAATGTTAATATGAAGGAACAACATACTAGGAGCTCCCCAGTACTGAAGGGTCACTACTCTGAAGTAAAGATTACAGAAATTGTCAAATATGACTTTTGTCTTTCTTAAAAAGAGAGGATGCATAGTGAGAATTTTCACAGGTTCTCCAGATTTCATCCTTAAAGAATTACCAGGATAAAGCTGCACCTCAGACATACGAGTCAGTGCTCAGCACTGATACTTCCTAACTGTGACAAAATTTCAGGATTCTTGGAAATATGTTTCTGAACAACTGACCCAAAATAAGTCCTACTGGATGTCTGTACTTTTGAACTGATTATGTAACCCTAAGAAACCTTATTCATTTTAAGTCTTAAAGAAGACTAAACTTTCGGAACAACACTCTGAAGACATCACGTCTCAGTGACCATACTAAATAAATGAGCCATCTGAAAAAAAATATCTCTTGTGCATATTTCTACTTTCTACATTAATGACATCCTGTAGAAGGAAAAGGTGTTTGAAGAACTGATTCATCAACATCTTTGATGTGCATGACAACTTCAAATAAAAAAGCTCCAAAGGAGAACTCGATATTCAGTGCTTTACAACTTCTTTTTTCATTCACTTAAAGAGGTCTCGGTGCAAACACTTCCCAACATTCGATCAAAGCTCAGTATAGTCTCTTAAAATGTGTTAGTGTTAGAAGAAAGGGCATTGCCACTCAGATACAGTCTTGCAATCAAAGAGATGAAAATATATGGTAGCTCACCCATTGTAGTACATGTGAAATAAAGAAACTGTTGACTTAGCTTACCCTCTGCAGCTTGCTACCTTTAGGAAACATAGAATCTATAGAATAATAGATCTTTTCTTATCTCTAATGAGGACTTAGATTTTTTTGTCATCGTTAAAATAAAAAGCACCAGACAGTATAGCCTATCCAATCCAGATCTCTCCTCCAGTCTCTTTCTGTCCCTTTCCCTGAGTCTGAGGTCAAAAGTCACTTTTTAATTTGTGGTTGTTTTTTTTTTCTCCCTATTTATCTGGAACTCCCTTTTTCTTTATTCACTCTGAGACAATAAATCACCTTTTCTCTTAAACTCTCTCCATAAAAATCTTGCTTTTCTCCTTAACTTATAATTGGCTCTCTTGCTGTATGGTGTTCTGTGATACTTATCTAAAAGCAAGTTACATAATGATGAGCATGGAAAATACATCCTTACCTCTTAAAAACTTTTCTAAGCCTGTAGTTGGCTTGGCAGTATGTCAGAAAAAATGACTCTTGCTTTTATGTTTCCAAAACAGTGTCAGGAAAAAAATCAGTCATCTCATGTCTGAATTGTTTAAAAAGAATGCTGTGTTCCTGACTCCTATACTATCCACCCGTGTCATGAAGGATTGTCATTAGAACAATTCCTATGGAAAAAGACTGAGTCTCTTGCACCATTGTTTGAATTTCACACAACAAACTAATAAATCACTGTTCTGGCAATGGCATTCACAGGAAACAGGCGAGCACAACCAGTCCCATTTGCTGCGGAAATGTTCTTTCTTAAGAGCTATGTCAGCTCTTCCTTGGACACTGTGGAGTGCTCAGCTGTAGTGTTTCAGGTATGGCTACCTTCCTCTGGGCAGGCCTCCTCTATCACCTTCAGCAGTCTTTTGCTAGGAAACAGGGCCATTCAGCTCTTGGGCTGGGACCGAAGCCTGTGAAATCTGCTACAAGATTCTCACTGGCATCAGGGGGCTTTGGAACTCACCTTGTATCTGTGCCAGGCTCTGGTTTCCTCACCAAAATGATTAATCTGCATCACACTTTACTCTTTTCATGTACGCTGAGCCATAGTGTGATCTCAGAAGACTGTACGAGGGTGCGTGGCAGGGGTAAATGTTTGACATGTGTCTCACTTTGGTGGCAAAAGCCCTAGGTCGCTTGTTTCCACCCCCATGTTATGCCTTCAAGAGTGGTGTTGTAGAGCAGATCAAGGGATAATTGTGATTGAAAAATAATTTTGAAAAATAAAGATTTCTATGTAGCCAGATCAGTTCCTATGGCTATACAAATGCTTTTGCTATCATGTTGACAGAAAGCCTAAGTGAGTATGGGGGGGAGTGAGGCAGGTATCAGCTCCTTAAGCCAGTTTAGGCAAATCTGATGAAGTATAGCTGGCAACCTAACATAGTAAGGATCTATAAATTCTTACAGAGAAGAGAAGCAGAAATCATTACAGTGCTTTCTTAATTCATGCCTAGGTCATATTTACTGCAAATATTTTTTCACGGAGTTTTCTGGTTTAGTGCATCTTCAGACAGATACTGAAATTGTCAGTGCATTAATTCATTGGTTGTCATCAATCTCTAGCCTACATATCCATCAGTATCCTTCAGATGTACCTATGTTATAAGTATTTATTTATAGCTACCTTTCAGAGTTGTAAAATGGTAATGGTAGAGGATATGACCCACGGAAAGTATCCAAAAGGATGTTTCCATTCACACTACTGTTTGGCACTCAGTGGGCAGGGGAAGTGTAATGCCAGATCTGTGAGGGGCTACTAATGTTAATGGGAAGGATCCAGAAGTTTACCAAGACTGAAGTCAGCTGATAATTAATTATAACTCATACCCATAAAAGCCAATCTCTCTTACATGAGGGTGCATGAATTTCTTCAGGCAGCGCAGAACATTCCCTCAGCTGCAATGCAGCACACCTTAATTACACTTGTCCTGGTTGTCTGTTGCCTACTAACAATAAATAACAATAGCAAATTTGTAGTATGTTCACACAGTCTAAGGTCTGGGGAGGTCAAAATACCTAAAGCCATTATCAAACCCTGAAGCATCCCTGTAGATCCTATACATTATTCTAGAAATACTGAAGAAATCCTGAAGCTTCTTTCCTTCTTGTTTAACCATCACTACCACCACCACCAAAATTCTAAATAAAAACTTCACAGATTTTCCATAGAAAATATTTGCATATTTTACTTTTGACCCAAGGTTATGAGCTTGAATTCTGACTAGGAAGACAAAACACTTCTAGGCCCCCTGTGGTCCTGCTGTTTACAATTGCATCAAACTCAAAACAGACTAATTTACAGTGGAAAAGAATGCTTCATTCATACATAATATGTAGTAGGGAGAATCCTTACTTTCAGTATTCTTGTAATATGTGCATATATTTGATCTAATTTAGTTTTCTATCATATTCTGCCTTACAATTAATCTATTTTATAACATCAAAGGGCAAAAAGGGCTGTGGTTATTGCTTTTTCATAGCCTAGTCAAAAATGTCTACAACATCAATGAGCTACACTTCACTGGCTTTCACTGTACTAGTCAAATGTTTCCTTGTAATGGACATATTTGGTCTGCAAGGACAGAACATTCTCAGAGTGTAAATGGTTTATTTTTCACCTCATTTGCACTGATTTCTAAGTGGTCACTGTCACTCGGGAACTAGACAGCAAAACTAAAGTGTGTCAAAACAAGTGAAGATCATATGGTCATTGGTATCCAGGCAATGCCCTAAGAAAGGGGTTTACACAATATGATCATTAGTAACAGAATCTATGAGGAAAAAAGTCAACTTAAAATACACTCGAAAACTAGCAAAGCTTGTTAAGAAATTAGCTTTCAGTTTATATTCTTGCATGTCTTTACTTGAGCCAAAGTGCTGTAAGATAAGTGTTGCAGAAACACGTTTTTAGACAGTTCTGATGCTGCTAGTCAACATCTGCTCAGTACATTTCTCATCCTACAAAAGTAATGTGTTGTAGATCAAGTTGCAGATTCTACATGTATTTGAGAGTGAATGAGACTGCCGTCCATTTTAAAGTATAATATACAACACAAACACATGATATTTTCCTTACCTGTTAATATATTCTGTGAATTGAACCATCTGCACAGACCACAAGTTTTTCCCTATCTCTGGAAGCCAAAGGCGTGTTAGCAATCAATCAAGGTAACAACCTCCACTTCTCTAAAATTATCTCTTCCCTCCCTAGCTCCCCGCAGTCATTCAGTCTGAAGCTGAAAAAAAAACTAAAAGTGAGCTCATCTACCTGTTCTAACCAGAAATCTATTCCAAAGTCTCTCTGGGGCCAACAGTCCTTGGGGCTATGGGGTGTCTGAACAAATCAACATCTAAAACACCTTTGGAAAAGCAAACCAGCTGTTTTGCTATAGCTCACTGCTCAGCTCTGACCGTGGGTGTCTAAATGGGCATAGCAGGAATGCAGGAGGTAATTACCCACCTGGAGGAGATGCTCAGGGGGATCAGAGCAAGAGAAATTGTCAGGAGAGCATGAACAGTGACACTGTAGAGGTCTTTCTCTAAGGAAATCTCAGTGGGTGCCCATCCTAAATGCCCAGGGCCTGGAGGATGTGTCAGCTGGGCCCAAAGGTTCAAGTCATGCCTGACATGCCCTTGCTCATTACTGTCCCCGTGGATTAAGGTAACACGGTGGTGTTTCTGATTGGCATTACTCACTTCACAGAAGTGTAAGTGACTGTACAAGGAGCAGTGAAAAAGAGATAGAGGATTAGCTGGTAGCATGGAGTCCCTGTATGCATATGTATGTGTACATACTGTATGGCTGAAACACAAAGAGTCCAGTGCATGTATTTTTATTGGCAGGCTCATTAACAACAAAGGGTCTCATCCAGAGCAGTTGCCAAGGAGAGAGACCTCAGCTAACATGGGAGAGGCAAGAAATCATCTTTCCTGATATGCAGGAGAGCCAGCCCAGCAATGGGTCTGTAAATCTTCATCTAGAGCTATTCTGCATGAGGCAAAGGAAATGGAAAAGGGCTGAAAAAAAATGCCCCAAAGCAGCGGCTGGGGCCAGCCCACCCCTACGCAGCTGAACAAGCTGTTTTCTCTCCTTCCTCTCTGAAAGAGCCTTGACAATAATTAAAAAGCCTTCTTGTATGTTCTGTTCCTAGACTAGGGAGTAATGAAGTCCGTGACCAACATAATTTTAGTCATATGCACTTTCTAAAAGGTCTTTTGTCACATTTTCCGTCCATCTGTCCTTCTGAAAAATTTCTACAGGACAGTGTGGGGACTTTTCATCCAATAGCTCCAGAGCAGGAGGACAGAAGTTCATTTCCAGAGAGGTGTTAAGATTATCAAGTCTTTGTCTGCTCTAGACTTCAAGATGATCTTGAATATTATATACTGTATTCCTGTTATAAATGGGAAGAACAATATTTACCTTCTTTACAGAGAGTTTGAGAAAGAAACTGTAAAAGGCTGTATTCCTAGAGCCAAGGAGCCAAGCAAGTACGTCAAGTACTGTGTGTGAAACAAGTATATGGTTTCATGCTTTTAAAAGAAAAAAAAAAAAAAAACAAAACCGAGAAATGGTGCTGTAAAGAAAAATATGTTCTAATTTCTGTTGTGTGCATCTTGTTTAATGCTCGTACATAAATACTGCACGTGTCCCCTCAAGTTCTCTTTTTTGTTTATCATGACTTTAATCATGTTGCATTTGTACAACTCTTTTCCAGCAAAGGGCTTAATATAGTCAGTTTGAGAAATGTAATTTCAACATCAGTAGAACATGTTTCTATTATAAGCTTTTTCAACAAAGTGCAACATAACATTTGTGAATTGAAAAAAAAAAAAAAAAAAGCTAATGTTTATTCACTACATGGTATTTGCTGGATGTTCTGGAAATTCAGTAATCGAGTGTCTCCCTAGGAGTATGATAAGCATAGCACCAAAATCTTCACATTGCGGCATTCAGTCTGTTCCTCACAGTAACTCTTTCATTGCTAATTGAATTTCTTTTTATCCCAGTGTTTAGTGAAATACCCAGAAAGATACCAAAAACATACAGAAGATAATTCTCTGTGCACAGAAAAATGTGCACCAAGGTTAGTGTAATCAGGGCAGATATATGATTGTGTATGTATGTATATGGATACACATACACACCTTCATAACACACATATGTCTGAGTAAATGCAATAGAATTGATGGTTAGTTATAGCTTAATCAAATAAGCTTTTATTTTATTTTCAATTTTATTCATGAAGGTTTGTTATTCTTTATGGAGTCCCCATTTTATTGCTGTTCTATATAGTACTTGATGCATTTTTAATGTTAATTTGCTTTGAAGAGATTAGGTACAATAATATGCCGTTAAATAACAAAGGTTTATATGAAAGATGTGTGTGCATGAGTGAGCATGTGTGTGCCACTGTTTTGTGACTGCATGTGCTGCTTCCTTCTACTTTGGGCTTGGACTATTTAGTACAGTATTTTAATTGCTTGCAAAACAATGGAACAAGCTTATGAGAGTTATACTGTTTGCCATGGAACTGGTAGACATGGAAAACAGAAACATGGCATTGAGTATCCATACATATTTATCTACTATGCTTACCTGTTTCTTTGGGAAAATAAGACATTACACTCAAAATTAAGAATAATTTGGAATGAAAAGATACTAGAAGTACCAGTAATACCTTAAATGTCAGATCTTTAGCTATTGTTTGCTCTATTAATTCTATTTGAATTTATTTTCCGTGAAGGATCCAACAGCTAGTATCCATTATCTAATAACTTTACCCAATGACTTGAATGTTTGTAACTTTCAGAGGTATTTACCATATATTTGGCAAGCGAAGAAAATGCCCTAGTGCATACCAGTAGAGACCTCTAAGGGTTAGTGTGAGGTTAATATTGAACCTCCAGTGGCAACCTCATGTTGCTGGCATTTAGCAGCATAATCCAGAGCACTTTGCTGTAGTCAACTCTTGTAGGGCCATTCACTACCCATTTCTGCTTTCACTTGCAGACATTAATGGATGTCCTAGTTGTTCAATGGGATTTGCAGGGCCAAGACATCATCCACATTTAAAAGTATGCTTTGTGGTTTCTTATTTAGAATTCATGTTTTACAAGAAATGAAGAATAATTGAATATAGATCAGTATAATGATGAATATCTAGCTAAAGGTTGGGACTAGTGTATCAAGTGATTGTTACTGATCTGTTTCATAACCAAGTATAAAACCAGATCTGTCTGACTGAAGTATTTTAATAATTCCTCACAGTTTCTTATGAAAAGAGAAATAGTGAAAGTACCGTGAAACTCTTGTACCATTTCAAATATAAACCAAAAATGCATTAAAAACAAAACAGTGGTAACAGTTTGATACAGTAACAATCTACACTGATGACTCCAATCAAGTAAATGACAAAAATTATCAGTCAGCACTCTGCAATGCAAGACCAGTGTAAATCAGGCATTAACAACAACAAAGTATGTGATTAACAAGTGCAGAATTATTATCTTCCAATCATATAGCCAGCAGCTAAATAATTATTTGCTTTTGTGTGGTATACTTCAACTCTTTCCAGAATTAGGATATATTATTTTTCATTTTTAGTAAGGAGTCTGGTCACTGAATTTTTTTTTTTTTGATAATAAAAATCGAGTCCTGATAGCCAGTTCCAGTTTTCACTTAGTGGTTCAAATTATCTTGATCTTAAATGAACAGTTGGCAAAAGTACTGACACTGCCAAAGCCAATAGGAGAAATGCTGTTAGTGTCAGCAAGCCAGGTTCTCACACACCGCTTTGAAAAGTGTTAAGTGGTGTATAAACTGCCATGGTTTTAGAAGAGGATTTTATATGTTCACCTTATTTATGCGACTATATGTTTCACACTTTCTGGGTAGGACTTTATTCTAAATACACAATTTATTCTTAGGCTTCCAGAATTGTTATTATTCAATTGCCAGTACAACCAATAAACACTAGTTAATATTTGTACTTCTTCCTAATATGTACAGGTCAGATTATCAAAGGTATATGACTTTGATTAAAATTACCATATCTAATACTCAGAATTCATCAGGAGAAGATAAATATAAAAGTAATATATATTGTACTTATTTATTCAGTTAGAAGTAAAGGGAAAAAGAGCATTAGATAGTCTGCTGCTCTTCAGATGTTCTGAGTATTCTTAATACTGAAACCAAAATAAATGATGCACAGTGAATAAAGAAGACATCCACTAATTTTCATTATATCAAAGTGAAGGCAATAAAAGGAAATAGGTTTGGGATAAATGAAAGAACCAACCTTTTCATGCAACATGCAAATAAACTCTGGAGCTTATTATCATAAATGATAGAGTCTAAAAATGTCTCCAAAAAAAACAAATTAGACAAATTCATGGAGGACTGTTCTACTGATCTCTATTTCAGCTGACGATCCATAAGGAAGTTGTTTAAATTGCTGATTTCTGGACTGTTCAGAGGATGTATAAGAGAAAAACACTGAATAAATGCCATGGACTCCATCAGTCTGACCGAGTCTATGTTCTTAGGACAAAGCCAACATCAAACAATCATTTTCCATACATTACAGTTGAGACAATTTATTTAGGGAAAATAAGCCAATTTCTGGAAAAGCAGAAAGAGCAAAACTTGAGCTCTTTGGGTGCTTTCAAAGCAGTGCTAAGTAGCATAATTCATGATTTTATAACTCGGGCATAAGCACCTTTCTGTAATACATATGCAGTGGTTTTGACTTAGAGGGAGAAAAAGCTTCAGTGATGTGTTCAGGTGTACAGTGTCAGAGGGGTGTACAGCAATGTGAAAGCTCTGAAAAAATAACAAGTTCGTGATAAGTTGTATAATTAGAAGGTCATCAGAGTGTTCTGTTAAATATTTAAGAAGAAAGAGAACAATTGTCAGCTCTAGTGCTTTTTAGCTTGTGGAGATTTCAACACCAAATTTTGCAGCAGACGTGTGCATGTGTTTAAGAGAGCAATATTGTACAAAGCAAGACAAGTGTAGGTTATTCATTATCAGGATAATATGATGGAAACCAGAAAAAAAATCAGTCATTACCTTTTAAGGGACCTCCTAACTGTTTCCCACACACTCTGTGTTCAGCCCAAGTTCTGCATGTCCTTCTCTGTAAGCTTGGTGTTAGGAAGCAAAATCCCCACTGAGGACTTCTGTGCAGGCAGACAAGTATGCCAGCACTCTGTCAAGCATCAGTAAAAAAAAGTGCTATGGAAATGTTATGTGTTGCCTCCATCACATTATGTTTCCATTGCACACCACTATTTCCACTGAAGAACAAAGAGAGATTTTAACAAGGTGTGTATTGTTCTGGTGGGGGTGGACCAATGTCCCCAGGAGGAACAGCGCCCTGAAGGAGCCCTCATTCCTGAGCACCTCCTCTGCTCACAGAACAGACTGTTGTGTCAGGATGGAATTTCTAACGGCACTGACAGACAAACAGGCACAAAATGGACTGAATTCAGCCTCTTGCTTTGAGACACAGAGTGAAATTATGTTTCCCAAACCTCATCAGCACAAAGCACATCTTTGGCCAACAGAGAAAATAAAACATAGGAGCTGAATTTCTCAACATCAAAAACAGCTCCAAGCCTAAAATATTGTATAGGTGCCTTTTTTATCATGGCCTCTACATCAGGGGGAATTATTCTGTGGAATGCATGCTATAATCAAAAATGTGTTAAAGTCTTTGCTGAAGATTTTTCATCCTTTTTCCAGTCACTAATAATATGCCAATAAAAAAAAAAAAAAAAAAAGAAAGAGTACAGCACAACAAAATGTAGACGGGAGTCAGTTCAAGATTAAAATATACAGCAAGATAAAACAAGAATTGATCTGAGCCACAAAATACAGAGGACAGCATGAATCATTCTGAGTTTAAAAATACGATTGTCTTCAATGTCTGTCTCCACTTTTTCACATCATCGGAGTCTAGAAGTGAAAATAAAAGATACTTGTATGGCATAAAAATCCCTTCTTGATATATTTCCAAGTTTCCCTTAAAAATTCTTTAAAATGCTTGACCTTATACTATTTTGACACTGCTTCAATCATTCAATGGCCTAAGTCCATCTGAATGATGCAGGTGGACAAAAGAGAGGAAACCATCTTAAGAAAAACCCTACTTTGAATGATCCCAGTTCAGAAAAAGACAGTTACATGAGCTGATTTCTTTGCAAATCATGGACTGTAACTGAATGGAAAAACATCCAAACCCCTGAACCTTTGTAAACTTCTTGCAGGATGTCTTACTCAAAAAATTGGAGTCTGGGGGTATCTGAACTCTGTATGAGGGAGAGCTGCACGTATTCATAGGTTAGTGGTTCCTTAGTTTTTTGGGTTTCTGTTTTACCATTTTATTTTTTTTGCTACCTTCTAATCCAAGTGGAACAAGTTTGTTTTCTAAAAAAAAAAACAACCAACCCAATTCTGTCAATTTACTTTCACAGATGTTTCCATTTACAAGCAGAAGCCCTTGATGGTGCTGAAAGTTACTCAGCATTGTTGTAATTTGCATAACATTAGCCATGATGTTTTTATTTTGAAAAGTTGAAATGTTTGCAGCTCATCATAACCCAGTCCTAATGATGTTCAGTACATCTGCTTAAAAAGTTTTGTCTAAGCAATGTTCTACACCACAAACATTTTTTATGACTTTTACTGACTTTCAAGTATTTCAGTTCAGATATACTTAAAGACTCTACTTTATGTACACACAAATTGGGAAATAACAACTGGGTAACAAAGTTGGGTTGTATGCTCTATACTGCATCTGTATTCTTGCATCTGTCACAAGAGCTTCATGTGGCATTATGCAGACACCTCACGGTTTTTGTTTGGGTAGACTCATAAAATTAACGACTCTTTTTGTAGATGGCATAGTGAGTTAAACAGGTGTAACAGGAAATTAAAATAGGAAGGAGTAGAAGCACTGATGGCAAGAAAAAGACATCAGTAAAGGAATGGTTTCTGCAACTGTTTATTCTTTCTGTTTCCATCCCTTAACAACCCTGCAAATAGGTGATTACTCTTGATCCAATGTTAAACCAAATCCTAGTTAAAAGCAACAACAAGAAAAGAATAACCCATATTTCAGAGATGTGATTTTGTTAGCAGAGATCGAATATAGTGTTCATTTACAGCTTTCTCCCTGGCTTGGTTGCTCCTCTGCTTTCTAGTTTGGGACCTCTCAAATGAAACTTAAATCCTCTGTACCTATCAAGGTGCATCAACCTCCCTTTTATCTAAGCAGAAAAGCAAGCAACCCATTACTGTGAACAAGCAGAAAGTTCAACACTTGGTATCATACAACCGTTTTCCTGACAAACATCTTTGTACACTTGCCTTCAGAACCCTGATCAAATTCACCCACATCTTCATTTCTGCTCACTTTTCTTCCAATTTTTCATTTTTTTCCAGTCCACTTTTTTTAATTGCTTTCTTCATCTCCTTGCCCTGCACTTGACATGGCAACTTCTTTAGTGCTTCCTCCTACACTTTAAACAGCCTTTCATTTCTCACCTGCCAAACTCCCCAACTCGACTGCGAGTTCCTACTTGAACACACAACACCAGCTTCTGTAGTATGTAACTGTTTCCAGTTGCATTTGAGTATGAGCTCCCAAGGCTTAAAATTACAATGCATACACTCAAAGTGCCGCACAAGTAAAATTCAAATTTCAAACCAAACATGTCTACCTCCTTAAAAAAACACACATCTATGTCTGTTTAAAAGAGAGTAATCAGAAGTGCATCAGTGTAGTATTTGTCTGTGCACGTTTTTTATGCTTACAGTGAAATTATTAGACAAATAACAGACGATTGAACCAAACCAAATTTGAATCATTATTTTCAAAATCTAAAATCATTCTCATTTACCCAGGAGAATTTCATTCAGATCTTCCCTCAAATGAGAAGTGAATACAAAAATGTACTGGTTCAACTTTTTGTTATATCAGCCATATATTTTTATATTCTCTGGATTTTCAGACATTCCGTAGTAGTATGGAATAAGCAGAGTTACACAAAACACAGTTGTATTTTTTTAATGATGGCATTTGCTCGCAGCTAGATACCAATTAGGCAGTCCCTGGACATTCAAACCCCAACTAACTGTCAGGGAAATGCTGGTTTACAGTCAGGCAGTCTAAAACAAACATGTACATATAAGATCCAAGGCAATACTGAACATATAACCCAACAGTTCTCAACTATTTCTCAGCATTTGCTTACTAATATCATGTTAATAACAAGATGTGAGTATATAGGCAGCTGAATAAAGGGCTTGCTATGTGGGAAAATAAAAACTGTTGGGAAAAGTCAATTAAAAAGAAATAGATTAGGTGGTATTGTTGCTGGTTTAATGCATCTATTACAGTAAATTTGCTAGGGAAGGTCATTGAAGAGTAAATATTGAAGCAACCATGTGAAAGAAAAAGTGCTTGCTCAGAACATCCAGTGTTAAGGAGCTGCTTTCTTTGCTGCCCCATGAGAGGCAGACTGCTGAGGAAGGACGTACAGCACTTTTTGGTATGCAGATGTCAATGCACTGCTCAGCAGGACCATGTCACTCATGCTAATATTCAGTTTGAATCCAGTTGCAACACTGCCTGGCTGCAGCTAATTAAGGGCTTCAGCAGCTTTTAAGAGTAAATGTTGTCCCAAGGCCAATACATGAAAGGAAATTAAATTGGCCCTTTTTACAGATGTAACCACTTTATTACAGATATTGTATTGTCCAGTGGTTGAATGTTGCAGACTCTAGAGGATAAAAAATTCACTTTTTTGACTACCAATGCATTTTTATATCCTACTTGGTAGATAAGAGTTATTGTGGGAAACATGAGATGCGCAGAAAATAACAGTGCCTAACAATGTTGGCTATGATGAGCAAAATGGGTAGCTCAGTGAATAGTTTCATTCCCTATTGATCCATACTATATTTTTTTCTGAAGACGCAAGGCTTTTATAATCTCTCTCTAACTTGAATTAATTCACTCTTCCTCAATAATAGTACTAATAGGTTCTGGCTACTCTATTTTCATTAAACTAATAGGAATTTGATATGCTTGAAAATGCTCTCTCTTTGCCAAATTTTACTGAAATTATCCAAGTAGTTCAAAAGTTATTAGGGCAGAACACAGAATATGCAAATGTTTTAAAAAAAAGACCACGGTCACAGCAAGTATTCCGGAAAAAACTCTTTCATGATCAGTATCAATAAAATGAAAAACCCCAGCTATTCTACATATATCATAATCAACTCAGGAGACTGAAAACTAGCAGCACGGAAATATAAAATCTAATAATGTTGCCATAATATTGGCAATTTAAAAAAAGTAGATGTCCAAGCCAAGGAAGACTAGGAGGAACACAATGGCTCCACAGTCATGGAAAAAACACCCAACCACTTCAAATAAGAAATCAACTAAAATTTAAACAACGCTAAAAATTAAGCTTGTTGGTTTTTAGGAGGAATGTTATTTATAAATTAATGCAAAATCTATGATCTAGATAATGCTTAGTTAATAAAGCTGACCACACAGTTTTGTGTAGGAAAGATACCTGGTTGTCAGTGGACCACTTATTAGAGGGGTTTGTTTTTCACACACACCTGTTCATTATTGCCTAGCTGCTGACAGGGTTCCTTTTTGGTAAAAAGATGGGGAGAAAGGAATGGTGGGTTAGTAAACATTTGAAAAATATATCAGAAAACTGTGAAAACCTCTTGGGTATGTGGATTTTTTATTTTTTTTTTTTTAAGTCAAGTTGGTTTTCAAGTCACAGATTTCACTCTGAGAAAACATATTTTAGTGTGTGAAGATTAATTTCTTTCCATCCTGCTGTGTCTGCCAGCATCAGCACTAGAGAAAAGCAAAGGAAAGATAAAGAAGCAACAGATGGGAGTGAGAGAATAGAAGGGTCATTTTTTGTTTGAGGGTTTTGCTCCTGTGTTTTTCTTTACTTTGAGCAGGGAAGAGGTTTATTCTGCTGAGCAGCATGACCCATAGCACCAGGGCCAAGGCACAGTGTCCCTGCCATCCCTTTGTCCCTGCTGGCACAGGGTCTCACGTGTCCACACTCCCATGGATATGTCTTTCAATAGGTCAGTAAAGAAGCGTGGATATATATTTCTTCCCATGCTGAAGCACTAACAGCCCAAGGAATAATATAGTCACATAATGGAGCTTTAATTGCCCAGATGTGTGTAAATTAAAGAAAAAAAAAAGAAAAAAAAGGAAAAAAAAAAAAAGAAAAATGGGAAAAAAAGCAACCACCATGAAGGGTGCTACAAAACTACTAGTTTTTAGATGTTTTATCCCTCTTACTAATCAAAGTTCAGGGCTCTTGCCATGAATCTAAGACATGGAGGAAAAAAACAACCCAGGAAAGGCCACGTTCTCCGCCAATGTAAATTTTTTCCCTTTCCATATTTCTTCCTCCATTCAGTCTCTCTTCTATCTTCCTCAGGCTTGGCATTTCTATTTTCATAATTAGTCCTTTTAATTTATTGAAGGCTTTGTCTGTCCCAGTTTTTTCACAGTGCATTGAACTGCACTAGAGCAATACTCCAGATTAAAGATTATTAAAATTATTAATCTCAGTTTTGTGAAGATTAAAGATCAAGAAAGGTTAAGTAAGAAGGCTGTGGTGACTGATTGTACTTGCACAGGCAACATGACCCAGACATAGGAGAAAACCCAATATACAGAGTCTAACCAAGGAAGTAAAATAACACCCTACTATCTACCTTTTGTGCTTGCTTTAAATTTGTCATATATGAAATGTGGCTCATATATGGTTCTAGATTTATCAAAATAACTTCTCAATCCACCAGGGGCCAAGATTTTCCAAAACTGGGGCTTGTCAGAAATGCTGAAAAGTTACATGCTGGTCTTTAAAGAGTGTTGGTAGTGATACAGATTGCAGGAGCTGAATAGCACTGGAATCCGTTCAGCAGGATGCCTGAGAGTTTATGAATTCATTTGGCTTCTCTCCTGTCAGGCTGGCATCAGCTTTTATTTTAAACGGAAATCTCCCTAACAGGAGAAAATACAGGAGAAGATACCAAGGGAAATATCAGGTAATTAAAGATAAAAAATAGACCTTATTGTATCACTTAGAAGTTAACTTGTCCAAGCCTGTACAGCAGGCTGAACCTGAGGAGAAAACTGGGGTAAGTTAGCATAAAACCAGAAACTTCATGGCATATGTAGATGCAGTGCCAGCAACACACAAGCTGACTGAACTGTTCCTGCCCTTCTCTCCCCTGCCTCTCCTGAGGGAATTTTTGCCTCCAGCCCTCTCTGTCAAGACAATGGAAACCCCACAATAGCATTTGCCTCTCATTTGAACACACATACCACATCCCACCGAAAGCCATGCTGAAGATGGTCTGTTTGCAGATGCCATGGGAACTGACGTTCCCCATTCTCATCCATCCAATTTGAATTGCTACTCTTGCTGGGTAAACAGGGGAGGCAGGTTTATCTTCTCAGCTTCACAGTAAGGCACCAAGCTTCTCAATGCAGATGAACCTCCACAGTCTAATAATGTAATTCCTCAGGACAAAGCCTGCCTGCAAAGCCAGTATGCCCAGTCATGCCTTAGTCAGGTACGATAAACCACATGCGTGTACTTTGAAAATCCCAGCTCTCCAGATTTATGTACAAAGACTTTCACTGCTCTGCTGGTGGCCATCACAGCTGAGGAGCTGCTGTTTGGATAGGAGTCCACATGAGAGAAAAGATGACTAAGAAAAGATTTATGCAGCTCAGTAAAGAGCTTAGCAAGGTGATTTATAAGAGAAGAGAGCAGCTTAGAGAAAATTAAAAATCGGAAGCAGAATAGAAAAGGTATACAATGATAGAAGCTAAACCTGTGTAGAAACCTGATAAGGAACTAAGGTAGAAGTGCATAAATACAGAAAAGGGAATACAAAAGACAAACAACAAGCAGCATGTTAGCAGCGTAAGTGGCAAAGATCCAGGCCCACATCCGTGAGGACAGGGGGCAGAGGTCATGAAAAACATGTTAATGGCAGAGATAAGGTTGATATCACTGGAAGCCTGGGGTCATGTCTTTATTTCATACTCCATGGAAGAAGCCGAGGGGGTTGTGACTCAGGGACAGATTACTAGGGGGGTTGGTGGCAGGGACAAGGGGTGAAATGAAGAGGTAGTGTTAAAAGGCTTTGAAATGACTCCTGAGTAGATAAGCTGTCAAAGGAGGAATTAAAATTCACCTGGTGCCAATGGATTTGTCACAGAATAGTTAAGTGGAAACAGCAAGGTAAAATAGTAAGGAGCCTTTGGGAAATAAATGTTCAGTATAGGCCTGAAATGGAGGAGAAGGTATATAATCCAAGAGGATTCAGGAAACTACATAATCAAAACTTCCTTTGTTTATTACTAATACTGGCTAGTTATGGAGTCAGTAGATTCAGCCCATTCATAGTGTAAACTGGTAAGAGGTCACTGAACTAGTCAAATGTCATTATTTTTATAAAGAAACTATATTCACTTGTAGAAGTGCAAAATATTAGAGTAAAAGGTTTTTCTCAAATATTTTGGCACTGCAGACAATAGTAGTACGTGTGTGTGCATTTTTAAAAAAAAAGTCTAAATATCAGAAATCTCTAGTAGCAATGTCAGGCCAGTGTGAAGTGTTTCTGAAAATCTTACTGTTCATACATATTAATGAAGAATGCATTTAGATCACAAAACTCAGAAAAATACGTGGCAGAACTCCTTCTTATTTACGGTGAAATGGGAAAAAATTAGCTTAAAAAATTGAGTCCTTAGGTAGAAATAGATTCAACTTTAACTTTTCAGAAGCAACAAACAAATAAAACCCCTCGAAGAAACCTAAATGCCTTTTTTTTTTTTTTTTTCCCCCCCCCAATCACTGGTGGAAAGCATTGCATTAAACCTAAAAATTGTCAAGTTGTTTTCATGCAGTCTGTCTGCCATGTGCTAAAGCATATCAAGATGGATGTAGAGATAAGTGAAGGAAGTCAACATTTACTGTGGTTGAAATGTATCTTGGGTTTGTTTGAGGCCTGTAGGGCTAATATTCACATACATAGAGAATCCATATTCAGACTCTGCCAAGTGAAGGTTTTGGTGATAAAATTTTTGTATTGTTAGAAAAGAAACACGATAATGCAAATGCACTTATCGTTAGACCTGCAGGTACATTTAAATTTTTGTAGCATATATTAATATTTCTATCATCCCTTGCAGGTTCTCATATAGCTTAACAAATGGAGCAAATTTATAAAGCTACACATGAAAGTAATAATAATTTTCTTTTTAGAAAAAGAACAGAAACTGAATGGGCAGGAATATTTCGTGTGACAAATATAATGAAGGAAAATTTTCTCCAAGTCTCAAAAGTGAGATTATTTCAGTAAAAGAAAAGTCTGTTATCAGGTACAGACTAAAGTTCAAAGACTTTGTATCTATTCTCAGCTGTACTTTGACTCAGGGTATGACCTCTGACAAATGATTTCAAGGGAGCCTGTAAAGCAGAAGGAAAGAGATCATTCATACTGTGATGAAGAACAGATCGGTGCTCCACCTGACATAGGAATGGCCATCCTGGCCCATCTGGCCCAGTGTCTTTTCTTTTAAGTGGCCCTAAAATAGAATCAGTGGGTGCCTCAGGAAGGGCAAAAGAGCACTTTAAGTATATGGTGCAATTCTCTTTGAATCCTCTATAGCTTCCTGAAATCTGCAGTTTAGGGATTTCCTACACCTAGTATACTGGATTGCATCCCATGAGAAAACAATAGTTATATGCAAGTAACAGTGGTACCAAAATCAGCCTGCTAAGGGTGCTTGGAAATCTGTGGGAGCTGATTTCCCCTGCTGAGAAGTTGACTCTAAATTAACTTGCTTAAGGTTAGTTCAGGTTAGTTCCAATAAACTACACTGCAGCCAATATATGTTGCAGAAAGGGCAAAAGATGCACTGAGACATTGGGAACTGTTTTTTGCTGGAGGGAGATGCTAAAGAGGGATTCTAGGTGCAGCCTTTATTGGATTCAGAACCACATACATGGGAGAGGGTTAGATCTGCAAGGCTTAATGAGACTTTACTTTCCGACTAGAGGCTAATCCCTCACTAAGAGATCCCAATCCAGCAGAATTTTACTGCTGCACACTCCATAACGTCATGTGCAGTGGCCCTGCCCTTATCACTCCTCCCCTCTCACCTTCTCACTTCACCACACCATCTGTGCCAGGTGGCATGGACAGGTTCAGACAACAGCCTCTCGCTGCTCTGCTCCACCGCTGCTTCAAGGGCATCGTCTCCATCGGGGGCTGGCATTTGTAGAGTAGTTGTACACTAGGCTGGCCTTCTACCTGAAAAACAGTGGTCAAACACAGATGTCTTCTTCAGTCCAATTAGAAGAGCAATGGATCTTAGGCTCTGTTTTGTGATAAGACAAAGTCGCTAGCACAGTGGTATCCAGACAGACACACCCGTCTGCTACCCTGAGGGTACTGGAGTTGGTAAAGGAAAATAAATTGTCAGGTATAGCCTGATGTTATGAATTGCAGAATGTGAGCCATTGGTTGCAGTGAAAGGATGTAAAGTGCACAGAGTTGGGAAGATTTGAATAACCAATATATAACAAGTGTAAATTGTATATCGTGATCCTCATGATCTTGAGATGAAAAAAAAAAAAAAAAGGAAACCTAGCATCCTCCTCACCCAGCTGTGTTGGTGTCAGTGAGAAAAACATATCTCAAAACAAATTCCATCCACTCCTGAATCAAAGGAAAACAACACTACAGAAACCCACGGTGTCTTTTTTGTTTGAACAATTTATTGGACTGCACAGAAGTACACTTATGTTACTTTCTGTGAAGGATGCCACTATACCATGAAGGAACTTACACCTACTCTGGTTAGGTAATTAGCAGTGAAAATCATTGGCTTGGAGAACCATTCAGAGAAGAGTAAGATAAATTCCATTTCTCACTCATCCCTGGTTATTAATGGCAATTTTAGCAAAATGTATGAAGAGTATATCTGATCTCTGCTGTCGCACACCAGACAGATTTTAACTCAATTACTCCCCTCTCACCTTATCTGAATGCATTTATTTTCCTGTATGAAATTAGATCAGCCGTTATCTCTGAACACACACCCTCTGAATTGTGGATGGAAATATCCACAAGGAAAAGCAGATGCTCTTGTGATTGACAGAAAACCCTGAAACACTATCTGCTCCACCGAAACAAAGCCAGAGTTGTCATAGGGATGATTTACTAGGCTATATTACACTGGCAGAGAGATTTTTGTATGACTGAAGATCTGGTCTTATTGCAGTATAAGTAAATATACTTGCCTCAAATTCAATCTAATCTAATTTCCTGCAGAAAATTAGAAATATTAGTATAGCAACTAATAAATCAAGTGATTTAAACACAGTGTAAGATGGAATGAAAAAATATCACTGCCATTTCTTAGTGGGAAATCCCATACTACATGTTTTGTATAAAATCAGTGAGAGAAATAAAACTAAGTAACACCTAGATGACTGCAAGCGCTGGAGAGATGATATTTCACTGTATGTAGAGATTGTTCTAAATCCTGTATTCGTATATATTTCCTCTCTACCATTTATTCATAAATCTTAACGTCAGTGGTATAAAGTACATGTAGAAAAAACAGAAAGAGCTGCCATTTTCCAACATTACAGATTCCGTTTTCTTAAAAAGACAAATAAAAGACCCCAAAGGCTTTAGGAAACTATGGATGTTTTTTGCATAAATCAATAGGATTTTGTTCCTAGCTGTAGTGAGTACTAATGAAACTCTTGTCTTTTAATACTGGCCTGTGGCACATCACTTTGTCTGTGATAGTAACGCCTGAACCAGAGGAGCTGATCATGTCTGGTGAATTCCCAGTTACTTTCAGACCTGTGGACTTAAAAGGTCAAACTTCTTATCAGTTCATTAGCAGTTCTGTGCAAAGAGAGATCTGGCCTGAATGTTACAATGAGTTAAAATTAATGAGAAAATGTTGGAGTACTTAGACATCTCATTTTACTTTGGAGACTTGCTGCTTCCCTAGGGAAGCTTGCAAGGACAGGGATGGTACCAGGAAGGAAAGATACTGAGACCCCAGAAGAGTTTGTGCAGCAGAGGATGAAAAGTCAACAGTAGCAAAAGAAGCACCTAAGCAGGCAGGAGAAAGGGAAGGGATGTCTAAGACTTGGATTTGGATTCATTCTGTCTCTCTCTCGTCTCCCCAAAACATTTAGCTGAAAGCCACAGGTCTCCACAAATCTTTTTGCTTCAGCAAAAGACCCTGTTTCCAGAACAGGTAATTTAATCACTGGGTTTGCACCATCCTTTATGTTAAGTGGAAGTACTCCAAATATAGCAAGCGCTATCACTTCCTGCAATGCAGATGCTTGAAAACTCAGTGCACTCTGTTTCTCTGGTCTGAAATGGGAAGTTTTGTGGCCCCTCCAGCCTCAATATACAGCGCACAAATCAGTACATAACATTTTCTCTTTTTGCTTTGGTAGCACAAAGACATCACAGTGGTGTCTATGCCAGTGAGAATGCAAGGTATTTCACTGAGTTGTTCCTTCCACAGATACAAGATGCTATGAAGGGGATAAAGAACTTTATAGAATTATATATTTGAAATAGCTGTATGTGCTTACATGAAGAACAAAGAATGAACTGAGGAAAGGGGATGGGTGAATTTTAGTGATCTGGAAGATGGAAACAATGGGAATAGAAATCTGTGTGTGATGGTTGGTTATGAAAGCACAAAGGACTAAGAATGTCCATCAGGAAACTGCTTTGTCATTTTTTTGCAAATTCAAAGCTCTTGGAAGTGTTCGCTCACAAGTGGCCACAATACCTCTTCCAAGGCAGAAAATTTACCTGTAATGCCTTAAGTCTGCACAAACATCTTTTCATTTATTTAGAAATTTTTCTGTGTATGTGCCAAATAAATACCAACATGTTTCTTTTCAGTCATTTGCCTATCCACCTTTGATCTATCCATGTGAAAGCAGGCAGGACATATCCAACTCTGTTTTTTATGAAGGCAGAAAAAAATCTTCAGCAAATCTTTAAATAAAACCTTGTCAAAGTGTGGCAGCAGGAGTTTCTTGGAAATCATCTGCAAAGTCTGAAGCAAAATAATTGCTTGATAATATAGCAAACTCTGTGTTATGTAAAGAGTAGCATTTTCATTACACTGGATTATTCTCAAAAGCCTTTTCATTAAATGACTTCACAGATTTGATCATTTGTATAAATGTATCCAAAGCTGCCCGGGGTGAGCTAGCTCAGCTTGCAGTCCCACAATGAGAACTGAATATCATATCATGGAAAAGGAACAAAAGAGAGATTTTAGGAGATGAGCTTCCTTCAGAGGGTCACATTTGGAAAGCGGCAGCTCTCCCGAAGATTCTTCTGTCCCTCAGGAGTGATGTGCTACGCACCAAGTGCTAGGAAGAAAAAGTCAGATTTATACAGAAGGCTGACTTGCATTGTTGAAAAAAACGCCAGAAATTTGAAATACAGGAAAATACACAATGATGATAGACTCATTAGTAGTACAGTGCCAGTTAAACCAAGTGACCTTGCCTAGGCATATTCATTGTAATCATTCTCTCTGGTATTATGATAAATAATACAATCTGTTCACAGGCTGTACATTTACATGCTAGTGTAATCCACTTGGCAGGTGACTGGAGACCAATATACTCAAGGTGTTTAAATGACCTAATGTTCTGAAATTTTACGTAAGAATTAATGACAAGAACCATGAAGCTGAGAAAAACCTATACTGTGTGTATAGATATTTTATCATGTGATATATGAATGCCCTTTTCTGAGATTGAATGATGAAATCAGTTTTATTTTACAGGCCTAGTGAAAGTGAAAAGCATATGTGGAAAATTATTTTTTAATGTTCTTGACCATGTTGGAATTATTAAAATTAACACTAGAGTGTTAAAAAACCAAATTGATGCCATCACATTACAGTCACTGGATAGAAGATACAACAGCATGCTAAGTGCTTCTTTCACTGTAACTCCAACATATTGTCAGAAACCATTTAGTCAAGTCAAATTGCTGAGTTGTATTTAGTTGGATTCATCAAATAAATAGAGCTGTGGATATAGTGGTTTTTTTTTTTTTTTAGCAAACAGAACTCTTTAATTCCGTAAAACCTCTGCAAAGAAACTCTAGGAAATTACACTGTGGGGACAAAATGTATTTTAACTGATGAGGTATAAAGACTGATAGTAAAATGACTGATAATACAATTGTTGAACTGTTGCAACAAAGCCTGGTCTAGCAGTAATCAAAAACATTTGTCTTGATAAGCATGAGAAGTGAAAATAAGAGATAGTGCTATTCCAGAATTTCTTAATAAGAATTTAGTAAAGAGAAAGGAATCTAATTCTAAGACAGTGACTTGCATGGTAAAAAAATTCAGACAGCTCTGTCAAGTCTTGCCAAATGAACAAGGGAAGTATTCATAACTCTTCTGACTTCAGAAAGAAAGAAGAGAAAATAGATTTTAAATGTTTAAAAATCAAAAAATAAATCAGGAGTAAAAACCTGTGTAAAACAATGATATACCATTTCCTACACTTTAACTGTTCCTAGTTATTTTTTAAATTTAATCTTTTCTTTACACCTGTAGGTTATTATTACAGACTGCTTACTGTCCACTGTTGTTTTCAAGTGACAGTCTAAACTTCTTTTATTTTTAACCTACATTATTATCCTATCCATAAAAAAGAAAGGAGAAGACAGGAATGCTTTCTTATTCTTGTTTAATTAATATTCTTAACAATAAAAATAATCCAGGATGCCAATAATTAAAAGTATTGGAAATAATTTTGCTGTAATTTAATGTCTTGGACTCCTTATATAGTCTTCCTAAAACAACTACATTATCTAGCTATCTTTTGGAAACACATTAAGTCAGATAACCATCATAGCTATTTCATCCATCTTTGTCACATAAATAAAATCATGCAGTATATGCAGTTCATTCATATATAAAGACATTTTCATACAAAAATCTACAGTGTTATTTGTGATGGGTGTTAAAAGGAAGGGCACAGAAGTGTATGTTCCTTTTAAAAAAGAAACTAGTAAAGGTTGTGGCTTTAATTTGTACTTAGTCTACACAGCATTTTGTTCCTCAGTCTTGGGCTAGTCCTTCAACCGTCTGGTTTTAAATTATCTCCAAATTTTACATCCACTTCACTTCTGTTCTGGCATATCTACAGCTCTTGTGTTCACAGTGTATTAGTTCTTAAACAAAAACGTCTGGTGGGTTATGACGAAGAGGAAGATGACTGGTCAGTATATGAGATGATTAAAAAGAAGGCAGTTATTTCTCAAATTGTCTGAAGCAGTTTATTCGTGAAAGCCTTCTCACCTGCCTGGTAAATTGGACAGGTGAAACTCACTGGTGGAGGGCCAGGCTGGCGGGCAGCTGGGCGAGGGGGGAGCCACCCCTGCTTACAGCAGGGACCTCGCTGCCACTCCTGGGAGCTGGCACGGTCTGTACACGTGTCCTCCAAGGGTCTTTCCCATCAGTACGCATACCTGGATGGACAAACATCTTTTGGGACAAGAGGCAAAAAAGGAAGGGAATGCAATACCAGATAATCAGTATTCAGAATAACAAAAGTATCTGTAAGGTTCTAGACTGCCAGTGCCTTGGCACCAAGGAAGGAGAAACAACCATGACTGCCCTGCCTGTTTGTACATGCTGTCCCCCTTGAAAAGCAAGGCTCCCTACAAATGCAAGAATGTCTTGCTGCTCCTTTTCCCCCAGTGTTTCCTGTGTGTGCTTTTGGCCCCCCCTTTTGTCTGAGTTTTTGAGAAGCTCTGCCTTGGCTGTGTTTAATTGGCACTGACTTTGTGACACAAAGCATGCCACAAGATCTTGAGCATTTAAGATTCTGTCAGAATATTCTGGTGCATTATACAGACTGGACTGAGTTGTAAACAGTTCTTGTACCTGGGCATTGTCTCTCAAGCCCTACTTTCTCTTCAAAATGTCTGAAGTTTAAAAAGTGGCTTTCTGAAGATTTCTTTTAAACATCTACAATGGGAGCGTCTTTGAGAGGGACTTGAGAGAGTTATCTGTAAACCTTACCTGCAATATGAAGCTTTGATATATTATAGCCCATGAACCTGGAACTTTTTATTCTCTTTGTTTGTGGCAGCATAAACTTATTTGGAAATAATTCTGCATGTCATGAAAGCTTAGCAGACAAGTGACGGCACTGCTCGTAGAGCTTGTAAATTTGAGAAATTTAAGCCTTATGATTGAAGGATAATTTATTTTTCAAAGAGAAATTCTACATTACAAATCAAATAGCACTCACGTGAGATATTAAAGACAAAGAATCAGCACAGAAAAATGGATACTTGATGTGACTACACTCATAATTCACCAGTGCTTGGCTTTCAGTAAATAATATAAACTCTCTTACCAGCCTACTAGAAATTACATACAAAAACCCCACAACAAACCCAAAAACCAAAGCACCACCATAAAAAAAAAATCCATCTCTGCAGATAAGAAAGCTTTTAAAAAAGCTTTTTAACAATGTACTTCCCTGAATGGCTTCTATTTGCATTAGAAATACATAGATTGAGTTGGACTGAATCATAAAGCACCTTTTGTCATTCTTCTTTTTTGTTCAGTCATGGTTAAATGCAGCCATTCCAGGTACCCTGACACACTGTGACTTTCAGAAGAAAAGAATACGGAGTCTTTCAGCACGCATGCCCATTTATGAAAATTATGATCCTTAGAGGAAGAAACATTTGATGGTTTGTGAACTGATGCTACTAATTTGTTCCCACATACTTCTCTGTTGTGATCAATTAAAAGAAGCAGCACTTTTAAAGATTTAAACAATGTTAAATATTCTTGTTAGGCTGTAGTGTCTTTAATGCACCTGCTACTTCATCTGAACAATTAGAACTCAAAAACAAAAGCATGGGAGAGATAAGGAGAACAGAAAGAGTAAATTCAACAAAAAAGCACATTTTTAACTCATTCATTAATTTCTTAAATTTTATGCTTTTTAATCTGTGTTCATAATGAGCTACAGGAGGAATAAGTAGGCAAGCAAATACCCTGTCTTCCATGATGAATTCATACCTGTTTCTTTCCTCTGGAAACTGCAGGTTAAACATTTCCTACAGGGTATAGGAAGAAGTTAGCGTCTCTTCAAACCACTTCCATACAAGTAGGTGTTGACCATATTCTGTCTTTTAGAAGGAATTTGAAAATAATAATCACAGTGCTAAGAATATAATTTAGCCTTTCATGATATTTAATATATACAGGAAATTAAGATCTAAAAGTGCCTGCATAGTTTTTATATCCTGGCTTTGTGCCTAAAGAATTAAAAGCTGGAATGTTTGGCAATAAATGGTCATAAGTTCTAAATGCAGTGACAGACACAATGAAAATCCTACTGAAAGAAGAGGGGAAAACAGTGAGGGGATTAAAAATGCCTGTTGTAGAGGGTAAATGGACCTGCCTGATAATTCAATAGTGTACTCGGTGAAAAGCCTGAACCACCTCTAATAGCACTGCTGATGAGATAAGGGCGGTATTTTTCCAGAGTGCAATGGGGGCAAAAAACCTACAACTTGCTGTTCAGACTAAAAGCCTTTGTTAAACCAGCAGACAAAATGCTTACTGATAACATGGAAAAAAACCTCCAAAATCACCTATCCCCAAAGTCACTGGTGATTTGAAGAGCATTTCTGTATTTACAAGCAGAATAAAAAGAAGAGGAACATTCCTGAGTATGTAGCTGAATTAGGAAAATTAACAGAGCATTGCCAGCATGGAGAGAGTTTAAATGATGCATGAAGAGCCTCAATAGTGTGTTGTATGCAGAAAGAAGCAATCCAAAAATGCCTGTTTACTGGGGCCTTTTATACCCTAAAGTGGTCCCTAGAATTTGATATTTAAGTGAAGACAGCTTCTTATCATTCTACAGAGCTACATCAGATGATCTGCTCAGCAAATTAACCAAAGGTCAAGCCAAAAGCACAATATGGGCGCTATTTAAAGACTCCATGCTTTCCTCTGCAGATGCAGAAATTTCATGAAGTAAAGCTTTCTTAAAACCATTTCCATGGGACCACTTTTTCTTGCAGTATTTTAGTATTTATATTTGTCTCGTAGATAGAATAAAATGCAGCTACTCAAATAAAATTAACAAGCAGTTTCTTTTAACCAACCATTTGTTTTATTTTAACCTATTTTTTTTTTCCATGTTGCTACTTGCTAAGAGCTAAATCATTCTGTCCTGGGATAAGCAATTGATTTAATTGACAGCTGTGCCTCTGTAAGGCCTCAAACAGCAAGCTCTTTAACTAAACAAGTTTCGCTGTACCTCTTATATGCAGCAGAGCCAGAAAGAGGTCTGACCACAGTCATGCCGAGGTGTTAGGACAGCAGTTAACAAAATTGATCTTTTAGGCTGGGCCTCATGTTCGTGAGAATCTTGAGAAGGTTTCATTAGTACATTGCTAAAGGATTACCAGCTTGTGTTGCTTATCAGATCATCTTCTATTCCTTAGTTGCATCAGAGGGAGAGTTGAGGATGACACTGAGGAGGAATGAAAGCACAGAGACTTATTACTATTATTATTATACAAAAAGAACTAAAATTCATCTTATTAAAAGTAATACATTTTTCTGTAGCAAGGTTTGGTGCAAAGGCCCGAATTATCAGTTCAGTGTTCCATCAATATGTCAGTGAGAAATCTGGAAAGTATCCACCTTCCTATTTGCATGTTTGGTCCTTTCTATAGTGCCTGCTGTCCAGGCGACAGCCAGCTGCCAAGCCAGACATTGCACGCTGCTGCTCCAGCAAGCGCCACTTCTCGCCCCTGCCGCCGGCAGCCGCGTGGTTCCCTTTATCCTGCACATTCGCTTTGAGACCCAGAGGTGCCCCAGCCTGTGGTCACTCCAAAATCTGATGTTACTCATTTGATATCATAATGCTACTCAAGAAACCGTCCCCTATATGTATTCTAAGAGCTTTCTAGGTGTGTTTACCTATCCTACCCACCCTTACCATCCTTACTACTCCTGAACTTTCCTCTGGTCCGCTCTAGGATCAAACAGGGAAGTGCAATAAATGACTTCTTAGGTTCTGTGTGCTCTGCTTCAGGTACCGTCTGTGTTTTAGATGTCTGACAGATCCATAGCTGTACACAGAGTTGCATACAGAGGAAGGATAAATAAATAGGCCTAAAATATAACCACAGAGGAAAGAATAATTCACCTCCTCAGTCCTTCCAGTAAATGCATTTACAGTAACATACAGCAGCACGAAATCCCTGCTGCTGCTCCTCAGAAGATAGTCTCTCTTGTACTGTGATCCCACTTGTATTCCTTTTTACTGATGTTTATTATCACAAGAACAAAGATGCAATGGGGAGTTCAGTATGGAGCTGAACTGAAATCCATACCGTACAGATTGCAGACATTATCTGTATCATTACATATACGTGTATATCTGCATTTGTGTATATATATACACATACATGTGTAATTGTACATAGGGAGAGTACATGTAAGTATATATTTTATGTATTATATAGAGGAGGTACATACGTCCTAGTTCACTGCAGAAGGGCAATGTGAATAAGGATTGTCTAATGACACCTAGCTGTTCTTTTGGGATTGATTCAAAATACATTTTTTTTTGCATTAATTTGTTACTTAATCTTCTCCTTATCGTTTACTTTTACATTTAGTTTCCTGTTTAGCTTTGCTTCTGATTAATTTTCCTGTAGACACAGAGATGACAAGCTTTTTTTTTTTTTTAAACAGAATTTATTTGCCAGATTGGCTTTCTTCCACAAAGCCTAACAACTCCAATGCTCAGAGCTTGTTAGAACTGATTCTTTTCTAACTATATCCATGCATTCAGGGATGTGATTAATTCTCCTAGAAAAAAATCTATGCAGTTGATAGCTTTAAAAAATGTATAACATGGATAAGTGTCACACAGCTGGCTATGAAAAGAGAAGGGTATTAATCACAACATTTAGATTAGATTATAGATGCAGCTGAACTTTTTTTCTCCCTTGCTGCAACCATTCTTTTTGGAACAGTCACTGCTTTGCTATTCTAACAGGGAGAAAAACACATTTAATTTATACAGCTGAAAAGGCTTGGCCTTACTTTCAAGATCATCTCATGAATTTGATAAACATGGCTTACTGAAGAATATAGGCCTAAAGACAAAAATTATCCTCAGTTTAAGATTCAACAAACCTCTAGAAGAAGAAAAATCTGAGAGGCTACAGGCTTGGGGAAGAGTGTCTGGAAACCTGCCCAGTGGAAAGGGTACTGGGTGTGTTGGTCAACATCTGGCTGAAGTGTGGCCAGCAGTGTGCCCAGGTGGCTAAGAAGGCCAACAGTGTCCTGGCTTGTGTCAGAAATAGTGTGGCCAGTGGGACTAGGGGGGTGATTGTCCCCCTGTACTCATCATTGGTGGGGCTGCACCTTGAATACTGTGTTCAGTTTCAGGCCCCTCACTGTAAGAAAGACATTGAGGTGCTGGAGCATGTCCAAAGAAGGGCAACAAAGCTGGTGAAGGATCTAGCGAACAAGTCTTACAAGGGGTGGCTGAGGCAACTGGGGTGGTTTATTCTGGAGAAAAGGAGACTTTATCATTTTTTACAATTAACTGAAAGGAGGTTGTAGTGTGGTCAATGTCAGTCTCTTCTCCCAAGTAACAGCTGATGGGACAAGAGGAAATGGCCTCCACTTGTACCAGGGGAGGTGTAGATTGGATATTAGGAAAAATTTCTTTACCAAAAGGGTTGTCACCCATTGGAACAACCTGCCCAGGGAGGCGGTTGGGTCACCATCCCTGAAGGTATTTAGAAGATGTGTAGACATGATGCTTAGGGTCATGCTTAGTGGTGGACTTGGCAGTGCTATGTTGATGGATGGACTCAATCATCTTACAGCTCTTTTCCAACCTAAAAAATTCTATGTTTCTAAGAAGGGCAAAAGGGCTTTCTTTTCCATCTGGCTGGATTGTCATGAGTACTTCCCAAAACAAGCACATGTTTATATTGAATCTGAGAACAGGCTTTCATAGCACTCTTACTCAGCAGCAGGGAATTACATCTTCAGCAGAGGGTGGTTTTTCAAATGGTCTTTTAGCTGAAAATACTGATTTACTAAAATGGCCATTGGTTTAAATGGTGTTTCAGATCAAACAGAAAGAGAAAGAAGTTAATGTAAGAATCTCATAACTAGAACACTTACTTGACATAGCAAAGATTCAATAGTGCAGAATCTACTACAGTGCTTTACATACCAAGCTATTCATCACCAGGCTGTACACCAGTCATTGCTCTCACCTAATACATACTTAATTATTCACACAAAGTGGAAAAGGTCTTTCAGACTAAATGTGGGAGACACAGCAGATCCAGAGCAGAGTATGTCCCTAAATAGCAGAGACCTGCTTCTCTCTCTTTTGGTTTCTGTCATGAAACTCTGCAGAGATTAATTTCCTTAATAAGCATAAAAAACAACCATTGATAGTACTTGGGAGAATTTTCTAAGACAAGAAAACAATTTAACTTATAAGTCTCTTCTATGCCATCACATGTACAGGTAAAAATCTTTTTGCCAAACAAACTTTTTGCTGTGGAAATACACACCTGAGGTAGAGCAAGCCTGTCAATAAAAAGATTCTTTAGGGGATTTCAGTATCCCTCAGCAAAGGCAGGACATTTATATCACCACTATCAGTTTGTTGAGCTGTTCAATTAATTTTCTGTTGTTCAAAGAAAGAATGATAAGAAATGCTTGAGGGACAGTCACATGTCTTTGGGCTAACTTCAGGTGTTAAAGCTGCAGGTTTCTCCTGAAAGCCATCTTCAAAGTGATATCATGTGAGTTCTGTTTGTAAACTTCTGTCTTATCAGCATGGGCTGAGTGATGCCAGAAACCTGCAATTCCTTTTAACCAACACTTTCTCTTCATATTTCATCACATTTTTATGTTAAACAGTCCCAGAAAGACAACAGGTTGGGAACAGCATAGGGAATAAGTCAGCTTGAAGTCCCTAACTCTCATTCCAGTCCGAGTACTGTAGTTTTCCAGTCTGAAAGATGCTTCTCATTTGATAGAAGTTAGTTTTAGAGTGTCACATTTCATGCCTTTCTTTGGAAATTTACACATTAAAGCAGGTCATAACCAGAAAAGGTAAATTAATAGACTTACAGACAACTTTCTATTCAATATATAGCTTGATACTGGACCATTATTTCAAGTTAAATGTAGCAAATTACTTTTTCCCCACTTTAAGCACCAATTTTTCATGAAGATTTTTGTCACATGATCTCTACCTTACTACTGAGCACATGTTATTTGCTCTCTACTAACATTTTTAATGGCCACCCAATGGGGTCATATATCACCCTATTTGTTATATCTGCATCTGGTCAAACTGTTCAAAAAAAATCATTTATTGAAACAATTTAACCTTTTTTCCAGTTCTACAAAATATCCATTTGAAGAATGTGACTTTTATTACTTCATTCCTTATTCATAATTGTTTGTCAGATCACTTATGTGAACAAATTATTGCCTGTGGATTCTTCTCAAAACTTCCAATCATTCCTCACCATCTGGACAACGAGGCTCAATTCCTTAGTCACATAGCCTTATTTATACCCTTTGATATGCAATAACCATCCTCTTGGAGACTGAACTGGGGATGTCCAAGTTCAAAGCACCATTCATTTTAGCCTGAATTAACTCTCACTAGAGATGCAGTGGGCTCAGATGCTCTCAGGAGCACATAGAGTAAGAAATATGCCAAGAGAAAATGTGAATAAATGGAGTTTAAAGAAACTGTTTTGCTTTTACTTGGGAATGGTCTTAATTTTTTTTTTTTTCTGCACAAGAAAATATATTGTTTTTCCTACATATATACTGTCTCTGTGCTCAATCAGTTCCTGAATGAGCCAGCAAGATAGATAACCATCTGCTGGTTGTCTGGAATGCTTCTGGTTTGTTTTTTTGTTTGTTTGTTTTATGTGTCATATATACATATGTAGATGTGCTTGTGTGTATTGACATGACATAAGTGTATATTTGACCATGAATTCGTTTTATTTATTGCCTGATGTATGTAGCAGCTAAGGCAATAGGTCTCTAGCTGGGAACACTCATAAAAATAAACACATATATATTATATATTTATAAATATACCTCTTGACACACTTCACACAGCATTTATATGGAGACTTCACCCTTCTTGCAATGGTCTCCACTTAAACTCACTGGTCTCTCTTCTGTAACACCATCATTTATGGAGCATTTGTGATAAGCACTGAGGTGAGGGGAAGAAGCAGCAGCTCCTTCAGGTATCCTGCCCATGCAGATCTCTCCTGATGGGGATGCAGGGCTGCTCCAGGCTGTGTCCTTGCTCCTTGACTTGCCTTAGCCAACTCTGTCCCTGTTAACCTTCTGCAGCTTTCTTGACTGTCCTGTCCATCATTCAGATGGATTACTAAATCCACATCCCTCTGGCTTAACTTGCCAAAGGTAATGTCACTTTACCTTGTTCTCTGGCTTAGATCTTAAAGAACTTCCACCACCTAATTCTCTCAGTATTATTAATAGACTATAATTTCTTGGTATATATCTTTTTCTATTAAACACTTCCATTTGCAATTCACACCTAGAGGTTTTCATTTACTTTTCTAATGGCTCATTAAAAAGTGAATATCATGGTTTAGGAAATGATTTGGGGTCATAATTTGGCATGTGAGCTAGATCTAGTTAGTAATTATCATGTGTTAATGCTTGAAGAGCCTGGCTGTTTTCTGAGCAACCCAAAACAGTTGAGATATGCTACAGAACATTTCCCTCACTGTGTGTATCCTCAGTCACTGGGGTGTGAGCTGGGAGCCTGGAGGTCTCACACAGTTGGTAAAAGCAAATGACCTCCAGGCATGAGACTGGGGCTACAAAGTCAGGAACTATCTCTTGATGAATCCTTCTCGATAAAGACAAATAGAAGCAGCATTTAGCAAATAGTAGTCAGTAGTATTTAGTAAATACTAAATAGTAATAGTGGTGCTTAAAAATTAAAACACTGGAAGTCTAAATGTTTGTATGAATGACAAAGAACAGAGTCTCAGTTAGGAAGTCTGTGTTTTTCATGGACTCTTGGATTTCAGAAGAAGGGAAAAGGCACTCAGATCTTTGAAAGTGAAGCACTGGGCTGGAATGCTGCTTAAATTCAATGGAAACCTTGGAGCATATCTTTCAGTGGTATACCACAGGCAAGTGAGCTTGGCAAGCACAGTCTCTAAGCCTCATCCCAGGGATCAGCCAGGGCTCCTGCTCTGAAACACCTGTGACATCCCACCAGCATTTGGGCGGCTCTTTTTATTCTATTCTACACACAGTGCATTTTTTCATATTCGTTACCCTTTAAAGCAGAATCTTCTACCATTTTTATTTTGGGTGCATGCATGAAAAGTTAAGGAATATTAATTTCAAACATAGATGATTCCTTGTAAAAATAAGCCTCCATCCTTCTGGTCATGCACCCATGCAAAAGCATGAATGCCTTCCCTGGATCCAGCTAATCTTTTCATTCAAGGTTTTGCATGGGAAAATACCAACAGTGTGCACTTGGTACACATATGCCAGCACTTTTTTTGCAAGAAGGACATTGTTTGAAATATCTTTTCAAATTAATACATTTTGATATGAGCAAATAAAAAGATGCTGAAGGCAGTGTTTAGCTGGGAAATAAGAGATGTCAATGGGAAGGAGCGACACCTGAGAAGGGATAAGAAAGAGAAGCATAGAGCTGTACAGCATGCATGCTGTAGCAATGCGATAGATGGATTCTTGACCAGGGGCTTAACAACCAGTGGTCCAAATCCAATAAATCTTATCCACAGGGTTAGTAGAAAAATCTTCCTAGTGAGAAATAATTGACTCTGCCTCAAGGCAAAAGCAAAAAAAAAAATTCATCACACACACATTGCAACATAGGACTCTAGTGATTTTTCTGTCACAATTTAGATGAAGACTTTGATGTATCTTCCAACGCTCTAACCTCTGTCCTAATGAATTAATAATTAAAAAACTTATAATGGGAATACTGAGTTAGTTATCAGGTTACCAGAAGGATTAGGAGGAGCCTGATTAATATCATCTTGGAAACAGCCATAGATGTTTCAATATGTGTTCATCCCCTATGTGGTCCTTCCATCCTTTTTCAGAGATTGCTGTCCCTGTGTAATCAGGTCACATCATCACTCTGAAGCTAGTCCTGGGCAAAGTCATCCAGGTTGGCCTGAGCCCTGCTGGGATGGATCTGGGTCACTGCATGTGAGTTACTGCGGTCATCTGACTGCAGGCACGGCTCAGCCTGACGTTGGTGACCAGAAAGTGAGTGGTAATACTTAACTACAGGGAGAAAGACATTTTAAACCACAGAATAAACTCTCCCTCCCTCCAGAACTGCTGATAATTTTCCCTATGTAGGGACTTTTGCACTTTGGAAGAGCGTCAAGCTTGTAGTAACAAATATAACTCAAGTATCATTCTGCGGAATTTATGCTTTTCAGGATGGAGACAGTTTCTTTCTGATCACCTAGCACCATGAGAACCCAATCTAACTTTCTCATTTCTGCACTACATGCAGAATGGTTAATTGATTTAACTGCTCTCTGGAAAGAGTAAGGCTTCTCTTCTTTTCATTTCGTAGTTAAACTCTTCTGTACTGCAATCATTTTAATGTTGTTTCTTACTTCTGCAGTTCATTTAACATATGCACTTTAATGAAAATTATCAGGTTAAGAGAGATGTATTCAGTTTTCTTGGATGTTCACCGCAGCTCTCTGCTCTATGTGAAGCTCAAGTTGTGCCTTAGTACCAGTGTGGGACAAAGGCAATGCTCAGCCTTTAGCGACCAGCTAATGTCACAGATTTGTCGCTTTTACTTCTAGCAAGTTTTTTCAGCCAGGTGAGCCCTACCTACACATCTCTCTAATTCCTCAAATACAAGAAACTGAGGCAACTAAGTGTTACTAAAGTGTGTCTACTGAAAACTTCTGGAGGCTATAGGATAATTTGCATGTTTTTGTCATTTTGCACGTTGATCCCCTTTTCATAAGAAAACTCACAAACACACTGTGCAGTAAGATTTCCCATTTGTTTTCCTCCTTTGAAAGGCAATACCATACATATTACACAAGAAACTAGTTCTGCCAAAAATATGTTTGTCTAGGGAAACAGAAAAATTAAAACAAATACTTCTATGTAAAATAACTCAGTTGTTGAGTATTTTTAATCAAGTCCTGGCTTTTGTTTTTCGTAGTTTGGAACTGGGGAGTTATTTTCAGTGGGAGATTTTTGTCTGCTGTTGCTTTGACAGTTTATTTGTTAGCTCTATAGTTGACACACAGTTTACATATTGCTGGATGAAAGAGTTAGACTGAAAACAACTGCGAGAGAAATACTAGAACAGTGGCTTAGACATAAGATTAACCTTACATGGAAATTCATACATTTTAACATTTACAGTGTTATTTATCCTTTTTTCAAAAAAAAAAAAAAAAGATTCCTCTGCTTTGTTTTATTTTTCAGTGGGGCATTAGAAAAGCTCTGGTAAGCAATGAAATCAGTGCATTGAACTAGAATTACATAAAATATTAACTGTATTTTTAAGACAACCAGAAATGACATAAAGAAAACTAGCAAGGTGTACCACATGGAACAAACCAGTCAGGAGTGTTTTCTTATCTAGCTTTTATGAACACATCCATAGTGTTAAAAATCCTTTCTTGTTATGGAGAGGTCAGCTGGATTAAGCAAAGTTGGATGACCTAAATTATCTTCAAGCTTGAAGGCTGAATTGATTATAGTGTATCAGTCTGGAAGAGATAATAGTCCTGATAATGGAATTAATTTAATTTCTTCTTTAAAAAAAAAAAATAGATAGATAGATACAGGAGGAAGGATAAGTAATTCTGCCATGATTCAGTCCTCTAGTCAGAAGAAGTTGCTTGGGTTTCACTGGAATGGCACCACTTTGCAGCCAAATGTCAGATCTACTGTGCAGTTTCTCATATCGCATATGAGCTTGAAAGTTGTATAGTCAGGTTGTGGAGTAGGTTTATTTGCTGATTTTTTATGTTTGATTTTTTTTTTTGGTATAAATACATATTGTTAAATATAATCTTGTCATTTTGAGCAAGATGTTCCTTCTTACCCTTCAAACTCATAAAAGCTTCAAAGAATGTATTTGGCAAATGTACACATACAAAATCAGTTCTTTTCCAACAAAGTCATTATCAGTTCTTAGTCTTTAAAGATACTGAGAGGAAAATAGTCGATTACAGTCCACCTCTGCAATTTTATCAAAACTACTATTTCATGGACTGAATTTATTAAAAGTTGTCTATAATAAATGAATTTAGCCATACAAAACATATCTGACAAAAGTGCCCCTAGAAATTTTATATTAAGTTTTAGGCTGAAGCAAATTTAAATGGCTGAGCTATCAACGTCTACATAAGAGGGTTTGGAGAAAATGCTGACAGGCCCCTATCTCCAGTGATGCTGCCAGGTGCTGTTATCATTAGTTCTTTGGAAGCAAAAGACTGTTCATTTCTGCGAGTAAAACCTTGTCTGCAGACCAGGTCTGTTAATTTGAGACTGAGGATTATTTCAGTGCTTGGTCTACTTAAGAATGAAGAGATTTTGGTGGAGGTCTTTGTTGCTGAACAAATATCCTTGGGTCTAGACTTTGGGTTCCCTTAGTCAGCATAAACTGTCAGGGGTTAGTAAATTCTGAGCATTTTCAGCTCATTTGCGATATAATTTATGAATTAAACCTACGGACAGACATTTAAACAAGCAAACTGCTGATAAAAAATGGTTTCTCATACAGCAATACAGCTGACTGTGTTAGAGTCAGTAAGGAAATCACACCTTTTTCCTTTTGAAAGTTAGAGAGAAAAGTATGTAGCAGAAATAAAGCCCAACACTGGAAAAGGTAGCATTGAAAAAAAGGGAAGAATCCAAGGTATATCTCAATCTGGAGATCCAGTAATATTTTGTAAGAAGATGCAATTCAGCCCAATATAAAAAAGTCAGAGTGTACAGCTCTTCCATCACAGTAAGAAATGGGTTGTTAGTATTCTTATTGCAGTCTCTGCTAGTCTTAGTCTCTTTGCAAGCTGGACCTTAATTTATCTATTAATGAAACACATACGCAAATATTTTTGACACCTCGGGGTGTATTAAGAGGATGAATTAGTGCTATTCATCACTATCTATAAATTACAATATACATTCTCTTTTTTGGACTTTGTAAGAAATTAAACAGTCCAAATGTAACTGTGGTGTGAATGAAGGAAGACAGTAGGTCAGGTAAATTATTTTAAAAAAATAAAATTATAAGGTAGTTTTGTACTCAGGGCAAAAATTTCCATGTCCCCTACAGCAGAGACACTCTATTTAAATTAGCAATAGGCTGCCACTGTGTCCCACACAAAAATCAAGGGAAAACTCACCTTATAAATAATCCACAGTGGAGAAATTAGATGCATAATTACAGAAATAGATATTGGGAGAAAAAAAGTTAAATTTGGTGGTTAGACAATAGCTGCAGCTATGAAACTCTGCATCTCATTTTAATGATTGTACATTATCCTTCACGAATGACATTATTAACTGTGTCTCATTGCTGTAAAAGATTTCTCTGTCTCACTAAAAATAGCTTCCTCTAAACTATAAATAACAGACCTCCTCAAAGACCTTTTGTATCCAACACTAATAAATTCTAAACAAAGTTGTAATGTCACATGGGGTAGAGTACTTCTGTTGGCTTTTGCATGATCCAAGTCAAGCTACTTTAAGGCTTTTGTGCAAGTTGAGAGCTTAAATTCCTGAAGCCACAAATGCTGAAGATATCTCAGCTGTGAAATCATGGTCCTCGTTACCCTCAGATATCTCACTAGTCCCTTGTGAGCAGTTGGTACCTTCTGAGAACCAGCTGGAAAAGCAGCTATGAACATCTACGTCAAAAATTTATTTCCGACACTACTGAATAACAGCAGTTGTTCACTGTGAGTGGTCTGATATTAACAAATAGAAATTTACATTTGGCATCCATTGCCCTCAGCGCTAGTCTGGAACAGAAGGTACAACACAAACTGGGAAGCTGGCAGTGATAAATTTACAACCTTAACAGAGAGAGAAATGTGAAGATGAAACCAATAGTGATCTAGCTCTTACAGTCCAGAGGCAGTCATCCTGGTGCTGAAATAACATCTTTCTACTTTCATGCATATGAAATAGCTAAAACTCAACAAAGCAACAAATTTATCACTGGAGGGAGGGGAAACTATGACCCACAGACTGTCTGATCATGGGACTCACGCTGTGGAGTCCCATTGCCTCTTCCCAATCACACATGCAAATATTTATCCTATTTACTTTTTCTTGTTGGTTCCCCTGATTGTGGGCTGCAAGTCAGTCCTGCCTTCTCATTTAATCTGAAGTCAACAATCTGCAGCTGCTTTCAAAGACCAGAACCTTTTCCTATGGCCCTCAGCTCTAGGACATCACACCCCAGCTACAAAAGCAACAGCTGTGATAATGTTGCCTAGAAGCTGAGAACCACAAAGGACTGAGGTGTGGTGCTCAGTCTTCTGCATTTTTGCAGTGAAAAGAACCTCTGTTGTCTTCTAAAGGTATTTTTCCACAACTATTTTACAGATTCCTGGGTCTGAGTTTGATACTGCTATTTCATGAATTAGTCCATTTGTAGCTGCTAGCTTTTGCAGGGTAGCGTTGCAAAAATATGAAACAGATGTGTTATGTTCTAAGGAAAGTGTGGGCTTTCTTGTCCTTGTTGAGTTGTTTTTATTTTTGATTGTGAACCAGAAGGTTTTCTAGTGTGATTGTGCACCCTGTAGTCTAGCCTAGATCCAACCTGACTGTTGGGTGAGTGAACTGCAGAGAGGGTAACACAGAATACCTTTCTCCTGGATTTCCTGGCTGTCTCAAAGTCACCTCTGTAATGGCAATTTCTAGTCTGCTTCCCTTGTGCTACTTTGTTCCTCACTTATGTGACTTTGTCCCACCCCTCTATGGGTCAGTTATGAGAAGTAAATTTGCATTGCAGAGCTGTAAATTTGCAATGTAGAGCATATATAGGAAGAACTTCCCGTGCAAGCTTTGTGCTCACTAGCATTAGATGGGCTCTGGGGAAGGGGGAGATGATAGGAGGGCTCATGTGGTTGCATTTTACTCAACTTTGAGGGAGGAATTGATGGGTGAACTTGGGATGTGGGGGGAGGGTGACACGATCTTTAGAGGAAGACCATCACCAGACAGTAAGACAGGTACAATTCCTGGGACTATTCCTTTCTGCGTAAAAAACATACTTCATCTTGTGGTTGTTCATATGAATGAAATCTGTACCTGCTTAAGGTGAGTCCCTTAATATTTTCCATGACTCTTTCCTGCTCTTGTCTTCATATAAATCACTAGGGTGATGCTGATGACAGATTCTGTGGCTAAATTTAATAATGAAAGCATGTGTTTCCTTAAGCTAATTATCTCTGCCACCCTTGAAATTTAGATTAACTTTCTGCTTCTAAAGAAAAATATGTTTTAAATGCATACTTCTGGAGTTTGTTTGTATTTCTCAGTTCTGTCAGGTTTTTGCATATGGCTACAGAAGCATAGCTTCTAATGAAGTCTGGTTTTGTGAGGCAAAAGTGAGGGTCGCAGTGATTATAGCTAGTCAAATAAAAGGACTGTAACTTAAGATGTACGCTATATGCAAGCGTGCTGAGAGCCAGTGAGAGAATCTTGTAAACAAAGCTGCCCATATGTTGCATCCTGAACATTTTAACAAGGAAGTTTTTTTCCCCTCTCTCTTTGTCTGACAACACTCACAAGAGTTTGTGATTTTTCACTGATAAAGCTCCTGCAACTTTTTATTTTTGTGAAAATACAGAAAAAAGGCACATCCAAGACAGCAGTTCACAGAATAGATGAGCTCCCAGGGGGCTTAGTTTCTTAGGTTTGGCAGATGATAAAGGAAGAAGCTTGTTTTGATGAAAGAATTTGGGGAATCTGAATGAATAATGACAACTGGTATGTATAGAAACAGGAATATTTTTCTCTGGTTTTTGACCATGGATGAATATATTAACTACTTATCCTGATGACAAGCTTTTAAAACTATATTAATGATTAAAGTGAAAGGAGACTGTGGGAGGCAGAAGAGGAAGAAAAAGCAGATTCATACAGTGCTGTGGGGGTGGCTTTTTTCTTTGAGAGCTTCATAAAACATAAAGGTGATAAATACAGGGTAAGGACAGAGCAGTTGAAAGATTCTGACAGAAGGAAGAAAACATGGTTCGGCATTTACAGAACATCTGCAGAGCTAGGCTGGAGAGTAGGAGTATACCTGGCATCTGAATGGCAAGAGGGACAATCTGTCTTAATTTGGAGCCTACAGCTGTGTAAAATGGTACTAAGAATTAGGCCCCAAATATTGAAATAGAAGGAGCCATAACTGAAAGAATACTGAAATGGAGTAACAGGTAGCGAAAGCAGCTCAGGATGGGAGCTATAAAGTAATAAGTCTTTGATTTCTTTCAGAAGGTGAAACGGAAGGGGATGAATCCTTTCCTCCTTTACACCACTTTGCATTAGTAGAACTTCAGTGAGCAACTCCTTCGTTAGTGCCACAAGGGAGAGAGACTCAAGCCTGATATAACTAATCTATTTGATTTTCAAACCTCTTATTTTCCCAGTAGATTTTCTTTGTGGGCTTGAACAAAACCAAAAGAGAAGTAAAGATTAGTGATGTCAGGATTGTGCTGAAAGAAATAGCAAACAGTGGTTTTGAGAAATTTCCACATTTAATTGTGTAGAAGTCAGCATTGTATTTGGCTTATTGGGGTGCTATCATTTTTAATGTTAATTGTGTGCTATTTGACCAATTCACTGTGAATTTTTTTTTTCTCTTCTTCCATGTTCAGGCTTTCCTGTGCATTGCTCTCCAGGTTCTCTTCTTTCTTGCTTAATAAAACTACCAGGTTGTATTGGTGGTTAAACAGAGTATCAGAAACTAGATATAATCTTTAACCTTATTTTCTATTCCTAAGTGTAATTTTAACAATTAACCTTTTTGTGCAATGAAAAGAAAGTAATGCAGCAGAAGTGACATTAAGAGGAAAAACTGTGCTGTTATTAAAACTGCTATCAGGATAAATTAGTATCTTCACAGATAACTGCTTTCGTCTTTTGAGCCTCCTCATGCTAAAGAGCGAACCCTCACCTCCTCCGTATGCCAGAAGGCTTTTCATTAACTCTTTTCAGGAGTATCAATAAGACTGTTGGAGTTTTTACTTGCTTTGGCAACGTGGCAGAGGGGATTATCTACCAAGTACTAATGTCTTGTCTGAATGTGGTTAAGCTAAAGCATATGCTGGGGTGGAAACCACAAACGGTAGTTTTATAATGATCTTTTATGCATGTGTTCAAAACAAAACCAGCAAGTCCTGCCATGTTAAGGTCAGATTCTAGTTCTGCAGTAAACTAATATTAAAAAAAAAAAAAAAAATCTTTGGTTTCTAGCTTTAAAATGTTGTATAGAATCCACTGTTTATGGAGATGAAGGAAGCAAGTTATGTAAGCAAAGTAGTATGCTTGTACCAAACATGTCAGAAAATATTAAGAAGTTAATGATTCTCCCTATAGGCTTCCCCCAAATACTGCGATCAAAAATCACATCAAATAATCAAAATCATATCAACAATGGTTTGGGGATTTTTTTAACTCCTTAAGGAGGGTACTCATGTATCAAAAAGAACACTATCATCAAAATACAGAGGATTTCTAAACTGCTGATTGAGATGAAGAGTTGAGGGAAAGAAAGAAAGGGACTGTGCCTCTGGGGAGCCTTTGGAAGAAACAGGGCAGAAAACCCCAAATCTGTTTGCTTTGGCCTCTAAATTGCAAGAGTGGTTTCTGAACAAAGGCTCTGTGTGAGCCACCGCTGGCTTAAATCACCTCCTGCAGGCGGGGCACTGCTTCAGCCTGTCCTGTTCTACCCCGATTCCTGCTTTGGTCCCCTGCTCAGAGGGGGACTGCTGGTCCAGCCCATCGCCTAATGGGCTTTGCTTCGCTGCTGGGACGTGTCTGTAGCGATTCCCCGTGGTACAAGGTGCTCAAAGGGGTTGAGAGAAATAGTAAGCAAAGAGTGTATGAAGCTATTCTGGGAATAACTCCTGAAGATGAGGGATGATGGGAACTTTTACACTTGAAATTATGTGTTATCTCAGCTGTTCTCCAGGGGTGGGAACCCAGTGCCATGATATTGCAAAAAATACCACCTTAGTGGTTAACCCTCTCATCAGCTTGACAATGCCAGATTTGTATGTAAAAGGCCTACAAGGAAGGCTCATTGAATGCATCTAGGACTGAAATCTTAAACCCAGTAACAAATTACATGTTACATAAGCACTCATTACGCGAGTTTAGAGATGCCACTGGATTTGAGGCCAGGAGGGACTATTAGTATCAGCTGCTCAGGCTTTCTGCTTTATATATGCCATAGAAGTTTCACGTAGCAATTCCTATGTGAGGCCCATCGCTTCTAATTAAGCTAGAATGTAATCTTTAGATGGCTAAATGGATTTAAAACTGAATGTGCAAAAGCATCCAGATCATCACTTGTTAAATTTAATAGGGATGATAGTTTACCTGTGTAACAAATGCAGCATACATTTGTTTAAATCTGACACGATACTTCAGCCTTCAACCATCTGAAGTAGTGAAAGAGCAGCTCAACTGCCTGAACAGTTCTAGCTTAATATTGCATCTACTGCAGGTATAAGTGTTTACTGTGTTGTACATTGGCTGGTTTTGGTTCAGTGCCTCTATGGAATCTACCAGCTTGGCCTAAAAGATGCACAGAGGCTACATCATCCCCAACCTTAACAAAACCTGCTCGGGCTTGTTTGAAGGTAAAGTCACCTGTAGCTGGAGGCAGTAAAAGAGAGCCTGTCATACTCCAGCTTAAAAAGTCTGCTCTGTAGGTTCTTCCAGGTGGATCAGACAGCTGATTTTGCTCTTCCTATGCAGGCTGTCTTTCAGCACAATGAAGTTTGGCTTTAACTGTATTTACTGAGATTGTACTTTATCCATTATCATTACAGATTGAGTATCGACAGTCCTATTATTTGTCATGTTTATAAACAGCTATTCCTTGATTTCTTTTTTTTTTTTTTCTTAGTCTACCCTCAACAACAAAATCGTAAAAACATAGCTCCTTCAGTTGGCAAAGTTTTAAGGAAGTGGATGTGTGAAAATGACAGAGCATCATATTTGATATTAACTTCCTGAGAAAGTGAATCTGTATTTTACAATTGTGTGAAGCAGACATTTTCAGTAAAGTAATGACACATTTGGATTTTATGTGTGTATTAGGCATTTAAACCTCTAGCTGAAGCCTACTGATGTCTGGGTATATGACTGTTAAGTTCTTAAACAAATCCTTTAACAGTCAAGTGTAAGGTCTTTTTATCAGAACTGCCCAATGTTGCTGTAATAGAAGGAAAGTTCAAGACTTTGTGGCGTCTTTTAAACTCTCCTGATCATTATAATTTCCCTGAAAAGTCAGTAATGTTTAGTTTGTTGTGTAATTCTGCACGGCTTCTGGCTTCATTCACTGAAGCTTTTTAGCTTCTGGTCATAGATATTTTGCACCTATGAATTTGTGAAAAATATGATTAAATTCAAAATATACTTATGGCACAAAGGGGTTGAAAAATCAGAATCAACTGAATAAAAAGATGATGCAGTAGAACAAGACTTGAAGCAATTTAAGATCTGCATCAAAGTCTTTTCCATAAATGAACTCCAAAGCATCAAACCAGAGCATGTTAGTTTTAGGTGTGAAAATGGAGTATGAAGCCTTCAGAAGGAAGCAGGTTCTATTGATTCAAGAAGGTTACTGGATTGTTCTCATCTTCACAAAAGCCTTCAATTGCAGAGGATTGATAAATGTTCATAAGTTTTTGTTCTTTATGATGTTTTCTCTCTTTAAAATGGCTAAAGTTTTTCTTACAATAATGAAATTAAGGTCCTATTATAGCAATTCAGTGGTTACCATAACCAGCTTTGCAAGCTAGCTGTATACTTTACACTACTGATCTTGTGTCAAAGTTTTCTAAGCTGAACACATTTGTATTCCAAATTTTCCTCGTTAGTAAAGATATTTCATCTGATATATATTGTGGTGAAGTAATATTTGCTAGGCCTTCAGAAGACTGCAGAAAGGTATATGATAACTCATTTGATAGCATTATCATACCTACACTCATTTAAATTTTATTTAATGATAGGAATGGCACTGGTTTAGTGTGCACAGGTAAACAAATGTGTGTCATGCATTCTGAAACCTGATATTAAGCATCTGACAAAATATGTGAAGTTTGGTGGAACAAATTATATGCCATATAGATTTTATTTGAACAGTTTCGCTATATTTTTAACATCTAAATGAATTGTTTACTGAGCATGATGAGCTTTTTGAGTGGGAGGACCCCATGCTATGGCTTTTTTTCTTACTCTGATTTCTTTTTACCTAGCAGGGTAGGGGTGACTAATGTTACTGCTGTGTTTGTTAATTTAATAGAAGTTAGAAGCACAGTCACTCAGGCAACAATACATAATCAGTAAAATTGTAACAAACACATCACCCTGTTAGATATACATGGAAGAAAATGTGCAAATAACAGTGCAGTGGGTGTATCTCTCACAGGCTGGTGAGTTTTTTTTTGTCACAGCAATTTAAAAAAATCAGTGGCAGACAGAATGAAAACAGGTGAACAAGGAAACATCCTCAGTGATGATCAGCATGTGTGGGAGTATTCTGGAGCCAGGCTGGGAGGTGTTTTTATAGACTTCAGAGAATGAACTTCAGTTCTTTCAAGAGAGACCTGTGTGGAGATTTGAAAGGGGCCAGCCTGCACCTGCTGCATGGACCCTGCTTGTATACAACCGGCTAGCTTTTGAGGACACGTGGAGGTTTCTTTGGGAAAGCACAGCGTGTCCTATGACATTTAGTTGTGAACTTTGTCTGGTCCCAGGCATCCTGCCCTCCACTGTCAGCTCTTGCTGTGAGAGCCTGTGAGCTGTGCTCTCTGTGCTGCTGAAGTCACAAATGAGTGCTGCCCTTACAGTGCAGGGGATGCTACCTGACTTTCACAACATATAGACGTTCTGCTCTGTAGCTGCAACTCACAGAGGTCAGGGGGGAAAAGCAGCTAAACTCTGCCATTGTTATCCTGGCAACTTGTAATAGCCCTGACTGTGACTTATGGGAGAGGAAGGTGAAAGGTATCAGAGTAGGGAAGTAGTGAAGACCTAAGTAGAGGTGTGTTTTTCACATTTCCTACGACTGGGACCTTTATTCCTAAAGATCTGTATCAATAGGAGTATTTGAGAACAGACCACTTAATGGTGATGCACACTCCCTGGAAGATTGTGGTTATCCTGGTGAGGCACATCAATGCTTGGCAACACCATCTCTTCCAAAGCTCTTGATTCACACAGGGGGGGTTTGTGCTCTTTGAGAACTCAAGTCTTGCGCCTTCCTAAGAAGCAAAGCATACTGCTGGTGTACAGTGAGAGTAGGAAACGGATGTCTGATTGCCAAGCATCTAATATAATTTCTAATGGACGGGGAAAACTTTGTACATTTTCATAATCTTAATGATTGAATATGAAGATATTTTTAGACTGTGAATAAAATACTTTTCAGCATCACCTGCTTCAGTATGTTTTACTCTTTGAAGTGCTGAAGAAATGCAGCTAGTGGAAAGTGTTTGGAGAATCAGTCTTATTTCTTTTTGGTCTGTAGAAATGGAGTCTGTTTCATCTTACTATCTATGAGTGACTTGATTGAGCTATTTACTATTTCAATATGTAATCTTGTACTGATCTAATGGTGGCACTGAGGAGATCGTTTATAGTTTCATGGATTACCTAGGCATAAAAATCCAGTATTATTGCTTCTTGCTGGCTGAAGAGCAAATCTGAGCTTTGTTATCAGAAGTGATCATTAGATATTTGCCCTGCAGCCAGGGTATGGTGTGAAACATTCCCAGTGCAACAGGTAGTGTCATGACCATCACACCAAACTCTGCCTCTAATGGCAATGGAAACAGCTTTCTCCAAAACTGCTGCCACTGGGCTTACAACTATAATGGTACCTTGCTATCTTTCCTTCTGGCCTTGGGGCAGGTTTAGTACTGGTGAGTGGGTTTTTACAGGCTTTACTGCAAAGCATTGACCTGGTAGTTGATCCCGTCATGCAGTGTCACAGGCTGCCACTGCCTGAGTTGCATAAGATTTTTTTTTTTTTTTTTTTTTTTTTTTTCTCTCCTGACTGCATATCCCCACTGGTTCATTACCTCTTGCTCAGGAAGTGTGGGAGTGCACTGTATGAGTCGCTGCTGATTGGAGCCCTCTTTGGAGTTTTTCAATGTTTAAAGTACCTGATGGTAACGGAAACCTACCAGAGGAGAAAGCGTATAAGGCAAATGATGCAAAAAGGGCCACCAATATAACTTAAGTAATGAAGATAAGTTCCGTGATGGTTTAAATCGGTATAGTTCTTGATTAATTCTGGGTTGTGTTTGTCTCTAGCTTATGCTGTGCTTTCATTGGGGGCAGGGACAGACGGGACACAGGAATAGTTTAAAATAACTACCAGATGTCTAATTTCAGTGAGAAAGAAAAAAAAAAAAAAAAAAGAGGTGAATTCTCAGTGCTCCCTCTAAGGTATGTGTGTGAGCGACAGCCCTGTGCCATGCACCAAGCTGCTGCCAGCTTGAAATGTTTCATAACAACAAATGAGTGCAGGATCGAATATGCAGCCAAGACCAACCTGTCCGTAATCGATGTTGCCACTTCAAACAAATACCCAGAAGGTCTGTTGCTTTCTACATAGCACTCACTCAGCATGTCACACCAGTAAAATTTTATTGTGTTGTATTCAATTAGGATGTATTTCAGCTTCTATTTCAGTTCAATAGATGTATTTCAGGTACTAGTTCTAAGCAGCTCTGGAAAGATGTCCAGATCCTCAAAATGTTTAGAGAATTCATTCCCATTTAATTTGGAGGAGCCTTAAAAGTTTAAGGGCATAAACCAAAAGCTGGAGGTATAAAGCAGCTTGCTGCTTTCCTGGTCTAAAACCCAATGTTTGAAGAATGATAGGAGGGGAAAAAAATTGAAAGTATTGTCTAAAGAACAAGCAGAAAAGACCAAGATGCTCTTCCAAACATCCCCACTATTATTCCAGCCACTATAAAAGAAGGAAATATAAAACAAAACTAGTGCTTTGAGTAAAGTTATTTTTTTATTACATATGCTAGTACTTGCCCTCTATCCAATGATGAGTTCAAGGGGGACCAGTTTCTTATGAACCAGCCAGCAGGCCATCAGTATCCTCACATGGTAAAGCCTTTAAATTTTTCTGGGTAAACATAAATGTGATTCTTCTATCAAAGTAGGTAATATGTGTGTCATCCGTACAAATAGCAGGAATGCTTCTTTTCTAAGCAACACTTAACAAGTTTCCTGTGTCATCCTCCTTTTATTTAGTACCTTTTACATTTGTTTTTCTTTTATCTCTGAAAGCACAGATCATTATATGCCATTTCTTAGATGTTGATATGAGAGCATCACTGTCACTTCAAGTATATATCTTAGAATCGGTGAAATACTTTGCTAGCTATGTTTTTCTTACTGGTGCTGCTCTTCTGAATTTTTGTGGGACTTCATGAGAAAAGAGATTTTGAATGTTCCTGGCAGTGTTAGACTGACATTCAGCTGAAAGAACTACCTATAATTTTATTTATCTACTGAGGAAGTGCAAAGTTTCTAGAAGAGCAGAGAAACCTGTGAACCAGACTATGAAAATGTCTCTCATAAACTGGGTTATATCTTTCAACTTTAATATATGATGGGAATTATTTCTTGGCCTCCTCTATTATACTTTCTTTCCTATGTTTTACCTAGCTTTGCTAAAACAAGGAAACAAAGTACAAGAGTTAAACAGTAAAAGCATTGTAGAAAGAATTTTATTTTCTGATTGTAACTTCAAACTCTGTAAGCTAATGTATTTAAGTATATGTTTTAATGGCTTTCTCCTGGAATCAAGCAAAACTATTTAAACAATCTACTAGTCAACTGTTGTATTTACCACCCATTCAGTTAAAAACAATTATGAGTCAATTTGAAAACTTCACAATTGTGCTTGTTCTGTAGAGGCAGTAACAGTGGTCTGTCAACCCAGCAAAGAGAACTGGCATATTAGCTTAGATCTTAAAGCTTGTGTTATTTCCAGATGTCTTGACTTGAAATGCAAGACATTTTGAAGTAGAATGTCACTATAATCAGTAACTTCAGAAAAGCACAGTAAAATGTTACAAGGATGCATGTCATTAAGGTACATTTTGAAAATATTATATAGGGAAATACTTTATTACTCAGTACATCAGTTCATCTTGGAAAATGGCTTTTCAAGAAAGAAAATTGTTTCCACAAAGTAATATTTGACAGACATCTCTACCTCTTTGTCAAAGACTGGAATAAATGATTGTTTAATTCTATCAGTTTTAAATTAATTTGGGTCTATCATTGACTTGCAGATATCCTATCTAATGATGTGACAGATTTCCAAGAAAGTTTTAAAAGATGATATGTGTTAATATGGCAGCATTTTAGACTAGAGAACTCCTTGAAAACAGTTTAATATTTTTGTGACATGTAAATATTTTTCGTTGCTTTAACACCTTTTAGTTTAAATGACCTTAAAACCTCAAGTGAACAAATTAATTTCCAGTCAAGGTCACTACAAGCATTCTCAACCTTCTTTTGGCTAAAGATACAATTAGAAGTAGTATTTACCTTTTGACATGAAGCAAATTGGCTTTATATGGAAGTATTTTGAAACTTGTGAGAGACTGGATTGTGCCTGTAGCTGGAAGGCAGCTGTGCCCAGTACCACCTGTCTGTAAACAGGAAAGTTGTCATTGGCTCTCACTTCAGACACAAATATTGCAACTCTTGCTGGTGCTTCCTTTGGCCATGCCTGACTACCAACAGGGGAAGCAAGAGCAGGATTTGTTATCTTAACAAAGCAAACCATACTTCAGAGATCTTCCTTATTCCTGTGTTGGCATACTGCTTTCCTATCCTGATGCCTCTGTATTTTGAGGGAGCTGCGAGTGTTCTGTTTCAACTAGAAGAAATAATAACACAAGCCTAATACTGAGATCTGTCACTAATTCTGTTCTTTAATCTAAATTTGCACTACAACCATCTTTGTCTTCTTCCAGAAGACCACTTGACTTGCCCTCCTGCACACTCCTTTCTGCTGTCTAATTTAACTATGAAAGCTGGGGGCATTTATTCAGCTGCCCAAGGAACTGGGGGCATTTATTCAGCTGCCCAAGGAAAAGGTACTTAGCACTGTTACAGAGTGCACAGAAGTGGTTTGACAGTGTTGCTCAGCCAACCACTCCTTTTGTAACTCTTGTGCTCTGGTGACATGCACTTTACTATCCTAATTACAAGACCTTCTCACCGGAGAGGATGGAATCTGAGGGATCCTCTTTTTCAATACAGTAATAAGTATGTAGACTCCTACTGTCTTGTTTTGAAGGTGTCTCGGGTTTTTTTAGGAGTTGGAAACTCTGCTTATGATTCAGATTCCTGTTACATCTGACAGAAGATGGATATGAAACCCTAGCATCAATTTATATACTATTAAATATCAATTTATTATGACAATGTGGTATTCTGTCTACATTAACTCCTATTAGATATTAATTCAGAATGAAGGAAGGTGACTTGGCAAGATAAAACCAAGCAGATTTGGTACAAGCACAGTAGAAAACTTAACAAAACAATTTACTAAAGCAGAACCCATGTATGCTTGCAATGTATGTAACAATAAAGATTAATGTCCTCAAGAATTTCACATTGGAGAATTTTTGAAAAGAAAATAACTAACTAATAGGATGCCAATAATTTGCAATGTTACCTAAAATATGCTATTACCTTATTACAAAGACTACTAATTTTTTTCTCCACACACATTAAAGCGCTTTTCAGTAACAAGAATTACACTGCCAATAAATGCTTATCTAAAACCTTTGAAAGGATGAAGGTAATGTTCAGGAAGCAAGAAGGCAGTGACAAACAAAAGCCAGCTCTAATCTTTTTTGTTTATGTCATCTGATAAGCTGGCTGAGCAGCATGGCAGCTGGGTGGCTGGCATAAATGAATTTCTTGGTGTATTGCACCACCAGGTCCCTTTGTGCCCTAAGTCATTTACTCACAACTGCTTAGCAGTTACAGGAGCTCAGACAGTCCTTTATCAACCCCTTCATCATGGTAGAATGAAAAAAAACCCATCCTATTGAACAGGGAACTGGAGCTGGGGATTATACTCTAAAAATCTTTATCATTGTATAAAAATGTTCCCTGTATTAATGTGTCCTAGGCTTGCCGTTCAACTTGCTGTGTCCTTCCTCTCACGTGGACACCCCTGTGGTCTGAGTAAAGCCATCCTCCCCCAGCAGCCAAGTTAATCCTATGGGCCAATCTTGCAATGAAGCTGTAATTGGGAGTTTATGGTATCACGGGAAGCTGGAAAAATAATTGCCATCACCAGCTATGCTTCAAAGAAAGACATAATGTGAGGCTGAACTGTTCAAGTCCAATAAAATATTTAAGAGTATAATCTATTTAAAGTGCAGCATGCTATGTTCTTCCCTGGGTGTGAACGTCTGGGACAGCTCTCCAGCTGGTGGGAGCTGGCGTTGTTTCACTTGCTTCAGCAGGGATGTGCAGATTTACTGCAGCTGAGGATGAAAACAGCTTTGCAGTTTGAGTATACTTTTTCATGTACAGAAGTAGTTTATTCTAATCCCAAGATATAAGTGAAAGTTAGTGTGGGAGGTTTCCTGCCCCTTTAAAATTGAGTAGATTAAAATGCCAATCTGTGTTCTTATTTCTGTAAATTAAGAGTGTTTCATGAGAAAGAAGTTTGAGAGTACATGTAAAGCTTAAGAAGAGCTCATGCACATCAGTTAGTACATATCTTAGTCTTGGTAAATTGTTTTGACCTGTTCACTTTGCACTTTGACTTTCTCATTGTCTGACTCCCCATTTTGCTCTAGTGATATTTTCATGTATTTCAGCATTCAAACCAGATACATTTAAAGCACAGTATCTTTGCTACCATATATTGTGCTTACTTCATCTGGGTGCTTTCACTTACAGCAGGCCCAAAAGCTTGCTGGTAGTCTGTAGCTGGAACTCACTGGCACATTCGTGCAGTATAACAAATGGGCAGCTGGTGGTTGGAGGGGCTTGGTGCTAGGATGGGTACAGTGTGTGAGAAATGATCTTGCCTGACTGCTGGGGTGGGGGAATAGCTTCTATGCCAAGTTTGGGAGCAACCCAGGAGTACTGCAGTGGCAGGCTGGGAGCTGCGAGGCTCCAAGCTGGCTGTGCTGGGCAGAAGGGGAGTCCTGCTGGGAACAGGGCCCCTGCTCTCTGGCACGAAGCCTTGCCCAGCTATCTCCAGGCAGAAGGTTTCGAAGCTGAGTGCAATGGCCAGAGCAAGATTGATTAATTGCCCTTGTTCTTCTTGAATATGAACTGGTTTCTGTTGTCTTCCTTTTAATCTTATTTGCTATATGCAGCTCAAAATTAATCAATTAAAGATATAATGGGGGGGAGGGGGGCGGCAGGGGGTTTATCTCCCTGCAGGTAGGTGGAAGCTGACTTTATTAGATGATTTGATGTGTGACACTGCTACAGTCACTAGACCCCCTGCAGTAAATTGATTGTCTGCTGACTGCTCGCTGTTTTTCCACCTTGTCACCTTTCATAGGTTTTCATCTGCTGTATTGTCAATGGCAGCCTCCTTCCATGACTTACTGGGAGAGGGAAAGCTAATAACTTTCTTGACCAATATATCTTAGCTATCTTACTGAGAATCCCTTTCATTTCGCTTATCAGTAATGGAAGCCACCAGTTGTCTTTTGGAAATGCTCAAACCCACTTTATTTATACACAGCTGCCATTTATTGATAAATAACTAAGCTATAAATAACGAGAACATTTTAAGCACTATTTTCCCTTCACTTTTATTACTTCTGGCAACTTGTATACCCTTCAGCAGATGTGCTATATAATAGTCCTCTATAATATTAAGGAATACTTAAATTCTTGACTAATAGAAAACCAAATAGGAAAAGTATATGACACTAGGAAAATTCATCATTATTTTCTTGTATTACAAAGAAGTCAAGTAACATAATCATCTAGGACCTAACTTAATGTCTAGCTGAAAGTCTTACATGGGTTTTTGAATGGAGTTGTTATGGCTTAACTATACTCCATAGTCTTTGACACTGCTTGAGTGGTGGGAAGTAAAAAGGATCATTAATGATAGAGATCTTCAGGAAGGCATAATCTTAGCATGAAATCAAATTCTTCTTTCTGGACTTCTGATCCTAAACTAGAAGGCAATTTTTCAGTTTGAGAAATAAGGCGAGGGGAACACTTGACACAATATTAAGATACAGGCGAAACTTTTGTTCAGCTGTATAGATACAAACCCAGTGAAACCTGGAAATTAGGACTAGCTATTGAAACTTAATTGATATACTACTTGAGTATTTTTAAACACATTGAGCCCTCTTTCTTATATGCTCCTTAATGTTTCATCTTAATTTATTTGGGAAAGACTGTTAAAAGGCTCAGATGCCAGATATTAGAGAATACTGAAAGCAGAAACAATTGTAGAATATCACCCCCAACTTCATGATTCGGCAGTTAGCCTTGTATAATGTCCTGCATTATAAGCAAAAGTGCCGTATTTGACTCTCAAAAGAGAGTATTCAACTTATTCCTGCCAAACCGTAGAGCCACTGGAGAGTTTGTCTTGTTTCTCTTATCAGTCTCTTCCCTGCCCTCTCCCCAAAGGGAAAGCAAGAGAGCTTCTCTCTAACCCCACCTGCACAACAGAAGCATTTGGAAAATGTTCACGCTCAAGTTGTGCTTGAAAGTCATTACTGCTTGAGCTGCAGTATATCTATCATTGGTCCCTTCCACTCTATGCAAGCCACCTGCACTGCTTTCAGATTTTCTAACACACGTTACTATGGCCTATTATGTATATGTCAGAATTGTTCACAAACATTGCCTAAGGTACACTACATAGAAAGAAGCTGTTCGTGTGCATTAGGTCTGTTTTAGAGGTCACTTACTGCAGCCTGAACTTCAGGTCTGAGCTAAAAGAAGGCTGGGAGGGAAGATGTACTTATATACAAATGACCTGGTGGGTGAAGTACCAGGGAGGTAAAAACTTGGCATGGTGATCCTGACATGTACAGGACGAGGCTGGATTTTAATAAATTCCTAGAAGCTCTAGAGGAGCTCCCAGGAGCACCTGTAGGAGAAAAATGCCAGCTAACTCTTTAGGATGGAGCTTGAGAAATAACTGCTATGCATTGGTAGCGTAACTTACACGGAGGAATAACACAGGTTAATACTTGCTGAGAGTCTAACGTAATTAAAACAAGGTGTAAACCCACCTCCTGTGCTCGACTGGTTGAATTGAAGCTGACCTCTGATATACCTAGCGTTGTTCGTGTGATACAACTGCCTTTACTAGAAGGTGAGAGTTAGTCTACCTGAGGAACCCTTGAGCAGATGGTGCTGCAGTGGCACAAGCCACCCTAGGCCTCTGCAAGAGGGGGGACTGTGTTATTGTGCTCTGGCACCGAGGGGAGAATAAAGCTTGGCAGCTTGCTACCATCCGAAACATGCAATAAACCAGTTACCAGAGAGATGCAGACCCTGAACCTCTGCTGAAAGCAGTTTTCACTTGGTGCTATTTCCAGTGTTGGAAATGCAAAGGTTTGTTTTGTGTGTTTTATGCAAAGAAGACTGAAATCAGCATCACACTTCATTTGGCTCCCAGCAGTTGAAGAGAGAAAACATACAGAACTATAAACATATTTATTTCAGAGTATTTTTCAAAGGGGAAAATCAAGCACCTGAGCCAAACTGTTGGTTTGAGCACTGGACAGAATTAGGATAAAAGAAGTCACTACGTATTCCAAGCTGAAATTGTTGCAGAGTTGCGCCAAGCAGTTACATCTCGCCCCTGCCTGCCCCCCAAAACCTTCAACATCCTGGGGATTATAAAAGGGATATTGCAGTTACTCCTTGCTGTAAAGAGGCTCCTGCAGTTGTGTGTTCACCCAAACCTCTACAGGTTGAAATCCATGATCCTCAGAGTTCAGAGGCAGATAGGAGGATTTCCTGTAATGTGCTCTACAGTAAAGAAAGGAACTAGTTACAGGAATTTCATGTCTGCACTAGTGAAAACCTCACTGACAATGTAGCTGCTTTAATGCTTCTATTTGTGGAGCACTATATTTTAGGGTAGGGCTTCTCAGTCCCAGGTACCCTTCAGTATAGTAGATGTTCCTGTAGGTTGTATAAAGTACATGTTATGAATTAAATGTGAGACAAAAGCAAGAGTGCACATAGTATAAAACTCAGTAGAAATAGAAAAGATTTGCTGTGTTGTTTTAACTTCAAAAGTTAGTTCTAAAGGTGTTTAATGATGACTACCAACAAATGTTAATTGTTACATGAGCTTCAAGTTCTAAACCATGCTTCCATGTTTTGCACCCTGTGCAACCCCATAAGAAAATGGCTTTTCCCCTGTTAATTGCTGAGAGCTCCTGCTCTGGGGATTTCTGCTGGGTAAAAACTATACAGTCTATAGGACTCCTGCCATTGTTGAATAGGTATGTGATATCCCACAAAGATCCATGCTGCTGCCTGCAGCCCGGCAGTAACTGTGAAGTGCTCTGTGACAAGAATCGAGTATTCCAGGCTCTCATTTGACAGAGGCTGGTAGGGCTGGAGCCGTTCCGCTCCAGTGTCATCCTTCCTCTCACTCTTATCTGTACATTTTTACAGCTGACTTCACAATTACTCAGTAAAGTCACAAGAGAGACACCTTTCTGAAAAACATCTGTCACCATGCCTTGTCCTTTCTTTTTCTCCCCCCTCAGCAGGTTCTTTCACTGTTTTCTTAGTGAAATGTATATGCTTTCTGATAGCCCCTGTAATAATGGTGATTTCACATCTCCTTTAAAGTCTTCCAGAGACAAATGACATCAGCTCTGTGCCAGTCCTTTCACCTCTTTCCTTACTGCATTAGTTTGATTATTTGAGGGTACTGTATGTGCTGAGTGCACTGTAAATTAATGTGTGTGTGGTGTGTTCATATCTCCAAGCACAGAACAAATACTGAGTGCAGAAGGCAGGTGGCAGGCTGCTGTTGTTTAATTTCACAGTCTGGTATTTTCATTGCATGAGAAATTTCATCCTTGGATTTTTATAGCTATTAAGAGTTTTAGGTAATCAAAAGCAATTGTTAAACAAAACTTGTTTGATTCTGACCGATGACTTTCTCTTTCTCAAGGATATTTTATTGCCTGTATCTGTATAAAGAGAAAAGCATGGCTGTCCCCTGCCAGCTCTCTTCTCCATGGCTCTTTCCTCCAGCCTGAGAAAGGGTGGCCACAGCCCAGTTTTCTGAGATACAGACAACCTCTGCCAAACCACATCCTTGGCTAAACCTCCCATCTGAAGGGTGAAAACCACCCAGCAGAGATAACACCTCTGCTTTAAACTTCAGAGTATATGCTGTCCTTTGTCATGTACAGACGTGGCTGTTTAGCCATAAATGTACATTTACATAAATGTACCATTATTAGAAGACCAACAGTAGTCACTAGCAGTGCTTGCTTAAAACTGCAGAGATGCTAAAGTCTTCCTTTTTCTATTTTTGTTGCCTCCAGCTGAGCTCTCCTCATCATGTTGTTATGACATCTAGCTCCCACCCTCTCACACATCTGGCAGAAAGTAGTCATGAATTTAATGCCAAATTGTGAAATTATAATACTTTCCTCTCTCAACTGCATCAACTAAGCTACCATCTTACAGCATAACTTCCTACCCACAGCTTGTCAGCTCACAATGGTGCCTTACCAGAAAATAATTTTAACGCAAAGCAATCTTTGGAAATGGGACTTGTAGATTATTTTCACAGTGAAAATCATTAGCAAGGATAATTAACTAAGACTGTGGTGATGAATAGTGCTGCACTACTGATCAGTGTAATAAAGAACAGAAGCCACTAATTACAGATAGCAAGCCTTGAAGCCAATGAGAAATTTAATTTAACGTTGCTACACAGACTCCACACAGTCTAATGTAACTTTGCAATTATCATAATAAAGTCTTGCCACAGATGATGCTTCTGGGAATGTTCCAGTTAAAAGAGTCTCTGTCCATCAGAATAAAAGGATGTTTGATCTATCAATTACAGCATCTTGAGAGAACAGGTTAAAACTCCTGTATCTGAGCAGGCGCTTGGCTTCTGCGGCCCCCAAACAGGTCCAGAGCTCAGATCCATTTTCATGAGCTCCAAAGACCCCAGAATTTCTGAGCAATTTTCAAAGCAGCACCCTGATGTTGTTAGAGATGTTAGATGCCTGTTTTTTACTTCTTAAAGGCATCTGAAAATGTCTAGATCACCATGTCAAGCACTCTTTTCAGTTGATGTATGTCACAGTCCATCACATTAAAATGATAGATTCTGGGCAATGCAAAGGGATGGGAACCAACCTTATTATCCCTACATGCATATACAGCAAACTGTGTTTGACACTGACTGTGAAATGGCCTTCAGCTGCAGCATGTTGTATTTCAAACTCTGAAAGAGACTGTGCGAATTAAATGCTTGTGCTAGTAACCAAAGCTATAACATGACTACTTCCACAAATTAAGGCAAACCATATCTCCTGTCAGCTCTCCAGCCTCCCTTTCATATGCACTTGAGTAACACACTGAGTGAAGAAGAAAGCGGTAGGGGTTGCTGGTTTTGCATCTATTTGATCATGTTTTTTGAAGTTTTTTTAACCCACTGCCTAGTAACTTTGATTACAAAATGCAGCATTTATGAATGGTGTCCTCATATGTATGGTCTTGTGTACAGATTAGTTTTGCTTTAGTGACTTCAGGATTTGGAGCTACATTAGCTGAGTGGAGGTGGAATAAGCAGGATTTTCAATAGCATAGCTGGTTTTTGACAGGAGTATTGGTTCCTCTCCTGGAATGTAAGAATATCTAAAAGGACACAGGAAGAATAAGGTACAGTAGTCCTCAAAACACTTAAAGGCTGGCTAAAAGCAGGTGGATAGGTATTCTCTATCCAATCTGTAACAGACAAGCATTAATATGTTTAAATTACACAGATTTAAGGAAAGCTACCCCTCTGAAAGGTGGTGGAATAGTAATTTGAATAGCTATCTGTTCAGAAGGCTTTTTGAGGAGGTTCTTAAAAGAAGATAGACAAATGCCTGTCAGCAGTTGTCTGGGTTAAAATGTATCTGCCTCAAGGTAGAAGAATGGACCACATGGCTTTGAGGCCGCTCCTAGGCCTATTTTGTATACTTTCCCGTCATTATTGTTCAGATGAGCAATAACCATTGTTGTACCTGTCATGTAAAATTCCAGCATGTTTCAGTATATCTATTCCAATTTCTGCAGTCTCCAAGTTAGCTAGAAATAACTATAATCCTGACGCGGAGGGGAGGGGGGAAATAACTTTAAGTACAGGCTAAAGCAAAACTGGGGTAAATTTAAAAAAAAAAAACAAAAAAACAAACAAACAAACAAACAAACAAAACAACTATGAAAGCTTACACAGCTGAATGGACATGGGCAGTCAAGCTGGATTGTGGCCAGGTGCTGTGCAACCCTTGTGCCATTTCTGACCATCTCTGCTTGCACTGAACACTTTGATTTTCTGCTCTTCAGTGCAGAGGTTGGGAGTTGGGGCTCAAGAGCTGTCTATCACTATATGTTTGGTTTTTTTCCAGAGCTGCGCACAGAGGAACTAAACCTGTGATGGCCCCTATCTGATCCTGAGGATCAGATGCAAATCCAGGGTGAAGTCAGTGCCTCGCCACTTGTGTTTGCTTCCTTATTTAATCCATATAACAAGTCAACAAGGATGACTGAGAGGGTGTAGTAAAGGTAACAGTGCAGTGCTTGCATAAGGCATCCCAGTTTCATGCTTTCAGTATGATCTCATTGGTCTGGAAGTGAGCACAGCTGACTTTCCAGAAACTTTATCTTTTTGTCAGTCTGAAAACACTGTTTCTTCTGGCTTGCACTTGCAGTGGCATTTTTGGAAAGACAGTTCCAGGAGGGAGCCTATAGGAAAAATAAGTCCGCTAATAAGCGCCATTAAAAAGCTGATCATTTAATTATACTCCTAGAATTCGTTTTGAATGGGAAAGAGTTCATGTGACCAGTCAAGAAAAGGTACAGACTGATTACACTGTTACCATTGACATCCTATGATATTAATACAATAATACAAATGAGTTTAGCACTCATAAGAGCATGGAGAGAAAAAGGTTGTGATCTACTGCTATGGAGAATATATCATGATCACAGGGACAGTTACAATGCAGAAGTAGGTTAGTCCCCTACTGAATCTAAGATGTCAGCACAGTGCTTGTATAAACAAAACTACCACTCTCACCACTTGTGGTATTTGTTACAGGACAGTTATAGCTGAAGCTCTGAGAAGTAGTAACATTGTCATCATGATAATAGGAAAGGGATCGAGACTCATGTTTTTCTACTAATAATGGTAAAAATAATAATGACAGCATAAAATATCTCATTTATGGATCAAAATATTTATTAATTTTACTTTTTTGTATCTAGCTATGTGAAAGAGGGAACTGAGATATCTTTAAATACTCAATTTCTCCAGAACAGGTAATTAGGCTCACTCAGCTAAAGTAAGCCTTCTTTCAGAAACTTGTTTTGAGATATCTAATGTTGCTGGAATGAACTGGATTAATTGTAGCAAATTATCGATCATATTGTTTCACTGAAGCAAAGGTAACTTGTAGACTTCAGTCACTTCTGTTCTTTTCAATGGACATTTTTAGACTTGTCTTCGAAACCTGTATGATAGTGAAATATGTTTTTCAATTTAGACCTGGATATTTCTGCATGCAGAGGAAGGAGGAGGAAGAAAGTGTGTTTAGTGTGTATGATGCTGAAGGCACTGGTTTGGGAGCTATTGAGAACTGTCTCACTACCAGTTTCGTTTAATTCAGTGTGAACAGGAAAGAAGAGATTTGCACAGTCAGATCCCAAGCTTATCTGGTTCTCTCAGATCCTCAGATAATGTCCTGACCATAGAACTATTTGCAAATCCACTCCTACAGTTAGAAAGCTTAGGAGTCATGGTTATGTGTAAATACTATCAACATACCATTTTCATTCTAAAGCAGAATGAAAATGACTCTCTTGAAATTTCTAAAGTTGCTATAAAACAAAATTGTGTTTTTCAGGTCTATAGCTGAAAAGCCACCTCATTGTCCCTTTGCTCATCTCAATTTATCCTTATACCTAGAATATTCAGAAAAGCATCAGAAGATTTAAATTTTGATGATTATAATGGAAAATTTACACTATATAGAAAGGAATGCAAACTGTGATTTTTAAACTGACATCTTCCTTTATGCTTTATAATATCAATTACCACATAAAATGTATATCCCAATATAATCTTAGAGGAGCACAGGTGATAGGTGAACAGAGCAGAGATGCAGTAGCTCAACAAAGATGTATGTTGCAATCCCAGAATTTCTTCAAATTAAGTTTAATATATTTTTATGAAATAAGAAAATGCCTAAAAGGACTTAAAAGGAATGACCAAATGTGCTCTGGCTAAACTTTACTTTTCATCATCACCTTTTATAGTAACATGTTTAGTAAGGAGTGTCTAGGAGATAAAATTGAGAAAATAAAACATTCAGGTAAATCTTGAGGCACCTCCTATGTGTGCTTCTGTTTCCTTACACACTTAAATGGTTATGAACTTTTAAAAACAGTGTCTGGGCTTTAAAATAAAACAATTTTTTTTGAGAGCCAAGAGTTGAAATGATCAAAAGATGACACTTCTAAGGAGGCAGTGCAGAATATCTCTCGTCTGAAAAAAAGATTTTTATAGATTGTTTCAGGCTGATCACTTGGAAACAGAGAACACCCAAGCTTTCTTGTCACATGGGATTACATGTACTTGCCATGCCCTAATGAGGAATGATGTGGAAAATATTAAATGTGCTGAATATTTCACTTTCAGGCAAACTGTCACCAGTAGTGAGTACCCTCTTTCTCTTTACACGGTCTGTAACTGGATCTAGAGTGGCTTTTATTCGGTGGTGCTCAAAGCAGTGCAAAGGAGGAAGATGTGACGCTTCTCGCCTGTCCTGTTGGCTGTCCCTTCCCCTTTCACAAGCAGTGTTCCAGTGGTGGGCAAAATAGTGATGTCTCTATCTTGACAGCATCTCATGTCTGTAATTCTGTGCAAAGGAAAATCAAATGTTTATATGAGGCCTCACTTCTCTTCCAAGCTATACCTCATTTTGATGGCCAGATCTCTTAACAGTCGCATTGCTGAAGGTTACAGTCATGGCTAAAATGAGTCAAGACCAAAGACTGCACTGTCATGATACAGTGTACTGTTAGAGCATGTGCACTTAGAAAAGCCCCAGCGCAGTATGAGGTGTGCTCTTCAGCTGTTCCGAGGCAAACTCTGAGCAAGATTGGCGTGCAAATCTCTGCTGGGCAGCGGTGACCTTTCCTTTCTGCAGACCCAGGTTTCAGGCTCTCCCTGTTGCAGCAAGCTGAATTGGTCTTTGCTGTTCGGCAGCTACAGCTGCTGTGGCACACCAATTCAAATGGCTTTCTGTTACAGGTAAATAGGCTAGTGAGGTCTCCTGCTTGACGCACGCCAGGAAGAAATGTCTCACTGGAGAGGAAGCAGGAAATCCATCATTACTATATATATTCTGTAGATAAGCATATGTGAAAAAGAGCACACTTGAAAAACTAACCACCGGTGTCTTGAAATCTTTATTAGAAAGAGATGGTTTATATTCTAGCGTCATATATACCTTGATAGTTTGGGAAGGCTGGAATGGTAACGTAGATTCCATAATGCAGTTATGTTTTTTATGATTATTTTATGGTCCTCTTTCTGGATACTGATAAAGGTGCATATCTAAAGAAATCATAGATACTAATATAGATGGTGCAAAAAAAATGTTGTATGAGGTTGCATGGATACTTCTTTACAGAGGAAAGCCACATCATTTGAATTTCTATTTGGAAGAAGATTAAAAAATGGGTACAGGAATTGCGATCTGGTCCACAAAGAACTCCTCAACCCCAAAGACCTCTACCATCATCAGTAGCTCGTACTTTATTTTGTATGGCAAATTGGGACAGGAAAAATAAACTGCTTTGTTTTTGTCTTGGATGAGTAACTGGTCCTGAGTACATAATCAAGAAGGGGAAACATGCAGTCCTTCCTCAACAAACATCAAACAGGGCTGAGGTGAAAAATGTGGTTGTTACCTTGTTAATACAGAAGGATGCAAATAAGATAGCCTGGTTTAAAATTAAATGAGTAAATAAACTCATGCAAGAGAACTGGATATTGTGTTTGAATAGATCAGTCTGTGCACACAATACCTTTAACAGCAATTTTCAACCCCCTAAAAGTGGAATACAGCCAGGCAGCAATTATAAATACAATTGTGTCAATTGCCTTTATCAGAATGTTATTTGAGAAAATTGACTGAGAGATGTGGAAGAATTCTGCAGGAAATAGTTTTAAATAACGCATATCTGTGGAAAAATGTGTGTTATCTTTTCATCTATACCTAGCACCTACTGTCGTCTTTTTTGAAAATAAATAGAGCATCATGGGAAATATATGAAATAAAGTATTTTCCTTGGCACCTTGTTATTTTAACAAGAAGTGTTTCACTAAATTCAACTGAACAAGTAAAGAAATTACAGCATCTCTGGAGAATCCATGTTGGTTCTAAGAAAAATCTAGATTATGATTTACTATTTAATTTTCTCTGATTCCTTAAAGAACTTTAAATGTGGAAAATGCTGTGGGTTTTGTGCTCAGGGTTTAAATTGTAATTAGATTCCAGCTGGAGACTGCAAAACACAGCAGAACTCATACAGGGAGAGTGTTTGCCTTGGCTTCTATTTCGAGACTCCTTAGCAATATCACCTTGTCACAACAGCTGTTCTGAGAGCTGGGATTGGTGTGATTTTTCTCCTCCGCTGCCTGGCAAGCTTAAAAGTTGTAATACATTTTCGGTTCATTTTAGGTTCAGGTATTGCTAGGAGCAATCTTCATGTTCATCAAAAGGAATGAGATGCAAAGATTGCAAAGCAGAGATTCAGAAACTTATGCAAACTGCTCTCAGTTGGAAGCCTCAACTGGGACTTTATTGTAGAAGCACCAGGCAATAGAATTTCCCAGAATAAAAGTCCAGAGGTACAAAACTACTGCCAAGCCGCTCCTTTGACAAGATAGGTAGGATGGCAGTAGGCCTGAGAAGAGATCTGAGTAAATGAGAACAAATTCAGTATCTGTACCATTTCAGTGATTTGCTAATCTGATCTCATTTGGCAGTGAAAACTCTTGTAGCTACCAGGTCTTTAGCTGTGCTCTTGGAAAACTAACGTTCTCAGTTACAAAATGGTAAGACATGGTAAACAGGCTGGGCTAAGTAGGTAGAAAAAAGTTTCTTTGAAACTGAAGTGGCTGGTGTGGTGAATAGTGGGGACATTTGAGATCATTCTTCTAATAAACGTGCATACAAGCTTCTGCCACTTCTGTTGGCTCATCCTGGTTCTCACTTATCCAGTTAGTTTCTTGGCAGTCTTAATCAGGGAACTTTTTGATGTAGGGATGATTCCCAGGGTGTTCTTTCACGTGATACTTCATAACCTCTAGAAAGTTTCTTATTTACACAGCTGAAATCTTAAGATCCAGCAAAAATATTCTTAGTGTCTTTATTCCAAGTAATCTGCCCAACCACTAAGATACTTGAGAAGAATGGTCAAGTGTATGTGCCACCTCAGGAGACTCTTCTGGCCTGTGCACCTCACCTCGGTGCTGGCTGAGAATATAATAGGTAGTAGCAGCTGTTAAGTGCCAAGGATGTCTGTGAGCTGCTCAGCTTTTGGAGTGAAGGCCATGTGCAAGTGCTCAAGATGGAGGCTTTCCAGGAACATCAAGATGGGCAGAATATAGTTTAAAAAAGAAAGGCTTTCCAAAAAAAGGTAGAAAATTCGAGTTTTAATTAAATGTAAACTCCTTTGCCTCTGAAGAGGTCTGACTTCCAGTCATCTTTTTCTGAAAATGTAGACAAACTGTTTCCCTGCTTGTAGAAAGTAGCTGTCTATCCTGAATTCATGTTTCCTGCTCTGAGCATCCCTCGTAAGGTGTAACAACAGAGCCTCAGAACAGGCACCAGGGCATCTTGAGGCTTATGTGCTACAATTAATTCACTGGGCCCTCAGCACTGCAGTCTGCTTGGTGCAGGGTTCAGATTAGATATCAGCACAAGTGTAAGAGGAAAGGGAATATGCTTTCCTTGTTGTTGCAAGCCTTGACATCAACTGTTTTATTCCTGCACACATTTACAGATGTGAATAGAACAAACCCCTTTGTCCTGGTACCCACATACCTTTTACCACTTTCTCTGAAAACCGTATCTCAGTAGCACACCAAAAACCCTGTTTGCGAAGGAGACTGCTGTTACGTTACTGATACAGTAAATCCCAGAGTCATCATCTTTATAAGAAAGTTAAGATTTCATTTATTGCTTCCTGGTACAGAAGCAAACAGGAGAATCAGAAATAGATCTGGAGTATAATCTGAATTTGTTTTCACCTTAGACTTCTCTTTGGCAAATCTGTAACACTACCGAAGTCAGTGTAGACTCTGATTTAAAACATAAGTTGTGACTGTGCATGCATTAAGCCTATTTTTGGAGAACATACATGTAACACCATTTAAAGCAGGTAAATATCCGTTATTTATAATGAGAAGAAACTCTTTGGTTTGCTATCATTACATTTCTGTTGATATTGCTATAAGAGTAAAGCAAACAGTTTGAACAGGGTGATCTGTTCCTGAACAGTGGGACTGAATAGTAATGGTCAGAGTAAAACTAGATTATTTACATCTTTGCCATTTTGCAGATTATTTATTTTCAAAGATTCTCTCCCCGCCCCCCCCCCCCCAAGCTATTAGTATTAGGGAACTAAAGAGCTCTTCCAAATATCTTATCACAGAATGTTGAAAATAGTTCCACTGGGAAACCCTTTGTAAGCTGAAAGAGATCCGGTCAAATAATATATTATTCATGAGAGAACCACCAAGCTGAACAGGTTCATCATCTCTTTCTGCAGAGCTGCCAGGGACTCTGGGGCCCCTCTGCACCACTGCACAGGAAAAGTTTGTTGCGGTATAATTTTGCAAGTTTAAACATGGTCTCCCTGCCTGGGACCAGGCCTGGAGGCAGGTGCCAGAGAGCCCTTTGGCCACCTCTGGTCATCAGGGCTCTCTGTGCCTGTGGGACCTGCAACTGCTGCTGGCTTAATTGCTGGCAAGGATGCAGGCAGCCATATGCTGGTCTGGAAATGCAACATGCTGCTGCAGGTTCCCCCCAGCCTTTCCCTCAGTTTTCTGCTTAAACCAGGTGATACAGAAAGTTGAAATGCAAACGTTTTAAAAAGGCACATCTATGGACCATGGTGCCTACTAGAGCAGCAGTACCCACGCTGAAAGCACAGGGCAACAAGAAAAACAGTGGCAAAGAGAATTGAAGACAATACTGGGATTATCTTTCAGTCTATAAAGTTCACACCCACAGTAAAGAGCTTTGATACCAAGGGAAGATGCTCGTTTCGAAGTACTAGCATAAAGCAGAAAGGAACTCACATCCCCTGTATTAATATTTTAGTTAGTGCTGGATCTCTGTAGCTCAGTTTGGCAAGTCATTTATCATCCCTCATTAGTGATTAAGTGTATCTGTATGAATATTTTGCTCTGTAACTTTTGTGGGATTTTTTTTTTTCCACTCTGCACCAAAATACTTCTCCTTTTTTTATTTTTTTTTCTTCCCTCGGAGAACAAAGAAAATAGATTTTTCTGACCATATGGCTGCTGCAAAGTGGTTTCCCTGGCAACTGTAACCTACAGAACTTCTTAAAACTTTTCCCCTCTGTGGATATTTTTTTTTTAGTGGTTTGATTTCAGGATCTTGTCATCTTCTCCAAAATCATTACAGCAGGTGGAACAGAGGTTAACCATGAAGGCCCTGGAGTGTGCTAGGGCCCTGGCGTGTCTTAAAGAGTCTGGATTCATTTGTAGTGTTCCAATGTTTTTAGCTCTGCAGATGTTTGGCTCAATTTGCAGGACATTTAACAAATTCCTCTCGGAATTAGTGTGGTATTCTTCACATAAACACTACTGAAAGGTGTCCGGTATGGTTTAGAAAAACAAAGACAACTTGAAAGATTAAATGTGAAGCCAATGGGGATTTGTATAGACACAAGCATCCTCTTGCTTGAAAGCAGTTGGCTGAATCCCACTCTGCCATGGTACAAGACCTGGAACCATTCTGTGCTCTTCTCCCCACCCTCCTCAAGTGCCCTATGGTCGCTGCACCTGCATGGAGAAAAGGGGAGGGGGGGGGAAAAAGGCAACTATTACTTTTCTCATTAGGAAGGCATGCCTCTGCCTCTGAAAAACACAAAACACCCTGCCCCCTTTTATTTTGAGGGGTGAAATTATGCAAAGTGTAATTTTCTGAAAGCCTGGCCTTTCTTTTGGTTTCAGTGAGAAATCAAAAATCTCCTCCTAAAAAAATGTGTTCCTATCCAATGTGTAAGAGACCATTTATAATAGTAAATACAATCTCGTCCTAAATATTCATGTGCATACATCTATAGCTTCCCTCCTTTCAAGCAGGCTGGCCAAAAAAAATATGAGCTTAACAGATAAAATAGTCTGTTTTGTACTTTCTCTCTAGTACTATCACTATATCATTGTATTTAGCGGAGTTAGTAAACTGAAAGGTAGGCCTAATTATTTTCTTTAATCTTAGAGTCACATTCGTTTATTGGGCTTTGGACTCTATGACTGTTTTTCTTCTTTTCTTCTGCACTCTTTCAGATATGTTCTGCAACTAGCTCCTAACACAGTGGGGGGGGGGGGGGGAATACCACAACAACAAAAAAAAACCCAGCCTAAACAGAATTCCCCATGAATGCCCAGTGGAAATTTCATAACTGACTGTTTCTGAAGTGGAGCAACAAACTGGCAAATATCCTCACTGAAATCTGTCCCCTTGCCATGTTTCAGTGACCCCAACACGGATTTCCCAAATAGCAATAGCATAAGTGTTACTGCCAGGACCCTGAACGCAACTGCAGTGTGCCTGGTTGAGCTTCCTGCTTGTGGCCGGTTTAAGATGAGCACTACAGCGTTTTTGTGCTCTGTGATCCGAAGAGAGCTCTTGGTTGTGCGTGTAGTGTCTAACAGGCATCACCCTGATTTTTCTGGTGTTTTTACATTCTTCTGCATATTGTTTGGAAGATAATTGTTAGTCTGAGTTGCAACTGAGCAAATGATCATCAGAAACAGCTTGTAATAACAGTAAGGAATTCATCTGAAGAATAAATAGAATTTATTACAATCCTCTGACAAGGCAATGAGAAGAGCCAATATTCTAAATATGTGAGAAGCAAAATGGAAAATTATGGGGTACTTGAAAGCACATGATGAGAATAAAAAGACATTTCAGTAGTACTTTTAGCTACTTTTAAAATCCACAGTGATGTCCTGAGTACTGTCTGCTTCTTACTCCTGTGGAAAAAAAGGAGGTGTGGAAAGACTTCCAGGGAGAAGAGCTCAGTACATTCCCATGTTCAGTACTTTTCTGAGCATGAATACTTGCTACCAGTTCAGTGCAGCTCATGTGCTGGACTGTTCCAGCCCTGATCTCTTCTAAGGCCAAGCCCAGCCCTGGGGCAGCCCCGGCTTCCTCCCTTCCTTAGCAATTGTCACCACCCATTTTAATTGAGGGGGTTTTGAAAGGCAAAATATGGACAGACAAGCTCATTTCTGATGCAACTAAATACTGCAACTTGGTTGTGGATGGCAGATCTGCTGGGAGCATGTTGTTTCTGTCATGCCAAGCCATCCGCTCTCAAAGAAAACTCTGATACCTCCTGGTTTTAAAGGAAGGGGCACTAGGAAAATCGTTTGTTTTGGTTTGGTTTTTTCCCCCCACATTTGTATATACTATATTCATTATTAAAATTAGCGTTTCATTCCTGTGAAGTACAGCCTGCACCTGTTTCTTCTGTGGGTATAGTCTTTACTATATTTTCCTAGGCAAGAACTAAAAAGATCAGATGCTTTAAGAAGTGGGCCAGGATTCATGTCCCAAAGCAGTCAGACTATACACTAAGTTTATAGGCACCTTAGCGAAACGAAAATAACATTATTTTTTTTCCTCATTTCTTTAACTTTTGTTTTGCAATACTGCAGTTCTCTTAAGAAGGGCAATTTGGAAACCACCTGAATTAATCAGTAAGTTGTCAAAAACTCATAAGATGTTCCATTCAAATATTAATAATGTTTTTTAATTTCCTATTTTCTTTGAGTGAAATCAACAAAAAAAAAAAAAAAAAAAAAAAAAAAATCCAGGAAGCCCTGCTGTAAACAAATCCCACAGGCGCTCTCATCATTAGACAGTAAAACACACAGGACAACAGATGCTGGATCTGAATTTTTCCAGGATAATAAATGCATTCAGTGTCCCCAAGAAGATTTTAAAGCGCCTTTTCTGAAGAGAGCTAAATAATTCATCCTCAAAATCTCTGTTTTACATAGTGTTAAAAAGAAAAACACAAAAGAACACCAAAATAAATAGTCATAATGTGCTGCTAAACTAGGGACAACATTTTAGAAGTAACCAACTCAGTGTTTAGAGTAATTAATTATACAGGAATATGAATCATTGCTTAGCATTTAACCATTTATACCTTCTACTCAGGGTGCTGTTGGGAACAATGGGAGGAGGATTACTCTGGAAAACCTCAAAAGCAGTTTATACGCAGGGGTTTAGTAACATACTTAAGTTTATGGTTAGTGTTTGGATAGTTGCTCAAGCATTTTGGGGCCCTTTCTCTTTAAGTACAAGACTAGGTTACCTCTGGATCTTGGACCAGCTTTTACTTAGTTCTTCTATATTTTGGGGATGCTATCTATTTATTTCTTCCTCTGATCTAAGCCATTCAGTGTGTTTTGATGAATCAGTGGATCACGATTTCTGCCTTTATCCTCAGGGACGCAGATACAGAAGTCAGAACTAGATTTACCTGCTCACCTATATAATGCCTCTTTGGATGCTAGAGGCAGTTGTCATCCTGTTCTCGACTTCTGAGATGACAAAGATTGCTGCTGTCCTCTAATAAGAAAGTAACTGGAATACCCCAAGAGCTATGAAGGACCAGTCATTTGATCTCACCTCCATTTAGTATGGAAAAAATCTAATCTTGGAGTATAGTTTAATATTGGACTGACTTTCAGCCAATGTAAGAAACCACCTACAGTGACACAAAACCCATATGCTTTTATGAGGTGCAACTTACTGTGAGCTCGAAGAGTTAATTATTAACTATTGAAACTTCTGGACAAGAGACTCTGGCAATAATCTCATGACAGCAGTTGGGTCAGAGCAGGGGCTTGCAGCAGTCACTGATAGCCTGAAAATACCGGTGGTTGTGGAGGAAGTGGCCAGTTGGCCACAGGAGAAGAGCTGATGGGAGGAACAGGACCAGCTCTGTGTGCTCAGCTCCTTTGTAATTTCTTTCCAGAGAAAGGCAAGAGGAAAAGCAACTGTGACCATCAAGGAAAATATAGCATGCTTTCAGTGCATTTTTGCATTTATACTGTATTTGTGCATCATCTATTGCATCCTTGTGAGATTAGTTTGGTTTTTTTATCAGAATGACCTGAGAGCAATCACTTGTTTATCTGCTAGTGGCTCCTAGATGAGATTCCCAAATATTAAAATTACTTGAACTCAAATAATTTAGGAAGGAAAAAGAAAAATCTAAGCTGCTTCCAGCAGCTGTCAGGCTTGTTAAATGATATACTCAACACAAGAGTTTTCTGGAAAGGATGGGCTGAAGTATTAGTCCTGAAACTTTGTGTGTTTATGGCAAGTTGTAAAGGGATCTTTGGAGATGACAGTATTTCTCACCTGTAGAGAAGGTGTTCCTAGGAAGAAAACTGAAAAATAAAAGTATTGCAACTTGGACCTTACAATTGTGTGTGTGTATATCTTCTGCAAAAGGGTGTTCTGTGCCACATTCTTACTGGCTGCATAGTGCAAGCTGTATAGCACAGGCTTTGTTATTAATTCAATTTATTTTTCAGAGAGAACGTGTTTTCAGCTTCCATTAGTACACACCCACATTAGATAGCTGACTGCTATAATGAAACATTTTATTTTACATATCTTTTCTTGTGTTTGGTAAACAGTGCCTTATTTCCTCTTTTGCTATTATTTGTAGGCTCTGATCTGAATCACTGTTTGGCCGTGCAAGATTACTGCTTCTCATTCTTGGTTAGTCTAAGTCAGGAGGTTTTTCTCTGGTGTGAAATTAATTGTGGGGCTCTTTGCCACATATTGTGGTGGCTGTTAAAAACATTCCTCCATTCATTGAGTGGTCGGGCAAAGAGATGGACACGGTTCTTTAATACAAGGACACTACTCTTGGCTCAGAACTGCCCACATTAAGTATCTCCATATACTAGAAGAGCAGAGGTGTCTTGTTTGAGTCTTTCCTAGGTATGTTACTTAAAAAAGCATCCTTAGAGTTGCACCAGCATGGCTATGTTAATGTTTTTTAAATGATTTTGCATAATATGTGATCTATATCTTTATGATAATAAAAAAACCCACCACTACATGAATTTTTAAAGTTTTTTCTCTATTCTTTCTTACCTTTAAAGCTGTTCTTTTTTTTTTTTTATTTTTTTTATTTTTTTTTTTTTTTTATTTATTGGCTTCCTACCAAGGAAAGGGCAGGGCTTTGAAGATTTTGAACATGTGACTTGAGATATAGATCGGGTGTGAGGATTTAGCTTTTTCATCTTTTTACTGCATCATCAAAACATTGTCTCTGCCTCCTCCCCAGAAAAGGAAATGAAGAAAATGTGTGAAAGATGGCTGTAAGATTCAATGTGGGTCTGACCAGCCAAACTGGCCAGTGACACTAATGCAGCAGGTTTTTGGGAGTGGGGAAAAGCCCCAGACGCAGGTAAGAATGCTGACAGAGCAGAACTGCTCTTGGCTGCCAAAGCTTAGGGAGAGGCATTACAAAAGGGGCTTCAGTCTCTGTCTATAAATGACATGGCTCCAAACTGCTGAGAGGGTTTGACAGTGGTTTTAAAGCTGGAAAAAGACTACTTTGGTCAAGGAAGCACTGATCCAATGCTTTGGTTTCTATTGTGAAAATATTAGCTTAGGCTTGCTTATTATATATGTTGTCAGGTACTCATCACAGTAATCTAGAGGCTCTTTTGGTGCCCTGTAAAGATACTGCAACCTTAAAAGGCAGCTTCTGCAGCTATAGAGATTGGAGAGATGCAGAGAGCAAGTGTGCTGCTCGGGGATGCCCTTAAGCACAGGAGCAAAACTTCAGTTTCTTTGGCAAAAAGTTCTGCTTTTACAATGGGAAATGTCTATCTTAATGGCAAGTCTCGTTCCACTCTTCAATTACTGCTGAAATTAGCTTTTTAAAAAATGGAAGTAGACTTGTATCTAGCTGGAGATGTGAGATTTGTGTTCTCTGTTAGTCATTGCTTACTAGAAACTAACTGCCAGTGCAGAGGGCAGGGTGCACCTGGGGTGTCCTACACCATTCAACAGTGAGGCCACTGTGGTTTGTATCTTGAGCATACTCTGAGCCAAAGAACCAAATGAAGTTTTTCATAACATATGTGGGCATATCAGTGCCTGTGAGGATGCAAGGAATAAGAGGAAATTAACTCACTTGACAAATGTAGAAGGCTCTGAGGTGTGGCAGGTCATCTCTTGAATGATCAGATGGTCAAATAGATATTGGAGATGAAAGCCCAGATATTCACCCAGCATTTAGCACAGATTGTTTCTGAAACTGAAAAAAATAAAAAGAATGAGGTTTCCTCAACCGATGGCACTTTTTTCCCCACTTAATATTTTTCTTCCATTCTAAGTCCCAAGTGATCACATAGTTAAGAAAAAGCAATGAAACCTTTGTTTTAAATGAAAGCAATAAGTAGTGGCAGTGGGTGGTTGTTTAAAAAAAATGGAAAGGAGATAAAGTGTTCTTTTCACTAGCAAATTGGCACATCCACAATTAATATTGAAATATACTGAAATATCTAGCAACTCTAGTATAAATATGTGGCCAACGGGCCCATTGTCTGGAGGGGTTTGATCGCTGTTGTCAGTGATGCATCATCAAGCAGTTTCACTGGCTGAATTGAAAGGCCCCAGCAGACGGTGGCAGGTGTTGTAGAAAGGTCCCTGTCCCTGCCTTTGATGCATGCTAGGAGAGAGATGCAGCACTTGTGACAGTGATGATGGCCACCAGAATTAGCTGCCTGAGCCTGTTACAGAGGCAGTTCAGAAGGAGACATGGTTCAGTTTCCACAGATGGAAGTCATATATTGTTTATAACCTGCAACACAGGCATGTTGTAGAAGGTTTCACAGGTGGATGACAAGATCATCACGTGGCAGTAGTTCTAATGATCATGTCTCTCTCTTTGTTTCCATTATACTAATAACTATTCCAAACAAAACCATGGTAGACCTCTCTAACCAGCATTATTTTGTGAAATACCTGGAAGGTTTTCAGTAGAAGGATTTCAGGTGGAGCGGTTCTTAACACCCCCTTACCCAGCTCCACCCAAGAAAATTCACCAGCTGCTTCCATGAAAATTCTTACTTTTTTTTTTTATAATGCAGATAACACTCCTTCAGATAGTCTTCCCTCCCTATTCACACACTTTCTTTTAAGCTGTCAGTGATTTAATTTTTGTCTGCTTCTCTATTGAATATTGATGCTCTGATAAAGAGCTCTGTATTGTAATAACATGCTGGTGCCTGATAGTTATGTCAAATTGTGCTTTTGTAATGAGTCTGTTATTATGGCATATTTCTGAAACCTGACATCCTGAGGCTACTTAAATGAGTGCTTTTAACGTAGTCTATTTTAAAATAAATACTTTCCTGGAATAATTTATCATATGAACATTTACATGCTTACATTGTGCTTGTATATAAGATACTTTGATAAAGTAGCTGAATTTTAAACAATTCCATTAAGATTTTACATATTTAACGAAATATGTCTGACCTGCAGCAGGACCACTACAAAGATTTGACTAGCCCTGCAAGGGTAGGACAGAGTTGTTTAAATCCTCTACTGTGGATAGTAGTGGAAGCAAACTATTTTTTTTTTTTTTTTTTGGTCCTTCGTCTTTATCTCATTATTAACAGGATCAAGAAAATCTCGTGTCTTCCCTTGTGTTTGGTAAAGGGTGCTAAACGATGGACCTGCATAATCTGGAAAGAAGCCTTTACATTTTAAGGGATGTTTATCTGGGAGCAAATACGGTGCTCAGTTTCAGTCAAATAGATTGTATCTGCAGGGAGAGGTCAGTTTTGAGTGAAGTCACGTGCTGCACCTCATTTGCAGTTACATTATTTGTTCTACTAGTTGTAATATTTTTATCATGGACATGAATCCAAAGATCCATGGGTCATGAATACAAAGTTCATCATTGAAACAGAAACAAATGAGTGTGAAATCTGAGGCAGTATGTCTCCTTGGTTCTGATATTTAGCTTGAAAGTCACAACATCTAGAAAAGAAGAAGCTTCAAATACTACTTGGAGTTTGCTAGCATTTTGTCCCCCAGTTGCTTTCACTAATGGAAAATTTGGATGTTAGTGTGAAAGCGGAAGAAGTGGAGAGAATTCACAGCTTTATACTTCAAAGTGCATCTCGTTCTACAGAAAAGGCAATTAAGGATCACCTCATTGCTTCATGTAGGCAGCAACTTAACATCAATCCATCTAATGCTGTGCTGTTGAAAATCTGTGATGAAGATAAATTTAAAACTACCACCAAATATTTTATCCCCTTTCACCACAGTAAAGCTGTGTACCTTCTTTATTTGATCCAAAGTCTTTTGGGTTCTTACCACTTACGCTGCTACATGTAGAATAAGAGCAAGGTTTCAGAAAAGGTATTTATACTTTCAAGGAAACTGTATATTGTGTTTGCAGAGAGAAATTTGAGTGTGCGAAATCACATGATTCTCTGTGTCACAGTGCAGAACTGCTCATTTTTTTTAAAAAAACAGATCTTCTGAGTTATAAAGCTTCTAGGGGAAGGTTAAGATGGCATTTCAGCAGACTTAGTCTTCAGGATGAAAGGATTAAAAATGAATAAAAGGCAAAAAACAAACAAACAAACAAAATGCAACAAAAAAAAGGGAATTTTGTAATGAGTTTCCTGCACTATTGTTTTATGGAATCACTGTTCAATATTATATTTTCCCTGAGATTTGTGCTCGGGGATTAAGTCAATATTAAGGATATGGTAACTCTATCAGAGGTAAGTTGTTGCATTTAACTGTGGTGGTGAACTTGAGCTTTTCAAAAAAATTGTTAAATGGCCCTTGACTAAATGAGGCTGATTCAACTGGGTGAAATTTAATTTTTGTGTCAGTTGGCAGAATATCAACAAGCTAGAAGCCTTCTCTAATTCAGCAACTTTTGGCAGAGGAGTGCCACTGAAAAGGAAGGATTAAGTGCTCCAGTCTCTGCGTATGGTGCTGAAGGGAAGGGTTTTACTTTAAAGCAGTTCAGTAGCATTTGTAGAACTGCTCTTGTAGAAGAGGTCTGTAATGCTCTGAAGAGATACTGACCCTCGCTTCGTTGGTCAACACTGAATTATTCAGGACGTTCTTACTGACTAAAAGATAAAATGTCACAGAATAGTTTAGTGAGTGGAGGAATATCCCAATCTGAGAGTGTGGTGTGGGAGTGGGGAACGTTTGGTCCCTGGACATAGCACAGTCACATGTTCCTTTTCACAGTTTATCCCACAGGCTGGTCTCTGTAACTCTATCAGTGACTCAAAGCCACCTACACAGGAAAATGTTGGAGGCCTATGGCATATAAACGTGCATTGTTTTGCCCAAAATGAAAGGGAGGTCTCTCATGCCTATTGTAGATGTCTTTTTCTATTTTTTTTTTTTTTTTTTTTTCCTCCAGTTTTAGTTAAAATATATAATGCCAGGCCATGGTAAAATGTAGTGCAACACAACTTTGATCTTCCTTATTTGTTACATAAAATATCTGAAATCTAGTATAATTAACATAAGAATTCTGTTTCTCTGGTATTCTTTGCTTCTACAGATGCTCTACATCATAATAATCTAAAACATACTCCACATATTGAGTATTTTTTCTGTGATAAGTTTCAAGTGTGATTTGCAAACAGGGTGAAAAGGCAGAGAGGTAATACAAAGTGAATTTAAGGAAAAATAATTATTTCTCATCTCACGGTCTATTTTATTTGCTGCCATCTTCTTTGTCAGTTTGTCACCATAGATGATGTTTTCTCCTTTTCCATTTACTCACATATTTAAATTGATCAATATTTGTATTGTGCTTGCCAGCATCATCCTATCATTTGTACGCTTCCACAAGTGTAAGTTCCATTTCTGTATATTGATCTTTACCCTGCTCAGAAAAGTAGATATAAGTTGTTCTGTCTGCCAAGGCTGACCTTTAGTGTACTTTAAATATCATCTCTGAAAACTGATGGCAACATAGGGGAAAAAGGAAGCAGGAGGTGTTTTTACTGTTTGCATGTTTCAAAGAAATGCCAGTGTCCCACTGTGGAAGAGGCAGCACGGTAGAGAAGAGATGGCATAAGCTGTTGTACAAGAAATCAGAGCCTCCCCTCAGTATCAGCCTTTGTCTTCAGCATGTGGATGGTATTTATTCTGATCAAAAATTTCCCATGAGAAAAGCCCAACATGCCTGACTAGTCCTGTCAATCCTACTTGTTTTCTTCTCCACCTTCAGTTTTCTAATTTAGACTATTCATTGCTATGTATTTTTTTTCCTACTGTGCAATGCAATGCATTGAAAGTTGTGCACAGACTGTGATATTCAGTTTGTACTATTTTTTTATTCTCTTCATCTTATATGGTAACCTTTTATCAACTGTAAAGTTTGTCACACAAAACCCAGTCCTGCTATGCTATGTCAATTAATATTTTTGTGGTTGCCTTTACAAATTGAGGACATCACTTGAGATCCTGTTTGGAATATGATTTATCTATAAATGTAGACTTAACTTACTTTTAATTTATGATCACTGAGGAAATTAAAAATAAATATGTTCTGTGTGATGCAATTTTCCTTAAAGATTTCTTTGACTCCAGTGTCCCCTGCAGTTTCTCTACTAACAACATCTAAAAATACCTCAGAAAATTAAGATAAGTGGGATACTTCACATCCATTTTTTGCTTCTTCCAGCAAACATTCACTTAGCTGAGTTAACAAACAGCTCAGCAGCCACACAAGACTTGTTTATGTTGTTATGGGCTGTCTGTGTAATCACTTCCAGAGCCAACCGAAACCTAAAGAAAAAATTTGCCAAGCTGCAGCTGGAGTACTGCAAACAATCCATGACATTTGGTGGAAGTTTAAATTAACATATGTTATAGCAGGCAACAAGGAAACAGCTGGGAAATCTGACAGCTGTTATCCATAAATAATGTTACGTTATCAGCACCTATATTTATATGGAATTTTATTGGGTAAAGATGCAAATAAGTATTTCATTACATAACAACGTGACTGCACTGTAGGAAGAACCCTGGCTATCTTCAGTGTACTCTGTCCTGTACAAACAGCATCAGGTTGTCCCAATTTGACATCTGAAAAAACAGTTTATGAGCAGTGATGTGCTCCCAGAGTTTTGGAAAGCTTTCCCCTCTACTGACTCAAGAGGGTTGTTAATGATATTCTTCTTCTCCAGGGTTTATGTTTTTGGACTCCAGATTGGTGTATGGATGTGGTTTGTTTGTTTTTTTTTTTTGGTAAAGCCATCTAAAATTGGGAAGGAGACACCCGTTATTCTTTAGGCAGAATAATTTCTAGTTATTGGTACTAAGTTTTAATTTTTGTGATTCTTTCTTCCTCCCTGATACAGCAAGATACAATCTTGGCAATTTTCCTCACAGTATCTGATAAATATATAAAATAAAATTCACTCCTGAGATAATTCTATTAACTGAGTGGGAAAAGAGACTTTTCTGTGCTTCAGAACTGAATCTCTCTGGTTTGTTATTTCAGCTCATCCCTGGACATATCATTGACAAGCCTAAGCGCAGTAAGAAAAGTGAATAGGTCCCCCAACATTGACCCGTGACATGATATCTTGATATGGATTCTCAGTTACTTGGAGATCCTTTGGTTTAGGCTCTACATAAATACATGTAGCAGTAGTGGTATTAAATAATTATGATGTAGCGTAATACTTTTAGTATAGCCAAGTAGGATTCCTTGTGCCTTACTTTTTAAATCCTAAGCATATTTGTTATTAGTGTAAATTTAGTTAGGTTTTGAAATTAAGGTAGTGGTGGCTACTTTGTTCAAACACGAGAAACTGTAAGCAGAAGGCTCAGAGTTCAAGTTAAAATATTCACAGGCTGTTAGATTTAGGACTTGGCTGTATTAAAATGTCTGCTGATTGCAGACCTGTAATTAACTTAATTGATTATAGATGGTCTGTCTAAAATAATAAGAATGATTACTGACAGCACTTTTACAGTGAACATTAACATAATACAAAAGTTTGATATTATTTTCTTCCAAGTTTTCTAGCTAACATCTGTTCAGTTAAAAAAAAAAAATCTCTTGGGCAGCTATATAAATAATAATTGATCTTTTCCAAAAGTGATCAGACCTGTAGAAGCAGTGTGGAGGAAAACTTCTGTTGCATCAGTTGTCCACTGGGTATATTTCACCAGAGTGGGGAGATAAGCACTGCCTTCATAAATATTTATCCTGGAATTTTAGCATCTAAAGAGAGAGAGTTGACAATCTTGCTTAGGAAAATGGTAGTTTCTTTATAATGCTAGATAGTAATTTATGTGTTGTAAATACAAAGGCTTGTATTGGCAAATGCTTATGCTAAGGAAAATATTCACTGGGAACATATGGAGCTTAAAAACAAACAAATGAATGAAAAAGGGTCTTTTTATCATCAGCACACTTGACATATTGCTTTTAAATAGCTCTAATACAGATAGAAGATACATTAAGAGACCTATTTGATTCAGGCACTTTGCCAAAAATAGGCAATGATGTTGTTTACAGTTTATTAATACTGAATAAAGTGAAATTATATTCAGTTTTAGCATCTGGAGAAAACACAGCTTACTGAAAGGTCAGGCAATTGTAAGGCTGCCCAGGTTCTACAAAATGCGGAAGCTGAAGGTCTGATCTGGAGAACCACAGTAAAAAGATCAGCAGAGAATTGAACTGAAAGGAATCTGATCCAAAATGTTCATCCTCTCTCAAATTGCTGTAACATATTCCTTGCAATGCAAATTATTACATATGCTGACTCTCTTTAAACTGAGCAAAGGCTATGTGAGAGTAAGTGGAAGCTGGAAAAAATAATCGCAAGTTTAAACCAAAAATTGGCATACCTGATCCAAAATTACTTACAGGCAATTTGCCATGCTTCTGTGAAGAAAAGTGAGGATCCATTTAAAGTAACCAATTCGTAGCAGCAATGACATAGATTTGAAAAGCTGTACCAAGTTGCTACAGTTACTGGGGAGGAACAAATTGGGTCATTTGTCCTTGAAGAGAGGTTTTTCTACTTGTGATATTTCTTTCCTCTGTGCAGTGAAAACCTGTTACCACCCATCCTCACAGTCTTCAAATGTGCTCTGGAAAAGCTGGGAGTTTATCTGGATACAAAGCATCCAGAATAATCTATCATCTCTCCTTTGTTTTTGATTTTTTCCTTAATAAGTCCCTTGGTGTCCTGGTAGCAAGAAGTGATAAAGTCTAACTAAATAACACCCTCATTTGGTGACAGAGAAGGCTTCCCACACTGCTTTGTCCCAGAGAACCAAAAAATCCCAAACCAAAAAACAATTCTTCACTTTGGGGATTTTCTGTGGGAACGGGGAAGCACGAGATGATGATGCACAACTCTGAGTGTGTCCCAAGTAGTCTCCTTCTGGGGGAAGAAATGAATGGTGTGTTAGGAGTGTGGAAGTGAAGTCAACACTATAACATTTATAAATATATGCAGTATTAGTAATGCTAGTTTAATCTCTGCTAATACAGCTCATTAAAAGATTTTGGACAAAGACGCAAGCTGTCGTTCGTTCTCTGTGAGTGCATCTTTGTAGCCAAAAGAGATTCTCTTTTTGTTTAGAATTTAAACTTCCTACTTTCTTTGATTTGAAAATCTGTTGTCATTTCAGCTCCCAAGCCAACTCTAGCACTGTTATTCTACAGTTTAAATTCCAAAGGAATTAAAGAGAAATAATTAACAATCTAATGTTATAATTTATTGAATAAAATATGAATTGGCATTCTGAGATAGGTCTTTAGCTTCAGCTCACGCTGATGCAACTCTTCTTTCCTCAGTTATTCTCATACACAGTTTCTCATAGGAACCTGATGGAGAAAATGTGTCTTTGGTTTCCTGACCTGTGGGACTCATTAATGACTGCAATTTTGACAAACAGCAAATTAATCTGCTGAATTTTGACACACAGCTCACCTGTAAACAAAATAAAAATATGAGTATTTCAGCCAGAAAGAAATCTGCATGAAATGGTTAAGAACACTTGAAAGGGAGAGTGTGTAAATGAAACTGGAACTTGATCACACAGCTGTGGAGATACGCTCAAAGTTTTCTTCCAACTAAAATAAACAGTCATGTGAATTGGGTTGTTCTGGGAAAAAAATGGCATTGCTCTGGGCTGTAGAGTCATAGAAGCACCCACTAGTAAAGCTGTTGGGTAGTGTTATTTTTGACAGTGCATCCCGAAGAAATATTCCATTTTACATTTTGTAGGGTCTCCAACAGTCTAAAAGTCTCAGTATCACACACACATTCATAGGTATGCCTGTCCTATGAATAACTGTATAGTCTGCAAACATTGTGAGCCCTTTTCATGCATACATGAGACTGCGTTTCAGTCTTGCCTTAGATTTCTCCCACTTAATCTCTATCTTTCCACATTCTGAACATTCTGATTTTCAGTGTGGGATAACACTGAATTAGAGACCATGTAAAATAATATACTTCAAAATGGTCTGTATTTATTTTCAAATGAGATGGTGTACTCATTCCTGTTCTCCAGAGCAACAAAAATGATGTAAGCATTTTTCTAATAATTTACCTGTCTGTGAATGCAAAGTAGCAATCAAATTGTTCCTTCAGCATTTATGTATAATCCAAAAATGGTCTTCTAAACAAACAGAAATCAAGGACATAATTTATATATTTAGCAGCACATTATGAAAACTTACTACTCTGAGATCCTCACGTGTTCCAGAAGAACCCAAGTCATTATTGCAGTGCAAAGAACATGTTGCAGAGAAGTGTGAAAATCAGAGAAAACGTTTAGAATGATTCAAAAGGATATCACTCACTAAATCTGACCAAATATCAGTAAACATGACCTTTACCATATTACACTTTAAGATATTTGACTATGGCTTTGTAATCAATTTGTGTTAGGAAATTATGAGAATGTATTTGCTTCCATCATGTGAAACTCCAGAGTGGAAAGCATGTGTGTTTGGTGAAAAAGAGGATTTTACCAGTTAGTGACACTAGTCAGCAGTAAATTGCTACTGAAAGTAAGGGCTCCTGCCCTGCATGACAGAAGACCAAGTGAAAGAACAATAATTGCACATCTTCCAGGAAGAACCCTCACAATAGGATTAGGAATATAGTTTAGGAGGAATGCAATCCCTGCCAGTTCAGGCTGGCTGTAAAAAGCAGTTACTAGGTAACATGGTCTTTCTGATGCTTGTGGTTTCTGTTTCCTAAAGACAATAGAATGAGGATTATGAAGATTTAGACGGAATACATTGATGCTTGCAAAGGAAAGCCAGATGTGGGCTGAGAAAGTAGAGGCCATCTACAACTATTTAACTTTATTAATCAGCAATGTCAAGCATAAAGAAAAAAAAAATATTGTATAATAATATGGTTGATACTAAGCATGGAGGCCACTTTTCTGATTGTAATACTTTTGGCATAACAATAAATAGGAACAAATGTTGTAACTGAATTTCCCTCTCTCAAAGTGAGTAGTTGGATGATTAGTGGAAATATGTTTTAAAAGAAAATAAATAACCATAAGAAAATATAGTCAATGGACAAAAAAAATACTTCTTTTAGAAGAAAAATTAATTGCAGCTAGTTACTAAAAATGGTGTAATAATGTGAGCCATGAAGTGAAGAGAAAAGTTTCTCTTGCTGTGCTGTAACTTGTAGGTAGTGAAATCTCTGGCCTGAAGGTTATGTTACTTGTCACATGCTAATTCACAGTGCTCATCTCTGTTGCTTTTTTATTCTTGGGCCTTGCTAGACCATTTTATTATCTACAAAGAGTGTGGGTTTTTACACAGACTTTAAATAAGACTGACAGACCCAAGAATTCAATCCGATTAAAAGTCTTTTGTTCTCCTTTACAACTCTTTCACAAATCAGAAACTCATGCAGTACAGTCTTGGATAGACACTTACTAACTGTACCCTTAGGATATTAGCTCTCTAGCTTAAATATCTGTAAACAAAACGTGAAAAAGTGCTATTACTCACTCACACATACATACACATTCCAGGGGCAACATACATCTTGAATTGAATATTTTATTAAATGCAGAGATGTTCTCATAATTGTTTTGCCACAGGTCTGTGCCCTGCAAGTAGATTTTTGAGAAGTAAGGCAACATGATAGCACTTCTCTATTCACAATTCATTCACCTAAGCATGTATTACCATATGTAGTTCTGCTACTTCAACTATTTAAGTAAATTAAGTAATTAGCTAAATTAGAACAGTATAGGAATCAAAAAAAAAAAAAAAAAAGTAACCCCAAACCTGCCACCTCATTTTATGCTTCCCCTTTCCCCCTCCTCAAAAAAACCCCAAGCAAACAAACAAAAAAACCCAATCCCTGATGCACTGTAGGCAAATGGAAGGACATGGAAGTATGAAGGATGCCCATGGCTGGGGCTCACTGGGGGTTCCTGATTTACAGCTCTAGTAAAGAAGATTTGGTGCATTTACATCAGCTGAGGATCTTACGTTCAAGATGTACGCTTTTCACTTCAGCAAGCTGAAAAATTTCCCTATCTTCTGTGTTTTAACTTTTAAGTCAGAAGGGAATGAACATGGAGAAGAAAGAGTAAAAGAGGAGGCCGAAAAGCAAGAAAAGTTATTAAACAGACTATCCAGCAAAGAAAGGCAAAGTATCTTGTATGGTATTTTTTTACTAGTTGTTGGAATTACCCCTTGAGTGTACAAGAAATAGCCTTGATAGGGTGGATATCTCACTGAAAAGGTGAAAAGTTTTCCCCATCCTGACATCTCTCTGGATTTTTCACTTCTCTAAGGGAATGATGGCATGTTTTCTTGGAGGAGCTAAGTTTCTGCATGAATTTGCACAGGCATGCGCTACTAGTGCTTAGTGTTTTGGCAAGGAGACAAATCCTTCCTCATAATTATGCCCTTCCAGAGATATTAACACATCTTGATCTTTTCCTAACTTGGCTAGTGTCACTGCCATGACTTCAGATTTGAGAGTTCTCTTTGGGTTTTGATATTTCTTTTCTTAGAGAACAAGCACCATTTGAAATGTTAATAGAGAAGGAGAAGCAGATAGTGTGAGCTATCATTTCGTTCAGTAAAACAGATTATAGATCAAGTATGTAAAGCAAGTTTTCTGCTGGCATTTAAGATGAATGTCATTATAGATGATGTAAAGATATTCCATGAGTATTAATACCGTTGTCCTATTCCTCTGTACTCATCTACTCTTAAGTCTGCAGACACAAACTTTACACTACTGTGTTGGTTACTTTAGTATAGCAATCTACTCTACTCTATTTTTTTATAATCCTTTCATAAACTGTGAAAGTGAACCTTTGAATGAAATTCAAAACCTTCTGAGAGCATGTCATCTTGCTGGACAATATTCACATGAGCTTTTTGAGATGAGAATCATACTTGATGTTTTGATGCATCATGAAGTGCTGCATGTATGCCTTGAAGACCAACAGAGCTGTAGAATCAGATCAATCTCATTCACTGTCAAGTCAAATGAAGATTTCATCCCATTTCATGGTGGATTTGGTCTTTGTTTACAAAGATAAAAGCAAATAGGGAGATCTTTAATTTTACTGTGGAAAGATCTTATTAAAATTGTTTCTGCAGAGTGTTGGCCTATTTGGAGAGCACATACATCATGCAGAATCAAACCTTCAGCCTTGAAACTTGGAGAGGGAGGGCAGCCCAGGATTACGCAGGAGGTTGTATGAGAAGCTGATTTTACTGATGTAGTTTTCCAAGGCTATTAAGTAGTTTGCATTTGTGAAAATCAACAATTACACATATGGATTTTTGATTAATTTTTATTTACATTATTCTAAATATAATCTATGATTTAGTAACAAGCTTTGTTGATTTTCAGTGTTTCTTAACTGTGGCAAAGTTCAGACCAAAGGAAAAAAAATAATATTTCTTCCAACAATAATTATCCTCTACTATGACCTATTCCATTCTTCTCATTTCCTCCTCCCCTTTAAGCACACAATTTCTAGAAGTCAGGACTTTGATACTGAATCCTATCCCTGATATTTTATTACATACAGGGACTACATTACAGGATGAATTCCAATGTGTAAGTAATAGGTTATTGAAGGATTAACCCAGATGAGTAGAAAATGTAGTGAAGCCTACATGGAGTAAATATAAAAATATGTAACGTGATTTTGAGTTTTTGATTTGAGGGATGTGTGGCTATAACACTGCATTTATTCACAACATAACAAGGTATTATTTTGTTGCATTTAATCAACTGTATTCTGGTTGAGTAACAGTTATGATTCTCTCCTCTGCATTTGAAATGCTTTTCCATTAAGCAAACCTGATGTCAATGTGGAGGAACAGGAATGGTTCAAATGAGGTTGAACTATCAAGGTTGATAAGTGTCTCACAGAAGGAAAGAAGGTGCAGGTGGAGCATGTTTCTCTGAAGCCTGTTTAACGCCAGCACATACAGATCTAAAACGTGAGGATGAACTTATCACACAAGCAATTCTGATGAGCACTTTTTTATGGTTATTTTGTGCCTAAAAGTTGTAGCATCCATGTTTTCTGTGTGAGTACATGTTTCTTTCTTAATATATCTGCAGAAAAGAATGGCTTTTCCCCTAGGGCAGAAAGGTACCTTGCCTGTGAGGAAGAGGGAGGGAGGCATGTTGAAGGAAACTCCATCAGAGTTTATCAAACACTGAACATATTGTCTTGTTAAACTGAGCTTATTCCACTGTAGGCTGTGATGCTAATGGGCCACTAATAAAATGCCAGTGAGATCACTTTTCTACTCAGCAATCCATTCTGTGACTGTCCAAATCATGACCTCAGTTAGACAGACTCAGTTTAGTTGCAGCACAGGATTTTTTCCACTAGAAAGCTAACGGAACCTCCAATCTGTGTTTTTATGTTTACCATCCTGATAAATGTTCTCCTTTCTTAGAACTAAAAGTTAGAAATAATCTTGGACTTGTATCTAATGTGAAGGAAGAGATGAGGCCCAGTTTCTCATCATGCCATTAAATAAATTTCAACTGCTACCCATTCCCCTGAGGTGAGTAAATGAAAAGTGGAATGATTAAAATTGTGGGTGATCATAGTTTGAAATTTGTTTCCTTTTCTACACATTTAAGCATGCTATTTTCCCTTTAGCTCTCATCGTCTCTGATTTACTTAATTACTGCACCATTAGTATCCATTCTTCTTCGTTTCAAAACCCGCCTTGCTAAATTTTTAATGGTATTTTTTTAAGAACACAATTTCCCATGTCTTTCAGAATTACCAGACGAAACTGTTGTCAGTAATGATCAGATCAAAAGAGCACAGCAACTTGCACACTACTCAAGATATTGTACTTGCAATGGCAACTGCTGCTGCTGTTTAAGATGTTTATTAATTTCCAGGACTACTTGTCCTTTCCCAGCCGCCATTTTTCTGTACTGAAGGCTGTGTGACCAAAAAAGGATGTAATTTGTGATACCTGGCCCCTAATATGTTTTGGGTTCTCTTTGAAGAAATCTTTTTCCTCCCAAATGCCATTTCTTTCCTGTGCTCCCCTTCTCCCCAAGCTGGATCTGTCTTAGGGGGAGTTTTTTGCATTTTGCTTGTGAAGAGATTAGAAAAGTGCATCTATCTATTTGTTCTCTGACCTGAATGAGTTATACTGGAGAACGGTTGGCAGTTGTAGGAAGCCAAGAAGTGTCTGTTCTGTTTCTATGAATGTTCTGGAGAGAAGCGAACCTAAACTATGGAAAAATCAAATTGCAATGAGCAATATTTGTCTGTACCCGGTAGTAACTACTCACTGAACTCATTTTCAACCAGCCAGGCCACCACAGACTCCTCTGCATGGTATGTGAGCAGCTGTCCATGTTGAAGTGTAGGCTACAAGTTAGGCTTAGTTACACTTTCTTCCTTGTCACAATTTTATGCCAAAGATGAAGACAGAGTTTCTACATTGCATTGCCTGACTGTTTATTTTATGTAGAAAAGAAACACATCAGAGGATTCTGTGCCTATGTTTTCAGTTTCAGCCAAGAAAAAAATAAACTTTAGAATATATCAGTTTTGAACTGAGGCAAATAATGTCATTTTTAAAATGGTGACATTCTAGGAAAGGCCAAATATCAGCTTCTGCTAACTATGCATCTCCAACTGGAGAAGAGCAACAAGTAAAGAATGGGGTAGCTGCAACACAACATGCCTTCCAGCACTTCATGTGCATGGGCCTTATGTGTGGCACACTTAACTACACTGAAATCATCTTGGCATTGTTGACTTGGTCAGGTGGCATAAGAATTATGTAGAATAATACTGTCTCCAGCCACATTTACTGTGAGAAAGGAGTGAGATTCCAAACTAAAATAATAATAAAAAATTAAAAGGCTGCAAGAACTGACAGCACATTACATAGACCAGCATAAACTGAAGCCAAGTACCTCAGCCTTCTGATAACGACTGTAAGGAGAGAAAAATGGCACTACATGGGTTAGTCTTTTGTTTCACTGGCTATAATGAGAATAGGAAATTACGCTAATTTAACCCATTGTTTCTTCTTCTTCAGCAGTATTCCTAGTGGTTTTCTGCACAGCTGCCAGTGCTGATCCTCTCCAGTGCTGGGAGAGCTCCTGGAAGTGTACAGGCATAGTTACTGAGGAGTTTGTGTTTAGTGCTTTGCTAACATAGTGCAATTGACAGATTTGTTAGCAAAAAAATTTTTTGCCGTCAGGCTGAACAGTAGGCTACCTTAATTCACTGAATATGTCAAGTAGTGTAATTTGATGAGAGCTCTTTCTCCTGATACAAACTTTGACTACATGCTTCCCCTAAGTGGATTCTTATTCAGTCCTTCCTGCGTGTTACAGTGTGGTGCAAAGGCAGGTATTCTCCTGTTGTTTCTTTGAAACACTATGACTCACACCTTTTATTTCAAAGTATTTTCAAGGAGAGCTTAAAAAGAGATGAAGTAATGTACTGTACTCTACTTTTTTTTAAAGAAACATTGTTTTGTTAGCAGAACGTGGTTTTAAAAGTCATTCTTCCCATGGATTTGTGCTTTATGTCCCTAATTGCATCCTACTGCCAGTTACAACGGGTTTCCTCCAGTTCTGTTGTTATTCCTTGACAATCTCCATCTTGCAGCAAGCCTATCTCCCTCTAGCATCCCCAGTTTATTTGGCTGGACAAATTGCTATGGCTCGTTCAGAACACGTGTGTGCTGATTTGCTGGCTCTTATCTCTAAGAATGGGAGAAGATCTTTCACTCAGCTGAGGCAATAATTTGGATCTCTCTTCCATAGTCAGCTGTTTTTATTATATTTGCAGCAGTTTCACACCTCTGAAAGCTATGCCTTTTTAAAAGTGACCAAGAAGTTCAAGGGTTATTAAGGGAGACAACCATATGGACAAACTGCATAGATTTCATCTTATTGGGAAACTGGAGAAAATAACATGATTCCAAATGAATTTTGGGCCAGGGAGAATTGTTAATGTTAATCTAAGAAACTTTTTTGTTGTTTTGATAATCAAAACAGTTTTTTAATTGCATATGGACATTGTAATTTTTTAGTATTCATTGGTGAGGAATGTAAATGTAAAATCTTCTGTTGATGAAAGAACTGTCAAACCTATTTTAAGTGAGTAACAGCTAAGATTTTTCACCTTGCTTGTATTTATGAATATTAACTAGTGGTTCTTTGATACCCTTATGAAAAGCATGCATAATGTCATTATCTCTGGTATAGGGAAAAAAACCCTCCCCCTAAAAGAAATGAGAAGATCACTTTTGGAGAAAGGATTAAAATTCCATCATCTGACCAAGTCCATCTCAACTAGTGCTTTGACCACTAAAACATGAGGGACCACAAGCTAAGCTTAATAAAGATGTCAGAGGAAGATGGTATAGGATATTATTTTCCCCACCAGGGAAATCATCAGGCAACCAATCTGCTTTACCCTCACAGGGTGCTGTCATCTGTTGCATTTCACACAGAGAACATTAGTTCTTGCCCTGATTTGGATTTTGCTCGTTAGTTGTTTCCAAGATGTCGCTTGGTTTTCTGTTGCTCTCTTTCTATCTGCTGATGCCTCCAAGCTGTATTTTCTTCAGTTTTGATATATGGGAGCACTAATTAATTTTCTTTGCATATGTAATTTTTTGGGGGGTTTTGTATACATTTGCTTACTGGTTTTCCATCCTATCCATATCAGTCATGGTCAAGGGAGTATCTTTGCAATAGATTACTTATTAACTTGCATCACTTCAGAAATGACACATACCGTATAGCTTTTTGGCCATACAAAGCATTGGCATGGTACAATGTGTTAAAACCATGTACTGATAGGTTTTATATTCCTAATTGTCTAACTGAAATAGAAATATTAATTTCATGGGAACATACGATAGTTCAGTGCTGAGAAATAGGAAACCTCCAACCTTTCTGAAAACAAAAGCAGAGCTTTTCACAGTACCACAGTCCAACATAGGACACAGACACTGGTGCTATTTAACCTTCTTCCAAAGCAGTTGCTGAATGTAATTTCCAATAGGGACTGATAGGTGAATCCATACAAGAAGGGCATGACACAAAATAAATGTTTCCAACCCTATAAAACAACTGTCAATGCCCCACAATCCCATTAGCTCTAGTGATAGCACTCATAGTCTTTCAAGAAAAAATGTCTATTGCCACAAAATATTATCAAATAGAATGGATCTTTTTTTTTATAACATGGAAAAGATGAAGTAACCTTCTGAATATACTGTATTAAAAAAAAAAAAAAAGTTGAAATTCATAGTGAAAAATTATGAGCTTGAGTTTTTATAAGATTTGAAAGGTCAGGAGGGTAAGCAGATGGGTAGCTGTAGAATTTATTGTGCTTTTAGCAATTGTTTTGATGTTCCAGGTGAAACCTTGCAAGCTTATGAGACTGTAAAATTCTATGGCCCTGCATTAGAATGGGGATTATGCTCATAATATGCATGTGATTTTAGAGATAAATCTATCACCCATTTATTATCTGCCAAAAGCTCACGAGATTCAGTATGATTAATATCTTGAACTAAAATTTTTACTATTCTGCAATAGTGCATCCCTTTTTTGACCATTTTGAGTTTCTTTCCATTATGAAAATAACACAAATAATCTTATGATAATGAAGTGATTCCCTAGTAACGTTGAGTGACTTTCCAGCAACCTTTCAGTACTCAAAAATGACATGATTTTACAAGGCACGTTAAAAAAAAAAAATTGTATTCAGTGATTATTATTGTTCACACTTTTTCACATGTGACAAGCTATCCTTAGCAAATTCAGTATTATCAGGATCTTGGTGCAGTACTTGAGAGAAGGCTAACAACTTCAGTACAGAAGCATCAGCACAGGGCTCGGGGTTCACCAGCGCCTGTACAGCAGACAACAGTAGGGATGCCAAACTGTTACTTATGTTCTTATAGTAGCCCTGTAAAAAGCAGTCATTTCTCTTTAGATGCATTTTATTCCAGCGGGTAACATTTCATGTCTCTTTAGAAATATTTGTTAAGAGATGTCTAACCATGTAAACAGCATCTGAGACAATGTACAAGAATTAAGCAGCTCTTCTGGGCTTGCAGCAGTAGCTTCAGTGCAGGTCAACACAATACAGTGAATTTGATTGTGAAGCCCATATGACAGGCCCACCTTGTTATTCTGATTCTCATAAACGAAGCACAAGGCCGTGCAAGTGGCTTCTGGTCCGTGACTAAAGTTCCTACTACAGTATTAATAATGAAATAATGGTAAAAATTTCCTGGTGTCCCATAGGAGTTGAAATACATAAATGCCTTGTTTCTTCCTTGAAGAACTTCCTAAACATTTTTCCAAAGATGGCACAGCTTCTGTGGTTGAATAACCCATGATAGTAAAGACAAGGTATGGGAAAATTTTCAGTGGCTTCCAACTAATCCAGCTCATTGTAGGGTTCAGGCTCTTGTCTGGACAATACTGACCAAGAACAGCAGGTTGGACAAACAAGGATGGCTATCAATATTTTCTTTAACTTGGGAAAGAAAAGACAATATTTCCGTATTTTCCAACTTGGGGAAAGAAAACCCAATAGCTGTATTTTTCCTCAGATGAAGAGGTATGCAATTTTCACATGCAGTAGCTTCTTTTACAAGTTTGTGTATGTGGTGATACACATCTGCAAGTCTGTAGAGAAGACCTATTATGCTGTTTATAAATTCAATCAACATCTTGGTTCCCTTTTTTGTCAAGATGATCTTTAATTTCTCAAGAAGCAGCTCATATGAATTGTGGTAACAAAACAGGTAATTTTCTTCATTCCAAACTCATGTTTAGCAAGATTTCTGGCACTGAGTAGTGATAGAGGAAGGAGTAGGACTCACAGGAGGCCAATATTCTCATGAAACTACACAGTCTGATTTTCAAAAGCTGGCTCTTGTATTTTTGCAAGGTGCAGAACCTGTACTTAGGTAGTTAACTATCCTATTAGGCAGGAAGTAGAACAAATGGAAATGGTAAGAACAATAAGTGTGCAAAATTTGTGCCGATTAAATCACTCTATGTAAATGTAGTGCTCTTACCGTGGAAGATGTCATTTGTCATGTTTCTGAGCACTGATGATTGAGCTCAGGTTTGAGTAGTGCTAGTGTTATAGTCATAGTAGTCTATTATGTTTTAATGCATAGTGACTTGAAGCTTGTTACTTAAGGTGAATTATCAATAATAATTAGCTTTCTGTTCAAATTCCATTGTTGTTATCTGCACACTTTGAAATCAAATGGAGCCCAAGCGCTGAATCTAAATGGTTGCTTTTCAAGTAATTCCACTCAATCTTACCACCACCACTCCCCTCAGTTCAGCACCTCTGTGTTCGCTGGAGTTGGAGCATAGTTTCTGCACAAAAATGAGCAGTTAACTAAATGCTAATTAAAAGCAGCATGCCAGTTTATTGTGCTCAGTAGGAGCAGTCACAAAAGAACATGAACCTGAATTAATTTTTTTCTCCTTTTTTTTATTTTTCCTTAACAGACCCCAGGAGGGTTGAAGGAAAAGCCTATTAGGATAGCTCAAATGAAAATTTGAGATGGGACTAAGAAGCTTCCAATACTGTGAAATACTTTGTTAGAGCCTCCCAATACCAATGCACTAGCTCCTCTGCCTGTAGATAATATGCCACAACTTCTGAAACCCAAAAGTTGCAAGATGTCTTAGACTCCCATTAGTCCTGGTATCAGTAGTTAGCTATGGGCTTTGTCCTGTGAGATTGGTTGATTTTGTTGAGACTTGAAGGCATTCAGCAGCTCACAGATGTGATCACTATCCATATTGATTAATCCCTACAGGCCCGGTCAAAAGTCTATTGCATTCAATGAGGTTTTACATTTCACTTCAATTGGCTTTTTGTTAAGCCTTAAGATATGGGATAGAAGCAGATAATGAAATCAGGATGAAAGGTAGACCAGGTAGAGGAGTGTGAGGAGAACTAAAATGTGAGGAGGACCAGCTTATCTTGCACACAAAACAAACTTGGTTAGTTTATCATCTTGGACTGCCTTGTAATACTTGTTGGTGCCAAACCCTACAATTAAAACAAACTAAAAATTGGTTGTTTATTGTTGGTAGCATTCAAAATTGAATCCGTACAACCCAAGGACAGACCTTCACTGGCTCAGTGGAGCCATACCCATTTTTATCAGCAGGCAATGTAAATTTATATAGTCATAGATCTATTTTTGAATGTTTCCAGCAGCAGAGGAGAGGAAGGATTGTCATGTGCTTTTAAGTACAAAAGAGCTGGTTATTTTAACTGTTTAGAAAATGTCAAACATTTGCTACCTTTTTCAGTGAAGCATTTTAAATCCAAATGCATTCTTGAGATTGAGTTTGCTAGGCCATGGTAACTGAGGTGTGCATGTTTGGGATGATCCACCATGTTGTAGTATGTGGCTTTCATGAAGCATCCTACTCTGTCAGTTTTTCCCATCGCCGTCTCTTCCTTTGTGTCCTTGCTTGGCTGTTCATGTGAGTCAGGTTGTGTGACCCTCTCAAGGCTTAATGACCAACTCCTGAATTAGCAGAAATTTTACCTCCAGACACACCAGCCGAGATCCAGCATAGCGTCAGCGGGAAACTTTTTCACCAACCTTCTCTTAACTCCTTTAATCCCCTACCGGCACTGTTGAACGCACGAGATACCAGTATGATAGTGTGGAAGAGCCCTCATTTTAAAGAAAACACTGGATCATGTAGCGATAACATCACTCTGATAATGTCAGTTACACATAGGAGATAGAGTAATACTTCATATGAGAAGTAATGATTTTACTGCAAGATCTTTAAGCAACCAAATATTGTTAAACTGCACTGAGACAACTTACTACAGAACCTAATCTCCTCATATTTTACTGTAAATATGCTATTTGTTTCTTTGTCCCTCTAGCTGTCCAAAGAGTATAGGACAGAAAGCAAAAGTTTAAAAGACAGTTTTGGCTCAAGCCAGATTCATAACATGCAGTATTTGTAGCAGCTCCAAGTATGCTTTAACTTGAGGTAGCCTGTAACAGACCCCTCTGGAGGGCTGGAAAACACAGCTTCACCACAACACAAAGGCATCCAGGCACTTTCTTTCCATGTCTTTGTAGTTACAGTAAAATTACAAATGTGGTGCCAGGATATGTGTCAATGTACAAGTGGAAGGCTGACAAGAGTGGAAGTCAGCAGAAAATACCCAAGCATAATGCATTGCCACACATCCTTCTTCCACCTAACCATTACACAGTGCTGTACCAGTCGTTTGTCAGATCATTCAGCTTTCTCTTTACAGTCTGTTACTTTCTTCCAGCTCTTAATTTCCTCTGGCTGAGAAGAAAAATTCAGACTGTAACAAGAGGCCAAGATATCTTCAGATTTACCAGTATCAAGAAGTATTTGTAATCTTTTGATAATCTAAGTGTATAACTCTAAGAGATTTGAATTGTTTCAGGTGCATGCCAGTTATTTTCTTAGAAAGCCTGAGAAAAGCTACCAGGTTATCATGCTTTGCTCAAGGCTCATAAGAAAGATAAAGATCTCCAATGCTACCAACTAATGGAGTTATTCCCTTGGCTCCAGATTCTTCCTTCCAGCTTCAGTGACTCTGTGAGTGGGATTATCCTCTAAAAGCTTCTGATCTAGCTTCTTTAGTCCTGAAGACTTCTAAGTGTAAAAAACACCCCCATTTTGCTGGTGCAAGTCAAATTAAGGATCCCATGATACTCTCCTATCCTTTTCAGCCTACTTCTCTAACAAAATACTTTAACATACTAAGAACACAATGGCTGCACTCTATTAAACCACTGACTTGGTTCGTTCTTCAATATCTTAGGCTGTGTGTAAGCTGTTACTGAATGCATAAAGTATTACTCATTGAATTATTATTGTTTATCTGTGTCATTTTAACACATTAAAGAATCTTGCCAACCTCAAGAGCAGCTGTTGTTATCAGGTTGAAAAAAGAATCTGTGGGCTCTTTCCCATCAGATAGCACAAATCCCTTCATAACTGCAGTTTCTCATTGAATGCCAACAATTTATAATGATTCAGGACAACATGAACAGAAATGAGCTTAGCCACAAGTCTGTGACAGAGGTTTGAAGACATGTCATGAACTTCTGCTCTGAAATCATCAATGTCTTTGATCTGTAGGTGATTCTCCACCACCTATCACTTCATATTTCCTTCTTGTTAGATGGTCCTGGCAAGTAGACAAGCACAGGTCTGTGAATTGCATGATCATGCTAAACTTCCCGGGAGATCCCATTATAGTGGGAGCTTATTTCTCTACCTACTTTTAAAACCCATTTGAATCTATTTCTTTAAAATACATGCTATACAGTCTCAAATACAGACCTTCAAGAGGTTGATATGTTGTACAAGTTTTAGGAAACAAACTCAAAGAAAGGAAGGTATTTGTATGGCCTGTATAACATCCATATATTCACTGTGCACACCATATCACAGTCCTTTATCACTGTCAGAAAGCCTCTTCCCTTCTGCCAGCAGATATTAGCCCCCTTTTTTCCACCAGACTGGTTTTCTCTCCAAAGCTTTCCAGAAGCCTCAGTGCATGTTCCAGATCCCTGGTGTGTTGTGGTTTGGGCCTGATTAGCAGCCAACCACAATGCAGCAGCTCTCTCTCCCTCCCCCTCCGGCAATGAGAAGGGACAGAGAGCCAGGCTTGGGGTTCAAGATAGGACTGGGATGGGGAAAAATCCCCCTTTTATGATCACGAGCAAAAGGCAGACTCATTAGGGGAAGAAAAAAAGAACATACATTTATTACAGACACTAACAACACATAACAGAGTAGGACAGTGAGAAGCATTGCCACATCTTGAGAACACCTTCCCCCCACCCCTCCCATCTTCCCAGGCTCAGCTCTGCTCCCGATATCTCTACCTCCTCCCCCAGTGGCACAGGGGCAGGGAATGGGGGGTGCAGTCAGTGCTGCCACTTCCTTCATGTTCAGTGAGGGGAGTGTCCAAAACTTGTTCCCCCCTGCTCCATCGTGGTCCCCCTCTCACAGGAGACAGTCCTCCACAAACTTTCTCCGACATCAGTCCCTCCCATGGGCCGCAGCGTTCCCCACACTGCTCTGTCGTGGGTCACTAACATTCTCCGACTGGATTCCCTCCCACGGCTGCAGCCCTTCCCGAGCTGCTCCGGCGTGGGACTCCCCCGCATGCTGCAATGCTCCCAGCACTGAATTACAGCAGCAGGGCTGCCTTTTCCCATGAGACCCTGGGCTTCTTCGGGCACAGAACCTTGATCATCTGAGCAGGAGCAACAGGCCATAAATCAATGTCTGCCCCACCGTAGATCTTCCTGGGTGGCAGGGGGGGCCTCCCTGCCGTCTCACCACAGGATACAGGAGGGTCTCTGCTCCGGCACACCTCCCCCCTCCTTTCTTCCTCCGTTCCTCCACTGACCTTGGTGTTCATGCAGCTGCAGCGACTCCTCCTCACAAGTCCCACTGCCCGTCACCACGTCCCTTCTTAAATACGTTATCGCAGAGGCGCAGCTGATTGGCTCAATTTCCCAAACAGAAGTGGAGCTGACATGGAGCTGGGGGAGCTTCTCACAGGGGGCCACCTCGATATCCCCCTCCCCTGCCACCGAAAAACTCCACCACTCACTCAACCCAGGACATGATGGGACAGAAATTGTCAGTTAGAAATGGCTGAAGTGGTTCTGCTCAGTGGAAATGAAGTGTGAAAACATGAAGCAAGTCCATGTTGTTGTTCATGTGATATGATTTCCTGTATTTGATACAGAGAATACTAGCAACTCACCAGTTATTTTTATGCAAAGCATAAAATGGCTGAAAATTACAAATCCTGTTAACTGGTGCAATCATCTCAAGAGGTCTAATATATTAGTTAATTCTTAATGGCAGCACATATAGTCAAATTAAAGGACATCTGACATTTTAGCACTCGGAAACGGTTCATTTTCATTGCATATTTAGAGTTTGTGTACCTTATTTATTAGACTAGAATCAGGAGGATTCCAGACATTCTGGAATTACTGTCTTTGGTGGACCCTAGACGTGGGATGGCCATGTATAGATTAGAAAACCTGTCTCAGTTTTAACTTCTTGGCATCTTCAGAAGTACTACTGAGTTGTGAGTACCAGAAGTGTGTTAAGATCATTGAGAGAAGACATACAATGAACTAATAAATAACCCTCAGAACTGTTATGGTTTCTCATTATGCACAATTTTAGCAGCATATACTAATTTTAAACTGTTTTATTTCAGAACTATTTGAAGATAAATTTATCCATCTGTGCACTAACACAGTTCCATCATAAAATCTGATCTGTATTCCTTAAACTTAGTTATTTAGTCCTTATGCTGTAAATTAATGCTTTGAGAAAGCGGGAGCTGTGATGCCTATACTTGCATCTCAGGCAGGTATGCATAGCTTTGTCAGGTCTTCACAAGCAGCTTCAAAAGTTTCAGTTGTGTTGTTAAGGTTAACATAAAACAAGTCAGGATCCTATTTGGGTCCTCTCTAGATCTGACATGGTAGGTCCTAGGCAGTTGGGGACCTATAACATAGTAAGACAGATTTTCTATTTAATAATAGGTTTAAAAAGTGCCATGTATCTTCCTAAATAGCTCCATGGAAGACTCTCTGAAGGGTTTAAAAAAAAAAAAAAAAAAAAAAAAAAGTGCATTTTGGGGATTCTGAAGCAATAAACAATAAGATTGTTTCTTTAAAAATTGAGTGCCTTTGGAATGGTTAAATTGTTTTTCGTTTTTTGTTTTAAGTTGAATACCTATTTAAATGCTTTATGAAATATTATAATGAATATCTTGAATTTTAATTAATATAAAATTATTTTTTCTGGAATTTTCCTGGAACACATTTGGCACAAAGTACAGTAACTGCACTAGACTTAAATACCACAGATTTTACCAAGTAGTAAGTCTTATTCCTTGAGCATTGTGTATATTCTTTTGTAAAGCAATCTAGTTTAGATATATTGTCAAGTTTTATATAAAAGTGTTAATGGAAATAAGGGACAGCTAATATTGATGATAACGGGTTTTTTTAATGTTGTTCAGTAAAATTACTTGAGGCTACCCTTAGGGCTTCTTTTTTTTCCCCACCTGCTGAAAGGATGCACCTTAAAGTCTTTCTGGTTCTCTTCTGACGAAAGGGCCACAACTACAAACCAGGAAAAAAATCAAAAGATCATCCAAGATTAAAAGATCTATGTTAAAATTAGTAACAGTTCTCCATAAGTAAAGTATGTAACAGCACATCTGGAGGGTGAAAAGGGGTTTCAGAGACTGTCTAATTGTATCTTGAATGGTCTGATTGATGCTACTTGCAAACACGATGTCAGGGGCTATGAAAGAAGTAATTGCAGAGTTTCCATTTGTCACAATATTCCTTGATGGGATTTCTGATGTTGATAATTTGTCACAGTGGTTCATTGTCTTGCTGGATGTCAAACAAAATGGAGATGCCAGAAAGCTGATGGTTTGCTGTAAGAATGTCAGTGTCAGGACTGTGGGAACAGATTTATAATGAATCAGGGCTCTTGCGAAAGGGTACGTATTCAGTGGAGCTCTGGCCGTAGGGAGCAGAACCAGGTGGTTCAGGAGAGAATCAGTGGGTGCTGCCGTTTTTGCAGTATGCTGCAACACATCTATTCAAACTCTTATTATTCTCTGGAATCTCACCTCAAAAGTATTTGAGGATGATACTCTCTCCAGCTAAACCACACATTATGAATCTACTCAACATTTGTTAAGTGGCAAGTCAAGGAGTGTGATTTACAGTCTCTTGTGGTGTTTTCCCCTCAGTTTACAAATTATGGGGAAAGATGTCTCTCCCCGAGACACTTCACCACAACACTAACACAAAAAAACTCTTTTGGGCTGATACTTTCCTGTCATGGAGTAAACCAAATGTAATTATTGATAGGTTTTCCTGCATTCTGCAGCTGTAAAGGGGGATGATCTTGGGGGGGGGGGGCACTGAGTTAGCTCTTGGGATGCCTGGAACAAGTCTTATCTCTTCCACCAAACCCTTTTACAACTTCTCTCATGCTACCTGGTCTTTTCATCTGCCTCACCCAGGGAGGGATATAGTGAGGACAGTAGTATTTTACTCCCTTATTGTCTTTGTGTAACCTATTTGCATTAGCAACTCTTTAAGGCGTAGACAAGTCCTTACAATGCAAATGCGTATTGCCTAGTATAGAGGGATCTTAACCTTGATGGGATGGATCTTAACCTTGATGGAGGTGAGGATTGATTTATACAAATAGTAATAAATCATATTACTTTGTTTTGGTGATGTTCTGTATGGTTTTAACAGGAAAAAATATACAGGAGAATCTACGAATGGAACTGGAATTGAAATCCTGGAATTTCTCAAAAACTGTTCTGTTAGGACTATTTTATTGTTATTCTTCAACAGTTCATGCATAAATAAGTGATAGGAAGGGTCACTGATCTGCTCTGGAGAAAGACAGCTATGCCTCCTGTCATATCAGAGCATGGAAAAAACAACCTAATGATTAGACATGTCATTGATGTCAAGTGCCAGGCATAAACTGCTATAATCGCTCTAGGAAAAAAAAAATAAAAAACACACATAAATGGACATAACAGAGAAAGCTGGCTGTCAAAGCACATCTTGGTAAAGTGCCTATGCAAGTATAGAGAGTATAAATAAAGGCAGAAATAAAATAATGCAATGGTAGAAATAAGCATGGTTCAAAAAGATCATGTTCTAAATCGGACAGTATTTTGGCCTTTCACTGGGATAGTCAGAGGCTGCTATAATATGACCAATGAGCAGGCTAATAGTCAAATAGAAAGGACCACAAAAACAAAAGTGTCATGTAGAAACAAAGTTTAAATCACAGTTCTGTGCTGATTCAGCTGTTTCTGACCATAAAAATTAACATACGGGAAGAATGAGAATCTGGCCTGAAATACAGGTCTTTATTATCCTAAAAATTTCAGTACACCATATATAATGTGGATGCTTTTATTATTAGTGATACATATTTTTATTCTCAGGTTGCACACTAGTCTCTAGGGAGATGTATAGCCCATCTGCTGTGGCTTTCTGCCTGCTGACTGAGCAATTCCACCTGGTCTGCCTTTGCAACCACCACTGCTGCAGAGAAGCTGAGGCAGGAGTTCATAGGGGGAACCCAGTTTAATCTCTCAGGAGCATGTTAGTAAAATATAGTGTGGTGGCTGTGATTCGCAGGCGAGAAGAGGGCGCTGGAGGAAGGTGTGGTATCGGACGAATAGCTCAACTGCTTTCACAGAAGGGCTGATACCCCACTGGCTCCCAGCCACATGGACCAGGACTCCCACCCCTCCTAGCAGAGAAACGCTTCTCTCTCACTGCCTGCTCTCTCAGGAGTGCTCTGGCTACAGCACTTCTGAAGCTCGTGTATGAATGCTTCATAAAAATACCAGGGGACATATGAAGGTAGACAGATGTGAATAAGAGAAAGTTTGATAGAAGATTGATAAGTTGTGAAAAAGACAATAAGGATTTTGAGAGAAACTTCTGAAAGAAGAAATGGAATGAAAAAGGAGAGCAAAGCAAGCTAAACAACACTGTAGAGAGAAGATAAAAAGATAAAATAGTGGTAAAGCAAGAAAAAAACAAGGGAGGGATATAGCAGGAAATTTTTGACTCAAGAGTATGTCATGGTCTGTTGCAGGAAGGTAAAGATGAGAGTGACTGCAGGAAGGGAAAATACCAAGGTGACAAGAGTGAATAAGACATCCTGAGCAAGGCTGGTCTAACAGTATTCAGTGACTACATTATTTCATCACTTAATGTGTCTTATCAGGGTATAACAAATAATTTCTGACAAATGCATTTTTGGCAGAATTTGATTAGCTTATAGAATGTACAGAAGTATAAATGGATGAATAGACCAGAAGAAAAGTGAGAGTGACAGTTTAAAAACATATTAGAGCACTATTTTTTCCACCTGTTTGTACAGCTTAAAAAAGACACTTGTCAGTCATTAATTAGAAAGCTGAATAATGACATTACATGTTTATTTTACTGCTTTCTATTTCAGGAAGTATAGCTAGACTTTTATATTGGCTAGAAGTATATATAAGGCCAATGTCCTCTTTGCAAGAGCTATGTGTAGAAACTTCTTCAGTATGATTATCTTTACAAGAAAAGCACAGACCCTGCAGTACTTAGTATGTCCCCTATGAACCTATGACACTCACTGGTGTTATGTTCATTCTCAGTTAATTCAAAATAAACTTAAATGTCTTAAAAGAAATTTCACAGACAAAGTCAGTGCTGATAATTATTTTTCTTAAATTACTTTTTTTTTTTTCCTAAGCTGACTCTTTAAGGAGATATTAAATACTTGCATACAACAGCAAATACCATTTCTAAGCTTGCCTCCTCTGTCAGAGATAATTAACTCTGGATGAACAGTGAAATCTCTTTTGTGTGTTTTCATATTGCAGCTCCTCATTATTCCAGACTCTCCACATGCCCTGAATGATATCAGACGTCTTTGTCCAAATGCATTTTGGGGTTTCATAACAGGCAGATAGAAGTAGTTAATGGTGTCACTATAATGGATCATTATTTTTTAGTGCCAAGCTCCCAGTAATTTTACATTTTCTGTCTTTCACACCTGCAATCTACAAGAAAAAAGAAAAAAAAAAAAAAAAAAAAAAAAAAGAGTTTGGGCTTATCTAGAAGGTGAGGGAAAATTTCAAACCAGGCTGTCACGTACTGCAGCGCCATCTAACCAGACAGTGATAAAACTGAATAGCCTTATCTATAAATCACAATAAAGCTTGACACAATTCACCTCTGCCTTCAAAGCCTTAAAAGCAGTTAGATTTTCCTATTAGAAACAAAACCAAAATGTATTTATCAGAAACATCTGGAGTCTGGGAGAAGTAAGCATGTATCATGAGAGGACTTTCTGCCCGAATCCAAGAAAAAACATCTATCTCTGGGTCTCACAAAATGAAAAGTGAGAGTTTGTGTGCGGATGCAGGTTCCCAACAGAGCAGACTCCCACCCTTGTGGCTTTATAGGACACCATTCCGCCTGGGTCCTGCCCAGGACATCCAAGGGGGAAGCTTGACTCAGCATCGGAGCTGCTTCTGCTTCTGGAGTCCCTGGGACCCTCCCTTGTGTGCTGTGGTGGCTTTCCAGGGGAGGAGGGCACACTGTGAAGTAATATCCATCAACACAGTCAAACATTGGCAAAAACAACACTCGGGTAAAATAAAGACATGCTTGCTGAAGAGCTGACCTGAGAACGGTCACATGGCTAGAAAGCACCCACAGATTTGTGTTTCCAGCAATGAAGGCAAGTATCCACACTGATCTGCATCAGAAAAATCTGTGCAACTCTATAACAAGAACAATACAATTTATCATCAGAGCACCCACTGTGCATTCTAGGATGTCTGTGCTCCCTGCTGTTCTTTATGCTCAGTTGTTGCTCTCTTCCTGGATCTAGCCCTGCTTAAGCATGTGGTAAGGAGCCCGTGTTCTTCCCCTGGCTGTCTCCTGATGGAATCTATTTCTTGCTTTTGTTCAAGGCCTGGAAGAGGGTTGACAGCAGCATTGCCCATAGAAAGGGAGGTGAGGTTGTTGTAGAGGAAGAGGTGGGTAACTTTGAAGACCATGCTACTAACGTGGAATTAAAAGCTACAGTACAAGCTGACATGAAGTAGGAGTTTTTTTGCTGTGAGCAGGTGGCCTTTCGGTGACAGCAACAGAAGACAGGACAAGCTGATCGTAGCAGGACCATACCTTACAGGATGAAACTCTGAAAAGGGACAAGATAACTGTGGGATAGACTGGGTGAGATTTTTATTTTTATCAGTAGAGGCACTGTACAATACCCTGTAGGGACTTCATCTGGAGCACTTCTTCTGGAAGTGAAAGGATTTCTTACAGAAAAGGACTTCAGCTTGTCAGTGAAAGGTCTAGTAGGGGATGTAATTCTTCTCTTAGAGATAAAAATATAAGGTGCTTGCAGAAGTTTCTCATGGTAACAGGCAATACAGGAATGAGGCCAGTCACAAATAAACTTACACTGGCAATTAGAAAAGCTTTTCCAGAATTAAGAAGAGGACTGAGCAAGCTTCTAATAGGACTAACATGGCAAGCCACGCAATTAATTTGGACCATATTATATTTATGAATGCACATATAGGTGGTGGCTTTCTGAAAAAGGAGATAAATAGTCCTGATGAATAAAGGAGATTCTTTTTTGTCTGAGGCCCTACGAACAGATGAAGGCTATCAAGTCAAATATATCTGCAACATACGGGGCATCACTGAGTTTGTACCAACACCAAGATCTTCCTCAGCTTTTATTATCTATAAATGCCACTGTTTCCTTCTTGCCTGATGACGTGCTCCCATTTGTGAAGTGAAATATATGCTGGTTGGTGTTTAGGTCTGTTAACTAATTATTTATTCAAATGTTAAACATTCTCCAGCCTCAGAATACAATAATATCGCAAGATTATTTCCCTTAAATACAATACCCCACATTCAAAAAAAAGTGCCTTTGTTTGTTTGGTAACTGACTGTATTTCATCTTGATCACTGATATATTGATTTTCATGTGAAGTGAGCTTTCAGGTTGCCATTTAGAAAGATGAATTTTGGCAAGGCTCCATTAAGCTTCTTTGTGTTATTGCTTATCCTTCAGCTGGGAGAGCACAAAGCCAAGTACAAGCTGCCTGAACCATGTCATTCAACCCTGATTCCTTTACTGTGCTTTCCGTTGGTATGGTCCAAAATGGCATTATTTTGCTGGCCAGTTTATTCACTGGCTAATTGAAGGCAGTTCACCCAGTACTCCCAGTCTCTTTTTTTTTCTCTGGAAACAATATCTTCAGGCTTTACCAGGTACATTACAGACTGCAGACATATTGCACACATTCTACTGCTATCTGCGAGTGACACTGCATCTATGGAGTTTCTGCTTTCCTATAGAGAATGCATTCATTTGCAAACTGCTCCTTTGATTACCTTTGTCAACAATTATTATCTTGTCCAAAGGTGAGGGAAGGAAGGGGGCTCTTATTTTTTTTTTTTTTTTAATATTAATTACTCTTCGTCTATTTGCATCAGCATATATGGAATAAGAGAAGCCAGCCTTCAGTTACTTACCCTGGAAAATGACTGAAGGCAGGAACTAATACAGCAATTTAATGCAGCAGTGTTATAGACGTTATTTATTTGTTTGTTTATTGCACCTTTGTGCAATTGCACTTTCATGAATTCTGAGTTTTTCATGAGCCCATGAGTGAAAATCAAGCAACCTATTTCTCGCAAGCAAAAATTAGGGAATATATTTTCCAAAAAATTTCTGCTTAAGTCAGTGAAGTCTGGTCTTGAATTTTCCAGGTATCTGAGGAATGTAGCCACAGTAAAAAATTATATTAAGTTATCAGGACTGTGCCCCTGTGATGTTCCTGTTATTACCAGGTTTTTAATGAGAAGTTATGTACTGTAACTATGGAGATGCTTTTCTGAAGCTTGTACTATAAGGTGTAGGAACCAGCAAAATATCAGTAAATGTTCATGTTAAATGATGCTTCTAATCATAAAGAGTTTTGCTGATTTCTTTTGAGCATCTCTGAAATATACATTGATTTTAGGCAGACTGATAACTTAATATTCCAGTCCGTGTCTTACATTAGATTGCGCTTCTGCACTTCGTTCAGAAATATTGTGTACAATGGAAATTTATTGCCCTGGTGAACACTGGGAGATTAAGGTGAGGGAGTACTCTTCCTAGTGTTTTTTAATATTGTCCTGGAAAAAGTAGTATGACTGCTGTCCGGTACGCACATAAATTTAAATAGTTTATACCAGCTTGCTGTATAAACAAGTAACTTGACTATCATAGGAGACAAGCAATACAAGTAAGACACGGACCCCTGGAAAACAAGGGTAAGGAAAAGAAAGCTAAGATTATGGACAAGTCTATCTGACAGTTCATGGTAGAGATGAATAATTCATTTAAATATGTCAGAGACAGAAAGAGGAAGAAATGATGGTTAACATACACAGAGTCAATCTGTTGTTTATCCCAATACAACAATTTCAGCTCTTAATTACTGATGGTACTCCTAAGATCCAGATAAAGTTCAGATACGGAAGTGTTGTAACATACCCTTTTTTTTAGATGGAAGTGTGATAAAGGTTACTACCAAGAAGGAAGAATAACTAAATAGTTTCAGAAATAAAGAGCTGAAGTAGATTTTGAGTTTGTATTAGAAAATGTTTAACAGAGGAGAATGGAGGGATCTATGCAGAGTCAAAAATAGTAACTCTAAATTGCAGTGATTTAAGCAGGCAGGAGATGTGGCTGGGATGACAGAAGCATCTCTTAAAAAATCATTCTTCTAAAGCTTGGCCCCTTGGCCAATAAAGGAGATGAAAAAAGTGAGTATTAAGCAAGACTTTAAGCTCTTGCAGTAAAATAGAAGTAACAAGAAAAGACATCTTTATGGGAAGGGTGGGCCAAGAAATCTTCATAGGCAGAAGCTAAGCAGTTCACCCTTGGCAGAGAGCATGCAGTGCCTCAGCATGCAGCATTAGCTGGACACCGCCAGTGGTGCAACTCTTTAGTAGTAGCAGTGGGAGTCCATAGAAAATGTTTCAGTCAGTTCCCAAATATCCTCAGGACTACAGCCAGCTGAACGTGTGATTAAGGTGACTCTTCAATGACTTTGCAAGAGGCTTGTTCACCAGATACAAACAATTCCTGACACAGATACAGGACTGGAGCAAAATGCTCAACGTCTCCCAAAAGACCATTTCTAGATTTTGGCATCTTTCCTCCTGCTGAGTGTTAGAAACCACTGATTGTTATTGAACACAGTGTTGAATGTGCCATGTATTAAATTGTGCAAATGGTTTTCACATCTTTTTTGTCTGCTAGTCATAGACCAGACTATGCAACCAATAAATTCACAGGCTGTCAGACTTGCCAGTGAATGACTGATACATTACTAAGATTATATGAATCTGGTTGAAAAATTTGGATGAAGATGGTCTGCAGAAGATATGAAGGGAAAGAATGTTCTTTCTTGGGAAGGTATTAAAATTCATGAAAGGTCATGCCAGGAAAGAAACGGTCAGAAATATGAAGATCTAGTATCAAAGGGAAAATTAAAAGTGGGAATATGGGTGGTTGTTGTTTAATAAATAAAAGAGTACATGGCTTAAAAATGATAAAATAGTAATCAGTCTTATCAGAAGCATACAATTTAGTATTAGTTTTAGGAAAATGCTGAACAGATCAAGACCCAAACTTCATTCTTGTGCAGTTCCCAGGGCTGTGTGCTGTGAACAGGGAGGATTTGGAGAAGAATTATTTTGTATTACTTTTTCTTGTGGCTCAAAGGGTGTTTTGAGAGGTATTTGAAGAAGGGGTGCTACAATCCAGGATAGCCCCCCACAGACCTGACTTGTGTCATCTACTAGATGTATTTTGCATTAATAGCCCTGTAATTGTTCAATGCTTGGGGCAAGGACTGTCATGGTACTCATAGGTACTGCTACAGAGCAAATAAATCATGGAAATTATGTCTTTGCTTCTTATTCTGCACATTCTAAATATATTTTGCCTCCAGTCCCTAATGTTGGCAGATACTTTTGTCATTATTTTAGATTGATCACATTAGGGATTTGGTAGTGATGTGAAATGGTCAACAACAGTGAATTCTTTTTTCTTAAAAAATTACATTTTGGAGCTTAATTAGCATCATAGTGTGATATATGTTTAAATTAACGCCTACATTCTCAAAGAGGTGTCTCTTGGGGGGGGGGGGTGGGGTTGTGAATCTAGACCTGAAAATGGACTCAATTACTAAAATAAGGGACAGCTAAGAAGTCATTGCTAGGTTTTTATGCAGAGGTTGCTCCGACATATTTCTGGGCTGTATCTCAAATAGCTGCTTTCTTTCTCTCATTTGAAAGGACGTGAAAATTGAAATAGTCCTGTTTTTTTTCTGTCAGGAGATCAGTGTTTTGGTCTGGTCTTTGGCAATACCTGCTTGAATGATGCTGGGTAAGAGCAAGTACCTGTGGCAGATCTGCCTGTGCTGTGATCTGGTAGCAACCAGCAAATTCCTACCAGTGGTAAAAATGTTCTGCTGATTCATCTCAACTAAGCAGCAGAGTAATTATAGACTAGTTTGTAAATATTCTTTGGTATGTGTGCTGAAATCGTTAGGCAAGAAACAGCCACTGTGCTTTAGCCACCTGGCACGTATTACAACCCTGTTTATTGATTAAGTAATACTAGAATACAGAGCATAATAATAATATAAATATTTGTCAATTTAATTTATCTCAACATTGATTTAGACCATGATAGTAACTTAAATATTGTACAAATTCATTTATTAAGTCAATACTGGTTTAGAGTAACATGGCAATCTCCAAAATCTGTAAATGTCCAGTTATTTAATATTTATATCCATAGCCTAAAATGAAGTCAGTTTTACATCTTCCAAACTTGTGAAATAAGAACTGCTTTCACACAGAGGATGTATGAACCAAATATAACCCTGAAAAAACTTTTTGATGTTGTGGTAATAAACCCCTTTAAAATACTGGTTTTACAGGGTAAGTGCCGATACAAGCCTTGCTGCAGAGATACAAATGGCAATGCTAGAATAATCAGTCTTGTTCAATTTCCCACCCAATGGATGTAGCAGGAGCTGAAGTGCTGCTTTGAATGCTGCCTACCCAGTAAGATCAGCTGCATTTTGAAACCTGTGAATCTTCTATTACGATAATTTTGTATGCTGATGTCTTGTACAGGATTTATATTGTTAGGATCGTACTTATATTTTGAAACCCCTGAAGTACACGATACTTAAGTGGACTGAACAAGCTTCCAGTCTTTATCTCCCTCATCAAATTGTCTTCCCATGAGAGGTAGAGCTCTGCTCTCTGCCCTTTTCAGTATGTTTACCAGCTTGAGTCTTTCATTTAAAATCCATTTATTGCAGACAGTTTAAGACTCCTTTTGGGGTTGATTGTGATTTCCTCCTCCCATTTTCCTTCTCCAGCAAGATTATACATTCATTAATCGTCTATTTTTGTTTCAAATCCATTCCTTCAAAGATTGGGCTATCTGAGGGCAACCCTTTCTTAGAAATTACAGGCTATCTGTTGCATGAAACAATCATTTAAATGATGCCCCTGTAATCTCTTTTCCTAGTCAGTTTTGGAGATGATGGTAGACAGAGCTATTATCAGTATAACTGACTTGGAGGAATAAAGGGAAATACAGGTGTTGTCTCACTGGCAATTTTATGAGCAGGCTGAGTGCAGGCACTAAGAGCTGGTCATTTTTAGAGCCAAGATTTTAAAAGGGAGAGAATGGAAGTATGACAAATAAAACATTTTTAATGCTTTCTAATGAGAACATCTCTGTGTCTTCCTTCTGGCTTCTTCTTCAAGGATCTCTGCCTAGTGCTAGAGGGTATCTGGATTAGAGAACCCATTCCCTCTGTCTTCTTCTGTAGTCATTGGCAGTGAGGATGGGACTGACCAAGAGCAGTCTCTGTAGACATAAATAAATGCACTTACAAGTGACGGGAGAGCATTTACTGGAACATACAGGGTATAAGATGGGACAGGCTGGCTGCTGTGCCTTTCCTTACAAGTGTGTTATCAGTTGCAGCCCATTCCTTTCTTATAAAGGACACAAGACTATGCCAGCAGGTAATATCTCAGCTGCTATAATAATATTCTTTATGTGAGTCATTTGAGACCCATATTTAATACATACAGTTCCAGTTCTACAGTAATGGAAGATGGAAAGATGGGAGGGAATCAGTTTTGCCATTTTTGAGTGAGCAGATTGAGTGACTGAGGTAATTTTAAGCTATTCAGAATTGGTAACATTGCCATCTGATAGTGCTTTGGTTGTGAAAGAGAGGTCTAGGAAAACAAGTCTGTTCCTATGCAGTATGTTTTATTTTTTTGTGGCCACTGCTATTTTCACAGTTTTCCAATGTTTTTGAAGAACTGCATTAATTCCTTGGGGGAAAATAAATAAATAAATAAATGCTGTCTATTCTTTGTGGTTAGTTCCTCCCCAAAACTATTGGGTTAGACAATCAACCAGCTACAAATAATTTGCCATCTGCATATCTGTATCACCAGATTCTGAACCCCATTTTGAATAGGTTCATTCTGGCTTTTAGAAAATAAGCAACTTGTCTCAGCAATTCTTAGAAGAAATTATTATTTCATTCTCTTTTTAGTGAATTTGCATTAGATAAAAGACAAATGATACAAGTCAAGAACGTGTCTGCCTCTTCATGTTTGTATGAGGGATTTTTTTTTGAGATCTTTGGCAGAGCAGAACAAACTGAATGCAAAGTGAAAATCTGGACCATCCTGCACTCTGAGCAGAAGAGAAGCAATATTTCCTTGTCTTCAGTGAAAGACAAATACACCTACCTACCTGCTGGTCAAACGTGTTTTAAAGAACTTTCCTACAGTCTGGATTGGCATGACTAGTTACTGGATAGAAGGACCACACTATTGGATTGATAAATAGTAAAGAGGGTAATTCAGCAACTGCAAGGGAATTATGTTCTCCAGCACAGAAAGGGGTGTTTTAATCTATTTCTACTCTGCTCTTGGAACCTAAATAGCTTAGCAGAGATTCACAGGTGCTCTTATTTATACCTATCTGAGTATACAAGCGTCAGAAAACTGGTGCTTGTGGTGCTGCAGGTCCTCTTCTGCTGCAGTCTTTCCTCCAGCTCTACTCCCTGGTGAAAATAAGAAAAATAGACCATTTACTTTCCTAATGTTGCATTACTAAGTGGTTCATGCAATGGCAAAGCTTTGCCTGACGTATTAAAACAGGTTTAAGGCATGGTGAGAGAATTATGAAATCATTTTAATGGAAGTATTCTTTAATGAGTCTGTTTCTCTTAAATAACGTAGCAGTGTTCCTCTATTCTGGAACTCCCTCATAAACAACTATTTAATGTCACCTGTTGAGAAGTAACTAGATGTAAAATCCATCTCTTATTCCTTTTGATACATGTTTCTGGTGACTTTTTTGGAATAAGTGAAAAGGGAAAATGGGAGGGGGAAGCTTGCTTTGTGTGTGTCTGTGTGTCTGGCTAATTATAGAATTTATTGGACTCCATTTTCTAAATTTTTTTAATTAAATTCTTATTGTAGTTATGCTAAGAGTTAACATGTGTAATTCTCCAGTCTATGGGTGCCTTATGAATATAAATGTATTGTTATTAACACTGCTTATCATAACTGAATATCCTTCTCATACTGTTTGACTACTGGGAACAATAAAAACGCATCGTTAAAGCTAAAGTCTGTTGAGTATGTGCCAAATATATTGCGAGAAAGTGTGCTGAACCTCAAGAGGAAGGAGCAGACTTGTTTATGTTTTTTGAGGTGTGAGTGTCCTTACAGGCCGAATAAGGATGAATAACTGTTGCCATCATAGCTTACATCTCATTGACATGGTGCACTGTGACAGGGAACATGTGAATCCTCTGCAATAAGAACATTTCTGCTGGTTCTTGACACTCTTTCCTACCCTGAAATTGCAGTACATTTTTGCATATTGAGACCTGGGTTTGGAGCATTGCGTATCCACTGCATAATGCTCAATGCAGGCAACAGTATAACTGAATTGACCTCTACTGGATCGATGCCTTAGAGAATCTGATCCAATATCATTAATGGCATGATGGCACAAAGTCCATAATTCAGCAAGGCACTGAATTTTTCTGTGAGTGAGAGCAGTAGCACTGAGATCAATAGAATTTTAACTAAGGTGCGTGTTGACGTTCAGGATTCAACTGAAATGTTCCTAGAAGAAAACAAGAGCACCAGTATCATGGTGAGAGGAGAACACTGGACCTTGCCCAACAGTGCTCTCATGTTTAGTCCCAAGGTGTCGGAGGTAAAGCATCTGTAAAGCTGAAGTGTTGGCTAATGTAGTTTGGGATGGAAGAGGCACCTAAAGCTATCCCTAAGACTGGAAGTGATGTGCCACTCTGAATCCTGGTGTGTTCTCTTATGTGTCAAAGATTTATATTTAACCACTGCTTGTGTTTAGAGAGGTGCAAGATTAAGATTAAGCAACCTGAATTCCACGGTACTGCCCTTTTGGTCTGCTAGTATTTTTTGTTTAAAAAAGTAATCCTCAAGCACTGACATTTATTTTACAAAAATAAATAATATCTATGAACTGCGTGTCTTTCTGAATACATACTATTTCAGAAAATTAAAGAAGCCGTATTTACAGCATATATCTCTAGGCAGTGGGATGCTATACACTCATGTTGGTATGATTGAATTTATTCTCCTAGTTCAATAACAGCTCATTTCTGATGTTCACAGATTGACTCATTTTGTTATGGTTTGGATGGCTACAAACAAGTGCAAACCTTGCGCCCTTCCAAGTTGTCAGAGGTCTTCCCTGCCTGATGCAACTTCATGACACAGACGTTGAATACAGCAGTAAGAGCACAATTCTTAGAGCAGAAAATATTTCTTCAGGATAGATGAGCTTTTAAGTCCAGGTAAGAAGTTGGCCATTTAACTCCTTTATTTTATGAAATACTACAAAAAATAAGAAGTATTATCGAATAGCAAAATACTACGTTACAGCTACTCAAAATATAATTTATTTTAAGATGGTAGTAAAGCATCTAATTGATAAAATAATTCTTTTTGGTCTTACAAATGTTTGAAAGAATATTTTTATTCACTGAGACTGCCAAGTATAAAGTAAATTGCCAAGCAAAACCTTGATAAGTTTTGCAAAAGAGGCAAGAATTAATAGCATATTTCCTGTTGGTACAATGAGTGTCTGCAGTGATAGAATCCCAAATATGTCTAGGCTTTCTGGTGAAATGAATACTTTCTGTCACTAGAACTATACAAAGTAAATATCAACATAGTTCAACTATTTTCTTTTAAATTTGATTAAATCACACTTGCTAATACTACTTCTCACCAAGAAAAGGCTTTATATCAAACAGAACATTCCACCTGACCTGAAATTATTTTGTCAAGATTTTTCTCCCTGACCTATTTAAGGATTCGATGTATAGAGTTAAAAAAAACGAACACTTTTTTTTTTTTTTAATATTTACACTGACTTTTCAGCTTAAGCAATTTTAACCTAAACTGATATGCTTAACTTCAAAAGTACATGCATTTTAACTATGTCCTCAAACAGATGACTGCTTCTGTAGCTGGTTTCCTCACGTGTTACAGATAGGTAACAAAAGAACTTTAAGATCTCTCTTCTGTATGAATTGAAATTCCTGGTGGAAAAGTCACTTTGTTCCATAATCTTTCTGCCAGCTGACACACAAAAAGACTAATGACTTTTCTCTTGCTCCACAAAAATCTAACTGTGATACGTTAATGGCCTTCATTAGATGTGTCACCTAACATTCCCCAAACCCCGTCATGCGCTTATTGTCCTCCCCTCCCACTGAGATGTTTTATCACTCTTCTAATGATGTGGAGGGAGGCACGATCCTTTAGTAGTAGCACCCGAAATGTCTGCAGTGGAATGATGAAATGTACTGTCATCTCTCGGGTCCTGTGCAACCACCCTAACTGCTAGTCTTCCTGGTTTCCTCAAATCGCTCTACATTTCATAACTCTCTAGAAATGTGTGTAATAGCTTGCTTTCATGCTTGAACTATGTTACGTGATTAATGCTTAATGAGTTCATTATCCTATTTAACATTTCATGGATAATTTGTGATTATTTAAAAATAAATATGGATATTCAAGGTCTGAATTAATGCAGAGAAAAAAAGCAAGAGCTGAAATACCTACATATTGATAGCATAGATAATTGCTTACAACAGGAAAAATCCTCTCCACTTCTCCCACACATAATCCAAATATATAAATAGGTAGGTAGATACATGCAGATATACACACACACTTATTATGTATGTATGTATATTAGCTTGCTTTATGTCTTTAAAGAGTACTATTAAAATAGCTCTTCCTGCTATAAGGAAAGTGTGTATTCAAAAGAGATTTCTGTCACCTGTTTCCTGAAATACTAAGGGCTAACTAGCTGGTTAAGCCTTGGGTGTTTTTGGCTTGAGCATTTCAATAATTTTCTCACATAGTTACATAGGGAAATGCAGAATATAAAAAGTAAAACTGTTTTTTATTTGCATATTTTTTGTTTGAAGAGTCAGTCAGGATGGATCCTGCTCACAAGGAGGGCTGCTAAAAAGGAATTCAAGTATTTTTGAGCTATCTATACATTACTTAAAAGGCATTCCCTACCACAGCTTTTCTTCTCTTTCACTGTTACTTTCATTCCTGCTACATTACTGTTTCTTTTTGTGTCCTTCTCTACCTTGAAAGTGATGATCTCTACAGCACATGAGATATAACTGATAACATTGTCTCCTGGTAGACATCATATGCCAGGTAAAGAGATTTGTACTTAGCATACAGCAGCTAAAATGAATATATGTTCAGCCTCTACTTGACAATATCCTTCAGATTACAGTTTTTTGGCTTGCTTAATGTGGTATTATGCTAGATGAGACTTGCGAATCAGAAACTGTTGTAAGATATTTGTGTCTAAATCAAAACCAATATTCTCCTTAGATGAAATTCCAATCTCCCACAGAAGCCAAGCAAATTTTGCCTTCAACTTTGCTCTGACCAGAATTTCAATCAGAGTTGTTACACAGAAAAACAATTGAATAGGTTTGGTGGTTATCATTTCAGTCAGACTCTCCTGCATTTTTATTAAATTAGTACCCAATAACAATAACTTCTGAGAATGTTAGAGGACAACAGAAGAACAAAGGAGGAAAAGGAACCTTGAGAGGTAAACACTTCTCTTACAGGCACGTGCTAGCCTTTAACAATGGATATAGTTACACCCATCTGTGGGAACCTCAAGAGGAACAAATAATTAGTCTGCTATAATCTGTATCAAAGCAAAATTAATGGTATCCTTTGGGGTTACATATGTCTAAGCAATTTGTAATAGTGCGAATTTATTGGAAATATGCTCTGGAACCTGCCCAGGAATAGATCAGTCCATTATAGAGATAGACAAAGGCATCCTTATCCTTCTGCTGTAGCAGTGGATCACAGCTTGCGGTCTGTGGAATTATATTTTTGTGCAGATGGAATAAAAAAAAGAATAGACCACACGCCTATGTTGAATGGTCATGTTAACACATAGGAGTAAACCCAGAGAAAGGAACCGTATTTGAAAAGCCTTTTGTTCCAAAAATTTTGAATGCTATTTTGTACTCAGTGGAACACAGTATCAAAATTATAACATTATCATATCACTTGAGGTACTTCTGCTAGGCTAATGCAGGTATTGAAGCATAGTTTGTGCATCATGAGAAAAATTATTAAGTTGTGAAAACTCGTGGGAACCAGAAAAAGTATACATTGAACTTGCATGTTGAGTTTGCAATTATAGGCTCAAAAACTTAGCAACAACATAAATATCTCTTTTTACTAAATTAGTAAGGCTACAAAAGAAGGGCATGAATTCAGTTTGGTTTCAGATATAGTATTTCTGATTTTATCACTACTTGAAATATTAAAAGCTAGGCCAGCTCTGTTTTATTGTATTTTCTATTTACATTAGTTTTATGAAGGAGAAGATGACAGAATTCCTAGCTAAGGCTCTGTCATCAACATAATATTACTAGAAGCTGTTTTGCAGGAAGTAGAACTCAAATAACTTTGAGAGAACCTTATGAGACAAAACGCACAAAACAGATAAGAATTGGACTATCCTCATTTTTATTCTTCATGTTTTCCCATAGCACATGTGGGCACAAATTATCTGCTTTCAACAGTGTGGACACACACAATAGCATGACAATATTTGTCACCACAGACACTAGTTTGCTCAATGATGTTGAAGAGGGGAGGAACACCTAATGCAACCAATATTTCTGAGCCCTGCTGACCACAGTCAGGAAACTGGATCTACCATAAATGGGGGTCAGCTGGAAAGGCAACAATGGTAGGAAGATCCAAGAAGGGACAGAAGGGGAAATGAAGCCTCGAGTACCCCACTATTATCCTAATCTCTGTTTGACTATCCTTGAGCTGTGTATTTTTTGCTGTTTACACCCGCTGAACAAATACCCCTCCCAAACCCACTGTAGCCAAGTTGCTCCCACGCTGCAGTAGCACCAGCCAGCTCATGGAGCAGCGGTGCAGGGCTCCTGCCGCAGTGAGCAAGGGGAAGGCGCCGAACACGCTTCAGGTCTTCTGCAGAGCAGGAAAGAAATTCACCCCCTGATTCAGCTCTAGAAAACTCTTTGCAAGTTTGCTGCCCAAAAGATCTGCTCCAAAAAGTCAGAAGAAATAAAATGCAGAATTTAAATTCTGCTGGTAAATAAGGGAACTTGGGGAGTCACCTAGCATTTAGAAGTATTTAAAAACCCACCACTATTTGTGCTTTTCTCAATTACTCAGTTATCACGTCTGTGGCTAGGGTAAGAGAACTGAACAAAATCAGAAATCATGTTTTTCTTCATAATTCTGGATATATTTACAACTGAAATATAGACTTATTTGACAAAACTCAGTTAAAACCTTTCACATGGTTGTAATGTATTTCAGCTAGAAATGCAGGAATGTTATATCATCTTACAGACAGGGTAGAAAATCATAGGAAGAGGAGAACATTTAAACTAGATTTATCCCCTGTGGAGGACTTTGTACGGAAATTAGAAGATGATCAGATCTCTGAATGGTAATTTAATAGCTAATTTAAAAGCCTCTCTTGCTTAAATTACCAAGAAGCCACAAGATACATAGTTATATATATCATACAATGTGTATTATAACATAGGCATGTGATAGTGAAGAAAGGACTCCAAAAACACAGTTTGAGTTTCATCTTAATTTAAATATATAAGATTACCTAGAATGTCAGGTGCACTTAATCATTTTTAAAGCACAAATTAGCACAAAAGCAACCTATTGTTCTGGCTTTAGGCAGATTCTACCTAATCCCAATGTACCACTCTGGGAAGTAATTCCTCATTCAACATCCTGTCTATTAAATTCACCTGCAAATAAATGAGTGTTGCACTGCAGCCAGAGACTTGGAAAATTTATCCAATTTGGGACTGAAATTTCTCTGCCTTCACCTCCCTTTCTTTAATATGGAGGGCTGTGGCTTTAATACCTCCACTAATCTCAAATGCAGCATGAACTGAGCCCTGATCATTCAAGCAGGCAAGTGTCAAGCCACCTGTAGGTCTCCACTAACACTGGTGCCTCACATCCAAGCCCAAACTGCCTCTTCCCTTTTCTGTCTCTGCTATTGCCTTTAGGGTTTTTATATACTTTCTTTTATAATAATGTTCATCATGCAGAGAGGTCAAGGAAAATCAGAACTATTAAACTGATTGCACCAAGCACAATAGAATTAAGTAGCACCCCATCAAAATCTTGCAGGAAAAATACATTTTCAGGTGCTCTCTGCTACATTAAAAAAGTAATTTTCTATTATTTAATAAATAATCACCGGCCATTTTAACATCATCTCCTCTTGGCTTAAAGGTGAAGTTGTGAAATTGGGAGATGGTGTTGATTGCACAGCTGCACAGGGAGGATGGATTTTTTTAATGGGTGATGATGCACAGCTCCACTTTGACTTCTGGTCAGATGGACAAGCTATGAAGGGATTTATCCCTTCAGTGAAATTCTCACAGTGAGCCTTAAAGTCCTGTTGCAGTCTCTCTCCCAACATCTCTCCCTTTCAATTGGGCAGCTATGAAAGAAGATATATTTTTTTTTGCTGCTTAGAAAAAGAGAGATTTGGGGGGGGGAGGGAGGAGGGAAGCAAACAAAAAAAACCAAACAAAAATATAATAGGGATTCAGCTTAATTTCTTTTCCAACTAAATAAGCCTAAAATACACATAGATTTCTCCACAGGGAAAGCTTCTGACTGGTATGTTGAATCAAGACAGCATCAAAGTCTTCCAGCTGTCATAGCCCTGCAAAAGTACAGGTTCATCTGCCAAAAGCCAGGAGGTTATTCTGTGACTGCTTCCAAACAAGTGTGCCAGGGATGAATTGCTGATTAATTCAATTCAGGTGCTTCCAAGATGATTTCACTGAAAATGACTTACATTTGTGCACTGGCCCTCTGCTTACATGGTCTGGGGACAAATACTCCAGAAATGCCTTGGAGCTTCCCCTCTGTCAGGGACACATGGACATCAGTGAGACTGGCTGAGACTTATTCCTTGTAGTCACAAGTCCTGGGCTAGTGGCCAGGGAGCGTGGACAAATCTCATCCATGAAGAAGGAAAAGCAGACGCTGGAGGCAACACTGCAGGTCCTGGTGCAGGCAGGACCATGCATGCTTGTCTTTCAAGATGGCATAACAGTAATCTGCTGAAAAGAGAGAAGAGCCATGTCTTTACATCAGGGGCTTGATCTAAAGTCCACTGAAGTGAAAGAAGGGCTCCTGAAGATAGCCAGACATTTTGAGTCAGCTCTGAGGTGTAGAGAACAGCCATCTCTTGCCTTGATGGCTTCAGAAAGTCTACCTGTTTCAGCATTGTCCACATTTTCCTTATCAAATAAGACCACCACCTAAGGTGGGTGTGTGACTACTTATGTGAATCTTCTTACCCCATTCAGTAGGAGTCTTTTTTAAGAAAACAGTCTCTTCTGTATCTTCATACTGTAAACTAAAAATACTTGGGATCAGAACAACTCTCAGAATCAGACTCAACTTCTAGGCTAAACTGGTGAAAAATTGCTAATCCTGCCAGATTTTGATTGAAAGTTAGCATTTTACTTAAACAAGGGGAAGGTGTGGAAGTTCTATTTTATTCCGAAAGGGAAAAAAAACCTTTTAATCGAAAAAGGCAAACCAGAATTTTAGTGAATACAACAATAGTAATTTGACAAAGGGAAAAAAAGAACCAAAATAATTTCCTTGAGGAAAATGTCTAAATTTCATGAAGCTTTGTAAGTTAAAAATGGCATTCAAACAGCATGCAGTAACTACCTGATTGTGATGGCTTGTCAATAAGAAACAAAGAAGAATAATAGATGTCTGTATTTTCTTATATAAAACATATCTTTTACTGTTTTAAGGGGCAATTTCTCAATTGCAGCTGAAATCTAAAATTATCAGTTTGATCAATGGTCTAGGTAGATGAAAAATCTGGTCGACACATTAAATAAGAAAGTTAATAAGAAGAGAGAACCATCTCACAGTTCATGAAATAGTACAGCAAAGTATAATTTTTCAAGTCCTAGTAATTATGTTGGCTATCACACCATTACTGATATAATGTGAAGCTAATAAGCCAAGTAATTAGAATGCACTAGGTCAGAGTTTTCACCTTAATATATGAAGGGTAAATGAGAATGAAGCATTATAATATTTAGCATATGGCTAAAACAGTACAAAAGCAACAGAACCAAAAGGTTACTTTTTAGAGGGAAAATGTTCATCGAGTTGAAAGTTGTTTGTATTGACTTACATGCTGGGCCTAATGAAGGTCATTATGGGGATTTAATTGTGTTACAGATGCACGGGAGAGGCCTGACTAGCTGAGTTTCTCCTCTGAACAACTTGCTGCATTCTGTTGCTGTTGCCCAAGTTCTCACAGGCTGAATTGCCTTTCTCACTTACAAGCCACTTACAAATTGAACGCAGCACTACAAAAGATTGTCTAATACAAAAGACTCAAATTAGTCCAAACTTCAGAAAAAGAAGTGTGATGTTCCTGAAAAGCAGGGAGGGGAGATACTTCATTTCCTGATGTTTCAGTTCACAACATTGCCAGACCTAATTCTGTTATTTTATGTTCACACTGTCAGACTATTCAACTGTTTTTGAAAGAAAGCAGAGTACAGACCTCAGAGTCCATAAGTTTACCAGAAAATAGTTAGATGCACTCCCAAGCACGAAGGTTTTTCGCTCTCAGCTGTTTACAGGAACAAACTACCGAAGTACCTTTCTCCTCAGCTACAAATATAGCAAACACTGGACATAGTTTCAAAAGACACTTTGCTTTCTGTCCTTGAGGAGACAGAATGACAAAATCCAAACGAATATGAAAAATGTAGAGATTTAATCTGGGAATTGGTCTCAATTTTGTAATGATGAGTCATGCAAGATACCTGTCCTACATCACCACAGTTTACAGTGAAGGGGCTTAAAAAGAAAAATAGCTGCTTACTGCGTTTGTTATGGGGCCCAATGATGCCTTGCGTTTGACTGTGACACCTTGGGCTGCCAGGAGTGATGAAATAGAAAGTGCCATGTGAAAGAGAGTCGAAACCTTTGCTTGACTCTGCTTTACAGTGAAGCCTCTCTTTTTGATCCCCATTTGTCAGTATCAAAGAAAAATGGAGATCACGAAATCGGTCTGCAGCAAATGAGTGGAGAAACGCACAGAGTGAATGAAAGAAGTCAATGGGAGAAGTCATTTGAATTCTTCTGGCAAAGCTGCATGAAAAAAAGACTGCATCCCAGAAGGTTTTGAATTAAAAAGGTGCCTTTGAGGTTTCAGGCTCTCTTCAGCCTGCATGTTGTAAGTGATATGAAACACTAAAAACGCTAAGAGCTCTGAGGAATGCACATTCTTACGCTTCACTGCGCAGCCTTGCTTTGAAGGGTAGGTATGTAAAGTCCTGAAAAATCACTTCAGAAACTGAAAGGGAAAATCACTGTGATGGGACAGAGCTTACAGCACACTTGATCAATGCTGAAAACATAGGCATTGTCACATGTCTGCAGTAGGTGTCTCTATCTGAGGACCTGATCCTGATCTGCCTTTATCCAGTATCCACGTTACAGAGGATGGTGCATGAAAGGTCCATTTAGCAAATGAGCTTATCCTTTGCAAGGAAATAATTTGAACAAATGTCCTTCGAATCCAGTCATAAAAGAAGTAACATTTTAAAAGGAAATTGGAACATGCTCGGCAAAAAAATAATAAAAAAAAAATTAGTCAAATTAACCACTCCAGCTTCTCTATGGAACTGGTACAAAAGGTAACTGTAAGGTGCACATTTATGTTGTGCATCAAGCATAATATAAAAATGAACTGTTCTAACCTTAATAAGTTTCATAGACTGAAATTCTCTTATTTGGATTTTAGCTAAATCAGCCATGCTAGGTAGAAAACCATGTATGGAGATGGAGAATAGATCCCTGACATCAACCTCATTCTTACTGCTTTTACGTGGCCATTATGTAGAGATCATTTAGGGAATAGGGCCTGACCTGTCTTCCATAGCCTTTATTTCATGGAATTTCTGGAAGCAGGACTGGGTGCTAGAGGATGTGAGAACTCAGTTACTCCAAACTTCAAAGGAAGAGATTTTAAGGAAAAGGAACAGTCTTCCCATGGTAGCAGCACTACCGTCCTCGACACCTTTTTGCTCCCAGTCTGCCTGGAGGAAGAGGTTTGCTGAGCAGCACGAGCAGCAGACAAGGAATGAGGACAGTGAAGGGTAGACCCCACTCAACTTCCCCCCATATATCTGGAAGCTGGGCAACAGTGGTGGAGCAATGGGTCTTGCAGCAGGGTCTGTGCCTCACCAGTGCCCTCACCAGTAAGGGGGATTGCCACAGTCCCAAACAAACTCCTTAGTGACTCTTCTTCAGGAGCCAGTCATTCCTCCTTTGTCAACTGTTGTACGGGAAGCTGCTGGCTAAAACAGGTCTTCTTGGCACCAGCAGTTTTTGCTTCTACTTGTTTAGATCCTGCTAAATAAAATGTCAATGAAGTGAATATAAATGCGTATAAAAATAACTTATCATTGCCAGACTATACTCTCAAATTATATTTCCTCAATAATTGCTTGACTGACGCATCTAAGCATATATCTTTCATATCCATACTAATTAATGAGTCGACACCTCAAGAGATTCAAAAATATGCCTTATCCTTCCCTGGAAATGATGTGTAAGGCTCTAGAGTATTTCCATGTAAAATTCCATCTAATATTTATATTTCATTAAAATACACTTTTTTACTTTGGTAGCTATTCTTCAACTCCCACAGGTCTTAACTATTCACGAAAGGGCATGAATAATTCATGACAGCATTTATGAAGTTAATGTCACTATTGTTTTTTCTGTTGCATGCCCCGTCCACAAACCAAGTGTGGACTTCTCAGGTGCACTTCTTCCCAAGTACAAGCTTTGCATCTCTTCAATGAGGAGTTCTTAGCCTGCAAGAAAGAGACTAAAGGGAATTCAGGAAGGAGTTGTCGTTCTTTTTTTTTTTTTTTTTTTTTGCTAATTGTTTCAGGAGATAACAGAGAGACTTGGGCTTTTGAATGATGGATATAACAAGCTTCTGTCTTCCTACTGCATCACTAAAGAACTTTGTGACAACATGCTCTATTTTTTTTCACTCAGTGAGATGCTTCAAGTCTATAAAGGACTGAAAAATGGTCAGATTGAATCTATTCACCCACTTCTTCCTGCTACCCCATGCTCCATGTATATCAGAAGGAAGAAAAGCGATGCAGAATATGGTACTGAAGCTGTTTTAAACCTTGCCCTTCTAGTCCAGAGTAAAGTTAATTTTCATCAAATTACAAGTCTGTCACAGATGCAGGTGTGAATGTCACCAGAAGACATGCATTGTCAATTTTTATTTCATCATGCACTGAAATCAGGAGGCAATTATTCATGTTTAATATCTGAACTTTAAATAGCTTTAAAGATGTTGAAGTAGGTGTCCACTTAAATAAAAAAGTGGAAATAAAGTTTAAAATTCCAGTAGGTTTCAGAGGATCAGATGCAAAGGGAAATATCACTTTATGAAAGACCTGCCATAAAATGGAAAAGTAATTTTTTATTTTAAATCCTTCAGGTTTTCAGCAGAGCTCACCCCTGCTTGATTTTTTTCATAGGATTGTGATTGGTGCCTAAACCACAGAGAAGGTTGCTGCCTAAACCATGGAGATATATGTTGCCTTAAAACAATAAATTATTATCAGTGCCCTATTTTATTTTAATTTTCAAGAAGGAGATGGGAAATGGATGACTGTAAGAAGCAAAAGGAATAGGTAGATCTCCTTTATTTGTTTCACAATGTACAAAGCAGCATATAAATAATTTTTAAAAAATAGAATATTGAAAGTCTCCAATGGAAAAAAATCAGATCTACTAATATTGCTTTGTCATTCTTTTGATTATGTTTTTTGTTGTTGTTGTTTGTTTTTTAAGCGAATCTGACAGGTTTATTTTCTGATTGAATGTAGCAGAGATGGAGCTGTAGAGGAGCAGGAGCTCACTGCCCTGCAGTTGGAGGCACACTTTGCTGATGCTTCTCTGAACCCCTTGAGGCTGTTGAAGCAGAGCAGAAATCCTCCTTCCTGCAGGCATTTACAAGTTACTTATCCAAGTCCTAAAGAACCAAGGACAGAAGCTGTAGCAAAATGAAGAGCTGTCTAAAGCACTACTAGTATTGTTTCTGTGATGTGGTCTAGTTCCAGTCAGTGTACTTTTGCTGTTGGGAGCAGGGACTCTGACACCCCTTACGGTGCTGCCACTTTTGCTCTGGCTTGTGGATCAATGGCGAGGGCACAAAACAGGTCAGGATGGAGCTGGCTCTCTCCCTATTCTGCAAACCACTAAAGTAAATGTTCCTGCACTAAGAAAAAGTGTCAAAACCTTCTGGAGTCCATGGAGAAAAGTCTTATTATTGCCACTAATTTGTATTTAAAACTTTATTACCACAGCTCAGATGAAAGCTAGAAGCTTGATGTATGCAGGCCATAAACCCCTGACAGCTGATCATCATCCAAGCCTAAACCATGACTTTCAAAATGACAGGTGGGGAGAGGCTTACAAAACTTGAACTGTCTTAAGCACATCAGCATGTGACACCAGATCTAGATTAATAAATATTCTTTACTGCGAACACATGCAAAGGGGCTGTTCAAGTATAAGAAGTTGCCATATGGCATAGCCAGTACACCTGTGGTGTTGCAAGGAATGATGGATCATGTGCTCTAGCAGTTAAATGGTGTCATCTGTTATTTGGATGAGAGTGGGAGAGGCCAACGTACAAACTATGTAACACATCTCCTCCAAAGGTTTTAAATAATATACCAAGATTTGGAAAAACCAGCCAACATGCTGGTCCCTCGCTGTGATGCTGCAGAGCTGCGTGGTCTGTTCAGGGCACAGAGCGATACAGAGCAGCAGCCCCCGAAACTGAGGGGGATAAATGCTGCACAGTTTTGGTCATGCATATCAGTTTTGGCGGTGCAGTATTGCCGTAGGGGGTTCCAAATTCCTCACCTCAGAGAGCTGAAGGACAGAGAGGACTGTAACATTAATTTAGATTGACCAAGGAAATAGGTCATCAAATGCCGATGGTCCTTGTTTCTCAGAGCACTTTACAGACAGACCTCTGTAACTGCTGACGAGCACCTTTTCCACAGGAGAGGAACTCTGCTTACATGCAGAGGGAGGATTTATTTCTGCTACATTTTCAAAGTAGCTGAGAAACAAGATCTTGGAGAGCAGATGCAGCGTTAGGCATTCAGCGTGGGATAGCTGACACGTTGGAACAGTTTGCTGGCCATGGTCACAAGCTGGCTGCTGATCACCCGCCAGTGAATGAACAGCTTAAGGGGCGGGCAAGAGGCAGCTTTTGTGGTCCCTTGTCTTTAGCAGTCTGGCATTCATGCGCACGGCAGCTAAAGGCAAACAGAGAATCCAATGCACCATGTCGTGCCCCTTGCTGTGGTTGTGGCCTTCACCAGCCCTGCGATCTACGCTGGGCTGGTCTTCAGCCCTGACTGTGGGGTCAGTACTTTAGCTGGAAGATGCAACTTGCAGTGTGCGTGCAAATAACCCTGCTGATGAGATTACTGAGGCACTACGAACTGTTTCTGATGGAGAGCAGGTCTTTGGTGGAGGGGTTCTTGGGAGCAGTCTTCACTCTGCTCACCAAAATAAAATTGCTGGGTTTAGCAGTGAGATGTCAAAATGAGTTAGGCAATTGCTGCACGTCAACAGGTCAACAGGCATTACTTTTTGAAAAAAAGGAGGAACCTGCACTACTGACTGCATTTTAATAGTTCACTACTGTCTTTTTGGTTTAGACCACACAAGCTACGTGAAATGCCCCAGAACATTGTGTTCATATATCATTCCTGATCAAAGCACAGATTTTTGGCATTTTTATCCTTGCAGAATGCTCTTCCCTGAATAAGCCATTTTGTAGCTTGAATGAGAGCAAGTAGCAAAATCTGTCTTTCTGTTTGATTTCCCTTGACCAGAATACACAAGAGAAGCAAATGGAAAACAACACAGAGCAAAAGACCTGTAAAAATAGATCCTGCTTAGTATGGGGAGCATTCACGTGAAATTACAGAGAGGGAGAAACTGAACTAGCAGTACTGTCAGGTAGAATGGTTCCATAATTGAAGAAAAATGTGAGTGAAATAAGTACAAAATAAAGGTTCAGTAAATAGCAAAAATGGGCAACAATATCATAGATGGCTGGCAGCAAGCTGAGCCTCACGGCTTACAGTAATCTGAGAAGAAGAGAGGGCGTTTCCTGCCTGTCAGGAGAGATTTCCTGCTGTGGGATCTGTTCAGTTGAGGATGTTTATCAATAGCTGCCAAAGTACAGGACAAAATAAACTAGTTTGAGGAAAGGGTTTCCAGGTGACATCATATCAACAAAGAGACAGGCAAAGTCCTCAACATCAAACACAGCCACATTCAGGCAGGGCAGCAGGCACAGGCCTCTGGGACAGCAAGGATCTGCTGACACACAAATGCACTAAGCAGCAACAAAACTTCATGAATCAGAAAAAAAGTACAGCAGACCCACTGATCAGAAGCAGCAAGTTCTTTGGCAATGACTACGGATATGCAAACACAAAAACCCTAGAGACATGGTTGAAGTCACTGGGATGCATTAATCAATAGTGTAGGAAGCTGGGAAGGCTTTGAGGGGGACAAGTGGATTTCCCAGCTCCTGTCTGATACATTGCCAGAGGAATAAGTCAATAGAGATGGGACTTTTTGACAGGTTACCTCCATCACCCAAGCTCCACTGCCTGACCTCTGTCTCTGTGCAGAGACATCCCACCTGGCAGAGGCTGGACAGTTAAAAGGTTTGTAGAGGTAGACAGCATGACATCTGTTTGCAGCTATGGTAGGGGCAATACAGGTGCACACAGTATGTTTGCATGTGTAATCACATCGGCATTCCCAGGCATCAGAGCTACCTCCAGAGATTACACCTTTAGCAGGAATAAATGGATGCTAGCAAGAACATAAGCAATTAAAGACTTCACCCCCATTCTCCTGCTTTACAGCTCTGACTTATATTTGTCTCCTTCTGACATGCTCTGAAGGCTCCTGTTTGGTGGAAATTGCAGATTTTGGGCTATTAGTCACAGCCATTAGAAGTTAGATTTGTCCTTCAGTCATTAATAACAGCAAACACCTCCTTTTAGTTGAAAAAGACTCTGTCAACTGATCGGTTTGCAGGCAAACAGCGAGGAAAGGGCTGGCACAAATTGGTCTAAGGGCTGTAATTGCCTGAGACATTTTGTTTGTGCTCCCCCACACACTTTTTTCAGATTTTCTTCTTTCATTTTGTGTTGCTGAAGGCCCAAAAACACAACAGGGGAAACTGAGCAACCACTGGTTTTCATGGCAAAGCTATTCAACAGAAGCGCTGTCAAATCACAAAGGGAAAAGTAGGGCATATTCCCCTTCATCTTTTGTAGTTATATACTCAATTATGAATGAGTACGATGAGTAAAACAACTGTGATTTTTAAATCAACCCTAACAGTAATAGGATTTCTTTTCCTCCTTTCATGTGGATGAATTTTTATTCTGATAACCTTATAAACAGGAGACTATGAGCTTGCTCCTGGTTCTCACTTGCTTTGCAGAGGGAGGAGGGCCCTGCACCAGACTTTGAAAACATCCTTTCATGTCACAGCAGCTCTTTCAAGCATCCAAAAGATGTCCTGCGCAGAGTCAGGATGCAATTAAAGCCCTGTGAAGCTCTTTTGTGAAATCTCACCCATCTCAGATAAGACAATAGCTAAAATGTTCACCTGGGAGATTCACATTTAAGTTTTCTTTTAGAAGCAAAATGAAGACTTGAATAGATTGGGGAGGATTCCCACATGCCCTGCGAACATCTAAACCACCAATTATCCTCTCTTTTTTCTGATCAGAAATTTTGTCTGCGATCCAAGAAAAAAACATCCTTCAAAACTGATGTGTGTATCCCCGCAAGAATTTCTGGTGGTGATGAATTAACATTTTCCAAAAACACCCAGCCGCTTCTGCATATTCTGAATTATGTGGTTGTTTTCTGATCAGGACAAGCACTTTACAGTGTTTGTGTTGTGATGTACAGATCAACATTTTCTTCTTATTATCCATTTTCTGACTGATTTCACCCATTCATTTCTTGGTTTGTTTCGGAATTAAAAAAAAAAAAAAAAAAAAGAAGTGGAGATGTGCTAAATTCCTGCATTTTCAGATTATTTCAAGTAATGCCCAATCTAAACAGCATTAGTGTGGTGGGGGCCAGGTTGAGACCCCACGGTCACATTGGGACCCCAGCCCAGGCCACGCAGAGGGGTCTGTGGCTTTCTTCGTGCAGGGAGTGGGGAGCAGAGGGAGTGCCTGGACTCGCTTCCATCACCCCCAGTGGGGCTTTGGCCAAGCAATGATGGTGCAAAAGACATGGTGAGAGTTATTGCTAGATAACAGTGTCATGGTTTATAAAAAGTTGGAATCATGGCAGAATTGATGTCTTTAAGCATCTCAACAGTCCTCAAAGTAGACATATGAAAAGAGCATATTATGGTCTAAGTTTGTCTCTGGACCAAAAAAGTCCATAATAAATATACTTTATAAAATTTATTTCTCTTTTTAATTAAGAGGCACATACTTAGATTCACTGTGTGTTTTATCAGGAAAAGATCAGAATAGCTCTGAACAGCTGTTAGTGTAGAATACATTGTTCTTTGCCAAATCTGCTATCACCTAGTGGGGGGATTCTGGGACAAATGAATCATTCTTCACTGAAGATCTCAAAAATACTTGTAACTTCATTGGGATAAAAATCTGGTCTCTATAATACTCTCTTCTTTATAAGCACAAGTATAAATATATTTTTGTATACTAATTTAATTCCTGTAATGCTCAGAGACATTGAGCAAGGGCATATTTGGCCACTAAAGATCAATCCCTAGACCAAAGAATTTACATCTTAAGAAGATAATTAACTGCTGAAGGATAAGGAAGATAATTTTATTAATCTTCCTGTAAATACAGTCATTCAGTATTACTATTATTTTGAGCAGCTAATATGCACGCCAGGCAAAACTGTAATGTTTCCAACATTTTCTAAAGTGTGAAGATATTTTTCCCTGTTTTTTTTTTATTCAGACTATTTTGTTCAATTTTCAGAAAAAATGAGATGCCTTGAATAGTTATTTGTTTAGCAAATATTACTTATTTTCTTTAGTAGGGAGATAACTTAAAATTGTTGGCTTTCTAACAAAAGAAGAAGGGTTTAGCTACAGGAATTGTAATTGCCTAATGCAGACAACTTTGAAATAAAATAACTCCATTTTGAAAGCTTATCAGAAGATTTTCAGGCAGTGCCATATAGTAGGAAAAACGGTGTTTTAGATATCACTCTACAAGTTTCTTTTCTGTTCCCAGAGAGACTGTACCTCACTAGTATTTCCTTTTATTTTTTCCACAACTTTCCAAACTTTACATTAACAGACTCTAAAAACTAGTGAGGAACAAAACCTTTTTTATGTTGCAGTTCACAGATCTACAGCGAGCTGCTGCAGCTCCGAAGCCACCATGGACAGGTTAATGTCTTCACCAGTGGCACTGAGGTCTGGCAAACCATAGGGGAACCAGATGGAGCCCACAGAGGGACTCATTTCTAATGATCAGTGCAGAAGAGGTGGGGAGGACTTGGGTTTGGGAGAAAATGAGCCCACGGCACCGGGCTTGGTGGCCCATCACCTCCTCTACACTACTTCATACAGTCTCTCCCTCCCTGGGTCCCCTTTCAGCCTGAGTTGTCCAAGCCTGTGATAATTCACATGCTTGCCCATTTTTGCTGAAAGGAGAGTAACCAAATGGAATACTTTCTCTGTAAACACTTCAGAAAGTAACCATCTTCTGCCTTTCAGACTTCAAGGTTTTAAACTTTCAGACACCTGCTTGGTGTGGGTGGTAAAAGAATAGGGCTAGAAATAACCCTAGGACAATAGTACATAGAAGAAGCTACAAGTCCACCAGCTTTGGGCAGGTTCTGTTGAGAAATCTCCAGAAAATTTTACACCTAAGAGGAACTGCCATTGCCCACATCTAAGGCTGTCAAACTCAAGCTACTCAAGCTGGTGGCAGCATGTGTCTCATATGTCCTTGCGTTCCTACCCCTGGCAGAGGCGAATCCTGTAATCTTGCCCTTTATGAGTCCAGGTTTGGATCAAGCTTAAATCTGAGGAATTGCAGTAATTAGGTATATAAAATAAGAGGCATTGAACAACAAAGAGGCAGAAGCATGCATGCACATAGACATACACAGAAAGTAGAGTTTTTTTAGCATGGCTCAGAATAGGCTGTCTCTGGGGTCAAGAAATAAATGGGATAAGAGAAAATCATATGCCATATAATGGCTATAGCATTCAAGGTTGGGTTTTTCAAATCACTATTCTCAGGTTCAGTAAAGATCAAAAGCAAATTTATTCATGTCATTCTATCTTATATAGTCTATCACTTTCATATTTAAACAGTGACTCCCATATATGTGTTTGTGTTTACTAGAAACAGAGGTGACTAGCAGAAATCTGATAGTCTTTTTTATTATTAGGGCTTCTTGAAGTTCAAACTTCTAAATCATATGCAAAAAATATTAGAATAATACTATCAAAGGCTCCGTCTTTCGGAGATTCGGTTCATAAATATGCACTTTGATGGAGGAAACGCAGACCCTTTTATGCAGTATGAATGTCATCAAGGAGATATTCTCATGCTAATTATTACAGACAATTCATGGCTGAACAGCTCTCAGATAATGTAAGAAATGGCGGGGGCTTATTTCCACATTCTTCTATTCTGCTAAAGCTCCTGTTAACCACTTTTTCACTAGCTCTGCTATTTCATTTCCGACTTGCCATCTCTGGGGAGGGCAAGTCTGTAGTTCAGAAATAGTTGTTGAAGATGGTGCAAGGCCCTGACAGCCATGAGTAGCCCCAGCTGGGACCCACACAGACTCACCCCTGGGCTGGGAGCCCCATTTCAGCCCAGCCCGGGGCACCCAGCCCTTCCCCAGTTACCATGAAGGTGCAGGACCTCCTGTAAGAGCCCCATGTGTGCTGCTCCCTTGCAAGTGATAGGTGTACATACAATATCTGCCTTTCTGCTTAGACCAGGTAACAATCTCAGCCTATGGTAATGTCCACTATAAGCAACAGCTGATGTTGGTAAGAGCATGAAATACCAGTTTTTGGCATGCGATGGATGCAAGAAATACATATATGTGATAAAATTAGAGGATTTTATCTACTTAGACCAGGTAATGATCTCAGCCTATGGTAATATCCACCATAAGCTACAGCTGTTGTTGGTAGGAATACAAAATATCAGTTTTTGGCATATGATGGATGCAAGAAATGTATATGTGTGATAAAATTGGAGGATTAGATTGTGATGACCCAAGTTATTTTCATGACCTTTCCTATTGACATCTCTATGCCATTAATGAGATAAACCCGAGCAGTCTGCAAGGAAATTGAGAAAACCCTCAGGCCCTCGCTGAACATTGAATTTGATGCTTGTAGCCATAGTTGTGAGCATCTTGAGCTGGAAGAGATGTAGAAAATAAACAAGTGAGGAAAAACAGCTTAAGGCAGAACAAGTTTAATCTGTTTTTCCTTTTACATCGGGGTGGAGGGGAGAAGCATGTGCCAAATTTAAAGTTGACTGCTGATGGTCATTACTTATGTAAGTAACTTTAGCTTGCCAGCCCAGTGCACAAGGCTGACTGACCTTGGCAGCTGTATGTTGGTATTATTCTCCCACAAATCTAGTATTCTTTGATAGTTTCTGCAGTGCTCTGAACAGAGGTAGGCTTGTCAGTTTGTAGAGTATGTTCTTCCTATTTTTTGCCCTTTTCTTTCAAGAAGCAAGGGAAAACTAATGCTGGATTCCGTGTTTGTTTTAAGGGATGTTAAAGCAGGGGGGAATATTTCAATTTGCTGTACTGAGAGAGCAGTTATGGAGCTGAGTAGCATATAGAAATGTTGTATAGAAAAGCAATCGTTTCAAATGGATGCTGGAATAAATGAATTCAGGTAATAAAGGAGGAATAACTGAGGGTGAGCATCCTGACAAGGTTGTGGTGTTCTCATTTCCTCTGGGTGGCTGCAGACTCTACTGTCTGTGCCATTTTGCTGTCAGTATAGGTCCTAAACAGAACTCAAGGAGAAGAGCTGAAATGTACGTAAATGTGGACCAGAAAATGTCAGGTTTCCAGGTCAGGGAACTTGCAGCAGAATAACTGGGGGGAAAAAAATAGTCCTCTTTTGTCTGCAGAAGGGCATCTGCAATAACTGGCAGCTGAACCAGGGATTAATTATAGCAGCACAACACTGAATAATGGTGAGATCTGTCAGGATTTTACCACCCTGAGTCTGAAGCACTACACAGCTGGTAGAAGCCCATTTTTTGGATTGGATCATGGCTGGGTTTCAGGCCATGTCCCATTCTGGGAAAACTGCACCCCAGGACACAGCTGTCCCCCTGTAGCCCTTACAGAGAGGACTTGGGCTCTCTGAAGCTGCCCAGAGGTGAGAGTCGCCCAGCTGTGCTCCAAATTTGGTTTTCGTTTGGATGAATCCCAAATCAGAAAATAAGTAGGGTAACCTGAATAGCTCAGGTGGAGGTTTGCCAGATTGATTTCATGAGCTTCTTACAAGCCATCTTGGAAAAATACATGAGACAGCATTGGGGTGGCTGGTTCCCAGCACGGGAGCCAGCATGGCAATGCAATGTGATGATTTTCTTCCTGACACCCAGAGGCAGCTGGCTGCCACCCCCTCGTCCCGCTCAGGCAGGATCCTAGGTCAGGGCTTTCAGCTATTGCTACAAAATGACCATTTAACCACTTGTTCCCTTTAGTCTGAATACAAATCACTTTCAGCTAAATCAGTAGTTAAGCCTGACTCTAAGCTACTAATACTGAGTATTCCTTCATTACTACTTGTGTCTGGCTTATGCTTTATACATCCAAATGGAAAATGAAATATGAGTTTGCCCACTCTTGCTCTTTCTATCTGCTGCTGGGGTCCTTGAGCATGGTGTGGGCAAGTCACATAACAGACATACAGGGTACAAGGAGGGGGAGGTGTGTGTGTGTGTATGTGTGTGTGTATATACGTATATATATATGAAACAAAAAATTTAAACAGCCTCACTGGGACAGGTAAGGAAGGCTACTTTATGTTCAAATTTATGTAATTGCAGGAATATTTCAGGCATGAACAAGATATTTTTTATTTAAAGCAGGTCAATTTCATTTAAATGTGAATAAAACCCCCTCTATCCTATACCTTTCATCTTTGTTCAAACACTATGTATTTTTAACAGCCCCTCTTTCTATGTCCAATAGTGACTCAAGTGTCTAATTCTCTACAGATGAATTTTTAATTTACAGTGTAATCCTGCTATTGTTGCAGGTTTATCCAACCCTTAGGCATCTTGGATGTGCCCACATGAAGGATCAGGCTTGCCTTTTGTAAGCTAATCTGGTAGGCTATTAGTCTGTCATACTATTATAGTGGATATAGCCAGGATTTTCCAAATACAAATGTTCTATAACCTAGCTGGTCCTCTCAGTTTTCTCATCATTTCAAACCTTTCAGCCCTTCTTTTTCACAAGAAAACTTTTAACATAGGCCACTTCCAAGACACTAATCAGGCTTCTTTGGTTTTACTACTCACATGAATACTTAGGGTTTGGTTTTATCTTTTGCTGTTTTTTTTTTTTGCTGGTGGAATTGGCTCTGATGTTACTCTTTCGGCCAGCTACCATGTAAGTGCTAGAAAAAGAAGGCAACATGGGATAGTGAAGGAGAATTTTATGTCCACGTCATTCCAGATGGTGATCCTGCCATCAAGTCCCCAGGGAGGTCTTCCCGCAGCACTCTGGAGAAGCAAGAGCTTGCTGATACCCACCAGCAGAAGTGGGGCTGCAGGGCCTGCCCTCGCTGTCTGAACGAAAGTGGCTGAGGGAGAGCACACAAATGTACTTGCTCAAAATTAGAAGTAATTCTCTGCGTTTGTATGACAATCATAAAGGGGTGCCACATGAGAGGATAACATAATCTTCCTTCCTTTTAAACTAAAACTTTTTAATTTTATCTTTTTTTTTTTTTCCTTAAAAAAAGGAATTATATATTGTGCTTTTCTTTCAGCACTCTATAAGCTTCTACTTCTTTTCTATCTTAATAAGGAAAGCAAAGCTGAACTGAAGTTTTTAATATATTAAATCAGAAACCTAGACTGGAATGAAAGATAAGAATCCAATAGCACCAAAAAGACACATAGAATAGAATCGGTTATAAATTATTTATGCACCAGGATTAGGAGGTTAAAAAGGCAAAAACTTTAATGTTCACTCATGCAAGAATGTCAAATCATTGGCCTAAATAGGGAATTTGACAGTAATAAGGTTTTAAAAGTGGGCATTTTCAGGTAGTGCTATCTGCCATAATAAATAGAGATCATAAAACTTTGATCTAAGTATATTCCTGGGATGTTAATGGCTAAGATGGTCACTCATCTGAACTTTGAAAATGTCTTTTATAACCTGTTTTAATAAACAGCTATTAATATGAGGCATATTTATATGCCTCACTAAAACTGTGCTTCCTAGACTTGCTTTCCTTATCTGTATCTCTGCAGTCCTTGTCTAATGGCAGACAGTGCCAGTCTTCCGAAGGATTTGCTGCAGGGATAAACCTCATTTACTTTCCACCTCGTCTGGGGTGAAAAGCATGTGATTGTCTTGAAAGTTTGATGAGAGAGGAATTTCTAAGTGATAGCGAAGGACACTTGTCCCTGAGTTACTTGGGATGGAACTTTTCGTTCAGAATAGCACATGGGATATGGCAAGAAAGTAGAGTTATTTAACTCACCAGAAAATTAAGTCTCCCTGCTAGCATGCATTTATGTTTTTTTTGAATGCTGAAGAGCTGAACAACATCAAGCCTAGCTGCAGATAGATCAAAAAAACAAACAAACAAACAAACAAACAAACAACAAAAAAACCCTGAAGATCCTGCTCTTCCTACAAAATGTACTTTCTGAATCAAAATATTTGAGATAAGAATAAAAACTATGTTGCAGCAAGCGGGGCATTGCAGGCACTTCAGACCACTGCTTAAAATCCCCCGTTATTGTTTATAAATATCAGGTCAGACTATGAATCTAAAGGGAATGATTATATAATTTTTACTTGAGCCTCTCAGAAAAATGGCTGAAGCTTGGGGGTGTCTTTTCAGCAAAAGGAGCGAGGAAGCAGCCGCCGTTTCGGAGCTTTAGCAGCGGTGCGAGGCTCCCGGTTCTGCACCGCCTCTCCCGGGGGGGGGGGAGCCAGGGGTAAAGCAAGGCAGGGTTTGGGGGGAGGGGGCGGGGCAAAGGCAGGAGACGAAGCGGTCACAGCTCAGTCTTTCTGGTCTGTCTGACAAATTAGCTGGGACCCGCTTTTGCGTGGGGCAGCAGTGACATCTCCTGGCTGCCGGTAGGCATCGCGGCCGCCCCACGACCGGCCCGCCGCCACCCGCGGGGCTCGCTCTCTGCCCTGTCCCCACGTCCCGCCACCCCCGTTATTTCTGGCCGTTGGACACACGACGATATTTTTATTTTTTGTTAGAAGCGCTTCCCGCAGTCCCAGGAGCTCACCCTGCTCCCTTCAGCCGAGGGGTGACAGGACGCCTGCCGCCCGCGGGGCGCGGCATCCCCGCCCGGGTACCACGCGTGACCGCGCCGCACCGTGCCCGGCCCCCGGGTCTTTAACATTCCTCCTGGTGTAGAAGCTGTTCGCCGCTCCAGCCACGCGTGAGCAGCCACTGGAGCGCTTTTCCCCACTACCAGCAGGAAGGAGGCAGGTGGGCTGTAGTGTCGTGCAGACAGCGCTCTAATTAAAATGCTCCTCACTGGCGTGTACAGAAAGTTAAGAGGGAGAGACAAAAAAATACTGATTTCTGTTTGAAAAATGTTCAAAGCTCAACATTTTCACAAAAGCTCAGGAAACTCTTCCGAGAGTACAAGCTAGTTAGTCATTAAATTGGTAGTTTATTTATTTTCTGAGAGAGAGAGAGAGAGAGGGGAGGAAGGGGGAGAGCATGTGGGGGACACGTAGGAGTTAAAGAGCACTCGTGTTATTCACTATGCAGCCAGGAGCAGAAAATAAAGAGGCAATTAGAAGGTCAGAACCAATAATAATATGCTGGCAACCCACAGAAGCTGTAGAGCAGGTGTTTGTTCTCTTGGTATTTTTACTGCAAACCATCATTAAAGCTGTGTGACACCACCAGTTCTCATGCCACAATTATTTGCATGCAAATCTGACATCTTCAGTGTGAAGACAGAGTATATCTTCACTAATTTGGTCCAAGGTAAATTGTCACTATTTCCTTAAGAAAACACTGCTTTTCATGAGGAAATTACTGAGTGCCAGCTAAAGTTTTTTTCACAAATTTAGCCCAGGCAACCAGACAGAACCATGCTTTCATTATTTACTTCCACTGTATAATCAGCTTTTCATTGAAGATGACAGCTTTCAGCCAAGAAAGTCCAATGTTTTTTCTCAGGGAAGCAAGAGAGACGCGAGGCAAAAAATGTTGAGGTTTTCTGGGGCTGAAGAAAGCTGTTGGTTTTGTTATTTCCCCTGTACATATACATGTATGTACCCATATAAACACACTCCAAGCGTGCACGCAGGGAGCTGTGGCATCCCTGAGAGCTAAGGACTGGCATGAAACCCTGCATGCTGTTACAAAGCAGGTCTAAAGCAATGGTCAGAAAAGACCCCTCAGGACTGGAAATAGAGAAATCAGGGCTGAAAATTTACACAGGAAGCAGAATGGAAGGAAGCATAATAGCTGTTGGTTTTATGTTTTTATTACACAGGTGCGCTGATCCTCATAGGCTTCATTCTCAGGCTTGAAATTAAAGCAGCACATAGGGAGGGAGTCACACTATATTATTCAAGCTTTTCCCCTGTTTGGGTCTCTCTGCGATGACCTCAGGCAGCCCCCAGCAGACCAGTTGTGCCCCTGGCTCCACAGAGATGTGGGCATTCAGGCACAGCCCGTGCTGGGTGGGAGGCAGGGGCTGTGTGCGGCAGCAAGGGTACATGAGCCCTTGCCCCGTGACTCTCCAAAAGCAGCAAGACATCTCCAGTTTTGTGCCTTCAGGGTGGCCATCATAAGGCAGCTTATCACAAAATGGTTTGGGTTGGAAGGGGCCTTAAAGATCACCTAGTCCCAACCCCCTGCCCCGGGCAGGGCCCCCTTCCCCCAGCCCAGGGTGCTCCCAGCCCCGTCCAACCTGGCCTTGAACCCTTCCAGGGAGGGGGCACCCACAGCTGCTCTGGGCACCCTGGGCCAGCACCTCACCCCCCTCACAGGGAAGAATTTCTTCCTTATATCTTATCTAAATCTACCTTCTTTCAGTTTAAAAATGTTACTCCTTGTCCTATCCCACTTGATCATGTCCACATCTTTCTTACATTGGAGCCCCCAGAGCTGGACCCAGCACTGCAGGGGGGTCTCATGAAAGCTGAGTAGAGGGGGAGAACCCCCTCTCTCGACCTGCTGGCCACACTTCTCTGGATGCAGCCCAGGACACGGGTGGCTTTCTCAGCTGCGAGCACCCATTGCTGGCTCACGGTCAGTTTTCCATCCACCAACACCCCCAGGTCCTTCTCCGCAGGGCTGCTCTCCAGCCACTCCTCGCCCAGCCTGGATTTGTGCTTGGGATTGCCCCGACCCACATGCAGGACCTTGCACTTGGCCTTGCTGAACTCCATGAGGTTTGCCCGGGCCCCCCTCTCCAGCCTGCCCAGGTCCCTCTGGATGCCATCCCTCCCCTCCAGCCTGTCACCCCACCACACAGCTCGGTGTCAGCAGTGAACTTGCTGAGGGTGCCCTCGATCCCACTGTCCATGTCTCCAACCAAGATGTTAAACAACACCGGTCCCAACACTGACCTTGAGGAATGTCCCTCGTCACTGCTCTCCACTTGGACATGGAGCTGTTGACCACAACTCTTTGAGTGTGACCATTCAGCCAATTCCTTATCCACTCAGTGGTCCAACTGTCAAACTCACCTGTCTCCAATTTAAAGACAAGGATGTCATGCAGGATGTCAGATGCTTTGTACAAGTCCAGGTAGATGATGTCAGTTGCTTTCCCCTTCTCCACGAGCACTGTAACCCCACTGTAGAAGGCCACCAGATTTGTAGGGCATGATTTGCTCTTAGTGAAGCCATGTTGACTATCACCAATCACTTCTTTATTTTCCACATGCCCTAGCCTAGTTTCCAGGACTCTCTTTTTATAAAAGAGTCAAGTTTGTAACTTCTACATACCATGTCCGGGAAGTCTGTGCTTTGCTTAGCTTTGGAATGGAGGTTTATGGCTCAGGGTCATAGTTAAATACATAGTTGCGATGAATTAAGTGTAAGTTCCTAAACCAACCCTCCCTTACATGTATTGCCCTGCAACCAAATATGCCACTGTCCAAGAGGTGAAATGGAAAAAAAAAAAAAAAAAAAAAAAAAAAAGAGGGGAAAATCAGTTGCTGTCAGAACTGCCTTTGCTTTCCCTTCTTTTCCATGCCCTCAGGGATTTTCCTATGTGCTCATTATAAAGTGACTTTTCTCGCCGTACCTGCAAAGTGAGTGCCACTTTCTCAAAGCTGGTGCCTTGCAGCTCTCCTTTAATCCCCTAAAAGAGAAGGACCCTCAGTTTCTCATGCTTGGTCCTTCTCAGGGGCATCTGATTATCAAGCTCTACTGGCTTGGGCCCCAAGCCGAAAGGCCCCAGCCTTTGGCTGAGGCCATGGGAAGTGTTGGTGTTGGTGAACATCAGCTGCCAGCATCCTCTGCTGCCTCTCTCCAGAGCCTTTGAGCTCATTTTTATCAAATTGGACAGCAAGGCATTGATCTGGCATGTACACTTGAAGCAGAAGATGTAAAAATATTAATGTTTCATTGTCTTCATATTTAAAAGTGAAACCTTTTGAAGAAATGGGTCTTCACCAAGGATAAGAGAAGTGTTTTTCTTAACTGCATAGCAACAAGCTATAGCTACAATTATTTATATCAAGTATGAAATTCCCTCAGTGCTTCATTTATTCAAAGTTACATTTTTACTTGATTTTTGTTTTCACAGATGGCTAAGCTAAGATGCCGTCTTGGGCTTAAACATCTACACAAACTTTGGCAGTCCCCACCAACAAACAAAAATAGATTAAAAAAAAAGCCAACACAGAAAAATTGCAGTTAAACTTGCAAAGCCTTCCAAAGAGCACAGTAATATTTTTAACTAACTTAAAACTATGATTATCTACTGAGGAATTTAATGTAATTCTGTCATTGCAGCACAGTATTAAAACAGCCTTTATGGGAACCACTAGTTGTCAAATGACAATTATAAGTGGGATTTTTTTTTTTTTTTTTTAATTCTTTTACAAAAGGCACAGGTTTATAATTTAATTCCATCACTTGTTCTGAGTATTTTGCTCAAGGAAAGTTTACTATTATTGTTTAGGAAAAGAAAGTTGAGCACTTAAAACTGAAATGTACACACCCAGCCAACACTGAGATTCAATTTCAGTGTTCTCTCTCATGCTCCTTCAGGGTGAAAAAATGCGGTTTGCTTTGTTGTTTTTGTCTTGTCTTTTGTGTAGTTCAGAAAACCAGTGTCCATGGGGATGTGGTTCCCTCGCACATGCATGCTGAGTGTGGGCACATGTTGCCATGTCCATCTACACCGGGAAATGACCACCTTCATATCCAGCTCAAATTAGAACCCATTAATTTTTCATTGCATCTACTCTTTAAGATGTTTACTTAAGAAGTAACTGAAATTCCCAGGTATTTACAAGGAATGATTTTGGTTGATATAATTTTGCATTTTGGGACCATAATTTGATGGACCTTCCCTCCAAAATAAATGTCGCACTGCTACGTCAACAGTCTTCATTTGCTTCCACAGTAATGTGTTTTCCTACTTTTTTCACCCTGTGTAGTTGACAATGGGCACTGCTTCAGCTGGCTATAGATGCCCTTTTTCTCAGGCAGACCCAGCTTTCTACCAATGTAGAATGTTATTTAAGAGTAATGCAGAAACAGGATGGGTTTGCCCAGAACCCAAGGACCGCAAAGGTTGTAGACCAGTAGTACAGGGGTATGGTCATTACTATCTCTACAGAGCACACAGATATTGAGGAGGTGTCTTTCGTCAGATGAGAGTTGCCTTCCTCACCTGGTCCTATCACCAAGTTTCATTTTTGGTGCAGTATGTTTGAGCTCTGGAAAATTTTAATCTGTTTCTGGCATTGAGATCAACAAGCTGACTTCAGTTTGTATATGAGTCTCCTGAAGTATGTATCAAGTGTGACAGACAAGGATTCCTTCAGTATGGGGATTTTTTGGGCTCTGCTGCCTAAAGGTGCTGAGAAACCTGCTTTGCATCTCTTTGGCTCAGTTTCCTGAGCTCTTATATTGGATTAGATCTTCTTTGAAATCTGCCAAAGGTATGAAGATGTCTTCTGTGGACTAGGTAGTAGAAAAATACCAACTCAAAGCCATGTTTGCCATTTAAAATAAAGCATATTGGGGATGCTTCAACTTCTGTGAGGGTCTCATGAATGAGTTACCATCCTGCCTAACACAACTTCTGTGGCAGTGCTGTAGCACTCATCAGTTAGCATGAAAGCGGCTGCTACAAGCAGAAACAATTACTCATTTCTCTTGCAGCTCCAAACAGAAAGAATAACAAATACTTTTCACCAGCTCCTGCCACTTTATGTTTTCATATCAACCAGTCAATCAAACTCTGTATAAAACAGCATGTGTCTGTTCATTAGGAGGAGAAAAAGTTGATTGGTACCAGAAGATGAGTGCAGAGTGACTTAATTGTAGCCCTTTGGCACATCTGTGTTAGATATATTAGGCGCTTAGACACTCCATACTGACAGCAACAATGGGAATTATATTGGAATAATATGATTTTTAAAGCTGTACTTACATAAAAAAAAAAAAAAAAAACAAACAAAAAAACAAAAACAAACCAAAAAACAACCTCATTTGATCTCTGTGATTAAGTATTCCAGCTAATTTCACATCATCAGTTAGTCTTTCTCCTAAACCAGAATGAAAGCTGTTAAATCCCCTCTTCTGCACAAGCTAGCTGATCTATAAATAAGGAATATGTTCTTACAAGAAGAGTGTTCTTATTGATTGGCGAGATGTATTGTTACCATTTCACTACACTTGATCTTTATATGCTACTCTTCTGCCAGAATTTTTTTTCCACCACCCAGTTAGAGACTTGCAAATTTTACGAAGGCATTCCCCCCTCAGTCCATAGCTGGGAGGGATGTTGTCTCTTGGCCAGAAACAAGGTTCACCTGAGTGAAATTACTGGCAACGAGCCATCATTTTACTGTTGAAGTCTGTCACCTGAAATCCACCCTGGATCTTCTTAACTGGGGTTCTCAGAGTACTTTTTCTATTTCAGTCTTCTGGAAACTGTGGAAGGATAGCCAGGACTGTTTTCTGGAAAGATAAATTGTGAGCTGCAGTTTCTTAAGGAATCCTAGACACCAGTCACCTATTACCTCCAAACAAAGAAAAGAAAGGCAAATCAGGCTTGTTTTCTTTTGCTGAGCAAGCATGATTCATGATCTTTTTAATGACATTTTAGTTATTTAAATCCCAGACAGCTCACCTGGGAAGCAGCTGCAGAGTGGCTGATCTGTAAAGGACAGAAGCTCGAGGGTCTGCTCTGGAGGCGTTGAGCGGTGCAGCTCTGGCACCCCGCAGCCCAGCCTCTCTGCCAGCACCGCTTCTTGCCAGGCTGCTTCAGCATGGCTGTTAAGTTTGGCCACTTCTATACTGCTCGCTTTGCCAACTTCTCCACGTTGCTGCAGGTCTCTGAATCCACACAGTCTTTGCTGAAACCCAGCACTCCTGAAAAATAGGGGCAACTTAGAGTTTGTCTTAAGAAAAAAAATGTTCCTCTAATGACAAAAGTAAAACAAAGATACTCTGGCACTTATTATATCTTAAAAACGTAAGTTTATAATCCATTTTCAGGATAATTTACATTTACTGAAGATTGTCCAAATTTTCTTGTATTAGCAATGTTCAAAGCAGCACCAGATTAGGATGCTGGAAACAAATACACTCAGCAAAGCACAGAAGCTTTCTCCATCCACTGTCTTCCTAAGGACCAGAGGCATCCCTGGCCCCAGAGAAGAGGGCAGCTTCTTCCACGCACTCACACGGACTCTACATCAGGGACTCTGCCCCATCCTTGCTCTGGGTCAGGGTGCTCACATACTACAGTGTGGCTGATGCTTTCCTCTATGGGCAGAGGGCATGGGGAGCATAAAATACTACAGCCCTAAGAAGCAGCACAGGCAGAAATACAGGTACAGTATGACCAAGACCACACTGGGAAGCCAAGTGGCTGCCTGCCACCCCCAGTATGGGCTGTGGTCTCTAGCTGGCTATGAGCGTCGAGCCACCTTTGTTAAGGAGCCAGCAAGATTTCAAATCCTGTCCTAAAAATCCCAAATGCATCATTATGAGAAGAACATGGCTGAGTCTCTTTTATTGTTTCCATTTGAAATGTCTTCTGCACTAAAACATTTTTGTGGGGCTGGAAATTCTTTTCAGAATCTGCTAATTATTTTCACAATCTACAGTCTGCTCTTACGTTTCTAATTGTAACTATTAATCCTCACTCATCTACATGTCCTAGATCTGTTCAAGGCAATAACGCATTTTATGCTCAGCAGCACCCTGCCTCTTGACTCATTTGTCAAAAGGATTATTGTACAGTCGGTGCTGAATGTGAAGAATTAGCTGCATAAACTTCACCATTAAAAAGAATGCCTGTATATTACCTGTGCTGAGCAGTGGCATGTACACAGTAATTCCCTCCTCAAATATGTGAACACATCTTACAAGTTTCAGTTAGATTCATACATGCTGCAAACAAATTTGGAAATGATTTGAATGCAATGTCACCTTTGTGTCAAGTGAAATGGTGTTATAATTGTAATTAATAAGGACTGGACCCGACTTCAGTCTCTTGACTCGTATTTGCTTTCCTAAATAAATTTTTTAATCCATTTTAAAACATGGCAAGTACAGAACATGCTCTGTTGTTTTCAAAATGTGATCAGGCAGCTACCTACAAATACTGACACCAAATGTCTGATAGATATTTATAATTGCCACTTGTCAACTCTGCCAAGGCAAGACAGCCTCCCTGCCGCTGCATTTGGAGGCGGGGAAGAGCAGTCAGACCAGAGCAGTATCCGTTTCCCTTCAGCTGTGTAGGAATGATGTGCTTTCCAATCCTCTCTTACAGCAAAGAAATTCCTCTTTTCTGTCAAATGAATATTGTCTACCCAGACATCTCTGGACAGCTTTCAGTAAGGGTTGTTTGATGGTGAAATCCATTAGTAGCTGCCTTATCAGAATGGCAGCTGGCACTGCCTGCCCCTACCCTTACTGCTAGAGACAGCAGCCAAATATTTTCTGTTGGCAAAGTATGAAGAAGTCTACTGGAGCATTCATCTATACTAAAATTTGGCCCATTACTTTCATGGACAGCCCTCAAGCTGCACAAAGGTCTGTTTGTTTCTTGGCTTATGGTTATTCACATTCATCAAATGCACTCTACAAGAAGACCATTGGGAGAAAAATGGCAGAGAAGACACTTTACTAGTTATGTCCTGTTAGTCCCAGCTGCAGCGCGGCCAGACACAGCCAGAGCCTTTGTGCCTCATCCTTGGTGTGTGATTGAGGTTCAGAGATACATCTTCTCAAGCCTCACCACAACCTCTGCTCTGCGCTCTTGCACAAACGCAACGTCACATCTCAACTCTGGCACTTAGTCTATGAGGCTTACTGAGACATGTGCAGGTCAGACTCCTCACACAACTAGTAACTTGCCCTATGCAACTAGCTGGCTGCTAACCTCGTGTTTGGACAAAGCTCAGATTGGAATGCTTCAGGGGTCAGTCTGTTAAAGTCTTTCCTCTCCCAGTGGTCCTTTTGGGCTGTGTGGGGACGAGGAATAGTCCCACCAGGTAAGGACTCCTTCAGGAGGAGGTATGGAGCCACTTGTACCAGTTCTCTTAAAATGACATAGTATTTGTACTACTTGACATGATATGAGCTGGTGTGGTACTCTCATGGTTCAACTCACTTGCCACCAGTGCAAAATCACAGAATCATAGAATGGTTTGGGTTGGAAGGGACCTTAAAGATCACCTAGTCCCAACCCCCTGCCCCAGGCAGGGCCCCCTTCCCCCAGCCCAGGGTGCTCCCAGCCCCGTCCAACCTGGCCTTGAAGCCTTCCAGGGAGGGGGCACCCACAGCTGCTCTGGGCACCCTGGGCCAGGGCCTCACCACCCTCACAGTAGAAAACTTCTTTCTTCTATCCAATCCAAATCTACCCTCTTACAGTTTAAAACCATTATCCCTTGTCCTATCCCCACACCCCCTGATAAAGAGTCCCTCCCCAGCTTTCCTGTACCCCCTTTAAGCACTGGCAGGCCGCTCTAAGCTCTCCCCGGAGCCTTCTCTTCTCCAGGCTGGACCCCCCCAACTCTCTCAGCCTGGCCTCAAAAGGGAGGTGCTCCAGCCCTCCGATCATCTTCGTGACCTCCCCTGGACTTGTTCCAACAGTCCTTCTTATGTTAGGTGCCCCAGAGCTAAACACAACTTGAAGAAATCTCTTCCAAGACTTTGTACCTGGCTTAAACGTGGAATGACAAAATCCTTTCCTTCTCCTTTATCTGGCACAAGTTTTCATAGATGATTATGCTTATCCTACTAAAGCCTGAAGATATATCAGGCTGAAGATTAGTATACGTGTACAGTAATTGGGGTGGCATGTTCTAATGGGAAATGCTTAATTAGAAGAAGCTTTACTCAGGAGACCAGAAAACAACCATTTTGTGAAATAATCAGATCTTGCAAGAGGAGCATGTCTTTTTTCCCCGTCACACCTGCTGCTGTGCAGGAGGCCACCCAGACAGAGGCTGTCATCAGCCTGCCTGATGAAGATGACACAACTGTAATCTGAAGTCCAGACTGGCTTTGCAGAACTGCTTCTCTGCTCTACATCTGCTTTCCCGTCTCACCCAACTCATTTAGCTGCTTGCTTTCTATTTCAAAAGGTGGCATTTATTCTAATTCTTTGTTCGCATTCACCCCATTAAGCTTCCGCTTTCAATCATCAGCAGCTGAAGCACTTGGCTGCACTGTGAAGCAAGCCTTGGTGTCTGGCTCATGCTGGAGCAGCACTGCACCCTTCTTTATCACTTTACTGACACTGGACTGATAAAACTTATCTTCTCCAGAGGCTGGTGCAGGGGAGGGGCCTTTAAAACAAAATTAAATTTTCAGTATTTAAAGACAGAGCGCTGTTCCAAGAAATAAGAACTGAGGTGGCTTTTGCCTGGTGCAGTGTGTGGCCTCAGCCTGGGGACAGCACACGAGGGCTTCTGTGAGAACTGCTGAAATGCATCAGAAACATTGGATTACGCTGTATCATATTCACTGATTTTTCATTCTGAGGCCTACAGCAAGTGTGCCAAGAAAGCTGGAACAGAAGATCACTTATCTGTGTTTGAAATAGCAAATGCATTTCTGGAGTGAGGAGAAAGAAAGTTACCTTCTGCAAGAAAATTGCAACAAGTTAAATAGAAAACAGACAAAAACACGTAAAAATTAGGCATGGCATAGTTTATTGCCTGTCAGGCCCACCATAAAAATGATAATTAAAAACAAAAATTTAAAAGGGAAAAACTGCTTAACACAGACAAGCTAGATATAAACTCCTGTGTGAATTGGCTCCTGAATGTCACCAAGGTGAGTGGCATTACAGAGGAAGTTATAACAGCTATATGTGTATCTCCCTTGGGCTTCCTAATCCCCAGCTACATGAAACCCCTTGAATAAATATGGAACCCTCAAAGATGTGCTGATTTTTGGTACCCACACCAGTCCCTCAGGCCGTACTGCACTGGCTGGGTAGGGCAGAGGAGTACGAGCACAGCACCATGCCCAACCCTCTCCGGGATTATCCAAGACAAATTGCCTATGGTAGGAGCTCCAGATAGGGTGTAAACTCAGACAAGAGCTACTGTGCATTGGAAGACACCATTTCTGATGCAAATATGGGTCAATTTTGGCAAAAGTTGGATTAGGTCCCCATTAGGTTAAACAAGCTTAGCTACAAGTAATTTGAGCTCCTGTCAAGTGGGTTTGAGTGCTGTTAACTTTTCCTCCGCAGCTTGGCCACCTGCTCTGACCACCACTGAAGTGTCACCAGTTCTCTTACCCAGCTACAGTGTCCTGTGAGACCCTGCTGGGAGCCTCATCTGAAGAGCAACACAGTGCTGGGGTACCCGAGGAGGGCTAGAAGGGGTCTATCAGGAGAGGCAGATCTTCAGCAGCGTGGCCTGACATGGCATATGTTTGTTCATCCTCTGTTTTCACAACAGGCTAATAAAGGTAAGATGATTGTTAAAGTATAAAATTATTCCATGTGAAGATGAGGGGCAAGGGGGAATATGGTTAAAAAAAAAAAAAAAAAGACTTTGAGCAGTCTTTCTTATGACAGAACTTTAACTTCCCCAGTCTTCACTGAGCCCTTTTATTTCTCTTTCTCTTATTATTCAGAAGACCTTCCAGGAGAGCACCTGTAATTTTTTTAGTGTGATGACAGGGTAGTGTGTTCCTATAAGATGCTATTTGAATATGGGGACTTCGATTTTCTTTAAGGATGAGTATCACACCATCGTTTTGTCTTTACAGTTTCCTCTGTGCTATGAGTACGTGGAGGTTGCAATCTCACTATAGCACCTTTGGCTTCCCTTTTCATTTGTTTTTATTTCATCAGTGCTTCCTTAGAGAACAGGCAAAGCCCAAATAAGAAAATGCACACACCTGTAGGCAAGCCACTGTTGTTGGTTTGCAAGGAGGAGGGAAACCAGGTGCAAGAGGTCAGCATGTAAACGATGAGGGCTCAGAGGCTATAAAGGAGAGTCCCAGGGACCGAGAGAAGGCTGCCTGGGTGGGACTGATCCAGGAGAAGATGGAGGCTTTGTGCTGGAATGGCTGTTCTTTCTTCTCTCCGACTGAAGGTCTCTTCGTTTTTCTGTGAGTTTTATTATTGTTGTTTATAGCTTAGTAGTAGCCTAAATCTTAAGGGTTTAAAAGAGTAACTTTTTTCAGCCTGTTCTTTGCTTGATTTTGGATCTTGTTCTTCCCATGAACTTTTCTAGGCTACTGAGTTAATACCCAACTTTTGAAGTTACTGGGTTAATATTTCTTCCTTTAGAAAAGAATTAAAAAGCCACAAAACTCTTCTAAGTCCTGTTTATAAAGGATGCTACTGCTTTCTGTCTTCATTTAAGACTTTCTGGGCTCAAGACTTGAGGCATCCTCTGAATTCAAACAGCAGAAGAATCTGTAACACAGCAAGTTGCAAGGGTTTTCTTTTCCTTTGAGACACACAAAATAGATTGAGCTACTACAAAACTACTATCCTAAGGAAGTTGTCAAATTTGATGTTAATCTGAGATCTTCTTTAAGAAAAAATTTCTCAGTGTTGATATGAATTCAGAAATCCTTTCGGAAGCAAAACTCCTACAAGAGTCCTGGAGTGCTAAGAGAGGCTTTTCTGTCCACCCTAAGAGTTAATAACTGAATGCCATGAAATTTGATGATTGAAGCTGTTACAGTCAGATCTTTAGGATATAGAAAATGAAACATCTTAGTTTGAGTTAGTCAAGGGATTCGTGGCTTTTTGTTTAACATACAGCTGCATGGGCTATTAGAAGTGGAAACATATGGAACCACAATTGAAGAAAAATCCTTTTTCCAGTGGTAGGATCAAAGACTTTTGGTCTCCGCTTAATATGCGGTAGCCTAAGTGGTGCATCTGTTCAAAAAGCGAAACAAAAAACTGCAGACAGAGGCTGTGTTATCATTGATTTCTTTCTTATTATTTTATAAATGTCATATTTAAATCAAAACAAGAGCAGCATCACAGCTTTTTTTTTTTTTTTTTCCTGTTTATATTTTAACTGTACTATTGGCATGAAGGCGGGTGGCTGCTCAGGAAGCAGACATATTAAATTTTTATATGGGCTTTAGGAAAGCTAGTATTTTTTTCCTCTGTTTGTCAAGGAAGAAGAATTGTAACTTTACAACTAATTAAATTGATCTTATGAAATATTAAGCATGAGTAAACTGAGTTTTTTCAAACCCTTTTTAGTTGGCCAGTGATCACCTCAGGTACTTTTGCTGTAGGCAAATTATTACAGATGAATAAAAAAATATACATTGATCAGGACTTAAAACTGATGGACTGCACCTGCTAGCAGAGTTAAGGGAAACACAGCATTTCTAAAACTTCAGTTGCAGCAAGGTGTTTCTTTGTTGTTTTTTTACCGGTTTCTGACTCTGAGGTCAACCTCTGTGATAGCCACAAAATCCCAAGGCAGAGAGTTATCATGGCACCTCAGGAGTGGAATAAAGCTAGAAAGGGTGTGTGTGCCCAAACCCACACATGCAGAGCAAAGAGGTAGACAGAGAACTCACAAGTTGGAGTTGGCTCAGCAGGAGGGTAACATACAAAGCCAAATGACACTGTCATCCAAAATGTAACTGCGATGAGTGGGCAAACCTGTACCCATTGCTTACCTGCGGTGTCCCTGCAGCACCGTCCAAGGAAAAGCAGGAGAGTCTCCAATTCCTTGACACAAATACTTCATAGACTTAGATTTGTGAGGTAACAGGGTGTTTGCGTCCCCACAGAGACACTCCAGGCTTTTGTGGTGAGTTCTGTTGTCCATTACCACCTTTCTGTGCCAAACTCTCCCGCCAAGACCCAGCTTCACCCAGGTGGCACCCAGAGGTGGAGCTCACTGAAAAACCTCAGCTTTCTTCTCTATGAAGTAAACATTTGAAGGGAAAATACTAGCAATTTCTGCAAGAAAGTTGAGATTTCCTGATCCTAATCTTGGCCAGACATGGACTGGCTGTCGGATCACATCCTCTCTACTTACCTTTTAACTTTTTCTGAAGGTTTTTTTTTTCCAAGCAAATTATAACTTTCCTGCCTATTGCAGAGTGTGGCTTCCTTGTATGCAGGAAGACTTGAAAATCTTTTGCAGCCCTGAAATGGCTGTATATTTTCCCTGCAGATGAACACAAGCACAGATTTCATCTAGCTTTTCTACTTGGTGAAATTGTGGTCCTGTGGCAGCATTTCCCAAAGGACTGTTTCTGCCTGCTCACACAGTCACATTTTATCTACTAATCCCTAACTTCATTCTGAGTAGTGTATGCTCAATTGTACTGACATACAAAGTAAAACAGCCAGGAGAATCTAGGACCTAAACACACTGAGATTTCACTAACTGAAATTTGAAGGAAGATCTGGAGAGATTGAATTCCTTATCCAAGTTTATGGGCTGTGTCTGTGACAGAGCTCAGAGCCCAACTCAGCAACACCAGCTTCTGCTCTCCCTGCAGCACTCTTTTCCTCCCACCAATGCATACGAGATGAAGAAGCAGGCAGCAGAGGATTGCACATGCTCTTTCATATTTACTTTCAGGTTGGAAGATTGAAAGAAGTTCTCTCATTATAAGTTGATAGAAATAAGGTGCAAGAGAAAGTTTTGGAGTCATTGTGCAAATTAGGAAAAAAGCATGTTGCATCCTGAAACTACTTTAATTTGATCCCAGAAAAGAGGAGGGAAAAAAAAAAAAAGGCTTTAATAATAACAATGTGATCAAGAAACTACATATAAGTATGTTTTTCAAATATTACAAAGTAACATCTGTCTTTTAGGAGAGATAAAATTTTGTTTCTCGGAGTCAGCATTTTCCCTTAGTTATCAACACAACATCTTTGCTTTATTTTTAATTTTTATTTAGATTATGCCTCACTTGCATTTTGAAATATTCCATATCAAAATCTTTTTTTCCCAACTTTTTCCCTTTTTCTGCAGAAGTATAAAAACAAAAGCCAGAATTTGTGGCACTTAGACTGGAATAAGCCTCATTCTTCTCCTCCTTCTCTCTTACACTTGCTGTGAAAGTGTTGCTGAAATGATCGAAGTTGTAGGATACTTGCTGTAAGCTAAGAGAAAGGGAAGAAGTGAAATAGTGAGATAAGAGCTAGATGTATTGCTAAGTACATTTTCCCTGTGGAATAAGATAAATTAGCAAATGGGGACCTTCCGGATGGCTGTCCAAAGTTCAGAAAAGCAGTGTTGCATCCCAGTGTGCCGTGCTTACCATGTGAATAGGATTCATGTTAACTCTGCCACCAGGAAAACCCCTTAACTTCTCGTGAGTGTTGGACCCGAGCTGCCCAGCCTGAGGAGAGATCCCAAATGGGCTGTGCCGCGTGTCACACTGTGATAACAGCTCACATATCCCCGTCAAGTGATGTTTTTAGCTTGGATCAAGCTACTGAGCGCTTTTAAAGTATTGTACCGCTTGTCTTAAAGAAGCAATTGTTAGTGGCAATAGGTCCTTGAGTTCCTATATGGCTTGCCAGAAGCATGATTTTATTTGTTTTGTGACTCGACTTTCTGAGTTATTCATGAAGTAACTCAGGATCTGCATATCGCTCGGACGCGCAAGCTGGTTTGGTGATCTAAACGTAGAAACAGGGTACCTGTGTGCAGCAGGGCATGTTGTTCTGCACCGGAGAACGGGGAGACAGACTCTTGTGAAGAGGTATCTTTGCAATCTACCATGTGAGGTGTTGAGGCGTTTTTGATTTGATTAAGGTCTGGATAGCTGAAAAAGCACTAACAGTTTTGTGAACACTTTAATCAGAGCAGACATTCATAAAAAAAAAAAAAAATATTGTGGAGTGTAGAGGTGCTTTGCTATGACATGAGAGAAAGATCTACCAAAGATGTACGAGACAGGGCTTAGATGCAGCACGTCTGTTGGGTGATAGTAATGGCTTTTGTCTGTTGATGATGATTTTTCTGAATTGAGTCTCAGCAAATTATTCTACTGAATATATTTCATTCCTCTCTAAAAAAGTAACATGACGTTTGTGAAATATCTTTTGGTGTCTCTTAAAATCTATCGTGGATAGCTTGAGAAATTTGTGTTTAAATATGATAAATTTCTGAGTGTATATGGGTAGCTTAAGATGAGGCAAATAGGAAGCTATTTAATTTACAATTTAAATTCACGCTGTGTACAAACTAGATGTTTATTCCAGTTGAACTGAAAGTGAGGATCAGCAGTGAATCTAACAGCACAAAAAATATTTTCCCCTTTTTGAAGCCTGTTGCCACACACCAAGCTTGAATATTTATCTTGTAATGATGCTTCATGCTTTGAAATACGACAAAGTCCATGATCGCTAGTTGTGATTTCTGACAGTGAAAGCAAAAAGATTGAAATTTGGTAGGTTGTGGGTCTTTGTAAGCCAAAAAATTCAAGTCAAGATCACTGCTCAGTTGAAGTATCTTTGGAAAAACTAGTAATGTTTTCAGCAACAATATTGAAAAAGTGGATTTAACAACTCTTTTACAATTACTGAAAAACTAAAAAGATGGCAAGATAAAAGTCCCCTGTGCTTTTTGGAACAATTATGGTAGGCCTGTGTGTAGTTTTGCCATATGGCTTCTTCTGCTTTCCCAAAAACAGAAAAAAAAAATTCGACTTGTTCCCAGCACACATCATCATCACAAAGATTTTAAGTGACTGGTCTATAAAAATGAAGAACGTGCAATTTACAGCTTGATAAATCAACAGTCTCATAAGGCACATCTAAACTCCATTATACTGAAATGGAGTTGGGAATGAAAGTGAATCATAGTAGCACCTTTGAGTCAGAAAAATATAAATGACTGTTGCAGGATTAACTTTTTTTTTTTTTAAAGTAAATTAAGTTAACAATAGTTTATTCTCTTCTCTTAATGCTGTTAAGCCTCTTAGGAGCTTTGTCTTCTGCAGAAACCAAATGTTTAGTTCTATTAAAGGGACTTCAGATTCTGTATTCTATCAGTAGGGGTATTATTTTTTTGTAATGTTTTGCCAATTGCTTCATTATGTATTTATACAATTCACATATTTTAATTTCTGAACATCCTTTATCTGTTGCCGCACCAGAGAGTTTAACTGAAGCTAGGAGGATACAAAGATTTAGCCTTTTGTAATAAAGAAAAATATGTGTAATTTATTTCAAAGGAAATAAATAAGCACTAGAAGGTAATTTTCATAGGGAATCAGTACATGGAAGTAAATCTTTTTGCATTCCTTCTTTGTGCTACAAATAAAGCACTTATGTGACTTGGTGCAAAGTGAGTCCTGTAGTGCTGCAATTATGTACAGCTAAAGGATTTTTGCTTTACGCCAGGTTGCTGGTTTTAATCCAGCTGGGTCTGGGAGAGACCAGAATTCCTGTCTTCCTTCAGTCTGAGTCAAACACATTGGTGAAATCATCTTAATTAGGTGATCTTATGAGTGTCACCGCAAGTGGCAGGGATTGTTGTGGTTGCAGGTCTGAAGAAGGCGGGTGCTGCTGTAAGGGAGCAGGGGCTGGAGCACATGTAGTCATCCATCACCCCCTGTGAAAGCAGGATAGACATAGGTACACAGATATTCTGAATCACCTTTCTCTGGCTTTTTATTCCTTCCCACACTGAACCTCCCCTACTGCCTCACTGCTTTCCAAGTGAAAAGGGCTGCACCTGATATTCCAGTGCTACTGTACTAGAGGTACCAGACAAGGAATTACTGCCACCTTTTTCTGCCATTTGATTCTTCTCTATGACTCTTCATTCCTCCAAGCATTCAGCAGCACTTGGGCAAGGGCTGCTCTGAATGCTGGAAAGCTTGTATGTCGAGTGGATTAGAAAGTAATGCACTGGCTGGCCATGATATAGTGACCTGCATTAAAGAAATCAGCAATCTCACAAAAGGAGCTTTCATCTCAAGTGTATAATCAGCGTGGCATCAGATCAGGTGCCAAGTAGAAGATGTTATGCCATTAAGTCAAAAATGCTTGATGGTGCAGAGATAAGTAGCTGTGCTCTCAGCTGCTTGTGGTGCAAAATTGAAACAGTGCATTGGTTTTGTAATGTTGAAGAACAGCTTGATAGACACGGGTTCACAGCAAACTACAGATGTGCTTTGAATGGTCTTGCACTGGGACTTTCCCAGCTTTTGTTGTGTTCACTATGCTGCTTTGACTATATGGGAATTTACATCCCATTTCAAACCTGCCTTAGCACAGATTTGTGACTGACCTTTCTGGGGAGTGCCATAGGGGGTTGGGAAAGTAGCTTCTCAACTCCCACCAGCCCTTTCCATGCAACAGCTTTTCCCCAGAAATACAGTCAGTATTGGAAGATCCTCAACACGGTTTGGTTTCTGATGATGTCCCATGCTAGGCTGTGCTTCACTTCACCAAAGTTCTGTCTTCTGTGCTGGGGGACTTAAAGGAAATTATATTGTACAGGAAACAACAAAGATCATATTTCATAGAGCAGAGACAGAAAACTCCTACAGGAAAGTCAGGCATTTAAAATCACATTAGAAAGACACCATCAATCTTCGCTTAGTATTGCTTCTGTCAATGTGTCTATCACTAAACCACACACAAAACAAGCATACTTGGTCTTTATATCTTTCAGTGGCGTCATTAGCATTTTAATGATTTGCTATGTTCTCTCTTCAGTCTCAGTTTGGTCATTAATGTGCTGTTGTAAGTTAAGCTTCAGAATAATTTCTTTTCAACTTTTTAAATTTTATTTTATTTGTATTCAGCAGAGAGTTGAGAACAGAAGGCAGCTCCCTGTTTCTCTTAGTAACTTCCGCTCAGGTATCCACTGCTGCCCTTCACATGAGAAACTTGATCATGCTCTGACTTAAAGATGGGATGTCAGTGTGTTTGGAGGGACACATGAGGACAAGGGCATTTGTTCCCCTGACACAGGGGATGAGCACTCTCCTTACCACAGAGTTTTAGCAGGCAGGAGGCAGATGTGGACAGGCATACATCTGAGGAGGGAGGGCAGAGAGGAGACAGCCCGCTGCACACCAGCTGCTGGGATGCTTTGGGATGCAGTGCAGAACCCAGCACTGCTTTCTGCTCTGCCTTGCAAACCCAAACTCCCTGAAGGTACAGGGATCATTTAACTTGGTAAAAGAATGAACTGTTCTTGTAAAAGCAACAATGCAGATGGCCACCCTGGTAACTCCTCGGGTCAGCTGTAGGATCAAGACTTTTGCTTGGCCAAGTAGGATCAGGTCTGATAGTTTAGGCAGAAAACATACCTATTGCCTGGATGGGGATAGGGAATCACCAGCCTTATTAACAGTGGTTGCAGAGGGAAAATCGGAGGCTTGGTCTCCACAAACAAATTTTTTTGCAGTTACTGCAACAAACATCATCAAGGGCTGCCTTGTTTGCATGGCAGATAGGTTATAATTCAATGAAATGAGAAGCAATTTCCAGCTGACTGAAACTTTCCAACAACTATGGAGGGCTTAGGTGTCCCAAAGTGAAGTAGAGATTGGCGGACAGAGAGGATGAGCCCTCTTGTTTTCCAGACTGAACAGAGATACCCAAAAATTCCTACTACTCTGAAACAATTGATGAAAGCAGGATGGCAGGTGAAAGCCCTAAAACTCATTTGCAAGCAGGTAAAACTGTGTGATTATTGTCTGTGGCTGACAGTCAGAAAACTGAAAGTATGTCATAGAAATTTTGACTTGTATGATGTATGTAGTGGGAGAGGTACAGGTGATTGTTGGAGGGAGGGGTATTGTGGATGAAATATTTGACACAGTAATGATTTAGCAGCAATACAAGATTTGTTAATGGTGTGAGGTAGATCAAAAGGTTGAATTTTAGCAGCACTTAATGATCAACCCATTTAAAGATTAACAAGATAATTTGATAGAATATGTTATAATTAAAACAGCAACTTAATTACAGATCGAGGAATGACAAGATTCACAGTAACCTAAAGGCACACTAAATCAAAATATATATATACATGTACATATGTATAAACACAAAACATAAACACACAAACAGGCAGAAATATTTGGATCAGGTGAAATATGTAGACACTCACACTTGTGAAGGCAAATGAGTGTATTCAAACATGCAGATAAGTGGGGAGGTGGATGGAAGAGCCCAGCCTATAATTAAAATCTCCCTTTTCTTGAGCTTAGAGCAAATACAATACATCGGCATTCCTCAACGGGCAATAATCGAGCCTTGAGAAGTCTGACTTTGCCCTGGCCTTTTGTTAGCTCTGTTGGGAGACTACCTTTAAACCTTGAGGAGTCTGCACCTGAGAGGCATCCCAGCTCAGGGGAGATGCTGATCACAGTCCACTGTGATCCAGGAGAGCTCGAAAGGACTTGCTTAGAGTCGCTATTTATAGGGAATGAGATAATTGACTTGTGTCTGGTACTTTTCCATTTTAGCCCAACTCGGATGATGAAATACTCTGGTACGTTCCACCAGTTGCGCAGGCCCAGAACTTGTTAGATCATGGAGTTCTGGTGTCACCCTCCTTGGGCCACGCCCCAGGTACAGATGTACTGGGCTGTCAGGAGGTGATTGACTGTCATTGCTGTTCCCAAGCTGGAGGGGAGGCAGGACCCAGGTGTGCTATGGGGGTGCCTTAACACTCTGGTCCACTGCCTTTCCCAATCCACCTTCGGTTGGTGTGTGGCCCTGGGAGGGGGAATCGCACCAAGCACGAGTGGCATGAGAAAGGGAGGGGAGGTGCACCACCACAGGGGTTGCAAAGCTAACATACAAAAATTAAAGTGATTGCTTTTTCTTGTAAGTAGCAGCCAATGCATGCTTTTTTTTTTTTTTTTTAATTAGGGCAGATGAAAAGATAAGCTATAGAAAATTATCTGCATTGAGAAGGTGAACAAGGGAAACAATATCTTTGTGAATCTGAAAGAAATGGGGAAGCCCATTAGCCTGGCTCTATGACATTGTTAAGCCTTTTTCTATTACATTTCTTTGTGTAATAGCTGTTCTTTTTGAACAGTGGCATTTTTCATCTAATCTGATGACGATTCAAAGCATTTATGCATTCTACTTATAATACAAGCCACTGCTTTTCCACCACATGGTTCATGTTTAAGATTACTGTGGTGATTTTCACTGCTGTTCTGGTTGAAGGTCATTTAGTTTAAGAAATGGAGAGGGCAGTTGTCAATAGGTAATCTCCTCTCATTTTACCTGGCAGTTGGCTGTCAAGTTCAAATCATGACATTAAAAACCACTGCTACAGCCTGCCTGTAGTCTACCTCAAAAAAAAAAAAAAAGGTGACTGAAACATACTGTAACAGCTTTTCAGTAAATTTAAACCCCAGCTTTTCCAGAATGTTTGTTTTGCTAATATGGTACTTGCAGAGCAGGTCTGATTGATTACTCATGTCAAATGCAGTGCCCAACTCATAACTCCATTTCACAGTTATGTAATTTATGATGTGTTAGGTCACATTATGTCATAACAGTACTCATAACAATTATGCTTTCTTTTGCTTTTTTTTTTCCCTCAAAACCACAAATTCTCAATATCATTTTGGAATGAAATAATTTTCTTCAAAGTTCATTTCACTCTGAGTAGTGGAGGTGCAATTAAAAAAGACCCAAACCAGCAGCCCATCAAGTCTGGCGTTATGCATGTTCACCAGGGCCTAGTTCCTCTAGTTAGGAGAAGAAAAGCAATACTTTCAGGTCGTTTCACTAGTTTTCATACAGTACATTCAAATATATGTAAACATTCTGTTTCTCTTTAAGCAAAATAGAGAAGTCTGTCTCATCAGTGGCTACAAGCTATAGCTGAAAATGTTACAAGGGAAACTATTCAAAGGTCAGATGGCTTTTTGAAAGGCAAAATATCTAAATATTTCCATGTTCATTGCCTCTACCTGTTTTCTTCTGTTTAACAGCATCCAGATCATAGACAATGCTGCTAAATTTTGGAGTCTGTCATATATATTTGTTTTGTAAAAATACCGCTGCAAAGGGAAAGAAAATGTGACCTCCCCCCTCCAACGAACTGTCCTTAAAGAAATCTGTAATATGGAGTGACATCGATATCATGCACACAGTACGAAGCAGAATGGGATCGAACACTCCCACTTTGCCATCAGGCATTTCCAAATGTCCTCTACACTATCTTTGTTCAGTGTATTTTAAGAAAAGACTGGGAGCGTTAAACTGAGTTTAGTGAAAAAGGGCTGGCATATGGCCCTCTCTGCATGATGTCTGCTCAGAGCATGACATAAAAGCAGCAGAGGAGAAGTGGTTTTAACTGATTTCCTTGCATGTATGTGGGGAGCACAGCAGGTAACTTAATTGGAAGGGACGAAAGGCATCTAGGAACCTCTCTGTCTTGAGGGCAACAAATACTGGAGATGCTGAACCTCCATTTGGGAAGCTGAATAACAAGTTCAAAAGTGGACAGGAATTTCCATCCACTGACTAGCATTTGATCTTAAACTAAAGATAACTGGAAACTTGGCTTTGCATTGTTTATTTTTAGCTGAAAAAAGGACATGATGCTTCATCCCAAGGCTTTACACTGTGCAAAGTCTACAGTCCCCTAGATTGCAGGACTAAGCAAGACAATTAGCTTTTGGCTTGCAACCAGAAACTACCCTCCTGCTGCTTAGCAGTTAAAAGTCAGCATTAGACTAGCAGTAAAAATCCATAGCCTACATTTTTTTTTTCCAGGTTCTCTTGTTGCTTTTTAAAAAATCTGTCCAGTTGCTTTTTATTCGAGGAAGGTTTAAAAATCATCACTCTTATATGCTCACATGAGTAATAAATCCACATATCCATGAAAAAGTATTTAAAGATGGTCTTTATTGAATGTGAAGAGATAATAAATTCATTTTACATGTATGAACCTTGGATAACGTGGTATCTTCTGTTCAAGGTATCTGCTTATGAAGTGGAAAATTTTGCCTAATTAAGGACATTTTTAGGAAAACTGATTTATCGCCAAGACTGGAACATGAAAGACCCTTTTACTTTGCCAAACGTGTGCTTACTCTTCAGGGTGATTGTGGACACCCTAGAAAACGCAACTCTAGACACTGAAACACAGCTTTATCCTTTTATTTTGCATGGCATATAAATGCCTGCTCCTGCTTTTTCTGGAGATGTTGAGTTTAGGCTTTTTTTGATCTGAAAAAGAAGTTGTAAGTATCCACTGGCCTTCTCTCGCCCTTCTCTCACACGTTTCAACTTTCAGAGAGCGCAGGGTGACTGCAGATGAATTGTTTTCCACAAGAACATTTCCTAAAGCCTTGTGTGTTCACCTGATTTAAGGAAAATAAGTATAGTCAAGAAACGTGGCTTCTAACCTCACATTTTCACTTAGGGAATAAACAAGTGAAGGAGAAACCCATGAGTGTTTAAGATGTTTTATGGGTTTTTTGTTTTTTCTTTCTGCTGGAAAGTCTCTACTGTTACCTTACAGATATTCCTCCCATGTGACTAGTAACGAATGTTTTATGAACAAATAAAGAATAAAATGACCTTGACATACCTGGGTAGAAATAAAAGAAGCTATCTGAATGTAAAATATTTATATTCATCAGGAAATTATCTGGCAGTGTTTATACAACTTATTTACTGAACTTGGATGGTTAGGAACAGCCTCTGGAGGCTTGAGGAAGAAAAGACACTATACCTGGCAACTACTTGAAGTAAAATTTTGATAAGCATTATTTTAATTTCATTTTAAAAAAACAGAAACACAAAGACTCCTCTGAAATTGGATTTCAACTTTGATTTTTAGCCCTGATAAAATCAATGGAATTTCTTAATAAAGAAACTCAAGCTCCGGCTGATTTTATAAATCACTTCCCTCAGTCTTTCAAAGCAAAGATCTTCTAATTGATACATAAAGACTTTAAAGTCGCCAAAAAGTGATTACCAGATTTTGTTTAATTGAATTGAAATGCTTTTTGCTGGCAACTCGCAAGTGTTGCACATTTATTTTAGCAATCAGCACAGCATTCCTCTTCATTGGCTTTTGCCATCACACAAATTAAATAACTTAAAACTCTAAAGAAACTATGGGAGATCTTTTTGTTTTGTTTTGTTTTATTTGAGCAGTTAACGGGAGCGAACTGGAAGTTGAACACTGGAAAGGTTGGGAAACACTGTTGTCCACAGTTAAGCTGGGCTGAATGGCAGCATGAAGCAGGAAGAATTCAAAAGCTGACAAAATGGCAGCTGTAATGGCAGAATAACACAGGGCCTTGAGCAGATACACTGTAGAAAAGAGTTTTCCAGTAAGCATTGCATGTCATCCAGTGGTAGTAGTACTTGCTACATGGTGTTCCCCTCAGAAGAAATAGCCAGTTCCTGGAGCCTATCATGGCCTTCCCTTTTCCCCTTCCTGACTGTATGTTCTATATTTAAAATAATTTCCTGTGGGGTAAAATTAGAAATCAGTCACCATCAGCTAATGAAATATTTTCTATTTATCAATATCCATTTTTGAACCAAAATTTCTTTCAGGAAAATGTAATATATCTCTCTTTTTGCATTCTGCATTTCTTCTGAATCCGAACTGGAAGTCAATACATTATTTTTATTGCAGTTGTGTCAAGATACAATAACAGAAATCAAGGCCAGGAAAAAACCTCAAAGTTGCATGTATACCTCTAGTAGACGCTCTCCAGCAATCAGAGTCTTTAGGGTATTTTTTTTAATTAAATGTTTGTGTTTGGCCTGAGGAGAGTTTTTTTCTAGTCTGGTGGTCACATTGGGGGCAATAGGAGCTTAGTGCCAGCCCAGTTAACTTGTCCACTCTGAGCCCAAAAAATGGCCCCCCAGATTGTTTGGTGTACAGTGGGTGGCATGCAGGACTGTGTGAGAGACCAAGCATGGGGAACATGCTGGAGGTGTGTGCTCCATGCCGGCGCACGTCTGGAAGGAGCACTCGGGAGCAAAGTGGCTGCCACCCCGGGTCCCGCGGGGCTCTGCTCCCTCCAGAAGGGGCCGGGGAGGAACACGGAGGTGGGTGCTGCCAACATCCACGGAGGTGGCTCACCCGTCACACCTGGGCACTGCGGCGCTGGGCACAGTTAGCTTTGTAGGGAGGAGTGCTTTCCTTCATGTTCGGTTCTGGATCAAGACAGTGCTTTTGAAGCAAACTGTGGGATCGTTCCCTCTTGCCCCAGGCCGGCTCACCCTGCCAAGCAGCCAGGGCTGCAACCACCCAGGTCCCTTTTTGGAGTGAGCTGACCTGGGAGGTGACCTCCAGGAGGGCATCGACTGCCCTCCCGTCCCTGCAGAGCACTCACCCAGAGCCGAGATCGAGGTAAACCCAGGCAGAAATGCACAACCTGAACATAAATCTGGTGGACCCTGAGTCCACAGCATGACTCCTTTACCTCTATAGACCCTTTGCTCTTGCACTACAACGTTTGCAAATGTAGATACGCCTGTATCTCTTCAGGACCGAAAAAATGGTCATTGCCAACATATTGTTTGTTGCCTGGCCATTATCTGCATAGTTCTGTGATGAAAGACTAAATTTCCAGCATTGATTCCTTTTATGACCTTGCCAGAAAGTATTTATCCCACTTTAAATTCTGGCTATCAGCTATACATTGTAATAGTCTTGTAGAGCATTCTATTATTTTTTGTAAACAGACCCGAGTTCATTACTCTATGTATCTAAGCGGGTATTTTACCCTGTTTAAATGGCTATTGAAATTGCTTCTTTACATCCAAATATTTACATACATGTTGCTGGCAATTGTTGTAAATTCAAAGATACATTTTTTTTTTTTTTCCTAGAAGGGCAATCAGCAAACAAAATTAGAAAAACTTGACACCATAATAAATCAGAGTAACAACAAAATTGTAAAAATCATTTGTAATGACATATTTTGTTGCTGTTCTTGTTTGCTAGATTAGATTTCTGCTAAAGGTAATTGAAGAAAAAATTGTTCTGGTTAGAGGGATAAAATACATTAAAATTAAATGATCTTCTTGAACTCTGCTTAGGCTTTAAGATAGATCAAGGAACAAAACCACATTAAACAAGCATAATAGTTACTTTGTGTGGTTGGCCATAAAGTACTTATGGTCCGGCCTTTCTGTCACACCACAGGCAAGGCGTCTCGGGTTATGGCTGTGACATTTGGAGGAAAGGAAAGCGTGGAATCCGTTTGCTGCTCTCCACCTGAATTTCAGCGCTCCCCTTGTGTCTTGCATAAACACGGCGTTTGCTGTGTGGGCAGGGGGCAGAAGCTGCGGGGTGTAGATCGGGGCATCCTGCGGCTCGGGGACCGCAAGCGACCGGTGCTGCCGCGCGGGGAGGAGAGATCTTGGTACCTCGCTGTCCTTGGCTGCTGGGACCTCACGTGTCGTTGTGCTGGAACTTGAAGTTCAGGCTCCAATTTTATAGATTTTCTGTAAAGGAACGTAAAAAAGAACTACTTTTCTTCTAAGCAGCCTTTTAGTGCCTCTTCCAAACACTAAATAAATACAAACAGGTTGAAAAATAAGTCCTCAGAAAACAAATATTGAACAATGAAAAATATCAGTAATTTTCAAAGTACCGTATCCTTGAGAAATTCTGAGCCTACAAAACTAACTTTCTTCACTTGTTTCAAAACACAATACCTTTTAAAATGTGCTTAATAATTCCTCATGGCTGAATTTGGAAGTAGCATATGCTTTGGGTTTTGTTGTTTTTGGTTTGGTTTTTTTTTTTTTGATGCACAGTCTCACAGTACTGTATCCATACCTCACTGCCCCTGTTTTTTTTTTTTTTTTTTAACCTTACTTTCTCTTCTGTTTTTTTCTCTCTGTTCTCCCCAGAAAGACTCAGTCAATCAAGCTAAGAGTCTGTGTTTTGTTTATTTGGTTGTGGGTATTTTTTTGGTTTGGTTTGTTTTTTTTCCAAAGGAAAACCAACCAACAAACAAAACCCCCACATAAGTAGTAATGGATGGCAGTTTCCTCTGCAACTGGTATGGCGGAAGGAGCAATAACATATTTTTTAAAGCATCTTTACACATCTGTAGAAAACACTTCAGACTTTTTGTTTCTTTTTTATTGTTTACTAAATCAAAGTGAATGCATCTGAGGCTTATAGTGATGATAGCAAAAATTGCAAAGACCAAAACCACAATTTTGTATGACTGAAGATTTGAAATGTTTTATGCCAGTCTGGTACTCAAAGAGCAGTTTTGCAGGGTTTGAGTTCTATTATGTAATTTTCTGGAGGCTTTTTGTTTCTTGGGTATTTTCTCTTTTTCCTTCGTTTTCATGAGGTTTGTATTATTAGTACTTTGTAACATTTTCACTGAGTCTTTCCTTTGAACCCTGCACATGAGATGAATAAAGGAGCTGGTTTTGCTTTATGAATCAGCCTCTCTAATATGCCTTCTGGCTCTGAAAATATCCTCAGAATTCAGAAAGCTATCAGACAAATCTTCATCAGCACTTTAGCGCTGGCTGCATGTTGCAGCACACAGCTTTGAAATTCAACAGATCTTTCTATGCCACTATTATGCATCTTGGAGGGATGTGTTATCTCGGTGTCAGGGGATTTGGAAGGGGAGGGTGAAGCACTCACATGAAGTAGAACCAGAAAATATTTTTATGACTGAATACCATGTTTTTAATGAAAATTGACAGCTCCTCATATTTCAAGGTTGCCCTGTTTTGCTGTTGCTATTATTGCAACGTTATCTGTCTGTAGTGATCCATCAGGTATTCAAGACTTTCAGAGAAATAACTGCTGTCAACTTTCCTGCTTCCTGGACTTGTGCCCATTAACTGACTCATCCCAAAAAGTTTGGCTTTTCTTTGACCCATCTCCCAACTGTGCTGGGAGTACGTACCTGAGTGTTATTTACATCAGGCAGATCCTACAGCCTGGGGTGCAATCTTGGGCCCCATGACACCCATTCAATCAGGGTTTCCAGTCTTATTACATGTTTTTCTGCCGGTGTGTCACATTTTCTTTGATATTGAACTAAACAGCATTTATTACTTCCTTCCAACTATGAAACTCCCCTCTCCTACTAGCGTGGCAATAACAACTGGTGTTAGGATGGAAATGAGAAGCATAAACTTGAACTTTGATTATTTTTATTTTAATTAACATATATACACCATGAAGTAGGAGTCAGTACACAGGGAAGTTCTTGCAGCCCAGTAAGGAAAATATTTAGATATGGTCATGCCTTAAATGTCCAAAAAGGTGTCCATTCAGACCCCTGCTGTCTCCTCATGCCTTCTCTTGCAGGAGCATAGACGAGTTAGCTAAGACTTTGGGAGGTTCATCTATTGCAAGTCCATCAGTTCTTTCCACTGTGAAACCTAGGCGGGTACAGACTCTGCAATAACAAAGTAGAACCCAAAGTGAGTTATTGCTGCCTGTGGTCAGCTCTGCCCTCAGAGATGGGTACAACTCCTGTACCAGGACTGTCAGAAAAGATTTACAGAGTGTTCCTTATCTGCTCCTCTGCAAAGCCTGGCTGCTTCAGCTTGCCTCCTGCAGTCAGGTTTACCCAAGGTCAGCCTCTGCATCGACTTAGCGGCGCTTTGGGTGTGTGTCCTGTTCCATTGACAGTTACTGGGGCCATCACAAGAATCAAACTTCAAGAACTAGATGATTTAATCTCACAGTCATTTGCAGTCTCTCTTTGGCCTAAAGCAACTGAGTGCTAGTTAGCTCTTGCCTGCTGCAAATTACCTCGAGCAGATCAAGTTGGCTTGCTTGGTAATAAAAACCTATTAGTTATAAGCAGCTAGATGAAGAAATGTTGACTGCAGCTACTAACCTATACATGTGTTAGCAAGCATGTGAGCATCAAGTACCCATCGTGGGGTAAAAGTCATTGATTTTTGAAAGAAAACTGATTCAGAAGGTAAAGGTCAGATATCCTCTTGCCACTGCCAAAACCAGCAGTTACCAAAATAGAAATCAAGAGCGATGTGTCCCATGAGCTCTTGCATTTACAAGTTACAGCTATATTTTAAATTGAGGGCAACAGGGATCAGTTGCCTATTTAGAAGTGTTTGTGCCTTTTAACTATCAGCAGTTTCTGTGCTAAATGAGAAAGATACAATTACAAGAACTCATGCAGCAGTTTTTTTCACTTGATGGAATATTTGGATACACGCAAATGAGAGGTAGCCTACCGCATTCCAGTTATCTCAGAATCCTTTTCATAAACAATCTCAAAATTGTCCTGCAAAGCAGTATCTATCTACCTTACTGACAGATTCAAAATAGATTGTGCTATACGAGGTTCAATTTTTTTTAATAGACTAAAAAAATTTGCACAGCTTTGCAGATGTTTCAGCCATTTGGCTTACTGTAATCAAATATGGTGAAGAAGCTGTGAGTGCATTTCAAGTTTATAGCATGTCAGTTCAGCTGGCTTGACTGTTTTTTTTCTATAGCAAGTCTGTTGGAAAATGCATTCAGTAGAGCAAAATGGTGCTGCTGCTAATATTAATAATAATACTTAGCACTTCAATTGCATTTCATATTTTCAAAGTGCTGTACAGATGCTAATTAATTAGGCTGTGAAGCTGAATGCCAAATAGAGAAAAAGCCTTGTGTCACTACTTGTAGAACAAGTTATCTTGATTATTGCACTTTTAATATTTTCCTTGGGAAAGCACTAGTAATCCAAGGAACAATACAACTGCACAGAGTGCAGCAAGGGCTGGGGGGGGGGGGGGGGGAAATTGCCACAAAAACCCAGGGATGTGATGATCCCAAATCTGTGACGAGTTCTTGTGATTCTAGTGTTTGGAATGAAAGAAGGTGGTTTTGTTCCAGGATTAGGCTTTTAGTTAGGTGACAGAAGTGAAACAATTGTTTTCCAATTCTGTGCAAAATCTGAATTCGATGTTTCTCTAATTCCACCACGAGGTACCACCTTTGCAAGTTGTTCACCCTTTCTTAAATGTAGAAGTCTCACACACCACCCCAAACATATCTTGACCACCCTGGTATTTAAGAAAAAAAAAAAAAAAACAAACCAAACCACTTTACAACTGCTCTTAGGGCTCACTATGCAGTCACCTTCTAGTTTGTTTGGCCTATAAAACAGGCCCTTTTTGCAACAAGAGCAAGTGGCTGAGACCACCATTGGGCTGTAAGGGGAAAGATAAACTTTTAATTTCCAGCCCTTTTGCAGGGGTCAGTAGTGCCATTTGCCGGTTCGCATAAAATTATTTTCTGAGGCTCTGCACAGGCGATATTTGCTAAATGTAGCGCTGGTCCTGTGGTTTGTGTTTCATCACCACTACAACACTTCAGAAAAGCCAAAAGTAACCCCCCTGTCCTTCTTCCAAAGGCACCCAACACCAGCAGTTTGAAGTCTGAAAGATGTCCTCGTAGCGGAGCCGCTTCTCCGAGAGCTGAGCTGAGCTGCTGAGGGCAGTGTGGGGGAGTTTGCTTTTTCCTGGAAATGATCGTTCACTTTCAGAGAAAATCAAATGTGAATTATAGTTAAGTAAGACCCTGGGCTGTGCACTGGTAGCATTAATTTTGTGTCAGGTAGCACAGAGACATGAGTCATCCCCGCGTGGACGGTGTGCTGCCCCAGCTCCGGGTCCTCTCCCCTGAGAGCACCGTCACCCACTGGTGCTGCCACAGCTCCTCAGGGGGTGCTCGCCCACAACCCACCCAGGCCCTTCCTCCAAGGCAGCCCCATGCTGCCAGCCACTGTGGGAGATGCATCGTTGAGGAGGGGGCAGCATGGTGTTACTCTTCCTCAGGAGCAAGGATGTGGGAGATTCAGTTTGTCTCGGTGTCTCTCTTCTTTGTTATTTTAGTCTTCCATACTGACCAATTTTGTTAATAGCTGGTTTGGTCATATTTATTTTCTCACAAATTGTTTTCTGATGAAGAACATGAGAGAATTTGTACAAGTGAGCTGTGAGTTAGCAAGGACAAATGCAGATCAGGTGCAACATCTCCTGGGTGTCAGCAAGTGCTGACGCATTCCTTGGAGTCCAGACTGCAGTTCTGTGCGTTCCACTTGAGAGAGTTGACTTCCAATGCAAGCAGGCACCTAGTTCATCAATAAACGACATCAGAGGCAAAATTAGCCTGATGTAAAATAAATTAGGAAGCTGCTTCCAAGGATGATCTGCTGATAACCTGTTTGTATAAAAGAGCAGGCTGAGATGGTTCCATAGGCAATGTTTTCCCAAACTCACATGCTTTACTATCCTTACACATATCCACACCACAGAGTGACCGTGGGAAGGAATCCTGATATTTAACCAAATTCATTCACGTTTGAAAGAGACTTTACAAACACTTCTAACCAATACAGAGATAGAAATAAAGGTAAAATAATAGTCCATTTTCCTTCTCTCCCAGAGTTAATGGAAGATTTGTTAATGCTTATGAAAGAAATAGGCTTTTATCCCAAAAATGCTGCTACATCATGTTGCTGTTTCAAAAAGACAGAAATAGGCTACTGTTTTGGAATCAGCAGTTCAGGAATTTTCTTTGCCTCTACTGATTTTTTTTTTTTTAATTGCTCACTATAATTATTATAATGAAACAGCAGCTAATTGTTTGTCTGACCACCAGGCCTTTGTTAGACAATATTTGCTTTGACAAAAACAGTGTGCATAGCATCCTACTTTCAAATTGCCTCTTGAAATTGTCTTGGTTTTCTCTATAAAACCAAGAAATCACTGTTGTTATATTTTTGTGCAATTTGCATATGAGCAGCTCCTTTCCTCTATTGAAATACAAATGCAAGGTGCTTCCGTAACTTTGTTGGTAGTATGTTATGATGATTATTTCTCATATAATACTTCTCAAAAAATATATACATTAATACACTGATTTTTCCAGACTTCCATTTTGAGGGGGAGGAGACTAAGTAGCAAAATTGGTAAGATTACTTTTTGTGAATAAATTACCCAGCCAATTTATTTCATTTTGTGGTTGGCAGATCGTTTTGAAGCTGAGTGTGGTTTCTGTACTGATAGGATTTGCTCATGTATTCCCCTAAAATAACTGGCCCCACAGCTCAGACTGCCAGGAATGTGATCACCTCCTGATTTATACTGAGTGGCAGAGTAGTGCACAGAGCAGGATTGTCCACTGCAGGCTCAGGAATTGCTCTTATTTAGCAGATCACTCAGCTGAAGGCAAGTAAATAGGAGAACAGCGATGCTTGCTATTGGTGAATTATCTCTGTGAGAATGCTGGTGCCCTCCCCAAGCATCAGAATATTAAGGAACCCATGTACCGAATGTTTAAAACTAGAAATCAAGAGGCACATGCAATGGCATGTATTTAGCAGCACTGTTTAATTTCAGCATTATTTTGAAAATACCATGTCAGTAGTTTTTATGGGCACCGCAGCCTGTTGCTGCCCCCCCGACAGCAGTGGGTTTGGAGGGCTCACAGGACCGTGACGCTGCTCACTGCACTCTGCCAGCCAATTCCCTCCATGGCAGGAGGCAAAAATGCTCCCAAATCAAAAGCTAATTGAAAAGCTACAAAAGATATTACAGAACTCCCCAACTCTATGGAGGGATGGGTGGTTGAGTGCTAATCAATTCAGAATATATTTCTTCTGGGACCGGCACTTACTGGCAAGTAATTATTCTTTAAAAGATATACATTGTAATGGATTCTGCTTCCCAAGAACAAAGGCTCAAATGTATCTCCAAGAACAATATAGACCAAAATGGCCATCATGTTTTCCCAGTGAAGATGAGTATACTTTGATTCTATTAATACTGCTGGACCAGCTGGGTGGAGCTGCTCATTTGCAATTAGGATTGCTAGGCACTAACTCTATTACTGCTCCCAGGCAGTAGCTCTCCATCAGCACTCGTGCCAGAACCATTTATTTACAAGCTTGTAATGGGCAGCCATAAGGTACCTCCACTCTCCCAGGAACCTCATTCATGTTGGTGCTAGGATCTCATAACACACTTGTCAAGCATCAAAATTACTCAAAATTTTTACTGCTTGGTGCAGAATGTAGGAGTCTACATGTAAGTAAGTGTCAGAGTCAGCTGTGTTTGCTTGCTTATTGGAAAAGGGTTGGTGTGGCTTTAATGAATGATATGGCATTTATAACTTCATGCTGAATCTGCTACAGGATTTGCTTTTCTCTAGCATTTAGGAAAAAGCAAATTAGTGCATGTTGTAACATTATATATCCTGTTGCTGAAAATATATCTCTTGGTTTATATATTTCTTCCATGTGTGTATAAATAAATATGGATCTTATCCTGCAGATACATGCACGCACATGCAGACTTTGCATTTTTATATTCTCTATTGTATCTCAATAGGTAAAGTATTATCTCTGGGTCCTCTCCAGTCACCCACTCTCCTCCCATGCCTCTCTGCTTCTCTCTGCCCAGTTACAATTTGGGTTAACTCTTATTTTAGCTGAATTAAACCCGTGCTACGTATTCAGCATTCTAAACTCCCAGTTACCTAAAAATATTTGCAAATCTTTTTTGCAATGAAGCTACATACAAAAATATTTTTTTTCCTGGAGTCAATTCTACGCTCACTTATTTCTGAATATAGCCAGCACATCTGCACTGAAGATGTACAATGGGATAAGCAAAACCAAAATCTCACTCATACAATATAAATGACTTTTATGTCTGAAGTAATTATCTAGTGTCATAAGAAAAGCAATAACAACTTCCTAATGCTTCTTCCAAGTGACATGGGAAGCATCAGACTGTCTGAATCTGTTCTGTAAAGTATAGAAGATGTTAATGAAGATTAAAACTGAATTAGTGGACATACCAATGCAATCATGTCAAACAGAAGCAACAGATATGCCAGATTATAATTGCAAACACTGTTTTGTGGCGGGTTCTCTCATGTGGAAGCAAAAATAACTATATTCTCCAGTCCCTTTTCAGTCATTTTTATGAATGTTGCATTTTGTTCTTTTTCCCCACTGTACAAACCAGGTGTTCCTTTTTGCTGCAAAACAACAATACATCATTTAAGTGAAGTTCATTTTTTGAAGCTCAGCGAGTTGAGGCTTTCTCCATTTCCCTGGCCATATCCAATCAGCTAGCAGAGGCACTGGCATGTGTCATAAATTTTGCTGCGAATATGGGCCAGCTGAAACGTATACCAATTCAGAGATCACATCTTCTCAGCATCCCACCAGGCAGGAAAGGAAATGAAATGTGTTTGCTGTGTTCTGCTGAAGCAAGAGGATGGAGCAGGAGCTGAAAGAAATCTGAATTCTTAGCAGGAAAGAAAACCTCTCTCAAAAGAAAACTTTGAGAATAATTAACCCCCAGAACACTGCCTACACTTTTCTCCAAGAGTCTTTTCTCAAGCAGCCTCTGAGTCCTGCACACCTCTTGCTTGCAGTGATTCACGAAGGTTTTACCATTTATTGCCCCAACAGTGAATGCCTTTGCTGCCTTACACACGAGGCTGCTGTGAACTTGCTTTGCAAGCAGTGTCTGGAAAGCAGGTTGAGAATGAAAGCCATTTATAATTAAGGAGTGCTGTGATAAGAAAGTTTACTCTCCTGTCGACATAGAATTGGCTTTTGTGGCTATTCTATTTGCAGGCCGGGCTTCCAAACACTGAAAAGCAGCACAGTGCATCTCCAACGTTGTCTGGCATTCCCATCCCAGTGCCAAGTCTGAGAGGAATGGCATGGCCAAGCAGGCGATCACTTCTGCAAGTAATATGCTCTATCACATAAATGCAGCCACAGTGATCTAGCAGCAGGGTAACAAATGTCCTACTCCTGTTTTCCAGTCCCCCAAACAACTGTACCAGGTTCTCGAGTAAGACACTGTCAGGAGACGTAGTTCTCAACCTGCTGACCCCACTGCCCTATGTGTGTCCCAGACACGCTCGTCCTCTTCTCTACAGGTATTTTGTGGGGTTTCTAGAGTTACTTGTCATGTTCATGGAATGATCATTTCCCTTTTTAAGTCTGAATCAATAATCGTTTTCTAAGCAGAGCCATGCAGTCTGTCAGTCGCAAGACATGATCCATTTACTTGATGCTATGGTAGGCTGAAGGCAACATTTCTCAATTAGAAAAAAAAAAAATTCCACAAAGGATAAAGTAGTGTTTTGTCTTGTAGGAGGTCTGGGTTTGTCAGTTTAGCCCTTTGCCCACTCTAGGATGGCTACGTGGCATGCCCACCCTTGGAGCCAGAATTTGTTACGTGAGGAGTAGGATATGTATCCAGTATGGAATTTTTGGTCATCCTGAGGAAGTCAGTCCTGACTTGTTTGTCTTCGGATTATGAGCTGTGGTGTCATTCTGCAGTGATTTCTGGTTTCTATATTACCCCATTTTTTTTCCTGACTGCTTTGTCTCCATTTTTGGAAGCAGAGGTCGGAGTAAAGATGCACGTTGAAATGACAGTTCCTTCTTACTGTTGGGGATTAAATGTTCTCCCAAGACTACTCTCTGGTCTCTGCCACAAGGGAATGAGCAGTTTGAACCCTGAATGGTCTGAGCAAATACAGGCACTACAAAATTCCTTGAAATCACTGTGGGATGCAGGGAGGTCAGTTCTCTATGTGTTTATTTCAAGGGGTTTCCATGACTGTAATGAACTTTGTGCAAATAATTACATGTTCCCATGTAATATGTAGCAAAAGGAGGGGGAGAACAAAGCAAAGAAGGATTTAACTATGCTTGGTCACTCTCTGGATTACTTACTTTTATCTGTTTGCTTCAGGGTTTTTCTCCTAACTTTGCATCAAGGATATATATTGACTTTGCTGAATTATTGAAGGTAGTTGCAAATGATGCATGAAATGAAAAATCCTTCTTCACCCTTTGCGCAGACTGCCAAGAGACAATTCTGTGCAATCACTGCTGAGCTGCACTGTGATATCAGGTATATCTAGACACCTGCAAAAGCTGTTGGGTTTAATGGTAATGGGAGTTTCCATTCTTGATATTTCTCTTACTCCTTTCACCTGCTGGTTTCAGAAAAAAATGTAACCTACTCCCAAGGCACTTGCCATCACCAAAATCAGATGTACTGACTATAAGCTTATGTTGGTATAAATGGGGGTAGCATCTGGGACCAAGCCAAAGAAAATAGGCAGCCTTCTGGTGTGTTTCTAGAAATCAGTTCCTTCAGCTTCTCTCAGATTTATGACTGTACGTGTGTGTGTCTTTTAATATTTTCTTAAGGGCAAGTTTAGTACAGAATACATAAAAATTACCTAGAAGCTGCTACAGTGTAATATGCATCTGCACAATGAGAAAAGGACTAATAAAGTAGAATGATATGAACACAGAAGAATAAACACAATTAGAGAGAAAAAATTACTAGGTTGTAACAGGAGGAAGAGGTATGCACAGGAAGAAAGCCTATTCTATGTAAGAGCAGGGAAAGAGAAGAGAAGGCAGTGAAGGAAGAGAGGAGAAAGCAGACCAGGGGGTAGAAGATTGGACTGTGAGTTTCTCAGGATAAACCCTGAAGAAAACCTGGAGTGTGCAAAACTTGTGCCACATCAAAAATAGGTCTAGGAACAGCCTGGGTCAGGGTTGAGGCCTCTGGGTTGCCGAAATTTGTCCCTGGTTTAGAATAGAAACAAGCAACTTCCAGTCTCGGTCTCCCCGCACTCACCCAGCTGGTGTGGCAGCGCCAGGACGGGGGGAAGACATGGAGCCACATACCCCTGCGCTGAAGGCTTGCCACGGGCACTGAGGAGCAGGGAAGTCCCCACTGTGTGACATAGGGACTTGCTTCTTTTTCTTTTTTTAAAATATGCTCTACCTGTTAAAGGAATGTCTATTTTGAAAAGCTACATTTCTGTGTAGCTGCAAAAAGAAAGCCTCACCGCATTTTGAATTGAACAGTACACATGGATGGCAACCAATTCTGGAGTTACAAGAGTTTTTCAGCAACTTGCATGCTTCTTTTTGAGTGGTGTTTATTTTAGCAAAGTATTACTTGCTCAGAGGCCCCCCACCCAAAATGTTCTATTTGCTTGATATAATTTGAAAATCTTATGAAAAGATGTATTATAAGACTAAGTGATAACATTAGGGTTTGGTGTTTAATTGTGACTGTGCTGCACAGCTGCTAACACCAGCCTCTTCAAAATTTATGTCCTCATCTAGGTTTTTCAGGAAAATTTAATTTGAGGAAGTTGTGTTTATCAACTTCCTGGCTTGCTGTCAACAGCATGCTGCTTTCTTTTTAATGTGAGGTGCTAATTATGTTTTTCTCAGACTTCAATGTAAATGAAATGTATTTGGCAGTTGCCAACAGCTTTACAGAGTATGATAATGCCATCATGCAAACTTTGAGGTTCTCTGAGCATGATTTTATGCTTCCAAGTTGTGTAGCTTACAAGTATATTTCACATCATGGACAGGAAGACCTGACCTGCAGAGGTCACTACCAGAGGAGCCTGTTTTGCAGATGTTTTGGCAAACATACAAACTGCCAGAAAGTGTAATGGCACCAAATATCAGAAACTCCAGTTCTTTGTAAAGATGGAGCACAACAAATCTGGTCTTTGGTGAAAATCTTTGTGGTATTAACAAAAAGCTTGAATCAGACTAAGCAAGGGTGCACCTGTGAAATTCCTTCCTGATCCATAAACTGAGAAGAACTAGGTAATGGTAAGCCATTCAGAAGGGCTGGCTTCCTCTTGTTTCCAACAGCACAAAGTGATCTGTGTGCTACTGATTCCCATTAACACCTAGTCTTCAGTGAAGAGAAATCACAGAAAACTTTCTAAAAGGAGTCTGAGCTCCAGACCCTCCTCTCCCACGTGCCTCCTCTGGGCACAGTGAGGGAGGCATGCCCCAGCCCCCAAATCCCTCTTTCCTGTGCCACAGCCCTGGCAGTGAGACGCTGAATAGATCCCAAGAGGAGATCCTCTCTGACATGAGCTGCCCAAGTAGCTGTTGAAGATATTCCATTAGGGATTTTTAAAGGAGTATTGAGCCTCTTCAGTTCCCATAACAAAAGAAAACAATTGCAAAGTAGGAAGGAAGGAATTGGTAAAGGCTTGAATGCAGTTTGAATATCGAAGGAGACACAGAGGCAACTTATTTTCACAGGCCATCACATTAGGGACAGAATCACATTAGTGTGGGACAATCCTGCCATTTCCTTTGACAGTGACAGCCTCAATAGTGGTGTTTTGAAGCTAAATAACCCGTGGGCTGCTACGCAGAAGAAAGGATGATGAGGTATCGATTGCATTTTAGTTAGTGAGAGGAAGAGTGAAAGGGCACAGTCTATTTATAATGTCTGGTTACCAGCCGTGGATGGAGCAAGACCTGGAAAGCCTGGGAAACCTTTGTTTTGATCAGAGGAGGTAATTTCACTGAAATCTCAATAACCTTTGCAAATATGTCACTGATACCAAAACTGGAGGATATGACAGAAAGGTGATGTAGGAAGCCATATTTTGAAATTATTAGGTCTATTTGGGATTAAGAGATTGTCGGGGGAGCTATTTTACTTTTTATCCTTTATATTCTTAGAAATAAAATCTTATTTAAATTATACTGCACTTTAACATTATGCTCTTAAACAAAACTCACTCCCATTTTATTTATAGAAAATCTTGAAATGGGAGAGGCTTTTTAACATTTTTGTACTTAAAGTAAATTTTTTAATAATCCCCTCTTGCAAAATGGGTTTTACATCTTCCATGGAGATATAGCTATAATCTTTCTCCCTATCATAATTAAAAGACACTTCCTTGACATTTATGCCTCCTCTTTTTCCTTTAAATTAAACATTTCTTTAGAAGCAATACTGAAACTTGCACTTTTCCTTCTGCTCCTGCAGTGCTACCACCCCAGTTGCAGGACTGGTGTCATGTTTGTATTCACTCTGACTGCTTTGTGGCTCTGTTTCCTTCCAAAAGCCATAATGTTTGCATCTTCCTGGCAAAAGCAACTCCAGGACCTGTGTGCAATGGTGACAGGATCATTTACAATGTTCACCTCCTTTTGAACATTGTCTTTGACTGATTTGCTCGTGCTTGCGCACAGTGGTTGCCCTCCTGAGGATGCACAGAAGTGGAGCACCTCTGGGGACTCCTAAAATGCTAGCCAGGCAGCAAGGATAACATCTTTTTCCTTCCCCCAGGAGCCACTAACCATGCGCAGGCATAGGAGATGAACACATATTTCTTACGTCTGTAAGGAAAGAAAGATAATTCAGGTCCCTGAAGAGATTTGTGATATGAAAACATGTCCCTTTTCCCTAGCCAAACGAAAGCAAATTGACTTCTCCAGTCAATTTGATTTAGGTCAGCATGCCAAGCACTACAAGTGTTGCCAAGCTTATAAGAGGGACATATTCCTCAGAAATGAAGATATGTCCAATGTAAAGGTGCCCACTGGCACCCCACTCTCTGGTCCCTCGTGATTTTAGGCCATTACATCACCTACTGCCATATCCATTGCTTCTCTTCTTCCTACCACAATAACCCATGCTTTTCTTCATGCTTTTTCTAACAGTATAGTTCTGATTTATCCGGAGGAATAATGTTTTCTACAGTTGAAGCAGGGAAAGTCTCTCTCAATCTCTCCTCCACCGCTCTGGCTGCGCAGCTGCTCTCGGTGCTCCGCAGCATGCCCCGAAGCCCAGCCTGAGCCCGGGGACAGACCAGGCACTCGGGGTTCAGCCGGTGCCAGCTCCCCGTTTGTGCAGGTGGATGAAATAAGGGCCTCGGCCGGTGCGGCTGCTCTGGGGACGACCCCAGTAACCTTCCTGCTGGTGCTTGCGAGTGTCCTCACTGGTACGTACCTTGCCACGGCAGAAATGCTTTGGGAAAGCTGCTCTCAAGGGCATAATGTAAGACAAAGTCCAAAGATATGAGGGACCCTGGGAAACCACTTGCTCAGTGTATATTTGAATTCACAGAATACCTGGAACACCGCCCTTCTGCAGCAGAAAGACATTTTGTTAATAAAACCCACACACCGTAATTCATGAAGCCTTGAGAACAGCGTGTTGGGGGGTAATTTGCTGCTAGGAGTAGATTTAAAAAAATGAAACCAGCCCAGTGAGGTAGGAAGGTTGCCTCCACAATGGCATGGAGAAGGAAATTTGTGTTCAGCCAGTGGAAGCTTGGGGTAGTCCTCCGCAGAGACATGAGGAGGCACTGGAGAGTCTATTCCAGGTGCATTCTGCGTGCTTAACTGTAAACACATAAATAATAGAGCAAAGAAAGGCAAGAAAGCCCTACTGTCAAACCAAAACTGAAGAACAAAACAAATCAGCGATGAACCTTGCAGACCTCGGGAAGGGAGCGCCAGGAGCCCCAGCAGCACCGGGCATGTTTCCAGCTGCTCAGCCCTGCGCTGGGCTGGGCGGCCCTTGCACCGCGCGCCCAAGCAGCCCGCTCTGGCATTTTCCCTTGGTTTAAAATTTGCTCGCATGATCTTTGTGTGCAGAAATTTTGGCACAGCTATCAATCAGCTGCTGCCAAAAATGTGTGCCTTGTTCATCCTTTCATTATTCTTAACGTAATCAGCATAATTTTATTTTGCATAATTAACAAAGGAAAAAAAAAAAAAAACACAGACTTTAAATAGCCTGGTTTTTTTTTGGGGGGGGGGATGAACAACCTAGGAAAAAACACTAATATTCCACGTTTACCATTGTATTTATACATGTGAAATCACTTGCCATTTCTTTCTATGAACATTAATTTAATCTCATCTCAGGAAAAATAGTTAATTCATTTTAGCTAATTCAGTCCTCTTCTGAGTTTAATTTCCTACGTGAGATTTCTCCCCTTTATTCATGTGTTTCTTACAGCCACTGCATCAAAGTTATAAATCACCATTGCTTCAAAGTTATGACTCACAGTTATGTCATAAAAAACAAAATGGAGAGAAACTTGTAAGCTTCATTTATTTTAAATCAATATATGGTTTAGTTTGTAAAAGTTGAAAGTTCAGCAGAATCCCTGTCATTTCTGTTCATGACATGAGAAGTATTAACAAACTAAATAAAAGAGAGCACACTGGAAAATGTGAATTCTAAAAAAATCACAATGAAATGCTGAAACTCAGTCCATGAAAATGAAAATCCTGAATTTTTTATCAGAACTGAATTTGGTCTGCATTTTTGAATGTATTTGTCATGCCTTATATACACAAAGAACAATCATAAATTAGATTGTTTTTATTATTTTTTTCAGATTAAGGCAAGAAACAAACAAAGAAGAAGACATAAACATCTCATTTTTTTTCTTTATTACTGTGCAGTTGTTGACTTTGATGGAGTCACTTCAAAGACTTTACATTTCTTCCAGTGTGAGAGTAATATCAGACTCAAACTCTTCATATACGCGAGCTCTGTTTGACTCAGACAAACATTTTCCATCTTGAGCTTTCTTTACTGTGTAAAAGGAAACCTGAAGTTCCTTCTCCTAAAACTTGTAATGAAATTAAATATTGTTAAATTTTGCTGAAAGAGTAATCTGTGTGCAAACAAAGTCTAATAGAGGTCAAAGGATTGAAACTTAGCAGGAAGTTTGAAGTGAGAAAACCAATCAGAAAATCATAGAGAATTAACTTTCAAAGGAAAAATTGAGATTTTGGTCTCAGTTTTGAGGGTTTTTTTTTAAAGAATCTGTAAGTGAAAGAACTGCCCCAACCCCAATAGCCAGGCTCTGTACTGAGTGTGACCTGGTTGTTCCCAGAAGTTCTCATTGCATAAATTTTGCTTTGGAGACGTAGCCACTCAATCACACAATTTGCTATTTTGCAGATTAAAATGGTTCTGCTGAGATGCCCATGTTCTTTTCTGAGGAGTCATTTTGTTTCCTGTCAAAAGCAGAACACTAGGGCTTTGCAGTGGTGATTGTCGTAGGATTTTCTGGATTTTTTTCTGATTTGGAAAGACAAACTGCATCAGTCTTGACTTCTAGTTAAGCCTGATCACTGCTTAAAATAACGTAGTATTTAAACCTTCATTTATGTTAGAAGTACAGAGAAAAGATGTACAACACCATAATTTTAGCCACAGTTTCTGTGACCTGTATGTTTAAAATGTTACAAATGTTCTTAAATGCAATTGCTTATTTTGCAGAGAACAATTTCTACAAATCTGTCTTTATTCAGTCAGTAATAAAGGCAAAAGAGATTGTTTCAGCATTAAGTTGGGTTAACTAGCCATCTAATTCTGTGTTTTGAAAACTGGCATGGTACCTGTATAAACTATGGTTCTACATTTGGGAGAGGGTTGGGGGGTGAGGAAAGTTGGCTCCAGCTAATTGTGTTATTATCACTGGGTAAAATAGTTACTAAATTGAAATATTTTCATCAAGATTTAGTGCTGAGGCTTTGAATTAATATTTGAGGCTCTTTGAAGTCAATAATACAAGTTTCTTGTTGGGCTAAGTATGTCACTGGGTTTTTTTGATTTTGCTTGGAGGAGTGGAGGTGGGCTCTGAACAAGTAGAATAAGGAGGAAAACATATATCAAGTACGTGAGAAACTTCTCTTATTTACATGAACTTCTGGAAAGAGGCAGACTTGCAAGTGAGGAAATGGTGACTTATTTACAAGGCTCCATTTCTGCAATTGCAAAAAAGAGACAGATTCTTATATGAAGAGTGTATGTGGACTATGGGACAGCAGATAGATAGAAAAATCAGTCTGTGGGATATACAGGCAGTATCCCTACTTCCAATCCCATCCATCCAAATTTTTTACTTCAAAATTTTTGTATACTAACCTGGGTCTGTCAGATCTAGTGCAGTATCTGAGGTTTCAGAAAGACATCTAGCACCAATGAATGATACTTGTTCACTGAGGAAGATTGACACTTCAGTGTGGTGGGAGGTCTTTATAAATCGCAGTGGTGGGTGGCAGAGCAATCCATAGGAAAATTAAGACTTTATTTTTAGGAAGGTGGAAGAGCAACCTGCTAAGAGTCAAATCACGATGCAGACAGAAGTAGGCTGGAAGAATTTAGGGGATAAACAAGCTATGAGGGACAAGAGGATAAAATAAAGCACTGTGCATAAAATTAGAAAACTAGAGCAAAATTTGTGACTCAGGTGTGAATTCTGAATCTGTGATTCAAACTGGGGTTTATCTATCCAGCACAACCAAGAAAGAAGAAAAGAACTAGATAGGTTTAGTCCTTTTAGGTTTTCTAAATGAAAGAAAAATCAAACTTCTGTCATGGGAAACCAGTTCAATCTCAATATGTTTGGGTTTCTGAAGCTTTCTGGCAGGCAGAGTGTGACTGGGACCCATGGCTGCCAACTCCACAGCTGAACCTTATCAGTGCTCCCTTATCAGAGACTCAGCTGGGAATGGCCGAGCACTGGGAGGCAATGGGAGAGAGGCTGGGTTACAGGGCACTGAGGCGCCTTTCTATATAAAATACCACCCTGCAACAGGGTTTTTTTCCTAGATGTAGCCAGCTGGGTCCAGAAGTGGTTATTTTTCTGGCTTCTCTTCTTTCCATTTCGTAATAGGGGATGGCAAAGTGCAAAGACACCAAAATAATGTACAGGTAAGTCAGAAAACAAAGACTTGAAAAGGACTAAAATACCTTATGGGAAAGAGAAGATGTGTCAGCTTAAATTAAACATGGCACCAAACAAACCTCCCTCTCACCCCAGAGTAGTGGCTGTCCTACATTCCTCTGTGATAGCAGCTTTGTTGTGGCACCTCGGCTTGTCAGGAGCACTTAGTCCCACGAGAGGTTTCCCACATGTGTGCTTAGAGTAGGATAGGAGCTGCTGTTCTCAGTCTTCTGTAAAGATTGCTATAATTGTGGTGTCTTTGGACTGTAAAAGGATCATTAGCTCCCCACTGTTCTTAAATGTTGATCTGTCTCCTTTACACTTCAATTGATCTTCTAAACACAGGTTCGCCTGGAACTGGAACATTTGTGTCTCTGAGGAGCTGGATATGTGGTTTTTCCGTCTGTCACCAGGTGAGAGCAAGAGAAAATGATTGCTCAATGAGAACTGCTGGAGGACAGGTTACTGTGATGCTTACTTGTTTTATGCAAGCATTCATTTTCAATTCTGTCAAACTAATTTCAAAGAGAGTGGTGTCACCTTTTTTCCTGCACTTCTCACAGATGCTGTGTCCACTGCACTGCTGATTCCTCATACCTCTGTAACTTACTCCTTACTCGAGTTCTTGCTAGGTGTTTATACCAGAAGTGTATCTGGCAGCTTAAAAATACTCTAGGATTTTCTGCATTTTTCTTTGTTTTTCTTGTCCCCTTCGTGTCATTCCACCTGTCCAAATACAGCTCACTGATACATATCCATCTCAATAGCTTCTGTCTTGCTTCAGAAAAGAAAATCCTTCTATGAAAAAAAAAAAAAAAAAAACAAAACCAAAACAAAACAGCCAAAATTGATGGGTTTATAACTTTTCAAAAACAGGGAGAAACACAAGAAACACATAAAAGCTTAAAAATTAGCATCTTAGGGGTGGGTGGAACAGGAAGCTCTAGTCTGAAGTCTTACTGGTTTGGGGAAAAAGTCATCTGGGAAGAAGGATTCCTTAATAGAAAAGTCAGAACCAGGAAAACTGAGATGTGTGTGTTTTCAAATGTATTCATTTATATGAGATTTGACCCAAGAATCCTGAGGTACATCTGTTCTCTTCTTCACCTTTATACTTTCTGATCTACTACCTAGGGAAAATGCTGGACCTCATTTGCCACATAAAGAGGAAACTGTGATTTTCTTAACAATTAACATCAGTTTGTGAAAAGATTATTTTTTATTTCTTGTTTGATCACATGATGCTCAACCTCAGTGGAAGACCTTGGCCAGACAAGACAAACTTCTTATTTCCCTGGAGTCCTATAAACCTTGCCTGTAAAGTCAGGAAGATATCTTCATATGACATCTTCTTGCTTAATACATTGAGGAAAACAGGTATTTGGATAAACCTTCCCAACTCAACATGGGTAAGTCAACCAAGAATGGTATCAGAGAAGACAAGCTGACATTGATAAATTGGTCAGGAGCAGTCTTTACATTGTAAGTACAGTAAATAAGCATATAGAAAGGTTAAAGTTTAGGAAATAAAATCTCATGTAATAATACTACAATTTCTTCCCTGAAATGTTTTGTATAGTATTCATTCTGGGGTGTTTATTACGTTTAAAAGATCCTCAAAATGGAAAAATACCCTTGAAACCAGTATTTTAATTTTCTATTTTATTTTCTTATGTTTTTTATTTAATAAACTATATTTTTAACAGCATTTGTGATTTTAACTTGTAAGCCTACATGCTTATTTTTGTCAGACAAATAAACTAAGCCTGAACTTAAAATAGCTTATTTGTCTGAGAGGATTTTCTCCCGTTAATTGAAAATGAACTGGAACTAAGCTAAATTACTTGAATGTTTAATCTTTCTTTGCTACACTAAGGTTACTAGCGGGTGCAAGCATAGACACATCTCTCCATAGAAATAACAAGCTATTTAGTTTTTCAGCTTTGGTAAATGCTGAGAAGGGCAGTGACCTGTAATACCAGTAAGAGTATGAGCATTTCAAATTCCCAGGCATTCTTGCTAAAATGCAACTTCTTAGAGCTTAGATTTGTTTGTAGCTGAGGGAAATGTTAAATTTATTGTAAGAAAGCTGATTGTCTCCATCATTAACGTAGAGAGAATTTAATCTCCAGAAAATTGAACTAGTTTGCAAACAGAAAAATGAAGAGGCTATTTTAAGGATCAAGCAGCAGGATAGACTGGATCTCCAATCTTGAGGGAAAATTACAGTAGTTACAGCTCCCCGTGGCATGAAACCCCTGCTAATCCTCCAGGCATGTGCTCCCTATATCATCAGACATATCTTACTTGCAGCACTCTGAGGCCAGTCTTGGAGATAATGTATGTGGGAGCAAATCACATAGGCAAGTGGAAGGAGGAAATTGCCCTGCATCCCTAGGGAAGCTCTCAGCACAGAGGAGGCAGGAGAGGAGGTCTTTCAGAGGAGAAAAGCTGCATCTGGCAGATAGGCAGTGGTTAAATCCTGGTCTCAGGAGCAGAGACGTTGGGACTGGTGTCCAGCAGAAGCCGGTTTTCTGGCCAGGGATGAGGAGAACTGGGGAGGAGCGCAGTTCTTCACTGCATCTCGGTAAGGAAGGACATATGTGTCCAGTGAGCCACGGATCAACAACAGTCAGTACAGCACTTAGACAGAGAAGAGGCAGAGGCTAAACTTCTAAATATACTCTTAATAAAACCATTACGCATCTCCTAGACTCCTCGTTATTCTCTCTGGCAGGCAGTTCCCCCTCTCTCACAGCCCTTCACAGCCCCTTGTTAACTTTCCCTTTCCCATCCTTTAGGTACAGGTGCTGTTTCACTCCTCTGCCACATATCTATATGCAGTACAGAGGTACTTTTCGCCCAGTCCCTCAAAGCACAGACATCAAGAGCTTGATCCCCAGCCCACTGACATCAGTGGGAGTCTTTCCATTCATTTCGATGAAGTTTGTGCCAGGCCAAGGAGGGATTCAGATGAGAGAAGGCAATTTGGCCATCGTGTTTTCCTTTCATCAAGCACTTTACACAGCCAAACTGTTTTTAATGTAACTTCTGTTCCTGAGTTGGAGGTTTTTGTCTGTGTGAAGTGAATTTTCTATAATAGCTACAGAGGGTTGCATGTAATTCCAGAACGGGTTTGAGAAGTGCAGTGAAGAACTTGAATCACGCTGGACACGTCTAAGGTAATGAACATTTAAATTTTTTTTTTTTTTCTTGATTTGACAGCTGAACTGGAGAGAGAGAAGTAAAACCAGTTTGGAGGAAAATGAAGGCAAATGAAATGTTAGCATGGTGGTTCAGCTCCAAGCAGCATCCCTGTGCCCTGGCACACAGCAGCGGGGCTGGAGTGGTGGCAGGAGACCAGGGGCTGAGGGATGATGTTCAGGTGGCAGCTAAAGCATCAGTGTCACTGTAGAGACAAAAGCAGCTGCAGCATGAGGAAATGAGCATCATTTTGGCGGCCCGGGAGGGAGGTAGGACAGGAGCCAGCTTTCAGCTAGATGTGTAGAATTGGCTGTACTCGTCCCAACCACCTGATCCCCAGCCTTCCTCTGGGTGTCAGGAAAAAAGGGATCATCATGGCAGAAAGAGAAGTTTGCAGGGCTAGAGACTTGAAGTAATGGTGTAGATATAATCTTCTGTAGTTTTCACTTAGAGAAGAGGTAATATTTTTAAAAAATAATTTCTCGTTAAATATTGAACTATCTTTCAGAATAGTGGATTGCTACTTTCTCCTCTGGGACAAGTGCCAAAAAATGGTACCTGCGGCACATCTCTTGAGCTATCAGCTTTCTTAGGAGGAAATATACTGAGTGACAGGTAAGATCAAAAATAATGATTTGCTTCTTATCCTTCCTTTAACCTCATGTGAACATGGCAAAGGCTGGAAACTCAGGTGAAAGGCTCACATTAAATCAACTTTCTGCCTTCTCCCTGTAGCACCTCACATGTCAATATTTGGACTGTCATTTAGAGGTCAACTTTCTTTTGACAAGGCCATGTCCCTGGGACGCTCAGGATCACGATCAACCTCTAACAGCTCGATGCATTGTCAGAGATGCGTGTGGGTTTGGTTTCTGAGTGATAGCCAGAGACCCAGCTGCTCCTGAGCTTGAACTTCAGTGTGAGTGGAGTGGAGAAAGTAGGCAATGCCCTCACCCCACACACCAGCCTGGCCAAAATCTTGGGAGGACTTCTCTCCAGATATAAAGATGCAGATTTTTCCTTTCTGTACACCCTAATTTCCCATAGTACATCGTCTTTTCTAAAGTTGTAGATGTCCATTTCCTGCAAATAAATTGTCTTCATTGTTGGAGTAGACCAGGAGGTCTAGGGCCTCAAATGTGGTTACAGTATTGGCTGCTTTCATTGCTGAACCATAAATGGTTATAATCATCCACAGCCACTTTGGGGCTATCAAATTGTAACTTTTTAATAAATACAAGTGCATAACGGTGTTGGATAATTTACTGCCTCATGAAGCAGCTCTATAATTGGTGATACCAGACAAGGCCTGGTTGAGGGAAGTTTGATGCAAAAAATGGAAATGGGAGTTAACTTTGGGTTACCTGTGGTTTGCAGATTTTTGTCAGGGAAGCAATGTATGTCAGGGGAGGGGGAACTTTCCTTGGGTTCTGTCCTGAAATTACATGCGTGCAATCTCCAGGGACAAGCTCAGGGTGAGGACAGATGTTTCTGAAACAGACATTAGGAAGAGGCTTCTACCTGCTGATCTTTTAAACACTCAGACTGAGGAGATTTATTGTCTTGGTGCTGAAAATAGATCAGATATAGCTTCGCTTTTTTATTTATGGCTGGTCAAAGTAACCATGGCCATGAGACATATTCCAATTTAGGTTATGGCACGAACGTCTACCGTTGATATTTTTTTTTTAAATAATCATTTATTTGTGCTAACAATTTATACTAATTATACGGAAATCTCATATTGTCAGTTCATGGAAATCACCCTATTTATCATGATGTAAATCTATATTATACATATGATGTGTGAGAAGCATATTTTAAATAGGGACGTATGTACTGTTCTTGCTTATTTGATCAAACAAGGTTTTGATTACCTTAGAAAGCAACTGAAATTAGAGAAAATAATGGGTTTTTTTCTCACCCTTACAAGTCTAGGTCTCCCTTTTTCAGAGTCAACTTAGTGTAGCTGTCCATAGAAACAAAATCCCCATGAATTATTTTGAAAGCAATACAACAGCCACTCACGAGATATAACAAGATACGCAATGTGTTTTGGATGTACAGTCAGGATACCAATCACCGTGTTTTTTTACTAGGTATGCATGCCAACAAAAGCATGTATATTTAACTCCTTCAGATTATTACCTCGGTGGAGTTAAGAGCTAATTTACACCACTGAGACTCCCACTGATTATGTCAAAGTTCAGAAAATGTCTTTAAAAAAGTTTAGAGTCAAAAATAAAAGAAAAAAAAAGAAAATATAAAGCTAATTTAGACAGAAATGAATAAACTGCACTTAACCATTTTTTCATGGCTTTATTTTCAAAAATTACCTTGTTGTATATCTGGTGTCATTTGCATGTTCTGCCATCAAAAAACACTTGGGAACCGATTGCCTCAACCTCGGGCACTTAGCCCTGCCAAGTTGCAGGCTGGGCAGCAGAGGGTGCAGCCCAGCCCAGAGGCTGCTGAGTAGGACACAGATGTGGGAGGCTGGAGCAATAGGCTTTTCTGTGCTCTTTTGCCTCTGAATCCTGTGAAATTCTGAATGTGTCCACATGGCTTATCTAGTATACCAGAAGCTAAAAAAAACAGATATTATTATGTTCTCTCTTACATTTTCCATCCCAATAGTGGTAGTTTCTGGGTCGAGTAACTGTTGACAGAGCACCATTTTTACCCTTTTGAGTGGAAAGCAGTAACAGTACTTGATAGCACTTCAAATTATAAAACTGATCTTTTTTCCAGAAGTCAGCATGGTGTTAAATCTGTTATTTATAAACTCTTTTTTCTATTGTAATAACTAAGCTATTTTAGTTTGTAGAACCAGCTCATAATTACACCAGCTTCTGTTGCTGATAGGCTGAAGCTAATGAACCTTCAGTTTGGCACACAGGTTGTCACTAAACAAAATATCTCTTTAGCAAACCATCAGAATTTGTGGATGATGGGAAGCAGATGTATCATTAAGTACTAAATGGGAATATCATTTACAGTAGAAGTCATGTTTCATTTTGATAAACTGCAAAAAAACCCATGTGAAATATGTAGCCCTGCGTATCCAATGCTGAAAGCAGTATTTTGAAAGGTAATGTTATTGATACTCTGCTAGCCTGGCAAATCTAAGATTTATTAGAAAATATGATATATGACTTAAGCATTACCATGACAGATAATGAAGCGCTATCTGATATGTCAGATCGCATCCCATATAAAAAGCTCAGAGAGAAGAAGCTAGTAAACAGCAGCCTTCCTTCCCCTAATGCTTTAAAATGATGGGATTCCTGTTTTGAAGTCTTTCAAACATGAGCCTTCTCCTTCTTCAGTAATAACCGTACGTATCCTTGACATGGCACTTCTGTTATTTAAGCTCTTTGAAGTTATGAGATAATTACTCATCGCAACTACAACAAATACATTCTCAACTTTGTAGAAAAGGCATACGGAGTGCAGGGACTTGACTGGGAACAGAAAGTTGGCATCAGCTCTTTGTGGACTTTGTATTGCTGTAGACCATTCTTCCTTCATAAACACTGACTGTCCTTCTAGCTGGAGAAAAATTGTTGCTGTCATTTTTCATAGCCTGTGATGATCAAATACATTTTAATGTAAATAAGAAGACACTGAAAGATGCTTGAAATAATTCTGTTGTTAGGAAAAAAAAAGTCCTTCAATTTATCTATCATACTTCTGTCACTGTTACTTGAGTGCCAATTTACCATTTTTAATGCATGCACCTCTTTCACCTTTTTCTTATTTTGAACATTATTCCTCCTTTCTCTTCTTCCTATTTAATCTAATTTTTAATGTTAGTTTGCATAAGGTGCTCATATTCTAAATCACAAGTTGCTTGGGAGAAAATACATGGAAACAGCACTCATCTTGGGGCTGTTCTAATCCCTGTTTCCATAGTCAGTTCTGTTAAGACTCCTTTTGCTTCAGGTCTTCCTAAAATACTTCTCAACAATTATGTTTTTCTTCCTCTTTCTGGAACCCGTGTCTAGGTATTATAATCCATTATGACTTGGGGGGGGGGGGGGGGGGGGGCATTTCACTGTTCCCCTTGTTATCCATGTGAAATCTGTAATCTGTATGAAGCAAATGCAGATCATACTACTTTATCTTCATAATTAATAGTCAAGCTCCCTCTGCACTGTCTAGGGATCTGCTGCTGGATAGGTACAGAAAGACACTATTGTCTCAGAAAGTGTATATTATGATACAGTGATGGTTTGCTAGCACAATTTTGTGTGAATTGTCCATCCCCTGTTTACTACTGCATTCAAATAGGGCAAATACAGACAAGAGAACTAAGGAGGCACTTCTGAAATGTTCGACTCCTTTCTAAGACCAGAGCAAATTTTTATGGTTTACCATTGTAACTTCGGAAAACCAAGGATTTATATCAGAAGGACCAAGTACTGACACAACATTACCTAGTGGAGCAGACCATACTCTCAACCTGCTGAAATGCAGCGCTGTAGTGTCAGGAAGCAAAGTGGCAGGATTGTTGTGCTGGCCTTTTGCCCTTGACCTGCGATGGAGGTCTGCTGCGAGGCTGAGGATCAGCCATTCGCACTGCGAGCAGCGGTGCTGGTGGGCTGCTGCTCCTCCAGAGCTTGGCCAGATCAACAAAGGCGAACTGCAGATCTCTTGGGAGGAATGTTCTGTCCTTCTAAGCCTGAAAAACTGAATTCCTTTACCCAGACTTTTGATCCAAAGTGAAGCCCCGGTGGTGCTTTCGCAAATAAGCAGTGGTTGAATACGAGAGGCAGTTCACCACGATGCGCTCGGGTTTGGGTACTGCGTGGGGATTGCAGGCAGACCAGCAGGTCATTGCATGAGCAAAGGGGACTTGAGGAGGAAAACATGGGTGCTGAAATGTGGCACTTTTGCTTGCCAGAGCCGGCTTGTTTAGGGAAGACTATTAGGTGTGGGAGGGGAAGTGGCAGCAGTACATGCAGCCGTGTGGCATGGCGGGTTCCCAGATGGGTCAGAAATCCTTCCCAGGCAGTAGGTTAGCCTCGAGGAGAAAAGGTGCTGGTCAGTGTGAGACAACCACACCACCAACAAACTCCTGAGGTGGCGGGTGTTATCTGAAGCTGTTGGGACCCATCGACCTGCCTGTGGAGCTGAGGGATGGGTGGCCTTGCTGTGCTGAGGCTCCTGCTGCCCAGCACAGGCTGAGCAGAGGAGCGAGGGCTGGCACAGGTGCTGGCTCCTTGCTGGCCTCACCTACACCTGCAAGCCAGCCACAGCCCCTGACAGGCAGCACCTCTCTAGGAAAAGAGCAAACTGATTTTTTTAAGGGCCTAATGGCACTAGCTGATAGAAAGTGCTGCCAGGGTGACACTGAAGACAGTGGTGAGGACAGGGATGGTGGTTATGGACAGCTCTTACATGCAGAATGAAAGATGTGGCTCAATTTTAATCAGTATGTGAAAAACTGCTGGGTCCAGCTCATGAGCTGAGCTTCTCCATCCTTCCACTCCCCTCCAAGGCTCACGTCACGATTAATGGTAAATGAACAGCTATCAAATTAATTTCAAGAAAGCAATAAGAAATCAATAGCGGTACAGTGCCACTGTTAGTTAAACCATTAACTGCACGTGACTACTCATGCTCAGAAGTTGGGGTGGTTTTGTTCTGCTGACATTTACAAATTGCTAAGCCTTCACTTTCATAGCTTATGATGTCAGATGAATCCCTTGGGAAAGTATTTTCCTTCCAAATGATGTTTAAATGTCTATAATTCTGTGCTGAACGCAATTTACCAACAATTGTAGTGCTTTAAAGCATACAGTAAACTCCCTTATTTCTGTATCAAGCAACTTGACATTTAAGATAATTTGTTAACTGCAGCAAAAATATATAAACAGTGTAATTTTCTTGTAAACAGTTGCCACGTAAGACATGCAGTATAATTGGTAACCTCTGTTGCAAGTGCGAACAATGCCGATTTACAGAGACTCCTCATGAATGTGGGTGTACAAAATCAAAAGCGTTCCATTGAGTTGCACCTGCATTGGGTATGCTCAGCTGGGAAAGTAAAGCAGGCTACAGAGAGGTTACTGCTGGAAATGTGTTTTTAAAGGGTAAAAAAAAAAAAAAAACAAAAACAAAAAACCATTTTCCCTAAGGCTCATTTGCCTGCCTTCTGTTGCTCTGTAATGGGGCTGAGGTGCTGGGACACGGCAGAAGCTGGCGACCTTTTGGGTTCAGGTCCCTGGCCGGGGTGGGTGGCAGCAGCAGGCACCGCTGTGCTGGGGTCGTACTGTACAGCTACTTGGGACTTGGCCCCCTGCTTCCTGGGGGGGGACAAGGGTGTAACATGGACATTTCTACATCTCAAAAGGACTCTCTGTGCACCGCCAGTCAGTGGCAGAGCCCTGCCAGCTTCAGGGTGACGGGGCACCGAGGGACTGTGAGCGGGGCAGAGCTTGGGTCTCTCTTCCCCGGAGAGCCACTGAGATTTCTCAGTGTGGCTGACACAGAGTTATGCTCTCAGCGCTCCAGTCTGCTTTTTGTGTGCATTTGTGCTGTTGGAACAGAAACGAATGCTTTGGTTCTGGTGACCAAATATGTAAGGATATAACTCTATGCATCTTATTGAAACTGTTTTTATAAACAAGGTGACAGAAGTGTACTGCAGCATACAGCAATTCACAAACACTTTGGCCAATATAGAGAAACGATACAAAACTATACAATCGCTAAAAGCAATGTATTCCAAGAATTTCCTTAGAGATTCTCAGCGATATAAGTCTTCCTTAGCAACAGTTTGGAGGATACAGCAGAATTTTTAAAAAATGCTGGATGCTTGTTGATAGTCAGTTGTAAAGTGCACCAACACAACACATATTCATTAACTCAATGCAATTGTTAATACTCTGTAAGCTGTGGTTCCTAAGTAAGCTTCTGAGAGAGGAGAAAGAGGATTTATTTCTAGAGGCACATTATTCTGAGTGCATCCTTCATCTGGCCACTGAAAAGATTAATTTTCCTCTCCTATTCACTTTGCTTTCTTGCAGGACTGTCTTTTGTGAACCATCTCTCTTTGCGGGGTCTAGGCCTCTTCTAGGTGATGATAACTAGGCTGCCACAAGCCTTCCCCATTCACATGCCCTCTCCTATTATTATAGCAGCTACCCTTTGTGAACGCTATTGTCCTCTTTACTTCTATTTCTCTGGAATCAAAATCAAATGCTCTGTTTCTCCCAACACATAATGGTAGAAACACGCTTTTCACAGAAAAGATCTGTATCTGTGGTTCCACCATTTATCTGCTTCAGTACTGCAGTCTTTATTCTGGCTTTCTATTATGAATCCTGCTTCTATTCAGATTGTGCTTACAGTATATTTAGAGGTACATGAAACATTTGCAAGCACCTTATCTTTATTTAAAAATAAAATAAAATTTTATTTCCTTCTCAAATGCAGTCTTTTAGGGGAATCAGGTTTTATGTACTCCTTGTGCATAGTAACGGTGTTGCTAGGGGGACAGTATTTCTGCAGAATCTCCTTCAGCTGAGGTTTCATCTTAACATTTGTCAACTCGTTCAGTGAGAATAAAGCAGAGCATTAAAAAGAAAAAAAAAAAAAAACACAAAAAACCCCACAAAACCCCTACACCACTCACATCACTTTAAACTTTCTGCAGATTCAAGGGTTACAGTACCAAGGACTTTTTTCTCCCCTCAGTTAGGCATGGTGCACACCAGCTTTGTATTGAAGTAAATGAAATCAGACTACTATTATGTCTTCAAATTATGTGCAAATGATGTTTTTGTCTTCATGATCAAACTTAATTACCAAGTGGAAAATGTGCATTTAGCACACAGAGCCATAATGAAATAGATGTTTGTTTACCTAAAAAGGATAAAAGTAGAAGGTGTTCGGATTCATTTTGTTTCTGTGAAAGCTGAGATTTTGTAGAAACCAGGGAGCTTTCCTCACGAGTGGCCAAGATACACTGTGTGAGGACCTATCTGACCAAACACCACTGCACCCACTTGACTGTGTGCTCACCTCCAAATGCACAAGTATTTGTGTAAATGTGTGCTTAAGTATGCACTCCGTCACCAGCATCAGGGAGAAAGAAATGACTGCACCGAATACTTTCATTAACAAAGTTCATCAGATTTCAAATTCTCTTTTAACCCTCTCAGAAACTTCATACCTACTCTTTTAGATACTTTTTTTTTCTTGTCTTCTGGTGAACCACAATTTAAAATGCACAGGGGCATCAGATACTTGCCCAGGCCTTTTATTTGCAGCAAAGAGAGAGAAGGGTGAGAAAAATGCGTCTTCGCATTGGTTCTTTAAGGCCATGCGATGCTCCTATTTACTATTTATAAATGTAAAAATTATACTGATGCAGCTTTACCTGTTTAAGCTGAAATACATCCATGTTTTTTTCAACAAAATCCCAACAGTATCTCAACAGAGATACAATCTAATTCAACAGAGGTAGTTTTCGAAACAGCCACAACATAGGATTTACTCTTTTATTTAATTGGTTTAGTAGAAGATACGATGCTGTTTCTCATAAACACACTGTTGTTTTGTTTTTCCTTAAAAATCCATTAGCTTCTATGCAGGACTTTAAATATTTATAAGATTTAAATAATCTTTTAAAGCATCCTCAGAGAAGACATTGACTCTTCTTTTAGTTAGATAGTTCTTATTTTTCTGGTATGGGAATTGTTTAAGTACTCAGACAACTAATTCCCCAAATTAATCACAATATTTTTATACTCAAATGTCTATTTTATGTAAGCAAAGAGAAATTCAACAGATAAATGTGTTATATTTATGTGTAAACTGACTTACTACTTGTATGATGGGGATATTATGCAGTGATTCTGGAGCTGGCTGTAAACTGAAGATGCTTTTAAATAAGCACCTCAGGAAGGTCATGCCCCTCTAAATATTTATATTATAAGAAAAGTTTTCCCATGAAATACTTCTCACCTTCACATTTCTTAAAGCCCTCTGAAGCGTTCAGCCAATTTGCAAAATGGGTCCTGGAGCATAAGCAATACCACCTGCATAAGGAGCCGTGAAGTTCGTGGTGAAAGGCAGAATTGGAGGCAATTCCAGACATGAGCACTATTACCACTTGCCATAATATTCTTGCTCACAGCTCGTGGTTAAAACATGCTGTAAGCACAGCCTAAAAAGCAAAGGCCAGAGTCATTCAGTATGTAGTTCCAGTAATTCAAACAGTGTGAAGACTACCTTGCACCTCCTGGCTACGGCTCTGACTTCTTGGGACTGCAGGAGATGCTCCTTCGCAGAGTATTTTTGCTTACCAGAGGTCGCAGTGCAGTCAAAATCCAGGGAGGGGGGTGTGTGTGGCTGGCTGGCTGGCTGTCTCAGATGCTTTTATACCTGTCCCTGCACAGCACAACTGAATGAACAGAAGAGGATCATGGGCTGCACTTTTCATTTAGCTAGCTCCTGCTTGGCTTTATTTGGTCTGCACTTTTGCTGAGCAGAGTTTTGGTTTCTTTGCTTGTTTCTGCTACAACCAGTTGCTATGCATCTGTAGAGTTAAATTAAATGCCAGTCTTAGGATGTCTCTTCAGAACAGTTAATTGTGCTTAGAGATACAGCAGTCAGTCTCCAGAATCATGCAAGTTCAACAGTTTTCCTGTGCTTTTAGCTTGTGCTGAACCCCTCAGCTGAAACCAATACTTCTTGGGCACATTTTGCTGAGAAGCAAATCTGCCTTTTCCAAATCCAAGTCTTGTTTCCCCTGTCCAACGCACTGCCCCCGGCAGCTATCTGGCAGCCAGAGCAGTCAGGCACCAGCAGAAATTTCCTCATTGGTGGGGAAATAATTAACGAGAAGAACCAAAACCATCCATGCACATGGTTGCACCCTCCAAAAATGTTCTCAAAGGTGATTCATATGAACGTTCTTAAAACAAAACAGACAGTCTGTAACTATAGCCAGCACCAGCGTAAGCGTAGCACGCTTTCTAGCATTAGCCTAACCCTGTGGTGATAAGGATAAATGATGCTCCGTTTTTTTAATTAAGGGACACTATTCTTATTGGCTGATTGAAGTGCTTTTATTGGAACTAGCTTCCAATAATAACCTGTCTTGTTAGTACTGTAAATTCTTCAGGCTAAATTCCTTTGTTTCTCATTAAATTAACTAATTACTGTCTCACTGGATCAATGGATTTAGGAGCAACTGACATAATCTTGCTAGGAAAGGAAAGCTGCCAAATTCCACCACTTTGTTTAAATCTATTACTCTAGGATCTGTGCACTAGCGGAAACATACCACCATACAATTAATGGTTTTAGCTGGTTGATTCCCAAATAAAAAAGAGGTGAAGATATAAGTTTTAAGCTAAACAAGCAAACAAATTTAAAAAGGCACTAGAAGAACTGCATATGCAGTTTATTAAATTAAAGGGTTTGGGTTTTCTTTTTAAGCATATGAAAAGAATATTTTTGGAAAAAAAAAAAAAAAAAAGATAAAATTCTGCCCATCATTGCAAGGCAGAGGAGTTCAGCATGCTTCGAAGCAGTGTTCAGCTGGCTGCCAGCAGCAAGGGCTCCGGGCTGGCGCCCAGGAGCTGCAAGAGGTGCTGCTGTGCTCAGGCACACATTGCACGCTCCCCACCGGCGCCGGGCAGCGGCTCTTTGCACACTCAAAACTTGCCTCAGGGATATCTCTGTTTTGCACAACCAGGCAATAAGATGTCACACTGAGGATCCGGTGCACCATGATAGGCTTTATCTCATCCTCTGAACCTTGAGCCCCATGCCTGTTGTTTGTGACACCATTAAAACCTCACTCGCTTTCTTGCCTAGCTCCGCAACAGAATATTTAAGGTCCTGCCCTACACGAGAAATATGAAAGCAGGATTTCACAGAATTAAAGAGCAAATTAATCTCTAAAACAGTTGATCCATAAGGTAGAAGGACTAAATTTTAGAAAGTTAATGGTGCAAACAGGCAAAGCCATTTCTCAGCTGCAAGCACTGCACTATATTCTACTCCCAGCTTAGCTATCCAAGTGGGTTTATTATGTTTGCTCAGCTTTAGTTTATACATGTTTTAAAATACTTCTAGTTATTTTTAATTTTCAACTAAGAAACCCTGGCAAATCTCTTTCAATGTAATTAGAATTTTTCCTTTGGTTTGCTATTTAGTCATTATTTTCTTATTTCTGCTTTATTTTCAGGGGGCTAAATCCTCTTATTCATTTGTTTCAATGAAGCTTGAATAAAGGTCATTTAAATTGATTCACCTTTCTTATCTCCCTTGCGTTTATTCTATAATCCTACCTTCCATTGTGTGGAGGAGAATAGCTTTCTTTTCTCTGCTTGTTTCTGCTAGAAGAAAAATGGTAACCTTTTATTAAATAAATCTGGGAAAGCTGTGCTCCAAATCCATATTATCGCTAGCTTCAGGAAACAAATTACTTCACAAACTTAAAAAAAAGAAAACATACAGCACTTTTTGTAGTTTGCTGTTAGATGGCCTGAACTTACTGCCTCAAGCCCCTTAAATGAATAAGGGAAATACTTTGGTATAATTGCAAAATCAAATGCACACACGAAAACTCAGGCAGCCAAATATAAGAGAAATTTTCAACTGCGAAGCCCTGCGGAGATGCAGAGCACCAGCAACCTCAGTGATGCTGGGTGTTGGGGCATGCGGCCATCTAGACTTTTCCTGCTGTTCCCAGCTATTTCCATGTTTAGGATCACTGGCCAAACTCACCACCTTGTCTCTTAAGACACAGCTCAGCTTCTGGGGCTATACCAGACTGCAGCCTTGGAGGGAATATTTCTGTTCTTGATTCCTAACCTGCAATACATACTATCTACCTCTTCATGCACTTTTCAGCCTTTTAAAACACAAATCTAGACTTATGAAAAGCACCAACTGGAACAGAGCAGGCTTATACACTCTGTAAAAGATTTGGTATGAAAATAATCATGAGTGACTACTCAGTTTGCCTTGAAAAATTACCTGACTACATACGTTTATTTTCTGTTTATAATCAGTTGACAAGAGTGTCTATAAGCTCCTGCACCACTTTCTGGACACTTTCTGGTTCTGATTGAGAGATAAGGTTTATTTTTTTTCCTGAACAGATAACTTTATGTGATGTAGGAACAGGTTTTATATGAAGAAAAAAGTGGTATTTTCTAATACCAGAATGTTTAAGGAAGAGGAGGAAACGTAGGATTGAGCCATAGAATTAGGAAAATAAAACAACCCAAACCAATCTGTCAACAATATGTTCACAAACATAAGGGTGTATGTTCCTCATTTTAAACAACTAAACCAATATCGCTTTTTATTTTGTTGCCAAGGTTACTGAATTTTTAATAGTCTCTAGAGGGTGGTGGTTTTAACTCGTAGAATGGCATCATTGTTGAGTATTAAGAATATTCTGATAAAAGCTTTCACCTCAGCTGTGGAAGATCACATCTTCCTTCAAAAACCCTAAAACTAAGTTGCCTTTTTAAAACCAGTGGAAAGAGAAGGCTATATAAAAACTGACACTAAAGAAGTAGAAAAACATTCAGGACCCTCATCCCAAAATGAGAGCTGGGTACCAACAGGAGGCAGGACTCCTCCAGAAGCCACCAAATTCTAGAAAGGCAGCAGGAGTGAGATCTCTGTTTATAACCTGGCAGCCCCTGACTGAATAAAACGCACTTGGTGCCATTCTGAGATTTTTAAATTTTCACTTCCTGTAGTCACCTGCAGAAAAACGCATCATGGTACCAGCATCTCGTGTTAGCATTGTGTATTCCTCCTGTCAAGGCATAAATACACAAAGACGGATGGAAATGGCCTTCCTCCTATATGGCACAGGTTACAATCAAGGTCACACCTGCAGAACATGAAAGAGAAAAGGAGATAAAATCAGTAAGCAAAGACTAGAGAGAAAGAGGCGTAGCCTCAGCTGGGAGTTAGGGATGCTTCGCTTTGTCTTGCTGTGTTATTCTTTGCTGCTCATACATACATTAATACTTGAATTTAATGAGTAAAATTAATTTTCTGACAAAACACAGTTTATAAGAAAGTAATATCCAGTTCATGGAATAGAAATACATTGATTATATATTATATTTACTGCCACCCACTCATCCAAACACATGCACACTTCTATACATTCAAATGTGTTGACATTGATGCAGGCAGTAATTTGAATTAATTGCTTGATTTGGGAAATATTAACAAATATACATAGTTGAATGATAGCAACATTTTAGTTAGTATATACAAATCTTTAAGTAATCTACATATAGTTTTATTATCAGGAAACTATAAATCACTTTAAAAATAGTTTTATACTGTACAGAGAGTACAAATAGACTGATGTGAGGCAGGGTATTCAAAGGTGGCTGGGTTTTCAAGTATTTGGGAAAACGTACTATACAGGAGGGATGCCCTGGCATTGTGTTTGTTTGTGCTTACATTTGGGACCTGTGGAGAGGCGTGGAATAGCTCGGGGACATGTAGAGCTCCCTCAAGCTCAGGCAGTCTGAGGGAGACTCCAGGAGCTTCCCCTCAACTCTCAGTTCTGCACCTAATTGTTACCCAATGCTCGCTTGGTTATTAGTTCGTTTTACACCAAAAGTTTTTTAGTGTAATCAAGTCTGTCGTCAAGATCTTGAGTAGCCACAGACTCCAGCTGTAGCAGAACAAACCTGAACCTTGTGCTGTTTTCCAGTCCACTTTTCTCTGAAATTCAGTGACCAGGCTATTTGAATTTGTGACGTTCAGCCCACCGCCCTCACTCGCCCTGTGCAGCACTCCTCTTGCATCTGAAAAATACATTATGCAGCACCCTGCCAGAGCACTCTCAAGGCAAAATGGCATTTTAAAAATGTAGGAAGACAGACTCAAATAAGTTAGGAATCTCTTTTTCCCCTGGTAGCCCAATAGTGTAAGTGAAAACTTTTTTGGTTTCATTAGGTTTCAGAAAATTGCTTTCTTCTAACTACCTCAGTGTTCAGTTCTGCAAGGCTCTTCTGTGAGTTTGGCTGTTAAGCGTTGAGTGCCACTGCTCGAAACTGGAGCCACACTACTGGGTGCTGCTATAATGACCTTCCTCATGAATATGTATTGCTGGGTAAGTAAAGCAGAATAAAAGATTAGAAACTTTTAACACTCAAAACTCTCCAGAGCTTCAGCCCTGGAGATTGGAAAGGTATTCTGCTTGTTCAAGAGCTAAACACTGAGCAAGCTCGGGGATCTTTGTGGTCCATTGTTGTGGTTTCTTGGCCTCTAAAAAAACAAAGATCGAAGACCCATTTGTTGCACTGCTAAATATTTTCCATTCGAAAAGCAGTAACGTAAAATGCAATAAGAGTTTTGTACAAAATTTAAAAAATTAACCATCAAGGAGTGGTGGACTAATTACCAAGAAAAATCTGGTTCCAGAACGCACCTGGGTATTAAAAGAGTTTGAATTCCTTTCAAAATTAGATCAAATTTAATTCAGCACAGAATGGATAGTATTTGATATAATCATAATGAACATTAACATGCACTGTGCAGTGAGGGAACTCAGCTGAGCTTGCCAAAATTCATTCCTGAAATCACCAGCAACACAAAAAAATAGCTTTCCCCGCAGGCACAATATTGAGGAGTTTTATAAATACTTCAGAGTGACGTTAAAGTTATGTTTCAAAAGTACCTACTTAAGTTTTGGAAACTGCCCTGTGCTACTTATTCCCCAGGCCAGAGTCCTTTCCAGGATCTCTGATGTTATGACTTTGTGTGGACATTCAGTGACCATCTGTCACTTATCTTCATTGGCTCTGCATGTCCTCTGTGTCCTCTGCTCTGATCATTGTCTATTGTCTTTTTTTTTTTTTTTTTTTCCCCCTAAAAGGAGAACCATAATCTAAATGCAGCAATTATTGCATTCGGGTCGGGGGGGTGGGGGAAGCCTTTTGTTGCTGTAAATTGTTTCTAAAATGTTGGTTAGAAGCAGCCAACAAGAGAAGAAATCATTTTATAGGAGCCCTTTCACACTGGGATCATTAAGCTCATGTCCACAGTTTCATTACCAACCTTTCTTTTCAAAGAGGTAAAAGACATCTACAAAAATTCCCATGCTGAGTTTCAGTGCCACAGAAAAGTGTTGTCTTTGCTGACCCAAGTTCCTCAACCTTTTTGAACTCCATTTGACTGTTTTGTAATTTCCACAAAACCTACAAATTTCTCCTAAAGCACACATTGCCAGCAAGTCAGCTGCTCTTCTCTCCCTTTCGAGGCTGACTTACTCCCCTCACATGGCTCACGTCCTTGGGCTGTTCTTGGGTTCCCAGTCCCATCCCAGGGCTCCCTGGTGCCAACCCAGGGAGCACCCCCAAACCACTGCCCCAGGCTCTGCAGGTGGCCCTGCCCTGCATGGCCCCATACCCTCAGCAGGTCAATCAGTAAACAATCTATTTGTGATACTAACTCTTTCCTATATTCTGACCAAATACAGCCTTCATAATAACACAATATTAAAAATGGAATCCCAGAATTTTCATCTGCTGTTTTGATTAAAAATGATCTCCAAATACCTTGTAAAACCATCCTGAGGAAGAGCTTTACTTTTTATTTTCTGCTGTAAATTTCAGATATAGTGATGTTTCAGTTCATTAATGGCATAGCTACCTCTTGAATAAATTACATTTAGCCTGGTATTAGCATTTCATCAGTAATCAATAAGTCCCTTCATCAAGCTAGTTCTAAGTCTAGGAGGAAATTTAACTTATACAGCTGCCTTCACCTAAAAGCAATCATACTAATCCCTATCCTGAAGCAAAAAGTCCAAAGGGATTTAATCCTGAGTGTTCCCTGTTTTCCCTCTTGAGAGGGTACTCCTCCCTGTTTCTGTAGCAGCCAACAACAAGCCCTAGGTCTGAATTCCTGTCATACTATCCAGCATGTCCATTGATTAAGTATGTCTCCCACAATAAATACTCTATGTGCAGTGCATGTTCTACTTGGGGAAATAAGGAATTGAGATCTGCCTCAGTAGGATTTTAGAGATGTTGCACCCAATGTTGTAACACCTAAGATCCATAAAACTGAGATTTGTACCTCGCTTTCCCTGCATATTCAAGAGGGAAAAATCTGTTATTACACAAAAAGATTAGTAACATTCAGTACCCCATGCAGACACTTGTGTTTGGAAAGCAACACCAAGTGCAGCTAAGCAATGCAAAGAGCTATTTTATTCACAAAATATTTTCCCATGACATCTGCTCTTATTTTTTCAGCTTTTGCATGCTAACGGAAGTAGTATCTCCAAGCACTTTTAGAGTGCCCTGGAAAATCCCAACTTCATTTTGCCTTTGAAAAGACAGAAAGATACAAGGTCTCTGGATAATGCATGCAGAAACTAGCCTCATCACCAGAAACTAGATTTTTTTTTTCCCCTCAATTAGAAGTCAAGAACCATTAGTATTGTTGTGATCCTACCTGGTTTAGCAGAAGACTGTATCTTCTGAAGACTACAGACTACCATTTAGCAGATTAGATTGCAAAATACCTGATTAGTATCCTAGCTGAACTTTTGAATCCATCATGTTTCTAAGATAACATAAGGATGACTTCTTGGTTGATATGGCCTCACTGGGATCTCATCACCGGGATGCTATTTCAACTTGAAGTCTTACTATGAGGGTAGTTAGAAGAGCCGGAAGGTGCATCTTGTGTGAAACATGTCACATTTTCTCTACTATTCAGATGTACAACTGCAAAAGTCGACTTGGAGAAGAAAATCCTATCAGTCATGGGAACACAAGAAAAATGATTGCTCTCTAGCAGTGCTTTTTACAATATTTATGGTTTCCCAAGTTAGTAGTGTCTGTATTGCTGACTGATCTCCTTGGAATATCATACCATTGCACAGGGTCACACAGCATTTGATGACAAAATGAGACCTGAACTTTCTCTTTCAAAAGTCAGAGCATTATCAGCCTTCCAGGTTGTTCTTTAGCCTTCCTTTCTCATATCTTCAGATACCATCTTCTCTCCTCCGATTAGGAACAGGTATTCATGTTTTGCTGGGTTTTCTTCTTTCACCAATAGCTGAAAACCCAAGACATAGTTGACTTTGTCCCACCAGCTGTGGCACTGGGAAACAGTACCTGCCTCAATCCTTTTCTGTGACTTTTCCCCATTTTGTTCAAGATGGGACCTTGCTCAGGTCATCTGCAATTACCTTTGTCTGAAGTGAGTCAGCAGTTGCAGGATTTCCTTAATTCTTCACCTAAACTCTTGAACTACTGAACAGCTGATATTAGGACTGCTTGGGTGGTGACTCCACAGAGGAGGGTTTGGTTTTTTTTTTGTTTTTTTTTTTTTTAAGAAAAAGTATTTACACAGGCTTACAATTGTGAAGTGATGTGGAAATGGAAGTATTTATTGGCAGAACTTTGAAATGTTTTGCTTGAAACATGCTTTCAAAGTGTTTTCTTTTCTTTGCATTTATCTCTCCTCTGCCAGCTTTAAAATGTTCTCTCAAAGACTTCTGGGAATTATAGCTCAGTGTGTTTTGTTTTGTTTTTTTTTCCCCCCAAGTAAAGGTTTGCTCGAAGAATGCTATTTGATTTCCAAAATCAGAATATGTTGAATTCCTAATTACAGCAATTGGTCTAGCACATTGTCACAATAGTACAAGGAAAAAAACCACCTTGTGTGAGGCTGCACTTATACCTACAGAGTCAAAACCCCATTTTGAGAGAAAAGTTGTTCAGTCAACACCATCTTGCCCAAGAAGTTCTGGATGGGGAAGGTGATGTTGAACATTTTTATGTCAAACTAATCTGGGGTGCAGCTTTTCACATGCAAAAGCACCTTAACCTCTAATCTACATGGATTTCAGAGAACACATACATTTACTTGATCATTTTCTATTAAGATTAATTTATACAGGAGCACAAAGCACAGGCACAAAGTCTGAGCAAAACCTCATAATTTAGAAACAGTTTCTGATTAAAAAAAACAACAAAATATGTTGAGGCTTCCAATTACCACAGAGAAACAATTAATTGCATGGCTAGTGGTCTGAGACCAGAGTTCTTTCCAGGATTGTTGCAGTCTGTGGGACTAAGAAACTATTTATAAATGTAAACTTTATGCGTGTCAACTATGTATATTTGTCAAATATAAAATTATATTAAATTAAGTAAACAACAATCAAGAACATTCACACAGACACGCTGAGACCGAGACCAAATCTAAGAGTATAAACTTCTGTATGACTATGGTTTTTACATCAAAATGATTTTAAGGATTTTTGTCTTTGAATTTCATTCAGCAAGAAGATAATTTGGGTTTGGCCTTCAAGAGTTAAAGTGCATCCTTGCAGAATGTACATTCCTTTAAGTACAACAATTGGGAAGGATTTTCAGTATATGTTGCTAATGTACATTATTTCCTTAATGTAAGGTCTTCTAGCTGTGCATATTTTGCTACTGTTTTCTTTAGTAATCCTATCATCATTTTTCCTTTATTTAAATACCTTGCTAATGCCACTCCTAGCAGTGAAAGCAAGTTCTAATTTATAGCTTAAACAAATGAAATATACTCAGGTTTGTAATTTGATATTTATATTTAAAATGCAGTCAGTATACTTGATGCCAATAAGAGTAGTTTGGGGAAATACAAAATTAATTTAAAGATAGATAATACACTTCACTGTCTCTTCTTCAATATATTGCATTGTCTCAGGGCCTGATTCTGAGCTCATCTTCACTGATTTAATATTGATTAAGCTCAACTGACAGTACTGAAATTATTTTTCATTTACTAGAGAGTACGTGACACCAGAGATTCATTTTTATATATCATGTCTTTACACTTCCTAATAGAAGGTAATGATGCTAAGCACCTGCTCAAAAAATGATTGCTCATTTTGATGATTTCCATTATATTAAAATATCACCAGGGAGAAAAAGACATTGTTTCCTTTTAATAAGTAAGCTCAGAAACCAAATATCTTAAAATGTGCCTTGAATCTTTGTTACATAAATAGCTACATGATGTTATGAAAATCAAGTTTCTATCTACCAGGATGCACAGAATTTACCAGGAATAATTGCAAAGTGGTTGAAGTAACCAGCCCTTTCCCCTCTCCATCAGCACTTTCTTAAGATCTCATTCAATGAGACAGAATGAAAATGGAGAATGCCAATCCACGCACCTCCTTAGATTAAATAATAAATCCCATATTCAAATTTTTTAAAACTTACCACCACCAAGAGGGAAGGAGAAGTTAAAATGTAGACAACAGACTCCACTGTGTTTATCACATCAAGTCTCTAATGTGTGCTCTGGGAACCATCTACTGATCTTTAAAATGTGATCCTGTGGTTCTGTACAACTGGAAGGACAATACAAATAATTCAGTTTATATGCAGTATATACTCTTAGTAAGACTTTTCTTGAGCTCATTTTTGTTTCTTTTTTTTTTTTAATACAGAAAATAATGTGTTTTTAAAGTTGCAAACAAGAGAATTACGTAGGAAATAAGGGAATCAAGAATAATGAAGTAATAATGGCAGGTTTGAGATGTTACTCAGTGGTTCAATATGGGCATATTGCCTCATTGTATAGTATATATATAGCTTCATTATGAGTAAAAGTACAATTTGCTGTAGAATTATTTTGTGGAAGGCCTGTTTCATGCATGATCTACTTTCCTGGCACCTTACAACCATGTTTAACCTGTATAAAATTAATGACATTTATAGGTGATAACTAAACGGGCTGAACATGATGTTTTTTTCCTCCAGCCTGTTTCCAAAATCAGATACAGTAACTTAGCTCAGAACAGAAGAAACCTGATGAATTTCAGCTTTAGTGAGACCTCTGCAGCCAACTCAGTTTCTGTCTTGTAATAATGTAAGGCAGATCACCCACAGAAATTTCCTTTGGCCTTCTCTTTGAAAACTGAGCCCTATGGATCATCTGGGATGTGGCATATCTCTCAGAAAAAAAAGGATTTTGCACTATAAGGACAAAGATCTTTTACTTATAAAAAAGAAAGGGTAGGTAATTTCTAAGGTATTTTACCTGCACTAGAACTACTTTGTCCATATAATGCAAAAGATGAATGATAATAATCAAACAAGTAATGTCATTGTAAAGTGGTAATGGGGGGAGAGTTTTCTGTTGTGTAGATTGCCATCTTATCAGTTGTCAAAGTCCATGTGCATTTGTCTTCTAGGATTATGCCTTCAGGTGGTAGCTAACCATCCCACTGCTTAGTAATTGCTCTTCAGCTTATTTATCAGAATTATTGTGTTACTGTCAGAGTTTGAAGAGTTTTGTGTAAGAGGAATTCACGTACAGTTCACCTTCAGTTATCTATGTATTAGCTGACATTTCTTAATACCACAGACTGTCTTCTTCAGGACATGTTTTGAACAAAAGCTATTTTATCTACATCAAATAATGACAAACTTTAACCAATACACAATTCAAGGACCTGGTTCCCCAAGATTCACTTTAATTTTCAATTCAGTTCAAACAAGACATCTTATTCACTATTTGTTTATACTTAGAAAGTGAAATAAGAGGTAAACAATGTTTTCAATTAGAGGTCATTATAGTTCTATACGGTTGTTATATGATATAATCTTCCAGAAAAAAAAAAAACAAAAACAAAAACAAAAACAAACATGATTTACTCTGAAATCTGCTTGGCCCCAGAGAATATTCATATAGAGTGCTTATTAAAAAAATAAATAAAAAAGAGGGGAGGAGAAGGAGAAAAATATCTCAAACAAAATTGTAGTAAATGATGTGAAGCTTTAAATGTCACCTTTCCCAATGAAGTCAGCAGTAGAAATTCAAAGGAAAAAGATATGTTTTAATGTCTACAGTGTGATAAAGACATGGCAACCTCCCAGGAGATAGCTGCCTCACTGATAAAAGGAAAAGTCCACCGGCTGCCCGTGCCTCACAGATTACAGCCCCTTGCCTGAAGCGCTTCCCCCGCTGCCCTCTCACCACAGACCCCCATTGATAGCACTGCAGACTGAGAAAGCTGTGCTTCAGTATCTGGGGTAAGAAAAGATGATAATTCATTACCATATAATGACCTTCCAGAGTGGGAGCTCATCTCAATAGTATATTAAAGCAATCCATTCAGGTATAACAGAATAAATAGGCCAAACTATATCAAAAATCCCTGAGCCATACACTATTTATTGCCAATTGAAAGATAAGCTTCACAGAAGAAGCTACTGTATATTTGCCTTCTGGTATAAAACTATTTTTAAATCTTCAAAGATATATTTAAAAACTCTTGCAAAGCCACCTGTCAGTCTAAGGTCCATGGGAAGAATGGGCTTCTAGCTCAAAGCTTTGAACACTGGGACTAGCATCAGTTTTCAGCTTAACATTTGAGAATTTCTTACATTAAACTTTTTGTATATACATATATATATAGGGTATACTGTCACGGTGAGATGATTTGGTGACGTTAGACTTAAGAAAATTCAGCAACATATACCCAACCAATAATTAAATGAACCCCTGCCCTATTACAAACGTGGTTCAAAAGACATTTTTTGGCCATACACCTTCTCCTTGCTGTTGCCACCTTGGGAAAGCTGTAGTTAAATTTGGGACCTGAAGCTACAGTTATAGATTAGCAATTTATCAGTGACAAATAGGCACCTGTTAACATTATCTTAAAAAAAAAACCCAAACAAAAACAAACAAACAAACAAAAGTATTTGTGATGTTTCCTGGAATAACAGCAGGAACAAATTGTATACCAGTACTAGTGGTTGTGCTTACTCATTTGCATGCAGCTCTATGCAAGCCAACCTTCAGCTTAGTTCAGAAAAATGGTGTGTCTGCAAACAGTACATAGGAAGGACTATCCAGTGCTGCTTTAGAGAACTGATTCAGCTGAGCCTGCCACTAGAGATGAGAAAGAAAAAGAATTTTAAAAGAGCTTTTGCATATCAAATCAGTATAAAGATGATAGTTTTAATTTTTTTTCTGAAACAAAACAGAGCTTTCTCTCTCATTAGTTATTTTTTAAAAAAATAATTTCACAGGTCTTCTAAAATGTCTTTAGACTCTAAGCGCTAAATGACTGGGTGGTACAGAGAACGGGTTGATAAAATGAAGAAATGTGCAGGAATTAATGTCAAAATCCATGCTTGTTATAGCTTATATTTTGGGAGGCATCCTGCAATTTGCCCATATCATGTTTGACTGAATAGTCTTAAGATACAACATAAATTTTAGGAATATATAGTAGAAAAATTTCTTCATACAAACTCCAAACACTTTTAGGAAACACTGTTGTCTACTGGGATACTTGTTCAAACCACAGTGAAGCCCATAGAAATGTCAGAGGATAATACCTCCATGGCATCAAACTTGGCAAGAAGTCAAAGACAGTGGCCAGATGGTAAATAACTTATCCCCATGAAAGAACACGATTAAATTGTGCAAAAACCAAAACATCAATGACCTTGTAGCTAACCAACAGTTAAAAGCACTGCTCGAAGGCAATGGCAACAAAGATTTCGAGGGAAGGAAGTTTCTCCTTGTTCTCCCAACACTGATAGCTGTCTGCGCCAGTACAAGGGCATAAACAGTGATAAAAGTTGCAAACCTTTTTAGCTGAGACACCAATATGTTCATGGTGTTTCAAGTAAAATGAAATGATTTAAACAGCAGAGCCAGATAACATACTGGTCTTTCTAGCAGGTAATTTGTTCTGCAAGTCAAAACTTGCTCAAGACACCTGTGGTGTGGTTGTTATTTGAAAGTGATAGCTACCTGCAGAAACAAATCAACTGTTATGAGAAGCTGAACATCTTTTCAACATACCACCTAACAAGTTTTTTGCTAAGTGCTTTCAGAGTAATTGCATTAACCTTATAGACACGATCAAAAAGATGGAACTGTTAAAAGTAGGTCCCTTTAAAAAGAGAAAGACAGTGATTAAAATGAATGCTACAAAGGCTGATAATTAAAAGTATGCTGGACACGTTTAAAAGTATGGATAGTGGATCAAAGAAACTGTAGGTATGATTATCAGTAAAACCAGTATGCTTTTGCTATCACGAAGTTTTGGCTTGGACCTGCCAATCTATAATGTGATCAGTCTGATAGTGACCACTACACATGAAGTCTTTTAATGCTTAGCCATTAAGTATTTTAAGGCATAACCATTCTCCCAATCAGTGCTACTCCCTGACCAGAACAGAATGGGGAAATGATCTTTATTTTTAAATATCAATAGAATAGCCAAATAATGGATAAGAATAACTGCAGTATTACTGAATGTTCAAATATGAGATGTGTTTAATGGCAACAGATTGCTGTGTCCACATGTTGACAAACAAGACACATCATATTTCATGTCTCATCAATAAACCATGCTTAATTCTCATCTGGGAGGTCACAGGGAATGGAAAAACTTCAGAGCAGTGGAGGCAGTGAATTACATAAATTCAGTCCATGCTGCTCTCTCCATGTGTTCAGGATCAGCTTCTCCCCTTTTCATGTTTCAGAGCTACTGAAATACTAGCATTGGCAGAGCAGCCAATGGATAAGCCTGACTCTAACATTGCTTTCGTTAGCTTTAACATACTGCACCAGTACCAGAGATAACTAAGTGTTTGTTCTTTAAATTACAAGCTTAATCTAACTTTCAGAGAGGGAGACCTCATTCCCTTTCTTTTGGGATTGGGAAGCAGAACAGACAGGGGCTGCAGAACTTCCACATGCATTCTCATTTTACTCTAGTGAGTAAACACTAGTACTAGACAGTCTATATCAAATCAGCTGTAAAACAGTTGATATAAAACCAGCATTCTTTTGCCTAGATGATTATACCTATTAACACAAAAATGTATTTGATGTATATGTGAAAAATTTCAGTGGTTGGCTTTTTGATGTCAAGTGTGAAAGAGCATAAACTTCACTAAATGGCACATCAAAAGGATGCAATCATTAATCTATGTTCTATGACATTCTTCTAATAATGTATTGTAGAAATCCACATTGCATCAAATAGCAAAAAGGTCCTGAAAAATTCTTTGAGTGGTAGAAAGACTCTTCATATCTGTCATTTTTTCTGCCTTTTAAATTTCCTGAGCCCTCCATTTTATACCTGAAGATAGTAATACTCATCTCCTCACTGACACAATGTTAAAATCTGCACAACATAGGCAAGGTCAGGGATGTAAAATGTAAACACGTAGCCACTGTGCTTAAATCCTACGTCTTGGCAACAAATTATTGAATTTCATCTATTTGGCTCTGAGTACTGAACTCTTGGTGTGGTGCACATATCCAGACCTATATTAAAGCAAAATAATTTCTTCTCTGACTCACCCAACTCCTTCTTCTAATGTACTGAGAAATGTCTCTATGTCTGGTGACAACACCCCAATGTCAGATTTATATTGCATTAGATTTTGTTTCTAATCAGCAAGGAAAGCCATAGCTGACAAGGAGGGCAGATCTCCATCCTCCCTGGCAAGAGAGAAACAGAATGTAGCTTTGGGTCAAGACATCCCTCACTGATTTTAACAAGAAGTAGTGTAGTTTTGAACGCTGCCTGTAGCACTCAGCTGATCACCTCTGCTGCTTGTGGAAAGGAAAAAGAGTTATCTGAAGCTTGAACCTATTTGGAAAGAATTTGCCTAAACAGGAACAAACTCCCCACTGGGGAACACTGTCACAGGCAGAACAGAGGGGATAGGGAGGGGTCGGTGCATCGTGGGCTCTTCAGTACCCGCCTCCCAAGGAGCTACTCTGGAAACTCTCAGTTAATACAGCACTGCACCACTCACCTGCTTTGCTAGCTGCATCTTTAAGACAGGACTTGTGAAGGTTCAAGCCATATGAGAAACTAGAAGACCTCATTTCCCAGTGCGAACCTGCTGTGTGTGGCCACAGATGTATCCGAGCATTGCAGTGCCTGGAGAACCTCAGCTTATCTGGGGTTTGGATTTTAAAGAAAGCCTCTATTAGTTGTGGGATTGGTCTTAAAAGTTCAAAAATATGACTACAGTTTTCCTATGGTTCAAAACCACTAGAGGAAATAAAAACTCTAAAATGTCCTGTAACTTCAAAAATTAGACACTTGATGATTAAAATGATTAATGAAATCCCAAAAATATAATGATTTTGATTTTTAATATTGGAGGTTGATAAAACTGACCTGACTGTGATTATGTCCTGAAAACAGCTACATGGACAATTTCTGACTTTCTTCACTTTGCACAGAGCTTGATGAACTTTTCCCTGATAAAGAAATGTAATTCAATTCACTGCTGTAGCTTTCCTGTTGTATTAGCATTTCCCAAATAAACTATTGAACAAGTTTTCTGTCAAGAATGTTCACTTAAACAGAAGTTGACAGTAAATATTGGAGGAAGTTCTCAGAAGATTCCTTCTCCAATCTGTAAATGTGAATATTAACACTGGAAATATGCTTCCACAGTATAATGTTTATCCAATAACAACGATGTGACCTTTTTATGTTATTAAAACCAATCAATATAGTTGGAAATAAACAGGCAGATATTCATTATACCAGAGAAGCTACTCAACAGAAAACATTTACTTTCTAACTATTGAATAAAAGTAAATACAAAAGAAGGAAAAAACAGTTTTAAATACACACTGCCAGAGGGGAAGAAGGAGAATTTAAGTTTTCAGGCTGTAGTATTTGTCAAAGCAAAGTTTGTCATATAAAAATACTCCTGTGTTACCTACTTACAGGGACATACATCATTCAGTCATGAATGTTAAGTCATGTCATATGACTTAACAGGATAATTTGCTTTCCATACTTCCATTATCAAATGCGAAGAATAATCATGCCAATATTTCTGAGCTGCCTGTCATAGGGAAAAATTTGCTAAGAAAAATGTTAGTAATTCTGAGTGAAGGATAAATTCAACATTTCTCTAGTCTTTTCATAAGCTTTTGAAGAACAACAACACAATTTTACATGTAATATACCCTTTTGATAACAGTCATTTACATATACTTACTACGGATCCAGTATATGGCATACAGGGATTGTGGTGGTTGAAAAATCTGCTTTATGTCAGTAGATGGATACTGTAAACCCTACAGGTGGAAGACCTGGCCAGAGGGCACCAAGGTCTTTCTAGACCCACTTGGGCTCCTCCTGGTGAGCCTAGGGTTGCTTGACACTGAAGAGAAGTGTTCCCAAGACAGAGAGATTCCTTTCCCTCACCCTTTTCAGGGTTTTACTACACAGCAGGTAACAGTATAATCTTGCCTCCTGCATTGAATTTGACTCAAACTAGGGCACTGTACCATGCTTAAATCTGAAATTGGCTGCATACACACACAGAACAGGTGACATCCCTGGGAGGACAGGAGGGCTGTCTGTAGATGGGAGGAAAGCCTTGTGCCATGAAGGACCCAGAGGCTTTTGTGATCAAGGAAGGCAAAATAAAGATAAGGGAGATCCTCACAATGATGAACTTTTGTGGGAAAGGAAACCCCCATGGCAACAACTCAGGAATGCACTATGGGATCTATAAAGGGTTGGTCTCCTGGGCAAGCGTTCAACTGTTTTTGGCACTTAGAAGTATTGATTGATTGGGGGGGAAATAATAGAAATGGATTTTGTTTCCTTGCTAGGCTGACAATGAGTGGTGTCTTGCTGCCTGGCCTTTGAATACAACAGGGCATATGCAGATGTGTCTGTCCTAGCACTGTCCTGAGGTGTGCTCCATGCAGAAGAGCTGCACCAAGACTACAACGGAAATACAAAGTTGCATCGGTCACAGAAGCGTTGTGAAACATCTCCTTGGTGTGTTTGATCCACTGCCCTCATTTGAGGCAGGGAGCATCCTCATGCCTTGCCCTGGATGTTGTGCCCAGGCCGAGGAGACTTTGAGGTGCTCCCATGGGATGTGGGCAAGGGGTGGGCAGTCATCCATCGGGGCCTATGGGTATGGGGAACAGTCAATCTCCTTGGGAAAAGTGTCTGAGGACACACTTTTCTCTAACAGTCAAGTCAGAAAGTCATCAGAACATTAGCTTCTTCAAGGGCAACAGTGCTTAAGAGCTCCTTCTTTGAGGCAGACTCTTGCCTGGGTTCAGGTCTTAGCAGTTTCCCCATGAGGTGCAGAAAGAGACCCTTACCCTCGTGCAGACAAATGAGTTAAAGTAAACTCTGACATATATGCCTTCAATGGCAATTTTCCCCATTAAACTCAAGCCGAATTCAACTCACATTGTTTTAGTAGAGTAACTGATATTAAATGACATGTGTGGAGCATCTGTATGAACCCACTGCTGTATATTTGAACCATTTCTCACTTCAGTATCGAAGCAAATATAAACTAACAATTCCCAGGTACCTTGCCCTGTGTCTGAACCTTGGACCTTGCTCAGCTGTGCTCCTGCTGCAGCCCCTCCTGCTACAGTTTATTTGCATTCAAAACCATGACCATCAGGTTTTGCATTAAAGCACACTTTGAATCAACTAAGGCCTGTTTGAAAGCTTAAGAAGAGCAAGAAGGAGGTTCTTGCACAGGCAGGGAAGGATAAGTTTTAGTATCCTCTGACTAGGCTTCATGTAGGTGAGATTTTGTCTTCCATCACCATAAAATGCTCGCAATCTTTATATCTCCCACACACAATAAATAGCACAAACAGTAATATAGCTGTCAATAAACCAGGTGAGTCAAACCAGTGTTTTTTTGAGTCACTCCTTATATAGTGGTAATTAAAGAGAAAACAGTACTTCAGAGTTTCTGCTCAGACTTTTCAGCATTCAGCAAGCAAAAAAACTACCTCTGAGCATCCCCCTTTTCTCTCAGGTTTTTCTCCCTTTGCTCTGAAGGTCAAAGGTTTAATTTGTATGCTCATCTCTCTCTTTCCCTTTCCAACATATCCCTAATTGAAATTTGACACATATACCCATTAGCTGAATTTATTCTTTTTCCATGCTTCATTAACAATGCTCTTTGCTATATTACGACACTAATGCTCATCATAAAAAGCTCTCCTATGCAATGTGGCTTACAATAGATGGTGATTGATGGTATCAAAGGTAACATGGAAACTAGAAGATATAACTTTACATGCTGAAATTGCAAGCTGAGGCAAGAATCTCAACAGCTAGGGACAGATCCTGACTTCGCAAGGTCTGTTACAGGGTGTAAAACACTAGCCAACTTCTCTGACACAGCAGCATTAATCCCACTAAAGCAGAATCCATCCACCTCTGTGTTCTCCAAACCTGAGTCCGTCACAATGAACTTCTGACTGAACTTGATCTTAATCTGCATTATTCACTTGAAATGTTGAATATAATTTTCTCCACTAAACTGTGCACAATTGAGTTTTGTAACCAGAAAATGAAACTCAAAACCATAAATGCAAATGAGCTTTTCATTTTAAAACTGCAATTTCCTTTTCTGATGTACTGTACCACTTGTCCATGAAGTTTTGTCTTTTTCGGAAAAATGACATTTTCCTATGGCGTATAAGTTTCATAGGGTTGCCATGGAAACTGGGCCTCTCTTTCTCCCTCTTTCTCTCCAAGTCTTTCACCTTGAGAGGAAAATGGTTGTCATTTACAGTGCATAATTTTGCAGGTTAAACTTTCTGTGATCACTCAGATAGCAATGAAATACAATCCCAGAGTTCAGGGACAGGGGAAAAGGGGAGAGTGCTCATGTATTTCTAAAGGTGACAGTCAAATCCTTCACTGTCTGCTACCCTCACTTTAGCTGCAGGGGCAGAGGGTGCAAGTCTGACATGCCGAGTAAATGACCCAGGCTCTCTGCTTTACGGCATGTTTACGTGGCATAGCAAACAGGCTCCAGCTTCTCCTGCCCTTGCTCTAATGAGGAATGTGCTGAGCCAGACCTGGTTCAGGGACCCGTTGGTGCTCGGTGGCCCCCAGCACACCCACACGTGCCCCCAGGAGCCAGGCAGCCTGGTCACAGCCCCGGCCACATTGGGGGCTGCCCTGGGGGAAGGGGCAGGGGTGTATGCTCACCCACAACGGGCCTGACAGCCAAGCAAAACAGAAGCACAGGGAGCACACAAAAAGCCTCAGAGCAGAGAAATGCCTCCGTAGCTAGGAAACAGGGCTTGGTTTTACTGTAATACCAACCAAGGTTAAAGTGAGCCCTCGTAAGGCAGGGAGAGATGATTGCCTCAGAAAACAAAGCATTATTTTGAACAACTTCTTGGTTATTCAGCCCAGCTGAAGGGATGTACCAGCTGAAATGGGGGACTGAAGAGGGGTCGGGCTTGTTCTTTTGTCTGGACCCACAGACCTTTCCCCTTGCCTAAGACTGGTTTATTTTAGTCTCCATGCAGGGATCATGTGTTTCGCAAGCTGTATCCTGCAAAAAAAAAAAAAGCTACAGGCCCAGGCACCAGCACAAAGTGGATGGATGCTCTTGGAGTGGCTGCACTGAAAGGATCAGGAACTAGTGGCAGTGTGCCCAGCTATGGGGGCCTTGCCATGGCCACGTAACATAGCTGCATAAGCAAGTCCAGAATACGATGCCCTAAACTCAGCAACAAAATCCCTAGCAATCTGTCATCCACAGATTGATTGCTTGCCCATAAAATCTGAAGTGCATATAAGAAACATTTGTCTATATAGAAAGTATCTTAAGGAAAACTGAAAGGTAACAGCATGAGCAAAAGACCTGCTGCTTTTACGGCCAACCTAAAACAAGAAAAAATGTTAATTCTTATTGTAAGCGGAATCTTTGAGGTTTTAGCCAGAGAAGGCTAAGATGAGTTTGGATAAATTTTGGATAATTATCTGAACCTCTGGATATTTGCCAGCTTTATCAGAAGTTTACGAAGCACTTTCTTTAACCCCTACAAACCAATTAGCTAATGTGTGTAAATGCTTGAGGAATGATTAGTCAGGAGGAGTCATTTTAGTAGCACATATTTAGCAGGAAGAAAAATGGATGTTAAAAAGGAGGCTATTTAGCAAATTAGTGTGTGAAAGCTAAAAGCAGTAGTAAAAAGTTCATTGGTTGGCTTTTTTTGCACTACCAATTTCACTTATGGGAATCTGTGCAACTTAATATTCTCTGCATTGGAATATTCAGCTCAGAGGATTTTTTTTTTTTTTTTTTCAGCTTTTAATGAATAGCACTGCTGTGTGCTGCCTGATGTGAAGAGAGGAGGTTTGAAAAAGGCTTTGCAGGAACAGTACATTGCACTTTTACATGAAGAAACACCTGATATGTTTTCCAGCTGTTTCCTACAGATGTTGTACATATGCTTAAAGGTCAGCATTCTTTGGAGAGCATCCATAGCTCCACTGTCATTTAGATAATCAACAAACATCTCATACTGGGATAAAGTGTTTTAAATACAAAATGTTACAGAAATAAAAAAGTCTAATCAGCAGATGAGGAATGAAAAACAGAGAACTCTGAAGAAATACCTGCCTGATATTTTGTCCCAGCTTTACAGTGTTGCGACTAGTCCCATGGGAAGAGATCTTGGACATGGCACTTTAGGAGGTGGAGAATCTACGCTTCCTCATGGCTCTTGCTCCTCCTGCCACCCTGTCGCTGACAGAGCTACCTAAGCACGTCACTCTGCCGAGGTCGAGTGCCTGGCCCCACGCAGTCCGCTCCGAGAAAACAATCTGCCTTGTAACCTAGCATGAAATGGGAAAATAGTCACTCCCTCAGGAGAATAATGAGACTTTGAGACATCAAATTTTAAGAGTGTTACGATATTCTGGGAGAGTGGGGGGGATGGGGGGCGTGATCATGTTGGAAATTAGACTGGAATCATTCTTGAATCTCTGAAAAACCCAAAATGCAGACAGTCCTCAATTCAGTGCTTTCAGAGAGGAAAAATACAGTGTAGCCTGTTTGTAACATTCTGTTTGCCCTGAGAATTTGTACAGACCATTACAAATAAAAGGCATAGGTTTAATCCTGGGATTTTATTTTATTTTTTAGTTATGAAACTTATCCTGTAAGTGATAGCAGTATCTTTTAAAACACATAATCATGTAAAACTGAATGATAAGACTTTCAGATGTTGATGTTTGAGTTAACAACAGATAGTGCTTAAGACTGGCCTCTAAACGACCTCCAGGAAAATTGATGAGGAAGATTATAGTTTTAGTAGTCCCAGATTAATTACTGAAAACTAAATTGCAACTCACAAGTATCTACCTTGGGATATTTGGTCTTCATATTCTGGTGCAGCCTACGTGAATTTGTATCACAAAAATAAGTGCCTTTTTCCATGAAACACCATTTCTACCTCTGTTCTCTGCATCCAGTCACCTATAGATCTGGTCAGGAACAGCTTGTATGAAAAGAAAACTGAGCAAGTTACGGTACTTCCTAATAGCCCCTTATCCACCTGGCAGTTTATGAGAGGTTTCATAAACCTATTTACTTCAGGTATTTATTCAGATACAGTAGTACATTAGCAAGCTGTCGCAGTACTTAGAGGTATCTCTCAGCTGCATATAAAGGAAGTGCACATAATTACCATTTGTTTCTTTATAGTGTTTTATTGCAAGAAAGTAACACAAACTGTCCTGGCTTCTGTTGCAGAATACAAATTCTTCTCAATATAATGGTTACTTAGTCAGAAATATTTTACACTTCCTCTCTCTTGGTGTGCCCATTAAGCATTTTGGGGTATATTTTTCTTTCCTGTTTAAGACATCTGGTTCTCCTTAACAGATGAAAGCTCATGGTCTTTAGATTAAGTACATTAATTTTTATCCCCCAAACTTGTCAGCAGATGCACAGACTGGTCTGACCATCATGTCTAGATTACACTTACAGCCAGCTTTTCACAGGCTCAGAGTGACTTTGGGTTTGTCACTTCAACTTCCTCTCTTCCACCCACAGACTCAGGTTGCCTGGGCTTCTTTTCACTCATGTTGCATCAGTCTACTGTATTTTCAATATAACTTACTTTCTTGAATGTGTTTGTACAGAAAAATGAGGCCATCATCTTGGTTAAGATTCCTTAAAACTAGCGTGATCCCAATACACAAACAAATTATTGTGTATTGCTCCAAGGGAAGTTAAATGACAAGCATTTTGCATTTGGTTTCTGATGCTCCCTCAAACAAGGTTGCAGTGTTTTGGTTTGCTTTTTTAAACAAACAAACAAAAATAACAACAAAAAAACAAAACCTCAAAACCTAACCAGCTGTAGTTGTGTATTAGTGGAGTTTTCTACAGTCTCCCTTTCACTGAGTTGAAGGATTAGGGCATGAGTTGTGGTAAGTACATCCTACCAACCAGGAGAGACTGCTCATGTTGCTGATCTGCTGCTGCCCCAGCCCTGGGGAGACACAGGCCTCAGTCTTTTGATAAAAGTGGATGGAAAGCCTTTTTCACACAATTACTCTGAGCTGGGAAAAAAAAAAAAAAAAAAGTTCTTAGACTGGGAGTGAAGAGATAAAAGGTCTGAACCTTTGAGTAGTCATAAAGAAAAGCAGCTGAAGGCAGCCAGCCAAGAGGAGATAGTAAAAAGGTCACTGAATGTCATGCAAATATCTGTATTTTTGCAATGTATCTCACATGGAGAAAAATTCTTACAGGTTTCAAGACATGATAATTTGTGGAAAACACTGTGAAGTTTCCTATTAACTTCTAACTTCAAAATACATATTCAAAAGAACAGGGAATGTTCACTGTGCACAGGAAATCTTTATTGCCACTTCTGAGCTCATGAGCCATAATTTCTCAGGGAAATACAGTAAAAGATTAAATGGCTAACTGAATTTATGGAAGACTGATGTTCTAGTGCAGTACCTTTGATGTTCTATCAGCAATTTGATACTCTGAAGCAAACTTGAGCTTCAGGTAGCCTAAAGAATAAATGCAGGATACTGGGGTAGTAGAATTCCTTTTGTCTATTACGTTGATCCAGAATTTGCATCAGGCAAAAGGAAATTTAGTAGGTTATTCCTTCAGGCTACTTGCAGCCCATATAAATCAGTCTTGTTCACATGAAGCACAATGAATATTGTGATAATTGCCAAAGTTACTGCACTGGTTTCTGCTGTTCTTGCATACTAAACTGCAACATCCCAAGATGAAAGCATAAATGAACGGAGATGTTATCTCTGCTCAAGCTATCAACCCCATGAACACGGTGATTAAATTTTCAGTGAGAAGGCACTGTCCATTTGCAAAATTACCTTGAGTTAAAAAAAATGTACTTTGGTGGCTTTCCTTTCAAATGCATTCTCTGTGGGCACAACAGGTTAATAAACTGTAAAACAAAGGCTTAATTACAGGAAAAAAAATTATAAGTTTACTATGATTTGGAGGTTTAATGTGTTCATTTACAGTGTTGTCCAATGTACTATTGGTCATACAAACACCCCCACACACATTAATTCAGTCACATTTGCAGAGTGAGCAATGCCACAGAGGCATACAGCATGCCCAGCCATGGCTAAACAAGGCTGCCTGTTTTATTTTCACTCCCAGTCTGCTCCCAGTTTTGGTCACTGTAAATTCATGCTGGAGGCTCCCCTTCTCTTATCAATACACATATATTTGATCCATATCAGTATTACTGTGATCATGACTCTATATCTGTACATGGGGATAACGGAGTATACCCAGTACAATTCCATAAATAACAGTAAATGTTAGTTTTTTCTGGGTTTTTTAGAATGCTTTTGGAAGTGCTTTGCTTACTCTGTTCAGAAACATTTTGAACATGTCAAGTGACTATCCTAGCAAGAATATTTCCAAGCCTCAAAGCTCTTGCTGAATACTCAGTGTAAGGATAAAGCGATGACTGAAATTATTATTTGATCAACTCTAGTTATATTTTTCAGGGTTACACATTGATTTAGCGGAAGGGTTTTCATTCTGCTAAGAAACACTTAAGACGTTTGCTTGGTGTGTAGGCAAATGACCTTTGGGACTCATCTGAGGACGAGGCAAGGCACAAAAGCTAAGCCACAGCAGCAGGGATCTGACAAGCCAGGAGTGTACATGTTTAAACAAGTTTCACTTATTAAAAGAAAAAATGTAAGCTTCTTTTCTGCAACATGTACTGCACAGACAGAGTCCTATGATTACACAGTGTGTCAGTGTACCCTAATCTCTACCAGCAAAAAAGAAATAGGTCAGCAGAACAATTAGGACCAAAGCAGCATGTAGCCTCCTCAGCTTGAATTCCTCAGGTGACACCTGCAGATTACTAGTGCTTTAGGCTCAGATAATACAGTCTGTTGCTGCAGTATAAAGAAAGGTAGATCTGAGATACTCACAAACAAAATTTCAAGCAAGTGCCTGTCAGTTTCCTGCATTTTACTGACCGTGACATTCCTGACTATTGCTCACAAAAGAAAACAACTTGCTCTATCTTTCATTACTACCCATAGCCATGGGCAGTGAAATGTAAGGGTGTATATATGGACATATTTATTTGGTCTTCATCTCAGATGAAGTAACAAATATTTTAATTTATTACATTCCTGCTTCTAATACTGAAAGGAAATAATATATATAGTTTCTAATAGACAAGGAAGGAGCCATTGGATTTGCATGTGTTGAAGACAGTTGAGAAACCACAGGAAGACACAGGAGTGCAAATATAGAGTGATGACATGAAAGCAGTAAATAATTAGAAGGAGCAACTTAGCAGATGGAGGAAAAACAGATTGCTCAATAGATGAAGACCAGCTAAGATATGATAATTTGAGTGGGAAAGAAGACTTTGATGATCTCTTAATTAAAAAAAAAAAGTCTCTGCATATGGCAAAAGCTGATGAGAAAAGGGGGAAAGGAAATTTTAAGGGTTCTATTTAAACTTGTCTTTTTTGTAGTTTTGCCTTTTTATATGTAAACCTCATGTTTTAAAATGCAAATACTGCTGATATGATATATATGATAACTGAAGGTCCCTATCCCTTTAGCCTTAAGATAAGGAAAACAACTATATATGGTTGGATCTGTCTTCTATTAGGCAAATATCCCAGAAGAAATGCTGATGTCTTCTAGACTACATCTCCTCCTTAAGGGAGAATATTACATATTTTAGTGACTTTTGTTATGCTGAAAAGGTTCATGGCTGCTATCTAATGGATCTTCATATAGAAACACTGAGTTCACTGAGGTTGATGAGCTGCCTATCAGTCAAGCCAAAATGAAAAAAAAACCATTGTGCTCCTATAATGGATATGACAGATTAAACAAGAGAAGCTATTCACCAAGGTACAGCTTGACAAGGCCTTTGCAGACAGTGAGTCAGGTTTTGGAGGGTTAGGTACTCCCAATCACACTAAGAGAACCAGGTCCACTTTTCTTCTCTGAACTAGTTTCTTATTTTCCAGGTCCACTTTTCTTCTCTGAACTAGTTTCTTATTTAATCATGATCATAAAAGGCCCAGCTGAGACACAACTTGTATGTACAGTACTGAGAAGGGGCACGCACCACTTTTAGGTTGATGCCTGTGACTGCAATAAAGCATCAGTCAGACCCTGAAGACTGAATCTGCACAGAAGAGGGATATAGTTAAGGTCAGCACCTGCCCTATTGTCATATTGCTATTGGAGTCAATTTCAAACGTTTTGAAAGTATGGAGAAGTAAAGGAAGGCTATGTCTGAAATAATAATGCAATGAACTAATGTGTGAGCAGAGAAATCAAGTTGGATCATCAGAGTAAATGGAGACCAACGAAAAACTTCCTTTAGAAGCTGTCACTTCAGGATACATCTACACCCCCTCAAAGACAAAGTGAAGTCCAACCACTTAATTACCACTTATGATCTGGATGCAAACCACTACTAATACTTGCCTATTTGACCTGCCACTTTAATTTCTCACATTTAAACAGACATTACATCAGAATTGTTTTTTTTAGTATCACCAAGTTCTCAAACTCCTTGGCCATGGAAGAGAAATATTTGCTGCCACACAGAAAGCCTTCCCTACCTTGCAGAATTAGTCCCTCTGTTAATTTCCAAGAGGCAGAAGGTTGCAGAAGTTAACTACTAATGCTTTCTCAGTCTGTTTAATCAGGAAAGGGTCATATTACAGCTAAAATAAGATGTTCTTCTCATTAAGGCAGTGAATTTCAGACTAAGATTAAATTCTTGATCCAGGCACAGATTTGTAACAAGGGGCAAATCAATTAAAATTTCTGCTACCTACCAGTAAATGGGATAATTATTTGTTTCCTAGACCTTTTTGTATTTGCCAATTAACCCATGTTTATTTATACTGCAAGTTCTTGAGGAGAATGCCTGTGTACATCTATGATGTTGTGGCCTTAACATCATTTGGGATCAAGCTATAGTAATGCTTTTAGTATGTGCTAGACAGTGACAGAAAATTTAGGCAAAATAAGTGTCCTCAGATATTCCTCATTTTATTTATAAAAGCCAAAGAACAAAATTTAGGATAACTATGGGAAAAATCAAGGCTATTGAACATAACCAGAACTAAAGGTAAGATTCTAATGATGACTGATGTTGATGATCTAGATTACAATTGTAAGTATAACTAACTGTATATGAAAAGAACACAAACTGATTAATTTTTAATCTCTGTCCTGTTAAATTGTTAAACTATTTTATAAAACCAGATTTCATTATTGAATTAAATCAGGCAAAGGATAACAGCAAGATAAAACAAATACATGGTCTCCACTTTAAGTTCATTAGTCTGACATCATCTGAGCAGCAAAAACCTGGAAATGTTTTTAAGGATGTCATAAAACTCCTGAGTTTAGTACAGAAGGCAAAATCTTTCACTGCAGATCCAGATTCTGTGTCAAAGCTGAAAGAAGGTAAATTCTACTAATCAAAGTTACAAATTGACCTAATTAATTTTATAATTAACCTTGATAATTGAAAGGAAAAATGGTGACCTTCACTGAGTTTGTTCAGTGTTTAGTTTCAGACTATAAGCAAATTCATTCCTGCTAATAAGGCCACTACTCCCAAATGTTGATGGGTGAAGTAGAAATTAATTAGCACATGCAAATGAAGACTACTTTTATTATACTGTACCATAGTTCCTAATTTATTCTTCCAAAACATAGAGCTATTTTGATATTAAATGTTGATGATACTATGACTTAGTCGTGTACAAACATTAGACTTCTATGAGAAAGCCTATCTAGATAAACAAGCATCTTAACAATAAGATTAGTATTTACTTAGACTACATCTTTAAAACAAACAATTCCCTAATTGTTCTGGTGAATGATTCTAGTTAGAGTAAAATTTTGCAGTTCTTAGTCCCTTTAGATTTAGGTCATCTCTGCTCAAGTTGGCAAGTAAAAAAAAGCTGATTCATTTCATTTAGGATTGAGTAAAATAACAGGATTTCATTAAAACTAGAGAGCAATAATGTTCTACATCTGCATACAAATCACTGCCTACTACCTGGTCAGACAAATAACCTGGAATAAGTTTTAAACAGAGCTGTCAGCTTGGGTGACTTCCTGAAAAGGCTTTGAAGGTCGAGTCTGGTGCTGGAAACCAGGATGGTGTCTGGCATAAGCTGTCTGCTAGCTTATGGAAACGGAGGGAGTCATCTCCCTGTCTCACTGCAGTCTGACACTTTTAAGGGTAGGGGGCAAGGAAAACCTTCTCAGCTGCTGCAGCAAATGCTATCCCACTTATCCAAAAACTTGACTAAGAGGTTTGTAAAACATGTCATCTTGGTGTTTTGAATCAGTGAGTAGCAGAGTGCTCCTAAAATGGACTTGAAGAGATTATCTTCCTGAATTACTGTCCTGAGGAAGGGTCAGAAAAGTAGTATGCTCCCGCTAACTGCATCAAACCTGTGGGGTTTCTAAGGGAATATTCAGTGCAGGATCCAAGTGGTAGAAGAGTAGCAGAATAACTGTAATACTTGACTACATCTAAAATATTTTAGCTTGAAAACAATAACTGGTTTTTAAAACTGTCTTTGAGAAGAATAAAGCTGGGGGGAAGAGTGGAAATGCAGCACTGAAAATACTCTGACTTCACATACCTGTCATTTTTTATTTCTCTTGGTTGCATTATAATGCCTCATGCTTGTCTTAGAATGAAATTGCAGTCCTGGGATAAAAGAGCAATAAAAAAGCATTGCAAGTCTGCTAAAAGTGGCTGCAACTTTGTATTCTTTATAATTTTATTTTAAAATGACAGAACTGGACTGTAAACATGGAGTGTTCAGATCTAGGTAAGGATAGTCCTGCTTGGACAGAAACTGCCAGAACGATACAAGTCTGTAGCAGAAACTACCTGTTAACATCGGCTCACCCATGTGCAGGTTTATCCATCAATCTATTTTCATTCAGGTATGTCCACTTCAGATGTCATATCCCCAAATTCTTTCTTAAAATCTGCAATCAAACTGGAAGATACATGCACTAAGGTGGAAGGGGACAGAAAAAGTTCTCTGTGTAAATGGCTTAGCCTTAATTCCCTCTCCCTCCTACCAGCATTGGGTAAGAGAAGAGGGAAGTGACAGTTTATAGGTGATCAGACAACTTTTTAAATCTGACTTCTTTTTTAATCTGCAACTTTCCCTGACTTACCTGTCTCTCAGTAAATCAGGGGAGGCAGTAAATGCAGGCCCCATTGTGAGACTGGCACTTTTTTAATTATTATCTAAGGCTATCTCCTTCTGAAGTGAAAAAAGCTCTTCTGCTCCTGACACCTTAATAAAAAAACCTAAAAATTGTATAGCTCATTTGTTCTCATTCCTTGAAAGCCATTTAAGTATTGTAAAATGGGTGCCTATATTTTTATGCATCAAGGACAGTCTTATGCACTGGAATTGATTCTGGAATACAACAAGAGAAAAAAAAACCCAGTGTTTTGTTTTAGGGACTTATTGGGGCAGATGTAGGCAGTATGAAATGATGGCCACTAGTATTTTTACTTTCTTGCATTCAAATAACAAGAGAAACACACAAAAGCACACAAAATTCCCTTCACCCTGAAGTACTGCACTCACTTTTCCTGCTCTGTAATTCAAAGTTAGTGTGGGACAATGCAGGGAGGGAGCGTAATTATTTTGTGTTTTCTCATTATTGAAACACTGTTAAGACGCACTTTGGATGCTCTTTAAAAAACAGAGGCAACTCTTGGTGCTGAAGAGCCTCTTGAGGTCCTTGGTTTCAGCACAGAAAGAATTCTGTGTTCAGTTCTGTTAGAACAGCAAGTTCTTGAACCAAGCACCATGTACCAACTAGGTGTTTATCTCTCTCTTTAGGCTTACTCTCACGTGTAGTATTTTGAGAAGAGCTGGCCTTTGAGAAGCACTCCTCTCCATGCATCTGCTGCAGCATGCAAAAGACAGCTGCAACTTTAGCTGCTTGTAATGGATGGTCACACTTTTATTTCCATGAGGTACAAACATGGCAGTTATAGGGACTTAAGTCTGCAAGAACTGGAATGAATGAACTGGGGGCAAAAGGAAGCTATGAGGCTATTCAAGGTGCTATTTAAGCAAAAAAAAAAAAAAAAATCTTTAATACTTGCAGTAGTGAATCTTATTCTTCAGAAATGTGAATAAGAATAAACAAGCAGCTGCAGATTGTCTGCCCAAGCTGCAGGCTACTGTACTAAAAAGCAGAAGAGATTTGAGGTTTGAACTTCCTACATTTATTTCAGCTCTGTGTTACATCTGCATCCATAAAAATAGTATCATATACACAGTAACACTCCCAACTGCATCACACTTGATCCAGGCATACAAGAACACAAAAAAAAAGTGCTACTCAGAGCAAGCAGTAGATCAGAGTCCCTAACTAGAAAATCAAATTCATATTATATTTTATTTTGCATCATCTCTATTTAGTCTCTAACATCTGTAATTACTACTGATTTTTATTATTGATATTTTAAACATTAATTCCAAAACACTTGTACAATCCATTCCTAGTCCCTGGCATAACAGCATAATAGAAGAATTACACTCCTGTTCAAGTCTCTTATGCAAAATCAGACAGTGATGACTGCACATCCAGTGTGTAGTTATCAACAGTGTATAGTTTCACTGTTATTTATTCTACCATGGCTTTCATCAAGTCATTTGTTTTTAATTTTTGAGCCAAAAACTGTGGAGTACATTTCATATAAAATTAGGGTTACTCTATTTTTATTTACAAAAGCTATGAATAGTTATTACTCAAAACACACAATACTATATATATTGGCTTACCTGAAAGGCAAAGAGCTGCTTTAGCTTTCACATTAAATTGACTGGAGTAGGAGAAACTGGTGCTTTACTGGTTTAAACCCTTCTCAAGTCACAAAGCTGGCAACATGTGTACCCTATCAATGGGATTGTATTCACATCACCTTGATGTCATTCACCTGGGTAAAGTTCTCTCAGTTAGTAACAGCCAGGGAGTTAGAAGTTAGGTTTTTTTCTTAGATTACATAATAATATTTTGGCTTTCTACAACAATAAGTTTCGTATGAAGACCTCAAAGTCTCCAAACAACCTTTTTGTTAGATAAATACAACTGTATGTATAAAGTAGAGTCTCAGAGAGATTTGCTCAGCACACAGGGAGAACTTGCCCATGATCACATTGAATGTATTTTATCATTACGATGTCCAGCTGGAATGGAGCACCTTTATAGGCAGACATAAACCAAGGAGGTTTTACGATTTCCTGAGTGTAACTGAACATATTCTGTATTTTTTTCTTTCACATCCTGCGTACCAGTTACAATAGCCACACTCAGAATTCATTACACTTCCTTTAATTCTCTAGTACAAGGGATCACAGACAAAAGCTGTATCGCATCTGGTAGTACTGTGTCAAGAACCTGTGCAATTTTCTTGGTTAGACCACTCAGGGAATTATCTTGGCTTGTGCTATAGAAATTTAGAATTATCCTCTAGCTTTTTTTAAAATACTTTAAAATGATCTACCTACAGCCAACAGCTGGTTCCCAATGTGACTGCCAGTTTCAATGAAGAATCTCTTCAACAACCTGCAGTATATATTTCTGGTATCACTACATCCAGCTTTACTGAAGCAAATGCAATATTTTTAAGACATATGTCTGTTCATCACTGAAGGCTCATGTAATGAGAAAGATGAAAGTACAGTGCATTCTACCCCATGCAAAATAGCAATACCTATCCTACAAAGAATCTGGAGACATGTTCTTTACTTCAATTTATAATATATTTTAGCTCTTCCTCTGTTACCTTTGAAAGAAAAGAAGCTAAAACTTCATGAACCAATTACCAGAAGTAGTGAGAAACCTCCCAAGTCACAAAGGCCATCCTTTGAAAACTGAATGCCCCGCTCCTTTCAATGACTCCTTCCCAAAACACTCTGTAAGCCCGCTCGTTCCAGATGCCGTCCGATGGACAGCCCCGGATCCAGGGGCAGAGCACAGACTTCTGGCCCTCACAGCCACGGCTGGCCAGGAGCCAGCTGCAGCCTGTCTCCAGTCCAGTGGCACAGCTGAGAAGGAGGCAGAATGGCCCTGACAGAGTAATAAGTCATAGGGACTAAGATGCCCATAAGTCATAGGGACTAAGATGCCCACTAGTAAGACCCAAAGGACGAGTAAGTTCAGAAGATTTTAATGCTGCTTTGCTTTATTTCTACCAATGTTTTCAGTTTTTATCAATGTGTCACTGCCTAAAAAAATTATGATATTCCAGCCTCTAGCCAAATATTGAATTTACATGTACTAGAAGTAGATTTTATTTTCTCATTTATTTGTCATGAAACTTAAAAACACCCACCAAAAGTTCACAGACCTCCAGGGATCTAAGGCTCATGTGTTTTATAAGGACACAGCTCTAGGGTGTAATATAGAGCCAAGGAGAGCTCCGCATCATCCACATGTGCAATATTGCTCAAAGCTCTGACGGCCCATGGTGGGAAGGGTGCCAAGCAAACAAGGAGAGCTGCTCCTCAGTTTCACTGCCTGGCTTGGACCATGTCCACCAGAAGTACTGCAGGACAACTTCAGCTTGAGAGAAGCACTGTGAAAGGAAGAGGAGAATGGTTTCCAGGTCTGGGCATGCATGTCCATCCACCCAACTGCAAATCCACCTGCCAGCATGGGCATTTATTATCACCCTCTATCATACAGCGTAGACATGCCTGGGGACTCACAGGAACTTTCTGAACCACAGAAGACTGCTCTGTAGCCCTTTATTTTCTGTACTTCTTTCCTCAGGCTGACAAAGAATATCACATCTCTCAAGTGACATGTGTTCACCACCCTGCAGAGAATGTCTGCTCAGAGCTATTCAGGAGATTGCCCTGCAGTGAGGAATAGCTAGAACACCAGTACAAGCAGATCAGTCAAACTCTGAGGCTTCATTTTTTTTTTCCTGAAGATAAAGGCACTTGGGACATATTGGAGTCAAAAATTTCCCAGGTCTTGCTTTCTAGAACCATGTTTCAGAAGGATCTTTTTACACGATGGTATTTATTTTACTATCTCAGTCTAACAAGGAGCAAACTTGGCCGATTGTACTCTGTTCTTGTTGACAAGGACTTGTGATGTTGTTATTGATTTATGAGATTACAGGGATTATCTCTGAGGGAGCCAATTTCTTCAGCATTCATCTGAGGGGTTGCTGCAACACTGTGTATGACTTCTGAGTTCAAAATTATGCTGATCAATGCCTTAAAATAATGTTACAGAAAATATTTGATCACACTAATTAATTAACAGTTGGAAATGACAGGGAAAACAGAATTAATGAAAACAGGAACACAATTCTTTTATGTATCACACAAGACTGAGAAGTAAATGTTGAATGTTAAAGTTATCACTTAAATATCCAGTTTTAACTGAATACAGAAGCATAATATGGAGATCTATCAATATCCCCGTAAAAGAGAAGGAAAACAGAAATACGGAATGTAAACTGTTCCTTTATGTATAAAAGACTAACTTCTGAATATTTTCAAAGACTCATTTTTCATTTTCTGAGATAGCATGTAGGCATCTCATCAACTTTCCCAATAATTATTTTTTAAATAAATTTAAATGTTCTTTATTGAAAACCTGATTTTGGTGAATGAAAATTTTTATAAGCATCTTGAAAATGCCAATAAATATTCCAAATAAAAATGTGGGTATGTTTCAATGGAAAATATTAATGTTGTACAAAGTCCAGCCTCTTCTAACCTAAAAGTTTAGGGTTTTTTTAACCTCATCTGTTTAAGTTATGCATTAATTTGAGAAAAATTCTAAAAGAATGAGAAATCATTAGAATGTTATTATTCTTCAGTCAAAGTCAGTTTGAGATTTTCTTCATTTTAATGATGGCAAAACATGTGTATACTTAATTTTGAAGCATACAGAAAGTCAAGAAGATACAAGAACATGCATCAAGAAAGATAGCCAACAATATAAACAAATATCAAAGATGGGAGCTACTGATTATCCTTCCTTCATATTTAGCTGTGGAGTTGAATACTGTGTTCCTTATATTTAGAACATTAAAAATATATTCACTGATTCCTGCAAGGTTCTTATAAAACACGGCTTCATCCAAGACTGGTTGCATATCCCACTAAAGAGTAACAGCAGATTTACTTACAAACTGTCCAACAGCACAAATGTATTGTAGTGGTAAACTGGAATAGGTACGCTATGATACGAACAGAATTGCTTTCCCATCATCCTGTTAATGAACTCAAAAGAGGTCCCCATCTAATTCTTCTAACAAGTTCCATATTCGTGTGGCAGTGATGTATCATAGTTGTCACATTAATACAGAGATTATCTTTGCATTTATTTTTATAATCGGAATCACTGTGATGCCTGAGACATAGGACTACGACCCTTGAAACAAATACCAGCTATGCTATTTGTATCACACTGCTCTGCAAAATGTTTAACCATGTTGAAAGAAATACATAAACACTTCTTTTTGCACCCCACTGACCAGTGGTGCTGGTGGCTAGTGGTTATTTTAGGAGTGTGCCATTGCCATTAATTAGATTACTTTAGTTGGTCTCCAAAAGAAATTAAATGCTTGGTGATCTAATTTCATGTCAATACCAGAATGCTTTTCTATCAACTCTGTCACTGTGTTCACAGGATAAAATGAATAAACATGTGCTACCTATTTGTGCACTGACTATGTCAAATGTAAAATGTCTAACTGAGGAAAGTAAAAAGCACAGCAGAAGGCAAATAAAATATTTCCAGGGACAAGTTCAATTTAACAGTTTAAAATAAACATTTGGTGTTTTTTTATTTTTTATTAATAAAGAGATAGGTTTGTTAATTGTTTTGTTTTGTTTTGTTTTCTCTATCATAAATCTGTAAGCCACATAGCACAGTTAAAAACCAGACAGTTAAATATCACTGGATAAATCCAGCCTTCACACCTTGTAGTCTACATCTTCCCTGTGCAATTTGGTTCATGTCTCCTGCAATGAGAAAAAACCAAGCGTTCATTTCCCCAACTTTCCAGCCTGCACTGTTAGGTATGAAGTGCAAGATGCCGCTCTACAGTTAAACACCACACTTTGGATATGATTTTATCATATTTTAAGAAGTTCAACTGTGATGCCTGACATACCTCTGAAGGGCAAAAAGCCAACTCACCAACTGTGACCAATCTTCAGTCACCAGTCATTAAGAATAGGGATTACATGGCAAAGAGCAAAGTACTGCTGAATTCTTGTTCCAATGTTTCTTAGTTCCACCCCACAGTACCCACCTGAGTAACTCCCAAATAGTAAAATAAAAAATGGAGAAGATTAAGCAAAAGTATGCATTCATGTAAATATTTATAGTGTCCAGAACAGGTCTGAGGCTGTCAGATACTCTTCCAGTTATGGTCTTAATTGGATGCTTAATTGAAAACACTGTGTGAAGCAAATTTCACTAACTCTTCTTTCCCACAAATCACGCTAATGAAGGAAAGGGTACAGATCTTCAATAAATCTGCATTTGGGACTTGGTATATTTCAGAAGATAGTGTAACAGTGTCTTACTGGGACTGATTTATTTGTGGAAGTAATTTGCAAATTAAAATCCCCTGACAGACTTGTTGCTTCTTTTAAAACTAAGCCTACAGAATTGCATCCATGTGCTGACATTGAAATGATATCAAAATACATTAATATATTACTATCTCTTAACTATTTGACAAAACTCTCCAGAATGTTTGCAAACATTTTCTTTTAATAAATTAGATTGTTAAGTGGGGAAAAACTAGACGAAGCAGTGGGAGATGAATGGGGGCACACAAGAAATTTCAGAAAATGGTTACATCAAGAATCCATTTTTAATTAAAAAAACATGAATCATCTATAGTGTATGTATCTGCACAAATACTGATATATATTCATCTATATATCACAAGAATTGACTTGAGGCTAAATGATATAAATCACCATTTATGGAAAGCCCAAGAAGGAATTACTTTCTGTTACTTAAAATTCATCTCAAGAGCAAAGAAATGCCATAAGAAAATTGCATAAGATTTCCTCTCCTGTACATACACAAATATTCATTCACTCATTTTTCTTGCCTTACTTGACATTTACTTTGTTCACATCCATGATATGGCCCTTCCTTCTGTTAGAGAAGGGGGACATGATGCCAAACAAGGTAACAGTTTAAGTTCCTGATCTTTAGTTCTTACAGATGTTTCCATTTTCCATCAGCTTTTATATTTACATGAGAAGGAAATGGCCTAGCAACCTCAGCACAGTACTAATAATCCTAAATCCTTTAAACCAATTGTTTTGGCTATTCTCTTGCTTTTGTACAAGCAGAGAGAACACAAGACTTGAGAGTGAGTCTCTCCCTTATCTGAAGATTGGGCCTTTACTACAAAACATAAGTGCCCCTAGCTGAGAAACCATCCAGAAAAATCCTGGGAAACAAAAATTCTCAATCCTCAGAAGGCAGCCTTCACTCCTTAGTATGAAGTGTGCCCCAGCTTGTTATTATCTCTCCCAACAGCATCAGCTTTCACTCAGAGAGTTACTAGATGCAACAGTCAAAGGCAGCCAAGAGGATAGCAAGGTATTTGTGGGTCCATGCAGCAGGAAAAGCTGCCCAAAATCATCTCATATAATTTTACACACACTCAGATGTACCACATGTCCCCTATAAATCCCTGCATGTGGCTCACGATTCTTATAACATGCTGCTTAGGAATGGTAGACTTTCCAATACTTCCTGAATTGGTATGTAAAACACCAATTTAAACACCTGCAAATGCATTTAGAACAAAGTTCAAATTTTATGATACATTAAAAGACAGCAGCAGCATCTTTAGAAGCAGTATACATGGATAAACGACGGGGACTTAAATGAGATTACATGCTTATGCAATTTACAGCAACTACTAAAACTGTAATGGAGGTACAGTCTATATAGATAATATTTAGAAATTCAGGTCAGAATGTAGGTAACATATATAAGTATAGCAGGAAGATCAGAAAAATCATATTATATCCAATTTTCTCCCAGCTAATGTACAAAAGTTGAAGTTGCATATGGAAGAAAAAAAAAAAAAAAAAAGAAAAAGACAAAACCCAAACCCTGAAGTTACAGTGTTAGGGGAGAGCAAGGACTGGGTGAGCCTTTCCTCCTGGGAGAAGAAAATCTGCTGCTAGCTCTGCACAGCAGAGCCCTCTGACCGGGATGGGAGCAGAGGAAGGGCTGGGTGGTGCAGGGCTCTGGTGAGGTGGGAGCCACGGCTCTCTGATCAGCATCTCCCTTCCCTGCTCAACACTCTCTGGCCCCTCGTGGCACTGAGGGGACCAAGCAGCAGGCTGTATTCTTGCCTTTCCACTACCTGCATCTCATTTTGTACAAAAATGAACTGATGGAAGTTAAGACTCATTGGCAATAGCTGGGTTCTTTCCTAGACAGCTGCTAAAATAAGGTTAGCATCTTTCTTTACATACGGACACACAAAAACACACGCACACCCCTCCAACCCAACATACAGTCTAGCATTAGGCAGCACTATCCCTCCAAGTGATCCCATTCCTTCAGGGCTTGAAAAGGGGGAGAAAATTGCCACCATGCTGCAAGCACTGTCCCCTTTTTTACTGTCTTTCACAGCACATGTGGGCAAAAATCACTGGTTAAAAGCATACTTTTAGCATATGTATAAAAGAAAGTCCTTCCAGGAATGGTCATTATTGACTTGCCATTCAAAAGAAAATGGAGAGCAACTGAAGCGAGATAGGAGATATACTGTGGATCGAAGCTATATCAGACACAATTCACTGCAGGAGGCTGGAGGCTATGCCAAAGCATCAGCAACAGAGGAGAGAACTTTTTAGTGCGAGCCCTAGCAAAAAAAAAAAAAAAAAAAAAAAAAAAAAAAGACCTGAAAGTGAATAGGCAGAAAGCTGATGTAAAAACCTGATTCACTAAGGGCACAGGCTCAGAAACAGCACTTTGGTTTATATTCTCACCCTTTCCTGCTTGGGAAGAACAGGGAACATACCCATATAATAACTTATAACAAAGCCCATAAAAAGGAATCCAGGAACCCTCTATTTTGGAGGAATTGTTTCAGAAAATTGGAAGCACTGACTTAAAGGCTTATGGCTGTCAAGATGCCTTTTTCACCTTCAGGCTGGTCTCTCCAATGCCAGGAGATGAAAGGACGATCAGTTCATGCTCTGAGCAGCACCTCCATTTCCTCAGGGTCTTCTGGAGCTCCTGCACTCGGCCAAGCTGCTTTGCAGCCTTGCCCCATTACCTTTTGTCATCTCAGTCACCTTATGGGGCAGTGGATTATGGAACTGTCTTTGGAGGAGAGAGACAAGTTGTTCTCTTTCTATTATAGGACAGCCTTTTTATATAGATAGTGGAGATCACAGTATTACTTACATCCACTTTTAGGCTTGTAAAATGTGATTCAAAGAGCAGTACTGTAGACAAGGAGACTGGGAGCTGCTGTAGCTATCCCATAATATTTTGCATCAATGCCTTACCAAAACTCCCTGGTATCCATGACATGATAGAGCAGTGAATCCTGAGGTGTTTCAGAGACCTTTTGGGACATTCATCCAGACAAGGCAGGGCCCCCGATGCTCCCTCTGTGCCCACAGGAGACCCTGCTGCACAGGGGATGTGCCCAGCCCATCAGCCTGCTGTAAAGGTGATATTTTCCCTTTTGGTAATATGTTTTCTGAGATCATGTCAGACATATGGAAATACTGTTCTATATTTCCAAAAAACATGTCATCGCTCTTTTTTTTTTTTTTTCTTTTGGGACCAAAAAGGAACAGTGTTAACACTTCACAAAGAAGTCACACGGCTCTCAGCAGTGTTCCTTGTCTCATTACAAAAGCTGATGTTTGTTAATCAGTAACTCAAAGATTGATAAATGGTCAACTGGAAATAGAGTTGTTTCTTAGAAAAGAAGCTGGTGCCAAACTAAATGTTTTTGAGCTTCCTGGTCATTAGAAATGAGAGTTACCTAAATTCCTTTATTACTTGCAACCTTTGTAGTTATACTAGGCAGATCCAAGATAGCCTGAACTCTGTAGGACTTAAAATCTGAGTCCAAATTCAAATATCACAGCTTCTGCCTATCTGTGTTTCTCATGAGTTTGAAGCCATCAGCGTTTGAGATAATTTTTAACAGCAGAGCTGAAACGAAGCATCAGAGCCAGCCTTTGCAGGAAAGCAGAATAGATCTGACTATGGCTGGTAGATATTGGCAGAAGTGCTAATGAGAGACTGTCACAGATCACATCATCTGGTGGGACAGATAAAGCAAACCCACTTGCACAAAAAGGTGGGGAGGGAGCAAGAAGTAACAGCAAGAAAAGGATTAAAAACTAAGCAGAAGGATATTTATCCATGTAAGAATAATGCTTACGTATGCATACGCATATGAAAGCTCACAATAGTGTATTTAATCATTTTGTAAAAGCTTTGGGAAGGTCAGCACAGGTCACAGAGCAGAGATTCAGTGAGCACAGAGTGGAGGAGAAAAGCTCATGGAAAAGGGAAACAAAAAAGTCGAGTGAAAAGAAGGCATTTAACTTTTTGCAGAGGAATTCTGAAAAGAGCTGGTTAAGATAAGAGAACTGATGCAACCTGACTTCTCATTTATTTTTAATGTGGAGCAAAAAGTGTAATGAGGATATGTGAGCGATTACAACAAACACATTGCAGGGGCACCTAGGAGAGAGAGAAAATCCCTGAATCACTTGCCGAGTAGATAAGGAAGCTTTGATATAAAAATAGCAATGAATATCAGCTACAGATGTTCAGTACCTTTGTTCCTCTACCAAAGAAAAGCCCATCAAGTGAGGGCTGGTATTTCCAGTTTCATGTCTGATAACAGATCTACCTCAAAACGAGAGCTCAGGCGCTGGGGCACAGCTCACTGTACAGGATTTTGCCAACACTCACAGCCTTTATTTTAATACTCTGTACTTCTACCTGCTGCAAAATAAAATAAAACCCTATCAAATGGAAAGCTAAAAAGGAAACTCAGGCCAAAGCTCCTGTTTTCTGCAACGTACTTCAGCAGTGGCTCTGTGCCAGATAGAGTAATCCCTGGGATGCTGTGCTCTGCACTAGGACAGCACTGCTTGGTGCCAGGGGATGGCAGAGCAGGATGCCCAGGGCTTCAGCCCTGCTTACCGAGAAACCCAGGAAAGACAGAAACTGCCACCCAATGCAAAAGTGGCATTGGTGCATAAAAGCTTCTGGAGGTTTTTGCAGCAGCAGCAGCCGCCTGCCCTGGGCTCTCCTCGGGGCATCATTTTTTTGTCTCTAGACTTCCAAATATTTAGCTATGCTGGTTTATCCTCTCCAGGAGTCTTCATGGTTGACCGAGAAGATCAGGTAGCACAGGGATGTCTCCACCAGCCCACCCTGCAGAAGTTTAATTTTCCTTATTATGCTGCCATGTCAAAATGAGAGGGAATCGTACATGTGGAACCGCTCCTGCAGTCGCATTACCCTGGCAGAAGTCAACAATAAGCTTCTGCTCTGTCCAACACAGCAGAGCTGAGCCTTGAGATTATGAGTAGTATGGTACTAACGTTTTCCTTATGCATTTTCAGAACTTGCACTTTAATATCCCAATATATTCCCCAGAGCACAAGACAACAATTTTCAGGCCAAATAGAATTAACAAGGCCAGGTAACATTATCAATTTTCAATATTCCTGTTACTGTGAAAAGATACGTTTATATTCACAAACTGAATACTACAAAAAAAAAACCGTTCATTTTTACCATATCACTTCAGCTGCGCTTGGAGTAAAGACTGCCAAAATTGTGTGCTTTGTTTATTATAACTAATACTCCAACTAGAAAAGAACTTTGGTTGTGTGTTCCCGATTTCTTCATTTTGTGCACTTTTTAAACATACATACATGTGCCAGCATATTTCACAGGCCTTTTGATGTTTTATTATCTGTGTGTGTGGGTGGTTTGGTTCCAGCTATAGTTTGAAGTGCAAATTTGCCTCTCAGTTTTCCTATGTGAAGGTTAAAAATATAGTCATGAAACAGCCCCCACACCTTTTTTTTTCTGGGTTTCCAAAGAAGAAATCTCAAACAAGTCACTTTTCTTCAGACATTTGCATTATTTAAAAAAAAAAAAAAAAATCAGCTGTTAAATAAACATAAAGAGCTTCAAGACCCACTGTCCCCAGATATTTCTCCATATCCCTGAAGTATTAGCCATAATGCCTGCCCTGTTAAAAATCTCTTGGAAGCAACAGGCATAATAGCAAAAGGAATCACGATGGGTTGGAGATTAACTTGGCGCCTGCCGTTTTCAGCCCACTGTGCGCTTCTGGTGCTTTACATCTTATTGTGACTTATATGGAAATGAGGAGATGGATCCCAAACAGAGCTTCACTTTAAAAATCAAACATAAAATCATCTATTTATAAAACGAGCATTTCTATCTGACATACTGAAAACAAATATGAAAGCACTAGCTGAGAGTTATATTTCATTCTTTATTTGGCGTTCTTGCAAAGCAGGACAGCATTTTCCCAATTCTGCTGGCCTGCCGGTCAATGGCAGCAGCAAACAGTACAACACGGCTCCTGGGAACTGGGCTGTCTGGAGGATTTTTTAAATCATATCAGCTGTGAGGCACATGCCAGTGAAGAGAGAAGGAGGCAGTGTGTTATTTGAGCATTTTGTTCTCTTAGGAGGCTTTTCTAGTTTTTCTTTGGAAATTAATGTTTAATAGTAATCCCAGAGCTCTCAAGTTTTAAGTGCTGTCATAAAGGCTAAAAACGACTAAAGGGAGCTTTCTGACTTTTAAAATTAACACCTTTCTAAAAGACAAAAAGTTGCATAAGGGTCTTTCCAGGAAATCAGGTGCAAGTGGAGGGACTAGACTGTGTCTAGGAGGGGTGGCACAGCCCCTTGGCCAGCTGGGCTGAGCTAGTTCAGAGCAGCCCAGAAAACATTTGCTGCTGATGTAGAGCAGCAGTAGATGATTACTTCTGTGCAACAAAGGGCAGCAGGGAGAAAAGTGTGGTTTGCTCAGTCAAATTTTCTCCCTGCAATGATCTCAAGGCACTTTGTGCCACACATAGTCCTTTATTACTGCAGTAACCTTGTGAAGAATTTAAGCTTCTCATTGAAACAGTCAGACATTGAGAGAAGGTAACTAAAAAGGAGAATTTTTTTGCCAATTTGACTTGAAGATTCTCGAGGTGCTGCTTTTTAAGCTTAATGAGAACAGACAGAAGTGTGATTATTCAGGTTACAGATGCTCCTTTTAATGATGCCAGCAGATTAGAGCTGAAGTAGGAGCTGCAAATGAGTGGTTATAAGTGACCTGATCCCATACTGTTGATATGCTGTACCTTTCCTGGAAGGCAGCTTGTTCTGCTGCTGTTAAGCATAAGAAAGCTAGATGCAATATTGATGATGATAAGGTGAGGGATTTTTTAATCCATGCTGGCCAATGGTAATAGGATTCTTAATCCACCAAATGCTACAACGACAGAAGTGAATTCAATCTGTGGACTGGTCTTTCCTTTATGTCTTTGGATTCATTTTGCTTTGTTAATATTCTTAACTCTTTCCCCAGAGACAGCCTTTCTTTTCCTTCTTTTCCAGCTTTGTGACCGCTTTTCGTTTGCTTATGCCTGACTTTCAATTTCCTTTTGCCACTGCTCTGTACCTAGTTTACTGACACCTTCTTTCTCTTTCCCCTCCTCTCCCCTCTCTTTCAGCCTGATACAAGCTACGTGTTTGCCAGCTAGGCTGAACTGTAAGAGTGTGTCTTTTCATTTGTGGGAGATATGAAATATTAAAACCAACATTTCCTCACTTCACTCTTGATAAGAGCTTAAAGGAGCTGTTACAAGGATTATTTTTCCTCTACTTACTGGAAAACAAAGATAAAATTGTAGTTTTCAAGTAGGTCATTTAATCTTAGAACATTTAATTGTGAGGTTGCCAACGGTGATTTGATTTCTCATCTTCTTTTGTTCCAAGGTTACAAACCTTCCAATTCATTTATATTTATAAACAATGTTCCCACTATATTACATGCATGGATTATTAGGAACACCTCCCAGTAGAGTACTGTCAACTTTTTGTACATAATTAATTAAAAGCCTCAAAGTTACCTTTTATCAAACTTTCACAGAGGTTTAGCATATCAGGAATGTCAGAATGAAAGAACTCTATTTAGACCAAAGGGCTATCCAACTTACCCAAGTAAGGAAATACTCTTTATTTCATGGGATTAAAAAAAAAAAAATAAAAAAGGATTAAAGCCAAAGTGGAAATCACCTAGGGCAGAATGTGGTTGCACTGATAACAGAATTATATTTCACAGTAAAGGGAACCAAACCCTGTCTCTAATTAACACTCCAGATCCGATAAAATAAGTTAAAGGAAAAAACTGCTAGCCCAAAACTATGATCTTACCTGCAAAAGAATTGAGGTGGGAGTAATAACTGACCCCTAACAGTTAAACTGCTTATAAATCACCTGCGAGAGGGAAAAAGACTGGAAAAGCAAAGCTCTGCCTATCTGCATGGCTGCTGCTTTTTACAGTAGTACCTCAAAAGCAAACTGAGCCTTTCAGCTTCAAATTAACTTGCAGAACTTTGAATCGGAGACCAGGTCAATCTCACGCAGGCCCCATGCACGTGTGAGTCCACACATTATCATCTGAATTTTGTACATGCCACATGCAGCATGTAGTGAGTGGGTCTGGGATGGCCCCACAGCACCAGGGGTGAGCTGGCTAATAGAAGAAATGCACATTTCTCCTTGTGTGCCTTGGAGAAAAAAAAAAAAAAAAAAAAAAAGCCCTTTTCTTGTGTTTCCTTGCCATCCTAGCACATTCCAGATCACTAATTGTGAGCTCTCTGCTGGGGGAAGTACTACAGTGAACATGATTTATGGGCAACAAATATCCCTTTGATTCAGACCACTGTTGGCACATAACAAATAAATGCAAAAAATCTCAACAGTACGTTGCAATATTTAGCATTTTACTGGGACTTTTGGGGCAGGACTTGTTTCCTGTAAGAGCATTATTTGCATAAATTTTGCTATGAAAATTACAGTGTTTGGGGAACTTAAGGGCTTATTCCCCTTCTTTCCCTTACCACAAATTACCCTTAAAATCCTTCTGTGATGTGCCCAGGAGATACTTCTCATGATTTCACAAGTTAGGGGACTAGATCCTTTCACAGAGGTGGATTATCTGGAATACAACCAATGGTTATGTTCTCCCCATTCGCTCCAGTCGCCAAGTGATAACATGGGCTCTGTATATGAGATGCGGAAATCTTTGAGCCACACTGCAAGCTCTTATCATTTTTAACATCAGATTAAAGCTATTTCCCAGGATCAACAACTTTCTGTTTTTCAAATTTTATAAAAAGGAGCTTTGCAATGTGGCTATCTGCCAAGGAGTTTTCCTTCTCCTGGTAGGTCACTGCTAGTGCAACAGCAGTCTAACTGAATAGACAGTTCCTCTCTAGAGAAAGTCATGTATTTAGTGCATCAAATGCTAGGTTAGATGTCAGATTTAATTTGAAACCTGGGATGCTGTAATTCAGAAGAAACCCTTGGCAAAGTGTTCACAATTAAACAAGAGGACATTGGTTTTACTAAAAGGAGTTATCTCATTCTACTTGATATTGTCTTTAGAAAAAGTCTGTTAGACTTTGATTTCTTAATTTTTTTTAGGTAAACCATTACTCAACGTTCTCTATGGTACTAAAAGACAACAAAAGGTAAAGATCCTAATGATGGAGTCTTTACTCTTATCTGCCCTCCTACCAGAGCCCAGAGCACCACTGTGCAGTCTATAACAGAAAAATTCCCCTTTACAGAGACTGAAACTGGAATTTTGATGTAATAAGGTAGGAATGCAAATATTACGCTTTGCAGCATTCTGAATGAGTAATTAATTACATAAACCTTGAACACAATGGTGCGTTTTATATTGCACTTATTTTAAGATGTCTGTGCATTTCTTCTACATACATAAACCAAAAGCTACATGGCTGTTCTTACAGAAATAACTTGGTCATCTTAGAAGCTTATCTTCATTTTACTTCAGTGAATCAGCTCACCATATTTTATGCATTCCCATTATACTTATCTACATCTAAGGTCCTCATCCTTGTCTTCAATATATTCAGTGGAGGTCTAGTAAATGAGGCTAGAACACAGGCTACCTTAATATAAAATAGATGTTTACATTTGCTCAGATATATAATATCCTGACTTCTACCAATGATAACAGTTAGATATCCAATGGCAATAGAGAGATCCCTGGGTAGCTGCCTCAGACATAGACAGAAATACTAAATACCATCTCCCTGAGTTCCTGTTACAGGTCTATGTACAGTCAAGCATGGAGCGTCAGACACAGAAGTTTATAGACGTAAAAAGTAATTAACCATTTTCCTTTTTTTTAAATAGATATAAAATGAGGATAGTGTAACATACAACACTAGCCAGAACCAATTACCTGTTAATGATATGTAGTCTTTAATGAAAGCGGTGAAATTTTCTCTGTGTAAGTAGCAGAGGTCACTTGAAAAGGCTTGGACATTGCCAACTTCCTTAATCATTTTCATAAAAGGCTGAGATTGTATGAACTGCAGTTAAAAGCACTGATTGCCACTTCAAGACTTCTAGTTGAAAGCACAGGACACTCCCCTGCTGTCTGTCTTCATCCTGTGTAATATCTTCCAGAAATTCTGTAAACCCGTTTTCTTAAAGAAAAAAAATCATTGCCATTAGTGTCTTTCAGGACACCTCCTATAAATAGTTAAAATTGCCCTGCTTTACTCAGTTTAATTATTTATTTGGAGAATAATTACTTTAGATGGCAGATCCATTACCATGGAAGTTGTAAATGATCCTGGAACCAAAACGAATGCTGTCATCGAGATCAGTAGCCTTAGCATTACAGAAACTATTTTAATTGTTGTTTCATTGCAGAATCCATATAGAATAAGAATGAAATATTAATCTCAGACTGTCCTGAGATATAGTTTAGAAGAGCTAGCAAAACCTACAGACAACAAGAAGTGAAGGATTTCCCATTGCAGATGCTTGTCTGTGCCTGTCAAAGTCTTGCAGAAAATAATATATCCCTCAGCAGTGGCAGAATAAGTAAAAGAAATAGTATTAATGGAGACTCGGTATAAAATATGAATAGATTATGATAGAATATCATTATTGAAGCTAGTCAATGAACTTGAATTTCTCTCCATCAAAACCTAATCCCTTCAAATCACACTTATATGTTCAAAGTAGATGCCTACCAAGACCAAAACTGAACATGCTTCTGTTCATTAAAGGTATATTTTGTTTATTAAATTTATTAAATATTCAGTTGATTTCCTGGTAGTTTACACACATCTGCCCAGTTCTGTGAAACATCAACCTTGCCCCCCTCTCAGAAGGACACCAAAGTTTTTCACTAGACATATTGTTGCTGTTAAGCACTTTCACAACTCTCATCTCCTGTCAGTGAACAGGAGATCATGTGGACTGGGTCAGACCAAAGATCTGTCCAACCCAGTAACCTACCTCCAGTAGCGGCTGAAGGCAGATGGCCAGGGGAGAGCTGAAGACTACAGCACAATTTCTGACACTTCCCCCAGCAGTCCCCTGGCTGCCAATCATCTGCAGCCCAGGGACTGCTGGAGCTGTGTGGGTTTTCTTTGCTCTTAGTCACATCCTCCCTCAATGTGCCCAGACTTCCCCTTCAGCCATGGAAACCTTGAGCTTTCAGTATTACTTTTAGCCCAGGACATTACATGAAGACTAATCCTAGCCAGCCTCTCTGCACAAGGGTTAGCAGGAATTGCATTTTGCCTGTGAAGATTTTCCAGTTGTGCCTATTTAACCATTACAGTTTTCATTTCTAATTCTGTACTGCTCTTCCTTGTCATATCCTTTTCTATACATAGCATATTTGCACTCACACATTTATGCTTTATTATTGTGCTCTTTGGTTTCGTATTTCAGCATTTATGAACGATGAAAGACTATATATTCCTGGAATACTAATGCGGAATTGCTATTGGAAGTGATCAGGTTGTACCACAAGAAAATGTTCTGTTCCATGGCCTAAAACCAGCCCAGACATTTCCCCTTATCCAGAAAAATCAACATTTTCACCATCTCAATATTATTCCTCAAGAGGAACATTCCGTAACATGGAGAATACGAGGAATGTTGTTAGGTATAGACTAAGAGGTTTACATTTATTACTCAGAAAAGAACATGTCCTTACCTATGTAGGGTTCACTCCCACACCTACACTACATCTCTAGTTCATTTTGGAAGATTTAAACATTTAAGGCCAGGTTTTGTGTTATTTCTACCAGAAGTCAACTTTCTAATTTCTGATCATATAAAATGTTGTTGTTTTTTTCAACCATCTTTCAAGTCTTACTATACTGGATTTGAAATCTTCTCTACTTCTCATTTACTATATGCCACTTTTTTTTAATTGCAACCAAAATACCATCTGTGCTGAAATTTGTTACATGAGGTTTTTGCTTTGGATATCAACTATTTCTATAAAACATCACTTAAAATCAATTAGTCACTTTGGACATAAAGATAAACTAAACAAACAGTTACATATATCTTCCTACGCATTTTTTCCTTTAGCTGTTACGATATTTTGAGAAGCACCAGATTTGCCTGACGAACCATTGCCTATTTAATGACAACAGATAAAAATTCTGTAACAGCAGTTGGGAAAATATAGAAGGGGAAAATATAGAGGGGGAAAATATATCGCTCTGCTTATCATCCTGAATGAAGGAAAATATCCTCAAGCTTAGACTAGTGACTAGGAAGACTCAGATCTCCTCCATCTGTCTGCAAGGCTGGTGTCAGCTGCGGGGTGATGGCCAGTGAGGATCCCATGCCCTTCAGCAAGGTGGGGGTTAGTCCAGGGAGGCAGAGACACAGACTCCCAGCTGGGAGAAACTCCTGTTGCAGGGGTGGGAGCACAAAGTTACTGGCAGCTGAGCCAAAGAGGAGAACAAGTTGGGAAGGTAGCTCAGGATTTGCGGTTGTATTCAGACAGGAATACAAACTACAAAGGCCAGGCTGAACGGGGCTGGGAGCAACCTGATCTAGTGGAAGGTGTCCCTGCCCGTGGCAAGGGTGTTGAAACTAAGTGATCTTTAAGGTCCCTTCCAACCCAAACCATTCTATGACTCTATGAGACACGCTTTTTTTTTTTTTTTTTTTTTTTTTAAATCAAGTTAGAGACTGTCTTTTTCCTCTGCTGCCAACCTTAATGTTCAAAAATTATAAATCAGGTTCCCAAGGAACTTTTAAAAAAAGTATTGACCATTTTTATTCCTGAACACCATTACAAGAAGGTTTCCAAGTCTTTGAGGGACACCAGCATTACTCATCTGAACTCCTAGGGCTGCAGTGGCTACAGACTTCACTGGAATTTGTTTGGGTTTTTTCCTACACTTGTGTTATTGCACATATCCACATAGTGGGCCTTTAATATCACACAATGTCTTAACACCTGACTCCTGAGGACCATGGGTGAAATCAGATAGCCATTCCAGGGTCTATGGGCTTCTCTGACCTTCACTGGGCTGCAAAATAACCAAGGCATACACCTGCCTACACCCCTGCAAAAAACACCTCCATGATCTTAATTTTAATATTTACCCTGTGTTGGTACCTGTGGCATGCTGGATACTGCCTATATGTAAGATGTGGGGTTTTTGGCTGTGTACTCTTGATCCAGTAAATCTCATTTAATTATGGGTTGCTACTAAGAAGGAAACTCCATCCTGCTAATTGCTGCCCAATCTGTAAAGCAGACACTGTGATAATGGAGGAAACTGGATCATGGAGGTGGTCTGGTTGAAAACGTGACCTGACAATTACCAGATGGTTTTCAACATCGGCTCCATGAGGTTGTTCCCTGCAAAGTCCTTCAACCATTAGTGTCAGCACGAAGCAGAGGTCAGGGACACAGAGACATCCCTTCAGTCTGCACTTAGACACAAATAAATTACGGTCATGGAAACACAGATAAATTCCCTGAGGTCATTTCACAGTCCTTAAGTCTGGACTGTTTTTCTGCCATGTTTAAAGACCAGGCTCCTTGTAAAGTAGACCCAAATATGGGTTGGGAAAATAGGGATGTTATACTTTTTTCTTTCATGCCTTGTCAGTCAGATCTTCAGATTATAAACCCTTCAGGGCAGGATTCACCCATCTTCCTGCCTCTACAGAAAGAGCCTTTCTTGGATTTTCAAATAAACATGCTGGGTAACAGAAAAAACACAGGAGGACAGTGCTACTGTCATTTCCAGCAGAGGCCCAAATAAAGCTTATTCCTCTCACATAATATATACCATAATGAATAACTGCATTTTGCAGAAATGAGAGCTAGAAATGGCCCTTATTGACCCATGAAGGGGCTATACACAATGAATCCAGAAATGTACCTACTAGCAACCGTAAAGGATCCTTCTTGACTAAATCACCTAATCTCACTGCCCCTTGATAGAAAGTTTGCATAGCCTGTAGGTCATGTGCTATTTTATCTCCTTTCTCCCACCATACATCCAGTTTAGACCTCTGATATGAATTTTACATGATTGAAGATCTTGGGGCATATCACTAAGAAACAAGGGATTTGGAAAGTAAAAGAACAAGCTTTGCTATTAGAGTACAACAGTTTACCTTCACTTTTTAAGTCTTAAAAATCACAAACAATTGCCTTGAGAAGTCAGAGTCCCAAATGAAGCAATCCCTGTAGGCCTGATTTTACTAAATGCCAGGCAAAGATGTAATTTCAAGCAACTTAGTGCATGTAATAAACCAGAATCTAACCTTAAAGGGGTTTGGGGTTGTTTTTTTTCCTGAAATCCCTGAGACAGAAGCTTTGCTGCTGTTGGGAAACAGTTTTACTAGGAATGCCTCAGATTCCCTAACATGGTCATGAATAATGGAAGAACACAGTCATCCCAGTAATCCTCCCAGGGAGCTTTCCCAGCACCTTCCTATAAGCCACTAAGAAGCATGAATGAAAGCAAACCATTGCCTCAGCCGGGTCCTCCCTGTCTGCCCAGAAGTCCCGCCAGGCAGGGACCAGGCTGCCGGTTCAAGATTTGCAGTTTTCCTGCCAGTGTGCTCACAGAATGCACGCTGTACACACCACAGCCTCCCTAGCACAGTGTATGTGCTGTACATACCATGGCCCAGGCAGCACAGGGTACATGGTGTACACCTTTCTTTTAGACATATACATAGATTTGTAATTCGGGACCAAAGCAAATTAGCAGAGATGTCTTGTCATCAGTGAAATGCTACCAATTTACACACCAAGGCTATATTTTTCAGTTTTTGATATATAACGTGCATAAATTAAGATTGAAACTTCTTGCAGACATTCTAAGCTTAGGCCTTCTTTTCAGACCTATACGATGTTATCTTTTGAAAAATAGTTCAATATTAATTCAATAGGTAAAAAGTAGTTTAGTAAGTCTTTTGTATGAGAAACCTCACCAAGCGGCATTTACCCACAAAACCAGCACAGGGCAACATAGCCACACCTTTAATTTGCTTCTGCTACTGAGCAGGTTGGCTTGCCCCTGTGCTTTTCAGTTACAATAGCTTTGATTCTAATTTTCTCTATAAAAATAAAGTCTGTATCTGACAGCATGGCACACATTTATTTCAAATATGGAAAATTATAAAGAAATAACAATCATAGGATCTCCTGCTTGCATGTGAGAGTGAATGAGAACATAATAAATTCACCTACACTATTATCTATCTGAACGAAGTCAGAATTTCAGCTCCAGTGACCTTGTGGTCACAGAGATCACAAATTGCAAAATGAGAGGTTAAAAGAAAAGGGCTTTAGTCAGTCGGTTGTATATTGCTACAGCAAACCTGCAGTTGTTATATCTCCAAAACTAGTTTTCTTAAGACAGAAATAAGGCTTCCTCTCATGTTGTTCATTCACTTACAAAACACAGCCCACAATAATTCAGACTGTTGCTCAGCAGCAGTAAGGGAAATATCTCTTCATTTAAAGATGAAGAATCCCCAAAATGGAAGAAAAAAAAGAAAATGAAAAAAATACAGATATTACAAATTTGCTCTGGTAAATTTGTCATAGGCCTGCATAGAAGAAAACCCTTTTTAAGGGAGCTGCTGCTTAAATTCACCAGAATATAGTAATATTGACAGGAATATAATGGTAAATCTTATATATAAAAAACCAAAATCAAGATTCTAATGCATATAAAAATATGCTTGGTGAACTAAACTAATAGAAATGTTCCTAGTTACAAAATTAGTAATACACCCATTCTTGTTTGCTTTGGTTCATATACACCAAGTTACAAGCCCTCTGGGTCTGGGCTGAGCTGTATGACTCCTAAGAGATGTCCCTGTTTCCTAGGGATTCCTAAACCCCAAAATGGATCAAAATCACATTTAGATTTTTTGCAGGCTGTAAAGGCACAGAGACCTTACTCCACAGCTTCAAACTTCACAGCTCTCCCTGCCCATGAGTGGTCAGTCCTCCAAGTCATGGAATACCACATAGCCATAAACACTACCAAAATTAAAAATATATAGACCTGCGATGAACACCAGAGTCTAGATCTCCGCTGCTATCCATATCTAACTTTTCATGCCATATTATTAAGGACTATGTGAGCATATAACGTAATTTAGAAGAGCTTTTCTGCTCATAAAGCTATGGCATCTCTAGAGGAGTTAATATTTGTTCTGGGGATCAACAGGCACTATAACTGAAATTAAAGATGACTTTTTCATCTAAAAAATCCTTTCTAAGCCTCATTGACTTAGTGCCCTATACACAGTCTAGATTTTGGATCAAAAACAGAGACCACAGAGCCATAGAGTCTAATGACAGAAAAAGACAGTTATTGGAGGGGTTCATCCAATTTGATCCTCCTCACAGTATATCTCAATTTCACATAATGTTTTAATCAAAGTAAGCTTTTATGAATATCTACTTCTACTTAATCTAAGGATCCTAGGACTGAGAAGCCCATATGTTAGAAAGCAGGACCTAGCTATTAAAGTAATTATTAAGTAACATAGAATTCAGAGAAAGAATCACTGAATTAAAGGAAGTAGGACATAGATGCAGTCACTAGGCATGTATTAGCTTTCCTTGGATAACAACAGTTAATTGCATAAACAGGTTATAAAGAAGATAATTTTGCAGAACCAGATCAAGCAGGTGAGCAGGATGCATGTGATTTGGCCACTTAGGTATCAGAAGTGCCATGAAATGAACTGTGCAAGAAGAGGCACCGAAGTGGGAAGGCATCAGCCATCCTCCTGCCCTGCCCCTCCCAGGAACAGTGTTTTGAGGGTGTGTGTTCTGAATGGTAAATCTTTTCAGAGCCTCTAGATCCCTCCTTAGACAAACACTAAACAATTTAAAAATTTGTTTCATTTCTTTAAGGACATTAGATTGAGAAGAAATTCAAAACACAGGGCTACTTTCTAAATTTGCTTTTATGCAACTTCATGTTTCAAAGAGTCAATATACAGTGCCAAAAAGCTCTATGTAAAAATGAGAACAGTATCTCAGGAAGTCTCATTTTCCTTTGCGAGGCTAATCAGTACAATATTTTAGGGAGATATACTACACATACCACGATCCTCTATTATGTCAAAAGGAAGCAAGCAAGCATGAGAGGTAGAATAGTGTTTTCATTACAGTTTAACTCTTTCACATATTTGTTTTGTGGTGGTCTGCAGTCCAAATCTGAATGAGGGCACTAATATTCCTGTGTATTTAACATGTGTTGTTTAGAAATATGGTAAATTAGACAAACAGTTCAGAAACATATTTCTAGATGAGGATGATCTCAGAGCAAGTCAATGGAAATCTGCATACCAGGTCACGGGTAGGTGGTAACTCTCACAAAAGATTTAGACCCACAGTAATGAAAAGAAGCAACACCAATATCCTTGCCAAACAACACAGGAAGCACTGGGACACTACTTAGGGTATGCATATTTGGCTTATGTCTAGAAAATGTTTTTGTATATAAATACATATCAGAATATATAATTAGATAAGGCAGGGATCATCACTAGAAACCTAGCCAACAAAACATTTTTGCTGGGATTAGTTCTCTCAAAAGGATCAAAATCCCAGTCCCATTAAATTAAGGGAAAATTGCATTGATGCAAGCATGGTTGGATTTGTTTGGGCCCATATAACACTGCAAACATGACTGCAATCACTGAATGCCTACCTCAGGATGAAAATACTTATTGAACTTCCAAAAGCCATCCATCTCTTTGCGAAAGTAAATATCACTAGGGCTGTTCCACTCTATGATTCACTGTTGAATGTTTTAATTCAGGTGATCTCTGCCCTCTCTGTTACCACTCCTTCACAACCCTTTACACATGTGGTTAATTTGACACAGAGCCAAAGATTAATTCCAGCAAAGTCCTGCGATATCCTTAACCATAGCATCAAAAAACTTCTACTGTCTTCAAGTGTGAGAGATCAGAGAATAAAGGTTCAAGATTTATAGCAAGTAAGGTCAAGCAGAAAGTTTCCAACCCACAATATGACCACTGTTTTTTATTATATATCACTGCTCTTTGAAGGACTATTCTCTCTCCAACATTGCATTTCTCTTTTTTTCTGAATGGATATTATCAGATCACAGATTTATACTGAAGTTGTTTATAAATGTTCCTTATAAATGTTCCTTATGGCATTTCCTTTATTTTTTTTATCAAGCCTTTTTTCCAACATGAAACAGGACATTTATTGTTCATATATAAGAGGCAATGAACCTGCAAAAGCAGCCTTCATAAACCCTGGAAACCTCCTCAACAAGCAAAATGACTAACTGTGATGGACATCTATAAATCAAGCCATATAATTCATCATAATTCCTGAAGTTTCATTAATTCCTAGAGGAAGGCATAAGTGTAATGCACATCTTAAGAAGCCAGCAGGTTGGCTTGCTCTGTAGGCATAAAATAAATATGATGCTTTCTTCCTGACCCAAGAGATGCAGGTTTTGCATGTGCACACAGCACAAAATCAATGTCACTCAAAATGTCGGGATATTCCATAGCCAGCCCTCCGGGCACCAATCTTGTTTTCAGAATGAGCATATGTTCAGTCCTAATCCTGCCCCCACTGAACTCAATGGACATTTTTCCCTCTGAAGCTCAAGCAGAATTATATATATAAGGCTTTTGATTTACCTATGCTTTTGAGCAATCAGGTTAAGAGTGTAGATTTGATTTCCAAGAGAATTGAGAAGACACCAGTGTCTGGGCAAGTGCTGCCCAGGACCCTTCGAAGAGGATGCCTGCAGCAAAATAGGGTCTAGCTAAATCGAAATGGATTGGAGGATCATAGAGACAACATGTCTATAAGAATCCATAAAAACAAAACAAAACAAAACAAAAAAAAAACCCTACAAAATCTTTTCTTTTAAAGATGGCAAGCTGATAAAAAATAAGCAGACAAAACAAGCGTTGCAGTGAAGCCTGGTGCTATGCAAGAATCTGTGTTCCCTGCAAACGGTAAAGCAAGCTTGACATCCTGTGGCCAGAGCCAGCATGAGAATGACTCATCCCTTCAAAACCGGGGCTCACTGCTTCAGGAGATAATCCTGCTCCCGAGGGTATATATTTTCTTTTGAGACAGGTGTGACAGTCTTGTGACAAGTAAGTATCCTGGAAGAAAGGATACAAATGTGCACACTAAATATTTCTGGCAGGGAATGACTAGGAGCTGAAGGAGCAATTCCACATGAAAGCCCACGAGGCATCATCAGAAGGTAAACATGGGATGAGACCCTTTTGCAGCCTAGAAAGTCTGTGTGGCCTCTTTGCTTGAGGTTACCCCCCACCCTGAAAGAGGGATGTAAATACAAATGGGGGACCAGAGATTGGAAAAGAAAAAAAGAAGATAGAACACATAAAGACAAGTTTCTTCTGAGAGAAACAGGTGCAAGCTGAAATGTAAATATCTCTGAAAAGATTGTTTAGTCACAATCATTAGTTCTGTTTAAAAGTCTAGTGCTTCTTTTTCCAGTCCAGACTTCACAAAAGAAAGCTGTCCTTAAAATACCTGTGATAATTACTATAAAACAATCGCATGTAGCAATCTCAGCTTATTGATGCACAAACAATGCATCACATCAATCATTGTAAACCTTTCCAAACCTACATGCGCATGTAATTTGGAAGAACTCATCCTACAGCAAAGATAGTAAGGCAATTTGCTAGAGTTTAATATGTAACAAATTATTTCTGTTGGAAGAACAAATGATAACGAAAGGACTATCTCTGGATCTATGGTTGCGAGGTAGGACCCAGTGTTTCAGCTGCACAATAACGGGATGAGTTTGCACAATTTACAGGAGACTGTCTTTGAACTTTCAAGATTGTTGGTATACTTTTAAATAGAAGTTAATAGACCTATTGCTAGGCTTATTGAGATAGAATGACTATTTATTTACACCTGTTGTCTTTTCTAGAGCAAATAAATTTAATAACTGTTATCCTGAATACTTCATATATTCAACCATGGCAAGCTTTCCAGGTTAAATGAACTAACTGCCTTTGAGTCAGTAACATAACCAAGTTCTACATAATCTTGTTCACACACTGTGAATTGCTTTCTAGTATCTTTGCTCAGGACAGATATAAACCTCTTACTATTTTTGAGTGATAGTGTTTTGTCTTTAAAAGAAGTAAATGTTTTTATTTTTCAACCACCTTTATTTTAAGCTTTTAAAACCAGGGGTTTTTTACTCCATGTCAGAATATAAAGCAGAAGGTTAAAAAGGAAAGACAGATTCCAATCTGAAGGTCTGAAGGACACAAAGCAATAAAGCATTTTGAGGAATCAATTACTTCCTCTTGTAGTCTTTCTTTTTAGTTAAATTCAGAATATTCTGGGTTTGCTCATGTTCAGATCAAAGCAAATTCTAACTGGAAATTTTAACTGTTAGAATAAAAAGTTATTAATGATATGAAAGAACATGCTGAACTCTACTCCAGCTCATCATAAAAAATATGTTTTAGCTCTAAACATAGAATTAATGCAGCTGATAATGCACAAGCATGGTTTTGGATTCAAAGTAGACTTTCCACAGCTTGAAATTAAAAACAAACAAACAAACAAACAAACAAACAAACAAAAACAAAAAACCCAACTAAATTACAGATTTATTATCAAAATAATTCCAAGATTGTAACCCCTTTGTTGTTACGTCACATAGCCATTCCTCTAACTATAAGCCTTATTTCAGCTGATTTGATTCCACTCCATGGCTGAAAATCCCAAAACCTGCAATGGTAATTCATTAGACCAAGATTGTGACCAATTGTCTGTTTAACCTACTGTATGTTTCATCCAAACTAAAATGGAGTTTACAGCCCATTCAGTTAACCAATGCTGACCTTGAAAAAGAGACTCCTAGGATTTTACATGTATTCATAAGGTGAACAGGAGAACAGCACAACTCTTTGTGCTTAGCTTACTCATTTTAAAAGGAATCATCAACCTAGACACCATACATTAAATAGAGAATTAACCTACATAAAAGCATTCAATGTATGTTAACTACAGACAGAGAGCTCTATCCAGAGGTAACAACACATTAGTACAAACAATGCCTGCCTCTTTCTAAGGTTTCTCACTTATATTTTTAAATTAGTCCATATTAGAAAATTATTATGTGTATATCCTTACTATTATCGTTACAGCTGAAGACAGGGAGGATTAGGGCACTCATTGAGGACAGGTGAGTCTCATTTTACCCAGCAATACTCAGTCACTGACTCTCCAACCTCTGGAACAGGGAACTATTTAAACCCTCCTTAGTTAAAGAAGAGCTTCAGCTGTGCAGATGAATAAGTAGACCACTGTCAAGAGCCTGGATTTCTGTAGCAGGTGTGCAAACACACAGGCACATGGTCTTCACTTTGCAAAGCAAGTTGGTGGCAATTATAATCAGAGAGGAGATATGTCACTCCAAATTTGTGAGCTGTTGTTCATCAATACTTGCACTAGGAAACATTAGATTATACTGCAAGATGCTGAATGTTCCTGTTGATTGAAACTACTTAAGGATGTCAAATCAAGGCTTTTCTCTGTGCTGTATCACACCTGTTCAATTTCTGTTTCATTGTTATCACAACTGCAACAAAAATAAGCACTTCCTGTACAAAAGGCCCCACTAACACTTTCAAAGATGAGAATTTGGTTTGCAAACTAGCTTGATTTGTGGAGTAAAAATCTCAAGAGTACTTATATGAAATTTTCAAACATAATTAAAGGCACATTAGAACTAAACTTTTAATGGCATGTAGGCAAAATTTTAGGCAAAATGAAATCTTTAAGAAGAAGCCTGGCATCAAACACACATTGTTTAAATCTCTGACCATAAAAGCCACATTTTCAAAAAGGACATAATCCTACTACATGCCAATGTAATTTCTACTCTCATAATATTAACAGTCCCTCAAAAATACTACCCGACCGTTCCATATTGGGCAATTTTAGGTCACTGACATTGTCATCTTTACCTTTTCAAAACATGCCTCAGAACCCCTGCACTGGCAGATGCCTTCCTCATCCCAAGCCTACCTTCAGGACAAAAGCTGTATGAGCAGAAGCTGTTGGACAATTCAGCTAGCAAAATGAGGTGTAAGGGAACTTGGGTGGACTGAAGGGTCTGTTTTGGAGAGCCGTCCCCTTACCACTATGATTCTTATGATTTATGCATCTTCCACAAGTGTGCAAAGTTCTTTTAAGGAATAATCCAGCCTGTGTCTGTTTAGAGAGTCCTGGCTTTATATATTCATGGAACATGTTGTGTAAATGGACATCTAGCTTGTGAGAGACTTTCTGCTCCCTGGCTGGATGACTGAAGTTTTATAATTAGATTAGTGATTACATATGGTATAAATAACAAATACCTCTCCAGATGCACGTTGAGGTCTGCATATATTTATGGAATCAAAACACAACACTGAGAAAAAAAAATCAATAAAATATTAGGAACAATGAAAAGCTGGGCTAAGAATAAACAGAACCATTGCTGTACTAATAGATATTTTCCAGCAGGTGGAATCTTGTTATTATATCATATCCAAAATACAGCAGGAATTATTTCATGCTCTGACATCTGGACTGTAACAGCATGACCTCTAATAAAACTCTGGACATAATTTCAGTGCAGGCTCAGAAGAAATTAGGAATATCACTTACTGCAGAAAATAGGAGTAATATTTGTTGGCTTATAGAATTAGAGTGAAGGGTGGTTTTGCTGCAGATTCAAAATACTAGCAGTGAAATCTCAGTTTATTAAGTGTTGGCCTATTAGCTATTTAACTGGTGGCTGGTGATTAATGTGGATATAAAATTTTGAAACTTTTTTTTTTTTTTTGCGACACAAAGTTGATAGTGGTTTATGTTTCAGTTTTTGGTTGTTTTCTGAATTGAAATAATTTCTAGAAGCCAAAGAACATGAATGGGAATGCTGAAATACAGCAGTTTTCAAAGCTTTCATAACAGCCATGATGAGAAGAAAGTTGTTTTAGACTTTAATTTAATTTCATAGTAATAATGAGGGACAATTGTTTTGATTTGTTATTCACCGTGTTTTGGACAACTGAATGACAGATTCAAGTGCATTTTTTAAAATTAATGACCTGATAAATCCATTGTGACGCATTATATTTATGTTTTCCCCAGCTACTAATACAGTTTTCTAATTGAACCACCAGGTCTCTTATTCAAATCACTATTTTAATTATTGACACATCAAACAATCAAATATGATGCTCCAGCAATAAATTAGCATCATATTAGAGGGAAACAATCTGAACATATTCACTAATCAAGTTGATAACACACCAACATGACTTCAATCTGCACAATTATGACTGTTGAACTACACAGTCCAGGTTTTCCAGCAGTTTGCAGGCAAGCTCAACATCAAACAAGGAAAGATGCATAAACAGACTGGTGTCTGAAACAAGATTAGCTCTCCTTTCAGGATCCAGTCCTGTGCTCATTTAGGCAAGAGAACACTTCATTCATATTTGCACAGGCACTAGATCAGGTCATTACCAATAGATTTGGAGGAGGCAGAAGCCATCCTTTTTCTTGGTCACTGAAAGAACTTCCAGTGTTGGACAATAAGGATAATGGCATAGTTTTCATCTGTGAGTTTACAGGATACACTGAAAATAAAGCAAATCTACTAGGCTGGAGATTTGATGACTTGACTATATCCCTTGCAACCTCTGCCCAAAAACGCCAGAATTATTAGGGGGACTAATCTCCTTACTGGAAAACATGCAGAACCAGATTATTGACTGGCTTCCATATACACACACATAAACACAATGTATAGGTCAGGCTATGCAGACAGAGGTTCTTCACAGCACTTAAAACACTGCTCATCTACTTTTCTAGAGAAATTAAGAGATAATAGGAGATAGAAAGACAGGCTTTGACCCCAGAGGCACAGACAAACCAGTAGAGCTCAGCTAAACTTGATTAAAAGGGGAAAACGGGCCAGGGTCTTGCAGCCTTTCATGTACACACAGAGAAGTTTCTGCTGCTGGTGGGTATCAGCAATGAGGGCTTATACATAAGGGTCTTCTTAGGGTCAAGGCCTTTATCTGCTTTCTAAGTTCAAACCCTTGAAAAAGCATTTGCTGCATGTGATAAAGCAGCCCAAGATCATGTACTCTCTCACGTTATAACCAAAGTCTCGGTAAGATGATACATCAGAGCATTATGTACTGGGACTTGCACTGAAAATGAGACCCCATGAAATATGTAGAACTTTCCAGTGTGTTTTGTTCCTCTTGGCACCTATTCCCTCTCTTATGAAACTGTTCTGCTCCCATCTATGGTGATGTGAAATAAAGAGATTTCATGTTCAGTACACAGCCGCTCCACCTTGGCATGGCATTATGCATAGCAGCTGAGGGCTAAGTGCCACTGACACTCCCCCGATCTGTCCAGGACCCTGGTGCAGCTGGAGTCTTGGCAGGTCAGCACTTCTACAGGCACTGTGAGATGCAAGTTTTGATCTGCTTAATCCAACTCAAATGTTAATGTTTTCTTCTCAAGATTTTCAATCATAAATATTTATCCATAAAAAAACAGTGAGTTAGGTATCAGATTTGTCTCAACTTTCTAGAGTGTTTTGAAATTGCTTTTACATAGTCTTTTGGTTTTCTGCTCCATCTTCTCCTGCTCTTCCAACTGCTGCTTGGCAACACAGATTGCTGTGCAAAATTATCTCCCAAAGATTGCTCAGTTCAATAAGATTTTAACCAGAGGCAAGCATGCAATGTAATTGAAATGCAGTATTTCAGCAAGATAATTGCGGGTTTGTTTTGGTTTTTTTATTATGGCTGAAAGATTCCATCTTGATGAGACAACATGGCTTCTGCTCAAGTGGACCAAGCAAAGCATATGCAAGAACTTGCAAGATTAAAGACTTGTCGGTCTGGGGACTGCTGTAACATCTCCACTGAGAAAGGATGACACTCATTGTTCGCATTACACACTAGCTCCTAAATACCATCCAGTCCCCTGGATGGTATATTATGAAATAATTCACTCTGTTTAATACTAAGCATAGAGTGATGTAGAGGACATTAGTTAATAGCTAAAAATTAAGAAACATAAAGAGTCCCCTGCATATGTATGGCAATTTAATATGGCCTGGGGAAATTTCCAGCACCATTTGAAAATGCAGAATAAGTCACTTTCACAGAGTCTTGGCTACTCCTTCTGTGATGCAAGCTTTTTCCTTTGCATGACCAGGATTTTTTCTGATAAATCAGTTGTTTATTCCACCTAATGAATGCCTTTTCCAGAAAAATTCTGTTTTTCCACTGGCACTTCTTTTCATTATATGACTTGCCTTTCAGATAGAGCTGGCATTAAAAAATAACCAAGGTTCAAATGGGAAAAAAATAGCTGAGAGGCTTTTTTCTTAGATTTTTACCTTTTTTCTCCATATATTCTCCTATATTCAGCTCATTCTCCATTTTATTTTTCACAGACTTTATTACTCACATTCTCAAAAGATCTTATTTTTATATCTCCCTTCTGATATTTTTGTATTCTTGCCCTGGGGTTTACAGTACTGTGTGTGCTAACTGGACCCCAAATAGGTGAATTGTACTCTCCAGGTTAGTTGGAGTTATGAGAGAGTTTCTAGCGGAGTGTCTCTACCTCTCTCTCCTCTCTCCCTCTTATTGTTAATCTTTGATAACACTCTTTTTGATCTGCACTCTACGCCCTTCTAATTTACGGATGCTTTTAAAACTCAGGCATGGGATTACTTCATTTGATTCATGGAAGGCCACGAGCACTTCAAATTAACCTTTTGCTTCTTTGGGAAAAAAAAAAATTTACTTTGGGGATTTGGTTCACCTGTTGAGAAGGAAGCTGTCTCTTCTTATTTACTGAGATTGCCTCAGTACCATGAAGATGACTCATGCATACTCTGCAGGGCTTAGGTGGCACCGTAAATTCTCTACTGGACACCATGGACCCGGTCCAGAGCAAACTGAGGTCAAAAAAATCATTCCCATTGACTCCAATGCCAAAGCTGCATTACACTGAGTGCACTTTGTTCCCACAGAAATTAATGGAAGATGGTGTTTAGTATATCAAAGACCCATCTAAAGGTGACACCATATTGTCTTATCTACTAAAAAACAACAGCATGAAATGACATCATCATGCCACTGACAATTGTATATGCTGACCTTTCCAAATCTTTTTACCATCATTTTTTTAAAAAGGTGCCCAGAAAGGGATGTGATCAGTGTGCAAAACACATGTTAAGGTCACCTGTTCTACCAGCCCAAGGGGGCACAATATTTGAAAATACCTCAGTAAAATGAGGATAATAAGTCCCTAATGGAAAAAGACATAGAGACCACTTGAAAGGAAAGCTCACCTGGGATGGCAGGTAAAGGTCTACAGGGTTGATCTTCAGTATGAGGCATGTGAAGGACTATTTTGTGAGGATCTACAGAAAAAGAGCTAAGGAGTGTTCACACAAATATCATCAAAATGCTGAATGAGTTTTCCCATGAGCAAACCAAATATGATGGCTCCATTTCCTAATATATACATCAGAATTGGAGTGCAAACACTTTCAAGCACTGGATATGGTTCCTATGTTTGAGAAACAGCTATACCAGAGGTTTTCATCCCTGTCTCTGGCAGTCAGACAGGAAGTGTCATACTATAGTGCTGGGAAAATAAAAGAGGGCAGGGTGTGAAAGAAGAGCAAACACTGGATTTTGTTTCTGCTTTTCTAAGTATTCTACAAACAAGAACTTGGCAATTAGAATACAAACTCAGAAACTGGGTTAGTATTAGTTTAACACTATTTTCCTTCTTCACAGGTTTCTCTTCTGTCCCCCTCAGTATTCAGAAACAGAACCGATTCTTTAAACCTGGTCCACAGTTCTGGTCTAATTGCTTGAGTGCAAACTGCTTTACATAACTGCTGTAATAAGCAGCATGACTGTATTGTTCAAATACTGTTAGTGTGCATTCCATTTTACAAGCGTGCAAGAAAAGCCATGAACCTAGGAGGGCAACAGTATTTGTGAGGGTTTAATACAATGCCACATTGTGCATAGCCAGTAGGGCAGAACAGGGCAGTAACAGAGGCCCTTTCTATTAGAGCCTTTCTGCTCAGACCATCCATTTTCTGCCTCTGAGAGTACAGGCTGCCACTGTATAAAAAAAAAATCCAGAAAGCATGAGAAATGTCAGGATGAATGTTGTCTTTTCATCTTCACAGAAGCTGCTTCCTGGCACTAAATTTAAGCATTACACCCCGCGTGGCTTATCCTACTTCCTTGCTTTAGCCTATCTGTCTCTCTTCCTCTTAATGAATCAGGACTCAATAAAACCCAGCTTGGTCCATTATACTTGTTCACTTGTAGCTATTGATAATACACAGGGCATACCTTCACCTAGGGTTTATTGTATCAACTCATGGTGCAGATTAGTAGTTCATACAAAACTGTATATGATATTCAAGTTATCTCATTTGAACACCATTTTCTTGCTCTTGATCCTACAATGTGAGGGAGTTTTGCACCAGGAGGTGCTGGTCCAATATGATTGCAGTAAGAAAACCACTCAGGCTCTGTAAAGTACAATTCGCAATGCTATTTATTAGAGCTAATGTTGTAAGAAGAGAGTAGCGTAGATAATCTTATGTCCCTTTAAATGGTGGGAACCCAAGTGGTGTAGCATCAAAAGGGCCTCTGACCTACATGCAGCACAACACACAGACCCTGTCCATAGAAGACTCTTCCCTTTCAGTCATTTGACTTACTATGTGATTTTCTTACAGGGAAACAACTCTATTCATCATTCCCACTATTAAAGAGAAAGGATGTTCACATGACAACTTCTTGCTGCGCTCCTAGATAAAGACTAGGCCAAGCAGGAACGGCGACTGTGGTACTGAGCGGGACTTGCTACAGACTCTCCTCTGTTCCGTGAGCTGGCTGGGTTTATCCTGCGCCAAGGGCTGTGTGCGGCACAACACAGGCCTGGAGGGCACAGCACTGCACCACACAGGCCAGGGTCCACTTGGGAAAGCTGTGTTGTGGATCACCAACTCCTTGATGTACAATGCTCTCCCAGTCAGCACCACTGCGTAGGTTGACTACCGCTAACGCTGGAGTCAACACACTCCATCATGCTGTGGATTATCTGCTCACTGACTATGGTATTGCAGATGGAAGCTCTGGCAGGGCTCAGGAGACATACAGCAGAAGCAGCAGCTTTCTCACCCTAACAAGCTACAGAGTTATGTAGGTTAAAATACAATGGAAATACTGGAAAATTATGGGATGTGGTTTAATTCACATTAACAGGAAAGACTTGGGATCAGGGTATTTTTCCTGGAATTGCGTTGACTCTTTTCACATAGAGAACTACATGGGCCATATAACCCCGCTTCTTCCTCCCTTTCTTCCCCCTCCTTTGTTTCTCTGCATAAACCAAGTACTCTCATAAATCAGTCTTCTCAGGTTCTTCAGGAAATAACTCAAAGTGCCAAAGGGATCAAAGAAACAACAATAACTATGGTAACACCAAAAGCCACAGTAGTTCCTGGACCTGCACTAGCAGCAAAATGTACAAGATTTATAGGCATTTTGGAGCCAATGCAGGAAACACAGCTGAAATCATCAGCCTAGAGCAAAGCAAACTTACTGTGCTGTGGCACTGGTGGAAGGTTTTTCTTCAAGGTCAGTTGGTCCCAGAGGTTCCAGAGTTTTTAGAAAGAAAATGTGTGTAGCATACATGTACGATCCTAGTTTTACGCTGCATTTCTTTATCTCCCTACCAGGCTAGTGAGAATAAGTAGTGTGTCGGCACATATCAATGGATTATATGCAGCCTTAAACTGCCAAACTCCTCACTGCAGTGAAAAGCATAAAACCTCAGCAAGGTGCAGAACTGACATAGGAAGGAAAAGCAAAAGGAAAAGGAAAAAAAGGAAAAGGAAAAGGAAAAGGAAAAGGAAAAGGAAAAGGAAAAGGAAAAGGAAAAGGAAAAGGAAAAGGAAAAGGAAAAGGAAAAGGAAAAGGAAAAGGAAAAGGAAAGGGAAAGGGAAAAGGAAAAGGAAAAGGAAAAGGAAAAGGAAAAGGAAAAGGAAAAGGAAAAGGAAAAGGAAAAGGAAAAGGAAAAGGAAAAGGAAAAGGAAAAGGAAAAGGAAAAGGAAAAGGAAAAGGAAAAGGAAAAGGAAAAGGAAAAGGAGTGAAGTATCAGGATGGCCCATTTTACTCTGTGTAATTAGAGTGACTACAAAAGAAGGCAATGTGTCCTCCTGACACCTTTGCTACCTAGAGTAGGTCTTTAACATGCATCCCAGCCAGCAAAATCAAGCTTAATGTCAGTGCAGTTAAAGAAACGGAGTGGAGTTTAGATAGTCTCAATATTCACAGTCAGATGCTTAAAGAAGATGTATGAGTGTTTATTTGTTCCTTCCAGTGATATAGCATGCCAGATGACTGGTATAAAAGTGTTTAGTTGTGGGTGACCTCTCTTACAAAATACTACATGTCTATGGTTTATGGGGTAGCTGTGGTTCAACCTTGTGAGTCATGACTTCATTCATTTTTGATGAACAACTGCTGTCTTTCCAAAAATTATTTCAGGAAATGGAAGAACACTGTCTCTCTTATAATCAGCGCAAGCAGACAGTAGTGTCAGTCACACATAGTCTTATTTTACTGTAAAAAGACCACAAAATAGAAAAGAATAACATTAGTGTTTCCATGTGCAAACACATATAACTTCTCTTTGTCACAATCATAGCAACATTAAGAGCAAAATCAGGACCAAATGCCAGAATCACATAAATCTTCAAAATCTGTAGTAATCCAATATTAACACTTTCTCAGTACAGTGTGACATTGTATATAGATGCCCTAGCAGGAGAGAGAAAATAGCAAGACAGTAAGCTCCTAGTGAGCAAAACTGCCTTTATCCTTCACTTAAATTACATTGTGTAATGAACAAGTTAAATTGTCTCTGGCTTCACTAGCAGTGTGCTTCAGTGCAAGGACAAGTGCAAGCTGAACAAAAAATGGACTCCATTGCATTATTTACAGCTCTTTGCACAAGCCACTTTACATGAGCATTTATTAATTGCCTGCAAAATCAGCAAAATATATTCCGTGTGTGTCAGCTCAGCATATATTGAACGTAATTGCCACACAGTTGTTTATGTTACCTTATAATCACACTAATAATTACCAAACAACCAAGTAATTCAATGAACAGTAAATGTAACATTTAATTACTTTATTAATTTCCACATAACACGGAAGAAGGAAAATAACCAGCTCAATCTATAATTTCACTCTATTTGCAAACCCTATCTTTATGCAGATATATGGGAGAAATTACCAAAACACAACACAGGAGATGCACAAACATAACTCAGTGTTTGCCTGATGTTTTTTGTGTTGGCATCTCTCCTGCATGGAGCTTTGAAAATTTATCCTATAACGTCAAGCAACTTCAAGGCACCCTGGACTTCGAAAATTAAAGGAAAAGAAAAAAATAAATAAATTCTGCACTGAGATACAAATTCCACCTTCTGTCAGGAACTTACTGATTAGAAAACCCTTTATAGGTTAAGCCAACCATTACATTTTTATGTTGCTATATATTTCAAAACATAAAAAATAAAATATTTTCTCCATAAAACCTTTCAAAACCATAAATACTAGCACAGTCCACAGCTCTAGATGAAGTTGCGATTTATTATTTATCTTTTTCTATATTCTGCTATGGTATCTTTTTCTTTTATAAGCCTGGCAAGTTTCCCACAGAAGTTTCTTCATCAGCAGTTATTTTAAACTATAGTCCTTCATAGTCCACACTGCTCATATGCTGAATCAGTCCTCAAGAACTGAGTAAGTTTTAGCAACAGAGTGTCTTGGCTTGAGGAGACATAACAAAATCTCTGCAGTAAACGAACATTAAGAAAGCTTTTTAAAATTCAAATGCATCATTCTGAACCATGCCCAAATTCATGCTGAGCATGATTTTTTCACAAGCATTTCTGTATTCACACTGCCTTCAGTAATGATGCTTAAGACAAAGCTCAAGTTTTCAGCATCAAATTGTGCAAGCCAGTTGCATCCACCCTCAGAGGAGAGCATGAAATCCTGAACCTGAGTTTCCCTGTCTGGAGTTTCTCTCATCTAGAACAAGAGTCAGAGTGGGCTCTTTTTATGGCAACTTTTATGGGCCACCACAAGAAATGCATTTGAAACCTGTGCTAACATGAAAATATAGGTGTAGCCTCTGATGTGCATAAGGCTATTTTTCCTAGAAACTACCACTGGATGTAACTGAGTATTATCAGAATGTGGTGTCCTCCCTGGAATGCACTGTGCGCCATCTCTGACCAGCCTATTAGGCAGAAATAACTCTGTGCTGCACAGTTACCACATAATGTGTTTGGCTTTCACTGATGATGGCAAAAGATCTGGGCCAGCTCTCACAAACATCATGCTGTAATGGTCAAAGAACTCAACCAAACCTGGCCTGCAAGGCATCGGGAAGGGCCTGATTATTTGTGCTTTTTTAAAGTTGGACAGTGATAAACTTGAAAATGGAATCTTTTATTGAGGTTGTTATTTAATAGTATGGCAAATGCAAAGGGGTTAACACCTCTTAAACTACAATTTAGGACTACTGTGTAGATAACATACCCCAGATCAGAGCTGAGGCCCACCTGTATCTACACCAGAAGAATTGCTCCAGATGAGCCTGGAACCTATCTCATCTCAAAATAATTTTTTAGCATATCTATTCATTTATAAAACCAGTTTGTACTTCTTTTATAATTTTTATAAATTTTCAGACATTCATTGACAATTGACTGCCTGGGTAGTTTATCAAAAGATGGAGTAAGAAAGTAGTGCAATAGACTGAATATAAAAAAAGGGTTCAGTGCAAAATATAAATGCTTTGCTTTGTCCTTGATGTTTAATACTTATATCTTTCAGCTCATCTACTTTATTTATTAGACTTCCACCTTATCCCTCACATTTACTCTGACACACAGAAGTTCTTAGTTCAGAGAGTAAATATAGTACAATGCAAAGGGTTATGAACATAAAAAATGCATTAGAGAAAAATGTAAATGCTCAGATTTGTCCTTGATATTTAATACTCATATCTCTCAATTCATCCACTGTATTTATTAGACCTTCACCTTATCCCTCACTGTTGCTTTGACAGTAAAAACTTTTTAGTTCATCAAGGAGTAAGGTTGCCTGTGCTGAGTATTGAACAGTACTCCTGCTGCAATTGCTAAACTTACCACGGGTTTTGTAGCTGAAGACACTGCTTCTGAGAGAATAATCTGACAAGTTTTGAATAATGTAATTGGTGCAGAGGCCCATATAACTTCAGAATGTTCTTGTATCGAAAGGAATTAAATAGTCATTTCTATTTGAAAGTGTACTGAGAGGTCTACATGCATGTTAGTACTGCTACCAGCAAGGATCTGTGACCATTCTCACTTCAAACCTCACCAAAGAAAATGATATATCTCATCTATTTCCAATTGCTTTATGTATGATAACACTGAGATATAAGTCATCTTGGCTTCAATGAACACCTTGAGTGATCAATTGGTGTCAGTTGTTTTACTATATGTATTTTTATGCACAAGTGCAATACTGATTGTTTTTTTCCATCAAGTTAATAATCAGTATGAAATACAGGCCTGTGAAGTTTTAACAAGACAATCAACAATTGTAAATGAGGGGTGGAGTTGTCCTGGTCAGAGCTGTGCTAACAATCTATACCTTCTGCCACTGTCTGCAGTAATTAGGATTTTGTATTTTTACCAACAGCCATTCAGTTGACTCTAGTTTTTAAAAGCTGATTTTCAAAGTCCTTTGATACTTGAGTGTTAATCTAGAACCAAAACTTAAACAAAAATCCCATTAGTTTTCCCAAACAGAGAACAAGAAGGGTGTCTAGAACTGAGATGGCTTATACCAAATACTGTTACTCCTATGAACAAGAAAAAGTAATGAAAGATAATAATTTGACTAAGATAGGGTGTTGAAATGTTGATAGAAATATAACTTACATAATACAAAGACAAATGCAAAGGATTAAAATACCATATAATTTTGAAACCATTACAATGTGCCTGAGTGATTCTTTATTAGGGAGTCTCAAAAAAACATGCAATTTCATCTTCCACAAAAGCTGTAATCTCTCTGTTGGGTATGTTAAAAATGGCATTTCAACTTCCCCTCTGAAAGTCTTTGATTTTGTGATTTTGAAAGTGTTTGATTTCTGTCAGGCTGCTGTCATTACTTTAATGCATTTTGTGTGTATTGTAATAACATAAATGTTTTAATGCATTTCTTCTCAGATCAATCTGGACAGGTATCTCTAAATCAGTCTTGTGTAATGATAAGTAAAGAAGTTATAATTGGATCAATGGGAACTATTGGCAATGAAGAAGCATTTAAACTTTATTTTGTTCATTTCCCTGTAGCAGAACTTGTAGTAATAGACTTCTGAAAACTACTCCTAGATATATTTTTAGTTCTTGACTTTTAGAAAACACTTATGTGAGGTAAGTAATTTGGAAATGCACATGAAGTGCAAGCTATAATGCATATCTCCCTCACAAATTACTTGCAAACTACTTTTATAAAACTCAATAAGCCATGTACAATGATGGCAAGAGACGTACTTTTGAACAACTGGAAGCCATCATATTGAACCACTCAAGAAATAGCCTCTAATGAACATGGAACTGAAGAGGAGAAACCACACTGCTCCTTAAAATTAAGTTGCTTTCCTAGAAGTATTAGAAAGAGAAATTTTGTTTGGCAAGTAGCATCACTACACTTTATACAAAATTTGTAACTCAGTATCATGGCATTGAATCTAGCCAGAAAGACAAGACTCTATCAGCTCTTGGGTGACCCTAAATCTGCAATTTTTTCTCATCAAAGTCCAGTCCCCCTCACTGAGTTAGATAGACTATGTCTACCACTGAGTAACAGAACGTAGTGTTGGAGGCATGACTCGGGTCTTGAAAGCAAGCCATTTAGCATGACAGCCATATCAACAGCAAACCATTATCACTGTTTGGAGGCAAATATCACCATTGTGAGGGTCTCTACAATGTCTTATTTATAAAGGTGATGACAACCTGACAATAGTTAAACTCCTGTCTTGTGTATATAATTGAAGGAATAATAATAAATTAATTCATTCAAGAAGGATATCTTGAAATGCCATTATAAACACCCACATGCCTTCCATGTGGAAACTCTACTTCTGTAAGCATACTATCATTCTAATGAGGTAAGTAAGTAGCTTATTCATTAGAGGAAAATAAAAGGTTGAAGCTTTTAGAGTTCAACTGGTCATAATTTACTGATGGTAGCAAGAAAAAATAGAAAAAGGTCAAATTTCCTACTTAAGCACAACTGTCAGGCAATCACTTAATGGTGTATCATATAATAACATCATCACTGTATTCAAGCAATAGAGAGGTTTACAAGTTTGCATATATTAGGCAACACTCTTAAACTGAATGAAAGAGTGTGAAGACACAGTTACTGGGTTCAACCCTTGGTCATTTCAGAAACTCGCTATTCCAATGGCTGCTATTTTCAGTACTGTAATGAACTATTATCCAATTTGAATACTGGAATCAGGATTTAGCCCACTGAATGGCTAATGCTCACCCACATCAGGCTCCTTGTGCTTTTTTACCACTTATTTATGCAACCTCTTGAGTACTCATTGAAAGGTTCTTGAACTAATGTTGATCAATAACCATAAAAGGATTTTAAAAGGGATAATTTAACACTAGCACTCTCTCACAGCTGTCAGAGAAAGCCAACACACAGAGAGTTCAGTGTTCAACCTGATCTAGCCACAGTAATTAGACACTTCAAATGTGAGCCTTACGCACATGGCCTTTTGCTCAGTGGAGACAAGTTTAGCCTCTGGCTTAAACTCTGCCTAAAATCAATCTGAAACAGCTGACATGTAATCTTCCTGAGCATTGTCATTTAATTCCACAGATTCATATTTCCTATCATTAGGAATACGCTGTGTAACTTACAGAAAATAATCACTTTCTGAAACTCTGTTGTTCTGACTTTAAGAGTTTTCTGATGTTGCCAAAGAAGTCTTTCTTTACGTGCAGACTGGCAATAGGTTATTGAACAAGTGGCCTTTTGGATCCACTATTTAGTTCTGAGGTTTTCTTATGATTTGGACAGATTTCCACTCACACCATTTATTAGGACAAGGGACTGGGTTTTGCTTCACTTGGAAATTGGTTTATCCAAGCTAAAAGCTGCACTGTGGGCTCAAAATGACTCCTTTCCCATTTTCTTGAGCTAAATGTACCAATCCTAAATGGGAAAAATCATCAGGAGATATCTGTGGGGCCAGAGAAGAGGAAAACTATCAGAAACCATAAACAGTATCAGTGAGACAAAATCAAGAGGAGAAAATTTTGCTCTGCTTGAGGCATTTACTATTGTCGGAAAATACTATATCTCAGACTTGCAATAGCAAACCTTATAATGATCTGAAGGAGTCAAATATCTAAGCTCCCAGGATAGTCTAGGAGATACAGAAGTACAGGCAGATGCACAAGGAATCAGGTACCTTCAACATACAACTCGAGCAACTGAGCTGATCACCAGAAAGTTATTTTGAGAACTAAAGAAAAGATTTTTAAAATAATAAATAAATAAATAAATAAATAAATAAATAAATAAATAAATAAGCTAAAATACACAGACTGCTGGCCTTATGTCTGTTTATTTAAGAGAAGATTGTCAGGTAAAAAATGTAGAAGTGATTTGGGTCAGATTTTCTAAGATGTCTGGTCACCTGCAATGAAGGCAGCAGCTCTGTGCAAGGTACTCTGACATGTAAGAAAACGATTGCCTCATCTGCTTCTACTGAAGGTCAGCAGCTAATCTGCTGTGAAGCTTTTTAAAGCACCTTTTCTAAATTACCACGTAATTATGCATCTGGCCACTTTTAACATTGAGCTGCCTAAAAGAAGTTTGCAAATGGAAACTACCTCTTAAGATATTAAGCATCCTTGAGTTAGCAAAGCTTTATTTTCCTATTCCTGAGAACAAAGTACTGATGGACTTGCCTTTTGTGGTCACTACATACGTAGCTTCTCTGTGCAAAATCAAGCTAAATTTAGTGCTAGTCAAGATGGTTTTTCTTCTTGTTGTATCTTATAATTAGCCAAGATTATGACTCCTTTATATATGTGCTTCTCTTCTATTTGTACAGCTCCTAGCATAACAGGAAATCTGTAGACACTGCTGGTCCATTGGTATATTTTCATGTACTAATCCACAGAACAGAGATAATGGGTTTGGAGTTGTACTACTTCTCTCTTCCATTTCTGATATGGATAGGAGCATATACATCAGAGAGAAACTGGACTCAGAAAGAGCAATAAGCTATGGATCAGCAGAGCCAAGGGCCCTAAAAGCAGCAGACCAAACTGGGGAGAGTGGACCATATTAAAGTCTATCTTTTCTCGGTTAGAGCATTTCCTGATTTCAGTGGGCGGTACAGATGCTGGAGGTGAAGGGGAAGGGTAAGCAGAGTGGAAAAAACTTAGCAGACCACTTAAACTGTCCATGAAACTGTGGCCTTAACCTTTGATGAGTGTAAAAGGAAAAGATGCAACTGAACATGGAAGGAACAAACATTGCAGATTCTTTTTGTGCACTTTCACAAGAAAGTGGATATGTGCATAAGTAAAATAAATTATTTTTAATGTATACAACAATAAAAAAAAGGAGCATGGTGCATTCCGTCAGCCTGCTAAGCAAAAGATTTATCCTTTATCATGGGTTAAACAGCATCTTTAGACTCATAGGGAATTTTTTCATCCTGCTATATTCTACAAAATGCTTAACTTTAAGGGTGACCAAACATTATCATCCTTGCAGAATAAAGGTTGTAATTACAAGAAATGTAAAGAATCCTACTCAATCTAAAACCTGCACGCTTAACAAACATATTTATGACTGCATACACATCAAAAATTCTACACTTCATAGGTATTTATTAAAACCATAGTCACACTAAAAATCTTTTCCTTTTTTTCTGCTTAACTTAGGACAATGTTTAACTATGTGTGTGAGCACTGCATCTTCCAGATATGAAAATTTTGCCTGTTTTGTTTTTTATTTTCTTTTTTCAAGTGTTGATGTATCCTGCTAATAAGACATAAGTAACTAAGGTTATTGATATGTAAGGCAACTGTTAGTGTTAGTTAAAAGAGAAGGCTGGGGGCTTGAACATAGATCCTTCTAACTCTATTTTTTTTCTGTGCTTCCTTATCTAACAGACCTTCCTGTGGGGAAAATAAAACCCTGTATCTAATCCCTGAGCATAGGCTCATTCAGTACATGTTATTTTTTATGTACATTAACAAATCAGTAACAATTTCTCCAAGAACAAAGCCACGGGTCTTGGCATGGTCTGGTCCTTTGCAGATTGTAGCATTCAAACTACAGACATTTGAAGCACAGAACTGCATGGAGCAGTCACTCATGTGAGTGTGTATTTTCAGTCTTTTCTTCTTGAGAATATGGAAGAATTTTTCTTCATACTTTAAAATGTTGACACTGGCATAAATCCAGGATTAAAATTTCAACACAAAAGGGAGATGTTTCATAAAGTTGTGAGTGATTAAAAACAGGGAGTTATAATGCTAACTACTTTTCAATGTTAATTATAGAAGCTGCTACCAGGCATATTCTATAAATACCCACCCTCTTCTCTAAAAGTAACAAGAGCTCTTCAGTGATCCTGTTATCACACTGAAACAGGAATTCTCATCTTTTTGCATTGTTAACTGTATTTTGATACAGAGATTTGTCTCACATACAGAGCATTTACAATTTTGCAGATCAGAAGAGGTTTCTTCTGTTCATGACTGCATAATATGTCTGAAGTAGTGTAATTATGGAAATATTTTATTTATTTGACCACCTCTTAATATACAGAACTGGGAGTAGTCATCTTTCTTGGACTACTTACCAACACAGATCAAAGTTTCCCACACACATTTAAAGTAAGATTTTTAATTGCGCATTTCTTGAGCCCAGTTTCATAATTTAGTATGAAGAGGAATCTGATCTCAGCACAGATGTAAGAACCTAGCAACAGAACCAGAAGACTAGTGCACAAAAGTGGTGTCAGACCTCAGGTGGGGCTCTGGATTAACTATCTGGAGTGAGTTTTCCTGTATTTCCCACTCTTTTTTTTTTGCAGCCTTGGGCAGTTACTTTAAGTAATATTTGAATGTTCACTTGTTATGCACTGCTTTAAAAACTTCATATTAAGGATCTGGGATTGTCTGGTCTTCTTACTGATATAGGTCACATAGCATATTTCTGTTCTTTGATGATGAGATTGCTGCAGTAAACTTTGCACTTCCAGAGCAAACACTCGAAATTATAAATGCTGAATTGGTTGTCTTTGCTAATTTTGGTGGAAAAATTTCCACTAGAAATTTTCAGCAAGTAAAAAATAAATCCCATGCATTTCTCGAATCTCATGAGAAATGCAACTTATAAGGGTGATCTTTGTCTGCTGAGTGCATTAAGGTAACTTCTCAGGTAATTTCAAGGGCGTTTCCAGACTCCTGACTCTCCCCACACATCAGGAGCTAAGCATGCACTACATCTTCAGGATCACTGTTTTACTTACAAGTTTGTGGTTACATGCATACTACTACTACTACTATTACTACTACTACTACTATTACTATTATTATTACTATGTAACATTTATTTTTTTTATTAGGTTGGAAAATAGGGTAGACAATTTGTGACAATGTCATCCAATATCACATGTGAAAATTTTTACCAAAATGTTTCAGGAGGTACTAAGGTAACAAAGATGTGTTGTCAACCTGTGATTTTCAAAATAAAGCTCCTTTTTATAATTCTAGGAGCTGAAATGGCTGTTCATTCCATGAATTTCACAAACAATAAAATTACTGGTTTGTTTGCTATTGTTTTGTATTTGGAAGTGATCTGAGCATAAGCACAGAGGAGTGGTTTTAGGAAAATTATTTTTTTTTGGATACTGGCAAGTCCAATTTAAAAAATATGAAAAAGAAATATTAAGCTTGCAGTAGGACTTCATGCTATAATCCTTGGTGAGACAGTCTGAAGTAAATTACTTAATAGCTATCCTATTTTAGACTTTTAATAAAAGTCCTATAGTATGTATGTTGAGTATATTCTCATCTTTCCTTCTTCCTTCTATACAATCCATTCAATGTGATATATGTTGGTTGTAAATATCTTAATATCTTCCTACCAATGGAAAAACTTGCATAAGGGTGATTGATCTAAAAGCTGATAACCATTTCAGCCTGAAGACATGTTCTTTTCCCTTCCCCCATCATAAAAATCATACATTATCTTTCCTTACAACAGTAAGTGCAGTGACTCCCATTGAGTTGGAGCACTTTATTTGAAAAAGTCATAATTAAATAGGTGGACCCTTCTCACACTGTACTCTAAAAATGTCAAGAGATATTTCTGAACAGCTCATAATTGGTCTTTCACATATTTCCTATGTCAAATGTTTATGACTAGCATAAAGCTCTTCTGTAGTAAATTTTTGCCAGAAATAATATCACAGTTTTGAAGCACAATAGCATAAATACAAAATCTGGTTTTTACTATATATTCTACTCTTTCATAGCACACACACACACACACACAAAAAATCAGTTTAAACTAATGTGATATAATGGAAAGATATTCACATGTAAAAAGCAAAAAAAGTAAAAGTCAGCATGAATTATGTTCTTAAGCCTCTTTATATCTTTCAAAAGTTTTATTCTCAACATGTAACCATTTTACTGGGAAAATATTGATAGCAATACACTCTCTGAGAAACTTGCGGCTCTTGGATGTTGGACACAATCTCCCTGACTGGTATCAAAAACCCCATTAGAGATCAAAGCATGTGCATACACTTCAAGCTTAAATACCAGTTAAAAACAAGGTTAATTGCTGTATCAGGCTTCTCATGAGGTGGGATGCTAAACCAGAACTCAACCATTTTTGTTTCATAGTGAGTTCACTTTTTAAGGGATTTATTAGAACAGTGTTCTCAGGTCACATACAAGAACAGTTGTCTGGTTAGACTTCTATTTTTAGTCATTTTTCAGACAGCTCCACAGAAAACTCACTACTTTGAAAAAATCAATGACATTTTTTTTTTCCACAGAACTGATTAAATATGACATAAAATTATTAGAACCCCTAAAATGTGGCATTTTTTAAACACCAGTGAAGGAATATTAAGACTGTATCATAGAGAAATTTCATGATATTTCCTTCTCCCCTTTCTAACTACTATGTTTTTATGTAAAGAATTCTGTGATCTCTTTACTAAAGGGAGTTAGTAGGGATGTACCTGACAGCAAATCTTCATGGATATTTTCCAAGGAATTTTATTTTTTGAGCATTTTCATATACTCAGATTAAAACTGTGTGAAGATGATAGATTTATAGTTAATGTATACTATCAGAATTATCCCAAAAATCTATTCTAAATCAATGTCCTGATATCTCCCTAACCAGGTGTTTGTTTGGTTTTTTTAACTTCAGGTTGTAGATCCATGAAGAAAAACATCAGCAATTGCTCCCCAGGGTTAATGCAGTGCTTCAAAGAAGGAGCATTTAATTCCCATAAGTACAGAGCTGATTCAAAGAAATCCTTTAAATGATGAGCTCAGAAGAAAGAAGCATTTAACCGTGCAGAAATAACATATTTCATTGCTCTGACACCAAGAAATTGTGCTGCACAGTCTGGAGCTCCATCTCCTGGTGCTTGTAAAAGAGCTAAAATAATTTCCAAGTGTCTCCTAATCTATACACAGATCCCTCAAAGCACCCAAGCTATATTGCAGAGGCAACTGCAAGATTCCTCACTGCACAGCAAGTCCCGTTGTAGGTTTGTAACCCCTGCGGGCAGGGAAACACAACTTCGCAAAATGCTTTTCTGGGTCATTCATTGGGTCTGTTCCCCAGCTCCTTCACTGTGGGCTAAGCTTAAATAGCATAATCCTGCTTTCAGTGAAGAATGTGGGACTTTGTGCATGCTGCCTAGCTCCCGAGCTTTTGAGAAGGGTGGAGACTGCAATTATGCAAAAGCACTGTGCAAAATAGAATAAAAATTATGCATTCTAATGTATTTATTTGGTTATGCAGTTGTGAGATGCTGAAGGAACTGTCATTTGAGGGTCAGAGTATTGTCTAGGAAATAACTACATTAATTTCTCAGCTAAAATGGAAATTTGTCATTTAAAACTTTTTTTTTTAATATATAAGAATATGTGTGCATGTATGTGCAATTCTACATATAATTTTTAGCAGAGATGTTAAAATGTGATTTATACTTGGCAAAATAACTTGGCCAGAGAAAATACCATGCAGATAAGTTCACTGAACGTACAATAAGCAAGTGAATGTAATACATGAGGGAATAGATAAACCAAGGTAAGGATGCCAGTTTGGAAGACTGAATTATATGATCATAATGGAAGGTTAAGTTAATGAATTTTGTCTATGCACCAGCCACAAAAACATCCATAATAGGAAAGACACCAGAAATAATATATTTCAGGAATATTTCTGAAAGAAGAAGAAAATTAATATTATCATGAATATTAGTCATTTTATTATAATCTTTTTCTGTCATCTTTCTGGTAAATGTACCCATTCTTGTCATATTTGTATTAATTTTTCTCCATGAATAGATTTGGAAGTGAATATCTCATCGTTTCTTAAGAAAAATCATTATACGAGTCATTTAGAATGTTTTTGCTTCTATTAAAGTATTTACAAGTAAATAATCTATTTTATTTAGCCAATCAAAAATACTGTAACAAAAATACATTGCTACTGCTGTACTGTAGTTGGATCATTAATTTAATATACTAGCTTCATTTTAAATACGGGGTTTTTATCAGCAATGACAGTGCAAGCATAGTCAATCTAGTAGTTAAGTTTACAACTCACCTATTTTGACTTTATTTCTTCATCATTTACAGGCTTACAGGATCACATGGAAATCTGAATCTATTCAAGAAAGGGCTCTTATGACAGAAACAGAACATATAACATGGTATGGTGGTTCCTTTGGGAATGATTGGTAGCTGTGATCTGCATTTAATTTAAGTGACTGTCATGCACTTTTGACCAAGTGCACATTGCTCTCCCCATTTCATCTGCAGTCTGGCTATCAGCAATTGTTGAACCCAAATCCTGTTTTTTTAGTCCAGTGTAAAAAGTTATTAGCCTCATCAAATTAAGCTAGTTTATTCCAGATTTGTCCCATTGTGAGAGCAGACGTTGACCTGTAAATTGGTATCGCTGTACTCAGCTGCTTAGTAAAGTAAGGTGCACCCATTTCTCTTTCAGAAGCTACTCTTACATTTCATCAACTGAATAACACTTTTAACATGTGTTAAACATAAAGAGGAAAGAATAAAATATGAAGGTGAAAGAATAAAACCATGGACAAACAACGTTAAAGAGCTTTTGCAATATTTTTTTTAAGAGTAGGAGTAGCATACACTTGTTTCTACTCTTCAGTTTAATCACATGTAGTCTTGATCCTAAAAAGACAGATAAGAATTGATCTGGGACTATGATCTGCCTTTCTTTTGAATCATTATGCAGCAAATTCCAGTAATATATGTCCATCCTCCCACAGGGAGCAGAAAATACTAGAAATCACTGGCATTATATATGTGGCAATTCTCTTAGAAACTATTATTGCTACTCAAATTATTGCAGGTTCTTATTACAAGGCACATGCTTGATCAATAACAGGCTTTTATTAGTTCCCTTACTGACCTTTCAATATATTAGACATGGCTGATGTTGTAACTTAAATCTTGCCAGGAATAATGCAGAAAATTTTCAAGGCATTGGTTTGAGTGTGAAACCTCAAGTAGCTGTACTTTTCTGCTCTTTTCTTGCAGCAGTGTGATAATATTTTAATGAACTCTGGCCTTAAGCTCAGACTCTGACAACACACAGACACATAATAATTCTTTAAGGGGAGTTTGTAATTCTACCCTAATATTTCTCCAGGCATTTGTCTCTGTGACTCTGCGTGGATCACATTCAGCCCTAGTATACACAGGTGAATGTGAAAGAGCATGATTGTTGATCTACACCAAGTTTATTACACAACCTGAAATGATTTTTAAATTTTGATAGCATAATTATTACACAGCCTGTATTATTTTGTCTGTTGGTGCAGCCATTAAAGAACTGCAAGAGGTTTCAGAATTTCAGCTGGAGATTTCCCACAGGAATGCAATCAGCTGGACCTGAACCTAGTTAGGTTTGTATCCTAAAAAGGAGAGCAAAGGGCTGGCTCACTCTTCATGTTGAAGGAAGGTCTGCTGGTTAGTGTAAGGAGGATTGAGCTCTACAGCTACTCAGTAGACTTTGTGTGAGGCTGCAGGTTTTTACACCAATTAGAAAATGCTGGATGGGCTGGATTAGTATTATCTTAAATGTATAATATGCCTGTAATTACACCAAGTCTAACTAGCCAAAATAGTTCTGCTTAGTCAAGCAATCTGTAAACTGCTCTTTAGCTGCTCAACCTCACTCACTGCTATAGTGTGCTAGTAGTGTTGCACCTGGTTCCTAGGAAGTATGTGCAAATTCTTACAGTGGTAGCATGTACTTATAGATCCACAGAGATCATTACAATCATGACCTTTTAAATGAGCTATTGTTTCAAAATACTAGAGCCAAAGACCTTTTAGGTATTTATGATTCTGACATCTTGTTGCAATGAATCTCAAACACAACACCAAACTGAGCAATCCTGAATGAGACTGTCATTTTGCAAAACTTACTCTAGGATGGAATAAAAAGCTTCTCATAACAGAAGACTTCCTAAGTGCATTCCTTACCCTCCTAATGTTTATATCCCCTGTTGATGAAGATTTCCAGCTTCACATCATTAGTAATTTCAATAGCATGTTCTCATTTTCTGTCATGTAATTAATGAAAATATTGACTGATATCTAATGCAAGGTCAACCTTTCCACTAATAACTTCTCTACAACCTAATTCTTCCCACTTTTTATGACTTATCATTAGCTTCCCATTAGCTAGAAGCTCACCTTCCTTACTCTTGTTGTGATGTTCTTCAGTTTAACCCACACAGTCTCATGAGGCATGGATCAGTTGCATTAGTAGAACATAGAGAAATTAGGTCTACTGTTTTCCCTAAACCCGCAGAGCAATTCCTCTCACCAAAGAAAAGCAGTAGCATATTTTGCCACTACTCTCCTTTGTGAATCAACGGTGTACTTTATTAATTATATTTATGTGATTTTAATTAATCATTCCTTCAAACTATTTAACTTATATGATACTGAGTTAGTGCAACTGAATCTAGTTTGCACTTAATAACCAGAGTTAGCTATTTCTCTTACTATTGTGCTATGGCAAGTTCTACAGCTGCTGTCTAAAGGTAGATACATATTCAGATTTGAGCAGTTAAATTAGTGTCTTGGTTTTTTAGATTATCTCTGAATTACAGCGTCTAATGTTAACAAACTCATTGCAAAAAATGTTAGCTCATGACTTTTAACCAAGTGACTAGAGAGAGCTACCATCTTCATCTACTACTTTAGAACTAGCTGTTGCTTTTAAGCCTGTAGTTAGTGTACCATAGCACACTGACAGAGCACATTTTTTAAGTAACACCAGCATAATGTCCTTACCAAAGAAGCCGTAATTATTGCAATAAGCAGTGGACTTGACTAAGACTGACTGACAAGGAAACCACTGGATGAGAATATAGAAGACCTTACCTGCTACAGCTCTGAGGCCTCAGCTTCCTTCCCCATTGCTATGTAACAGAGGGCATGCAGACTGCTTTCTTCAAGAACTGCATTGAGATCCATTAATGTTACATATTAAGGAAACTATTAAATATTTTACTAGAGACCAGAGGCCAGGTATTTCCCTAAACCTTTCTAAGTGAACCTAATCAAAACCCCACAGGAGCTCTTACAGCCCAATCCTCTGTGCATGCAGTCAGTGTGGTCAGCACCTTTCTTTTCCAAAAGGGGCCTCCAAGTCTTTTATGGTTAGAAAGTCAAATCACTCTCATTAGGCATTCCTAGAATGTAGGACATCATGACATGACTCAATCTCATATATAAATATATCCACTGACACTAAACTACTTCTAACCTTTCCTTCTTTTAGGTGCAAACTTCCAGTGTCAGACTTGGGGACAATGAAGAATTTCCACTGACTATGCAGTGCACCTGCAGGCTCAACACAACAAGTTTGTGTTGTGGGCTTTCTTCTTGTTCCTGTTAAATTGGCCTTTTGAAGACTAAGGGCTTGTGAGCTTTGCATGTTAAAGGCTAAACTCTTGTTATAGTGAAACTGATTTTTTTTAAGGCTTGAGGGAGATTGAAGGTAGATTGAAAAGAACACCATGGAGTCCTTGTGCAAGTCATTCACCTTGTAGAGCTCTAGGCTGAGAGAGCTCAAATGCCACTCTACATAACAAGCTCAAACACACTAATTTAAATAACAAGCACAAACTCCACTTGGGATCCACACTGAGACATTTGTGGATTGTTCAGACTGAACTCCCAAACAACATTATTTGAAGAAAGAAATAAGAGTAATTCCTTTTTTAAAGTGGTAATTCAGAGACCAAGTCTCAAAAGCATTTGAACATTTCAAGGACTATTGCTACACCAAATTGTTCTTAACTACAAGTATTAAACTTTAAAACGGACAGAGTACTTTTTTCAAATTCAAATTATTAGCTTCAAGTCTCACAAGGATAATAAATGTATGCATATTCTTGTCAGTTCAACTTTAGCAGAAAGTATGATATTTGTGCTTTAAAGCTGAAAAGTTAATGCTTGCTAACAAGTGATCTAAAGGATGTCTAAACACCATCTTAATGACTCAAAAATTATACACAAGAAGAAAAACTAAAACTTCTATTTCTAATACTGATTAAATAAAAATATTTAGGAGAATGTAACAGATTTCATGGAAGAAAGATGCGACGTGAACCACTAAATAAAAAGATATCACAACTGGACAATTAAATCCTTTGGTACAGATCTTTGTTAACTGAAATGCCACAGAATTACTGATATATATTTGTCCAGTCATTATAACTTTCTCAGCTATGTTAAAATGCTGTAGTTAAACTTCAGTGGAAGTGGTTGCAGCTGTTTGGATAACTCTCCATATTTTAAAAATTTGTCATAACTAAAAAAAAATGTGTTTTCAACAATTTGGAAAAATATTTGCTGTTTTTTACAGAACAACTTTGCATTTTAAATTAAAATGTTTATCCATAAACCCATTTAAATTCATGCTACAAATTAAGTTATTTCACCTAACCACCATCAGTTTTAAAGACTATTGGTTCACCAAAAAAAGGCAAGATGCTAATTTTATTTCTTTAAAATGAAGAAAATTATATTTTTTGGAAATTAATCCTGTGTCCTTTAAGAGGACAAATTTTATCCAAGTCTCTCTTTTAAGTCAGCTGAGCTCAGTATTTTTCTGGTTTTAACATTTTTTTTTTTCCAATTTAAAAGTAATTTTAAAATCTTCCTTTAGACTAGAATGATACTCTTATTCAATAACTAGATCATATTTAAAAAAAAAAAAAAAAGAATAGTGAGAAAGATCTTCAGAGGTATCTTTGTTCCTAGGAAGATGTTTTATAAGTACTTATGTTAAACAGGCCTTTAAATACAATTTTTTGGAGTATCACTAAGTCAGAACTAGGCACCCCCTTTTTAGCTGTTATGAAGATGATTAATTGTACAAGAAATATATGCAGATGTAATGTAAGTATATGGCTTAAGGGAAGAGCAATAGGTAAGAAATGAAATGTCTGTTTTCATATTCAGTTACTTTCAGCACAGTGTAATTTTTCCTTATTAGTTTTTCAAGCTAGTTTTGAGACAAATCCTACAATTCCTATACAGCCAAAGCTCCCATTCAGTCAGTGTGAATTCTGCCCACTTGCAGGAGTATGAGCTGTAGCACTTGGCCCTAAGAATTTAATATAGCTATAATGACTCATTATTGAATGTTTATTTGAATAACAACTGCTTATTAAGTGTATTAATCTCAGCTGATGAATGAAAAAACTGTTTAGTGAAAAGCTGTTTTTCTTTACATTAGTATGCAATTATTTAACTGAAAGGTTCAGAGACACATCTAATTACAATGTTGCTTTAAAAGTATTTAAGCATCAGTTATTAAAATATCATTTGAAATATGCTTATGAACCTCCCGTAGTGTTGTTAAAATGTAAAATTCTGTTTTCAGATTAGCACTTACAATAGGTTTCCTTTCAATACTGAACAAATCCTTTACAAAAGCTGCTTAATGTAAAGGATTGAAATGTTTCCTGTGAAACAGAGCAAGACGATTCAAGAATTTCCGTGTGTGCAGAATGCATATGTCTATGCTTAGGCTGAGATTACTGATTGAAGATCAAAATTAGTGATGCACATTTACAGACAGTTAAGAATCCTATTGCTGAATTGGCATTTATGGGGAAAGCATCTATTATTACTAAAAGTAGTTGGCCATGTAGTTGTCTGTTATTAGAGAAATAAAGATACTTATCACTATCTGCAGCAAAGCTAATTCAGCTTGCCATTTAGTGTCTTCAAATATTTGTCCTCAGAGTGCTTCTACTTGCCTGTAAGAAAATATCACAGATATCCTGGTTGTACTCTGGAGTTTTAGTCACCTGTTTTTTAGGGATACTTGTTCCTCCATCATGTGCTTCCAATGGTCTGCGGAGGACAGATAAGCAGTGTATAACACTCCTCAGAAATTCCTGCCTAGCTCTGTACACCCGACACATGTGAAGGGAACAATCAGAGAAGGTATCTTTGCCAGGTAATGTAGCATGTCAAAAGTCTAACAAAATTCTGGTTAGTCAAAGACACATAAGGAATGTGGATAGAAGGAGGCAGAGCCATAAACAGGCATGTGGATGATAAGAACTGGGTACTTTCACAGCAACTTTATACTACAAAGAAAATGTGATGTGGTAGAGCTATTCATCTGCTGAACTTGAACAGTGGAAATCTGAATGACAGTTCCCGGCCTCAGAACAAATTCTCTGCCCTATGGCTTAGACACTTAATAACTATCTTTGCCGAACTATTAAAGTACAGGTTTTCAGCCTTTCACAGATGCAAGGCATTAAGAAAGCCTGTTAGATTCTTTTCTTACTAAGCCTCTAAACTGTTCAGTTAACCTCTTTCTGCTCTTAAACTTCAAGCCTACCTATTATTATTATTGATTATTCTTTCTTTCTTTCTTTTTCACGTTGACATTAATGTTATTGATCTTTCCAACTCACAGTGTAATCCTGTCACTTTGTTGTCTTCTCTGCCTTCTGTTTCTTATTTCTCATGGGGAGGAGATCTCAGTCCTCCTTGTTCAGGGCTCAGGCTGTGTACCTGGGTGCCTCCAAGGTCAGTACATGCTGTGGTTGTACCAAACAGGGACAGAAGAGTTGCAGACAAGGAATGAGGGCAGAAAAGCTGCAGGGCAGCTTGCAAAGAGTACTTCCAGTTAATGCTAATTAGCCATAAACCTCCCTAGACTGCTCAGCCTAGGGACAGGCTGTTGGCTTGCTCCTTAAGATCTCTTGTCATGCTTTGTGTAAGTAACAACTAAATTGAAAAGGCTCTGAGATTGTTGCCTCTTTCACAAACGGTCTCCTTGATTCACTTTGCTCCATGGTCCCTTTTTGCATCCACCTGTTTGTAGTAGATTTGCCATTTTGTCCCATGTTTCTATTGCTCTACCAGAATCAGGGTATTGGGTTCTGCCAAGTATCAGGGTTCATTAGCAGGGCTGTGGGTTGCTCCTTTCAAACAGAAAAGCAGTGATATGTCACAGCTCTCATACTTTACTTTCACTGTTTGTAGAGACAGCCACAGCAAGCCAAGCTCTGGATAGCTTCACAAGCCTTGAAAAACAGGACTTGTTTGGTGGACATTCGTGTAGAAAGCAGGGAGAGGAGCCCTGGACTACCACCTCTGCCACAAACCCTGCCCTCAAATGACAGGCACCACTCTCAGCTCTACACACATGAGATTTCTGACTCACGCAGTTTCGCCAGGTACAGTAGTCATAATACAAAGAAACACACAGAGAAGTAAATATCACATGTGGAAATTTCAGGGCTAAATTTTACAGCCAAATAATAGCACAGTGGAAATACTGGTCATCTTCTGTGCAGAGAAGCTAATGCAAAAGCACTGGTATTGACCAATAACAACAAAAGTTGTGACCAGTACAGGAGGTTTTTACTCACCATGACTGTGGTCCAACAGCCTTGGCAACCTTAGCACAGAGGTTCTGGATCCATCACCAATCATCAGCCCTAAAAAAAAAAAAAAAAACAACAAAAAAAACAAACACTTTAAAAATAGAACTAAATTAAATTGAATTCTTTTTCTTTTTAAATCTGGTTTAAGACTTTACAGCATCGATTTAAATTTCCTTAACTTGTGATCTAATTGTGGATTCACTCTTGGGATTTCAATCCTATGACTTTATTACTAGACCTGGAGACGGTTTCTTTAAATAAAAAATGAAAAGCAGAAAAAAAAACAGAACCATGAAACACAACATCTGCAGCCTCCCACTTTCAGCAATGTCTTTGAATAGAAAAGTGAAAAGTGTTTAGTAATAATGTTATAACATTTGTTTTCCCAGTAAATAATTATTAGCCTCCAGCTCAAAGTTGTCAGCTAAGTAAAGGGCAGTTGGTGTTAAGGCAGCTCTATGGCAGGTGCAGTGAGGAATCAGTTGTCAGACTCAAATCACAGTTGCATTTTATTTTTTTCCCCCAAAAAGTATCTAGATATATTAATACTCTACATTAAAAATCATCGGCTGCTAGTGTGCAAGAGATGTGTCAAGAATAGCATGTAGCATAGCAAAAGTTCAGAAGTATGGGTATGTGTATTCCATGTTTCCTTTGCAAAAGTGGCCTTGCTGATTCTTTGCCTTTAGTTTCCTAGTTCTACCTTCAGTATAAAAGGAGTCAGAGAAGGGAATAGTAAGATACTTTCAGTCTCCTATAAAAAACCTAACCTAATCACAGTGTCCGTGCCTCTTTAGATGCCTACAGCAGGATCTAAGGGGCTCTTAGAGGTGATTATGGGCAACTCCTCAACACGACACATGAGAAGAAGAGCAGTGTAGCAACAGGAGTCCTGGTCCCCACTGCGAGACCTAACTGGGGCTAGCGGCAGCTATCAAACTCTCTGCATGGGAACCCAGCAGGAGAATGGCAATGGCTCTTAAACCCTCTGCAGGACATTAGAGATGAGTACTAAAAAATACTAGAAAATCACACAGGAGTACTTAAATATTACTTGATCATTAACACAGTAATTACATCAGTGCTGTTCCTGCCTGATGCCATAATTTAAGAGGTTTCAACACTTTCATTCTAATCAGTAGCCGTTTTTTTCCTGTGGTTCATTGCCCATAAAATGTTCACCATGAAAAAAAAAAAGAGAGAGGAAGAGACTTTGCTATGATGGCAATTAACATCCACTGTGGTGCTTGTGCATCCCTAAGCTACAAATCACTCTGGTGGGTGTTTCATCAGGCTTCAGGGGGTCACACATGGCACATTTGTTCCTGAAAGCTTTTAACAGAGGTTTTTAACTAAGATTTTTAACTGAACCTTTTCTGAGGAAGCAGGACACCTCTCAATATGCCTATGTCTCTTTTTTTTTTTTTTTTCCTCTTTTCACCAGTATTTTAAAGTCAAGGTTCTGTATGTGCTAGGTTATGTGGACTATGCAGTAGTGCTTCTACAATCATGTGGACCCCAGCTCCTGTGCCAAACGCATTTCCTAAGGAGGCTATAATCTCTGACATAAGCATATGCAAAGTGAACTATCAAGTTCTGTTGCCATCAAAATGAAACTTCAAAAAAGTTATCAGATATGAATTTATCTAACAAGATCTTACATGTTTTGTAGATGGGAATGTAAATGATGGTTCCTGTCTACCAACAAGATTGCGTGATTAATTAATGCATTACAGGGGAAAAAAAGCCTGACATTAAAAGAAAGATTGGGTGACTCTCAGTACATTAGTTTTTACTGTTTTGATCTGAACTGGGCAAAGAATTACAACATTCAATCAACTTGAACTGTTTGTATTGATCTGCATAGAAGATTGGAAAAAAAAGATATATTGTCTCACTACAAGCTTTTTCCTGGCTTTATTTGCTTTGCAAGAGAGCAATATTTTTCTGAGCACAGATTGAGTGCAATGGCTTCATAAAACGGCCCAGAAGGCTTCTGCAGCACCATTAAAACCACGTACTCTCTGCTCAGAAGCTACTGAGCAATATTGCTGAGGAAATGGAGTCCCCTGGTATATTATTCCCACAGCTGCCATGATGAACCAGCACTGGAAATTCACTTGAAATAATTCTGGGCTGTGGTGACTATGATAAAAGTAGTGTAGTGAATTTCTCCCTTAAAACATGGCTTGCCATATGAATGACTCCTTCAGAAATTAAATACCTTGGGAAATCACTTGAGATGAGAGAATTAATATTAGGACTGTAATTGTTGTTTTGCAACTTCATGACACACAGGTTTTATTTATTTGTTTCCCCCTCTTCTCCCTTCTTTTTTTTTTTTTCTTTTTTTTTTTCCTTTCTTTCTTTCTGGGCTCCAGTTTTCCATAAGCAGATTGTGGTTGCCTTGAATTCATCTGTTAACTGAAATTACCCTCCAAGCACTGAAAGGAGCTGTTGGACTCAGTGCAGATATAGGCCCTGGCACACAAGGAGATAATTTGGGAAGTAGCTGTGACTCAGGGCACAGCTCCTGCTGTGCCCCCTTCACTTTCATAAAGTAGAGAAGAAGCGGGGGTGCAAAGTGCATTCTCTCACCCGCTCTCATGGTGCAGCTGGCCCAGGCTGCATCAGCAGACTGGGTTGCTTTCATCTCCTTTGAAAAGGGTTTCAGTGACTAGAAAAGAGCATGTTAGCAAGAAATTATAAGCCAAGCATGGAATAAGTTCTATCGTACCCTCCACAGAAAGACCGAACTGGTGAGAATTAACAGACCGTTTATGCAACACCCTTTGAATACAAGCAAAAGGGAACCTTCCTGAGAAAACAGAGGCATCTCCTCTCAAATTAATCCATGCCATCGAACTGCTGTAACTGAGAAGACCATTTGTTCCCAACTGTTTAACTTTGCCACATTTTGTACCACCTGCAATGACATTTCATTACTGTGGAGTGACAGCAGCAAAACCACCATGCAGCTATCAGCAGGAAAGGAAATTAGTGATGTTATGATTAACAAAACAGCTCTGACTTAGCCAGTGCTGAGAGAAGACAGACTCCAAAGGAATTGAATACCGCAAGTATCAGGAATGAAATATCAGCACCACCCTGTGGTTCGCTCAATCTGCTTCCTCTTTGTGTGGGTCAAAAGAGACTAGATGTGGCCAGGCAAACTCAGAAGGAAGAGCATCATTTCCTTCTGGATTTTCTCTGGTCCTCTTTCATATGGTTGATACTGAAAACTCACCCTGCTGCCCTCCTGACCTGAATGAAGTTTGAAAAGCTACACAGAAAAGACAGGAGGCTTTGTGGAACTTGAGACAATCCCTAATGAATACCCTGCTTGTCTGCAGCCAACATTCTGTCCTGTCATCTTCGTGTTTGCAGCTCTTTAAATTGTTCCCACAGGGCAATGCAATCAGATGGCAAGCTTAAGGGAACACAACTGAAATCTAATCGTGGTTCTGTCATAATTTTTACAGATTTCCCTGTTCTTGTAGTCTCTGATTCAGGTAATTAACTGGAAAATGGGTGTAAGTGTGGAAGAAAACCTCTCCTGTGAAAATCAACATATGCAACAAGTCCTGTCATAATTAGAGTGGCTTGGTTGTGCAAAGTAGTACACAGATGCTATCCTTATTTTAGCAGACTACTGCATATCAGCTTTTAAAGTGTACTAAAAAGAAATAATTTGCAGTCAATCTAAAAAATAAATCCAGCTCAAGGTTTACGTTACTCCATGTTTTCTAATTTTAAAAGTGTGGAGATAGGATTACTGGTTTTCCCACTACCATAAATATATATGTTTTTAGTTTCATATTTTTTTAAAAAGTGAGTAAAAAACATCTGGCTACCAACTGTCACATATTTTATATATTTTGAAAACCTCATGGGTATTTTGAGTGAAGCTGTAAGTAAGCTATTGGTAATGCAGCTGGTGAGCATGACCCATTCTGTATTTTTCACAAGCAAGTATTTTAGGGAGGTAATCTGATCCTTCTTTATGACAGAAAAAGTATAGCAATAATTAAGTCAGAAGTAGTTTCACAAAGATTTTCATCATAGCACTGACTGTATTAGTATATTAACTTTATTAAATTCCATATTAGTTATGGGTAGGGAAATTGCTTTTGTACACCCACTCCTAAGTCTTACTCAATCTAACATCATTGCAAAATCTAAGGAAAAAACAAATGTACATAAATGCTAAAAAAGACAAAATGCTCTAGTCCATGATGTTTTTCATTAAGCTCATGGCAGAGTATCTCACTTTCTTCTTCAAGGAAAATTCCTGTTGAACCGGTGAGAGTTCTGGATATCTAAAGGACAAAGAACTGACAGACTTGAGCCACGCAGAGTTTCGTGTCATCTAAAGGTGTGAGTTGGTCAGTTTAGCTGAACTGGTGCAAGGTCCGCAGTGGAAATTTAAGCAGATCAAGTTGTCTTCTGTTTAGGCAGAGAAAACCATTGCCTGTTTAAATTGGTCTAATTCCTGAGTAAAAGCTAGGCCTTTATTTCTCCTTTTTTTCTCTTATTATTCTTGTCTTTGGAGAATGTGGCTACTGTGAGAATTTTCCATCCAATATTGCTACACCACAGATAAAGAACAAGGTGCTATAGGACTGTGAAGGGCTTTAGGGCACTGCAGATTACATTTCCATTTCCTTGCAAAAGTCTCTTTTCAATTCTTTCATTTTTCCCTCTATGTATTTCATGTGGTTAGGCGTAGTGCCACACTCTTGCCCTGTGCACACAGTGATATGTCTTCAGCGCCATCAGACTTTCAATTTTGCCCAAATGTTACATTTTCAGTAATTACTTCATACATCTATATATATGGTTATCTATCTAGCTGAAACCCATTTCTGTTTGGGATTATTTTTCTTTTCCTGGCCTTAATGGAAAGATGCAAGGAAGCAACTTTATATTGACTTTCAGAAATTAGTGCTTCTTACCAGGAATTAATATTCCACTGAATTTTGCCAGCAAGGTCATTAAAGTTTGAAGAATATGAGATGTTACAATGCACACAGATGGTCCACATCAGAAGAAAAAATGGTGAGGGTTCCTTTTGGTCTGCTATGATTTTCAGCAGATACATAGTATGTTTACTTGCCTCTATTACATGAATAATTCTATTGGAAACACTGTTACCTTATGAAAATTCCTTTTTCAGGGCTACTTTTCTAAACGTGACACATTTTAACAGATGAGGTACCCTTTGCATAGTCTGAAAAGCATTTGGAACCCAAAGGAAGGCTTTTTATCCTCCAGATACATTTGTGCTGATTCCCTCTGGAGCTGAAAAAAACCCAAACCCAAAATGGCAGCCAAGAACTTATCAGTGCCCTGTTTGGAGAAGCTTAGCTGTAATCTTGAAAGGATTTATTTTAGCATTGCTTATGTCCAAAGCCCTGTAAGGAAGTTGGTGCCCCTAAGATGAGTGCTACACACTTACCAGTGGTCTCGGATTCAAATTCAGGATTTGGTGCTGCAAGAGCTCACGCTTCCTTAGCAGATTTGAATAACTCAAGTACAGCCACATTCATAGGACAGAGTGAAATCTGAATCTTTTAAATTTTAACCTGCCACTGAACCAGACGCACTACTGAAGTACATTCACTTCAGTAGTTGCAGATGTTTGCACGTTCAGAGAATGAGGAAATATTTCCTTCATAGAAAACAGAAAGAGTACATCCAACACTCTTGAATTAAGCCGTAAGTCCAGTCCATGCTCAGTGCTGCTGAACGGTTGTAAGGGAACACCAGGCTGTGTAAAGCAGATGGGCTTTCGCACCAGCTGGCTGCCACTCGCTCCGGGAAACACTTGGCAGGCAGAAAAGCAGCTGAGCCACAATTCCCTTTGACTTGTACTCAGGGACATGCTGTACCCCCAAAAGGCAAATGGGACAGGCAGTGCCTGGCCGTGTGTAGTTCAGATTCACTCCGTTTCTTTAGATAAATGGAGATTTAAAAGAATGACCTATTCCTCAAGATAATTAAGCCAAACATAAAATACTCTCATCTTTCAAAAAGTAAGATACTGGGGTTTCCTGAAGCAAAAATTATTCATTACCCAGAAACATGTATAATGTCATGATGTTAACATCCACTAGTATCCCTCTACCTGAGACTCCCAGACCCATCTTATATTTAGTGAGAAAAATCAAAGAACCAATGCTTCATTTTGTTATCCTCTTCTCAGCTAATTTTCTTTTAAATTTCATTTTCAACCCTTTCTGCATTGCAGAGAAGTATGTGTCAACAGAGCAAAATTAAAAAGGTGACAAACTGTGAAGAATTAAAACTTCTAATTTAACAGATGAGCAACTGCAAATAACAAAATCTCAGACAAACACCATTTTAATGAAAGGTGACATGCCGGAGATAGGAGGTTTTTTCCGTCTCTCTTCATCAAGTAACAACAAATTAGTTTAGGAAGCCATACAATAACTCTGTGAATGCAATAACAAATTCATATCATGTGCTGTTAGTTTTGTTTGCTTGTTTGCTTTCTGAAACCATATATGACACTTCTTTTGTAATAGTATATTTTCTTCGCACTAGATGTGTCAACATTTGTTCATGTCTGGACTAGCTCTCATTCTTATTACTATCAGGTATAGCTCTTATTTTTCATCTCCTCAGTGGAGATTTACATTTTAGCCTGCTGAATGATGGGGTTAGTTCTGGCACTGCAGCAGCCTTTTTCGAAGTTTTCTAATACCTTGTGACATTTCACATGTAGAGACCTGGCTGGATATATGTTGGCCACTTGCTTGTAATGAAATTTTTAAGTGTGATAAACATCAGAAGAAAAACTAAATATGTATGTCAAAGAACATATTGAGCATGAAGTAACACTCCTTCGCTCCTTTTAGTGGGGCTAAATCCAGGTCAATCATAAACACAACTGACTTCCCAGAAGTCAAAAAGACTTCATCCAGAATCAATATAAAGCAACAAAGCTTTGTATAAGTTAATGAGTAGCCACACTCATTTACACCAGTTTGGGATTTTGGCCCAGTCAAATGCAATCTACCTATTTTAGAGATGAATGCAGTACTCTTTGAGTACACCCTGCAGTGAATTAAAAAGCCGGCAGAGTGCTAAAATTCTTTTAAAAGAAGTAGCACTACCTCCTTTACTCAAAGGGTGTAATTTAGATCAATGCATATGGGTTTTATAGGCTATTTACCTACTGTTGGTAAGCATCACTTGGCTACCTCTCTGAGGCTTACATTGACAGAAGTTTGCAGATGTATGCAGTTAAACTCAAGTGAGCACAAAGAGAGGCTGACTAACCTCAAATAACTTACTACCAAAATACTGTGTTTACTACGTAGTAGGTAGTCAGCAGGTGTAGCATTAGGAAGGACTTAAAATGCATTGTCATACATAAGATCACTGAAATAACTCTTTTTGTCCTACTGTGCTTCGAAGTATAAAGCATGACAAAGGTTTTTGTAAATTATAATCATGTGAACCAAATAATAAAAAAATTGATCCAGATAATGTGCAACAGATTTCCAGCCCAGTGACTGGGAGTCTTCAAGGTATTGGAGTCAACTCCCAGCATCACTTCCAGCTAGCAGTCCTGCATGTAATTTATCCAACAGTTCATAACATATATGGTATAAATTCCCCTAGATAGCAGACTACCCTATCTTTTACCTATTCTCTACTCACATACTTGAAAATAACTCTCTTATTTATTTCCATACCCATGGCAGGTGGCACAGTAAATCAATCAGTGGGAGTCTCTCATATGCACCTCTGCCTCACTGGGTATTAATGAGGTTTTTCATTTAACTTCCATTAGGGAATGATTTCATGAATTCAGCATATGGGACTTACTGTTTAAATTGTTTACAAGTGACACTGGCTCTGCAAATGTAAAGTATATGACAATGGGGGCTATTTGCCCATGTAACCCATCTGTGATTAATTGTGTATTTTATGTAATAATCTGAATTTAAAGCAAATGCTGCAACTTATATTTTTCCCCTCAGACACATAATATATGTTACAGCATGAAGTAGCTATGCCTTTTCAGGCTGCAGCTAAATTTAATCATAAATGAGTCTGGTTTATGCATGTTTGGGGAAAAAGGACTTTACCAGTTAACAACATCTTAGAATAAATAACGGAACTGGGATGTCATTTTGCTTAGATTATACCTGGCTATTGAAAGGCCAGAAAGTATTAGCAAACAAATATTGGAAATTATTTGAAGAAATAGCTCAGATGTGTCCAGTGTAGGCAAAGGAAAATGATCACTTACAACTTCACATAATGTCAAATAGCAGCCATTTGTTTTACACCACAGTTGAACTACATATATTTCTCACAGCAGCTAGGGTCTGAATTGTTACATCATTGTGCTGGCTTGGAACAAACACAAATCATAAAGAGATGAACACTTTCACTAATATTTACCATCAAAGCATAAAAGAGAATTAATGATTTAACGGAGAACATGAGAACATCATAGTAATATTTTAATCAGCAAGATAAGCAGCTGTCTTTGCACACTGGGAAAAGTAATCTCAGGTTTTGGGACACATTGTGGAATGGGGAAATCTGATAAATTTAAGATCTTTGATTGTTCATGAAAATTGATTCCAAGTTGGGGGCGTAGCATGGCAGAAAATGTTAACATGCTTGTTTGAGATTTTAGCAAGAAGATAAGGAAGATTGACATCTTAGGCTGGAGACAGCATTTTAAAGTACTCAAAAAGATTTGGTAGGATGAAGATAGGTAACAAAGTTCCCAGTGATAAAGACAAGAAAACACGTGTTTTTTAATAAAGGAGGGAGTGAGAACAAAGCTAAATGCAACACAAAAAACGTAACATTATCAAAGGGGCAAGGTAGGGAAGTCATACTTGCAGCTACATTTGGGTAAATAAGAGCTGACAAAATTTAGATTCATTGAGTCAGCTGAAAGATCTTGCAATGGCTGAACAAGGAGTTAATGTGCTTCCTGATATTAAATGTGAAAGTGCAGGGAGAAAGAGCAATAGTTGGAGATCTGAGCAAAGACAAGAATGATTTGCTGGGTAGGAATGAGTATGAGAGTAAAATCATATTTGCATTAACTAGAGACAGAGATGAGTGATCAGTTAAGAGTATGGAAAAGTGGATGGAATATGACCAGGAAAGATTAGGGGACGTATCAAACAGGTTTCTCCTCTTCCTTTCTTACAGGAAGAAAGCACAGGAGAAACCTCTGTATATTCCTATCAACTTCAGCCCTGACCTACTGTTGAAATCATTTCTGTCACACTGAAAGAGAATGTGGACTCTGTCTTGAGGAGAATATCAGTCAAACAAAATAACTTGTCAATATGAGCATCAAAGACTGCAGTTCTGACCCCTGAGCAATTTTTAGCACAGCAGGTAGTACCAGGGCCATCCCTACATCACCTCAGTGACTGCTCAGCTCCAGGATAATGAGGAAGATTCACAAGACCAAATGATCTGAAGTGGCCTGATTACACACCCTTCACATAGTGTGCAAGAACTGCCCCATTATACTTATTGCTCTTAAAAAAAAAAAAAAAAAAAAAAAACAACCACACCACCCTCCCTGGGGAAGTATAGTATTTATTAGCTGTTCTCATAAGGATTGCTATTTAGCTTCCTAACTATCTGATTTTGCCACAGACTCCTCTTTGAATCTGCCTATTGACACATTCAGCACTTCTCATTCCGGAATATTTTTTCTCATCATTCATGGAGATCTTTCTAGCTGGGTGTGACAGAGCCTTACCATATGCTTCCGCTGTCACTTAAGACTTCCTCCTAAATCACTGTTAAAATAGAAATATATATTCCAGCCCATAGGAAATGCTGGATCCTGGTCTTATCTGTAAGATCAAAATCTGGTAACAAACTCCCAATCACTACAAAAATCAGATCCTGCATCAAGAGGTTGTGGCTCCCCTGCCTCTAATGGGGAAGGATCTCTTTAAATCAGACCTTTCCTTAATAAATTAACTATGATACTGGCTTTATAAGAAAGAGGAAAAGAATAGATTTCCCACTTGTTGCAGCTTCTTTCTGTTGCACAATATATTAAATAATAAGTCTGAGTTTTAATTCAACAGGGACAAATGTGATATAGAAATGATGTATAAATTAAAGCATTCATACAAATTAACATAAATATTGGTGGTATGATGCAGAACCATCTGTACTGTGCCATATGTCAGGTAGGAGGACAAATAAAAATCAAAAAGATCATTAATAATCTTTCAGGGAATAGTTAAATATTTTCAATAAATAAGATTTATGGAGATCATTACATTTTTTAAGCAGGAACATACTGTTGTCATTATTTATTTGTAAGATGCAGACTTACTGTGAAATATGTCACCTAATTAACTTAAATAACACTTAAGTAACTCTACAATATTTTGTGAAACCTTCTCTATTATTTAGTAAATTTAGAAGCCTGGGAACAGGTTATCCAAGCTCCTAGATCTCTCAATTTCTACCTACAGAGGAAATAGGACCCCAAGTATTCTTTAGGATCTGGAATCCTTGTAGGTGCTGTGAAACAGGTGTTCCTCAACTCTAAAAATCTAAAGGTAAAGGGACAAGGAAGGTTGTAAGTTACATAAGCCATAAGGACTGCTATTTGGGGGATTCCAAGGACTCGTGGTACCTTTGGAAGCAAGTAGGACCTTGCTGTACAAAACTTCCTAAAAATCAAGTCTGTTCTAGCTAAAAATAGAAAGTTCCATCACTTTGATAAAATAATCCTCAGAGAACGTGAACAAGGTTGCACATCTGCACAAGTTCCCTGAAAACAGAGTTGTGTGAAGAAACCAAAAAAGCCAGTTTGCAAGCAGAAGGTGAGATAGAAAGACCAGTTAGAACATTTCCAACTCAGACCCTTTTCTGCCTCAACAAGATTATACAAAGCAGCATAAAATATTTTGTAAGGAATAATCTAGTTTAAAAATTTCTTCATTGTCCATTAACATGAGGTTTCCATTAACTATTTTACTTCCTAATTGATACATCTGAATGTCCTAGAGGTTTTCCCAATTGTTTAATTACATGCTTTCACATTCCTTTGTAAACAATCCATTTCCATTTTTTTTCATGCACATTCAGCATTAACTAGATTCTAACATCTCTTCTTGTCTTCCAGACAAACCATGTTTCAGTCCTCTAATCCTTAGTCTTAAGTAAATCCCTCCAACTATAATAATCATTCTATGGCTCATCTATAAACTCCATCCAATTTGCAAAGATATTTATCTCCAATGAAGGTACCCCCTACACATAAAAAGCCACAGAAGGGAATCTTATTTTTCTGCTCCACAACATAATGACTCCATATGTTTCCATAACTTTTTGATGCTATGCTGCAAAATTATCTCTAATTTCTGATCTTTTATCTCCCTCAACTTTGGTAGTGCTATGCTTTGCTAGGTCTCTCCCTCCCACTGAATCTTTTTTGTATTAACTTCCTCTAGATATACTTTCATTTTCAATGGCTCTAAGGCTTCTAAAGCTTGCCTGTTATTTTGGGGGGTCTATACTTTAAGGTCTTTTTTCTTTGGGTTGGATCTCTGGTATTTGCAACTCTTCACAAGCTAATGTCATCTACGGATTTCATTAATTTATAATTCTGCCCTTTTTATAACTATAAAAAACTAACACAAGTATTTTATGAGATTAAACACAACAAACACTCTTGTATCAGCCTGTACACTGTTACTTTATAATTCCATATAATTCCAGACTTCAATGTATATTGCATGTCCATACATGAATCAAATGTTTCAGGACCACATCTTCAGATAAATGAAGAATTAATATAATTCATATTACACCCATCATGCTCTCCCCAGTTCCCAATGCTTTTATTCGTTTGCAAGAACAGTACTTGAGTTTGAGTGGCAAGGTCTATGCTTTGTGAACCCAAATCACCTCTTGTTTATATCTCTAGATCATTAATGGCTTTCGTCAGTACTCACTTTATTAATTGAGGCTGGGGGAAGAGAAGCTAACTCCCTTTACACAGTTGAATTGCACTGGTAGTCTCTCTTTCTGGCATCACAAAGAGGAAACCCTGCCATATGTACCTGCTGCACCTCAAACACCACCCTGACGCCACTCAGACTCTGCTTAATTCTGCTTAATTCACTGTAGCTGTTAACATACAGAGCTAGCTATAAGATCAAGACCATAGTTAGGTGCTCTGCAGACATAAGACAGGAGCAAGTTCGGCTACAGAGAAATGCAAGCATTTTTATGGTGTTGGGCAAATTACGGCATCGATCCTGCAAACATCCACACCTGTGACATGCAAAAATGGAGGGACACACAAAATAGCAAAAGCTCCATTGTATCTAAAAGCTGAAGTTGTCAGGATCACTACCTGATGAAATTTTCTTAGGGACAAATGAGTTTCCAATCCAATTTTTTCAGAATCAGGGACTAAAGATCAGTCTTATAACTTACTTTCCATGTCTTTTTAGACAGATAAAGATGGCCACAAAAGGTTGTAACTACAAACATCTGACTAAGTATAAGCACACAAGCAAGTTTTCAGCTCATGAACATCAGATGTTGCACTAGCAGCAGTCTCCTCCACAGATAAGAGAGAACAGGCAGATACAAATACGGATACAGGCAGCACTAGAAAATTGTAAACACTGATCAGTACACTAAGTTCAGCATGAGAAACAGAGGGAACAACTGGCAGCCTTGCAACAGGGAGACTGACCTGATTCGGATGTACAGGTAGTTACTGGGAGTTCAGCAGTTCTTCCCAGACACCACGAGCCCACCGGGAAAGGTGAGATGCTGTCCTGGGCAGGAGCTGGGGGACAAGGTCTCGGTTTCTGAAATAAGAGTGAGAAAGAGCTGTGAAAGTGAAGTGGAGTCTTCCTGCTTACTACATTCCTAGCTATTTCATGCAGTCATGGGAATACAGATATTTCAGAATTTAGAGTTTAAAATGTCAATATCGAAGATTTGCTCCATCTATGTAGTTCCTCCCTAGCTGGTGTTTGTTTTATCTAGCTTGGAAAAGCAACTTTGTGTTCTCTCTGTGAGTGTATATATGTGTGTGTGTGTGTATGTGTATATATATATATATATAAAATGCATATGTTTATAAAAAACATATATAGTACTTCCCTTAGTTTCAGAATGTCATTCCCTGTGGCCTTACCTCTATTACACACATCATTCATTAAATTATGAAAACCATTAATGTCAGGCAGCAGAACCTAATGAATTCACTAAGGGACCACCATTAGCATATCAAGTAGCTATTTCTCAGCTAAATATTCCTGACAGCCCTCATTATATATGATGGATGGGCTTTATAAGAGGTAGTAGTTCCAGAAGAAAATAAAATCTCAGCATTCTACCACATGTGGCCCAATAACTAGATATCATTTTTTGACTGTCTGTTTGCATTTCTTTCTTTTTTTTTCTTTCAGAATGAAAGAGTTGTAAAACTCACAAATAGATTAACTGCATAATTCAAAATTCATTAAAAACTGTGAGCCTAATTTAGCCTAGTTTCTGAATTCTGCAGGTGCTTTAGTCATGGGATATCAAACACTGTGTGTCATCATAGCTGTATTGCCAGCAGCCTGTCAGAGAGAGAGAGATATAACTGAAAAAGCAAGTAAGGCTGGATTTTAAAAGGCCGTGTATTGCAGAAACTTTTTATGAGTTGAAACCCAACATTTTCTAAGGTAAGAAACCCAGTTTTAAATGGAAAAAAACAAAACAAAACAAAACAAAACAAACAAACAAAAACAAATTAAAACCAAAACAAAACAAAAACAAAACCAAAACAAAACAAAAAAACCTGTATCAATGTTTTCAAGAGCTGGTGAACAGTTATTGTAGTGCCTCATGAAAAATGGGTAGTTGCACATGGAGCCACAAACAAGTGCAACTAAATATCTAACACTTGCAGTCTCCTGCTAGGTGGTCACATCTGTGGCAACAGGTAACACACTTTTATGGGAATACAAATCTCAACACTTCATTTTACGATGTGATGGGAAATAGTCCGAAACTTTCTGCTGTGCATTTCTTCATGAATGTCAGTAGTGGAGCACATGTAACACCAATAGAAGATTTGGCTCTTGCACATGTAAGACTGAAGCTTTTTTATTTTTAAAGTAGAATTAACATTTCTGTCCTTGGACAGTTGAAAATGACAGATGTTCAAGGTATCAAATGATCTTACTTGTGATGACATAGCTGAAGTCAGGCAAAATCACCCAGGCAAAATATATGTCCAAAAATATATTGCCTAAAAATTGAATCCAGTATTTTATTTCCCCTCTTTCTCCTACATAAATAAACATTCTGAGTGGAGATGTCTTACTCCCCAAAAAATCAATCACTGATATTGGGACTAAAAAATATTCTGAAAAGTTGAGTTGAAATATGCTTTGCTACTCATCCATACACTTTTGGCCTGTGACTGTCATTCAGCTTGAAGATATCTGGCACTATACAGAGTGCAAAAGTGGGCTCCCACCTCCCCAGCACAAGCCATTTATAGCAGTGTATTAGAGGATGTGCTCCTGCTGCCTTGGCTGCCCACCCTTCTGTCAATGATTGTATGATTCAAGTCCTAAAATCTTCTCAAAAATAACGATTAGGAGGAAAAGTTTTAGGAAAAATATGTTTTTCATCATACTTAACCACTTTTCATTGTATATTACATTACTTTTGGAAGGCAAGAGGATACTATATTAAATCCTGCTGACTCTTGACTATGTGTAAAGAAAAAAAATATTTCTAAGACACTTATTAACTACTGCAAGTATCTGGTCAACATTTGGTGAAATCTGTTAGTCCGTACCTTTTTATCGTACTACTGCCTGCTAGACCAGCAAATCAAATTGTAACACACCAGCCATTTCCATCTCACCCAGAATGCCTTCAAATATTTCCAGATTATCCAACAAATTCCCAGATGTAACCTTTTGGACATATTTTTCTAGATTATCTAACGTTTTTTAATGAATCAATTCCTCTAGGAACCTGATTCTGATTTTTCACATTTATAGCTTTCTAGTACTTCCATGCTCAAAATTAAATACTGTGTGTTTAGCATAGCTAAAACAGAAGGAAAAGCCCTGGATATCAGTGGCCCTCCATGTGACATGTCTTCATGCAAACTTCCCCAAAAGTCTGATTTTTCCAACTCTATTAAGATATTAAAAACCTGTATTGCATTTATTGGAGAGCTTTACTTTTTTCCCCCCAGTTAACCATCTTCTTCCATGCACATTTTTTACAAATTTCTCCATTTATATTTGCCATTCTGGGTCTCAGTTTCTTATCCTCTGCTCCTCTTTGCTATTTCTTTTTTTTGTGTGTGTGGATTTTGTTCTTCTTTTTGATTGCTTGTCCTGAATGCTCATAAGTTAATGTCATTACTATTCCATTCTTATGTTGCCTACTCCTCCTTCCATACAATTCATGAAAATGTTAGTTAAGATGCAGCTTCTCCAAGAACACCTGCACCTCTCCTTATTTTCCTTCAGTTATGATGCTTTATATGGATTTTTCTTTGGGCCACAGCATTGTTCATATTTGAAACAAAATACGTTAACTTTCCACATCTGTTTCCATAAGAATCGCTATCAAGTGTTTTGCTAAAATCTGTGTACATATCTCCCATGGTTCTTTCATGTACTGGTTTGAACTTTTTTTTCAAAACCTGCAATATAATTTGTCTAACATGATTTGTTATCAAAACTACTAAACTTTCATGGTTCTGTTACCATCTAAATCTGTAGTGATTTAACTTAAATGAGTCAGACAACTCCTTTGCAAACCAAATTATAAAACAGCAGGGTATTTATTTTATTATTATTCAGAAATGAGTATTATTGCAGAATCGGAAAACAGACAGGACACCTACTACAAAACGATCACCAGTGCCACATGCTGATGTGACAGGAGGATCTATTCAGTCAGTCTGTTTTCCCAGATTTAACTCCCACCTACTATTTGTTAACTTGTTTCAATTATCTATTTTTCACTGTTATTTAGAGGAAGATTCTCACCAGTAACGGAAAGAGTTTCACTGGAACAAGTCATGTGAAACCAGAGTGAGACACATGGAAGCCATTCTTTAGAAAATTTCTGAAATCACTGGAATAACATTGTTTAACACCCAAAAGAACTTTTTTCCTTCCAATATAATTCTGTAACATTTGTATGCACAAGTTCAGAAGTGCTATTAACACTTCTGAAGTACCTCCAAACAGCCCAGGAAAGAGCCCAGATTTTTTATATGGCTCATTATTTTAAGTACTACTTTGTTCTTTTTTTTTTTTTTTTTTTTTGATCGTCAATCTCAATAAGGTGTACTTTTTTCTTAATGTGTGATTCTTCAGAAATGCAGAGTGCTCATTCTTTGAAAATAAGTGCTCTAAAGCAAATTAAATTTGCCACCCGAAAATTCAAGGGCGCAAAATAGATGTTCACCCTGTCTGGTACAATTATAAGCAATTATAAAACTATTGAAAAGCAGCTAGCTAGCAACAGCATTTCCAACACTATAGCTCAAGAATCCTGGCCAAGATGTGTATTGAGATATCTTAGATATTAATGGAGTTGTAATGAAATATAATGACGGTAATACTTACTGCCTATGAAAGCACTAAAATGTTTACAATTACCTTTCCCAAGCAATTAACTTCAACATAATAGTAATACAATAGTGATATTTATTATGCAGAACTAAGAGCATATTTTCAAGACATGCTCTGAATATTTTTCTTCAGACTGTCTCAGGTTCACTCTAGTATCAACAGTTACATTGACATGAAAATGAATAATTAGTGATAGAATTCAGTCCAGGAAAATCAACTCTGCCACATGTTGCTTGTGAAATGTTAGTTTAAATACTCAGTTCTCGTCAACTGGTATGAACAATAAATCACAGATGATGTCACCTGTCAAATAAGAGTAAATATATTCATTGCTTTAACCTTAGTAATTACCTGTGTATCCTGATATGTTAATTGTCATAACTCTCACTACCTGGACAACTGTTTAAACAGAAGTTTATATACAATGCTATGATATATCTTAATAATTTAGAGTTGACAGTTCATTTAGTAGGGCTAAAATCTTAGTCTTCCCTAGCTAAATATCACTTAAGAAGTCTTTCTGCTGAACTGTAGGAGTCAATAGTTCTGAGAAAGAAGGTGGTATGCTTAAAATATACCAAAACAGCCATTGGTCTAGTTCTGCCACTGAGCTGACATTCATGTGATCTTCTTCAAGGTATTTAATTTATTTATTGTCTCATTTCTCTATCTGCAAAAAAAGGACACTAATACTGGCCTCTTGTAAAATGGTTTCAGGCTTATGTGCAATATAATAAAGTCTCTCTAGTGTTTATCATGGTCCATTCTTATATCACATATAAGTCAAATCCAGAAATAGTTATAGATTAGTAAATAGATCCACTTTTGTAAGTCTTGAATAGCAGAAGATGTAGCAGATGTTCTGTAGTATTAGGAAAAAAGATGAACAGGAAGATCAGAAAATAAATCACACTTGTTTCTTCTCCTTATAGGAAGTTTCTATGCATCTTTCCATAAGGAGTGATTCATGATTCAGCCATTTCCATCCTTCTGGACCTCAGCCTTGACAAAATGCCATTCATTCTGTATCTTAATTCATAAGAATACTAGAAAATATTTAGACATATTAAATACACAGACATTCCAGCAACACATTATCAGAGTATAGACAGAGAAATGTACAATGCTACTGAGTTAGACTTGAGAGAATAAAATGGTTTATGGGATATTTTCAGTATGGTTTACAAATATTTTCATGTTGCAGCATATTGTTCCAAAATTAATAAATTCAGACGAAACATTAACTGGAGGTCCTAGATTTCATAGAGTGTAAGCCAGCAAACAGCATACTTTATTTCCATTGCCATCTTGGGCTGTTTGCTTTCCCCAACCAGCCTCCGTGTACAGCAGTAATTCATATTAACAGGAAGATGCAGTCTCAGTGGTGCTCCCTTTTACCTTTCAGGAGGTTTTTCAAGACAGGCTGCAATCAGGGACAGTGCCTAGCAGACCCTCCTCAGGAGCTCTGCTATATGCACCCTACTCTCCTGACAGTAAGTGGGCTGGACAGATAAGCAGCAGCCACCTCGTGAATGTTTAATGGCAACATTGCCAGTGGTACATAAATTATTTTTACATGGATTTACACCTGCACAGTGAATAAAAACAAGAGCTATTCAGACATAAGAGACATATTTACATGTTAAAACAGCAGAAGCCTGAAACAGATGACAATACTGTGTCCATGCCAGCCCTGTTCATTGTGGTGCTTGCTGAGAAGATCTTCAAGACATGTCGTTGTCCTGTCTTTGACCATCTACGGTCACTTAATCCCAGCTGAATCCTTTCTCTCTTGTAGAATTGACTACTTTGTTTTTCCAGAGACATGCAGCTGCATCAGATCTCAGATCAACAGTCCAATTCCAATTAGAGCTTCATTTTCACAGTGTGTGATGCAGAGAAGGGAAAAGAAGTAGGTAGAAAATAACTTATTCTTATCTTCATATGCATTTGTGCAATGCAGGTCCAGAACGGGTAGTTTTCTTCTAATGTGGTATAAGATATTGGCTGGATCAGAGTTGTTCGCAGCTTATTCCAGTGTCTCTTTAACAGGTCAGAGTGTACATGGTAATATCAGGCTCTGATATCTTGACATAGTATCCACTTTGTGGGAGGATATGTCAAAACAGGTCTGTCTCTGCTGTGAAATTTCCCCTGTTGAGAAAATGCCTAACAATTTTCTATGTAACATTTCTCTGTTGCTTTCTCTCTCTGAAGTTTATAAAGAGCAGACATGTATTAGAGACTTCAGAAGCACTGCTTTTTGTGAGATTTGTATTTCTTTGTGAAGCTCTTCACACTGGCAGTTAGTCAGGAGGGACAGGGAAGAGCAACATAACGGTACCTCTTGTGGAATGAGACACTGAACTATAGGGAGAAATAAAGAAAAGGAGATAAGAGACAAATGTGAAGGCAGGAACGAGGGAATGAGGAAAGGCCTGGAAAACAGGGAAAGACAATGATGAATTCTGGTAGGGATTCATAAAGAAAAGTTGGGAGAAAAGAAAGAAAACTCAGGAAAAGTATAGGAGAAGGGATAAGTAAAATAGAAATTAAAGTTTTTTGGGGGCTAGGGTCTGTAGATCAGAACAAGAAAGAAGGAACTAAGAAAGCAATTATGTGCAGACTAAAGGAATGCTCTCAGAAGCAGGGTTATGATGGCTGCCTTTAGCAAACACACAGCACTCTAATCCTAAGCAGATACTGTCAGAACTTCCTGAAAAAAGCTTCAGGCCAGATGACGGAGAGAAGCTAGTGCAGGTATCATTAATGTACAATCTTCTTTTGACCACTAATTATGATAATGCATGAAGATTTGCCACTCTCCCTAGCACCTGATTCTGCAGTCATAGAAATCTGGCAGCTCTGCCTCACCAATACAACACTGAGATGATTTTGTTCTTTCTTTTTCCAGTGATTTTTAGGCAAATATCCTTCTATTTCTAAACCTTTCATTTGCTGATTACCATAAATTTCCCATAGCACCTTCCATAATAACCCAAGATAAACAAAAGCACCAGCATGTGAAAATTAGGGAAGAGAAACAGAACTGGAATCATATCAAATAATCATATCCTCCCCCCTGCAGAGAGCAAAAAGCAAAATTAATCTTTTGCTGTGCGCATCTGGGGACTTTGATAATATGGTCAAAAACCACTTTTACTTAAGTTTATCTCTTAATTGATTAAGTAACAGAAATACCATACTGCATAGGAAAATACTGTGTTTAAAATGGACACAAGCCAAAGATAACAGTTTTAAAACCAACAGTTTTAAAACAGTACCAAAATCATCTTATTCTCTGTGTTGAGACAGCTATAGAGATTTTTTTCCACTAAATACATTAGGTCTCGTCTCTTCTCTTCTCTTCTCTTCTCTTCTCTTCTCTTCTCTTCTCTTCTCTTCTCTTCTCTTCTCTTCTCTTCTCTTCTCTTCTCTTCTCTTCTCTTCTCTTCTCTTCTCTTCTCTTCTCTTCTCTTCTCTTCTCTTCTCTTCTCTTCTCTTCTCTTCTCTTCTCTTCTCTTCTCTTCTCTTCTCTTCTCTTCTCTTCTCTTCTCTTCTCTTCTCTTCTCTTCTCTTCTCTTCTCTTCTCTTCTCTTCTCTTTCTCCACTCATCTCCTCTCTTCTCTTCTCTTTCTCCACTCATCTCCTCTCTTCTCTTTTCTCTTCTCTTCTTCTTTCTCCTCCCTTCTCCTCCCCTCCCCACCCCTCTCCTCTCCTCTCTTTTCCCAAATGGGAGTACAGAGGTATGGAAACTGAGCAGAAAAAAAGAATAACTGTCTTTATGCAGAGGTGTGCTCTTATCAGAGCTGAAATAAAGAAATGAACTGCCATTTTCATCCTAAAAAGAAGTAGGAAGTATAGGCACACATTTCTCATTAGAGTTCCACCCCAAGTTTGGAAAAAGCATTCAGCTAACCATATCACAACACTGAGAATGGCTCAACCTAATTGTCAGGAAAGTTTTTTCTTCCCCTTTTACTCCTGCCTTCCTACTAACTATGAATCTACTATTATCATGACTTGCACATAACTCTGAATAGGAATTAAAAAGCATGGCATGATTCCCAAGCATATCCATCCCAACAAAACACATATTTCAGATTTAGGATTCTGTCTGGGAGAGGAATATATATCTATCAATGCCTGTGAATTTAAGCAAGAATAGCTGACTATAGCAGCAGGTAAAGAAGTGCAGAGAAATATCTGTGGATCACAGTGATGAATTTCTCTGTGTTTATAGACTCCAATACATTAAAATTATTTGCTTCCCTATATGTTCAAGTAAGGACTGCTCACTACTTGCCTTTGCAAGAAAGGGCTCAAATGAAGAAAAATACGACTAGTACTAATTCAGAAATACTGGACAAGTTAATGGGACTCCTTTTTTTTTTTTTTTCCAAGTAATACTTTCAGGCAAGGATGTATGTTAGCACATTTTGCTCTTTTCAAGTGCTATATTTTTCCCTACATACAATTACCCCCTTACATACACACTTAAGTAGGTTATGGCAAACATAAAGCCTGCAGGTTTGCATGAGACACCATGCTTCTATTGCTCTGAAACTACAACGAACATACAAGGCCACTTTTAAAATCTTGAGAGCTCCTTAAAGTTAACTTATATCTATTTCTTTAATATGCCCAAAGGATGTCTCATATGACAAAGAGAATATCCAACTTTTTTCTCGTCTTACCAACTGAAGTCACATGAAGTTCAAGCACATGTTCAAATGAGAAATCAAGTGTTGTTTTAGTAGTCTAGACAGTTGCAGTTTGGATAGATTAGCAAAAAATCTTATCCTTCTTCCCTCTGTAAAACAGTTCAAACAGAAATGAGCTATCTACAAGTCAGATGGGTCAAATTTGATGTCTTCTCCAGTGAAAAGATATTACTCTAGATTACCTTTTGCTTCTAAAAAATATAAAATATATTTTAAAAATACAAAATTATAAAATTTCTGTGATGAATGTACAAGAGATAAACATGCCATCTATATTGTCTCAGTGTAAATTTTCCATTAGTCAGCATAATGAAAACCAAAATAAATTGCAATTTGTTTTCCTAAAAATTTCATGAATGTCACTTTCATGGTTTTCCTTTTAAAGGGAAGTTGTTACTAAAGCCATGCTCCATTCAATTACACATCCCAGTATTCTTGGAGACATGCAATACTTTCTAGTTCTACAGAATGTGACAGCTGAACTGTGCTCCTTTCTTGGCAATATCCAGAGCTTATTTTCTAATATCTAAAGTTAGAAGCAGTATTCAAAACACTATGATGTAGCTACTTAAACAACTGAATAAATTCCAAATTCCTAATAAAAATCTCAGGTTCAAAGGTTCGGCCTAAATTAACTCATTCATTTTATTTTGCTTTGGCCCTCAGAAGAACCAGGGACCAAATAACACACTTTAATCTATTAATTTTTTATGAAATGTTGTGCCAGAAGAAATCTTTTGAAAGCATGAAGTATTCAAGTGTTTGCTGCATGAGGATGTGGTAGACACCATAAAGGTGCTTGCCACAAGAGGACTGTGCATATGAATTTTTAATTCCTCCCTCAGTGGCTGGATTTCTTGTGGAGAAGATTCAGAGAAACTCCCCAAACTAATTAAGCAGACATCCAACATTATTAAACTTTGTCCTATGAGGCACAGAAAAGAACAGCCTGATCTTAGTACTGCACAGCAACTGGGAAACAGAAGAGCGCTGCTTCAAACCTGTCTCTGCTCAGTGGTGTCTGAAAGGCATTTGCGATTGACTGCTAACAGCAACTCACATTAAATGGGTCGGTTGGCCACATTTTAAAGAATTAGTCATAAAATAAATATTCTGGAAGGGTATGATTTTCACAGTGTGCCGCGTTATATTCTGTCAGGTTTGAGTCTGGTTCAAATTACCAAATCACTTTCATAACTGAATAAACTAGTACACATGTTGACAGCCTTAGGAAGGGCAAAGGACTGAAAAATCCAAGATGGAATTTTCTTATGGTGATTCCTATAGGTCATGATGGAAGTGGCAGGGGAAAACTTGTTTTGTTTCCTCCTAACCTGCTCACATGCAAATATATGAATTTATTCTCCACAGCCAATGCATTTTATTTAATGAAGAAGTTAGGAAAAAAAAAAAAAAAAAAGACTGGAAACAGCGAACAGAATTAAGACTCATATGTCACCCATCAAATTCCTGGAATGCATAGAGGCCTGCTTCCTCATACAAATGTTAGATGGGCCAACCAGGAATGAGGTGCTGCTTGAATTGCTACTCACAAACCAAGAAAAGGTGCTTTGCAATATCTCAGTTAGTGATAGCGTTGGCTGCACTGATCAGAGTATTGTGGAGTTTGGGATCCTGCTGAGAACCCTGAAGGTTAGTAATAAGACAAAAGTTTTAGATTTTAGAAGAGGAAACTTCAGCTCAGTCAGAGTTCAGCTGGGAAGGATGCCATGGGAAGTTTCCATGAAGGATAAAGCAGATAGGAAGTGCTGGGAGTTTTTCAAGAATGCTCTCCTGGAAGCACAAAAACAGTTCATCCCGTTTAAAGGTAAGGGAAGTAGGTGGAGCAAGAGACACCCTTGGCTTAACTACAAGGTTCTGAGTCTGCTCAAAACCAAAAGAGAAGTATATCAGTGATGGAAAACCAGATAAATACCTGTTGAGAACTACAGGGGTATTGCCAGGGTGTTCAGAGCTGCAGTTAGACAAGCAAAAGCTCAGCTCAGATTGAAATTGGTTCAACAAGAACAAGTGTAAGGTCTCGTGCCTGGGAAAGCATAACCCAGGAGTGCAACACAGACTGGGATCTACCTGGCTGGGGAGCAGCTCTGTAGAAAGGGACCTTGAGATCATGGTGGATGAGCTCAACAGCAGTGGACAGGGTACTGCAGTGGCAAAAAAAGTCCAACAGGATGCTGGGTTACATCAACAAGGGCATTACCAGCAGAAAGAAAGAAGTCATTATACCACTCTAGTCAGCACTTGTCAGGCCACACCTGGAATACAGTGTTCAGTTTTGGTCCTCACTACACAAAAAAAAAAAAATGTGGACAGGCTGGAGAGGGCACAGAGAAGGACTGCAATGATGATAAGAGGATTTGAAAGCCAGATATGTGAGGAAAGGCTGAGAGAATTGGGTCTGTTCCTCCTTGAGAAGAGAAGGCTTAGGGGAGACCTTATCATCATGTGCTGGTATTTAAAAAAGAGTGGCTACAAAAAAGATGGAGACTCCCTTTTTACAAAGGGTCACATGGAAAATATGAGGGGCAGTGGGTAAAAGTTATTCCCAGGGTGATTCCAATTGGACACAAAAGGAACATTTTTTAAAATGAGAATAATCAGCCACTGGAATAATCTCCCCAGGGAAGTGGCTGATTCCCGAACACTGGACACTTTAAAGATTCAACTGGATAGGGTGCTGGGCCATTTTGCCTAGACCATGCTTTTGCCAGAAATGTTGGACCAGATGATCACTGAGGTCCCTTCCAACCTGGTATTTTATGATTGTATGATTTTTTTCTCTGAATAAAGGACAAAATTTACCTACACAGAGCTGCTTGTAGCTGCACAGAAAAACAAGAGTGTGAAAAATGTCAAGAAAAAAGGACTGTGTGGTGCAAGGGGACAGTAGCACTCATTGCTGGTTTAGGGTATGGTTTCATTTTGCGTAAAAATCCCTTTAAGAGGTTTGTCTTATTAAGATGATCCAGTAAAAGTCAAAAATGTTAACCTAATGGAAATAATTTGATTACATTTTGTTAGATTTTTCTCATTAACAATACTGACTTTTAGTGGCACTCTTAATCAGACATTAATGAAAACATAAAAAAAAAATAGAAACAGACTCACTAGTTTAAGCTTGGGAGGCTTATGAACATAACACCTAAGAGTAAAACCAGTTCCCAGATGTATCTTCTCAGCTTGTGTTGGGAAAACACACTTCACCAGACATCACTGGAGAAAAAGTAGTAGGAGATGGTCTCATGGGTTGCATTCCCATGCTCATATTTCTAAACTCGAATATTCAAATGCCTCTCTCTTTAGTATTGGATTAGCTACTGCAGATATAGACTTGTGATGTAAGACTATGTGGTTTTTAAATTTAAATTTGGTGAAAGCTGAAAATCTCAACTGACTTGTTAACTGTTCTCTGTCAGTATCAGAGACTTTCCGCATTTCTGCAGAAGGGACTGTGCTTTCCCTCATCGGTATTGCCAGCAGCATAGAACTTTCCTTGGAAATATTCTTGGAAGTTCATACAACAATGTGAGAATTGTTTTAGATAAAGAGCAGCAACCCACCTGCTCAGCTTCCTAGTTGATCTCTTTCTTGTTCTCTATATCTTGCCCAAAGGAGTATTGAAATGAAATGAAATTTTGCTGCTGTTGCTGCATCTGCAGTTTGTTCCAAGAGAACCTTTTCTTCAGCTCTTGATCAGTAAATCCAGTTTAGCAATGACTACTAAGAAACACTTTCAGCACCTCTAGATAGGCACAAACTACATAAAAATCGCAGATCTTAGGACATAGTCAGGACACTGTGACATTTGCTTCACCAGCTGAATAACGTGCTTAGTGCTTTTTTTTTAATAATAGCATGTAGGCACGTGAAGTTCATCTATGCATATGCACAATTCTGAAGTAGTGGGCTGTTCTATCTTAACTTAATGTGTAAATTATGGGGCCTAACAGACTTTACTGCAATTACTGATGTTCTTTAAGTCAAAAAGTGCCTGAAAAACTGTATCGGAATGAGGCCCACAGGAATTCTGTTAGGGGTTTCACAGTCTAATTTTTTTGGGTATAACTATTCTAAAATGCATCCACAATTACTTTTTTCCATACATTTTCTGTCAAATCTCATTTTTTGAATTATGAGAATGATGTACTTCTTACTACAAAGCCTAAATCTTTTGGGTTAGATTGTGAAATTGTCCAGAATATTTTGTCTTTGTGCTTGATCAAGTAATTTTTCATTCTTTTCAACTCATTTCAGCAAGCTTTTGTGTTTGGCACCATAAGGCATTCTATATAGCTTTCAGCACCATTTGTGTGGTTCTTTTTTACTCTGTCTCTATTTTTTTAAGAATGCGTGCCTGGAGTCTTGATCACAACAGAGTATTCCAGGATCTGAGTCACTAATGCCATATGAAACGAATTTTTTCCAAATTATTAAGTCATGTTTTGCTTTTCTTTTCTTTTCCAAACTGCATAAGTCAGAATCTCACTCAGAGGAACATGCTACATTCTTCTGTAGACCAAGATGATTCCCTCCTGACTACTATTTATTGATAACTAGATAATCAAACAATGTGTCTGGTTATTCCTATGAATAACCAGTCTGATGAGTTTTCAAAATGAAGGGAACAATTTCTGTTCCTTAATTTATGTTCATGTAGTTGGAGTGGCTTACCATAAAAGGAAAACCTCTGACTGATAAGGATATTTCTAAAATTATTTTATATTAAAAAATCACAAAGAAAGGAAAGACTTAGTGACCATCCATGACCTTATTAATTCTTAAGTGCTCCTGAAAGACAAGACACACTGGACTGAAGTCTTCTACCTCCCAATTTGTTAAATATTTGCTCTTGAGTAAATTTTCCACAGCTGCCTCTTTTTGCACTTGATCTTTCTGCTTGATATCAGCCCATCAAATGCACTCCCAGCACACATGCTGCTCAGCTGCTGTATGTGCCCTTCAGTCTTCTTTAATTGATGCACAGTTTTCACTCTTTACAGGGATTCCACACAGACAAAATTTGTGCAGGCAAAATGCCAGAGCAATCTTCACTGGAAAGCCAGATGTTTCATTTCATCAGTTGTCTGGCTGGCAAGGTTTTACTAAGGGAGAAAAGGAGAGATCGGTGCCTTTTTCTTAAATCAGACTGAGAGTTAATTCACTATTACATTAGCAGCCTCGGATTTTGAAGTGAATTTCACCATTCATTTGGAATGAATGTGAAAGCAAAACAAGCAAAGCCCATCAAAATAATTGTAACTCTGAGTAAAAAAAGAGAACTCCAGTGAGGCTTTGAACACCTTACAAATTGCTTCTCAGTTAAGACATTCTTAAAAGGCACATACAGCAAAATGTTGTAATCTGTATTAAAAAAAAAAAAAAAAAAAAAGTATGATGGTTGTGCTTGTTAATTGTGTTTGTTTTTCTGATGACTAATTTATTAAGGACAATTGAGAAAGCTAAAGCATTTGAACTGATTTTCCATTTGTTTGGCTATTAAAGTTCCTCTGTGAAATGTATGTTTATTTAAAGTATCTCCAGCTACCCATTTACAACTCATTTGTTAAATTAGTTAAGAGACTTTAATTGGGCATTGGGGATTTGTTGTGCTATTCCCAAATCCGTTTACTAAAAATACATGAGAACAGTGAGCAATTTATTCATAACCTTGTTATATTAGGCCAACATCAGAGTATTTTCTTAACATGTTTTTAATTTGCATTGACAAAATTCAAGCCATGTTTGCTTTTTTTTTTCTATTTTTAATAGAACAGCCTGCAAACTGTTTCTACTTAAATACAGTAGAACCACCTGTTATATTTGGAACGGTGCTAATAGAAGTGGATTCCAGAAAAAAAGGCAACAATATTGAATCAGTAAAAGAGAATACTGTCTTTCTGTCTTTTGTATCCCATTAAGATCAATAATTTGAGTGGTTAACTATATTTGAGATTACAAAGGCACTGTACTACATTGGCATTATCATTATCATCAAATATTTACTTACTTATTTTGATCAGATCCTAGGCATTTCATACCAATTAAAATACAGCACGCCAATAAAACTCCTATTATAATGCTTTGTTTAGTGACTGGCCTAGTCTCACCATCATACTGAGCCATTCTGCCAGATCCCAGTATCAAACCTTTACATATGAACTTCTTCCAAGAGATGAGAAAAAGGAGGGATTTTTAGAACCTTTAGTTTTAAAAAGGCTAGTTTCATCCAAGGAAATGGGAAGAAAAGATAGTATTTCCAGCATCTTGGCTAGAATTCTAAATATCAGGATTTCTCCATAGTCCAGAAGCCTATATCTGTTTTGTTTTCCTTAAATGTTAGAAAAATAGGGATTAATTACAGAGTGCTTTTTTTACAAATTTCCAGATTTTTTTTTTATTCACTGTACTTTACCCATAACATTCACTCAAGGTTCAGTGTGTTGTCTACAATGTATTCTGAAAAGAAAGAAAAACTTGTTTAACTTGGTTTTGCATTTTCATGGAAAAAAAATGAAGAAAATATCTATGGATCTCTATGTTTTCTCTTAAATATCTTAGTCAACAGGCAGCCATGTATGGTGGAGGGGTATAGACTTGGATTAAGCAGAAGTAACCTGGGAATTCTGTCTGAGTTAAAAGTCTCAGGACTGGGAAAATGGATGATGGTGGGTTTCCAGAATTTCAGTTCCCTATTTTGTCTACAAGGTGCTCTGATTGGTCACTACAGGTTTCCAGATTTTTTTTTTTCTTTTTAACTCCCCTGTTTTCATGAAAACATCATAAAAATCAAACTACCTACAAAGAAAAAGAAAAACATTTTAATGTTTTGGGGTTTTTTAACCAAGGATCATTCTATTGGTGAGCCCCCAAATCAGCAAACTATATATACAGAGAGAAAAGTTTGTAGATTAAGCGCTTCCTTTTTTGAAGTCAGTGAGGTGTTTGAAACCCATTCGTACTGAAGTGAATTATACATATAATGTGGCTGAATATGATGGATTTTAAATATGCTATCTCATAAATAGTCAGTAAAAGGAATAATCTTCATGTCTCTGTAAAACTTTAGTAAGAAAATAAGGAAGAATTTTGACCAATCTGCATACATTACCAGGGGAAATAATTCTACTTTAACATTAATTTTAAGTACAAAGCAGAGACTCTAAGAAAAAGGAACCAGATTCAAATCTTCAGACCTTCATTAACCTATTCTATGATAGAATCATGGAATTGGTTGGGTTGGAAGGGACCTTAAAGATCACCTAGTCCCAACCCCGCTGCCATGGTCAGGGCCCCCTTCCCCCAGCCCAGGTTGCTCCCAGCCCCGTCCAACCTGGCCTTGAACCCTTCCAGGGAGGGGGCAGCCACAGCTGCTCTGGGCACCCTGGGCCAGGGCCTCACCACCCTCACAGGGAAGAATTTCTTCCTTGTATCTAATATAAATCTCCCCTCTTTCAGTTTAAAACAGTTCCCCCCTCATCCTATCCCTACCCTCCCTGATAAAGAGTCACTCCCCAGCTTTTCTGTAGCCTCCTTTAAGCACTGGAAGGCTACTATAAAGTCTCCCCAGAGCCTTCTCTTCTCCAGGCTGAACACCCCCAAATCTCTCAGCCTGGCCTCATAAGGGAGGTGCTCCAGCCACCCAGTCATCTTTGTGGCCTTCTCTGAGCTCACTCCAACAGGTCGATGACCTTATTATGGGGGCCTGAGATCTGGACGCAGTGTACTCCAGGTGGGGTCTCACAAGAGCATAGTAGAGACGGATAGCAATGAGGATTCAAATGTCCTTCAGAGATGAGGATGTACACACCTCTTTAGACAGGACATTCACATCCAAGGTCAAGTTATTTCTAAACTAAAGTCTTACTGTTAGAACAACATTGTACAGGCAGATCTCTGTGTTCACCCAGAGCCTAGGGAAGATCATTGGACCGCTACACTGAGTAAAGTGGTTCATTCCCAGGAAACAGCATGCAATTAAATGTTTCAACTTTCCAGAACTAATTTTTTCTGTCTTGTTAAATCCAGTTGCTTTAACGTAATTTTCACTCCTGCTGACACTGATCTGTTGTGATGTGATGAGTGAGTAAGTTAACATCTGTAAATGTTAACAAGTAATTTATTTAAGATGTTATAGAAGTCAGACTGCTTTTATGGTAGGGGAAATCAACACCATACTCTCTATGCCAAATATTTTTACTGAACATAATGTTGTATGAAGCTTGAATCATTTTCCATAGCCCAAAGAACAGCATTCTGTTATTATACAAAAAACTGCTGTCATTTTTCAAAGGACTGCAGATCTCTGGTACATGAGAAAAGTCCTGAACTGGTACACATTAGCACAAATGCATCCATTTCAGTGGAGCTATTCCAATTCACACTGGCTGACTTCCTCACCAAATATGTATTGTTTAGCAAGAAAGAAAACATTATGAAATATAAAATACTTCAGGGTGTGCTGTAAAAGGGAGGGAGCACGCTCATACATAGACACTCTCCTGCCATCCTACAAAATGTAAGAAAATATTTTTTCCTCTTTCCTGCAGATTATTCTAATCTGCAGAAATTATTATATGTCACAAAACTTCTCCAGACTGTGCATCACATTTTCTAATTTAAGGTTTGAGTTTAATTTCTCTTTCTAGCTACACCTAACATCATAAGCTTCTATTCAAAAAGAGCCAGCTTTAGTGCTACTCTAATCAAAGATCTATTCTTGATTGTTTGTCAAATACTGTACCTTTCCCTTTGCTCTGAGAGCCTACAGTTAATGACAGTTTGCATGCAGACCCAAGCACTTCTTGAAAGACCACAAATTCTGTCTGTGGAATTAGGACCTGGTCTGATTTTCAAAACGTGTCAAAACAGTTTTACCTAGGTTAAAACCTTTATTTTTAAAGAGTGCTCCAAGCACATGGAAATAAAAGTGAAAAAAAAAAAGCTTAATAAGTCCTTTTGGGCTTTATAACTGCAACCAAAACTTGGAAAGAACAGAAGGTAATAAACCGATTGATAGTACAGTACATCCTGGCACAAGGAGCACAGGGGAGAGTATTTGCTTGACTTAGCAGGAAACTTACAGATAAATCTTACATTCAAGAACCAGAAATAATTAATACACTTATATGATTGTTTTTAAGAGATCATAGACATTCAAAAATGTATAACAACAGTGGAAAAATGTGAAGACAGTTTTAATTAGTGAAAATGTTTAAATCACAGAGTTGATTATTATGTTGTTTACTTACATGTTATTTCACATAGCTAAAAGCTAATGTAGTTTTAAATCCTAGGTAATGTAAACACTGGCAAGAAATTTGGAAAAAAAAAAAAAAAAAAACTAATGTAAAAATTATGAACATTTCACATAGCTTATCAGGAATCATCAAGAGCAGCCTTGTTGGTGAATGGAGAGTTTAGCAGCTAGCAGCTAATATTCTCACAATGCCATCTTGACAAATTTAGCACTCCAAATCCTGAGAGCCCAGATTTATACCCATCTGGTAATACTGAGAAACAAACACTCATAGATCAGATGTGCTGCAGAGCTAACATTCCCATGCAGAGAGCAACAGTCATCCTGTTTTGATCTCAGACTATCTCCAAACATCATGTATTTCCTGATGTTGTCCTGAACATTGTACTATACCACAACAGGGGAGACAGATCCAGGCATTTGGAGCTGCTGGATAGCATTCATAAAAAGCCCATAGGCAATCTGGGGAAGAAAGGTCATGCCAGTAGTATCAGGAGATGTCTACAAAGGACATGAAAACATGTGTGCTTCTGTGACACAAATGAACAGAACTGCATCTTTACAGGAGAGATCAGGCAGAGATGACAGAAACCTGTAGGCCAGTTGACACTGAAGTTCACAAAATTAATCTAAGATTACATTTGAGTTCCAGTGAGTTTCTTGCACAAGAAATATATTGTCAGTGATGGAGGAAAATGTCTCTTTTATAATGTAATCAGTGTTGATTACACTATCTTTCCCAGGTGCATAATTTCATTTCTATACTAAATGCAATGGCAGAACAAAAAATAGACAGGACCTGATCTGCTTGTTTTCTTCCTGTAGTAGGAAAGCAGGGCAGCAGAACAGCAGCCCTTGGAGCAGATGACTACTCCCTGATCTTAGTGGAAGTTCATAGTGCACCAGAATGCCCACATTTACTTATCCATGAAATAGAAATAATGCCTTCCACATAGCTTTTGAGGTTTACTGATTACATCCCTGACTGGATGGTGTCTTTCTTTCACACCTGCAAAGTGTCTGAAATGACTGATTTATTTTCATATAAGAATTACTCTTTAGAGCTTTCTCATTTTGTTCACAGGGGAACTGTGCCATTTAAGAGCAATTTTTATCATAACAAGAAAGCTTTGTAGTGAAAAATAACATCTCATTTGCCATGGAATTAACTTCTTCTGACTGAAGATGTTGCTTCTTCATGTGTAATTAGAACTCAGGCTCACCTCAGGCTTCCAGGAAGTTTTCCTGACAAGAAAAGAGAACTACAAATGACTCATCCATCAGGCTACGTGAAGATCCACAAGGAACAGTTTAACAAAGTTTAAGAAGGTTATCTTCTGCAAAGGTTGGTCTTGACATTTGGCCCTGCAATGGCAGGGATGAGGAAGGAAATCAAACAAACAAACAAGAAAAAAGACATCAGAAGAAGGATTGAGGCACACAGAGAATATACAAGAGAGGTACTACTATACAGATGCCAACCTTAACAAGTATGGTCTATGCATTATGAAGGAAAGAAGAACAGAACAGCCAAGAATTATTACCCAGAGAGAATAAGAAAAAATTGAAACTTCAAGGGAAAAAACAAAGAAGTCATGTCTGTCTATTTCATGATTGTAATGATGAAATAATGATGATAGTTCAGTTGGGTTGCAAATGAAGTCCAGTTTTCCCAGTGTTGCAGACACATAAATAATAATAGTAACAACATCAACAACAACAACAACAAGATTACCAAAGTCTGAATCTTGATTTCTGACAAGTTTCAAAATATAAATTGTATTCTTTTCAAGGGCATTCTTTTCCACTATTCAATAGCATCCTAGAATAGGCTTTGTATAATACAGATATACTATGAAATGGAGATGTGTATACATCATGCAACTTTTAATATATGCGCACACCTAAATTTAGTGTAGTTCACTCATGCATAAGAATCTGAAGTCAAATACCTTAATCCATACTACATGAGTACATGAGTAGCCAGATTTTCAAAGGAACTCAGGATATAAGCTCCTTCTTACTTCAACATTAATTAATTAGCAATGACATATCTAAGTTCCTTGCTTTACATACAGGACTTCATTCATTATCTTTCCCCCTCATACAAACATAAACCACAGTATATATGCATGTATGTATGTATATGTATGCATGTATCTATCTATCTATCTATCTATCTATCTATCTATCTATCTATCTATCTATCTATCTATCTATCAATCATTCTCTATATACACACACACTTTCAAATAACAAAGTCTAATGAGCCCTCCGAGGTATACAAATGATTAAAAATAGAGCATCAAATTCTCATCTTAATGACACCTCTGAAGGGAACAGCAGGAACAAGAAAATAAAACTAGACCAAATACTCAACCTAACAACTCCCCAGTGAGGTATGGCAGTCTAGGAAAGTATAATAATGAGATCAAATACAAATTGCAATATGAAAACTGAAAATTCAATATGCAAGTATGAATAATACAAAATTACATTAGTAAAGTGACATCTTCTATTAGTAGAATATCCTTCAGTACATGAAACCACCTACTTTGTGCAACATACCAATGGTCTTTTTGTCGAATTTAACAACACTAAAATACATCTTATGGTAAAGTACCTATTTTCATGTGAACCAGAATACTTCAGAGGCAGTAAAAAGACATACTAGCAGAATGCCTAACCTTCACCTTCATTTCTTTACTTCAGAGTTGACTGAAGAGTGTGGCTGCACAGACACTCTCCGCACAGAGCCCCTTAAGCAGCGCTGCATGTGAGTAGCACCAATACAAGGGAGAAGTAGCACAAGGAACCTCTTAGGGGTAGACCAGCATCTTATTGAAGCTGCCACCAATGGTTTAATGGGAAATTAAACATGCACAGGATACATCTAGTAATACACATACTGAGACATAAAAACACCATGAGTGGCCTCCTTGTATATGGTAGCTGTTTGGAGAAAATATAAGATGTTGTTCAGATCTATCTCCAGCTTAGCTATGGATAGCAGGGAACTCACCAGGAGCAAAATTTTATAAGGTGCATTTTCCTAAAGGGCCTTCACCATCCATTTCTTAGACAAAATATATAGAGAAAATGTAACTTTTGTTCTGTGAAACAGGATAACAACACTAGATATTTGGACCACAGAACACAGACTTTGTCCCTCACTTGCACATTACCAAAGGGGCCATCACTAACCCTTGAAATAGGCTATTTCCTAACATATCCTATTTTTTTATCTTTCTTTGTCTCTAAAGAACCATGGTAGAATCAGCTACACAAATGTACCCATGGAACAAAAAGCCTTCATACAATTAAGGTTGCACAAAGTTCATCCTTATTGTATGTGGAATTACCCTTTGTAAAGAGAAAAGGTATTGTTCTTTTATTTGATATGCAGTCCTCCAAAATCCTCCAACACCCTGTTGAAAGGAAAAAAAGAATAATTACATTTTCTTCAGATACATCAGGAAGTAAAGCTAAAGGTTCAGCATGTATTTTTTGCTTCCAAGATGAAGGCCTAAGAACATTGCAGTAGCATACCTTAAATCAGCAACACTAGACAGGCCGGGTTGTCCCTGGCCTTTATGGATGCCAGGGAGGTCAAGCCTCCCCCTGCTTCTGTGTAGAGACATTCCATGCAGCACAGTGCTGGCAGTCTTTGGCTACACTATTTGCTCTCATTTGTATTTCTGTATTGGATCCAGCACAGTGGGGAATGCTCCTGAGCAATTTATTTTCTCCAACCATTCTGTTCAGCTCCTCTCACCCCTGGGGACTGAAAGAAAATATTTGACAGGTAGACAGCTCCCTGTGTATAAAAAAACCCATAATGTCAGAGGGAAATCAGTAGTTGGCCAACTACAGTAAATACAACGAAGGAAGAGAAACTGCAAAAGAAAGACATCTGAGATAAACTGGCATTCAGAAACAGTACAAGAAACAACTGGCTGCCTACCAATCTACCTGAGGGTGCAATGCGTACTGGGAGGTTGCCATATTGTTATCTATATCTTACCCTGAAACCTCTCAGCTGAAAGGTGGGATTTCCTGCTGAGACGTCAAAGCTGTACACAGAGTTTTAATTACCATTAGCTGGAGTAATTTACTGTAGTTAAATAAAAATGTCACCAATGAAGACTGCTATTGCTGATATGATGATTGTTAGGAGCACTGATACATGCTAACTCCAGTTTTAATTAGGTCATTTGGTTATTTCTCAGTGAAATGTTCCTTAAAATGATACATCATTAGGAAGCTACCGAACACCATAAACAAGAATCCTCTCTGTCATAAAAATATTCACCCTTGTAAAGAAGGCAGCAGAAGACTGACACATTTAAGTTCCAAACATTTACTTTGGCCAAATGATTAAATTGAAACAGCAACATGCAAGACAGCATCATCATTATTCAACTCTTTGCAGATATTCCATAACACTGTGCTTCCACACTAAATCCACATGCACATGAAAAATAAAAAAATATGCAACTGGGCATAAAATCATGGATTCTCACTCCTTCATAAATGTTATTCACAATCTTTTTTATAAAAAGGGCTTTCTTTGGGGGGGAGAGGAAGAAGGAGAGAAACATATTAGGTTATCTAGTTCAGTACAGGAATACCTAGCAAATGGGTAAATTTTACTACATAAGAATTTACTGCAAGGAATTGAACAGTAAAACTGGAGGCCTTGAACTTGCAGGCATTCCAGCAATTTCAAGTTTTGCATTTGAGGAACAACGCTGCCTTCATTATTTTCTACTTCAATGCTTCTGAGCAGGAAGAATTTAGGTCAATGTTGAGTTTGAGTTACTGCTGATAACTGTCAACAAATAAAACTCTGGCCTATATTTCATTCTTTATGAAAAATAAATGAGCACAGGGCAAGGAAATTGCCTATCTTTCTGAGACAAGAATCTGTTAGCCAGTGCATTTGCATTTTGAAATTACTTTTGAAAACACAGTGCTGGACTTTCCACATGGAGCTTGAGACACATAAGACAACATCAGAGACCTGGCCAAATTTACCCTTGTTGGTCCACAGCATGTGAACCTTATCTTCAGAGAAAAACAAGGTATGTTCATGAGATCTGGTATATGAATTAACTAAATGGTAATAAGAAATTGGCTTTAACTCTGCTAAAGATGATAATGCCCTAGAAGCAAAGGAAGAAGGATTTCTTTTCCTGTAGTGGGGAGAAGTTAAAGAGTTTTTTGACTATTTGTAGCTTTTCTCCCGTAAGTTCAGTACTTTTACATATGTGTCTGGTTTTGTAATAGATTAAAATCTTTATAATAAACTCTTGAATTTAAATTATACTGCTGTAATCATGAAGTCCCAGAACAACTGTAGGTGTGAGTAGAAGTCTCTCTTCTCACTCCTCATTCCTCTGGTATGAGAGAATAGTATGTTGTTCTCCAGGGAACATCAATATCTGTGACTTGACACATGTTAAAAACCAATAATTTAGTCCACCCTTACTCCTGATGGTACCTGTTAGCTTTATGATTGTGTATATGTCCCAGTGAAACCATCAGGATTTAGGCACACACTTCAGCTCTTCATGTCATTCAGCATGAGTGAGCATAAAAACTGAGGACCTAGCCATGCAGAAATCAGGCCTCACACTCTAGTGAATTGCCTTGTAAGTTCTAATGGCATTTATACTTCCAGCAATTTCTTTTACTGTCTCTCACTACACTTTCTCTCTTATATATAAAATATAAAATGGAGATGATTTTTTTTTTATCTGAGTGTACTTAATGGCTCTTTCTTGGCAGTAAAGGAGAAAAACTAGAAACTGTGAGTAAATGCCATTCTTTCTCAGGTACTTCCTTTAAAAACGTTCAAGGCATTCAACATGTTAATTAAATTTTAATTAGTCATTTTCTTTGTGCTAGGAAAATGCCTATTGTATTTCTAGAACAAGCAACTTAGGACATTATGACACTGCCTTCAGAGAGCATGCTACTAGTGCTTCTTTACAGGAGAAAATAAGCCACTCTGACTCTAGAACAGCAAAGTTACACTGAAGCATTTAGAACTGCAGCATGAACTTTGAACTGGCACAAAGCAAATAAAGTCTTTGATGTTTCAATATGTGTTTCTGCTACTAGATGTTCTGCACTGCCAGACAAAATGAACACCTAGGAGAATCTCTGCAGTTTACTGAAGGTAAAGTCCTAGACCCATCAAATCAGCAGTTTGAACTGATTTCACTGGGGTCAGCATTTCACCCAAGTCATTGTTCAGCCTTCCCTCTTAATTCTTCATGTTTGCAGTCTTTTAAAATCAGTGTCAGAAGAGACCTCAACAGTAACAGTCTTGGTCTCACAGTCACAAAGTCTAAAAATAAATATATGTAATATTCATTCCCTTCCCTAAGCCTATTAACTCCAATCGTAACAGTTGTCTCTGTCTTTCCCTCAGTTTCCCCTGGATGTGTGTATTAGAGTTTATGCTTCTGTTATCTTCTAGAACACAGTTCTCACCTAGTCTAGGTATATATCAGTTCTTACGCTAACATTCCCCTTAAATTAATAGTTTCCTTCTATAACTTACAGACACCATTCCCATCTCCTCTCAGCTGTGGTTTTACTAGGCTGTGCAAGTTAAGCCTTTCGGGCACTTTCAATAAGGCTGTTTAGTATGCAGACACAAGCTGGCTTAACCTAAGCAATCCTGAGTTCTGAGATCCTTACATAAAGACAAGGTCTGTGAACTTGAACTCAGCACTATACTAACAAGGCTGCCTACTACACACCCAACACCAGGCAGCATCTGCCATAAACAGTCATTCCCCTTCCCTCTGACCATATTACTAGCCTGCTGAACTTCTTTCCCGTACATCTTTTTTTGAACATGACTGTGCAGAACTCTACCAAACTTGTATCAAATTAGCCAGGTACATCCCTATCTATATTATATCCCATTTTCTAGTCATCTCCCTGGTTTTAGACATGATTTGCTTTAAAATGTGCCTGAATTTTCCATCCTGCTAAATTTATATTAAAAGACCTGCTGCTGGCTAAATCACTTTTAATTCAATTGTGATAATGTTAGCTTCCATATCTGCAGTGAATAGCTGGTGTTACAAACCCTGCTAAGACTGAGGCCAAGCCTTCATTCATCATGAAGGTCAGTCTTATTTTACTTATGATCTCTGCCCATCTTGAGCAGCAGAGAGATGCCTTTTTCTCGTTTTCTTTTAGGTAAAGTCATATTGCCTGTGATATTCTGTTAACACCTGAGGTGTTTAATTGTATTTGATTTAAAATTAAGTTATTTGAAAGGCTTGCTTTTGAAATTCCATTCACCAGAAACAGAAGATTGCATAATTCTCCATTTACAGTGTATAAGAATTACATCTACAGAAGCAAGGTTCCTGTCTCATTCATTATATCATTATCACATTAAATGAAAATAAATTTGTGCATGATAGTTATGCTTTATGGTTGTATTGCAAGAAAGCCAGAGAAATCCAGAAACCATGGCTCCCTACGAGCAAAGATACAAAATAACAATGAGATTAACTGTGTCAAAAACATGTGAAATCATTTGCATATAGAGAAAAGATAGTACAAGTTTTCAAACTTGGAGTAACTGAACACACTTTATCAGAATGTCACCTTAAAGGGATATGGCCAAGTGAATTGGCACATTTCTAGCTTTGTAAAGTGAAATAATTCCTTGAACCACTGGAAAGAATTGATTTTTGTGTCTTTTATTATAGCAGTGTTGTAAAAGTTAAAAGATGAAAAAGGCCTATTATTTCATCCAACACATAGCAGTATATTCACAACTGCTTTGTCCAAGAAAATTTCAATCAGCTCATGGAATAGTATTTCAGATGTTTCTCCCATCAACTATTTTGCAGTCTGTTAAATTTTAGTGTAAGTATTTTTTCTTTTACCAAATCTATCCTCTTCTTTTATCTAACAGTTTCAAAGTGAAATCCTGGCTTATTCAAGTTAAGGAGAGTTTTGTTACTGTCTTCAAAGTATCTGTGTTTTCCCCCTTAAGGTTTGCCTATTTTTTTTTTTTTTTTAATGTATAGCTATTGTGCAACGCCATTAAAACGCATTACAGATCTTCCCAGGTTTGGGACCATTTACCCAACTAAATAACCGTGTTTATCATTGTCAATAGCTTCTCCCCACTCTGTTGCCTGCAGGGCTATGCAGTAAAAATGTGCATATTCCTTCCCATTTTCAGCCCATTATCCCCACCACTTGATGATACATAAGCAGTCAGTCTCTCTCATGACATCAGGATTCATCTCTCCCCTGTATTTATAAAAACCATGACACATAAACTTAGGCACACAGAAACACAGAAAAGGAAACGGGAAGGCAAAGCAACATTCTCTACCACTGATAATTCAACAAGAAGTCGAAGCAAGGTTTCCTGTACCACAGAGTATGGGTTTCTTCCCCTTGAGAAGGCAGGCAAGTCCATTTACTGGTACCAGGGTTAGGCATACATCCTCTAGTGGTCCACATACCTTGAACTATCATGCACAACAAAACCTATTGGTGGGAGAACAAAGCATCTGGCAAATATCCCCCTATCTTTCCACCATAAAGAAAACAGGCACTTGTAGCAAGGGACAGGGTGTGTAAAATAGACTCCCCAATACCTTGATAGCTGTGTAAACACATCTGCTGGAAACATGATAAGACTTAGTAATTTTGAATGGTGCTTTGAGGTCCTTGACTGAATAGTTTGACAGAAGTACAAAGTACCATTACAGTATCTATTATTTTTATATGAACACAATTCAAAGCAACAGTACAAGAACAGGCACAACAAAATATCTAAAGAGAAGGCAGAGGAACAGGCTCTTATTCCTAAAATACTGATATGGTTTCTGGCTCACACTGAGTGCTTGACCAGTTCCCTCTGAACAAATATGTTAAATCTGTTGTCCCATTCCTTTATTGTCAGTTGAGAAAGGAGTGAAAGTTGGATATATTATAATGTGCTCTTTAAAACTCTGATTTATGGACAGATGTAGAGTATCCTTTTCTGATGGATTCTGTGACTATCTTTCCCATCTTTCTGGCACCTTTACTCACTGCTAGCTTCCATTCTTATACATCATTGTGGAAGTAGCTTAAGAAAAAAAAGAGAAGAAACAGTAAGCTGGGAAAGAAGAAGCAATCAATCAAATCTGTTTGGGGCCTTCTACAATGTAAAAACAAATATTGTTTGATTTTAACTTACCACAGTAGAAAACTGAGGCATGTTTATTTAGATTCTCCCTCTCTGATGTCTTGTTTGAATGTTGTTTTAGCATATTCATTGTCAGGGTTGGATGATCATTTTCATCATTCACTGCAAATGTGCACTGATGTGTCGTTAATTAGTATTAATCACAAAATTGTCATATAACAGCAAAGACTATGGGGGCCTATATATGCCTCATTGAGCTAATATAACTTAAGAAATGGACTGGACTTTCAAATGTGTTAGCTATTGAACCTGGTAAGAATAAGTAATTAAAACTCAACTAACAGCATCAAATATACTGTACAGATGGAGTACAATGAGTTTTGCAAAATCTTTCACGTTCCTAACAAAAAGATATTAAGTATCATTATTGCTATTGTTCTTACTACCATTAGACAATTCATGATCTTGCCCATGATGCGCCAAGCACTATAGAAATTAAACACAAGAAGCAGCCATTGCCATACAAAGAGGACAACACAAAAGAAAGCACTGATCATTGCTTAAGCAAATGCTTTCTGCCGGAAAAATGAGAGTTAGTCAAATGAGATATACCTGTGTGTCAATGCAATACCATGCTAAATGTCCTACATTTTTTCTAAACACTTGTCTAAAGAGGTATGAACTGAAAATTAAATAGCATTGAATACCATAATGCAAAAATGTGACATTGTATCAACACAATAAGGAATCCTAACAGTAAAGGTATTGTTAGTTACAATGTATCTATTAGTGTTGAATCTTCCTGTTATTGCTTACATTTCTAGTTAAAATAAGAACATACAGAGACCACAGCTGTTCCTCCAAGGAATCCACCCTAAATATGTTAAACTCAAAGGCTGCTGCAGCTGTATTTCAGGAACATCCTAAGGTGCGCAGCACTGTTATCTTTCATTTAACTGCAAGATATTTTGGTGATATGTTTGAACGGGATTCAGAGCTCATGTTGGCCACTGTGTGTGACAGAAGATGTCTGGTGCCATGAAGGACTAATATTAGCCTTGATTTCTGTTGCTAGAGTAGATAGTTGAATGTGAACAGTGACATATAGCTTGCATATGCATATACATCTGCATATTTGAGTTTGCAAAGGAGAACCGCACATAGACAAAAAATTAGATTTCATATGTGATTTCTTCTATAATTTTTTGCTTGGAAATTTCATTTTGTCAAGGATCTCAGCATGTACAGATGGCAATACGGTATTCACTTCTGGAAGGGGTCCCCTAAAATATCAAGACAGTCTCAGCTATTGTAATTAACTATGATCATAAACTGATCAAGTTTAATACCTTAGGTTTATTAGAAAGCTTTATTAGAAAGCTGCTCTCACATCTGATCCCTGTGAATATTAGAAACCTTCTTTTAATGTATTCCTAAATGTGTTCATGGCCATTTGCTTCTATATAAAGATGGTCTTCGGCTAATGCAACAATTCTGTTTCCCTTGTGTTTATCCACTGCTGGGGTTAGAAACAATTCTCCACTCAGTTTTTACCTGACTGTATTTTAAAATATATATATTTTAGTTCTCCCTATCTTGATTATATGAAAGTACAAAAAAGAATGGAATAAAAGGAGATTTTTGGTGGCTTTGCTTTTTAATTGAAACATCTCAGATATTTAATGCTAAATTTCCTATTTTGTTCAGACTATATCACCCATTCCTGAGCAAACCACATTTTCCATCATGTTAACCTTGTTGAACTAGAGGACTGACTAAACAGCTGATGTAACCACTTCATAGTCTTTGGGTGTGAAGGCAAAGGAAGGTCAAAACAAAGAGGTAAGAAGGAACTGGTTACAATGATGAAGTCACACTGGTGTCCAAACTAGGTGTCCTATGAACCTGTGAATTTTATAACTCAAAAATAACATGTCAAATTAGCATCACAGATAACTGCTTTATATAACTACTGGCTTTTTCCTTCTACACTGGACAACTAGCAGCACTAAAATTATAGCACGTTGGCACTTCTGAGGGAAGAGCCTGGACTAAAAGGTCCTGAAAAGTGTGCTGCTAATGGTCTCAGAAGAGCCATAGGTCAAGCGATACTAAGAACGCAGAATTTTTCCAGGCATTGACAAGATTTGCTGGCTGGGAAAAGCACACCATGTTCCACAATGGCAGATGGAAAGGAAATTACTCTTGCATGGGCTTGAGAAACTTTCTTTAGCTTGCTCTATCTTTTGCCAATGTCTAGCAAGTTTAGCTGGATGACAGTTGCAGGCTGACTGCCCAGGTCCTGTTTAGCAAGGGAACAGAGGCTTTTTTTTCATGATTTAATCAGCACTGTAATCTCTCTCAGTGATGACTGGGTTTCAGAATGCAGAACATTCAAAAGAACACAGTCCTGCTGTGTTAATCAGAGATTCTCATTGTTGAACTGATATGCATTGTCTGAATAAATACTTCTCCCAGTGACTTTGGCTTTTCCAGGATAAGCGATTCAGTAAACTGTAACAGAAGTGAGATAACCTAATCAAAACCCGTGTGATAATAGAGATATAATAAGCAGTCTCTATAGCCAGTCTCCCTAAAGGATGAAGCAGCACAGATACTTTAAGGAACATCAAAAGTCAGTCAGCTGAGCCACCAATGAACAACAAGCCAATACTGACTTCAGGGTAATGGAAAACAGAGACAGTAAGCTACAGAACGATGCTTTAAAATATAGAATTATAAATACCATTAAAAGCTATGAATTGTTCTTGTTCTTTCCATAACTTGAGGCCAATTAAATGATGGCACCTAATAAAATATCTGGAATATGAACATCTTCAGACTTAAATAATTTGATCTCTTCAGATATGCTGAAACCGTTAGGGATGCACTTGGGAAACAAAGGGGTGGCCAGAATTGTCATGTTAGCAGGTATGATCTAAAAAACATTTTTTAAGTCATGCTGCTCCCTTTCAGTTTTCTTTTTTAATTCATATTTCTAGGAGTGAAGATAATTCCAGGGGGAATTTGCCACAAACATAGTTATAATCAGGACCCTTCTGCCAGACACTAACTCTCTTCATAACTTCTATGAATGTGGTGAACAAAAAATGCAGTAAATGGCATTTTAGTTTTTCTAACTTATTCAGATTTAACTTACAGATTTTAATTCTGATCTAATGATGCTGTGGAAGATAAGGATTGACCTTTATGGGACTTCTACGATTCCAGAGAAAACTGCTTGATGTATCCATTAATCCACTCAAGAGGAAGCTCATGGAGCTTAAATGCCAAGTGAACATGTGAAATACCAGGTTTTAAGTGGAGTTTACACAGCTGCCATGCTAGTTTAGCAGGGAGCAACTCCAGCCGCAGCTCTGAATAATAGGAAAACAGAACTCTGGATGGAAACTGCCTTTCTACTCTTTGGCAGAATCCACTAGTAATGCACTTTGGCTTAGGTTTGGCTCTCCCTCCTGTTCATTATTCTTTCTATTTTTTCTCCTATTCCCTCATTTTCCTCCTATGCTCTGTATGTTTTCTTTAATAAAGTTAATTATTTAAGTTACTTTGCTTTTTTTTTAAATATTAAAGTAAGATTTCATATCTGAGTCAGTTACTGTGATAAGGATTTCAGCTCCAACATCAAGCTCAGCTAGTTACCTTGTAATTTGATTCGTGATGTAGGAAGAACTGTAAAACATTTCCACCAAAATCAGGGTTTATTTCTTTTGTTGTCACTGATTGTAGATCCAGACCAAGCAATTAATTTTTTTGTAACAAATACAAAATACTGTGTTTTAAATATTAACAACACACAAACTATTTCCTAGCTGATATCATAAGTCAGAGAATACTTGTTCTTGATATCTTAAATAAAGGGATTCTAAACATCAGAGCTCCATTTTGTGCCTTGAACAAAACAATACTTTTCATATTTCTTTTGCTGCATTTTGGATTTTACTGCCTTTAGTGTTAGCATTGCTTTGGAGTAAAAATACATTTTAAAAGCTAAATGAGTCCTGCTACCATGATTAGATTCTGAGATGTATGAGTATGGGCTTCTCTATGAAAGAGAGAGTTAAGGTATGGGATACCACAGAAGGGGCCATCCACCCAGCAAGACTTTCCCTAATAATCTACTGCACAAGACATAATGGTGCCTCAAGGTATATTTAGATGTGTCAGGTTAGGCATAAATCTTGTTACTTTTTTGGCCTGACTAATATATCTTACTTCAGTGAGGTCCTGAGATGCTCAGAATCTCTGAAAATTAAGCCAAAGAAGTGTTGTATTCTAGATGTATACTGGACAGACTAAACAAATGAAGGGAAAACTTTACCTGAGATTCACAATTACATAAACAAAATTTGCAATGCAAAATGTAAAAATATGTAAGAACACAATGTAAACCCACACAGAGATAGAAAGTCTGTGAAAGGATTTTGTTACTGGTGACAAGAAAAGAAACAGCACTTTGGACTTGGAGGTAAGCAAATGTTTTAAGGTAAATACCTGTTTCTGTAGGGAGTTTGGTGCTCTCTTAAAGCTTTACATACCAGATTGATTCATTTCAATCCTGTTGACTCAACAGAGACTAAATCCCTCACACTTTGGTTTGAATTCACACATTTCCCTCATGTTTACTCATTTGAAAAAGATGATTTCTAAAACAAAACCCTGGAATTGTATTTGTAAGAGATTGTTTCAAAACAAACAAGAAAGAGAAAAACATTCAGATTGCAGATATACTTTCACATGTTCAAGATTTCCTTAAAGGGTTACTGTCTCCTTTATTCCTTTCCATGCCTCTTTATTTGGCAACCATGAACAAATACAGTGTATAGGCAATCTTGCTTCTTGTACATAAGAATGCAGTCATATTCTGATAAACTGGAGTGGTTGCCTTTGTAGCAAAATAAGACTATATAAAATGGTTTCTAATTTTTTTACCTTACAGACCTAATATGTAAATAGGGTGTGAAACAAAAACTCTTTTGGATTATAAGAACTATAGTGAGTCTTGGCTTTCTTGCACATCCTTAACTGAAATGAAGCTCAGACCATTAAAATAGGAAATTTCAGCTTCAGATTGCTAAGCGTCCTTGAAATGTAACTATTTAGAATTGTACCAAGTGTAATGAACATCTGAATTAATTTCTTGTTATTCATGGTTGTATTTTAATTTTTGTTTCAAGTCATTGTGACGAGTTACAGAAAATTTTAGTTTTAAGCACATGGATCAGCTCATTAACTTCAAGATGGCTATTCATGTGATTAAGTTGTCCCACACGGAGTCCTTAGGTGGAAAAATCAGAAGATAATATCTTACTTTAAGAAAGGCTAGGAAAAAACCCACCTCTCAAAACTTCAAATTCAAAAAATAAAAAGGTTCTTCACAAAAAGCAAAATTATAAATCTACATCACTTCACAGTGTCTTGGTACAGAAGCTTAATCCAAAACTTACTGATGTGATTCAGGAATATTTTTATTTACTTCAATACGATTTTGAAACAGGCCCATATTGCTGAACTATGTAAACAATTTCTCTACCTATGACCTGCTTCACTGCTTAATTACAACTACGTTAACTCCTTTGATGTATATCGTTTCTCCTGACTTATACCAGCAGGTGTCCAGAGTCAATGTCCCATGTTATGCTCTTTTGGTCTCTGTGTCCTGGTCATGTATAAGCACAATGAAAAATCAACCATAGTTTAAAACCCATAGACATTACAAAGGTTATTATAGAGTTAAGGAGTAGTAGAATCTACAGATTCAACTCTACCTTCTGTTAAAGTCACATTGGTTTTACTATCTTCTAATGAAATTATACTTGTCACTGTTGGGTCACCTTTCTTGCCATCCTCTGCTACAGTACCATCATCTGTATAGCTGACGTCACCAAATTTGAATTATTCTTTAGTCATACTATCAACTGACTGAGATTTATTAAATTAATATTCTTTTCCTTACAGGTGAAATGAATTTAGTAACAGTAACAGTAGTAGACTTTCCTTTATTTGTCCAGCTCTACACTACAGTCCATCAGTATATTCTGCTTGGCACTTGAAAATAGCATATCTTAATTTCTGAGCAACAATTCCTTCTAGCATAATGAAATCTTTGTCTTTGATTTCAAGTCTATTCCATAGTCCAGGCATTTAACACCCACTACCAATGATCTTTGATTGGACTATCAAAATATAGAATAAAAAAGATACATCGTAACAGTACATCACTTGTCATTCTAATGACTAAACGAGAGTCCTTTTGATTATTTTTAAAGAAATATCATCTTTACTTAATTGGGATTCAAGTTTATGCAAAATATTTTCATAGAATTTTGTCTGTACTGAAGAAAAACACCAGTACTTTTTTCTGGCTGAAAAGATGCCAGCTGGAGCGAACTAATGAGCCCCAAAAAGAGAACATTTGTACAGCTGGAGTCTGAATGTTATCAAGCTGCTTGTTTTTGATTGACACTATAACAGCCATGGTAGAGGAAGGTGATCAATAATACTCCCTCTGTGACAATGTAAATAGTATCATCCAAGAGTGATTGGCAAACAAAAATATTCAGAGGTTCAGCTCAATTTGGGTAAGCATCCAAGACTTCAGATCTTTATTGTAATTGCCTAACCCACTGGGGTCTCCAAATTTCAGTCAACAATAGGTTGATCAGCGTCTCAGAGTATTAAGGATTGCTCTGGTACCTGGTATCAGCCCAAGGCTGGAAATATGATAATGAACAAAAAGAGTTTTTGAAATCAACAGCTCTTAAGCTTTCAAAATATTCGCTTTAGAAAGGGAATTTAACTTCTGCTACTTACTTTGAGCTAGATCATTCTTCTACATCAGCTCCAATTTGTTGTGTATTTAATACACAGAACAGCTAACGTTGTTATACATGTTGATATATGCAGCCACGCACACAACACACATTATTCACAAATTTTACAAGACATGTCTATATGATCTTAATCCAGCTCCAATGGAGACAGAATTCCCTAGAAATAAGTAAAATAGAGCCCTATCTGAACACAAAGGGCAATGTTTTGTTACTATGGCCAAAACTGTGTTTGTTTCCAATCAATCCGGGAGTACACCTGGAGTGAGAGGCTTCAAAAATAAAAGAAAAAAATATGAGCATATGGGAGGCAACCTGAAGAGGCGATAGGAACTTAAGACAGAAAGATGGATGCATCAAATGTGCAGGAGATAAGTAAGATTATAGACATGAAGGCATGAAGGCTATAGGTATAGACTATGAAGGGCTGTAAGCAATGTTTTTGTGTATTTTTGCTAGGTAATAGAAGTGATGTGCTCGGGGCTAAAGCAATAAGGTTCAATAGTTTGGAGAAGGTTTTCTTTTCTTTTTTTATTGTGCTTTTGGAGTATTTAATGCCTCACTAGACCTAAAAAACCCTGGGGTCCCATGCTCATTTCAATTCAATTAAGATATACAGGCTGTGCAAAATATACATCGATAGGGAGCCACATTTTCAGAAATAACTGCTTATCTGTGCACTTTTTAGCTCATTATAACAGACTCATGGAATCCAACTTTAAATAAAGGCTATTGGTGGACTAAATTACAACATGTTATCAAGAGACTTCATGAACTAGATATATTCTATTTTATTAAGCTTTCATTATATATAGTATGAGTCAGCAAAGCATTCAGTCTCTGCTAACCAGAATCCCAGTACTTACTCTGAATCTTGAAGGCAAATGTTTTCCGCCAAGGGCATCCTGTAAGTGAACTGTAGGTTTTGGCCCTCTCCCTGTTAAAACAGACTTGATAGACTGTCCATCTCACAGGCTTTTTGGATCTCCTTCCAGAAAGCCTGCCAAGAGCTCGAGGAGACAACACAATCCTCACTTCCACACTGAATGGTATTGTGTTCCTATGACAATATCCTTCCACGCAAGCATGCCGATTCCTTAAGTCTTTATTTTCAAGATAATATAGATTTTTTTAAATTCTGGATAAATGATCAAGCTATTTCTCTTGTAAAATTACTTACTGTGGTTTGAGGCAAAGATGAAAGGTTTGCTCCCAAATCCTCCCGCAGCAATGGTGCCAACACTTGACCCTGCATAAGGCCTCACTGTCCAAGGGTCTGTCATGCAACATGAAATGGCTGGTTCAAGTTACTAACAAGCTGGTGTATGCCAAAAGGTAAAAACAAAATTCTCCACTTTCAGTGTAAGAACACAGTATTTTTTTAGGTTTCTGCCTCTGACAGATGCTTAAAATCAGCCCAGATTTGCAAGGTGCGAAGAGGCCTGTCAGGGAATGACAGCACATTTCCTCAGGAGTTCCAAGGTAGTTTCTAATGTGATTTCTAGTCCTTTCCTCCAGATGATTCTTCCCCACCTCAGCAGCTTTAGCAGCTATCAACACCACAAAAACCACTTGTGATACATAGGTCAGGGAACCCTGTTGCCCCTCTGCCAAAATGGACTAAAGCCATTCTAATATGCAGAGAGAGCCTCTGTCAGCACTCACGCTGAAACGGGCTAGAGGAAAGAATCCCAGACTGGGGAAACGCCTTTGGTCATTACATTAATTACCTCCACCTGGGCCCTTATCATTTAGGTAAGGAAGGTGCACCTGGCATGGCAGTCGTTGAGAGCTGTTGGGCCAAGGCAGCAGCAGGGAGGCAGTGTGACCTGCCCCAGCACAGGTGGGGCTGCTGCTGCTGCTGCCGCCGCCGCCATTTCAGGAGGGGTAAGGGAAGATCTTCTGGGCAATGGGGCTTGTCTGCAGGCACTGGACCTGCTCAAATGCAGGTAAGACTGGAGGCGTAGTGGGGGTACTGAGGGTGCCTGGGGAAATGATCATTTGGGGTTTGCTCTGTCTGATCTGTGTTGCCTCCATGCAGCAGCGTTGTCAGCTCTGCCCTGTGTCCTTATAAAGCACAGTGCTAGGGGTGTGGTGCCTTTCTGCTTTATGGCAGGGGAGCAGGCAGGTGCTGGTGTGGGGTGTTAGGCCTCCTTGGGGCCAGCCTATGAGCCAGGCTGTTAGTGTGACCCAGGGACAGTGTTCTGGGGGGCAGAGTTAAAGCGTCAGTGAGCAGGTAGGTGGATAACTCTGCTGGGTGATCTGGGGGGAGCCCTGGGAGCAGCAAGGAGAGGCAAGGCCCCCTCAAGTGTTGAGGCCGGCCTAGCAGCAGCGGGTGCACCGGCTGGGCTGCAGGCAAGCCTGCACACTGCATGGGAGTGAGGGGCTGTGTGGGAAAAGGGGAGGGGGTGAGCTTTAAAAAAAAAAAATAATAAAAAGCCTCACTGAAGAAGAGATGTGTGGGAAAAAAAAAACCAAACAAACAAAAAAAAAAAAAAAAAAAAAAACAAAAAAAACCCAAAAAAACAGCAAAGTGGTAAACTGAGGGGAAAGAGTAGCTCCAGAGGGAGCTGCCAGGCTGGCGTAGGTCCTTTTGCCAGCTGGTTTGAGTAACTATCTCAAGTTACCGTTTTTTTTGTGCCTCCCCCCCAGCCCAGAAATCAGATCTGACAGTAACTGTGTTACAAATATAGCTTGAAAGCACAGTAAGTTTACAGGCACCTCCAAGACTCAGTTTACTTGTTGCAAATGCACCCAAAATGGTAGTGATGAAATGTAATTCCTTTTGAGGGGAAAAAGAAAAAAAAATAAGCTAATGATTCATTGTTGATGCAATTCTTAACGGCCTTAACAAGGGAGTATCTTATGCTGTTAAATTTTAAAAAGTTGTTTTGAAAACATAATGCTAGAGGTGACAGTGGACATTGTACTTGGCTCAACTTCCTTGAGCTATAATAACTTTTAAATGTATCTGTATTTTTCCTGATATTTCTGTTATAGTAATGACCTTTGTGATTGTACATATTAATGTTCTTGCAGTGAAGGACTTTGAGACGTCCCCATTATAAATAATGATGGAACTTAATACACCTTTAAAGTAGGTAGGAAAACTGCAGTCAGTTTCTCACAGTATTTTATTACATTCTACAGTATATGTAAAATTTTATTTTTAAAATGACGCTGCTGTGAAAGGTAACATGAAATCATCAGTCTCAGCAGTATACAGTTATTTATTTGCTTTAAGTACAGGATAAAAGAATGACGAATCTTACCCTGTTTTTCTGGTTTGGTTTCTGGAGTCTTGTAACTCTCTTATAACTCAAGTTGGTACTAGCATGTAGGCAGTTACAGTTAACTCCAGAACTAAAGTCATATGCCTACATCAGAAAAATAGCACCCAGAGAATCAGTTGGTATTGTAATAATGTAAAACAAGTGTTGAACACACATACATGTAACACTAATAAATCTGTCTTAATTTTCAGCATATGCTAAGCATGAAGGTCTTTTACCACAAAGACTTTTGGTATAGTGTGGTCAGGGACAAGGCCTTGTAATCACTTTCTTCATCACTAAGGGATTTGCAAAAGAATGAAATAGCAGTAGTTTAAAACGAAGGAAAAATACATGTAAAAGGGACAATGTTTTCTTCTAAATGTGCTTGCCTGGTATGTCACAGGATTAGTCAGAAGTTGACTGATGTCACAGTTCATTCTTCTCAAAGAAATAATCAGTATCAGCTGTTTCTTATGTAATATATAAAAAATAAATTGAATATATAAACCAATACTAGGTACTATGTGGATTAATTCATTAGTGATTCTGAAGTGTTAAATATAGAACCTGCCACAAAGGACAAAGGTTGAGTACTACTTTCCATAGTCGAATGTTCTTCAGATGTCTTTCAAACAAAACATTGGATGCTGAAGAATGGTATATATCTTAGCCTGTCTACTTACAATCTTTTTTTGATGTTTCTTTTATTGTAAAATCACAGTGTTTGCTGGTAACTATGTGGTCAGATACAGGTGTGGTAGAATGTGACATATGAAGAAACCAATAGTGCCTTCTATCTTGCCAAGCAGCTGGAAGAGTTCTCTGTATTCCTGCCCTCCACTGAGAGTACTGCAGTTTTGAATTTATAGGCCTGTCAGTGCCAAGCTTGAAGGCCATAGTGCCAATGAGCAGTTAGTCTGTGGATGTATTGAATGATGTATACATTGTCTCCACCTTCCCAGAGTCTTTGAGATAGTCTTTGTTCCCTCTTTTATGGGATTGCTGGGAGAAACAGTCTCTGGTATCCCAGTCAATGCAGTTCAGAATGCTTTTTCTCCTACACTTCATCAGTATCAGTTCACATGGATACAGCAAGGCTTGAATTTCAGTAACTGAGTCTAATGTATATAATTCTGCTCTTCGACAGCTGAGAGCAAGAATCTCTCATATTGTCCCAATATCAGGTGTCTCTAGTCTCATCTATAGATATTGTGAATGAAGAAAAGCAGGGTGTTTTTTTTCTTGGTGGTGATCTGTTGTTGTCTTAGCTCACCTTAAAAAAGCAAGGGTGGGGGAAGGGTGGAGGATTTGCTTGGGTTTCTGTGTCTCACACTTGCATCACATCTCCCAAATTGTCCTCAGAAATTTGAATTATTTGATGAAACTCACTTGCCATTTGAATGTAGTTAAAGTTGGTAAAATACATGTGGAAGTTGTGGGAAGATAAGGTTAGTGGTGAATAAATTTAAAAGCAGAACCAAAATATCCAATTCAGAACCTTTCAGATTTTTTTTCTTTGCTTCTTAACTTGTAAAGAAAGGGAACAAGCCCATTTCTACATGTCACTTTTAAAAGGTGACCTTCAAAACATAGTTTAGGGTACTACAGTAACTTCTGAAGAGATATGGGGCAAAAAGAGCCACTGAGACTATCAGGACCATTGAAAGCTTGATGATAGTGGCACCAAATTAGAGAGGCGTGTTGTATCTCTGGCAATCCTAGGGAGAACAGAGAGGAGTGTTGTTTATCTGAAGTAGTAAAAATGTCTTAAAGTACGGTAGTGGCTGGTGTATAACTTTTTCATTATCCTGTCATACTTAGAAATTCTGCTTTGCAGCAACTCAGAAATAAGAGCAAGTTGTGGTTTAACCACAGCTGGCAACAAAGTACCACACAGCTGCTTGCTCAGGATGGGGGGAGGAGAAATGGAAGGGTAAAAGTGAGAAAACTTGTGGGTTGAGATTTAAATTATTCAATTGTTTTAATAAAATAATATTAACAAATTGTAATTAAAAGGAAAATAAGGGACAAGTGATACAGGTGAAAATAATTGCTCATTACCAATGGACTGATACCCAGCTTCCCTGAGCATAAAACCACACCCTTCCCCCTGGGTTTCTATGCTGAGAATGATGTCATCTAGGATATCCCTTGGGTTGGCTGTCCTGGCTGTGTCCCCTCCCAAGTCCTTGTGCACCCCCAGCCACTCACTGGTGGGATGGGGTGAGAGGACTGTGAGCACTGCTCAGCAGTAACTAAAACATCCTTGTGTTATCAACACAGTTTCCAGCACAAATCCAAAACACAGCCCCATAGTAGCTACTCTGAAGAATTTAACTCTATCCCAGCCAAAACCACCACAGAGCAAAACAATTTTTTTGCAGTGTATCTGTCTTTTCAGGTGGGTTTTATTTTGCTCCTTTTTCTATCTAGATTTCAGACTTGGTATCAACCAGTTTCCATTTCATTCTTCAGATGAGAAGCAATAACAAGGGACTGCAATGCTAAATTGAGATAAAAGGAAGCCACTGCTTTCATTTTTTTTGGTTGCAAATCTAAAATGATGAGATCAAAAAGCTATTTATTCTATGTTAATTTCTGTGCTGCTTTTGAAGAGAGGATATTCTCTATTCCCTCCCCAAAAAAAGTCCATGCATTAAATAATTTCTGTGATATTTTGAATATGGTGAAAAATCTTTTGTTAATTTTTGATGCTTTCCTGAAAGTGAAAAGCTAGATGCAATTTAGGCCTGGAAGACATTTTGTCTCTTTTACGTAGATACATTTGTTTGTGTATGCTTTTTTAATCAAAGCTGCAAAAAGTTTCTGTTGTCTTTACATGGCCAAATATTTTTGTTGTGTGAAATTGGTTCACTTATGTATAAACCCATGTTCATTTAACTGATTACAATGTATAAGTTCCTGCATGCATGCAGAGAAAATTAAAAAAAAAAAAAAAAAACAAAAAAAAACAAAAAAAAAAAAAAAACCCCACACACTTAAACTGGCAACATGGAAGATATTCAGACTCATGGTAATGATTGGTGCTGGGCAACTAAAAATGAAACATTTAGATTATTACTTCTGTAGTTTTTTAAAGTTTGAGGGAGTTTCTATAAAACAGAGTGGGTTTTATTTATTTTTCCTAAGTATCATCAGTTTTTAAAATCTAAGATTAAAGGAGTGACCTGGATCAATGGGACAGATCTTCATGCAGGTTCTGACCTGGAACAACAGCTGTCTGGAGTGGAAGACTGGGGAATCTTTCAGTGTACACAGTGGCACATCACACCATTCCAAAATAACTCTGTACGTTAGACCTCCAGGCAGACCTAGCTGTACAGTGTATGTTTGAATATGGGTGGAGGTGTCTCAACTTGTGCAGGCTAATATCTACCATGTCTGTCTTTAACTCAGAATATCAATGAAATGTGAAATACGACTAGGACTGTACCTTTCTGAGAGATATGTATAGTACCTCTCCAGTAAGTCTGACTTCTTCACAACATACGTACTCATATAGGTTTTCCTTCTCTGTGGACTAAAACCTAGTATTTTTAAGTTTGTAGTACCTTTTTGAAGGTTCATAAGGTGTAGAGTACAAGAGTAGCAGAAACACAGGCTTCTGACATTTAGTAGTCCGCTAAGAACAGACTCTTAATGCCCAAGGGAAGCTAATATCTGTACAAGCTGTAATTAGATCATAAGATTTCTGTTTAATTTATAGTTATATTAATTAGGAACTCACTTCTCAAGTCAAAGTTTCTGGAGTCTGGACAGTACTGAAGTTTAACTTTGTTTACATCCAAGAAGACAATGACCTCTTCCTATGAAAGGAAGAGGTAGATTTGAACATCTGTTTGACAGTCAAGAACAAAATTACTGTATATTTGTCATTGTTAAACTAGATCTTCTATTGCAGGTACACTTACTTGAATGGGGATGATTTATTGAATTACCCGTTTTGGATCAAAAGCAAGATTCTGACATTCCCATGATCACAGCAAAAGGAATACAGGAGGGGATGAGAACTTTGAAGGTAGAATATTTTTGTTCCTACCTAATGGATAACTCCTTCAAACCAGGTCAGAGCTAACACAAAAGGTTTTCTGTAGCTGTGTTAAGGAATACACTGCGTCTTCTACAACGCAGTCCTTTTAGATGACTTGATCTGTGATCAAAATAGAGACTCATTAGGGATTTGAGAGTGCATGACTGGAAGTAGATTAGAAAATGCGAAATTACTTCTGCATTTCTGAAGCATGTGGCCTTGTGAAAGGAAAATAATGTGCACAAACTGTAACTATCAATGCTAGTACAAACACTCTCTTTCCTTCCCACTTTTTCTCTTATAAGTTACCCAGCAATTACTTGTAAAAAGAGTTGTCTTCAATGTTACAAGATACATGTAATCTGAAATGTGGAGTAGGTAATCTACATGCTTAAGTGATAGCATCTCTTCAATAAGTCGTGTCTCCTGCCTTCAGAACAAAGAGAATGCCAACAGGCAAGATAGGTGAGGAAGAAAATAAGTTAATATCATATATTGATTATGGTGAGCCAAGGCAGAGAAGCAACTCCTCCAACTAATGCAAGAAATTTGAGATAACAGAATACCAAACTCTGGGTTTCTTAGGGGCAGGCCAGTATTTCTTGCAAGATTGTTATACTTTCTAACATGATTACCCTTTCTGTTTAAGATTCTCCCACCTGCTAAATGTTTGTTTCCTTAGAGAAAGTAGGTATAACCTTCCCACAAAGAAGCAGCAGAAAGAGGCATTTCTGAGTTATAGGGGATGGAGCAAGAGAGCCATGTTTACTTACAAGAAATACTTGCCAAGATCTTGTGAGCCATGCTTCAACCCACAGTGGACTTGAAGGGTATTACAGAATAAACATCTAAAAATGGGTTTATAATGGAAACCTTGACAAACCTAAAAGCAAAGCAGTAAGCAGGTGCCACTATAATTAAGAGCAGTGACCCTTCAAAGAAAAGGGTTGCCAGCAGGTAAATAAACTGCCATTGTGCAGCTCACCTCGTTAAACAGGAAAGTTTGGAAAATGATTGGAGAAACAGCATCAATCAGTGTTACCTTAGACATCAGTTATAGGAGACAGCTGCCTGCTGTGGGACAAACATAGTGTAGGTACTATTAAAAACAAGGTCTTTGTTCTGAGAGTTGTGCTACAAGTAATCTGAACCCTTGAATTTATATCCTGTTCACAGTTGTCAGGTTCTTTAATATAACTTTTAATCATGTCATATTCCACCCTCCTGCCAGATCTTTGACATATGTAATATAATAGGTCGGGTGGATAGAAATATTCAGATGAATTAGTTGAGTTTCAGTCTCTCATAGGTAGTAGATGTGCCAGCATAATTCTGTATGGGTGCTTTCCCTTAGTTTTTAACTTTGTTTCAATATGTCAGTGCAATTGTGTCTGATTTTGACTGTTTCAAGTTCATGGATTCCTGCAGCCAGTTAAAGCTGGGTGGTTTGGTATGGTTTTCTGGTTGGGGTTTTTGTTACAGCATGAGTGTCTCGGGCGGTTTAACAGAAGCATGATAAAATGGCTGAAAGAATGTGGCTGCTTTGATTAGCAGAGACACTAAATCACAGCTGAAGCCTTTCATTATCATGGACTGCAAAAGCAATATTGGGTTTAGAGTAGTAAAAGAAAACCCAGTATGGAGTTTGGAATTTTTTGTTCATTATTAAGCATTCTAGAGATTTATTTTGCATATTTTGCCCAGCATGCAAGCTCTTCTATGGGACAGTATGATCTTGGATTTTGTTGCAGGAAAGGTAGCCAGGCTCTACCTCATGTTACTGGGGGGAGGGGGGAGTGTGGTTTTTTGTTTTTTCCAAACAGTCTGTGATGTGTATGTCTTGAGAGGGAGTACTCTGCACTTTTTTTTTTATCAGAGATAATGATTTGGACTTGACTGACACTGGTCTTAAGGATGATTAAAATTTAAGTAAGCTTATGAAGCAATTGAGTTAGTGGTGCAAAATCCTATGTAATTACTTTCAGTGAGTTTTTTAGCATATCTTGTACTGCCTTAACTTCGGATTCTAAACCTTAACTATTTCTCTGCTGGGAAATGGAGAAGTATAATTGTACATTTAAACAGTGGCATCTAGAAAAAAATCAAATGTTTTCTCCCCATCAACTTGATACTATTAGATTCTCTATTCATTCATTTTGAACTGTTGCCAGAAAAATGCAGTGCCAATCAGTCTGAACTCCAGACTAAGGACTGCAGCTTTTGAAGCAGCAGGAATTTTTTTCCTCTTGCAGTCTACTTCTAGGTGCAGCACAACTTGCTAGCATTTTCAGATTGGTACTGGGCTTCTTAGCAAAAATGAGCATACAGGTGCAGAATTAATGAAAAATAATCTATAAATTGAGCTGTATTTTTTGAAATTACTTGTTAATACCTATTGTGTGTGTGTTCATAGTGATTTGAAAGGAGCTTGAAGCTGTAAAGCTTAAAGCAGCTGTAATTTTGACCACTAAAGAAGCAAGGCATGGCTTCTTCACTTGCTTAATCTCTTTAACTCCTCACAGATCGCTTGTTTATCAAACCGACTGCGTTGATAAAGCTGCTTATCTCAGATCAAGAGCACAGTATCTAGCAACTTCAGTGTATTAAACTCCAGGAATGAGAGTCTATCTATTTCATTATCTGAGTCTTCACAATACTTTAATTTTGGAATAACGAGTTGCATTTAACAGCTACTTTCTTTTTAAACATGACATTCTTTTTTATTCTTGCCAGTTAACCATTTGCTGTTTTTTCCCTTCCCTCAAAAGTCAGTCTAATGCACTAACAGGTACTGGGTAAAGAGTATCTCTCCCCCTGATCTATTGGCTATGGTCCTGTTAATACAGACTGGGATGCTGTAAGGCTTCTTTTCTCAATCCCTCAGTTCCCAGCCTGTATTTTTGCAAGGAGCTCTTCCTTCCCAGATGCATTATTCTGTTTTTCTTTTCTGAATTTCACAAGGTCACTGATGTCCTATTCCTCAGACTTCTGTAGGTCTGTCTAATCAGCAGCCCTCTCTTCAAGCATGTCAAAGGGTTGCCACCAGTTTGGTGCCATCTGCAAAATTGACAGAGCACTGTTACCTCCTCAGCGTCATTGGTAAAGAGGTTAAACACAATGGGTCCCCTTGACATTCAACTTACTGGCTGTGGTATGAAGTATGAGTAGGTACTATACATTTAGAACAAACACAGCACACTTTCTGTGTGTAATCAACACTTGCATAGCTTGAATAACTTACGCTGAGTCTTTTACATGACCTGTTAATGAAAAAAAAGTGATACTGATTTGGTAACTTCATTTCCATTGCTCATGGCTTCACTGTGACCCTACCATATTGTCTTCACGCTATTTATAGTGGTAGCACTGCATTTCCCTTAGCCCTTTGCCTTACTTCTCAGCCTGTTAGCCATAGGTTGCTTTTCTACATGTTAACTCTGCAGCTGCAGCTCTGACCAGGAAATTGTAGTGGCAAGCAGAGGCATTCTGGGAAGGGAAACTCATTTATTTCCTAAAAGATTTTCCAGTTGCATAGGTTAGAAATGGCTTCTGGCTCAAGCTTTGTTCTTGGGGAAAATTTCAGTAAAGAGTGATACCTTATGATAGAACCAAAGTGCTAGAAGACCATTTGCTGCTTATGGTCTCATGACATCATTTGATCTCAGCATTGTTTCAGGCTTTTGACTGGAAATCAAGGCTTTGGGGGGGTTTGGTCTGTTCTGAACACCTAAAATGTTCCTGCAGCACCCCCTGAACATGGTGCCATTCGAAAGAAAGGAGAAGCAGAAAGGTCCTACTAGCTCAGATTCAGGCTTAATACTGCAAGAACTCTTCTAATGCAAAGAATGGATTACATTCCAATTTTAAACCAAAATTCCAGTAGTGTAGCTCTTAGAATATCCCATTCTATCTATTCTCTTAGTTTCTGATTAGAAACCTATTGTAGGGGTTAGCTGGAATAATGACAGCTCCTTCATTAATGCATGCTCGCTGCATATTATGATAACAGCATAGAAGAAACTTACACTTTGTTGTCCTGCCTTGAAAGATATGTGAACTGATAATGCTTTAACTGAAATATTAAGCTTCTGAAGCCATCTGTTTTAACTACTTCTAACACTGTCCAGTAAGTTTGTTAGCTACATTCATCTCAGTAGCCTCCTATCTTTCTTCCTCTCATAAGCTGTTTCCTTTGGTTATTTAGCTTGCCTTTTTTTACATTAAATATTTTTAAAATACAAGATCTTAAAGAGACTACTCATCCATATTTTGGAAAGGTATACTGACCTTGCACTTCCTACAGATGTGGGTGGGTGAGTGTGATCATCCAGTTATTACATGTAATATGGGACAAAGTGGAAAGAGCAAAATACTTGCAAAGAGGGCAAACCAGTGATTCATGTCATTATCTTCCAGAGCTGCTTTTCAAGCGGCAGTACATGGTGTGGTGCTGCATATTCTCCATGAAAAGAAATGCAGATATAAACTTTTACCTCTTCCTGACATTGAGGAGCACGTTCCCCATTCACCCTTGAAAACTTTACAGTTGGTTGTTGAACTTTGGAGCTCACAGTCTCTGCCTGAAGCCTGAGTATCTGTGTGCTTCTTACAAGACCTGCTTATAAGCAGTGGAATCCATAAGTGTGCTTTCTTGTCTCCAGATTGGCCTCAGAAGTATTGCTCAAGGGACTTCAAATCTGGTGATCTTGGAGTCCATTGTTAGTGCTTGAAATTAAACATTACTTACTTGTTTAATTCCTACTGGAAACTACACAAGTATGTATGCCTTAATAGATTAGAATGACAGTCCTTCAGTCTTCAATGCTGGTAGTAGTAGACTTTAATTAGGAAGAGCACACAAGTATCTGTTGTCCATTCCCTTACTTGCCCAACATCCTGAATGGCTGTATTAGGGATTTGTCTGTTACACTTAGCACATGTGTATGGGCATGTTTTAAAACTTCAAAAATAACAATATGAATGGTGGCAACAAACCTTATGCCTGTTCAGGCTTCAACATGAAGTTTCGGAAGTGCTCCTAAGGCCATAATGTTACCCCTCTATGAACTAAGTTAATAAGATGGCATTTTGTTGTAGAAATTTTTCTTCTCTTTAAAATGCTTTAACCCTTTAATTCCAACAAATAACATTTGAATTTGTCACACAGGGTTAATCCATTTTCCACAGCAAACTGCAAAAATTTCAGAAATAACATATTCCGTTCCACTGCCATCCATATAAAATATTGTTTACACTCCAGGCCTATTGCTTCAGGAAATTATTGATAGGAACAGCTGCTCCTTCACAAGAAGAGTAGAAAAGTCCTTCCTCTCTGACCAGGGGCACTTTCCAGCCACCTTTATCACCATGACACAGAAGCGTGGAAGATTGGATTTCAGACTTTAAATAATAATAATAAAAAATGCATAGGAAAGAAACTCTATAAAACTTCACTGAAGAACTTTTGTGAAGCTCTGAGCCATCTCCCTGTGCTCAAAAGGATTTGTTCAAAACAAAATGAAATTCGGAGCACAAGATATACAGTACAATCAGTATCCAACTTCCAATGCACCTCATTGCTACTGAGTGGAACATTATAATTACAATTATAACTCTGCAGTGCTTTATGCATAAATTACTTAAATGAAACCACATAGATTATTCAAATTTTATCTCCAAGAAACACTTCTAAAAGACTGCTAACACGCACGTTACAACTCATTGCTAACATGCAAAACTATTACAGTCTTGATTATATTTTTAAAATCTTCTTGGAACTAGTCTCTGCACAATGACTAGACATTTAAAGTTGAATGAATCTCGGGTTAAATGTGTTTGGTGGTGTTGTAACTTCAGATCCATCTTCCAGCTCAACTGAGCAAAAGACTAAGCTAGTGCTATTCATAGTCATAGAATCATGTAATGGTTTGGGTTGGAAGGGACCTTAAAGACCATCTAGTTCCAAGCCCCATGCTAATGGCAGGGACACCTTCCCCCAGCCCAGGTTGCTTCAAGTCCCATCCAACCTGGCCTTGAACCCTTCCAGGGAGGGGGCAGGCACAGTTTCTCAGGGTGCCCTGTGCCAGTGTCTTCCCCACCCACGCATGGAATAACTTCTTTATATCTAATCTAAATTTCCCCTCTTTCAGTTTAAAATCATTACCCCTTGTCCTATCTCTTATCTTCCATGTGCCCTAGCACAGTTTCCAGGAGGATCTGCCCCATGATCTTGCCAGGCACAGAGGTGAGACTGACTGGCCTGTAGTTCTCCATGTTCTCTTTATTTCCCTTTTCAATCTTCTGAAAGTCCTCTTTCTTTCTATATTTCCTTTCCTGGTAATAAAGTAGCATTCTGTGGCTCTTTTTTTTTTTTTTGCAAAATAAAAGTTTCTGCAGTAAAAACAAAAAATTAAAACTTTTTACCTTGTAAAAGCATCCCTGGCTGGTGTACTAATTTGACATGATACTGACAGTTATTCACTTGAGATAATCTTAACAAAAGAATAATATTTGCAGGTGAAGCGAGCTTCATGAGAGAAGGTATAACCAGGACAAACCTGACTCTTGGAGGACACCCCTTGTTTTGAGCATTTCTCATGGGTGGTTGTAGAAAGCAGTGTGATCAGTTCATTCCTCTGTTGCCAGTGCAGAAAAATTAAGCAGGTTAGACCAGCCTGTGATGGATACCCCAGGCTAACAAAGAAGATCCAAAACCAGGGAAGAGTAATAGGATTTCAACCTTTTGCAGTTTCTCATTAGCCTGAATTCAGAGACCTAGTGAAACTCAATCTAGAGTTTCCATGTACAATATATTTTTTTTTCTTTTAATATTTGATTTTTGGTAACTTTTAAAATTAAACTTCTTTGAAAGTTGCAGGACTTTATCTATTTATTATTTAAATACATTGTATACGTGAATGAATCACTATCCTGCACTTGACTCTGATTTTTATTTTATCTTCTGGGAAAAGGAGTGGAAATAAGCAGAAATTTAGTGATCATATTATTCCTTTCCCTTTGTGAATTGAAGCAATAAAATGAAAGGGTAGAAATACTTCCTGCTATGTTACAGTTAAAGTGCAACAACATGCTCAGCCAGATCTAGGGAGTATCTGAATAATCAGGTGCTTGATTCTGATGGTTGGCTAAGTTTCCTGATCAGATTGAACCATCTTTAGCCCAGTTTACATTCCTGCTGTGAGTCCTTATCGACAAAGAAACTCTAAAACCCAAAAATGAGAGAGGTAAAAAAAAAAATCCAGTCAAGAAGATGGAAGTGAAAAAGTTGGAATAAACATTAAGCCTGATCCAAGAGGACAAATCCTATCTTGTCTGGTAACTGATTTTTAAAGGAACAGTGTGGTTGCAGTAAATCCCGTCCTAGTGCCTAAGAGCTGCAGACTGACTGACACCCAGGAGTAGTAAATGCATGCACTCAGACAAAATTGAAAGCCAAACGATCAGCTTTATTTTAATACCTCCTAACAGTTGTTGTGAACTCTGTACTGGATGTTACTACACCTTGCACTCTGGGCTATGTTGTATTCCAAAGCGCTCTGTGGGTCCCTCATGAGAGGAAGTTCCTTGTGGCCTTGCCAGGTGCTGGATGGTGGCAGTCCTGTGTTTAGGCACCACAAATTGATGCTTTCCCCATACTGTGATAGAAGGTAACACAGTGGTAGGACAGGGAATTAAGTGCACTGAAGATGTTTCTGAAGGTACTGGAACCACATATTGAGTGTTTTATGAACACTCAACAAAGATGTGCCTCTTCCAAAGGGTTTAAAAAAAAAATCACATCGGACACAAGTGAGATCAGATGTATTCAGGCTAGACAGGGGACTTGAAAGAAGGATGAGTTATCACAGGTAGCATGTTATCTATCCTCTTTAGAGTTGTCAAGTGTAAGCTTGCATTCATCAGCACCAGATATAGAAGTGGCAGAAAGTGACAGGACTTCAGGGTTGTTTTGTTTTCCTGGAGAGATGGGGAAAGGGAGGAGAAAGAGCAAAAATGCTGTATTTTCGGTGTGTGTGGTTTCAGCGTATTAGAGTCCCAAAGCAAAAAGGAATTTCTGCTGTCAGAAAACGTGATTATTTTTTCCTCATATGGTGTTTCCAAGTGTCTTATACATATATACTACCTGTATATAAATTAACATTATGATAGAAAGGGCAACTTACTTCAGGGACTTGGTAATCTCTCTCCACATAAACCAGTTCTCAAGGTTTCTCTGTTGAAAGTTGATGAGTCACAGCACCCTTCAAATTAGTCCTACTACTTCCTGAAGAGAAAGAAAAGTAAATCTCAGTCTTGTAATTTCTCTGCATTGTATTGCTGCCTGTTATGGTATAAGAGGATAATCAGTATCCCTTAAAATGGGAATTGAACATTTATATTTCCTGTGGAGTCATAAACTGCCAGAATAGGCCAGTTGTACAAAACAGTCTAATTCTTGGCACCCCGAATTCATCCGGATGTCCTGAATTTTAGTACAGCCAAATAAAGATGCTGTATTTCAGTATGAATAATGTAGGTCATCCTTAGTGACAAGAGAACATATCTGTGAGATAGTGAATCTGACAAGGATTTGGAAAGCACAGTGGGCAACCAGTTGAGGGGCAGTTCTGTTGGGAGGCTGTGGGCTAAGATGTGTCCTGGGATGTGTGAGTAGAGAAGAGATTGGTGTCTTCTAGAGTACATTTAACTCAAACAGAAGTGATGATGATCCTACAGGAAAGCTGGGTGAGTTTTGTTCTTGTGCTACGCAGCAGATGAAGAATTGCAGTGGAAGCTTCTCCCCTTAAAACATGACTATTAAAACTCAAAAGCTGTAGCGTCCTGAGAATATTAATCTCATAGGCTACTGGTATTTGAATTGGTAAATGTATCATACTTTTAAGATGGGATGCTGTAATAACCTGTTATTTAACCTTAGGTATTGTTACTATTACTTATATATTAATGTGTTTAGCAACAGGTGCACTCTAAAATAAATAGTTAAACAGTACTGTAACATATGACCTGAGTTTAACCATTAAGGCAGATTACTAGTTTGAAATTCTGGGATATATGCAGCAATAACTTCTGTGCAAAATACTGGTTGTTACCAAACCAGCTGTGATATCGATAGAATTAGAGCAGTGCAAATCTTTAACTACTGGGATGTGAATTTTCCACCCTCACCCTCTATGGGCAGTCACTCTTAAATCTTAATTTCAGACTTCCATTGTAGGGGCAGTGTTGCCTGCTTTGGAGCGGGACTGTTATTTTCCCTGGCAGCTCTTCATTCTGGGGAGGCATAGGCGTATTGCAAAATGATTGAGGTATGCAAAGGACAGTGTCCTCCATGACTAGCAGTACTATAAAGGGACATGCCATTGCTTGTCAATGTAAGCTCTGAGAATGGTAACACGTGATGGCAGTATCAATAACCAAGTATTTGTCACCAAATATATAATGACAAATGGCTGCAAACACCTGCAGAAAAATAGTCTAGAATAACTGTAGCAAACCATAATATATTTGTCTTTTCAGAACTATGCTAAAATATATTAATAATTTGGTTCTGAGAGCAAATTCAATAAAGGCTTTAACTGTTCTCTCTGTCAGTACTTTGGTCCAGTAAAATTGCCTAACCCATATTTAATATCATAAACGTTCTTAAATCTGTTACTGGCCACAGAATATATTAAAATTAATCACACAACTGTAGTGTGCAAGAACCTGGTTTGCAATTTACAGAAGACTCTGTTTTAATCCTTTTACTCTTAGACACCTTAACTCTGAATTTCTCAATGTCATTTAAGGTTTTCATTTAGTATAGTTCTCTTTCCTGAACAATCAGTGGAAAATGGAGTAAAGCCAACATAGAATGTGCCTGAATCCCATCCCTAAAGTTGAAGTGTTTTTTTTTTTCATATTAGATTGACAAATTACTGTTGTAGAAAATTTAATGAAGAAGGGTATGCTTTTTAAAGTGTCATCTTTTCTGAATAACTACCTAACACAGTTTTGCAGATGTAGTTATTTGGAGAAGAAATTAGTATTGCTATGACACTTAGATACCTGATGAGAAAGAAAAATAGACCTGTTCCAAGTTGCTGAAACTGTGGAAGATGACAACTGAAGATCTAAAATTCCTCTTAGGCTTTGTATCTCTTGACTTATAAATGAAAGGAAAAACTGTCAACTTCATATCCTTCATCATAAATGCAGTATTAATTTAGCTATGCACATATAGTAACTCAGTAACAATGACACATGGCTTGTGGGTCTATATAGAATTAAAATGCTGCATAAGAACCATTTTTGCTTCCTTGTCTAGGCTACTCAAACCTTTCATCTTTGCATGATAAAGTAAGCAGGGCTGTGTGGGGCAACTTTCCTCAAAGCAAATGAGTATAGAGTTAACAACCTCATGATAAACAGCTTCTGAAGACCAACAGCAAGCTATTTCTTCTTGCAGTGATGGAAATCATGATTCCTCCAGATGTTATTTCTTGGTGGTAAGGTTATAATACCTCTTTTAGGTATAATATTTGTACTACCATGGGATTTAGATCTTGACTTGCAATTTCATCTTTTCGGTTCAGGAAAGAACCACAATAGTTTCTTGGTTTGTTTTTGTTTTTTCATTTTGGGTGTTTGGGTTTTTTGCACCCCACCCCAATCTGTATGTGGCACTCAGGAAAGTTTTAACCTCAGTACCCATTTTAGCTGTGTTTTAGGGTGAGTCAAAAGGAGAAACAATTTGGAATTCACTAGTGAATCTCTCTGAAATGCAAAAGACATCTTATATATCAATTCAGACCAATTCAGTGGATAAACAGGAACATTCAGTTGTTTCTAAATAAAAATTCAAAATAAAACAAGAAACATCTTATTTTCTCTCCCTCCCTATTTCCTTAAAAGTACGTTTAGGTTTGTCTAAGACTATTTCCCTCTTTGATATGCTGTTTTACAGTTAAATACTTCAACAACTTAGAAGTAAACCTTGACATTGCATGCAAATTCTAAACTCATCAGCTTTAGTTGTATAATAAAATTATGTCCATGCACAGTATGACATGCTAAAGATGGTGTTATTTCAAACCCCTGTGGTTTATAGCCCACAATTCCATGATAATTCATCCAAAACTCCCTTTAAGATTCCCCATGTTATCACTGAAAATATTTCTTTGTTGTCTTTAATTACTCTGACAGAAGTGTGGTAGACTGTAGGCTGAATGTGTTGTTAAACAGACTACAATTAAATGTATGATTCAAAGGCATAGTTCTGTACTTTTTACACAGAATGGAAGACAAGTATCACATTAATTTGTCCTGTTTAGTAGTGTAGTTCATGGTTCAAATGTAGCAGGACATCAGTGTGGTGTCGCAAAGTTGAGAAAAGTTAGTAGACTTGGACATAATGCTTAATTATTTTTTTTCCTGTGGATATTAGTACAGAGTATTTGAATAGAGCATTGTATGTTTGTAGTTGTTCAAAACAAAAAAAAAATTCTTGTGATGGCACTTACACTTAAATAGAATCTTCTCATAGCAGGGGTTACCTGCTGCCCTAACATAAAGACCAATCTTCATACACAGCAAAAATAGGATTTGTTTCATAAGAAAAACTAGCGCTGTTTCCAAAACAACCTAAAGTTGATCAAAACCAGATTAACTTTATAGCTTATTTATTCATCTTTCCAGTAAATCTGTGCCTATCTCATTTGTAGCATGAATTGTTCATAAATGCAAATGGTTGTAAACACTTTTTTTCAGAAAATAACCCATTTGCCTAAACAGCAGCTTCTGTTTACCATTATTCTTGGTTACTGTTATGTGCCTGATAAAGTCCCACATGTACATCACAAAAAGCTTTTGGAGAGGTTTTCTGTTGGTCTAATATGTTCCTTTACTATCAGACAGTTAATCAGCCAACATGTAAAATGCAAATAGGTGCTTATAGATATCACATTGGCCTTTTCTACACTGATAGTGATCTTAAAAGACAGTTTTCAAGGAACTCAAAGCTGCTTTGAACAAGGAACTCAAAACAAGCTCTTTCCTCTATCATCTCTTCTGTTTTGCAGAGGCGGCCATGCTTTTTACTATTTATTCTGAATGTGCTTTTTTACTAAAAGCACTTCCCATCTACTGACCTTTATTTTACCGCTCGTCTACTACTTTCATATTTTAATATGATGATCTGTAATGATAATGTTGAAGGATGGAATTTCCTTTTGAAAGATTTTAGATTTTATATTGATGAACTAAATGCTTAAAAGATGGAAGACAAAAATTTCTTAAGGGATTAATATGGACCAGCTTTTTATTATAGAACAGAGAGATTATGGGCCAGATATTGTCCAAGATCCAAAAAGCCTGTGCAAAGTAGTGACACCTGCCTTCCATGAATAGGCCATTTTACGGTATTATAGAATCTGCTCTCTTTCTGTCAATAATAGAAAAAAAAAAGTCCTCATAACTGTTACATGTAGGAGTACATATTTTAGAGAGATTTGTAACTCACTATGGCCATGTACTGTTAATTTTACTTCTAGACGCATTAGTAATCTGAAATTGACTCAGATTTATGAATGTGTGTTGCCTTTTTTATTTTCAGTCATCAAGCTTCAGGGAAGCTGTTGTTAAAGGAAGCCTGAATTTCAGTTTCACTGTATGACTGGACTTTGGGTTTCTGACTGAAGTGTTTTATTATGGGCTCATGGTAATGACCTGCAGGCTGGAGTCTTTAAATCTGTAAGTAAACTGTGTCTGCAGCCCTAGGAGTTATCAGTTAAGGAACAGGTGTTCATCTGACAAAACAGGGGAGCAGATGACTTCTGTGGATACCAGTTTTCTGGAACTTCCCCTAAGGTGAATGAAGAAGATGAAGTAATGTTATTATGAAGGAAAGACAGTAGGAAGCACATAAGTCAGAAGAGGCTGTGAGCTAGAGGAAGAGGACTGTTAAGATCTTGGATATGTCTGAGTGGCAAGAAAAGGCATAATGCAATTTCCACCACCCCCTTGTGTCTGCTGTCTGAAGTAAAAGAATTATGGTTTTGGGGAGCCTGGGTAAAGTTGATGTGTTGATTTGCTTTCAAGTATTACTAAGTCACTGTAAACACAGAGCTAATGAAGCTGCATTTCGAAGGAATATATTATAGCTGTTTGAGATGTTTCAGGAATCAGTGTTTTTCCTGAAGTACTACAGCTGCTAAGCTGAACTTCCTTACTGACATGGAGTCAACACTAAGGAAGAACAAAAGGAATGAGAAATGGTGACTGGAGCCTACAAAGTCAGTAAAGCTAAGGTCTTACAATATTATATATGGCAGTAGTATTTCAGCCTAATGTTTCATTCCCCTTTCTTCTTTGAAATACACAAGATGCTTTCTGCTAAAAAGCAAGTGATTATAGACACTTAATCATGAGCCTGAATCTCTGTTGTCCTGTCTTCAGTAGAGACCTCAGTGCTGAAAATCAGAGGGCTTGTGCAGCAGACTACACTGTCAGTAACAAGACATGATGGATGTCTAAGGCAGGTGTGGTTCAGTTACATACAGCTTATTTTAAATAATACCTCAGGTTGGAAAGGACCCATAGGAATCAGAGAGTCCAACTCCCCACTCCTCACAGGACTACCTAATGCTCAGGTTTTGAATGGAATTCTGTAATTATTCCTGGACATGTCTCAGTTACTTCACTACAGTATGTCCTTTAAGAATTTCCTCTGCTCTGTTATTCCCCCCAAGACTTTCTCTTAAATGTTTTCAAAACATCCAACAACAAAAATCAAAGGTTTTTTCTTTCTTGCAAAATCTATCTCCCCTGGTAAACTACAGATTCCTAGTCACTGAAAGGAAACAGAAGATTATCTTGAATTTCATCAGTTTCCTAATATTTGCAGCTGTTTTCCTCCAAAGAGCCAAGGCACCTGTCATAACAAAGAGGAGTTCTTTCTTTGACTCAATAATAAATCAGCAAGAATTATTAATGTACTGAAGGAGAAAGCTGTTTTGTAAGTATTATTCACTGGTTTTTATCCAATCTTAATGGAACACATAAGAAAATATTGTTTGCATCTGTGATCTCATTATTTGTCTAGATGAGAATGTGAAGAATGGAACAAGCAGTGAAATTAACCATTGGTTTAAAAAGTCAGACAAATATATTCTGTTTATACTCATTATCATAATGGTGAAAAACAGACTCTTGAATTTGTCTTAGAACTCTACAGTACAAATTTTATCACCATTCAAATCAGGCTTGGTTTATAAATTAAGAAAACGGATTAACTTTGATTAAGGAAATAAATAGCATTTAGCATTTGACAATTCAGAGGTTGTCATCACCTGTCCCAGCTTCAGTGTTCATCAGACCGTCCCAAAAAGCTCAGTAAGCTTATGTGGTGTGTAATGTACATTGTTATTTCAGAAATATTCAAATAGCACTTACTAGTTCACAATTGGTTATTAAAAGTGTGGACAGTCAAATATTGGCATCCAAAGTGTATTCTACACATTCCAGTTTTTCTTACATTGTTTTAAATTCCTGACCACTGTCTTCCCACTGCCCTTTCTGCTAACAAATGGTCACCAGCAGCCCTCCCCATCTGCACAGGGTTCATTTAACCATTAACATACTGTGCAGGTTGGAAGAGTTTGCCAGATCATTCCAGTCACTAAAGAAGCAAACAAGCTATAGCACTGAAAATTTGTAGAAAAACAAGCGACTCTTAATTTTTTTTATCATCCTTAACATCTTTTTTTATTACTATGAAATATGCAAATTCCATCTGAGATTATGGCTCTGTTAACTATTTGAGATGTGTGAAGGGGGCAAGGGGATTCCTTGACTGAAGAATTTATAACTTGAATAGTTAAAGCAGAAAAAGATTGGAGAAGGAATAGAGCACAGGCAACTGAGGTGATTTGCTCAAGATCTCATGGCAAGTCAAAAACTTAAGTCCAGCATCCTGACTTGCCATTCAAGAACCTGTTCTGCTAGATGTGACTGACTACACAAGTTTTGCTATGCAGAAACCTGGTTTCATTTTAATGTGTCCTACTTGACTAATTAAAGTCAGATTGTTTTGGAAAGGTAACATGTACAGCTGCAGTTACTTAAGTTCTATTGCTTCCCTCAGCTATTGCACACATCACTCCATCAATCCTGCAGACAGCTATAGCTCATGTAACTGAAAGAGGTATCCTCAAAGCTGAAAGAGCCATGGGAGTCCTCATTAGGAAAAGCATTACCTGTGGACGGAGCAATCCTGAGATACACTGAAAAAAAGATTAGTGCCTTGAGTAAAAACTAGTGAAGAATTTAATTAAAGCCCTTTGGTAGTCCTTTTTTTAGGTCTGAGATATAGGCTGTTACATGGAAAGGTGGCAGAAATATGGCCACAAGGCACCTGGGCTTTGACTGACAACAAGTCTATTCTAAGTCTCAGTGAAGGTCTCAGCAAAGTATTCAATCTGGAGTCCAGAGGACGTTTTTCTTGTTGTGCTTGCACTTCTAAGACCATACCTAGATACTTTCTCTTATGCCCAATATGCTGGAAAGTAAGTAGTGTGTCTGTCTTGTCTCCCAACATCCATTCATTTAATGCTAGCATCATTTCCTCTTTATACTTCTAATATTCTGGCTAATCTACAATATTCTAATTTTTGTGGCTACATTACCTATATTAAATTAAATTTTTAAATTAAAAGTAGTGCACTTGTTAAAGGTTTAACTTTATCCTCAGTAGGAATTGGTAACAGTGTTATGTTCAGGCAAAGTTGTGAAATTGAAAAAGAAATCATAAGCACTTTTTAAATTATTACAAGTAAATAATAAGCAACTTTTCCCTACTGCTGTTATATGGTGATAGCTCTCTTGTCTCAATTTTTATTTTCCAGTGCTAAATTAATTTAACAGTTACTTCAGACCTCAGTAATTTACTCATATTAAATGCACAGCTAAGAGAGTTCTGGGGAACTGCAATGAAGAGGTAAAAAATGCAGTGCACACTGTTAATAAGGAATTGTTATTCTTAGCTTTGTTGTGTGATTATGGTTGCAAGTAGATGGAAATACACAGAAATATGAAAAAATTATAATAAGTATAAAAAGAGGAGACTGGTAAATTGGGCATGTTGGTCAGGATTTTCAGAGGCCTCTGGGAATGGAATGCCTAATTCCTATTAAATTTCCATTAAGTTAGTGGTAATTCACCTTTTTTACATAGGTTTTAAAACCTTAGTCCTTTATTTAATACTCTCCATGAAGTTACACAGGTGAATAACTTGCTTTTCAGTTCATTTTTTTTTTCCTAGAAAAAATGTGATACAAGGTTTACATTTGTACCATAAAACAGATCAAATCATAGAGTAATCCCTATTGGCTTTACTGGGCTTTGCAACAGACCTTTTCTAATAAGATCAGGAAGCTTTACACAGGGGTAGAATAGGATGCACTATAGGAATATCAGAAACATGCTGCTGATTTCTATCTTGCTAAAATACGGTAGCTTAAAAGATCAGGGATATAGTCTTCCTCAGATCCAAAGCATTCGCTGCAGGTGCCTTTCCACTTTTTTGAGTAACTGGATTTGTAACTCAGGTGTTTAAAGTAAATGTCTGAATCGCAATGAACCCAGCCCTGAGCATGATGGTAATATGATTGAGAAATAAATATACCAGCACAACTTAAATGTTATAACCTCTCACTTTGCTTCTGAGGCTTGAAAAAAGGTGTTTTTTCTGGGGTGATTTCTTGTTTGCTTTTATGGCATGCTTTCTTGATGATGTAGTTTCCTATACTCCAGGAAAAAAATGTAGTTTCTATCAGAATTCTAGTTCATATTAACAGCAAAGAATACCTTCAAACTCTACTGAAGAGAGTGTATTTAACTCTAAAATGCTTCTGGAATACTTGATAGCATGTGTTTCCTCAAAGGCAAAAATACAAATACATCCATGTAGATGCTACTCTTGCTTTCTGTGTTTCCCCCCCCCCCCCCAGGTTTCTGTTGCCTGACAGGTCTAGTATGCTTTTGCTACCAGGATTGGGTGCAACATGATTTTTTAAAGTTTGTCAGTGTACTGAATTCATTGGACAAACTGGAGATACCATCCTCATTTCCAACATTTTTACCCAGAGATGCCTGTGGTGGGTTGACCTTGACTGGATGCCAGATGTCCACCACAGCTGGTCTACCACTCTCCCTCCTCAACTGGTCAGGGCAGAGAGAATATAACAAATGATTTATGGGTTGAGATAAGGACAGTTCAATAAAGCAAAACTAATGTGTGAAAGTAAAGGAAAACAGAGGATTTTATTCTCTATTTCCTATCAGCAGGTGATGTCTGGCCACTTCCTGGGAAGCAGGGCTTCAGTACATGTAGTGGTTGCTCCAGAAGACAAACATAAATAATGAATGCCCCACTGCTTCCTTGTCCTTTCTTTCAGCTCTTATATGGTTTGGAGTTCCCCTTTGGTGAGTTGGGGTCAGCTGTCCTGGCTGTGTCCCCTCCCAAGATCTTGCCCACCCCCAGCCTACTGGTGAGGGGGAATGTTGGAGAGGCAGCCTTGATGCTGGGCCAGCACTGCTCAGCAGTAGACAAAACACTGGTATGTTATCAACACCTTTCTATCTACGTATACAAAGCACAGCACTATAAGGACTGCTATGGGGAAAAAGTAACTCCATCTCAACCAGACCTAATACAATGGCTTTATGCCATCCTCAGTTCTTTTGTGTTTCAAGACGAGGCACTAAAATGCTTTTCTCCATATAACTTGGAGCATCCCTTGGGCTAACTGTGACCTACCCAGAACTCCTTGTAGAATGCCTGTGATCTGTGTGTGCTCATAGTCTTATTCCTGTATCAGGTGGACTAAGTTATACTTAATTTATGTTTTGGAAATTTCTTTAAGCTTTTACTTTATATGTATGATTTCAGTTGCATGTAGGTACTGGAAAGAGACTTCAGCTGAATGCATTTTATGTTAAAAAAATTCTTACAAGGTTGTATGGCATTTATATATAGAGAAAGTGACTGTCATGTGTTATCACGCTGCTTCAGTGTAGACTTTCTTTGTCTCAGCTGTTATCTCTCACTATACATATTTTTCCAGGCAAGACTTGTTTTTTCCATGCATTTTTGGAAACTTAGGGAGGTGGAGGGATATTTAGGGAAGCAAAGTTTCTAGAGTGTATGATAAGACTGGGAGAATGAGAATGAACGTCACAGCAGCTCAAGAGAAACTGCTGAGCAGAAGAAGTACCAGACAGGCTGGCTTCAGGGGTGCACACTGAAGATGCTTGGAGCCTGATAGAGTGGTGCTGCAAGGCAGAAAACAACTGGTTGTCTGAAATCAACACTGAAAGCGAGGATCTGCTTGAGAAGACATGTTGGGCAGGGAGGGCCACTCCCTCTTACCTATTTCTGTTTTACCTTGTATCTAAACCTGGTTCTGTTACTAGATTTTGTGCTTTTTGGGCTTAGCACATTTGTTAGCTCATTTGTTGCATATTGTGTGATTCCACCATGCTTTTCCACTAACCAGGTATGCAAGCTTGCATCTTGCCAGTATCTAACGTTGATTCCTCAATGATGAGGAAAATAAGCCTTTCAGAAACCTTCCCATGCAAGGCAGTGAGGAAGAGTCTTCCAACTGAAAAGAATTACTTTCACATGCAGCTGGTGGAGTGCAGGCTTTTAAATCTGAAAACATGGATGAAACATAGAGGTGGACAAATAATTCTTCCAGAGAAAAAGGAGATTCCTTCCTGTTCCCTCTTGTGGGAGCCATTTTGGAAGATTCTCATGTGAACTTATAGAAGCAGTTCCTTCTTTAATTTTTTATTGAACAGGATTTTACATGAATTGCATATGATTTTGGGAACTGATTGTAAGGTGGTTACCCTTAGCAACCTGTCACTTGTCTTAGATCACCAAATAACAACCCCAGTGTATGTAGCAGATGTTTTCAATAATAACTGCAGGGAAGCAGAGAGAACACTACAGTAATAGTATGCATTTATCTAAATTTGAAACAGCTAATTTTTTTAAGGATAAGACTTCTATGTTTTGCTTTACAACCTGTGTTTCTACCCTGCAGTTCAGAAACTGTATTTCAAAGCAATTGCACTAGGAAAAAAAAAGTCACAAGAAATCGGTAAAAAAAAAAACAACCAAACAAAAAAAATACAAAACAAAAACATGAAAAAAGTCAAGAATCACTATAAAACTCACAGCTTTGTGGCTAAGATATATATCAGTGAATGGACTAGTTATGTGAAAAAAGTTTGGGATTTTTTTTTATAGCTAAACATAAATACTTCTTATTTGTGATTCATAAAAAATTAGTATTTTTTCCAGGAGAAACTTGTTTTGTTTCAGATTGCCTAGCCAGTGGAAGGAGGAGAAAGCAAACATTTTTGGATTCTGAATATGGGATTTTGAAATCTCTTGATGCTTAGTAATGAATCTGGCCTCTTTTACCAGCAGTCACACAGAACCCCACAAAAGAGATGTAGGAGTGGAGAATCTTGCCTCTGACTGTCAGATTCCCTGGAAGCCTTCACAAGACTGTAGACAATAATGGGGAAAGAGCTGGAGGATGTACATGAACTGCTTCATGGATATTCCAAGACAGACTGACTACTGATTCATTCCTTTCTTTCTCTGACTTTCCTGCTTCAAAGCAAACACATGAAAGGTCACATGAGAAACTCCTTCCAGGCACACAGGCTAACAGGAGAGTATTTTTCAGTACAGTCTCATGGGAACCACTGTTGTATGGAGGGAGCCTGAAGGCAAAGAAATTTCTTCCTATCCATTCTTCTCCAGGCAAACTGGCCTCTGGGGCAATTCTGAGATGAGGTTTGGGTGTCATTTCTGCTTTCAGTTGGAACAGCCTTTGCAACTGAAATGAACAACAGGAAAGCAGAGCATGGGTCCAGAGTTTTGAAGGTCTCAGATATGTTATTTAGCTTCTAGATTTCTAGCCACGGTTATTTAATTTACCATTTCTGGTTTAAAGGCTCCTTCCATAAAGAGGCTTCTGCACCATTACTCAGGTACTACATTTAAAAGCCTAATATCACAACAGTTTGTCCTTCAATCTAAAGACAGTCACTTAGAGACAACAGTGGCCTTGAGACCCTCCCTCTGTGTGATATGCGTGTCTGTCCTTCAAGCTGGTCAGATTTGAGAAATGTTACTCAATAGGACAAGGTGAACATCTAAATAAGTGGGGGAGGGGATGAGGGGGGAACTTAGATCTTTGCAACCTAAATATTAGCTAAATAATTTTTTCCCTGGATTCAAGCATTTAATCAAACACAGAATTATCTTCACATCCAGCTCTGTTAAATTTCTATTTCTGTACTGGTTGTATTTTGTGGGCTCAGAGTCAGAATATTTGCACTTTACAGGGTCAACCTTTTAAAAAAAGCCTCTTTTGCAGTTCTCAGTAAACACCTACTATTGCTGTCTTTACTCAGGGAAAAAAGTTTACTTCTGTGAAACTCAGTGTTCAGCGTCTCTACAGAGAAGACCTGTAATCTACTCTTAGAAAATTAAAATCTAATATGGTTTGTCTATGTTTCATTTATGCCTCAGGATAAATTAATGTTAAAAAAAGCCTTTGAAATGAAAATGGTGAGCCCTCACATTAACCTACTTGTAGTGGTTTTATTTCAGGTTACATTTGGGAATTGAATGCAGATGTTAAATTATTGGTAGGTAAAACATCATTGACAATTTACTTGCATTTTTCTGCAAATAGATTTTCACTCGGAATAGTACAGTTGGATTTAGAAAAAGAAATTATGAAAAGAACTGTAGCTGGTCTTTAAAGTTTTATTTTATGCTCCAAAATGTTAAATTCTGTTAGTAAAGCAATTACAATGCTTACAAAAGAATAGTCAATAATTACTTTATTTAAAGCCATGTAGACTGGGGACAGGTCATGTTAAGCTTCCTGCACAGCACTTGCTGTTCAATTGTGGCAATCTTCACTGTGCTGTAAGATGGCTAGAACTTAAAATTAACTTAATTTTCATGTGTGGAAGGTATGCAGCAAGGCCCAGTAAAAAGAAGGAAAGCAAGTGTTTGTAGATAAGTGTCTTAGTGTGAGGAGATCCTCCCATGCACTTTTCAAAGGTTTTGTCAGCCTAGAGGAATCTTAATGAAGGGTAAAAAGTCCAGCAGTCTGCGTGGGAGATAGTTCATTTCTTTCTACAGAATAAACTCTTGTAATAAAGTTTTGCCACCTTCAGGATTGTTATTAGTCAGTCTGTGTCAGACACCATAGCCCATCAGGAGTGTTTCCAGTTTCTGCCTCTCAACCACTAGCACATTGATTTTCAGACATGGGGGGGGAGGGGTGCGGGTGGTGTCAGCATATGTGACCACACCTGTGTATTACCTCTGATGAGAAGTAGCAAGCAGTAGAAAAAACTGGTTTTCCTTCTAAACTCATCATCACATTTTCAGGACTTAAATTGTTACTTTCAGCAGTAGCAAACATTTATTCATTGGGTCAGCATGTGTCATGAAATGAAGGGGGTTGAGGGTGTGTCCCAGATATATTTTGTTAATTTTGAACTGATTTACCATGGCTAAGCAAGACATTCCTGTATGTGATGTCTGACAGTAGCACTGCTGAATGCAGATTGTCTGGTGGTATTTAATCACCTTATAATCAACTTTTGAATTAGTTAAAAAAAGCAGAATTCTAATAAGGAAAAAAGGTATCAAAAAATAGTTGCCATTTTTTGGTTTAGTTTATTATATTTATAGTTTACATACTTGAATATTACTTATCTATAAAGGCAAAAAGTGCCTTTGTCATACCGCATCCTCATCTAAAAATAAAATATAAACATACGTTGTAGTTTATTTAAAATATGCATATTTTCCTGCTCTCCATGCAAAGCTTCCCTGAAGGTTTTGGAGTTAAGGTTAGCTTTTCCTTTTTTAATATAACATTAAACCTAGCTCTTCTACAGTTTCTGAGCTCATCTGTCATTTCTTTTCACCAATTAAAACTGACTGCTTCAGTGTGGAAGGAACAAATATGAAAACCCACTGACAGCCACAGTAGCAATTTCATTGATGGCATATAAGCCCAAGGGGTGAGTGTCAGGAAGGCAGCAATCTGTTAAATGCTTTATCCATGTTATGCAAAAAATATTTCTTATTAGTTATCAGTTAGACAATTATGTTGTGAAGTCTAATTTGACTTGCTACATAGAAATGTGTTAGTTGCATAGATGCGCTCTTCTATCTTGTCTTGGATAGTTACAAGGGCTGTTAGTCCGTTTGCTTCAGGGCAAACAGAGATCACCTCAGAGGTCAGAAAGTAATTGCCTTCCATGGTGAAGCAATACTCAGTGTAATAGTTGGTGTAATAAAAGGGATTAATTTTCCAGTACTTTGTATTGTGGACAGTCATGGTAGGTTTCTGCCCTCTGTCTATGTCAGTCTCTCTTTACTGAGTATAAGAAAGTAGTGACTTATATGTAAAGGCTTTCCTACAAAGCCTTCAGTGCTAGTCACCACCAGAATTCTGGCAGCTTACTAAATGAACTATTGATAAATTCAGTGCAATATTCCTGCTTCTGCAACCAGTAGTTGCAATTAAAATTCTATGGGCCTGATCTTCCCTACAGCCTTGCATATTATACAGATTTCGACTTGCTCAAGGTGTTGCAATATGCTGCCATTGCATTTTACACTGGTATAAGTCACTTTATATGGTAGAAGTTACTGAAAAAGACAGTCTTTTGATATGGACTCAACTCAGGAAGCAGCCCGCAAAGCCTGAGTGTCTATTATATATGCTGAATGGGTCACTATTGACCTTTATAATGCCATTTACACCAGTGGAGAATGAGTATGACATATTGTAAAATCTCCCTAAACATAAAAGTTCTTGGTCCTTTATCTTTATCTGTACCAGTGAGTGATAAGATCATGTGTACAGAGCCAACAAAATGTGTTTACTGTTTTGTCTCTTAATACATTACAGTTTCACTATTTTAGCATGAATGTACCCTTAGCAGCATTTCATATAAAGGGTATTTTTGCAATTTGGTCATAACAAACATTTTTTCTGTAATGCTTATATACAGATTTGACTGCTTATATGCAGTATCCATTAAAGATAGATGTACCTCAGGTTTTGTATTTGGGTCTGACACTGAAGATTTTTTACTAGTTTGATCTTGTTCAGTCCATTTCTAATATAGAGAAAAGATTTGGATTGTGAATATTTGTCACCTATTTAATTAGTTATAAAGTATTTTGATCTGACAGTTATTTTAGCCAGTTCATATTATACATGCAGGGAAAAAAAGTTATCCATAAGTGACTGGCCAGGCACAATGCTCAAATATATTGAAACGCTTGGCTGCAGTTACCATGTCAAACAGATTCCTGGCTTTAGCAGCACAATGAGCTGTTGCAAAAGGATGCCAAACAAATGCCAGACCTTACACAAAGGAAGTCAAGATTCCAGGACTCAGTTTTGCCTCTATCCAACATATCAAAGTACTCTAACAATATCTGCATACATAGTTCTTTCTCTTCCACACTGGTTGCCTGTTCAAGAATTTTGTCATAACAGCATGGTCTGATTTGAACTGGTAGCATTGTGCCCAAATTTAGAGGACTGAACTAGATACATCTTCTCAGGGTACCCATATGAGGAAAACAGGGGACAAAATAAAACAAAGAATTAATAACACATCTAATTTGCAGGGAAATATTCTATAATGGCTAGCTAAAGACTGCGGGGTGATATTTTTACTTAGACAACCCACTTAATGGTGTTCTAGACACAGCCGGAAGATCAAATGTCTTTACTGGAGTACCTCATTTACAGAGTGGAGGATAGTCCCTCACAGGAGGATCTTACCATGACAGTACATAAGGCTTTTTCTTCTACAGATTACTTGGTATAGGGACAGTGAAGTGTAGGTCTATTTTCCTGCTGTCTGTGCTGAGCTGGAGAAACATTCCCTTTTTATAGCTTTACCATTAATGAGGCAGAGGCAAGGGTGATTTTTTTTTTCTCTGTGTGGTGATTAACACAGAGAATGTTCGGATGGTCATAAATAAGCTTGTAGAATTTTTTGGATGGTTATAAATTATGACCACCTACTGGCACTTGTGAAGGTGGCTCATAAAAAAAAACTTGAGCATGTCAAGCTCCATGTGTTGTATTCATAGCTTGGACCACAGAGGCTTGCCCTGCATTTATTTCCATAGCTTGGAAAGTTCCTTGCATACAAGCTAATCCACTCTGCTTCTAGACACAGGCTGCTGTTTAGATCTCATTAACTAGCATGCAAGCAGAAAGGAAAGGAAGTGACCTTTCTGTGGCCTAATTCTTCAGCTTCGGCTCAACAAGAGCTGGTGAAGTGTCATGCAATTAATAAGAGTGCAGAAAGAAGTAAAGGTCTCATTTTATGGTTGGAGAGATTAATTTCACAAAGAGGGACTCAGTGTAATTTTAGAAGCAGCTAATATGCATTCTGTAGCACAGGTACTTAATTGAGCCATTCCCTATGTTCTACTAGTACCTTAAGACAAGGATACATTTAATAATGTTTTCTTTTGCATTATGTTTCTGTGTGATTAGTCATCAAATCTGAAATGACATCTGGGTCTAATTGGATTTTCACAGCTCCTCAAGGCAATCATACTTTGAATTGTCCATGTTTGGTATCTCTCGGTTAAGAATAGATGAAATGAAGCATTTCTCCTTGGTGGCTTCGTAGTAAGGCAAGTCCAAAGGGGAAACAGCTATACTGTCCTTATGTTTACTGCCTAATAGCATGTTCAGCTGATATTAATACCTGTAATATACAGGTATTTAATACTTTCTTGTTACGTACAATACACCTTAATGAGAACATTAAAATGTCTTTATCTCAGGATTGTGGCTTCATATTAATGAACTCTCTGCTCCCATTCATAAGGAAACCCAGTGAGATGGAACATTAATACTGAGTCTATAGTTATACACTGTTTAGCTCTGCTTCCTTTTACGAGACAGAATATGTCAAAAGAGCTAAACACCCAAGCACATATTGACAGGATTGGACCATGCAACAACAGTACCAAGAGAAATGTATATTTAATTTCCTCTTCTCATTTTAATGGAGTTTTAGGCAATGAGCATGCAGGCAGAAGCCCTGAAGCCTTGGCTGCTGTTGTTAGTAGTTGGAGACAAAGGCAAAGGAAGAAGCAGAAACAGCAGAGTTGCACTTGTCAGCAATGAGAAAGCTGTTGATTGAGATGGCCCCTTTTTTATTCTGACCAACATAATGGAACAGCAACTCTTGTATCAGAAGATGTAGTTATTAGTGTGGGCACCTTCAATCCTAAATATTCTGTGGGCCAGCAGGAGTAGTTACCATGATTATCATGAATATGCTTCTATACTCATGCCAGCAAAATTTCATTGCTCCAAATATTCACAGAAGTAAATTCAAAAGAGGTGAAATCACAGTTAGAGTAAAATCATTTACAAGTTCAAACGTATTTATTGGAAATGTATTGGATGACTCATCTGTCTCTGACGGCAGTACTTCAGACTTGTACTATTTATGGGGACCTACAATATAAGAAACAATTCCCCCCAACACCACGATTTTCATCTGCAGTTTTGTGGTTATAACATCTGTTCTAGCAAAGCAGAGCAGATTTGCAAAGGCAGTCATCCCTAACCCAGGACAGGCTTTATCTGCAAATGTGGGTCTCACTGAAAGTTCTATATAGTTCTAGTGTTCAACTGCCACCAGCTACAAAGAACCGAGCCTCCCATCATGCAGCTTTGTAGGCCTATAAAACACTTCCAGAGACAGCTTTTCACTTCAGTAACCTAATAAATACTTTTAAGACTGTCTTTATGTCTATATTTACCAATAATATATAACAGGAAGGAAAAAAAAATACAGCAGGCCCTTTTCTCCCCCTAGATTTTCAACTAATTCTGGGGTATTTTTAATTAAACTCTTCACAAACTTTGTGTTTGGTCCAGCGGTTCCCCAGCGTAACTTTCAGATACAGGTTGGTCAAAGCAGTGATAAACTGGAGTCAGAGGTCAGCAGAATATGTGAATGTTTTATGTCAAAGAAAGAAGGGAGGGGCAATGGATGTATTTTTGTGTCTATATAATATGTAAACATGCATGCACACACTTCTGGCATGATTTGGTCAGGGTATAATAAAGTGTGTTACTTTACTAAAGTAATTTGATCACAGCCAGTTTTGGAGATTGGCCACAACTGGAACCAAAATTTTGGGTGGCATTTGCAAGTCATCTTATGATATTGAGGTTTCTCTGAATGTACCCACCTGATAGGTACTCACATGCTCAGCTTTAAACTATTGCCAAGTGTGGAGAAGGGAATATGTTTTTCTCTGAAGCAGCAGAGGGAGGCACTGTGCTTTGGAAATGGTTATTTGACAAATTCTGTTATTTCCCTTCTGCTGCAGGAACTGAAGATATAAGCAGGGTAGTTGGTGCCTCCTTCCTTTTCCCTTTAGTGCACAATAGCCTTGTAGCATTTGTGCTTTGTATCAAAATTTTTATTACTATAGACTGATGGGAAGTAACATGGTTTATACTCTAAGAGGTGGAACATTTGTTTTCTGAACTTTTCTTTATTCGCTTACTGCTTGCAATCTATGTTCTCAGTATCTGTTCAAGTTACAGTTGCAATTAGGGGAGTAAGAGGAACACTAGTAATAGCCATTTATTTTATTTTATGCTTTTCAGTATATATGCATTCCAGGAATTATCTGGTTTTATTCTAAACACACTTCCTGTGTAACCAGGCACTTTCTTATCATATCGTTATGCCTTCAGTTTCAATTCGTTTCCATCTGTACAGATCTACACACATAGAATGATTAGCAGGCTGGATTAACATGTGAAAAAATCCCTGATAGATTTTTTTGATCCACATCCTTTGTTTACCCTCTGTTCTCAACTACTACATTGTTTGACTTCTTACGTAGTCGAAAACATAATTCTCCTCTCACTGCACTGTAGTGAGAAAGGACAGTCTGTTATTAGCAGTCCTGATGCAGCAGAAGAAGCACATAAAATGTTTTGACAAAACATTTAAAATTATTTCAAAAAGCACACAAGACTGTTACCTGCTTTCCTGTGTTTTGTTAAAAGCGATGCAATAACTTCCCCCAAAATCATCAAAATTTGATTCATTCTGTTTTAGCAGCTATATTATTTCTGCTAGCAACTGGAAACTCATCTGTCTAAAAAGCAAGCGTCTAAGTTTTTATTTTGAGATGTAATATGCCATAATATTTTGAAAAATGAACAAGACATGCCTTATTGGTTAAAAAGTGTGCATTTATGTAAAAATCTTCTGCAGGCTGAGTATTATGTGGAAAATGCCAAGATTCTAAACTTTGATGTAAAGCTAATGTCATGAGACATTTTAATACAGTAATGTATCATGGAATAATGTTTCATTAAAAGAGACATTTGGAAATATTAGGCAAAGGACAGTTATGCAAAATGAAATATTTTACAATGTAGTTTCAACTCAAATATTAATCTCTCAGTACTTTATGGCAAAATGGTAATCACAGGTGAAGACAAAGCTGCCTATGCCACAATCCATAGCTGGTTCCTCTCATGTTTGTATATTGCACATTATGTCAAGAAAACAATAAAGAGAGAGAGGGTTTTTCCAATGCAGTGCTGTTTAATGTGCCCCATTTTGAAGTATTTACTTGAATTCTGTGAAGAGGTATGGTACTTGATTACAGAAACACGGCATCTTTTCTCTTTATGCTATTAAAGAGTTCTCCTTTTCCATTTTCTGTGCTCTGGAAGAAAATATTGCTGTCACTTTCAGTGGTGTTTGCCTTTCATCTCACTGCTTTTCAATGGCTTTCAAGTCTCTAAGTGGTATCTAATTTATTTGTATTTTGATGCCACTTCTGTGAAGAATATCTTTCTGTCAACTGAGTGCAAGCTTTAGGTGTTTTGTATTTGGAAGCTATGGTAAAAACAAATTGTCAATATCAAGTGCAGCTTATCCTCTTGCAGGCAATTTCCACCCATTTGCTATAGACCATTATTCCTTCAATTTATTCAGCAGAACCGTTTACTTTCATCCAAGTAGGGTTGGGGTTGACTCTTGGTCCCCTGAGTTTGATTTAAAATCTCTTGGATTTGTGTTGAGGCCATATGCTAAACAGGAAAGTAAGTCTCTGTATGCCAAAGATACTAGACAGAATTATTCCCTTCACCATATTTCTTCATCTGTTTTCTTCCAATATTAAATGTTTCTTCAGCATTTATAGTGGTGGTTATGTTGTATCTTGCTGCTAGGTTTGTAACTGCCCTACTAGGGTCTAAATTTGCCTTCAAGTGAGCTCTTAAAGATGCTAAATTTCTACTAGCACATAAGAGAGAATTTCTTTTCATACTTGCCTTTCCTTTTTCTACTTCTCAGCCTTCTACTGCTTTTACAATTTACTGTTTATTGAAATAACAGTGGTCATCAATAATTTCTCATTTTCAGCACCTTCACCATTTTTGTGGGTGTCAACAGCTTTATGTGCATGTTTTTGTATGTATATTACAGAGTAATGTATGTTTGCAGAATCAAAACATTATGCATAGTTTCATCAGAAAGCTTAATCTGGGTCTTCTAAACACATAGGTATGGGTATGTGTTAGAGATAACATGAATTACAATTAAAGATAACAAGGCAGATGGGAGAAGATCATGGTCTTTTATCTTACAGTAATTTATTTTCCTGCGGTGTATTTCTCCAATATTCGAAGCTTTAATGGCAGCCATAATAGAGTACAATATTAGTATTACAAGAAAGTTGTATATTTTTTAAAATTATCTTTTAAAAAATACAATAAATTACTAATACAGTATTTAAAAATTAGTCAACTTAAATGGCCATCTTCAATCTAAAGTCTAGTGCTGTTTAGAATGCAAATTTGGAAACACATAACCTTTCTATTTTCACATTAATTCATTGCCAAACATACTGGAATCTGGACCGTTTGGCCAAGGCTTTATATTATAATTTAAAATATATATATTTCAAATTTAGAAGAATAGCAAAATAAGAAATAACCTAATAATATGATCAGTACAATGTGGTTTGTCAGATTTGTTTTAATAACTACAGCTTTTTATTAGTGGGATGTGACTAGGTCCCGTTCTTCTGTTTGCATGCATATTTACAGACCAGCTAAGTTACAGTGTGAATCAATTTTATATAACATTACTGTTTTACTAAATTATTAAAATATGCTGACATTGAAGACCCTGACACAGTACAAACAAGCTTTGACTAATATGACTTCTGAATTATAATAAAGGATTTCTGTTTTGAAGGGTTATTCTTATTTCTTATTTATGTATCAATTGTAATTGCAACATTTCCTTTTATAATATTTTAATTTATTCTTTTTTAACAAAAGTTGCTAGTCTTAGGTATCGTCTGAAGAAAAAAAAAAAAAAAAAACCAAAAAAAAAACAACTATCTTTTCTTCTCTGAAAATGTGCTTTTACTCCATAACTGTTTAAGCAAAGCCATTTAGTGGACCTCAGAGAAAACTAATGATTTTTCATCAGGGAAACCATAACTGGGACTTGAAGTATATAAGGGGAAGAGGAGCCAACAGAGAAATTATGTAGTTGCAACATACCCAAGATACCTCTAGCCTACCTAATGCAATAACCAATAAAAAAGATAGATGCCAGAACACTGCGATCTTTAGTGATGCTGTATTTATCCTGGGAAGACTTGCTGAGACGCCTGGGGCTCCTGGTATCCCAGGCACCTTGTACTTCAATTACTCCTATGTGTTCTGCCATTGGACCTCTGAAATATTCCAAGTCTGTGTATGTCTTACTGCATAAAGAAAATCCTAGTTTTCAGTATGTGGAAGTGACTGCTCTTGCAATATCCAGCGCCATATTTTGACAGATACATCATGGTGCCAAGTGTCTGTGGAGCTCAGGGATCGCCCAGATTTTGTTCATCTTCTAGTCTTCTCCAAAACTACTGAAGGAGAGAAAGCATAATGAAATAGATCCCTGCATTGCAGTGCAATCTCTATCAGGCCTGGAAAGTATAAAGTTATGAAGACAGGCAGTAGACAAATTGTTGGCAAAGTTTACGACTTTTTCCAAGGCATGCTGAAATCAGTTGAAATCTTTCAGTAGACACTGAGGATCTTTGTTTTGATACAAATAAAAGGAAACAAAGATGCTGACTGACAGAAAGAGAAGAAGAGGAGGTAGAATAAAAAGCACCAAGGGAATAAGAATTTGCCAGTGACTTACAGGGAGCTGATCCACTCAACATCATCTTCTTTAATAATCATAAAAGAGATTTCCAGGCTATTTCTCTCCCTCATCTTTCCTGAAAATACCATAAAATGATAAGTCCTGAGAATTTTTTGGACAAAATTAACAAAAAATGCATTTTTCTTTCCTATTTCTTAATGCTTTTTAAATTATTATTATTTATTGCACTCATGGTAATCATTAGAAGCACAATGACATCAAGAGAGCATACCATTCCTCTAGCAGGCAGATTTATGATGGAAGCAAGCTTCCAGTTTCCCTGGCCACCTTTTATAGATTTACTTGCTGGTATAATAAGAATGAACAATGAACTATTTGTAAATGGAAAAGCAGAGTTCTATGAGGAGATAACCTCTGAATTTTTAGCTTATGATTTAAAGAAGCTTATGTAGAAAAATAGTTGCTTTGCATATATTTAAAGTGAAGGACAGACAGACTGAATGGAAGCAGGAAAGATCATGAGAACTGGGGATTTTGAAAAAATTGGAAACTTCAGTCACTTTAGGAAGTTGTAAATGCTTGGTAAGGGATGGGATGATAGCAGGATAGTTGTATTGATACAGATTTGACTGACGCTACTGGCATTTATGTGAGTACAACAAGACTAGAAGATGTTTCTGTTAGGAATTGACTCCTGATTACCTTTATGTCCAGCTGACACGAGGGGAAGTGCCAGCATTCTGGTCCAGAGCACCGGTCTTATATTTCTGAAAGGACAGAGCTCAAGGCTGGCTGCTCAGTTTTCAGTGAGCTAAAGGACTTCAGGCATGTTAAAGAACATTTGAGAGTCTGATAGGAAGTTAAGCTGTCCATATAGACATAGCCACAGCAATTTAAAAAATTAAGGCATTATTCTTCCACAGTAATAATTTTAATGAAAAAAGTGGTAATTCTTGAACTTCTCAGAAGGCTTTTGTAGAAATTGGAGTATATTTTCTAGTTCAGTTCAAAGAATCTGAAAGTCTTACTACTTCTTGACTTAGGTGCTAGATGAAATTAATGAGAAAGATGTGGAAGATACATGAACTGAGGGGAATTTTAAGTGAGGGCCAGGATGTCTTTTAAGTGAGCAAAAGAATAGGTGGGCTAATATTAATGTGACTGGACATTTCCATCAGCTTCATTTTAGTCACCTGCGGATGGAGTTAGACTCAAATTCCTGAGATATTATCAGAACTTCTGTACAGCTGCATATCCTATTCCCACACTCTAGTAAGACTTATCTGTTAACTTCCCTTTCCCAAAAAGACTTGAGTTCCACAAAAAAACCTGAAAATTGGGGAGGTCTGGAAATTTAGAAGTTTTACATTCTTTCAGCTCTTCCTCAGGCACTCTATTCCATATTCAGAATAGGAAACACATGAAATACAGAGCCTCATTTCACATTTTTCTTTATGTGCTACTAGACAAACAGTTAACCCTATATGAGAAATAGGTCCAGTATGGCCACAGCTAAACATAATTTTGATGGGCATCCAGTCCTTACAGAGCAGGTCCTGTACTTGTACTCCTGTCGGTGAATCAGGCAAGAAATCCAGAACTCTTAAATCCAGCTCAGACTCTGTAGATGACTGTCAGAATTTTTCAAGATTCAAACTCATTTCTAGATAGACTGAGTTTTTTTTTTTCTTTACTCATTGTATAAATCTTACATGTTTTCAAACAAAAATTAGTACATGAACAATCAAGACCCAAATTTGCATCACTTGGCACATACTAAAAAAAGTCAATCAGAAATAGTTAACTTTTACTTGAAAGGGGATTCAACCTGATGTCTTTTTGTGCTTTTTTTACTGGGTGTGCAGTGTTTAATATATTATGACCAAATGCTGAAGTAGCTTGCTCACTTTTTTCCTTTTTCCTCGACAGAGTTCTCACTGATTTCAACAATAGTAGTTTCTCAGAATTTGGCCTTAAGTCTAGACACACACCTATTATTAGAACAGATTGCCCATAGTCTGTCTGGCTCTGAATGTACTCCCTCTGTTGTTCTGTTTTAGCCTTGTCACAATTAAGAGTGTTTGGGGGTTTTGTTTTGTTTTTGCATCCAGATCTGACCACAATGTGCAATGGCTTTAAGCCGTCAACCTTTAGGAAAATTTTAATTGGGAGATTTTTCTTCTTATCTCTAATTTACACTCTAGAGTCTTATTAGGATGGCTTTGTTGATTCTGCTTGTAAACAACATTCATGTATCTTAGCTGAACTGAGTTGATTACATTTAACCTCCAACCCTACAAATGTAGCACTGGGCTACTATTGCCATGAATGAAACTGCCATTGAAAAAACATGGGTTTCATTGAACTTAAAAGATCATTTTGCCACATATAATGCAAAGGATTTTTCAGATATAAATGGTTACTTTACTGGGAAAATATATCTTACGACAGTCTCAAGACTCCTAATTATTTTTTTTCATAGACACATTTAGGTGTACCAGTCATTGGTCATAAAGGGATGCCATTGCAAGAAGCACCTTGCCTATTAATATTCCATTTTGCAGGTGTGAAACTGAGTTCTCTCTTAAAGCATAAAGGTTATTCTGTCCTCTACATTGTCCAGCATACAGACCTTGAATCTGAAGAAGGGATTTGAAGCTAGGAGAGATAACAGCCTCCACCCTAGCCCCCCTTCTTCAAACAAGAACCCTCCAGTCCCAGTAACGTCATCATTCCTTTGACAGGAAGCATTTGTCTTTAAACAGGAAAAGAAAGTCTAGATTTGTTTTCTTTACTCAGATGTCTACAAAGAGGAGATATCCATGCTACACCCTATGCTAGCATGTGTGAGGCATCCAGCAGAGCACAGAAGCATGGGCTTCATCTCAGGTGCCTAACTAGTTGCATTGACTCAATGGCATTACTTCACAACTGAGCTTAACTGGTTTTATAGGACGTGACCTTGGGGAACTGAGCTTGCATTCCATCTTGACAGATTAAGATGTTCATACAGACATCACCACATTTGCCTTCTTGTTAGTTCTCAAATTTGTCTAAAGTGAGTGGAAAGTTATGCTGTTGTACAGACAGGTTATAAGGACAAGTGAACTAAAGCAGCAAGTCAGCTATTCCAAATCTGGCAGCATTGAACTGAGTGAAAACAAGGGTTTATTCCTTTCTTGACTTAAGAATATTCTCCTCTGTTTAAAAACAAGATGAGAAAGGCACATTCAGTGAAGGAATCTGTCGGAAAAAAAAAAAAATCCTCTGTCCTGTATTCTCTTCTGGCAAGCTGCAGTGATCTGTGTGTCTGCAGTGCCTGAAATAAATTTCAGGTAGCATGCTGGTAGTTTTGTAAAGGCTGAGGAAAAGAGCTTTGTTTTCCTTATTCATTTCTGTGAAATTCTGTTATATGACCCAACAACAAATGCAATAATTTGCATTGCTCTTTTTGAAGAAGTCTCAGTTCCACTGGGCAGAAGTGAGCCTGCATAAGAAATGTAGCCATTGGTATGCAGAGCATGCTGCTGTGTTAGTGCCTTATTATAGCATCACAGTTGCTTAAAAATGTGTGATGCTGAATAGAATTCATATCTCCCTGATACGCAGCAAAAGAGAAACTTTCCCTTGCCTTGATGAGAACTTAAGAAAAAACACATACTGAGAAAGAATAACCTGTTGTAACATTTAAAGAGTTCAAAATTACAAGCTCACAATTAAATACTCTCTGCACCTAAGGAGATGTTTATGTGTATACACTGTTGTCACATTTCTGCCCTAAAGACATTTGCTTGTTTTCTCTCTAATATTAGGGTAGAATATAGCTAGATGCTTCATGGATTACAAACTGCACCTGATCTGCCAAAATTCATAAACCACCTCAGTACTGCATTGTGATTCCTGTTGTAGGATTATGGCTGTAACCTCTCTTATGCTGACCTGTGCAGAACATCACATCTTAAAATAGTATTGAATACATCACCCTTTAGCTTGTACCATGTCCCTTTCTCATGGCAATTTATTTTGAGGTTGATGTGACTTGCATTGGATCTAGTGACATATTGTGGTATGATCACTTATTGCTTAGTTTAGACTCAGGCAATCATGCACAAAGATGGATAAAATAAGAATAAGTAAAATAAAGTGTCAGTTAAGCTCTGACTCACAACTGAGATTTTTTGTTTGGTTGGTGTTTGGAGAGTCACTGTAATGTAGGAATACTTTTAGCCTTTGACTAAAGCAAAAAAAAAAAAAAAAAAAAACTAAGAAAATTCTTCTTTCCTTCTGGACAGAAACAAATTATAAATAGCAAAATAGTGAAATTTGGATTATTCTCAGAACTCTTACAATCCGTTGCCAAAATCAAAAAATAACAATCCCAAACTACCTTCCCTTATAGGTGAAGAAATTGTCTACTTTGGCAGATAAAGTGTAAATAATAGCAAAGAGAAAGCGCCAAGGTGCATAAATAGCTGAAATGTGAATGTTGTAGAACCTTATTTTCAAGCAAGAATTTGAGTTGGTGCTGTAATACCTTTTTGCTGTTACAGCATCTTCAAAGATTTTCAGTGAATTTTACAAACACTATTTAAGTATAGAAAGAAATCATGATCCTTTGGGAAAGTATATGAATTTTGCTACACTTTTGGTTATAAACAGAGAAATGGTCTCTTTGGTCCCTGGGGGTGACCAGCAGATGCTCAGCCTCTCCCAGGATCTGACATAATAAGATATGACCTAAGATAGAAAACACCTCTCTCTCTCCTCTGAACTTTTATCAGTAGCTAACAGACCGCTACTTCACGCTTTCTAAGACACAAAAGTGTCTCATTTACTCTCATTTTTTGCCATCCCAAGCCCATTTCCATGTGCCCACCAATATTATATACTATAAGCCTCCCAGACAAACAGATTTCTGGGGTGCAAGTCAGTAAAGCTTCTGTAAGTTTGAAATGTATGTTTCTTGATTCCATATAGAGTTACAGGGTCTCTTCTGACCTCTTACAAATCTTTGATAATGAGCTGATTTGCAGGTGGAGTCTCCAAGTAGTATTTATAGAAGGGGAACCTCTATCTAACTATCAAAAAGGAAGACTATTTTAGCAGCTGTGAAAACTTGCAGCACTTTGCTAAGCACAGGTAACATTAGGAAGCACAGTGTCCGTATGTCTACTACTAAGAGCTAAGAGTTCAATAAAACTGATGTGTCATCTGAGAAATTAAAAAAAAAAAAAAAAAAAAAAAAAAGAGTAGCTACATAATTTCTACCTGAAGTAACTAGTTTCATCTTCTAGTGCTAGAAGCTTGTTCTGTATTCTTACATACACACATTTTAAGCTTTCATATCCTTCTGACTTTGAATTTCTGCTGGCAATTGTTCAGTTTACCAGGGCTGTACACTAAGAATAATGATAAATGCAGTAAGTAGTATAGAAAAGGAAAAGTTTAATGATTTTACATATCCCATAAATCTTTTTATTTTAGAGTGGATTTTTCTTAATAATAAATTAGAAATTAAAAAATCCTTTACAGGACTGTGAAAGCAGTAAATTTAATAAATTCATTTCAGCGGATAAATTAAATATGGTCATCCACTGTTTAAAACTGGAAATTAGTAGTCGTCTTCAGGATGCATATCTTCCACCAGTTATTAGTTCATGTAAGAAAGAGCAAATGTTTAAGAAAAGGCTTATTATATTTAATCTCTTTAATTTCTAATGTGTGTAAAGACCTTCCCATCAGTGTTGCCAGGTACATGTTTACTTCATACTTGTAAATACTGGTTCTAATAAATACATGGAAAAAGTAAGAGGTGGCAGGAGTGTGAACAGGAAAAAGAAAAAGCAAATCCCATTCACAAATTGTTCAGAATTTTACTTTGAGACACTTGCTGTGCAGTTACAAATGGCTGTACATGTTTCTTGTATGCTGCAAACACTCATAGTTTCTTTGCAAAGACAGAAGAAAAATGTTTAATGTGATGAGTAAAATCAAAAAATCAAATTGAACATGCATGTAGCAATAGACCATGTGTGTATCACTATGTATAGATCATAGCTGATTTTTAGCTTGGTGAGAAAGAGGAGAAACCAAGCCAAATTCAACTTGGAGGCAAGAAATAAACATTTACTTCATAAATCCCATAGAAATTTCTCTGATTAAACTGGAGTGAATTTTGCCTACTGTATGGTGGGAATGTCAGTTCAATTCCAAATAAATAATTTACAAATTTTAGCAATCGCCTAATCTTCCCTTTTTACCTCTGCAATCTGGGAGCTATTTTAGGGGAGTGTGAGATTTCACATTCTCCATGGGGCTCTTTTGGTTTTAGTTGCTACTTAACCATGACTATAGAGGATTTTTCATTCACAGTCCATGGGGGAATAAACAGCTGCTATCTAATCTGAAAGCTTCTGATATCTATGCACTGTTTTCCTATTTAATATTTTGACATATCCGTTGTGGGGTGGGGAGGTAATAACATGACAAAGAGCAGCAGCATCTTCTTTGTTCTGTTACTGGAGAGTATGTTTATTTCACAGTATTTGTATTGCCTCCAATTTCTAAGCATCTTTAATTTAAAAAGAAAAAAGAATGTTCTCTCTCAACTCTTTTGAGAAGCAAATTTTCTTTTGCCACACTGATGAATTGATATTCCACTCAAAGTAAATGAGCCACTGAAATACTGTAAATCACCTGCCTCTCCTCTTTGCACTAGCAGTGTTCTAGGCGTGTTATCATTCATTATTGGTTTTGTTTTCCTGTTGTATCACTGTGCTATTTCCTGCAAGTCATTTTAATCATATCAGGGTGGATCAGTTTCTAAGGTAGACTCGAATCCTCATGGCTTCTAAAAGCAAATCTCAGAGGAGAGAAGGTGCTTTTGTTTTTTTGCCATCAACAGCTATTACGTTTTTGACATTCAGAATTCTTTCATAATCAAGGTAGTCCTCAAAATAAAGTTCTGGCCTACCAAGAGCTTGATCTCAGATTGCCTAAAAATGATCGTTGGTACATGTGTTGCCCAACTACTATTAGGTACTTGAACTTGAACATGAAAATTGGGCTTCTGGTTCTCCTACAGAATGTTACAAATGTTCCTCTCAGACTAATTTATTTTATAAAGAAAGAAGAGACAAATTAATCATCTATTACCAGTTTCTGTATAATTCAAATAGGACTTCAATAACTGAATTCTCTTAACTACAGCATATATTCAGAGGAAGACCTCACATTTTGGTATTCAGATTTCCAGTGGCAGACATACATCACCATTATTCAAAGAGCTGTTGCAGCCAGTCTTATTATATCAAATCTGTCCTTTGCAAACCAATTTTAAATTATTTGTAGTTTGGACATTTTTTTTCCCTTTAAATTAGAAATGGATCTGCTGTTAAAATGACAGATTTTAGTACAATTTTAAAACATGCTCTATCACTTTTATTGAATGGAAAACATTTCTCTCCTGTCCTGTCACACAGATACATACATTTCTTCATTTTTATTATTTCTTTTATTTGCTTTTAGATGTAGATCAGAGTTATTGGTAGAACTGTTTTGTTCTTCATGTATGTAAAAACCATGTCTTATACTCACTGATTCTGCTAGCCAGAGACTTCTTTCCATGTCTTTTTGATTTCCTTACTGCTTTTCTAAAACTTCTAGCTCTGATTTAGAATGATTACCATCAGCTCTCATTCATATGTGATTTGATTCCAGTAGGAAAGCACTGATTGAAAGTAGTTTTATTCTTTCCTTTTTAAATTCTATGTTCTTGTGCTTAAAGGTCCATCAATTCCCTATGTTTTTCACTACTATACTTTACTGCTTGTGTATACACTGTCTTAATACTCTCATTACTTCAAGTACATTTATGACAGTGGATATCAACACCTGCAAGACCTCAGCGAGACTATTTATAATAATCACAATTTCACAGGCTCATTTTCTCCCCAGGCTGGAGACTGCTCCTTACTGATGAACCTTTGTTATATGTAATATCCAGTATAGTGTTAGAATGAAGAATGGTTGTCTGGTCTTTGTGATTTCTCTATTGCTGTTTTTCTGAGCTGCTGCTTCATTATAAGGAGGAGGGTTAAGTCATTCAGAAGTTAGTGTGAACACCTAATATTTAATTTTCCTCTCATGTATTTTCCCAGTAATTAGAAATATTTAGTCCTGAAGAAGGATATCTCAGCATCTAGATCCTGGATATTGTGACTAGTGACATCTTTCCTTCAAACAAAGAGATTGCTTACAGTGTCTTCCATCTACTCAAAAAGTCCCGTGCACTTTCTTCACCTTTTAAGTTGGTTTTGTCTTTTGTTTTAATTTTTAGTATAATTCTTAAAGTAACATATACAATCGTCCATATTTTTTTCTGGGTAGTGCAGGGAGTGTATTAAAACAAGGAATTCTCTAAATGTTTAAACTAAAAAATAATACTTCTGGAAATTCCCTAATTAGCTCTTCCACTGTTTGAGCAGAAAAATATAAGAACTAGAACTCCATTTATGCACTGAGATTCAACAAATGAAAATAAAGATCATCGTGTCCCTTTGAGCTGTTCCATTGTGTTCTGTAGGATCTGTAAGACTCCAGATAGTATCACTTATCATGCCTTTGATTTCAGTTTTGATAGATGTGTAATCTTGAGCAACCTCTGAAATTTATCTTCTTCTGAGGATTGTTGGTACCTTTGTCTTCAGACTGGAACATCAGCAGTTACAAGTTTTATGGAGTCTGAAGTAAAATGGAATCAAATTTCTTCAGGGATGATGTTAACATACAAAAGATAAGAATATGCCTCTGTAACCCAGAGTTTTGAAAACAAATAACAGGAGTAAAATTCTCACAAAATAAGGAACTTTTTAATTGAAATTGTAATGAGTCAGGTTATCTAAAGGCAGAGGATCAGACTTCACATATTTGAAAGTGGAACAATATTCCATTGTTAAATACAGGACAGAGTTAAAGTAAGAGCATATAAGATAACTGTCCTAAAATACTTCTTCAGGAATACTTTGAAATACAGTAATATTCAGATTGCTTGCAACCCAGCTGTGTACATTTGCTGCAATTTCTAGGTGAGATGAATGTATACCTGGGAATGAACATGCAGAGTTGAAACAGCCAGAGGGCAACCGTACAGTTGGTTCTCAGAAACGTTATTTTTTAATCTATATACATATATATATGTATGCATTTATTATAAGCAGTCATGACCCGCACAAAGAATTAAAAACACGATTTCAGTGTTTTATTCCTTACAATAAAAGCCTAGTCCTATAAACCATTCCTCCTAAGGAACAGTTCTTAATACAGGTACTGCCTTTTTAATGAGGAGGACATTAAGGGTTTAAGACTGGTCTCAAGTTCATTTCTCAGTTGTATTTCAGGAAGTTACAGTACTTATAATCACAAGAAATAGATTATTTGGACAACTCAGTAAAGCACCAGGCACACAGTAATATATATATATATGACTTTATAGTAATAATAATAGTTTCACCTCTGGCCAATGAACTGCAGTATCGCGAAGTGCTGTATTGATTAGTGATGATATTCCATTTTCAGAAAAGGGAAGTATAGATATGAGGAGTAACTTTTCCAAGATCCAGCAGCAGGCATGTGGGGATGATAATAAAATGCTTCTAGAAATAGACAGTGGTGCATAGCTTTCAAACATGCCTGCCAAATCCAGATGACTGTCTTGAATAAAACTTTGCTGTTATTCAGTCCCTGGAATCTGGTAGCAAATATGTAGCACAGTAGTGTAACTGTAAATATAGATTTTTTGTTAGAGGATGAAAATGTGGAATCAACTTTGATTCCATTCCAAAGGATCTTGTTTACACAGGCCAGAATTTACAGGATTATAACTCTTACCAACTTTAAGGATATTGCACCCTAGTAAAATGGAGTTATGGCAGCAACAATCAAAACTGGAACTTTCAAGCTGGCAGAGAGTGCAGGGCTGGCTTTGTTTTTTACATAGTTCTAATAATTTGTCATTTTATAGAGTCAAATGAAGTAAGACATGACTAAATTTAACTTCATTGCCCTTTCAGATCAAAAGGACACATATGTGCATAAAATAAAACTATCAATTATGAGAGTTATTGGTGTTAAGTGGTTTTGAAAAAAAAAAATAGTTTTCATTCATTTGTTTTTTCAAAACCTCAGCATATTTGGTGAGAAACTATGGGCTGCATGACCATATAGAAAAACATGTCTTCTAATTCTAACTGGCTTCTCCAAGTAGACCAGAGGCATGTTAATGGTGTGGTACTTTTAGTATTTTCAATTTCAGAGCAGTCTGAAAAACAGAGGAACTGGACCTTAAACCTCTCTTTATCCATTTCCTTCTTTTTATGCAGCACGTGACGCGCTCAGAGACATACCAGTGTATGTGACAAGCAGCACTGTACCCACAATGCCCAATGAATTCTGGCAGCATATTCAATAAGGGGAGATTTTTGTGCTGTACCTTCATTTGTTCAGTTACAGTCAACTGGCCGGTCATTTGGCCTCTGAACCCTGAGCTGTGATTTCTATCAGGTTCCTGATCTTTTTAAATTAGGAAAAAAATAACTTGTCTCTGAAATGCGCTTGTCTGATTTCAGTGCTGTACCAATAAAGTAAAGGAGGAATGATTCTGTTGAGAATATTTAATGGGCACTTTATTCTAAATTTAAAAATATGTTAGTGCAGAGTTGTTCATGGTGTACCTTATATAGCATAGAATTCATGTAAGAGTCAATTTACTTTTTTTCTGATGGCTCATCCATGGTCCATTAGAGCTGTTCTCAAAGGTAAAAATGACATGACATCTGTTAAAAATAACTGCACGTTGCACAGCCTTGATATCAAACATGCAGGATGGAACCTGAGTCTCAAGGAGAAAGGAATATTTCCCTAGTTTCATGGACATATGCTTGAGTCAGCAGCTAATGTATCAAAAGATTCCCCGATGTCTAACCTAAAATGTTGCTGTTACTGATTAGGTCAGAGTTTTGACCTGGTGACAAGAAAGCAGGTTTTCAAGTCTCAAACAAACTGACATTTACCCTTGGGAAGGAGGAAAAATGACCCATGAAGTTTCCATCTGCTGATAGAATAAACATCTGTAGTACTCATGACTGGCATGAGTTCAGTAGCAGTGGAGCTTGCAGTGAGTGATCTCTGGCCTCCTAAGTTACTATCACCATTGAATAGTAATGGCTGCAAATGGAAATTACCTTAGAGACTCCTCAAAAGACTGGATTCTGTCTATCAGAGATACCAGAAGAAATAGGACTCCAAGCATGTGTGAAGTTTAAAGACTTACATGAAAGTTGAACATGGAAAATGAATTAGTTATAGAAATATACACAGAATACCCAAACCATGAGGGCTATTTGGCAGATAAATATGTTCAATGAGACTGCGTTTATGTGGCCACAGGTGCCTCCTACTGGAAATCACTGTAGATAACAGACACGTTGATTCATTGCCCTGAAACCAGAGATTTTTCCAGGACAGCTTGGAAGATAAGCCATTTAACACTACAAAAGAAGGAGGCACAAGGTCAGAGAGGAGGAAAGCTCTTGAGATTTAAAAGGAAAACAATTTTGGTTAGTAAGTTGTGTAACTCAGAAATTGCTGAAGTGTTTTGTTTAGCAAAACTGCTTTTTATCTTAATAAAATAAACTATAGGCCTGATTCTTGAGCCACAGTATTTTACACTACTAACCCATTGATATGTCTAGAAAAAATCAGGAGACATGGACTCAACAGTGACAGTAATGTTATGAAAATGAGTCATTTGAAAGCAGAATGTTTAAATTACTTTCAGGTCTCAAAGTAAAAAAACAAACAAACAAACAAACAGAAAAAAAACCAACAACCAAAAAAAAAAAAAAAGTAATCAATGGCAATAAACTCAGCCAGACAACTCCAGTCTACTATGTTCATTTAATTTCCACTTTTACTGCTGTATATGCAGTTTGCTATGATAACAGCAACATATACTTCTAGAAGGACAATCTACTAGGAACACCAGTAAGATGGCATTTAAATAAGTATGATATTCTGATTTATAAAATACTTAAATGAAAAAATTCAGTTGACGCGGTGCCAGGTCTTAGTCTTAAAAAATGTCATTAAGTTAGTTACCAGTGTCTATCCCTTAAGTGATATGTAATTGTTTTAAGTTGCTTTATTTGCGCACTGAAGCAATATTAAAAAAAAAATATATCAAACACCTGAAGTTAGGAAATTAATATTAGAAACCAGCAACTTGAAACAATTATAAATCAAAAAACTCATAACTACTCAGATTTCCAGCAAAAATTTTGCTTTCCAGTTGTTCAACTGTAAAGACTAATAAAAATAGGAAGTATGTAATTATGTACCAGGTATGTTTTTATTTTGTAATTATTTTAAATCAAACAGATGGACACTATCAAAATATTCCCACTTCAATATTAATTTTCCTTCCTGCTTTTAAATGAGTGCTCCTGATTTCACATGTTAATCTGTTTAGAATCTATTTAATATTAGTCTAACAGGATTATAAACCCAAAAGTTCACAGTCCAAAGGATAATAGCACTAAATATGCTTAGCAATGTAATATCTCTAAAATAATTTTATCTAGAATTCTTTCTATTCATTTGGAAAAAGGTCTTTGTTTTCTCTTGGTGAGGTTCAATTCTAGAAGATGAGTAAATTGTGAAATTATTTTTTAGGAAATCTGACATCACTGAGTGACATCTAAAATGTTTCTAAAGCTTCTTTGTAGCACTTACAAGGTTACTAAGCTCCAATTTCTCCAATTTCTAAACCCAATTTAGGGCCATAAATTGCTCTTGCAATCAATGAAGGTGCAAATCAGTTCATACCCCATCAAGATCCCGTGATGCACCCTGACCCAAAACCATGGTAGATTCCTGTACCTTTCATGGTGCTATAAGAAATCTATATAATGAATAATTAATTTGTAGTTGAGAATCTACAGAATTTTATCTGTATCAAAAACATTTTATTTTTGTTTTTTTATGATGACCCTGGATAGAGTCATAAACCTTCAAAGTCGGTCTTGTTCTGTGTAAATCAAACTATCTAATAGCTCATTTGGGAAACGAGGAACGTAGGCTTTCACATAGCTGCTGTCTCACCATCAGAAGTGAATGGTTGTCTTAAACACTGCTGCTATTTTCCTGGTGACAATTTTTTTATCATCATTACACCATACTAGAACACAAGGGGGAAAAAAAATAATCATCATCTTCCATAGAAAGCTTATTTACATAATCAACTCAATGATCTCAACAAGTTGAATGCACATTTGAATCTATTAGATAGACAATCCCAGATGTTTCAAGTCAAACCATTCTACACGGTTGTAAATAGAAATGATAACATGGATTCCCTTCCATGCTTAGATATCTTGTATTTTATTTTTGCAGGCTCTGTATCACATAGTGAATGCTATATGAGCAGTTTGATATGTTTATTTAGTAAATGCATAAGTGTTCTATATAATATTGCATATGCTGATATAAAACCTCTCCAGTGTAACATCTTTTGTCAAAGTTTGTTAAAATAGTTCATTAAACTGAACTTTTGATTATACTTTTAGCAGTAAAAAATACCACAATTCAGGTAACAGAATCGTTCTGATTAGTGAACATGTAGTTCACTGCAGAATCAGGGCTACAAAACAATCTTCCCATCAATTCACAGCTGTTTTTTTGTATCTTTTCTTGGGTAAATTGTAACCTCTTTATGTACAGGTCTTTGTTGTTATTGATGCTTTACTATTTTGGTACCAGGGGTCTTGTTCCACCAAACTCGTAAAATAAGAATGATTAATGATAATGTCACAATTTTCACCAAGTAGATTTTTCACAATAGTTACAATTGATTTGATCTGCTTTCTTAAAGAAAGTTGGGATTGATTTGGAGTTATTCTGCCTTTTTTGGTGGGTGAAGGATTGGTTGAGGCTCATTTAATTTGGTACAGTTGGTTTTTGCTTTTTGAACTGGAGGGGAATTCAACCATTTTAGAGTTAGAACATTAAAAAAATATTTTTTTAAATATATATATATTAACCACACCTATTTTTAGAAAAGTTCTGAGGCATGTTTGTTTTGGCAGAGAAATAATGAGGCAACTAAGAGCTCAAAAGGAAGAATATAAGGAAGGAAGCCTTTGCTATGGATTCCATGCTTTACAAAGTGCAAAGGAATTGAACAGAAAATAAAGTTATGCCATAGAAACTTCATGGAGATTGGGACTGAGTGCACACAGGGTAGACTGATTAGGTTCAGCATTTCTTCTGTTCGGAAGAGAGGCAGGACACAAATGTATGCTCAGCTAGAAAATATGATATTAAAATGCATGAGGCATAATTTTACGATTGTCCTGGATTATGATGTTGCTGCTCTTCTTCACAAACAGATTCCAAAACTGTACTCTTGACTTGTTATTACGACCCAGACTGGGTAGCCCAGGGAGTCGTAGAGGTTTTGTGATTCTCTCAGTTTAAATTCAGGTGATATGACACCAAATGAACAGTTAAAATATTTAATTTGCAGAAGAAACAACTTAAACTTGGAAAGGATAGTAAGTGATGTGGCCTCTTAGTGAAAAATCTATAAGAAAGAAAAGAAAAAAAAAAAAAAAAGAAAAAAGAAAAGGAAGGGGGAGAGAGTCAAAGAATCTGGATCACCACCCTGGGTTTCAGCACGGTCTCAGGTCCTTGGGTGGTGGGTCCACAAACAGCAATGTTCTCTGTTGCCTTTTAACTTTGTCTTAGCATCTTATTTGCATACTAGATGAAGAGAGGTGGGTTTTCCATGAACTCATTTGCATGAGACATGAGGAAAAAGTAGGGTATGGATTCTGCTCTTGCACTGAGGGGGGTGGGGGATGGAGTGCAGTAACCCTTTCATCCAATTGAGTCAGTGGTTGTGATCTCCCCCTGCCACCTTTACCTTTCCCCCAGTTACCACAGACTACATGCTTGTGCAATCATCTAGCCTTTGGCTCCTTCTGGAGCAGCACGTTCCCCTCTTGCCAATTTTTTAGCTCTTCTTCAAGGGTACAGTCGTTAGCAAGGCCTGCATCATTTATACAACTTATCAGGCTTACACAATAGAGCCAATGTTTAGCAGTCCTCCTTGAGAGATCAGTGCAGTCCTAAATTAAGGTGTATACATTTACCCAAACATATGGTTTTACTCTGTCTACATTTCCCCGCTTTGAGACTAACCAGAGAACTTGGCAATACAACCACAAGGGAGCAGAGCTGTCCACCCTTTGATGCACTCTGTGCTTCCTTAGGCAGACAGTTCATTCCTTCAGTGAATGGTTGAGGCATTAAACTCTTCAGATCCTCACACTTAGGAAGTCACATATAATTTATTCACAACAAATTATTTCCTGACATCAAATAAAAGTTCAAATAGTAATGCAGTGAGCAAACTTGCAGCTTGGTAAAAGTTTTCTAAAAACCTGTTGCTCTTTATTTTTTGGTGGAATTCAGAGCTGATATGTGGGAAATCAATGTGAAAACTATATAGAATCTATTTTAAGATTGTGTCTTGTTCTTGACTCTTCAAATTTTAATAGATAGTAATAAAGGTTTTGTCCTTACAGGAGTCTTGCAAATAAATGTTACTGTGGAAATACTTGCAATTTGATTAATCTGCAGACAAAGCCCTAGTTCCAGGTTCTTGATTCATTTTGGACACCACTGGAATTGTAGCTGTTGTGAGCAGGTCTATATACCCAGAGTACAACCTTTGACTTCTCAAGGCCTCAAAATTTGGTGAGGCTATAGTGCCTCTTGTATCCCTTGCAGAAGAAGTGCCAACAAACTTTATCACACATGCCTGCCCCTCCACTGCTCCTTTCCAAAGCTGTTCATGTTGCTGAGCAGTAAAAGAGAGAAGAACTCTAGCTTGGTTGGAAGGGGAAGGGCCTTATTCTTCAGCCATGTTAAATTCCTGTTTGACTCATTCTTTTGCTGACAACAAAAAATACAAGGGTTAACTACGTAGCCCAGTTTGAGCAGCACTACTATTGAATATGAAAGCACAGCCTACCACTGTAGAGTCACCACTAACTCAGGACAGGATAATAACAGAAACTATCCCTGATGTAACCACAGTTAGTGTAGCTCACATCCAAAGATAATATACCACATCACAAGATAGTGCAGTTGGAAGACATCTCAACAAACAATATTTCAATCCCAGCTCTTCTCTCCAAACAGAAAATAGCTATCCTAAAAGATCCTCTGCCGGTGTCATGATGCATTTCTGGAGAACGCACCTCAACCCAGCAGAGGACCCTTCTTGCTGTTACTAATGCAGGAAACTATGGAAGGGAAAATATATTGCAGTTGTATGCTTTCCTAGGTCAGTACTATCCCTGGCAATTGTGTTGTCCTCCAGACGCAGCCCCCTCTGGTAACTTTCCAAATACCTTGGCCACTGGGGTGATAAGTTAATGACCAGACTCCCTTCATGTCTTGACTGAGATGCATTCATTAATTGAACAGTACACTTTCCCAGTCATATAGTTGTATATTTTGCTAACTGAGTTGCACAGTTTAATAATTGAGATATTATTTATGATTTTTCTTTGTATGTACTGTTAGTGAAGATGAATACGTTCCTGATTTAGTTTAATTTGTCACAGATCCGGGCACCTGTTTCTCTAGCTGAGCTCCTCCATATCTCAGCTGTGGATATTTTGAAGTACTTTGGCAACTGAGCTACATCTTCACTAGTTGAACAACATACTTCAGCTGCAAAGTTATTTACAAACTTTACTGATCAAGCTGCATATTCTTGGGTTGAATTTGCTACAGACAGCACTTTGCAGATGGAACTGAATTCTCTACTAATCATGGGAGATGAATTAATTTATTTGATTAGCAGTAATTTGCATTATTTGCTGATTATGTTCTTCAGTTCCCACCCTAAAGAGCTGTGTTGTGTTGCTAGTGCTGGTTAATCACTTACTACACTCTACTTCAGAGAAAAAGGTATTTTGGTTATAGATAAAGAGATCCTTCTTTCTCCAAATACTTCATAAAAAACACTCCTTCCATGTCACGCAGGGGGAAGACAATATGTTTTAATAAAAAATAATAGTACATGTGAAAGCACATTTTCCTATGAAGGCAATCTTCTTTAATTTCATGTGCTACTATTTGCTTTATTTTCTCATTATTTATTTTTGTTATGCAAGTGCTATCACTATGGCCATTACTATGGCAATGCCATTCTTTTTATAACAGTGCCAAGAAGGTTTTATGGATGTATGGGTGCACCCATTGAGGCTAGGTTCCCCACTGGACTAGGCTTCCATGTAAACTCACACTGAGTTGCTGTCACTTGCGCACAGAAGAGACATCGGCAAGTGTAATGGTTTACTTGCCAGTGCCGAGTTAGGTGGGTATCCCAGTGTACTCTATGCAACTCACTGGATCATGCTGCCTTTTTCTTTGGTGTGTATTAAAGTATATCATGGTGTATTTTCTCTGTAAATAAGCAAAATTCATGCAGGAGACAGTGTACAAACTTGTCTTCATAAAAATCTACCTCTAGTCTCTGCTGTCAATCTCTCTGCTACATAGTTTTTACAAACATTTTTTACAAAATGTCTTTAAAATGCTTGACAGTCTCTGTTTTAGACAATTAAGTCTTCCCCCCGTCTTACACAAAGAAAGTATTCTTTATCTATGTAGCACTTAGAGTAAGAAATTTCTCTGAGTATTGAGTGTTCTCACCAACTTAAGTGGTTCCCACCCATCATTCATAGAACTTAAAATTTATCAGGAAAGTTTACATACAGTTACTGGCTGAAAAGGCTGACATAGAGGCATACTTACCAGATAGAGCTGTGCCCTATTATTTCATTAACAAGACGAAAAATTAGCTCCCTGATAAGTAATCAAAAGAGTTAAATCCATATTGGCCCCCAAAAGTGCATCCAGGAAGAGAAATTAATTTTGCATATTTGGATTGTTCAAAATACATTATAAAAAGACTGAGATTAAAGACTGCGATTGAGGAAAATGTGCCTTTTGTTTAATAAATATAATACAAGTGCATTCTGAATTTTAAGGGACACAATTTAGTCAAATGCATAAAGATTCAGGGATAGATTTTTTCAGTTGGCTAAAATTTATTGGAAAGTAAATAAGGATAGAAATGGAAATGCTCTTATTTTTTACATTTCTATTTGGGATGGCTTGTCTTTAAATATAGTTTTGGTTCCAAATTTGGGTTCTTATACAGCACTGATCAGAGATTACTGGAAAACTAGGTTTCATTTCTCAAAATATAGAGGTTTCAAAGAACATGGTTTCCATCAGAAATAAAACAAAGGCTTTCCAAAATTTTCAGAAAAAATATGTATGAAAAGTGCAATGTAAATTCAAAGTCCTTAACTGTATGTCTAAAGTTACAGTTGTTTTCCCATGTGTATCACTTTAGATTTTTGTACATCAGATTTTATGTGCCCTTTTACAGCTTCATCATCTGGTGTCACAGATCCTTCTGAAACTCCTTGTAGTTGGCTTACTAGTCTGTAGTTCTCCAAATCCTCTACAAACTGTCTTGAAATCTTGCTACCACATTAGCCACCCCTATTTTTCTGGCACCGAGGTAGTTATAAGCAAAAGGTTACATATTACAATGTTACAGTAATTTCATACCTGACTGCCTTTAGAACATCTTACTGAATATCACTTGGTCTTGGGGATTTGTTGCTTATTCATTTTACCAATTTGTTCCTATTTCTATTCTATTCTACTGGCACTTAGATTTGAGATGGTCTGTCTGACGTGTCCATCACAAAGGAATTTTGTGGTATAACTTAACTAAATTCATTTTCAACAAGTATAGGAGAAAGGATTAATTCTCTTGACTTCTTTAAGGACTTCTTTCTTCCTGGAAATGTGTATTGGCTCTACAGAATATCAGACAGCATCCCTGCTTCTGGCATGTTTGAAAGAAGCTAGTTTTAGATTTTAAGCTATTTGCAAGTTCATCAGTGTTTTTAGTGTTCCTGTTATTTTTTACATCTATCATGCCTATATTAATAAAAATAAAATCTAAACATCATCTTCCAATAATGTCATTTACTTCACTTTTTAATTATACCAACTTAATTTTCCTTCTAAAACCCTTTAGTAACTAATGTGCATTTTCTCCAAGTCCATAATATTGTAACCATTGTCAACAGTCTTTGTACATCTAAAAAAACTACCTTTTTGAATGCACCTTTTTAATTAAGTTTCCATAATAAAAGGAATGGTTCCTTCCATAATAAATCTATCCATTTTTATGTAGGTCCCCTTTGGAACTTGAAAACCAATAGATCAGATCTCTCGGCTTTTTGGGGGGTGATCCAATAAGGATATTGAATGCAAATATATTATATTTTGCATTTTTCATGCATCACTTTAAATGGGATTTTCTTTTTGACATTCCTCCCTTATTTTCTTCTTCAGTTTTGTTCCCTTCATTCTGTCCTTGATTTTGCAGCTACAGGAGGCATCTGGGGCTGGCTTGGTCTTTCTGCCCTTCCATACCCCTTCCAAACACTGTTTCCCCACCCTGTCTTCCCCACACTGTTTCTAGTTTCTGAATGACTTGCCAGTACAGATTCTACTTTCAAATGTAGAACATGTGGGATCCCAACACTCGGAAATATGGGAACAGGCTTTTAGTTCTGTGAATTTCAATGATTTTTACATAAAGCTACTTTTTTCAGACGGTGAGTCTCTTCTCTAGCTCCAGTATGTTTTGTATCATATTCACTCAATTAAATTATAGTAACTAATCCTGTCATTGCCTCATTCTTGATGTTATTTTGTAAGAGAATTTTTAATGCCTCTTGAAGTCTACCAAAATTTTAAACTTCTAAGAAAAAAAAAAATATCTCCTATAAAAAGATGGTATTTTCTGTGTATGGTGTCAAAACAGAATTCTAGTGAGAACGTGCGTCTGCAGTTTTGCATCTTAAGCAAAGCTACTATAGATGATTACTTCATTCTGGTAACATAATTGGTCTGCTGGCATTACACCCACATTACTTCAAGGGAGGAAAATAAAATTATAAAGTGCTGCATAAATCCTGAAATGGCCACCTTTAAGTTTAATCTTCCCCTTAATGCTGTAGAGTCTATAAAATATGCATTAATTCAAGTTTTTAATAGCTTTTATCAATCCATCTTTCCTTTGTGAAGGAGACAATATCTAATATGTATGGTCCCCTCTCTCTTTTTATGCTTTCAACCTCATGATAAATCTTATTATCTTACCTTGTTTTAAAGTTACTTAAGCAATGTTTGGTTGTCTGCAGCATGCAAAGCAATAAACAGCTCCTGCTCTGCTGATACCTTCAGAACCAGGCAGTTATACACAAGGTATATAATATAGGCGTACCCTAGTTCAGCTGAGTGAATATTAATGCCTTTCCACATAAGCATAAAGAAAATGGTTCATTAAACTTTAACATATTGGCGAAAGAATCATTGTTGTGATGTACACCAATTAATATATATCTATTGACTATGTACTTTTCCTTTAAGTACATACTTTCAGTAATATCCCTCAACTTACTGCTTTCTTAATGAACTTCCCATATTATATAGGAAAACAATTTAATAAAAGAAATTACATGAGTAGAACAAAGCTATCAGTGATTTCAAGTATTCTATCACAAAATAATATTAAAAGTAATAATGGGATGCTGTTTGAACACCTACAAGTATCATAAGTGCAGTCGTGCTTAATAATAGACATAAAATACAGAAAATCCAGGGTATGACTAGGACCAAAGAGAGGAAATATAAATTTCTCCTCTTTGAACTACATGGATCTTTGTAGAGATCAGCTGCTAATAGCTATTGTCTTCCTGTGGGAAAAAAAGAAAAAAAAAAAAAGAAAGAAAAGAAAGAAAGATACAGAGAAGGCTCATATTAGTTCCTGTGGGTCTCATGGATTTTCATCTGGAGCAATATAGTTTCAGCCATACCCTGGGCTTCCATGACGACATCTAGACAGAAGAGTTGTAAGATTTTGCTTTCCTTCGTGTCTCTAAATACACTTGAAGTGTATCAAATACTTTTATTCTTGCTATACTTTCATCATTAAAAAATTATTGAAAAATATCTATGTCTTAAGAATACCTGGTTAATATTTTTAACTGAACGTTTAGCATGACAATGAAACTTACTGCCACTTGCCAAATATTTGTTTAGATGTCATGAAAGACAGAATATTTAGACTTTTCAAAAATAACCACGGTTATATGAATGAGTAAGTCTCCAAAAGTGCTGTAAAAAAAAATTTTCATGCTTCAGGAATTGTCAAACCCTAAATACTGGCCATTAATATTAGATGCTTAGGATTTATTTCATGAAACTACAGAATTGGGTGCTTGTTTCTATTCCCTTTTTACCCTCCCTTATTCCCTTTGGAAGCTTCAAGTTACTTCTGTAGGCAAGACAACAAAACAGGTAGCACTTACTCTGCATCTTGGTAGATTGACGTAAATCATCATATTTTTCACTTCGTACTAAAAAACTGTACTGTGAGTGGAGCAGTTGAAAAGCTTCAGCTGAGAGGATGGTGACCTGCAGTGATGGACCACAGTATGCTATCCAGTATGTGTATCAGAGCTCTCCTTGATAGTTGCAGTATGTCGTACCTGGGTTTTGGTGGGATTTTGTATCTTTTAGTCTTGAATCACTAAAATCCAGCTGAATCGACCAATGTTGATTCTCTGCCTTTTAAGGACAGAAGGGGTAGGCAACCCGCTGAAAAAGTGTGAGAGAGTGACAGAGAGCTGGGGATCAGTGATTACAGGCATCTGTAGGTGAAACCATGGTTTGTGGTAATGAAATTTGAGAAGAACCAAGCAGATGATCCTAGATTTGTCCACTCCTGTGCATGTGCCTTACTATTCCCACAACCTGGGTGCCAGTGAAAACTGCCCATTGATGGCTATTATCAGAGATGGTGTACTGGATGAAAGGCAGTCCCTGCATAGCCATGTGGATCTACAGCTTGACATGTTTGGATGAACCAGCACTGATATTTATTTTCCAATACCTGTGCATCATTAGTTGAGCCATTTTTGCAGTGGGGGCAAAGTAACAGGAAGCACTGCAGGATTTTCTGAGGGAAGACACATTCACTTGTGAATTTCAGTCCTAAACTGGAATACTTTTAGGCTGTGTGGAACTGATGATGGGCTGAAAGCCTCTGTGATGGGAAGACTGAGTTCTGGAAGATGGTAATATTTTGTCAGTCTCAGCTGATGCGTTATAGGCTGTGTCACAAGTCTTGGGAATAAAAGGGAAAATGCTGGGTTTTTTACAGAGCAATCAGAAATGAGCAAACAATGGATCTATGAATGGACCCTTAGCAGCCTTCTTGAAGATCTCCTGTCTTTCTGTGCCTGATTTAATTAATTTATATATGTTTACTGGTGTTCTTTTAATTCAAGTACACTCTGAGTGAATGGAGAATTGGCTTGATACATCAATATGATGACTGGCTTGTCGATGAGCTGAAAAGACTATTGTTTTGTGTTAGCAAGTTCAGTTAGGTGATGTGCTTGCTGTGAAACACCATTTCTGATCATATAACATTTCTGGTGGAGCCCTGAGTCACTTGTCCACAACTGCTTAGCACAGCTATGGATAACAGCACATTGTCAGGGGCCATCCCTTTTTTCAAGAGTGCTCTGCATTCTGGAGGTAATGTCATTTTGCTACAGACCAGCTTTCTGTAACATTACATTGCAGAACAGCCAACGTGTGAACATGAAACTAGGAATTGTTACCATCTTAAGCTAAGTACAGCTTAGCAGCTATGTTCTTTGCAGATGCCAGGGAGCTGTTGATCTGAATAGCTCAGTTGGAAGAACTAAGGGGTTGTCTTGATAGGGGCATATTTACAACTGAAGGACTGGAAAATTCCAGAAGGCAGGCTCTGTGTTGGAAGCAAACTTCACAAAACAGAATGAAGAAACAAAGACAAAGCTAAACCCTGGCCACTGCAGCTCTCATCCTTGCTGACTCCAGAAATGTGAGTTGTTGACTGCAGCTCTCAACAGGATTTATTCCAGGTTCATAGTCAGAATCAGAACTGAACCTGAAATATGAAAACCCGTACAGGAGTCTAAGGTAACCAATGAAGATAGCAAGGATGTGGTAGTATAGCCTGCCATTCAGTAGGCTTCAGTTAATTTCTTTGCTAACCCACAGAATTCCTGTATAACATTGAACAAATCAATCTTTTCTGCCCGCAGTCTCCCTTTGTTAAAATAGAATTAAGCTTTAAGCTCACAGGAGAAAATCGGAAGATAAAGTAGGTTAATTTAAGCATTATTCAGAAAGACTGATAGCGAGAGAGGAGAGTTTACAAACTATTGCAGAGAACTGAGAGTAGAGGTACTACTGAAGGAGAAAGTGTCCGCTGAAGCAGGGGGTGGCAGGTTTTCTGCTGCTCTGCATCTCGTTCAGTGAGTTACCAGTAATGCTGTTCTGATTCACTGGCATCATGTTTGCCTTTCTGCTGTCAGTTCTGGGAAAAATTACTACATGTGGTGCCCAGAATCACCCTGTGGAAGAAAGATGGGATCAAGCATTAAAAAATATGGTGATTGGGGAAAGAAAAAAGGAGAGGTAAGCTGCTTTTCTCCTAATGCCTTTTGCAGTAGAAAAGATGCAGAATGAGTAGAAAGAACTTAGATTAAAAAAAAAAAAAAAGTTCTGCAGATTGGGAGAGATAATGAGCTAAAAAGGAAGTGTTCAAGTAAAGTAGGTTCCAGACCCAACCCCACTGTCTTGCAGACAGCAAAACCTTTCTAGTTGTCATTGGGAATCTTCTGTGCCAAGAAATTACAAAAATATTAGTATCCTGTTCAAAGACTAATTTGAGGAATTTCGGATTGATCCTTTTTTTAAAGCAGGGTTATATTAGTAAACTTCCGATGAAAAACAGAGAGAAGTGTTATGCAGTTGTTACAGGTCTCAGTTTTTTTTTTTTTTTTCCAACCACCTCAGGATATTCCGATAAGCTTTCCAAATATCCAACACCAGGAACATTGCCAGTAAACAGGAAGCCAGCAGAGGAACCCATAATTCTTTTTCATTATGTTTTTTTCTTGTTAGCACTCAAGTATTGGAAATCCCAGAGCATGTTGTTTCTGAAATTCTCATTAATAACCCACAGCATAAATATGAGTATGCTGTTTTATAAATAATTCTTTTTCTAAATTCTCTGTGGGCAATAAATACAAAGGTCAATTCCCTGGAAACTAGCAGAATTAAAAAGCTGTAATGTAATAGCACTGTCTGCCTCCAGCTACCTTTTTTCAAGCAGTTCGTGATCAGGTCAGTGTTGCTTCTTCCTTTCCACCCATTATTCTCTCTTCATCTCATTTGCAAAGCCAACAGAAGGCTGCATTGTCTGTCAGTGACACTTCTGATGAGAAATAAAGTTATAACACTCCCAGTGATGGTAATGAAAGCCAAATGTTGTTGCTAATGTAAAGGTAGGAAAAATGTATTCATGGTGGGAATCAGTCAGTGATCTCCCCGCTGCATTGTAAGGTAATATCCTGTGCAAAGGCTGTACATGAGGACTGGGGCAGCTGTGATTGTTTTGCCTGATGCTTGCTGGCATGGAATAGAGCGTTGTTTGCACTTGTCAACATTAGTATGATTTATTCAGATTATTTTACTAATGTGGCCTACAAGAGTGTAGAAGTCAACTACCAGTTTAGCTTTTAAGGCTACTATTTTAAAAAGTTTTAAATTGGTGGTTTGCAGGTTGCTCATGTAAGAAGTTCAATCCTGCAACTAAGGCACAGGTATTCACTAACTAGGGACTAAGACGGAGATTTTGTGACATTTTTTCAAACAAGTTCATTTCTATTGAAAACAATGCACAAAGATAGCTACTGTGAGGTTCTTCCATTTGTGATACATGTTAAGAACTAGAGAGGAAATGGTAACAAATCAAATGATCGGGTTTAATAGATCAAGTTTTGCAGATAACTGAGAGTATGAATGATCACTGTCTTTCTCAGACACAACAAGTCCTTGCAAAACATGTCTCCACCATGCAACCTCTAGAGAATAGTTAGGTCAGTCTATTTGAATCTCTGAACGCCTGAATTTTGTTTTAAAATACAGCTAGTGAAATCCTCCCCAGTCTTTCAGTTTTCTTTGTTACAGCTATGTTTCCTGCTGGCATAGAAAGCACTGAGCTGACTCAAGAGTGAGTTAAGAGTGACATCAAGTGGTTAAGCAGTTTATTCCTATGCATTTTTTTCAACATGTTTTTCTGCTTTACTTTTGATTTTGAAACGTCGCTCTTGGTTTTTTTCTTCTAAACAGTCCTGAATATGTCACTGATTCTTTTTCCCTTTAAATATGTGCACACACAAGCTCTCACATTTTTATAAGCAAATATCATCCTCATATTTATGCTCCAATTCTTTCTGTCCGTATAATGTTATTTGTGTAAAATTTTTCTCCAGAATAAGGCTGTTTCTGGGTTTTAATGAGGCATGTGTTGAGAAAGATGTGGCACTGTTCTCAAAGAGAAATAGAAAAGCAGCAACCGCACTACAATTCTTTGACTATAGAGCACTAAAAAGAATCAGCAGCAAAATGTGATTTTGAGTAGGGAATCTTCAGGGCAGAGTAAATCTGGTCACGCTGGAATAATGCACACTTCTTTCTCCTACACTTCTTCTTAAATGGTAGATACCTAGTGGCAAGATGTTCTGTTTTCTTCCCCAGCAGACCGCTGTGAAGGGCAAGGGTGAAGCAGCCCGCTTACAACCCTGCTGAGAAAAATAAATTTGATAGAACTCTTGAATTAGAGCCTACTGTAAGAAAGCTCTTTAAATGATGGTTTCAGTCATATAATCGGCAAAATAACAGCTCTGATGATGGTTGTTCCTTTCCTTATCAATCAGTAAATTATTCTTGGTAGCCTTAGAACAGCCATTTTTCTCAAATAAGGTAATCACTGTTCTTCCAGAAAGAAAGGATCTACTAGTATGAGGTGTTCCTTTCTGTGACAACTATGAGGGCTATGTCAAAGCAGACTTTCTTATCAAGTATTCTGATTATCCTAGCCACAACGTATAGTCTACAGAAGTCCAGTACTTTCATTTTGGTTGTCAAAAACACAGAGGAAAGGGAATCAGTGTTAAAGAACACTCAGACAAATGACAGACAGAAAAAGCATGTGCCTATCCAGAAGACAACCCTAAGAAAGGGAGCAATGGAGAGAATAACAGTGGAGGTTGCAGTATGAACATTAGTTACTCATTGGATAGGAGTCATTGGAAAATCTCTCAGTTAATGGCCAGTCCTGCTACCCACAGGGAAAATAATAGTTGTGTAATTGCTTGCATTAAAAATTATGCCAAAGACAGATCAGCTCAAGATCTGTGAATAATGAAATTATTTCTTAGGTCAATCTACTATGCTTTCTAAAAATATCGTATTTAAATAACATTTCAAAAAAATGGCAACTATTTTAACTGCAGACATTATATAGTTTCCATAGTAAGCTCTCTGCTGCTCATGGTAGGACAAGTGTATTTGTGCCACTCAGTTGGAAGGTGACATGTTTTTAGACGGTGCCCTTGTGATCTCAGTCATTATCACTTCCCTTGCTGGGGTAGCAAACTAGTAGAGCAAAATACACTTTGTTGGTGGAGCTGTGAGAATTCAAGTAATTCAACTGCTACTGCAGAAACAGCTGATGTGTCAGGATGGAGTGAGAAAAAACTGCAAGGGATCACACTTTTTGTGTGTTTTGTGGAAAAGTAAAAGCAGGATCATCATAAATGGACTATAGACATTTTATATGAATGTCTCTACTTGATGCTGTAGTTGATTTCAAAATTTTAACATACAGATTTTTTAAAGTTTCAGTAAATGCTGTGTTTGGGCATTGCTGTTATATTTTTGTTTCTTGCAAATCAGAAGCTATTAATAGTGAGTTCTTCAGTTTTGCAGGTAAAAAATTAGTATGTCCTCAGTCCATGTATGTGCTTTGAACAGAAAGTGTGAAGCTCTTCCTTAATGTTCCTTGCATGCTTACTAACTGGTGTTGCTTTGGCAACCTCTTCTTCATGTATTACATTTATCTGTTTATCTACTTAATGGCTCAGCAAGCGTTATCTTTGTGTGATATTGGTATCAGTCCAATTTTATGACACAAAATAAAGTTTCTTGGTAATAGTTGATTTCATTATTTTTTTTTTTTCAGTTACAACTAAAACTGGTTTTGTACCTGGGTTTTTTCCATGCACTTTTTCATTTCATATGAAAAGTAAAAATTATGGGCATAAGACATTGAGTGCCATGTCAGCTATCTCCCTACCTGCAACAGACCACTGCAAATATGTGTTTTCTTCAGTTGTGACTTTGCATAGTATACCATAGTGTACCCTTATGTTTTGGAGCATCAGGTGACTGTTTTAAGTATTGAGTGCCAGTAATGGCAAATACACACCCATTTCTGGCCATGCCTCTCAATGCTCACCATTGAGAGAAGCAGCAGCTGGTTTAGTGCCAGAGTTGCCTGATTTACATAGATATTTGGTGTTCTCTCATTGTGAATGTTACTTAATAAGAAATCTCGAAAGAAAGACTGTTAAAAGAGCTTCTTATGCTATAAAAGGAGTTCCATATGGCATCACATTAGAAATCATTCTGCTATTTCTCATGCATGCTTTAGCAAGTTGAGAGCTATGTTACCATCCTCCTTTGCAAAAGGGTATCGGAGATAGCACAGAGGATAAACTAAAGGCAATAAGGAATGATTGTTGTCAATCAGGGGCAAACTAGGACTGTCTGACATCTTTCATTTGAAGTCCGTATCTCATAGACCTGAGGCCAGCATGGGGGATTGTATCAAAAGGTGTTCTGAGACAATGCTGTTTATCTCCATTTGCAATAGGAAGTAGATTTTTATGTATTTAATTATTCATAAGCCAAGTTCTTCAGTGGTTCATGCCTGCAAATATCAAGAGAGTTCCAAGACCCCAAACAGTAGTCATTGGAAGATAAGTACTAAATTTATTTAATGGTGTTGTAAGCATAGAGCAACATTAAAATAACATTTTTCTGAGATGGAGAGCCAGGAAGGAGAGCATACTTGTGTTTTCTTTGCTGTAATGCAGATTTAAGTCCTACGGGAAAAAAAAAAAATTACCTTCACTTTCAAGATTGAGGCAGGTTTTGTGACATACGAGGTACCATATGGGATATTGCTGAATCGCGGGACTCAATTTAGCTCTTGCTAAAGCTGTGTTATCGAAGAGATATTTTGAATTGTTTTCATACAGTTTGCAGAAGTTAATAAAATATCATATGAAACAGTATCTGAATCCATCAAAAGCATTTGAATCTCTCCTACTGACAGAAAAAAAGGCTGAGAGCTGTTTAATATTGACTGGCCTCCCTCGAGGCACCAATCAAATCAGCTGTAATGAAGTGACCATGAAATTTTACAGTATTATCAAGAACTCTTTAGAACTGTCACTTCTTTTAATAACTTATGTAGTAAATAAAAAAAAAAAAAAAAAACAAAAAAAAAAAACCTAGTCCAATCAAATGTGTATTTCTGGTAAGCTCTCCATTGACCGCAGCAAAATGGATATGATGCATGACCTTTTCTAGTAATTTTTGTGCCTGGTACCAGACTGATGGAGCATCAGACCTTCAAGAAAATCTCAGAAAAGATTTTATACAGTTTGTGCTTTCAGAAGCCATGGGCAGAACCAATTTTTCCAGAAAGAATTAGAAGTCAATAAGATCAATGTTAGCTGAAGGGAAGTTATGTGAATTCTTGGCTCTTACATTTTCAGGGAGTCTCTGTAGGTCCTATTTGTACCGTTACATCTGGTTTTTGAGACTCTGAGTATATGCATGGGTATGCTCTTACTAAACTGAGAAAAAGTATCCTTGAACCCTGATATAGGCAAGTAGGAATAACAGGTGGTCTCTCACTCTCCATAGCTGGGTTACGAGCTGGTCTTTGGGCTAAGTAGCTGGTTCAAGCTAAGTTACCATTTGTTGTTTTAGGATTTTGTAAGATAGTTACCCTGTTTCATTGTCAAGAAAATATCCTTTTTCTTAGTGAAGACATAGTCTCGTCTTTTCTCTACCTATATATTCCATCTTAAGGCAGGCATCCTCAAAGCTTCAATTACAGGAAGCCCCGATTTGCCTTTGTTCTTCTTTCTCTTTATTTTAAACTATTTGTTGAGGTTTTCAAATGTTTTTATAGGCTTGTCTGTTAGAGACTCTTTACCATAATCTTAACAGAATTATACAACACAAAAGAAAAACAACCTATCCTTTCTGTACCAATACTATCATCTCTATCCCAGGATAAGTAAACGCTTACAGTTTTCCATATAAATTCTGTATCTGCTAATTTAAAAGACCTTTAAGAGAAATGTCTTAAGGAACCTAAAAGTAGCTGAGCAGATGGAAGTCTGCTGGCAATTGCATATCATCAATAAATAAAATAAAACCTAAAATTGTATTTCTAAATTATATACAATTGATATATGACACAAGACTAAATTCTCAATTAGGTATTCTTATCTAGTTAATGTACAATAGCCAAAGCTCCTTCTCTAATTATGTCATTGGCAGTCTAGCTGCTTTTTCCAACTCTCATCAGGTTGCATTCACCACCTCAGGTATGTTGTAAGGGTTAAACCAGTATCAGCCCTTATTGCACATTACTAACTGACAAGACATAAAAGACTATTCATAATTTTTCAGTGAGGTGATTATGCATGAGGTCTTAGCAAATCATTTAATGAAATCATCATGCTGTGCATGTTAACATTAGAGCAGTATCCTACTCACAAGGGGGAGAGAGGAAAAGAAAAAGAATCATTATTGAAGGACTGAAAACTACAAATATTAACTCATTTTTCTACCAGAATTAAACTTCCTGGTGTAAGAAAACAGGAGACCCAAGCCAATTTTTTTCTAGGTTTTCTACTTCACTAAACTAAAAAGTTCAACTAATCAACACAGTCTTTCTACCTTTACAAGTGGATGCTAAATGTTTTCTCATGCTTCTTAGATTCTCACACTTTTCAAGGCTTGAGAATCAGTGGTATTCAAATTTCTTAAGTGAAAAATTAATTTGTTTCTACAGATTGTGATTTTTGAAGAAAAGTTCACCAAATTTTATTTCACCATTTTTCACGTATACCAAGTAAGTTATTTTATCCCTATTTACTTCTGCTTTTAATTTCCAAGACATACAAGAAAGGTGTCCTTTGCATTTTTCATAAAAAGAGAGACCAGCTTGATGACTGGCATAAACAGGAAATTGAAGAACAGGCATTTGAATAAATTCCTATGTCCCAGAATAGAAGAACGAGTCTTAATGTGCTTTCAACAACCTCGAACTTTTTCATGGTTATGCTACCTCAAGGAAAATCATTGTTCAGTGTACTCATAAATCTTCTGTTAATTTTAGTGGAAATGTGAGTGGTAATACTTTGTAAAATGTTGAACTAGTGAGTAGTATTTTCCTCAGCTTTGAAACAGTCCTAAATATTCTTAAAATAATTAAATGTAATTATATAGAAATTGTTCAAATATCAGTCATCACTTTTTTCTGTTTGATTTTTGGTATTTTAGAAAATAAGTCTGCTAACCTTCTTTTAAATGGTGTAGATTGGACCGAAATACCATGAGAAGATTTATCACTTTATGTTAAATCATATATGAATATCTCCACTGAAGACTTGTAATGAAAATTGCAGTAACATTGTTGTCTTTGTGGTTAAAAACCATTCTGCGTTCTGATATATTTTAATGAATACTTCAAAAACCTCAGAGATTAATTTAGGTTTTTTTGTGACATTCTGTAAGTGCTTCATTAGGGTTATGTTTCCTTCAGCATTGACAAGCATTCTTGAAACTGAGTACATGAATAAAGACTGTAACACTATCTAAAATCATTTACATCGTTGTCCTTGTAAACTTCTTATGCATTCAGTTAAAAACCACAAGACATAGCCAATTCAGGGAAGCTGCTTTGGTGAGTGATTAGGGGCAAACAATGCTGGTTCCAGATATCAGAATTAAAAAAACAAAAAAAAAAAATTGCTTTTATTTTGTCTCATTTCCCACAACTGAGAAATATTTGGTTGCCTATGTAGCCCAGGAGGTTCTTTCATCCTGCATTATTGTTCACTGTCATCAGGCATATGAAGAATTCTTCACAGGACTCTGTCACTTAGTCATGATGGCCACACAACAAATTAAACAGCTGCATTATATGCTACAACAGCCTGTTCAAAACTCTGGAGCAAAGGTATAGTCCCAAAGATCTTTCACTTTGAGAGCTTAAGGACAAGGAGAGAGAGGGAAAATGTTTACATAGCATAATATTGGTTATGGTTCTATTGTATTCTTTTACCTTGAATAATAAATGACCAATTCAGGAAAGCTGCTTTGGAGAGCTTCCCTTTGGAATAACAGGCACAAAGTGCATCTCGAGGCAGCTGTAACTCTGAAGTAGGAAGTTTTCCTTAGCAGCTGCAGAGGTCACTAGATCTGCTAACATTGTGACTTTGCAAGTACTTATAAGGGATGGAGAGCACAGATGTATTGTAATATCCTAGACTTTCAAGCACTGGGGACTGAATAGAGTTAGACAGTAAGCCACTCTAGCAGTAGTAGAAAAACCAATCAAGGATGTGATGCAATATGAAAAATATTAATGCAAGTTGCAGATGAATAATGTTTGGAGGTATGGAGAGAGACAGCAATGAAGAAGAGGGGTGGTTTCTACGGAATGTTATTTCAAGACTTGAAAAAGAGCTGTGTTCTTTGTTTTCAAAATATTAGTGCTTCCATCTCTGTTTTTGCTTCCTCTTCCATTTTGCTGGGGCTAAGAAAAGCAAACCTGACAAATTCAGAGACGGTATTGTTTGTTGATAATGTATATATTATTGCACTTACTTACACTCAAGTAAATAACATTTCTATTTTTTTAGTTGTATTTACTCAATATTTTGTATTAACTGAAGTAAAGCATTTTCAGGATCTTCACAGTAATGTCTTGAATTTAGTTTTAGGAAGTTAGTTTTATATAATGGCATAAATGTTTTCGCAATTAAAATAGTGGCCTTGCACTTTTCCCCCAATTTCACTTTAGTTGATTAAATTCTTCTTGAGGCCTATACACTTTTGTTGCAACTTTTCATGCAAGAGAAACGCCAATCTGTATAGTGAGCATTCTCTTGGCAATGTCCCACCTAGTTGCTAGCACAACCTCTGTAAGTCTGGACATAGGGTCTTAGTGCAAAGACTTAACTGCTTTTTCCCAGTTTCCAGTAGTGGTGGATGATCCTCTGTCATTTTGTAACTCAAGTTCATAGGAAGAGCTTAGACTTAAACCTTTCAGTCAGATTTTTTTTTCTACACAGTCATTAATTTATGTATAAACAGCTTTTAAGTGTAAGGTGGAAAAGTAATTTCCAATTAATTATTTTTGCAGATTCTTACAATAGAATAGTAGTGATTTTTAATCCAGTTCAGAGTTTCCAGTTCAAAATATGGCATTTTAAGATTTCAAATACGAATTAACAAGGGTTATCTACTCAGGAGCGGTTTCCTCATGTGTATGAGCTCCTTAGATTCCTTGCCTGATTAGCTCTTCAGTGTTGATGTACTACTACCATTTTTTCAGTTTCAAATTGCTTCCAATCCAACCCAAACCAACATTGCCTTTGCAGTGAGTACATAAACATTTACTGACATATTTTCCTGTGCAAGCTATGTATTTAAAATAAACCTTTTTCCAAAACTTCCTAAAATCTTGAGCCCAAATCATGCAATTTTTTCTGTCTCAATTCATTATTTTCTCCCATGGCTTCTGTATTATATTAATTACTTCCAGAGAAGTAAATATACCTCTATACACTGAAGCTGCTTTCAGCAACTGTAGTTTGTTGCTTTTCTGACTGATGTTAGCACTATCTCAGAGAGGTTTGACACTCGGGCAGTAGCAACTGATTTCTAAAAGCCTCTGCCCTGAGCAGTGGGGTTGTGCATGACTGCTCAAGTGTGACCAGGAACCTCCTACGAAAGGTAAATTCCTCTGAAGGGACCACTCCATCACCTGCCAGCTGCTGAAGCATCCTAGCCACATGAACTCAAAATAAATGTCAGTGCTATTTAAAAAGCTAGTGGTTTACTAGTTTTAAAAAATCTTTCATTAGAAATCGAAGAATACTTATTATGGAAGGTGTTCTCAACAAGATTGTATTTGAACATCTTTGTGTTTGGGGAGTGTCCGCATTAGATTTTGCATTTTAACATACAAGTGGCTGTTTTATCAGGAATGAGCCATACTGGACTGCAGGGCACTGTCAAGGTAAAGGGATATGAATTTTGTGGCCTAGGTGAAAAGTGTTGATGGATAAAATTATTTCTGATTGCAAAGAGACAAAATACTTCAGGATTTTTTGCCAGAACACAAAACATGATATTGTGGACCCCCAAAAAAGAGTTATATTTGAAATTTTTTGTTTAAGTCCTTTGTCTTTTTTAAAAAAGTCTACTCTAAAATAGAAAATTCTGTTTTGAGCAAATCTATATTCAATATTGAAACATTTCTTGTAAAATCCCCTACTTTCTTTGTCTGAAATTTTTTGCCAAATTTTCAAATACTTTAAGCTTCCTGAAATGATAATGAGTGACAAATTTCCTGCTCAGCAAATACAAAATTTTGCCTATCTCTTTGCCAAATACCTTGAAACTCAGAAGAAAAGACAGATAAGTGTGCTTCCTGCAAACTCATCTTTACAATTAATTATATAGTAAAGATGGGCATGACTCCCAGGCCTGAATTAAGGCAGCCTGGGGGTTTTAGCATATTTCAGTACCATGACAGAGATGCTTTCAGGCTTTCCATCTTTTTTTTTTTTTTTCATAATTAAGGGCTAGAAATATTGTCTTGTTTTGCTGTTAACAAAGCTGAGATTCTGATGTGATCATGTTACTGGCTGTAGGTGATGGCTTTGAAGGCTTTGGTATGTTCTGCTTATACCCTAATCTGGCTCTGACAATAGCCAGGATAAATTATCCAATTAAATATTTTGTGTGACTGTCTGGTACGGTTACTTCCATTCTACAAATGAGCAGCCACATGAAATTTATGTACAATCAGATCAGCTCCTCCCACTGCCCGGCCATATGAGATACAGCAGATAAATAGTGGTTTGGTGCTGTATAGCAAAACTGATGTTCATATCTGAATACATGCATGCAGAGAGACTGGAAGTGGAAATCAAACTGAAAGGATGGGCCCTGACAGAGGAAGGTTTTTTAAAGTACAGTTCAGTACCCTGTTTTTTCAAGACAGTTTTGTACTCCCTTGGCTTGGCGGGTGACAGGAGAGCACAGGGAATTACTCCTGTCCTTGGGCTTTACCGCTTAGTTAACCAGCTGCAGCAGAACTGTTGTGTTTTCCATAACAAAGGGCAGCTGCATATTTTTGAGCTGGCTTTTATTAACACTGTGAAAGAAACAAAAGTTGAGGTTCCCATCAGGAAGTGCTGCATGTGTGAATGCTGTGAACTGCAGTCAGAACAAAATGGTTCTTGTCTCAGTGGAAGAATGGGTGCTCTTAGAAACTTCACATTCAAGTTTACAGAATACAAAGAAATACCAGTTCATAACTACTGCATGTCACAGTAACTAAATTTAAATGAAAGCTTGTTCAACCCATCCATCCCACAAGCTGGATGTGCCTTTCACTTTTCTATTTCCAGTAAAGGTAGAAGGACTGACATATGGTATAAAAGACTTTCCATTATTACAGGAACACTTAAAAATGTCAACTAATTACTAGGCTGAAAGTTCCAAAGGCACTGGCTAAAAATACAAAGGGATCTAATGCATACCTTAAACCTGATACACCCATCCAACCATGCTTCTGTGCATATCAGTCTTTCTCCTTCATTTGGATGCATGTATGGGAAAGAACAACTCCAGCCTGTATTTCAGTGGCACTTCTCCAGGAGGGGTGGAAGTGCTGTGGGAAGTGCTCTGAATTTGTGCATAATAATCCTGTAAGGTGGAAAATTGTGGTTTCCAAAATGGGGCGAGCCAAAAATCAAAGAACAGTTTTGAAAGTTTGCTGATACAGACTTTAATGAGACCCTGACTGAAGCCAGAGCCACAGGTACGTTTGGATGCACTCATTCTTTGGGTTGAGCATATGTTGTGTCTGTTACACTTTTAAAAACTCCATCTTGCCTTTCCTACATGTACTTGGTGGCAGGGAGAATGCCCAAACTTGCATACTGCTGCCTTCCAAAAATAAGAGTGACCCGTTTAAAAAAGTGAGATCACAGTGAGGGAGGACTGGTTTTAGTTTTAAAGTTAAGTGTAGGTCAAATCTCAAATGCTAAAGTACAGTCCTGAACCAGTGTACTAAACAGAAGATAAATGAGCAAATAGGACAAGTGTATGCTCTGTAAGACTGCCATTTTGATGAGATGCAACTAATTGCTTTTAACCCCCTGGCAAGCTGAAGAAAATTGCCGCCTCCAAAATTTATGACGTTTCTTCCTTTTCCATGAAGGTATCCAACAGAATTGTAACCTACGGGCAATGGTAACATGCAAGCTGTGTTATCTGTGCAGCAGGATACAGTGCTGCTGATAAAGTGAAACTTCCCTAAGACTGATCTGATTTGTAAAGAGATAAAAAAAGAGGTTAAGACATGAATAAATACTTGGGTGTATCAGAGCTGGAGTAATAGAAAAAGGAGTTTGGATTAAGTGTTTTAGAACTACAAACAGCAGTTCTTTTTTCTAGCTGAGGAGAAAAGTGTAGAAATTAGTAATTACATTAATGTGCCTGGTATTGTTCATAAAAGGCCCTAAAAAATGAAACATATCTCAAGATTTAGGTATTCTTCCTTTAGACAAATTTATCAGGAGAGCAGTGGAAGTCTTTTTTTTTTTTTTTTCCTCAACAACACATTAAACTTCATGTATTAAAACACATCTGTGTGAAAGGCCAAGGCTGCTTTAGGCATTTCAGATGGGTTTTAGTAATGGACTTGATGACTTTTTCCCAAACCATTTCAGGAGTTATGTCACTTTTTCTTAAGAAGAGGTATTACTGGCCTCTAAAATCTGCAGAAATTCTGTTGTCAGTACAAAAAAATGGTTGTCTATATGGTCTTGGAAGCATGTAATCAAAGGCTTCCCAAAGCCTCTCATATATTTGCAAATGTAATCATCAAGCAGAGTTTGTTAGTAGGCCCCTGGACTTCTCTAGATGCTGTTTTTAATACCCAAGTAAATGGAATCAGAAAACTATCAAAAAAAGACAAAATAAAATTCCAAATCATTACCAATATATTTAGCCCTGTTACATGCATACTTGCTTCATGAATATGCTCTGCTATCCAGCATCACTAGTGGTATACTCTCCCCAGAGCTGTGATTTTTTGAGGAAGCTACTCTGAATTTCTAAAATGCTATTTGGAATATATCGACTTTATTGATGCCTGGCTGATGCCTTACCATGCAAAGAAATATATCTTGAATGAGATTTGTTCTGCTCTAGTATTAAGAAAAGCAGACAGAGCTTAGGTGATTCATGATTCCTTCTCTTTCTGCATTTAACCTTTCTACTAAACTAACAGTGAAAATATATCTATAGATATAAACTGTAACCTCAATGTCCTCTTCAAATTTTTAATCTCTCCTCTAAAGACATATTTTTATGTATCTTAAACTGTGGTTATAGTAGGTAAATCAGCCTGTCAGAAAAGCACAAAACAACTATCTCAAATTTCAACACCAAGTTTGATACCTTAGAAACAAGTTTGCCATCTGAGAATTTACAAAAAGTTAGTGGTAAATGAAGGCCAATATTCCACTGAGAAAGGTTGCGAGATGGACAGAAACCTCAGGGAAACATTGGTTCAGCATTTTGTCTTAGGTGAGAGGCAACAGATAGCTAATGATTTTAAGGAGAGATCACAGCCAAAGTATTAAAAGGACGGAAACTTCCTTTATTTCTGAATTTACTCTCCCACAAGAAGCTGGGTATTTAAAGACAGACACATTTACCAGGTGTCTATATATGAAAAATATAATAGGGCAAAGAAGAATGGAATACTAGAAGCCATACTAAGTAAACCTGCAATGATTTTATAGCAAAGGATTCCAATTCAGCCTCCAAAATATCTAAGTTGCAGAAGAATCATAAAATAAAATTTAGAAACTTTTCAATGTAAATGCTTCTGATAGCGTTCTTTTATTCACACAGCTGCACTATCTAAAAACACTTCTGTAAGAAACTGGGGTGTATTTTACATGATTGGAATATTCATAAATCAGTGACTAGTACAACTAAATCTCTTCTAAATGAGATCCTTATAGATTTACAATGGATGTCTCTCTCAATGGAAGTTGCCATGACTACGGCACAATTCTGCATGGAGCACACTTTCATCACAAATTGTTACACATTTATATACAAATAGTTTGAACACATTTTCTCAATTTCTTTTGAAACGAAAGCTACAAGGATAGTTGTAAAGGAAAATTCCATATTCGTGCCTGGGCACAGTGATGATCTGGCTGTACTCAGTGTCATTGGATAATTCAGGTTGGGGTGGACCTCAGGAGGCCTCTAATCAGACCTTCTGCTCAAAGTAGATTGAACTGTCAGATAAGACCAGGTTACCTGGGGCTTTATCCAGTTGGATTTTGAAAGCCTCCATGGTTGGAGACAGCACAACTTCCCTGGGCAACAGCCTTGTGTGCAAAGGATGGCACTGCTGCCTTGAAAGCTCTTCATCTTTCCTTCCTGTGGCTGGGGTAGAAAGCACTTTTGTATGATCTGTCTTAGGAGAAGGACCTTACTGACATAAACACTCTATAAGCTTTGCATTCCAAGCCTGCAGTATGGCTCTCCCTTTTCAATTTCTGCTGTCTTGCTCACAGTATGGAGTACAAACAATAGGACCCTTGCTCTGGTCTCCTTTCCTATAGCGGTGCTGAAAGGTAATTTCAAAAACCTCATTGTATAAAGACAAATGTCCTCTCAGTGCCAGTTGTCCTGCTGAGGAGGTGTTATTAAAACAATTTTTTTCTATATTACTCTGCAGCATTTTATTGCTCTGGCTGCATCAGAGCGTGTCACACTTACTGAACAGTGTGGTAAATCCTGTATAATCTCATGTCACAAAATGCCTAGTCTTCAAGAGATCTTCTTGCTTGCTTATCAGTGAGGGTACTGGATGATTTGTCAATGTTTAAGATAAAATTCAACATCTAAACACCCATCTATATATTTTTATTAAATAGTCTTCATGGTTGTCAGCATCTGGACAAGTCTTTTTTTATAAGGTCGTGTTGAAGTAATGAGGATCAGTTTGGGTAAAGGCTTCAAGGGTTCATGCTGTAATTTGGAGTTGAAATAGGTTATTTCACAAGATTTTGCTTTATGATTCAAAGGAGAAATTGAAACCAAGTTAAAAAAAAAAAAAAAAAAAAAGAAAAATCAGGATGTTATTGGTTAGGAAGTACTAATCTGGCAGCATTTATGCAATGCTTTCATTAACAGATTGCAATACTCTGGGAAAATACTTTGACTTCTGCTTGGTTAATTCAGCCGCCAGCAAACCACAAGGATTGGAGTCACTCAATAAGTTTTCATTATGCCTATCCGCAATGTACTGGCTCTTCAGGTAGCCAGAGAACAGGTTTGCTGGGTTGCTATTGGAAATATGGAAGGATTAAGGGGGATCTCTGATGCTGTTATGTCACTACAGGTGCTGTGGAGGGTATAGAATGGCAAAATTTATTGGAGGGGGGGAGTGTTTTTATAAAACAGTAAGAGAAAGTAATTGCATTTACAAATTATATGATGGTCTAACAGTTCTTCAAAGCCACTTTGCTGGAAGCAAACCACAAAACCTGTTCTTCATTCACCCTTTTGTGATATCTTTAACTCCTGTAATGGATTTCTCCATTTGTATAGGCTCAGATATAATTGTTTAGAATATTATTTCTGATACAGCTTTGCAACTCTGAAAATGAGGGACAACTATTTCTTTTCACCAGTTTGATAAATTCAGAAATAAACTAGCCCTTTTAATGACTGTTCCTGTGACTCTCATGTGAGTAATTTGACTCAAGGCTTCTTGGCATGGTTTAGGAGACAGAGCACAATCTTTTTTTTCCTTCTCCCCCTCTTCCCTACTAGTCCCTGATAAGTAACATAAATTAGAAAAACCTGTAGGAGGCCTAGGCTCTTCTCTGAAATACATTTTCAGCATATGATTCTTGGTGGTTTAATTGCAAGTGCAGTCTCAGAGTCAAGAAGGAAAGCTAAGTTTCTAAACATATTGACATGTAATGGAAATCAGGCCTGAAGTGTTGTCTGTGCCTGTTCCTAAATCTCCCTGTTGAAATTTTTTCCTATTTACAAATATGTCTACAAACAAACACTTGGACATGTAATGCAAAGTTACCTCACAGTAGTGCTGTGAGGAACCCTGATCTTACTAAAGTGCTTGGAATCTGACTTGTTCCTATTGAAAACTAGGTTTGCCTTTTGTTCCTCGTTGGGGTTTTTAAAAATAATAATTGAAACAATTCTACAAAGTCTGTTTATCACTTACTGCATGTCCAGCAAAAACCTTCACTGTGTGAAATGTTGTTTTATATGTGTGTGTCTACACAGCATGCACAGATCTTTTCTCATATTCATCACAAAAGAAACATTGTCTTCATTGTTTGATATGCAGGGTCTTCAAAATACACTCTGGTCAGCTCTTCAAATTACCATTTAAAAATAAAACTCTAAGCTTATTTAATGATGTCACTGTTGTCATTCATTGTCACTGTTTCCACTACTTTAGTGTCTTTCAGAATCTTCCAGTAGAGAAGAGAGGATTTTAGTAGAGTTATTTTCTTTATCTTTCAGCAACTGAAAAATCTAATCACTACTAAAAATCTTCTGGGCTTTTATTAAGTTAGCTCTGATTTATGTAATTTGCCATAAAGTTCATTAAAGACTTCATTAATTTTTCACTGATCTGTATCAGTCTTATCACTGCTGGTTGTATTAGCTGAGATATAATTAAATAAGTTTGACTTTTTAAATTTGGGGGCAAGGCATTTACCTGCCCTATCACCACTTTTATAATAATTACATTTTGCTTCGTCAGATGTGAAATGGTTCTCTTCTTATCCCTCAGTTCCAGTGATTAGGACCCCATATTTCAGAACAAGTGCTTGTACTGACATTTTGTACTCAGCAGTTTATGTTCTCATTACCTGACTGAATCTTTGGTCTTTTCCGTTTCTGGAAGAATCCTGTTTCTTGATACTTCCAGTACTAAAAAGACAAAGATTCCCATTGATCTGCGACTCAACCATGAACCCTGAATGGATTGATGCCAACATGGATTTCACTTGGTATTTGTCCATCTGCCTTCCCTAGAGCCCTGTGGCCCTTCCTTGGAACAAGGAATATGAGAACCCTGCAGAGGTATGTTGCATGTCAGGCCACAAGTCATGGCAGTGATTAAAAGCGTTTTGTAGAAGAGGATTCTACAACAATCTTCTGTACTCTGGTAGAAGTTTTCTGCTCCCTAATGCACCATTATCTGTGCTGTACCATCACCCATTTGTCTTTGATTTCAAATCTCTACGCATGATTTCCAAAGACACTGTCATTACAGTGCTGTTGGGTATGGGGACCCATTAATGGCCTGGCAGATCAGCTGGACCATTCTGTTACAGACCAATGCCTACCAATTCTAGTAGTCCATGTCTCAATGTATGATAAGCCATATACTTTTTTTATAAACTTGTAGGAGGTAAATAATATGGATAAGAGAAGAGGGTGAAAGTAACAGGTTTACCTCAAACCAAAGGTTCTTTCATTCAGTAATCTAAAAGCAGCTACAAGAAATTAATAAATGTGTTTTCAAAACAAAAAGGAAGCCAATATGTAGTCTCTTTTTCTTTCAGAACTGGCACTTCATAGTCATTTCCTCTAATACCAGTTAGTAACAATTAGAGAAGACACATGGTCTCGCAAGAGAAACCCTGTTTTATTCAGAATTATAGTTTCTAATTTTCTTCCTTTGCCCCCTTCCATTTGTACTTATTCTCAATAGAGGTAAAATAGCTGTGTAAAAGGTTATCAACACTATTTGTATGATAACTCTGAGCCTTCTTCCACTGCAATATCTGGAGCCCTTTGTGCCAAAGGAACGTTTCAATGCAGAAAGCAGAGCAGTACACTTGATAGGCACAGAGGCTGTTTGTCACATTGCATTGAACTCTGTTACACAGTGACCTGACAAATATGTGTATTGTCTCTAATACCTTAAGTTCAGTGGTTTTAATCCCTACCTTTGTGAAGATTTTGACAAACCATTCATTTGAAGGACTTCTGGGATGCACAGGTGACTCTGGTTCACATAGTGATTTTAAAGCTGTGATTCTTGTGTTTACTTTTTAATACTAAAGAGAAGGCATGCAGAGAGGCTAAGAAGGACCCTTTGCATATATTTGAAACTTTGCTTTGAAGCAGGAATATGTTCTGACATTTAACTGAGAGTTTATTCAGGGATATATCCTTTAATTTTAAACTTTATTTAGTAGCGAAAGAGTGAAAGCATCTCAGTTAACCATACTTTTGACTTTTTCCTCCGGACAGATGGGAAACTATTAATATAGCTTATTTCTAATTCTCGTGATTGTTACAGATAGTGCTTTCCTCCTGCACAACATTTTTGTTCTGAAGAGCTAGAACAGCCTGTGTCAGCATGAGAAACAGAATCATCATTCTGCACCCAGATCTTCTGATCATAGTCTCTGGAGATTATATGCTCCAAAATGCAAAAGCTTCTAGTAGCTAGTCATCATTTCCAGCACATGAAAATGAAATTAGACTTGATTGTATGTCTAAATTAAAATACCTTGTTCTATTTAGGGTTATTGGTTAATTTTTTTAAATCTATTGTTCCAATCTTCAGGTTTTCTCTAAATTAGCAATATTTCATCTTAAAATTGCTTCTAAGAGGTAGGCACTATGTTTGCACCAAGCAACATCAACTGCAATGGGAACCCGAGCTTGCTCACATAGAATCCACAGCTTTGATGACAAAGACTTAACCTTCTGATAGCACACGTCAGATAAATTAACTTGCCTGCAAGAAAACTGCAGGAATAGGATTTCTTATTGTATGCTTGAAACTTTGAATTCACAAACCTTAAAAGAAAACAAACAGAAAGAAAAACTAAACAAATTACTTCTAAGAAACACAGAAGTGGAGAGAAGGAAGTGGGTATTTTGTCTGTTATTTCATGATTTTTTTCTAATTTGAAGGTAAAACAATAAAATTCTTGTGACAAATTCTTAACGTAAAAAAATTAAAGAAAATATGTTAGCCTGCAATGAAAAATAAGCAATATCAGCTTTCCAATTGAAATATAATTGAATTCTTTTCACATAAATACAATTTTAGGAAGATTTATTTGCAGTTTCCTTTGAGACTGATTGGAGTTTCAAGGGCTGAGCACCTCTGAAATCAGAATTTAAAAGCTTTTTAATAGCCAGCATCTTTCAGGATAGGGAATGCTGAGAGCCTGAAAAGCTGGAGAGAGCTGCCTGTGCTGCGTGTCAGTTTGCAAAGACATTCTCCAAGGCTCAGAACAGACATGAAAACCACGGGGGAGGAAAAATCCCTACTGATCCAGCAGCACTGCTCTTTGTTCTCTTTCTGATGTACGTCTGCAGCTCTGCATCGTTCTAGCCACTGCGCAGCTGCAGTTTATCTTTTTTGATGGCTGTAACAGGGCCTGTTGTTGTAGCAGCTGACCAGATGTAGGTGAGGTTCTTTAACAGCAACTAGTCTTTCCTGATGCACTTGGCTGCGTGCCTGTGACTCCTGCTGCTTCTTTTTCCAAACACCTCTCAAGCTTCAAGGCAGTTGCTACCCACTGTTCTCCTCCCAGCTTCTGCTGTCACTGGGCTCATGCCATCCAGACCGGAGAGATTTGTTGCTCTCTGTTACCCGTAACTACCCCATCATTGCTATCTTAATCTGCTTCTTCCATCTGCTGCGTCTGTACTTCAAACACACTCTTCCCACTCTATACCTTCAAAAAGATACTCCTCACTGTCACTGTTGTTGAAAATAGAGGCATGCACAGTCTGAATTTGCACTTGTCAGCAAACTCTGGCTTGGTTATTTTTCTTATTATTTTTCTTTTCCTCAAGTGAGTATTGTGCAGGTGGAGATTTGGGAGTGACCTGAGCAAGTCTGTGTTGGAGGCTTTTCCATGTCCTGCATCAATCTGTTATACTCATCTTGCACACAAAATGACAATCCACCAAATTGCTTGCTGATTTCACTCAGGCACACCCACGTACAGACAAAAATCTTTTAGGGAATATCAAAAACTTACAGACTCTTTTAAAACAAGATATATAAAGTGTGGTTTTTAATGGGAGCAGCTGGTATGTTACTCACTCTAGCTGCTGGCTTAACAGTAACAGGTTCTTTCTCCAGTGAACACTTCATCTCATGAAACTTTTGCTTAGCTTTCTCCAACAGCCTTATGAATATTTTAAACTGTCTTCTACCAGCAGTACTTCTCTTATGTATTATTTTCCATAAAATGAGTTCTTAGTTTATAAGCTACTAATTTGGCAAATTTCTTGCTAGGAACAATCATGCATTCTAGAATTCAGACAAGCATTTGAAGAGGCATAAGCTATGAACATGTGCAAAAATATCCTCTGAATCAAGATGCAGTAAAGTAAGGGAATAAATATCTGTCCTGTGCACACATGTAGATGTTTCTCAGTATCTTCTATGTTGCCTATGTTTTAAATGTGTTTTGTGCTGGAACATAAGAGCAGCATGGGGCAAACTGCAGAGTGAATTTGTAACAGTTAGCTACTCCCTAGTAAATATCAATGCATGAGAATACACAGTAAAGTGTAATTTAGACATTTATCACGTGCCACTGTCCATACATATATTCCATTGAAGCAAAGATATTGTATGCTATTTTTTCTCTTCTAATAGAAGAATATCTCACTCAACTTTACAGACAATTCCCATTGCCTATTGTAGCAGTCTGTAATATGTCTTATTAGACCATCTTTCATTGGAGGATCTTTGAAGTTAGTTACACTATATAGCACCCAAGAGAGACAGTTAGAAATATGTTCTCACAGGAGTCTCTTCAACCATCATGGAAATGTATCTTTTCTAAGAGAGTTGCAAAATACACAAAACAAGACACAGCAGCATGCATAATGGTTTCCAACAATATTAAAAGGAAAAAAAAATATATGGAATTGAAGCTGATATTACCAATCTGATTTTTTCCATATTAATCCTGGAGAATATATTCCTTTAAAGGCAATTAATTACATCTTGTTGTCATCAGACTAATATTTTTAATACAGGAGCAAAATTTGCACGAGTGTCTTTTAAAATTAAAATCAATGAAAAATTGGTGAAGCCCCCTTTTTAATTGAATTTCAACACAGTGCATTATGCATTCATTATGTGACCTACAAAGACAGTTATTTTATTATTAATCTCATAAGCACTTCTGTTATTGTGTGTACTATATGTATATTTAAACCTGTTGTTAGATGTAAAAGCACTTGATTTCACTTAATGTATAGGGAGAAAAGGGACTTACAATTTTTTGCTGAATCTACTTAGAAAGAGCAGTACTGATATCTTTTTTAAATAGGGTGAAATATAGCAGGTGCCTATAGGCCAGTATTAAAGGCATTTTTTGTATTCAATATACTTTTAATCAAACATCTGTCAATAGGTCCCAAATTGTCACTAATTCTGAACTTGTCATTAATTCTTTTGGATTTTGATTAATCTACTCCCTGTTGTTTCAGATGATACATATTCATTCCCTATAATTCAGAAATAACTACTTATCCCAGAATTTTCAATTATTAAAATTAACATTTTCTTAACATTTTCTTACACCTTATTTCAGTCCGTGATACAGAAAGATAGTTAAAGCATTAGCACTAGCATTTTAAAACAGAGTTACTTTGTGAGGTTTTGTTTTAATTGGTAATTTTTAGTGTCTATGTAAGGTGTTAAGTCTAGGACACAGGCAAAAGGTTTTGTTGCTCTGGGTCAGTGTCTGGAGAAATAGTGCGCTCCCACTGCCAGCTCAATGCATTTCTTTCCTCTGTGAGTGGCAGAGAGACGTAATGCTTCAATTAATGTACTGTCTTTAGACAGCAGTCAGGTAAGGGGTCTGATATAGTGGGTCTGTTCTCCAGTACTTGATCAGTCAGTAAAACCCTCAAGCTTTGATGATTTTGAGTTACTAATTTATGACAGGGACACTGAGGGAAGGCAGCTTGGTGAGATTAGAAGAAAAAACATTCCTGCCACATTTTGGAGGACAAGCAGGATACGGAGCCCTGATCTTAGCAGAGTTGTTTGGAAAGAACAACAACATTGTTTATAGAGACATGATAATAACAGATGAGTTGCCAACCAGCCTTAAGGAAGTCTGATGAAGAGCTAGCAAAGCACTTGACTACAGAGTGGGAGGTAACTGGGAGTACAGGATAAGTGGAGGTAATAAAGCAAGAGCAACTCTTTTTGTCTGTATGTTCTGTCATCATTCAGAATACGGGCTGTGTTTGTTCTCCTATCTTTACACTGTCTTCTGGATACAGGGTTGAAAAGATTACTTGGATTTCCTGTAAGAATTCCAAATTCTCTCTTCCTTCTTCAAAGAGTGCCTTTCACAAGGTATTTTTGACATTAGAGAGAATGAACTGAATTTTGGGCTTTGTTTCTTTTAATTCCAACTGAAGAGAAAAAGAATATCAATATTTTTCATATGATAGAGTTCTGCAGAATGCTGAGGTGGCTATTTTAAGTGCTGTATATTTTAGCAAGACTGTCATTTCAATTCAGGGTAAAAATAGGATATAGTCATTTAATAAATGCATTGTGTGACAGACATTTTAACATCTACTACATAATTTGTTGAACAGGAAGTAAAAAGAGTAGCTGAGTTTTCTTAAGGTATTGAAGAAATAAAAAATACTAAGAACATACTAAAAATAAGCTATATTTTGTACTTCTGACTCACTAATATTTTGATGTATTTGTGCTCCCGAAGCAGATCCTTAACTTTTCCTGAGTAAACCAGTGATGAAATTCTGTGGACAGAACTCAAAATTGCAAGATTCTTTTTAAGCTAATGAACTGATACAACTTTCAAATATTTGGGGGAGTATTTTGCATGTTGCCTCTAGACATATGTCTGAGTTTACTCAGGTCCTGTAGTCCTGAAATATTCATGTCATGCAGAAACTTGTCTGAATATAAATGTCATCAAAATCTGGTGCATTCAAATCACAGCTTCTCAACTGAATGTTATTTCTGTGAAGAACTACATCAAAACTCAGGTCTAAACACATTTAATCTTAGTTTAGACCTATATCTAAATTTCACAGTAGAGACCCATCTGTCCTATTCTTAATACATCCTATCTTTAGAGGATCAATCTCAAATATGAAAGAAAAATAGATTGATATTTTAAAGTAAATATTAATCACGTCTGTAATAGTACCTAGTGGTGTTGATTTTGAGAGCCTTTCTTTAAATTTTAACTTTAAAATCCAATTTTAAATTTCTATCCTGTGATCAAATTGCTTCTCTGACTCAGCTGTATTTGAATAATCAGGCTGTTGTAATCAGTTCTTGGAGTTATAATTCATGGCATTTAAAATTAATTTTTCCTCAAAAATTATTAAATCCCTGTACAAACCTGCAGTAAATCTGAATCAACTGGGATTCTGTTAGATTTATTTTATATCGTCTCTCTGTTCTTCACAGCTGAAATGAGAAATATTTCTATTTCCTAGTGTGCTTTTGTGTCCTCTACGAGTGAACTTACTTCCAACATGTGAACATGTAAATATCTGATCATGTAAACAGCAAGAGGTGCAATGTTCAGTTCAAGTTGCCAAAATATGAGTGAAAAGACATATTTACAATTTTTTTTCTATAATATATAGTTCCTATAGTTATTACATGTACACACATATGGAAATAATAGCCAGTGAAACAGAGCAGAGGTGTGATATATTTGCATATAACAGATCTTTATTGTTGTCTTCCTGCAACTAGATTTATTTGGGTTTTAATCTAGTGTCTAAGCCCCTAAGCAATCTCAAGCAGCCAACAATTAAAGCTCTGTAAAAAACATTTCCATTTCCCCTAAGTATGGAATTTCCCCTAATCTTGCATATGTTAGCTTAGTGGGTGGCTTGCTCTTGATGTGTTTTTAGAGCTACACCTCAAAAGATGGTGATCAATTAGTAAGTAAGAAAGCGACCTGTGGAAAAAGAATGACAACAGAAATGTCATTTTCTCTCTGTTTCTCCATAATTGATATCTAGAGCCCAGTTTCAGTTCAAGGCAGTGGCAACTGAAATGTTGTAGTAGCTGTAAACTCCTCTGCTCCATCCCCATTTCAAGCATGCCTTCCCTGACAGTCTGTCTGCCCTTCTCTCTTCTGGGTCCTTGTTCAAATCTTCTTGTTTAACACTTCACCCATGTTCTTGACCAGCTTCCCTGTCCTACTGCAGGACCTTGAGATCTAATTGCTTCTGCTCCCCTCCAAATTTTGATCTGTTCTTTGTCTCTTGCTTTTCATATGCCTGGATACTGCACATTAACAACAAAGTAAAATCACTTCTAGAAGACGCGGCACTGCAGCTTACTGCTCATCAACTGCTCAGCAACTGTGCAAGACTCACTCACAGAAAATAAAGGGAAGTTGCCATTTTTCCTTTGCTAAAGGTTAAATGAGCAGGTATCCTGGAAAGTGTCTTGGTCCAGTTCCGAATTGCACGGTGACAAAAAAAGACTTAGTCTTATAGGAAATACAGCTCAAGACAGGAAATACAGCTTCTTGGCATTCTGTTGATATAGCACACTGCAGAATTCTGCCAGAGAGCTAGGAAAATAAATAGTAGGCTTCTCTTACAAAGCAAATTATGAAAAGAAGATAAAGAAGATTATTCCAGCTATACAGCAGAGCCTGGATTTAAATTAAACAGTGACAAGTTGCATATATTTCATAAACTCAAGGCAATCATTTAACATTTGTGGTCTGGTTGGAAAAAATCATGAAGAGCAATGCTCTGTCACAAAGGTAGTCCATGATTAACAGGAGTAGCTTCATGAAGCCCTTCTTGCTACTCCTAAAATAACAGAAGTAGCTGATTACTCTCCATTATACAATTATCAGGTTCTCATCCTTTTATAGACTGTAATCTAGCTTTAGGCCATCCCCATCCATAGTTATGCCTCTAATTGGGTTCACTTAGAAAATGAATTATGCAGTTGTCAGTAACAAAACTGACAGGCTCATTTTTCTACTTCTCAAACATCTAGCTATGCAAACAGCCATAATATCTGGCAGAATCTTGCTATTTGTCAGCTCAACATTTTTTCTTGTCTGTCTAAAATACCTTCTATCTCAAATAATTTACAGGTTTCTATGACTTCCTGAAAGGTAGGAGAGTCCATAAATATGCTGTCAATGTGGTGTTCAACAACACAAACTGATCTAGTTATTGTATTAGTCTGCAGAGTTTTTTTAAAAAAGGAACCTTATTTACCTAAATCAGTCTAGCCAGAATCTAACAGGACTTGGAGCTGCTATTGTGTCTCAGTTCCATTCAGATAAATGGTATAAGCAAATCAGAGGAAGGCAATTACTGCTCTATTTGAAGCTAATGTTGAACCTGAAAATGCAGATAGAAAATACAATTTTTGTCATTGACTCAGGTTGAAGTAATGCAGATCCAAAAGGCAGTTCCTGGTCTCAGGGTGCTTTCAAATTAAATAGCAAGAGTGTGCAGATCGGTACAATGGAGGAACAATACAGAACAAACTCGCATGGTTTAGACATGGCTCTGAATCAATGGAAGTGCTTGGTTGTGTGGTTGTTTCATAAAATTATATGTTCACAGCAATGTTGATAAGTAGAGAGTCTTGCCATGCCCTTTTCTTGACTTGCAAAAAGAAGAACTGAGGAAACTCAACCTACATGCCAACATAGGCTAGCAGTGATTGCCAAGTTTAATCTGTCTCTGGATGGACAGAGAGGTTCAACCCACTGGGAGGGCGTCCAAAAAGTGGCCATTAAAAGAAATTAGGGGGGGGGAGGGGGTGTTGGGGGTTGAGAGGGATGTAATTTAAAAAAAAAAAAAAAAAATATGGTGAAAGTCAGATGTGACATAAGTCTTCTTTCAGATCCAGATACCCCAATGCATCATCAATGGCAGAGCCCAGAACTGATGAAGAGCACAGAGTAAAGTTTTAGGTGATAATTCAGAAGGCGACAGGCAGAGTGGGACATGATGTGATACACAGAATGAGAGGAAGAAGAGGTGATCCTCTTTCCATCTCTCTGAACAAGGCTGCACACCTACAGATATATTTTGCTGTCACTATGAAAGGCATTGATGTTCTTCAGGGTGGAAAGTTCTTTTAATTTATCAGTATTATCATTTTAGATTGGTACTGCCAGGGTTAAGTCACTTATGTGCTTCAGAGGAAAGTTTACAAATAAATCCCAGTGAATGCAGGAGCAGGCATACATTTCCTAGAAAATCTGTGTATAATAAAAAGCAAGCCAATCTCTGAAGTTTTTAAATTCTCGAGTGCTTGCTGTTGCTACCTCATATTCCAGTAAAGCTGAAGGGGAGGGTGAGAAGTGCTCTAACTCGCTGTTATATCACTGATGCTGAGATGATAACATTGTGTCTGAATGGGGGAGAAGCTGTGATTTTAATCCCAATTCATTTGACATAGAGCATTTTATTCATTGAGACTAAATAAAATGTTTGACCCTTATGCTCACAAAAGAAGTCTTACTTTGGGTGAAAGCTTGCTTATTGTGGTACAGGCCCAAGTTCTGCTCTGCTCAGCAAAAATCATGTTTCCATCTGCATTTACTTCCAGCAGGTGTTTATATTTTTTTGCTTGTATTGCAGAAGTATAAAAACAATGTGAGTTTCAATATTTACTTCATTGCTTTCCTGAATGGTGCCATAACACCATGAAATAAAGATGTTTTCACAAGTGCTTTAGCTTCTCCAAGATTAGTTTCATAGTATTTCATAATGGAGTTAAAAAGCATTTCCACAGGGTTATGGTATAACACAAAATCTGTTCATCTAATCTCCAGATCATTTACAAGTATGACTAACACTTGCCAGAATAGGAGTGACCTTTGTTTCTCAAGACACTTTTAGTGTCTAAAATGAGAAATCTCAGCTTGTGAAGAGATTTAGAAGCAATTTTTTTTTTCTTATAAACTTTTAGAAACAACACAGCTAAAAGGGCTGGTATTTTTATGTAGTGTGTGTGTCTTTCTGAGTGCCAATGGCAGTTTATCTGACTAACCATGAGCAGTAATTAATCACACCAATATTTTCATTGTAATATCACCTGCTTTCCTTTTTTAATTCCTTGTGTCTTTCCTGGGAAAGATAAATTTAGAAATATAAAAATCCCAGAAATTACAAATCTTAATTGTTCCAGACACTGAACTTTTCCAAATCTCTTTATTCCTATGACCATAACTAATAGTAATAGTAATAGATATGGTGCCCTTGTCATTGAAGTACATTATTTCTTAAATAAAGCTCGGTATATCTAAAATAATTCTTCAGATTCAGTACATGAAAGTACTGCTTCTAATGAGTCAGAGAATAGCTAACAAACTAGTGCAGTTCATTTTATTTGAACAATGCCTCAATTTAGAATTAACATACATATCTTTTAGACAGCTAAATGCGATTACCTCGATATAACTAAAATCAGAGTTTAGTCACACACAAAACCATGAAAAAGTATAAGTTTTTTACCTAGTGTATTACTTTTTTTTAGTTCATGGCACTGAACTATGCAGGCATCCAAGATTACTCAAGTGTGATCATTAAGCACATAAGTAGTATTGAATATCGGTGACTTGTAAAAATCAGAGAGAAATATGACCTTCAGATATACAGACAATTTGCATAAACCAGTAGTTTGTACATTATTTTTTTGTGTTACATAACTCCAGCAAACTGCAAATCTAGATATGTCTTTTTTATGTAAAGATCAACATTAAAAATTCCATTATCAGAGCTAGTAGTTTTGAGGTGGATAAGGCATGATCAGAATACTCTGTCTTTATTGTTGGAATTAATGTCATCTTTCCATTTGCTGATAATGCTAAAACTTTTTTTATTAAGAGATTAGGCAGATTTGACTTGGAAGATATACATACACTCTGATACATATGACACTGTCAAAGGTGCTTTTTCCTCCTCAAGATTAAAATGTGTTTTTCTCCAGTAAATTCCCTGTGCTATCTACATTTTTGCTTAAAACATGTAGCTCCCTTTCTTCTCTGAGGCAAGATTGCTATGCAATTGCTTTTTATTTTAATTTCCTTTTGGATAAAACCTTAATCTACATCTGCTAGAGGCACAAGAAACTCTAAAGTGGAATCACTGGTGGAAAATTCTTTTGGAATGACTTTTTTTCCAGAATAAAATTAAAGTTTGGGGATTTTATATAAGAGAAGATGCACCTTACTGCAGCACATCTTTCTCTTGTTGCTTTATACAAGCATATCAAAGTAATATTCCTTTAACTTTGTTTTCTGTGTATATAGACTTTCAAGACACACCAAAAGTCAACATTGTTTTTAAACTCAATTTTCCAGTGATCACAAGTACTGCATCATTCTTATCTTGATGAGTCTAGTATCTAATGCTATTCACCAGCAGAGAACCTCAGACTTTTGTCAGTTAGAGAAAAATACAGATAGCTCACATCTTTCCTCTTTGAGCAGAAAATGCTGGGAAAGCCAGGTGTTCCCTTCAGCCCTTCACAAAAGAAGCCCAGGGAGATTCAGTTCTTTTCCTTTCTCTAATTCACCCGTACGAAACCACTGTTGGAAATTATGCTCTGTAAAAAGCAGCAATGCAGGGACAACAGGAAAGCACAAGGAAAGAGGATCACCTTAAAATATCATTGGCAAACTGAAATTTATTAGAACCCCACTGATTAATATGGTTGAATTTGAACAGAAAAAGAGAGCTGGTGGTAGAAAATTAACATAAACACTGTTCAGTTGATATATCAGAGGCACATGGCCCCTGTTCATGTAAGAAATGAGCTGTCTGGAGATCTTTTTTGCTGCATCTAAATATCCACTGTAATGTCTGCTAAAATGACATCTTTTTGCAGATCACCAGAAGATTGTCCTTTCTTATCAGACACTAATTTGGCAACAGCAATGCACACACACAACTTCCAGGCTTGATTATTGCAATTCGTTATAGCTAGGAATGAAGCCGTTTGCCCTGAGACAGCTCCAGTTATTTCAACCCACTTGTTTGGCAGCCAGAGCTGCCAGCTTCCTGCTATCAACTTTCCGCCCTATTCTCTGCCCTGGCTCCCCGCAGAATACACAATCCAATTCCAGGGTCTGATCTTTCCCGATGAGCATGGGCTGCCTAATCAGAAACCATCACTGAAGCTGGCACTGTCTGGTGCCTGTGTTGGCACCAGCTGCTGAGCATTGGATGCGCCTGGAGATTGAGCTGACCGCTCCCCTACAGATGGGCTCTCTCCACCTATTTTCTAAGCCAGCTCCTGCATTCTTTGCCTACTCAAACCGCCCACTGTAAGGAGGATGTTTTGCATGTACTCAAAATGAGCAGGATCCCAATCTCTTTCTTCTTCTGAGTAATATTTAGTTAATTAAAATGCTGAAATGGAACTGAGGCATTTATAGTTGTTATCTAAATTATTAGTACATGTCAATGTTTTTATCTGAAAATAGTATGTTATTGGCGTTCATAAAAGACTGTGCAAGTGCTGCTTGCCATTTATTATACAAACAGATTCTGTGATCAAAGACTCATGAGACCAAACTCCCACAGGATGGACCAAAAGTCCCTTACAAAAGCTAGTGGCAGATGTCTAAATAAAGAACACTGAAACTGGGTAAGCATATAGGGATAATTTCCATTATATTCCTTCCCAATTTCCCACACTCTTTTCCTTTGGAACTTCCTGAAAGGATTGCCCATTTTTGTGTTTAATAGGCTTTTGGTATATTATATATAAATGATATATATCACATAGAAAATGGTTATGAAGCAAATAGTCCTTTTCTTTGCCAAAGATGTGACAAGAACAGTTGTAAGCATGAGACTACATTAGTACTGTAAAAACAAAAATTGTAAGGGTCATCTAGTCCACAGAAAGCTAAATAGAGATCAAAACTTCAGTTTGTTTTCTTCATTCTGCAGTTTTTATATGTTAGCTATCTTAAGGAACAGAAGCTCACTGGCAATTTTTGAATTCTCTCCTAGGAAGAAACTGCAGTGAGTATATTGATCCTGGTTACACACAGTTCAGTCATGCTGAAGCCAGAGCGAGACCAAGGTAAGCATTGCTTACAGACGCAGCAAACCCCATTTTGTTAGTAATTAAAGAAGAATTTCAGTCATAGTTCTATCACTAAACTTTATATTCCCCATATACAAATATTCTCTTTATATATATGGCTGAAAATAATAATGTAGCATGGCTGTACTAGGTCACACCAGGGGTGATTTCTCTCCCATCTGTGATGCCAAGGGAAGAATGTAGGAATAGGTAGAGTGCATGTATACATACAACTAGTATTTCCCAGCCTGCAGTCATTTTCAGTCCTGGGGCATTTTGAGATTAGTGTAGTTTTGGCAAATATTTTCCACTTCTGGAGTTCTCCTTTTTGAGATGCAGGCACTAGAAAAGTACCTTCATTCAGTTTGCCTTTCTGACTGTTACTGAGCACTGAGTTGACGTTTTCATACAACTGTTGTAACATCAAGATTTCTGAGTCATAAAGTTCAGCTTGGAACTAAACATTTCATGCATGATTGCTGTGCATCATTTATTTAATTTATGTATATTCAATTTCACCTGCCATTTTATTTGCCCAGTCACTTAATCTTGTAAGGTTCTTTTGCAATTCTGTCTGTGGTTTTGCAAATTATGAATCTCAGAACAGATAGGAAGTATTGTATGGACACTAAAAATGAAAAAAAAAAAATCCATAGTAGAAATGCCATCATATGAAAAATGTATTTGAAATTTGAGAATTAAATGGAGATCATGTAAAAAAACAAAACAAAAAAAAATCAACAGATTTTGACTGATTTATGCTAAAACAGAGAAGACAGTTTATGCAGCATTACAAGTGGAGTGGATGTGATCCCCTGTGTTTGGATCTACTTCTTTTTAAGAAGTAGAACAAATAGTTAAGTAAGAATCTGGTAAGAAAGACCACATTCTGATCACATTATAGGAAGAAATGCTGGAAATCTGGTGAATGTCCTGTCCCATTTTGCCCACTCCACAGCCATTGAGCTTTAGATGGTTTAACTCCAGACCTTTGGAGATTCTTCTGTTACTAATTTTCATATGGTTACAGAGGAAATAAGCTTTAATATTTTAAAGCCAACCTTTTAATATCCTAAAAAATTATAGAAAGTAAGTGAAGGACAAACATGGGATCTTTTTTAAAGGTATTATTGAATTTTAGCAGGTAGTGCTCTGTAAAGAACTCCTTGGAAATGCAGCCATTAAAGGCAACTCTCTGTAATAAAGCTTGGACAAACACAGTTCTAGGAATATTGCTTGCTTTTCACTGTGTAACTGGCATTTCTCAGAGCAAGGATTTTGAATCAGTGACCAAGCAGAAATGTTACTGTGACACCAACCTCCTTAGCTACCTAAATGTAACTACAGATGCTCAAGTGAAACATGAGTTATCTTTCTTCTTTGATTGGACAGGTATTATAGTACAAAAGCAGGTTAAAGGTCTCTTCTGCTGTTTGTCCTGATGGTCCAGGTCTAGTGCCGCCTCCTGTCAAAGTCTTGCACAGTTACTCCCAAAGTATCCCATATCTAGGCTATAATAGCCAAAGGCTAGGCTAGGCTTGAGCTCGAAGGATAAGATTGCAGCCATGGAAAAGCAGCTGTTTTCATCACTGGCTTCTTCTGTGGCTCACATGGAAGGGAAAAGGGTACAGGATATTGACTGTAGTAACAATAGTCACTTAAAAGGAAAGCTGAAAAATGTCAAGTAGCTAGAGAAAATCAAAGTGCATTTTTAAAACTTTAAAACATGCATACTTACATGGTTGGCTGGATTTCTTGTTGAATGCACTGTAGACATACTGGACCACAAGGTTTCCTGTTTATCATAATACCTGGTGTAATTTATCAGGTCGCCACCTAGGTAGTTAGTGCTAGAAGAAGCGTTCCTTTAAATCCATTCTAGAAATCAATAGCCAGAAGACTTTTCAAGGCTAGAAGCAAGGCTAAAGCAAACAAAGGAGCAGCAGCACGAATGACAGCTTTACTAAAACACTTGGCTTCACCTAAGGCCAAAATCATGTGTAAGTGGAATAAAATTGCCAGTAATGATCTTGGTCATTAATGTTTAATTATGCATTTCATTATGTAAAGTTCTTATTGTAAAGGAGTTCATTAGTAACAATTAGAGTGCCTCTCTTCTAATTTATATGCACCTGTTCTTAATTACCATGGTATTGAAATCAATACTGAAAAATGCTAAAGTACTTTACATTCTACATAATGTGCTGTATACAACTAGGATTACAACACCTTCAATGAGCTCTGCTGACACTGGATATACCTCCTGTTGTTCAGCACCATACAGTTATTAGCTGAAGATCAAGTTAACTCAACATCTGCTAAAATATGTTCCTCTTTGTTCTAAAATGAGGTCAAATCTTCTTGTAAAATCCAAATTTCACAGTGAATACAGAAGTTATCTGAATGAGTATTAAATTGATCCCTGTGAGCTATTTTAAAATACTCTTTTCTGGTTTCTATTGTTTTTAACTTCTCTATTATAGAGTCTCTGTCACTATTATATACAACTGCTATATATAGTATATATAATATAACTGGTAAGTCAACTTTCATGGCATTCATTACCATATGATGTCCTGACAGAAATAGTTGCTAGGCATAGTAACTATGTGCCAACAGCAATAAAGCTAGCCTCAGACATTTCATGTGAGACAACAGACTAAATGCCCATTATCAATTCACTGCTCACACATATCAATTCTACTCTAAAAATAGTTCTTATTCTTTGTAATTTTTCATACATAGCCAGACATTCTATATAGAAAGTCTAGTTTCTATAATAATTAACTTTAAATGGGTAACGGTGCTTTCTAATGTAATTAATGACATCTTTTCTTGATATGTATCAGTGATTATGTTTAACAAACAATCCTTCAACAAGTAAGCAATCCTTAAAATAGTAACCCTTTTAACTTCAGCAAAGCATCGGTGAGGTTATAGAGCTGTGCCCTAAAATTGCTGGGACCCAGCAACAAACACAGAAGTAGAATGAGAACCCTCCCAAGTTCTCTTTTTCCTCTAGCATTTTGGTTTTGAAGCCATTATAGCCCACTGAGATTTCAAACACATTGCTACTTAAGGCCATTAAAGCTAATAAATGGTTTGTGGTAAATTGAACCTCAAGCATACTGGGCGCCTGTAGGAAGTCAGGTGTGGCTTTCTAGATTGTGTCTGATTCCTCAACTGTCAGGCGTATAATATACATGCTCCAGGCAAAATGTGGCTTAAGGTGTCCTTACAAGTACCAGACCTGTTCTGGTTTAGTCTTAGGTGTACTTGAGTCAGACCAACAACACTGCCTTTCTCTTTCTCTCTTCCCTGGCCATCATCACACTTACTCAAGCTACAGCAGCATTAGAACAATGGCTCTATGTGATGAATGGTCTTTAAACCACTTAAGTCTCTGATCTGATCTATATGGTCACTCATGTTCTAAGCAAAAGGATTTTGACATATGCTCTCTTGCACCTGTCCCAGAATTCACAGTGTGCTCTTCCCCTGTAAAAGAAAAAACATGGAAAGTGAGGAAATATCATAGCACCAATATGGTAGCAGGAAATATTAGCAATAATCCATGCAGCCTTTTTAGCACTAAAAAGAAAAACTGACCCATGATACACTAATACACAGAAATAACAGAATCAACCTATTTTTCGTAGGAATACAAATGAAAGCTCATTCCCAGTTAGGACTTAAAGGTATGATATTCCCATAATAAACTATAGCATCTTTTTTACATGAGAATGGAGTTCTCAAACATATTCTTGTACACAAATTAGAGGTTTTCAGTGCACTCTGATGTACTAAATGTACTAAATGTTTGCTGGTATCTCAAGACAGTGCCACAATTTTTGCCAGTGAGATTCACAAGTAGGAGAAAGAGGGCAAAACTGTCTTCATAATAGGAGTCCAGCAGGAGGAACCTTCAAAGAAAAACTGACTGATGTACCAAATTCACAAAAAGCCTACAAACAAAACAGTACTCTCAATTGCAAGGAATTTAGGATTTGGATTTGAACACTTCAGACTTGAGTAAACGCTAACAAAGCAAATTAGTACTGGGAAACAGCAGATATGGCTTGCTTCTAGTGCAAATTAAAGGCTATTCTTTAGGGGGTTTTTTCTGAAATATGATTTACAGATGCTATATCTGCAAGCCATATCTTAATTACATTGCTCTGATGGTCTGGCTTTACATTTTTAAACATTAAGCTGACAACCCAATTGCATTAATTTAAAATGTTTATTTAAATTATTGGTTTGCATCCATTTCTTTACTTTTTTTTTATTTAAAATAATCATTCAAATGAACAGTCCTGAAAGATCACTTTGATCAGGACAATATCAACACTGCAAAAATGTCTGCAATATAATTACACTGTCAATGTATTTTATATTATGCAGATAATTACAGTTTAACTTCACAGAAAAATACTCTAGACAAAAATAATTGTCAGATGTAATCACAGAATCTACTTAATTCTCTTGCTCAAATGTGGCAAATGTTTTAGGGCTTGGTTTAGCGTTTGTGGAAGACTAAGGAAGAGAAGCAGGTTATATCCTTGCATTGAACAAGCATTCCTGCTTTTATCTTCGAGTTCACTAGAGACTGGTTGTTTCTATTTCTGGGTCTTTCCCAGAAAGTTCTATGGAACTGTGTAGCAATTTTGTGACATGCACAAATTACATATCAGTCTCCCTTTCTCCTTGTACAGAATCCCAGCATTGTAATGCAGTACAAGACTTTTGTCTTGTTTGGGAACAATCAGTGAGAGTCTGCTGCTATAAAGCAACTAGAATTGTTCATTAATCTTCCAGTCCAGTAGTTTTGTCTTTCATGAAGTAAAATTGATTTCCTTATCTGTGCTTCTGAAGAACTGTAATGTGGACCTTTCTTGATTCATAGCTCAGGATAGGCAGTAATGGAGAATGGAGAAGCTATGAAAGCAGCAGCTTTTAGGACATCAGAAACATCAGTTTTAGGTGCAGAAGTCTGGTATTTACTCATGGGTGGATTGCATATTGCACGGCAACTAGATAGCACTTTGAAAATAGGAGAGTAGTTTTCTTGTGTGGTGACAGAAAGTGTCTTCATGCATAAATGGATATTTAAATTTGGGAAGATTAGTTCTTTGGGGAGCATTAGCTTTTTTACAGGTTTGGCTTGCTTATCCTCTGCTGGAGAGCTTCACTACAGCTTATACAGTACAACAAATCTCTGCAGTTGCAAGAGGGGTAAATTTATTCCACTGTGTTTGAATCAGCTGGGAAAATTAGAAGAAACTTTGAGTTAAACTACTGAGTAATTTACAGCTACTTTTTCAAGGACCAGCAGACCCAGGAATAGACAACATTTCTATCAGAATCCTTCCTGTTTCCTGTCCAGATGGTAAGAAGCATTGGAAATCTGATTAATATCCCATGGTGTTTCTTACCAGCTCCATGGTTACTGACCTTTCAAATACTTCTCCAAACCTTTTGAGATTCTTCTGCTAGTAATATTAATACAGGGGATAGGTGAACCTAATATCCCTTTGAACCACTACAAAAAGGAGTCAAATCTCGGTTCTCCTCTTTGATTTAACCAAAGTTCTGTGACAGTCTCCCACCTAGAAACTAATATTTGAGCAGCTATACTGTTTCCCATTCTTTTTGAATGTAGTCTGGGAGTGGCTCTACAATCCTTGCACAGCCACCAACACAAATTGTTTAATCAAAGCCTGAAAAAGAGGGTCTGTATTACTTTGAATTTATTCTAGACTTTAACCTTTTATTCATCATCTACCTCATCTACTTTGCAGTGAAATGGCAAATTATTTAAGCCTAGTGTACAATTAGTCTTCCAGACCTAGATCCCAGTTCCACATGGTTGCTTTTTGACTGAGTTCTTATTTTGTCCATTTTCTTTACACTGAGAAGATACTCAAAGCACTGCATTAATGTTCTGTAGACAGACAAGAAACAGAGGTAAGTCAGCTAGGTATACCACAATTATTCCCTGATCAACAAAATAACCACCTTTTTTCTTACTGTTTGCTCCTACTTTTGGAACTGTCTGCATTAATAATTAGGCTACGTATCTAGATATTACTATAGCAGGAAATGAGCTCTGCTAAAGTAAAGTTTAACAGTTACTGTCTGTGCAAAGACCATCTTCTCTATGAGTTCTACCGGCATGTTAGTTAGAAGAAGCAATAAGGATTGTACTTGCATATGTATTACACCAACAAACAGTGGGGAATTTGTACCACTAATGACAAAATAACACACGCACAAAAGGGCAAAAATGTAACACAGACTTTTGTTGATTCTAGATTCTATTCCTTGCTCATGTTACATAGTCCTCTGTCCCATAAAAATACTTGTGACTACAGGAAGATAAACATTTTACAGAGGTGTTGCCAACCAGGTGGTGGTGTCACAGCTTATGATTGTTTCCAGCAGCTGGAATCAATTTCTGAAATGTAAGTCAGACATTAGAAAGGAAAAACTTTGAAAGTGTGTTTTATCACAGCACTGGAAGCTCTGACCCATGGACACTTGCAGTTTGGAGTCTCCTGACATCGTGGTGGTTCTGTAATTTCTTGTAGTATCAGCAGGACTTAGCTAAGCATGCAAGGAAGGAGATTGAAATAAATACCCTTCATGTTCAATACAGCCGGAGTATGAAGGTCACCTTAGGAAAAAGGAAATCAATATATGCCAAGAACAAAGGGCCAACAAAATATAACCTACTATTATCCCAACGCACAGGCTGTACACAGCTTACTGTCAACAAGTGCTCAGAAATAGCAAGAGAGATGGAGCAAAATCCCTCTTACCATAGATGTTTGGAAAGCAAAGAAACTGGAAACAAACTCATTCCACCAGGGAGAAATCTTGATCTCCTCCTATGAGATGGCTCGCAACTGAGTTGTCTTAGACCAGGGCAGAGGAGGGGAACCATAAATAGAGTAAGCTGGTTTTTACATTCTGTAGTTACTTATTTCTTTGAAATAAATGTTCTGCATTATTTATCTTAATCTTCTTATTACCCTGAGATCTACTATGTGTATATTGTGTATGTTATAATCTCATGGTATTGTAGATGTAGTTTGAAGGATCTGTTAAAATGCCACTACCTGCAGAAGACTTAAACAAGATGAGGTTATAATCAGTAGTGCCTTTTTCTGGATTACATCTCATCTTCATTCACCACATTCTTAACTGACTTTCAAACCGTGGTAGAACTGATTGCAGGCTAGGGTCCCCACAAGACAGATAGGCTAAACAGTGCATGAGGCATGAACTCATTCAACTCTGCAGATTTATAAAGGCTTAAGAAACTGTGCTGTTCAGAAAGCATTACCTAAATTCCTCTCAGAGGATAACTGCATGGCTAATGAACCACACAAAATCTACATGAGATTTCATAGTGCTCACTGCTTAACCCCAAAAAATCACATTTTGGTCATCAATTCTTCAGGGATGAGTGAGATGGGTGGTTTTGGAAGTACTTTTTAACAAAAGAACAGATCGGTTGAGAAAATGTAACTTTGGTACTTCCCATGTGTTTTGTCAGCTTAATGAAATCAAGATAGAATGAGGTATTAAGCATCATTACTATGGGGCTGTAGCAGAAGGTCTCTATTCTACAAATGCCAGCATTAAAAGTGAAAAGAAATCCAACTACCAGTGCAAGGTAGATTCCTCCATAAGAGAAGAAAATCAGTGAGCTGTGGCAGTTGTCTGAAAACCCTATTAGTTCAATGAATCACATTTATATAGACACTAATAATTATAATATAAATAAGACAGTCAGAATAATGTAAAATAGTCCATCATATAGTACTCAGTATGTCAATGTTATTACCATAGTGTTACAATTACTGAAGTTTAATAGAGAAATATAAGACACACACAGAAAGTAATTGAGATAAAAGAGCACAATAAATTGGTATAGTACTGCAGAGAGTGATGAGCCACAGTTATTAATTTCAACAATTACAAATTTATAGAGCAAGTTCTGCTTCTCTTATCCTGGTGAACGATTGCGTTAAAGCAAATAGTCCACACTCTTAATTCCCCTACTTCATAAATCTGGGAGGTTTGTTTAACATCCCACCTGGATTTTCTGCAATGCTGTGCTGCTTGTGTTTGAGTGTTTCTTCCCTGAAGTGCTGTAGAATGTCTCTACACTTTCAAGTGTCTGTCCTGAATGTAGCATACACGCCATCAGCCTGCCTCAAAGCTAAGGACATTCATGGATCTCAAATAGAATAAGCTAATTCTTTTTTGTGTCTACCTTACAGTAAATATAACTCTCCTTTACCATCCCTGGAGTTATCTCATATGATCCTGCCATTTTGAGTGGTGTCTTTGGAGGGAGGTAAAGCAAGTTGACTGGCTGTCGAGACAGCATTTTGAAAGACGACAAAACAAAAAAAAAGAAAAAAAATAGAAAGAAAGAGGATAAAATAATCCAGTAAGATACAGCAGTGGAGTTGTGGTTATGTTTCTACTTTTCAATGGGAAAAAGCAGGACAGAAGTTTTGCATAACCAGAATAATTGCCATTATAAGGAAGAAGTCAAATCCAGAGAAATACTAAAAGTCTAGCAAGCAAGTCAGTCTTGTGTCACCTTGGCATGATTTACATCAGACATTTCCTGGAGAACAATTTCCACTGGAGATGGACAGGGAGAGGCTCTGCTTGTGGTTTAAGGAGCAAAGGATACTGCATGACTTGGTTCCTTTGAAAGTCAGCTGAATGAGATTTTATAATTAATCAAAAAATGCTCAAAGTGGAGCGTTTATATGATAGGTATCCAGCAGAAAGCCTTGCTGATCTCCTGTGATGAGCTCCTCCTTGAGCTCACTCATCCTGTGAGCTCTCCCACTTGTCCAGATGTCTATGACTTTTCTAAAAGCCCCATCAAAACTCTCTGGCCTTATTGCAGTACCGGTTTATAAGTAGCTTTCTTGTCTTAAAATAGTCTGAAAAATTAGGGTGACCTAATTTTCCACACACCCACAACATCTAGCAATTAATTCTTCAGTTCCCAAAACAATTTTCCCTCCTGCTAGTTGCACATGTGTTCCTTCTGCAGCTTCTTCCTCATCCTACCTTCCTTAGGCCCAGAGGGCTGCAGAGGATCCTCAGCCCAACTGCTCCACAGAGTAAGAAAAAGTGAGAGGAGAGCATAAGATTTATTGTGTCAATTAAGGGCTGAGGAAAAAAAAAAAATGCAGATATCCTGAGATGCTTTGATGCTTTTAATTAATGAAATTGTAATGTGGATGAAATGTTTTCAGAGAGAAGGAAACCATTTTCTAAATGTTTGCAAGTTCAATTTAGTAACTAATACTTTGCATAGATATCAATAGGGGAACAACTAAGGCTGGATGAGACTCAAAATACTTGTTTTTTCAGGCAATCAGGACAATTAAAAATGATAATATGCAAATAAGGAGGGAAGATAACAGCTTGAAAATTCATTAAAATAGACCCTCAAAATCTGTTGATTTGCAGAATCCCTTCAGTATAGTATTTAATAACTTTTGCAGCATTCTTAGGATTTGCAGTTTGAAATCTTTAGGAAAGATCAGAGGTTTGTACCTGTTTCACAGTATCACCTATGAGTCTGAACATAAGGAAAAAATATGTAAAGCTGGGAGAGGGAATTACTGCTGGGACATATGTATGCATTTTCTTGCCACTGTAGGAATGTACAGATTATCAGTCTGGGTCACTTTGTCTCTGGAAGAAATTCAAGAATTCATCCATAGGCCTTGTTTTTCCAGCTGCTTTTCTTCAAATCTATCTAAGTGAGCTCTGTCAGCATAAATCTGTCCATGAAAGAGCAGCACCTGCATCCTGCCCCATAATACGCACACCCTTTTTCAGGTTGTTTCATGGGAGATTAGGTGTCATGTCTGATGAGGGGAAGGAACAGTGTCAATTGCCTGCTGTATGGCTCCTCTAAAAAATGGCATCCAGGATGAACAGTTTCACAAACACCGAAATAACTTCTTGCTGTTGTGAAGAGTGTCTTTATGTTTCTCTGTGTCAGCTTAACTAGAATGCAATAGCAGTTGCTACTGATAAAGCCAGATCTATCATATGAAAATCTATAAAGTACTACTCCAAGTGTATACTTACATCTCCTTTAATACAGAACAATTCCTAGTATTTAGTAGAGTAAAATAAAAAGTTGAAATGTACTTTATATTAAAATAGAGTCAAAGTTAAAAAAAAAGGCATTACAGCTTCTAAAATAAGCTATTTCAACCTTGAGAGCATTTTCAGAATTGCATTTCAAACACAGAAAATCCAAATCTTAACTTTTCACAATAGTTCATATCCAAAAGGGGTGTAGAAACCTTGAAATGTTTTGTGTGATGGAAATCTTTTTCCCCTCCGTAGTTACACTTTAATCTGTTACTCCTCCCCCTTCCCCCCACCCCCCTCAAAAAAAAAAAAAAAAAAAAAAAACAACAAAAGGAATTAATAATGTTGGTCATTGAGGTATTCATATAAAAATTAAAAAGGAACCTCAGGCTTCTATAATATAATTATGTAGGCATTCCCTTTAAAGTCTGATCCAGTATCCACTGACATCAAAGAATAGACCTCTTTGGGATGAGACTAGTCACTGATGAGATTGGATGATATTAGTCACTGAAATTAAGATGATATGTTACCACACTCTCTGCCTATATTATGAATCTTAGGTGAAGACCCCATTATTAGTTTGTGCTTACATCAGGCTTTATAAATTACCACAATATTATTCAGTTACTGTGGTATATTTTGTCTTTAATGTTTGTATCTCTTCAAAATTCTCTTTGTTATTTAGCTATATGTAAAAATATTGTTAGTTCATAATCATTCTGCAAAATTTATACACAAAAAAAGTATTTCTTTTTTGAGGAATCTTACAGTAAGTTGGAAAAAAACAACAAAAATCTGTTTAACCATAAAATTAACACATCAAACTTTAGGATTCAAAAGAAAATGTCATAAATACAGAAACCTGAGACATTTGCTTAACTCAGACAAGAAATTTCATGTAACCTACTTGCCAGTTTTATCAGAGTTATGTTAAATGATCCTTTCCTGCATTTTCTTCATTGAGCCCTAATAACATTAGTCTGTCTTTCTGAGTTGAGATCATGTTAGCATGATGAATGCTAGAAGAGAAATCTGCTGGGTGATGTATGGGAATGATTTATGAGGAACTTGGTACAGCAGCTTTTAACAATACCAAATTCTGGAACCCTAGCCAAAGAAAAACAAGTTTGAAAAAAAAAAAAAAAAAAAGAAATGGGAAATCTGCTTCTGGGGGAGAAGAAAACAAACAAACAAACAAACAAAAAACAAACAAAACAAACAAACAAACAAACAAAAAAAAAAAAAAAAAAAAAACCAACACAACAGATTTCCAAACCAGAGTTGAATAATTATTGAAGGCCAAATTCTGGATGCCAAAAACAAGACAAAAACCCCAGATGTGACATGACAGGCAGTTCCCCAGAGGTCATGTCACCAACAGTGCCACTGTGTCTTGTCTGTTGGATAGCCTTCCTCACTGAGCACTAAAGTCAGGAGGCATCAAGTGGCTCAGAAGCGTTCTGTCCTGCCGGGTGGCTCTGGTGCCCTGCAGAGCACAGGCCCAGATCTCACAGATAGTATAGTCCTATTCTTTCTACCAGGGCTGTGTAAGAAGAGGGGTTGAGATAGCACCTATGCAGGAACCTTTTTGAGAGGCACATCAATAAACTGGAGAAGCTGTGGACAGCTAGAACTGTTCTTTTATATGGTGGATAGGTATATTGATACAATACAACATTAAGCACAGCTGTGGTCCACAAAGTCTTTACAGTAAAGAAGGACATTCCTCTTCATGAAGAAAAGTACTACTTGGACAGTAAGTGTAGTGAGAACACAGGTTATAGGAGTTGTAAGATCTCCCTCTCGTTTAGGACAAAAACAGTCCTTACCATGCTCTGTGCTGACAGCCCATGCTTCCTTGAGGACTTTAAACAGGAGGTATGCACATGGCTGCAAATCCAAAGCAGACCCCCCTCCTCTCCTTTTGGAGGAGGCACAGAACAGATGAGACTATGGCTGTTTATTCCTTGGCTGTGACAGATTTACACACTATCATATTTGCTGTGTTTGGTTGTTTTTCTTCTATCAAAAGAAAGACATTTCAAAACTGTTGAGAGTAGAGTACAAATGAGTCTATACCCCATATGTTGCTATTTATATATATATATACTCTTAGGACGCCCAGCAGACCTGGTTATGGAGGAGATCCTTGTGTTCAGCTACTGTTCTGCTCATAAACACTTAAGTGCAAACAACTAGATCTTCCCTTGCCAGCACTTAAATTGCTCATTGTAACTTCACATCAGCTTCTATTTGATATCAATTTTCTATGCAACATATTATAGTATCTGCTCATGTATTTTGTGTAGACTGTGTGGCAAGAAGCTTAATCTAAAACATCTGCAGCATGACAAGATGATCACATAAACATTATTTCTTGCAGAGGTTCTGTCTATAAATTACCCTGAGGTATGCTTCCACTGCATCAGCACAATCCTACCTTTGCATTACCTTTTATCATCAAAATGGAAAACAAAGGAAAATAAAATAAAAGGGGAAAAGTCAAATTCCCAGGCGCGTAATCAGTGTGTTCAGACAGAAACCGCCAAAACTCTGAAAATTATGTCCCTAATCTGTAAACCTGTTCAATAAACTGCATTAAATATACTGCTGAGTATCTGTTTATGTGCCTAAATTCCCAGTAATCCATATGGAAAATTACTTTCTAATGTGGAATTGCCAGGGCTTTTTGGTAGTGAAAACCCCACACACATGCTAAACTGTTCCAGAGTAATTCATGTAGTCAGCAATTTGCAATTTTCAGAGCCTAATGGATACAGTAGACACTTAAGGGATATCTCAACTTCAGCAGCAGCATTGTGCTGCAACACATTACCCTGACATAGAAGCAATGGCACACAACACAGTCTTGTGAAAGACGGTATAACTTATCCTTGTAGTTGAGGTTTAACCTTGAAGGCTGGTATGTGTACCCAGGCAGTGTCTCTTCAATCACACCCTTTAGGCATTTTCCAAAAGGTAGGAAAGTTGCTCGGTATCAGACATGTTTCAGCTCTAAAGGTACTTACATGCAGTCTCATCTGCGTGTAAAACATAATAAGGATGCAGCTTGCCATCAACACACAAATAGCTTTTGTCAGCAAACATGCTAATTACAAAAATATGTTCCAAGACTTTCCATGCTAGTTCATTAATGGACTAAGCATATTAGCTGGTTTTTCATTACATCATTTTGGATATGAGAATGAATGCAAGTCCCAACACAAGTTTCAGGCACTAGAGAGTGCAGATTATAAAGATTCACCTAATAGTTAAAAAATTTCACAAACAAGGGTCATTTTTACACTGGAAAATGCTCTGAATGGAATATCTGTTAAACATTTAATGCATGCCCCTTGGAAATCAGTGGAGCACTAGGATCCCCTCTTACCTTGTAAGATTTTATTGATAAAAATCTGGTTAGTTTGCATGATTTATAGCTTCCTATTAGATCTTTCTAGTTCAAAATGTTCCTCAGCATCCTCAGTGGAAGATAAGCAGAAGAGCTATATATTTGTACTTCTAGATGCCTTTGAGGATTTTTCCCTTTTATTATGATCCACCAAACTGGAGTAGGATTCAATTAATAAAGCATACTCTTAACTTCAACTGGCCTATAATATGGTAAGTCAGAATATCAGAGCCACTGGTGTAAATTAAAACATGTCAAAACTTGAATGTCTGGTGACAAGTATTTCACTGGCTTGTATTATTTTAACCAAAATAAAATAATTTTGTGGGAGCAATTTCATAAGATTTTTTCAAGCAAACTGTAAGAAAAAAACTACCCTGGCTTCCACTGCTGAAGTAGCAAAAGGAGTAAAATCAACGTTTACCAAACAGGAAGCAAACTCCAGGGAAGAAGGCTTATTTTCAAACATTGAAACTTGGCTGTATGTATCAAAGTAAAGTGAGGACGCAATACTGTTAGCCACCGGCGAGTTCTCCTCTTTGGGCTTTAAGAATCTGGGGATTAATGATAAAAATCCATGGATGATGGGACAGCCTTTGTTTCAGATGGTTATTCAGGACAAGCAGCACAGCCCCCGGTACTGAGTTCAATCTCAACTCATGCTGTAATCAACGCTCCTGTACTTAGTGCCCAGGCAAAGCCTCACTGATGAGGAGAGGTTCCTGCATGCACAGGCACCAACATGTCAGCAGATCACAGGTATAATCACTGCGTCTTCAGCAGGGGGAGGAAAGAACTGTGAGAAAAAAACTTCGAGGCCAAAAACTGCCTAGAGCCTAAACACTGACAATGACTTCACTTTTCTATTTAGGACAGAAAGGAAGGTAGGAAGTCCTATTATGTACAGGGAAGGGAAAAAAAAAAAGTCCTTGAGGCTCATTGGTGAAGTCTATGAATTGAAAAGTACTAATTTAACACATGGGTAGTAGTGGAATGATGGCATCTCTTCAAATGAATTCATAAATTAAAAGGTATTTCACATTCTTAAGAGAACATTTTTGTTGGTCATAAAGAAAATAAGAAAACTGAAAACCTCTGAGTAATACATTGGAATTGGATTCATGGGTTATCACTGAACACTTGTGTTAAATGAGGAAAATAACATCTACAAAGGTTTTGAGCTTAAAATGAAAACTGTAGCAAGTCATTCTCAAAGACAGTTTAGTTCTTGGCAACTCTTCTAAGAACACATTGACTGATCTCTGCCCACATAAAAGAAGAGTCTATACTTAGTGCCTTCAATGAATTGAAGGTTTGGATATTCCAAGAGGGTGCAGAGAATATGGGAAAAACGTAGATTTTTAAAATAGATTTTTTTTAAATGCCAGATATTTCCTTCTGTACACTGTGCTCAATACAGTAGAAGTTGGGTAAAATGCACTGCATACAGAATAGAAGTCAGACTAGGTGAGCCCTTCTGACCTTAAAATGGAGACATAACTGAGTTTTATGGGACGCAGTAACATATGCACCTGGCCAAAACAAGTTTTGTGAGAATATTCCTTTGCCTTATAGTTGTGTATTTAATGACATTTCATACTTTTACTGTAAATTAGTATCTGTATCAAATTACTTTCTCTACCAGCTTGTTTCTCATCTGCTTCTTGTTCCTTTTTGCTTCATATTTCTCTTCCTTCATACCCTTTTCCCCAGTTCCTTGTCCTTTTCCACTTTACTGTCTCCAGCTACTTACTACTTTCAGTTTTTACTTGCATATCACAATGCGTTTCTGTTCCTGTTTCTTTCCATCATCATCATCAAATAGATGCTGATAAGGTGGCATTTTTCTGCTTTGCCTGCATTACTAAACATTTTATAGCTGTGACATTGACACAAGAGATAAATAATTTGCTGGTTTGCTAGCGCACCCTTGAAGTATGTGTCACTGCTGAAAACAGAACAGAGATCTCCTGCATCACTGGAAAAAGCCCTAACTTAAAGAACATTTTTTCTTCTTTTTTACAAAACTGAAAGAACCTTTATTACATTTATAAATATAGCATACTCATTCAGAGATATACATACCATTTCATTAATGAGAAATCTGATAGAACAGTTTTGGAAGGCCTTTCTCTCATTCCCCTTCTCTTCTTTCAAGAGACAGCCATGTTGGATACTCTGCCAGTGTTCAAGTCAGTCGGTGAGCACATTGGCACCACTGCCATTAAAGGGAAGTTCTTTTACAAAACTACAACACTTCCAAATCCACTCCCACCTTTTTCATACTTCAGTTAAGTTTCATTTCTGTGGTTTTGTCCTCTGCATTAACTTGTCATGTCATGCCCCAAATTGTACATCAAACTGATTTCCAGTGCACTCTCTACCAGAGGATGCACAAAGTGTCTCAGAGATGTCACTGGTTATGCTGTGATTTGTTATGAAATAATGAAGAAACTGATTGCCATTAGTTTCAAAGCTTTGAATCGGGCCCTTTGAGAATGGATTAATATGGATTGTATATTATAAATGAGCATATTGAAAGAAGAATTCTTTAACTTCAGGTTGCACTACAAAAGATCCTGAAGGTATTTAGTTGTTTTGGTTTTTTTTTTTAAATCGAACAGCTATTCCCCTATTTGGGAAGGCGAGAAGAGCAAGGCAACCATTTTAGAAAGCTGAACTATTACATTCCTTGCCATCTTCCTCATCTATTTTGTAGCGAATTAAATAATTGTTTACACATGTGACATTCTTACTACAGGATTAAATTTATAATTATTCATTGTACATCAATTCAAAGTAGAAACACTCATTGAAAATACGAAGGCTCTAATCAAACCTATAAATAATTGGTACCAAAATAATTTTTCTGTATCAAGAATTTACCAGTGGGAAAAATGAAACTTTCTAAATTATTTATAACAACACAATTAACTAGTTAATCAAATAATAATTAATTTTCTTCTTCTGTAACTTTTATTGCTGAGAATTAAAGTACATGGATATTAAGCAGGGTCTTGTTTCATGTCAATCACAGATTTTATAGTGCATGAGAAACTGTCTTGTCTTTAATTTAAACTTTCATGACATCTAATTTTTCACTTGAGCCTTCACAGGATCAGCACTTTTTTTTGCATGCCTTTATGAAATTACAAAAAGAAAGCAATTTGATTTTGTAAATGAGCATTTATTTGTCTTAAAGCAAATGGTTGCGGGTATACCTTGTTCATTAGCACAATTACTGACCTAGCCAGAATTAAATGAACACTGCATTTAAACTGATATGTTGTAAACAGCGATGAATAAGGGCACCTAAACAGCAATTTAAATGCATCCATTTTGGTGGAATGAGTATTATAAAAGAGAGACTTAGTTCATATTAGAAATAATTTCCTGCCCAACTCAGCATCTTTATATTATCTCCTGTGCTTATTTACTTTTCATATCATTACCACTGTTGCTTTGCCAGATCTTTTTTTTTTAATGATAATATCAGTTTCTCGCAGCCAAGAATTTTATTTTCCATAATTGCTTCTCATATTTGAACTTTTCAGAAATTAATGACAATTTGGCACTAGTTGTTGAGGTGATGCTAAGGACTTTCTAGGCATCCAGAACTAAAAATACACTTCTAGAAGAGATATCGGGAAGTAGTCTCACTACCAAATATGGTTTCATAATTCAGCTGGTGATGCTGACCAACACTAAGCCAGTAAATCCATTCAGGGCACCTCTGAATTCAGTGGAGATGGAAAGGTTCTGTTTGCTATTGTCCTCTGTGTGTAATTTAGGCATTCTTTCTCTCTGGTGAGACACTTGTGTGCTGCTCATTAGAGTTGATTCTTAGGGTTGATTATTTTTCTTAATATCTATATGATGACTCTTAAAAAATATATTGCAAAAGACAGTGTTGTTAGGATTATATAATGCAGAATAAATCAGGATTTCCCAGAATGGCATTCATAACAATTTTGCTCTAAGAACTGACTTTTCTGAAAAGAGGTAAGTTTGAGGCCAAATAAGAAACAGTGATTTTACATTTTTGTAACTATTGAACTCAACGCTGGGGTTTTTTTCATATTCTGAACAGTCAAAATTCAGTGATGAATGCAATCACTTTTTTACAAGTTTAGATTAACCTGTCATTTAATATGTCTAAGATGGAAAAATGATCTCTTCATAGTTGAGATGGGACAGATGAGAGTTACACAATTGCCACAAGAGCAATTGCAGATTTGGAAAGCTGATGTTGAAAAGACATTGTAGGTGTGGAAAGTAATCCTACCATCTTCTCAGAGCTGTGCAAGGCTCAGAGTAGCCTTGAAGGTGGACTGGAATGCTATATTCATTTTATCTATTTAGCCATCTCCTCTCCTGACCCTCCCCACATCTCTTTTACTTAGAAATATCCCTGAAGGCTGTAGTAAGTATCTGTGCTGGTTTTGGCTGGGGTAGAGTTAATTTTCTTCACAGTATCTAGCACAGGGCTGTGTTTTGGATTTGTGCTGAAAACAGTGTTGATAATTCAGGGATGTTTTCGTAACTGCTGAGCAGGGCTCACACAAAAGCCAAGGCCTCTTCTGCCTCTCACCCCACCACACCGGTGAGTGGGCTGTGGGTGCAAAAGGAGTTGGGGGTGGGGGTGGGGGATACAGCCGGGACAGATGACCCCAACTGATCCAAGAGATATCCCAGGCCATGTGGTGTCATGCTCAGCATATAGAGCTGGGGGAGGAAGACGGAAGAGGGGGGACGTTCGGAGTGATGGCATCTGTGTTCCCAAGTAACCGTTGCGCGTGATGGAGCCTGGCTGTCCTGGAGATGGCTGAGCACCCACCTGATGCTGGGAGGTGGTGAATTAATTCCTTGGTTTGCTTTGCTTGCTTGTGTGGCTTTACCTATTAATGTGTCTTTATCTCAACACTGGAATTTTCTCACTTTTACCGTTCTAATTCTCTTCCCCATTCCACCATGGGGGGAGTGAGCCAGCAGCTGTGTGGTGCTTAGTTGCCAGCTGGGGTTAAACCATGACAGTGTCTTATCTGTTCCACTCTGAAAGAGGTGCCAATGGGTAAGTTAAAGCAACTGAACTAATATGAACAAATATAATGTAATTTTGCATGGGAATGCCTTGAACTCAGTCCTGTCCTCAGTTACATCTGTATAAAGCCAGAAAAGTTCCAGTTACAAGAATCTGGCTGAACGCAGAATTTGATTGATTATTTTCAGTATCAAATTAGGAGGAAATGGCACAAATGTGAAGTTTGAAATCAGTGTCTTCCAACAATCCTCTTCCCACAGTGTTTCCTTGCAAAGTTACAAAATCAATATTTATACCATATTCGCTATAAACTGGAGGCCAGGAACATTGAAGGCTTCTGGAATAAAATATGGTGAAGAAGGTTCAGCAACTGTTTAGAAGCCCTCAGAAACACCTGCTGAATCAAAATATTATTGCGTTATAGTACAGGCATGTATGGGATACCAACTGGGATATGCAGCAGTTCATCCTCAGACCCAGACCTCCCTTGAACCCACATTGTGACTGTATACTCATGGTCAAATACATCTGTAGGCAAGTGTGAGTACCTGCTGCTAAAAATCCACCTATTGCAGCACAGTTGATGGGCATGCTGATGCTGCTCATCATATATTCCACATATTCTGTTTTACACCATCCACTGGCCAGTATCAGTAAGAGAAAACATGCCTTCCTGAAGAAGAACTTGGCATCATGTGCTGCAGGGCAGATGAGAGTTCTGGGCAGCTTCAGTTGAAGCTGCTGTTACAGCAATGTGGAGTTGAGGTTCTGAAAAACAGATGCTGTACATCTAATATCAGGGATATGCAGACTCATGTTTGGTCCCTGTAATCAATGAAAATGTAGTCTGGGTAGTCCCAAAAATAGCCAAGTATGTGTGGGAGTACTGAGACATTAAAACCATCCTTCTTAAATTAATCTGAAAATTAACTTATATTAGCATAAGATCAATCAGATCAAAATCTAACACAGATTCTCTCTGGGAAGACTTTCCCTATGATTGCACTTCATGTTTAGGTTTGCTGATCTATGCTACAGAAATTTCATAGCTGTATTTTGGGACTTCATCAGGTGATCCAAATTTCTTCACAGTTCAGATGTTGATGCTATAAAGTTATACACATAGTTTAGACATCTTGATGAGAAGTCCAAATGCAGAGGCTAGTGTTCTTAGGCTGTCTATAAATGTTGGCAGAGGGTGTGGGCTATTATAGGACATGGTTCAGAATGACATCTAAATTAGATTCAAATGGACAAGCATGAATATTCCCTCTTCCTTTGTGCCTCCCAAAATTGTAATATAGATGGCACAGTCCTATACTTAGGGAGGACAAAGGCAGCTTTATGTTATCTCTCAACTTTCAGGGATGCTCTAGGTACTAAAATGGCACCCCAAATACAGTAGCATAGGACCAGAGCCATTTATACCAAACTTATGCTGTTATTGCACAGATGGAATCCTTCCCTGGACCCTTCAGTCCTGAAACCTTTCTGAAGTTTATGTTCTGGAGTTAGTGATCTGAAGAGTCCTGAAACAGCACAACAGCATCAGAGTAGTTCAAGGCAGGAATCTCCAGGAGCACGGTCTCACTGCAGAGAACCTGGTAGGGAACTCCCACAGGCTATAAATGATTCTTGCTGCTTTGACAAACAGAAGTGAAGGTCCAACCAGCTCAGCCACAGTATAGCTCTGCTGTTCATAATTCAGGGAACAGGAAAATGCCCCATTGACAACATTATAACCTTTGACAAGATAAATCTCTCTGGTCTCAGTCCTCATAGTTACTTCATGTGGTAGATTCCTTGCTAGACTGCATTGAAAGTTTGGTGCTTGGAAAGACAGGTCTCTTGCCCTGAAGAACCCTTTGAAGTATGTCAGTGACAATGCTTTTGTAAGCCTGTCTCATTTTATCCAGCATTAAGAAAGGGTCTAATATATTCCATGGCACTGTGTGGGTTAATTGCTTGTGTATTTTTTTCCTCTGACTCTTTCAAAATGAAGAATGTTGTTTCTATACATCCACACAGACTATATGCCATTAATGATCATCCAGGCCACAGCTGTATATTTATTTCTGCGCATGATTTCACACTGTCTCTCTGACGTCTTTACCTATAAAGTCATTCAGTCTTCTCTTGAAAATGTGAATAAAAGGCCAGCTGATTTGTTCCCAAAGATAATCAAATTCTGCAAGAAATGTCTGTGCTGTTTTTTATACACTACTGTTGCCTTTAAGGACAGAAGTACTTTTTAAATCTAAGTGTTAAAGCAAGTCAAAGGCAGGAAGGTGAGTCAACTAGGCACTCATATTAGGATGAGATAACTCAATGCTTTCATACTGCAGGATAGCTATTTCATGATCTTTTGCTTGCAAAGGGAAACAGCAGTTCTGATTAAACACTATTTTATCTGTGCTCTTTGTAAGCATAACTCAGTGAAGATGACGGTATGATATGGCTGAATTTTCGAAGGCTTGTGCTTAAAAGACATGTATCTTTAAAGCTAGTACCTTACGTGGATTCTCTCCTAATTAAGAACACCTGTAGAGGCCTGACCAGACCCTGTGGTTCAACAGCAAAACTGCCGAAGGGCTCTGAAAAGGCAGAAACTTTGTGTTGTCTTTTAACCTAAATTATAACAGGGTTCAAGTCTGTGCCAAGCAGAGTAAAGCTATATAATTTATGAGCTATGAGGGCAGCTCTGGGCCCCTCTCAGGTGATTTTTATCAGTACGGTAGCATAAACAATTCTTCACTTGAACATTGGGAACCGGGAGCACTGGAAGGCCTGCTGTATAAAGGGGATCCAGCCTGTGCTAGTATCTATGTAGCCCACGGATATTCAGGTAAGTGTGTTTGCATTCCTCTTCTTTTGAACAACGGCTGAGGAAGAGGTTGTGCTGAGCCCTTCTGCAGTGTCCTAGAGACTGAGCACGGGCTGTATGCCGCATGCCTACACGAGGTGCAGTTTGAAGACAGTGATTTGGTTTTTGCTGTTAAAGTTTTGAGCTTGTTAGAGAGGATCATTTCTACTTTGTTTGATTCATTGTCTGCCTTTGTTTTGGAAGGCTCAGTTGTGCCATACCTCACCAGTGGTGTAATGGGACTACCTACAGTAATACAAACTGCACTCAGTTGTAATGATGGGTTTGGGCCCTTGCTTTACCTGTGTTTTGAAGAAATCTTATTCCTATGCACAAGCAGGTGTTATTTAAGGACTGGTCCTTAAGTCAAGTGGAAAACTATTAGATGTAAGAAGAACATATAAAGAATTCTTTTATTTGTTTGCTATATGATATTAATGTAGTTATAAAAAAGATAAAAACTAGTTTGTAACAAGCACAAAATGACTGTATAGAACAGAACTCAATGCATTACGTTCTTTTCTGTCAGGGTTTGAGGGGCTTTGGGAGACTTAAATAATAAGCTGTTACTGTAGCTGCATGTTCTTTTCAGCAAATATTAGGCAAGAGGTGAGAATAGCCTAAAAATGTCAGCTAACTAGAAACAGAACTAAGGCAATGTCCAGTTGACCCACTTCCAGAAACAACAGATAGGCTTCAGGAGCATCTGGCTTCTGTTTCTGTCTCAGAAGTTTGGTTTTTCATGATGGGGGGTGGGGGGTGGGGCAGTGTTTGTTTGGTTTTTTTTTTAACTCATTTTTACTCTAATCATTATAGGGAAAGGGATACCTTGAAAATCTTAGTGCTTGTTGTTATTGCATTTATTTCTAGTAGGTTTTGCCCCTTCATTTGCATCTCTTGCAAATGAAGTTTACAGTACAGTAAAAGTTTTGAAGTCTTGTGTTTTTCAAAAGTATATCTTTAAGAACATATAGTTAAAAGGCACATACTTTTATCTGAATAACAGAGTACTCTTGAGAAATCTTTGTTGATACTAGCTGTTACTGGGATATTGATTTTCCCTGAGCATCCTGTTCTGAAAATTTATTTCTGGCCTAGCTTCTTCATGTAGTCACATAAAATGTGTGGCACATCCACCACTATGAGGTATGAGTTCAACTTTTTTTCCCCAATGCTTGCTTTAAGAGGAGAAAAGAAAATCTGTTCTGAAGTAATAGATCCTGGGTTTTACTCAGTGCTTTACTTGTTTGAGGTTTTCCAATTTGTTGTGTATCTGATGAAGCAAAACAATGGAACCAGTTCTCAGACAGTGTAAGCACAGTGTCACAGTGTATCGATGGGCTGTTAAGATGCATGGATGTATAGCTGCAATTACAGACTGCTTTTCTTGAAAAGAGGCTAACCTGATGTATTATTCTGTCTCTGTAATGAGTCTCTTTCTGTTTCTTTGTCCATTCCCCACAACACTTCCATCCTCTCTCTCCTGACACTAGCACATCAAGAACTTACTTGCTGTCTTTTTGCAGATGGGTAAGAACAGTACTGTTGACAGATAGGTCTGGACCTGTAAATGGGATTACCTGCTTTACTTGAGTCCCCATACCAGATGTGATTTCTAAAATGTATGTTGAACTCAAGACTTCCTAAAGGTGTACTTATAGTCCATAACACCTTTTGCTAGCAAGTGTGAGAATGATTTGTTCTATGTTGTTTGCAAGAGCAATACACACAGATATGCTGGAGCCCCAGGAAAGTCAGAAGAAACACACCTTATTGAAGTAGGAAGTGGGTCCTTATTCTTGCTACAATAAACAAAGGCTGCATGTTAATTTTGACAGAGCTTGGTGTAGGTGATTTTATAAAAGTCCACTTTGCTGGCTGCTGCTGTTCTGTATTGTGGTAGTCAACTTGTAGCAGCAGTCAGAGCTTTCCAGTCATGTCAGTGCTGTCCCAGAAAAGTCTGACTATGCCACCTCAGCTAGGAATAGAATTCAGGCAAATTATCAGACCTTAAAACAGCCTTGAAGATCTCCTAACAAGTTTTGGATAACACTCTTTGGAAGGTCTGTTTAATTGGGGTATAGATCAAATATTCTTTAAGACAACACTTTGGGGCATCAACATTGCTAATGTGTATAGATGTGAAAACCTGTTGAAACTTCTAAAAGTTCCACAAAAAAAAAGAATTTAAAAAATCCCCCCAAACATCATTTCAGTGTAAGTAACCTGTTTTCAAGCAATGTAAATAAGCACAATTCCGCTAATTGCAGCCTAGTGCTGGGGATCTACATTCTAGCTTCAGTGGTGCACAAGCAAGGCCAGCTAGAGCAGGTTGCCCAGGACCATGTCTGGATGGCTTTTGAGTATCTCCACAACCTGTGGACAACCTGTTCCACTGTTCAACCACACTCATGTTAAAAAAACAAACTAACTATTCTCTTGTGTTCAGGTTCAGTCTCCTATTTTTTAACTTGTGCCCATTGTCCTGTCACTGAGCACTGCTGTAATGAACCTGGTTCTGTCCTCTTTACAGTTTGTTAGCAGTAACTTCACAGATAGATATAGTTGTAGAAGAGATTATTAAGGCAAGCTAGCTGTGTACTGTTCTGTTTTGTCCGGCAGTTTCCCCAAGGTCCAAAGCAACACCTGCTTCAGTAAAGACCCACTGAGTCCCTCTGCTGTAGTCCCTACCAAAGACAGATGTTTGAAATACGTGGATCTTAAAGTTGTTCTCCTGCTCTTCAAGCTGCAAAACCTGGTTTTCTGAACTTAGAGTCACTGCGTTCCAAGCATGAGCTGTCTTTCAGTTTCACCTTGACTCTCTCAGTGTTTGTCAGTTTTAAACCTTAGAAAGTTTGCAGTTTTGCCTGAATTAATTAGATAAGAGAAATGGGTCATCTAAGTCTCTGTAAACTTCAGCTGCTACAGAGATTCCCGGTTGCATATCTCTAGCAAGAATAAAATGTAAAATGAGAAAAGCCTTTTCTGGTTTTGGTTCCTGATGGTTATTGTTAAAACAGCTGCAATAGTTGTCTTAATTTAAATTTAAAAAACAAACAAAACCTCTTTGAAGTTGCTCTATTTTTTAGTATTTTTTTGTTACGTTACATGCTGATTCCTGCAGAGGGTGGCGTGGGGAAATACATTTCAGGCTCACCTTGCTAGTTGCAGCAGAAGGGTACTTGTTATTTAAAAACTTTTTCTTGATGAAAAGCTGGAGCCTTGCCCTCATTAAGCACTGTCAGTTGTCATAACTCTCTTCTGATGCCTAGTTACGCCCCGTAAGTCTGGGATAAGAAGCACTTCTTGCTACATGATTAAAAGGGAAACTCTTAGAATTGTTTTACAACATTATGTAAGAACTGAGTTGGGCTGTAGGTTGTCCTTGGACTTGAAACAACCAGGGCCACAGTTCCAGCCTGAACATGAGCTCAGTGCTCTCATCTTGGAGTTCTTAAAAATTTTAAGCCTTTATGGTCTATGACTAACTTTGCATCTTAGGTTGGCACAGTCTCAAAGTAAGGCATTTCCCTGCATCTAGAAAAAAGTGGATGCAGTCAGTGGCCTTTTAAAGCATGCTGCAAGAAAGCTATACAACAGCTAGAGGCATCATGTGTAGGTTGTTTAATTTCTTCAGCACCATTATCCTTTTAATAGGTGTGTCCCAAGTATAATAATTCTCCTTTCAGAAATCCAGTAGAAGACTAAATACTTGACTAGTTCAGGCCAATGACTTTTATGGGATCTGTACTGTTCTTTGTTGTATATTTAATGCAATGGGTTTGTTCTATAAACACAAGAGCAAGGTCAGATTTCTCTTGTCAGGCCTGAGCATCAAGAAAAGTTAAAGTAACTTTCAATTAAAAACTTTTAATATGGAAAGTACCCTATCTAATACTTAAAGGGTTGTTCATAGTGTGATTGAGTAACAGCATAACTTTATACAAACAACTTCAAAATATACATCATATGAGTGTATAAAAACATATGGAGCTAGTTTTACTGGGTGATTATGCAGGTTGTAACATCTAATATGTCTCACTACTTCATTTTTGTTGCACCTTTCTGCTCATTGTGAGCCTGTTTAGCTTTGAACCAGAAAGAAAAATGAGCATTTGAAATAACAGAAGAGAAAAAGTAATATCAAAAGCAGTTTGGAAGCTTCCCTCTCCTTTGTTCCCCAAGACTAGATCTGAGATGGATGTTCTCATTTGTTTGAAAGGAGGAATAGAAAGTTTTGCCTTAGAGCAACTTAACGCTGTATCAGACATGCTTTGTCCCTAAAATAAGGTGTGCAAGTTATAGTTGTTGAGGTGGACACATTGTTTATCACTGTGAACAAGCACAGAACACTGGCCAGATGAACCAGGCAGCATTCTCCTTAGATATTTGAAGGTATGTTGCTAGCTGTGGTGGATTTTTCTGTAATACCTCATGGGATGTCTCCCAGTAATAGAAGAATGTGGAATCTGATTATTCTATTTTTTTCCTATGTTGACCATGTTTTGCCACCTTACAGATAACAGTAGTTTGTGTATAGGTTTTCCGTATAGGTGTTCATTAAACAGACAAATCTTCTGGTCAGGTTCAAGGGTATGTATGGATCATTAATATTTCATGTTCACCAGGTTATTAATATCTGTTTATGTATTCTCTATTTCTGGACTATTTTTTTTTTTTTAATTCACATTGTTGCTTACCTGACAACTGTGATGATCCTAGTACCTGACCAAGAACCACATAGATCTTTCTTCTTCTCAGCTTATTTTCTGTAATATTTGCATTTAAGGCTCAGTGGTGCTAACAGAGAATTGAGTTGGAGTTGATCAAAACGAAGATCACTATCTACTGATCTCTACCAAAATGTTCTGAGGACTTTACACTTCAATAAAGCCTCTTTAAAAGGCTCTTTGTGCCTAAAGTCAGATTACTGTGTGAAACAGTTCTTGTCATAGGACTGGACAGTACAGGTTTACCAAAATCCTTCACTCCCTTCAAAAGCTTATGTTGGACATCCACTGTCTTGACTTGGTGCTGGGGACGCTTTGTGTATCTTGTTGGTCATTGTATTGTTGTGACTCTTCTCCAGATCAGACAGAATAAGCAGCTCACCAACCTGAGCACGCAAGCTCAGAAACACTATAGGAGACCTCACACCAGGATATGTACGATAGGAAAAATGTATTGTGCAATGTGAATGTCCAGCACTTAAATGAGAAGGTAATATCTGTGTAAGATAAGTTCTGTCTGTTGGTGAGTACAGAGGTAAGCCCACCCTGGAACAAAGCAGTGTATAGCAGGGTAGCTGCTGAAAGACTACTGATGGCAGCCATAAGGAATGTATCCTCACGCAAACAAAATCCCTGCAAGTGAAAGTAGTGCCATGACCTAAAAGGCCAAGAAGTCATGCTAAAAAAAATAAGAATCTGGAAATCATCAACTTGAATCAGTCTACACTTTGAGGCAGGAAGGGCAGCAGGCTTGGGAAAAAGTTGTGTGCTTTGCACTCCTTGTGCTGTTAGGCCTTCAGGGGAGGAAATAACTTTCTGCAATGGCAGAAGATGATCTGGATGCTTCCTATAAAGAGGTTGTTCTTGGCTAGTGGAGCAGCTGGCTACAATCACAGGAATAATGCACTAGTAGGAGCCTTGAAAGTGGCTCCAGAGTTACCAGACAGGCACAGTTTATCTTCTGTTAAACTTCAGTACCCTGTTTCATCCTTAAGAAAATGAGATGAAATATAGCAGTGCTTTTTAGCCATATAAGAAATTCTCTTAGTTAAAGGAAAAAGTCCTGCTGCTAAAACAGTTCTCACAGTAGTGAGGCATCATCAGGAAGGTGAACAAAGTCAGGATCGGCTGCCAGAACAGAGCAATGCCTGGAGTTGATCCTGCTGCTGACTGGGCAGCTGCCTCTGTAAGGCAAAGGGAAATCTGCAAGAAATCAGTGGATGACTGGAATTGTACATGTTCCCAGAATCAAAACATTAGGAAAGAGGGCAGGAAATATTTGAGGAAGTGGAGGGAGACAAACCCATTTTGCACGGAAACAGCATGTTTGAAGAGCAAGCCTAAAATGGGTTCTGTCAGGCATGGACTAGGCAGCATGAGGAGGCATAGTTTCATATAGCACTGTATATTTTCGGGGTTTCTTCAAAAGAAAACAATAGACACCCGTCTCTTGGGTAACTAATGGTGCCACAAGGACTAAAAAGAAGCAAATCCAAATTGTGGATTATGGCTGTGCACATTAAACTCACAGTAAACCAGAAATAAAATACAGCTTAGGTTGGCAACCTCATTTAGGGGACAGGGATTACTGTACTGCTATAATTGACTTCAAATATAGTTTGGTTGATTGTAATGAAGGGACTATGAAAACTGGGAAAATTTAATTGTATTTTCTGTAAGACTTCTGTCATACTCAATAAAAATATTTCCATTTTTATTAAAATCTATGGATTATTTTCCTCCTTTACTTAGGCTCTTCTTGTATAAAGTTGCTACAACACTTTATCAGTGTGAAAGTCTAACCCTGAAAACCTGCTAGAGAATTGCTCTACCCACTTTTCCATTCAGATAAACGATAAAATTCCATGTGCATGAAGTAGCTTGTGTGTTTTACCGGACCAGAGCCACACCATGCTAGTAACTTTAATCTCACAAACTCTTTGGTACTGCCATGGTCCGTCTTCCTTGGACATTTCTGTTGATGAGAATTGCTTATTCACAGTAAGCTTCATCACAGTTCAGCTGGAGCTGCTCTAGTTTTGATCTATTATGCAAACAGAAATGTCAGTGTACTTCCTTAAATTAGCTTTGATTTATGATTTCTTTTTAATCTGTGCTAATTTTGGGGCTACTTGGCAGTAATACATAGTTTGAAAAAGAGCATTAGTGACTCAAATGTTGTTGCCAGGTTTCTGTGGTTAACTTTTGCCTATACCAAGCATTAAGCAATTAGGTCTTAGGCCTGGCAAGACAAAACAACCTCTCAGATGTGGCTTACTGTCAGTTTGAGAAAACTGCTTTTGGCAATGAGGAATTTGAAAGAAAAAACAGAATATTTATAAAAAGTAGCTATATGACAAAATGTTTTTGTAAGCAAAGACTAAACAGCGTTTGCAAGATTTTTACCTGTTTTCCTAGTATTCTGGAACACAGGTTAAACCATCTGATAGGTCAAATGAAAGATCTTGTATGAGTTTACAGTTCTTAAACGTACATTGTTACAATATTTTCCTGAAAACTACATAATTTTTTTTCCTTTCAAATATTTTTCTCCATTTCAGAAGGTTTGATAGACATGTCTCAGGTGAAAAGTTGTCTTTAAAATAGGTGCCAGGTATTATATAGATTAATTAAATTGCCTACAGCAAATGTTGAGTGAACAGTGGGTATACAGCATATGGGTATCCACACTGAATGAAAGTGAGCTTTCCTTTAGTGGGGATAGCCACACAGCACCTCCAATGCTGGGAATGTTTTATAAGCCATATCACAGTGCATACCTAAAGCACTGTATTGACTGTTTTTTTCATGTTACAAAATGGGAGAAAACTCACTAGAAAACAACAGAGAAAGACCACAAACTTTTTTTTTTTTCCTTGCTCTGCACCATCTTAATAGATTGTATATTTTTAATTATGTTAGCCAGAATAAACCAGCTACAGAACCATGTTCAAAGTGTTGGATGACATAGGACAGTAACTACTTACATATCTGAGTTAGGTATGAACTTTCCATCACTGCTGCATGACTTGCCTAGCTTGTTTAAAACTGGGCAGAACTGTGGGACTTCATAGTTCCCAGGTCCACTAACAAACTGTGCGCCGTGCTGAGCTGATACTGAGGACATAAGTGTGCATGCATACTAAGGAATGAGTGAAAAGCTTTTTAAAATACTCTTGACCAGCCTCTGAACTGCTCACTGCTGGCTCATGTGAGAAGCTGGCCTGGAGCCTGGCTGCATGGGAATGCCTGGTGCATGGGACGCAGCACCTCTCACCTGAGACATGCCAACTAAGGGTTGAAGATCATTTATGTGCAGTCAGGTTCCAGCTTCAGCTGTGAATCGCTGCCCTGCAGCCACGGTGCATGCCAGCTGCCTGTGCCCTGGTCTGGCAGCATAGCAATCAAAGGGCTCAGCTCTGGCCACAGGTGAACTTCATTGGAGCACATCAGGCTGTCTCCATGGCAAGAAGCAGACGCTGCAGCCTCAGCCTTTCAGCTGAAAGCTGTGCTGCTTCAGCAGTGATTAAGGACAAGGGCAGTCACTCAGGAAACAACCTCATCTCTTCCATGTTTGCTGCTGAAATAAAGTCTTTTCAGCCTCCATTTTGGGTGCACTTAGGCTTCCTCCCCTTCTTTGGTGAAATCCCAGAACTCTGCCTGAGACCATGCTGAAGCACGAACTGTGAATGCTACAAATCTTCATAAGTCAAATCACATCAGCCTCAAGTGGGTTTTTCTAAGGAGTTAAGATGACCAAGAGCATGTAGAAACCCAGAGACAGCCTGGCCAAGAACCAGTGCAAAATGCCGAGGTTGGGTGGCCAGACAACAGCTCTGGAAAAGCAGTTCTCTCTGCTTGATGTCATTCTTTGAGACCCAGGATGAACTCTGTGTGAGAGGGTGATAACATATAAAACAAAGGATATTTAAACCACCAAATTACTTGAAGCAAAGATTTTGATGATACAGATTCCTTAAAAAATATAGCTGTGCCTTCAATATAAGTACAAACCAGCCCTCGTATTTCTCCTTTGCATCTGTCTAGGCATATATTCTGACTTCGTGAGGGATTGGAAGGGTTACTTGGGTTTTGGGTTGGGTTCTTCTGCTGAGAAATGAGAGCTAAGGAAAAATGTTTGAACAATACACTGCTTTTACTGGAAAGTTTCTTAATAATGATAGTTCAGAAAAAGCTTAGCAGAGTGTTAACAGAAGTGTAAAAGGAAGCCAGGTAAAAATGGCTTTTGCAGAGAAGGTAGCAAATGTTTTTGGATTTCCTGTCATAAGACAAGCTTTCGAGTTCTTGTATCAGGAAATCAAAGAGACTGAGAGGAAACTTAACCATTTGCCAAATACTTTCAGTATTCCTAACAGGTGTGCAGAAGGAATGTAATCTCTGCTACAGCTTTTGCAAGCTTCATTAGAATGCACAGTTAAGGACCTAAAATAACTAAGGTTTGTAGGATTATGTTGTTTTATTTTCCCCTGACAGATTTGGACATGTTGGCCATTTTCAAAAAAATTTGGCAAGAGTATTTTTAAAGATAGTAATGTTCACCAAAGTTTTATGAGAGCTGTTGAATGAGCAGGGGAGAGTGTTCCTATAGCTAGTGCTAGAGAAGTTGCCCATGGATATGTTAGGTGTTGCCCACGCTGATCCTGGTAAGATTTGAGACAAACTGCAGGATCTTCTCCCAATAAGCATGATGTTGCACAAGAAACACGGGGAAGTAGAATAGGAGAAGCTAAGACTGTGTGTCTGATGATAAGAATATGGCTTCTGTTTTTCTAACATAATTGTTCTGTGCTGCTAAGTAGTTTTAAACCACCTTTTTGTAACTGCTCATTAATGTACCCTGTTAGTGCCCCAATTAACATTTTGGAAATTGTGAGGATTTGGGACTCTCACTAAGGGGAATTCCTAGCTGGAGATGAGCCATTTCTCCAAAAAGCAAGGAAAATGCTTGCTATGCTGGGGAAAGGGATGTTCTCTCCTAACTGTTCTGCTATTATTTAACAAAGCATAAATCCTACTTTTCTCCTCCTGTATGAAGCAACGGACCCTGATTTCTTACAGTCTGTCTGCACCACCACTTTCCTACTTAATACATGTAACTTAAAGTTCAGCAATGTTGTTCCCCAAAACCCCTTCCCCTGTCTTCATGTTACGTGTTATCATCAATCCATTTATTTTAAATAGTTGGTCTCTATAGTTATCTCTTATCTTTATTCCCTTAGGGATCCTATCTATACTAAACTTGTAGGCCCATTTTCTGTTCTCATGAGTCCCTGGAGTCTTTTATGCCTTTCCATGTACCTGTTTACAAGCTACTTTTGAGGGCACATCTGTCACTAAGAGACTAAAAACTGAATCCAAAATTAACTAAATATAGCTGTTCCTCAGGGAAGCGCCTTTACTGATAAGGCTATCAAATTACAGGAAAAAATAGAGATGTAGAACATAAGTCCTGTACAGCCAAGAGCAATTAATAGTATTCAAACAATGGCTAAACTGGCTGGGTAACAAAACAAGGTTCAGTATAGCCAGGAAAAAAAACAATGCAGCAAACTACTTTAACTAAGTAGTGCTGTTCAGGCAGCCTTGTCTTGCCTCCTACCTAGGAAGCCAACACGTAGTCTGGGCTTTTGCCTGCTCCTCAACAGGCATGATAATCATGGGGGCATGACAGTTGCATGATTATCATGAGGTTCCCTCAAGGAAGAAGGCCAGCACCTTGGTTGTTGCACTAGCAAACCTACGTTGATGATGGGTATCCACTACAGGTTGGACAGGAAGGATAGCTGCTTCAGGGGTGGGCAGAAACACAGACATTTTTCAAAAGACTAGGCTGTTCCTTTCTCTCAATTCTGATTCTCTATGTACCCTCATGACAAGACATCACTTGTTCTAGTGCTGTACAACTACCTTCCTTGTGAGACTTTCTGTGTCTAAGAATGTTTGAAGCATCAATTCCTTCAGTTCCTTACACCACCCAGTGACTCAAACATTCAGCAAATCTTCAAGGTAGTCATTTTCAAGGGTGGTAAGCGGGACATATCAAACAGACGGAGAAAGAGAGGCAACAGTAGGAGAGATGATACATTTCACTATAGCAATGCCTATCATTATTGCCAAAAATACTAACAAAATCATAAATCCAATGTTTGTGAGCCATATTCTCCACCATCCTCAACACATTTCTTTTCACGTTCTTTTCCAATTTCACAGCTTTTACAACAGCTCCTTTACTTTGCCTTTCCATTAACACTTTCTGCTAATACATACATTCCATTTCATGAGTTTCACGATCACATTATTTGATTACAGGATGTGTCTTGATTTAGGTGTCCAAAATTAGGATAACACCAACAAATGCACATATCTTAAATAAAAGTTCTTAATGATCTACAACTAATTACTATCGATTACAAAAAATGTTTAAGGAACCAAGCACATTCATAATGAGAGCAGTTATGGTGAATATAACAACCCCATTTGTTAGGAGTTTGAATACACCAATCCGAGAATAGCAAAAAGTTATATTGTTATATTCATGGTGTAGGGGCTCACTGTGAGGTAGGGGGTCCCAGCAATGTACAAGATTACAAGGGATCTCCACCTCCCAGGAATACCATGTCCAGTTCTTTCAGGCTGCAAGGCCAGCATTTGTAGTCTCCAGTCAGAACTGTTGCTTCCAACAGGTAGCATTCCACATGTCCCTCCAGGTTGTAGATCACTGGAGAGGTATGTACCAAGTTGTCCCACCATCCTCTTGAAATGGGAATGAGTCATCCCCCCAGAAACATTTTCTCTTCCACTGTAATACACCTTTGAACTAACATTTTTAGTTCTGGATGCAAAATTCATGCAAATTTGAAAACTCGCTGACACAGACATGGGTAGGTCCACACAAAGACCTTGGTTTGTCCGATTCTGGATTGAGGCAAAACCAGTAATCGGTTCCCATTCCAAGTTATCCAAATTCCCAGTTGGCTAAGACAAGATTATACATCCACAAAGTAAGAATATAAACTCCTCCTGTACAATCTTGCCCTAGTAAAGAACAAAAAATAAAAATTATAATAAACCCATAGCGCAAATAACAATTGATATAGCCAGGGCTAATATGGTTTTCTGTCCTATGTTTTTTTCTAATTCTGCCAAGCACAAAGAAAAAGCACATGTAAGTTAAAACAAGTGTATTAATATATATACATAAGGAGACAAAGAAAAAGTTTCTGTGACAGATCTGCAAATTGCATAAAATCACAGGACACATTAGAAGGATGGAACAATCCATCTGGTGTTGATTCTGTGTTCTTTTCCATGGGCATCAGTGGCTATTCAGGCACACAAATTGAGCAGTGTCTTCAGGGCTAGTGGTAACTCCCCCACTGTCAGGAGGTCCACTAAAACTGGTTGTCCCAAAAACTGTAGCAAGTTTGACAAGTCTTTCTGGTCCTTTTCTCCAGGAAATAAAAAAGGAGGCCTGGGGAAAAATATGGTGAGTCTGGGGCACCTATATTTTCCCCAGTGACTATTTACTTTGGCAACTGTGTCAGGGAGCAGGGTAGGCTATCCTGCATCATGAGGTTTAAGAGCTCGTTTCAGTAACCTGTTTGTTCTCTCTACTATCCCATTAGCTTGTGGGTAGTAGGGAGTATTAAATACCTATTTTATTCCTTCTGGTTTTGCCCATTCCTGAACCACCCCAGCAATAAAGTGATTGCCATTGTCTGATTGAATTGATTGAGGTTTTGGTAAAAGTTTAATCCATAGTTTCAATCCTTTTTTTCTCAGCTTCTTTCTTTACCACACTCCAAACTGCAATCAATTCCCCTTCCTGACTCTTCCCTCCCCTTCTGTTACAAGCCACTCCCCTGAATCAACATGTAAGGCTACTGCCTGGTATTTCTATACCTTCCCTTCCAATTTTAGGATGCACCAGCAAACCACACGTTCCTCAGGTGAGGTTCGAATGGAGGAACTGGCTTTATAAGGGAAGGGGGAGTTTCCTGATAAGATTGGTTATCGTGTGGCTCCTGTGTCTGAAGTATCTTGGGAGCTCCTTCTTCTATCTTGTGCTTGTGACAATAGTGATCTAATTGTACATACCATTTCCTGATTGTTTCTTGTTGCACCACCCCTTCAGGGGATGGGGTCCCAGCTAATACTGGTTTCAGGACTGTAAAAGGCCCTCTCACAACAACTGGATGTTGCTTTATGGTCTTTTCAGCTTCCTGTAAGGCCAGGAAACCACAAAAAGACCCTTTTCCTGAATTGAGTTTGGGAGCGAGTTTCATCTAATTGCTCCCTTAGTATTTTCTCCTGTTCCAAAGTCTCTGTTAAAGCATATGTAACCTTTGGTTAGTCACTCACTCAACATCAAGTTGATCAGAGAGGCTTGTTATCTCATTTTCTAATTGTCTCTGCAAAGCCTTCACCAGATCTTGAAGGGATTTTTTTGCTTCCCCTTCTGCCTGCTGTCTCATGTACTTATCCCATTGTGCTGAGACTAGAGCAGCTCCTAAAACTGCAGAGATGACTGCTTTTCCTTTTTCCAGTTTGAATCTCTTTCCTTTAGCTAGAGTAGAGATTCTATCCACTACTGCTTGCAGATCATGCCAGTTGTTACAGGCCCGAGTCATACCAGGGGGAGAAGGTCAAGCATTATAGGTCTGTAATTTCTTCAGGAGAAGGGTACAACCTAAAATTGGATCTCCCAGGGAGACCATAGTGAGCCTACAATCAGACCTCGCAGGGAAGCTGTAACAAGCCTACAATTGGTACTCCCAGGGAGGCCATAACATGTATGCAATTATGGGAATCAGATCCCTTGTCATCCCTCAGAGGGCTGTCTCCCTCTTTTCATATGACTCCTGTCAGAGAGGGGCTACACTGAACCCCTGGTCCCAATGGTCGCTTTAATACCAACAATGAGATCCTGCCGACTACACCAATTAAATGTTATGACCCAAACTGGGAGACCAGGGAGTTGTAAGGGTTCTGTGATCCCCTCAGGTTAAATTAAGGTGAAAAAAACACCAAATGACCAGTTGAAACAACTTAAACTTGGAAAACAATAGTAAGCAATGTGGTCTCTTTCCACTAAATCAAAAAGAAAAAGACAAGACAGAAAGAAAGGCCAGTTCACCATTCCAAGTTGCAGCATTGTCTCAGGTCCAGTTATCTTGACTGGTGGGTGCACACATAGCAAAGTTTTCTGTCACCTTTTAAGTTCATCTTATCACCTGATTAGCATACTAGACAGACAGAGGCAGGTATTCCACAAACTCATTTTCATGAGAGACATGAGGTGGGCAGGTGTTCTCCACTACCATCTTTACTTCTTCCTCAGTTTTTTTCTTCTTGGATGATTGTCCAGCCTTTAGCTTATCAGTCTTTTTAGCTCAAGTGCACTTCCTTGGGCAGCACTCCTTAGACTAATCACAAAGCCACAACTTGTCCTTGAGGCTTTCTGTGTCCAGGAATGGAGTTTGGTTTAATGGTTTAATGCAGTTTTCCAGGGAGCAGGAGGAGGACAGTAAATGAAGAGCTGGCTTTATTTCTGCAACTGCCATTTTAAAGCAGTATGGAAATGGTAGCTGAAGTGACAGCCCTGCAATGACTTTGGTGAGATGTAGTGGAGAAGCTGTGGAAGGCCTATCATCTGAAAATAAACTGTAATAGAGATGCTAGGTGATGAAGATAAGCTTCGAGATGCTATGAAGTCCATGTTTAAAATACTGGCTTGGGATAGGATAGATTGAATTAGCTAATGTGTGTTTAATTTAAATGTAGGCACTCATCCGCATATTGCTGAGGGTAGGATAATATTTAGAAAATGAAAATTTGTACAACCCATTGTGCTGTCGTCTCTTTTTTGGCATGCAGAGCTAGAAGGAGGGCTGGGATTGGAAGGAGATTTTACAAACACACACACACACCCCAAAAAAAAAATAGGGAACAGAGGAGCTTGCAGACTCATTTCCTACACAGTCTTGCATGGGACCAAGTTAGTACAAGAGTACAAGCTTGCTCACAGTCAAATAGCTTATCTATTCTTGCAGACCCTTCCTTGACTTTCATTTCATTTGACTCCTCAAAATACCTTCTGTCCTTCTGCCTTAAAACCGAAAATCTTTCTCCTTCTCTTCCTGAATGTCCATAGAAAGAAAATCTTCAAGAGTTTATGAAAAACTGACAGGCTGCTCCTGCTTTCAGTGCCTGCTCTGGTCCATTGTTACCTTCACTGGGAATGTCCATCTTTGCCTTTTGAGTTAGGGATACACTTTCTAGTCTGAAGAACTATCAATAGACCCAATCAGTGCTAGGAACTATAAGGAACCTGGGCTTAATCAACAAGTGTAAACCTCTACCACTCTCAGATATGAAGATGCTGGGGCAGGGGTGTCCAAGTGGCATTTATGAGCTTCTATCAAAAGCTTATAATTTGGCCAAACTTGGATGGATTATTTTCCTTTTTTTTTTTTTTTTTTTTTTTAAGCCTTGGAACAGCACAAGATCCCTCCCTAACGTGTTCCTCTTCTCTCATTCCATTTTCATGCATATAGTCTGCTGTGTGAGGCATAGGAAAAAAATGTTACCATAAGTGTCGGTAAATTGCTAGAATTGACAGAGCATTACACACACACATTAAAAATCAAAAACAAAAACAAAACAAAACAAAAAAAATAAAGCCACTAACTCACCCTAACTCATCCGTACTGGGCATGGAATATTTAAGACCAAATGGCTGAAACCTTGTAAAATGATAAGCAATTCTAAATACATCTTGTGAGAAAGAAGTGATGAGCAAGCATATTAATATGTATTAATGTTAATATTTGCCATTAACCAGTTCAGATTATGCTTTACCTTTTGTGTTTACTTGCCTGTTGTGAGACTGGTTAAGTAAGAAAGAGAAATGATACTTTACTCTTGGAGGGTTTAAATCTTAACTTCTGAAGTGTGGGATGCTTTTGAAGAGTGATTAGTACTTATTAGAAAACATCATAAAACACTATATCTGTTTCTCTATAAATTTACATCAAATGTGATTCATCTCATAAAATAGTGATAATGAGGTTTTCTTTTAAGTGTTAAGTTTGAACTCAGTGTCAGATTTGAAATCCAAGATGGGTTCCTTCATTCTGGTTCATCATCGATAATATGTATGTAGGTCAAATCAGATTTTCATTGACAATTGCATAACCTTATAGAGTTGGTGTTGGATGGAAATAAACAATTTTCCTCCTAGCCTCCGTATTTTTGTTGTTTTTAATGAAGAACAAGGAAAAAGTAAGTCTTCAGCATATTTTTTCTGGACCTGTAGAGCTGAGAAGATAAAAATAGCAAAACACTTGCATTAGTAAAGGAAGCTATTAATCTACCAGGATACATCATATGCATGAGCTGAATATAAGAGTGAAAGAAATTAAGATGGAGTACCATATACTCTGAAATGTGGTACTGGTATTGCTGGAAATACTTACACCAAATGGTGCGAGGTAGTGGAGATGGTAAACAACTAGGCGTTAGTAAGGTACAATCTCTTCATGTTTTAGAAGTGATAGCAGAGAGGCAAAGACAAGGAACTTAACTGGAAGTAGTGTAGTGGCTATGTTTTTCTCTGTAGGTAAATCAATAAACAACTGAATTTTTCCTAATAAACTCTCCAAAGGTAATCCTACTGGTCTGCATAACTACTCTGTGCATGGTAACGGTAAGACTCAAGGAGGTCAATGTGCCTTGTGTAGATTCCAAGCCTCCATTTATGATTTGTGTTGCTCAAAGAAGATGGCCTCTTATATAGAGTGTCTAATCAAGAGATTACAAAAACTCTAACCATTATGGTTTAGGAAGTAAACTTTCATCTACAGAAATGAAAACAGGATGTAAACTAGCACACATTTTGCAGCACAAGATGTGCTTACAGTAAAATTCCCCTGTGGGACTGTACTCAGCTTTGGGCTAGAGGGCAGCTTGATAGATGGAGCAGTTAGTTTCCCTTTTTCTTGCCAGTTTCTCTGTCGGGGGGCAAAGCTCTGAGCAGTGACATATACCACACCAGATGAAGCAGGGAGGAAAGGAGATGTGGAAGAGATGTCTATTGTAGGAACTGAGTGTAGCTATGTTTGTTAGTCTTTAGCAGTACACTATCTTTATGTCCTGTATTCAAATATTTATTAACATTACAACTGAGCCACAGATGTTTGGTTTAAAATTGGTGTAAGGAAATCATGGTCTGGAGTCAAAAAGCTTCCAGTTCACAATTTTTAGGAAAATCTATAAGGGATAGAAGAGAATGAAGATAAAATTAGGCCAGTACAAAAGAGAGCACAGAAATCTCAGCACATGAGCAACACTCCAGGAAACTCATGCAGAGCAGAAAATTACCTTAAAGCTCTTTGGGCTCTCTCTGCTCCAATGAAGTAATAGAAATGGACATGGGAGAAGTATTTGACCTCCTTGACCTACTGCTGCTTTGAGCCTTGCTACTACTTCATCTAGTGGTGATCTAGTGACATGAAGCTTGCAGAAGATGGAGTAACATAGTTATGGTTCAGAGAGAAAACAGACTTCTGTAACAGAAAGATAAGTTCTTAAGGGGTGGCAGTTGATGGTCAAATAAAGTACAGAGAGCAAAGCACAAGACAGGTAAAAGAGAGAGAACACTTATAACTGTCCTGATGAAGGGAAAGGGAGTGCTCTAGGTTGGTATTAGAGAATCTAAATGAGTAAACACACCAGTGAAAGAAGTCTTAACAGTGCCCCACTGAAGAAGCAAATGCTTTAATCAGAGCCTGAACAGGCTACAAGAAATGGAGCAGTCAGAAAGGAAGAGTTGGCATATGTGAAATCTTAAATCATTCCCTTACATTCTACCCTCCTCAGTCAGATTGCTGTTCTTCAGTTTTTGCTTACCCTCTCTCCCCTTCATAGTGAAATTCATCTGTGGTCACAAATGATTACTCGTTTTCTCAGTATTAGTGCTCTTATGATCTGATCTTCTTTTAATCTCACAGTTGAGATATTAACATGATGGGATCTCAAACATGTTTAAAAACAAACAAACAAACAAACAAACTACAATGCACATGCAGACTATCCTACCTCATTAGTTCTGCTTGGTCCAAACCAACATATTCAGCACTGGATAATGGCCTGATCTGAACACTGGTGCTTTCAATTCACTTTTGATTCAGTCTGAATGTAACTGACAATAGAACCAGCCCCTCTCCATTGAAGCATTTTTATATCATTAGCATCTAGACAAGCTAGCTGAGATCAGACCCTTGTCTTTTTCTAAATACTATGCCCTACACAAAGCAAGACTGTAAAACCTTTGCAATACTAAGATTAAGGATAATCAACCCTTCAATAACAGTCTGTTGGGAAATAGGCTGCTAGTTGAAAATCTGAAATAAGTGAAAGCAAGCTTTTGTTCACAGGCTGGCTGAACTGTGTTTTCAGCACACAATAAAATTACAATATTTTACAAATAGCTGCCTGCCAAATGAATCACAGTAATAGTCTACGTGGACACTCTTTATCTGTCCCTGTAGTGAGGTAATGCAGCTTAGACAAAGCTTGCATGAAAAAATATACTGTGTCTGTAGAAGCAATCTGCTTCAATGTAGAAACATTGATAGTATCAAGGAAGCTGAACAGGCAACAAATCATTTTATTGCCTCTTCAATATAAAACTCAAAAGAGAGCAGAGAGCCTTAGAGCATCAGGGAAATAAATTCTGGTGGTCTTTTGACTGAAACATAAGACAAATATTGTGGCAGCACCCCCAAGAGTGAGTTCTGAAGCTTCCAGAGATATGGTATGCATTTTAAGATCAGAAGATGTGTACAGCAAAACATGAAAGTCATCTTTTAAGCTGAAAACTCTTAACTACGTGAAGTTCATTTCACTGCTGCGCTCTCTAGTGAACAAGGACCATACCTTTTATACTCCATGTGACAAATTTGGGGCCTTTAAAGGAATGGAGCATGCAAGGGACTGAGTAGTGAAAATATAGCATCTTTAGTTTGGGAACAGATGGGTAAAAACTTTGGTTCATAGCCTTTGAAGACTTCCATGTGTACTTATTTTATGCACATAAATCATCTTTTTTTATTTCACTGGAGTACCTAATATATAAAGCTAAGTAAGTCTGTGTGTGCAAGTAAAATGCCTTCTGCTGATTCTGCAGCGACTGACTGCCTCTGTTGTAGAGCAGAACTTCTTGCAAGCCTGCATTACTGTATTTAATCCCCTGTGTGTATGTGCATTGTTATGTGACAGTGTTGTGTCCCTGTAAGCATTCCAAAGCATTAACCTGTTTCTGAGAATACTTTATAACTGACCTAATGGTAAGCATCCAGAAATGTGGGTAAATTAGCTGCTGATCTACAGGTTAAAGAATTTAATAAACGGATTTTCACAGTCAAGTTGCAATAAATATTATGGGTCTTCACTAACAGCAGATTGATCTTCCTTTGGTGCAAAGCTTAACTGTGGTGTATTTTATCAGTACCGTGAGCTATTATCAGCAGTAATACTTGCTAGAATTGCACTGAAAAAGGTGAATAAACTTTAGTAATTGGGTCTTTAATTGAAATGTAAACATATGATTTAACAGATTGCTTGAACAGATTATATATTAAAATGAAACTGAGTTATGTTACTTCTTTAGAACATTAACTGAAGTTAACAAATGCTGTATGAAGAAAAATGAATTCCCCAGAATTCCACTGCCAGCAGTTTAAAATGCATTCACTAATCATATGTGACAAGCATACAAACAACTAACCCCAGTTGGAACAGATCTAGAAGATGGGTTCTTGACTGTGTTGGCAGGTATCTAACATTGTTTTTAAACTGACTTCTGAGCCCATTTCCCTGGTGTTGCCAGGCTATTATAAAAGTAAGGGCAATTATTATATCAAACTTCTAGAGCATTTGTCATCATCTAGATGTTAAAGAATTTTAGCAAGTGATGTGTTAGTTTAGGACTTCAGGATGAACAAGGTATAAACTTGTAACAAAATAAATTTAAAAGTACCTTCTAGCTTTATGATTCCAAAGGACTTAAAGCAAGGAAAGAACAATTAAAAAAAAAAAAAAAAAAGATATTGTATCCTGTCTTGTCATTTAGTCATGTCTTGTGCCAATATTCATTACCATTCCTTCAGCCTTTCTGTCCATATTCCCAGCTGTGCTAATCATTAATTAAACCAAACATGATGGCTGTATTTAGAACCCCTGTAGGAATAAGTCAACCCTTAGTAGAAATACTTAATCATACCTCCATTGTCGAAACCAGTATGTCCACTGGAAATTACATTGGTAACCAGACCTTGCTTTTTCTTTTTGCTCTTTTTCTTTATCTACTATATATAAACAGTTTTGGTTTGGTTTTGGAGGAATGATACTTTATGGATATGGGTTGAAAAGTAAGGGTAATTTTAAATGTCAGGCACAAAAATTTGATTCAAGGAACTGAATTTGCAAACTTAAATAGTGCTGGATTGGAGGGATTGTTTGGGTTTTGTGTGCTTTTTCATTGTTGTTTTAAGTATTAAAATGCCCTGTAATGTTTGGTTTGTTTTTCTATTTCACAGTGTTTTACTGAGGAAACTTAAGAGATCCAATAGCTTACAAAAGTATAATACCCAACTGTGTTTAGAATTGTTAATATCTGTACAACAATGTGGGAAATGTAAAGGGGCTAGTTTTTAAATTGACTACCTGAGCCATGTGATCTAACAAAGCTTCCAAAGAATGAAAAGTATGATTAATCTGGTAATGACTTGTTTGATCTCTTACTACCAAAGCAACATAATCTGTGTTGATTTATCATTTCTCTCTCAAATCCACTTAACTTTATTCTCAATAACCTGGAAAAATTCTCCCTTACACTTCTAAAGCAAAAATTTAAGGCTGAGATTTTTCAGAGTCCAGTGAAGCCCAGGTGCCCAATGCCTACCGACTTCTAGTGGAAATAAAATGGACTTTCACAAGAGGCCCAGCCCAATGTATTGTTTTCCAGCTGTTTCATTTAAAGACATATTTGACTTTACTGTGGCTGTAACTGCCATGACACAAAGCTCTGAGGTATTAAATAGATCTTAACAATCTGGTTATTCTCAGTGTTGCATCTTCCTCCCACCTTGATGTTACTCTTCTCCCCCACACCCCCCATCTGCTGCAATCTCTGGAAAAGAGCCAGAACTACATATGCAAAGGACTGGCACCTCCAGCCTATAGCCCATCTCTATGCAAGTGGGCATAATTCAGCTCCTCTCAGACTACAGTGAACTTGGCAGGGAGCAATGGTACAGGCATACACTTCTCATGCTGTACCATACTTCTATCTAGGCCTGCTAAGGCTTGGGGTTTTTTTTTGGTTTGGGGTGGGGCTTTTTGAGCCATATGAGAAATTTGCAGTCAGGGGATGAGTTATTATTGGTACTGCAGCATGTCCTGCAGAGAATGGATAACCATGGTTAGTCAGTGTTTGAACACCTCATTCATGTGATTAATTCAGTAAGGAATTGGGGAGGGAAGGAAGGTTTCCTTTGTACTCTATTCAGACTCTGTTTCAAAAGTTACTGTGTATTGTAACTGCTAGTAGCTGTGGTGTTGATGCCTTGTACATCATAACTTATTCTGCCAGTGAGGGGATCTCATTCTTAGTTATTCTATGGTGGAGTCTTTGGGGTTTTGGTTTTCTTTTTTTTTTTCCTTAGTGCTGCTAGCTTATTCTCGGTTTCATTTATAGCCTGTAATTAGCTGTAGATTTGCAGTAGCTTTATATGGACCTATAGTTAGCTTGGACTCTTTTAGCATCATAATTCAAAGTATTCCATCCCTGGCTCTCCTAGTTTCTGCCAAATGAGTTCATATATATGTCATCTGATAATTATATATAATATACATTGTGTAAAGCTGCCAATATAGCCACTCACAGTTTCTTCTAGATTCTTCCTGGAAAAAAGATTTATTCTTTATAGTTTTGGGGTTGTGGTTTGGAGGTTTTGAGTTAGTTTTTTGGATTTTTTGGGGGGGGGGGTTATTTGGTTGGTTGGTTAGTTTTTTGGTGGTGGTGTATTTTTTAATTTTAACAATCCTGCTAATCTGTTGTTAAATCCAGATGACGCTGGCACATGTGACAACCTTTGAATGTTAGTGAAGCTATTTCTGTGTTCTCATTTTACTTCCTTTTGGTTCAACATCACTAAAAGCTTGTGATTTTCCCACTTAGATCAAAAGAATGTAAAAACTTTTAAACTCTTTTCTACTATAGGTCCTGCTCAGGTCTGAAATATGACATGCTGCCATCATAATAGTAGGGATTTTTTTTTTTTATTTGGGGAAATGAAAAGGTAGTATTCCACACCACTGCAACCCTCTCCCTGACACACACTCTTAGTTTCCATTTCATATGCCAGTAAAGGCCAACATGAATCTAAAATATGATTTGTTGTCAAATAATAATAAAAAATACTCTGAGTTCCTACCCTCTCTCATCTACACTAGCGTACAGCCCCATCTTACTTCCTTGTACACCCTCCTTACATGCAGCTGTTAAAACATTTGTCATGAAGATTTTTCTGTCTTCATTCTGGAGAAGTAGTGTTTAAACTCCAGATCTCTATAGAAATACTGGTAATGACACAGGTTTTTCTTCATAAAAATAATATAGCAAAAGATCCCTTAGAATAGCACATTCCTGGTGGAAATAATGTGATAGAGCAATCATATTTTTTTTTTTCACGTAGGTCTTTCTGAATAGCAATAACAACAGCTGCTAGGCTGCAGGAACATTAGGATGTGGCCCTAGACAGAGTTGGCTTCTCTTCTACAACAGATCCTTCAGTGGCTTAGAAAATGTAGCAAGGATTGGTGAGAGCAATCATTTTGCTACCTTTTCGACTGTGTGAGATAAACTTGTGTTTCGCTCCTTTCCTGTACACCATGACCTCATCTGCAAAATGATGAGGAGGGAGAAGATAAGAATTGTCTTCGTTATCTACATGTGCTTCATCAGTACTGCTTTACGATGCTGTAACCTCTGTCCATTCTCACATCTATTCTCAACTGATAGGATTATTACCATTTGTAATAAAGTTCAGTAATCATTGATGTAGACAGTGAACATGATACCTCAGATCTGAAGATACAGTAGCTTGATTCATCTCTCACAGATGACTTTCTAAAGGATGCCCAGTTCTCTGTAAAGCACTTGCCTTCAACCCATCATTTGGGGCAACCGTTTTGAATGGTAAAGCTTCCTGTATCAAAGGAAATCAAATGAATGTGTGTGCATATATGTGTGTGGCTATTACTCACTTGTTTGCCATCTTGTAAACACATACATTTGCTATATTACATCAATTTTTATGTTTAAGCATATTACATAAAATTCTCAGTTAACAACAATCATGAGCTGCAGAGCTCTGATCCATAGCTAAGATTAGCACACCTCATAGCTGAAGAGTTGCTTAGATTTTGTTTGGGCCCATCTCAAATAAGTCTATGCTAATAGCAATTTTCTGCCTTTTCTCTGCTGCCACTCCCCAAAAGCATTTACAATACTTGCTTACCCTGGGGCTTGGGAGGGAGGCAGTCTTTCCAGCCAAACTGCTGTGTTAGCCTTTAATTGGTTGTTGGGAGGAGCTGAAGCTAAGTTAAAACTTTCACTTTTTTACTAGATTGATGACTTCCTGGCTTTCCTTCATTCTTTGTTTCTTGCTTATAATCCCAAACCTGTACTTTTGGATCCACTGAGCATGGAAGGTACATGGGACTTTGGAGCTCCACACAGCAAAGACTGTTTATCTTTTCAGTTTAGGAGCTAAAGAGAATAGCAAAGGCTAATTGGGAGCCTAACTGTTGAACTAGACTGCTTTTATCAAAATGTCTCTAGTCTCTTTGTAATGGAGAAAGTCCAAAACATATAAACTGATCAATAGATTTAAAGGCCTGATGGATTCTCTTTCTTTGAAGCTTTTTACAAAACTGCCTTTCCCATAAGCACAGGCTAACCTTGGAACCTGCAGGTATGCTCCCTTCAAGCTTGCTAGAGCTCCATCCAGTCTGCGGCACAGCTAGAACTTGTGCTGTTTCTATCTTCTTTCTATTTTGGACATGCTCAAAGAAGATTGAGAGCCTAAAGAAGTGGTATCTTAGCAGAACTGTCAGCAAAAATTCCTGCAGTCCAGCAGGGCTCTTCTACTACCTCTGAAACTGCCTCTCTGTGAGTGTGACACTGGTTTAGCTCCAGCTATCTCTTAGCATGACAGGTATGATCTTCCTATTGACAGGCACTGAGGCTTAATATAAGAAAGGACATATTCCATAAAATAAAGGTGATAGTTCTAAACTTGGGGAAACAGCTGGAGAGGGGGGAAAGGCAGGGGGGGAAGGTTTCTAAGTGAAGGAAAGAAAATGTCTTCTCCACTGGAAGATATTTTCAATTTTACCAGGAATCACCTTTCTCTTCCTAATCATTAACCAGAGTATCCACAACTAAAATTCACTACCTGCATTGTTCTCTCTATCCCCTACATCCAGTCAAAAACAAAAGCAATGAGTAGCAGGTACTATTTCCAGTCCTACAGATCCACATTTGCCCAATTACGCTGCCTTCAGTTCTGGTGTGGGCCTCAGGATCTTTGCACTACATTCTGGTACATAACAGACAAGTCCTCAAATCATCACACTGCCTCATCTTAAACAGGAGGCTTTTCCTGATTTAGGATCATTGATTGCTTTGTCCTGAATCTCTCTTTCATAGACCGGCCCTTTTTCCTAGCTCTAAAGTTGGAAATGTTGTTAAGAGTATATTCCTGTAGAGAAAGGCAAGGTAACATATAGTGCCGCTAAATCCAGTGGCCTCCAAAAATTTCTTACGTGGTTTGCAGTTACTGCTTTTTAATTCAGCTGATTAAAGAGGCTGCAAACAAATATGTAACACTTAAACTGAGTGTGTATATATATGTGGGTGTCAGTTTTAAAGATGGAAGAGAGCCTAGAAAATTCTTAAACTATACAAGCTTTTTAACTAGGCTTCACAAACTACTTTCCCTTTGGCCTCAGGCCCAGTGTAACCATATTATGATTTCTTGGCATGAAACTGTGTCTCTGATGGTTTAATTCTTCTGTGAATGACTAACACTTCACCAGAAAGCACAGAAGAATGGGTGACCTTCAAACAAATAATTTTTCAATACCTGAGAACCTGGCTGGGAACTGTACCGGAAGCATGTAGAGCTGGGTATTGTACCATGAGCACTGTCGCTTCCTTTTATCTTGCACTTCATGTGGTTCTTAGACCCTCTCTGATCGGTATCACTGCAGGAAAGTATCTCTATCATATTCTTTGTGAGAACAAAGGGCTTCGCAACCTGGTTGCAAACCCGATTAGTTCTTGCAGCCTTTCAGAGTGGCTCGCCAGGTGGTAGGTTTCTTGCCAAAAGGGAGGCTAAGCTTAGCTCTTGGGTTCCTGTTGACTTCCAGACTCACTAGGAACTGGGTGATGCTGAATGCCCTCCGAGTCCTGAGTAAGCCAGAAAGATGCATCCTTGGTTACCAAATGTTTATTATCTACCATTACCTTTTAGCTGCTCATTGGTAAAACAGGTCAATGGCTGTAATGCTTGGGAGGAATGCCAAACAGGAAAACAAACATTTCCATGTTTATGTGAGCTGTTTCCTTGCTCACAAAAACCTAAGTTGCAAATATGCTGCTAGCATGATATTTTGATGCCAATGTAACTGCTTTCCAGATAGGATTGAACTAGGCTTTGCATTACTGTGGGGAAATACGTGTCTGGTGTGGGAAAGGAGGCAAAAGATACCAGCAGTAACACCTACATAATTCAGAAACCCCATTTCCTCCAAACCGTCAATAACTTTGCATGCTAGCATCTTTCTCTGTCAAAAAAAATTAACTTTTACAGGGACAGCTACTGACTGTCAGTCAGCTCAAACCAGAGATCCCCTGGATGAGAGGAGGTGAATATGTCACCTTCCTCTCCTTGAGAATCTTCTGAAGCCTCATATTTCAGTGTGGTGCTGTTGCTGGGCATCACAACTCTGATTGGACTCCCCTATATGCAATTAATTACTCTGTTCCCTTCCTTTGATGCTAATTAGCCAAACTCGGATGCAATGGTGCTGAGTGAAGCAGCTCCAGGTGTAGGCTCTGTGAAGATGACTTTGTCCTCAGAAAATAGTCCAGATTTTAATCATACTATGTAGGTGAGTTAGGGCCATTGTTCATAATTTAGGTGATTAATATGGGCCACTGTTAGTCACCTTGGTGGGAGACTAACAGCTTGGGATCTTACTGAACCTCAGTACTTCTGCTGGTGTATGTTCCCATGAAAAAAACAGGGAACACTCACAGTTTTGGGATCCTTCAACACTGGGCTTCCTGGTTGTGAAACACAGAAGTATTGTAAAAGGTGCACTTGATAATAAGTATATTAACTGTCAAATGCATACCCTGCAGCATGATGTTCTTTCCAATAAAACAGGCGGTAACAAAACCAGATTGCACTGGATAGGGAGTGTTCAACAGCCCAAACTGGATTTTGGCAGGAAGAACACCACAAACAGTAACACGCCCCCTCTTGCAGTGGAAAAAAAAAAAAAAAAAAAAAAGGTCAGAAGACATTAAATTGTTAATGACCATATATAATCAAAACTTTGATCTTGATTCCAGGAAAAGGCACTTCAAGCCATTAGTTGATAATCTCAAAAGCAGGCACAGGCATTGGTTTAATAACAGCACAGACTAAGCTTAATAATGCTCTCTGCTGTTGGTTCTCCCATTTTGCTTAGCCTATGCCTACCTACTTAATTTACAAAATCTAAGAGGCTGTTTGGTTTTTATTGATAACCAGACCCTTATGGTTTTTAAATGCATTCTACAAAACAGATTATTACCCTCTGTTCTTCAAGAGAGGATGTTCCATGGTAATAAGAGGCTAAGAGGCAGTATGGTTAAATTAGAGTGAATACTTGTTCTCAGCCTAGTCTGATGCTGTCTTTATTAAATAATGCCTGTTAAACTTAGGTCCCAGAATTCCTATTGTGAGTATAAAATCGGCAAATGATAAATGGGAGACCATTGTTTTTAGTGAGTACTTAGAATTCTATAAATAAGCTTGGAAGTACTTGTGTGTGCCTCACAGAGGTCAGATCTAAAAACTGACACCATATGTAAGAAGCTGCAGAACATGAAACCAAATAAATCTAAATAATTACTGGTATGAACATACAACTGCTGCCTGCCACCAGGGATAAAGAGGGTGGAGGTGGCAACAAAGGTCCCTTGAAAAAATTTGCTCAAGCTCCAGGGGAAAGAAAACCAGATTGTGCACAAGCTAGAATTTCACCGAGGAGAACAATTCTGGTGAAGAGCACAGAATGGCAGAGCAGAGAGATGGAAGGAAGGGGAGGGCAGAGAGGTCTATGGCCTTCTGAACAACCGAGATCATGATCTATAAGGGAGTGTGGGCAGGCAACGACTCTCATGTAAGGTACTAGCAACAAAAGACCAGACAGGATGGTTTCATGTGTGTGCACAGCATTTGTAATACTCTGGTCCTTTAACTCAGCTGCCTTTGAGCAGTGACCTACTGGATGCCCAGCAGTGCAGGCTGCTGGATCCCCACATATGCAGAGGAAGATGAGTTTAGTACTAGAGCAAATTTACACTGGCCAGCACAGTAAGACAGGTCAGTTGTACAGCAAGGTGCTGTAAATGCACTGTGCAGCATGTGTGTAGTAAATTCAGGCCATGGTCTAACAGGCTTCCGGCAGGTAGATGATTTGTATGTGCACAGTACACCCATCAGGTTTACTTCAGCCTGTAACCAAGAGACTCAGACACGGAGGACACAGTTCAGCAAGACTAAGTCAAGCACAAATCCTAGTTCACATACCTCTAGCTAGAAGTGTTGAAGGCCGAAAAGGGAATGAATGTGAAGTGACACCCATTCTTTTCAAAGAAAGCTCGGAAGAGAAGAGGGAAGAATGGAGGAAGTAGAAGGAACACTTTGGCTTTATAAATATGAATAGCTGTCACCAGCTAAGCCACCCCTGTGGCAAGCATAGAGCTCGTGGGAATTGGTGGGGAAAAAAAGGCAGGTATTACCATATTTAAAGATCATTATCCTGTTCAAGTTAATGAAAGCTGAATGGCTCAAACTGCATCTGAAGAGTGAAAGTTTAAATGCCATCATAGCTGTATTTAAAATCTTGTCCCAGATCATATAATCACATGATAAACCAACTACTTCTGGCAATCCAAAACAGTAATTGCATAGAAAAGTCATTCAACATCTTTTTTTATTCCATGCACACCAAATGCATTCCATTTACTACAGTCAAATATGCTGTGGGGGTTTGGGTGGCCTGTCCTACTGATTTTTACAAGATACATGCTGTATTCCTGCTGATTCATTCCTTCTGGGAGAAAAATGTAGCATGTGTCCTTCTGCTCCTTACCTATTGGATGTATTTTAAGGGATTAATTGCAGGTCTCTTTCAGACATCACTCTTCTTGCTTCCTAAGCAAATCTGAAATTCTAATGCCAAAGTTTGCTTTCAAATAAGGGATAGCTCTGGGAGTGTGGGGGTTTTATTCTTTTGGTGACACATTACATGACAAATTCTAAATGTTCCAAATCTGACTGTCATGAAAACAAATTATTTCTATTGTTATTTTATATTGGGGGAAAAAAGAATGGTGAAATTGCAGATTCTCTGGCCATCCTTCAGACAGCTAAAAAATAGCTTCCAGGGCTGTATTTTTAGGGTATGTCATTTTTTGTTAAACAGCTACAGAACTCCTGTCACCTGGCAAATGCAAGGTGAATTATCAGGGCAACTGAATGGCAGCAAGGAAGATAAGAGTTCAACAGAGGCAAACTGAGGCATTGAAATGTCTGGGATTACAGTAAAAGTCAAGTACGATGTGTCTTCAGAATTCAGGCCTTGAGTAACAGTTTTGATTTTGCTGTAAATGGTTCCTTGCACAGCTGCTATTTTTATTCCTAAGCATTTTGAAATATATTTACATCTTAAGTCTGTTTTGTCTTATACTTCAGAAAAAAGAGTTGTATTCAAGAGGTATCTAAAAAAGTATAAAATCAGGCCACTGCTGCTGTTCAGTATGTAAGAGGCAACTCAGCCAATTTTTTGCTATAATCTATTCTCATTACATGGTGATGTTCTCTCTAATCACTTTGGCCATTTTAGGTGTAACATGAACAGAAGATGTGTCTGTTTTTATTTCCCCTGCACTCACATCTGTTTGTTTCTTTCTTATCAGAAAATATCTATTCATTGGTCCTATCTCATTCTTTTGCATTTATCTGCATTAAAATGTGTGTCACTCTTTACCTCAGGGTTTGTACATAAATTAGTCTCCTGAATCAAGCAGTTTTATTCTTTCTGGTTATTGCGTCACCTAGAAATAAAATTCTTTTTTGCTTATAGCAGATGTTTGAATTTATATCCTTTAACTATTTCTCAGTTCAATCAGTCAATTTTTGCAATTCAATTGTGTTGAAGTCCTGTGAGTTTGACAGAATAATTGTAATCAGAACAGTCTTCTCCTTCCAAACTCGAGAAACCCAGAAATTTTAAAACCCACTTTGGTTTTTGTTCAAGAAACAAAAAGTTTCTGACCCTGTTCTAAAAAGAGCTTTGAGAGTTATTTAGATGGAGAACTTACAAGTTTACAAGCTTGAGCTGTATCAGCCTTACCCTGTAATAAAAGTCTAGCACCTAGAAGGCAGTTTGTATTTAAATGTGAATTTCTAGTGAGCTACTTGTTACTGTTTTCTGTCCTAGGAGTATACTCAAAAGAAAATCTTTAAGTGGTCCTTCTAACTGCTCTATAATCATAATGATTTTTCACTTCTTAGAATCCTAAAATATTCTGTGTATAGGTATGTTCACATTAATTTTTCATGTAATTTAGAAATCTTAATGTAATTTCTTGTAATATCATAAGATGTTCACAGCAAAACATTAAATTATGCAGAGAATGCATTAGTGCAAAAATTAAAGGTAAATTTGATTATCTAAATTAGGTCTTGATAATTAATGCTGATCTGTAATCTTTGCCTAGTATATATGTAATAAGCCTTCCCAAAACAGTTGTATGAGATTTCTAGCATTTTATCCAACTAGGGGAACCAAATGCTACTAATATTTAACTCTATAATCAAATGATCATACAACTCTAAAGCCCAGTGATGCTCCTAGAAGGAATTAGATAGGCAAGTCTCTCACATGTTGTACTGAGACTTCCCTGGATGGACATTAATCCTTTCCTACATGCCTCTTTTCTGACTAACAAAGCCTGTCCCCTTTTGCCAACAGCAGCTACCGCTCCTCCAGGCTGACACACTGCCTGGTGGGTGCACCGTTTTCCACCACTAGCTGCAGATACTTCCACAGGTGTAGAGGTAGGGGAGATTTTTTATTCCTGGTGTGAAGGAAGTGCTGCTTGGTGCTTGACTGGCAACAGCTGCTGGGGATAATGCAAATTTAATGGTGAAACCAATTTAAAACTAGATTAGAGCATCTAAACACAGACTTTAAAATGTGGCACAGAATAGCCTGACTTTAGTTTCCAACCATGTCACTTTTCAAGTAAGTATATAACTCTATCCCAGTCGAACAATTAAATATTTAACACTCAAATATGGTTTTGTAATGGGGTGAGTTTAATTTATTTCAGTTACCTGTACAAATAAATCTAATCTACAGATCAGTTACCCTGGTTTGAATAATGTGCATGTTTAACACAGTGTCTAAACTTAGCTTGCAATGTTGAAGCAACTTATTAAGCCAGACAGATATTTGACATATATTTGGTATGTCAGATATGTATAGCTGATTACTAAACTTTGTCATACTACTTCTCTTTAGTTAAATGTTCACTTTTTCCAGCAGAAACGCAAAGAATATTAGCATCATATCTGAACAAACTACCTGTAATTACTTTCTATCAAAAATGACGTAAAAGCAACGGGAAGCAAGTTAACTGTATTAATACTTTGCTATTTGATGTTCTATTGTCTGATGAAAGAAAAAAAAAAAAAAAGGGAAATAATTTACTACTACCATAATCTTATTTCTCTAGCCCAGAAATTACTTCACAATTACATAACCATGTCCTTTGCACACTTTAGTGTCTTTTGTTTGTAAATCATCTCAAGGGAATCCACAAAGCCACTACCGGCAGTCAGAGAGGCAGGAATTTTATGTAGCTTTCATGACGAGCTTTTTCCCAAAAGTGCCCTGTTTCATAGTCAGTTCCTGGTAGCATTCTCATTTGATAAACATCCTCCACGTGTTTTGGACCTCCTTGTCCATAAAATGTTACCCCAGTAGTCTTCTGTAGCACTCCTGTGGATAAGAGGCTTAGGGAATGTTTTACATCTATTAGAGTAAAATCTCTAGTGTCTTTTCTCTGCCTGTGAAGACAGAGTCCAGTAATCTCCAGAGTAGCCAGTAAGTATAACAGGATATTTAATTTCTTTCTGATATTCTATCTGAGCACACAGCATGTTACCAGGCAATTAAACGGTGAAGTATAATAAACTTTTACAGAATTTTTAAGAAAGTTGGAGATGCAGAGCAACAATTTGAATCTGCTCTAATCTCCCTAATTCTAAGTCTGTAGGTATAAATCTGAGGGCAGAATTTGGTTGCTTTATTAAACCAGAAAATGCAGGAAGTCAATTAGCTTTTCCTGTCCCACAGACTGCTTATGAAACATTGGGGGGAGCAAGGAGAGGTAAGTACTCCTTCAGCTTGTGACCAAAACCAATAAACCTGGAAATTTAGGTTTATATTTTTAGATTAAAATTTGTTGTGGGCATAAAATACTCTCCCAGGAAGTTGGTTCACAAGTGGGAACCATGATATTGGATGTAATAATGACACATTGGACCATGTCTTGTGTTAATTCAGAAGTATGGCAAATTTTGCAACTTCTTCATGCAGGAGGGTTCGGTGTTAAAGCTCTAAACATGGTGGAGGCAGGATGAAAACCTGTTGCACAATTAATGTGCTCAGCAGCTTGATAAATAGCGTGTAGCTGGGCTAGCAGTAAGTATCGTTTACTTTGTAAAATAGGCAGCTTGATCTGTAAAGACCTGCTGGATGATTAGGAGAAAAAAAAAAAAAAAAAGAGTAGACATGTAGACATGTACGGAATAAGTGAATATATCTGAATCAGGTGTGTTAAGCAGTAATGAATGAGAGAAACATGCTGTTAAGGTGTTCATCACCAGTCTTTAATTACACAGTGTTAATGGCATGTGCTCAGAAGAAGCCCAAAAAGAAACAATTAAATGACATCATTTCCTCTTGAACTGTTCTCTAGAGTTGTTTTAGACATTAAACAGACAAATAGTAATGTGAAAGTGATAGAGCAGAAGATAACTTATCTGTCCAAATGGATTCACCAGACACCTGCATTTTGAAAGGGTTGTGGTAAATTTGTTACACTCTTATCAGGCAATGAACATAATATACTGTGCTTAAAAATGGGGGGGTTTAGGTTAAGAAATGTGTTATAGAATTGAAAATTTAATTCACCAGAGATGGATCATCAATAGCTAAAATCAAGTAAGGGTTAGGGGTTCCACCTCAAGTTAGACATCAAATCTACAGGTGGCAAGACCATGGTGTCCTCCAAAACCAATTTTTTGGGGAAAGGGTTTGGAGAGTACTCTTCCCAAACCCATTTTTACAAAATGCTGCAGTGTTTGATTTCAGATAAGGTCTGATCTTGGGTAAACTGCAAGTAAATTCAGTTATGCAACTCTATCAAATCAGGCAAGCAGGTTACATATCCACATAAGATATCAGGTTGCATGATAAACTGTGTGAAAAAAGCATCAGCCTGGTCTTGGATTGCCTGAAACGAAAGGGTGCTTTGCATCACAGCAGGTTAAAACTTCATTTAGGGTTCTGGAGCACCATTAACGTAATCTGTTTACTATCTGGGCAGGTGATGCTTGCTCCTGCATAGACCTAAGGGAAATTATCATTTTGACAGCATAAAGGGGTGCTCAATGGCAAGGAGAAAGGAATTCTGAAGTTACTTGGGACCAAATGAATATTAACAAATCCTTCTCGGCAGGGTGGAGTGAGGAGGAAGTCTTGTATCTTAATAACTTCCCACGAAGGGTGTTGGTAGTAGGAAAAAAAAAAAAAAAAAAAAAGAGTATTCCCAAAACTAGGCTCCCTGTATCTCTCAGGATGTAAATTATGCAAAAGGACTATAGCTCTGAACATCTGTGTTAAGAATCTAATAGCATATTGGTTGGATGGGGGGGAAGTAGAAGAAATTTCTGGCCTTGCAATAAGTAGATTTTTGTATGGTTCCCTCTCATTTCTGTTCTCTAAATGCTTTGTATGTAATTCAATTATCTATTTTGGATTTTGTATAAACAATCTTGCTAATTGTTCCTAAATAACCTGGATTTTAATGACTTCAAGACACATAACTAATATCAAGGTGTCCCACCCTTAACAGGCATGCTAAACTTTAAACTGGGATGCTGGACTGTTTTCATAATGTGCACCCTCCACTTCCCTCCAATATCACTCTAAGGTATCCAAAGGATAATGAAGTGTACCTCCCTTAAGGTGCATGGACTACTGTAGAGATGACAATTCAGAGCTGTGGGTCAAAGAAACATTTTTGGATTGGCAGCATTAGCCAGGAAGCTCCTTGTATACATTAGGATAGTGAGGCCTTTGCAACTAGTAATTATTACTGTTTCTTACAATTGAAATTTGGCAGCTTTCTGCTCAGTGTGTCAGCTTCTGTGAATGGTATTCAGCAACATATAGGAACATGGGTTGTATTTTAGGGAGAGGATACACTGACTTAGGCATTGAAACATTCACCACATATAATTTTTGAGAGTCTAGTCCTAGGGGATATAGAGGCTTTCAAGTGTTAGCAAGTGCCTGCTCAGTGGATGACACAGTTTTCGAGATGAAAGCCAATCATAGGTGAAAAAGCTCGTGCTATTGCATGTATCTGCAATAACTGGACATGGGAAGAAGCTCTGAAGTCTTCCACTGAGAATGGGATGAATATACCGAAGTTGTTCATCCTCTCAAACAAGGTTCTATCTAAGAGCAAAAGACTCCTGGAAAGCATAAAACTATCATTGGCCTGATCATCTGGCGCTAGTAGATATTCCAGGAGATCTCCATGTATGTAATGCTGGAATATTAAGAGTGTTACAGAGTTTGACATTGCTGAATTAATACTTTATTGCTAAAGCAACTTCTTCAGAGATACAACAGTGAGAGAAATCTAGGAGTAGGAATTTTGATCTAGTCAGAGCTTGAATATTGGGAAGAAGGACATATGAATGACAAACAGCTTTTCCAATTGCTTCAGAAACGTTATTGTACAGTATGAAAATTGTGAAAGCTGAAGATAAAAAGGATCTCTTATAACCTGTGTCACTTCAAAAATTGGTTAAATGTGTCAAATCAGATACTCTAATGTTCTCAGACACTTCCTTTCAGACATTCTTCCAGCTCAGTAATACCTTCTGAATTATCCCTAAAATATTTCTTCAACATATCTGCCATCCAACTTTGCAAAGGGGGAGGTGGGAGCAGAAAACTTTTTGACACTGCCAATTCCTTCAGACACCTGACTCAAGTGATCTTTGTCTGCTCCTGATTAGTTTCCATTTTGCCTCTCTTCTGGTCAACCTAATATTTTCTTCTATTAAAGCAGTGAACATATCATGTATGTTTTCCACTTCTTCAATTTTGTCTGAAATTGATTCTGATCCTTTGATTTTAGTTACCCTGAGACAATCTTGAACTGCATTTAAAAATCCTCTGTAAAGCAAGCCCATGCTGTACATTTTAATTGTATTTTTCAAATTGAGGACTCCTGCTGTCCAGTCTTCAGATGTATTTGAACCGCATCCTGAAATAGAGGTTTGTAGTTAACACCAAACCCCTCACTGCCCCACTCCCCCTCAAGTCTTTCTATAAAGCAGTATCTCCAGTTAATAAGATCCTAATTCCAGTTCAGATGTGGCATAGCTAGTAGACAGTTACTGCTTCTGTTCTCTCAGGAAAGAGGTGAGGACAAGGCAGTGCATCTGGTTAAGAGCATTAGCTGTTCACTTTGTGCCTTTCTTCTATTATGATTTTCAAATGTGTACCCATCAGTCTAACAAAATCAGGCTCACGAGCAATTAGATTAGCAGAATTTCAAAACTTGTGGCTTTTTATGACTCTGTCTTGTATTGGCCAAAAAGAATCATTATTGCAATTCTATCTGGATAAAGAATGCTTACCACCTTGTCAACAATTCGTTCACTGTTATCTCTATCAGTATGCAATCCCTTACACTTCTCCAATTTCTTATCACTGATTGCTAGCTCTGGAGGAAAACAGCAAGAAGCAGGACTAATAGGAGAGTTAAATTAGCCCACTTTCACACATCACCTTCAGTAAATCTGCATCTGAATAAAAGTCTTCAGTAGACAGAAGGAAGAATAGAAGGTAAAAATTGTAGCTCAAGAGATGCAAATCTGTGACTGACTCCTTAGGTGAAGGGCATTGCAAGTATGCCCTGCAATGTTGCTCTAAATCCATTTCCTCTCTTACCGTCAGACCTAATGTTACTTGATCCATATCTCTTTGGCGCAATTATTGGCTTAACCTTAGACCTTCCTCTCATACAAAAGAAGAAAGCACCTCAGTTTTGCATAGATGGGGTATCAATCCTCTGCAGTGAAGCACTACTCTTACTGCAAGAAGAAAGCTCATGCTGATAATGGAATTAAGCTAAAAATACAATATCCAGCATCTTCTCTTTAACAGAGAAAGACAGATCACTGCTGGAATTAAACCCCCAACTTTACTGCCTGAAAGGGTTTTTCTTTTCCCTGTATTTCATTCTGTGTCCAAAAATTCTCCTGAAAAGCTCAGACCTTTAATAGCCTGTTGTGATGACCATAATAAAAGTAAATTTTGTGCTTCTTTTTCAGTGCTAAACAAATGAAATTATTATTTCTTCTCCTTATTCTTTAAGTGTTCGGTAGGTTACTATTAACCCTAATCACTATGTTTGAAAACAGTAAAGCATTGTCCCCCATAAGTAAATGGAAACCATCCCAAAGAATTCACAGGACACTGATACAGGATTAAAAAAAAAAAAAAAAAAAAGATTACTGTTACAGTGTAAATTTGTATATTTTAGGGAATGCTATAGGCAGTGTTCTTGTGTTTCTTACAGTAATTATAAATACTTAAAGGGTATTTTGGAGGGCTTTTTTTTTAATGTTGCCATTTTAAATTTGCAAAGTCTCTTTGGTGTGTAGCTTAGAGTTCAATTTACAAATAAATGTTTGAAGTAAGGAATAGAAGAAAATACCATTATTGATTTTAGTTAATGTGCAACCATTGAGAGGAATCCTAAAACAAACCAGTTACTCCCACAGCAGATATCCCACTCTGGAAAGAGCATGGTAATTTATGCCTGACAGTACAAAGTTAAATGCATATATTTTTTCAGATTTATATCAGATAAATTGAGGGACTATAATTTATTTTCAGGTATTGGTCATTAATCTATCTGATAAAACCCCAACCTTCTAATAAAAAACCTGATCGTATGAGAAATGTCTATCAGTGGAGACAGTCTATTAACAAGGTGAACGCTGTGTACCTAATTAGGTTTGACTGAGCTAACTGCTCTCTGAACATGTCTTCCTGTGCTTGGGCTAGAAAGCCATCCTCAGGGCACAGCTAGTTTTCTATTCCTGCTGTGCTGCCTTTATCTAGTAAACTTCCACCTCAGAACTCATTAAAATATTTTATTTCCCTAATTACAAGATGCTTGCTCCATTCTTCTGCAAGACCATTTACCCTGATTCCACCTCTGCATTAAATGTTTTTAGATTTGGGCATATCTACAGAATCAGAATCCATTTTGACTGTGAGTAAGTGGAGAGATCTCATCCCTGGAAAAGGAGCTGTGCTAGTTTGAGCTAAAGCTAATAAGACATTCTTGTAAGTCTTCAGACATTGCTGGAGTGGTGATGACTTACATATGGAAAAGGTATTTGTCCAGATTGTTTTTCCTATCAGAATTATTATAAACTGCCTTGAGGACATTTAAGTATAGAATTACAACAGTTAGATCCACTTCTTATTTTACCCAAATACAAGGGAGCATCAGGTTTTGGATTTAGCTAATATCATAATGTCATACACTGTGGCTAGGGAAGTAGCACTGGACGTCAGTTCTTGGTGTCAGCAGAGTCTTTGGGTATCATAGTCTAGGTGTTTTGATCTTCTGTAAATGGTCAGGACTTCACTTTTTATGCTGCATAGCTTGATTTAAAACACATTTGAAAGATTCCCATAAAAACTTGCAAAGATAGGACTGAAATGTCATAGTCAGTCAAATGTGAGGCAGCTTCAAATATTCTGCAGTCAAATTTTGTCTACTGTCGTGCCTCAGGAATTCTATGAAACCAGTATCAATGGCTTCTGTTTGGTGTGCTGCCCTGCTAGTTCAAGCAACAAAACTGAGTAGCTGGAAACTGAACAGTTATCTAATCTGTCTAATCTTAAAAATGAGGAGGGAAGGATGACCAAAAGAACTGGCTAAACAAAGTTGCATTTAGTCTTGAAAGATGAATGAACAGAGTGCCCCTATTCCTTTCGGCACACTCATGAAATCTCAGAAAACTCGTTGCTGGTTCAGGCTTTGTGTGTCTTGGGGAAAACAAAGGAAAATGAAGGTACTACATTTCGGTTTCTAAGTAGTGTTTTGTTTGTAAAACTAAGTGCCTTTTCTGGTAATGGGCATTACTCCAATTCCAGGACTACAGCACTGGAGATGATATTGCATGTGTTACAAATACAATTTGTCATAAATTTACATGGTTCCAGTCAGCAGTTTTAAATGTAGGTTTTGCTTCCTATAAATCTAGAACAAAGAGATTTTGATGGATCTGAAATTTAGCAAATTGTTAACATAAACACAGAGTAATGATAAGAAAATCATCTAAACTTCTGCAAAAATACAAGTACCCATGATTTTGGACATATTACAATCTCCCTCTGTGTTTAGTTCATATTATTTATTTTCTTTTATGTATCCTTTTATTTATAGTGGTATTTTGTTTTTTTATCTTACTTTGAACTTTTAGGGGAAAGGGCCTGTGCTTAATATATTTGTAGAGAATAGTCTAGTGCCTGCATATCAGTGTGTTTGGATCCTCAGCCCCTGCCTTCTTGACAATATGTATGGTAGCAGCTTCATTCACCTGCTACCCTTGACGATTCCAGTTAGGCTTTTCCTACAGCTGACCTACAGGATTGGGCCCCAATACAGCAAAGGAAAAATTTCTTCAAAGTGGCAAAACAAAACAAAAGCAATAACAATGCACTCTTAAATTTAATGTTTTAAGTAATTCCCCTCAGCACAGAAATAGAAAGGTTTTTCTTCACACAGAATTGTCATTATGAGTAAGCTGGACTTAATAATTATAGGCTAATAATATGAATATGAGCAAATGAAGGCAAAGCAAAGAGGCAATGTATTAAGGCAGACAGTACATCATTTCTGGAATATCTGCACTGCATATTTTTTGCAACAGCTTCAAGCAGTTGAAAGCATTGGAACACCTTGCTGCTTAGAATAAAATATATTCAGAAATTTTCTACGATGGCTCAAAGAAACTAAAATCTAAAACAATCATCTTGAAGGGGTGAGAGGGAAGGGTTCTGTTCTTCATGTGCAAAGACCTCTATGGGAAAGAAAGCAAGCCATGTCATTTAATGATAGCTGTGCAGTACAGCTTAATTGTAGATGTTGGTTTTATCTTTTATATTTTTTTTTCTACCATTGTCATTACAAAAATCTCTATTGAAACTGAAACTTGAGAAGCAAAACTAACTTTGAAGTTTAATCCAGATTTTATTGAAGTGAGCATATTAATTTTAGTAGATTTTTCATCAGCCATTTGGTATGCTGCATTTCTCAGAGAGACACATAATATTTGGGAGTGGTATACATATATTTTTCTGTATACTAGACAGGCCACAGTGTCAAACAGAGAAAGAAACAATGTCATCTTGGTTCATACTGAAATCAGTGTGTATGAAGCATTTCATAAAAATGCAGATTTGTTATGTTGTTATGGTGGTTGTTATGGTGTCACATACCTGGCAGAAATTAAGATTTTTAAATTATTATTATTATTATTATTATTTTTTATTGGTTTCATTTTTTTAAATGCGTATGCAGTGTACCTAAAGAAATAACATTACATTCAAAATGCCTGGCTTCTAGCAGCTAGGGCTTCTCCAGAAACGGCAGAATCTGGAAAAGATCTACATGCTTGGTAGTCCCACAACATGAAATGTTCCCCCCCCCGCCTCCTCCCCACATTCACACGCACACCAGCTTCATGTCCTGCCAAACTCTACCTTCCAGAACAAATGTTCTTGTCCTAATTTGGTGTATGGTCATGACCACATTTTTCAGTAATGATTGTGACATGCAAAGGACATGATTCAGCAAGACCCTAAAGCATGTGCCTCACTGGTAGCACATTTACATTCCCATTGATTTGATTTGAAATGAGCTACTAAGCAACTGAATCGAGGTAAATACTTGCCTATGTAAAGCCAGCAGTATGTTTTAAACTCTTGAATTGAAGCCTGATAAAGGGTAAGTACTTGTGTTCCTTTATAAACTTGTTTTATCATCATTTTCAGGGAAAAAAAATAAACCAAGCAGACTTCCTTTAGGTTTACTAGGTGACTACTGGAAATGATTGCTTCAGGGTAATAGAAACCAAATCTTTTTTCCACGTTCTCTTGGAACTCCACCAGCCACAAGCACAATGCGGGGTGGAGGGAGGAAAATCTTACATCCCATTGTCTCCACAGGACTCACTGTTCCCTACTGAACATCAGTGTCAATTTTCCAACGGCTTACAGATTTGTCAGATGGAAAGCATGTTTCTCCCAAAGATAATGTATATGTTTTGAATGGATGGCTGAAGAAGAAAACTGTATCACTCACATATGGCTGGCTTGTTTTTAAGCACTTCAGTAATCATTCCTACCTCGTAGTTTGTGGATGTTTTGCAGTACTTAAAACTAAATTGTATTAAATCCTAGCTTCAAACATCTCAACAAAGTAGTATTGCTATAGGGATCTCAAAATTATGTACAGCTATTTTTTATAACGTTTTTTAAAGATCAGTGCTGAAATAAGTTCTCTAAAACAGCTCTAGAGGTCAGCTTTTTTTGTGAGAGGTTTCTGGTGTTTGGTCTTGCTCCTCCTAGAATGTGACAAAGTGAAACGAAAGGAAAACATCTTTTGCCTCTTCTCCGAATTGATATTACCAACATGCTTTTTTCCAAAAACAGAAGAGTTACAAGACCATACAAATATTACTGCTAAATTTTAATCCCCTGAAAATAAAGTCAGGCTAGAGGAAACAAAGTCCATTGAGGAGAAGCTGTTTGTATTAAGGTATTAACTTCAAGAAAGGCTGTTCCAGTGTATGTTCACTATGCAAGCATCAAACAGGAACGTGTTCTTAAGCTGCCTTTTCCTGCATGATACTGAAGGAATACTGTTTTAAGACTTAACGTGGGAAGGTTATTCCTCATCAGTATCTCAGAAACAGAATACATATATATTCTAAGTCTGCTACATCACCAGGGCACGGCTATCTGAGAGACATGCTATGTAATAAGTCAGGGGTTAGAAACTTCAAAGTTCTGCAGTGGGAAGAGTGACTGGGCAGTGAAGAGAGATAGATAGCTTAAGTTTTACATTTGACCCCTTATCAGCAACAGATTTGTGTTTCTTATTGATTCCTCTGTACTTGTCACTCTTCAGTTACAATTCCACCTTGGCAAGTGCTGCCACAACGGAACCATCAGCACTAGTTTAGGTATTATCTTTCCTGACCTTCAAAAAAACCCTCATATGTCCTAATACCAACATGACTCTTCTGGCGCTGCATTGGTAATAGCAGTAGAAGGAATTAGAGGAGAGAAGAAGGAGTCAGAGAGAGGAGACCACTTCAGAGGAGGTAATCTATTTTAGAGCAGGTCCCAGATTGAATATGTTTGGATTTGTAGCATTTAAAATGCTCGTGGTCTGTTGTGAACATGACTGTCCCTATCTTGCATGGACCTCAGCACTAGCACAGACAACCAATGCATATATTTTCTGTCATCATTAAAGAAACAGTCTGGTTTGGGGAAAAACAAAGCAAAATGCATGCACATGACCAGGGGCCTGCTGTCAATCATTTCTCCTACTCTTCTACTGCACTAAGCTATTTCGGTGTCATAGACCATACACCAAAACAAAACAAACAAAAACAAACAAACAAAAAAAAAAAAAAAAAAAAAAAAAAACCAAACCAAAACAAAAAAACATAAACCCCACCTCAGCACAGGTTATTGAATACAGGAGTAGTATGCTGCTCTTCTCTGTTCCACCTAAAGAGTGGACAAGTTACTATTTACATTGGCAAATGTTTTCCAGCTACCTCAGCAGCTGGAAATTCAATAATTAGGCTCTGTTGAAGTATACACTGTCAGACAAGGACATGGCAGTGCTGTCCCCAGAAGGAATAGAAGTGCTGGCCTGGTTTTCTATAACTGGAAACCAGAATGTCTGTCTCTCTGGGGCCTCTGCACAGATGAGACCATAAATTTAAGTCGGGTTGGAAAAAGATGTGCACATTTTGCTGAGATTTTTGAAAATACAAACTACTGCTTTATGAAGACTGAATAATCCCTGAAAAGATTTCTGTGGCCAAGTTATTTTCACTATATCTCTCAGACTTTAAGAAAGCACATTTTCTGAGGACAATAGAGCAGAGTTGTGTGTTGTCTTTATTTAGATGGCATTATAACCCAAAATGGCTGAGTGACCTCGCTGGTGGTTCTAGCCAAACGGATGAACATGAGCCGGAGCAAGACAAAAAGCTGTGGGGTACCTGAGGAAGCCAGAACTGCTCTGAGTGCAAGGAACAGACAGAGATGTTTGGGGGCAATTCCATCTGCCCCTGCCAAATTCTTGAAGTTTTATTATTTCCTCCTCACCCAACTTTCTGAACAACTGCTGATCAGGCTATATTGGCATGAAGACTGACTTTCTGGTTTTTGCCATCAGGAGATCATTGATTTTTGAAATGAATCCTTTTTCTGTGCTGTTTTGCAGTGCAACACAATTGGCATTAAAAAAAATAAATGGAAAAAGTTGCAGTAATTTTGATCCATGCCGCTCTCCTGTGCAAGAATCACTTTTCTCTGTGTTAAGTTTCGGATTACAGTTAAAACTATCAGCAGTAACCTCTGAAAAATAGCCTGATGTTGCTTTGCTGTTCGCAGTAACTGGGGCTTGTACACTGCACACATCTTGGTGCTCAACGGTTAAAAGTTTTGTACAGCAATTTGAAGTGCCCTCCTGTGAAAACAGCAGCTCTGGTTTTAGAACTAGAGCACTACCATAATATTGTTTTACCACCTTAAGGTTCAATTTCAGTATAATAATAAATAAAAAATCCCTGTTCAAACAGCTCCTTAAAAAATACAGTATTTTAAAAAAGAAACTGCATAGATAGGAACTATTCCTGTTGAGGGAAGTGACTATAGGCCATGCAGTCTCTCGCTCCTCAAAATGAGGAAGAGAAAGAGAGAAATGGCAAGAATCAGACACTGCTACCCTGAATGATGAACTTGGCACTCAACATCGTGTAAGTGAACTGATCTGTTCTGTAATGTGTGTGCGCTGCTCTCAGGAAGGGCGTGCGTGCAGTAGTTTCAGGCATGTCATGGCTGGCAGTTGGTTTTCTGATTCACTGCTGTTTAGAAGCTGTATAACCAAGTCTTTTTTTGTCTAGTTAATGATAGCTGTGTTACTGTTAGTATCTTCTGAGATAATGGGGCCAAAATTTCTATACTTCTTTTACGGTAAGGGTGTAGATTACATTAAAACTGAAGCCCCCTTGGAAAACCAGCAATGAATTCTTGTCATTCTTATGCAATGAATTTGACACACCCTGTAATATAAATAATGTTATCCCAGAATCACACTGTCCAAACTAAGTGCTTTTCAGTCGTTTGAGATAAACTTAAAACTCTGGGACCTGGTTTTGGGGTGAGAATTTCCCAGAATCTGGCCTCTGCTTCACATGGGACTTTGGCAATGAGCCAGCCCAGCCCAGGTACATGTGAGCCAGAGAGCCCAAGCAGTCTCTTTTCAAGTAACCGGCTTGCCTAAAATCTTTTTAATTTTTATTCTAAAACATTCTAATTCCTTGCAAATTATTAGTAAGTATTGACTTTAGTTGTAGCTTGTATTTATTTTTAAGAAACAGTCCTTTAAGACTGAGACCTTTAAGAAGCTCCTGTGTACAGTTTCCTTCTTTTCTTTATATATATTGATTTGCTAAAGGATATTATGTTATGCCACAGAAATGTATTCTCAGAATTTTAGTGAACTGGAAATTTGATAGATTACAGGCTTTCAAATTTCAGATTCCACTTGGAATTAATCCCATGGATTTGTCTCTCATATGTTTAACTTTTAATTAATAGAAAAGTAATTCTGAAAATGTGAATGAAATTACAGTGTTTACCCAGTTACAAAGCCTTATACTAAACTACCTGCAAAAAATAGAGAAAGATGATTCTCTGAAGTAAATGCTGTTCAAAGTAAGGCTGTGATTCAAACAACTGTTAAGGTACAAGGTTTAGGTAACTACATAAATGCCAATAGCCAAAAGTTACTGTGAGACTGCTTTCAGTGAGAACCAGTAGCCACTCACTTTAATATATGGACAAGGTGAAGCAGTTTCATGGGTCATTTTTTTTATTTCTAAGAAATAGTTTAAAAACTTCAGCAGTAACTTACACTGAAAAACTATTCAGAAGTTATACAGATACACTCTTCACATGCTTAGAGAAAGTCACCTCTTGGAAGCAGTTCCACAAGCAGATACATTTACTGAGAGATGGCATCATGATTAAATTAAGAAAAAATAAGTATCAGTTCACTCCCAAGACCTTGAATTTTGCCCCTACCTGTCCAAAAGGCAGTAGTATTTGTTTTCTTTCTCAATTAATTTTCAGCCTTGAATTACATCTCTGCATGCTTGTGGAGCATTTTGGTATACATTCAATAATGTAAACCTGTTATAAAGAAGAGCTTTTGCTGTTCAACATTTTATTTCACATATTCTTCGAATTCTCTGCTTTACCAACAAAAGACACGAACTCAAACTAGTATGCTTTTCTTGGAGACATCCATAACAATTTCATTACAGATACCACAGAGGCTCATCTGAATTTACCCTTTGTGTATATGGGAATGGATTTTTAGTTATACAGTGAGAGGTAAGAGGTAAAAGAACTGAAGGTTATCTGAGAGGGGTGGAAAGATATAAAATAGTGTGAGTGAAATCAAGTATTTTCAAACATAACTTTTTTTTTTTTTTTTTTTTTATTCCCAGTTTCAGTGTTGACAAAACTGGCATTATGTTTGTCTCAGACTGGTTTGCTTCCCCTGAGTTTGACAGTCCATTAGTTATCTCAGCAATGTTAGTCCAACCCAACCATTGCAGAAATGGCTTCATTTTCTCTCTGCTTGTTTACTGGCATTCCCACCCTTGAGTCTTCTCACAGCCCTCTCAATGCTTTAATACAAGACAAATATATCACCTGACATGTCAGCAAAGACACATGACCACATCCCCTCTTTCATAAGCAGTCTCATTAGTCCCGTGCGTGTTTGTGGAAATGTTTCAAAACTTCTCTTCCTTTTCTAAAGGATAATGGGATTTATTCACCACTGTATACTCTAACCTTCTGCTGCTATAGCTTGATCTCAGTGGGGTTACTGCTGGTTTACAGCAACAGGCATCAAGTGAGGTTGCTAAGTCATGCAGTTGAAAAATAGCAATGAAACAGGCCTTCCCGCTTCTCTGCCTCTCTTCCCAGCTTCTAGCTGCACAACATCCACATAGTCTGTCTCTCCATGTAATTTCACTGGTGTTCATCTCTGATTTTCACATTTCCTGTCATGTAGGACATATTCTACTTGTCCCTATGCTTCATATTTTTGTATGTCAGTTAAAGTTTACTCTCTTCTTTGTAGCTATTTATGCTTAAATTCACACTCCTACTTGTGTCATTAAAGCTGTAATTACCATCCAACTGTGCAAAGCATTTTGGGGCAGCAAAGTGGAAAATGAAGCTGTAGCACCTAGTACTACTGTCAAATGGTTGTCGTTAAATATCTGGAAATTGGGATGTTTCCTAATGTTATTCATACTCTTCCTGGTGCCTCCTTATTTATTTTATTTAGAAATGAGGCAGGGTTAACATGGTTTTACATCGTGAAATACAGGTGGAATAAATACAAAAATGTAAATTATGGGGGAAAAACCCAACAACTTCAGATCATGCCAGCATTTCAAACCTAAGGTCATGTATTTTAACATCAGTGGCACCCTGAGGGTCAGTATCCTATCTTTCCTCCAATTCCCATTTGTGTAATTATCAGGCATGGAAGGATAAACGCAGTTAAACTTAAGCTAGCTCTTTCCCTAAACTGTGGGCCAATCATCAATAATTTTGATTTTGAGAGCCTTTCTGTTGATTTTAGATTTTGCTACTGCCACAGCTGATTCAAAGAAAAGCAAACCTTTTTCATAATTTTATTTCTGCAAAAAATGTTTTCCCTGACAGTGCATGTTCTTGTCTCCTGTATTGTCTGTAGGTGTCCCTTTGAGGCTTCAAATCCGTGACAAGGGATGAGGCCATACAACATCCTTGCCCATTAATTCAAGCTTAAGTTACTGAAGCATGTCCACAGTAGCTCACATTGGCTCCCCTTACCACAGCTGAAATTTCATAGATGATGAGTCCCTCCTGAGGTATTCAAAACAGGTAGCCTGCAACCTAAGGATGCCTTGGCTCCCTGATTCTGTCTGCTGATCATGGAGGAATTGCAGGAGTTTAGAATTTGTCATTTCCACTTCTGTGTACAACAGAGGTGAAAGAAAAGACCCCAGCTGCCTATTATAATCCAGCTTTAGAAGAGCTACGCTTGTATTACTCGGCTAAGTCTAGGTCATATATAAAGGCTGCCAGTCACCAAACCAGTGGTTAAAAATTGTCAGGGACTGACATAAAAGATACTGACATTCATTTTCTTAATCTGCTCATTGATTCTTTCAAATAATGTCAGGGACAGTATCATTAAATTTTTCCATTCTGTTTGAGAAGAGGGTGTAAAACAAATTCCTCAGCATGTAAAGAGATTACATTAAAGTCAATATTTCCTCTTTGGTGAGGTGGGTCAGTTTTGGAATTGATCCAGTTTGCTTTCATAAGTGTAAGCCTTTAGAGGAATTTTCAGTTTACCCCACCCAGCCAGCTAGCACAGCTTTGTTTAATGTTTTGAACCCTGCCTGGCTCCAGCAGAGAACATCCCATATTTATTGATACAGAGCTCCTCTATGGATATGACCATAAGTTCTCTGTGCTCAGCAATCTCACCCCAGTCATATGCTGAAGGAAGCAGCTGGCTAGCCTTTCCCTCCCACCATATCCTTTGGTATGAAGATGAGATCTTTCTGCAAGGAGTGCATGCAGAAAAGATGCCACAAGCAAACAAGTGTTTTCAACAGGCAGGAAGGAAGGGAGAAAAATAAACAAACCTGAGTCTGCAAGAGCTGAAGGCAGTGACACACTGTCCTTGCTCTCTAATATCTTCCATTTTGAATCCTATCCCAGCTCTGTTACCAGCAAATGCTGTGTGTCTCAGATCCAATGAAAGCGCTTCTGGCTGCTTTAAACAGTAGGGCTGGCGAGTTATGTTTAAAACAAATAGTAGCAAAACAAAGGGGGAGTCATTTAATAAAGTAAAGTTTGCTCAGCAAGAGTTTTCCTGTGAGTAGGCTATACTAGCGTTTGCTAGCTTTGCCAAATTAACCAGTGGTCTACAAGTCATATTGGATTTTTTCCATATTGCAGAAAAAAGCTTTGTGTGGAACAAATATTTCAGTTGTTGTACAGCATCATGCCCTTTTTATGTCCTTTGATGTTTATGTAACCTTAAGTCCAGAGCAAATGAAAAAGATTTTCATTTTTTTTTCCACTTAAAATATCAGCTTATATTAAAAAAAAAACAAAAACAAACAAACAAACAACAACAAAAAAACTAGCCCTTTCCCACAAAGCAACCAACTCAAAAAGTTCTAAACCAAAGATTTTTAAAACCTGTATCTTGTTTTGGCATGTTAAAAAATCAAAACAAAACCACAACAAAAAAATAGCAAAGCAAAAAAAAACCCACATAGGCTTCTATTTAAACTATTTTCCTGTGAGTACACTGGTACCATATTTGAAATTACACACTGTCACTGACATCAACACTTTTGCTTCAAAACCTACACGTGCCCATACATGTTTATATACTGTCCAAAGAGAGGAATATTTACATGTTGTTGTAAGAGAAGAAGGGTAAGAAATGTTTTAAAAAGATAAAACAGAAAAGCTCAGCTGGATTTCCCTCTTTGTCCCATTTTATGAGTACAGAAACTTTCAAATTATACTTTCTAGTTGGTGCAAAACTAGCCAGATCTACTTTGAGTTACCATTGGAATTTAGACAGTTGAAGCCAATTAGAACTCACTAAGAAATTAGCAGGTATGTGGAAAAAAAAGCATACATAGTCTCTACTAAAAGTACCATTTTTATATATGACCTTGGAGTCAAATAAACTTGAGCTTTAAATTCATTGTAAGCAAGCCAAGTAGTGCTGAGGCAATGAAATCCCCCAGAGGACATCACGGCCTATTTCCAAGTTCGAGCTTTAATCACAGAATCACTACTTGTTTGTAGTGATACTTAAGCTCACCCTGATGCTTAAACACCTTCACTTATGTCCTTGTCATAATCAAAGTTTTTGCTGCTTCAGCACCCAATCTCAGTGCCCTCTTATGTAGCCTGGGAATAAGTACGTAACCTACTGAATAGTGAAAGTACAAGTCTGTACAATACAACTAACCACATATGGTTATATAATAAGTACATCAGTAAATTCAAAGCAGAAGAGACAACTGTCAACAGGTCATATTTTGAGATCCAAATTAGGAAATTATGTAATGAGGAAAGAAAATGTCTTCTATATGATTCCCTGATGTTTCACTGCAGCAGCTCTTAGCGTCCTTCTGAGCAAAGCTTCCTGTAGTAAAGCTCTTTTACTCCTAAGGAGTTTGGTAAAATTTCTCTGCTTGGCAAGTAAGCATTGACAGTAGCTGTGCACTGTCAGCCATCGCTACCTCCTCAGGTTTAATTCTGCCACTTGCTATCTCCATGGATCTCTTTAGCAAGCTGAATAATACTTGTTGGCCATTGTCAAATAAGAAATGGCATTTCTGACTTTGGTTCAGCCTCTCAGAATGAATGAAAGGCAAGGACAGAAGCTAAAAAAATGTTTTAAAGAACAGGAAAGAAAATATACATGTAACATATACACCACAAACCCAGCTATGTTGGCATTCAAACTGCCTTAAAATTCTGATTAAATCTTTGGACAAGATGATTTTGAATAAAGGAGAAAGTTGATATTTCAAGCCATTATCTTGGCTTTTTCTTGAGACATCAATATTTCAAAAGTAAGAAAATTAAGTTGGGTTCTTCAACCAAAAAAGTTGAATTTGTCAGAGGCATATAAAACTTCATTTTGGCAACAAACAGTGACATTTTTCTCCCATTTAAATAGCAGAAGATGCGTGTATACCTTCAACTACTAGCTTTCTAAATGAATTTCTCCCAGTTAAAATCTTTTTCAGGATTATTGTTCCTAATGTTCAAAGAATACTCACAAGACTCTTACTTCTGCTTACAGTTAGAGAAAGTATCAGTATGTAAGAACTAAACCCATGTGCAGAATCACTAACTGGGTATAACACAAGTGGAAGCAAAACTTGAATTCTCAAAAAAGGAAAATTAGTTGCTTCTAAACAAACTACCTTAGTGTATGTATGTATATATATATATGTCAACCTTCTATCCCTCACATGCAATGGGGTTGTTACAAGGGAGGACAGGTAGCATATGAAATCTGTCAAATTCTGTCCAATCTCACACATTTTGCTTAGGCCTGCATCTCACAACTGAAGCACGACACAATATCCTGTCTTTCACTTTATTGTCTTCTGTGCCAACGCAGCTAGCTGACCTAAACTAGGGTCTGCTGACCAAATGCATCAGGTCCACAGGGTACTGGAAAGAGATCGTAGCACTGTACTGGAGCTGGAAATGTGCTTCTAGACAGAACTCCATCTTGAGACAAGCCCTCTTAGAAGCCATGATCTGCTTTTGCAGCATTATGCCCCAAGCCCTTCTACATTACTTGGTAGGATATATTCCCTTCCTGCAGCCCAGCGTACAAGCGTGTACTGTGCAGTGTTAACTCAGCAAGTAAGTGCCTTGTGAGAGGAGAGTGGAGAAAAAGAGACAGTTCTCTTCTAAAAGTATAGTAACATACTGTTCTGTCTGAAGCTTGAAAAGTCTGTCTGAATGTGTTGCATCCATTTGTGTTGTCTCAAGCTGTCAGCACTCTTGCAGTGCTGGCTACCCTGCCCTGTTGTACCAGCTTCCCTGCAGCACTGGAAAGTTGTTTCACATGCTTTACAGGGAAGCATGCTTCTCAGCTGCATTGTTTCCCCAGTAATGCCTGATTCAATAGTTTTTGTTCTTGGTTTCCGAAGCTGAGGTATAGAAATTTGTACTTTCTTGAAGTATTGATGTGCAGGCAGTTCTTGTATGAAAAGATATGTTTAAAAATAGGGAGAAGTAACCTAATTGCAAGATACAATGTACAACTATAGGGAAAATATTCTAGGTACAAACAAGCCTTTCAATGTATCAAGAGAAAGCCATCAGCAGACTAACTGGAAAGGTTATAGCCGAACTCAAAATACCAATGAGACTCTCATTTCTTAACAGGAAAGGGTAGTCTATCTCATTGTGCTGGCAGGCCTACGAATGATCCCCTCTGGCTTTAAAATACACAGATACATGTTAGAGTGTGTAACAGCTGGAGAGGAGAATGACTCCTCCTACGTGGAAAAGCCACTAATACAGAGATTTTTTTATTGGCATACCTTATTTGGGTGAATCTCTGGAAAGTTGTTATGTAGCATCAATACCTCCACAATAAGTCAAAGTCGCCTTCAGAAAAGCTTCCTTACCCACCTACCTAAATTTTCTAATTTTTCTAAATACAGTAAAACTGGTATGAAATCTATTGAGACTGAAATTTTAAATGACCTTTCTGTATTAAACGTCTTAATTTCAATTCATCCATTGTAGTGCTCTTGCTAGAGTTCTTGATTTTTTTAATGAGATTTTTACATTACTCATTAGCTTTTCTGAATGAACTTCAAACCCTATATACTCTATTTTGTTACCATGTACAATTCACTCAGAAAAAACTCTGAAGGAAGAAGATGCAAAACTTTGCATTTTTTATATTCTTTGTACTTAGTGGATTTCTTTCTAGACCAAACAACAATCACGCCTAGTGATCAACAGTGGTAATTGTGGTAGGTGTCTAATGACAAATGTCAGAATCAGATCTGTATTTTATTTGCTGTATGAAAATTCTGAGAGATAAAATACCTGCTTTGAGGCAAAACTCATTCAAATCAATGAACAAATGATCTGCTGCAAGTTTGGTATAGAACCTCACAATCACTTTAACAGTCCCTAAAACTTGACCTGAGCAGAGGTGGTCAAATTTTTGGACTAGAATTGTTTGTATTCTAGTGATTGATTCAGTAAGATATTTGGGGGGAAAAAAAAAAAAAAAAAGAGGGAGTGTAGGTGTTATTTTTTCCCCTCAAATATTAAGGAGAGAAAAAGGTGTTGAAGGAGATTTGAAATTAGAAAGTCTGTCACTGGGACACGAAAATGATGGCAGAAAAGCAAGGAGTAATTGGAAAAATTCAGTAAAGTTTCAGCATCATATACCAGAAGATTGGTGTAGCAAAACACACAAAGCTGATGTAGTCTTAGGTCCAGGACTGCTTGATAGGTCTAACATGTCCTTTTCTTTATCAGTTTGTTACATTATCTGCATTATAATGAATATTCATCATATCTAGAAAATTTAACTCTGGTTTTCTTTTGCACTGTGACTTCAGTCTGATGTTTACACGGTTTCTGGAGTCTTACAGACACTTTCTTTTGGTTTCTAAACAGACACTATTAATCCTTTACCTTTTTAGTATTTTAAACCAGTTTTGTTCTCTAGGGATATGCCACCAAGCAAAAATTGACATAATGACTTTGGGAGACTATCAGGGTGGATAACCATGGAGTAAGGCTTGGGTTGAGATAGGACTATGGATAGGATTGGATTTTGGCTCTGCCAGGCCAGATTTAGGGTAAGTGCTAGTGTGATTCATCTGGTTTAACAAAGGGACAAGTTTAGAAAGGATTAAGTGAATTAGTTCAGTAATATAAGAGTTTGAAAGAAAATTGCATGCCTCATTAACAGATAGGGGGGAGATTGGTTTGCTTGTAGATTGAAGCCAGCTATGGAAACATCAGTTATTATTGGAGGAAAATGTGGTGAAAATTGTGTGCAAATTTCTCAGAAAGAAAAATGAAACAGCCTAAAACTTATTTGAAATGTTCCTACAACTGTATTTCAGCCTTTGAACATACTTCCTATAAATAACCATTACAAAATAAATTGGCAGTTTAAAGTAGTATTTGATGTGAAGGCCTGCTACATATTGTAGGTCTTGCGTTATAAACCAAGATGTCTACTGATTCTCAGTGTTGTTCTACTTAAGGGGTTTAATTTACATGAGGCGTTGCTTTTTTCGGCTTTTTTTTTTTGGTCGATAGCTGTTGTTTAGGAATCATCTGTATCGTGATGAGGGGCGCCACCTCAAAGCAGGGGGATGTTTAGCGTTTAGATAAATAGGTTTTGCTTTTACTTCATGAGTAAGCCTGACGGGAATTTCTGGAGTTAAATAAATGGGGGGTGGTGGTGGTAATACGCATCTCGTTCTCGGTAGGAATGCCAAACTCTACCCACGCAGCACCCCTTCGCCCCCGAGCCGCCCCCCCCTCCCCAGCCCGGCGGGGCCCGGGCAGCTCCGCGGCTGCAGAGGCGGCAGCCGAGGCCCGGCCCCGGCTCGAGAGGCCCAGGCCTTCCTCCGCCCCGGCGGCCACCGGCGGCGGCGGCGGCTCCGCTTCCCCCGCAAGGCCCTGGGCCTGGGGTTCCCCCGGGTGCCGCCCGGGGCCGCGCCGAGCTCCCCGCCCCGGCCGCCCGCCCGCTCCCAGCGCTGGAGTGATGAGCGCAAGCCGCCGCGGGGGGGGCGCTACGCCATTTTCGTAGCCCGCGGTGGAGGGGGGAAGGGGAGGAAGCGGCTCCGCATTGGGCGAAGCGGGCTGCGGGGACGCGCGTGTAGCCAGATCCGCAGGGTGCGTAAGGCCTGAGTGTGGAGAGGGCGACGGGGCTTGGCGTAGCCGCGGTTGGTGAATAGCGTAGCGGCGGCGGCGGCAGGAGCTGCAGGAGGAGGAGGAGGAGGCGCCGCGGCGGTTTGGTACCGAGCGGAGAGGGAGATGCACACGGCACTCGAGTGAGGTAGCTATAAAACCCCATTTGTTTACATTCCCTCCCCCACAACCGGCCGGCGCTGCGGTGAGGGTGGCGGCCGGCCCCGGGCTGGCGGCGGCGGCGGCGGGGGGGGGCGGCGGCGGCGAGGGGCGGCAGGGGCTGCGGACGGAGAAGGAGCCGGCAGTAACGGACACCACCTTCCCCGGGATGCGGAGCGGCACGCGGGGGGGGACGCGGTGGCGCGGCAGCCTCATCACGTGGCGGGCGGCGAGACCCGCGGGTGGGCGAGGAAGGCCGGCAGAGCGGCGTGTGTATGTGTGTGTGGGGGGGGTGGTGGTGGTGCCGTGGGGGGGTTGGGTGCCGTGCCCGGCTTCCTCCCCCTCGCCCCGAGGCAGCGGAGCACAAGGCGCCGCCGCGGCCCTGGCGCATCCCCCCCCCCTTCCCCCTCACCCCCCCTTTCTTCCTCCTGCTCTTGAGTCGACCATGCGGCAGGTAAATCCTCCCCGCCCCCCTCTCCTTTAACGAGGGGACTGGGACGTGGCGGCGGCCGCGGGGCTGTAACTACCCTCGCCGTTTTGGGCGGAGAGAGAAAAGGCGGGGGGGGGGGGGGGGGTGCGTGTGTCTGTGTGTGTGTGTCTGTGTGTGTGTGTGTGCAGGATGTGGCGGTTGGGTGGGGGGCGGCCCGGGGAGGCCGCGGTCGCCCTGCGGGCCCCGCTGCAGGCAGCGCTCCTCCGCGTCCGTGCCGCCGTTTCCCCCCTCGCACCCTTCCTGTGGGGAGGAGCGCCCCGGGGGAGGCAGAGGGTGCTGCCCCTAACCGTTTCGCACCGAGGGGTGCTGCAAAGACCCGCGTCCCGGGGGGTGGGGGGGTGCGGGAGAGGGTGAGCTCGGGTGGCGTGTCAGCGAAGGACGCCCGTGGTGTTTTACCATGTTTATTCGGGGGCGATACGGTGATCGCGGATGATGGACAAGCTGCCGCGATTAAATCTTGCTTGGCTTGAAGTTCCTAGTTAGCGTTAACTGCAGAAATTGCACTTGCGCTGTAACCTGCACATAACCTTAAACAAAGGTAAGAGAGGTTCAGGAGATCTTGTCACTGGCTGTAGTATCCAGTACACAGAAATCATGAGTGAAAGGAATTGATTTACTGTTCTCGACTATTTATGCTGCTTGTGCTGCATCCTTTGGAAACATATACGTAATGCTGAAACTTTGGAATAAAATTATTCTTTAAAATCTTTAGCTATCTTCGTCTTTTTTGGGAGGCTTCTGTAGAACTGTTTTTACCTGCTAGCTCTTAAACTCCTGTGTCTGAGCAAGAGTTTCCTGAGTGAGAAATAATTATGGTTTCTAGCACTTAAACACTGTATGTCTTTAAGTAACCATCATTTATTTTATTAAGATAGGATGCCGTACCATAGCACTAAGGGAACCTGTCAGACGTGAAGCCTGGTGCAGCATTGAGAAACACACAATGAAAGGCCTAGTTTTCAGAAATGTGGAAGCAATTGCCATCTAGTTAACAAAATGAATTCCCGGGTTGTTGCAGATGTTATGTTCTAGTGTCCCTTTGGGTAGTTGTAACCGATACAATGACATAAAAATAGAAATCTATTTCTATACAAAACAGATATCCTGTTAGGTTTTAAAAGTCTTATTTTAACAGAGAATGCACTTGGATTTTCCTTCACTTAAAAATGCGCTTTTAATTAGATGCGGAGGGGAATAGATATTCTGTGTGGACTGGTGAGACACACTACTTCAAAGCAAGAATTAAACTTACTAGTGGTTACTTATTAGGCAAATACTTTGGTATGATAATGTAAGAAAATAACGTGAAAAAGTTCTGTGGTTCCCAAGAACATTGAGACTGGCATGATAATAGACTTTTCTAACTAGATTTTTGTTCTAAAATAACTGTCAGAATTGGTGGTATTGTCCTGTAGTGCTTCTTTTTAAACTACTTTCAACACTTGTATGCTTTTGAGGAAAAAAGTATGCAGCCAAGCAATCTATTTCTAAAAGGGAATAGGGCCTGTATATAGACTGAGTTAATTGTGTATGTTTTATGAGAGTAAAGGTGGCAGTTCTACATGGGGGTGTGTACACAGAGGGTGGATGTAGCAGGATTGTGCACAAACGTCCGTGGAATAGGCAACATGAAAGGAGATTCTGCCTATGTAAAAAAAAAAATCTCCAAAACAATTAGGTTTGTTTTAATTAATATTCCTTGCTTTCATGTAAGTCTTTGTGCTTTCCAGGTTGGTTGGCTTAAATAAAAACCAGGTACTAAGTTTGGAGTATGTATCCAGTCAGTCATAAAATGCAATTACTGGAAAATTGTGGTTTAAAATGGCACTAATATACATACAGGTTTAGCTGTCTTGATGTTTGTTTCTCCCATTAAAAAAAAAAAAACAAACACAACCAACAAAAAAAAAAAAACAAAAAAAAAAACAAAAACAAAAAACCAAAACACAAATCTAGAGAAGTTGGATCATCAGGGTAATTCAGGCATGTTCCAGAAAGTTCACATGAAAAAGCTGACCTTCCTCTACTACAGTGCTTTGAAATACTCCTTTTTAATTAGTGATCTCAAACTAACATTCATGTAACATTGTAACAATATCTACCTTCTAGAGTTCTATCCTGAAGTCATTGGGAGAGTATTGAGAGCATGTGGTACTTTAGCCTTACACATCAATAAACCATTCATTTTGAATATTCAGTAGGAACCTTCATAAGAGAACATACTTTTTGTGAAGTTTGACTTACACAAATAAGATAAATGTATACACATGGAAAAATTAATATATTCAGCCTGGTATTGATTTCCTTTGTGGTCTTCACTAAGTAATTCAAGCAACTGTAATTTTGATACTTCTGTTCATAACACATTTTCTGCGAAGCTGTGGCTGATTCAAGTAGGAAGAAACTTTTAAGTGGTGCCCAGATTCCATGGACTTGGGTGTATTCCTTCCCAAAGGATGTATGTTTGGACTTGTTTGCTTTGACTGTCCAGTTTTAATGTTGTTTGATCATGATTGTGCCTATTGTAATGACTTATTCCTGTCTCTGCCACAGTTTTTACTGAAGTGGAAGTTTATTTTGAACATATGATAGGCACTTGATAAATCAGTCTGGATTTGGAAACAGTTCTGTGTTTGCATCAGATGGAATTACTGAATTAAAATTATACAAGCTACTTAAAAGCTAAGCTTCATGAAAGTCTTCCTGTAAGTTAAGATTCGATGCTTCACTGTGATAAAAGTTAGTGGAAACATTGTGGCATCTTTACAATCTATTCTACAAAATCAGGGATGGACAGGCATTACTGCATGTGTCAACAATGAAAATGATATCAGAACAAGAAAAACCTCATTCCATTTTCTTCACAGTTTGACTGTCAACTCTCAGAACGTTTGCTATTTTATAGCATGTTTTCAGAATTGTCAGATGAATGTATCCTGACTTTCTTTCTTAACACGTTTTAAAATGTCAGTAGAAGTTTCAAAGAAGGAAAGCTTAATCGCAGTTCTTCTGTTCCTTGCGTAGGTATGCTTTTCACAGAATTGAGCTTTAGGTGCAAAGAGAGTTCCGTGAGTACTAAGAATTAATGCCTTTGGGGGGGCATTTTCTATTCTTCTAATGTGAAGAAAATCGGTACAACTTCCTGTTTTTCTGTGGGAGTCCAACTTAATTTAGAGAACAATTATTTAAAAATTTTATCATATGAAAAGTATTCATCTTTGGGGGTGGGCTAGTGATGTTATCTTAAATGAGAACTAGTAATTTTAGCTTGCTGATAAAGTCCTGAAGTAACACCTGATGCAGAAAGAATTTAGATTGGTTTCAGGTCATTCTTAAATTGCAACTGAGATACTATTTGAAATACACCTGAAAGGAAATGTGTACCAATTAGGCAAAGCTAATAAAAACAAATGGGTTTTTTAACTTTCAAAAACTGATTGAAATGCTGGAAACCATGTCCTGCCTACATCGTAATCTAAAGGAAAGAAGGGTATATGCTGCATCAGTCCATCTATTTATAATATTTTATGTGCTGTTGCATCAGTGTAATTTCTCCATATTTTTTTTTGTTTAATATTGCATAAGTGTAATTTCTCCATTTTTTTTTTCTTATTTAATAGAAATGTGAGGAGTAAAGAAGTTAAAAAAGAAGTTACCTGTGTTTTGTTACCTCTTGTGATAATCCAAACCCCATAGAGGTTTTAATACCCAAAATAGCTGGAAGCCAGCATGAAAGACTGGGAAGATGATGGTTTCCTGATGTCAGTCTCAAAAACTTGGGAGAAGGAGGAATGTTGAAATTCTATGTAGGATGTTGTACCCATGCTGGAGGACACGGTTCATTACACTGGAAATGTTCTCATCTTCTAGGTGTTGCACTGTGCTGCCTCATCTTCTCTTTTTTCATTTTCTGACTTCTTTGTCTGTTGCTCTAGAGTAGAAATGTCTCAGCTGTTGTCTTCTCTCTCTCAGCTTTTGATGACCTAGGAGCTTTATTCTCATCTGGCTATCATGTTTTCTATAGCTTGCTGCTTTCCAAAGCAGTAGGATGAGAGTGAAGAAAATCTGCTGGTTTTACTAATGCAAAATTAGACTGCTACTGAAACGGATGGACCTATTACAGCATTTATACTGCATTGTCTATTGGAGAGCCTGAATCTAGGTATATTTGTCTGTTCCTGGTGCTCTTTCAACAACATCAACAGAGTAAGAAATATTCCTGAACAGATCCTGAGCATCGGCAAAATGAACTGAGCAAGCTGTGGATCAGTTTGTGTTTATTAGAAATTTTTGGCAGTGAAAATTAATAAAGTTAATCTCCAGGTTCGTTTTTTGGCAGCTTCATTTTTGTTTTGTGTTTTTTGTTTTGCATGTTTTGTTGTTTTGGTTTGTTTGTTTGTTTGTTTTTTTTAAGCAGTCCTAAGAGATATCTTGTTTTCACTTCTGAGGAATATATCTGTAGTCTTATGATGAAGTTTGCTATAGAAACCTACGCCTCTTTTTCTTGTGTGTTGACAGTCACATATGTACAAAATGTGGAATATTAACTAGGAAGGAGTTTGAGGTCTATAGCTTCTGAACTGTTAAGTGGTACAGAAAATTGTATTCTGTAAGCATTCCATTTGGTGCTTAAGTGCCAAAGAGACTTACCTTTGAAGTCATTGATGCTAGGTAGCTAAACCAATCTAGAATTGAGATAAAGTCTGCATCATACTGGAAGTTAATGACTATGATCACGTCTGAATCTTATTAATCAAATGAAGTCCTCTAAAAGTATTTCTGAGGTTAGTCTTTTTGTGAGATAAAATGCATATGTGGGGTAAAAAGTTCTTCACATTAAGAATGTACAAAAAGTTTTATGCAAGATTGCAGGTTTTGCATAAAACTATAAATATACTCAGCAGACACTTTGTGGAGTGTTTCTGCATGTAGGTTATAAACACTTCAGAAATAGTTTACAATCACAGCTCCTAGTAAAGACCACTATAATAAAATATGAATTACAGATACGTGCTGTCATCCAGTTTATATATAGAGATAGATATTTCAAGATTACCAGAGCTGTACCGCATTCATAAACTGATCTTTTTGCATTTTTATTACAGCTGCATTTTTTATTTCTAAAGTGTGATGATTATTAATGGGCAAAAATAATACCTTGAATTCTGAAGGATAACTAAATGATAATTGATTTACACCTGCTGATTGAATATCTTTAAATAGTTCCTTGTTTAACCCAGCAAATTGCTGATGATAGTGTGTAGCCATACTTAGTTTAGAGTATCAAAGCAAAACTGGAAAAAATATATGTAATCTCCAAGGTAGTCTCCTTAAATAGGCATTTTGCAACTGATTCCTGATGTGGATTTTTTTTTTTTGAGTAATATTTATATCCTTGTTAATATTGATTTGCATTTTAAGTAAGACTGAGTAGCACTGTATCCTAGGATGACTGGTTCAAAGGTTGTTCGTGATAGTAACCATATGTCATTTGGTCAACTGAAAGGTGAGTTTAACTCACCTTGCAAAATAACTAACAATGCCGCAACTGAGTGTTTCTTATAAGGGCAAATAGTGAGCAGGTATGCATCTAAGTCTGACTAAGTCTTATTTTACCACTGTAGATATTACTTCATTCCTATCATGTACAGAGCAGTCCAGAAGAGCTTCTTTACTGTCAAGTGGAATATCATACTCTGTGTTTTAACTGATGATTCTATTGCTTCTCAAGGCTCTACGTAGTTTCTGTGATCCATTCCTGTAAAGAAGGACCTCTTTTCATCAGGGCTCTACAACCTTGATAAGTACTCTCACTCCATGAAATGCAAACCATATCATTTAGGCCACATTTATTGGCTAGTTCTGTTTGCAGAACATAGAAGCATTTTATTTATTGCTGATCTGAATGTCTATCGAAGACAATATCTCAGCGTAAAAGTACAATTCTAAATTGTACTAGTTTACATTAAAACTTAAGAAATGTGCTACTTGACTGCAGTCCAAATAATGTGGTAGCCTTGTACTGCTACATTTTTATGCTAAAAATAAAGTATTCCCATTTATTTGATGTCTGATATGAGATGTAAACAGGATAGACTTACCGTCATTCCTGTTCTGAACAGCACATTGAGACAATCATCTAGCAGAGGCATTGTATTATATTAACAGTGCTTGAATTGTCCGGTCTTGTACAGTCTCAAGTTTTGTACCATATATTCAGTAAATATACAGTAGTTGCAGCAGGATGTATATATAAAATTTCGGTTTTTATTGTAATATGCTCATAGCTAATTTCTTAATGCTTGTAATATATTCTAGACTTTTATTTTGTTTGCATGTTATTGAAGAAAAACAGCCTAAATCTATTCCCATGCTAAAACTTGCCTTTTTACACAGTTACTGTCTTTGTACTACAAGTAAGAGATTGAGTTTTGTAAGGTGTGTACTCTGAATTTATGCCTCTGCGTCTTGCTGAGTAAGGTACAGGGTCCCAGTAGAAGTTAACTTCTAGGGGCCCCGGGCAATATTCTCATGCTGGCTTTTGCTAAATATGTATGTTCAATAGTAGGGAGAGGAGTGTGGAGGTTTTATGCTGATTCTTAAAGAATGGATTAAGATGAGATGCTTTAATAAGAATGCAGAAACTATAGCAAATTATTAGTACTTCTGTTTTCTTTGTATCAAACTTTGTGGTTAAATTAGTTGCAGTAAACAGTTATGCTAGGTGATGTAAAAATACTTCCACTGTCTTTGAAGACCATACTTTGTCTTGTATTTCCCGTAGAAACTACTGTTTTGTCAGTGGCTGCATTTGTCTAATGAAAGAGTGTATTATTATGGTACTTTTTGGCCTTTAATGCATAGGAATACTTCTCATAGTTTAATTGCCATATAGTTTAAGCCAGGAACCCCTTAAAAACGTATGGTATAATATTTTACTGTGTTTTTTTGTTAATTGGACTGTAGACAAATTAAAATGGTGTTTTGGAATTAGGCAATGTACAGCTGCTGAGTTTTTAAAATAGTAATAAAATTGAAAAAAGCAAATTGTCACTTTTGTAGGGAAAATTCTCAGAGTTTTTTCTCTCTTGCCTTAATTGTTAACAATGAATTCAGAATGTGGACATGAAAGTTAAAAGATTACTTACATTTTATAAACAAAATATTTGCAGAGGGAAACATTGAGAGGAGTACATTGTTCTTCAAATAGAAGGAATGTATTTAACTATGAAAAAATACATTTTTGAAATGAATTTTTCCCCATATCTTATCAAATATGTCATTCAGTAGTTCCAAGCAGTGATTGAGTAATAGTGAAATACTGAAATGATACTTTATGTGCTCTGCTGTTTTCTATTCTGTACATGCAGTTATGGTTTGCTTTGGTTCTACCTTCCTTGACAATAAGCAAAGCGAGATCTACCTCACAGTCCTATTACTAGTAATATACTTTTTAAACATTGCATTTACATTATAAAAGGTAAAGCTGAATACTAGAAGGTACATGTAATTTAATCAGAAATTTCTAAATAATGCCCTTAGCTTATCAGACAGGAAAATACTTTTTAGTATTTTTGCTTATTTGTTGCTTTCAGGATACAGTTATGTTGGCCAAAGATAAGACACATGGTTAGCCTTGCCAAATTTATAAAAAAAGGTATTTCAACCTTTATTATTCTGGCATCAGCTTGTGAGATTTCCCCCAATATTGAAAACTTCTCTGACTGGGGACTGTGGTATAGCATTAGCTAGATACGGATGCCAAATATAGGTTTGAGTGCCAAATAGCCAACCTATTTATGGAATTATTTCAGCTGCTTAACCTGGCGATGAGGTGGCCTGCGAGACGACAGCATGTTATTCTAGTGACTAGTTGTCATAAAAACTTAAATGGCTATGAAGAGGATCAGTGGATTAACAAGAAGCTGCTGTGCATCTAGAAATAAAACTAAAGCCTCACACTCTTACGGCACACAAATGTTTATGTATCTTCAGCTTTGGCTACCTGGAATCAAAAGCTTGTCTGTTATCAGGATTAAACTTTCATACTGTTTATGTTTAATGATATCTTAAACTGATCTATTTTAGATACTAAAAGTAAGTTTGGAGGTGTAGATGGACTGTAACTGTCTTGATTCTTAACCAGTTCTTCCACTAGATTTTAAGTTTGATGAATTTGTATCAGTTTGATAGATTTCTGTCAGTTTACCCTGGTGGTTTAAGTCCACTTCTGCCACAAGTTTTGTTTTGTAGTCTGTTAATTAGTTAAACATGTAATTTGAAGTACAGTAGTTTAGTTGGCTGGATTTTGTAGAAAATATTGCGACCCTGATCACATAATGTATTTACTTTGGATAGCTTTAATATGATCACAGCCAAGTATTTTGTAATATGACTATGACGTGCTCAGCAGACTCTGGAAGAGGGTGATGTCCTATAAATTGCAGTAGCAAAAGGAGAGGGAAGGAGAGACCTTATTTCTAACAGAAAATGTTGACTCCACTCTCCATGGAATAATAAAGTGTTTGTTGCAGAAACTCGTGCTTATGTTCTGTGAATCTGAAATATTTTTGAAGCTGAACCTGTGAAATAACAGTCACAACTGACTATTGACCCTTTGATTTTAGAGGTAGAGCCCAGTTTTCCTTTGGTTTCAGCTGTCAGTGGCAAAGAGCATAAAATATCTTTCTTTGAGAAATTTGATAACCCATAAGTTCAGTGGTAGGCTGCCAACCCAATTCTAGTCATCAAAAAGAGACAAACTACAAATATTTTACGTCACCCTTTGCAGCATGTGCCTCTTGATTAGTCGGATGGTCTTGTTCGTCCAAAATACTGGATTTGTTTCAAGATTTATTGTTCACTTGCTGATTTGTTGATCACTTGTGTTAAAGGTTAGAGAAGTCAAGTAGCTCTTTTCTTTAAACAAAAAAAAACCCAAACAAACAAACAAACAAAACAAAAACAAAAAACCACCCACAAGTGTTTCTTGTACCATAGTATGACAGTAGAAACAATTTTAAAGTTTAATACTGGAAAAATCACAAGAAGTTGGTTCACTTTCTTATTAACTAAAATTGACAGATTTTATGTAATTGAGAGGAAGTATCAAAGTAGTGGATTCCTGATAAATGTTCTTTCTTTACAGAAATGGGTTATAGAAATTACACAGAGCCTTGAGGAGTATTAGAATCACATAAAATGAAGTAAGCCCCCATACCAGGGGAAGACAATAATCAATGAAGATGAAAGATGTCAATGATTCAGGAGCATCATAGGAAACATTAATGGTCTAGTGACCCCACTGAGAAGGGTGGTTACTACAACAATATTGAACCAAATCAGCAGTAATCCAGAAAATCCTTATAATTAAAATTATAGTGAAAGGAAGACGACATGGTGACACTAAGGAGAATGATAGGGGAGCATCCATATTTTAGGAGAGTTACTAGAAGAAGAAGGTACCAAATTATAGTTACCCTAAAAGCCAGGAACTGATAATAGATCAAATTATAATGCTACACAACATAGTCTAGGTTAGATATATCTAATTGTTTGAAAAACTGGTAACACAATCTCACTTTCTGTAATATCTGTCCTTGCTTGTCTGTGTTGCTATTAGAATGTACCTGCACTTGCAAGGTGATGGACACAGGGATGTACATACACATAATGGTATTTTTAAGATTTCAGTTTAGCTCATCGGTATTTTTAATTTGATGGACCAAGAAGACATCTCTGCTTGCATTTTAGATTAAGACTTTAAGGCTTGTGCTTCCTTTCCCCTTTTCTGTCTCTAAAATCTTACAGTAAGATTAATATTAAGTATATAAATACTACATTTTCATTAGTTTGCCTTATAGTTCTGTCCCTTCAAAGTTGCTCTAATATCTTATTAAGAAAGGTTAGTAGTTCATGGTGAGTGATTTTTGAAGCCACTCAGTATTTGTATCCATTTGAGTGGTTGCCTCGATAATTATACAGACCTGTCGTGGGTAGCCATGTAGATCTTTAACAATAATCTTGGCTAAAATAAATGAGAACTAGGCAATGTCATGACTTCTGTTGAAGTCTTACTTGGAATGTGGTGGAAATTACACATTTTGGTTCAGCTAGGCATTTTCTTGGTGGATCTGCCTGTTGAAATACATACGACTGTTTTATGTCATCTGCCAGACTGGTTAAGTGTTATCTCTGAATCTGCCGAGATGTCTTTGTGAACACTTGTCTCCCACAATTATTGCACAAAGACAGCTTTGGGAGTCCGCTAAGTCAAGATGTGAGTGGTTCCAATAGCTGCCTGTTGTCTCCCAAATTTACCTTACACCTATAGGAAAAGGCAGATGTGTTCTTTTTCTCTTGATTCGTACTCTGACAGAATGAATTTGCTAAGAAGAATTGGCGTGACATGTTGACAGAGGGCCTTATAAAAGTCTGTGAAGGTGGTTCATTAATTAAATCTATTTTAAAATACAGATTTGAATCAGTGGTATATGTTGTCAAGTAAAAAATTTACAACCTCTAAATTCTAGAAATGGACTTTAATAGTAATAATCCACCAGACACTAATTTAACATAGCACATATACAAGAAATATGCCTTAGTCCCATTTTTCAATGGCCTTCTGTACTTGATAGCTTTTGTAATTTTTTTTCTTCTTTTAAGTGAGAGAAATCATCAGCTTAATGGTAGGCATGCATAATTCCTTTTTGGATTGTAGCTGTGGTAGAGAGTTTTTTATTGTAATAGTGTAGGAATTAAACACATATCAAAGAGATGCCTTTAATGCCTTTTAACATACTGCAAGTATTTTAATGTTGTGCAAGGATGAAATAGGTACAGTGATTTATGTTATAGGAAGAGTAAAAATACTGCAACCGTTTTTAACACTGTATTGCAAACATTATTCTATTCTGTGTTGAAGGGAAAGTTGGAGAAATTAGTCTCAAATGGCTTTCAGTAGGAATTTGGTCCACTGCTGTTTTTCCAATGTTATTTGAGTACATTTTGAGGTGGCCAGTTGTTTTATTTGTGCTATAGCCAAAATTCTCTGTTAGGTTGCAGATCAACCAAATGTGTAAACTGGTGTTGCCACCAAAAGCAAGGCAGATCATTTTTGTGTGGACTGTCGTGTTTGTGCAGCTGTACAATGAACCAGATAGGAAAAGTAATCTGCCTTGAAAATGATCTTTTTTTCTTTTTCTAGGCTATTTTTAAGCAGAATCTAGTTGTACAGCTGCACAGTGAACAGATCAGCAAACAAATGTGCTGGTATACAAAAATGGTTTTGTGGGAATGGGAGTGAATGAAGGAAGCGTTGGGGGAGGGCAGGACTGCTACTCCAAGTACAACACCATCTTAAAATATTTGTTGAACTTCAGCCTTGGTTCTAACAAGAACATTTGCTTACTTTCAGTAGAAAAAAAAATATTAAAATGCAGGTGTAACTGGTTCATCTTTTCAAGTATTTCATGCTTACAAGCACTAATATCTTAATAAGACTTAATTGAACAGTAGAATATTGGCACAAAATCAAACCAGCTCCATTATCTATTTTGTGCATAAATAGATGTTTTATGGACTACATGCAGTTTATATATGAAAGACTGAAAAGTAATTCTTGGTAAGCAGAACTAATACCTAAGAATTTCCAACTGTTTTTATGTTTTTATATTATTTTGAGCTCTGAGAAGGATCCTGTACTCGGCAATTTCTTGCAAATAACTTCTTTTGAAGAAGACTGTATAGGGTTTTTTCAATTCAAAATAAAATAAATGCCCCTTTCTGAATAACTGAGCTAGTAGATTGCTACCGTATTAGTTTAAGATATTTTTCTAGTATGCATGGGTTTTGGAATTTCAAATACTTCACGTTTCAGATTTTTAAAAAAAATTCATGATGTGTTCAGTTATGCATAAATGCTTTCTGTACTATTTAAATCTTATCTGGTATTAACTTAGCAAATATGACTTGGATCAATTAGTTAATGGTCTGTTCTTACAAAGTGCCCCTCCTACTGGGCTGTAGATTTTCAAATGAATGAGTTTTACTTAAATCCACAAACCTGTTTCACTGAAATTGAAGAGGGAAGAAAGTACAGGAGATGGGTGAGAACTGAAGTTAGAAATTATTAATTGTAACTTTTTAGGTCTGTAGCTTGTTTCTTTATTTGTATATCCAGAAGCTAATGTCAGTTTAAGACTGATAAGGCAAAGAGATTATTATGTAATTAAATGTCTTTACGGCTTTCTTAAAATGTCTTTCAGTAACAGCAATATGTTAATTTCACATTAATAATTTTTTTAAAAAGTTTGTCTTAAAAATATGTGCTAAATTAATAGGACTTTATATTCTGGCATTTGTTAAAAACTTGAAATTTAGTAAATAAAGAGTAGCTTCATTTGGATTTTCAGATTGTAGCCTTTTTTTGAACTGAATATTAGTATGAAATATTGCACAGCTGCTGGAGTGGAAGTGGTGGTGGGGCTGCAGACATCTGTCCTGCATGTACATTAGAGTAAATACCTGCAATATAAGAAAGAATTTAAATTTTTAGGAATTGTAAGAAAAACTGTCTTTATGTAGTCAGTAGCTTTGTTTCAAGAAAATATTTCTCTTTAAAAAAACCTGTAATTTCTCACAGAGCTGTCCCTCTGAGCAGTTCTTAATAGGAATGAATGACATAAATGCCTAACTTTCTGGTGCTGAGCAGAGAGAATTTCTTAGTTTGGTAAGAATACTGCTTTGTCTTTATTTTAACACCTTTTGTGTTTCTCAGTTCTCTCATATCTTAGCTGAAGCATGTGTTTGGTATTTTTGTTTGGTGTGAAACTTCTGGTTGCCCATGAAATCTTGCTAAGGCACTATACTTACTGTGGCATTCAAGCTGAGTAACTACTTGGAGTCAAAGATATTTTTCAAAGACCTCTTCTGTAGATATAATGTCCTTTTTTTTGTTTTTTTCTTCAGAGAAAACAAGGAAAGAAAGTTGAACAAAGAGGGAGAGAAACTCAAATAATCTGGGAAGGAGCATGGGAAGGAGAGAAATCCAGTGCATTTATCTTACAAATATTTCAGGTTATTAAAACTGTTGGGAGCAGACAGAAAAAAGAGTTGTGGTAAGGAAGTTGGGCACATAAAATATCCTAGTCAGTGTTGTACACTACCAAAAAATGCTGTAGTTGGTTGCAAACACCAAAGTAGTAGATGTGTGACTTTCAATTCAGTTTGAATTTTGTGTGACGACGTAATTTGAATCAACATTTGTTGTTTTAAGTAAAGCCTAACTAATGAGCTAGTTTTCTAGTTTCAGTGAAACTGCTGATGATAAAAACCCAAAAATGTCCCCCAAACCCTTGTTCATATTCCAGGCTTTAAATGAAGTCTTCTCAAAAATATAGAGCTATATAAGAAGAACAGTTGAAATAGTAGGCACTATGAAGAAGTTTCAGGAATCCGGTGGAAATTGAATGAAAAAGGCTGTAAAAAACCCCCCAACTTTCATCAGAGGTGCATATAGTTTAATACATGAAACACCATAGGCAGACAGTGGCTTAGTGTAGCAATACTGTGAGTTTTCCATACAGAAAGGATAACTCTTTGCTGATGTACTGCTCAGGTACTTTGACCTGAAGCCTCTGATTTAAAAACCTTGTATATGGATATGCAGTCAGTACTGCATTTAGTATGAATGATTTGCTTGCACTGATGGATGAGGAAGCAAGGGGATGCATTTGACAGCATTGTGTGCAATTTCTGAAACCTCACTTGGTGTGACAGGACTATTTATCTTATCCACTGTAAATTTACACATTTGTTCTAACTTTGCAGCTTGACTTAGGGAGGGGTTGTCCCGCTGCCTGAGTGTGTTCTGAAAGACTTGTCTTGTTCTTGTTTGCAGTTCAGCGAAACGTAGTAGGTGCTGTTATTTCCAGCTCTGGCCTACGGGTGATGTAGTGTCCTACCCATCACATAGCTAGGAAGTGTTTTCCCTGCTGCCTCCCCTCATTGGGTGCCTGACTGTTACTGAGCTATGGAGGGAAGGAGGGGAGGCAACAGGGAATCAAATGAGTGAATAAAATAAAGCAAAGGCTGACAGCAATAATAGGCAGAATCTTTGGTGTAGCCTTGTCCTCAAGCTGCCCATCCATTTTCTCTTGAAGGGATTTGAGAGTCTTAATGTTCTTATATTGAGATCAGCTATATACAAGTCTGTGCCACTGAAATTTATAGAATTTGGACTATAGCTTTCTGGTGTTTTACACATACGAATACTGCCTGACAAGTTAATGATGACAGCTATTTATTATTGCCTAGAGAAAAATGATGCTTGTTTAAAAAGTAACAAATAATCAGCTCTTAGTGCTTGTTCTATTTGAGACTTTTTATGATGGATACATTTGTTTTGTATGCATCCTTGTTCCGCAATAAGAATTACGTTAAAAGATACAGAAGATTATATAGTAGATTAAAAATATTGAGCTAGGGTTATTACTACTTGAAATGAAATTAATGAGACATCTAATTGATTTTGAAATTTTTCTGATAATGCTCAGCTCTTGTATTTCAGCAATGAATCATGATCATAGGTTACAAATTATTTTAACTATTAGGGCACGGAGAAAAGGTAGCATTCAAAGCTAAACACAACAATTAGGGATGCATGACTAAAGTTTCAAAGTAATGTATTACTAGTATTGTATGAGACAGTCACATGAGAAAGATCATGAGGTTGTGAAGAGGATTATGATCATGCTTTAGTCATGAATTTCCTGGTAGAGATATTTTAGTCTGGATCATGCTCATTTAAATGAAAATAACTTGACTTTACTTGTTCTGGTTATATTATTATTATGTGGAAAAGGGGAAGAAAAGTTGTCTTACCTACAAAAGTAGTATCCTTTGAGTAACTGAATTTTACTTAAACTTGACATGCTGCATTCACTACTGAGAAACTGGAGTTAAAAGATACTGAATAATTTGCTAGAGCATTACAGTATATTGCATGTACTTACCTGCTGCTGCTGTCTTCTGTGCAAGCATATATAAGTTTGTCTTTCTCCCAGGGCTTTCATTTGTCTTGCATGTGCCTTAACTGCTTATTCCAGATCCTGAACCTGCTCTTCACATTAAGTAACATTCAGCATTGTAAATCCCCAGTTGATGAAAATAAGCATATTCCTACAGAAATGTGGAGTTCTGTTGATCTGTCACCAGCCATATTCCTGATCCAGTACCTTTACTTACTGCCAGAATGTTTCTGCTTACTGGGATGATGTAAGTCAGCCCAGGTTCTCAGCCTGTGTGAGAAAGAGCATATGTTCTTTATTTAAAGGTTATGGAATGATTTTCTAGACGGTCATACAATCTGAGAGTTGACTCAGTCCAGTGATAAAGACTTACAACCTGTTTCTTTCTTCTCTACCAGTAACAACTCTGTACTTACCTGTTTCCTCAAAGGAGAATGGAAACAGCTTCTGGGAGGTGCTTTGAGGTGCTGTTAATGTTTCTTTACTAATCCCAGTGATGTATTTATAAGAACATTAAGGATGCCTTAAATAATTTAGAGTGTCTGAGTGAAGAAGACTGTATGATAATAATATTTCATTAAATTCTGGGGATGAACGCATCATACTAAATTACTTACTAAAATACTAAAAAGGTTTATCACAGCCCTTAAATCAGTAACCAGAATGTAGGTGATTGAACTGGAGACAAACTGTGGTCATTCTAGACTGATGCTTGAACAGTTGTTTATAGAAATATAACAGTAGTGTGCAGTGATTACCCATGGACATGCCTGATATCCCTGGAATAAATTTTGATGCAGATGCATCCATTTGACAGATGTTATTCTGATCTTACATTTGTAACTGGGTCAGTATTGCAAAAGAGAGTTCAGCTTTTTTTTTTTTTTTTCCCTTAATCTTGCAAGTGTTTGAAGCTCCAGTGAAAAGTGAATTTTCATCTCTTGTATTTGTAGAGGTTAACAGGAAAAATGTTTTCCCCAGTCTTCTCTCTTAACTCATTTATTTGTTCTATAAAGTCATTAAAAGGTATCACTTTCCTTTTCATCCTCTGATTCCTTTTCTCTGTCAACCTGTTGCAGCTATAGGAGCTTTCAAGAGATTTTTTTTATATATATATTTTTTTTTTGGTGTGCTAATGTGGTTGCAAGTACTTAAGTGCAAAACATCAAGCTAATATTTTAGGAAATTAAAATGGATTCTAAATGTTTGTGGTTTGCTGCAAAGTGCATTCCTGACCAATCTCACAAAGTGTGCTTTAGTTAGCAGCTGGGGTGATCTTGAGAAGGACAACTAAATTTACCATTTCTTGTGTGAAAGTCAGTAGCATTTTAGGATGCATTGACCAGGTCAGTTGCATCTTTGTAAATGTAGGGTCAGTCGCAGCTCTAGTCAGGGCGCACATAAGGAACTAAAACTGCTTTCAGTGTAAAAAGAGATTAAAGCATACTTGACCTGTTTCCCTGTTACACTACGTCCTTGCATTTGCTGCACTGTTTTGGTAGCATCTGAGTGCTAAAGGAGGGTGGATGGAGCTCAGTCTTTATTCTTTCAGCTCTCATTTCCTTCTCAGTCATATTCTAAATTTAACTAGTTATGTGTAAAAAGCCCTACTTCTGTACTTGTTTACTTTGTCTATTTTAGTCAATTCTATTAAACCGTTCAAAATAGTCACTGAGCTGTTCAGATTGATTGGGAAGTGCCGTGCTTCTTTCTTTTTGTTTTCTGTTCCTTTGCTGATAGAAGGGCTTAATTATCTACTACATGTACTTCGCAGAACTGTTGTAAATGTTAAACGTTTTATTCAGCTTGGTACCAAGCAGAACAAATTAAGTGTTGCTAGAAAACCCTGGCAGTGTTTAAATGATTATTTATTTTTTAAAAAAACTTGTATAGGTTATTCTCTATCAAAAATAAGTTACTGGAAAATAGAAGTCATAAAGTACAGTTCTTGGCTTATCTTTAGCTTTTGAGTTTGATAATATTTTTACATAAACTTGGATTTTTTTTTTCTTAAAAGTTTCTTTTATAATAATTATTCTGGCTTGATACATATTTTTGCTAGCAGATGTAAACAAAATAAAGCTGTCATATTTTGTAAGAAAGTGAATTGTTTTCAACTTTGAACACAAGATAGAATTCTGCAGTGTCCTCTTCGTTACCTGATGTTGGATAGTAAGTTTCTTACATTTAATACTAAAGTGAAAACCACATTGCCTAGATAATATAATTTCTAAAAATCAGTACTACTTTGAGCTAGACTGTGTCAGCATTAACAGGATTTTTTTGAGTTGCATAAACAGACATTTTCCATATAACCTGATTTTTAAATTAACATCAGCATAGATCTTTGAAATCGGTAAACTCATGTAAGTAAAAAGAGCTAAAAATGCAAACATCTAAGTAATACATTGAAGTTGGTTAATGGCAACTTTTTTTTAAATCACTAATTACCAATCAAACTAGGGAACTCTGTGCAGTGTGTGTGTGTGTTTAGTGGAGGTACTTTAGCAGCACATGAGAACAAATGTTGTGGGGTTTTCACCTTATTATCTGCCTGTCACACCCATAAATAAGAAAATACAGTATTGTTGTTCTTAAATAATTTTTATTCTTTTGTAACTTGTGTTTTAACAAGATTTTCAATATTACAAGTTATCATAAGCATAGATGCCTCTGAAAATATACACAAAAATGTCCTGTTACAACCATCTGTAAATGCTGGTCTTTTTCTTGTAGCTGCCTCCTGTAAGTATGGTATGCAAGACTGCATCTCTAAAATAAACAGAGCCTATCTTACTGTTGGATAAGAAAAGTACATTAATACAGTTTCTACAGTAAAAATACTACAATTGTTATTCTGTTAATGCCAATATCTAAAAAGTTTTGTGAGTCATTCAATTGATACAAATAAGTACCAGACTGATACTCCTATAGTACAAATGTTGAGGTTGTTTTTACACCTAAGTGCTTCCCCTTGTGTTTCTTGTAGGAAACAGAGATGAAGGTACACATGCACACAAAATTTTGCATCATTTGTTTGCTGACATTTATCTTTCATCAGTGCAATCATTGCCATGAAGGTGGACATGACCATGATCCTAAAGAGGGACGTGTACACTACCATAATGACTATCAGATCTCAAATGCATCCTACTTCCAGAATGGAGGAACAGAATCTATACCGAGTAAATTTTCAACGTTGGAAGCTGAAAATGAACAAAAATACTACATTGAAAAGATTTTTGATCGTTACGGGGAAAATGGAAGATTATCTTTTTTTGGCCTGGAAAAACTGTTAATAAGCCTTGGTTTAGGAGAGGTAAAAGTAGTGATGATAAATCATGATGATATTGGCCATGATCATGTTTCTCACTTATATGCTTTAGAAGTACAGGAAGGAAAGCATTCTCACTCTCACAACCATCCTCATAGCCACTCAGATTCAGAAAACCAAACCATGATTGGTATAGCTTCAAAGAGAAGTCATAAATGTGACCCTGAGAGAGATGCAGTAGTGCCATCAGTAAAAGATGATGGCAAACACATTCATGATCAGAGTCGCCATCACCATCATCACCACCCTCGTCTACATCATCATGACCATAATGGTACACATCATTCTCATAATGATTCAGTTAGTCATAGTGAACATGGAGAGCAGAATCATGAACCTTCAACAGAGACAAATACAACGCAGGATCAGCCAGAAAGAAAACAACGGAAACAGAAGAAGAAGCAAAAGAAGATCAGTGAGAGTTCAGGAGATGCTACACGGGATTTTGCCCCAGATCATGATCCAGGTGATCAGTATGAGCACAATCGTGTTCATAAACATGATCACGTACACGATGCATCTCACTTGCATGTGCACCATCATGAACACAGTAGTGATCGTTCTACTAGTCATGGACATCAAGATTCCAGTTTAGGTAATGAGGATGGACACCACCATACCAGCAACCGAGAGGCACCTCATAAGCAGATCAGTGTAAGAAAGCATGCTGTTTTTTCAACACGTAGTCATAAGGATCGTAATGAAGATGAACGTGATCGTGAAGAGGTGAGTATGAAATGGAGAACCAGTAAGTTGACTTTCACTGTTGTTACGTAATAATTGAAGGTGCCTACCCACAAAGAACACAGAAGCAGGTTTGTGACTGTTCCATGATACAGATAGCAGAGTGAAAACACTAGAGGTCACTGTCTCAGTCTTGAGTTTACTTTATGGGGTTTCATTCTGTTTGCCCATCACCTGTCTTTTCTCGGAGATCTATCTTCTTCTCTGTTTATCTGTACGAAGGTCATCCTTAAAGCTTTCTGAGATACCTTGTTTACAGGTGTTTTGTTTTTGTTTTGTCTTTTTCCAATATTCATGAATACTTCCCCCACCCCCACCTTTTTTGGACTTCTTTCTGAATCTAAGATCATTAACATTCTTGGAAACCTCAGAGACTCTCTCCTAAAAGAAACACCTGCATCTTTTTAACATGCTTCTGATTTCTTTGTCCTAAGAGATTGTGAAGCATTGTACATGTAGTTTCTGTAGCACTGTGCTCAGTGTAAGCTCTTCTGTCTCTCCCTTCAGCATCCATTATTTCTGCCAGGAACATATGTATACTTTCCCTCCCCCCTTACAGTTAACTACAGAAGCAGGACCTTTTGATCTCACGGTTTTAAACTAGAAGTCAGGATAGGAAAGGGTGGAGTGAGTGCCAAGTTTGAAGTTTTAAACTGAATTAAAAAGTGAAACTTCAAGCACAGAAGGTTGGTAGGTAAAGAGAAGTGTGAGAAAACCTATTTTGGATTTATGTTCTTCTTTCCTGTTGCTCTTTCTTTGTTGCTTGTACTGTGTAATGGTAAAGAATATGGAAACTCATTTTAATTTACATTTATCAAAATGATCTAGGTGTGTGGAGTCTGAGTTTGTAGTGCAGATATTTTTACTGTTTCTTTCCCTTCATAAACCACTTAGATCAGCTTAGACATGTTTTAGCACTGGTGGAATGTTGTGGGCTGGAGTTCCTACTTTCTGTTTCTGTTCTCAAATCATATGCTAAATTTTCCATAACTGTAGTTTTTAATGAAATAGTTGCTTTCATATTTAATTTGTTTGTACAATTTGCTTGCAGTGCTTAAATGTTACCCAGCTGCTACGGTACTATGGTCTGGAAACCAGCTCTCCAATATCTCCCGAATTGTTTATATACATGTGTCCTGCTTTGCTATACCAGATTGAGAGAAGGCTTTGTATCGTACATTATGATGAGCTTGAAGATTTTATGAAAAGTAAAAATGCATCAATTGAGAATAAGGATAAAACAGGTGCATCAGGTAGGTGTGTCACATCTAAAGCCTTCAAAACTATTTTACATTGTCAATATTAACTTAAAAGCTTGAAATGTCATACAACTTAGCATTGACTGTATAGTAAAGGAATGGTTGAAATTTAACGTATTTACTAGAAGAAATTTGAGACAGCATGATACTTTAAGTCAGGATGCATAGCGTCCTGTTTGGTGATATAATACCTTCTCCTGAGTAACCATGGCTCAGGGAGACATACTTTTCTTTCTTGTACCCTTTCATCCTTTTTCATTATTTTCACTTTTTATTTTATGTTTGATTATTTTTATTTCTTTTTTCGTCTTCCATCATTGAGGCCTAACATCCTATCATTGGGCCTATGGCCCAGGCATTTTGGGCTGGACTCTTCCCACATATCTTTAGATGTTGGACTCTTGTAGTAGGAACACAGGCAAGGCACAGAATTTTTGGAGATAGAGGGATCTCTAGGGGTGAGCAAGTCCACCCACAGTTTGGATTATTTCTATCATTTAAAATATATTATGTCCTTTTCTCTTACCGCAGCTGAGGTGGTCCATATGTTTATCTCAAAGTTGGAAAGTTTTAGTGTTACTTTGGCACAAATTTTCTTAATACATTTGACATGGATCTATTCATTCAGGAATCACTGTTCATTCACTGGAAAACAAGATTTCAGGTGTTACTGTTTTTACATTCTAGCAGTGATGCAAACTTGTAGAATTGACATTCAGAATTTTTTGTGGACTTAAGAAATAGAAAGACTTAAGAAAGATACAGGAGCATTTGAATTGCCATTTCTGACAAAGCTTCCCTTTTCTGACTTCCACTGTCAATTATTCTATACTACTCCTCTCATAAGCATATGAGAAATATTCAGTCAAAATCCGCTGTTGGCAATTTTGATCTTTTGTATGTGTGCCTTAAGTAAAAATCAGTAGACTTTTTTTTTCTTCTTCTTACCATAATTCTAAGCTAAAACTATTTTTACTGGTGTTAAAGCAGTTATTTTAATAGCAGCATCCATTGTTGTGATTTCACAACTGAGTATACTTATATCATATATATACTTATATATATTTTTAATACTGCTATCTTTCATAAATTATAATGGATCTGTTGACAGATGTTTTAGCTGTGGTGAAATACTAAAAGTCTTGGGTACGATGTCCATGTTCTGAAAATAAAAATATTGGTAATTTTGAATATTGATTAGTATGTAAGTTCTTATTTACACTGTTAGAAATAAAGCTTGAAGTAACTACATTCTCATAGCTGTTAATAACTTTTGGAAAGAATGCATTGGTGGTAATCTTTCTTAACAATGCTGGAGTAATTAAAATAATTAGCTCATTATACATAAATGTCCCAGTGACACAGCTACTATCTTGTTAACTGTTCAAAGATTGCTGTAAACTGGATACACTGTGTGTTTTATATGGCAGCATATTGTTTTGTGGGATAGTCTATTGTAGAAAGAGTTGACCCTCGCCTTATTACCAAGAGGAATTTTAGAGTAGTTCTAAGCATTTTCTGCCAATTAAAATGTTGAAACCAAGTACAAAACTGTTGTGTTGTACATGCTTTGAACCAGTTTAATTAGAAAGTTTCTACAGATGAGTGCTTCTTTTTAAAAGAATGCAAGTTTCTTTCTCTGTAATGAGTAAGGGAGTTGATGAATAACTTGGCTTGAAGACCCTTAACATTCTAAGAGACTTAATTTGCAAAATTAGTGAACCTTTGTGAACATTTTACATGTTTCATGGCATCTGATATCTTGACTATATATAACACATTTGCCAGTCAATTGTAAAAAACTGGGGTTTAACTTACTGATTTGGCTATGAAAAAAACCAGTAACCTCTAAAACAGGCCACTTCAATTAGATAATGATAAATCATTCTTCATAGAAATTTCCTGTATACTCTTGTATTAACTACAGTGAGACTTCAGTTGACGGAATAATCATTTTCCCTTCTTCAGTAAAGAAATGAACAGCAAAATAACACATCTTAACTGGTATCTGGGGATTGTGGGAGGTGTAGGACAAATGTGAGTCATAGGATAACTTAACCTGCAAGCTGTAGGATTCTACTAAAATTAAAATGTGTGCTTACCCAAGCAAACGTAAACATTTTTAGATAGAAATAATTACGAGGATGCAGACATCTTTAAACAATTTCTGTGGTTTTCTTTAATTAAAGCTTTCAAAAAACCAAAATAGACCGATGCTCCTTCTATTCATTGATACTAACCCTTAAGGTTTCTATTAGTTCTGATAATGCAGTCCTCTAAAGCAGAGTAATTTAATTAACTGATGACCAAAATCTTACGAAGCCATGTTGGGTTTTCTTCCTGCAATTTACAGCTAGTTGTGTGACATCTAATAGAGGATTTTCAAGGGCTTATATGTACAACTGAGCCTTCACAGTGTGCCAGTTTGAAGAGGTGACATTGTTATCATTCAGGGCGCCTAAGCAACTTAACTTGAAAGGTACACCCTACTAATAGAAGCTAATCAAACTAATAGAAGTGATACAAGTAAACAGTATGCAATTTTTTAAAAAAGTGAAGATCAGCTAGAGCTGTTGATTAAAAGTATCTAAGATCAGATACATTCTGTAAATCTGCCTGTGCAGATGCCAGTGTTCCCTGGAGCTTACCATTCCCTGAACCCGGGAAGGCTTTGCTTCAGTGGAGCCTTTCTGTTACCTTGCTTTCTTGTTAATGCTTGCAGATAGCTAACCATTCTCAGCCTTCCGAGGAGTCTACCTTACTTACTCTTAGTCTGTTTTAATTTACCGATAGCTGTCCAAATCTGATGTGAGCAGCTGTCTTTTGTTTGCTACTCCCTGTTTGAACACAGGTTCCTTACTGAAGAATTTGTTCAGTCACTTTCGTCTTGTTTTTTTTCCACAGAAATATTTTATAAGGTAGTCCATAATAACTTCACCTCATTGACCAAACTTTATACAGTATCCCTAGAAGTGTTACACATCAAGATCTTTTATAACTTAAGAGCTCTTGCAGTGTTCGCAATACTGCATATTAGTTACACTTCCATAATATTTGTTTTGAACACTACAATTGAATGAAATCCTTCAATAAAATTTTGTGTCAGAATTTTATTGTAAGTCTGCCTTAGTAGTCCTTTTTACATGAGTGTTTGTACATATATGTAACTGTGGGGTCACACACAGCTTTTATATAATGTATTTTTTGTCTTTGACTTGACAGCAACCTTTTGCTGATAATTTTTGTTCCATACCATTTTTTAAGAGTATAAACAGAGGCAGAAGCTGATGACCAAGAACTGAGAGATGCACAGATTCCATGTTCTAATTCTCATGTGCCTCATCTTAATCATGGTGCCATGTTTAGATACTGTATCATTCATAAGAGTGTGTAAGCCCTTCAGAGGTGCGTTTGCCAAATCTATGCTATGATATATGACACTTAAGCCAGTTTGCATAATCTCCTTTCCATTTTTCTCCATGTAAGGCTGTTGGTCATCTAACCTGGCACTTAACATCATAATGTCTGGGTCCAGACTGGAGATCCAATGTCCTGACAAATGGCTGCGTAATTTTTATTTGGGCTACTTGTGCATGCATGCATGATTTGGTATTGAATTACAAGTCCATGTATGCTGTTTCTTTCAGCAGAGCCTGTTAATCCAGAGTACGTGATTGAAGTGCTCTGGGGGTGATTCAAAGCTGTGTAGTGGCAGTATTTTGGTCGGCAGGGTCCTACTTCCACTCTAGACCTACTTTTGTATTCCCATTTTCCAACATCTGTTTTTTAGTTCCTCTTCTGCTGGCAGTCTTTTCCTTTTCACCAATTCTCTCTTTTCCTCTCAGTATCAATATGCATTTCAGTGTATGCTGCATACTTTCTGAAGCTTTTCCAAACAGTTTCTCCAGGCAGATGTGCTCTTGCACCCTTTGCATTTGAATTGGATTGTTTGCTTTTCTGCACTGTGGTGGAATGACAGACTTTGTAAGATTGAATACCCCAAAATAAAATTTAAAACAGCAGATATAGTAAGTTTTGATGTTAAACCAGACCAGACCTGTAGCAGCCACAGTTCTAGTGGCCAAGTTTTGTCAAATCTGATATGTAGCCTTTTTGGTACAAATAGAATTCATGGGACATTTGACTGTTAAATTATAAAATTCACTGAGCAGCTACAACATGCTCATTCCTTCTCTCTTCTCTCGCCACCCCCCACACCCCCCCTCATTCCCCAGGATGTTTCCCACTACTTGATCAAAAATGAGTGGACCTTCATAGATGTAAGGAAAGTTGGGTCATGTACCAAAGTATGGAAATAATTTTAAATCAGGAGTTGTTAACTTTCATTAAAGTTGTCAAACTGTGTATACATTTTTGATTAAGAATGAAGCTAGGAAAAAAACCTGGAAAAACCTGAAGCATTTAGTCTAAAGCTTAGAATAAATTTAAAAAAAAGGAAAAAAAAAAAAAAAAAGTCCAGATTGAGGAAATCATGTTCATGAAAGATCTCAGCCCAAGCAGTTAATGTTTGTAAAATAAGAGCTACCAATTATTCCTGTCTTTGGGACTGAGAACCTTTTAAACTGTACTGTGGAATTAAACAATTTTTCCTTACTGTTCTTTGAAGTTTCTGTGATGGGAAACAAGAGCAGTGATAGAGAAGCAAAGAGAGAGAGGGGAAAAAAAAAAAACCAAAACAACAGTTTTTAATTCTTAACCTTAATGATGACTTGAAAAAGTAGAAGAAAAAGTATTTCATTAGGTTAAGATGCTGACTGCAAAAGCCATGGTTTTTTGCATATAGGATCTGTTTCCTGTGTAATTCCTTCTTTTCTGTGTCATAGAAATTTGTACATCTTCCTGAATTAACAGAATTGAGTGTACCATATCCCATTATCACTTTTTATTCTAAAGGCAATAACAGAGGTTCTCAGAAAAAATACATACTGCTTTTAGTTGGTAGCAAGTTGGTTTCAGCTCATCAAGCTCCTGTAGCATTTGATTTTGAGGTTCTTCTGTCAAAGGTTGAGTCTTACTTCTCATAAACAAAAATGTATGTTTGAAAGCACCAGGTGAAATGAATGGTGCCAAACTGAACATGTTACTTCTAACAAAGGAGGAGAAATATCAATTCCAGTTAAATTTTGCATCAGAATTGTGTTAAAAACAAATGTTAAATATGACTTAGTTCTGATAGAGCCATAGTAAGTTAAGTAGCAGACATGGGTTTGTTCCAACATAAAATGTTTTGCTTTTTGCGTTTCATTAATGGCTACAGAGCTAAGCCTGGAACTTACAATCAAGAAGAATTGCTGGGCTCTTTTTATCTGATTGTCTTTTGCTGTCTTTCCCTATATTGTACTGTACTGTGAATAAGCCAGTGTGTTTTTGTCAGTGGACTTCAGTACTGCCTTCACATTTTTCAGCACCTTTTGAATGAACAATCACACAATTCAGGTTAAAGGAAAGTCACCTTCTTAGGAGATAGTTGAAAGTCATTAATCAATCTTAAAAGTTTTGTAAGTATTGTTCTGATAACCTTTCTGTATTCATTTCTTCCCACAGCCTGGTTTTGTGGTATCATCTCTATCACCGTCATTAGCCTGCTTTCCTTGCTAGGTGTGATCTTGATTCCCATCATTAACCAATGGTGCTTCAAATTTCTTCTAACTTTCTTGGTAGCTCTGGCTGTAGGAACGATGAGTGGAGATGCACTACTCCATCTGTTGCCACATGTAAGTATTTCTGGCTTGGCTTTTATTCTTAATTGTAACTAAAGATAGAATTTTCAAAGAATTGTTTGACAATTATCAACAAATAAATGCTCATTGATGCAGATGTAGATTGACTTGACTGTGAGGAAAATCCTGAAACATTTTTTGAGACCGTCTGTTAAAAAAAAGAAAGGAAATATGGGTTTCTTAAAACAAAAACAAAAAAAAAGATTAAAAAAAAAGTAGTTGCATATTCATAACTTCTGTCACAGCATTTTGAAACACCTAATAAGACCAACAAGAGTATTTTGAATTTAGTAGTTCTACTGTCTTTTGTCTACTGATACTTGTATATTAGTATCATCTGAAAGTATTTCAGGGGAATTAATCTTCCTGGTTACTAGCTTCTGGGGAGAAAGTAAACTCTAACTTACTGAATCAAGAAATTATCCAAGTTCCTGGGAAGGTGAGCAGTTTTTAACTTATGATGACATACTATAATCCTTAGAAGGGGAAATGTTTTCTAAAATTTTGTTACTTGAATTCTTTTAGCAAAAAGACTAATGTTTATGTGTTTTCTTTGTGTAAATTTTAATAAAAATTTTTGGTCATCTTTTTTTTTTTTTTTTTTTGAAAGTTTGTATTTCAGATAAGAACTAAGGCTGTAACTGACTGCAATAGTAAAAAAATAAATAAATCATGAGGTTCGGTTGCTAATGGTAGGAATGGTAATTCCCTGTGACATTTCTGAGTGTTAGTCTCATTATCTTTAGCATTGTGATAGAAAAATGCTGAACCTAGATTATTATCTCCCACTTCCCCCCCCCCCCCCCCCCCCAAAAAAATTTCCCAGATTAATATTTCTTATTGATTAGGGTAATGAATAGTCTAAATAAAAATTTCTATGGTAAAATGTGTTTGTATAAAAAAAATCAAAACAAATGACAACCCAACTTTAGTCTTTTTATGGTACTTTTCTGGCAAGGTTACATATTTTGTCATCTGTGCTCGGAGACATTTCAGTCTCCTGATTGCACCAGGTCATGCTGTGTTATTATTTTCTCTCCTAATAGTCACATGGAGGCCACAACCACAGTCACCACCATGGCCACGGTCATGTTCATGAGCACAAGCGTTCTCATCGACATGGCCACGGACATGGAGTACAGGCTGAAGGCTTTCTAGAAGAAAATGATCCAGTGCTGAAAGGTCTTGTGGCACTTGGAGGCATTTATGTTTTGTTCATCATTGAACATTGTATAAGGATGTACAAGCATTACAATAAACAAAAGGTACGCACTAAAATGACATGCTATTTTAAAATATGTTACCTGAAGTAATATATATATACCTTCCAAGTGTTAAGGAATTGTCTGTGTGACGAGTCATGTCAACATGAACAAGTGTGGCTAATCTGCATTCTGTTTGATTCTATATGAGGAAACCCTTTTCTAAAAGAGGTTGCTTTTTTTAATAAGGTAATTTAGGAAGACAGAGTAGAAATCTGAGGGGCGAGGTTGCAGCTTTTGGCCAGATATATTTGGAGGTAGTAGAAAAGTAAAAGCCCTTTCTCTAATGGGCCGTGATTTTTTTGCAAAAATATGAAAGGCAGTATGAAAGAAAGAACTGGTAATAGAGCCAGACAATTCTCAGGCAATTTACAAGAAATTTAACTGTGTACTGTTAGCCAATGATGCCACTGTAACAGAGGTATTCAGTTTTTCCACATGAGAAAATGCTAAATTTTTCAGACCTCCTGCTTTCTGTAAATTGCCAGTCAAATTTTAACTTGTTTCCCTGAAAATGATCGGATTTTTAGGGCTGGGAGCACGCTGTATTCGTGGTGGTGGTATAAAAGGAGACGAGTACTTCAGGGGGAGTGTGACACTGGATAGAAATTCAAGCCAATGTAAATACACTTTTAACTTTTGCCTCCATCATTCAACTTTGAGGAGAAAATTATTTTGGTGTAACTACAACTGCTTCTCCCAAAACAAGTGTGGAAAATTTTGAAGTTCTCTGTTTTCCACATCAGACTTGCTGTCTCAGCTGGACAGGCAGCAAAAGGTACTCTGTGTTGGAGGAGCCATATCTTAGCTCTTCTGATAAAGAAATAAAAGCTGTCACATTGGGCATATCTTCTTTGAGATTAATTAGATAATTAAATCCCCTAGGTTGCTTTGGCAAATCTATGATCTCTGTTGTATGGGCTGCAGATAGGAAAGTAGCAAGCTTTTCTCTAAAGGAAAATACAAGGAAGTTATAGGAGTATAAAAAAAAGCAAAGTTGAACAAAATAGAAGGGCTGTTCTTGCTGCATGCTTGCTTTCTAGAACAAAATAAGCAAATATAACAACTCTGCATACATGTGTTTCTGGGCTGTTAGAGCAATCCTTGTCATAAAGTACTCTTGCTGAAGTGAAGTGTCATCTGTGTGTGTGTGTTTGTGAGTGACATTCTGTGGTCAGTAGCTAAGAATTTCCACTGGGATAGGTATCATCGCTGAGCCTTAGAAAGATTAATATTCTGTAGTCACATACTTCTGTTAGACGTATTAAGAGAGAGCAACTTAGTCTGTTTTGAAGAGATTTTTGGACAACATTTCAGTTTCTTTTATTTCCATCGATGTCCTTTTACAAACCAGATGTTATCTGTTTCCTGTCGCAGAGCAAGCAGAAATGGTGCAAGAAAAAGCAGGCTGAAGAATCACCAATTGGAAGGAAACTTTCTGATCACAAATTAAATAATAGACCAGATGCTGACTGGCTTCAGCTCAAACCCCTTGCTGGTAGGTATTTATTTTCAGAATTTTCTCTGATTATGAGATTCAAAGTAATGGTGTGTAACTTATGGCATGGAGCATGTAACCTCTTGTACAGTTTTGCTGCTATTATGCAAATCATTGTTAATAAGACTTAATAGGCTTTCCCTATTAAATCTTTTTTATTTTGTTTTCCTTAGATCTGAGAGCACTCTTAACGCTTCCTAATATGCCATACAAATGGTTCTCAGACTTCTGAAGCGGTCAGGTTTTGGGTGGCTGTGGTTCTTTGAGGGTTTTTTTATTTGTTTGGTTTTGGGGTGTTTTTGATTAAGCTGTGCCTGACTAGCTCAGCCCTGGCAAAAAATAGATCAAAAATGAACACACACAACCTGAAAGGGGATATCTGTTTCACTTTGAAGATTCCAGCCTCTGACCAGTTACAGTTTGGCTGAGAAGGCTAAACAAAATTAATTTCATAAATACAGCTGAGTATCCTGAATATTCCTCAATATCCTGTTCCTTCATGACAGTCTGAGTGCTCATGCAGAGTGTACCCAGAAGGAATGCTGTAGCACCCTTCTCGAAGGGTTGAGGGAAGGGGAAGGGCTTTGCTTCATAACCTTCCTTCCCTTTCTGTTGCCTGCACAGCTGCCGAATTAAATCTGTTGAAGAAGAATCCATAGACTATATATATACACAAATGCAATTTTGTTAATTTGAATGGTTTGTAGGACTGTGTGTTAGGACTGAATGTTTGTTAGGACTGTAGCCTTCTCCTCTCAAACAATTTGGAATAGCATTTGGGACACTGACATAGAAAGACTTTCAGCTGTGCGGATGGTGGTACATATATTTGAAATGTCTTCATTTTCTTTTAACGGGCTATTGGAGGAATTTTTTGCTTCTAATAACATGAAGTACATATTGGTTTTATAATGCTGTTCCTCTGAAAGTGCACTCTACTGATCAGTAAATCATTTGTACTACAGGCACTGGAAGCCCATGCTGAATTTGAATTTTGAACTGCAGTGCCACTACCACTGACCCAAATGGCCATTCCATTTATTTTTAAACAGCTTCCAGTTGATGCTTAAGAGCCTGTTTATCCAGAACTCTTTGTCTGCTGCTTAGGCACTCTGTGCCTTGTTTTTAATTCCACTTACTGTTCACTTATTTAGACTCTGAAATATTTTTGTCGAATTATTGTGAGCTAATAACTTCATTGTCCAGACTGCTTTTTTTTTTTTTTTCCCTACAATTTGTTTTTGTTTCTTGGAGCATAGATTGCCAGTTTCGTTCATTAATTAATAATTTAGAAATATTGGTAAACTTGAAATTCATGCACATATGCCTTCTGCATTGTTTTCACTTTGTATTACTTTGTAAAAATGGCTTTGATTGCTAGGAAGGCAATGAGCTACAGTGAAGGAGCTCACTGTATGATACGAGTGTCTGACACAGATGCATGCAGTACAGAAACTGTGTAAAGATCTGTTGTATCAGTGGCAGATCCTGGTATGCTTTCAGTGAAGGCTAAGCTGTGACCTGTATGGGCATGCGTAGAGAGTAGCCAGGGATGGTTTCCTGAGCCATACAGATTCCATGTGCAGCCTGTAAGTTTGTTATCGTTCTGGCAACTGTCCTTTTCCAACGTTGAACCATAAGCTTCATCAGTAGCAAAATCACAGATACATGTTTGTTTCAGGCTAAAACTGACTTTATGTGCTATGGCTACAGTGCTGTTGCCTTGTAGTGGAGACTTCTGTACGCTGTACATTCAAATTAGTGACAAGGATGGGGCAGTGAGAGATTCATTTTTTTGCCTGAACATGGACAACAAAGTTACTATATTGGGATGTGTTCAAATACTTTTATCTCAGTGATGTAGTAGTTGCTGGTGCTATTTTAAGTGAGAGTTAATGCAGTGTCTCTCCCAACTGGCTTCAACGTAGGAGCAGAGGACTCGGTTTTATCTGAAGATCGACTCAATGAAACTGAACTAACTGATTTAGATGGCCAGCTGGAATCCCCTCCCAAAAACTTCTTGTCTGTAGAAGAGGACAACAATATGCACCATTCTCACAATGATGTCTCACATGCTGCTCAAGAGCACGATCTTCATGATTCCGAGTATGACAGCCATGGCGAAGATAAAATGATAGCTAGAAAACACAGTCACCACTGGCATCACAAACATTCCCATCATTCCCATGGCCACTGTCATTCTGGAAAAGACCTGAAAGATACTGGGATAGCTAATATTGCTTGGATGGTAATTATGGGAGATGGCATTCACAACTTTAGTGATGGCTTAGCAATCGGTAAGCAAAAGCATGGAGTGTTTCTCAACAGTTTCTTCTTGCCTTTAGTAACTTTGGTAATATTTTACTTATCAGTGATGACAGGTAAGGCTTCCAGTTATTTCCTGTGCTTACTGGTATTGTTTAATCTGCCTCAGGACAGAAATTAAAAGGTTATCAATTGTAATAATCTTCCCTTTGTTAATATTCTGGGACTATTTCCACCAAGATTACTGTATTGATAGTAGCTATCTTTGACAAAGAAATATAGGTGCAGGCAAACCTTATGAATTATGGAACACATGTAATGCACATTTGTTGTTTGGGTCTTAGTATTTGCCTTTGAATAGTGAATAAATGCCTTTCAGTCTTATTTATATTTATTTACAATAATAATAATATTTCTATTATCAGTAATACATAGAATTATACAGTACTTGTAAATAATAAATGTACTATGAGTCCGGTTACTGAAATAATAATTTATCTCTAGCCAAATCTAGAAGAAATTGAAGTACCAAACAGATCTATTAGATTTATTGAATCAATTTTGAATCACATAAACCTCTAAATTTGATTTGAACTGTAAGACAAAATAATTTGAGTATATGTCATACAATTCAAAATGATGGCAAGAGTACTGAAGTGCATACTTTTAATTTTTTGCTAAGGTAGCTACTAAGAGTACACAGGTTTCTGAACTACTAGCAGAAGGATCATATACCCATTTTGAAGGATAAGCTACTTATTAGGGTCTGGAGTTAACAATGGCATTTACTACAGTTTCTCCACTTTCTCCAAACAATTTCTAAAGCAACTGAACTCCATAGAAATTAACTTTCTGCTTCATTTTCACATTAAACAGGTAAGACATTTAGACAGTGGCTTCTAAAGCCAAAAAGGATCACTGCGCCATCTGTTGAGAACCTCACTGTATTGAAACTCCATTTCTAAATATTCCTGTGTCAAGCCCAAACAGCTGATTCCTTGGTAAAATGTAGATTTTAGAAAAGTATGTTCATCCTTTTAATATATCAAGTTATGAGAAATCCAGAGGAAAGTTAAATTTCCTCTCTGTCTTCAGATTGTGTCTTTTCTTTCTACTTTATTTTGCCTGTTTTGACTGCTCACTGCAGGCTCTTCTTGTGCCTTTGCTACAGTACAGAAATTCAATACCAGTTTTCTCATCTCAGAATTATTTAAGGTATGATCTTAAACTTGATTGAATTAAATTAACTTACACAAAATTTACTGAAAGGTGTTTATGCCAGTGTTTTTCTCCTTATTATTTTCCAGGTCTGACATATTAACGTTGCTGATATGTGGTCTACAAATAAGCATAAAGGAAATAGAAAAGTTATGGGTTAAATATTAGTTTGGATTGCCAACCTGGAAAGGAGAGAACTAGACTGTTGCTCATGTGCATTTTTAATTGTCCTGATGTACTTGAGAGTTCCTAAAAATGTAAAAGTGGTGCTATTTAGTAGTTTGTTGCCTTTATGTCTCAGTTTTGCTCAGGCATGTTCTCCTCTCCCAGGATTTGTCTTTCATATAAACTGAGTAATAAAGTATTTAGTGTTAATGCACACCCAGGATACTTCCAGTATTTTCAGTTTATTTACAGACAGGACACAGACATCATATAAAACATATTAGAGTGTGCATTCTAACAGACGGGTGTCGTCTCTGGAAAACATGCTGATTAAATTTTCTGACTTGAAAATGGTAAAATATCATTTGAATATTTTTATTTTTTTTATCCTAGGAGCAGCTTTTAGTGCTGGACTGACAGGAGGAATTAGTACATCTATAGCAGTATTTTGTCACGAGCTTCCCCATGAATTAGGTAACTAACTCTTCAAACTCAGTGCATTCAGTCTCTTCATCTGTACAAAATATTTATCTAAAAGGTGTTGTGATACTCATCCTGATAAGCATAATGCAATGCCAGTGCTGCAAGGGTGACCGGAACTTCAGAGAGTAATAGAGCAATATTGCTTCAAAGTACATAATGACAATATTAATACATGATTATATTGGCAGGTTGCAGCAGTTCTGTGCAGCTTTTTGAACACATTTTTAAAGTGTTCTTAGAAGCATACAGTTTACGTTTTGGTGTCATACCTCTACATTTTATAGAGACAGTTTCACACTACTCTGTGTGGCATTGTCTTACACAAAGTTAAGTAAAGTTACGTAAGTAAACACAAGTTTACATAAGTAATTCTGCAAAATTCTTTGCATTGATTTTTGTACCTACTGTTGCTGAGTCCGGTAGGTGTGGGCGACTGCTTAGGGTAAAGCCTGTAGGCACTGTTGCCAGTGCCATTGATTCTTCCCCCCTAATTGAAGCGTTTCTTCTCGGGGTTAGCTAACCATGATGAAACCTGTTGTCTTCCTGTGAGCCAGAAGGCACGTTGCATGAAATTTTAGTGTACCCTGAGTCTTACACAGAGCAGCTAGAGAGAAGAGTTGTCTTTTTTTGCCAGTAAAGTGAAATTGTGCTAGATTAAACTGTATGTACTCACAGCTTGCTTACTGGGTGAGCTGCTAGCTCTGAGTGATTAAAAGTAAGGTAAAACAAGTACATCAAAAACCCTCAGAGGTGATGAGTGAAAGCATTTTATATAGGCAGATACTAAGTATAAGGTAAGTTATGGGCACAGACAGGAAATAAAAGAGCAGATGCTCATGGTTTGACAACGCTGCTATACAGTCATTAGTTAAGTGAAGCTCCTGCAGTATATAAAGGATTGCAATATATATTGGTGTGCTTATAACTTGCTAGGTTAACATGATCAAATTAACTTTGTATAAGTGAGTAGTTCACCATACATATTTTTTGTTTTGATTCTAGTTTGAGCAAATAATTAAGCATATCTGACATGAGAATATTATATGAATTAGCCTCATGACTGTGTATCATAGTCTACTCCTCATATCCACAAGAATTCAGTTTGAAGGGAGTAAAGCTTCCAGAGCTGATTACAAGATGAAAATCTGGATCTTTATAGCATGTCTACCTCTATCAGCAATTTTAGCAGAGCTGTCCTGAATTCAAAATAAACCAAGTTAACCTGGCATGTTTTAAACCAGAAAACTGAGTCAGTATGGATGTGAAGTCATTCTTTCTGAATGTGACTCTTGTATTTCTCAAGTTCATGTCACCTTCTGTGGGGACTAATGCCTTCTTATCCTCCTCTTGAATTTGGAGAATGAGGTATATATTGCTAAGAGGAATTTTCACAAGTATTGATCAAAACTAAGCCTCTGTTTTTATGTGTCACAAAGAACTTCTGTGCAGTAAAGACAAGTCTGTATGTACAGATGTATTCTCTGTGGGAGGACTAGGTCTAGTCTATTACATTTACCTTTAACCATTAATCAGTATTACCTTTCTGCCAATCAGCATGATGAATAGGCACCTTTAAATCCTATTTTAGGCAAGGGATTGCTGCACATAAATAGTTTGTATAAGAGTTGTTATATCCTGTTGCCCGGTCTTCCTTTGGGCCTCTGTAGCAGCATTTTTACTTTGGCAATGCCCTGGATTGTTGAGATGGCAAATGTAGGCTAATTTCTCCTGAGAAGCATTGATGCTAAACCCCAGTGTTCTGTCTCCATTTTAGGTGACTTTGCTGTGCTTCTTAAAGCAGGTATGACAGTAAAGCAAGCTATTGTGTACAACCTCCTGTCTGCCATGATGGCTTACGTAGGGATGCTGATAGGCACAGCGGTGGGACAGTATGCTAATAACATCACCTTGTGGATCTTTGCAATCACTGCAGGCATGTTCCTCTACGTGGCACTGGTTGACATGGTAAGATTGTTATGAATCTGTGGCATTTTTGCATTCCATGCATAAAACCCAGGACTTGAAATGGCATCTGAGGCAGAACTTTTTGTGATAACACGTAAAATACCTGTGGACAGTAGACAGCTCTTTCTGTTCTATGATTTTTAAGATGTTGCAGATACTTTGAGAGATGTAGTGAAGTTTTATTGTTGCTTGCCTGCTTGGGTTTCTGCTACCAAAGTCTGCCAGTGACTCCTGTTAAAATATCAAAACTACGGGGGGGCTGGGAAAGACACCCACACTTCCCACTAATAAACTAATAAAAATAATAACTTTCCACAGGTAAAAATAGGATGTTTCTCTTGGTTTGTGGATGGGGCATTAGATGCTGGAGTTTTAGAATTGTTCTTCCCTAAAATTTAATCCTCATATATTTGATTCTGGAAAGCTTAGTCTGAACCCTGAGCATGAGCAGCTGGTAATACATTGCTCTTGTGGTGATAAGCTTTATAAAAACTATCTGCTGGAAAAATGCTGCTACTTCAAGAGCATATAGATAGATTATATTTCATATGTGTACACCATAGATTCAGATCCTTCAGGTAGTAATGCACTTGTGTGCATGATACCAGTCCTTATTCAATCCTGATTTCTCTCCCAAGCAGCTTCAGAGCTGCATTTAAATAAACCAGTTTTCTCACTTCTTGTCTATCTGAAGACCAGTGATGATGAGATCAATTTTCATTTTTGGGGTGTTTTGCAATGCTCTTTCTGCTTTAATATACAGAGAAAAAAGATGCATCTCGTCACTGGATATTAAGGATGTTGTATTAAATTATTAACCAAGTAGACTAGAAACTCCAACCTCGGTAAAGCTTTAATTCGTAAGGGTGCAGACAGCTTTTTGTGGGGTGGCTCCCTGGATTTCCATTGCTTCATTGACAAACTACTCTTTCCTAGGACAGACATTTAAAGCAGAGGCAAGCTTCCTCAGAGCTGTTATTTTTCTCCTCAGATAGACTAAGTAGCCATCTACCTATTATCAGTAGATTGCTACTCAGATCATCTGGTGCAGCTACATACTGCCTATGGAAAAATACTTAAATGTAACTGGAGCTCTGGCTTTGAGTGATGTTCCAGTAGAAATTTTGTTTAATGTCACGGCATCTCCATGGAGGGTTGGATTTATAGTAATGAGGATCGGCCTGTTTCAGTTTTCAGTTGTGGGTAAAATGGAATATTTTACTGTTCTGAAGTAATTTAAGCCATGCATTTTCTTCAATTTTCCAAATTTCTTCAGAGATTTTGTTGCCATATCTGGTAGCTTTGTTAGCCTACACTGCTAGTTCTGCTTTCCTCCATACATTTGTGCTGACTATCCTGTTTTCAAAACACATTTTTTAGCAGCTTCCTCAAAAGTTAACTGGTGCAAGAGTGAAATGTGTGATGTTTGACTCTCACTGGCTGACTTGTCAAATCAGGCAGACATCCGTCAGTTACTTTAAGCCACAGACACAGACTTTGGATTTCAGCAGTCCTCATTGAAACAGCATCACATCTTTGTCAGATCACTGTCTGCGAGGCTGTCAGGTGTCCACTCTGGTGTATGGGCTGATCATATTATTTCCCTGGTGCTAACTAAAGCAGGTGACATTGTGAAGATCCCTCTCCCTGATGCTGCTGTGGCCACTAGTTGCCAGTTCCTGGCCGTGGCTGCTCAGTCGGGTTTCTTAGCCTCAGTGGTATCACTGAAGCATCAGTGAAGACCTCTGAAAGCCAGGGTTTGGTTTCCGCTGAGTTATCGGCAGAAGCTCTCTTGGCTGTTCTGCCCTCCAGCAGATTTACCTCTGCAGTTAGTTCTGTGTTCAGCGCTACTGCCACATTGGTGCTTAAAAACCCTGATGTCAGTGGGGCCTCCAGCTTGCTTCTAGGTGGCATCTTCCACATCCGAGAACTTTCTCTTAAGCTCAGCTTTGGTTCTGTAGATCCCATGTTAGTCCCATTAGTAAAACACGGGGGTGGAGGCTGCTCCTGTGACCTTTATCTCATTCGGTCCTGCTTGCCATTACGTCCTTTATGACTAGGACCCGGGGAAGCCAAGCGTTGGCCATCACACCATGCGATATTCCACTTCATTATGGAGACTTAGATTTGTGAATATAATGTAGTGATGAAGTCACTCTAATCTATTAGAAGGTAAATGAGTCTTTTTCAGGTCTTGCTAAATAGAGCGTCTGGGTAGTTGAGCATGATCCGTCAGGCAACTTTAGATGTTCTATAGTAGCCTATAGTTACTGAAATATCACTTGCTTATACATCCTGTGGCTGATACTTCCTGTACTTACTTTTACTGAAGGCATCGTGTATAAAGGAAAACACTATTTTCATTCTTGTATGCCTTGTCATTTTCCTCAGTCTTCATAGTAGCAACCAAATGGTCAAAACCCAGTGGTCTGACTGAACAAGAGCAGGAAAGGTTCTGCAAGACACACTTGAAACTGCACCAGATTTTTGTCTTGATGTTTCCATAATCTGCCTCCCTCTCAAAGACCTTGTTATCTGACACTTAATGAGAACAGATTGTGATCCCTCTCTTGCGTAACAGAGGTTTGCATCGGTGCAGTTTTCTATCCATTCCTTATGCCAGCCCATGGAGAACAGACATTTTGGTATTTTTGCATCCAATTGTCCTGAAGCTTGTCTAATTACGTGTTCTCTAATGGTAAGGATGCTCTTCTCCAGCAGAACCTAAACTCAAAGGCCTTCCAAAATCCTCCAGGCTTTCCGTGGTCTCTCGACATTTCATTTGGTGATAACTATCAATCAGAAGAGTCATCATAATATCCTCCTTCCTGACGTTGCTGTTTTGGTTTGAATGGGTACATTGAACTTTCCTATCTTCCTTCCCAGTCCAACTTGAATAATTTCATCTTACTGGAAAATAAATTTATCTATCTCTTACATTTTTTGTTCCTTATATCTCTTGGGTTGAAAAGACAAGCTTTCAACTTCAAAAGGGTGTTGGGTTTTTTTCTGTTGATAGGACCAGACTCTGAATCCCTGACCCCTGAAATTGGACACATCAATAGCTAATAAAGCAAAAAGTTTAGTAATCTTTAGACATGCTGTCAAAGTAGATAACTGGCAGTGTTAAAGCCCATTACAGTAATGTGAAGGTGAAGCCTTTTTTTTCATGCAGAGCATGTTCCACCAGATCCCAAAAAACATCTGTGGCTTCTCTGAAAAATGTTATCTTCATGCCTGCCAAGCTGCTATCTGAAGATCTGTTTATACCTCCTTTAGCTACTGCAGCATGGCAGAGACATCAGAGTGGAAGCAGAACTGTGTAGGGCAGTTGGGCAGTACCTACGCAAATGAGGTACTTGGAGGAGAATTGCCTCCAGGTAAATAGGAATATGCAAGAGGTTCATACAATGCTAATGTTTGTGTGGACTATATCTCAAAGATGGAAGGAGGGATTTTTGCCAGTAACAAGTTCTTGCAGTGCACAGCCTCCTTCCACCTTCCTCCTTCCCTCTCAGACTCTTTCCAGGACCCTTTCTACATTGGGATTCTGCGGCTGAGGGAAGGTGTAGTGACACTGGCCTGCTCTGTTGGCCTACTCAGGCTCTGAGGGCGAAAAAGGAGGAACATGAGCACACCTCTTCAGCCACGGTGACAGTAAAAATAAACAAGTATTTTGAAGACTGCGATGGGGAGTGTGCCCGTAGTACTGGCTGCTGTTAAATAACCTTTTCTTCTGTCTTAAAAGGGTCTTTTACTTGCTGTTCAGTTCCCCAGTTTTGGGGCTATATGACAGCTATCACTACCCGTAGCTAAGACTTCCACTTCTACTCAACATATTCTCCCTTTTCATGTCCATGACCAGGAACCTTGCAAGTTATGGAGACAGCACTGTGCTATTCCTAAGTTTTTAAACAGATGCCAGAATTTTCTTTGATTATTCTTAAGAGCATCTTTAGATTTGGAACAGCAATATTAGGTTTCTGTAGAAGTTGATTACAAAGCTTGAATTACCTGCAGATCTTCCATTCAAAAAACATGAAGGTGAGAATTGAAAGTAGAAATTCTAGCACAATTCTCTGATTAGGTTTTGTATTACTTGGTGAATACAACTCTAATTTATTAAAAAGAAAATAATTCTTCAACAAATCTTGCCTGCCAACATGAGAGCTATATAGCAATATTCAGTACTGTAAAGTCTGTGATTACTTCATTTATGCTTAATGACTTAATTGTACTTTGTAATGTGGTGTAGTGCTTGCTGTCAAGCTGCCTGGACTATGGTACAGGTGGTAAATATTTTTCACACCAGTATATTTTTTTATATTTAAATAGGGGGTCAAATTAATGGTCAGCTTTATGTATCTGTTTGAAATATAGTAATACAAAACCAGATGGGTAATATATCTGGGTTTTTAGCAGATTTGATGCTCTGATAATTTCTCATTGTCTGTTGTGCAGTATTCAGGTATTTGGAATAACCAAAACTATTCCAGCCTAGCTAATGAAGAGCAATAGAGACTTGTGCTGTGTACTACCCGATGTTTCCATTTTGATATTGTATTCTTCTGTACTAAGTGTCTCTTGAAGGAATTCCTTCATTTACCTTACGCTTTCTCGAATTAATTTCTTTGTAAAATACTTTCAGTTATTTCTCTTCCCTATGGGTGGCTTTGTAAGATACTTTGTAAGATTTATTGTTCTGTCTTCCAACTCCACTATTATTTCTTTGTTGCTTTCGTCAGTACTATTTGACTTTTTTTCATAGGTGAGGAATATAAGAAATATCCAAAGCTTTCAGAATTTTTTATAGCTTCCCACAGAATTTTTCTTGAATTACTTGTAGCTATTATTCCCATATTTAAAAGGGGCATGCATGTGAATATGTGTAAGCATGGAACATGACAAATGGCTGAGTTAAGCAGCAAAGGCATTACAAAGGGTATATTTATAGCAATGCAATTACTGCAGAAGTAGTCAAAGCTTTTTATTATGTTTATTTGAGCATGACTTAATTTTAACTGAGTGAAAACTTGAAAGAGCAGAAGTCAAAGAATGCTGGGCTGGTCCTTACCTTGAGGAACTTAAAGTTCAAGTAGATGTATGATCCAGTAAAAGCTTAAGAAAAAAAGGTCCAAAGGAAAGGCATTTTTAGTTTGTTTGTTAAAAACGTGATCACATCATGTATTTACAAAATGTGGCGGTTAGGCAGAGTTTAAGCTACATCTTAGTGCATAATTTTTATAACTGAATCCTGGAGTGTCGATTCTTGGCAATGTCATCTTGTAAACTTGTTCATGTATAAATGGAATAGAGGTGAAATACCATTCTGAATTGTTTTTCCTTTTAGCTTCCAGAAATGCTTCATGGAGATGGAGATAATGAAGAGCATGGTTATTGTCCTGTGGGGCAGTTTGTTCTGCAGAATCTAGGCCTGCTTCTTGGATTTGCCATCATGCTGGTGATTGCACTCTATGAAGATAAAATTGTGCTTGACATCCAGTTTTGACCAATTCTGGTAATCACTGTGGTTACAATAATGTTACTGTATGGCTTTGAGTCTGCACTGTTTCACTGTATGCACATTGCTCAGAGGAAAAGCAGTGGCTTGCACTACTTACACAAGTCCAGTGTATTCATTTCTGTGTAGATTAACTTATTTTTTTCTCATTCAAATCAGATGAGAATACCCAATGCATCTTCTAAACTCAAGTGATTGACAATTAGGAAATAGTAAATATGAGAAAGAAATGCCAAGTTCAGTGTACTATGTAGCAAGCACTGCTTGCCTAACAAAGAAAAAATACAGTGAATGATCTGCTCATTTGGGAGAATAACATTTCCTTAGCACGTTTGAACAGAACCCAGAAAATGGTACAGCTGAAATTCATAACTCTGCAAGGAACCCGAGTAAGCTTTTAGTGCCACCTAAATCTTAAGTAGCGCAAATATATCTATATATGTGTATAGATATATAGAGAGATATATACAGATATGCATGCATATATGTGTGTGTGTGTGTGTATATAGGTATATTCATTCTGTGCTGATTCTTCTGCATCGTGGTGACTTGAAGTATTAAATCTTACAACAGCACATGACTGGAAACCACTGTGCTGGTTTAAATTCCAAAAAGGAAACCCCAAACCTAAACACTGCTTAAATTCTTAGAGTATGCGTTAAGCTGCACTCGATCATTATAAACTTCATGTGTAAGAAGGCAGGCTGTTGCAATATACGCTGCAAAGTGCTGTGCTCTGTCGAGGATCAGTTTGACGATGTTTTTCCTGACTGAGATTTATTTGATGTTAGTTCCTTGATATTAGTAGGAAAATGCAAAATGCAGTAGAATTAGTGGTAGACTGGGGGAAATCCCTGATGTTGGAGTTACTGAGCTATTTCTGGTTCTTTTTTACAGATGCTAAACATGTATTGTGTGCCACTTGCAGCATAAACTACTGAAGAATTGTGTCTGTGAATTTGTGCAAACTCTTTTAACAGAGAATCCGTATGGGAATTTCTCCATTTTTTAACAATTCTTTTGGACTGTTTTCTCTTCTCCATGTTAAAACAATCCAAAGTGCAAGATGCTAGTTACTGAACCTGGGAACAAAGGTTAAATTATGCGGTGTGTATGTAGTACTGGTAGGTTATTTACAATACTGTAATATCAGATAAAAACCTGTTCCTACAATGCCTCGGTATCAGACATTGTAGCACCAGACATTTCTGGCAGTAGAGAGTATCTAAGAAGATTCCTACTTCCAGCATAAGGGAGTTAATTTCTATGATATTTTTTTACAATTTTGGTATTTAAATTAGATTATTAAAAAGCAGATGTGATAGATCCATGGTATATGTAATTTGGAAGGATAGTCTGAAAATTTGGGCCTTAACTTGCTGGCATCAGCTGTCCTAGGTCGAATTGTGCTGATATGCTTAAATTGCCAGACATGAGTTAGTTCTTCTTGTACCCACCTCCTTAAAAAAATTGTGAGTTTGTGAGGAGTGCAAGTTGATTCTGTAGTACCAGTCCTAAGCATGGTAGTAGCTTTTTTTAAAACATACAGTTCATCTTTTTTTACGTGTATGCCAGGTAAAAGCTGTATTTTGACTATGTGCCGTAAGTTTTGTTTCAGTCTGCTTGGTGCCAGTGTAGCTGCTAAAAACACTGATCCTAACGCCTTTAATGAGAGCCAGTTGGTATCTTCATTCCATTTCAAGTTAATGTGTGTCTCCTGTGGCCCTTTACTTTTTGAAGCTTCATTGGTCAATTTAGTTTTTACGGAGAGCAGCTCATGAATTTTAAAAAGATAGCAGTTGGTTCTTGCCAGTATTTCTTCCTAATGCAGTATCAAGAAACAGTATTAAGGGTCCATTTCAAAGGGCACAGTTTCTTCAGTGAAGAAGCCAAAAGCCCAGAGTTCAGGTGTGCAGCCATTTGATACTCTGAACTCAGGTTGGTTTTTTTTTCTTCTTTAAAGACGTTTACTGTTGGACCCTAATTAGCAAACACACTGTTGTTAGCTTCAGATTACTGAATTTCTGCAGTGTAAACATCCTGGGTGACATGTTTTCACAGTGCCCATGTTAGGTCACTGAGTACCATTTTCAAAGAGATTTAACTCACTGGATGCCTTCTGAGGATTTAAGTTTAAACATCCTATGTTTCTTATATATTAAACTGACCCTTAAGTTTCCTTTTCTGTTAATTCTGTCAAGTGTAAGGAGGTCATTATGTGGCTGAACTGATATTTTGTCAAATCCTTTTTTAAAGTTTATTTCTTTTAATTCTTTTCAAATGAAGATCTCTATATTTCAGGTAGTATATTTACTTTTATTTTAGTTGGAATATGGTTATAGCTTAATACACTGCCTCTATAGGAAAATAGTTAACTTCCTTCTAAGACCATCTTCAGACAAGGGAAAAGCATGGTCCTTGAAGGTAGGTACTGTACTTTTCTTTAAATATGGGTTGTTTCCTGTTATTTTCTAGTATTTATTACAAGTTATGAAGAGCAGTGTAACAGCTGTGACTTCTCAATGTTTCCAACAGTATTGAATTCTAAATGATTCTAATGTACGCCTTTGAGTCATGTTACAGACAATCTGAATTCCACTACATTTCTACTTGGCTTCAACATTCCATTCTGCTTGAATCCAGAGTCTCATTTAACTTGTATTTGTTGGAGGGCATAAATGTTACTTGTATATTACAATGCTGTCACTGTGTGACATCCCATATGAATTTTGATGTAGATCACATTGCACTCAATCCGCTGTGATTATGCTTAGAAAATATTGTAGTTGCTAGATGCAGTGTGATTTTTTTATTTCCACCCCCCCCCCTTAACAACTGAGTCTATGGTTTCAAATGTGATTATGATCCTATAAGATAACTTGCTGAGCTATCAGTCTTTTTGTTATAACTAAATCATTTTTAAAAATTTTATAAAGCTGGAAATGATCAAATGCTGTTTTGTTCATTGTCAACAGTGTTGTGTTCATTTTATGTATGTTCCTTATAAGTAAGGAGCCTTCAGAAAATAAAATTATTCAAGGAGCAGACATTTTTGTTGGCTTTTATAAGGTTTTATTGTACACTTTTGTATTTTAGCATTTTGTTTCAAATCTCACGAAAGGCACAAATGCAACATTGTAAACAAACTCATTTTGCTTTCTCTTTTTAAGTGGCGTTTTGGGACTGACATGCATCCCTTATAAGTGATCTAGAAAATGTACCTACCTCCATAGATTGTGGTAGGTTTATGAATTAAGCTGACACAATAATGCCACACCACGTCTGATCCAGTGTTCCTGGGGTTTGTCTGAAGGGAGTGTCATTGCGATGACAAAGTTGGTGGAATGGCCTGTAGTTGACAGGATCCCTCTTCTCTCACTGGTCTTGTAGACTGGGGCCAGGTAACTTGGCCGCTGTGGAATGTCTGCTCTCTTACATGGCTTTAGCCATATCTGCAGTAAAGAATAAAATAATCCTTTCCATCTCAGTTAAAAAAAAAAGGCGGGGGGGGGGGGGAGCGGGAAACAGTCTTGGCTTGGCCAAAGTATTTTGACACTGTTGGGTTTTTTGTTTTGTTTGCTATTTAATATAGCCCTGAAAACCTGTTTCTTGTTTCCTCTTTCTTAGCAGATTGCTTCCTCTCCCAAAATATGCAACACCAAATTTCCTGTCACTGTCATTATTAGCAGAGGGTTCTCAGCTCCTCTCAGACATTTGACTTCAACACAAAACATTTCAATTTAGTTATTTTCTTTTTTAAGAATTACCCTGCTACTTCCTTCAAGACCAGAACTTAAGAGTGTTTATTCTACAGTAGTTGTTGTTATGTGGTACTATAAAATGTCACCAAATGCAAGATACTGACCACAGGTACTGTATCATAGAGGATTTGGGGATGAGATTCTCCTAGCTTCTTAGTTTGCCTGTTCCAGCGTGCTCCATCCAAGAACAATCCCTGAACGTAGACCCCTGAATCAGTTGGAAAAGAAACCGTATTACACAAAACCTGAAAATGGCTTCTAGCTGAGAGCAGCAGCTAGTGCAACACTCTTTGCTAACCATCAGTTAATCGAGTGGGGTGCACTTCTTGTCATTTTTCTGTGTTCCAAGTGATGATCAAATAACTTTGAGTATAACACAATCTCACGCTTTATTACCATTTATTACAATTCTGTAATGTTTTATAAAGTTACAATGTCTAGCAATATCATGGTGTACTCAGCCTTTTCTGATTGCTGAGTGACAGAGCCTAAAAATAGGACACTGTTTTTACAGTTGTCATTATTATAAAGTTTTCTGTACGTATTACATATTGTCAGCTCTAATGCTTCCAAACTTGGAGATTTGATCATATAAACAGTCTTTCACTAGTTAATCTTCACATTGTTTGATTGCTGTTTCAACTTGCCACTTGCTTATACCCTCCTAAACTGGTTCATTAAAGGAGTCAAGAAGCAAAAAAAAGTCTTTAAAGTTTAAAAGTCTTTAAATGTTTAACATGTGGTACTGACATGACAGAATGGCAGCTGTCACTCCATCAGCAATTCAGAAGAAAAAAATAAGTCACAACACCTGTTTTTCATCTGATTTGCATCTTCTTGCTCTGTAGACTGAAAACTCACTTCTAAAATAAAAAATAAACATGCCCCAACAGAAAATGACTTGAACCTGACAGGATGCGGCTCTCCCAAGCAACCTGGAAAGCCCTTCTTTTTACACAAGTGCTGGTCAAACTGATCCTCAGGAGAGTATTAAAAAGAGTATAGAGAACAGTTTGGTTTAATCTGTCCTTTTTTCTGAGGCAGGGCAAGCTAACAAACATATCTGCAGCTGGAACCTAAGGTAAGTAATAGATAATGAAGTGGTTTGATAAAAAATAGGGCTTTTTCCCCGTTAGAACAATCCCCTGCGATCATATCCACAAGGTGTTTTTCTAGGGGTAAAGTAGCATACCCAGCTTCTCTACTAAATGTTTGGTTTTTCCTTGGCTTAGGAAAATACGAATCTTCAGATATATATGCTAATGGAGTGAAATAAAGGGGTGGGATCAAAAAAAGGCAAGCTAGGTAGCACTTGAAAGTTTCATCTGTTTTGGGGAGCTTGGTGTAAAGAGTGTCCTCTGGTGGTTTTTTATATCTGCATGATAATTCAGATGAACTGATCTCAGCAGTTCTTAGGGACTTAAATAGTGTTTTGCCTCTTCACATCTTGTGCATGTGGGAGCAGCACGTGGGGAGCAGTGCAGTTGTGTATGTTTTCCAGCTGAATTCATAAACTGAATTGCATAATTATGAGTCTGCAAATTAATGTTATCTTAATAATACATCAGCAAAGGCAGAGAATTGTGTGATGCTTACCATCTTCAGGAGCAATTTCATATTCCTTATCTTCCAGCACTTCATAGTCAAATTCTAGTAGGTCTATTGGAATGGTGTATTTTCTGGCATAGTTCTGCTGGGCACCTGTTAAGAATGCTTGAGTGAAGAAGAATCCTGAAATCCAGAAGACTGGTGGAGTTCCATTTTCATACCACATCTGCAGCAGCAAAAGAGAGTGGAGGAGGAGGAATGAAAAAAACTGCCTTTTTTTTTTTTTTTTTCTAGTATTTAAGAAAGCAAATCTCTTCTAGATTAACAGCAGAAGTAATTTCTCCCTTTGATTCCAGGATTCTTTTTCTTCTCCAATAGCAGTGGAACTTTGGAAGGATGCCATGTGTTTTTAAAAAAACCCAACCAAACAAACCCCCCCACACACACATACTTAGCTTATGTGAATGATTTAGTCTGAGTCTGTTAAACACGCATCATCCTTCAAAGTTCATCAAATGAGTGTTTGATTTTCCTCCTCTCCCTTGTTATTGAAGGGTCTTCAGCACTCACCTTTGTTTCTCTGTGCACATGACAGATTTTTTTGTAGGCTGTTTTCTCTCTGAAAGGGTCGTATTTCCCTTCCAGGGCCAAAGTGACGTGTTGTAAGTGTGTACAGCAAGTTGAAGATGAGGAAGGATGATTTCCTCATGAGGAGAATATGTGGCCTAATTAATTAAACTTGTACTTTGGGGAGGAGGGTGGGCAAGATTTATTTTTGTTTGGGGCTGTTTGGTTAATTTATTTTCTTTCAATAGCTTACACTGCAGAGACCTCTCTATAAAAATGATTTTAAAAATGCCAAAATTCATTGGATTTGGTTGTAATATGTGTGAGGTCTGTTGCAACAGTGAATATTTACTGCATGCAAAAAGACCTTTTTCTGATTGTTGCAAACATCAGTTTTGAATAATGTCTGAAAAAATTGTGCTAGTTATCCCCTGCAGAGAATTACAATGAAAACAACTAAACTTGTCTTTACTATAGTAAGTAGCTTTCCTCCCAAGAAATAAAAAAAATCATCCTCACAAATACTGGCAGTTTTCTGTTTGTGCATGTTTAATTTCTGTCTTGGATTCTGTTCCAAGAAATGGCACTTTTGTTCTTTACACTGCTGTCAGGCTTGCTACAGGTGACAGTGGAAGTTACTGAGGTGTGTTAACTGCATGATGTGTGTCCATTCTCTGGAAATGCAGATTATGTGAATATCCCTCTAGACCTGAAACCGGATGCTGCTCTTTGAATTTTTAAAATTTTTTATTACATTTACTTAAGATTTTTGTTTCTAGATCTTTTGTCTATTTTGGGACCTGTTCTTACAATAGGTATGGAGTTGGCAACTGGCTATGAGATTGGGTTTCTTCAGTTGATTGAGATTACCAAGCCACAGAATGGTGCTGAGAGTCTAAATATTACTCATTTAAAGTCTGTTTTGGGAATCTGGACTCTTACAGGCAAAGGAACCCCACTGATTTTCCCCAGCTCATCCAGCTTTCTTTTCTAGCACTCTACTGAAAGCTTGGTATTTGACTTTAACATAAAATTTTGTGTTAAAACGTTTTACTAATTTAAGTTTGGTCGCAGGAAAAGAAACTCAGCAGTATCTTCCTAAGTTCTTTTTTAATTAATGTCATTACCAGCACCAGATCTGTATGTGATTTAAGAGTCCCTCAGTGAATTCATTCAGAAGGCCAATTCTGTCATACATTATTACTGACATACTGCAGCGCTGTCTTTGTGAGGTGTAAGGTAGGTGGCAGAATGGAGTGCTTCACCAGACGCTGAGATGAGCAAAGGGCTATACAAATGAACATGCACAAAAGAACTGAACTTTACCTGTCAGTTATTCAGTGAAAGTAATTTGTGTGTGTGTGTGTGTTCACTTGCGGACGTGTCACCTGTCATCAGTAGACAAAATTAGTAAGTGGCTTTGAACAAATCTGTGTAAATGGGGATTGCTCACCTCTAAGAACTTCAGTCTATTAAGGAAGTCAGTCACATAGCTGCCCAGAGGCTTGAGGCTTGGGTAAGACTTATTCATCCAGAGTCCTGGAATTTTGCCTTTCAGAATGCTGTTTACCACTTCTTCCAGTTCAGCAGACATCACTACCAGCCCCTAAAAAAAAATTTTGTAAGGGAAGATGTCAAAATACTTTGCTTAAGAGGCTTGCTTTAATGATGAAAAATCAACAGAGTGCTCTGTCCAACAGATGTTACAAACTCCTAGATAAGTCAGATAGGAGCAACACTGAAAACAAGCATAATGGACATGGATTTAATGAAAAGTTACTGCAGTTTTCTGTCTGATCCAGTAGTTAGACACTAGATTGGTCAGAGAGCAGGTCTGTAGCATCTTTTGGAGGAAACTGCCTTCCTCAGAAACATAGTCTTCCCAGAGCACTTCTGAGTTTAACTAATGCTCTTTCTAAATATGATTTAGTTTCCTCATTGCTCCAAGTACCTTACCCTAAAATGGCAAATTTTTTGGCTTGTAGCTTGGCTTTAATGGGGAGAGGAGTGGTGTTTGTGGGGCTTTGGGATGAAGTTTTTTTGTTTTTTTGTTTTTTTGTTTTTTTTTTTTAATGCCTCATCAGCCTTGAGCTATAATAAGATAAATAAAAATTACCTAAATGGACTTTTTCCTGCTTTTTTTCTGTATTTTGCACAGCTATAGCTTTTGATTCATACTGAGAACAAACATCAACTTTAGTCTGTGATAGCTTAACTGGAATCCTCACTGGCAGTAATTTGCTATTTGATGCATTGAGGAGATCTGCTTTCACCTGTAAGAAATTGTGTGAGGTGCTTCAGTCTTTCATGCAAGTGAGGCAGAAAACCAGATGTGAACCTAGTTACGGATTGTCTTATTTGCTAGCAAATCTGTAGTTTAATACATTGTGATTTGGCTTCTCTGCAGTAGGCACAATAGCACTTCTATGTTCCAACGTGCTCCTATCAGTTTTAAGATACAGATCAATAAATCAGTTTGGAATGCAAATTCTTTAAAGTGACTGACTGACCTGAATGAGACTTCAGGGTCAGTTCAGTAAGGTACTTGCATGAGTAGCTCAGAGTTTGAGACTGGGTTCTAAGTATATGCCCTTACATGTTATCTTCAGCTCACCTTTACTGCTTTCTGGATGTTAACACAGGAGTCCCGTATTGTCTGCAGTAACTTGTTAAAGCGTCCCATCTCTTGGACAAGCACAGTATTCATGCTTTGAGTGTAAGTGGTTGGATATCTTCTCATCGCTGCTTCAATGTCAAAATTTGGAGGAAGTTTGCTCAGGATGTCGCCTGTGACTTCATGAACAACTTCATCAGTGGATTTTGTACCAGCACCAGATGCCTGAGACTAGAGAGAACCAAAAGTTTTGAATTATTTTGAGAAAGAAGATTTAGGAGAGTAGTTAAAATGCAGTAAAACAGAGCTGTTATAAAGCATTGTTTAAAAGATCATCACAGTTCCAACACTCTTCCCCTGTGATTGAAATTACTTTGTTTCATAATCTTGTACATGATTGCAGTGTTTTTAGCTTAGAACTAAGAAAATCTGGTTTCCTACAGGTTTGTGTCCTTTTTTTTTTTTTTTTTTTTTTCTTTCTTCAATTTCTTCTTCCAATCATTCTCCCCTCATCTCTGATGTACCAGTCAGCACCACCGGCTGGGCAGGTGCTGTGAAACGGCACAAAGCAGTGCGAAGCTCTGTCTCACTGTCCCATGTCCCTCCTGCTCTCTACATTCAGCTCTTCATTTTCCTCAAGAAGTTTACAGAAACTGTAGTATCCCTAGATTGTACCTGACCTACAAACTGGACTGAAACTTGGCCAAAAAGTTTAAAACTGTTAAAAGCCAGGGGAGTAGAAGATATACAAACTGACTGTACAATCACAGGAGGGCCTTTGGAAGACAGTCAGGAAAAAACCAAAACCATAAAAACCTTAAAAGATTCTTAAGTGGAACAGTAATTTCAAGAGAATGGAGACACAACACAATAAGGTACAGTAAAAGCTGAAAAAAAAAGTGAACATACTAATGTGGAGATAGAGTAGAAAGTTAAAGTAGGAAGGTGTGTGACTTACTCTTTACATACCTGTGTAAGAAGAATGTTATCAAATAACAGTTGTGTTTCTGACTGATCCTTCGTAATATCAGCATTTGCATTCATTCCAAATATCTCTGGGGAAGGATTCAGTGGAAGTGTCTTTGTATATTCAATATAGCTTTGGTACTGAAAAAAGGAACAAAAATATATACTTTAGATATCAGATGCAGAAATAGCCAAACAGCCCATGACAGGCTGCAACCTGTGTTTCAAAACCACTACGAACTTTCCTAATGTAACAAATACTGTGCAAACTAAGACATCTAAGGAAAGGCAGGGGCTGACTGTACCTCACACAGCGCTTTGGTCCATCCTCTTACCCTGAGATCAGAATTGGCTTTGCTTAAATAATTTCTGACAGCTGTTGAAAATTCTATTACAAAATAAGATACCTAGTACAAGGGGCTGCAGCCTCTTTCTGGGCCCACTGCCTGCCAAGTTTCTGAAGGCGTTTTGCTGATGTATAACATCACTCTCCTGTGTGATAAATGAAGCTGATTACCATGTTCTTTCTACCTCCAGCAGATATGATCAACTAATTCTTTTATACCTACTTTATAATGCTTTTAACTTCAGCAGGTTCTTTCTCCCTTATTGTCCCCTAAGTGTGCTGACTCACACAGAGCAAAGTCAATTTAGTTGGTAGTGGGTTTTTTTACATCATTTCCATTTCTTAGATGGCACTGAAACGAGTCCTAATAGAATGTGAGATTAAGCCACAAAAGCAAGCAGTGTCAGCAGTAAGCACTGAGGCATGTATCAATGTCAGTAAAGATAGATCTATTTTTTTAAAAAATAAGCTGCTGGTAATTCTGTTGTTCTGGAATACTTACATCTCCTTCAGGAGGAGCAAAATAAAGGCCACTTGGATCAAATTTATAATCTTCATTTGTAATTATTTCTGAGGAGAAGAACATGTTTAGAACACTATGGAGCGTACGCCGATCCCAGTCATCGGTGACTCTGCCACCATAATTGCATTCTCCAGTCATATAGCGAAGAGCATCATATGGGACCTCCTGAAAAACAAGCAAGACAATGATCTGAACTGCAGCCTCGCGCTTCTCTGGACAGCCATATTGGTATCACTGTAATTTGTCTGGAAGTCATCCAGAGTTCTCACTGGAAAGTTTAAATGCTGTTATTTACTTCTGCTAGTTCATGCTTGTACCATTGATCTCCTGATCTTCAAATACTTAGTCATCCATCAAGTCACCCAGCATTGCTTCTTTTGAAGAATAATAACACCAAAAATGTCCATAGTAATGCAGCTGGAACTCCCTAAGTACAAGTTTATGGAAAACTTTTCCAAAATTATCTCTACTTTGTTGGCTACACATACTTCTGAAATAAATAAATGCTGTCACAGGGCCGGAGCTGTGCTCAAATTATTCTATTTTTAGAAAATAAAATCAAACATGTTTAAAGTCTTGAGATTGGTAGAAGCTGGAATCGGTTTAGGTGCATAAAAAGAACAAATTATGAGTGATAAGAGAGAAATTATTTACAGCAAGTTAGGGTAAGAGTGGGTGACACGCTGAGAACTGGGACAAAGCAAACCAGTTGAAAAAAGTACCAAGAAATCTGTTTACTACGTACAAGTCATTATCTTTCAGGAAAAAGAATGTTCCCCTCCCTGCTAGGCACTACATTTGCTCCTAAGCTTTGGTCATATAAGGGGAGAATATCGCCCTCAGACCTCCCTCTTCACTTTCCTGCAGGAAAAGAAACGCCCACCTTCATGAAGTTGCTTTCTCATGCTGAATCATAATTTACCTATTAACCACACTGGTGAGCAAAACCATTCCAGGCTGACAGTGATTTAAAAATTAACACTCCCTTCCTGGCCCCAGCCATAACTTTAACAGATTCTGGCTATAGTAGTTGCTTAGGAAGCAGGAACATAAAGTATCATGTATTGCTAGCAAATTCCAGAGAGGCTTTTATAAAACAATGCCTGCTAACAGGGAAGGAAACATCATCTGCCAAATTTACACAAGTAGATCACAGTGGTTAATCTGCAATAGTCCAGGGTCTAGTATTATCCCTATCATTGAGTAAATCATAGTTAGCGATTAAGTGTTTCCGTATGGTATTCTATAGCTTGCAGTAACATTGCCAAGAGCTGAATCCACAGCTCCTGCCTAGAGACAGGATAACATTCCAACAAGTAAGGCAATTATATGGAACAAACGCTGCTCTATTTTGCATGGTAGATTTTCTAAATTGTAATTTGAAAGTTTCCCACATTGGTTATATACCGATCACGGTACACTATCCACTTTAAATTAATGTGGTTAGCACCACTGGAATAATCTCCCCAGCGAAGTGGTGGATTCCCTAACATTGGACACTTTTAAGCTTCCACCAGACATGGGGCTGGGCCACCTTGTCTAGGCTGTGCTTTTGCCAAGAAAGGTTGGACCAGATGATCCTTGAGGTTCCTTCTAACCTGTATTCTATGATTCTATTGCAAGTAGACTGTGGTTTCTAATTCACTGCTCCCACTAAACTGTTGCCGTGGCAGCACTCCGCCAGCATCACTACATGCATGAACAGTCCTAGAGAAAGTGCAAGCAAGGACCAGTGACCACTGTGAGCGGCTGTTGTACCTCATACTGGTCGAGGAAGATGTGCAGCTGCTGCACGCTGATGCGCAGGTCAGTCTCATTGAACTCGTATGGAATGTTCCAACCCAACGGCCCAAAATTCCGCCTTTCTTGCACCAGCGCGTGGAAGAAGCAGAGGCCGTACAGCAATGTCTTGAACTCAGCCTTAAAACCAAATGGAACACCATTAATAATTACTGGCTTGTTTAAACCGTTTCATCTTTTCTCACGTCTTTGAGTCACTTAAAACCCAGCATCTCCTGTGCCGGTAACAAACGTTTTCTTGACATGCGAAGGCCTTCAGCAGGAAGTCATCAAATCAGTTCTAAATACTCTCTTAAACCAGTGTGAACCCTCAAAGCAATTTCATTTCTAATGCTATATATCCATGTATATGTAATTAATACATGACACATACAACTATACATATGAGACCATGTAACTATGAAATTTTTTTTACTCTACTGTATTATAAAATATTGTTTACATATTATTCCTGCTTTTTTTCTCTATCATGGTAGATTTCAGGCCTTTAAAGAAAAACTTCACATAGGAACTTCTGTTTTATTTTGTTCAGCTGAGATCATTTGGCAAAGTATATGACCTCATTTAGAAGAACTACATTAATTACAGAAAAACAATGTGAAATAATTTAAAATATCCTTGCAGACATCCAATTTATGAAGAGAATGGTTAAGATTTTTCAGAGTTTTTTTGTTTTGTTTTGTTTTTAAACGAGAGCTGTATTATTAATGCCATACCACAAAATCTCAATTGAAGAGGTAGGAGACAAGCAATAAACTGAAAACTAAATTTACTTCACTATTGCCAGTAATCAAACCCAGTTTTATTGCAGTGGAAGACAACTATTTAATTTGTGAGGTTTTCTCCCCCCAGAGCACATATACACAGTTATCAGGGTCTGCCTCTCCTGATTTACAAAGTTATAATACAACATTACTAACAGGTTTTCTGCAGGTGTTAAAAAAGTCAGGATCAGATATTGGATCCATCAGGTATGAACGAATTATATTGGCCCGTAAACCTTTTGGTGCCTCATTAGTCATCTTCACACCGTTCTGAAGTACAGACACTGGGAACGTGGTAGACGGGTAACTGGTGAGCCAGATTCGGAAATCTGGATGTGTTGTATCAGGATTTAGCTCCTACAATAAACACATATGAAAACAGGCAATTGGAAGACACAATAGATTAATATACACCTCAAGTGTTATTATAAAAACTATTTTTTTTTTTTAAGTGGGAAAATAAACCAGTCCAAAGTTTAATTTCTCAGATGCTTATATGTAATTATACTGAAAGTCACAGTCATGAATAACAACTTCCACAACTGGTATATTTTTTATTCAAGACTTCAGTATTCTGAACTAAAATTTGTTCTCTCTGTGCATGTTTGTGGAATATATCAACAAAATCAAGTGCAGGTTCTGTACCACAAGAGCAATGGAATGTATTCTTTGCCCATTTACTGCACTGTCATACAGCTGTTCTGGGACTAAAATTAGTAATAATATGTATACATCAGAAATGTGCTAAGTTTATTAAAGGGGAAAAAAAGAAATAAATATACTCTTTGGAAACCTATAGCTGAAACTCCTTTGCATACTGCTTTTCTGCAGTAATACACATAAGATGAAAGCTCTTGGCGTGAAGAGACTGTTGTAGCAGATGAGATTTACCATTCGTGGAGTGGGCCAGACCCACCTTCGAGAGCACTTTCTATTCCAGCAGGCAGAAGGAAAAAGAATCAATGTGGGATGATTACCCTTATATAATGGCAATCATCATGAAGTATGCTAAGCCGGTGTTTCAGTCACCTGTATGGATCAGACATGACTTCAGAAGTATTTAGAAGAAGAAAATAATACTTATTTTTACCTCACAGACTTTTTCCAGTATTGGCATCCATGAACTTGCTAGATGGCAATTTTGCAGAACTATCCATGTTCCTAACTTTACTGCCTTCTCTATCATCTTCATGGCTATCGGGCCTTGGCCTTGACCAAGTGACAGAGAACTAAGCTTTGCATCACCATATCCCTGCATATAGAAAGAATATTATAAGTCAGAATAACACTGAATAAATACACTGAACCTTCTGGTATAAGAGTTCACATCTATATTCTTGAAATATGTAATGTACAGTATATTTTAAAATGCAGTTTAAATATTTTTATCATGTCATTCCATTTGACTAAAACCTCTTCTCAATCTTCCAGTGAAAAGCTCTAACTACTCACCCAATTAATCCAGAACTGTAAAATTCTGACAGTTTCAAAATACTCCTGAAAACAGTATGCTCTTTAAGGATGTAGACAACCTACTCTAAAATGCAGGATACATTTGGAGCTTGGTGGCTGGAGAATTGAAGTATGGCTGTCATTCCCAACAGCACAGAATTCTGAGAGAATAATAGTCAGGAAATGCAAGAAATACATCTTAGCAGAAAATAGCAACCTTCTAGTATTTTAACAGACCTCTTCTGCATAAGAACCAATTTAGGCTGTTGGGATTTTTTTCTTTTAAATGCCATAATAATGACAGTCAAAGCCAACAAAAATCCATATTTGAATTCAGAGGTGTAAATGCCACCCAAGACCCTAAGGTCCTATATTACTACAGTGTTTTTTAATTAAGTAATATATTATGCATAATACTTACTAGAAAAAAAAAATCCGTTTTCAGATAACACGCCTTATAATGAACATTTAAACTATTATGGTTTTGTTCCTTTTTCCATTTTCCATTTGAGATTACACAAACTAATAGCTATATAGATCATGACATCAGAACATTATAAAATATGCCAAAAATTTTTAACATGCAATTTCTCATAAACAATAGACAATTTATTCATTCTTACAAACAATCCACTTAACATTAAGTAGTGCTTTGTGTTAAAGAGAACCATGAGATGAATTTTAACATGTTTTAGGGCAGTTAAAAGTAGGTTTTTGAGCTTACTTTGGCATTTCAACTTTTACTTAAATAAAGTTCCTTGCTTCATACAAACATAGGTGTGTGTGTGCACATACAAGCATCAACTATATTAAAAAGTCTGGATATAATAAAATACCTGATCATCAGCAAACTTAACAAGGGCTGCCATGGGGTCAGCACCAGGAGAAAGTATGAATATCAGTGGTGTACAAGAATGACTATCAGAAAATGCTTTTGACAAATCAAATGGAGGTGGCTCAATAAATGGACGGCCCAGGTTGTGAATGATAAATTCCTGCACCATTGGTATTATCTAAAAAGAAAAAAAAAAAAAAAAGAAAAATAGAATTAAAGTGTCCTGGTTTTGTGTAAGCACTAACACATGTTACTCTAAACACTGTAATATAATTTTCAAGAACAATATTCCTGCATATAAAATTAGATACAAGTACAGTCCCAGAGGAATCAATTAATTAGGATGTGTTAGGATGTGTAAATCTAGGCAAAAAAAGATGCTCTAGGAGGTTTAGAATTTGAAGTCCTATGCAAATGATCCTTAATCTCATTTCTGTCACCACATCTGGACAGACTAATGGGCTGGTATAGGAAGCCAGAATTTTTTCAGTACTTAATCCATCTGTGTTAGGGAGAGGATTTCAATTTTCAAGTCTTATAATGCAACACCTTTCAAAGGTGTTAAGATCTTGGCTTAGAAAACTGCTGTGTACAGCAGTCGTGTAGACACTGGTGTTTAAACTTCCTGCTGAAGTTAACTGGGCTCTGGACCAAAGTGAGAAACAATTTATGAAATGACACCTTAATGCTTTGATCCTGCAAACCCTTACAGGTATAATTCTTTTAAATATCACCATTCATTCTATCTCTGGAGACATTCTAGAATATTTTACAATAACCACCTCCCCTTTAAAGAAATGCAACAGTATTTGCAAATGTGATACTAAGATTTAATCTCTGAACAAAAATTCAAGAAAGGCTAAGGGTTTCAAATAGCAATGTTAATTCAACCACAGTGGTCACAATCAGTATAATATTTTTAAAAATTTCATTTGTAAGATTGTTGTCTTTGTAACTAGAGTTTGCAATGTGCATTTTTGACATTTGAATTATAAAATATGTAATTTTCATGCTGTATTATCACAGGTGCTTTCCATTAATAAATATATAGTGTGCCAAGTACACAGGGAAGAAAAAAAGTTCCAGTAGCTTCATTTCTCTTGATTGTCCTGCTCATAAACTCACCTGTGTTTTTACTTACTTTAAAACTTACCCTGCTTTACAGGTGCAATGTGTCACCAATTAGTATAATGCCTTAAATTTGAGAGCAGGAAGGAGGCTCTGGGCTACCCTAATTGCAAGCTTTAAAGATGGAGAAGCTCTTGAAAGAGCTTGGTTCAGCTTCCAAGTTCTTGAATGATTTTAAGGATATGTATGTATATGAGAATCGTCTAAAAACCTTCACAAACTGGCCCTTTGTAGAGAACTGCAAGTGCACTCCAGAGAATGTAAGTCTGAAAATGGATATTTTGACTATGCTCTATTTTTTATATAATGTGTGTGAATGTGAAATCATTATTAAGTATATTCAAGAAGAGTTGTGAGCTTCCACTAAGCCTGAAGAAGATGAAAAGTTGAATACTCCAACTTTCCTCTGGTCCCTGCTCAGAAATACAGGCTTACTTAATTTTTAGTGTTCTGACCAGATGTGATTCTAAAGTGATGGGAAAACACAGAAGTTAAAGATGTAGCATTTCACATAGTTTATATTTAAAGGTTCTCTATGTCGATGGTCTTATGCTATGTTTTTTTCTCCAAAAATATTCTTTAAAGTCCTGGCTATGGCAGATTGCATGTGCTGCTACTGAAATGCCTGTGTAGCAGGGCGTCTACTAGACGTTATCTGGTAAAACAAAGCTACACTGGTAGCCTGCAGACACCACAGCTATGGAGAAATCCATTTGCTACTTGTGGCCTATTTCTTGTTCCTTTACTAGCTGCTTATTTACCTGCTTGCAGTCCTCACACTGAAAATTTATTTTACAACCTGATCTGTGCTGATACACATTGGGAGGAAAGGCATTATTTACAAGCTCTCAGAAACAGGATGATGTGAACATGAGCTGTGTGTTGGATGAAGCTTTAAACTTCTAAACTGTCACTTGCAGATGGCAAAGGCGGGTTTTGTCCACTGTCCAAGTGCAGATGAACCTGATGTGGCAAAATGTTTCTTTTGCTTGATAGAACTGGAGGGCTGGGAACCAAATGATGACCCATGGTAAGCACAGATGTAACTATGTTCTTGAAGTAAACTTCTTAGACAACATCCCCTTACTCATTATAAAATTACCAATTTCTCTCTAACAGTTCACAAAACTGAAGCCTACTGAAAGTTTCTCTTAGCCAGTAACCTTGAAGTAGTTCAACTAGGTTTTATCCGAGATCCACTAAAATCTATTCCATATGTTTTATGTATGACACTTTTTCTACTTATAGACAGCAGAAGTACTGAAGAGACCTGTCTAGATTTCTTCATCTCCTGAGATGTACCTTTCATGGTTTTATTATCTGTTCTTATTCTGGGTTTGCATTGCAGGGAGGAACACACTAAACGTAGCAGCTGTGGCTTTTTATCCCTTACAAAGCCCTTTGATGACCTGACAGTGGAGGAGTACTGCATGCTGGAGAAGACAAGAGTGAGAACCTTCCTTGTAAGTGTTAACCAAATAATCAAAAATAGGCAAAAACTTTCACCTTTAAGATTTCCAAGCATCAGCGAAGAGTGATTGTGTAAGACTAGAATATTACTTATTCTGAAGTACTGATTTATGTGCATTATTAGTTAAAAATCTTTACTTAAACACTTATCAGTGTAGTCTGTTGCCTAGCTTTTGAAGGAAAACCTGTTTCCTTTAGAAATGTTTTTCCAACAACTCATTACAGCAGAAAAAATACGTTGGGTTCAATAATCAATCGATCTGGGAAACTCTACAATAAGCAGCTCTATCTTTCTCAGGAGAGATGAACAACACATGTGAAAAGACAAAATTTGACTAGATCATTGTTTCAGATGTCCAGTTTTACATGTAAATCAGTCAAAGCTTCCATACTTCACAGCCCATTTCAAACATTTTGCAGTTATCCAGTTTTACTCCTCCCCAATTCTGGGATTTCATGCATGCCATAGTATTGACATATACAAAAGCACTCAAAACTGAGCTGCCTCAACTAGTTGATCAAGATCAGCTGATCTTTGCTATATGACCCCTAATCCTATGGATAGTAAGAATAAATGAACCAGGTTCCTTGATGAGGCATAGTAAAGGTTCTACATCTTGCTACCTGGTGTGTTTGCACAAATAAGATCTTTGCCTTGCTGATAATGCTCTGTATTGAAAATACAATGGTGACTGTCAAGGTTAAGTATTTAAGTTCCCTGTACAACAGTCTCAAGTACATAAAAATACAATTACATGCCACAGTGGGAGTAGTCTGTTATCTTAAGAGGTGGACTAAGAGTGAGAAGATGATGTTGTTACCTAACCTGATCAGTGACTTATTTAGAGCAGTGTTCCAAGTAACAAAAGGGGTCTTGGTTATAATATTACTTTATTTCTAAGTACAGCATATAGAAAACTTGAAGCAGCAGCCCCCAAGAATACTGTCACCAATAGCTTGGAGGGCTATGCACTAGGGCTGATCCCATTGCATGCTAACAAGTGAAATCATGCCTCTTTCTCCAGAAGAAAAAATCAAACTGAAGTCTCCCTCCCTTATGTGATTTAAAATACAGCTAAACAGGAGGTTCACAACTTACTTTCAATTAAAAAGTATACTAGACATACCCAAAAGTAGTCACTGAACTGAGCCCCGGTGGCAAGGCTGGTAGAGAAGTTTCTGAATCAAACGGGGATATGCATATGAAGTATCTGCTAAACTGCTTTGCACCATTCAGACAGCAGTATTTCTGGTGATAGCCAAAAGTAGACTTCTAAGCTAGAACTAGTGGCAGATCAGTGGGGTTTTCTGAATGTAGTTGAACTAGACAGTTAAATTGCTCAATTAAAAGTCTCAATCTTTTGCTTTGCTTTAAGTGCAAAACTGGCAGAAGCATCATAAACTCTTTTGAAGAAGAAGTCGCTGCAACTAGGCAGCGTCTTGTGGATAACTTTGTCTCCAAGCATCAGTATACACCACCACCACCACCAGTGCCTCTCCATGCTGGTCCATCTGCCCAACATTCTGAAAGCTCATCCTGCCAGTCAAAAAAAGAATCCATGAGAAGTAAAGTGTAAAGTCTGACTCTGAAAGTTTCTCTTCTTGATATGGTACAAATATGTGTATTTTTATCTGACTACTAATATACACCTAAACGGTTGTGTGAGGAATTGTAGAGAATTCCCTTATGAGCCTCTCTGGAACAGAGATCATAACTGTTTATACAAACTCCTACCTTTAACAATGTGCTTTGTCATTGTGGCTATGTGTGGACTAATAATAGTATTCTGTTTTTTAGCAGGTTGATTTTTGCGGAATAAAGATTCACAGCTGTGAGTGCATATTGTGATCTGTGCCACACTCAAGTCTTGCAGCTAGACAGAAACAAATCAGAACAGTTCCGCTTCAAAACACTTTCCATAGAACAAAATGGATCTGTGTGTCTGCAATAATTGCTACCTTTAAGCACCTACATTATCTACACTCTTGCTTACTATTAAATTATCTTCCTAAATCAACAAAATTTACCATAGATATTGACATCCATCAGAAAGGTTACTTAAGTAAAAAGAGCAGGTGTACTGAAAAATGAAAGTCAAAAGGTTTGTAAGTCTCAAGGAGTAAGAGCTCGGTGGCTTTAGGTGCATACAACACGACTTGAAACTAACAAAACGTAACAAAAGCTAAAGGTCTATAAAAAGCTTTTCCATTACCATTTCAATTTCAAATTTGCTGGGGTTTTTAAATCTCTATTTCCTATTTTCCTTTATGATATACTGTTGTAGAATAGTTGTAGACAACACAGTTGAGATGTACACTTGCAAAGACTTCTGGTTTCTAAGATGGGCAGATGTTTTTGAATAAGGAAAAGTATTGTACATACTTTGTCAGGTCTCAGGCAGCGAATGAGAAGCATCCTTTGGAATTCCCCCAACCTGTCTTGCCACTCTGCAGGAAAATCCTCATGCTGGGGATCCTAAAAACATACGTATTTCAACATTTTTTTAAAGGATTTGCAGTAAATTATCTTTTCACATGACACATCATATCTATGATGTATTTTCTTCTTAAACTACAGAAATGGGGTTGACATGCTTAAAGTTTTTTTAAAGGCCCACAAGTTTAAATATACATTTATCTAAGAAGCTTCTCTCATAGCAGGAAAGTTATAGTAATATTTGAGTGTTTAGAAGATAACAACCCAAAGTTCTTCTCTAGGAAGTGGAGAACAATGATAATCGCATTACAGTTTTACATGACAACTCAGAGTGAGGTCGCATCTGAATGCAGAAAATGAGTGCCGGAAAAAAAGAACCAGAAAAGTCAAACAATGTACCAGAGGACTTAGTTTGTAAATGGCCTATGAATAATCCCACTCTTATGGTGTTTTTGCAGTTACCAGATTGGGCACAGCAGTCATTGTGTGGCATATTAGCTTCTTATTAGACTGAAGTACAGTGCCAGCTAAGTATGCCTTTCTGGAAACTGGTCTTACACCTCTGCTGGTGAGCTTCTTAGGATTGCAGAGGGTTGGGCAATGAGGTATGCAGACAGACCTGCACAAACTGCATTCTGAGCAACTTTAATTTAGCAAATCAAATCACAACGGAGCTCATGTTCTGCTAAGGATCTGGAGCCTCACTCCTTCCCCAACTTCTAGACACTTAGTTTCAGATCAGAATCCAGAATGCTGCATTATTTTTATATTAATGTATGGGAAAAATAGACACCTCAGAAGGACATCTATAACAGTTGTTGAAGAGTTTAGATAAAAATTTGAAAGCTTTGTAGAAAACTGAGTGAATTCGGAAACACTGAGGAGCAAAGGTTGCACTGAAGACTCCATTGGGTTGTGCCACTGTGCTGAAAACTCTTCACTGCTCTGTGAGAAGAAATGCAGCAGTAGCTTTGAGATTAAGGCAGTCAGCTAGAGGAGAACTGAGTTTCAGTCCCTATTCCAAGATATGCAATACAACTTTAGGTAAAATACATGGAATCCTTGAACTGGGCAGTTGAAGTAAGGTCTGCCCTACATTTGAAATCAACCTGATCTACAACAGTAGGAGGAGAAAAGTGCATCTCAATGTCCATTGAAAAACATTCATGTTCAGTGTATGGTTGCTGATGACAAAGTGGCTCAAGCAACACTGACTTTGTGCCCTCTCTTTAACACACATGCATGAAACTGCCCTGTATTTAAATTTGTGTATCATTAACAAGAAAGGAGAAAGAACTGGTTGCATATTACTGGGAATAAACTATACTGGTGATAAAAAAATACAGCTATCAAAAAGGAACCTTCCCCAAGATCCATTAACTAGCACTTCTGAAAATTTTAGTGCATTCACATGAAAGTACTAGTATTAAAGCTAGATAAGTAACAAAATGTTTCACACAAGAAGTAAAAGGCATAGCAACTCTTCTGTATCAGGACACTGATAGATAATGCTTTTCCTTTTGATCTAGCACTCAAGGTTCAGTAACTGAACGTTCCTGGCTTCAGTGTTGCTGGTTATTAGATTCTTTATCAGTTAAATGATGACCTGATTCTACAGATCTCATTTTATTGAATGCCACTTAAATGAAGGAATTTCAGTTTATTTCAGTTTGGCTGTGTGAATGCACCATAGCTATCACACACACCTTGAATCCTTACTCCTGAAAGTCAGCACCTTTGATTTATTTTAGGCATTGCTTTAAAAAGCTGTAATTCCAAAGTACATAACAAAGTAGTCCCCTCCCTCAATGTCTTTTTCAAACACCATCACGTGTCTCTTCATTTTTCTAAGTGATTATTTCCCAAACAACAACTAAACCCCTCAGCTTGCTATATCTTTTTGTAAATGTCCAAGGAAACCTTTATCTCTGCTGTTTGCCTGTTTCCTGTGATCTGGACAACTGGAGGAGCTACAGCTGCTTAGTTTCTTTAAAGTCTCTCATCTTATGAGCATTTCCAACCAAAAATCCATTCTTTTCCTCTCCGCATACTTTAAGCCCATTTTTTTTAAATAGAAAGGATCTCTAAATCCTTGACACAACAAATAAAACACACAATCTTTTTGGAATGGGTGTTTTGAATGAATATTGGTGATAAATTTTCATCATTTAACAGTGAGAAAAGTGCTAGCACAAATAGACAGTATTATCTGAACATGGAAGTGGCTATGGTCAGATGTGGTGCAAGTAGGAAGGGAGGATAACTTCTTAAATCATTTGTTCAGGAGGTATGTGTATAATGAGCACTTTGCATATCAAGAAGAAGGGGGAGAAATATGATAAAATAAAGAAGTTAATAAAGATGAAGCAAGTGCCCAAATGTGGAGTAAAATGCATCTAAAAAGCTTAGATTTTAAAGAAACAGTGGTGAAGTTATATGAAGACAAAGTAAGTATCCTGGGTTTAACTCCAGCCAGCAACTAAGCACCACACAGCTGCTCGCTCACTCACCCTCCCCACCAGCAAGATGGGGGAGGAGAATTGGAATGGTAAAAGTGAAAAAACTTCTGGGTTGAGATAAGAACAGCTTAATAATGAAAATAAAATACTACTACTACTAATAATAATGGAATGAAAAGGAAAATAACAAAGAAATAAAACCCATGACAGACAAGTGATGCAAATGAAACGAATTGCTCACAGCCAACTGATCGATGCTCCACTCCCTGAGCAGCCACCCCCCAGCCACCCCTCCCCCAGCTCCATATGCTGAGCGTGATGTCATACGGCCTGGGACATCCCTGGGGTCAGTTGGGGGCAGCTGTCCCGGCTGTGTCCCCTCCCAACTCCCCGTGCCCCACAGCCACTCGCTGGTGGGCTGAGAGGCAGAAGAGGCCTCGGGTCTGTGTGAGCCCTGCTCAGCAGTAATGAAAACATCCCTGTGTTATCAACACTTTTCATCACAAAACTGAAACTGTGCTGGTTTTGGCTGGGATAGAATTAATTTCCTCCATATTAGCTTGTATGGGACTATGTTTTGGATTTATACTGGAATGTTTGTTACTACAGGGATGTTTTTGTTACCTGTTGTTGTTTCACATTATCACTCTAGGTTTTGTTGCCTTTTTAACATCCAAATTCAATTCAAATCATGACTTGCTATTCAGAAGGCACCTGACAAACTGGCAATAACCTACTACTACATAACATTTGCTTAAATATTTACATTCATATATGCAAAAGCGTACCATGTAAAATGACAGCACTTTCTTTTCCCTGAATAAATATTTCCAATGTGTTAATTAGCTCATGAATGCAAGCAATCAAGAATGTTAACGTACCAAACTGTCATATACCAATTTCCATCCATCCTTCAGTCGTGTAAAATCCTGACGAATGTTTGTGAAGCATGGCAAATCTTCCAGTCGACAAATTTCATCCCATGATTTTGGAGGAAGCCAGGTACATGGATTAGAAAAGGGATTGTCCAAACCTATGCCTCCAGTCAAGAGAAATTTCCACTCATTCTCATTGATCTACAATGAAAAACACTGCTCTCAGGACTAAATAAAAAAAATCTAATGGTTTTAGTACATTATGTAGGAAATTAATACCTATATCTGAATTCTTGCATTAGTTGATAAAGCTTCTATACAACTACTAAAAACTTATTTCCAAAGTTTTCACCTGTCTGGTTTTCAGTTAAACGTGAATTTAAGGAATCAAAAAAATCTAAGATATAAGCCAATTTAAAGATTCATCTGCATTCCTAACTTGGGGAATGAACAATGTTAACTGAATAGATTTTTAGACCTATTCTTCCAATCCCAGAATGTTGAAGGAAAAAGCCACTGGACATATTTCAGGAAACCATGCATTTTGCAACCTTTCCCCATAATGGAAGTCTAAATATGAAAAAGAAATATCAGCCTATTAAATGTCTCATTTCTTTCACAGTACTCCTTTATTTCAAAATCTCTTTCATGGCTTGAATTTCCAAATTGAAGTCCCTGTGAATGTGAGAACGGTGTCCATGATTATTACTGTCAGTTCTTGAAAGAATTTACCTCTATGTATTCCCCAAGATACAAATTTTAAATGTTTCTATATTACACTGAAATAAACAACTCCAAGCAACCATAAGTACTGGTTTGCAGGTGATATGGTTGAAATGTGTGTATTTAATTATGGATTTAAAAAATCCTGTAAAGAAACATTTTGTAAAGAGTTACTAGAAGTAAAGAGAATTCACAGTTGGTACAAGTATTTGATTTTGAGGAATTCTATGCAAATAATAAACACATTTAGCACCTTAAGTGAAAAATATAAGTAGTTTCTTAAATCAACGGTTACAATTAACTTTGATATGCTCTTAGAACTCTGAACACATTGCATTAAAATTTTGCAAAGTGTTCACTGTAAGAATAACATAGGCTGGGCTTTGGTTTAAGTAACGTTTAGAAAAACTGTTATCTAGCTCAGTTTTGACAAACCTGTTTGTTATATATATATTTTATTCTAGAGAATCTTTTTCAATTATTATAATTGCTTAATAAAATGAAAATATAACACCATTAAATTGAGGCTTAAGTAATATAGTTATATATAAACTTATTTTTCTATTCTTATCCTGTATGTTCCTATTACTGATAGTTTGTATATGCAGTTTAATATATATCATATCAAACTGCAAATTATTTTTGATTACTGACCAATCTTTCATATTTCAGGAGATTCACAGTTAGACAAAAAGAGAAGAGCAGCTTGTCCTTTTCAAAGAGAGAGCGGCAGACATTGACATAAAGCGAGTAGGTAAAATGATCCTTGAGAATCTTCAACCTGCAGATGTCGAAAGAAGAACAATCTTCCATTAATATCACTCTAAAGAGTGTGCATTCTGGAAACCTATTAAAAACCATTTAGATCTCCTTTGTTCTAATAAACTCTCTGGTCAATTACCCCAAAGCAATCATGAAATGCATGTACCATTTTGTGAGTGAAATAACATAAAAAGCCATTTCAGTCCAATTACATCTTAGTAACACTTGATTTTCAGAGGAAGTGAGAGGTCCTTTTTTGGCGAGACAGAAAAGAGCAGCAATTTTAAAATTAATTCTGAATGTAAGTACCAGGGCCAAAATCAAACCAGTCCATCTTTACGGTGATCTGAAATACGTTTCCCATTCTACAGAGTATTTTCCTTAATACACTATAATCCAAAGATATTTAAAACTCTGTGATTTATTATCAATAATTTCCTTTAAAGATGAAGCAAGGAGACCATCTATTGTTTTATAAAGGTTTAAGTTTGAATACCTTGAATACCTAGTCAAAATAAGGAAAAGTCCATTCAGGTGGTTAGAAATGCACTCTCTGAATTTGCACAACTACTTCAAATACTTCTGTCAAGTTAGCAACAAAGATGTGGAGAGATGCGATGGCTTTTTTCCAACTAGCTAGGTCACCAATCCCTTGGTAGGGGTCTACACGGAGGGTATTCCTGCAGTTCAGACATGGTGATCATTCAGAAACCTAAGCGTGATCTATTAGAATTGAAGTGGAAAGCTTTTGACAGAAGATCAAGATTGACGGCAAGCTATGTTGTTTGATCAGTGTCTCCTTTTCAGTATTGTCTTTCAGTCTATTTTTGTTTTCTGTTATTCAGCTAGCAAGAAATCAACCATTTTTAATAGTATTACTGTAATATAGAAATGGTCCTGGTTTTTTATTAGCACTTTAAGCCCTTTCAAAATTACCAATTCCTCATCAGTTAAAGAGATATATATGCAATTTATACACAAAATACTAATACAAGGATGGCCATGGGACAAATTTTAAATTTTTTTCAAGTTACAGAAGTAACATGGTTTGCATGAGAAAATAATGATTAAAAAACAGTCTCAGCACAGAGTCCGTAGTAAAAAAGTCTGACTAATGAAGATAACCCAAGACAAACAGGCAGATATGAATTAATAATTCACAGAGCATTTTGCTCTCTGAGTCTGTCTTCCTCTGCCTTCACTGGGCAAAATTACCAAAATGGGCTTACATGAATCATTCCCTTGGAATGCATTCTGTCAGCTAGGATTCAGGACCTGTATCTTTATATTTCTGCTGATAGAAAGGTTCTGAATCAAAATAAGATTATTTTATTTATTACTTACTTTAATTTAGGCACACAGGCATACAAGCATTTTTTGACACATAAAAGAGTAAGATTTAAAGTCAAAAAGATAGGTTTATAGAACACAGATTGAGTTATTGGTAGAAGGCTACCTTGAATGTAGTTTCAACTATGATACCAAAATATTAAGCAATGACTTACGTGATTAGTAGCAATATCTTTGATAAAACAGTTATGCTAGACTTAGATTGACCAGACCTTGACTAAATTCTCATGAAAAAGTAACCTTTATACACAGTATGCCACTAAACAGAACACTACACATTAAACTGCACACTAAGTATTACCTTATTAGGTACTACAACTTACTTGCATTTAAATAAAATATGGGCAGTAATGGATAATTCAGAAATTGCTATTTGCAATATTAACTAGGAAAATTTTCTATATGCAAACTGAGAGAGTAGTTTCCCTCTCTCATCCTTTGTTCATTTGATGAGCAGGCAAGTAGCTTAAGGAACAGAGCAGTGCCCTGTGATCTGAAGATCACATAAAGCCACTAAAGTAGAATTTAGTAACTGATGTGATAGAAATCTGAAAAACTTGCTTTAAACAGTCTCTGTGTAGATAATTCATTTCAAGTGAATTTTTTAGTATTTTGAATAATCCTAAAGTAATCGTAATAGCGCATCCATCAGATGTAAAATAAAATCAGATCATTAAAGATTGCAGTTTCTCCTGTTCTCATGGACAAGCTGGAAGAGGGAGGGACACCTTAAGTATAAAGCAATAATCAAACAATTTAAAAAACTGTTGGGTTAATAATTATTGCCTTGCACACTCTACAGCCAAGAGCTCCAGTCACAAGACTTCATTCTCTCACCAGTTGTATGAAAAAGTTTCTTGTCCGTTTCTTGAAGACATAAAGTCACTACATGAAAAGAAATATAAAATCAAAGCAAGTGGAGCATTTTTATCTAACTGGTAATTTGTAATTTCACAGATGACCTGATGTAGCAATTATTAAGTAGAAACATTACAATATGTTGCACTTGTAATATATTGTACCGGTTTTATGAATAAGTTATTTCCCAGAAAAATATCTGAGATGTATAAAAAAATATTTCAAAATGCAACACCTGAGACAGTACACCTTGGAGAAATGACAGTAACATTTCTGTAGTAACTATACATGCATCACCAATTATGAATGGTGAATTATCACTCTTACCTTGTTTGTAAAACTCCTGATTGCTCTGAATTATCTATAGACATGATGAAAAGGTTAATAAACCACATGAGTGAATACTGGTACATTGGCTCAATGCTGGCTAGATCAGCAATAGAAAAAAACAAGATTGACGAATGGATAGCAATAGGACGATAACCCATACGAGTAGCATCAATCTTCTTTTCTGTCTCTTCAGCTACAGCTTGCTTTTCAGAAATCTCATTAGCCAGAGCTTTCGAGGAAGACAGTATCTTGATAGCAGTTTCATCCTCCAAAATATTTCCTTCTGAGGCTGAAAGAACTTCTAAAATCTTGTCTTCTATTTCTTTTAGCTGCCTAAAATAACATACAAGATTCTTCACATATGAAAACTACAGCTGTTTATTGTTAGTTTCTATAAAATAAAACAATGTGCAGGTTCTATTCATGGTATGCAACTTATATAACAAAACTTTTTTTTTTTCTTTTTAAAAATTCCTTTAAATTTATGAAAAATTTATCCACTTTCAGGCTAAAAATGGATGGCAAAGGGAGGAAGTGACAAACCACTTTGAATACTGCACATTTCATGCCTTGACCCATGGAGAAAGATGCCCTTTGCCATGTACTATCAGTGCAAATCTAGCACACAATGAAAAGATTTCTAAAACATAATCATTAATATCTAATCAAAATTTGTGAGGACAGAAAATCATATGCCAACATCATGGAAAGAATGCATAGAAACAGAGGACAGGATCATGTAATTTTGCAATTACACAAGCTGCAATTCAGCTCTCTAACATTTTCTAATAATCCCAGAAATAGGAAGCCACATCAGAAGAAGAAAGTCACAACTACTAGGAATATGAGTAAGAGGATGCATCCAAATCAGCCTAAAAACCAAACAGAAGCCTAAGTTTGGGGTCTCAAAAATAGCAGTCTTGAATTTCCTGTTAAATCAAATAAAAAAATGGTCTCTGAAATGTATTTCTCATGACTGTACTTCCTTAAACTGCAATATGCTTCCACTATCCTTAGCAAGAGGAGTTATTCTAATACCTTTTATTCTCAGCCCCTTGAAGGATGAGGGCTTGTTTTTCTTCTTCAAGATCTGGCCTTTCTCTTGCAACTACAATTCCAAGAAGCTGATCCTGCATGCCTTCTGAAGTTATCATGAAGTTCAATAATGTTACCTGTTAGAAGAAATATTTTTTGAAAGATAGCACAGTTGTGGCCAGATGCAATTAAAATGCTTCTTCATTTACAAGATGAGGTTTGTATATCATGTAACATGCTCAGCCATTGCAACTGAAGGTTTAAGATTATGTGTTGGAAAGCTAACTCCAGGATCAATCCAGAAAGTTAACCATAAAAGGGATGTGACAACAATGTATAACATTTAATTCTGCTCCCTTAAATTACACTGAAACTTTGAGTATCAGTGCTCCGAGTGATTGGTCCATAACAACAAGAATGGACACTCTTACATGCAAGAGTGATCTATACATTTGATACCTGTATGCATCAAGCAGCCTTCACAGAGAAAGGAGCAAAACATTTTTATGAATGCAAGATTCAACTTAATGTATAGATTTTGTAAATAAATTTGCTATTGCTTGTTTTCCAGAATTGTTCCGTCTAAACATCCCAGTGTAAATGGGATGCTGGCACAGCATTTTGCAAAAATATAGATAAAGACCAAGTGGATGACATTTCATGGTGTTTGGAAACTTTTCACCCATTGTAAAAAAGTACTGTTTAAAAAAATTCCCATGACATTATAATGGGTCCAGAAAAATCCACATGCTCTTGATGAAGAAGGGACAAAAATGTACAGTATTTTCTATTTTACACGAGAAGGGGGAGGAATACACTACCAGAAGGCTAGAAAATAGTTTGATTCATGTAGCTCAAAACTAAGAAAATAATCTACTCATCAAGACTGATGAAAGTACTGGTTTTAATTGACTCCTGTCCCTATCTACACTACAGATAAATATCATGAATATGAAAGCCTAATGGAGAGTTTGCATGTGAGGTGACTATAATATTAAGTCCTTGCAAATATTTTTATAATGAAAGGTGACTAAATAGCATCAGGAGATATAGACTGGGAAAGCTGATAAAAAGACAGACAGACAGGAGGAAAGGAGGAAAGAAATTCCTGACAGTATGAAAGAATGACAGTGTTGCAAAGTGTATTAGATATGAGAAATGTCAATGCTTCTAAGATACCAGTCTTCCAGAAGTGTAAAAAAAAAAAATAAAAAAACAAAAACAACAACAACAAAACAAAACAAAACAAAAAAAAAAAAACAAAAAAAAAAAAAAAAGAAAAAAACAAAAAAACAAAAAGCATGATGCTGGCAGTGGAGGAGGAATAAACAAATGCCAGAAATTCTTCGCTGGTTTAGGCAGGGAATTATTTTAAAATTAAAACAAGAGTTGCACATTCATTTTCAAATTTCTCACCTTAACAGATGTTTCAGGAAGATAATGTGGATTTCTCAGCTTAGTTGTAATATAAAAGCGGAATTCAGGAGCATACTCGATAATGGAGTCTCCAAGGCAAATGCATGTACTCCCTGCCTGCTTAAATGTCTGCTTGAGCAAAAGTGACTCTAAGATAGGATCAAGTTCTTCTCCAATATTCTCCAGTAGCACTTCAAAATAACATAAGATTTAGAAGGACTTTCTTGGCATTTATATTACTGATCAATTGTTCTTTACAATACATATATATAATGTGTATTTACAGTGTGGAAACAATAAAAACATTAATCAAGCAATATCTAGAGAGAAGGTTAATGTTTCTTAAATTATTCGGCTGATGGAAAAACGAATCAAAGAAATGTACTTTTAATTTATTTTTCTGATATTATATCAGTTTGCAAAAAAGCAACTAAAATGCTATCACTAGTACTGCTGCAATGGTTTAGCAGTTAAATGGTTACCATTTTTTAGAAAGGAAATAACAACAAATTAAATGCCACATGCCACAGAAATCATTTTTGGTAACTAGGTCTGCTTCATTTTCACTGTAAGCATATAAGATTGTTAAAATCAATAAATAAATAGTGGAGAATAAACAATCAATTTCTTTACCTGTAGTCCAGTTAGCCATTAAAAAATAGCTGGAGTTGTAATTATGTGTTTCATTAATTTATTTCTATTTGTGGGTAATAAGACTACTGGCAATAAAGATACTGTAGAGAATATAAGAATCATTAACGATCACAGTCTAGCAATCTGGTATTTATACTCTTGAAAAGCCAACTAGAAATAAAATTATTGTAACATGAAAACAAAGAAATGGCAAATCTCATCAAGCAATTTAAAAGATACAAATTAAACTGAGTATTATAATTCTATTGTGCTAAGAACTATCTTATAACCTGGGGTGAAGACTTTAATTACTAATTTGATTCAAAACAAGAAAAAAGTTCTGTTTTCCTTAACTGAGAACTTCTGATACTCACTGGAGTTTAATTTCTTAGCTAATTATGCCCCCTCTAGGTTCTTCTGTAATTCACACTTTCACTAGTCATTAACCTACCAGGATTGCCAAACTGAATGCAGTTTTCCAGTGTTGTAATAAATTGAGGGTCGCTGAGTTTGATTATATGCAAATTATTCGCTTTTTCCATGTTCTTTATCCATTTATTTGCTTGACCCTGAGGATCTATAATCAGAGGCCATCTTCTTGCATTACTGAAGGGAGAAATACAAACTTTCAAAATTTAAATGTAAGCTCTTCAAATGTTTATCTCAAAGTACTAAAAGCAATTTATTCCCTTTTGTCAGTAAAACAAAATTGTGTCAGTATGAAATCATAGTAGGCACGTGCTCAGGTATAATCCTTGATGAATTTAAGAGGAGACAGATGAATCTTGAAGTTCTTTGTTTACAAAAAATAATTTTCCTCTCTCAAAGGAAGTACTTAGAATAAGACTTCATACTTCCTAGAAAGTTTAAGCACATTTAATTTTTTAACACTTTCAAAATAAAAAGATTGCTAAATTTTGAAATTTTTAACACCTTTAATACAGTCTTATGCATCAGTAAGCATTTTCAAGGGAAAACTAATGGAATTTTCCACTAAAGACACATTTTAGAGTTAGTATAAAAGGAAATATATAATCAGATTCAAAGGTCTCTACCTTTTAATCTCTAATCCTTAAAGATCAATGAACATGAAAAACTTCTGGATTTTAATTTTGGCAGACTTAGTAACTACTTCACAGATTTTTTTACAGTATTCTCTACTACATGTAGTTACATTACCAAGATATCTAAGACTAGTTACACATTTTAATGGTCAATTACAGTTACAGCAACAATCACCTAAATTAGAAGCCATCTAAGCAGGCAGAAGCGAGAATTACCAAATAAATAGTCCTAAAAATCTGCATCAAGGGTCCCAGTCAGATCTCAGTTGGTTAGGAGATATAATATAGTCTACTACTGGAAGGAAAAAAACACCAATACCTTTTTGCCCAGATTCAGCATAAAAAAGAAATATATCAGACTACTTCTATGGCCTCTATCATTATTACAAGTTAGCTTATGCACAATGGCACTGGCAAATTATTTATCATTAATAATTTTTTTAAAATTGAACCTCTCTCTCTTGAAAAATTCTGATTCACAAATAAAACCTGCAATGTAAACATGTCTGCATCTGTATTATTTTCCTTAAAAATATTCAAATGAAATGCATGCAATTAAGTAAAACACAATTGAATTTTTGTCTGATTCTCACGTATACCTTTTCTTAGAAAGAGTGTGTCCTGAGTTGAGTGAGTGATGGGGTTTTTTTGGTGGCAGGGGAGGGGGCTATCGGGGCGGCCATCTGTGAGAAGCTTCTCAAAGCTCCCCCAGCTCCAAGTCAGCTCCACTTCTGTTTGGGAAATTGAGCCAATCAGCTGCGCCTCTGCGATAACGTATTTAAGAAGGGACGTGGTGACGTGCAGTCGGACTTGTGAGGGAGTTGCTGCAGCTGCATGAACACCAAGGTCAGTGGAGAAACAGAGGAAGAAAGGAGTGGGGAAGTGTGCCGGAGCAGAGACCCCCCTGTATCCTGTGGTGAGACGGCACAGCTGCCCCCCCCTGCCACCGATGAAGATCTACAGTGGAGCAGACACTGATTTATGGCCTGTGGCTTCCACCTGGTTATCAAGGTGCTGTGCCCAAAGAAGGCTGGGGTCTTGTGGGAAAAGGTAGCCCCGCTGCTGTAATTCAGTGCTGGGAGGATTGCAGCATGCGGGGGAGTCCCACACCAGAGCAGCTCGGGAAGGGCTGCAGCCGTGGGAGGGAATCCAGTCGGAGAATGTTAGTGACCCACGACAGAGCAGTGTGGGGAACGCTGCGGCCCGTGTGAGGAACTCATGTCGGAGAAAGTTTGTGGAGGACTGTCTCCTGTGAGAGGGGGACCACGATGGAGCAGGGGGAAGAAGTTCCAGGATCTCCCCCCACTGAAGGTGGAGAAAGCAGCAGCACTGACTGCACCCCCCTAGTCCCTGCCCCTGCGCCACTGGGGGAGGAGGTAGAGATATCGGGAGCAGAGCTGAGCCCGGGAAGAAGGGAGGGGTGGGGGGAAGGTGTTCTCAAGATGTGGCAATGCTTCTCACTGTCTTACTCTGTTACGTGTTGTCAGTGTCTGTAATAAATGTATGTTCTTTTTTTCCTTCCCCTAACGAGTCTGCCTTTTGCTCGTGCCCATAAAGGGTGATTTTTCCCCATCCCAGTCCCATCTCAAACCCCAAGCCTGGCTCTCTGTCCCTTCTTACTGCTGGAAAAGAAGGGAGAGTGGCTGCGTGGTGGTTGGCTGTCGACCAGGCTCAAACCACGACAGAGTGATGTTTTAAGCAAGGTTTCCATAAATTGTCAACAAAGTGATAAGCCTTGAGTCAGAAAAAGGAACAGAGCAAGTAGGTGTAGACACAGTGTAAGTTCTAAAAGACAATGCTCAGACAAACTTAGTTCAATGAAATCCAAGCTCTTGCAGGCTTTTTAGTATCAAAATTGTCAGGCAAAAGTGTGTAATAGATTACAAACCTTGATCTTCTTCTGAGAGTAATTTTAAAACAGGTAAAGCACAGTTTAAGAGAGAAAAATCGTCTGTATTCTCTGTTACAATTTCTATTCCATAAACTTATTAAGGACTAAGTGTAATTGTAAGGCCTATTTATACATGTGTAAATACAAAAAAACACAGTAACGTTCATGTGACCCTTAATCCAAGGATTCAGCTATCACTCAGGTGCAGGTCTGTGAAGCACAGCTGTGTGACTATTATCATTACTGAAAAAATATATTTTTTTAAAGCTGTGAGAGACTAGATAAACAAAACTATGTACAGAATAAAAAGTGAAAACAAAGCTGAAAATTAAGTTGGTTGCTTGGGAATAGTAACTCACAAGAAGTTACGGAACTTTGGAAAGAAGGAAAAAAACAGAGACTGGTTTTTATTTTTTTGGCAACAGATGTCAGATCTGGCAGCTCAGCATGATCAAGAACCAGTCCTTTCCAAGATGCAACAGAGGCCAACATTTCCCCACTTCAGTGTCAGCCTTCTGTCTAGCACAAACAAATAAAGTGTACTTGATGCACTTATGAGCAAACTGATGTTTAGTAGTTAGTCCTAACTGTCATGTATATGTGTTAGTGAAAACATAATTTCTGTAATCAGAAATCGTGAGTAATCCTGCTTGCAGAATTTCTGTACAGTAAAACGTGACCAAATAAAATGTGATCCCTTAGAAGAAAGAATATATATGGAGGTAGGGAGAACAAGCACCTTAGTTCTTTGGACTGAAAATGGAGATTGTGGAAGCAAGATAGCAGAAATTCAGGAGCAAAAGTTTTGGAAGAGAAAGGGTACCATGTGTGGCAGTAACCTGAGATTATACATGGGATGCTACAGAGGTTCCTTCTGTGTTATGGATCACAAATTGGTCTCGGGAGCAACTATTCACCAGCTGAAGGAGTATGGCTTTCTTCCCCTTCATAGAATGACTTAGGAAAACAGGTCATCTGGAAGGGACCTTGTCCAGCAGAGCCACAAAGAAAGCTTTCACAGGTAGAATGTATTGCAAGATTCAGGAAATTCACTTGTAATCCACCAGGACAGTGTGCTATCTAATCAGACATTAAGAAAGTTAAAACATGGGCTTTGTAAAGTTACAAGTATTGTAAATAATTTGATAAACACAGATCACAGTAGGTCTAGAGAAGCAAACAGGAGATCTGAAATCTGAACATCTGTCAGATGAGGCAGTAGCATCAGCAGCATTAGAAGACAATCTCCCAACAGGTAACAGTGTTCACCAATGGGTCCAAAGTGTGCTGAAAGAATTGCTGAGCTCCAAAATTGCTAGGTGGTTCAGTTTCTCATGAGAACCCAAAGGATATATAGACAGGTGATTTTAAGACTGAGATGATACAAGGTGATACAGCAATTGCAAACTGGAAACTGAACATGGTAAACTTGCACATTATGCACATTCTAAACCAGACAGTATTTATGTAAGTTGTTCATGATAATTTTGCTCGTTCTTATTTTAAAACAGGAGTTAAGATTTGAGAGAACCTCAGCCAAAACTGGCAGTATGTATTTCTTTCCCTAATTACTTCAATGTTTCATTCATATATCATTTTCAGCATATCCCATTTCAGACTGTGTAACAGACATGATATGCTTAAGACTGAATAACTAAAGATTGGTTCTCTAATAATAGCCAAACACATATAGCTTTCATCAATGATAAAATCTTTCTTCATTGATGGGAATGCATAAGCAGTCACAGTATATGCTTGCAAATTATCCTTGAATATCTCTCTAATTCTGCTTTTTTAAAACTCTGTTGTTACAAAAAGCTTAAGTTGCATTTTACAGGGATCCTGGGATCCTAACATAAAATTAATCTTGCCATAAATTCACAACTACAGGCATATTATATATCATCAATTTGAGGTAGATTTCATCTCACATTTAAAAATTAAAAGCTATCATTATTTAGTTTTAATATGCTAATCATCTTTGCATTAATTCAAAGAGAATTTTGATCAAAGGTTTATAAAAATTGAGTCCTAGGATGTACTGTAGAATTGTTGAATTCATTAACATTTGTCAACTGTTTAGCCTGAGTGTTTGAATTATTAATACAGTAATTACTTTAAATAAAAGTTACATATACAATAGTAATCCCAGCATATCTACTCTAACTTCAATATGTAGTTTTGCTTCCAGAAGTACAGTGAATGCCAATTTTTAAAGTCAAATGAAAGTATATTAAGGTTCTTTAGCTACTGCATTATTTTTGTCTTATCTATTTCATTTTGCTCTTTGTCACCTATCTGGTTGCCAAAGCTCAAGTTATATCCACACATCTATGCTTCCAAAGGTTAACCCTATGATATACAATTTCAGTTGTGTGTGAAAACCTAACATTCACTCTACAGTAAAACAAGTATTCATTCACCAGTGCTACACAACATTAGACTCCTCAGTGAGAACAATTCTCACATAAGCAGTATCAAAAGTTAAAGATTTATATCAGTAAGTTTCTGCAGTAGCATACGGTAAAAAAGATGCAAAAATGTTAGGTACTTGTTATCATAGGCTTGACAACCATTAACCTGGCTATGGAAAAGAATTATAAGATTTATTTATTCATTAGACAGAAAAGAGAACCAACAGACGTGAAGTAAATGTGTAGCAATCACAAGCAGAAAAGCAGTTAAAGCAACACTGTTCCACACAATGCAGCTTCAGCTGTGTTAAGAAAAAAACCTAAAACCTAACAGTCAGTAGCAATGCTACTGGACAGAGCCAAGAGGTTCTTGTTTATGGTCATGACAGACATAAATCCAAATGAAAATTATAACTGCTTATGCATGGTCACAAAACTTAGCCTATTGCAAACAATTAGCTCTGTATTTAACAGACCTGTCAGTGTCGTATGTATCTCAGTCATCAGTAGACATATTAATCTACGCCTAATCACTAGTGAGCTGTAGGTATTTCTAGATTATAGTCAAAACACTAACATAGTCAGTTCCCATGTTATATGTTGTCATACAAATGACTCGTATTTGCACTGATTGTGACACTGATATATACCAGATAGACTCAGCCCAAACGCAATTCTGGTGGCTGATATGAGACACAGATGTGCATGTGTTAGAACACGTAAGAATGTAGAATCATCTTAAAAGTCAAAGGCAATAATGTTAGATTTAGAGTTCACAGAATCCGTATTTTCTTTCTGTGAGGAATTTTGAGATTTCAGAATTTGTTCCACTTTCCAAATAAAAATAAGAATATCTTTAAATAAGCAGAATTTTAAATCAACGTATCATCAGATAAAGTCAAAGTATTTTATTTAGAGGTAGCTTAAGATAATTACAAAAGGGAAAAATTAAAATAAAAAGGGAGTTTCAAAATGAAAAATAAATCCTTATTTCCTTTTCAGAACATTCTTCAACTTCTGATAAAACTATTGTCACACTAACTACATTTCAATCGGAAGCTGCAATTGCAACTGCCAAGCTTTTAATCATAAATAGTATTTAGTAAATTCCAGTACTGTGAAGATGTAATCAAGTTTCTGCTATGAATTAACGTTCTAATAAGTTTGTTTTGATTTGGTTTTTTTTTTTTTGTGTTTTTTTTTTTTTTTTTTTTTTTTTTTCCTAAATTGTTTGAGGACTGGACTGGGTGAAAAGATGACTGTGGTGCCCCATTCATAATGCCTACTAGGGAGTTCCTTACACTAACCCCAAAACCAAAGCTCTTTTAGCTTTTGTCTAGGAATACACCAGGCTGTTCTGATCCAGAAGGGATCCTGGAAACGACTAGTCTGTGTGAAGTGTTGATAGGCAGGGGAATGGGGCCCTGGAGAAAACAGATTCCAAACTGTCAGTACAGATACACTTTTCACCTTTCATCAAATACCTAAAACTATCACATGGATGAGGAAGACCCATATCTAACTCCCAACTGCCTGATGTGAAGTGAAAGCATGCTTTCAGAAGTGACTGCAGGAAAGGCCTATGTCACCTTTTTTTGTTGAAGAAGTTTAGAAATACATAGAAAAAAAGGCAAGAAACAGAGGAAGAAACTGGAAAGATCGTATGGTTGGGATTATACTCTGTAAGAAAGAAGACAAGTAATTGTCTCCATTCTAGCTTTTTATACCTTTCTTACTGCCTTCAGCAGAAGATATACATGGGCCTTTTTTCTTGCTTTATTACTGTGCCTTAGCAAAATAAAGATTCAGCTCATCGGTGTACAAACCAACACTTCCAAAATGTCAGGGCTTTACACACTAAATATGTTACAAGCAAGGATGTTAAAATCTCCTACCAGTTGGCAACATAAACTGAGAAACCGCTTACAGAGAAGTAATGAAGACATTATTTATAGTACTTCAAGTGCCAGCTTATGGAGAAAGTGTGTGACCCTCATAGAAAGATTAGAAAAGTAATCTTCAGTACCTCTGCAGAAACACCTCTCCGTAGCAACTAATGCCGGCATATTTCTTTAATTTTAAAGAGCTTTAGCTTTTTAAAGGAGAATTACTTCCATATCTAGTGATTATACTACAAGAATAGTATTCAAAATTCTACTCCTGAAGCATTTCAGGATGTTTTAAACTGAACCCAGTGTGCAGCATGTTTGTAAAAAAAAAAAAGGGGTGGGGGGAGAGGAGGGGAAGATATTATTATAGTAATCCATAGGAATTAGAAAGAAAAGCAGTGAATTCACTAATTTAAAAACTTTACATTACGAAGTTAAAAAGTATTATTAATATTTCTTATAAACTTAAACATTACAGTCATTTTATAACTTTAGATGTTAAACTGGATATACAGTAGAAAATTGTCTATAAAAATAATTACTGAAAAGCATGTTGTAAGAAGCTATTTAATGAAAATTATTAATTGTAACTTTTTTTTTTTACTTACGAGATGATGATGGCATTATCAATAGAAAACATGTCAGACGGTAGTCCAGCAATATTCCAAGCTCTGATCTGCACTGGTTCTCCCAGGGTATTTGTTAAGGAAAAATCATCAGAACAAGGAATATCTTTATTTTTACATAACAATGCCCACTCTTTAGTTTGCATCTAGGTAAAAATAAAACAAATATTAACTGAAGTTCTAGTCCATTCACAAAACTTTCAAACTATTAAAAAAAATATATATTTTTTTCAACCCATTTCCCGTAACAGTTGCTACATACAGTATCACTTGACCTTCAAATGAAAAGAAATTAATCCTTCTGTATAAAACGTCTAAAAATTTCTCTTAAAATGCCAAAACCAGGACAGCCTGTGATTTCTATATATGGAATATAAGTTTATTTGGTCAGAGCCTTGGTATGTTTACTATAAAATGAGCGTAGAACAAATGCACATATTCTAACTAAGAAAAAAATTTAAAACTTCATTACTTAACTCTCAGGACACACATAATGAGCACTTAATAGGACTTAACCAAACCTAACAACTTCACAGTCATTTAGAGCTGCTTTTCACTATTCTCTGTATCATCTAACTAACTACAGTTGTGTAAAATATATATGTTTGTATGGTGCGTAATATCAATGAAGACACACACCTTTAAGTATGTAAACCAAAAAGTGTATTCCACTAGGAAGAATGCTTCTAAAGAATGAAAATGTATAGAAATATCATGTAGGCCCAATCTTGTATGAAAGCTAAGTATAAGGTCAAAGAAATATGTAGCATTCTGAACTAATATTTAGCTGGCAAAGCCTCAAGCAACAGAACTCAAAAATGCAGTGTTAAAGGAAATGGTCTAAGGGCTAGAGGCATTCACAGAGGTGGTGAATGAAGGATTCATCAACTTGCATAAAACAAAGTTGATATGCCAAAAGATATCGTAACATTTTCTCTTATGAAAACTGCAGGGGTGGGAAAAGAGCAGCAGATGAAATGAAGAACTGCATGATAGTATTTATGCTATCCAACAATTTCGGATAGAGATACCTAACTAATATACGTTTGTGCAATCAGGAGAGTAAGAATAAGCAACCAGGAATCCATACCTCCTGTTGCACAGAGAAACTACGCAGTCAGGGAGAATGAAATTAGACTAAACTTTTCAGATGAAGCCACTATGTATTAATTTTTATTGAATAATCATGCAGATGTCTCTGCCTTTTATGAATATCATCTGCACCTGTATCTACATTTGCCTGGAATACAGTTCAGCACTCCTTAAGATGTTTCACCAAAAGTACTCCTACCTATCCAGTCACAATATTATACACAATGCAAGTTGTAAGCATATAAGAGAACAGTCTCTAAAATATATATGTATATATGTAATTCAAAAATGTAAAAACTGCTATTTATTTACTCTATAAATACTCGCACCATAAACTCTCATTCTATAAAGTCTCAAAATAGTAATATCACAACATGGACATTATGAAGAAAATAACTGTTGGAAAGAACAGTAAAAAAATTTTCTAACGAAAAATGGACAAAGGAAATACACTGAAGGAAAAATAGAAATAAGGATTATATCCAAATTCTATTTCAAATGAGAAACACTGTTTTGTTTTGGTTTTTTTTTCATCAATTTTTAGCAAATTTTGATACCCTGGACCTGATTTTCAAAAGAAATGGACATTAATTTCTTCAGATTAATTCAGTGGCAGGTTTTGGTGTTCAAAAACTTTCGAAGTCAGGGTAGTTTTGACATCCAAAATTTGTTATGTCTAAAATCAGCTGCCATGTCAAATTTTTTTGTATTCAGACATTCCATTTATTTCACTAAGAGTTACAGGCACAAATCTGCTATATTATTGAGCTACTGTATCTTTTGTCTCTTTTTGTACAGAATTACTCTACTTTCAGAATTTGCTTGATTATGCTATTGCTGCAATAGGAGCTAAATCTCTTTTCTTTGGAGAATTTAGCTGTTGAATTAAATAGGAGTATCCAGAGCCATGAGGTATAATAACTGGCAATTGCTTTAGAGAAGCAACCAAAGGACTCCATGCTTTACACAGCAAGAAGTGCTTAACAGTAGAATGAAGGAAGAATTTCCCTCAAGAGTCTTATAAACAAAACTCAACATCCTACAATACAGTTTCGGTTCCACTTAAGAATTCTATTAAAACATAACTTTAAAATATAAACTTTGTATTAGAATAAAAATTAAAGTTAGATTATTACAAAACATGAGGACAAAAATCAATGTATGTATTACGTGTCTGTAGCTGGATGTAAAGGCTCCCAGGTAAGCTACAATTCCCGATGAAATAAGTATATCTCCAGTCAAATTGATGTACTGCCTTCCCAGCTCCAAGGCAGTCTCATGCCAGCGAGTTTTCTCACCCCCAAGGCCACCAATTAATTGTTCTGCTCGGTCTAGTTTTTTGCTGCATAAATCAACCTCAGAATAAAAAAAAATGCTGATTATATTACTCAATCACTTTAAAGACATTTTACAAATATTAAAAGCATTCAAGGATTATTTTCCTGTGAGGATGTTTTCCTAAGTAACTTCATCGAACAGAAAGAAAGCACCGTCTTATTATAATGAAAATGTTTAAAGAACAATCTCTGTACCTGCACAGTAAAATCTATTCAGTTACATTTTCATCAAAATAAAGGAAGACCACCAGTATAAAACATGCAATTCAAAATAGCTCTGTATACGATATGGAAAATATTCATAGTCAAGGAAATGATCTACATGTCATAAGAGAAAGAAAAACACTTTAAAGAGATTGCATTATTTTCTGCAAAGCAACATCCTTATGAATACATAATCTGCATTTCTGCTGTCATTTTTTAACTAAGCCATCTTTCCAGGCATGTTTATAATCTAACAAAAAAAAATATAGTTTAACAGAAATATGATCCAGCTCTGTTAGAATTCTTTACTATCTAGCAGAGACACATTTCAGCCATGGGATAGGAGGAAAATTATGCCAACTCTTGCTGCTATTACCATCTTCTCTCTCTTCTAGTAACCATAGTAGACAATTTACACCGCAGTAACAAATTGCCTGTGTAGTAAACCATATCAGGATGCAGAAGAAACACACAAAGAACTGGCTTTAACTACAGAAAAGAATTAAGACTCCATTTCCAGTACTATTTTTGTAAAAAAAGTTTAAGATGATGTACTGCAAATCTCTAAAAAAAAAATACTGTCCTTAAATGATACCTATTTCAGTACACATAACAGTTATTTATCAGTCAGGAACAGAATTTACCAAAAACATTCTCAAAATTGCATTAGCACAGAATGCATAAATAAACTTTAAACACTTTAAATGCACTGACTTTCAAATTAATAGATGAATCAAACCTAATACAATCACTGAAAATTTATCTCCTCACAAGAAAGCAGATACAAGTGAGGATGTAAGAGAGGGATATCAGTTGGTAAATTCACAACATCTACATTTTCTATTACTTTAAATGATTTATTCCCCAAGCTTTGCCCAATTATAACTTCAGGACCATTACACCAAAATAAAAAGATGGGTATCTAAAAAGTACAACTTGTTCAACATATTAACAGCTAGGAGGAAAAATGCCATTTGACAAAGAATCAGATTTTAAATAACTTTTCTGGCTATCAGTAGAACAATAATTAATCTTTTGCATCATATACCTGATTTTCCAAGTCAGCCTTCTCCCTTTTCTTGGATTCCAGTGTCTGCCGGAGTACTGCCAATTTATCTTGAACTTCCTTCAGATCTGCTTGTTTCTTTCTTAGATCATCCATAGCAATCTTTAATTCTCCTTCAGCTTGATTCAACTTTAGCTTTTTAGGTGCAACATTTTTTGTCACTCTAAATAAAAGTCAAAGAATAAAAATCTGAAAGATATACCCTCATTTCAGGGTTACTATTAAAAAAATTAACATAGTAAAGATGAAGGGAAACCTCAGCAACTCAGTAGCTCATGTAATACTCCATTTCATAATTTGATGATATCTGAAGACAACTGGTTTCTACTTAATCACTTCTGTGCTGATACTGACTTATGCAGTTTCTGCAAATTTTTCTGTAATAACAGGTAATGATTAAAAGCAAAAAGGGTCATGCTTCCAAATTGTGTCCCATGTGATCACAATTTGTGCCATTAGAAACACACAAATAATCATATATATTAAGTAACACTCACAGACACTGTACACACATATACAGCCAACTGTGTACACAAAATGAAAAAAAAATTAACAGATTTTCACATCCAAGGATCTATTTTCCAGTTTTGGGGATTTCAGTCTTCTCCACAGATATTTTTGTGACAAGAATATTGAAAGTAACATGTAACTGAAAACATACTGTTTATCTTTCCAAAAATATTCTACACCCATACTGGTTTAAGTCGCAAATCTCCTTCGAAGTCCATCTTTTTAGTTAATTTTCTAACAATAATAGTTGTTCTGAAACTGAGAACTCTACCAAGTATGCATTTACTAATCTTTCAGTCAAGTAACAAAATGAAGCCATGCATTACCTACCATGACTCAACTTTCAAACTGCAAGTTGACCTTAGTCACCCAATGACGATTTACTGTTAAGTGTGAGTTCCAGATGTTTCAAATCAGGAAATACAAAAATAAGCATACTTTTTCAGTGCATCCAATACAATGTGTAAAAAAATATCCTTTAGGCTTGATATGACTACCAGCAACTTCCAAAGACATTTCAGTAATGTCTCTATTTTGTGCAGCACTCTAAAAGGAAGCTAACTTAACAGACTGTTGCTCCCGTGCCTTATCAGAAAAATTCAGAACTGAAAATCAGGCTCTACACCTTAACATCAGGTATCTTACATGAATGAATCTTTATGACTGCTTTTTTTCACAAATTTCCAACTAGTAAGAAGTAATTTCACATCTCTTGGTGTTAAAATAAACAGATTTAGTTAATCAGATTTATTTTAACTTTTTAAATTATTTTTATACATACTTACGTATCATAAAACTCCATGGCTATGACCCATTTGCACAGACCCTCTGCTGCTGTGGAAGCATTTCGAACCTTGTCCGGTACAAATTCAGGATTTGTAAGATACTGTTTTCTTATGATAGCCATGTAAGCTGGGGGAATGTTATCCTTGTCATAGTCATGAAGAGACTGAAGAAATCTTATGTCACCCAGAAGTCTCTTAGCAGGACCCCAGAAATCCTCAATTTTTTTTCCAGAACCGGTTGGATCCGGAATCCTCTCTGCTTTGATGCCTTTCAGGATGCATATAGCTTCCATTACAAGCTTAACACCTGCAGGAGGACTCTTCATGGACTTAACCACTGTAATATCCTTAAAATGATAATTAAAAAAACACATTTAGACCTATGAACATAGGTGGATTACTTAATCTATTACAATAGAAATAATAACCCTTTTTATGTCAAGAAAATATTTTTCCATATACATCTGCTATTCTCATACTTGATAATTTTAAATACACTTTGATCTCATGTTCATAGCAGAAGCTTGCATAGTCCAGACGTATATATCTCAGTTTCTTTTTGCAAAATTTATTTAATTTTTTTCCACTCTTTCCAGCCCTTTCTTCAAGGTACTATGCAGATTAAACTAACCTTGACGTCTAAAGAAAAATATCTGAAAACTAGTCAACAAACACTTTAGAGGAGACAAAAATTTCTTCTGTAATTCATTTTTAATTGTACTTTTTCTGCTCCAAATTCAGTAGCAGGCACTTCACCTCAGTTAGGGAGCTAAGATGTTCCAGTGTTATGCTGTATCCTTCAGTTCAGGCTCTAACACAAGACTTCCAAGTTTACAGGACCACATTAGCAATGGATTAGCAGATTTAAGGTAACAAGTTAAAAGCTGCCTTCAACCCAGAACTAAAGATCTATGTTCTCCAAGTACAGAAAATAAATCAATTATCATTCCAGTCAGTTAATAAACTCCCAGAGTGGGCTGAATGAGGGAAGAGGCAACTGAAAGGAAAAAAAAAACATTGGGTAAGAAGTACTGATACTATAAGAAATAGCAGGAAATTAATAAGCAAAGTTTTAACTGCAAATATAGAATAACAATGAAACACTTCCACATATATATGTACAACTAATTAAGGAAGAGGTCTGTAAACTGAAGATTTATGGAGAATAATCTCTCTTACTCTTCCCAAATAATAACTCTGCATAGAAATTCAAATATTCTAGGAGCTTTTCTCAGAATACACATTCCAAAAAATTAAAGGATTTCTAGATTTTCATGCTTATTTTGCCAATTAGTGTTACATTTTGAGAGCTTGCCCATGGTTTCTCTGAGGTATAAAGCCTTGACAACCTGGATAGAAAGAGATTCCCTTTGAGTTCTGGGAAAGTTCATTTGTGCCATAAAAAACAGTGAACTGCTAAGACTGGATTTAAAACAAAACAACAAAAAAAAATATAATTCTTTCCTTGAAACTATGAAATAGAGTTCCCAGATCTACAAGCCTTTTTTTTTTTTTAAAAAAAAAAAAAAAAGCGCCCCACCAAAATCCAAACAACCAAAAACTGCAACCACTTAAGTGTTCAGGAGAGGGAAACAAGAGCAAGTAAAAAAAGCCAGGGAATTTCAATAAGGGAAGCAGAAAACTAGCTGATGGGATCTCCAGAGAAGTCCTGGGAGAGGAAGAACAATAAAATTTAGCCAGCCATTCCAGGAAAAAAATTAAGGACAAATACAAATTAACTTAATAAAACCAAGGGTTGTAAAAAGAGGAGGAGATTATTTTAAAGGCTAGACTCGAATTCAGCTGCAATTAAAAGCAATATGAAGTATAACAAGACAAATTCTATAAACACAGTAATAGTAAGAAAAGGAAGCAAAGTGCTGGCTAGGTACTTAGTGAAAAGGGTGAGATATGAGTAAATGACATATAGTGTCAAAACGTCAGACGCTCTTTGCATCGGACACCTCTAAAAGATTAACTGTGAGCAGGTGACTAGCACAATTGTTAACACTGTCACAATACAGCAAAGATTTGACCAAGGTCTCACTGGTCTGGACCTATGTAATATTTTCATTACTGAAATGAAGGATGGAAAATACAATATATTTATTAAATTTCCAACCAACAGAAAGTTGAGAGTAAACGCAAATCACTGAAGTAGAGAACAGGAAAAAATTACCTTGATAAATTGCAGAAATGGAAAAGTATAGTAAAACTAGCACAAAAAAAAAAAAAAAGAAAAAGAAAAAAAGAACAGGAAATCAATGATTATATAATAGTGATTTTCAGAAAATGATACAGCTATTAGCATGAATGACAAACTACATGTATCACTACCCCCCCTCTACTCTACACAGCATTCAGCAAAACTACAGCTGAAATACCGTATTTAGTTTTAGGCATTGCACTTCAAGTGAACGCATGGAGAAGGTACAGAAAGAATAACCAGGAAAGCTAATTTGATTTGTGAGAAAAGACTAAAAGAATAGTGATTACTTAGCTTACAGAAAAGAAAACTGGAAGTGGTGAGATCAACGAGTACAGTCTTTAACTGCATAAAAGATAAAGAGCCACATCCACAGGGTGCAGGACAGAAAACAAGGTTAAGTTGTAATGAGTAAGATTAATAGTAAGCAATGAAGAAAATCTTAAATAAATGTGTAAAGTGGAACAGATTAGTAGTGGAAGAAGATGCCTTACAGATGTCCCTTCCTAGTTGTAAATTTCAGTGTATTTGTATGTGTATTGCTACAACACTTAGATGTCAACAGCAAAATAACACTTGAAATTGTTATACTTTTTCTAATCCTTGTTGAACAACAAGCCACACAAGGTACACAATTCTTTTGACTTTAGATACTCATTTCAGCACTACAAAGTTACATGTAGATCTGTTTCTTTGAACAAAGCACTTAATCTGCACATTCATGTACATGGATTTACAAGCACAATTTGCAATGTGTGCCCTGCTCTGCTTTCCATCACTAGTGGCCAGGGTGAAGGGTGAATCAAAAACAAGAGTCCTGTACATGTACTTAAGCTTTCCTACACACAGATTTTGTGTGTGTGTGTTCATCATGCTATTTGACTATATTTCGAGGGAGAAAACCTGTGGGTTTTTGTTTTTTTTTTTTTTTTTTTCATCTGGAAGTTCCTACTACATTTTTTTTAACTCCTGTATTATACTACTCCCTTCTTGGAGACACTAAGCATTGACAGCAGCTAAAGTATTACTCCATTAGCCTTCAAAGCCTCATTCTTGTTATTCACAAGTATAACGCAATTGCCTTGAAGTGACTAAGTAGCCATCTACTATTTTCACAAAGCATGACAATGATTTGATAATGCCACAATCTAAAATTTTTGATACCAACAGTTGTAGATAACCACCTGCATTCTGTCTAAGGTTTCCTTGCAAGTTTTTAAAAATCCTGTTTTCAGCAACAATGGCTGGAGTATATAGTCCATCCTCCCTCTTACAATCTGGGAGACTTCCTTTCATCCCACTATGAGTAAAACATTATCCAGACAAAAAAACCCTGAATATCCACAAAATCAAAGGTGGCTGCCTCCAGTGATATACTCCTATGAACCATGGTCCCTTCACACAGGGAGACACAGAATTTTAACCACAATTTCTAGATTCTGAAAGACCGGATATAATAGTATTAGTTGACAGGCTGACAGGTTCTGAATAAGAAAGTAAAAAGCATATGTTTCCTAACTTCTCAATTTTTGAGTAAAAATATTTCTATAACTATGAATTTTGAAATGTCTAGAATAATATTTGATCTTGTAGTCCATACAAACTTAGTGTTACAGCTTTTTCACTAGAAAATACAGAGTATCATTTTGCTTTTTAAAACAGAAAGACTTCAAGAAGTTTCTAAATTATAAAACTGTGTAAGTATAATGTAAAACCTGAAAAGGCAGATATTCCATGCTTACTTATATCTCAGTATCTCTCCAATGCATAAATATACATTGTTAGCCATACCTGTGCAGTGAGAGTGTCAAGGGCATTCAGAGCACTTTCTAAACAAGGCATGGCTTGTGCTAAGTCAGCATCACATTCATCTTTGATGGCTTTTGCAGCCATAGCCTGCTCATTTGCCACTGCTTCATCAGCTTTCACGACTTCTTCAGTTTTGGATACTTCCAAAGATTCTTTTTTAATAATGACCATCATCTCATCAACCTGCTTGCTAGCTTCCTGTAACTGAGGTTGCAGAGCCTCCAGCTCAGACTGCATCAAGGCTACTTGAGACGCAGCAGAGTCCAGTTTCTCCAAGCCAACTTCGTATCTTCTTTTCCTTTTCCTCACCTTACTGAAAATAAATAGTATTTTATTACAAAGATATTTTATCAGCACTTGATCACTTCATTCGTTGGGATCCATTCCCCAAATTTCTCACTACTCTGAATAATCAAATGCTCTGCCAATCTTCTTTGATTTGCTCAACAAATAGTAAACATAGCAGGAATTACTTGAGACATAGTCTTGAACTATTCTATCATGTATACTCAGAGATTGGGATAGAGATAAGTGATGACTTCTAGGTAAATAAATTATTTTTAAACTGCCTCTCTGTTGGCAGGAGCTACAAAATCAAGATTGCATAGTAGTAACAGACAAAAGGAGAGAGAGGAAATGGGGATACACTCAAGAAGATTAATAGTTGAGGTGAGGTTGAAATAGGATTGATATAATTGGGAAAATCATTTTAGCAGCAGACTGTGAATGGCTCTGGGGACAGCCAACAGTGTCAGAATCAAGAAATTTCAAAGACGTTGGATCACTACATTCAAAACTCTATTCCTTTATTCCTGAAATTTCTTGCTGCATGCAGTATTTCACACAGCCTATTGATTAAATTAAGCATTTGTCTTAATTGTTATGGTAGTATCTTACCAATGAGAAGAAGAAAGAAAAAGAAACTCTCTGACCAGCCATGAGAACAGAAGAGATACGCACACGCACACAGGTCCTTTCTGCACAGACACAACACAGATAAACCCTGCTAGCAAGCCCATGATGCCCAGCAATTTGGAAGCTGGTTTCCCAGATGTCATCCTCACAACATCCTCCAGAGAACCACAGGGTAAGCAGGCTGCATTAATTATTTTGGTAGTATAATATATATAATCAACATATAGCAACGTCATCAGGGATATTAGAAGTGGAAGTATATTTTGAGAGCATTAAGTCAGACTTTTTGTCCAATAAGGAAGCACGTGTCCCAAGACTACATTTTATCCATCTGTGCTGGGTTTGTGTGTGTGGTGGGGTTTTTTGTAGCAGGGGAGAGGGCTACAGCAGTGGCCTCTGTGAGAAGCTTCTTAAAGCTCCTTGTGCTCCAAGTTGGACCCACCTCTGCACCAAGGTTGAGCCAATTAGCAACAGTAGCCACGCCTCTGTGATAACCTATTTAAGAAAGGGAACCTGGGAGGAGTTAGAGCTTTGAGGAGGACACATCTGCAAACACCAAGGTGAGTGGGAGAGGAGGAAGCGGGGGAGGTACACCAGAGCAGAGATTCCCTCACCAGCTGTCCCCCTGCCACCCATGGAGGTCCACAGTAGAGCAGATGCCCGCTGCAGCCCATGGAGGATCCCACGCTGGAGCAGGTGGCTGTTGAGAGGCAAGAAGGCTGGGAGTCTGTGGGAAGAAACAGCCCCCAGCTCTGGGAGGATTGTAACATGTGGGAGTGACCCACACTGGAGAAGTTCAGGAAACACTGTGGCCCATAGGAAGGACTCACATGGGAGAAAGTTCATGAAAGACTGTCTCCAGTGAGAGGGACCCCACACTGGAGCGGGGGAAGAATGCAGGGAGTCCTCCCATTGAGAAGCTAGGAGCAGCAGGAATGACTGCAGCCCCCCTTCCCTGTTCCCTGACCCTCTGTACCACTGGACGGGAGGAGGTAGAGAAATCAGGAAGCCTGGGAAGAAGGGAGGTGTGGGGGGAAGGTGTTTTTAAGATGTGGTAATGCTTCTCACTGTCCTACTCTGTCTGTTAAGTGTTGTTAGTGTCTGAATTAAATTGTTCTTCCCCTAGCAAGTCTGTCTTTTGACTGTAATGGGCTAACCACCCTTCCCAGTCCTTTATCTTGATTTTGGAGCCTTCTGCTTTATTTTCTCCTTCCCATTCCTGAAGGGAAAGGGGTGAGAGTAAGCAGCTTTGTGGTGCTCAGATGCCCTCTAGGCTCAAATCACTACATTCCTTTGTGGCACCCAGGGGCAGAAGAATGGGAGATGATAAGGATAGCAACTGACAGAGGCAATAATTGACCATTCTGACAATTTAAATTAGCTAAAACCAATTCACTTGTTTTGTTCAGATTAGTTGTAAGAGATAGAACATAGGGGTTTCAGTGAACTTGAGTTCCTCTAGAAAAGGTCACATTATAAATCCTTACGTGCGTTTCTTTTCAAGTAGACTTTTAAAAGTGGAGATTAATTCCAAGTATGAAGTAGGTGTAACGTAGTTGCGTCTTTGAAGCTCAGCATAATATAAGTCAGATAAAACAATGGTAGACATGTGAAAGCTTTTACACATATCAATGCACCCACTTCGAGTTTCTTCTGACATTTCAACATCTTCCAAGAAGCGAGAGGCAACAGCTTCTAACGCATCTTCAGGCCATGTCTAAAACAAATTAATAAATATCCTTCTCTTATTGGGTACTTCACACTCATAGATCTCAAAAAATTTTAAAAAAGGTATCTTTACCCCAATTTCATAAAGTTGCTAAGGCACAGAGAAATTACTTCATGATTAGAATATCAAATAGGACAATAACATAACAGGAAAGAACTGAACGACTTAGGGATTCTGTTCAAGCCTACTGCCTTATTTCATCCAATAGAAATACTGTTACTAAAAGGAAAATTTTGTATTTTCAGTATGTCTATGTGTGGCTGTAACAGTCTCTGCTCTTCCTCTTCAAAATAACCTTTATTGATACAGTACTACATTCTAAAACTGGATGAAATTTAAGTTCCTCAGACTCTCTATATGATTAAATTCTACAGCATAAATATTCTAAGATCTTTTGCACATAAGTCAGAATACAGTTTTATACCAGAGTATTGAGGAAAAATCTGATACTCTGCATCAGAAGATGTCTGTATTTTTGACAGTTATTTCAGTGTCAAACTTTTTTGGCACCCTAGATTGTGGTAGTCCTAGTAATAGAAGAAAACACTACATATTTAAATCTGCAATGTCTACAGTGTTATGTTCAGTTACACCACAATCAGATATTTTCTTGATGATTCTGCATTCAGCCTATACTGGCCATTATCACAGTTCTAACAGTGTAAACCATTTAAAACGTGACACTAAGAAAATTCAAGCTATTTTTCACTGCTAACTCGACTTAAGAGAACTACTTTCTAGTAAGAGGGTTGAAGTCTTGTTTCTATATCATTTCCATTAGAATAACAAGTGCAACAAAAGTTTTGGTTTTACCTGAAACCAGTCTAGTGTGCAGCAGTTGACAAGAGCTGGGAATTTACGAAGGCGATTACGGAAAGCATCTCCAATGGGACTCATCGCCAGTACTATATGAAGCTGATCTTGACAGCGATCAACAAACATGTTAAAAAGAGCTATAGGACTGCCATCGGTCTGTTTTGTCCTGTCCCGCTGGCGATCTATTTGATGCATGTGTTCACAAATCTCTTGTTTCTCATCTACTGCAAAGAGGTTTGGCACTTCACCTGCATTTAGTAAGTTGTTAATGTCTTCTAAGAATGATTCCTTTTTAATCTGTGTATCTGTGAACAAGAAAACTCCTTGCATTTCCCCTTCAGCAGATTTCCTTAGTATGACTTTTAAGTCTTTATGCCACTCATTGATACCATAACTTTTAGTTATTTCAACCTGATAAAGGTTGTATTCAGCCATGTGGGCTGCTAATCGAGTAAGAGATTGTCGACCACTACCTCCAACACCAACAAGGAGGGCATGGCTGCGAGGCTGTTTCAGAATACGGGAAATTCTGCAAATATGTTCTATAGCAAATCGGAACAAGACAAGCTGCATTGGCTTTTTGCTTATGTTATTAAACTCTTCAAGGTGACTCTCTACAACTAATCTCAATTGATCCACATCACTAATCTCCCTGTATTTAGTGTCCTCTCTCTTAGGGTCATGAAAATCACAAAACATTAAGCTACGTAAGTCATCTTCTTCCACTCTGCCATCATTGTTGAAATCCAGATTCTGGAAAAGTTCATGAAAGTCTTCATGTAAGTCATTTTTCACTACTTCCTGGATAAATCCAACAAGCCAAGCCCGGTCAGGATTATCCACCAAGCGATCATAATACACCCTAAGAACCTGTATAATAAAAATTTAATTCTTTTATTAGTTCCTTCTGATCTTGAATTTATACTTCTTTTAAACATAATAAACCAAGTACAATTCTGAAAAAGGCTTCAAAATATAAAATACCTTAAACTTTACTACATAGTAAAAAACAAAATAGATATTAGGAATTAATTTGAACAGTTGAGCCCAGTAATATTACTTCTGAAGTAAAGTGAAAATTCATACAGAAATACATACACACACATCTACATACGTATATTTATAAACAGTATTACATAAATGCATAGAAGGCTGCTGAAAAGAGGAAGGGAACATGTTCGTCTTTCCACTACAGCTAGACAGGACACGTTATGGGTTTGCATTTCAAGAAGGAAGACTGCAGCTGGATATTAGAAAATGTTTTTAATGAAAAAGACAGTGAAGAACATTAATAGATTTCCTGGCAGTCTGAACATCCTTCATCCTTAGAGAATTAAAAGAATTTTTTAGAAAAGAAACACAGCAAAAAGTACTCTTGTTCCTTTCTTTATGTCATCCTGCTGTGGGAAAGTAGGATGGACCAGATGATCACCAAAGATCTCTTTCATGGTCACTTCATGTTTGTTGGCTTGATTCTATGAACTATAGCAAAATCTTTAAAAAGCAGCAATTATGAATGACCTTGATTTCTTTTAATCCATAAAAAAACCCAACAGAGCAGATATCGCCTATATGGGGATTTTTTTCCTTTTGTTTTTAAAAGAGATGTTTCACTTGAGCTTCTTTAGAGTATCTAACCTATCATGACTGAAAGACAGGAAGATCAAGAATTTCTTTTTTTTTTTTTTTACTTCTGGGTTGCCTTTAGAAAAGTAGGGACCAAACTTTAAATCACTCAAAATTTCCAGTGATCCAGGACTACTTGATGTTCTTCTCACCATTAATTTGGGTTTTTTTTGGAAGGAGGAGAGGAGAAATGGAAAGGACTGTACAGGCATTCAAAGCAGCAAACAGAAACTACATAAAAGTAAAGGTATCAACAATCAACTTGTCTACTAAGATATGATTCATATTTTGAAAAATTATTATTTCCTCTGTCCCTACACCATAAAAAAATCCTTTCTCACAAATGTGATATCAATTCACAGCTATTAGCCAACAGGACATGGCATTACAAAAATCAACATATTTTTCTTATTTTTAATATTTCTTATTATTAGATGATTTACCTCATGAACCCAGAGATGTTTTATCATTCCTGCAGATTCTGTTGTTTCAGGCCTTGACAGGCAAACCCCTTGAATAACACGTGAAAAGTCACGGAGATTGAATAAGTAGTGAGATTTGGCTGGGGTAGGAAGCAGATTCTTCATAGCTTCTTTATATATATGCATGGTTCCATTGATAATTTGTGGAGTCAATTCTACATATTGTGATGGAAAGCTATAACTGACAAATTATAAAAGGTGGTAGAAAAGAACAATTCTCATAATTCCACCATACTAGCATGTGAATTAATAAATAATATTGTGTATCTACGCTGATTTACTTATAAATTCATGCCAGTTTTTAAGTTCTATGATTATACTTCCTCACAGGCAGTTTTACAAATCTTAGTTCTCTCACTGGATTAACAGATTAACTCTGCAAATCAAATCTAGTAACTGTGGAACATGCTGACAAATTTGGCTATGTTAGGCAGGTAATTATAACCTTTCCCCCCCCTCATTTTTATGGCTAACAGCAGCAACAAGGAAGTCAGGTCAAATAGCTCTTGCTGTTTTCTGGGACAACTCTCCCTCAAAGGGTCAGAAGATGTCAGATCACAAACTTGGTCTGGAAACAGGATATGAGCATCTTTTGGGACTGGACGGTCAGAATGGATACATAATGAAAGTTGAAGTCCATTCCTAATAATGGAATTAAAAATTATGCGGTGGTGAAAGGCAAAAGAAAGAATAAGCCTTCTCAAACCACAGGAAATTTAAGAGCAGTTTTCAGTTATATTCTTTGAATAATGACTAATCAAATTCTATTCCTATTTATTATACATCAAAGAATACTGTATTACAGAAATATCTCAATTAACTGAATTAGACTCAGCTAATCTAAACCTCTCAGAGACTTCAGAACAAGGACTTTACCTTTGGAATATTTTAAGATAAGCTCTACTTCTGTAGAGTTATGAATAACTCAAAAAGCACTGGATATAAAAGAGTGTAATTTCTTTTCAAGAGCAGTGTCCTACAAACTTATCTTGGAGACTTCTTAGTACCATAATTTAAACACTGACTTTGTTTTTACCCAGTACATAGAGGTTACTTACCATACTGTTAGATGCCAGTCTAAGATTCTAGAAAAAATTGTGTACATAGATTCATCATCAAACTCATTAATAGTAACTGTATTGAAGTGTCGCAAGAATCGTGGTGTTACTGCATTTCGACCACCACCTAAATATTAGAAAGCAATAACACTATAACAGAAAAATTTAAAATAAAACAGTAAAAGCCCAGCACTTTTTTTCCAAATATTCACATTTGATTCAACTAGCAGGCTTATATTGAAAAGTACCACACTTTAACATAAAACTAATGAAAGCAACATGCAGCTCAGTGTCAATCTGTTCTCCCATAACCAATAGTCTGTAAAATACAGATTGAAATCATCAAGTTACAGATAAATACATTTGACACCGTTTTAACTATGCTTCTGTTATAAAAGAAAACTTTTATTATGAGCTCCAAACGCATGTTCTTGATTTTCAAAGCATCCCAATGAAAGAAGCCTCTACAAGTAATGCTGTATACCTTAATCAATTTAAATTTTATCCTCAGTTGTAGAGTTAGCAGTTTTTATTACTAGATTGTGATCTGGAAAATGAAGCTATGTATAGATGTAAGGGGACATAAACCAGAAATTTACTAGGTACTTGCTCCTTCTGTTTGGAATTCAGAGTTAAGCTGCTGTACTGTGTGTTCAACCTTCTTATAGCAGCAAATCAGAAAAAAGTAGCTGAAAAACGGGCCATCTACCACCTCTGACATCAGGGGCATAGCCAAGGGCAAATGAATTAGCATGGCAAGTTCTTTTAAAACACGTGACTTTGTAGTTTAGGCATGACCCTGCACTAATGAAATTAAAAGACTCTGGCCTGGACCTGTCTCCCATTCAGCCACCTGAGACTGCAAGCAGAACTAGTGATTGTCTATATTTAACTGTGTATTCATTATTCCTACTTGCTGAGGAATCTCAGTATTTTATCCCAAAAAGGCCAGTTATTCATCCTACTTCCTTCTACCTCAAGTAAGGTCATCTCTCAGACACAGCAGTTTAAAACACGTCTTGAAATTTACATATGCGCTAACGCCAAAATTACATAAGCCATTAGGATATAAATATGAATTTTACTCAAAAGATAATCCTTTCCTAATATAAAATTTAAACCTAACTTTATCAAAATAGCTTTAAATGTTCCTTACATGGCTTTACATTTGCTTCAACAGCATTATATACAAGTACAGATTTAAAATTTTCATTTCTTGTTAGAAGAAAGAAAAAAAAACAAACACGGGCTGGAAAAGAGAATATAGTTTTGTGAGTTCTGGAAGTAGCTCCCTGTACAAAGCTACTAAAATAAATTCTTCAGCCTGAAGCTGAACTGTGATATTTGATACAAATAGTTAGGATCTAACTTGTACATTTGATCAGTCCATTTCTTACCATGTAACCAGAAGAGTACTGGAAAAAAATTGGCTACAGACTTGTGAAATGAAAGCTTGACCCAATTTCAGAGCAGTTGAAAGTCACTTTACGCAATCACCCTGAACAGGAACCTAGCATGAATGGATGCTTTACAGAAAAAGCAGCTCCAAGATTTGGCTATTTCTGATGTTCAAAAAAAAAAAAAAAAAAGTTAAAAAGAGACCTGTGCAATTAACTTATGCCGCATCATAGTACAAGTCATGCCTTCACCTAAGCTTTAGGAAAAATTAAGATGTAAAATTTTAAAATTCTTTCACAGTTTCCTTCTGCTCAGTTATTCCTCAGACTGATACTTAGATCAAGTGCTTTGAACTGTGGACGAACACTGCCTCTAATATAAAATGATTGCAAGAAGCAGTTTTGCTTCTTTAGGAAACCAGATAGGTGAAACAGCAGTGGACCTCTATCCCATGGGCATGCGTCACCATCCCAAACACAAAAGTAGTATCAGCAAAGAACTGGCATGCTCTTGTGTTTGCATGCGCAAATAACTCTACAAAAGAAAGCAGGAAAGTCCAGGAAGACTGAAGCAGAAAAGAGAAGTAAAGCACCAATCATAGCCTGATTAAACACTATAAATACGCTCATCTGTGACAAACCTTCAGCAGTATGTTAGACAGGGCTGTAAACAATTCTGTGAAAAGAAATTCTGTTACATGATTCCTGCTGTAGTGAAGGAAATAGATTGTATAGGTTCTTTAAAAGCAAACACAACAGCATCAAAGAAACGTTAATTCCTCATTTTAACTGATAAAATATGCCACTCGGATTTTTAACTAAATAGCTCATATAGTCAGTGTGGACACAGGCTATCAGAAATACATCATCTGCTTTACTTTTTTTTTTTTTTTTTTGGCCAAATAAAGTAAGGTGTATCTGTTTAAGAACATCAATTAGTGCTGTTTAGAAAAGTTTTGAAGAGGAATAAAATCGACTGAAGGCCAATGGAGAGTCTCATTAGACCAAAGGGATTTCATAAATACTTTGTAGATACAGTCTTGTTTTCCTGAAAAGCAGTATTTCTTCCTGACAGGCTTGTGTAGTCTCTCCGCTGCTTCTCAACCACTCTACTATAACTGCTGTTCATGTTTCCTGCAAGGAAAGGGTTCCTTGAGTCCTGTCCCTAGCCATAGACACCCAAACTGTAAAACTATGCATCAATAAGCATTCAGCCTTTGGAAACCAAAGAAACAGGAAAAAACATGTAAGACACATCTCTTACCTGGTGGTCCCATTGCACACACAATCTGGACATCTACAAGTTTAATCATTGAGCAGTCTTTAAGGTCATACCAATTCCAGTGATCTAACCACTGCCGTAGTAATTCAACAGGTGGTTGAGCACCATAAACCTCTCGTGCTGGCATATTAACATCATCTACAAATACAACCTGAAAAGAAAAACATAAAGGATTATACACTTATTTATTTTACTGAATACAAGCCACCATTTCACTTTATTCTGGAGACACTGCATATCAATTCACTCATTAAAATTAATGGGAGTAATACACATCAATACATGTTTTTGAAAAGTGGCCCTAAGCTCTTAGTGGAGTTGGTGCTGAGTTAAATAAAAATCAAACCTAAGAAGTAACTGTATCACTCTAAAGCCATTACAAAACATACCTATAGAGGAGAGGAAAACTGCTTCTCTTCTTATTTCCGAGTGGTTTTAATGAAAAATGGTAACCTAATACTTGCTATTTAAACTTTACTGTGCTACTTACATGGCTTTTCTTTGCAAAAAGATGGAGTCATGACAACACACAAAAATCTCAAACTTCAGTGAGACTATGGTTCTTTTTTTAAATCTATAAAATATTACATCTTTCTTGGCACTGCTCTTCCTGAAGTACTGGCCACTGCTGATCAGGAAACATCTTTGCACAACTAACCTAATACAACTGATATGCAAGTTCTAGAGACACATTTATGCAGTTTATTTCACTTTCTTCTCATTCTCTCATAGAGAGTAGAAATTTGGTAAAAACAGGTTAAATCACGGGCCTTGTATCCTATTTAGCACTGCAATTTGGGTCACATACTGAAATGGTTTGAAGTGTTCTTGACTAATACAAATCAAGACAAAATTTATCCCTTCAAAGTATCTTTACATTTTTAAGACTGGGCTAAAATACATCTTAAAAGGCTAGTTTGGAGGGGGAGGCAGGAGAAGACCTTAAAACGCTTTAAATGGTACTTCCTTAAGGAATTTCTAACATTAACACATTTTGCTCTTGATAACAAGCATTTATTAAATAATAGCTAGGAAATACTGAAAATAAGAAAAAAACCCAAGACTGTAAATATAAAATGTCTATAGGCATCCTAAAAGTACAAGTATTAAATCATACACGGCCATCACTGCATTTTACACAAAATAATTTTAAAATTTTCCTTAGAAGCTGCATTTTTCCTTAATCTGGGTTGAAAAAAATGAAAAAAAAAAAAAAAGGAGATAATGGAAACTCCTTAGATTTCAATTTTCAGTCTCATTACAACACTTCTACAGAAGAGAAAAGGTTAAAAAAAAAAAAAAAAGTTCTATAAGGTCTATTCCATTATCTTTCTTGAGCTTCTGAGTACTAAGAGTTCCTTTGATCTTGAAGGGTTTGGCAGACAGCCATGATAACAACATAAAAGATTCAAATCTCCTTGAACACTTCCAAAATCATTGAACTATCCAGGTTGGAAGGAACCTTGGAGTTCTTCTAGTCCAAGCTCATGCTCAGCATTGATTTCTCAATGACTTCATACCAGCAACAAGTTTACCCATGCAGAACTCTTATCTCAAGGATATCATCACAAAACATGGAGGGGGAAGTATGACAATGATGTTGACAGTTATTCATATCATAGCATATATGCTTTATTCTGTTGATTAAAACAGGATGCATGTTACTGGGAGAAGGAAGAAAGAAGATGAGAAACACAAGGAACTAAATTAGAAGAACTAGGACTCTGATAGTTTACTTCAAACTGAGCATCCTTTCCTGATGTCACTTGTGATCGGTTTAGAAAATAATGCATTTACATATTTGTTTACATTTAAATACTTATTTACATACAGAAATATATCAGTTACCATTCTTTTCCCAAGAGGAGGTCCAAAAATTCCTCTTCTCCTTTTGTCCAACTTGGACATTATAATATTCTGAGTCTGAGCTGCTGTAGTTTGTGCTGAAAAGTTAATGAGCAGTGGCTTGTAGACTTCTTTATTCAAATTATTTAAAAGAAAATTCTGGAAGGATTGTGAAGAGAAGAAAATAATACGTAGGTAAACAAACTGCTATTTGCTAAAGTGCTATAGAATCAAACAGACATTTTTGTACCATTTTTATTTCATTTAAAATGATGAAGTAGTAATTTATCTCTAAGAACTCTAATAATCATATTTCATAAGCTGAACCAATATTCTTGAATAATTCAAAACATAATAAACTTTGTATATCAGAAAAAAAATCTACCTCCAATATAGACATTTTCACATTTTTTCTCAAAAAAAAACCAAAAACCAAAAAACAAACAACTACCCATGCATTATATAAATTCAGTATGTTAATATTCTGCACACAAAATACTTCATAGTATTAATTAAAGTTAATACATATTGCCTGTACTAATCCACCCCCAAATTTGCAAAAGTGTCCACTGGTCCAAATATTTATGCCTAGTTTTGAAGAGTTTCCAGGAATATTTCCTTTGAAGGGCCTAACAAGAATATCTGAAGATAAACTTTACCGTCAAGATTGGTAGTATTTTATAATGCTAACTACCTTCTAAAGTCCCTTATGTTCGCTGCAATTTAACCTCTGCAGGAAACCTAGATCAAAGTCCAAGCATTTCGAGTAAGACTGAATGGAACTCATTTCTTACCCACTTGTGAGTAAAACCACAAGGGGAGTATATCCATCATTCCAGCAGTTGCCACAGAGCATTACTGCATATAAAACAATGTCTCTAATGGCAAGTCTAATCTCTGTCAACAGCTTCCTGAGCTGAAACCTTCCAGACTGTATAGTTTTTTTTCAGCAGAATGTTTAATCTCTATCCTGGAAGGAAAAATCTGAGCTGCTGCACAAAAATATAACAATGACAACTTAAGGAAACGTTAGAGCAATGTGACTCAATGGTCATATTTCTTTTATTCTTTTGATGAGTTCTGAACTCTCAAGAAATATCACCTTCTTAACTATCACCTCAGATAAAACTGGGCAATACAAAATAGTCATATTCTTCATTATAAACAAACGCTTTACTGTATTTCTGACATCAATATTCCAGGAAGTCTTTTATTAATAGATCTCCTTCCTGTTTTAATATTTATTTTCTTCAAAATTATTTCAGAAGAGTGAATTAAAACCAAAACTAAGTTAAACAGTCCTTAGTCAGTAACTTCACAGTTAATTTTTATCACACAAAAGGAAGATAACAGATTCAAGACCATGAAGCCGAATTTATTTTATATGCTTACATAATTTTCAATTTTTACTCCCTTTGCAAAACAATTGAGTGTACACAGGCTTCATTCTGATTGCACTGGAGCAATCAACAGAAGCAAAATTCTCTATAAAAAATATACTAGAGGAAAAAAGGACAAATAAAATCCATTTTGTGATGCTCAGAGGAACAGCTTCTTCCTTCTCTCATGATTTACTTAGACAATCTCAATAGGTAAAAATGTAATAATGGCTTTGCCATATTTCTGCTCACATATCCCTTTTTTTGACTCAGAAGTATACTTTCCCATGGATCTAGATGGAACCCAGTGAAAAATGCTGAATTTGGAAATTTCTGTAAGTGAACCTCAACAACATGAATGCTCTATTGGCACAGTTCCATTGCCTGTCAGACTTTAATAGTCTCCAAAGAAAGACTGATGGTATCAGGATTTAACCAGTGCATGGAAGTGCCATAGTACCATCTGACTAGAAAAGGTTACCAACTGAACTCTTCCACAAAAATAGCAGCACGCATTTCTTTTCTTGTTGTTTTGAGCAATCCTGACTGGATGTCTTATGAAATGGTTTAGTCTTTTGTAGACTATCCCAACTATATCTACAAACACAATGCAGAGTAAATCAGTACAGAAACCAAACTAAACAGTCGTGTTTGGTTTCTATTAGCAGCTTATTCCAGTGGGTATCTGGGTGCTTAAGAATTTAGTCAGGAAGTTCAGCGAAGAAAAAAAGAATTCAAACAAAAACTACCACCTTTTGCTACACAGCTGCATTTTTAGTTGCTCATAATTTCATTTCATAATATCCAAAAAATCATGTCTCATTTTCCTTTAAAAAAAAAGTTAACAAATTATTCCTCATCTTACCCTTTTTATAACTATGTCTAATGTTGGTATTATAAGTACTTACAGTAATATAAGTACTTTTTCCAGTTCCTGTTGGCCCCACAAATATAGAAGGTTTTTGATGCACTGTCAACAATTCCATCAATGCCATGTATCGAACAGTATCCAGAGTTGGTACAATTATTTCATTAAACATCATATCTTGAGGTATAGGAGGAGCTGATTTGAGTGTTTCCACCCACGGTTCCCAAATTCCTGCTCCCTATTTTAATTTATATGAAAGTCATATATTTACAATAAACAAGAAAAAATAGCATAGAACCAATGGAAAACAAAAAAAATCAAATTTCTGTGACTTAACAGATGAGGTTATCAACCAGTTTTTAAAAGATTATATAATAATTTGATAGGTTTGGTTTAGAAAGCACTGCTTTCAGTTTGAGAGCACTTAAAAAGAAACATAACACCTATGCCTGAAGCAGGCAACTACTGAAAGAGAAGGATTTTATCTCATCTTTTATATCTGTACATATATTTTATATATAAAATGGAAAAATATTTATCTTTATATACACATTACATATAGTGTGTATATATAGGTAATAAAATAGAAAATTAGTTTCAGTGATTCAATTTATACAGTAAAAAGGCATAGTCAGCCTTTTCACAGACTCATTCATAATAAATACCTCTAAACAATGGAATTTGAGGGCAGATTAATGTTAGTGCTGAAGCTCCACAGCAAAGCTTTCTCTTTTAGATCAGGCTACTAGAGGAGCCTTAAAAGATGTCGAAACTCTCCAGCAATAAGCTAATATAAGGAGATTTTCAAAAACTGTAAATAGTCCTGAAACAACTGTATGCCCTGTCCTATCTCAAAAAATACATATCTTGAGATAAAAGTCATATTAAATTCCTAGAAAATGCTCTCTCGAGTCTTTCTTAGATGGGGCATATTCCCACCTCTGAACACAAAAACCCCTTTACCCAGAAAAGCATGTTTTTATGATCAGGAGACAAAGTCTTTACTACTGATTGAAATTGCAGCCACTTTTCTTGGGTAGACACAGGAATCCTGCATGAGCTGAAATCTAGACAGAAGTCAGTCTCATTGTACTGCAACAGAACCTCACAGGAACGACAAATGCAAAAAAAAAAAAAAAACCTGTACATTTATTTTATCTTGGGAGTCTCTGAGCATACTAGATCCAGTGCACAAAGTTTTTTTCTCCACTGGGAGTGATGCATCATGGTTTCATGTCTTAATCCCAGGAAAAAAATGACAAAGAGGCACAGAAGTAGCCTATTACAGTAATGAAAGAGTTATGGTTGAAAGTATATCAAGTGCTTCCTCCACCTGAGAAAAGGGCTGAAACCCAGAGTAAAATAATCTTGCAAGAAATCAAGAATGAAACATTAACAGAAAAAAATAACTGGTTATTTGCTCCAAACTTGTTCTGCCACAACAGGCAATTACTCTGGTAGCCAAAAAGACAGTCTTTGGTACTGCAAGTCCCAGTCAGAACATTAGACCATCACTTGCTTGCAAGGAGGGTTGTCTGGTCTATTCAGTGATAAAAGTAGCAGGCAGCAGAAACAAATGTACAATAACAATACACTTCTTGTAGCATTCATAAAAGATTACTTCAAAATGTACATCTACATCTTATATTGTAATCCTCACCTTTTTGACAAACCGATAATCATAAATTGTTCCTTCTGTTGGAAATGGCACCGTGAAAGCTTTTGAAGGCTGTTGATCAATACTGCTCAACAATTTGTATCGTTCTCTTGTCTCTTCACTAATTGGTCCATTAAGCAATTCTCGCACAACTTTGTCAAATTTCAGTCGATCATCTTCCTTACAGCTAGCTCCTATAGACCATATCAGTGAAAACAAAAAAATACCCTGGAGTTGGAAAAAAACAAAACATAACTTCAGTACCTACATGTTACAAAGTTCTTACTCATTTAAGTCAAAGCAATCTTTGCCACAAATCACAGCAGAATTACACTGGACCAACTTGTTTTTATGTACATAAAATGGAACCATGCTGCTGGTGAAATAGAACATCATTATGTTAATTATCAGCATCTGATCACCTTTGTTGTGCAGCAAAATGCCTAATCTGCTCAGCACAAAGCTGTTATTTTGAGAAAGATCAAGTATAGACAGCTTTTTATTCCAGAACAATTTAGATTCTTTCTGTTATTCAAAGGCCTATCTCATACAGTGATGGCTATGTCTGTTAACAGGGCTTTCCTTGATTTATAAGCCTTAGAATGCATAGATCTAACTAGTAACAAATTGAGATACCAGTAACTGGAGAATGGCACACAATTTTGGCTGGTTTGTATAAAATTCATTAAATTTATATCAAAACATCAAACACCTCAGGCTCAACTATATATCAATTATAAAGAAGGTAATAGTCTTTTCCTCAATGGACATTACAAAATACATATTGTAATTATGAAACAGGTTTTATTGCTTGTGAAGTCCATTTCACTAAAGCCTAGTTTGGAATTCCCTATTCTCAATGTTAAACAAACTGCCTACCTCAAGCCAAGAAAAAATGTCACAGTCATTCATAGTTTTAACTTTGGTTTCATCAGCAAATTCATCCATCATGCAGTCCATCAGATTCATTAGTGATCGAATTAAGTTTGTATCTGAAGTAGGAGACAATTCCTGAAAAGAAAGAATACTCTCAGTTGCGGTGTGCTTTACTCACTGAAAAGAGACTGCTGATTGTGGTGCTTTTTTCTTCACTGTGAAGATGAAAATATGTAGGATAAATGTGCCTAAAATACATTCAGGAGCAACTTAACACACAGAAACCTTGCTCACAGCCTTCATCCTAATAATTGTTTTTAAAAATTTGTAAACATAAATTAATATGGGCCAAATAAAATTATTTGTTCCTTTGGCACTTGGAAGTAGAAATAATTCATACACTCTTAGTTTCTCAGAAAAGTTCTTTATCCTACCTTTGTGTGTTTCCTAATAAACTCAAGTAATAGCGGAGCCATTCTGTCAAACAGGCCTACTATATATTCTTTATGTACAGAGCTGATTCCTGAATGCATTGTATTTAGCCAAGACATCATTAATGGTCTCCAGCCTAACATATGGGGCTCCATATAGACCATACCACACCTTGAAACCTGAAGATAAAGAAACAAACAGGCGCATGTTACCTTATGCGATCTCCAAAGATTTTTTCTTATCTACAAGAACTTAAAATAACACTCAGTGCTATAGCATACAGCTTCTGGGATTACTAGAAGCCAGTATAAAAATGTAAAGTGGGGTTCTGTGAGCCCCAAGACACACGAGTTTCAAACCTAGCTTTATCTCTTCAGGCAATAGGAGACCTGATGCCAAAGATGGATTTTCCTCTTAAATAGAACTAGAGTTCCTAACACTTATTTTTTTAATTAAGTGTTCTACAACTTTTAAGTAAAGCTTTCTTACCAGTATAACTATGCAGGTATTTTGTTCTGTTTATATTATTATCTGAACTGCTATTCATATTCAAGAGAAAATTGTTGCATTCCACAAAGCACCGTCAGATAAAATAGGTGTGGTATAGATACATGCCAGAAACGCAGTGATTGTTGGTTTTAGTGGAATTTGTCTGGGAGATTAAAGATTCACACATGAATGGTTTTATTTTTCTTGTCAGGCACTCACAAGGGTCAGACTCTGAACAGTTACAGTGTCTTCTGTATATGTAATTTACATTACATATGTAAATATGTATTTTTTGATGTCATATTGTAAGATTATAAAAAAATTTAAACAAGAAAACCAAGTCACAATGTTCTTTATTTGAAACATATATCGAAGAAATACAAACTTACTATTCTCAGTTGAGTATACTTTTTAAGAATAGAATATGTATCACAATAATCAAAGACGCTTGTAATCAGTCTTTCAAAGATGGGTACTTACAGTAGCAGGAGAAGCAACTTCTAAATCCATTGGTTCAAAAATGAGGCTCATTTCCTGTGACATTTTGATGATCTCTCCACTCATAAGGCACAACTTTTTATTATCATCAAGCACAGTATTCATATTCTCAATCCATACCGCATCCACTGGTCCATCAAAAACCAGCCATTTTCTATCTGGAGTCTGGTTTGCAGAAAATATTTTAAATCAAATATTTGCAATTTATTTTATCACATTTACTGTAAAATAAATATTTTAGATCTAAAGTTATTTTCCACAGAAAATAACTGAAAGTACTCCGAGTACAGAACTGTATTCATGAGCAGTTTCTGAAATCACAACCTATACCAATAATTTAGATTTATAACTTCAAAGCATATATTGTAGTAAACTATAGAAAGTTAATATCTTTGACTGGTTTCTTTCAGTTATACTTGCAATGCAGTACATTGTTTCTGTCAAACAGCAACATATTCAAACACTTTGACTTATGACACAGTGAGACTGTTCATATAAGTGACTACTCATCAGTAATACCTACTGCACACTTGCCATGGAAGTTAATAGGACTAATTTAATGAATATGCTAATATCTAAATGTAATATGTCTGGGTTTTTACAATAAAAGCAAAAGTCATAGGTATTCATTGTATTTCTCACAGGAAAATACAAAGCAGCTGTACAGTTCTGCAAATGTTATTGGAGATGAACTTCACACTGATCAACTTCAATGTACTGTTAGTTTAAGTTTATAGGGGCAAAGAGACTGATACTGCAATCACTAGCAAAAAGTAAAGTATCTGTCAGGTAGATCTCTCACTACACTTAGTAAAGATATTTCAATTGACTTTAATGGAAGGTCAGCCATAAGCCACACTCAGACAGCAGTTTCTTCCAAAATAAACATCAAAATGCCCATATATGAACGGCACCAATTTGGGCCCTAATCAGACAAAATAAGGCATAACAATATGGTAAAAAGATTAAATACTAATTTATTTATAACATACACAAACAAACAAAAAAAAACCCTTTATCTTCACTTCAGGACTCGTGAAACACAGATCTTAATTCTCCAGCATCCAAAAAGTGGATGGAGCATACTACAATAAAGCCAACCTGCAGACTCTGCATTCAAATGATTAAGCACATGAATTCTAGAATAGTTATGCAAGCAACGTGGATTTAAAATCTAAAATGTATGAATTGAAAAGTCATTTCCCAAAACACTTTAGGCCTGTTAAGTACTTACTGGGGAAGAAGCAAATGCTCTGAAGCTCACTGCTAGGATGCCATCTGACCACTCATGTGACACTTGATCAAATTGTCCATACAGCTGACCCATTGTTATGGATTTGGGATTTAAAACAGTGATCTGAACTTTGTTTTCTTCCATCAGCCCCTGAAGACACAAAAGTAATAAGCAATTTATTATGCCATTTGTTTTATTTTTAAATTTACAGTTATAGATCATTCAATCTTCATAAAAATTTCATCAGTTTAAAGCAGGAAAGACATTACACATTACATTTTAAAAATGGTTTACAAGTGTCTAAAGACAATTGCCTCAACATCATATGTAGTTGTACATCTAATTTTAATACTGTACAGTGGCCTGATAAATTAAAATGGAATTTTTTTTTTTTTTAAATGTTAGTGAACTGGACATTAGGCAGTCTATCCAGAGACCCAAGTTCTATTCTCACACTTACAGGCATTAAAACAGGCCAAGCTCTTTTGTCTCTCTATCTCATTTGTCCCATGTTTAAGGAATAAATCACTGCCTTGGTAAATTTCCAAAATTGATGTCAAAGTGATGTTACAAAGTTGGTTTGGATTGTGGTGGTTTGTTTTGTTTGTTTGTTTTTTATTTAAACCATGTAAAAATATCTATTTTTTCTTTTTATTAAACTTCAAGTGATTCTTTTATTCTCTCCTTGTGACTAAATATGACATTTCATAGAGCACAGGTCAGAGATCAGGTGGCTGAACACAACTGTTTAACAGGAATCAATTACAAACAAAAGTGACAAATCACAAACACTCATTTGAACACCTACTTACTATAGCCTTAAAATATAAGAAACATCTGTCCCTGATTTAAGAAAAAAACCTCTTTCCTTCCAAAAGCAGCCCTATTGTTTATGAACTTCAACTGAGAAATCAGGAGTTCAGCATCATTTCATGCCTGATCTGACATCTTCATCCCACAGATAATTTTTCTTTGTTTCCCTTCATAAAATATAAAATGCAGGAATTTTTATTATACTATTTCAAAGGAGAAACTAGTATATTTATAAAAAATTATGATTACTAGTTCTTTTTCTGACAGTTTGTATTTAATTATAATTAATTCTAACATGCTTTTTTATTTCATCAAAGTGACTATTCAGAGGGAAATATAGTATTTAAAGAAAGGGGAAAACAAATAACAATCTTTGAAAGAGTTATAAGCTGTGAACAGCACACACACAAGCATGACAAAAACACAATTAAAAAAAATAGTACAGCAACTTTGTCACAGTTGCCCAGCTAAAAAATTAAAATAGTATTTTAATGACAAAACTTTAGATTTATAATCTTCAAGATTTGCAAGTACATTACAATTTCATTTTGTATTATTTCTGTTAGCAGCTTCTCACCTCATCCATCACATCTCTCTTCCTCATCTTACTCATCACACTGTCCCCTAATTATAAATTTCAGATATAGTCCCAATACAGCTGCTAGAGTTCTGAGAACACTAATCAGTTCAGACCAATGAGAATATTTTCTTCAAGATGGTAAAAGTCCTCAAGAAAGGCGAGTGTTATCATAATCAAAATGAAATTTTGTTGATTAATTTGATACCAGTTCTTTTCGGAGGGTGGGCGGAGGTGGGGGGGGAGTTGTTGGGTTGGGGTGAGGAGGGTGGGAAGGCAAAAAGCAAAAAGCTCCTATAGGTGTGATGGCCATTAAATTAATCATTAGGGTTGACTGAGAATCTGAGCTAACAGGTAGAAAACAATCAGATAAAAATTTCTTACTCTATCACATAACTTTTTTCCTTAACAAACAGAAATAGGAAGGAGTGGACAATGATTCACTAAATTAAAAGGAAAAGCAGAAAGTTAAATATTGTTTTATTGGAGTGACAGGCAGAAATGGAATTTCTCCTACGTACCTAAATCAGAAGCTTCACAATTTAATCTATAATATAGGAAGCAACTAAGTAACAGCTTTTAATAAATGATCATAAGAATAGAGATCTGTTTGATAGCAATACCAATGTGAAAGGCTAGCCAGTCTAGTTTTACTGATATCCACACAAAAATACAAGGTGCCCACCTGAAGACCACCATTAAGAAAATTAAACAATTTTGCTAAGGTTGATTGCATGTTTCCAGTCAGCCAATCTGAAGAAATTCAGTGTCCTGAAGATCACTTATGCTTCATGGTTACTACTATTTTTCTCTGGGAGTGATGGGAATTCACTGAGTGGGCCAGTCACCTCTCAAGTCTCAAATCCTAAACACTTCATTTCAGAAACAGCTAGAGAAGTGCCTTGTACTGGCTTTACCTTCCATCCTAGCAGCTCAGACTAGACTAAATATAAAGGTCCTTAGAACACAGAATACTAAAGACAATAAATTTTATTAGATTATTCTGCAAAATTCTCCAAAGCCCGAGTGGCAGGATTCCAGAGATCCTATATGCCACGTAAGTATTTTGATGGCGTGCATTTGAGCAATATTTGGTAAAGCTATACTACTGGGCCTCTTAAACGTTCCACAGATAACAGTTATTACCTACTTCTCCTATGTCAAGTGAGAAGTTATTTAGCAGAACAGATCTTGGATTTGTTTAAGATCCAAAATTTGTCTGAAAAATTAAAATACTCTGGTTTCAAAAATAATAAAAATTTGAGACTATTTAGTTTCTGGGTTTACATAGGTTTATTATATTCTTATCAGAAAATCTTAAAAACTCTGTATAAGTTTATGAAGCAGATTCATTGTTTGGAGTAGCTCTAAATCTCTGTTAAAAGAGTTCAGCAGCTCTCATGTGAGTAAGTTAGAAATCTGGTATAAAGCTTTCACAAAGAACAGTTTATCATAAAATTTCAAATAGCTAACACTTGCCTGTTCCAATGAAAGAATTCAATGAAAGAATTCAGAGAAAACACCATGTGTAGAAACACATTAAATGTATGAAATGTGTATATTTAAAATTAGGTCATCCTATCTTATGTAAGTTTGGAAGTACAGCTTCTCAATCAAATTCTTTAGCTTTTCCTTGTATTGTTAAGTTCCTTTAAGAAAAGTCTGTAATCAGTATAAATACCAAAAGATGCTTATATAAAATGTTTGAAAATAGTTTTCACCAGAAATATTTATAAAGATGTTTAGATACCTTCTCACATACGTCTCCCAGTGCTCCTGCCAGAACTCGATATGCACATGTTTTTCCCCCAAAAGGCTCTCCAACTATCATAAAGCCATGCCGCACAATCATCATCTCATATATCTGCAAGATCTTCATAGTAAATACATCAGTCATTTGCAAATTCATAGCATCACAGTTTGTTTTGATGGCTTCCAATAGGTCACTGTAGTCTGGTTTTGGTAGCTTCACACCGGGAAACAAATCAGAAGTAATACCCTATCCAGACAATTAATTGAAAGCACACTTATTTTCACAGTAATTTAGTTTGAAAGTCATGCAATCAACCCTGTTGACACTAGGCAGACTAATTCTATTATTGATTAAAATAAAATAATTATGAATGTCACATCACCCATGTCTGAGACAAAATTCTTTATAATTTATTATTGATATTTACTTCATGTACCTTCTTCTTGTTTACCTGGGAAGATAGGGAAGTGATTAACTATATAAAGCATATTCTTTCCTGATGAACATTAGTTTTTATTAAACTCGTTTATAAAACATGCAGTTAGAAAGTTGAGAAATAGTTTACCTTTTTTCCCCTCAATAACTGAAAAATAATTAACTGAAATCTAAATTTAAAAGCAACGATTCTGCAGTTTTGCTTACACCAAAACAAGAAAGATACAGAATAAATTGAAGACATAACAAATGAGAAAAAGAATATCTGGGGTATCATTAAAATTAGACAGACCAGTAGTATCAACTTGGAAAGCAAAGACTACTGAAAAACTATTTAAAATAAAACATAGTCTTTAGAAACGATAACAACAGCAATTATTGGTGAACTTACAATTTAATCATTTTGACATTCTTCCTGTTACTATATATGCTGGTTTCATTCTACCTTGTGCCTTGGTTTTCTCTTGGCACTATTAGTTTCCATGGTTAACATGTTAATGACCATACCACATCTGACCTTAAAGTATTTGTTTTATTAAAGTGTATTAAAAGATACATAACACTCTGTGCTACTAGGGGCATGTTTTACAATTGACTACTACAAAAGCAGGGTTTTTCCATTTGAAATATTTCCCAAGTTGAAATATCAAGCTGCATTCAAGGTGAGAAACTTTTTACAACAAATGTGTTCCAGACAAGAAATTCCCATCAGTCGTTCATCTCCTGCACTTTTTCTCCACGCTGTCTGTAAAAATGTAAAGATTTATATGCTTGTGCTCGAGTATGGTCTTTCTATGCCTACTAGATTTTATAACTAATATGATGAGAGAAAAAAAATCTATTAATCCTTTCCTTCTTACAAAATGGATGACAAACATGGGGAAATGGAGGAATACCATATTAAAAGAAACCATTTAGTATCACAGCAGAAGCTGTACTGCTGGGTAAAAACATCTCCACAACAGAGCAGGCTCAATATTATAAACAAACCCATTAATAGGGCCCAAAGACTTTATGAGAGACCCAATGCAATATACTACACAATAGTATTAAAGGAAAATCTTTTTTTAAGCATTAGAAATCAAGATTCAAAAATCTGGACAGACCATAAATAATTCAAAACAAAGTGAAGCAGAGTTTTGAGCAAAACAAGACAGAAAGCACCTATCATTTGTATGCTCCTACATAAACACAGAAGAGTTACTGTGTATCTCAGGCCAGATGTACCTGACTACACTGGAGACCTGAACAGCAAACACAAAACCCACAATGTGAAAATGAATGAGGGAGGACATGGGTGTTCCCCATTTGTCTCAAGTGTGATATATAAATTGAGGGAAGAAATTAATATGTCTGATAACGAAAATGGAAATAATTGTTAAAAGCATATTTAAAGTTGTAAATTACATTATTGCTACTGAACTTAAATATTTTTATAATTTTTTCTGTATCTGATAAGAATTTCAAACAAAGCTCCTTTATTCCAGAACTAACAGAATTAGGCTATTATAACTGCCACATACTCTAGGCCTAACTTCCTGTTAACGCTTAAATTTGTTCCCCAATGGATAACTAATTACAGTGACATTGTGGCATCATGCTCATTTTTTGGTGGTTTTCCTTGTAACATGCATCTGTTCTGTACTGACATAATAATCTACTTCACATTGATTAGCCTTACATTCCTTAGCCTTCCTTTGCTGTTTACAAGTGGATAATGTGGTACTTCCTAGTTTCAATTTATAAAATTTTTCCTGCTTATGGGATATGCCAACAGGCAAAATATTAGTATGTGCAAGGCTAATTCATCTCTAAATCAACATATATTCACTATTCTATTAAAGTGAAAAACTTATAGTATTACTTCGTAGAGTTAATGTCTGTACACTAAATTCTTAACATTGCTATTCTTAAAGACTGAAATTTAGAGAAACAACTAGTGAAGATGCTTCAGTATTCCCAGACAACTTCTCTAAATTTATCTTCACTATTTCGAAACTTATGAAAATAGCAAATCTCCCTTCATACTCATGACTTGTTTTCAGGAACAAGTGTGTAATTTAGGCAGAATTTTAATCAGATTAGAGTAAGTGTCCAGAGACATATAATCAGTTTCTAATTCATTACATTTTCCTATAACTCTGGGCAAGGTAACTACCTCTCCTGTGCTTCAGATTTCTACGGATTTTTCTTAGAATTCCTGAAGGAATGATCTTCCCTACTATTTTCATGCCCTCATGCATGTTTTCTTGTAGAAAGTATCTCATTTAATTCCATTACAAAATTACACAAAAGAAGTATCATGAACTGAAAATTGCAAGTAATATGACTGCTAAAATATACCTATTATTATCCAAAAAGTTTTTGATGTTGTGAGTGTATAGTTGCACACAAATTCACATGGTCATATATGAATAAATTTTTTTTTTTTTTTTTTTTTTTTTTTACACAAAATAAGATCTTTCCACTAATGTTTAAAAAGGTACACATGAAGAATCATGTTTTCATGGTTTCTAAACATCTACATACACGAGCCAAGACCATTTCTTCTTTTTCTAACCGAACATAAAAGGCTCACAGCTACCGAAGAACATTGCAAACTTTTCCTACTGAAGTTCACAGCTCACATTTGTGTTGGGCATGTCCGGTTCATTCAGAGGTATATTAAACATACCTATCCTGCAGTAACAGATTAGAAGCCCAATCCAAATGGCACATACTGTGACACAGACTGACTGTGTTAGTGCATCCCATAAATCAGGGGAGCAAGTTACAGATCATTTTCTCCAGCTCAGTTCCACACTGAGAACAAGTCGGGACAAGAATGAACGTGGGCCACACAGTCTATTTACTGTTCTGCACACATTTTAAATGAAAATCCAAACCTTATAAAGAGGAGACTATTAGTATCTACCTATTTCATAAGAATACTTATAAGGTACTTGAATACACAATGTATAAAGATATTATGTTATCATTTCAAGCAGTAGACTTGGCAGAAATTTTCACTGGTCTAAACTATCAAAACCCAAATGGTCACTATATTTGCTAGGAAGGAACAGTTAAGACTAAGTTCCAAATAATTACAAGCAAGGTAGGAAAAATTTTTTGGTCCATCTCTCTGATGAACCTGTCACATATTTTTATCACTTAGTATTTTTAGCAAGCTCTCTACATTATTAAAAATCTGTATGTTTTCTACCTCAAAAAGTGGTAAATCATGAGACAAGAATTTAGGCAGGTTGACATCTGTAATGGATCTAAGAAGCAAAATTTCTTCATCTTCCAATGGATATTTCAGCTAAAAGATATAAAGAATACTGTTAGTTAATTTTTATAGTTTCAAAAAATAGATGTTAAACTTGCCAGTTTTACTGACAATTTCCTTTTGTGCATATATGCAATTACTTTTCAGTTCAGGTTCAGGTCCACTGATAATAATAACACTGATCACGTTCTAGGTGTATGATTATACATTCCTATCAAGGTGCTTGCAGTAGGTTTCTATAGTGAGGCCAAATTCACTTTAGTTTATGTCCAGTGATGAGTGTTACTATAAATTTGATAGGGCGTTTTTTCCAACACCATTTGTTTTTTGCTTTCCAAGATGTATTCCTCTCCTTCCTAACAAGGATAGTACTCCCTACTTTGACATAAACCTTCTGCCTTGAACAAAGTGGAAACTCTCAAAGCTTGCATGCAGATCTCCTTCCCAGGTTATTAAAAAAAATAAATAAAAGTGCCTCTTTTGTGACAATACATAGTTGAGTTCCTGATTTTGAGTTTTGTAGGGGTTTTTGTAATAGTAGGATTATAGGTTGAAAAAAAAAAAAGAATGGAAAAGAATTATAAATTATATTATTCTGGCAAAATAAAAATAATTGATTAAAAAAAAAAAAAAAGCTTAGTTTCTTAGTAAAATGTACGCATTCATCCACAACACAAGGGAAAACAAAATACTACATTCTACACCATTTTTCTCAAAGATAAAAGAACGATCAAAGCCACATGTGGCAGATATTAGCCAGTGTGTTACTGGAAAGTGTTCAAATACTATGGCAAAGGCATCTGAACCTGACAAGAGAAGCAGAGCAAAGCAGTGGCCAACATGTCAAGCAATTCAGTAAATTTGCATTTAACTTGAAAGAATATCAGCACACTTAATAAGCACATCATTCAGTGACAAGTGGTGTGGTGAATGCCCTAGTAGCTTTATCTCTTCCTGACTTTCCCCAGCTTATGCCATAATATGCACCCTTTTCATTTTCATAGCTATCACAGGATGAAATTTTTAACAGCTACTTGCCATTATGTAGGATACTGTACATTTTGTTATGAAAGAGACACGTTACTCAGTCAGTGGATGACAAAGAAAAAGGAAAAAAACATTTACCTTCAGATTGCCAGCAGCAGTGAGTACTGACTTCACAGCTCTCATTCCATAATCATAATGGTGCTGAGAAGACAGCTGCTCTGAACACAGACGATATGTAGCTACAATTTTTACAGATAGAGGTCGAGCAGTCACAAAACCACAAGAATACAGAACAATCTCTGCAATCATGGCATAATCAGGAACCATCATAGCTACTGTTCTAAAGAGAGCCTGTTAGACATATATATGAAAAATCACATCAGAAAAAATTATACCACATTATTATATACAACTTTTTTCTACAATTACATAAAATACTATTTTTGTCATTATTTCACAAATACAGTGACAGCCAATTAAATTTAAGTATCATGATTATGACCACAATATATTTAAAAGCTTTCTATAAACGCTTAGAAATACTTCAGTTTCCATTGTGACAATTCATGGTTGTAGGTCTTCCTCATTCAAGATTAACAACAGATACACATAAAACACCATAAACTCTAGAAGGAATAGGGGCGTGCAATACAACTAGTACAAATAAATTGATCCTGTCAGACTTCTACTAGCATTGTTTAGCTGCAGCCTATGCTTCAATTTTACCATTGTTCTACCAAACAAGCATCAGAATACTTTGAAACAGACAAAAATTTCACTACTTTTCATATTCCACCTGAAAGTTTTTTAAATTATCCTCTTTCATCTATACAAGTAGTATTTTTGAATCTTGTATTTATATTGTGTGTTAGTGAGTAAAGTTCACAGACAGTTCTAAGAAATATTTACAAAAACTGTACTTTTCTACGTTTTCATTGCTTTATCAGGGTACTTTGATTTCCTTTTCTTTCTATGGATACAGGACAAAAGCATTTAAAGGGTAAAAAAGAATGTAGCACCCGCAACAATCACTCAATAACAAATTTAAACAACACAGAAATCTCACATTAGAAACACCACAAGTCCCTTCAGATCAAACCAAAAGAGAATAAAAACCAGAAATTAATAAAACCCACACGTTTTTATTCAGTATTAAGAAACTATTCACTGCTTACAATATAAAGTGTTCCTTTTAATTTATGAACTTTCAGGTGCTTAGCCAAAAAACACATGAAGTTGCAGCATTTTTAACTTATTTTTTATCCTGATAGTCAGACCTTGAATCAAGCAACCACTTCCTAACAGTTTAAAAGTTAGTTTATTCTTATTTTTCAATCTAATTATCCTTTTTAGTTTCTTTTCCTTCTGAGAGAAGACAATTTTTACGCTAGTGTAATCAAAAACTGAAGGTAACTGGTATTAAATACTCTTAATTTCTATAAATGACAATAAGTGTTTTCTTTTTTTACTTTCTGTATTAGCTATTAAAAGTAATAAAATGACACATGTTATAATACCTTAAGATTATCAGGAAGCTCTGAACGCCCAGCATAACCAGGATTCATGGTAATGAAGACAGCACATGTAGGGTTCAGTTTCAGTTCAGTTCCTTCAAATACTATTAAATCAGACCCTGAATTAATGCCTGTGGAAAACTAAAAATTAACATCATTGCTGGGCAGGTTTTGTTGTATCTTTACTCTTTCTCATATGTAAACGAAAGATATGATTAAAATAACAGGTTACCTCTTTGGATGGTAAAAATCTGCTGAGCAACCACAGAGAGTACTTCCAAATCAATCCTGTTGAATTCATCAAAGCAAGCCCATGCCCCACAAGACAATAAACCCTGGAAGACACACATGTATGACTAATTAATAGCTAACTACTTATTGTGGACATGCTGATCAAAACAGCTCTGCAATAAGATAAATTTTAATGTGCAAAGAAAGGATTTATATCCATGATCCAGAGCACTAACTTCTAAACAAAATCACTCCAGATAGAATTTGTTTCAAAAAGCATCACAGAAATTGAAAAACTAAGTTTGCTTGTTAAAAAAAGAAAAAAAAAAAAAAAAAAAAAAAAAAATCAAACAAAACAACAAAACCAAAACCCCACTTAAGATAAAAAAAGTGCACAAACTAATCCAAAATCCTAATTCTCCTGTCACATGTAAAATTACTATAAAATACACACATTATGCATGTTTCGCCTTTATAGTTAGTATTTTGCAACTGGGCAAGGGGGAAGATTTCAGTACTAAACAAGCCTCCAAAAAACCTACTCTTCTTTTGCATCTATGCTAACAGCGTTCACAGTGACAAAAAGCAACATAAGGACTTCTGCATAGCTAAAATTAACCATTTGGTTATGGCATACCATGTTACCTAAAGTGCACTGGTAGTCTTTCAATGGCATCTAATACTTTCTTAACAACAATGCTAAAATTCCCATTTAAGACACAGAATTTTGCTTCCAACATTCTAATTGAAAATACTTAATTTAGCTTATTTTGGTGAACTTCCATCAAGTTGAATTTTGAAGACAAATCACATCATTCCAATGCCACCTCTGACTCAGAAGGTAAGAAAAATGCCAGGGAGGAAAGCATACTTGCTTTATTTTTGTATCATTATAGACCAGTCTACTCAGGCTAAAATAAAAATGAATATATGCTTGATTTGTATAATATAACAACTCTTACCAGCTTATTTAGAGTTTAAATTAAACCTGAAGTCCTCTATAAAATTTGCAATCAGCTATTAAAAATGCACTCATTTAAATGGCATCCATGTTGCCTATTTAAAGCAAATTAAATCATTATAGTATATTTCATTTTCAGAGCACATAAAAAACATTTTGGTATCTGGTTGGATTTGTACTTACAGTAAGACCTATCTGCACAATTCTAGCATTACTCCACTGGAAGTGGAGAAAGATACATTTACAATATCTTAAGACCACTTCAAATGTCAAAATAATTAAAGGGCTTTAACTTAATTGAGAATATGACCCTCAAGATATATCCAAACCTTAAAAAATTTTCCTAATGCAAGGTAATCCAATCCATCACAACAATTGAAAACCACACACTGTTTAGCAACAGCCTTTGCTAAATCTTTTGTAGTTTCTGTTTTTCCAGTTCCAGCAGGACCTTCAGGGGCACCTCCAAGATGTAGGTGTAGTGCACCAAATAGGGTTCTGGAAATAAAATAATAGAAAACAAAAAATTTTATGGATTTTTACACTATTTTTCCAATTGCTCTAACTTTTACCAGAAACTTTTAAAAATTTATCTGCATTTTCTTATGATGGTACAGTTTACTTGCTTCTGGCCAGCTGTAGTTTAACAAATGTGTAGTAATGTATGACGTTTACTAGAAGTTCACAATAGAGAATAGCTTACTTTCCACCTTCTAAGTCTAAATCCTTTTGTAATTTATCATTAATTATAGTGTCAAAAAAGGTTAGTTCTATCAGAAATTTATATATTCATACAGGATCAATTCTATTCCTCCAAAATAAATTTATCCTAGTCCAATTATGCATATAAGAACATAGAAAATACAATTCTGGAGTCATCTATTCTCAGGACTAATTAGAAAATCTCAACTAAATAAATTCTTGTTCATACACTATCTTTAGTAACCTGCTGTTTTACCTGTAGCATCTGTCTGTAAGTGGAGTAATAACCAGCCTAGGGGTATTGCCAAGATACTCATATCCATACCTCAGTCCAGCATTGATCATCTTTGTTTGTAGATGACCTTCCTAAGAAATAAGGCATTTATTTTATAATTAAATAAATAATCTTTAGAAAACCCACACCCACAACGCAACACTTTCTCAAGCTCCTTAACATGCATGATGCTGTTAGAAACAGCTACATGTCAGACTACTGATTGCTCTGAGAGTCTAGTTTCAGTGTGACTCAAAAAAAAAGCCAATTAATAGATACTAAAGTATCAAGCCAAAAGACCATTTTTTACATTAACTGTTATCTAAAAAAAGATCCTACTAAGCATATTGCAGAGTAAAACAGTCTTGTGTAGCTACTTAGAAAGTTAACAGACTTTCTAAAAGGTAAACAGAAGTAATTGTGACCAATAGCTGTAGATACGGTCGATCTGATGCCTCTGATATGACAATGTATGACCCCAAATGTACATTTTTTTTTTTTTTAATTTCACACACAGTGGCTTCTGTATTATGGGGAATCTTGTCCTGATGAATGTAAAATATTATATTCCATGTATAAACATTGTGATTATTCCAATAACTGTAATGCACAAATAAAATAATATTGACAGTAAGTCAGATTAAAACCTCTAACTGAAAACTGTCATCCCCATAGCATTATCCATCCTGTGGAATCAGAAAACCAAAATACAGTCTTTAAGTGATCAAATTTTGTCAGTAACCCCCCCTCTGCAAATTCAGCAAATGTACTGAGACTCAGAACTGATGAAAAAAGGAATTTTAATTAAAAACTGTTTGTGTCTGGCTACTGGCCGTTCTAGTTATCAATCCATAAAATGATTGGTTATGGGTATTCTCTTATCAGCAGAAATTCTCATAGTAGTGTAACCATTCTCTGTGTGAGGAAGCAAGCAGAAATTTAAAAACTGTGAACTGAAATTACCTTCTAATAGGATTGAGAGATATCACTTACCTCCCAGTAGTACCTAAGCTGACTTAACCATTCAAAGTCACTCTCATCTTTGACTTTCTTGCTTACTAGAGATGCAAGAACATCCCTAGCATGAACATCAAGCACAACAAGTGCTCCTAGAGTCACTCGATTCTGCTGAGACAGCTTTCCTCGCACCAAGGTGACAATGTCCTCAATCTGTCTATTATTCTGTTCCAGAAAATCCTCTAGTGCCTGTAAAAATTTTTAAAAGTTAAGAAGTTGCATGTCTAGTCTAAGGCATAATTATTTTTTTTCTTTCTTTTATTTCTTTGTCTTAAAAAATTCCATCTCACTATAATTGTAATACAATGTCCTTCATTCACTGGTAGTTCGACGGGGTTTTGGCTAGGGTTTTTTTTCTACTTTCACAGAAACATATGTTAAAGATCAATGATACATATATCTGGAAACAAAACAGCAGACTCTACTTTCTTCCTAGAACACAGGAAATAGTCCTTATCTTTTTATACATTTCACATTTAGAAAAGGAAAATGTTGCATTTGTTTTAAAGATCTACTTACACATATACAATATACATTTTATGGTTAAGGGACACTGTCACACTAGAAAAACACATGTATGTCCCACAAGAGTTTTTCCACAATTTTTCAGTTTATTGACTTCTGGTTGTAGTCTGTGTTCAGTTAGCTTAATAATTTCTTTTACACAGTAATTTATAGTTTCTTTCATGCTAGTAAGTTGCTGGTAAACAGGAAAGGCCTAATTAAGGAAAGCACTTGTATCATGACAGTGCTTAGATGTGATGAACTGCCTTACTGAATTGAAATGAAAAAAGTGGGAATTAACCTTAGTAATACATTCACACCAAAGCATGTTTCTATAGAGGAATGAGTTCTATTTGTCTGGAAAAAAAACTTACCTAGACATGTTTTAGCTTTTTTTCCCTGATAGACTGTTGCTCCTCTCCAAACACACTGGTACTGGTAACCCTCAATAGATTATGATGATTCTGAGGTCTCTCATCTCAGCTAATTATTTTCCAAATATTGTTTGGATAATCATCTGCTTAGTGTGACTTTTTATTTATGAGAATAAAGCAATAAACACAGGGTTCAAAAGCAGTTCACTTTCTACAGTGTTGTATTACAAGTTCTGACCGGGACAAAATCCCTGGAAAGTCAGGGATAATAACCCACCTGCTTACCACCAAGCTTTCCTCAGTAAAGATGAGGTATCAGATGAGGCACAGAATACATCCTCAACTCCTGTAACAGTAACATTTCTCTGTGCTATCCTTCTGACCATATGACTGTATATCACTGAGAATGCACATGGTCCACAAGACAATGCTCTCAAAATTAATAAAATGTCAGCGTTTATGCAGCATCTTAGTTCATTATTTGCTTTTAGTAAGAAATCTGGAGCTTTGCCTACAACAGTTACTTGTTGGAAACAACTCAAAAACGTTTGAAAGGGAGCATGTGTGTATACATGTGCATATATGTGTGAACACATATTTAATATTGAGTGACTTAAATGATACTGGCATCCTGACCCAGAAGACACTGAAGTGCTTCAGGCAGAACACAGTACTTATGGCTTCTCATGTGGTCACTGATTTCCTGTCATGTTTCTTATGTTTTAGTATGCAACATAAGAACAGAAAAGAGAAAGAATAGTAAAGGCTGTAAGACAGAGCTCTCCCTGCCACAGATTTCTGACAGACACTGAGGAGATGCAAATGCCTCTCCACTACTTCACTACATACAAGCCCCTTTCCAGAGCAGAATGAAGAATCTTGGGCTGAAGTCAGATGAGCAGAATTCCCAGTACAATATAATCTGAGTGAAAGCTACTGGAAGGACAGGTGTCCCTGCATGCGCACATATAGAAAAGGCTTGATACACACCAGTACAAGAGTGTTGGTCTAGGCTCAGAATTCTGTAACAAATATTCCCAAAAGCAAATTAATTTAACCCTTGCTTAACTTCCTCTTTTATTCACTAACAATATTAACTACAGACTCATTAAGGTGAGGTTGACTTGCCCTTTTTTTTTTTTTTTTTTAAATCTAAAATCTTTAAGATTAGAATTCCTGTGTCTCCTTCCCAAAAGTCTTTCACCAATTGAAGATAAGTGGTGCACTATGTAGAAGCCTTATTTCTTGCCCCAGGAAACTGAGGATCTCCTTTATTACCAGGAAAAGAAAATATTTTCAAATCTTCAGATATGTTGCAAGATTTACTACTTGTATTAGCAGATAATGTGATCTTCCTAGACACTCAGAAGTTTCTTTTCCTTGCATGTCAGAATGAAGCTGCTCAAAAAAGTGACTATTACCAGGAGCCATTGCTTTAGCTTACAAATAAGAAGAAAATGTTATACAGCCTTAAAATACTGCTCCATATATGGATTAGATTTAATTGTTAGATTTAATTATATAGCTCAGCTATATATGAACAGGGAGAATCCAAAAATACAATATTGTAGAAGTTCTTTCAATTGATAACATGTCATTGCAAAAAACAGGAAAGAAGATAGAGTATCATGAAGTGTCACAAAGTTATAACTTTACATGTAACATGATGTGAAAAATTTTATGTTTCTTTCTCTCCAAACATCAGAGAATGAAAATCTAGTTGCCTCATCTGATGGTGGCAATCCTAAAACACTTCCAAATACAACAGGTGAGATCATTAAACCTTAGTGATTAACAGAAGAAAGGTTCTACAAAACACATATCCTGAATTTTAATTCAGTGCCCTAGGTACCTTTATTACCATTTGCATTAGGTAATAGACTATGAAGTCTGTACAAGGCAGGCATATATATTCATCATTAGACAGGGGTTAGGATGGTATATACCTTCTTATGATAGTCCTAGCCCATCTTCACAGAAAGCACTAAACATTAATGAAGGCAAAGTAGATTTCTGAACCAGAGACAGTCAAGTTATGCTAGGCCCTACTACCTGATAACAGCACTGGGCCGCTCTCACAGAAACACATCATCTCCACGTTGAGCTAAAGAGACTGCAGTCTGACATAGTACAGAAGCATTAGTGCCTATATTCAAAAGGAAATATTAACTTCAAGGTCTCCAAGGATCACAATTCAGGTAGATCTTTAAAGTAGATACTCAAAAGATCAATTATTACACTGAACACCTATGCAGTCAAAAAGATGATTACCAAAGGTCTGACTTACTACTGAATTCTATCAATTTGTAATAAATTTAAATTTAAAATATTCTTACCGTTTGGCCATTTCTAATAGAACTCTGTACTTGCATCGTCCAGAATGTTTGCGATACACAAAGAACTGTTTGTCCAGGCCACTCTCTTACCCAGTCAACACGTGGACTTTTTGGATAAGCTTCAAGTGCATCCCCAATGACCTAGACAGAAGAAAGCACACTACAACTAACATGTGAAAACAGGTAGTGCTCAGATTTAGAATTAGTTTAGGTTAGATTGTATTACTGAGAATAAAAAATAGATCAGGGTCTAGATTCAGCCTCAAATTCAACTCTATAATAATGATATCTTGCAAGCAAATTTCTCAGCAAAGCTCAAAAAAGCCCAAAAATGTCATAACATGAATAATCACACAAAATTTCTGAGAACTGATTTCACAACATATTCTAAAATGATTCCTGCCATCAGACACTTAAAATTTTCTAACTCCATCTACAATGAAACCAGAAAATAAGTATAAATACAACCTAAAAGTAATATTCCAAACTGAAATTTTTTTCATCTGTTCATTCTAATAAAAACCCACAACATTTAGTTTTGCAGATTGTTTAAACTTGTATCTAACTTCAAATGTAATTTCTAGTAATAGAATTATTAACCTGGTTCTAGCACCACTCAAGGATAATCCAAATGAAATAAAAATTGGTACTGGAAAAAAACTTCCAGTCTATACCAAGAGGTTATTTTCCTAACATCAACAAAACTCAAGCAAGAATAAAGTGTTATTATCAACAAACTCGGTGATAAAATTAGATGGCTCCTCAGACAAGCAGTGTAAACTACATGAGTGAAAATCTGCCATTTGTTTTGCAGTTCCAATTCTTTTTGCTTTTAACAATTCATACACACAATAGCATCAATAAAAAATACATCTATGAGAGCAAAAACGTAGCTGTGTTGACATATAAATGTTATCTGGTTTAGATCATTATAAAAGTTCTGTAGTCAAGGCTAAATGCAGACAAGTGGTGCTTAACCATTTCTTATTCATGCAGCTCAGTTTGTCCATGTCTGATATGCACCAAATAGATAAGGTTATTCACTTTCTTCCGTACTGCTATGCCACTGAAATAATTAAACTGTTGTACTGCAAGACAGTGTCAGAGACAGTGTGTGCACATTTAATTACCTTACTTGACACTGAAAAGGACAGTTAAATATACAACACAATGATGAGACACTGCCAAGTCTAGAACACTGTAATCTGAAAAGAAGAGCTAAGAGTCTTAAGGTAGTCATAATTAAGAGGAATATCAGAAAAAAAAAAGACATGTGCAATTGTTCAGTTTAATCCTATCCCTTAATACCACATCAAGTGTAGAACAATCTCTGGAAAAAGAATCCTTGGCACAAATGTTTTTGGCTCTACTATTTAATTTTAAAGAATTTTAGGGAATTTTACAAACAGAAATTGACTGCAAAACTGAAAAAAAAAAAAAAAAGATATAACCTTTTAAGACTGAATTCATTATTTTAATGTTCATGCCAGATACAAAGAATTAAAAGTGATTCCAGTACATGTTAATGTTAACTGAAGAAATCAATGCTGAATGACATTAGCCTAGAAAATAAGAGGTTCAGACTCGTTACCTTATGGACAGACTTCAGCATAGCTGCCTCCAGTTCAACCAGCCATTTTTCAACTTGACCTCTAGCTTCTGATGTCGAGATTGTCTCTATGAGTTCCAACGTCTCTCCTTCGCTACTTTTAATGTGTGTAATATCTAAGACATCAGTAAATTCCACTCTTGCAATTCCTTCAAAACACTTTTTCAAGTGAGGTTGTACTCTAGAAAACAAGTGTTAAAACGGCTTCTGACAATTTTTTCTTGCCAATACTACCAAAGATCCGTATTTTTTTGATATTTCTAAACACTTCACTTGAGTTTTAAGTTTGTTAAGAAGAAGTTTGTCCTCAACAATAATTCTGGTGTACTACCCCCTGCAATATGCTTAATGCAGTATTTTTTGAAGATCAGTTTAAAGATGTAAATTATTATTTATAGCCTCTGTAACAAATAAACTAGTAAGGATAAACAAATACTCATTCTTTAACTGCTAATCCTCCTACAGCACACAAAATTCTATTATTTACACCTTCCCAGAAAACTAGAGTAAACATTAAGGAATTTAAGTAAAGCAACCAAGTACAACCTTTACACAATAGCTTGCAATAAATGAAAAGAAACATTTAAGATTTTTTTTTCTCAGAAGATCTCTTGGCTTGTTCATTGTACTGTATGAATATAGTATACTGTACTGTAACTGAACTGTCATTTTATTTTTTACTTTCATTCATATTTCATTCTTATGGGGGCCCAACCTAAACGCCTCTATGCAAATACACATAGCATGGGAAATAAACAAGAAGAGCTAGAGATGCACACATACCTGCATGACTACTATCTTACTGGCATCACAGAGACATGGTGGGATGGCTCCTTTGACTGGAGTGTTGCAATGGAAGGAGACAGGCTCTTTAGGAAGGACAGGCAGGGGAGATGGGTGTGGAGGTGTCATCCTCTATGTCAACAACCAGCAGGAATACATGGAGCCCTGCCTGGGGATGGATGAGGAGCTGACTGAGAGCTTATGGGTCAGGATTCAAGGGAAGGCAGGGACAGGAGATGTTATAGTGGGGGTCTGCTACAGGCCTCCTGACCAGGAAGACCGAGCAGATGAGGCTCTCTATAGACAGGTAGGAGCAGTCTCACGTCCACAAGCCCTGGTCCTCATGGGGGACTTACACCACCCCGATATCTGCTGGAGCGACAACACTGCAGTGCATAAGCAATCCAGGAGGTTCCTGGAATGTGCTGATGGTAACTTCCTTCTCCAAGTGATAGAGGAGTCAGTGAGGAGCCATGCTGTGCTCGACCTTGTGCTCACCAACAAGGAGGCACTGGTGGGGACTGTGAAGCTCAAGGACAGCTTTGGCTGCAGTGACCATGAAACGGTGGAGTTCAAGATCCTTAGGGCAGCAAGGAGGGCGCACAGCAATCTCACTACCCTGGACTTCAGGAGGGCAGAGTTTGGCCTCTTTGGAGATCTGCTTGGCAGAGTAACATGGATAAAGCCTTGGAGGAAAGAGCAGTCCAAGAAATCTGGTTAATATTCGAGAATCACCTCCTCCAAGCTCAGGAGTGATGCATCCCAACAAAGAGGAAGTCAGGTAAGAATACCAGGAGGCCTGCACAGATGAACAAGGAGCTCCGGGACAAGTTCAAACATAAAAAGGAAGCCTACAGAGGGTAGAAGCAAGGACAGGTAGCTTGGAAGGAATACAGAGAAACTGTCCAGGTAGCCAGGGATCATGTTAGGAAGTCGAAAGCCCTGACAGAATTAAATCTGGCCTGCGATACATGGGCAACAAAAAAAAGCTTTTACAGGTACTTCATTGATAAAAGGAAGACCGGGGAAAATGTGGTCCCTATTTGGAAGGAAACAGAAGACCTCATCATTCAGAATATGGAAAAGGCTGAGGTACTCAATGATTTTTTTGCCTCAGCCTTCACCAACAAGGGCTCCAGCCACACCACCCAAGACATGGAAAGTAAAGGTGGGGACTGAGAAAACAAAGAACTACCCACTGTCAGAGAAGATCAGGTTCAAGCCCATCGAAGGAACCTGAAAGTGCACACGTCCATGGGATCTGATGAGATGCAACCACAGGCCTCGAGGAAACTGGTATATGAAGTGGGTGAGCCACTATCCATCATATTTGAGAAGTTATGGCAGTCCAGTGAAGTTCCCGCTGACTGGAAGAGGAGTAACATAGACCCACCACCCCGCCCCCATTTTTAATAAAGGAAATAAAGAGGACCCAGGGAACTACAGTCTACTCAGTCTCACCTCTATGCCCAACAAGATCACGGAGCAGATCCTCCCAGAAGATATGCTAGCGCACATGGAAAATAAGGATGTCATTGGTGGCAGCCAACACTACTTCACTAAGGGCAAATTGTGCCTGACAAATCTGGTGGCCTTCTATGACAAGGCTACAGTGCTGGTGGATATAGGAAGAGCAACTGATGTCATGTACCTGGACTTGGGGAAAGCATTTGACACTGTCCTGCACAACATCCTTGCCTCTAAATTGGAGAGACATGGATTTGATGGATGGACCACTCTGTGGATAAGGAATTGGCTGGATGGTCACACTCAAAGAGTTGCAGTCAATGGCTCGATGTCCAAGTAGAAAGCAGTGATGAGTGACGTTCTTCAGGGGTCAGTGTTCGGGCCAATGCTGTTTAACATCTTTGTTGGTGACGTGGACATTGGGATCGAGGGCACCCTCAGCAAGTTTGCCAATGACACTGAGCTGTGTGGTGCAGTCAAAACGTTGGAGGGCAGGGATGCCATTCAGAGGGACCTGGCCAGGCTGGAGAGGTGGGCCCATGCAAAACTCATGAAGTTCAACAAGGCCAAGTACAAGGTCCTGCACATAGGTCAGGGCAATCCCAAACACAAATCCCAGCTGGGTGAGGAGTGGGTTGAGAACAGCCCTGTGGAGAAGAACTTGGGAGTAGTAGCAGATGGAAAACTGACTGTGAGCCAGCAACATGCGCTCGCAGCCCAGAAAGCCAACCGTGTCCTGGACAGCATCAAGAGAAGTGTGGCCAGCAGGCCAAGGCAGGGGGTTCTCCCCCTCTACTCCACTTTCATGAGACCCCACCTGAAGTACTGTGTCCAGCTCTGGGGCCCCCAACACAAGGACAGGAATCTGGTTGAGCGGGTCCAGAGGAGGCCATGGAGCACCTCCCTGATGAGGACAGGCTGAGAGACTTGGGGGTGTTCAGCCTGGAGAAGAGAAGGCTCCAGGGAGAGCTTATAGCAGCCAGCCAGTACTTAAGGGGGACTACAGGAAAGCTGGGGAAGGACTCTTATCAGGGCGTGTAGGGATAGGACAAAGGGTAACAGTTTTAAACTGGAAGAGGGGAGATTCCGATTAGATTGAAGGAAGAAATTCTTCCCTGTGAGGGTGGTGAGGCACTGGAACAGGTTGCCCAGAGAAGCTGTGGCTGCCCCCTCCCTGGAAGGGTTCAAGGCCAGGTTGGACGGGGCTTTGGGCAACCTGGTCTAGCGGAAGGTGTCCCTGACTATGGCAGGGGGGTTGAAATTGGATGATCTTTAACATCCCTTCCAAACCTAATCATTCCATGATTCTACGTTTTTTGCATGACCTTGCACTGCATTCACTGCACGCTATCAAGTCTGCATATTGGAAATCAAACCTCAGTTCCTCTGCTTACAGCAAAGACTATATTGCTTAACAAGATCACTTCTGCAGGAACCTTCGTAGAGTTAATTCCATTCAGTATAAAAAGGACTTATACTGAGCTATACTTTTTGCAGTTTAATCCTGAGTGAGGTTGGAGAGTAGAAATCCCAAAGAGAGTTAAAACACAGCAAAAAACTTCTGAAATACTTTAAATAAGATTGCCCCTGAAAAGATAAAACGCTAATCAGTGGCATACATGTTCCATTCAATATTCAATTTTCTCCAGGGAAAAATCAGGTATGCTAATTTCACCATGAATTATTATATGGAGTTCTGATCCTTCTGAAAACCAGCATACGGAAGGGTTACTAGTTTAGAAAACAGAACCGAATTTAATTACCCATATTAAAAATTACTCTGCATTCGCCTATCATAAAATCTAACCAAGGAGATACTTAATACCAGCATAAACGTCAATGAGACAAAAAAAAAGAGAGTTCTGGGCTCAGAGAAACAATATGACAAGACTATCTCCAAGCACTGTGAGTCACAAATGTATCTATTAAATATCACCATACCGAGTAGGATCTTTGGTCTCTGAAAGAATCTCAAGGAGTTCATCGTTAGATAAAAAAAAGAATCTGGGGAAAAACAGGCGCTTCTTCTCTAGGTATTCATTAAGTCCCTTTAGAATTAGCTCCAGAAATTCATCACACTTCCTCAGTTTTTCCAGTATCTTGTCTATTAATACTACTGCCAGCACATGTTTGTCCTAGAAAATAAATTATTTTAGATTAAAATATTAATGCTTTCTCAAGTAAGTTACCACAAAGCACTACTGGAAGTCTTAAGCAAAGTTCTGCTTTACTCAAACCATTGCCAGATTTACAATTTACTAACCTTCATTGCCAGGGTTCATGGGAAAAGCAGTTAGGCAGTTGGTATTTAAGTAAATTTTTCAAAACACTATTATTTTTGAAAATAATTTTCAAAGCAGGTTCAATTCAAACAGCACAACTCCCATCATTCTGTTGGAGCAACATGAATTTACACTGCCTATTCAATTGGATTTTGTAATTAAGCAACATGAACAATGAAAACATTTTGATGGATTTTTTTTAAAGTGTAGTTTTATGACAACAATACAGTCACACATTAAGTGGTAATTGCCTACCAGAGTTCAATGCAAAAAAAAAAAAAAAATCCTTACATATAAAATATATAAATATACACACAAGATTATAAGTATTGAGATGGAAAAGTTGTACGTGGGCAACACTGACACTTCAGTACTAACACTAAGTATTAATGTGATCTAAAAAAAGGTATTCTCTGATCCTAATATGTTTACTAACTAAATACATGTTTAAAGATTTTTGCTAGCAAAACATGAATGGTTATATTCTCTTTAAGAATATAAAAAAAATATCTTTTTATTTCTTTTTACAATAGCATCTGAATAACACAAGTCAAGATACACTACTGAATAGACACTGGGTTTCTTACAGTTACACACTGTGTAGGTGTCAAAATATATATTAAGACATATAGTGCTTTCCAAATTAAGTTATCTATTTAAATGAATGTAAATGCTTAGAAAACTTTCATTTTATGTAGTAGCTTATCTCAATTAATACAAACACAAAAAAGATTTTGCAAAAGACCTAAAGACTGCCAAACTAAGAAGCTTTAAAGAAATACAGTTGTCTGAACATCAGGCTCTAGCATTTAATATGCCTTATGACCAATTTATAACCTTATCATCATTACATTTTTTAATCTTGCTCACCAAGTATGGGGTTTGGGGAGTAAAATGCAACATACATCCAAAAATAGGAAATTGTGCAGATTTATGACTGAGGAAGTCAAATGAAGCAAATGCTTCTACTCAGTTCCAGTATGGCCTTGGGTTCATCTGTGACTGAATTTGTTCTAGTTCAGTTCTAGTTCAGGCCCATGCCAGTACATTAACTGGCTTGCTAACCATGAACTGATTCAAATCCACCCATGTTTCAATATATAATGTTCTATAATGACAAAGTCCTGGCAAGAAAAGGGAGAGTGATTAATCCCAATCACCTGCTTCACTTCCCAAAGTCGGGGAACACAGTTTCTGCCATAACTTCTCCTTCAGCACTTATATCAGACTGAATTTCCCTGTAATTTGAATGGTGCCAGAATGACCACAGGTGAGATGGAAACAGAGCTAACTAGAAATGTTAGTCAACACTTATATCCTCTCTGCTCTACCGAGTGAGTCTGCACCTGTACACACACAGCATAGCGAACATACCCCAGATTAAAAAAAAAAAAAAAAAAAAAAAGATGCATGTATATCCAACCATAAGAAACATCAAAGAGATTGGCTGGGAGAATGTCAGCCTCATCAGTCTACTGAGGGCTTGTAAGAACTGCTGACCATAGTAACAAAGAATACTCCAACAATGGACAGCAGAAATCAAAGTTATATCCAGATTATTTCAACTAGGAACAGTTTTGTCAGAACCCATTACAAATATAGAATGTCACACTCAGAAAAGTCCCTGATAGAGTTTGCAGAACAATGCAGTCTCACAGAGCAAAAGCACAGGCGACTCATGTTATGAGGGACAGATGAGGAGAGACAGGCTAGACTGCTGTGCAAAGCCCAGAAGGTGCAAAAAGTATCTGTAAGAAACAAACTCCTCACAGGGTAACAATGCAGATTTGAGCCAGTAACCTGATTGCTGTTCAGTATCAGTTTGGAGAATGTAATAATAAATTCTAGGTTCAGTTTCAGTTCAAAAACTCGAAACATTTTGGAGTTATTTGCAATATGCATTCAGCTTTGGTTCAACTCCATGCTTATATTACACCTATACTTCCAATATACTGAAAAAAAACAGAATTCTATGCTTATCTAATTAATCTTCATGGGGGTGCACCTCCCTAATACAATAATCATAGTGTTCCTTTGTACATGACATACATTTACTGTCATTTGCCTCTTGCATCATACCAAACCAGAACAAACTCAGTAACTACATACTCTTTTCATCTATACATAGACAATTAAGCTGTCACCATACAAACATAGTACATAATTGGTTTTGTAAAACAGTTTTTAATGCGCAAACAACCATGTAACTATACGTTGTCAACAGAAAGAGGTTTTGTTCCCTTTCTTTGCACATTTATCATCAGCAAATGGAATAAGCACAACTGGTAAAACAAATCAAAGCTGTGCTGCCAGTTTTATAAATGGGGTTCTTCCTGCTTGTTTTTACCTTCATATGAGAAAAAGTCAGGAAGAAAAATAATTTATGCTTCAACATAGATTTCCTATTTACAGTTCTGTTAAGGCATGAAAGAAAAAAAGGGAATGCCATCATTCTTAGTCATTCAAAACATCAGAATAACTTATTTTGTCAGTGACTCTGTCAGTGTCAGTTAGGGGAAAAAAACTGTACCAAGAAAATAGTATAAAACAAGTGTATAAAAATAGTTTGAGTAGCCTGCTAAAGCACTAACTCTAGTTTCTAAATATAATTTGTAACATATCACACGTTGCAGCCTGAGATTTTTTTTTCAACTTGCTTTCTTCCCCACAAAGACATAAAAGCTTCTGTATCCTAGATTTTTTTTAAATTTATGGGAAGTAGAAATGAAACCACTAAGTAATTTAACCCTCATTCATGTGCACTGCTTAAATTAGATATTTAAAATTAAGGAATATATGATTATTCAAATTTGTGATGAAAAACTAAGAAAATAAAGGAATATTATAACACACTGCAATTTTATAATACAATGACCTATAAATGCAAAAAAGCAAGAATAGACTCAGGTTAGCTTTATGCTTTAAGACAGACCATTCATATAGACTAGGGAGAAGCATTCCTTTAAGCCTTGAAACTCAAACATTGCATTTGTGGAAACAGAGTGCCATCTTCTGGAATGTTTACCCAAAATCAACTTGAGATTGGTAAACTATTCTGGTGTTTCCACTGTCCTTTACAAACGAAAGATGATTCTGTTTTCTGCCAGTGATGACATATATCACATTCAAAAAATACTTTGTATTCCATTTACACTGGGTATCTGAATTAGATTTTATCAAAACAGATCGTTCAGCACAAAATGTTCAGAAATAGAATACTCAACAAAATTCTGAAATTCTTGCCTTTTTATTTCTACCAAATTTCTTCCCCAAAATTAATACTATTGATTTCACAGCTCTATGGGATAAATTCCTGATTTTCTTCTAAATCAGAAGAAAGAAAAGAAGAAAGAGGGTGTAAGACAAAGAGAAAAGGGGAGCATGAGGGGGAGAAATGAAGGGAAAGAAAAGGAAAAACAATGACTAAAAAGAGAATAAAAAATTAAAAATAATTTTATTTTCAAGTGCTCAAGCTGAATTGCCAAGAAATGAAGCAAATGCTTATTTCTGTGTAATACACATTTTGTGTATTCCTACGTTTGTGTATACCCAGTATAAAAAGGACATGGATCTGCTCAAGCTGGTCCAGAGGAGGCCAAAAAGGTCGTCAGGGGGCTGGAGCACCTCACCTCTGAGGACAGGCTGAGAGACTTGGGGGTGTTCAGCCTGGAGAAGGCTCCAAGGAGACCTTATAATGACCTTCCAGGATTTAAGGAGGGCTGCGGGAAAACTGGGGAGGGACTCTTTATCAGGGGGTGTGGGGATTGGATGAGGGGTAATGGTTTTAAACTGGAAGAGAGGAGGTTTAGATTAGATCGAAGGAAGAAATTCTTCCCTGTGAGGGTGGTGAGACCCTGGCCCAGGGTGCCCAGAGCAGCTGTGGCTGCCCCCTCCCTGGAAGGGTTCAAGGCCAGGCTGGAGGGGGTTGGAGCAACCTGGGCTGGGGGAAGGGGGCCCTGCCCGGGGCAGGGGGTTGGGACTAGATAATCTTTAAAGTCCTTTCCAATCCAACCCATTCTATGATTAAGATCATATCCGCAATCTGAAAAGAGCTCAGACCTAAAGCTTTTAGACTGAGTGAAGATTTTAGACTCTGTCCTAAAGACATAATGGATCTCTGAAAGTTCTGCAAAGGTGTGAGACAGATGAAAGCAAGGTTGCTAATTTTTTCTTTCAAACAACACTCTTACATCCCTACCCTGGAAAACAGTGAACCTCATAAACCTTGTCAAGTCTGTTGAATAGCTTAGTAAGCCCACTTAAAATACTAAAAATGCAACATCCTACTAGAAATGCTCTTGATATTAGGGAACTTTTTCAGAACAAATGCAGTTTTCTCTATTCATTATTAGAATCATTAGCTTTATATTATAAGATTCCCAGAATTACTGGGTAAATGGTTATTCCCTGAGGAAGAGAATTCGTAGAGCATCCATTCGGACCATTGATCACGTAACTGCTGAAAAATCAGCTGTGCCAGTTTCAGATGTTACCTCTTCCCTTACTAGTACCACGTCTTTGCTAGAAGCTATTGCCCTCTCATCAGAGTCAGCAGAAGAGATCATAGGCATGTTCTTCATCCAGTCAGGCTGGCAAATACAGCCAAAGTAACTCAATCCAAGGCTGAGAACATCTAACTACTGAAGCAAAGAGCATTCATACAATCTCATTAATTGATCCGAATAACAGTGCTAACTTTCAGAAAGCAGCCAGTAAGCAGCAGATTGGCAAGGCACTAACATTTTGAACTGCCAGACACATGCAGTGATGGTGGTGCCTGACAGCTACCTTATGTACTGATTTATAGTAGATTGGAATAGTACTTTTGAAGCAAGCTACATATTTAAACAGTTTAAAATTAGAGACGCATCTCTACCATTCAATGTGCAAATAAACAGCATTTTTTCAAAACAATCAGTGCAGAATTTCATTGATTCGTGTAAATTGACCTACAGTGATAAATCATCATTCCTATGTTACTTCGGTTTGTATGTTACTTAATTTTACTCACCAGAACAGCACACAGGCTATGAGAAGAGATTGGAAGAGCTGGACTTGCTCAGATTGGTGAAGTGGAAATTAAGGTAGAATTTAACTGCAGCCAGCTACTACACGAAGGGCAGTTGAAAAAAACAGAGCCAACTTCTCAGCAGTGACAGCTGGGCAACAAGGAGCCACAGGTACAGATCTTTGCTTGGGAGGTTCAGCTTGGACATTAGGGAAAAAGTATTCACTAGGACTATATTGCAGCACTGAAGTCTCTGGAGGAAATCTGCAAGAAATATCTGTCTTTGGAGATTTCTGAAATTTGGCTACACAAAGATGTGGCTGACCTGATATAGTGTTGGCAAAAGTTCTGCTTTTAGAAAGAAGTCAGACTAATGGAACTCCAGTGGCCCCTCCCAATCAATGTCTCTCTGATTCTATGTGAAACAGTTCTGCAAAATAGTTTTTAACACAACCCAAGAAAGAGGGCTAAGTTGAAATACAGAACAGATTACTGGTTATCAGAAGCAATTTTTTTTTGGTACATACTACAAATTCACTCTGTATTCTTAAGACAGCAGTACTTACCTGAGAAAGTGACTTCATTAAGTCTTTCCATATCTTAACTACAATACTGAATCGTCTACCTTCCTCAGGCATCTGAGCCATGATGTCAGGAGAACTGAAAATTGGCTCCAAATAAAGCCAAGTAGCCTGAACCTTCAGCCATTCATCCAGGATATCCTGTACCAACAACAGCCTTCCTTCCCATTCCCTATAAAATAAAATAGCATTAGTTCAAATGCATTCATTGATACTTCGAGTAAAACATTTCCAGCAGACTGCTAAGATCTTTTTGGCAATTTGCATATTCAGCAGCAAGTGCAACAGGTGTAAGTCTTAAGTTTTCAGCAGAATATCATATTCACCTAGACTGACTTCCTGCATAACGAAGTTCACATTGATTTCTGCAACTGGATCATCTGTAAGGTTGACTGTAGGATTTCATGAACTAGGTTAATCCAGTAAATAGGCTAACAGTACCGCTGAGTAAACATAGCACTCATTTTAGCATGTATCTTAGTATCTGTGGACAAATTCACTTCAACTGAGTATGTAACCTGGTTTCTGGCATACACCAAAGATCAGACTACTGTTTCTAACTGTTTGATAGGACAGACAGGCTGAGATGGCAAAAGAAATACATAAAAGTAACCTAAACTACTAAACCAAAAATATGTAGATGATGTCCCCAAAAGACATGTGGTCTTAATGAAGAGATTTCAAATAGTAGCATAAATAGTCCAATGATTAGCCACATCTTATTTCTGACTCCAATCTCCAGATGTGGATGGTGAACACATTTGTTTGATAGAACAGAGTCCTTCAATATTATTGCACATCACTATGGGTCCACAATATTATAATTCAATAGCTATTCAGTCTTTCCTATTGATAGGCAAAAATTCAAGATCCTTTAGTCTATCATTTTTTCTAAGTGTCCTCAATTTTTTTGCAGTGTTTTAAAATTGTTAACACCACCATTTGACAGTTCTTACTATCTCACAAATATTGGACAGACGTGATATTATCAGTTCTCTAATATTACTGGTACTTCTAATTCACTGATGTAAGCAATTTGAAAAAATATATAAAAATAGAATGCTATTTATAAACTTCTAAATTATACTTTTTTTTTTTTTTCCTGTATATAACCGGTATTATTTTTTACAACTCTCATACCGCTGGAAAGGACAGATAGAATTATTATTAAAAGTGCATGCTGTTAAAATATATATTGTATAAATGAACAATAGCAATAATTTTCTCAACAGGACACTCATACATGGGCTGCACCGAGTTCTGTAAAATGATACATGTGAAAACACACTTAACTTCTTCCTTCATTCATTTACCTGCCACTGATATTCTAAACAACAGACAGCTTTGCTTGCATGTACTTTCTCCTCTACCCGAAGTCCCTCTTTCATCTCTTTAGGTATTGGTACCTCATCTGTGGTGGTTTTGCTTCTACCAAGAGGTAGAGAAAAATGCAGCTTTCCAAGAGGAAAGCTCGGTAGGTCAGTTAATTTGCTTACACCAAAAAAATATACCAAAATGAAGACAAGGAATTTGGAATAATCTCTGGCAAAAATCCAGAATGCTTTACAGGGTTATTGAGAAAGCAACAACTGTGTAATCACCTAGTTCTCAAATACTGAAGTAATAGTAATACCTTGTATTACTACAAATGCTGTCAGTCACCAAAAAAATCTGATGAAATTACCATAGTGTCTTTTTTGAGTAAGCACACCTTCCATTTTACATTAATAAGGAAGAAACTCTTATACTATAGTACAGTAGTAATCAGGGAATTAATATTTATTGGAACGTACATGTATGCATATGTACATATGTTTTCATATCTATTGAATATGTGCTGAAATCTGAAATGGCTTTTTTGGAAGTTAATGGGAGTTTGGAGGCATCAGCATAGTTAGATAACTATAGCCAAACTTTAGATGAAAGATTTTTAGTTTTCCACAATATGTCTGTTTGGGGGATTTAAGCAGGAATTGAAGTATTTGAGGAAAGAGACAAAAACAGATTAAATTCTCTGCTCAAAGATAGAAGTACAGAATTTTTAACATGCAGTGCTAAGTTTTAGAATTTAATTTTCTACATTAGGAAAAAAAAATGATCTTTCATCACATCGAGAAAATTAAGACAAATTTCAAGGGGTCTCCTTTATATACCTTTTATATATATACCATGACATACCTTAAGGACAAGAGTGCATTAAAAACCTACAGCAACCCCTCCAATGCATTAGCACTTCCCATAAAATTAACTAAAAGTAAAAATCAGCTTTATGGGGTTAAATAGCATGTAGCTGACAGGAGACAAAAGGTTTAGCCCTTTTAAATTACATTAATTCACTGCTTAAAGGGGATAAACAAAAGCATTTAAAATCCCTATGCTTTAGATTAAGCAGTAAAGATTTCTTATTTGATAACATTACTTGGTGACTTTCTATTAGCAGAAACATTACCTTACTCTCTTTTCATAATACTTAATGAATGGAGATCCTCTCATAGTCTGAGTTTTGACAATGTGGTCATCCAATAACATCTGAATATCATCTACAGATGACAAAATATGGGTTCCTGTGTCTCTATAGGCAAGAAGAGTGAACTCCATTTGATCCCATTCAGAAATCATTTTTGTTAAAGCTTTCTCAAGTGAATGTTCTTTGCTGGCTGTTTCACTGATGGTCTCAAACTTTTCTAGGAATGGTTCAAGATGCAAGTTAATATATGACAAGACATTTGAGCCTTCAGAAGGAGACAGTGGTAAACCAGCAATTTTTGACATCTCTTCCCAGTGCCTTTCTTGCAAACCAGGATTGCAGATCACCTGGATTAGAGGAATGTGACATCTGAATTCCTCTACTTTTGTTTTAACCTGTCTTGTCATTGATAATGCAATTGGAGAATCGTGGAAGGCTTTTTCTAGTTTATACAGTTCATGCCAGTAGTTTCCTACATCTACCTCTACTTTGTCTGGATTCACTTCTTTGAATGTTCCCTCTGTCCAGTCTCTGCGTTTTCTGTTGAATTCAACAGTCATATCATAGAGATGAAGATACGGAGCAAGAGCATTACAGATGTTTTTATGCTGAGGGTACTGAGATACTGGCCATCCAAAAGACTCTTCTTCTGAATTTAACTGACCAATCTGTTGAGACATAAGTGAGGTCTGAAATACAAAGCTGTCCATGATACTAGGTCCTTACAACAGGAATTAGTGAGGTTTTCTGATGTCTTCAACAAGTTTCAAATTAAGTTTTGAGTTACTAAACCAGCCTATTACATAAATGCTGTAATTGATTGCAGTTAAAGCAATCTTTAACAGTAACAGCTCAGCATTCGTGCTAGTCAGTAAGGGAATATAGTTAGAGGTCTAAAATGGTACCTGGGAATTCCTCTATAATTTGAGTTACCATGGAGGCTTTAACAGATGGGAGGTAATAATGAGCATCAGGAACTGCACTTCCAAGAACAAGAAGTGTAATTTCTATGCAAACATATGTAAACTTAACCCACTCTCTCACTATGCAAAGTGCTGCCATATTAACCCAAAATCACATGGTAACAAATTACTGTGTTCAGTAAATTTACAGTTCAAATTGCAAATCACGTAAAAATATTTCACAGCTGAATTAAGAATTATTTTGCCACATCTCAGCAACTGCAATGCTAAGTAAACTGTTGATTCTGACAATACAAATATTAAGATTTACAATTTATACTATTGGACTAGATTAGACTATAAACTGTACCTTATCGGCAGCAAGAGCCAACTTTGTATGTAATGCTTGAGCTTTCCTCAAATACCTGTTGACTTCCTGTATATCTCCAAACGTACAAAGTTCTTCAACCTGCTTAGAGTAGCTTTTCAGTTCCTCAACAAATTGTTCACAGCGTATCTAATAAAATACCAAGTAAGCATATACTCATTAAAAAAAAAAAAAACAAAAAAACAAAAAAACAAACCACACACAGTAAATTTCCATAAAAAGGAGGATTAATTATTCAGATTTTCTATATTAGGACACTTTATACTTGGAGAAAGTCCAAGACACGCAACATATTTGCACGTTACTATCTATTCCACCCAAATTCAACTTCGGGTTCTATGTCGTAGGATATATTCTGAAACCAAGCATCAAACCATACAAAGCAATAATGTGTTTCAAGATAACAGAGTCTATGCTGCACATTTATTTATAACACAGTAACACCAGCTACTTCCTTAAATACATTGCATAAACATAGAAGCTCACTATCTCAAAAAATATATGATCTAAGATGAAATGATGATGAGACTAAGGAGCACAAGAAAACCAAAGCAGACAGCTATACAGGCAGTAACTGTAATGAATCAGCAGCCTAGTAATCAGCAACCCTTGTGGAAAGACCCCATCATTTAGATAACAAACTGTACTATAAAAGTCTAGTAAATATAATTAAAAATTCTATCAGAAATAATACATGTAAAGTATGGGATTAAAAAATAAAACCAAATAAAACAAACCTGAATCAAGATGCAATTATAAAACTACCTTATCTAACATTATCCTAACAGCAAAATCACACCTACAAATTAATGTAGGGGGTTTATTTTGAGCAATCATAGAAATTTCATATACTGTCATTGACTCCAAAGAGATTGCTTATGTGCATAGATCAGGCCATACACGTCTTTGAAAGATCTACCTGAATTTTACTAGTTCACATACAGACAACTTTCATCAACATCGCTGGAAGTTCTGTAACCAAAGAGCTTTCACAGTGTAGAATGTGAGATGTGGCTTATCTTGCAATATTTGTGGATATGTGAAAAATAAATGAATGGAAAGCAGGCAAAAATTAGTTAATATCAAGAATAATATAAAGGTATGTATTTCAGACTTATTTTTTAAATATATGGGAAAATAAGACCATTCAATCCACTATTTCATGTTCTATATGCCATTTAAAATTAGTATTTCAAGGACTTTTAAGATATTGTCATTACAAACCTTAAGACCATCTTGAAATTGATCTGTTTTTTCTTCAATTGTCTTTCTGTGCTTTCCAAAGATACTTGGCATTCGTGCATACCATTGAAAAACAATACTGTTCAGTCGAATGTCTGCTGGTGAAAAGCTGACACATTCTATCAGGAAAGAAACACAATTTACAGCATCCACTAATTTCTGCTCCAATTCAAGCATATCCCACGTTTCCGCTTTCTGCATACAGGCCTGGGGAATAGAAATTAAAAGGGAAGACATTTTTTATATAGTTTAATGCCAAAACAATGCCTGAAGTAGTTAATACTTAACTTTAATAGTTTATTTTTTTACAAGGAAAATTAAATAAAATTATAAATACATGATCTGAAAAGGTATTTATATGGAATGGCACGGTATTAGTCATTTTTACAGCATATAACTTGTTAATACAACTTCCTTACTAGCTATTTTGTTGAATAAAACTGAAAAGAATGGATGAAGCTGTATGCACAAAGGTTTGGACTAATGGAAGCCAGTCCAGAGAGCCTGCTGTAAACGCTGCAGGTTTGGGAAAGAAAGCACAGTGCTACCAAGGAAAACTTAGTAAAATAACTACAAGAGAAAAGAAGGACACACTTCAGAAAGGGAAGATTAGGTCCTCCCGAGCAGTAAGGATGGATATAAGGAATATAGACAACCACTGTACCACTCTCATTATGATTAAAATAAAAATTATGCTGTTCTTTCAAATCTCAAGAGTTGGCAGTAAACTGCGTTGATATACGTAACATTCTGCATGGTACTCTTAACAAAACAGTTACACAGCCCAGTTTAAACAATAATCCATAACGAAGCACTCTGAAGGCCTTTTAACAAGAGAAGAGCTGTATTAGTAAAAATGTTGGCCAATTGGGCAGATCAATAGCATACCAGTATATGTAAACATAACTTGATATCCATCAACTGAAGATACAGAAAAATTTAATATGATGACACAACACGTTATCATTGCAAACATTTTTAGGTAGGGATAAATTATTCAGTAAATATCTATGCTTGTGCTCTTTTAACAGCTGTTTCCATGTTTGAGAATATACTCATTGCTATGGATCTAGAGAATATTTGGCTATTAAAAGAATACCCCAAACAAAGACTGGTGCATCTTTTCAGCAATGAGATAAAAGAACTATTACATTTGGTGCTGGTATAATATTACATGCAATTTCTTTATTCTCCAACACAAAATTATAGCATAACGTATGCATTTTAAAGGAACCACATTCTCAGATAGCACACAGATCAACTTCTAAACATTACACTTTTAACTAGAAAAAATTACTTCAGTTATATCCTATGTTAAACTTCACTGTACCAAAATTTCAAATCACTCAGACCCAAACTCAGCCAACCACTCAGGCACCCAATTTATTTTAAGCACACACCTATATTCTATACATCTAATATTGGGCACGTACATCAGAACTTTGCTGAACAGCAAGAGACGAAGACACATTACATTTCAAGTGTGACTAAGTGCTTTGCAGAACTGGAGCCTGAATACATAGGAGAAACAGCAGGGTTTTGATTACAGAAGTGGTATTTGTAAGTGAGGAGATAGGATTTTACAGTTACTGAACTGCAAACCCTACATCTGCTAGATTTTAAAGCACCGTTCAAGAACAAACATAAAAGCAAAATTATTCCATACAACTTGCCAGCGAGTGCTTTTTTAAGTTTTCTTGTGAAGAACTAAATAAAGTTCCTTGCATCTCAAGTTTCAACTCTGATTAGTTTAAGATATTGGGAATGGATATTGAGTCTTCAACATCTAATTTGATTGCTTCAGTTTAATTTAGGAGAACCGAGCGATATTCACTGTTTGACTACATTATCTGTTCAGAAGCCCGAAGAACACACAGTCTAAATGTAATTCTACTGGCATGTTGCCCACACTACAGAAATTGTTATCTGCTTACACTAGCTACATGGGGATAGAAACAAAATCATGCACTTATTCTAAGCCACTATATCTGAATACGTTGTTTCCTGAAAAATCAGTGAAAAAACTTACAGGTAATATCTATATTACTAACAGGCTCAATCAGCATTCCAGCCAGGCACACTGCTTGCTAGCAAGCTCCCCTACAGCAGTGTCTGGTCACTTCTTGATCACACATGCTCATCAGGAAGAAATTTTTGAACATGTACCCTCACATGCACACAAATTACTGTACTAACATATTACGTACACAATAAAACATGCACAAAAATATAAATTAAAAAAGGGTTAAAGGAAGATGAAACATTATTTGAAATACATCTTATTTAATTTTACAGAAACATTTTTGCTTTCACTAGTATTAATAATATTTTTAGTGAGAGCAATGTGATTGAATATTCTTCATGAATCTTGGTTTAACACTTTGAGATTCAAAGGTATTGTTTCAAATTCAGTCTATTTCAATACTTTGTTTTAATGGCTGTCATAGCTAGAAAAAAACACCCTCAAAGATATACAGATCTAAATGGAAAAATTGCATTATTGTCTGCGCTTAATAAATCACGATCCCATCTGCCAATAATGCAAATGTTTTGTTGCAAACTAACTGGAAGGTCTTGCATTTTTAACAAAGGCATTCAAAACCCACTGAAATATTTTGTAACATTTTTAAAAAGGTTAGAAAGTTCTGTTTCCAAGATTTTAAAGTGTACAGATATGAGTTTTTATAGGGGGGATACACAGTTTTCAGCAACAACAACAAAAAAAAAAAAATAAAAAAAAAAATCACATAACAGTGGAATCATTTCCAAAGATCCATTTTCAAACCGCTCTCTCTATAGCATGATTTTCTTCTGAAAAGCAGTGAATTTCTCACTCATTCTTAGAGATGTCACCTTACCCTGAAGGACAGATTAAGTGTCATAGTGTCATTATTTTACCAAAAATATCTGTCAGGTAGCACACTATTGACAGCCTCTTGTCATCACAGAAAAGGTCACCAAAATTAGGAACACTTCATTTTTTTGTAAAAGAAAAATTCATAACTCATCTTTAACAACTCTTTTCAAGGAGCCTGCCACAAGATAACCAGCAAACCTCTGTGCAGCACAGATTTTCATGGTTACACCCCTACTCAATACAAGCCATTATATAGATTTTACTATTTAAAGATCTTGTTTTATAAAAATTAACCACATTGATGACATCCTGTAGAACTGTGTGCACTTTTGGCTCCAACATCTTTGCTGCCATAGCGTGTTTAGGAATGATGCAGTGAATTAATTTTACATGTGGTAGTACCTCTGTAACTTTACTTGAGAATCCTTTTTTTTTATTCTAGTCAAAGAAGCCACTCCATCAGAGGTTACACTTGAATAGCTTTTCCATAAAGCTTTATTTTTATTAAAGTCACTTACTGTTGAGTATATATTTTCTTGAATACATCTTCCCTTTAGTGGCTCAGAAAAAGGTAGTAGCTCATGTATTGCATTATTGAAACAAAATCTAGCAAATACCATAAAAACTGAGGTATGTTAATCATCTGTACACTTTCATCCAGCTGTATAGCAAATCCCCCATATTGCATAACTTGTTCTAATATTTGTTTCTACAAATCTTCAGCAATGTTTTCCATGCACCTCCCAACAGTATTTGCTGACAAAAGAAATGCATTTAGTCTGTCATCATATTGTTTTTCATCTATTATTTCAGCCATTTTTACCACAGCAGGAAGAACAAGTATTTCCCCAATGGCATGTGGCTTTTTCTTTCACTATTAAGAGGAGGCTTCTGAGTCTTCTAAGCATGGATCATTATATTTGTAGAATACTGGATTAATTATCTCATGACTTGAAACTTCACTGAAAAAATTGTAGAGGTTTCTCTTCATGACCTGGACACTTAGTTTTTACATGTCTTGCTAAGTGTGATGGTTTCATATATCATTAACTAATATCTCAAGGCACAACAGACATTTCGGGCAAAATGCATCATTAATGATAGCAAGTGTAAATTTGTATCTCAAATAATCTTGCTGATAATTTTGACTCTTTTTGGCCAACTTGTCAAATCTGATTAGACCATCATTATTTTTAACCTTGAAATGTGGAGGATGAAGAGCTCATACGAGGTGTAGAACTGTCAGCTCTGCCATTTTCTTGTTGATCATTTGCGCTCGCATTATTAGTATTACCTTCAACCTGTAGTTACTTTGAGGGAATCTTTTTAAGCCACTTGCCCATCTTGTGAGGATAAGGTTAGTTTAGGTAACCTGTAAATCTACTTAACTGGGTACACAAACTGCAATACACTGTAATGCACTGAAAGCAAATGAAGAAGTGAGGGTGCCTCTGTGAATCCCTCTGCATTGGAGAACACCTGCTCTTTCCTCAGGACACCTCACGTGTATGTCACAAAGGAGCCTCTGACATATAGACTGAGTGAGGGCATCGGTGTCAATCTGCATATTAAATATTGGTAAAGGTTAATTTCTTTCTCACTTTAAGATAAAAACTATTTCCTTCACGTACTCCTATGGATTGTCTTCTGCAGCCCCTCAGCTGCAGACCCCCACTTTTGAGACAGGTGCCCTACAGAGTTTCAGTCCATGCCAACCAGCATTCTTGCCAGTAATGCCACGGCACAGGGCAAGTGACAGCAGAAAGCTACTTCTTAAGGCCAGAATAATAGTATTGGCAGCTACATCTTGCTTGGAGTCTTATTACAAAAAAAAAAAATAAAAAAAAAAAAAATAGTACCTTAAGTTCCATTAGTTCCTGTGTATTAAACGGAGTAGTAAGGGCTTTTTCTGATATTCTCTCAAACTCATCACGTAGTCTGAAAAATACATAAAATAACTAGTTTGGCACATAGGTTGTTTTAATCATCCTTGGACAAATCACATACACTTATAACAGCAAAAATTAGATCAACATATCTTTTAAGGATTAAAAAAAAAAAAATCAACAGTGAAAATAAAATTAAGTACATTTCAATAAACATTTTCTGTTTGAGAGTTACCTCACATTTGTGTCTTGATGATCTTTGAACATTTTGGAAATAACTTTTTCAGAAATATTATCTGCTCGCTTTACCAAAGCGTTCATTAATTCATCACAATGCAATTCAAACATTCCTAGATGTAGATACTGCAATACAAATACAATTGTCAGAACACTGAATAGTTTTTACCTATTTTCTCTCACTGTCTTAAGCAGAATTTCAGGGATCTTACCTAGGAATTTAGTTAAACCATAAAATGTTTTTAAAACTTGCAAGTGAAGAAGAAAAACCTACAGCTGCAAATAACAGTTCTTCTGTATCTGCACACTGAACTTCATATATATCATACTTCTATTGCTTTTTACCTTGACAAATAACCCAATTCCTCAGAAAAGAAGGGCATCTACTGTCTGTAACAGTGAATGTTGTCTGGTGAAATTACCAAGTTTAAGATACATCTAAAATGTTTAAGATACATCCTGCTTTACTGTTCAAGACATGTGACATTCCTCAGGATTAAAAGGGACTCTGACTCCCAGTGAGTCTCCGAATCCAGCACTCTGACTAGAGGACAAATGAGCTTGACTTCCGCACACAGAAGCCCTCATGAAAGGCCTGTAAGTACTAGCTTCTCCAGAACTGAGGTTTGCACTGAATGCTAGGAGAGAAACAATTTAAGGAAAACCACTTCAGCCTTCTGAGTTTTTTCAGAATGGACAAAGAAAGGATTCATACCACAGAATGTCCTTATACAGGGGCAAAAAGTGGCTCACGTTAAGGATCCTCTCTCTGCCTTAGATGCTTGGAAGGAATTTGGAGGTGGCTGGACCCACACTTTCTCTTACTCCTTCATACATAGGAGGAACATATTCTGAATGCCTTCAGAAGTCCCAAAACAATTTCTAGCAAAAATAACTAAGCCTCACTTAAGTATGCAAATATACCCCAGAAACGTTAACTCTTGAAAAAATCTTTTTCCGAAAAAATGAATTTTATTTCACTTAAATTGTCTCAAAGCTAACTATCATTACCTTTGACAACATGCTTCATACAAAATCAACATTAAAATTATATCCATATCTCTTTATGAACATCATTATAATTTACCTTCCTAGAGGTATATTTTATTTCCTTAGCAAGTTTCTGGTACTTTATAATTTCCCTTTTCATTTATTCAAAGGTATGTTCCTCTGTCAGGAATTGATCAATATCTTGTTCAGCTTGTTTGTTTATCAAGAAGCTGTACTTATCATACAGCTTAATATGTTCCACAGGTGCAACACTTTCTTTGATAATCTCTTCTTTGATCCTTTTCTTATGTTTATCCAAGACCTCATCGAGGATGACAGGCTTCAAGACAGTTGATGAGGACTCACCTTTTGGCTTTGAAAAAAAAAAACAAAACAAAAACAAAACAGACAAGAAAAAATAACCAAACAAAAAAACAAACACATTTTCAAATTACAGTTATGTCTGTAGCTCAGTTAAGTCATGAAAGATAAAGAGGATAGAAAAATCAACTAAATGTTACTTTAAAATTTTTCTAATTAGTGTCCGATTACAAACTTAGTTTTACAGATATAGCTATTTACACTCTAATCTCAAATTTTTTTGACTCTTACCCTATGGATGCTTGCCTCCAACAAGTGATAAATCAGAACAGCATCATTCAGAAACTTGAAGTCCACATACTTATATATCCAAAACAATTCTATCAATAATTTTAAATTTAATCTACATGGATTTTATTTTTCCTGAATCACTGGCACAACGCCAACTTTGCTATCAACTCATGAATCTGTAACATTAGAAATACAGAAAACACTCCTGCAACACCCCCCAGATGATCTAAAGAGTTGCTCTTAGGCATTTAAACATGTTTGAGATGCTCCTTTGGACTTGTCTTTTCAGAGGTTACTGATTAGTGCTTTTATAAAGCATAGAAAACTACTCAGGTTTATTCTTGGGCATGTGTTAAAGTATATTAACAAAAACACCAAGGGTTAGTATCTTCACTTAAAATTCAAGTTGGTGCTAACCAGAAAGGGCAGCAGAAAGTCCAAATTACATTCCTTCAAGAAAAAAATAATGTTCACTTCCCACAGCTCTCTGGGTAATGATCAACAAGCACACAGGGCATTACTTTCACTCTCTCCATATTAAAAAGTAAGACTGATATACTCACAGTAACGTGCAATTCTAAACCAAATAGGTACTTTTTTTTTTTTTTTTTTAATTATTTCACAAAATATACGTACTTCACTTAACCTGGTTTCCTGTTTGACCTAACATTTTAATCTGGTTGAAAGCATAAAAGAACTAAAATATAAACTGCTTAAAAATTATGGTTTAGTTTTATGTAAATGATAGTCTACTCAAAAGATTCTATATTTAAAAAACCAGTACCCTTTCCAGTATCAAAATACTCAGTGTTTTCCACAGTACTGCAGAAATGTGTTTAAAATTTAAATGCATTAATTTTGTTTGTAGTACATTTGTAGTAACTGCTGTAGAAAATAACTCACAGAGGAAACTAGTTGATTCTTGGCTTTATAGTTGCTTACAGAACAGTGACTAGGCCTTTTATTAACAAAATTAAGATGATTTCTAATTGTTCAAATATCCTGAAAGAGTATTACAATATTACTATGTTACTTCTGACAATAGGGTTATTCATTAAAATACATAAGAACTAAATGTAGAAACAATATAATAATAAAACAAAATCCATGAGTATTGTAATATCTTACCCACTTAGAAAATAATTTTGTCTCAATTCTTGGTATATCACTGACAGCTTGAATCATAAGAGTATAAATATTCAGTAATATATCCTCGTAGTCATTAAAATCAGGTTCAAATTTAATACCATCATTCTCAAGGATTAGTCTCAGGATTAAACCTGGGTGTTTGTAGGCTTGGACTGATTTCTAACACATAAAAAAAGAAAGTAAAATATTAGTTAACCTCACTCAAGCAGGAAAAGTGAAAGGATTATTAAGAATTGCTCCAGCATATGCATTTTAAATTGTCAGGACTTTAATTGCAAATGACATGCCATAATCCTAACAAAAATACTTGTGCAAGTAGGAAGCATTTCTCTCATAAAATTTACTTAAACTGGTGTTCATTAAGATGAAATACAACATTTCTAGTAGGCGCACGAGGCATCCTCTACACACCAGTGAACAACTTTTTTAAAGTTGTCTGCATAGACTGAGGCAGAGTAGCTTTACAGTAAGTAGCCCTCACAAATGTAGCAATGTTTGAGTTATGCGTATAGCAGCACATATATTCAACATCTAGATCAGTCACTATGAATCTACTAACCTTAAAAAAAAGTTGAAGAAGTTTTACATCCAATTTTATTTGCTAAACAAGGACCCGATCCACCAAAACTAAACAGAGCATTATGAGGTTTATATGTGCAGTATGGATTCTCATGTACTCCAGTATGAAAATCTGTGTATGCTTTTGTCCTTGGTGGCATAATACCATTTTTCATCATATCTTTAATCTGGATCGGTCATATCACAACCTTCCTACATCTGCTAATATATCCTAACTACACAAAAACTTAATTAAGAAACAAGGAAGTATTTTATCACTACTAGGTAGCATAGGACCACCATTAGGAAGGATAAAATTAGAAAATACGTACCTATTAGTAATAACAACAGAAAATAGTACAGTAGACAAAGCTCACAACTCAAAAGCACACAAATCAATTACAAGGGAGTAGGAATGAAAAATATATACTCTGCTTCCACAACACAATTCCTTAATTCCTTAAATTCTCTGTATGTTTTTTCATCAATATTATCTGGAGCTGGAGTTCTGTGGATATTTGATGTCATGGTTGTGTTAACAAAAAGCCAAACAAAGATCCAGTTGCACTCCAAGACTTCAAATATCAGCAAGATATATCTACCTCTACAACAGACATTATGTGAGTGCGAAAGAGAAACCCCTTCTTACTCTTTTTTTCCCACAAGAACTATTCTGCCAAAGCATGTAGTAGATGCCTAGTAGTAGCAAAGAGGACTTCTTCACAGATATTACAGATATCTGTGAAGATATCTGTAATAATGGATATTACAGAGACAGCGCACTAGTGCAAGATACAAATGGCTTTTATATTAATGAATTCCTACTGTACGTCTGACTGCAGTATGTTCTTGAGGATACCAGATTTAAAATATGTTGATATTTCCCTTCTTTCATGACAAAAAACTATCTACTCTAACTCTACTTAATAATGAATTCCTAAAATACCATTCCTTTTTTTCTCCCAGAAAGCACATGCCAGAGTTCATAATTTCTTTTCTATTACTTTTTTTCAAAAGGAGCAAAATAGAAAGGAAACAAATTATATGTACATGGATGAACAATGCTGCCATTATGCATATGAAAGACTACTTACTGCAGGTTGAACAAATAAATCTGTAAAGTCTTGAATTGAATGTAAAAGTAAGTGTTGCAGTTGACAAGTCATTAAAGTGGCAGCACAACTGAAGAAAGACTTTAATTTAGTGATGCTGGCATCGCTGGGTACTTGTTTTCGTTTATTACCTTGGTAATAGATTTTTTGCACTTCTGGAAGCCACCTTAAAAAAATACAAATTTTTTTAAGTTTTTCAAGTGTTTAGCATCAATAGACCTGTGATTTTCAAGTTAATTGCTATAAATGTGTATTACACGCAGCCAAAAGATCCTGCAGTATACTTGGGAAACCATAGTTTAACTTAAGTATGACATACGGCAGTATCTTTAAAGTCTAATTGTGCCTCTGAAAACATTATCTATTATTATGGAACCATATTTAAAATGTAATACATTATGACAGACAATTTTACTGTCTTGCTTTGGACTCCTATTTCTTGGGCCAGAAAGGCTTCAAAGGCAGAGCACATAAGCCCCTGGCATTGTGCAGTCTGTTATGCATCCTTGTAACTTCAATAGATGTTAAGATGTGAAAGCAATCCAAAGGGAATTCTGCCCAGCTGGCCTTAACCAACATGAAATGGACTCTGGCATTGATGGGAAATAGGAAGGAAGAAAGCACAGATGCATGCAGCCTTCAGTTATAAGCAGAGAGGTATCTTCAGGGTCAGGTATACATCTGAAAATCATAAAGGCAATATGGAACAGAATCATAGACAAGTATGGAAAAAACTTTCAATGTTAATAGCATAAAAAAACCCCCAAGTATGTAAGACTATAGTGGCCTCAACAGTTGTTTTATTTAACTAAAACCTGAAACAGTAAATATGCAGTAATATGTAACTGCAGGAATCAAGCATTATTGGTTAAAGGAAGATCAGACGCATACAAACAATTGTTTGGCCACAAATATCTAAAAAAGACCCAGTAATTTTGATCCTTTATTTGAAAACTGAACTACAGCATACTGAGTGCACTACCAAGAAAACTACTTTTCTTCTAAAATATCTCAAACTGAATATACAAACATTATGACACCCAAATACTTAACTTTTGAAAATCTTAGTCATAATCTCTAAAGTCAATGGATCTCACTAATACTCTTGCAGATGAGACTGCTCTCATAAGCAGCTACAAAACTGAGAATATACAAACTAAAATTCCAAAATCATCAATAGATGTTCTACATAGATACTGTTTACTAAAGTGATACTAAGTTAATCTTCCTATCAATGAGACACTTTTTGTGAAGTAGGGATGAGGCAAGTCTTAATATATAATAAATATCATAGTTTATATTCTAAAATGTCATGAACTATTGTATTTTCACATTTATCCAGCACAAATGAGTGCACAAAATAAAAGCTTTTGTCATAACAGACATATATTGTTAATGCCCCTCTAAGAAGTAAACAAAATACGTTGCACCAAAATTCAGTATGATAACTGCACAAATGATGATAACATGCTCAGTATTTACAGCAGTTTTTGTTCATAGGTCTCAAAGAATTTCACAACACTGCATCTCTTTAATGTGTGTTAGAGTTTCAAAAACAGCTGAAAAAAAAAAGTTAAATATTTCCCTGTAACTTAAAAAGATATGGGTACACTGGATCATACTTCTTAGATAGAATCACTTTGGATTTTCCAATTTCCTTCATGACTTTATTCTGGAAAAATGAGAGGTCCTCAGCTTCCTGTTTATTGTGATATATTTCTGTATCAAGAAGGCGTAAATTTCTGAAACAGAACACGAATATTTTAGGAGCATATTCACAGTATCTTGGTTTTTATTCTTTTATTTCCATAAATTTTTCATATTTCACATTTCAAGGAGTTTTTAAACCTATTTTAAACACTTAAAAACAATGTTATTTTCAGAAATTAGTTTCTGTTGTTTCAGAACAAGTAAATATAAGCACTGTGGTAGTATCTGTATGCATGGTCTTAAATTGAAGTAGTAATTGCTCCATTTGAGCATATTAATTATTTTCAGAATCAGAGTTTGTGTATATGTTACTCATTATATATAGGATGAAATATTAAAAATTCTGAATGTGTTAAATTGCATCAATTTAATCAATTTAATTGCATTTCTTTCTAGGACTGGGTGGATTTTTACAAATATAATAAAGCAATGTAAAAATAAATAAAAAAACATCTAAATCTAGCTTCAAAATAATTTTAAGTTTTTGTATTTTTAAAAAGACATTAGCTGAATTCTCTCTCCTACTTAGGAGATAATACAAAAAATTTTAAAAAATAGAAAAACACTCCCTGCAACTTATTACAGCACCTGGCCTAGACAAGTCAGTTCATTCTCTTTTGTATCACCAGTCAAGAAATAAGCAAGCAGTTTGGGCTGATACGGAAAGCAGAAAATAATAGCTCATCTAATGCCTTCTTCCCTTGTTGATCAGGTAAGAGAAAAAAACATAAATGTCCTGCTAAGCAAGACAGCAACCCTTCTCTTCTTGGGAGACAGACTGTTTTGAATATTCCTGACCTGGGAAAGACCAAAAAAGTAGTGTCAAATTTAAACAGAGATTAAGGGACTATATTAAAAGCAAGAAAGACTATTTAAAAAAATGGAAGTAATATCCAAAAATAATAACTTTTCAAACATGTCAGAAGCAGGAAGCTCGCCTGAGTCTCTAAGACAATGAAGAGAAAATGAAATTAAAAAAAAAAAAAAAAAAGAGGGCTTAGAAAGAGTACAGCAACTCCATTCTGTAGCCTTTCTGTACAAGGCACATGGTGTCTCAAACTGAAGTGTCAGTGGAACAGGCTGTAGAGCAAAACAAGCCAAAAAACAAACTCACAAATTGCCAGGTCTAGACAGCATTTTCACCCAAGCTCTAATGCAAATCAAGTACAAAACAACTAAGCTACTCAACTTTCACATGTAGCTTCTTGCTTAAAAATGCCTAAATACCAAAAGGAATCAAGACGGCAAAGCATTCCCTGTGATTTCTGGGGAAGTACAGAAGAAAAAGTTTGACCTCTACAGTGGAACAGTTGGCAGAAACTCTTCAGAGCTTAACATTAGAGGGAATGCAGACAAATATGTTTGGGATAATTGGCTTTTGAACAAAGTCATCATATCCATGATCAGTGTTCAGATGTATATATTGTAGCAGTCTCATATTCAATAGGGCAACTTGGAAATCTTAAGATGACACCATATATTATTTCCCTATATAGATACTGAAATCATTGAGCAGCTGAAATCTAAGAGGTACAGATAATACTTACTTAAATGAGGTCTCCCACAAGTTCAGAATAGCAAGCATTGAAGGATTTATTGCATGCAAATTTTCTTTCATGTAACTGCATGCTGACAAGAAAGACTTGTTCCAAGGTTTTGGCACTATTTGCAGTCTAAAAAAAAAAGCAAAACACAAAACTAACAAGAAACAGTAGTATGAATGTAGCTGTGCTAAGAATCAAAATATTTATACATTTGCTTTAAGAGAATTGTTTTCCATCCCAGAAAGAACAGAATTCAGGAGATAAATCTAACTTTCCGCTCATTATTCAGATAGCAAAAAAATGTCTGCAAATATTGATCATTGTATATAAAAAAAAAAAAGAATATGAGAGAAATATTGGCCAAATGATAATTGTAACCCATTCATGGTCCCCTACATTTAGCATGTAATAAAATCATTACACATATATAAAGTATGTAGTCAATTCATATGCAGTATCTATGTTCACACTCATCAATTCAAATCTACAAAAAATCATGAATTTAGAGCCTCTTCATGAATTCAGTTGGCCAGCTTTAAAATCTTTAAAAACACTAAGCTATTTTGGTGGGGTGTTTTATACACTCATAGCTTTTTCTTTTTTTTTCTTTAAAAATTGTTTTAATTTTCTACAGGCAGTGTGATTTTACTATTAAAATATTAAGCACCGCAACTTAAATAGTATACATTGCAACCTTTAGGCTGCAAGGGAAAAGTAAAACAAGTCCTGACAAATTTCACATTTATTGGTAACAATTTCATTCTCATTTTCATAATGAGCTCCTATTAAAAAATAATTTTTATATAAAACTTTTATGTATTTCTCATCTGTATTCTATAGGAGACAGAAAAAGTAGCTACAGGAAGTTAAAAAACTTCAAGTTTTTTCACATCTATCTTATGAAACTTTCTCCTAAAGAAATATGTATTTCAAATACTGTTAATGGAATAAAACTGTTTTACCAATGATTATTCTACTAGGAGAATTTTGTACCTTTGTATTTGCATGTAAGCGTGTGGCATAAGCTTATACACAAACTACTGTGATGTCCTACACAGCTCCTAGGAGATATAGAAGATCTACAAAGAATCAGATGTAGGATGGCCTCTTACCCAGGGAATACAATAACAACGATAAACTCATCGTATACTACGTATCTTTTTAAGATGCAAATTGCTTAAGTAACATCTGTCACAACCACCCCTTCTATTATATTCGAATGCCTACCATTTGATATCTAGAAGCATCTACCTCAAACCACAGGCCAGAAATTATTTATAACAAAACCTTTTCCATTTTCAAAATGACTCGGTAATGCTACCCCCCATAGAGAGCCTGGCTCCTATCAGTGGAAATGTTCTGCTTCTTCAGCATTTGTAAGATTTCTCTACAAGGCAAATTTATTTTACCAGGCTTTGGCTGTACCTATGAATGATGTACCTCTTCACTGATGTATCTCAGGAAGAATTAGATGTTCTAAGGGAGCTGATACTAGGTAGGCTGATCCACACTGGACAGACATACGACCTCAGAAGTAGCACTACACTTGCTTTCATTAGACTGCAGACTTTATAAGGCAAGTGTGAATGGAACAAAGATAGTCCATTACTCTGAACAAAGGCCACATCTATCCACTCCAGTACAGAGGTTGTTACATACTAGAAAACTCAACCAGAAAAGCTAGGCATCTATCACTGTTTATACTACGTATTGCTGAATTGTTCTGAGGAACAAAAGAGTCTGTATTTATTACATTCTTAAACCTGTATGTATTGAGCCAAACTGTCAATCTGTAAATAAGATCACGCTTCAGTGAAATCTGTGTGGAACATGGTATTGTTCCATTGATTACAATGCAGTTTATACATAAGCATTTGGCCTGCTATTATCAAACACTGTGGGATTAATTGTGAGACTTCTTACCAGTTAAGTAGTGTTAAAAAAAATTAATTCCAAACAACCTTTCAAGGTAGACATATATTTCCACAGATGCTGTATAATCATTATTTGAATTTGCATAACTAGTAAGTTTTACTTACAGCTAACACTGACTACTGCTATTAAGACTGTTCCTTATACATGCTATTCTACCTCATTGTTCTCTAGCCAGTGCTTTTGAATAAATATATTTTCTTACTCTGCACGATGAGGTGGAAGAAAATCTTTGTCTTCATCTTTTTCCCTGGTGTCTCTTAAAACGAAGTCAACTGAAACAAGTATGAAAGAAAGAAAGAAAAGAAAAGCTGAAATAAGCTTAGCAAAGGAGTAGAATCACAGAATCACTTAGGTTGGAAAGGACCTTTACGATCACCAAGTCCAACCGTAAAACCTAACATTGCCAAATCCACCACTAAGCCATGTTCCTAAACTCCACTGCTTACACATTTAAAATACTTCCAGGGATGGTGGCTGCCACTTCTATGGGCAGTCCGTTCCAATGCTTGACAACTCTTTGAGTGAAGAAATTTTTTCTAACATCCAAGCTAAACTTCCGCTGGTGCAACTTGAGGCCATTGACTCTTGTCCTATTGCTTGTTACCTGGGATGAAACCAATACCCACCTCGCTATAACCTCCTTTCAAGTAGTTGCAGAGAGCGATAAGGTCTCCCCCTCAACCTCCTTTTCTCCAGGATAAACCACCCCAGTTCCCTCAGCCACTTCTCATAAGACTTGTTTTCTAGACCCTTCACCAGCTTCATTACTTGTTTTTGGACATGCTCCAGCAACTCAATGTCTCCAACAAAATGTCCAAATGCAAAACTCATTGAGATGATGTTTTATCCACACGTACATTGAAAGGGATTTAGGAAAAAGCTGTACTATAAGTAGGGATTTATAAAATAAAATAATGGTTTGAAGTGTTGAAAGATCAAAAACAATGAATATTATCTTTGGTCATTACAAGGGTAAAAAAACCTGAGTATTCTTCTTCCTCCAACATCCAGGAGAGTACTTTTATATAACTCTTCCACAGTGGTTGCTCTCAACAGTGAACTTCACTCAACAATGGAAGCTTCTGAATATTAGCAACTTAGGAGAAAATGCAACTCCTAGAAATCTACCTATAGCCTTTTTTACACTCAGAAGATAGTCTTCTTTTATTTCATCAGTCAGTGAACGTATACTTTCATCAAGTTTTTTCAGATGTTGTGGAATTAAAGCTAAGATGTGGTCTAACCACAATTCATCCATTGGGGCCACATTTGCTGTATCAATTCCATGGCGAATGTAATAGTAGTATTTCTGCAGGATAAGAGAGTAAGATGCATTGGTTAAATCCAGTACCAGACAGTCATTGCTACTACAAGTTTACCTAGAAATATGGGCTTATTTAGTACAAATAATTGTAATTAGTACCGATTTATGTTGTAAATTGCATACACATCACTAAATCTGATATAAATACCTTCAACAGCCTGACAAACACTGGTATGTAGAATAACAACAAAAAGCTGTTGAGATAGAAAACCAGGGTATAGTTGCATAAGCTTCATTGCACTTCTCTGATAAGAGCTAAGTAACAAAAATTCCATTGAAGAATGGACATAACTCACAGAAATCCAGCTTTTGTTTTGGTTTTGCTTTTACAGCTCTACAATTCTGGTGAGATGCCTCTCCTTTGCACTGTCCCAGTACCAACCATTTCCTTAAATAAATTTTCACTACATATTCATTTACTTCAGCATTCTAGTGCTGCTATTACTATCCATTAGCTCTGGGGCTGGACCATATATTCAAAATCAAAGCCATGCATTCTGCAGAGTTTTATGTGGATATGAAATGTCTAAATGCTTAGAATATGAATGTATAACCACAAATAAGTACATCTGCTTGTGTGCCAGCATTTAAACAGGCATGTGAAACCTAATTATCATTAAAGGAAACGCAGATGAAGAAACAGATCAGCCCAAATTCAAAGAAATGCCAAATGGAATATCAACTAGATGATTACCAACGTCAGGAAGTAACACATAATCTATTTCAATCAATTTATTCCAAAATGCACTTAATCTATTTTAAAGACACATAAATCACAAAATTGTGTGTACAACTGTGTCATACAAGGTATGTTAAACCAGAATGAGAATGAAGAACATCCTAGTCCTTAGATGAGGGTAACACAGAATCCATAAGACAATTCTCTTTATCTGCTCAAAACAGTGCACCCTCCCTTGCAAGTTACTCTCACCTTGAGCAAGTGTAGAAAAGATTTACTACTTCCTGACATTAGTCATCTTCTAGTTACTATTCCATTCTGCAATTCTTTGAATCATCCATACATTCAACTGTAACACTGTAAATAATATATTATGTAACATCAGTAGTGGAAGAATATGTCACTGTCAGTCATCTCTCATTCTGTCAATCATCTTGTCAATATTTACAATATATAAGTGGCACTGTATTTAATTTAATACTCTAGAAAGCAAGCTTTAACTACCAAAATGTCTTTCTCTATTGGTGTAGAAGAATCTCCTTTTGGAGGCTGGGTTCCATCAGCAGATGAAAGCTGCTCTTCAGTAAGGTCTTGCTGCCTGAGACAAAAAAAACAAACAAAATAAAGAGTATGCACCACATACTTCAGATGCATTTCACTGTCATAAGTAATACATAGCCATCTTACATGTCAGTTGTGAACAAACAAAACAAAAAAGGTAACTGGCAAAACTTTGCAATGAGCACGAGACATTCTGATTCAAAAAGAACACTGAAGTATGTGACGAAGTTGGCCTTGTACCTGATAAGGTTCAGCTTTTAAAATTGGTGAAATAGTTCATGTTCATATGCACACTTTCAATTTACAGTTGCCAAAATTTTAAAATGATTGCATTTAAAAGTTTGGTTCATCTATCAAAAAGCAAAACCACATATTTAAAGATAAGGAAACTGTCATGGTTTGAGCCTGGTCGGCAACCAACCCCCGCAGCTGGTCACCCTCCCTTCCCCCTCCCCACCTGGGAATGGGGGAGGGAATTAGAGGGGTGAAGGGAGACTTACAAGCTGAGATAGGAACAGTTTAATAATAGCAATAAAACAAGTACAATTATGATAATAGGAAAAAAAAGGAAATATATAAAAGGCAATGCACAACGTAATTGCTCACCACCTGGTGACCAACACCCAGCCCGTTCCCAGCCAGCGACCCCGAAATACCAAGATCCCACAATCGCAATCCCGGAAGCGAGAGAGAGCTCCTTCCCAGCCACCCCGCCTCTATATAGTGAGCATGGCGTGCCATGATATGGAATATTTCACTGGCCAGTTAGGGTCTGATGCGCTGTCCGTGCTCCCTCCCTGCTCCCTGTGCCCTTGCGCACGGGCAGGACATGGAGAGTCGGAGAGTCCTTGAAGTCTCGGTAGCAGTTGAGAACATCAGTGTGCTATCAGCATTCTTCCCATACCAAACCCAAAGCTAAATCCAAAACACAGCACTCATCTAGTCCCTGAAAAGGAATATTAACTGTATTTCAGCCCAAACCAGAACAAAACTCACAATATAATGTCAACAAGAGCACTTCTGAAGCTTTCATGCTTTTTTTTCAGACAACTGCTGATCTTCAATGTAGAAGTTGATGGCCCACCACCTCCTTCATTATCTCTAGAATCCTGCATCTTGTGTCTCTTGCATCTCATCTTCAGATATTCTCCTTACAGAAAATACATTTTGAAATTAAGTTTAAAAAAATAAGTTCAAATGTATCATACACATTTTGCTTCTGAAAGGTTTTCTTTAGTTGTGCTAAAAGTATTAACCTTACCAGGTGAAGACTCATTTTTTAGAGTAAACTCATCTAACTCATCATCTTTCTGTTCTTTGCTCAGATGGAATGAAGTACAAGTCTGCTGCCACAATGGCTTAGACCGTGCCTGGAATAAATATTTTATATTTTAGTTTTACACTTGTTGCAGGTGCTACTAACACACACTTCAAGACTTCTTAAATATATTAAATGAAAGAAACTATAGCCTAATACACATCAGGAATAAGGCAACATAGAAATCATATAATACACTACTACTTATATGTTTCCCTCAAATTCTAAATATCCAGACTATTGGAGATAAGTATGTTAAATTCACATGTAATAGATGTAAAATCTCTAGTTTTATAGCTTAATTAAATATTTTCAAACTTGTTCAAATACTCCACTTTCATTGTTTTCCGAATATTGAAATATAAATAATGCTCCACATACAAATATACATACATAGTGCAGAGAGAACAAACATACACCTCAGCATATATTTGAATGAGTACCATGGTCTTTACAGAACCACGCTGTGACACATATCTGAAAAAGAAAGCTTACAAATAAAGCCAGCAAAACTACCTGAGACAACTGTGGTAGTAAGCTCACTGCTCTCTTTGCCAACTTCCCTTTGCCACTTGGACTGGGCTTGAAAAAAAAAAAAAAAGGAAAATCACAACTAGATATTTAAGCTACTACAAATATTAGACTTTCAGTAATACCTAAACTTGTAATCTAGCTACAGTTCCATTTTTATCTCCTGTAATAAATTTTACACGTACAATTTCTTATCACTTCCCCTATTCTTCCTGGAGTGTTTCCATGTAGAATTCAACTTTCTCAAATGCCTTTGAAAAAAAAATCACAGCTTTAACAAATTAATTTTAGGCCAGGAAGCATTTGTGTTACCTTTTTACCAAGACAGACATTAAAACATTACAAGATACCATGAAACACTACAAATAAACAAATAATTTGATTCCTGTTCTTCAGGTTTTTTTCAAAACACAAAATAGACCTTTTTTTCTAATCCATAAATTTTCATTGAAGGCTGTCCAGTATTCTCTGGTTTTCCACAATGCTGATCCATCAGCATCAGACAAAGTTGTCTGTTCAAAACCACCCTCTGACCATGACCAGGACTCCAGCTAGAACATTTTCACAAGGTACAGCACCTTCCTATGAACAAACGTGACAACCTAGCTGTAAAATTATTTAAAATTGACTCTAACATAACTGCCTTTGGCTATGCTGTTTCTTCTCTGTTTCACACTACCACCAATACTCCTGGCACTGCCCACACCACCTCTTCCCATGCAGCTGCACTTGCAGTAATACTGCATGTCTGTGCTACAGCCGTCCTCCTTCTGCTTTACATCTTATGCAAAGGCTGTAACAGAGGAAAGGCAAAGCACAGAAAGCTTGTACAGACATACCGGAGCTATCCTTACACAAGTTGGGTTGGCTATCATTTGCAATACAGTTGCTGTGGTGTAGAAGTCACACAAGTTTTAGGCACTTAACTATTTACACAAATTTTACAGTCAAGGATAAACTCTGGCAATTCCCAAGTAAGCCAAAAATCAAAATCAGGCTCCAAAGAAAACCTCCTTCAAAATACGTGAATTTGACAGTGATAAAATACGTATAGACATACATTATCAGTTGTTAGCAATATCTTCATAAACTAATTTGTGGTCCAACTTGTGAAAGGGGAGCAAACTCATTCCAGCTCTAGAGTTCTTCCCTTGACCATGATGGGGAGAAACTCTGTGACTACCACTAGCTGCAAGATGGAATTGTACAACAAAATGTTTTAAGTAAATTGTTTCAAAATCAGCAGCACTACTAACGAACAAAAGACCTATCCTCCCCCTTTCTCTCCCCAAATGAAATTAAACACATCTGGCCTCCCCCTTGAACAGAGATCAAAATTCCTGGTGAATTAAAGTACACCAAGAAAGGTGAATGAAAGTACACCAAGCAGGCCAATTTCAATAGTTTTAATCTAGCTTTTTTGTAATTACAGAAAAGGTGACTGAAGACTTTGCCACAACCACCACATATCTCTTTCAAGTCCCTCATTTAATGCTCTCATCAGTCTATCTTCCAATTAGGCATGGTGCACAAGCAAGATTTTTCACACCTTGAAATTCTAATGCCCATACCAGTCTCCTAGTCCACAGTGACAAAGATGATAGATTGACTCACTAACACAAGAACAACATGATTTAAGAGGACATACTCTTCCTTATAATTACATTAGCAACTACGACCCAGTCAGGCCACTAGAGAAATAATACAAATTAGTATCAGCTAATGATTTAAAACCACATTCACAGCTAGAAGCTTCTATTGGCACTTGTCCCCAGCACTTAATTATTTAAGCATAAATGAGGAAAAAGCAGTATTGTAATCAATACAGAAAGATTTACACTACAAGCCTGTTTTTTGTCTAGTAATTGGAGCAGCTGTAACTCTACTGGGAAAATATGAAGGCATTTATTTCTCTGTAGTCTAACATACTCAACTGTAAAATGATTCTTACCGCAGACTGTGTAACAGCTACCAGTATTTTCTAATACTAGCACGAATACATCTCCTAACGGTGTGTCTGCACTACATCATAAAACTACTGCCTACCAAGCCAATAAGCCTACCGGACGCGGTGTAGCCTATGAACAGAGTTTAGATTGGTTTGGACATAGCTCTACACAAACACACTGTGATAAAATCATAGAAGAACAATAGGCTGAAAAGGGCCTCTGATCATCTGCTCTCCTTCCCAAAGCAGTACTAACTACAAAAGGTTAGGTCAGATTGCACGGGGGCCTCGTCCAGTTGAGATGGGAAGTTCTGTAAAACTACTGCCTCCGTGGGCAACCTTCCTCCCTGCTTAAACATCGCACAGTGAAGAATGTTGTCCTTAAGCCTAGTCAGAGTCTCCCTCTATGTAACTTGAGAGTGTTCCCTCTCCTCTTGATGCTGCACAGCACCAAGAGGAATCTGGCACCATTTTCTCTCTAGTTCTGGCACAAGAGAGCAATTACATTCCTCTGCCACCTTTTCTTCTCCAAGTTGAACATGCACAGTTCCCTCAGACTCTTCATACACAAGCGCTCCAGCCCCCTAACCATCTCAGTGGTGATCTGATGGACTCTGGTTTGTCAACAGCTTTACAGCTGCTGGACCAGAGCTGGCCGAGGCAGTCACCTTAGGCGACTGAATTTGTTTGTTCACCATTTCTTGTGGAATAAGACTGAGGTATAAAGCTTGTTATTTCTCAAGTCCAGATTCTAAAGCAGCTGGTGATTACTATCTACTACCCACTGAAGGGAACGGATGGGAAATAAAATCTATAGGAGATCATGGTTTTGAATTCCTAGGAGAGAATTATCTCTTTCTCTCAGTGACAAGGTCCACAGTCTTAATTCTTAGATTCCTGGTTAGGAACAAATAACAAACAGGGTTATTTTTACAAATAATAGTGCTACAAAAATTACTCAGACTATAGCTTGTCTTCATATACAACATATTACAGCTTTTTTTATGTTTTCTTTTGTTGAAAAACATAGATTTCAGCACCACAATTTATACCTCTGAGATGCTGGTACTGATGAACTCAGTGTTGAAACTAATTCCACTGAAGACAGTACCAATATTTTAAAATACTATACTGAAACTTACTACAGGCAATAAGATGTACTAAAAAGGGAGTCCTGGACAGTGAGGACTATCTCAGATAGTTATAAGCAGCCAACTCATAGCCTCTAACATGCACCTTGAGGTAACAGCTGAAAAAAAATTGGTGAATGTTTAAGTCGCTGAAGGAAGTCACTTAAGATACCTTACACATTCTGTTAAACACATCTGAATCAGGACATCAAAGCCAGAAGAGACTGAAAGAACAGGATTGACTTACTAATAGAACAACATGATTTAAAAGGGCAGATTCTTCCTTATAACTACATTAAGCAACTACAACCTGTTGAGAAACTCTTTTACTAAACAATGGTTAGCTTTAAATTTAACAAGGCCAATAACTAAGTAATGTGTATAGAGAAGATATCCTAACCTTGAGAATAGGAACATCCTAGCAGGTCCGCTCAAACAAGTCTGATAAGGAAGAACAGCTTGGCCAGACAACAGAGTTGGGAAACATTCAAGGAGAAGAAATTGTCCTCATGAGACTTATGACCATAAAAGGGAAAAAGGAGTGGGGGGGCTAACTCCCTAAACAACCACCGATGACCACCTGAGACGCCCACACACACGCAGTGTAGTTTTGCAATGGCAGTGTTATTTAAATACAGACATTAGGCAGAGAGGTGGGGACTTTTCGGAAAAATGTATTTTTATGTCTTTAAGGTATATAAAGAATGGACTTTTGTTTTAAGGCATGCACGCTAGGTGGAGTGATCCCTCATGCATCCAGCAATGTAATAAAGAGAATGCCTGCTTCTTAATGATGCATTGGTGTTAAGAGGTTTATTCCCAGTTTCAGTGACAAACCCAATCAGACCACTAGAGAAATAATACAAATTAACATCGGTTAATGACTTAAAACCACATTTGTAGCTAGAAACTTCTATTGGCACGTGTCTTCAGCATTTAAGCTTCCTGTAATTCTGAAAACAAACTGAGTTTATTAAAATCTCTTCACCTTTAAAAAAAACAAACTCCTCCCCAAATTAATCCCAAGTAAAAAAAAAAAAATAGTCAAAGGACTTATAACTTTTTGTAACAAGCTAAAGGCTGAAATTAATTTCTGTGGTTTATAACGGGATACTTTTTGGAGAAAGTTACTCTGAAAATGCTGCAGCAACAGCAGCCCAAACCAGAAACATCTGTTTACATTTGCAGTAATAACGTAATTAAAGGAAATCTGGGCAGCTGCAAGAAGGACTACGTTGCTTCTAAAAATCTAGTTTAAGGAATTCACACCACAGGCACCACAGTTCGATTTTTCTGGAGACTATCGGCCACGACCAACCTACAACTTACAGGACAGCACGCTGAGCCTTTACAAACACGGCTGCCCCACCGGGCCTACCACTCATTTTAACTTAATTCCAGCTTGTTATTTAAGGCTTGAAAGGCACCCCCCCCCCCCCCTTTTTCGGATCGGAACAAGCCCCCGAGCGCCCTGCCCCACGCACCCCCCTCAGCCGCCGGTACCTGCGGGCTGCCCATGTCCGCGCGGCCGAGGCGAGGCGGCGCGGCGGGACGCCGTTCCCTAGCAGCCGCGAGCGCGGCCGTTGGCGCAGCGCGCGCCGCCCTCAGCCGCACCGCCGGGCCCGGCGGCGGGGAAGGCGTTGCCTCAGCGGCGCAGGAGCCGCCCGGGCTCGAAGCGGAGCAGCGAGTCGCTTTCTGCCACCGAGCCCAACTAGCGAAGCCGCGGCTGCGGCTGGGGAGGGGCCCAGATGAAGTTTCAGCCGGGTGTCGGGCTCAGGTGGTGCCGATGGAAGGCACGCAGTTTACTCGCCGATCCACGCCAGGGAATGGATCGCACCTGTGGCGTGCGTTTTTAAGCGATTGCCGTGTACTTGCAGCTATAGCAAACTGAATTTCAGCTTTGCTGTTACTTCACCGAGATTGTCTTCCAGTAGAAAATGCTTGATACCCTTTTGAGGCCTGCCAATAAGAGTAGTTAAAATCGCTTTGAGCAGCATGTACCCTTCACTGCTGTTGAGGCAGGTATTCCTTCTTACCTTTTAAATTAACTGATGTGTATCAGTAAGTGAATGCAGGTGCTTGTCTTTAGGCAAAGCAGGGAGACCTGTGCTCCAACGAAACATGCAGAGCACAGCTGTGCTTGCAAAACCATTCCTGCAAAATTCTAATGACTGGGCTGGGGTGTCAAAACCACAACAGCAACCAGATTTGTCAGGTGCCACATTATGCATCAGCCTCTCTTGTGCACAATAGACAAAGGATTTAAACAACCTGCCCCCGCCTGCCCCCTTCAGTAAATTAAAGAATACAAGAAAATATAAATAAAAATCTCTTTCCATCTCCTTGGTAGTCAATGGGTGTTGCCTGCATTATGAATCTGATGCTTTGACCCATCTAACTAAACTACTGATATGGTCAGTACAACTAACAATACTTTGTTGTGACCAGGTTTGGATTTCAGTGGGATCTGAAACAGCTGTTGCTGTGTTAGGTAGGTTGTGAATTTTAAATGAGAGGTTGTGGTGTGTTTTCACAGCAACACATAAAAGGTAGCACTCCAGTTTACAGTGGAGTTAGCCTGCTGGAAAATCCCTATAAATGAGTTCTGATTCAGGCCTGTAACCAACCATGTGAAGTGTACATAAAAGCATTATAAGAGTTTACATATAAAGCTTTAACTATAAAAGCCCCTTTGTTAAAATACCACAAGCAAAGAACCAGTAGGGTATTTTTGCTTTGTCCAGCTCTAGAAAATTCAGCATTACTTGGAATTCCCAGTGCATTTTCTAAAACAGTACTAAAGCCTGGTTTTGGTTTTGAAATGAGAAATACCCTCATACTCAACATATCTTAGGGAGATTCAAACAAGCTGTACACTGTACTGGCTATAATATGTAACAGCCTAGCTGGAAAACATGCCAAAGGGAATCCTTGCTATTTCTCTTTAATACTGAATCGTTCAACTCAGAAACTATATATACAGAAGGCAGTGGCACATCCAGCGCACACTGCCATACACTGTTGGGCATTGCAATTCTTTTTGCTAGAGGGTGAGGTTTTGGGTTTTGGTTATTTGATTAGGGTACTGGAAATGGCACACCTGCTTGTACTCTTCAGCAGAGGAAAGACATAGGTTGATAATATTAGGAACATTATAAACAATTCTTATGTATATACTATTTTTGATTATCAGAAGAACTTTCTTCACAGAGAACTAAGAACTTCTTATGCTTTTTCCCTTTTTCCCATTTATTTCTTTTCCTGCAGTGACCAGTTAAACACAATTTATTTACATAAAAGCAATACCAGCTGATTTTAATCAGCATTTCTGAGGACACAGTGGAAAAAAATGGTTTAAAACTCAGTTTTTTGCCTTCCTGTGTTTGGTTAGCATCTCACTTTCATCTGAAATCCCAGTCATACCTAACAAAACAATCTAAATCTAACTTTAGAGATAAAAATAAGATCAAAAGAATAAAATGGCAAAAGGATGAAGAAGGGAGTACACACAAATATGTGAGTACTCCAGCATCTGTTTCAGAGCTGTACTAAAAGCAATTTAAAAAATGGAGACCATTAAAAAAAAATAACCCATCATTACCAGCCAAGTCAACAGAACACAGGCATTCAGTATCATATAGTTCATATATTGTTATGTAATAAAAAGTTTAGTAAGGATTGGCCCATCACTACAACAAAAAAAGATGAGTGATGCAGTAAAATACAGGAAGGAAAAAATGCCACAGGTAACATTTTTATCACTAAGTTTTCATTTTCTGAAGCTTTCAGTGACATCCACATTGATGCCTGCCTCAAATTCTAGAGTGCCAGTAATCAAAAATACATTTTTTCCTCCCTTCAAGCAGAGGCAAAAGTATTAAACAGTAGATAACAATGTGGTTTACTCCATGGAATTAACAAAACTTAAGCTGAAATACTATGCTCCGTGAGGTATTTTACTGACCAGATGTTTTGTTTCGAATGCGAAAAAAGCAGTCCTTTAATTTTTAACCAAAGTACTTATTGGCATGCTTTGTATGTTTTGATTTGAGCAAATAAATAATGTTTGAAAGTACAATGATTGTAGTAACTCCTGTGTGCACAAAAATTAAAATTCTCAGAATTGAGTATTGCTTTAAAAATGATTTCAGAAAGGGTTTTTTTTCTTCCCCAGAGGCTTCAGATGACAGGCTGAAAAACATTAACTAGCATGAAAATGGAACAAGATGTTTGAAAGCAATGGAATCACAGCTTGTGAAATGCCTAAATTCATCTCTCAAAGCTGTATTCCTAAATCACTCCAGCAGTTTCAGCAATCTCAGCTGAACACTAGAAGTATATACTGGAACTTAATCCCACATAATACCTTTCCTTGTACTCCACTTCATCTAAAATCTCTTTTGTCTCTATTTTTTTAAAAACAAAAATACATATATGTGTTTATAAAGTTCTCTCACATTTACCCTTCGTGGTCTCACTATAGTTGTCCATAAAACAGTTGATCACAAATTGTAGACTTTTAATGAAGTAAGTAAAGTTTTCTCATGGAGGTTTCTAATAATGGGAAAATTGATAATGATTGATAATTGACAATTTATGCAGAAAAAAGGTTTTAGTCATCAAAATTCAAGTCTAAGGGTTTTAAATCACAGATTCATAGAATGGGTTGGAAGGGACCTTAAAGATCACCTAGTCCCAACCCCCTGCCCCGGGCAGGGCCCCCTTCCCCCAGCCCAGGTTGCTCCCAGCCCCGTCCAACCTGGCCTTGAACCCTTCCAGGGAGGGGGCAGCCACAGCTGCTCTGGGCACCCTGGGCCAGGGCCTCATCACCCTCACAGGGAAGAATTTCTTCCTAATCTAAATCTAGCCTCTCCCAGTTTAAACCCGTTACTCCTCATCCTATCCCCACACCCCCTGATAGACTCTCTCCCCATCTTCCCTGTAGCCCCCTTTAAGCACTGGGAGGCCACTATAAGGTCTTCCCAGAACCTTCTCTTCTCCAGGCTGAACAACCCCAACTCTCTCAGCCTGGCCTCATAAGGGAGGTGCTTCAGTCCCCTGAGCATCTTTGTGGTCTCCTCTGAGCCTGCGTGAGCAGGTCCATGTCCTTTTTTATACTGGGGGCCCCAGAGCTGGACACAGCACTGCAAGGGGGGGAGGTCTCATAAGAGTGAAGTAGAGGGGGAGAATGATCTTTATCAAGTCAGCTTTTGTTACGCGTATCTCTTAAGTATGGAATAATTAATGTACAAAAATCAAAGTAAAGACAGGAGTAAATAATGTTTTCTTCCCCAGAAGAAGAGTAATAATTTATATATTGTTTGCAAAAATCATTCTCAGGAACATGCTCTGCTATAAGAAGCATGTGTTTAGTCAGATGAGTCTTCTGCACATATCACAGTGGAACTACTGACCATCAAGGAAAGATCACTCTGAAACTTGCTTTAGAACAGCCACCATAGTAACAGCAAAAATGTCCAACACAATCCCGCTGTTACTGTAAGTCAGAAGAGATTTTTAAAGACAATGAAGAGATCTGGGTTCACCTGTGTCAACAGAAAGGAAGGAAGTTAGAGGCCAGAACTTGCATGCCTATTTCACCTTTACAGCCACTCTGAAAGAACACTGGAACGAGCTTGAGCACCTATCAGTGCCAGTTTAAAAAATAAAAAGGAGTCTATTTACTATCAAGTCTACCATAACTCTAAAGGAAGTACGAATCCCTTGCGGTCAGTGCAGGTATGCTGACTTACTGACTCTGGACGCAAATGTGTTTGTCACAGGAAGCCTCTGTTCACACTTGTCTCAAAGGTGGTCTTCGTTTCACTGGAAGGCAAGTTTTGTCACAGGTCTGTTTGGGTCAAAAATCATTCTTTATCTTCTTCTTGTGTTGTGAAAGCAACAAAAACTAGCACTGTCACATGAAATGATTGATTCTTTTATTACTTTATGTAATAGCCTAGCCCTTATTTATTAGGTCTAACGCTACACAGGCTAACCAGATAAGAATCTTTACATCAAAATGCATGTACTTGCTTTTAATTAAGAAATTTCCTTATACTTTCATGCACTGATAGGTGACTCAACAGTTCAGCTTTGTAATGTCACCATTAACTGGGTCGGCCTTCTACACACTGATTCATTCTGTATCCTGCTCCCTTCTCCAGTGCTGAGTGGGCCAAGCAGCATTTTCAAGTCTGTCAGCTGCCAGGTTCCTCAGGCACAGGGTGTTTGGTTTCTGAAACAAACACACATTAAGTTCACGCTTTTATCGTGCCCCAATTTCACATCATTTTTTTACAAGTATAACTTACCTTACTTGGCAAGAATACAAGCACAGCTGTCTTGGTAAGAAGATTATCAGCTATTATCTAGACAATGCATTTTTCTAACACATCTCCTTCCTTAGAAGGCCTTTTGAAAAGACAGAAATTTCAAGCTGTCTCAAATCACAACTAGTGTTAAACAGACTAGTTTGTTTTCTAGATGTCTTAAAGAAAATTAAAAAGAAAACAGGCAGCATTCCTGATAAGAACTTTCAGTGCAGGAAATTTAAATATTCAGATAATTTCTGAAATTAATGCTGCAAGCAGCACCAAACCAAGCACATGAATACACTATTTCTTTCACTAAAAAGAAAGCCCAGTTGTGCATTTCTAACAATGAGAAGAGCTTTCATTTCATCAATGAAACAGGCCTTTGTAGAAAACATGTTATTCAGGCCACAACGGGTTACCACCTCTTTTGAATGTAACTCCTTTTCTAAAGGAAAAGAGTGTGTTTTTTAATTCAGTCATCTACTTGAAAATGAAACAATTGTACAACAAATGTACAGACTAGGAGGCTAATACATGTGACAAGCACTCCATTTAAGTTTCCTTACATGGTAATTCAGCAAAGGCCATACTACAAGACATAACTAGAACATTACGTATAGGAACATAAAGTTTTTATGTGCAAAAAACAGGCAGATAGAGAAGAGTCCCAGGACTTTATCTTCTAAGTTTATGATTCATCAGTAGTCAGCATGGATTCACCAAGGGGAAGTCATGCTTGAGTAACTTGATAAACTTCCCTGGTGAAATGACTGGCAGGTTGATGAGGGGAGAGCAGTAGACTCTGCCTGCCTATGCTTCACCAAGGCCTCTGACACTGTCTCCCATAAGGTCCTCCTATACAAGCTGTTACGTATGGGCTGGATGAGCAGTGAGGTGGACTGAAAACTGGCTGAATGGCCAGGCCCAGGGGGTGCTGATCAGTGGAACAAAGTCTAGTTAGAGTTCAGTAGCAAGCAGCATACCCAGTGGTTCATACTGGATCCAATCCCATTTAACATCTTCAATAATGACTTGGATGATGGGGCAGAGCATACCCTCACCAAGGCTGCGGATGACACAAAATTAAGCAGAGTGGCTGATCCACCAGTCATGCTGCCATCCACAGGGACCTCTGCAGGCTGCAAAAACAGGCTGACAGGAACCTCATGAAGGTCAACAAGAAGTGCAAAGCTCGGCACAGTGGTGGAACAATCCCATACACTGACAGATGGTGGGGCCACCCAGCTGGAACACCCCTTTGCAGGAAAAGACCTGGGGTCCTAGTGGACACGATGCTGCATGTGAGCCAGAAATGTGCCTTGCCCTAAGAAGGCTAATGGTATCCTGGGCTGCATTAGGCAAAGTATTACCAGCACGATGGTGGAGGTGATCCTTCCCTTCCACTAAGCACAGGAGTACCATGTCCAGTTCTGGGCTTCATACATGAGAGACATCGACATACCAACAAAGGGCCACAAAGATGATTAAGGCACATCTCTCCTTTGAGGAAAGGCTGAGGTAGCTGGGGCTGTTTAGCCTAGAGAAGAGAAGGCTCGGGGGGACCTTATCAACATATATAAGTATCTGAAGGGAGGGTGCAAAGAAGATTGAGCCAGGCTCTTGTCAGTGGTGCCCAGTGACAGCACAAAAGGGAATGTGCACAAACTGAAACATAGGAGGTTCCGTCTGAACATAAGGAAATACTTTTTTCACTGTGAGGATGACTGAGCACTGGAACAGGTTGCCCAGGGAGGTGGAGTCTCCTTCCTTGGAGATACTCAAAAGCCATCTGGACATGATCCTGGCCACAAGGTCTAGGTGGCCCTGCTTGAGCAGGGAGGTTGGCCAACATGACTTCCAGAGGTCCCTTCTGACCTCAACCATTCTCTGATTCTGTGAAGAAATGAAAACACAGAAGTTTTGAGAAAAGGCAAAGTTTATTTTTTTTTAATATATAAAAAGGTAATGAACTGCATAGAAATATGACTTCGGTCATCTTAAAATGTTACTCATCACTCATTTACACTTGGTAGTTCCCAGTAATATGACAGGAAGTAAGACAGGCTAACAGTTGTCTACAATGTATGTATTTACATTCAATTGAAGTTACACATGCACAGTAATAATTTTAAATAAATCAAATGCACTGATCCAAATAAAATCTGATTCAAGGTATATTTTATAAAGTACAAAAGTCTTCAAAATTTAACTTCCTTGAATAAGACCAATTTTCATTTATTTAAAGATAAGTTAGCTCCAAAAGAAGAAATGTAAACATCAGATATCATGATAAAAATCTTATGAAATAACAATTTTATCATAAAGTGCTGGCAAACGCTTTCAGCTTTATTTTCCAGATGATAAAAACAGAATACTGATGTACAAAGACTTCCACAAGTTTCCCAGCTGTAATTTCAGTTCAATAATAATTTTGCAGAATTTTAAAATGTAACAATTTTATAAACATTCTTTTCTACCTTTATCTGTTGCAGTTTTATGACATTTTCTTCTTTACCTTAAGTGAACTTTAACTTCTGAGTATGCATAAAATAGTTTGTATTTTTAATTCAACAGTTCAAATTAGACTCCATGCTGGTGGAAAAAACAAAAGGTTAGATAAGACTCCAACTGGGAAAAGCCAAGGACTTTGAGAAGTAAGGGTACTGTAAGTTACCTGAACACAATCCAACAATTGCCTTTAGCAAAGTAATATTATAATTATATATATTACCAGTATCACTGAAAAAAGTTATATGAGAATTAATACACAAAGGAGACTCAGTGTGGTTCATTTATACCTAGGCATCTGAGCTTCGTATGTGCTGAATATATCCATTACTTCATTTCACATGAGATTAAGTCTTGGAAAATTTTCACTTTCTGACAAACACAAACTGAAAGATAGTCTTACATGCCTTACACCTCAGTTGACATTTCACTTATCAACATAAGTGTCACCCAAAATAAAGACAACGGTCCTGAATTCCCCCATGCATTATGGTGATACCTTATATTGTAATCTATTTGTAAAAAACCCTGTTCCTTTCTTGTGTGAAAAAAAGATAAAATACAACTTTTTACCACTCATGTTCACCTCTCAGTCATATGTTGTTCCAAAACCTCAGTCTGCCTAACTATTGACAAGTCCACAGGAACACTGGAAAAAGATCATCAGATTGTGGTGTTACATTATACAAAACAAACCAAATGCAAATCAAAGACAATTAAGTCTAAGCTCTGAGGAGTGAAAAATCCCAGAAGTATTTTAAAGTGCCATTTACTTTCAGAATATTTATATAAGTTTTAATACATTCCCTAAAAGACTTCTAGCCTCAGTGTTATGATTAGGATTTTATCTTGTCAGTACTAGCTTCAGGCTGTTAAGGTATGATTGGTATTTGCTTTAAGTCAAAACTTGACATAGGCATTACTTCCTCAGAGCCTAAAAACAGGAAGTAGAAGGCAAATAACTTAAATAACAAACCCACTGAACAAACCAAATTTAAAGGCTTAAAACAATTAAGTAGTTTGTCTTTAAATACTAACACACTGCAGTCCATTTCTCAGAGCGGGCACGAAGCTAAGTTATTATGGATAACAGTAACTGACAGAAAGATGCACTGCACTTCTGCATTAGAGGGCCATAATGAAGAGCTTTTAATTGCAGCTTTGCTGGCAAACCCAGTTATTTTCAGTTTATTCAGTTACTACTTTTAACTCCAGAGAGGCTTTCATTTTGGGTTTGTTTTTTTTTTTTGTTTTGTTTGTTTGTTCTGGGTTTTTTTGGTTGGTTGGGGTGGTGTTGGTGTTTTGGGTTTTTTTGTTCATTTGTTGTTTTTTTGAAGAATGGGTCACAGGTAGATGATACTATTCCAGAGGTTTTATGAAAGCAAACTAACTAGTTTATTGAATGTTCACATCAGCACAGGACCTTCACCCTCTTCAAATATGACTTACTGATAAGGAACAAAGGACCACTAGCACAAGGACTGACAATCTACCCATTTTCTATTCAAGCACTGCAGAGACACAACAACACAGGAAAAAAAACAGAGTATGCTTTACAATCCCCAAGCGGATCAGATCTATAAGGCAGAAACACTTCCTTAACTACTAATGATCCTACAGAGAAAGCAGTTTTCCAAATGGCCCCAAAAGATACATCATGTTCCCAAAACATACCACCTTTAGCTTCCATTTAAAGCTATGAGAATGGTCACAAATCAGCCCAGTAAGACAGCTAGATTCACTTTCCCTGCTTAGACCAATTTCTTATTAAGGCTAGTCATAAAAGTGCGCACGTATTCAACCACCCTTTGGCAAAGCTTGAATTTAAACAAACTAATTTTCAGGTTTTAGTTTGTTCATTCTGGCATCATTTTTGGACTAAAACTTGAGAAGTGCAAAAATATTTAATTATATCTTCTTAAAAAAAATAATTCACTTTATTGGTGCAACAACCCCAATTTTTCAGGAGTTAAATCCATTGCCAGCAATGGATAGAAAAGGAAGCACCGGCATGAAAGAATCAAAGTGCATTTCCAGTATGCCAATGCCGCAAGAATTGGCAAGCCATCATTTTATATTCACCACTGGAATAGATTATGCTAAATTCCTTTTATAAAAGTCTGTATTACACATTAGCATACTAAGTCTGTCATGAAGTCTTGGGGATACTGCAATGAATCATCAAAACGAAAACGTTTGGAGACTGTACTGCTGTCCTCTGGAATGTTTTCTTTGTCTTCCTTATTACTACAGGTACCATTACAACTGGATTTTACATTCCGTTCCTCCAAGCATTTTGTTGTGTGTCCTGGCATCAGAGAAGAGCAATAGGTTTCTTCAGGGCTACACAAGAGTATGAACTCCCCTTGCTGTAACCACAAATGAGACAAACAGGCCTCTGCTGTGGGTCTTTCCCTTCGAAAAAGAAAGTGGTAAAGTTGATTAAGTTAATTTCAGAAATACTAAAAATGTAATTAAAATAGCTGTGACACATGGTATGAAATCTTAAGCCAAATCGACACTGAAGAATTAATATTGCTGGTTTTCTACCACTACCATAGCTTCTACAAAACACACTAGACACTAGCGTAATTAAGGTTAAATACTGGCAACATGCATCTAAATTTTAGTCAACAGTTTCCCCTACTACTGAATGTCAGAACTGTTAAGTTTTTCATCAGAACAAGGAACAGGTATTTCTCAGACAGTATTCACAGTCCACTGGAATGTTTTCAGCATTGTTTGTGTGTGTATACATATATATATATGCACATGCACAAAGTCCTATGTTTTATACAGACCACTGTAATAGGGAGGCTAATGAATATTCAGTCATTTGGTTTTCAAGGAAGGCCAAATAATACGATGCCATCAATTCTATCTGACATTTTGCAGTGTTTTACTCATGCAATTCATCTGGTTAAACCCTTCCAAAATGTAGTTACTAACAAACAAACCACAGACTTACAAAATTGTTCCTTTGGCTAACCTAGTATAGTGCTACTACAGCTTTCATCATGTTCTGCATTGCTAAGTTCCACAGAACTTGCTGGAAATGCAACAGTGCCTGCTACTGCTCCTTAACTCTACCAGAACACACGGAATATTTTTTGGTCAGAGAATGATAGCTTTATAGAGTTGACTATCTGAGGACAGATTTTTCCTCTTAAGATTCTAAAAGATATAGTCAACAATTATTGGCATGTCAAAAAAAAAACAACCACCACATTACTGAGGATATAATGAAGACTGAGATGCCCAGAGGCAAGAAAGTGAACAGAATAATAACTGACAATGTCAAACATCCCACAGGTCCACACTAACGTTTACCAAAGCACGCTCTTCCTAACTGCTTCCCGCATGATACTGTGGTTTTTGTCAATTATTCTAGATATTGACAAACCCTCTATGTGAGATACTAAATTAAAATGGACTGTTCAGACATGAGTTTATATGGAGTCTTTATTTAATCAAAGCAGGCACTTCATGGGTATCATCTCCCATCGTCCCTTCCTACCAAAGAACCTCTTTCTTAACCAAACAACAGGGTCACTCCTGCTTGCTGCAGGCTCTCCAAAGACAGGGACTACTGTCTCACTACAAATGGCAATACCTAGCACTATAATTGACAATACCTGACCATGCCTAGCAGAACATGACTAACTGACTTTACTGAATACTATTTCCCCATATATATCTTCTAGGGTGGTGGGTTTTTTTGTTTTGTTTGTTCTTTTGGGGGGTTTTTGGTTTGTTTGTTTTTTTTTGGTTTTGTTGTGTTTTTTTTGTTGTTTGTTTGTTTGGTTTTTTTTTGTTTGTTTGTTTTTTTTTTTTTTTTTTTTTTACTGCATTTGCTGATGCAGGAGGTTAAATATCCAGATTTAAAACTATCCAGCAAGTGTAGACACAGTTAATGTCTATAACTCTCCCACTCTCAAAGATCATCTTCTCCAAGTTCAGCTACTTTGAAAGGCCTTGATTAAAGCATGAACTCTCAAAGAATGCAAAGTTACTGAAGCATGTCTTACAAACAAAAAGTTCATATTTTGGATTTAGAATATTTTTATAGAAGTCTGAACATGGCAAAACACTAAGTATTTCTGAAGCATATATGCTCAGTCAGAAGACTGCCAAATTGTTATATAAAATGTATTAAAGTAGAAAAATACATTAAATTTAAGTAGGAAACAAGAAAGCACTGCCTCAAAAAGATTACAATTTGTCTCCCCAACTTGTGCAATAAAAGGTTACATTATAGACAAGAACGCCTCCTCTCTAGAATGTATTTCACCAGATTTGTTAATAATCTGTCCTCTGAATAAAAATATAAAGAAACTCAAAATACAAAACTCAAAGCACAAGCCTGACTACAATAATGGCCAGACAGTGAATCAAAGATCCTTTTCATTACAGAAAAGCATAAACCTACACTCTTAACTATCCAGCTGATAATACCAGTCCATTGTAAAGTATCTGAAAGATCATATCAGTGGTATTAAGCTCCCAAATTAACATTCACTTTTTCTAGGTGCTCCACAAACATCAAATATAAGATTCTTGCCTAGAGGAATTTGTTACTTACTCGGGATTTTTTATGAGAAGTTTTTGAATGAAGTCTTTGGCAGGCTGTGAAACCGATGAAAATGTTTCTTCTGAATAATCCACGTTAACTTGAGATATATTAAGGTAAGTTTCTTGATTATCAGCTCCCACAAATGGAGATTCTTGTGTCAGCAGCATGTACGAAATCACACCTATGTTCCTGAGGTAAGAACACAATGTATAATCCTACTACAATACCTAAACAATATTACCCCATATTTATTGTGCTGCAGATCGAACTTACAGATGTATGCCACACTCAGTTAGAAACATCATGGGATGTCTCAGATTGACGTGATTCAAGCATGCCTGCACATGCACACGCAAGGAAAGCTATGTATGTATCACAATTAAGGGATTTTCGAAAGTTGCTTACTTGCAACCTACCCTTTTCTTCCCACTGAAATTGTTAGGAAAAGGAAAAAAATCACTTTTACACAGCTCATTCTTGAATATATGGCAATTCTGGATGATAGAACTGCAAAAAGACTTTCTAATTTGTAGGTAAATAGAACCCCATCTTTCACTACAATTCTGGATGAAGTATCAAAGACTGAAATTTAATCAACCCTTCTGTACAACAGGCATCTGAGTTGCATTAAAATATCCTCTTGCTGAGATGTTTTTCACTACGGACATGAAAGTGATTATCACACATCATGTGTTATTATAAATCTTAGATGGCTTTTTGATGCATAATAAAAATGGTTTTGTGATTTGATAGATCAAACATTAGCGCTCATTAGTGTGGAAACACGCAGCTGCGGTGTTTGCCATCCTGAGTAGAGCGCCAACAGTTTGTTGTTTTTGTGTTCCCACAGAAGCAGGCAAATAGTAAGTAGTTAAAACACATTCACAAGGAGATTTAACTATGAACTGTGAATTTCAAAGGACTAATTAGCTCATAGCAACTTTAAAAACTGAATTTTAATTATTTAGATGCTCAAGAAGAACATATGAATATTTTATGCTTTTAAGGAAACAACTCAGACTTAGCCTTTACACTAACACAGCTCATTAAATGAATAGGCTACAAAGGTATACTTAATGAAGTTGTGGATTAGTTTAAGATACTTGTCTCATTTTTTATGACTCATTCTGCAGATACTGCTCTAAAGATAGGAAGCAGGAAGTTAAAATACTTCTCATAATTTGTGTAATAAAATCATTTAAGGATACTTAAGTGGGGAGGGAGGAGCATCCAAGAGCAGTTAATGCCTGAAGCATGTCATCCAAGAGTAACTAATACCTAAAGTATGCAGTGTCCAATCATTGTTACTGTTCCCTTTGAACAAACACCTATAACTCTGCATGCTCAGAAGCAACCTGCATTCCCTACTAGGTGTGCAACAGACCTATATGCAGTAATTTCTGTAAGCCTCAAGTTATATTCCGAGGGCTCTTTCCCCTCCCAACTCTCCCTCTTTTGGTCAGCCCACCAAAAGAAGGGTATTCTTGGAAGCCTGGTAAAACTGGATCTGGCCCTCTAGATTGTTAAGTGGTCACAACTGTAACAATAAAATTAATTAACATATACAACCTACCACATATCTGTAGCTGTGGTAATAGGATCGTAGTTTAAGATTTCTGGAGCTAGAGAAAGAAACGGGGCAAAGAAAAACACTTTAATAGATATATTATTCAAGTGGCCTTGAATCATACACTACATTTCTGGCAGTTTTTTGCCAATCATTATTACAATAAACATGCAGTTTCAATAATCAAGTTTATTATTTTTAAGCCACAAGGGTGGAGAAGTTATTTCTGTTCAATTAGACACACCGATGCTTAATTGGTTCACACTAAAATGTCACTATATAACTTAGTCTATTCTATCCAAATCCCAAGGTATTTTCTATTCAGATGCATGCACATAAGAGTCTAAGAGATTATCAACTATATAGCTTTTTAAGGGGAATGCATAAAGCCTTCAGCACATCAATGCTGCAAAGCCAGATGACCAAGCCAGTTTTAGGATCAGTGGCTGTTAGCCATCAAACTTTGTGAAGTCACACTTTTACAAATTCACATCACTTTTGCCAATACCTTTGACAGTGATTCTGTAAGTGATCTAAACCAGCCATCTGTGACAGCTAGACAGCAAGTTATTCACCACATACTGAAGTGTTTTTAAAATTGAGTGTAGGCAAAATCATTAAAAAAACCTGCCCTTCAGAGGGACAAGTATTAACAGCAATCTTTCCCTTTTCAAGGAATATTTTCATCTCATTATCATACTAAACAGCATTCCTAATTCAAAGAACATTTTTGTTCATGCTAATGTCATATTTCAACTCTAATCAGAAGAATTTAACAGCCAAAATTTCTTGTTGATTTAACAATCTGCATCACAGCAAATACTATAGCATGAAATTAGAAGTTCACCTATTGATATTATTTGGGGCTTTTTTTGGTGCAAATACTTGTTGACTTCTCTTAAAAAAAAAAAAAAGAACAGCTCAAAACATGTTGCCTTGTCTAGCTGTTCTTTCTCCAGTAATGACTAGAAAGTTGATAAGCATGTTACATGAACTGTTTTCTCAAAACCACACATCAGAAACCATGAAGCAACTGTTCCATACCTAGATATTCTGTTGTTCCCATGATCTGTCGCAGTTCACTAGAAGTCTCAAGCTTCCGAGACATACCAAAATCTACAATTTTTACATCACCAAGAGGACTGATGCTGCTCAGCAAAATATTTTGAGGCTAGAATAGGAAAGATTTAATTCTCAATTAATAAAAGAGAAGCTGCAAAAACCCAATGTACTAAATATTTCATTTCTATTAAACAATACTTATTGCAAAATTTTGTTTTTAAAAATTATTTAATCTCTAATACACTCCTTTTTCTCCTCATCTTTGTTATGTTTTTAACAAATGACTTATAATAATCACAGTATTAAATTGAAAATAAAGTACTAAAAGTCTGCTGCAGCCTCACCTTTAAATCAAGATGAACAATATTGTTTTCATGCAAGCAACAGAGTCCTTCAAGTATTTGTCTTATAAGTCTTACAATATCCCTTTCACCAATTCTGTCATCCAGATCTGGGACACACAAGTCAAATATTTCTCCTCCAGCAGCACTGAAACACAATCAAGAACACTAACATATTAAATCTGAATTTTCAAACTTAAGTGAGGAAAAATTTTATATATTGTGCCTATTTATATAAGATATATTCATATTCTCAGATAGTCTGGGAAAATTGTTATTACAATGGCTTATTTTGTTTGTTTGTTGTTTTGTTGTTTTTTTTTTGTTGTTTTGTTTTGTTTTTTGGTTTATTTATTTATTTTAAATACACACCATACAAGCACTTGGAAAAGGAAAAAAAAAAAACGAAACTGATGATGCTTTTTCTTTCCTCATAGCTGGCAACAGCAGCTGAGAAAGTGAAACAGAACTTTGTGGCTGACAACCTCAGAACGCTTTGGTACCCTCAAGCATGCTTTCCTGCAAGCCAGTGTGAAGATGCCTTCAGGAAAATGAGTTCTACCATCATTCCCTAACAGAAGCAGCCTTTCTCTTCAAGTCAAATCTAAAATTTCTTCTATTAGACAAGTTCCATAGATAATTCAAAGCAAGGAAGCCCAACAGTATTCCTATTCTGTGAATCTGGAAATAACATTTTTTTTTTTTTTTTTTTTAAAAACACATACTGTGGTGTAAATGTAAGAACTACAATGCAATGAACAGCTAGAGTTACTGAAGAGTATTTCTGAAGTGGGAAGAAACTGCGTACTTGCCACCCAAGGTCCTGCCATTCTGATGGAAGACTAAAACTCAGAGAGGTACCCGAAACAAAATCTTGCATGCTGCTGATGAATATACAGTTGTCTCTTTAGTTAGTGAGTAGTATCTTCCAGAACTCTAGCAGACACAGAATATTCAGAAATACAACTACCTCTTTGAAATCTACCATTTCCACACTAACAACAAAGATGAGATTGACAAGCTTCATGTTTTCACACAGCATCTCAAATGTATCTTCCCCGGAAAGAAGCTGTTGTTTACTTACAGAAAACCCTACTATTAGTACAGCATAAAAGAAGCATGGAAATAACCATGTTGCATGTGGTTTATTAGTTACACTTTGCTGCAGTGTCAGCTGTTCTATTTTGTGCTGGGTTTGAAATCCTTATTCAGCCCGCTCTAACTGCCTGAAGTTTCTCAACAATAAAGGGCTATCTCAAAACTACAGATCAGTAAGCCTAAACTTCAAAATTATAGAGTCTATAAAAAAAGATAACGGACAACATGGATGAACACAGTCACTAACCTGCTGGAGCTGTGAGGTGTCAGTAATGCCTCTCCTAATTGCCTTTATGACAAAATGTAGATGAGGGGAAGAGCAGTGGATGCCATTAACTTTTACAAGGTTTTCAATACTGTCTCCCACTGTATCCTTGTATCTAAGTTACTACATTATGGTCTGGATGGGTGGACACCCAGATGGGTAAAGAGCTGAACAGCTCTGCTGAGGAGGACTGGTGAGTCCTCAGAGGCGGCGAGCTAAAGGCAGCAAAGGCGGTCAGCAGCACCTTGAGCTGTAATAACAGGAGCACAGCCAGTAGGCTGAGGCGAGTGGCTCTACCCCGCACGCTAGGCCACAGCTAGAATGCAGCATCCTGGTTTTGGTTCCCCAGTTCAAGGAAGTCATTAACCAGCAAGTTCAGCATCAACTGAGAAAGCAAGTAGAAGAGCACCAGATAACCTGTAGCATACATAAATGTAATATCTTCAGAAAAATAACCTAATAGAATCCTACACAATGCCAAATTTTGAACTGGCAGGTACAGCTCGGGAAATTTTGATTGACAGTTCTTTGAAATAATTGCACCAGTGTGCAAAGCAGCCAAAACAAAAGGCAACATACATGGCTATCATCAAGATGCTACTGGGAACAAAAAACAGCAAAATGATGCTCAGTATAAAAATCTTAGCATGTAGTTCTGGCTTCTGTATCTTCAAGAAGTGTGTAAGATTAGTGAAGATAGAGATGGGCAAGTAAGATGACAGACGGTTGCTTTGAAAGAAGAAGCCAAAAAGACACTGACTCCTCAGTTCGGATAGAAGATTGTGGGAGAGTTTATCAATGAAGCTTACAAAAACACTAAAGCTGGTTTAGAGATGAACAAAGAACTGTTATTCACTAAATCTCACAATATGAGAACTAGGAGGCACCTGATAAAGCTAGCAGATTACTTTAAAAAAGATGAAGTATTTCTTCACATAGTAGGTAATGAACTTCTGTAATTTATTACCACTAAATTAGACAGTATCACCAGGTTCAAAACAGGACAAAACAGATACACGGACTACAGGTCCTTAAACAGAGAGTAAAAGGAACAGGCAGAGAGGTATCCTCTGTACAAAACCTCTGGTTGCTGGTGCAGTGCAAAGAGAGCAGATAGCAAAAAGTAGACAGGCTCATACACTCCTTAGCTCTTCCTAAACAGCATCTCCCTACAGCCATTGCTGGAAACAGCAGCAGATCAGACAGACCGCTGATCTGACTCTATAGGCCTTGCCGTAGCTCTTCAATGAACAAAACTTGATTTGAAAATTAGCACAGCTGCCTGGTACAGCTGTAAAATGAGTTAGTACAGCTGCCAGGTTTCTCTCCAAATAACTGGATTCCTCCAATTACCTTTGACCCTCAGATTAGAAGAGTAACAACCTCTGTTGTGGGGCTTCTGAAGAAGTCTTTAGTATTCCCCTCCTCAAAGACGGCCTTATTAAGAACTAGCATCCATTTCTTTCCTTTAGTTAGAAAATGTGCGCTTATACGAACAGATTCTTACTACATCTTCCAAATAACCCCACCAATACAATCCAACAACAGTGAGGACCATATATAGAAGGAAAAATACGGATAAACAGGAAATGCTTATAAATTATTTCATGAGCAAGAGACTAGTTTCTTGAGATTCTTTTAAAGTACTGCTTCAGAGTTCTGATAACGAGAAACCAAGCAAAACCTTGTCCTTCTGTAGCAGAATACAAAATTTAAAAGTGTAATCAGCCCTCCGCTTATCCCAACAGAACTAGGAACACTTACTGCAAGACTTCTGAACACTACTACAAAGCAGACCATTAACACCAATGTAGCATAAGGAAGTTAATTCATTACAGAGCATCAGTATGCAAGACAGAGTTAGCTGAGCTGAAACAGAAGCAAATCAGTATGGCTTTTATGTCACCTTGCAATTGTTCTTAAGAAGTGCAAAACTGGTCATCTGAACTTTGTCTTTACTTCTATATTATTTATTATTTTAGTCTTCTCAGGACAACAAACAAAATGTTAGAGATTATCTAGTTCCAGGAAAAAAGCTTTTTTAAAAATTATCTACCTACATTCTTTGAAAAAGTGAAGGAATTTATCATGGTGTGTGCAGAAGATCATTGATAGCTCTTCAAATACTTCGTACAATTGAACTTAAATCCTACAGACTTTCTGGATTAATTTCACGAATTGCATTTTTGTTTCTTACATTCCAAACAAACATTAACACATACAGCAAATATGATAGCTAATGCAAATTCAAATTAAATTCCCAAATTAGACTTGTTTTCAGAGGTAATGAGAAGCCACAGGAACATCTAAAAAGATATGGGAATTTCAGAAGAAATAGCTCCAAAAGTCAAACAGTTTTCAAATATCAAACCTACTAAATTCAGAAGCTCAGAACCTGCAAAAGAATTGAAACTTTTCAGACACCAAAAAGCGTTAAGCAGTGACTGAAGTTCACAGAACATGGACATGCTCAGCTTGTCCGAAATCTGTGTACTTGGTACTAGTGACTGTTTTTTTTTTTTAGTACAATTTAAGATGCATCAGAGCACTATGCACCTCCTATGGGATTCAAGAACATACTCTCCAGCCAGCTTGCATGAAAGATTCTCTAAAAATAAAAATATGACATCCTAGAGTTGGTATTCAGGTTTTGTATTAGTTTAGCCTGACCTAAAAGTTGATCAGAGCTTTTTCTACAAAAATCCAACTAGTAGAAGAAATAATCTCCTCAACTTGAACAGGGACGTTTTAATCAAAACTACTCCCCTTAAATAGTATTTAAAGGCATAAAAAATATTTCACTGAAATTCAGTGAAATTGTCTATGAAGCTGAGTTATGCAGTGGGAAGAAAGAAGAATCTCTCTTAATTTTTTGATTTTTTTTTTGTAAAAAAAGAAAAAAACTACAATACCTTTCAGTCCATATTTTTAAATTTTGAGTACAGAACTACTATAAATTTTGATGCATTTTGTTTTATGGCTTATACCACGTTGTTTGACATAACTCATTAGCTGTGTATGTAACAAAACACACGTACAAAACCAAAGACTCAAATTAACAGCAATAGATTCAACTCTTGCATTTACATGAAAATAAATCATACCAAAAAAGTCCCTAAGAGCTTATAAAATATCATAATGAAACATTAGCATGATGTATATAGCATATTGTTGTAATTCTTCTAGGTGTTGAGGCAATTCATGCAAAACAAAAAGAGTATGTTGACAGATTCTTAACTACAAAAAAGGAACACCTGATAAAGGCATACTTACTATTCCAACACTAAGATGATTTCATTTGCTGTTTCATAGACTTCATGGAGATTAACTATACGAGGATTAGATTTCATTAATTCAAGTACAGCAATTTCATGAAGAATCTCTGCTTTGCAGTCCTGACCTCTTCTTCTTTTCTTTAAAAATTTAGCTGCATACTCTTGGCCTGTGGATTTAGCTATACATTTTCTAACCACAGCACATCTTCCTCTACAAGATAAAAGAGAAAACATTAATACCCAAGACATATCAAGTACAAAAAATGCCATTAGAAATAAAAGGCATGGCAAATAATTGGAAACTAAGAAAAAAAAAAAAATCAGGGAAATGCCATGTTTGGCCTGTTCTTACACTATTCCCTGAACATTCACTTTCAGCCACTGCAGGAGAAAGGCTACTAAACTAGATGAAGCTTTGGCATGACCCAGTAAAATTTCCTTTATACAGACCAGCTAAACATTAAATCAGAGTATCACGTTATATACACATTCTCACCATAGGAGCACAGAACCATAGAGTAACTCGGGTTGGAAAGGACTTCTGGAAGTCTCTAGCAAACTCTCCTGCTTACAGCTGGACGAGCTATGAGATCCTACTAGGCTGCTTGGGGCTTTGTTCAAGTTGGCAATATGATATTAAGAAAACTCAACCACATTATAGCACCTGCAGAATACAGTAATAAACAAAGCAAAACTCTGAAATGCAGAAAATGAACACAGAAAATAAAACATTTTTGTCTGCTGCAGCAGGAGGAAGGTCTTCGGTGCAGAAAATTTTAGAGTCAGAATTTCCCTCCACAAATCATGTAGTACTGCTAAAAAAACCCCAGGTATCTGCAACATCTTAATAGAAAAACACCCACTACTTAGCATTCTCTTTCTCAATTACAGTTAGGCAGAGTGTGCTGCTTTATTTCCTAGCCAACTGTTTAGGTATGGAAACAAAAATGTATTTTGGCAAATAAATGTTTTTAAAAGAAAACCACACACTGTAGTTAAAACATCAAGCTGACCTTTTAAAAAATAAGGGGAAAAATGCAGTTTTTAAAGCCAAGTTATAAACTCCTGAAAAAACAGTTTTATAATCTCAAATTTTGCATTCCCAGAAATGCCTAGTTGCATACTTGCAAAGTGTTTCCAAATGATACAAAAAACATTATTTAAAAAACAAAACAACAACTTGAAGGGCTTATTAAAGGGCAATTTAAAATAAATTGTGTAAAGTTCTAAAACCACTTATAACACTGTGTATAAAGAACAAGATCTACACTTATGACTTTGAAAAAACGCCTTTCTACGCATGTTTTTTGTTACCACAGCATACTAAGAACAAACTTAATGAAGAAGCTCAGTATGAGCTATCTGAGCTGTGTTTTTCCAACTAAATTTGCTTCTTTAGTAGAAAAGACTATGTTGTCCTGCAAGCTTTGCCTTTCTTCTGGTGCAAAAAAACCCAATGCCCAAAAGGAGCATCTCAAAAAAACCCAAACAAAAAACCCCATGTCTGAGGCTTCTTTGAAAAATATTTAGACTTCAATATTCAACCAAAAAAGTTATGAGAAGCTCATAAAAAAAATCAGATTTCCATTTGTAAATAAACATGTTAAATACAGTTTGTACAAATCTAAACTATTAAACATGTAAAGTTGACGTTTAATCAGACTGCTTTCACTACTTTAGAAATAAGCTATTTTAGCTGTTCTGTTAAGTTCATCTGTCATCATTTATGTCAATGTCAATTAGCTGTAGGATTTTTGTCCTTTTTTTAAAACACTAAATTTAGAAAGAGTACAAAACTCAAAAGAAACATTAAGAGGTGAAAGTTATTTATAGCCTGATACATGTACGCTCTTCATTTTAGCAACTATTTGTAAGGCCAAAATGGCCCAGTTCTTAAACCAGCTTATTATTGCAGAGAATTTTAAGTTCTTGAGCTGAATTTCGTAATATAACAAAGTTTAAGATACTCCCTCACATCTTACATTCTTTTTTTAACATCACATCACCCTGTCAACCACAAAAGTTTCTCTACAATTAGTAGAGAATTGAGTTTCATGAGAACAAGATCCTCCTGATAGTTTTTTGCACATCTTCCTTCTAGTTGCTGCAGGCGTAACAGCTTTGAAGGGTCAGCAGTATCTCCAGATTGAAGATGTAAGAATGTCCACTTGTTTATACTGTATTTGTAGCGTGCCAATTAATACAAAATTATTACAACAAAAAATTGTTTCAGAGCAGTGGAACTTCCCAAGAAATGCAAAAAAAGTCAGATCTGAAATGGTGTAGTGAAGCAAGCAAGGTGGTTAACACTGCTTGTTGCCTGCAAAGCAACCGCTTAACTATCACACTTTACAGCCCAATTTTACAAGATAAAAATAGATTTCAAGTTGTTTTCATATCCCAAGCTATAAACCACAGAAATTCAACTACTTCAAAAGAAGCCAAGCCATCCACATACTGAGGACAAAACTACTTAACCCACTAAACAGAACCTGCCTGATTTGTGAGTCAGTGTCTTAACTACTACAGGACCTAAAAGATAAGGGTGTGGGAGGAAGAAATGGGACTTGGGAAGCTTAAGCAGAGAAGAACAAATGAACCATTTACTAAGTAACCTGAAGAGGAAGAAGGAAATTGCAAATGAAAAAGAAAAGCATATTAAATCTTTTAGAGAAGCTACAAAGAATGGTGGATTTTACATCACTTAAAAGTGTTGTAAACATCTTAAACGTTAAAAAAAAAAGGTATATACACACACTATTAGGCCAGGAAAAGTCAAAAGTATGTTTGGAAAACAAACTACTCTGCTTCTGTTTCTTTGCACTTTAGTACTTATTTTGCTATGCCTGGTTTTGACATTATCTCACAGGTATGTATAATCTAGCATTTTAAGAATACTGGAGTTCTAGAGGATGATGCATATAAACTGCTCCTCTAGAGCCTAGAATTCAAAACTAGCACTGACAAAGGGGTATGAAAAGAAGAAAGTTATGGGCTGCAAGGTGCACTTTTCATAAAAGTTTACCAGATAAAGCACATGCCAGGGGAAAAAAAAAAAAAAAAAAAAAAAAACACCAAAACAAAACAAGAGAACAATGAAGGCTAAAGAGCTTACAAAATCACATGTAGAAGAGCATCTCTGCTGACAAATCAAGTTGCAGGTGCAAAGGACTGCTATGTAGCACAGCAAGGCACAACAACTGTGAGACTGACCCACACCACTTCTCTGTTCAAGGAGCTTTGAAACACAACCACGGCATTATGTTTGCATGGCTTTGCACCCGATTCACTGTATGTTTTCAAGGTATGAATTAACACAGTGATTTAAAAAAATGCATTAACTCAAATGTCTGAAATGGTGTCATAAATACCAAGGTTTGTTTTTGTTGTTTTTTCTTGTGTTCTGTTTTGTTTTATTCATTATTTTACTGTTGCAAACATGAGCAAGGAAAGCAGGCTGCAAAACTATTCTGGAAAACCAGGTTGTTAGAAATAGACTAACCGCTTGAGGGTTAGAAGGGAGAGAAAAAGGTCTTTGTTTTCTGGACTTTAAAAAACTCAACCAAGCAACCAGAACAACCAACTCAAAATCCCCATTCTTTGTCTTGTAGTATTACCCTATGCCATCTCTTCTTTAGTTTACATACCTGGAATGTGATGTGTGACTAGACAGGGGAAATGGAAGAAAAGGAACATAATGCCAGACCTACATACCTATGAAAACAGGCTAAATCTCTTTAACATGGAAAAGGCTGGCAACTTATGTCTCACTGTACCTCTGTACCTTTTCCAGGTCCCTAGAGAACCCAGTAGATCCTGCAAAAAAGGGGGTGGGGAAGGAGAGAGGCATACTTCATTCCCCATCTACTACCATAAAAGGTTGCCAGAAGAGCTCTATCATTGCAGAAAGAATTCTCTCGCAGCAGAAATTCCCCTTACTAAAATAAAATAAATAGGAATAATCTTACCTTCCTAGCTCTTTTGATTCAAGCATATAAAAATTGTGGAAATTGTCTGTCTTGATTTGTGTCTGCAAAGATGTGGCTAACAAGCCAGAAAGGCTTTTATTCTCCAGCTTTCTCCTCGACATAGTCAGGATCAGATCCCTCTCTTCTACCAGTCACCTGTTAAAGCAAAACAATGAGGAGTTTTTGAAATTCCATAATTACAGCACAGGAAAGTATACAAATACTAGAGTTTAGGTCTGTTATACTAGAATAGCCTTAAGTTTGTTCAATAATGACCTGAAAACAACACATTTAATTACTGTAAAAATAAAACCTGAAAGGAATACTAATCAAGACATCCTAAGAAAAATAATTGAAAGACCTTTTCTCTTTAAATAATTTAAACATTTAAAATAAGTGGGTTTTTCTCCCCTGGAACATAGCCATAAGATATTAGGGACAAGATTCAGTACTAGTAAAAATGCTAGTAACTACTTCGCTATTAATGATATGTACTTTTTTTCCTTAGCTTTCTAAAAATAAGCTTTAACTCTTCACTGGATTCTGGGTAAATTCCAGCAAATCCCTTAAATTTACACTTTTAACTGATATCCCTGTGGGACTTAACCAAAACTCCTTCCTGTTTCTTGTCTGCAACACAGCAGGAATAGCTAACCACAGGGAAAAAAAGTAAGTTTTTTTTCCAGCGAGAAGATTCACATTTCTTATTACACTCACTCACAACTCATCTAAGTTTCATTTTAACGCTAGATTTATTGTCAGAAAGCAGCATGAATGGACAACATCCTCTTTGCAAATTCAGATCATTTAGAACCAAATGAGGTAGTAATACTGATTAAATTACCTTAATAAATGAGCACATTATGAAGATATGCCCACCCACATTATTTCTACTACTGTTATTAAAAAAACAAACAAACCAAAAAAAAAAAAAAAAAAAACAAAAACCACGAACACAAAACTAAACAGTAAAAATACTGGGTTTTGGCATTCACATTTATAGGCCTAAAGCATCTCTTATGGTGACATGCAAAAGCAAGGTAGAAAAAGGTTACTGAGCAATAACAGAAGTCTTAACTGATGGTTTATTTTAAGTTAAAGAGGTTTACCTTTATTAGTGAATGAAAAAAAAAAAAAAGCAAATTTCAGTTCAGATACAGTTAACAAAGACCTATTTTCAGTTTTCAAATGACACAAGTGTACGGTCAGAAACTTCTGGGGGAGCACTTGAACTAGTTATGATCCAAATATAACCCAGTACCCATCAAACATTGTTCAAATTACCAGTTCTTGGAACATGGACATTCATATTGGAACTACTGCGATTTAAGTCATTATTTATGCTTTAGCAGGACCAAAAATACCACAGTTTAAGAACATCTTCAAATTAGCATTTCGTAAGTATGCAATAGCTTCTTAAAAAATTATCAAGGGGTCACAATACAATCTAACATACAGGTCTTTGAATCACCTTGTTTGTAGCAAACACACATTCCTTTTTCCCCAATTATATGACAGTTTAACATATAAGAGACTGTTTTATATGTCTGAGATTTTACATGACTCTCCTTACAGCTGTACTCACTAAATAGAGTTTAACAGTTAGTGTCACCTTGTTAGTGCAGTACTTCAGCACAAAAAGATTTATTTATATTAGACAATTGACCTAATTGATGAAGTGCTTACTATTATCAGATTTATTATGTAAATTTTCATTTTATAAAGAGCAATTATTAAGCAGAACTTTTGTCTTATGTTGAATTAACTTTGTTTCTCTACTAAGATACCACATCTCCTGTTTTTAGTCATCAAGAACACAGAAAAACATATTCACAGCAGGCAGAAATCCACAAATAGGCTAATGACAACGAGATCCAATTTCAAATCCAATCAGCTAAGAAAAAATACACAAATTCCAATACATTACCTATTTCCAAAATTAGAAGTGATACCTGTGTTTACACATCGCACCAAAAGCCCCGACTAACAGACATTCGACGTATGGGTCACAGAAACTTGAGAGCTTCCCATTAAAGAGAAAGCTTCCCACTAAACTCTCTTTAACCGGGCAAAAAGTCACTGAATTTAACTATTTCCAAATAAGTCGGGTCCCTGTTCCGTGCTGGGAAGACGCTGGGCAGAACAGGCCCTGGGACGAGCAGCACCAGGGCACGACGCGGCACTGCAGGGTCCGTCCCCCCCCCCCCCCCCGGTGGCGGACCGGGGGGCTGGCAGCCCCTGCCCCTGCCCGTCCCCCGCCGCGGGAGGCGGCTGTCTCCGCACCCCGGCCTCGCTTCAGCCTTTCAGCCCCGTTCCCTGTGCTCCGCGGGGGCTGCCCGCTCCCGGAGGACGCTGAAACCAGGGGACGGGACCCGGCCCGGGGTTCCCGCGGCAGCCGGGGGCGGGGGCTGCGAGCCCAACCCGGGCACACTCACCTCTCCCCGCCGGGCTCCCGGGAAGCCCCTCACGGGCCGAACGGCCCGCGCGCGCGCGCTGCAGGCCGGCCCCCGCCAACCGCCGCGCCCGCACCGTCGGCGTTTGAAAAGCGCCAGCCCGGTAGATGTGGCTGCCCCGGTCTGCGCCCGCCCACTCCGGCCGCCGACAGCCAATCCGCGCCCAGCGGGGCGAGCCGCCCGCCCGGCTATTGGTGGGGGGAGGCGTCCGAACGACCGGGGAGCGCCCCCGCCCGGCGGCCCTCGCCCCTGGCAGGCGGCCGGGGCCGCCGCCGGCTGAGGCGGCCGGCAGCGGCAGGTGCCGCCGCCTTGCCGGGCTCCTTGCCCGGCCCCTTGGTGCGAGCCGAGGGGGTGCCGTCGCCAGGGCACCGTCCTGCTCTTCCCCCTGCCGCGGTGCTGGGAGCCGTGGCCTTACGCGACACCGCTGAGGGGGGACCGAACGCGTCCGGGGCGGCTGCGGGAGAGCCATTTTGTTTCGCCGCCTCACGGAGCGCAGGGTGGGGAGAGCCGCCGGTTTGGGCGTGATGCGGCGAGAATATCTCCCAGCCAAAGGGCTGAATTTAATCTAAACGCCGTAATGGGGCTTATCGGTGTGTGTGCGCTGCATCCAGGAGTACCGGACCAAAGGGGGAAGGCGGCACAAGGTGCTGAAGGTGCGATGGCGCAGGGCTGGGCTGCACAAGGCGAGCTGCGAAGGCTACAGCCTCCTCTCCTTTCTGGTTTAGCATAGCTGGGGATCTGGCAGAGAAACCCCAAACCGCAGCAACAAAACTTGCGTGTGCTTACCAGCAGTGACTGCACAGGATTACGCTTCTTACAACATGTTTATGAGGCAGCCGGCAAAGTCTTGGGTGACTGTATTGCTGGCTAGGTCCAGTTTGAAACTGGTGTACCAGTTCTCACCGATGCTTGCATATGCATGTTCAGAGGGGAACAGAACCTACTTTTTAGTACTTTTATACAAGTACACATCTCGCACAGAGCCTGTTTGACAATCTCCATGCAAGTGGCAACTAAGTCTTCAGAGCCTCTTGCTTTAAGGAGCCCAGGATGAGGAGGGGAAGTTAAAAGACTTTAACTTGTGGTTTCAAAGACCCTTTTTGAGGATATAAAATCGCCTAAAGCATGCTTTAGAATTCAGTTGAAATTAGAGTTCTAAATTTGTTTGTCAAATTGATTTCCTCAGTGAAGCAATCCAACCAGCTGCCCTAGAAATTTGCAAACATCTGTTCTAGAATAGATTTGCCATAAAGGCAGTAATAGTAAAGTAGGATGAGTTTAAGAGTTATAAACTTAATTTCAGCAGTGCATCATTAGAATTACTGGGTTAATTTTGTTTATGCCGTGGCACTGCCAGTGAAATGTGTAATTGCTATGTGCATGGCAAGTACAGTACCCAAGTAATGTCATGGCAATGCTTACATTAAGATTAGATAAAGTAGTATAAATGAAGATGAGATCTGCAGTTTGAGGAAACAGAAAGTACTCTTGAAGACTTTGGAATATATTATACCATGCAGCTGACACAATAAGATACACTTATTAAGAACAAGACATACTTTTTCAAGTGTTAACTCCTGCTTGTTGGACCCTCCATCTAGATTTTTAGCATTTTGAGCTGTGGATACTTTTGGCAAAGTCCAGAATCCTTACTCTCCCCCACAGAGTTCCACCATCTCTGTAAAGTTCCAGACCATACCCTTTCTTCATTCCAACATGAGTTCAGAGGCATCTGCCAAATAAGAATACAACATGTAGAAAAGATTGGTTTTGTTGAGAAGCATTCGTTGTGCAGTATGAAAAGTAAGCAGCATTCCGAACATACCGAATGATCCACAGGAGTAGAATGAAACGATGACTACAATTAAGATGTTTTAGGTTATTATAGCACATGGTGCCAAGAAGTAAATGACAGTGCTTATGTTTGTCTCCTTAGCTGCTTGCGTGTCTTTACCGATCCTTTTCAAGGCCAGGATTTGCTCTACTCTCCCTTTAAGTTCTGAAAACCAAATAAATACTAAAAATGTTTCATGACATAGATGTTATTGTAGTCTTAGGTTATCTGTTTATATAATGCCATAGAAACATGCATGGCACTTAAGGGTGTAATTGGCAGGACTCCACCCTGAGGACTTTGGAATTTTACTTAGATACACCACCACAGAGAATGACAAACAAAGGGTGGGGAAGGGGGAATGGTAGGCTGAAGGTCACAACAGTACAGGATCACGAACTACATTTATTGCTTACACATACATTTGGTCATTAATTGCTATTTTTTAATTATCCTGAAGGTGTTAGCTTAATAATTTCCATTCTTAGTAACTTATTCTCTTGCTTGCCTTAATTACCTATCCATTACAAAGCTGGCTTTTTACAATCTTTAGAGGCTTTCATGAAAAGAACTATTTCTTCTTGATAAGTTACCCATTCGGCAGAGCTGTGATGCACAACAAGATGCCTTGATCAGAGCCATAGGTGTTTTAGGAAGCTACCCTTGTGGAAAAGGCTCAGTTCCCTCAAGAAGTGCCGATTTCAACTCAAACCTGTCACAGGGTTGATGCAGTTTGGACTGAATAGACAGCAACCTACCCTTCTCAGCCAAAAACTGTCACTAGAGTGGGAGACAAGCACGCAACACTTAAGAGCTGCACAGCTGGGAGCTGAGAATGAGCCGCCTTCTCCAACTCATTTGTGGTAACTTCTTTAACAAGACAATGACAAGGCAAGACCCTGATCTGTTGTACATGAGGCAAAAGAGTAACTCCACCAAGCTGTTAAGCCTCTTTGTGGTGTAGCCATTCCACAGGGCAGTACGTCCTTAAGTGATGAAACAACATGTGCAAAACAAAGCCTTACCTGAGCATCTTCCGTGTCCTGCAGTCCAAAAGTCACGGGGAAAGATCCACGTCATCTGCAAGTTGCCTCTGCTGCTGCAGCCTTCAAGAAGCAAGAGCAAATCTGCCAGCAAAGTGGATGATCGTTGTTGTGCAAAGTCCCCACAGCTGTTTGCTTGGCAGAAAAGTACGGAGTTAGCATGCCAGAACACCACACAGAGTAGTAGGCTAGCTGAAAAATGCTCTGACGCAGTGCATCTCAGGTCATAGCATAAAGCTGCCTGTCTTAGGGGGGATCCTCCTGTTCTTACTGACACTGAACGTTGTTTCTCTCTGTGGAGATAAAATAAGCAATACCACCACCTCCTCCACCCCCCCCACCCCCCCCCAAACCACCACCCTGTAGAGATTACCCAGGCCCCAGACACCTACGAGGGCAATGTTAGCTGAAGCAACCTCTCCAATACCAAATGCCAACAGAAAACATGAAATATTCAAAGCACAAAATGACATTTTGCCACAGGCCACTCAGAATCAGCATACCACCTCCTGCCGTATCTGCATTAGTCAGTTCTGGACATGACCGAATCATTGAATACAAATATCCCCCCTCATCCAAAAAGAATTATTATGTTTTTATTTAATACATGTCATTTTAAAAAAATCTGGCTTCCATTTGCCCATGCCAAAATCTCTGCAGGAATCCCACCACCTTCGCATATAGGAAAAAGCAGCAAGAGGCAATCCTCAATGCAATGGGCAAAGTCTTTGGATTTCACCCAGTCACTGCTTACCACAGTTGCCTCAGTGTCACCCAGCATGAGCTTCACATAAACTCCAGTCTTTATACCGAGGGGAACATGAGCAATTGCTCAATACATGGTGTTGGTTATCAGTGATCTGGATGAAAATGTTTTACGAGTCTAACATCGAGAACAGCGACAGAGAACAGTCTGGAAGGGCTCGTTGCAAAGCCTCTTCTCTTCCCACAGCAGCTCCCCTTCAGTGATTTAGGTTAGCTTGCAACTCATTTCTGGTAGCAGCAAGATAATGCAAAATTACTTTATAGAAAAAGTTTTCAAATAACAGAAATGTCACTTCAGTATTAGATTCTACAGAGAGTTTATGTAACACAGAGAAGTGACAACTTGCTATTTAACCCTGCAGAGCAAAGGTCTCTTTGGACTGTGTCTTGGTGGGGAGAAGCCTTGCCTAGTGCTGAATAGAGACCAGTATCTCTTACTGGAACTAGTATTATCAGTTACAAAAGTAGAAGGAAATATTTGGCAGGGACTACTGACTTTAATAAAAGACAGAAAAGGGTATTTTTCCCTGAAGATAGTTCCCTGTGAAAATACAGTGCTTTTCTGTGTTACAGCCACTGTTGTAAAGTATGTCACTGCCAGTTCTGATGTTCCACTCAAAAGCAGATACTTACATGAAGCCTGCGCCCCTCCAACATGTTGACTGTGGTATCTGGTGCTTTGTTCATTTAATATGTCACAGTTTTTGTTTCATACGTATTTCTTGTTCAAATTATGTTGCATATGGCTGCAGAATCCTTACTTTCTCTGCTTCCAAAATCATGATTTGTAACATGCCGGTCACCAGAAGCCACTTAGAAAAGGTGATGTAAGAAAGAGTATCTTGTGCTTTCTCTAAAGGTTTTAAAACGCTGCAAATGACATAAAATGATCTAGAGATGAGAGGTACTAATTTAAAAAATGATGTTACGATATATTCAGAGGCACAATAAAAGAGTTGAGCTCCAAAGTGTATTTTGTAAGAAGATTTATTTTAATTAAGTGATTTCATGATGAAACATGGTCTTAAACAAAATATAGATCAGTATGAAAATAAAATTATACACAGAAAAATCTTTTCCCCAAATGTTTTTGAGTAACAGGAAGTACAACACAAGTCATGTATTCAACTGAGTAGATAATCATGTATATCTGTGAGCAGTCAAATATTATAATACATTCCTTGAAGCCAGGCACAACGAAACACATCGTGTGCCCCTGAAACACACTCAACGCATTTTGTATCTGCTCTCTCTGCCTCAAAGAAAAAAAAAGTGAAATGCAAGGCAATGTAAATGGAGAAAAGGACATACACCATCTTAATGCTTGAAGCACATATTCCCCATTTAGTGTTTTGTGAAAGACATACACCAAATTCAGATGAAACTTAAATTGGCTTGTAGAAAGATAGAAAAACTTGGTATTATATTTGATATACAGTCCTGTGAACACTTAACTGAAAAGTATGGAAAGGATTAAAAAATACACGTGTTCTACTTAAAGCTTATAAATAAATACGCACTCTGTATTCTCGGTGCCTGAAATTCTTTAAAAACAAAGAACTTGGTATAAAATTATATCAAGTAATTGTCAAAAATGAGGGTGATGCACCTATATACCTGTTAGATTCTGGATGCCTGCATCCCCACTACAAAAACTTGTAAAACTATATGCACTTTCAAACATGCCGAGTAACCCAACCTGTAGCCTAGCAAGGGCAAGAATATCGACTGACTTGGGGGTACCAGTATTCCACACATCACCTTCTTTTTCTCTAGCTTTCCCCTTCCATACTGTACCAGCCCTTACAAGTACGAATGTTCAGTCACTCATACAAAAAGCAGCCTTGCTGATCAGAATTCATGGATGCCCTCAAGGCTATGTCATTCCAAGGAAAAACAGTACAAAGAAAAAGCATCCTCCTAAGATGATTTTTGTACTTTATATTCCTATAATTCTTCTTCCTCCCTGCAATGCTGATAATAAACAGCAGTCTCCTGAGTGTTGCTGACTCATTGCAGAAAAATGTCCCGATATATAGAACTGTTGAATCATTATGGTCCAACGTACTAGTTGTCTTCTCATTTAGGACTTAAAGTTTATATAAAACTCTTATCACTTCAGTTACCCTGTTGAAGAAGAAAACTTGGAAGGAATTATTCTTTTATACTGACATCCAATCATCTTGGCTTTCAGGTAAAGAACCAGGTTAGCTTCTAGGAAGAGAACAAGATCCTGAAATCTTCCTACTCTCTTACACAGTATTTTTTCTGATAATTTCATTATAGTGTGAATGGAGTCAAGACTTGCATCAGCTTGGTCAAAGCTAACTAGATCACTGAGAATATTTTAATTACCTTAAGTAAGCTTTAGAAACGTCATATCAAGCTCTCCATGGAAATTCATGGTTCTTACAGAACCATAACACACACCCCAACCATCTAAAAATAAAAAAAAAAATCACATCTAAATGATAGGGATTTGGCCCATCACATTTCAAATGACAGTCACCTTTGGTAGTGATGATTTAACTACTTATCAGATGCCATTTCTCTTGCAAAATCCAGCTAGTAATAAACAAAATAATTATTTGTACAAACAGTAAGAGTAAATAGGACTTCTAGACACCACCTTCATTTTATTTAGAAGCCTTCATTTTCCTGAGTAGTCCAAATAAAAAAAAACAAAACAAAACAACCCAAAACCAATAAAACAAGAAAAACCAACACAGAAGTAAGTTTTCTGACTGTGTACTTTAGATTTTCAAAACCTAGTAATTAGGTAAAATATGTCTTGTAGTTGCAGTAACACTACTGTATTTCAGGCTGAATAGTAATTTTTCCTGGATACATTATCATAGCTTAATTTTCAAGCAAAAAGTATTCCCTTTTGTATAGCCAGTCATCAGCACAGCTCACTGTCCTGCTCTATTTGCAAAGCATGGTCCTTTTTCTGTCCCTACTCTTTCAGTCTTGCCTTCACTCTAGCACTGAGCCATGGTTGCACTTGGTATGCTCAATGTGCTGTGTGGAACTGCCATATTTTATCACTACAGCACCTGCAATTACATTCCTTCCTCAGCATTATTTATGAGGCTTCAGAGATTTATTTGCTTATTCATACAGTAATCTGTTTTAAAATTACTCAGCTCCAATGTCTGACTGCAGTCAGCATGGCAATCAGATATGATGTCTCAGCAAAATCTTTTATTGACCTCATTTATACTGCTAGATAAGTATTTCTACCTATAATAACTGTAATTCTCATTTAAAATGAGACATGCCGAATAGTCCATGGAGTATGTCAGGAGCTGCTTGTATTGCAATTAGCAGGCAATGCAGATACGAACGAGGTTTTGAAAGAAACCAGTTCAAGGGCTGTATGACAAAAACCTCCATCTGTGGAAGGCACAGTCCTCGCTAAGGTGATAAATCACATGCTGCTGTGATTCCTGCATCAGCACTCGCCTGCCTCGCTGCAAGAGCTATTCACCCTTCCAGACAACAGCCTGAAGCAGCCCCTGGGGCCTCAGAAATTCTGGCAATAGAAAGCATTGCAAGAAAAATCCCCTGCCTCATTATTGCTTTTGCAAAACTAAAATCAGAGGACATTTTACACTTGGATACCTAATCAGCTGTTTTCCAAAAACTTTCATGACTCTTTTTCTTAAACCACTCACGATCTAGATGTCAGAGTAACAGTGATCCTATCTACTCTCTGGACTGAAGGGAGCTGCTTTTGTTGCAAAGGAGACCGGGTTAATTCTTGATGAAAAAATAAGCCCACAGTCCTACTCTGATACTGTAGCTACAGTCAGCGTAGGTGGCCAGCAATCGTCTCTGGGTGATTGTAGGATTATGTGCAATTAAAAGGGAGAGGACAATCAGCCTTTGGAAGGCAGCCCAGAATAAGGGAGACCAGAGTCCTGCGGAGTTTTGTAGGTCTATACATCTGGAAGCTGATTACATTGATGTCAGCACAAAACTGTTAAATTAGTGGAACAATATACCTCCTGAGTGCTTAGCAAAAGCCCTCTAAGTAGACAAGGCTTTTTCTAGCAGGGGGTTCAGTGAGAAGTTTCTGAAAGTTCTAAAAAAGAAACAACTGAAAAACTAAATACATTTTTCATTATTCAGAAGTTTTTTAAAGGCAGGGAGGATTGAAAGAAGTATAGCTTGGCTCCCTTTCACATTCACCGTAACTTTAAGAGATCTGTGAGAATACATCTCTAGTTTAATAATAATTCTTATTATGCGATGTAATCTGACTGCATTTGGTACATAAAGGACATAAATTCAAAATTCCAATTATTGATTTAGAAGGTGGCTAATCAACAAGTGTAGTAATTATTTCACATAGTCCTCAGGAGATATTTTAATTGCATTTTGAATACATACAGATAGTACAATGGATTGTAACCATTCCAGAGGAGTCCTTCACTGTCATCCTTTTACCTACAGTCAGGAAGAGCCTTTCTAAGCAGTGATCAGAAGGTAATTATGTCACTGATATTAAATAGAACTCTGAAATTAATCATGTTTACCTCAAAATACCCAAGGCATAACATGGCTCTGAGCAAACCCTATGAAGTAGAGCCCTAAATGAAGTTTCAACCTGACCAATACCTTTATTTACATAAAATTATTTTATAAAATACTAGAAATGTTTCAATAGAAAACTTTTCATAGAATGAAGATTCTAAACAGTAGTCTAGTGCTGAAACTAGTCAGTCTGAAACTAAACAGAAGCTTGTGGTCTATTTGAAAGCGATGCATAACATAAACCAACACACACTGTGAAAACTGTATGTACGGTCAGCTTTATAATTTTGCATACTGCTAACAAAAATGGGTTATAAAAAGGTTTTAGCCTTACTGATTTTACTGTAAAGTCCTTTTTTTCCCTCTACTATTTACCTAATGCGTATTTATTTTTCCAGCAAACAAGCAATTTCAAATTTAAATTCCTAAACTCTTTTTTAATTGTAAAATATTTAGGCAAAAAGGTAGACTAGTCCAATAGCAGCCACTGTGGTTGTAAAGGATTTTTTACTTGCAATTGGCGAGCTAGTCAACCCGTATTTCTGCTGTTCCATTTCATACAGCATAATTGAGCCAAAACGCAAACAGTTTAAGCCAGATTTGAGTAGTTATTCAGAAGTTTTGCGTGGAGTTCAGTTTGCTTGTCCAGGGAGAAAAGGATGAGGAGGGCAAAGAGCAGTGATGGTTGAATGTTAATACTGTAAGGTTAACGTTAAAGCTAAGTTTGTAATCTTATGACTGGAGACCAAACTTTTGCCCAATTCCCATTAGTGCTAACAGGAATAAATTACCAGTGGCAACAAAAACGTAATTACTAGTATAATTTAATACTAATTAGTTTCATTCGCTGAAAATAATTAAATTTCTTTATGCTAAGGGAAGTGAAATTACACCATTCTATTCAAACACAGCTGCCACAGATTCCCCTTTAGTGACAAGGAATTCCCTCAGTCCAGAGACAGTGGGTTTGCAAGTAGCTCCATAAACCTCTGCAGCTACTGCTGCAGAAATTCAGTAAACATCTGCAATTAATACTGCTGAGATTACATTTAGCAACCAGATGATATCATTAAAAATGCTACATAAGGAAGCTTTTTTAAAAAAACCCAACTTTTTAAAGGATTAAAAATACATAAGAAACCACAAACCTCTTTTCTTTCCTATAATTTTAAACTAAGCAAACTACCAGTCCGGTGCTCTGCCAGTTTAACTCATGCCAGAAACTTTGTCTGATGTCCTGCCAGCATGCTGCTGCCTACTTTTTCAGTTTCCCCGAAAATTACATATATTCACCCTACCCTGTATGACCCGAGGTTAACCGCTTCGATGTGGAGTTTATGTGGTGCCCAGCAGGCCTATGTATGCAGATGGATTTCACCCTAGATACTCTCTAAGCCATATTAACACCTTTTTATGGTAGGTTCACTACAAGAATAATGAAAGTTTTGTTTAGAAGCAAAAAAGGCAGTTCTTTGATAAATACTAAGGAAAGACAGCAGGCAGGGGTTGAGGGATAGAGTCTGCTTCTGGTCAGCAGGACTGAGTGTTAAATTGGATTTTGTTTTGGATCAAAAGGTGGCTCTCCCGCGTTACCCTGCAAGGTGCTGCTGACGGGGTGACTGGAGGTGACAGGTAGCTGTCTCCTGCCTGCTGCGGGTGAAAACGCTGCTGCCCTAGCTGCTGCTGGCTTGCAGCTTGTGAACGGGTCAGTGCTTGCGGCAGGAGGGGCCGCATTGCTTAATGGCATCAATTACAAGTGTTTCTGGTGTAGTGAGGAGCGTGCTGGCAGGACTGACTGCTAGCAGCGCCAGGTGGGCGGGCTGGGATGCGGGGACCTGGGAAGAGGTGGCCTTTTTGTCTACTTCAGGTTGACTGGCTTTTTTTCCCTGCCTAAACGCAAAGTTCCTTGGCACCGTCTGGAAAAGCTCTGAGGAGATACAGAGCTTTCAGAAAGGCTTCTCAGTCTTTCTCTGTCTGGGCCCTCCTGCCTGCCACAGCACGTCATAAGCAAAAGCACCGTGGTCGCCTGTTGCTGTCATCTGCAGGACATGAAAGTTGGCTTTCACCTGGGACACATTTAACAGGAACGACTTCCCACACCACAGGGAGAATATTCCAAGCAGTAGCCAGGAGACGTGGGTATCTGAGAAAGCTCGGGCTTCCTTTCCTGTACTCCCTCCCTGCTAATCTCTTCAAAGCAGCAGCATTGCTTCTATCATCACAAAGAGCCAGGCAAGTGCTCAAGGCACTGCAGGTAGCCATATCTGGGCAGCTAACTCCCCATCACTTTCAAATACCATTTTCCTAGATTCCCCCAGGTGATGTTGGCAGCAAAGGAGGAAACAGCAGCTTCTCTTCAGTCTCTCTTGGTCTTAATGCTACACAGATACTGGATTGCTTTCATTTATCTTTTTTTTTTTTTTTTTTTTTAAACTGACAGCTGCCCCACTCGTGACCCTGTCACATCTTGACAGAATACTGGATCATCATGACTGATTTCAACTATTTTTACATGCATAAATACAGAACAAATGTGTGCAGTAGATATATTTAAATAAAAATTGAGAAGATGCATTTATTGTTTGAGTTTTGTACAAAAGCATAACCTAAAAGGCAGACTAGTATAAACTTACTTTGTGCCAAATATTTAAACTTTTCATTCCAAAGAGTTTCTGGTTCAAAACTTGTAGATACAGTTTCCACCTGGGAAATCTCCTTTTTAGACCACAGATAACACAGTATTGTAAAATCAAAATTCTGCAGTCCTTCAACCAACCAAAAGTTGCCTTCTGCTTCGAGCACTGGAGTTTTAGCTACTCAGTGAATGGATCATATGAAACATGAGCCATGCTGGAGTGACCCGATGAAAAGTCAGTTTGCCTACTACTCAGTCGCGTTCTGAAAAAAGATGTGCATTAGGATCTGTGACATGCAATCTTAGCAAAGACTGATAAACATATGTGTAAAAATAGGGTGATGTGTTTGGACTTTTCTTTGCTACTTCATATCAGCCAGAAGTAGTGTAAGAAAACCTATGTTACTTAAGCGAGTCCCAGATGTCATGCAGAAGCTCAGTTGTTCCTGAAATAAAAGAATGCCTTCACTCTGATTTTGGAAGTGGGGTTTCCTTTGCACCAGTAACGTTTTCTCAGCAAGCCTGAAGGGCTGTCTCGGTCTTTGTTGCTGCCACCACCACCGCTGCACCTGATTCTGACCTGGAGGGTGGAGCGGCAGTTCTTTGCTGACAACATCTCCACAGGCGTTCACCTCCGCTGCAAAAAACCTCCCACAAGAACAGGCTGGATGCCTCCCTGAGATGCCCTTTCAAGATTCTCCAAAGTGAGAATGTTACTTCAAAAGCCATTTTTCCCACAGAACAGGGCTTGCTGTGCTTCAGTGCCATCAAGAAGGCTAGCGCAAAGCTAGATTCACGTTCTTGTAATTCCGTATCCAAGTGCAGCTTCCTGGAATTTTAAAATGTGGTGGATGCACTGTGTGACAGCAGCTGTACAAGAAACGGCGCGCTGCGCAAGTGTTCCACAAGATCATCTGGAGGAAAGTACCAAAAATAGATGCGAGCAAGCCATGTGTATTTCAGCAAAACTAAGCATAAAGAAATTGGTGTCCATGCAGTTTTTGATATGCCATAAAACCTCTTTCAAATAACATTTGATAGGAAACTATTTATCAGTGAAAATGCAAGCTTAGACACTAGGAACAGTTTACATCTTGTGGGTGTTCACTGATATGGGACAGTGGCATTATGGCCAGTGGCTTACCTTAAAATAGGTTACTCATGGGTTCCCAAATGAGCTATTTTTAATGATGCTGTACAAATAAAAAGTTGGGAGAATATGAAATATCTGTATTAAACTCCACTGCATTAAGTTATCCAATGCATGAAAAATGACCCGGATGCATTTAAAATAAATGCATATTACAATATCACATATAGCATTATAAAATTATTACTTATGTGCACAGTCCTGATATCTATAGACATGGCACCATGAAGAAAGCCTGGTTCCTAAGCGTTTTTATAGATACTTGATAGTGATGCAGTTTGCTATCAGTCAGATCATAATGTCCCTTCAACTTTGGTACATTCAGTGAAAAATAGTTTTGGGAGTTTTTTACTCTTATAAAAATAAAAGGCATTTTTTTTCCTTGAGAGTGCTTAAAGAATAAACACTAGCAGAATGTCTGTTCAAGCATGGAAAGTGACAAAAACAGAAATAGTGTTTTAGTTTGCTTGTTTCCTGTTTACACTCTAAGAAACCTAATATAATGAACCTATAAAAATAAACAGAAGTCACTGTGTTAGGGTTTTTTCCTGATATGCTGTGATAAATTGCTAGTCTCTTCTTAAAATAGTTTCCATGCAGTATAAAGCATAAAATGAGTCTTATTAGGTTATTAAGTTCATTATAACAGCTCATCTTTTGTCATACACACCACTGGCAAACACATTTCCACAAACCTCCATAATGCAAGCAGTTGTTACATCCTTTGTTGCTGACTTTCCTTGCAATTCATTTCTGCCCCAGGAACTTGAGCTCTGTGATACACACCATGCAGGCACTCATAGTCTTAGGTAAAGCAAGTACTGGTTAGGCTGTTATAACATATGGCATAAAGTAATGTACCTTCATGAATTAAAAAAAAAATTATTATTGTGTGATTTTTTTATAATTTACTGGGTAGGTAAGGGGCTTAATGATTTCACGTTTTGACTTGAATTTTCTATTCAACAACTTTGATGAAATCCAGTTTTCGGGTACATGTCAGTTTTGCAGTAGCCAGGTTGATCACAACATGGGATGATGTTTCTTGTTTGCTCAGAACATAAACTTAACAAGTTTGGCGGCCCTGAAAAACCATGGATTGCAAGACTTTTCCCTGCACATCAAGCACACTCTAGTTTCACTGTAGAGAGTTCTGCCACTACCACAATGCTTTTTAATTGCTTCATAAGCTCTTTCAGGGAACCTCATTATTTGAATTGCACCGTGAAATGATTTTCCTCTAGGAAATCCAATACAAACTTTCATTCATTCCTTGAGAAGACAGATCCACAAAAGTCCAATGAGCTGGGCACTGTGGTTTGTATATCACTCAAGTCCAAAAGTACTTGTCTCTTCAACTGCTGTCAACAGTTTTTCATATAACATAGAGAATGATGGATAAGGGGGAAGGTCCAGACGATTGAAACAAGTGTGAGCCCTGAGGGGGGGAAAAAAGAGGAGATGAAGAAGAACATTATTTTAAAAGTTCAAAAGAGAACATACAGACTGGTATGTGCTTGCGTAGAGATGGGCAGATAGTATTCTTTCAGAAGACCTTGTTCTGTCAAATTTCCAATTTCTGTCAATTTTCCAATTGAACAGGTAGTGACATTTAATCTACTTTCTTCTAATTAAAATAAGCCAGTAAGAAGCATTCACAAAAGTCTTTAGAAACACACTGACAGCCCAGAAGGCATGGGATAAATTTTATCCATTAAATGTGCACGAGAAAAGAATGATATAGCATGGTACAATTCAAATAGTCTGTTCTGAAATCTTGACTTTAAATGTATCTTCTGAGAAGTAGTATTTTTTTCTGTACTGATGACACCTGAATATTTGTAATCATAAACAAGATATTTCAGTACACTGAATATGCACAAGATATTGGAATTGATGAAATATTAAAAAAAAAAATACTCCAGATATACAGGAAACAATTCCACAGTAGTAAAGGACAGACAAAGTAGATGCTCTTCCATTTCCTTGGTACATGGATCGTGTTCTTGGGAAGTTACTGCTTTTGCTGATTTACACTATGTACATATCTGTCCCTGCAAGCCAATGACCTTTAGAATAATACTTTTTGTAATTACACAAAACTATGCATGTACCTCTAGCACACCACCCTGCTTTCTTAACAGGACAGCCACATGGTTTACTTTTCAGTTTCCAAAGTCCATCTACCTCAGTTTTTTGACCACTTGGAACTGACTCTCAAAACCTCTTCCAGGGAAGGAAAAGGGAGGTGATAAAGTTTTCTTCTCTTAGTAGAATAATGGATATCATTGCCTGACCTCAGGGCAGGCAAACGATAATACTTTCTAAAATGCTAGAGTGGATAAGCCTGCTCTAGTGAAATAGATAGCATAACTATGAATGCAATGGGTTCTTGAGGAATAAATGATGCAAAGAGAGGCTGGAGGCATCTTTTCTGCTCTGAAGCTTTGTACCAAAGCCTCACTTTAGACTGATTTTAGAGGATGAGGACCTTTTTGTATTTTGGCAGGTCTCTGTTTACAAATACTTTATTCTTTTGCAATAAAACACATCACAGTTATTTAAATACAATGCAGCTGAAAAAACCCCTTTTCTTGCAGTGACCTGCCCTTCATCAGTATGATCCATATTAAGTGTAAATAATGTCAATGGAAGGACTGAACAAGCTCCCTCCTCGCAGCAAATGCAACTCCTCATTTAACCTAACCACTCCCAGAAATCTGAGTGTCTACAACAGACTTGTAGTTAGGTTTCTCTGAGCCAGAAAGTGCTGCCTTTCATGTAAGAAATTCATTAATTGCCATTCTAAGTGGCTTTCAGTTCCCAGCTACAAGGATGGAACATGAAGGGAAGTGGGTTAATCTTGTTTGTTAAAAACATGAGTCCATTACAAACCATCATCGAAGCTGAAACACTCACTTAGTTACAGCCTTATAGTGTCATAAAAATATCAGGCTGAAGAAATCTATACACAGTACAGAAGGTCACATCATTATAAACACAGTCCAAACACCAAATGCGCAATCACTTAAAAAAGCACTGTATTTTGCACCCTCCCCAAATATAGTACGCTTGCTTAGAAGTACACTGCTAGTACTTGCTGTGTAGCAGAGAGGGCATTTTGCCCCGCTGTATTCCAGGGGCCTGGTAAAATTTATCTACCCAGCCATCCGTCTAAAGCTCCTTGAGGAAAGCTTTCTTTGTGCTCCTTGTTTGCCTTTCCAAAAACCTTACAAAGTAATATCTGTGATAGAGAGTGAAGCATTGCATTTTCTGCAGAGTACTTAAAAAAAAAAAAAAAAAAAAAATTCCCTTTTGAAGAAAGAGACTGCTTTAGACCCAGCAGCTAATGAGCAACTGAACTCAGTGATCCTTTAAGTTCAGTGTATAGTGTGGAAGAGTCTTAGGCAATTAACAGTCTAACCACATGTTTCTGCTGCATGGGGCTGACAGCCGCTCATTAGAACTATGGATCATGCTGTGTGGGCTGTAAAACCACAAATTATAAAAGATGCAGTATATAATTAGCAAGGGATTCATTACATACTGGTTTAATAGTAAGCCAGCATTTTGTTTACATTTATTAAGAGAACTGAGTTTTATCTTAATTCTGAGGGCAATTTTGAAAATGCTATCACCTACTTTGGGAAACCAAGTCATTAAAAAAGACAAAAACTTAAGATCTCTGTCTTCTGACAGAATGCATGCTTTTCTCACCCTAACAAGCAACTTCGTAAGTCTTTGAGAAGGAAGTTTTTTTTTCCTCTGGACAATATTTTCCCATTCCAACATTTCAAACCAAGTAGGCACTAACTGTTCATCTTCCTGGACTCATATTTTATGACAACATGAAAAAAACATCTTGGTTCCTGAAGTCTAAGAGTCCCAGTTAATCTCCCCTTCATTTTGATTATAGTAGTAAAATAGAGTGACTTAGGGTTAAAATCCAGCAGTCAGACATAAATGCTATTTGCATGTGAATCATCACATGCACATATATATATATATATATATATATATATATATATATATATATAATGTACAGCAGTGAACCTGGAACCAATTTCTCAACATGTAAGTGAATTGAAAGAGTAACAGTCCCTCCACTGATTTAGTGTAATCTACAACACAGGGCAAAAGAAGGAAGTAGAAATGGTGTCAGGGATAGCAATAGTTAAGCTAAACCTGTAATAATCTTTTCAGGGCCTGCTACTGACTTGTTAGTGTAAAAGATGGTGATACAAGATAGGCAACCTAACATGCGCCTCAAGAGATCTCACTATTTTGATTCAGCAGAACTGACTATACAGCATTCAGAACAGTGGGATCTAGGTAAACATCTAGTGAGTACTTTTGTGCTTATATTCACAGCTGCTTAGACCACACTCACATACCTAAGTAACTGTATTAGTTGCCTTCTGTGTCTCAATATCAGGAAGAAGAGATGGGGACAGGTATTATGTTTTCAGCAGTGCAGTAGGTTTTTCAGAAACAAAGGAAGAAACACAAGCCCACTGACTTGTTCAGTCCTAGCTTTTGCCACCCTCACACCAAGTATTATCACATTTCACAAGCGCTCCCCCCTAAAATCAAAAGAGCAATTTGCAAAGTATAACACCGCTGTGAGTGAGGGATGGTGCCTTAACACAAATGCTTTAGTTATCTGAGAATCAGTAAGAGTCACAGAGTCCTAGGGCAGCATTCTCAGCAGATCCAGCAATGTGTTTACACACGCAGGGCTTGTTTGGAAACCTTTTGAAAGTTTGCTACTCGGGGTTGTTGTTAATGATGTCTTACCTTCAAGCCAGTACTACTTGGCATTTGCACATTAAGTCTCTGAAGCTGCTGAGATGCAGGCTGAAGCTACACTGCATGCAGGAACTAGATATGTAAAAATACAAATACTACTTTCTGCTCAGGGCTTAGCCCATTTAAGCACAAACATGGTAGATCATTTATTTTTTATGAGATCAAAGTTCCCCATGTACAAATGCCAGGAATTGCCAGCTCACGACAACTGTAGACATTTGTCATACGCAGTTGTTTTTATTTTAACAAAACAAGTGTGCTGTTGGTTTATTTTCATTCTCACACTTGTATGTTAAAAACTACCTACAGAGACAAAAATCAAAAGTTTCCTAACCAAGGGTGTCATAAATGAAATTTCAAAGGTGTGATACATTCTTCTAAACATGAAGAGTTGTCATTTCCCCTACACTTACCTAACACCATACAGTAGCAAAGATTCTCAACATGTTTCTCCTTGTTCCACTACAGGAAGCAGTTTTATTCTGCAGTTTATTACAATCAGGTCTCTGCGTAACCTTTTCAGAGGAAATCCCGAGCATCCTGTTCTGGCATGTCCTGACCTTTTCCATGTTGCAAGATGTGCTTGTTAGCACCAGGAATTCCAGTATTAAAGAATATACAGAAAAACTCCCACCATCTCTTTTCTTACTTAAACTCACAAGAAAATCTTGTATTTTGAAGTCAGAAATTATATTTTTTAAAATCCAGGTTTTTTTCTTTTTAAACAGAATGAAAGCTAGTTCATACATCAGTCATATGCAAACTATAATGTAGACTTACCAAGGTGGAAGGTATTACTAGGCCCCCAAAGGACATGAGAGTATTTGATTTGAAATAGCAATTTCCAGAATTTGCTTATTTCTAATCCTCAGTTGCCTGGCTCTCACTTGTACTGTAAACTGGAAAGATGGCTTTGTTTAAAGGCCACCTGCTGCACCTGTGGATTTCGCAGGGCCACTTCTGTGTCTTTGACTTTCTCAGTGCCATTCAACTGGCAGCCTGCAGGCAGGTGCCAGCCGAAGGGACGTCTCTGCCTCTGACTTTATGCTGGAGGAAAACACTAAGGGTTGTTGGTCAGAGAAACTCTCTGTGTATCTGACAGATGCCTTGTGTCTAAAAAGAGACTTTGAATGCAAGTTATTCCTGAGAAATCTTGTTTAAGAGAAATGGGCTAGAATTAGGGTTGAATTTCCTCCGTTGATCAGCCTAGCCCAAAGACACCACCGCAGGCTGTAAGGAGCATATTAAAGCTGAGATCTGATTAGAGTTAGTTCACTCACACTCCGCACACTAATCTGTGTCTAACCACTGTTAACCTATTCTAGAGGCTACAGAGTTATAGAACTGGATGAAAGGAAATCTTCCAGAAACGTATCAGCCTGATCACAATATAGAAAAGACTAGAACCTGTCATTTTTTGTCAGCGAAGCATCCACGCTAGATGGTCCTTACATCACCCATATGTTACTAGTCTAGTCCTGGTATCGTTACCATGATCTTTTGAAAACAACTTTTTCCTGTCTTTACAAAATGGAAAATTTAGAAAAGCAACTTTTTCTTTTTTTTTTTAACCTTTTCATCCTACTCCTCCAAACCTGCCATCACCCAATTTAAATGCTGCCTCTTGTCTGCAAGGACTTGTACAACTTGACTCCTTGTTTCAGATCTTGGACTCTCATCCTGTTCCTTTACCATCTTCACATATTTCAATTGATCCTACTGGTTCTCTTTGAAATCTTTATCTTCTCTTGTTCCTGTGCTGCTTCTTATGTCAAATGACACACCCCCCCTTCAAAATATACCTCTTTTGCAGTTCATAACTTGCCTCTTCTGTATTTGTTAACACTCATGACATCAGAGCATAAAAATTACATCACTAAACTGTAAGGGCTGTGTGTGTCTAATGCAAAAGCCTGATAGTAGTTTTCACTCAGACACGGTCACAAGTGCTATTTAATTTTAATTCGTATTAATTTTTGCTCCTAAGTAATGAACTGCATGTTCAGCAAGTAAATACTTGCACATTTAATCAAATATAACAAAATAAAGTTCAGAAGTAGTTATCATTCTAATGTAATTTTCCATTAAAAAAAGCATTACAATATGGATGTCAGCCACATATGCCTTGTCCATCTTATAAGAACAAAATTGAGTTCAAAGAAAAATGGATGCATCAGACACTGGAACACCAGGGAGGGAAATTTTCATGTAAGGCATATTTGTTTATGTTTCTCAAACAGCTCATCTGTTATCTCAATAACTGATACTCGAAAGTATCTCTAGCATTAATACACACACAGTTGTACCTTGGAAGAGCAGTGATCTTCCCCCACTTCTCTACGCAGAACCTTCTTGGACCATTGCTCCCCCGCAGAGAGGCAAATCCTTCATAAGGTATGCTGGACGTGCCTGTAACAAACTGCCAGCACAAACAAAACATCACGGATACTGGAGACACAGATGGTGTGGGTTAGAAATTTATTTATATCAGCATACCCCCTGAAGTCCAAATGCTTATGTAAAAGGATTTGCAAAATAAGGAAATCTGTGAGGCACAAGTGATAAATATTACTTTAAATGAAGGATAAGAGAAAACAGACCATTTCCTGGTAAGGCTCTAGAAAAGACAATTTATCAGATTAATCTCCTTCAAAGGTTTCTCTTTGAAAGCATAATTATGCTACATAAATACAGTAGAATAAAACACTATTAATATTGTTACTTACACTTAGGCCTAAGTGAGTTTTTCTATGCTGTCTTTATTCTGTATTAAGAGGCACTAATAAAAAAGTAATAACGTATGAGAAAGGCTTTGTGTTATATCTTTTTGTCTATATGTATTATAAACCGTTATTAAATACTGTAAGAAAAGGACTACGTTCTGAAGGTTAGGTGGAATGTGCACTGACATTTCCTGAAATGCTGTCCCGTTGAGCAGATTTAGTTATAATCTGTCATGAACAGATCAAACATGGGTTTTGACAGATCAGAGGCTACTTAATTTTTAATGATCTGGGTATGATAAAAACTTTTGACTAACAGATGTGGTAGGAACATATAAGCAGACATCTCTGGCTCTCCATCAAATAGGATGTCCTACACTGCTTTTTACAGACCTTTTAAAAATACTTAAACAGATAAAAAAAGAAAATCCTTCATCATACTCGTATAGGTAACTCAATGATCAGACGCAAATTCTGAATTGTTAAAAATAGTGGATTTTATAATAGATCAAGAACCTGGTATGGTTTGGGGTGGGGGTTTGTGTGTTTCTTTAAAGATATGATGGATGTAATCTGAATTTCAAAAAATTAACTCGATAGTAAACCCACATGTATAAACATTCCTCTGTTGAGAGGTTTTTATCCTTCATCAGCAGGATGACTGGATTGCAAAGGCTGACTTAGTGAAAATTGAATTGGACTGATTTTCAGGTTTTCATACCTTTACTAGTCTTAATACACTTTTAATCAAACAATACTAAAGGATAATTGACATCACATACTGTATCTTAAATGTATTTTTTAACATAGAAATCCTTAAAAATAGCTGTGAGCTTCAGTCACTTAAAATTAATGCAGTTAGTCTTGGAGGATTGTCAGGTTATTCCCAGTAGCCAGCATCACCATCATTTTTGGATGTCAAACCTGGATGGAACGAGTTTCCCATCTAATTTTAATGATGTACACTAGTTCTACACAGATTCCTTACCTGTAAAAGTCTTAGCCGTTGTTCGTTGTTGAACCTTTCCACAGCAGCCCAGAACCACCGAATTACAATGTGATTGTCATGATAACCTGTCAAAACAAGAAGAGCCTTTATACCTTTAGGTGCTACAAAAGTGGCTGTGAGAATAGTTAGTAAGTTTTTTTCTTACTTGGCCCTAGTCACAATAATGCCATATTTCTCACCCAATTGCAGCAACTACAGGAGGTGAGAGAAGAACACTAAAATGCTTGCAAATCTTAAAAGCACATTCACTGACAAAAAGGAGTGAAATCTCTTTTGCAAGCATTCTTCCATTAATCAATCACTAACAGGAATGCCAATTCTTGAAATATTCCAATGCTGTGCTTTTTATATATCTAAAGCTATAAATGATGCTGCAACCATCTCTCAAAGTAGTTCCCAAATCTTCCGTTATTCTCAGATTATCTCAACTGCCAGCCTGCGGTCTCTGGGATTACTTCTAATTTCCTGTCTTCTTTGACAGTGGGAAGAGGTAGAGTGGAAAAAAGGTAGATCCTACTAATAATGGTTACCATTTTCTTTTGTCTCCAGTGCCTGGGTGGTACTTTACTAGTGTGCAGGTGAGCACAGCACTTTCTGAGGGGAAGACTGTTCTGTTATGCTCTCCAGGCAAGAACAGTAAGGGCAGAGCTGCATGGAGAAGCAATGAAGCAAACTAAAATGGACAAATTATCTTCTCCTAATGCAAACTTAACCAAAGAAGTAAAGAAGATACTGAAGATGTCTTCATGGGATGGTTCGTTATTGTCTTAGAAACTGGGTAATTCCAGGCCCCCCAACACTATCAGTGAACAATTCAAAATTAAGGTTACCTCCTCTGTACTCTGTATTATTTCTCCAATCACTCAAATCAATTTCTGCTGTTCCAGCTATAACCAGTTCCAGTTCTCTGGCATCAAATACAGACACAAGCCTCGCATCAACCACCTGTGAAAGGAAATAAAATGCGTAGCAACATTTAATTTACTGATTTTTGCCTCACCATAAAAGGCTTGTCTGCTGCTAAGACATTTACCAGGTAACATTTCTCTCATGAATGCAAGGAATTAATTTTTTTTTTTATTATTTTAAAAGGCAAATAAATGGACTTCTTTTTCTTACATTAGAGTTCCATTCAGTTTCATTAGAGAATCACAGTGACTGGGAGAGAATTTTATTGACAAATAATATTGAGTTATTTCAGGACAAATGAAGTTCAATACATTCAATTAATTACATTGTCCTTGTTAAAACAGGCAAGAGAGAAATACCTGGAAATATACCCAGTCTACTGTTTTACACTGAGTATGGCATGCACACAAAAAGACTCAATGGCCCAGTGAAGAAACAGACAGGTCACTTTAGCAAGCATTCACTGCTAATCATACAAATAGCGATCAGTAGTATTTTCCAGTTTAAAGAAGATACATCACCTTAGTGTTTAAGTCAGTGGTTAATAAAATTATATTTGTAAACCTCCCCTCAACCCCCAGATATCTGTAAGGGCACTTCCGTTTATATATGTATCTGCTTTTTGGGACTCCATATTTGGGAAATGCGCATGAGGAGTAAAATATTTTGGGAGGATAAAGGAAGAAAGGAAATTTAATTTTGGAGTTTTTTACCTCATAGAAACCACGAACTAGACTTTCTGTTTGTTGTACAACACCTCTCTCAATTCTCCATTTCACCATTCTTTCTATATATTCTTTCTTGTTCTTTTCAGTGACTGGGATGTTAGCACCTCCTGGCTTTAGTTCCCGTTCAGTGATCTTAGGAAAAAAACATCCAAGTGCCACCACAGTATGATAAATACAAAAGAAAAAACTGTAGTAATTTAAATTTTTTAGTTGAAGTAATTCCTCAAGAGGACTAGCCAAAACTGACTTTAGCAAAGTAGAATATGTGAAGTAAGAGAACATAAAACAAATCTTTTTTTTTTGGATAAAATCATATTTAAAATCCCATTTAGTCTGAAGAATCTTCCTATGTAGTATGAAAAATAATCTGAGAAGAAACAATCTTTACAGCGACTAAAGTAGTGAAGTCTTCTAAATAATATCGTAACAAAGGTGTTGTAATCTTTGAATGCTAACTCTGCTGCAATTAAATTCAGGCAAACTACCTCCAGCAAAACAATCCAAAATTCTGATATTTCAGATAATCTCTAGAAAATCTCCTTAACCAGAAAGACATGTTTGACTGGTTACAAATAATAATTCCTCCTTAGATTTCAACATTGTTTTCATCAAGCAGGATTTTATACAAATAAGTTCAAATCAGCATGGAGTGATAATCATTATTCTGTCCAAATAAATGTTTATCAAGCAGCAGAATACACAAAGAAAATTAAGAATCTTGCACACCTGCCCAAAAACTTCTTCATTTACAGTAAATGTGAGATCTAGGATATCATGTATATCATTATCTTTCATCCACTGCAAACTCTGGTGAAACTCCTCGTCGAGATACTCCAGGTCACTCAGGTCACAGAGTCTAACATAAAGAAGAAGAAAACACACAGATAGAGATGATGGCAGTAGCTTGTGCTCAGTAACTACACTCAGATACGACAGTCCTGAAAAACAGATGGAGAATGGAAGCCAAGAGAAAAATCAATAGAATAATGAAGACACTACCTAAAATCTCTGTTTATTTGCCCAGTAGTAGCAGTTATTGTATAACACAAAATAATTTGGTTAATATACAAAATTCCAGAATATATTTATTTGAAGACACATGGCTTTTTAAGCTTATGGTGAGTCTGTCCCATGTTTCCTGTGAAGAGTATTTTGGAATTATGAAAATACATAGATTTTAGAGACAAAAAATTCAAATCACAAAAGAAATGGTTTTTGTAATAAGCAACTACTATCCTTTTTGCTTATGTGACTACACTGCCAACTCTCTTGTCCCTTCATTGTGCAAACAAGTCTGTTCAGATACCCTACTTACCACAGAAATATCTTTTTACCTGCTGCCATATTTCCCCTTACCTAGTCCTTCTTTTGCATATCCAACCTGTAAGTCAACTGCCCTTTGCTGTCTTTAACAGTTACTACTCCAAGCTTTGAACATGTCATGTCTTTAACACCATGGTGGCAATTTCTGCCATTCTTCCTAACTCCTTAAATCCCAGTTCTGTGAACTATGACACCGGGACTATTCATTAAGTAAGGTGCTTTTCAGCTGCAGGGTTCCCTGCCTGCTTCTATGCTTGAGTCCGTATAAAGTCAGAAGAAAGCCCTGTGCTTTTAGTTAGATGTTCAAGTGTAGTTTAAGTGACATCCTGCAGTGACAGCCCAAAATAATGGATTGGACACAATGTCCGATCTGCAGAGGTAGACTGGATGGCTCATCAGTTCTGAGGAAAGCAAAGGTCCAGGGATCAGGTGGGGAAGTTGCATGAATTAGGCTGTGTACAAAAGTGGCCGCCCTTCATTTTTAATTTTACTGTTTAGAGAACCACCAAGTTAAACAATTAATTTAATTTGGCAGTCACACAACATTAGTATTGAAGTCCACCTAGGGTAAGTCCTCATTCTCATTAAAATTATGCTGTTAGCATTTAGATAGTTTTAAAAAATATGTGCAATAAGAATGAACGCATTACTCCACACTACTAGAATGTATGATGTTTTACACAAAAAACATCCTTCCAGTCTTGTCAAAACCAGCTTTCAAATGGAGGACAAAAAGTAAAGCACCTGAAGTTCATTAGGTCTTAAATTCCAGACATGCTGAGCAAGTGCAGCTGCTCTCATTGTTTCAGCCAGAACAGGAGGAGTAGTTCTGAAAACAAAGTCTAAATTACATCAAAGTAAAGCTCCTCAAAATGGAGATTGCAAACAATCAGTTTACCTCTGAGAATGGCTCTTGCAGTCTAAGTTATGAAGTGATTCATACCCTGTCCTGTGAGACATTACAAGACAAATGAGTAAGAACTCTATTAATATCTGGAATAAAACCACAGCATCTCATTGTACAACTTCAAATGTAAGATTTTGTAGATGAAAACTGGTAACGTGGCTAAAACAAAACAGGTTTTCATACTGATCAGAAACAACATTCTGAGTTATTACGTAGCTGGCTAATAACCATAAGCAGAAACAAGTAAACTTCTATTTTTAAAAGTCCTGGATTGAAGTGAAATTATTAAATTACAAATAATGGCCTGTCTTCTTTGACAATAAACCACCATAATTTCTCCATACACAAAATGGCATTGTCCATGGGGAAGGAACGAAACAAAAAAGGAGACAGAACAATCCTACTCACATTCGGAGGAGTGCTTTATAAAAGGGTCGTGTAAAAAAGGCATCTAGCAAATACTGATGTATCAGAGCAAGACCAAGGATTCGGCCACTAAACCTGAACCTGGAAGAGAAAGAGTTACAATTGCTACATTGAAACTTTGTGGTTTGTGCACTGCTCTGTCATCAAAACTTACATATATTTCCAAACAGCATTTTAAAATCAGATAGCTACGTCTAAATTGTGGTATTTTTTTTTTTCTTGTGTTTCTTCTACATTCTCAGTAAGGCACAGAAAAAATGCAAGTCTGCGGGGTGTGGAAAATCCCTCAGATACCTAAGTTGCAACTTCTCAAAAATGTTAAATCTGTATTAACCCAATCAAGCCCTGCCAGACAAGCCTCTTTATGAAAGCATATCTTCCAAAATTATAGCCATTGTCTGTTTTCTTTACAGGCCCCATATAGGATTAACTTGGTTTTGTGTTACTGGGAGGCCAAAGGTTTTTTTACCCTTTCCCAGCCTGACAGTTCTTGCTGTCTGTCTGTTCTGCTTACAGTAGCTCCTTGCTCCCTCTTCTGACTGGTGATTATGGAGTTCTATATATATATTTTCACAAACAATGGCTGGAAGCTTTTTTATGCATCACAGTGCTCTCCAGCCCTGTGGCAATGGGATCTAAATGATCTCCTCCTCTCCTCTCTTCCTTCCCCTATCACCTTCATTTTGTCAGGTGTGTAAGGAGGGTTGGGGGGGAGAGAGTGAGTTTGACAGATTTGAGATCAGATAGCAGCAACTTTGAGACAGTAAGGTCTTCGCAAATAATCCCATGAGAATAAAGATCCATTGTGAAAAATCCTCCACATCCCTGGAACTAGATTTAGTTTAGTGTTCTTTTTTCAAAGAAAATAATGTTTCTTAAACTTCCTTTTTATGCATCATCAGCAACATCTTTCTTGGAAAGATTAGGGCTTTATTATACCTGCCTGTACAGAGGGTTTCCAAGATGGGGATGTGACATGCATAACTGCTTGTCACAGCTGCATCTTCTGAATTCCTCCTGAGGCTGTAGGAGACCAGTGATGCCACTGGCACCAGCAGTCCCAGAAAGGCAGGGGGTCATGCCTCCCTCACCCCCAAAGTCTCAAGTCCGACACTGTAGAAGCCAGGGACAAATACAAAATGTTGGCAGAAGCTGCATAGCATGTAAGGGCTTTTTCTCACCTTTTTGCCAGACTGTCCTGCTTTTCCAATACAACATATGCCATTTATTGTTGCATTATTGGAGTAACTGGTTTCCAATAAATAAATAAGAACTCAGTACGTATCTGTCCTACACAGATATCATTCAGCAGCTGTCATTCCACTATTACTGTAATCTAACTACCTACACAACAGAATTAATTCTCCGTTCATATTCACAGCACAGCTTTACAGACTTATGGCGAAACCATGGCTTAAATCAACTGAAGGCGATTTAAACTGGTTTATAATTCTGAAAATGGGGTTACGTAAAAATCCTTAATAACTATTTTAAAAGCATGTGTGCATGCACAGATTTTGCTTAAGAGCTATGTAATCAGCAGTCTTTTCCCCACCCCCAATAGCTCCATAGGTTTCCTTACAATAGGAATGTTGGGCTTTTTCCACTGAGGAGACCTCTGTACTCTTTAGGAAGACTCAAACAAATTACATACAGTAACACCTGTTTAAAATCTCCCTCAATCTCCTTAGCTGACAAAAAGCCAATGTTTCTTTCTTTTTTTTTTTTTAATGCACGAGAGGTTAATATTGCTTTCATGAAATGACTGCTAATGTACAAGAAATACACAGAGTTGTGTTGTGAGACAAACCCATGGTACATATTCCAAATAAGTTTTGCTGACCTTGTGAGAAATAAGATCATTTAAAACCACAAGAGAAAACAAAATCAGGGAAGTCTAAAGAAATGCAATTATTTTGCTGCTGGTTAATAAGATCAGATTCTGTGTTTTATTCTGAGCAGATATGAGAAGTTGTCTACAAGCGGGAACAACAGACCATGTATCTGCAAAAGAAAAATAATTCTTACCACTCGTGGTGATTGTCTACAAAAGCAGACATGGGACTGATTTGTACTGTATAGGTATCGTTGGCTGAATATTCAAACAAACCATAATACGGATTGAAGAGCTCTCTCGACACCAGGAAAAAAAACTCTCTTGAAGGTCCACTGTAGTCCAGCCTTTAAAGAGAAATTTGACATTACTATAAAGTGTTTATTGTCTCCAAAGAAACCCTTCTTTGAATCTACATTCCTTATGCTATATTTTAATTAAAATTTCGTAAGATTTTAACCAGAACCCTTATCCTGTAGATTGCTTAATGCCAAGGTATGTGAAGTCCTCGGGGGACTATTCTGAAATAGAATGGCTTGGAGGACTGGAATGAAGTACTCTATGCGGGCTGCTCTCATAAAAAAAATTTGGCTCCAGCTGTAATGGCCTCTTTGCCACAGGAATATAACCAAATAATTGGAGGGGGGGGAGGGGGGTAGGAGGAAACATGAAAAGAGCCAACATTAGACCTATCTGCATCTGACAAATTAAGAATGAAATGAACAATGGTTATATTTTGTCTTTGCAGACTTGCAACAATAGGACAATTTGAAGGATAATAGTTCTGTTTTCTCTAGCAATATAATCTGAGATAACTTCAGCGATTTATCTTTCTTGGTCTAAATTTTCTTGTCTGCCTTCCAAACTTGAGTGCATTTAAATGTCTTTTGGAGAGTGCATTTCCTTTGTTGTTTGTTTTTTTTTTTTTTTTTTTTTTTTTTCTATTTCAAGATTCCAGTACTAATGAACAAGGAATCTAAATAACCCCTTCTTCCTGAATCATAAACAAACCCATTGCTGACAAAGCACTGAGACTGAATTTTGACATTATGCTGCAGGTCACCAGTGAAATGAGTTAAGTATGAAGTTAATGCTCTGGTGGAGTTGAAAAACACAAAACTAGGGATTTTCCTGTAGGGAACAGAGATTACTATAATCCTAACAAATAGATGTAAAGATAGATCTTCTGTAGATTGAAGATTTCATACTTTACTTTTAAGAAGGTCTCACTTTAGTACTAAGACAATGCCCAGACAGAAGTATCACAGAGGTGGTCAGCTTTCACATAAGACTTCTGCTTTAGTAGCAGTTTTGGCTCCTGAACTTTTACAGAAGACAAACATAGATGAGAGTTGTTTTTGAGGATGAAGTTGTCAGGAAAGTAAAGGCTAGGTGCCATTATCAATCGGAAGACAAAGCCTCTTTCCTCTCTTGAATGAAAAACATTTTCCCTTCAGTCATTTGGAAGCACTTTGCTTCTGTTAAGCTTCAGAAGTGAAGTACTGAAACAGATCTTTACCCTGGCAAGAAGGGCACATTCCATCCTCAAATTGTAGAAAAAAAGCCAAAATGGTTTGATATCATGGACAACTGTTGGATCTTAATCTTGGCACAAATACCAGGATCAAGTAAAGGGTCATCTGGAATACTCTTGCAAACTTCTGGGATAATCAATGCACTATGAAATCTTAAGATAGAACAGAAACTGTGTGCTGACTACCAGCCATTTCATACAGCTCCTTTTGTACGCAGAGTTACTGTGAGTCATGTTAAATAAATCAATCATAAAAGTCCTGCACTGCCAGTCAGATTTATCCCACAATTAAAGGTTTGGCACAAGGGTGAGAAAACTTCATACGATAGGTATGTAACCACACAACAGCTGCAACTGTGGGGCATTTGGGTATTCAGGAGTAGATTAATATGTTGTTGGCAACATGACTCACGTCTCCTAGGAAGCATCAGTAATACTAAAGATTTACACTCTTAAATGGAAAGCAGCTTCTGCTAATAGGTAATAGAAGATAGGTAAAATAAGGAACCATATTCTTTGTATCAAAATTATCTTCATTTATCACCACATGAAATATGAATGTGAAAACATTAAACTAGCATCACAGTTGCATTGACTGTAGAAACTGAAGGTTCAAGGAAGAGACCAAACTTTATGAGACTCGTGATAAAAATCATATGAACAGCAATAACTATGTCTGAGTTGCCCCACTTACTAAGTTATACAGTAATAAATCAATAGTTATGAAAATGTTTTAATCTGTGAGGATTTCAATACCTATGACTTTAAGACTTACACCTCTTTACCAAGAGGAAAAGAAATGCAAGAGCAAACTCCCACTTAAACGCTTAAAAAAGGAAAAGGAGGAGCAAATAGGAAACAATTAACTTTCAGTATTCCTCCTCCTCATCCTCCTCCTCTCCTCTACCCTGACCTGTCTTTCTACACCTAGCCAAATGAAGTTTGATGTGATACATATCCTTGCACCATCTCTGATGAAACAATACTGTTTGCACACATCCTTTCTTCATTCAAAACACAGATTTGTAAATAAGAGAACTGACGTAATTTTAATTTGACTTTGCTCTTAATTAACTCATTCTTTTCCATTAAGAAAAGAGTCTTGTGTAAAGCTTGATCTAATGGGAACAGGATGTGTCATCCCCATTTCCAGGTCACTCTTCATCTTGCTGTACTGAGTGGTGAAATGCAAAAGCCTGACGTCTGATGAAAGGAGACAGTCTATCTGGATCAATCTCTATCTCAATTAGGATTTTAAAATTTTCCCTTTCATTTTTAAATCTGAGTCGAGGTTGTAGCTGTGAAAGTAAAGGCTGGTAGGGCTGTGTAAGACAGGCTTTGTTCCTGCATCCCCACCCTGCTCCGTCAATATAGTGTAATCTCATCCTGCACCAGCCTTGTCATTCCAGTTCTGAGTTTTTCCTCAGACAGCATGGTGATATTATTTATATGAACAAGTCCACACTTGGCTCTCAGCTGTCAACATTTTTTATTTTAAGACTTCAGTGAGTCCTTATTAACACTAAGCACTTCAAGGTGAACTTTAAACAAACAACAAGATTCAGGGGTTTTCAAAGACAGATTAATTTTATCTAATCTTGCATGAAATGTTTCTATTACCATTTAGCTATTTTAAAGAATCACACATCACATGGCAATAGTGCACACTACAGCATTCCAAGAGCTGTGTGCTGCAGTTTCCTAAACATCAAGGAATAAAATTTTGAATGTATTTACAAATGCATTCATGAAATATACCAATAAAAATATTTATGCCTATGGCAGTAGGCTTTATGATCTGACAAAGGGAGCACAAATCAAGAGACAAAAGAGGTAAATAGTACCAGTTTCACTTGCAAGGATAATCTAACCACATCTTGTTTTGCAACGCACATCTTGCAACCTGTAACACATTAGACTTGCGCTAGACACAGGCTGAGCATTCTCTGAAGTGACTTTGAAATTTCAGTAATATCTGTGTTTATTTGAAAACTAGCAACAGCCTAGTTGCTTTTATTTGCAATGCAGGCCTTGCCCTGGAGAGGCAGTGAGCACTTCCTGCAGCACTGAGGACTTTCAGCTCCCCTTGCCTCAGACAGTTGAATTAAGGATTGAGCCTCTAACCTACTCCTGAAGCACCCTCCCTCTGACAAATGGCAGCTGTCCTTTAACAAGCACTGGAGATATAAGGTCCACACTGACAGAAAAGAAATATGAAAAACACGAGAAAGTTGTTTGTTTTTTTGCTTTGCCAGAAACATTCTGAAACACACACCAGCTACTGTGAAAATTCACATGAACACACGCATTACTTCTGCAAAGGCAGGATACATTACATTTCACATTGCCTAAAAAGTCATCCTGAACAGCTGTATGTTCTAGGCTTATGTATGTGGCATTTCCTGACTGTAATCCTTCCTCATTTCACTCTAGACCACAAGAAGTTTGGTGAAACAGCAGCTGCAAGACACACAGAGTTCTGAGATCACATTTACTTCCCTGTTCTACTTACCCTTCTTCCCCAACAAATGTTACGTAGAGTTTATTTCTCTGCAGGTCCTTTCTTGAGTAGCCCATGATCTGGTTAAAGGCATCTTCTAGCAAGTGATCTCTCCTGATGATTAATCTGAAGAGTGAAATAATTTTGAAACAGCAATTTGTGAACACGAACCACAGTTGGAAACACCTATTTACACTGCAAGGTAACAGGGTGACTTCATAGAGATATGTTTCTACTTGATAATTTGATTTAGATCAGACAGCTTCTGTCTGTTAGCCTATATCCCTTAAAGATCTCCTTCAGATTTCAATAAAATGTCTCTCGTAAAAGAAGTGTAGTTTTTTCTTTTTTTTACCATGGTTCTTCCTTAAATTAAAGGCTTCAATGGGAAGGTCCTGAAGTGAGCATTTTCATTAAGTTTAAAATCCTTTTGTAATGCTGGGCCTCCAAATCAGTCTTACTGTGAGCAAGAATCTAACCTTCTATGTAAAAATTGATCTCTTAACAAGGAAAAAGATAAAACTGTGGGAAAGTCAGAGAATACATTATCCCCAGTGTAAGTGTGACGGGACAAAAAGTCAAGAAGCAATGGCAATTGTTCATCCAAAACCAGACTGAAGCATCACATGTGAAAACATACTGTATCATCTAAAAAAACCCTGTGAAAATGAGGAAGTGTCATGAAGATCTAAAATAAGAGGTAAAAGAATCCTCATTACTTAAACAATTTATCTTCCGCCAAAAAATTGTGTTTAATAAGTTTCCTGAAACTTAGCTTGCTCTATATTCAAATACTGCCTCATGTGTGTGTTTGGTCAGTCAGTCAAGACCAAAGCTGGGAGCTGCTGCTGCCTGCAGAGGCAGCTTACCCCACCACACAGCCTCTTGCAAAGCCCTTGCTGGCCTTACTACTCGTGCAGAGATCAGTCAGTGACTGCGCTGTGCTATCCGAGAGAGGAGGCAGAAGTGGAAAGGCCAGGAACTGGCCAGGTACCTGAGTAATAAGAGGACCCAGGCAGTATGCAAGTTGGGCTGGAGTCCTGTTTTGAAAAGAAGGAGCAGGTCAGTGTGTGCCTGGGAAGGAAACCCAGAGAAAACTTCTGTTCAAAAATCAAGCTGTTGTCCTGCTTAAAAACCCACAGTGCGATGGCAAATAGGTCAGGAAAAAAAGGTGCAAGAAATGTAATGGATATTACAGGTAGCAAATGCCATCCTCTTCTATCACCTATTTGTCCAAGCATTCATGACAAAACTTGCATAGATTAAGCTTTAAGTGTTTATGATTTCATTACATTATAGGCAGACAGTGTCCCATTCCTGCCTCTTAAGGCTGTCTAAACAATACAATTTTAATCCCATTTCAGTTGTGCAAAACTTTTAACAAGCTCACATAAACAAAGTCTTAGCTCTTCACAAATTCCTGCAAAATGTGAGAAGTGACTGGCTGGGGGGGAAAAAACTTAACAAAACAAACAAAACCCACTACACCCCTATTCTAATAAATGGTTAAAAAAAGTTCTAGTGCCTCATGGCCACTATGAGAGTATCAAACTATGAGAGTTTGATAGCTGGCACAAGTCTTGGTAATTTACAAAATCATGAAATTATCTTATGATGATGATCCTTAACATAACAGTATGTAATCACACAATTACTGAATAAAAGAAGGATGGAAGACCTCACTCCAAGCACTCTAGCATTCAGAGTGATGAAGTAAAAATATTAGCAGTTTTTTAAGGTGGTCCTTAGAATTTAGTAGCATTCAATTTTATGAGTCCTCTTTACTAAAAAGGACTGCCGTATCAATACAGGCAATGATGTATAAAAAATAAGCCTATGTAGGTTTTTTTAGTGGAAAAAGACATGAGAAAATATAACTGTTTATATCATAGCAATTGCTATAATGGAATAATTCAGATGCCTCCTGTTCTGCATGCCTCTTCCCAGAGTGCTTTTTGGCACTGTATTGGTAATACTGTCTGTATGAAAATGTAGTTGGAGGAAACATAGAGAAGAAGTGCTCAGAACTTGCTGTATCCTCTGCTATGAACCACATGCTGGCACTAAGTCTTTTATGACAGGCTTTATATTTCCAGAAGTGCAAGGGTAACCGTAAGATCTGCATTCCTTCTAATGGGAAGAAGCTTGTAGATGTGCAAGGCAAGGCAAGGTGCCTGAGAAACAAATCCAGTTTCATGAGAATCTTCAACATACTTCAATTTCCCTGGGCCTTGTCCATATCCTTTAGTCTCTAACTTCCTGTAGAAGTTCCTCAGCTTGGCTTCAAAGTCTCTTTTGTAAGGAGCTGGAGCTCGGGCATTGGCACGCTGAGTACCTGCAGGAAAAAATAAGGAAAGAACGAGCTGTAGTGACATGAAATGATTAGTGTCCCATTCTCTACCGAAAAGACTCCTTAATATCAAAAGACATGGTCCATGTTTGGTTTAGTCACCTTTATAAAGAGTAAAAGCTGCATATCTTCAAATCTGCTCTGCATCCAAGACTTTTTGGTTGCTCATTTCCAACAGTATCATCTTTCTAAAGTAAGTCTTAAAAGAGTAATCCAGGTCAATGCAAAAGATGGAATAAAAGAACAACACAATCAAATGGAAAGACTTAACTTTTGTTTGTCAAGTACACTTTATGTCTAACCTTAAAAATAGCTCATGCAATAAATGTTCTGCTCTGTTCTGGTTTTAATATTATCAGGAAAAACAAGAACTCAGAAATTAAGCACAAACAGACTGTACTGTGCTGTGCCCTGCTGAATACATCAAGCTGAAGGAGGAAGACATTTGGAAATTCCCCAGCAAAAGTTTCTCCCTGGGGAAGTACAAGAAATAAAAATATTGGAAGAATGGAAAGACAACCAAATTTAAGTTTGTGAAACTTTTCACATGTGACTGCAGGAACATACATGACTGTCATCTAAGTGAATTTATTTGTTTTTGAAAAACTGTTTTTGAGGGTCAATTACTTAAAAAACCAGGAAGAGATGAGATCTGTATGCTAAAAAAATTGGCATACCCCCACATCTGCATGTACAAGTCTAGGATATACAAATTAGGTGTTTAGTCTGATCTATTCTGAATATTACAACCATTAGAACTTCCACTGCCTCCCTGGATAAATTACTTCAGTTGATTTGACTGCAAGACAGTGTGCCGCCAAAGAAGCAGTTAATCCTAGCTGTTTTACGTTCATCTTCTCACCCCTCATTTTTTTAACATTAAATTCCTGCCCTGCATGGCCATGTAGACATCCCCCACAAAAAACTCAGAGAACATTTAAAATTTCTCATGCCCTACAGTATACACAGGTTGCCAACTACTTATCTGCAGCTGGTGGTCATCAGCTGAGTATCATGTATATGTAGACTTTTGTCTTTTAAGTGACAATCTGTTTCTTACGTGAGTTTTCTTTTGCCTCCCTGTATGAAACTAAGCCAATACAGAAGCATTTACTGCTACTATGGGTGAAGGCACGAGAACGTAACATTTCGGGTTATGAGAGAACGTGTATCCGTTCAGCCTGTGGGCAGAGACCAGGGGAAAAGAGAGCAGCTTGCTTAGCCACAAAGGGTATGGGTCTGACAGAAAAGGTGACGAGCACATCCTGCGGAAGTGGCTGCTGGAAGAAGCTGCAGAGTTGATCTCTCTGCAGAGATCAGAGAGAGAACAAGCGAGATCAGTATTAACACTGAGTGCCACTTACAGGTCTTCTAAAGACCTATCTGACCAGAAAGACCCTTGCCTCTTGTTCTAGGCTTAGTGTGATGTGTGGGAGGAATGGAAAGTGTCAGGGAATCCTTGGACCTCCAACCGGAACATGCAGGGCCCCTCTGGAAAAACAAATCATGGTCATCAATTCATCTATAGTGGTTATCCTCTTTTACTGAGAAAATCAAGGGCTTTTAATGGTATGCTCAGATGAATTCTCTAGAAAACTTAGGGAAGCTTGAAACTGTAAACAGCCTTTTAATTATTGGTCTTTTCCCCCTACTTTGTTTATTTCACTTTGGGTCAAAGTAGGTACAAAAATGTAGTCACCAAAAAAACACAACGAAAGCATATTTTAATCTTAACCCCTGAAGGAAGTTTTTGCTGAGAGATACCACAGAATGTAAATCTGGTAACACATTACTTCACGGTTCAGAAATCAGCAGTATATTATTCTGTCAGAACATGACAAGTCCTCATTGCAAATCAGATGCATATGCCAAGAAATTCCTGGGCAATTATAGTGATTACTTCCGCCTTGGGAACAAAAGATGTTAATGGAAGAGATAAAAAACACCAGTGATGTGATAACCATTTTTGATTTTCAAAGAGGTTATATTCTAAAGCATATATAAAGAGTAGCTTCATGACTCTCCCAAAAAAGAAAGTACAACCGATCATGACTGATACGAACAATGGACCCTTAACACACAATCTCGTGCAGTGCAGCACAGCCAGTTTAGCTGATGAAAACACCACAGAGCCTCCACAGAAATGAGGGGCTATTTACCTATTTACAATTTCTCATCAAAAAAGTAATTTGTACACCAACACAAACATGCATACTTGCAGACTGACAGGGAGATTCAGTCATTAATGTCTTCAGATAGTTTCTTCGAGTAGGTCCTACAAAGGTCCTATGTCCAGCAGCAGGAAAAGCTACCACTCAGGACATGTTTATGAATAGTTTTAATCTGCTTTCTTGAAAAGGCAAAGCTTTCTATGATTGTGGACTGGGAAATGCCCATAAAAACCAAAGTACTTATTTCTGATAAAATTTTCTTGTTTTCTGGAACTATCCAGAGTTGCTTACATCTCAAGTGTTCTCCATTTATCTATACTTGTGTTCTCAAATTTGTAGAAATCCTCTTAAGCCACTTCCAATTTACTGTAGTGATTTTATTTTACTTACCTATTACCTTCTTGAGAAAACTAATAGTGACATCTATAAACTTCAAATTGCTGTACTTAGCCTTCACAGGTTAAATGGAACTTGCCATATTTTAAATACTTTAGCTCTGATTCACAACTTAGTATGTGAAGTATTAATTTAATTCCATTCTAACATGTATTTCCAGACAGCTGCAATACACTATCTTTTGAACTCATATTAAGAGACAACAAACTGGCTTTACATAAAATTGTCACTCATTGCCCCGCAGCCCCATTAACACTGTCAGTTTAATGTACAGTTATTAGATCTCCTATTTTTAACTCTCTAGGCATCAGGATCCTGGCATGAGCAGTCACTTAGTTGTTTCAGATCAGTGAAAACCAAGTTTGCATGTTTTACAAGTCAGAACAAATTCACAGCCTCTGAAGTTGCAATACACCAGTCTTTAATATCAGTAAAAGATCTTGTGAGCCCAAGGCAAACATTCAAGTTTGACAGTCAAATGCAATCACACTTGTTGACTTTGCTCAAAAATAGGACTAAATCTTTGTTGTTCCTAGAGCAACAGAACTTGGATCTTCAGAAAGGTGGAAAGTCATTACATGCAACATAACGTAAACTAAATTAGAGGACTAACTCTACTGCAGTATCTTACAGATACCATCATAATTAAAGTACTTCAGTGACAAGCTCCGTGACCCCTCAGAAGGTGCTTCAGCTCATGTAACTTTACGCATCTAAAAGTTGGGAACAGCAAAGGGGAATAGGTTATAGATTCCAAACAGCAGGTTCCTGGCTTTAGGCTGCCGGGAATTTCAATTTGGAAAGCAAATAAAAAATTATAGTCAAGCATTTTTTTCTATTGTTCTTGTTCTCTGCCTTCTGGGAAGGCAGCAGGAGTGTGCTACTGACTTTACTGATCTGGAACTGGTCCTTACCAAGTATGAGAAATGGTTTCATCCAGCCCCTGCAAAAGCTGTGCCTGAACAACTTACCTGGAGAGTTCTGAGGCGAAGATACCGGTGAGCCTCTTGGGGACTGGCAATAACTAGGATGAAGTAAGGCATGTGGCGGCACATACGACATTATTTCCTCCTCAAACAAGCTGGTAAAAAGGAGCAAATAAAAAATGACATGTTTACGTGAATGAATGGCATTTTTCACTTTCTAGGAATAAACCTCTAGTTACTAACCCTCGGGAGTCACTTGCCTATTTCCACTATGCACATTTAGAGTGCTACAAAATATTTTATTGCCATTCCCCAAGTCAGCTCTTGAAAGTACTGGAAAGCAATAATCACTTCTTTTGTGGGACATGGCGATACATAACGTGGTATCTGTTTTCAAGGCTAAAATATAGTTAATCAGCCTTTAAAATCTGCTTCTTTTTTTTTTTTTTTAACTTGTGTTCTCATTACAAAGGGGTCAATAACCTTAGTCACGCTTTCCTGGAAAAAGATCTGCAATACTGCACAAAGACCAGGAACAGATACAAACTTTCTAAGCCTGCAGGCTTAAGAATCACATCTGAACTTGTTGAGTGTATTGCAACACAGATAAGAATAAACTGTTGAGATAATATGTAAAAATTATTTTTAAAAATTGAGCTACAGAAAGAATTAGAAGCCAGTCTTTTACTCTAGAACTCAACCAATTAAAGCAATGTTCAAATACAAGATGTTTCTTACTAACTTTGTTCACTGAATAAATACCTAGAAAAACGTTTTGCATGAGATTTTTTGGAATGGATATTTTCTGGCAGTTCTTTTTACACTCATGACCATGCATTGTTCTCCTCCAAGTTACATTTTGATGCTGAAAATGTGATAAAATATAAACCACTATTTCAACTTTCGATTGAATTAAAGAATTACAATGACAATTTGTGTTGTATACCAAACAACATCTTTAGAAGAAGAAACTGAGAAATATTTTCTTCTTAACATCTGAGACATAAGATAATGCCATTCTTAGAGTATTTTTAAAGATGTGATGCACTGTACCTCCTCTAGTCCCTGAACACATCGGGGTTGGTTGTTTTAGCTGAAACTTAATATTTACTGAAGCATGTGAAAAAATGTACAGTGTTCTCAAGCAGTAAAAATACCAGAAATAGTGCTTCCACCCAGTCAGTTACTACATCTCAGGGTGCTTTACAGGACAATGATATTATTGCCCCTCAACCAGAGAGAGGCGTGGAAATGGGTACAGTCTTTGCCAAGGTCATCCAACCAGCCAAGCCAGATACAGAACCCAGGTGTCCTGAGCCCCAGGAAGATTGAGTCATCATGATTAGAGTGCAGTTTTTTCAGGTTTTCATAGAAAAGGGTCATAATGACACCCTGGTAGAAGATAATGTTAAAAGGAAGAATCCACTGAGACTAAATAATGGTAAGAAAATAAATTTCATCATCTCAGTACACCACTATTTTAACTTAGCCCACTGTTGATTTTACACCAGTATTTACTCACAATAAACTCATAATAACTCAGTCCAGTCTTGAGGTTTAACATCCAACATTTTAAGAAACTAATGAGAATGCACAGATAACATTTTATCAATAATATGTCCTCAGGGCAATGGTACTATTAGATTATTAATCAAATGGGAATAAAATCCTCAAGCAACACTTTTCAGTTAGATATTTTTTTGGGGAAAAAAGTAGATCAAGAGAAATAACATCTGAAGAATATGATAAAGTTATTCTAGGGAGCCACTGGCTGGTACTTTTCTCTTAAAAAATAATTGTACTGATTATTGCTTTTCTACAAAAGAAAGACTGCAGTCAAAATTTTGAATTTGCTTTATTTCCACTATAAGAATTATTTGCAGTCTTCGCTCTTAGCAGAACACTAGAAGGAACAAAACCCAGTCAAAAAGCGATGATAAAATCATTCGTGCAATCTTTATTTAAAACAAATAGCTGAAGCTAGATTTTTCTGTGTAAAACCTGTGTCATCTCCATGCTTTATGTATCAAAACAAAAATCTTAAAAGGTTTTTTAAGAAACAATATTTGCATTTTAAAAAAGCTTCAGTATGGCTTTGAAATGAGATTTTTTTTATAGCTGTAATTAATTCAGACATTTAGGGACCAGAAAGGACTATATTATGCAACCTGACCTCGATATACTACTAACGCTAATCCTATTTCACTAGATTCAATTTTAAATGTACTTGTGAATTTCTTGCTTCATTTTTACGATGGATGAGAATACAACATCAAGATACAAGGGTTCAATTCTAGCAAAGCATCTGCCTGATTTTTTGAGTTAATTGCTTAAATGGAAAACATTAAAGAAGCAGCTTCGCATTTCTTGAACTCTGTAGCAGTATTTCCTTCAATAAACAAGACAATGCTTGACAGCATAGTGAAGAAGCAGCAAGACATTAAGTAATAAAAACATATCTCAGGTATGAACGCTCACAGATACAGACTTCCCAAACCACAAAACTGAACAGATGTGTTCTTAAAGCAGTAGAAGGAACATGCTTGCAAAGAAGTCTAAACTGTACCACCTATCTGAACGTCAGAGCTGGATGCAACAGGACAAAAAAAGGTGGTCTGGGCAAACCCATATGAATGCCAAGCACAGCACTCTCACACTCGCCTTCCCTCAGACAGGATATCACATTCCATCACTGCGATGAAAAAAGGTGACCTCCAACTACCATCTAGAAACTGAACGTGATGAAAATAGAAATCTGACCCTTGAGTTGTAGTTCTCCCAGCTCCAAGTCCAAGAACTGAAGGGGAAATGACAAGGTCACTAAACCAGCACACACTACTCACTGAAAGGCTCCTCAGCAGCTGCCACAGCGTATTCCACACGTGCACTGAAAGCAGCAGTGCCTACCTGAGTAACATGACAAGGTCTGCATCACTGGATAAACGCACCAACCCAGGTGTTCCCTCTGTCCGGATGAACTGGATCTTCTCCCTGTGTAAGCAAAAAAGGCTTCCAAAATATCTTTTGCAAATAAGGCAGCAATGTACACCACAGCAACAAGAAAAAGTACAGGGTATATGAGAAATATACCTGAACCCTGCAGGAGGACATTACTATTCTGAAAGTGAACTGTTTAAAGAGGTACTGTCTTTTTTGAACCTTTGTACAAACGCAAGCCATACATTACAATGCACACTTGTGATTTTAAAAGCAGGTTCTTTGTACCACACTGCATTTAAGAGATCTTCCAGAAAAACCCTTGTACTATTACTTCTCTCCTTCTGTCTCACCCAAGCACACGCCCTTCTTCCCAGACCCATTTTGGTCACTACTGTGGAATCTATGCATCCTAAACTCTGAACATGATAACACACAGGTTTTTAGGATCTATACTGAATATAATTCCTTAGCTGATTCCTGTTCTTTTTCTCTGTAGAATTTTTTCCTGCAGTCTAAAGTAGAAGTACATCCCTTTTATCTTCTATCAGTACAAGGTATATGATGGTACAGTAGAGATAGATTCTAATTTGGCTTTACTCTCCAGGAGTAAAGAAAAAAAAACCCAAACACATGTAGCAAAAACTGTTCCAATTCCAAAGGAGAAAACCCCCAAACAAACTGAAAAATAAAGAATTCCCCTTAAGAAAAGCATCACTGGCTCAGCTCAGAGGTCCATCTGCCCCAACAGCGGCAAGGAGGCCAGAAACGATCCGTGCAATCAGCACTATGATAAGGCTCTGGCAGCTGCACGCAGTTGAAGCTACACTACAAATTTCTGGAACACATTGTTTCATTCACAGCGGTTTCAACAAAAGGATCAGACCAAATTTCTTGCCATCTGCCTCTAAGACCACAGTACATAAAGACCTTCTCAAACAGTGGACCTAACACACATTCCCTGGTTAACTAGCACTACGTTTACAGCATATCCAAGTGTGAAAAAGAGCTCCCCAGTCCCCGCTTGCCAGGGTGTCGGTGGTGGCTGTAGCAGGAGTGTGTAATTCACTGTTTCTCTAAGAAGAGAGGTACTGAAAGTCAAGCACCTGCTTCGTCAAGACCCAGTCGAGGCTCGAGCCCGGCGTGGAGGCCCCAAGGCAGACCACGGCCCCGCAGCGCCCGGGGCAGGGATGGCTGGGCACCTCCAAGGCCTACTCCAGTTTACATCGGGGCCCAAGCGGCAAGGTTTGAGGAAAGAAATGGCGGATTACAAAATACATTTTAGCGTTTAGTTCACAGCAACACCAGGAACCAAAAGCATGCTTTCTGGGTTAACTAACATACACAGCCCTCCGAATGAATGCAATCCATGACTTCTTGGGGCTACCCATAAGAGTTGTGATTTCAACGACAATTTTTTAAATATATGCCTTTTATCTTCTCTTAAGGTATAAGTTATGTTTAATGTATAATAGGTGCCTTTGCCTGAAGCCTTTTACATTATTTACCAGTCTTTCAGTTTCATCTGTGGTGGCTTGCAATGAGATTTGATCCTGGCTACATGCTTAATAACAGTATGATAAGTACAATGTTCTCATTCCACCATAAAGCCTCTGAACAGCAATTTCCCACCTGTAGTATACTTTCATTGTATATTTTAATAGATCCTCAACTTCTGATTACATGTCTTCATTCTCTTTAGGGATGAGAAATTATTTTGGACAGAAACTGTAAGAGATCTTTTCAAATTGTCTCTGTCTCTTACACTAGCCAAATAATGGTTTTCATCCTCACCTACGTAACAATTATTATAATAACAGTAGTAATAATAATATTTAATATCATAATCATTCCACTTCAATTGCTCTGAGGTCCTCAAAGAAATAGATTACAGACAGTTGTACTAATCACTACACTAAAAAAAAAAAAAAAAAAAAAAAAAGACTCAATTCACAGTGTGGAATTTCACCTAGGTCTTAATTCATCAAGCGGTACAGCAATGTCATTGGTGTTGCTTAGTCTCACAGTGTGTCAAACAGACTTGGATTCCAATAACTTCCTAAATCAGGGTCTTAAAAGACTTACTAGGAAAAGTGAAACTGGGATCTTTATAACAATGCAATAAATGTTACTGAAGTATCATCTCTAGAAGAATATAGGAGAGGTATAATGGAAGATGTTTTACCTTAAATATACTAACTTCAAAGACTAAGACTAGAATGGAATCATTCGACTTAAGAGAATGGCTTCTCTGACAAAACCTACTTAATGTAAAATAAAATGATGTTCATTAAAATCCTCAATCATTCTGCGAAAGCAGGTAAGTTAGACATATATCTTCAGTCTATTTATGAAGTAAGCACACAGAAGGATATACAGTCTCAAGTAAATGAGGAGTTGCAGAAACCACTATCTTTTATCTTTTGATCTTCCATTTTTATTCTGAAAGCCATCTTTTCTTTAGAAGGGCTCAGCTTGTGGCAAATTATGATTCTGTAATCAGGAAGTATGGTTCTACAAGAAGCAGAATCTGATAGTACCAACAAACCTTTTGAACAGTCTGAACTCTAAATTATCAAAAAAACAGACAACACATGAAGAAAATGACACTTAGGTTGCTATCAGAGTGAAGGAAGCCAAACACGCTGGGTAAAAAAAAAAGGAATAATAAAACTACTAATAATCAGAAATTTTTTGTATACTATTTCTCAAGAGATTAGTTTGCTCACATTTCAAACCAAGCATGGTGGGACAAACTTGCCTGTAGTGATATGGGTGAAACACAGGAACTGTTTTGACAGGCTGAGAACTGTAGATTTTTATTTTCCTCCTTTTATCTGTATTTTCTAAAGAACATGTATTCTTCTAGTATGTAATTTCAGGTTTGTCAACCAGGATTTATTCAGAGGGTAAACCAAACCTTTAGCATAGAAGCCTCATCACAAAACTTGTTAAAACACAGTGCTTCAGGGAACTACGAAACAGGGCAGTTTGTTGAATTTAGGGAACTTGCAGGACATGGAGGAGAAGGGATCAATAAATAACACTATGAGAACAGAAAAAAATTCAAATTAGTGGTGGCTGCTATGCCAGCCAGTGGGGATAGGCGTCTGGAACACAGAGCGCTGCACTGACAGCTCTCCGCACAGGACAGACGGCAATCATCAAACCAGCATTTTTTAAATTTAGTGTCCAAAGACGAACAGATACAGTGATTTGAGTCCTAGTCACTAATATCCAAGCTGTTAGCTATTCCATCTTTTACGCACCCAAGTACATGAACTATAGTGTCTGTGCATGATACACTTTAAGATGGACCCTGTAGCTTTCTGAATTTCACTTTTTATCATTCCTAGTCTAAGCATACAAGGGAGTTACAACAACCATACAACAATCAAAGATCATCCTTCATCAGATCTTGTTGGGCTAGGCAAAAACCTGTAGATAGTAATTTTGTAAATTTTGGAGAATCACTAAAAATTCTGATTGATATAAGATTACCTCCAAGGTCATTAGGTCAGGAGAGCCTTCCCGTACACGCACACTGAGAACATAAGGACAAAACGAAATGCCATTCTGCCTCGTGCTCCCAGCTGTACACAGACTCAAATGAATGGGCACATTTGCTGTGCCACCCAGCTGTCTTGGCACATTTTGAAGACATCAGCAAAACTCTTATGCCAGTTGTTCCAAACATTTTCTTGTAGGTACCTTTATTTGGTAATAACACATTACCTCTGTTCTCCTAAACCTTATTTCAGGGAGTTACATAGAAATACAACAAAAAACCATCTCCCGCAGTTTTATGAATATGTTTGAATAGGCCAAAAGTATACAATCTGTTATGTTCCATGGCTAATTTTAATGAAAGAAACTAATTCTAATTTGCATTTTATATTGAAACGGGAATAGCAAACTTCACTAATTTTATTACCTGAGTGAGTGATTCCTGGTAAGATCTGGCTGACGCTCTTGTAGAATTTCAAAGATATTGGGCTGCCGCAAAAATGCAACGATCTTGTCATTGTAAGCTGAAAACATCAACAAAAATATCATGCTGAAACAAGGAGATACTAAAAGACAGGACTGCATTCCTTCTGAGTTTTGAATAATAATGACAGCAGACTTAATCTTCACAGTTTTAAGTTTAGCAGTACTGTGTTAATACTTTTTCATGTAAGGCTACTGATTCTATCATTTAGGGAAGACGCTTTTTGATTATGAACCTAATCTTATTGTGACACATCCTTCCCACTGTTAATAGCTCTACTTCTGTTAGAAATTTCTGTTCTATTTCATCACTCACACTCTTAGCTAAGGTCAAACTAGAATATTCATTGCTAGAATAAAATCACAAGGACCTTGGTTTTCACTGCACTGAAATCCATTCTCAAGCATTAAACAGTCATTGGAAACACTCATATCAAATCCTCACTAATTGCTGAGCCTGCAGTGTATGCACACCATGTATATGGCAAAGGGAAGGATTTCAGTTAGCAGAGATTTTCAAGTAAACACGCCAAAGTACAATGAGCCAGTTATAGTCAATCAGACTAATTTATCTTGATTTAGCACAATGTGACAGCTGTTAGATTCAATAAGCTAAATTCTGTTCTTGGTGGCACAGAAGTCACTAACTATGTCTGTATGTAACTGAGAACAGAAGTTAAGCTAATGACTAATTCCAAGCTGATTAACACTTTCTGGAATCCTGCCAAAACAGATGCTCAGAAGTTGTACAGAAATCACTGGGAGTACAGGGAGTCCAATTAGGACACAACTTGGCTCACTGGCCTCAACTCTTCTTGTCACTGCATAGAGTAAGTGAGCTAGGAAGCTCGAGGTTTTACATCAGTTATTTGGTTCTGCACAGACACTTCTCAGTATTATCCCTGCAGGTTGCAACTGAACAATTGGAAAACGTTGATGGACTGAAGTAATCATAACAAATTATAACTTCCACCCACCCCAACCAAATGAAAAACCCAGCAGTGCACACTGCCGTGACACACTCAGTCAGGGAGAACTTCTCTGAAAAGAGGCCGTACGCTGACATACCCACGGGAACCACATCCTGGTACTGAGCTCTGCTGACAGTATTAAATGTGCTAGATGGTCTTGGCAAAACTGGTGGTCCTGAATGACGGGAGTCCTCCCCAACCTGAAAATGTGCAAGTAGCCACAATGAGTGTCTCTATACCAGCACATGTACTTGCTGCATAAAAGTGAGAACTCACATGGCTTAAAGATGTACGTAAATGCTCTGCTTGATCACTATCCCCAGTAACCGCTGCAGCAGGAATCAGCTGTGGTTTATGACAGCTATTACTAAAATGTTATTTAGTATACTGTGCCTATTAATACACAGAATCAAAACTGATTGAAATTTTACTGCTATTTTTAAATAATAGTCCCATTCTGAAAAGGGACTAAAGAACTCAAACTATGAGTCCTTCAGAGGGTCTTTTGTACTTCATGAACATCTTTGTTCATATCAAAGGTTCTGAAAATCAAATTCTGCTCCTTCATTGGCACCTCTATTAGCCCTGTGCATGAATGGAGTTTCCCTAAATTTGAACTGGAAACAAGTTTGTGTGAAGCAGGAGGATAAAGAAGCAAGTTCACATTCAGGCAAGGCAAATGCATCTAAAACTTGTAAAAATATGCTTCCTACAATCATTCAGTAAAACTGTTCTGACTTTTTGTGTTCACCTTCTCGGATAAAAAAATGTTGCATATGAACATTTTTTAGGGTAGAACCACAATGTAGAACTGTTCCTGGTAGCATTTGTGATGTCAGGGCAACTTCTGCAGTTTTCTGTGTGCTGAGGCTTCACTTATTTCTACAGTGTCAATATTCTGTATTTTATCTATATAAAAGATTTTGTTCAACCTCTTTTTCATCCTGCTGGACCTTTATGTTTACTTCTCAGTTCCTCTGCCTACATGTAATAGTCAGCATTTGAACTATACTTCCAAGATCCAAAGATCTCTAAAACATCTAACTGCAAAAGATGAAATAATTATAAAGGTTGGTTTTAAATCCAGTTTCTGAAATCACAAAAAAAAAGCAAAACTCCTGAGCTATCTCCCAAGTTCTTTGTGCTCTCTGATAATACTCTCTCAGAAAAATAAAAAATTATTTCCTGTAGGCACTGTGCTGGAAAAGGAATGCCATTATTATTAGCTCCAGCTTCACGCTGCAGCTCAGCTTTAGCTAAAAAGGCATTCCTTATGTTGGTTAATGTTTGCTTTAGAGCATCCCTCTGTAAAAACTGGGTTAGTGGCTTCAAAACATCAAAGTTTGTGGCACGGCAAATCCAAATAAAGTATTTTGAGAATTTTTTTCATTAAGTATTCATCTTTCGCAATAAACGTACAGTTTCTTGATGCAGTAGTTTAAAAATAGGAAAAACAGCTGCAAATATGCAGCACTTCAGTCATAAGCTCAGAAGAAAAAGTGGTGTTCAGATTCATACATATGCATATAAATTAACATCATTACATCATTAATCCCAGAATGGAAATTCTGTATTGAATTGCTATGTTTGAGATCCCTCTCTGGAATGACACTTCAATTCAAGTTACAGTGGTAACAATATGAAGGAAATACTTCTACAATTACACGTAGAAACATGGTTTAAGGCATTTTATGTAAAATTTTGACAGGTAATCAGCACTGTGCATATGCAATATATATGATGACTTCCTTTAGGATAAACTACACTTATTTTTCAGTATTGACAATTTCAGCAGCATGGTTAACATGAATCTTTCTATTTTGAGCGCAGAGCTTCTGCACACTGCTTGAAGAAAGATAATTTCAGTATGTATTTGGTAAAGTTAAGAAAAGAAAAAAAAAAATCTATTTCTCCTCTGTTATAAATCAATCACAACAGAAATACTTGCTTTACCCTAATGAAGATCTAAATAGATATATGAAGGCTTCCTTGCCTGCTCTAAGACATCACTTCCTATACCACATCACCAAACTGATAGAAAATGCTATTTAAAACCATTTGTAAAATATACATTACAATGGGGGTGGGTGGTGGAAAGAACTGTGTGTGACTAAACGGTGATCACACAGGGTTTGAGGAGACATGCAGCCAGTGGTATGGCACTTGCTGCAGCTCGGCAGAAGCCCTGTTAGAGAAGTGGCAGAAAAGATTCATGCCTGCTCTGAAACAGACCTCTGGCAGAACTTCATCTGCCACAAGACTGAGCTATAAAAAGGATAAATCAGAGCCTTTCTCTTGCCATTCTAAATCTTTCATTCCTGGCATGGAATAGTCCTCCCCTGAAAAGACAGCCAACAGTATGGACATTAAAGTACAACTGAAGTCTAAGTCATTGTACATACACTTGCTCACAACTATAAAGAAGTTACAGCAGTATGGAGACTGCTGGTGAAAATGGTTCACAGTGACATATCAATAAAACTGTGTTTTCCATGTTATTTCTCTTTAGAAAGTAGAGATGAAACACGTATGCAAATGCATATAAACAGTCTGATACGCCTGTATGTGGGTAAGATTTTTTTTTATACTTATTCAGAAAATTGCACATCTAGATTTACATACACACATGCACTTTTTTCACCCCCTCTTATTTGCAGTTATATCAACATACTTGCCAGACACCACGCTAGACAACAATACATATTTTAACAGCAAAAGACAGGATACAGATACTGGTAATCTGTAATGAGATGCACTCCTGTGGTTAAATGGGGTTACTGCATATTAAGATAAACTCATGTCTGATATTTTTCCTCTGAAATCACACTTTTCAAAAGCAACAACAGCTAGAAAATAAAATAATAAACCTTTACAGATGAGTACCATACACTTACAGAAGAATCATGCTTCTCACAACACAGAATTGTGATTGGAACGATGTAAAAGGAGGATGATCCCAAAATCTGGTGGTTTCCCAAGAGAAGGGGCAGATCCAACTTACCTCACCAGCGCTGTGGCTGCGCTGCCTAGTTAAGTGCTGCCGGTGGACTAACGCACTAGTGGGCCTGCTACTCTGCAAGGGAAGCCGGGGGTCAATGAACGTGGTAGTGCGGGAATTGTGGTCAACAAAGAAAGCCTAGAGGAGGAGGAAGAAGAAAGAATTATAGAAAATACTTTTTTTTCAATGTGTCCATGGTTAATGTCTATTCAGGATCTAGGTTTCACTCGCTGATGTGAGGCTTTGGAAAATCTTCCTCACATTTTGTGGCTTGCATTTCCACTTGGCCGAAGAAGGTTTTCTATCTCACTGAAGGGATGAATTCTTTAATGTCGTACTTCATTCATATCTATAAAGCCCTTTGAAATTCTCAACTGACAAGCATAAGAAGTAAGAAGCTTTATTAAGATTGTCAAGAGAAGAAGACTTAAATGTTTAATAAAAGTAATTCTTGTATATTCTCCCTTTCATTTCCTTATAAGCATCTAAAAAGTCACCATTAAGTGGCAAAGCCATTCTCTTTTGCAAACTATTTACCATATAATTACAAACACAGTTTGGTATATATATGTCAAGTGTATGATTGTATCCTGTGATAAACTACAATTACAGGCCAACAGGAATTTTTGCCATCCTCCTGATATAACTATTCTATGTTTGCTAACTTTTTTTTTTTTTTTTTTAAATAAAAAAAGCTCAGTCAGGGACACAAAGATGATTGCAACAAAAACATTTAAACCAGGCAACTGGTGAGAATTACCACATATTGGCCTGTCATCCATTTACTGAAAGCAAGGTCACAGGAGCATGTATCCTGGAAAATGAATACCTCCTACAATTCTGTCCAATTTGAACCAAAAAGGTTTCTAAACCCTGAAATTTAACTTTTTCTAAGCCCTGAAATTTAAACTTTTTCCAGTGCTAGTGTTGTACTTGGAAAGAAGCACTGTTCTATTTCAACACACTTTGCTTTTTTCAGTCACAGTGCTGGAATCATGTGGAAGTGGCAAAAAAAGACCCCAGTTTTGAGCAGGAGAGTTACAGAAAAGTGACATCTGGTTTGAGGAATCAAAGAACGAGCAGAGAGGTGGTCAGGGACTGGGGGAGCCATTTCTGTGTTTGGACAGCAGTGAGGTACTTGGACCATATTTTCATAAACAATTCAGTCCTGTGGTGTCAGCAAAAGAAACAATCTCATCCTCCCCTACCCTGACCACTCATTTCATCCCCTGCATGCCCTTCCTGCCTTGTGCTGGCACAAGTGTTTGTGTAGCCACGCAGTGAACCCAGCTGGGGAGCTGGTCCAGGCTAAAATTACTCTCTTTTTGTCCCTCTCCCTGCTGGTTCCTCTAACCTCAGTCAGCCCACCAGGGACAAGAGGAAAGCAAAACTGGCTCTTTTGGCAGCAACACCAGCTTACAGTATTCATGAAATCATTATTTCAGACTGCTTGGTATAGCCCGACCAGAGAAAATGCAGTTCTTCTGACTGCTGTGAAGGTAGGCACACAAACCAGCATGTCATGCTATACAACAACTAAATACCATTATGGACTGTGGTGGGAGAAAATGTTTATACTTCCATTTCCTAAGGAAGGAGAAGCATATGGAGGGTCACCAAAGTTGCAGAACCTTAGAAATGCTCCAGAAGAGGGCAGCAAGACTCCTACGGCCCTAACAGCGGTTGCCTGTACCTGCAACCTCTGCCTCCAAGCAAGAAATCACATTACCTAACAGCAAGGAAGAACTCTGTTTTGATCATCTGACATAGTTACACATATGCAAGTGAAACTGACTGTTCCACAGGTCAAAAACTATAAAGTTATTCAATAAATGCAATTTTAATTGCAACATTTGAGACTAAAGCAGGACTTGTTCACCTTGACAAATAATGATGTCACCTGCAGTATACAAATTAGGGAATATGAAACCAGTGGGAAAGCAGAATGAAAGCCATTCTGAAATTTCAGTTTGGGACCTGGAAAATGACTGGAAGAAGCTGCAGGAACATACCCAGGCTTTCTGAAAATTTTGCTCCTGATTGATAGGTTTATTTCACCTATTAGCAAGTGGTTGGTATAGGATTTTTTTTTTAATGCCCCTCTATCTACTATTTTATCTAGGTTGGTTTGTGTGTATTTATAAGATGATAAGCACTTCCATCAAAACAAAGGTGGATTCCATTAAGTCAATATTATACAGTAAAATCACTTAGGAAAAAAAGGTACTGATTCAGTATAGGAGAAAGTACTACCTAGAGTTGCGCTAGACAGTTATTTCAGTTAATGCAACAACCTAATATTGCATATAGTGTTCTGTAGCATTACATTTAAACAAACAATTCAGCTTAAACATTAAGTAAAAGACAAGACTGTCTTCTTAAATATGAATGGTTGCAGGCCAGCTAGTAGCAGTCTACTTTAAAATAAAGCATAAATTACTACTTTGAAGCCTTAGTGAAGATAATCATTGGAGCTTCAAGGCTTTGGGTGAATCTGGACACTGACACAGAGCTCAAAATACAGTGTGGCTCACAGTCTCCTTTCAAAAAAAATTCCTCTCATAACTCCTGTCTAGTTATAATCCATAAATCTATGATGCTTGAAGAGACTGATATATGGTGTGTAGTGCCAAAACTACATTTAGGCCATTAAACACGGATAGTTGCCCAAGTTATCTTTCCAGTTAAAGCCTAGGAAGCTTGCTAAAATACCTTTTATTACTATTGAAGACATTAGTCAGCAATTATAATGGATTCTTTCATTGTAGAAAGAAAAAAAAAAATGAAATAAAAATCCTACAGTAATTTATTATGTATTTGCACATCTTGCAGAGTTCTAATAACAAGTATATACATTTGGATCTGGCTTTTAAATGTGAACATGTGCTTATACATGTGGCACAAACGCACTGGGGTGCTTATCTGTATAACACACGTGTGTATGTACATGTATGCAGCAATGCAGAATTTCAAAGTGGTCAGACCGAGTTCAGCCCCCGGACCTATCTAGCCTTTATGCTGCTTCCTGCTACCACCTTTTACAATCGTCTTCTGCCTCCCTGTGGTCAGTGACTGATGAAGGTTCATCCGTCATGCCAATCAGAAACTACATCCTTGTTACTCCAGACCTTTTAGGGAGAACTGCATGCCAAATGGGTTTTATCTTCTGTAGGGGATACAAAGAGTTGTCAAAGAGGAGTGGGCAACTGGGCTTTGCTGTGCAGCTTTGAAGGGAGTTCAGCGGTAGGCAGTCCCCAGCTGAGCTTGGAAGACAGCCTGCAAAGAGGTACAAGCAACCAGGACCACACTGACACAGGGGAGTAAAAACTCTACCACTCAGCACTGCATAAGGGTCCAAACAATCACTGTGCCTTGTGAGCAAGAGCACCAAGCCTCTTACTATAATATACTTGGAAAAATAAAAGAAAATCTCATCTCAGCAGGAAAGAGTAGCCAGGGAAAGGAAATATAATTATATATTGTGACATGGCTAAATTCTACTTGCTTGCCTTTCGCTTTACGCTTTAATAAAGGCAGGTCCAGTTTTGGCTTGGTCTCATCAAGCACTGGTCTCACCGCATTCTGGCCACCATCTCTCTCGAGTGCTGAATAGGCTTTCCTGCTGGCCACAAGTGCTACTTGTGACAAAGGCAATTCAACATAATGAAAATGAACAATACTGAGCCTAATTCAAAGTGAAGAAATCCCAGTGGGGATTTATTCAGTGCTTCCTCTTTTTGACTAGTGCTGTGGTAGCATTGCTGTTACCAAATACCACATCAGAAATCCAAAGGTCTAATTCTCTCTATTCTCACCTATTAAAGTAAATTGAAAATTGCTGTATTCTTCAGGAGAAAACTGGCTTCTGAAGAACTGGAGAGAAAAAGAATGACTTAAAACAGGAAAGAGTGAGGGAGGCAAAGAACAAGGTTAGTATAACTGCACATTCCTAATTGTGTTTCTAATGAAAAAACACAGTGCTTTCCAGAGTTAATAAACCCAATAAGAAAACAACCCTCAAGCACTTTTTCCACCCTTCAATTTAGAATCTGCCTGTAATCTTTTCAAGCATCAAGATTATTATTTATAGGGACACTCACAGCTAACCATACCAAGACTGATAAACATAAGAACTGAGAGGGTTAATATGCCTATAGTCCAAATAAAGATTTCTCACATGAACTGATAGCCTTATCACTTCCTCACATACTAATCACAGTCTACTATTAACCCTTATATCTTCCACAGAGGAAATCATATTCTAGATAGTGAGGATATACTAGTTTAAAGTTACATTAAAATTACTTTACTACAATAAAAATGTCTGTTCTATTTTAAAATATTTTGTTAGAAACTGAAAAGTGATACGTGTTTTGAAAAGCAGTAAGACTTGGAAATATTCAAGATCCCTATTAATGACAATTACTATACATGATTTCTTTCCTGTCAACCAATAGGGTGATCATCCCCAGAGCTATCCCAGTCTTAAGTGCATCCATTTTATCTCAGAAACTCATGAATACTGGACTTAGCATTTAGGTAGAGGACTCACCTAGGAAAATGGTTACCTATTAAAGAAAAAAAAAAAAATGCAAACAATGCATGCTAAATGAATTTCACTCGAAACTCTGAGGTTGAAGAAGGAAAGAAGAAAAAGATCTAGGTAAGGTTGAGAGTTAAACAAGAAAAAAAACCTAATACAAATGGTTCAACAATAACTAAATAAAATTCAGAAGGTATTAATATAGTAACTTTAAATTATCTTATGAGTATATAGGCAAAACTGCAAAGAGCTTAACTGAATTGCCTGTGCTTACACAGTAGACAATTCCTTTCAAAAGAAGTTTTAAACTTCCAAGGAATCTAAGCAACTTATTTCATTGTCAAAAAAAAACCCTTATTTCATTATTTCATTCATTGCTACAGATTGTCTAGCGTTTTTCCTTGTAATGATTATACCCACTTATCAGTCTCCTTCTCTTTTCATATAATGCTTTGTCAGCACAGACAAGAAATTCCAACCTTCTTTTGGCAAAAGCAGAAGAAAAGGATGTGCACCTTTTACATCAGGAGAACTACGTGCACTTATGCTCTTGTTAAGAGCAACCAAGGGAGTCCGGACATTGCAACGTCCAAGATCAATCACCCAAGAGAGCCACATGTGCATTACCATTACCTTGCCCTGATGGTCGTGTTTCATTTCCCAACCTCTCGGCAGCTCCAGCTGTTTGTTAGCAAACATGTTGAGGAAGCCCACCAAATCACGATTATGCTGGTAGCGCTCAAAATGGTGGGTGTCCCGCCGGACTTTGGTGATCATGTGCTTCAAACACGTGTTATTTGTAAACATGCGGTAGGCACTCTGAAAAATAAATAACAAAAGGAAATACTTTTAAAAGACAAAATTCCTTCTTACGACAGAAGACAACATTCTCACTGTAAATCAATCATCTAATCACCTATGAAACCTTAAAAATTATCTTGAACTAAGTCACAGCAGTATGAAAAAAACAGTCCTCTTTCTGAGGTTTTGGGGTGTTTGATGTTTCTTATTTTGCTTGATATACAAAATTTCATAATCGACTCACTTCAGCAAAGTGTGAAATATGTTACAGATTCCATTTGCCACAGTTGTCCCTGGATCTGTGAAGAATCCCGTAACATTAAAATGACTTTAAAGGTAAAGATTTCATATGTATTTTCTGATTTCTGGAACAGCGAGTCAAATGCAGCCATAGAATACAGGGGAATAAAGCTGGTAAGGCTTTCTGCAGGACAGAGATACATAAGCTTGTGGAACTTATCACAAATCTACATAAATACTGTTTCCACCTATTGATTTTTCAAATACACCCTATCATTGCATGTCCGTATGTCACTTAATAAAACTAAAATAAGAGAGTAAAAGGAGAGCAGTGAGGAACAGGGAAAACTTTAAATAAAAAGGGTAAAATAAACAGTTAGTGCCTTTCCCTCCAAAAAACCCCAGCCAACCAGAAACTGGGTCTTTCTCTTGGGATTAGCAATAGACAGATGCCAAGACATAGGCCCTCCTATTGCACTGTGCTGCTACCTAAATCACTCTGTGCCCCTATACCTCTACTCCCTGGCCAGAGATCTTATCTACTTCTGTCCTATTTCATATATTCAAGATAAAGCTATGCAAGCTAAGCAGAACTATTCAGATACAGAGAAGCATACATATATATATCAAAACCAAACAAACACCGACCAGTAATTTAGAAAGCATTGATTTATTAACAAGTGTGCTTACAAACAATAAATTATTCATTCCATTAATTCTGTTTACACTATACATCCTGTTACACAAAATACAAAAAACATTGAAAAAAAAAAACCAACAACTTATTTAAGAAGCAGCACTAAAGAACAGGGAAAAAAGAAAAGGAAAACATATATTAAGATGCTTTTCTATTCAGTATGACCTCTAATATATTCTGATATAAATCTGGCAATCTGGGGGAAATAAATCATCCTGTAAGCAGCAAAGTGATCTTAAAAAGTAAGCATCATTTTCATTCTTAGAATTGTCTCTCACCCTCTGTAAAGCACAGTAAGAAAGCTGTTGCTTCAATAAACATATTAATTCTGTATCATAAGAAAGAGGAAGAACTGAGTGAAAAATAAAAACTGTAGAAGCTATAATGCCAACTAGGACAACAGAGAGCCCACCGACTGCAAGGGATGATGATGAATGTTTGAATTTACCCAGCCTCCCTAAGTACTACCAATACCTTAGCATCAAACACTGAGCAATATCTTTGTACACAAGATAACTATATTTATAAGCACATATTTATGAAAGTCTTTCAGCTGTAGACACTATACTCACAGGGTTAGAATGCAGCACTGTAAAGAACTCTGGGCTGATAAGAAATTTCACAGGGGGAGACTGGAGCAATAAAGTAAGTCTGGATCTGGAGGTAGAGTGAGGCAGCACATTCTCTCTTCGAAAATCTAACAGGAAAGTGAATGACAAAGACTTCCAGTAATAATCATTGCCAAAACATCACTGCAAACAACTATATCGATTTGAATCACGCAAGCAAGAAAAGCACTAGGTATACAACTATTTCAGATTTATTAAGTATTCTTCACATAAGTGTACCTGAATTTCTTCTAACATAGCACTGAAGTTCCTGAAAATATCACAGGTTAAGTTTAGTAACTTTTACTTGTTGCCTTTGGTGAACAATATTTAAAAAAAAATATTAAAAAAAACACATCCAATTATTTGGGTTACCAAACATATGGATGCATAGAAGATGCAAGAAGGTCCCTGTGGCAAGCCTACATTGCTATACTGTAGCTCTATGCAGGTAAGTAATTTTTAAACTGCTAACTAATGGATATAAAAGTCACTGTACACTTAAAAATGTTTCTTCCCTCCTTAAAAGAAAAAAAAAAAAAAAAAAAAAATCACTGCCACTAACACAGCCCCAATCCTGATACAGTATTTAAGCAACTTATGTAAGTAAGAAACAGGTTGCCAAGGAAGTACCTTTCAAGTTTCAACTTTCAGTAAACGTTTGGATCTTCTCCTAGCAACTGTAGAAGTGCACTGATTTTTCAACACTATTAGGAACTGAAAGTATATTATGAGTGGTATTCGCTACAGTGTTCAAACTGTTTCCACCCAATTATCTTTGAAAATCAACAGGACATTTGGATGCATATTTCAATGTAACTGAAAAATTGAAAATTCAGATTAGGTCTGCAGTGATTTTACTCTAAAACGTATGCCATCTACATTTCACAGTTTCTTTCTTTTACATATCACAGAATTTGCACACTTCCCCGTCAAATGAACGTTAATTACGTAGAACACAGCCTCCATGGATATAAAAGAACATAACACACAGGCAGAGACAGGTGAAGAGAGTCAGTGAATGAGACTCTAAAATGAGGGAAAAGTAAGAAGAAATTTAAAAAGAGGCGGAAAAGAACAAAGACAGCATAAAATTCTGAATATGGATGCATAAACATTATGGAAAAAAAGGGATCAGGGAACATAAAGACGTTCATTCTAAGCATTAGAGGAATCCAGAAAACAGAAGGGTAATAAGTAAAGGAAAAGTAAATGAACAAGAGGATTTTTAGAGACCCCAAACCCTCCCACAGGAGGCATGTCTATGGAGCAACAGCACAAAGACCCCTGAAGCTACGCCTGAATGCCTGGGCTGGGACTTTTCTTGCAGGCATGTGCTGCGGTTGCATCTCCATTCTGTGTTGGTACAAAACCTGGGTGTACACCAGTCACTTCTCACACCCTGGAAGATGCCGTGACATGCTGCAGGTAGGTCCACTGTCATAGTCTGGGTAATGTGGAAACCAGGATGGGTCACGAGGTGGGTTTTTCATATAGTTTAGAGGCTTATGAATTTGATTTATAAAAAGCTTATTCAGCTAAACTTGCTGATTAGGGTTTAGCCTGAATTTGCCTTAAATCGATTAGTTTACAGCACAGCAAACCATCTAGCTGCACATGCACAAAGATAGAAAAGGAAAAGGCTATGGCAGAATTAAAGAAAAGTAATTTAAATGGAGCACTTGGCAAAATCACAAGTTCTATGAAGTCTTGACACTCGAGAAAGGGTGGCATTGCTTGGATATTAGATTAATTCAGGGAAGAGTATTATAAGATAATATCAAGAGCATCTAGAGACAAAGCCAAAGCACATAATAACAGACAACTGCACAAGGGAGTGAACGGGTAACAAACTAACTTTATAAATGTATTAGTAAATTAGCAGTAGGAAGATGGCCAAGGAGAGAAGCACTTAGCAGGAAGAAAAAATAGTAATGATGCTTAGAGCTCATTAAAAAAGAGCCTTCTTTCTGTCTTCATTCAAAAAGTTAACACCAACCAGGCAACCAGAAGAAATAAAAAACAGGATAAGAAAGAGAACTGTCTTCTTAGGCTAGAATAGGTAAAGATCAGGTTAAAGACTGTGGTGCAAATCAGAGATTTTCAAACCCTTCGGGCTCGATGAAGTGTACTCTAACACATTTTGGAAACTAGGTGAAGCAATCCCTAAGACACTGATGGTTATTTCAGAGGTGTGAAGGAGTTCTCAGAAGAAAAAGGATAAATATTATATCAATTTTGAAGAATATGCAAAAAATAGATGAAGGAAACTATAGACGAGTCGACATATTTTCTATTCTCAGACAGACACACGAACTAATTGTCAAACTACTTAAAGCAACAAGAAGACATCAAGGTAAAGAAACACAAATAATCAGGATTTCTGAAGAATGAATCATAGCAAACAACTCAAGTGGTGCAAAGGCCACATATTTTGATGTCAATAAGGCCTTTAATACTGTTTAAATGATACTCTCAGAATCATGCTGGTGGAGAAAATTACCTGAAACTGATGAAACCACCTGGAGAGGGGTATGCAACCATTTGCAATAACATACTGAAAAGCAGTTATGATTTACGTCAAACAAAAAGAGTACACCAAGTGATGTTTCACTGAGATCTATCTGGGTCTGGTCCTATTCATTATTTCTATTAATGACTGGATAGGGATGACAGAACTTGCTCCAACTAGGAGATGCTACAGTACTTGGACAGCAGGATGGGCAATATTCAAAACCAGAGTGACACATTAGAAAAGTGCAAAGCCCTGTGTGCAGGTAGGGATAATCAACTGCACAAACACCAGATGAAAAACAAACATCTGTGCCAGAGATCTGCACAGAAGGGTCCAGACCTATTTCAGCAGAACAAAGACTGAACACTGGCGGTTAGTGACAAACTACCAGGAAAAAAGTAGTAATTCTTCAGGAATGTACAAGGAGTGTTGTACATAAGACACATAACATTTCTGCAATCTCTTTAGTACAGCAGAGTTATAGATTTACTTAATTTTTTGCAATATTCCTCAGGAGCTGCAGACCAACTGAAGACAATCCTGAGTAGGGCAACAAAATAACTGGAGACCTAAAAGCACAAGCCACAAAGAAAGACTAGGAAGTAACAGATTTAAGAATGTAAGAGAAGTGATATGACTAGACTGTCTAAAATAGTTATAGAATGTCCATCAACTGGAGAACACGTTATAAGAACACATGAGATAGCATCTGCAAAGTATGGTTTAGGTACAGCTCATCCTATCTATCTTCAGCATGGAGATGAACACCATGACTGCCCAAAGACCCTTCTAGTTCTATATTCAGCATTTCAAAATGAAGTAGCAGATTCAAAATATTCGTAACCCAGGCCACACAATTTTATATTTTGTCACCGCAAATGTCTTGCCTATATTTTTACTCAGGCAGATACTGACAGAAAAATGCTCTGAATCTCACATTCACCTCTTCAGCATATTGAACAGGCTGAGCCGTAATCAAGAACAAGAAGCAATGAAAACAAATAGATTCTTTTTCACCCAGACTTTCAGGGGCAGAAGTTAGGTTCTGCCTTATGTCACTCTCATTAAATCATCTATGAGATGAGTGCTTCTTTTAGAGAGGGGGGGAAAAAAATTTCTTTTTTATTTAACCTGCATTAGAATGGTGAAAGTCGGTTTCCTCTCCAGCTCCATCCACGGTATTTGTATGCTCTTCAGGCCTGTCGTTAGTCATTGTTCTTCGGATGCTCTGGTACCTAGGGTTAGAAAACTGGACTTTACATATAGTATATGGTAACTGTGATCCAATTCTGGCTCCGCAGGAGCTTACCCATCTTTTCTGCCATGTAGGTTAATATACACTGACCTCTAATTTCTGGATTAATAGCATTCTGACTTTCCAAAACCCATTATCAGATTCTTTTTTTTAGCCATATAGCTTATAAACACAGGTGGAATACGAAAGCCCTAGAAGCCCACATGCCAATTAAAAGGGGTAGCCACATAAAAATAAACAGATATTGCCCGCTGTGCTAGCAACTATGACCCTGTCTTCATACTCAGACTTACAATGGTCAGTGCAGTTTTGCAAGCACACAATTCACAAACAAGGATAATTCTTACCGGCGATTCAGCTGTTCCATCTGCTGTATGGAATTTGACCTCTGGAGAATCTGTGGGGCTGGGGGGGCTGTGGGTCGCTGCCATGTCGTTGTCCTGTTCACGTGGTCCACATAAAAAATCCGTCCATGGCTGTCAATTCGAGCCTCCCAATCTAAGTAGCAATAAAATAGTGTGAACTATGGAGGGCTAGGGGGTTATCTCTTTCTTTATTTTAGCTCTGTCACTTTGGTAACTGAATCTATTGCTTCGTTCCTATCTCTCTTTTACAGGATGCCTTCGGCACAAAACTTTCTTACTTCCTTAAGAGACATGACTTTTCCCTATTTTATCCCATAAATCAAATTCCCCTCTGTAGGCAAGGTTCTGTGGAATCCAGATCTAACTGTTTCTATTCCTTCCTCTATTCTATTTCCCACTAACCAGTAACTGTCCCAGAAAAAAAAAAGAAAAAAAATCAGGATACTTGTCTAATGCTCTTGGACTTCAGTGATTCAAGATCCAGTCTCTGAGGCTTATTCAAGTGCAAAAGGCCAATGGATAAGTACCAAAACACCTTGCAAAGCTTGACACCTGTCGTTGTTTTTCCCCAGCTAATAGTAACAGTAATAAAAGAGATGCCAGGGCTCTTCATGGGTTTACATGTACCTATGCTAAAGGTAAGTAGACCTGCCAGAAAATATGGACAATTGTAACAAAAAAACTCCTTCACATACTAAATGCATGTTCCAGAATTGCCTATTATGCAAATATCATAGCAAATTCAACATCTTGTGCAAGCAGGAACTATAAGGCTGTCCTCTGGCTTTGCAACACAAGCCACAGACAGTGTTAGAAGTCTAGAGCAGGGAGACTACACCAGGAGAGCAGAGATGAGGGCACTGGGACCTTCCCCAACCACATCTGGCTTCTTGGTGCTCAGCTGAAACCAAGTCCTGATTCTAGGACAAGAGCAACTGCAGAAAACGTGCAAATCATTCAGCATGTCAGTTGAAAAACAGTCTTTGAGAGCTCAGAAGGTTTCTAGAAGTGACTTTCTACATTGCAAGACTAGGTGAAAACATCGGTGACTGCAGTAACATTTTAAAAACCACTGGCAAGCAACCAGTCCTAAATGACCGCTAATTTCCTCTGCGAAGAAAGAGGGCATAAAAATGTCTTGTCAGCAGAGAAGGAGAACTAAATTCTACTTAAAGCATTTAATTCTGACAACCTTAAAACCTCTGGCTTTGATACTGTACATGTAGCACGGTCTCTGTCAGCTCTTGGGGGCAGCCAAGAGGCTCGCTGCATTACACTGTAGGGCCTGAGCTGACTCTCAAAGTGGGAGGAAAGGCAGGTTTTGAGATAAACTCATTGTGTCATCTCCACACAACCGCTCCGTGTTTTAGCTGACCACAACAGAAATTACTCTTCTATCTTTGATGCATAATCCAAGCAGTGTTTAAAGCATTTCTAGTGTGAACAAGAGCTATGTAGAAAAGGAAGCTCAGATGAGAAAAAGAAAAAGCAGCAGGATAGGATAGGAATAAAGAGAACTGTTTAAGAAACAGATTTTGATTCCAGGAGGAAAAATTCAAAATTTTGTATTATACTGTAAATTTAAACTACAAATTTTAAAACAAACAAAATTACATCAACGCAAAGCTTATAGCATAATCTTGGCATTTGCTATTCAAAGCATAACACATTTAAAAGTTTGGGGGTTTTATAAAATTAATTTATGCCTCAAAAAAGAAAGCTGAAACATTTCAATATTCTTGAAAAACGTTTCCGTGTCTTAAAAAGAAAGAAATTACTGAAACAGATGTTCCTGTGCAAAAGTCCCATTTTAAAAAAGTAGTATGTTCTGATGAAATAAAAATACTCAAAATTTTTATCCAGCGTTTGTAAAGAAAACAAAACATGGAAATATTCCAGGAAGGACAGAATTGTTCACTGGGGGAAAAAAAAACAAATCAAAACAGTTAAAATTTGTGAATTCATTATTCTGCTTAAATGTCAAACCCTGAACCACTGTAAAATAGTGGAGCTTTTTCTTACAGTGATTATATGTCCAATTCTCACACATAGTCACCATTCCTGTAATGCAGTCTCCCAGAAGAAAAGCACTTTTGCCTGCCTTCAATTTTAAATACACAAGTTTAAATATCTGGGCAACAGCTTCTAAAGTAAAGCACCCGCATCAGTGTTGTAATAGACAAGGGTATCTTCCATTAGTCAAATTGTTGTTAGTCAAATGTGTTACAAATAACTTAGCTTGCTGAACTGCAAAATCATAATTCATCAAGGTTACGTGGCCAAGCTTATTTGTTGATTTTGCCCTAGGAATGTAGGAATTGGAGCATAATGTTGCACATTATACACGGAAATATTAAATAAATATTTCAATTATTTCTCTCTTCCTTTAACTTAACCACCACACAACTGAAAGAAATACACCTATTTTTCTTTCTTAGTTTCAGATACTGGTGAAACAACAAACAATACAACTCAAATTACAAAGAAATTACAGTTTATAACTCAAAATCGTGTTCTAAATGTTTCTTCCAGTTTTTCACTATTAAAAGTGTTACATATCCAAAAGCAGAGCTTTGGAGAGAAAAACTAAATCTAGGCAACAATAAGTATTTAAGATTTTACTCACATTAGCAAATGAATGATCTATATAAAGACTGCACTGGGCTTTGATCATAAAGGGATTGTGTATATGCATGCCCATGCATGACTGTAAAATCCCAGCAAATGTCAGAAATGCTAGACTACCACACAGCCAAACCTCTTGCATTAACATTCCAATAGTTTTTCCAAGTAGTTATCATAGTGCATAGTTTGTTTCTGAAACACATAAAGCAGTCTATGTATAAGGCATGGTGCTATAAAAGCTATCTCTATGCATTTCTCTGATCTCAGAGTATTTCCCATAATGTTCTCTTCTTCAATATGAAAAGTGATAAAAATGCAACGGAAATATACATCTCCCAAGAACAATTTTGTAAAAAATAATACAGGTTTACTGAGGTGGCAATTAATTAACTTTAGGATCTGCATGCAGGACTAATTTGTTATACGCACTGATTGTAAGTGAAGCAGCAGGGAGCAAAATATTCTCATCACCCTGGCTTTCCAATACACAGTTATATCTATGTTCTGCTATCAGGCTCCTTCTAGTTACCCTCTCCACTTTTAGAGAAAACACAGTCCCATTCCATACTGTGAAATAAGTATCTAACCATTTCACACTAACTATCTGAATTCCTGCCTCCTTTAAAGTAACAGAGCTTTGCCAGAGGCTTCAAGTGGGTCTGAATTTAACTTCTTCTCCTTTTTTGTTTTAAAATAATCTTTGCCTATTATCTCTGTAGCTTTTTTTGGTCCTTTCTCCTCTCTTTAAATATCTAATACTGAATAGATTTTCACTGTCCCAAGTTTAAGCAAGTGAATCAGTTCAACAATTGGGAGCAATGTATTTTTCATATGCATTAGAGAAGTTACAATTTATCTGTCAATTTAGGCTCATCCAAATGTTGCTTAATACCCACGTTTATTTTAATTCAAAAAGTCTTCATACTGCCTAAAAAAATGCAAGGACAACACAGACACCTATCACATAACCTTTAAAGATGTTATGTATTTATCTGTAAATCATCACCATACAAGAAGTATTCAGAGATTTCAGAGTGCTTGACATCTTTCCCTCCAAGTGCCTCACATAGTGTATCACCTCACCTCCTTACCCATGTGCACTGCATACTGAAAAGGCAGCACCGTGCCTTCCTACCTCTCTGCAAATGTCACTTAGCAAGTCTGTATACACCAGGTATAATTATCATAACACATCCTGAGAGTTTGCAGACTGAGCACAATGCCTTTTACGAAACAGCACTAGACTTAATCATCATCACTGCTCACTTAGAACTTCTCAGCTGTTCATTCTCAGTTCTCACATTTAAAAAAGAAACATAGTGAGATCTCAGTAATGAGATCCAGGCAGCCTATCCCCCAATTAAAGTATGAAGAACCTCACTTGGTGGTAGAGCCTCATCCACTCTCTGGTACCGGCTAACATCCTGACGTACCGAAGGCAGCGACCTCAAGGGCTGATGGCCATTGGCTTGAGAACCTGGAATCAAAATGCCCACAAATTATTTTCTTGGTCAATGTGGGGAAACCCTAGAGTTGCCTCTGTAGTGAACAAGACAGGCTAAAGCTTCTGCAGGACTGTGGTATTTCAGGATATATCTAATAGCCATCTATTTTGGGTTGCAAAATAAGTTATGTCTACAATTCTAGGTAAGTGATTTCTCTGGGATGTGCTGCAGTCCTGGTCCTGAAAGTGTCACCTCTTGGGATGTGCCACATCCACCTGTGATCAGCAGAAGCCAGGGCACAGAAACAACAGTGTCTGCCTGAGACATATCCCAGCCAGGGACAAGGACAAAGCTCTGCCTGGCCCCTGCAGAAACCCTGCTGTAAGAGTGGGAGGTGAAACCGGCCATTGACCTTCCTTGCCGCAGCCACACTGATCTGCAAAACGTGGTGCGACCTAAAAAAGAGAGTCCCAAATGTCTAGAAAATGCTGTAAAATATTGACAGTATGTGAAATAAATACCAAAATTATTTGTTCCAAATCAGAGCTGTTTATGAAGAGAAGAAATGAATAGATCCCAAAACTTTTGAAATGTTATGAAAAAGACACATTTAGAAACCCACTTGATTAGATCCACTTCAATCCCTGAAGAAATTGAACAGATAATCCATTGTGAAATGTGCTTGGAAACAATCCATTAGGGACACGTTCCTACGTTCTGTGATTTTAGTGAGACACAAAATTCTCAACCGTTAAAATAATTTTACAATTGGCAAGAGTTTTACAGTGTGGAGTAAGACATTCCTCTCCTCCCATGGTTCCAGCTGTGCTAGGATGTGCCTATACAGGTAAGGAACTAGGAAAGGAAAGATAAACAGCCTGAAGTATGAATGAAAAAATAGACTTTTTTTTTTTCCTCCTTTCTTTTGATTACCGTTAAGTTTTAATGCTAATATATAAACATATGAAAGAAAAGGCCCAAATATAAATTCTAGTTTCCAATTCATAGTTTTGGGATTTTTTTCCCCCCTCATTACCATTTTGATTAGTGAGCAGGGTAATATTGTGGAATTCTTTCCTCCTTTTCATCCTCCTTCTCACTACTCTATCAAGAGTTAAAATATATTCAATTTCAAAATAAACATGCCTTGGATATTTCAGGTTTGATTTTTTGTTAAATCAAAACCACCAAGAGTATCTTGAAGAAGGGAATAATTCTTAAAGGAAAAAAAATAAAATCTTGAAAGAGAATGAAATTGAGAAATGAAGATCTTTATTTTCAGATGTTAAGCTTTAAAGTAATTTTTACTGGCTGCAGAAAGGTCACTTCAGAAAGTGCATCCTGTAATTGTTACCTCCAGTAGCTCCTTCAACCTGTGCTGTGGCCCCTTCACAAGCTGCTTGGGCTCCTTCAGCTTCCTCATCCTGAGACTGGCTATTGGCAGCTGCCGCCTGCAGGCTGCTTCTTCTTTGCCAGATTTCTTCTGCTTCCTCTTGGTCTTGCAATTCAGCTGCTTCAGCCTCCTGTACGTCCTCCTGAGGTAGCTGTACCGCAGGCAGAGAACCAGAAGTACTTGCAGAGTCCTGTGTTTCAGCACCTGGCTCAACTCTAGCTGCAGCAGTGGCACAAGCTCCCTCTTCCTCCTCCTGAGAAGAGAAGGCTGGAGTCTCAGGAAACCTGGCACTTTCAAAGGAAGAACACCGCATCTCAACCGAGGAATGTCGCACAGTCGCGCTTTCATTGCAAGAGCTGTCTGCCCCTTCCACATCACTCTCCCCTTCTGGCCGGGTACTAGCCTCACTGACACTTTCTGTGCGAGCAGGATCACTCTGCTCGGTTTCTGATGACATCTGGGAAGGTTCAGACCCTTGATCAAGGGATTCCATTTCACTAACGCCCCTTCTGCTCCCAGCAGCGGCATCGGCAGCTCCTGCGTCCACACTGCCAGGAGGCTGCTCTGCCTCCTGAGCGGCACACCCGCTGCCAGCCTGCTCTGCTGGAGCTTCACCTTGAGAACCTTGCAGGCTTTCACCTCCTGCTAGCTGTGATGGTGGAAGCTCTGGAAGAGTCTCTTGCTGGTCATCAGCTGATGGCAAAGGAGCTTCAGAGGCTGAAACGTTTTCATTCTCTGCAGGCCCTTGAATTACCTGATCTGATGAGTAACTTAAACCATTTCTTTCCACATTTCTTGTAGCACCATTAAGCATTACTAAACCACCATCATCTTCCAAGGAAGACGGAAAACCCAGGTCTTGATGTAGCTCATGCTCCTCTTCATCTGAGTCAATGTGAAGCATAGCATTAAGTCTTGTGTCAGTAGGAAAGCTACTCCTCAGTTTTGGGGAGGCTCCACGTGGGCGCTCACCACAGGCAGACGTCCCCGGTCTGGGATGATTATTGTGTTCTATCGCATCCAGATAGTCATTTAGTGAGTCCTGGCGTCCTCTAGTAGGTGATGATCTTGAAGCACCAGATGTCAACTCATCCTGGTCCGTTTCCAGAGTTCTACTAGTCCTTAAAGAGTGTCTCAGGATTGCTTCTCCAGAAGATTCCTCAAGGACTGGACCATTGGAACACACTGTGGACGTATCGTGATGTCCTGTTGGCATGTCCTCATCATCAGAGGGGCTCCCCAAGTCTCCATTTACAGAGTTCACTCCTAGCAAAGTGCCAACTGTTTCTGGTGAAGCATCTGCAGAGACACAAAGACTGAATGTAAAACACAGTGCAGCAACAGACAGTTAATTCTACTTTGTCTGTATCGCAGAAGTGATATAAAAATACATATCTTTCAAGATGTTTGTTTGTTTCCATCAGACTACTAAGGGAAGAAAATACAATTAAAACAATAGAGTTATCTACAGCGTTATAACAGCAATTACAGAATTTTCTCTGTGTAAGTCTATACTATTTTGTAGGATACAGAAAATGTAAGGGATGTGAAGTATGACCTTAGAGGACTCCTGTGTGCTTTCAAAAGACAGAGTACTTCCAAGCATCTTGCTAAACTGTCAGTAAAACCAGCCTTACAACCAAGGAACCAGTTTTCTACCGCCTATCTCTCATATCCAAAAGCAGGATTTACACAAAGCCAGTCAGTGACACCAGTTGCCATTAAGCCCTCAGAAGCATGCAAACCAGCATCTGAGATCACACGAGGAATCACGACATTCCTTTTGAGTTAATTTATAGGACTTCCCATGGTAAAGAATGGGAATCTACTTAAGTAAAGTTCATGAGATATTAGGTATGCTATGGTAATAAATCTAAAAGGGAAATTAAAATAAGCCATCTCATTTGAGAGACGAGATGGTAACCTCCCACATGGAAATTAAACAGTCATAGAGCTGAATAATCCAGCTCTGTTTGTACACATCTGCAAGAAACCTAACAGTGAAGTCAGTGAAGTAGAGTGCCTGACAACAAACAGGACTGAAGACAGAAGCATTTGTTTAACTGTGACAGAGAAAAAACGTTAATGAGATACAGGACTACACGGCTACAGAAAAGGCAAGAAAGGTTGTATCAAGTTAAAATGTAGAGCAGTATCTCACTACCACAGAGATTAATACCAAGTCTATTGAAGAAGAACCTAAGATCATAAACATGGAATAGGCACATCTGATGAAATAAACATGTAACTGTACCAGCCATGTTCTGATAGTTGCCTTCAGAACAGGAAAAAAGGGAAACGAAAGAATTGCCTGATGGAAGCATGAATTCTCATAACCATAACAGATATTCTTGGTTCTAAGCAGGACAGAGTCCTGTGAAAGGGGAACGGGACAGAGTGATCTGCATGTACACTAGCAGGGGAGGAGAGCACAATGGCGTATCTCAGCCAAAGGTGTTACAGAGAGAAGAGAAACGATGAATTCAATTACCTAATCTATCCCATATAATGAGAGTCATAAGCAGATATTTTTAAGATCTATCTAACAAAGTAGTAAACCAACATGACTAAGTGTTGGTGGTTTAGAATTACCATCTCCAAAGCAATATCTGACATACCTAAACTTTGAATCTCAATAGAAAAATCTGTAATAGAGGCACTACAGGTAAATGAGAAAATCTTAGAAATATGGATCTGACGATCTCTCCATACAACTATCATTTGATCCAGATCATTGAGAAATTCTCACCTTCATGAACAGATGATGTGATTTCCACTTTGAATTGGAGATATCCACTTACATGATCAGCTGGGAGCCTTCTGCCAAGATTATAGGTGAGAACCTGGTCTCTGCAAAAAAAAAAGATATTGCTTGGATTTTTTTTTTTAAATTCTAACTGCTTTTATTTTTCCAGTATTTTGTATTAGGGGTTCTTATCAGATAAGAGTCAGCATGATAGAAGGTAATTTCTATTACAATCTTAAAATCAGCCACATGCTCTGGCTAGTATGGAAAAGCACAAACACCAACAATGGTGTAAAACACCTTTAGTTAACAGATAAAACAGCCTAAATGACTTTTGATCATTTCCAAATACAGATTGTGTCCCAGCAATCCTTATACATCCCTAAATCTCTTCCTAAGTCCTAAAGAAATCAAACTGCAAAGGATCCCTTTCCCCTAACCCACAATATGTTTTATGATTAACAAAACCTTTCATTTTTTAAAACCTTCTGCCCCCTTGTGGGTTTTATTGTGTTCGAAATTCCCAGATAGTTTCCTCACATCTTAGTTCTTCAGTAAAGCACTTCTGCATTCCTATTTAGAAAAGCTATCAATGCCTGGATTTAACTTCAAATACATTCTTAAGAGTTACTGAATTCAGTGGGACTCAGACTTGATTAAACACTTGTATCAGCTTGAGACTTAGGATCAGATCCTACATCTATTCTTATTAGGCACAGTCAGAATTCACAGCCCCCCTCAGCATAGCTGGGACAGCTGAAGGGAGAGGAGGGAGCTACTGAAAATCTCCATAGGAAATTATTGTTGTTTATGCAAATAAATTTATATTGGTATAAACACCTCTACTTTACTGGGAGCACTCCTACTACAATCTGAGTGAGAGACTAAATCAAATGCAAGGTAATTACTGAAATAAGATGCAGCAGTTTTCATCCAAACATTAACGTTTAGCAAAAAAAGTCCTGAGCGAACAACGTAAGGCACAGCAGCCTCCCCACGTTGCTCTGTAGGCTGCAGTACATCAAATTATTATAGTAGCATCTCCAGGACCTGTCTTAGATTTTCATTGCTCTGTACTCCAACTATAATTCTTCAGCTAGACTTGAGGGTATCCTTAGAAGATTGCCATTTGAGCTTTCCACCATTTTTACATAAGGTTTATATTACTCTAGGCCATTAGAGATTAGAGAAAGCCATGACATGAACCAGGTCTGTTCTGTATCCAGTTGAATCAACTAGATGATTCTCATGCTCATTTATCATATTTTCCATGAAATTTAAAGCCACTCGCCATTTCGTTATGCAAACTTGTACGCTAAGACAACAGCTGAAAGCGGGGCAGAATTTTCATTCAGTCTTTCTAAAAGTAGCTGGTTCTGGACTTCACCTTTTTGTTCATTAACACTGGTCATTAATACAGAGAAGGGCAAGTTACGCATATGGTGTACTGTAAACCCATTGTTTGTGTAATTTTTCAAGTTCACATGTTAACCCAGTAGAGGACTTCAATTGTCCTTGACATCACCAAAATGAAGAAGAAAGTGAAGGTATTTTACTCTCTTGACCAAAAACAAAATACAAGGGAGTTAGCAGTTGATTGTACATTTCTACTTCACGTCTATAATAACCGCTCCTTTACTTGCAAACCTTCTGGTGAAATTTTGTCTCTCTTTACAGTGTCAAGGCAAAAGCAACCCTGACAACTGACTGGCACACAAAAACCGTAAATGGACAAATAAATTACAGAGGAAGAGGTAAAACTGACTTAATGTCAGGTCTAACAGTAGTATGTCAAAACCAAACTGAATGCTTACCTATATTCTTGCTACATATTTATTGTAAGCTTATTTTCCTACAAAGATTTGATATATCAAATATACAGAACTGAAGTATGGAGAAGAAGACAGGAAATGTCTTCCAGAATACTGCTTTGAAAAAGCATAGGGAACTGATGAACACACCAAATGGGTAATTTCCAGATCTCACAGCACTAGGAATACCAAAGCAGAAAAATATTTGGGGGTTTAGCATGGAAATGAACACCCTGAACTGGATTTTGAAACCAGTCTGTATTACTGTGCTATTTTTGAGAGTATAGCAGTGTGTAAATTTATTAGAAAAAGCTGCTTGCTCAACTTATCACAATTTGTTGAAACTCAGAGATGAAGCATTTCTTAGAAAAGTTACATTGAATATACACCTGAACTGCTCTTGGATACACAACTCAAAACAAATGGGCAGACTATTTTTTTTAAATAAATTTTGCATCATAAGACATCATCAAAATCTTAAGCTACTTTTACAATTTTATTCTTAGTTTATTTACCAGTGTAACCACCACTGTGGAAACTTAAAGCTGAAAAGTATTTTCAAATTGAGTTCGACTTTCTTCAGTTGTGCAGCTTGTTACTTTGATGGGAACATCTCTGAAAAAGGAGATCAGTAGCGTTTATATCCTTCTTTTTGTGCAGAAGTGTGATGAAACTGCTGTGCCCTTAAACTTTCAGGGAAGGATACAGGCATTTTATTTCACCATCATTCCTCATGGGCCTCATCCAGTGGCCTTTGAAAGTTAATGTAGACACATTCATTTTAGCAGACTTTGAGTTAGGTCCTATACAAAACACACTCGACCAACTCAGTTCCGTCCATTGTCTTTCAAGGAATTATTTATTCTAATTTGTCAAATATAGCATATATATATATAAAGATGTTAACAAAATAATATACTCTGCAATGACTGCTCTGTCTTAAATGTAAAATTATATTTTCTCAGGCTCTTTTCAGAGCATATGGTTGTATAAGGGCCTCACTGGATCATCCACATGACTATGCTATGGTTCCCTCCGATAACCATCATGAAGTATAAGACCTTTTAAAAGTTTCTAAATGATTTGCATCTTTATACCAGAACAGTTAGCTATCACAAAATGAACAGAATTTTTTAAAAAGAGCATAACTGGTGAATTTTGAATCCCATCAGTGTGGTATTCATAGCAAAAGGCAATTTTAATTGCATAGCACCACCAGCACTCTAAAAACTAAGGAGTCACAGCCTTGCAGTTCTGGCCAATTACCTGAACAGATATAAAACCTCTGATTATTAAACTGACAATACAAATATTTGAACTGTAGAAGAAGTGAGACAATAAAATCTGTTTCCTATAAAAAATTTGCACAAAATCATGTAATATCATGATAATGCCTTGCTTCCTGACTAGCTAGCCAGAGGGTAACATTTTTTGCAAAGGTAACATTTTCTGTGTAAATGAATTAAGTTAAAAATAAATTATAGACACACATATACACAAACATGGGTACATGCATTCGGAACAGGGTTAGAAACACTGATATCTTCCAGTCAAGCAATAAGGCTGTTAAATTTCTTACTACAGACGCAGTAGAAATTTGTTGGTCTGTGCCAGTAAGATAGAAAGGCTGCTCTGCACCAGTATCCTAGATGCTGAGTCTGCTTGACCAACAGAAGTTAGCATAAAGAATGTATTAATTTACCCAATTGCATGTCTCTCCAATAGTCTCTGAACTGGTATGGTTAACTTTCCAAGAAAGCGCTTGATGATTGGACGACTCTTGGCAAATTTGTCTTTAACCTCAATTTCCAGGACATCTGTTAGAAGTGCAACAAAAGAATATTTCTGGAAGGAAAGAACATATTTGACACCATATCAATACACCTTTATTCAGAAAATATGGAGATAATTACTACTAGTGTGCAGTGAATTCCGAAAGCGATGACTGATGACAGCAGTTTCCATATGGCAAAACAATGTCAACATCATCTACTAAACCCTGTATTTTTGCATATGTAACTACCCTCTCAGGAAACCTGTATCCTTTTATTGTTCCTTGAAAATAATTTCTCAGTAAGAAACTGCACTGGACAAAAGCACTTTCATGATCTATGTCAGAAAGGAGAAAGCAATGTATCCTAGTGCTTTCTTCAGTATGAATAGTAGAAAGCAAAAAAAGAAGGAATCCTTGTTGCACTCTATGAGGTTATAGAAGAGTAGCCAGCTCAGAACAGAAGGGAGGAAAGTGTCTCACTCTAGGTTGTGCTTAGTGAACTTTCCTTGAAACATCATGCTTTGCATTCATTTTTTGCACACATAACAGGAAGTCAAAAGTACAATGTGTACACAGTATTTTCAGGAGCCCTGTAACTAAAGGAGGAGAATTTTCTATAGATTTTTGCCCCAAAGTTCACAAATCTTCTCAGCAAGCTCCAACAGAATCTTTTTCCGCACTCTTGCAGAAAAAGCAATCTTGGGGACATTAAACATGGTGCTAATTTAGAAAAGGTTTCTTGATGTCTGGTACTATCATTCATCCACCATTCCCTACATGGGAACACTACCACAGTTATTCTCTTCAGCCTAACATCAATTTTCATGCAGTTTATGAATACTTCATCTCTGAGATCTGTACTGCTCTGTCAAGTTTACGTGAAGATGGCCAGAAGATTCAAAAGTGGTACAGGACAAATATATGAGTAGGCCTGTTGGCACACACACATATACACACAGTATGATAAGAAATTGCCTTAGGAAAGCAAGCTTAGGAAGCAAAGATATTTATTTTTCCTCTGGATTTTAAGGTATTTCAAATAAACAAACAAAAAAGTATGGTATAACTACTTAGAAAAGCTGAGGTCATCTGGTCATACTTATACTATCTGTCTTATTTAAAACCTCTGAGCAAACCACAACCTGAGTACAATGCCTCATATGCATCGGGCTAGATAGCTGAAGATGTGTTGAACAAGGGTCAAAAGAAGGAATAACTCTTTAGGTCAGGTGTAGATGTCAGCTAAATATATTCAAAAACAGCAATTAAATTGGGTCAGGAATAAAAACACTTCCTCATGCAGGGCAACTGTCAGAGCTGGGTTCCTGTGATAAATAGAACTTAAAAATTTGTCACTGTCAGTTTGCTATAAAATTGCAAATTATTTTGCAGAAAGGAGTAGATGTAAACCAGGATCAGTTCTGCACCACTAGGACAGCACATGTAATGTGATCATAAGCTGCTGTTGTCAGAGCATTGCTACAGGGAAGATACAGCAGCTAAAGCATGCTGATAAAAAAATGTGCATCAGTGAACATTACCACTTTTCTAATAAGCTTCAAAAATACAGAGAAGTGGAAGAGAAAAAAGGGGAAAAATAAGAGATTTTCTTTCCACCTACTGGACAAATGGATGGACAGACAGAGAGATGAAGAATCAATTTAGAGATCAGAACTCTGATTTTTTGAGGATTTTAAGACTTCCAAACATCTACAGTCTTTACCCACAACCAAGCACCCCAGAGTAGTGCTAATGTTGGCCCTGCTCTGTTCTGCTTTACTGCTTGTTTGGTTTGATTATGATTTCTGAGAACATCTTCCAAAGCCCACTCAATTTTCCAGTCTTCCTCAAGACATTAACATTTGTCAAAGACAGTACAGGCAGCTGCTGCTTAGAAAACAGGTGCTCGCCAGTCCTGAAAGAGTCACAGACCTGTGTCAGTATTTTCACCTTGTTTCCCAGATAAACATTTATCTTCAAAGGCACAGCCTGGCTCTTCTGTGCTCAAAGACAGTTGTGGGACTGAGTTCCTTCTCTGAGACCTGCACAGCTTTTCCAGATACGTTTATATTGGGTAACTGGCTTCTGCCAAACTGCCTTTTTTTACCCCCTTGCTGAGTGGTGCTGTAATGCCTTCCTGGTCTTTCCTTCCTACAGCAGCGCATACAGAGGCTACACCAAAGAGCAGCCCCTCCACCAGACAAAACTGAAATCTTGCCTCCTGCTATGTACAATGAGAATATAATTTCCAAATGAACAATTGTTGCAAAACCTGAGCATAAATGCTCACTTATTGTACCCTTTCTTAAAGAGTCTTTCCACATCTTATAATCCATTTTAATTAATTTAATTTTGCAATTTCAAGAAATCTACAGGGCTGTTGAGTGAGTTCAACTCTTGTTAGCAGAGAAGGGAAAGAAAACTGCACAGCAGTGCAGCTTAAACATGCAGGTGACAGCTGTTTCTATCCAACAACAGGGTTCCTAAAATTACTACAATTTCTGTGTCAGTTTAAATAACTATCTACAGAAATAAGCTCACAGCCTTCGGAGAGTAAGGACTAATGCATAAAGAGAAAATACAAGCCTGGTACACTGCATCAGCTGGCAGACAGCTCTTAAAAGGGATACATTACCTCTCTGTGCCAAACAGGATTAGTTGTGTTACTGATGATAGTCGACCTTCTTTCCTGGCCATGATGAGCAAATGTAGGAAATGTACTTTTCTTGCCTGGCTGAATGGACATCTTCAGATAAGGATCGGGGTTGAAGAACATGCCTTTTTTAAGTCCAACTGCTCTAATATCTATAAAGCAAAACAAGAAGGAAGGAAAAAGGAATTGAGTAAATTAAAGCTAGTTCACAAAGTAGCGCATTCCTAAAATATTACTCAGGAAATCAATTCACCATAAACTACTAAATAAAGCAATTTAAAAATACTCATACGTTAACTGGATCCCGCATACAGAAAACAGTTCAAGCAGTTAAAGCAGGAAGTCAAGTGTTTTCCCAAGAGCATATAGGGAGGAAAGGTATCAACATCCTCATTTACATTTTAGCCTCCAGTCATTTGTAAAACAAAAAGCATGAACTTGTAGCTCACCTATAAGTTTTTTTTTCTCAGTATGTAAGGTATTTCCACTCTTGAAAACCAAAACGTACCAAAAAACCCCATCACACAGTACTTGCTCTGTTTCTGGGGAAGAGGCTAAGATAAAAAAACTGTATGGGAGGTAACGTAGTGACCTCACACTTTCCCAAAGTTGAGACTTTGATAAACATAGCTTCAAATACTCATTATCAAGGTTGCTCTGGACTATGATACACACTTACTCCCAACTTAGAATTCAACCTGTCTCCCATAAGAGGAGGCAAAGTTCTCTGAAAATGCTTCTTTCTTCCAAGGGAAACCTTGGTACTGCAGCTCTTGTGACTTGCAACAATAAATAATTATTTCTTCAGGTGCATATTCTCATGCCTATAGACTTTAATGATAGCACAAGCTCCAACAAGAACAAAGAGGTATTTTTTTATATAAAATTAGTTTTAAAACTTAACTGCAAAATATTTCTCTGTTTACATTTGCAGAAACACAAGATTTTTGTATCTTTCTCCATTATGTACTCCAATATGCTGCATGCAGTCTTCATGACTCTAATGCAATTGGCGCGTACAGACTTAGATGAGCAGTTCGTACAGGCAGGCAAAATTCACTGCACTAAAATGAGATGCCACGCCTGTGGATTCAATAAAAAAAAAATCCTACCCAATACTCAAAATTAAGCCACACAGTAGAAATACCATGAAATAAAGGGTAATTGCCGCATGCACAAATGAGCAACCAAAAAATGTTCCAGGAAATACATTACAGACCTATCGGTCAATACACCTCTCAAAATTAATTTAGAGGACTCCTCAGGCTGAGTCACAACCTTCTATTAGACACAATGGGTTTTTCAGAATTCACAAAACAATTATTTTTACAGTACTCTGTGTGAGTCCATACAACCAATAAGCTCTATCCCAGATAACTGCCAAAAGACCATTTCAAAATGTGGAGTTTTATTCTGCTCTACCCCTACAATCTCTAAATGTTTTCACTGTCAGCTTTTCAAGATGCAGAAGCAAATTTTTTCCGTCTTTGCTCAAGCTGAATATGCTTTAGTCTCACACAGGCCTTCTCATGGAATAAAGTGCTAATAAAAACAAGTGGAGCTGGTATACTGTACCCTACAGCTATTTTGCTGTAAGTGACAGCTTAGCTCTTTCCTTTCCGAATCGCCATTCGCAGCCATTGCTTCTTTATCACTTCAAAGTGAGGGAACCAGCTTGCATTTTATTCAGAGGTTAAGTTTTCAACTCTTCAATCTGAGAGGATCTGTCTCTTATGCAAACTGGAAATTTCTCCAAATTTTTCATGCTGGGATCCACCAAATCCACTTCTTTCACTCCTGGAGATTCATGATTCTGGATTGTTTTCAACAACAGAAGTTCTAAAGAAATTACATCTTTCAAGCCACTAGAGTGTGCTCCTACTGAGGCTAATGAAGAAAAGTGTTCCGTCTTTAATGTTATTTAAAACATCAATATATTTCTTTTTAACAATTACTTGTAAAACACAGAATAGTGTTGTTTTTTACCTGATAGGGTAAAGCTGACTAACTTCCTAGAGTGCTGGGCTCCAGAAGCACCTTCATCCATGCCTTCTACTCCCATCTGAAGAGGAGAAAAAAATTAAATATACCACAGAAGTTTTCATCTGCTTTGTACATGCTTGAGGACAGTAATGCAATTGTAAGGTAGTATGTAGGGGAAGAATTTGAGCAACTACTGTCTATTACTACAGACAGGCTGAGCTACATCATTTGTTCCTAGGAAAACTTCTATTATTTATGCCGTGCAGTGTTAATACACCAGTATTTGGAATCTTCCAAACTGAACATGTATAGGCTAATACACAGACAGACACTGTTAATCAGAGAAAATAAGACTGTATTTTGTTATATGTTTCCCTTTTGTAAAATAAAATCAACAGTGTGGATTAGTAATGCATGCCGAAGCACTGAGCTGGCCAGTGACAGCATGTGTAACTTTTGTCACTTTCCACAAATAGATAATTTACAGTGCAACAAAAAAAAAGCAAAGAGATCAAAGAGACACTAACAAAAGCCTTCAGATCTATGAACAAAAGCTCCTCTTAAACAGAAAAGTGCATCAGATATCCAAATATGAATGTGGTCTAAAAGCTTATGCTTCACAGATTTTCAGGTTTGGTTTCTACTGAAATCCCTCCTTAGGTAAAGCACTACTTCAAAATAAAACGTTTCACATGTTAATGTCTAATTCTTTCAACTAGCAGAAGAATTTGTCTTTCAAGACAGAGATGTGCATCCAGCTGAATAATCTATCACGAAGACATGAATGGAGCTATCTTTCAAGTCCAAACGGTTCTGCAGGTAGGCACTGCACCCACTCCCAGGCAGAAGAGGTGACACAGCGTTGTGAAAAAGCTTCAGCCAAACACTGTGCTGGGGGTTAATACTAGTGATAGAACAGGAAGTCATCTGATCTATTGAACGATAAAAAAAATAAGATGAACAAAACCTCCCACACCTATGTGTGCAGATGAAGTATGTAAAGCAGTTCTGAGCAGCCGAACAGTTGTTTGAAGTTACCGGATTGATAACTGATTCTGGAGCCATGGTAGCTGCAGGGAATCTGCTTTGCATTAACCACAAACGTAATCATTCCTTTTTACATTGCTTTAAGCTATTTAATATCACTAGCTCTCAAGTATTTCCCACAATGATCAGCAAGCACATTGGAATTTCATCGGAATTAGCGAACACACAGAATTTTTTCCTGTTGCAAAACTAGAATGCTTCGTACATAACAAGCAGTCAGTCAAAATGATGAAGAAACAGCAGTGCCGTCCCCACGGGCCTCAGTGGTCTTGTGAGGGAACACCCCATGCCAGCAAACACCGCTGGTCACCAGGCAGCCTGTTCCCTTCCCTCACTGCTGGCTTCACGATGCAGCCCCCTTCTCACCAGAGTGCTTGAAACTAGTCCTCTCCCTCCCAGCATGACATCCTTATGCCAGTGACTTTATAGGAATGCCTAAGCAGTGACAGCTGGTACTAAAATTATGAGGGCATCATCAGCATCCCCTCATCTACAGACAGATTCCCTGGAAGCAGCAAGGGGCACATCCCCCCTGGGATGGCGAAGCTGCCCAGGCAAGGCCAGAGGAACAGCGTGTATTCCAGTTTACTCTTTTGGACTTATTCTAACATGCCCTGTTTTGTTGTTAAAAACACTACTCATCAGCAAAAAGGCCTTCTGCACTCTATACCTATTTTTCCACTACATTACTGACTCTGTTTGAATAACATTGTTTACATTGCTAATTATTACCCCATTTTACAGAAAATAGGATTTGCCCACAATTCAGCTGTAATAAAACTAATTGTAACAGTGTTGCCTAGCATGCCATGGTTTTGCTGCATAACCTTTTCCTGTTCCAGCATGATCTGAACAGCAATTTTAATTATTCTGTTCCAAGTACAAAATTTCATGCTCAATTTTTGCACTACAAAGGCTGTCTCATTTAGGGTAACACAGTGTTTCTGAATGCTAGATCAGGCCTTGTATTACAGCCAGAAACATGGCTCCCAAACCATATAAAGCAAAACCATAGAATGGTCCAAATAAGTAGGTATTAATTGCAGCTTAATAAAAGGGAGTGGGCATGCCATGACGCTCTTACCACTTCCACCAACAGCATTTCTGCAACAACAGACATGACCAGCACCAAGAGAACAATGTATTCTCTGCTGCACAGTGCTTAAGCTCAACACCAAAACCATTAAAATGGTGTGAGGTATTAACATTTAACAACAGGTATAGTTATGTATAACTAACTCAATATGATAGTTTTAGGAAGTCTCATCTGAGTTGTCATATGACATTCTCATCAGGGAATCTATCAGCTCACTATTACTGGAATTCTGTACTGTTAGCACAAACAAAAACGTTTATATAAAATGACACCTCCTATCAGGTGTATACATTCTGTACAACACCCAGGACCCTGCATTACCTCTCAAAGGAAGGAAATTTAAATACCGACAGCCAATTAACCCCTCAAGACTGACCTGAAAGACAGGTCTTCAGGTAGTTGCCAAGTGAATGAATGCATATTCAAAGACAGAAGTTCAGATGTCTTTTTGTGCAATGAAGCTCAAAAATGTTGGTGGTTAGTATGACAAGGTCAAGAAAACACACAAGCTCAAATGGCTTCTCCATCCAGTATAATCATTCTGCTTCTCAGTAACAATATAGTGCAGCACATAGCCCCTTTTAAGGGTTATTTTGAGATGCATTTTTTCCTTTGTTCAAGAGCAGGCTGCTTTACTGTCTTTAGTTTATAAATTGATATTAAAGACAGTGGCTGTCAAGCTCATCAACTGTAACACTTTTTCTTCTGTAAAATATCAAGAGTTCATATGCCTGCTGTGAAATTATATTATTCATAGTCAGATCTGACAAAGATCTGACAATTAAACGATGCTATCGCCTAGGTCTGTAATTCTAAGAGAAAGAAAAAACACTTGGTATAATGAGATTTAAAGTGTAGTATAGCACATATAGTATCAAATAGCCACAGCATGCATTGTATATATGCTGAAAAACTGCAGGATCAGAATAAAAGCTATTCATTCCGAGTAACTTGTGTTCGACAGTATCTTCAACGCTGCAGTTGTGTTACATCCTGACAGATGTGTTCTTAAATATTAGGTAGTTAATATCAATGAATCAAATGCACTGTGAAACTCCATCTCAACCAGAGTGAGACAATTAGATAAATTACTTCCATCAAAAACACCTGGGTACAAGTTTGGAAGGCTCTTCTTCCACTACTTATTTAATCAACTAAAAAAAATTCCTCTAAAACTCAATGTTTCAAAAGAACAAGTCTCACAATGAAAGCACAGCAGGGCAAAAATAATTCTCAATAGTCAGAATTACTAAATTTCAATGGCATTTGAAAACTAAAAAAATTTAGTAATTCCAGTTTCATTTTTATACTAAAAATTGCTATCTCAGCAACAATTTCATTTTTAATATTAACAAATAAGAAGAAATGGAGACTTTTGATAAGGATTCCATCTGAGTTATGTAACAAGCATGAAAAGTTTTCATTATGGTGTTAAATTACAGCAAGCTGTAAGCCTCAAAACTGAAAGCAAGCGAAATCAAATTCTTAGCATAAAAAATTTCAGTTAAGCTCAGTAAGTTTTTACTATTATTTTATCGCAAATAATACAAAACCATTAAAAGCATTTCCCAATTTTGGTGGTTTTTGTCAGGCAATATAATTTTTAGCAAAAAAATGCAGTCAGTGGTAAAACTAGGAGACTTCTACTGATAGGTTTGTCTGGCAGTTGATGTTATCACCTTATACAAATACACTGAACAAATGCACTAAACTTACCATCACAGCAGGGTTTTTCACAGTGATACACGGAGTAGTAGCTCGGAGGGCTCCACTAACACCATGGTAGTATTTAAAACAGATCTTAATTTCAGCTGAAAACAAAACAAAACTCACATTAAGCTCTTAATGACTGACCCTAGGCAAGAGAGAGACAATGAAAGGAACACATGCATACAGGGAGTCACAGTTCACTTCTGTTCATGGAGTCCAAATTTGGACAGTTGACTGATACGTCTTTGCTGTGAAAATACACAGTCACTGTAACTGAAATGTATTTTCTCTCAGCCTGTAGAAAATTGGAAACTTGTCTCAAAGAAAGTCTGAAGAGAGTTTTTAGCTAAAGAGCTAAATGCTAAAGAGGTAAATGCTGCCATTTTTTTTTTTTTCAAATTTTCAATTTTAATTAGATTTCTACTCAGTCAGTAAAAAAACAACAGCTTGTTTTTTCTCAGTTCTTGCAGTGAGATGTCCATGGTCCCTAGTGGGTAAGAAAGGCCTAAGTATTCACAAGCCACAGTTCACACAAAGCCACTTTTGTATGTTTTATATGGGTCCAAAGGGAAATAAATGAGATCAGTATTGATCTCTGAAGATAAGTCCATTTCAACATAATAGGATTGATGTGAATTATTTTTCAGCAGACTTGTAAGTTGCAAATCAAAAAATAATTACACATATTTTTTATTCTTATATTATTTAATCATGTGAAAATGGAGACCTCTCTCTACAGTCTGATAATACATAGGTGGATTTCAAACCACTGATGAAAATGTTTAAAAGTACTGCATCTTCCATTAACTCTTGCAGATCCTGTCTGATAAGATTTCCCTTTTTGTGTGACCTATCAAACCTTTTACTATCATTTAATATGCCAAACCAAAAATACCATTGATCCTGGTAAAGTAAGAGAATAAACAAACACAACTTTAGGGTGAGATAAAATACTATAAAACTCAAGGTCTTAAAGTTTGGACATTAGCCCTACACATATTCTGACATTGTGGAAGGAGTGGAGATGCAAGCATGACTGATCATGGTGGAAAACTATTAATATGCTGTTTAGTGTAGTCCTGAAAGCTCATTCTATACAAGTAGGATCCATCATTCAGCGATCTGTCTTCAGAAATACTTTAACAGGAAGTTAAGAATAAAGCAGCTCGTTATCTCCTCTTTGTGTGTTGGGTCCTTCTGTTACTTAATAGACCTAAAAAGTAACTCAACTAATTCTGCAGCTTGTATTTCTGCTACTATTTCAATATAATCAGCTATGGAAAAGACTTACTGAGACATTTGCTACTGGGATGATACTTGTCAGACTTTGGAAGAAGTTATATGCTACATAACTGAAAGAAGCCTGAAGTACTTTATATTGGAACACAGAAAGGTAAACGTTGCACCATGTTTCTGGTCCCACTAAATAAATTTTGTTTGCTAAATTTCATTTAGTGCAAACAAAAGAGTATTATGCTTAACTGAAGCCTGACCTCCACTGTTGTTCCTCTGCATTCTTCCAACCCAACAGAACAGATATGATTATGGCTGTCCTTGATCCTGTGGGATTTTCCTTATCTGGAACAATGTCTCTGTTTTCCTTCTCTGTTGGGATAACTCTTCTGTGTGAGGTTGATGAGGGTTTACCTCTGAGTACAGATAGGGCCATGGGCAGGCAGAAATTACAGCAGCCAGTTCAGACAGACCAGAGGATGCAGATGAATGTCTTGACAGTTCAATTCTTCTGACTTGGTTTAACAATATGCCAGTAGTCCTAAAGTAAAAAACTGCAATGTTTTGTATAAGGTTTTGACACACATACAGCATGATTCCTTGAGGGCTGAAGTATTTCCTCACTGCAGGATAAAATACCCACTTAGACCTACTCAGAAGGATCAGAAACCCATCCTGCAAGCCTGCTCTGCCAAAAAGGATTGTTTATTTATTTATTTTTAAATTTGCTGCAGTTATAGGTCGACATTTATTTACTATCTTCCCCCTAGAACAAAGAGGAGGCATCTCAGAACTCCTTCAAAGGAAAGCGTCTGGCTGACAGGGCCTCCAGAGACTTATGAGGTGGAGGAGCAGCTGATCCCACTTCCTCCTCCTCACAGCTGAGTTCATACACACAGTCAAATCATGCTCTATTTACCACATGCTTTATAGCAAAATTCAAAATGCAGACAGGATTTCTAATCACCTACAAAGGTTTATCAGATCTAAAAATTACAGATCAGGACCTTCTTCCTAAAGTTTCTTCCTAAACTGAGTAATTCTGTTGACCTAACAACAATGATTATCTAAATGGATGCACAAGAATTTCTAGCTCACATAAAATTGGAGTTTCAGGACTTGCAGAAGTTTGGCAGGATTTATACCAAGTGCTGGACTACTCCACATTGTAAAATGCACATATTAAGTAACCAGTACTGAAGTCCTGAACACCTCAAACACACTGTGAACTTACTATGGCTACATGAGAACATGCTAAGACAACAAACTATTCCACCAAAACTTTTACTTTTCAGCTACAGTGCTCAGCTTTATTGTGATCTCAACTTTATTTTTCAGAGACTTTCTGGAGCTGCTGTTTATTCAGTTTGTTGACTATCTTCTCCCAATTCATCACTTCTGAAAAGAACCTAGAAATGGAAAGGTTATCAGCTGCTGCTTCTATCCATAAACAGTCCGCAACATGATGGTGGACAGAAGTCTGTAATATATTCCCATTACACTGACATGTACATTCCCCTAAAGGCTGAAATGCAATGCTACGAGCTTTGCATCCTCAAATTTCTTTCTTTCAATGACTTCTATGAGCATACAGTACTTTTCAATACCTGTATGTGTCTGGTGATAGAAGAAAACAATGTTTGATTCAACAAATAGATCTGATGACCCCTTTCATATAAACTAAATTAAAAAAAAATAATAATCTTCAGGACTAATTGCTAGAAATAATTAGAAAAAGCAGAGCACTTAAAAACACGATGTGGAGACATTTTCTCTCACTTCCCAACAGAAGCAGCATTGATTTAGTTTGCACTTTATACAGCACTACACACAGGAGTGGCAGACCTGCTGTTGGCATTGTGTTGACAGGATTAACACGAGAGAAGCTGTGCTTGAAATTCAGCACAAAACTGAAAAATGATCTACCCATCACATGCATGCAGATGTTGCCAAAGTGAATACAGGTTTGCAAGACTGGACCTTGTACACAGCAGGAATACAACCCCTTCATAGGACCAGAGACAGCTAAGTAATTTTTTTTCGTGGCTAATAATGCTGGAAACTGCAGTTAAGACTTAACAGTAGAAGAAATCTCAGAGGCACCCTGTCAGTTCAAAAGAGGTGAGGATCTAGCTCTTTGACATTTCTTGTACTGTGCTATCAGTAAAAACGTTGGTAAGAATAGTTTTTCCTTGATGACTGATGGATTCCTGAGCTCCAAATATACTGAAAACAGGTTTCTGTTCCTGACAGAACACATCTCAGCCTACTACCTATAACTAAGGCCCCATAAATACACAGACCTCCTCAGAAACAGTAAGTTCAATTAGCTGCAAACAGCACTTTAATATTTAGAGAGTTCAGTAACATATTAATACACAGGCTTCCTCTGAACTCTTCCATACTATAAACTGCACAATAGCATGTGTCATCTAGAGTTTTCCCAGTTTCTTTCATTTCTCCTGACACCTTGCTTTCACATGCTTCTTTTAGGGGAAAATTTGCATTTCTCTTTTTTCTTTCCTACTTCTTATTCCTCAACAAATTAATTAGCTTGCTTTGTATGTAAACTATAATGAAAATGAGCAGTAAATCCAGCAAGGAAAAGACATCTGTACCTGACCATAGGACTATTTGCTGTCTCTTTAAAGAAAAAATTGACATTTCGGAACAAAAAGTATTTTCATAAATAAGGGGAAAAAATGACTGTACCTAGTTCTGTGTTCTTGATACCACACATGCCCCATTGTCATTGACATTCCTCCAGACATCATACAGACAACAAGAAATTCCTTATTTTAAAAATAAGACAAAAATTAAATTGATGTATCTGTAATTCTTCAAAAACTATCACACAGCCATATAAAAAGTGATATATATGTTAATTCATTGGAACACTCCATAAAACCATAATCCCCTTCTTTAAAAACCAATAGATGTTATCATTTTATAACCGTAGTTTTATAGCTCAGGTCCATTACATAAAAATGTTGGAATTAACAAAGGTTTCTGGGACTCAAACATTGACATTTGAATTTCAAAAGAACTCCTGCATGAAATTATAGCGTTGTACGTCCCTCTAAGGACCATACACTCTTGCCTCTTCAATAAGAGAGATCAGTTTATACCAAATAATAGCTTACTTTTAAAACATCACTAATTCCCCAAAGCCCCCCATGTTAACTACCTTTTTACTGCCTTTAATACTTTAACTTTGATCATCAAAAAATTGCTTTATGATAGAAAGATGCTCAGAATACATGAAGTTGGAATATGTAAACACATGAACATCATTCTAGAATGCATCCTTTCCAGGAGACTGATAATTCAGGGAAACAAATGTGTTAGCTGTAAGAACAGTTTGCTCCAGATATACTCTAGTCAAATGAAATGCCTATATCAGAGGTGGAATTACCCCACACTCGATTGAGAAGGGAGGGGCAGAGACACGTCCAAAAGACACGTCAAATCCTAGCTGGGTTATAACAGTCTGCAGAGGTAAACAGGGCTCCCAGTTAACTGGATGGAAACTGCACAACAGCTGATACCTCCTGGGCACTGCAGCTAGATGCTGGAAGTTACTACTGAATCCATAACACTCTGCAGATATAAACATATGCCCTCCAACACTCAGTGAGGAAAAAGCTGACATCACATAAATTTGTCTGGAAAATATGAGAGCATGTTCCATGAAACTTCTTTTAAAGAACTTTGTTGCTAGAACAAGTTAAGTTACTCTTATTCATTCAGGCTTTACAAAGCTATAAAGGGAGATGCAAGCCATGGAAAAGGCACTGGGTTAAACCCTAATTTTTCCCAGCTGAACCCAAACACCTCATAGACAACTGCAGGAGTTTTTAAGTGCTCTGCACGTCCTGCCAGCTGAATTTCTTTTCCTTAGCATGACAGCCCAGTGAACACAACCTATTTGTTTGGACATTTAGCATTCTATCCTCTGCATCACTTTAGCCATGTACCTTTTCAATTATTTCCTACTGGGAACAGTACAGAGTAGCAAAGACAGCAGCAGAACACAAGTGCCAAAGCTGGCTGCCTCCAGGTACTTGCCATCTCTCTCAGCAGGTATATCACAGAATTTATTTTACTGAAGCAATGATTGAAAAAAAAACAAACCAAACCAAAACAAAAACCCAACAACTAGAAAGGGACTTAAGGAGACTTATAGAAAGCTTTTGAGATAAACTAGGATCAATAACAGAAAATGTTTATGTCCCAGTGGTCTCTCTTCATCTAACCTGCTTCAAAGAAAACTGCTTGGACAAACGTTCAGATAACACAGCCTACCTAACCCTGCCAGCCCCGCTCACTTTGCTGTCACTCATTCTTACTTACAGTCACAACCATTGCCTATTATATTCCAGTTTGGCAAAGCATTTAACTATAATCTAACATTTAAAACAAAACACTGAGGGTATTATGTGCTTAAGGAAGTCAACAAGGCTTGCCATGCATGTAAAAAAATACAAGACCTGATCCTGTTTCAGTTATTTGTGATACTCTAAAATAGCTGTTAAGAGACAACAGATATAAATAGCAGAAGAATAATAAAAGTATTTCTAACTCAGTGAATGTGTTTATAAATAGGGTAGGGACAATAACCATGAGTCCCCAGACAGACCACTGAAAGGGCTCTGGTTGCAAGGCGCTACACAGACGAGTGTTCCAAGTTCAGAACAATTCCATGTGAGAAAACCATGACCTTTTTAAAATTTAATTTAAATGGTCAAAAAATATAAAGCCTGCATACAAGTACTGTGTTATGTTGACAGAATATTCATCAACATTGACCATTCTGATCAAAACCACTAAAAATACTAAACTGTGCTTGCATCTCTAGTAACAATTCCTTGCTACAGCAGCCCTTAAAAGCTAAAAGCACATCATGTTCAATTACTAAACTGGTATTTTTGTTCCATATATATATATACATATTAGCCTCTTTAACAAAAAAGGGAGCTGGGGGTCTGCTCTGGTAACTACAAATTATAGCAGTTTCAGTCTCAATACGCTGTTTTTGCAAAAGTTATAATTTCATGGAAATAGGGATTGAATACAAAGAATTCCACACAAAACCTCACTTGTAACATACCACTGTAATGCAAACACATCTATTACCATCATTTCTGAATATATCTCATAGTCTGCGCATGCCACAAACACAAGATTTTAAGTACAAAACATACAGCATCTGTGCAGTCACTGCATCTGAGTATTGCAGTGTGGCACCAGCAGTAATTTAACCACAAACATCCCAAGGGTGATTCGGAAATGATTGATGTGACAAGACTGGCAGTTTCTGGATGAATCCCAACAGCTGCCACTATGGATTATTGTTCAAGACATAAGCCACAGAATCGGTAAAGAAAATATATGCAAGTCAATATATTTCTATTCTACTCACAGTAATGACTATGACATCGAACGTTATAAATAACAGCAAAGACATTACACTACAGGTGAAGTAGGTAAAGGTGGTTCTTGTGGATACTGTAATTAATACTCATGGGACCAAGGCTATAACTTATAAATACAAGTCCAATACATTCTCAAAGAATGTCAGGGCCTATGCCTGTACTAATAAACCAGGCAGGACCACAGTGGGGATGCCAGTGCGAGTACAGGACCATCCCTATTGCTGAACGGTGACCGTGCGTCCCTGGCACAGGGGAAGGGTTGGCTGCACGGCCGCAAGCCACGCTGTGTCACTTGCTCCCAGCAGCAGAAAATAGGCCCTGGCCTGTTTTACCTAGTAGAACACATACAGATTTTAACTTCTGGGGACTTTGCATATGGAAGTGCATAAGCACCAGTTAGCTGTTGCATGACAGTGACTGTACTATACTGACTCTCCCTCCCATGGCACCTCTGACATGACCTGTCCTTCCTCATATTGCAGAAAACTGACTTAGAAGCCGTGGTTTATAAATGAGCAACAGCTTTTATCAACTAGTCTTCATAAAACTCAAGCTTCCTTTCACATGCTTTTTCTATCACCAGCCTTTCCATGATCATTTCACCCCAGCTCTCTGCTAGCTCTGGTCTCTGTAAGGAGTACACCATCATCCCTGTTCCACCACGATGCCCCAAAGGGAGCCCCTGCCATCCAAGCTCACAGACTGCTACACCCCAAGAAACATTCAGCCATCCAAAATCACTCCTGGGGCAATTGCTGCCCCTCTTGCACGAGAGACTAAAGGTCCTGACACACTGAACAGTCTAATGCCATGCTAAATACCAGATGAATATACCAAATATGAAAGCATTAAGCTGTGTTGCACCTTCACACTATCGGCACCTGTTTAGAATAACATTCCTTGAACTTGTTCTTTCCCTTTCCAGGAGAAGGATGAAAGCTGTTTGTAGAGCTGCAGCCATGTTTAGCAATCCTTCTGTAGTTTATGCAGCAAACAACTCAAGGGAGCCTTCTAGTGAGTCATTGTTTTCCTTCCCCCACATTTTAGCAAGCCTCAGAGCAAGATGTTTTAAAGCCACCTCTATTACGTGAGTAAGAAAACAGCATCTCGGGCATACTGATGCTCAAAATTCACCTTCCTGAATCTCTAAAATGACTGAGCTCCCTTTCATGCTTACATGGCACTAATGCTCCTTCCCCAGGGAAAAGAAAGAGGAACACCTGCCTCTGTACTGGTTGGCTCTGCAGTTTAGAGCGACTCACTTTGTCTCAAAGTGACAGCTTAAGGACACCAGATGTTTGTGATGGTAAGCTGGCCTTTGTACTTTGCAAGTATTTTCTTTCTCCTTTACACACTCTTCCCCTCCTCCCCTTCCTCAGCCACTCCCCTCAGAGGCTGTTTGTACTTCTGGAATACATTAAGTTCATTTCTCATTATTTCACTGTTAATTCCTTTGATTTTCCCTTCTCAGGGTAAAGTCTACGGAATTTTTTGTGTTGATTTTTGTCTAAAGCAAGTGAAAGTTTTCTTTGATCATCCTTGTTTTGCTCATTTCGGATGCTTTGGGGGAAATCAATGTCTGTTTTTAGTATGAAGATGATGAGACTCTCCCTGCCCTTCTTTCTGCAGGCTGCTTGACCTGAATAGAGCAGATGGCAAACTATGCCTTTATGTTACTTGCTTGGGAAATAGGAGATGCTGAATCCATATGGGGATTTTAAGAGGACTAAATGGAGTGACTGGAAAACTGAGTTACAGGACTACAGATACACAGTAATGCAAAACTCAGAAAAATGCTTATCCAAGGCCTACCTTTAAACATAAGCATAAATTCCACAGACCACAGTGAAACTATTAATAAGTTTACAATTACGCTCATGGCAAAACAGCTTCCCAAATTAAGGCAAAGGATGCTTCTCGTAAAACATATAAATCTGAGGATTGAAGAAGGAATCTGAGGCCCAATCCGGCTGACTCCCACTGATTAATATTCATGTAGTTAAAATGAAAATATGCCTTCTGCATGAGATTTGTTTGCATATGGCTTGTTAGCAACACCATCATCCTCTGCACTTCACCCTACAGAGATGTTACATTACTGGTGAAAAGATATGTAATGTCCCTAAGCACTGACACTACTAGGGAAAAATCACAACCAAAGTCTTTGGGATAACGTTGCACGCTGACCCATCTCAACTCATTTTTCAACATTAGTAACTTCCATTCCTTTTCTTGACAAAAAGACAGGCAACTTCAGGCCAGTTTTGACCGTAAATCCTAAAGGATTATTGTAGATATTTAGCATAACTCTGTAAGCAAGCATCATCAGTCCTCATTGCCAGAGGCGGTTCAAGGCTTCTCAGGCTTGCAGCAAATATCCCCCTTCCTCAGGCAGAGCAGGGACCCTGCCAATCGTACAGGTACAGCACTGTCTGTGCTCCAAACATGGAACAGTTCCAACCCAGAAAACCCTGTAGTGACATAAGCCCAGCTCTAACTCAGTTAGATACCTAGCTTACCATCAGCCTGCTGGAGCTTCTCCACACATCAGAGCGTGAGCAATAGCTAGAGGACTGGGTCAACAGTAACGTCATCAAGTTCACGAGGGAGACTTGCCAGTCTCTGCACCAGGGCTGGAACGACCCCGTGCATCACTACGGCCTCTGAGCAACCAGCAAAGCTGCAGCCCTGCTGTAAGTGAACTGGGCTCACGATGGACACCAAACTGAGTATGAGCCGGCACACGCTCTCATCGCAAATACGGCAAACTGCCACACAGGCTACATTAGAAGGTGTGAGACCAGCAGACAGATGGAAGTTACTGTCCCCCTCTACTCGGTAGTGGTTAGGAATACTGTGCCTAGTTTTGGGTCCCTAGGTTCAAGAGCATGGATAAGATGGAGAGGGGAGAGCAAATGGCTATGAAGATGGTTGGGATGGACAAAACATGACCTACAGGAAGAGGCTGAAGGAGCTGGTCTTGTTTAGTCTGGTGAAGAGGAGATTAAGGCAAGATAAATTCAATCTCAACTCTTTCCAGTTCTATCAGAAGATTTTAAAAGTGACAGTGGCCCCTAACTTAAGCTTTGGCCATTCAGATTGGATGTCAGAGAAATCTTTTTATCTGGAACAATACTGCAGCACCGGAAAAAGTTACCTACAGCTTCTGTGAAATCTCTGTCCTTGAAGGTTTTCAATACTGGGCTTTACAAACCACAGCTGACCAGGCCGAGCCTTGGTTAGAGCAGGAGGTTCAATGAAACCAGAATTCCGATGCTGTGATTAGTCTCCAGCTGAATTTAGACTGATCCAGTTAGACATTTTATCCATGCTGGTCCCCCAGAGACTGTTGCCTCTCACTGGAGCTACTGCTTCAAAAATTCAGGGACATTGCTGCTGAATCTGGGATTGTTCTCCACTTGCTCTTTTCATTCCTAGAGAAGCACGGTCAAGTTGGTAACAATCTGTTGCATGTCAGTACTGTGAGGAGTAAATATGACAAACTCCTGATACCATGACCTGTATCCGATATATTCTGCCCCTTAGTAAAGGCATTTCTAACCACAGGAAGTCTACAACTGTAGAGTTCTTTCCAAAGTTTGGAAAATAATGGCAGATTAAAGCATCAGAGGTACCTGAAGTTCAATAATCAGGCACATATTTACTGGAAATGTTATCCTCTCCCTCTCACTCCCTTGCTGTGACAGTGGCATCACACGCAGCGCTACACAGAGAGTACCAGTTCTGCCAGCACCGCGGCAGGAGGCGGCGGCTAACCGAGGAGCGAAGTTTGTCCCTGTGGCTGGGCGAGCACGGTGCCGTGCCTGCAGCGCAGGGCGAGGACCCTGGCAGCACGGCTGTGCCCGCGGCCGGCGGTGGCCCTGCGGCCATACCTGCGCTGCACAGCCGCCCGCCGCCTTCGCCTGGGCGGCCATTTAGTGAGCTCAGGAATGAAAAAGAAAGGAAAAAAAGAAAAAAAAAAAAAAAAAAAAAAGAAAAAAAAAAGGAGCGGCTGCCTCTAGCTGCATCAGAGGTGCTTCGCCACCTACAAGCTGCAAGAAAAAATACTTACTGAGCAAACGTCGTCACGTATCTGTGGAGACTTCTGGTTTAAAAAGTGGAATCAGAAATTCAGTTCAGTGTTTCGGGGCAATTTTTGGCCTCTCAAAAGAAACACAAGTGTCACTGGTGACGTATTTATTTGCCATATTATGTGCTATAGCGACATATGCTCATAAGCATTCCTTTTACAGTTCTCAGTTGCTGCATAATTGCCTGTCTCTTGTTCACTGTATGGCAGCAGCACTGTTAACCAGTGAAGCTAACCACGACCAAAGAGCGTATACCCTACACTCTTTCTGTCAGTTGGCTGCAAAGCGCAGTTAGTTGCAGCATCAGTTACAGCTGACTTTAAGTCAAAACTACTAGTTCTTGAAGCATTAGCAAAGGTTACTCACTTGAATTAAAAGTGTTGTTCAAGAGCCTCATCTCCATACATTATGGAGCAACACATAACCAGCTAAAAGATACAGAGAAACATCCCTGGAGTCAAACTGTCCGCACTGGCAACAATACTGATAGAGTATGTGTGTACAAGATGAAGCAATGAACTCTCCTAACACATTTCAATCTGCTTTAATATACCACTGCCTTTGGCACCAGAAAAGTTAATTTTCATGATCTTTATCTGCAGTGCAATCATTTTTTCCTGTAATGAACTCCTGAAATTTAATTTCATTTTATCTTATTAAAGCTTTTTTTTGCTGTTGCTGTTAAAGAAATGTGCTGTGTAACACATAGGATAAGTTGGCAATATTCAATGATGACTTCTAGAAAGATGAAGTTTTAATAATTATTTATAGTACAGGGTATACAACACCCCTTGAAATACATGTATTGCTGTTATATCAGTTAATTAGAATAAAAATTTCTGCCAAGAAACCTATAGTTAGCAGCACTGCAGTGTACAGTGAAGTAATGGAGTGGGAGTATTTTTTTTTTTTTAATTTATGAAGGAAGATTCATTGCTGTGAGGCTAAACAGGTGGTAGAGCTGCTCACAGCTCTTTTGGGACTGATTGCCACTTTGATGCTTGGCATCTCAGAGTTTCCAGCAAGCTCAGTCACAACATCCTGGGATTGAAACATCAGTTTCTTTAGGGGATCATATATTTCAGATGGTAAGATACGCTTTTTCATCAAAAAGCAGAAAACAAAATAAAAAAAAGATTTTTTTTTTTTTTTTAATTTTATTTTAAGAAAAGCACACAGCAGAGTGGCTTAGCTTCCTATAAATCCTGGTCACCTAATGGAGTGGCATATCTCTCCAGTTTGAAGCTTGGCTACCAATACTCCTTACGGTGTTCAACTGAACACTTTTTTTCTTCCAGTCACATGGAGACTCTCAGTATTTCAAAATTGCCTAATGGATTTCCCAGTGCAACGGAACTTCAGCTGAGAAATCCTGCTGCAACTGGACAGGAGGCTGGCACTTCCTAGAGAAAAATTTAACCTTTGTACTAACAAATATCAGCAAGCACTACTACCTTATTACCTTTTCCTTTGTGTGCACATACCATTAACGTGTGTCCAGCTGAAATTTTAAACTTCTTGGGAAGGGACTTGATCTTTCAATGTGTATATACTATATGACATTGCACAAGGCAATTTCTTCCACCCTTAAACTTAAGCATTCTGTGTAAGAATATCCCTAGAATACATATGAACATCTAAGATCAACTCCATTTTTATAATGTCCAGCAAACACACTGGAAAACGCTGATCCTTAGAGCAATATGATCAATTCCTTTGGTTTATCAGAGGGATTGACAAAATGAATACCAAATGTCATCCTACTGACTTGCCTTGACACACAGGCATGCTTGCATTTGGATAGGCATTGGATAAATAGGTACTCACATTCCATAAAATAGGGACCAGGTTCAATTCGCCACACAATTTGTCCCTTTTGCGTGCCAGTCACTCCCCGATTCTTGGAATCCCAGAAATTGGCCGGAGAGTTCTCATCTGAAAGAGGAAAGAAAAAAAATAAAATTTATCAAGTAGTATTTATAATAGTAGTTTTCTTGGTTTTCAGTTTGAAGAAGTCCAGATTCAGAAAATGACTTGTGTCTAAGAAAAAAATAATTAAAAAATCAAACTAACTGGCAAAAAGATAAATGGCTTCTCTTTTACAGTCGATAGATCAATTTATGCAGAGCAAGCAGACATACATACAGCCAAAGTAAATATATGGTTTCCTGTAAGAGGTGACCTGCCAAGGTAAAGTATTAAATTCCAAAACTCCCCTAACTCAACAGAGAGGCCATTGGGAGTGTAAAGCTGACAAACTTCATCACAGAGTTACCACACTGTTTTATACAGTGGTCCTGCTCTCTGATGTGAAAATCTAGCATTCATTCCCTAGCTAGGAAGTATGGAATTGCAACTAGAGGTATCAAGGCTTACTTCAGTAATATATTCCTGTGTTTACATACACCAAAATAATCTGACACTTTCAGTTTCCTGACAGGTACGGAATTATTCCCTCTCAGTGAAGCCGAGTTAGAGGCTCAAAGAACAGAACTGTCACTTAGTAAGCCGGAGATACAAATCAGATTCAGCAAAATACATTCAAAAGATAACGGAGAAGCAAACCGTAAGTATCTGCAGATCAGCTTAGCAGTATCAGTATTTTCTCCTCTCCTCTCTGTCTTAACAGTAACAAACACATGTCCTGGGTTTTTTGTTTTTTTTTTTTATGCACCAGCCTGTATTCAGGCACCCAGAATGCTGTATGAATGAAACTAAACCAGAGTGAGCAGCTGTTTGAAGGGGCACAAAGGTTAGTTATGATGACCTAGAGGAAGCTGACAGAAATCCAACTTAACTCTTTCACACCAGAAACTCTTTGGAAGCTTGCATCATAATATTTTACAAGTGCATTTAGGCAACTGTTTCTTAATTAGACAATTATACCTGCAACCTCAAATACAACATCCTAATTCTTTCCAATGGTACTTGATATCCCTCAGTCTTAAATTTGTTTTTAAAAATATTCTGGTTTATTACATACATTTGAATACATTCTGCAATCTTGAAAAGACTTCACTAAGACCTTAGTCTACTGTGGCTTTGGTCATGAAGCTCCTATCCATTCAAGCACGTTTTCTTTGTACTTTGGTAGGAACTCCCACATAAATAAGATTACAGAATTGTCACCTACATTTTAGAAATCCATATGCTATTTATGAAAGAATAATAAGCAATGCAGCTTTGTTACTTCTGTCATATGAAGACAAACTTACACTAAAGCTTCTCTTTCCCCTTTTCATTCTGACTGCTCATCTCAGTGTATGCAAGATAACCCTACTGAATCAGGATTAGTGCAATCTCTACATTCACATCCCATCAAACTGACAAGCAAAGCATTACCATTACCAGACACACACTGGACTTCTGTGATTGCTCAAGATAAGTTACACACCCTGTCCACAACCTGGAAGAGCTCTGAAGAGCCAAGCTGCTCACATATTTATGCCTCCAGGCATGGGCGACTGAGAATTTTTAGAAAGCTGTGGGCTGAACACTTCAACATCATGCTGACTCCAGAGTAGTTTCATAATTATCTCAATGACAACGAGAAGGGGCAGGAGGGTTCTTCTAACGCCTGTGATCCTCAAGCACCTAATACCCTCAGGCTTAACTTTTCCATGTTAGCACTTGAACTGCATACACCTTAAAGTCAGGCACACAGGCAGCAAAACCTTAAAACAAGCATAATTATTCTTCATTACACCGAAAAAAACTTGCAGAGTAAACAAAGCTGTACCTCACCCATGTATTTCTTCTTTTCAAAGCTGTATAAAGAGGAACTCTGAAAGTACAGGCTGTAAAGCATCCCATGGGCCTCAAAAGAAAATAACCTCTGTATGCAGTTTGCAATTACACCAACTGAAGCAATATACTGTTGACTGACTCTTTTTTTTTTTTTTCCCGAATGTGCCTTCCTAACCCAAGGCCCCACTATTATCTTCCACAGACAAAACTTGAGGAAGCCATGAGATACAGCTTAACTTCCAACAAATCTACATTAGTGCCTATTTTTGTCTACCATACAAACTTGCTTATCCAAACCACCGCTACCAAAAGCAAGCAGATTCTTTAAAAACTCCACAGTTACCTGAAACACAGATAATTTTAAATTATTCAGTGTCCTCATCACATCTAGATAAATAAAGATGTATTGTATGACAAAAAACCCACCTCCCCTCACATGCTCTAGTTCTTCTGAACATCTGTATTTAATCAATTGGAGAAGAGTCTGTTAATAATTTTAAAGCATAAGGACAGATATTTGGTATAACTGTAAACATGAAATTTTTTTATTCTTATCTTGTTCAAGAATTCAAGAAACTCTGAAGCAATGAAATATGCCTTTAACAGTGAGATTTCCAACATTAAGCCATAAGCAGTTGTTCTTTGTTTTTTAAAATCAGTAACTTAGTAAAGTCAATTGTAATTTTTAGAGGGATATTACTGAGCTTCATGAAGTGAGTCTTGAATTCCGAGCTGCAAGTTAGAAGAAAGCAGAACATTTTCTTACACCTTATTTAATAAAATCCGACATTTAAGAAAGTACCTGGATTTTCTGTCATGAAGGAACAGTCTCCTCTGCAGCAATTAAGACTAAGTCACTGATACCCTGCCCACAGGCATGCTGCCCTTGCAACAGAAGGCAGTGGAGACAGAGGGGTGAGAAACGCTGACAGACCACTGCCTATCAGAAATTGACTCAAATTACAGAATTTATCTTGGATAGCTTTGATTTTTCTGAAACAGATATTTTTCTTCTACTTTTATGATGTTATTCACATAGGGGAAAAATATAACATTACTAATGCATATGGAAAAATAACTTCAAACCTCAGTTCATGTATTTTAAGAAAAGAAACTGAGCAGCAAAAAAAAATAATCAAATAGCATGAAAACATTGAAGTACACAATATTGCTGAAATTTACTTATCAACACAGCAATAAAAAAGTTAAACAGTGATAGCCTCAGTAATATCCAGCTGTGCAAAAAAAAAAGTGTTCAAGAATACAAAAAGCCATGTCAGAATTACCACAACTTCATCTCTCCTCTTCCCCAAAACATATATATGCATGCACACACACACACACACACACGCTATACATATTCCATAGGGAACTTAAATTCTAAGAAGTTCTAGTCCCCTTTTAGCACATAATTGTTGCTGTTTGTGAAACTGGAGGCTGTTCTAGAATCTGGGCCAAGGAGCAGATATAAATATCCCTTCCCAGAACATAAAATATGCAACAAAATACTGTCTTGCTGCACTGGTATCTTGTCCAGTGAGTCTACACTTCTGAAAGAAATAAAATGATGCAAGACACACAGTATCTTTCTATATTCAACAATTCTTAGACACAAAATAATACAGAAAGTAATTTATTTCTCACAGCTGTAACCCCTGCACAAATCAGCACCTGTGAGACATGTTCTATGATGAAAAGTGGGTAGTAATAAATGTATCACTGTGTAGAACTTTACACTAACTAGTGCTCCTCAAAATCATTGCAAAGCAAACGTGCTCTGAGTAATGATGGTTTCTTTATTTAACTGCTAAGCAAACAGTCAAACCTAGTATTAAGAACTGAACTCGCTTCCACTTTTAAGCTTCACCATCATTACAACACCCTTTAAGTTAGATACCACCAGCCTCTGTAACACCCATGTCTTGTGCTCTCCATGTCAGCACTGCAGTTTCTCCACCTGTGACCACAGCTCTGCCCTTATGTGACAGTGAATGGGATGCAGCTCCCTCCAGCATGCGTCAGTTTGGTACGGCTATCTTATGTGAAAAACAGTGTGGAAATACTGGATAAATGGGTGAATGGTGCAATGAAAGAAGAAAGTATCGTTTTTACAGAATTAGTTTTCACAATAAAATTATGCCCATAAAAGAGTAAGAGCCCTAACAGCTCCAATACGCCCATGCCTTTCCTGTACTGGGAGCCCAGAACGGACCCAGCACTCCAATGTGTCTCTCCGGTGCGGAGCAAAGGGGTAGCCCCACCTCCCTCGACCTGCTGGCTGAGGCTCTTCCTATGGCAGCCCAGGATGCCCGGGGGTGGCCTGGGCACACGTTTGCTCTTGCTCAACTCGTTTTCCACCAGGACCTCCAGGTCTTCTGTGAAGCTGGTTTCCAGAGAGTCAGCCCCCAGCCTGTCCGGGTGTCAGGGGTTATTCCTCCCCAGGCACAGGACATGGCATCTCCCTCTGAATCTCGTGACATTCCTGTTTGCCCATTTCTCCATCCTGTCTGAATGGCAAGACAACCATCTGCTTTATCAACTGCTACTCCCAGTTTTGCATGAGGATGTTATGGGCATGTTGAAAGCCCTGCTAAACTGACATCAGGGCTCACGAGGCTCCTGTGTAGTTCACGTTTTGTTCTTTCTGTCTTACAGCTTTCACTACTTCTGACTTAGGAAAAAGGATGAACTACCTGAAATCCATTACCTTACAGAGTCATCTTGCATAGCTTAAATCAAAAAACAAACAAACAAATAAATAAGACACAGTCTTTTATAAGATAGCTAAAAACCAAGAACTCCTACTAATTAAGATCTGAAACAAGCCTTACAGTCCCAGTGCACAGACTGGAATGTTCATCTTCTGGTCCCAGTTTCTGTGGTCAGTAGTGTTAAGCTATGTGAGAAAAGGCTTGTCTCTGAATACAAAGGATTTTTATTCTTCAAATACCAAAACATAGTCACAAACTCCTAGTGTGGAAACATCACAGACTGCTTACTGCATATGAAAAAATTTAGAAGTTCCCTGTAGCAATCTAAGAGCTTCAAACTTTAGCATATTGATCTCTTTTCTGCAACACATTTATAAATATGCTTATATGCAGAGCTCAGAGAGAAGGTGATGCTTAACAGATTCTGAATGTCACTGAATGGTTTTAATTATACACAATTTTTAAATTTTCATCTTTCACTACCAAATATGGGTATTCTAATTCACATCTCTTGAAAAATCCATGCAGCTTAGCTCAGGAAAGAACAATCACGTTGGTAACACCATTGAACCCTTGCATAATCCCTCATTTGGGATTTACATCCCAATCTCCATTTTTTTCATCTCTTTCTGGAAGGTATTTTATGCAAAATCTTTTGAAGTGCCTGTATCATTTATTCTTAATTTTAAATTAAGTTCAGATTGTCAAAATGCTGACTTTCTTAGCATTTTAGGATAATTTTAATAAATTCTTGGGCACTGAAGATGATGCATGCAATACACCCAATTATTAAGAGGGGTGTTTGTACTCAGCCTGGGGAAGCTTATAAAGCATTGATCTAAATGTTATTTCTCATCAGATGTTCTCTTACAGTGTGTATCAGAGGAGCAGGAAGGCTGGTAGGTAGCAAGGCTACATACAGTTTTGTCTCAAACTGAGATTCATGGATCTGCCCTCAGTTTCTCTCATTAGCATACTATTGAGAAGGGCCATCCTCTACCTATTTGAGTCTGACATTTCACTCAGTCTTTAGAAGTAACAGGTTTGTAGTTGCATTGGAGGATATTTCTGAACTTAATTTTGAGCCAACCATCAGGAGATCTCTAGGTTGGCATTCCCAATGTAAAACAGAAATCTGACTTACCATGCATTTTACTGTGTGACTTCCAAAACCTCTGTCTTGGTACCAGTAAGTGCACTCTGCTTTTTAGTGTGAGCACAGACTTCCAAGCAGTAAAACAGACGGTCACCAAAATGTAAGAGTAGTAAGAACATTCCAAAGAGTACTTACTGTAGATTTTTAGCAACTGACTGGGAAAGTTTGTAACACTAAATTTTGTGCAATATTTTTACTTTGGTAACCTCTCATAATTTTAATACTATAAATACTTTAAAAAAATGTTAAAGCCAGTGGGTAATCATTAATGAAGTAGCACATTGTTTACTGAACTAAGGAACTAAATCGATTTCTCCTTTGTATACAAAATATGCTTAAAAGCAATTGAAAACTGCGTCAATACACATTTAAAGGAGAAGACAAATTTTACCACCTGAGGCCTCACTCCTTTTCTGGAAAGCCAGTAAGTAAATTAACAATTTCAAGTCAGAGTTCCCACTGCAAGCAATTATTATAATAAACAACAGTATGTCAACTCATTTAAAATACACTACATATCAGTTAGGTTTGTACAAACAAATATTAACCCACTATGCACAGCTTATGTTATGTGATTTTCAGAATTCCCCATCTCAGTCTGTGAACAGTTCACAGGCTTTCAGGTGGAACCAGACCATTTCTCATGAAAGACGGCACTAGTATATGCAGTACATTGATGAAATTAAAGATCAACACTCAGTTGCACCTTCTAGCCTTACCTCGCCATTCCAAAGGATGCCTGTGGATCCTAAACTGCATTCCTCCATCTGAGCCCAATTAACAAACTGAAGAATAAAAAAAAAAAACACATTTTACAGGACGGATCCTGAAAATAGCATCCTTGTTCCCAATCACAAATGGTATTTTCTACAAAAGTTGCCTGCTGGACTCAACCTCTGCAGCTCAAGTTTGGAGGCTTAAACTCTGTATTAGCACTCTTGCATAATCTCAGCTCCACAAGGCGCGTCTGCCCTCTCCCTTCCTCTTGTCACTTGAAGGAAAGGGTTTTAGAAGGATGTTCTCAAACCTCCCAGCAGTTCCTAGCAGTTACACACAATCGTCTGCCTCTTCTCCTTCAATCAAGGGTTTATCTAGGTTCAAACAACCCGTGTTAAAACATATCAAGTATTACGTCCTTCAAGCTCAGCTATTTGCGGCCACTCCCCTCCGAAGGGTACAGGATGCCAAAGCCCCATCCTCCCTCCACTTCCTTCCTCGCCTTGTCCATGGGAGGATTCCCAAGCAGGGCCACGGCCCCGCAGCGTGGGGCGGGCTGATGTCAACAGGAGGATCGTTTAAATCCTAGAAATGACAACAAGGCAGCCACAGCAACGAGCGCAGCGGGAGCTTGCTGGAAGTGCTAGCTTTTGTTTACTCAGTATTTCGCTCTCCCGCATGACTTCCCCACAAATGCAGTTATTTTAGGGAAGACGCCACTGCTCCATGATTTGGCTGGGATGAAGCTGCCTTTAAAGGAGGGTAACTCTGCACTGGGCACTCCTGAGCCGGAGGATGAGCAGGTGGCAGAGCTGCTACCTCTCCTCTTTCAGGTTGGTAAATGCCACTGCAGCGCAGGGGCTTGGACAAGGGTCCGTTCTGCCAGATGCTCTGACAGCTCACAAGCCTCCTGGGGGATGCTGGCAGCTGACCTACAGCTCCTTCATCTTATGGCAAGGTTCCCATACCGTGCCAAAGCGGCCCCAGCCCAGCAAGAACAAAAAGGGTACTTAAAGCTATCTTTGCAATCTTGTCCATGGTCTGCAGATCTATTCCTTCATGGCACGCATTTCATGAAATTGTATGCTTGTGGAGCACTAGGTTCAAGCACTCAAAGCAAGTCTTGGTTTTCCTAGTAACAATCAGATAACAAAAGGCAGGAATAAAAAAATAACTCTTACAGGAATATTTATTCATACTCGCCTTGAGACTTCCCAAAAAATGCTTCCAGTCAAAGAAATTAAGACTCTTTGCTAATGAAAAACTGAAAGCTACTGTATCACTTTATGTTTGCATGAGCACCTCTAGCAATTGTATTCTCAAAGGACAGGCAGGGAAAGAACACCAGACCTGGACTACTGTAAGAGAAATTTAAAACACTGCTGTGTACCAAATGGCTGGAAACTGTTCTCCTATGAATGACAACAGAGCAACTCCCCAAAAAGCTGAGAACAAAATTATTGGACAGTCTTAAAAGCTGCCGAAACTGTTAGTAAATCCTACTATATGCCATCACAGATCTTTTTACTCCTCGTAACACTTTGGAAAACTTGGACACCACTGAAAATATAAAACACAAATCTTCAGCTGAAAAGCAAGGGCAGAAAACTAAATAGCAGAGAAAGGTGGAGTGGATGCTCTTGCAGCCTCACATAGGAGAGAAGTGGCTGTTGGGGCTCTTCACAAAGGTGATGGGGCACTGCCAGAGGGTGCAGGGTGACACTCAAACTCCAACCTAGACACAAATATCGGCCTTCTGGTGACACAGTCCTGCTATATTAGCAGTGAAGGATCATCATCATCTATATTCAGATATTCAATATCATGACCTAGGGTCAAAAAATCAGGGAGGTGTTTGTTTCTCACTGCACAGCAGCAATTTGTTCCCTTGCACAACCAAAATTAAGGTCCACATACCTCCACTGGTTGCCCCTGAACCGTCAGCAAGAAGAGGGAAGACTCCACTCACATTCCCTTGGGTGCCCTCCATGACTCGCTTCATAGCACATATACTATGCTGCTGACATTTATTGCACTCTATTACTTTACACAGCAAGAGCAATTAATTTTTCCACCTGTAAATGACAGGATGGTCAGGAATAAGCTGTATTTCTCTAACACTTCACTCCTCCTTCATCTGCGGAAGCAGAGCAAAGGTAGAAACCATACAATACGCCCCATCCAAACACTAATGAAACCTTTTTGGTACTGAAGCTTAAATTACTAGAGTGGCAAGACCCTTGCTCTCATTTTCATACACAGCCTTTATTCTGACACTGGCCATAAGATGGACTATTTCCTTCTTTTTCAAGAATTGTACTAGTATATTTTGTTTCCTTCTATATGTACACTAACACTTCAACGTGGGGATCAGCATACCTCTATAAGCCCCTCACACAATGTGATATTTCAAAGCACAGCAGCAGCTCAAAGGATTAATTAACTAGAATGCAGGACGTAAAGATATTGCCAAAAAATACAAGTAATTTTTTCATACATACGACACAGTACCATGGCATGAATAAAGTGGAATTCCACTTCTCTGCATTCAAAGTAACGATCATTGAAATTCAAAGCATTCAAAGACAAAAATAAATCCTTTCACCCATCTCACTGGCAAAAATTCAAAAGCGTAACAACAGGAAGGAAATGACCTCAATCTTAACCTCTTTCCTGAAAATCTTATTAATCATCCTCCATAAGATGTTGTGCATTTCATTCCCATCTGCACTTCAGGCTTCACACGTGTGTCAGCCCCACGGCACAAGCGCTCTGGGCAGCATGGGTCACCGACCAGCTGACCAGGCTCACCTGGGAGCCAGATCCTATACAGCACACATACACAGAGCTTGGGTGTTTCTGCAGTGCACCACAAAAGACCAGATACTACAAGAAAGGCATAATGATAGAGAAAAAAATTAAGTGAGAGAAGAACACTCAATAAGCTGACAGACGGTACAGCATGCCCTTAGCCATAAAGACCATTAGATACTTGATCATACTGTGGAAAAGTCCCTGCATCTTTACAAAGTGCTAATAAATCATCCACCATGTAGTTCCCTGAGGTCCAGCTGGCTGTATGTGGGGGTAGATATTGCGTGGGGGATGCTTCCACCTCCTCCTGAAGGAAGCATCAGACAGCTGAGGCAGGAGCTGCACCACCTCTTGTGTCAACTTGCAATCATCTGAGCTGCTGATGGTTTGGGCGAAGTGACATCTGCGGGAGATGGAGACAGCCTGTTTCTCAGGGAGAAAGCCAAAAGCAGGGGCCGCCAGGCAGGGATCAGTTTGGAAATTCAGATTTAGGCCACCAATGGCTACTGAAATTGGACTACATTTATAATCTCACATACTAGACTAACTCTGTGGGCTATCATATTTTAAAGATTAGAGAATGGGAGGATAACAAAGATGCAAGCAATATACTGAGAAAAAGCAGAATCTGTCTCTCTCCTGTAGCATCACCCTTGACACTTTCAGAAATCTTTCATTTCACGTTTTTTTAAAAGCGCTTCACTGAGTCTCACACCTTGTTAAAACTCTGATACAAACCCATCTTCACAACCATAATTCCTTCTCAACACACCCCTCTCTGTGACATCCAGTTCCCTGTCATATCCCCAAACACATCCCAACACTCTCACAACTTTGTATCCTAAACATTATTATCTCCCGCTTTTAATGGTAGCAAATCCAAGAAAAACAAAAAAACCCCTCTGTGTGTACAAGTATCCTAAAGACCTGTTATTCTGGGATAGAACAGACTGTTTAGGAAATCTAGAAACACAAGCCATTTTTTCCTAATCAACTGTAAAAGGTCATTTTGGGAGTAAATACTGTCAGAATTAAATTTAAAAAAAAAAAAAAAAAAAAAGCTGTATTTAAGCTTTTCTGTGTCATATTTAATCTGCCTGTGTAAGTTCACTGTGGAATGTTTTTCATCATTTTCCTTCTCGACTACAACCTTATATGGTGTCAGATAAGCACTTGTTTGCTAGCAGTGCATGAGCTGCTGAGCTTGCTTGAGCCACACAGATGCTTGCTCTTGCTTGAGCACAAGAGGACTGCAGCTTCCCAAGAATAAAGGGCATGTACTTTTATCTGTAACCATGTTCCCATCACAAGTCTTTGCTATAAAAACTAGAAAATATAACAAAGTATTCCTGCTGTGGAAGATATGATACAAGCAAAGCTGTGGTTCTGTCAACATAGCCTATCCTGCCGCCGGAAAAAATCTGTTGGTAAATAAACATTATCAACAAAAGCACAATTTTGCTAGCGCAGCTGCACTTACAGAGAGGGCTTTCTCTGGTGTGGCCATCTTGGTACAGATCATATGTAATCTCACAGCCAGCAGAAAAAGTGAGGGGTTCACTTATTTCATGGCCTTCATGCTGTTTTTTTTATGGACCAGCAGCGTCTGGTCATGTATGCAGATAGCCAATGCAGAAAGGCACCACAGAAATTTGGAGGGGGTTTCCTCTGAGTTTGGGTTTGTTTTTTTTTTTTTTTTCTGGTCAAACATTTCTGAAGTGGAAACAGTGAAAATCACTTTAGGAAAGGCCAAATGGTTATGGCAACCCTGTCGAGTCCATCATTGGGGTCAGCAACCCCATCCCTCTCACCCTTTCGTACCCCTAAAACATACTTGGAACAATTCCTCCTCTGCAACAAGATCATTGCTTGTTATAATTCAGTCTGTTGCTGCTCTCTGATAACAGTACATATTTTAATTTTCTGAGAACTGGAATATTCAGGCTCATTAAAGTTTGGACAGCACTGAGCAGCCTGTAATATATAGGAAATCGGATTGAAGGATGTAATGATCTCTTCTGGGTTTAATTCGGTAAAATTTAAGCTTATTTGAGAACCATTACTAGCTCATAAGCTAACCTTAAGTACACTTTATTCCACATGTAGCTGTCCTGTAACTGACTTGCCTTCAAAAAGAGGTTTTTCTTGTGGAATTGTCAGCAAACACAATTGCCGTAACTGAGAGGCCTTAAAATAGAGTCAAGATGACTGTGTGCTATTTTGTTGTTGCTGTTGTTTGCAAATCTAAAACACCATTTTGAATCATTATGAAATGTACATCTGCCCCTTAAACGTCATATGCATCACTGAAATGCACATGTAAAAAGCACAACAGGCTAGAAGAGATTTTTAAAACATACACATTATTTTAAGTCTGTATTTTTAAACTGTTGCAAGTGTCCTTTTTCCTACTTATACTTACAAAATTTTAAAATCAGACACCAGCAAACAAGTACGTGACAGTTGTGCACCAAAGCTTACTGAAACATTAGGCTTGAGTGCTTACCTTTTTCTTCTGATTGCATTTTGCAATATGCCTTGAATTGGCTGCCCATGAAGCAGAGTAAAATTTATTACCAGCATATTTGCTATTACTGATCTCTAGGCTTGCACAGAACATTTTCTAGTTTCCTTCTTTCCTTTTTGTTCATCCTTCTGCTCCCTTTTCCTTTTTCCGCCAGCCATTCATGCAGTAGAAGAAACTACCCCACTTTATATGGGATTTACAGTAGTATTGGCACATTAGTATAGAAACTCTGTCAGCAGTAAGGTGGGTACCCTAAGAAGTATCGAAGGCAAGTATCAAGGCAAGTACTACTACTACAAAACTTCCTAACCTAACTAACAGGAGCCATCCCAGCCCTGATTATCAGCAGCCACTCTACTTCCCGTGCCCTACAACTTAGCAATGATACGCAAGTACTTTAAAAATTCACATAAATTTTGCAAACACTTTTTGACAAGTACTGTGCTTACTTCCTTTTTTCAGCCTCTGGTCTTAAAATTGAGATGAAGATATATGTAAGAAACTATAATTTATTAACAAAGTTTTCAGGTTAATAAATTTATCAAGTCAAAAATCTCACCTGACAGATGATCCTCAAAACTGCTGGAAAGCCAGAACTAGTCACTGATCACAGTAAACATCAATAATTCTAAAAGCCCCATTCTAACTTACTCAAGTGACACAAATTCCTCAATCTGTGCAATTATCTTCTACAAAAACTGACCTGGATTCACTGGTGCATTATCCACTTGATGTGCTTTTTTTTTCCCATTCATATTCTATCAGACATATCACTAGTAGAAATATTTACGTTTTAGCAACTGTTAGAAAATATTCATAGAGCACAAAAGATGAGCTCAATCACATTAGATCAGGAACTACCACCTACTATATGTGCAGCATCTTGACTGACAAGACCTTTCAGGCACTACAGAGATACACACAAACACCAACCAACCATAAGCAGCTACACCGGAAAACTAACTTCATAATCTTCATGCATCCAAATAAAGGAACCCATCAGCACAAGAGCTGTGTCATTCAGCAAGAGCTTGCACTTCTAATCCTCAATTCATGTTACAGCTTTCAACGAAAGAGATGCAAGCCCAAATAGATTAATCAGGTATATATAATAACTCTGAATAAATTCTAGAAAAATCTTTAACTGTATATATGCAAATTGCAAGCAAACAAAAAGGGTAAGTTGAGTAAATATCTTTATTTTCTAGAACTGAAGAAACAATATGCAACTCAGAAGAAAGTACAAGAGATAAAAGGTATGTATTTCTTCTTAAATCCCTGTAAGGCATAAAGTATCCTAATGAGCCGAAATCTCATTTGTGGGACCTCTCAGGCATGTAACGGGAAGGAGGCACTCCCTTGCCAGATGGCATGTTCTGCTGATGGCCATGGAGGAGAATGAGTGTAACCACAAAAACAACTTGAGCATTTTAACTGTACACATGTGCATACACTCTGACAGTTATGACATGTGGTTTTTGTGCAGGTGAAAGATTCAATCAGAATCACTGAAGGTTTTCCATAAGATTAAAAAAAAAAAAAAAAAAAAAAAAAAAAAAAAAGATTAATCCATCATTAGCAAGGGTGTAAAACTCAGAGCACAAAACATTCCGAGCCACAGGGCCAGCATCATCCAAAGAGCTGACCCAGTCCCTGCACATGATGATCCATCAGCTGCTTTTATGGCCAGCTAGCTGGGTGGTTTTATTTTGCTTTTGATAAAAACCACCTTCAAGTTTCCCAAAGCTCCATTTTCTTTCCTGGAATCAACCAGTAAGGAGCAAAGTCAGCGTCAGATGCACACCTCAAAGGTCCTGTGGAGGTTCATTTAACTACTCAATCCCTCCTGCATTTTCAGCCCTTGTTTTACTTGATGTTTATTTAGCCTTTTTTTTTTTTTTTTTTTTTGTTTGTTTGTTTGTTTGTTTGGTTTGTTTTTTTTGGTGTGTGAAAATGTTATTTATTGCTAGCGGTAAAAGGCTAAAACAAGAAGTCCTAGATGCAGTATACCCACAGAACAGATAAAATGCCAAGAAAAAGGTGTTTTCCTACATACAGCAGCTGACATCTAGGGATCCAGGAGGCTTGGGTTTTGCCTTCTCAAATGGTTGGTGGTTTGAACCCTGGAACTATTGCGATGGCACCTCTGGATTTCCAGCGATAAGGCATCCTTCAGCATTGGGTAAAAACAACTGATCCATCACTGAAAGGAGAGGAAGACACTGCCTCCAGATTCCTCAGCTTCACTTTTGATTGCACTTGATTATTGACTGCAGTTTCTGACATTGTCTGATCAATATTCTTCTTAATCCATTCCAGCCTTTTGACAGTCACAGTATCAGCTAGCATTTCATTCTCAGTGTTCAAGTCCATTCCCATGTCTAATTCAGAAACATTTCCAAAACCATTTTTTTCCTTGACAGTTCCAAGTGATTACTCACTGCCTTTTAGAAATCCTTCTAGTTTCTAAAAGTTGTCAATAAAATATGTCTCTGCAGCACACATCTCTTAAGGATCTTGTGGGATTTAATATTCCCTTAGCAGCTGTTATTTTTAAAGCTTATCTTCAATATTATGAGCTGTTTAAACAGGAATGCAAGCTAGTCTATTGTCATCTGACAGTAATAGGTTTCTTAAGGAATTTATTAGAAAGTCACCTTGCTGGTTTGGAACACAGAAAAATATTTATATTTAAACAATACACTTTTGCCATACTTCAACTTTTCAGTAATCTAAACAAAATGTAAAACCCACTAACAAAAAGAAGAAACAGTCCAAGAATACAGGTTCTAACCCAAGGTGGAAAGAGGCACCAATGCTTCCCTCTCATGCCTCCATTAAAGAGTGAGCCCATTAACTATGATATTGTGGATACCTCTGCACAAGCAATGTCTCCTTTCCTTTCTACAAACCACATAACGCCCAGCTTAAGTAAACAGTAACATCCTCCTATTTTATTTATATATGTATATGTTTGCTAAGGCATCCAAATGGTTGACAACTACAGCTGTGTAAAACCTACAGATAGAGAGGAATAGGTCAGCATAAAGAGCATATCCACGCAAGCAGTGCACTAAGAAAGGTGATTAAAGGAATATGCGGAATCACTACCTTTCATTAGCTGTGTCACCATTCTCACTTATTTTCCTGACCAGCTATACTTTCCACCTCCCCCTCAGTGCCTCATGATAGCAAGATCTAATGGCAGATTCCTCATCTTGCAGATTTTCCATTACTGAAAAGCTCTTCCAGGCTCCTTATAGTCTCCTCATCTGCAATGAGTTTATTTCAAAAACTTTGTTCTGAACTGGCATAAAAGTAGACCTAAACATTATATTTTTTAAATCATTATCATGGCCATTGATACTATTTGACTTCAAATGTGCTGAGATGCTTTACCGTTGCGAGAGTATTTCGTACCCCTATCTCTGACCAGATTCCTCCTTGTATTTACCTCCTGATTTTGATGTAAGGATTCAGGAATCACTTGAGATTTGATATGACTATTAATAATTAGCAGAATTAATACATTATACAGGATATGCTGAGTTCATTATGAAACCCAGCAAAGCTATAAGAAGTGAAACATCATCTCTTAAGAGTTTATTAGTTACTAATGTTGCACTTGAAATAAATTATTTTAAATGTTCCCAAAGATGTGTATTATTCCCTTACTGGTAGATGACAACACCCAGCACTACCCAATATGGGAGTGTATATTCAAGAAGCAGGCAAGCAGGATACAAAAACAACAAAAAAGAAACCTATGTCTTCAGAGCGTATAAAAATGCTTTCTTAAACAAAAAAATCCTGTTCAGACTGGTTACATTGCACCTAACTATGCACAGTTTCATACAGTGAGCTCTGATCCTGAAAACTTTGTTAATGCAACTTGTGAATGGAGTCCCTGGGTCATAATTTTCAGCTAAGCTGTGTTTTCTGCATTTTTGTATAATTTTATATTGTGTGTCATTGATTACTTGCAAACACAGACTACCCCATTTGGGGATCTGGCACTAGCATGCTGACACTGCAGAATTTAACAGCACAATTAAGGAAACACAGTAGACACCCGGAGAAGGGTTTTTTGGATGAGCGTATGACTGAAGTCTGACCCAGTTCACTTTTCAGAAGCACATCAAGTTTTCTTCAGTCATTTCCACCAAACAATACAGTGTGGTTATGTGTGGTATTAATATTCAAGCAGACACAGGATAACCCAGAAATAGTGCAGGAGTGAAGCACATTCTAAATTTGCACATACACTTTCAAAGATGCTATTTTTGCAAGGTATACAGCACAGGAAATCTAATTTGTCCGCTTCTGCCTCAGTGCCTGCATTCTTGCACTGTCCCTGACCTGATTCAGGTTCCCTTGGACTGCAGCCGGGGGCTTGTTTACTTGACAAATTCCCAAGTTTTTGTCAGTTCTTTGCTGAGGAGACCAAGCCTATTTTGTCACAATATGCCAGCAGTTTGTTGTGGTGGCTGTGGCCACCTACTTCAGCTGATTTTCTCTACCACTCTGGATACCATTCCCTGTGCCTTAACCTGGAGCTGCAAGCAGGTACGTATGCTGACCTCCAAGTCAACCACGCGTCAAGCGCTGTTTTTCTTTCCTGCATTTCTGCCAAATACATTACAATCAATAATTTCTTAAGATTCTTCAGTGGGGACACTTCTGCTAATGCAATACTTTTGTTTGGTTGGTTTTTTTTTTTTTTTTTTTTAATAACCACGACTATTCTGCCCTTTTGCATGCCCTTGCTAAAAGGAATGCAGCACCCTTTCCCACCCCATGTGGTCATGGAGCCCCAACCTTGCCACCCCCACAAGAACTGTGAATGATTAAATAAAAAATTAACTACAAAATAAAGTAGTTGGATTTTATACCAGGAAAGCATAGAGGGTTGAAAATATTTATAAAGACTTGGAGAGACACTATAACAGATATACCATGTCATACTCTTTGGTAAATATCCCAAAAATGGAGGGGAAAAAGCCATCACTATCCTAAATCCTCACCTCTGTGAAATGGGACTTCTTTACAACTGCTCATGATAATAGTTGATTTTGGGGGTTTTTGGTTGGTTGGTTTCACCGCCCCCTTCACATTTCACCCTCTTCAGAATAACTAAGAAATACCTGTGCTCCTCCTTCAGAAAAGATTGTAGCTGTATTGAATGCCAGGACAAAACTGCTATGGAACTTAGAGGTGCAACTCCTACTACATACTGCTACTTCACTCCTAAAGGTCATATTAAAAACTGACATATAAACTGAAGTATCAAACTACCCTGGCCAACACTTAGGCTCCAAGAAGAGAAATGTAGCGAGTCAGTTTTCACGACTGCAAGTCCCAGACAAACTGACAACAACTAGAAAACCAGAGGCAGAGACCTGTATCTTCTTCCGACTCCCTCCCTTTTGTGGATGAAGGGGGGGGGAACTTTCAGAGAGCATCACAGTTGGATTTTTACTTCATACCTTGCATTTATCTGACTCTCATTGTTCTGAGACATTTTACATACCAACGGGATCAACTCATTTGCAGTTACTCTGTGCTTTCTTCTCTCTGTTGTGATCTGCATGTATTCAGATTTTTCTAGGGTGCCTGAAAAGCTGGCGGTGTATTTCATCTGTTTGGAGATATGGTATATATTGCTTGCAACAGGGACTTGCTGTGTAACACACTAAAGCAGGGCAAGCTGGCTAATTACTGATACATCAAAGTTCAGATCCAGATGTCAAACTTCTAAAAATTCAGGATTATCTGGTTTTATTTCTAGTTTGGCTCAGAGAGAAAATCCCAAATCATTACATTTGATGCTGGCTTCCTCATTTCTGTCCCTGCGTTGCTGCATAATTCTTGGGAAGCAAAGAAAATCCCAAAGCCTTGACTACCTACTGTATAAGACGTATATGTTAGTAAAATGGTGTCCTCTTACTTATTTTTAAACTCACTGTGTAGGCTTCCAGCCAGTTGCCAGCACAGTGACTCAGCAAAGCCCCATGCAGAGAACGTCCCTGCTGAGACACTGGCAGCCCCGAAGGGATGGGGGCCAGGCCGTGGGCTCTCCTCACACAGCAAACGCACCTGCTGCTTTAGGTGACTGCAGGACACGCAGGATGCCATCAGAAAGGGCTCCTGAAATCAGAATGCAAATTGTTTGCAAGTGATGAAATAAGGAGCAAAGCACATTGCCTATGCAGCCTTCAGATTTCAGGATGTTGTTTTAAGAAAACTTGGTAGTCCTCAACTCAGCATCTTTACATTACTCCTCTTAATTTACACTCAAGTTCAGTGACATCCTTTATTTTGCATTAGAGATTCTGCCTGTTACTTCCCAATCTGCACCTCTTGCACTGATACCTCAGAGTCTGAAAACACGTCCTACATTTCTAACAGCAAAGCTCAGGTGCTCTTTCGGGATATTTTCTTCCAAATCCTTTTGGAACATGGAGTATCTATAATAGATTTTCAGAGAATAACTGTAAATTAGTATCCACACAACTATCAAGGGCGTCTGTGATTTTGAACACAGTATCCTGTATTCAGTAAGCAATTTATTTCAGGAGGTTGACTCATTTCCTTAAAGCTTTTTCAGCTATCTGTTGTGACTGAAAAAAATTCAGAAAATTTAGAAGTACTCAAGGAAATGAGCCAACACATCCTGGAAGAAATTCATCCAATACACACACAATAAGAGAAGTCAGTTTAGAATTCTAAAGAAATGAGCAAGAGGAAGTTCTAAAAGAACCTGAAATATTTTCTGTGAAACACAATGTTTGTTTCCCATCATCGTAACTCTCTTTATGCCCATGTTAAAAGCAACGTACTATGGCTACTCAGGAAGGTAAAGTGTTTTTTACTGTTGTTCTTCCGCAGTGGTGACAAAAAACCTTCCCTGAAATCATTTAGTGAATCTCCCCAGTATTTAAATTAAAAATATTGCTGCCATTATGCCTCATGAGGTCTTTATTTCACATCCCTGGTGCCTACCCCCCAGGGACATAGGGTCCATGGTCAAATTATACATCTGAAGATGAAGCCTTTTCAGTGAGATGCATAATGCACCATGGGACCAACTCATCACAGAGCTCTGGGGATGCTGGCTACTTGGAGGTCATCACCCAGGAACAAGGAAACAAGAAGTTCCTACCTTCCAGGGTCTCCAGCAATGCAATGAAGTATACTGCCTTGAAAAAGCTCAACTCTTGAAAACAAAAGCAAGGAATCAGAAACATTTTTACAGCCTTTCCAAGAACCACTCATCTCCAGGGTTTTGTGTTTCTGAGTATCTGAAATCATGACAGGTACAAACGAAAAATCCATTTGCCAAACAATAAAGATTTCATTAAATGGTAGTTATTACAAATTGCTTCTGCCCTTCTCTGGATTCTCACGCACTTGTGAAGCATGAAGAGTGCAATTCACGTATTTTCAGTATTCTCAGTCATGAAGTTAAAAAAAGGCAATTTTTCATTAAAACTTTTCTATGCCATTGTCTATTAGACAAGAATTTAGCAGCATGACAATGCTGAAGAGATGCCTTTGGCTATATATTTACCAAGTGACAACATATGTCCATGTTTTGAGCTGGCAAAAGTGCTAAGCCTCTTCTTTCACTTGGGAGGCTCACTCCATATGCACATACAGCTTTTGGAAATGTCGCCTGGTCCAGACGTGGTTCTGAACCTCCCAGAACACAGTAGCATCTCCAGCCTGTTCTGAGAGGCAATCTTGTCACCACCACCCCACTCTTGGAGAAACGATCAACTGGGGCTCTCACAACAGAGGGAAACTGCACCCTGACCTTGCAGCACAAAGTCACTCTTCAGACAGATTCGACCAAGACAGTAAAATCTCTGTGACTCCTTCTCATTTTCTCTATTACTCTTGACAGTTTTTATAGTTTGGATCGGTGTCTGCTCCACCTTTTCAGCTGATAGCCTTGGACTTCATTTTTCTGTTTGATGACTTCTCTGTATCGGAATATCCCTTGATCCCTGTAGGTAATTTGTCATCTTTACCTGGTGTGTCAGACAAAGAGGTTTCCAAACCTTAACATCCCCTTGCAATCCACTAAGTCCTTCATCACGTAAGAGTTCTTAACATGCTAGTCCCAACACCCAGAAATATTTCATTGTTTTAAAACTTCTATCTCATACCGGAAAGCCGAGATACAGCTGCTCTTCTAACGACGTAGTTCCACATTGCAGCTAATAGTTTCAACCACCAGATCAGCACGTGGCCCGTGGAGGAGCAGCCTCACGCTGCCTCCTGCCATGCTCTACTAGACAAAGCTCTCAGTTAGCGGCACAGTCAGCCAGATCAGCGAGTATCCAAAGGAAAACTATAACCAAATTAGATGCAACCCAAACCTACACTGAAAGTCAATTTTTTGGGGGGGAGGGAGGAGGTGTTAGTTTTCTCTAGGACAAGGAGGTTTCAACTTCTTCATCATCTTAATGATTTTTCCCACTCAGACTCCCCCTCATCTTAACACAAGAAACACAGTATAAAAATATGAGAAGTACAAAGGCAGAAAGAGAAACCAAGCGTGAAGGTGTATACAGACTCACCAAACCAACAGAAGCAAAAATAAAAATTGTGTGGAGCTGGGAAAAAAAAATATATATATAGTAATTTCCACCATTTTCTACTTCAAATCAGCTTTTTTGTTTGTTTGCTCACAGTACTGAGAATGTCATAAACCTAAATTTTGACATATTTCCACAGAACCTTCCAAGAAAAGAAACTGAGTGGAAGGTGCAGAAGTGGGATTTGGGGGAAAAAAAAAAAAAAAAAAAAAAAAAAAAAAAAAATCACACTCTTAATTTTCAGAATGCAATTGTTCAATCTTTTGTCTGAGCAAAAAGAGAACTGGAGTAAAGCTAAGCAGTAATTCAGATCCTCAAATAGTGAGCAAGTGGAACCTCTAAAGAGCAAGTTTGTCTTACTCCACAATTTCGAAATCAAATACTTTTAACAGGCTCTCCTCATCTTCAAAGAATCACAACACTCTAGTTTTAGACAAATGCAGTTTTTCGATTAATGTACTTCTTATCCATCTAGCCAAACACAGCTTCAATTTGTTCACAATAACTGGAGTTTCTGGTGAGTACATATCTACAAGATTACTAAGATGTTAGTAAATATTCCTGAGTACCAAATAACCTACCTCAAATTGGCAGTTCATGCCCTAGCTAAACAGAAGTTTTCCATTGGAAACTGAAATGGTATTTTATGACAAAGTTTTGATTAACTAGATCTAATTGCACAGCAGTCCTAAGTAAAAAGACATTATCCACGTAACAGCATCTTACTGACCTATTCTTCATTATCTCTCATGCAGCAGAGTAGAAAAAGAGGTTGGAAGATTGCCCAGGATCTTTGAAATCTACTTCAGCAAAAGAGAATTTAGAATTTCCAGGATAAGTTAACTCCAGAGTAATATACTGACAGTATGAACAGAGTTTTCCCATAATAACCAGAAAAAACTGCTACCTTGTCTTCAGCACCATCATATCATATTCAGAGAAATAGCAATGACTTTTTCCACCCATACATTGCCTAGATCTTTTTCCTTACACATATGCTTTATTAGTTTTCTAATGAGATGGATTATTTCTTCAGGGTTAAGATCTACCTCTTATACAAAAAGGGATGCCGGCAGACAAAGCCAAATACTGCTCATGACAAGTAGTAAATGGCTCTGCAGATTAAACTGGATGAGACCAATGCCAAAAGAAACACAAAGGTCACATCACAATTCTTTAGAAGAGGTATCATTTCACCAGTGCCAAAAAATCAAACCCAATATTAAAATCATCAACACAAGTCAAAAAGGACTTTTTATCATGAAATCTCAGAAGTAAAAAGTTTTCTTTCTCACAGTGTTACCACGCAACAGCAAAAAATGACCACAAAACTGTGTAGACTAATGAAGGTAAAGAAGCTTTATTAATTTGTGTAAATATCTTGAAAACACACGTTTCCATGATTTCTTTCACATTCCTAGCAGAATATTTTTAAAAAGCAGTAATTCCCTGGGACTCTGCAAACAATGAACAGAACCTAGAATTAAATGCAGCTAGAAACAAAGGCTTGCCAACTCAGCTACTCCCAGCAATACAACTAAACCCAGAGCATAAATAAGTAACTACAGAAAGCGCAATCAGACTTGCACTCCTGTTACAGCAGCCGGCAAATCCCACCCCATCACACCCTCTCTGCTGGGGTCACTGCTGCACACTGAAGCTGAGCGGGTCAAGTGGCAAATTACTGCCAAAATGAGACAGTCCCTCTCACTCCCCATTACACACTCCTGCAGGTTCCCTGCACCTACCCCTGCTGCTCTCCCTCATCCCATTTGAGATGCTAAATCGGCACAGAGTGTTCTGTGTCAGCCAATGGGCAGTAAAGAGTAGCACTGAAGACAGTAATCTACACTCATCTGAAAGGTGGTAATTTTTATTTAACTGCTTGAGCAGGAGCAAAGGAGCATATTCAAGTGGGCTGCAATTAAGACTGCTTTTCCAAATCAAAATCTTACATGCTAATGACTCAGAACATCTAGCCGAATGGACAACAAAAGTCATAAAGCTATTTGCATCATTTGGTGAAAGGCCACTGATGTGAGGCGGGTTGTCTTTCGTGTTACTTGCTGAAAACATATCAGAGGTATAGGTGTTTGTTGTTTTGCTTTGTTTTTTTTTAAGGGAACTGGACAATACACTTTTCAACCTATTGATCAAACAAGTTACAAGTTAAAGAATACATCAAAGAAAGTGTTGTTGCCTGTATATTAAGTACCACCTCATCAATAACTCCTAAAAAATCTTATTCATTGTTGACTTCGGTAGATTGCTGCATCCTTATTCAGTATCTTGAAAGTAACTGCCTGTCTGCGAGTCTACTACAATTCAGAGATGCATCTGTGTTGAAAAATTTCTCGAACTGAATTTTCCCTCTCCCTGCAGGCTACCATCTGCTGAACTATGTCATGCATGGAACTCCACAGACAAATTAAACTATTGTGAACATAGAAAGATGTTGGGTTTTCTTCTTTCTTATGAGGTCATTACAGGATATTTATCTCAGTGACAAGGGTAGGTGCCTGCTATTGCACTAGAATATCTCTCTATGCACATTGCATCCTATAAAGCCAAACCATTCTAGGCTTAACTGGCTTCATATGAGAGAAAGTGCTTCCACATTTGATGGCAAAGCTAAAACACTGACTAAGTTCCTGATCTTGCAAAGGCACTGAATGCCTTCAATTCTTAGTACTCTTCACAGATGACACCTAGTAGGCCCAAAGTTTCAGTTTTAATCTGTCAAAAATTATCCTCAAGTGCGACTCCACTCATGTGAACCACATTTATGAACATCAGATCAAGTTTAAATTCTCAAGGAAAGAAGGACTGAATGGAGCATGAGAGTTTATACCATATCCGATACTGGAAACTTCTAATGGCAAATGAATACCAATGATCCTTTACATTCACTTAACACCTTACAATACTCATCTTGCTTCTTCCAGGAAATGTAAGGAATCTTTGTTGTATCTTTTCCTCTTCTCCTAACTACAGTACATGGGAAATGACTGTGCTATTTTTATGGAAATCGTAGGTTCATTTTTTGCATTACTACACATTGGGATGTAAAGGATTCATTTATTCCCAAGGTCAGGGCAGGAATGACAAGGGCAATGACTCTACTAATATTTATAAACTTTCAAGGACTACTGTCACATTAGGATGGAATGAGTGATTAGTGGCTCGAAATACAACCGAAGACTAAACAGTTTGACATTAACTCTGAATGACTGCTAGACAAAGGAGGCAGATCTCATGAAAAGAGTTTGACCAGACCTTGAAACAAAGCTCTGAAGGACAGGATTTGCTTGCTTGAGAATTGGCTGCCCATCAGAGTGAGAGCAATGGAGTCCTGGATGCTGTTGGGCAAAGAGACAAGAAATACTGCCCATGCAGACGTTTGTAAGCTTTGTTTTTCCCAGGGAGTAAATGGCAGCGAAGCACAGCCAGTTTAACTTCATTCTTGTAGCTTCTTCACCCCACATCAGCACCTCTCTTACACCAAACTGGCAAACTGTATAAGGGCTCAGTACCACTTAGGCCGAGCTGAAATTTTTTCCATACCAGAGGAGCTTTAAGATGATCAGGTTTGGCCATTCTCTGGACAACTTTGTTCCTCAAATAGTGTAAGTTTCAAGATACATCTTGATGAGCTTTGCTAAGAAATAAGGCCTATCAAGATCAATAGTGGCACCTTCAGTAATCCCCTCTGGGTATAATTTAAGAACCTGTGTACCCAATATCAGCACATATCAAAAGGTTGTATTAAACACATCCACCAATAAAGTGTTAGTTTCAGAGTCCTTGTATGCCTGCTTCTCATCTTTTTAAGTGCCACTGGTTTTAACTATACCAGTCACATCCTTAACATACTATAGTTAACACTCAGCTTATAACACCTCTCCATTAATTCAGATTCTTACAGTCATTGATAAATCCATGCAGATGAAGGAGCCAACAACTTCATTAAAAATTTACAGGAGGAATTCTAACACCGTGCATAATGCAAAACTAATCCATAATCTAATACTCTATATGAAACAAATCAACAGATGAATTAATGCAACTATTTTTTCAATCAGGTTGTCAGTGATTTGGATTAACTCCTTTCCCCAAATTATTTTTAAAATATTGTATGGCATGTTGATTTGATGATAGAAAACAGCTCTGTAAATGTTTTTTTTAAAAAAAAAAAATTCAAATTGAAAAGCCAACCTCCTTCGAACAAATCAAGAACCAAGCTAGCACAAGGCAGTTTTATGGTAAAGGGGAATATTAAGAATTCAGAAGTGTACACTGTTTTCCATTATGCGGTGTTTGTATTTGCCATCTTCCCATCTGCTGGCACAGCCACTTACATCAAAAAGGCAGGGTGGGGAGAACTGCTTTCTATCCAAAGAATTGTAAATGTTGTCATGCCAAAACCTCTTGCAGTGGAAAGATACTGACAACACAGCTGAAAGTGTCCTCCCTGCAGCTACGTTTGTCTAGTTTTCAGGTCAGGGGTATCTCAAAACCTTAAAAAACACAATTAGCTGAAAAGTTTGGATGTTCTGGCAACACTTTCTTTGTCACAGCTTGAACTTGTTCCAGACATAAATATCATCCTACAAGTTTCTAGGTTTTGTTTTTATTTTTTATCAGGGAAGTAATTCTTTTCCTCTTAAAACAAATATAATGAGTGTATTTTAATGTCGTGAGTGTATTTTTTAAGGTATCTGCTGCCTGTGAAAATACATAAAGCACCTTCTATTCACGTCTTCTAACTTTGGCAGTAAAGACAAGGTATTATGTTGTCCATACATTGATTTTTGAGCAAAAAACTCACAACTGAGGAGGAAAAAGTATCAAATTCTGTGTTGGGGAAAAAGTAGCATTGTATGTAGGTAGAGAATCTAGGAAGAAATAAGATTCTAGAAAAAATAAGATTGAAATGCAGTACTTGGAGGGAAAGCTTCTGAAGACCTTTTGCTTGTTACAGATTTTTTTTTAAACCACTGTAAGCCTCACCGCATATGATTTTAGGATACAATTCTGATATTAAATTGCCTTCACTTTGCATTACCCCACTCAAGAGGTGGCCTTTCCCTGAATATTACTAAGTCAGCAGAAAATGAAGTATTTCAAGGCAGCTTTTTCCACACACTTTTGTTCTTCACAAGTATCAACATCAGACAGACACAGACTAGCACCAATCCCAGATGCAGGCGAAGATGAATTCAAGTTCTCTCCTGTAATCCTATTTATTGTTGACTATGAATTTTGCTTTATGTATTTTTAAAGCATACATCTCCTGTGACATCTCAATGACATTCAGTGACATCTCAACATGTACAGGTATGGCTCTTCCAGTTTCAGGGCCATAGCTGGTCCTTTTGTTTATTTTTTGAAGAGAACAAAATCACCACTGTGCTTAGATATTCAGATGATATCATTAAAAAACAACAAATCAAACCCACAAAACCCCCAGTGGTTGATGACAAACAGCACAACACCAGCCTCCTGGAAGCCTCAGCCAAAGACTCTGCCATGGAGCCAGCTGCGTAAAGACCGACTCTTCTACACAGAAAGTCAAGCCCACGGTTTGCAGACTTTAGCAGCAGCCACAATGAGGAGTAACCACAAATTAACACTGTTATGCCTAGTAACTAGTCAGCAGACATTAACAGTACTGCTCAGATATTACAGTACAGAAGAGTACTCATATTGCTAAAACAGAAAGGAAAAATATCAAATGAATAATCAGGCTGATCTGGAAGATAATAAAATTATTACTTTCTATGCTTTCTACACTGGAAACCAGAAAAATCTTCTGGGAATAAAGTATCTTAACATTTTATAACCTCTCTGTCTAATGTAAGCCGCTATTTTAAGCGTATTAAAGGCAGTTTATGTGAAAGCTTTTTTTTTTAATCTTGTCTGACCTGAAATGGAAAGGCTCCAAACTCCATTACCCTAGGAGGCTTAGTATAAACCTAGATCCTGTCTAAATTGCCCTATATAACTTTGCATCAGGGCTTTTTTTTGTTTTGTTTTGATTTTTGTTTTGTTTTTATAACACTATTGTGGACCCATGTTGTAGGTATAACAAAAAGTCAAGCAGCCTGTGGAAAGCAGCTGATGGAAATAAATATAATGACCTTTGATAGCCAGCATATTATATGTGCTAAGGATCTCTAGAATAAGGGCATGGATCTAAAAAATAGGACTCCATAAATTAGGCCAAAAATAGGCCAACCTGGACAGTGTGGCCATGGGAGTTAATCTATTTAAACCAAAAGTAGGGTTTGCTTCTCTCTCCTGACTTTTCATTCTTTATTTTGTACCTTCTGGTTTCTTTAAATATGAGACTTCATGGCAACCCATAAAACTCATCAAGATTCAACTTCCCTCAGCACCCCATTAGCAGTGGAGAGTCCACACGCTGCGTTCAAGACGTTCCTTCCCAAGTCACTTCCCAAGGAAGTCCTGGTACCCTCTTGATACAGTAACACAATTTCTAACTGAATATCCATTTCCCTTCTCTGATTCCAGTTGGGACCAATACTTTGCACAGCCTTACTCACTACAGGAGTCTTGCCATAGCAAGAATCAGATTCCTCTTAATCAGAGGCAAAAATGTCTGTTAAACTCCAATAGCTTAAATATTGCTCAGAACAAACATTTCTAAAGCATGCATTTACAGAGAAAAAGCTGGGTCAGTACTGGACAAGAAAACTTCAAGGGTCTAACAGGTTGCAAACAGTGTTCGTTAAATTTTGTAGTTTTTTATCACTTCAAAAGATGAAGCAGGTTTTCAGTTTAAATCTTAACTTAACTTAGTTCTTCTAAAAAAGAAAAAAAAAAAAAAAGAAGTTAAAAAAATTGAGAGAATGGACTTCTTCCTTCCTTCTCATTAGTACAGAAAGACTGAAAATTTACCTTTACTCCTCAGAGTAAGCACATGTACAATACCTCTACTGAAAAGCCCCCTCTTGGAGTTTCATCACACCTTGTCACTTTCAAGTGACAATCCTCATAACCCATCCTGAAGACGAAATAAGACCATTCCAGGCAAAGCTTAAAGCGGAATTCAAAATGATAAATCTGTACTTCAGGTCTGACAATTTCACATTTCATGCAACACTGACCAATTTATCTAAAGAAGAGGTAAGGCTCAGAAATAACATTTCTCCCTTGCATGTAGCCTCACTGGGACACCTTTCTGTACTTTTTATAGATGTTCTATCTACATTCTCCATGCACCTCGCCTCTGGAGCTAGAAAGCTGCTTCAACAAAACTTGATGGACAAGACTGTTCAAGAAGTGCTACTTACACTTTAAAAAGTTCAGACAGTACAAAACCAGAAATAAGTCAGGAAAAGGGTATGTTTGCCTTCACAGAATATGGCGTGTCCCTCACATACACTGTTCTTCTGGTGATCCTTAGGAACACACTGGAAAAAGACAAAGACCCTCTGTACAAAGCATTCTCTCAATAAGAGAACAGATTACATTTTAGCCGTACACAGTGATGAAACAGAGGAAGATACAAGTATGGTTACTAAACCCAGCAAACTCGCACTTGTATATAAAAACATACCTTAAAATACAAAATTCTAGAAAAACTGAGCATTAATTTAGCTATGTAGAGCTATGTGTAATTTTTCACAGTTAGGATGGAGTTCTTGCATTTAAAAATGAAAGACCAAAAGTTACTGCAGAGGAGCATCCTGAGAACATTTTAGTGAACTAATGTCTAATAAAATATGCAGTCTTTTCTACAAAGTATTTGTTCATTTATGACTTCCCTCCCTTTTTATTAAAAAAACAACAGAAGTCTGGAAAAATAATTCATATGCACATAAAAACAAATAATTCATCAGTCCTTCAGAATAAGATGATCCTGTTTCTCCCCTCAGGCTTTTCGTTTTTAAAGAGAACATCTATTTTCATAACCATTTAACAGGCCAAAAATTTCACTGAGGTTGTATGCCACTAGAAAATGCCCCATCTACTATTCCCCAGTGCAAGCCAATCATCTGCAAACTAGCTAGTAGTAAAGGCAGTGACTCTGGTTACTGAGAGTCTTGTGACCAACTGCACCAACCAACATCGGAGTAAATGCGTACAGTGGTTTGTAGTCAGCCTCTTTATAAAAAATAAAGGGATCTAATATGTTTGGTGGGATTCCCAGTGAGCCACTGCAGTTTTATTCGTGCACTAAAACCACATTCAGAAGCACAGAACTAACTGCTTTGCCATGACAGAAAACTAGTAAGAGCACACTAATTGAATAAATTAATGAGTGAAGAGGCAAGACAATTTCCCAGTGTGTCATTTTCAATTCCTTTTATAATGGATGTACTCTGTGAAATTAATTTGAAGTGAAAATGTACCTGGATTGCTTCAGACCCTTCACAGATCCCTCCGTACGAATGCCTGAGCTCAGAATGACGCTCATTTTTAGAATTTCACCTTCTCTTCATTTACAAAATTAACAACCACTTTTTTTCCCCTCAAAGCATTGATCCAGCTTTCATGATAGTTAATTATACAACAAACATCTAAAAAAAAGCCACGGGACAGTGCTTTTGGTTATGCAATGTGCATTTTTAAATAAGAGCAAAATATTTGCCTTAAGTTACCACTCTGTGTAAGTTAACATTGTTAACTTACTGTGTGGTAACTTAACATTGTTTTGTACTTTTGGGGCTCAACAGATTGAAAGTAGAAATATTTTTAATCATGAAATTAAGATAAAAGTCACTTATAGCCCACAATAAGAACCAATGAGAATTTTACAGAAAGATGATGTACTTTAGCATCCTGAATAACAACCCTGAAGTGCTGTGAACCATGAAAAAAAAAAACATAAAGGGGTGTCAAACCTTTATTCAGATGAAGCTCTCAATGTATTTAAATTAGAATGTTTAAGCTCCATTTAGCAGTCTGTGCATTTTACAGCACAGATCACACTTCAGTTGCTAATGCTGTTGGGAGGATTCATTTCTGTTTATTATGGAGACACTTCATTTAGGTGACTTATATGTTAGCACATATCCACAGTTCATTCTAGGAGAGATTGCAGCTCATGCAGCAACTCCAATACAGCTTTTATAACCAGGTAAGCACTGGAACATCACAAGTCAATACTGTCCTATTTGTGGAGCTGCTATAACGTCGGAAAACAGTATCAGACAAAAAAAGAATGAGAACTGGAAACACCATCTACGTAGCATGTAACATTAAGTGATGAAGAGATGGAACATCTTGAAAAAAGCTGGCACAGCAAATACCTCTCCAAAATCCTACTGAGACTGACTTCATTGCACCAAGCTTAGTCCCAGCACAGACAAAACTCCAGTGGTCAGATCTGCTTCCACCACTTTCTGCTATAGCTGCTTTTGGCAGGTTGAATTGACAGTTCCTTTCTACACTAGTAATTAGGTTCAGAGAAGCAGTGCAATTTTGAAATAAATCAATCAATCAGTCCCACTTACTGAGCACTGGTTAAATTCAGTGCATGTGAACTGGATTCCCTGAGAAAACAAATAAACCCTATGTGCCACTAGAGTTACCCACTAGCTACGCTCCGGTTCCTAGTGGGGACAGAAGGATTGTCCCTTGGACAGCTCCAAACCACACACACAGCAGGGATGTCTGGATCTAGGGACCTGATTAAACATAATACAATGGAAAATCCCAACTCAAATATGCTGCTGATGCTAGGGTCTCAGCACCAACTGCTTTGACCTACTGATCCACTCCTTTTGAGCCACATTTTTTTCTACTGCACAGACTCTCCACAAGCCCTTGTGTGCCAGCCTAGAGCTCTTTCCAGCTCCTGTCTATGAAATATCCTGAATAGCAGGAAAAAAAAAAAAAGCACATAAAAGAATCTCTTTAGAGGACTTCATAAACAGAAATGTTCACTCCTTCAGAACTGATACAATTTCAGTTCTACAAAATCAAAGACTTACAAAAAATACCTTTTCACAAGTGTTAAGAATTTACTTATCCAGAAAACTGTATAAACATTGGACAGTAAGCATGTCAAGTTACATGATAAATACAGTACTCTGAATTTTCCAGTCTCTAAACCAGCCACCAGCAAAGGTGAAAACATGAAACTGTATGCACGTTTGTCGTTTAAAAATAATGCATTTCATTTTCTAGCAGGTCATTGTGGAACCAGATCTACATTAATTAGAATCATGTTTTTACATAGTTCACTGCACTAAGAAAAGCGAAGAGAAATCCAAGGTAATTTTCTGCAGTTTTACCTCAACTTTATCTTTAGATTAATTATGTAGTGTGCCAGAACACCTATCAGAAAAGGAAATATAAAGTGGCAAAAGAGCAAGAAACACACAGAAGTATTACAACATGGTTCTGACTTACCTATGTGATAAAGTCCTATCCAGTCAGTCGGGTCTACTTCTTCCTTAATATCCCAGAAAATGATGAGGTTCTGAGATTGTCCCAAGGTGTATTCGTACATACTGGCTGTCAAACTAGACCTGCTATCCGAGGTCACTAAATCAGTGTCACTGTTGGCACGCTGCAAGTTCATGTTCTCAGCCATGGCGCCCTGAGATGCCAAACTCTGCAGATTCTCTGGGCTCAGAGTATACCGTAGCTGTGGGTTGCGACGTCGCACAAAAAGCAGATGTTCTCGGGCTGAACTGGCCATCTCTTCTCCACTTTTGTCAATTTACGTGAAAAAGTTGTTATTCAGAGATCTATCATGAAGAAGAAAAAAGAGTGTGTTAAAGTGAGACAGCAGGTTACTCAAATATCAAATGGAGAGGCATTAGTGAAAAAACGTTCCTAGAGAAGCCTAAAATGGACTGAGTAAAATCTTTTACTTCACTGCTCTACCACTGCAGCCACCTTAGTGTTGTACATTTAAAACTTGCGACAAAATTCAGAGTTAACCACACACCATGAAATAACATTTCTAAGTCTGAAAGCAACAGAAAGCAAAGCATCTAAGACCATGTATCAAGCAAGAACTGCCACAGTAACAAAGGTGATTTAAGTCTGGCAGTAGCCTAAAGAGATTTCTTCCACAAAAGAAATCACAGCAGTATATGATGTAATTTCACTTAGATATGTTGGTTTCCAGCAATACTCTCTATGCACTGTATGTTCAGAATCAGTAAAGGATTGAAAATATTAATAAGGTTGGACATATTTCAGCAGAAGTAGGGTATCACAGATTTATGCTACTATAAAATAACTTTGTAAGGATTTTATTTTTTAAGATACAAAGCATAGCTTCTGAGATCCTCTATACCACACAAAAACACATCAGACCATTGACTGGGGTACTTTAGGCTATGGATATATAACCAATTAGCCCATGTCAGTTTATCTGTGCAGCCAGATTTTGTTTTCTTTTCCATACATCAGAAAACAAAGGCCTTATAATTCAACAGCTTTCCTCTAGCCCTGAGGAGGTACTAGAAGGTCTACACTAAAATGGTCATGCCAAAACCATCACACCATACCTTCAGAAGCAGAACTTTCATCTCATTATCCATAGCTACTAAAAGTACTGCCATTTGAAAATAAGCCCTCACATTGCTCACAACTTGAGATAAATTGACAGAGAGGAGAGACAAAAATAGCAAAATATTAAAACAGAAGGAACAGCTATAGGAGGCCAGAATCAGCGATGGGGAACTTCTTGTCATAGAAGGAATATGAAAATTTCCTTATCTAAGTTACATGACTTTGACCAAAGCTGTTTGCTTTTTTCAAAAGCCATGGTTCATATCAACACATTGTTTCTTTATTTTACAGAGGAAATAAAATGGTCCTCATCTGGCAGAACCATTTGCTTTCAGAAGAAAATGAATTTTCTGGTAATGTGTTCTGCAGTCAAAACTGTGAGAATTATCTTCTGTACTATATTCACATGGAATAGGAACCATGTATGTCCTCCAAAGCCAAACTAAACCAAAGCAGTTCTCCTGCCCAGTAGGAACTCCAGAGCTCACCTGGAAGAAATTGTGTCCTGAGCTCCTTACACTCTTCATACAATTTGAAAACAGCATTTCAACATTTCTGATTAGATTGCAACTTGACCAGTGACATCAACTGTTCCACTATAATATCTTCTGTGAGGGACGCATACTGCAGGAAAGATCTCCTTATTTTCATACATACAAATAACCACATTAAAAAAATGTGTGCATTTACATGTATAAAAAAAAAGCAAGTAAGAGATATCTGTATATTATTCTTGGGCTTTCTTCTTGGTGTCATAGCCTTCAGCTATCATACACAGATATATTTGTTCTTTTAAAAAAACCCAAGCATTGTCAGACAGTGCTGAGTGTCACCTGCTATAATGTTCCTTGTTTCCAGTAAGGAAGCTTGTAATGCAGAATTAGGTATAGCCCACAAGAAGCAAATGGATTGGTTGGCCACAGTCATAGTATTAGAATTGTAATGAGACCTACAGTACAATACTGCCATCAATCAAATGTCTGACAACTGGTTTATTAAGTAGAAACTTCTGCCTCTAGAGGTCAAAAGACATTAACTTATTAGAAAGAAAGAACAAATAGAGCACTTGGAGATCCCAAGATTGTGATTATGAAAAATGAGTTTTAAAATAAATAAATAAATAAAAGGCATTTTCATGTTTTGATTATTTTCTTTTCTTATTCATTCCTCTTTCCCTATGATGAATCTTCAAAAACTGTCTCTTCCCTTCACTTCTATTTCCTATAATTCGTCTCCATTTTTCTTTTTAATAACATTTCAGTGTATGCACTCCTCTAGTGTATCACAAATTCTGCTATTTTTCAGCTTTTCTTAAATCGGAGATGTTTTGAAATACTAAGTACTAACAAGGGGGAAAAATAAAGTTCACTTCATCCAATGGTATGCAACTCATCACACCCTGTACATGGTTCAGCATCAAATATTGCAGAAAAGGAAAGAAACAAAAACTCAGTTCAGTAATTCTACATATACAGAAGTGTCACAGAGATTACCATATTTACTTCACAAAGTACACGTCAGAGTCTTTCCTGACATGAGCAAAGTTTTGGCTGCATACACAAAACATTTTATTTTTGGTGCTGGACGTCAGCAGGGTTCACTAACTCCTCCTCTGTCATGTTCCCGCGCACTCTGCCTCTGAGATCAGTGTCAGTGACGAAAAGGAAACTCTGGTATAGAGGGCCTTCTTAAATGAGAGCCAGTGAAGTTGGTATCTTGTTTCTCTATATGGGAATATTATTCGCTAGATCTGAAAATCCTGGATGACTTCGAGAACAGAAGGGTGAATAAGAAACAGCCACCAACTTCCCTACAAACCAGTGAAACACGCAAGGATCAGCCACTCACTGAGATCCCCACCCACTCTTTTTTTTTTTTTGTCCCCCTTCTTTTTTACTTTGTGATCTGGGTAACAGCACACGCTAGCAGTGAAGTCTTAAATGTCACAGGGAAAGGGTTGTACCGCCCAGTGAGGAAAAGCCCCGATGTGTGCCCGAGCCTGCCCAGCACAGCAAGCACGTACCCACCCCACCACCGCCGCCGCCCTCCGCACCAGGAGGTCGGGTGAGATTAATTAACAGACTGACACCACTCTATTAAGTTAATTTTCTTCTATCCCACAACTAAAGATTTATGCAATTTTGAACTATTGTATACAGTGGTTTTACAGCCATACAATCACTGCAAAGTAAGTGTCATGCAGGAGGACTACAAGTTAAAGACAAAGTTTTAATAGGAGGGATGAAAAAAATTACCTTCAGCTGCAGAGCAGTACACCATACCCAGGGCAGCACTGACATTTGTTGGAACATATTGAAAATTTTTATGAGGCAGATAGACAAACTCATCCATGTTTAAGGACACATGAGAACTAACTTGTACTAGCTGGGACTATCCCAGAGTTTGAGAGATGAGAATAGCCCAAGAAAAATGTTAACTCCTTTGCAACAGCCCATATTCTTAAGTCCTAATTGATATCACTCTGGTGAATCACAAACATCATTACAGTTTCTGAAAGTAAAGTAAACCACAAATCTAAATGCTGGGTAACTTCCCTGAACCTACTCATAAATCCAAGTATCTTAAAGTCACGATTTATACAATGATCCCGACAAATCACATAACTTAAAGCAACCGAAACCAATTTGCAATGAACAAGTTAAACTCACATGTAGATGAGTTCCTATTATAGAAAAAATACCTCCAAAAATTCAGGACTCATAAGCTTTTAGAATATTTTCTAAATTCAGTGAAATAGCTTGTAAAAGGGCCCTACCACCAGACAGTGCCTATGTAGCATCTCACAGTAAGATGGGAGGTGAATTAAAATTTCTAAAGAAAGAAATGTAACACTCGTATTGTAAAAGGGGAAAAAGTGATTGCCATAAAACCCAAACCATAAGGAGTGATGGAAGGGAGAAAAGAGCCACTACTTGAATTATTTGCAGTCTGAAAATTCAGTCTGAAGATGGGATGAAAACCTTACACGGTGCCTTCCTGCCTACAGAAAGAATTGCTTATCTGACATTTGGTTAGCAATTCCTGATGTCTGTAATTAATAACATAACCAACAGTACACTAACACATACAGCCTACCACAGACTGAACACACGAATTACCCTCCCACCTTCAATTCCTGCTAAGTGCAACTGAAACAGTATTTGCATCCAGACTATACTGTAAAGGCAACATCCACCATTAGCTGTGTGCACCTGCCCTGCCCCGCAGGTTTGGCTAATCAGGCTGAATGTGGTCAGAGCAGCAATTTCACTAAATATCAGAACAAACTGGGAAAGAATATTGATTCATGAAGGCAAGCTGAAATGTGGAAACCAAATCAAAAGCGTAGGGAAAATACAGGCATTTGAGAAATCAGCAGATACTAACTTTAGCAAAGTATTTTAGCTGAAAAGTGAAACCTGTACCAAAGCTGCTTATCCATACCCCAGTGTTTTCTTCTATACTTGGCAAGTAGCTTAGAGAGAAATAGGACTGATTTCCTCTTAAAGTGGCACAGATTCAAGATTATTTCTATCTAAATATACTCCTCAATTACTAATCATATAGGGATCAGGATTGGGAAAAAGTTCCACTTAATATACAAAATATAGATAGGAAAAATCCCCTTGCCCAACCTTCTTCACTATAGGAGACTGAAAAGAAACATCAAACTATTTCTGACATGCAGTCAAACATTCAGTAGTTTAAAAAATAGATGAATGAAAGTGCAGGAGTTCCAGCACAGGAATAAGCAAAAAAATCCAAACCAAAATCCAATCCAAAATGCAAAACAAACCAGAGTTCACATGCTGCCCTGTTTATCTTACTCGTAACAGTGATTCATTTCTTGTTTATGTAGTGATCTTTTATGTGCCTTACAGGTCTTGCTAACAGCCTCTTCCCACAGCGCTTACTGGAAACGGGACTCTCTAGGGCTGGCCCTGGGGGCACGGCCCGTCAGCCCCTGGACAAGATTTGTGCTCCAAGCAGGCAGCGGAGGGTGCTGCTGGGGAAGCGATGATCCCCACATTTCGCCAGGGGACTGGCTTCACGTCACCGCACCGTCACGTCACCCACGAGAGGAGCGAGGCGAGGAGGCTGGCAGCGCGGCACCCCCGGCCAGGGCGCGGCGGGGAGAGCCCTCGGGGAGCGCCCGGCACCCGCGTGTCTGTCGCTGTATGTCAGATGGGCAGGAAGAACCAGACAGCCCAACTGGCCCCCAAATTTCCCCCCTATTCGTAGAATCACAGAATCCTTCAGGGTGTATAAGACTGTCAAGATCATGAAGTCCAACCATTAGCCTACCAGTGCCAAGTCCACCACTAAACCACGTCCCTAAATACCACACCTACACGTCTTTAAAATACCTCCAAGGATGGTGACTCAGTCCCTTCCCTGGGCAGCCAGGTCCAGTGCTTGACAACCCTTTTGGTGAAGCAATTTTTCCTACTATCCAATCTAAATCTCCCCTGGGGCAACTTGAGGCCATTTCCGCTTGTCCTATCACTTGCTACTTGGTAGACCGACCCCCACCTCACTACCACCTCCTTTTAGGTAGTTGTAGAGAGCGATAAGGTCTCCCCTGAGCCTCCTTTTCTTCAAGGTAAACAACCCCAGTTCCTTCAGCTGCTTCTCATAAGGCTTGTGCTCTAGACCCTTCACCAGCTTCATTGCTCCTCTTTGGACGCATTCAGATGATGCTTGCTATAGCTCTCTCAAACGCCACTGCCATGCCAAGATAAGCAATCCACATAATTACAGGCAGAAGAACACATCAAGAATATGAAGAACTGAAAACATGCTGGTTTCCCAATTTTACACTGTGAGACATTGCTTTGCTCACTAGAAAGATTTATAAATGCTACAATGAAGTAAAGGGCTCAAGCTGACCAGCTCTGAGCTCTTAGTGGCTGAGAAAAGAAAAAGCTTCTTGGATAAATTAGGAATTGTGGGATTTTTCTCCCCCCAGAACTCAAAACTAGCCTGTTTTCTGGGGTAAGGTATGACTACAGTCCATTTGCAGCTATCCATACACTGCCTTCAAACTCACTACAAACTCTGGCCAAAAGCAGAATAGTAAGAATTCACTGACAGCTACAAAACCTGCCTAAGAAGCTGGGTGATGGTTAACCATACGGTTAACTCATATGCTTAACCAGCCTGCACTTACCCAGAGCTCAGTACTGAAGAGCTTTCAAGCTCCTTTGGAGCTGCTGTGCAGCTCCTGCCCTTCCCAGTCAAATCCACTCAGCAACACTATCAAGCTGATTTTGCCCAAGACAAAGAGATTAACTTGACAGCTCTTTCAATTTCCTTCCAGGCCTATATTCTCATATTTCTAAGACTATTTGGAGACACAGATTTGGTCTATTAAAACAAAATTTTAAAATCAGATAAAGCTGACACGAAGCATCTTTTTCTATACAGAGAGAAATAAGAGAAAAGCTTCCTCTTTCTGCCCAGACGTCCTTTTCTTGTTATTCCTCCTGGAATACTTCCAAGAATTTCTATTCATCAAGTAGATGCGATCCACATAATCGAATTCCTCTCAGAAGGTATTTCACTGTCTGATTATTAGGATTTTTCTCCGTTAGCTAACATTTTATCAGATTTGAGTTAAGCTAACGTGTCTGGATGCTTCCAATTCAGCCACCAGATAAAGATGAACGTAAAAGCTGTCATAGTATTCAACAGCCAAGAAAAATCAGCTATTTGGGATCTCTATTTTTCTCCACTGTTTAACAGGTAGAGAGTAATAAGGTCCCTTTACTTACATGACAGTGGCTATATCCTAAGTCTTTAGGATCATTCAGTATATGAATTAATCAATTAGTATAATGTAGTGGAAATTTAGTATTTTCTAGTAGATCATGAAATTCACTATTTCAAAAATATAAGAACCATTATACTACAGAACTGCACAATTTTGAGCGTCAACATCAGGCAGAAAACTGACAAGATCCTTCAGCTAAAATATAATCATAACTGTTCAATACTGCTACCTAGAATGCCTGAGTGCCCATTAGGTCTGAATGTTTTAAATAATAAATTATGCAAATAAATGACACAAACAAATCCAGTGATAGATATCTTGGAGGAAAAAAAGTGATCATTCTAAACCTAGAGAATTTGTGATTGAATTAAATGCGAAAGAGAGATGCCATAAACTTGAAAAATCACACCATTACATCTCTCTCACCATTTTTCTTTTTAATTACAAGGACATGGAGGATATCTCAGAGTGATTAAGAGGGAAAGATGTCTCCCTCTTGTCTGCAGTTCTTGCAATTTGCACATTTGACAATAAATTCTTATTCACTGCTTTTCCTTGAATAGCCAGTTCTGGATATTTTTTTCATTTGGGGTGCTCTTGAAAAGATATTAAAAATTATGGGAAACTACCATCATAACTGACACAGGAATTAGATTTATTTTAAGTACTTAAACATTCTTTAATTTCTTTCTTTTTAAATGGAGTAAAATTCAATTTTTTTTTAATTCACCTTCAAGCTAATTGGACTGTAACTGTCTTGAAATAGAAACTGTTCTATCCAGAAGTGCAAAGAGACGAGTTAAATTCAAAAACACTTTATTTTTCTGCCGATCTGCTTACTTTCACCTTTAAAAAAGCCCCCCAGACTTTCAGAATAGGACAATTACTAGATACTCTTGAAAGCATCTTAAGCCAAAGCAATGATGATAAAAGAATTTAATAAACTTGCTAGCTTCCATAAATGAACCTATACACACAGGATTGTTTAATCAGATTTCCTTTTTAAGCAAGAAAATTGCCAAGAAAGTCAACTGAAGCGTCTTGAAAGATGCAGCAATTTGTAAATCTTCTCCTAAAACAAATGTTTTGACTTCTCCATTCAAACTGTCTCCACAGGCGCGCCAGATTAAATCATGTGCCCTACACCGGGCAGGTGGCTGTACTAGATGGCTGGCCCCCTCAGTGAAGAGTCAGAGCCTCCTCTGAAAAGCAATGCAGAGTACAAAATCACTCCCTCTCTTGATCTGTGAAGGAAATTTGAGTAACCCAAAATCAAGCAAACGAGGACAGAATTTTGCCTAGATGCCCCTTTCCTTTGTTGCCCTGCTCTGAGCCATACCCAAACCACTGGCAAAACAACAAAAAGAGTAAACTGTGCTGAGAATACCCTGCCTTTGGTCTGCTAACTCATCCCCTGAACTCACTGCTGGGTAATCACAACTAGCACCATAATTTACTTCTGGAAACTGTATTCAGAAGTTTTAAAGTAAGGCTAAAAATTACCATGCTGAAATTTCACAGGGATGTTGCCATACAGGAGAGGGAGGAGAAAAAGGAGAGAGGGAGAAAGTGTGCATGCATGCTCTAGTCTCCTTTGGAGTCAGATCTGGTGACTCAGCTCAGATGTTAAACATCAGCTCAGATTACAAAACCATCATATAATTTAGACTGGCTGAAAATCTTCCCTAAGGGAAAAAGCATATAGTTCAGCATAAATATGTATTTCTAAAAAAGAACCTATGCAGCACATTATTTGGCCAGAAAATTGCTCAGTTAATTCAGAGTGTAACAGAATATCTATTTTTGACCTTTTCAGTGCATTTTTGTACAGTTCATTTGTAAAGTCAATCCTAAACACTTTTGGGTCTAGCTGGAAACAAACGTCACTTGTATTATCATATTACTTTAGCTGCTTGAGAAAGGCTTACGTCCTCCATCCCACAAACTGCGACACTCCCTTACATCAGGCAGGAGTTACTGCTCAAGCCCATTATGAAGATGAACAGTACTGTACAACTTACTTTACCATATTCATTCTCACACAAAAGCTTCAGCACAGACCTAGCTGGTACACAGAATATGTGGCCACAGGTCATAAGTATGTATCCAGAGACTAGTGTACACATCCATACGTAGACATATGTATAGCTTGGCATGCCTACAGTCATACCAGTTTTAGAGTGCAGTTACTGACATACTGCATGTCAGCGTAGAGAAACGTCCCATGTGCCTGCACTGCTATCCCCACAGCTAAAATGGGACAAGCAAGACCTGAAACATTTTAAGACAACTCAGCCAGGTGAACTACAGTGTTCAACACCAAGAGCTTGGATAACTTGTCTGAATTTGCACTGAAGGCATTATGGAGGGTTCATACAGTCCTTTCTGCTGCAGCTGCCAGGCTGTGAGATCTTGCTGACCTGCAAATGTACCTCAGTATTACTCTGCACATACACAAGAGGACGTCTGTGACCTAAAACTCATCCCTGTCTTTCACTGGAAGTAGCAATATAAGAACTGCACACAAATTTAAGTGAAATGTAGGATATACACTCTTATCCTCTAGTCACATGAAGAAACAAAACTTGACTAGAAATTTTAGCACAATTTCATATCCAAGAGGCTATGCTCTTTATGTATCATACAGTCCCTCGACCTTCTCCTGGAGTAGCAACTACTTTAAACAAGTTCATTTATTTCAGTAATCTTACCAGTAGCACCACCCCTCAAAGAGCTGAGTTCACAAATGAGGCAGAGACTGGAGGTACAGACATGGAGCCATTAAACCCATAATATCATGAAACTATGGCCTTGGATAATTCACGATACAATATTATTCTGTATAATCTTTAAAATCAGAATCCTCACTACTAGGGGTTTGACCTTCAGTGTTCATGACACTGATATATCTGCTGCTAGTTGCTGTCGATCAGTTGTCCTGAAGAATTTCCCTTGAAGTACTGATGCAGTTGCTCTCAGTTTAGCCTTTTGATGTCAGATCACACAATCCATCTAAAATATAGTGCCCTTCAAATGTCTATACCAGAAAGACAGAACATAAGAGATGTGAGAAGCGACTTTGTCACAGGATGAGAAAACAGAAATTTAATTATCTTGTGAATAAACTAATATATGCTCATACTTACGAAAGCCTGCAAGCACATAGTAATGACAAGAAAAATGGATAGCTCATTTAACTCTCTTGAAACTCCCTCCTGTCTTTAGGACTTGCAGAACAGCAGCACCAGCTCAGAATTCCCCAATTATATGTCTTTTCCCAAGGCTTTTTCACAACACGGGACCAAAATAAAGACCAAAATACAGAACTTTTACAGAAAAGAACAATTTAGCATTTGTCTGTCCAGGAAAGTAAATAAACACATAACCAGTGCCAAAAAGCCTGACAAACAGCAAAGAAAATATGTGTTCCTTTGAAAAAAGAAAGGAAAACTGCCAGGCCAAAAAAGCCACAATTCAAAAAGCCATTTATAAAATAATGTACTTGACAGAAGAAGTAGTATGATTATTTACTACTTCCTACCAGAGTAGTTCTGCAGTTTCATTCCAAGTCTCTGCCATCCATACCAATGCAGATACTATTCAATGAGTGTCACAACCATAAAAGATAGCTGTATTTTAGCGATACTCAAACAGAGTCTCATTTAAGTATTTATTTGGCAGTTACTAAAAGCCAGTATATAACCTATGCAATAAGCAATCATATACATCTATTTTTATTCAATTTTAAACTGAAAATCCATTCTATACTGATGGAAATCTCCAAAATATACAATGAATATGATTGAACATTCGTTGTTCCACCCATCCAAGTCCAAATCCAATACAATCATTCCCATTATCAAGCCTGTGCAAGCTCAGTTTTCTACCACGTAAAATTGATTTCACTCACTGAAATGATATCAAACCACCACAGAACAGGTACATCTCACAGGCTGAGAGATTCCCACATTATCAAAAAACCCAGGAAAATTCTGTTCCCCTCAAAGCAGCATACCACGTCAATTCATCATGCTATTTATTCATTTTTGTCACAAAAGAGGTATTATCAACTTGAGAAACGGCATTTCTTTGTGTAAAACATATATTCACTGACTTGAAATTCAAGAATTCCATAACTGAAACATGCTAGCAGACAGGAAGTAGAATAAAGAGTGCCCACCAGTCTGTAGATAACTAATTTCCCTGATTCCCCATTTTTTAAAAGTTCTAGCCTGGTAAAACTGACCAGGAAGTGGGGGTGGAAGATGTCTAAAACAGACTCAGCTGGTCTCCTTAAAGAACAAAGTAAAATTAAAAACAAAACAAACCCAAAGCTTTGTGTACCTAAGTTTTATAAATAAACTATAGATACAATCAGTATATCAGGAAAACAGGAAACAATTATTTTTGAAAACTGACAAATTTTGCTGGAGTGAATTTAACTGTCCATCAGTATACATTCAAATTTCCGTCCTCCTGCCCCTTTTACCCTTCTGGTATTTCAATCAGGAACTTTTTACAAGTTATAATCTCCTCCCAAAAAAGACTGCACACCCATAAAGATTTGAGGAGACTCTTCGGCTGAAATAAAATGTCAGAATGTTTCTGCTTGCCTACAGTTTATCAGAGCTTTTTGCACAATAATGTACTAAGCAATTAGCTACCAAAGATGTCCCTGAAACTAGCAGAAGTACTAGAACTGTTAGGTCAGCTCAAAGGCAATGCCTTTTGCTTGCTGACAGTACAAGGTATGTCCTTAAGGAGGAGGTGCCGTTAGCAAAAACATTTCAATACTATAGTATGTTTCGTAACAGTATTCCTAGTTTCACTAGGAATTTCTTTCGATCAGCTTTTCTTCAATTCCCTGTCTTCATAACACTTCAAAACACAAAAACACGTAGCTAAAAGGTAAAAATTAAGCCACATACCTACATATACTTTTCTGAGCAGAACTTACAGCATTACCACAGTAACCAACACACTGATAAAATGCAGTGCTGATTGTGTTCAGTATATTAAGTTACAAATACTGCAGAGAATCAAATAACTGTGAATGTAATCTTTGAAGAAACTAGAGATATTAAGCCCTAAAGATCTCCTCCTCCAGAAAACTTACCTGCTCTACACTTTTTTAAACTGTTTCTTTGTAACCTGCAAAAAGAGCCCAGATTAAGAAAAAAAAAAAAAAAAGCAAGCTATTTGTCTGCATTCTGTTTGTAATATTTGTCTGTATTATACACATGCTGATCATCTTCAGCTTCAATAAAACCAAAAGTCAGTAGAGCTGTATACTAAGGTGTTGATGATACTACCCTCTATATTTAGACGATACATCACTTCTAATACTCAACACACTTTGGCTCTAAAACAAACCAGTTGTGTTGGTTGTCTTTTACAAACCAGAAAATCAGAACATACAAACAGTTCCAAGTCTAGAAATTTGTTTTAAAGAAATGCAAACTGCAATTGTATATCATACTTCAGATCTTCTCCAGAAATATAATGTAGCTCCAAAGTTCATGCTTGAACACTATGGTAGAATTCTTATGCACCAGCTGCTTTACTATTTTTTTTAAAACACGACTTAAATCATTTTAAGCAAACATTTTAGCTGGATAATTCAAGAAACAGAGTACTTCAGTTTAACAAAAAGAAGTCAAATTGGTATCTAGTGACTCTCTTCTGGATAAATGCTCTTCCACAACTGTGTGAGTGAGATGAATTAATTTATATCAAAGGTTACTAACAGAAGATGCCTGCATTTGTTATGATGTAGCAAGAACACCACTAGGACACTTGGACATCCTCTACGCCATCCAAAGTCCCTCTCTGCTTAATGCTAAACAGCTGCAGTGCAACTGCAGAAGTTGTCAGAGGTGAGAAACACAGCTCTGTGGAAACAGTCTACTTCAGGGAACAGGCAACACGCACAGAATTGCATGCTAAATTTCAAAGATAACTAGAAGGGGAAAAGGAAAATGATAGAAAAAGCTTTCCCTATTTAACAGATTTACAGTTTTCAATCCATAATCACACTCAAGAGAAGAGAAAAATAGTTAAGAACCCTAAGGAACTCCACTATGACAAAAATGATACTCCTGCAGTAAGTCACATACAGCACCATCCCCTGCAATTGTACCCAATACGTTTCTGTGTCTGGTCTGTGTTCTCTTTATGAGAAAAGTATTTAAGCCAGAAGGCAGACCACTAGGAAGTTAGGGATATCAAAGCTATCACTACTCATGCTTCCTTGCCTTGTAAGAGCATATTACAATTTATTATTTAGTTCAGTGATCACATACTGTAGGTTTTTTTCTTGAAGGGTTACTGCTGCATTTGCTGCTTTCCTCGGTTTCTGCACTAAATGAAGTAGAAATCCTTCAGAATCTAAATGAACAAATAATGAAAAGACAACAATATGAAGTGAGCTATATAAAGATGAGGCCTATTATGAATTAATACTTTTACTGTTAAATATGCATGAGATTTTAATAAATAGAGTTAAAAGTAGAAACATGTATCACACAATTTCTCCAGGCTGTACAATCTTCATTCATCTTCATCCTGTGAAGAAATGGTCCATTGCTAAAAGGACTCTCACTGTGCATTTTTACGTTGTTGTCATTGGCCCCAATTCATCACCGCACAAAAAACCCCCAAGTATTTGGGATCTGGAAATAAAGGATTCTGAAGACTTCCACCCTCTGCCATAAGGTTTGAAAGAATCTGCAGCAAACTGTGTGGGTTTTCATATCCCACTCACCCATCTAACAACAAGCCCACATCTCTCAGTGGCCTAGTCCCCATCCCCAATTTGTGCGTTTAGAAAGAATACATTTGAAGACTCCTGCATCAGATAACAAAGAGCAGCAGCTATAACCACTAGACTTCAATAAAATTGAAATAACTATTTAAATCTTTACTTTTTAATCTTAATTTCATTTGAAAAATACACATATTCTCCTCATTCCTTCATCACCCCACCAAGGAAAAGAGTCTAAAATTAAGCCAAATGCCACAAATCCAAATATTCTGTTTGGATTTCAGCATTCATTTCTAACATCAAGTCATGTTACAGATATAAATGAATAAAGTATTTTAATAAAGACTGCACTCCTCCTGGCTGACAGTGAGGGCATTCTGGAACGCAGCTCAATTCTATATAAATCCACCCCAGGGCGTAGGTGCTACAGCACCAGGAAACGGAAGAAGATTGAAATCAGTGTTTATAAATACAGCCAAGAAATCCTAGCACACGTACCACCAAATATATAAACAGAAGTTAAGACAATCTCATCTGGAGGCCTAAATTTCCTACATTTATTTATGTCGAAGAATTTTTTAGTTACAAAGTTTAGAATTTTTCATCTGGTACTATATTAGGCCCATCTGTTCTTTTTTTCTGTCCCAATCCAGAATATTTTGTCCATCAATACTGATTTCTCTACAATGGCAGGACGAGATTCTCTCCTAACCCTCCTACCACTCTTAAGCCCTTCCAAGTGACTTGAAAGGAGTCTGTTGCAGCATGATCCACCAACAACCTCTTTCCTCTAACACAGTTCAGCCTTAAAAATCCAGCCTGTCCTAGACCAGCCATGTCTCTGTCTCTGCACACTCTCTGAATACCAAGTTTTAACAATATGGTTATTAACCTTGCACAAGAATTCCTCCTATCCCTGCCCTCTGGGCACGAGCTTGCAGGGACAGCCACAACAGCAGGAAACGCAACCAACCATACATTCAAGGTAACGTTTGTAGTCTGCCATCCATTTCCAAAAGGTGAAAGATATCAAAAGCTCTACCTAGACATATAGTGTAAGAGAAGCATTTGGTGATTATGGGGAGTTTTCTTAATACTCAAGAGCACTGTCCTCCCAGTTTCCCTGTCTCCCACCAGTAACTAAGAACAGCGTAACAAAATAATTGTTATATTGCTCTACTCCTCTGAAAAGTATTCCAGTATTTTGTATCTTCTCACATCGTAAAAATTAAGGGAAAAGATACAGCTAGATATACTTGTGAAAATCAGGGACTCTAACAAAGACATCGACTTGGACTTCAGCTGATGATTTGGTCAGTGATGATGACAGCTACAGCATGGTGACAATAGAGAAAGAAGGAACTTCCTTTCTGGGTACCATTTTGCAGATCGTGGGCAGAACCTGGCTCCAGGGAATGGTAAAGTCAGATTCATCTAAGAGGTTTCCATTAGGCATTAATAAATTTTATTTACTCATTTATTTTAAAGCATGAACCAGAATTTGGAGAAAGAGTACCCTCTTCCACTCAAAAAAAAAAAAAAAAAAAAGCTGGCAGTCAGATCCCCAACTCACACTGAGACTGTACAGTGGGAGAGGGAGCCATTTATTATCATTCAGTATTACCTGTGAAAATCTCCTGCCTCTTAATATCCAAAGAAGGATATGAAATGCTTTGGTTTAACCTAGAAAAACAACTGACTGAAAATAGCTATATAGAGCTTGATCAAAACCCAATGACATAAAAGAAAAAAGGAAAAGGGCAGGGGGGAACCCTATCCTGGTTGGTTGAGTTTTCTACCTGTTAATGGAAATGTCCTTGCATTTTCCCTCATTTGGAATTTAACTTCACAGAGTGACCTTCCCAAAAAGTAAGATGCAATGCAGCTTTCTGGTTAGATAATGCCACTGCCCTTGTGTCAGGCGTCCACTCTTGCCAAATTGTCACAGCCAAGCTCTGTTGTAGGTTATTACTAAGCAGAATTACAGAGAAATCACTAGAAACAAATACCTGCATAGTGATTGGATTTCATAGTTTGCCAGAACCACATCATCATTATTTTAAGACATACGAATGAAGACTCATATCAACACTGCTGGTTAGCTGGCAGTTTTCTATGTAATTTGAGATTGATGAATTTTTTAATTGTGACCACATGATTACAGTCAAATTACTAATTATTACCACTAAATTGTTTTCTCCCTATGATGTAATTACAGTAGCTCAACAATAAAAAATGTCAGGTTTAGACAACCACCCTTCCATCATGTTCCAGAGCAGCAAGTTTAAGCTGTGTTTCCTAAACAACAGTAGCAGCCCAATCAAGAGGAGGATGTTGTTGTACTTCACTAACAATCCTGCCCCACTCTGTAGTGTATACACAAACCTCAGGTTAAAATACAAACAAATCTTACAGCTGCCAACATCAAAAACTCGGGAAGGATGCTGGAACTGCAAAAGAATACCAGTTATCAGACAAAGCAGTGATACAACAGAAAAACACTTAAAGTAATGTTGCTAGAACGCAGAAGCTGAACACTTCAGAAAGTCAGAAACACCATGAGAAGCAGCAATTAGCTATCCTTGCCGTCACAGCCATGTCCGGTGACAGCACAGGTCTGCTGCTTAAGTGCCATAGCTTTATAGACACTGAGGAATCAGATCACTCATTTATTCAAAAAGCTTCACTGGAAGCCTTTTGTAACACCCTGCAAGACTCCAATACACACCCGTGATGCCAACTGCCCCTGGGAAAGCAGAGACTGCTGAAAATGGCTCAGCAAGCCTCCTGTACTAACGTCATGTCGGCTGTATTGGTTATCTTCAAATTAATATCCCTACTGGACATGGAAAACATTTTGAATCCAAGTGTTGTAACACTGAGTTACCAGTTTGCGATCAGTAGAAGAAATTCACTGGAGATTCAGAGGTTTCTACTAGTACTGACTGTAGGAAACAAAGCAGACTATTTTTAAAGTCACCAACATAAATATAATTACTTTAAATCTGTTTCTCCTTGGTCACAGAGCAACACATACACCAACGTTGCTGACATCCCATCAGATGCTATATTTTGTGTAGAACAAAAATAGAGCTTCAATTATAAAACATGCTATTCTCAAACACACTTAATGTTTCTTCTTACCAGTAAAGAAAAAAATTGTTTTATAATTGCATCCAACCTAACACAGAGGTAAAAGCAGTTCCCACTACAGCTGACCAGGTCATGAACAACTCTGAGCAGATACACACATGACATACACTCATGGCAAACATTTACCACAAAAATCAGTTTCTGAAACTTATTACTCTGTTTCCTGGCATTTTCTAGAAAATTAGCAGCACAAGTTCTGGGTTAGCAAAAGCAATCTGTACTGCAGCGGATTGGCAACATAAATTTGGATCATCACTGTAATTGTGCATCTTCCTTAATACTCTACCTTAGAGCTACAGTTCCTGAAGCAAATGGTAATAAAAGACCTAGCAAATGTACACTTAGAGTGCCAGAACATGCTTGTGGCACTTACGTGTTAAGATATGCAAAATGATCCTTCTGATGCAAGGGAAAAGCCCTAGGATAATGTGCTAACCTTCAAAGCAAACTGGCAAATACTTATTTTATAATAAATAAAAGGTTCAGCACAAGTGACAACAAGCTGTTTCAAACCTGAAGTATTGCATGACCACAAAAGATGAAGTGTTAAAATTTGCTTTCTTCACTACAAATTTCAGTAATGTAGCTAACCTCTCAGATCCTGAACCACATCCAGCAGCAGCCAGGGGCTGCACGTGACCACGTATGTCAAGATGAGATGTGCTCAGTCTGGAATTGTCCTCATCACTCACAGAGCACTGGACATCAACACAGGGGGAAGCTGGTACGGATCTATTGGGGTTCAGCTCTGACCAGCAGACGTACAGGGAGCATAGGTTACGCAAAAGCAAATCAATAGGCTGTTAAAATGTCTTAATAGCACACTTCGCGGTTGGACAGACCATCTTGCAGAGGGAAAGGCACGGCAATTAAAAGATCAGAAAATACTGCCACAAATCCACCAGGGAACTTTCTAGAGGGCCAGAAAATTAAATCATACCCATTATATGCCATGTCACCAGCCTTTCAGAGCTAACCAGAATCTGCAATCCTTTCATTTCACTCTTCAACTAGTCCCACTCGCTCTCTCGTGTGCTCAGAGGATGCAGGGCGTCTCCTGGCCCCAGTGGATGAAAGGCACCTGGGTTTCATGCTCTAACACCACAGCAGCAAACCTTACAAAGGCTCACAGAGCGTGTTACGTGTACATTTGAACCAGTATCCAGCTATGAACAGACTAAGAAATGCATGGTAGGCTTTTTGCTGGTTTATTTGGGTTTGGGTTTTTGGTTTTTGAACCAATTTTGAACAATTCCTGAAAAATATATGACTCCTTAATGCTAAGAAGTATAATTTGGGATACTGTCTACGTTTAACGAGTGTCCTGGTTTGGGCTGGAATAGAGTTAATGTTTCTTCTTAGTAGCTAGAATAGCGCTGTGTTTTGGATTCAATATGAGATTTGGTGTGAGAAGAATGCTAATAACACACTGATGTTTTCAACTGTTGCTGAGATTTCAAGAACTCTCCAACTCTCCAAGTCCTGCCCATGTGCAGGTGGACAAGAAGCGGGGAAGGAGCACAGCCAGAGCACTGGACCCAAATTGGCCAATGAAATATTCCATATCATGTAACATCATGCTCAGTATATAGAGGAGGGGGTCTCTCTCGCTTCCGTGATTGCGACTGCGGGATCTTGGTATTTTGGGATCACCAGCCAGGAATGGGCTGGGTAGCAGTCAGCAGAGGGTGAGCAATCGCATTGTTCATTGCCCATTTATACTTTCTATTATAGTTACTATTTATTTTATTGCCATTATTAAACTGTTTTTATCTCAACCTGTGAGCCTCCCTTTACCCCTCCAGTTCCCTCCCCAATTCCCAGGTAGGGGAAGGTGGCCTAGCAGCTACATGGTGTTTGGCTGCCAACCGGGTTCAAATCACAACAATGAGCTATAACTGAACAGATCCAAATATAACATGAGCTTTTACAGCTGTCTCACAATCTATAGACACACTGAGGAACCTTTTCCGTGTTAAGGCACAAATATGTCTTCCAGCTGAATTTGGCAGAGCACACATTAAAATGCAATTTAACATCATCCAGTAGCAGTACGGACAGTGAAACATCATCCCCACAGCTCCAACTGCAGCCAGAGGATATTTCCCCTCACCATTTAGTGGGTACACTCAAGCACACACAAAAACACATGCTGCCCAGGTAAAAGCTGACTCAATTACTGCTGAAATTAACTGGAGCCTCCCTGCCACATTGGTGTGCTTCAGATCAGGATCAGATCGAAAGGCTGATTCAGCACTAGGGTAAAACCTAAAGCACAATGTGCCTTAGGCCTCTCAAACAGAATAACATTCTCATGACAGAAAGCTCTAACAAAACTGAGACCTCATTTTTCTTAATCATAGATGAAAACAAGCCCAGAAATACATTTAGCGTAGCAAATCTTATTTTACTCACTTCAAACTTCCAATTTGAAGATGTCATCTCCTATAAGCACCACTAAGCCTAGGTAGCCACAAGCACAAAAGCCATGGCTGAGGTGGCCATTTCTCCATACCTAGAACTCATAATGATCCCATTATTAAACCATAGGCACAGTTCAGGTATCGTTAAATTCTTCTATTATTAATAGATCAACAATAGAATATTCAGCTTTACGCAATCAGCTATCTCATGGGCATTCAACAGTTGTTTTGTGGCGTTTGTTTCTATCGTTTTTTTTTTTTTTTAAAAAACAGCATTACCATTTCCAATTAGTCAACACAATGGTGTAAATACCCTGCATTTCATAACATACAATTATTTTTGTTAAAGATGAAAATAGAAGCCAGTAAGATACTGGAAATACAAAATCTATTTTACATCTATTATCAACACCACACAGGAATAATAGATGTTTTTTTTTTAAGAGAATTTCACTTCTGATGAGGCAGGTTTTAAGATCTATACTAGGGACCAGGAAGGGGAGCAAAATGGAATGGTAAAGAGACAGGAACTGGTCAGAGGCAATCTGAATGTGTATAATGAAATTTCTGAATTAATGAGAGTCCCAAGAGTAAGTCTCTTGTCTTAATGTTATTGTGTTAAATAAATATGAAAACCATAGAAATGACTACTTTTAAAGCAGATTTTTCATGACTTTCTGGGTTTGAGGTGCTCCCTCCTCCACTTGCTTCAAGATTCCTTACCAGATTGTGTAAACACCATCTTAAACAGCCCTGAAACACCTAAGTATCATATGCTAAGAAAAAGAGTTTAAACCCTCCCAACACATTCAACTGAGAACTGCTATATAAAGCTCTCCTCACTTCTCCTTCACAGCATCCCTGACAGCTTCTCTAATTGGTACCCAATAGGTGTTTGCACTGTATTGCCATTAACTATGTGAATATTTAATATTACTTTCAAAATATTTATGATAAAAGACTGAAGAGTACTGTCAGAGTTTTTATTATTAATCTTGTTTCCAGTGACTTATTTTTGAAACAGATCACTAGGATCTAAGATTTGAAAAAATGAATGACAAAACACTATGCGCAAGCCACACTGCCAGGAACAGCTACCCAGAGCCATGTTTTAAGAGAAGAAATGTCACCCTCCAATAAACAGAGGATTTTATTAGCAAGCTGTTTGTTAATCCGTACAAGTTGTATGCAGTCATTGATAAAACTACCTTGAAATGCATAATTAGATATTTAGAGTAGCAGAATACTCCTAATGATTTAGTAAATACAGTACATTTTCAAAAGTAGACTTAGAAATTAAAAATTAAAAGTTAACAAGCTATTAATAGGATGAGACAGCTTGTGACTCATTGTCTAACAAAGGAAGCATGTCAAGGAACAAAAAAAAAAAAAAAAAAAATCAGTAGACTTCAAGTATGACATTTTAAAGCTGTATGTACAAGCAATTTATTTTAGTTATTGAACACAGCAGCATGACATATTCTCCAAGGGGGCAAAATCAACTAAGAGAAGTGAGTATGCCAATCAGGAAAACATGGCCAACATTCGGTAAGAAGCAATCATGTCAGAAGGTAAGACACATACTGAAAGCCAAAGGAAAGAGGGGGAAGGACTCTTGCATGGGATAAATAGAGACATATCTTTGTTAAAACTTTTTCATTAAGCTTTTGCTACAACTTTATGTTTTCCTGAGATTTTTATTCTCGGAAATCTTTGTAGATTTCATTTGATCTGGTCCCACATCTACAAACCAGAAACTGCAAGAGAAGAAAATGTCCATGCTTTGATTGTCAAAATGTACTTTGAAAAAAGCACAAATCTTGCCATCTGCCCTTACGTTCACCATTCTCTTTCTCCTCATGGAAAATTTTAATCTGTACCTTGCAGAATGTAGAAGTACAATAGTTTGAAACTAAGGATTTGAATAGAGAGTGTGAAGTGTATTTCAGCAATTACTCTCTAAGATTACACCAATGCCAAATTTGTCTTTAAATTAAATACTTAAACTGCACTGTTCTCAACGATTGTGGTGCTTTTGATACAGCCCAATTTATTTACCAGGATAAACTTTTTGAATTATCTTTTTAGAACAGTTTCATATCAACCAACAACTTTCTTCCTCCATTCCTTCTTGTGAGAAAAGCTTAAACTGAAATGAGGGGCTGATGTTCCAGCCTCTGTCGGACAAGGAGCTGGTTCTAGTCTGACCACATCAGTGTTTTGCCCAAACTCTTAGTCTCACATTGCATTTATGAGTTTACATTATACAACTACAGTCACTAAGCACACTCACAATTTGGCATGCTTTGGGCATTGCCATTATTTCTTTTTCTTCCTAAACAGTCTCGACTCCTTTTATACACTTTTTAGGAATGATATTTTTCCATGCTTCTCATTACCAGAAGTTATTGAAGTGATCAAGTGCATTCTGCCTCACAGATCACCACTTTCAGAGAATTACTCTTCTGTTCCATACCTAAACTATAATGGAGACTTAGTCAGACCAACTGGGTTGCAACTAAACATGCCAAACGGCAGATTAAAGTAATATTTTGCTGCCAAGGTGAAACAGTTTTAAACAGCAGAACTGTTTTTCATGAAGTTTCAGCATCCTTATGCTATAAATCTTTATGTTTGTAACTCTTCTTCATATTACAGCCTGGCTCTGCCACCTTTGTCTACTACTGGCACACAATGTTACTGAAGCACATTTCTGTGGTTCTCCCAATACAGCCTGCTAACACAAGCCAACTTGGCCAACTAATACAAAAAGCATGCAAAGCAAAACTGTCACCTCTAAATGAGATTATTAAAAAAACCTATCCAATACAAGCCAGGGCTCAATACAAATACAATACCTGGAAATATTACTAATGCATAGAGCTCTGAATTCCTGGGATTTTATGTTTATGAAAAAGCCTTACAAAGCCAATTTATATTCTTTAAACAACGTTTTGGAGTAATATGAAAAAACAGAATCTAGAGCATGAATTTTAACTACATGTAACACACCCCACCACATCTCACCACCACCTCTGGGAAAATAAAAACTTTGCTTTCTTTCATGCTGACACTGCAATTGCAAAGAAAGACTGTGGTTAAATTAATATAGCCAGCACCAATGACTTTTACTGCTGTTCTTTATTAGTGGTAAAACAACTTCCCAGCAATCATCTTCCTTTCAGAATTAAAACCACAACACTTAGACATGAGGTTTTTCTCCTCCCAAAATCTCCAGTGATAATTCATACTTAGTGTTCCCTCAGAGACACAGGAAAGTGGCGAAAGACATAACCACAGAGAGATAAAGCAAGAGCTTCCAGTCTAGAGGACTGTAAGTATATTTTCTCCTTTTAAAAGCATTTATCAAACTGGCAATTCCAATTTAGCACTACTGAGTGAAGCTGAACATATACCTGTCTTTTCATCTGAAAGACTGTGTCTGAGTGCCACCAGTTCCTTCCACTTCTTTCTTTTCTCACTTGAGAATAACTATTCTGTTCTGGCTTTCTATGAATGAGAAAAATAAGTAAATAAGCTTTCACATGGCTTCAGGGTCATAAGCATCAAATCTGTAGCTACAGAAAAAAACCCCTAAGAAATCTGCTTTCCAATTAATGCAAGGAAAAAAAAAATAATGTTGCTCTCCACATTTCTCTGAAGGACTGGTATAAGACCACTATGTCAGGCTACGTGCTCCAGCAAGAAAGAAAACGCATTCTATAAAGTCACCATCTGACAGACTGCCTTACTCCTGCTCCGCTTGAAGTTGCTCTGCTATCCAGGACCCAGTCTTTCTCCAGTGCAGAGCTAGGGGTCTGCAATTAAATTTAATAAATACTAGACTTAAGAGACTAACTCTATCACTAACTCATGGCTAAGGGAAAGGACCTTTACCTTGTGTCTCTGCAGAAAGACAGCCCAATTCACTACCACTGCAGGCAGGAGCTGCAGAAGGAATTGACTCTCTCGACCCACCACTTGCAAACTGAGCTTACTTTTGATTTTGGAAGTAGTAAATTGAACAAAATAAATAGGAAAAAATAGAATAACTCAGGAATTTAAAAGAAAGCAAAATTAAGAGACGTCCACTTAAGGGTTTGAGGTGGCATTTTGTTCCTTTTTAAGCCAAAAATTTCAGAACACAGGAGAGTTACATGTAAGCATTCTCTGGGGGAAATAACATCTTGGAATCTTTATTTTGGCATCCTACTAAATGTTAGCCACATACCACTTAATTTAACTGAAGTTGACTCTAAGTAAAGCACAAAATTGACAGGTAGTACAACAGATTGAAGTACCATTTCTATTTGTCAGCAGAAGCCTGCAGAATTTAGTTGATCTCATGCTAAACATTACTTAATGAAAATACCGGTTTAAACCAGAAAAAAAAAACAACCAATGAACCAAAAAAAAAAAAAAAAAAAAAAAAAAAAAAACCAGCAAAAAATAAAACCCAAACAACAATAAAACAAAAACACACACACACAAAAATAAAATAACCCACAATGCAAACTTTGGCTACTTCTGCTGCGCAACTCACTGTACCTGTGTGATTATCCTTCAGAACCACTCTTAAATAATTTCTATTAGTGAAATAATTGTAACACTCTTTTTTCCCTTTTTAAAAATTTGAAAGTGATGCAGGCATGGTATTCGCAAGGAGTACATGAATTGATTTACCTCAGATAAACTACTTCTTAGAAATAAGTAATTTATATAACCTTCTCAAAATATTTACTGTGAAATTGCACAGATCTTTTCAATGTAGTTAAAATCCTGCTATATTGTAGCTGGGATTTAAGGGGACTCCTTTCCACTTTTCATAAATGCATAGTCAAATGAACTCAATGTCTAATCTAAGAGAACTGAACCTCATCAGCAAGAAGAAATCAACGATTACTTAATTTTATTCTGCAACAAGGCATCTATGGGTGGTAGGAGAGAGAAGCATTATGTATAGCAGTCATTTGCCTCTTACCTCAAGTGTCTTTTTTTGTCTTAGTCCTTTCTCAGTAATGAATCTGACTTTATAGAAATATTAGTTTCCTGAAAGTATTTAAGGAGGGCAGGAGAAAGATGAAGGCATTAAAACACTTATCAATTCATTAATTCATCACTGATTGGAATTGGAAATCAGTATTTCCATCAAGTGTATCAAGAAGTTTCAGATAGGATGTGACATGGACAGTAGAACTCAGGTGTGTTTAAACTCCATAAAAATTACATATTCCAATTTCCTTCCAAGAAGCTTTCCCCATAAGATAGTTTGCTAACTCCTTTCAGGGCCCACTATGTCACTGTATTAGCCCCCAATTCTCCTCCCTCCTGCAGTACCCCACATCCTGGGGCAGCATCAGGCACATTCAGGAGGGAATGCTCGACTCCTCGACTCCCGTATCCTTTACTCTCTATTTATATTCACACTTCTAAAAGGCATTTCCTGAGCATAGAAAAAAGAATCAGCATGACCTTGGAGTTGGTTTATGCATGGGAATCTACTGCAACGAGCAGAAAGCCATCCTTACTCAACATTGCTCTTAAATTACGCAGCTTTTGCTGCTGCAGATAGTAAATCATTCATAAGTTTAGCATTAGGGAACTGGAAATTATTTATTAGCTATTGTGTGCTCTGATACAGTGTAACAATGTGTGAGCAAAACTGTTATGAAAATACTCATACATTTGCCAATTTAAATACTATACACTAAGTGAATAGTCCAGAAAAGACTTAGCCCCTCCTATGACCAAAGCAATATGCAGCTTGATTCTACTATGTCTCACAGCTGGATTTTCAGTTTTTCTGTTGTAAAACGGAAAGGATATCTGTTTTGTGTAGGCACATACACACACACTTACATATTACTTATAATTATAAAATATGTGTATACACATATATGAATGGAAATTACCAGGGTTGACGTTCTAACTTTTTAAATCTCCAATTCAAAAGCTTTACTGTGTAAAAAATTAAAATATTTTGTATTTGCAAGTAGAAGCTCTTGCTCCAGTGAAGCTCATCTAACAAAATGACATGGATCCATGTTTACTAATGTATTTACGATGTTAAATTCACAATCCTTATGCAGCACCTGAAGAAAAGTCATGCCAGGTGTTCAAATTCAGTGGGACACAGGTACAGACTCCTAGATATTTTATAGAAATACAACTCACTATTGCATGGATGAAGGAAGGAGCTCACAACAGTAATTTGTTAGAGTTGAGTCACCAAAAATATTTAATACTGTTTAGGAGAATCTTTCATATAACTTTCTGTCACTTCTCCCACATAAAGATTATTTTTTAGGCTCATAAATACATTTGTGGGGAACAAAGCATTTGTTCCTTTTGAAGAGGGATGTGCTTTCATGCTAAATTACCCATACATTTATCAAATTTGATATATCGTATCTATTTTTTTCCAGGATTAAATGGAAAACCATTTTCAGTGAGTGACTAATACATAAATACTTTTGATAGCTGCTACTTCTCATTTCTAATGTTATTTTTTAGGAAGTTTCACTGGAATAGTGGGAATTATATTAAGACACTCCTTATCACCCTTCATTTCTATAAAACATGCACACTTCAACTTTTACCACACACTAATAATTATTTTGTGGAAGACCTCCACAAGATGATGTTGCAACATCCATCTGTTCTATTTATTTATGAAGCCTGCAGCACTATCATATTCCAGAGACATTTATAGATGAGACATTTACCACAAGTGAGTCATCGCAGTATCTGCATTCATTGGTATTGATAACAAACAATGGCAATGCACAAAAAACCCACAAGAAAACACAGATATCATGGACAGATCATCATTATGGAAGAAAAAGAAGATCCTCAAAATTACAGACATCACGTGAGCATGTATTACTGGAGCAAATTATGATACAATACAAAAATATGTTTCTGTGCTAGTCACAAAGATATGGTGGAATGAGAGATGTCTGAATAAAATGAATTTCATTCAAAATGTTCATAATCAAAACATGAAACTGAGGAACTCAGCTGACAAGAAAGAAAACCTGATAACAGTTACAGGTTAATACCATTGCAATATGGTAACAATTTTTTACTTTGCATAGCATTATTTTATTGAATGTATCATATTCTATACTTCATCTCTCCCTTAATTTCTTGTAGGTTTTTCTCTTTGTGCTTCTTTTGCTGGTATTTTTCTAAGTCCTCTAACAACATGAAACACTACAGAATTATGAAATTATTAATATGATTCTATGATTGTCAGGTTTTTGTTTTCCTTCACATATCAAAAATCTAAATCTATAAAGACAAAGTATCACACTCGCCAACATCACATACACCAACACAATAAAATGTATAATTTAAAAATAGGTTTATAACATTGTAAAACCTGGATTTAGAGAAGCCCTGTATATCCAGAATCACAGCATACAACAGCATCGTACCCTGAAAGCAAATTAAGAGGTGCTACTTGTGTGACATTCATGATCACTGATGAACTCTCAAAGCAGAAAACTAGAATCTTTAAGGACTCATCTAAATAGCTATACAAATAACATACAGTAACTTCCCATTCACCTTGAAAATTATTTTTATATATCATTTGTAAGAACACTTCTTAGCCATACTCTAAGAATATATAGGCTGGCATAAATCAGGGTTATCTCTACTGATTTTCCAAGGAGCTATGCCAGTTTATACATGACAAGGACCTTTTACCTCTATGAGAATGACCTGTTTTCTAGCGCTTGGTTATGCCACAGTTTACTGCAGGTCAGAATCCATAACTAGAGCTGCTCAGCATGAAGTTCACAGAACAGTGGGAATCACAAAGAAGCTGTCAGGTTTTGTTTGAGAAATGACTCCTGCTCTCCATTGATATTCTTTCCACAGTATACCTGCGCTCTCAAACCACTGACAGGGAAAACTCACTTGTGAAATCTTAAACTATTTAGACTCAAAAACAAACAAAAAAAAAGGCACACGCATATATGACACAAGTGGGTTAGATTTCTTCAACACTGGTTAAATTCATCAAGCTTTCAGAAGTGCAGTTTTTGATAGCATAATCTTTTTATTTTTCCATCTTTGCAAAGGTAAACTTACCTGTTTATATGGGACTGTCATGACGGACTTTACTTTTTGTATGCCTTAAGCTTCATTTGCCATAGCCATGGTAAAAATATAGCAAAGAATCCAAACCTCAATTTTTAATTTCTATACTGATGGCAAAGCTATTCCAAAGTTTGCTAACCCACATATATTCTGAAAGTGGCACAATCATCAGAGAACTGTGGGGTTGCACACAAGCCTCCACTTAGCCTGAAGCCAGAAAAAACAGGGAAAATATCCCTTTGACATCCTTTATAATGACAGAAGTATGATGGCAGCTGTCTAGGCTCTGTGAGTAAATTTAAAAAAAAAAAATAAAAGAATAAATTTCAAATAAAAAACCCCAACCATATTCTCTAACAGGTAGGAGTCAAAACCTGGATGCCCAGGATGTTTTGAACACTTGGGAAAAGACAATCTGCACTACAAAAAAACCTCTATCAAACAAAATCATTATTGACTTGAAACATACATAAGCATCAACTTTGAGAAGCTTCCTATTTGGATTTCCTCATGGAAGGCTACACTCAATTTAGACTGGTCTATTCAACTTCAACTGACTTCAAAAAAATAAAATCATCCTGACATTTCAGGAACAAACAGCGTATCTCCAGCTATCCTCCAAGCAACTGCCCAGGGGTTATTCATGTGTTAAGATACTGGGCAAGGTCCTCAAGCAGGGAGCAAGACAGGTGCTTTGCCTAGACAGAGTGAGAAACAATTCCTGCCCAGAAGAATGTAAACAAAAGAGAATTAAAGAGAAAGAAAATAAATATAAAATGAGAAGCAGCTAGCGGATCAACGGCACAGTAAAATCTCAAAATAATGTCCAATTTGCTAGAGCCTTGGTTTTAGAAAGCACTGGGCTCTGAAGAAGTCAAGGGGAACTTAGGTGTATTGATCCAAGGTAGGACTTGACATCTGTTCTCCACAGGTCTGCCAGAGCAGAGCACTACGCCTAAAGAATAGCTCTACCCTGCTCTCAACTGGTGGTGATCAGTTAAAAATGTAGATGTAGATGAAAGACCAACCTTGCCCTCTTACCATTGCAGGTACTTTACCACTGCAAAAGCACTCTTTTAGTCGTGAACTGCTTAGCAGCTCTCTAACATTCAGTAATCTTACAAAAGGCCAAGAGCACCTTAGAATCTGAGAAAATATGTTTATTTTTGTAAAAACCTTAGAAGTTATCACTTGTCGACTCCACTCACATCCTCTTCCTCCCTCCTGCCTTTAACCCTCTCTTTCTCTTGATTGAGGACCTATCCTCTTATTTTCTTTTATCTTCTCTCTATAACAAAAAATACTACACATGATGCCCTGAAGTACTGTCTCCTTATTTAATACATGAGCGATGCAATACTAAACGCCAGTTGTGCAGTCCCTTTACACAAAAGAGGATGTGTGAAGACTCACAAATAAGGCCACCCTGGAGACAGAAGTGCTAAACTAGTCATACATATTGTATAAACCAGCCTCTGTTGCCTTTTCTAAATTTTATTTGTGGAAGGCTTGTTTTTCTGCATCCTTAATAGAATTACAGTGCAATCCAGGTTGGGAGGGACTTCTTGCCTAGTTAGGCAGGATGAAACTCATTCCCATGAAGGAGACAGGCATGTTTTTTTTCAAAATTTTTAATCCTGTAGCTTCTTCTTTATTTAAGAATTAATAATAACTCTTAAAAGTTTACCTAGCATTGCAGAGGCAAACACTCATTCACCAAGAAGCACCCACGCTACTATAAGTGGCATACAACCAGTACTCCACAAAAAAAAATGCTTCTTATCCTAGCAAACAATGAAACTGGGATTATTTCTGTTGATAGCAAGGGTGCCCCACAAACTGCAGTGGTGCAGGGTCTGTGCAGCACAATGAAGGGTTTATACCAGCACTGAGAGAATGCACAGACTTCCAGAACAGCAAGTTTGGGACTTAAAATTTCACTGCTTAGAACAGGGAACAAAATTTTATTGGGAAATGATCTGGGAAGCATCCACGTATAGAATGAAAAGGAGGTTGGTCTGCGAGTAGTGCATACCCAAATTAAGATGTGTATCTTTAAAACTGAAATTTGGATTGGAAGGAAAGTAGAAAATGGTAGACAAGAGTCAGCCGGCAAATTTTAATTCAGAAAGCAGTATTCTCAGCTTCACAAACCAGTATTTCAGCCCTCTCCTCAGGATGATGGGTACTGGTCTAGGTCAAGCTCTAATTCTCCATATGTTATATAGAAACTGAAGCTGTGCTTGCAAGACTACCATTACCCATTAGCATCAACAAATGTTGAAGTAGAAAGCTGAGAAATCAGAGAAATGCCACAGAATTGCAAATATCTACAAAATCAAAAAACAACATAATATAAAAATTAACATGCAACGAGGTTTGCATTCAATGAAAGGAAGCAGATAGAAAATGAAGAGAGATCTTGACAAAAACAATTACCGACTATTTTGGGGATAAAAGCAACAGAACTCATCTTTTCTGAAGGACTAGAAGCCACATCACTGGCAGCAGCGAAACCCAAACCCAACACAAGAACATCTTTGATTGATTCACTGTCTGGTCTTCTTACTCTGAAACTCTCACGAATTTGCTATAGACTATAATCAGGGGTGTATAGTTAAACATAATTCCTCACCTAGGGGAAGAAAGAACAGAAAAACCACACAGGTCTTTTCTGCAGTTTTCAGGCCTGAGAAGATGCCAGTATTTAGTTAAACCATGTCAATGATCATCAATCCCAGATTCAGAAGCCTCCACTAGGATCAACTATACAGCAAAACCAGTTTTACTGGGAGTTTTAAAAGAGATGAGTCACCTCCCCTCTCTTCAAGCAACTATATTTTCTTACACAAAAGTTCAAAGCTAATCACTGTTTTAGTTTATCATTACAATTACACTGAATATATTCATTAGTCTGATATCTCCCAACACAGTAATTTCAAGAATAAATGAAATCAATTGCCAATTTCTGCAGCATGCCCTTTTATCAGACTAATGAAGTATCCAAAGCTTCTGTTAACACTGGTCCTGAATTCCTCCACACAAAGAACCTGACAAACCAGACAAGTGATGCCAGAAGAAGAAAGTAAAGAAAACTCTGATATACTGATTATATAGCTCATTAGTCTAAAGCTATACACATTTCACTTAACCTTTAAAATAAATGAATTTTTTAAGCCTAGTTAAATGTTTATAAATCTTAACCCTGAGTCAAATCTCACATTCATCAGCATTTCATTGTAATGCTTACATACACTTTGATTCAAAATTCCTCCTAGACCTAAGCTTTATTTAACAACACACATTCATATTCTTTATTACATATATCCTATTTGTAGTGTATCTGTGGTATTATCTTCCACCTGAAAGCTCAATTTGCATTTCACTGAAAACAAAGCAGTAAGAAGTAATGATTACTTTCTCTGCACTGAATAGCTGGTACAGTATTTGAAGGATGCCCATTTTCCCTGTTGATGTCCAATTAGTAAAAAATAGAAAATTCATAAGACTTAGAAACACTGAGGGCTCCTCCCATTCAACAAAAAACATTGCCTTCATCTAACAAAGCTTCCTTGAGCTACAGATATATCAAATTTCCTGATACCTCTGGGATTTCCTAAAAACGTGGAGCCTCTTATTTTGCACAGTAGATATAAATACAATACCAGTATAAAATAAAAAGTTAATACTATTAACAGTGTTTGCTTCTAGTGCTCCACTACTGTCTCAGAGACAAATCTATCCAACAGACAGCCTGCCTTCACCCTGTGATGCGGCATGTCGTGGAGCAAGGGAGAAGCTTGCCAGTTCCATGGCCTGTCTTCCCAACACTCGCTGCTCATTAACCAGGTCCACATCGAACATATACACACTTATTGACTTGAACTAAAATAAGCTTAGGGTATACTTAACTAATCAGCACAGAACTCTTAATTTCAGCAGTGCTGCACTGCCATACTATTTATATAACAAAACCACACAGAAAAAACAGAAAGGCTTTTTCTTCCCTTCAGTATTGTATAATTTTGGTTTTCTTAGGGTGATGCATCATGAACACAAGACACCAAACATGAGCGAAGACAGCATGAATTCATTTAAACACCAGGGCTCTAGTATTTGGCACTGGTGAAACCACACCTTGAATACTGTCTTTAGTTCTGGGCGCCTCACTACAAGAAAGACACCGAGATGCTGGAGTGTGTCCAACGAAGAGCAACAAAGCTGGTGAAGAGTCTGGAGAACAAGTCTTATGAGGAGCAGCTGAGGGAACTGAGGTTGTTTAGTCTGGAGAAAAGGAGGCTCAGGGGAGAATTTATCAATCTCTACAACTACCTGAAAGGTTGTGGCCAGGTGGGTGTTGGTCTCTTCTATCAGTCAACAAGTGATAAGACCAGAGAAAATAGCCTCAAGTTGCCCCAGGGGAGGTTTAGATTGGATATTAGGAAGACTTTCTACACCAAAACAGTTGTCAGGTATTGGGAGCCTCTTCCCCTGGGAAGCGATTGAGTCACCATCTCTGGAGATATTTAAAAGACGTGTAGATATGGCACTCAGGGACATAGTTTAGTGGTGGACTTGCCACAGTTAGGTTAATAGTTGGACTAGATGATCTGAAAGGTCTATTCCAGCCTAAATGGTTCTATGATTCTACAGGGTAACAGCATCAACTGGCTGTCCTGGGGATGCTGAGCTCCCACCTGCTGCTGGGAGGTGGTGAATTAAATCCTTGGTTTGCTTTGCTTGCATGCTCGGCTTTTGCTTTCCCTATTAAACTGTCTTTATCTCAACACTAGTGTTCTCTTACTTTTACTCTCCCAATTCTCTTCCCCATTCCACGTCGGGGGGAGTGAGCAAGTGGCTGTGTGATGCTTAGTTGCCGGCTGGGATTAAACCATGACACATTCAAAAAAAAAGAAAAATTCAAACTGATGAGATCCAAGTCAGGCAGTTTCATCTAAAATGAGGAAACTTTGGCAGACTTTGTTTCCACTCATTCTTTAGCTGTTACTGGCTTGCTTCCAGGTATCATCAGTCAAGTTGCTTTTTTTTCCAAATTAAAAAAATGTTACATCAAGAGGATCAGAGCTAATAATAACTAGCAAAAACTAAACGGACACAAAGGGAAACCTAGTAGAAGGAATGACAAGGAAAATAGAAGAATGCAGTAAATAAATTTTAAAACATGAGAAAAAGACAATTTATGATGATTGAAAACTGTACAAAGGTCATATACAGGTGCTGATCCTAGAAGATGTAGCAACTGCCACAGAATTAACTTCTAAGGACAGAAATCACTCTAATTAATCTGCCTCCCTGCTTGGCACAGATTGGAGAATTCACCCGTCAAATCCTGCATCTCGCTTCCCCAGAAGCTGTGTATTAACTCATCCAACAAGACTAGAAAAGGTTTTAATCTGTACTCAGCAGGAGAATACAGTATATCCAGTCTTCCTGACCAGGCAAGACACCTGAGATCCTTCCAGTGCCAACTGAAGACCAACCCCTTTCTGTCCCTTGAACTTGTATGTGTCCACCAAAGTCTGTACATACACATTACTGGGTTACATGCCCTCCCCTAACACTTCCAAAAAGGGTATTTTGCCAGAGAGCATGTGCACAGGCACACTTCCTGATCTGTTCTGAAGTTGAGCCGAGAAATATGAAACAGGCCACAACTGTCCAAATTATTCACGCAGCATATTTCTAGCACAGCTGCAGAGCACACAGAGTGGGCTACAAGCTGGATTAGTGGTTCTGGTAGTAGCAACCTTCTATCACCATTTTCCTAGAGCTATTCTTAGCCCTTCCTCTGTTACCTTACAAGTCCTTTAATTTAGAGGATTACAACATTGTAGCTCTTTTCATGAAAGCAGACTCTGCATATTCATAAAGAATGTAATGGAAATTTGAACAAATGTGGTCCCAAAATTAGAGCTTAAATGAACACTGGATACAGATGCAAATGGGAAGTTAATAATGTTGGATGGGGCAAAGTGTTTAAACATTTTTATATACCAGATATGATACTTCTTCTGTTTTTCTTAATGAAACATGTGGATTAATACCTTACATACTAATTCCAAGAAGCATTATTAACAGTGTCTCGGCCAAGTTGTAACTTTGTAAAAAAAACCTTCCTGTCTTATGGTAATTACGTTAAAGGCAGTCATTGAAAATTGCAATGCAGTGTTTGGCCAAGATCCACGCTGGCACCACAGGCCATGTCAGGCATCTATTGTGAAGGACTTCAGGGACCTGGGAAAGGACCTAAAAGTCTACTCAAATTTTCTTAGGCAATTTTTCTGTCTCTCAAGTGGGAAACGTTCCATAAATGTCATGTTATTTGCTTTACCTCCTACACTCTTACCACCATTCACCATTTATTTTCCTCTGCCATCTTTTTCCATTTTTGAACTCTTAGGGAGCCCTGTCTGCATCAGCTAAATGAAGACTGAGAGTCATTTGATTACCAGACATAAGCATTTACTCACTGCGAAGGAGATCTGGTAGCAAGACATTTTCAACCTTGCTGATAATAACGCAATAGGATCCAGCAGATAACAATTAAAGCTAGATCACTTCAACCTTGAAACAGTCTGCAATTTCCTAGCAGGGACTGCAGCTGAACCTTGGAACAGTTTGTTGGGAAAGACAGAGGGCAAAAATGCAAGGCTTTTTTCATCAGGCAGAATCTTTGTCACTTTATATGCTTGTAAAATTAAGGGTTTAATTTATCTCTGAAAGAATTTATATAGAAGTTGTTAAATGAACAGCATTTCTTTCTGCAGTCTGCATCTCTTGATCTACAAATACTGTCTTTTATTCATTCTTTGTGAGCCACAGGGAGAAGGTGGTACCTTTTAATACCCAAACCATGCTCCTTAGACAAATATTCCCAGATGACCTGCAGAACACTCTAAACAAACAGATAAATAAACACGGATCACTTCACTGAAGTAAAGCAGATTGCCAGATCTGGTGTAGGAACAAATGATTTCATCCAGTAAGACTGCTAGATCTCTGGTTTGCATTCTTGCATGTGTTTTGGCTAGGGAGCAGGCAGCTGAATAAAGGATAATTTTGCTTTTCTCTGTTACGTGGATCGTCTGAAGATATCACACTTAACAAGAAGGCCCTGAGCGTTTCTGACCACCTCATTTCTCCTGGTTTCTAACCCCACAATTGTTTAGTCTAATGACACTGTGGTCAGCATAGTACCTGCCTGAAACCAAACTGACACTCGTTTACTGATTTGCAGGAGATCAGGCTAATAGGTAGAAGAATATTCTGAATAACAAGATACTAAACTTATCTGTATTTGTATTCAAAAGCAATTTCAGAGATGGGAAACTCTAGTATTCATTTTGTGCATAAACTTTTATTTCTCCATTCCAACAGTAAATTCTACTTCTTTTTTGATCTAAAACCTTTTCTCTAGAGGAGAAAAAAAAATCCTTATAGGAACCTGCTTTTTAAAAATAATCTAGGGATTCTATTTTGTAAAAATAGAGCTGATTTTCAACAGAGGAAGGAGTCTGGCTTAAATTTTTCAACATCTGCAATCTGATTAAGCATCTATGGAAATTAAGTAGGCACTTCAGCATTCTGACAAACTGGACCAAAAAACATGCTTCAATACTTGGATGATTTTGGATTTCATCTTCAAAACAGTTCAGGTGTTAAATACATTTCACTATAAAACACAGATTTATTGGCTTAGTGTTCACATTTGGCCCACAACTCTGGCAACTTTTTTCAGGGTGACATCTTCTTTCCTTCTGGCCAGAGTTTGCCATAATGCCACCAATTTTCAGTCCTACATTTCTACCACAGAAGGCTGATAAAGTACATGACACATTTTTTAATAAAAAATACTATGCAGAACCCCAGTCCTGCACTAAGCCTCTGGCTGCAAGGTCTGTAAGAAAATGAGGGGAAAAAATGTTGAGATACACAGTTCAAAATTAAGTGTGCAATACCTTCTCAGTGTCTAATAACTTTCTTTCAGAACCATACATGAAAATTAACTTTTGCTTTGCAGTTCCTGACTCATGCCCAAAGATCAATTTTACCAGAAATATATTTTAAAACTGTTTAAGACTGCTTTCATTTTATGAAACTATGTTCAATTACATAACCCTACAAATCTAGGTACTTAAATTAAAGCAAATCTTTTCCTGAAAAGTGCATCAAAGCCAGATTCTGAATGCCCATGGTATTTATTAAACCATTTATTTTTCCTTTCTTAAAGGACACTTTCTTGTTCTGAAAACTATTAATAATATAAATGTTTTATAAAGACACTAAATAAAAACATCTCTCTGATAGGGAACTATGTACACACTTAATTTCATGTACGTATTCTCCTAAATAGCTACACACATGAAAATTTAAACAGAAGTAGTGCACAGTCATGATGTCACTATAAGTTCTTATGATACAAAGTGTTCCTACATACTTTAGGAACTGGAAAAAAGATGACCACAGTCCTCCTATCTTTGAGACAACAATATTATGTTAGCTTACAGTCTATAGCAGATGATCTTGAGAAGTTAAAATGATAAATTAATTTTTCTAAATTAGCATGGCTTATACTGTGCACACTATTCAAGCAAAACAAAAACATGTCTGTTACAATCACATTCTAGATTAACTCCAGCATTTCTTTTCCATACCACTATGAAGACTAAATGCCTTGGAGAGCATCCAAGAATTAAGGTCCAAACTTGCCTTTTTCAATCATAGCCAGTGATGTGAACTTCATTAGAGACTGAACATTTCTTGATTAGAGTCAAGGAAGTGTGACCATGTACTTACAGAACCAGGAAAAAAAAAAAAAAAAAAAGTTTTTGCCTCTAGGGACTCATCAGAGTTGAAAAACATACGAAATACTGCATTCTCCAACAGTAACAGTATAAGAATTGCAATATGAGAAATCAGTCTCTTCTATTCGGTCTGCTTTTACATTAACATTCAGACATGCTACCTTGTATGATCCAGTATGTTGTGTCTACTTAAACGGGACCCATCTACTTTGGTTTTGAAAGAGAAAACAATTATGCAGTGATGCTCATCCCAAAAATCATTAGTTGAAATGAAGAAATATAAAACTAGAACAAAGAATAGTAATAATTGTATTGCTTAATTATTTTTAGCCTGTTAAGTAAAGCTAAAAGGCCAATAACGGATGACAAACATAGAAACCCTTTAACAGACTACATGGTGATTTGACATGACCATTAAATTTTAGTTTAAAGTAATTTAACTCTCTTTATGTCTCCTTCCCACTTTCTCACAGTCCCCAAGTGATGAGACCCACTTACCCACTGTGCTTGCACTTCTAAGGGTGCTGGTCCATACTGACTAACCTGTATGTATCACATCTCCACAACTGTGTGGGCTAAGCTTCAAGGTGTGCACTACAAGTACATACACAGAAATTAAAACCCATTTATAAAAACATCCCACCAAATCGCCAGAAGCATCCTATGGCTATTTTGTCTGCTTGTAAGAAAAAACAAAGCAAGATTTTTCAGTGAAGACAATTTATAATACAACAAAAATTCTCACCCACATCTTCAGAAAATTTTTGCGTAAGTCGTAACAGTACTGTAAGTGAACTGTCTTAATGAATTCAAGTGCAAAACTGCTAAATTATCCCTACTTACCTTTCCTTCCAAGCATAACAGCTACTTATTTTTTGTTCTCAGACAGTTAACCCCACACAGTTTTTCTCACAACAGTATTTTCCTTCCTGAAACACCTCATGACACCATTAATCATAGTAAGTTATATAAAGCATTTTAAAGACTCTCTTAAATAATCCTGAAGCATTTTAACAAGCTCGGCATTTCTGTCAAAAAAGAACACCATTAACTGCATCACAGCTGAGTGTATTTACTTGTCTAGAAAACACTGTGGAAAAAACCCAAACGTATGTCTTAGTTCAACTAAAAAACTCAGCACAGTTTGGGTCTACCTATATCTTAACCCTGCTGCAGGTCACGATGAGTCACTATTTTCTGGAAGAGCAGCCCGAGCACCACCTTCAGCAACTTGTCAGTGGGCTGAAATGTGATCAAGTTATCCAAAGCTTTTCTCTAGAAGGTAAGTCTTCCCTTACACAGAATTATTGCATGAATGCATTGACATAAAACAGTATTTCCAACACAAGTACCATTTTGCCTCCACACTGAAAGCAAAGCATGAAAAGAATAAACGATTCTCACCACAACAGCAGTCAATTTGGTTTTCTGTTTTTAAGGGTAGCTTTGGGGAACCAATAGTTACACTGATTTCCAGTCAAATTCTGCTTCTTCCTTTCCCTCAGTCCTTTCCCTCGCTTTTGCATTAAGGACTGGGCATTAGTTAAAGTCTGATACATCCTTGTAGCCCTAATCACATGGGCCACTGCACACTACCTAATGGGAGAAAACATCAGGGGTGTCTACAATGTGTGAACTGTTACTCATCTTCCCTGATATTTTTCAAAACTTCATCCTATGGAATTATCCTCTTGAAATTGCACAGAGAAGAATATGGTAAGTCATGCAACTAGAGACATAATAATTATAAAATATTACATATATTTCCTGTACCCTTCAATGTTCTCATTTTGACAACAATATCAATTCCAGAACTGTACAGCTACCCATATATTCTGTAATCAGCAAAACCCGAGTTGTCTGTCCTGTCATCTGCCCTGTGAAGAGCCAACAGCAAAAAAAAAAAAAAAAAAAAGCATGCTGAATGGTCTAATATCGATCTTATGAAATATTAATAAGTACAAACCAACCAGTTAAAGATAGAAAAGGAAGAAACTAAAATATGCTAGCAGCAGGGTTTTATAAATCCTTCTCCATTTAAGAACAAATAGACCAGTAAATTCAGTCGGCAAACAAAAAAAGGAAACTGCAGGTTACAGATCCTATTGTCCATGAGAACACTCTCTCTCAGGTACCTGATCAACTTACCAGTAGTAAGTTTATCTTACTAGTTAAACTCCAAGCTGTTATTTTCCATGTGCATTTATTTTCAAAGATTGATGCTGCTATCCGAAGTCTGAAAAGGACATGTATATTCAAAATCCTGTTTATTCTCTCCCACTCTAGTCTTACCAGTTCACTCAGTATAAACTGTATCTTCTACCTCTGATTCCCCCCAAATCTTGACACATTTGTGCACCATTCTGAGCCATTTACAAGTACTGCTGTCATGGAATGTATCTGTGTTTGGCTCCCACAATATTTTATGACAATCATGAATTAATTATGCTTTCTTAAACTTGTTCCATGATGATTTTTCTAGATGCCTCCTAAATTTTACATTCTCTAAAAGAAGGAAAAAAAAAAAAAAAAACAAAACCCAACCCAACAAAAACCAACAAACAAATCTATTCAGTTTCTCTGTATTTTTCACAATTCTGTATGCATTTGTCATACTCTTCTCTCTGGCCTTTTTTTACAACATAAAATGTACTCAGCTTAGTTTCATCAAAGCTATTTTGTACTTCTTAACCTCTTTTGTCTAAGTGTACTATATTCTTCTTCAGTCATTCTGAAATTCCTATAGATTTAGACAGTACATTTAAAAAAATACTTTTGTGATTTTAACATTCTATATAAAGTATAAAATCTCCTGGACTCTCTACTAGAAGAACAAGCTATCCAAGTCTCTATTTTTCTGATGCTGACATTCTTCAGCTGCTAAAAGAAGCACAAAACTTGCTACCTCTCCTGTTTAATACATCTAGGAAGAACAGGGTAAGATACTGTAATTTAGGGGGCTAGTACTGTTAAAAGTTTCAAGATAATATTATCTCAGAGGATCTTTCTGAACCACAGAAGCTGACAAATTTTCCATCTACTTACCAAAATAATGGCAGTTTTCACTTCCTAAGTAGTTAAACAATAAAACATAATTTAAAAAAAAAAAAAAAAAAAAGTTAGCTTGCACTCCAGGATTTTAATGAAAACAAATGAAGATGCACGGATTCATTAAGGCCTGCAAAAAACTTAATTTTGCTTAAACTTCTACCCTTTTCAATAAGCCTGATGCTTTTATGTGTTGTTCTTCAACCTTCATGATCCAATGAATTTTGCTGAGCTACATTTTCAAAATTCTCTTCCTCCCATTCATTTTATTTTTTTTTATATTTCCCAGATTCCAAATATATTGCGAACACAGCCCCACCCCATCAGCTAGCTCTTCTACCATCAGCAACAGAAGCAAACACAACTCATACACCAGGTTCCCTGTACTGCACAAGTTTCATGTGAAGGCCCCTCTCCTGTTCTTCACAACCACTAATGTGATAGGAGAAAGCTGCTTTAGAGATCTCCTTCCTATCTGTAACCTGACAAGATCTCCACTCTCAGCTGGACGCTTACAGCTCTCAAAGGGGAGGATGAAAAGCCACATTAGAAGGTGGAATTTTACTGTATCAAACCACAGCAAGTCCATCTTGGATCACCTTCAGAACACAGTTCAATGCAATGCAACTTATCTCTTGGTGGGGTTTGTGTTTTGTAGTTTTTTGGTGTTTTTTCTTGTTTTTTTGTTTGTTTTTAAAAAGATGCTTACAGTAGTTCCAAAGGACACTTTTACTTAGCATTTGGAAAGCATGAGGAGCATGCACATGGGCAACTATGGTATTTCAGGTGATGGACAGACACTTCCAGTGATTTCCCTAAAAATACTACTGACTGCCTGTATTTCCATGAACATACTTTAACTGTAAATACAATCCAGAGACATTTCTTCCTTACAGATCAATAGTGGAAAAGAAAGAAAATGGGAAGAAAACAGTAGTGGTAACCATATCAGTAACAGCAGTCAGGCAGGTTTAATAAACCTGTTAATTTGATATTTTGCAGCTACTTTGATGACAGTAGGAGAAATATAATAAATAAAAATAAAATAATAATAATTTAATAAAAAATAAAAAAAAAGCAAACAACAACAAAAAAAAAACACACCAAAAGCAGAAAAAAAACAGAATCCATGATAATGGTACCAGGAAATTCACCAAGTAACTGCATCAGTACTAGTATTCTGGCATTTCCTTCTTTTATTCAATCTTTCTTTCACTTTATGTATTTTGCATTTCATGCTGAAATGCACTGCACTTATACAGGTTAACTTGCCTTTCATTTTAGTACATTTTTAGTCATATACTGCTGGCTTGTACAACTAGTAATGGATATACATCCAACACATAGCTGATGCAATGCCCAGAGTATTTTCCAGACAAAATAATTGTGGCTCAATATTTAGTTGCATTTTGACATGCATAGTTTTTCGCCTCCTCTTTGTATACAGCTGAACTTTCTTCCCAATGTATTAATAACAGTGAAAATAAACTGTTAATTGGCAACTAAGTACAACTATAGAGCAACACAGTGTTAAGTATCAAGCTATACCGAATATTTACAATGTAACTGTGACTTCTGCCTTTGATTTTGCAAGAGTGGTTCATCTGCCATGAAACTGCATGTTTGCCTCCATAGATTTCCAAAATAAAGGGTATTCTAATTTTACTAACTAATCTTCTTGTTATTAATTACATATCTGGTATGTTATTTTGCAGGGCAAAACATAGCTGCAGCTCAGTAGGCATCACCCAGTGATAAATTCTCATCAAGTACAACAGAAATTCAACAGCATGGCCTACAATTTTGTGCCTCAAATGAGACAACAGCAGTCAGAGTACAACATATGAATTCAGGCAGACTGAAAGAACAGAGGACACGGATAGAAGGTTAAGGACTGGAAATACTTATACATCTGCCTTTTAAATTCTTTGCTGTGAGCAACTGACTCCAACAAGACCATGAGATAGAAAAGCCAAAAAGGATCAAAACTCAGAATTTTAGACACAAACACATTTTGGTAGGATCAGTTACAATAGTGAACTTAGCCTATGTAAAGTTTCTAAGTGTTGATGTTAATCATAATACTCAAAACTAACAAAGTAAACGAGAGTCCAAAAGGTCTCTGGACAGCATAAATGCCAGAGATATTATTTTTTCCAGTAATTCAAATATAATTGCCTGTGTCAAGGAGTTCCAGTTAAAGCACCACTGTCCTAAAAGAAACAGAAAAAGGTTTTCATTATTCAGGGATCTTAGAAGCACCACTAACATGCAGCAACTATTTCTGCAACACCTATATCTGCATAAGTACATAAAAATCACTTACATTTACTTATTACTCACACTTCTGACTTCTGATAAAATTATTTTTCAAAACCTAACAGAGCATCATGGATCACTTCTAGACTGATGCTTCAAAATTACTGTATGCAGAAAACATTGTAAAAGTGTTACAAATTTGCTCTCAGCTCAGAAATGGCTCTAACAATTTTATGATTTTGCTAAAAAAATCTTAACCTAAAATTAGTACTCTGTGTGTGGGCATACCACTGCATTTTTAATTTTTTTAAGAGGCTAAAAAAAATTCTGTGTACTAACCTTAATCTTTTATGGCTAAGTTCTATGAAAAAAACAGTAAAACTCACTCCAACTGATAAAAAAAAAAAAAAAAAAAAAACAAAAAAACAAACATATGCATGCCTGCAGTAAAAGAGTTTGCAGATTCATCCCAATCACTCCTTGCTCCATGTGCCCTGTTGCGTATTTTGGAAGAGAGCATCCCTCTCTTCCATTAAGGAATAGAAAAAAAAAATCTGAAGTGAATGTTCCTCCTTATTGCCAATGCACTGGAGCTGTTGGGGGTGAAAGCAAAAGATAGTATGTGCCACCCTTTCTTGACACATGGGAGAAAATGCAACATCAAGGACTTTCAGTCTCTCAGATGCAGTATCTTTAAGAAAAGTTAGAGCACTGGCAGAGTTCAGCAAGTGATATAAAGGGTGACCCGAGGCACCTGCTACGGATCAGGGAGAGGGAGCTGAATCCTAACCACATCCCCTATTTTCTGGGCACAATCCTCCTTTTAATTTGCATTTTGCCAGTCCCACGGTTGGCCAGCATGGCTGTCAGTAGAGCTGTCCCAAACAGATAGAATATGTCCTTTTAAAAAATATTCTTTCTATTACCCTACACAACGATAATCAAACTTCACCTCACTCTCCAGGCTCCCACCTTTACTAAACCAGAAAGAAAAGGATGACCAAGACCACGAGAATGAATGTGTATGCAGAGAACTACAGAAATCCAAAATTACTGGAGATCTGGGGACAGATTAGAATGATGAGAGAGCTGCAGAGATGCCTGAAGACAAAACTAATATAAAAAAATCAGCGAAGGAAGGAAATCAGAAGAGAAAACGCTTTGGGACATATAGGATGATAAGATAGGAAAACTTCAAAGAAAGGAATCAAAAGAATAATTTAAAGATAATGGATACATGACATCTCAGAATATATATTCGTAAAACTCAAATTGTTCTTGTTCTGTGGTTAAATTGATTAAAGTTCTATGGCTCTGTAATTAAAAAGCCACATTAAAACACACACTAATGATAATTAGGGGGAATAGACTCTCACAATCTGATACTACACAAAATCACTTGGATTCTTACAATGAGCAAGCTGAATTTACAATAATCAATTCCATAATGGTTGAACTATCACTCAAGAATTGGAGGGCAAGTCAGGCATAACTCTTTATGGAACATTATGATGGTACGATACTTAGGAAGCTTGATAGTTTTTTGGGGACACATTACTTCCCTATCCTAAATTTCAACAGCAAACAGACAGATGTATGCACTAGTCTTTGGGTTTTATACCACCTCCAAGACCTGTATTACAATCTTTGTAAATCAAGAACAACAATGAAGTTCTTAACAAATTTAATGGAGGTTGTTACATTTAAGAAACAAAAGCACTCTTTAGGGTAGCATTTTTTATTACACAGTTTTTGAAAGCAAGATAAGAGTGGCAAGAACAAGTTTTTCACCGTGAGACATCACTTCTCATGAAAGAGCTTTCTCAAAACCAGAAGTCTGGAAGCATTTGTAGAAGTTATGATTTCATTAATCTGGTTTGGAAAACTGTTCCGTAGCTGAATCCTAACAACCAAGAGCATTTTATCCCCAGTTCTTTCAGCGTTAATCCTGGGCTTTGCTAACTGCATTGTGCCAGAATGGCACACCAATGGGATAGTTCACAGTCCGACTCATTCTTTCCACCACAAATGCCTATACAAAAAATTATCTTGCAGGAAACAATGAGGAACAGTGCTATAAACACTTGTAAATTTTACTCCTTGGGTCCTTTCCATGTATGAATAATGGATAAATACTTAAATCTACTATGTACTTCTGTCCAAAAAAAAAGCAGCTTGCACTCTTACACATTCAGTTCCTGCTGTCAAATAGGTGATATTCTGTTCACCTCAGTGAGATTTCTAGCCATGCTATGTAATACAAACTATAGATATGTAAAATATCACCTGCAGATGAAAATGTGGCTATAGCTATATATTCATGCTCTAGAGATCACGTATGGACTATTTTTAATTCCAGGTAATTAACAACAAGAACAGAACTTTTAAGTGAAGAGCTACCAAAACACCAAGTATGATTACCAACATTTAGACTTTAATGAGATAAAATGTCTTCAATCAAGTTCAGTTAGACTGAACTGCCTAAGATTTTATGAAGGTAAGAGAGTATGTGCAATAATACAGATACCCAGTGAGTAACTTGGAAAGTAGAATATTCATATGAGAAAACTTTTTCCCCTTATACAGGAAATATGAATGTATCGTGCAAAACTTCTGCTATTTTTCTGTAGTAAACTACATGTTCACCAAATTTTTAAACTAGCTTCTTAGTACATTGAACAGATCGAAGGAAAAACTGATCAGATACACCAATCAAAAGAGATTACATTCTGTTAATCCACTTAATTTAAACTGTATTTGACCTAAGTGAAAATCACAGTATCCCAATGAAGTGTTATGACCATTTACATTAGCTCGAATTATGTCTACAAGTGTTTCTTTTTTCAGTAAGCTCAGTAATTTTGAAAACATTCAGAAAAATACTATTACACACAGGACCAGCTTCCTATATTCAAATCATTAAGCACATAACTCAGTTGAGAAGACTCATTTTTTTCTCCACAGGATGTAAAACTTCCCTTAATTTCTCCTCCCTTACAAGACATAATTTCTAGGCTTCAACAATCCACAATGGACTTAGATTGTCAATCTGCAAGTAAAAGATTTCATTATTGGTTTCCCAAAAAGCAATGAATGAGGTTTACATTTTAAATGTGTTTTGGATAGAGGAGGAATAACAGGATAAGCCATCCACAACAGCAAGACGATATGTGATCAGAATCTGTTGCAATACTGTATGGATCCTAATCATCCTGCCCCCCCAATGCTGTCAAGACTGCAGTAACAGGGAGGGACTTCATAACCATTTCTGTACTAACAAGGAATGATTACAATATTGATTTTTCATAGGGTTACTTACAGGAGTAAACATTAATCAATTTATGTTAGGTTTGTGAACTAAAATCAAAAGAATTATTTGACAAATAAAGCTTGCTTACAGCCAACTTATGGCCCTACACCACAAGTCATGAAGCATATTCAGTAGAAAGCTAAATCCTTTACTCTTTTAATACTGCTTTTTGTTTTCCAAATGACACAAAATCAGCTAAGACACTCAGTCAACATCGTTTTACCTTTGCAAAATAAGTTCGGACATATACTTTTTCCAGACAACTCTTATTTCTGAGGCACTTGGGAAGACTGAACTCATTATCACCCATACATACCAAGATTGTTTCTATTCTGTTTAAAAATGTTTCACATGTAGTTAATCAACACACATTTTAGTTAACAAAGTCTTTGTTTAATAGACAGATAGCCAACACTGTCTTATGCATTAATAATGGGATGTCATTAATTTAAAAATCACATTAAACTGTCAAAAAAGTTTCCGTGTATTAGTGCCTCATCAAAAAAACTGAAATTACACAAAAGAAAGCTCTGAGGAAAAGTACTTCTGTTTTTGCAGATTGAGTACTTGAGAGTTTGTCAATGCTTGTGTTTTGTTCCCCCCACTGCAGTCTCCTGTTTGTTTCGGTAGATTTTTAGCAAAGTATTGGAAAGAAAAGCACTTACACGGTGACAATAATAACACAAACCTTGGAAAGGAGACATGGTAATATACATAAGATCTGAGGATTACATTTTCTCTATGAACACATTGAAAATTGATTGTGTCATTTTAAAAAAAAAAAAAAAAAGCCAGTATAGGAATGATCAATTTACACTAATAAAAAATAAAAAGCCATAAGCTTAAAACAGAGGGTTCTTTCATGCCAACACATGGTAGTTCTCCAACTAAAATGAAAAATTAAATATATGCATTAGTCCTCCTTATATTGACTTTATTTACCCCACTCACTTATACCAAAAAATGTAATAGAAATAAATTTATCTACAGAAGCAAGACACAAAACTGGTTAGCTTTTTTGTTTCCCTTAATAAAGGTCTGTCTCCGTAGAGCTTACAACTTATGAAGCTTATGCCAAGGGGTGTTGAACATCTTTTATCTAAAGTACCTCAAACTCTTTACAAAGCAAGATAAGCATAAGTAAGTTTTTAAAATCTCCTGACTTCATGTTCTTGGAGCCTCGGCAGTTAATTGTTTCAGTTAGTGATTTATCCTATCATGGTGAGGCAAACATGTCTTAAGTTCAACGTAAATCAAAACCAGACTTCTTCATTGTGTATCTAAGCCAAAACTTTCTACCTATTAACTTACCTTAGCTAAAAATCCAGTACTTAAGTCTATACCTTTGCACACCGTCCGTATCAGAATCACTATTAAGAGGAAATGAACCAACTTAACATAAAAACAAAGATTTCTTCTAAAACAGTGAATCAGTTTTTAAAAGACAAAGGATTTCATTGGAAATTAGTATTTTCAAGACTACAAGGCAAAATTAACACAACACCCACCTCAATACAGTAAATAAACAAAAAACACCCACCCAAATTCAACCAAGGAAAATAAGGGTAAAATTTTAAACCAGCAATTAGGCCACCCTTAGAACATCGAGTCTGATGATTTGACTTTATTTGCCTACTTATTATAAAGGTATAAATTATATCAGTATAAATCAGCTCTGGAGAAATCAGCCTTCCATAATTTGCAATATTCAGTATGTCTCATACAATGCTTAAGGAGAAAAACAAACCCTCCCTCTCTCAAAAAAAAAGCCTACATCTTTGGTATCAGGAACAAAACACATCTAAAGTGTTTAGAGTAACTAAACGTGTGACACTGAAACTAAGGCAAGAAGTGGAAATTGTCAGAATTCTGTGTAACATGAACAAGTGTGACAATTTACAACTGCTAAGCAGAAAGCACCACGGTGTTTACAGTGGCTCTCTACATTAACCAATAGTTTCATAATGAAAAATAGCAACCTGTCACACTTAACAGCCTAACATAACACATACTTATCAAAAGTTCAGAGCAAGTTCATAATACACACTCAAGTTAATAGAATGTGTTTATAAACATTGAGCTAGGTCTAGGTTATATTTTGCTGGAAGCTATTTCATTCTTAGAAAGTCAAAACATCTTTTAGGAAGTTAAACAGGGATGCGGTGTCATATCTACCACTCAGAGATTATCAGGTGAACATTTAAGACATGCACACCATGTAAGACAACCATGAACTCTGACGTTTATTCTAGTTCTGATATATTGCTACACATGCTTACAAGACCCTGACAGCATTTTGGGAAGATCTGGACATCACTCAACATGACATTATTCCAAACAGAAGCAGCTAGGTGTTAGATGAAATAGTGTATTTTATATACAGACACACAAATATGAAACAACAATATGCAATAAACATTCTTAAATGTTGCCTTCTTTTAAATAACAGTGCCTTCCTGTTTTTCTCTAGGTAAACCAGCATGCAATTGGAGCTTTTTCTTATCCAAAAACATGCAGCAGCATCTTTACGGCTACATCCGCACTTGAATGCAGAACAGGCCAGGAAACAGATGCCAAAGCCATGCAGTACAGCACACATGCTAAATGCTCTTCTCTCACAAAATGGGGCTGTCTTAGGATAGTCCGCGGTCCACGGCTTTCCCTGAGCTGTGCCTCATTTGGGCCGCTGACACAGGCCAAAAGCATGCCAAGGTCCCCACTAACAATCAGACAGTGCCACAACCCTGGGACAGCATCCATGTTCAAACTCTGAGCCTGCTCAGACAGTGGGTACAGCCATAGACTTACTGACCCTAATGAAAGTTTTGCAAGTCTCAGGAGAGCCCACCACAGTTACACTTGTAATCTTCCTATTTTCCTATGCAATACAAATACTTGGAAAATTATTTCCTTGATAACAATATTTATGTTCATGAAGACAGTGTAAACATTTTTATTAGAAAAATTAATCAGGAAACATAAATCATGGGTTTTATGCAGCTATGGCTACATTTTAAAGAGATGGTATTCACAATCTCTACTTTTTGTTATTTCTAGTGCTGTTTCTAGTGCTAAAGAGAAATAACTCTTTAGCAAACTACCAGCCTGAAACAGATTCAAATTGGTAATCTAGCAGAATAAGAATAAAATCAACCAAGCAGAGTATCTGGTTTTAGAATGCATCTTAAATAAAGAAAACACATAGCTTAACAAGCACACCTTTTGAAGCTGAAACATCGTAGCCTACCACTATGAAGCTCACAGCTCTTGAGAGAGCAAAGTTAAGGAATAAGACAAAAATGGGTCTATGCCTTTTTGCAACAATCAGGATCCAAAGGGAGTTACTGGTTTTATAATTTTTTATTGCTATTTTGCCAGTACTCAGCATCTGTAATATCCAATTTAGTGAAGCCCTTGGTATGGGGCACCTAGTGAATGATCACTTCTGAGTGTTCTTTCAGCAGGATCCTCACAGACCTGGCTGCTGATCTGCTCCACTCACCGTAAGGTGCTGCAGCTCCAGCTCTTGCATTCATTCCTGGCAAACTCTTCTTTCTTACTGTGGTTACTCTATCCAACAAGGATCAGTCAATGTTTTATTTTTTTAAAGATGCTGTTGGTCATTCCTGGAAGAAGATGAATTTTACCGTTGTACGCTTTGAGCTCATCTAATTACAATACTAGCCTTCAGGGAATTTTTAAACTAATGACATTGTATTTGTCAAGCACAGAAACTTTTAATCTGATTTTTCAGGTGGATCATAGCCAATGGATCCTGGCCACCATAGCACTTAACAAAACACATTTGACTGTCCTCCATGAAATATTTAGGTGAGCTTATTATCAAAATGTTAATTTTGTTACCCAATATCTTTCTCTGATGGTCAATACAAGGCATATAGGCACATTGACAATGTTATTAAAGTTTTTATGACTAAAAGTCCACAAGTCAGATTATATCTGTGTATATACAGCTTCACAAATGAAGAGGCACGCATCTTAAAAAATCTGAATCAAAACACTATCTGAACTCCCCAGTTTCTCTGTCAATCTCATGATTTGTTGTACACCAGCATCAAGAAACACCAGCTCAACAATACAGCTATTTTTTTCTATTTATTTCAACATCCTAGTCTTTATTTTCAGGATTTCTTTCATTTTCAGTGCTAACACAAAGAGCAAAACCCCAAACTATTAATTATGTCACAATGACTCCTTAACCCCCCAAAAGCAAACAACTCAGATGGCCCATCAATTATCCACTTTTGGGTACTTCCTTAATTCTAAAGGACAAGGAGTGCACTATTTCAACATTACCTTTGGCTTAACTGTACTAATTGGGTCTTTTGGACAAATAATGCTGGATTTACATTTCAATTTCGATTAATTTCAATTATTACTGCTTCCCCAGAATACTCACAAGCTGCAACTGTGCCATGTAGAAAGGCTGATGACTACACTTCAAAGAAAAGATCCTCTTTAAAAATTTTCTTTTCGTCTTTCAGATCTATCTTTCAAATGTAATTATTATCTATTTTTACCAAAACTGCATACTTCAGGGCAAATTTACTAAACAAATTACTAAATACAAGTATTATTGTCCATTAAGCAACTAGTATCAGCATACCAGTCCTCGCCAATCATAAAAAACCACAGTTGTTACACAAAACTGTGTAAATATAACACAAAACACTGGCACAATAAAGACAGTAGTCACATCCAAACTAGATTTAGCTTCAGTCACTTTTAATTTTCTCCTCAGCACCACAGGGTAGCAGAAGAAGAAGGAACAGCGCTCCACAAATAAGACAGAGAGATAGGACTCTATGTAACTAGTCATTTGCCTCGAAATCTAAATTCATACATCCTGGCAGCAGAACTTGGAAACCTAACACCAACATTATCAAAACAAATAATAGGATTCCTAGGTGTTGGAAGGGATGATGGGAACACATACAGCTGTGAGTGACTACATCTCCAACTAACAGTTCAGGGCTTACACTTCCAATGAGAATTCACAATCTGACTGCAGTCTTTTAACATGACTACTCAAAGGTTCTATCAAGATGCTCAGAAGAGAGCATGCAACTACTATACTACTTCCACCAAGTATGCAATCATTTTTGAGAAAATACACAGGTTTGAAGTACTGATGTCTACATTTCTGTGAAAAAAACAATTAAAAAAAAAAAAGAAGTATTACTTGAACTCTTCTACAAGTACTGTAGTATTTTAGGAGCACATCTCACTTGGCATCTCATCCCATGAAGAAGAGATTCCCCTGTAACACATGCCCATGTTACACAAAGTTTTATCACCACTATCAATCTTATTGCCAGAGAAATGGGCATTTTTAACCTTTTCTTTAATGCCAATGATATTCCAACTGATCACAAGCAAGCTGCCATGGAAGAACCTCACAGAGGCCCTGTATCACTGTCTATATAAACCGCGCACAGTTTACTTCAATTTCCTAGATACTGAACTCAAATATCAAAATAATTTGTAAAAATAACAGTTAACCCCATTCTCATCTCACAAAGGGCCCTAATATGATAAGATAAACACCTTGTATATCACCCTTAGCTTCAAAGTACCAAGACACAGGTTCACAAGGTTGCAAGAGTATGCCTCTTTTCCTTTTAGGTTATAGGACTTCTATATAAAACGTTCAGTTCCATCTGTTGGGCAATGAAATTAATACTCTTCCTACTAGTGAGTGAGTAACTTCACTCCAGCCTCTCAGTCTTTGTAATACAACCAAAATATCAGCAACAGACAATGTGAAGAGAAAGACTGTGACCGTGCCATGCATGGTGACAGCATGATCAAACAAAATTTGGCTCAGCTACTCAGAGCACCCCACACTATGAAAGGCAACATTGTTGGAAACGGTCTCCAACAAGGGGTTTTGAACGTGCTACTTAATTTTAAGCACATATTTACATCTCATTTTCAATGATAAGTAACATTACCCAAATAGGTATTTTTGTCACTATCTCCCCTGTACACATTAGCCAACGGAGTAAATGCAATAGCCTAAGCATCCTGTTTCTGCCTGACTAAAGAAGAGTTTTTGAAAAAACAAAATGCTGAGTTGGATTAAAAAAGAAAAAATGGAAGAGGAGTTAAACTTAATTATTCAAGACTGTAATCTGCAGATTGAGTCCCATATGCAGAAAGCCCCCTTATTTTTCAGCATACCGGAGCTTCAGCTGCAGTTTAAAGAATGTTGGCACATAAAGGTTAAAAAAAAAAAAAAAAAAAAAGTTTACTTTTTTCAGTTAAGCATTACTATTTAATCTTATAAAGAGAGCAACACAAAATTTATTCCATTTCTTCTCAGGAAGTCTGACAAAACAGTATATTGTTTCTGGCTGCCAGCCCCTATATTATCATCGGGCTTCTTAAAGGCGTAACATTGTGAATTTTACCAGGTTTGGGTAAGCACTGGAACTGGAAAACAAACAGAAATGCCCATTAGCTAAACTGACTTTAAAAATAAATAGCAAGATAGTAAATAGGTCTTTAAGGAAGTCAGGGGGTCCTTGTGGAGACTGGCAAATACTTCAAGACAAACCAATACCACAGTGCCAAGAAGACTGAAAGATATGCCACAAGTTTGCACTGGCATCACCCGAAGGCTGTTTACAAAACGGATGGAAGGCTTTTCAATTACAAATCTGTAAAGTTAAACCATTACTAAACATAACTTTAAAAATGGTCTCCAGTCAACCATATGAGCTCCATTCAATCTCAGAGCCCATTTTACGACGATATGTTTAAATTCCAGCGTAAGATATAAATAAGGATAGAAATATGGACGCATACACACGGACTAATGTCTAACATCCTCTGTGGTATCTCCAGCTGACATGATACCATCCACATTTTGTGAAATTTAGACCCTGAACAGCAGCAGTGACTGACAGGCAGCATTAGGTTTATTCCTTTCATATGCTAATAATGACATCATACCTTATGGCCCAATGCTTTAACCACACAGTATCATCTTACAAGGAAAATTTTTCCAAAGGAGTCTAAGAACTGGGCAACCCGCTCACCTGTATATAGGAGGCATTTTTTTTAATCCATCCATGACATAGATTTCTTTCTGTGCCTTAGTGATGTGAATAATTACTACTAAAATATTTATAATGGCTTGAGGTTTTTTTTTTTTTTTAAAGTAAAAATATCATATAATTGTTGGGGGAAGAAGAAGAAAAAAAATCTACAAAAGAAGTTTTTGAGCATACAGGAAGCCGTCCTGGACGTTTATGAAGTGAAGTAAGGTAAGGGCCCTGCTGAGATTTCGGGTACAGGAGGAATCTCTTACAAACATTCCAGTGCAATGTAGTATAGTGCAAAGACTGCCTCACACAGCATCCCAGAAAAGAAATGAAGAAAAAAAAAAACGTATAAATACTCCCTCCATGCTCCTGACATACATCCAGCAATGAGAGATAATAAATTATGTAACTGTTACTGTCTACATACACCACATTCCCTGTATTTTGACATCATACAACCCAAAAAAGATATATTTTTTTTTTACATCCCTCATGGTTTGTAGTGACATGCACATAAAAAGGTTAAAAGAAAAAAACCAAGTGTACTATGAAAAAAAAAAAAAAGAGATCTCCACATCAGCGAACAGCGAGAACATGAATATTAGCCTATTTCCCCCCCCCCCCCCCCCCCCCCGCTGCCACTGTGCTCTATTTTGTGCACACAAGAACAGAAACACACACGAAACCCCACTGCTTGGAAAACAGCATGCTTGAAATCCGCAGCGATCTTTCCTCCCCACTACGGACACTGCTGGATAAAACCTGGAGAACGGCCTCATGCAAGAATAAATAAACGCACTGAATGGCGCGGGGAAGACAGGAGCGGAGGAAATAGAAGCGGCGCACGAAGTGCCGACCGCGTTCCCCGGGCAGGAAGCGAGTTCGCATTAAATGGCCCCAAAGCGATGACAACCGAGCCGAGGGGAGCCCTGGCCGCGGGCGGCCCCTGCCTCCCTCATGACGGGGCAGCCGCGGCGGCCGCCGGGCCGGGGGAGCGGAGCCCGGCGCGCGGGCAGCGGGGGCCCGGCCCGCCCCGAGCCCCCGGGCCCGCACCTGCCGCGGCCCGGCCCCCCCCGCAAGGTGCGGCCGCCGCCGCCCCCCGGCTGCCCCTCGGGGCTGCGCCGCGTCCCTCACCCCCGGCGGGCGGCTCCCGCCGGTACCGGGGCGCCCACTCACCTCGCAGAGGCTCGCACTGCGGCTCCGCGCCCCGCGGCGGGCTCCGGGCGAGGGCGGCTCCCGCTGCAGAGCCCGGGCGGCGGCCGAAGTCACCCCGTCCTTGCGGCAGGCAGCTCCCGCCGCCGCCGCCGCCGCTGCTGCTGCTGGCGCTGCTGCTGGCGCTGGCGGCGGTGGCCCCTCCGCGCCCACGGCGGGGCGAGCGCCTCCCCGCGCAGGGGCTCCCGCGCCGCCCCCCGCCTGCGCGCCGGGGCTAGGCCCCCCGCCCCCGCGCCGGCATCTTTCCCTCAGCCGCCGGCAGGCACGGCAGGACGGGGGCGGCAGCGGCGGGGCCGGGGCCGGGGCCGGGGCCGCAGCCCCGCGGGCCTGGGCGGGGCCGGGGGCGGGTGGCTCTCGGCGGGCAGCCGCTAACAAAGCTCGCCCGCCCGCCCGCCCCCCTCCCCCGGCCGGAGCAAGGCAGGGGGATGCGGCCGCCGGCGGAGGGGGGATGGCGGGGATCCGGCCAGGCCACGGCTCGGCAGCCGCCCGGGCCCGGGAGCGGGCTGAGGGAGACCCCGGCCCCGGGCCCCGCCGAGATCCGCCCGGCCTGCCCCGGCCCGCGCACCCAAAATAAGTAAATCCGGTCAAAAGGTGGCGAGAAGCCTTCCTCGTGCGGGTGCGGGGGGAGGTGGTCCTGCAGCTGCTGCATTTGAACCGCTGTTTGTGAGAAAGCGCCACTGAAATGGTGCTTCGAAATGCCATTTTTTTTTTTTTTTTTTAAATCACATACAGTTATTAGCACTGACAGTTGCCAGTCTTTACCATTTTCTCAGTGTCAACTATCCGATCTATTTGAAAGCAGTTACGTGCAAGCAGCTCTACATTTCCTACTCTGTCGGTGATTTTGCTTGTGCTTTGTCCATCGCAATGAATTCAGGAACGTTTCCATAAGAAAATGTGGTTACAAACAATGTAAATGAAATGAAAACTTAAAATACACACTGGAATTACCAGAGGACCGGTGATGTGTAACACTGCAGAATCACAGCCCAACAAAAACACGGTAATGCCAATAACACACACACACAAAAAAAAAAAAAAAATGGACACATTAGACTTATTCTTACATGATCTGGGTCCTGGTTATTATTATGAGACAACACCTCATGCTTTGTTTTCTGAGTCACATGAAGGCAAAATCTTCCCACAAGCAAGGAGCACATCAGTCCTAACTACTTTATATTCTACATCTGTCTTCTAAATTATATATATATATATATATATCTACCAATATATGGGCAACTAAACGGGTTTCTCTAGACACTGTTTCTTCAGCATAACCATCTGGCAACTACATTAAATGTACGTCAAAATACAAAGTAAATTTTGTACAGCTTATTGTGTATTCTCAAAGCCCTGGGCTTTAAATCCTTTCTCCAGTAAAGCCCATGGCACTTTTGTCTCGGGCTTCAACAGAAGGAGGGAACTTGCTGTTCAGCCCTGCTGTACGACGCTAGACAAACTGCTCCAGAGAGAAGCGTATGGGGCTGTGTTCCAAAGTAGGTCAAGCTATGAAAGTCATTAACACTCTCCCATCTATCTGAACCTTTAAAACTATGTTTTGGTTCTTTTCTGTGAATTACAGATGTGTTGGCACTTACAATGTAGTTTAAACATGCTTAGTGTGCAAATGATTGGGGTGCAACTGATCAGTCTTATACAAATTTTCCCCAACTCCTTATAATTAAGAGAGTACTACTCTGATGTATCATTGCAATAAATCTGTTCGGATCTACATTAAAGGCTCAGATTTGGATAATCATATATAGGTTAGTGGTGATTTGGGCATTCTTAGATACATCTCTCTCTTCAGCAGTACCTTGAGTTGGCACTGATAATATAAGGCCTATTTTACTTTCTGAAACAAGATGAAAAGAGAGAAGAAGATGTGTAACGCCAAGAGTTTCATAACATTTATAATTATTTGTGCTTTGGTTTTGGTTATCATGACATTTTTATGATGCTAAGATGAGAAACTGAGAAGATGAAAACCGTTAGCTAATGAATTATTCTCAGTGGATTTTCAAGCTGTAAAAGCCCTTTGACTGTGAGACATAAGTGCAAACTGTCTTTAAGTTAAGACTTCTCATCTGTCAAATTAAAAAACTACATAAATCATAGACTGGATTTTAATGTTTCTCTCCCTCAAAATGGATTTTGAGAATGTTCTTGCACCCATGCTAGAAAAATCCTATTTCCACTGAGCAAAAATGTTAATTCATATGAATCTTTAAATTTCCTTGATTTCCCCCCAAATATAAATGGCAGCAATCACAACAGTAGTAAAATATAAAGTATTTGTAAAAATTCAGCACTACTGCTTTCCAGTAATTAAACCTGTTGGTGTCTACACTTACGTTTCTGATACATTCACATTATATTGTGATACTACATGCATAGTTCTATGTTAACAGTTCCTGTGTCTTTGGTATGATTTAGGATTCTCTTCTATTTTCCCCAGATGTAACTCTGGCTGTAACTGAAGAGAATTGGTTGCACACCGGAAGATAAACACATTTCACAGAAGAATTGCTACTTCGGTCTTCATGGGTGCTTACTCACCTACAGACCCTATGCTAATAAGGAACAGCCCACTTTTCAGAGCCATGCACTGGGGCAAAGGGTAGTTTACATTCAGTGGTCTGAAAAACAGAGAAAAGCAGCTTGCTTTTCTGGAGCAAACAGCTGTCTTTTCTCCTCTTTCCAACTCTTACTGCTTCCCCCACACACACACCTGGATCCATCTCATCTCTGCTTTGCTGAGATGTTAATACGAAAGAAACCAATGTGACAGAAACTCATACAAAATCAGCTTTGCCCGAGTGGGTATTCCTACTGTCTTCTCTCAGGCTCAAATATTCTGTAACAGAGATGTGCAGTGCACAACGCATGGCAGCACCTTTCTGGACTGAGAAATATTTTTACAAAGTTCAGTTACAATGTATCTGAAGCAAAGACATTATTGGGTGTAAATTGGAAAAATTATATGACTATCACCTGGAGATTAGGATCTAAAACCAGCTGAAGTAGTACTAGAATACTAAAACTTCCAAAGAATGCTTGTGTTACATTCTTGGAAAAAGTTTCACTGGAGAATAAATGATTTTCAGTCATCCCCAATTATTTACTAAACAAACTGCAAAATGCTGTGATCTGTAAAAACCTTTTACTTTAAAAATAAATTAGACATCCAAAATTTCTAATTAATGCCCTTAAATTTCTGTATATGATGAGAACCCATGACGTACTGACATAGGAATGCAGCCTCTATGAAAGGGGATTTTCAGCTGCTCTAACTTTGGACATATACTTAATATAATTAATTAGACGTTAATATTAAAATGCAACATACATTTTTCCTGACAGTATTACTTAATTCCCACACAAATACTTAAGAAACAAGTACAGAAAAAGCAAAATATAACTCTTCAGCAAACAGTAAATAAAGAAAATAAAGCAATGTTCCAGTACTTCCCATCTCCTTTCTCTTCCTTTTGTTATCCTTTAGAGCAAAGAAAGTCTTGATGATTCATTACTGAAGGTCATCATCTAGCACTGTGTGATCAGCAGTACAGCGCATGAAGAACAATGCCCTTTGAGAGACTAACTTTCCTATACAACAGCTAGAAGAATTAAAAGACAAGAAATGCTGCTCTATGTTATATGAAGAATTCTTATTTCCCTATCAGTTCAATTCTCTGCAAGACAACGAGCCAAGCTGAATACCCAAATAAAGAGTTTCTCTGCCATGACCATTAAAAAGCCAAACATAAACAAGCTGAAAGGATCTACTGGAAGAACATTTGCGTAGGATAGAAATGTAATGTTTGACAAGACTTCTGGAAAGATTACTGTACAACAGGTGAAAGGATTCATTGAAAGAATCACCTTAGGTGCCAAAATCTGCAGGACATTCTCTGGCCTGTCCTGCCTCTTTTGTGCTGCACAAAAGACTTAATGAGAGTGAAAACCATCTGCAGCTCCCCAGCTGGGGATTTTTGTGATATAAAAGAGTCCGTGAGTGACTGGGGCGTTGCCCACCCCCTAGGAGGCCACCGGCCCCTGCAATGTGAGCAGAGAGAGGGGCGGGAAAGCATGCCTGGGGTTTGCTGCTCCAGTCACCCGCAGCTGGTCCACGGGCCCCGGGCTGTCGCCATCTGGTACTACCTGGTGCCAGGGCAGGCACTGATCCAGGCAGAGTCAAGGGGCTTAGCAGCAGCTCTGCACCCTTCTGGTGTACAGAGAAGAGACCTGCTGCATCGGGCCATCTGGGCTCATCTGGTTACAGCTCAGATCTGCAGACCCTAATCTGGCAAAACCCCCATGGATATCTCAGTGCACTTACCAGAGCTGGCCTTCTGGTCTTGGACCTAGAGCAACGCTCATGCATAAAGCAAATAAACACATGGCCACGTGTGTATTTAGAAAAACCATTAAAGAGAAGTACATTAATTGCAAATATTAAAGCAATCTCCTACCAATAACATTTTATGAAATTATGGAAATAGTTCTTGGGTACAGAAATTAAATCTGCTGCAGTTCCCAGTGCTTCCAGATAGTTACTGAAATGTACATAAAGATCACTGAATTGGGGTTAAAGTTATGATAAAAGCAGTTGTCAGTTTCTGTTGGTACTTGCAGAGATTTAATTTTAAAACTGTACCCATAGGCGAATAATATAGGACTAGAGCCATGCACATTGCATCCAAAGTCATACCGAAATGTCACTTGTAAAATACACTTTCATGATCTTGCCATTTGACTTATAAACGTATCAGTCAAATCTGCAGAGAAAGCCTGCAGTATATGTAGGCTGTATTGAGGTAGTATGTTACAGTATCAGTGGATCCTGGTTTTGCAAAATCAGGAAGTATCCATAACTGAAGAAAATGAACACATTGTTCTTTTGGAATATTCTTGCTGCAGCAAGTAAAAGGATTCTGTGGGGAAACAGTCCAACATCAGGCTGAGAAGACAGTTGATGTAAAAATTGTGAAGCTATCAAGACACTGCTGAGGCTGAAAAGAGGATCACAAATCTGTATCAGAACCCTGGAGAATTTAAAGATCTGTACTGACAATAGTGGAACAATTCCTGGTTTTCCCCAGTGAAGAGAGAGCAGAAAAGGCTCAAGCAGGTAACACAGAACTGCCACATCACTAGGATTCAAATCCCAGAGTACTTATCGGGTACCCTTTTCCATGTTAGTTTATACCTCTCTAGACAATAACAATGGTTATTTGCATTACATGTTTGGGCAATAATTTGACTAAAATCCTCAAATGATCTCTCTAGGAGTCTTACCACTTCCCACAACAGCAACCATTATCACGTAGATGCATTTAGTAAGCAAATACAGCAGATACTAAGTGCACGAGCTATACCACCAATGAATTTTCTTTAAATGATTTAAAGCAAGCAGTAATTTCTTTGGCAACCAGGCAGCAGGTTACCCTAGTGACATTAACTCCTTCTGCATCCTACATAGGATTGAATGTGGGATTAGCAGAGCTGGAAAATACCCCTGCAGCTCAGGCAGAAATAATATATATCTCACTGTAAGTGGAAGCTTCTCTTCAGGAGATGCTTATGCTTCACTGCTCTTTATCAAACAGGGTAACGCCAATTCACTAACAGGCATGATCAGCAATGGAAACTCAATTTATCATGAACTGAGAGAGAGCTGTCAAACACAGGAGCCACATTTATCTTGCACAGAACAAATAAACATTAATGCCAAAAAAATAAAGCCACTCTGAAAGCCTGAAGAATCAACAAAGAAGCTTTTTGCTTGTGCCTAATCCAGCTTAACCTTCTTAAATTCCCATTCAACATAGATACTTGACTTGATTTCCACCCACAGTAGCTTTCTTACCCATTTTATCCTCTGCCATTTATGAAAGGACTATAAGTTTATATTTAAGAATTCCTATAGTAATCTAAAGTACAGACACTGAGACGGTTATTTTGGCTAAGAATTCAATTCAGAATGGTGAAAATTACTAGGGCTTTACTTTCCCCAACTCTTCTGCCAAATTTATAGGGAGAAAACTTTCTTTCAGTGACTGCGTAACATACAAATAATGGTGACCTTAAAGCCAGTCCTCAGTCAGTTTTCTGTGTAGAAGTGTCACCATAACCATATCCAGCATCATTACACAGATAATTACAAAATCCTAACAGCCACGAATTAATCTCACTCCCTGTTGAAGTTCAAAGCAAAAAGAATATCTTGTATTTTGATATTTTTACCTTGTTCTTGCAGCAAGGAGTTATACAACTTCAATGTGATTTTTTACCTGGCATTTTCCCCTTGGCATCACAGGGAAAGACAGCAGTGGCAAACCATTCATTTGTAACAATGGCAACATCCATCCCACGAGAATATAAATCTAATTTATTCTAGTTTTTTTTTAATATAGTGTAAGCTATCTGACCACCTTGAAATGTTGCAGCCTATCTATTGCTAATGTATATTCATTTAGCAGTAGCTCACCCGGCAGCTCTACTATGTGAGCCAACACTTTTGTTCATAAATCAAACATTCAAGAAACAACCACAGGAGTAGAAAGAGACCTGTAGATGTAGCTCTCTTTTAGAAGGTTTACTTAAAATATTATACAAGTAACTTTTTTTAACATGTTCCTGTGTCTTATAATAGAAAGTTTTAAAAAAAAACTCAAAATTCTTTGAGTTTTTCTTTTGAAACACTCAAAATTCTTCAGCCTTCTTCTGAAGCTGAAACTCATATTTCCAACATCTGTTGTATGTATTACAAAAAAATTAGGCAAACGAAAAATTAGATTTTTGAGGCTTTTAGATTCTGAATACCCAGACCCAGTGATGCAGCAGTGTAGCAACCAGTACAACCAAGAACGGGCGCCTCAGCTGAACAACACATAAAAATAAGGGCTCCAAAATAAAGCCACAATGAGGCATATTAACATGACACAAAGTGCTTGTGCATTAAGCATGCACTTAAATTCAACGTTTCTTAAATTTGTGCACTGCTTAACTGAAGAGGAACAAATTTAAACATGCACTTCAAGTTAAGCCAAACATCAACAGGCAAAAATACTCCATGTATCTGTGAAAAACAATCACATTCAAAATTTTAAAACTGCTCAGAAGAATGGGATACACATACTGAAGAAACAATAGTAGCAAAGAACAGTAAACAAATATCTGGGTTTACAGAGTAATTAAAACTCAGTATAGAGTGTAGGAAATAAGGCCTAAATAACAACTCCAGAGTGATCAACAGTACAGCTAATTGCTGAGCCTTATACCCAAATCACTATCTGCCTGTGCTACCCATGGAACAGAAGAGTGGTGGTGTGTACTGCTGTATCCCGCTGAATATGCAGTAACTCTTGTTCATGTAATCTGTGTACTGAAGTCTAAACCTGAAGCCCCGCAGGTGCTTTGGAAGAGCAGAGCCAAGATGGACAGGAATTCTTGAGGAAAACATTAAAAACTCAAATATAAGAAAAAATAAAGTAAGACCAGCCCAGAGCATGGCTGCGCAAGCTCTCTAAAAACTGACGCATGGAGAAAATAAATCTCTACAGGTATTTGGAGTTTTAAATATTCTGATACGCAGATGACACTGCAAGGACATTTGGAGTGCAGTTTGAACAGATCAAAGTCACTGTTATCCTGGCATATTTGGATGAGGAATACCTGTCAGGTTTCAGCTAAGCTCACATCAATGCATTAGGCAACCATTTAAATCCCATGCAAGATTTTGGGCTGCTATGTGATCTCAGAGCAAGAATCCAAACTACCACATGGCAATTATTCCACGAGTAACAAAACCACATACAAGCGTTTCTCTCACTGACAAGTGTGGTTTTGTTTTTATAGCAACATTACTAAGCTGAGGCAGGCAGCACACTGCTCTACATTTGTGGCCTTGCCTACTTTGCTTTACCCAAAACCTAAAATGCCCCCTGTCTTCTTTATTCTACAGTAGAATTCACAGGGCTTATAATTCTTGCCCCATCAACACCCCTCTGTTGGTTTTCGTTGATGGGTGCAAGCCTTAGTTTTGTGTTTTACTACAACAGTTATTTTCCAAGGCAACTTTAGAGATTTCACTTACACTACATTTATCCAAACTTTCTTTGTATTAAAGACCCACTTTCTAATCTCTGAAACAAAGCACCGAACTGCATATTATGAAACTTGGATTTACACAATGACAGGATGAAAGTACAGACATAACAACACAGCCCGTGTACTACACAAACAGGTATCCAGATTTCTGTAGTGAGGTTTTGCCTGATGATGGACTGATGGCATCATAAACTTACAACATGTAGGAGCTATTCTCCATTGCCTAGTATCTTGTATGAAATGCTACCTCACATTTTTTAGTAAAGTCTGAATGTGTTATACTGATCGTAACTATAGATTTTTAAAGCAAGACTGCATATTCATTATTCTATAAAGAATAATCCTGCAATGACATAGTGCAGTCTACACTTGCAAAAATTTATCTCACCCCAAGGACTCCAGTTTAGGGGACAAAGATGCAATTACTTGACAAAAGATACTGGAGACTTTTGATCATGTGAGTTAGGCTGTGTAAGTGATCTGGTTATTACGTGTCCAGATTTCTGCAAGATGAGTATTCTGCAAGGTGAATATTTGTCCATGGATTTTACCAGTGAATAGAAAAAGGATTCTAAATTCTGAAAAGTCTGTTCTAATAAGATTTGAATAGCACCCTTAATTCTAAGCTAATGCATCTTATTAAGCATGAGTGGAATTAATTTCCTAGTGAAAAGCTGAATGCAGCAGGAAAAAGAAGGGAATAAATGTTACTTGGTTTAGCCTTGATGGCTAATTCATGGTACTTTACTACACTATTAACAAAGGTTTCTGAATAACTTTGGTAAAGTGTGACAATATATTACCGCAGAAAAATCACCTCCATGTCATATTCCTATGAATAATGAATGCTACTTAGGCATCAAGCTGTCATTTTCACATGAAGTTATAACATTACTTCCACAAAGGCAGGAATGACATTCTGAGCAAAACAAAATATTCCAGGTGATGTAACTATTTAAAAATTATTTTGATTACAACTTGGTATATTTTGGAGAATATATTTAGTGTATATTTGTTAAACCTCTTAATTTGCCTCAAAATACACGATTTAGAGAAGACTGCTGAAGCTAGTATTTATTTCAGGTATTTGGTCTATTTTTTTCTGAGAAGTGCTAGGTTGACCCATGAACAGAAAGTGGCAGGAAAAGAAATACTCTTTCTCCCACAGCAAGCCCCCTAATGTAAAGCTTAAAAATGAAGCAGCAGCAGCCCATTTGTGCTTAGACCTTTGAACTGCACCATATGGGTGATGCTCAATTAACAAAGATTTATCAGTCTCTGACTGGAATGTGTCCAGGACTCACTATTTTCTCAAATCTTTGAACAAGAGGACTAGAACTGAACATACAACCTCCTGGATTCACACAAGTTACCATACACTTTCAAATCTTTGAATAAAATGAGAAAAATTTAATGTCTATTTCTTGGGTATGCATTTCTAGATTTTAGAATGAAAATATTCCAATGCTGTAAAAGCTGCGAAAAGGCAGTTTCATGTTAGAGCTTTAGCCAAGTTAATCTCTCACTGCCAGCAAAAAGGTGAGGTCCAAACCCCTACCAATTCTCTTCAGGCAGTCCCATCACTTACATTTGCTTTGGCAACCACCAAATTGCAAGGGAAAGAGTGTTCTTCTATTCACTAACATGACAAAATACCAACCTAGCAAAAGTGCGTATTTTATTGCTGAGTTAGCAAATTGAATGGGTTCACCATTCAATCCAAGTAGCACAAGATCTGATATGACAGACAGGTGATCCCATGATTGAGAAGAGACAGCAAAGGAGAAGGAAATGAGACAACTTCTGTTTGAAAGCACAGTGTTGTTGTTTTGACCTTTAATCTAAACACGAGCTGTTTTCTACTCCCTGGACACTTTGATTGTGCTTTTAGCCATATACTTTGCAAATGCATTTACATCACACTGAAGTGCAGCGCTAAATACATGAACAACAGACAAGTCCATGACTTCAAGGCTAAAAATGCTAAGCATGGACTAAGAAATAAAACTTCAGAATGAATCCAATAGGAATTCTATTCACATGAGTATTGAAGAGGATATCAAGGTCTGGAAGGTAAAATTTTGTGGCTGCATAGGAAAAGATGGAACTTTTTCATTCAGGACTGTATATTCCATTTATTTGATATTGGAAGCAAATATAGGTACAATACTAGACTGAAGTAGGTCATGAAATTGTCCTCATGAGATTATTTGAGGCAATGGAAATGTAACAAGGAAGTTGTTTACAGTGAAAATCCTAACCCCAAATTTGGCAATAATGAAGTCAGTCAAACGTAAAGCTTTTATGTTAAATTGTAAAAGCTTAATTTTAAATTCCATGTAAGACTCTATGGTTAAATTCTGCTTTTATAGACAGATGGTAGGGTTTTTTCATTGCTTGTTTATTATAAATATACTTGAGTGCATCTATTCAGTTCATTGAAAAAACCCTGGAAACATAATTTGCAATATTTTAATCCATGAGGCTTAATTCCTTTGCAATCGTCATTTCAGTGTAGCAATGGATTTCACTGTCACTATTGCTACAAAGGGATTAAACTTCCCCTGTTGCTTTTGTACACTGGGAAAAAAAGTGTAATTGAAGGGTTCAATCATTTTTGTTTGAAGGTTTTTGTTTATTTGTTTTTCCTTTTCATAGGTGTCACCTCATCACTGCAATTCATATTTTCATAAATGTTGGAATATTGTTCTAATATAATAAAACCATAAAACATTTCTGTAGTCCTTTTTTTTCCATGTCACCAGTTTACTGAAGTCTCATGGAATAGTAAATAACTTATAACATAGCAAGTGTAATGTTGGGAATGAAGAATATTACTTCAGCTGTAAATTTACTAGCAACACTATACAAAAAAAGTGTATTTACAGCATTTAGGTGTTCACATAATTTACAGAATAATACTGGTGCACTGCAAATCATGGCTATTCTACTTCCATGACCCTTCCAATGTGCTCCATTAAAGTGTTTGATCAGGGAAGATGCTCTTCCTTGATTTGACAGATTAATGCAAACTTTATTACCTTAACAGAAGGGCTTGACAAAAACTTGACTGCTGATCTGGCATCAAGTGTTTTTATCATTATTATTTTATACATACAGTATAGTCCACTAAAGAAGCTTCAATTGCTTTGGTAAAACACAGCCTTTCCACAGTCATAAGACACTGTAGGAGACTGCTAGATACATTCTTAGCTAGGTGTACCTCAAGGGACAAATGGAGATACTAAGTGATTTAGCTGGATTTAGTCACAAAACAGCACCTTAGCTGGAACCCAAGAATTCTGATATCAGATTCTCAACTAGTACACATTGATATATCTGACATTATACCAGCACCTGGCCACCAAGTTCTAGTTTTCTGTTCTACAGCAGAAAGCTACATTCTCTCTATCATCTGTTTACACTCTGTATGTTCAGAGATTTCCTATTTTTTTTCAAATTTATTGGAAAGGATAGGAAGGAACAGAGAAACTTCATCTAGTACACTGCTTTGAAACTTTTTTTTTTAAATCCAAGGACCAGATAGTACTTCGGGAAACAAATCTACGGAAAATGTTGTGTTCTTCTTTTGGTGGGAAGGCATGTGATAAATATTTAGCATTTAGGCAAAAGAAGTTGTACTAAATTAAAATTTTACCATATGTACCATCTTAATTTAACATATTCCTTAGAAAAATTATAATAATATGGCCTAATTCCTGACTTTGTCAAAAGCCAATGACACATAGCTGCTAACTCAAACAAAAACATATATGTATGAGATGGTTTTTTACTTTTTGTAACTGCAATTCTTTACACATGATGAGGCCATCATCTCTTGTTTAAGATACCACCATGGATTTACTCACACAGGTCTAAGTCCATCCTTCTGCCCTAAGGTAGAACGAATTATGACTGAACCATTTCTGAGATATTTTACATATGACATCATAGCAAATGATCAGAAAAGTCTGTCCACAAATTCTATAAAGAGTAGTGATTACCTTGAAAATGCACTGTAAGATTACAGCATGTTACACACTTTTGGTGTACATAGTTATGAATTCTGATTACAAAATACAATGGACGGTCCTACTAAACTCAGCTAGTAAGTGCTACAGATATCAGGTAAAAGCCAACATTTAATTCAGCCAGTATTTTATATGATTCAGTAATTTTGACCATACAGGTAAGAAACTGTGCTCATTGTATCCGGCAGCCTATCAGTTACTGTAAGATACTCCAACTCTGTGATATTTTTTTAAATGATCTGACACTGCCCTGTTGAATGCAATTGTGCTTTCTTTCCATAATCACACAAATCTTTTTAATTGGCAAGAAAAGTCACTTACAAAGTCTCCGGTGCCAAAGTACTTGTCTGTGTTTTTTTTAAAAAAATCAGGAGAAAAACATCGAATTCCATATGGTGTGAACAGGCTGTCAAAGGTCAACAACAGCAAAAGAATTTTAATGTTCTCTTTAAATAAATAGTATTTATTCATCAATACTTTTTTTGAGCGGGAGCCAGGATGTTGTCTGCAGTTTGACGTAGAGAGTTAAGAACATAAAATCTGTCTGCATTTAAGGAAACAAGGTCTGAAGGGGGAAATAGTGTTTTATAAAGCAGTATTTAGGGCAATTTCATTTTAGCATAATTAAATACTGCACCATTGGAAGTACAGAAAACCCTGCATTGTTTGTAAATGCAGTTAAGCCTTTTAATCAGACCATCACCTTTTCATAAGTACATCAACAAAAATGGCAGCCAGTAGAGAAAAAATAAAACAATTATTATTAGAGTATTTCCTAGATAGATTAATTAACTCAAGGACATTCAAAACAATAAGCAGAGTGATATACTTTGCTGAATGTATTAAGTTTTTAATCTAAATTAAACTCTGCTATTCAAGATAATGAAACGTTAGTTGCATTAATAAGTTACTAATGCAAGTTGTTTTAAGAGATAACAGACCATATTCTCTGGGGTGGAATTGGTGCTTTGCATTGCACTCCAGTGTACTCCATTAGACCCACAAGGATCCCAGAGTAAAATGGATGCTAACAGTGTAGGTTATGCTACTCTGCTTTTTTTGCTGCTGCTGGCATAAATCCAGGCTCAAATCCCCTGGTCCTGTGGTTCAGTCCCCACTGGACCACTATAAATTTCAAGCAGATAAACAACACTTTCCCTCCCACTGATGAATGAATTCTGTACAATGTGGATACAAGAATCTGAAGTGAAAAAAGTCAAGTCGTATTCTCCTTTTGTGCATGCATCTGGTTTACAGCATGTGTCAGTCCGCAACTCCCAGGATTTGGGCCACACTCACCAAAGCTATGCAGCAGTCCCTGCTTATTCACACAAAAATAGCACAGCACTTCAAAGAGTGCACAGTGCAGGTTTAGTATATAATAAGGCAAAATCCCTCCCAAAAATATATGCCGACTTTTGATTATATTAAAAAAGAAAATGTTCCTGGTAAGGACTGCGTAAATAATACCTGAACTCAAATATAAAATGTTAATTAAAATGTAATGTATCCTCTGTGATGACTTTGTTTTCTAGGCATCTCCGGTTTAAATCCGAGACTAGTTATCTTACTATCTGATGGGTGTCTCCTGCTTTGTTGTTTACTTTTTCTGGAGAAGTCATTCTTCCAGTAACAAACTGAAAGCACAGCAGTCATTTACCTCTTCTATCATGTCAGTGTCTTGCCCTTAGAGACTCTTGCACTCCAAAAATAGGCCAGCAGATACATTAAACTTATGTGTCACTGTTATTAAGGCAAGAGGCAAACCCTTACCCAGAATTTTATTCTATTTTATAAAAAGCACCTAAATACAGCAATTTTTGAATTTAAAAATAGGAAAAAAAATATTACTAAGATCATTGCTATTGATTTAACAACTGAAACTTGTGATATTACATATTGGGATTGGAGATTTTCAGCCAGGTAGCCAGAATGTATAGAAAGTCATAATATGGAAAACAATAAAAGCTATTGTAAATCTTTCTGCATTCTTACAATGTTTTTCTGGGATTAAAAATCAGTATTTCCACTACCAGCTCCTAAAGCATGAAAAAAGACAGAATTCTACAAAGAACAGAATTTTTCTTTCATTTTCACAAAATGTATGCAATTGTTTCACCCTGCATTGAATTACACAGATGTAAACAAGGAATGTTACTGTTTGCAGGAGTACTACTGACAATCTGTTTAAAATGGATTCAAACACTTAGCAGAATTCACTGTACTCTACTTACATGAAATACTGCTTCTCCGCAGGAGTGTAGGTCACTGTTCTATAATGTAAGTGTATCAAATGTTCTGATATGATTAAATATGATTTCCGGGAAAGAGGTACAAAGAGTGACAACTGAAATAATGACAAACATTTCTGTCATTTCAGGACTATCATGTTTGACTGTTTTCAATGTCATTTAGATTTGTCATATACCTTTAAATCTGTTGAAATTTATGTATTAACTTATCACATACAATAACACTTAGATTACAATTGAATTCTGTATTCTTTTAGTTCAGTGCCTGAGAAGGGGGTATTTGTCTCTGAAAGGTAAAAATGAAAGAATGTCTAGTGCCACATCAGGTTTTTAATGGTAAACCTCTGAAGATATGAAGATGGCCTCTGAAGCTGATACGAACTAATTAAGGTAGGAGCCGATTCTGCTCCCATATCTCAGAGTGAAACAGGAATGTTATCAAAGTGTTGTCATTATTTCTTGACCTTCTAATTTCTTAGTACTGTACAAGAGGTTAAAAATGATAAAACATTGCACTTTGGCTAATAACTACTTGCTGAAGTAAACCTGAGCGACATAAAAACGTTCTTTATTTAAAGCAATCAGTTTTACATACTCTTAAAGGAGCAGATGCCATCTCATATTTTGCAGACTTCTCAGAGAGGAGTTGGACAACAAATTGACACATTTTCCAGATATTGATTGTCCTTTGGTCTAGTGCTCTATGGCCTGTTTCCTGATTTCCAAAAGTGAGAGTTCTGATTCAGAATCAATATACCACTTAAACTGCCATCTTATCCGACCCCACTTCAAGTAAATTAATAGAATACAGATAACATGCCAATTATTTTACAAGTGTTCCACATTTCTCCTATTTGTATTTACACACTATAAATATTAATATTACTTATTGTAATATTCATTAAATTAAGAAAAATGTTATTCTGTCCACAAAGTTGCGCAAAAAACCTGACAAATAGTTTTGCATCCTCTCTCTTTTAGAGAGTATGAGCCTTCATATCCAGAACATTGTACATGATATATACAGCACGCTCATTTTTTAATTACTGAAATTGTAAGACATTGAAAGGAAAACCAAAGCAGGAGAATCATAGGTCTTATTTTTGCAGCATTTTAACTAGAGACTTCTTATATGCCTACAATGTAAAGAGAGAATACAGCTGCAGAACTTATATTTATACTTCAAATGTTTCTGACAGTCTTCTGAACTACAGGTACTGGGGTTTACTGTAACGATAAACTCCAGGTGAGAATCAGATATGTATTCATACACATCCAAAGTGCAAGAGTTTTTTTGTTTTTCTTTAAAGCTTTCAGTCTGGGTTCAAAATCACACACAAAAACCCCAGTATTCTAGAAGAAAGCAATAGGATGGAAAAGTACCTAGTAACTCAGTGTGTCCTATCAAAAAGTGGGAAGACAGTTAAATAACAACTTAGATACAAATTTATTACTGTCTTTTCTGCCTATATGTATATACACACACATATACAGACAGAATCTTAACCTTGCATGTTTCTTATTAAAGACATTAGTCTTCATATAAAATCTGATGGGTTTAGTTTATTTGATCCTAGTGTCTATCCCCTAGAACTCATAATTCTCAGTGTGACATCATCATGAGTCATTCTAAAGACACTAACGCAGACTACCTCAGATGGGAAAACAAACAGAAGAAATTTAAATTAATCATACCAATCTGAATTCTGTTTTTTCATAAAACTGATCTTAATAACAAGCAAATGATTCAAGGAAGAGGAATGAAACACTGGTAATCATTTAACATTTATCTTCCTCACGATACATAGAAATTACCTCTCTGACATCTCAAATGGAATTTGGTTGCTTACAGAGAGGTGTCTAGTGCCATTTTAGACAACCTCAAGTATCGCAGCTGGCTTCTCTTTGCTTGGGACCCCCTTATATTTTGCATGACATCTGTTAGCCCTGTGAGACTATCTACAGTGGCCTGCAATATCTAAACTGGCATTAGACTTCTGTTTAGGCACCTGAAAGCCTAATCCATATTCCCTTTTTCTCTGGTCTACATCATATGAAATAAATCAGAGTATTAGCACTGTATACTAATTTTACACTGCTGTAAAAAAAAAAGACGAGATAAATAGGAAACTGAGAAAAAAAAGCTGTCTTCTGCTGATAGCATCTTCAGTGAAACATTATGTTCACTGGTTTGCATAAACATTCTTATACCATACTCACAAAAAAAAGATTAATTTCTGTCAGCAGTGTTGATTTAACACTTGAGTTGGATATCTATCTGCTATTGTCTACCTGCATTGTTGACTATTGTCCCTCCTTGTTTGAGACAAAGCTGTCAAACTGAAGAAATATTGTATTAGTTCACTATAAAAAAAGGGGAGAAGGGGAAAAGGATGGCAGATGAGAGGCAGGTAAGCACAGAGAGATAGAAACAGAACATTGTTTTTTATCTGTTATACAAAATAAGGATTATCAGTACTGGCAGCATCAAGAGGAAAAATGTTATATAGAATACTTATAATGCCATATTATTATGTAATATATCTAATAATATACTTACTGTAAGACTCTATAGCAGCTAATAACACTAAGCCAGGGATGATCTTGTCATGACACTACTGAAAAGCTGGTCCCCAGCTTTTCTAAAGATCTGACAGGTTGCTACAAAGAACAGATGGATGCAAACAGACTGAGCAGCAAAGTACAGAGTTATTGCCAGTAAACCACCACAGTGGTAGAAATATACTGATAACCTGAATTCTCACAAAGTTTTGCAGATGTAACGGTGCAAGAGAGTTTTAAGGATGGATCAAAGAAGAGTGATTTCAGCATATTTATGTTGATACCCTTCTAAATGTGAAAATGATGAGAACAAACAAAAAAAAAAGCAAAAACAAAACCACAAAAAAAAAAAAAAACATAAAAAAAAAACAACCAAACAAACACTTATGTGCTTGTATGAAAATTAAATTAAAGCATTTTGGAGTCCACCAGCATGGGCCAAGCAAACTCAGGAGTTAGCATTTCATTAATCATAAAACCAAACAGGATGAAGAAAAATCATGAAGGTTTCTAAAGAGGAAACTTTCGGCCATCCATTTCTACAGCTTGTATCTGATGCAATAAAAAAGGGAAATTTAGAAGGGGACAAGCTAACCCAAGCAACACTTGAGGAAAGCAGACCTACAGCAGCAATAGAAGAGAGTTGAGGCTCGTACTCCTACAAAGTATCTTCCTTTGCAGAATGCTAACCTGGATGGACAAACTGATCCAATTTAGCAGATTTGATTTATCCCACCTCTTAATTCAAACTTGCAAGTTCTACTTACTGCTGTAGCATTTTCTCATATCATCCAAGAAATCTAAAATAGAGATCTTTGTACTAATGTTTGCTCTCTGATTTACCTTCATACCAGAGCACTCCGCATAGCAAGTAACTGAGTGAGAGGAAAAGATTTTCTAAAGACAAGCACTGCAGAAGTGCCAGCAGCTCAGACTCCACCTTGAACAAAGACCAGTTCCACCACAAAACAGTAGAAAGAATTCAAGAAAGATCAACAAAACTATGAAGAATTATTTTTCATATGCTGGCATAAAATTTTCTTAACTAATGACAGTTGTAGCACATAATTATCTACAAGTACGTGGCAAATATAAGTAGAAATTAAATTACCAAGTTAGTAAAAAGGCTATAACTAAAAGAAATGTCATTACAAGACAGGAAAATGTAACAGCACCTTTAAGCAGTGAGATCTATTGGAATAGGGAAAAACTTCCCAGGGAAAGCCCCATTCCCTGAAAAATTTGAAATCAGACTGAAAACCTGATTGGAGACAATGTACAAAAATAAACTGGAGCCATAAAACTGCTGAAATAATAAAAACATTACATGAATTATCCAATATTTTATATATATATATGATTTAAATTAAAGTGTTACTGAGATAGGTGAGCTGATGTACATGTCACACAAAGCACAGGTGTTTTGGTAAGAAACAGAAGTCCACCTGTATTCTTACCACAAACCAAAGCATTCTTGTATCCCATTTTACATTGGAACTTTGTGCAACAATGATGATTTCACCAGGCATTCATGTAGGTGTCAAACTATGAAGGAAATGATACTGATTTGAAGAAAAAAGTAGGTGGTGTGTCACCATAATGCACTTGCCTGCCCCATCTCCTATTGCCATATAAACGATATTAAAAATAAAAGAAAATACCATTTTTAGGTTATTTTGAAGTCTCCTGTGAAACTGCCGGGCAAGATATTTAGAGCAGAAAAGGACATCAAATTGTTTAACTTCAGCTTTCAACACTCAGTTCTTTGATCACAGTTGTCTTAAAAGTTTCCCATGGAAAACATGCTACAGACAGCTTGATGTATACGTTTTACTCCTACATTTTTTATATGAAATTACTCTTATTGAACTACACACCAACTTCCGAAAGTAAAATAAAGAACGTGAATAAAAAGCTCAAATCAATCAATTCTTTTCATGCAAACTAAATTAAGAATAGCGTTTCTTTCAAAATTTATAGTGCCTTCAGAATTAACTTTCTGTCAAATATTGTTACCCTACCTTGGCTCATAAAAGGATCTCTGAAATACAGTTTCTATTCGATCTATATATCAGTTGCTCTTTTATGTTCTCAATTCCTGTACAGATTATTGTACTGCATAAACTAGGCATCCCTACACTGCCTTTGTATCGATATCCTCTGATAAAAGAATAGCCTAAGTACAACACCAGTAGTTACTGAGAAACTACACCATAAAATCAATGTTACTTTTAATATCCAATGTTATTTATGCATCTCTTCCTTAGGTGAGTTACTTAATTTATCATTTTTATTCTCTTTTTCCCTAGTGAACTTTATATTCCCTCACATCCCACGTTTCTTCACAAGCCTCCTGGCAACATCCCCTAGGCAAAGGCTTCCTGGAACAAATTCTCAAGTGGAGCAAGACATCTTTACATCAGCTGAGGATCCTTTTATTACATACACATTACTGATCAAATGCAGTGTTGGCCTGTCCGCAGTGTCACTCTCTTTGATCAGAAAAGCTTCAACTCTTCCTCCAAAATAAAAGTCATGACAAAAGATCCTTATATAAAAACAATTATATTCACCAACAGAATATAAAATTTTCGGCATAAATGGATAGCCGCCAGCTGCAGTTGCACAAATTAAAAAATGCATAATCACCGTGTTTAGATGTTCCAATAAATATAGTTTCTCTCTGCTGCCATCTACAGATATATATAAATTTTTAAAATATCTGCTTGTCACTTCCAGATATATATTTAATAATAGGATCTCAACATGCCCTACAAAAACAGTTCACTCCAAACACGTATTATCTCAATGGTATACCTCAACATATTAGAAGCTTCAGGCAAAGCTGAGACCAAGTGATAGGTTGTTGAAAGATATTTAGATGTTTCCACACTGCATGCTGAGTGATGCCTGACCCTGTGCAAAATCTTCAGCTGGGAATTAGGTGTTCATGTTCCCTGTTCAATGCACGGGAGGAGTTAAATCGCACACAGATGCCCCTCAGAAGCCAGATGAGCTGTCAAAAGTGAAAAGGAGATTCTAAATCTCTAGTATGGATATCTTAAACACCTTTGCTTGAGTCCCCACAATATCTAACGCTTGCAGTATTGCTATTTGACGCCTACTTTAGACAGCACGTTTCCAGTTTCACAGCTGTATGTTCTAACCAAGAGACTACAGGTTTCCTCTCTCTATAAAAATGAAACTCAGTAGACAGAAGTGGTACATTTTTAAAAGACTGACACCTCAGATGCACAATGGAGACAGCATAACTCAGTAAGATTGCTGATCTACATTAAATGTCTGCATGCTCATTAAGTATAAAATACTATGCTTGCTTAGAGCCCAATGTGAACATGTCATTTGATATGCAGTAAATTGATCATGTATAAAAATAGCTATTAGCCTACAGGTTAGCATGCTCCTGCAGCGTGTCGTCCCTATGGAGGTTTGAGCCTACCGGTCCTGCAAGCTGATTTTAAACCCCTCCAAACACTAAACTACTTCAGCATCTTGCTGAAAAGGCAGGGTGCGGGCTGCAAGGCAGGCCGGAGGGAAAGAAATGAGAAGCAGAATCCCCTGAGCAAACCCCAGGACCCCACTCACCAGCTGCAGCGGCGGCTCAGGCGGCTCCCCGGCACCGGTGGGTGAGGAGGCCGGAGCCCCATGGCGCCTGCCCACAGCAGGCCCTGCCGTCTCATGCATTTTGCTTAAACCGCTGGATGTGGGCCCGGCCACAGTGCATGGCAGTTGTGGGTATGGAGGAGCTGAGGGAGCTCAGGGGGCCAGGTGCTCCAGGCCTGGGGAGGCCGCCGGGGCTTGTGAGGGCCCCCGTGGGGTGGGAAGGGGGAGGCTGCAGGGCTGCGATGGCCGGGCCAACCGTTGTGCCCGCGAGCCTCAGGGCGACCGCACTAGAGGCCTTCATGGTGCTCCACCTGAGGATGAGAGCAGTGGAAAGGCAAACCAGTGCCCTGGTGCCAGACCTGGAGGCACTCAGTATCGATGGGCAGAGGTAGGAAGAACACAGGGGTAAGCTTCTACCTTCATGGAGAGCTCACACTTTTCCTGATTTATCTTGTTCCTCTTTGCACCCATTTGCTATGCTTTGCTCTTCTCTCTGTGAGGGACCTGGTACTGGTAGTCAGTGAGAACGGGCGACAGCAACCTGGGGTCACAGGAAGCCTTCCAGCTCTATGAAACATGGTTTCTAATCTAATCACATCTGTAATGCATACATGCAATGTCAGGTAGGTAGGTATGCATACACAGAGTAGGTCAGTCTTTTCTCCTTTTAAGCCTCAATCATTTCTACTCAGAGACCTCAGAAACACCTGATAGCCACGCAGCCACTAGCCCTGTGCAGGCCAGGGTAGTGTCTGTGGGAGAAAATACACTGTGGAAAGACTGTGAAACACTGATGAATTGAATGTGTTGGTTAAAGTGTTGTATAGACACTGAAATTAAGTATCTTCTGGCTGCAGACAGAAAAGGAGCTGAATCTAAAGCATGCAGGTAGTAAAAAAGGGCAGTTTTACCACTTGGTTCTTCATTGTCCCTCCATATGCTTTTTCTGTCAATTAAAGTTTTTTGCCTTTTCCTTGTGGCAGCCCAGCTGGAGCAGCACCCGAATGCAATCCATGAGGAGCATTAGCAAGAAGCAATGAAGCTGGGTCAATGCCTAAGTGGTATGAAAGAGGCTGAAGAAAAGGCAAAAGAAGTTCAGAGAGTACTGCTCTGGCACTAACAGCTGCATCCAAGGTACAAAAGATTATGATCTTATTATAGTTTCAAGTATTAACAGACTTGTTTTTAAATACATTAATCTCTGACATTGTTAAACAGAAAGTATACTGAGCTGGGAAAAGGAGTTTATGATATATGGTTGGCAGTAACAGCAAGCACTTTTGCTTATGAGCATCTATACATCCATTAATGTAAAAAAATTACATAGCAAATCAAGAATAAAAACATTTGAGATTTGTAACTCTCCCGTCTTTGTGACTTAAGTTCATCATAGCTTTCATGTGTAGAGTTCCCAATAGCTTTTCTGGTTTTCTAGGAACTTGCATTTCTCTGGTATTTCAGTCTTACACTTCTATTACTATCTCCCCTGAAGAGAACTGTAATGAAATAAGTCACTCAATCTCATTAATTGTATTAAAGAACATGTTGCATCTTAGTGCTTGCACTCTTCTATCCAATGCTTCAGAACAGAGAACATAAGACAGGAGATAGAAATCAAGTTCTAGGTGTTAGTGTGGCAGTTGCATTTTATAATATCTGTTGCTTTTGTAATAGTTATGAACATGAAAGGATAAAAATATCTGGTTTTTTCATCTTCTTTAGATAGATGTAGCAATCATGACTGAGGAACTGAGGAACACAAAACAGAAAATTAACTGTAGACTTCAGGAGGTAAGTACAAGAGCAAGAAGCTTAGCAGGAGGCTGAATTTGCCAAGTATTATTTAAAAACATGAAGAAGATCCTTAAATAATATTCTGGGTGCAATTTTGGAGTGTGCACAACACAAAGGAACCTGCCAGCCATGGTCATAACTAAATACCCAGACAGAACATCTTTCATACATGAACTTGAAGTATTTATTCACTTGACTTAATTAGACCTGGGTCACAAAGTGTTTCTTTTTCCTACCTAACAGAACAGCTGTCTCAGGAGATCAGCCAGCAGGAGTCTTTGGAGGAATCCCGAGATACTGTCAGGTGTCATGTACAGAACATGCAAACAGTAAAAGCAGAAGGAAGCAGGTTTGAGCAACTTTCAGTCTTCTTTTGTATCTGTTTTCATTTTCTCATCTGAGAGAAAGAGGAAGAACTTGGATGTCGTTCCTAGAAACCAGTTAAAACACTTTATAATTACAGCGTTTTGTGCAAATGTTGATCAGAAGAAATCATGTAGTCAAACTTGCTGCTCGAAGTAGGAGTATCGCAAACAACAGACTGGGGCAGTGCTGGCTTTGTCTAGCAGAGTTCAAGGACTGTGATTCCATGGCTGCTTTAGGTATTTTTTTTATAGTACTACAGTAATGTTCCAGTTAAAATTTTTTTTTTCTAGCATCCAATCTGAATGCTTCGAGCTTACATTTGGGACCATTGCCCCTCCTTAAATCATTCAACGCAACTGAAAGGAGTATGACTTCGTAATCTGTGTAACAACCTCTCAGATTTGTGAGCCACAATTTTTGTAACAACCTCTCAGATTTGTGGATCCTGCCTTAATCTCTTCTTCACCAGGCTAAACAAGTCTTTTTAATTTGAGGTGCTGATAAATAGATAGAAATAGCTAGAAATGCAATTTCTGAAAAATACTCTGTTGAGACAAACCTTCTGGGAGTAAGAATGTTTTCTCCATTAATTGCTATGATGAAAAAGCTAGATTTTTTGCTCTTACCTGTATTTGTATTATTTAGCTATTTTGGAGTGTGAGGAGGGGTCATAGTTCATGGTATAAATAAACTAGTTTACACATAATTCAAATAAACAAAACCAATCCCCCTCTCTGCGTGAGTACACAGAAGTCACGTGCAGTCACTCTAACACTTCAAAATTCATAGCAAGAGTTTAGTAAGGGTAAAAGAAAGCAAATAGAAAAGTATCAAAGCTCAAGTAACTAGGTTTTTTTTTTTTTCAATTTTTTGATGAGCATCAAGATCTCTTTGTTCCGGAAATGTACAATGTTCTGTTAGAAGTTACTAGTTTTTTTTTTTCTTACATGCCTTTTATCATCTTTGTGTTAATCTACAGCAGAAGTGGAATTTAAAATTAAATAAATTACAATTACTTTATGAAATCCATTTTTAAAAGTAAATTTGCTGAAATACTGAAGTTATCAAGGAAAGTGTTCAAGAACACATTTGTAAAAGTCCTACCTGTTTGTGGCATGTTGAGTAACTTAGCTAAACTCAAACATTAAATCAATATGTCACCTTTTAAAATTACCAAACAGATAACAAAGCATGTCCTGACATTCTTTTCTATTTTTAGATTCCAGGAACTGTATAATTTCCCAGCTTGGTGAAGAAGCAAAAGTAATATGTAAACAAGTGTTGGTAAGGAAAATACCTAAATAAAGATCAGCACAGCCTATATGGGGCCTTTCAAATGTACCACACTTCGGAGGCAGAACTTTTACATCACCAAACGCAAACAAGGCTACTAACCACTGAACGTCTTATTTTATTATTTTGCCAGTTTGAGGTTGCCCTACTTATTTTTTGAAAGATTGACTTTCACATTCTACTGAAATATCGAAATAGCAATATGAATGCCTACCTTAGAAAGCTAGAACTGACCACGAAACACAGTTGTAGTAGCACAAGTGTTGCATATAAAGGAGATAAATAGATGGATTGGTGATTAATACTACAGAAAAATCATAACCTCGGTCAACTGGGTACTAATTGGGCAGAGAGGTATGCTTACAGCCTACACAGGAACTGTGTGTGGTGTCTGAAGTCTTCTCTGAAAGAGTAAGTTTCAGTGGAGATGAGGTAAAAATTCAGCTTAGACGCAGAGTCTCACAGTGCTGGCAAAGGATTCCTTCAGTTGTGAATTGTACCACGTCTGGCAGGGAGATCTTTTAAGTTCAAGAGTACTGAGATTAATTATAGTGGAGACTAATAAGCTTGAGCTTAGAAGGGTATGAAGTCATGCTCAATTTCAAAGCTAAGTTAGAGTAGGTAGCACTTCGGTTATTATTTTAAAGTATATTTCGGAAAGGCTTGTACTATAGAAGCCACGTCCAGTATTTGCAAGAGCACGTAGCCATGTGACAACAACTTAAAAGAAATCAGCAGGTATGAAACAAAGACTTGATATTTGTGAAGTGCCTGGTTAAATGACATTTAATTTTTTTCTCAGTGGATGTTCTGCTTCATTGCCCCTTAGAATGCAAAGCTGTCCTTTATCAAACAATGCAAAGAGAACCTGCAACTTCAGTCTAAAATGACTGCCATGGGAGAAACAGAGGAAGTACGGGTAATGAGAACAGCCACTCTTGTTTTCAAAATGGAAATAAAGCATAACAAAACAAGTGTTTACAGTGAGAAATGACTATACATTTACTGGAAAGCCTCAAATGCAGGTCAGGAGACAAAGTTTAGTGCCTTCAGGTAATGTGGGCTAATGAACAACTTCCAGTGAAGGAATTCAATCACTAGCCCAGGTAGCTGTTCCAGATTTCCCAGCCTTAAGGCTGGAAAGTTTTCTTCTCAGTACTTATTTCAAATCAGCTTTTTTTTGAAGGTGTCTTCTTCAGAGCCCAGGACATGCAGAACTACTGCTGCTCCCTCTTCTATCTACCCTTGAGGTAGTACCTTTATATTCCTTTGCACTTTTAGGTTCTACATGAATACATTTCTGTTAATGAGTCAACTGTGGAATAACTGCCTGGCTAGAATTTCCTCTGCCTTTTTGGACAAAAGTATATTTAGAATATACCTCCGTATATTCTAAAAAAATTTATTTATTCTGTTTTCCCTCTTTTTAGAACATATTTTAGAAAACATTTTTCTGTTTTTTCCCCTCCCCCCCCCCACCAGATACTTGTTTATTGGGCGGTGTTCACTGGTAATGGGATTTGGATATGCCTTTCACAGAAAGTTATTTTTTTCTTTGGTTATCTGCAATAATTCAACTATGAAATTAGCAGGGGTCTGGTTCCAATTTTGGCCTTCTTTGCCTCAGAGCCATTACTTTTTTCTGGACTTCAGAACTACTAAGTGATTATGCTTGATTGATAGTTTAAATTATGTTCTCTTTTTTTGCCATTACTGTAAACTTTAAGCACCTTGGAATAAGTCTACCATAAAGTGAGACTACCTGAAGAAATTTTTTCGGACCCTTTCTACCTAAAATAGACTTTTCCACATCTGCAAAAGATTTTTAAAAAGTTTCTGACAGCCGACTATGAAGAAAAACAAAAACCCACAAAATCCTGAAAACATGTTTGTCATCCTGCCCCTCCTCCTTCTATCCAACCAGGTCCTTGATGACCCCTTAAACCAGCAATGCTCAGAGCTCAGTACCACACTCCAAAGCATTGCCATGGAGAATGCCAAACTCATTTCAGCTCATCAGAGCATGCTTAGGGTATGTAACCTACAATTACAGTCCAAGAAAGTTGTCTGCAACTCAGACATTAGACAACAGACTAATTCCTAATACTGATAATCTGTGGGAATACAGTAAAATACTTTATGCGTAGCAATGGAAGTTCTATAAAGGTGGTGATAAAAATGTGAGTGTCCTTCTTTGGCAAAGATTTATTTTCAGTACAGGGAAAAAAAAAGTCATATGTTATGTGGAAAGAACATAAATATGATAATATTATTTATAGAAACATCCTGTAACAACTGAGAAAATGCAACACAGGAGTTAATGGGCATTGTAAATCCTGTAAATGCAGAAGCTGCATGGAAGTAATGAGGACCTGAGATTAAATACATTTATAAAAGCTACATAAGGTGACTTCAGCTTTAACACACTCTTCAAGAAGCAGCACACCACAATATGCAGAACTATGGGGATGATGCAGGAGCTCAGTGACAAATTAACAGCTTTGTAAATTAATAACTCATCCCTCATCATTCTGATGGTAGAGTTGTTGCCTGGGTCATTTTTCCCCCTTTAGGCAGAACAAGAAAAGACACGTAAACTGCAAGAACAAGATTCGCTTCTGAATGCTGCCCATGCCAGCATTCTCAGCTGCAGAGTGTGCAGCGTGAGGGGGCTCAGCTTCAGAGAGAGCTGTGAGGAGTCTTCTGGTCTGCAGCCTCTGTCTCCTCTTCCTCTCTTGCATTCTCACCACTTTGATTTCTGCTTCTTTAGCACTTGTTACTTACTAACCCAGAAGGCCTCATTTGGTATTTAGTATGGAAGCCATCTGCTGTCCTGTTGCGCTAGAACTCCAGCTTGGCTATTTTGTCTTTCTTTAGGGAGGCCCTGCGTACAGAGCATGGCCAGTACAGGCAGAAAGCAAGCCTTGCTGAGGAGGCAGCAACTACCCACGGTAGACAGCTTTTGGAATGCACTGTTGCTAGACTGCAAGGTGAATTTGAGACAGATTTGCAAGAGAAAGGGTCTCTGCTGGCAGAAGGGGAAGACTGTCAACAGGAGGTACAGAAAACTTACTGTTTCAAAGCTACATTCTTGAAGGCTGCTTTCAGACCCACATCTCTGGAGTTCTTATTTACATACCAGTTTTGCTTTCAGAACTATTAGTTTTTGCTATTGCAGTGGCAAGTGTGACAAACTCTCCCCTTTCCTATTATGCTTACATTTTGACTTGTAATGTCTCCTCTCTGAAGCATGAAAAGGGAGAGAAGACAGGGCAGCTCTGCAGATACTATTTCTGAATTTTGGAGTTCACTTGCAACCTTCAGATCAACTGTTCTGAAGATGTGTAGTATTTCTAGGAGTCTGGATGTTTTCAGGTGACAACAATTTCACACTTACTTTGACAGATAAGAACAACAGGAAATTAAACTATATGAAAGAACAAATTGAAAGTAGAAAAAACAAAGAATGAGCTATCTTGCAATTTATATGGCTTTTTTTAAATTTAGTGGGTTGTTTTTTGTTTTGGGTTTTTTTTTAATCAGTTTCAGTGTTTCGCCTAATTGAAAATTTATATCTGAAGCAACAGAGGAGAGTTAAAATACTCAGGGAGAAAGAGGCCATGGAGCACCTTTTTTGTTGCTTTTTGCCTTGCTTGTCCTACGGAATGGTGACCTCTGCTCTTTTTTTCCTCAGTATGCCCAGCAGCAGGCGCAACACGTGCTGGCAGCGCTGACTAACAACAAGAATAAACTGACCTGTGACAAAGGAAAACTTAAGGTACTTCTCAGCATCTTGTTTGTCAGCTCATGGGGAAACTTGTTTTTTATGTTCATCTAAGATAAGGTTGTTTAACCTTAGTTCTTCATTGCTTAATTTGGAGGGAAGTGCTTATTTATCTTCTCTACTTATTTATTGGTGTAGTGTCAGGCACATATATTAAGAGAGTTCTGTATCAACATCATCTTTGATCCTACACACACTGCCTTTGGGTGACAAGATACTGTTGATGTAGCATCTCTAGGATTTGTGATAATTAAGTTGCTTAATGTGTGAAAGTAGTAGAATGGCTAAGAACCACCAGGGGGCATTAAAACAAAATGTATGGGTAGAAAATTGGTTGAAGGGTTAAAAACGTGGAAAACTATACAAATTAATAAGGAGAGAGGCAGACCATGGTGGTAAGCAAAAATAAACAGCATATATAACCTTTCTTAAGGAGAAGTTATCCAGGCAGTAAATGAGGTGCTGAAAGCAAAGCTTTTACTTCAGTGTGACCTATGACAGAATTTGGGACAGTCGTGCAAAGATTCCTGAGTTTCTTTTAAAAACAGCACAGAATGTGTCATGATTATTAGACAGCAGGAAAGCGACATCTGTGCAGTAGTCCTAGGTCTGATGGTGGTAACAGAAGGAAGTCCCCAGTGCCTGACATTGCACTTAGATTAAAACAAGGTGAATTCTAAACTGTAATTATTTCTATGGAAGGATAAATTAGAAGTGATTCACTTGCTGCTTCTCCTACTATGGAACTCAGGGAAAAGAAAAGATTTACTTTGGGCAGAGAGGGACTGTCACATCACTCTGCTTCTGTGTTCCAAGTAAGATAATGCTTTTGTGTTTCTGCACTAAAAGAAAGCTGAGCTATTTTGCCACATCTCTTCTCTTAGAACTGAAGTGCAGAATATGGAGGAAGAGCTGTAGATGCACGTTTCGATAGTAGCGAGCTTTGCAAGAGCATTGTATAGAGACCAAATACACTCAGATGAATCAGAACTTTGAGAACTTCTTACCCCTCAGAATTAGGGTCAGACTAATGCTTACATAGCCATTAGAAATCAGATTAAACACTTTTTCCTGAAGAACCGAGCATATGTTTGATGTTAACTGCCCCATTCTAGTCTGCAGCTGGAAACAGAACCTGATTTCATCAAAACAAACATGAGAACTATGGAAGCTCAGCTAAACAGCGCTGGTTTTCATGCAAGTTGATTGCATGTATTCAGGCTAGAAAACACACACTTTACAGGATTATAAAGATAGTCCTCAGGATTTATTATTATTTCCCAGTCAGAGATTGAGAGTTGTAGATAATACTTCTCTAGCTAGATTGCCAGGAGACCAAGTTATTCTGCTTCCATCTGTTTGCTCAATCTTAGACAGAAGTACAGAGAGGAGGTGTGTTATCCTGGGCAGGGAAACCAAGCTTGTAGGTATACATCTATGAAGTGGACTCTGTCATGAGTTTGCTATTCTAAGCTGTAAGTTCACGTAACTGCTTTGAGGCTTCTGTTTACAAGCAAGAATGAACTTGTAACAATAAATGCTCTTTACAGACTCTCCTTGCTTCCCAGATATCAAAGCAATCTTGTAATCATTTTGAGTTGGAAAACCGAAGAGGCAGTTGACAAACTGTCAATCGTATCCACAGATGATGTAACCACATTTAGGACACTTCCCAGGAAAGCAGGAGGTCCTATGTTTGCCTTCTGTTTCCAGAAAGCGAAATGAATCAAAGTTTCTCTTGTACTTTATTCTCCATCATAGAGGTTGGTTCATCAGATAGTCAAAGGCAATTGGATATTATGTAGATGATTGGAACCCATGACCTGCACACTTTCAGATTTTGGGAAAGTTAAAACACTTGGTTCCATTGGTTTGCAAATACCAAGAACTAGCTGTAGAAAGGTCTCACAGTTGGAGCAGGCCAGAGGGGTGCTCAGAACCAGAGAGCTCTGCTGGCTCTGCAGAGCTGTGACAGTGGCTGACATCACAGTCTTCTGATGAAGTTCCAGCCTGCACTGTGTCTCGCTGCTGCCGAGATACAGAGGCAAGTCACATGACTTTGGATAACATGCTGTGGAAAGTATCACGGAAGAGAGCCTAACTATCTTCCTGAACTAATGCAGACTTAGCAATAATATGGAGCACCTACTTCTGCTCCAGTGAATAGACATTTTGGAGAGTTGTTTTTTTTTTTTTTTTTTCAGTTTTTCTGGTTTTGGTACTCACATCTTCACTGCCTTCAAGGGCTCGACTGATTGTGTGGTAGGAATGGCACCAAAACCAAAAAAAAAAACTAGTGAGGTCTTGGCAACAGAAGTCTCCTGATTGTAATGCTAGGTCAGCTGCAGGCTCAAGAGAAGAAACTATGAAGACTGATTTATGTGCTTGTGCTCACTGCTCTACTTTACACCAAGTTCATTTTGAACAAGATGAATGTTCAAGAAACTCTGTGTCTGCATGTGGAGATTGTCCTAGGGTGAGACGGAGGATTCTGATAAATGCTATAAAGAATATGGGAGAAAAACTGGAGAATATAACAGACATGCTCACTCCACGGAAACCTGGACGGCCTACTGAGATTAACGAAGGAGACGGTAATGTGGTGAGTGATGACCATGAAATGCAAGTGGTTAATTTCAATTGAGTGACGACAATGAAGAGACGGCTGAAAATTAACAGGGACCAAAACCTTTGAGTGTTTTTAGTTTGAAACAGATGCAGATGAAAACTCAGGCTAAGCAACATTAGAATCAATAACTAGTTTTGACTAGAAACCCAGCTTCTTGCATCTGTGGCAATTCCTGAGGCCCAAGTGCCAAGAGTTCAGAAGCACTGGAACTATCAGTTAAAACATGGACAGAAAAACCCAAGACCACCACCACACACTCAGCTTGGGCTTATACCAGGGGCAGAACAAAGGTTATGTGATAAGAAGAAGCTATTTCTATGTTCAGAACCATCGCATACTGTTGGCACTGCTGCAAGCATGCAGGTTACTTATAAAAGTTATGTTATATAAAATATCCTGCTCCTTTTCCTAATGATTTCTCGTACTGCAGATGGCAAACCTGCAGCACCAGCTGGACACAGCAAAGGATGGTAACAGTAAGGCGACAGCCATGCTGGAGCATGTGTTAGCTTCTCATAACAAGATGCAAGCAGCTCTGGAAATGGTACAGACGGAGCTGGGACACAAGAACACTGAAATCAGCAACCTCAGAAAAGACAAGTAGGTGACACTGATACTGTTCCTGTGGTCTATCAGCAGTGTGGAGAAGGCAGGTACAATTGACGAGTGGCACCTTCCTCATGGTTCTGGCTAATAAGCTATGGGACAAGTTTGTTTTGAAGTTTCCTATATCCTTTCCTGCAGCACTGAAACGTACTTAGTACTAGTGAACCAAGTACACTGAGTGTGCATCTTGTTGAAAGTAGGTAAAAAACAATTCAACTTCAGTGACAGGCAAAAAATATGGATAAGGTAGAGAACCAAACTGAGAGCGTCACCACTTCAGAGGAGACTGACTTCAGGCATGATTTTTCTAATGCGATTTCCATTTTCAGGAGGCAGACTCAACGAAAACTACAGAGGTTAGAAACAGAATTGGAACATAGCCAAGCCCAAGTGGTTGTCATGGAAAGGCAGCACAGAAGCCAGGTAGAGACTGCATTTTTCCGCAGTAACAGCCACCACCGCAGTTTTGGTGTTGAGCCAAGTACCTTTTCTTTTTCTGACTACAATACAGTGTGACACATTCACGTGAATGAAGGCAAAAATATTAGATCAACTTTTGGCTATGGAGCAGGAAAACTATTATTCAATTGTTGAAAGAGGCGAGCATCTCCTCTCTCAAGAAAAATTCCTTGGCACATGTGAAGGTTTTACAGTCTGCAACTGGATACATAATATGAACAGAGATTATGGAAGTTTATATAGCTTTTATTTATTTTGTATAAGAATGGAGGGGGAAAGGTCCAAAGAATTGATTTCATCTCTCCTCATAATACTTAGTGTTAAAAGGATTACCTCACAACCCAAACACTATTGGGAAAGAACATTTTTTTTCCAAGAAAGTCATGGCTATATGACAAGTTGTTCTGATCCTTCTGACTAAGCCAGTAAGTGGATCGGCATTGTAAGGATTCCCATCTAGATGCCTGTGCTTAGGGCATTTGTAATCAGACAGCTGGTGAACACACTGTTACTTCTTGCAAGTTGATACTGACGGGGAAGGACAAAAATAATCCTTTCTAAGCTTTTTCATTTGGGTAAGTATAAACCTCATTTGTTGTTACTGTGCAGGTGGAAGCACTTTGTAAGGCACTAGAAAGTGCTAAAACAGACAACAAGAAACTCGTTATTCATTTGGAAGAAGTTCTGCAGGTCAGTAATACCTTGCAGAGCCATCTAATCCAAACTCAATATGAACTGAAAAGTAAAGAAACTGAGCATCAACAGCTGATGGTCTGCAGGTAAGACCAGATCCATGATACTACACTCGAGGAGGAACATTACTTTGCACTATCAGAGCTTTATGGCTTTACTCATCTATCGATACCAGGATTGCCTGTATGCTGAGCCAGCAGCATGGTAGATTCAAGCAGAGCTACAGAAATGGGCTCTTTCACTCGTGTCCATAATGACTCCTCAACCTGCTCTGCTGTACTGAGGAACTGCTTACCCAGGGTCACGATGGCCCTTCTACAAACAGCTTTTCCATGAGGATAGCAGATACCACTTCCGCTTTGAAGTGGCTTACAGTACCTGTAGCATGGAGAGCTGTTTAAATTCCCCACCCAAAACTGAACACCAGTAAGTAAAACCTCAAACCTAAGTGTAGGTGCAGTCTGGATCTCCTCATTATCCTTTGTCTAAACAGGCTTAGCCATTTAATTTTCTGAAGGAAAGTAGACATTTTGGAAAAAAAAAAAAAAACCACTTTAGAACAACCTATTTACCTTGTATAGCTATTTTGAACCTCCTTTTAAATAAACAGAATATGAAATATTAGAAAACACATTCCAATCTTTAAACAGTAGTGGTGCAGAGTCTACATCCAAGATGAAAGTATTTACAGTGGAATCCTCCTTCCTATCCTTATGTTTAAAAAATAAAGCATATTAAATATGAACGTGAATAACTGAATTTGTTTCTTCTCTTTAAAGAGAACAGTTAATGGAAAAAGCCAAGACTGCGGAAAAGTTATTTGCTGAACAATTAGAGTCTTTGAAAAAGCAGTTTCAAATTGAGCAAGAGGCTTCCAGGAAAGCTGCCTGTCAAGAATCTGCTGTGGTGAGGAGGGTTAGAATTAAAAGATTTCAGTGAATGATATCCAGAGAAGGAGGTCTAATGTAGTTTTCCAACAGAACAAGAACAGCTTGGATTATGTTTGAGACAAATATTTGTCTCTTTTTCCATTCATCACGGGGTTGTCCATCACTTCTGTAGAACAAACAATTTTGTCATGTGGTGGACAGAGATTTTGGTGGCCATGCCTACTGATACCTGTGCTCTCAACTTTTTCAAGTACCACTCTACATCCCCCAACACTATATACCTCATTGTACATAAGATCTAGACACTGGTATCAGTCATTCCAGTGACTTCAGAAGGGTAGTCTGAGGCTGTGTAGCCATCTCCAGGAGTAAAACACTGGTTTGGAAGTCTACTTTGTCACTTGGGGGCTGGATCATAAAGCTCAGCATAACCTTAGTATTGCTCAAATCCCAGCATTCACTTTTTTCCCCTTTGTTAGAAGGGTATTAAAGCAAAGTCAAAACCCCAGGTGCTGTAGCATACTTCAGATACATCAAATCAATTGGGTGTACAGCTTATTAGTTGTTGTATAGAATTAATTCTTACAGTTAATGTGAACTCACTTTTCCCTCTTTCCCCTAGGTAAAGAAATCCCTTGAAGAAACCTCCTCCAAATTGGCTCAAGTTTCCCGTGCTAACAGGGAGTTGCGGCAGAAAGTAACAGAGCTGGAAAAGTCTTTGTCCAGTTACAGGGAAAAACTAACAAGCCAAAAAGCTCAAGTGAGACAATGCCAGGCCTGTAAAGCTAACACAGAAAGGGTAAAGGTATGCACACATTTTTTAGTAAAGACAGATGTCCTAGTTGAGAACTCCTTTTTTCTCCTACAGAGCAGGACTGCTGTTGATCCTTTGCAGTAGCGCTAGACTTGAAAATAAAACTAACTTTGGACTCAAGTTCCAAACAGAAGATGAACAGATCAATAGCAGCTTCAGTAACTGTGTGGTTTCTTCTATCGCCCCTCCCACCACATATTACACGTGACGCCAGAGTCCCATCCCACCATTAGATTTTTATAGTAGCATTTGTCCTCTTTATCATTTTGTGGATACAGTCCACTTAATTATTGATTGGGCCAAACGGTGCTCGTGCAGTGATTAGTCCCTTTCCATCCTTTATAGCTGTAGAACTTACAGTTCAACTGTTACCTGATCCTAAATGAGAATCTTGACTCCTTTGCAACTCTGCCACCTGCTTTTTCCCCTTTCCTAGGTGGGGCATGAGTTCTCTTCAGTCTCATTGAAAAAAATAAGGACACAGTGTGCAGACATTTGCAGAAATAGTTCCCATGTAACAGCCAGTGAGCCTGAAAAATTCCTGACGTTTTGTTTCTCTGAACAATTTCCAGGAGACTGAATCTGAACTGAGGAAAATGAAGGCAATACAAGAGGAGTATCAGAAGAAGAATAATGAACTAGTGAGCTTTCTTGACTAGTTTCCTGAAGAGACTGATCTGCTAAAATGTTGTTGGAATTTCATTATTGTATTGTCTTCAGTCACAGGACATCCAGAAACATGTGTCAGAGTTGAAAAGTGTGCAGAGTGAAATGCAAGAGTTGTTGAAAAAACAACATGAAGTGCAAGAGCAAAACGGGCAGCTGGAGACCCAGCTGGAAGCAGAGAGAACGCAAAGGCAGCAGCTGGAAAACAAATGTCAGGTAAAGTGACAACAGCATGGAAAAAGTGGTGAGACACCCATGGAAGCACTTTTGTGCAAAATCTGTGGGGTTGTAGAAGATGTAGTAGAAAGACTTTGTGAACTTAGCCAAAAGATATTCCTATAAATCTTACTGTGCCTGCTCCAGAAAGCCCGAGTAACAACTTCATATACACTCACTATATATCTGACTTTAGAGAGAGAGGATTATTTTTTAAAAAATAGTAAGGCTACGCTATTTACAACAAAGATTTGAAGGTCCTTCCATTGTATTGCAATTTTTTATTTGTGCCATAACAAAATTGTATAGAAATTGTTACTACTTTTTCTACCTAGAAACTGCAAAAAACAGCCAAACATCTGAAGAAATATAAAGATGAGACAGAAAAGAAACTGAAGGAAGCCAGTATAGAGTCAGAACAGGTGAGACAGTTTAGCATTAGAATAATAATTAATTGAAAGTAACAAGGTAGTACTTCAGCATATGCACCAAGTAACCCTTTCAATCTCAGATATAGGTCTCTGGTAAAGAGTCAGGTGCATACTTGGTCTTTTCAATTAAGTGGCATTTATCATACTTTTTTTTTAATAACATTTTTATCTTTTCTCTGAATCGCTTCAATTTATCGGGGCTTGTAAGAAGCACTTTTGTCCCCCACAGCCTATTGTTTTCATCAGGCTTGGGATATCTGTATTAAGTAAAGTGTTGTGGCCAAGTAAACAGCCCCCTCGAGCTGCTCTTGTGTCACTCTATACGTGACATCATGCAAAACCACATTTCCTCACCCCACACCCCCAAGAAGTCATTTGTCCTTACATCACATCATCCTTGCACTACTGTACCACAATATCCAAATTATTATAGTCTGCATGGGTTACTGCAGCAGTTTGGGGTGAAAATGTAGGGATTTCAATGTTTTATAGGGTATTAAGCAGCATAAAGTAAAATTTAAAAAGTAACAGAGGTTCCCCAGCTTGAGGTCTTACATGCTGCTTATATCAGTCCAATTACTGTTCCGTATTTCCACAGCGTTCTTCAGGCAAAGTTAGTCTACCCTCCTCTTTCTCAGGAGTTTGTGGTACTCGGTGTCCATTTTCCCCCACTTCTTCCCAATTCCTCTATTTTATGCTGTGGTGGAGACCCCTGTTGACTTCACCACCTGCCTGAGAGAGGGGCAACTCTGTAGCAAGCATCTCTGGGATCCATCCTTTCCCCAGCAATGGAAGAGGGCATCAGAGAGCTCCCAGCCCTGTGTGCAGGAGACAGATTTGAGCTGTATGCTGTTCTGCTCCTTCTTGCACAGAGCTCAGTAACTGGAACCCAGCATGCGTTAACTGTTCTCTCTGATGTCCTAATTATGCTGTCTTGCCTAGATCACAGCTAACCTAGAAGCAGCTCACCATTGGTTCAAATGTAAGTTTGACAGCCTGCAGATAGAAGTTGTGAAAAGCCACCAGCCAAAGAACCCTGAGGAGAGCAGCTCCAAAAAGGAGGTAAAGAAAGCAAGCACATTTGTTTCAAAGGGAAAAGCAAAGAAAATAAGTGGGGACATAGTTGATAGCCCATTATCAGTCAGATTTTCAGTTTCCTAAGCTTTCTTTTGTAGATCCTTCCACAGGGGTGGAAAACAGACCCCTCTAACAGTTGTTTCCTTCCTTCTCTTTTGCCAAAGGACATATTTAAGCAGCAAAGAATATTATAGGTACAAGATAGCTTCAAGGGACTGTTTCTGTCCTTAGAACTAAGTTCTATTACACATACTTCATGTTTTGTTGACCAACCAAATACTTCTTTGAAAGCTAACAGCTCATGTATTTTCTTCTCTGCATTCACCTGTTTCAGCGGTTCCCTTCCCCTCCTCCATACCTTTTACAGATACCCTTCCAAAAGCCAGGCTTACCTCGTTTGTGTGGATTCCTCAGCCTTCTCCATAATTGATACTTCTTACATAGCTGTGTAATTAGCTTCTTAAAGATGCATGTATTCAACTGCTAAAACTTTAATCTCTCCTTCTGGAACAACGAAGATTCCCCAAAGAGCCATCAGCCTCCTAACACATTGCATCTTTTCCCAGGAGGAAAAGGAAGATGAGCTTCCCCCTCCCACCTCCCCGGCCAGCAAGGGTGAGGAGCCGCTGCCCCCAGCTCAGCTCCAGGAAGGCCCACGTGAGCTGCACAGGAAATGAGCTCACTTGGCTGGGTGATGCCTGGCCCAGGGAGAGCAGCACCCCCCCGCCAGGAGACTCCCTGCTGGCACCCAGTGCTCAAAGAATACTTGAGCTTTACTTGACCTGACGTAGTTAGGTAGGTCTGTATCACTGAGGTGGCCTCGCAAATAAGAGGTGCTCATAGGGGACCTAGGAATGTTTGATTAAAATATAAACTCATGATTTGAATTAACTCATACCTCTCACCTTGTCTTTTTTACTCAGGTGCTTTGCATTGTGAGGCTGACGTTAACAAAATGACTACTTATAGCAAAATAATTATTCTTTGTTTAACATTACTGTAAACTATATTCTGTTGATATGCTACATCTTTGCTTTCATCACTTTTTGTTTTACCAGCTTTAGTCTAAGGCCTGGCAGGTGCTACCAAAACAAATCTCAGGCTGGTTTGGAGAGGGTTCAGGGGAATGACCGAAGACAGAGTCATGTGTCTGTGGCTGGATGCTGACGTGACCGGGGACAGGGAGGAACTGGCAGGACCGGCTGCTTTAATGGTAGATGATACCTGGGTCACGAGAGAACGTAAGCCTTGGGCTGTTTGGGGACCATGTAAGGAATACATTAGGTGGGTGATGTTATACCACACATCATCTTACCTTCAGAAGAATTAGTGGAATTTGTTCAGCCTGTCCTACTGTGGAACAACACATGGGAAAGAGTAGTTGAAGCAGTTGACCTATGTCATAATATGTTAAAGAGGATTAGAACATGGACAGTTTTCACGCTTGTTTGACTAAGGACCAGCTCATCTTCATCATGGCTTACTCTTCCCGTGGTTTCAATATAACCTAGCTTCAGTACAGGTGGTGTTGCGCTCTGAGCTGCTTGCAAACTCCTCTGGGATCAATGGTACTATTTATTTCTGTGAGATCTGTACGTGTTATTTACAATACTTGTTTTGTTTCGTGGGAAGTCTTGCATACCCCTGGAGCCTCAGAGTAGCCTGAGGACACATGAATTAGCTCATTCTGCTCCTCCAGAAATTTGGTCCTAAACTATAACTTGTGTGATAGGACTCTGGACTAATTCAGGGTGACGTGAGCCTCTCCTCCCTGAAGCAAATAGCTGTTTAAGGCACAAGGGGTGGTGGCTGCACGCACCATTCCGGCTAATGCACACCCGAGCTTCATTAAACTGTGCTGCTTAAAAGCAGGCCTACACTTTGTCACAGTCAGGCCGGTTCCTTCAGCAATCAGTGGCATCTATGCCACACCTGCCCTGTAAAGCCGCTTAGGTGTCTTAGCAGCAGCTGTGCCCACCTCCACAGTGCCCTCGGGCAAACAGCAGTCAAAACTATAATCTAGTTTTGCTTGTTATGAACTCAAACTGTAACGACAGCTGATAAAAAGTCTTCTCAAATAGCACTTCCCATTTAACACTTTTGTTTATACTGAATGCTTAAGTAGTTTGCCTAACAAGGGACAAATGACCCTGGCAGGTGCAAAAGGCCAAAGCACAGGGCAGCTGTGTTTGCATGAACTGCACTGGCAGGTCAACAGCACCAGCCACCCCTCAGCTTTCCCTCTGCTGGAGTTTTTTTACCAACAAGGGCTGGTTCTTCACCCCTTCCTTGCTCCAGAATCCCCCTTCTCTCTCTAGGGCCATGCATCTGCAGTTCCTCTGTATATTGAAATGCAAAGTCCGATTACATGGCCATGGCCATTAAACTTAGCACTTACGTTTGCCTAGCGACAGTTTGTTCCAGGTTCACCACATCCTGTTGCTTCTTTTAAACCTGTTTGGGGTTTAGGGTGGGAAGCAGTAAGATATGGTGCAATTGTGAAGGACTGCTGTATGCTAGTACCTTTTAACTTTAATACTACCTTAGGTTTTGGCTATACCTTCTTTTTACTTCAGATTTGCTGTAGTCTGTTCCTGCTGACTGAATGCTCACTAGCAACTGCAGCACTTCTGAAAGCCACCTTCTAACTTCCTTTCTTTTGAAAGAAAAGTAGTTCGTCTGCTCAGAGCCTGATCTGCAACGTGAACCACAGCATGGTGAGTGGCAGCTCATGCATTGGAAACATCAGAAATACACAACAGACAAGAATGTTATTTTATTTAAACATAGCAATTTCAGTAACGTTGTAGTTACCTAACACTGCTGCCACCTGCAGGATCAATAATTGAGATTTATATTGCTAGCCTTTCCTTAGTCTTGGCAGCTGCTAAGCCTCTAACTAAATTATAGTAACACTTGTAGTATTTAAAAATGAATTTTCTAAGCCGCTAAAAGGTTCAGTTGGGTTTTTTCCTGCCAGGCTATGGCCTTCAGCAAATGTGGACAGCAGACAGCTTTCTACACTTGTCAATGCTGCTATGAGGTAAGCACAACCAAAAAAGTATGATTTAGTTTTCAAGACAATCAGTAGATGTTTTTATGAGCAGTCTTCTAAGTATGCCTTCAATTAGTGTTTGTTTTATATAAAATAGCTCTTCAGCACTAGGATTCTGAGTATTTCAGACTCAGTTTTGGAAAAGAATAAGGCAAAGGGAATCTGTGTACTGGATCTCTGGCTTCTGTTTTCTAAGTGTTAGTTCAGTGCTGAGGGCTGTATTTCCTGAGACATGGTAAACTCTTTTCCTATGAAGGGAGAGAAGTCATTTGCTGCAAGAAGAAAATAATCAGTGGGGTTACGAGATATGAAAAGGTCAATAAAGAATAAGGAAAGCTTCAGTGGAAAAATTTTTACCCCAAGATGATGCGACAATACTATGCTTGTACTGAGACTGTGAGTCAGCTCCAGTTCACACAGCAAACAGTTAGCTATCATGTCAAAACAAGCAATGTGGTATGACAAAGAATGAATAACGAAATGGAGGTAAGGGAGTCATCCTCTCTCTTCTTCTGCAGCTTATGAACACCCCAGGCTAACATAACTAAGGTGGTTATTTAATTTACAGTTCTGCAAACTTGGCATGATACTTGTATTCAGGCAGTGCTGCCAAGTACTATTTCCAAGTAAAACACGCTGTCCTTTTGCAAACCTGAGACTTTCTTGGTGTTTCTCTTACTTTTGTATTCTCACTATGACCCAGCACAAGTCTAGTAAAGTGGACATGCACTACATTGCAATTCAGTGTTTGATTTGAGATGAAACTGCCTTACGCTTAAAATTAGTCTAGGCATTTCCACCAGACTTGTGTCTTAATCACTGATTGCAACTATGTGAAATGATTACAGAACACAATCACATAGAAAAGTGGGCTGAAAGCAAAGAGCAGTAGTTAGCTGTGATACCGTAAGTAACAAGAGTGCTTGGGAGGCAACAGCACGGTTTGTTTGCCACTCAGCAAGCTACCTTGCTGAAAAATATTTTTCAGCCTTAATCTGCTGTAGTGCATAACATACCCATTTCTATATATAACTATGTACTCCTTATATTTATGATAAAGCATTGCATCCTGCTTCTCTCAGTGGGTTGGAAGCAGGATGCTTGCACCATCATTTGCTACTGTTCGACTGTCAGAAATAATGAAAACCCCAGACCATTTGCAATGTATGTTAGATCATAAGCTGTATGACGATACTATATTAATTTGTGATATAAGCTCTTCAGTAGGATACACATTTGCTGAGAATGAGTAAACATTATCATTAACCTCAGAATTTTTATTAACAAGTTCAGAAGAAGAACAAAGGTCACACTGATTTCAGTAAAACAGAAATCAATATCCTTCAAATAGAACAGCTGCTAGGAATATGAACTCCTACAAAATTCTGAATAAAGATATGGAAATACTGAGTTCTCCATCCTCTAAGGATTAGCATGAGCCCATTTCTTCTATGTTATAGTAGTTTAATGCTGCACATTAAAAAACAGTCATCACCAGTAAATATGGCTTCTTGAAGAACCTCACTGGTAACTAGCTGTAATATTGCACATTGTAAATTTTCCCTAAAAAAAACCCCAACCAACACCCACACTGGGCTTGTTTTCACTGTTTGATCCTACACGCAAGCCTGAATATCAGATTACAGAGCAGTGCATTCCCAGAGAAGAGCTAGTAACAGGTACACTTGAGCACGGCAGTGCTGTGCTCCAAACACACAGTTGCCATCCGTACGCGATAGCGTTCAAATGTCAGAAGCAGAAAATGCCCATACAGCTACAGACGGCACCAGCCATGTCTCTGACCTTCTATAGCAAAAGTTGTACATAAACTCAGTTTCCCCAGCACTGCATATATGCAAAGGTTGGTACAAAGAGTATCAATTCCACCTGCCACAAACCTCATCATACAACTGCGTAGGTATACAACATCTTTTGAGCCATTCTAGTATTTCCACTGCTCTGGTAAATAAGTGACAAGTTGAAGGCAGTATCTCTTCTCAAGTCTGTCTGATCGGTCTCTATTCCCTGTAAAAATAACGATTAAAAAAAGTTATCTATATGCAGAAATAGTATAAAACTTGAAATATGAGTAGCAATTACAGGGGAATCAAATCACATATACATGGTTTATATAGGCTTTCAGCTGTACAAAACCAAAAGTAGTAGTATTCCTTGTGCCCTCCATCTTTAACAACTTTCTACATGCTGTTACTCACCAAAGAGTTATATAATTACATACGCAAACCACTAGCTGTAAATTAGATAGCCAGCTCCTGAAACAGTTAAGTACTATCTTAATTTGTCTTTGGATGTAAAGTATTTGTTTCTACAGTCAGAGTGTGAATCCTGCCTGTATCTTTTATCTGGTCACAAGATCACTGCTTTGAACTCACAACACTGACTAACACTCATGTTTCTGCCTTTACCAACCCTTCCCGTTTTCCAAATGCACTTGCAATTTTTCTACCTACCCATGCCAAAGCTCGGCAAAAGCTTTCTCTCAGACCAGACTTGTAAATGTATGACACATCAGCTCAGATGAACTAATACGATCAATTAGATCAAAACTATGGCTCACAGGCATTTATGCATTCTTAAATTGGTTCATATTACTCCAGCATGCTGTTTTATAGCATGGGTGAGTATATAGAACTTCCAGTCATAGTTCATTGCATGTAATATATATAAAATTCAGCTATTTATTCAGGTAAAGTTGTTTAGCAACCACTTTTGCTGCTTACTTCAGCCTATTAGTAAATCCTTCAAAATTCATAAACTCTTGAAATTAATACATGCTTAATACATTACCAGGTGACAATTGGATTTGGGCTTCCAGTGACAAGGAATTACAATACAAATTAAAAGAAACTCAAGTACATGGATTTTAGGTACCTATTTTAACTATGGCTGGGAAATTATTAACACTGACCCGACTTTATTCTCTGCACATAACTTACAAAGCTACAGTACCTCTAAGGTGAGAGGAGGAAGTTCAAGTACTTTTTGGTAATAGTGGATTGCCAGGTGCAGCAGTCCCAGCTGGTGAAGGCCACGGCCAAGGTTGTAGAAAGACTCTTGACATGGTCCACGCAGGTCCAAGTACCGGTGAAGAAAGGAGAATCCCTGCACACATTATTATGCACGTTTGTGAATTTTCCCTTTCAGAAGGTGGCAGGTAAAATATGCTGGAGAACAAGGTGTTTAAATGTATCTATTTAAACTTTTGATCTATGTTTCCCCACAAAACCACATGCAAGTTGAAGGCAAAACATGTCACATTTGATTCCTGAGACCATAAAATCTCTGCTCTGTCAGTCTCACTGCCATTGGTAACAGCGGGTAGATCTTTTTAATAAACTGAACAGTTATTTAGTATAGGGACTTATGGCACTAACTTGCTAAATATATAAGTTTCTGTAATATACACACAGGTAAGACTGGTTCAAGTTCGGAGGAGCTGAGCACCTTAAAAAACATGCAGCCAAAGGACAGGCTAGAGCAAGAGATCTTTTTCTTAAAAAAATCTTTTAAAAATAACCCTCCCTAAGTTTGGTGGGTTTTTTTTTAAAGGAGAAAAAAAAAAAAGGAACCTTCATTTCCTTTCCTTCACTCGTCTTGAATAGCAACTAGAAATGGTTTAATTCTACAACTTTTCATAATTCTACAAAATTCTGAACTCCATGTAGTACATATCAAAGTGTTATTTCTGGAATGCAAGCATATTATTTTCTTGATCTTGTGCTCCATATAAATGTTCACTCCAATACCAGTTATCAGGGAAATTATATCATTTTATAAAGTGTCCAAAAATAAACATCACTGATTAATGGCATTGAAAAATCCATATATCCTAAGCAGTAGGTAAGGATCTATGTCCCTTCTTGGAGCCAGCAGATGTTTTACTGCCACGTCTCCAGTAGAATTTGAAAGGAAACTCATACCCAGCAATTCCCGGGCTATGCATAAATTGACAGTGACCAGGCACCGGTGGAACCAACCAGCATCATTTATACGCTGACATGCTGTAAAGTGAGAGAAGTGATTTGTTTCTCTTCTGTAGGATGTCACTGCCTTGGTGTGTTACAGACTCTTCATGACTCAAGATGCTATAAGATGCTATAAAGATGAATGGCATTAGACCAGAGCTAACTCCCATACAGAGCAAAGGGAAAGACAAAGACACATACAGTATTATTTTACATTAAAATACAGTGTTTCATCTGACACTGAAGGAGCCCTGGGAGAAACTCAGAAGGGACAGACAGAAGAGGTGAATTCAGAAGGGAGAAATTGAGCACACAACCTTCTCATCCTCTCCCATGCACTTCATTTTATTGCCACTTTGGAATGTAATGATTCTGTTGTAAATAGAGAACTTTCTAGGGACCATGCTGGTAATTGGAGAAGGTACCTCCTTCAGCGTGAGGAATTAGTTCAGGCAAAAGCAGCTAGTGATCATAATTTAGATCACCAGTATGTCACTGTGGTTTGAATTATTAATCAAGTACAATAGCAGCAAGAGAGGTGGTAAAAATACCAAGTATAGTAAGCAAGAAATGAGAAGCAAGAAAGCAGGGAACTGTATCACCGGAGGGTAACGTAAATAGGACATTGTTCAAGTACATTATAAAAGGGGAACATAGCAGCCCACATAAGAAAGGCAGGTTGATTACAGAAAGAATTGGATAAAAATATTAAAATGAGGCCAAAGCTTACAAGTTCAAAATGTCTTAAGTTGGATAGTGACATAATTGGCCTTGTTTTAGAGCAGCTGAGGACCTACAGATTTTGTCAAAATCAGTGCAAGCTATGGTTTTTCAGCAATTTCAGAAGTCACAAGAGCTCAGTATTTCCCCACCACATTCTGCTGACTCTAAGCTCAGTAGACCCAGGAATTAAAAGGCATTTCAAGTTAATGAAAATACTTGGTGGAGAGTAGAGGAAATTACTTTCAATGTTCTGTTTGGGAATAATCAGTCTGTGGTTTGTAACTGGATCTGCCAGATGAAAGAAAAATGTAAATAAGGAAACTGAAAAATTGAGGGTAGCCTAAACTGGAGTTCACAAGATCTTTACAAAGAGAGCTATAAGAGGCACCTAAAAGGGGGGAGAGAAAAGGAAGACAGGGAAAAAACCCCACTTTCTATGCCTGTGAAGTTTGCTCGAACATTTTTCATGCAGTGTATGAAACATGTCTATGAAGGGCACATGACACAGCTTCTACTCTACAGCACTTCTTCAGAGCAAGGCAGGGCAAGAAGAAAAATTCTGAAGAAAATCCAGACTACAGCCATCAAGACTGAAATTTGTAGTATTTTCACAAACAGCTGGCAGCTGCTAACATCTGTGTGAGTAATCATTGTATACAGCCGGCAGAACAAGCTACATTTAACGAAAAAAGGAGAGGAGATTCAGATGGGTGTAACTATAGTTCAAACCCATACTCACCTGTGTTCATGTTTTGCCACTGCCCTCTTTTGAAATGCCGTATTAATTATGAAAAGTTATTTAAACAGAGTATGTTGTAGGCACAACTGTCTGCAAGATACAAAGCCAGGAAACACTGTAGGTAAAAATAATCATGTTAACTCACCTGTACTAGAAGAGCATGCCTTTTCAACACATATTTCTGAGAAGCCATGTGGATGAAAGTCAAGCCAATACAAAGACTGTACAGAGGTTCATCTGGGTTTGCACGGAAGGCTTGCACATACTGTCCTAAAAGCAAATAATTGAATCAAGATGTTTATTGTGAAAAGCGTTCTTGTAAGAATTTAAGGGCAAAAAAAGAAAATCTTCAAATTAGAAGTGTGAACTAAGAAACTAGTTTACTGTACCTACATCAAAATACACAGAAAAAATATGAAAGAAAATTTTATGTTTTCAGCACTCCTTGGATTCTGAAGGAAGAATGCAGACTATGATGTAAAAACATAAGCAAAAACCAATCAGACCCAGAAGGCAGTCGTAGTCCTTGCTGGGATTTAGATCCTGGAGGCCACACAATGTAAGTGTGACATATGGACGGTTTGACTGAAAGCAGCAGGTTTACTTCAAAGGCCTGCTTAAAATGTCCAACCAACTTTATTTGCTGTTTAAATTGGTCTGTTTCTGTCCTCCTTATTCGTTATTATCATTAGCCTTCAACTACAAGTTAGTTACTTTTGCAATGTCTGCTAAACTTGAAACATGCCAGCTTAATTTTTATTAGCAAAACTCTTTAGTGATGCTTTGATTTGTGTACAAATTAAAGCACCACACTAACACTGTGAAGCCACTTCTAATTTTCTGATGTACAAAAAAAAATACTTTACTAAATCTTTCTCAGAAAAAGCATTCACTTGTGGTACTTTTTATATTAGAACATTAATGATATTACCAAGGGCATGCTTGAAACTGCCAGATACGAATGCATTATGCCCATTTAGGACACACAATGCGTGATTATCAGGATTTTTCAGCATCAAGCGGAGACAAAAGCGATGGTGACGGACATCCTGAGATTGCATAGTAACTTGATTGAAGATGTTCCATAGCTGAGGCTTATTGACATTTTCCATTACCATGATTCTACAGAATTAAAAGTATACAAGTAATTAGGTAATGCTATATGGCAAATACTGTGTCTGCAATAAAACCTCAAATGTTTAGGGAAGATAACAAAGAAGAGACACTCAAAGAGCAGGTCGGTGACTGAGGCAAAGTTGAGAGTGAAACGCAGAACACCAGTGGTTCTGGCCAAATCAACCAACCTACTGCATTATGCATTTTTTGGAATCGGAGGCTATCAGAAAGCTCCTTCAGTTTCAACAGCCTTATCTGTTTTAGTGAAAACTGAAAAGCATCAGCCTGCCTCCTTTAGCAATATTTTCAGCAGTATGACTACAGTCTCAGCAGAACCAATGACAGCAGAGATCGCTCTGCCTTCTCAGTACCCCACCTGATATAGTTGTACGCTTTTCTGAAGTTCTTGTCCAGAATTGCAGCAGAGAGACCAAAGTATTCCAGCTCCTTGCGCTTTTGTCTATCATCATAAAATGAATAATATTCCAGTGAGGAATCCACTAATAACTCTGCCTCCTTGTACCGAGAGAGGTCACACAAGGAATATATAGCCTTCAGGAGGAGGTTCCACCAGTCGTCTTTTGTCAGAACACTCGTGAGAACAGCAAAGATTGCTAAAAATATTGAAGTCAGTAAGTTGAGAAAATTAAAACACAAGAGTTAAACTCTTAAAAAAAAAAAAGGTGCACGTGTCAAACTGATCTTTTCAAAAACATCTCAGTGTTAACAGGTAGAATAAAGATAAAATATTTACTTTTTTCAGTTTAAGTTTTTGTAAAGCACCAGCAAAAAAACAGTCAAAACTTGGAAACAAATGGCAAGAAATACACACAGTTCAAACTGTAGATATACTACATGAATGCATTAAAGGTACTCTTCCTAGTCTACCAAATGGTGTTTAAGAATGTGTAGCCTAACTCAACTGAGTCTGGGCCAGTTAAAAATTCACACCACTTTTAGATCACACATTTCTATTATGTTCTAGATTTGCATGTGCTGTATGTGCACTGAGGAATGTTGGACCGTAGTCCTTCTCAATCTGAATTATTCTGTAATCTTACTAATTTTCTCTGAATGGGGATTGTTCCCTTAAATTATATTAATTTCATTTTTGCTGCCTTCTGTGCCCTAGAAATAAAGCAACGTTAACACAAACTGCATGTATTGAGCATGCAAAATAGTAGCGTTTACTTCATTTTTCAGGACTAAGCAGTTCACCTTGTTGCTTTGATTTAAAATAAACATTTGTTACCTTTTGCATCGCAATTTGCTGTCTCTTGGTCGTCATTGTCAGAAATTTTATCCCTTGACACCTTAATAAGATAGAGGTGTCTCTCTCCAGATTTGGAACTAGATATCAAACACACCTGAGCTCTGCTCATTGCTACCTAGAAACAAATTTAAGGGCAGCATTTCAGGTTACATTAGTACATCCTATGACAAAGGCAGCTTCGTGGCCAATCCATCCTGCTCACACCAAAACAGTCTGCAAGTTAGAAATGCCGCAATGAAGCAAAATCATGAGAGAGAACATTCCCGAGAGGGGTATTATCTCATGCTCCAGTACAAACTGGGCCACGCAAAAGAAAGGTGCAAACTCTTTAAATGATTTAAAAGACTTCTCCTGCATATATTAAAATCAAAACTATCTGCACAGAGGCCTAACAAGAACAATGCCTCTCTGTACCAGTTTCAGAAATGTGTGGACAGTCAGCTATTCAACCAGTGTAATACAATAGTAATAGCTCTGACCAGATGGATAAAATTGAGGTCGAAATATTCCCCTCCCTCACTCCCTATTTAAAATCAACCAAAAACCAATTATCACAAAACCACAACCTCAGTATTTACTGTCTAAACAAATTCTTCTTTGGTCATTATATCACAAGAAAAAAAAAAAAAAAAAAGATTCATAAGAAAATTGTTGAAATTGAAGCCAGTATTAACACTTCAAGCAAGCACTATGCTGACTGCTAAACAGGTAAGAAGCGGCTTTAGTATCTGGTGTGTTCTACGCACACTGAGAAATGGGGAGTTGAAGTCACTGTATTAAGTCTTTTATACTCAAGTGGTTCTCTGTTCTGAATGCTACAGGCAGGAACACTGGTATTACAGGCTCTCTGCAAGTTTATTATCTAACAAAACTATGAAACCATTTCCATATAAAAACCCACTAGGCTACCTCCTGAGTTAGTCTGTCACTTGTCTTAACCCAACTCACAGCTGTCCAACTTGTTAAAATATAGCTGGAAAGATGGGCTTACCTTCAACAGCATTGCCAGCATTGTAAGTAAAGTGTCTATGTAACCATACATTTTGCCTTGGGAATACAACAGTGTCGAACGATGGAGGAGGAGCTTTAATTCCTAGATAATATTAAACATTATTATTCAACCTCTTGCACAGAGACTGAGTTTATAAAACAAACAATTCTGACTCATTAAGTACCAACAGGATTGTAAAAGCTTCTAGAAAGCTGTAATAATCTTAGCAGCAGCAGGTAAGATCTCCTTAAATTGCCACGCAGTAGTTTCAAATTCTCAAATTTCAGAGGAATTCAGCACAACTCTTAGTTATACTAAAGGTGTTGCTGGAGAGGGGATACAGAACCTTCGCTATGCCATCAGATCCAATCAATAGAGGCCAAACCACGTAGCTCGTATGTAGCAACTGCCGATCAACTTGATGCAAAGGGACAGGCGTCAAGACTGGTTCTTAGCGGTCAAGAGCTTGTACATCTCATGAAAGTAATCAGGTGGGATAAAATGGTCAGGGAGAAAGGGCCACGAGGACTCATCCCTGAGACTCTGTAATGAATCATTCGCTGTGCTCTGAAGGCTCACCACGCTGTCGATAAGCAAGCCTCGATCCCCGGTCCTATACAGTTGACATCTCTGACCACTACCATAGTTCAGCACAGTAATACGTCCTGAACTGGAGGCACAGAACAGTTCACCCACCTGCTGGGCAGCGTTAGCGTCCTGAGCCAGTGTATCTGGATCATACATTGGTTCCAGGGCCTCCAGAGCTTTTTCAGGTCGGCCCAGCTGCTGCTGAAGTGTTGAAAGTGAGATTCTTGCCTCCAGATGCAACGGAGCAAGATCAACAACTTTGGCATAGCTCTCTGCAGCACGCTCCATGTGTCCCAAGGCCTTCAAGCACTCTAGAAATACCATAAACAACACAGAATGCTTAAATGGCAGAAAAAGAAGATTTCAAAGCTTGCAAAATAGTTAACACACTTTTCAGATACTTTTTCAGTTAAAACCACCGAAACCATGTATTATTAAAGTGAAACTATTTAGAAATATGTACTGATGCATCTGCAGTTTCACTTAAAGCATCGTCAGTTGACACCAGATGGAATGCGGAACAGATGCTGTTTCACATACATCAAAATAAATTAGTTTTAGCTGAAGTAAATTTCAATCTATGAAGAACAAGAAAACACTCCATGGCAGGGTCATCGCAATAAACTCCAATTATAGTTTTGCAAATACCGATCATCATTCAACATGTGAATCTAAAATTCTTGCGATCCCAGATAAAGGTCCCTGGAAATGCTCAGCATTGTATTATCACCTCTCAGCACCACCTGTTCAGCAGCCCTGCTGCTTCTCACCCGCATGCCGAAGCCACACAACAGCCAAGTTGTACCGTTCTGAACAGACAAGGGAACTCAAGAGAGGCAGTGCTGAGTTGTATTCTCCAACATCCAGAAATGCCTCTGCAACATCCAAATACAAGTCACCCATTTCTTCTGGATTTTGTTCCACCAGAGTCGTTAAAAGAGGCTTTAAAAAAAAACACAAAAAACACTAGAAGCACAATTAACCAACGAGAGCACTTCTTTACAATAAGGTTATTGGAAGCTTACATTTTTATGCAATGATTTTTCTTCTGTTTGTATTCTAAACTACACTTCCTTTATTTAACTGTTACTTTGAAAGTGAAACATAAAGATCTGAATTTCAGAATTTCTGAAAAAGCCACATTTTTCTATTGTAGACATGTCACATCCATACATTTCACATCCAGTGGGTGAAAGTGCCCATCATTAAGGAGTGTTCTTTATAAAAGAACAGTCTTCAGACTTTGCAGGGCTTTAAAACAAAGCAAAGATGTGTTCCTTAGGGTTCAGTAACTTTGCAATGTGGTCCTGGGCCTGTCACAACACACAGGCTGTGATTTCCTGTGCTTTAGTAACACCTCCACTGAAGGCATAATTTGCAAGCACAGAAATAGTATTTCTGCTATTACAGGTTTGCTAGGTTTCTTTCTTGGAGTGGGAGGGAAGCAAAAAGCATCTCCGCAGCTCTCTCAGTGACCTCAGTCATATGAAGACAGGAAAAACTACTTGCTTTGATCATTTATTAGAACATCCCCCAACTTCTCAGTTGCTTTCTACTTACACTGAGTGGTTCTAGGATGTTCAAGTGAACCAAACACACCATCAGCTTGACCGTGATGTCTATGGGAACACCCTCAGGTATGCAGCAGCTGACCTTCTCCACAGCTACGAGAAGATAAAGAATTTCTTTCCGAACCCATAGGCTTTAACAAACACTTCACAAGCTCCACATCCCCTCCAGGCCATGTTCAGCTCCACTGAAGTAAATATATTCTCATCAACTCTAGCAAATATTGGTGTAGGCCTGGCCTCTCCCCTCCTTTTATATCTTTCCCAACAGTTGGAACAACTTCTTCCTACTGTCTCTGATCCTAATAATTTCATGTGAAATATCAAGTGCTGTCAGTCTGCATTGATTTCAACAGCAGGATCCTGTAGGACGTTCTCTTAAGATGTGCTTGCTTCATAAAGCTTTCTTTTAGCAATTTATTCACCTGTACCCTCTTCTCCTTGCTCTTGGAAGGAAATACCCTATATTAAGCTAAGTCCTGCATACCAAGGATCTGGCTGTGGACCTTGTTAAACACAGTTAACTGCAGAACTTTACACAACACATAGACAGAATGCAATCTGACCAGATTGCAAACACAAGACAAAGTAGTTAACCATGACAATGCTAGAAATTAAAGGTGACACAGTAAAACCCCACTATTTCCTTCACATGGAGTCATGACACCTCCTTAACTACTCTGCCTGAGTTCTCCTTCAACTTAATCCTTACACCAGATATCCAAAGGCTGATTGCTATAACCTGAAAAAACTATGATTTCCAACATAAGGTTTCCCTATTACATTCTATACCCACATCCAATTACTGCAAATCTCAACATGCAGATTAATTCATCATTCTCTGAACATCTTAATACCCAGCATGAGAGGAACTATTTACCTATTGATAAATTCTTACAAAATGAAAAATTTTCTTTTCAAAGCAGGTAAAGCCTGGGAGAGTGCTTTTGGCTTTAGTATCTGTCTGGGTTAGAAGTAAGTTCTGAGTAAGGAAGGCAGTATGCAGAAAATGCTTTCTGAAAGAAGCCCTATTTTTCTGCTCTTAGAAATCCTTCCCAATTTTTATATGATTGCAACGTGGTTCCTGAGCATATGATTAGTTCATTGACTCGTACAAAATTAAAAAATTATATTACTTACCTGCAGCACTGGACTCAGCAACTGGATGACTTTGGTTGTCAGTGGCTTCATGGCTTTCCTCAGTTTCTACCACAGCCCCTGAATCTTTTTAAAAAGATTAGCAGATTATCCAAGTAGCACCAGCTCAGCCAAAAGTTGAATCAATAATCAACTGATAGCTTACTCTGAAAACTGGACTTTTTTTTTTTTTTTGAAGGACAGCAGAGTGGGAAGTAGTCAGAAAAACTGTAAAGCAACACAGGGTGGGGAACCAACCTCTTGAGTAGTTTAGAAGCTTTGTCTAAGAAATTGCACCCCCCAGGTAATTTGGCAGCACTGTGTTATAATTCCTAGACTCGTTAATTTCACTTCTTAGTAATTATTTGGTAAAAGTCTTTACCAGGACAGTTGTTCATTGATCAACTGCATTTTTACCTCATCCATTAAAGCAAAAAGCCAACAGAAGTATCTTATACCTACATCGGGTTTGGGCTGGATTGATGAAACAATCAACCAGTTTAATCACAGAACAGACTGTCTGCTTATGTAGTTGGCATGCTGTGACCATTCTGCAGACCAGACAAACATTTTCAGACTTAAGCAATGACTTTCACAAAGCAGACCTAAAGACAACCTACTTTATTCAGTTACAAGCTAATATCCCTAGATTTGTACATACCAAAACATTTAAATGTTTAATAACAGAAGTAGGGTTTATGAAGACTATTAGTCTCAGGTCAAAGGTTGATACCCGGGAGTACAGATGACACTAAGCTTATCTAATTTTTTTTCAGAAACTATTTAGCTGGCAGAAATAACTGGTCTGATGTGAACACACAGAGGAATGTTTAGAACTTTAAAAGGCCTCCAGTTGCCTGGAGAGCAGTCCTTGTTCTTAATGAGTCAGCAAGGCTAAATGGACACCAGAGTAACTTCTCATAGAAAGCTGAGGTCAGGCCATGTAACTCATTAAAAACACTGAAAAGTTTCCAAAAAGAAAAGCCTGTTAACATGCATCAAAATATACCCATGAGTTGAAAAGGTAATGGAAAGAAAGATGCCATGTTAGATGAACAGCACCTAACCACTTGTTAGCTACTTACCTTTTTTCTCCTCGGTTGGGCTTTTTTCCGATACTTTCTTTTCAAGTACAATTCCTGCAAAATCTGTAATAACCTAAAACAGACGAATAGCTCAGGTCATTTTAAAGATTTAAAGGGTATATGGAGTAACCAGCCCACACGGTAGTTGTTTTAGATATCAGAAAAGTTATCAGAAGAAAAGCGCATTCAGTTCACATGGGGTTAGCTGACTAGCATTGAGTTTGATCACCTTATGTCTTTGTCCACTATTTTTGGACTAAGATGATCTGATCAGCATCTCTATAGCAAATGCAACCGTTACTTTCATCACCATTAGAAAAGTTTTTAACTTTTATAGCTTCTCTTAATGCCTTTTGGAAGACTGAAAAAGAAAGCAAAGCACCAGGTAAACAGCTAAGCTCTCCACAGATCTTTTCACAGCACTCCAAGAATTCCTCAGCCTAATACACTGCAAGGCAACCATACGATTTGCCTCAGTTAAAAGAAATAATTAAATGAAATCCACAGCTACATAGAGGCATTTTACAAGAGCCTTGGTCATACACATCATGACCTCAGTAAAACTAGTATAATTCAATAGAACAACTAATTAAAAAAAATAGAAACCAAAGACACACAATTCAAGACATTCACTTGCCAATGGGGAGCTGTGAGGGGGGAGATGCACAAGTGTGAAGGACCATTGGTCTAAGACCCAATGCAGTTTGGTATTTTGTTCATGAATTGAAAAGTAAAATATCTAAGTCCTTACTGTTGCCAAAACAAGAGTAATAAACACAGAGTACATGGGCCTTAAAGGAATATACCCAGATGACTGTATTAAGATGGGGTTTTTTAAAGGGTTAGTTTACCAGCTCAAATACGGTTTCAGCTATCCAGGAACAAGAAACACCATCACAGAAATAGACGCAAGGAGAAAAATCAAGAAGAAACAGGGGAACAGTTCTACACCTGAGTACTGATTAATAAATCTGGCAGCTAAATACTGGGTACATAAAATTGACTGCTTTTTAAAATGGGAAGTACAGAGAAGGGTCAGAGGAATTGTTTGCAGGCTCATGATGCTTTGCACAGACAGAATGCAAGCTAAAAAAAATCTTAAGCAGATTAAATAAAAAGGAGGTAATTTAATATCAGCAAATAAGAATGTTCACAAGGAGGAAGTCCTACCTCATAGTGTCTCTTCAACCTGTCTTGGAAAGTATAAAATTGCCAGATACTAAAGTCTTTCCTCTCAAAGCCAGATCAAATCAACTCAGAAATATGCCTCAAAAGTGAGGGTTAAAAACAGCTAGAACAAATTGGGAACAAATAAGTGATCTTCTTCAGTTCCAGATGCCTTAGATTCAAGGTGTATTGTCATTCTGGAATGTATGCTTAATGCTTAATACATAATTAGTTGTAACAGAAGTATGCCAGATAAAGCACCACGGTCTGCATTTGAATCATTAAACCGTTTAGTGTCACCCTTTTAACCTTCAACTTAGAGAATGTCCTTTGCTGGTAGTCCTCACAAAACCAGCTCATAGGTAGGTCTCCTCTGACTACTAAGATTATGGCAATTGTAGAGAAGGAGGGAAGGATCCCAAAATTTTAAACCTGGAACAGTATACAAGTCTATCTTATTAAATCAAGCCCTTAACTTCAATGCTAATTACTACAGAACTAATAGCTAGCAATCTGTATCTGATCAGCTCTATCACTACAGAAACATGACCATATTTCAGCACTACATGTATATAACTGTCCATCCTGACTGGCAAAAAGGTGCTTAAGATCATACAAAAATGTATTTAATTCTCCATACCGCCAATGCTTTGTCATACTGTTTGGAAGAAATATATAGTTCAGCCGCGATGTTAACATCTTCCATGGAAACGAGGCTCTGGTGTTTAGTAAAGGCTTCTTCTATTATCTCAATAGCAGAGGTCACATCATTGGCTTCATAATAACTCCTATAAAATACAGATAAGAGATACTAAGTATTTGAGATAAATGACAATATTTACTTTGAACACCAGCAAAAGGATTTTCATATTTCTTTTATTTTTGCCTATTAGCAAATATTTTCATTAACAAGAGTAAGTAACAGAAGACAGTGAAAAAGAGGGCCTTTTTTCTTTCCTTACAACTAGTGATAATTTTTATGTACTTCAAATAATTATCATTTTTTTCTCCCCTATATGTTAGGACATTACTGGAGTTTCCATCACAATATCCCCCACCTCGAGCCAGGTATCAATAACATATCACATTAATCTGGTTTCAGAAAAACTTTAAACAATAATACAGTTACAATAGATGTCCTGGCATTTTTTTGGGTGCATTTCATAACCACGAAGATCAAAATGCTCAAGTTGTTTTGAAACAGGACAATAACAGCTTTCTATAAGTTATGTGTGAGAAAGCTGAGACATAAAGTAGTTAAACGACTTAATAAAAACTGCAATAAGAGAGCTACACACTTTAACCACAAGCCATCTCAGGCAAGCTTCTATGACCTGACCTGCTCTCATTAGCAGAAAAGGGGAGGAGTCTGATTTCTACTTGCTCCAGAAATTAATCATAAATGGCACATAAACTATATGCTGTTGCAGATGGTCTGTATTTCAGATTGAATACTTTGTTTCAATCAGATTTGCTGGCAATAAGTTTCCAGGTTTCTAGTGATATTATATAGATTAAAAATGTACTGCATTTGTATATAATTGTCTACTACTGGCATTTCCCCAGTAATCAGTATTTGCATTTTCCTATCTTACTCTAAGAGAATGCAACACTTCTAAGATGATGCATTGATCGATCCTACACAGAACTGCCACATGTCAGGCTTCGGAAACATCACAACAGTTGAGGGATGAATGCTTGTTTGGGGGTCACCCCCAGCAAAAACATCTGCATTCCCTGCTTCCAGCCACATACCCAGCTTGAACCAGCTGCAGAGCTTATTAATAACAGCTTTTGAGAAACTCTGGGAATCCCAATCACAGTATTTTAAATTCCAACTTACTTTGCCATGTCTCTAGCCAACTGCATAAAGCGCTCTCCGTCCGAGGGAGACAGGAGATTCAAAATACGCCTGTAGCCATCCATAGCCATCTTGTGCTCCCCCAGCTGTTCATACAGGCTTGATCTCTCCCACAGATAACGCACATTGGTTGGGTCATATTTCAGAGCTACAAGAAAAAGCGTATTAGTAGCCTAGTTTAGGAAAAGGCAACAATGAATTTCACACTCGTTTCCCCGACTAGGTGAATGCTAATGCACACACACAAGGTTGTTGTATAAGAAAGACAGCCTATATTAAAGATCCATTAATCTTTTCCCAAAGTCCAGACAGAGGTACCAAAACCTTATCAAACTGCAGCAAACTAAATCAGAAAACAGAATTATTGCCATTAGCACCTAAAATTTATTTTGAACTACTACAATGGTTGCTACGCTACCTTTTGTGTAGCAAAAAACAGCCTGTTTAATATTGTCCTGTTCCAGGGACATTTCTGCTAGTCTAACCCATTCCTCGGTATCACTAGGATTTAAGTGAGCTGCAATCAGTTCAAACTGTAATGACTTCTCCATATCACCCTGGTCTTCATAGATCATGGCAAGAGTGGAAAATGGCTCATGAGCAAGAGGAGCTGCGAAAAGAGAAAAAGAATGATTGAGAACTATTGTTTTAAAATCACCTTTGAAACAAATAACTTGCCTTTCTGTGCACAACAGGTATCAGAATTATATGAAACATCAATATTGCTCTCTTTAAATTCAGAAAAACACTTGCCAGACAAGCTTCTCATTCCTTTTTTAAAATAATTAAACAGTCTGACTGAATCTAACAAAAAACATTTACAGCATTATTATACGTTGTAAGTCATGCTGATCTTTATACCTTGGTTCTACAAAGACAATAAAAGCAAACTGCACAAAGCTAAGCAAATGCCGAGGCCCCTGCAGAATTAGGGTGCTAGTATCTTCTTATAAGCAAAACAATAAAGGAAACACACTACATATTCTTCATTCCACACTAGTTATATAGTGACTTTCCTCGTACTGAGTACTTTCACCATCAGTGAAGCCACACCGAATTTTCCTGCTGCACGTGGCATTTTCAACCCATCCTTAAAGCCAAAAAGTTTTAGCATTCTAACATACCTTGTCGAATGATCTCCATGCACATTAGAATAGCCTCCTCACGTTCTCCTCGAGCAAACCTGATATTGGCCTCTCCCATGAGACCCCTCAAGGCACGAGGAAGTTTGCTGCGAGGTCTTTTCTCCTAAATGTAAAAGGGATATTATTTCTACTGCGGATTCAGTTGTGCCCAAATTCAGGAGACATCAGTCACACTTCCACTTAACACAAATTAATAAAAAGTTATTTAACTACTAGCAATATTAAAATGACTGGCCAAAATATTTGCTAATTTTCATAACTGACGGAGTAACTCTGATAGCAAATACAGACACAGTCCAGACACTGGAAAAATTAACTTCATTATTTTTAAAAGTCTTCAAACAGTAATCTACAGTAATTTTTTAAAAAACAAAAAGTGCTGACAGCAACATAAGCATTAGTATCCCACACACAATTATTTTCAGGCACGTTTCTCAGCAAGTAGCTAAAAAAATCACACAAACTGGCATTGATGCACTATGCTTCAGGAGATACAGAGAAGTTACATTAAAGTTTAAATACAGGAAAGTTATATTAAAGTTTAAATACTTGCTTTCATCATTTTCTTGGTCTCTCGATTAAGTACCATCTCCAAAACAAAAACATCTCCAGCTGTGGGTTGCTCAGTAGTTTCTTCTTCCTCTTCTTCTTCTTCTTCCTCCTCATCGTCCTCCTCCTCTTCATTTTCCCCAAGCATGGACGCAAAGACCCGATGAACAGATTTACTGACGCCATCTGAAGTTTCTCCTGGTTGAGAAAGAAGGAAAAAGGGTTTATATCATCAAGAGTATATGCTGCTTATCAGGACAAGTGCAGAGAAAACGGAATTCTTCATAATTAGTAGCCCACTTGAAACAGCTATTTTATAAGAAAAAGGCCTGTAGAAATGCAGAAGAACTATTAACAACCTCTTTGGGTTTAGAATGCAGAGTTCTATAACCATCTGTGTTCTAAACTCATCACCAATGCTTAGTATACCCCAGCCTCTGACATTTTTTGGATATTTGAAATGAAAGCATGGAGAAACAAATGGAACAAACCAACAGTTTATTCAATGTTTTTCTCAATCCATACCAGAGAAGCATATTAAGCAATTTTCAAGCACTGAACTGGTCGGATGGAATAAAGCTTTTCAGCTGAAGAGGCTAAGTGAGCAGACAATTATACTAAACAATAACGCAGCAAACAATTTTTAGAATTTAAAACAAGATCTTGTAACAATTCTATCCATGACAATAAGTACCTTTTAACATGTGTAAATGCAAAATCCAGATTATTCACATTTCTCCAGAAAAATATCAAAATGCTTTAAAATAAATAAGAATATGATGCTATAAATCCAAAATAAATACGCTTAAAGCATATAGTTTTAAACATTTTCACATTTTTTAATTGCAACTTTTCATTACTAAGCTAACCCTGGTTTATAACCACCTACAAGCCTGTATCTATGCAAAATATCAAAATATGTAGTGTACAAAAGTTTCAGCTAGCAGATTGGACATGTAAAGATTTGATTAAAAAATAACCACAGTATCAAGTTGGGACTGAAAATCTACCACGTATTGCCTATATACAAGAGGGAACTGCCTACTATATCTGGGTTTATGGGGGTTTTTTGGTTATTTTTTTTCTGACTTGGAGATATTTGGTTATTTTTATTCTGACTTGAATATTAAGCATCTAAAAATCAAGACTTTTCTTCCCCCCAATCTAAAAAATCCACTGTAGTAGATTAGCTCTGAAGATTTGTGTATCAAAAGTGATTTTAACAACGACCTTTTCTAACTTTTTTCCTCTGAATAGTTTGATTCTAATAGCAACTCCCCAAATAGTGATAAATAATGGCAATACTTCCCTGATTCTGACCGCTATTGAGACTTCTGTGTTCTCTGTAGTAAGATCAGAAGTAACACTCGCAACAAATCTATCAGGGTATGTTTTTTCTCAGGTAAAGATGATGCGCATGAAAAAGCATGTAACAGACTGGGTGGAATACAGAGCAAAAAAGAGCAGCTTAGAAGTATTTCAAAGACATCAGCAAAAAGAAGGGGTCCATAAGGAACCACAGATATCTGGCTCTAGCCACACTTCCAGTGTTCATCTTCTGTCCTTCCAGGATGAGGTCTTGGCACACTTTCAAAATCAAGGCACCACTGACACATATTTTAGGTGAGAGAATTTAAGGCCTATTTTTGAAATTTAAGAAAAGAAAAAACAAACAAACAAACAAACAAACAGAATTATGAGAATTTGCAGGGAAAGTAGAAAGAAGAGTCTGGTAACCAGCACAAAGGGATCAAAAATCGCACTTTATTGTCTCACAGCATTGGCAATCCCACAATAATATGCTGTGACCAGTGCATGGAGTACAGCTTCTGAAGAGAAGGTGCCTGAAACAGACTGAGGCAACTCTAAATCCCAAGCTCAAATCCAGAACCTGAGGCACAGGATCAACAAGCACTGACACAAACTAAAAAGAGAAGTGCTGCTCCTACTACTCCCTGCAAGTCTTTTCACTATGTAGGAACCCCAAGGAAGTTAAGCTTATTTTGCTAAGGCACCTAAGGAGATATTACCATCCCAGTCACTGCACAAAGAAAGCCAGCCAGGGAATCTGTAGCTAGGAATATCCAGCAGAAAATACAGAGAGAAATAAATGTAGGCACTCTAAACAGATCAAACTATAATTGATAAGGAGATCAAACTATAATTGATAAGGAGAAAAAACACCAAGAAAAACAAAGTCCTCTTTTTAGCTATTTTATTTCCCTCTGGATGGCAATGGAAGAAGGCAACACTCAAACAGTAGAATCAAATATTATGAAACATTCTAGTTTCAGCAAAAGACTAGCAAGGAGATGAAGAGGAAAAAAGCCAAAACAAAACAGATGGAAGACTTCTTAAGATAAGTTAAAAACTTCAAACTATTTGTAACATTAGAGAGAGTAAATAATTGAGACCATGTGGTTAAGAAGCCAGGAGAGACAAAATGAAGGGCTTGCCAGAAGATGATGGCCGGTTGGCTAGCCCCTTTTAAAAACACTGAACAAAGTTAAAATCCTGGTTATGATTTGGAACATCCTACAAAGATATACATTCTACCAATGTACTTCAACACCCAGAGGTTCAAAAGAAGCAGCCATGTATTTATAAAGTCAGCTATCAAAGAGCAAATGCTTTCAGTGACCATTTAAATATATTTTTCACTGAAATCATTACGTTAACATTTACCATCAGTTTCATCCTGACTTTGGGATTTCCCAGATGCTTTTCTGGATGAAGACGGAGCCTCTACATCCTCAGCGTTTTCCTCAGCAGACGGATTTTCGCCATCCTATGCACATCAATAATATCAGTTATCAGCTTTACAACATGACTCAGTCCTAATTCCCCTAATATTGACAATTAGCATTTAGACCACTGGTTTCCAGCTTTTGCACTGGTAGTAAAACAGATGGAATAAGCGCTACATTTTCAAATGAACCCAGCTTTACATGCTTTCAAGATATTTATATTATTATCAATGTGCAGTGACTCAGATGGTGACTGTTGACATTACTTTTGACTGAAGAGACTAGTCCATTGCTTATTTGGCATGACAGTGAGGTAAGATGACATGGCTGACTGTATTAAAAAAAAAGCTACAAGTGCGTGACAAATCCTGTTAGAAGCCTACTTTTTTCAACACAAAATGAAATAGTAAAATAGCACTTGTTAACCCAGTAAAAAGGTTGTCCTAGGTTATCACTTTTCCTTCCACGACAGCTGAGTCCTACTGAATTCGCTCTCTTAAGACTAGAAAATACAGAAACTCACTTGCATTTTGACATAAAGATTGCAAAGTTAACTTTAACTATAACACTCCAATCAAGCATACAGAAATTCTCATAATACGTCCATCTGATTACTTTTAGACACAAAGCTGTGTCTACCGCAGTATTTAGGGCTGCCAAGAAGCCACAACTACCAACAGGAGTCAAACTAGACCTCTCCCTTAGATCTCACACAGATGGTGGGGGAGCGGTAGCAGCAGACATTGGTTGATTTTATATCAAAACCTGCTTCTGCTCATTGCTTGACCCTAAAGAAGAAATTAATTATGGTGCCTGAAGGTAACTGCCACTAGTTTTTGCCAAGTCCAGGGACGCAAGCTACACTGGCATGAACCAAAATGCTGCATTCTGCACTTCTGAACGGTGCACGCTCCCCTTAACAACTTGCTCTACCATTACCTAATAACCCTTACAGAATTAAGTTAGCTTCTTATAGCTTTTGCACAGAAATTAACAAATACGTAGACGTAATCCGTAGCCGGGCACGGCAGAAGCGAGCAGAAGCCCACACACAGAAAAGAGAGGCAGCCACGCTGCTCCTGCGGCGGGCCGCGCCCGCCCGCTGCAGTCACGCAGGGAGCGGGCCGGGCCGTGGGGCTGTCAGGCGGGGCCGACTCACCTTCTCGCGGCTCTTGCGCTCCTCTCGCCGCCGCTCGAACTCCTCGAAGGAGATCTTCCCCTCCAGGTAATCGATCAGCTCCGGGCTGAAGCCCGACATCGCGGCGACGGGACGAGCCGGGAGCGGCCGCCGCCGCCAGCCCCGCGGTCCCTCCCGTGATGGCGCCCGCCCCGCCCCGCGCCCTCACGCAGGAGTTCCGCCCGGCCGCGGCCCGGCCCGGCGCCGCCACCTCGGGGCGCGGGAGCGGCGCTCCTGAGGGCGGGCAGCCCGCGGGGAGGCCGCGCCCGGGGGGCTGCCGGCGGAGCCAGGGCTGCTGCGGAGAGCCGCGGCGATGGCTGCCCGGCCGGGGCCAGCGGCGGACGGCGGGAGGCCTTGAGGAAAGCTCCTCGGTTCCCGGCCTCATGCTAGGTGTCAGATTCTCCTTTATTTCCCCAGAAATGGGTGTGATTTTACCATGAGAAAGATTTCTTAAGTTCATATACATATACCGTTATTGTGCAGGTGCCTTAGTGGCTGGGGCACGGTCAGAAGTGGGTGTGAGGGGCGGGGGATGAGGTAGAAGCAGCTATGGGTCGCCTGCGGCAGGTGTTGCCCCACGCACTGTATCCCCCAGGAAGCTAGAAAAGTATCTGAAAAAAATGCCATAAAACACCTTGTGGCGTCTAGTTTTAATAAACTGAAAGGTAACCTTTATTTACCAGTTTTGAACAAAAGACGGTGGTAGTTAAATGCACTGTTGCACTCTTCATTTATTCACATTTAAACAAACACAATTCTGCTGGGCAAACTGTAGTAGCCAAACATCACACATTTGTCAATAGACAGCAAATGGGCTAATTACAGCATGATATCAGATTCCATAGGTGAAAACTGTGATAGTGAGGAAAATTTTGAATTGTCAGGTGACAGTTAAAATGTCAAAGCAGTAATATTTTGCTGTAAAGGTTACCACTCCGCATGAAGTTCAAAAGTTAATACCTGAAAAAGAGGAAAAAAAAAAAAGAAAAAAAAAAAAAAGGATGTGAGACATACATAAATACTTATATTCAACCAGGGTATGATCCAAGCTCAGACCTGGTAACACTGGCTGAAATATGCCAAAAGAGCAGAGCAGACCGCTACTTCCCAAAAACAGTTCTGGTTGCTGAAAAGAACTATCATGATCATCCTGAATTATGCAGGACAAATTACCTCCACCAGTCATTTTCTCATGGCTGCTCTAACTTATAGTTGACCTACAGCAACCCTTCCAAAGTCCCTTTTCATTTATTTGTCATGCACAACAGTAATTCTGTGGTGCATTTCTTTTTTCCTAACACAAAAACTTGGCAAAAAGAGAACTTAGTATTAAAATTGGAACTTTGTCTTCCTTATGATTCATAATAAGAAGAGGGCAGCTGTGCTTTTGATTATAGAAACAGATGTGGTTATGCAGGCAGAGAGCAGGACAGAGCTAGAAATCCTAAGCTGAATACTGATTACAAATTGATCTCTTAAGATACTGAGTAAATCACAAAAATGCTTAGATTCAAACCTTATTGAAGTCTTCAACTATTTGTAAAATAGGAGAAAACAATTATTTACCTTTCCTCAGAATTGCCAGTATTCACTGACTCTCCAAATGAGATATGTTATTTGTTAGAGTATGGTTATGCATAGATAGCTGAGAAGTACCTACTATAAATTGAGGCTGGACTTATAATGCAAGCTTGACCCCCTTAAATTTTATTCCATATTTATGGAGAGACGTGAATAAGTTTGCAATCCTTTTATCAACCTTCAATTTTAGTAGTAGAAATAAGGATAACAGCATGAATGGACAAAGATGTGAAAGATAATGTATGCTCTGTTAGTGCAGTATCTTATGTCTAAATTAATTCCTTAATATACATATATCAGAGGAAACCGTTAGTGTCAATTTATAATTTTACTGATATCTATTATTTAAATAAAACCTGCATTCACTATTATTTGTACTTTTTCAGAATTCTTCTCCATGTGAAAAAGGGGTGAAAAAGAAGAAGAAAAAAAAGCATGGTCTATATAGGTCTGCACAAGCATCATGTGTTATTTTACTGAAGTAATAAGTACCTCCTAAATCTCAATTTTAAACAAACTTTAGGCAAGAGTTAGGGTACTACAATTTTAATTTCTTCTGAAAAAGTTGTTTATATACTTCAGACAGAAGAGAAAATCACTGGAATCCAGATCTTTGATTTGGTCACATGTAACAACATTAGAGGAAAAGACATCCTCTTTTACCTTGGTCAGCAGCATCTTTCAGCCTTTGAAATAATTTGGAAAAGAATTTTTCCTTTCTTCATAATCTGCAAATGCAGAAGCAATAGGATCTGAGTAGAACATGACAGGCCTTGGTCCTTCATTATTCACAGTGAAAGTAGCTGGGAACTTTCTGAGATCAAGACCCCTGCCCGAAAAATAAGCCTGGAGCGTTCTGAAAAACTGAACACATTGCATATGTGAAAACAGAGCATGCCCAACAGTTTTATTATTTCTACTGACACAAAGTAGATGTAATATTTGTTCCTATGTGGAATGAAATCCTCTATTTGGTTCATGAACTTGTACAATACAGGCAATATAATTCAGACACGTACACTCTGTCCATGGCTTGCACACCTTATGTGGTGTCGACAGACCACCAACTGTTTACTGATCATCTCTGCTCTCCACTGAACCACACAGGATTCAAACTGTACCCCTTATAAAACAGGCACAGCAAAACCCTTGCTGAGAGCAAACAGAACAGTTCTGTTACACATTTATCTAAGAGAAATGTTCTCTAAGAGCAACAATGAGCAATTGATTTGAACTGGCCCCTTAGATTGCTTAAAAGTAGATTTAATGCTTCATAAAACAGTGAGGAAAAATTACGGGAAACTGATTTTTTTTTTTTTCTTTCACAAATTCATTATAAGATCTTGCAAATGTTCTCCTAATGGTATTTTCTTAGCTGTAATTAACTTTCAGATTTTTAGCCACTATTCATGACAATGTGTCAGATGCAAAATTATTTGTACTTCCAGAAGATAAAATGACACACAATCAACATAGTGCACATTTGACAAAAACATAATAATCATTCCTCCTCTGTTTCATAAAACAAGTGGCTGTATAATCAAAAAACATTTTTAAAATATAAAGCTGCTAGATGGAGATATGAAGTTTTATGCACCACTGCACACCGAGAATGTCTTTTCAGTGAAAGGGTACATCTTGACTGAAGAATGCTCATCCACTTGTGGTTACTGACTACACAGAGTGCACAGTCACTAACACTACATTTAACAGGCCCCTCTTACCTTTAAATTTAGAAGATAGAAATTATGATGGAAAACAAAACCCACACAAAACTTAGGTTATCTTTCTTGCAGCATTTCCTTACCAGGTCTCTGTTTCTAGGGTTATCTAGAGGTTTCCATTTTTCTTCTGGTTGGAAAGGTGCACCCTTTGCCAATCCTCTCACAGCCAGTACTGTATATAGACCCAGGAGCACCACTTTCCACATGCTGAAGAGATGAACAGACTATCTGTAAAAGGACAACGAATCAGACTCCTTAAGTCCTACAGAACTGTCACTAATAACAACTAGAGTAAGCGTGACAATCCAGTGGAGTGCTGAAAATAATTTATCCATGGCATAGAAAATCTGCCTACTGCAGATTACATCTGTGTGCTATCAACATTTTTTTTTTGTTTTCCTAGTACTATTGTACTAGGAAGAAAAAAAATATTCTGAAGAAATGTTTCCCATACCAAAGCTATTTTTAGGCACTGAATTCTCTTTTTGAGAGGGACTAATATGACATTGAACACAAAATACTTACATTTGCTATTACATACAGCCGTTTTCATTGGCTGATTAGTTATAGCATCAGATCTTTATGTGCTCCAAGAAGAATGCAAAAATATGGCTTAAGATCCAGATAGCTCAATTTTTAAAATTGCATTAAAGTGTACTATATATATATTAGTAAGTGCAATAAAAATACTACAGCCTGGTTTAATATACTAGAGACCCATTTCACAACTTGCTTCAATGAAAAAAAAAAAAAAAAAAAAAAAAAAAAGAAATGTCTCCCTTTCACGTTCTTTAAAATAAAGCTTACCAGTGAATTTGGCTGTGGCTTGCCCCTTCTTGGTTAGTCTCCTTGTAATCTGTGAACAAACTGATCTCTGCACTTATATTTCTAGTGGACTGTAGGTGGGTGTCAATGACGTTAGCAGGAGTTCAAAAATACAGTAATGATTCCATTTCCATCCATGACATAAAGACTCTTGAGAATTTCATCCTTGATACTCTTAAGACCTGTTGCTATCGAACAGTGCAGTGCAAACTCCTCCTCGCTAAACCGTATTGCAGAAAATTGGTGATAGGCATATAGTAAGTTTAAAAAAATTCCTAGCAGAGACAGTAGACCTCTATCAAAATATTACTTTTAATTAAAAGTAATTAGCCATCTCTCTAGAATGGCGCCTAGCAGATAATTACAGCTGGTTGAATGGTTTTCAAGCAAGATGAAATATGGATCATTTTCTTGATACTGGGGAGAGAAAGAAAAGTAAGGTCTGTTTCAAGATCCAAAATCATAACATTTTAACAGAAGTGTTGCTGTGATTTTATCGGGAGTCAATATCCTCCTGTCAGACTAGAAACTAAGACAGAGACTGCAAGGAGGATTCTGCTAATTTACCCTGGCCTTATTTCACAGCATTCTTTATCTCACAGCTGCTCAAACTTTTTGCTTATAATTTCATTAGACTCTTCTCTCCACTATTTAGATGATACTTTAGTTAGTATCACATAAAATATATTTCTAAATAGACATGTTAAAACTAAAAATTTTTGGCCATTATCTTACTCTGGATTATAGATATTTATTTCTGACCAGAGGCTTTACATCTTTCTTTGGTTTAAATTCTGAAAGCAAAACAAATACCTAACTCTACCCTTCCAGGCAGGCAAAGTTGTGGATATCCAAATGTCACTAGCAATACAGTTAACAAAATCCTAGCAGTGTTAACTTTCATGACTGCTGTAACATATAGAAATACAAGTCAGCTTATCCAGCTTGTGTATTATTCTACAGACTTGGAATAAGAAAAAAATAAAATTCACACACATATAAAAAATAAAATCTCTCAAAACCCATTAATTATTTTTCATAACAGACAACTTTGAGATACTAGACTCATCAAGAAGCATAACAGCAGTAGCAACAGAACTTGTAAAATAGCAGGCCCCAATATAAAGGAATTTTGTTGATTTTCTAGGTAGACACTTATTTCTACTTTACTTTTGTGCAAAATTTACCTTCCTAATCAACCAAAAGTAGAAACATGTTCCTCTAGAGGAAATGACAGGAAGGGGAAAAGGCTTGATTTACAGTTTGGAGTTAGATTCTAGCTCCTCAGTTAGCTTTTTAAGGAAAAAAAAAAAAAAAAAAAGCCAGAACAGCAGGCAATTTTATTCCATTCTTTTCATTCCACTCCCCCCCCCCGCCCCAATTCTTTTAATTAACGTGATTTATTTAGAAATAAAAAACTGAGGGAAAGGCAGCACATCAGCTACTAAAACATACAAAAGTCATCTGTAAATCTGAAATAAGTTTTATTACTGTAGGAATTTAGGCAGTTTAGTTGACTGATGAAGTATGCAGATATGTAAGAGATTCAGTTAGCATATATTTTCTGTGAGCTGTTCAAAAAAAAAAAAAAAGTCCCTACAAACTCATGTTGTTACTTCCTGAGCTAAAATTGTTTGAGAAACTGAGCTACAGTCTGTTTAGACTTGGTGCTCATTTTAATGTGGGTTTTTTGGTGTGGTTTGTTTTTTTTTTTTTTTTAAGATAATTTCATTATAGCTCTTTCCTTCAGTCAAAGTCAAATATAAGCATAACACATTAATATAAAAATACTGTTAGTAAAGTTACACTGTTTGGACAAAATTGCATCCTCCTTTGAGAACAGTAGCTAGCTTAACAAATGCTTTCCAAGCCAGATGTCAGTGCACTGCCTTTTTAATGCAGCCAAAACTTAAGCACTAGGTTTTCTTGACAAATTATATATATAGACACACATCTTTAGCAAATAGAGTATTTTGAAAGTGGTTATACTAATTATATAGCCCTTATGGCACAGTAATATTCATGTATATTTGAATTAATTTGCACTGAAGCTGAAAATGCTCATCGCATTGCTTGTTCTGTTTCATACAAATTACTTCAAAAAGGTTAACATCTTGTTCTAGAACAAAAGGCAAATTTAAAACTAGTTTAGCTGAGAACAAGTTTTATATGTACGATGCTCTATATAAACTATATTATTCACCAAACATTTTTCATTTTATTTCATTTCCTATCCGTGATAGCCAGGCAGGTATAACAGCCTGAGGTGCACAAGTTAAGATATTGAGACAAGCTTCATCAGGTACAATCTTTATTGTATTCTACTTGAAATATGAAAAAAGCGCCTGTTACTTAAAGTAGTGCTCTAACCACAATCCTTTTGTTCACCGTTTTTATTTTCTGCATAGAATCCCAAGTATTACAAGTTAGAAGGAAAAGCACCAAACTGCTCCGCATGAGTACCTGAGCAAAGACTAAAGGCAAACGTTCATCACAACACTCATTAGTGTGTTTGTACAACAGAAGTACAGGTAACATTCACAACACTCTACAGAGTATGACTGGTAAGTGGCACTTTTTGTGAATTACAACCATTTGTACTAATGCAACCATGTTAGAACACCATACAAAAATATACAGAAGTGTTTATTTAGCAGAGCATATGCTATACAGTGTACTCTAAGTCATGCGCACTTAAGTAAAAAAAGAGACAAAAAAATGTGAAGCATATGCCGCAGACAAGGAAACCATAAAAAAAAATATGAACCTCCCAGAGTAGCTCCCACTCAACTTGCCCTCAACTTGAACAAAAAAGTACCAGTATCAAAAAGCACAGTTTTTAAAGATGCTGAGATTTTGGCTTTCAGCAATTTCAACATCAGCTGAAGATATGCATTCTCCAAGGTTCCTCATCATCTCACAAGACAAGGACTTTGCCAAAGTTTATCACACATTACGTGATCTGTATCTCAGAATTCAGTTATAAACTGAATTTTAATAAGCACAGTATTTATAGCATTATTCAAACATTTATAGATAAGACCCTAAGAACATCTCTAGAAACCTGTAACTGTTATGAATTAGCTCCACCTACAACATGAGAGTTACACTAGCTATACAAGAACTGAAAACAGAGAAAGAGTTAAAAATATGCAAGAGGCTGCTTGTGAAGGGATAGCTTTTCCCACACATTACATATGTGTTCTTCAAAGTTTTAAGTCCTCTTAAAGCTGAATGAACAACATGCCCCTCCCTCCCCCACAATTACCCAGAACAGGTATTTTGGCCACCATTATTCTGTCTCTGTGCTTGGAAAAACAATTAAAACGTAAGCAGGGCATCAAGTTACTAGGCCAAGTTATACAGTTTCTCTAGACTAATCATCACATATAAAGGCCTTAAAGGTAGTTCTGTCCTCTCAATGATTTTAATACTAAAACATTCCTGTAGCTAGGAAATCAACAATGGCTACAATTACCGAAACAGCATCATCACAAAGGAAAGAAGACAGAGTTAGGTGACAGGAATGAGAGTTTTAAAAGATCAAAACTAACATACAGAAGGAAGTAGCATGGAAGACACAAAACTTGCATGTTGTCTGTTGAGCTGCATCAGCAGCATTGTGGCAGCCAGGTCCCAGTTTGTTCTCAAGAAAAGAAGGTGAATAACTTTGATTTGTACTGCTTCAAACAATTACTGTGATCAGCTGACATGCAGTCATTTTGTGTGCATACCTAAATATCCCCAGTCCAGTGATAAGCTTTGAGATGGCATCTTTATTCAAGATTCAGTGTTACATAGTATTAATATTGGGAGGGGCCTGGGGGAGGGGGTGGGGGGTGTGGACAGAATTTGTGGTGTTCTGTTCAAAACATACGAAGAATCCTGTAGAGGCAAATAAGAAAAGTTGGTGGCAGCTTTTCCTAAGCTCTTTATATTAAAAAAATAAACATAAGAAATCCTTCTACTATATCAAAACAAGATTTTAAGATCTTGACTTTTTCTATTTTTTTTAATGAATTGAGAAGAGCAGAATATGTAAACTTCCCCCCCACCCCTGGAAGACCTTTCAGGGTTTTATATATGAATATTTTTTCTAAAAAGTGAAATTCGTTATTCAAAACTTGTGGAGCTTTAACACAACCAACCAACCCCATCTAGTTTTCTTCTCACGCTGGCATAGATATTGATACTCAATGGCTTAAATACAATATTTTGCTTAAACCATAAGATTTTTTTATTTTGAACAAACTGAAGAACAAATTTTTTAAAAATAATTTGACACACAGACTTTCAAGTTCAGACAGATATCCAAGACTAATTTTCCTTCCCTATTTTTCTTATTGTCACAATAGAAAGACTTGAGAAATAAAGGTCAGCTAATGCTTTATGACTTTGGTTGGTGTGATTCCAAACTACAAATATACTGTACCTGTCATAAATCTTCATTTCTGTAGATGTAGTAAAAGGGGTTCAAAATAATTTTTGAAAAGTATTTTCCTCAAATCAAGTTTCAGTATGATCTACACAGATATTTTGGTCATCTTCAAAATTCGAATATAAGGCTACAGAAGTCCACAGGCTACATTTAGAGTGTATTCATTGACTGGTTTAAGGCATGGTATTTTTTTTTGCTCTAGAAACTACAAGTTTAAAGTCACAGTGAGGAATTTCACATTTCAATTTTGGTCTGGCACTCATTATATGTGTCACATCTACTACATGTAGACTTCTGTAAAATGTTTCAGTTGTCAGGTCCTGCAGTCTCAAATACTGTTTTCACACTCAGAGTGACATAAGTAGAAAATATTAAAGCCTGAATTGATCCCAAAATAGTGCACTTAGCTTTTTATAAAACTAAACATCAACACACTTGCACATCTGGTACTTAATAGATATACCCTGACATTATTTAAGTTGGAGGGGGAAAAAAAAGTCTTTGCTGGTATTTCAACCACCATGCAAAACTTCAGTAGAACAACAGCCTACAGGACAGGTGCTGTGTGTCTTCTCTAGGTCAGTCACGCTGCCTGCTATTCCTGTGAAAGTTCTGTTTTGTACTGCAATGGGAGGACACTGCAAAGCCAGGATAACTGTGTATGGAAGGAGGAACTGGAATGACGTGCCTCAAAGTAACAAGTTCATGTGTGCCATTCCTAACTTTTACAGACAAAAATCAGCTCTGATACCACACGGATTCCTACAGCATCTAGACCACAACCTGCTAATAACTGTAGAGAGGCCATGCTTACAAGATTTGTTTATGACAGCACGAGTAGCAAAATCTGTCAGCATTTAAGAATGCAGAATGACACCCTAAATCTTAAGTGGAATTAATGTCAAAACATCACAGCTTTGACTCAGGTTTTCATGCTACAAGGCAACAAGCACATATTTGAGGCAGCTATGTGCTTAGATACCTGAAAAATTGAGGTGCTGGGCAGATTTGCTTAAGTAAGAGCTATAGAGTTTTCTCCTTAAATGCTTAAAATTTATTTTTAAAAGCAGTAAAGTTTATTAACAAGATGAACTTTATAGATTTTATTTAAGCTTTAAGATAAATGAGCTGATTAAAGGCTTTGAATACATTCTTCCACAAATAAGAATATACATCAGATAATACAATATTTGTCAAAGGTTTTCCAATTAACTTCTAGAGATTTTAAGGATTCTATTAAGAATACTAGCTTAAAATTCTAGCTCTAAAAAAAAGATAGAAAAACTATTTTACTTTAACATTAAAATGAATTTGTTTTCAATTGTCATTCATTGGCACACATTCCCAGAGGTATACAAGAACAGCATGTAGCTTTGGTGACAAAAGCATGTCTCCCCTGAAGGAACGGTGATGGAAGTTTTAAAACTTTTTACAGTACAGTGCTAAGTGCTTATGAAAGCTAGCCTGATTATCTCCCAGAAAAAAAGACTTATGTAAACAGTCAAAGATGTAAGTTAAGTGACTAACATTCATCATGAAATGGATGAATATACTACAACACTTCCAAAATACAGCCACTTCCAAAAACATTTTCTGTAACTCAAAGAGTATTGAAGGTCAGTAAATGGCTGGGTTTTTTCGCAGTATAAAAAAGACAAAAGTCTAAACACACTTATCACTGTATTGAAATAAACTTGATCAAATGAAAGCTTCTCAAGTGTTTACATTTATTCACAGACATATAATCAACTTTATTCTGTCCTGTCAAAGCTTAGAAGCAGATGTATCAGATTTCAGAAAAAAGTCAGTAAGTTCATAGCCTTGTTACTGGCAAACACATGGAAAATTAGACTTCATATCAAATACTGACGTATGCAGCAATGCTTTTTGGTTTTCGTTGAGTTTTTGTTTTGTTTTGTTTTTTAAGTATCATTACATTTTATTCTATTTTTTTAAACGCTGACCTTAAAGTTAGCCCAGTTAGGTTATAGCTGAAATATTCACTTAGCCATACAGGCAGTCTATATGTCTTCTGCAGTAGATTAATATTACACTGTTTAGGGGTTTGTTGTGTTATTCATTTGTTTATTTTAAAACTTGGCAACTTAATATTTTGGAATGAATTGCTACATGTATCAGCTCACTCAAAACCAAAATCAGAGCAGAACTCTAAATATTAGAAATAATATTAATTTAAATTCCAGTTACTGCAATTGTTTTTGAAACAAAACAACCAATCAACCAACCCCAACCAAAACAACAATCCCCCTTTTAACAGGATGCTGAAACATATCATACCACAATCAACTTTTAAATCAAAACACCACCTTTGGACAACATTCATTCATTCAGTTTCCAGGTACATTTGTTAATTCCAGTTAAGAGGTAACAGTTTTTCCTTACCAAATATAGACCTTTTATGAACTGTGAGCTACTATGATTGTAGCGTGATAAAACTATGAGGAACACATGTTTGATCATATCAACCAGAAAAGATTATTGACTTCAAGAGCAAATCAGGATATGGAGATGTCACTAAAAGCTTCTCATTAAATCTCCCCTACCCGTGAAAGAATCTGCTGTACATAGATGCTGTCCCTGAAATTATTGACATTTGGTAATCTAGGTTCTTACCCTGTTTTTGTTTTTTTTTTTTTGTTTTTTTTTTTTCTGTTTCTGATATCTTATAAAAAAATACTAGAAAAGAGCCAGGCAAATAGTTCTTATTTTGAATGCATCTTGAGGTACAAGGGCAAAAAAATGGTGGCTTAATCTCAACCTAAATGCTTGATTATGAGGCATAATCTCCATCTAAATGTGGTGAATGTTCATGTGGATGAAGAACGGTGTTTTTGCAAAATGAATACCTTAACTTCTGAAAAAGGAGAGAACAACAGAATTTGGGTCTGCATGTTAATAAAAATCCTCCCTTATAGAGCAGAGGTCTAATCCATTACAAGATAATTTAATTTGTGTCTCGATCTTCTCCCAGTCTAGATAATACAAAATTTGAAGAATAAACTGCAGTTTTAATTTAGTTCAAGGTACTGAGAGACATTACAATATATTTGCCAAAAAATGCTTTATAAATGTAGCCTGCTCATAATAAAGGACATTTCAGTAATATTTACACTTCCTCATACACAGAATTAAAAGTCTTTATAGTGGATTAGCCTACATTTCTGCTGAGATTATATTTGTGAACAGTGGCAGAACTAGAAATCCACATAACAGAAGCCTCTTCTCCAGAAGTAACAGCAAACAATCATTGTATTTTACCTGAAAAACAATTTTAGACTGTTACAAAGTCTTGTCCTTTTCAGAATGACAAGTAGGATCATTCATCCTCAGAATGGGATCAATTGTTCTCTGGACTTGTTCTAATCCTATCCCTTCCACTGATTATATAGAAAAATCTAGTTAGGATTAGACACCTAATAACGCAAACAACTGAATTTACACAGTCCACAATCACCACAAAATCCAGACACACATCTCTAAGAACAGTTTTCATACAGCAAATGACACAATGATGTAAATCCAAAGCAGCAGTAAGACTTTCCTTCCTTCCCCCAGTGAAAGTAAATAATCCCTGAAAAAAACGGAGCACTGAGGGAGATGTGATAAATTCTGTCATCTGCGATCTCAGACTCCGGACGATACCGATATCTCTTTGTATCTCCAACTTGAAAATCAGGTAGGAATCTATGCAAAACTCTGTAACCCATTTCATAAAGAGTGAGAACAACTATCAACACAATTCCCAGCTTTAAAGATACAATTCAATTATAAAAATGGTGTTATTCTATGCTGGTAGAATTAATAAGTTTCACATTGTGGCAGATTTGGGAAGCTATCAAAGCTACTATATGCAGAGACTGTTTGATCTCCTTATTCTGATTATTATTTTATTCTACCAACAGCTCCAAAAAATTGATTCATGCATAAGGAGCCCATTAAGATGGCAAAACAAAATCAGGAGAAGAATACAGTAGGAAGCCAAAAGGACCATGAAGGCCAAGGAAAATCATCTTCCACAGAAATCAGATCCTGCATATTTCATAGACAGCTACTACCACCCCAGATGCAGTTCTGCCACCACTGTCTTTCATTCACAATCATTTGAAAGCAGAAAAACTACTCTATTCTTCTATGTGTGAACAGCAATTTTTAGTTTAAACCAACTGGTGGATTTAGCTACAAGTATATTTAGACACACAAATTATCTTATATACATACACTGTAGCATACATTTGGCTAGAAAGTATCATGATATAATTTGAGTAACTTTTCTGATTTACAAACACTATGTATAACCTAACCTTTTTTTAAAAAGGTTAAGACTAGAATACCAGCACATAAGTTACTGATAACAGTGACAGCAGCTTGGTTAACTACAATAATCTTACCCTGTTAAAGAAGTTTTAATGGTTTACTGGTAGCTTGAACTGCTGACTAGTATACAAGTGGACAAAACAGATGCCTACTTCATATTTGTCCTTCATTTCAGAAAGTCACTGTGTGAATTAAGTCTTTCCAGCCTGCGCATATGAATTGATCCTAACAACACGCTAGAACTGAGGCACTTTAGGCAAGATTAATGAGATACGGTAAAACGAATGGGTCAGGCTGGCTGTACTACTATATCAAGAATATACTTGATTGACTGTAGGTAGCAGATTTCCTCTTATTATTCATGTAAGATAACTGAGCTCATCTAATATGAAGATAACAGGTATCTTGGACAGAGCGCAGAACACAGCAGCTAACACACAAAACAAGTAGTAGGCTCATCTCTACATGGGATCAATACATCATATTAACCTAATGGCTACTGAGACTTCTTCTGTTGGCAAAACATATACCCAGGGGACAGAATTCCTTACACATAGCTATTTTAGGCTTTATTATACATGGCAGTCACTGTAGCATCTAGGCACTAAGATAATACTTTATACAGAGCTAATAATTATGGTTAGTATTTCCTACTATTACTACAAGTTTGTCCATGTGAGGAAGTTAGCACTGTATGGCAGGGCATGAATTTACAGTGTGATAACTATTCCATATTCATTTCATATATGGATGCTTATTATGAGATGGTTTATTCTCCATTTACAATAGGAAAAAAGCCTGCCTTGTCGACTTGGAAGAAGTGCAGTACAGCAACTGAACTGTAAACTCACACTATACCTTAACATTTACTAGCTTCTACATATGGACAAGGTCCAAGGAGTAATTTCAGTATTGACAAAATTCCAGAGAAAACTGGCAATGTTTTAAAACAACATCACAGCAAATTGTCTATGAATCTGCTGATATCCTTCCTGAATAGAAAGCTACACAGAATATCATTGTTCTCTCACTCTCACAAAAAGTAAAATGTATAAGACTTTCAATAGTATCACAAATGTTCAACTCACACTGATTGAACAAATGATTTTATAGAAATAACAGTTCTATATAAGCAGTACATTCTAGTTTGTCTAGACACAACTGTGGCAGCTTTTAAATGTAGCATAAAATGATTACAAGTATACTTGGCTGTGTAGTTTTTGTGATAATCACAGTGTGCTTGAAATGTATTGAGTTGTAACCAGCATAATTTAGACCTGCAAGAGATGCAAGTTCAGAACATATGCACTGCATGGCATAGTGAATAAAAAAAGTCTGTTTCAACAAAGTAGTATAGTGAAATATCAAAGTGTCTACAAGGCAAACAGAGTATTGAGATGTTACACTAATACGATTTACGTGCTTACACACACACACACACACACACAGTTAATTCACTTAATTTTCACAGTCAGGAAATAAACACCATGAAAAACTTTCTAAGCAACATGAACAGAACCACAAACTTTTCATAAAGTATTCACAGTTCTGTCCTCTTTCCCACATAACAAACTACTGATGACATTCATCTAGGCAATTCTTTGTTGAAATTCGCCCCATGTCCAGTGTTAAGTTTCTAGGCTGCACTGTTCTTCCTATGTATCCCGAATGTTACACAATACAACACAGCACATGTAGAAGAAGAGAAAAGGTTACAAAGTGCGGTACTTTGTATAAATGCATTCGTCCAAAGGCCAACATTGCAACAGACAAAGGGAGTGGAACTTTGGCTGCGATCTTCAAGAGTTTACTGTAAGAATATAAAGAAAAAATTGCCATTTTTGTAGCCATACGTGCAGAAAGTATGCAAACACCATATTTCACTTTCTGTTGAAAAATAATTTATAGATTTCAAGGTTTTGTTAATTTTAAAAACGGAACAAATACGTGTAATGAACCATAACAACCAACGCATAGACAAGAGAAAATATTCAAAAAGACTAATAAGATGTCATTGAAAAATATTCTTATATTAATTTAGAAATAATTTATCTGTAACAAAGAAAGATTTAATGTTTTAGATCATTTGAATTAGCAGGTACCGGTCAAGAGAATAAACTACATTGGTTATTATTCACTGTCTTTCATGAGACACTAATTTTATATTTGAACAAGAAATGCTCTACCTGTCAGCAAAACCAAGTGCTCAAAACTTCTTAATCCAGTAGAAAGCACATTGCGTTTCCACAAGTGTGCCCATAAGGGGGAATTCCAAGAACATAATTATAATGGTTTAGAATTCACTTGTCCTTGTAACTTTCTGACAGTAATTGCTAAATGTATTAGAATTCTGTAACATTTGGAAGGATTCAATGAATTGTGAATGAAAAAGTCACATTTAAAGAAGCGTTTACGCAACTGATTGCTTAGACAGCAAATACTCCATTTAAGTCCATGTGGTAAATACCAGTGATTTTCTCCACTTACCTGGACTACAGGTAATTTGCATGCATTTTACCCAGTCTTTAAGATTTAACCCTACGAGTTTAGGAATCTTTATGTAGGCTGAACAGTTACATGTCTGTGCAGCATGAATTAAGTTTTACCACACAAATGGAAGTAGCAAGAAAGAAGCAGGAAAACAAAAACTGAGGATTAGGCTACAGTACCTTGATTTCACTTCAGATGTACCTGAGTTCATGAGAATTTCTAAAATGCATACAAGGATAATGGCTGTAGATCTACATGGATCAGGATCAAGTCGAACACCGTACCTACAAAAAACAGTTTAAAAAAGCATGTTACTTCTAAACTAGGCTATCAAATAAAATCCAAGTTGGGAACAAGCATTTGCAGATAACGTACATGAAATAAATATGGCATCACAGCCTGACTTTAAACCCTTTCTGAACCATTACTTCCTTCAGCATATCACTGATCCACTTAACATCTGCTTATATCATAACATACACCAGATTACATACAAAACCAGGTTATAATTAACAGAAGGAAGCTAATAATGTAGAATCAAACATTTCCAATTTTTACTATCTTCAAAGGTTTATGTTCTTTTCTTCCACCTTACTGGCAATTTAAGAAGTTACCTGATATTTTTTAACCAATAAATTAAAGATGGCAAATTGAGCAGCACAATCCATGTGAATAAATTGAGAATTGTAACATGCATCTTAAGACTGTTAATGGCTTCAGCAATTGTTGTACTGTCGCAAAGAGATTGTGTTGCTTTTGAGGTACTGTCCGTTGAACTCTGGTTTTTGACTGTGTATATACTGGAGTTCTGTGAAGTTTCTTTTGAGCAGTCTGAATCCTGAAAACAAAAGGCAGAAGTCATAAAAACATGCACAGGCTTGTAAGAACCCATGCTGGGGGAAGAGGAGCAAAAAACTGTCACAACAGCATCATACCAGCTTCAATTTAAAAAGAAAACTTGCAATTTATCTCTCAAAAAGCTGTCAAAAGCAAAGTTCAATAGTTCAGTTTTAAAGCGTCTAGATTTAACCAGAAATTTGTCTTACACTGGTAGTTTATATGTCTTTGTAAGAAAAGAATGGGGAGTGGAGATGCCCTGACACCAGTGCAGTGATGAGAAATTGAGTTCCTGGAAGGAGGAAGAACAAAATAAAAGGAGTAATAAAGCACGCAGGTGAAAGTCACAGATGCTCATTCATTGAAAAAAATAGAGGAGTTAATGCAACTGGGAGTAAAACATTAGCTGTAGGAATAAATAACAAAGATGAATTATGAGTTGGCAGATGCTAACTTCCAATGACAGGAAAAAAAAAAAAAAACACACAAATGAAACACACACACACAGACAAGACACACAAATTATATGGAAATGAAAGAAGAAGAAAGAATTTAAAACTAAACAAACAAAAAACACTCAAAGAAACCCAAAGAATACTGTCAACAACTTTTTCTGGCAGACTGCTTTTTAAACTAGGTTTGAAAAAAACAATTACATGCCTCAATCCACACTTGCGTACATCTTGGATCCTATACCTTAAAGTAACTGAAAAAACAAACAAAGTTCACAATGCCTGAAAAACAGTGATGCTTCTTTACTCCTTTAAAAACAGCTCCTAATTTACTGTGGTCTCAGTCCATATCCATCTAAGAAGTCATATTTATCATGTCCTGATCAAAAAAAAAACCACTAAACTCCACAAACTACCTCCCTGGAAAAGAATATTTACCTGTATATAGACTATTATCTAGAAATTAAAATTATTTTTTTAAGATAAGGCATGCATAATCAAATACCAAAATTTAGACAAAACTATTGTTCTGTATGTATTCAGAGACTACATTTTCTTCTTAAATGAACTTCAGACAAGTTCACACTGCAGTGATCTTGAACAGTGAATACAGTAGTCATACGTGATGGAACAGATTACTCATGTCCTGGCTTTTTTTTCCACATCATGCACACAGTAAGTAAACTACAACTATTCAGGCATCACAGCACAACCTAATATGACCAAAGGCAAGACAATAACAACTCATAATGCATACGTTTCCCAAACAATTTTTGGTCACAATTTTGACCAGAAACAGGAAATGAGACTTACCCCATTAAGCATGTTTTCTTCTGCTCTTACATTCACATGTAGTTTTATAACCTGTAAGACAAACAGTCCAGCTATTTTTACAGATGTTTCTTTACACAAAAGCTGCAGTATAGAAGGAATAAAAAATTTGGCCTAATTATTTTTTGACCCTTTTTATAGCTAAATAACTCTAGGGCCACAATGAAGCCTCAATGCAAAGACTCCCTCTGGATGCTGCTTATAGAAAAGGCAGAGTGCTCTATGCATGCAAGCACAGCGAGAAAACTTAAGCTGCTGTGCTTTCTCCCCTTCCACTGTGCTTGACACAGAACAGAGTAAAAAGTCTGCATGTTCTTCACCTCCTCCTGCTAATTCAGTTCTACTTCACTTCCTGCAGAAACCTATAAACAGGTGACATAGGAAAAGTCTCACATCAGATTTACTGCAGAAGGGGGAATAATATCAGCATGGGAACATCACAGGGTAACCTTATGTCACAGGGAGTTCAAATAGAGATAGACCCGTCCCTCAGGCTGTGCTTTCAGCTGCCATCTACCTCCTTCAGACCACCTGTAAGCTGCTCTGTTTTGTGCCCCTGCTCCCAGATGCACGCTCCAGCACATTGCTAGCAGCCAAGTATAGCAGCTGATTTAGCAGCTACATAACCATAGGGTGAATCAGATAAGTTAGACACTCTGATGCAAGGAAGACCATGGAAACTGAATGGCAGAGACTAAATACGGGTCAGTGTGGCACTAGCCAAGGGATCTGATTAGACATACAGTAAGACTATCCCAATTCTACAGTATATCTACCCTCCTTCCTTTTACTCCATAAAGATTTGTGTAAAGTCTTTAAAAAGTATTCAACAGAACATTCCAAATCCTCCCTCTGCTGAAATTTCCCTTCAAGGAAGTTACCAGTCTTTGATTTCATAAGATTACCTATCTGTAAATTAAAAATCACAATTGTATGCATTATTGTAGTGGACATATGGGACTGTTCATTTCCTTGGAAAAAGCATTATCAAAAAACCAAAATAATTCTAATAATTACAAGATTGTGAGAGTCTGGTTAAGTTCAAAAAAGACCTATTTCAAGTATGCAAACAATAATGTTTAAGTATGAAAAATGATAATCCATATTTTTGCTTTTAACATAAGGTTAATCCAAAGCATACAAAATTTTGAATTCAGTTATAATGTTGAGCCTTTCAGTACCTTGAACAAGTATTGAAGATAAATAATGAATACAGCAAATGCACCACAAGTGGTCCAGCTAACCAAAGCAAGGAATAACATCACACAGAATCTTCTGGGTGTAATCAACCTGTTATGTTTTTGAAGTACAGTAGGTCTAAAAACAAACAAAAAAAAAGACAAAACTGCTGTTACATTCTTGTAACAACAAAGCTACAAAGATTCATATATATCAATATATATCAATAATTCTGTTTTGTGCATAACTGAAAAGAATAAATTGCTCTTGCTTATTGATTAAACACTGGAAAAACAAAAGTCAGACAAATCTGAACATACAGACCAACTGCTACATAAGCTACTTTACAAAAAACAAACAAACAAAACAAAAAAAAAACAAACAAAACCCACACCAAAGAAACCAAACTTTCTTATCAAAACAATCTTACACCTTCCAGAATGTAACTAATCTATTATTTTTACTTCATTTGGGGAACATAAAGCATTATATATTGCTAACTGTATATCTGCAACAGTCACTAAGTTCTTCTGTTCAGAGAATGAGTATCTTATTATTATGACTGCACAGCTGCATCATGAAAGTGACTCTTACTACAACCATCAATGAGCTGCAGTGTTTAATGATTGTACAGCAGCATATGAGTCTCCAAGAGATTAATTCTGTGACAAACATTCTTCTCAGACAGTAATTTCTGCTTGCTCAGTCTGAGAAATGCAGAAAAGTTTATTTTATGTTTCTGGAGTCCAGCTGCTACAACTAAGAGACAGGTATGAATCTGAAATGACAGAGATGAGTTGAAAAGGTGAGATAACAAGGGGAATGGGGTAGGGAGGAAGTGCAATAGAACTATGAAAAAGTCTGTACTTCTTGGATATTCACAGGTCATTCCAGTATTAAAATAGACATTGAAAACAGAAAAAGCATTATTTGGAAAATAGAATTTTAAAAGCCTTCGCAACAAATACTGAAAATAACCACAAAAAGATGGTTAGTTGACAGGAACGAAGAATTCCACAGACAGCTAGTGACAAATTCTTTGCTGCTAACTATATCAGATTATTTCAGAACACTGAGCAAACGTCAAGTGAACACTATTTTTTTTTTCCTCAAGAAAGTAGGACTATATCAAAACCTATGTAAGGTATCAGAACTGTGTAAGGCACTAGAATTTCAAAATAAACTACCCGACTGACAGGCAGGCACACAAAATCTTATTTTCCTGCCTCTGCCCAAGACATCTCAGGGTTTGCAAGAAATAAAGAGCTTTAATGAAAAGGGTATGAATCAACCTAAAACTTCTTAAAAATTTAGTAAGAGTAGTTTTAAAACTTAGAAGTTTGCCACTTCATCACTTAATACTGAAGTTTCTGAGCATTTGATGTAATTTATATACACGATATCTGGGAAGAAATAGCTGACACAACATCTATTATTTGGTAGAATAAGACTAGAAGCACTTATGATGAAAGGAAGAAAAAGAGTTAATTTAGTGGATATTTTCCGAGTACAAAGCATCCCAACCAACTTTCTGGAGACAGAGTTGGCTCAAATCTAGCTGAGGATTGTTATTAGAGAAAAAAAAGTCAAATCATTAACATAACTAAGCAAGTTATTCAATTTATTAATTTATTCTTTCAAAATCTTTTTATCTTCCTTGCTTTTTTTAAGCCCCCTTTCATATTTGAATACTTTTGAAGCAAAACATTCCAGTGTTCTTAGATCTATATAATTAATCAATCTGTCTTGTAGTGTGAAATTAACACCCAAGAAGTTTTTGTTTTACAAACCTGTTTGCATTCTTTAATGCAGTCTATCCAATATGAACAATGAGGAATGGATTGCAATGCTCATAGTCCCTTTCCTAGATATATACATTTATCTTTTTGAGCTGCTGAAAAGGGAATAGTTCAGTTACTTTCTTTTCCCCAGCAAGCTTTCCTCAAAAACAAATTGCAAACCTTCATAAGAGCTGGTGAAGGAAACAAGAAAATCATTTATGTTCCCTTTTGGAGACGTGGAATAAGGAATATGAGGCAATCCTCCTTGTTCTTCGTTAGTACTTAACACTAAAAAACCCAGATGGCTAAAACCATGTATGAACTATGTTGCAGAATTTAATCTGCCCAAGCACTCACACTGAAGAAAACAAAAAATTGACAGTCGGTCATCTAACAGAGCATAATGTTGTTTTACCTAAACAGAGTTAACCATAATGAAGAAAAGAGTCTCAGAGCTGTAGAGAAAAACACTCCACTCCAGTAGGCAATGCCTGTCCCCAAAAGAAACAGAATCAGGGACACAAGGGGGAACCACGCATCCTGACTCCTCAGTACAGCAGCCTCCAACTCTGGTAGTGACAGTGATTCCCATATCTCTTGAAACCAGTTAAACCTGCCAGAAACATGAAAGGAGTATCACTTATTCCCAATTGCCATTACAGTAAAATATGTATCAACTATTCCTCCTACTACAGCCTTTCAACCAAAATCACAGCCAGGTGTTCACAATGACTACAGATAAAATACTATTCCTCCCCACCAATAGTTTTACTGAAACTTCTGTTTTGGAAACTGCTTTAAAGAAATAAGTTATGCAAACTCACCCCTGCAGAAACACAACAATGCTTATAAGAGGTTCTACTTTGTAGGGTTTAGCTGTCCTAACTAGTTCAAGGGAAAAGTCTGAACACTGGCCTAGAACCAAGAACAGAAAGCATCTATAGTTATTATTTTGTCATGAACTTTAACAAAGAAGATCCACAACAAAAAGTAAATTCAGACAAAGGTGTGAAAGTTTACTTTAAAACAAGATAAACATGTCTTATAACAGTGTATAGTTCATCATCAAGGCCCTTATTCACTGGATCACTCATATTCAGGTAATATGTCACAAGAGCTTCTAGGGACATTATGGAGTTTGTTACAAACACCACCTGAATTTAACTAAAAATACATTTTGTCTGAAGACATATCTAAAAGTTAGTCTGCAAATCTCATTCATGGAAGAAATAAAGTGTTTTGTGCATATTAACAATATATTTTAAACTTTAACATGTATTTTTAAGTAGACTTCTAATAATTCTAAAATATTGTGCAACACCAATCATTTGCAAAGAAGGGACTTCAGAGTAAAATAAGCTACAACACAACCTTAGAGAACTACCAACAAACAAAAAACAAAACTGAAGAGCAAAGAGCCAAGTACTTACAAGTTCAATGATACTTAGCATAAAAGAAATCGTGACAACTAGTTAGTCTTTCAACAGTAAATCTGATAAGTAATTTCTCTAAAAACACTTGTGACAGAAGAAAATTACTTTTCTAAAAGCTACCTGCTGATATCAATGTGCTTAATTGTCCTCCATAAGTAAGAAGAATATTAGAAACAACATAGACAGGAAGAGCACTGGCATGGAACCTTATTATCTGAAAGACAAGGATAAGAGGATAACTTTTAATTTATAGATATTAAAATATACTAAAATCACACACATACATAAATATTATCATGAAGCCAGCATCATAACGTGATTAAAAAATCTTTCATAAGATTCAAACGTTTTCTTGTTTTGATGAATAAGTATTTGATAACCACCATTAGCAATTAACGTTATATATGGAAAATACTAAGATCTCTCAGACAGATAATCAAACATGTTTTGATAAATAACCAGATTATAAATGAATGATTTTTTTTTTCCAGTCAAGACAAATATTAAAATCATGCAGTAGCACATTAATGGTGTCTCAGTAAAATAAGTTAAAAGTAAAAGGCCACTTCCCAAGCAAAACCTGCATGTAGTTGTATATGCTTTTGAGCAAGGAATTTTTGGAAGCAATTTCATGTATGTTTTAATTGGCTTCCACTGTCCCCAGTCAAGATTAATATACAAACAGCACATAAACTATTCTAAAATGATAACAAAATGAAAATTCTTTGATGTAAATGCATACATTCAAATAGAGAAATTTGCCACTAATATTGCAGCACTACCCTTAGGTGCTTGCAAATGAAGTACCTTTCAGAAAACTGCAGATGGCTAGTCTGTTTTCACTGATACCAATGTTGAAATGTATTCTTCATTGATAACCAAAGAAAATTTGTTGCAAAAGAGCACATGGATCTACTCAGACTTTTTTCCCCTAACTTTTAGTTGATGCTCAATGTATTTTAAAATTTTAACACTACTGACTCATCTGGCAAGAAAGTTAAAGTGACTTACAGTGTCATCCCTTAACCAGTATTTGCCTAATCACAAAGCCAGGTGCTCAACATTTACATTAGCTCTTTAGAGCTAGAGTGCTTCTGAAAACTGAGGCCTGACATTTATCTGGCTGGGATGCCTTGCCAAATGACAAGGTTTTAAATAATCATTGAATAGTGTTCCTCCTGGCATTGAGAAGGAATGCAAAGTGCCGGAAGGGAAAACTTCTATAGATGCTACTGACATCAAACACAACCTAGTACTAGAAGGTTTTCTTACTTGCCCAAGAATCTGTAAAAGCGATGTCTTCAGAATTACCTTAATAAAAACACAAATATTTTATTATTTTTACAATGGTAAGTACAGAACACTTATTTTTAAGAAGCCACCTTAAGCATTAGAATGCAGCAATTCCAAAACTAAAATGTACAACAGCTTACTACTGACTTTTAAGAAACAAATGCTTTAACGTTTTTCTCAGAAACGAGAGCCAAACTTTCACTATCACTCCAGCTGTTGCAAAATACTTGTGGCATGCATGACACTTACAAAAAGGCCAAACAGCCCACCTTTAGATTTGCTTAGTATTTATTTTGATTAATTAGCTACATGTTTTAAAAGACTGAATTATGCAAAAATTATACAGCAATGCAAACTAGCTATACAATAAATTCATATTACTCACTTCGTACTGACAGTCTGAGGAAGAGTAAATATTTAACTCTGGAACCCTGCTGTCATTTTGAGGCTGAGCAACATGCAGTTTTGCAGAAATCTCAGTAGAAGACGGAACTCTGAAACAGCAACTTAATTGGTAATTGTTGTCCTTCTGATTAAAAAAAGCTAAACATGCCTTAGTCTTCCACAAGTGCACATAAAGCAGATCTAGCACACCAAGTGTCACTACAAGCTATAAGTGAAATGGTATAATGTACTTGTTTATCCTGTCACAAAGAACTACATGACAATGTCAATCCACTGTCCTCTGACCTATCAAGGGGCATGGTACTAATGAAAACAGGCAGGTTTGGTATTAGTGTACATGCTGCCTCACAGAGCACATAAATATACTGAGTGACAAAAATGGGAAGGACAGATTTGCAAGAACACAATTCAGCTTCCTGCAAATATTATGTTGTTAGAAAATGCAGGGGGAGAGGGGAAAATAGGGAGGTATCCTTAAGACCTCTAATATAAACAAGGAAGACAGTTTTCCAACCATCTAAAATAAAGTCATGTTGTTCAACTGCAATTCATGAGTGACATACATTTCAAGCTGTATCATTTCATTTTGTTGGGACTACACTGCTGAAGCAATTCAGGCTGCTATGTGATCCAAACCCTGCATTACAGGAAAGAGCCAGCATCCAGAGCAGCCTCTACTCCCCACTCGTGATGGGGTCAAAGATTATGCTGAGAATTTCAGACCAGCAAATCTGACTTCCTTTTCATGAAAATTAGTGAGAACTATTAAACAAACAGTTAGTAGATATTCTGAGGAAAAGTCAAAACAGCTTTGTCAACAATTGCAGAAAGGTAAATGAGGAAAAGATGCAGACACCAAACACTTAAGAGTGAAGTTATATCAGAAAGATTACCATAACAGGATGCGAACATTCTTCAAAAATATATCAAGAAGTATGTTATAATTACTAAAGTCCTTACTTGGATACAACTACTGAGTCTTCATGTGACCAGGGTATGTGAAGTCTGTAAACACTAGGTTTTCTTTCTGAAATGGAAGAGAATTAAAAAAATATAAAATTAATTACGAACAAGATGTGGCAACTGTCTCCAAAAACTAAAATGCAAGTAAGACAAAGGTGGCATATAGGTCGCTATACAGAATCACTGGGCTTGCAGTTACATTGCAATTGACATTACAATGCAGATCAGTGCTGTTAGCACTGAACAAAAATAACATTTTTTAACTCATGCTGTTACAGAACAAAACAGCAAGACATCAATGTTTAAAGCCAGGACAGTTATGAAAAAACTTTTCAATACAAAGCTGTAACCTCAAGCTAATAAATCTACCACCTTTTTCTTGTTTTTTTTTTTTAAACAGAGTTCTTTAGCATCCCATTCTGTTTAAGCTTATGTAGGTCAACATTCAAATTTGAGTCCCATAATTAGCAAATAATTATCCCAGCCAAATGTGCTATTCCTGAGAAACACTTCCAACATAATGCAGAATCCTGCTAAGACTTCAACCTCCCTTTGTTGGGAAGAAAAACAAACATATGAGGACTAATTCCACATTTTCTTTGAGCATCCTTCATAACAAAAAGTGGAAAGTGAGACATATTAGCAGAGACATTTGAGCAGATCATAACAGCACTACCTAAACCCCATTGCATGAGGGGACTTTTGTTTCCACCAGTTTCAGTCTTGAGAATTTTCAACAAGTTTTGTTTTATAAATTTGTACCTTAGAAGACATATTTACCTTTGAGTGACTGGCAGTGGCTCTCTATATAAATATTGAAAGCTTGATATATCTAGAACATTAAAAAAAAAAAAGTCAATTACATTCTCCAAACAGTGGTTCCATTAGCTTAAAAACTTTAGTAGTATTCTTACCTGGTTAAAGTGCTGGAGCTGTACACTGTAAAGTAAGCCAGTTGAATTTAACATAATTTTGCTTGAAGAAAGCCCTGTAAAGGATGTATTATTTTCACATATTAGATAAAACTATTTAAGAACTCACTACATCCTCAGACTTTCTTTTTCCAGAAGACTTATGTGCTTCGACACCCTTTAGTCCAAATAATCCACATTTCTTATTTATTTGTCCATTACTAACAAAAGCAATATTAACTTTAGTAAAAACAACCCCCCAAAAAACTCCCAACCATTGGAATTTTTAGGCAAATTTATTATCCAAATGTTAGTAATACTAGTTTTACATTTTCTCCCAAAGTAATATGCTATACTTACCAAATGAAAAAAGATGTGTTACAGGAAGCTGTACTTTTCTGGAATCCTCTTTGAAGAATTCACAGTCCAACGTATACTGCAATTCAGGATATTAAATATCAATTTAATCCAAGTACATGACTATAAAGCCTTTGCACTTGGCAAATTCTATTCGCAGTCTCAGGCAGAGCCCAAGATGCAAATACTGAAAAGCCACCTCTCCATGCTCTGCTGATAGGGACTGGCAGGTGGTTTGTTCCTGTACACAGCAGCACAAGCTTGGGTAGCTTAAGACTTCCAGGTTACACTAGCTCCCACCCATTTGCAACAGCCTTCAAAAGGATATTCAAGCAGCTGAGAAATACTAGAATCCAGTTCACATTCCTCCTTCTCAGATACATGTTTGCTTTTTGTTTTTGTTTTTTTCCCCCTCTGCTCTTGTGAGACCCCACCTGCAGTGCTGTGTCCAGCTCTGGTGCCCTCAACATCAGAAGGGACGTGGACCTGCTCAAGTGGGTCCAAACATGGCCATGAAGATGATCAGGGGGCTGGAGCACCTCCCTTGTGAGGCCAGGCTGAGAGAGTTGGGGGTGTTCAGCCTGGAGAAAAGAAGGCTCCGGGGAGACCTTATAGCGGCCTCCCAGTGCTTAAAGGGGGCTACAGGAAAGCTGGGGAGGGACTCTTTATCAGGGAGGGTAGGGATAGGATGAGGGGTAACAGTTTTAAACTGGATAAGGGGAGATTTAAATTAGATGTAAGGAAGAAATTCTTCACTGTAAAGAAGGTGAGGCGCTGGCCCAGGGTGCCCAGAGCAGCTGTGGCTGCCCCCTCCCTGGAAGGGTTCAAGGCCAGGCTGGACGGGGCTGGGAGCACCCTGGGCTGGGGGAAGGGGGCCCTGCCCAGGGCAGGGGGTTGGAACTGGATGGGCTTTAAGGCCCCTTCCAACCCAAACCAGTCTGTGATTCTGTAACTCAGTCTACCACCTTATTTGTGGTCTCAGAGCCTGCAGAAGTATCTGTATCATGCTCCCCAGAATCTGTACGTGGTACCTTCAGTTACCTACAGCATCACTGCTACCTTGGATTAGAGAACTGACTGTTCAAAAAGATAAATATTCAAGAATGCACTCAGAATATGAAGAAAAACAAGGAAGAACAACACTAGAATCTCTGACAAGAAATCTAAGAACTGGTTTGACAACTGTTGCTTTGTATGTTTCAAGTACTATTCATGCCTTGCGCTTGTTATTTAAAGAAATGAAAAATATTTGGGCTTTCAAAAGATAACAGTTATCTTCAAACCACACTGGAGTGTAGCTCTATGGTTTCTTAGATTAACTTAGCACATACTTAATATACTTCCTTTTCCTTCTGTCACAGCATCTGAAAGCTATAAAAACACTAAGCAAGTAATTTCTGCATTTTTTATTTTTTCTTTTACCTTTTTGCCAACTGTGGGTGGTACCTGAATGACAACGTGCGACAAAGAAGGATAGTCCTGAAGTTTCAGTATTACAACCTTAAAATAAAAAAAAAAGGAGGAAAAAAACACAAAGGAAAAAAAAAAAAAAAGAAAAAGAAAAACCATGACTGAACATATCCCTTAGCCTGCCCCCTGCCAGTTCCCAGATGTCCACCTCTTGTACCCCCTCCTCTGGAACACAACTGCATGCTCCAATGCTGTAAACAGAATAAATCCTTCTCCCATGACATGCAACTACCCCACAAAGCACCTCTCCCTCCTAAAAGTTACATACAATACTTACCTTGGTGGTTGGAAGTAACTCAGTTCTCCAGGATAAATCAACAGCTTCCAGGCTGCAAAAATTGTACATTACATGTACAAACACGTACATTAAAGGATGAGCATATTCATTATGCAGACACTACATTATGACAGTGGATTAAACAACCAGCTTTTCTCTCTCTCTCTCTCTCTCTCTCTGGATTCACATGATTTTAAATTGAGAACAAGTTTGGGTCTATTGTAGTTAGCTACCATAGTAATTTATCAAACTGTAATAATTTCAGATACTGCTAATCTTGGTTTTTCAAAAATAGGTTAATCAAGTCTCTAGCTTTGTCATAGACAAATCATTCAGCAGTTATTAGCCATGCAACTTCAGACACATAATGAAAATTCTTAAAGAGCTAAAACACCACTGGCATTGAATTAATGTCCAGTTTTATTAGCATATTTGAAACATCAACATTACCAGTTGTTCCTAGGAGAACATCTAAAATATACCACATAAACCAAAAGTTTTGTTAGCTGCTGAAGAGCTTGCAGCAGTTTTAAAATGGTGTATACTTAACGCACTGAACTGCAACATCGTCATTCAGTCATTTTAAATTACGGGTTTTAGAATACCAGGATAATTCTGTTTCTCTAACTAGTGTTACATGACCTCAGGGCACAGTCCACAGCAAAACCACTATTATTAAATGAGGTTTTAGGTAGCAGTCCTGAATAAGGCTGATTTGAACTTGATGATGATCAAGTTATACAAAGGAGTAACAGCCAACTTCTTGGATCACGAAAAAGTAATTATGACATCTGGCTATCAGTGGAAGGCAAGATTCTGTGGCTATACTCCTCAGCACGGATCCCTTAAAAGAGAAATACTATGCTAGCTCAATTCCACCTGGAAGCTTACCCTAATCTGAAGGGTAGACTGCATTTACTCTGAGCTTACTTTGCAAATGTAAGCTAAACTAGTGTTTTTAAATCCATTTTGTAATGATTGTAATGACCTGATTCAAATAATCACTAAATCACCCACATTTCTAAATATTTTTCATATGATGACAGCAATTTTGGAATAAGAGAAAAAATGAGAGATGCTTCAGTCCACTCTTCTGAGGGCTTTGAGTGACATTTGATGTCTTTTGCCATAGGATTCTAAAGAGATGCTACAAAACACACAATTTAGGAATCCAGCACAGCATGTAGTGTCCACAAGAGAGTAACAGGACCAAATTTTCACTGCTATGAAGGACAAAAATATAGCTTAAAGAAGAAAAAGTTCACCTGTTTTATCCTGTATTCATGCAGTAATTTTGAGAAAACCTATTCTTTCATGTTTTCTTAGTGATACAGTAAGAATTTTACTTTTCTTCCCAATCTCTTCCTTCCTATGGAGGAGGATATTTTATCTGCTTTAAATTCAAATATAGTCTCATAATATCCATTTGAATACAGAACAGGAACTGTTTATACTCACCACATCAACGAATTACTGTTCATACAGCCATAAATCCAGCTACTTGTGTCCTGTAAAGTCAATACCATTAAATAGTGCATTACCTATGTGTGACTGTATGTATAAATATATTAAACATAGCAATTCTTTACTCCAAACAATGCAGGAGTTAATGCTGATAATCTTCTCCAAAATTTTTATTTGCTGTTTCAGTGCACCAGATGTCAATAACTGTTCTAAAAATCCTCTGACAGGAGAACATTGGTGTAATTAACTTACTAAAAAGAAGAACAAACTTGCATCTTCATCTCACTTCTTTTCTATTAAGTGTGTATGCAGCAGCTATCACTATAGTGACCAAACTCTCACAAGGATGTCAAATGCTGAAGTGCAAAAGTGAAGATGATGATAAAAACAGTCTCTCTCAGACTTCCTCATTTATTTATAATTAAAATTATCCACCAACTTTTTTTCTTCATTTCATAATTAAGTCAGACTTCTGTGTTAACACTAAATGATATACTCCATTAAAAGTCTGATATTGTAATCTTGGAATTACAGTTACAAGGATGGAAAGATGAAGCATAAGAGTGAAAGGTGGGGGTTTCTAGGAACCATTTTAAATAACTTCCATTTGCCACCATTTCTAGTTATGAATCAATAATTTTCTAAAAACAAATACAAGCTTAAGTAAACAACCTTTCATCATTTCTCTTTAAAAAAAATTAAGAGTTTAATCTTTTCTAACTAAAAGAAACATCTCAAGGTACTATCCTAAGTAGTTGAGGACTACTTTAGATTTTTAATATTATACTGCTCCCTGCCTTGAGAATTTACGTGTTCTGAAGCAATAGCACCATGATGCAAGTATCACAGATATTGTTCTGCACCTCCTCCTCCTCAAGCAGTACTACTCCTGTCTTTAAGATATTATAACAAGGGCAAATGTTATCCTATTAAAGCACAACTAAGATCACAACAATTATATAAAAATACTGAAGGTGCTACTGGGAATGATGATTAGAAAACCACCAAGAATATACAATCTTTTTTCACAATGATGGTACGAATGTCTTCTTTGGTAAGGGGAGCAGTGGCAACAGTGACAGGCAGGATGGAATGGGTAAGCATCTCAGTTTTCTTATTTGGCAAGTTTTCTTACCACTAATCTAAATTACCCATGTAATTCTGAAAAGCATGTTTATCCATCTCCAGTTTGGCAAGAGATTATATTCATTCATTTAAAAAAATATTTCTAAAAATATTTCAAAAACATTTTGGCTGAATTTATGTCTTCTGAGCTAAAAATGTAAGAACTGCACACTATTGTCTCTCCTCTCAACAGAGGAGACAACTGAGAAGGTGCCATTTTCTCATCTGGCTTCCATTCTCTTCCACTGCTTAGTGGAAGATCTCTGTAGCCTTTCAGGCTCACTTAAATTTTATTATGAGAAAGTAAACCTATAAACAGCTTTCCCAGATTAGAAGTATGGCTGAATCCTGGCAGCACTAAAAATAGCTTCTTCATTCAAAACCATCAGTAAAGAACGGCACTAAATTAAAAGAGGAAGTAATCTGGGGCTAACCATAAGAGTCAAAAATAAAAGCTTTGAGGTTCAGGTGGCATTGAAGGTTTCAGATCTTGAACACTAAGTGCAACATGCTAAAACAGGAAGTACATCTAACACAATATATTAGGTTACGAATATAAATGGATGTCAGTAATTTCAACAAATGTTCATTAAACAGTCTTAAAACTGCAGCTAATCTGAATTTACAAAATACAGTTTTATAAACAAACTCCAGACATTACAGAAGTATTTTCTCACCAACATACTGTTTTCACAGTAAACATGACTGTACAATTTTCTGTGGCTTGAAAGAGGAAACGTGAAGTATTTTCCATCAGAATCCTTAAAAGAAAAAAAAAAAAGCTCATTAGAGTAAAAAAATTAAACATAAAAACACAATGAGAAAAAAAAAATGTTACTTACATTGTAAACTGTGTAAGTCCATTTTGAGGCTTTGACTGTAATCCATCTAAAAGCTCCTAAAAATATATACATTTTTATATGCCACACTGCAGCAACTATTACATTTATCTCCAAAATCTTGTCTTTTACTTATTGCCAAGGTCTTATCTCTTATCTGCAAATGGCTGTAAACTACACATTTTTAGCAGTTACAAGCAAACCATTAGTGTGCAGTCCACGTCATTAAAAAAAAAGGAAGTCACCGATGAAGCAGATCTGAATGTGGAGGATTTCAGGATTTCCATAAGTAGCACAAAACTAGCACAATGGCTCTACAACACCAATACTATCCCTCTTGCAAGCATGGCGTGTAAGCATAGATTAGACTGTACTTTTGACATCCAGCTATTCTCAATTTCTGAGATTGTCTAGTGGACACCTTGGTGTAAGTATGACTCCTGCTTGTCCCCCAGAACCTAAGCCATATAAAAATGACAGATATTTATTCCTATCCTTTTTAATCTATTTAGTGCTGAAACCACATGAAAGCTGATAGTTTAGGTCTATAACCCCTATATAATTTTAGCCATGTCTGAAGAAGGGCAGTATGTATTCCAGAAGTTTGTTAGTGAGAAGATTAACTATTAACCAAGGAGTATCACTGAATCCTGTTCAAAGGAAAACTGCTGCACACCTGTGAGTCCTGTAAAAGCTTCAGGATTTTCCTCAAATATTTTTGCAGGATGTCTCACAAAGTGGTGATTCAATACAGACATTCTCTTCTTTGGATCGTCAGTTATCTAAAAAAAAAGAACACATCGTCAAATTTTATTTTACCATTTTTTGTGATTTACTGTCATCACATGTTCATAGTTAGCAATACAGTTTGGGATATGAAAGGCAGGAGAGATTGTTAGAAGAAAATGTACACTGATTCTATCTAAATTCAATAATCTGAACAAATAAAGTGCCATTGATAGTCAATCACTGCAATACAGAAAGTCTGCACATGTTATAAAGCTTAACTAAAACCTTTAGTTTTATAGCCTTTCCTACTCTTAACACAAGGAAACCATTAAACTTCCTAGACACACATGCATTCTTCCTGAAATAACGCACTTATGCCAGAGTTTAGGAAAAACTAAGTTTATATTTACTAGTCTGAATTCACAAATCCAGCTTACTACATCTCATCTTTATATTTTATGCATACAAATAGCTGTTGAGCTACACTGGGATTCACTTTTAGTTTGGGTTGGGTTTTTTGGTTTTTTTTTTTTTTTGGTTGTTGTTTTTTGGTTTTGTTTTTGTTTTGGTTTTTTTTTCCCCAGATCAAATTTCCAGGATTAAATTTTGTCTATTCAGCTTCTCAAAATTGTGGCCATTACAACTGATTTATGAAAAGTTGCGCCCTCCAGCACAGTGCCGGTCAACTTCAAAACAATGGTACCCCCTTTTTGTCATTCTATATCACATGTTAGAGTAAACATAAGAAGCCTGCCCCAAACAGTCTCAAGAATACTTGGAAGCCTTCCTCTTTTATATCTGAGGCTCTGCTCTTACTTATTTTCAACCTCTTGGACCTTAATTCCAACTCATGCTTATTGCTGCATAGCATTTCAGAAAGAGAACAGAATACCATGGGAGATTTCTCCAACAGTATTTAAAAAGTAAGATGCAGGATATTTATTTAGAAAAGCAATAAATAATGGTAGCTGCTAGTATTTTACTTGCATTCTATTTTTGTAAGTGCTATTTGCAAGAGAACACCACAACTACATGCTGGCTACTATGATGACAATACCCTCTGGAAGTGTGCATTATGCAAGAAAAGTTCAGTCCACACCCCAGTTTTAAAGCATCGAGCAGTTAGTAATAGAAACTGAGTTAACATCTAATTATTTCTGACATGCTGGCCAAACAACAAAGGCACAGGATTTTTCAGTGCCTGGTACAGGATGGCAACAATTTTCTCAGCATGACTTACAATAATCAAAATTAGTTTTCTGTATAATAGGATGATACCTGCCCTGATCAAGCATTCTGGGATGGAAGAAGAAAGTGTGATGGAGAAATATACAGTAGATCACATATACAAACCTGCCTTGTGTTTTCATCTACAAGATCGAAAAAAGCTCTAATGGTAGCCAGGATCAATTCTTTACACCTAGAAGACAGAATAAGTAAAATTAAATCTAGAAAGTAAATACCCAGGGGAATTCAAGTGGTCAGAAGAGACACCATAAGAATATTATGCTGAAGTTAAATTATTGTATAATGTGATAATAGTAGAAAACAGAGGAACATATAGTCAGTCAATATTTGTTCCATTAGCTTACCACACTATGGAGAGATGGTCTGTTGAGGCCCAAACTCTAGGCACAGCTGAGCTCTGGGGAAGGAAAAAAGTTAAGATTTTGTTAGTATTCAACATTTTAAAATTCTAAGCAAGCCTTTCCTCTCCTTATTTAAACATATTTGTACAATTATTGAATAGTGCTTATCTTAGGAGTTTCAGGGACTAGGGTACAATAGAATGACTTCTTCAGTCAAAAATCTTACAAGTGCTGCAGCACTTGTGTGATTCTTAATATGATACCATTAGTATAATATGTCAACCATAGCAACGATAGGATTATTTAGCAACTGACATCATGCAATTCAATTCAGTGGCTATTTTCACCCCAAAAATCAAATCGCCTTGAAGCACACATTGGAATTCCCCATCTTTCTGCATTACCCACCAAGTGCACCCAGTGTCCTTGGGCAAAAGTAGTCCCAGGAATGGGTTTACCTTTACCCGAGGCAGGAATAACCCAGACTGTCTTCCCTTGCATATTGTTAGTGTAAACTACAGTACATAGTACAGTACAGTCCCCAACTACAGTACATAGAAGGTTTGACTGGGCAGGGTCAGCTTGATTGGCAGATGCCCTAGTGTTGACTAACCAAGTGGCTTTTGCTAAACGTGTATCCCGATGTTTGAAAGTTCCACCACCACAAGTGCTGAAGCGCTTGTAAAACAGGACTTAGATAACTTGGTCATTTTGTTTTACATGTTAGATAGTAATGACTAATGGTGAAAGGGCAAATAATGGTGTGGAGGAAACTTACCAAAAATTTCTTCAAAGACTGTTTCTATGACTAATCTTACTATTTTAGGAAGTGATCCTGGCACACAAGAATAGAAGCGTGCCAATGAAAGCTGCTGCTGAAAAATTGAGAGCATCCTCAGCAGAAAGAAGCATCAGAACACCATGCAGAAAGAACTGGACAGTTTGAAGCTATTCATTTGTACAAGTGTATTGTATTTTGGGGACTAATAATACCAAAAATGCCTTCCATAAATGGAATCAAGTTGTACAACCAGGTGATGAGCTCAAGCAAGCTATGAACTATTAATGCATTACAGTTGGGAAGAAAAAAACAAACCCCCAAAACCCACAAACAAAAACAAAACAAACAAACCAAAAACACGAGAAAGAACTGGTACCACTACACATGAGATCTCATGCAAAATTCTGGTCACCAACACTAAAGAGAAATGAAAGTAGAGCAGATGCAGAGAACGGTTACTAGGACAAAGGGAATGCAGTTAATCTTCTTAGCCTAGCAAAATCAAACTTGGGACTATTTATAGACAGCTTTCTATACAACGGACCCAGAGGTAAACACCAAGGAATTGACAACTATTTCAGGTAACATTTCAAGTTGATGTCAGAACAAACACATTTAAAAACCGGTTTTCACAGTAAATGGAAGGTGGAAATCACCAATTTTCTCCCTACTGGGGAATGTTTTCCAGCTTCTTCCCTGTAGGGAACATGTTGATAGAAGAGGGATGGAATGACAAACCTAACTACTTTATAGTATCTCTTGATTAATTTTGGAAGGAGATAGATGCCTGCAAAAACAGAATACTGGATTTGATCATTCAGTCCTTTATTCTGAAATTATTTGAAAAACAATAAATACAGAAAGAAGGCTCCAAGCCAGAGCTCTCTTTCTATAATCAAACAAGCGGTCTACTTGTATACTGCACATCTCTCAGTCTCTATATACACGTCTTGTGAAAAGACAGAAAAATAAAACCTGAGTTCTGGAACTGAAAATGTGCAAGAAGGTGGTGAGAAGAAAAAGTACCAAGTGGTACACGACTCAAATCAACCCCAACACATACATCTTCCAGTGGACACTCATTTATACTACATCAGCTATGATTTTATAATTGTACACCATCTACTTTGTCTTTTCACATGTAGTATTTTCATAGTTATACTATGCTGCACATATAGACTATAAGTGGACACTGAAACATGCATTACATAAATAGCCATCTAACACAGCTCCATACAAAACCAAGAAAATAGTTTGCCTTTTTACCACAACAGATAAGGTACTGTCATGTTGACTCAATCTTGGTAGAAACGCCAGTCCTGAACGAACTTGGTAATCTCTGAATCCTCCCGCCACAGAAAGGGTAGTTAAATTTCTTAAATCTTGGGCCTTTAGAATCCAATGATTGTTGACAGCGGTATAAAAATCTGTAAGATATATTAAAAATCAATCACAATTTCCCCATAAGTCTATTTGATACACAAATAAAGATAAAGAAACATTTAACTAAAAGCTTCTTCAAGCCCCTCTAGAGACAGTTAAGCTCCCATTATCACTTTTGATTAATATAGGGAAGGAAAACTATTTTTTAACCCCAAGGAGGTAGCAGTTGGGAAAGACACATACACTTACACTTTCTGTATCAGCTGAGCACATATATTGCTAAAGTGGAAAACCATAAATTTGTTTGAAGGACAGCCACAGTCCAGAAAGAGCAAGGAAGAAGCACTGGTATTGCAATCAGTTGTAGGAGGGAGAATTAATGCAGGCACAATAAATCAAATTCAGCACCTAAAGATAATCCATTCCTCTCGGATGCCACAGAGAATAATGACAATAAATGTCTATTCCCTTATCTTTACCAGTTCCCTCAATATCTACATGTAGCAGCACAATTATCACTGAGTACATATTTCATCAGTATAGTTTAGTCAAATCTAGCTTTTCTGAGGAGTATATAGTACATGCATAATGATTATACTTTATTTTTTATGCCACAGTTAAAGTGAGCAGAAAATACGATCTATCTTTTGTGCAAATATATGAAATAATGATACCTATATTTAACATTCTCACCTCCCTAACCTTTAGGCGTGACAAACATTAAATTCAACAACTTTTACAAAAATAATGCAATTTAGGCAATTAATTTGATAAAGAAAGCCATTACAGAGGACAAGTTTTAAGAAAAAGAAAGAAAAAATGTCATTTGCTGGAGAGCTTACAAATTTAGTAACATGCTCTGCAATTTACTAAAATTACGAAGTATTGAGAGCCCCAGGCCCTGTACAAAAACTCAAGTGCACATAATCTATTTTATGTAACACTTTCTCTCAGTATCCTAGTGCTCTCAAGCAATCACCTGAGTAATAAAGGAATAGATTAATTACAGTAAACAAAACATCATATCTTTCTTGCAAATCAGCAAGATCTCACCTATTAATGCCTGAGAGGATCAATAAAGAAATACAATGTATATTAGATAACATGCAACACTTACCAGTAAGATATTTGTCTAAAGGCATTACAGGTGCGACATGAGGTGTGGCTTGTGTAATGAGGAGGTTTATAAGTTCAGGCTTAAAATTCTTCAGAGTAAGCAATGCTCTGGCAACAAGACCACCCATGGAATGACCTACTATTGCAACACTGGTTGGTCCAAACTCTCTATTCTTAAGGAAAGAGCAAAGAGCAATTAGACACATCAGAAATAGGTTTGACATTGGACTATGATTATCAGTTGTACTTTTTTTTTTTCCTCCCAAATTAACTTATGTCTTCCCAAGGATAATATTAACTAGCATCAACTTGACAAGTTTACAAAATGAATAAAAATGTAGTTGCTATCCCAAAAAAATGTGCTTAACATGAAGTTTCCAGCTCAAAAGGAAATATTATATAGCCTTTGTAAGCACAAGAAACTTCATCTTATTTTAATTTCTGAGACTCTTATGGACATAAGATATCAAAGAACTTTCCTAGAGAAAACTGGATGTAAGGTGATGCTTTATCAATATTTTAACAAGCTAGTGAGTTTACTACTTTACTACAAAAAAAGCATACATTGTGCATGAAAGTATTTATTTAGAAACACAATATATAGCCTAACCAAAGCTCTGGGATTGTCACAAGCATTACAAAAATCTATTAAAGAGCAGCAATTCTCTATTGCACTCTTATCACATTCAATTATCTACGCCCATTATAAAGCCTCCCTCCCTTATTAATCATTCTTCAGTTTTCCAGCAGAAAAGACAGCCCAGAATTCCATTCCCAAATGCAGGTACATTATTCAGCATATGTCGCTACTTACCCTGTATAACTTAAGAATTACTTTTATGCATTCATGCACAAACTTGGTCTGTCGTTGCAGACTACCACCATACAACGCAACCAACTCTTCATTAAAGTTGACACTGAAGAAATTAAAATGATACTTGAAGTCAACATCTTCTGCTTTTCTAAGTGCAATGGAGCCCAGAGAACGTACTAGGAAAAGAAACCACATAAATTAGAACAGTCTAATAGTCAATGCTTAGCACTGTCATTAGTAGACAAACACATAAATATATAATCTATTAAGAAACAAATGTTATCATAAATCCATTGTTCATCTCAAGTCATCTGTAAAAGTAAAAAAAGGATGAAAAAGACATCCCAAAGCAAATAATCTCATTTCTAATATGCGGTCACACTTGTTTTACAAAAACAAATTTGAAGATATAAATAATTAGAGCAAAAGTATTGTTGCAGTTACCTTAACAAAATAGCTTGAATCCTATAATATTATTTTGATTTTAGTTTAAAATATGACTTTGATTTAAAATGAAGTTATAGTAGCTATGAGAACATATGATATGTTAAGATCTTAGGAGCAACTAGCATTGTGTTTGCCTCGATTACTATGGAAATCGTTATGGACTCTGAATCAAAAAAATGGGTACTGGTTATGGATCTTGATTTGAAACAATAGGTACCAGAAGAAACTGGGTTTGGTTGGGAAGATCAGCCAAAGATAAAATGAGCATGCGCAAGGATGGAGTTCAATCAGTGGACACAGTGATGAAGACTATCAACGACCACCAGAGGATCCCCGTCCAACATAACCACGCGTGCATTAGATACGTTTGCATATGATAATGATTTCCAGGAAATAACATGAATATGCTAATCATCACCCTCCCCTCATTCTATTCAAATCAATCAGTAGAGATGACCAATGATTTCTGTAGAATAGGAATACAGGAAAGGTGAGGTAGCTGAAACCCAATCATTATTAAGGTCAAACTAAACTTTGTGAATTTTGTTGATCTTATGTAACCATGACTCTGTGGAAAAAGTGTATAAATACGTTGTGCTTTGTATCTGTCGGCAAACACGTTCTTTGTTGGAGCTATCCCCCGTGTTCCCCAGCGCTGGAATAAAGAAGTGCCTGCTTATCTGCTGTGTGTAGATAAGTTTTATTCGCGATTGCAACTGCTAACAGTTTCAGACAGTTGCTGTCAGAACTGAATTGTAAAATGAGAAAAGAAATAATTATTTCCTATTTTTATAGGAATCCCTCTGGTAAAAAAAAAATATTAGTAAACATATCATAAGAGCTTACAGAACAATGTGTAAAAGAACAAACCTGATTAGATAAAAAGGAAGTTTAGAATGAGTTACCAAGAGCTGCATCCTATGCTTAAAGCAGTTAACCATATGACCTAGCTTACCACTGACTACAGAGATATTTTATGTCAAAAACAAATTTATTCAAGATCAAGGATTACATTCCTCCACCGGAGAGCCGCTTTTCTCATCTCATTTGCACCTCCTTACCACCACTAGGACAAGGTGGCAAAACAAGCACTCTTGACTTCAATTCTGGAGGCATTGCTACTGGTAGGCTTTCCTAAAATTCATTTGAAGACCATCAACTGTAGGACAACATTCCCAAATAGCACCAAGATAAGTATGGGGGACTGGAAAATGAAATCCTAAAGGACACTTTTCCGCCTAAAACCTTGAGGGAGAAAATCTCCTGTTTACAAGGTCTTGTTTATGACCTGTCTTCTCCATCTAACCCCAGCTGTTATTTAATGCAGCCTTCTGAGCACAGAATTGTCCCTGAGTTTCTATGGAGGCATGCCAAGATGGAAACAGTAACAGCTGCAAATAAAAAAGCATGATAGGGAAGGAAGAATATGAAAAGGAAAGTCCCAAAAGTGAGTATATAAAATAACTAGTGACTGCCAGAAAGGTCTGCCCAAATCCGGCATACAGAATCAAAACTCTAGAGTGCAACATTTTCAAAGACCTGCAGCCTGCAGAATCCTCCTCCTCAGAAAAGTTTGCTATAGAAATTAACATATCAAACAAATTTCAGCAAAGCTCATGAAATGGGAAAATAATATTTATTAAATACTTCATATGCTCAAACACCCAGACAGATATTATCAGTATGACGAAAATTATAAATCTAATTTGGAGTTAATCATTTCTCCAATTCTATCAAAAGCTAATAAGCAATAAGAACACCTTCAAAATGGTTTGACAAGACCTAAAAAGTATTTAAAAGGTCAAGTATCTTATCACAACTTTTTATCTTGGAGGTCATAGTAAAAGAAACAAGAATATTGTCAAAGATCACAAGGAAAGCGTGTGACAGATTCCTAAATAGAACTCAGGATCTCAGTTTTCCCAATATCAGGCTATTTCTCAACAATTAAACCACACCACCATCTTTTACTCAAAGTCTGAATTTTGTACATTTTAAAAGGTTCGGTTTAGTGCCCATGTAAGATGATGAATTAACAAGTTTCAAAAGTGCTGTAACACATCAAAACCTCCTAAAAGGTTGTAGCGAGGTGGGTATCGGTCTCTTCTCCCAAGTAACAAGACCAGAGGAAATGGCCTCAAGTCACACCAGGGGAGGGCTAGATTGGATATTAGGAAAAATTTCTTCACCAAAAAGGTTGTCAAGCACTGGAACAGGCTGCCCAGGGAAGTGACCATCCCTGGAGGTATTTCAAAGCTGTGTAGATGGGGTGCTTAGTGACATGGTTTAGTGGTGGACTTGGCAGTGTCGGGTTTACTATCGGACTTGATTATCTTAAAGGTTCTTTCCAACCTAAATGATTCTATGAAAATAACAATCCCAGGAAAGGCAGCAGCAGCACTTCTGTCTTCATTGCTCAGCAAATATATTTTAAACAAGTATGAAAATAACAACAGCAATACCTCCTCTGCTCATCTAGGTATCAGAATTGAAGCATGTTATCCCACAATAAATTCTGAACAACATATGAATTTTCATAAATTCCATAATAAATCAAAAACCATTCTGAGCCATTGATTAAGACAGGACAATTTATTTTAACAAAGATTTTGAAAAAAAGCACATATGGTTTATTGCCAGTCTCCCTAAATCAACTTCTCAAATAAGAAGATCAGTAAATGTTTAAATATTTAAGTAGCACATTATATCCACTGCATGTAGTGCTTCAACTCACCTAGTTTAAGTTTTTCTTCAGATACTTCCTTTTGATTGCTAACATGCTCTGAAAGTACCAGTCTATTTCTTGCATAGTGATGTACTGCCTTGTTTTCAGAGACAGCATTAATTCACAGATTTGCAATACCTTATGCACAATTACAAAAGTCCATATGGCATCTCTCATCATCATTATGTTCATAATTTTCTTTGGATGCTATTGTGCCTGCAAGTCTGTATGGTTTTTATGAAACTATGAGTTGGTAAAATATTTTACTTTATTATAAGCTAAGCAAGTATGTTCTCAAAGAAAGTAACTTTGTAAAGGTTCTCTGAAATCTGATAATCATCAAGTTTAGTGTAAATATAAGGAAAAATCATCACAGTAAGACATCAGGGTTTAGACTGTGGTGATTTTACCCATACATATCAATTTTGCTGAAATTTTAAGAGTGTTACTAACTGTTTTAAAGCACATTTTAGAGAACAAAAATAATAGTCTGACAAACCCAGCCTGGAAAGGATACCAGATACTTGAATAAACACTTAAACACAATACTTCATGTTCATCAAACTACTAACTTTGGTATTGTCGAAGAAAAATTAAAATGCTTTAAAACAAGTACTTCTTGTAATTTGGAGCCTAGAAGTGTAAAAGCAAATCACCTGGAAAACAAAAGCAGACTATGTGGAAAGTAGGAAGATGATGCTAAGGAAAAAACACCACTACATAAAGAAGTAGGAAATAACGAAACTCCAGGGCACGCCACAAGATGATGCTTATTTCTATAGCACGTAATTATTTCACATCACAGATGGTAGCTTGTTCAGTTTCTTCTAATCAAATTCAGGTCTTGTTTTATTTGGCATAACTGTACTAAACATTGTTCAAATCAAAACCAACTAGATGTTTGCAATCAAAAATACAGGAAGGGTGCAGTACTGCCACAGTACAACATAAGCGGTACTGTTTCTGGTTTTCAAAATTTAAAATCTCACTCTAGAAAAATATTACAGCTCAACTGTTCAGTTTCAAACAAAAATACTGTATTTTGACTGCTTGAAATTAACCATGGACTAACAAGGATATCTACATGATAATACAATCAACCGTTATGACTCTCATTGATAATATCTCAAACAGAGAGCCTCTCACCACTAACTAAGGCATAAATATGAAAGCTCTTTGTAACATACTTATAACTTACCTAAACACTTACCTTGTTTGTAACTGCCAGCGTTCCCAGGAAGAAAGAGAACCGGAATTCCTGTCAGTAGGAGATTTTTGTTTTCTTCAGCGTAGTTCCCTTCCCCATAGAGATAGAGCTCATACGCTGGGTATCGTCTAGCTGTTTTCTTGGGTAACTTTATTTTCTGTTGCAAAAGTTAAAAAGAAGGCAAATACCTGGTTTATATTGTTGCAAACAAGAAAATATAGTGGCTGTTCAGTCATTTAAATGATCTGGCATATGTTTTATATATTGTTTTAAATTACAGTCTAAAAAATACAGAATGAAAATCTGGGTTTCACTGAAAAAGTTAAAAATAAAGTATCACATATTTTGTGTAAGTGGGTATTACTGTGCATAGTGAGTGGCTACAGTTACTGACTTGTAACAGCTAAACTTGTAACTTACTTGTAAACAGCCATTAAGCGACTTTGAAACAAACTGCAAATGGATGCAATTACCTATCTTTTCAAGTTGCACATTTGTAAAGTAAATCAAGCCTTATACTACAGGGGAGAAAAGGAAAGGAGAAGAAAAGGCCTGTCAAAACACCTCTCCCGGGACATAAGAATTTGAGACCAGAAACTGAGGCACGTGAGTGATCCTAACTATTCCTAATGTACCAGAATGGCTCTGGAATCCTTTCCAATACCATATAGCTCTGAACAAGGATGTGCTACTGCACCTGAAAACAAAGCTTAATCTTGAGAGCAGGGATATGTAGGTGACTGTCAGATGACAACTATTATTGTCAGGGTAAGTTACAGATGGAGCATGAATTCTCCCAGGTGGTTTTTACAGGCATGTAACCTGCAATGGGAATTTAAATAGTAGTAACCACCTTAATATGGCTCGTCAGAAAAAATAAACCCATGATACTTCAGGGGGCTTTTTTGTGTTGTTTTCAGAATCAGTTTTGTGGCCTAGTGACATACAACCTGGTTTTGTAAACTGAGGATCCAATTACATAGTCAAATGTCATCTTAAAGAAGCAAACAACTAACCACCTAATCTGTCACATAACTTATTCACAGGATTATGAATTTCTAAAGAGCAGAGAACAAAATCTCTTTGAACCTGAGGGCTTGGTGATTATTAAGTGTTAGACTAGTAAGTTATGACTCTTAGAGCCACATGACACTGCTTTAAACAAAATAAGTAGTAAGCAAGAAAAGATTTAATTAACTCCTATATGGAGGTTGGTTTATAATTCTGAGCTTCTAATATACAGATTTTAAAAATCTCTATGAATGCAAATACACTTGTTCTAGCATTTGTTTACTTATGCTATAACAATTCAGAGACAAATCATTAAAAAATCGATTTATTAAGGTGCAATTTATATTTAAAGGAAGCACTTTATTTTAGGAATAAGGTCAAAACTAAACTGAGTTTTGTATCAGAAATCTTTACTGAAGTCTCTCTTAATTGCTTTCTTGAAATAGAAGCATCTCTATTTCAGGTATTTCAGTTGTTTCTCAACTGCATCTACAGTAAAGGTGATTTAGCTTTAATTCCCTGGCCTGCCTATACACACTCTTTCCCTTTCCCTGTTTTCCTCTGTCTCTCCTCAGCTAAAGACTATTCCCTTTCTCCCCTAGCCTTCAAATTGTTTGCCATGTTGGTTATTTGCAACCTCTTCTTATGTTTGAAATATATACTTAAAATGTATATTCTATAATATATAGACTATATTATGTTATAAAAATACAATATATTTATAACAAAATACACAGAAGGAGAGTGTGTGTTTAATTCTTTCACTAGGAACAAAAATGGTTAAGCTTTGTTCAGGGCTTATGACTTCAGCTAATCTTTTCAATATTCTTTCTTTTTTCTCCATCATCTCAGCTTTCCAACTTCACTGTCCCTTTCTCATTCCTTCCTACTGCTCCTTTCCAAAGGCTTTCCAAATTCGGTGAAAAAATAGGTAATCAGTTTCCACTACTAAACTAGAAGTGCCATCAAGCTGTCTATATGACTTCCTGACAGATCAAATCAGCTCTTCTTCCACGATATCCTGGTTCATTGTCTTTTCAAAAACATTACAGAACATAAAATTAATGAGCTGGCCTTCTTTGGGTATATATCAAAAGCAAAAAACTACACAATTCATGAGAACTGTACTACCAAAATACTGGGTTTTTTTGATAAATCACAGTGCTCAAATATTATAACAAAATGGCAACATGTAACTCCAAAGGAAAATCGACAGACATTGACGTTCCATGACAGTGGTTTTAAATTCTGAATTTCCAAGACATTGGTTATATAATTGGTTGTAATGAGCTGCAGTAACTTTTTACAATGACAATGTAGGTTTAATTTTTCACCCTGATTCCCAAAGAAATCAGGTTTACATGAAAAGGTCCTCATTACTAACTTCCAAATTTCTTACTAAGCTTAGCTGAACAGGACAAGGGTAGGTTAAATTCAAATACTGCAATTATTCTACAACTCATGCAACAAAAGATAGTTAAGTATTAAAAAAAAAAAAAATCCAAACTGATTCCATTACTTAGTATAGCTTGACTGTGAGCTAACCCACAGTGTTAGATGCAAAAGAAATGAAACTTCTAATGTTTAATTGCTCAAATAGTTATTTGTTTTGTAATGTGATATCCAATCCAAACAGGTACCTCTCGCCTGAAATTACTACCTTGTGGTTTCCTACGAATGCCAACATTACAAAGACATTAAAAATGAAACAAACAACCCCTCCAACAATAAAGAGGTGCTCGAAAAGCATAATGCCTTACCAAACCCAGGCAAATTCATAATTTCTCTCCCCATAAAAGTACTGTTTTCTATACAGTAAAATTGATTATTCAGGGCATAGAAATTCTGAGAGGCAATACAGCCAGCTGCAATTTGCATCTCCTGCATGGAGCTACTGCTTACCCTTAAGCCTTGCATCTCTTACCAGCACAACACTTGCCTAAAGGTGCTTAGAATTTAAGCCCTGACATAATGCATAAATACAAAAGATGTGTGGTGGCAGATGAGAATTTCAGGCAACCACCAATAACATCACACATGTTCTCATTTGTAGGCTAACACGACTATGTCAAGGTTAGCAAATGAAGGTTAATATATTAAAAAATTAACTTTCTGCTTCATTACCAATTTAGGTACTAAGGTTTTTTCTTTACTACGCAAGACAGCTTGCCACCTACTTCAAAGCACTTCATTTTTTTGTCCAACACAGATTATATCCTAGACAATACTAAATGAATATTTAGGAACAAATAAATTATGCTTTGGGATGCTTTTAATAGGACAGAAAATCCTGTAGTAAGTATTTCTTTTAAAAAGAAAAATTGTTTTTTAACAACTGCATGCAGCATTATCAGTGAATCTACATACAATCACATATTTAAATCCTCCTGCTATTAATCCATAATACCGTGTCTGGAAAACAACAGTTCCACCAGCAGTCCACTCTCTCAAACTGTTCCAAGATTTTCAAAGAGGTTTCTAAATGGCTTCGTTAGCAAACCATGAGGGACTTCAGACAGATTTACAAGTTCTCCCATACATGTTGGGATACACCACCTACAAAGTGCTCACCGGCAAAGACTTTGCCCTGCTGTTTGCTAGCCTGAGAAACACACTCATATTTGAATCTCTAGTTGTTCACTTTTTTTTAACACATTAGTTGCTTCACACTTTATAAAGTCACAAAAGGATTCAGAAGTACAAGACTTAACCCCTGGGCATTAACAGTGCTGCGAGTGCTGTCAAGAGGACCTGGCCCAACTCTTCCTTTGCAAAAGCTTGGATGAGCTTTGGACCGGTTTTACCAGGACTACAGGTAACTACAGGCACTTACAAGTTAGCAAATGGAAAACTTTCCTACTCGTTTTCTTTTGCACAGGCAGCAGTACGAAACACCTCACTACTTTACTGATAGACAGCTTTTCCCTTCTGTAGCTATCCAAGGTGCACCGTTACACGGCGCAGCCAAAGCAGCACATTTTACCAAACATGCCAAGACAAAACTATTCCCCCCCCCCCCCCCCCCCCCCCCCGCCCCGTTTACAGCTTGCTATTCTACAAAGGCCGCCTCAGCCAAATTAGCTGACCCCAGAGTTACGGGAGCAGGTGGGAGCCGCCCGTGCGGCGGTTCTCCCGCGGCTGATGCCTCCGGGGCCGTTTCCCTTCCCCTGTGGCAAGGAAGGGGCGGAATTCCCCGGCGGGCTGCGCCTCAGGAGAGCGGCTCCCGGCTCCCGGCTGAGGCGAGGCGGGGCGAGGCGAGGCGGGGCGGGCGGCGACGCCCTAGCGGGCGCCGAGCGGCGCGGGGCCGCCCCGAGACCGGCGGGCTCCCACCTGTTACACCGCCGCCCGCTCCCTCAGCGCCTCCCGCCGCCGCACTCACCAGGTACTCGGGATACTCGTACATGTAGGTCATGCTGCACCGGTTCTCTTCGTAGAGGAACAGCACGTCTCGCACTCCGAGTAGCGCCAGCGCTGCCAGCACCCCGTAGAAAAGCGCCACCAAGGCGGGCAGCCGGCGGCCCGCCCGCCCCATCGCGCCACTGGAGCAGAGCCCCGGTTCCCCCGCAGGCTCTCCGCGAACACAGGCGGAGCGGGGCGGGAAGCGACACCGCCCGGGAGGCGGGGCGGGAGGGCTGGCGCCACAACCTGGCCGCCGCCGGCAGCGGGAGGGGCGGCCGCCATCTTGGGAAGGTCCCGGCGCTTGGCTGGCCGCCGCTTCCTCTGGCTGAGGAGGGTCCGTCCGCCATGTCGTGGGCCTGGGAGCCATTACGGGGAGGTCAAGAACCTCCCCACGGTCTTCCCCTAGCCGGTAGTTTGCGCGGGGAACGCCTGTCCGCCATGATAGGGAGGTCGAGTCACGGCAGCGGCGCCGCGCCTGGCTGAGGCAAGGGAGGGTGGGCTCCTTCCCCTCGCTCCAGTCAGCAGGCGGCGGTGGCTCACCGGCGTTTGCGGGCTCCAAAAATGCCCCCTGGGTGTCTGGGGGCGAAGATTTACCTCCCAGACCCCCGCTGGCGGCCGGGGCCGGGGGTGCCGACAGGAGCCGCGCCGGAGCCTTGCTGCAGTTCACTTTGCCGAAATTAAACCTACAAACCCCACAGTTCAGGCGCTTTTAAGGTTCCTGGCCTGTTAGCAGTTTAGTCAAAACATCCCTAAAGCTTCAAGCACTCAACACGTAAAAGACGTTGTTGATGATGGTTGGTGTTAGTTTGGGGTTCGGGAGGGGGGAGGGGAGCGGTTTGTGGGTTTTGGTTTTTGCTTTAATTAAGTACTTTTAACAACTTCCTATCTTTAGGGACTTTTCCTCTCTGGGTCTTAGTCTCTGTGGGACTGCTGCCGCACCCTGATACGTGACACACCCGTGATCCCTGGTGTTGCTCATCAGTGAAAACTTAACAGTAAAGTAATGATTGACCAAAAAAAAAAAAAAAGTCAATCCCTCTAGCCCCCAGTCTACAGAGGAAGCAATAGTAACACGAATTTACTAAAACAAGGGGTAATTACATATGAGGCTATTACAAAGTAGAAATAAATGTAGTTGCATTTTCCATCATCACTGCTAAATACTTAAGCCTTTCCTCATCTTTGAAATGAAACAAAATATACTCAGCTTTCCAACAGTATTTGTACCATTTTTATTTGTAAAAATAACCATCTGAATGCATTGCAAGAGTAGTTTACAGTTAGGGTTCTTCATTACATTAATACAGCATTCAGTAGTTGAAAAAGTTACTAAACTGTGCTTGAGAAGATTCAGGTTGAATTCCAAGTCATTCAGTGAATTAAGTCTTTTTCCTCATTTCATATGTGACATTTACACAAGTCCTTAAACTTCAATTTACAAAAGCAAACAATACCGACAAAACCCCACTGAAACCATCAAACAATATTTTATATTGTTTATTACAAATGTTATGCAAAATATAACACTGGCACCAGATTCGTATCACCATGGTTTGTAAAGATATATTGCACATGCTAAAGCAGAAAATATAAGACAAAACCTACAAAACGTAAGATATTGGCTTTAATATGTAGATCACTGCATAAGAAACGCATAAAATTACATTTTATACACACACTCAGATTGTCACTAGTTTAAAACGCCCTTTCCTATAACACTGACCTAAGGTTTACTTTTTGTGTAATAAGAAAGCATTTTCAGCACTGCAAAAATTATACATTATTCATATAGAAATTTAGCATATTAATTTTCATTTCAATGCAGGTAGAACATATGAAAAGAAGAAGAAATGCTTTATACATTCAAAGAAGGTCTGAAATGAAAATTTACTGGTAATATATTGCTTTTATAACACTCAAATGAAAAAAAAAAAAGACAAGTTTCACAAAACATTTCCATAATACACAAATATAAAAAGGCACTCTAATATTTCTTACATGACTAAGAATAAAAATCACAATTTTTTTTTTAAAATCATCCTCAAGATACATAACCAAGTTTCTCAACAGTACAATGGATAAACAATTCATTTCATGTGTTTGTTCTAATTCAATCATCTGGCAGTTGTTTACTGCATAAAAGTACCAAACACATTATGGTGCCCTTTTAGTAGCGATGAACAGAAATCCCCTGAGCTATTTCACAGCAATTTCAGGCAGTCCGGAGGTTGTAACTCAGTATTAATGAGAGACACTCATCTCATTTATGAGAGGAACCCATCCTGCTATGGATTCCACCTGCAGCTGTGGTTAAAATACAGGAAGAAACAACCCTGCTAATACACCTGGGCAGACAGCTGCCCCTCCCCAAATACCCTTTGCTTGGTGCAGACACAGAAGTCGTCCACGCACTGTAAATTGCAGGATCCGGGGTTAAGTGCAACAATTAGGTATGATTAACTCTACTCTTGTAAAAAGCCCACAGAAAGGCAAGGTGATTATTTACAAGAGTAAAATTATTCCCATGCTTACATACCTGCCCTAAATTAATTTCTACATGTGATAAATTATGGTACAGATTAATGTACTAGCATACAAAAAAAGGGATTCTGGTAACTCAGGTGAGATGTGGGATAGGCCAATACCGAGTACTTCCAAGTGTCTTGCTTACGACAGTTTCCTCCTAAATACAGCATACTCAAAAGATGACTTTCACAATGCCCTTAAGATGCTAACAAATCATATGTTTCTATGATTTTTGAAATATGGCATACTTACATCATTGTTAGTTTACAGAGAAGTTGAATCAGTAAAGTTTAGATTCGGTTCCTAGATGGATCCAAGTAATTCAGTAACCACCTATGCTTCTATAATGTTGTATACATCATTAAGATGCAGCAGTTGTTGGACTACACAATTACCAGAGTTATAAGATATTGCAAATATACAGAAATATTTTCAGTAACTCTGTATGGTAGCAAGTAAAAATACTGACATATTTTAAATGCCTGCTTAAAATAATACAATATCCTTTTTGTAAACAGGACTGTTGTTTGTGGTTTGTTTTCTTTGTTGTTTTGGTTTTTTTTTTTTTTCCTAATGAAGCATCAATCATGTAGGATAGCATAACTTTGTGTATTTCAGGGTGAGACTTATAACTAATCCTGCCAAGGAGCCTACTTACATGTCTGGTTAAAATAAAATTAAAAAGCTGATCCTGCTGTTAGACAGGTGGCAGGCATTTCCCATTGGCTGATTTGTTTTCAATGCCATCATTCCACATTAAGCAAAATTTGGGATTTCTATTCATTTCTGAACAGACGCCACTGAAAACTTTAACAACTGATCTCTCTCCTCTTATTTCCAGTGCTTAAAGTAAGGTGGTTATTGCTATTCTGCAACTTTTAAAAGCAAAAATGTTGAGAAAAATCAGTCATAAAAATGTTATTCTGTGCAATTTCTGAGCAGAAAACCAGGGTTTCAGATGCTCTGTCATTCTACTGCAGAAAATACAGTCTTGAGGGAAAATAAATGTTCACCTTTAGAGACACTAACCCTTATGATTTCTTGTGATGAACTTCAGAAATTTTTTAATGTTCAAGGAGACAATATTTAATTTTACCTAATGATCAAGGAAACGATATCTACTTTTAGCAACCCAAAATAAACTTAATATATAAATATTTTTCCTAATTAAAGAATTGGAATCTGCCAATACATTTTTAACAATTCAGTGGAACATGGCTAAAAACTGCAACTAAAATAAAAATCCATACTTTTCATTTACCCTGCCGAAAGCGTGCACTGAGGAAGCTCATCCCCTCATCCCAGCACTGATGTAGGCTTGCAGACAGCCTGAGCGTGAATCACGGGAACTTTAACATCCTGACTCCATGCTATACTACCTTTTCCCCCATTTGCTGTAGCTGTACAGTGTTCTCTCTCGTGCCTAGCAAGGGCTTGGATCCCTTTCTTATGCTCTTAAACGAGAGAAGGTGTTTTGCTTTCTGCTTTTTACATATAGAGCCTGTGGACTTAATCTTTGCATTCCATGCAAGATGATGGGCACTCTCCCAAAGTGCATCAGCCCTTCCCTTTTCTACTCAGGCCATCAGTCTTGCCTAGATTCACATTTCATTTTGCATCATGCCAAATAGTATGCACAAATGCTAACTAGGAGAACAAGCCATAGTTGTTTTTCCTGGGCATTTGTTTCATTTCAAATAAATATAAACAGATTTACATTAAAAGTATATGAACATATTCTTTAGTCTGGAAAAAAAACCACCTGTGGTCAACACATCATCAGTTACAAATGTCAGCTTGAAACCTGCGTCATAAAATGTAAAATTCACTCAAGACTACTCATTACCTCAAAAGTTTGTATTTTTACAGTTTAGAAAAACTACTTCATTATGCCACTCACATTTGAAGAAAAAATAAAAGTAGCAAAGTCTTCTATTTAATTACTGAAGCATTTTGGTCCTCTTGGTACAGCTGGCTAGTTCATGATAGCTTTTTGTGATTTTTTGTTTGTTTTTGTTTACAAAGTCTCATTCTTCCTTTTGTGTATCTGTTGCAGATGAGGGTCGTGGTCCATTTGACCTAGAAACTTTGGCAGAAGGAGTAAACATATTCACAAAGTTGACATTGCTTTAAAAGCTGGTGACAATAGGCTTTTTTAGCATATATCTCCAATCCCCTGCACAGTACACTGCTATGTTCTCTGGTGTTTGGTATTTCAACTTTTGGTGTTACGCTTTCATTGCTTTACCTTTGCACTGTTAATCCAAACACTGGCAAAAGTATTTTAAAATTCGATACTGTTTACAGTAAAAATAAGTTATTTAAGCATAGAAAAGGAAAAAAAAAATCCATTTAAGTTGGCAAGTCATTATAAACTTTCACATACACCTTTGTCTACACCTGATTTATTTTTTTTCCTCTCTCTCTTTTTTTTTTTTTCTCCTCCTGGTACCATTACTCATGGTTAATGGCTCAGGTGACAGAAACGTCTAATGACCCTAATTCGGTAGTGCAAATAAATTGTACATGTTTGTGCTGAATTGAAAAAAAAAAATAAGGGCCAAGTGATTTTCACTTTACACAAGTGGTTCCACTAATGTCTGAGGGAAAATATGGAGAGACAAGTAGAATTTGGCCGTAAGAGTTAATAACCGTATTTTTCTAATTGTGTACTGCAACTAAGAACTGTAAAAAGTGCCTTCTGTACGTTTAAGTGCTTAATACACACAGAATGTAAAAGGTTTACATTTCCTGTAGAAAAGTAATACAGGCAGTTTTAAAATTTACAAATTTACCTTTGGTTTGTATAAAAAAATTTATCTAATTAACAGAGCCCCTGGAAGCAGGAAACAGACAAACATAGGAAAGGGTGATGCTCAAATCTGTGAAGGCTACACTGGAAATATGTTTGTGTACTAAAGGTACAGGTAAAACATGTAAGAACTTTTTACAAACAGTTCCCTGTTTATTTGTGCTGTCAAAAAGAAAAAAGGCATTTTCTCTTTTTCTACTTAAAATAAGAGGTAGAGACTTTCCACGGGGGCACTTAGGGCCTAAAGAAAACATCAGGAAGCTAAAAAGCTGCAGAACACTAATGGGAATATGTTCCAGTCGATCCCTCCACCTTTGTTATTTCAAGGCTTGATTCTCATCAACACTACAAATCTTTCAATGCCTACTTGTCAGGAATAATACCAACTAAGAATATAGCCGTGGGATTTGAGCTGTTGAAAAAGACAGAAAATAAAGCTGAAATGAAATAATAATGAAAAAACGGTTCTGAATACCAAACAGTCAAAATGTTTCAGAATCCGAATCATTTTCATTGTACCCATCCTCTGTTCCTATGTTATTACTCAAGGGCTTATTGTAAGAGTTAATGCTACTCATACTGGAGCCATCGCAGAGATGTGTCCTGCCCAAATTGTCTTTTTTAAAACAAACGAAGTTGAAAGCCGTCACTGAACTGGAAGGAGAAAAAGGCATCATGGTAGCCAAAATGAGTGCCAGGCAGTCAGCCACGTCTTTGTTAGGAGCGCAAGCCAGGGCTGGCGTATGACCTGGGCACAAATGCAGACAAGGCAATGGTTAGTACTAAGGGTACCGAGAATGCGACTGAGCATTCCTCATATACATCTCTAGGTGACTCGTAAGCGGGAGATGTATGTTCAGTTACAATCATGCCAGGCAACAGGGGTATGTTACTTACTTTAAATTAGACATGCTGGGAAAATACACACTTTATGGAGCGTTTAAATCACTGTGACCACAACAAGCACTATTTTTTAAAAATCAGGCAGCAAACAGACTTCACAATATGAATAAAAGCACCCGCTAAACACAGTTCTACAGCACAGACGGTGTGATGAGTACAAAACATGGGGGGTACAGCGACAGGGGCAGAAACTGGCTTCAGTTTCTGTGCGTATGAACAAGACTCATTCTGAGAACAACGACTTCCATTAGAACATAAAGTATAGTAGTTGAAAAATAATTTGAAGTAATAAGCAAACAGTTTTAAAGACTGATCATTTGAGTATCTACTCAACTCAGAAAGTAATTTGTTTAGGAATTAAATTAATAGAGAAAAGAATTAGACCAGTGCACGTGGTACATGTATTGCAGGTATGGCTATGTGGATGTTTAATTACCCAAATTAACGTTATGTTAGAAGAATAATGACTATACTCAGAAAGCATGGCATACACTTTAAATATGAAGTTAATATTATACAGATGTCAGTAAAACAAAGAACTGAGTAGCTATTAAAAGTTTGTCTTCACCGCAGTTTAACTTGGCTCCTGTCCAAGCGCTGCCCCTAAAGCAGCTCTTCACACACGCAAATCTTGGAAACCAGCACGCTGATCATACCTGCTCTCTATACATTTTGAAGGCTGCTGTGTAGTACTCCAGCACATTCCAACAAATCTTCCTTTATGCTAAGAGCAAACAAACTCTTTTGCAGATGGCAGAATCTGAAGCACTGCAGCACTTGTAATCTGAGGCAATGGCTGCTACTGATTCCTACTGCCTCAAGTAAGCTGAGAGTGCCTGCAGTGTAGGTGAGTTTGCTGGACAAATGTGAGTACGGTTTTGGAGCAAACCACCCACATTTAAGCACTGACTGCAGTGAGTGCATACCCAAAATGGAATTCCCTCTTCCACTGAGTTCCAAGCTGGAATATTCTTTGGAGTTGTGCTTATACTAAGGTTGTACTTAAATTTATCTCTTTTAAACTGCACATGCAGTTGTTCCTAGAAATATTAAACGTGTATAAAATTTAACCTTTATTCTCCTTTGTTACATACGTGCAAATTAGCTGGATCAGTATGTACAGCTTTAACAATAAAAACTGTGGTTAGAAGATAGTCTGGTTCATTTTTCCGTCCCCTATCTCTAAAATTAGGTTAGGGCCAGATGAATTCAGTGGAACTCATTCATGCAAGTGTATCTAAGGTAGCATGTGGTTAATAGTAAATACTCACCACTCAGTTCTTTTCATCCATAGATCTCAAATGTCTTGCAACGGTGGGTAAGTATTATTATTGTTACTTTACAGACATGGGAAGATGGAGGTACCGAATTGTTACATTAATGCCATGAAGTCAGTATTGTATGAAAGACCAGCTTATTTCAGGAAGACATTTTTGAAAACATTAATTATAGAAGCACAGCCCTCTATGGGCTTTATAATGTTTAGGGAAGGACTTCACTGAGGTCTGAAACAAAATTACCAGATTTATTAACTAATCATCTATTTTATGAGGCAACAGTAATTTACTTGCATCTTGGATTAGGTCTGACAACTGGTAAGCACAAGCTTTGCTCTCAGAATGAACTAGCACACAATCAAACATATGTTGATGGTTTTCTTCCTACCCATTAAAACATGCGCTGATTGAATGCATAATCCTTAATTCTTCTGCAAGGCGTCAGAATTATCCGGTGCCACTTGCATGTTTAGGAAATTCAAGTTACCACTGCACTCAAGCATTAAAAAGACTAGCTGTTGACAGTACATGCAAAATGAACAGTAAAAGGGACCACTGTGATGTTTAAAATACATTTTTATACTCAAGAAAAATAAATAGTATCTTGTTTTAATAGGTACTCACACAGCTCATTGTCTGTTCTTGGAAGGATAAAAGCATCAGTGATGTCTATCATCAGCTTTTAAGTCTATTGCTTCAGTCTGCTGTAAAATTACCTGTTAGGTCCTACTGAAGATTGTCAAAGTTTATTATTTACTTACCATTTTCATCTACTGCTAGGACACATGCCCCTTTGGCTAGCAACTCTTCAACCACCATCTTTAAGCCGTTTCGTGCAGCAATATGGAGAGGTCTACAAAAACAAAAACTAAATTCAATTTCAGTTTAAAACAGACTTTCTAAAAAAAAGTTAGGTAATGCTTAAAGCATACTCAGCATCAGAAAGAGAATGTTTTCCTTCTTTGGATCATTACAATTATATTGTAGGCATTGAACTACATTACAGTCTTTACAATAATGCTCATGTTCCGCATCGTGCTTGCAAGACAACTATAATTATCTTTCCATACACAAAGATTGCTTAATACTTTCCAGACTAAAGGCTTTCTTTAAAAAGCTCTCAATTTCCCACTGTTTGCAGCACACAACTGACATTTAAAAGAAAAATGAATCTAAGACTGAAGAAATGCTTTTTTTCCATCCTTAATTCTGGCTACTACAGACTGCTCAAAATACTTGCATTGCCTTTTTATCCTTGAATACTTGATTGTTAATCTGTTACTGTTAATCCAAAATAAACAGTACTTTGCTCCTTTCCTGGGCCAACACCCAGTGCTCCTGTTTGGGGGAAGCTAGTGGGACAGGAAAAATAATTTCATATTGGAAGTGGGGCAGAAAGGGCTAAAATGGAATTAATTCTTCCGCAAGCACTAGATGATCTGCCACCTGAACTTGTGGCTGGATCTTCTACTGTGGGATCCGCCCATCCCAGTCAAACATTTGCAGCTGGAGTAAAAATATTGATGGTTCTAACTGCTGATAATGTATGGTATGGAAAGGAGCTGCACGTAAAATATCACCTAAAAAAAACCTCTGAAAATTAAAAGCATCACCTTAAGTCTAAATAAATTATTTAGATTTAAGGTGAAGCTTAAAAAGCTATGACATGCCAGATGTACACTTACACATTCACATGATTAATAGACATTTTGATATAGCCTTCAAATAAATGACCTCATATATTTTTTCCACCAGACCATGTATAGAATTGGCATCAAAGAAATCAAAAGTAAAAGTGAAAATGCAATACAAATCTGCTCTTTTCAAGGGCAAGCACTCAAAAAAATCAGAAATTAACTTTTTTGTTCTATGAAGAAGTCTGAGATGAATTTGAAATGCTAAATTGGAATCTTCTGGTAAATCAACTGAACTTGAGAGGATCAGGCTATACTTACGTCTGCAATGCATTATTTTTTGCATTAATAAGGCTCTGTTCTTGTATCTTGTCAAGTATTAACAAGGCACATTTTTCATGACCCTGTAAGTTGTGGAAAAAAACAGTGTTAATTTCTTGAGGAGTCTGAAATTGAGGCAAAAGAAATGTTACATACGAAAGTGAAATTTAATAACTCAATCTGAAATAGAAAACATGCTACTCAGTTTATAAATATACATAGTAGGTGAACTATAGGAGCTTTAAAATACCATTTACAAACCACCACTGCTAAGATGCTTTAGCATGTTTAGAAATTTAAAGATTCACCTGTCTTTCAACCCTCCATTCACGATACATAAATTCACCTCCTCAGCTTCCAGAGAAGATTACTATTTCGCTTCAGAGAACTTTCAGTGGATTATTTATTAGAACTACATAGTAACATAGAAAGAGATGGTTTAATCTCAGAAAGGAATACTATACTTTCTGGGTCTTTAAACACTTTCTGTATTACTGATAAGCTACTGCAAAATCCCTTTGGTGAGAGAGCTCTAACAATGAAATTTTGGAAATAATATGGATCTGGGCCTCATTGCTGATACTGTTTGAGCACAGTAAGTCACGGATGCTGAGCCCACAGCCCTGGCAGGTGAACAGCTGCCTGGAAGACCTTGACAATTCAGCGAGGCTCATGCACCTGCAGAAACTGGAGCAATACTGTCACGCTGGAATCCAATCTGTGGATAGGACCAAAAGAAAAGGCCCAGGAGAGGGAATCCCATGGGCATTTTTTCTTGCAGAAACACTGATAGCAATTCGAATTGAGAGGAAGAAAGGATAGGAAGAGACACTACCGCCAATCTAGTCAATGCCTCTGGTTCTACTGCTACAGAGCATAAGGGAAAATTTTTGATTCCTTCCACAGAAACTGGAGAATAAGAAAAAAGAATAAATACCTTTTTTTTTTTTTTTTTTTTTTTTTTTTTTTTTGCCAGTGAACTTATGTTTAAGCTATTTTTCAGTGAGATTATTTGGTAAAATCTCGAAGAATTTTCCATTGTTTCTCTTAGTTTATCTTCATTGTATTTCAGCTGTCATAAGAGGCATTCATATTTCTCAGTACTAAACTTTGAAACAGACTTGAGAATGACCTTGGAACAATGTTCCCTTTCTCCACCTTAAGTTTGATCATTCCATTCCCATTGCAGATAAAAATTTAGGAGCATAAACACACAAACACATACATGCAGGCTGTAACAAGAACAGTCACATAGACAGGTCTTCAACTTACTTTACTGCTAGCCAAGTGCAAACAGGTATTCAAGTCCTTATCTTTTAATGTCAGGTCAGCCTTGGCAATGTTCACCAAAAAGTCTGAGGTACAGAATAGAAATCAATGAACAAACCCAGTGGGCAGATGAACATGTAAAAACAGAGGACAAAAAATTACTATTTCAATATACATGTCCATACACGCTAATCAATTAAGCTTTGTGATGTAAGCTTTATGAAGTGAAAATAATGAATGAGAGTAATCTTGTGCAGTTGACCATCAAGCAAAGGCAGAGCTAATACCTTAATTCACTATGCCCCAAACTGCCAAACATATATTAATTTATTTAAAAACTTCTCCATTTGCAGATCAGCAAGTTCTGCCTGAATCACCTTCTCCTGAGAAACTGTGGATCCTGCTTTAAGAGGACTAAGTGGATATAAAGAATTCAGGGTGCAGTCTGTGCTGTTGAGGGTAGCGAAAAGGGAATTCTGTTGAACCAGTACAACCCTAATCTGTATGTCTACAGTGTACAGTCTAGCCTGAAAAATCAGCTGCTGATAGCTGCCACTTTAAAAATACGACTTCCTATAACAGAGCAGGGAAAAAAGGTTTACACAATCTTCTCCACACCTGCACTTTTATTGCTTCATAAAATCAAAGAAGTAAACGGGAGAATAGAATTACTACTCCCTTCATGCTCTTTACAATGTGCTCTTAGAAGGAAGTAAGACTCGAGTTTGTTATTGCAAATGTTCACCAAGACTGCTGAGAAAGCAATGACTGAGAAGAGAAAGAGCTTTTTTACAGATGTAAAGGTAGCTTCTTACAGACATCCACACAGTTTATTTTTCTTCTTCCTTAGTTTTCACAGAAAAAAGACTACCTATTTGGGATATTAACTGCAGTAGCACTCGCCCTTCAAGACGAAGAGAGGCAAGGATGTATTTACCTACAGCACCTACGTGACCGTTTTGAGCTGCCATCATGAGAGGTGTTTTCCCTGCGTGATCCGCAGCATTCACTTGCGCACTGTGCGTCAGGAGGAGCTGGAGGCACTCCACGTGGTCCGCGAAGGCTGCCGCGTGAAAGGGTGTTCTGTGGGGAAAGTAACATGACCACAGCTGTTGCTAAAGAATGACAACACTCCCGTTTACTTACCTTCTCAAGCACCTGAAAGTGCAAGACATTTGTAATTTTTTTTTCTGTGAAACTTTGAGTAATCACCAGGGGAACATTATAGTAGCAGCATGTGAAATAAGTTAAATAATATTTAGAGTCTCTGTCCTGGTGCAATATAAACTTTAAAAAAAGGGAAGCATAAGGTAGATGTGATATTGTGGAGAATCTCAGCAGCATACTTAATTTAATGTAGCATACTGCGTAATATGAAAATTAGTACAATCCCTCATTCTTATTAATCTGATTTGGTTTTTTTTAAACAAGCCTAAAATGGGAAGAACTATCACAAAATAACAGATCCATTATTTAAAAAAACTGAAGTATTTTAAGTTATAGTCTAAAATATTGTAGCAACAAATGACAATAACAGTATTACTATAAAAGGCGGAAGGAATTCTATCCCCTTTGAAGGTTATCAGTTTCCACAAGACTGAGACACTAGAAATCATTTGCTGTCTCCCTATGGCATTTTGGGTCTGAAGTGTGACTAATAGAGATGAAAGACAGTTGGTACACAACCAGCCCCCATAGTGTTACTTCAGGTTTTGCTTCTCAGTAAGGGTGAGGTGGTCTTACCCTTATAGGAATAAGTAATCACCATTACTGAAGGTCTTGAATTCATTTTAATTAATAGAAACAATGAGTAATACATTTTTAGAATTTCAGCAATTTTAATTACACACACAGAGTGAGATGATTATCAGGGTGACAAATTGAGGATTTGGCTGCATAGGTGTTTTGAGTTGTATGCGCTGTGAATGCTAACATAACATTAAAGCTTTCAATTAAATACTTTTCTATGCATACATAGTATCACCCCATTTAGCAAAGATAAACGTGTTTAAATATTTAACAAAGAAAACTGGTTCAGGGAAACAACCTATAGTCATAGCTGCTCTAAACGAGCAAAATGCTATTTCTTTTCACGTGTACTACGAAATCAAACACTTCATAGTACTCTTGCTTCAAGTGAGCCACCATTTAATGCTGTTGCAGTGTAAACTGCTGTCTGAAAGAGCCAGCATAAGCCTTAACTCAACCATATAAGGTAAGGACTAGTTCCAGAGGTTCAGAAATAATTATGAAAAATACTAGAAGGATTCATGAAAATGAAATGCAATTTGTTTAAGAAACTATTACCTTCCTTTGTCATCTTTGCAATTGACAATGCTGGCATCGATGGCTCCGATGAGCAGTGATGCACAGTTTTCATGATCGTTGATTCTGCCAAAGAAAAAACGTTTTCAAAAAGGTAAAAAGTCTGTATCTTTTCGCACTTTCCAATATTAATTTACTTCACTTCCCATTAATATTTCTTATCAGTTATTTATAAGTTATCCTAACATACCTTTGCATAATGCTTTCAGTCACATTTCTGATTATTCATCATCTCTCCATTTAAGCAAACTGCATCGGCTACTATGAATTTCAGTCTCTAAAGCAAAGCTGATCCTGTAATTCACTATGCACAAAGGTAACTGAAAGTGCAGCACAAACCTAGGATTAAAACCTTAATACCTGAAAATCCTTTAGTCTAAATGTCAAACACACCTGGATTTGGAAAGCACTCAGTCATAGATACGTATAGAAAGCTTTATTCCAATGTTTTAGGTACTGAAGCCCACATCTCTTCCATCTCACACATTTAACACTTTTCCTTGATGGATGTACTCAGTTAATACTCTTCCTGTTTATTGTTCATTTGTCTCATTTTATTATGAAAAGAAACAGTGTTTAGTAATAGTATTGGACATATAGTATAGCTAACACACACTGCTGGAGTAACAGCTGTTTTCATTTAAAATTTGCATGCATTTTGAAGTTGTACACATTTTTAATGGGTTTGAGAATTAAGTACTAGTTGAAAGGAATATCAATATTGAGAAAAAAATTTTCAAAGCCAACTAGAAATTCAGATTTCAAGTTTCAAAATGTTTCAGCCACAAATGATTTTATTTTAAGCAGAGTAAAACCAGTGCTTTATACATGCTTTTATTTCTCTCGTATATTGGGTTTTTTATAATTTCAAAGTTTGATACATGACAGATTACTTTTCTACTTTCCAGTGAGGTGGACTCTAGAAGGGAAGCCTACACAATAGTAACTCCTATCATTACTTCTGGAAGACATTCATTCTTCTAATAGAACATAGAATATAATAGTTATTCTAATAGCTGGCAGGAATTGTGAAGGTTTGCATTTGTTTTTTCAGTGCTTAATTCCTTATTCTTCTGATGGCTTACATGTTTTAATAAGCATGTTAGGTCCCACAAACTAAAGTAATCTTGCATTTTTAAAAAAATGCATTTGCAATTATGTTATGAAAAGTTACGATTTTGCTCTATTAGAATCCTTCCCCTATGAAACCATACTGCTTTATTTGAATAATGAATATGTATAAAATACACTCACAGAGGAAGATTAATAACTCATGATAGCCACCACCTTTCTGTTGCTCATAAGTACTATAAGAACTTTGGATACAGAATGTGCCTCTAGAACCAAACAATGCCTTTGGCTAGGACCTGGATAAGAAGTACTAAGCCTTCCAGATAAGAGATTATCCCAGAAAGAAAAAAAGACTGTGAAGAAAATCAGTCTGGAAAACACTCAGCTGCGGATGTCTCAGAAAAAATACAGCCTGCACAGAACACCATTCTAGCATGACACAGATTGTTGTTTCAAAGCCTTCCTTCATTAACGCTTTGTTCCTATTGCTGAGAAAGGATCGATTCTGACAACTTCTTAACTTTCAGCCATTGGGATTCAAAAGAACCTCAAGAGCTCATACTTACACGGACCAAGGCACTATAGCCCAGGTCATGGCCTAAGAATGGAAGAGCTATGAAGTTCCAGCCTGTGTGAAGAAAAGGCATAGGTCTGTAGTTGTAAGCAAGGGAAAAGAAACTAGAAAGGCAGCAGAAATGCAGCTATTTAATTACAAGTCACAATTTCATCAAATAGCCTAAATGTATGAAATTTTTGCAGAAATACTCTTTATTCTGGCACTTTTTCAGCAGAAGTATAAGCACAGTTTTACGATCAGCTTTAAAATTATTTGCTCATGCAAAAAAAAAAAAAATCTTTTTTCTCATACTGCTACTTTTTCCAGACATATCCTAAAGCACTTGTTACTGGTTATTTCTACTTACACGGCACAGTGCAATGGAGAGAAGCTATTACCATAGAATGTGCGGAAAAATTTTTGTTCCAATAGTACCTCTATGCAGTTTTCATGACCTATAAGAGATCAGACATTTCAGAGTGTTGCACAAAGCAGATAATTCACTTAATTCATATTAGGCTTATACAGATTAGAATTTAACAGTAAGTTCAAAATTCAACAAGTGTTTATGTTAGGTCTTAGGTGATAAAATTATGAACAGATTTTTTTTTTTTTTTAATGGCATCACGCTAATATAATATTAGCACTTACTGAAAAAAAAGAAAGGAAAAAAAAAAAGACTCTTTTTTTATGTGATGTTATGTATGATGCCTTACACATCTCCAGAGATGGTCTTAAATTATGGTATTAGGAAGCTTTAGCCTTATATTAAGCAACAAGTTCAGATCATCAGTTTTGAATATCCATCTATTCTCTTGCATCAATAAATAAAGAAGGTGACAACTCAAAGGAGCATTCCTGGCGCCACAGAAGTCAGTGACAATTTCACCACTGATGTCAGTAAAACCAGAATTCCACCCTGGCTTTCTGTGACTGGGAGCAAGTGAGCTGCAAAGCCACTGGGAGGTATTGCTGGAATTTCCCTGGCTTCTGAGCCCAAGGATGAACACAGCAAATGCTAACTGCAGAGAGCAAGTGGAGGGCAGATAATTTGCCTCTTCGTTTCAAGCTTCTCAAGGTGTTAGGCTGCTTTGTTATCGTGTTTCCCTAAAACTGAGGCCATATTTGAACTTGGCGACAGTCCTCAGGGAGAAACTTACCATTGTAAGAAGCCCAGTGCAGTGGTGTGTAACCTTGATTATCTTTCAAACTGCAGTCTTCCTCTGAAAGTGCTATCTGCAGTAATTCACTCAGCCAAGTGGCGTGACCCCGAGCTGCTGCAAAGTGAAGAGGTGTTCTGCCTCTGGCGTCTTTACATAAAATAGATACTTCTTTCTCTAACAGCATCTGAACACACTCTTCATGCCCAGTCATAATCTGATAACAGAGAAGTTAGGAAAGAGGTTGACATAATACAGATTCTTGCCCAGGAAATATGGAATATGATTGATGCCTGTGAACATGAAATGGCCTGGATGGGATTCAGGAGGCAGAGATGACAGCTCCTTTGTTCCCCTGAGTACCTATGACAACTGAGACACTGAAATGTATTTGGTGCTGTCTTTCAAAGGCATTGGATTCCCAATCTATGGAAGAGACTCCACTAAGTGAGGCACAAAACCAAGTAGGAGTTTAAGACTAAGGAAACAGATGAACAAGGGGTGAGGTTCAGAAAACCTGAATCTGGTTTCTCGAAAGCATGTATGAATGTGAGAGAAGAACTGAGGAAAAAGGGATCAAAAATTTCATCAGAAATATGAAAACCTGCTTTAACAGCTGGCCAGCTATGATCAGCGACCTCTGTGTCATACACAGGTTAGCTTTGGTATCCTGGGCATATTCCTGTATTGCTATCAATACAGAATTTTTATGCCATAGCTTTTATTATGGAGTTAGTTATGCTGGACTCCTAAGATGAACTGCTTGCTGCAGTTATCATAGAGTTCTGTATAAGTGTCACCTCTTGCATCAACTTCATGTCACGTAAGAAGCTGACTCCTAGAAAAGATTAGATCTGCCTCAGATATCACTGCCTCTAGAAAAAACTTAAGGCTTACTTATTTACACCATCCTCCCCAAGAAAAATGGAAATAACTGCTGGGCAGTTCTTTTAAAGAAAATATTTTCAGAATTCATAAGGTGCTCAGTTATAAGAATAATGATTGCTACTGTAAAGTGTCTGGAGCCAAGAAAACAATGGTCTAATCAGTATTTTGGCCAATTAATTAAAGTGAATGTGAAATAAAGTCAAAAGCAGACCATTACTGAGAGCAGATCTGTCTGCTTTTTACCTTATTGACTGTGCTTGGTCAAGTTTCCAATCATTTACAGTATTCCCTACATTCAATACCCCTGTATTTATAAGTGAGTTGTAGTCACAGTAAAACAAATAATTAAGAATCATAAAAATTGTCACCCCTCGATGTAAAGCTGTGCATCCCAGGAGATCAGCTGCATCTACAGATGCTTCTTTTTCAAGTAACAACGAAACAGCATCAATGTGCCCATATGCCACCGCAAGCATGAGTGGGGTTCTAGACAAAAACAAAACCAAGCCAGTCACAGCTATAAAATGACATCCTACTTGCCACTGCTAACTTACAGGAATAGAGAAATCAGGAAGCCCTGTGTTTCTCTCCGTTCCTACCCACAAATCTGTTTCTTTAACCATAGTGATCTATATAACACCCAAGTGAAGACCTTTTGGATGAAATTATTAAGATGTTTAACAGCCAACTGCCATGACTGAAATAGAAACAAACTCATTTGTAAGCAGTTTACAGAGCAACATCATTCAAGACAATCTGTTCTCTTAATAACCTACAATTATGGTCACCTCCAGCAACACATGAGCTTTACAATACCCAAATGTTGTGAATGAACATCCCTGCTGATTACCAAGATGACAACCACCCAAAGCATTTCTTTTGCAAATGCTGCACAATTGCTTAAAGGGGATGAAGGGACATGAGGAAACTATTCAAGCCAAAATATGGACTAGCTTATCTTCCATTTTTTTTCTGAGAGAGATCTATTCTCCTTCTATTTTTACATAAGACTAACGCCATCTAAAAATATATATACAGTCAGATATGTTCCAGGCACCCCAAATGAGCTTTTTAAACCATTCACATTTTCACTTTAAAAATATACTTTATTGTCCCTCTATAACTGTCATTTAACAAGAAGTAAAATGTTTGCAGGAACATCTCAGATGCATGTGTCACCTCAAATAAACATTCTGTCCCATTGCACCAGCCTAATATACCAAGTAAACCCTGAAATAGCAATGTTTTAGAAAGAAAAAGACTTTATATAGAAACATCCCAGAATCTTGTTAGTTTTTATTGAATCTGGCCCTCAGCATCTATGAAGAATTGTTTAAAGTATGAAGCAGAGGCTAAGATTAATGAATAATCCTTTCCACATGGCTTAGATCAACTGAATGTGTACTTTGTAATCTCGGCCAAATGCTATAAGGAGAAGTGCAGGAAATACAGTATTTCAAATAACGGCACTTTTTTTTTTTTTTTTTTGGTGAGAAATCTGAGATGCTACTTGAATCACAGAGGTGAAAAAAAAACATCACGAAGAAAACTTACTGTCCTTTGGCATCTGTCACGTCAGGGTTGTCTGCAACTTCTAGCAACAACCGTAAACAAGGAGTATGGCCATTAATGACTATAAAGAAAAAAAGTATGTTTAATTAAAATGTTTAATTTCATTGTAATTCTTATGAACAGGAAATTTCCTTATAAACGAGGAAAATATTCCACAGTGTAAGAAATTAATAGTTCCACAATTTTGATTTAACTTGCACCAATGAAATGGTGAGCTGTTTTTTCCCTGACCTCAGTAAGATGAGGATTAGTTCTCTTACATAAAAAAATCCCAAATGAGTAAAACAGAAATTGTAATTTTCACTACTGAGAAGATTTCTACTAAACCAGACAGCATTTCAAAACCCCTCAGACTAAGCAGGCAGACAAGGCTTTCTGCAATCAGATTTGGAACACAGTAGGAAGTACGTCGGCAAGGCTCATTCATTTTCTGTCCACTCTACAGGCAAGCTCTTCAGCGCTGCTATGAAAAAAGAAGCTTATGCAAAGAATGACCAACGATACAAATGTCATATTCATAACAGCATATAACACCAGAGAATTCAATTCCTTTTGGGTTTTTCCATCTTTTATCATTTAACATTCTTGGAAGCCACAGCTACTTCTCAAAAGCAGGGTTTGCTTTTTAAAATGTAACCCGTTGCCTTTGGAAGAGAGCTCTGAGTTACTACATTTTGCAGGGCCTGACACTGGAAACCCATCTGAATGTTAGCTGGTTTAAAGGCTTCAGTCTTTCATGGGATGGAGAGAACAGTATTTTCTTATTTGAAGAACAACAGTTCCTGCACTCAGTAGCTATAGATTGTGTTCTTATTACGGCAAGTCATGCATTCACACTGCCTACACCCTGTGGGCTGAGGCAAAACCTTTGGACACCACCTATGTCACATCACTCTGGCAGAGAAACAGGCGCACATCATCACATTTAAATCACTCATCCAAAAATAATCTTAGTTGCTCTACCCAGAAAAATAAAATACATTTTTAGTTATTTACCACTAAGTAATGACATACGTAACACGTAAACAGTTCCGCAGGGCTGATGAGTCACTGGCTTAGAGGAAAAAAAAAAAAAGAGGGGAAAAAAAAAAATCAAAAATCTGTTCTTCTTCCCAGCAGGAGGAAGAGAAATCATAACTTGTTCACGACAACATCTGAAAAGGATTTTGGTAAATGAGATTTAGAACAGATACTCCCAGAAACTTCTAGGAGCTGACCCAGCTATTGCTAGGCATTACAGCCCCTGCAGGGAACATTAGTTTTGCCAACAGAACTACAACACTAACACTAGGGAAACTTTTCAATGGATTCCCCAAGCTAGCCAGAGGAAAGACTGGTGGTAATAAAATTACACAGGGAACATATAATTTAGGCTAAGGAAATTCTCCATATTATGAGGTCAGAGGAAGTCTATTCCCTGAGGGGGACAGACAGAAAAAGTAAGTACTTCATTAGGTGATTTCTCTACTGAAGTTACAAATCCCTTTACTGAACGGAGCTCTGCAGAATCCTGTAATCCAATCCACCACTTCAGGTCTCCTTCACTGCTGTGTTCAGCAATTGTGCTTGTGTAATTAGGAGGAATGAAGGCAAACATGTTTAAGGGGATGGGCACACACGCCTTCTTGTTTCTTTCCAGTGCAGTGTTGCACATGCAAGTAGTCACTTCTGTGTGTGCAAATGCACACTGCCACTCAAGGGCTTAAATCAGCAAGAATTCTGTTTGATTTCTCAGAATATGTCAATCTACCTCTTATACTTGCACTGCAAATAAGTGCCAAATGCTGCAGTGGCACCACACAGAGTTTCCAACAGGTGGCATCATTCTTTGCTAAAACACTCCTAAACAAAAGGTATTGTTATGAAACAGCATAATAAAAATTGTCAGACTGCAAGTGGCTTTTTATAATGGTTGGAGATAGAAGCTTTACTCCAGAACTAATTTCCGCAGAACTCTGCATAGCTCTGGAGTGGAAGGTTCTAAACATAGTTTTAATGTGTATTTACCCAAAGTGCACTTATCTCACATTTGAAAGCCTCCAAATTCATGACAGTGATAAATTTCCTTTACTGGGAGTTCAAATATTTAATGTGTCTGTACACTATTTTCCCTTCTGCACATGTTCTCTTCACGGTCTCATTCCTGTGTGCTGGATTTTCTTGCCTTTTGTTTTGTTTTGTTTTTTTATTAAGACGTACCTAACTTAGTTTGCTTCTCTGCAGATTTAAAGAACGTTTTGCTTGTATCCCTGGATTTTTTTTTTTAATCTGAGAAGCAAAAAGTATCACAGCCCACGAAAGCCTACAATGAGTCTTCCTACTGGTTCTACATGGAAGGCCCTCATGCTACGGTGATGGGGGCAATTAAAAAATAAATCAAAATAGGAGAAAAAAAAAACACAATCAGAATTTGTATGAAGGTAAGAAATGTACATATTAAAATCATTCTACTCAACAAATTACTCAGTTCTATTCAATAGATTTATTCAACAAATTCATATTTTAAGTCAAAGCTGCTAACAAAAATATGGCTATGTCACTATAACCAAATTTTTAAATAAATGCAAAATGATTGCTATAGGGATGACGTACCAAAGTCACACCTTATTTGTCATCAGACCCCAAGGTATCTTTGAAGTTACTATAGGAGAGCTCTTGACCAACACAGTTCCAGTTTTGTGGTGGCACTGATCTTGATTTAAATTAAGCCAACAGTTTTAACAGGGTGAGGATCAGCAGGATTTAACATCTTGTGGTTTTATCTAAAACAACTAAAACCCCCTCTCACTGAATTCTGGTCTCAAGCTTCTGATACGTAAACTCTGGAAGCACATCTCTATATGATTAATTTATTGTTGGGAGTAATGTACTCTGTTCTGATGCAAAATTTAAGAAAGCAGAAAGCATTTTTTAGTATGCTGTGAAGATCAATTACGTGCATTTTCTTCAGTACTGCAGAAAAAAAACACCTGATAATAGTCTACTTGAACTTATGCCTCTAGATTGCATTTACACGACCACACACAGAAAATAAACTGGTATTAGAGGATGTATATGCATTTTAATCTAAGCAAGATTAAAAGATAAACAGAAAGACAATTAAGTCTGGCCCTGAAAATAATTGTTATCCAGTGAGGTATTAATTTTACTTCCCACTAGAGGTCACTGCTATGCTGTACTGAGCCCCTCGACAAGCTGCCAGGGCAGCAACGTTCCCTTTGGCACCTCTGCGTATTTATCTGACAGGTACGTATTAAATAATTACCTTTAAATAAATGGCAAATTCTACGTTTTCCAGTAAATTATGAATGTTGCATAATTAACACCCAACACATGAGGAATGGAGCAGACTCCCAAGCAAGAGCAAGTTCACAAGCTAGCTCGGGAGGAGGATAATGTCTGAAAGGGGGTGAATTTCTGTAGTGTTGCCACTGCAAAAGGTTGAAAGTTTCAAACACCAGGATAATTTCATCACCGATCAGAGCCCACCTGTTTTTTCAACCTTTCTTCCATAGGAGCAGCAGTGAGCCAAGTGTTCTCCCTTCCCCTGATTTTTTTGGCTGAGGAACCATTAAGAGAAGGTGTTGTAGGGGAAACACCACACATCTTAATGAGATGAGATAAGAGAGAGGTACGGTAAAGTAGAGGCAAGCAGGTAAGTAGTGGTGTGGAAAAATATGGAATTCTGTGCGTGGGGAGGAGTGAACCACAAGGACAGAGGAAAAAAGACCAAGGAAATGAAAGATAAAGTGTTAACTGTAGGACCTCAGCAGACAAGCAGCAGTGCTCAGTATAGGTCAAAATCTCCTGCTGTTTAGCAGAAATGTGCATGGGGTAGTAGGCAGGTGAAGGTAACTGCTTCTGTGCTGTAGGGTTTATACCACAAGGGTAACATACGTGCACACTAACCTGAAGCGTGGAGGGGGGTCCTTTTGGTGACATTGTCTTTTACAGTGACAGAAGCACCCTGGCTGATGAGAGCTTCCACGCACTCTGCATGTCCTCTAAAGGCAGCCAGGTCCAAAGCAGTGCGTCCCTTCTCATCCTTAATGTCCAGATCTACCAGAGACTGGAGAAGTACCTCCAAGGCTTGATGATGACCATTATAGGCCTAGAAATATGAAATATGTCACGCAAAGAACACAACGTTTTTCTTTCAAAGACTTTCACATAAAACGTGAACCAAATCCATCATTGTCACAGCCTCTAAAAACACAGTAGAAATCAGTTTTCTTGGTTCCTTATGACTTTCTTCAACTTGAAAGAATTTTCCAGAATGACACTTTAGCCAACAAACTAAAAAATTCCTAGTATTTAGGGACAGAAATTATGATTATTGATTTGCTCTAACCTTCTATTACAAGCCAAGGTGATGAATTGCAGGAAGTAATTTGCTAATTCAGCACAAGCAAAACAACAATTAATTTTTCACATTCTACAGCATCTTCCAGGGAAATGTTTGCTTCAAAAACTAGATTCAGTAAAGTGATGCCGGTCAAAGGTTGCATGGACTATCACCTAACTGGGTGCTAAATTCAACATCTCTGCTGGTCTGCAACTAAATGAAAGAAATTCTCAAAACAGATTTTTGTGCAAATACAAGCAAAAACTTGACCTGCTGTTTTTAGCTGCTGCTTCAGGGTGTATTTCTGCCAAGAGGATCGTTTGGTAGAACAATTACAGTGGGCAAGAAGATGCAATTCCAGACCTACAGCCACATTTGGGCCAACAGCACAGACACGGGTGACATGGCAAAAGCCCAATGGATAGCCGCAGAAACTGGAAGCATTTCATTCAGCTTTGCAGGGACTGCCCTCCTCTTCTTACTGTCAGACTCACAGAAAACATCCTTTTTACTTATACATGAACTTATCATTACTATTACCAGAGTTGAAGCAGTTAATGAAGAGAAATGCAAACAAGAAGGAATCAAAGAGCCACTGAATTCCAAGGTTAAGTAGTGGTGGCAGCAGCTTGCTCCTAGTGACCATTGTCAACAGTTCAAAGGAACAGGACAGTGCAGGGAACAGCTGTTTCCCTATCAGACCAAGAAAGCAACTTAAGGAAAGCAGAAAGGAAAAGGCAGAAAAAGAAAATAAAAGGGAGTTTAGGGTACAGGGAACTCATATCTCAGAAAATATTTTGACGCAGTTGTCAGCTTTCCTTCATATGGCAATTTTACTTAGAAAACAACTAGCAACAACCTGGTCTTTGACACACGGTGAGGTATCTATGTTGAAGGTGCCAGGCAGACTGTATACCCTATCTTCTCCTTGACAGGATAAAAAAGTTGACTTTTTCTTCCTGTTGGTTTGCCTTGTGCAGTCATTTACTCAACCATGACCATAATCATGCACTATAGCCTCAGGGAATGGCAGGTCAGTATTTTGTTGGCTGCTAGTTCACCCCTTGTTTCTAAATCCTGTTTACATTGTAGGGTTAAACATCTATAAGCAGAGGCCTTGGCCACTGCGCCATATCAGTCATTTAACAGGACTTTGTGTTTTGGTGTAGGTTGCCGGCTTTCTGGATCCACATGTAAAGAGATTTGTGTGGAGACTGCTAGACCTGGGGAAGGATGGCCAGAGGCACCCCGATACATGGGAGGGGTTGAAACAAATGTCAGAGACGCTCCTGGATAGTTGCAATTGGAGTGTGACATGGTGATGTTTTATGTAAGCTTTTTCATTTTTAAACTGTGGGTTTGGGGTGTCTTAGGTGACTGAATTGCTGTTAACCAGCAACAGGTACATGAGGGAGAGCCGCTGGCAGTGTCCTTGCAAGGATTCTGTCCAAGAGGGACCAGAGAGGAAATGAGTTTGCTGTCTCGCCAGCTGCAGGGCAAGTCCCTCTCCAGCACAGGAATTTACGTTGGTGATAATGCAGGCTGTAACTCCTCTTTGGGCTTGGGAGTGACACTCTCCCTCCTGCAATATACAAATTGCAGAAAAAAAGATGGGAAGAAGAGTTCAGTGACAAACTCGGTCTTTTAAGCCAACTGTTTTGGCTCTTGTTCCCTCAGATTACTTGTGAATAATTCAAGCATCAGGCCAGGGCTGTTCTGGCTGACTGGGAAACAGAGGTATGATCGCTACAGAACTAAAACTTGCCCCGTTTTTGAGTAAGCAAGTTGCTTTCCTTTCCAGAGGAGGGCAGCTTCACAGTGATGTTGGATATTCACTGAAGACCCAGTTTGTGAAAGATGTCTGAGGAGAGGCTGAGTGAGCTGGAACTGTTCAGCCTCAAAAAAGAAAAGGCTCAGGGGTATATAAACACCTGATGGAGGAGCAAAGAAGACAGAGCCAGACTCTTCTCAGGGGTGCCCAGTGACAAGACAAGAGGCAGCGGGCCCAAATTTAAACACAGAAAATTCCATTTAATGCAAAAACCCCACCATTTTCACTGTGATGATGGTCAGACATTGAAATAGACTGCCTGGAGGCTCTGAACTCTCTATGCTTAGAGATACTCAGAATGTGATGGGGTACAGCCTGGAGAAAACCTGCTCTAGCTGACTCTGCTTGTAGCATGGAGGTGGGACTAGCTGCTCTACAGAGGTACACATCAACCTCAACTACTCTGTGATTCCCACACAAAGGCTGGGAAGAGGGATCACGAATCTTGAGCTCTTGGGAAAGGGGAGCTGCTGTGATCTACGAGGCCACATGTGCTGGATCCCGTTTTGACAGCACAGTTTCTGTGGCACGCTCCCCGGGCACGGCTGGGGTTCAAGCATGCTTTCCCAACACCTTGCTGTGTACCAGTTTTTTGCACTCTGCACATCTCCAGGAGAACATCAGAGTATCCCATTCCATGATCAAAGCCATAGGCACATGCTCCAGCCCCAAATTTATGAACTAGTTATAAAAGTTGCAACTTTTCATTTAATTTCACTTCAGTGTCTGTGTCTTCTTCTTACCCAAATGTTAGAGTCAATAAGAATCAAGAGCTTCAACTGCCAAGAAACTTAATTAACGATTCCAGCCCAGAACCTGTTTTTGTTACATCTAGGCATACATCCCTTCCCAGCATTTTCAAAACAAGTCTATGATTAAACTTGCTTCAAAGACAGAGGTTAAGGAATTATTCCAGGAGATACTGGTTACACATCTCATACTTACAGCTAAGTGCAAAGGACTTTTTGTAGCCGCAGAATCAGATTCCTCAAACATATTGTTGGTTTTTTCCAGAAGCTGAAAATTAAAAACAAAACAAAACAAAACAAAAAGCAGTCTTAAAACATCTTCACATGAGGCAGGATAAATTCTCACGGGCTATAAATCAGCAAAGATATATTTTGTCCTCAGACGTCCACAGTGAGTATTGAAGGACTGTGAGGATCAAATACTTCACAACCTTTTCTGTAAAGTATTTTCAAGTTTTTCCCCACAGGGTAAAGTTACAAAACTAGTTTAAAAGCTTGTCATAAACATCTTTACCCTGATTAATTAGGTTCCCTTAAATCATAGCATCTGCTTGGGTGAGAAAGGAGCCATCAAAAGGAAGGATTTGTGGAATAGAGCCCTCAGTAAGTTTACATTGGAAAAAGTGCAGTTTCATGATTACACAGGTAACGCGTATCCAAGCCATGTCTGATACAGTGTTTCAGATAATTCTGACACATAATTAGCACTGGGAATAATAATAACTGAACTGTGAGTCATTCACAGTCATTTTTATAATTTATCAAAGTAGAACCTGCTCCTATAACGACAGTCTTCCAAAATACATCACGTCCTTGAACTCTTACAAACATCTAATAACATGCACTGCACTTTTATATGGTCCTCTTAAATTCAATGGATCCTGAAGCACTTTAAGGCTTAAAACCCAGGGTGTTTATGTCCACCTAGAAGGAGGAACTATGGATTAGCACCACTCCACAACAGCACATCAACCCTGACAACTTATCCAATTGAGGCTGCAAAGAAAATCATACACAGTCTTGACAACAATATTGACAATTCAACATTTGTTGAGTAACACTGATCATGTGTGTGGCCTTTTACTTAGTAACTAATCAAAGAGTTAGTCACCAAATACCTTTGTGACTGGAAATAATTTTACAGAAAATTAGTAGTAGGAGACAGTAAAAAGGAAAGAAAAGCATGACAGGCAGCTACAACCGACTTGTAATGTTTCCAAGGTTACAAGTCAATTTTTCACAGTTTTTTTGAAAGGTTTTCATTTGTGTGTTTCTTTTGGATTTTTCTGAGTCAGGAATTAATGAAAAGACTAAAAAAGAGGAAGGGAAGTTTTTGTGACAATCTGGACAATTCTAGGGTATGACAACATGAAAGACTCTCCAAAGAGACCGGTGAAAGCCTACAGTGGGCTTGCCTACGCTGCAAGATGATGGCACATCCTAACTCTGATGTATGCCTGAACATTTTGTGCAACAAATTAGTCTTTAATAGACCTACATCAAGGATAAATTTATCCAAAAACCAAACTGGAACACAAGCTAGCATTAATAATGCATAAGGTGTCACAAATCTCTTATTAAACAATGACACTAATCTGAGTCTTATGGAGAAGCTAGAAAATTAAGCAGTAATTTAATTTATTTGTATATTTGGTGCCTAGTAAAATGTCAGGACTGGGAAAGAAATGTGTCTGGATGCAAATAAGCATAACCATAAGCAAGTGGGTGTGTGTATTAACAGGTAATACAGATTTTAACGCTTCCTTGCAGCTAAGGGGAAAAAAAAGAAAAAATCAAGTCCCACACCAGTTTTTCAGTAGGTTTGGGGAAGAGTTAGGAAACACATTTGGTCTTACCATGTGGAGCCACCTCCAGTTTACAATATTGTTCTTCTCTTATATAAAAGATAGCTATAAACAGGATGAAGCAGTAGCCAGCTCTGAATACATGAATACATTCTGATTTTCTCTACTGAGTAAACAAACTAAAAAAATCCCACCAAACAAACCCAAGCACTAGGCCTGATCCTCTGCCTGCCTAGTACTGGCTTTCACTCAAAGTCCATAAGGCCAGTGCAGCAGACTAATTTAATCACTTTTCATTACATTTATCAACTTCTGTTGAAATTCCAGAATCAAAATCTTAACAAATAAATACTTCCCTTAACCTGTCAGAAAGCTCCAGAAGTCTCCTGGAACAAGGCAGATAATTGCCTTTCAAGTAGATGAAAAAAAAAACACATAGAAAATTGACAAAATTAAGCCTCTAAAGGAACAAATCGTAGGGTTGGAGAGCCCCTCACAAAAGGCATCACCATGGTTTAGAGTTAAAGCAGTTTAGGCTTAATGAGCTTATTACTCATAAGGCTGAATGTCTCCATCATAAAGTCAAGCATAAACAAGAATTTGATGGTAAACCTGGTAGCACTCAGATACATAGCCACACAGTGCAAGAAGAGAAATTATAAAGGAGAAAAAGAAGATTAAAGACACAACAGTAATAATTTTTTAGTATGCCTTGTCAAGCACTTCTTTATAACAATTAAAACTAAGTCACCTGAAGGATAAACATCACGCACAAAGAGACAAAAAGTACCAGGTCCAAGTTCCCGACCAATTCTTCAGTTTCATCAGTGTTTCTATGGTTCTAAGAAGGCATTTATAGTAAATTACATATATTTGTTATAAGAACAGATAAAACAGTGTGTCCTTGGGGCGTCCTGGCTTCATAATGCTTCCATCTTGAAGTGTACATGTAAGAAGCTACCCACAGTTCCATCTGCTTTTAAAAAGGTGAATTTATCGGTCAAACCACTTGCCCTGAAAGCCATGGAAGCTTAAATCCACAGACCCCGCAGAGCAATCCGTGCTGTGATACATACCTGCCTGCTAGAACCTGGCCAGTGCATTTCACTGAAGACAGACAAATAAGCATCAGTTACTAACAGTTTATGGTTACTGGAGACTGACTGGAGAATGTCCCATCTCATCTCATTTCCAATTTCTTGTGCCATTAAAACAATGTCTTTTAGCTGATTACATTTCTATATATTGATTGTCTGCAGATTTTAAGCAGATGTCAGAATTGTGCAGAGACACTGCAAGAGAAATTGGTGGGCACTCTTCTCTCTGGTTAGGTTATAACCTTTTAAAAGGTAAGGATACCCATACTCTGCCTCTGGGAAGTTCCCAGCACAACTCCTTCGCTTCCCGTAATAGCAGTACTTAATACTGTATGTAATTATTTTGTAAAGTCATCTTCACACTCAGAAACAGGAATTTGAATGCTTTGGGAGTGAGGTGCAGACAAAGAAAGATAAAACATGTCAATTATTCAGTTCTACTGTTACAATCTAATGGCACTACAAGGCTGCTATTAAAAACTGTCTTCTCTCCCCCAGCTCTGTATGAAGATTAATAACTTTTACAGTTCTCACAATTTTATTCTATTTGTACAGTAAAGGTATTTACAGGCATAAGAGGATTTACTGCTTTATTTTATTCTGTGGTTATAAATAAAGGATTATGTGGCAGGATATGGTGTGGGGTTTTCCCCTCCCCTTCCAATTTTTTTTGACTCAGATATGCCAGTTCGTAAGTCAGGATACTTTATATGATTGTCCTTATAGACTAAAATATATTCTAAAAAACAGCTCTGGTTTAAAAAAAAAAAAAAAAAAAAAAAAGCAGCAGCTTCATGGAGCATCTTGTTAATTTAAAATTACCATTATGCAGAAAAGGAGATAATACTTTCATCATGCATAAAAGGTTTAAGCTACACATTTAAAAGGAAGATGTCAGAAGAAACTTCAAACTATAGACGCTCTAACAATGGGTGCCATGTCAAATTCAAAAAGAGAACAGAACCCATGATTCTGTACAGGCCATCATGCACCCCCACCTCTAGGCACCTCCTTGTGCACCACTGATAGTTACGTCAAAGGTTTGATCTATCACTGAAAGTGACTTTTCTTTGAGAGTTTTACTATTTTAATGAGTAAGGCAATTTCTGCATTCCAACACGCATACTTCCAGCACTGTTAATGATCTCCTTCAGTTTGGTGCTACTAATACTAATCGTATAATGGCAGAACATTAGATTACATGTGTATAATCTATAAACAGCCTTTACTCTGAAAGGTTATTAACCAGTGTTCAGAAATTTTGACACATGCAAAGAGCTGATCAAAAGTCAATTAAGACAAAAGAAATAGTTGAATATTGCTCTTCTGCAATAATGACATAGCAATGTAGCTTATCACTTACAAGGTCATTCAGAAGTGGCAATTACTAACAATTTTTAATGTCACTTTTGGAACTAAATAAAAATATATTAGCTAGGATGTTACTTCTAATCTCCTATTTTCTGATAAATTGCAATAATTGTCTCTACTGGGGGAAAACATACCAGCAGCAGCATCTTTTAAATAAAGGCTTTTCCAGCAAGTAGCAAACACAGGATTGAAGAGTGTCATCAGTTGTTTCAGATGAGGTAGAAAAAAGTAATAGAACTAACCTCTGTACTGCTTTATATCAGGGAAGCACATTTTAAAATCTCAGAATTATTCTTGATTGAATAATTCAAAGGCGAAGTGGTATGAACATATCCTCAGGGGGGACAAACAATCCTATGAAATCTTTCCATATTTGTAAATACAGATGATCAAATTATTTTAATTCGATCAGGTTAAAACCAGTACACATCCTCAACCCAGTGTCTGATACGTTTTCCTAAAATCAGGCTTTAAAAATCAGTGTTTACATTAATTTCACTTGTGTGCATAGATTATGAGTGAAGTTAAAATAACATAAGCAATAAGTCATTTCACAAGATCTTAGGTAGATTGAGTCCAAAGAAATTTACTAGTAGGTCCATGCAAGTCTTCCAGTACAAAGTTTAACTATCCAATACCCTACCAGAACAGTCACTGCCATGCAAACAGGACACTTACCTGGCATATGAGAACAATGTTCAAGTCTTTAAACATATCTAAGTCTCAAAATTCAAGCAGACCTCCAGGCCACTGACTGTTCTCATGTGGGACACTAATCTTCTGTTGGAGCTCTTCCACTTCATACAAAATCGTTTGATATTAAGCCATACAAGTGCCATACTCCATGGGTTATACAGGAGATTATCATCCAGTCAGTATTTATACAAAGGAGGACAGCTCCAAATGAGAGTGAGAGATCCCACCCAGTACCAGTCAGCATAATATGGTGGTCACTTCCTGGGATGTAGAAGCCCAGTTTCTTTATCAGTCAGGGCAGAGATTTGAACCTGAAACTTTCACACTCAAATCACATATATCATGTTTCTTTCTGGCCAGAAATTCTACCTCAGTGGTTCTTATAGAAAGCCTCATAGTTTGGTTTAAGGACCCTCTTACCCAATCAGAGTTTTGCAAAATTTCATACTCTTGTGTAAAAGGTATAGGAAGGCTTTTATTTAGAGAAATTATTATCCTTCAAAATTTTCCTCTTTAGCTACGAAATTTGAGTGCTGGTGAAATACAGTGACAGTCAATTTTTAAAATGTGCGTTTTAATGGTATTTTTGCTACTCTCCTCTCATTTGTGCCTCTGTGAAATACACACAAGCACTTTTTAAATTCAGACTCGCTTGAAGATGTGTAATTTACATTTCTCTGAACTACTCCGAAATTAGCCACAAACTTACAGAAAACAGACAAGTGTTGGTTCCATTTCACATTACCAAATGTAAAGTTACTTTCACATCCAGAAAAGTGTCATGCCAGTCAGGTACGTGCACTTGACTCACAGCTCCTAAGACTGACTGAGAAAAAGCAACAGACTTTCTAGCAAAGCTTGAGCCTGTAAGCACCAGCAAGAAGGAAATCCAATGGAAATGAAAGCAGCACACATGCAGTTGCTTGAAGTACATGGCATGCTACTTGGGTTGTGGTTCTTCTTCTTCAGGCTTTATCAGAGTAAATACAAGGATTTGCAAAATACTAAGAAGTTTAAATAAAAATGGAAATACACAACATGCAATCATTTTTCATTTACTCACTATATCCAATGGAGTTTTGCTTCCAATCTAATTAAAAATGTCAATTAGAATAATTAAAGACATAAGTATTCAAGTAATGGCAATATGCAAGTGTTTCTTGGTTTTTTGTTTTGTTTTTTTTCCTGTAGAATGAACTGCATTGCAAGCAGTGCATGAACAGAAACATAAAACCAAGACCTGATCGTGCATACACCCATCTCTGCACTGTCCACCTAGGGATGAAATACTCCTGAAGCAATGAGACTACTGCCTACTGTCAGACAGCCACTGGGATCAGACAGCAGATGCATTATTTCATAAGGGATGAGGAGAAAAAGGAAAACAATGAGAATGTTTAAGCTCAATCTACCCAACTGACTAAATACAGACATACAGATACGAAATACACACACTGTGGGAGTCTTTGCCTAATGAAGTTAGATTGCTTTGTGGGCCTACAAATACCAACAAACAATTGATAGTTTCTTTTTGAAAGTCTGCTTATGCAGGCAAACGTCTTGCCTTATATAAATAAGCTTGATTACACCCTTAAAACCCCAGCACCCACAGCTCGTTCTGAGCTATACAGTCTAATGCAATGCCATGTAGTGTGATCAAATGCCCTTTTTGACTGAAATCAGTAGGTTTGAAGGAGTCAGATATTCTTCACACATTTACATTTAAACACCACACACAGATACACAGACAGGTATTTAAGGCAACAGCAGAAGTCCATGACCTCTTTCCAAACTGAAGAAAAATGTCTCCTGCAGTTCTGCAATGGCCTTGTTATTCTCTGTCACAAGACAGCAGATATAAGTGCCTTGCTTCTCCACTTCAGGAAAATAAAAATATAAACTAAAAAAAAAGACAAAATCTGTCAGAGAGACAGAAAATAAACCTCAGAGATGCTAGGCAATACTCCGATCCTACAAGCCAAAGTGCCAGCAGGGTGCCAGAGCACATGGTAAATTCCTGCACTGAGTTCACAAGCAGCATTAGCTTTCTAGAAAATGTTTTTAGGATCAAAATTATCTAGTTTCCCAAACACAAAATCAAAGCCAAAATGCACTGCTATAAGCTAACATATATGGGCATATCTAGTATATATACACTCCTATTGATCCTTTAACCAGTGGGTACATATTGCACTAATGCTGACATCAAAACTTAGGTAAATAAATAAATCTGCCATGATTTGGGGGGTTCTAGGACTGACAGACAAATTAGGTTTATTAAAATTATTTTCAAGCATAAGTTCTTAAGTTCCTTTTTAGAACCACTCGAGTTAATGATTTCATGCTTCTCCACTAAAAAAGGAGCTTCCATAGACATAGGTATGAAGTCATTCACCACACAAAACACTATCGACACTGGTTTCAGACAAAACCCTCCCTTTAAGGAAGAGAGTGCTGGTCATGTAGATGGACAGGCATTTATAAAGGAGAAAACCCAGAATGTATCCCCTGATTGAAGACATTTGGGTCAGAAGGAGGCCTTGGGGCTGCTGCTGGACAAGCATCCGAGCCAGATCCCCGTGTGGCAAAAGGCTTTTTAACACCTATCCCAACCACACTTGTGACTCACTCACCACTAATTAACAGTGTCCTGCTTGCAGATGGATGAATGAACAAATTCTTGTTGGTAAGAGACAAATATAATTAGCAGCCACGTGAAGATTTCTGGGGTCTGTGATTTCAGTTTCTCCACAGATTAAGGAACCAAGTGTTGGAAGGCACGGCTTAACTATTTTCCAGTGGTAACAGCCGGTCTAATAAAAGGCATTTTCTTTCTCTTCAAACCCAGCCTCTCTTTTCACAGCACGGCCAAAATGGCCTTCTGCTAACAAGAAATCTCCTTCTGCCCCTTCTCCCTGACACACACAGCTGTGTGGAACACCTTGCTTCAGGCAGGCAAGGAAACTGAGATTTGTCTTTTCTTTTGGACACCATTTTCAGTCAAACTATGCTGCCCCCCATCCTCAATTTCTGCTAGTCAAGGAGTGAATTTCATTTGCTGATAGAAGAAGGAGAAGAATAGGTTAAAAGAAATAATAACCATCAATTTTTACAGTCAGAGAAGAGATTTCACTACAGGAGACAGACATGTAATTCTGTTTGCCCTAACACTGCACAGAAACCTATTTTTACCAGCACAAAGTGCTTGACTGGCTCTCCAGATAGAATTTTAATGTGAAATTACAATTTCCATTTCACTCTTTTCACACCACTAAGGATTTAGTGATAAGAGATCATTTCAATGAAAAAAAACCATCATATTTTTCTTTTTTTTTAAAGTAGTTTCATGATCAGCTCTAAAATACCAGCTTGCGATCATAACCAATATCCCTGACTACCAAACACCAAGCACCAAAGAAGGCAGTCCCAATCTTAACAAACGTGAGGTTATTTTTAGAAGTAGGAAAACAGATGGGAGTTTCAGTTGCTTGCGAGCACACATGCCCACCATTCAGCCTTTATGAATGGCTTCTTACAGATGGAGAAAGAATTCAAGAATCTGCTTCCACTCTTCTCTTTTTAGCAACATCACATCATTCATTGCAGGGCAACTACTCCACTAATATCCCAGACAACCTAAAGGTCCTCCAGGAAAAAAGCTTCTGTCACTGAGCTCTGTGGTTGAACACACAGACACAAATTTTATTTGTTTGGGTCAAAGGATACGACCTCTTCACTCTTAGTCCTTATTTCTCCTAATACCTCTCCTCTCCCCACAAAGAAATTTAGCTGAATTCCAGCCAAGGTCTTGGGCTCACAGTAAACACAAAAGTAAAAAAATGAAAAAATATTTTTGTAGATAAACCAGCCTTTCCTAAACTGTAATCAAACATGTAAATATTTTGTAATGCTGAGAAGCTATGGTGCTTAAAGCACAGATCAGATCCCTCAGTGAAGGAAACTCCACTGGCTACTCCATCTTCTTCTTCTGACATTTTTAAGTGACCATTTATTTAGAAATAAGCTATTTTAGATACCTGTTATAAAAACTAGAGGGGAGAGAGGAGGAAAAAATTAATCTTAGAAGGTCTTTTATAAACTTGGCATATTCTGGAACACTGAAATAACTCTCTAACATTTTGCCAAAGTTCAGTATTATCCATGTAGAGAAATACTAGTGAACATTACTCATAGAATCAAGCTTATTGCTGCACCCACTTTGCCTTAGTTTTGATAAGAATTAAAGCTTCGTATTTTATATGTACTCGTTCATCTAACAGTTTTATGCCCATAAATAACTGTCTTGTTCTAGGGAAGCTAATTCCTAGATATTTTCATCTATAAGCTGTCAATTATAAACCAAAAATATTTACCCAAGGGATAAAACAGTAAAATAAGAGTTAATTTGACACTGAAAATGAATGTTGTTGTTTCAATAATCCTGATTGAAAATCTCTTTTTCAGGATGAAAGGGATTGGAAATATTTTAGAAGGAGTATTTCATATGTCAGAGTTCCTGTGATTCAAATTGGTGGTTCATAGTTAGCACTTTTCAGACAGACATCAATTTATCTCTGTTACTGCACATGTGAAACGAAAATTTAAAATCTCCCTGCCTATCTACACTCACGTTTACATTGGAATTAGGGCTACTGGGCTCCCGCTGTTCCTTGAGTGAGAGCAACTAAAAATATTGTGAATTTTATTTTCTGTTTCATTAGCACTGAAGACAAGAAAAACAACAAGAAAAATATATTTCCAAGATACAGCAACAAAACCAGCAAAGTACTCCTCAGACATAAGCAGCTGCCCTCGCGCACCTACTCTAACCACTAACTAACTCTAACCCACCAAGTTAACCTCCAGCGTTAACTGGAATCAGCAGCTGCCTCCACCATAACTGAGGTGAGCGCAGTGCTCCTCAGAAGAGAGAAACAAGGCAAACAGTGTTGACAATTTTTTGGCTCTCCACTGGTTTAGTTTTCAAAACTGATAAGCAGAAGGCCCGAGGACTTAGGTGGCATTTGACAACTTACTGTTCTGTTTGCTATGCTATGTGGAAAAGAAAGGGCCTCTAGATAAAAGTCATGCCTAGAAGCGTGACTTAGTGGATGTTTCATTCCACTGTGAATAACTAGAGCAGTCAACATACTGTGGCTAATAGCTACCAGAAATAAAGATCATGGTTCATGATGAACTCCTTGTTGTAGGCCCACCAAAGGGAGCACAACAGACTGCGACCAAGCCACCAGTCAGCCCCACAAGGCAGTGAGGCTTCTTTCCATCTGCACCAGATTAATTCTTATTGCAGATTTTACACACAGCCTTCAAATAGCCATGAATAATCACAACTCTGTCAAAATCAACTTGATTGCATTACAGGATAGTGATGTCTTTAGATGATACTACTTTATCAGATATAGCATGGGAATCAACAATTGTCTTAACACCTGGGAGACTCATGTTGGTGTAAGTGAATAAACCACAGCACAATTACCTTTCAGCTACTCAAGACTTTGGTTCTGACCCTTCTACCATCCTGAATCCAAGCAGTGAATAAAAAAAAAAACCACTGTAAATGTGGTGCTCATATCAATTAGTCACTGTTATGAAATATAAAATAATTACACTCAAGCCTCAGTAACTTGTTTCAGCTGATAAGTACCCCAGCTCCTCCAGAACTTTCAGGTAGACACCCTAGCACACAAGAGTGGTTGTTCGCATGCAATAGGCTAAAATTTGTAGCAGTTTTTTTTCACTGTTGTACACAGAACAGATGTAATGCTGTAACTCTGCAAATGATGCTTGACCTTGGGTTTCTACACTGCAGCTAGCCACAAATATGGGAAGACTGACATGGAAAAACATTGAATTTCTCTGTTCAAATATAGAACACTTGCTGCACAGCTGTCTCAAGCCCACAGTTTGCACTTCACCCTCCAAAATTAAAAAACCCCACACCTCTGATATTCACTGCATTCCCAGCTCTTCCATTTGTCTGTCAAGCCTATGCAACACTAGGATTTCATAGCAGCTCATTGTCTGCAGCTGATATGTTGCCAGAAAACATGCACAGCAACAAGCAAAAGAAAAGAGAGGGGACTCTTGTTCCGTGCCTGTTTCATGCTAGTGGCACACAGGGACTATGGTACAAAGGCTGGAAGAGAATTCCCCAGTGAAGATGCTGTTATAAAGATCTCTGCTCATGCAAGTCATGCAAGAATCTAGTGATAAGACATGGGTAAGGTTGCAATACACATTGCGGTGGTCATACAAGTGTAGGCTTGTACACAGCACAGAAGAGACTACTCTATATTTACACCCTTCAAATACCAGGAACATTTGCTTTTATTCCAAATGGGTGGCAGGCTCAGCAGAAGACCCCTTCATCCCCACAGGCAGAGTCACAAGAGATCAGCTCTAGGAAAAGGCTCTAAGCAAAGAAAGGCCAAACTCGCTGTCACAAGCAAGAAAGGAGCAGTAATATTTTAAGTGTCCTAGACATACATGCTTGCAGGTGGGAGCTAAAAAGGCTTAACATCCCACCTGAAATTCTGACCCAGGGCTGCCCTGTTGTAATTACAGGTCACTGTTTCCTAGCTATTGTGACCCTGATATAGGTCAGCTGCAATATTTCTCCTGTGGCGGTAATAACTGACAGCACTGGTAAATGTGGTGTGAAAGCAGAATATGCTGTGCAGAGCTCCTTTTCAATAATTAAGTACTCTGACTCTTCAACAAAGAAAGAAAGAACCAAACAACATAGAACACTAAACAGCACACAATGTTCTTACTAAAGCCTGAATATCTATACAATTTTCTTATTATAGCTTTTTTTCTAAATCAATCGGAGCCCACTTGTATGTGACACAATAATGTTGGATCACCCTGTATATCAAGCAGATCAGTTAACCTCCATCTTCATGACACTTATTTTTACAAGACACAAACTTGTATAAATCCATACTATACATCTCCCAAATCCAATTTTTGGCTTCTTATGAGATGCAATTTCTAATCATTCAAGTGCAGGATATTAAGAAACAACAACAAAAACCCCAGTTACACTGCATACAAAGTTAATTTTGATTATGGTAACTTTATCAGTGCTGCTATTGTTTCATCACAGGAAGACAGGCACTGCAGGTACACAGCTGACAAAAGCTATTTACTCTCTCAGTTTGCAAGTCAGATAATGTGCCAGCTGCAGAAGGCACATACACCATCATGCACTGGGAACTATCCCTTACTACTGGCACACACACACACACACAGAATATTTTGATCACAGTTAAAAATAATTTGAGCACACATAAACTCCACTCAAAGACGACATTTAAGCACCATCTTGTTGAAGAAGGACTGGATTATCAAGATTAACAAGTTGTTAAAATACAACTGGTTGTGCATATTTGAGTTAACTGTACTGTATGGGAGGTTTTCACAGATTTGTGATTATCCAAAGAATACAAACAGCAATTGTCAGGGGAGTTCATAATACTTGCATATGCACGTACACATATCAGCAAAGTGACCTCCAAACTGTCTGAGCACTCACCAGTTCCAAACACTGCCGGTGCCCATACGCGGCAGCGTAATGCACAGTGTTGTACCCCTCTTTGTCTTGAATGGACGGATTGGCATCATTTTGTAGAAGGAACTCTAGACACCTGTGGACAATTCACTCATTTAAATGAGAGCTTACAATATTTAACAGACATCTCTCACCTCAACTAGGAGCGGTGCTGAAAACTGGCAGTTAATTTTGTATTTCTAGCGGCACCTCGAATCACTTATGAGTTTCCCTCTTTTCACCAAGAGCTCCTCACATTCACCATTTTTTAAACAGAAAATCCCTACTCATTTTTGAAGATGATCTTCATAAACCACGATCTTCAACCCAATCTTTGCTACTCTAGATCATAACATCACTTTCTCTTATGAAGCCTTAAAAAAGACTACACAACTCTGTACTGTGATGTAAACAATCTAGAATTATTACTACTGTACATAAAAACTCTTAGATCAAACCACTGGCCTCCAAACATGCAGTGTGGCAAGCTGAAAAATACTTAACTGAGTTAATTTTCTGTCATGTATGTACATAAATATATTTTCTTCTTTGCTGGCTGTTGTTTTTTTTTTTTTTAAATCATGTGTTTTTCAGAGGAGCCCTTATGCTCTTTACAGTGTCTGTCACTTTTTCTTATACCATCAAGAAATCATCATTTTGTTATTAGTACTTTCCTCCATAGCTTGTAATTTGTAGCAAATGTAAGGCTGTCATATGAAAAAGGGGATTTTTAAAATAAAATCATTAAGCAGCTAGATGAAAATGTCAATCCAAGTAAATAAATAGAGGAAGCCACTGGTGGCTACTTTTTGCAACATACATGCTCAGTGCAAAGCATTAAAATAAGACAGTGTATGATACTACAGAATTCTTAAATTACTGAAGCAGTACATTTTCAATGAAGAAACAGCAATAAGCATGGAAACAGGAATAATAGGGAAAATACGCACAGAGAAGACACAGAGCTTTTTTCCTTATGTTAGCCTTCATTAAAGCCAAGCATTGTGTTTAGCAGAGCAATGAATGAGAAAAAGCAGAGTGTAGACTGCAGCCCAAAGCAGTGCCATTCTCCAGAAATGGAGTCTAACTGCTTTACTGACACCAAACTTACAATGCAGCTTCTTTTTCCTTCATCTCACTGGCTCTTTCAAGTTCTTCAGCATTTTCATGGGAGTTACCTAAAATATTCTTTCTTCTTAGCACAGAGGACAGAAAAATGCAACTTATTTTCAAAATATACCAGTGATTTTGACGCAGTCTGCCACCCATCCCCAATCTCCTCTTCGAGGAATTGACCTCCTCCAGCCAACAATAAGAATTATACAAGTTAAAAGTGTGTACTGCATGGGTCTGCAGCCAATAAGTTTTGCAAGCTATGGAGACAACTACAACATGGTAGTTTATCATCCTGCAAGTCAAAGCTAGAAAAAAAAAAAACACAGAAAATTCTGGTTTCTGTCAGAAACAGTTTGATCATCACTTTCTAGAATCCTTCTGTTTCTCTCACAGCAATGCTGTGCATTTCTTTTTCTCCGCAGAGAAGAACTCAGGATTGCCACAGCTTGCTTCTTTCAACAGCAACCTGCTAGTTCTTCTCTAGTGTTTGGGATTTAGTGAAACTTTAATCACTGATACTAAATTGATCTATGTTGAATCTGCATTAGCTGGGTGAAATATCTCGGCAACACTATGTGGATCTCCTGATCAGGTTCTCTAGATCCATCAAATAACTCAACATGTCTTCATATTCCTGAACACCCAGATCATTTTTGGCAACTCTGCCTTCCCAGCTGGATAGTCGGCAGACAGAGGACTATGATTTGTGATCTTACAATCATGACCTTGTGATTATGATCTTTCCTTTCCTGGCCACCAAGGGTAACACAGAATACATTTACTAACTGCCATCATCATGGATTAGTAGCTTGAAAGGTTTGTAGAAGGACAGTTGCTAATTTCAATCCCAATATAACATGCAAATTCCAGACTGGATTCTGCACAGTGCAGAACAGTACATTCTTTCTTTAGTATGCAATTTCCCATTTGTAATATCAAGATCTGACATTCTTCCTGTGGGTGCTAGCAATAAGGGGTTGTCCTACAAGCCCAGGGTCTGTCTGATGTCCACTGACTCAGAGAAAACTTAATTATTAATAAAATAACTCCCCTGAATATTAACATTGTAAGCTCATCAACAGTACTCATGTGCAATGCTGAAGTCCTACCTGCATCTGCTCTCAGTTAACTACAAATCAGTGAGATCCCAAAATAAGATTCCCTGAAGAGAATAAGTGATGATCTGTAGAACAGTACATACTCAGAAACTGCCATCATCTATTTAATGAAAATGTTGTGATTTCCATTGCAGGAAAGGGACCATAAGCAACAACAGTTACCCAAATAGTTAAAACAGTAGGGCAACCTCACTGCACCAAGACTTCTCCCTGCTCATTAACTGCCCACATCCAAAAGTAAATAATTATGAATATTCTTTGGATTGAGATTGCCTGACCTTGGGAGTTTTTTGCCATTCAGCAGGAAAAAAATATGTTGACCTATAAAATCACAGACTGCAAACAGCATTTCATCTATAAAACAAGGCTTCTTCCAGAACATCTCAAACTGTAAAATGTAATGAGAAGACAGCATCACCACATGAGAATCAATTTATGTTTGGACTGTGAGGGCAAATAAAGGCCACATATTCTTGTCAATGTTCAGGATGTGACTGAAGTAAGCTTGTTTTTTTTTTTTTTTTAAAAATTAGTGACGGAAGTAGATACATCCTGAAGTTAACCAAGAGCTTGTGTAAATGCAGGTCACCTACGAAGAGCCAAAAGTTGAAAAAAAACACAATGAATCACCATTCTTGACACCCTGAGTATCACCTCACCCTGTCAAGACAGAATTAGAAACAGCCAGTGGTGAAAGCCTTCCTACAAGCCTACTCTGTAATGACAAGCACAAACCTTTGAAGAGCCTGCTGCCTTCTTCCTAGCACCGTTCAGGTTTGAGGGAGATAGGGAAGACATTTTGTTGTATCAGTATTATCACAGTAAAGGCTGAAGAAGATACCATGGCTCTGGTATGGCATCTGAACCTCTACCATAAGTTAAAGTGAAGTGTTCCTGCAGTGGCTTTGAGGTGGTATTCTGCTGGCAGTGGGCCAGACAGATCTTTACCAGACTTCGTTATACAAGAAACTAAAAAAATAGTTCCTTAGTGTCCAGAGGAATAAGACAGAGAAACATAGGATGACCTAAAATAAATACAGGTTGCTCACAGTTTTAAGAGAGAACTAACAGTTCTGAGTCTGTTTTATACAGTATGCTATAAGGAAGAGATTGCCAAAATATGCAGCTATCTGGGAATTAGAAATTACAGTCACTAACCACAGGATTTCTAAGTTTTGCAGCTGTTTTCCCCCTTTCTCACAAGAACAGCATTGCATTCTGCCAAAGGATATTCCCCAGGCCTCTCTCTTTTTGAAGTCTCTAAAAAGCAACCTGTTTGGACAGGGTGAGCGTTTTTATCAGCTCTGACAGTGGAGTGAGACTGCTGGGTAGATCTATCCCATCTTTTCCACAGTCTGTCAGAATGGCCAGATGTCCATCTGTCACTGCAGCCCATCTAGGAACCACCTCTCCTGCTGCCTCTTGCTCCATCCCTTCCGATGGACTTGCAAAGCAGATGTAGAAAATTCTCTGAGCTTACTCTTGTGAGGAAACCACACAGAGGAAAACAGAAGACAAAATGTTGTGAAAATAGTTCAGTAGGACAGGCTGGCTGCAATACTGTGTGTTACCTCAAAGGTAAACCGCAGAGCTGAAATGCCACATCATCTGGGGATCTGGCTTATAGTCAGAGTAACTCAGTGTGGAGTTACGCGTGCATCTGAGAGAAATTCCTTTGCTAGTGGGATCATTTTTTTGTCTCAAATGACATAGCACCATGAAGAGAATAGAATGGCACTGATTTAGCAAAACACTTTAAAAAAGGAATACAAAGAGCCTTTCTTACTTTCTGTCCATGTCTGAAGCAGCAGCATAGTGCAAAGGGGTGCGTCCCCAGTCATCCGTTTCATTAATATTGGCTCCTGTTGTCACCAGTGTCTCAATACAGTGGAAATGACAATTTGCAGCTGCATAATGCAAAGGTGTCCTGGAACATAAGTGACAGTTTGTTACCTCATATTCCAATATGCACCGCCAAGGATAATAATAAATCTTAATTGCTGCTTTCCTACAGATTTCTAACAGTCAATACTAGCACCTGATGTTCCTGTGATGAAAAGCAAAGTTATGGAAATTTAACAAAATACTGTGTTAACAGGAAGTTTTGGTGCTCCTACAAAGCCTAATAGGTTACAGATCATCAATCTGTGTCTTGCAAATGACCTATTGCCAGTGACAGCCTCTGCTGTTGCTCCACACACTTGCTACTTTCTTCCAGTTGGGAGGCAGAGCAAAGCAGTGTCTCTCACAGCATCTTATTTAGCTGGCATAGCAACACACTCATAGCAACACTTCATATGGGGGGAAAAAAACCTCTAGGAAGCACATCAAATAGCAGCAATTCTCCCATCATAATCCAGGTGTTGTTTTGGGCACACAAGCACAAGAATTTAGGCAATAAGAGAAACAATAAGGAAAAAAAAAACCAAAACTGTAATATTTTTAAAACGGAAAACTCAGGAGGGTGGGATAGCTTTTTTTTTTTTTTATGTATTTAATGAAGTCTACACCTGTCTGTCTGGCATATAACCGCAGCAGCAAGAGTTCTGCAGGGAAGGCCAAACTCCTACTTTATTTTACTGTCATTTTTCATAGAACATATGATTTCCAGACTGAGGTGGTCTTTCTTCCTTGGCTGCTAGATTCTTTTTTTTCTTTTTTAAATGAGCATCATAATTCACCTACCTCCCACATTTGTCCTTCTTATTAAAATCTGCTCCACTGCTTTGCAAGAGTTTTATACATTCAACGTTGCTGGAAAGAAAAGTAAGGAAAACAAAACATAAATAAAACAGAAGTTTATATCCGTGTTGCCCCCTGCCCCCAAAAGGAAAAAGTTACTCTATTTTTTATTTGCCATGCAAAAACAAAGTACAGTCAAATACAATGTGAAATTCAATTAAACAAAAAATGAAGTTTTAAAAAACTATTTTCTTTCTTTCTAGAAAATATCAAATTTCTGCAGAAGAAAAAAAAAAAATTAATTTTCCAAAGAGAGCATAGTAAATGTGATCTGAATTCAGTGTGTCTGGAGATTTTCAATATGAGCTGTACTCTAATGCTTCCCCCACTGAACTGGTATTTTATAAGAGAACTTCAAAAGAAAGTTGTTGCTAGCTTATAAAATGCCAATCTAATAATGAAGAGGAGATGGCATTTAATGAAATCCACCCCTGTTCAGCAAGGAATTCAACAGTAAGCACTTTGCTCAAATCCTGTTTACTTAGTGAGATTTAATCACAAGAATTACTTTTAAGGTTTATTCTTAAACGATTTTTTGACTATTGATAGATTTCAGCACAGCTCTAAGTGCTTTGTTGAATAAGGGGGATAGCTATTTCAAGTGACTGTCATCTCAGTATTGCATTTATGTAAGTGGATTAGTTGGACTCCATTGCTTTGTATCTGTTGAAAAAATTCACCACATCATAGCTGCTTCTTCATCTTGTTTAAAGGTGATTTTTAATAGAAAATAAAACAGCTGAATTCTCATGTTTTGTAATTCAAGCGAAAAAACATACAGCTCCAAGCCAGAAAATCACATAAAGCACAGCACTTTCCAAGACTTCTTGTCATTCATGGGGGCAATAAATCATTTGTGTTCACAATCAGATAAGCATGCCTTTGATGTATGTTCTTTTCCCAGCACCCATGCAACTTCCACTGATGTAATGGGAGTAACAGGCACGTGTCAGGAAAAAACCTAATGCCTTTTGTATAGCTCGAGCTCCAGGGAAAAAAAAAAAAAGACCGGATGCAATATGTTGGCCTTACTCTAAATTGCTATTGCATAAAATAGCTACAGAACACTCACCACAACGTACTAAAAATAAAAACACTTGTTAGTGATGACAACTGTAGTAAACCACTGGAAAAATATGGTTTATTTTCATGAGCCACTTTTGCTTCTTATGAAGCCTCTCCTACTCTTTAGGACTTCCAGGTTGTTTTTATTATTCTTTTGGGGTGCAGCCTTATCGAAGAGGTAGCATCTGAACTATACTATAATAATCTCTACCCAAGCAACAGTCATATCTCCACCATTAATGTGAGACAAGTACCAAGAAGACTAATATGGTAAGAATAATAAAACCATTATTTGGATCAATTTTACTAGTTCTTTTGTAAAAACAAAAACTTTGCGATATACATTTTGGTCCACCAAGACAAAAAAGCAACTTCCAGAAGGACTGCCAAGTATTTGATGTGGATGACCATTTCTGCTTGCTGTAACCAGAGAGAATCCAAGCTGGGTTCTAGCCAAGGCTCCATTTCAGCTGTTTTCTGAGCCATAAAGTACTCAACAGAGGAGTCAAAACTCAGTCCTTGCCAAATGTTTTGTCCTTTTGCTAGGTTAACTTCACAGCACTCCACTGACAATTATTTGGAAATATTTAAGCTAACTGGATGCTACATTTACAACCTAAATTGACGTATTTTAGTTTTCATTTGTTTCCATTTCTGGCCTCCCTGCACTTATCAGGAATTCATCACTCTGAGAGAATGACACTCCTTTGACTTTCTAATTTGGAGGTTGGGGGTTGTTTCTTTCTTTTGGGGTTGTTTTTTTGGTTTTGCCTTGGTTGATTGGTTCTTCCTTTAGAAACTTTTCAACTTGCACCTGAAAAATGGGAAAGAGGGAGCTGAGCTGCATTTGGACTCCAGAGTGGCAATCCAATGGGCACTGTTATGCAGTTGAATTTTTGGTCAAGGACACAGTCCAAAGCAGTAACTCCGCTGCCAGCAGCATCCCAGGAGCTACAGCTCCTCCTCCTCACTCACTTTGCCCTAGGAACCGGTGATTTCCTGCTGACTGCTGGCCCTTAGCCATCGTCGTGACCAACAGACAGACCTGGGTGAGTAGGCAGTACCCCCTCCCAAAGCTGAATCATTTTTCACAGGGCCATGGAAAGAAAAGAGTTTTGCCCTACGCCTGAAACCCATGCTTCAAATCACAACCCAGCTCTCTGTGGTAAAGGGAATCAGATCACCTCCTTTACTTTGCAAGCAACCCCTACATGAGGGCAGTGGCAAAAGACAGCCTCAAGTGACCCAAATTTGACATCAAAGCACTTCGCTTCCCTTGCACCGCAATAAATTCCTCTGTGGATGACACAGTCAAGTTGGCTGGCACCAGATCTGCAAAGAAGCCACAAAATAACTTACAACAGCTAGAGTGGCAGCTACTCACCCTCCTGCAGCGGCAGCGTGGAGGCAGGTTCTTCCAAAACTATCAGGGGTGTCTATTTCAAAGCCTGCAGACAGCACGTGCTCATTACTAAACAAGGACACTATGCTATACTTTTGTCCTAGTTAAACCACAAGAAACATTGCAGAGACAGAAAAATCAGTTAGTTGGAAAAAAACAGAACGCAAGCAACTACAGTCAGAAAGAGGTTGTCACGGGAACGGCGAGCGGCTGCTCCAGTTTGGCAGCTCTATAAACAGAGCTGCAAAGTCGACGAGCATCTATTTCCGCATCCAGCTCTGTGCCCCATCCCTATTTAAAACCATGTGACAGGCATTTATAAGGCAGATACTTATCAAGAGGACTGCAACAACAGGACATGAAGACAGAAAACATGAAGAAATGAGGAAAAACCACAGAGTCAGCCTGAGCGTGAAGCGGGGCCATTTTTATTGCATGTGGTTTTCAGGTTGGAAAGAGGCTTCCAGGATCACGCAGGGATATTCATCAGGATGCACAAGGCCAAAGATACAAGCCTAGCAGTATTAACGCCGGTCACCCAGAGCTTTTCTCTTCCTTCCTGATCTAGTGGTCAAGGCCAGAGCACGCCAGGGTTTAATGTAATGGGGTATGTAATTGCCATTTTTCACACTTTTAAAATATCCTATAGAGCTCAAGTTTAGGGGAAAAAGTAGTTGTAGGAGATTTTGTGTGTTAAATAATGAAGCAATTTTCTAGAAAAAGCATATGATCTACATTGTGATTTTTTAACTCATGGGAACTCTTGCCTGGAAAAATAGAATTTGGGATTTGGCACCTGATCATTGCATCTTTTGAAATGGTTGTGTCAGCAAACCCCTGCTTCTTCTGCTTAGGGCTCTGGTGAGGGTCCTGAGACTGTTCTCTTGACACTACACTTTCACTCATTTTCCCCTTTGTGCCCACAGAGCTCTGGCCAGCCTAACTCCTTTACTCTGTCTGGATTCAGAAACACTCTTTAGCTGTATCTAAAATACATCATCATCAATGAGACATAAATACCTCAGCCAGTGAAGGCTCCAAGGAGATAATTTCCTGAATTACTCCTTTGGGGGGAAAAAAACCAAAACCAAAAACAAAACAAAGCAGTATCTCACATTCCTACAGTTTGGACAAGGGTCCTAAACTTCCTCCCTCTTCCTGGTGAATTAACATAAACGCTCTGAACCTGCCAGGAGGAAAGAGCTTCGGGCATGAACAATACAGGACGTGAGGAAGTACCAGCATTCGGTTAGGAAAGCCTCGCACCCAAACTACACCCCACAGCCAAACAGCAGCACAGGAAGTCTTTCATTTGAACAATTCACAACAGTGAGTATAAAGGGGCCGTAAGCAGCAAGAGACAGACACTACTTGAGCTCCACGGACACTGCAGGATTTACTCACCTGATGACAACAATTTCCTGCAGCAGTCCGAGTGAGCATTCAGCGCTGCTAAGTGTAAAGGGAACATGTTGTGGATCCCACACCTGAAAGGCACAACAGCCTCATTACACAGAGTCACGTGAAAATGCAGGTTGCATACAGACACAACACATCAAAAGCTCCTTCCACATAGGCAACATTTTTTATCCTTTTTGAGGAAGATTCTTCCTGCCATGTTATTTTTATCTGTATTTCCTTACCAGCCTTCTTGGAAGTTAAAAGTATTCCGATACAGCAAAATCTTGGCATTACGCTTTGAACAGAATGTGGCAGGAAGGTTTCTAAAAATTCAAGGCGAAAGCCGAGGTAAGGGAGGAAGCGAGAGAGCAGATATTGCTTGGACTCAATTTCCTGGTGTGGGATGCACAAATTTCTGCATCAGCCACACATACTGCAACTGCCATTCTGAGACGAAAGTAAATGCCAATATTATTTCCAAAACTCATTTTTCCAGCAGTTAACATCCTTTAGATAATTCTCATGTGTGTTTTCAAAGCCTCCCCTTCTTCCCTTTCTCTCTCTCTCTCTCTCCCCTGGGGCTGGGGTAGCTGATGACTCTTCTTCACACTCTCCTTTAGGCTGCCATGACACTTAGAGTTTTCTTCTCATATCCTAAGAACTAAACATCCAATTTTCCTATTTGCTCCAGCTACTCTCCTCACACTCCCTTTCACTTTTTCCCCCCTTTAACACATGACACTCTTTTCACTTACACTATAAACTTCCCAGAGCAGACATGCTGGGTGAAAAGGTAGGCACCTATCATTATGCTGAATCTGCATCAGGCAACCACATAGTTTTTAAACAAGTTGAGCACCCAGCAGCTTTTATTAATATCAGCAAATCAGCCCAGTTCAGTACTTAAGGATGCCACTACTTACTGTCCTACAGGACTTTTGGGTTTGGACATCTTGGCTTCTGTCATTTGGCACTGTTTTGTGAAAAGCATCTTGTTATTCTAGAAATATTATCCTATCGGCAGTCCTCCAAGTGCACATAAACATGGAGTTTCTGAAACCAACTATCTTGACAAGATTATCATCTACTGCCTGCTTCAGCAGATATATTTTTGAAAAATTACAAACTCTTGAACAATAGCAGATGGATTCATGTCTGCCCTTCATTTCTGCAAGACAATTGGTGGATGGGAGTGTATGATCACCTCATGGAAGAAGATTTCAGATACAGACACAAAGATGACACAATTTGTCTTTCTGCAAGACTCTCCATAAATCAATTATTTTTTGTCTAAAGCTTCACAAGTAATGTGGATATTTATAAAGATATCTTGCTCTCTCCAACATTTTATACATATATGTATTTAACTTTCGGGGGTTTTTTAAAACTAATCTTACTCTTTCCAGAATCCACAGGCCCATCCTTCCTCTGTCTTCACATTAAATGTGTCCTTCTTGATGCTTCACTACACTAAGGAGTGACTTGTGGTGCTGTACAAATTTTAATTTTGCTAGCGTCAGCATCTACGTCTGAGAATAAATCAGTTAAAAGACAATCTGACATCCTATTCTTTGAAGGAAACAGCACAAGCTCCACCAAGCTGCTGCGTCTGTATAAACAGGTTGCCTTTTTTAGCTGTGGATTCATTTATTTAAGCTAACATTGGACATTCTGTACTGCTGTGCTTCTTCCTACGTCCATTTCCCTCTATCTCCTCCTCCACCCAGCACATGTTTTGGCTGGTTTCCATCGAAACACACTATCTGCACATCTGCTAACCAATGTCACACTTCTAAAGCACTGTTCACACTGGTTCCTTTTACCACTCACACACTTTCCCCTTTAAGTGCAGTTGCCCCAAAGACTGACCAAGCTGCCTGCAGTTGTTGCTAACAACACTGCAGAATTTTCTTTTCAAAGCCAGTTCAGGGAGCTCAGCCAGAGTTATTTACATGCAGCACATACGAAGGCCCATTCTCAGTATTTCAATGCTCCTTGTTTAGCACTGACAGTAGCATCATTTGGATCTGCCTGGTATCTCTAAGCCAACTTCTTATTTCACTTATTTCTGTTGCTGGAAAAAGTATTTTATTTGATCAATGTTCCAGTCACCCAAGTGTGAAATAGAAATTTCTAACTGGATGGGCTATCCCACTGCATCTCATTTTCCCTTTAAACCCCAAGATAAGAGACAGACTGAGACTGTACTGGAAAAAGAGCTAGGAAAAATACATGTCTATTTAGACAACAAGATCCTCATGCTGGCTATGTTAATAAAATCCAATGATTTTATGTTAGCTGAAGCCTGTGGAATTTCATTATCCATGCCAATTGAAGATCTGTTCCACCTTCCAAGTTGGCACGGTGACAGTCATATTTGAGAAAGGAATATGAGCAAATGTGCCACTTTCTTAAACATCATCAAGCAAACAAACAAAATACTAAGAGCTGCAAGTATCTTCAAAATTAAAACCAGATCATTTGCCAGTTTTCCCAACTAGGTAACTCAAGAGAAGTCACAGATTTCTATGATAGGTTCTAGGTAGAAGATTCTTAAATTATATTTTGGAGACATGTGGAGGTAATGGCTGAAAACTCACATTCATGAAATCAGATGCTGCTATTAAACACCTGGTACAGATATCCCTCATGGCATGGCATTTCTCTGGTCTTTGTATGCCTTCAGGTTTGCTCTTTTCTTTTGACAGACCATAAGAACCTGAACATAAGTAACCAATACTCAAATACTCCTAAAAATCAAGCACCTGCCAATGTTTGAGTTGACAATACTTATCATATTGGGGGTGTAATCTTGACACACATGCAAGAAAAAACAAACAAACAACAAATTGAGTTGAAGCAGAAAGCACTAACAATATTTAGAAATGTGTCTAATTTTAACTGCTTGTCTCTCTATTCAAAAATACTCCCAAACTCACAAATTAGATATTTCAGTCCTATTATTTCAGCCACCTGAATATCAGAAATCATGCAACATGAAGACAGGATCTAGTTAACAGAACTACGTAATAACATCTGCTTTGCAATACTGCATTTCTGTTGATTATCCTATGTCATACCAAAAGATACAAGACAAAAGAATAATCACCATGTATGACAGGCCACTAAACATTAGGCTAATTCAGATACTAATGAATATGCACACAATTCATTTGGAAGGCATCTGAATTTTTTTCCATTACTTTTCCTATACAAACACGTTGCTACAGACTTTCTAGAGTAACTGTGATCAAGATGCATTTTATATACCTATGTACTTCATGTACATTATATACCACTTGTACTGCTTGTAACCATGTAACTGGGCACAGTAGGATCTTAGTAGGGCTTCCTTCCCCTCCACACTTCCCAAGTGTTCATATTTTAGCTCCACGTCACCCACTGAAGTACAGTACAATTATGCTTATCCATTTTAACCTTCACACTTGAGAATCTGAGCAGTAACTGTGTTCCAGGTATCAGACATAACACTTGATCATTAGAAACAGCTCCACTTCAGCCACCTACTTGGCAGTATCAGCTCCACTGGTTATGAGGGTGTTAATCAAAAGCTCATGTCCGTATCTTGCAGCCACATGCAGAGGGGTGTTACCATCCTTATCAACACAGTCGATTTCCCCTCCTGCAAAAGATATTTTCATACAGTTTAACACTGAAAGATTAAGCATGAACCAATGACCGCAAGCGTTATTTCTCTCTAGCAAATGCAGCATAACCAGTCTAGCCACAGAGGTGCTACATTTTAGAGACCAAGAACCAGCACACAGCAAGCTGTCAGGCACTGGTACTGAATGTGGCCTGGTAGAAGCATTTTCACCTCCCTCTCCAACTGCAATAGTAGGGGAAAATGGTGGAAAACAGGTAAACAGGATGACATACAATGGTCAAATACACAATTCAGAGCTGCTGCTCATCTAAAGGTACAAGTGGATGCCTTGAATTAAACTAACCAAATAAACTGCTGAAACTATGCCCTCATTCATCAAGGCATTGCCACTCAACCTTATCTGTAAGACAACAGTGTTAGAGTTCATTCAAGAGGCCAGCCAGAACACACTGCAAACAACAAGCGTGTTGTGTGCCTTCTCTGTGTCTTACCACAGAGCAACCAAACAGCGCTTAAGTAGAACGACTCCTGTTGCAATTTAAGCCTGTCATCTTGTGTTTTATCCTCACAAGCAGGAAAACAAAAAGATTATTTCTTTCTTCTATGCTGCAGCTTTTGATCCATGCAGATTGCTATCAAGACCTTGTTTTCTTTTTGAACCAAGGAACTGTAATTTTTTCAGCCTCTCCTTGCAAGTCAGTTTTGTTGCACTCCAACTACTGTCGTCCTTCCCCCAGTCCTCTCCGGCTGGCCCACATCCTTCTGGAAGTAAAACATCAAAAGCTAGAAACAATACTACAGCTGACATCTCCCAAGGCTGAGCTGAGCAAAAGGATTACTTCATGCCTGCTGGCTACACTCCTATCTATACATTCTGGTACATTGTACAGCACCATGTAAATTGTTGATCTTTTTTTTTTAAGCACCATGACACTGTTGACTTGTGGTCAACAAGCTTCTGATCCCCTACATAACCCCAGATCCCTTCTTGACAACCTGCCACTCACCAAGCTGTTGCCATTCTGAACTGGTTGAACTGATACTCCTGCCTGTGTGTGGGATCTTTCCTTTGCTTCACCTGCATTATAACTTCTGTCTCCAATTTTACAGGATCTTTTTCCATTCCAACTCCACCTTCCGCCAAACTAACAGTCTCTCCCAACTTCATGTTTTCTCCAAATGTTAAAAGCACATTTTCTATTCCACTCTCCAAGTTGTTAATGAAAATACCGGATAGTTCCAGACCCAGGAGGAAAACTGAAAACCCCCTCACTACACCTTCCATTTCAACAACGATCCCTTTATTACTGATCTCTGAGTGTAGTTCTTCAACTAGTTCTGCACCAACACTGTAATATTTTAATACTCTGCAAGTTTGCTGTGAGAATACTTTATGAAAGCATGTAATATTTACTGCATGTCCACTATTCACAGGCGATAACATGACATAGCCTAGTAAAGTACTATATAATGTTTTCTAATGGTAAATAAAGGTCGGTGAAATGCTGAAACAGGTTCCCTGGGGTGGAGCCTCCACCAGTGGAGGTGTCTATGAACATTACCTGCCAACATAAAATTCAGAGGACCATGCTGTGTTCACAAAGCGTACTACCCTACTGTAGAAGAAAATTATGTTGTTTCAGCATCTTTTACTCTTGAGAAATCTGTACCAAATATTGCCCACTCCTGCTTAAGTGTTTACAAAAAATTTGTTCCTTTGTTCATTTCAGAATTTTTGGCTGACCTATGTAAAATTCTCCAGCTTTTCTATTCCTCCATTTTTAAAGATAAGTATCACATTTGCAATTTTACAAGCTTAAGGTAATCCGTTCTTCCTCTACAAGTCGCTAGAGACAGCAGCCAGAAATTGAGACATCTTTAGCCAACTCATTAAGTACAGCAGAATGAAACTCCATTTCTTTAAAGCACTGATACTTCTCTGTTCCACAATATCCCATGGCAATGAGGCATAAAGTCACTTGCAACCAGATCTGTATATAACACTAAAATTAGAGGGGCAGCAAACAAAGAAAGAAGCAAAACCTGAGTAACTCAAAGAAAAGTTGAGGCGTGAAAGACAGATGAAGAACTGCCAGTCCTTTCACACACAAATCCAAACAACAACAGCTGTAAGTCAGAGAGCATATTTGAATAAGCAACTAAAAATTGTATTAAAGCACAGTTTCTTCCAGCTTTCTCAGACTCCTTTTATTATTATTACTTTATTTATCCAAGGAGAGATATGACAACAATTTGCATGATGACCTGAAAGAAGTATGATGTACTGAAGACCTCCATTTTAAAATATAATCTTGTGTAAATATAAGTGTCATTACCTTCACAGTGTAACTGTTCAGCCATCTTCAACATCTCACACTTAAGTTCCAAGTTTGGGATTTTGGAAAGCAAACAAAAAAAACAACCACCAAACCCCAGACCATCCTGTCTGGCATAGTGGTCAGAGCTGGGAAGCATAAGTAAACAATCAGTAATAGCAACCTCTGTCAATTGGAAACAGGCCTCTGCCAGATCTCCGACAATAATACTTGTTACACTCCACAGTATTTTTGGACAAAGGAGTTACCTGATAAATAACTGATAATTAGGAACCCTGGCTTCCAGAACAAACAGGGTGGCACAGGTCTACCCCCCTGAGTATTTATTCAACACTTAATGAAGACAGTGGCAAGGAGTGGAGCTAAGGGTGGTGAGAGAAGTACAGCTTTTGAATGGAGGGTAGAGAAAATGGTCTGAGTTCTAACACCACCAGGGCTCCCAAGGGAGGACATCTAGAAACTCTGTCTTTTTTTAGTTTTTAAATAATCTGAGAAAGAAAGTTTTGCCAAAAGACCTAAGTACAGATTTGAATTCTTGTTTTCAGGTTAAGAGTCACAACAGATCAGCTGGACCACCGTCAGCTGGAGGAACCTGGGATTTTGTTAACAACCAAAATCACAACTTGTGATGAGAGGCTGGAATGAGAGCTGTCAGTGCAGCTCAAAGCCAGAAGTTGATGGAGAGCTAAGCACCTCTCAGAACAGTCCTTTGGCTCTTTGGGTCAGAACAACCAAAAATTGCAACCTTGGAAATGCCTAGTATTTTGAAGAGTCATTAAACAGGCACAGAAACTCACCATTCTGAATGAGGGTCTGCGACCGTGTGAACCTCCCATGGACAGCTGTCATGTGCAGCGGGCTCTTCCCATCCTTACTCTAACAGAAACAAAACATAAGAACAACCATTACGCATGTAAAGTGGCGGTAACAATTTGAAGTCTCTCAGCTCACCATCCTACAGCTATTCTTCAGATAAAACCTTCACTGTAGTAGGACTGAATCCATACATGATGATAAATACAAAAAGGTATAAGCATACAAGCAAAATGGTTCCTCAGCAATGAGTAGGGAATGGGCTGGAACGGAGCCTGTCCTTACAGCCCGGCTGTACACAATACCTGCTAGAAACCTACAGATACATGACATATTATTCTTGAGTATTACTTTTAAATAACATTTCCCATTTGGTCATTATTTTCCCTAACCCTTGCAACGAAGGGAATAAAGAAAAGCAAAGGAACCATAAAGCTAAGTAGGAGCAGTCTCTGAGAGATTCCTATTTATCAATCTGCATTTTATAGATACATCCCAGAATAAAAGCCACTATATTAAAAAGTTTTGGTCAATAAATTTCCACACAGTCAAAAATAGGATGTCTACAAAAGACAATCAGAAAACAGGGAAGGCATATGAAATGAAAAGTACAATGAGCAGAGATAAATGTTTCAGGTTCAAGAGAAAGAAACTGAGATTGGGATAGCCGAGGAGCTGAGAAAACAGCAATGGAAGGGACCAGCTTCACTACTCACATCACTTGGTGTTTATTGTCATGGGGCTTCACATTCATTGGCAAGAACAATCCCTAATTTAATTTTAATAATTCTGAGTTTAAACAGTGCACTGAATATTCACTGATCTCAAGGGACTTGCAAGAGGTGTTAAATGCTAGGAGACCAGTTTTACAGATGGGAAACTGAAACATGCAGTGTTTAAAGTAAAGCAGTCAAAATCTTATGTGAACTCAGGGATCTCAAGTCTTCTGGTACCTATACCAGTACCCTCAGTTGGATAACAGCAAGTTCCTTTCAGCTTCGTCAAGATGTATCAATTATACCTCAAGAGCACTCAGATATCCTAAACAGAATCAGATTTTGTAAACTCCGGCTCTAAAATAGATAAACAAACAACCTTCAGTTCTTACTTCCCCAGGAAAGTCAAAAGGAACTTTTTAGATTCAGGTTTAATTAAATCCATATTGTAGGGAGAAGGAAAACTTACCACCACTCCCTGAGACAACATTTTGACAGAGCTCCTGGGACTATATTTTAGTAGTGGTTCATGACTTCAGGAGAGTGACTGGCCTAGAGTTTAAAGCTGTCATCGTATTTATCAAGGCACTGAGAGCTCCTCTGCTGGGAAGTAATCTCATCCAGACAGTTTAACGATCAACATTCTCAGCATCACTCTACTTCCATCAAAGATTTAAAGCCATACTGTAATCATTATTATAGTTTCCAGTCTCCTGAGGTATGCAAAATATGATAAAGTAAAACTGAAGAGCTGCATGCAAATTTTACCTGAATGTTAACATCTGCCCCATTATTCACTAGTAGTTCAAGACACAGTGCTCCATGAGTGGAGGCAGCAGCAAAATGCAAGGGAGTGAATCCATTATTATTAGGCTGATTTACATTAGCACCATAGTCAATCAGCTCATTAACAACAGAATCCTGACCATTGTAACAGGCAATGTGAAGTGCAGTATTTCCATAGATGTTCATTTCATCAATCTGAAATAAGACAAGGAGACATTGTTAAAATTACAGACATCAGCTTACCATTTTACATAATGCATCACATACTGCAAATGGAAATAGCTGGAGGCTTGAACTGTCATAGGGCATATTTCTCACCAGCAAATTTCATTGACAAAAATATACTTCCAGAAACCTTCATTTGGAATGCTTTAGCTTTATGATTATTAACTTTTTATCCTACTGGCAATTTCTAAAATCATTATGAAGCTTAAAGCTGATAGCAGGACTATGTAATGGTGATGATGATGATGACAAAAGTCCTAACTAGCTGAAAAGCTTTTACATATAAGTAGGAAAGTACAATAAATAAAAAACTCACAATCTTTATTTAAAAAAGAATTAAATCACCAACTATTGGATTTTTGTGAGCAGAATCAGGCTTAAGAGCTCTTTCTTTTGGAAAAGGAGCAAAGGTGTCTGAATGAAGGGAAGGTGAAACTGCAAAGCCATTTACACTTCAGTAAGAAACCACTTTCAGTAGCTCAGTATTATAAAGATGAAATTAAGATTACGTTACTTCTCGATGACTGGCTTAGTATTCAACTGCTGTTCTGTAGAATAGGACAAGACAGGTTGTACAAAAGACTTGGGGATGATGTGAATAACCTTCCATGAAATACAGGTGTCTCAAAGATCATGAGAATGTAGAAGTTAAGGGCAGTTATTAGCATAGTACTGCCAGTAACAGGAAACACCTATTCCCCTTCAACTTCAGTCAACAGCCTGTGAACATGGATGTCTGACAATTTTTTGGCAGGTCAAGTCAGTTGAAATTGCAATGGCAAATGCAATGGCTTTATTTGACACCACTGATTAATCAGTGCAGGCTCTTCTGGCTATCTCACTGGTGCTTTGAACCAGTGAGTTGACAATATTACATTAAGAGAAATCTGTGCCATGAACAAAAGTTCTTTTCCAGAGTGAAGACAATCTCTCTCCTTCCGTCCATCAGCTACAGAGGAAATACAGGTCCCTAAACTTAAACAGCCTGAACTGCTGTTTAGTAAAGTATGCAGTGTATATGTTGAGAAGAACTGTTCATCATATCAAAGGGAATGCTGAGCCAAGGGAAATTTCATTATTCCCTCTTCCTCTGCAGGAACACCATATATTTCCTGATTTCTTCAGCAAGGTGGACTGGAATTGACACATCAGACATTTTTTTATTCCAGAATGTTTCCTGGATATTGAACCAATAAACTACATAAAGCACAAGGTGGTCCAGAAAACGGGAACTGTTTTCTTTAGAAGCTCTGCCAATGTCTGTAGCAGCAGCCATAAGAACGAAGAAAAGAGTATCTTCAAGTATGGAGAAACATGGAAGCCACAAAGAGCACATTACCACATACCTCTACCCCCAGGTTAAGGAGGTGTTTCACAATGTTAATCTGCCCATTGGATGCAGCTGCATGAAGTGGGGTGTAACCCTTCTTATCTTTACAAGTCACTTCTGCACCATGATTAATCAGTAAGGCAACAACTTCCAGGTGACCTTCAGAAGATGAAAGATAGTAATCAATGAGTATACCATCCTACAGCATCACTTGTCCCAAATTACTGCCTTCCTGCTAATGCACTGACCCTTTCACTCCTGTTTCACAACGATCCCACAGTTTTACAAGGGAAACAAAAAGCATTTTCCTAAATGTTCTTAATCCTAGCTCCAGGATGTGTCAAGAAATCCATGTGTTCACCTTCATCAGATGCGTCAAATTTCTCTTTGCTGAGTTAGGTTTCCACTTATTAAGAGAACAAAAACACACCTCTTCCTCATTTATTTCTCTAAAAATAACAGTTTATGTTTTATTCTCCCTGTTACAAAAAGAACAGTGAGCACAGAAGCATGATAATACAAGTCTCCCAAAACAGCATCCTATTGATGTCATCTGCAAACACAACTGCTAACACTTGTTGTTTTTTTGTTAACAATACAAAATATTTTTAATAATTGATAGCATTAAGGTATCCTCTTCTCTAGCACCATTGAGGACACAGAAAGTAAAATTTAAAGTGAGCGCAGAATTTGATCCAAAGCTTAGCAATGCAAACACAAGATTTTCTACTGAATCCACTGATCTGTGGATCAGGTTTTTGACCCTCCAAAACTGTATCATGAACACAAAACCATGCAAAAAATCCTGAATATTTTTCTAATAATGTTTGAATCTGAACTCAGTCTATACACACATACTTAGTCTGAAAACTAAAATAATTGCAATAGCCTCAACAGTGACATAGATTGAGAGCTGACTGCCAGATCAATGGGACATCTGTCTTCAGGAGTGAAATGCCTACCCCTGAATTAGGATCTCCCTACAGAATACAAGGGAAGACCTGAGCATCTCAAAATGCAATTTATAACCTACCTGTATGTTCAGTTTCCTCCTCCCTCTGAAGTTCTCAAATCATCTGGGCTGCCCTCCCAGATAGTGTCCTAACCACCAAAATGAAATCAAGGCTAACTAAGGAACAGGCCTTATTGTTTTATGTTGAAGCTGAGCTTTCTTTCTTAGAATTAAAAATGTATTATGTCAAACACCATAAAATCCCACTTGCATGACAGTGGCAGCTCTGATCATGTACAGGACCTAGGAGACATTGTAGACAAAGCCCAAAGTGCCCAAATATATTTAAGCATTCAAAAAACTACGTGAGGGCTTACACGATAGGTCTCATTATATAAACTCTGTCCAAATTACACTACAGACTCCTATATCCCATTGCTAATTTAGGCCTTTAAAGTTATCTAAATATTTTGAAAAGTACATCACAATTTCTGAAAAGAATTAAGAGCAAAAGAGATGTGGAATTGCACAGCATAACATAAAAGCCTTTCACCTCTACAGAGTGGAGTTCAAAGCTCGCTAGCTCACAAGCCAAATCACATTTGCTGGCAAGAGTCTTTCCATCTGTTTGTGTATATCAAAAAAATGCACAATATGCTTTTCTCACAGTTTGAAATCTCCTATTATCTCATTTTCAAAAGTGCCAGGATTAAAATCAAGATTTTGACAGGTCAGATGAAAGAGTTCTTGGCTGAGAGCACACAACACCTCACAGATTATAATCTGAAATATACTGCTTGGCCCACAAAAGCTCCTGAACAAGTGCGGTCACTATCACAGGCAATGTTGTTCTAGTATTTTTAAATTGTAATGCCTCACTGTAAGAAACTTTCCTTTAACTTGAAAGGAATTATAAGGTTAATTGATTTAATTAAGAAGTATTGGGTAGCACCACTTATGTTTTGAACAGATGAATTGGTTCCTCTTCTCCACTCTGGAAAAAATGACAACAGTTTGCTCCTAACAGGAAGAAAGTCTGTGAAGGTCTTCCTAACAATATCATAATTTAGCTACTTATAAACGTAGATAAACAGCAAAATTTATGATTGTATTGATCTGCATTTTATATAAGGTAGTTCTTAGCAAGAACTGAAAAAAATATAACCTGTATTTTTTCAAGCCCAAATATACTTCAGGCTGGAATAAGAGTCAGTATAAAAAGACCAAAATTTAAAAAAAAAAAAACAAAAAACAAAAAAAAAACCACAAAAATCCCACAATTAACTGTGTTAAAAAGGAGATCACAGCCAAGTTCTCACCAGCTGCAAAACCATAAATGGACAGTGTGTATTTAGATCAGCTGAACCCTTCTCTCTTCAGGGTAAACATAACCCTCACTTTCCATGGCCAGGTCTGCTCTTATCTGTTTTAAAACACGCTGTTGGTTTGTGAATAGGAAATGAAAAAGAACAAGCAACAGCCCAAGCCTTACCCATGTACGCTGCCCAGTGAAGAGCTCTTCTGTCCTTTTTGTCAAAAGCATTGATGTTTGCCCCTTTGGCTAAGAGCAAGTTCACCATCTAGAAGTAACAACAGCAAGTAAACCAACCCCGTAGAACACACTCAACAGTTTAAAAGAAATCATTCTAGCAATAAAGTTGGGATCGCAAAATCCTGCTTTTGAATGATAAATCTGAATTATACAGACATTGTTCAAAGTGGTATGCACTAATGGCATGGACTGGTGACAGCCACAGGTAACCAGGACAAGTTCTGTGTCCACAGTGGGGGCTGAGAGCATGCAGGATGCTGCTACTCTAATGCGCTTCAAATTCAGCTTGGCAAACAACCTGGAAGAGAAACAGGCCTGGAAGAAAAACACTGCTCTTCGTTTTTACTGTTAAGACCAATTTAAGGGGTTTTCTTGTGGACTGGGGTAAGATTCCTCCAGACCGTGAGGTAACAAACCCTAAAATCTGCTTGGACTTTCAACAAGGACTGTCTACTTCTTGCCATGCCAATTTTCATTAAGGTCCCACGTGCCCACGGTGGTGTGAACAGGCACCAGGCTGCTTTGCATATGACACTGGCCTTTTAGACAGCATGGCTAAGAGGTGAAAAGCTGCTTTCTCCATTGCCAATTATCCAACATTAAACATAAGAAAAATCAGGGGGGAAGAAAAGAAAGAAAACTGAATGGAAAACACATTCAACAACCGCCTTTTTCAGCAAAACTTTCTAAAATCATAAATTGCAGAGCTGGATGACTGTCTTCCTCTTGTACACAAACTGCTTTGCCACAGAGATTGGATAATAACAGCATATATTGAGCTAACATTTCTGATATACTCTATCCAAAAATTCAGGAGCTTTAGATTATGACAGTTAGACTCAAGCATTACTATCTCTTTCCCACAGTGCAGTATTTTAAAGGCCAGACACCATCATCGTTTTACAGGAACTAACATTCCTCTTCCTTCTTTTAACTATAGTACAACTGATCAACTTTTGTTGACAGAAACCTACTGTTCCAGTCTAAGAGGTTTTATTCCATATCTAGATCTTCAGGTGTGGAATGGGCAAATGAGGATCCTTGCACCCGGATCTAAAGATGCTAGCAAAACCCTTTACATAGGCGCTTTATTTACAGAAGTATTATTTTTTCATATGGAAACAGTAATTAGAGTAGAAGGGTTTGCTTGTATAAGATAAGTGGAAAATCCAGAAGCACATTTTTCTAGAATATTAATTAGAAAGCAGACCTACTGGTTCTCACATGGCCAAACATTTCTTCAGTGTAAAATGAATCCACAAGTTCTCCCTTCTTTCCATTCTGCCACCCTTATTTTTGCAGGCAGACAAGCTCAAAAGAGCCAAGGAGACACTTGAGCTGCTGAAGCCAGTGGCACAACCAGCTCTCCAAGTCTGCCTGCACATTTCACTTGCATGCTGGCTCTGCAGAGGTACTTTCCAGCCACTGTCTTGCTTCTGCAGGTGGAAACCTGTTGCACATTTTGGAAACCAGCTGAATGATAGGAATCGTGGGGGTCAGGGATGTGGGGCTCAGTCTAGACCCAGCCACGGCAGGTCAACTCTTTGAACTGGGAAAATAAATAAATAAACCAATGATCAATTCCGTTCTTAAACAACTTGCCTCAATGTGGCCATTCAGAGCTGCGTGGTGCAATGCCGTTCGCCCGCCTCGGTCAGAGACGTTGACGCTGCTCAGCATGGGGATGATGACTTCTGCACATTTCACTGCCTTGTTTGCAGCTGCCACGTGCAACGGTGTCTGCCAGTTCTTGTCCCGAGCATTGACATCAGCCGAATGCTTAATCAATACTTGCACTGCTTCCTGCAAGGGCAACACAGTTATATCCATAACCAAGCAGTTCAAATAAATACATGGCACACTTCCTTGACAGCTTGATCATATTACCTATGCATATCAGACACGGCCAGGAGGAGGGAAAGAAAATTACATTTATCAGAACAACCTCCCAGGCTAGCGAAATGGTATTGTTGATTCATATGCCAGAGTGCACATCACCTCTGGTGTCATTTAGAGCAGTATCCTCACAATCAAAATTTTCCAATTTGATTTTAGTATGTACAAAGCCGCCTACGCAGAGAGCCCAACCTGTTCCATTGATTAACCTTCAGAACCTCAAGTCATCATAACTGTGCTCTCATTGAAGAAATTAATGTACTTATTTGAGCTTGCTGTTACAAAAATTATTTACAAAATGAAGAGCACATCATTTTGGACAGTAAACTCATAGCAAAATGCTGTAAGTTTTATTTATAAACAGGAAAAAGGAGAAAATAAAACAGAATATGTGAAAACAAAATTTTAGCCTTGCAAAAACATGAGAATCACAGGCAAGGGTTGATGCTGGTGTCCCCAAGTTAGCATCAGCATTCCTTCCCTCCCCAAGGGCTAAGTTGGGCCAAGGGTCTTCACTGCAACATCCATTCTGTGAGCCTGAGACCAAACAACATCTTTTAAGGTTCATTTTGTTGGTTAAAAGTGAATATTTCCCAGTGAGAAAATGTACTGTTCTCTCTTGAGAGAAATTGTCTCATTGGAAAATTCACAATCGGTTCTTTTCTGCTTCTACTCATGCATCTGCCATTAAGCAAGTCAGATGAAAAAACAAGTCTCTCTCAAAATTACATTTTGTTTCTTCTTCCTTTTTATTCCACAAACAAACAAAATACAAAGGAACCACTGGGACACAGTAGCATTCAAGTAGGCTTGTCTGCTAATCACAACTCACAGCTGGTAAGTGGGAAAGCTCTAGTCCTACATAGTACTTTATTCTTTCTCCATAAACTGAAAAGTTTTCTGGTCAGCCTAGCCAAAATTTCATTAATGAATAACACACACATACAGTATGTTTAAATAGCACTTTTGTATCTAGAATGGCCCAGGAGACTTCCTGGAGTCTGTATCAACAGAACATCTATTACTGGGAGTTTTAGTTCTTTGTCCTCAACTGATCTCAGCAATTTCATTTTCTACAGCCATCTCACAAACTGTCCTCTAACTGATTTGTTCAGTCAGTGACATTGCATCTCTTAGATCACCCGTAATGACAGATCACTGTTGATGTCTCAACAGGATTTTGTTTTTCAAATTACAGGCCTACTATTTTAAAAGTAATTTAAATGTAACTCACTGGAGACCTCCCCAGCTGGGACATGAAGTCAGCAGAAAAATTCATGCACTTTGACTCTCAGTGAAGGAAAGAAAAAGTTTAAAGAGAAATCTTAGGAGTAAATAGTAAGGACTGAAAAGTCTAAGCTAAAAATATTTAGACTTTAAAAAAACCATTTACATATTTTTGTTTACATCTGCAATTATACTGCTCTATCAGATTTGGGATCAAAATGTTAAAATCTTTATGGAGAAATTTTAATTTTATTGCTTTGGAAAGCACGAGGTATCCCTTTTTATTTACATAATTTCTACATGTGCATGTGGTCCACAGCTATGGTGTAAGCCTCTGTGTTCAGTGTCTCTAGCTATCCCAAGTTATCAGAGTGAAATCTCTTTACTTTTTCAAACCGTATAAGGCTGAAAGCTGACACATCCATTAACAACCTGTACAGACACACCTGAGGGTTGCTGATTTGTAAATAAGCATTTAAATCCTTACAACACACCCAAAAAATCATTAAGACATAAGTAAAAATGTGATTTTAATTAATCATAAAAAGGGTGCAAGAAGCTTCTGAATCCTGTGAAAGCTTCACAGTAGAAGACTGATAATAAAACTTAAAACTTGTAGGTGAACATTCTAAAAGCATCTGTGCTCACAGGAACTTCAAAAACCACATCAAGTCTTACTGGTCAACCTTTGGTCTGTGAATTCATCTCCTACGATCAATGTAAACTGTGAATTCACCTACTGCTATCTCCTACTATCACTATCAGTTTCACCCTATTACACTGAAGTTGCACATTTGTTAGCTTGTGTAATAAAGTAAAAGCAGCACTGAAAGAGATTCAAAATGCTGAATCTTGATTCAAAGTTAGTACCTAAAGTAGAAATTATCATGTAAATAACAAAGAAAAAAGATCAGGAGAAGAAAGCTCTCTGTGTTTACGAAATATATAGCAGACCACGAAAAGGCATCAAAGGCTGGTGCCTTCCCCTGCCGCCTCACTGCTGCACCTGGGTACTCACTGAGGTGCCAGAACTGCCCGCACAATGGAAGACAGTTTCTCATTGTGCCACTGGCCTTCAGCTGACGAAGAGTTAAAGATGAGACACAAATCCACAGAAAGACATGCATTTTCTGTTAGGACTGTCACTGACAATAAAAATCATGTACTCTGACACATCCAAAAAAAGAAACCAAGCACACTGCAATTCCTGCACCAGAAAGACTGTGACTGTTTTTTAAGGTTTAAGTCTGACCTTTGTTTTCCAACATGGCTTTTTGTATTTTGCCTCATTACAGCATTCATAATCTATCAGATATTCCCTTCAGAGGGTTTCAGTGGATGCCAGCAGCTGGGAAGCTCAGCCAGCAGCCAAACAATGCCTGAGTTCAGAAGCGAGCTCAGGATTCCTGCCTCCAGGCTTGGCAAGTGCTGGGACTGTTACGGAGGTGATTCAAGTCCATCAATCTCTGGAAGACAGCCACCCTCTGTCTCTTTTACAACCCCTCCCCTTGTCCCCAGCAGCCAGCTCGGTTGGGCTCACTGTTAACTAAGTATTAGGAGGATAAAAGTATACAGTGAGGTCCAAAATGGAAAGCCAAGAATAATGATGCAGTTGAAAACACAGTCATGCCCAAATTGCATTCCTGATAGTTATTGCTGCTCCTTTTTGAGATAGCAACAGAAGAAGTACAACATGATGCCAGAATATTTCTAGTTGTCAAGTAGAAGAAATATGGGCTAACCCTCCTTTATGCATGAATTAAATGCACTAACAGAAAACCTAATGGATGCCTTGAAATGCAATTAACCAAAACAAACTATGTGGTAAAACATGTTGGATCACATACACATCCACTCCCTTCTGGCACACGCACAGCGTGCACACATCCACATGGATTTATTCCTCTTTATTTCACCACTTAAAGATGGTGTGGCCACTGTAGACCACGGTGGACTCTATCCCACTTCTGTCCCCATCACCCAGTCCAGCTGACAGTTCCTCAATATGACTTGCTACAGTAACGTAAAGCATTCCACAGCGTGAACATCAACAACATTAAGGCTCAATAACTTGTAAAAGCTGGCCCCTAGCTGCAGTGCTGAAGGCCCTGCACACAGAAAACGCTTTCCCTCTTTGCATCACCGTGCTACCTACTACGGCTCTCAGTGGTTTGTTTTTTCCCCCAGCATGTAGTTTATGTGCAAAAGCAGGGTAATGAAATCTTACTCACTTCACTTCTTGAAGCAACTGCTCGATGGAGAGGAGTCAGCCACATATTGTCCTTGGCATTAACACGAGCGCCTGCAAGTAAACAGCAGAGGTTACATCCATGCCCTGGGTGCGGCACCGACAGCCTTGCCCAGCTGTTTCCTAGTAAGAAGAGCTGTGCGATACGTGGTACTCTTGGCGCTCCCCAGGACTCTCCTGGCACCCTGTTCACCTTGGAAATGCATTTCCAGATCCCAGGTAGATAGGAGCTGAAGCCTGATTTGGAAAGAAAGGAACTGGATAGGTCAGACTATTATCGGGAATAGATTTGTTTACAGGACACAAAAGAAGGAAGATCTGTTGTTGGGGATTACATATGTATGTATGTATGCACATGTGTGTCTACGTATATGTATTCTTTTAGATCAACTGATACAGTCGGGGACAAAAAGCAACCCTTTGCTCAGAGCACTGCTGCTGTCTGCAGACACAATGAAAGGAGCGAGCCTGAACAACCGCTTCTTATTTCCAGCTCCACCAGGCAGACTACTAAAAGATATAAACTCTTCCCTGCTTCTCAAATCCTGCTGGGATCAAGAAATCAGGAGCGGGAAATGCTCAGGTTGAGGGGGATACTTGGCACTTACTACCTCAGCTTTCGTGGGTGTTATTCTGCAAACGTCAGAAGAGGGATGAAGGAGACTATCCGTTTGCCTTCTGTGCAGTTCAGTGCTAACGTGCACTCTGACAGAGAGCTGCACAAGAGGATGGGTTTGGGGTGCTTTGCCAGAATAAAGGAAGAATATTTAAGAACTACAGCACTGCTGGCTGACTGCAGACAAGAAAAAGGATCCTGAACATTTGTGTGATAAAACAGATTTCTTTGAAAGAAATATTAAATATATTCACTAATGTGATACCCCAGAAAGGCAGCCTAGTGAAAAGTACTAGAGAAACTGATTTTAAAAAAGGCTTAACCTGAAAACATTGTACCCTCTCAGGTCTGCAGGTAGCAGTACTAGTCTGAGGAGACTGGCACGTGCAGAAAAATTTTAGAGAAGCACAAGCATCATGCACATAACCTGGATAAGACTCCAAACTCCATGAACAAAGGGATTCTTAAGCTTCATTTTGCACCATAACTTAAGTGCACACAAAAGCCTGTAATTAATAAATCACACTCTCTGAATCAAAAGTACTTTCCGAGAGCCATTTCTCAGGAATACTAAGGTGCTTGCCTCTGAATCACAGTGGTTACTGGGAATTGTGCTATGTAATCAGAGAAAAAACAAGTTCTTTCATATTTCCGCAAGCTGGATATAATTTTTGGCTACAACAAAAAGAAAACCACTTTCATAAATATTGCAACAATTGGAGGCAATCCTCCGAACTCACCTTAGAATCTGGTATCTGGTGGTACAACCTGCCCTCTGGAAAAACACCTTTTAGAAAAGATAACAGTTTCAAAGAGTTTTCTAATGAATCTGTCTAAGCAAGGAAGCTGTTAGCTGCTTCTGACTTCACCAGAAGGCCATTATGGTTGGTACATGTTAGTATCCTGCCCATTGCCTACACTGCCCGAGGCTCTAGAGACACTAAGGCAACAATCCTCCACCATCATAAAGCTGACAGACAGGACTCCAAGGCATCTTACCTTACACTGATTTGGCCTGGTAGGGGTCTTGGGGATGCAAATTGCCTAGATGAATTCCTGATGATTGCCATCAAATACCTCTTTTCGGGTTTAGAAATTTATTTTGTATTTGCCTTGGGGTTTTGCCTTATGTTCTTAACTAAGGTTTCTTTTGGTTTATTTCTACCCATTCACTAACTCCTACAAGCAGATGGTTGCAAATCAGAAAGGCTTATGTGTGAAGTAGCAAAGTGTGACAAACATATCATTCCTCAGTATTCAACAACTCCAGTGGCATTGGTGAATACTAGGATGATTAGAAAACCTAGGGAAGTGTCTCCATCAGTAGTTATTCATGCCTTTCACTGAGCCACTTACCCTTTGAGAAACTGAAATAGTTGCCAAGAAAACAGCTAAAGAAAATAAAAGCAAAACAATACCAGTGTAAATAAAATAATACACAGCATGCTATCAGCTTTTTCTTCCTCAGCTGTTTTCCACATGCCTTTACCTCTGTGCTTTGGGACTCTTTACGTGACAAAGTTAAATTGCTCTTGCATATCTAAATCAATGCATCTGCTGAATACATTTGCGATTTCTGTTTTTAAAGAGCTGCACAATTCAGCTGCTGCCTGTTACAGGGGCTGCCGTTGTCCATTTACTGAGGTGCACAGTTTCTGATGAGACGTTTCCAAACGTTTCCCTCCGTACTGCCCATTTCCATCACCAAAGTTCAGCTTTTAGGTTCCAAGCAGTTCTTTGCACGCAACTGTTAATGACAATGAAAAAACTTCACCAGCACCGATGCACTCCTTCAGGGACAGAAAGTATCTGCCATTTTAAAGGCAAACAAGTGGAGGGACCCAGGGAGCAATGCTCATATTTTCAAAGGTGTCCTCTACACTTCACAAACTTGAGAGTCCATACTGTGATAGCCTGGGGAACAGCTCTTTGAAAGCACTGAGTAACAGAGAAATCCAACTCCAAAGACTAAGTGTGCTACAACATGCTAAGGCACCGAAAGTGAGCTGTGTCCATAAATCAGAAACTTAAATTTTCAAACCCATCTCACAACATTTCCTCAAAGTCACCCAGAAATTCAGTGTTCCTCTCTTCACTCTGGACCAAATATGTCAATGGTGTTTCAATGCACTTTCCACAATACTCTGTGAATTAATCTGTGTATTTATAAAGGCAAAGAGGGCTGATAACACACTCAAATTGGTTAATATGGTGTCCTTTGTAGTACAATCTTCCCTGAAAAGCTGTTTTAAAGATTTCCCTTAACTTCCTTTCAGGTAGCCACGGCACTGAGCCACCCCATAAAATATCCACTTAAAAAAAACCCTCTCCAGAGAAAGGATGGGGCTTTTCCCAGCCCCATCCTCTACACTCTGCGCTCAGGAGGGCTTGTACCCATGGGCCTGAAGGAAAGGCTTGGCTGTTGGATTTGCTCTGTGAAGCAGAAGTAGACAATAACATATAACCTCACAGATAAAATCAACAGAGAGGAAACTTTCTATAATCCACTCTTCTTTAATATGGCTGTTTTGTAATCTTTGCCATCTTTCACTCTTAAATTTTTCTGCCAGAAGAGGAAATACATCTGAAAATGCCTCAGTACTTTTGAGATCTGAAATAAACAACCTGATGCTGGCTTTCAGCAATAAAGTTAACATCTCTTTATCCTAACCAAAGTACAATTTTCCATCCAGCACATCTGCCAAATCCACAGGTCTCTAGATTCTGCAGTCTAAATTTCTGAAATTAGAGATGGTCAACGGAAGAAGGAAACTTTATTCTTTAACCTATTAATGACATTATTAATAAGCACCTTTCCAACTCCTGCTGTGAGATACAGCAATAGGTACACAAAAATCTAAGGAATGTCCCCCCACCCCCACTGCCAAACATACAATACAAAGCAAAGATCAGCATGAATGAAATATACCAACAGAGCAGCACCACCCGATAGATGTAACTGGGACCCACAACATGAGAGCAACACAACACCGTGGATAGGTGCGAACACAGGAACCAAACACCTACGTGGCAAGAACGGGAGGTTAGGCAGGATCTCTTTGGAGGCAAGTCGAGTCACTTGCTAGGGAGGGAAGTGGCCTGGGGATCCCACCAGGTGAGATGACACAGGGCCTAGGTCACTCATGAAGGAGAGAGGAGATAGTCCTGGAACATCCCCCAGACTTTCACCCAAAGGGGATACTCCTAATCCCCAAGTACAGGAGTTGCAAAGCCATGGGAAAGGCAGAGAGAAGGGTGCTTCTCCAACCTGCCGATTCTTCAGCATGCTGTGAAAGAGGAAGCCCTGAATGTGTGACCTTCCCCTGCTGCCTACACAACAGGGATGTCCAAGGACCTGCTGCACATGTGACGGTCTCGCTTCCAAAATCTATGTGGCAGATCTTACCAGGAACCCTTTCAAAGCATGCCAGGGTTTATCCTTTTCTTCAACTATTGTGTAATTTATGAAGGATGGATGTCAATATCGCACACACACCCCTAGTGTGTAACTTCTTGCCAAGAAACTCAGAACCTTCTGAAATAGTAAGGCATGGCGATATTGACAAGATCGCAAGCTCCTTGGTGGGGAACAAGGGGTAAGGGACTGAACTCAAATATTATGCCCTCGGGCACCAGCTCAAAACCCAGGAGGGAGAAAGGCACCAGTATAAATGAGAATGGAGCTTGTATTTGCTCAGACAGTTCTTGTTGCACATCTGTGACTCGGTCATCATACAGAGCTTCATTTATGCAAGATGGTTACCCTGGTCCTTCACCTTCTTGACAGAAATGAGGTTTACAAGAAGTGCTCAAAGTTCCCTGCTTTCATGTAGCCTGGAAAAACAAAACCACACAGCACATTTCCCCAGCTTAAACCACATGATTATGGATCAGACCTTCGAGCTGGTGTAAATCTACCTAGTTCTGACATTTAATGGGACAGGGTGATTCATGCCAGTTGAGTGGTCTGGCACTCTCTCTCCTGTATCAATTCCAAACAGACTCCATTTCAGTGGCTACCTAGAAAGCCATTTCTGGTCTGTCTCCAAACACCTGGGCAGAAGTTGTATTCATTAGACACTGCATGTATTTGTGCTGCCACCAGTTCATGGGTCACAAATTGCAGAACACTCATATTTCGTTTAATTTCTCTCCTGAGCCCTGTACAAAATGCAATGGGTTGCTATTCCTCCTAGCTTCTACTCATGCTGGGAATATGATTGTTTGACATCAACGGCAAGCATTTTTGTGCTTTCTCTCTGTGAAAACACTGTCTCACTTTAAGACAAACAACAGTTTTTCTGCCTATGCAACTAAATGTTATGATCAGATTAATCTTTTACAATACATGCTTACTAATACAGTTTACTGAATGAAGAGGTTGAAGCAAATGGAAGATGCTGCTGTTGTCTTTGGAGCCTAGTTCACCAAGAGATCGCAATGACAAAGAGGTGTTTATAACCACTCATAAATTTGCTCCTCCAAACCTCATAAACCTCCAATGATACTTCAGAGATTAAAGGGCAATGAATAGGTAGAATATGTAACACAAGATTAATTTTGACTTATGCTAAGCAAGTTGAGAAAGATCCACACAAATCTGCAGACTAAACTCCAGCACAGTCCCACTGATACAAAGTCCAATTTTTAAAAGCCCCCAGTATAAGTTTTTCACACTCAGATATATAAAAAAACCCCAAGACATACCACCTGCATATTATACTGTTGACCAGACAAACCCTATAGCCCATGGATGACATTTAGGCGGTGAGGTGGTGGAACTAAGTATCCCAGAAGAACATTAGATAGTCTCCTTCCCTCATTAGGAATGTGATAGAAAACAAGAATGTTCACCAGGACATTTTCTGATGCTGTTGGGATTCAGGCAAGAAATGAGCAGAACAGCTTCACCTTTTTCTTTATATGGATATTGCCTGTGCTGTTACTTGCAAAACCTGAAAAAAGACGTCTCTTCTCACATCACAACAGAACAACAGTATGTGACAAACAACACACACTGCAAGAACACATGCATAGATGAATTTTATTAACTGTTACCTCCCACTGAAGAATATCATGTTTGCATTTAGCATACTGAGAACCCACCCAAGCATAACCTGTCAATGGAAGAAATCATTCTGCTGGTGCCCTAAGCAGGGGGCTGGATCAGGTAACCTCTAGAAATCCCTTCCAGCCTGAATTAGTCTAGGATTCGAGGTCGGAAATTAGAAGGTGTTTCGCAATCACAGGACTGATAGTTCTGAAATAACTTTCTAAAAAGAAAAAATGCAACTTGTTTGAAGAGGCAGTCTAATAATTTGTGAAACCAATCATATCGCAAGGTTGCTTGCAAGGACTTAAACTGTACCATGAGGTTCCTTTCAATTCCCCATTCTTAATCCCCCATAAGCTTTACCCTTACAGTTCTCCAGTTTAGAAAAACACTGCCTTTGAAATCTGCAAGCACATCCTGGAGGTTGCCATGAATTATGTGTACTTCTTGAGAGATGTCTTCTTTATGCTTTATTCTGACAGATTTTGATCATGTTTTTTGTCACTACAACAGTCTGGAAGTATTTTTTTTATTTTTTTGTTTAGATACATCCTACTGCACAGTTTCTATTCTCCGAATCAACTTCCCGACACTTAGAATCATGTTTCTAATGTAAACACCACTTACAATTCATTCAAACTCATTCATAACTTTTTTGCCATTATTCCATAATAATTTTTGCTTAACAGAAATTCTTGGCTTGTACTCCAGGACATGAGCCCACATTTCAAATATGTACTTCAGCAAGTTTCTGAATCCACAAATATCGTCAGTTTGAATTCATTAGAAGTTTTTAAAAACTAGTCGCCTTGTTTATTAATTCCGTTCAGTCACAGTGCACATTTTATAATTGTATCATCAAATTTAAATGTATTTTCTAAGCTTGTAACAACTGCAACCAGATCTATGAAACTCAGAAATAGGCACTGCCCAAAGCTCACACATAGATGCTTTGTGGGGTATTCCCTGTAGCTTTAAAATTAGCTAATCTACCAGTTAATAACAGCAAGGGACAGCACCTTACCTGACAAAATGAGAAGCTCAATGATGTCTGCATCCCCCAGGAATGATGCAACATGAAGAGGAGTTCGTTTCTCAGCATCCTACAAAACCACAGATCGTCCAGTTATAAAACATGGTCAAGAGCTGCAAGCATTAGTGTTGAAGAGCAATGGATTTGTATATAGTGTTTATTTTTCTATGTGTATTTGCTTATAATTAGAAATGCAATCTCAACTGGTGAAACAACAACATTCAAGGTCTGAACAACACACTTCCTCCCAATAATCCTCAACTTTTTTATCATTTGGTTCCACCAGACCTTGCAGAGACATCATCTTTACTTGATATCCTTTACACAGGTAGACCAAATCAAACTCTAAAGTAAGAAAAGACGTCATCCTTGGCTCTCTTTTGGAAACATTTTCCACTCAAGTACTGCAGCAACATAATTGAAATGTTTCTGGACATTAGACTTTGTAATGCAGTTTGCATCAACCATTTAACACCAGACTCTTCAGAAGGGTATGGAATGGAACCATAGCCTTGGGAATGGTTTGGAACCACACACAAGGATGAGATGCAATCCTCTTAGTCTACAAAAGTTCTTGTACACCATTTAGCCTGCTTGTCTACAGCAGCCCAAAATGGGCTTGTACACACTGATTGACCTTTAAACACCAATAAAGAAAATATTACCAGTCATCTGTGTCTTTAAATTTAGAAGAATTGCTAATAATCATATATACAACTTCTGAAATAGATCTACTTTTATTTGATTTCGGTAATCTTCAGCCTTAGAGAGTCACATTTTCAAGATGTTCTTTTCTTACTTGTAAATACAGTGTTTACAAAAAAAATCTTTCTTTTATTGCGTTATTCAGGTGATTCCAGAACATAGGCCTTTAAAATAAACTGCTAAACATTGTAATACGGGCAACAAAAAACACAAGAACTGATAATCATGCTATTTGACCCCTGTTTCCAGTCCTAAATGTACTGCATTTTGGTTTCCTAACCACTAATACAAAAAAAGTTTTACGAGACTTATCAAACTTATCAAATTACAACCTACCAGCATTAAATACTGTAAACTGTTAACAGATTCATCACTTTCTGCAAATGATCCTAACACAGAAACCCTATTTGTACTTACACTCTTTCCCTGAAACATATCTCCGAGCCTGTCAAGCAAAATGCCACTTCTAACATGACCAAGAGTTCATCAACCGCAAGCTATTTTGGACTATCTTCAAAATATGCTATAAATGTGGACAAATTAGTGCAGCAGAACCATTTGTCATGTGAATGCTGAAAATTGTTTTCCAGCACTGCAAGGCACAGAGCCACTGGTCACCAGAATAAATTACATTTAATTTTTATATTTGTATATTTTTTCAAACATACATGATGTGTTTAGTCCTCAAATTCTGATGCAATGGGTTTTGATCTTATATATTGGGCATGCGCATAAAACACTCAAAAAACAGATTATGTGACACCCTGGTTGTCACAGGTCAAAGAGAAAGGTATCTTACAGAATTTCACCTCCACACATGGTAGACAAAAAAATATTAAGCCGTGCCCGTCCAGCTATGTCAAAATCACAAGCTTGATTTCTGATACACTCTGTTCCTAAGACATAATCCAACATGGACTAGCTTTTACAGGCTACATGACGAAGCCCTTCATAAGTATGGCTTCATATTACCTATCCTAAGGCTATCCATTGCAGAAAATACATTAAGACTGATCGAACATTTGTACAAAAATAGAATCTGTTTTATTTATTTTCTTCATTTGTTAATTTTAATGTATGAATCTCTCTTTAGCACAATGTAGTATTTGTAATAGCTATCCTACCTGTCAGTGATAAATTTCACATCAGCTTCTTGCAACACAGCCTAGTTTGGCAAGAAAACAGTCGTTTGAAGTCGAATGCTAACGATACAAGACCAAGCAATTTTCTTTATCAGGGAACCAAGGCTATTCAGTGGTTTATTGATTATAAGCAATATTTTATACTAAGCTGTAAATCTGATGGAAATTTTATAATTGTGGGAAGAAAGGACATGAAACAGAAAAGTACAATTTTTAGCCTTCTGTAGCAGGAATAATTCTGTGTAAGAATTCTCAGCTTTCACTTCTTAAAAGCAATGCAGAATCTTATCCAATGAAGTGAGAATCAAGTCTTCAGAGAAAGGTGGGTTTAGTGATGCAACTAAATTTAAGCTTAATTTCTCCAAGAGGAAAAAACCCTAAAATTTCTCCATTTGTCACAGCCAGGCACAAGTCAGAGTTCACCCTCACATGAACTAGCAGGTGACAAAACCTGATGCACGGTACAGAAAATTAAAAGCCCACAAAAGAGCCCTACAGGCAATGTTTTCAGGAGTTTGGCGGGCAGAAGTCCACACACAACATCTGCAGCTGAGCGTGCAGTTGAGCAGCTCAACAGAGGAACATCCTCAGGTTCCTGTTTACTCTCTGCACGAGGCTGACACAGAAATGGAGGAACTGGGGCCTCTGCCCATCCAGCCAGCCACACTCCTTGCTCCTTCCTCAAAGACGTGTACTGCCTTTAGCAAGACTTAAATAGCCCACTGGCTTTGTGTCTGGCCAGTGCATCAACGTCTATTCAGCTACAGATGTCCTTGTGGCATGATGGCAGTGAAAGGAGTACAAATAAGTAAATCAATAATGATCTAAAGAGTGAAGGCTACAGACAGAGAGAGGAATAAAAAGGAAATTCGTCACTTGAGGGAAAGGTCTGGCAGTACCCCAGACCTGAACATACATAATCAAGGCAAGGAAAGGGGGGTGGGGGGGGGGGGGGGGGAAGAAATTTTAATGGGATTACAAATAGCATTAAGACAAATAATCAGACCTGCTTCAAGTGCAGTTCTCAGAGGAACAAAAGATCCATAAGAAACAGTAAATAAGCTAAACAACAGCTAGAAAATCATGCTGAGATAAGCACTCTCTCCCCAAAACTGTATTAGTGAATTATATTAGTTCACAGAAAAGATGATGCTGCATTTTAACATTAACTGTACACTTTAGAAAAAAAAAGTACCAATAAAGGAAATTAAGACTTTAACAAACAGGGAATCAAGGACAGAAGGCCTCATCAAGAAAAACACTCAACACGTGCTTAAACTGTTCAAGTGATCACAATGACACTGATAAGGCCCTTTGCAGGCTTAAAGTTAGTCTAGTCCTTAAGTGCTTTATTGGATCAGAGCCCCAGAGTACATGAAGATTAGCAGAACGGTGGCTCGGATGAATCATATCAGCATATGTAAAATATTCAGGCACATTAAGAAAAAAGCCAACAGTTTCTCCTCAACACAGCCTACATCTCGAAGTACATAATGGATTTGAACTTTCATATCAACTACAGCTGTTCAGATCAAAAGATGTTTGGAACAGTTATTTACTATTAAAATGTAAGTGCAACTGCTACAGAAAATAAATGCCTGTATCCTCTTTTTATCACCAAACTGACTGAGCAGCCAACAAGACTAGTTCAGTGCAGAAGGAAACACCACAGAAACCAACTGAAGGAAGTGCCACCACTTCCAAGCGGATAGCGATCTGCCTGGGTGGCAGAATAAACTAAAATATATTAGAGGCACGTGAATGGCAACAGCTTCCATTAATACAAGGCTAAACAAAACAGTAAGAGAAGCAAACCTCCTGTTCATTAGCTACATTTCGATCTGAGCTTACCTTATTCAAATAGCACAAAGTAGCTGATACTATTAAAAAACCCAAAGATTCAGATACAGCTTGGCTTCATGAAAATTAAATATTGGGAACTGGTTAGGAACTGAAAAAAATATAAGCAAACCAGCAGCTACTTCTTGAGGTATTTACAACAATTTAGAACCAAAAGCTGACGTTGTATAGACACTCTGCTGCTTCAGGATTTCCTCCTTCTCACAGATTGTTTTATTAAAGCCTGTAATTCACAAAGCAAATCAAAATGCTTAGCTGTGAGCACCAGCTGGGAGGTGAAAGTCAAGCTGTGTAACTTATGCTTGGTGCCCGCTCTGCTACTACCAAGCAGAGGAGTTCCCATCTCAATCTGCAGATCCTGGTTTCAGCACCTCTCATCCCCCCAGTCTTCAGTTTAGCCTCATAAACAAAGATTTTTCTGGACTGAGCCTTTAATTGCCAAGTGCTCATGAAGTGAAAGAAGCAAATACTTTGATCTTCTAGAGACAAGAAAAATTTTCTTCCCTCTCCTCCCCCATCTAACCCTCTCCTTCCATGAGGCTGACAGTAGCTTTCATGCTAGAAAAAGATAACTTATAAAATTAATTACTAATCCTAGATGGAGACTGTAGAAACTGTTATCCAAAGTTAATGGAAATACTTTAATACTTATCTCAGTTTCCAATGTAAGGCTCAAAGCTAGAGTTAAGTGACTCCTCCATTTTTATAAATGAGGGGGGGGGAAAGCATACATCACTTGTGAGTTGATGGGAAAAGCAGATTTAGAAACCTCAGGTATTTCAGGCAGACATTTCTGCCTTTGGAGAAAATAAAGCAGCTACAGACAAACCCTGCCATGAGCTTTTAATGGCCTATACGTCCTTAACTGTCTCAAACATTTTGAGGACAACAATAATATGAGTCACCAGCACAGACAGAAATAGATATATACATATAGATATATATGTCTATAAAACTTCGTACCCACTAGTATACTAGCATGCTGTACAAAGCAACTCCCAACATTTCAGACACTCAGTAAACTCCAGCAGAATCTTCTTCATAGTTCAAACATCATCTTTATAAAATATTTTAAAATCTATTTATTTTCTAACAGAAAAAATGCTTCTTCTAAAGTCATACTGATTGCCTTGCATCACAAACATCAATGCAATGTTAGTGTCCAGTTCTCTTACATTCCTGAAAATTGTTCATAAGTTCCTTCTGTAGAAAAAAAAAAAAAAAAGTATCCTCCAGCACTTCCCACTTACATTAACACACTAGAGGCTAAATACCCACTGAAAACACAGCTATCAGGCAGCACCAAACTGTCATACTGTGTCAAAGCAGAAGGCTTCCAAAATTCTTGAATAAATCCTCCAGAAGACTTTCCAGCACAGCAGAACTGCATCTAGAAGAGGCACATTTACCTCCAGGATAGCTTCATTCTCCTGTGAGACTCTGCAGTGTCAGAAAGAAAATCATCAGTTCTTGGACAAGAGCAGAGGCAAGCGTCTGGTCCCCAAGATCACTGAAATACCACATTACCATCTCTCTTAGTCCCAAATCAAACACGTCACTCCAATCTGAACAACAAACTGGTTTTCACATTAGCTATCCCAAGCATGCAAAGCTTTTCAGATGCACAATCCTAAACGTGTGCACACTTGTACCCTCTCAAAAAGCATGCTTAGCAATATCACAGAGCTATCCCTGTCCTACGTATGCAACTTGTGTGTGTGTGTGAAGATCTGGATAAAGCCTGAATCCTCCTAACAAAAGCAGGCCTGCAAATCTGTGCCTTAACAAGTAGGACAATGAGAAAAAGAAGCAGTAAACAGCATACATCCACGTCTCTCCATGAGAACTGACTTCTTGCCTTCCTTATACTCTAACAGACCACCCTCTAAACACATGCTCCTGCGTGTAGGGCCTTGCAATCTCTGCTGGTGCCACTGTCCCTTCCCCTGCAGAGCTGCTTGGCAGCTATAAACGTGCAGGCAATGCCCAGGGTCCCTACACCTCCACACGGCCCCAACCCACCCCTGGTCTGGCCCATCAGGAGTTCCTGCAGCCCACCCAGATCTGCTGGCTCTGCAGCTCAGCTGCAATGAAAACAAGCCAAATTCAGCTACATCATTACCTCCTCCTAAGCTATATCATCTTGGTGAAAGTGAGTGGGGGAGCATTTGCATGAGCCCTTCTTGACATCAGCAAGCAGAGAGAAACAGCAGCGGGCAGAACGTAGAGCAAAGAGGCCATGGGGATCAAGCTGAGAAGGCAGCATTAGCACTCAGGCCCCAACATCAGAAACAGAAGCAACTAAGTTTGTTGAAGGCAACATATGCTTTCCCAAGTCTCACTGCAGGGGTGAGGGGGGATGTTATTTAATTTCCCCAAAACATGAATGCAATAGAAGATTTTCCGGGGCAATCAAAGTTTTGCATAAGTTTCAGGTTTTAGGGTTTTATCCAAGAGAAAAAGCAAGATTAGGGAATAAGGAGGAAAAACAGGGAAAGAAATATCTGGTTTGGCTTGCAAGCATCTAATCAGTTATGGGGAAAAATACTAGAAGGTCTTTTTGCCTTTTCTGTTTGACTTTAAATATTCTGAAGGGAAACTAAACTAGAAGTCTGAAATGAAAATGGAAATTTTACAGGAAGGATTTTGGTTTAGTAGAAAATCATGAAATTGCACATAAGAACTGGACTCTGCATATGTAAGACGTTGCACAGCTGCATCTATTACGAATCCCAGCTAACCAGGAGTTACCACTGAATCCAGAATAATTCCTACATGAACAAGGCTCTGTGCCATTCTATCACACTCTTCCCAAAGTAAAAAAGTCATCCCCCCAAAGCCCCACATACATGCATGTAGCACGAACACCCTGATATTTCTAAATGTACCAAGCAGCAAGCACGAAAGATGTCAGCCTGAAACTAATCTGGTGGTCTGGGTGGTCCGACCCAGTATCCTGAATGCTCAGTGGTAAGGAACCACTCGCCACCAGCCAAGGAGAACGCTGTCCATGCCCTCAGGGTGCAAAAGTAGCATCATGGTCCCCCAAGGCACAGCAAGACACTGGAGAGGTCAAAGCAACCCTCAGAGTGGCAGAAGGAACTAAAACCCACACTTCTAAGCCAAACAGTTACAGCTTTAACTTACTGCAAAATAGAAGTCACAACTATAGCAGCATTCATAATGTAGCCATTTCCATTTCCACCAACACACACTTCCAGCTTGGAAAGATATTAATTATTTTACCAGACCCAAAAAAAAAAAAAAAAAAAAAGTAACCTTCTAAACTTCTGATTTGCTCTATACACTTTCTTCTAAGATTAATTATCCTTTAGGTAGTATGCATATATATCACTGATTTTGCATATTTGCTCCATGTGCTTTTTTCTTCTGCCTTCCAAATCCCTCTCTTGCTGCAGATGCCAAAAAAACATTTTTTAAAACTTCAGAAATCCCCAAAGCTTGATGCAAAACCAGTTTTATTTTACTTTCCTGTCCTACCTACATTTGAACTATTCCACTATTAACACAGCTAACCAACCAAAACGATCAACAAAGGGCAAATTGCTGCCAAACAGTGTCATAATTTCCTCTCACGTGAGCAACCAAGCACTGGAGAAACACTAATATGGAAGTAATTAAAAACACCTTTAAAATAGAAACATAAGCATGCAGCGCAAATTGCAAGCTCACAGCACAAGGGAGGAAAATGCTATCTTTTGATCTTTGTTCAGTGACATTTTAAGCATTTGACGCTTGTCTGCAATTACCATCCAGAATACAAGCTTCAGAATTTGTGTTGACTGGTATTTTTCTAATTACTCCAAATAATAGCTTTGTTTTTTGCTTCTGACAAAATAGCTGTTCAGGCAAAGCATTCTTGGATGGACTTTTAGCATCTTAAACAGGATTCTGGGTAAGACCATCCAAGTTCTGTGACTTTTTCTATCAGGTATCTGTTACTTATCTACAAAATACATATTCTTTGTTTCATATTGCACCTGAGAGTTGAGAGCATTGCCCTAGCAAACATCACTCCCACACCTGCAGCCAAAGCATATAAAAACATTTGAGAAGCCTACAATAACCTTTTACAGGAAATTATATTTTCAAAAACCAGCATGAAATACAGAGGATATTTTAGCACTGTCATGTTCATCTAGGTTGGTTTTTTTCGGTTGGTTAGTTGGTTTTAGGTTTTTCCTTTGTTTTTTTTAATACCATCAGGGAAAACAAGTAAGGAGGAAACTCAAGGGAGATGATGCTTTAAGGAAGCACTTTTAGGAACTTATTTCAAGAAAATGACTGGGTACTGATAATCACAGGAAAAGCCTAACATCAAGGTCATCTTTGTCCAGATTCCCCATTTAAAACAGCAGCAAATCATTCCTTCCACTTGACAGCAAGTGGAGCGGAGCCCCTGTTAACCAGATCTGTAGGATCACTTCTCCAGTTCCCTTCTGCAGCTCCGAATCACACGGTTGGACCCCACTGCCTGAAAAAGCTACAGTGCCAAGACTACACCAGACAAACTGCTGGAGTTAGCTATGAATAAACTGACGGCTTTACATCAGGGAAGGACATGAAGAAAAGAAAGGTTGATTCAGAAGTCCAGGAAACACCTGGAAATCACCATTCTGCTTCTGCTTTATATTCGCACCACTTTCAGAGGCCACAGACTGTAGTCAGGACTGGCAGGGTTCATTTCTAACAGTACGGGTTTAAGTTAAAATCAAAGAGGGGAAAAAACTCCCCAACTTCTGCAAAAAGACCAATTTCAAATGGAGATTTATTTTTTTTTTCACTGCCAAAACACTTAACTACTACTTGTTTACAGCTGCTTACAATTGTTCTGGCTGGAGCAAGCCAATCTGCGGAACAGTAATTCCTTTGTGGGCAAATCACAGCCAAGATACTGCTTCCTTACTCTCACTGCTGAGACCTATAGTGAAGCTTTATTTCAAGTACAGGCAAATACTGAATAACAGCTCCTGATCTGCAAAGACTCTTCATAAACGGAAACTCTACAGAGAGTAAAAATATGCAGCTTTCAGCTGGTTTTATTCATTTTCCCAGTAAGAAAGAAAAAAAATGTCCCCAACTGACCTGCACATTTGGAATAATTACCATACACTTAAAAAATTTAAAGTCACCTGCTGGAGATAATTACATTTCCGAATACTAATTAGGATTCCACTGAAACCCCAGGTCTCTAACTTCCAAATAATTTCCATTCTGTTATGTGTTAATTACGAAGGACACAATTAATACTGTCATTGCAACAGTTGACAAGCATGGTGGTTAGGTATCACAGGCACGTAACATGCCAAGTCACATACCAAGGCGTTGACATCTTCAGTTTTGTAGATCAACATCCGTATCTCTTCCGGATCACCACTGAAAATTGCTTGGACCAGCGGTGGCTGGAAAAATAAAACAGAAGAAGCGGCATTACAGGTTTGTTTTCTGTTTAAAAGGAGAGCATATTCTTCCTGCAAACATTTACTAATGCTGGTCACAGACGTTGTATGATCCCAGTAACAAATCACCAAGAACATCTCATCAGTAAGAACTTTCAGTTTGCTTGAGGATAAACTGAAATCATGAGTATGTTTGTATGTATAATGAGTGTGTGTGTGCACAAACAGGGACCCCTATTAGAATGGCAACTTTTGTCAACAACACGCAATTAGCCCAGATGTTCTCCTTGGCATGTAAGGGGAAAACTAATTACATCAGATATTGCTGCATGCTTGCTGTTGGCACAGATTAATGGTCATGCAATACACATTTAGAAACAGAACATTATGCAGATAATGAATTTCTGGGCAATTACTAAACATCTTGTATCTTTTTACTGAATAAATATGCAACGAGCACAGTTAATTTTAACCACCCAAGAAGCGAAATAATTATCTTATTGTTTCAAGTCTGTTATTATGCTATTATGAATCGGAACGCATAAATAAATAATCAGGCATATGGGAAAAACAATATGCCATGCTCATTCCTCTGGCAATGCTGGCGTCACTGCCCGCCAGTGGGAGGGAGCCCTGCATATGCTCAACTGCTCCGTTACACGTCCAGAGCTGGCAATTTCAGTCCTTCTGCCTAGGTTTGCTCTGGACCCCCAGCAGCAAATATCCCAGTTATTAACCAAGCTGGCAGAACACAATCTGCTGAATTAAAAGAACAAAAACCTTGCTGCTGGAGACTCAGAAAAAGAGGGGGGAAAATTACCAAGACACCTATCCCCTGAAGCACATAGCTGAAACAGGCGGTGGCCCCACTTCTGCCGTCACCCCTCCTGAAGGCAGCATGTGCCCCCCCGAGCTCGCTGCCCACCTCCAGGTTGCCTTGTGGTCCTGCTAGCAAAAAAAGAGTTTGTGGTGCCACACAATCACCAGCATTTAAAATAACCCTGCAAAATGGAAGCATGCATGCCTGCTCAAGCACATAAAACAGCAACAGTTCTTAAAATTCTGTAGAATTTAACTATCTGGTAAACAAGTTATCTCAAAATCCACAAACAAGCTGGAAGAACAGAGAAAATACCATTTTTTTAACCAGTCTTTTCACTGAAAAATTCATCATATTCGAACATGGAAAATACATTTCTAAGGTGATGGTGACTATTTTAAGACATATTAATCCCTTATATCCTTAAGAAAGATTCACACTAGAATTTCATTCTTGCCACTCCCCCAGTGGAAAAAGGACTAAAGCAGCACCTTTTATCACAACTGTCTGCAGTCTTACGTATTGCAGTGGATGTTCAAAAAAAAACCCATTGTTTTGAATTGTATTTCATTTGAACCATTCATTAGCATGCTTCCTTCCCAGCCCATGTTAGAACAGTTACAGACCCCCACTGGAGAATGCAAACAACAGACCTTGGAGTCAGACCCATTCTCTCTCATCTGCCAAACTCAAACAAATCAGGATTTAGCAAAGAGTGGGACAGACTCACTTCCACATTTTTCTCCACCAAAAGAAATTATTTAAAGTGGTTCTATGATCTTATGCCCACTAGTGTGCTAATAAAACTTAGTAATTCCTAGACTTAGTGCAAACCTAACTCTGAGAGCTAGGAAGAACCAGCTTAATGTTTACGAAATTAGAATGCTCACATCAAAACATTTCCATTTCACGTACATTTAATATGTACATGTAACATGCATATAACAAAATACACAGGAAAGCTGAGAACTCCTCAATTTCAAGATGAATGGCAATGCAACCCAATGGCCAAGCAACAAATATCCCCAGCAGCTTGGATGAGTCTCTGAACACACTTGCAGGTACACCCAAGCACCCAACAAAAGGTATCAGCCAGGCTCTGATAACAGGTGATCTGAGACTTCAGACAAAAGTACCATCACCAAGAGAAAAATTCAACTTCTATTGGATTTTTTAAAAAGTTCACATGCTGTTACAGGCAACATTTTTCTTTTAATTGGGAAAGGGTAAAGTACTGTGCATTGTTATATTAAAAAAAAAAAAAAAAAGGGAAGTCTACAATAAGGCAGTTTGAGCCTTCTTTCCTCTGCCAGAAATGTGAATCAGACACCTGGTTTTACAGGAAATGCTTGACCTTTTTAATTAACATCAGCTACTTAACACAGAAAGCAGATTGAGAAGAACATTATATTCTTTAGATCTGTGACATATACAAGATCCTCATCTCAATTCTTGTCCAGCACACCACAGTCGTATCTACATTCAGTTCCTTATATCGTAACCCAGAATTTATTGTGCCTCTGAAGCAGGTTCTAAGTCTCACACTGCTGACAGACAGTACGTTTGCTGACAGGAGGAAGCTGCCATATACCCATTTGCAAAGCCTTTAGTTCTTCAGCCCTTTTTCCATGAGATATACTTTCTGTAAATTAAATTACAAGAGACTCTATCACTGCAAGTGATAATGCCAAGAGGCAGAGATCACAGAAAATGATCAGAGCCTGTAAATTGGAAAGAACAGATAAAACCAGTCCAGGTTGATAACCATCTTGAGTCACTGCTGTGCAGCCTTCTCCAGTTGGCCATTTTCTTAAATCACTATTTCATGATTTTGCTTCATTTACGAAGGTAATAGTTTTGAAGTGAGAAAGACATTACTGTTAAGGAATTCTTATTTCATATTAAGACATGTTTCTGTGTAAGATGCACAGTAATGTATTACTGTTTAGAAAAATGTCAGAAGTGTGCTGCAGCGTTGTCGTGGCAATTTGAGGTCAGAGCTGAGGATGTGCATCCGCATCCATCAGCACGATGGAAAAAGTATTGCTCCATTCAGCAGCTGACAGTGATGAAATGGAGCTTGTACAGTTATATACGTGTTGATAATGGATGTCCAATGACCTGAACAGATTACTTTAGTGATAACCATGTTCATCCACGAATAACTTCAACTTTAAGTAACGTTTTTTTTAATTCCTGAAGAGCAGATAATGACAATTCCTAATTGTCAAAGAAGGATACAGTATATTTTTGGAAATAATTTCTAAAACCTGTGACAACATCATTAATGGGTTATTTCACTAACATAAATATTTTGCTTTAAAACTCTTCAAATTCAAATACTCAGAATGAAGAAAAAAAAAAAAAGAATGCTAAGAGCAGGTTATGTATAGCTATTATTAGAATTAAGCAAGGCTGCAGGTTTTGGAATGACAAACAGCTGTTTCATCAGCTCAGCTCTCCAGAGCTTCCAAATTCTTAAAGAGAGTTTCAGTTGAGAGTGTTCATATTTTTCTCCTGAAAATACACACCAGCAGCTAACGAAAAACTTTCCATGTTTCTTTTTCTACAGAGTTGCTATTATAAGTACAAAGCTCATCAAGTTTTATTAGAATGGTCTTTACTTTGTGCTGTAATGAGCATTATAGTAAACATCTTCCAGTGTTGGAACATATCCCTGTCTTTACTGCACACGGGGGCAATTGCAAGCTGGACTTCAATCCACCAGGTAAAATTAGCTTGTTGAACTGAAGGCACAGTGATTATTTCAGCAACGGAGATCTTAGACCCACAGGAAAGCACAACCTGTGGCTTAGCTGGTGCCCACAGAGCCAACAAGCCACACTGGCAGAAGAAATCCAGCATTGGGAAATCCTCCTCCGCAGATCTGATGGTAGAGAGGAAAGCCGAGACTACTACCGAGCGGCACTGGCAAGCCTCTGAACCCCAGATGAGATGAAGTATTTAAGTGGGCTGTCCCAAGTATCATTTTAATTACTATGTTCAGAGTGGGTGCTGAAGCCCCTAGCAAACCAGACAGTATTTTCATTGATTAACTGTGACATATATTAAATATTTTATCTTTATTTTAGATATCCTGACTTACTAATATGGACTTATTTAAGCCAGATTTTCATTTTGCAGGACCTGGAGGCAGATAAGGAAAGGATGATACATTCCCATGCCAATTTGATATAATATACTATCATGTGGTCTTGTGAGTGAAAAAAGTTATATACTGATCCTGTTTGTGTTCTAATTGCATTACATCAAGTTGCTGGACTAGACACTTGGATACATGTACTCATTTCTCCACAACTAGCAAGGCAATGTAGCAAGACACATAATCATTTCAAAGTGGTATTGATTTTGTCAGTGTTTTGCCAAACCTCTTTTTTTCTGCAGGTACACCCATTAATCAGGATTACAAGGTTGTCTGCAATGTCACATCACATACATCTATTTCCTTCCATTCATCATAGCACAAAGACTACTCCTCTTCCTAATTTTAATGTAGGACTTTCTCCTTCTGAGCATACAAAACATGAATACCTGAAAAGCAGTTTCAACTTACAAGTCTATAAGTGAACAGTCATTAATTGATTTCTCTTAATTCTTAGAGTACATTTCCCTGGTGTTTAGTGTTTATACAGTTCCACGTCTAAAAATTACTCAACACTAATAATTTTTTATAGGCCTTGCAGTCTATTGCACTTGCATCAGGGGTTAGCCTTTTACTGTGTTTTAGGAACTGATTGCTGGGTAAATACAAAGAGAAGTTCACTCTTAATTCGTTATTATTTCAAAGACTGCATTTCTGTTGTTGGAATTTCTATATACTGGTTTCTGCCAGCAAAGTACTTCCACAGAGCTGGTATTCAGAGAACAATGTCCTTGGATGGCTGTTAATGGGTGTTTCAGAGCAATTACGGATTTTCACTGAGCAACTCCTAAGGAATCCTTCTCCAAGCTACTGAAAGGCCAGTGGAGAGAATCAAATTTGTGAAGAGGGTGTATCGGTCCTCTGGAAGAACTGCAGCAAACTGACAGCATCTTTAAGTGAGCAAATGTGCACACCCAGGATGTTTATAATGACCAGGTCAAAAAATACCCTGCACACTGCAATATTTCAAATACAGTAGGAAAAAAGTTTTTCAATTAATTTAATTCTATCTTCTTATGTCCTTCCATTTTTTTTTTTGCAGACTAGCTCAATTATTTATAAGGATTGCACATAATGCACTGCAGAAAGGACAGCATGTATGCCTACACGCTGCTACTTACTGCAATTTGTTCCACTGAGTTTACACGCTCAAAGACCAACAAATTTATATGACACACAGAGGTATTCAACAAAACACAAATTAACACTCCTGAAAGTAAGAAAAACTCTGAGTAGATGGCTCTTACAAACTTGAAGAAATTTTCATGTTGTTTTTATGAAACTGTTTAAAGGGCACAGAAGAACTGTGCTCTGACACTTTCCCCAGACCAATGACTTTATAACTTACTGCCATGCTGTGCTGCAAATTGCTTAGAGGGATGTGCTGGGCATTTAAATTTCATTGCAAGAAGTGTTAGTTTTTCCTGTAACGGCTCCTCTTTTCTCTCCATGTAATTTATAACAGCCTCTTTCTATTCAGCTTCTCCAAAAACTCGGGCTGTGTTCATCCTTCAGACCACAAGAAGGACTGTAGTGCCAATGGCGCAGGGCACACAGGAAACATACCCTGGGAGCAGTGGAGAATCCATCACTGCTTCATTTGCTGCTACCCTCACCTGAGACAGGAAAAAGAAGTATATGTAAACTGTAAGTAGAGCATATGTTTAGAGTCAAGAGCAACTTTGTACCTCAACTTTTAAAGAAAGAGGAGCTGGAAGGGGGTGTCTGCGTTTGCCTGAACAACCCAGCATTTCCAAAACCTGCCCACAGCCTCAGTGCTCAAGAGCCTGTCCCTCTGACCTGCTGATTCAAATGGTGAATGGCAACTTCATCAAAATGCAAAGAAATGGCCAGTGACCAAACGCAAAAATACCCCAGTGTGCACCTCTGGCTACCGGTATGGTGTAACCCTGAGAGACGGGTACTGAACGGCACCAACCGCATCAGGAGAGGATGTCTGAAGAGACATCCAGTGTGTCAGAAACAATGCCTGTTCTGTATTCAGTGCTTTCTCCCCCCTCCCAATGATTAGTTAAATGCTCAGTAATGCATAAGTGGTTCTGGATTTTAAGTAATTGTTCACAAATATCTGAATAATTCATGTCATGCTAACATAGTCCGTAGGTAGTTCCACTTAGACATGCACTCAGCCTTTCCCATGGCGGCTTCACAAATTAAGACCTGAATATTTCCATAAATATTTGGTGCAGAAACAGTGGGAATATGGCAATTCTAACGTGACCATCAGACATTGCCATTGCTGGTGATGTTAATAAAACCCGAGTTTAATCCCTGGTACGCGCTGCGAGCTGGGTGGTGATGAACCGCAAGCTACCGAACGGCTGCAGCCACCACGCAGAGCAGCTCCAGCCTTACCCCGCTGGGCGGCGGGGGCTGGGGGGGACCTGCCTCCCGGCAGCGCTCAGCCCCGCCGGCTGCATTCGGCCCGGTGCCTGGTTTCCAGTGCTGATCAGGTTTAGAGGCTGGAAATTCAGGCCTAACGAAACACCCTTCTGCGTCTTGAGGATGGAAAAACCAAACCGTTAGCTTTAGGTGAACAAGTGCGTTTTCCAAAACTACGATTTCTCCTTCATTGCAGCTACCGTACATCACATTAGGGGAAGGGAAAAAAAGCGTGATCACTGGCAAAGGGTTGAAGCAGTAGCAGTAAAGATGCCTGAACCAAGATTGTCTGATGACAACCTGAAGAACACCTTCCATTAAGGCTCTTGGTTTGAACACTGCTTATGCTATATTTGGAAAAGGACAGCCTGAACTGCTCAGAGTATGGCTCAACCCTGAAAAGGCAGCAGGGCCGTCACAACACATGCTGCATCACCTCCCTTTGAATCATTTCCCCTCTGTACCAGTTAAGCCTTTGCAATGACAAACTGGGCTTGGGACTGGAAACCCAGGCTGGGCTCCCTTGGGCTTCTGGCTCTCTGCTCCCTCTCAGCAGGACCCTGACAGCTTTCACTTACACCCCACCCACAAAACTCTTGAGTCTCCCGCCAGACGAAGAAGACAATAGATCTGACTCTATAATTAAACATAATCACAATTAATCATTTCATTTAGTAAGTGATATGCAAACCAGAATATACTTAAGTTCACTTTACCATAAGCACGCTGCTTGCCAAGTAACAAGAATAAACCTGCTTCATACCCCTGCCTCCCCGACACCCCCTGCACCCTCCCATTCTGGTCCTCCCTGGGTCTGGCTCCTTCCCCTCCTCTTCTGCCCTTCTCCAAGACATTTAAACCTTTGACTCTCTCTCTGCTGCTCCATTTCCACGCTGCTGGAGCAGGGGAGCTGGAGTTCTCAGGTGATGCACACTTGAACACCTTTACGGCAAATGCACACTATCAAACGAACACTTGCATTTCAAGCAAGTGAAAAAGAAAGAAAACTGTAAGCAAAATGAAAACTATCAGGGGAAACGTATGTTTATTACAACATACTGAGACAGCTGCAATGTTAACAACGTTTATTTAGTCAAGCCTTCATGATACTTAAAAAGGAAAATAGTCAGGATTGACTCTGCTTGTGCAATGCCAGATCAAGCCCGGTATTTCTGTTCGCACAATTTCTGATATGTCATTCCGGATGGTGCAAAACAAGACTCTCGGCAGATCTATTTCTGGCTGTTAGCTTGGCTCCAGATTTTGGCTGCCTCCCATTTTTCATTATGAAGCCTATCAACTGCCCCAAGAATTGCTTATGTTTCCAGGTGAAGTGAAGGTTACATCCTGCCGTTCCTGGAATCCCAAAATTCCTGTACACACCAAACACACTGCAAGTAGCCTATGTTTTGTCAAACTTATCAGTTAAAGGCACCGAAATAACTCATGGCATGTTAAATTTAGATCACTTCTAAAAAGGAAAAGAGTTTAAGCATGTTTAATTCAGCTTGTCCAGTGTCCTTTCCTTCATTCTCATTACTGGAGGCTGTCCACCGGTCTTGATTTAAGTGGTGTGGTTTTGTTTTGGTTTTGGCATTTGGGGTTGGGGCGGGGGGGAGTAAGTGCCTGCAGATCATATCAGAAAATTAGTTAATAAATACTGTCTTGAAGTTACATTAATCAAGTGGAGACAAAGAGTCAGCATGCTGCAGACTAGTTAAAATAAGAAAGCATTTTTTAAAGGAGACAAAAATAAACATAATAGCATAACATTTTTTATATTCACCAGCATTTGTTACCCATTTTAGTGGAGAAAAGCCTGTCTCAGACAGCATAATAAGGTTTGCTGGAATATCTACAAAGATTGAGGATAATCGATCTAATGGTATCCCAAATTCTTCCTGTCCTCTTGAATTTGTTTGTTCAAACTTTCTTGGGGTTTTGTCTTGATACACTGCATGCGTGTTGTGTAATAGCTCACAACAGACATATCAATGATACCATTAAATAACAGTCAGAGGGCTTTAACGGCACTACCAAAAAAAGGATCCAATTCTTTTTATACATTCCCAGTAGCGAGTGCTGCACTACTAATCCACTGGAGAATTTCTTATAACATTGGTATTTTGAGTCCCAGTGCTTTTGCCTTCCCCCCCCCCCCCCCCCCCCCCAAACTATCTATCATCTAGACAGGAGCAGGGAAGAAGTCCTGGCACCAAGGCAGCGTTTCTGAGCAAGAGCACAGCAGAGAGCAGAATCTCTGGGGGCATAAATTCCAGCTGGTGTAAATCAGTTTAAGTGAACTGCCAAGCAAGATGTCCTGTGCCACATTACACCACCTGCTTCCAGAAGAGCCCCATCCTTTCTCCCCACCATAAGCAGGGCTGAGAGCGGGTCAGGCAGCATGAGGTTACAAACCTCAAGAGAAATAAAATGGTCAGCTGCTGGGCAGAGCAACAGTAACCCCGGTGACAGGTCTGCTCCTCGCTGGAGATTTAAGAATGAAACAGTTAGCAGAGAGGCTCACTTGAAAAACATCAACCCTACTGAAAGCTTCATTTCCTGTTTGCTTGTCTTCAAACACACTTCAAGCACACCAGCAATTTTTTTTTTTTTTTTTTTTGACCAATTGCATAGGTGTTGAATTCCCCAAGGGTTAAAAAAAGACGATTAAAACCAGTTCTGGGTACACAGGGGAATGCTCTGGGGAACAAAGGGGTTCATGCTGGCTGCAGCTGTCCACCTAAACTGACACATCTCCTGTGTTCAGTGGCCCCACATCCTCTGGAGATGGCTGATATCCTGCCTTCGCCCAATCCTACCAGCAGCAATGGCAACCAAGCAGAAAAAAAAAAAAAAAAAAAAAGGAGGGAAACGGAAATGTTGCAAGTTTATCTTCTTTCAGTTTGTCACTTATGAAACCATGACTTACCGCTCTCTTCCTTGCCAAGGTAAGCATGAGCAAGGGCCTCTACACACACTGCAGCTGGTATAAGCAGCCTTTTCATATTTCTCCTTCAGTGCCACAGAACAGTGATACTTGCTTTTTGTCTGGCATCTTGGACGCTCAATGGTCCAGAGTAATAGTCCAGTGAATCTCTATCTGTACTGTAATTAAATGCTGTATCTGATATATGCAGCATGCACTGATACTCATCATACACTCTAATAAAAATCCTTTCAGTTTTAGAAAATTAATCCTGATTTAGAGACCTATAAAGCGGCATCTGATCCTGTAAGATCTTACTCAGAAAGATTAGGACTTCTGCTGGTTAACAGGGTCTGTTTCATATTAATGTACACACAAAGGACGCAACTATGAAAGAGAGTGCCGTAATAAATTTGCAGATACTTCTGAACTACAAATGACTACAAGGACTTTGGAGGGCTGGATCAGAATTTACGACCACCTCGACAAATTATACAAACAACTGGGCTGGAGCAAGAGGAGGACACTGTTCAGTATGAAGGAGAACACAGAATGCCTGTTAGCAAAAAATCCAGAGTTGTTACATGGCAGTTTTGTATCAAAGAATTTGGGACTGCAGTTTACTAACTGAACAAAACCGAACAATGTTATAAAAGAGGAAGAGACCTTAAAATAGGAATACATCTTGCAAAACACACAGTAGTCCTTCCACGCTGCTCAGTACTTCTAACTGCAACTGGAGTAAGACATTTAGTGTGGGGCACCACTTGACTTAAAGACCAAAACAGAGCTCTAAAACATGATTTACATGGAAAATCTGAACAGATAGGAGCTATTCAGCCTACAGAGAAGAAAATTTAAAGGGAACATGAAAACAATTTGCTATATGTAAAAGATTGTTACTATAAGAAATAATCTGTTTTCCATGTCCAAGACATACGAGAGCTTGAATGGCTGCACATGAAGAGGATGTATTTCTGCTCCACTAAAGGCAAAACAAAGCAGGACATCAGTTATCAATATGGCTGAGGTACAAACAGTGAACTACAGAAGAGCGTAATTTCAAAAACAGATCTAGTCCAATGACCACTGAAAGTCAAAGGGATTCTTTTCTGCAGGCTTCGGTAAACAAGGGATTGAACACACAAAAGCAAAAGAGCCCAAACAAAATTCACACCACACTTACATAAATACAAAGCGTAATGCAAAAAGGGTAAGATACAGTGGACTGCACTTCTAATGGAAAGCAGAGAACATGCATTTTCTAGCATTTCCGCTGGATATTACACCATAAAAGGGGCAATTACTTAAATATTGTAGCACATGGTGCTAGAGAAATTTCTACATAAATTAATAAATAGAAATATATATATTTCCAAAAGTTCAAGGGGAGCCTAGTGCTTCTGAGTAGAAACACGCTAATGTGTGACATGACCCCAGCAGAACTTTCAGACCCTGTTTTGTTCATTTATCAGAAGGTAATTATATCTATGGTTTTCTTCACATGAGTTCACACGCTGAGTTTCTGTTCAGGACTGATATATTTTGCAGTCACAATCTCACATGTTCCTGAATCTCATCTTCCTCTTAACAGTGATCTGCAACACCTTCAAAGTCCTGCTGTCATGGGTGGCTAAATCAAGCCTCAGACAATAGCAAACCTCTGGGATCATTAAAGTGACATAAGGGAGGGACAAGACATTTTAGGGATTTGAGCAAAATCTGAAACATCTGATTTGTTTGGTCTTACCATTATATTACAGGTGGATATTGCTCAGGTTCAAGTAACTTCCCCTTGCATTGCACGTCACACACAAAGCCTCACCACTGCTGTCTCCTAAGCACTGTAATGAAGCTCACTGCTCTCATAAACAAGTGCCATCCCAACAGCCGTCCTCCTGTCAGCTCCAGAAAAACTCAGAAAATCTCCCCACTTATTTTGTCATACATAGCCAGTGTCAAATACACTTTAAAAGACATTAAACACTAAAGTTTATGTTTCCTATTTTCTCTTAGAGGGTCATGGAGCTCACAGTGCTCTTGAAAAGCACCATGGTCAGGTTATTACTGTTTTCATAAAACAGTAAAATCCTTTGCAGATTTTAGCCACTGTCACTCACCTTCTGCATAGCTAGTATAAAATTCTGATTAAAAATGTTTAACTACTGAAGCTGATGACAGTGTTATTTCCATTAATAGCAGAGTAACTATGTGTGAACATGCAGATCAGTCCATAACAGCATTTCATCTCTATCTTTGCATTAGGCATGCTACAGTTGGCATGGAGCTCCACTCAACAACCGAAGCAGATGTTTTACCTCTATTTTGAATCTGGAACTGATTAGCAAAGTTAGCTTGATTCAACATATCCTGATAATATGCTTGTACTCATCATCAACCAAACTACTGAAGCTGACAGGAAAAAAAAAAAAAAAAAAATTAAGCTTTACTGATGAATGCAATGTCAGGTAGCCAGGCCAAAAAAATTAAATGGAAATTTTAAAAGGTTTCAAAATTGACTTCAGTTCAGAAACTAGTTCAGAATCTTCCAAGCATAATGCACCTGACTGTGTCAAATCCAGCAGCTTCAAAATGGATTTGTACAGACACATATTACACCAAAAGATGAGCCTGAAAGCCGCAATGAGCTATTGCACTGTCTTCCAACAAGTTACCATCACAAGTTACGAACAACTTTGGTTACCCGCTGGAAAGACTGCAAGATGTCTCCAAGACTACTGTCACAGTTTAGAGAGTCACTGTGAACCTTCCCTTCATCACACACAATTCCATAAATTAAATACATCTCCATATCCAAGAAAAAATAATCTTGAGTGAGAAGCATCAGCCAGAAGCGTGTGTGCATTCTCATCAGCTGACGAAGTAGGATACAAATCTTCCTCCTTCTACTTCTTCTCAAGGAGCTTCCAGCCATGGTCACAATCTCTTGCAGAAACCCTTCAGCACTGAGAAGCGAGGGAAGAAAGGGGCTCAGCACCCCAGCTCCCAACACAGCTGACTCATTTTGCACAGGCAGCGAGCCCTCTCTTCACTGTCACTTCCAGTCCCTGCCACAGAAACCAAGTGGCAAGGTTTGCAGTCAGGCACAGCCCAGATGTGTCAGAGGCCCTCTCTCTGTCCATACCACATCTGGACACACTGATCCCCTCTGGCCTGGGACAATCCCTGCCCAAACAGAGCTTTCTTTTCTGGAGACAAAGGCTCTGCAGGGAGGGGGCTCAGCCATGGAATGACTGCCCCTGCAAGGTCAGGACAAGCCCCACTCATTTCCAAACAGAGTCTCACAAACACCTCCTTGCCACAGAGGAGGGCAAAGAATCATGAAGCGAACAAAAGGCAACGCAAGAGAGGGAAAGAGTGCAGTCCACTTCAGATGCCCTTCTGGAACACAAAGTGCTCAGGCTAGCAAGAAAGGAGGGGGGAAAAAAAAAGACAAAACAAAACAAAACAAAGAGTCAATTTTTATAAAACCCTTTTTAAATCAGAACTGGAGGTGTCATTTGTAATCTAAACTCCCTTTTTTATTTTGCTAGAGAGGCCATAGCTTCGTTATTAAAGCTGAAAGACTTGTATAGCTTAACACTTGAGCTTCTCATTTATTTTTTGTGAACCACTCCACTTCAAAAGTGCAAAACTTATCATTCTGTGTTGTTCTGTCATGCATCATGAGTCTGATGACAAAAGGAATGCTTGCAGAAAGAAATATTTTAAAACTTGAAAAAAAAAATAGTGTTTTTTTTTTTCTTTTTAAACAGGTTTTATATGAAAAAACAACAAATCTGTATCTTAAGTCTCCAAGGACTACAGATCATGATCTCCTCTCCAGTTCTCTTGTTAATATTCCTGTATTAGTCTTGTCAAATTTAGCCCTGTAAATATGCAACCTTACTACAAAACAAAAAGCAACCCACCACCACTTAATCAGCTAACTCATGTAACTGCTTGTTCTCAAGGCAGTGAGAATGCACTTTACATGCATTTTTGTCAGTGCTGTTAAACAGGACATGATTCTCAACCTCCCTCTAATGAATGACAAGAGCAGAAGGAGCTGGTGACAGCTTGATCAACTGCCTAACGAGCTCAGGAAAGCTGAATTACAGTAACCGAGCTAAATGATAAAACCAAAACAAACCAGAGGATTTCCTAATCCAGTCTGACTTTACCATTCTTTTACCATTCCTTGGCCACCCACTCTGTCCACACCACTGTGGATGCCTGTGGTATTTGAACATTTCCTTTTAACAGGGAGCTCTTCAAGTCGTTCTGCCCATCAGAGAAGAGGATGTCTGAGGAAGAGCACAAGGAACACTTCTGCACTGCCACTAGTTACCCTGGATGCCTTCTTTGAAAAGGAGATGTCTTTCTGGGATCAGGCTATGGGGGATGATCCCCCTGCATGAACTCAAGAAGCAGCAGGTGTTGACCTTATAGTTTTCCTTCTAAATCTCATGTAAATGCCAAATCAGAGTCTGTGGAACTAAACTAGCAATCACCTCCGTTCATTTTCATAGTTCTTTACAAGTGACTCAAGTAAAGCATCAGAAGCTAGTGAGATCTGAGAGCATCTAAGTTAGGCCCAGGCTTAGCTCTGCGCTTGCTGAACTCTTTCAAGGGACTGGTTTGGTAACCACTGTCCTATTTTGCTGTCTGGTTTGCCCATTCTGAGGCCACCCTGACAGTCTGATCTTCTAAACAAAGCAAATCTCTCTGCACCTCACAGCCTCTTCCCTCTTAGTCCTTGTGAAGCTCCTGCCATCTTCTTATAGGGACAATTGTAATTCAAGACCTGTATGTCTCCTTCTCCGATGTCTTGTTTACACTGGTATATGTAGCTCACCACGCGCTGGCTGCCCAACACTTCAGAAGAATATGTAGGAAAGCACTGCTTTGATGTGTCACAGACCTTAGATTTTCAGGATGGGACAATCAAAATGCATTTAAGGGCCACCTAACGCTATCTGCATTTAAGTCGATAGCAAAAATATTCAAAACGTGCCAAGAGACTGAAAGCAATGCTTGATGCTTTTAAAAAACCCACCCTCAACATATGAAACTGCATGATCTTTTGGAGGGATGGGCAAGGTTTCACAGGGGTGGGAAAGGTTGTGCTATCTCACCATCTTAATTCACCACGATTGCAAGAAGTTAAAAAAAAAATAAATAAAATTTAAAACTGAAAGAAAAAAAGGAAGCAGCCTTTTCCCAGAAGTCTGTCAAACTGCTTTCACTGAGTTCTGCATGGGGAAGTACAGGACTCCGCTGCTTGCAGCCACTTCATGTAGGCTCCAGATTCCCTTCTCCTCTGGGGTAAGATGAGTAGATGACAGTTTATCTACGCTGTCTGCAAAGCCTCATCGACCAACTGAAACAGCACTGTAAATGGGACTTGCCCAAGGGGAATTCAGTACCACTGCACTGAGCTAAAACGATGGTTGCCAGAGAGCTTTAATCCATGAGAATACAGTGATGTTAGCAAAAAAGGTGCATATACCCTTCTCCATTCCAGCGAGATGCCTGTACAGATGATTTCAGGATGTTTAAACACAGGCAGAATCTTGAGGCAGTAGCTAGATAGAAGGGAGGGAAAAGCAGCAAAAGTCTTCCCAGTGAGGACAAGCCACTCACAGTACCCTGCCCTCCTGCTTTGGACTAGCCAGGTCTGTGGTCCAGACTTCAGATCTGACTGGACCAAAACTGGGACTGCAACGGTCCCGTTCTCCGGGCCTCAACAGGAAGGAGCTATCCTGACACATGCTTTGAGTAAGGCAATCCAGATTTTCAGTGGTCTCACTTATAACCTGCTTCAGACTTCTAACTTGTAAGCTGGACACCTTTTAAAATTTAGAAGGTGAAACCCATACAGCCATAAGCAGCAGAGTGAAACAGGAAATCTCTCATCCCTTCCCATGCCATAACAGTATGTAGATCACGGGGGCAGACTGTAGTTCCCCAAAACTGTTTGGGTCCTAGAGGCATTTTAAGTATTTCTCACTCAAATTTTATTTCTGTCTCTACCGGAGGGGGAGGGGGGGGGAACAAAGAAAAAACCCAGCTCTGAGTCATATTAAATATTTGAACAGATATCTGCAAACCAAGAACAAGACATTTCTAATCTAGGTCATCATATAAAGATATCACAGTGTCACCGTGCTATATTTCTACTCTCTGAGACAGAGCTGCCTCTAGCTAACTTGATGTGCTGATACAGATTCTGAGAAAAGCCTCAGGAAATACTTTAGGCAGGTTTCTGTGAAGAAAGAAAAACACAAACCACATTTCTAATTGGCTGCACCCAACCCCACGAGCCTGCTCTGTTTCAGATAATGGAAGTACCACACAACACAGCTTGCTCTTGTAGGAAGTAACAACTGATAACAAGCCAGTCTTTTTGCATTTTTCACTGGAGGGCTATCTGACTCCAGCTTTCATTCAGCTTGCTGTATTAAGACAGCAAAAGTTGTCCGCAATGCATTCTGAGTTTGTGAAGCAGTGTTTAACAGTGATAAGGGGGGAAGTAAATCACAGTTGGACGTCACTAGTCAGCCTCCAGCCACACGTGACTCAGGCTGGATATGCACAGTTATGTTCAATACCAAGCCAGCATGTCCTCTGCTGTGCAAAACCTACATCTTTCCATCTTCACAACCTGATACATCTCTCTTACTGAGTTCAGCTCCTTTCTCTTTCTCTCCTGACAATTAATGTCAAACTGATCCTTCCTGCTAAGCTTCCTGAAGGCTAGGATAGCACATGAGAAGAGGAGGCCTGGGGACCTACGATTCTGCAGGGAAGAATCATGATTGCTAAAGACAAATCAGTGACAAATACTGGCAAGCAAAGAGGAATAAATACTGTGTTCTCCCTCATTTGCTATGAGCATGAGAGCTTGTAGATATTCAAACATACAAGTTCTCTGATGACTACCACCTGTGTCCTCTGCAAGCCTCCTTCCTGGCTACAATCTCAGAGATACAGACTCCACCTTTCCAGAGCAATGTCATTTGAAAAACATTCATCCTTTGTATATCATACAGCAGAAGTAGCTAGAGAAATAAAAGGCAGACTACCTGCCCGCTGCAACAAGTTAGGCTTTTAAAATTATATTTGTTTCTATAAAAGGATTATCATGATTGACAAGGATAAAAGTAAAATAGCCATATTTAGGGCTACCACCGAAAACCAAGTCCTGAAATGCCGAGTGTAAGGGAAGGTCACATATGTACAGACTAAACTCAAGATCTGTCTTGCTTACTGAATGCATCCCCATTAATTATCAGTGTTACATGTGCCAGCAGCACCAGTGTGCTGTGACTCAGGGCAGACAGCGAGATAATCTGTTGTTATTATCATGAAACATGACTCAGTTTTCATGCCTTCATGAAGATCTGTCACATACTTCAGCTTAAAAAAAAAGTACATGACCTGTCATGAAGGTGAAGCAGTTTTCCTAGTATGAGTACAATTCACAGTGCTGTCCTCAAGCCTTAACTGGAAATTTAGAAACAAGGTAATGAAAAAGATATTAAGAAATTAATATATTAAAGATCATATAGCTTTAAAACAAGAGCAGACCTTTAGAGTATCCAGGATGGATTTATGAAAACTACAATGTTATCCAACACCTAGAGTGATCAGTTCAAACCACCACATACTCCACTATTTTAAAAGTCTGTGACTCTGAAAAGTCAAGAAGTATACCCCGAATTAGAGACTTCAGGTGCTGCCTGAAGCTTGCCCTATGACAGTGATGTCTTCGCACACCTCTGCCCAGAGTTTATTTTAGAGTCTCTAATTTGTGCTATTTGTAAAAGAAGGTGGTAAGAAATTTTATTCTCAAAGTCAAAAAACCACTTCTCACATTCGTTTCTCCTAATCATTTCTTACAAATGTTGCTGCTCAAACACAAAATATGTGCAAAAAAACCAAACTCAAACTCAAAAAAACAAAAAAAAAAACACCTCAAAAAAATATGTGCAAAGTGTAATTAAGATGTTCTAGATAAATAACTCTCTCCTCAGGGCTGCTCTCAACCCACTCCTCACCCAGCCTGGATTTGTGCTTGGGATTGCCCTGACCCACGGGCAGGACCTTGCCCTTGGCCTTGCTGAACTCCATGAGGTTTGCCCAGGCCCACCTCTCCAGCCTGTCCAGGTCCCTCTGGATGCCATCCCTCCCCTCCAGCCTGTCACCCCACCACACAGCTCGGTGTCAGCAGTGAAATTGCTGAGGGTGCCCTCGATCCCACTGTCTGTGTCACAGACAAAGATGTTAAACAGTGCTGGTCCCAACACCAACGCCTGAGGAACATCATTCAGTTGTGTAGAGTTTGACAGCTCTGAATCTCACAGATGAGTCAAAATCTGCAAAGCACGGAAAATATTTCTCCAGTACTTTTTGTTGAGTAACAGTATTATTGAATTTCATAAGTAAATTGGCATTTATAAAAGAATTGGTGATAAGATCTATAAGTGAACTACCAGGCACAAGAACAAATGGAATTACAAGAAGCTAGGAAAAAAAGGTTTGAACTCTCCTCTTCATCTTGTTCCACCCAAGAAAGGCACTTACATAAGCAGAGAACCAGGTTTTCATAAGTCTGTACCGCATCACAGTGCTGGGGTCACATCTGCATACCCATCATTCATTCAAGAAGCCAAATTTCAAAGTCCTTGCTCATGCTTAGTCTCTGCCATGACTGTTCATTCTCACTCTCAGCTGTCTGCTTTCTCCTGTGGAAACAAGGGGTCAGCCTGTGAATGTCAGTTCCAGTCCCCTTCCAAGGCAGGTGCCACAAAATCAAGTAAAGGCTGTAAGAAAAATGCCACCTAGCTCTGAATGTGGTTGCCAAAACAAAGATGCATATGTCCATACTTAAAACACTTCTCCTTAAAGGCCATTCATCAGAACATTAATTGGGCACAAAGACTTTCTGAGGGAAACTGTGTCAAGTGACGGAAAACCCACATTCATATCAATGAGGCAGACCCCAACACAGGGGAGTTTCACAGCTCGGGCACTGCAGAGATGGTGGAGCAGGCAGATAAGGGACACAGAGAGCACCAGGCTGCTCGGGCCGCTCACCCCCCAGGGAGGCAGAGCATCCTGGTTACGTCAAAGGAGCTCGTGGGAGTCGAGTGCCCAGCTGTGTTAATCACGGCTAATCAAAAGCCAGGAGAGAAGACCCGGGCACTGAGGAAGCGTAAGGATGAATCGCTTTGGGGAATTTTTCCGCACACTTGGTTCCCGCTGCCAAGATAACATTTTATTTCTCTTACCCTCAGCTGGACTCCTTAGACACCACTGCTCATTCCCACGCCAGCCTGTGCTTTGAAAACCCAGCCAGAGGGAGAGCTGAGCGGCCCAGGGACTTGACTTCCCTTCCTTCCTAAGCGGCCAGCCACTTGTCATGAGTTAATCCCAAGGAGAGGAACTGGACTACTGATTGTTCACTTTCTAGCACACTGCTGCCTCGTATCACACTGAAAATCCCACCAATGCCCTCAATCACACAGATGGCACAATAATCAACGTACTGCTGGGGGAAAATTATCCTCCTCACCCCTTCTCCCCACAGGACTGGTTCAGAAACCAAAGCAGAGCAACGAGAAGGTCTGCACCCCAACATCCACACTTCACAGGGCCTATCACTTAGGTACCAATTACCACAGCTGCCAACTGCCCAATACTCCCAGAGTACAAGACGCACCTCATATCTAACCAGACAGCATCATGTCAGAGAAACAGCCCACAAGACACATAAGGAAGGAAGGAAGGAAGGAAGGAAAGGAGTAGATAATTTTACTGTGCTATAGATACAGAAGATAAAATGCACTTCCTGGAAAGTATAAAGCAGAAAGCAAGAAATATACATTGCTTTCCATTTCCCAAAATGTTTAACCATAGGTTGGTTTTTGCAACTGTATCTCAGGGAGTTGTGTAAATCCACTGCCAGCCATGAATTCCATAGTCTTTCCACATTCATAGTGTAATGCTGGAAGCACTACGTTATACCCCTGGTTTGGTCACCCAGACATCTGCCCAACACGAGACTGGCTGTAAGAGCCATTGCGCTGCTGCGGCTGATCGCCGGACACGATCCCAGGCAGCAGGTCACCCCTGCAGCCTCCCTCTGATATAGGGTTCACGGATCAAGTCCCTCTGTAGGAAAAGAAGGGCTATAATTAGTCTGACAGGAAAGTCAATTCTGTCTTCCTGATTCAGCGATAGTGAGTGCCAAGAAGTCTGAACAGGCATGCGGGGAGGGCAGATACACGCAGCCTTCAAAAGCAAGCCCTGGTCCAGCCCCGCTACCTTCACTGTCACCAAGCACCGTGTTCTCCTCCCTGCTCCGACACCTGAATTTATAGGAGGCACACAGGCCCGTTTCTCTTTAGCAATCTTGTTTACAAAGTATAACGCTTTGCTGGTTTTTGTTTGCTTTGGTGTTTAAATCTGACCAGGAAACCCAAACTGTGCCATACCCAACTCTCCTCCACCAGTGCTGCTTGAATTTCAAAGGCAGGTGACACTTTTTTTTTTTTTTTAATTCTTTTTTCAAAGAACAAGAAACTCTAGCAGAACATGATTACAGTCAGTGGATTCTAAATAAGACCTTCAGAAATTATCAGTTCCTGTAGTTGATATATGAAGCTTGCTTTGTAGGTCTAGTTGAATAAAACATTAAAATGCAATACTGGATGAGTTTTACAATACTTTTTTTTTCCCATATAAATTTAATTTCATTTATCAGTTCAGCCTCAAGTCAGGAGTTCAATCTTTAGTTGCTATATTTAATTACATTTTCTTTTCATCATGGCCTTTTCCAGATAAATGTTTAATCAGGGTGTTCACTGTAATATAAAAATTACTAGAGTGAAAATAATGAAGTAATAATGTTCTCATCCTTATACATTGTATGTTAAATTCTAGAGGGTTGATTAAAGAAGGACAATGATGTCACTGAATGAAGAACCTGCTAATAAGCCCTCAAGGAGAAAATGCACTAAGTAGTGGTAAAAATTAACTACCAGAATATGAAACCATCATATCTTTTGGAGAGTTTCAGGAACCCATTCATGCTTCAATAAGATGCACTAAAAGCAAAATTTAAGTTTAAGTTCAATGCATCCCAATTTCACCCATAGATACCAGTGACAGCGATTCTATTGCCAAAAATGCAGCACAGATTTATCTATCTAAATAACATGCCAGGTTTGGAGGCAGAATCAGCAGTCCACGCAATGGCCTTATCAGAACCAATACCTGGTCTATCACTTGCGCACTGGGTCAGGGACTAGAGGTCTAGTCTTTCTTATTCCAGTAAGAAAACTACGTGTCCTGATACAAATTCCTTGCCACCCCAACCCCTCCTACTTCACAAAAGCGCGAGGAAGGGCTAATACTTGTTTTTGACAATGTCTATGTGCAGTGTGAGTGATAAGAGTCAATACTACTGTCATCACTGCTATCTACCTTTCACTTTGTCTTTGCCCACAATGAATCACTTTGTTTTCCATGATTATTCAAAATAAAACTTGCTATGGACCAAACATTCCAATTACTAGAAAATAGGCAAATGTACTATAAAACCTGCCGCATAAAAATTACATATATTTCTTACATATTTCCAGGTATTCCTACATATTTCCTGTCTATGACTGTAAAATATAAATATTATCTCCCCTAGTTTTGTCTGGTTTGCAGTCCTGCTTTCTGTACCTTTTTTCTTACTCTGCTTTAGTCACTGACGAGGCCATTTCTTCCTGCAGAAATTACTCATTTTTAATGAGCACCATCAGTCTTCTGCTACTGTCTTTGCTTATTTTGAGTAGACCAAACTTCTAATTCTTCTTTTTTCTAAATTGTATAAAGACATGTTGTTCATTAAACCCTACCTACAGAGGCAGGAGATAGTAGCTTTGCTTCATAAAGAGTGAATTATCACTTGGATTTTTCAGCCTTTTTTTTTTGACATTTAAACATGATGCAGCCACATAAATCTTCTGAAAATATATAACATTAACTGGATTTTTAGACAACTCCTCTTAGGAAACTGCTAGGTTTTTCTTATCCATCAGCATCCTCCATCTGGTAGCCTGAAGAATGCATGGCTTCAATTCTTTCTGCCTGTGTTCTGTGCCTCCCAGAAGTTAAAGCAGGGAGCCTGCTGACCACCACCCTAAACTGGGAGATGCCGGCTGACAGTCACACACACTGCTGAGGCTGTTCTGAAAGTTCAGTCACCCTAACTTTCATGAACTTGATAAAGACTAAAACCTCCGGTTTAGCCACTGTCTCTGTTCTGGAGATCTCAACTGCCGGAGTGGTTCGGCATTTTGTTTTCCAGTTCCAAAAAAATCACTTTGTCTTAGGGCTCTGGCAAGCCAGGGGCGAGCTGTGACAGCCTACGGGACTAATGTGCCCAAGCCCCTACTCTGCACCCCTCTGGTCGCAGAGACACCAGAACAAGGCATGTGCCACATCTGCAGCCTCCGAGCCACCGGCAGCGCAGCACGGCACAGCTGGCTGTCCCGGGAGAAGGGACAGTCCCGCTCCCCTGGCCACCAGCTGCCCCGGAGACTCCTCTGGCACTCATGCCATCCATCGCAAACAATTCCGGGGAGCTGAATCCTACTCTCCAAGAGGCGGTGAGTATTCTTCTGCTGGTTTCAGAGTCTCAGAAGCTCAATGAGCGGCCCGGCAAATGCTAGCACTAGCGCGCAGGATGAGATAGGAGTGCACAGCAAGGAGCAAACAGGGTCCAGGACCATCCCTTCCAGCCAGCCAGCTCATCAGTTCACTGCTAATGTGAAACCTTGCTGGCCCTTCAGTCGGGCTGTGCCAGCAGGGACAAGCTTTTGCTAGTGTGACAACAGCAGCGGCAAGCCATCCATTCTGTTCTCACCGATCTTGGAACCAAAGCCCGCAGAAAAATGTTTAAGACAAGTCTAACAGCCACAAACCCAGAGCAGAGAGAGAGAAATTCCTTACACTGCAATCAAATCTGCCAGAACTTGTCCACTAGAGCCCTTATATGGGGCAAGAAATTCCTCGCTTGCAAAGCTTCAACCCAATTAAAGTAAGTGTTGAGAAAAACTGAACATAGGGTGCTTCAAATGTCCCATGCTGGATTGATGTTAATACTTTGAAAATCAACACAAAGGTAAAGTGATACAACTTTGCATTCAGAGCAAGCTTTGCAAAAGGGGAAACACACTTTGGCCAGGAACCTAAAATATTTTCAAGGACTGAGGTCCAACAGAAAACAGGTTTAAGACCTCTGCTTCCATAACAAACACTTTAACAACAGTATTTGGTTCCTTCAACTGTTTAAAAAAAACCTCAAACCTGCCATACATGGATGCAAATGATATACAGATTCCTTGTAAAGATTTCCTCCATTACCCAGAGGAGTAAAAACCCTAAGGATGACTGCTAACCTTGCTGTCCGCACTTTGGGATAACATTCCCTTTTTTCTGATTATCCTATTTCCTTCAATGTCAGCAACTCCCTCAACTTTTCTTGAGATCTCTGAAAAGGTCCAAGGGAAAGAGGCTGGGGGAGAGATATGGAAAACACAAGAAAAAACGAGCACCTCAAAAGACCAAACAGCAGCAGTGCCTTCAAACGACATGATACTGTACTTCATCTCATGCAAGTAAAAGCCTCGGTCTGCTCAACTTTAGCTTCAACAGACTTCACAGTTTAACCCCAAAGGGAAAATACCCAGCATATACCTCATGAAAGGCAACAAACAACCCTGAGTGGCAGTTTATGTTCTCTCCTTCATATAGGCATATAGTCCGGAAAAAATAAATCACATAAAATGCATTTTTGTAAGTGGTGGAAATTTGTTTTCACCAAGTAACTGGGAAGGCACAAGAGAGACGTAACTGGACACTGAGCTGCTCCCTTTCAGAACACCAGCTTGCATCCAGCTCATATCAATCACATATCAAAAACCTGTCACGTGAGAGTTACCCAGTGATCCGGATCAGTATTCATATTCCTAAAAAAGAATGTCTCTTCATAGAAAATCCAACCCAAAACAGAGCTTAATTCATTAGAAAAGCAAAATGTGGAAAATGAAAAACAACTGTGGTGCTGTTTCTGCATGCCTGCAACCAATGTACATCATGTCTAGACACAAACATCTTATGCTTAGGTGACTGTATAGCCCAAGACCACATAGCTGGCACTGGTCCCAAACACTAATCTCATTTTCAAGAAATCACAATTACTGCTATGCACTAGTGCAATTCTCTTAGGTGGTAACTGAATTTAACCAGATTTTTCCAGTATGAAACAACTAACTAAATAAATCAGCAGAACAAGAAGAAATAAGTTTTTATCTACAGAAAAGATGGTTCTTATTTACTCATCCCTTAAAAACACTCTGAGAATATGCTCTGCTGAGCATTGGAATGCTGTAAAACACTCAAGACAATAATCTCTTACGTATGAATTATCCAGCTAAAGGAGAAGGAAAATTATAGTCCACATTTAGTTTTGCTGATGTAATTGCATAACAAAAACTTCCTAGTGAAGACTAGAAGGATTAGAAGAATTTAAAACATTTTTGTGGGTTTTTACTTTTCATTTTAGTCTGTGCAGTTCATTGAGCAGACTAAAACACAACAGCACTAAATCTGGTATGATTTGATATAACTGGTATGACTTTGTCTATACTAGAGGGCGAAAAAAATAAAAATTAAAAATCAGAAAACCTTCACATTACCTGGGTTGGCACAGGCAAGTTAACACAAATTTCTAGTGTAAGCAGGATATTATGTAAATATTGTAATTCAGATGTGGATATATGCATATTTGGATACATGCACTATTCATATTTACCCCATTCCACAGAAGTAGCCCTGGCCCAGACAGCTGACCTAACGACACTAACAGAGAATGATTAATCTACTAGAAAAATCTTCACTTTTACTTTTCCAGAAACATGGCATTCCTCCTCAAAAACTTATGGCTTCACAGCCCAGATCCATGATTTACTGTTGGGCCAAGAACAACTCTCATACTCACCAGATCCTCAGCTCTTTAATGTTTTATTTGGGTGCTTTTCAGAGCTGGAAGAGAACTCCCAGGATAACTGGCAGAAAAAACAACTGAGATAAAGGGGCTGTGCCCAGGAATGTCAGCAAAATGCAAGAGTACCAGAAGATGTGCAACAGAAAGAAACTACCTCAATACAGGTATCTCTGTGGTGTTCTGACAGTCTCACACACTTACCAAGCACTTTTCTACTATTTGCATGTGCTGGGTATGTCAGGCATCCACCTCCTTGAGTCTCCCTCAGGTAACCCACCCCTGTGGGCAGCTCAGATTGCAACAACTTTTTCCAAACTTTGCCCAAGACATACATGTCAGATGCAGAAGTTTCTCTGAAAATTACATTTGCGAATACCCAAGCCAGGCAAGATTTCAGACCTGAACCAACAGCAAGTTCTGCCTCCGACAGCATCGTGACAATAAGCCACCAGCTCCCTGGGCTTCAGGCTGGAAGTGTTTGTTGCTGAGGAAGACCAGATGAAAAGCCAATGCCGACAGAGCTGCATGACTCATAGCACTCACCTCGGCCAAGATAGTCCTGACAAAAATATCACATGACTAAAAAGAGCAAGTAATCCTCAGCCATCATGCAAAATAAAAAGTAACCGACACAGAGATCTTATTTTTTAAAAACTGCGCAAGACTGCCATGTGACGGTGCGATGCTAATTGCTCCGTTTCAAGAACCCTTCAGAGTAATGGACAGGAGGGAGAGGGGAGAGAGACAGAGAGCAATTAAGGCTTTATAATTATTATTTTTGAACAAAGGAGCGCTCAGTCGCAAGGCTGAGCCTCTCCACAGCAGCTCGGGCTCCTGCAGCAGGGATCGCCGGCGCTGGAGCTCAGCCGGCCACAGCTCCAGAGCAGCACGGGCTTAGACTACCAATTACTATAATGCATTGCTGGCAAAGCTCCTGCAGCCATAGAAAGAGAGGAGGAAAATTAACTCAGGTTTAATAAACACTGCAGGGTAAACATGATTTCAGATAGACACCAGATATAAATACTTCATTTTTTCTTAAAGACACAGCCAACTTCTAACCAACAGCATCCACATCTTAAAACAACAAAGTCTCCCACAGCTTTTCCTTATGTCTATTTAAAAGAAAGGTCCCAAGAGGTTTTTTTTTTCCCTCCCCCATTTCAAACACAGGATCACAATGTCTCAGATAACATTAGAACAAAATGAGAATAGGGGATGGTGTATTACTGAAGGCAGGTGTGTGTTACAGCCCAGGCAGCTAGAGTATCCTTTGCACCAGATAACCTTTCAGTCAAGACAAACAGCACAACTAGGGCAAGCGCGTTTGTAGGGTCAGGACCCAAACAGAAACCCACACAGAGAGTTTGGAAAACCTCACCCCTATGTAAGAGCGCTGTGGAGAGCACCCAGCGATACAACAGGCCTCAGCTTTACAGATCATAAGGATAAACACATCTCCAAGTTGCACAAATGATGAACATTTTCTGTTTTGCACGCTTGGAGCCTTAATATTTTGGCATTGCAAAATACCCACAAAGACTCTCAGACAGCAAAAAAAATTAATAAATGTAAGCAGAAAAGTACAGGGGCACACAAGACACTTAATTGTCATGTAGTCTTTAGAGAATAGAAGACATAACCTCTTTCAATAGATAGCAAGAAATTATTAAAACACAGCATCTGAAGAAATAGCAAGGTAAACTTCAGCCTACAAGTTTTGCATACGTCCTATGTTTCATGAATCTCTTATACAAGAAGATATTCTGATCGTTAAACTATGCCTCAAAATCATCAGCAATTTCATTTCCAGTGCAATGCCATCAAGATTCTTCCACTCGTGCAGGTGCCCCTTTCAGAAGACACCAACATTAAAGTCTTAATTTTGACACTTTGCCAATAGAAAGTTCCTGCTGTAAATGACATCTGCTGTCATAAACAATTTGTGCTGTGCCACACTGTGCTGGCCTAAAGTTTCTCCCTGGCACGTTACTGGCAAGTTAACAAAAATGCATCTATACTAGTCCAAATTAGCATGTCCTCCAGAGCAGCAAGATGAACTGTACCATATTACATCTTGGAGGCTTTTGCTAGCAAGAATCATAGAAAACAGCCAAAACCAGAAGATAAATGAACGTAACCATACTAAAAGACAGAAAGTAGTACTAAGTGACAACCCATCCACTTTGCTCCAAACTCCTATTTTGACAGTTAAGTACAAGATCTAGCAATCTATGTTTTGGAGGGGAGTTGCAGTGTGAAAGGCTGCCATCCAAGTAAGTCCCATTTAAAGAGAGACTAAACTCTGAAGGCAAGAAGGGAATAAATCATATGAGTAACTGTGGGTTACAGCTAAATGCCAGTACATTTCATGGAATAAGACAGACAAAATATATACAAATAGGAAAAAAAGGATGAATTCTCCATGAGACAGAACAACAAGTGATAAAGGAGGCCCCAGGAAATTTTGGTCTTGCTTCCAAACATCATGGAGACAGTTAGGTTGGGACAGAACGGAACCTATACATCCTCACAGCCTCAGAAGTCTGCATTACAGCAAAGCCATACAATAATGAAGACACATTGCAGATAGGAATCATGTAAACAGCAGAGTCCAATTATATAGTCTCTGCTGACAAAGTGAGATCTACAAGATTGATTTACCTCAAGCTGGTGAATGAATTAGTGAGAGGGGAAAAAAAAGAACAACAAAAAAAAGAACAAACCGTGTGTTCCCCTGCAAAAGCAGAATTAACACAGAAAAATGTGAATACCCTCTGGGGAGTTTCCATGTTTCCACTCTGCACATGCTTCCCAATTACTTTACAGCAGCCAAGTTTCAGTGTAGAGCGGGGAAAAGACAGGAGGGCTCTGTCCTAGCTTACAGTCCAATTAACACATGACGAGTCTGAAGATTTCAAATTCCTTTCAGGTGTCGATCCATGAATCCACCCACCTGCATTCCTACAAATATCCAAGAATATCCGGAGCGATAGACTGACACGTGAACACTCCTGTAAACATAGTGTCAAAAAGAAAGCTTCTGCCTCATTAGCTTTGGTCAACAAGATATCAATGGCGCTTCCCACTTTTAGACCTGAAACTGAATCCAGGCTACTGCCATTATCAGAACAAGCAGATCAGTTTTCCATATCGACACAGGCACGAGAATCTGAACAGGCATAAGGAAGGGACAACATTTATTTTGAAAAGAAAGGTGATAAGAGGTCAAAGATTGATCAGATCAATGATGGAAACCCACCAACCCATACAGCAGCTCCCATATTTCTGTTATTCTTCATAGTTGCCAACAATGTGACAGTTGCTTTTTGCCATTGAGCAAAAAGGCAGTATTTTCATGAAAGGAAAATGCTGACGTTGAGGAGATCTTGCTGGGTGACCAGCGAGCAAGCCACGGCTGACACAGCTGAGGCAGAGAGGTTCTCCAAGGGCACCAGCGCTCAAGAGAGCCATTTTGTACTCCCATCCAGAGTGCAGCCTGCTGTCTCCCTGTCCTCAAACCTTTTCTGTCACACATACTTTACAAAACCCACATTCATTTTTTTCTTCCCACGTCTTCCTGAAAGAAGAACCTAATCCTGAGATTAGGTAGAGACAGGCTGTTGTTATTATTATCGACAGGAAAAACAAAAGATATTCATCTTATCTAAGGCTCAGCATAAACAATGGATGGGGACCAGGGAAGTGGAGACCACACCGCAGCACTGCCATTCAGCACAGCCCTTACAAATACCAAAGGTCCAAGTGCTTTGCCCCCTTTTTGCAGGGAGGGAAATGGAGGGGTGAGGACGGGGCACCATCCCAGGAGGGGCAAAGGCAGAGCCGAGCATTAGCAGCGGGACCTGCAGGCAGCACTGCCTGTGCAACCCAGGGGTATTTCAAGCAATGCTTCCAAGACATGGAGATCAGCACATGAATGAATCATGGGGTTTTTCACATAAAAAGGGGAAAAGGAAAAATGTTTCGCATTCCACAGGCAAGCGATTTCAGCCACACCACGCTCACGTGATTGCCGCTGCTGGGGACAAAAAGAGGCACTGTGCAGTCGGGTACAGCCCAGCCCGGATCCAAGTTAATCGCTTCCTCTGACGGGGCCGTGGAGGAGCAGTGCTGTCCCAGATGTTTACACCATCCTCCCCTGAGGCAACCAAAGGGACCTGCATGAGGAGGGAAGCACGTCTAACGGCAGAGAACAGAATGAGGGCTATGGCCACCGCACCTACCCTGCCTGCCCTTCACCGGGGCAGGCTACTCTCCAGGGGATAAGGAGTACGTCCTGCTGGGAGAAACTCTTGTGCTGTTTTGTATTTGAACATCACCTGGCACAATAACAAATCTAATTCATGATGAGGGCTCCCTGGGTGATATAACAAACTGTCCATATTTATTTCTCTGCTTTCTTTAAGAATAAAGAAAAACTTATTAATTTCTCTGCAAAATAACATGAAAAAGTGAGCAACAACTCTATGTTTACACAGACTTTTGTGCAGGAACAACTAGCTAGGATATTACCCCAAAAGAAAGACAAAATCATTGATATAGACCCTTTTTAGACAGCTGTTTCACTTATTTCCTTCTAAATAAACTAAAAATACAACAAAAGTTCTTGCTGAAATACAAGGTAACTTCTTGTTGATTTTGAGATGATAAGAGAGGGAAGACTTAGAGGACAACCAAAATCTCCTGTGAAAGGGCAGAAACACACAGGGAAGAGCAATATGTTAGTGTCAGGTAAGGATTCAAGCAACAAGTCTCCAGTGAATAGGGATCTCCAGAATTTCAGTTGCTCAGTAAGCTTCAGCTGCAAGAAGAAAAGATTCAAGATAAACAAAACGTGCCAACGTTCAAAGTCAGGTTCATGAGCGGCTCCATCACTTCATTATGCTGGAAAACAGCAATAGGAAAGACACGGTCATTTCTGAATGTTTTGCCACCACTTCTTGCTTGACAGCACAGAATCACATTTCATAGGCAGCCATTTCAGACCTGAAACAGAATTAGATGTACTACAGCAACGATTTATAGTTTTTTCTGAAGGTCTTAATGTCGCTTCCTGCCAGGGTGGCTTGACTGGCACAAAAGGAAGGATATGCTGCAATATAGTGGCATTTACTTGCAATTATCTGTTTGCCTCAAAGTATTAGCTTCTTCAAAACATCTTGGGTGGAGGAAGGAGGTGACAAATCATCTAAGGGGTGGCAAAAGGAGGATGAGAATTTCCATTACAAACTACATGCTAGGTAGTCCCACCCCAAAAAAGTCATGATGCTATACTAGGACATGAGAAAAGAAAGATCATGGTCTATGTATGTCAAAAGAGTAACATTTGCATTATTTTAGTGCAGCTCTAATCCAAAACCTCCATGAACACTATCAACTTTGAGAAGGGCAGCTCCTAAAATTCTTACAAGTGACCCTTGTATTTCAGTCTAGCTTGAAGAGAAGTTTGGATCAGAGCTTTCTTGGAAGCGTCTTTAGCAAATATTCTCACACATCATAAGCACTTACTTTCAGTCCCAACTACAAAAATAGACTAGGAAAAGGTATAAGTAGTTTCCCAAATAAACTTTTACACTAGTAGATGCCCTGTTAAAAAACTTCACAGCTCTAAGGAGGCCTAGAATAAAAAGATTATTTGACTCAAAGATTAGTTCATCATAAAATACTTCAGGATGAGAGACACTGCCCTGTTCACCAAGAGACTAAAACAAGAAAAGAAAGTAATGCAATTTACTTTACAGCGGCCACCATTTGCTGTCTGGATCTCTAACCCACTTCAGACAGGTGAAAAACTATCCTTCATTTTGCCAGATGAAGTAGGTTTTCTAAAGAAGTTAACAATCACTACATTGGAAACACTGCTTTGTTACCTGCCTCCCCTTCCCTAATAACTGATGTTAAGCAAAAGCATTAAGCAAGCTATGAGTACTGCTTTATCATGAACGGCTACTTTTAAGCAGCTAAACAAAGTCCTTAAAGCCCTCCACAACATATTAACAGCCTCTATAATTTATATACATTCCTGTGCTATTATAGCCTCACAGTCTTATCCCATCATGGCCACGCGTTGTTTATGTCTCACTGGGGTGTGTTCTGCATGCTCATGTACCTCTGCTCTGCCACCTTCCACAACAACTTAGAGGATATAGATTATGTTACAGACTGAGTAACCTATTCCCGAAAGCTTACTAAACCAATTTTTTAAGAAATTGAGCCCTACCACTACATCACTTTCTCACATCTTTGCTCTGTTTTCCTTCAGAAACTGAAATCATAGGAGAATTTCAACCCCTGTCTCTCCTTCAGTTTATACACATGAAGTAAAAAAGAGCTGCTGTTAAATTTTAAAATTTTATTGAGTAATGCCAGGGTAGGTTGCAGCTCAGTAGATGGTAAGCAGGGAATATAAAAGGAATGTTCACAAATTCCCTCTGCAGAGTTGACATACCAAACAAATGTCTGCAGGACTCCACCACCAAAACCAAACAAAGCAGAAAAGTAGTAAATTAAGCTACACTTGATTATATGTAGCAAAAAAGCATGAGTATTTCCTCCACCAAAAACATCAGGCATGCTGATAAACAGCAAGCAATGGCAACTAGCCAAAAAATGCATTGTAAATACCAAGAGTGTTTTTCACTACCAAAAGACAACAGTGAAATGAGTTGGACTACGGGAACCCAGCTGGGAAGAGATTTTTACGGAAGCACGTTCATGGATTTTTAAGTTTATAATTTCAAACATGTACATATGAAAAGGTTAATGTTCTTCTGTTTCTTCCCTTTGGAGGGCATGAAGGAGGCAAAAATAAAGCACCCTTTGATACTATCACAGCCTACATGGAGATGCCATTTAACACTATGAAGCTGCCTGGAGAAAGACTGACTAATTTTCTTTAAAGTAAATCCCAAAGTTTTCTATGAACTCTTCACATAACAAACCTCTGGTTTACATTTTTCAAGATAAAATCTGGGGGAAAAAATATCATCACTCTAAAGTTTGTAAGTCCTTGAATTCCTGAGTTAAATAATAAACATTAATGACTGCTTTAAGTTAAATGTAGAAAAATGTATTTTAAGGAAATGCAGCTTTGTAGCCTTGGCAGATGCACATGCTTGGGTTTGCACGTTAAGTCTTTCCCCTCTCCCAACACACATATAAGCTTTACATCCCAGCAGCAATTTCAAAATAAACCTCTAAAAAGGCTTTCTGTTTTGTCGCAATGTGTTCTAGCAAATATGGAAAAGTTTCAATCCAATAATAAATAATGTGCCAAGATATAACTACCTTCATTAAAATTCTCGATAAAGTTTAAGCTTTTCTATAGCAAAACCTCGTGCTATGGAAAGTGCCCACCAGTTCCTGTTCCAAGAACCGGCTGTCTCAATGACACCTAGCACACACTCGCCTCTGCCCCTACTGCACAGCCCGCAAACCAAGGACCTGAAGGACAACTGCATGTCAACAAAAGGACTGTGAAAAGCTGAACTGCAGGATCATTATCCATTACACGGCAGGGCCAAAAATAATTCTGCATTTCAACTGAGACATCACCGCGAGAAGAGACAGCCCCCCTGTTCCCCTGCAAGTAATGGAGTGTTATCTAATGGGATAGATATTTCAAATCAGGGCGTGCAAACATACTGCTGGGTTGGGTTTTTTTCCACTTCCTCCCCCTTTCACCGTGGCCGACGCTGACTGAGGGAAGTATGTGTGCACATTTACATTCAGCATTGCTTCCATCTCAGAACAACTCCAGCGTGAGAAGCAATGCCAGGACATATGGGGTGACAAGCCAGCAGGTCTGCTGAAGTCCCACTGTGTCGCAATCAAATGGCCTGGACAACGTGGTGATCCAGTGGTGGTTTCAGCTCTCCCAAACGATGTCAAAAAGCACAGGACAGCAAAACAAAGACCAGAAGACTCCCTTTCAGGAAGCAGGCAGAAAATAAAGAATGGCACAGATCTTGGGGGTTTGGGTTTTAACTCTTGCGTATTGAAGCAAACGCTCAGCCGCAGCCCTCTTCCTTCAGCTCGAGTCCTTAGGCAGCTTCGTTTAGTTGATCAATGGGAACTGGGCTTCATTCAGCACCTTAAAATCTGCTCGCTCAGATTGCTCCTTCAGGCATCATTGGCAAAGCTTTTAACTAATAAGCACTTGCCTGTTAAACTGAAGATGGGGTTACTTATAAGATGAATTATGTATCTAATGCCTTGCTGGTTGAACTGGTTTTCATTAACATCTGGAAGGAAGGCCTGATAACAGCTTCGCATTTTTGCCTGTTTCCACGCAGGCTATGGCCAGCTCCGTGCAGAGGGCAGGGGAGGGACGGCGACAGCCCTGGGAGCCGGTGGGGGCCAGCTCCGGCCACCGGCGACCTCCACGGCGCAGGGGGAGAGCCGGAGCGTCAGCACCGCAGCCTGGGGAGGGCCAGGGGCACATTCACCACAGTGGCGAGGACAAGGAGGTTCTAGCTGGTGAAAGGATAACGCCACGGCAACTGTAACGGCCGTTTACTTACCCCTATGTTTTTACTCACTGGCACTTCAAAGAGAAATAAGAATCAAGGCCGCCACAGAGGGGAGAAGAGAGGAAAGAAAGGGATGAAGTAGTAAGAGCTCAGGTTCTGTTTGCAAGCTCAGTTCTGGTGAAAGAAAAAAAATTAGGACTCAAACTTCTGTGTGCATTCATCTCAACACAGCAGACAAGGACTCCCGACAATTCACTAGGCAATACAAGTCTACAAATTGCATGTATGCTTTGAAGCAAGCACCGAGTTTACAACGCAGACGGAAAACATCCTCAAAGTCTCAAATAAGAAGCATGAGTTTTCCAGAGTTAAAGGAAAATAAACATGCATAAAGAAGTCAACTTTTATTCTGGAAGTCATGCATTTTCCCTTTTGTAACTAAAAAAGGATCAATATTTTTTTAAATATGAATAAATGCTCACGTAAGCCCTGTAATACTAGGCTCACAACAACAATGACGACATTAATGTAGATGGCTGGCATTTAAACAAGAATGGTCAGAACTTGTTTGTCATTTTCTTGTATTTAAGCCAAATAGCTGTAAGGCTGGCGTAGGAGGGCAGCATCTAAGCTCAAGATACATAAGTAAAACAGTATCAAAGTAGTAATTAACAACAAAGTAGCCTCAAGAATGATAATATCAGGTAATCATCACTAAGAAGATTTAACTGCAAAATTTGGAGTTGGTTTATTTATTATGTTGGGAGGGGGGTTTAAATTATTATTCTTTATTTCAGCTTTGGCCAGCTATTTTGAAGGCATTTGAAACTAGCCAAGGCTACTGAATGTTGCTTAGGGTTCACTGTCAACTTAATTCATACAGGAAAGAAACAATCAAGTATCTGTTCCTCAGCAAGTATGTTAACCTTTAACATGCACAGTTTGACTCTCCTCCTCTTAAGACGAGAGGGGGGGGGGGGGGGGAAGAAGAAACCCTTCCCAAACTGGACAGGGTTTCTGAAGAGCAACAATTAACACCCCAGAGCACAAAGCATCCACATAAATGCCACATCCTACCTAGTCCCTCCGACACACTTTCTGTGTCTGCTGTGCAGCTCTGGGCTCACCACAGACAGATCCTCTGCCCACACAGAGCCAATTATGAGTTTCTTAGTCACTAAGAAATTATGCCAAGCAGAATTCACCCTGTAACTTTCTGCTGGGTTGGACGATTCATCTTCTCTTTCAACATGGACAGAGGCAGACAGTTTTGAAAATTACCAGTAATTACTGGGATCCTTTCACTGTGCTTCCTTAGGTCAAGAAATCTGTTGTATCTAGAAGTCAAAACTTTGTAAGAAACATATGCAATATTTCATACACACATATATATATTCTATATACACATGCATATCTACACACATATATACTATGTATACCGCAATCATATTTTGAAAAATATAAACAAAGTTGGATTTCAGGCCTTAATCCAACTCAAACAATCGGGGCATATGAGAAAGCCTTTGCGGATGGGGAGATTGTCCTCCATCTGTGTTCCTTCAGCATCCTCGCAACTTGCTCTCAGTTTCAGAAGCTGACCACGAGTAGGAATGGGACAGTGGATTAGAAGTGGATCCAACTCCATCAGATGCTTCTTAGGCTCTACCACCCATGAGGGTTTCTATGGGGAGGAGCAGGGGCAGTTTGCTGGGGGCAGGCTGTTTGGGGTTTCTTCTGCCAAGTTTCTTCTGGGACTTTTTGTCTCATAAAAGGGGTAAGGATGGCTGAAGGGAGAGTCTGAGGTATAATACAAGGTCAGATATATAACACAGTGTCCACAACACTATCATGTCCTCAGTGGTAGATGAAAGCAACTGAATCAGAAAACAAGCAGACTGCTATGTTTACCGTAAATATGCCATTGTTAGAGGCTCTATAAAAACAAGAGCTCTCCAGTATTCAAATTTGATCAGTCAGTACGTGAGATACATTTCAGCTGAAATGTATCATCTCCTGATATTTAAACTGCATTGGAAAAAACAGCTGCAGTCAACTAGTCCTAATAAATAACTTATTTTAAAATAGAATCACATACACCCTTTTTCTATGTAAACATAGTACCTTTTTACAACAAGCACCCAAAATAACTCTTTCGCTCTACCATAACTTCTAGTGGTGGATTTAGGGATCCCACCATTCTGCACGGCCACTGCATCACAACAGAGCAAGGATAGCAGAGTACAGTATATACTATTCAAGGGGAAATTATATATTAGTTTCACGACATCACTGGTGCAACACGCCATGACCATGCCAGAAAAACTAGCTTGGGCTGCTTCAGAGTGCCCACGTGCTGCTGTGTAACTGGCAGGGAGGAGCAGGTCTGCGGGCACTTCAGGCACTCAGGCTCCCTCCTCCATCACGAGCAGGCGGTTCTGCCCCTGCCCTCGCTGGCTACAGGGCACGAGCCACAGACCGGTCCCTAGGGCTGCGCTCCCCGAAATGCAGACTCGGGGTTTATATGCCTCTTTAAAGATGTGAAAGCTCCTTGCCCAGTATTCCTTTTGCAGACACCCAGTGCCAGACTGCCCTGGGGCTGATGCGGGGAAATCCAAACATTAGGAAAATCCACTGCATTTCCATAAATCTCACACAAAGGTTTTTTTATTTCTGAGAACAGCAGCTGAACCACTGCAGAAGCCAGGGACCATGCAAGGCTACTGAAGCGCAACTTCTGCTAGTGTATGTCCCCAGAAACCCAAAGGTACTTTTTACAATTATTATTAAAATAAGCATAGCAACATAACTAACTCATTTTTATACCCTGCGCCATTTAAACCTAAAACTGTTGGTAAAGACCAAATCACTAGATCAGGAAAATTGCATAAGACACAGCACTTTTAACATCTATGCACCTGCTGAACTTCAGTGGCAAGTCAAATCTTGCTTATGCCTGTATAAAGATTTAAGAGGTTGGGATGACTAACGTGAATGAATACTTTCATTGGGGTGAATATAGGAAAGAAAGGGGAACAGTGTTATTTTGTCCGTGATAACTTTAATAACCGTTTCAGCACAGCTCACTCGGAAAAGAAGCAACAGAAATGTAAACCACCTGGTTTGGCTGGGTGCCCACACTGCAGGGCACTTGACCCTGGGACTTCCTGAGCTCCCTGATGCACTGGATCTCCAGCAACAGTCTGGGTGAGTAACGACCGAGCAGCACTGACACACAGCCGCGGGGTTACAAACAACTTCCTCTCCCGAGACATCTCCTGCTGTAATTACGGCTGAGGCGAGCTGCGGGACAGGGCACGCCAGCACCTCGTGCAGCATCAGTTGCCCTGTGTGCATCTGCTAGCTACACCAGATCAATCCCGCTCCTCTACCTTTCCCCTCAAGTAGCCCAAAAAGTCTCTTTAGCACAAGGTCGAGCAAAGGAAAAAGTCTTATTAGGACGTGGAGCAAACCAAGATCATCTCTTTGAGGCGTCTGGTTTACCTACAGGCTTCTTGCTTATCCTGCGAAACAGAAACTAGCAGAGCTTCCAGCCTCAACGGCCAGGTAGCGTAACAACAGCAAACTCCAAACAAGCAACATAAAACAAAATAAGCAGCTTTGATGCCTGCAGCAGACCCTGGCTACGCTTTTGGTCAGCAGCCTCCACCCTTCCCTGTCATGACTCACCATCTCCTTTCTGTGTCATCACACCTAGCTGCTCGTGCTGGACTGCTCAGGGCAGCACCCAGCTCCCAGACTGAGAACTACCTGCTTGTACTAGTTGTGCTTCTGCTTGGCTCAAAAAGGACCAGACAGGCAGCTATGTACAGAAGCGCAAGGGTGAAATATTGTATAAACTAGGTGGCAAGAACAACAACAGGTTTTCCTCACCACCTTCCGCACAGGTGCAAAATAAAAAAGGAAGGGTAAAGCGCAAGGCCCGCAGCGCCCAGCCGTGACCCCAGCGCAGCCCGCCCGGGTGCAGAAGGGCCAGCCTCTCAGGGAGCCACCTGCAGCCACTGTCCCCAGCTCAGAGCCACCTGTACACAGGCAAGCTGCCATAGAAAATTAAAATAAATTTCCGGCTACAACTTAGCCTAAATGTCTCTTTTGTCACGCTGCCGGAAGTTGGTTGGGGATTTTTTGTTGTTGTTGTTGGGTTTTGTATTGTTTTTTTAATCTCTGTTCCTCCTGGAAACGAACCCATAAGCATGCTTCAGTATAAACAAGAATTGGGCAGTATCATTGTTATTTAATGACCCCTAATACATCTTGATAAGAGTTACAAAGATGGTATCTCCCTTACTTCTGCAGAGTTCACCAGGTAAAACACAGTCACAGTCAATAACTTCTATTATCCCCCACGCTAAAGACAGAACAGCGTTTTGCCAAATTTATTTGGTGGAAAGGAGGCAGAAGCAGCTTTAATTATATAAGTTAAGTTAGACCATAGGCATGAAGCAGATTGACCTCACAGACCTTCAATTATAAAACTAACCCTGCCAAGTTTAGAACTGGATACCTTCCAGTTTTTCTTGTGAAACTTGTGATTTTCTCCCATGTTATTACAATCTCCCTTTTTTTAATATAGTGATATAGTCAGAGCTCTATGCTTTTGTATGAATATAGTCTATTTTGTTCAAGCAATATCTTCAAATATAATTGAAGTTCTAAGGGTGGGTGCAACCAATTTGTTTTGATAATATTTCCTGTTTATAACAATCCTAAACTTCACTGCACAGGGGAATGAGATCATCACTAAGGCATGGAAGGAGGAAAGTAGGATGTTTACAGCATCCAATTAATTTTACCTGAGCTTACAGACTTCATCACTTCGCAAACCTTGAATAATTCAACCTGCAGGTACATACAGAAAATACAGACTCAATGAACAGGACAACTATGGGTGAACTGTCTCCACACAGAGAAAAGTCACCAACCATTTTCCAAACCCTGTATTGTAAGCATCCTTTGCAACATGCTACAGAACAAGGGAAAAAAGAGAAAGCTGAGAAGTTTCAGGAGAGAAAAATACATGGAACAGAGAACACATCTGAAATTTGTTATGGGCTAAAGGAGTAGTTTCAAGAATTTATCTCAGCAGAAAACAACTGGAGTATTTGAAAACTATGCTATACCATCACAAATCTTTAACACTGCCTGAAACCGAGACTGACTTCCACTCTCCTGCCAGAAGATGGGAGGTCAGCTTCTACCGGGTAAGATGAACCACACTGTTAGAGACTGGCCAAAGGCAGGATCTCACAACACTTAAGAACAGGAAAGAGAGAAGGATACAACAAAAAAGCTCAACACTTGAACCTGGGACATTCATGAATTTCTCTGAATCAGTATTTTCCAGATAAAAAGTCTCAACTTGTCAAGCTTAGTTTGAGACTCCCATCTGACTGACGGAAGAAGAGACAGCAGAAGACGGACGGTAAAAGCGGTTTTCAATTCAACTGGAATAACAAGGAGGGGGGGAGGGAGGGAAGCAGAGAGTCTCACTCACTTTTACAAACTACATGTCAAATTCAGGCCACTGCTTCTACTGCCAGACATTAGCCCACAATATATTATTCACTTCCTTCATTATTAACGAGGCACAGCAAAAGAAATCGTGGCAGCACCAGGCCGACACCTGACTAACACAGATTTTAAAGTACAAGATACAGAAAGTGCCTCTCAGTGGGAGCTTGCTGGAGCGGTGACCAGCATTTTAACACAAACACTGCTATACTGCCTTATCTTTGGGGCCCTGACTGCTGCCCCCGTGGCTTGTTTGCCTTTGTACGGAAAATTTCCAAAACCTACCCATGTAAGCTGTCTTGGGAGAAAGCACAGCAGTCTGCCCCACGCCATGAACACAGCCCCTTTCTGCCTTCTCAACGCTGCAAGCTTACTCCGAACTAATGGGAGAATAAGCTTTTGTAGCTCTTTTCATCACGTGTAGTTATTTCGGTGCGCGACCGTCAGCGTCTGTTCTACCCACAAGCTTCTTGGACTGCTGACGGGAACGTACCACTGACTAGAAATAACGTGATGTTTCTTCGCAGGAGAGGGCAGGGAGACCTGGTGGCAGTGGGTTGGGAAGCAGGGCCCCAGCCCGCTCCTGATCCGCAGTTCAGTGATGAACATGTTCCACCACACCAATGTAAGACCTTCCACTGAGTTTTGCTGGGATGTAAAGAAAGCAGCAAAACCTCTCCATTGCGATGGTCTAGGGAAGAAGCAGAGAGGTTATATCAACAAGCACAGGAACAACAAGAACTAGTGAGACAGATCAGATAAGTGCTGATTTAAGATGTTGTAATATTGTCTTCCAACTCAGAAATACAATACAACCTTCGAAAGAAGGCAAACTTAAGCTTCTATGCATACTTTGATATGTGACAACTTGTTCACACTGTTGCTCTCTGTAGAAAACTTCCAGCCTCTCTTTCTGTTCTGTCTTTTGTTGTACTAGTCCTGGCATTACTCCAGCTGTATTTTGACATACAGTTTAGTGTCGTATTAAACACTGCATTTTGAAAACAACTTCAAAAGCTTTCCATTCCCAGCAGAAGCAAACACATTACACTTTCATACCTCACAAACCAGACCTGTTTGGAAAAAGTTTACTCCCAGCTTAATAATATTTCATGGAGATGTACATGCTGTTTGCAATGCTTCTCATTCTTAAAGGTAGCATTAGCTATTACATCAGGCACTCATGTTTATGTGATACATTTTAATTTTACATGGAATACTACTAAAAGTAAAATTATTATTGGTCAGTATATATATAAACCCACTACTGGAGACAAAAAGCCTCCAGTTCTTTCAAAACTACCTTGCTGACAGTCTAAACAGATACCTTTTATTTTAGAATGTGGAAGTAGACATGAATTTTCACTGTTCCCTATAGACTCTGGGCTTCTCTTTCTTCAATACAGGGTATCAGCATCCTACAGTAAATGCCATCCCCCCCACATACACACACATTGATATCTCTTGAATATAATAAACATGCAATTAACTGTATTTTAAAGATCTAACTATTGATTTTCTTTTAAAAAGCAACCTGCTTTTATTTTAAAGGGCAATTCTGTACTTATTAAGTATGCACAAGAGGTAGGTCCTCCAGCTTAAAGAAACAAAATAGCTGTATTTTTCTAAAGGCTTCCAGAGTTTTCAGCAGAATTGCAGCTCGAAGCAAGTGATGACCTGTGGAGGATGGGCCTAAACCACCACTGATCCAAACACCAAAAGCTTCGGGATGTTCCAAAATCTCCCTTAATCCCATCTCTTCCATGCTGGGCTGTGAAGATTTATCCACTGAATCTTCCCTTGTATCTACTGACTCTAGGACTCCTTTTCCTTTTTCAGTGTGTGGTAATTTCCAGGCCGAACGTCAGTTCTCAGCCATACTCCCATACAGTAGCTCTACATCCGCTGCAGTCACAAAAAGTGAAGCTGTGATTTGCAAAGCGGGATGACATCAGAGAAGGTTTCAAGAATCAGACCCTGCTCTTTCCATTTCTGCTCCCCTGTCTTCATCTGGCACTGCCTTCATGGCAGTTCGGGTATGCAAGAATCTGGGAGCCCCGAGTCAGCTACCCAAACCACAAATACGCCAGCACAAACCCAGGCATCCATATTATAATATTGTAAAGCCTATACAAAAAGGAAGTCATCAGGCCAAGAGATAGCCTTTGTGATTCAGTCTGTTTGCTCACCCTGTAATCTTACTCCTTCTCTCAATCTACCCAGACTGTATTAGTCAGTATCTGTCTGTCTAGAAAAACAGGCAGCTGTCATTTCATTAAGCGAGTTTATTTGTATATCTAGGCAACTAGATCAGAATGCCTGCAGCGTGTCAACTTAACATATAACTAAGTTTCATTTCCAGCTGAACAAAGGCAACCAAAAACCTCTAGCATACTGCATTACCAAAGTTTGCCACAGCAAATTAGGTAATGCTAATATGCTAATACACCAGGAATAGTCACATAGATCTGATTTCACAGACCACTGATCCTTGGACACTAGAAATGACGGCGAAAAAAACTATGCATATAAAATTGTCTGTCACAATGCAGAATACTGCAATTACAGAACGTCGTTGCCGTTAACTGCAGCAAACTGATATATAGTTTACATGTAATCAAAGACAGCAGAGATTCATTTAAACTTGCAATTAGTATCATGACCAATGCATGTAGAAACTGTATTTTTACTAATTAAAAATTCAGTAAAACACTCTTTAGTCTCTAAAATAACATGGTTAACAAATAACTACTTGGCAGCTACATCATGTTCTCTTCGTTCTTATAATGTTAAGACATAAATAATTTCATCCTCAAATAACTGGAGTAGATTCTTGATGGTACAAGCCACATTTGGGAGGAAAAGAGATCCCTCAACTTAGTCATTAACAACAAATTAAGTTAAAGCTTCTTATCATATATGAAAAGGAGCATTTCCTAGCTTTTACTAGGTGTACAGAAAGGAAAGGACAGTATATGTCAGTTCCAGTCCTGTCTTCTTTGATGTCAGGAATGACTGGCATTTGTTTGTGATGACTGTCAAATATACTGGTACCAGAATAGTTATCCGCAGAGATTTTAAAGGGATATAAATTATTATATACACAGTCAGGTGCAAAAAGACAACTGTGTAACAGCTGAAAATACCATTGAAGAGGTTAGGACAGAAAACGAGTAATGGTATATCAAGAAAATCCAAAGTAACTATTCAGAAACTAACAGCACTGCCATCCCCACAAATGATTAGACCAAAAAGAAGTGTATTTCACACACACAACATTTACCAAAATAACACCCTTTCCCTGCATCTTCCCAAGTGTTCATCGCCCAGTGCATTGAATCCCCAGGAGGAGGATGAATACAGCAAAGCTCATCCCTTTAAATCAAGAGATGTGAGAATTCCTGAGCACATGGCATCCGATGCACCTCCATGATTTTCCATTCGATTCCTTCCAGCAACATCCCAAAACCCACTGTGGTGGCAGGCTGTTTCAGCAGCCACAAGAAAAACAGACTAAACCACAAGTGAAAGATCATGTTCCGATTTTAGTTTCTCCTTCTGGCAATGGGAAAAAGCTGGTGTAATGGCCCAGCAGGAGACGTCTGGCACAGAGATGGAGGACACCTTGGCTATAGCCATGGCACCACAGTGGAAATACCTAGTGCCCAGGCAGCAAAACGCCTGTGGCTTGGGAGGCAGAGATACCCGATCGGTACGTAAGCGTGGGGAACAGGTAAAGGCAGCGCCTGTGAGTGCTGTGCCAAAGCCTGCCTCTGGCTGAGAGCCACACAGCACGTGCCAGACACCTAGGAGAGGAGAGGGAGCTCCCGAGGGTCCCACAGCACGGTGGCTGCCATGGCTGGGCCGCGGCTGAGGCTGGTCACTGGACTGAGCCAGCGCCGCAGCCAGGGTGGGGGCTCGGGGTACTCGGCCACCCCACGTCCAGCACTACCTGCCCACTTACGGATGGGAGACAAGCACGGCCGCCGTCACCAGAGCACCTGAGAAGTGCACAGCACGAGGAGCCAGCTGAAGAGCAGACCAATGTTTTCTGTGCCACTACAGTACTATTTTCTACCCAACTCATTGCTGTAGCCGTTTTCAGTATTGCCCACTAAGCAAGAGATTTACCGATGCCTATCCCAAAATGCACCCTGGTGTTTCTCAGGGGGGTGAAATCTGAAAGCCTGCCCTTTGTCAAACCCTCACTGACCCCTCCAGGGTGCCTCACGTGGCCAGCTGCCAGTATCGGGGTGCTTTCGTACATTAACTTTGTTAACATACGTAAATTATGAGGGGTAAGTTAAAAGCAAGATCCAGATCTGTCTTTGCGGTCACCGTGCAGGCCCAAGGACCAAACAGGCAGTTTCAATAGTTGATTTCAGCAATTTCAATATTAACACCTAAATTAAGGTCAAAACCTAGAAATTAGGGATGATCTTCCAAAATTCTAAATACAGTCTGGGAATTCCTACTACCTTAACCCCCATTACTCCTCTCGATTAATACTTTAGTACAAAAACCCCAGCAGGTGCTCCACAAGCACTGCAACTCCAGCCCGAGGAGCTCGTGACAATGGACATGGAAGAAATGCAAACAGGACTGCCTCTCGAGCGCTCCCAGCGCTGGGAGCCAGTGTCCAAGGGGGGAACGCTAGTCCTGCTCAAGGTAACATGCCCATAAATTTCGGTGGAGCCAAATTTTTATGTCTGCACTTCTAAAAGGTAGTTCTGAATGGTAATATTTACCATTATTGTTATAGACCGTTAACATAAACTCAGAAGGCTGTGCTGAGGGAGAAAAATACCAGAAAGGTTTCGCTAGGGTATTTTATGAGAGGTTACTTGTAAAACGTGACATTCGAAGAAATTCGTTAACAATCAGAGAAGGGAGATTTCTATTTATCCCACAAGCAAACAACTATATTTTATGTTAGTGCTACAGGGCTGCTGTCCCTGCCAGCAGAAGATAAATGCCTTTCTTCTGCTAGCCTGAACCTGCACACACTGTATAAGCATATTGTAGAGTAACAACACATATGCAGGGAGCTTATACCAGGCCTGCAAAACAGATGGCCCCGCAAGCCACAGACAGCCCTCCAAACGCCTCCTTTGTCCTCCCATACCATCTTCACCTTGAAAGGTGAAGCAGGAATGAAAGCCAAGCAGGAACAAATGCCTTTCAGAAGATCAATATTCCCCATAAATTGTTCCTCCAAATAAAGGAGCCTCTGCATCCTCTGACAGCGTGCCAGGCTGGCTGGTCTTGGAAATCCCAGGCCAGTGCCAGAACAGCACACGTTAAGGCACAAATTATTCAGTGGAGTAATTTAGACCAAGCTGCTCATAAGCCGTACAGGATGCAGCACCGTTGCTCAGGTGGGCACAGCCTGGGGAAAGGGGCTGGCAGCAAGGGATTCGTGCTGCTCCGCGAGCTGCATCTTGGTGTGTTTTCTCTGCTGGCTGTTAGGTTCATGTTCAAGCTTATGTTTTACATACAAGTGCCCAAAGGTTGCAAGAGGTACTGTACAAACTAAAATACTGTCACCTTTTTCGCAAAATCTTCAGGGGGAAAATAATTGTGATTTAAAGAAGAAGGAAAAATAAGATAAGACCAATAAAGGTGAAATTACACAGCTGTAAGGAATCTTGCTAAAGCAGCCTAAGCACAGAGGAGAGAAAAACAGTGGGTTACTGGGGGTAACGTTATGATGTGCTGCCAAATCCTCACTCTACTGAGCCTTCAAAAAGAAGTGGCTAGAGACTGTATTTTTGGGTGGGGGCTTTTTTCTGTTGTTTTTTTTTAAGGAGGACTCTGTAAAGCTAAGTTACAGCACACTTTTCTTATTTTGGTATAATAAACCTTACTTAGCTTCCTTGGCTATGTTGGAGCACCTCTCAGTTTTGGGAGCTCCTTTGGCAGCCAGCGCTTGGGCCAGCAGAGGGAACTGATGGCCACTGCCCCAGCTCCCAGGGACCAGCGGTCCTGGCTGGTTTGGGGCAGCCAGTTTCAGAGAATCCAGGCCTTTTATCCACTGCTCACAGAAAATCCTGCCATGACATAGTAAAGCCTACGGGCCTATCACTATTCTAGTCCTAATCTTCTTATTACAGAATTCAGAGACTGAATTTTTAATTTAGTATCTGTTTAGTGAACATATTCCTGAACATTCAATAGCACTTCTTACCTTTTAGAAACAGGATATGGTTTTATTGCTGCTTTAAGCATGATGCTACGTGGAACCACACACCAGAAGAAATTCTTTTTAATAAGTCAACATTTTTAGAATCCCACTGCAGCTACAAAAGTAGGTGCCTTCTAATACCGTGACCGAGTGCTTCACACATGTGTCTTAGCACCAGATAGTTCAAAACCAGACAGAATACAAAATATGAGGCATAGTATTTTATGGCCCTATGATAGATAATGACTCAAATAGGAATTTTTGACTAACATGGTTTAAACTAGGAAACAGGGAAAATTATCTGGAAGGTTCAACATTCACAAGGTATTTTGGTGTAAAATCATTACTGGTGCGTGCACACACAGTCATGCAAAACATCCTTCAGTTAACGAGAAATACCTGCATTTGCCTCACCAGGCCTCCCATTTGGGTCCTAGTTTTAAGGACACACGTTGAGCTGATCCCCGTGGTCACAGCAGCTTGCCCACAGGCCATCTGCAGAGGCCTTCTCTCTCTACAGAAACCCTGCAAGGCAGCAACATTGCCAAGGGCACAAGTCAAGCAAAATCACAGCTGGCAGAACACAAAGCATAAAATAATTTCAGAGGACAAGAATAAAGTAGGAGAAAAATTCAAAGAGAGTGAACAGATGAAAATAATTATAAGACAATTTCAGAGACAGACTTTGGGTGGCTTAAAAGGAAGCAAGACAAAGCTCAGGAAAGGAAAAGCAGAGACAGCCAAAGGGTGTCAGCTATTCTGATAACAAGGAGAGAAATGTTACAGGGGATCAACACGCTGAATTTAATAACCACATGGAGCTAGGATGATGTGGGAAAGAAGCTGTTAAGTTTTTATGAAAGATGCAAGCTTTAGCAACAGAAAGACAATATCTCCAAGTGATGTATACTGACTTTCACAAGCTCTGGACGAGTATGGTAAAAGAAGAAAAACCAGCATCATTCTGTTTTGAACACTGGGTTCACCTAAGATATCCAGTAGCAGAACTACAAAAGCAGGGGTCTTCAGTTGCAATGTAAGCTGGTGGTGGGGCCAGTGCCTCTCTGAACATTAGGGAAGTGTGGTTGGCTATGTGCAGACCTACACCTTTACAAAACCAGGCAGGACATTCCTTCTACATTCATGGGAAGGAGGAAGAAGAATGCTGAAGCCTCCATGTTGAGGCAACATAGTCGCTTAGAAGTTAATTCTTAACACTTGCAAAAGGAAATGCTGTAAGCACGATGCCTGTGTTGCTCCTTCCCAATGGAAACACGGCAGTGCATCACCCCTGTTCTCCACTCCGGTGCCCCCTGAGGGCTCCCTCTATTTGGAACAAGCACCTGCAGTGGTTTCATTAGGAACTGACTGGAATGGGAAAAAGATCAACAAGCATAAATGCTTTCAAGAATGCATTAAATATAACTGTGAGACCCAGCCAACCTGCTACAGTAAAAGTAATGTTTACAATGTGGTTTGAGAGCACGGACTTCAAAGAAAAAACTGGCATCAGCCACAAAGAGCTCCTGTCTTATCACAAAAGCTTCACAAATCACAAAACAACCTGTCCCAGGTATTTAAGGCATGTGGAAATCACGTTCCCTACTGTTACTCTCCTCACCTAACTTGTCCATTTGTTTTCAAGATTTGATTTAATTTGTTTCACCTTGAGGGCCTCTCAGGCAATTACAGTGTATGTTCTGCAATCGTGAGAAAGTTAAATGTACACTCAGATCTGCTGTGTATAGATATCTGCTCTTAACTCTCTTAAATCACTATTCCTTTCAGCTAGAATTTATTACGAAGGTAAAAAGAAGCCAAATATATCAAACCTTTAAAATCCATACAAGCACCAGAAATTCTGGTTTGCCCAGTTGCAGCCAGAAGAATAAAGTATTCAAAATTATGAATATGTAACAAATATTGTACAATGTTAAATTCTGCACCTGGCAAGCCATTAAGCAGAAAGCCTTTTTCAAGCAAGAGTTCTGATACTAACAGACGCATGTCAACCTCCTAACATTAAAATTCCCACTCAGTCATCCTTCAGCTATACCAAAACAACCAAAATGCCCTGAACTGACAGCTCTTCTAGCCCTATTAAAAAGAAAACTTCTGATCACAAAACATCACTTTATCTCTCTCCCTTCCATTCATTCATCTGTCTTGTAACATGATGGAAATATTTGTACTGGGATGCAAGAACGCAACCATAGTGCACCATTTAAGGATTAAAAATGCTTCTGAATACAAGAGTCAGTACCTACAAGTCATCACTATCTTATTATGCTGGGTAGATTCAGACACTGTTAAATTCCTTACATATTTAAAAGGATACTTTAGAGTACATTTATTTTCCCTCGATTTTGCAGCTTTCATTAAACTAGACAATGGCATACTTTTTCCTCCTTTGCATGCTGAAACTGGAATTGCTTGCCTTGGCAACAAAATCCTGTAATCTCTATTCATGCCAAAAGCGTCTTTCTCCCTGTATCACTGATCAAGTTTGCTGCAGCTATGGCAAAAGCTTGATCAGAAAGCTGCATCGCTGCCAGAAAACGAAGAGCACCCTTCTGAGGGTCTGCAAAGAAAACAGCCACAAAGTGAGTGGTAAAGACTCAGTGGATTCTTTTATCAGCTTCCCAATTTAGACATAGCTGAAAATTGCCCAGGTGCCAGCCTATCTCATGACACTCATATGAGGAACAAGCCTAGCACTTACTGTTCCTTATTATTCCCCTTGTGGGTAAAGTGGTTAGCAAAAGTCCAGGGCCTTTACGGGTTGTTTCTGCTGGTATTGTGAAGGAAAGTTTCAAAAAGAGTGCACAAATTCTGATTTCCCAGAACAGAATAGAAAAATCAACAGCAGAGACTTCACTTCTCAGAAGTCCTGACCTCTGACATCCCAGACACTTCTGGGAACAAGACATTTTATGACTTTTCAACATCATGAACCTCCTCCTTCTCCCGTACTATCAAAAAGGCTGGATGCCACTAAATGCAGGGAAGTTCAAATGTTGCTGAAATCTGGGAGACCAGGATGCAGCCCACCATACTCACAGCTTTTAAACCACGAACCAACTACAACAAATGGTACTGTAGTTTCAAAATCTGAAATAATACCAGTTTTCTCATCTCTCTGAATCTTTGCAAGAAAAAAAAAAAAAAAAAGTAAAGATATGGGCCCTTCATTAGGATGAACATTTGTTTCTATTCTTTTTTGTGGTTTTCTTTTTTTAATTACCTTAACATTCTCTAGATGCCTATAAATCTGCTGTCCAACAATTTGCTTTGTATAGTTCACAATGTTGGCATTACATTGACTAATTCCCTGGCTCCTCACTTTCCCCCTTTTATAAAAGGCATAACATTTGCCTGTCTCCAGTCTTGTGTTTTCCTCATCCTTCACATACTCAAAAATAATCTATATAAAATTTCACATTCCTATGACTATTTCATATTCTAATTTTCCAGTCTTTCCTGATTGCATGCATTATTTACATACCTTCCACATCATACAACAGGTCTTTAATAAAATTTATCATTGTCTTCAACTTACTTCTAACATATTTAAAAAATCATTTCCATTTTGTTTAAAGAGAAAAAATACGAGTTGTTTATAAGGCCAAAATGAATGGAGGAAATTCTCTTTAGAAATGTAGAAAATGAGAAACCACAAATGACACATGATATCTAAAAACTATTTGAGAACTAATGACTCTTGCTTGTACTGCCACCAGCTCCAGCCTTTTGGTCCTGTTAGGAGAAAATGATCCTAGGTCTTCTGAAGCTAAGAACGAAGGGGATGAAGAAACTTCAGCAGCGATCCAAGGGATTTCTACCAGCACACCCAAGGGAAGCGCTGCTGCAAAGGGAGCTTTAACTGCTACCTTTCATCTGACTCCACAGCACTGCAGACCCTGTGGCAGTTGTCAAGAAAGGAAATGAGAGACTGTGCTGAAAACATGAAAGAGCGGGAAAATGGAGAAGTCCAACATTTAAAAGTCCTCTGTGACACGAGCTGGGGACAGGGGAGAGCACAGACCATCATCCATCAGGCTCTGAAAACACGAGAGGTGCGAGGAAGGACAAATTGTACCGGCATATGGGCAAGAAAGGGCTCCTCAAAACAAGGAAAAACAAACATGGCTCTAAACAAAACCATAGTTGAGGCAACTCAGAAGTCCAAAAAATGTATGTTAAGGGTCTGTATATGCATTATGTAGTGCATATGTTTCAACATATGTATGTGGGACCATCAGCCATAGTACTAATACGGAATAGTTGTCTTTAAGATTAGCTTAATACAGTATTGCCCATTCATTGGATTTAATCCCCTGTGGCTTGCGAAAAACTAGGCACAAGTCTGAATTTGAGAAAGTGTTAAGCACCTAAATGGAGCAGCATTTCTGAACGCGCTGTCTGGACGGCAGCTGGAGCACCCGATGAGCCGCCAGTCGGTAAGAGCCACGCCAGCCGGCTACAGAGGCAGCTGGACGGGAGAGCGGAAAAGTAGGAATGCCGGGCCATAACCACTAGCTACACTTTGGGGTTAATAAGAAGAGGTGTCAGTTGACTCCTGTTCCCCAGACTGGGGAGGAAAAAAACAAAAAACAAAAAACAAGAACAGCTGTTTTTCCGTCATTTAAGAATTATTGCCTCCCTTTGTATCAAATACAGAAGCTCTGTGGCCATAGCAGAAAAATCTCATTTGTGGAGATAGATTAGCTGAATCATCACTTTCCTCTGCCTTGAGATCTAAAGTGAAACCTCTTCCTCTCTCCCTCCCTTTCCAATTCCCAGGCCCCCATAATTAGTTTATCATTATAAACTGTTAAGAGCATTCCTTTACGCTTTATAAATGAGGGTGAATGTGGGAAAACCATTTGTCCTGGTAGACGGAGGAAGCAAGTAAAACACCTCCTTTGCTACTCAAAGCAAGAGATCATTACATAAAAATGTAAAGAGCAGTTAAAATCTTTGAAGTCCCCCAGCTCTAAAAATGTTGTAACAGTAAAAGTGGGCATTAATAGGCAGTACATTTTCAGCCACACCAAGGCAGAAGGAAGAGTAAGAATCAGACTATACATTTTTTGCTCATCTATTTCTGGCCCTGTTTGCTCACCGTATCTTGTGGCAGTGTACAGAGCTACTCTGCTATTAGTGATTTATTAAATGGGACTCTGTAATTAAGACTAATAGCCCAGGTGTCAGAAAGAGAGAAGAAGAGGAAGGATTACACTTAACTGCACTTATTTTAAAAAAAAAAAAAACAAAAAACAAACAAACAACCCCACAGTGTTTGTACTATACCTCTAAGCTGAATTAACCTCAAGAATAAAACCTGGTCTTATGAAGTCTTCTAGCTTGGGAGGCTGTACATACCAGCAGTAAGAAAACAAGACCCAGTTGCTTTCTCTCATTTCTCTCATATTGGAGCCGCTCAAAAAAACTCTCCAAACTGGCTGTTATTGGACACTGTTGCTGCAAAGTTTAAAGTAATCCCACAGCTCAGACCTTTGAATTCTTCTGTGACACAGTCTACAGTGACTGCAGATACACAAGTTGTTCAAAGGACATAAAAAAGCGGGTAAACCAGGTGATTAAAAATGTACAAACCTGGGTTAGAAATCAGTCCTTCACATTAATATGCACACTGAGACAAAAATAAGACACAACAACAAAGTGACAGTCAGTGTCACTGTGAAAGGCCAAGTTAATTTCATACTTTTAAGCATCTCATATTCAGGAAAACTACAAGATCTATTTCAAGTGTGGAAAGGTGAGTAGTACAGAGGTGGAATGCTTTTCTCTCTGAAGGTGTGCTGAATCTTGTTAATTTTCCCCTTTTTGAGTTACCTTTCAAACTATTAAAAAAAGAAAACCCACCAGAAAAAAAAAAAAATCCTGTATAAAGTATAAATGAGAGCTGGTGAGAGTAACTCTTAATTTTATCACATCAATTCCTAACTTCCTGGGCAGTCCTACAGGATTAACAACCAAAACCACTGTTGCAAGAGCCCTTTGTATTTCCAGTACTCCAGCACTCCTCCAAGGGCTTGCTTCCACCTTCTCTGTGAAGGTGACTGAAAGCCTAAGTGACACAGTAACACAGCTAAGGTCTGCCAGAACATCAGTGCCATGGAAGGAAACGACCTGTGGGACCAGAGTGCAGAGCCCACTCACCTGGAGGAAACGTTGTTCCCCCTTCAGCAGCAGTTCTGAGGGAAAAGTCTGTGGGAACGAACCAGGCATCATACAAATCAAACATTTTCAGCCTGTAGCACTACAGAGATCCAGACAGTTCTGTGCGGCGCTTCCTGTGTAAGCAGCACAGTTAATTAACTCTGTGTTGATTAATGGTGCGCTCTCACATCAAGAATTTATTGAGTCTGTTATTATATACAAGGTCATAATTGCCAAACAGCCACAGCTAAATACCATTCCTTGCAGTCTACTCCTTAAGCATCATAATGTAAAATTAATTGGTACTTGTTTGTTAATTAATATGAAATATTTTAAGTCATGCACCATAAAACTTACCACTGGTATGCTCTTTTCTAAACAGCCATGAATGAACAGAACTATTTTAATACCTTGGGAAGAACCTCCTCTTTTGAATCAGGGTGCGATGGGGGGTGTCTTTGTTCTTTACAGTGGGGTTTTTCTGTGTTCAGGCATTTACCAAAAGAGCTATTCTTGAATAAATTAGTCAGTAGTTATTCTACTTCCACGGTGCATTAAGACAGACTAGCAAAAGGCGTTCTTATGCAAGAATATGAGCGCCCACACCAAAATAACTATTCAGAGTAATTTTTTTGGGAGTAGCTGTTGCAGTAAATCTCCAAGCACAACAGAGATCAGCTCACAGCAAATCAGCTAACTTCACCTCAGGGTAGCAACAAAGGTCAAAAAGACACTTGAACACCTTCGTCCCTTCTGGAATCTTTACATCCAGGGTTAGCCTCTATTTAGGGAAAAGGCTGGCAGCATAACAAGGCAGATCCCCACTGTGAAAGAAAGAAGCCCACAGGTTGGATCCCAAATCCTGAGGATGAGGAAGCAAGTCCTTTGCAAGGACGTGCCGCCTTCCCAGCAACAAGGACCTGGGCGGTCACTGCCGGTAAAGCTACACTGGTTTTAACCAACGGGTGCTGGGCCCCCCCGGCTCGAGGCAAGCCAGCGCGCAGGCCTGCCTGGCAGCGGGGCGAGAAACCAGAGACAGCATCCCAAGCCTGGCTCTGCCACGCAGGCAGGGAGGGCACCGGCTCCCAGGAACCCGCTGGGGAGCAGACCCTTGATCCCGCAGCCTCACCTGTGCCCCCAACCAAGTAAAGCCCCTTCTGTTCATACTTCTGCAGGCAGTTTTAACTACCCTCTGAGAGCTTGTTGGTAATGCAGATCTTTCCTTCAACCACATTAGTTTCCAAAAAAAGGGGCATGAGCAGCATAATCTAGGTATGGCTGGTTTTTAAACTTAAGACAGACCTCAGCAGAGAGATGGATTTTACACTGATTGTACTTGTCATGCTGAGAACACCGGGGATCAGAACAACTCTAAGGGGAATACAACACACATGAATTTACGCGGTTAGGGCACAAGTAACCAAGCTCTCCTCTGACTGAGCAAACTGTTTATCGCTCTGTAGAGACAGTTACCTTATTGGTGAAACATCTACCGTGGCTTAAAATGGTAACTGCCTGTGTTCAAGGTTTGATTAACATATTAGCTGAACGCTTTGTTAAAAATAGGCAAAAATCTGGACTGTTTTCTCTCCAAGCCTACTGCTTGAAAGCAAACAAAATACACCAACAGAAGCAGTGTCAGGAATGAAACAATCACTCTTTCTCAAATGCAACGTTATTCCTGGGATTGCATCCATACAGCTGAAGCACAGTAATCTACACAGCACTTATTTTTGACACTCCAGTATCCCAGCAAGCAGCAGCGCAATTCAATCCAGCAGACTCTGAACAGTTCAATAATTTCATAGGGCCAGATAATACAAGAAGAGATTTTGTTACTTCTGTGGGTCAGAGCCTTCCCTTTTTGCTGGGTACTGGACAGGCAGCTGTAAACAGGCACCAAGTAAAAGCTCGCTCCATGTTAGAGCTTTTTAGAGGCAGAAGAGAAAGGAGCAAATTTAAAGCACTGAATTATGCCTGCTTGTCCACCTCCTTTTAATTTTTGTCCCTACAGTAGTCAAAGACAGAATTCTCCAGACAACTGTCTGAAAGTGTGCAGGTCTTTAAAGACCTCTTTTAAAGGGCTGAAGACCATGTGTCTGCAAAGAGTCATCTCAAAGGAGTCACACAAGGGTTTTCAGACAGTTGTCTGGAGTTGTCTTCAGCTGGCCCTGCAGGAATAAGAAGTGCTGAAAATCACGTGCCTGCTCTGTGGTTTGCTGTCAGTTGTGTCTTCTTTTCCAGGCAGCTCTCTGGTAAATCACATACCTGCCTCGGAGGGCATGGAGCAGACATAAAAACCCATTAAAGATATGCAAACTCTACCTAGGAACAGGAACCAGGAGATCCTAAATGCAATCCCTGATGAATGTGAAAGCTGTACCTATGCTTGTACGAAGAGGCTAACAGCGAGGTTTGCTGTAACCAGCTACCCCTGGTAACTGCACCCCCAAACCCGGGGCACGCGGGTGCTCCTGGGCAGTGAGATCTCCCCACCAACAGCGGGTGCATCCTCAGGGACACGCGTCTGGGGAGTTCACTCTCTGAGTTACACGGGCTACACGGCTGTGTGAGCTAGTCCCACCCTTCTCTGTGGAGGAGGACAAATCTGTTCAGCTCCATTTGCTCCCGTTTGCAGAGAAGAAACAACACTTCTCTGGGTAGCAGGGGTGATGCACAAATTCACCAGTCTTCATGAAAATGCTTCTAAAAGAAGCACCCTCTTCTAATTAGAAACTAGATTATAAATCTATAAATATTCACATGTAAGGAACAAAACTTAGTGAGAAGCCTGCTCATTTTCAGCCTGACATGAAATGGACCTCATGTGAACATACCCAAAGGGCACCATCTGATCCACTGACAGTAAGTTTTCATATTTGAGAGGCTATCTCCATTTCTCTGAACCCACCCAGCTTTGTGTGTGTGCTCTGTGGCCAAGAGTCACACAGTCCTGGATTATTAGGACATTTAGTCTAAACAAGTGGCATTGATACACAACAGGCTGATCTCACTTTTAGCGTTTGCACTGCCAGAATACAATACTAAGCCTGTGACACAGGATTAGTGACCAAAGGCAGCCACCCACTGCAATCAGCCAGAATAAACTTTTACCTACCAGATGACCTAGACCGTTTCCCAATAGAGCACTTTCTCTTAAGCAGCACCAATGCTGATTTTACACTTTATAGAACAAATATCTAAATAAACTACATGTTCATTGAATTTAACACTGTGCTATGAAACTGTATGCCACCATTCATCTCTCATCTTGCAACATCATAAGATTGGCACCAGCACACACGGTAAACAGTGTTAAAACAACTTGCAGTGAGGCAAGGCACCGCTGTGAATCAGCCACTGAAAGAGCTAAGTCAGGATTCGGCTCTTGCTCTGCCACCTCCTCCCTCCTCAGCCTGACCTTGGTCACAGAATTTCTCTCCACCCCAGCTCTCCCACTGCAAACTGGGGTAACTACCACCTTCTTATAACAGTGCCATCAGGCAGCAGCACTGCGCCTCCAGCTACACGTTGCCTGCCTCCTCCTAGCACCCCTTGTGCTCTCCGCCTTGGCTCCGCAGAGCAGCTCTTCCTCCTCCCTCTCTCCCATCTCTAAAGCCACCTTGGCAGCTTCTCAAAAAATCTCAGATGTGCCTCTAGTCAAGGGTGTCCGAGCCACAGGCTCCATCTGCAGAAAACCCCACCAGAAGCAGGGCCACAACTCCTAACAGAGCAGCAGGATTACACATATACCTAAAGGATCAAGGCTTGTTTACATTAAAAGAGAAAAATTTCCTAGGCTTGATTCACACCAAGAGGGATGCAGCAGGATCACTCACCTAAGCACACTACTCTCAAACAGAGGCAACGGTTGCAGGATCCGGCACACCGCCTTTACTTGATTGGTAGAACACTTTGGAAATGTTCCTGGAGTCAATGACTAAATAAGTCCCTCTCTTGATTTTAAATTGGAGATAAATGCTGCGTGTCGCATTGGCAAGCACATTAAAGCAGCTGGAAGCACAAAGACAATATGGGAGATTTCAGGCCTTTGTTCTCTCATTTTTTACCCTTGGCATGTTAAACAACTAAAGACCACACTGAGCAAATCAGTGTTTTACCAGATAATACTGCAGGCTTCTAGCTTCGAAATCCGCAGCTCCTTGCTGGCACCAGCTCACACGGCAAGAAGGCTGGCTCAGCCAGCGACACCAGCCCAACTTGGTGGCCTGTGGACCCAGCCTCCTACAGCCTGCAAGGCCCAACAGCACAGGAGTGGCTTTGCTGTGCCTCCTTATTGCACAAAAGACAAAAAGAAATCAACTTTATTTAAAAAAAAAAAAAAAACCAACAAAACAAACCTTAGGAAGGCAAGAGTGAAAACACTATTGAAAAGAACATGTTGTCTACCTTTGTCTATTAAAAGTATGAAAAAAATGAACTTTATTCATAGAAAGACAGAATGGCAGGCGCTGCTACCAGCATGTTACTATAAATACAAAGCAGCTTCCCCATATTCCTGCAAAGCTGGTCTAGAACCAATGCAGCCAAAAGTAAAACTTCATCCGAGGATGAGATTTCAGAAGGCGATCTGTGGCCCTTTCACCTTGGAAAGGCAAGGAGCCTATCATGTTAGAATGATGCTATGATAAAATGGTTTATGTTCTCCATCCGAATGGTACTGCCTACATTATTAATGATGAAATGCATATAAAAGCTTATTAATGTTCACACTAGTTTCCTTTCCCAGGAATTATTTACAATGTGAAAGCTTGTGCATCTAACGGCGCAGCTGACTGCTGTCTTCCCTTCGGTTTATATACTGCGGATAGCAATACCTGATTTGTGTATTTTTACTATTGAATTTCTTCGAGTTAAATGCTCCTTATTGCTGGTAACACTTCATTTACAGGGACACCAGTAAGAGTTATGCACTTCAATGGGTACCAAACAACTGTTTTGCTAAAGCTTTTGCATGGACAAAAGACAGTTGTTCAAGCAACAAGTCTGTAAAATTACAAAGGCTGCAAGATGGGGAAAAAAACAGGTCATACAATGAGATCACAAAATCTGCCAGAACAGAAATGGTAATGCTTAAACAGCAAATTATTCATCACTAGCAATTATTTGCAGACCTTCTGTGTCATTAAGGATATCAACATGTGGCCCTTGGAGCAATCCTACACATACATAATTCAATAGTGCAAGGGTTTTTCATAAGAAACCCACTCCTTCATGCAAAAAAGCTAAAGCCTTAGCTCAGTAAATAGATGCCATCAGGTACATCTGTTAAAACTGTGTGCAGAAGTCAACCATTATGGTTTTGCTTACTTCCTCATAAAGATGCAGTAGCATGCAGCTGCGAGGAGGAAGCGGGGACTTTGCGAGGGCATTCGCCCCGAGTAGTCTTTTTAGAATAAGAAAGCAAGCCGTTACAAATAATTCCAGCACAAAAATGCATGTCTGTACATAAAACCAGCTCGTAACACAAAGTACAAACATCAAGCAGACAAGCCTGCATTAGGCTGGGAGGTTCAGCACTGAATGGCAGAAACATATTAAGCAGCCTCCATTCTCGGTTGTACACCCGCAGCCAGGAAAGACTTTTTCTTTCCCCAAAAGCAAAACACAGGCAAATGGCCGTCATCAAAAAGCCCGTACTTCTTCAGAATGTCCCAATTACCTAGCCGCAACTAAATGCTGTAATTTGTTGACCAACTCCTTGCAAACTTCAGTAATGACCTCAAACCCTTGGATAAAACTGAAAAATAATTTCCCCCCTTCAAATGTAATTTTGTAATGCTTTGATTCCCACCCATTACCAGGCTGAAGGGCTCCAACAGCATGCTGCTACATGTTTCTAGTGCGGCAATTAAAACAAAGCTGAAGCCACAGACAGCAGCTGTGGGAACTTTCCAGCCCAAGCTTTCCAGCTAACAAATAAAGTGACAAATGTCACATATATACTTCTGGAAAAAACCTGTTAATTTAAAAATGGAAACAGCTGAAAACGCAACATTTTTCAGCAGATAAGTGTTCAAACTAAACGGTTAAAATACAGAGGTATGCTGACAGCAAGTTTAGCTCACCTGTATGTTCTGCGATATACACAGGTAGCAAATATGTAAAGCAGGGCATTCAAGAAGAAAAGCAGGAATAAAAACCAAAATAAATAGTCAATGTTATCAGAATATACTTTGAAACATTTGCCTCCTAATAGGCTTATACCTACAGTATCTGTCTCCTGTAGCCATCTGATAACACTAGAAACTGTGTTAGTACCACTGAAAGAAAAAAAATACCCTAGACAACAGAGAGTAAAAAGAAGCCTAAAAACATAACATGCTGTAGCATTAAGTATTTTGTACAAATCTTGCCCAAGCCTGCAGACAGCAATAGCTCCTGAAGAGTAAGCTGCTTGCCTCTCAAGCAAACAGTCAGAGACCTGCTGATCAGGAAGACCACTTTAGGAAGAGGAGAAGGCGCTTGGCCCGGCTCCTCTGGGTGAACCTACCGCAGAGCGCTGGGCCAGCACGGGGAAACCCTTCCCCTCAGCACCACATCCCAGAGCCCCTGCCTCTCCAGCAACCAACAAGCAGGATCGGCTACACCCAGACCCCTAGAAACAACCCTTAAAAGTTTTCTTTGCTGGCTTCCAGGGATTTGCCCCAAGACTGGTGCCTGACCGACTGTGGCCAGGAGAGCCGCAGCGCGAGCAGCCACCGCGTGCAGCGACCAGCTAGCTCCAGCTTGGGCACTTTTATTCCCAGGTCACAGAAATTGTCTGCCCACCCTCGAGCAAAGATCCAGACAAAAACACCACATTGCCCAAACCAAGCTGTTACACAAGCACCCAAGCTGGGAGGAACATTTATTTCTCTACTAAACGTAGTCATGACAACCACATCTTCATTTAAGAGATGAGCAGGAAGAGGTCATGAGGCACTTGTCATGCAGGGATAAAATACCACACCTCAAGTGCACACAGGAGGGTAAGCTTTGCTGGATGTCATCTGCAATTCAAGAAAACTAACATACTAACATGACAGGCCCACACGCCCTCAAAGCAGCCCAGGCCTCTAGGTGCAACCACTGCAAAACCCTTACAGTGTTACCAAACAGCAAACTTCTGAAGGATTTCTCTACTAAGATAGACTTGAGCATGCTACACTACTCCAGACATTCTCCTGATTAAAGTGCTTCTTGTTTATCTTGAAACAAGCTACAAAAATATCAGAAAATTATACTTATTGCAGCAGCCTTGATCAAAAAAAAAAAAAAAAAAAAAATCAAGCAGCTTGCTTTTCAAGCCTGTATTTTGATCTCTTTAGCAACTCAAAGCTTTCTTCCCTCCACATCCTCTGAACAGCACCATCCCTGGAGACATTTAAACGACATGGAGGGACATGGTTTAGTGGTGGACTTGGCAGTGTTAGGCTTACGGTTGGACTCAATGATCTTAGAGGTCTTTTTCAAACTAAATGATTCTATGATTCTGTGTCTCAGAGCTCAGGTGCCATCCATACCGGATGGCAGTGACCATTACTCCAACAGGTCTGAACAATGGCAGGAACACTAGTCCATCCCATTTTTCCCAAAGTTTTTATTTTATTTTAAAATGCATGGAGTCACATCTCAGAGCATGTATGGCATGCCTAGGAATATCACGGCTCTACACAGCCAATGGCTGCTGCAGTGGTTATTTTGGTCCAACCACATTTTCATTTCATAGGAAATGAGAGAGAAACACTCTTGTGGGTAGAATTCCACCTTCCTGCCCCAGAGTTACCTTTGCTTTGTGGCCACCGGAGTATTTTGTACTAAAACAGATTATCCCTTCTGTGCTGTGAGCCCTTTCAAAAACACTTGGAAGTCTGTAAATTAATATGTAGCTTACTATTATCTAGCAACAATATGGGGAGAGGAGGAATCATGGGACCTTATGCCATGCAAAATTAACCCATGTGGGCACAGGTTCACTACTCCTATTTCATACAGCAGATTCAGGGGCATCTTCTCAGACGCTTTTACTTGCCAGAGAAAAAGGATACACATAATCTTGTCAATTGACTGATTCTGAAATAAGTTAAAAATACACCACCATTTTGAAATTGAATTGGTTTTGTTAGAAGATTATTTGTTACTGTTGTATTCATTTTGGTTTTAAGTGTAATCAGACACAAGTCCAGCCTTTGCCCAGCCGATTTTTATGATCTTTCACATCTGTTTAAAATTACTTAAACATCTGTTTAATGCTGTTTCTCTGTGACCATAATAAAAAGGATCCCAATGGTCAGCAGAGAGCTGTCAAACACAGGAAAACATTTGGGAAAAGGAGGGAGAGAAATGGTCCTCTCGGTTCTAGTCACACTGCATTACTCTCAGCAATCAAGGACAACAGGCAAAATACCAGGAGACAGGATGAGGTTCTGCAGTTAATAGCAGCCTAAGTGCACATATTAACCATTTATCTGGGCTTCATTACCCTTATGCATGCATATGCATGCTTGTAAGGGTAGCCTAAATATAATTCTGTTGTTTTGTACGTACAGGGCCTGAGCCAGTAACACCGAAGTCACGGTAAATTTTGACTCCCCAGGCACACTGGCTCAAGGCGAGACAGAGCCTGTGTCTGTCTTGGATTTACAGCAAGCTTCCCACCAAATTTGGTGGTGCACACGTAAAACCACTAAGCACTGCATCTCTTAAAAGTAGCTATGCAGGCTTCACCTCTAGGTAGCTTCCCATTTTATTTCTGTTTATAGAAAACATTCTCAGTGTCTTTCAAAGAGGGAATGACACATTTCCTCTGTAAACACGCATAACTATAATCAACAGCTAGGCAGGGGAGAGCTTGCATCAGCCTCTGACGGACACCAACAAGCAGGGCGTCCCCACGCGTGAGCCGCTCGGACCGTCGCTGCCTCCGACACGGCACGATGGGCACATCTGGGCTGAGGCGCGTGAAGGCGACCCGGCCTGCACAGGCAGAGAGCTGGCATCCCGAATCAAACACAGCCGCGCACGGAGCGGCTTTGTTGGCTGTAAACAGGAAGAAGAGGACGGAGTCAGCTACAGACAACCTGCAGGCCCGTGGGCACTGCTGGCGGTCCTGCAAGGAGGGCCTCAGCTGGCAAGGCAAGTCTGGAAATGAGATGGAGACACTACAGAAACTTAGATTCTTCCAAAATAATCTTCCAAAAGCTAACTCACAAAAGTTTACATAGAGAAATAGTTTGAGATATTTTACCCTCTCGACAGAGTGCTGACAGGAGCAATTGTCTGTGGTTTCTGCCCAGAACCATCAACTGAAACCCTGAAGATTAAAAGCGCGCTCAGCAGGACTTTGACTAACAGGCTTTCTCTTGAAATGTCTGCAGGTGGCAAACAAAAAGTTCTCAAGAAACCGAGTTACGCGGTGTAAGCATGAAGAAAAAGCCGTGCAAAGAACTGCAGGCAGGGAGAGTGGCGGCAGAAGCACCCTGCATCTGCTGGTTACTCAGAGGACAGGAGAGAGGTGGGTCCAGGCAATAACTACTGCTCAAAAAGCAGCCACAAAAGTCAAAAACCAATCGATACTTTCACCCTTAAAGAGCTTTGTTGAAGGGGGAGGGAGACTCATGAGGCGGGAGGAATGGCAGCTCAAAATACGGGAAGGAATGAAGAGCTGCAGCAAGCAGGTTTCCTCAAACAGCACCTGAGGGGCACATCAAGGATTTTCCTGTCCTGTCATATGTGCACAGCCAGGCACAAGCTGTGTCAGTGCAACTCACACCTGAAAGCCACTTGTTGACAGATGTGTCTTCTGCTCCTTCTGAACTCTAGCTTAAATGCAAAGGCTTTTATCACATACAGCTGCACCCTCACATAATATAAAATACTAATGCTTATCAAAATGAAAAAGGTACAGCCAATAAACTGGATGGGGAACAAGCAATAACTCTTAGAATTGAAAAATTATATTGTTTTTTTCAGTTCTAAAAGCAATTTGCATACTTGCTGTAATCAACATTCACTACAGAGATTTTTTTTAAAAAAATGGATAAAAGTTTTAAAATTTAGAGTAAGTTTTGCAGTGTTTGTATATGACAGCTGAAATATTCAGAACATCAGAATGTTTACAACTGCACAAACACACCTCTACAGACACAAGATTACAATCCTAGGCATTAAATTTCAGTTTTATGAATTATCTTAGGTTTTCAGTTTAATATTTAGTCATTCAAAACTGGCTTGTGGGGGGGTTACTGAAGAAAGGAAGGCCTGGAAAAAAATCATGCAGAAACTAATAATGGTAGAATACATTTCCTGTGGTTAAATGATTTAAGGGTTTCTCGTGGCCTGACTGATGAGCTAGCAATTACCATCACTGGAAGCAAATTCAAGTAACCTATACTAAGTCTGAACTCTTCAACTAAGCTCTCCTGCCTAAGGAGTGAATGCAGCCAAAAGTACAGATAATCCCTTTGAAGGATTAAGCGTAGCAATACCTTAGCATCCTTCAGCTATATCAAAAAAAGAAGCAATAATGAAAGTCCGTCTGTCTTCAAAGCCCGTATGAGAAATGGTGTGATTAATTCCTCATCTGTCTGCATGCTCCGGGTGCTGTTAGATGCAGTTGGTAAGAGAAGCCAAGAATGGAGGCGAGGAGGAAACAGGTTACTTGGAGAAAGGAGCGTTTAGCTCTCGGCATGAGGGTTCTCTACTCTTCTCCACAAAGCTCTCCTCGCTGGTCAAGAAAGTCATGGATCCAGAGGAAAGCATGTACTACAGAGCTCACAATGACAGGCAGAGAAGAAAGCTCTCAGCTTCACAGTCAAACTCCCCTGAGCACTGCAACTAAGACCTGAACCAGACTTCACACTCGGTGCGCTAAAAGCAGCCCACGCTCACCGCAGCCCAGGTCCGACCGCCGCAGGTATGCATGGTGCGCAGGGTCCTGCGCAGTGGAATTCTCACGGCGGGAGACTGCAAGCACACGGACTGCTGTGGCCTCTGGTGTCGAAGCAAAAGGAAATGGTTTCCTGAATCGCTGCAAGTTACTGCTGCCATGATTGCCTCGATCCTCAAGAGCGGGAAGAAACAGAGAAGGAGCTTGCTCCCACAGCCTCAGCAAGTCTGAGCACAGGCAGGAGTTGTTACAGGAATGCAAATCTTCCCAGGCACGTCATTCTTCACCCCAGCTTCACCTCTGTTTTGCCTGGCTCTGTCTATAAACATGTGGGGCGGCTGCTACTGTGTCTCTTTGAGTCAGAGGTGGGCCAGCCTGGGGATAGTGCTCTTCAAACCTGGCGTAGATGAAAAGTACAGCCTGGCCTGACAGACACAGAGCTGCCACTGCAGGCTGCGCAGCCCCTGCGCCTCGGTTACAGCTGCTCGGGCTGCGTGTTGGAAAGGCTCTGCCAGCAACAGCTCCAAAGGCACAGAGACAGGCACACGTAAACCTCTGCACTCGGTTTAAGAGGAAGCACCACAGCCGGCTTTGAATGTATCTTCCCCCTCCTCCAGTCCCTCAGGAGTGAAGGAAAAAGACCTGGTGAAGAAACTGAGAAAAACCAAGAGATCCCATAGGATGAGCACAGGTAGACCAACATATCCCTTCATAAATGACAGGAGACACATACCCACAAAGAAAAACTATCAGTCTGTGACATGATGTCCCAGGCCACAGCCTGACCAGGAGCCATAAGCATCCACCAATATTTTGAGCGTCCCCAAAGCAGGTGTGCTGCAGGGACGTAACAGCAGCTCTAAAGAAGCCTCGTCCCTCAGCCTTGAGGGTTCTCAGAAGAGAAGGGAGAATGCTAAGACAACAGTCCATCATTTTTTATATCAATACAGCAAGATGTGATCCACTTGACTTAAATCTGTTTTGACTTCTGCTGCTGCTGTTGAAGCAAAATCCTTGCTGCAAGATTCCAGCAAAGGTTTAAAAACTCTAAAAGCAGTAGATTCTGGAGCTTCATTAAATGTGTAAAAAGCATTGAAATGGTATAATTTTGATCCTCTGTAACATATGAATTTTTAATGCTTGCTGTTTGGACTTCTAATACGCAAACCCTACCAGAATCTCCTTATTTATGAGACTCAGTCTGTGCACCACAGGGTAGTGAAGCCTCATGGCGTGAAACATTTTCTTTGCCAGTCATAAGCACCACATCTAAAGATGAGGATGTTCAAGGGACATGTCAGGAGACAGTCCATAAATACTGCCTTCTGTTACACACGAAAACGCATTATAGACTGTGCTTGGTCACACAGTGCCGCTTTGACTTTAGAAGCAGCTTTATCCTTTTTTCCTTTCAAAACTCTTTTCAACATGCTATGTAGCAGCTTTGTGCGTGTGGAAGATTTTCTTAGAAAAGAATAAATAGACTGCGAGCGAGGCTTGGGATCTGTAAGTAAGGGGTGTTTTGGAGAGGGGCTGGCTGCAGAGAGTCCTTCTGAACCCAACAGGAAGGTCTGAGGCTTGCAGGACACCCACGCTGCAGATCACAGACAGACCACATTAAATTAAAAATAGCAGATTAAAGCACGCAAAGTGTGTAACAGTTGGTAGAGTATGTGGATAAATCAGGGTGTGGGAGACATACTATCAATTTACTAAATATTTTTAAATGCTTTTAACTACCAGTGATAAGAAATACTGTAATACTGATTACAGCTGTCTGACCATTGCTAAATATAACACAATCTAAGGGTTTAATACTATGTTTTTTCCTAGCAGCCTGCGAACAACAGAGACAGCTAAACCGAAAAGGCACTTCTTAAGTAAAGCGACAGGAAAAATAATTTCTACGTATGGCACAGCAACGGAACGAGGGAGAAATCCCGAGGAAGGACAAGCAGAGCCGAGAGGCCTTTCGAAACGAGCCAACATCCACTTCCATTCCCACCCCGCCGACGGGAGATGTCAGGATTTCACCGAGGACCGCGGGGCGACGCCGGCACGGTCGGCTGCGCGGCGGGGGGCGGGCGAGCGCCGGTGGCGAGTACCCGGCTGGCGACGGCTGGCCAGCTGCGCCCTGCCCGGCCCCGGGCTCCCGGCCCCGGGCTCCCGGCCCCGGGCTCCCGGCCCCGGGCTCCCGGCCCCGGGCTCCCGGCCCCGGGCTCCCGGCCCCGGGCTCCCGGCCCGCACACGCCGCCTGCGCGGCCACAGACAATGTCCGCCGGGAGAGGAAGAGAAGCGCATCCGCGGCGGCTCGGCGGGCTGCCGGCACCCCACGGCGACCGCCCCCGGGAAGGGGTGACAGCGCCGCTCCCAGCCCCGCCGAGCCCCGCCGCCTCCCCGGCTGAGGAGAAGGGGCCTCCCCCGGCGGCGCGGCCGCCCCGCCACAGCGCGGAGCCGGGGCCGAGGCTGAGGCTGAGGGAGAGCCCGCCGGCCCGCTCCCGCCCGCGGCGCCCACCTGGTCGGCGAGCTTCAGCACGGCCATCCTCCGCCGCTGCTCCCGCGCACATGCAGCTAGCTCCTGCGACGGGCGGCGAGCGCGCCCCGCGACCGGCGCTGCTGTCGCTGCTGCTGCTGCGGCGGCGGCAGCTCCGCTCCGCGCCGGCGGGGCGGGGCGGGGGCGCGGAGGCCGCCTCGCTTCGCTTCGCCTCGCCCAGCCCGGCCCGGCCCGGCCCAGGAAGCAGGGGCGGGCGGTCGGGCCGCCCCACACGGGCCGCGCCGCCGCCGCCGCCGCCTTTGTTCGCGCCGGCGGCCGGTGCCGGAGCGGAGCGCGGGGCCGCCCCGGGGGGGGGGGGAGGGGGGGCGCTCCCGGTGCCGCCGGGGGCACCTGCCGCCCGCGGGAGGCGGAGGGGGTGGGCAGCGCCGGGCCGGAGCCCCCAGCCCCCGCCCGCGGGAGGCCGGGCGGGCTGAGGGGCTTCAGGCCCCCCCCGGGGTTGCCACCGCGCTGAGGGAAAGCGGGGAAGGTGCTGTGCCAAAGCTCTGGAGAAGGGGGGAGCCCAGGCCTTTACCCTTCCCTTTTCTCCACGGGTGTCTGTGTATGCAGAGAAACTAAGTGTGTGTCCAATCCCATCAAGCACCTACAACTGTCAAGAGTGATTAGGGGTTTTTTTTTCCACCTCTTTTTTGGATTATACAGTTTTAGCAGCTGCCTTGCAAGAATCGAGTAACACCTGACAAGTCCAAGTCTCTTCCTGCTCAATGTATTATTTCACTTTTCAAGGACGAGCACACCAGATAAACTGTACTTCTTTTCAAAGAAGCAAGCAAACAAGCTGCCCAGTCCCAGCCCCGTGCTGCAGAGGAAAATGAGCATCATCCAGCGTTCCTGTTGAGCTGACCTGAGGGAAACTTCAGTTCCACACTCAGATCTGGCTGTCAGTGTGACTTGAGCACCAAGAGCAAGACTGCATGGACAAGCGGGGGGGGGGAGGGGAAGGGAGCGGGAAGAGAATGAAAAAGAAAAGCATTAAGGGAAGAGGTAAATTTTTTTCTTACCCCTCCAAGACGAGCTGAATCCCTGAAGCATGTGATTTGATTAAAATCATTGAAATCATTGGCACAATGCACAGCAACAGGAGTTACAAAGACACTGAAGTTAAAGAGGGTAATTACATTTTTCCAAGGGCAAGTTACTGAAGAGCAAAGGATTGAAGATGTCCTCTTCCCCTCCTCCGTGTTGCACAGAGGCCAGATATTTCCCCACAAGTTAGATTCTGCAGTAGCGAACTGCCATGCCCCACGACACATCCGATATGACCGTGATATATGAATTTTCAGCCCTTGATTACAGAACAGGGTGACTTTAAGTAGTTAAATAAAAAAGGGAAGTGTCTTCTATGGAAGAAAACCAATCCAAGAAGGAAACAGATGTTGATTTCAGGCTTCTGAGGCATCATTATAAATGGGGATTAAAAATAACATACAAATTACAACACATTTTGACTTGATCTATTTTAAAGGGGTCTTAACAGAAAAACAGCGTTAACATAAATCAGTCTTTTAAAGAAAAAAACCAAAAAAGCCACAAGAGACAATCCAGTACCTGTCAAGAATGTATGAACTCAGGCAGTTTTTCTTTTTGGTATCTTCACTCCTTACAGACTTCATCATGCCAGAACACCTCGAAAGCATTACGCTTGCATCAGCAGATTTGCTGTGCCAAGCCACGCACTGAGAAGGGCATTTGGCAGCCCTGCGCTGCCATGCACCGTGGACCAGAGCCTTCCTGTGTCCCACTGACTCGATCCAAAAATTCTGCTTTGACTGTCTGCTCCCAGGCTCTGTTGAAACACACGCTCACCACACAGAGGTCAGAATTAAGAAGTTAGCTTCCATCTGAAAGCAAGCAATAAAGAAGGAAAAGGGGTAATGGAGGGAACTTCCAGCATTAGAAAGAAAGCTCTGTTTTGTTATTTTCCATTGTAAAAGCCTATTTCCAAGGACTCAGCATTCACCCTAGTATTCTCCCTGCAGCTAAACTTGGTGGATACATAAGGAAAATGATTTTTTTTATTCGCTCTGTGCTGTCCTCAGTTTCCCACACAACAACCTGGTACAAACCCTCGTACCTTCTTTGGGATCCCTGACAAGAGGCTGTCAGGCATCAGCTGATCGAAGTCTCCTGATGCAGTAGGAGCCCAGTTCCCTGTGAGTAAATAATTGGGCGAGATGCAACCTAGTGTTAAAATATTTTTTGGAAGTCTTTTGTTCCCAACAAGCACAGTCTTGTGTCAGCTCCTCTTTCCCAGGCCCCACAGGATGGTGTCTAGGAGGACCAATCATCTATGATGAGGCTCCTTGGGAAGGTCCCCCTGGGACATGCAGGACAACAGCGAGTGTTGGCATGGCATCGCCTATTAACAGGCCAGCACTCAGTTTAGGGAGGTCCTTACAATTATATTGACACAATCCATTTAAAGTGTCATTTGCATGAACTGCCAAGATCAGTCACAGTGCTACAATCATCACCATTGCAGTAAAGGAGTCCAAGATTTCTCTGAAAGTACAATGTCCTACTCCTGTTCACAAAATGGCACAAACAACTACATTACAGGCTTCTGACTTACCATGCAGAATCAACTCTCTTTTCTGCACTGTGTTATCCAACAACTTCTTAGCCCTGGCTGGTACATAATGGTAATTTCATAGCACATTTTCATGTGAAAAGATGCGGTATGGTCAGTTATCTTTTTTTGGGAAGAAAAGGCACAAAGACGTTTGTATCCAGAGCTATTTTTTCAAGTAATGGTCATACCTGCAGCATTATGTTAACAGTCCACACTGAGACATTAACAAGTATAATCGAAAAAGGTGTGCAACACAGCCTTAATGAGAATACACTTGATCTTGACAGATATTGTCGTCTTAGATTAAAGCTGTATTTGGAAAGGAAAAAGCCACAGGGCTACACTGACAGGGAAGTGGAAAGAAACCCTCTAAGGATGCTTGGTGCATTTGTTCCTTCCTGACCTGTGCCTGATCCTAAGAGGATTCTGTGCATCCAGTTCAGCTCTTCTATGAAGCACAAACACCACCTCCCTCACATTTGCTTTAAAAAGCAAAATAGGAACATGAAGCCTTGAACTTTAGCACTTAAGCAATTTCTGGCCAACAGCAAGAAAGAACAGAACTGCCCCAAATATTTTACATACAGTTGCCTGTACCGAGATTTCTTGATCTTCTAGCCACAACACAACAGGGCTCTGTAGGATACTGGTCCACTAGAAGAGGTTTCTGCCTTTTTTTTTTTGTCCCCAGAAAAACCAAAGTTCCTCCAGTTCCGTCTGAAAGTGGATGAACGCCATTTGCTATTAGCAGTCATATGTGCACAAGCCACTTCCTCATTTAGATTTTGTGTCAGGAAAGCACTTCGCATTCTTATACCCACTCGGGCTCAGCAAAACTCCCAGGCACACTTAGATTTAAGCATGTGACTTCAACAGAACCTAACCATCATCATAAACGATCTGCCCTTTGTTAAGATCTCACATGCCACTTGTACATGGTGTAGTACTGCAAGTCTTGGTTTGGGTACTGACTTGGAACTTGAGAGACTCACTGTCAATCCTCTCTCGTGCCACTAGTGCTCCTGCGCAGTCCTGGGTGAGCAAGCCCCGGTCTCACGGTGCCTGGCTTCCTGCTCATACAAGGAAATTCTCCCACCTTGCAAGGTGTGGCACTCTGACACGGCTGGGGAAGGATCTCAGGTAAAGGCCACAGGCTGCTGCTCTGAGCATTACTCTGCCATCGGCGCTAGTCTTCCCATGGAACATCGAGAAAACAGTATCTGGGAGCTGCACCAGAGGAAAAGAAAGCAACCTCATTGAAATAAATCCATTTGCACTGTACTTAAATGCTACAGAGAGCTGGGATGCGAGTGGGAAGTGGGCGAACAGGCCGAGGGCAGGAGCAAGGTCAGGAGTTCTCCCTGCACCACTGTTCCTCCTGCAGCAACACAAACGTGTCTGCAAATTATCTGCTGGATCCCCACAAGCACTCCTGTGTCTCAGACAGACAGATCTCTGCATTACTCTGATGTTTCCACAGCCTAACAGGATGTGGTCACTTTAAGGCAGCCAAAAGTCTGCACCACCACCCTCCTCCTCCCTGCTCCTGCTCTGCCTGCACAGCTGAGCAGCAGAGGCAGGGGAAGGGCTCTGTTTTGCTCTCCAAAGTCAGGTCTGCTGCTGTATTTAAGCAGGATGATCACTCACAGATGCAGGGTGCAATTGTTCCTAGATGTGTGTTTGGCTCCTGCCTCGTGAAGAAAGCTAAAGTAAATATAGTCAGCATATTCCTTAGTGTTTATTTGCCACTGTTGAGCAGGAATGAAAGACAAGACTGGTGGCAGAAGATACATTTGTTATCTCTAACCATTTCTGATGACTTCAGATACCTAGCATGCCTTCGGTCTCTACCTGTTGCCTATCCTCTAACAGCAGCACATAAATATCCAGCTGTGCTTTCTTCCCCCTTATAGACTCGGTGGGAGTCAGTTTAGAGTGATGTATAAGCATCATTATGAGACTGCAGTGGTGGAAACAAGCAAAAACATACAGAGCTGTGTGAATTTGAAATAGAAGGGCAAACACAGGCCACAGCAGGAGACTGGGCAAGCGAAACACCAGAGACAGTAACTAATTATCGCTGTCACCATCTCCCCCTCCTTGCACTGCTACAGCATACAAGGTGATTGGGGAGTGAGAGGGGGGAGGTCACCTCAGAAGATGCTTCAAGCTGCCTGTCACTGTCCTCTCAAAGTCTTCTCCCTTCTGCTTTAGTACAATTCATTTTCACAAGGTGGAATTTATTTTATTTCCCCCCCCAAGGGAGATTCTTATTATCTCATTAAGTTATTTTTCCTCCTAGATCTACTTGTTTAATATTTACAGGGCAGGGGGCAATCAAACAAAACAAAACAATCAATCCACTGATAAGGGCAGAGAGAGGCAAAGAGGAGACCTTAGGAGCACCTCCTCTTATCCAGACACAGGCCTCCTCTCATTTAAAATACTTTTTGATTATACTTCTGCAGCCATGTAGTTAATGCACAGAGAGGCTTAGACATATGATGCAATTGGAAACTGTGAATTTGAAGCTGAAATCATAACTAGTGCAGCCTTCTGCTGTGTTAACCAAAAAGGAATAAACACTCCCCCCCATATGTTAAGGTGTACTTACAGTTGGTCTTATCTAGCACTTCTCTTGCAGATGTCCATATAACTAGTACTAGGTATTGAAAAGAGGGGAGGAATTAAGAAAGGTGACAACTAGACAGGCTAAGGTGGGACAATTCCTTTCTGGTTATACCAGTCTAGGAATGCATCTCTGCAAAAGAGGAAGATTTCACTGATAGCGATAAGCATTAGGCTCACTTCAGCTCTTAAAGCAACGTCTAAGTGGCCTGTGCTCACACATATCTATCTTTACCATCCCTGACAAGAGCCCACAACAAAATTTTCAGCCATTTGTCACGTAGCCCAGTGCTCTGTCTAGAAACCAGGTAAGTCAGTAAAAAGACATGTTGATTTCCAGGGGCTTTGCATAAGGTTTCACATAATGCAGTGAGGACAGGACAAGGGGGGAGGAAAAGCCTGTGCTTTTTGCTGCCTTGTATTGCATAAAGAGGGCCAAGATAGATCGGGGTTGTTTTGCTCTTCGGGGTTTTTACTTTTATCTCCTGTCCTTCTTTCCTGGAATATACTAAGTTACCTGATTCTGCTTTAAGTCTTCCAACAGATGAAAAAAAAAAACAAACCCCCAAACCAAACCCAAAACCCCAACGTACAACAACAAAAAAAAAACCTAACACATTAGACACTTCACCACGCTACAGAGCTGCTGGCTTGGCTGTGGAGTCTGGACTCTGTACCAAAACAGACACTCTATACTTACTAGTGCTGAGGTACTTGAGTTAAAAAAAAAAAAAAAAAAAAGAAATGAGAAAAAAAAATAATAATAAGCAAACCCAAGCTAGCAGGAGGAAAGTTCAGTATTTAAATTTTCTGTTCTCAGGCCTATTCCATTTATGGATATATACAGTATCTTAAATCTCCTGTCATTAACCTTCTAGGGGAAACATGGAGAGAAAATAGAAGACATAAGAAAAGTATGTTTAGGGCTCCCTTGTGCAAGTGTAAGTATATATGAGTTTAAAGTATTCCAATCCTATCCACTCCACTCCCTCAAATCAGGACAACAGTCTTTGGACTTTAAAAGCAGTATCTTCCAGCACTCATAATAGTCTGAAGTAATTCACCAGCTTTAAAGTATTCTTTTTTAATCTAAATCCTATTTGCCACTGATTTACATTTTGAAGTATGCCTGACCTTTAAAGAATTCAGCAAATGCTCTCCAGGGGGTAGGACTTCTGTAACATTGAAACATCCTGTGTACCCCTCTGAGTGAAACATCAGGTAATTGCACAAGGTGTATTTATCTACTGAGTCATACTCATTAGAAAGGCATCACTGATAGTTCAACTGGACACCACACCAGCCTCTCTTTATACACTCACTCCACCTAAATGACCTACAGCAATTAGTTATTTATAATCCCTAGTTTTGAAGTCTTTTTTTACTTTCATCCTCAAGATCAAATTCATTGAACTTTTACACTACATATCAAATTTTAATCTCAGTTGCATCAGGATATCGTAATTATTTTAATATAAGATTTCATGTTCTTCTTCTCAGGACATGCATAATCTTCACTTCTGTCTGGTATTAGGTACAGCCAATGAGACACTGATGGATGCATGCCAGTGATGTTGAAATCTATCAGCCAAAACAGAGTAATTTTGGAAACAAACAACCAGGTTGGCTGTTCAAGGTCACAGTATTGGAAGCGAGGAGCATTGTATGAGCTAAATTAGGTAGGAATCCATATCAATCCATTCTCAGTGTGCAGAGAGGAAGAAAAGGCCTACGCCTGAGGCTCTGCCAGGACCTAACAAGTTCAACACCAGCTCTAAGACCTGGGTAAGATTTAGCACTGTTCTGCTAGAAAATTCCTTCTTCAAGCTCAACTATATTTTTCACAGTGCCCAAAAGCCAGCAAGAGATTTAATTTTTTCAAGTCACATGAAAAAAGAAATCCTAATTAAATGCAACTTCAGGAATAGAAGGCATGTGGAAGCACACAGCGACTACTAACATGCAGTTGCCACCAAGGAGGGAGCAGCACTCTGGTAGTTTTCTCTCTGATGTTATGGTTTAGCTCATAATCCAAAGGGAGTTTTTTTCCCTTCCATCAGAGAAGTTATGTGGCCAAGAGCTCTGTGGGGAGAACGATGTGACAGAGGGTGTCAGCAATGTTTTTGGAGGCATGCTGGAAGTCTGGATTAAGTTCAGATCTGCTGCATGAAAGCTAATGGAAACAAATCAGCCTAAGAGACAGTCCATGTTGCTTTATGGTTAAATATAAAACATGCTATGCAGTACTATATATTCCCTTACAAAAAGGGAACACTAGACTAGAACTTTGCAGAACAAAGGTCTGTGAAGTAAACAAAATATCTGAATACACTGAAATATAGATGAGAATTTACAATTTGTTTTCAGAAGAACAAAGCTGGGGGAAGAAAGGGTACATATGTTATGGTACCCGCTTACCTCAAGCTAGTTGGATCATCATAGGCCATGCTAAAACTGACAGATGTCCAAATTCTTCCTAGAAGATAAATCAGAAACAGCCATTATATACCCTTTTGCTGTAGCAATACTCAAACAGCAGAGAGCCAATATTCATGGTCACAGGCCACGGCCTAGAAGCTTGTCTGCAAACTGAAGGGGGTGATGGGGCTCAGCTCCATGTGTCTACAAAAGGCAGAAAGCCAGAACAGCCAGCACAGCTCTGAAAATAAGCAGAAACACCAAGCTCTTTGGGGCACAGAATCAATGGGAGGGACAGACTTGGAAAGAATTTGTTCTGCATTCAGAAACAAAACATTCTACACTCTCCTGCAAATTTAAAACAAGATCATGTGTCATAGCTGATTCACAGGAGTTTCTTGTTCCTCTATCAAAAAATAATTCCACCAACCCCAAACTTTATTCTGCCACTCATGCAGTAAAGGAAAACAGTGTTTTGCTTCTAATGTTTCTAGTCCGAGTGCAGTTTGTATTGCAATACTTGGCCAGCTGTAATAGCCACGATACAAGCTGAAGGGGACAAAGTTCCTCCTCTGAAAAGCACAAACCTTTGGAATATGAGGAACAAAGGAAATCCAGCAGCACAGCGATCTGAGTTTAGTTTTACTAAATTTTACCTTACATGCTTTATAACTGCTATAGGCTTGCATTTACTGACAGCATTCATTCTGAAGCAAGTGGTGGTGGTTCTTCAGCTTACACATTTTGAGATGTTTTATTCCTCGTTCTTGCTACTTCCTTGCTAAAAGCTGGGATTTGACTTTTTACAATGGTTTATACTGTAAGCCTGAGGGAGGAAAAATCCATTTTTCTTTCTGTGCTTCAGTTAAAGAAGGAAATAAGTAACATGAGCCATGAAAGGACTTTGATCCAGAACTAGGGAATGTAAATGCTTTACAGATGCCAAATAAGGATGTTTCCAAAGAAAAAGAAAACAAAGCATTCTCTACCCCAACCCCTTTTGTTTCCAAACAAGGTAGTGGAAGGAGAATTTTGTAACATTTTTAAGGAAGTTTAATTTGTCCAAGAGGTTGTTCTGTGTTTAATAATTACATACATTCATCAGAATAAACAACTGATTGTTTTGACAGGGGCTTATTGTGCTCTTGGGAGAGAGAAAAAAAATAACTTCTTTCGGTCAGGAGTGTCTCTTAAAGCCCTACAGTGACTGGAGAGAAACAGGGCAAAGAGACAGGAATCAGTCCTTAACTGCAATGATGTTGGTGAAATTATAATGACCTACCTGATGGCTGTACTGCCTGCACAGTGCATCTTAGGGAAGTCCACAGCACGTAATGACACTGGTGAAACCCATGCAGAGAGTGCCACGAATAGGAATATCCTGTGGTTGACCGGTTTTATTTGTACTGGATTTCTGGATAGCACACGACCTTGCTCTGTCTTACAAACATCAACATCAGTTCATCTGGCACGTCCTTTACCAAAACCCACCCTCTGTGGGCAAGCACTGCTGAGAGTCTTCAATAAACAGATGAAAAGGATCCAACAGTTGAAAATATGAAGCATTTCCAACTAAACCCTACTTTCCCTCTAAGAAATTACTAGCCTGCCCTCTATTTATGTGAGTTGGAACAATGTATCTGAGAGGAAAGTCATAACTCCAAGATTGAGTAACTGTTACAGTTTATTCCAATCCCTTTTAAATGGATCTGTCTTTCACTGTATAAGCCTTCTAGAGCTCATACAATCTGATTACTTGCTATATGTTTTCTAAAAGTACTGTGAAGTACCCTTTACATATGCAGAATACAACAGGTAAAGGTTTTTTTTGGCATTGTATACTCTTAAATATGCATTTTGCACAGTATTTTGACTTAGCAATGGATGAAATAAATAATGCTCAGCACATGTGCCTGGTCCCAAAATAAAAATCTATGGATTCAGCCCATACAGATGGGCCCCGAACATGCATGATGCTTCAAGGACATTTGTAAGACTACATGAGTGCAGATGTCTTCCCTGATCCCCACGCAAGATCAGAAGAGTGGGTCAATGGCTGTGCTCCAGATAATGTCACTATTAACATCTCCAGACATAATCACAGATACAGCTACAAGAATAAAGCAGGTCAGAAATGAGCTTCTAAGCTTATGGTACAGCAGCCTTACTTCCCTCTAATTCCCAACGTCCCAGAGCACAGTGAGGATGAAAAAACACCTTGCTGGTAGAAAAATAGTGCCAGGAAGCAGCCAGTGTTCAGATATGGCAGATGAATGCTGGAGTTCAGAAATTTCAAACCTACATCTTTGGGGAATGGCAAGGTGAGAGCTCATTCCATCATCTCTCAAAACAAAACTGTGTCAATGCAATAGGATATAACTTGTTTTGATTGTTTACTTCACATTAAAAAAACAAATTTATGCTTGTATACTAGTACTAATAATTTAATAATGCATTAACATCTTAACTCTGCTGTCTAGCCATGGCAGAATTAGCTAGTATGTAATAAATAACATTACAAATAAATACTTAACAAAGTCAAGCTATACTTAATACAGTAAAGCTAGTACTTAATAAATAACATCATAAATAAATACTTAATCAAGTCAAGCTATACTTAATAAAGTAAAGCTAGTACTTAATAAATAACATTACAAATCACACCCCTATCATGCAGCACTTCCTGGCGGGTTTTTCCAATTCCTTTAGTGCAGGAAACAATGCTTTTCAGTACAACATTGCAGTGATTCTACGACATTCTGTATTGACTATGCAGGAAACTAATTTTCCAAACAGTAAGTTATGGATTCAAACCCACTTCCATGGAAGTGGAAAGGGGGGGACAGTCAGGCAGGAAAAGCTATGCCTGTGTTATTGGAATGCTCCCCACTAAACAACATCATCTTGAACCAGTATGCCAAGTAGGGCAGACTGGTTTTAATCACTCTGGTCTGCAATTCAGTGTGAGACTCCTTACTAAGTCCTCCACGTCACACTGCCGATTTGCTAGTGGCTTAAGATAGCTGACAGCAGGCTGTACTCTTCCTTTCCAGCATCAGGACAGATGGCCCGAGTTCGCTCCAGCAACTCAGGTTAGCTGATATGAAAAAAAGAAACACTAAGAAGCATTCATAGCACAGCAATGAGACACAGCCAAGCCCTGGAAAGGAAAGGGAACCTGCCTCCTGAAGGATGGGCAGCATTGTTCTGCCATAGTAAATAGCACCAGCTGGGCTCTCAGATGTCTTCCTGCAGGCAAGACTGCTGGGGAGAATCCACACTCTAACATGCCTTGCAATAATTTACCCCAGATGCAAGTAAATGTTTAAATTTTCAACAGCTACTAAATTGCAGTGTTTTTTAGACTGCTTGAATATGAGGGAGAATAAAACAGATCGATCCGCTTCGATGTATCTGGAAGAAGGAAGAGGAGGGGACTGCCAGCATCGCTGGCACAGCACTCCCTCACTGCACCCGGACCCGGGGCTCAAGCCCAGGGAGCTGAGTGGCCTCAAATGACTCTCACAGGATTTAGAGTGGATTTACCAGCTCAATCGTGGCTTGCAGACCTACGTCTCCTGGTCTTCTCAGAGGTCAGACCCTGGCACTCATTCCTGCAGGCCTTGAAACTAGCAATAAGCCCACTGTTTCCCCAGTATAAATGCCTTCTTCCCCCAGATACATCCTTGTAAAAACTGGGGTTAAAATTGTCAACTTTCAGGGATATATGGTAGTTAAAATGAAACAGAAAACTTCACAAAGTAACTACAAAGTGTACACAGATCAAGGCAAGAGAATAGCAGATACAATTAATAATTTGCATGCCAAGTACATTTTTTTCCTCTTTCTGTAATTCATATTTTAGCCAGTGCATCTTCTATTCTGACAGCAACTCTTAGAAGAAGATAACGACTGTCCTCTAATTTACTGTAAGATCCCTTTGACTCCCCTCGGACCGGTTTCCGAGAACTAGTGTCACCATTTCTGTTTTCTGGAAAAGTTTAGCCATGGAGTCACTGAGGAAACCTTTTGGCAGAGCAGGAGGTCCCAGCATCCACTACTGTGCTTTAATCACTACGCACTGCTCCTTCTTTACACCCTCACTTGCCCGATTTCAAGCACGTAAATCAAACTTTTGACAAACAGCACAGTTATCTAGACAGTTCCACACTTCCACCCTAAATTAAAACAGCAAAGCAAAACTGTTTGCTTGTCAGGATCCTTATTTTACAAAACACTGGACCAAGGACCCAGACCTTAACTCTCCATCCTCAGTACTTTTAAGCAAAGTCCCAGACTCCTATCTTGATTAGGGAGTTTTGTTTTGGCTTTAAGCCATAGAAAATGGATGGGATATAAGAAGAAAATGATCCAGTTAAAGAAAACTGTATCAGTAAAACAATATAAAAATTTAACAGATTAAACATGTTTGAAATAAAAAGAAATCGCTCATCAATTAAGAGTGTTAAAAGAGGAACTGAGTGGGGTCAAGGGTTACAACTTCTATCAATGGAAAGAGCACAAATTCCTGGAAAAGGAGAGAATAAATAAAACGATTACATGTGTTTACAGAGAGATGATGTGCAAGCAACGGTAACAGAAGTATTACAATCAGATGCACGTTAATTCCTCTGGGAGGAAAAATTACAATCTGTAGGAACAAAACTCCAGAGGTAGGTAACAAGGAAGGTAACAACAAAGATATCCAAAGGAAGCAAAAACAGAGGTAAAACCTTTAACAGATGTGTCAGGAAGTTCTTTGATAGCTGAACTGCACAAGAAGTCTTCAGACATCTCCCAAATGGTGGTATCTATATCACATAAGCATCCCTCACAGTAGTGCCTGCAAAGACCCTTACTGGAGGCCTCTTCTCTGACATCAGAGAAAGCTTTAAGCACCTCACTCGGAAAGAGATTAAAAATAACCCAATCAAATTGGATACAATTGAAGCAATTAGTGATATAAGCTAAAATGCAAATGTGGTGGTGGTTGGATTTTGTGTTTTGCTTTTTGTTTTGGTTGTTTGGGTGGGGTTTTTTTGGTGGTGGTTGGTGTTTTTTGGTTTTGTTTGTTTGTTTTTGGGGGGAGGTTGTGTTTTGTTTTGTTTTGTTTTTTTTTTTTAATCACTGTATATCCTATGCTATATGAAAAATAAAATTTTTGAAGGGTGGATGACTGTGGTACACGGCATTACATCAGCACAATGGATGTAGAGCTGGCAGCTGACAAGCTGTCATGAACAGCAGACTTATATTTCTAACACCAAGAGAATAACCAATGTATGAAAATGTAGTTAACTCCAAAAATGTTTGTACTGCAGGCCTGACTCCAATGATCGAAACGCCCAAGAGCTACCTCAACACAAGTATAGAAAGAAACTAACTGGCCATAAGAGAAACAGCAAGCTGCACCCAGGAGCATATATGCATTTTTCACTTGCACATGGACAAGTAAATGCTTATCAATACTGGGAAGTTATTCTCCCATCTTCAGTGGTTCAGAGAAAGATCTTAAAATATAATGCATGCAAAGGCTTATACAGTTACTTATTGTAACTTCCTACAAATAATGAACATATGATATGCATATGACAGCATTAAGTAACTAAATGTCTTTGTTCCTATCAATTCTGCAGGAATACTCCACTAAAATCTTACACACAAAACATAGGGTAGTGATGACTGGCAGGGAAGCATTCTAGACAACAGTGGACTTGTTCATTGAACTTACCAAGTCAAGAAGCCCATTCGCATTTTCAGCAGAATACCAGATTAGAGTCAGCAAAAACTTTTGGAAAGGTAAGGCTGATTCTTATATGAATCTTGGTTAGCTGCTGTCCTAGGCCTGTCACACGGTGAAATTTTCTGCCACCTGCACACAAACAACAGCCTGAAGCACAGTATAAGTGCAGACAAGAAAAACTGTTCATGGAAACATGCTACCTAATTAAGATAAACCAGGCTTTGACTCAGCTACTTGAAAAAAGTACACTTTGCCTTAACAGCAACAAGTTGTAGAACATGTTTAACAATGTGTTAGTTTGCACAGGCAAAAACACCCATATCAACAATCACCTCTAACCTTAATTTAGATACTCAGCAGGAAGCCCAGTTTCTAGGAGGAGAGTGCTGCAAGAGAAGCTTCTCCGCGACCACCCAAGTCACAACATGTGAATCAATCCCTTGCCCCACAAAAGCATGTGGCAATAGGGCCTGTGCTGCACTCCCCAGCCAGCTGGAGAAGCAGCTTTACACCTGTGGTCCAACACACCTCTCTAGCATCATCTGGGCAAGCAGCAAAGCCCACCATACAGCCTGCTGCTGCAGGGCACAACAGCCGCAGCAGACTTCTGTGGAGCTCTCACGGCAACTGCAACTGTACTGCTGAGTGGGTAAAAAAATCACCCTGACCCTACAGCTGGTCACTATGAAGTCACGTTCACCATCTTCCAGAGAACAAAACCAAGCTGATTTGCAAAGTGTGTTGTCTCTAGTTTTCTAAGCTTTAAATGAAAGCTGTACCTGAAAAAAATTGTAATTGTGTTAAATGATAACATGTCATTTTATTTTACAGATACCTTATGCTAAGTTTAAGTTACCATGGTTACATCTTTTACAATAAATATATAATAAAGAAGAGGGAATAAGAAACAATTATGCCCTTGATATTGCTTATTTTTATTTTAATCTCAGGGTGTGGAGTGTTTTTTAAAGCACTGACACAAGATTGGTAGTATCATGTAACTGGTAGTATTATTACTGAAATATTAACAGTAATATTTGTATACAGCTGAATGTCTAACATGTATTGCAGTGAGATAAAAATTTCTGCCTGCTCTCACTGGATATTATGTACCTTCCAACCTTGTAAAAATTAACTTAGAACCTAGTGTTACAAAAATCTCTAGCTTTAACTCAGCAGTTTTTAAGACAAATCTATTCAGCATCATGTTTGTTCTGTGGAAACACAAGACACATGTACAGAAACATCTGCAAACCAATGCAGAGAATAATTAAATTATTTTGTACACATTTAACTTACATTTAGTAAGTGAGGAAATAGCCTTTTTTGAAGGTCATTTCTTTGGTCTTAAAAATTCAAACCCAGGCCACCTGGTTTTCATTTCCTGGCATATTCCTTCTGTCTCAGCTGCATACTGTGCTAAAAACAAAGGCTCCATTCTTTAATTGTGAATATCAGACGCCTTTAACCTTCATTCTGTTGCTAGTGCCTTGGAATGTGAAAAAGCTAATATACAATATCCTCTTTTATTAGCTAAAATAATAAATGGCCAGTTCCATTCCTTTTATCAGCCACGCTAAAGATTCGCAGATCCTTGGAGACTTAGACTTCGACAGAAACAAAAATGCATGGCTTTCAAAGCGAAATCAATGTATTTGAACACAGTTCTGTTCTACTGTTTTGGATGACAGGCAGGGATTGAAGGTCACTATTTCTAAAGTTACTTAAGAAAAGGCTGGAAATAAGTCACCTCAGACCCATGTCACCCTGTGGTGGTTAACAGCCATCACATCTGGCCTCAATCAAAAGCCAGTAATGAACAACAGCTAGCCTATTCAAAGGCTTGTATCATGTATGATTTTGACAAAAAAAAAAAAAAAAAGACAACGATACAAAGCTTGAAGACCAGTGAAAGATAGCATTCTTCAGTGAGAAATGCAAGCTGTCAGAGGGAATGGGGCAGTGGGGAAAACGACTTGTACAGACTGCTGAATCAGTTTATTAGCCAGCTCAGTGCAGAAGATGGTTGCTAATAAAGAAAAGAAATACTTATCAATGTGAAGGAACACTTAGATATTAAGGTGACCAAACTGTCTCCTACTTGTTAAAGAAACAGCAGATTCAAAGTGAATAAACAAATGGATGTAGACCCTGGAGAAGATCTTAAAAACATGCAAACAAGCAAACAAAAAAATCTCTTTATTAAGAAAGCAAGCTTTCAATAAATCTGAAACTCTAATTATGATCACTATCAAGAACGGACACAGTAACTGACTTGAGATCTATCAGATACAGTCTTTGGATAAACAAATCAAGTCCTGGGAGGCCTTAACAAGCCCCACAGCAGTTTCACAGGGCACAGGGAAGGCTGCAGTTTAAACCATGTGGGCCAGAGGGAAAACGAGCACTGAAGGCCGGGGTCAGCAGAAATCCCTTTCAGCTCCTATTGGTGAGACTCCAGGCTCTCCAGCATGCAGCACCACACTGATGTACAGATTTATACTTTGGATCAGAGAGAGAGTCACACTTACCTCTTCCCTTTTTGATCAACTGGCAAAGAGTGAGATTCTGCAGTTGCTTTGCAGATGTACATTAAATAACAGGCAATCACTTTACTCAGACATCAACACTTCCCACATTTAGTGACGAACGACAAATTTGAAAGCTGTTTCCCGTCCCACCCCAGTCTATTAGCAACAAGGGTACTCATTACAGCAGCTTAAATAGAGAGAAAATATGTTGCTTAGCTTGGAGAAAAATGTGTAGGAGAATAATCGGTGTCATGCAACGCTGTCTGAAACTTGATTTCACAACAGTCATTGTACCAAAAGGTTTACGAAAGTGGTCTTAGGAGACAAACTTGTGAAAAGCAACCAAGAAAAAATTTGTACCATGTAATCTCTGAGAGTCACATGGATGTAAAATTGAAAAGGAAAACACTTTGGTTTGTCAATAAAGCTAGTGAACAGAACATATGCCATAGCGATAACAAAACAGTCTTAAGGTTTCCTAGCACTTATTGTTAAGACTATTCTGTTTATTACAAACATACCAAGCTTCAACCTTTCTTAAGGTGTTAGAAACTACTTCACAGTGAACCATTTTTCAGAGAGCAGAATTCCTTTGCTGACAAGAACAAAATGTTAGAAGCCTGTTTTGCTAATTTTTAAGCACTTTCATGCAATTTTACTTAAACATCACATCCATACTTTGCTGCATAATTCTTTGAAATTCTATCAAAAAAACCTCAAAACCTTACGCTGGACATCAAACTTGTTCTTGTGAAAAAACTGCCACTCCTTAAGCAATCTCAGGGTCTATGAAAAAAAAGGTAAATTAAAATTTACCTTATGTCTGTAATGACAATCACCAGTACATTTCAGGGTTATTTGCAAACCCTGATCTTAAACTCCTGAACTCTGCCTCAAGCAGGAACTTGGGCTTAAATTTCTGCTGTGCTTTGAAATAGGCCTTCCGATGTTCCCTCTGGAGGTACACACAAAACACCATCACAGAAAGCCTAGCATTTCAGTAACCTTCTGGCATCCTGTTTCCTTGACTTGACAGGAGCACCCTGACAAGCTCCATCTGACTCCTGTAACGACTCGACTCTAGAATCAAGAAACCAAATGTAAAAAGACACTAAGCAGGCTCCATCTCCACTTTACTTGGCAGAGGAGCAGCCCACGTAGCTCAGGCTGGGCAAGGAAGACCAGTATCAACCTTGCCAGGATAGATATACATGTACACTATACTCTCTGGTATTTTCCAAAACAATTTGGGAGTTTGGCTGCTATATTCTTCAAGATCCCCCTGTACCTGGCATGTTCCAGCATGAACAGCAGAAGTAGAGAGAATTTTCCAGCAGTGACTGATTATTCATGCATCTAGGAACTGCTGCAATTGCAAGTGCAACAAACAGAGGCAGGGAGAATTGCTCTTCAGTGCTCTTGCTGCCACCAAAGCTCCTGTGTTGAGACACGCAGGGGTAAAAAGAAGTCTGATACAGACACAGGGATAAGTGTACAGGTTTCAGTGCAGAGAGTGGGAGGGGAGGGATGCAGATTAGATAGGTATCATGAAAAAATCAAATATAAGCAGAGCGGGTACAACTGAATCAGAACAGTAGGAGTGAAGAGGGTGTATGTGCGTGACATTATACCAGGCACAGAGGTGTAGAAGCAAAAGAATCCAACTACAAATGAACATAAAACTGAGGAAACGTTAGATCGTTATCTTTTGCTGCTCTCAGAAAGTAGCTCAGACAAAACACACACAAAAATTTCTCCCCATGGTTTAGGATTAGCATACCTTAAGGATAACTGCTAGCCTTGGCTAGCTTTAACCCCATCAGTTCAAGCTGTAAAGTGGCATGCTGCGATAGAGAACTTTAGACTGAAAGGAAATACAGATATTACAACTGTTGCATCTTTTTCTATTAAAAAGGATAAACCAAAAAATTAGTTACAATCGAGAACCACATTAAGTTGTAAAATCAAACACTTCAAACTAGGAAAAGCCCAAGGCAGTATTGCCTAATGCAGTATGGCTTACGCTCTTCTCTTAATTCACTGCCCAGGTCTAAAGGCACCATTGTAATTGATTTAAAAAAATAAATACAAAAATCACATACCTTTTTTTTTTTTTCCTACAGGTCCCTCCACCTCATTCTGCACACTGTATGAGCCTGTTCAGAAGAATCGGAGCTGTCAGTGAAGGCCTTTGCCCATAGTTTCTTTTGCAATTCACTGATAAAGTCAGGAGCTACATGTAAATCCAGAATGGTGGGGGAAGGTGGCAAAGCTGGGAAGAAACATTTGGTTCCCCTTATAAAGAAACCTAAACAAGGATGTTGAGAGACTCTCTGGACATTCAGATTTTAAGCTTGTACCTGTATTTACCAAACACCACACAGTAATTCTGTAGCAAGGTAAACTTCTCAGTTGCCAAGCCATGGCATGTCTCCCATTTTATAAACAAGCAGTAAGAGAGCAGAATAGATCTTTTATTCACTTAGCCTAGTCTATTTTTGTATATTAATGGCACAATTAATTATTCGTCAATGGCATATAAATAGCAGTGACCCAATCTTTCCATTCATTTAAATGTTTTGCCCTTTGTTGTCTAGAATCAGAAATCTGCAGATAAGCACCAGCCACAACCTCAGAATAAAACTCCATTCATTAATGATTTTAATTTGTACTGGAAAAGAAATGTTTGTCTACAGATGGACAGATGTCACACTAGTATATCTAGATGGTTACTTTACTTCCTTCCCCAAAACTTTTTGCCCTTGGGCAGAACAAAAAATGGAAGTCAGCATCCTTAAAATATTGTCTCCTTAACCTGCCTGTGCTAAATAAAACTTGGTATGGTTGCTAAACATGGGCAAACTTCAAGAGCTGCTGTAGGCTCCTAGAAGTCACATTAACCAGTGTATGACCCAGAAATGGCCTTTATAGGCAAGAATTCCACAGATACACAAAAGTCTCAGGAAGAAAAAAAGGCCTACTGACGATACTGCATATCAAGAATTGTGCTTCAACACTGCTGTTTCAAACCCAGTTTCATGCCAGATACTTGGGATAGTAAAAAAACCCAAACGATGAACATGATGGTTTTACATACAATTCTGTTTCATCAAACAGAATTCCTTTCCCTTTTTCTCACAAAAGAAGAAAAATGCTTGGTACTTTCCTCAAAATTATGTATAAAAACACTTTTGAGAATTAAAGTGATGAGCTTGAAAGATCAAAAAAATGAGAACAAGCTGAAGTCACTCCCTCCCATCTTACTAGAAATTTTTTACAATTTGACTTGTTTATAAAATAACTATTTTGCATCTAGAAGTCACGAGCCATCATCCATTCCTACCTGTTTCAGAGCTCTCTTTTGGCTAGTCTCTCAAAACTCAGTGTATTTTTTCAGCACTCTACCCTCTCTATTGGCACTTGCTTGGTCCTATCTTGCAGAACTACTGAAGCAATGAAGTGGCAGGCCATCTGTAATACAAACAATATTATTAAATAAGAAAGCACTAGAAATAGACTAGAATGCACGCTACTCTTCAAGGGAGCTATTCAGAAACAAAGACTTCGAGAACTTCCAGCTGTTTTCACCTAAAAAATATTTTAATAAAGCACACTGATGAAAAGTCACTTCTTTCATTTCCTAATCAGTACCTTCATAAACAAAAGGGTCCCAAGTTGTTGTTGTGCCATCCCAAACCCCTACCACAACCTCATGCCTTGAAAGGTAGGGTGGAATTTTCTTATATGCTGAACAGCTAAAGAATGTCACATTTATGTGAAACAGCAGCTAATAACATCGCACTGAACAAGGTAAGATGGAACTTAATCACTCCACTTGAATCAAGAGCTCTCTGAACAACATGCCCGACAGCCAACTACTACCGTTTGTTATCTTATAAACATGTGATCACTTACAATACTATCAGAATGATTGAACCTTGTGGTTTATGTGGTTTACTGTCAAATATCCAGATCATTTTTTTTTTAGTACATGCACTGAAGGAAAAAAGCAAATAATGAAATAAAAAGCTTTTCCTATCTCAAGCTGAAGCATTTGCTGTCATACACACACTTCGAAACTGCCTCATCTCAGGTGCTGGGGATGTTACTTTCCTAGCTCTTTATAGGAGTTACTGAACAGCCTATAAATATTATTTGGTTTTTTATATAGCCATACATGCTAAAAGACTTGCTAAATATGATCAATATGCATGATTTATGCAACTGATTTTACACATACTGTTTAAAACAAACTGCTTAACTTCTGAAAATTTAACAAGTTAATCCATCCCCACAACCAGGATACTGCAGATGAAACAGTACCAACAAACAATCGATCACTACTTTTTCCATTAAAGTAAACGGTCACTACCAAAACCATCAACCAGACTACAGCTACATTATTGCACGACAAAGATACACACATTAACTACAGTTTGTACATTTTTCTTATTTATTCAAAAGCTAGGGGATGACAAAACGGGTTAAAATGCTTTATGCCACCTATTTATTACATGAACAAATACTTAATCCAAAGGGACTCGTTTTACAAGCCCCTCTGTCCAAAAACCACACACAAATTAGTTTTTATACACAAATGTTTATTTCTCAAATAAACTTCCCCTTTAAACACAAGGAATGAATTCTAAATCTTCATAAAGATGAATCCAAAATGAAATCCCTCCAGTACATTGTAATCACTGTTTTCTTGGTCACTACTGGCTTTAACTGTTTAACATCAAAAAACAAGGACATATTTAAAAAATCATGCTACTGGATTCCTAGCTCTGCCTCTGACCAGCTCTACACTGATCTCCAATATTTTAAAATTTTACATCATCAAATCTGAAGCATTTAATTAAAGAACAGCTGTGCATTAAACACAAACAACTGAACAAGAAGATTATAAGATGTAATCAAGTTCATAACGAATATAGGTGTTCTTTTCATCGTTATAGATTCTTGGATAATGTGCTATCAGAGCATCCTGTGATCCGATGTAGATCGAATTATAAATCTTCCAATAAACATCTCTGACTTTCCTGGCAGGGTGAAACAAACCCTAGAAAACAGATCAGAACAAAATTTATTAAAAGCTTATGGTCTAAATGTCTGTTATTGAATTTAATCAAGTTTTGCACAACAAGCACCTAAAAAAAAGCACTTACAGTAACTAACACCACTTATAGTGTACCTTCTTTGCTAAATGTGCCATTCCCCAATTTTGTGATTATCTATACTAGCAAGTAGTAACAAAGTATTACTTAGAGACAGATTTTTCTTATCTTTTCTCTGCAGGAAGCAGTTCCACTGACTATATTTCTAGTTTTGTATTCTTTTAAAATAAAAATTAAAACCTGCTGCAGTATACTTGGTAGGAACTGAGTCTTATCTCTGGCTCTGCTAATTGTGATTTGTGCACAAAGCGATAGATAGGAATACCTGAGATAAACTATTATTAAACCTAAAAAAATGAGCAGAATGTGAAAGATCCAGAAAAAAACATTTCTGTATAAGAATATACAAGTAGTATTGCAAAAAAAAACACACTGTGCAAGAAAAGTCTTTCACTTTCCTACTGATGTCAGTATCTTTACGTTGAGGGTCCTCACATAAAAAAAAAACCCACAGTGAATTTCCGTTTCTGCAAATAATTAATCAAACCCTGTCACATCTTCTCCACATTGATGTGCATTACATTCATCCTTGCTTCACAGCTGTCATGTGAGTTTAGATACTATAGCCAATGCGGCAAGAACTGTTATGTGCAATTACACAGAAAAGGAGCCTTCAGGTTTTACCTCCACATACACATTTACAGAAACTGAACTCACTCGTGTTGATGTAATGGTATAATTTCTGATCAAAGCACTGTTTTCTAGTGCTTCAGCCTTACACAGTTTTAAATGTCTTCCTGTTTTTCTTTTAAATTTAATATTAAGCCCATCCTCTGGTTTATTTATCTCACTTGTTACTTGTTCTCATAAACCCTTGCACTATTAATTTATCCCCCATTCATTAGCAACAGAACTTGTGAGATGCTTCCATTTTACGAGTCAGAGTGCCAGGCTATTTTAGTCAATTTGTATTTTGTATTACCTGCAACATAATGTAATGAGATATCTCATTATACCAAAATTTCTGTTTATTGCATATTTAATTTAATTCCTTAGTACAGAATGCTGCGTTTAAAGAATAATTTAAAGAGATGAAAAGCCACACTGTTTTCCTTTGCTGGAAATCACCTTCAGTTGAATATTTTTGTCTCCTGGAAGGAAGCCCTGCCTGATAATTGCTGCCTCTGCTACTTCAGCATACCCAAGGACATACCTGTAAACAATACTGCAACATTCTGCAGGGACCAATAGCAACTCTGAGGCCCTCCAGAGCCCCCATAACTGCCTGAATGACATGAGGAGAGGTTTCAAACACATTAGGCCACACGTAATTTAACAAATGATTAAGAGAATCTTCACAGCCAAACCCATAAACACCAAGAGACATATGTTGCACCACGGCACTGGCTGTTTGTCTGTGTACAAGATCCCTGCAAAGAGAACAATGGTCTGTTAATGAATTATACTCAGAAGCAACATGATTGGACAAGCATAATATTTTCAATAACACTTTTTTTGAACGTACTAGTATATACTTTTAACCCTTACTTATTGACAGCAAGAGGCAGAGTAACAGAAATCAGAAAATTAAGAAGAGATGGAGTTTTCTGACAAATTAACGTGCTCTGATTCTGCAGCAAAAGTACTAACAATAGAAATTATCAAAAGCAGTTTGAATGTAAGAAGTCTTGACTCATTTACGATGCTTGTAACATTTTAATCTTCAAAGGTATTAGTAGAACAGGAATATATAACCTGAATTATTTGAAGACAACAACTTCCAAATTACGCTGGTCACTTAACACCTTTAGCAAACAAGGATAATATGCAGATTTACTATCTTTAAGACCAAGCTATATACTTCAAGTATATGACTACAGCCAATTGTACCATAGATAGAAAGAAACGCACTCACCTGTCCATTAAAGCATCTTCAAGCAATGGTGTAACAGCATAAATGTAATCTTTTCCCATCTCTCCAATGTATTCAAACAGGAAAGAAAGAGATTTTAACACACCATTCTGGACGTTCAGTTCTGGAACTCTGTATTCGTTCATGAGCGCAGGCAGCACTGTGAAAGGTGAGCATGTTTCAGCTACAATAGCAATTGCTACTGTAGTACATACTCTGTTCTGCCTTTCCTGTACTTTCAAGTTATTCAGCAGTGTAGCCAATACATCATGAGGCCTGAAAGAGATAACATGCACGTCCATGTCAATAGATTCAGTAAGGATTTGGATAAAATTAGTTGAGTTTCAAGCAGCAAGTGGCAAAAAAGCATCGTTATCCCTTAAAAAAAGTTCAGGTAACTGGGAAACAATATAAACCATGAAACTGTAAAACAGCTTAAGACACTGTATGATCTTATTTTCATAACCAACATTTTTCACATTCTCTAGAGATAGCTTTTTTCCTGCCTTCAGTTCTGCCTCATGTAAACTCTGGAGGATAGCAGTAGCCTTCACACTATGACTCTGGTCCCACAGATAATTACAAACTTGTATAAAATCAGACACTGATGGAGATAGGCAGTGTCCTGTAGAGATAAGCCCAGTTATGACATTTCCTGATTGCCTGCTATATCTGCATTAAGTCAGTAATTGGTCACTAACTTATGAATATGCATTAAGAGGGGAATTGTGCTTCACTCTACAGTTTACTGACATGCAGTATGACCTTGGTGGCAAAAAATCCTTTACAAATCAATAAAAGCATTGATTTGGGGAAAAATAAGAGAGATTGAGTATTTAAAGCAGAGTTTATGACAGAATACAGAGAGGGTCTGAATGCCTATCACAGTATCAAATATTCATAAGACAAAGAGATCTTACTACCAAATTAGATTCTAACCTTGCTTATCTACAGATTTAGTTAAAAAGTTCAGCATCCTATTTTAATGAAGAACAGACGACTGTATCCTCCTTCTACAAAATAAGTAAAAATCAAGACTACACATTTAACATGATAAATGTATGTAAGTTTGAATTCTTCTCACCAGAAAATTCTTAATCATCACTACGGTAGGTAAGCGTGTGTAGAAGGAGATAAGCATTAAACCATCTTACCCAATAGCTTTTGCAATATAACCAAAAGTGTTCACCGTGGCTCTTCGGATAGCTTTCTTGTGAGCTTTTAATAATTCAAGCAGTTCAAAGCAGATTCTCATCCATTCTCTTGCAGAAACATATTCTGCACCTCTGAAAGAGAATAAAGTGAGTTACCGCTTCAGCAATGTTATAAGTTTTTAAATAAAACCACAAAAATTGCAGCACCTATTCATCTGCTATCAGCAGAGGGATACTGAATGAGGAATTTCCTCAATGAGGTATCTGTTAACATTAGACCTTCACTAGTTAACAGTGTACTTGGAATTATTATAATGTGTGCATTCTAAGTTTGCATAAATGGACAACATACTTCTAACAAAGTGTTTGCAAAATAACGTAATTATGATATGTTCAACAGACTATCTGCTAAATATCTCATCTTAAGCTTTATGCACAACTTAAAAAATACCAAGAGATATAACAGTAAATACCCAGATGCCAAACTTGATACTAAACTTCAGCTTCTGCTACAATAATTGCCCACACAGACGGTCAACTAGTCAAGCATTAGTTAGCTTACCTGTCTGCAATGCGCCCAACAAGATCAATACAATTTTCTTGTACTTTCTCATGCCTGTTCTTCAGAATAGGTGTAAGCCGTGGCAGCAGATCTTTGATTGGTGGGGTCATCTTGTGCATACCTATTGAATTCAAAGAGGCATATTTAGTTTTATAAGGCCTTTTTATTTGCTCTTGAACAGGCATGTAATCAACACACGAACGTACCTATAACATTGACAATAGCTTTAAGCGCTCCAAGTATGCTGCCCAGTACTTCGGGATATTCTTCACCCAGGTACTCATACAACACAACACCCAAGTGTCCCATCAGTTTTTCCTACAACCAAGTAAAAAGAAGTTGTTGTTTTTTTTTTTTTTCCTCCGCTCATTACTATGACATATTACAACACATTTAGTAGAAAAAGTCAATACAATACCTCCTGACAAGTCTTCATGACAACTGCTGTACGAGAGATCAGGTCAGCAGCCTGCTGCCTAACTTTAGCCGATTTGTTGTTCAGACGCCACAGAACTGTACCACAAATTTGTGGCAAGTAGGGTTTGACTCTTTTGCCTAGAGCATTAACCACTGTCCCAAAACCATTCAGCATCACAGAATCCTGAGCATAAAAACAAAGAAAAATCAGACCAATAGCAACACTACATTTTAATTAGAACCGACAAATTGCAGTTAAAATGCTAACACTCCAGAGCTTGTTTCTGGATTTCGTTGATTAGACTGCCAACATCTAAACTAGGATTTTAAAAATCTAACTTACAGGCATACACTTCTGTATAACTAACAGGGAGCTAACTTACAATTAAAGTGAAACAAATACTAGATATCCTTGGCCATACCTCTGTGGTCTGTTCCTGAAAGGCGTATAAGATACCATCAATAAGTTGTTCTTCCAGTTTATGATCAATGTCTGCTGCTCCCAGATTTCCCATTATCTTCTCAATTGTTTCCATGACCATTTTTCTGTACTGCTCAGCCTCATCTTTCAGATCATCCACAATTCTAGAAATAATTTCTGCTGCTCCAACTTTATTTGCCAGCTCCACAGTTGTATCAACCAACTAAAACATACAAACATTAAGCAAGCATTGTTAAAATCTACTTTCTATATCTTGAAAATAAATTTCTCTGGTCTGAAGAGGAGAAACAGCATCATGAATGTTTAACCCAAAACTGTTTTTACCTTTAGAAACCATCCAATGTTTTAAACAATGCAAATGGGGTGAACTACCCCACCTTACAATTGTTGTAGACTCATATTCACAGATGTAAAATGTCTTGATAGCCTCCTAAGAATCTGTGAATCTTCTAGCTATACAACTTCTGAATAACTAGTTCAATCAAAATTCAGTTTCAGGACATAGAAGAGAAAAATCAATCATCTAGCTTGAATAAACATTCTAATGTGAACTTTGTTCTACTATAACTATTTTTCCAACTAAGAAAAAATAAATACCTGTCTATAATTTCTTCTGTCCAATGCCATTCTGTGCTGCCAGAAGTGTTTGAAAAAAGGTGGCAAGATTTCTGTTTTAATGTAGTTAGCTTCAACACCATCCGTACCACAACACTGCTTTACCACCTGACAGGAAATAAAAACCCAACAATTTCAATTCTGTGTAGGGTTTGGGTTTCTGAGTGGTTTTGGGGTGGGTTGCTCTGGTTAGTTTTGGGTTTTTTTTTTTTTTGGAGGGGGTGGGGGGGATGGGAAAGAGGTTTAAGAAAAGGGATAACATACATATTATATATTCATACCAAACAATATTTCTGACATACCTTCAACACAATTTTTTTCATCTCTTCATCAGGAGACTGGAACTCTCTGATAAGGATTAGCATGACTTCTCTGGTGTAATAGTTTGCATACTCAGCATCCATGAGGGGAATAAGGTAACCAATAGCCTTCAAGAAGGCAGCCAAACCCTATTTAAATGCAGAAATATGTCTCTAATGAGTTACAAAAGATAAACATCCATTTCAGTTCAAACTAAGTAAAGTATTCTAGATATACCTTTCCTCTGTGTTGACGTATACCCTTCCATAAAGGCTTCAGAACAGAATCAAATGACTCAATACCATACGGAGTAGCTGCCTCAGCCAAAGCAGCAATAGCCAAAGCACTGATGGTGCGAACTTTCTGCTGCTCATCCACCAGACCTGCAAGAGAATAGTGTTTAGTACCACTTCTTGCATTTCTTGTGACTTCAGTTCAAAACAGGAAAAATAGAGGGGCAGTATAAAAGGGATTAACTTATTTTCAGGAAAACTGAACAACTACTCCTCTTTCAGAGTCAGTTGAACTTTTTCTCAGTGTCAAAAGAACACATAAAACAAGGACATTACCATCACTGTGCCTCACTGTGGTATGAAAAATTTTCCAAATATACAGTGAATAATAAATAACTAAATAAATAAATAAATAAAATCTTTGCCTGGAAATGCAAAACTTACCATGTTCAATAATTTCAACCAAGCTCCTGAGGTGAGGCAAAATAGCACAACCCATAAGAATAGCAATCTGCTGTACAATCTTGATGCCAGTATGCCTAGCCTGCCAGGACTTTTTGCTTTTACAGACAGCTTTCAAGAAGGGTAACAGAGAAGGAATGCCCAAAGCAGAGGCAACAACAGCAAAGGCTCGAGCTGTTGTATTTCGCACATATTCATCCATATTATCAATATCAGGTCGCATCGTGGAGATCATTGTTGCCAAGCCAGCAGCCTGAAGGAAGAACATACAAAATATACCAATTGGATCTATGAACAGCATAGTTAATTCTTCTGCCATGCCTATAAACTTGCAGCTATATGTAAGCTAACTCAGTGCCTTAATGAAGGATGGAACTTACCTTAGCCAAGTTTGAAATAATTTCTCTGCCTTCCACTCTAGCATAGTAGTCTTCATCAATCAGCAGTGGTTCAATGACAACAAGGATCTGAAAAAGATGAACAAATCAATATTTCCTTTCATTAATACTTTTAGTAGTATTTCTGGCTCTACTAGTTTCCACGAAACAGAGACAATTCCATGGATCCAAGCTTAAAGCTTTATGATGACCAGAAAAAAATTATGCTCTTTTTATAGCTCTTTGCCTCTAAAACGACCCAGCCCGGAGACACCACCTAGATCAGATAAGATCCCCTTCCCACGCCCAAGTGTGCATATATCATTTTTACATCATGCTTTAATACAATAAAGCCCATGCTTTGGTCATACTACAAGAACCTAAAGTTTGGCTTAAGAAGAAACACGAAAGCCAATTATGTTAAAAAAGCACTGATCATCCTCTTCTGATACGCAAGTAAAACATACACTTCTCCCAGCAATGATCAGAAAAGGCAAATCAAAGGTGAGACAGTAACTTCAGCAGACCTTGTGTACGTAAGGTCGGACCAAGTCATCCAGTTTGTAGAGAATTCTGTCGATGACTTTGACAAGCAAGTGACGCTCCTGATCTTCAAGTGTTGGTGACATCAGCAGAGGCAGAATCTGATTAAACAACGGCCCTGCTCCAAATTCTCGAGCTTTATCAGTAATTTGTCGCAACGCAGCCTAAACAAAACCAAACAGCCTATCAGTTAACCTAAGGAAACAACACTGAACAATTACATAACAGGTAGGTATTAACCAAGTTAAAATGTAACTCGCTGCAACCTCAGGCTTCAAAATACTTGTTCTTACCACTGCAAAATTCTACTTCAAATATTTTTATGCTGATGTCTTTAAAAACAAATGCGTTAAGAAAGACACCCTGATGTTAGCTCCCAGATGTTCAATTTTCAAGAAAAGCATGCTCGTGTTCTAATATTAAGAATGGCTCCATCTGAAAAGTAGCTTATACAGCGCTTCCCTGTATTTAGGCAGCTTGGTGCTATGGTCAGTTTAGAGCAAAACTCTGTAGAAAAGACTGCTAATGTATTGTATAATGTGTAAAGCTGAAACTTAACTAAGAGCTACACTGCTAATTTAAGTGTAAGAAGCAAAATCCAGAAAATTAGAAAGCCCTGTAAGCAAAAAGCACTATAAATCTAGTTTCTCATAATTGTAAAAAAAAAAAAAAATTATAAGCCATATACTATTTAGTGACTGACATTACTGTACAAAGAGCAACAATACTATATTATATTGAATGACAAACAAAAAGCCACACAGAAATACAAGAGGAAGAAACCACTAAACAAATATCAAAGTTTAGGAGATTATCTTACGAGTCCCATGGATAACTGAAACTAAACCTGAAAACAAATACAGATTTTTGAAAAATGAAATTACATAAATGCATCTGACAATTCATCTTACCTTTCTCATGGGAGGTGTGCCATTCTTTATTTTCAGAAGTAATTTCATTATTTTTCTCTCCTTCTGTTCTTCAGGACTCAGAGTTGATTCATCAACATCAACCTGTAAATAATTCCAGACAAATAAACATGCATTGCTACATATTCAAAAGAAATCAGGAAACTTTAATCAGCATGAGTAAAATCTCACTTACCAGGAGTTTATCAAAGTATTGGATGTCATCTGGTTTTAGGAATGGAAGATTGCCAGATGGCTGGTCATTAACACTCTTCATAGTCCGGTCTTCTGTCTGCATGTGGAATCCAGTCATACCACCCAAAGGCGTTGGAGTTGCTGTAAGCTTACGAGCTGGAGTGCGAATAGGGACATAACCAGCTGGTGGGGGAAGAACCTGCAGAAGAAAGAACAAAATGTGTCTTATCACAACAGATATAAACAGAGGAAGGCATCAAATACAAAACATTACTAAACTTCTATCTTCCATTTTATTTGTTTGGGGATTTTTGCGAGCGATCCCATGTTCTCAGAAATACAAACAAATTCACCATGACAGCTTGTATTCGTGCTTATCCTGTATTGATGGTATTTCTGAAAAAAACTCACTTCCACTGCTGAGAGCTTGGACAATAAGCTTTGAAGTCTCTTTACAAAGTATTAAAGAAGCCCTTCAATATCTGTATCAACACAGTATACGTCCTGACTTTAAATCTGTAACTCTCCTCTACGTTTTTCCACATTTGGACTTGGTATTTTTATCAGTCCATTAAGAGCATATTTCTGTCCTTGACAGGCATTCCCAACATTGATAAGCAGAGATCATGTTTAGCTCTCCCTCTCTGAAGGATTTACAATAAATCAGTAACTGAACAGAACAAGTGTCTACAATCAATAACAAATACTTAATGTGAAACATTCTACTTCTGACACAAGTTGTTTTTTAAAAACAAGTTAAAAATCAATATGCCCTGGCAGAACAAAAAAAAATGGTCCGCTATATTTTAATCCAGATGAATTACCTTATATCCTTCTGGAAACATAGCATCCAATTCTTCATCAGAAAGCGGTCTGTTTCTCTCATCTATTTCCCTTTCCCAACGCCAAGCCTGCAGCTGTTCAGGCGTCATGCTCATGATATGACCTGTAATCAAATTTTTAAAATATTACCAAAACAAGGATTTTAAGAAAAAAAAAAAAATCTTCTGTATGCAGAAGATGACCTGTTTACTTAATCTTTACGTGCCCTCTTGAGCCAAAGTTTCCATAGCACTTGCAATCTGTAGCCAGTAAGATATCAAACTTTTAGAGTGCTTTTTATCATTTTTTAACCAACTAAATTGAACAAGAACAGACGTATAACTTTAGTCAATTCCCCTCCAGAAGTGAGTTGCTGAGGATGTAAACTGAGCATACACTGACTGCTCTCATACAGACAGGAGAACATTAAAATGTTCAGACATGCAGAAACCTATTTCAAAATATAGTATCAAGGTAAATGCTTCATTTCCACAAAAGAAAGTGAAGTCTTCAGGGAATGGACTGGGCTTACCTGGTGTAGGAGTTGCCATGTTCATAGCTGGTGTACCAATAGGTGTTTTGCCAGGGGTCAGAACAGGAGTGCTGCCACCCATCTGGCTAGCAGGTGTTTCATCCCATCGTGACTTTCTTTTACTTGCTCCTGGGGTTGGTGTCTCACCAATGGAGTCACCACCTCTATCTGTACGAGGGGTCTCAGCCCACCCACTGCCATGTCCCGGAGTATCTAAGGAAAAACAAAACAACTTTTGCAGAAGTTTGAACAGTGTATACTCCAAGTACAGTATCAATACCCAAACCCATTTTCAGTACCTCATCCTCCTGACTACACACATCAACAAGTATCAAATAAACAAATATAGTAGAAAAAGATTAAGGACTACTTCGGTGAATATTGAAAAAACACAGGCATTACACTAAAATCATCTAACACAGAACTTCATTTTATGAAAAAAGCATCTTGCTGAATCTTAGCATGAATAGATAACATTCTTAAAAATACTAGACTACCTCAGATATTGTAGAAATTGGACAAAGTACTCCATGTACTCCCTTAATAAAAGCATTAAGAAACAATGGTGTTTCACTGTTCTCCAACACATGAGCCTAACTTGAATTAGGCAGGTGAGAAAATGCTTCCAAAACTTGTTTCTAAGCTAACCTCTTGAAAAAACTTAAACAGTTCAAAACCAACACACAAATGTATCAAAAAGGCAACACACAAATATATCGCAATTCAATGAGCTCTTTTACTATGTCCTTCACAAATTAAAATCTCAACCTGCAGTAGTCACTAGATATACCAGAAACTTTTGATTCCATTTTTGAGTTGAGGTGCTTTCACAGATGTGAATTAAGCTAACAGGCAGAACTCAATGCTACAAAATCAGACAAAAACATCACTTCACATCAACCACTAGATGTCAGAATATAATTACTTCTTGCCTGACTTCTGAATCTACTGTTTACTTAAGGTGAAAAAATCCTATATACAATTAACCATTCAAAACTTAATACATGATTTCCAGTTCACCATAAATACCTCTTTCTGTTTTAGGTGTTTCATCCCATCGATTTTTACGTGCACTGGAAGTGGCACCTCCATGGCCTGGTGTTGCATGACCAGGCGTGTCCCGACCGGGTGTTGCAGCTCCTGCTGGTGTGTGACTGGGAGTTGGATCCCATATTTTTGAGCCTGGGGTGGCTCCAGGAGTTTCGCTACCCTTTGCACGACCTGGAGTTTCATCCCATCGCAGAGATGGTGTATGTCCAGGAGTCTACACAAGACAAAACTCAAAGTATTAAATCTCTCATACTATACAGTAGAAGACTCCTAGTTACTCTTTTTTAGTAGAGTAAGACACTTCTGAAATTCAAGAGGATTAGCATTAATGTTTTCTGTAGATAAACTGATGAACATTAGGATTATTACCTCTGCTTGATCCCAACTGGATAATTTTTTAGGTGTAGCACCAGGAGTCTGATCAGCTGTCTGATCCCAACGCCGCTTGCGTTTTGATGGTGGCTGAGACGCAGCTCCATTGACGACTTTAAGCTCTCCAGCTTTAGCTTTTTCAGCTAGTTGCTGCCTAATTTCCCTCTATTCGAGGGTACAAAAACAAGAAACAGATCTCTTAAGAAGGCCACTTCAGATTACACCTTTAAAAGCGATTTTTCAGCTGTATCATATTTTTTATGCTATTTTTTGATGTTTTGCTCAAATAACATGCAATTAGCTACTGTGTTAATTTCAGGTTCATTCTCTTTTCAAATTCCTCTATACTGACAGAGCAGTTGTGTGTTTGTAGGGCATGTTTTCAAAGTAATTTCTTATAGAAGCCATTATTACAACAAATGCAAATGCATGGAGAATTTTGAGAGCTATCAGTTTTTGTCACCTATATGTATGTCTTAAAATCATTACACATCTGTTTCAAACAAGTTCCACTTCACTAAATTAAAGGTGGATGAGTTAGAAAATATGTTCGTGTGCGTTATATCCCTCGACACAAAAAAGCCCTGCAATTCTTATTTAAAATTATGAAATAACATTGTTAAAATAGGACACTAACCCAGACTGTTTTCCACTTATCAATGGATCCATAAACAGTAAAATTGTCAAAATTGTGAACTAATTCCTCAATTAAGGTAAGTCAAGTAGGGTAAATCAATGTAAATCTACAGAGGTCACTGGAACTACAAAATCTTGCTCCAATTATCAAGATGGCACTGTAGGTATTACACAAGAAATTTTACTGTATTATCAATATCTTCTTACCTATTAAAATTATTGCACTTTTACTTTTTTCTCTCTTTTTTTTTAATATTTAAAACCAAATTTCAATCTTAAACAAGTTCTTAGGACTGCAACATCTGTGTAAGTGCTTCAACAAAAGCCTTTTAAAACCTCTCTGGGTTCCACAGAGTTCAGAAAAACAAACATCTCTGACACTGAATATCCCTCAGTGACTGTTAGTTTGTCTCTCATCCTCCGAAAGGAAATAAATAAGAAGTCCAAGTGCTATAAAAATATCCATATTAAAATATATTGAGACTACTTCTCCCTTCTCCCTCCATTGTTTAGGTATTATATAGAACAGATGTTTTTCAGAACTTTCATCTTTAAATTCTACTGACTTCCAACATGTGGAGAATAGGGTTTTCTGAAGAAAACAGCTTTTAAGATAAAATGTCAACAGAATTTGCATTCCCACTTTCTTAACATGCTTTCAAAGGCTGTAAATTGAAACTAGGCTCAGATGGAAAACCCTCCCCTCCACACACCTCTTCTTTCGTTAAATGCTGTTCACGCATAACATCCATGTATGTTCTGGCATTCATTTTAGGATCTGGTGTCTTCCCTCCTGTGGAAGAGAACAGCAACAGGAATGGAGCACAATGAGTACAGGATAAGCAGAAAATATTGACTTTTTCTATTGTCCTGCTCTAATACTATATTATTCCATGATCGTTTAATTTTACTTTTTGATTGAAAATTTTTAAAATTACATGTATCTTACTTTTATTCAGTATGCTGATCAATTTAACCTGTTTGAACACAAACATAACTACTGCAGTTTCAAACAAATATTTTAAAGCCAATATAAATGATAAAATGACAACACAGTTAAGAGTCTTCAGAAGTGATGGGTTCCTGGGTTGCTAATCCGGAATACGTACACTTTCGTGCCTTTGTCTCCATCAGCAGTTCTGACTTCAAGCAGCAGAATAGAAGCCTAGAAAATTATCTCTTTACCATTAGTAACACTTTGGAAAGATATTTATATTCAAAACATTACCTTGTGTAAGCTGTTAAATCCTAGTTGTTATCTGACTATAAATAACTATTGCATACCTAAGTAATGTTTAAAATGTTTTATCATAAAGACCCATTTATAAGTTTGACAAATCTGGACACGTCTCCCAGATCTTCTAGTGTCATATTGTAAAAGGGCTTCATTAAAAAACAAAACAAAACAAAACAAAAAACCCCAAAAAACTGTTTGATGACACTTTTCCCCTCTTCTCTTCTCAAGGTACAATAGTGATTGGGAGCTGAATGCAATACAGTACATATACCACCACAATGATACTCACAGGTAATGGGGTTTGTATACCATATGTTGTTTTATGCTGTGTATCTTGCGTTAATTAAACTTCTAAATACTTTATAAGAAGCCCAACTTTATAAAAATGAGACTTGTCAAGAAAAACACTTTTCTTTAAGAAAAATGTGCAGATTTGCTATACAAGTGGAATAGCATTATAATTTAGGGAAAACAATAAACTTCTTAAACATTTCTATGCTGAAGATCATTGCCCAATTGGCTGTGTCATTCTGACACTAGCTTTGATAGGACTTTCCTTTGGAATACTTTTTCACCATAATCTACACAGGATGTGTTGAACTGCACCCTTAAGAATGCAGACAGGACTGGCATATAGCAGTACTGCTGTAGGAAAGAAATTAAGGACAGTTAGTATGGGCCTGTGAATTCTGACAACACATGTTTATATCAATTACAATTAAGCAAGTAAAATAATTAATATCCCTATTAATTCATGCAGGCTGAAAATCTCATTTGTAAAACCTGCAAAATAGCTACTAATTTTAAGCCAACAGGCACCTTATTGCCACACGTGAAACTCATTCACCTGAAGAAAGTTTCTGTCAGACCCACTAACACCCCTTTTCCTGACTTGCATTCTAAATTAGCAGAACAGACTTGAACTATTAATAGTATCAAAGTCTTATATATGCTTTTGTTTCTCTTAGCTATACCACCTAAGTTTACATAGGATGGTAAGAATTAGGTGCTCTATTTTGAGAACTAGCATTTCAAAAGCAGTAACCCTGTAAATCTATGACTTGGAATGAAAACTTTTAAGGTACTGAAAGAATCTGAGCACTCAATACACAAGTTCTTCAACGTATAATGCACAACCCAAAACAAAATGAAAAGAGAAACCTTTAACCCTTTGTGTTTCTATGGCAATGGCTCATTATTTTCTTGTCCTTCTACCTGGAAAGAAAACTCGTATTATAAAGATGAAGAATATGGCATCTAAGTTTTCAACCAAATCTCTATGAAAAGGGGATGTTTAAAACAAAACTAAGTTTATAAGCATGCCAACAGAAATCAAAGGGCTAAAGACAATTACAGACAACAAATTTCATAAAGGGTATAGAAAAGTCAAATTAAATTACCATCTGCAAAAGGATCAAGACGCTCAGGGGAAATTATCATCATCCGCCTGTGCTTTTTGTACTCATCTTCCCGATCTGCAATCTTTTGAGGACGGTGTTCTGCAAAAGGATCATACTAAAAACCAAACAAAAGCTTGTCAGTCACATATGTACAAAAAACAGTATGAAAACTGTCTGATGACCATAAGCCTGTATTCATTTTTAGTATTACTAAAAAGCCCTACTTTATTTTTGATCTCAACTATCCAGGAATGTCAAAACACTATGCTAATATAAATTTTACCTCTGTAACTGGAAATTTTTTAACACAGATTTTCTTATGAAATTATTTCTGACAAAAATTCACTATTTTAAGAAGTTTATTCGCTTGTTACCAAAGCATTTCATGCTGTCAACCTTTCCCTTTCTTTTCACAGGGGGACTTGACCCTACTTTCATACTCCAGGAATATAAAACCTAAGTGACTACATTTTCTTTACAAAACCAGAAGCATAAAGGACATTAAGTTTTCCAGTAATTTTTATTTATGAAGTATCCAACCTATCAAAAAGTATTTTTTAATAGCTTAGTGTATATGCCCACATTGCCTCTCCATGCAGAAGCGCCAGTTTTTATCACCCTGTGTGATTCTACAATAAAGCAGTAACAAGCTTACAGCAAAATTAAAATACCATAGCCCTTTACATATATCTTGTATTTCCAGAAGATAAGACCTGGTCTTGAAAAATTTTAACAGTTCTTTCTCCTAATACCTATGACAGTATTTTACTGTGCCTTCAGTTAATATGTACCTGTTCAGTAGACTGTGGTATGTCATTAAGCAACGCCACTGGGGCATGGTACCCTGGCTTCTTCTGGCCAAGCAAACTTGTAGAAGGGTAGTCATCATCATCCTGCCAATCAAAAGACATGGCAATTTTATCACGTTGATATTATATTTAGATAAAATAATACCAAATTAACATACTGTGGTCATAGAATATATAAAAATGGACAACTAGAATAGTTAACTCCAAATTTTAGTTAGCTGCTTCATATAGCTTATTACTCCCAAACTGATGAATCAGATAAACCTACCCACATCACTAAAAAGATAACTTTTTCTCTACAAGATTCAAGTATTCTGCAATATGCTACATTTAATAAAATATGATACCTATACTAGTTATACAAGTCTGTATTTCGTATTAGCATTACTGATATGGTTCCCTAGTTGGCACATGATAGCCGGTACACAGAAATTCAAACCACTTTTTCTTAAAAGCCATTTAGATACAGAAAAATTTCAGTAATGAATCCTATAAAAAAAGCTTCAGAAACAGCAAAAAAAATCAGAAATATATGAATGTTAATTTAGTTACATCTTCTTAATCACAGTGGTGATAAAAAGTACTCAGAATGTGTAGGATGCTTTTGCTATCTATTTCCTCATATCAGTAGCCAGTTCCTGTGCAATAATTTACAGCAAACCAAATCAAAAACTGCTCTTAAAACTATTTCAGTGAGACTCTGTAATGGAAATTTTTAATTAAGGGATTTTTAGAAGTCTACAAATAACACAAAGTACATCACTAAAAAATATATATCAATTAATACTAAACCAAGCATAACAATCTTCCTTCCTCTTAAAAATGTAATTCACTCAGTGTAATATGTAGTTGGCTAGGTATTTACGGTCAGAACAGTAGTTTCTGACTGCTCCTGCAACTGAAGATGTGGTCACATGTTTAGTATTAGAAATTAATACAAAGTAATAATACAAGCAGGATACATAAAAAGAACGTAATACAGTGAAAAAGCCAATTCTCAAAAATTGCCCTGAAATTTGAAATTAAGTAGAAATAGAAATCTGAAAAAAATACCCACTGAAGTTTGTTGACTCAAGTTTACTTAGATTGGGCCTACGTGACTTTCAAAGCACAATTCATGAAGTACAAGCCAGACTTAGAACTTATGAGCTTCCCAGATAAGACATATTTGGTCCAGTATGGCTTGAACAACAGTAACTGCTTTTATTTCAGCAAATGCTATTGAAAATTACTCAAAATTATTTCCAAAGTACTTAGAATGCATGCTCTAAACAAACAAATACATAAAATCACTTACATCTTCCAATTCAGTTGCTGCAATAGAAGTGACATATCCAGCAAACCTGCTGTCACTGCCTCCATAAATTTCTTGATCATAATACCCTGTGGAATCAAGGCCTACTCCTTGTGCTTCATCAAGGGCAGGCTTTTTTCCTTGAATTTCTCGAATTTGTGCTTCAATATCTAGGGGAAAGACACACAAAAAAAAAAGCCAAACAGGTCTTTTTACACATAAAGACAAAATTAAATACTCATGTTACTATGTACAGCAAACTGAGTTTTTCACCCAATTTCAAATATTATCTCTAAAGAAATAAACAAATATGACACATTAAACTATAAAATCATTATGTTTATAAGCAGATTTTCCTTAAGTTGTAATATTATGCAGCATAGACTACTTCAATTGAATGGCCTAAAGAAAACTATTCAAACCCACTGTTAATGTATCACATCTTCCAACAGAGACAGCAGAGAAGGGAATTTACACCACAGTAGTAATTCCCAACACTACACTAACACAACACTTTCTCAACAAATGCAGTCCTCTCATTAACTTATGATTACATTTTGGAATACCTTTTTAACAAACCAATTTTGCTAATTTAAACAGATCTGTTGAAAAGAGCTACTGCATGAGTTGTCAAATCTGAGAACATTTAATATAACAACACTGTATTACGTTATCTAACATATTGCGAAACTGTATTATCTTTGAACAAACAAACAAAAAAACTACTCTAATATGTCACTGTATACCAATTTAGCAAAAAAAAAAGTCAGGACCTGTTTCTTTTCACTCTGGCAGCTCAAATATTATGTTCTCATGCCTATTCCTGTCTGCAGCACCATTTTTGAAAAGCCTACTGTTCTTCTGGATAACAAAAAGCTTACCCTTCAAGCAGGACAAATGCAAGCTTTGTCATTCTTCTAATATATCAGGGTCTGACTCTAATCAACTCTGCTGGTCATCTTTGAGCTTAGAAATTTGTTACTTTCAGAAAGAACATTAACTTGTTAACCCAGAAAACAAAGGACCAAATTCAACCATGCTTTCCTCCTACCTGCTGCAATGCAACAAGAAAATAAGTTACAGTAATGCAACTGTCTGCAACAAATCCAACTGTCATGTAGGTATATTAAGGCACAGCTAACTCCATAAAAAAATATTACTGTTTCCATCTGAATTTTATATGATTCAATAGATATGTAAAGAATTTCTGTAGACCGAAGAATTATTTTCATGGCCAAAAAAATACCCAAGAGTTGCATTTCATGGCTGAAGGAATATCAAGGATCATGCTTGAACAGGAGAGATGGATTGTATGGTCTCAAAAGTCCCTTCCAACCTCCATGATTCTGTCATTTGCATTCTCCTATTTGAAGCAGCACTGCCTGCTACATTAACTTGAAGGAATTTGCCAATTTACAAAAGCTACGGGAAGTTCCATTCACAGATAATCTTAAATCTGGACTATTCACTAGTTTTTTTACTATTGTTGCTCATTTCTCTTTTTCGGGATAAATAAATTTCACAAGGTTTTCCCACTGAGATATCTTGCAAAAGACAGCATAGTACAATAACTGCTAACAAACCTGGCAAAAATTAAGATTAGAATTTTTTTTTTTAAATGTAAGATTATTGCTAATCAAAATTATTGGACCTAAGACATAAACGGGGGAGGAAGTGGGTTGGTTTTGATGCTCGGGGTTTGTTTGTTGTTTTTTGTTTGGTTTTTGTTTGTTTGTTTTTTGTTTTTTTTTTTATGATTGAAAGACTGCAGCTCAGAATTGCTTAGTTTAAAAGTTTAAACTGTCAGCCCTCTAAACTTCAAGATTTAAAGTCCAAGCTGGGTCCTTATCACAAATTGCCACTAATTAAAAAAATGAAACAAAACAACAAAAACACTGTAAGCTAAACTATGCCTCCTGTACAAAGGCGTGTTTTCTATAGAGGTAACTGAACATGTAGTTTAACCCGACAAAGCTTTGCTACACAGCTATGGGTGAGACTAGCAGGATTAAGTGTTCATGTACAGCCTGCAGGACTGGCAGTGAGAAACACTGACTTCACTATAAGGACAGTAAACCTGACAGCAAATCTGCAATTCCTGAACGGGTTTAGTGGGGAAAGAAAGAAGGAGCAGAAGCATGTTTCTAAGAGTCCCATGCACAGAAGAGACATGATAGCAGCTGATAAGGAGAATCCTGCTCCAGCCAGTTAAGGGCTTCCATCAAACTTTTGCAGATACCTAGAACTGGGTAACTTAAACAGTCACCTCTGCGTTACAGAAATTCCTGGTATCTGCCTTGAACTCACAAGAAGCTGAAACCTGCCTTAAACTGCTGGCCACGATTACCTGCTGAATCCTGCCCCCAGGTGCATCCAGCTCCCCCTAAAATCCTGCACAGCACAAGGAATTCCAGTGCGTCCAGAACATTGCTCCCCAATACAGTACTTCCTGGAGAGCAGCAGAAAGAAACTACTGCTGAATTAGAGATCCCTGTCTTGCCCACAGAGGTCTGATCAATCTCAGAGGCATCCCACATATATCGTGTTTACCAGTGTCATCCTAAAGTATTTTATTTTTGTGAAGTCATCCTATGGCATGGTTATGGATCTGATACAACTCAAATACTTTTCTCACCCATTTTTTTAGTTGTTTCCGTTTCTTCCAAAAAGCAGATCAAGTTCCTGATGCCTTTGGCAGCCTGATGCAATGTAGCACCGGGGTGAAAGGGAATACCTGAAGCTTCCATTGCTACCAAGGACACATTGGGTGCTTTTAGAGTACAATTACATTGTTTCCTATTTCTAAAGGGCAGTTACTAGAACAACACACTGCCTCTTTAGTAGCATATTAAGTCCTGATTGCCCATCCATAGCTGTAACCAACCTCACACACACACAAAAAAAAGCTTATAGATCTTGTCTACAATGCAAAAGCCTTTCCATCATCTGTCCACTGAGTCAACCTGACCAGATGGCTCAACCAAGTAAAAAACCCTGCCATGCAGGACCGGCCACAGATTTGCTTGTGCATGGACTCCCACCACTACTACCATCATCAGAATCTATTAAAACAATGATGAGATTTTGCAGGAAAAATCATTAATACAAAAGTATTTTCCTATTAATAGTTCTTACCAACACTTTACATACTAAGGCCCTGTTCTCTCATTTTAATTTTAAAATGCCTATATTTACTGAAGAGGGTACAGATCTCAATTATTGGCCTTCTCCTTTAAATTACATTGACTGCAAGTGTTTGCAGACTAAGGTGCATTCTCATTTCCTTACAGCAAAAGCTGCTGGGTTATCTACACCATAAAAGAAAGCCTGCATAGCATCTACACGGTTAACAAACCCCCCACTTATGGTCACCATAATTTTCAACTAATGCCATGCAGTCTTTAAGTGCTAGTTTAATTTAAGCACTCTGAAAATAACACCCATTTAACATGCCAGAAAACCCCTTTAACCAGAAGGTCTAAAAGGTCTGCAGCCAGCCTGATTGCCAGTTTAGAAAGCATCACATACTTAGCTAGAGAAGACTATTCTGACATTAAAGATTTGTTTTCCTTCCTTCATCTAACTGGTGCTTTCTTGAAAAAGCTCACACTCTATTTAACAAAGCACTTAAATGCAAATCAAATTAAGAAAGAGTAACCACAAAGCTTAAAAATACATCAGACAACTTGTTTGATAATTTAGTCAACTAGGACATAAAGAGAAATGTCAGTCAAGAACAGAGAAACAGTAAAGGGAGTTGGATTTGTAAGAGGAAAAAAAAAAAGAGGGGAGATTAATATCCTACTAATCATTCCTTTTTCTGTATTTTACTCTATTTAATATATTTTGGTATTTTAAAAGAGGTAACTTTAACGCGCACAGTTGATTTGAAACATACCATGCATGCTGAATATTATTAAAGTCAACATATCTGAATTCAAAGTCACTGAAAATCTAGCTCATGGCCAGATCACAGTAACTTTCTCTCAAAAATATACAATCCCATCATCATACACACAGTTCTACTTGCAACACTTGGAGCATCAGCCACTACCCACCATGAAAAAAGAAAGAAGAATCACACCCTATACCGAAGTAGTACTTTACAACGTAAGTAGTTTCTATGTTCTCATACCTTATCATGTTTTTGCACATTTAGCTTGCCCTGTGCAGCTTTATTTCTAGCTACTTTAGCACTCTCATAAATATTAGGTCTCTCTATTATGTTTGGAAATCTCTGTTCTTTTCTGAGCAAGAAAAAAATTATGCAAATTAACAACTACCTTCCACAGCATTCAAAACTCAAGCATTTATAAGCCTTATAAATGCCATTTAAAACTTTACTTTTCAGTCTAAAACAAAGAGTTGCCCCTTAAGCTATGTAACTGAAACAATCTCAAACCGGTTTGAGACCTCTTTCAAGTTGTGTCTTGAACACATCCATCAACAAATATTTAACAAACAGCACAAAGATGTGAAAAATCTTCAAAGACAATTTAGTAACAAACAACTCAATTTGGAAAATCAGTCAGGAACTGAAGAAAGACAGAACTCAGGAGAAAAGTAATCAAACTGTTCAGCTAGTATCTTCATGTTGGGAAGGACAGAATTACATGATCATACCCAGTTATGCATAATTTTTTATTTAACTACCTATGCCCATCCTTAAAATCTGTTCTGATACAATACAACACTAATCAAAACACATGCAACTGAAAGCATGTTAATCTTTTCATTAAAGTCAGTGGGCCACCATTTACTTCAATAAATAAGCAATTTAAGTTAAAAAACAAACAGACAAAAAACAACAGCAATTATATTATTATTAAAAGCTCTTTAGGTAATATGAGAGGCAGAGCACTCTGATGGGTAATATTCACTTGGGTAGGATCTCACACAAGCCTTATGCATGTCGCAATATGAATAAAAGACATGACAATTTCTGTAATTATACAAAAATGTTCTATAATGCTAGAAAATAAAATCCAATTAAATTTAAAAAATAGCAAGAACAACAGTTTAAGCTTTTCTTCATCTACAAATTCAAGTTAGGTCTGCGGTTTTAGAGACGACATTAACCTCGCTTCCATGGGCCTCTCCATTTTAAATGTTTTTTCAGTGCAAAACTTGCTGCCCCCCAAAGGCTATATATTCCTGGGCCTCACAGTGTATAACCACTGTGAAGAGGTAGTTTTTGATTAGTGAACTACAGATGTAAATTAATGTAAAACACAGCAGATCACTTATCATGTGCAGTAAGATGAGTAAAAGCCCAAAACCAAAAACACAGAAGCAGTACAATTCTAAAAATTATTCTCCCTTGCCCGAAGATAATTAAGAGCAGGGCAAGCCACAGAGATTGCCGAAGAAAAAAGCTTTGATTCATGCTATAAAGAGCTGGAAGCAGCACTGAACATAGCCATATTGCACCTCCGACAATAACATACTGCCTATGAAAGCCCTCACTCATTAAACCGTTTAGAGACCAGTTTTCCTACATAAACACCCAGCCGGCAGGAAACATCTGTGCTAAAATGGCAGTTGAAATGCTTGAGACCTCACACTGTTTTTTCCCCTCCTTCAGGGCATTTTTCTTGGTGAGCACCACGTCGACACGATGCTTAGTAACCGCTCAGGCCATGCTGGCTTTTTGCGGGCAACACCCGCTCCCCCTCCCTCTCCGGCCTCCTGTTTACCGCGGACCCAGGCCAAAGGGCTCGGTCAAGAGAATACACGACCGTTATTGACATTCATGATGCGAAACCAGGGAGGCGTACTGCGCGATTCCTACCGAGCGCCTGCCGAGGGCTGGACGTGAGCGCCGGGGGCGGGGAGCTGCGCGCAACGATGGGGAGCGGAGGCGAGGAGCGGCCCACGGGCGGCTTTCCGTGGGAGCGGTGCTCAGCTCCGGCTTCGTGCCGGCGGGCGGGAGCCCGGCGGGGACCCGCATCCCGGCAGCGGCGGCGCCGGTCTTTTCAGCAAAGCCGGCCTTAACCCACACCCTCCCCCCTCGCCCCCCCGCTCGGGCCCGGGAACCGAGCACGCGTGCACAGCGACAGTTCCCCGCCGCGAACCAGGCTGCCCCCGCAGCCCCCCCGCCCTCAGCCCCCGAGCGCGGGGCGGCGGCTCGGGTATGGCGGTGACACAAGCGACGACGCCATTACACACAGGCCAGGCCCGCCCGCCGCGGGGCGAGCCCGCCCGGCCTCCGCCCCGGCAGCCGGGCCCGACGCTGCTCGGAGCCGGGGAGAAACGCAACCGAAGGACGACGGCCGAGCGCGCAGCTACGGGGGGGGCACCGCTGCGGGTATTTTTCACGGTTTTTACCTTCGTGGGTCTTGGCGATCTTCGCCATTTTGTCCAAAGCGAACAACGCCGAGGCGGAACTGGCGCGGCCCCGCCACTTCCGCTACGGTGGGGAAGGCCGAGCGCGCAGTGCGCAAGCGCAGCTGAGGGCCGCACCGCCTCCGGCCAGGCGCGGGAGCTCTGCGCAAGCGCAGTACCGGCGGCGAGCGGCCGCCACTCTGTCGGTCAGGCAGCCCCTCGGGCCAGGGCCCCAGCCCCGCCCACCTCGTGATGGATGGCACGGCCAGCGAATGACAGCGCGGCTAGGCGGCACGGAGGCGGACGCTGAGGCGAGCGGTAACGGCTCGCCCGGGACGTCGTGAGGCGGCGGGGTCCGCTGGGGGCCGAGGGGAGAGCCCCGGGGCGGCGGCAGGGAGGGAGCCGGGGCATCCCTCGGTTCCGCGGGAGGAGGGGCCGCTAGCCTCAGCTTGATCTTCAGGCTAGAGCATTAATGTCTCTCTTCTGTTATCTGACTGCAAGATGTCTTCCCCTTCGAGACACCAGAAGGTGATGACATGGCATACTGTGTGGTCAGTCAAAAGGCAATCGTCAAACATGTTACTGTTTCCTGAAAACTTGCTTCTCATGGATACCGGTCTCCCTGACAGCTGAGCCCACTGGAATTTGGAAGCTCTGCTGTGTTTGCCAAACTGCTTGACCTTTGTTTCGTCTTATCAGGGTAACTGGCCCGGTACCAACAGATGAGTCGCTCGGTATCAGCATAAAGCTGATGTGTGTTGCCACAAGATGGCAAATGTGTACTTGCCGCAAGATGGGGGCATAATTGGGTGACAGCACTTCGGGTAGATCAAGTCTATTCAGTATTGTAGTAATGGCTTGAAAGAGGGAATGGAAGCTATATTTCTAAAATTGACAGATGACACCAAACTGGCAAAACCACTAGCAGGTGGAAGGAGAAATTTGGAATCATCTTACACTGATCCATACGAGAAATAATCTATGACCAAGAAGGTGAACTTTAATAACAACAAGCAAAAATACTACATACTGGCATCTGAAATCAAGTATGTCAATTCAAAATAGCCCAAATCATCAGAAAGTGATCACATGTGGATAGCAAATCAAAGCTAAATGTCTTATCAGTAGCAAAATGTTGCTGCAGAGGAAGTAAACCTAATTCTAGGCCATTAAAAGTGGCATTGCATATAAAACCTGGAAAGCAATCATTTCACTTTACTTGGCACAGTCAAAGCCACTGAGGGAGTACATGATGATGGAGTTCATTTTGGGACTCTGCAGTTCAACAAAGACATGGACAAACTTGACATAGTCTAAAAGAGAGTAGGAGGAATGATCAGAGGTTTATAGAACATGACCTAGGTGGGAATGTAAACAGAAATTGTTTAGCTGTTCTGCAATAACTGTCCTTATGCAGCTTCCACATTTCATTTGGAAACTATGAGCTTTATTCCCCAGTTCTGTTAATGTAGTATACACATATTTCAACATCACAGTCTACAGTGTACTTCATAACTGAATGGGATTGATTCTGCCCACGTGCAAAGCCCTGGAAACTCTCCCTTATAGTCAAGTGTTGTGAACGAGCTTTTTTTCTTCTCTAAACTTTTAGCAGTGGTAAACACAAACCTAAGTAAAACACCAAGGTTGGCCACACAATCTAAGTTCAATACATTAATGATATTTCATAACACAGAGTAATATGTAATCTTACATTGCATACTTACTATTGTGAGTTTTCTTGTACAACTGCTAAGTTTCTAATCTTCTTGGAAGTCTTTGCAACAAGCAAAGTTGAGTCAACGTGAGAACTTTCGATAACATAAAATGCATTAATTATTTACAAAAAGGGAGATAAATGCACGATGGTAAAACTCATGTTCACTACTGACTAATCATTCCCCTAATGAAACATGGTAGTTCACATTATGGATTTTTGACGATTGTCTTAAAGAAAATAAAGCCAAGGTCGTATGTTTTCTGTTAATATGTATGTTTAACCAATCAATTGATCTATATATCTAGCTGTCTTTGCTTTGTATTGCTTAGCTTGCAAAAGTTTGCTGAACAGTTCTGCTTGTAATATTTTATGTAACTACATGTATTCAAATGTTCCTAAGAGCAACTGTCATTTGAAGGTGCAGAGGGACTTCTGGTTCTTCTCTTAATGTTATTAAGTTCATGTTCTGCATTTCTAGAAAGATGCACTTGCCCATACTGATAGACCACAAAAGGAGATATTTACTGAGCTGCCCAGGGACATGTGAGGGTAAGGTCAAGGCAGACAGTAATTCCCTACTGCAAGAATTTAATGCATGTAACTATTTTAAGTGTATGTCACATGCTCAGGTTCACGATGAAGATCAATTTGCAGTTACTTTCTCTTGTTTCTTCAGCCTGACTTCCAACTTATGTTAGGCAGAACAGTTGCAATATTGCATTTCCTCTGTTATTAAACAGAACTGAGCTCAGGGGTTGCAATCCCAAGGAACGCTTTTAAATAGCAGTTCTTGAGTACGCTATTTCCTGCAGAAGACGGAGTGCTGTGTTGTGAGCGGAACTGTGCTGTGATGAAGCATTGGAAAGTGCTTGTGTCTCTTCCCCTGCTTCCCCTGCCAAATTTGGTGTGCTGCCCTAGGTTCTTTAATTTGTGTCTGCCTCTCAAAGCCCTGAACACTGATATATATACTTTTGCTTCCTTAACAGTATCCCTATTGCACAGCTTCCACAGGATATGGACAAGGTAGTAGCTTAGTGGTCTACCAGTCCCATTTTGCCTGCCCCAGTCACATACACAGGTATATAGACTTCACAGAGATCCCTGTATGGATTGAAAACAGATTGGATATAAGAGCCCAGAAGTTTTGCAGATCTGGAATCATGCCTAAGTTACAGACCCATGAGGTCCCTTTACGTAACAGATTCAGGTCCAATTTCATGGCCAGCTTAAGCTATCACTAGCTGGCACCACTGCTGGAAGAAGTATCCAGCCACTTTGCCTCTCCTCAGTTGACCCCATCTATTGTGGCAGTAGAAGTTTTTGGCACTGGTTCACTCAAAGAACCCATACTTCTGATTATACCCACCTGATTCTTCCAAAGAGAACGTTGTGTTCAATTTTTTTCCCCACAACTAATGCTATAAAGAATTGCACAATAAACTGACATGCAAAAAGCCACAAACCTGGTCTAAACTCCCAGTCCTTCAACTTACCCCAGGGACAGTTTACTGACATTTCTGTGCCTAATAAAGGACAAAAATTCTAAAAGATGGGAAATGTTTAACAACAACAGCTATGTTTCAGCTCTGTAGAAACTCAAAGTTTCTCACAGAATATGAGCAAGAAAAAAAATAGCATGAAATAAAAATCTCTTCCAGTCTCATTTTTGCTCTGATGTCAAGAAGCAGTAAGGTGGAAAGGATCCTTTTTCTCATTGACATGCCAATGAGTTAATAAACCACCCTTTGGATGATAAAATTTTTGGAGGAGTTCGAATGAGTGCTGCTTTGTGTTGTGCAGCACAGTAGATATGTGCGTAACCTGAACACAAACCATGCTTGCTTTGTCTGTCACTGCTGGTACAGACAGGCTGATGAACGTAAATGAAAGAGGGGATGGCACTGTTGCCTGTGCTCCTACAGTACTGTGGGGTCCCTTGGGGGAGCCTGAGGGTCCTTCTGTGTATTTTGTCTCAAGAGGAAGCAATCTTCTGGCCCACAGGAGGCTGTGTCACCACTGGCACAGCGCCCCAGGGCTGGCAGGGAGAGCGTAGTTGAGTAAGGACTTTGCCAGACCTGTGGAAAAGCACAGGATGCAGACTTCCTTGAACAGTGATCCTCACGAGAAGCTGAGGCTCGTGTCTAGGTGGTTTGGCGCTGATCGCATTCTTCCTTAGCAGTTCAATCAATACAGCCTGTATTGTGTTGGATGGAGGACAAGGTACAAACAGAGCAGCTGGATTTAAAAATTGTCTATAAGTGAGTATGCACTGAGGTTTCAACCTTTTTTGGATTTACCAAAATCATATGAAGGTGTAAAAAGTCTAAGTCTTTGCACAGCAGGGTTACAGCCAAACACTTTAATTCCTGCTATGCCAGAAACACCCAGTTCACTGGTGCTGTATGAAATATAATAAAATTCTCTTGATTTGATATTGTAGCTCCTGATTAATCCACTTAAGCGTGAAATAGTCAATCTGCCCTTAACTCCTAGCTGCATCATTTGCAGATCATGTAACTAGCAACTTAATCATCACCCATGCTTGTAGATGTATGATTGTGAGAGATCTTGAGATATTTCAAAGGCAAGTATTATTCAAAACTCATTTATAAATAGAAATACAATGGCTATATTTTTGCTTTATTCAGCATATCTTTGGCTGCCAAAGGAACATACTAAACTAGCTGCCCAATTCAGTCATCTGTAGGAACAGAGCTGAATGTGTTGTGTAAAAAAATAGCCTGGTTTTAAACAGGGATATGCCTTCCTCATCTAAGATTGACTGTCTCTCTGCTCACTTAAAAGGGTCCTTAAAATTCTTAAGTGTTTTTTAAATCATATAAACCTCATAATCACACTTTAAACTGAATCTTTTCTCCTGATGGTGGTATTACAAAAATAGCATTTAGAACAAAAAAAATTCTTTGTGGTCATACAGTATGGCTCTTTTTGGTATATCAGAAATGTCTTTCATCTCTCTGATGTTAAGTGTTAGTTTGGTCCACTCTTCCCATCAAATTTAGTAAATCCAAATCTCTCTTCCAACAGCAGATATCAAGCAAGGTGTAAGAACTGGAATTCTGAGCCTACCAAGGGGGGGGGGGGGGGGGGGGGCGAGTCCAAAAAAAAAAAGGAAAAAAAAGGAAAAACTCAAAGTACCCTCAGACATCTGTATCATGTATTTCTCAACACTTCTAAACACTAAACTCTGAGAGGTAATTCCTGATCCACAGGAGCAAGCTGGAACAACAGATACAGAACACACTGCCACGGCAAAACATGGAATCAAGCAAATAAGAGCAACTCTGATGGAAGTAGCAAAACACACAGATGAGGTTAGTAATAACAACCCAGGGGGGGCGGTGGCAGCAGATGACGACAGGCTAGGATTGGGGCTTTTTTAGTATTTATGGCTTTGCCATTTGTTTTTCACTTGCATTGGAGAACATGGGTTTTTACATGTTTCTGGTTTTCATCAAGTTCAATGTGAAGAACATGCTACAGGACAACCTATCTGAAAAACACCATACTCTGATGTGATAAAGTAAGAGTTGCTCCATTTAGTTTCAGTTATCCAAATTGGTGGTGTTCTTGTTAAACGAGTGATTTTGCTAACGGCAAGGACATTAAGATAAGGATTTTTCTGAAGATGATGTAGATGTGGACTTACTCACTTGAACTATTATTTTGTCCAGAAATCTTCTCCCTTTCCATGCATTCATTCAGCATTCAACTGCTTTAACTAAAATACAATTTAACCTGCATCAGATGTAAAATTCTAGTTGCATTTAATTGGTGGAGAAAAGTTCTTCACCTTGTTGAAGAGACATTGTTGACAATGTATCCAAGCTGTTTACCCTGTAGTGTGAAACAGCCCAGATACACGTTCAAGTTAAGGATGTGTAAATACTGTGAAGCGTAAGTATTATGTCTCAGTTCAAGAGCCAAATAGCACACTAGGAACTAAATTTAAAAAGGTATGACTTTATGGAAAGATATTTTGCAGGCTTAAATAACTTCTATATAACACATGATCTTATACGTAATATGAAACGTATGATGAGACAGAAGATATTTACACAGTAGTTCTTCAACTGCAGGATAGTTGTAAAATGCGCTTTTGTTGAGGGAAGCTGTGTTTGAAAGATGAACTATGAGGAAGTATGAGTAACGGTTTTTTGTCTCAGCGTGTAGTAAAGCGACGGTCTGCGACTGTGGTCAGGTCTATGGGGATACCAGTAAGTTTTAACGACGTAGGTTACTCTGAACCTCAGGCAGCACGGCTCAGAGGCAGGCCAAGCACGGGACTGCCGCGGCCCCGGGGCTGAGGGAAGGAGGGAGGCGACGCGCGGCCCAGGCAGGGGCCCCGCCCAGGGCGGGGGGGCGCTGCCACCCGCCCGCCCGCCCGCCGACCTTTTGGCCGGCCCCCAGGCCGCCCCGCCGCAGGGGGGTCTTACCGGCGGCTGATACGATGGCGGCGGCTGGCGGCGGCGGCCGGCGGCTCCTCCTCCGCCGCCCCCCCGCGCTGTAAGGCGCCCCCCGCGAGCACAACCCCAATTATAGCTGCGCGCGGGGCTCGCGCGCCGCCGGACCAATCAGGCGGAGGGCCTCCCGCCCTCCCCTCGCTGCCAGAGCTGTCTCGTGACTGGGGGCGCGGCCCCCCCCCCCCCCGCCCGCAGCGCGTGACGCCGGCCGCCGCGCGGCGATAGGGCCGCCGGGCGGCGCGGCGGGGGCGCGGCCGTTCGGGGCCGGCAGCCGGCGAGCAGCGGGGCCCGGGATGGCGCGGAGCGGCCGGGCGCTCGGCAGGGCCCTGGTCGGCGGGCTGGGTGCTGCCGCCCCGCCGCCGCGCGCGGCCGCCCTCAGGTACGGTCGCGGGGGTCGCAGCCAGGGCCCCGGCGGGTGGCTGTGCCGGGCCGGGGCCCCGCCGCCGCACCGCCCCTCCCCTCCCGGCTCCCCTCATGCCGCCGGGCGGCCCCGGGGCCGGGGTGGGGTGGGGTGGGGGCGGGCCGCCCGGGGCTGGTGTCTTTGGGGAAGGGGAGAGGGAAGGGCCGCCCGGGTCCCCTCTGGCTCCGCGTCCTGCGGGGGTGGCCGAGGTGCCCTCAGCTCCCGTAGCTGTCGGCCCCTGTCAGCGGCCGGGATCGACGGAACAAACGATTTTCAGATTATCTACTTGCCTCTTGTCTGCTTAAGCCAGTTGCGTAATGTTGAACAATCCATAAAAGAAGTGAAAAGCTGAGTATGTTTTCCACTTCAGATAATGCAGCAAGTTCCTTATCCCCTGATCACATGTAAGGCTGGGTGGAACTACTTGGGAAACAGAACACACTTTGGGAGAGGAGTTCATCTTGTAACTGGTAGAACAAGCAGATGAGAGCGAGAGTGCAATTTGAAAATCTTGGGAGAGAAAAAAGGTTCACCTGTTACTCCTGTTACGGCAACATTGCTGTGTTTCTTCGATACATTCAAAGTCTTACTGTCATCCTCAAAACCAGTGAAAAAGTAGAATAGTTTATGATGTCAATTTTCAAGCAGTCATTTGACATAATTGTTACTGTGCAGTAGTATAATGGCATCTTATTTGGACCACATTTCTTACTCTATATCCTTCAGGTTTTAATCTTTAGGATAAGTTTGCAATATTAAATTAATTAAATCCTTGTAAGAAAAATTGCTATTTTTAGAAGTAATTTATTAGGGTCTTGATGGCAATATCAGTTGCTGGAAGGGTGTTGAGTATAAGGAAACTCATTAAGTAACTATTTGCAACCTAAGTTAGAAGATGTTTCTAGTGTAAGCTGCAAGAATCTTGGCAGCTGGTTTTAAGCAAGTGCGAGCTGCATCCAAACCGGTGCCGTATTATTTGTAGCCTTGAAGCTGCTGGGTATGCTTTCACGCCTTGCGGTTGTCAGTGGTGTACATTCTGTACCTGTTGTCAGCTGGGCAGACCCCTCCTTACTGTGCTGGACTCAGGTCCAAGGGCGCAGGTGGTAGATGAGTTCCTCGTGCTTATTCAGACTGAGATGCTAATGAGGACAGTTGTTGGCAGCGCTCATTTTTGGCGATGTGAACAGCTGTGGACAAAGAATTGGAATGAGATCAACTCGCAGACTGTAAAATGGCCATCAGATATCATTAACTTTATGGAAGTAACAGTTGGGATAACAGTAACTACAATTGCCCAGGCATGCTGTTATCACTAATTTCAGTCTTTATAGTCAGGAGTTCAAGATCCCTTTTTTTCAAAAATTTGTTAATCTTTGGGCTTAGAAAATTTTGTACCTCTTTAATCACTGAATATAGATCACTTGCATATGTATACCGTACACCAGTAAATGCTTCTTTCTCAGGACATGGGAGTCAGGTGATTCTGTGCTCAGTGCCCAAATGTTTGGAGCGAAAGCAGCGAGTGGCAGGAGTTGAATGATGCCAGTAAGAGCAGCGTGAGTGGATATGGTTGTGTTACTGTCTGTGGGTAAATACAGAGGTCGTACATGTGTCTGAATTCTGCTATGGACTTGGCTTTTCTTCTGTGGCCTTGATCAGGTTCACAAAAACATGTTTGACAGTCCACTGAAATCCATGCTTTTGTGATTTCTTGGAGGGGCGTGCTTTCCTGAGCTGGGACCGAGCCCAGCACATTCTTGTAGCATCTGTTTTTCTTCAGATAAAATTTGGAGAGAGACGAAGTCTCACCATGTTTGTTAGCATTATAACCTCTCTTAGCTTTGCCTTCCTTGCACGGCAGTATAATTGTGAAAAGGACATTGTCTTACAGCAGCTAAAGGACTATTTGTAGAGATTGTTTTTCAGCCTTGTAGCTGAAACAAGTCTAGATAAAACTGTATGAAACAATCTACTGGCATAGCATTACAGTAAAAAAACCCCACAGATTGAGAGAAGAAACCTGGAAACTAGTTCGGACTGTGTACTATATGTAGCCCGGGATAGAGAAAGTAATTTAAATTAGCTCTCCAGAAGGAGGCAAGGTCCAAACGTTTGAACATTTTCTATGAATCTGGTTGAGGCAGCTACAAATGTTCCTGGCACCCTTCCAGCCTTTCTGCCAAAGCAATGCTTTTCCTTAACAGTCTTGTCCAGTCTGTGTGCAAAAAAACCCCAAACTGTGTCCACATCCTTTGAGATATAGTTGCAAACATTTGCAGTTTGTTGTCTGAAGACTTTCAAAGTCAACCTATTCTTTCTTAATTTTGACACTATACTTCTGTCCCATCTTGATTCCTTTCCAACTGCAGTGATTACAATCTGTGTTGTCAGTCATCTTGCTTCATACCACAGTTACTGTTTTTTTTTTTTTTACGTCTGTACAGATTGTTTCTAATCAGATGATGATGATTATGTTCCTCTAAACTCAATTTATTATTTGCCTGTCTCCTAATACAGTGACCACATAAGCTAGGGTGGTCAGTCCTGAGTTATTACTCTGTTTCTTTAGAACTCAAAAGTGAGTTGATTTTTAAAGAACATGTTAATAATAGTTTTAATTGTTGAAAATTGGTAACTAATTTGCTAGACTTATTTGGTGGTTAGTAAAAAATACATCTATCTGTTCATTGTGTCTAAAAAAAGATACCTGAACAACCAAAGAAGGCTAATGCTAAGTGGGAAGGGTAGTTCCATTTTTTGACTATGTGAATCCAGAAGTACAGTCCTGATTGCTTAATTAGAGAAAGGACAGTAAAAGAGCTAGGTTGCTCTTCCTGACAGCAAATAGTACCAAAAATCAGAGCTTCTGAGGTGGAATTTTGTGTCTTAATTGACTTGATGTAGGCAAAATCGGTAATTTAGCAGAACAGACCTATTAATCATAATGAATATATGTTAGATTTTAGTGTAGATGTTCACAGAGAACACTGTGGTTCAATCTTAGAATTACTACCATTTTTAAAGGGAATTTGTTAAGATTTATTAATGAAAAACACTGTGTCCAAGGTTTTGCATGATTTTTTTCTGAAATAAATTTTGAAAGCTGGGTAAGCAATGCACTTTTTGAAAGGACTTTCAAAATTAAACTGTCCTTTTGAGTGAAGGATGGCAGCAGAGGGATTAATAGCAGAGTTCAGCTTTGTATCTCCAAGTGGAACCTTCCCTTCCTTGATTTTGCTATTGAGAGAGCCTGTTCTGCAAATTAAGTGCATATGAGGCTTGTACATTAACTCAGAGTGCTGTGAAGTCAACATTTAATGGGGTCTTTGTATTTTACTCTGCCAGTTACTTTTCTTGTGACTGGGGGCTATTTTTATTTTCTGCTAAAGGGAAAAAAAAAAAATCCCCCTTGTGTGTTTTAACAGTTTGTATACTGTTATGAGCCTTTGTTTTTCCATCTGAATCTGATATTTTCTGGAACGTTATACAACAGATTGTTTGTCTCACCTGAATGTGTTGTTATTTTGCTGATATGAAACACATCTAAAAGCATTTTCGCTGTTGCAGGCACTTGGCTTCTTGTGGTATTCTGATGACCAGAATTTCTCCTTCGCAAGTACCTGTAATGAACCATACCTTTTCAAGAACCTTCTTCAACATTGCTGCACCACTAGTAAATAAAAGAAAAGAATATTCTGAAAGAAGAATTATAGGGTTTGTATAGACCTCTGGAAAGAGACTTTATATGCTTATTGATTTTGTTTGCTGTGATTAATCTGAAATAGTAGAAGTTCAGAGACTGAGCGTCCCTGAAGACACATGCCCCTGTGACTCTGCCCAATTAGAGACTAGGAAGTAGTTTTGACTTTCAGAATTTGTAGAGATCAAGCTCAAGCTGAGTATTAAAAATGTATGAAGCCAAAACTCTTGCCCCATAGAAAGAAGTAGCAGAAATAATCCTTTTATTCCATGACAGAACAAAACAAAAAAACCTGAAAGGGAAGAATACACTAGTAATTTCATCTGGTGAAATGGGAATAAACCAACAGGTGTGAAAACTGTCTGTTTGTTCCCTTCTGTCCCAAATGGGTGCTTATGTTTGCACTTACATTATGTTGTAGTTCTCACTTCTTGAGATTTTCTTCTGCCTTTAAAAGAAGGAAAACAAGTAGTGCTGTGATGAAGAAATTCAGGCATGTAGAAAAAGATTTTGAAATGCAGTTTGCCTGTAAGCTAGTGGGAAAATTCCAGTTAATTTGATGAGACTGGGATCTGCCCCCAGACTCTGATCCACAATAATCTGAACTATTGGCTTGTTAGCATAAGTTTTTTGACTGTTCTTAAGAATCAGTTATGTGATAGTTCTTGAACTGTAACAGATTTTGCATAGTCACTTAAAAAGAGCCTTTGTCCAACAGTACTCACTGTGGAGCACTGTTGAACATATGCTTCATTTTAAAAACAGATGGAATTAAGCATGTGCTTTAATTCTTTTCTGAGTCAGAAATAAAAATTAAGAACCATCGCTATGCAATACTTTGCCATGTTACCACAAATCAATTAAAATGTTGCCATCATATTATTTCATACGATTTCAATATCCTGCTTGAGCAGGGAGGTTGAACAAGACGACCTCCAGAGGTCCCTTCCAACCTCAGCCATTCTGTGATGCTGTGAGGTTTTTCCATTGCATGTATTTTTTAATTAAGCTTTTTTATTTAGGATAAAATAAAGCAGTGTTCCTCTATTTAAACTTTATCAAATATAGTACTTTAGTTTTGATACACCTTTTCTGGGTAGCCTTGATAAGTGGATTGTTTATGTGGAATATCCAAGATCTACCTAAATGAAGACACAACCATGCTGGAAAAACTCTTTTTTTTTTTCCACTAGAAATGTATGTATATTTACCCAATATTGCAGAAAGTAGCAGGCACCGGCTTCACTATTTACTAACTTTACTGCTGGATGTTGTGTGGTGTTTGCATCTTTATGCAAAGACTTTTACCAGTTCATTACTTTTTTTTTTTTTCTCTTTTTAATTTCCCAAAACAGTGATAGTATTTTCAAGTGACTGTATGTTCACCTTCCAAACTGCCGTTTATACCATCTTTTGAAACTTTTTAATACTGAATTTGAAATACCTTGTAACTAATGTATGTGTTTCTGTTTCCAGGTATTCTATGCAGGAAATGTATGAAGTTGTTGCCGTTGTGGAGAATTACAAACTATTTGTTCCTTGGTGTAAAAAGTCAGATGTATTATCGAAGCGCTCTGGATACTGCAAAGCACAGCTAGAAATAGGATTCCCTCCCGTAGTAGAGAGGTATACATCAGTTGTTACCCTAGTGAGACCGCATTTAGTTAAGGTAACTTTTTTTTTTTTTAGCTGTAACTTTCCATAACTTTTGTTTGCTAAAATTCAAATAATTCATTGGTGTATCAAAACAAAATTGATGCTGGAAGTGCTTTGTGTGGCTCAAAACTTCTCTTGCTTTTGTTTAAAAACTTAGGTTAACTGGAAAGAATTTGAATGTGCTTTTAAAACATAAGCTGCCAAATGAGCTGGGGAAGGAATTGACATTTAATTTCATTTTGCTGGAGGAACTAGCTGCTGTTAATTAAGATATACCATTTTTGTTTGTTTTTGTTAAAACTTTGTCCAAGCCTCTTTAAATGCAAAATTAATACTACCTTAGAAGTTACAATTGACAACTGTAGCTTCTAATGCCTTAGCAAAATTGATATCTGTCATTACTTTTCTTCTGGGAATTTTACCTACCTAATATGAGAAGTCTTAAGAATAACTTGTTATTCAGTGTACTGATGAGAAGATAGAAGAGTGGCTTCAAAGCCCATTTGTTCAGAAGAAAAGCAGTTGTATTTCTCCTGCTTTCAGCTTTTCACGAGCAATTTTCGAGAATGTCAAGGGAGAAATATTAAATGATGTCTGGATCTTCTGAGTAGTTTGCCTTATATGTTCAAATCTGTTCTGGTTAAGAAGAGCTCAGAACAGATTCCTTAGAGCAAAACTGCCTCTCCCTTCATGTGGCAGATCTTGACTATTTTTTGGAGTAACTAGTGGAATTACAACAGTTGATTGCTGGTTCAGGATAATTGTTTGGATATCATATTTCACTACTCTTCTCTAGGCTTCCTCTTAAAAGACACTGCTCAAAACAGAAACTAGGTTTAAGTCCCACGGACACATGAATTGGAAAGTGAATATGCAAAGTACCTTTATTCAAGGTAATTGCCCATTCTGGAAAAAAAAAAAAAAAAAAAAGTATCTTTCTCTCTTTCTTAGTAAAATTGAACAGCTCCAGTGGAAAATCTGCATTTTACATGCTGACTGCTTTCTCCTTCCCTGACAAGACTGGCTTTTTCCTTTCACTTAGCTATCAGATTGGCTTACCAACATTCTTTCCCTCTAATTCACTCAGAAGAGAATTCCTTGTCTCAGAAAAGACCATGAAAATGGTGAGGAGAACTGTTTCTTTAGATTTCCTCTTCCTAGACTTATTAGCACTTTCTCTGCTTTCTATTTTTCCTAGAAGTTTACATTTTGTTCATGTAACTGTAGGAACATTTCTAGAGAAGTGACTGTGTGCTTGAACTATTTCACCGTCCTCAGAAATAACTGAGCAAAGGCAGCTTGCATGGTGGTCCAGCATAACGGGCTACTGGTGGCAACAAAATGTGCACGGATTTGCTGTTTAAGGCAGCACTGCTTGAGCAATGGAAAGATCAGACTGGTAGTAGCAGCTCTTGCCGCAGAGGAAAGCACAGAGTGAGTTTGCTACTTATAAGGTTGGGAGCAAGGGGGACACTGGCAATTTTCCCATGTTTCCTGCCCTTCTGGCAGCAGCAGGAAAAGCAAGCTCAGCTCTTGGCAACTAACCTTCCGTCTACTCCTCCCCTTTCTGTAGAGGTAGTAAGGTACTGCACCTTATTCCTGAGCAGAAAAATGTAGGTATTTTTGTGCTGCTAATTAGTCTTTGAGATGGCTTGCCTTACCATGGCTTTCAAACTACAAACACTATCTATTCATCATGACTAGTCTTGTTGGAGCAGAGCTGCTTGTGGTAAAAGTAAGAACTTGTTAAAAAAAGAGAAAAAAAAAAAAAAAATTATCTCCATAAATACCAAGCCAATTGAGATGTTATATTTGGATGATTTTGAAGTGTATGTCTTTCAATCTTTTTCTGTTATAAATACAGGCACAAAAAATTAGCTGTATGTATTTGCTTTAGCTAAAAGCAAAATGAGTGAAGATAAGGACCCTATTGTCAGGAAAACTGTGAAGCCAGCTACTGGAAATACTTTGTTTTAAAGCAGGATTGTACGCAACACTCCTGAAACATTAGTTAACAGTTAAATATGGCTTGCCAGTAACTAAAAGCCAAAGTATAAGCTGATTATGAACTTGAGTGTATAGTTTTACTGACTTCATGGTAGCTCTTGATCGCAATAGTGTCTTGTGACAGAAGATGTTTGGAGTTTGCTTCAGTCAGGTTTGTTTTGATGCTAAACATTTCTATAGCCAAAGACTACAGGTCTGTATATCAGTGTATAAATTATTCTGTACATAGAATCACAGAATGGTTTGGGTTGGAAGGGACCTTAAAGATCACCTAGTCCCAACCCCCTGCCATGGGCAGGGACACCTTCCCCCAGCCCAGGTTGCTCCAAGCCCCATCCAACCTGGCCTTTCATTACATTACATGCAATGGAAAAAAAAAAAAAAAAACAAAACAACAAACAAATGCAGTAAATATCCATATCCTTTGCCTAAAGCAGTGTTGCTCAAAATTCTGGTATATAGAATTAGCCTTATTTCGGTGTTCTATGCATCATGCTAGAGATCTGTTTTATGACTCTCAACACAAGAATTTTTCCTCTCTGTTAAAAGGAATTGAATTATTTTGCCATAAAGGACACTGTGCAGATGGGATCTCATGCTGGCTGCACTCTGATTTTAACTCTGCCCTGACCTTCACCGTCTAACAAAATGTAAAGGCAAACTTCAGTAATACCAATTTGTCACACGTATAAAAGCCCAATTGTAGCTTGACTTTCTGAACTTTATTTTAGGCATCCTGCACAGATGGAAAACTATTTAATCACTTGGAAACAGTTTGGCGTTTCAGCCCAGGTATCCCTGGCTATCCAAGGACATGTACACTGGATTTTTCAGTAAGTATTATAATTAAGACTACATCACGCTGGGAACAGGGCACAGAAACAGTATATACAACTGTGCTTGTTTTATTTTTTTTTTTTAACACCTGACACTAATTTTTAACACACATACGCATGGAAAACAAGTTAGTTTTAGCCACTACAATCCAAAAAAATTTTTGCAAACTTTACAACATGGAAACAATTACAGTGTCCTTTAGAGACATCAGTCTTCTGTGAGGTGTCTGCATATCATGAAACAGTCTAGGGACTGGTATCTCTCACCATACAACTCTAAACATGCTGAAGTTTTCAGGCAAATACAGATGGAGAAATACTACACATACCTTGCTGTTTCCTTTAATTACTCTACAAGTGTTCTCTCTAAGTGTTCTTGGTACCAGTAAGTATTTCCCCATCTATCCTGTTTGGTCAATTTAATTTCCTGGCTTCCAATTTTATTCTTTCATGTATTTGAAGTCTTACTCCCTCCTTCTATAATACAGATACAATAGATTTTTTGCTGTCTTTCTACAATATGATGGGATATCACAGCAGCTCAAAGCTATCGCTCTTTAAATCCAGTACCTGATTTAGCCTGCCACTCCTAGACAAGTTGTCTTCCACTCAAGCTATTGCTTTTCCATTTTGTCTATTTAGTCTGCCATCACATCTTTTTCTTATGTTTTATAGTGTTAAGAGTAGGTGTTGCATTGAGCATCTATCTAAGCTGGGGTTCAGAACAGGCTACAAAGTACACAGAAGTGTGTTGATCCTGCTGCCATCTACTGGGATACTCTGCTTTAAAACTTATCTGTAAATAGGAAAAAGAGCCTTTGGAGTATTTGTAAACTAGCACACAAATCTCGTTGGGTTAATAACTTTCACCTAATTGCTGTATTGCACTTCACACAGTTCAACAGTAAAAATGAATCTGTAGACATTCAAAAAAATACATTTCTCATCTGTATGTTATGTGCTCATGGTATTTCAATTTCTCCAGGCAATTAAGTGCCAGTTCCTGCTACTAATCAATACATAAGTTAGCTTCTAACCCAAGCCATAAATCAGTTGAGAAAATCTGAATTAAGCAAGCGTTCAAACTCTATAGTCTAAATACTGAGAGTCTGTGAGGAAAACTGCACCACTACCACACCAGCCCCTTGCCAAAGCCACCTTTTGACATTTCAAGTCAAGAAATTCAGTTAAAGGGAGTCAAGGCTGGACTTAAAATGGCTATTTTCACTTTCTTAGGGAAACACTATTGACACTTCTTACTGCTTACCCCCTTTTGAGGTAGCAGAAGCAAACGCAGTCTTTAAGCACTGTAACCCTTGCTAGTTACTGACCTGCTTGCCTCTGGGTCTGCGCTGATAGGGATGAGAAGCATTTCACAACAAACTTCTCAAAACATACTGTGCAATTACAGATATTACAGAGAAAACTTTGATTTCAAGAATGGTTGTTTGCTTTGGAAAATGTAAATTGAGTTTTGGGTTATGCTGGTTCCCACAAGCTGTTGTATCCTGTTTTTCCAGCCTGATTCCAGGAGACCTATACATACAGCAAGGAACTTTTCTAGTTTGGTTTCATCTCTTAAATTATTTGGTGTATCGATTGAAGCACAACACCATTTGTGCCATCTGCAAACTTTGTAAAGGTGTACTGTATCTCAAGTTCTTACCTAGTTACTGAACATGCCGCCAGACTCCTTATCCCTGCTCTGCAGAACTCTGCATGCTCTAAATGACAACTCTCAGACTTCCACAAGGCCCATTAATTCTACTGATGCTTGAGGTCAGGCAAATGTAAATGAAGCTACACTCTGGTTACAGTCCAGGTAGTTTAATTACTTCTGTGCTACTGTTTCACAGTTAACAGGCATTACTCATAAGCAATTTGAGAGAAGCTGTGTTTGCTCCCTTTGGCAGTTAATCTGTGGCTTTCTCAGGAATGGCAAAAACACTTAAATCTCAATCCCAAAGACGTGTTACAGCAGGACTGATGATAAAATTACAGAATTGCAGTAAAATTGCAGGGGAGCAACCCGTTTCTTTTCTGTAATCATTTTGGGAAACAGTGCGTTCCCAAACAACGCGATTCCGTAGCCTATGGGGAATGTTATTTAACTAGACTGAAGGCCAGCACAGCACAAAAACATAACTGAAGGCTATTTGATGTAAAAGTGACCTTTTCTTTTGAGGGTGGAGAGAGAAAGCAAGCGAACTCTCTGCACCCCTGCCATAACTGTTAACTGCTGCAGTTAATGCCTTTCACATGCCTTTTGGGTTTGCTGCAGCTTACCTGTAAACCTGCTGCCTTGCCATGCAGGCTGGTCTTCAGCCGACTTTTGTCTCCCAAGTAAGTTCTGTGTGCAAAGTAACTCAGTTACTGTTTGTCAGTAGCTTTTCATTATCCCAGATCTTTTACTCATGTTTTGTGATGCAGCACTTATTAAGTAAAATACAGTTAGTTTAGATAAATGCAAATTATTACTTCAGAGAACTAAACAAAATGTTTCTTCTCATTTAAAAGCCCCGGGAGACAGTCCTCTGACTTACTTGCAGACTAGCTGGAGGTTCTTTAATCAAGTTGTCTATTTATAACAGCATTTTACCACGATAGTAGATACAGGAAAAACAATTCTTCTCTATTGTCTTAAACAGGTTTCTTTTGAATTTCGTTCACTTCTACACTCAAAACTTGCTACGCTGTTTTTTGATGAAGTGGTAAAGCAGATGGTAGCTGCTTTTGAAAGAAGAGCATCAAAACTCCATGGCCCAGAAACAAGCATACCTCGGGAGCTAATGCTTCATGAAGTTCATCACACCTAAAAGGGAAAATTGTAACAACCTCCATTATAAACTGGTTTGTACACTTTATTTGTACAAGAGGTGCCATGCTCCTCCTTTGGGGCATCTATTTCATAGCTGAGCTTTGTGTGTGATTTATACTGTACAGAACACACCTGTTCAGCCAGATGTACATAGAACCTTCAAGCTGCAATCAAGTGCAACTTAAAGTGTTATCAGTAACAGACAGTTGACAGCTACTGTAACACGAGATGTCTCAGGCTGCTGCCGTTTCTTAACTTGCCAGATGGTTTGTGTAGTCACAGTCTAAGTTCTACCCTATCCAAGCTTAGGGTTTTTTTCAGCATTGTAACATATTAACTCAAGTTTAAGTTATTAATAGTGTGAATGTAACTTAACAGCATCAATTCAGCCACCTGCGGCCAAGGGAAGGGAGGACATTCTGCCTTTGCTGAGTATGAACAGTTCCTCAAGCATCGAGTAGCAGGTGCCTTTAATCCAAGCGAATGACAAGGGTCCGTCAGGAGTCACCAGCTGCTGTTGAATTCTGACTGGCAACTGCAATAGAAAAAAGAACACAGCCTGAACGCTTGCATTTGCAGCTGTTAAAGGCGGGGGTTACACCTGATGTAAGCAGCCGTACGATTTGAGTGCAGCAGTTTCGGCTACAGCCGCTGGTTGGCGGCTGCCCGGGTGCTGGCCCGGTGCCGGCGGTGCCTTGGGCGCGCTTCTGCTGCCCCCCACCGCGGGGAGGCTGGGGTGGGTGGGTGCAGCTCAGAGAATGCAGACGGGTCCTCGTTCCACCACAGCTTTAAGCCAAGCGTTACCTCTTTGAGAACTAGGGCGCGGGTGCACAACCTTCCGTACCACAGCACTGCCCTTCCAGGAGGGAGGGCACAAATTCTTCTGCTTTCCACAGACGTGCACGCCTGACGCTAGCTGCCATTCAAAAACACACAATGGAGAGCTAAACTTTAGCTCTTTGGGTTTTTTTCCCAGTACTGTACTACTGTTTACTTACTCCATTACAACACTGCCAGCTGCCTTAATTTTCAGTAGTTCTATGCTGGACATTCTAGTCTCTAAAAAAGCGTAAGTGAAGAGGTTTGAAGAGATTTTCACTCCCATCTATAAGCTGCCTTGCATTACCAGATTTCCTCACTGAAATTAGGTGAAGCTTCAGATCAGGTGTTGAAGCTGAGCCTTTCTCCAAAGTGCCTGCAATCCACCTGGTTCCTACAGAAGTGTGCATTAAATAGTATAGAAAGGTGTAGTTCTAGGCAATGCCTACCCTGGAGCAGTTTCAGACCATTCAGATGCTTTTCCAGAAAGAGCAATTGGACTTTCACAGATCCTGTCTGTAAAAGATAGAAAGGTGGGGAAAGTGGCAGCTGGATCAAGAGGTCAGTTTTAAATCCGTTTCTTATGTTGAGACAATCAGAGAAACATACACAAGTTTGGGAACAGAGTTGTTTTGAAGTTTGGAAAGCAGAGTTGAACAGCATGCAGGAAAGACTACACAATTAACTAGGTCAGGTCAAAGAACAAAGTAGGTGGCAAATGACGCTGTCCTTTTGAAGGGTAAAGCATCTTGTACAAAATAATTCAAGCTCAATCCTTGAGCCCACTACCAGCAAGCCAGAAGCCAAGACTGGAAGGCTCAGTGCACACCCGGGCAAGGGGGGTATTTAAACCCCCACCCCCCCTTTCTCAGCACAAGGGGGGGCGCCTGTGCCAGAGCCAGCGGGCACCCTCCCTCCCAGCACACTGCAAGGTGCACCTGAACCCAGCAGTACAGACAGGGCAAAATAAAGTCAGTGCACAGGCCTTAGTTTCATAGCATTGTTTAATATTTCAGAGAACTGAACACTCAGTTCAGCTTAGATAGTTCTTGGAAAATTTCAAGTCACTTGTATTTTTGAGAAACATTCTAGACAAAGGAATGTTTCCTGGAGGGCAAGGCCCTGTCTTTTCCAAGCTTAAGTGTCAGATTTCTAGCAAGTCTCAGAAGCAGCAGCAAGCTGTCAAGGTTCTCCCAGGGCTAGGGCTATGTGTGCAGATGAAGAAGGTGATACATTTCATCACTTTTGAGCAGTTTGTTTTATTACATAAAGGTCACAGAACTGTATATTTGCCTACTTTGTACACAATTGTTTAGTTTCACGCACAGTGGCTTCCAAGTTCTTCCTAGTACTGGCAAGCACCAATAAATTCTGTAACAGAATATCAAGTGCCTTAAGTTTAAATCAGAACCTTGGTAGATGGATCTTGCACCCAGTTATCAGGAATGTACAAATGTCTTTATTCAAAAAATACAAAATAAATTATCTGTAGGCATGGACAATGACTGTAAACAATTACACGTGTGTTAAATGAAATCCAGTAACTGATGGTTACAGTGATTCTTTTAAACACCAGCCTCACTTCAGTCACTATCCACCCTCCTGCACCGACATGTGAAGTTTTTGAAGTCAGAACTGTCAGCCTTAAACAGCACAGCTCATGATACATCCCCACCCCTGGGCCTAGAACATGCCACCTCCCATTCCTCCACCCATGCCGCCCATTCCTCCCATTGCCATCTCCTTTTCTTCCTTAGGAATTTCAGTCACCACTGCTTCTGCTGTTGACAAGAGAGATGCAACCCCTGCAGCGTCCATCAGAGCAGTTCTCACAACCTAAAAATAGGAAAGAAATAACTGAATACCTGCTGGCTATCACATGCGGTGAGATGAAGGAGAGCTGAGAATTAAAACTATTTCAGCTTACCTTCGTTGGGTCTATGATTCCTTTTTCTACCATGTTTACAAAGTCCCCAAGCATTGCATCATAGCCAACTTCAGAAGGACTCTGCAGGATTTTTTCAACTATTAGTGATCCTTCAACGCCTGCATTCTTTGCAATAGTCATTGCTGGGATTTTCAATGTTCTCCTTATTATTTCAATGCCTGCAAGAAAAAGGATGTTTAGAATTACATACTACATACACTGCTCCCTCCTACTGCCAAGGCATGCACTCACGTGCTGGAGGTCAATACAAAAAGAGAACCCTCTGAGCAAGAACTTAAGCTATTTTGATCAGTTCCAGGGAAAAGATCTCTGCTGCTTGACATCTGTCAACAAATGAAATCCCTGCAGGGTAGTCACACCCATTTCGGTTTTACTTCTGCAAAAGGTAGTAAGGAGCGTTATTACTGTAACATGGCACAAAGGCTTTTTCCATTTGATTTGCCATACAATCTCTTAAGCATTCTTAGATTTTTCTGTCTGTCTGCAATGGCTGCAACAGTCAACTCCTCCTGGAAGGGTTTGCAGTTCTTTGCAGGGGCTCCCACTGCTTTGTTGATACTGGTTGCTTCACATTCAAGTCAGGGATGCAGTGGAAGCTCCTTCCCACTATAAAGCAGAGACCGCTATGCCAAGGAGGTGCTAAAGATCAAGTAACTCAACTCGCTGAAAGCAATCTGTATTCCATCTTATAAAGCCTCGGGACAGAAGACAGTCTATTCTTAACACTTCCACGTGCACGTTCAGGTAATTTACTTACCAATTTTCTGATCTTCATTGGCTGGAGCTAAGGCATCTAGTGCTGGAATGCAGCGGAGCAGCGCACAGCCACCGCCCGGAACGATGCCCTCCTCTACGGCCGCGCGGGTCGCGTTCAGGGCGTCAGTAACTCTGTCCTTCTTCTCGTTCACTTCCACATCACTTGTGCCACCAACCTGCAAGCAGCAAGCCACGCGTCAAGGTCCACACAAGGAGCCCTGGCAGGAGAGTGCTGCTGGCTGCGGAACTGCCGCCACAACATTAAACAGCCTGCCCGAGCCATTAACTGAGAAGAGCCAGAAAGCAAACCCGGGCTCGCCCATCCTGGCAGTGCTCTTTCGTACCTCAGCACTCAAGAAGCCTAAACACACAGTTTTAATTCACTGTGTCATTAAGTTCTTAATACCAAAGTGTAGCACTGCACGAAGCCAAATTCCTTATCCAAATCAACTGCTAAGGTTACGAGGCAGCCACCCAGCAGAAACTCAGACCGGCAATAAAGGACTGATATTGCCCCTTTCTGAAGAAGTTAAACTTCTCACCTTCAATACTGCTACTCCATCAGAGAGTTTGGCCAATCGCTCATTCAGTTTCTCTTTTTCATAATCACTTGTGGTAGCTTCTAGCTCTTCAATAATTTCTTGAATACGTTTTTCAATTTGAGCCTTTTCGCCCTTCCCCTTCAGAAGCATGGTGTCATCTTTTGTCACAATGACCTCTCCAACTTTACCAAAGTCGTGAGGCTGAATATCTTCCACATTCAGGGTTAAACCCTCTTCTCCAAACACCTGAAACAAATTACACGAAAAGTCAGAATTCACAGCTCCTCTATATGTGAATTTTTTATTTATAGATGCACACACAGCAGGCCAGCAGTGCAAAATAATCACACTACTGCAGCCAAGTTCAACAAAACTCTTCCCTTCTCCACACAGAGCCCGGGCACGCAGGCACGTCACAAACTGGCCCTGACAGCACAGGGGCTGCCAACTCCTCGGTCCTGACTGACTAGTGTAACTCACCGACTCACAGCACCCCAACCCAGGGTTGTGTTACAGACTCCCCCCGTTCTGAGGAGTTACAAATGCTGGCGCTGAACTGGTTTAGAATAGTTTGCTGGTTTGTTACTCTGTGCTCTGGTTAGCTTAAACATCAAGTTTATTTCAATAGCCACCTTTGGATTGCAGCATTTTGCTAGGATTTTGAAGCATTTATTGAAAAAAAAGCAGCACAAAGGGACACTAATCAGCACATCAACTATTTGAGAAGTTGAGTACAAAAAATTATCCAGTTGATTTCAAATGTGTAAAAGATTTATATTTGCTATACTCAAGTCTGGGCAATTGTGAGACAATCACTTTTATAAGGTGGCAAGAAAGCTTTGCAGTTTCTAAGGAGATTTCCTTGAAGTTCCTCCTTCCCCTTTAACAACCTAAATGCTGCAAGGAAACTGTGTGTAACTTGAGTCAGTTACTCATGGTCAGGACTGTCTCACAGAGCAGTTATCAATATCAATGTTTGAAAGGAAAAAAAAAAAAGAAAGTCTTAAACATTACTGTTACATTTTTGAAAGAAGAGAATGCAGCAAATACAAGCGATGGACGTAAAAATATATATTCTCTTCCTCCTTAAATACCATTAGCATTACTTAGAGCAAAAAGCCAGATAAAACACCATTACTTACAGCACCACCAGTAGCAATTGCCATATCCTTAAGCTGGTTTTTCCTGTTGTCACCAAAACCCGGTGCTTTTACAGCAACAACCTGAAGACCCACCTTCAGTCTGAAGAGAAAAATGCAGAGAGAAACAATCCACATGTGTCCAGAGAATAAGTCCAATTACTAAAACTAATTCAGTACAGCTCTAACGATCAAGCGAACAAAGGGACCTTGATGAACTGAGCTGGTTTTGCTCAGAAAGGTAGGTGGGAAACACCTGAAATTCTGTCCCAGCTGACACACGGTATGGCTACGCACAGAAGCTGCAGTTTCTTTGGTACCAGGAAGAGAACAAACAGCACTACATAGTAGCAAATTCAAATACATGCTTCAGCATGTATTTCTTTAAACTGATGAAAACACAGAAACAACAAAAAGCAGGATTTGTCTAGAAGTATGGATTTTGAGCCTCACCTGTTCAAGACTAGAGTGCTGAGGGCTTCTCCATCAACATCTTCAGCAATAATGACCAAAGGTTTGCGGTGAGCATTGGCAATTTCAAGAGCTGGGACTATGGACTGTACACTAGAGATTTTCTTTTCACTGATTAAAAGGTAAGCGTCCTGGAATTCACATTTCTGCCCTGCAAAACCAACATGAATTAACTGAACAGTCCAATTATAAAAATGTCTCATTCTCCTAAACTTAAGGAGCTACTTTGGAAAAACTGTTGCATTTTTCAACAGCACTACAGAAAAGAGACACAAATTGTTTTCTCCAAGACTCCACTTTTATTTTAATTCAACATTGTTCCGAAGTGTTGCAAGGACAGCTTGATGTTAGCATGGACGCTGCCCACACTTAGCAGAGAAGACAAAAAAGCCCTGAAGACCCCAAGCTTTTACCAAAAATTCAAAGTTTCTGATGGGGAAGGACCCCCCAAGTCCTATTTGCTGTGGTTCACAGTGTAACAGACTGTGAAGTCTTCATAGCAGGTACCATTACTTCTAACTTACAAAAGCCACTACGGTATTTGGCAGGTGTTATTGTTAACTCACCTTTGGTTGTATTAATAAAATATGGAGAGATGTAGCCTCTGTCAAATTTCATACCCTCAATGATTTCCAATTCATCATTCAGAGTTTTTCCATCCTGTTTAGGGGCAAGAAAGTCTACATTAAAGATCCTTTATTTACTCCCAAAAGCATAAGTACAGTTTTAGCATGCTATGCACAACAGAATGAAAGACTGCACCACAGGACAGTTTTATGTGCCTCCCTTCAAAATAAACAGATTCTGAAAGGGAACAGCGATCAAACCCTGATCTAGAGCAGCTGGGGAGAGAGGAATGATGGTGGGGTACCTTTCATGAGCAGCAGCAGCCACATCAGACGCCACAAAAGCCAGCCCTAACTGGAGAAGAGACAGTCACTTTGCATTTAGTCTGTATGTTGGCCACGTTCTTACCTTGACAGTGATCACACCCTTTCGTCCAACTTTTTTCATTGCATCAGAGATTATATTGCCAATTTCCTGATCCCCATTTGCTGATATCGTGGCAACCTGAAACCGCAAACCATTTAACCTCATTTTGCAATACAAGTGATTTGTTTCCTCACTATAAAGAAAGTCAGAAGAACCGTTTCCAATTCTCACGTTTCCTGACAAGACGGGGCGGGCTGACTGTAGCACACCCACGCCAGGACCCAAGAACTCCGCTGCCCCGAAAGGGCTAATGGCTCTTGGGCAACTCAGCCACTGGCCCAGCTCCCATGCACCAGGCACACACGGGCCACCCGAACCTGCGGCCGTGGGGAGCAATAGGCCCTGCAGGCCGACATACCCGGTGCCTGGGAGCCAGCTGGGGGGCACCCACTGCAGCCTGAAGCTCCCATAGCAGATCCGCCACCCCTCCCATCCACAAACACATCTTCACTCTCATCAATGCTTCCCAGGTACACAAATTTATGTTTTAAGACAATATTTTGGAATGAAACTTGTAGATGAGAAAAATTACCTACTTCTGAACCAATTTCTAGCAGTGTAATCAAAGGCAGAATACTGGGAATTGTAAGTAACTCAAGAAATGACAGTATTACCATGAAGATCATTCAATGAAACACACCCTGAATCTTGGTACATCAAGAAAAATATTCAGGTGTCATATATGCACAACTCCATTAAACATTAATTCACAAAAATTCTTCTGAATACCTAAGTAAACTTGATGTTTCTTATTTTTTTTTTTTACCTGTGCAATTTCTTCTGGAGTTGTAACAGGTTTAGACAGCTTCTTCAGCTCAGCTGTGATAGCATCAACTGCAAGCATCACCCCTAAAAACAAACGGAATATTTGTGAATGAACAAAACAGGGTATACAGCACAGGAGGAGAAAAAAAAAAATCATTATCAGGTTAAGTTTCAAACAAAAGTCCACATTGCAAAAATGCATCCAGTTTGCACATTCAAAAACAAATGACTGGCAGTTCTAGTTCCATATCGTCGTGTATAACACTTTATACCTAGTGACTTTTTTTTTGGAATTGGTGTGACATACTTTCCATCAGGATTGAAATTTATTCCAAATTAATTTACATGGCACCAGTAATTTTATATACTTATCAGAAATAAATTAACTGCAAAAATGGCTTTAAATTGAGTTGGCCTATGACAAATTAAACAAGCTAACTGAACATAAAATAGTAACATGAATAGAAAAATTAAGAATTGTGCAGAGTAAGTAACATAACAGAAACAAGTGGGTTCTCTATCCGTCGCTCTTCACATAAAGCTTTATGCAGCTCTTCAAAGAGAAGGCAACTTATTCAGAAAGCCAGCCAAATTTGGGATATGAAAAGTAAAGGCAGTGCTTAAACATGGAAAACAAGGGAAAAAAAGAAATTTACCCCTCCTGATTTCTACTGGATTTGCTCCTTTGCTGATCTTCTCAAAGCCCTCCTTGGCAATAGCACGTGCAAGTACCGTTGCAGTAGTGGTACCATCTCCTGCTTCTTCATTTGTATTGTTGGCAACATCTTGAACTAGCCTGGCTCCAATATTTTTGTATTTGTCTTTTAAGTCAATTGCCTTTGCCACCGTCACACCGTCTTTTGTCACTTTGGGACTTCCCCAGTTTTGTTCAATAATAACTGTTCTTCCCTGGGGTGACAAAGAACAAGTATTAAATCAAAGCCACATAGTGCACAGCATGTTGTGCTATGAGGTCAACTGGAGATGAAGATCATTTTGAAGAGCCACAGCTGAACAGAAACATCACCTTGCACAGAGCTTTCAGCCGGGACTTTTTTCAAGCACACACATTGCCATGGTACTGCAAAACTGGGAAAACGGCTCAAAGGTTTTATACTTTCACAGAATGAGTCTTCATTCCCCAGCTATAAAGCTTAATACCACAGACTCTGAAGTCTGCAACTAAAATAAGACTGGCCTTACTGCAAAAAATAATGGAAGGAATTCCCTCTATGCTGATATTTTCCCCTAAAATTAAAATACAGTAACATAATGAACTAAATTTGCAAAATTCCCGTCAAATGTGGTTGAAAAACAGTAATATAAAGCTCAATTCATTGCACGTTCTGGGAGGGGGAAGACTTGAAAACCTTATCAGTGATAAGCAAAGAGAGCTGAGAACACCTAACAAATTTGTGTTAACATATGGCAAGAATTTCTCAAACACTGCAAGTTACCAAGCCTTTTTTCTCCTAGCATGCACTTGCAGTCAACTAAAAAGCTGCACTATCCTATGCAACATACACACACCCTGTTAATGTGACACATTACGGCCCGCAGAGGGCAGATGCCCTGGCACAAGAGGGATGCTTGCTCCCAGATGAACTCAGAAGCTGGAATAGCTGCCCCAAGCAGTCTTGTTCCAGTTCGAGCTGGAGGCAGCAGAAACGCAAGGAGCCACCGCCTCTTCCCTGAAGCCCTTCAGCGACGCTGGAGCTGCGGCAAGAGGGGAAGGGAGAGCAATGGCCAGCGCCGGGATCACGTGCCGGGCGGGCTGGCTACGGGCACACGCTACCGCCACGCTCCTCCCCTGCGGAGCCCCTCACCTCTGCCTCAATGATTTCACGAGCTTTGGATTCCTGCCACGCACAAGGCTACGCTGCTGCTGAAGTGCGGCTGGCCCCAGAAGCTCCAAAAGAAATGCTAAGCCTCAGTTACTAATGTTGAATTTGTGAAAGAGCTAATTCTAACGCTGTGCTATAAAATAATTATGCCAAAATAATGCCTAACCTGGCTTCTTGGTGCTCCTTTACTTGACCTGCACTTCTCCTGAATCTAGAAGTTCAAGAGTAAGAAAATTCTCTCTGGAGGATCCTGCTACTGATTTAGTTCTTCAAATAGTCTCTCCTCATTTTGCTTAATTTTAGTCCATATTTTGACACGGTCTTACTCCAAATGTTTGTTTGGTAGCTCTGAGGACAACAGCACAATGAAATCTACTTATATCCAATCACATTAAAGAACTTACACCTAACAAACAGTTTTTGTATGTGTTTCTGAAAAAGGGACCACCACCTGTAAATGCACGTGCATACTGAATAGTCCTGCATATCAAGAAACCAAGAACTCACACAAACTAGTCCTGACAAAGTAATCAATAAATTAGCAGAAATATCAAAAGGTTGTGTGAGACTGCAAACCATGTATCTTGAAATACAGAACAGTACAAAGGGGAAGTTTCCTCACCAGAGCGATATCTCTTTAAAATGCCAGAAGCAGAATCGGGCATTACAGTACAATCCCTAAATTTCTACAAGTACATGGAGAACAGCAGATAAAGTGAGAACGCTGGAACAAAAACCCCACAAGGTTACAGTAAGTTGCATCAGGAACTGCCCTTTAACCAGCACATTAGAACTATGCTTAGGCATTCACAGAGTAGCCTGATCCAAAAAAACAAGAGTTAAATTAACTGACTAGACTTAAACTTTGTTCCTTTATGGAAAACAGCCACATCTTGCTGACATCACTGTTCCTTAACCTTCATCTGCTCAGCTTGCAACATTTTTGCCTTTGAATAAAGCTAACAGAACCCCAAAAATGTGCAAGACACACACAAATTAATTTTCCAGAGACCAACCAGCCTTGAGAACTACCATGCGTATGCTGTTTTTGCATAGAGCAGATATTCCTATGAGCCCAAAGAAAATCAGCATCTTTTCCTTAAAAAAGAATCTCATTTCAAGCCTTACTGCACGTTGCATGACTATGCAGAATACAGTAGCTAGTTTTCCAAAAGGCCTAGAACTTACAGGGAATCGGACACTATATTCTGTCCTATAAGCAACATAAACGAATGCCACTGCCACAGAAGTTCACTTAAGCTGATAACATTTACCAGCCAACTAAAAACTCAGTATTACACTTCCAATATTACCTTCTAATATTAATAAGATGAATGAAAAGTGATACAAAAACTGTGATTTGCTACAAAAAAAGAATGTTACGCTAATTAAGCCACTTCATGATATAGCTAAATTACCTACTGCATTGTTAGAGGCTAGCAGCTAAGGCACGGTAACGCATTATGCACATCCCCATAACCTTCAAACTGTTTAGACAGATAGCATGCTCCTTTCACATTGATCCAATTCTTTTTACTTTGTTACTATGAAAAGCACACACTTTATCGTCATGCTTCAGGTGACAAAAATGGGAACGTGGCTGCCTGGAACAGTCTGCCTGCCTGCCCCCTCACACCTTTGGGTCACAGACAGCAAGCATGCAGCTCTACAGAGGGAAAACCAGCAACTGCTTTCTGCAATGGTGCCTTCCACCAAGTCGAAGTGTTAACATAAAATAAATGCAAAATCTTCCATTACCTTTGGCCCCATAGTGACAGCTACAGCATCTGCTAGCAGATCTACTCCTTGAAGCATAAGAGCTCTAGCATCTGCTCCAAACTTCACATCTTTTGCATATGCTCGTGTTAGATGGGGGGCGAGTGCTCTGGACACTGGCCTTATCTGGCGGAGTACTGTAGATAAACGGAGCATGTCTACAAAATTAAAACAAATCCACAGGAAAATGTAAGCATTGTCGTTTTGCACAGTTGGCTCTAGAATAAGAGAGGGAAAAAGGACTTAAAAAGTAAAGCAAGTGACCGTGAACTTTTAGCTTTTTGAGTGGTTGAAATGGACACGCACAAGCAACTCCTTTACCAGTACGAAGGCTGGGGAGCACGGAGCCTGAAAGCGAGACCCGCAGCCCCAGCAGCTCCCACCGGGCAGCCCCGAGCTCCCGCGGGGCCTCTCCCGGCACTCGGGCGGGAGGCCGCGAGGGCCCGGCGGGGCACCAGCGCCCCCCCGCCTCCAGCAGCGGGGGGCGGCCGGAGGAGACTGCGGCTGCGGCCCCGCGGCGGGAACAGCCTCCGGGCCCCCCCCCGCGGGTCTCGCTGCCGGGCCCCGCGTCCCCGTCCCTCGGGACACGGGCAGCAAGGTCACGGGCTGCCCGCCCGCGCTGCACCGCCGGCCTCCGCCATCACCCCCCCACACCCCACCCACGGGGGTGCGGGGGCCGTCGTCCCGCCGCGACCCCCCCGCACCTCCCTCCTCCCCTCACCGCGGCCCCCCAAAGCGCGCAGGCGGCCGTTAGATCCACGCGCTCGGGGCAGGCCGGGCCCCTCGCCGCGCGGTCACTCCTCCTCCCTCAGCGGGAAGGGGCCGCCCCCCCGCCTCTCCCCGGGCCGGGCTGTGCCGGGCCGGGCCGGGCCTCACCGGCGGGCAACGTGGGGGGAACAGCAGGCACCTCCGCCGTCCGGACACGCAGCTGAGCGGGAAGATCTGCGGGCGGGAGCGGGGGGCGCTCGGCACTGCCCGCCTCGGCCCCGCCCCCGACCCATGTGGGGCTCCGCACCGCCCCGCCCGGGAACCAGCATAGCCGCCGCGGCCCCGCCCCCAGCGGACGGCTCTCCCGCAGGGCTGGGGCGACCGCCGCGCTTCCACGCATGCGCTGCGAGCTCCAGCATGAACCACTCAGGTTCCGGGGCCCACCAATTCCAGAACCTTCTGGAACGCTCATGCTCGCTGAAGGTCAAAGGGGAGCTGAGCTCACTTCCGGGCGGGTGCCCGACCCCGACGGCCGGCGGGCGCAGTTCTGGGGGCAGGCGGGGGGTCGGGGGGTGCTGGCCGCCGCCGCAACCGGGGCGCGGCCCCGGGGCCGAAAAAAAAGCGGCGCAGTTAAAATCGTCCTGGGCCGGGGCGGGGGGCGGGCTGCGTTCCGGGGCGGGGCGCCGGGCGCGCATGCGCAGGCGGTGACCTTTCCTCACGTGCGCGCGGGGCGGCGCGGTCAGTTGGTGGCGGGCAGCGCGGCGGCCGGCATGGTGAGTGCCGCGGGACCGGCGCCACGGGTGGGGGCGACCCCGTGGGGCCCGCTTCTCCTGCGTGAGGCGAAGGCGGTGGGGCCTGATGTGCCCACGCGGGGCCGCGGCGGGGGGGTGAGGCGGGAGCTGGGGTGAATGGGGTGGGGTGGGGTGTCTGCGGTGGCGCCGCGCAAGGTCACGCAGTCCTTGGCGGGGGGCGGGCGGCGTGGGCCGGGACTGCTCGGGGCTGCCCGCGGCTGCCCGCCGCACCGGCAGCCGGTGCGTGGTGCCGCGCAGGCCGCGGCGTAGTTAGGCCGCGCCCGGAGGTGAAACTGCCCCCCCCCCGCTGCTGCGTCCGTGAGCGCTCGTCCTCGGTGTTTTTTAAACGCTTTCGTAGAGATCTCTCGCCTGGAATCGGAGCTGGGTAAGGGCAGAGCTCAGAGCTGCCCCTGCCCTTGCAGTGACGCTTTATTCTCGTGAGCCTAACAGCATCGGGAACTGGCATTTCTTAAAATGCTCCGGGTTATGTCTCCTTATTTCCGTTAAACACGGAACCTCGCTTGAAAAAAGGAGGATCAGAGCCGTTACCTTTACAGAACCAACTTGATCGCAATTGGCAGAGTCTTCCTCCGTTGTTTATAACCACTGTGGTATTAACATTAGTTGGAGGGACACGCATCTTTCACGTACCGTCTTTCGTTCACGGTCTGCCTGTAATTTTTGGAAGAGCACGTGTGTGTACGCGGACGGGCGTCAGCAAAGGGCAGGTGAATGCCAGGCCCCTGTTCCTGCCCGTCTCTGAGCAGGGGCTGCAGGAGCACTGTCTCCGTGTGCCCTGGCAGGTCGCCCTGTCTTTCCTTTTGAACCAAAGCAAGCTCCTTCTCCCTGACCCCGGCTCGTCAGCGTTTGGCACTTGCATTTATTTAGTACTCGGGAGTGAGACTTGTTTCTGAAATGCAAGCAAGTAGCAGTAAGTAGCTGCAAAAAAAAAGCCTCAACCAACTCCCCAAAAATACCCAACAACCTACCACCAACAAAAAAACCCACCCTAATTCTGCTTAAGCAGAGGCAGATACTCTAGCAGTCAGGGTAGAAGTATGCCTGCCTTCCCGGTTTTAGGGGCTTAAACCTAAAGCTTCTTGCACAGTTGCAGTCTACTTGTAGAAGTGAATACAAATAACAGCACTCTCGCTTCAGCCTGTGGAGGCTGTGTGTCGTGATGTGAAATGCTAAGGCTTGAAAGTACCCGTAAAAGACTGGTGGGGGGTACCTGGCTAGACTTTTGCTTCTTTACTATTAAACCCTCCGCTACATGAATGAAAATGTATCTGTCCCAAGAAGTCCTTAATCATTAAATAAATACAGTTCCTATAATCAACAATTATGCTCACTAAACTACAGTAACTAAGGGTTTGGGGTTAAAAGTGGAGCTTTTCAGCCACAGGCAGCAGCTGCTGGTGTGGGGGTGGTTTGTCCATCCCTCCCTCCCCAGCTGGAGTACTTCCTGAGGCTGAGCTGCCAGCACTGCCCAGCATCTGCTTGGCTCCGTAGCAGTTTCTGATGCAATCAAAGATGGCATATGTCTGCTATTATTAAAAATAAATGTTCAGACGTTTTCTCAAACTATTAATTTCTCTCCAAGGAGAAGTTTGTTTGTTTTTTTTTTAAAACTCTTTTTAATTGCAATTTCATTGTTTGTTCCTCTTGTTACAATATACTTCCACAGGCAGGAAAAGCATTTAGGAAATTTCTGCCTCTCTTTGATCGTGTTCTGGTTGAACGATGTGCGGCTGAGACAGTAACCAAAGGAGGCATCATGATTCCAGAAAAAGCCCAAGGAAAAGTGCTACAAGCAACCGTAGTAGCAGTTGGATCGGGAGCCAAAGGAAAGGTAAATATCCTGAAGCATTACATTTGGGTGGAATTAGTAATGGTGTGGTGGTAGCTGGAATATTATCCCAAGAGAGGGATGGTTGTAGTGTAAATGTAGTGATAGCTCACAAAAATGGATGATGGTGATGACTGAAGCTGGAAGTACTAATCCAAAGAGGAGGTAGAAATCTCAAGTTCTCTCGACTGGCTCTGACATTGAATTCCAGCATTCCTTTCATTATTGGTAAAATAGAAAATACTTGCCTTTTAAAATTATTTATTGATATTTATAAGCAGGGTGAGTTGGGAGTAGGGTGGAATCCCAGAATATGGCATTCACTGTCTTGTGCTGTGCAAAATATCACTGTCCATAAGGACTAGGCTTACTGGACAAAATAAAATCGGGAATCAAAAGAAACAAGCGTTAAATAAATTTTTGTGAATTTTGCATGTTGAAAAGGCATATGGGATTATAAAAAAGAAAAAAAAAAAAACAACAAACAAAACCCAAAACCAAACAAACAAGCAAAAAAACAAAACAAAAAAACCAACCAAACAAAAAAAAAAAACAACAATCAGTCTTTGCTTCGGAAAAATGCCAGTGGTTGTGGGCTTCAGCATCAGAAGGGTTTTTCCCCCTCCAACGTAGTGTTCAGTTAGTAGCAATAGTGGAAAACAGGTTAAATTTCAACTTAGTCTGAGTCAACATGCCCTTTTCTTTACCCTGAGTCCCTCCATACATATGCTGGTTTGTGTCAGTATCTGATTTTGAAAGCTTTATATTGTGAAATGGTGCTAATATTTGGCTAATGTGCCAATATTTTATTTATAATATAAAAACATAATGAGGCTTTGTCAGGTGTTTCTAAACAACTGATTTGCCAGGAAGAATGACAAGTTGATCAAAGTAACAAAGATGGGAAGGTACTTCCAGTTGGCACTTGGAAAAATTAACCTTGGCTATAGAGTATGGAAATGGACCTTCTCCTTTCATTTCAGAAGGGGATTTCATGGTCTCAATTTCTCAGGTTTCTTCAGTAGGTCAAGAAAAGACCTCACAGTTGTATTTACACTCAGAAGTAAATGAAAATCGATTATATGCGGAAAATCACTGCAGTTCTATTGCCTCAATATTGCAGGACGCCCATACTTGAGAATTGGCTGTGTGCTTTTTTTCCTAGTTAACCTGTATATTCTAGTTTCACTGTACAATGACAGTACAGAGTTTTTGTGATTTCCTGAGTGTTTTATATGTGGATGGGTCATTGTAGTTTGGAGGAGTTCTACTACATCTGTCTATACTGTGGAAAACTGTGAATTTCTTTTTTTTTTTCAGAATGGTGAGATTCAGCCAGTGAGTGTAAAAGTTGGCGAAAAGGTTTTGCTACCAGAATATGGTGGTACTAAGATTGTACTAGAAGATAAGGTATGTGTCCCACCTCTGTGAATGCAAATTAAGCTGGTTCCCAGAATGCCCTACTGGCAGTGACAAATACTGTAGCTACTTCATAGTGTTAGCAGCATTCAAGAAATGGAGTTGTTTGTATTCAGAGGGGAGAGCAGCTGAATCCAGCCAGCGTGGGGCACCTGTAGTACTTACTATTTCCACCCCTGCTGAGAAGGAAGTAACCAAGGAAACCTCTGGCCTGGCCTTTGCTGGAGGGACGAAGTGGCTCCATATGCCAAGCATATATTAGAGGGAACCCTAAAAGGCTTTGAAATTACTGGGGGTATCCTTGCCTTTGACAGGCAGAATTGTCCTCTTACAGTTACTGTACTTCCTACTACTAAAAACAGTAACTTGGTAGCTTTCCCAAAGAGTATCTTGTGAACAAAAACATCTTTTCAAGAACTCAGCATGTAGAGCTGGTCCTCTTTAGCTTACGTTTGATTTTGTACTTTGTGACTGTGGTAGTCCTGACTTCAGAACAAGACAGTATTTGCAAAACAACTGAAAAAACAACTGATGTGACTTGGACTAATATTTCTTTTCTTTGCAGGACTACTACTTGTTTAGAGATGGTGACATTCTTGGGAAATACCTGGACTAAATTTTTCTGTTGCAGTATCAGTCATCCATTCCACTAAAATGCTAAAGTTTTTCTTTCATCATGTAAATAATGTCCTTTATTTTATAATAAACACGCATTGAGTCTCTGAAATGTGATCTCACTGCAATGAAGGAATACAAATAAAAATAGGTACAGTCAGAAATCAGTTGCTCTTGCTTGAGTTCCATTGAACAGTGAAATTCAGATGACCACCAACCAGCCTTAATTATTCCAAACAACATCATTTTATATCCTGATCTCTGTACTGAGATTGTAAAGGTCTTTACAATAAACTTCTAAAACTACTCTGCTTCTGTCTCAGTTTCTGCTATTACTTAGTGAAACTGAGTCTCAGTTGTGTAATGAACTAATCTCAGTGAAATAATTCAATTCTAGTCATACGTTATTTTCTCTAAACTTGTCTGAAGTTGGGAGATGAGATTAAAATGGTTTGCACATGGATGCAGTGATGAAGGGGACTTTCAGCTAGCTCCCTTGCATGTTGAACTTTATCTTCAGATAACAACTTCTGTCTCAGCAAGAGCTAAGACACCTGTGCACTGGAAGACTGATGCACACAAACCACCCTGCCCCACAGCAGCCTGAAAGGAGCTTGGCACTAGTTATACCTGGGCTAGAACAAAGTCATCCAGTTCACAGATGAAGCAGATAAGAACTGTAATGTGTTTTCTTACATATGTCTTACTCGGTTTTGCCAAGAGAAAACAAGTAACTTCCCTCCAGTGGTTAATCAAGCAGAATTGGGGCTAATGATGATCTTTAAGCAAGTATCTTTTTACTAATTACTACACTATCTCGGGCCAGATCTCCAGCTTGCCCATAACTTAGTAGAGACCCAATTTGACAAATTGTATTTCCTTTATCCTTAATGCAGCATTCTTAAATGGCAAGACATTTACTTAAGTAAGGCTGAAGCAATCAAATTTGCATATTTTTAACCACCCTATCTTGCCTTGGAAAAGGATTCAAGGTTGCTCCTGCAGAAGTACACAAATCTGCACTTTATACACTGTGTTCCTAGTGATGCTTTCAAAGTTGGTATGTGTACATTGACCTCATGCAGTCTAAGAACATACACTGCCTTAAAATGTTTTGATGCAATCTTGCACGAAATAAATCAGTATATGACTTACTGCTACTGAAAATTTCATAGCAGTAGTTAAAAGGTACTTCTCATTCCATTCAAGCTGTTTGGAAATTAATGTTGCTAGATACACTATAAACCTTATTCTGGAGATAACAGGAAAGGACAGAAATTAAAAATACTTGTCAGAACTTGAGTAGCTGTGGTGGGGGACTTCAGCTTCGCTGTATTCTGAAACACAGTGTATTTTCTGCTAGGGCAGTTTCAGGACCCTCCCTGCAACAGCTAAACCAGCACAGAGGTGAGCTGGAGCCACTTTTTTACCTATATGGCAGTTATCACCCAGCTGCTCCACTGGGAGCTACATTTGACAGCCTTGGCTGTAATGCCTTTTGCTCCCCATAGCTGTGGTGTGTGCTGCTTGTTGTCTGGTTACTGCCGACCTACTTTGGAGCTGTAAGTAAACCGGGCAAAATCAACACTTCAGGTGGTTAAAGTCCCACTGAAATACGTGACAGCAAGGAAGATGCTGAATTAAAAGTATGTTTTAGTATAAGGCCTACTTCTTGAAATCTGCCCTACTGCAGTTTTAAATTCAGTTAGCTACAGCAGTGTGCTTTACAGCTAAAATTTAAGATTATCACACTATAAGTACCTTGAAAAGCAACTGGTGGTGTAATAAAACAAACTCGTTGAGAAGCATCTTCCCCCAGAGTAAGCATGCCTTTATCTTCTGTGATAAGATGGGTATTCTTGTGTCGCATACCAAAGGAAGGTATTTAACATATTTACTAACTACTTATGGAGACTAGACCCCATCTCAGTAAGAAAAAGGTGCAGAAAGAATCATCTAACAGAAATGCTTAGGCCTAACATTTCAGCATTTCTCTCAATAACATCTTTTAGAGACATGAATTCCGTGGGATCCCCACTCAGCAAATCTCTTCCCGATGCTTACGGTGCTTGTTCATGAGGAGCTGCTCCAACCCGTGGTGGTGTGAGCTGAGGGCCAGTGACAACTTGCACGACTTGCCTTCCTCCCCCAGCCCCACACTCCTCAGCCAAGGCAGTGCCGCCATGCCAGCCCCCTCCCGTGCCACAGTGCTGCCCAGCGCGCACCACGCAAACCTCTTGGCCCCAAATCTACCTCCAACCCCTGCTTTCAGCCCCAGAAGGTTTTCAGCAGCTTGATATCATGCTTATTTACTAAAATATTTAGCATGGCTGTATCTGCCAGTCTTTACATAATTCATTAAAACCAATAGTCACATTTTCCAGAAAGCTTTAGTGGGAATAAGTAACTTAAGGGGGGGGGGGAAGGGAAAAAAAAAAAAAAAAAAAAGGCATTTCTAGGCCAAATCAAATGGAGGACACACTTGAACATCTGCTGGTGCAGCACAGAAGGTTTTGTTCTTGCACCATGAGGCTATCACTGCAAGCAAGGACGAGGTAACTATTACATAGCCAAGGTGATCCATCTGCTGTTACTGTTTCTTGGGCCATGAGGGCATGCCAAATTCTATATCCCTCAGGTTCTGTAGAGGAGGACAGAATCAATCACAAATGCTCTTTCCTTGATGTGTCATTCCCGTAGGAATTTGGACTTCTTTTTTCGACTGTTTTCTAGACTAAAAGCCTCAGTCTTGACAAAAACGTTACATATTGCTCTACCGGCTTTTTTGGGGGGGATACAGTCCTTCCCAACCTTTCCTCAGGCTGTCTGAATCATATGGAAACATGATGGACTCAATCTACTTTTGGTACTTTCCTACCTCAACATTTCAGAACAGCTTCCACTAGCAGCAGCTATATTGCTTTCAGAAAACTATTGTCCTGGTTATGTTGTCCTGCCACAGTAAGAAAAGGATGGAACTTTTACACACTAGCAGAAAAGTAAGGAAGGCCAGGTCCCTAACAGCACAGGAATAGTCAGTAAGATTTTGGCCAAACATTCAATTTTTTACTCTTGAAGATTATGAGGCAATGAGGACCAGGTGAAAACCAAGAAGTGAAATTACTGTTGATCAGGTTTTGTTTAAAACAAACTCGAAATCCAATAAAAAAATAATGAGCAGCTTCCGGAAATACAGGGTTAATTATCAAGGGGCAACACAAGAGACCTACAGACTTTAACATCTTCATTGAGAAACACTGCGGATTTCTTTCCTTTTTTCTGCAAACCCATAAGCCAGGTGCAGATTGATACGAACAGATACGTATTTCTCCCTGAGAGGTATTTCTTCACAGCCTGATTTAGTTCCATTTTAGAAGCAAAATGTCCATGAAATAAAAGTCAGGGACAAATGGAAATGTCAAAGCCCCAACTCTTCCGCGCTTTAGATATCAGTTAAACCTTGAATGTGATGGGGGGAGGGAAGCAAACAAAAACCAAGCAAGCTGCTGAATTTTTAAAGTACTTAAACAGCTAGAATCGCTTTTATTTTGGGACTGGCTGACTAGAATATCAATCTCGTAAAAATTAATGTTGGATTACAGCTGGCCTAATGAGGTAACAGGACATTTGTACCCTTCATTCTAATGCACCAATTCCTCTCAACGTTTGCACGGTTTCTTACACAAACTGCTAAGAAGCACTGAGTTTTGCCACGTGGCTGAAATAGCTAACGTCCTTGGGGCAGGAATGCTGACCGGGAGTAAAAAAGTAACTCTCGCAAACTGAACTCGGTTGCCTGAAGTTAGGAATGCCGCCTCCAAGTTACAGTGTAACGTGAACGGAGCGGCCATTGCTGTCAATACAAACTCCTGGTTAGCTGGGTGCACCCCCCACCCGGGGCAGGAGATCACCCCGTTACCCACTTCTCATCGTTCACACACTGGCCGGTTTTCAGCTCTAACCTGGCTCCAGGATGAGGCAGGATCCTGGTCATGGCATTGCCCAAGCAAAAGAAGTATTCAAAATGCACTTAGCTTTCTGATGGGAAAACCTAGTAAGAGATTTTTCAGTCCTGAAACGTTTCACATGCTCTAACTCACGGGGTAGAAGGAAGAGGTTTTAACACGGGGAAGCACATATTATTTAGAGCAAACGAATTGAGGAGGGGAAAATCAGACCTAGCATTCACTCTGTAATGCAGTGGAAACAGGGGCAGCATCAGGCACTAGTGTTCTCCACTTTGCAGGAAACAACACACAACTGCAACCATTTATTTATTAATTGTATAAGATGAGCTATCTCTTCTCTACCTTGCTGCTTCATCATTTTTGCTCACAGACAGAAGCAACCCACCCTTACTGACCTATTTTGTATTCCTTCCTACCATCTATTCCCTAGAAACAGAGCAGCTCCCAAATAACTTTCTTCTCGCTTATCCTACGGAAATAATGAGCCACTCTAGTCTTCCAAAATGTCTACTTGCTTGTAACAGAGTCCTATTTATCAGCCGACTATAAGCTAACAGTGCCTTTTTTATATTTTTTTTTTCCCCCAAATACAGTCAACACATGTAACACCCGGCTTAGTAAACCTTGAAACCCAAGCTAATTCTGTTTTCCATTAACACAGCAGCCTGTGACCTCTGCACACCAAACCCACAGATCTGTCAATCCTGCCTTTGAAGACCTAGAAAGGCTTCATACCTACTTTAAGCATTTTTTTCCCCCAAATCACTATTGTTTGCTTAAAAAATATATTATTAGCATTAACAACTATATATATTTAATACAGGATTTTTTTAAAATCCACACCCTTGTGGTTTATGTTGTACAGAATTTCATAGGCTCAGGTGTTGTAGAGAAGCTCGTATAGAGCAAGTGAGGACTGACCTTGCAGGAGAGCACGCAGGTCAGATGCTGACAAAGGGATACTGATGAAACGGGGTGAGATCTGAAGAAGGCGTTTTCTCAACAACTAGTCAGCTCGTTAACCTCTGGAGACTTTTCACAAAACCAACGACTCTGCTCACTGCTCTACAGCCCTACTCGCCGTGCAACCAGCCTCACCACGCAGCTCACGCTTCCTCGGGCAGGCACCGAGCCACCTGGGCAGAACGCGGCAGGAAGCACCATTAAAACTGCCCCTGTCTCCCGGGGGTGGGGGTGTGTTGTCCCTCACGAATCTAAGCCTCGCAGGAAAGCTCTGCTTTCGAAGAGGCTCCGCGGGCGCCCACACGGCGCTGCCCCACAGAGAGGCCTCCCCGGGCCCTCTGCCCCGCGCGGGGAACGGCTCTCCCGCGCAGCCCCGCGGCCAGAAGGCGGCACAGCCTGTACCTCGGGGGGGAGAAAGGGCAGAGAAAGAGGGAAAGGGCCGATGGCCGCCTCGCCTCCCGTCGACCCGCAGCACTGAGGGCGGGAAAGGCCGCGCGCAGCCTCCCGCCTCCTCTCGCGAGAAGCGCCGCGCCCGCGCGGCTGTTCCCGTTCCTCCCTCCCCGTCGCCGCCGCCGCTCGCCCCTGGGCTGTTCCGCCCCTCCTTCCCGCCCTCCCTCCGCGGGGGCCGCGGCAGCCGCAGCGCCCGTTCCTCCCTCCCCCTGCCCCGCCCGGCGCCGCCGCATCCGGGTCCTGCCGCCGCTGTCACTATGGTCATGGCGGAGGGGACGGCAGTCCTGAGGCGGAACAGGCCGGGCACCAAGGCCCAGGTGAGGAGCCGCCGCCGCCGCCGCCGCCGGGAGGGGAGGGGCAGCGCCGGCGCCGCCGCCAAGGCGCCGGGCCCGATCGGCCATGGCGGGGGGGGGGGGGAGGCCTCGCCGCGGGCCTCTCGTCGCGCGCCTCTCGCCGCGCCTACCGGGGCCCAGCGCCGGGCCCCGCTCCGCGGGATCGCTTTGTTCCCCGCAGCGGGGCCGCGGCCTGGGCCAGACCCGGCCGGGGGGGGGGAGGGAATAGGTGTGGGTGTGCTTCCCGGCGGTTTGCAGCGGCTCCGGGTGACGAGCGAGATCCCGGTGGCGTCCAGTTCGCTGCTGGGACCGAGCCGCGTCCCGGAGGGCGACGGCTGTCACCGGCGGCGGGCGCTTGCGGCACAGCCGGGTGCCGGCCCAGGCGAGCCGCGGCTGCCCAGAGCTTCGGCCTTACCTCAGCCAGGGCTGGCTTGGCTTTTTTTTTTTTTTTTTTTTTTTTTTTTTTTTAAAATACCGTCGATGTGGTACTGTTGTCGCTGTTAAAATCCTAAATCCGCCACCTGCTGAGTGAGGTCCTTGTGGGGTCGTACGGCTGGAGCGGGGCCGGGACCCGGCACCGGCCGGCCCGGGCCGCCCCCCCCGCCGCCCGCCTCTCCGAACCGACGGGAGGCCCCGTTTGCTTCGGGGCTTTCAAGGGCGATTTTACAAAGGCGCGTCTCAGACGTGCGAGCTGCCTGCCTGGTTCAACCGATTTCAGAGGCGTAACCTTCCGGGAGGCCTCGACGCGAGTTTCCCACCCTGCTTCTGTGAGGGGAGCTCTCGGTCGGGAACGGGGCGCCGTGTGGCACCATGCTGTAGGAAAAATGCATCCCTTCTCTCCTCCCATTCCTTGTCATTACGCATAGAGGTAAAATTATTACAAAACCGTGTAAGTCAGTTCATCCTCTACATGTTTAATCTCTGAAGGAAACAGAACGTTGTGTGCCTTCCGTTCAATACATCTGGGGTATTCTGAAAAACAGACTTAGATTTAGTAAAATGTGGTAAAGTGTATTATAAAGTTCATGTAGATTGAAGATTTTTGTGTATTGTGATGCAATCATGTTTTTATTGTGGCTGCATTTAAGTTTTAATTTTGGTTGACACTGTGGTATAGCTATTCAGTATGTAAATACAATTATTTCATGATATTTCAACACTGGATATTCACTCTAGATATTTATTCTGGAGATGACTATTCTCAAGAACAGATTGCTAAGCTTCACAGTGGGAACATTTTCATTAAGTCATGTCTACTAGGAAGGCTACAGGAGGCTGATGTGTGGTATCTGAATAATAAGAGGGAGTAGCACTAAATTTTAAATGTGAAAAATGAAAAGTAAAAAGATGCGTGTGTCTGGGATAGTCAAAGTTGCAGCAGATGTGAGAACACTGACGTACAGCTGGATCCGAGGTAAAACTTCCACCTCGGGAGGGTTTTATCCTGGATGATAAAATGACACCGTGGGTTAGCAGAGCTGATAACCGTCCAGTTGCACAGCATACCGACCATACCAAGAGAATGTAGTACCAAGTTAGGCCAACACCGTGTTGTATTGTATCAGTTTAGAGATGGTTTCAGTGGTGTGTTACTACTAGAATACACCGGGAGTTTTAGTTTTATATCCACTGTATAATGCTACTCCCTACAGACCTCTTTGCTTCCTCATTAAAACATGGGCTAACATGTGAAAAGGGCGCAGTATACAGAAACTTCATTTTGAAAATACAGGCTGTATAGATATTACAGCAAGATGTGGGGGAGAGGCAACGTTTATAGTATGCCGAGTCACAGAGAATTTTCCTTTTTGACACGGTCTACTATTGTAGCATTCAGGAGCAGAAGTCCTGTTTCACCCTGTTCTTGCCAAGACTGTGTGCTGCTTCTGTTAAGATGTAGCTTCCTGGAATTGTATGGACTACATCTGTTTTCCTGCCTTTTCAAGCTTATTGTAGGTCATGTGCTTTTCTTCCTCCTCCTCTATTTTTGTTAAATTGGTTTAAACTTTTTTTAACAGGATTTCTACAATTGGCCTGATGAATCCTTTGAAGAAATGGATAGTACATTAGCTGTTCAGCAGGTATTCTGAATTATGTGAAATGTTGTTAATAAGTTCATTTTCCCAAGTTTTGTATTTTGGTGACAAAACAGGGAACAGGGCATGCTATTTATCTGCTTAGAATGTTGCTGCACTGGAGCGAATTTCATAAGCACCCTATGTATATTTTAAAAATTGTAATTATTAATTGTGTAACCATGTGTGGTTTAAATGAGTAAGATTTAAGAAAATGGTGGGTTTCCTCTGCAATTCTTCTGTTTTGAGATGAATGTTGTAAAAAAGCTGTAAAACTTACCCATTCTTTTACCTTTTCTAATGGAGGAAAGCCATTTTTCAGATCTGGCATTTTTTATACCAGTATTCTTACCTGCCTGTCTACTCTTCAAATTTTTAGTTTTGTCAATCGCTTCTTAAGTAAAGAGAAAAAAGTACGTCCTTCAAAGATGCAATGTCCTAAATATACCGTCTTACTATAATTACAAGACCTAGATTTATTTTTTTCCCCCCCTCTCCTAGTATATTCAGCAAAACATAAGGGCAGACTGTTCTAACATTGATAAGATCCTTGAACCTCCTGAAGGCCAGGATGAAGGCGTGTGGAAGTATGAACATTTAAGGTAAGAATCCTCCTTTTGTCAACATAGTGTGCTGATTCTAAGTTTTGTTCATTGATAGTGGTAGCGAGTCTTTTTAAATATGACAGATCAAAAGTAATTTAAATGAAACTTGATACTTCTACTATTAAATCTGTTTATACTTTGGTATTAATTAATTTCTGAATTCCTTGTTATTTCCAAAGATTGTTGATGCACTCTGATCTATGTGTTTCAAGAGGACGTTTGTACCTCACTTCAGAAGTTTTTTTAGCACGTATTGAATATGCAAATGTAGTCATAAACTTCCATCACACTTTCTCCTACTATCATCAGTTCTTCATCTCCACTAATTGGAAATGGGATTTCTAGATGCTCCCAGGGCTTCCTCTGAAACTTGCAGGAAAATAGGCTTTAGCTGGGACAACAGGAGTACCTATGTCTTACAGTTCTTTTTGTAGCTGTAAGGAAACTCAAGACTTTTTGTCCTTCTCTGAGTTTGTTTTATGCAGTATAATCAGTATTTCCAGCCTAGGTAATTTGTGACTGAAAGTATTTTTCAGTTGTACTGTAGGTTTACACCCTGTCAATACATATCTAGTAATCCTTTTTTCTGGCATTTGTTTAGTATCCTTGTGCCCTGATTTTTTATCGTTATAAGCGTGTCTTCTAATTTTAACAAATAGACTTTCAGGAATAAGAATAGGTTCAAGCTACACTTAGGTTTATATATCCTGAATTTTTGCTTCCCATTTTCTTTTTCTCTCCTCTGGTCTGGAATAGTTTCAATAGACACGGGGAATCCTCAAAAGAGGAAAAAGTATATACACACAATTGCAAAAGACACATTTTAAAATTTTTCCCTGTCCTTTCATATATACCAAAAATCATTGTAGATTCATAGAAGTGACTTGTCATGAAATAGTTGTCACTTTTGGAAAATCTACTCAGATTTTTCTTGGAGGATGGAGGGGTGAATTCTTTTAAGTTAAAGAATGCACTTTCAGGTACATTCTAGTGAAAGCACTGTTTCTAGAAGTCCCACTCTGTTAATGATCTGTGGTGGGACTTTAGCCACCTAATTGATCTGGAGGAAGTGTACCTTAGAAGGATGGAATGATCCAGCTATATGAATCTAAAACTTACACTCTTAAGCAATTAGTTTTCTTGAAGTGTTCTTTTTTTCATTTGTATTTGTGAAGTAGCGCTTTCTTCCATAACAAAGTGGATATCTTAAACAATTCCACTAATTATTGGTTAAGTTCAGCCTCTACTGTCAGGTAAGAATTAAAATATAATTGTTTTGCTGAGTGAAAAAAATACGCTGGTGTGAATTCTGTTTCTCTCAACTTGTAGTCCTTTTATAGTGTGTTAATTCCTAGCCTGTTGCCTTTTCAGGTGTGATATCAGCTGAGGTTATTTGTTGGTATTCTTTAAGTATGATTTTTTTTCATGTTCTGATGTATTTTTTCCACTTCACAAGAATAATTTCCAAAAATGTTAAGAGATATGCGAAGAAGATCAGAATGTATAACCTTGGTTTTTATTAGATGTTTTCACTGAGAAAACAAATTGTTGATTTTGATGCTGCTGTGTTCAAATTTTTTTAGACAATTCTGCCTTGAGCTCAATGGACTAGCTGTCAAGCTTCAGGTAATTCTTTTCTTTATATTTTTATATTATATCAGGGAGAAGACTTTTTTTTTTTTATCCTAAGATGCAGAGTTTGCAGAGATTTCTTCTAAATTTATACACATAGACTTAAGCAGTGGTTTGAAGTAAGGGTTTTTTAGGGTTTTAAAGACTTCTGGTAAAACAGCTGTTTTGGTGGGGGACAGGGCAAGAAAGTGATTTGAAAAGATCAGCTCATTTTTGCTGTTGGGTGGTTTTCATAACTCAACAATTGTTTTAACAGAGTGAATGTCACCCAGACACATGTACTCAGATGACAGCAACCGAACAATGGATTTTTCTTTGTGCAGCTCATAAAACTCCCAAAGAGGTATGGATGTATTTTGGAAAACTGACCCCACTGATGTAGGATTTTCTTTCACAGTTCATATGTTCACAGTGAGACCATTATAGCTGGCTTCTTAGTCAAACTGAGAGCTTATGCAGGTAAAGAATATCACTTGTGGTTTCCCTCTTTCCCATTCTATAGTGGTTTACAAAAGAAGGGACTGCATTTTACTGCAGTATTAGAGACTTTGCACATTCCCCTCCCTCTTCTCTCTTAATTTGTGTTGGGACAGCCTGAAACTCAATGGAAAAAGGTCTTTGCTTACTTGAAAGAAGACTACGTGCTGAGAACAGGCTCTCCTCTTCAAACTTTATGCCTTAATCCATAGCACTAGGCATATAAATCTGACACTCTGAATGTGACTGCATGGGCACATTCTTAGGAAAGTTACTCCTAAAAGGTAGTGGAGTCATAAAAATACTTTGTCAGGTGGGTTATCAGCATGGCAGTAGCTTGTCTCCCTGAGTGTCCAATTACTTTAAACTTTGTTCAGATCTCCTATTGAACCACTTGATATATCTTTTTTTTCTTTTCTATTCCCTTCAGAAGGTCTTTTTCTGTTGCTATTGCTTATGGTGATAATGCACTCTGTCATATTTATCTTTGTATTTCACCTTCCAGAATAAGGTACTGGTTCTTCTTAACCTTATCCATATTGTATTGTGCTGTAAGCTTTTTTTTTTTTTTTTTTTTTTTAAATTTCCTGAGATACCTTGATTTATCTCTGAAGGTCAACTTCTTTCCTATGCCCTCCTTTAACCCTCATCCCCACTCAATATACTGTCATGCAGTAAGTCTGTTTTACTTAGCTAGGATGGAGAATTTCAGGCTGCTTTTTATCTCTGAACATGCATCATTCAACATGGAAAGCGGTAGATGATAATAACTATCAACTAATGGTCGGATAGTGGGTGATGCAACCTTTCACTACTGACAAAAATGTACAGCTGAGAAGTCTTCTTCCTGAAATTGAGGAATGGCAAAATGGACAGACATTCCTACTCTCTCAGCCTGTCTCAGTTCATTTTTACTTTATTCCTTCTACATGTACGCGATTGCAGGGTGAGGGCTTGGCTTGTTACACACTTAGCTAGAACCATAGAATGGTTTGGGTTGGAAGGGACCTTAAAACCCATCCAGTCCCAACCCCCCTGCCCCGGGCAGGGCCCCCTTCCCCCAGCCCAGGGTGCTCCCAGCCCCGTCCAACCTGGCCTTGAACCCTTCCAGGGAGGGGGCAGCCACAGCTGCTCTGGGCACCCTGGGCCAGGGCCTCAACACCCGTACAGGGAAGAATTTCTTTCTCATACCTAAATAAATCTCCCCTCTGTCAGTTTAAAACCGTTATCCCTTGTCCCATCCCCACACCCCCTGATAAAGAGTCCCTCCCCAGATTTCCTGTAGCCCCCTTTAAGTACTGTAAAGCCTCTATAAGGTCTCCCCGGAGCCTTCTCTTCTCCAGGTTGAACACCTCCAGCTCTCTCAGCCTGGCCTCACAAGGGAGGTGCTCCAGCCCTGGGATCATCTTTGTGGCCTCCTCTGGACCTGCTCAAGCAGGTCCATGTCCCTCTTATGTTGGGGTCCCCAGAGATGGACACAGCACTGCAGGTGGGGGCTCACGACAGTGGAGTAGAGGGGAAGAATCCCCTCCCTTGACCTGCTGACCACACTTCTCTTGATTTAATTCTGTCAGGGCTTTCGTCTTCCTAACACGATCCCTGGCTACCTGGACAGTTTCTCTGTATTCCTTCCAAGCTACCTGTCCTTGCTTCTACCCTCTGTAGGCTTCCTTTTTATGTTTGAACTTGTCCCGGAGCTCCTTGTTCATCTGTGCAGGCCTCCTGGTATTCTTACCTGACTTCCTCTTTGTTGGGATGCATCACTCCTGAGCTTGGAGGAGGTGATTCTTGAATATTAACCAGATTTCTTGGACTGCTCTTTCCTCCAAGGCTTTATCCATGTTACTCTGCCAAGCAGATCTCCAAAGAGGCCAAACTCTGCCCTCCTGAAGTCCAGGGTAGTGAGATTGCTGTGCGCCCTCCTTGCTGCCCTAAGGATCTTGAACTCCACCGTTCAAGATGGTCACTCAGCCAAAGCTGTCCTTGAGCTTCACAGTCCCCACCAGCGCCTCCTTGTTGGTGAGCACAAGGTCGAGCACAGCATGGCTCCTCACTGACTCCTCTATCACTTGGAGAAGGAAGTTACCATCAGCACATTCCAGGAACCTCCTGGATTACTTATGCACTGCAGTGTTGTCGCTCCAGCAGATATCGGGGTGGTGTAAGTCCCCCATGAGGACCAGGGCTTGTGGACGTGAGACTGCTCCTACCTGTCTATAGAGAGCCTCATCTGCTCGGTCTTCCTGGTCAGGAGGCCTGTAGCAGACCCCCACTATAACATCTCCTGTCCCTGCCTTCCCTTGAATCCTGACCCATAAGCTCTCAGTCAGCTCCTCATCCATCCCCAGGCAGGGCTCCATGTATTCCTGCTGGTTGTTGACATAGAGGATGACACCCCCACACCCCTCTCCCCTGCCTGTCCTTCCTAAAGAGCCTATCTCCTTCCATTGCAACACTCCAGTCAGAGGAGCCATCACATTAGCTACTCTTTTCTTTGCCAACGTCAAAAACGTCGATACGCTGGGGTGCCGGTTTGGGTTATTTGTTTTGGTTGAGTTTTGTTGATAAAGTGTTCATTTAGGCTGTAAAATAAAGAGTCTGGCAGCTTGACTATGTGGGAAACAAATGAACTGGGAGGTAATGATCATCCTGCCTTCCAGTGATGATCTAGTATATATTCTTATTATCCAGCTTTACTTAAGGAGATGCGTAAAATTCACTGTTCATGTGCATAATCACATTTCCACAGTAACTTTTTTCTTGAAATAATTTACATGGGTTGTGAAACAGAGTAAAATAAATAGCTCACTTATGAAGGAAATGTAGTTAGGCCTTCAGAGAAGCTATGTGAAACTTCTGGGAATAAATGACTAATGAAGTTAAAAGCCATCAGGAAGCATAATTAAAATGTTTCTCTTTAAACAAGTTATAAGACAATGTCATGCATGCACTCATACATGTGCTTACTCACTCTCTGTTTTTGTAGTGTCCTGCTATAGACTACACCAGGCACACACTTGATGGAGCTGCATGTCTTCTGAATAGCAATAAATATTTCCCCAGCAGGTAAAAATGCTTTCTCTTGGGAGGAGGGAGGGAAGAGGTGGCATCTAAACACTTAGAAAGCACATTGAAAGGCATAACGCATTTTTCATGGGCTGCTACTGAAAATATCAGAAACCCTGCATGTGTCACTTGCTGGGAGACTGGAAGTCTTTTTCCCTTTGCCCATCAGTGCTAAAAACCAGAGTAACTGATAGTGTTTAACTACAGGCAAAACTTTTTTTGTAGTGAGAGCACAATTTTTAAATGTGGATTATTCACCAACATTTTCATTTTCATTCCCAAAATAATCAATTGTAGACACAGATATTTGCAACACTTAAGTCTGAATTTCAGATGCAATTTATGTAGTATAGTTTTAACAATCTGAATTCAAGTCAACATCTATCTTGGTGATCATTTTGGTAGACCTGTTTTTGTAATCCTTCTCCCGGTGCTTACAGGGTTAGCATAAAGGAATCCTCTGTAGCCAAATTAGGATCAGTGTGCCGAAGGATTTACAGAATATTTTCACATGCTTATTTTCATCACCGGCAGATATTTGATGAATATGAAGTAAGTAGTTTCAAATTACATCTTGAAATAAGGGCATTTACTGAAGTTACAGCTGTCATGTAATTGTGTTATGTTTTCTTTTAGTCCTGCCAGAAGATATGCATTCAAGTGAAGTATTGATTATAGGAGATTACAGTTTTGTAAGAACTGAAATGCATACTATACATACATGCATATACATGAAAATTAATCTATATAATTATTATTTACTTAGTTGTGGTTTCCCTCATTTGGAAAAAGGGTCAGAATTTGAGAGGCGTTGTACAAACAACTCAAATTTATCTTGTTTAAAAGATTTCTGAATCGTTCAAGCACTTGGTTTAGTTAGTACTGCTTATGTATATATGTTTCCTGTTTGTCCATGCTACACAATAGTTGAGGAATTGTAATTGTAACACTGCAAAGAAAGGGAGGAACTGGTGGTGGAAGCTTGTATGCTTCCAGTAGCTTCCAACTTTTTGTTTTGTTTTTTTTTAATGGAAAGATAGAAGTTAATAGATAGAAAGGAGATAAGGGCTATAGCTGGATGTAAAAGGAAACGTGTGCCAAATCCCACTTAAGGTTGCTGGAACAGCTACGGAATGGTTCTGCCCCGTTCTGTTGGGGACAGTGTGTGCAGGAAAAGTTTCACAATACCTTAAAAATCTCTTTTGGAGCGTGGATCAGGGCTGCATTGATATTGGCATATATTCTTGTCCAGGTGCTGTTGAATTGAGCTGTGATTTACACCTGAACTGCAGTAGGGCCTGTTGTTAATTGCATAACTATAAGCAAGCAGTAGGTAAGAAGTAATACGAATTAACCATTTAGGCATTACTACTTCTTTCTAAGACTTGTAGATCTAATGAGGCAATTACATATAAGCAGGGTTTTTTAGTATGTTCTCCTCAACTGTTTAAAACATTCCTTCTATATATATTGTTTTTTCCCCTTTTTTCATCTCCAGAATGAAACGTTCTTGTGTCACCGGTTCACTAAGTTTGTGATGAAGTATAATCTGATGTCTAAGGATAACCTGATTGTACCAATTTTGGAAGAAGAAGTGCAAAATTCAGTGTCAGGGGAGAGTGAGGCATGATGGGAATGGCAGTACAGAAGCCTGTACTGAATAGAAACAAAACATTAATGATGTACTGTATATATCATTTTAGACACTTCAATCACGTATCCTCATAGCTTTGTTTAGTATACTTTTTGTATGCTGTGTGCATTGCCTTTTAATATGGGAAATACTTTAAGTTATTCATGAGCTGTATATTCATCGATGTGGCACTCATGGTTTTTAAATAAAAGTAGTATCTGTTTATAATGCCTGTTAATAAAAGAATTTACAGTTCTCTAAAATTGCTGCTAAACAATCATTAAGTCACAATCCTGAAGACGTGTCTGATTGGGTGGGAAAAAAGTGAGACTAAGATTTCACAGTAAGCCATTTCTTAATGCAGTAGTGATATTAATACTTAGATCAAAGATTATCACCTTAAATATATAATTCTGCAGGAAGCTTCTTGCAATGTAGCTTATTCCTAATTTAGCTTTTATTTTTTTAAGACGGCTTTGAAGATTTACTTTTGGACATGCATATTTCTCTATGTGTATATCCAAATACTAATAGGATCTATAGTATTAGTAATACCAGGAGGACAATTCCACTATGCTGTTGAACATATATATTCTTGATACACATCTAACCTACCTTCTGGACTAGATTTTTTGTGAACAGTGGAGGTTTGTGTACAGCCAGGGAGAGGTTCTGTCCTGTTAAGGCAGACTTCTGCTGCGCGCCAGTCCACAACTTCTCTAAAGAACAACTGTGGCAGAAAAGTCAATGGCTTATGCCTGTGCATATTTATGGCAACTGCTTACAGATTATACCTCATAAATAGTCATGTTACACTACATAACGCACTAGCATGGTCTCTGCTTGTATTCCTAGCAAAACCAGTTTAAGTACCTGAAATATCAAACCTGATTCTTTGCCAGAGTTCATCATGTTTTCAGCATTTGTTAATTTTTCTTCATTCACCTGAATTATATGCTTTGACAGAAACATTTGGATTCATGCTTCTCTTCCCTTCTAAGATGTTTATTTCAAGTTGTGTTTGCAGATTTGCAATAACTGACAATTTCCATGAGTGCTGCTTAATTGTGTTATGTCTAGAAGGATAGAATTAAATGTTTTAGAGATGAATATAGCAGACATACTGCTAAGCGTCCATGAATGCAGGGTCTAAAAGCACTAGCAGTGTTCTTACATTAAATGAATTTTGCTTAGCTGTTTAAGAAGTTAGCTGGTTGTTTCCCTCCGAGGTTGCCAGGGGCCCTCTTTTTATTTCTTTAAGCAGGTCAGAACAGGCTAACTCAGCTGGTTGCTGTAATCCACACTTTGTTTTCTACATTATATTTACCTGGAAAGAAGGGAGTCCCACCCATTTTTAATGTCTTTTTTTATAATATACTAAACATGCCTTAAATTCTCTTTTTCTTTATATGGATCAAGCACACCTCAAGCAACTGTACCACCTGGATGTAAAGGGAATGTAAATGAGAAAATAGAGAGACTAAGCTTAAGTACTTCAGCAGCTGTATTCTTCAGCAGCTCTTTCCGTCTCATGTTTATCATTGTATTTAACCGGCAGCAGGGTAATCGCATGAGGTGTTGTCTAAGTGAAAGTAGCTTTAGTTGCTGTCTATACAGCTAGCTAGAACTTGCCTTGTGTAGACCGGGGTACTTGATTTTGATAGCTATGTTGCCGTCGGTGCTGGAGGGCGCAGGACTGCAGTCCGGCGGGAGGAGGCCGTACCCGGTTGTGTCAGTCTGCTGCCGGGCCAGCCCCAGCGGGGCCCTGGGCTCCGCACGCTTCTGTGGGCCACGCTGACCGAGACAGGCAAAACCAGGGCACTGGTGTTGCTAATTACATTTCCTCTGCAAAATTAAAGAAAATGATGTGGTGCTCAGGACTGCATTAAAATTTTAAACCTCTTTTCTTCCTCTTATGCTTTAAAAGTTTCACTTCAGAACAAAACTCGGGAAGTTTTAATCCTGTTTATTCTCATTCAGGTTTGCACTGTAAAGTTGACTTGCTATACTAAGCTGATTTTCTATAAGGCCTAAGTGAAACACTGCTTGTATTTTCCCTTGCTATTGTTTACATGAGTACTGTGTACACACATGTGCCTGAATGGTACCGTAAAACTTCAGTTAGACTAAGCAAACCATTGATTTGTCTAATAAATATTAACAGGTTTAAATTTAGAATCTACGTAATAGGGAAACTGAGACTGTCTTTGAATTATATTGTAAAAAAAAAAAAAAAGGATAAAATTAAACTGTTTCTTTACCCATACCACTATATTTTGGCAAGTTATTCTCATTTTTCACGTCGTCCAAGAATGCAGGCATCTGAGTGTTTACAAGAGAAAGTTCGGTGCTCTCCCGTCTGTGCTACAACATGTGCTGAAGTGAAGTTGCATTCCTTCTTTCAGAAGTAAAGAAATACAATACTCGTTAGCATCTTGAAGTCAGACCTCAAATTCATACATTTCAAATCAGAAAATGCTGGTTCCCCACTTAAAGGGAGGTCTAGAAGAGGACCTTCCAGATAGCACGATAAGCACATCATGACAGCACGTCACTGATGCAAGGACATACTGTAAGCAGAGCATAACAACTTTCAAAATTACTCTCTCCTCCATCACCGAGGCTTTTCCTGACGTTTGGCTTAGCATGTCTTGCAACAAGTCAGCCACAGTGGTTTTGCTACTCTGAGCAAAGAGATTTTAATTCTTAGATGTTGTCAAAGTTATTCTGATCTGTTTAAGCAGATAATGTCACCCGGCCAGTTCCTCTAAACCACTGGGTCTCTTTCAAGTTACACACACCTGGAGTCAGGAACATGCACTTCCTTCACTCACACCAGCTGCTGGAAGTTCTGATACAGGAAGCTGGCTCTGAACAAAATCTAAATCCTAACTAACACTTCTCTAAAATTCAGCCATAGGAAACTGTCAAGACAGAAACCTGTACTTTTTACTTAATATACTAAGAACGAGGACAATCTAATCAGCTTTTAATAGACAGCTGTAAGTCTCACAGGCTTTACCTGGTGAGCTGGATGGAGATGCAGAGAAGACTGCAAGAAAGCAATTCTAGCTTGAGGAAAGGCATATGCTGGCCTAACCCTTCCCTGTCAGTGAGAGACAAACGCGATTCAGAAAAGGGTAGCTGACTTGGTAAGTGTTTTTAATGGTGAGAAGCTTCCTCTTGGAGCTATAGAAGGGATCCTTAACAGTACAAAAAGAAAAAGAGTGTTTTACAGACCAGAAACACAGAAGATAAGCAGCAGTTTATTGCAGTTGACCAACTATGTAAATAAACTGTTCTGACAATTACAAGTAGGGCACATTTTTTTTTTTTTTTACACTAGATTGTTTCTTCCTGCTTGTAAACACTAGAAAAGTATTTCCTCTCCAAACATTTTGAGCATCAGAAAGTATAAACAGTCTTTTGCAGAGGTTCATGACCAGCATGGGTTGCCATCTATCTCTGTTCTAACAGTGGCAGGGCATTTCTGGTGTCACGTACAAGTAAGGGACTTGTCTATTCTAGTACATTTCAGACACACAGGCTCCTAACTGAAGACCTGTTATTCAATAAACAGTTTGTTTGGGTTTTTTTTTTTGTCAGAGAATGCACCCGTGCTTTAAGTTTGATTTTCAATTCTTTCAATAATATGAGTATGTAAACTACATTCTGGTAAAATGAGAACTAAACAGTGCGTGTGTGTAGTTATATACATATAAAAATAGAATATATGACAAAAATCATGTTGCCAGAGTTACTCTGGCAGTTTTTCTGATTTAAGAAGTTTAATTAATGGACAGTGCTGGCCACAACACTAATAAAGGCAGACATTCTTAATGCTCTAGTTTGTGTAAGAGCAGGTGATGAAACAAGTATCTCTAAATTACAATCTCCTGTACCCCAAATGCACCCTCCCCTTCTCACTTTTCCAAGTAAAATACAGCTAGCTTTCAGAATTTTTAAGTACAAAGAGCAAACCAGAAGATTTTCCATCATTTGTTTCAGAAACGTTTTAAATTATTTCTGGTTTCAGCATCCAAGCCCGAAGAACAGGGGTGGTTTATTCTGTGTTCTAGTGCACGCAGTCAGGTAATTCTTGCACAGTCTTCACACAGGCGCAGCAAGCACCTTACTCCCCCTGATTTTTGAAAGGCAGCCCTGCAGCAGGAGAACGCTCTCGGCTCCCTGCCCACCAGGGACGAAGCGCCGGTGCTGACGATCTGAAGAACAGGATTCGCGTGCAGTCAGTCAGACCAGCTTTCAGCGTCTCCAACAGTTTCTGGTTCAGTGACTTTCAGAGAGAATAGGGCGGTGGTTTTCCTTTCGGGAATTTTTCAGTCATCTTTTAAATCCCTGTAGTTTTACCCACAGCGCCCTGCAGCAAGGCGTTCACCAGTTGGCTGATTAGATTCCGTGATTTGTTTCAAACCTGCTACTTACCACTGGCATGATTCCCTCGAGTTCTTGTATCAGAAAAAAAAAAAAAAAAACCAACCAAACAAACAGAAGAACCCTAAGGAATTTATTCCTTTGCTACCTTCTACATGCCATTCACTTCACAGATCTCTGTCTTGGCTCCTGTCAGGTTGACTTTCAGGTGAAGACTAGCAATGTATTTTTTTCCAATACAGAGCCTAAATGTAGCCCTGGTGGGTGAAAGACATCAGAGAGCTAGGAAAACAATCTAGATTAATGTTTCTACAGAGGCAACTTTACATACTGTCAGACAAATGGCACTTTACAAAAAGCTGTCCTTAACTACATAGGCATTGCTAAATGGGTTCAGAGGAAACAATTTAGCATGTTAACACTGAATTAGGAAGACTAGAAAAATTCAGATGTTTGCAGCAGAGTGAACACCTGTGAGATTCAAGAGCAAGGACTGAAGCACAGTTAAAACTGTGGGCTACTGGAAAGGAACATGGCTTTATTTCATTTTAAGAACAGCCTTTCTTGTTAAAAGTGGGGATATTCTAGAGTGTTCCTGTGCACATCCAGAGCATACTCAATTTCTGCCCTTGTTCCAAAACACTCTTGTGTACATCCGATTAGTTGTAAGGGGAAAAAGTTTTTTTAAAAATAAGAAGATACTAAGTTATTTGAATTTTCTGCATTCTCAACAGCTGATAGGAGGTTATCTCAGTTAAAAGATGATTCTTTTTATCCAATTAATGTATTCTAGACAGATCAGCTGCATTCAATTTATTCCTTCACATGTTTTAACTTCTTTAAATCCTTGTAGTTCAGTTTTGGTTTAGGATTCACTACTGTGAGCCATCTTAAGCAGGAATACTGCTTTATAAAAGGTAATTTCTGGCATGTATTTGGCTCTTGAGAGTCACAATTCAGAACTATTTTGCCAGGCTGCCAGCATTTTTTGTAAGAAATACAACTGAGAAAATAGAAGCTGCCCTTTTCAACAAGTGCAAAAGGGAAAAGAAACAAAAGTTGAAGGAATGTCTCCAGCTCCAGGGCAGTGAATTTCTTTGGAAAAAAACCCAAACCTGCTACAAACAGTTGCTGGAGTTGCTCTTCCGAAGTGAAAAATAAATAACAATTTCACGATGAAGTTGGGCAGCAGCTCCAAAGCAGTCACCATTGCAAGCTCCCACTAAGACAATCACACAAGTAGGAAGGGTTTCCCCTGCAGCCCGCCTTGTAAAAATAAATTGAAATAGCACTACGGCCTTGGACTACTTCTGCTCATCATTGGCAAGGGTAATTTCTTCTTTCCCCGAGTTACTTTTTGCTTATTGAAACAAGCAGCCTCCGCCAGTGTTCTCCCTGCACAGGTGCCGGGCCCCCCCCGGGGCTCCCCCCACGGCACTCGCTGGCCCAGCGCTCTCCCTGGGCACTGGTGGGGTACGGCCCGGGGGGGCAGGCTGGGCTGGCTAAATGTATTCACAGCGTTTCTCTCCGTGTTTGCAACACACCTCACACGGAGCCCACCAACATCCCGAGGCCATGCCCGTGCTGTACTGCTAACAGCCACACGTGCTGTGAATACATTTGCTCAGTTCTGTTCCCGTTTCTCTTTTTGACCAAATTATTCTCCATTAGTTTAAGTGAGACAAGCATTTACACTTTTTGCTTCTGAAACTCAAAAATTCAGTTTTTAGTTATAACCATGTTTACCTTCTGGAGATGTATTTTTATTCAGCTTCTCCTCTGTAAAACGTCATCTCCAGACACCAGTATGTTGTTCAGCCTGTCCCCACGCAGCCCTGCCGGTGTTAACCTCCCTTAATGCAGGCAGCTCCTCCCCACGGCGAGGATGCAAGCACAGCAACTTCATCCTCTCCTCTGAACACGCTTTCTGGTATTTGATGCAGTTGAATACACTCCACCCAGTGAGAGGTATCTTTAGCTCAGTACTATTTTGTATATACATCAGCATATTTGTATGTAGTCTGTGGTCTAATACAGGCTATTAAGGTTAGCCTACTAACTCCTCCTGTGTATTACCAGCATCACTGCGCACCTCACCATCAGTGGTGCTCACTGACTTTCTCAAACTACTTTTTCATAGACTGCAAGTTATCTTTCAGGGGGTGAGTATTCTTGACTTCCACTCATGAGTAAATTATGAATACATCATTACATAAACTATATGCTTAGATAGCTTTCGGCTTAGATGTACAACAAACCCTGGTAAAACCTGCATAGGTGAAATTCTATCATAGGAGCAAGCGTCTGCCTAGAGCCTCCCGAGGTCTTCTGTACATACCAAGTCTGAACACAGCTTAAATTATTAACACTCTAGTGTAAGACTTAACATTTCTCTAGGCTTTTGAATTTCTGCAAGTAAAATGAAAATTACATCAAAACTTACCAATAGCTAGACAGTTCATTTTCCCCACCAATATTTACAACACCCATAAAGGAAAAAAAATAAACACTCCTCCAGCTTGTGGAAAACACTAAACATCCTCATGCCTTTCTCTCTCACAATTCAAACTGTCACTGTTTTGCAGCATTTGCTTCCTTGCTTATCAAAAGCATTAACAAGTTAGCAGAGTACCCAATCATGTAGTTATTCTATTAAAGAGACAGAAAGCCAAATTATTTTGCAGTAGTATTATTACTACAGTAGAATTAACACAACAAAGAAACAGACAAAAATACAAAACGAGTCTCAAAAAAGTTATAGGATTATACCAATGCATTTAAAGTAGTATGATTCCCCCCCCCCCTTTTTTTTTTTTAAAACATGTCTGTGAATTATGTACACGTCCATCTAATGCAGTTACTTACTTTATCACATACATGTGACCTGAGTGACTCCATCTTCCTGGTCAAATTGTCCATCATCCAGTTCCCTTAATACTCCATCACTGCTACTGAATCCTGCAAAGCCTCCATACTGGGAGGATCCCTCCTTGATCCAACATTGTTTAGAAGGAGATAGGCGAAACTCATCTGGTGGTTGTCCCGTTTCTACAGGGCGAGAAGTAGATGTGTCTAATCCAACACTTCTGCTAGAGACTTTGCCTTTTTCCTCCCCAATAACTTGTCTTAAGGATTTCCTCTGAAATACAAGACAACATTTAAATGTTAGGTTATTTAGGGGCAGGAGGGAAGCCAAACAGTTTGCGATGAGCCTAGCGTGGATTTAACATGAGCTGCATTTTAACATAGGGCAGCATTTAATGCTCTGGTTTAAACTGTGAACTCCCCTGGAGAAACAAAACCCAAAACACTCAAGACAAACAAGACAAAAGGCAGTTGAGATGGGAGCAAGCACAAACGAATGCTAAGGCGTACTTCAACAATACTCAGCTCTTACATAGTACTTGGCAGATCCGGCATGCTTGACAACTCTTCATCCATGCCAAAACCAGCTGTTTGAGGAACGCGTGATTCCTGTGCCCACCAGGCACACCTAACGTACCCCGACTGTCCCAGGGGTGTGTGCTGCCCTTGCCTGCGCCCGGGACGCTGCAGGCCGGCGCGGCTCCCGCCCGCGGCCTCCCCCGGCCCGCGGGGCCCCAGCCGCCGCTGCAGGCAGGCCTTCGCGCTCCTTCACGCACGGATCTACGTGCCCCCCTGCACAACGCCCGGCTGCTGCCCCTGTCCGCAAGCTGGTCTGAGCGTCCGTGGATGCGGATCAGCTCCCCAAAACCAGGTCTGTCTGGAAGCTTCAACAAGAACGCAATATTCGAGGAAGATGTGAATCCATCGACACTGAGCCCTTGAGAAGCGAGATCTGATCGCTTCACAGGACTGAAAGATTGCCCACTGATCCATCTCATGGTGAGACTTAATAAGCTTTCCCATCTTCTCAGTTCTCCCCGGGAAGACCTTCAGAAGCCTCCTCAGATAACAGCAAGTTTCTTGAGAATTGCATTCAATCCACATGGTGGATCTATGCAAACAGAAGTCAGTGGCTGTCCTGTACAGCAAGGTGAGAGGGGGTCTGCAGAGACCTTGCACAGGAAGAACATGATATAAATCTAGCCCGACAGTAGTACTGTGATCTCCTCACACGCTTCTTGAAGGGATGGCTGCCAATGCCAATGTCAAAAAGAAAAGGAAGCAGATTTTCATTTTTGCAAACAGGCCTATCAGACTATGCTAAAGGTCCTCCGAATCATCACAAATAAATAAAAGGTTTATTTAATTTTAGCATCAGGAGCTACCCGGGGTACTCAGACCAGACCTGTGATGATGCAGCATCTCCAGAGGCAGTGTCAGTGCCCTGAGTCACACCAGAGGAGCAGGGTCAGGACGGCAGAAGTGCCCCGGCTGCCGGCCTGGAGCCAGGCTGTCAGCACCAGCACGGCCAAACCAGGAGACACAGCCCTCTCCACTGGAAGACGACATCTAGCTAAGAAGGAACACAGCCTCAGCACGGAGCTGCAATTCAGTGGGTAAAGGACACGAGCACTCTTGCAGGGGGATGTGCACAAATGCAAACACTTTAAAAACAAAAACACCCCACAAGTATTTTTGCTACACACCACTGAGTTCTGTGCCCCTCCTTCTATACATTGCGAAGTTTTTTTCCTCAAACCCTTTTGAAACAGTAAAAACAATGGCCCTTGTGGCTAAAGGAAACGTATTTAGGGAAGCTGTTACAGGAGACATTGGGAAATTAGACTAAGGGGAAACAGTGTTGCCTCAGGAGAAACAGAAGGAAATAAGGTTTGCCTGGATGCCACAGTAGAAGGATGGGGAAGTCTGCTTAAGGGAAATAAAGGAAACAAGAGGAGGAAAAAAAAAAAAAAAAACAAAAAAACAAAACACCACCAAACCAAACCAGAAAACCCTCAAGCACTGTGTGGTTCAATCTTGGATCTCTTCCTCTGAGCTATTTTCTTAGAAAAATCAAGTGGTGTATGATAAACAATGAGCCCACTGAGACAGTATAGCCCTTCTAATCCAAGAGGCCTTTGAACTATACATAAATCATAAGCCAGGTCACAATGCACTATCCCACGAATACACAAGAAGGCAGAGAGATGAACTGGTAAGACATAAAATATGCCCTCCTCAGAAAAGAGACCCTGTGGGAAAAAGAGACCAGGTAGTAGGGGTTTCCCCCTTTTTTCCCCTAGAGAAAACTCCTACAGAAGCAAAGCTTCCTCTAGAAATGGCAATGCTAACTTCAACCCAATAATTAAGAAAAAGATAACTGAGCACATAAAGCAACCTGAACCCCGTGCTGCCGTCCTCCACAACATGAGCTGCCTGTGGGGCGCACGTGCTGCCACGGCCAGACCCCACTGCACTGGGGGGAGCTGAGCCGTGGCGGGATCAGGGCTCCAGGGGCCTCATCAGTAAGTGTTTGAGAAGGTCTGTATGAGGCTGCTTTCTTGTTTCAGTGAAGAGCCTTGTTGGTTCTGTAGTTTGACTGACTCTCTCATAGGTAGGATTCTTCCCAAGGTATCAGTTGCAAACATGCTAAGGGTATGCTTAAGCAAACATAAATTGTGATACAAATTTTTTAAACTTAAAACATTTTACATATCTTAAGTATTTTTAGATATCTTAGGTATTTATGTGTTTCAAAAATGTCTTAAGTTGTGGATATGAAAATTACATAACAGCTTTAATGTAATTTGAACATCAACAAAAAGATGGGCAGTACCAATGAAAAAGAAGATGTCATGCCCAGCAATACAGAATCACAGCAATTAAATGTTTTTACTAAAATGTTTGCAAGGGTTTGATAAAGTTGTATGGCTATGTTGTCAATGCCCAGGGGACATTTAAAATAAACATATTAGAGTTTCTAGAGCAAAAGTTAATGCTTTCATATTTCAGTAGCTTGTTTTTTGCACCTGAAATTTTGCTATGCAAGCTTTGCATTGGGTAGCTTTCTGAACCAGTTAGGTATACCACCAAATCTGTGAGTTTAAATTGTAATGAGGGTAATATCCTGTTTGCCAATTCAGACATTTTGGTAAAAAAAACAATGAAGTAAGAAGATTAAAATCCAGGGGAAAACCAACCTAACTGGAAAAACACAAGAAAAATGTTACTCTGCTAAACGTTTCAGCTTCAGCCTGAACTACCTATTTATCCCATGCTAAAATGACCTCAGCATACTGAAATTTCCTGGTAGAGAAGTAAAACATTTCACTGGTACTTAAAGAGCACATTTAGATACTAAATTTGTTCAGGTTTTCAACATAGTAACCCTGATGTTGATGGCTACTAATCAGTTATTTCTTATTTACTTCCAGTATGTTAATGCTTAAGTCAGAGGTTTCCCACTACTACAAATAAAACAATAACCACAAAGCACACTTTTATTTCTATAAACCAAAGCTGCTGATCACCTCACAACTGAGAATTTAAACTGTGAGCATAATGCTTCCTATTTTTAATTTAAGCCATGTCTCAAATGCATCAGTTCCTCAGACTAAATGTTTTTAAAGAACTGGTTTGTATTACGTCTCCTGGCAGAATGAATTCTAACTTGTGTCATGTAGTTATGATGCCTTTTAAGAGGTGCTTATAGTTAGAAATAACATGCCTTACCAAGGAAGGAGTATTCATATCAGCATCCATGACCTTATTATAGAGAGTATTAAATAAAGGTAGGAAAGCATCTGGAAAAGTATGACTTTGATATAACTGATGTAAGGCATTATATATTTACAATACTGATATCCCAATTATGTTCCAAAACATACTTTCAGAAATGTATTAGGACAGACTACAAAGTCAGTCATGGAAGCAGGGGTCAGAAGCTTTGGAAGCTAGAAGCTGCAGGTATGCTAAAAGCTGCTTGGTATACAGGGGAAAATTAAAGGAAAATATTGTACGAGGAACTAGCAGAATTTAGAACAGGGTATCAATGGAAGAGGAGATTAAGACATTGGCAAGGGAGATTACACTGAAGAGAAAAAAAACCAGAAGCTCAAATTGTGTAAATGAGGAAATAAATTATAGAAAGTGTACAAGAACTAGCTGGGAATTGAGATGGCATTAGACACAAAAAACGAAAATGGGCCTTTAATTGTGCATATTGAACGCAGTTCTTCCAGGCATGGAAGTAGTAATTGTCAGGGGACACAGTGAGAGAGAAGATAGGCCGGAGATAAGCAGAAGTCTGGACAAGTACAGAAAAAAAGAAAAGGGAGAATATATTTTAGAAACAGTAAGCAGAGGAAAATGCAGATGATGGTAACAGACTGGATAGAAGGTAAAAAGGACAGAGATCGATCCAATATGAATGCAAGAACTTCAGAGACTTGTGCAAGTCTTTTTATACAGATGGAGAAAGAAGAGACTAGGTATCATTGCCTTATAATAGTATAAAACACCATGAATGACTAAATTTGTGAAATTACTACTCTGATGCTAGACATGAGTGAGAACATCCGTAGTTTTCACAGCTGCTGAAGATTATCACAGGAAAGTCACGCTGTTTAGAGAAAGGTTGAATGGCCATTGGAAAAATAGAAGTAACAAAAACTAAAACCCATCATGGAATGTTGAAAGACTTGGCAAAGAAGAGCCCACCAGTAGTTCATCCTTCTTTGGCCACAGCAGGATCTACTATAGCACTACAGAAGTGCAACAACTGCTGTGACCTTGACTGAGCAGAACACAGTGACTGCCAGTTACTTCATCCTCAAAGCGCTTTTATACAACCGCTCTAAGAGCCTCACAAACTGGACAGGGGGTTGTTCCGGTCCATCTGCAGGAGTTTTAAGTCCCCTATTTGTCACACATTTTCATGCAGCAACAGTTAACACCCCTTCAACCTGTCAACCTCCAGATTACAGTAGCCCTTGCACAGCTTGACACTTGTATTCTTCTACAAGTGTGAAAGTAGCTGTTTTGGAGGTCATAATAAAATGTTTTCTTTTCCATGTGCAGCAGATCCAGGATTTGAATCAGAACATTTAAGACTTCCTGCCGACTTCTGAAGAAATATTTACAGCATAGCCAGCCTCATCCACCCAAGACAGTGATTTCCTAGCACAAAACAGGCTTTTAGCATGCTTATGCTTTTCTCTGTGGCATAATTTAAGAGGTATATGGCTAAGAAAACAACCAGAACATATAAGTTCAACTGCAAAAGCCTTCCACAAACTTGAACTTGCTTTAAGTGAAACGCTCTTCTGCCACTTTTTTCCCCCCATTAATTCTGAACTCTCATTTGTTTCTGTACCTAACCATTATGTCAAGTACTAATTTGTTTATATTAATAACACGTTACTCACCTCTGGTGTCTGTACAGCAGAATTCCACATAACAGGTCTTTGAAGAAAAATTACTTGCTTTGTGGCCAGATTTCCTTCACTAAAATTTGAAGAAAATTGCTTCAATAATTTAAAGGCAATAATAGTCACTGTAACACATTCATATCTTTCAGTCAACTGTAAATTGTGTGTATGTAAGTCCATGAGTGAGAAGAGGATAGACTATAAAGCATTAACTGTTTTGTTAATTTCTGAACAGTTCTGTGATCACACTTCAAAAAAAAAAAACCTAGAAGCATAAAGCTAGGTTAAGGTGTTATACACGACAATATTTGTAAACTAAAAATTTATGTTATTATGATTAGAGTTATTTAACATGTCCGCTCTTGAAAGTTTAAGTACCAGAGCCCCAACTTGATTAAAAGTCTGCACCTTTATGTCTGAAGTAAACCTCAGAGTCTTTCTTTCACCTAATCTTCACTGTCAAATATACAGCAGCATATTACTACCTATTAATGCCACAACAAGTAGGCACAATCTAAACTGATTCACAGCTTCAACAAACATGTCGATACTTAGCGGAACGAGACTTGGGAATTAACAATCTTTACTGCTACCTAAAAAGTGTTTTCTGGTTGTAACATGACATCTAACTGACACAGCAGGACAAACTTGCTGTCACCATCTATGGATAAAAGGACTCCGCTCAGGCCTTCTTTAAGCTCTACATCCACAATGAGATAAACGACACTGTTTTGTACATGGGAGGTACATGCATAGGATGGAGAAAATAATATAGTAGTAAGTTAAATAAAGGAGAAACAATAGGAACTACAGTTTTCAGCCCTGGAACTTTTACAAATGTTGAAACTGTTGTGGTAGAAAATTCACAGGAATATTGTTCATTTTCCTTTTTTCTTTCCCTGAAGAAAATACTTTTAGAAAAATAATTGTGAAAAGGCAAAGTTTCTCCTCAAGAACAAACCAGATGTTACTGACACGATGTTTCAGAAGTGTTACACTTAGTAGTCCTGATACATCCTCTTGAAGTTTCTATGTGTTTATTTTCATCACCTTTCTATCAGAAATACACATCAGCACATTGATTGGATATGTACTACAAAGCTCACCTCCATGACACTAGAAGAGTGCAAGAATTCCAAGACCAGAGCTCTAGGATGGGAGGGTTTAAAAAATTATTGTGCTCTTCTAAACATCAGATACTACATTTTGATAAACTACTCTCCCCTGAACTCCTGCTTCTGGGCAGTATTCAATGAGATCTTCATGCATATAAAGAAAAGACACTAAAATACTTTAGCAGAAGTGTGACTACAGATTCAAGAATGTGCTGAAGAGAAGTAGCAAAATAGAAACAAGAGACACATAGTGAGTTAATTTGAAGTATCTATGATTCTACGCATTCCATCAATCTTAAAACAGTATGATTATGCACAGCATCACAGAAAGAACTACTAAAATAATGTAAGCTCATACTTCAGCATGGGTATGTCACAATCTTATCCGCACGCGTCAAGTGGAAGTAATTGATTCATGTTTTATGCCAGGGCTGGGACTGATAGAATTAATTTGTATTTAACATTAGAAACTTGATCCAAAGAAACAAAAATCAGGGATTAAAACTGTTCTTAGGAGATCAGGAAGAGCTTGTTAACAGCCTGCCCCAGTAGAGCTTCTGGAAGTAAGCTCTGAGAAAGCACACAGAACAGCACTATTCCCAGCACACTCTGCTATATCTGATCAATAGTCAGTGATGATGGTTTTGTGATGGTGTTTGGCCCCTCACAATCTTCCTTTCAGTCCGGCTGAGCTCAGGTCACGGAACATCTTTGCATTTCTTCCTTGGATGAGAATAAAGAACGAGATTAAACTCCAGCTTGTGGGGAAAAACAAGGATGCAGGAGAATGAACTCGTTAGTTTTCCTAAGTTAACACAGTTTCCTACTCTGAGAGCCCCTACCTCACTATTTGCATTCATTAAAAGAAAGTGTGTTACAATTTTATGTCATGACAAGAATATCTGCAATCCTGCAACCTTATTCCACTCGGCTAGGTATCCCTCCCTGCCTCAGTTATGTCTGTTTTGATAATATCAACTGGGAAATCGCTCTTCTAAGTGAGAAGGCTCAGCACTGTCTCTGGCATGGGGAAGAGCTTAGGGCTTATTTTGTAACAGTGTCTGCATTCCTTCAGGGAAAAGAAAAAACCCCAAACATTAAGCTACAGCTTGTACAAATTCTACTAGAACAGAAAAAGGACACGATGGTGAGTAGACAATAAGTAAATTAACAATTTTCTGAGTCTGACCTTATTAAAATGCCACACACGACAAAGTGGCTATGAGCTTAATTCACAAAGAACTCAATGACAGTGGGATTTCCACAGAATTTAAATGAGAAAAAGTGCTTAGAGCAAGCCACTCACACTTCCACATTCCCTCTTTGCCTTGTAAGTCAGGGCCATTTCGAAAACTTAGATTAAGTAGATTGTCATGATGAATTAATATCTACAAAGTCAGCGGTGTTGCACTGTATTTGCCTGCCTGCTCTAACAGGCTGCCTTGCCTATTTCCAGGGACTACAGTGATCACTGAGGGGAAATAAAGGTCACCACAGAGTAAGGCTGCTGAAGCCTTTTTCCTGTCTCTTCTTTTAAGAGGGATGAAGAGCAACAGAGACTCTTTTGTTAAAACACCAGCAATCTGCTTGTCTGCTTATGCTTTACAGGCAGTAAATTTGTCCTCTTACATGTATATATTTAATACATTCTGCAAAACAAACATCAAGCTAGAAGTTAAGTAGTACTGCCAATGGCTCAATTTTTACTTTTTTTTTTTTTAAACACACGAACATTTTATATACAAAGCACTTAGAATTAAGGTTAGACAAAGTTTTCTGAAAAAATGAACAAAAGGAGCAAGATAACAAATCCTTTCAACTCAGTTTTTTTGCATTTCCCAAAATAGGTTTGCACTCCTTTGGAATTGCACAGAATCTGGACTTTCAGTTACGGGACAGATACCAGGCCTAGGATAGTAAGCCTCCTCTTTAATGAAAAATTCAAAAAAAACTTAGAAGTAATTCTTATTTTAGACCACAAACATGTATGAAATTCTACGAACTCACGATATCATTATATTAATAACTGCAGTAGCCTTAAGTTACCAGCAAAGTATTTTCTAACTTTTTTTTTCACTCACTAGATTTAACTTCTAAAGCGACTATTATTTTTATCTTCACTATATAGCTTCTGAACTTGGCATAATTACTGTCAAATTCTTGTCTTGAGGACATTTACCTAGTTAGGGTTATATATAATGCAGGAGGCTCTTTATGTCACTAATATTACTGTGAATCTGTCTTGTATTCTTTTTTGGTCAAAAAAATTCTTGATTGCTAGCAAAATCTGAGTACCCAGGATATGTATGAAAACAACAAACATTGCATTATGTGCTCTGTTTGTTTGTATCTCTGGAAAAAGAATCTCTGACAGAAGAGGGGAACTTCTGTGGGTTTTATAACACACAAACCAAAAAAAAAACCCAAACTCACAGTGCTTATTTTACAAACAACACTGCACAAAATAGCAACTCTGCATGTTTCAAGACTATAACATAGAGTCACAAAACGGTTTGGGTTGGAAGGGACCTTAAAGATCACCTAGTCCCAACCCCCCTGCCCCGGGCAGGGCCCCCTTCCCCCAGCCCAGGGTGCTCCCAGCCCCGTCCAACCTGGCCTTGAACCCTTCCAGGGAGGGGGCAGCCACAGCTGCTCTGGGCACCCTGGGCCAGGGCCTCACCACTTCTCACTGTGAAGAATTTCTGCCTTACATCTAATCTAAATCTACACTCTTTCAGTTTAAAGGCACTGCCCCTCATCCTATCCCTACCCTGCCTGATAGAGTCCCTCCCCATCTTTCCTGTAGCCCCCTTTAAGTACTGGAAGGTCTACCGTTGCTCTATTTGTAACAGCAAAGATAACATTTCTCCAGGAAATGTTTCCTGCATTCAACATGATCTAGTCATTTACGTAGGAGTTAAAGGACTAAACAGGCCTACAGACTGCTGCCCCTGCCTGAAATGGGACGGTGGTCCATGACATTCAGCTATCACATGGCATAACACTCCATACAACAGGATATAACAGGATATTTTATTTTATGGAGAGGAACATCTTGTGGGAAAAAAAAAAAAAAAAAAGAACTTCAAACAACCATCAAACCACAAGGGCACCAGACAGGACAGCCTGTTTTTTTAAACTGTTTCAAAAACTAACCACATTAAAAAGAGAAGGACACATCAGTGCATAACAATCCTGTCACACCCCAGAACCTGATTGCTTGCAGGTGAGCAGTGGGCATGACAGCTAGGAGCAGATCACAGAAGATCTGAGATGAGGGAAAGTTTTTCAATAAATTAGAAGAGGAAGACTGAGAATAGAGCAAAAGATTACAGTGAATAAAAGTGGGGAGCAGGCTGCCCTACTAGCACTTCACTCATAGACAGAACTTTCTTTATATATTTTGTATAAATTATTTTTTTTTTAATAAATGTGAAAGGATTAATTTGCCACATCATTCAGAAGTGTTGCTTATTTTCTTCTATCAGTGTTTCTAAAGTCTATTAATATTCAGGCTGAGTTTTGAGGTCAGAGTTCCAAGTCTGGGAAAAGACCAGCTGTTTGGCAGCATAAAAGTGCCCTTCTTTATTAAGACATTTAACTTGCATTCCTAGGATAGTCCACCACCACAGTAATGGCATCTTTCATATCAGACACATAGTAACCATCCAGGAATTTATTCTCCTCTTTAAATAACAACATCAATGCCTAAAAATAGTATTTATCAATCACTAACTTAGCCAATCACGACAGAAACACATTCTTTTTTGGACTCTTAAGAATTCTTAATTCCTCATTAGGATTTCTTGTTTACAAGTTTTTTTTCTTTGTAAAAAGAAAACTGAATAATGGTATATGAGATACACTACAAGGACACAAAACCTGACTTATCATATTTCTTCCAGAAGTATCTCACAAGCCACGCTAAAACAGGTATTAGACAACTCATGCAGACACTCACCCAACCATTTAGGCCATAAAACAAATGCTTTTTGTTAGTCTGAACTATTCTAGTATTGATATAAAATGAATCCAACTTCAGGTTTGGCCAGGATACAACTCCCTTTTCCATGATCACAGCTATTATTAATGGGTTGGGTTGTTTCACATCTGGGAAGCCACGCTACTGCAGACATCTAGTGCGCTTCCTTACAGCACTTAGCTTCTTTTAAATTGCCCTGCCTTCGCCCCGCGTGCAATCCGTGAAGTACAAAACAGCACCATTTTGCCTTTTGCAAGCATAGGCAGATACTCAGAGTGGTTGACCAGCAGCTGCTCAGGGCCACCTTGACCCTGCTGTCCAAACCCTACAGGGATGGCTACAGTCACACTGCTTGAAGGATAGAAGAGGTTTGGGGTTAAAAACCTTGCTCTCATCCTATGAGCCACAGCACACCAAGACTACTAAAATATTTCTCTTCAGCTATCCACTCGTCCTTCAAGAAGCAGATCCTGATCCTGAAGGGTTACTATCAAGCCCTTCAGGTTTAGACAAAAATTTGAGCTGCTTATGAAAATCAGGCTCAGCAGTTCACATACCATCACAAGTCACCACGTTCAAAGCTAACAGACTTAGACTATGAAATTTTGTTTGAAAAAAATGTATTAAAATGATAACAATTTTGTTTCATATTCTGAAAACTGCTTCTCTCTGGAGCAGAAGCTTTACAAGTTCAGATTTTCATAAATTTCAGAAGAAAAAAATGCAGAGACCTTTAAAAAAACCCTAGCTGAATGTGCCATTTTGTTTTATCACAATTTCTTCTGTCATTGCACTTAACCAGTAGGTTAAAATCAACTATTACAAAAGCACAGCCAAAAACTGAACACTTATTTTCTGACCAGAAAAACTTCCTTCTCACATGGGTGAGTTGATTTAATTACGTCAAATCACTCAAAGAAGATTTTACTTTCTCAGAGCAGTTATCTTACAACCTTTCATCCTTTATTCATGCTGTATCGATTTAATAGTGAGGTCTGGATCCGAAGATTACTCAAGTCACCCACTCTTTTCATTGTCCTTAATGAGCCCTAAGCCATGCCCCAGTACATTTGTTTGTTTTCAAACCTTGGCAATCTTAATCTAATGGGAGGAGAATTTAAAAGAAAAAAAAAAAAAAAAAAAAGAGAGAAAAAGAAGTGTACACTTCATCCGGTGTTTCATTTGCTGTTTTTTTTAGCTTGATACCTTGAAAAGCACAGTACTATTTTTTTGTTAAAGAAAAACAAAAACACCCTGGAACCTTAGAGCGGATCCATGTCTGCTATTTAGTTGTTATGTTTATACAGTCCTCTCAGTCATCTAAACTATGACAGTAAGAGGAACTGAAATCCACTAGTTTTGTACAGTATTTGAAGTGAAACATAATGTCTACATTAAAGAAGATAAACAGCCAAATAACTTGCTAGATGAGCACATTCTCCCCCCTAGTTGGCAATAAACACTGCATGACTGTCTTGTGACAACATGACTTCTTACATGGTCTGAACCAGTCATTCACCAAAGTCCTAAATTACTGAAACATTTCAACACTTGTTTAAACCTGAAGCATATAAGATTTGCTGCCCCACTACCAGGGACTGGGCATGTGATAAAAAGTTTCCTAATGTCATTACTGTTTAGATGTAAACAATGTATTTTACATTTAGGATTATTGGTCTAGTTTGAAACCCACTAACATCAGTCGCCCTCAAACAGTGTGGCAAAAACGATTTCACCATAATGCTACTTACATCTCATGTTTTATACGCAGTTCACATGATTACCATTTTTTCTTCCTTTTAGATTTAAGTGCACAGTAATAACTTGATAAATTCTGAGATCTATACACAAAAAATGCTGTAATCTATTGTTTGGGTACCTGTCATGTCGTACTATAGGTGTAGGCAGGACACAGGTCAGGAGCCATCCAAACTCAGCCAGCGTGTGCAGTAAAGGTCCATAATCTGTTTTAATTTCACACCCCTACATTAATAATCATAAAAAGTAGTAAAGATACTCTGTACAGGGTTTATTTATGTTTCTACACAAATTACAACAATTCTCTCATTTACAATGAGATAATACTTTGAAATGACATGGTACTGTGTAGTTTGGTGGACTGAAAACAATTTGAAAAGGTCAAGTATACAGAAGACTATGTAAACAGACAGAACATACTAACTTTATGTATGAGCCCTGATTCAGTAGACATACAAAGCACATCTCATTTAAACTTGTGTTGCTAAGTTAATGCCTAAAACTTTTTAAACACCATAATAGGTGTCTCAGTTTTGATGCATTTAGTTTTTTACTTCACATCTGAACAACAAGCATTTCACCTAGATATATACTTAAGCTTTTGGGTGTTTGGTGGTTGTTTTCTTTGGCTTTTTTTAATATGCAAGGTCCTAGCCTTATGCTGTTTCTTTTCACATTGGTAACTTTATCATTGAAAATTCAAAAAGCCCTTAGTATCCTCCAACAGCGATTACTCTCAGATGTCATTAATTCATACCAGTCATCTTAGAAAATTAAGATACTCGGAAACATTAATTTTATTGCTGTACCATCCTACAGTAGTACATGTAAACTTATGAAAAATTAAGTCTTTCATATTTAACAGTAAAATTTTACTAAGAATCTAAATCTGAAAACAATATTCAAGTCGCTATTGATTCTTTTCTTGTTCTTAGTTTTTTTGCCATTTTCTTCTCCTTTTTATTTAGAAATATTTCAGCATACTGTCAGTGGAGCTACACTTACTGAAATTATGTCTAAATTGGTCTGAAACACATACATATAAAGAAAAAAAAAAAAAAAAAATCACATTTTCTTTGGTGGTTGTATGTGTTGGCATGAACATTGGTAAGTGTCAGGCCAGAATTCCAGCAGCCTATTTCTTTTACCCACATTGACCAATGGTCACGGGCCTGACTTCATTTTGATGATTCAAGGCTTCAGTTTAGCTTAGGCAGGTGGCTTCAATAAACCATCCTGAATGTTTATCAAACACTGGTACAAGCATTCTAAGGAAAAAAAAAAGAAAATAAAAACAAGTAGGAAATAGCATTGCTAAATAATCACCAATTTACCTCAATGACTGTCCATTGTTCAACAACTATTGCATCATTTCCTTTCCTGTTAGAACCTGGAACTCCAGCACCTTCTTCTTCGTAGACAAATAATCCTTCTAAAGATTTGGGCAAATAGTCTCCTGCGAACATGAAGACAAATATATACCAAAATGTATCAAAACATAAAGTCTTCGGTTGATACCTTACCGAGATGTATACATGGGCTTGTTCTCTCACACTGAGCTGTCCTCTAAAATAAAATTGAGAGAGCAAATAAATCTGTTATTTCTGTGTCTACTCACTACTTGATGAAGTATGCAAGTCAACTTAATATGCAAAACTGGTTTTTTATACATATGGCAGTGTGAAGCATTTTCTCAAAAGCACTAGCCACTCCCATGCTCGAACATGAATCCCCATTTCCTGTATTCAACATATACCCTGCAGCAGATGGGCACAAGCCCTCTTTGTTCAACTTTAATACTGTACACCTGACGATAACTGTGGCTTTTGGTGTGGTGGGAGCAAGCATAAAGGTAAATGAAGCATGAAGCGCAAAGCCTAGCTACTGTTACTGAAATAAATAGGTAAATGGCCACAGGACGAGCCTGAAACAGAAGTAATTGTAGGAAGATTCCTGATGGGAAGGAAGTTTCAGTGCACAACTACCTGACTCACTTGTCAGAGCCTGACAGTATCCGGTTGGCCCAAACTAAAACTGTGCATCAAATATTGGTTCCTTTCCTGGTTTTGCTTCTCCTAAGAGCCACTGGGAAGCCTTCTGAGCAGATGTACCCTGACAGCTGACTATTTTGAACTAAATCATCTCTATCGAAATAGCTACATGTGTGGCTAATGGGTTCACCTGCTCATTCTGTCAATTACAATAGATGATCTTGGTTAGTATCAGTACTCAAAAAAAAAAAAAAAGCACTGCAAATGGAAGAAACACTACAATGATCCAAAATGGGTGCTAAAGGAGAAGTTATCTGGATTGGTTTTATGACTGCATCTTCTTTTGGCAGCAGAAAACAGAAGTTGGCAATTAAGAATTGACAATGATTAAGGTTTTAAAAATTCATTATGTTCAAATTTCCTCCTACCTTCGAGTATTGCAGTGTGATCCTGATAGTAACAGAATTCTGCTGACTCTGCAGAACACCTGTAGAGTCCAGCCCAGAGGAGGATTTATGCAGCTGCCTGACTCTTACCCGATGATTTTATTTTTATTAAAATAATAGCTACAATGTGCTCATTTCACTAAAGCTGTATAAAAGGTCAACTACTGCTAAAACACCTCACAGTCTAAAAGAAAACAAACAGAAATGAGGTGAAGATAACAATTAGATGTACATGCAGATGCACATGTAGTAATTCTAGTAATGAGTGGAAATGCTTAAATGCATTTTGTCTCCCAAAAAACCATTTTTTGTTTCCCTCTGTTGGATGCCAAACTTCTATCTGGTTATAAGTCTCTCTAATGTTCACCTCAAGAACAAGCATTTTAGCTTAAGAACTCAGTAGCTAAATTGATGTCTTACTGTGGTTACAGACACTTGATCAGCTGCAGAATTCCATCCACGTAGTGAGTTGTGCCTTTGAATATATCCAGTTCAATTCAGCAACATCCCACCCATGAGTCTAACAGACACATACCAGTCAAGTGGGGCTGAAGCAGAAGCACCAACTGCTGCAAAGAGGCAGCATTAAAACCTTAAATAAGTCACAAGCTGGTTATTAAAGATGGGATAGTTATTCACTTAGAGAAGAACAGACAGCTACAGGGGAATGGGAAGACTGTAAAACTGTTGTTGGACAACAGCTGCAAAGATTCATTTCAACAGCTGCCTAAAACACCCCTTGGTGAATTGTAACACATCTCCAGAGAGTTATTTTCCAGCTCTAAAAAAATCTGTATTGAAAAACAGGAGTCTGATTTCTCACCTCTCCTCCCCCAAAGGAAACTTTATTTGTCCATTGACATCAATAGATAGAAATAATTTAAGAGCAAAAGAGATGACCACTACAAACTGCACCATTAGGCTGTTTATGTGCACAGAATGTGCAGTCCGAGAGGGACTAGCTGCCAAATTCCATCTGAGGAAAATATAGTGATGTTGATGCGCTTGTGTTCCTCTGACAAGCACTACATTTACTTCATTGCAGAGCTACAGAAATGCAGTGATTCACACTCAAAACGAAACTATGAACAAAAAAAACTGAAGAGTTCTCATTATTTTCAGGGTTTGATTCCTGAAGAACCTGCATCATCTAATCTCCGAAGACTTTACACGTTGAGCTTTTTTTAATGTAACCCCTTCATTATCCCAGCCTTGTAAAGGGGATCCTGAATGCATGTTATTTTAAATCAGACTATTGGAAAAAATGCATTAAATAAGATATGTAGTAAAAACGCAAACTACTCAAAATCTCAGTAACTCTACCCCTCCATGCTTTGTATAAGAAGGAGATGTAAAATGACTTATGAAAGTCACCTCAATACTTGAAGTAAATTAAGTAAATACATTAAATAAATTATTAAGTTAATGCACCTAATAATCAGCCTGAATATTGCAAAAATTGCTTAAATGTCTGTGAAGCCTTTTCAAACTTTGCACAAGATTTTTCTCCACTGGAGTCCTGTGTTTTGCTTGCTTACATTGAACTGCCATGAACAGTTCTAAAGGAACACCCGTGACTTAGTACAAGCAAGACATGAACAAACCCGATCACAGTATCATATTAGAGAAGTATAAATTCTAAGCTCGCTATCAAACAACATTTATGACCCAAATTAATAAATTCTGAAGTTATTAACTATGTCAGACTCTCTTGGTCTGTTTCCCTAACGCTACAGTACTACCATTTTCTTCACATTATTTTCAAGTAATTGCACAACAGTAGCTACCTGCTATTTTTTCCGACACTTGTAATTTCTGGCTTTCAGACAGATTCAGTTCAAATGGAAATGAATCTCTTAATTACGTATTTCACCAACAACAGAGTTTTACAGTTCAAAATGCTTCAGCCAACAACGGGCTTCTCCTGTTGTCAGCAGGGGTACGGCGCTGCCCCGCAGCCCTGCCGACGCGCGCGCGGGGTTTTGGGCTCAGCGGGGTGTGCAGCCGTGGGCCCGGGCCAGCTGCCCCACTGCTGGCATCAGCCCTGACTGCTCGGCAGGAGGAGGAAGGCTAGCAACTCTGACAGAGCTAGCAGGATCTCCCCAGAACAGAAATGGAGACCGAGCTGAAACGGGCAGAATGAAGAAGAAACTGTTTAAATCCTGGGGCCTGAAGCTCTATCCCTGTAACAATCTGAGTGTTAGCGGAGCTGGTGGATGCCTGCAGAAGAGTGCGAGAAGCAGGAGGGACCAGCGAAGACCTCTCTCCCAGCTGTGTGGTAAGGTCCTAGAGAATCTGCCTACAGTTGAAGGCAAGGAAAAAAAAAATTTCTCTTCTCTACAGATAACTGACATCCATCTGACCAGCACAACCTGCAGAAACATCCTGAAACTTCAGAATCGGTCAAATTTTAGTACAATTTGGTGTTGTGGAAAGAAACTCTTAAGCCCAGCAAAGAGCTGGGAGCACAGAAAGTCCAAGTTAGGTTTAACAGTACAGCAAGCCCAATGAGAACTCAAGGTGCTCGGTCTCACTAGAAATAGTCAGTGTGGCACAGTATCTACAGCGAGCAGCAGAACATGAACATCAGGGAAACATACTTAATGATTTTTTCCAATTATCTCTTCCCTTAAAAAAAAGGGGAAAACTAAAGTGAACTAGCACAAAAGCTACACTAAAGTGAACTAGCACAAAAGCTACACTAAAGTGAACTAGCACAAAAGCTACACTAAAGTGAACTAGCACAAAAGCTACACTAAAGTGAACTAGCACAAAAGCTACACTACTTTCCTACTTTGGAAATCATAAATTTGATAAAACAAAGCAGAAATTTCCATTATTCTGAGCTATAACTGTCCAGCAAACAAGTTATTTCCTATTCAGGTATCAGATTTCATAAATTTACAATGACTACTTGAGCATGTTCACATATTGCCCTTCACACCAAAAAGCCAAACGTGACCTACTTATACAAATTATGTAGTTCTACGTAAACCAGTAAAAGCTTCATGACTTTGTGGGGCAGTACTTACCTTTAGAAGTTTCCCAGTGTACAAAAGAATCAATTAAGGACAATCCTTGTTTATAATGAAATGTGGTTAATTCTAGCCAGTCTGCTTCCAGTGTACTAATAACTGGCCCCTTTCTTGTTACTTTCATTGACAAAACACCTTCATGATAGGTCCAGGAGGTAGAATCATCATCAAAAACATTGAAGGCTGTATATAGCTTGTCTAAGAAAAGAAAAAGAAAGAATGAACGGACCTCTGGAAGACAGTGCTCCAAAACACAAATATTATTAGTATCTTCTTTCAACATGGTTTTCTAATTCTTAGCAACAGTTTTAAGAATTGTTTCCTGATGTGACTGTTCGGTGCTTCAGCCCTAAACAAGCTCAGGATGAGGTGTGAGGGGGATATACTCTGGGATAAGAGAAAAATTTGAACATACTACAGTTGGATTGTCACTGGACCTTTTAGGTAGGTGGGTTATGCATTAAGAAAATCTACTAGAGTGAAAAACATGTAGTACAAGCAGGCTTCATGTCTGCTACTCATAGAACTTCTGACTACAAATATTTGAAATTACTGTAACTGAAGGTTAAAGAAAACTTTCTAAATGTTTACATATTAGGAATGCCTTATATAGCATTGATTTTCACCCATTATTTTCTTCAGATTACTTAAGTACCGGTATAATTGGTTGCCTACTGGTGTTTCCCACACAGTAACTTATGAGTGTAACAGTTAAGCATGCAAAACCTGCATATCCTCAAATGCTTTCTACATGTAGTTATTAATACAGTGCTGCTACAGAGTCAAACAAGCAATCACCAAAACTTAAAATTCAATATCCATAGCATTTTAGGAAGTGACTGGTGGCAAGGTATCAAGTCCTAGCTATATAAATATATTCTTCAAATACACTCACATGTATGTCAGTGCTGTGGAGAAAGAACACAAAGCAGTTGCCAAAAAATGCTCTCAGATTGTCTAATACTTCAACATTTGCACTGCCTAAATCAACACACACCAACCTCCAGAAGGCAGAAGTATACGCATTGCCAAAACAAAGGAACTTGGTTTAGATGACCACACTTAAGATACTAGTCTCTCTAGGCTCCAGAAATAGAGGGAGATTTCTAAAGTAGGATTTAGACTGTAATTAGTCTGAATCAGTCTGAGAGAACCCCTGCCTATTTTGAGAAGTGCTACCACACCCACTGCAGGTGACATCTGGTGCCTGGAATAACGTAAATTCAGGACAAAGCTTTGAACTCTACCAGTAAGAAATGACTCTCCTTTCTATACAATTTTATTTTATCACCTCCTCAAGTGGTTGTATTAGCATAAATGTGTTTCTCCTGACAAACCTTAATTTCCTTTACCATATACTTGAGATCACTTTTTTTATATCGAAGTATATATCAAATACATCAAGTTTCCTGACACAACTGCTCAACTGCTTTCGTGTATCAGCAATTTGCCTCTGCAAATAGTCAAAATTCATGTTACAACCCCCCAAATCTGAACTCACATTATAGTTACATAGAACACACACAGAACATTTACAAAGAAAGGTGGTTAAGTTTTCAGAAGTTTGTCTTATGAATCCCAATAACTTTACTGTTAGACTGGTATAGAGAAGTGTGGCATACTCTTGCCAAAGCTTTTTGAAGAATTTCCTGGAAACACTCCATGTAGGGGATTCACAGGTTGCTAATCTACCTGGTCACGCCAGTCTGCGTGAACAAAGCTCCTTAACAGAACCAAGAGTTTTCTGCTTTTTACTGACAGGATTTCTATTCTGCTACTACAGCAAACCCACTATTCCAAGCTGTAACGAAAGAGTTAAGCTATAACAGATCATGCTATAAAGGCTCAGTTGTAGAGAACTGCTTTAATTCAAGTGATAAAATAAGAGGAACATTGATTATCTCAGTGCTTCGAGTCATTATCCTGACAGTCTACAAACTGGAGAGGGTGCTTAACTCCTAACAGGGAAGTGAAAAGGTTGCTTTTGACAGCAATTTAAACACGTCTGGCCCATCAGAAAGAACCTATTATGTCAAAATGCAATCTGACATGAAAGTTTCATGCTGCCTGCTTTCTACACAACACTATCTTGCATTAGTTCTCATGCTTTGTACTACTTCTTCCTTTTCACCTTTTCTTCCTAGCAAGACAGGAAGCCTTAGTGCTTCTGTATCAGAAGTCACTGTTTCAGGCAATCTCAGACTTTTCCACAACTAAGTTTTCTATCACAGCTCCAACATTTTTCAATTATATTTCTCCTTCCTATACAACTTTTCAATGCTTACTTTTCTCTAGTGTAAATTCATTTTGTAACAATCATCATCTTTGATTTCATGGTCAATGCATTAATTTAAGTGATCTCTTTCAGGATGTTTCTTGAAGGCATGTTAACCAGAAAGAATCCATTGCCAATGGATTTATTTGCTGTGCATTATGCGAGTTGGCTAAAGGCACGTAAAGTTACAGCTCTAGCCAGAAGGGGCTCTCATTGTTGCCAGTTTTGAAACAGGCAGAACTGGAATCGTAAGGTATTCTTGGAAATCTGTTACATGTTTATGATTTAACATTAAGAGTAAGTGAAAACTATACGCATTTAGGAAAGTGGTTTTAAACAATTGTATCTTTCTAAAATAAAAGATTTTTACTGCCACATATTTGTTACACACCTTCCAAAAACAGTATTTGATACAACAGAACATGCTGTTCCAGTACTATTTTTTCCAAACACCTTTTTAAAGCAATAGCTCAATAAAATACCTTATTTCTGCAATAAACAAGCAGCTTTTATTACCGTCTCCTTTTTGTGGTTTAACAGGGCTGACTTCTTTTCCAAACTGGAAATCTGCATCCTGTAACAGACTGCTTTCTCCTTGCATTTCCTCCTCTATCCCACTCTCAGATGAGTGACCACTCAATGTCCCTTCATTCCAGTTTTTATAGTTTTCATCAGAATTTTTTCTTCTGTGCTCCCTATTCCTCCTGCCCAGTGTTGATTCCAGCTCTGCACTTCCATCTGTGCTTGTTCCATTACAGGCTTTAGGTTGAGGAGAATGTTGTGTTACAAATCCCACAAACTTCTTTCCTCTTTTAGAAGCTTCATTAACCTGTGTTTACAACAGAAATTCATAAGCACAGTGAATTTAGAATTGCAAGTAACTTTTTAAAAAACCTTCTATATATGTTCTGATTAATTGAACTGCTGATTTTCAAGGACAAAAGACACAACACTATACTACAGAAGGGTGCCTTGTCTTTGTACACTGCCCATGTCTCAGAGTAAATGGAAGTTTTCCAGCATGCCTTTGGGCCCAGGCCAAGAAAGGTGGCCAACACTGGTACTGACTCTAGTGTATATGAAGTCCTTAATTTAAAACAAATCCAAAGTGTTTTACTTGCTGCATCGTAGTGATAAGCAGTATACTGGCGCAATAACCAGTAATGTTTCTCTGAACACGCGATACCAGTCCTACTGAAGTTATTGACCACTAATACCATGGCAATATTTGTCACATGTCATGATTCATTATCCCCTGGTTCCCTTAGAGGCTACTCAGCTGCACTATTACTGAGAAGAGTGAAGGAGCGGAGAAAGGGACCAACTAGAGGCAAATTTAAACCCTCTTAACTCTGCTTTCAACCAGTGGTGGGTCTTTTTCTCTACACCAAAGAATTACAACACAGCTGTAGAATATGGGCCACCTGGGGGATGTGTCTGTTCTTGGAGGAAAGGGTTTTTTTTTGCTGGGATAAGGAGTGCTGCCATTTAGGAAGGTGATCCCACTGCCATCCTGTGCTACAAGCTCCCCTCTGCAATCAAGTCTTTCCAGGAAAATACAGAAACCCCAGGTCAGAAAGAAGAAATCATCTGGGAAGTACTGAATTAAGTGAGGGCAGAGAGGGAAGGATCTCTACTCAGTTAACTCGCATAAACTATTAATCAACAGACTGAATGGCACTCAAATAGCTGATGGTACTACAATCGCTTTTTACTACCATGAGAGACTCAAGTGTTACTATCTACCATTATTATGTATGTACAGCAGTATGATATGCCAATCACTGTGATGATAGAGATGCTACTTCTACGACAACCAAAATAATTTTAAGTGTGAGAAGCAGCATGCAGGGAAACAGGTAATATGACAATCTTTTCTTAAAATGCCACAAAGTCTTATTGTTTCAGATCTTTAAAAAAACACCCCTATTTTTTACTGTATTACTGGCTCAGTCTTTTTAAGCCTTTTAAAAGTAAATTATTTTCACATAATACTTGCATACCGGATTTGCTTGCAAGAATATCACTGTTAATTTCAAGTGGTTTTTTGCTTTAAGTGTTTGTCTGCTATGCTATACAACCAACCTGGCAATATGCATATAGTGTAAGTGTGTCATAGAATCTCATTTTATATTTGAAACACCTGAAAATTTCAAAGCAAGCCATTCAGACATTTTAAACAACTCTGTGATAATTTCAAAGCTCAAAGATATCCAATATGCTTTTTCCTCTACTTCTTTCCTTGGCAACTAATGTGAAAAATATCACTAACTCTTGTAATAACAATAGTTTCCTGTTTCAGCAAGTCTTCAATTTTGCAGAGGAAGTTAAACACAAAAAGAGCTAGAACTGGAACTTGCATTCCAGTGGACGTTTAGTTTTCTTTAGCTACACAGTATTTTCAAAAGCTGGGCCAAGTAAATATTTAATAAAGTTACTGTGCATTTCCTATTTCTGCTAAAGAATAAGAAAAATCTTTCTTAGAAATTGAATATATTCATGGTTATTAGGAATACCTTACTTAATCCAGAACAACATACACCTTTAGATTTTTTTTTTTATTATTAATTCCAGAAAAAGCTATCACAGTAGCATTTTATAAAGCCTGATTCTGCTTTTGGTGGTGTAAGCGGCCAGCCTCCCAAAGCTTTACAAGACTCAGTTCTAAGTCCTAAATTAGAAAAAGCAGCTGGTGAAGAAAAGTAACTCTTTTTGCATCAAGAAAAGACTTTGTAGCTTCTATAAAATAAACCAAGGTTAAAACTCAAAACTAAAAAAGTTATCAACCACTAAATATAACTTATACATATGGTAGAAATAAAAATCTGAAGAGAAACTTGAAAAAGTCCTCCATTACCTTTTCCAACAGTTCTTTCACTACCTCATTTGTCAGCGTTTCATACATTAAAGGACATTCCTCAATCACCAGCCTGGGGTGCCTTTGTCCTCTGGGTGCTGCCTGCTTCTGGCTAGAACACAGGAAGAAAGCTGTCTTTGTCAGTGGTTCACCGCTAACTTCAGCAAATGCTTGCATGTAGAATTCTTTCTTTTTGGAATAGTTATGAACGAAATCCTGGCAATGCTTCTTCATACTTTTGTTTAGAACTCTGCAGTTTTTACTGTTTCATTCTTTTTCTAACACAAAGTGGCAGGTACTGTGTATTACAAAGTCAGGGTAAGAATATTTAACAGGAATTTCATGTGAAGACTGTTAACATACATCTTTTAAGAACTGAGTTATTTTGACAAACAGCCCTGCTTTTGTAATAAACAAACACAAAAATCTCTGATAATGCAGAAAATATGAATTCAAGCTCTAAATGCAGCAAGCACAAAACAGGTTCAGTTTTGCAGAAAACACAGTATTAATAGAAACGGTACTTTTAACACTGTTAACACGCTGCTGTTAAAAAAACATGGTTTTGTAACTAAAGCGGAATTGCAGCTATTGTATGAAATACAGTGTAGGCAAATACTAGAAATACAAAGCAGTAAGAACTACTTTGGGTTAGGTCTTTTTTTATCTAAAGCCAGTCCCGTTATTACTCAGACAGCAATATTTGATGTATATCAATAATATAATGGTATTTTTTTTGCATGTTTCCTTCACACATTCTTTTGCTTTGGAACGAGACATCAACGAGACAGACTCAAATACAAAAATGTTACTTTCCAGATGGTAGTTGGAGGAAGGTATATTTGCCTATAGGAAAACCAACATCTGTACATATGGCACCTGAACAGAAAAGTGGGAACCTATACCCAAGTTTCAAATGTCAGCTGCAGGGTTCTCAGCCTTAACCTGTTCAAGGTCCTAAAGCTTCAAACCACAACTTCGTAAGGATCCCATATCCACAGGGATAAGGCGGGTTGTGGGAGCTGCGTGCTGGGTAGAGTCAGCTCTTAGAAGCCTCAGCTCCACAGAGCAAGTGTTCTGCTTTTCTTAATCAAGCATTTGCCCACATGGACAACATTCACCTGGTTTGCAGATGAATTTATAAAGGCAAGTTGAACAAGCAGCAAATACCACAGACAATGCTAGTTTAAGCAAAGTGCTTGAGAAGCACCCTCAATTGAACCATGTTTTACAGAAGTGTTACTGGAGTGGCTGGGGGCACCTTCCAACTCACACCCTTCCAGTCTTCCAAAAGAAAATGAGAGAACCTTTGGGCATTGCACTAGGACTCAGGAGAGAAGGCAAAGAATCGCAGCTCTTAACACAGTAAGAAATCCACTTCTCTAGTTATTCAAAATAAATGGTTATCTTTGCATTCAAAGGAATTAAATGGTAAAATTTCTTTGTACATTTTATGATCACATGGTGATTACAATGCAGTAAAAACAGGAGTAATAAGCAAGACTATGGAGCTAAAATATGAACACAAACTCTTGATACTCTCTCATGTCAAATCAAGCTTTTGTATGACCTCTAGTCACAGAATGTTTCCTTCTTAAGAAGGAAAAATTAACTCTGACAGTTTAATTGATACTTTATAGGTAATTTTCCCTGAATAATGCTCTTATGGGAAAAGTAAGAACAGAAGTGTTTTCAAAATTAAGAAAAACATAAGAGAATTTAAAGCAGCTTATTACTCATTAGTTTTTTGTTTAATCTTATATTTGCTGTAGATTCTGAACAGATGACACTTTATGATAAAAATTTATTAAAAATAAAAGGGTAAACAGTTTATTTTGACATAAATTATGATAAGCAACTTTGGATTTTTGTTTGGACATTTACTAAGGCAAAGTAAACATTAGCTTACTGTGTGCTTAGTGTTAATTAAAAAACTGTTACTACCTTGCTCACTTTTCTAGACAAGGAACAGTTATTTGACTCTGAGGTGCTCATTTCAAGATGATAATAAATTATCCATGTTGAGCAATCCAGTTACAAATGGCTTAAGTAATGCATCAATGTATTCAAATTACATCGCTGTTACCTTAATTTTAATCGTGAAAGTACCACTCGATACATGTGACTTGCAGGGAAATTCCTTCTACGTCCAATTGGCAGTATGATAGGATGAATGGCTCCTACAATATATCCTTTGCTGTAATATTCTTCCACCTTAGGTGCTATATCCAACACAGAACTGATCTTGATAACTTCTGGATTTGAGGAAGCTAAAAGCATTGAAAGCAGAAGAGAAACACATTATACTGTGTATGTTGATGTAGTTTTTGGGTGAGTTCCTTCTATATAAACTACACAAAATCTATCCCAAGGGATTTACTAAAAAGCTACAGTTCTATTTATACAGGAAAAGCAGATTCACAGTTGATTCAACAGTATTCAACTAGTGGAAGTACATATTTTTACAAGTTAGTATGATCTATTTTTAATCGATTTGGCAACACTTCCTGTTGGATCTAGCTTTGCCAAGCTAATTTAAGATTTGCATCAACATCTAAACACACAACGGGTCTGAACTTAAAGCAACTATTTTGTCTGGACAAAGCCTTAAAATCCTTCAGCCCTAGTTGTGAGGTAAATTCCCATACAATGAATTTGAGCCTAGAACAACTGTTTTTTCTCATTTTCTTTTTTGATCCCTTAGAAGTGATCTGTGGATTGTAGGTTGAAATTTTAATGTAGTCCCAATTCCTTTTTCTAGTAGACCCAAGTACATGTCACTTAAGCTATGTGGTGTCATTAATTTTAAAAGAGGCTCCCCGTGAGTGTGTACAAGCATTTCCAATCAATAGGCAACAGTGAGGTTCCACAAGGCTACTGGGGAAATAAAGGAGGGAAGTTTTCAGAGCACCTTTTTTGAATGGTCTGATCCGCAGCTTTTACACAGAAAAAAGGCAGATTCCACACCAGTAACAGATGATATATTCTGCCACAGTCAGTCTGATGGTCCCTATTTCGTCTTCCCTCCAACTCCAATTGGAATTGTAGATGCTCTCAGAGAGCAGGACATCAATACTCATATACAGACATTAACTGAGAGTAATTATGCCAGAATATATTTGCCATCATCAAATTTTTCATTCTTTGCAGATATGAACCCTTATGACAAGACAGCTTGGCTTAGAATTTGATGGTCTCTATCAGTGACCCTTGCTGCAAGTGAGATACTTTGAGTTTTGATGGATTCCTCTCTTCGCAAGGCTTTCAGAGCACTAAGACCAGTGTTCAGCTGTATTAAAGGATGCTTCAATTGGAATTACGTGACCTCACAACACTAATACACAAACATTTTAACATGATGCTTTAAACATTCTTTCTCAAAGAATAAAATAAATTGAAAACAATTAAATATACTAATTCTCCTTTGATTCTGTATTTTAACAAAGTATATATTGAAGAAAAAAACCCAGGCAAATGCAATGACATAAATCTCACTCACCACTTCGTAAATGTATTCCTTAAGAGTAAATGTCACATTCTTGCATCCCCTTATCTACCTGCCCTATATCGCAGGTGAGCAATAGCAAGGAATTAAGCACTTTATCAAACACACAGCAAGTCAAAGTCTCCCCACTCAACTGGTTTCAAGTATCATAAATCAGATATATCAATCTTTAGTTTAATTAAATCTTTTATTCTAATAAACAGAATTATAATTCTTCTGGTTCATGAGTGATGTGTTCTATAAAACATCAATCTGTATACTGCTTTCCCACTATAAAATGAGGATAATACTGATCTATATATAGATATACACAGTACAGAGATTTAAAAAAACCAACCAAACAAAAACCAAACACACCAGAAACTAATGTTTTACAACACTCGAAGGCTTTTAAATACCAACTTTTACCAAAGGGAAAAAAGGAGTGGAAGCCTACTTTGCTTGTCATGGTAAGAGCTGTAACAACTCAGAAAAGCCATCAAGAGAAACCAGAGTAACACGTACCATGGGAAATTCACACAAGGAAAAAGTATCGCCAACATATTCATGGTTTACTGCCAATAACTAACAAACTCAACCTATTAATCTAAAATCTGACATTCTCAGTCACAGTGACTGGGCTATTGCACTTTCTTGTGCTACCTTGTGGTTTTTTTTTCTAGCAGACAGTACATCACAGCCCCCCTTTCAGAGACAGATGGTATTTCACTCTTTGTAACACCTCCATGCCATGATTCCACTCCTAGTACATTCAGGAGACATTAACTATGTACTGAAGTAATAACTGGTCTACAGGCCACAAGCCAAAAAAGCAGGAACGTATACAACATGATCACCATTTACTGATTTTGCAAATGTTTTAGTCATTTTTCATTAAGAAAATTTTCTTCCTGATGTGCTGTCAATAGGTAGCCAAAATACTTTAACACATAGAACTACAGCTGACTTGCTATCAGTATAGTAAATTTTAGATGCACAATATTGAAGATGACAAAACAGCTGCTTCATATATATATATTCATATTGTTACACCGAGTGAGAACTTCACAGCATGTCATCTTAGTGGGCTGCATCATTATTCCTTCTTTTCCCCCACACAAAGGTTGTTGAAAAACGCATAAACATTCTGCTTAAATAGGAGTATTTAAACTACCCCTATTTTATGGTTAAACTGACCTCAAAAAAATAACAGCTGTTTTTGGAACTGAGATATGCCTCGTGACTGAGACTTTAGAATTGACAATCCAGGCATTTAAAATTACACTTCAGGGTCGACTGCTCCATTTCCTTCGTACCATTCAATCCCACCAAAATAAAAGACTGGCTGTAATTTTCTTGTTTGGGATTCTCCTGATGCAGAAGAACCTCCATGGAACTCAAAGCTGATTTTTGCAGTATGGATGGGAGTATTCTGCAGACAAGAACAGGAGAAGCTAAGGTCCAGTACACTGCTGATAGCTAGTTAAGATGTGTGGGTACTCCAGACAGCAAATTTAGACTACAGCGTGGTTGACCTAATCTGCATCATGGTTTAAGAGAAGATCAGGGACTCCTAAAAGTCTCCCCAACAGGTTCATTTTGATTTTACATAGCATAAATCTGATGAAGCAGAGAATAAGGCATATTAAACTGAAATAACATATTTATGCTTGCTATATTTTTATCTTTATGCAGGACATAGTATCCTTTATAAGATCCTCCAGTAAGATAAGTGCAGATTTTCTGTTTTACTTGGTGCAAGATCCAGTGGTAACAAGTCATTCAGGCAAACAGAAATCTCACATGTTGGGGAAGACCTTGCTAGGAAAATCAGCAGAGTGCCATGAAGACACAACACAACTTGACAGCAGAGTGAAAACCAACTTTGGTCTGAAGTGATAAAAGGCTCTCACATAGGTTTTATTTAGCCAAAGGATATTCAAGTAGCAACAAGTATGTGAGCAAGTGGGTTAGGGTAGAAGGGACAAAAAAAAAAAAAAAAAAAGTAATTCCCAACATATTCTCCACAGTATTTTAGCCAATCCCCATATTTCATACGCAAAAAGAATTCAGAAGTGCCTTCAAGCTAGTATATACATTTATTTCTGTAATCATTATCTTAGCTCTAAACAGTAGAAAGCCCAAACAAAAAAAAAAATATTTTAAGGTCAAATACACAGACAGGTATAACCACTGGACAGATATCTGTGTTCACAAATGCACTTGCTTACAGTTAGAAACCTAAAAAAGTCACCCAACTACCCAAAACTGATATCACTTATTTAGCATTCATAATTCCACAGTAAGTCACTGAAGCTAAGCACTTTTGAATATCAGACTAAACAGGTGAAAATGAATCTTTACTGCTGTACTGCTAGGTTATTTAAATAATAGAGATGCACCTTTATTTGCACTTGTTTGATGTGCCTTTTTAAGTCACAACCAGGTATACAACAAATCCTTTACACAGCACTTCCAGAAACCCTGTTACTTTAAACCACAGCAAAACTATTCAGAACACAGACTATTTAAGAACATTACATGTTCTTCAGTCCTTAACCCTCCTCCCTTGCCTGCCCCCCCCCCCCCCCGCAAAAAGAATTAAGTTTTATTATCCTTTCCTTTATCAGTAGATGAGTAGGTAATTCATGTATGCATTAGGTAGCATGGCTTTATTTGTAGTACATTATCATTACTACTACAAGTTTTGTTTCTTCAAAAAGAACAAGCCAGTGGGAAACTCTTCATTTTTGTAAACAAAACAACAAATATAGTTGGATGTCAAGTACTAGAAATTAACAAAGTGTGGCTTTTATGAGTATATTGCAGTTTCTCAATTAACAGACTCATCTATTTTAAATAATTTTATTACTACAGTCCTTTAAATTAGAGTTAAGCTAAACAGAGGACAAGTTTTGTCTATGAAAATGTAAGAATACATGTACTTACACTGTCTCCCTTTATCAAACCCTTCTAGCAACGGCATTTACTCCCAATCCTTGTTACTAGGAATTTCCAGTAGATTGGGTTGTTCGAAAATGCAAGTTACCATAAAGTGACTGCAAAACTGAGCTGCCTGTTCTCGGAGGGCAGCCATCTGGGCTTGTTTATGTTTTCAAGTTTGTAGAACAGGGAGTTGCTCTGTTAGAGACGGGACACCCTCGGGAAGGAAGTATCCCACAGAGCACTGTCTGCCTCTAGCTATGCATACAAATTCTGTTTCATTTCGGTCACAGTTTCAAAAGACTATTCAACAACTGCAAGTAAAGCATTTGGAAAAAAATAGTAAGATGAAACTAAACCTCTTACTAAAATATCTACCAGAAGACTGGGGTGGGCATAAGAGGGGAAGCTACTGGTATACAACTAAGACACAGACTTACTTCTGCATAAAGTAACAAGGACAATGACAGCCTGTTTTTGAAAGTAGAGTGCATTTTTAAAAATTGTTACTCAATTAAGGCTCAGGCAGAGTGTATTTTCTGAACCGTCACACTGAATTCAGACAACTATTATTCAGAGCGAGTACGGATGGCAGTATCTGACTCACAGGAAACTAGGAAAATCTCTTAACAGTTTTTAGCCATCTTCCTTAACAAGGACAGTTGTGTAATTTGGAGGTCTGGTTGTTAAAAATACTTCAGTAGTTGCCATTGTAATTTTATGTAAGTGAGGACCTTCGTCATGATTTGTGTTTCAAAATAAAAGTCTTACGTTTTGGCTAGCTCTGATAAAAGTATCTAAGATTTACTGTAAGTCAAACAAGACAGAACTAAGTTAAATACTATTCCTTGCCTTCTCAGAAAAGTAAAGATAGAACATAAAAAGATACCTTCTAAAGTAAAATCCAGCAATACATATTCATAAGCAGAATCCGTCTTTGTTTCAACTTGTGGTCTCTTCAATGTAGAAAAGATTTTTCCAGGGCTGCTATCATCTGGGTCTTCCAGCTTTCTTAGTCCGCACCCCATGGCAAGATCTGCAAATGATTAAATTGCAGGAAAAGGTGGGGGGAGCAGCAAGATCTGTTGCTCTCACTACAGGAAAGCAAAAAAAAAAAAGTAACCAAGTAATTCCCTTTGGTCTTCTTTTCTATTAGCTGTAAATCCAAACAGAGAAAAAGTCTGGTTCCCAAATCAAAAAGCCAAGGTACTTTCCATTCATTTTTTATATAGAAACAGTAATCCTGTGGTGATTTCCAAGCTACAAACTTGGTGGGAATGGGCTTGATTTCGCAGCAACATTAGAGCTGCTACAAACTAGCAGAGATTTTCCATGCCACGTCAATTTACAGCCAGCCCCCTATCAGTGCTCTCTTGCAGAGGACACCAATAGTGCTTTGTTTGTCCTTCTAGACTGACTGGGTGAGGGGGGGGCAGTAGGGGGGAGAACTGGAAAAGAAAGTTAGAGAAACTTGCCTGTAATTACTTACCTCCAGAAGTTCTCAACTACAGTAGAAAGTCAGAGGGGAAAAAAGCAAGTTAGTCAGAATGAAAGAAGGAGAAAAGAGCCTCAACATGGTTGGAGACGAAAATCATTTCCAGAAAGGAAGTCAGCTTCAAGAGGAAATTGCTTCTGGCATCTCAAAGGGTAGAAAAGTAAATGAAAAGCAGTTTAGTCCTTATTTTAGATTTCAAAGTTTGCTTCCTATTTCCCTTCCACGGGAACTTACTTCCAGGAGAAAAAAACAAACAAACAAACAAACATGAACTTAGTGTAATATATTGTAATAATGTAAAAATCAATAATGTAAAGAAATTTATTGTCAATAAAATCAGCAAGAATCTACATTGCTAAAATCAACTTACATAATTGGTTTTGATCAACACCAAAAAGTGACACTGAAATATTCCTCATTTCAAATCAGAATGACTTTTTCAATGTTATATATAAATATAGTAACAAGACTTAGTTCCCCATTTTTCACAGCTATTGAACAACTGAAATAGTCTTCTCCTCTCTCAGCCTGACCTCAGCTGCTACAGTCACAAACTTCCAACACTGCTTCCTAAGTAAATTTTCCTTTAAATCCTGAACATACATTATAATTTTAAGGGCTCTCACGGCTCTTACATTGACTACTGCAAGTCACTTGTAATTGTATTACACCTGAATCAGACCATGATAATGCATCGGAAAAAAAAAAAAAAGGAACAGTGATTCATTTTCTAATGCGCTGCTACTGCTGGGATGGCTGGTTAGAAACTTTACCTTTTTATTTTCAGACTGCATCTAGAGAAATTAAGTCAGTCATTTAGAGAATACCAGAGATCCATAACACCACTGTGGATTATAAAAGCTGTATATTTATATTTTAGAAATTCTATAGTTTTTTTTTCCTCACTGAAAAATACTAATCCTATGAAAAACGTCCACATTTTCTATAATCAATCACTGCAGGTTAGGCATTAACCAGTTGTGGTTTTCTTCCTGTTGTACTACAAGCAAAGTGATCTAACTTATTTAAGAAGCTTACCAGGAATATTAAGTCTGCAGACTATATTCCCTTTGAAATCCACATTATATTTTAAAGACACTTAACTTCGGAAGAATTTAAATATTGCTGAGTGCAAAGCCTAGGATTGTCATCATAATTATTGCATACAGTCTTTAAAACAAGCTCCCAGGTGATGAAACATACCAAATAAGCAGAATTCTTCAGCTTCCTGCATATCTGTTTACACAGAAATTGCTCCAAAGTACATTTTCTTTTTTAGTAAAGGTCATCCCTGAATTGTTGCAGTATCAGGCATACCTCTAAACTGTCTGCTCAACCTTGAGAATCCTGCTGCTTCATTCCACACAGTCCTTAGGATCCACTGTAACAGCCTGTATAAAGCCATGGCATGACTAAGGTAGCTGCAAGTAAAACAACTTTTTGCAGCACTGGCACCCCACCCAGTTGCCAGCTGGTTGCCTTTTTTTTATTTAACTTAAGATAGCTACATTTTTAATGAGGCCAGAATACTGTATTTTGAACATTTTGTGACAAGGCGTAAGCGGTATGTCAACCCTCTGACCAAGGCAGGATTTTCCACAGTGTAAACAAACTCTTATGACACCAACACAGAAACACTGTTACAGATAAAAACAATGGTCCTTATTTTGAGTAACCCTAGATTTAAGTAGCTACAAACCTCCAAGTTGGAAATCCATCAACAGTTGCCATTGCAGGCTGGACTCAAAAGTCACTAGATTGAACCAGTGAAACCAAAGATCCCACATCAGAGTAAAGAAAACAAAATAAAAACAATCAAGAACTAGCAGCATCCTTCACAGGAGTTCAAAACTGCATCAAAAGCACCTGCATGACTTGGAGAGGGTCAGGATTGTAAGATTCCTGGACTCAAGAGCTGCTGAAGGAGCTGCCTGAATAGCTGTAGTATCCTGTTGTGAAGTGGATATGAACTACAAAACAGTCCATTTCCACTGACCCAAAATGCAAAGGCTCTGGGCAGTAGGATCAAAAAAAAGCCTAAAATTACACTCAATTCAGCGAGGTGTGGTAGTGACAGCAACCCCCACCGAAAGAGCATGTGACTCATTGAAGCTTGGCAGAATTAGGACTTTTAAAAAGGCAAGGATAGCTAAACAATGGACCAATTAATCTTCAGGAAGTACACTTCTGTGGAAGACTTCCAGGATCCCCCTACAATTTTAGTTCTGATGAAATGGAGAAATGATACATGGATGGTAAAAGACTAGCACACCAATGGGGGCGTGGGCCCAGCGCTGGGCCACTGCCTGCCTTCTGGCAGCAGCAGCTCTGCACAGTAATTCTGACCAGAAAGCGAGACAATAAGCCTTAGTGCCTACCCACACCTCAGGGTTGTTCCTGCCCCTTGCTGACAACATGCTTTGTTCCCTGTTGTCAGTGTCATGGGAGGTTTGAAAACATTTGTGTGGGAGGCATTTTCATCTTTCTTGCTACATTACTAAACTTACTGAATGTAAGAACATCATCTCATGCTCGAAACTGATGTTTTGAAAGAGATGTTCCTCTGTTCCTGACTCTGTGCTGCACTGCTCACTATTAACGTAACCAACATCCAAGGCAGGCTCTCCGTCTGCAGCACTGGTGCCAAAAGGGGTGCTGGCACCCCCTTTTTGATGAAATGTCTCTTGCTAGAATTAGAAAGACAACACAACACTTTGGTTTTGGAACATCTGTGATAACTGACCTGAACACAAAGCCTATTTACAAGAATGACTTCTCCCAAACCAGATACAAACTCGATAAACCATTTAATAAAATACAGTTTAAGCTTTGCCTCCCCCAGTATCTTAAAAGCTCAAGAGTGGGAAATAGTACTTGACAGAAGTATGTTTTTTCAAGTCATCTGACCTTCCTGTGGATTAAAACCATAAAGCACAAGGGAAATTATGAAAATGGTGCAGGTACACAGAAGACTTTCCTTTTCTGTGTATGCACCACGTCAAAATACAAGCTAAAAAAAATAAATAAAAATACAGGGAAATTTACTTGTAAGTATGTAATATTTAATGGATACCAAAACTCAAGATAGATCATAAGATGCTGAATCTGCAATTCAGAGGGTAAGCTACACCAGGATCCAGAGCAAATGTTTCCTAAAAGACAACCCTCTCTCTTTCTGATTAGAATATAGGATGGCATATTAAAAGGAAAAAGAATTGTACTGCCTTAATGCTACTTTAATTTCAAAAAGCTTCAAATGAAGCAGCATTTTACTTTAAATTACAAAATACATATCAAGGAGTTCTTATGAAGGGCTATAAAATTTTTAAGTACTACTGCAATCACGACAAATAACTTCTGCTCAATCTATGATTTAGAACTGGCTGAAGATTCTGAGAGGAGAACACTCACACTTCCCAGCCTATTAGGCCACCACTGGGACAAAAACATGACTGGCAGTACATCTCTCGGAAGGTTTTTCACTCAAAACATTTTAACTGATGAGCTTACCTGGAATAAATTCACTAACACAAGCTGCACAGCCTTTCAAGATCCATTCCTATTCTCGAGGTTAAAGAGTAGCATGCATCAGAAAAACACATACCTGAAAACTGTACCAATTACCTAAAGAATAAGCTATTGCTATTTTTGAAGATTTCACTAGGACCAAAACTGACTCCACTAACAAGAAACAGAAGCAATAATTTAGTTCCTCTGATGAAGTCAAAACGTAAAGTAATACTTGGACAAAACACGTTTCTCCCTTGGGGTCATAAGGCATAAGAGGATCACTTTAAAAAATTTTAAAAATAAGCAGCATTATCTGCCATAGATCAGTCAGTGACACAGAACAAACAGGGGACAGACAATTTAGTAAGATACACGGGGGCAAGTTACAAAGACAAGCTAAGTCAGTCAGATTTCTCCAGAACCTCAGACTATCTGAACAGCTAAAGGACTCAAAACCAACACACTAAAAAAATCCCCTAAATATTAATCATCTCAAATTGCAACACTTTTGAGCTTCACAATTCCTCTCTGGACTTCTTCTTAAGCTTACTTCCTTTGTTTTACGAGTCAAGGCAAATATAAAGTTTTCACTTGGGACGGGATAATGACAGAAAAAGCAAAAAAATTCCATCAGAAAAATTCTGCAATTCAATTGTCAAATTTTTTTTTTTCACATCCCCATCACCAAGAACTATTACTTTAGCTAAAACAGAAGACTGACATTTAATTCTTTTTCCTGCAGAACGACTTGATTAAAAATGCTTTGTCCCTCATTTATTGAAAGCTGTTAAAATAGCAGTGTTCCATTCTGAAGGCTCCTTGGTTTGGCAACTTTTTTTCTCTCCTTTGAAGGATGTTACAGGAACGCAGTCTTGTTAAACATGTTAACTTCAGCAGAAAAGCCAGCTTTTCTGCAATAATATTTTAACTTAATGTTCTAAAAATAATTAACAGAGATGACAACAGTAGTTTGTTTTAATGACTGCAAAAGCATACTTTAATGATAAAAGTTAATCGATTCCATTTTCCACATTTTTCGAAATCCATATTTAAACTACTCAACAATATGACAATTAAATAAACAAAAGTTACAATTCAAACAGTAGACAGGACCAATTTGAATTAAACTTTTAGTTAGCAACCCAGAACTTTAGTAGAAGTTATAAACTACAGTAACTTGTTTATTACTGCTGTATCACAGGTAGTTTCAACAGAGCTTTTGATTTATAATACTGCTAACAGTTCTCTTAAATGAGATCTACAGATTTATTAAGCTTTTATCTATACACATCCACAGTATCTCACTCATCAAGGCTGCAGTAACTACATCACCTCTATCTGCAGTACAGTATCAAACAACGTAGCCATGTGATGAACTAAAAATCACACATGCTAGAATGAAACTGGATGTTCTATTTTATCTGATTAAAAACTGGAAAGATTACAAACAGTATTCTGTTTACCTTTGATGTACACACTTACACAGACTGCAGCTCCACTGACAGAGGTACAAAATGACCATGCGAGGCCATCAAAATTAGTTTCAATACTTCAAATTATTTGTGACCCAAAAAGTCTAAGGCGGCCTTACAAAACCTACACTCTCCCATTACATCTTAGCTACATTATTAAACGCTACTAAAATGTTCTGCTTATAACAATTACCACACAGGACTCTGCACATGTCTATCAAGACACTGGCATTGTATTTTGGGTCCTTAAAATACCGATTTAACCTGAATTTTTTACTTAAGTAGGAAACGTAAGACACTTGTATACCAGATGAATTGAAACTACCTTAGTACAACATTACAAAACCACAAACCTATTTACTGTAATTTTTACTGTAAAAAGCTATTTTGCAACCATACAACTTCTCACATTTTGGAACTATGTTCAACAGAAAAAAAACATTTCAAGACAGCCATGTGTTCTGCTAGTTTATGCGCAGTTATTATTGGAATGCAGTTTACTCATTGACTTTATACTGACTACTTTGAAAAATGAATTTCAGAATACAAAGAATTGCCAATTTAATATGGAAAGCAAACAGTTTTTCAGGGATGATGAACATACTTCTGATTAGAAGTAGCAGAAATCAAAAATGTTAGTGAAGTAGAGAATTCTACTTAATGCAAGAATAGCCCTTGATCAAACAAAAATACAGGAGAGTGATAACTTCAGTAACTTTTCTGCCTGTCTAGAGGTTTTTGTCCAGTGTTATCTAATAGAGAATGTCAGAACTAACATTTTGCCATATAACATCAAATAGACAATGCTTGCTAGGAATACTGTAATGGATAGTTCAGCAGAAAACAAGAGATACCAGCAGAGTCTCTAAATTCTAGGGGATGGAAGCCACAAATTTAATTTAGTTTGCTACTACGTCAATGTGACAAGCAGTTCACAAAGATTATTATTTGCTGTTAACTACTGAATGTCCATAGCGCACAGTCCTAACCTGCTGTGTTCTCTCCTAGCACATGTGCAAAGCCTTACAACTATCAGTGGGAAACTGCAGAAGACCAAAGAGAATGTTACACTTCTCCAACCCCCCAAAAATCAGTGAAGGATCAGGATCTTAATAGCTGCAGTTACCTAAATAACTTCTGTGATTAAAAGAAGTCATGAATGCTGGAACATCAGGGTAGCACAACTGTAGGCACTACGTGAAGAAACGACGTAGTTCTTTCTCAGCACGTATCATCTGTGTATGCCGGTAATGGAATTACAGAAGTCAGTTTTTGTGCCTCAATTGTGTCTACAGCAGAACTCAACTACTGGAAGTTTAAACGTTCAGGTACTACTGATGGATGTTATGCCATCATTCTTGGCAAGTATTCTGAAGAAAGATGAGATACAGTATCAATAGAGCCCTCAGTACTTCAACAGTGACCTGTGCTCCCTGGAGGAAAGCCAACATTCAGAGCTTTATCTTCCAGATCTCTCAAATCAAAATGAAGGATTGTTAAGACCTGATGATACAATCCTAACCAACAGTACCTCCAGACTGATGTTACAGGCTCCACAGTAGAACACTGCAGGTGTACTTCTGTGCCTAACACTGAGTATCATTCCAAATGATCAAGCTCACATGCAAGTAAAAACAAAATAAATGTTCTTTGAAGCAAAGGCCATGGGATCAACTCATTATCAACAGTCTTAACATCCGTACCAATTAAAGGAAAATAAACTACATTTTCTGAGTATGTGGACTAGAGCCATCATCTGATGACATGTGAAAGACTGCACAGCATTTGTACACTTTCAAGCAATTAGTTCAAAAGACTTTCCCGTAAGTACATGTTTTTTAGATAGTACTCGCTGTAAAACTTCTTGGATCTCTGAAGTATTTTAAGAACACTGAAGTCATGTTTGGTAAACAAACTGTGGATTCCAAAAATAAGGACTTGGCACTAAATCTTATGAAGCCTGGGTCAAATGTGTATTTGTGTCATGATACAAGAACTAAGGCTCTAGCAAAACATACAACCTTTCTTTTGCACAGAGACAGCACTTCACTAAAAAAAATATTTACTATGTAAAAATTCTTCCATGAAAATGAATCATTGTTATGATGTACCAAGACTTCTATAATATATTTATATTGATGAATTCTAAAATCTGAAAATCAAAGAGAACTGGACAGATACTTAGTAGCACAGACTGGATCAGAAACATGACAAACTACAGAAGATTAGTGTTTCCCCCCTCAAAAATAGGCTGAGATCCCCATGTACCCAACAAATTGTCTATCTTTTTCAACATTTATTGGTAAAACAATCCTCCACAGCTGCTATGGTAATAAGTTTATAAAAACAGAAAGTATTAAATTATATTTGTGTAGATCCTTCTACATAGCAAGAGGTGGAAAGGCACTTGAGGAAACCTGCACTGAAGACACAGTACATGGCATCTCCTTTCACAACAATTTCAAAACAGTGTAAGAACAAAGCCAACTCCACCTCTCTTCCTGCGCAATCTGAAAGAATGCAATTGACTGCTAGAATAATCTTTAGATACATTTATATATTACACATGGATTATTTACTGACTACAATGCCCACTATAACATCCCTGAATGATTAAAAAAACACTACCAAAAGCACAAGAAGAAAACCCCCAAATTACTACAGAGCATATAAAAAAATTGAAAAGCTCAAGGATATTTTACATACATAAAGACCTCAGTGCTACATAAGGAGTAAGCCATAACTTGCACTCCTGTTAATAACAGAGGCTACATTTTAACCTTTAAGGAACCTGACTTCTGTATAACATAAAAGAAATCCCAGGAGGGCGGGAGAAGCAAGGAAAAAAAGGATATTATTGCCCTGCAGTCAGGGAAAAAGCAGTATTTCGTCTCAACTTAGGAACTCCCTGGCAGTATCACAAGCTTTGCACAAACAACAAAAAAAGTTAAAGCAGCAAGGAAAAGTTTTCAATGGTCTTGTAATGCTAAGAAGTTAATTACTGCCTTTTTCTATAGCTAAAACCATACCATAACGCCGAATTTACTGCTTACCACATGCAAGAAAAATATCAGCCTCATATCAATATAAATAATTATTAAACTAGTGGTCCAAATTTTATTTTAAAAAGTTATTATTCCCAAGCATTAAAATGACACATAAGTAAAAACACCTTATAAAAGCAGAGAATACTGACTGTAAAAAAAAAAAAAATTAGAAGTAGATAAACCCTTCTGGAATTGAAACAAAACACACATAGATTTAAAATAAACAGATTAACTGATAGCACTTAAATGCTGTCACAGTATGTGGGAAAATAGATTTTATTTTTGAACTAATGGATCTCTAATGTTTATGTAATCCAGAAATTAAATGTTAAATTTTCCATTTAATAAAAATATATTTAAATAGCTGGTTTTCAATCTATGTTAGCAACCAAAGTTTATACAGTAGGCTGTGTATCAGAAGTCACCATTTTGTCCTGTAACAGTCTTTTTATTAAGAAAGGAAATGCAAGATAAAATCATGGCTTCATGTGTTTTTACCTGTCCAAACTACAAAATTTCATTTTATTATTTTACCAAAAGGAGTGGTATTTTAACTTAGGCAATTTCAGGCAAATGTTAGAAGTTAGGAAGAACATATCCTTCACGTGATAGGTAGGTTAGCAGAGTAGATAGCTAAAAATCTGTTTTACAGAACCTGCAGAAGAAGGTGGTATAAGAATTTTATCTTCCATTCTGTAATCTTTTCAAGGATGAAAATGGGGACTTCATGTATACCGAGGTCTCAGACTCACAGATGAACGATGTGAAAAGTTTCTTCTCACAGAATGCAACCTCGATTCCTAAAGGGAGAGAAAAATGCTGAGTTGTTTCTTCTATTTCAAAGTATGTCCTATTTACTACATTAATAATGCTTCAATTAAAAATTACAGTCCATTTTGATATTGAGATTTCCATATGTACAAACGTGAAGTCAATAATGGCAAGAAATATCTTCCTTTATTTACAAGTATGGAATATTAGAGTGAGTTTGAATTAATTTACTTAAAAAAAAAATCAAGTTTTGTTCATTGATCATATAGTCTTAGTAAAGTGAGTCAAGTTACTAAAGCAATTGTAACCTCTTCCTAACTGTATAGGGAAAATTTATTTTTTATAGAATATTACAATGCAAAACTATTTAACCTTTTTTTTTTAACTTTTGCATTCTCTTTAATGTAGATTAGAGCAATGAATTAGTATGGAATTATTATAATAATGAGTACATAGGTTTTTTGTAGCTAAAAGTCAGATTTCAAAAACTTGAACTTAAAAACTGATAGCTGTCCTATCTGTAAACTCACAAATAGACAATGGACTGTGATTAAGTAATTTGTCAGTGGATGCCACTAGTACCTGACAAAAGTATGGCAAGATCCAGAAAACAAGGCTAACATTTCAGGTGCTGGCAAGAAGAGTTTTTAGAATACTTGTACCATTCTGTTTATTATTCCTAAGATCAAATTCTCTTATGGTCTCCTCCCTTTGTATCTCAGCTGCTCTGTATCCCATTTGTGGGACCCCTATCTGTTTTCTTCTCTTTACTTAACCAATCTGAGTCCTACTATGGCATATGACCAACTCAAATTACCTTTTTTTTCTAACCTTATATTCTTAACTCAAGCCTTTTCTGCCCTAACTTATTTTTGTTTAATTTTCTCATCTTTTTACCTTCCCTTCTGGCTCTGCCCATTTCCTAATATAACCAGCTGTAGCTCCTACATCCCTATCAGGATATTCAACCCACTTGAACCTCAAGATTTCAGGTTTTTTCCATCATCTACTAGCTCCACATCATGCTGCGTATTGCTTTCCTAAATCTCTAGGTTCTGTGGCCATCTAGTAGCAGTCTCCCTACCCACTTGCATTTCTATTACATCAGCCTTACAGTACTTCAGTCCCAATCTATTTATCTTACTCTCTCTTTAGTTTTGATTCCTACTATAATACGAAGGGGACAAACATTCTTTTCTCTACTGCCTGGTTCCAACAGAACAACTATGCTCAGTTTCATGCTGGCAAACTTCTAAAACTTTTTAAAAGCCACACCAGGGGATAAACCACAGACACATAAAGAAGTCACATCTTAAAAAATGGCAAGCCCCCAATACAAATCATGGGGCTGTTTAAAGACTATCAAATAAGAAACCGACCTAAATTTTAACATGTGCAAAGCAGCTATTCTTCCCTAGCTTAATTTTATTATAACTTTTTAAAAGAAGTGTAAGCAACTAAAAGCAGAACCTTTTTTGAAATAAAAGCATGGCTGAGCACCTACAAGAGAACAACTCCATAAATACAAGCCATTGTCAGTCACACAAAATAGAGAGAAAAGGGGAGAAAGCTGAGTTGTCAATGAAAGAATTAGAACAGTTTTCAGAAACAAAAATCCAACACTGAAATACAGAAAACTTCCCTCCCTGTTGAAGGTTGATAATCCAAACACACACAGAAGTTAGGCAGTTGAACTAGAGACAATAGTGGAAAAATGATAGAATTAATATATACATTATTATCCCAGTAATGAACAACATGGATGATCTATAGTTTGGTTTATTATATATAAAGTTTGGTTTATGTAGGAAAACTATTAGGAAATTTACAAATATGCAGGAAGCAGCTAAGTAATACTGCAAACTATGCTAAATCCCATCTGATCATGTTTTATTATTTATCAGTTTGTAAAGAGCAAGCATTGCAATGAAACAACTGACCCCCAGTTTCACAACAGGTAGCTGCAATCTGGTATGTTGATGATGGCTCTCCACCACACAGGAAGGACTGGACAAGAAAATCAGTACAGGTAGACTAGAGTTGCTCAAATGGCTTAATAGTGAATGCTCCATAGTGTCTGTCAAGTAAAGAGAGAGAACAAAGATAAGAAAAAGCAAAAGAAAAAAACCACCACTAACTGGAACGAGAACAAACTATTAGAATAGCAAGAGAGGAGACTTTAAAGAGAACAGAATGAAACTGCGAGAAAAAGCATGCCATCTGCACCTTTCAATGTTTTTATAAAATTAACAAGTATGGTCTTGGTGGTGTTTAAAATACCCCTTTTACAGGCAACAGACCTTGCTACAGCTGGTGACAAGCCTCTTGTTAATCATATATGATGACAACTAGAAGTTTAGATTCATGTTACAGACTAAGGTAAACTTAAACAAAAGGATTACTCTATCTCTCTCAATTTCACTGCATGTATAAATGAAAAAAAAAAAAATACTTACCTATAAAGAAAGGATATTCTAAGGGTTTTTTTTTGTTCCAGATGGAATGTCATAACAGCACACAGTCCTAGTATAAAATTACTATACTCCTCCAAAAATGATTATACCAAGACATCCTCTTATAAAAGCCACAATTTATGTATATATACATGTATGTGTATATATGCAAACATGTATGAACATGTGTATATTTATGTGTATTACACACACACAGAACTTAAGTTTTACCTTATGCTAAAAGGCATTTTCTCATAGTAAGTAGAAAATTCAATTTTAAAGCTATTAAAAAAAGATTGTGGAGAATAGAGAACAAAGTAGTGACAAAAACCAAACATGGAAGCAAATGTGAAAAACAGGATATGTTTCTAACCTTGATAGGTTCTTGTTGTTAGAAAACTCAGTTCACTGTTTTTTCAGAAAAAAATAACCAAAAGAATGTAAAAACACTTACTACCTTTGTACCCTTCTGTGCCTCTCCAGAACATTTTCTAAATAAAAGGGGAAGCTTAAAAGAAGCACTATAGCTCAGCCATGCAATCCAGTGTATAGCACTCTTAGGTTCCAAGCATTGGATTAAGGGAGATTGTCAGACTTTGTCAGCTAAAAGTAGTCTATTGTGGGGAGAGGAGTGAAGAGTTTATGTAAGACTGGTTGGTTTTTTTTTTTTTTTTTTTTTTTCCCCTTCTTCCTCCTGAAGCTAAATGTCAAAGCTCCAATAAAACAGAACACTTCCCCTCCTCCCCCAAGGACCTAAGAAGTCACTTATAGGAAAAAACACTGTACAATCCCATACTGTTTATGTCAGACAAAATGTTCTGTTGGATACCAACAGTGGGAATAGCAAAAACTGACAGACTAGAACCATGCCTACCCTGTGATGAGTATACTGCAGCTGGAAGAAATGACTGAAGAATAAAAAAAACCCAAAAGCATGAAACAAAACAATAAATCCCACCCACCTACCCACCTCCACATGCCAGAGCCTTTTACACCTTTGCTCAGTTAATGGAGACTGCAATTCTATTGCTCAGCTCCCCAGGCCTCATGGGTCTCCCTCACACAAACACACATGCAATATCCAATAAATATTGGATTGTTTGGTTGGGACCAAGGCCAGTCCCAAACTGGTTGGGATCAGGCCAGTGCCTCAGAACTGAAGATAAATTTTGGTTCTGCTAGATCGTTAACTCACAGGTATTCCTCCCTGGTCTAAAACCAGAGAACATGAATTTCAATCTTCCCTCAAGTTTCTGCTGTTACTGTAGACTACACAGATCTTATGACCAATCAGTCTCATACACATCTTCTAGTAGAATCTGAACGTTCACCTCCTTATTAGAGGATGACTGAAGATCTGAAGCACTGCACAAGATCCAGCAGAGATGCAAACAAATTAATGCTTCCTAAAAAACAAGGGTCACCTAGCAGCCTTTGAGAATGAAGGTCAACCTCATCCATTTGTATAGATATGAAGATGAAATCACTTCCACGTACTCCTGAACAAAACATGCTATAATCCCCAAAAGAAAACACCTTCAAGTAAATACAAAGGATAATCAAGGGGAGAGGTTTAGTATTTTTGATTAAAACCTGATCTAAAATACTAAATTTGGACCTTAAAAAGTTACTATAAGTTGGGAAATGTTTTATTCTAATTTAAGATTATTACAAATTTTGCACTAAAAGTTAAATCAACAAAATGCTAAGTGGCAGAATTGAGAGAATTCAAAAAATTAGAGAATTACCAGAACTGAAGCTTCCTTTGTTAACTGCTACATGGTTTACATGATTAATAAATTGAGTTCCCTTTTCATACATCCACAACAGTCATGGAAACACTGGCTTAGAAATCTGATTTTTTTCTTCTGTAAAGACTTCAATCATTTTGTTTGCTCACCCTTGTGACTTCATTAAAACATGACTGCAATGCATCTTCTGTTTTGAGCTGCATTTGAAAGCTATGAGAAGTCGACAATTGCCAGAACTACCTGGATACTGGTTGTACCCACTCTCCTCTCACCAAATGACTTGCAGCTCCTAATATAAAGCACGTATTTATCCCTAATGCAACTCCTAATGCAGTGGAGGCAATTAGCAGATTACCTTACTTTAGGCATCTGCTCTCATACATGGCCACGACTTGGCAATTTCAACCAACAGATTCATTTGTTGGGCTATTTTAACAAGACTACAGCCAGCGGGCACTATTTTCAGGCAGCTGGGGAGCAGGTGGTAATGACACAGACACTGGCTTAACACAACACTCTGCTGTCAACATTAGCTCTTTTTTTTCCAATCATTGTTGAGTGCTAAGTCACAGTGATGGACACAATACAAGCTGATCATATTTATTCCATGTGAAATATATTCAAAATAAGTGGGCATGTGAAAAGATAAGATGAAATGTGAAAAGGAACAGTTATATTCTAGGACTACTAAACAAAGCAAACTAAATAAATAAAAATCAAAACCTGTCCAAAGCCATTTGGCATTATCTGGTAATGAATAAAACTATGCAAGTTCAGCAAGTCTTTGTAAGGGTTTAACTCTATCTGTGAATCTACCTGAGACCTGAACAGAGCAAAGTTTCAATTACAGGTGACAAAACTTCTGAGAAAACAGATGAGAATGAGCCAGAAATTCAGTGAAGGAATGGACAGAATTAGCAACTTCATGTTCACTTTCATCAAGTTTAAATCTGCATTGCTAACAAAAGTCTTACTTCCTCTCTCCTATTCCAAACTTCTTGTATAGGTACAAGTTTGTGCAGTTGTTGACAAACCAGTCTGAGTAACTGACTCAAGTTTACGTTAGCTCTTCTTAGGTGGTGGGAATGGGGCTTCATTTTTAACTACATCAGTCCCCTGATCTGGTTACCATATTGCCTCACAAAAACTGCTACCAGCACAGGAAATGGGTGATGTGGAAAATGGAATGAATTGCTGGGTTATGCCAACTTTAGCTGTATGTGAAATCGCTTCCAAAGCTATGAACAAACAGAAAACATTAAAACAGGAGATAAATAGGAGACTGAATTTGCAGCTCATTTCCTATGCCACAGTAACCAAACATGATTTTGCCATGCATGCACCTATTCTACTGCAAATTAACACGTTATCACTTATCACAAACTACTTTGCCTTTGCTATAAGGTAAAGCACGGTACTGTGGCAATTACTGTAGAAGAGGAAGAGCCATTATGCTCTAGATCTACCTTGTAACTTACTTCACACTACCGTGTTCATATAGCCTTGGCCCTTGGAAAGATAAAAATCAAGATTCAAGGTGAAAAAGCTTGCTTCTCTATTTGATACAGTAAGTATGCCCTTGTGTTTGATTCTGTGACTACTACTGCCATTTTTTAAAAAAGTGTTTTCATACACCGTTGGAAAATGGAATATAAACTGGTATTATGATCACTGTGTTAAACCAACTGCCTTTTAAGTATTTCCTAAAAAAATGAATCAGTCCGCATTAGTATTCTCAAATTAATATTCAGCTTCTATTTTTTTAACTGGAGTACTTGCATTTTATTCCAAGACAACACTTAATGTTACAGCCCCCTCTACTGGAAATATTTAGTAGATATTGTTACACAATACTATGGAAAAAAGCTTCTCTTGAAAGAAATGTAAGTTAAATTAAATAATACATATAAAAAGACAGTCTATAACATGGCTTTGATTCATCCATATTTAGTCTGTCATCTGGAGTTCAGTAAGCGTCTTTCACAGAAGAATAAGTGTTGTAATATCAAATAAATACTGATACCTTCCGTCCTTCATTAGGCAGATCTAGGCTAAAACTAATTTAGACATTATTTCATGTGTTGTATCAACAGCCTTATTATTTTAAGCAAAAGGACCTTAACCTGGGACCCAAAAAACCCCAACAACTTGCGTCAAGTGACATGGAAGAAACATTTTAGAATTGCCATTCAAAATCGGAACTGCATAGAAAAACACCTACAGGTGGCCAACCGTGATAGCTTTTCATGCTCAGTGTCCCAAAACCTCACCTCTCCACAGCTTGAGGTGTTTACCTAAGGCTGGATCTTGAGGAGTTCAATTCGTTATTTACAAAGACAGAGACAAGAATTTTGTAACCACTGTTTCAAAGACATGAATGAGGTTCACTCTTTTCTCAAGATACATTTTTCATTTGCAGTTTTCTTTGTATCTTGAGTCCTAAAATAACTAGTCATGTAGTTGGTTTTGTGGTGGTGTTTTTTTTTTTTTTTTTTTTTTCCTCCCTTCCTTCTAGTTTTCCCAAATAGGTATTACTTATTTTGGAGCTACGTCCTTTGTAACCAAGTCTCAAGGGAAAAAATTTCTCAGTTTCTCAGCAACGTTTGTTTTCCTTAATTCATTAATAAAATATTTCTTCACCCCTGCCTCTCCTGTCTTACTGTCCCCTTTCTTGAAGGGGAACAGTAATACTACCATGCTTGCTTTAACTATCTTAGTTTGATACTCACAGGTGCAGGCATTGCTATGGCACTCTGGGCATAAGGCTGGTGATGTGGTGCTTGTAGTCCATGATCAGAATACAGCTGGTATAAAAAATAAATTACAAAAAAAATGAGGAGAAAAGTTTGTTTCACAGTTTTATGTTTTTGCAAACCTGTCACATGATTTTAAATTTCTTAAAATCAAGTTGTGGTCTATGTTTATCTAAACTACTGACTTACAAAAACAAACAAACAAAAAAAATTCAATATTTAAATCTGTTTTCCTCGCTGCACCAAAGTTTGGTAAATTCAATTATCTAGATCAGTGTCAAAAGGCACTTTCCTTGACAGAAGTAGCATGCTTCTCTACTACAAACCCATTTCACTCAGCTCTAATTGGAACAGTGTTTAAATGTGTAGATTGGCATATTGAAATATAATTCCCAGCACTATCACACTTACAAGGTATTTGTATACAAGTAATACAGGCTTTCTTTGAATTTTACACCATCTTCTGAATTTCCATATACTGCTCCTTTATCAACAAATTATGTACCTGTGAACTGAGCCCATGTTACAGTCAAATATTCCTTAACTAATTTCATGTTTTTTCTTAGCGCTCAAACACTTCAAATTTCTCTGTATAAGTTGATATCTGACTTACAAAATACAAAAGGTAAAATAACATTGGTAGTAAGATTTATGATTATACAAAAAAATACTGAGATTTATGCACTTAAAAAGAGAAAAACACCCCCAACAACCAAAGTCTTTTATTATTCAATACCTTTGTAGGGAAATTAAACTACTTGGTTATGTCAGGATTTCCCGCTTAACATTTTTGAAATACCAATTTTGGAACTTTTCTTGTAGCAATAAAATACTGTACAACTTTTGTAAAAATACTTTATTACTGTCCTACTTTACCACTTATTTTGAAATCCCTGTTCATAAGGAATGAATTATCAAAGAGGAAAAGTACCCATCAATCATAATACATTTTCAATTTTATACTAAGTTTTTCTGTAGCCAATTACTTACTTTAATTTTAAATATCCAATTATTAAGAAATGGCTTTATTGTACATAAATATTTCTTAAGAAATGTTAGAAATGCTAGAGATATAGAAGTGAAAAAAATTCAAATAAAGAAAAAAAATTACTTAGTCATTCAACTACCCTTAATTCATTCTGATCTTCAGAGTATTTAGAGACATGAGCTTCTACTCACACAGAAAGAATTACTTCAGGAAACTGTTATGGCTTGGGTAGACTAACCCAGCATTCTGAAGAGTCTGACCCATTTTATTTAAATGTTATTTTCAAACAAAACAAATTGACTAGTCTTTATAATGCTGTTTGTCATACACTTGTGAATCTCTAAAGTATTTCAGAATCAAAGCATACTCCTGGAAAACTGGAACATAGTCTAACTTGAGGACAACTGAAATGATTTAACAGCAGCAGCATGTGTGTGGGGGTAAGTACAGGGAACAGCTGACCTAAGTGCTCTGAACTGCCTGTGCTTAAACTAAAAGATTATGTTTTTCAGTTGCAGATAAAGGTTTCAATTGTAGGTAAAATTTTTTATAAAAATACCTCAGGAACTGGAGCTTCCACTAGGAGAGGTGGAGGCATACATCCACTTTCCTGGGTAATCCCTACTGGCTGATAAATGACTTCAGATGGTTGCAAATACAAGAATGAAGGTGAAGAGACAGGAGACTAAAATAAAACACAATTTTAATAAATTATATGATTTATGCACTATAAGTATCAAAGCTTATTTTACAGTCTTTGCTACATACAAATGTAGATAAAAGAAGTGTAAAATTCATCTTTGATAACCTAAAGAAGTTAAGTGAGGAGGAAGTGGGTAGGAAGGTCAGGTAGTAGGATAAAACAAAGATGCTCTTTAATAGCTTTTATAAATTTGTCAGATTTTATTTATATTTTGGAGAGCACTTAGAGAAATTCTAAACTTCCTAAAATTGACACTTACTCTCAAAATCACAGAAACATAACAGTTTAATTTTCTCCTGCAAAAGTGTTACATTAAACAAGGATTTTTCTTTTAAAATAAAACCCACTGTTTCTGTAATTCAGCAGGCAGATTTCAAAGTATCAGACTGACATCAATTAAGATTAGAACTGACTATAACTGGACAAGGTTGTCTGCTAATGAAGTAATGAGGATGCTGTAGAACAGTTCAAGCTTAAGGGACCCTGTCTTCCTTTCAGCTTCAAACTCTTACAGTTATTTAGGTGTCAAGATTTCCATCTTAAGCTCCTCTCCCATAGATATCACAAAACTGATAAAAGTCTTCCCCCAAAATTACCAAGTTAAAAATTTCAAGTTCTTGCTCCCACTTCAAGGGTTTGGGTCTAATTTCACCATAACTGTGTGTCTCCATGCTTCTGCTAGCAATACTTAGATGTAACATCATCATTACCATCAGTTAGCAAGCTAGGTAATGCTAAATTCTCCTGTCAGGCAAAATACAGCAGTTTCTACCTGCTTTTGAGAACTTACTAGCTAATTTAATACAAACTTTTTGCAAGGGGAGAGGAGAGGGGAAGATGCTTTCTTTACATCAGATTTGTATTTGATGTTTCAATAAATGCTATTTTATCAGCAAGTGTTGCAAATGCATTATTAAAATATAGCAATTCATCTTTATTATTTCACATGTTGTGAACAGCAGGAAACTTCACTGTTAGGTAAGCGTACTGTAGCTTTAAACTAGATGCAAACTAATGGCAAAATGCTGCAACTATGAACTGTATTTACCTGTGGAACAGACCATTGCCACTGACCTGGAAGACACTGTGTTGGTGCCTAAAATCAAACAAGAAAAGATATCACTTATGTGATTAAGAATATATGCATACACATACTAGAATTACCAACATACTAGAATCAAAACTGTCTCCAATCTGTAACAATTCTTAGTTAAAAAGAAATATTATTTTCATTAAGCCCCCAAATACTTCAGGAATGCAGTTTTGTCTACTTTCACTCAGCCTGACTTGGGCATTTCATAAGCTTCTGAAACACCAAAGCATCTAAGAAGCATGTTTAATTAGGAAAATAGAAGATACAAAATGCAGTTAACTTTGCAGTACACATTACAAACATGGACATACTGTGTAAGTCCAGCAGTGGGCCACCAAGATGGTATTGGGACTGGAGAATAGATATATCAGGATGCTGAGAGAATGGGGTTTCTTCAGCCTTGAGAGGGGATCATTATTGCTGGCTACAACTATCTAACAGGGGGGCATAAATATGACTGAGCCAGATTCTTAGCGGTGTTCAGAGCACAGGAGTCAATGGACACAAGCTGGAACACTGGAAATTTTAACTAGCTCTAAAGAAAAAAGTCTTTTACCATAAGAAGGGTCAAGTATTGGAAGAGGCTGTCCACAAAGATTGTTGATTCTATCACTGGAGATATTTAACATTCAACTGGACAAGTTCCTGAGAAACCTGACCTAACCAGCCCTTCTTTCAGCAGGAGTTTGGCTTAGATGATAAAAGGATGGTACTAAGCTGACTGTCTAGCAATATTAAAGAAAATTTGAGTTTATTACATTTCCATGTAGTTACATATGCAAAATACTGTATTCTAGTGAAAAGAAAGACTTTGATGAAATTCAAATCTGTTTTATATGACTGTTTTGAACAGCCTTTTTATTTCCTAAGAATAAACAGACCCAAGACAATGCTGGAAATAATACTCCAAGTTGGAAAGATCACTGACGGCCTGAAACCCATTTTCAAACATACCTGATAATGGTATGTAGGAGACTGATAAACTGGTTGAGCTACCATCATAGGTGAACTGGAAACAGAGCGAGTCTTAAAAAGAAAGAAGTTACAAGCCTTAATGCAGCAATTTCATAAACTGTCATTCCTATTAAGAACAGTTCTGGAGTACTATAATGCTGAAACACTTCCCCTCCCTTTTGAAAATGGATTTACCAAGTTTTAACTTGCACTTAAATTCTTCAAAACCACTGTTTCTAAGGGCCTACATCAGAGATGAAACAAAAATCTTTGGCATATTTACTTAGTATTTTCCAGAAAGCACCGGGCCATCACTATGTAGGGATGCTAAGGCCACCTACTACCCTGACCACAGGTACATTGTTGTAAACACTTAAAAAAAAAAATCTAAGCTGTCACTAATTTATTCCTACCTTCTTCACAGCCCCAATCCAATCTTCCACTTTCCACTCCTTACCTCACACTAGCCCCAGCATCCATCTGATTTGATAGTGAGCCAGTTTAGGTAGCTAAACCAGTTAGAAACCTGCCTGAGCTTTGTGGGGGTCCAATTTAGGGTCAGAGAAACACCAGTGAAAGAAAAGGGGGCAGAATTATACTGGTCACAGTAGAGAACAAACATAGCACTGTGAACCTCTACTTCTGATGAGTTAAAGCTAATACATGCAAGTCCCATGTCATGCAGTTCCCTCATTCCTGCAAATATTTAGGAAAGAACAGTTCAAACTACTTTAATTCATTCTACACTATATGAAAATGTAGAATGCAAAATGGCAAAGACCCTATCTGCACTGTTACATATGCACAATACCAAAAAATATTAATATCTAATTTGATGAATGTTTTCTATAACATCAGATTCACAGGTTTTTTTCTTTAACTTCTTTACATAACTTCCTAACAATGAAAAGTAAGAATATTTAAATACTGAAGGCAAAAGAGGCAACACTTGGTAGTTGGAAAGATTGAGTACCCCTAGGGTAGGGCCCACACTGATTCTCAACTACCCTGTCCAATAGGTCACATCAAAATCCCCTGCAAAGGAACAATAAATTTAAGTAATATTTTAAAAACGTAAAATAAATAGACTGGTATAAGGAAGCCATTGAAACATCAAACACAAGGGATAGCTAAAAAAACTGTGAACAGGAGGGACTTGAAAACACTACACTCATTATGGTCCATAGAAAAACATATATACAAAAATAAATTACTTACTGGCCACGGCTGCAGAACAGAAGCAACTTCAGATGTATGAAAGTAAGCCACTCCATTATGGTAAATATAAGGATATCCACTTGAAGTAGTTAAGTACATTGTACCAGTTTCTGGTATTACAGTAGAACCTGGAATTAATATTTTAAAGTTTACTTACCAGTAAATTCTATTCTTTTAGATGTGCAGGTTGTAAAAAATAAAAGATCATTTCTGATCTTCAGAAAAGCAAAACACTCAAAGGAAAGAACATGGAGCAGTGCGCCTAGTGCCATCTCAATTCCCTCTCAAACACAAAATCATAGAAGTAGACGGTCATAGCATGTCTCCAGAGGTAGACGGGAAGGGGTGCAGAAGATGGCATGCATGTAAATTACTAAAAACTTAACTCCAGTTACCAGCAAGTTATATATATATATATTTTAATCTTCAAATGTCCAAAGGTAACTTCACACTGTATTTAGCTGAAGCGGGATTCAAGCACTAAAACCAACAGAAGGTTGGTTAACTACAAGGTGCAGCCTGGTTTCTCAACACATGAAGACTGTGCTTCTGTGATGGCATATAGCCTGTCAAGAATGAAAACTGGTATCTAGATGTTCAGCAACAGGAACATTTCTCAGCTATTTTGCTACTATGGCAGTGGCTGTAAGTCAGCATGGGATGACCCTAAAGCAGAGTTCCAACTACACAGCCTTCTAACAGGTACCGACAGCAAGCATTATTCAAATAAAAGGATATCTATCCCTATGCAGAGGTTATCTTTTTCAAACACTGCCTTTAAGATCACCTAAAACTCTATTTTTGCCTGCATTTTGGAGTGGGACAGAACTTAATGTTTCTCTAGAACTTTGTCAAACATGACATTTCAGTTGCAAATATAAAAAGACTTCTGCAGAAAGAAGTAAAATGAATTCTGTAACTGAAATAACCTTGAAATCACATTGAATAGTAATATAGCATGGAAAAAAACTCAGAACACAATACAAAGAAGATCACTTAGAAGTTTTAGTTTTTCATCTGTAAGTGCCATTTTATGGACAGACACAACACTAAAGAGATTACTAGAATGCTAAGTGGAAAACCAGGAAGAGTTCCACACTGATTCAAGAGCTTTTATCAATAGTAAGAGTTTAACCAACTCCTAGAAAAGCGTGAAGACGTGGATACAATAAAACTGAAGTATCATCCATAGACAGGTGAGGCTAAGATGGTTGCTAGGACAGTGTTAAACAGACCTTACTTAAAGACTACTTTAGCTCCACTAAGCAATCTAGGATAGCAGTTACTGGTATCAAGTGAGGACGCTAACAGGATGCCATGGCCAACAATCCTGTCCACTAACTACCAAGTGCATTGCACAGAACTTTCTGCTATTGTTGACTAAGTGTCTTGCAAAAGAAAAGGAAAAATTCTCTATCAAACCCAGCAAACTCACTGTGACAGAAAAACAAAACAACTTGGGAGAGGGATAGCCATCTGAAATTCTTCAAGACCACAATTCATCATTCTTCCAGTTGTTGATGTTTGGTTTATACATTTCAGCTTTCAGAATGCCCACTTTCACAATACCCGGTGCTGGGGAAAAGCAAACTGAGTGGTCCTCCAGGTAGGTTCGAAGCTCATAGCACAGAAGGTCCTATGATGGCAGAAGAGGTAAAAACTGTTTTGCTTAATAGCAGGGAAGACAGGTCCTAGATTACAGGTGGTCTGGAGAGGACAGCAATAAATGGGCTATCTTTTCAATTCTGCTAAATGTAATAGAACCACAGCCCTACGGTGATACCGAGAGTCAAGGTTTTAGGGCTTTATGAACCTCAAGGTGAGCTGCAGTAGGGCAAAGTATCCTAGTGACTAAGGTTAGATAGTCTGAGCATGAGAGCAGGCACACTAAAACCAGATCCTAGGATGTGTCCCTAGATGCCAATGTGATCTTCTATCACAGATCTGAGGCCCAAGGAAGAAGTGGCAGAGTCAAACAAGGCCACAGAGGAAGATTTCAAAAGGACACAGCAGCTTACTTCAAAAAAATGTTTGAAGTTTTCTTCCCCTCTCTGTTCTGCCAGATCCCAAAAATAAAACACAGTCAAAGATATGCCCCATTTCTATCAATACACACATTCAACATATGAGTCAAGGAAGGAAGCAACACAAGTCAGGCAACGCAACTGAGAAACTCCAAGTCAAAGATGGAAATGTAAATAAAGCACAGCAAAAAAACCCCAACCATATAACCCCCTGATGATGACTGAGCAAAGATCATGCTGAATAATTTTTGGAGCAAAGAAACTATACAGTTGGAACGAAGTATTCCACTTCCCCTGGGCAAACACTATTCTATATACTTACAAGGGAGAAAGGCATACCTATGCATGAGGGGAAGAAGAAAGAAGGAAATAGCCTGTCTGCAGAAAGTATGTCTACACCACAGTGTTAGTGTACATATGAACTACTTTTAATCAATAACGTGACAGTAACAACTGAAGAGAGTTTTAGAATTAAACTATAATTCTTCTGTATTTCTCTAAGACGGAAGATGAGCAAAAGTTTTGGTTTTTTACTCTTCCAAAAGGTATCATAGGACAAATAGTGAAGAAAAGTCACAAGAGTACACTTTACTTCCTGCTGCACTTCTGACAAGTAGATCTGAGGAATAATGAAATAGCATGCTCTGCTATGCAAAAAACTGATGGCTCTTGTCTTAAAAGTTGGTGATTTATATTCTACACTTTCAGTAGTGTATTACAGAAATAAAGCAGCCCCTGGCAGAAGGGGAGGTCATCTTCTCTATAAAAAACCCCTGATTTCTGTATCCCTCAAAAGAACATCTTCACCGCATACTTGCTCAAGATAAAGAAATCATGTGACAAAACTTACCAATACTCCTTTTATTTAAGTGTTCAATCTAAATAGTTGTTTGCCACACAAGGAACATACAGCATTCATTCCACTGTCTTACAGCAAAGGACTCTTAAGAACCAAATGGAGACTGCAACCACCCATTCCTTATGATTACTGCTGAATAAAGCAAGATGCAATAGTCCTGACTTATTTTGCCAGTATAAATAAATTGCTAACAACCCTGCCAACCAGCACAACCTGCTGTATCCTATAGAACTGTAAGGACAGTTTAAGTGTTTAGATTTGAGGTTCTGCCTGGCAACTGAAAGAAATTCCCATGCAGTCCATTCATAAATGGATAATCTTTTCCAAGAACCAAAGTAAAAAACACTAAAGCGATAAAAGAACCAAAATGTCAATCTGTTTGGACATTTCCACTGGCATGCAGTTACTTCCACTGCAAACCATTCTGAGCACATTCATGCACAGCTTTAATGCAGTGCAAGACCAAGCACATCTTCAATTCAAGCCTTACATTCACAGTAACACTTACATAACATACAAACGCAAGTGAAAATACATACGAGGACTCCGTGTTTGTTGTTTTCTTATTGCTGGACCAATATTCAGTTTCTTATCCTTATAATTAAGTTTTTTAGCCTAGAATTAAGGAAAGAAAACATTATTTTCTACACAAATCTAGGCATCCAAGAAACAAAAGTCAAGTAGACAAGGTATTCAGTAGCTCTCACCTTTCCCTGACTTATGAAGCACTCAGAAAAACACCAAAACACCCAAAAGCTATACTAATTCCTTTTCTATCCCAACCTTAGACTTCATGTACAGAAAATTAATAATTAGTAATTTCAAGTATTACTTACTCCTCACGGAACAGCTTGACTAAGAGCTGATACCTATAACTGTCAGCAGATTTTTGTAGCTTTACCTCTTATGTATTTATTGCTTTAGTAAAAGCACATGTGTACACAAACGGACAATTTCAAGTATAAAGTCTTTTTATCCACAATCACGACACTCCTTTACAAAAAGATGACAGGAACAAGTCAGTCTATGAAAACAGCAAGATGAGGACTGAATGTAAAAGTCCCCCCACTCAGAACTGCCTTAAAACTTCCTTACATTCAGGCTAACAAAGCATAAAAGCACACTAAACAGATATCCTAGTAAGGCTAAACTACCGCAGAAGTACTAGGTACAGACAAGGAAAGCTACACTCTCTTCCAATTGTTTTGCTTGTAACAGAGAGTGAGCATCAAGTACATCAGGTAAATTAAAACCCTGCCTTTGTTTTTAAATCGATACGGAGCTTACTTCTTGTTAATATAATGAAAAGGAATAGGATAAATAAAGATTTTTTTTTGTTTGTTTAGTTTTCAGCACCTCTAATACTGCCTTGCAAAACCTAAAAGGGTTCTGAAGGCCTGCTTCCCTGAACAGTTACGCAAGGGAGAATGTGCACTAAACACTACCACGTGGCACCACAAAGCTTTCAGTTTTTAGAGCTGTAACTTCTCTAATAAGGAGATAATTAGTTCTTAAAGAACACAGAAAAAAATGCAGTTCTAAAATCACATTCAACAGGACCACCACAGTTTGGTAGTCAATACATTTTTTTCATTTGAGCCCAACTTAGCAAAATACTAGAATACCTGTACATAATTCTAAGTCCCTCCTATCAGATTCAAAGTTAGGAAGAGGCTAAACTATTTTGTTGAATCTGGGACTTCATAAACAAGTATTAATCATGGTAAACATCCCTACCTTGCCTATTAAACACAGAGCAACTCCTAGAAAAGATATGCATTTCAGTCAAACTGCATTCTGACACACACAATAAGGTGACTGTTCCTGATGCAATGTATTTCAGTGATGTGATCCATCAGACTTTAGACTTTCCTACACAGATTTCATAGTTAAGCGAAATATCTAATCTGTATGGACTTCTTCAAAGCATTTAATACAGTACTACATGAAAAAAAAAAGAAGTCACACATGATGCTACAGGAAGTAAAGATAATACGAAAAACTGTGGTGAATAAAAAATTACTTCAGAAAGATGGGAAGAGGTAGCATTAGTAGTAATAACATTTGACCAGAAAGATCCTGGTAAAACTCCTGATGGTCCGTTTCTGATACTAATGCAATTTAATATTTTCAAAGACTGTAACATAGAAATTTCTAGAGACATTACTCATGATAGAGGAGTAGGTTGCAAAAAAAAAAAAAAAAAAAACAGTGCAAAGGATGATCAGAGTATCATATACATGAGAAGAAATTTAAGAGTACAAAATGAAAAAAATAATTCATTTCATACGTAAATTATTAAAGCCTAGAAACTCACACCTTAAGATGTCCGAGAAATAACTAGATGCTAATTGATCTTAAAATGAATATGACATAGTAGTATGATGCAAAGATGAAAAAGGTGATAGAATACTAGGACATCTGAATTAAAGCACTTATAGTAGACAAAAAAAAGTATTACTGTTATTGATTGACATACCAGTAAGACTTCACTGGTGCAACCTTTCAGTTACAATAGAGGTAAAAATCTTAAACCATTTTCCCAATGATACTCAGTACCACTGGTGTTCTTGTAGTTCACAGAAATAAAACAATAAAAAAAAAACAGGAGAAGAAAAATAGCTGAGTCAAGAAGTTCCTGTCTGTATACTCTTTTGACTCCACATAACCGTATTTTCTGAAAACAGCTGGAAAATTTCATTCCAATTATCCTAGCTCTTACTTTGAATTTTAATCAATTTCCAACAAGGGTTCAGTATTTCAACATTTAAACCAGCTTTATATTTCTCAGAAGGCAATTTGCAAGCCTTGGACACTATTTTCTCGCTTGTTTATGTTTGGGGTTTTTTTCCACACCCACATACCTTCACCTGTTTGAATAGATCCTGACCAACGGATCTCTCCAATACATTCCAACCAGAACATGCAGTGCACAATTTAAAAAGAACAACCAACCCAAACCAAACTGAAGCACTATCATGCAGTTGAAGAGCTAACCAGATCTCAAGGGAAGTTCTACAAGGAGTGTAAAGACAGTAACATAGCTAAGGGGACAAGCAAAAATTACATGACAAGATGAGCTTCATTGCTTAAGACTTCAAGTGAATCTAATTATTCCTGAAAATAATTACATCAGCTCTGACAAACATGTCAGAATAAAAGACAGCAGTTATCTTTCCCAACTCCCCACGAAATCCTGACAGCAACAGATTTTCTAGTAAACCAAATGTGCAGGATACAGTCTGTATAGTTCTGTACGTACTACAGACCACATCTAGACTAACAAAGACAAGACTGTATGTCGAAGTCAAGAGCTGTACTATGAACTGGCAACTCCCTTCCCTAGCTCCAGAAGATCTCAGTATAAATCTTACCTTAGAGCTCTCTAAGCCATATTCTTAACTATGCAGACCAAACCTAACAGATCTTCAAATGCAAGTTGGCAAACAGAAGAGGACAAGACAACCAGGGCTACTTAGTGTCTACCATGAAATAAAGTATTTAAGAGATATTCTTAACATGAACTACCACTTACCTCCTGTAAAATCTTCTGTGCATCTTCTTGGGTTTCAAAAGTAATGAAGCCATACCTAAATAAAAATTGAAGACTCTAAGCCTCTGAAGTTCCTATTTACAAATATTGCACATTACTACTTCATATCTAGTACAAGTGACATTAAAAGGTAAACTAATGGAAAAAAAAAAAAAAAATCACAGAAATAAAGATTGCAGTAACAACTGCAATCTTTACTTAACATCCTTGTTATAGTCTACTTAGTAATATATTTAAGTATGTTGTGTTACTGTTTCTATGCAGTGAATGAGTAGCCTACATAGAAACCTATACAAAAATCTCTGTATTGTCCTTGTTACTCAGCATACATCTTTGGTTCCTTCATTTCTATTAAACAAATGAAGCTCTCACTTGTTACGCATGGTCAAGATGAGACACCTGGGATGTTATTTTTTATTATAATGTACTTCATAGCACAGCTCCTACCTATTTCAGTGACAAATGGGAACACTCCACACTTCCACAAGAACTATCCACTATATTAAATCGAGTTCTCGGAAAAAGCAGCAATGCAGAAACAGTATTTATCGGTGAATTATTCTTGACATAACTAGCATTAAACAAGAGTGCTGTAGTAACAAGGATAAGGTATTCTCATACTTCGTGACACGTTTTTCGCCATACCTCTAACTGCTGTGACAAATCAAACAGGCTTTCTACACTCAACTCCTGTTGTACCAAAACCCCTGAATTAATTCCCAAAGAAATCCTGGCCACTGAATGTGGCACTGCCTGTGCAAAAGTATCTGATGTTATAATTAAAGTCTGTACCACAACACATATGTATAAAAAAAAAAATAATGGATTTCCACACACACACACACCCCCCAAAAAAAATTTTTTCAACTTTGGTAATTCCAACAATTTTTTTTAAAAATCTTTTAGTAGTTTTGTATGCATAGTTTGTTGGGTTCATGGCTCACTTGAAGGTCAGACTGCAGACAATACCAATGCAGCCTATCATTCCAGCCAGCAGATCAAGTTTTGCAATACAACTTACTGTTCTTCGTGAGCATTTCCACGCTTATTTGATTACAGAGGTCTAGTAGTCTCCGATCAGCTATACTTCTAAAGCTGTGAGCTCTTCCTGCATTGTCTTCTCTAAACAGATTTGGAAATGTTTCCAAGTTTAAAGAACACAGAAACTGTTTTCCTAGCTTGGGACCTAAGCCACAGACTTTACACTCTATGCACTATGTGGACAATAAACTAATAGACATAATCACACAAACTTGTAAGTTTCTTAAATCACATGTCAATAAGAACCGATGAAGTCCACGCTTGCATTTCAATAAAATTCCCAACACCATTGAGAGTAATTTTTTTCCAACATATTACTCTGAGACATATGTTGGCAATCACAACTACATAACAACTGGATATTCTTGGGTTACTGTATTATATGGACACATGTACTGAAAGTCTCAGATTTCTTGGTATTTAGAAGGGCATGAGATTTGGTGATGGATCTGGGACCAGGATCAAGCCCACTATGCCATGCAGATATATACTCTATGGTAATACCTGCAGCTCAGTGCATAATTTGCTGATATATATGAAGTGCTGACAGCATTAAAGTCACGAGATCGACACCAGAGACTTACTGCTCAGAATTGAATTTCTGACCTAAGTGAACTTTACAGGTACAATTTCTCATGCACATTCCTTTCTGCTTCAGCCCTCTTTCTACCCTTCTGTGGCAGCAGAGCTCCCCACCTTGTTTCCTTCACCATCCTTTGCGTTCTGGCAGTAACTTGACTGTTCAGTCTTTCTCCAGATTTGCTCTTTGGCATTTCTCTTATTGTTGACTTCCACTCTTAATCCCCCTTTTCCGCAATCATTATTCATGGTCAGATTTGTCCCCCGTGTTCTTGTTCCAAAAAGCTTCATACAAAATCTCAGTTATTGCGAGGCACTCATGCACCATCAGGTGTATCTCACCTCTTCCATTCTTAGGCTCATTTCCACACTGGCTTTCAGTTTTAGAAGTATGCATGTTTAATTACCTTTTTAGGATTACCTACTTAAATTATTAGTCATAAAAGAACCTGAAAGGACTACTGATTTTGTCCTAGTTGCACACAGCTTCATCTTATAGCAATGAGACTATGGAGTTTGACAGTTATGCAAATTAAAGACATTTATATGTAGATGTTAAACAGCAAGATTTTTGCATACCTAGAATAATTGGGAATATCAGTGACAAAAGTAATAATACTTCAAGCTATGAAAAACGTAATCAAATTTACTATCGTCAGTCAGCTTTCTGTTATATTTTCATTTCCCACAACATGCTTATTCTACTATACCAACCCCTTTGATACTCCAGCTCTGTCATTTACTATCTTCACTTCTTTCACACTGCCATACTGAGCAAAAAACTTCCTCAGATCGTTTTCGTTAGTCTAGTACAGCAAATCAAGAGGGAGGGAAGGAAAAAAAAAAAAGAAAAGTTGGTTTGTATGGTTTTTTAATGAATACTTACCGTAAGACTTTTAATGGATATACTTCAGATAAAGTTTTCTACAAACTAATTATAATCCTAGATAGGAAGGAAAAAGAATGAGCATGTATAAGCCTCACAGCTCCTGTTTAATTACTGCATTTTCATATTCTGCAATATTGCTGGAACGCCACTAAAATATTAAAGCTCCTGTTTTAGTGGATTTATGTAACAACTGCCCTTTTACAGTTAAGACCACCGAAGCAAATTTACTAGATGTGAGTTTTTGTTTCTGTGAATTAGTCCTAGAGCGGTTTACAATACGAAACATCATTGCAATGTTTTCAAACTTCAAAACAGCAGAGTATGTAGGCTTCCATAAAGGATATACATAGATCACATATGAAAATAAATCCCCACCAAACCACAGTGACTTAATGGTCAAATCCATCTAATATACCACGATCCCTCTTTCTGAAGTATATTTAATATAAGACTTTGTGAATATCTATAGGCACACCATAGAAACTCTCCATTATAAGTTAAGAAAAGATACTTTTAATGGAGAATGGCCTAAATCCACTCTGAGGAAACTGTTCCTTCCTGAGTATGCATGGAGTAAGACAAGTTTCAAATGTAAAGGCTCATGTATGCTATGTGAACACTTGTCTAACTTCTGTGAATCAGTTTTCTTTTACAATGTAAGCACATATTTGATATGGTGCCCTAAACACCATGTTTCAGATTTTGAAGGTTTGTTCTATATAGCCCTTAGTTAATACTGTATCTAGTGCTGGACAAAGTGTGTTTATATACATGGATCTTTATAAGCTTCAAGCAATTTCCATATTAATCTACACTTTCAGTTATTTTAAGGAAGTAGATCAGAAGTACTATTTTACCTCTAAGAGAATGACTTCTACTGTTTTTAACTGTATGTATACAATTTAGTAAATCCTCTCCTGAACATCAAAGGCTTATCTGCCTCATTCAAGTTTAAGAAGCAAAAAGAACTTAAAAGAAACAAACCCCAATGTAAACAATTATCATAGCTGGAAGGAATACAAAGTTAAGGCTCTTTTTGAATAATACTACCCTCAAGGCACTTTTTACAAACAGAAATAATGCAGCATGCTTGCTACAAACTTTAAGTCCAGAAGAGAGCAATGACAGAAAACTGCTTTCTCTCCCTCACTAATCCAAGCATTCAGGCATGAAAACATTAGAAAATACTCAGTCGCTCTGAAAGTGTGAGGTGTAACAACAGATCCAAGTGCACTGAGCAGGCATGAAACACTTTAATGTTGTATTAAAGCTCAATAATTGTGTCTTATCCATGGAAGCTCCCTGTACCTGTTCTTGAGAAACTACTTATCATGGACAGGTTAAAAAAAAAAAAAAATCCAGAGTCCAGAACCACTCTCTTGCATAGATAAACACACTTTGCACCTAAACAGAAGTGTGAAAGCCTGTGTATATAGGAAAACAGATTCAGCCAAACAACTGACAGCTTATATAACAATTCTACCGCATACACTAAAGCATTTACACATTCTCGAGTAACGAAGAGCATGCACAAAGTAGTAAAGAACTAAAGAATCTTAGTGGAGATTTTCCTTTCCCTTAAAATTTCTCCAATGAACACCAAAATCTGCTTAGATATGGAAGATGTATAGATAAAATTTCCCATTTCTGGGAGACTGTTTAAGCTCCGTATTTTACATATAGCTCAGCTGCTTCACAAAGCTGAGAAAAAGAACCTATGACAAAACAGTTGAAAGCTAAAATATGCAAAGAAACAACTGAAGAGCCCTTAAGACTAATGAGTGCTGCAAGTGTCATTCAATACCTCAAGGACATGAGGGATGGCTATACACGACTATAAACATGGAAAACCAAAGGTTTATCTGCAAAGCAATGTGTTAAAGGGGGAATAAGAAGGAAACATTGTTCTAAGATTCACAGTGAAATTTGCAAGTACCTGGACAAACATGTTATCTAGAAGCTTGCCAGAAACAAGTTCAGGACTAGCCTTTTCCTGCTCATGACAGGACAAAGGCACTTGCCAGATCCTTAAGAAAGGCTTATATTAAGCCTTCACCTAGGTCAAAGATACATGGCATACACCACCAAAGAAAGAGCTCTTCAAGATGAAAATGTACCTAACTGCAACTTCTCTTATCAAATTGCTTCTCTTAATTTGAGAGGCCAGTTGTTTCCCCTTACAAACAGGAACCACTGTTATGGTTACAGACCAAATAGAAATGCCTGGCAAAATAAAGGAGCTTGCTGGAAAGCAAATAATTTTTCATTTATTTACCGTCTCCCTTTTTCACAAGAAAAAAACCCATCTTTTAATTTTTTTAGAGACCCATACCCCTACCCCCCCAGCTGACTTGAATTAGACCTTTGGGGTGAAAACCCAAGAAAAAACAATGCTTTTTGACACAGGATTCCAAAAAGAAAAAAATCCAAGACTGACATATGTAACATGATTTGAACGGAAATTTAAAGTCTCTACTTCTCCCTTCTGTTTCCTTCCACAACAAAAACCATCTTCTTCATGCTTACAGGCACACACGCACTCTTATTCCTCTGCTGCTGAATTCAGGTTTGCAATAGATTTTGACTGTATCAGTGACTGAACCAAGAAATGAAGAGATCCTTCAAAATTAACAATAAATATGACAATTATCAAGACTATAGACATGTTATGCAGAAAAGTGGTTTTAACCTTTGAAATTGCAATGAAAGAACAGAGTGAGACAGGTCTTTTTACAGCTCTGGTAATTTGCTTACTATTAATGCAAAAAGCTACTGTGCCTCTCTGCTAAAGCCCAAATATACTGAAGATCTTGTACAACATCTCTTGATTTATGAATGCCTCTGAATTATCTCAGTCAAATGAGCCAGAAGATCCTGGAATTTCCTGTATTTATTATGCAAAATAGTCTGAGTAAATCATCATTCTTCCTTCTCCATCTGAGTCTGCTCAAAAGGTCCTCAGCCTACGAGGATTAAGGCAGAGAAGATACTCTCGGTGGGAACAAAGAAACCTCTAGGCAGACCAGGAAGGTTTTGCCCGAGTCAATGACAACTCATTATCTGAAGTGGTAGGAAAGAAAAAAATGAGAGTAGCTGGTATAAAGGTCTGATGCACATCTTGTCACAAATATTTAAAACTGACCAATGTAAGAATGGCTCAATTTGCACTGTTGTTTGAGGCTTTTAGGACATATGCAAAGGCACAAGCATGCTGAGAATTAAGGTCAGTACAGCAAATTGCCCAGGGAAGCTCTAATATTTGTTTTACACTTGCTTTTAAGAAAATTAATCATACTGTCATGGTTTTAACCTGGCTGGCAGCCAAACACCACACAACCACTCACTCACCTTCCTCTGCCTGGGGGATGGGGGAAGAGAACTGGAGGGGTCAAGGTAGGGAGACTTGCAGGTTGAGATAAATATGGTTTAATAATTGAAATAAAACAATAGTAACAAGTACAAATGGGTAAATACACAATGCAATTGCTCACCACCCACCAACCAATACCCCGCACATTGCCTGCTAACAATCCTGGAGAAGCCAAGATCCCAAAACCACAATCCCAGCAGGCAGAGATGCCCTGCTTGTTGGATGACCCTCCTCTATATACTGAGCATGTCATTATAAGATACAGAATATTTCGTTGGCCAATTTGGGTCCATTGCTCTGGCTCTGCTCCATACCAAAGTCTTATACACCTGCACACCAGCAGGGTATAAGAACTTGGAAAGTCCTTGATTTCTTAGAAACAGCTGAAAACATCAGTATATTATCAACATTCTCCTCATACCAAATCCCATATTGAATCCAAAACACAGCACTATTTCAGCTACTAAGAAATAAAAATAACTATCCCAGCCAAAACAAGGACAGTATGTGAGGAATACAGGCATTGTAACTCCTTCTTTGTATGAACTGGAAGAAAAGTGCTAGAGGAACTGAAGCTACTGACATTTGCTCTGTTTGCAATCCAGAACATTGTGTTTGCTGCTTATTAAATTACACTAAGTGTTATACATAATAAAAAAAAAAAAACCTTCTACATACTTTTCTACCATAAGCTTTGCTGAAGAGAATAGACGTCATCCTCAAAGAGACAATTCTGAAGGACCAGTACATCAAGAGCTTCTAGCAGCGAGGTGTACAAAGAGTCAACTTTGTAATACAGTTATGTATATCAAGGCTTAAAGATTTATAATGTTCAAATCAACAGTAGTGAATAATGAAGGGCACCTACCACCTAAGCAAACATACATATGATCACATCTCATTTTTTCCTACTGATTTTCAGAGGGTTATAATTTATCATTTAGTAATAAAAATATGAAAAAAATACCTTAAAATCAATTCCTCCTACAAAGACGCGATTTGGAGTAACTGTTCCAAACCTTGGAGCATTAGTCAAATCATTTAATGGCATCGGTGACACAGTGTTGGGACATGAAGATAAAGATTCTGTTTGCGTCTGATTTGCGGTCTGCTGAGTGAAAGAAAATATTTTCAAATATTTTCGGTATCTTACAAGTTATAAGCTATTAAATAAAAAAATTCTCAACAAAATACAGAATTTTTTGGGAGGCATGGCAAATGCTGAACAACTGAACCACATTTTTTTCAGAATGCAGCTCGAAGTATTTAAACATAAGCTTAGTTATAAGCAATTCAGTAACTTAGTGAATACACTGTGATCTGAAGTTTTACTTTTAACACTTTCTGAATTAGACATTTAGGGCTTAATCCCCCATTCTTAGTTTTTCTGTTTGTACAGACACTTGCTATATGAATCCCAAGTTATGAATTCTATTTCAGAGATCAGTTATTAGAAGTGCTTTACTCTGAGCCTATATAGAAAGAACTTCTGAAACTCAACCTGTGCTCTCACACACATCTACAGAACTCTGCTCTCTGCAACAGCTTCTGCCCAATTTTGAGTGCCAAGTACCTGTAATTCCATCACATTAAATCAACAAGCTCATTACAACTGACGAGAACAGTGCTTGAAGACTAGGCTTCTAATTTAACACTCTTGCCCTACAGACACAGTGATCTGAACAGAAATTCCCTCTCCAGAAGATGAACCAGACTGCTCTTGCCCCCTGGAAAGGAAAGGAACCCACTATGGTGTGAGCTTCATAGAAACCATTATTTACTGAAGTCTGCCTGATGTTTGAACTTCTACCATGCTTACACCTGTGAATTGTGAAACAATACTGACTTGCTTTTCATTGGAAACCCCCTTCAGAACAAACTAATACCACCACCTTCCACAGCCAATCCTAACCATGAGACCCTAGCTCTAAAGGAGCAAGATTGTACCATCATTAACTTCCCTAACAGGAACTGCAGTAGAGGCCCAAGGCCATTTTTGCTGTGTTTTTTTGTTGTTGTTGGTTTGTTTTGTTTGGGTTTTTTTTGTTTTTTTTTTTTTTTTTTTTTTTTCTCCCCTTCAAGTAAAATTTACTAAAATCACTCCTGGGCTATAGTACCCTGACAATACCACTAAGGAAGGAGCCCAAAGTGAAAGACAAGCAGTTGCCACAGGCTGTAGGTAACGAGACTAACAGTAAGCAAAGTATTGAAAACTGGAAATATGAATCTAGGCTTGTCAGCCTCCAACCTTTCTTCTGAAAGGATTTCAAGAGAAACGTATTCTCCCTTACTATTGTGCAACCCTTAAAATTTATAGTGAGGACCAAGAAAACACACGCAAGCTTATTTTAAAAATAGCAAGCTACTCCATCTAGTACAAAGTTCCTTCACTTCTTGTGGTATCTGTATCTTTTAAGCCTCTCAAACGAGAGAAGAAAATAAAGTGCCCTTACAACAGTTCTCCTCACTGAATGCCTCTCATTTACACTGTTTTAGTTCCTGATGTTTCCACTCTCACTTATTTGTATGATAGAATTTTCTTATCTCTGCCTTTAAGGATTCCTGAATAAAAACAAGTTACTTATTTTTGTGAGAACACACAAAAAATGAAGGCTGACAGTTAAAGTGCAGTAAGAAATGGAAGCTCAATAGTGAAGAAGAATGTTAGGGAAAAAGCTGTCCTTTTTGTTTGCCCCGCAAACTCTTCCAGGATTATTTGATGTTTCCTTAGCTAGCTAACTAATTCAGAGCAATGGATTAGTGCTATTGTTTTGTATACCATAATGACAATAAATCCAGCTTAGTCTATATCTTTTTACTTTTAGGTATGACAAAAATCATTTCCCAATTTGTGAAGACACACACATGTGGGGTAGAGGAAAAACCCAAGTCTTTAACCTAATCTATTCAACATAAAGTATGCATTCCTCCTACTGGGAATATCACCCTAGAGTAGTGCCTAACCTTAAAAAAAAACCCACCACTCGCAGGCAGGGAACAATCGTAATTGCTACAATTCCAGAGGCTTTAGAAGGAGGAATGTTTTCTGCTGAGAACCACTTCTACAGGACCATGAAACAGGTTACTTTCTTCATGTCTCACACCAAATACAGTATTCTACTTGCATAATCATCTAGCAATTGGGTACAGCACTAAAATATCTGAATTTAACTATAAAGTAACAATGAACAGTTGACACCAAAGACAAAATGTACTTCTTACCTCATAGATCTTGGATTTCATTTTCTCCATACAAGAGTTGAAATTCTTATTAAACAAACCCAACCCAAACCCCAAATGGAAAAAATGAAGAATTAAGCATATCCTTGTGAACGCCCAATACAGTAAATCCCAATTAATTTTGAAATGTTAAATTGCATATTCTGATAATTATCTCAAAATTTGTTTCCTCTCTTCAATGAGACTGTAGCAGCAAGAAAACAGTATTAAAAAAAAAAAAAAAAGAAATGTGCTAACAGCATATCACTTGCCTAATCATTTGCATTTCTACGAGTTTTTAAATTTTATCTTTTTTTCTCTCCAAACAGTGCGGACATGTATATTCATCGGTATTTTTATGGGTTATTTAGCATTTGACAACCGGTCTTCATTAAAATTGGCAAACTGATTTTTACGTTGACCACATCCACAGTCAGACAACCAAACACTACAAAGGCCTAGCGGCTAACGCCACCTTACCCCCTCCCTAAACAACCCCCTTTCTCACAGCCCGTACCCTGCAACGTCAGAAATCGGCCACCCATCTTCCCCAGACCCCCCGCTCCGCCGTGCCCCGGGCCGAGGGGAGCGGTTCGCTACAACTCGAGGCCACCCCAGAGGAAATGGCGGCGGCCCGCCGGGCGGGGACGGGGCCGCTTTGGCGGGAAGGCTGCGCTCCCAGCCCCGCCGCCGCGGCTCCCCGGCCCCGCGGGAGGCGGCTCGTCACCCCGCCAGGCTCCTCACCGCGCCGTCGGGCTCCATCTCGCCGCCGCCGCCTCAGCCCCGGCACGCTGCCGGCACGCGTCGCGCTCCCGGGCTCCGCCTCGGGCCCGGCCGGCAGGCACCACCGGAGAGGCCTGCAACAGGCGGGGCAGGAGTCGGTGACGGGAGGGAGGCCGAGGAGGGGCACAGCAGCCCTTCCTCGCCCCCGCCGCCCCTCAGCCCTCCTCCCCACGAGGGAATCGCGCCCCCTCCCCGGGTGCCCGTGGCCTGGCCTCGCCGCCCCTTCGGGGCTCCCCGCGGCGAGCGGGCGGCCGGGGCTGCCGCTACCCCCGCCCCTTCCCGGGCACCTGCTGGCGCCGCCACTCACCGCCCGCCCCGCCTCAGGGCCCCGGGGGCTGCGGCCGCCCCCTCCGCCGGGCCGGTACAGTCACCGCCGGCCTGTCCGGCCGCTTCTGCCCGTGCGCCGGCGGGTCACGGGCGGCCCGATTCGTCTGCCCTCCCGGCGGGCACCGTGTCAGCGGCGAACCCCCGCGCAGGAGCGGCCCCCGGGGCGGACGGCCCGCCTGCTTCGGGCGGCGGCTCCGGGAGGGAGGTGGTCGGTACCAGCCCTAGGAGCGGCACTGCCGAGCCCTGAGGGGGCCCCGGAACCCGCCTCCTCCCTTCGATTCTCCCCTCGTCACCTGAAGAAACAAGCCCTAACCCCCAGCTGGGTTTTTATCCCCTCAACCAGGGAGGGAAACGGGGAGGAAAATCGGGGTATGTGTTTCACCTGTTCTCTGGCCTCCACTGAAGAAATACAAAAATGCCTGGTGAGGCTGTTCCCGAGGTCAGACTCACCAGGCCATACTGGATGGAGGCAAAAACATAGTTTAGACTTTACAGCTGTCAGCATGAGGAAGTGAACATCCTTGCTTCAACTCAAAGAGACTCTCAAGTAGGCAAGGCTGCTCTGAAAACAGCTGTGCAACAGGGGGCCTGGGATGACTGAAGAGATGCAATTTGGGGACTGCTAACAGAGAGGACGGGCAAATAACACAGACCTTCGTGACCACTCCTCAAAATATTCCAACTCTTTTTGAGCCCTTACCAACCAGGAGAAGAAGCACCAGTAGTAACTCTTGTGTCAGGTGTACTTCTGTGGTCATTTAACAAACAGCACTACAACCTCTTCCCGTGTTGCGCCATTTCATCCTGTTGGCAAATGCAGATTTCCCTGAAAACAGCTCTGCTGTTAAACAGGTCTGAAAAAAAAAAAAAAAAAAGTGATTCGAATGTCAAGTTCATCACCAATGTAGTTACAAGGTACAGCCTGACAAAAAAATCCTTGATTTGCTGACGACAAGAGCTGGAATGCAGACAAATGTGTGGTGGTAAAACCACCCCAGTGGGAAAGCTGTTTTTCGAAGTGATCAAACATTCACAGGCTAAGTCACAGCAGCTCAACCCCAAGACACAATGTCAGGATCACCATAGGCTCAATTTATCATTGGCTACTCTCCTGTTTTACTTTTTTGAGTGCTTTAAAATAAAAACTTCAAGGAAGATCATCTTGATAATGTCTACAGTAAAATATATTTTGGTTGAATTAAAAACTTTGTGTCTTGCTTAAGCTTGCTTTATGCAAATTATGCCAATCCAACTGAAACCCAACAGCACTTTCCATATAAATTTCATCATTTAACTCTCACTGAGCACAGGCAGGGCACAGACCTGCAGTCCTTACAGGACCCTACACTGCTCCTTACTTTTCTGGTGTTACTTCAACATCTAGCTTCTGCTAGATTACAGAACTCTGCTGAATTGCATTCATTGACTGATGAATATTTATCAGATAGCACAAAGCTTATCCTAAGAACAGCACTACATTTTAATTATGTGAAAGGCAGAATAGGTCAAGCCTTTCATGTGATTCATATCTTGACTTGGAGAATCTAAAGTCAGGACAACTGAAAGAATACAGAAACATTCAGAGACATGAAAGTGTATTTTACATAGTTTTAATTGTTGGATTGCCTACATTACACCTCCTTCTCAAGTTAAAAAACCTAAATCTGGGACATTTACATTTAAAATAAGGCAATTGTGACAAAAATAGGACTTTTGCAAATAAATGAGAAAGATTGAGCTATTTTTTACTCTAATCATTTAAAAAACGAAAACCTGAAAATCCAACACATCTATCATTTTAATAAGATTACTAGCAGAAGTGGAAAAAAATGTTGCCATGCATACAGGATTTAAATATTACAACAAAAGTTCTGGGCTGCCCTCACACTGTGTGGCTGCTTCATTAAGGGAACCTTATCCTGGGTCAGGGAGTCTCACTCAAAGGAAGTCAGGAGTGTGTCTATTTTTCCCGACTCTGCATGTCAGCAATAGACGCAGCATGAAATGATCTCTCCTACTGTTCTCTCCCACAAATTAAAACACAGTGCTGGACAAAGACAAGAGTCTGACTGTGCTGGTTCTTGCAGGTTCTTCTGTTTTGTCTTTTTTTGTACCATCAGAGAAAGTCAGAGGTTAAGTGAGGAAAGAGAAACTGAAAAAAGCAAGAGAGAAAAACAGGGAGAAAAAAATTATTTGGGAGGAGAAAGGAGAGAAAGAATTCTCCAGGCACGAAAAGACAAGGATGATATTTTATGAGTAATACATGGATCTGGCAATGGACTGGTATTTCACTGACTGATTCCCTGACCTTGGAACAGACATGCTACCTTTTTTGTTTCTAGAATTTATGTGTAGATAATAATGCTAGCTTTTCTACCAGCATCTTAAGATCCTTTAATGGAAACACAAGCATTAATATATTGTTGTCAGACAGGGAGAGCCACACTGTACCTGATGAAAGATTACTTACTTCCTGCTCTCAATTTCATAAAAATGTTTTTCAGGTTGCTACTAAAAGATTGACTTCTATCTCTGTTGCATAGACTACAACCGTATTAAAAAAAAAAAATAAACTGTAATTTATGAAGATGTGCAGTGATTTCTCTTATGAGCTTGTGAATGGATTCTCTACACCTTGAGCCTTAACCAGAACAATCAAAAAGCCAAGAGATTTTATGTATTCAAGGACTTTGAGGAGATCTTCTAAGAGAGTTAACAGTTTTTAGAAGCATATTATGGTGGTCACCTAAGGAGTGCCACTGAGTTAAAAAACTATGGTCAGTGCCATGTGAAAAATGCAGAAGGAAATGGCTTGTTTCTGGGAGGTTTTCCATTTATTAAAATGGCTGTATCTCTCTGAGATGACATTTCCATCTTACAGGCCCTTTTCCCACAGCATTCTCTTTCTTGGGTGTCCTGCTTTCAGCTGGGATAGAGCTAATTTTTTTTTTCCTTCATAGTAGTGAGAATAGTGCTGTGTTTTGGATTCACTACGGGCTTCGGTATGAGAAGAATGTTGATAATACACTGATGTTTTCAGTTGTTCCTAAGAAATCAAGGACTTTCCAACTCTCTGTGTCCTGCCCGCGTGCAGGTATACAACGTGCTGGGAGGGAGCATAACCAAAGCAATAGATCCAAATTGGCCAATGGAACATTCCATATCATACAACTTCATGCTCAGTATACAGGTGAGCGTTATCAGAAAGCTCAGTCTCACTTCTGGCATTGTGGTTTCAGGATTCTCTCTTCTTTGGGATCACTGGCTGGGAACATGCTGGGCATTGATCAGTGGGTGGTGAGCAATCATGCTGTGCATTACAAGTTTGTTTTTCCTATTATTACTATTATTATCATTATATTTCAGTTAGTAAACCATTTTTAATCCAACCTACAAGTCTCCCTACCTTCACCCCTCCAATTCTCTCCCCCAATCCCCCGAGTAGAGGAAGGTAAGCGAGCAGCTGTGTTGTGCTGGGCTGCCAGCTAGGTTTAAACTACGACACTGGGTTAGTTGGGCACATCTCCCTTCTAGATAAGCCGTGACTTTGCACCCCATCCCAATTTCCATTATTCTCTTTGCCCTTTGTCGCTACCTCCTATTTTGTTTCTGGTTGCCCTAACAATACTCTTGCTCACTTCCTCATGTCTGTGTCTCCCTTTCCTCCTCATAATGGCTGCACTGCTATCCACTACACCTTTAACCCCTGCAGTCATCACGGGGTGGGTACTGGGGGGGTCTGGCAGGTTACTGGTGCTCAGGGCACTGCAGGACTCTACAATAGTATTGGGAGGGCTCTCAACTGGGGGTACTGGGAGAGTATATGGGGGCTTTAGGGGTGTACTAGATTCATTGGGGAGCTACTAGGTAGCTCGGGTCTGTTAGGAGCACTGCAGGGTACTTGGGGGCTCTCTTGGATTCTGGGGGGGCAGATCTGAGGGCTGGGTACTCGGGTGAGTGCGTGGGGTTCACACACTGTTTTCTATTGCTCCATCAAGCTGAGCTGCACTAGTCTCATCTGAGTTGCTCACTTGCTTCCTGTTTCACACTCTCCCCACCCTCAGCAATGGATGATCCAGAGGAACGGGACACTTGGATGGACAGTGCACTGGACTACTCTCCCAATACTATTTTCCCAGAGTGGTAGGTTGTTGTTACATAACAAAAGCACCCTCATTCAGTCCATCCTTGCAGAATATTGATATTATTATGGATGATTTCTAGCTCAAAATGTATCAGGGCAGTGAGTGATTTCTTTCAAATTTGAAGACATAATTAGATTTCATATGTTTGTTTAACAATGCCTTATTTCCCAAAAGCAATGGTCAGCATGTCATTGGTTATTCGAACAAAGTCACTATGTAAGGCTGGCTTGTTTTCTGTCTCACTTCAGAGCATATATGCTTTATTTATAAAGGCATCTGTGTGCATTTCATTTTTCATGTCCTCAAGGGGGAAAAAACTTACTGGAAATTGCTGCATAAAAGTTGCATTGCTAATAGAACTTGTCACAATTAAAATGTGAAAGATACTGTTAGAAGTGCCAGATCTGGAGAGTAGTTAAAAATGTAGTAGCATCTGAGTAAAACTGTAAAGCTTATCAATACTTTAATAAATGCCCCTAGCAAATGGAAGAATTGTATTACAAACCTTTGTTAAATCCAATAATGCGGTTAATAGGAACTACTGAATAGGTCTACTGGGAAATCTGATTCCTTTATGTAGTAGTCCTCCAACTAAACACCATAGATACATGTCACATGGCAATATTAATACATCTCCAGTTAAGTGAGTGAAAAGAAAATTATCAGACTCCTCATTTTCTTTAAGTTAGTGTGACAGCTTTGATTGCCTTTTCCTCTCATTTTTCCCCTCCTGTATTTCCTTTAGTCAAACAAAAATGGAATACTTATCCAGAGTTTGATACATTTCAGGTTTTTAATAGTCATTTGCACTTGTCATAATATTATATTTTACATGTTTCACTGAACCAAATATAAAAATCTGCACCAGAACTAAATTAGTAGAAAAAACTATACACAATTGACATGTCTTCAGAATCACAGGTGGGAATAAAAACACTGGCAAGAAAGATAAAGTAACAGGCTTGCTTGCTCTGGAAGTGTAAAGGTACATGAGTGTAAGTGCAATTTCATAACACCTATATGCTGCCATGATGTTAAAGGGTTCTTACAAGGTAAACAGGTTCTTACTTCCCCAAATCATTTGACTGCCATCGGAGAAAATGGCTCTGGCTTCTAATCCTATCTTTTACAACTTGAATCATCAAATGCCATTGTATGTTAAGGTATTGATTCCAAATAAAATGAAGTAAAGTAGAATATCACTGTAGATAGGATGTTGCTAATCTGTTCCACATACTTGGGGAAATTTTTGAGTCACGTTGTTATTTTCTTTATTGTGTTTTAGATCAGTAGTCCAAAAGGCCAGGAGCTTTTCTCTGCTGACTTCAGTGATATGAAGTAGAATGGCACATATAAATACAGTAAAAGAGTCAAGCCATTTTATTGTTGCCTATTACAATGTTTTTTTTTTTTGTTTCTGTTTTGTGCATGTGGTAATTTATTCCATACTTGCAGTTTTTCAGATTCAGATAAAACAGCTGCCTCATTTATGGGAGAATATTTGCACATGTCCCTCCACATTCCTGTTGCTTTTGTTCTACTATCTGCTACTCAAAACTACATGTAAAAGTGAAAGAAAAGTATAACATAATTGCTATTGCTTAGAAACACTATTCTGAATGGTTGAATATAGCAGTAAAATAATCAACCTTTACTTCATTGTGACTTGTTCTTTCCCACACTAGCCTGTATAGAAGTGTATGGAATGGAATATATACCAACCTACCATCTACCTTTCTCCTGCGAATGAAGAGCTCATGTAGTGGCAGCCCTAATCATCTGCATTTTGTAACCATTCAGGATGGCTGCAAAAATATCAAACATATGAAGAAGTGTTGTCTTTTCCAGTTTTTCCTTCCTCCTTCACACGAGTTAAGTACCTAATAGGAGTCAAAAGAGAACTGAAATGAGATGAAGACAGCTGAGTACTGGAAGAAAAGTTTATGCTTGGTTTCACCTCTATGCATTATGGTTTGATTTAGTTTCCATATCAGTTAATTGAAATTAATATGGATTTTAATGGTGGAAAGGAGAATGGCAACTGTAAAATACCAGTTGCAGAGATTAAAGTATTATGTTTTACAACCTCAGACTTCGATATCCTTTTAAAATACTTGGTTTCTGATAGTTATAAATCAATTTTAGAGAAATAAGCCTGGCAAACTGTAATGGGCAACACTTCATAATAATCTACTTGTAAAGTGAGATAGAGTATTTTATCTGGAGATCTCAAATAACTGCACAAAGAAGGCCCCTTCCTCTGATAATCTCTATTATTTTTGAAATATGATTAGATACATAGGAAGAACAAGAACTCAGAGCACTGATTTTTAAAAAGCATTGCTAATCTTTCCCTGCTTAATTTAACACTAAATTTGAGATGTTTTTATGTAACATGAAGAGGTTTTTCCATATTTATGTTTCACTTAGAATCATGCTTTGTAAGAACACATATCTTGCCTGTGTGATTATAGGGTTTTTTTCCTTTGTTTCTTTTTTATTTTTCTAAATTTGCAATTCACACTTGTTCTGCCTTTTGTAGAATACAATCTCAGAGAAATGGTTTTTACCTTTTGCCTTCCATTCAAATTAAGAGTATCTAAGTATTTGAACAAATAGGTAATTTATATTTGTTTTATGGCTCATCGGAAATAATTCAGTACAATTTTTGGCCCACACTATGGAGCCGGGAATTTACAAAACAAGAGACATGATTCTTCCTTTCACATTTCCTATCCTCTCCAAAATCACAAACCTTTGAGAAGTCCTATGTTCAAGTATGGTTCACTGAGCCTCCTTGTGTATAATATCTGCTCATAAAAACACTTCCTGGCATCTTTGGACATCACACTTGCAGAGTACATACAGGAGAAGTCTTTTGACAGCAGCATAGCCTGGAGAGTTAACACACTTCAGTTTTTAATCTGCCCAAATCTTGCTACTGAGTCTGACTGTACATCTGAGATTAGATGAAGAGAGGGTATTTGGTCTGAATTAGAGGATTCTTCCAAACCAGGAACCCGTGTAAGCAAGCGACGTTAAGTTTGCCCAACACAGGTATAATTTTCCATTTCTATTGTGGATTTGTCTGTAAATCTCCACATTTGGGAGCAAAAGTCCCCTGGCCTTTTATTTGCAGAATGCTTCACTTTTGCTAACCCTGCTGGAAACTACAGTGGGAGTTAGTATAGGCTACGGATTTTAACTACCAGCTTATTTAACCCTACTCTAAAAGGATATAGATAAACAGTGGTCAACATTGCTTTCAATTTATGCATGTTAGTACTCTCACAGTGGCAGATTTCAGGAAAATAAGCTTAGCTAGATTAGTCATTAGCCTTTCTTTTCCATGTCCTTTGAATATCTTTTAACCCAACATTAAGGAATAAGAGATTTTTCAATAAGAGATTAACTACACTTCATCCCTGATGGAAAATATTTTGAATCTTCTTAAAATCCTGTTCAATTAATAGCAGATGAATGTAAGTTATTTTGAGGATTACATTTTGATCATAATTATATAGCATGTTTGTTTTGGTTTTTTTTTTTTCAAGATGACTTTTTTAATGAATTAAGATAGATTGGCCAAATTTGCATGCACGAGAAACCACCAGACATAAATGTTTTTAATAAGTTTCCAAATCCATTTATCTAGCGACACGTAAGGATGTGTTTGGAAGTGGTATCAAGGACTAGGCCAAAGTCTACCTATAACTTTAGTTCCAGTATAAAAACAGACTATGGTGTACCTGTTTTCTGCTCACATCCACTACCACTTTAAGCCAGTGTAGAAGCTGCCAAAAATATCGCTGCGAAACACTTGACTTTTTTCATAGGAAAACAGTTTCCTTTGAAATGAGGCAGATATGGGTGTAGCTCTTTACACTCTTTCCTTGGGTAGCCAGTCAGGCACAGGTGATCTAAAGATAGCAATATACTTCTAACACTGACATCCTTCGTGTGCATCTGCTTTAGCATTTGTGTTTGGATCAAGGGTGCAGTTTTGATCATACTAACTTACCTATTTGGTTCATGTCACTGAGCAGTTTCTGAGTGTGCCAACTGACAACTCAGTTGAAATGAAAAGAGACATTGTGCCACAGGAGTGCCGCTACTGTACTCTAATGTGCAGCTATTCTATCCATGGGACTGGACGAGGGCTTTTCCCAAGTGACCCCCACCCAGAATGCCTACAGTATGGATATCAGGCTCCCGGCACCAATGCTATCCCTGTGCAGATCCACTCCTATTAGATTATTTGATAATTTTCCTCACATCACTGTCAGGAGCCCCCGGAAAGATTTCAAATGAGTAATCTTTTCTCCTGATGGTTGGGCTAGTGCATATCCCCTCAGTGGTCCAGGCTGCACATGACTAACTTGTTTATGACCAAACCTAGTTGAGCAACAGCAAATCTTTCAGAGAGCACATGTTAAGAGGAAGGTTGTGTGTCTGATTAACAAGCAAAAGAATAGCCTAAATTCCATGCTTGGTATACTGACCAAATTTCCTCCAAACTCTTTAACTGAAAAGCAGGTATGAAAATGGCTACTGCTGATGTTGCTAGCAATTTTCTTCTGAGGTGGCAATATTAGAGACTATAACTTTTTAATTAGGATATTACCAGAATGCTTTCTATCCTCAGGACAAAGAATTCCTAGCTAATAGGTATCATTTAACACTAATGCTGCTTCCCTGGCAGCTGCACAGTTTGTGATAATGCAAATGTTCCCCCAGAATTGCATGCAAGTGGACAGGAACCATGGTGCCATGTATATTTCTAACACTGAATGTACCACTGAGCTAGCAAGGATGTGGAAGGCTGTGATGTAGTACACCGGCATGATACTGTACCTGTTCATAGGTAATTACCAAAGAAAGGGGGAAACAGCATACACCTATTGGATCATGCTGCTCATAGCAGTTAACAAGTTCACGTAGCCTGAAAGGTAGCAACAACTACAATTAGATCTCTGTGCATCTGTCACAGCCAAAAAAATACTAAAAGCAATGATCAGGAGTTAAAAAGAACTCTGTGAAAGACAGTCATTGGTAAATGTTCTCATTAAGTGGAATTACCACCTACCTTAAACAAGAGCCATTATTATTAAGTATCATTAGACTTGAATAGGAATTCATCTTTAAGACTCCTCCAAATCCTCAAGACAATTTCTGTTATAATGTATACAACATGCCTTCCCTTCCTTCCCCCAGACTTAAGCAACTAGCAATTAAACATGGGCAACTTGAGAAAGCTTCACTAGTTGCACAAATTCATGAACTCTACCTATATTTTGCCTAGGATGTCGCACCACTGCTGGGATTATCTGATGCTGCCCATTAAAAACCTTATTTTCAATTACATGTTAACTTCCCCAGCTTCAAACACTTTGGTCAAAAATTTGAAGATGGGTGTATGACTCATGTTGTGATTCTTGGTTTATGTAAGGAAAATGGATTCTTGTCAAGCATCTACCCTTGAAAATCAGAATAGCAAATAATGTTTTTTAAGTATTTACAAAAATAAACCAACGTGTGACATTTTACCATCCTTCCTTAGAAAAATTCTAATTCACCTTCTTTTGCAACCGATGCTAAATTTGGTAGAAGAAACACTTAGGATGTACTCTTTCCTGTCTACAGAGTTTTGTTCAAATGTTTCTACCTGCTATGCCTCTGAAAGATTTGTTTACAGAATCTCTGATCTGTTCATGCTACTTCCCTGTTCACGCGAGGCTCCATTCCGTCTTCTCTGGAGCTGTGGAGCAGTTGTGCTGCATCGTGGTCAAAGTCAACCAGCAGAGCCATGAGCAACAACATTCTCCCTCCTGCTTGCAGTGACCCATCACCACACCCAGGTTGAAAGTGGAGGAAAATATGTCCATCGAATGCACAGCGGTAAGAGTTGAGCCTGCAGGAGTGGGAGCAAATGGGTAAAGCAAGGCCATAGCAGGAGCAATGACAGAAGTACCCCCACAACAGTGGCAAAAAATGCTGCAATCGTTCTGGCAAGGGTGCCCAGTAGCCCTCTCAGGTCTCCTGTGCTGAGTGGTCCACGGCAGGTGGTGAGCAAAAGATGTCAGCAGTAACTAGGAGGATCCAGGGAGGGGAAAGAGGGAGAAGAGACACTGAGTGCCACATCACCTTGCTACAGCTCGGAGGATGAGGGGGTGGGTGACAGCAAAATGTCATTTCTGGAGGAAAGTGAGAAGAGCTGGGATAGGGCTCTGGGTGAGGAAACCAGTCTCATTCACAGGGATTATCCCATGCAGGGGGAGGAGCCGCAGTCCTATAGCATTTTACATGACTGCAATGTTTGCACTGAAGGAGATTAAACCCCGCTGGGACCACTAATTCTGGTGTCTGCTAACTTCTGAGTAGCTCTTTACAGTGCTTATGATCTTTTCATATGTGCTGATCTCCACATAGAAATCAATACATTCCACACCAAGTGCTCGGGCCTGTGTCTATATAGTAAACTGTGGCTGTAAAATAGGATTAAACATGACCTAACTGAGGTCCTGATTTTACTCTTTCTCATACTTAATTGGCATATCTGTTTGGGCAAATAATATTGCTAAAATAAATGATTATTCATCGGAGCTAAGAACTGGCAGGAATCTTCCATAACCACAGCATTCTAATTATTAAAAACACTGGATTAGCCTGGAAGTACTATCAGATCAGACAGTGAAAAGAATTCATCAGTGACTTCTGCCAGAACAAGAACATCATTAAGACAGAGGCATATCACAAAAGTACTTCTTGCTAAGTTAGAGAAGACACAAGTTTTATAATACCTAGAAAATAAAATAAGATGTATAAGTACTGGGAGGCTTTTTCAACAAAGAAGGAGGCAAGACAAAATAAAAATCAACAAAAAAAAAAACAGGCATTGAATCAAGTAGTGTAAAATGTTTTTTTAAATTTAACAAAAATTTAAAACATGCACAGTATGTTTTAAATTGAAGATTATGACCTTTTGACTATATTTGCTTTATACTCACTTGAGTTCATTTTTTTTTTTTTTGTAGTATAAAAACTTAATAATAGTTTTATAGGCAAAACATGACTTGGGGCTGTCTTGCCAAAAGTGAAGCATAGCAGCAAGTACATCCTGGTATAAATAAATGGTATTAATAGGATTTTTTGGTTTATAGTACCATATTCAGGCTATAACAGCACAAATAGACACAATAACCACTGAGACTTTAAAAAAATCACTACTTTAAGAAATACCTAGCAATGCATTTTCTCATCAGTAGCTTTGCATAAGTCTCATCCATTCTAAAATTAATTACAATTTGCTATCACTGTGAATGCATACTTGTTCCCTACTGCTCTTTCCCAGTCTTGCAAATTAGATGTTCCTGACACAGGAAAAGATATCAGTTTTCACACTTCATCAGCCATGGTCAATTGGTACAGGAGCACCACTTTCAGTTCCCAGCGGAACACTCAATTTTAAGAGCTTCCCAAAATGCACTGCCTAGGTGGAAACCACTGCCTTATGTAAGCTATGCTCCAGCACAGCTCCAAGACAACTGTATTTTCAGATGGTTTATGATACAAAATACACCCACTAAGGAACAGTTGTGTGCCTTGAGGATGGAGTAAGTTGAGTGTACAAAAAACCCACATTAAAATAGACACTGCAGGCACTTGCTGACTCATGCGTTCAGGCAAACACAAATAGATTTTTTTCTTAATCTATCATCTTGCCTTCCTTAGCTTGAGTGAATTCCTTGACTCTTCTTGAAAATCTGTCCCTGTCTCAAGTAATTGTAGACAACACTGCAGTGTCTTTGTACAGTGGGCTACATCAGATCATCTTAAAACTGAACATGGAAACACTGTCAAATGCATTTATCACCAAGCAATCTTGTTTTTTTTTTTAATTTCTATTCAAGCACTTTTAGTGTAAAGCTTCCTTTTGTTAACTCTCTTTTTATTAGATATTAAAAAGTGTCAAAACCAATTGCCTTTTTCCTTCATAATTCAGGGCTCTTCACATTTAACAACAGAAGCAGATAGAGATATATGCCTCAGAAGCATGCAGGGATGCACAGTCAAAAGTACAGTACTAAAAAAAGTCAACTTTTTATTCTCTTCCAGAGAGAAGTTTAACTGAACTCTCTCTTAGCTGTGCCATATATAATTCTAAAACCTCTGTATCTTGCAGACAAGAGAGATATGATTTGTTTTGTGTTTCCTGTAGGCTTGATGTTTATGAAACTTAAACCCTCTAGGTTCCCTGTAGATCCTTTTCAGTTAAAGACTTCAGATATCAAAGGTTGCAATTTAAGGTGAAAATTAAATGATTTTAAACTTTTAATCTCAGAAAGCAAATGCATTTGACAACAAGTATTTCTCTGATTTGAAATGTGTAAAACATATCCTAGAAAGGATGAAGTTTTTTAATACATGCATCTGTTTGTACAACATGCTACAAGAGTTTCTGGTCAATGCAGCTGGTTCCAGCTATGAGAATTCTTTGCTATTCCCAAATAATTAAACCTGTGATTAAACTTCATATGATTTAGTAATGACATGGTAATAATTTCCTTTAATAACACACTGCACAGTAATTACTTTTTGCGTTGTTTAGTCTTCTTAGGTCAATCTGTGTGACAGTATGTAGATATGTAACTATAAGCTTATATGAGTTATTTTTTCTTCCTCTTTATTGCAGTGACTTGGTATCATATTCTCTCTCTTGTACAGTGCAGGCTGGGGTTGAGTCCCCCATGCCCTTACCAGTCTTTTCTCTCAGTATTTTTTAAAATAAATGTCTCTTCAGTGTGTGTATTTTGTATCTTCTTTTAGGGTTACTTATTTTGTAGCCTTTCTCACTGAAAAAAAAACCAAAACAACTGTCGCATATGTGTATTAGGACATATTTTTAATATCAAATTTAGATTAAACGTAATGAAAAAAAGTTCAGTGGTATTTCAATCTGTCCTCAATTAGCATTTCTTTGCATTAAACATGATAAATGCCTCAGTAACCATGACATAACTTCTGGGGTTTTTTACATGAAATTATAAATATTATATATTGCATATATATAAAAGAAGTGCACCTCCATTAAGTGATAACTGTGCCCTGTAGCTAGGCATTTGTTAGTAGCTAATGACTGGCTGGGGTAGGGAAGTTACCTCTTACTCTTTCCTGCCAACAGGTACCCAAGACATTCATTAGGAAATCACTTCAGAAACCAGAGAGAAATTAAGTTTTCCACTGAGTCGTACTGCCTTTAAAGCACCAAACAGCTGTAATTTTGAATTGTCTTACATCTCCAGTGACTATCAGTTTGCCCAGCCCTATTCCCACTATGTTCCGTCTTTACTATTTCCATCTCTTTCTCCGTTGTCTTTCCTGCTTTCCTCTTTCCTATGCTCTTACCCTTGCTGCACTGCCCTTTATCGCATCTTTCCCGAGGCTTTCCCTGGCGGTAATCTCAGTGTCAGTAAATAATACCCACTGAGGAATCGCGAAGGGCAGCACCACGCTCGCACTAACTCTTCGTGGCCGACCGCGGCTCCTGGCCTGGCTGCCACGGGAGAACCTCTCCCGGGCGGCTCCCGCTCCCCCTCTCCTTGCCCTTCCCATTCCTTTTCCTTTTCCCCTTCCCATTCCTTTTCCTTTTCCCTTTCCCCTTCCCGCCCCCCGCGGGACCGGCCGCTCTCTCCCTCGGTGGCGGCTTGTTCCGCCGGCAGCCCCGCGCCGCCAGGGGGCGCTGTTGGCCCTACCACGGGCGGCCGCCGCGCGCCGGCAGCGCTGAGGGGCGCGGCGCGAGCCGGCCCCTTGTCCGCGGGGCGGCGGCCGTGAGGGGAGCGGGCGGCGAGGCCGCAGCTCCGCACGACTCGCCGTGTTTTCGGGGCTCGTTTTCGGGCGACGGAGGAGTCCCGAGGCGAGTCCTTGTCGTCCTTCGCGAGACCTCCCCTCGCGCCTCGCACCCTCAGCAACCAGGGGCCTTGAGCGCGGCGCTCCCCTTCGCAACGCCGGTCCTGCAGCCGGCGGTAGCAGCGCTCCCCCCGCCAACCACCCCCGGCTGCGTCCCTAGCGCGGGCGTCTCCGCACGGACGCCGCAGCTACGCGGGTTGAAGGGGGGGTTAACCCCGCTTCCTCCCAGCCCTGACAGGGGCGCAACACAAGCCTTCTTAAAACACGCACCGAGAAGCGTTTACGCGGCCGTCTGGCACACACCCCCCCACAGACTGGGAGAACGGCGCAGTCCCCCCCGCGCCCTTGCGCTGGGAGCAGCGGTGGGTGCGGCCAGGTTTTAGAGCTCCCCACACACGGATTGCCTCGCAGCCCTACCTGCCCCTCGGCCGCCCGCCGCCGCGCACCGCCCCGAACGCCCATCCAGGCGTCCCGCGGACACGCCCCTCGCCAATTCTATTGGCCGCCGCCGCGACCCCCGGGGGGCCTCCGCAGCGCTGAGTGGCCCGGCGCCCCGTCCGTCAACGCCTTCTGTCAAAACACGCCCGGCTCCTGTCACAACAGAGCGGTGCGGCGGCGGCATTTCCTGCGCGCCCTCCCCGCGGCCGCCCCGCCGGGCGCACGGCCCCGCCGTCACCCTCCCCGTTCCTCGGGGGCCGCGGCGGCACCCTCAGCTGCCGGGGGGGCGGGGATGGCTCCTCCGCGGAAAGTTGGCGCCGCCGTGCCGTGAGGGGAGCGCCGCGGGACGCCGTGTGAGTGAGTGAGTGAGTGTGTGTGTGGGGGCGCGCATCCAACCCCCCCTCAGCGCCCCGGAGAAGTTGACACCGCTCGGCGGGGCGATGGCAGAGGCTGCCGGCCCCAGAGAGCAGCCGGCCGCGGGCCGTGCCCCTCCCGACGCCGCTCACCGCGCCGAGGAGGAGCCCGAGCCGGCTTCGCTGGACGCCCCGGCGGCGGCCGCGGGCAGGAGGCGGGAGCGCCGCAGCGGCGTCTCGGCCGTCGGTACCGCCGAGCGCTTCCCCGGCGGCAGCCTGGGGCCGGCGGCAGCGCCAGACCCCGACGCCTGCCTGCTGGAGGCGGCCAAGGCCACCCCGCGCAGGAGCAGCATCATCAAGGTAAGGGCGGGCCGCCCCGGGCGGGGGGTTGCCGCGGGGGGGCCGGGGAGCGGGGTCCCGAGCGGGCTGCCCCAGGGAGAGCTCTCGGGGTCCCGCCCCCACTCGTGCGCTCCCCGGGGAAATTTCGCGGCCGGGGCAGCTTCCCACGGAGTTGTAAAGTTTTTGTGTGGCAGCTCGTATCTGTTCTTCTTTAATATTTACGAAGCACCTGGAGGCAGAGTACATAGCTTCTGATGGTTTTCTGTGCTCCTGAGCGGCAAAATATGCAGTGTCACAAATTAACAGAAGGCGTGTTTGGAGGCTGAGTGTGGTGCAGATTGCTACGGAGCAGCACCGTGTGTTTAACACCCTTCATGTGAAGTTAACAGGTCGGGCGCGATCTTAACAGCCTCCGCCTTTGTTATCAGCTGGTAAGGAAAATGGCTTTATGATTATGTTTATCTGGGGTTCTTTTCCCAGTTTAGTTTCTAAGAATAAACTATGTGGTTTCGAATTAAATGGTTATGTCCTTGCAAGTACGTAGGCTAATCGCTAGTTTCTGGGGGAGACGATGAATGAAGTCTCCGGAGCAAACTTCATTTAGCGTATGGTCACGCGTGGTCCCCTTGTAGTGATTTGAACTTGGAAAGCATCGGGTGAACAGTGGAAAACGAGTCTTCACTTCTGTGAATGTGTGAAGGCACTGGGCAGAGCTCTAGCTCAAAACAAAAAGCAAAGAACACAAGCTTAGCTCTTAGAGTTCGGTATATCCATTCAAAGGAGGAATGGATATACAAAATACTTGCTTTTTGCATTTTAGAGCTTCAACGTTCAGAGGAGATGGAGGTGGTTAAGTGCAAAAGAGCCTTGAGAATCCTTTGAAAGTTACATCTTGAAATATTAACCCATTGAATCCTACCAAGCATTGAAGTATGATTTCAGTCTTCTGAAGGCATCCACTGAATGTGATGGGAGTATTTCCAATCTGAAGTTACATAAATACATAAATGCTTTACTAACTTGGGACTAAAGTTCTGTAAGTGTTTGGGTATGGAAATAATATTTTCTCTTGGAGGCATGTAAACATTTCAAAAATTGAAAATACACCATCTTGGATTTAAATTAAAGAACACATAATTGTTTTTACAGACTACACCAGTTCTATGTGATAGATACGTCTTAATGTCACAAAGAGTAGATAAGTTTTAATATCATTTTCACTACGGGTTGATATTTAACAGTACTACCGAGAGTGATAATGATCTGTCTTCCAACTGGAGGAAATTTCTTGAAATGCATCCTGGAGTGGTGTTTATCAGTGGAGAGGTTTCTGATAGAGATAAGAAAATATTGATGTTATATAAGGAACTGGTAAGGCCTCATATGAAATACTGTGTAAACACTGTTTCCTGTGCTTAGAAATGGTGCATTCAAACTGGAGCAGGTGCAAAGAAGGATAACGAGGACAGGCTGATAAGGTCAAGGGACTGAATACTGTATGAAGGAAAATTTGATTTCTAGGACAGCATTGCCTTTAGAACAAATAATGCCTATGCATAGCTCTGGTCTGGAAGGTAGAAAAAATCCTCCAATCGCTGTCAGGGTTTGGAATGGTCTTATGATAGAAATGGAATGAAAAATACAATAATTCGTCTTAAATTCAGTTGTTAAATTAGATAACATGGTTGTGTTTGATAGCAGGTATCTGAACTTGAGAATATTCAGGCTATGCATCTCTAAGTTGTACTGTTGGGACCCCATACAGAGCATTACATTTATTTTCCCACAAGTTTTTCTCAGTGGTGTTTAAAGTGTTTTGAATCACAGTTTTCCTTTGGCACTAAACTAGTGAGTGAGAAATACTTTTAACTTCAGGTAGGAATGAAATAATTTACTTGTCTGCATCTTTCAGGAATTTCTGATGTCTTATGAAATGTTCATCAGATGTTGAATGCAAATTTTAAGTGGAATTAAGATAAAAAAAAAAACAACTTAGTTTATCTTTTCTGTTTTTTTCAGGACTTGAACATGCAGGAGTTCTGTTTAAGCACTATGTTTTGCAGGGGAATGAATTTTACAATGTTGTATCATTTTACTCTAAAAAGTCTGTATGTTAATATAAATCTATAGTCATAATAGTATTCCATTGCTTTAAACTGGTCTTACCAGCTGAAAAGGGGAGTTTAAGAAAGCAAAGGAAGTTGTATGGTAAGGGCAAGCTCTTATTCTGCAGGAGTTGAACACTCTTGCCCCGTCTTCCCATTTCTCATCCAGTTATTTAAAGGTCTACTTTAAGCATGAGTGGTCTTGCTGAATTAAGCAAAAAGTTAAAATTCTGTAGATTTAGATGATCAAAGTATGCTTTTAACAGCATTTTTTTTCACAGCTGTCTTGTAGAACTCTGCAAATTTCAAGGATAGCGTCTGAGAGTGCAATTCCAGTGGAAGCCAGACTTGTTTACATTGGAGTGTTTTGGCATCCACAGTGTAATTGAAGTATAAAGGACCAAACAGGGACTTGGTTTTAAAACCTTTCTTCCAACAAATTACATTTGGCATATACTGCAAGTAAAATATGAACCCATCTAGATAGTCTTCAGTGCATTCATGTGCTCTGTATTTGGCTTCAGAAACAAGATAACTCTTTTATATAAATGTAGCTTGAATATTTTGATTCCCATTTTGCTTTGCTAATATTCACAGCTTTGTAGAGTGAGGGAAATCTGAAACAGCATTAATGAGAAATAGTTGTAGCCACTCTTGTGCTTTAGACAATTTCCCTAATACATGTGCATTAGTTGGGGTTGGTTTTGTTTTTCTGTTTTTGTTTTGTTTTTCTGTTTTTGTTTTGTTTTTCTGTTTTTGTTTTGTTTTTCTGTTTTTGTTTTGTTTTTCTGTTTTTGTTTTGTTTTTCTGTTTTTGTTTTGTTTTTCTGTTTTTGTTTTGTTTTTCTGTTTTTGTTTTGTTTTTCTGTTTTTGTTTTGTTTTTCTGTTTTTGTTTTGTTTGTTTGTTTTTGTTTTGTGTTTTTTTTTTTTTTTTTTTTTTTTTAATGCAAGGAAGAGGTCTTCCTACAGAACTGGAGCAAGAAAAGGGTTTTGCCATGAGCCCGAAGTCAGCAGTGTATAATGGTTGGGAGACAGAGGAAGGGCAAGAGAGTGTAGAACTTCAACCATTTTCAAAGAAGCCTGGAAATGGACCATGCTTTGGCTAAATTATTTGCCAAGTGTTTGCTTCCACCCTCCCCTCTCCCCCCCCCCGTCCCCGTCCCCCCCCTCCCCGTCCCCCCCCCCCCTTCCCCGTCCCCCGTCCCCCGTCCCCGGCTTGTGAATAATCCAGGGCCAGTTGTGTGCAAATAAGTTGTTAACTGCAACCACTTTTTGGTCCGGAGAATGAAAGACAGTGCTGAAAGACCTGGATTTCTTCTTCTTTTACATGTATTGCTTTGCAAGCCTTCCTGTGTGGGGTTCTAAACAGAGTTGACTGATGTTTTCCTTTTGTCATGTTGCTTCTGACATCGCCACATAAGAGCATTTTAATAAACGGTAGGAAGGCTGTGTAATTTGTTATGTAATGCCTACTGAAATACTTTGTAACTTTTTACCAAAGTATTTCCCTTTCAGTTCTTATCAGGCTTCTCTCTCTGCTTTATTTGCATGCAATACAAACTTTTGGGACCATATGGCTTTTTTTCTTCCTGGATTTTGTGTCAATATACTGTAGCAGATAAGGCAGCTCTGTATTATGTTAGTAACTGCAGACTATGCGCATGAAGTGAACTTGAAGTAGGAACTGCAGAGTCAGACTTTAACTGCAGTCACAGTAGAGCTATGAGACCGTTCACTGAAGTTCTTCCGAAGACTTTTTGCTTCTGTTTCCTGCACAGATTTTTTTTCTTTAAAAGCCAGCTGAGTTGTCCTTGCCTGTCATATACTACTAGTCTATGAACTGCAAGGATCATGGTTTTGCAGTTGAATTTGTCAGTGGAAGTGCATCAAGGTAGCCAGCTGTCTTGCCACCAGGATAAATAAACTTCTTGAAACATTTTTAGCTGTAAAAAACCTAAACACACAATAGAAAAGAATGAGACTTCGTTTCTTTCAGCTTGTGTTCTGAAGTGTGGTGACGGAATTTCAGTGTTTTAAATACATGATACATCTGTCTATGCAACATGACTGTTTAAGACTTTTTTTCATAAGACAGTAGAGGTTTTTAGGGGTCTAATGATTCTTCAGTAACTCTTACTTATAAGCTTACACAGTAAAAACCTATTTAGATACTTGCTAGGTAATAATCTAAAATTATCACTATCTAAGATTCATTAAAGCTGATTAATTAGTTGATAGCTCAATGGTGATTTTACCACAACTGCATTTTTCAGCATATTCATAAGTACACTAGAAAAAGAGAATAATATTTAGGTAGAGAATATGTGAAAGACTACAGTAGAATCTAAAAAGGCATATAGAAGGGCAAGAATGACATGCCTAGCCAATGAAAGGCTGCCACAAAATGAGAAATTCACCAGATCTGTCTGGAAAAAGGTAACTGGTGGGTGATATTTTAATGTATGTAGATTCCCAAATACTGTGGAGAGAGAAACAGGGAATTGATATTCACCCTCTTTCACAGAACATGAGGTAGGGAAAATCCAGTAATAGTTCCATATAACAGCAGGTTTAAAATAAATTAAAGTATTTTCTGACACAGCATGTGATTAAATCATGCATTTAGCAGGCACAGAAAGCTGTGGCAGTCAGAAATGTAAATGGGTTCAAGCAGGTTCAAAATGATAGACTGGTGAAGGAGAACTTCACAGTGCTCCAAAAGCATCTGGCTTAGAAAGTCCCTAAACTACAAGTGGTTGAACACTGGGGAGCTACAGAGGAGGACTGATCACTTTAACTTTCCTGCTTCTTATGTGTGTCCCCATTCATGTACACCTGTGGCTGGGATACCAGTTAGATTGACCTTTATGTAACCCAGTACCTACTTGTTAAGAAAAACTTAAATGCACTGTTAAGAGACACAGAAGACTATTACTACTGTAAAAATACCTTAGAAATTAAAAGAAGCTCCTCATTTAATTAGTTGTTTAGAATTAATTATAACTTTTTTAGCCAGCAGGGAAGCATTTGGAGAAGTTTTTTTTAATTGCTGTGGCATAGATGTTTGTAGTCTTTATAATATTTTTGTAACACCACACCTGTACTCCATACACCCCTTTTTTTTCATAAGCACCTACTCAAGAGGTTTGAACAGAACTTGTACTGGCTGTAGACCTGCTTCTGTCAAATTAATTTATATCCAGTAGTTAGTATCACTGAAGATGGACGGTTTTTCTATGGAACTGTTGCATTTATCACTAAGATACTTTCTCGTGGAGGGCAGTAGGCAGTTCAGACGAGGGTTTAATCCCCACTTCTTCCCTAAGAAGGATGTGCCGAAGATGATAACACTGTAATGAGAAGGATTTAGGTCTTGTGGAATTTTTTTGTGTCAAGCTATCAATAATAATTATATGTACTAATGCAGATCACAATCCACTGAAGACTTAAGTATATAAAAGGGATTAAGGTGCAGGATTTATGCATATGGGTCCCATGAGGCTGTCCTGATGGCTCACCTAGATTCTTAGGCCTTTCAGGGATCTAACTTTTGCTGGAAAAATTTCTTACAGAGATTTTTCTCTGGTGCAGGCCTGGAGTCAGTTACATTTGCTGCAGAACACTTTAATATGTACCTCGTGCTCCAGCCAATCCATGATTTACAGGTGAAGGTTTCTTTCCACTAAATTTCTTGGAATTTTTCATGTTTAATTTAGGCTTTCTGTTTCTGATAGTTAGACTTGCCGCAGAATACAGTAATTCTGATGTCATAGAGTCACAGAATGGTTTGGGTTGGAAGGGACCTTAAAACCCATCCAGTCCCAACCCCCTGCCCTGGGCAGGGCCCCCTTCCCCCAGCCCAGGGTGCTCCCAGCCCCGTCCAGCCTGGCCTTGAACCCTTCCAGGGAGGGGGCAGCCACAGCTGCTCTGGGCACCCTGGGCCAGGGCCTCACTGCCCTCACAGTGAATAATTTCTTCCTTATCTAATCTAAATCTGCCCTCATCCTATCCCTACACCCCCTGATACAGAGTCCCTCGCCAGCTTTGCTGTAGTCCCCCTTAAGTACTGGCAGGCCACTCTAAGGTCTCCCTCGAGCCTTCTTTTCTTTTTTCTTTCAAAAAAACACAAACCCCAACAACCTATATCCAGGGCAAACTGCTTCTGTTAATGTTTATAGCAAATTTGTGTTATGCTGACTGCTAACTCGGGAGTGGTTTTCTTGTTACCTGGTTCCATATAGCACAGAATGTACCATATGTCTAGTGATCTCATTAATGGTGGGTAGAGGTGGATAACAGCATCGTGTTTGTAGTTTCTTTCCATGCAGGATCATAATAGTCAAGATTATTTGAATGTCTCCCACTGAAATTACCTAAAGGTGACTTTTTTCAAACTGGTGGGACAATATCCTTTCTGTAGGATACCAGCAAGTCTGGTGATCAGCAAACACAAGTTCTGGCAGGTCTTTTCAGGAAGTTGTTTGATAGGTTTTCTAGGTAAGAGGTAGGAGCTATTATGGTCAGGAATGGGAGATGAAGTTGGTGATACTGGTTGATTTGTTTTTAAAGTATGTTATGTGCAGAAATGCATAAATAACAAATAAAAATAATGTTCTGTTGCAATAATGGTGCTGGTGGGTAAAGCAGTGGCAGAGGAATGCTTTCTACTGTTGTCCAAATATGTTAAGCAGCTATTAATAAAACTAAATTTTCATATCTGTGCAGAGATGCAAACCCTGTTTCTTATGATAATATTTTATTCATTTTGTAGTTCCACTGAAATCAACTCCATCTGTAAAAAAAATGTTTTACTTGAGTTAATGGTATATATATTTTTTTTCTGTCCTTCCCCACAGTAGCTGTGAAAATGCAGGCAGTTACTGTAGAACCAATAATGGATCCTCTGTGGTGAAACATTTAGCTGATCATGCTTGTAAACCGAATCAGCATATTTTTTTCTTTCCAGGATGCACCTGGTAGGTGTAATTTTTGGTAATACCTTGGTGATTTTTCTAAGAAATGGTGAATGATGATTAATATAACTTTTTATTGCATGTGTATTCTAGCTTATTTTTTTCTTTAGCCAATGCGACATGGAGATTTTGACATGCATGACAGTTTAGGAACTACTCACACTTGATTAAAAAGATAAGTTTTGCAAAAGGCTGAATGCCTTTACCAAATACTAACAAGTTCTGAAGACTGATATCTTTGTATGTATTGGTATAGAAGTGTATTTACAGTCAATGCATTGTCCTTAAATCTTTCTGTATTGTAAACATTTTTGGTTTTGAGGCCTACTTATGTAGAATACTGTCTTCTGGGGGAATCTTTTTATGTGAGAAATTTGCAGTTTTTAGTGATTATTGAGCCTCTTCCTGAAACGTGTTTAAATTACTGAGATGACTGTAATGACTTCATTTTGTCGTGGTTCATTGTTAACACACGTATTTGTTATGTTGAAAGTCTCCAACCATCAAGACTGTGTGCAGGTCCTAATATAAATAATTTACTACAATCAAACTGAGATAAAATATTCCTGTTTCAGACCCACTTACATAAATAAAATTAGTTTTGGGATTATTTTGGGCAGCATGCCAGGTAATATTATTGTGACATGCCTATTTAAAGGTGCATCAAAGTCTAAAAGGCAACTGACATCAAAGTCTTACTATTTTGTGACTGTACTGGGAGTATTTTAAAAAATATTCTAGCTGTAAATGTATACTGTGAAGGTTTGATTCTCCTCCTGAATTGCATGCTCAGGGGAGTAATAACACTCACACCATGTCTTGGATAATCCTAGCAAAAACAGCTACAGAAAACATTCATTATATTCATACTGATTATCCCCCAGAGGTTCTCCATCCTGCTAGATGTCACCCCTTCTGGTTGACCTATGTCATGCTGCTTTGGTACTTCTTCGAGGGGCAAAAGGAGCATGTCTTTGCTGCCCAGTACTTTGTTCAGAGTCATACAAAGTGAAAATTAGTTTGAGTACTGCAGACCTGTCATGTATTGATTTGCATGGGAGTACATGACTACAGAAGCAGCAGGGTGGTGGATAATTGCGACTCCAAAATCGTAATTCTTCAGTGGAAGTTTGTTTTGGTAACTTGGGTACAACTTCTGAATGGGCAATAAGCATCTCTGACATCTATTTGGTGTGAAGCTGGCTGCTTAATTACATACCTTTCAAATAAGTCTAGAATCAGATAATGAAGAGCGCTCATGGTTTATCATTTTTAGGGACTCAAAGTCTATCAAGCTATGTTGAGCAGTGATTCTCCCAGCGTAATTTGGATCTAATTACCTGTATTGTATTTTCGGTAGGCATGATATGCTTTTAATTCATTAAAGAGTTTTGATGGATTGCTAATCTGTTTTGATTGTAAGCTACAAAAAGTTTTTATCTTATTTAGCTTTTTCCAATAGTTTGGGAGGGAAACAACAAAAAAGGAGTTGCTTAAATAAAGTGCAGGGTGCATTTGTAGTTTGGAAAGCCTGCTGCTTATGGAAGCATGGCGATATCGATCTTGCTTTTGCATATGCTGGTGTACCTTCCCCTGTGTTTTCTGTTGATGTGTCTCCTAGAACGTGTATGTGCTTAAAAAAACAAAACAACCGAAAGAAAAACCAACCAGATGAAAACTTCTGCCAGGAGTATTCATGAAGACAACCCCACAAATTCAAGAAATTGTGTAACATTGAATCCTACTAAAAAGTCAATACATTTTGAGGAGTATGTGTGCTGTTGTGACTGCATGACAATGTTGGCTATACCATGTTTGTAAGAAAAAGGTAGGAAATAAATAGCAATAGGAAGTAAAACTCCTCGATCAGGAATCAGATGCTAGTGCTCAAATAACTGGGAAAGCCATGAGGCAGAGCAGCATGAGAGCATGTCTAGAAGCTCAGGTAAAATGCAGAAAATTGGATTATATGTAATTCAAATGCTGCTGGGAGGGGAGGCTGTCCCAGAGAGCGGGCAAGGCTGAAATGAAACTGGGGAGCTTGGCTGGGAGCTTGGGCAGTGGAGTCAGGAGTCAGCCAAGGGTGCACAGGCAGGGTAGGGACAAGGCGAAGGGCAGAGACCAGGGCTTGAACAAGGGCCTGGGGCACAGCCACGGGCACCCCACTGGCAGAGCCAGTGCTGAGCGGCCCACAGGGAAAGTCCCTCAGGGTGGAAAAATAACAGGTTTGTTGCCTGAGCTGAATTGCTTGGGTATAGAGGTCTCTTGGGCATGTACAGAGCTAGAGGTGTGTAGGTGTTTCAGGGGTGTGGTGGCTGAATGATGTAAAGTTTTTCTGGGGTAAAGTAGGAGGGGGCCTGCAAGAGGGCACAAAGTAGCTGCCAGGATGCCAGAGGGTCTTTTTTTTTTTTTTGCCACAAGCACTTATGGCAGATCTGATGGAGGGAAGAAGAAGAGGATGAGTGAGGGCTGCCTTGGTCCTGCTCTTGCCAGCTCTGTGCTTGAATCTGACTTCTTGCATCTCTCTCTTCCTGAGTGAAGCTTGCTACCCATTATGGGGCAACTCCAAGGCCTTTTGGGTATCTCCTATTAAGCTTTCCATACCCCCATAGCATTTAGGCAAGCTTTACCATTGTAAGCTAATATCACAATGGTGGTTTCATTTCACTTTTGTTGTAAGGATAACTTTTTGAGAGAAGAGATAAGTTTGGTGGAGTCTGTCAGTTTTAGCCTACTGTTAGTATTTACATAGAAAAATAAAAAAACATTATGTTTTACTTAAAATTAGATTTTTTTCTTAAGACACTTGCAAAATACAGTGTAAGCAACTCTCACTGTACATGTAGATGAGTTCTGGGCTCTTGCATTAAATGTTTTTATAAGATGTACTTTTGTTTGGAAGAGCCATGTGATTTGGGTGGTTTTTGTTCTTTTAATTTAATTTTATAAAAATTTTCATAAATACCTGATTAGAAGTTGCATTTTGCTCAGCTAAGGGGACTGCTGATCTCTTCAAGACAGAGATATAAGGAGAGAGCAATATGAATGAATTACTGTAAGATCTCTTTTCTTTTTCCAAATGAGATTATCTAGGAACTTATTAAATTAATTTAACAAATGTAATAGTTTAATAAAAGAATTATATTCCATTGGAGTATGACACACCTCCAGGCTACTTCATATAAATGCTGTAATAAAAAATTCTGTGAGCACTGGTGAAAAAAATAGATGTTGGAATTCATTATACATATGACAGAAAACTTTCTGCCCATGTTTTGTGTTCCGTGGTAGATGGAGCCCAGTCCCGGAGAGTCCCTGGCAGCTGCGCAGCCTGCAGCAGGAGCGCTGTGCGTGAGGTCTGCCGGGGCCGGCCTCGCTCGGCGGGTAACACCCGCGTCGTGGTGCTGGGGCAAGGGCAGGTTTGCTCTGGGAAATACGTACGGATGTATCCCGAAGGAAGTCTCGTCTTCCAGCGTTACGTAAAATTGGTTGTACTTGTGTATGATTTGGAAATGCAAGTCATAGTATATAGAGCTTGTGTACTGCTTTCTCAGAGTGTTATGATTCACAGTGGCAGCTGATCCCTAAAGCAATGCAGATTTTCAGTATAAACACAGTTTCTGCAGTCTCTGAAATGAGTGGCAATTTTCCCATTGCCATCAGTGGAGGAAGTATTGGGTTGAACACAAATACCCAATCACTAAAACCTGTTATTTTACTTTGAAATGTTGTTTTTTGGGCTCTTAAAGACTTAAAATGCTATTAATTCTATTATGCTGATGATACTTTGAGCTAGGTGAGGTTTGTTTGGAAAAACCATATGACTTTAAACCTGAACAACATTACTGTTGAAGAATGAATTTTAGGGGATTGTTTCCAAATAACAGTTGCTCTCATTAGAAACACACACAAAAAAAAGAGTAAGTTGCTATTAGAGCTGAGAAAAAAAAGATAGAGATGACTTAATAAACAAATGCACTTGCTGTGAGTTATTTGCTTGGCAGTGCTGCTGGAGGGTCTGTGTGCGGAATGCATATTAACAATTCTGTTCATAGTCACTGCTTTTTTTTGCTACATCCTTATGGGTGCGAGGGAGGCACCTTCATACATAGTGGTGAGATAAGAATCTGATGGACAGGAATAGTGCTTAGAAGTAATTCATTTAAATGGACTGATCCAAATCTCATTGAGATCAAATCAGAGCTTGTTCATAGACTTCAGGACATTCTCCTGGTACCCTTGGTCACCCCAGAGGAGTGTTCCCTGCAGCAACACCTCCTGATGTTGAAGAGTTGCTTTTTTTTAACAGTTATAATTACGTAGATTATGTTATATTCTCTTAGTGAGCACAGATTACATAGACCAGTCTAAGGACTGTGGTGCCTTTCTGCAGAAGAAGCTGGGTTGCAGCAGTGGAGGGGGAGGATAAGTAAATTTTTTGGCTTGGGAGAGTGAAATGTGACTGTTAAGCAGCATGCTTTGCCTTGGCTCAGTAGCCTTGCTGGGAGGGTGTGGGGAGCAGATAAAGCTTAAGTGATAGGAAAAAATGTTAATTTAATGAAACGGGATTAATCTCCTCATTTGCTTTGAACACTGTAAAGACTGTAAGTGTCTTTCACTGTAACAATGTCCCGCGTGCTGTGAAGTGCTGACGTACAAGCACTTGTGATGAAATCTTGTGACTGTTGGAGAGTCATGAAGAGGACTGTCCCTTTGCCCAGAGCGCTCACCTTTCTGAGGGCTAACGCCCAGACTCACGTTTAGATGTGAGCTGATGCTGGCTAGCTGATCCCATTTACCAAGAAGAGGTGAAACTGAAAGAGGAGCAGAGGAGCTGCAGGGCAGTGCAGAGAAGTGAGGTGCTGGGAAGCTGCACCTTGTTGGTGTCCACTGATGTCAGTGCCTAATGATGTCTGGAGAAGAGAGCAATTTTGTTGCTTTTCAAAGATTCAGGACTTATATTTTGTGAAGTACAAACCCCAAAGTTTAAGAGTACACTTGGATCCTATAGCAGTACCTTGCCTTCCAAATACGAGAGGATCATACATTTTTCCTAGCTTTTTACAGTAAATTGTAATATAGCTGGTGTCTGGCTTCCACATACTCCTTCTCTGCAGAGGGAACTGTGTATTTCCTTCAGACCAGCTTTTAACTTCTCCAGAGATGCTCAGCTTGAAAAAAACGAGCTATATCCTACTGCAAGTGCATTTGGCATCGTTTTTAGAAATTTGAGGATTTGAAAGGAACAGTGTGGGCACAGTGTTCCATTCACTGGGTGAGGAGAGGAAAGATCGGCTTTCTAATGTGAAAAGGTTACAGCATTTTCTGTCTTGATTGAAGAGTTATGAGGCAAAATACATGGCCCTGCTGAGATGCACCATTTATGTGCTGTAGATGTGATATAATCCAGAACTTTTTATTTCATTTTAAATGCCATTTACTTTGTTTACCTATCTGTACACCTACTCAGGGATCACAGAATGTCTCTAACTTGTGTTGTGGCATATTGCAGCCAGGAGCACATATTGCACAGTTCTCCAAATATCATTCAAGGAAAACACCGAAGTGTTTACATGTCTGGATATCTGTATGTTTTAAAGAATATAATACCATTTGCTCAGTTTGTTATCTTCCCATCTATCTACCTATGTACGTATATCACATATACTTTGCATGCTAATAGAAATTCACAGAACATGTTAAATTGACTTTTTAGGCTGAGTTTTTCATTATTACACACTTTTAGTAGTGGGAAACAGCTATGTTGTTTCCTTTAGTGAACCCAACAGCTAAACTTGGTAACTATTGCAAAATACAACTTACTCTAAAAAGAAAAAAAAGACTAATTCAGCATTGCAGCAGAGATGTATAAGAAGACAAAGTGGGGTTTACACTGCCAAATAATTTGCCTATGCTGCAAGTACTTTTCTTCAGTTATCCCCTACTCTTTTTGGCCTACTGTAAATACGAATTACAATGGTTTATTCAAAAATATTTAAAAAAAAATAAGTTGAGTATAGACAAGTCTGAAGTTTAAAGTGACAGTCATCAGGACTTAGCTAAAACTAAAGCTAGTACTAGGTTGTCTATATAGCAATTTGCATTAGTTCTTAATTAGAATAAGTTTCTGTGTGGACAAAGGACAAGGGCCCTTTTCCTGGAAGATGAAGTGTCAGAATGATCAGCAGATGCAAACCAGCAAACATTGCATCCATAGGGCAGTGGGTTTGCTGGAAAACTGGTGTGCTTACCTTCAGCCTGAGCTGGTGGTTTTTGCCAGAAGTTGCTGTTTGTGTTGCTCTGAGGAGGAAGAGAAGTGCAGACTCCCTTGTGCTGCTGTGGCAAACCACAATATGGAGCACTCCCTCCTGCCAACAGAATTGCTTGCACAGAGGCGTTGCAGGCCTGAGGTTTCATTTATCCTTATTTAGGTCTATTGCATCGACGTAGGCATTGATCCATACTGTGTTTAGGTTGTTATGACTATTCAGGAGCCTTTGGCAAAGCTATCAGTATCAGAAGTGAATGTTATCTTCATGAGTGCTGAATACTGGCAGTTGTAAATGAATGATATCTTTCAGGATAGGACCAATGTATGTCCCCTATGGAAAAAGACCACTTACTTGCAGTCTGGACAGTGGAAATTGTTCTTTAATCTTCCTGATTGTGTATAGAAAATGTCAACTCTTCTGTTGAATTAATAAACCAGTACATGAATCTGGGGGTTTTTCAGTGTTTGTGTTTTTGTGTGTGGTTGGTTGTCATGCCTATCTGTATTTTTAGTGGCTGTTCATAGTGCATTTTCTCTTAAGGAACTTGTACATTTCCAGTTATGGGTTGATATCTGAATCCATGGGCAGTGTTTGGGTTTATTATGCTCCAATAAAGTAATTAATGGATGAATGCAAATATGGAGGTAAATATGATGAAAGAATAATATTGTAGAAAAGATGTAAATATGCTGAATGTTTGTATAACATGATATCGCCAGTTACTTCTCAGTTATACATCTTGGTTACTCATCAATCTGTACACCAGATTTTGCTTTTTTGCAAAACTTGAAGATTTTTTCCCTCTTCCATGTTTTTGAAAATACTATAGGTTTTGCTTGTTTCTTTTGGGTTTTTTGTTTTGGTTTTGTTTATTTGTTGGGTTTTTTTGTTGGTTTGTTGTTGTTGTGTTTAGAGTGTCTTGCCATTGCTATATAACAGATTTTACTATGTCAAGAAAGTATTTGGGACACCTGTCATGCTCAGTTGTATTGGTGGTGGTGGTTCTACTGCAATTATAATTTAAAATGCCTTCTAGAAAAGGCTGGGGAAGCTAGCTTCACAAGCATTTAAGATTCCAGACATCAGGGAGGTATTAAGCATCCTTCTGGAAGGACCTGAGATGGCTGGACACTTTACAGAGCTGTTAAATGAGCTTCTAATGATGTCAGATGAGTCACTAACAACCCAAGAATGCCAAGTTTTTATCTCTTCCTGTGATGATTTAGTGATCAATAGCAGTAAAATAATCCAGCCAATGCACTAGGGATAATTGCTGCTCTTCTCAAGTGGTTGTTTAACTTTTAAGATAAGCTTCATGGTGTTTCCAGTGATAATAATGATTAATGCTCCCTTTGCTGTTGACTGTTCTAGGGTTTTTTTTCTTCATAGTTTGTATACTACATGAGAAGTTTACCACCGTTTCTCCCAGCAGGTCACTTCCAGCCATGCCTAGCTGCCTAATTAATTGACTTGTTATGGGGATGGATTCCTATTTGGTTTTACAGATCTGTCTGAGTGCCCTCTTCCCTAAGGACACCACTGTACTTTGTTTTGGGAGGTGTGAAAAGCAAGAACAAAAGTTTAACTGCCAAGTAGCTGCACCTAGAAGCATTCAGAGATCTGGGGGAGAATAGCCTAGGAAATAATTCCCTTCTCCTACTCACTTCAAAATATGCTGTGTGTTATGCAATAGGGTGCTTGTAGGGGAAGGACTATTTTGCCAGAAGAGAAAGCAGAGCTTGTAGAGAGTTAACTGAAGGGACCTTTCCCACCTAATCCTATATAAATATTCTGCTGGAGAAGACGCTGCTTGTATTGATTACTGTAGTGTATGCTTGGAGCCAAAACATGGAGATTCAGGATGGTGTTGGGGTATCTATTAATATAGAATACAAAGGTTGTGAGGGACCTACAAAATGCTTCCCATGGACTGGGGCACAGGGAAGGGGGAATCATGTCATGAATCCAGTTCAAATTTTTGAATAACATTTATTCTATCATTTTTTTTCTGTAAGTAAGGGTAATTTGTGTGTGATAACTTTGTCCTGTTCAGCCATACTCTGTCCATTCTGTGAAGCCAATGTCTGGTATTAAAAGCTGGGAACAGAGGAGGCTGGCATCACTGAATGTGTCTGCCAGCTCAGGGGCATAAGCTGGATGTGTAGGGCAGGGGAGCAGAAGAGCAAGCTTGCAGTGTGACTTAATGAGGCCTTGACTAAGTATTTCTAACCTTTGACAGAGTCTGCCAGCCATTTTTAAATAACTGCTTTACCTCATTTTACAGCCAAATACTTCTGCTCTTTCCTATTTTTTCAATCTTATCTTGCCACTTAAAAATAGAACATTTTATTTTATTGCAAAGAAAATGGTCATCAGTTAATAGTAAAGATCTTTGACTATATTGTCAAGTTAGAAAACATACATTTGCAACCTTTTGTCCACATAGTAATGTTTTTTTTTTTTCGCCCTGAATGTTGGATTTAAATCTATCTTGCTTTGAAACTATTGAGAATGTGTTCACTGTTTTGCAAATGGCTGGTCAAGCCACAGTGGTGTTGATCAACCTGTGAATTTTGAATCAAATGACCTGTGAATTTTAACTTTTTTTTAGTGACTATCCACCATAACCTTGTTACTGTCAACTCAGAATCTGCCCCTTCATTTTGATCTGTGGCCTTGACTACACTGTGAAATTCTTGGGAAATGGAAGACAAACTGACTACAGATATAAAAATAACACACAAAAGATTAAAACCCATTTGATGACTGTCAGAAGAAATAGTGCTTTTAGTTTACTGTCACTGTGATTTCCCTGTTAGTGCACGTTCAACTCTCAATAACATGTTTTGACTTCATGCATGTAGCCGGTAAGTTTGACTTCTGTGCTGTCCCTCAGTAGTTCAAAGCTAAGTATCGACCTAGTTCAGTTCTTGGTGCTGTCAGGGTTCTGCCTGACATCACCTTGTATCACTGTTACAATATCAGGGTTTGCCAACACTTGTGGGAGCGATTCACTGTGGCACTAACACTGGACTAGTAAGAGTGACAATATCGTGTTGGCAACAGACCTTTTGAATATTAGCGTGTTTTGTGTTTTTTTTCAAACATGCTTTTTAAAACCTGTGTTATATTTGACAAAAGTATGGAGCTGTGATTACTCTTTCTGTAGTAGGCTCTACCAGTGTCCCAAGACTTCAGAATATGGAATGATAGTTTCTGCATGAGAACTAACTTTGGATCATGTAGGAGTTACTGTGTTTATTTCTTTTACCTCCACAGTACTGCTTAAAGCTCTATTATTTTTGTTGCCATAATAATGTAGTGGTGAGTCTTTAGCTGAAGCGTGTATAACCATTTTAGAGATGAAAACCCCATTCTTTGTCTTTTTGGGAAGGAATACAAGGTGTTGGACAAAGAAGATCAAATGCTTCGTGTGCAGTTAACTTTAGGATTGATGGTAAGTGAAAGACAGGCAGACACTTTCTAATTTTAACATTTACAAGGACACTATGCAGCACAATAGAAGTTCAGGTTTGTTTGTGTTTTTTTTTTTTTTTTAATAATCTTCTTTCCAAAAAGCAAAAAAAAAAAAAAAAAGAAAAATTGAAGGTTGGAGAAAGAAATGAGAAAGCACAGAAAAGACAGCAAAGAGATTCTTTTATGGAATGAGAAAAGGAGTCTTTGCAACGAAGATGCATCACTTTCCAGAAGGCTGAGACTTTTAAACCGCTGTATTAGAACAGAGATGAAATCCTTTTTTTCTTCTCCATCCGGCTTTGAGGATGTCAGATTTTTCACTCTTGTGTTTGCTAACAGTGTGGTTAAAGAGGACGCAATGTCTCTTGTGCGGGGCGGCTTGGCTGCCGCCCCAGCCTGGCTAGCCTGTCTCCCGGCTAGCCTGACTCGCCGGTCTGCAGGCTGGGGGGAGAAGCACTGCTCCCTTCCAAACAGCTTTTACTGAAATCGGTGTTAACACCTTTGTCATAAATATGATCAATATTGCTCATGCGACAAGTTGTTAGTTACTCTTACAGCAACAGCTGGTTTTAAATCTTAGTATATTTATGTCTTGTTATCTGTCTGCAAATGATTCTTCCTTTCTGCATATAAGGATGGAGATTATGTATACATTATTCTCCCAACTAACATGAGAACCTGAAGAGTCTCGGATGCTGATCCTAGTTAGTATTCAGTATTCATGTTTTGCTGCACTGTGTCCTGGAGCTATTAGGTTTCTTATTTTTCCAGACTGATGGAATCCCTTTAGCCCCAGAATTTTCCTTTTTCAGTGGAATAATGACACTTTCTCAGCTTCATTGTTCTGTACCACTTTACGAAAGTCAGTTACTGGAAATAACTTTTTTTTTTTTGGCAAGACTGAAGCAATTTCAGCTTGGGATTTAGTCAGCTCTGCTGGAATCTGTATGTTCTTGACGGGTTGGGTACCTTCCCTTTGGACTTCCCCTCCCCTCCTGGAGCTGCTATATACAGTGTGGCAGTGTGACAATCCAGGCAGGTCATAAATATCTCTTGACAGAGGCCTTGCAAGAAACTTAATTTCTTGGATTTTCAGGAATCCTTCACTCAGAGAGCCAATCTTCTCCGTTTCCCATGGTTTTAATTCTATTTCTCAAGTTCTAACTACTCAGCTTATTGCTTTTAAAGGACACCCCCCCCCCCCCCCCGGCCCCGTTTTACTTGGTTTTTTTTTTTTCTTTGAAGGATTATGGTGCCAACATATAATCCTTCTCTCTGTGAAGAAGAGGGCTTCGGTGGATGTGGTGAAAACTACCCAAGGAACGGATGGAACTGAGGGGAAAGGCATTTCACAGACATACTCTCGATTGCCAGTTCCTGAAACTGAGACCTGCTGCTTCAGTGTAGGGAATCAGAACTGTCCATCATTTCATTCTTTCTTGTTCTACTCGGTAGAGTGGTATCAAAGATTAATTTAGTTGTCTTCCTACATTCCCTTTGGAATTTTCTAACATTGTTAATACTCCATTATTGTGGAAAGAAACCTCCAGATTGTGTTATATTTTATGGGTCCTATAAATTCCAATTTCTGACTACAAAGAAAAACACTAGGCCAACAAGTTTTTTTATTAAAAAAATAAAACCTGAAGGATACAGGTAGTATTATGCTAATCAGTTTTATAGAAAACAGTGGCAAGAGCTGCAGTGAACAATGTAACGAGTTACTTGAATAATGTGTTTGACAAGTGATTAGAAAAAAATCTCAACCTGCAGTTTTTAGGAGGGGAAATAAACTTTCCTAAGAAGTTACAGATTGAAAGGTATTTCAGAATGATCACTTCTGCAGCCAGGCAAAAGTATAATTCCTTAGAGGCTACTGTTACCAAAAGCCAGCAAGTTATTATTCTACTTAAAATATGTGTAGTTCTATTTTGTTTTTCAAATATACCTTGGTTTATAAGGTTACAACCATGGGAACGGAAAGCTGCTGTCTATGAAATAGCTCTTCCTGCTGCTTTTGCAAAATATTTTGACATATGTTTTTCTATAAAAAAGGTGGATTACTTTCTCAAAACTCTTGAGACTTTTAGGGTGGTGAAATCTCCTTCTCCCACAGGAGAGACCTCTATGCGAAATATGCTTGGTGTTGGGCACCAAGCAGTCATTATTCTAGATATTTCATGCTATGTATTGGATATAAGTTTATATATTACCAAAATACACAGATTCTGTATTGGTAACCTGATTTATTCTTCAAAGATTCTTTCATTGGTGAGAGGGTCTGGGCTGTCACACCTAAATAAGATCTCACTGAAAAATAATCTCATTAAAAGGTGTAATTACAAGGTATATGAAAAGCACTGGGAGAATTCTGAATTAGCGTGGTCCAGGTTTCAGTGGGGTTTGAGTGTTGTTGGACCGTGAACTGCTTGATGAAGGAAATAACAATAAATCGTATTCTTTCTCGGTTGTAAGTTTTCTTCAGACCCATTAATGCTGTGATCCTGCCAGCCCATCATTTTCCTGCCATGTATCAGCAAGACCTTTAATAATGGCAAGCTAAATGTACATGCAACTAAATGCAGGTTTGTGGTTGAGCATTGCTGTGAGCCAGATCCTGCCTGGGCCTCCTAGAGAGAGAAAGGATTCAGTACTGTGTTTTCCCTTGTGTCACAGCTTCCCGCAGCATATACGGGACAAAGACACAGTCTGGCTACTCTGCCTGAAGCCACCGAGACGTGCGAAAGGGGGGGGAGTGAAGTGTCACACACAGTGTATTGCTCCTGTTTAATTTTCTTACCTCTGGACTTGTTTGGAGCAGAGCTTGACAGAAGCGTTGACCAGGGCCTGTAGAACCAAGTGTTGAAACATTTTTACTGTAACAGCTGGATTCTCTGTATTCATCGCCTTGCTTTGCGGGTTTATTTCAGGTATATATAGATGGCCTTCTGTAGCAAGTCATCCTCTATATGTATGTAGTAGGCCAGCACGCAGAGATGTTTCACTCTATATGCATTTGCAAAATATGTTATTTTTTTCTACATAACCTCCAGACCAGGGTTTTGATTTATGGTTTAGCATGAGTAGTAGTGAGAATTGAAAATTCTTCAGTTTGAGCCTGGTTTTATTTTGTCCTGATGCTCATTCTCCTGAGTGTTTTTGTGTGTTAAAGCTCTAAGTTATTTTTTTAAAAGGTGAAGAAATATCAGCTGAAACAACTCCCTCCCCAAACCACTCCCCCAAGTCTAGCCCAGTAATGACATATAACTAGTAAAAATAAAAGTAGATTTCTGAGTTCTTTTTGCCTTTGAAGAAGCAAATGATGTAGATATGAGCTTAAAGCATATAAAAAAGTTTTAACAGCTACTTTAATTTGAGTGACAGAGCTGCAACTGCGGCACTTCTTATGATGATGAGTTATTCATAGCTAACTTCCTATCGCTAATTTTTGCCACCAGCACGTTATTTAAGGCCAAGAAATTCTCAAGTCCTATCTGCAATTTCTAGTTACTGTTTTGTTTTTTTTGTTTGGTTTTTTTTTTCCACCTGGCTGTTAGAACAATTCAGGTAATCAAGAGGGAAAGGGGGGATATTTTTTTTGAAGGCTTTCATTTTGGGAGCAGTGTTTTTTCATTTCTGATTATCATACTTGGATCGTGTAAGGAAAGGCTGTGCAAGATGCAAATTGCATAATAATCTAAGCAGGATCTTTTGCCGAGGTCCGGTTGCTAGCGCTGTTTGTGAGTGTCCTTTTGAACTCGCTGCCAATGCTGACAGAGAGGCGGATGCTGCCGAGTTCGTAACTCCTGGCAGAGTCCCTGTGGCTCCGCACTCGGGTGGGGAGGCCGTCCAAGGAGCCGGGTGTCAGTGCTCTCCCTCCTGCGGCGGGATGGCCAGCCCTGTGGGGAGCTGAGGGTATTTGAGAAGCAGCTTGAGGCTCTCAGGGGTGGGGACTTGCAGTTGTAAGCAAAGGAGGACGAGGAGGCAGAGGATGTTGCTGTGGAGCTGTGGGGATATGGGGCAAGGCATGTAGGACATTCAGTTGTGTTCATTCCTCAAAGCTTTTTGTTCTGCACAATGACTTAAGTGACTTCCACCTCTAATTTTCAGAGGATGTTTATTCAAAAGTGTCATTTCTTATCTTTCTCACGCTAATTTATTTTGCAGTGGCTTATTATGGCCATCCCAATTGCCCTGATTTTCTTCTCACTATAGCATTGCTATGTTTGGCCTCACCACAGGGTTTGCGTACTGAAGTGTCCTCTTGCTCGCTGTCCCTGCAGTTGCTTTGTTTTATGATAGCTATTTTCTGATGATCCAAGCCTTGTAGTGGTTGAATCTGTAAATATTTTTATTGCATCTTTGTTAAGCAACATATTACTGCAGAACGTTTTATGACAGTCTTCCATTTCCAAATAAAGGAAGCTAACATGCTTTCCCTTTTTCCCTGGGAGCTACAAAATTTCAGATGTCAAATGTACTTCCTACTGCACAGCAGTATTGTAAAGCAATGCAGTGCTCGCCTGGGTAGCGTGACCATTAATTTAAGAGAGTGTGATGGTTTAGAACAAACACCCTCCCTTGGGTTAGTTTACTGGCAATTCCTTTCCTGTCCAATAGAAACCATTGGGTCAAATTAAGTTTAGATGCAATGAATACACAGTTAGAATTTGGGTAAGAGGTATTGTAGCTTATTATTTCCTATTAAGATATTTTAAAAATCCAATTAACTGAAAACACAAAGAAAATGTTTTATTTCTCAGTTTATTTTGTAAATATCAATGGAAGCGGACTGATCCATTTTCTTTAGCTCTGTTTTTAGAGGGGCTGAAGAGGCCAGTTTTTCTTGTGCTGCGTGGGACCTTCCTCTAAATGCTGTCTCAGTGATTCTTCCAAGGTCTCAAAGCTGATGGATGAATTACTATTTCTTCTTCCTGTCTTCCTTTTGTCATTTTTGTTGTGAAAGTAGGGAGTAGAGATAAGAGCAGGCTTGGTTACAAATGAAATCCTTCAGGCTTTTCATGGATGTTGTTTGTATTAAAATACTCTTATTTAGCAAAACCTTGGTTTCGGGCTGTTAATCCAAGAAAGATGTTTAAATGATTAGTTGGGCCTTATGAGAGTGCTTTAGCAAAATGTTTATGTACTTTGATCAAGAAAAATTAAAGATCGGGTTTAAAGGATGAGGTTTTTCTGGCATCAGTGAAGGATAACTGCTACCGTAATGAAGCAACCTCAGGATAACTAGCTGCGGAAAAAACGGCTGGATCCACTCATTGTAATATGCTTCTGATTGGCTTTTAGTCTCCTCATCACTCTGTCAATAATAATAATGCTAACAGTTTTAAAAACGTGTGAAACAAAATAGTATAAGGTAGCCAAGACCTCACTGCATTGGCAGATGGTCGTAGCCCTTGCTATAGTAAGTGTATAGCCTCGGAAAGAAAGCTAAGCCTGGGGTATTAAATTGTGTTGCTATTACATAAATTTCTATAAAAGTCAATTTAAAGGATAAATTTGGACTAGATAAACCTTTCTGGGGAGGCAACTGTGTTATAAAAAGAAGGTTGTACTATTCTCCCAAATGGTACTTCTCTGCTGAAAAATGTTGGTACCACATAGATCCAGAATTTGTCACATATCGGGGATATTTGTCGCATATCAAGGATATGCGAAGAAGAGAACATTGTCATTGAGACACTGAGGTGTTAGTTTGTAAATACAAAAATAGCTCATAAGTATTTTTGTTCCTACTCAAGCAATTTGTGTAATGTAAACTGAAGCTTAGTATGTTCTGCTGTGGAGTGATACAATATGGACTATAGTACTTCGAGAAATGAGAGGCTTATCTCTTGGGTTTTTCATTCTAATCATGGCAATGGACTTTTAAAGCACCACTTTTGTATGCATGGATCCATTCTTTGCCCTCAGTGTCAATCGGACAACCTCCCACTGAATTCATGATGTAAATCACTACGAAAGTAGACCAAGACAGGTACTGTAGCCTTCCTTTATCCTCTGCAAGCTTGTGGATGGGGCTTCATAGATATTAATGGAGGCGGTTTTTAAAATGAGTGAGACAGAGCACTGAAATAGTTTGCCCGCATGGACACTTAATGTCATCTTTAGGTTGCTTACATCTCAACTGTCTTTGGGCACTTTTATCAATCAATTCGAATGTTGGAATAGAAACATTTGGTAAGCCTGTGTCTCTATTGTCATGATGGTTCATGTTAAAAGGAGAGTCTTCTCTGTGCCCTGGTGAATGTTTGAAAAAGAAGATATGTCTTGGATGCAGAGTCTGCGTACTCAACCTTGTTTGAATAGAGGTCTCATCCATGTGTGCTGCATCTTCTGTTAAGGTGCACAAAGATCCTGTTTTAGATATGTCACCTTTGTAAAAATCTTGTTTCCCTTATTATTGCTAGAAACTAGTCAAGTCAGCTCTGATGTATACCATCAGCAACAGACACTCTATGGATTCAGCAAAGCTGATTTATTGATGACCCATAGGAGTGTTCCCTGTGTTCTAAAGCCTTTGTATGTATAAACAAGAAGTAAAAGAACCCCCACACACACCCCCATTGTATGCAGTTCTTTTCAGAAAGGGAGGTAGCAGAGATGGGATAACTTCTTTTGTATTTGCCACAGTGGGAATAAGAATTTTATAAAACAACCACAGGCACATATATTGAGATCCAAATATATTATTACAGTTGGAGTCAATGATCTTAAAGGTATTTTTCAACTTAAGTGATTCTAATATCCTGTTTAGACCTACCTTTGTGAAACTCATTTTCTGAGTTGGCAATTTCCTTGATTGGTCAAAAAAGTGACTGTATGTGGACAAATAGATACAGAAAATGCCACGTAAAGGATAAAAATATACATGCTTTCATGCAACTTTATAATCTTGATCTTACACATATTTGTCAAGAAACCTGTTTTTCTAGAGGTAATTATATGCTCCAGTCAAAACTGCTCTGATTGGAGTTAATACTCTCAGGACAAAAACCACAACACTATGTGTGAATTTAGCTGCATACAGCACACATTCAGCAGGGAAGCTGTTCTCTGTGTGTGATGACGATTTGAGATGTACAATAAGTAAAGAAAGGGTTCAAGACTCATCTGCCTTACACAGACATTAATTTAAACCCCAGTGTATTTAGATCTAAAAACAAGCAGCTGCGTTTGTTTACCTCTTTTCTGATATCAACCCAAACAAGTGATTTAACAGAAAATAAAAATGTGAAATGTTGTATGATCTAAAAGTGTCTTTGACATCACTTGGGTCAGGACTTTGCTTGGAGCCTCTGCATTGTGAGCCCATGTGTTTATCATCTGTTTGTGATTCTTCACACATCCAAAGCTGAATGGCTCAGTATGAGACTAGATGAATGAGTGTGAAGAGTACAGACTTGATCAGCACTGCAGAAATTATTGGCACGTTGGATACATGGACTGTGTAAGTACCATTGGCCCAACTTCCAAGGTGTCCATGGGCCTCTCGCTCTTCCACTGAATGAAAAGACAAGACAAGCAAAAGATGTTCAGTGTCATTTGGAGTGGGAGCTCTTTGGCAGCGTGTGTTATTCTTAAACTTTTAATGAGGCTTTGCAACAGACAAGAAACAGAAGTAACTTTTTCTTTACAAATAGAAATAAATGGAATGATTGCTTCAGTCTTAGCTGTTTTCCAGTGAGTGTTAGTGGTCTTAAGTGTGGAATAGGCTTGGTAAGGAAATTCAGGATTATGAAAAATTGATTTTCTCTTCTTATAAAAAAAAAAGTTTCTTAATTTGTTTCACTGCACACTCTGGAGCCTACAGACAGCTTTTAAGCTCATAACAGTATTGCATTTGGAAAATTCAGGGTCAGTCATGGTAAAGGAGTGTAATTTTTGTGGCTCTCTGGGCAAGAACTTGATTTCATGAGGAAGTGGCATCAATTTTAGGAGTAAGCAGCAGGTCAGAATTTGAATTAAAGCAAAATCTAGTTGAGGACTGAACTGTTTGGCTCATCTCCATACTGATTACCATTATGCCTTTGTCTAGTTTTCATACAAACAGGATAAAAAGAGTGAGGTACTACAGGAAGAGCAGTTTCACAACTCATCAGAAAATGGAGTACTAGGCAAATGGCAATGTTTTCACAAAGCAGAATTTTTTTCAGGCTCAAATCAGGGGGTTCATCACATACGGAAGTTGTATCTGGGTGCATGCTTCAGCTGATACGTGACCTGCAGCATTGCTGAGGTCCCTGACTAGCATAGATGCCACAACCTGAATGGCAAACCACCACAGCAGATGCACTGCTGATAAGGATGTTGCAAATACTTAGAGAAAATAGTTTTCATCAGTGTTAACAATTGAAGTATAGTAATGGGATAATTGCTGACTAGAGTTTAGCAGCAGCTGCTGTCAAACAGAATTTATAGATTTATTTCCTTTTGTGGGCATTGTAAAAATAAACTGGTTTGTATGCAAGACTCATGGCTCAGTAGAAACCTTACTGTAGTGCTAGGAGGGTAAACATGTTAGAAACTGCCAGTACCTCTCAAAAGAGTTCAAGGTTTTATGTATGTTGCACAGCTAAGGAGGGATGCCCATAATAGTCTTAATTATGGAACACTCAGTTAATCCTAATAGTTCTGTTCCTCAGGCTGTGCTCCAGCCTTATCACTGGGGAAGCAAATCATCCTTGTCTTTTGATGGTTAGGGAGGAGAACACACCATGTTGATGTTGTACCCCAGGGAGAAAAAAGGTGGCATTACTTTCTGTTACCCTCCTGCTTGGTCTGTAGTGCTCCAGAAGAGAAAAGTCAGTGGAGCTGAAGACTGCTCAAAAAGAGCCATGTTTGAATTTGAGAAAAATCTCAGGCTTTGTTCATGCTGGATCGTTCATTCTGAATCAGGAGGTGAGCTTGCAGCTCTCCTAATGTAGGGGGTGTTCTGCATGCACAATTTCTGCCACAGCACATATTTGATCTGGAATAAGGCTTGAAGGAGTGACCACAGTATTGATAATAAGTAATAATTCCAGGCTTTGCCTGCCTGCTCCATGCACAGTTTCAAATAATTAACTTCTGCAGCTGTATTTGGATGAGCACAAAGAGAGACTATGTGGTTTTAACAACATAAAACCAAGAAGTTTAACATTTTTTGCAATTGTAACAGCTTTAAGTCTGCAATCCGTTATTTAGTATTTATTTGCCACTTTTATCACATTTCCAGAGCGAAGTATCAATTACAATTAGGGCTGACACAGTAAATCCTGCTCTATGACAAGCTTGCAAAATTCTACTCTCCCACTCAACTAGAGTGACTAATGGGTTTTGATGGGTGTGTAATATATCATTAGGGATTTTTTTTTCCCCCTTTACTATCACTGTAGGGGTGTGTTCTGAGCTTGGATCAGTAAGTTTTCCTGCCCTTCACTAAATGTTGCTTTACCATTAGTTACACTCCTTACTTATGACAACTTGCTTTCTTATGGCATCAGTTTCAGGAATCATGGCCCCTTTGTTTAGTGTTACTAATTTTCTATTGGAAAGGCTTTATTTCCCTTGTCTGATTTTAGAGGTGCTTTTCGCTACCATGGGCACTGCAACCAGTTCAAAGTTACAGCCTCTGAGCGTGCTTTGCTCTGCCTCTGGGTCCGGCAGGGCAGGTGGTGCACAGCCATGGACAATCTGCTCAGTGCTTCATCCTGAGGTATTAGGGAATGGTATCTTTATCTACTAATGGATGAAAGGAAGAGTTCAGCGACTGCCATACCAGCCTGAACCTCTTGAAGCTTTGGTTGAAGAAAATGCCTGATTTATTGGATTTTTACAGAGATCCTATTGCATCGGGTGTGCATCTACTCCTGTAGGCAGCTATTGGTGGTTTGCAGCTGTAGGACCGGGTTGCAGCAGGCCCCCTCAACTCCAGAGGGGCCACTGCCTGTGGGGCCATCGGGCCTTGTGGGAGATGTGCTGAGGTGGGCATGACGTGTGCAGTGGCACTCACTGTTTGGCAAAGTCTCCTGCTGTGTTCTTTTACTGGTATGGCATGCCATGTTCTGCCCTCTTTGCTTTTTTTCCTGCTCACCTGGGTGCGGACACTTTCCCACACTTGACCCCTTTTTCTTTTACTAAACTAGTTGATGCGTATGGCCAATATAGCCAGCAGTGAGGCTGGTGAGACCTTGCCATGCCAGGGGACAGAGAGGAAGGAGCTTTTACAGATGCCCTCATTCTTTCTGGGGCTATGTGAGATGATTTTCATTTGGATTTTACAACAAGGAACCTTTCTTTGAGTTCTGCATGTTACAAAGAAGGCTATCTCCAGAAAAACATCTTCATTAATTCTATTGCATTTACAGGAGATATCAAAGATTAAATAACAGGAGTGGTGGAATGTTGTTATTCCAACATAACGCCGGGCTTTAATGAGGAGTCAGAAGATTATTACTATAATAGAGGATACAACCATGATTAAGAGTCCACAGAAACCTTCTTTAATAACATTGTCAGCAGTCTGCTGTTGTTGCTGGGTGAAAGCTCGGTGCAGACTGCATAGTGAAGAAAAAATGGTAAGGGGATTGCTTCTTATTTGTCATTAGATCCATCCAGCCAAAAAAAACATTTACCATTTTATTTCAGATCTGGAAGCAAATGTAGGTGCAACAGATTTCGTACAAGGGGCCTTGCTGTCATTAGGGTTTTGTGCAATATTTCCTTTTACATGTGTATGTGCTGACTGTTTCCTTGAACAGCATGGCAAGAGTTTTGGAATCAAAATTTATAGTACAAATTAAATACATTTTGGGAAACTGACACTTGAAATGGAAATAGTGGAGGAAAATGAACATACTGAACCACCCACTTATTGCTTAGTCATTCTGTTTTTTGACACACTCAGCTTCTTCTACAGCGCAAGGATTAGGAGAGCTGATTCTTCACTTCCTTGTCCCTTGCGTTGCTGTTCAAGCTTGGCGACAATATCGTTTCATGTTGGTGATCTTGGAAGACTGCAGGGAAGGATGGACAACAGAGATGGACTCTCTGCTTTGTGTTTTCTGGTTGTGGGTAGATATTGGTTCTGCAACATGAATAACTAGGGAGTTCTTTAGCTCTTGGCTATATGCATAATAATTTTTTTTCAATAGAAACGGATTCCAGAAAGAAAAGACAAATGCTCCAGGGCCTGGTTCTTACAAGCTTACAAGTGATTGTCCCCCTGTCCACTTTTATGGGAAAAACTTGCAAGAACAGTAGCGTATACTTTTTACATTTAAACCACAAGTTGAGGTGAAACTGATACTTGATTCCGCATCTAATAGTACGTTACACACAAAAGCTCTTTCAAATGCACTTTGGATAAGGTCACAAAGTCAGGCACTCAAAGTATAGGTCCTTGTGTGCAATTATGTCTTTTAAACATTCGCCTGACCGCTCTTCAAATGTTGGCAAGGCAACTTAATTTTTTCCTAGCTTTGCTCTTGGAACTGCTGAATGGGTTTTTTTGGTGTGTGGGGTTTTTTTTTGGTGGGCTTTTTTTTTTTTGACTTTAAAGGCAGGCACCTGATATGGAAAATTTTAGCTCAAAGAGCTGAAAGCTGGCAAGAGTATAAGGAACTGAAGAAAAGGCAAGATCTTGCTAATGAGTAAAATTAGCAATAGATGGTGTCATCGGTTTGGCCTTCAGTGTGCATGACTTCTGAACATACAGTTCAAAGAGAGCTAAAAACATTTCCTCAACACTCTATATTTAGTCATCATTTACCTAACAGACATCTAATCTTCTGAAAAAATCTTGGTGACAGTCTCAAGAAAGTCAGCATCCGTTTGTTTTCTCTTTCAGTTTGTGTAGGTCAGGCTGATACCCTTGGATTCTCACTTTCATGAGTAATGTATTTGCATTAACATTATAAAGCTTTTACATGATGAAAAGAATATGAAATAAAAAGCAGATAAACCCAACTGCAAAAAGCCCTTCCGTCATCTCAGCATTAGGAGAGTACTTGTGAGTCTGTTTGATCCTATTGTCTCTGAAAAATTCTGTCTTAGGGTTGAGCAGGGTAGTAACCTTGCTCACATGCACACATGGCTTTGCTATTTGATTCCTATTCTATAGGCAGCAAACTGGAGAAAACTTCTCAGTGTGAAAAATGCAAAGAAGACATGCTGTCGAGCTTGTAAAGTTGTCTTGGTCTTCCAGACCTTTTCTGCGGACCACTGTTCTGTCACCAACAAGCTTTGGTTTACTGGGTCAAATGAACGTAGGCCCTTAAGGGTGGCATCACAGAGATAAGTTGTGTGGCTCTGGTGGCAGTGTGTTGAGAATCAGGATGATACATAGGCACAGCTCAGTTCTTTGTTCACAGCAGAGAATACCACCCTGTGAATGAAGCTGTCTTCCCCTTATAGATAGAGCTGTTTCTTTTTAATGGTTTGGGAGCAAAAATAAGATTTTTATAGAGTATCCTGTCACTGCCCAGTCAGCATACCCCAAGGGTAGTGTATTTTCACAGCATATATTGTTTAAGTGAAATTGAGGTATTGTAAAGTTCTTACAGAATTTTCAGATTCTATAGCCAAGATAACTAACATGGAGAGGGTATATATTCTTAACACTAACATGTTTTTAAAAATTTAAGAGATTGGATTAAAAAATAAGGGAGAATGCATTCACCTTTTCCCCTTCTCAAAGCCCTAATGGTTTGGTTAAAAGAACTCCACAACTGGTCAATATTTCTTCACATAGATAAATGCTGTGCTTAGCTTGTTGCACTTTCAGGAAACAATTAACAGCTTCCTCTGGGTGCATCTGTTTTAGCATCTCAGAGCGAGAGTGAGTGTGCTCTTGATGCGAGCCCCCTGCCTCTCGCCTGTTACTGAGCCTTGGAGCTCACTGCAGAATGGTTTAGGGGAGCACGGCCAGGCTTTGGGGAGGGCAGGGGGCACAAATACGCTCCACTCCCTCTTGAGTGTCCAGCCTTGTGCCAGGTTAGAGCTAGTCCCAGCAAAGCCCTTGATCTGCGTATGTGTGTGTGGGGGGTTGGCCAAGGCCTCAAGGCCAACTGTTTTGCTTTGCAAGCCCATTCCTGGTGGGCCATGCTGCTTTGCTGATGTACAGACAGCTTGTGCTGGCGTGTCGAAGGGGTTTTAAAGATGGACAGAGCTCCGAGAGACTAGTGTAGTATAATACCTAAAGCAAAATCTTCAAATGCTCTTTGTGGTAGTGTTTTGATCTTGTGTGCGTAATTATTTGCACGAAGCTATTTTTATTTTTCAGCATAGATGCTTTGTAATAATCATTGGTATTTCAAAACATTACATTGCGCTTTTCCCTAGTAATAAAAATCTGAGGTAATTTTGCCAGAGTGCTGCTCAACAGCTCGTTTTTCAGACATGGCCATTTGAGTGTAATGTAGCTATTTCTTCTTCAGTTATGTAGAAGTTTTATTAATAAGCCTGAATTATGAAAAGTTCTGTTTTAAAATGGTGCTTATTAATAGATTTTCTTGCTCTCTTTGGCTTAATACAACTAATTAGACTGTTATTAGGCTGCTAATGTAGAAGACCGAACTATCTTGGAGTGCAGTATGTCTTGGAGAGATCTAGACAAGCTGTGACTACAAAGTTAAGGGTACCCTGGGGTCCTCAGTGCTTTGCAGGATATGGCTATTGTGAAGTAGTGTCTTGAAGCAACACCAGCAAAGCCATAATACTGAGAGCTTTACTCCATGCTTAAGGTCAGTGGGGAAAGGATAATCAGGTGTTGAACTTTCATAGTTTGGGACTTGGTCCCTGGGTTCTGGGTAGTCGCCAAGGTCTGAATGTGAGCAATTGGGTGAGCTTAGTTTGACACTGAGCACTTCTACATCAGAAGCGTAGTCTTGTTTACTGTCCTCACTGCAGGAGCTCTGGGGACATACGTGCCACCATCCCCTCTCCTGATACATAGTAGGATTTTGCCTGGGCACTTGTGTTAATATCTGGCTGTCTTGCTGAAACTGAGGCTGAGCAGCTGGGTGTTGTCAAAATGGGCACTGAAACAGGGCTTCAGCATCAATCCTGTGCTCTGCCTTGGGAGCACCGAGAGCCTCCCTTTTTGCAGGCTGTAGCTCTGCCCACTCCTATTAGCCTTGAAGACAGAAGGAGTAGTAGGGTATCAGTGTTGCCTTGCATGGATATGTCCATTCTTGCCTGACCTCTTCTTTCCTCATAAGAGGAGAAAAAAACCCTGACACTCTTCTGCTGCTCTTTCTTTTGAAACTTAGTTGTACTCCCACCTCCATTACCCCATGTCTTCAGGCTGTTTCTTGGGTAGTGACTAGCTAACTGATGAGGAGATTCATGTGGTGGTTGCAATAGTCTATTTTGTGATGTATAAGGAATAAATTTTCAACATCAGGGAACTGTTAACTCCTGCATGTACCTTGAGTCCATCTGCCAAAGGAGGTGAAAAGAGCTGGATGGTGAAGTGAACAAAACTATCCCAAAAATCTAAACAAAGAGAACTTGATTTTCTTGTGTGTATGGGGGGAAGTAGCTAACTGCTTTGGTGCAGATATCAGATGGTATATTACATACTTTTACTTGTTCTGCAATGCTTCACAATCACAGTAGAATTTAAATAAAAATTTGTTGTAGTGGGTTAAGTGCCGACATGGCATAAAGCCTGTGTTTTGGTAACATTAATTCTGCTGAGTTACTCGTGTTGTACCACATGGGCAAGAAAGCTATTTAGTGAAGTCCTTCCTGAGTGTCCTTGATGGAAAAAAAGCTGTTGAGACCTATTTACTTTTATTATTCTTGCCCTGTCTTACTACTTTCTTACCCTTTAAAAGTGCTGGGATAGAAGCAAATTGGTGTATAACAATGTATTGTTGAGGGTTTCTTTCCGCATACTAGGCAAGAAAACAACAACAAAAAAGAGGTAAAACATTTAAGTTATTCTCTCTGATTATTGTGGGTTTTCTTACAATCACTTTATCTCATTTGAAAATATTTTTTATGCCTGCAAGCTGTGTGAAAAAATCCATATACAGCAAAGGAAATTGATTAATGCTCCTCCAGGGAGTAGTTCTGGCTATGAACAAACTGTTGTCAAACGTAGAATGTAAACAAACTGAAAATTTAAGATTTTCACCTGCCTAATCATTCTTTGATGGTAATATTGGAAGAAAACCTGTGATAATAGCAATGAGAGCTATCCCAGAAGAGGCTGGAGTTTAAAGCCAATACAGCATTGTCTCCTATCGTTGCTGTAGTAATACCCTGTTTCTTATTTTCTTATTCTTCCAGCCCACACTTTGGATATTATAAGGTTGGTAAGATGCAGCATGGCCTGGGAGAATTTACTCAGGAAGTGGGGCTGCTTTCCCCCCTGAACAGTGGAGCTCAACTCTTCCTACCTGACTTCCCATCTGTTTTCTCATAAGAAGAGTGTCCCCATGTCTCCATACGGATTTGGTTGTGGTTAGTAGGCTGGGTGTAGACCAGAAATCTAAAATGTTATGTAGTCAGACTTCAGATTTTTTTTTTTTTTTTGTGTTTTCCCTTTCCAGAGTGGAAAGACTCTTTAACCTGCCGAAGGGTGGGAAGGAGTCTTTGCTCCATTTTCACAGCAACGTGGAGTTGTGGATGGGCGGCTTTCTGCCTGCTTTCTGGACCTGGTGGGAACCTCCTGGCAGAGCAGCACACCTGCTGTGATTTGAGTTTTGATTTTTCTCAGCTGCAGAGGTTTAAGGATTAGTATTTTTTTTTGTTTGCAGCCTGGCAGAGAGAGCATGTATGTTAAAGCATCGTGATTTAGGACTGTTTCTAAACCTGAGTGCAATAATTATCCTTAATATTTTTTGTGTCTCTGTTCAGGATATTTGATGTAAGACCATGCTTAAACCCCATCAAAGATCCATAGAAAGCACTTCCAGATTTATGTTTGTTAAATCAGTTCTGTTCCTTTTCAATTATAGGTTTTTTTCCTTCCTTGAGGGCAGCAAAGGTGAGTGATGAACAGTCTGTCCCTGAGACTGCTCTTGTCTTCCTTGGGTCATTTGGCAGTGAAGATGCATTGACCGGATGGCTTATATTTGTGGAAGGACTTTGTAGCCATCAGGGTTTAGGAAGCCAGGCAGTTGGGAGATCCTGGCTTCTTTTGTACTTCTGCCTACTGGACTTTGTACCCCAGGCTCTGTATGGGGTCTAGCACAGAGATTAATCTTAGAATGGAAATTGTCTATCTGGGCTTATGGTGGAAACATCACAGCATTTGGATATGCAGAAGCACTGCCAAATGATGTCTGCAGCATGGTACTGACGTGCCCACTATGAGAACCTGGATGGTGATAGTCAAGTTTACTGAAAATGTCTCTTAAAGAAACTCTTGAGATAACATGTCTTCTAAAGAAGAAGCATCTGCAGCTGTCATGCATGTATTCCTAAGGAACAAGGTAATCACTGTATACCTTATCAGGTGCTGTTTCCTTCTGCAATTTAACTTGAACTGTGAAGGACAGAGAAAGCTTTTTGCATGGGGGTTTGGTTTTTTTTTTTTTTTTGTTTTGTTTTGTTTTTTGCGGGAGGGGTGGTGGCCGTGTTTTTTTGTTTGGTTGGTTGTTTTTTTTGTGGGTTTGGGATGGTTTGTTTGTTTTGGTTCTGTTTTTTTTTTTTTTTTTTTTTTTTTTTTTTATTTTCATCTTGGGTAGAGGAGATAGGGTTTGTAAACATTTTATTGTTTCATTAAAAACTATGGATAAGAAAGAAATAGCATGGCACTGTCACCTCTGCAGTCCTTATGACTTCATTCCATACATACAAAGGACAATATTCAAACCTGTATTGCTCTATAAATTACTGTTGAGACAGGCAGCAGGAACTGACCTGAACTGTTCTTAGTGGTGAGGGAGATGAATGGGAAACTGAGAATCCTTTTGTGGTTGCTTTGTTTCTTGAAATTGGAAGGACTGTTTGAATACTGCATGCTTCCTAATGACTTCTGCTTGTGTTATTTTTATGTTTTTTCCCCCCTTAAGATTTAAAATATTTAACTTGCTGAAAGACTGGTTTGAAATCCTGTAAGTGGGAAAGCACTGATTGTTGGCGAGTTCAAGTGTAAAATTGGTTTTAAGTACTCATGGGGGAACAGTGCAGTGGAGCTGAACAGTACATTGAAAATGAGAGTACTCTAAATCAAAACACATTTGTTATTTGATGTTCACTGCTGGTTTCGAAGAGCACAGATAGTAAATATTGGATCCAAAGTCCATTTAAGTCAATCAGAAGAATCTTATTGTAATTAATTTTGGCTGGATTTTGAATTCATTCCTTCTTCCAAGGTACTTTACCTTAAATTTCTATTATAGGGTGTGGATCACTTTCTTGGCTGTTTCATGAACATGATTGTATAGTGGTTTTATATGTCTGAGGCAAATCAGACTCAGATATGTATCTTAACCACTAATTAATATAAACTATGGGAATCTGTAATTAAGTAATTTTGATTTTCAGGAAGGAACAGGTACATTTGGATTCTTTTCTTTGCGTTTACATGTATTTAACTTTATTTGAAGCTTTTAAAAAGAGGAATTAAAAGCAATGTTTTGGTAAAGCTAAAATTAAAGTTAATATTGCTGTTTAGGGCTTACTTTTGCCTGGTGAGGATTACCAGAGGCTCAAATTAATTTCATTGATTGTCTAAGCTTTGTCTGACCCTGCTTTAGAGGTGAGGGTTAATCCACTGAAAAAATTACTCTGTTTTGTATTGTATGCTGTTAAATGTTGCAGAATGGGTTTGGGTTATTGATTATATTCCATCATTCCTGTTATACTAATTAAAGAAAAGCAGTATTTGAGGTATGTAATAGAGCTGCCTGATGCTGTGCCCCAACATCATACCATATAGTATTGAGGCATTTTTCTCTTTACTGAGAGCTGTGCCGGGAGTGCTGTCTTGCAGCGCTGGAAGGTTGTGCCAGAACTGTTTTGCATCTTTCTCTGCAGCTCCCCACACAGTGCACCCTCTCTGGCTCTTCTCCCTCCCCTGTGAGTTGGAAGAACATGCTGGATGTTTCTTCCCTTTCTGTTTCTATTTAATTTCTGTTTGCTTTGTGAGAGCCGGGAAAGGGCTGCTGCTGCTTCATCTACCCCGTGAGCAGTTCAGCTCCTTGGCCTGGCTGAGGGGATGCCGTGCCAGGCAGGGTCTTCCAAGACTGGTTTGCAGCTACAGAATAAGCATGATCGTTGTTCGTGTTTGCTCAGGGAGGCAGTTCTCAGCCTCGTGGAGAGCTTGGACACAGAGTGCTTCACCATGTGTTGCTTTTTTCTTCAAAACTCTCCTAAGGAGTTGAGGATGGATGTATTTTTCTTTACTTTCCACAGACATACAGCTTTCCCTACATTAAAAGGCAATCACTGGAGTGGTGAAGTCAGCTCTTGGAAGGGAGAAAATGGCAGATTTAAGATTGCCCAGGTAGTCAAACTATGGTTTACCATGGCATAAATTTTAGTGCTCTCCTTTATGGTCACCTTGGCCACATGCAATGTTTTCTCTGAGAATCCTATTTATCCGGCACCCAGGAGGGACTCTACCTAATGATCAGGTCTTCAGTATTTTGCTATTGTCACTGTTGCCTGGGTACCCCAGGCTGTGTTTACTACATGCTGTTGAAGTGATGTTTTCAGGATAGGATTATTAACTAATTTAAGAGCTTTCCTTTGGTTCTCAGTAGTATAATAGCTTAATGTTGCTCAGGTAATAATTACTTTGCCTTCCTCACCTGCAAATTGAGGGGGTATCTTTAATTTTTATAGACAGAGTAACTGAGACAAATGTCACTTTCAATATCTGATTTAAAAGGTTTCTATTTGAAGAGTCCTTACTATTACGTATCTTCAGGAATGGATCAAAGAAAGGGTCATCACATTTTGCTGCCACAGGAACACAAGATAGAAGGGCTAGGGATTTTTCTCTCTAATGTCATTCATGTAAATTATAGCCCTGTGATTTGAAATTCAGCTGGTGAAAGAGAAGATTTAATTTAAATAAGGTCACATAGTGGAGAGTGTTAAATAACCTTGAAAGTAATCAGTCTCACCAACAATTAAGTCTTTGTTTTATCAGGAAGATGTCTGCTCTTTCTCTGCCGTTCACTCCGAGCTAGGGATGTTCTGTGCACTTACTTGTGGCTGTGGAAGGAGATGGTTGCTACCTCCTCCATCCCAACCCAGGCTAGACTTACAATCCTTGCAGCAATGAAGTCTAAGAGGTGACATCAGGACGCTTCTCTCCTTTCCCTCCTCCGAAAGTTGTTTGCTGGGGCTTCTGGGGCTTTTTGGACTCACAGCACCAAGCAAGGCTGGCTAGACCATGGTGTGTGAGTGGGTGCCCAGGGCATCTCTTGGGCAACCTGGGAGACCCAGAGTGTGACGCAGGATGGCACCATGGCCCGGTGTTCCTCTGAACCGCATCGCGAGAGGAATCCTATTACCATCTTGTCCCATGTGATCTTGTACTAACTTTTCAGCTCAGCCAACCAACCTTAGCATTTTTGCATTGTTTTCCTGATACCTCCAGTAAAATGGTAATAGTAACATTTGACTGTGGGTTTTTTTTTTCTTCTTACAAAGTTGTTGTGTTTTTTGTTTTGTTTTTTTAAAAAAGGGCATAAGGACTTGGTGGGGAGGTAGAGTGTCTCAGTTCAGCCTTGTGACAGTGACAGTGTGAAAATGGATGTTGGCATACAGTTATAAAGCAGTTAGATGGGGACCAGTTAGATTTACAGTTGCTTAAATTTTTCCTTTTGCTGCCAGAAGAATGTAAAGGGCTTGAGTGTAAGGAGAGCCATGGTCAGACTGATCTGATAAGTGGTTGTCAATGCTTTCTGACTACAATATAATACCCATCAATGCAGAAACATAAATCATAATTCTCCTCAGTGAACTGTGTTGTGAAGGCCAGTGGATATGGTATGGCTGTATTAGCATGTGTCCTTGTGAGTAAGTTGAGACGTGTATTGCAGTGATATAAAGAATGCTTTTTGTATGTATTAATCCATTTAATCTTTCATGTAGATTGGACAGGTAAGGAAGGCTGTTTGCAGGGCAAAATAAATCAAGTATATGTGTCTTGTTCCATCAATTTCCTTGCTTGTATTCTTGATTTGTATCTTGTCAAGATTTCACAGCACCTGTACCTATGCAGCTGTGTTGATTGTATATTTAGCATCTCTTTATCTGGTGCCCGTTTTGTAACTCACTGACATTTATTCTTTCTATTCCTTTTTAAGCAATGAATATGGAAAAATAAATTAATTGAAAAGACCACAAATGGCAAGAAAAAGTACAAAATTCAAGGAGAAGAGAATCTAAAGTAAAAAGGTCCATCTGAGATGAAGCAGTGGGAACGGGAGTGATGTTTTTCAGTACAGTATACTCTGCTATGGTCTATCCACTCGTTGAGAAGTAGATTTAACCAAATGTGAATTCAATATATCTTGTTTTGTTGTCAGTGGCAAGGTTGGACCTGATGGACATGTGAGGAAGTATCTTATTTTGGACTCCAAAGCTATTTTGCTATGGATCCCAGGACAAAAAAAGCAGCACTGTGTGGGTAGTAGCAGAGATGCAGTTCCTGATGGAGGAGAGCGTTTCTCTGGGGGTCATTTTTGTCTGGGACAACAGCGTGGGGAGCATGTACAATGGCAGGCACTGCTGCTGGTGAGAACTGCCCTTGCCGTTCCAATGGTTTGTTGGACTGATGACTTTGCAGTCAGTCTCATCTAAGGCTGGAAGATGAGTCTCCTGTTGGGAGCTTTCAAATTTTTTTTTTTCCAAAAATGATTGGAGTAGTCCTCCAGCAGGTGAATTAAAACAGATTTTCTGACAGGTTAAACAGTAAATTTAACATTGTTTTTATTATGCAGTCTTTTAATACTGTGAATTTAGATTTGTTGTTCTGTTATTCTGCCCTTTCCTGCATGGGTACTTCTGTGACAGTTTTAAACAGAAGATACTGAAATCGGTGTATAGAGGGAAAATGTTATTGGGACACAGTCACGAGCTAAATATTTCACGTGGCAGAAAGTGAGAAAGACATGTATTGCCTACCTACAGATTTCTAAGTCAACAAAACATAGTATTTGCTGCAAGTGTGTGATCCTTTAACACAAAAAATTATTTCTGAAGTGCTGTGAGAGGGTGAGATACGGGTGCGTTAAAGTATGACTTTGTCTGCTGTTTCCTTTAAGCGTTTTGAGCTCTGTAAGTGTCATTTCTATTCAGTGTTGCAAACGCCATGCTGACCTTGACAAAGAAACCCAAGGAAAGAAAAACAACATGTGTGAATGCAAAACGTAGGCTCCCTGGCCTGACAGTTATATTGAATAAGAGAATCCAGAGATTTTAAGATATCATGAATGAATCAACTGTGCAGTGCTAGTGGGGCTTAAAAGAAGTAAAATTATGTCCTGGGTATTAGCAGGAGATGTGTATGTAAGATTCAGGTGTAGGTCTGTGTGTAATCTCGATGAAACCTCACCAGAGCCATATTCCAGTTTTGTGCAGCACAGCTTAAGAAAGAAGCAGACTGATTGAAAGTGGTTGAAAATGAAGTTCTTGAGAGGACTGAAAGACTAAATTGTGAGGAAAATGGGGAAATCAGTGGGTTTGAGTTGCCGCTGTCCTGAGAGCTGGAAGGCTGCTGCTGTGTCAGAGGGCTGTGTTTCCTTGGCCTTCCTAAGGATGCTTGTGGGACTTCACACTTGGGGAACTTCTCACCGAATTACTGAATTTTTAAGGTACTGAACCTTTGGTAAGAGTGATGCTTCTGAAGTCACAGGCACCTCGCTGTGAAACATTTTGGGGGCCCTGTTTGCTGCCTTTCTTCACGGTGCTGCTTGCTGTTGCTCACTGCATGGTGTATCTTCTCTTAGCAGGCAAGATTAAAACTCTTCACTGAGTCAAGTCACTCATTTGCATGAATATGTCTCTTCTTGGTGATCACAAAAGGCACATAAATTGCAAATATAAGTACCAAAATGAAACAAAATATACTAATACACTCCTGTAGTCACTCATCTTAATAGTAATTTACAATTGTTATTTTCTTAAGTTCCTATTCCACCCTCCCAATCCTCGGGGTTCCAGTTCCCTCATGGCCTCAGTTCAAGAAAGTGGTTACATATTGGTCTTAAGGATATTGTTATTCAAGTCAAGCCTTTTAATATTTTCCTGCTGTTAAACCTCATGAGAACTGGATTTAATCCCCTGTTTGAACTTTAGCATGTCCTCTTCAGTTCTGAATATGGATGCTTTTTGAATTGAAGTCTGACTGGGTAACTGTGGGGGAAAAAACCCTCATCTCATATTTTGTTGTATAAAGAGAGAAAAAGTAACCTTTAACAAGAAGGCTATTTTCCCCATTTCCTTATTTTACCTTTTTATTACTTAGGATGTTGTTGATAATAGTACCCAGGCGGAGTACAGGCAGAGGTTATAATGCTAAAAAAGCCCAGATGCAGCTGAGTGTGCTTTGTCCTTCTCCTAGGAGCTCCCTTTTGGAATGCCTTGGCCTGGGCACGGCGGGGGGCAGCAGGGCTGGCTGGGTGGGCACCCCGGCTGTGCACCCCCGCCCATCCTTGCTCCCCCCTGCCAAGCTCCCCAGGGCTGCCCTCCCTTCGGGGGGGAGAGCTGTAGGCCAAGTTCACCATGTCTTCTGCTTCCTTTACATCTGCTCTGCCCTGTTATTATTCAGGTCACTAGCTGTTCTGACTGGTTTTCTGATTTAAATAAAGCCCTCTGTGAGTTGAGACCCTTGGTTTCTAGTGCAGCTTAAGCTAGATTTTTTTGTTGGAATTTTTTTTTTTTTTTTTTTTTTTTTCAAATGTCCTCTATTGGTAAATGGGAAGGGTGTTCTGTTGCACCAACTGGCTCCTAAATAACTGTGTGTTAATTAGGTGGGTTAACAGTTGGTCCTGTTGCAAATGCTCTCCGGTCCTTCTAGCTATTCCGTTTTTTTGAAACAAAGTTAGAAGTATTTGCAGTATTTTTTCTTTTCCAAAGTTACTGTTTATGCACTAAAGCTGCAGACAGTTCTGTTATTTATTTATTTTTAAAAAATAATAAATAACATACCTCAAACTTCCTAATGTGTTTTGCACCCAATCAAGTGAACCAAAAGCCTGTAGCTATACCCTTTGTTCTCATTCATGGCTGTTAGGTTTTGAAGATGTTGCATACAGGTAAGATTGTTGTGCAGTTGCTCACATTTGATTAATGTACGTACCTGGCTGGAATGCTTTTGCTGCCTTGTTTTTGCACTGCTTCCCTTTTAGACTCAAATACCTGAATCACAAATGGTACACACCATGGTTCAGAAGCCAGGAGTTCCTGAGACTCCTGTTGCCATGTGTCGTGTTTCTAGTGTGGGAGAGCAATGAGGATAAACCGTGTGTTTTGCTCTGCTGCTGTCACTCACCCAGGCATGCTGTGTGGGCAGAAGGAAACTGTCCTTGCAGATCTTAAGTGCCCTTACATTTAATTTTTATTTCTCATTGTTTTTATTTATCAGAAGGCAAGAAAAAGAAGGGAAGAGGTGAAAGTGTTAGAAAAGCAGGGGAATGGGGGCAAACTGACCAAGTGCTTGTTTAGTTAATGTACTGAGAAGCCCCATCATAGTGGCACAGGCAGCTTTTGGTGAGGGTGGAAAGGTTCTGTGTCTTACCGTAGGTGTCCTTTCATTTGAAATAAGGAGGTACTCAGCTGTGTGCCAGAAGGGGAAAACTGCTTGCAATATGGACTCAATGTTATGGAGGGGCTTTGGAGAGAGATCTGAGTACTATAGGTAAAAAGGCAAATATCGTTGAAAGTAGGATTATCTGCTACTGTCCAAAGAAATGAAGCAACTCTAGCAGGGAAGGGATATGCAGAAAGATAGGTGAAAATAAGGATAGTCTGGAGAGATGGAACTAACATGGGAAACAGAGCTACAGGAGTGAGGGCTCTTGCAGATTTGGTATGTAAGAGGAGAAGGAAGACACTACAAAATGACTAAGTTGGATTTACTGATTCACAAAGTTTTACTTCATAGCTCTTTAAGTTCTACAGGTCTTGCAAGAAGGAAATCCAGAGGCAAACTGACTTGTTGTAAGGAAGACCGTGAATGAATACACATCGTACACTCCAAACCATGTTCTCTTCAGAGGGGAAAAATGCAAGATGTATTTGGTTTATAATCTTCAGAGAAGATAGTTATCAGTGAAGACCCTGATAATGCTCACTAGTGTAATAGGAAAAGTATGTATTCATCATCCAGGGAATCAATGCCTAGAGACTACAATAAATGAGGCTTTTGTTCACTTAAGAGACTACTAAGGCTGTAACAAACTGGCAATTAATGTCATTAATGATTAATGTTTTATTGTGTTAGAAGCTGTTTTTAATGATTAATAGCAACATCAATGTATATTTATAAAATAAGGTAGTGGCTGTAGAACAATTTATTGGCTGAGGAGAAAATTGGTTGCTTCCTGTTAAATAACAAGTTAATCCTCCTTCTGTCAGAGATGTATTTTTAAGTAGGCAGTATTGTTTACTTGGAAAATCAACATAACTTTGAGAAATTGCCATAATCAAATTTCTCAAAATGAAATCTAGATAAATAGAGCTGAAAGAGAACCTGAAATTTTTTTATTGTCTCAAGATCTGTAAATTAACTTAGTTTTGTATTAATGTTTTTCTCATCCTTATCATCACTCAATTAAAATAATCATTAAAATGTTCAGTAAGAGGGGAAAATGCTTTTAAGTCAAACTCCCCAAACATTTTGCCGATCTGTAGTGAAGAAAGACAAACACTCTGATCTGTGCTTTCTGAGCCGGTGCAATTGCACATTAGTTTCTTTCATGTAATTTAAACTGTAGATTTACTACTCTTGGATTCTTTACTTTATTGACATAAGGATTAATCTTTGATTGTGCAACACTAAATGAATGTAATCATACATGCTTTGAGCTGATTTTCCAAAACTGTTATTTCAATAAGCCAAATTGGATTGCTGTCCAAGGGACCCTCAGTTTTGTTTAAATGAAACTACCTAAGAAGCACAACTCTGTGCAAGAGAAGGAGCTGCCATGGTGAAGACAATATTGTGTTTGGATATTTAAGCTTTTCAATACACACTTTTATTCCAGACAAAAGTAGTGTCTCTGGACGTGCCAGCCTAGTTTAGCTTAGAAGGACAGGCTTTATACTACAGGCACTCTGAAAGCTAGACACACAGATCATCTTTTTGTTATTTAGGTTTAAGAGTTTAAGCAAGATTTAACAATCCCTAAGACTTGAGTTTTAGGTGGTTCTCTGCATCATTCCCCCTTGCTGGAAGCTGGATGTTTCATGGTAGCAGTACCAGCAGAAGGGGCCAGTTGACTTTTTTCCTCTCAATTTCTTGGATGCTGTCTTCACATCTGGCTTATTTCTTCAGGAATGGCTTTCCAGGGAAGGTTTTTAGGCTCATTGTGGGCTAATACATGGGAAGCACAACACATAGGCTTTATCTTGGGTTCTTCCAGTGAGTTCAGGTGACCTTGGGTAAGTTGCTCAATATCTTCATGCTTTTGTTTCCCCTCCCGCTCTTTGCCCTTGTTTGTTTAGTTGGAATGGTATCTTTTACCAAGCACAATGGAAAGCTCATCTCAGATTGGTCATCAAAGTACTATCTTAATGCAGATGAAAAATAGGATTTTTTTTCATCTTCTGCTGTAGAACATTGACCCTGAGAGGCACTAGCATTCTTTTGTTTTCCTCGTTACTTCTTTAACTACTAGTCTTCCTCTTGTTGGTCTTTTCTCTTTATTTTGGATCAAAAAGCATCTACTTTATGCAAATGCCTGATACTTCCAATTGCTGATCAAACTGGGGGGATGGGGAAAGAAAAATGAAAAATGAGATTGGACTAGTCTGATTAATATTAAAAAATGTTTAGTTGCTGAACTGAAGGGAAACTGAATTTTTCATTTTGGGTCAAATGCAGTGTTTCTGATGTGTCCAAATAGTTTATTCTGATTCATCCAAAGCTAATTATGTTGACATCTGCAAAAATGTGTTGGTTTCCCTTTCCAAGGGAAAGTGAAGTTCTCAAAACAGGGCCAGGAGCTACATTCTCCTTTGTGCAAGTGCTGAGCTAAGTTGAACCGAGGGCACTGCAGAGCATTTTCATTCCTGTTGGAGGGGCTATGAAGCCAGCTCTCCGTGCTCAGACAACAGGCCACTGAGCAGCCACCATCCTTTACCTGGTTCATAGCAAGAATTTAAATCGGGATTTCCAAGATTTCTCACATGGGAGATGAGAGCAGTGCTGACAGGACAATGCAGATCCTCCACAGCCAGGAAGGTGCCAGGGTGGTTGGGTAAAAGGGAACAGTGGTCTGCAAATCTGACATTAATTTGGAGGTGAGCAGGTGTTTATTACAAGATCTTGAAAATTTAGTGTTGTGGAAATGGAAGTATAGTTTATTCTGGAACTTCTAGAATAAACTGTTAAGATATATCTATCTATCGATATATATAGATATAGATATATATTTTTTTTGTAATGTTTTGCTGAACCTGAGCCAAATAAGCCCAACAGTTTTAAAACATTTTTTCTTTTGTTGCAGCCAAAGCATTTGGCAAAATTCAACTGTATATACCTGTTGTTTTGCTTACCCTAAAATACCAGTCCTGACAAAATGAATTGACTAAAACAAAAGCTGAAAAATAACAACTCTGGTTCTCATCTTATAGACAAATGTCTTTTCTACTGGATATGCATTGTATAAATTGATGTGGTTATATGAATGTCAAGATTATTTGTTACCATGAAGCTTTGTGATAATATAAAAAAAAAACCCTTTTCATCTTCATTGCATTTCCTTGACTGTAGTACACACCGCACAGCTGAACAGTAACAGTAGTGAACTGATTATCATTCACAAAGTAGTTGAGATTGAAGAGCTAGAAATACAGAGTGGGGATGACATTTATAGTGTTGGCTGTGAAATACTCATGGAAATCCACTTCTTCCATAAATATTAATTCTACATTGGTTTAGCATTAAATAAGTGGAATTGCTCAAGATGATAAAGATGCTTTATTACATCTGGATAGCCTTAGGAAATATTTCTGTCTGCCGTTAAAAAAAAGTATGAAAAAGATACGAAAAGGTTTTAAGTTATGAAAAGTAAAAGAGGGTTGAATGTGAAGTTAATTGGGGTTTTGAGTACAGAGAGTAGGGCCAAATTCTTTTCTACATGTACATAAATGGAGTCAAAACCCATTCTGAATGAAAAGAAAATGCAACTTGATTTCTTTCTAAATTTGTCACATCTTCAAGGCATCATTGCCCTGAGTTTGAAAATGCCCATGTACAAAGTACAGGCTTTGTTTTACTGTAGTACACATAAAAATGTCTTAACTGAGGGACCAAAATGACTGAGAGGTGACCTTTTGATTCCTTGGTGGCTTTAAAGGCAGGGTATTTTCTAGCCTGTTGCATTTGGACTATGTTGGATGCTGCAGTGTGCAGTCAAAACTGCTGGTTATTTATATTGCTGTTAACAGTTCTCATTATAAGGTAGGCTACATAGTAGGTGATACTCTTTTGTTTTATTCTTAAGAGTGAATCAGATGGTTGCTACCACTAATAAGATGGTGAAAGAGGACCTAAGAGTATTTAAGAGATGTTAAGCTGAGTTACTTGTGTGTCTTCAATCATTCTTGTGTGCAAAATAGTCCCAGTACGTGAGTTGTGCAAGCATAAGTGTCTTAGGCCATGAGAAAAGGTAAAAAGAACTTTAAGGGCAGAATAATAGTATTTAACCTTCTTACTATATTTTCAATACTGACAGTGTTCCAGAAATGTTGAACTGTGTAAGCTCCAGGGAGATAGCTTGAAGTAATGCTGTCCTCATTTTAGAGAAAGGGGACGTTTTGACTACCATTGTGTCCTACCTGATGGGTCCCTTGTTCTGAGAAGCGAAACCAAGTAGCTTCAGTGTGAGCTTTCTTTGGTGGCTTACCTGTTTACATGGCTTTCCCACCCCCTTCCAGCAGAATCAGAAGTGCCCTTTCAGAGGTTTTGTTTGCAGTGCTGAGAAGTGCCAGTCGAGTCTGGGGTGAACTCTTGGTCTGTACTTGGAGTCTCTCTATAAATTTTAATGGAATCACGTTATTTTTGTTTCCTTGTTAAGTGGACCTACAGATTTCCTGAACTGAACTTCCTGAAAGAGGAATAATTTCAGAGAGAGGAATGCTGCCAGAATTGTTCTTCATTCTTTGTTTCCTTTTGTTGCTTTTTCTTGCAACATTATTTTATGGTATTCTCCAGGTCATAGGTTTGTTGTCATAGTGATGATACTAATCTTGGTAAAATAGTAAAATGATTTAATTTTTTGACAGCAGGAAGAGAAAGTAGATCAAGTTCTTGATATGCAATATCATAAGCATTCTTCTTGGCAGGAAACTTGTACAGATGAGAGGTCTCCTAACAAAAAACAGACTTTTATCTTCATGGGGAGATTTTAATCAAGTTTTAGATTAATAAAGGTTAAGACTGTTTAAAACCATTGTTTACTTGACTATTCTAAATCTATGCCTCTTTTTTAAGGCACGTGGTACTTCATTTCCTCTAAAAAGGAATGGGGTCACTTCAGCTGAACCTGCACACTCAAAGCTGCCAGTACCGGCTTGTATCGTAACTTCTCACTAGTGCAAAGTGCTTTGGTCCTGTTGTTATACAGTGGTTTAAACTTGTTTTCATAGGAGTAGTCTGTTCACTGTACCAAGGCAGGTAAAGCTGGCTCAACCAGGAGATAAGTTTATCTGAAAATTCACTGCTTTCTTGTTACGCTTTAGTTATATACTTTTTTTCTTTTCCCTGGGCTTTAACCTCTTGGGTTCAGTTTCTTCTTGCTGGGCGCATACTTCAGGCCAAAAACGCTTAAGAAAAGATTTTATTGAAAGTCCCAACTAAAATAGCTCAATCTTGTGAGAATGCACAAGAGAGGTAACAGCTGCAGATGGCTTCATGAGAAAGAGCCTTCCAGCTATCCCAGGATACTTCTAGTACGACGGGAATGCCTGGAGGGGTGTTTGAGAAAGAGAGTCCTTTTTAGCTTGTGAATTTATAACCCTTTTTTGCTTCCGACATATAACAGCTGGGAAAAGTTGATTTTCTTTAAAACCATGGGGGGAGGTTCTTCTGACAAGGTAAGAAATGCAATGACAGGAACCTCACTATGAAATTGCAATTGAAGGCAAATCATTTATACCACCATTGAAGGTAGTTACAAAGTTAGTCCTGAACGCTCTCCTTATTAGTTTACTTTGAAAAAAATCTAATGTGACTTGTCTCCACAAAAATCACCTTGCAGGTAAACATAGCTTTGATGTCAGTGAAGAGGAGCAGTCTGTTCCTCTTCCACCACTGCAGAGCCCAGGGCACACTGTACTGCAACACCCAGGTCATTGCAGCAACTTCTCCCTGAAAGCATTTAACCAGGGAGTTCCAGCTGCTATGTTGCCCCTTTAGTCCTCAGGGTAGTATTTATTGTTACTAATGGGGGAGAAGAGATTAGATGGTTGCAATTTTACTATAGAGTCTAATAATATTTTCTTTCGTTTATGGGAAAATAAAAGTTCTAGAATTAGCGGGGTTGTATTTTGAGGAAAAAAATGAGCCTCTCACATGTTCCTCGCTGTGAAACACAGTTGGCTGGTACCCTGTGTATATTCTGGCTGTTAGTGCTAATGATCTCTGAAAACACTGAAGAGCAACATTTACTGCAGGGTCAGAAATCCCAGCAATGCCTGGTTTGGTCCTTGACTGATTGTTATAAAAAGTGTCTTTGTAGGAATGTGAGCAGGTTATACTCCAGAAAGCCCGTTTCTTGTGTTTCTTTATCACATAGTTTGAATGAATGCTGAACTTGATAAGTTTTTGGTTAGCATATTGGGTTTTTTTCTGGTTTTGCTCCCCCTTCTATCTCCACTGAAATCTGGATTCAGATATATTTGAATTTAGCTATTTAGATAACTTATTTCTCACAGAACATTATCTTAGAATGACAACGGAAGTAGGAGCTATTTAGAGGTAAATGTGGGTAAACTACAGTGCTAAGTTTGATCATGAGCCCTTGAAAATATAAGAATTGTCAACTACTCCTTCTTTTCATAACATCCCTATTCAAATGTTAATGTGCTGCCATGAACTTGAGAGTGAGAGAAAATATTCATATCCTCCCTGAGATTTTCTGAAAGTGTTAAATGTAACTGATAGTTTTCTGTTTTGTTGGGTCATGGGCAAGAGGTGGCAACAAGTGGGTAATTCCTTGTTTGGGCAAGGTATAAAAATAGCTTATTCTGGTTTAAATACACTGTTAAATAACATGTATTTTTATTGTCCTTTTCATGATCCACTTAAGATATGCATGACTGAATTATTTACAAGAGGAAAACCCTAGGGACAATGTGGCTCAGAAGTGGGCCTTTTATTTCTAGGTTGACAGTTCAAGTTCAACTCAGTTTGGAAGGCTGCTTTAGCATTTGGTAAACCGGATAGTTAATGCTCTCATGTGGCTAAAGATTAGACTTCCAGCCGGGTTCTCAGGCATCTGAGAGAATGCTGAGGAAGGCTGGGGCATTGAACACTTTGCTTCTCTTTGTACTTGGGGTATATTGCCTTGGAATTGAGACTGGGGCAGTATTTTGAACAATTCCCACTGCTATAGCAGTGTCCTGATTATCAGTCCAGTCAGAGCCCAGCAAGTGGAGGAGAAAGGGAGGCTCTAACTGTGTGACCATGTTCACCCAGTCTTTGTTTTGATAAAGTAGCAACATGGTATTTTAACTATAACTGAAGGTGGAGTTTGCCTTCTGAGTTGTGTTGCTCTACCTTCCAGCCTGCGGATTAATTTTAAGTTTTAAAAGTAATTCTTCAGTGAAGTCTGAATATGAAACCCCCTTTTATGGGATTCCCACTTCAGGTGAATTGGCTGAGTACTGAGCCCATGCATGATGCTTTTAGCTTTTTGCAGATGAGGCTTTTGTGTGTGTGTGTGTGTGTGTGTGTGTGTGTGTGTGTGGTAGTCACACTCGTACTTTTTTTTTTTCATGGACCAGTTTTATGTAAATCTTTGTGAAGGCAAAGAATATATTGAGAGGTGGCAGACAGTGACTGTTTAGTATTAATCTTCTGGTTAATAATTAAAATAACAGGGAGAGCCAGTTGAAATAAACACTTTTCTTCTAGTTATGACTAGATAAAACTTTCAGCAGTATCAAGCAGTAGAGAAAGCTACAGACCTTAACCACCTACAAAGAAAAGGCCTTGTTATTACTCAGACTGATTCACCATCTGCTAGATTTTAATCTCTAGGTGTTCATCTAAGAGAGCCATCAAAAATTTGGCAATACGTGTGTGATTACAGTAATAGGTCTCTTTTTTCCCTTTACATTGCAAAATAACTCCTTTAAAATAAAACCTAATTAAAGTAATGCTGGGGTACTAGTCCAATAATATTTTGTGCCACTTCACTATGTTTGAAATGCAGTAATGGATTAATTCAATTCTTTGTATTTTATAGTAAATACAACACATACTGGTTTCCATTCATGCATGCTTTACAAATGCGATGCTATGTGTGTTTATGGGTTCACATCATTGTGCATACTGTTAAAATCAGGTATGCTAGGATTTGCTATGTTAGAAGGACAATTGCCTTAAAAGTAAGACCCCCAAATCAATAATTTAATTTTTTTTAAAAAGGCAAATGCATTATAATTGCATTTAAATTACTTAAAAAATGTGAAGTGCCAGATTATGATAGAACATGTTTTCTTCATTCTTCTTGTTCTGCTTTTATGAGAAATAGGGAAGAAAGTGGGCTAAAACATTCACTCAGCTCTTAAACCAAATAAAACCCAACCAAACAACATCTTCCAACTGAACAAGAAAAACCAAATCTTTTGAAGACTTTTTGGAGACTACTGCTGTTTGTAGGTGGAGGCCAGAGAAGAGGAAAACAGTTGATAACACATCTAAGATGACCCACATCTTGAATATGGAATGAAAATGTTAGTCTTGACATCTTGTGCAGTTTGAAAATCAGAATAGTGGAAAAAAGTGACTTGAGCCATGCACATAGTTTGTAGGCTTGTCTGATTTAAAATTGCATGTACTTGTTAAAATAACTGAGAACCAAGAAGGGAGGGATTTACACAGATCAAAAGGTCAGCTTAGTAGAAGAGCTCAATGGCTTTTCTTACTGTAGAGATGATAAATGGTAGTGTTGAGTTAAAAGGGGTTTACTTACTGCTGATTTTGCAATGGAAGGTTTATTGACTTTTCAAAGACATCAAATAAGTGTTCACTTGCTTTTTAATTTATTGCCATGCTGATGAGCTGAAGGGGCCTCTGTCTCTGAGCGCAGAGCCCACAGTGATGGGTCTGGGCTGCAGCAAGGTGTGCAGTGCCCCAGGAAGAGCAGTTAATTCTGGGACAGGGCTCAGGTTGTCAGTGAAACTCCAGAGACAGCAAAGGGATTGGCATTTGTCCTCGCCATGTCTATGAACTTTGAAAGCAAGATTGGGATGGCAGATTTGATGAGCTGCATGTGTATTCTAGAGAAAAACAAGGGACTGCAAGTGGCCTTAGTGGGGATTTGAGCACTGATGGTAGAAGCAAACTCTGCTGCGGAGAAAGAAAAATTTTCGAAGATCACTAAACCCTTGGATGCTTTTGCTGTTTAAGTATTTTTGCATTTCTCAATACCAGTAGATTGCTAATACCTTTGTTTTATTTAGGAAGATAACTCATCAGCATCCCTTAGATAAGTCTGTTTTAGCAAAAAAACATATTAGGAAAGTATTGTTTTTAAGAATTCCTTTACCCATTTGAAAGGAATTGAAGACCAAGGCAGTCAAGTCTACTTTGCAGGATGACAGCCTTGCTTTTGCAGCTACAGCTGTCTGGTCCCACAAGCTACCTCTTTTGGTGAAGGTACATGCCATACTGACGCTGGCCCAGTGCTTTGAAACCAGTGTAAACCATGTCTAGAAGAGGGCTTTAGACACAACAGAAATATTGCAAGTAATCCTACTGCTGCACTTCATCTGCAAATTTGTCTTCAGTGGGACTGGCCCTGCTGGTTCTGGGAGAAGATAAAACTGAGAAATTTCTCAGAAATGTGTGTGCACTCACTCGTGTATACAGAGACCTGCATCAAATGTTTTTTCCATGTTTGGTGATGGAGTTTCTGCCAAACCATTTGGCACACATTTAATCAGGGATTAGAAGAGAAAGGAAACGTCCTTGGAAAAATTTAAGCAGTTAGAAAACGCTTTGAAGCTGCATTGCTGTTGCTTTCTTCTTTGATCTCCAGATGTACCAGTCATTTTTATTCCCATGCATGCAATAATTAATTGCTTTTTATATTTAATGTTTTAAGGGGGAACAATGATTTACCTTTAATTAGTCATAAAAGTGCTGTGATCCCATTGGTTCAGTCTGGAGCAACAGAACTTACTCAGGTAATAAGATAATGAGTTTTAGGTTTTTCTTAGAGGACTGTGGCCCTATAGCTGTCATTTGTAACAGTGAAGCCTCAGCTTACATCCTGTTCTGTCTCCAAGGTTTTAACCTTAAGATTGTACATTACAGTGCCTCATTGTAAAATATTACAATTTGTATTTATTTTGTCTATGGTGGGGACTTTCCCACAGTAAGAGAGAAGAACTATGGAAACACCCAGATTCCCCATGTACAGTTAAAAAGAAGTGGGGGCTGAAGTTGTTGCTCATGCCCTCTGCTACAGTGATTTGTTTCCTGGATCCACTGTAAGCCACACTTGCAGTGCCATTCTGAAATATGTGTGATGCAAAAGGATTTGCACAAACAGTTTAGCAAAAAGACCCAATTTTATAAACAGTTCTGGAAACCAGACCACCAGAGTGAAATCTAATTATTGCTTCAATCCAAACACTAAGTGTGTTCTGTAGAAATCAGCCCACCTGGAGGTGGAAATGAAGCTGCCATCCAACCCAGTAAAATTCTCAAGAGGCTAATGTTTTGTGAGAGTCCTCTGCTGTCACCCAGCCTATTGACTCAAAGAAATATTGACAAATAAATACCCAGCGCCCTTCACTCTACTTGCAAGCACTTTGGACTGGCTGTGGACTCAGGCAAATATTGCTGTAGGGATTACACACAGGTCACACTTTCAAATTTGCCAGTTTGAGGGCTACAATATCATTTTTATAACTAAAAACTGAGATTTTTTTTTTTTTTTTTTTAGGTCATCACATCACTTAATGAACTGTGGTAAGATTTGGTCCTCCTACTCTCAGTTTATATTTCTTTGAAGCGATTTCTCTCCTATTTGGAATAGAGGTGAAATGGTCTAAGAATATTTTTGTACCCTTTTTCATACCAGAAATGCAGTTCACTTTGTATGAGGTGCTTAAAAGCCAGTAAATAGTACTGGCTTTTCTTTGCAAAAGCAGAATGCAGCAGTCAGGGCTGTTCGCCCTGAATTATAACACAGACTGCAGGACTTGATAAGAAGGCACTGTGTGGGAGCAAGATAAAATTATATCTTTGGGATTATACTAAAAACACATCTGTGAAAGCAGTGTTTTTGTGGCATGGTTTGATTTAACCTGTCCTTAAAGACATCACACCTCTTTTTGCCTGGTACAGTTTTATCTTGCTTCACAGATGGCATATGGGGAAAATAAAGCACAATGATAATGGTCAGTGTCATGTGTATGTGAAGCTTTGCAAGCAGCAGTTGCACACTGTGTTTATAACCTCAGGCACTGCATGATTTTTATACTTATGCCTGCTTGTCAGACCAGGATTCCCACTGGCTATAAGGGCTTGTTTGGGCTTCTCTCTTGGGAGCAATAGAAGAAAGGATGTCTGTTTTTCAGAGCACCTTGCTGGAGTGTTGCCTCTATACCTGTATTCTAGAAATGACATCTGGCTCAAAGTTAAGATAATGTTATGAAAATGAATAGGCACAAGAGCACTCCAAAATAAACATAGCTCTTGTTTTGATTTAAAAAAAATAATAAAAACAAAAATTTACTGCTTGGAGCTTGATGTACAAAAATCAGCATTAAATCAGAAAGATTTTACTCCTTCTCGTTGTAAATCAACGTACAAAGACTGTTTACTCTCTTGTGATCACCATAGTGCTCAGGCTGTGTAGTCCTATGTATCTTAAGTCTTTCCCAGAGTCTTGGGGCATGTGTGAATTTACTTACAAATTTTGAGACACAACCTAGTATCCATGTAGTCTGTGAGAGGGAGGAGAAATCTATACACCTCCCTCTGGCTTTACATCTCTGGAGCATCTTGGATATCCAGATTACATTGTTTTTCATGGTTAGAAATGAATCGTCTCCTTTTTAAAAGAGCGCGTGCCCAAATTCAGCTCGGTGCCTGCAACTGAATTACTCTTAGTACAGAGGAAGGATTTAGTCCCCTAAATGTGGTTTATTGTTGCAGTCAGAACCTGGGCTACCTAAAAGCAGGAAACAATCATCAAAAATTTATGTTTCCAAGGATGTTCTGGAGTGAGTTTGTGGTAAAGAACATACTGTTTCTGGCTGTGCTGTTGTTGAATCTTTGTTTGTTCAGGGCTTCATGTAACCAACACCAGGAACTGAACAATCCAAGACACTAACATTGTTTGCCCTTTCTGTAAGGGAATCTCTGCTGTTTAAATACTCCTGCAATGCTAGTAAGAAAGAGTAAGATTTGATGGTGCATGCCTTTTCCAGTTTCATTTTTGAGTTACTCTCTGTTCCTATTCATCTTCCTTCCACCTCTGCCAGTACCCGTGGAACAGACGGTCTTCTATGAAACAAAAATTAAAGATTAGAGAGATTAGGAGGCAACAATTATGCAAAGCCTTTCTATGGGAGCCATAATAAAATTGAAAGTCTTTTATGTAATGCTTTGCATCCACTGAAGTTACTCTTTTAAAGAAGGAAATGGGTTGTTACTGCCAGCATTTGTTGTGCATGGTGAAGTGCTGTGAATTTGGAGGAGTCCAAATGGGTCAAGCCTGGGATGCGGTGCTCCCAGGTCTATGTAACTCATGAGAACTATATAGAAAAGGTTTCTAAATGGCCCAGAGTGAGTAGAGCACATATTCACTAGGTGGAGATGGAAACAGACCTTTGAAACCTCTCTTTTTTTTTTATCAGTGAGCTGTGTTATTTTATTTTGCCCTGAGCAAGTTTGTCTTGCCTGCTGTGGCAAGAAGGGCTAGAGCAGGGACTGGTGGAAATCAGGAGTGAGTGGCCTGAAACTGCTGTGGGGAGTGAGGACTTGACTGTTTAAAAACATTGTAAATGTATTTCAGTAAATAAACAGTCCAAGCAGTATCTATTTAGAATAAACTATTTAAGAAGCAAGTCTTCCTGAGTAGCCTGGCTTGCAAGTTGTGATGGCAGTAGCCCTGTGGGACGAAGGGGGCTGAGGGGCTGGCAGTGATCAGAGCTGAGCAGGGCAGGGAGTTGGAGAGAGAGTGGCAGGCCAGGAGCTACCTCCAGCTTTCCCAGAAGGACAGAACAATTTTAGGGTGAGGGATGGACCCCTTTCTTGTTGCTGCCTCCTCTCTGCCTTTTCTCTTTGTTGCTTTCGATGAATGAGTTGCTTAGACTGAAGATCCGAAGGCCAGGGTAGCACGTGGACCACAGACACACGGTCCATGGGCTCCTTGCTTCTAAGGGGTCTGTTGAAAGGAAAAGCAAGTTTCCTAGTCAGACACTTGAGAGCACTTCACACTGCCACTAGGAAAAATATAGGAGTCTAGATGATAAAAGAAGTTTGAAAACCACTATTTATACACAGCTGTTTTTCTTGGTGCTTTCCTCTCAGAATCCAGAAAGTTCCCTTTTCCGCTTCAGTGAGACACGCGTCTGTGGATATGCCATTTCTGTATGCTCCCTGCTACTTGTCTTCTGAATAAATCTGTTCTTCCTGCCGAGGGGCTGAGTGGGGCACATGCCAAGATGCAATCAGGTTTTGCTTCATGGGAATAAAAGATAATCTGACTCAGCATTTTTGCTTCTAATGATGTTCTTGCTCTCTCCATCCCCCCAGGCATCTGGTTTGTGCTCTAAGCAATGTGATAGCTTGTATTGAGACTTAATTTCTGTGCTACTTAATTTAGCATTTAAGATATTTTTGAACACCTATGTCAACCATTAACTTGTTCCACAGGCTAAGAATGACTGGATTGTGGATGCGGTTGTGGCTGCTGTCACTGCCATTGCTTCCCTGTAGAACATGAGAGGTCACCAAAATGCTACAGTAAATGTTGAGAAGAGGCCTGAACTTTAATCCTGATAGGTTTTCCCCTGCTGCATTCTGTGCTTTTGAGATTCCAGTTTTGCTAGAAATCATAATTATTTACAAACTACCTTTATTCACACCAGGAAGCAGCAGGTGAGCTGAAGTCAGAACTTGGCTGCGTTCAGAGCTCTGCCCTGATCCTCCTGAGACAGATCCTGGCACAGTTCCTCACATCAGAGGTAGTGTCTGGCTCCTCACGCTAGCAGGCAGAAATCACCCAGGAGCTCTTGACTGTGCAGTGTTCCCGAGAAACAGGTTGTTTGTCTGGGATCCTAACTTAAGTTTTTGAAATATCCTCTCTTCATTCTAAATAATCTTATTGAATCACAGGGTGAAGTTGAATTTCCTTCAGTACCTACTCTGCGCTGTGACAGAAGAGCCAAAGGCATCTATAGATGTCTTCTGCTTGGTTGTGGGTTTTTGTTGTTGTTGTTGTTGTTGTTGTTTTATTTTTTTTTTTCTGGGGTGAGGTGGGGGCGGGAAGCAGAGCCTTTTCAGAGAAGGACTAAAATTAATTTTGGTGGTTAGTTTATAGTACAACTTCCAGCTTTTACTTTCTACTGATTTGATTGACTTCCTCATTGTCTTGCCTATTAGGTTGTCTTGATTTTCCACTTTCAAAGTATAGTAAACTAGAATGATCCTTTTCAATGTTTACTTGGTTTATAACAACAGTTTGTCTTTCATTTTAAAATCTCCATTGTAACATAATATGCAACAGAATGTCTGCAGAAGACTTACTCATGACAAAAAGGGGGCAAAACCAAAAGCCCTGGAGTGCACAATAGGCCTAATCAATCCATGGTGTGGTTTTACTTTGCTAAATTTTTCTAAGTTTATTTCCTCTTTCCTTTATTATTTTCTTCTTGTGGTTAGACAGAAGATGCTAGGATGGGAAGGATCCGATTTTGATAGAGGTCTATTTAATAGCATCCTCTGAGTTGTTGCCAAGGCAGTTATATATATAGTGTGGCCAGCACTTATGGTATACATTACACAAACTTGGTACCAACTGTCTCTTTGTTAGTATACTAGCCCTTGGTTTTTGGAGAGTCTGCCTTCTTTCCTGGCACTGCTGATTTAATTTCACAGGCTGTATTAAAACCTCTTTTTGTTTCAAAATATCTTAAGGACTTAAAATATTCCTGTATTATAGTTCTGCTATACATCTTCTGAATAATGCATCTCTGACACAGGTTTGTCCACATTTGTCTATGGAAGCAATCAGAAAACCACATTTCTTCTTAAGAGCTGTGTAGTCTCGTTTAAACACAGCACATAGCAATTTGGCAGTTCACTGAATTATATGCAATCATGTAGGTGAAGCTGTTCCTCTTGTGTGTATTTTCCACAGCCCTCTGGATTTTTTTTTCTTAGAAAACCTGCCTCATTGTTCATTTGCAATTGCAAATAGCTCTACCGCAATAGCACCCAGAGGTGCTCTAATAAAACCAATAGCAACTTATTAAAAGATGACCATAAATCAGTAGGTCTCCAGAGTAGATTTAGTGGTTTGGATCTATCCCAACTGAAATTAAAATCACAGTATTGCCATTAAGTTTATTAAGAAAGTATGTTGTGGAGATGAGAAGCAAAAAAAATGAATACATAAAATGCAGCCAAGATATGAAAAACTATTATTAAAACATAAATGCTTTGCATTCTACATTGGTAAGTAATTATTCTCCAAAAAAAGAAGTGCCAGAGGCTTCCACTAATGCATCAGGGACTTCCCTAGCGTTGATTTTTACAAGAAGATACTCAGCTGCTGCAGTAAGGAGTAACTGTAGAAAAGGTAATGCAGGTTATATTGTGTGACACATGGATTGCTAAGCGTTTATGGATATAATACAAGAGGCATGGCTGCTGACAGCACTCAGCTTCAACTGAAGTCTGAAGCACATATGCAGCTGGGCTGGATTAATACATTTCCTTACCGAACTATTACCATTTTGAGGGGCAGATCCTCAGCTGCTCAGTTCACTGGAGTGGTAGTTCTTTAGAATGTACAAGAATCCGGTTGGGATTTCTGTCCATGCTAAAAGAAGTGAAGGAATAGTGATGGTGGCAGACACAAGATAACATTCAGCAGGAGGTGCTGACCAGAGGCTGTGGAGACCTCTGTGTCCTGTGCCTTTGGAGGGAGCAGAGCAGATGTGGGCTCCCTCCTTGAAGGTCTGAGGGAATGCAGCCACGTGCTGAGCAGCAGTGAAACCCAGGCATCCTATTCCCCCCAGTGCTTGTTTGCGCCGGCAGAGCTACACAGAGTGATGGGTGCTGCTGATGTGAGCTGAGATTCACAATATTGGTAACTGAGGAAGTCTGGAAAAACACAGCAAAATGACTGTGGGGGATTTAATGTTTTCTGGGTAATAGTGTGAAGAATTCATCTGCTTGCCGTTGGGCAGAGTTCACTGTAGTAATACAAGTGCCTCATGGGGAGGGCAAAGGAATCCAAATTGTTGGAATACTACTGTCCCTTGGGTTATATGATACAGACATCATTGAGGAGGTGTTATTGCTGTACAGGACTTCTGCAAAAGTCAGTCAGTCTGGAGCGGAGATGACCTGCTGGTGGGGACACCAAGAGAAATGTTTTAAGTTGAGAATAACTTCCAGCCTCTGCACGTGTTTCTTGATCTGTGTTGGAAGGAAATCCAGACATCTAGAGTGGAAGGAAGCTGTTGTGTACCGTCTCCAGGTACTCAGTCTGGCTGAGGTTTCCCATAAAGTCTTAAGCAGGCATGGAAACCTGTCTTCCTGGCTGGTGCATCAGAAAAAAGATGACGTGCAGACCACAGCATACTGACAGGAATTGCAAATCCACTTAGAGGTGGAGAAAATAGCAAAATATGGCATCTTGAGACATGAGGGACGTGAATAAGAAACAATGAAATTCAGCCTCATATGTAAGCAAGTTTATTTGGAAGAAGTAAACCAAAGCAGACGTTTAATTGGGGCAAGACACTTGGCAAGCAATAATGGCAAGGGAGACTTAGGTGAAAGTTAAACGAGAGTCTGCCTGTAGGTTATAGACCTGCTTTGTAAAGCTGTGGTGCCTGCATTTAAAATGACGTTTTATTTCTGTGCTTTTTCAGTGTCAGAATGACATAGACTAACTGGAAGGAGTCTAGGGAAGAGAGCAATAAATAATTAAAACAGTGGAGGGGAGTCTGAAGGAAGAAGCAAGTACAGATCAAGTTTGGCAAAGTGTAGACTATAGAAAGCCCTTTGAGAGCAGTAACAAGGAAGGGAGTGCAGCACTGCTGTTGGGCACGTGTGAGCTGATTCTTCTAGCCATTGGGTATGATGAAGCTCTGTAGGCCTGTGTCTGTGGGGGTCTGCAGGGCTCTGCCCAAAAGGGTCAGACTTAAGGAGCAGGGCCTACGTGAAACAAGAGCACGAACAATCATCGAGGCTAACAAAGATGCAAAGCTCAGAGGATGCCAGCTGCTAGAGAGTGAAATGAGAGTAATTCCACTGTTTAAAAATGATTTAGCTTAGAATTAGGCTAGAGGAAGCATGATAAAATACCAAATATTGAGAAGAATCATGTGGAGGGGATAAGGATTAAAAAAAAAAAAAAAAAAAAAAAGAGTAGAAATTGGGAAATGCAGATGGACTGGAGCCTTTCTTTTTACTCCTCTGCCTGGAGGGCTTTGCAGATATGGCCCATTGTACTATAGGAACTGTTACTTAGGGGTGGTTTGGGGATTTTTTGAGGTTTTTTTGTTTGATTTTTTGTTTAGTTTCTTTTGGGTTTATTTTTTTACAAGCTGAAAAATGGACAGAGCTAGATTGAATGTACAGAGCTGCAATTTCATTACTGAAATGAGCTGTGCTCCCACAGATTAAATGGGCTTTTCCTTAGGAAAGTAATTAAGGAAAGCAGTAGACTTGACAAAATAGCACAGTGATTTAAATCTGCTTTTTAAAACTATTACCTTGTACTAAATCTTGATTGAAATTAGCAATGTAAGTAATCTTGATGTTAAAACTCTTTCTACTGTGGAGACGGCAAGTCTTGAGGCAGTCCAAGAGGTTTTATCTGTTTTGCATATAGTTTGCCACTAGTAAGGCTTTCACTTGTTTCTTCACAAAGCAAGGAAATTAAAAATCCAACTCCAGAGCAAATTAAAAATCCAACTCCAGAGCAAACAAGCTTTTCTGCCAGCTCAAAAGACGTGTGTTGGCTGCACTGATGCCTATCCAGGGTAGCGCCGAGGGCTCCCTGTGCTGCGCCCGGGGAACCCCACAGCCTGCGCCTCCCCAGCCCGCAGCCAGCTGTCTCCAGAGGCTGCTGGCGGATGCCTGCCTTTCATCGAGCTGGGTTACAGCCACAGCATGCCTCCTTCCTGCAAGGCACGGGGCTGGCACCATCCCTAACGTTGTACCCATATGGCAGAGACACCCACAGCTTCAGTAGGAGAAAGAGGAAGCAGTTTCTCCTCCACGATCTTTGCATAACCTGTGGTGTTCTATCGTATGCACAGTTGGTGCCACCCTGCTCTTATTTATTATCTGATTGTAAAGAGAAATGAAACTAGTGCAGTAATATTTGGTCTGGTAATACTGTACAGGGCTCGAGTAATGCTTTGTCACCTGTAGGCTCCTGCAATCCCTGCTCTGCTCCCCAGAAAGACATGCGAACCTCAGAGAAAATCACCTCTCACCTGCAGTCGAGGTCAAGACAATGAGCTGCTTGTGTGATTGAAAAACATCTTTTAGGACAGTTGCAGTCCTAGGCTGGAATAGAGGAGGTGAAAACAGCGATTGAAGTGTGTTTTCCAACCAAAGACACTGACCCTGGGCTGAATTGGCATACAAGGTAAGATTGAGTCAAAGTCTGTCCATTTTTGGAGCAAACTGCAACACCTGTCTGTCTGTCACAGCCCCTGCACTGTTGGCATCAGTGAAGAATAAAAGGAAACAGAAGAAAAACAAGAAGCGTTTTGGAAAAAAAGAGAGAAGCACTGCATGAATCTGAACACCCACATCAAGTACTTACCTGTGCAGCCTGAGATCCTGTGTGTACCTACTGCCATATACATGTAGAAATGAGACTTAATACTGTATATATTTACCAGTTCAACTAGAAGTAATGCAATCCACCACTACCTGATCTTCCTTGGGTACTTGACTGGGTGGAAGAAAGATCAGTTACTGACTTTGATCAATCATCTGTCCCTTTACTGGGGCTGTGAAAGAGATGATGGTTATTCTAGTCTTGTGGGAACCTGACCTCTACAAACTGAAGTAGTAGTACCACTGAAAGTATGTCCTAGGATAACAGTGCTTTTGGGATTAATCTGGGGACAGCATGAATGGCATCTTTAAAACTGATTGTGCCTCAACACCCACCTTCCTGGAAAAGCTTCCCAGAGAATGTACAACCTAAAACGCCCCCTCTTCAGATCATAAAAATGGGTCTGCTCTGAGAATGCAGAATTGTTCTAAATGCCACTAGCCACTGGGGACAGTTGTGTGTGGTTTGGATCTGGAGGGTGTTTGGTAGGAAACCAGTTCTAGGTAACCCATGGATGTCTTTTGTGTCTGTGGTGAGTACAGTGAGTGACAGGGTAAGAGTGAGGGGAAGGGCACCTTGAGGACATTGGGACATAGCTGCTGTAAATCTCAAGTACCTCAGCATATTTGTGGAAAGATTTGCAAAAATCTTAAGAATGTAGTGTTTGCTGCCACTCTCTCGTGATTCACAAGAGCCAGCAGTTCTGAGTTAGGTTGGATCAGGTCCTCATGGCTTATAAACCAACATGAATCTTGGCTGTAACACAACATGTGGATCCAGTAGTCCACAAAGTTCACTGGAGTATTACTTCTCCTTTATGCATAGAGGAGAACTCGGCTTTTTCTGAAAGTTGCTTGTTTTTCTGACCTCCAAGAGCTAATGCTTCTTCAGTTTTCTTAGCTTATTTTGAAATAACAGTTGCAGTAATGATTATATACGTAGAGATTCAACAACTGGGAGCTTGCAGAACTGCCTATCATTTATGCTGATAAATGATACATCATTAATGGCTTGGGTTAAAAGAGTTTATGTTGCTAGTTACCATTGGTTTTGGTTGTTTTTTTTTCCCCCTCTGCTTTTTTAAGACAAGTAGCATATGTGTGCTATAGAGGAGGTACTCCTGCTGTTTGTTCATACATTTTCTTCACATTCCTCAAAAATGGAGCAGTTACATGACCTCAGGATGTTGTTTCACCCTGAAAGGCTCTGCCGGGACTTCCAAATGTGCATTGCTATTTGGCAAGCTCTAACTTGTTTAGTGGGTGTAAAAAGTTCAAACTGATGAAACTGCCAAGAATAAATGCAAGATCTTGAACATTTTTGTTTACTGTAACTTCCCATGTTAGGATCAGCTTTGTTCAATTTGGTTTGCTGCATATTGCCAAGGAGAAATCTAGGGATGTTGGAGTGTGTGAAATGTGTATTTGGAGGGTGTGTGTTCCAGAAAGGTTAGGTATTTATAACAGATGTGTGTATTTCAGAACATAAGAAGATTAGTGTGCTTTTCATTTAAATAGTTTCTTCAGTGGAAGCAAAATAGCAAAGGCAGATAATGTTGGCAGAGACCAGAAGTGAACAGGGTTGTATCACATCAAAATTATATCAAATCTGGATTGGCTGCCTAAACAAATATTTGCAATGAAAAAAAAAAAACCTGTGCCTGTTGGAACAGACTGTGTTCAGGCCTTTTTTGGATTTGCAAGGTGGTTGAGGGGAAGGAGGAAGAAATGGTTTATGTACTGTATTTTACAGTTGCTTTTACTGTTATTGGACAGTGCAGGAAAAAAACTTCAATGCAAAAGCTTAGGAATTTTGCCCGAAGCAAGTCCCATAGAAAATATTCCATCTGCATAGAGGCATAGGCATAGATACTCATGCCTTGATCCAATAAACTAAGCATGTGCGTAGTTTAAAAACTGTTGTAGAGTGTTTTAAAATTATGTGTATGCTGAAGGAATCTGCTGGACTGGTGATTTCTGCAAACACGAGTATTGAAGGAGGCCACATGGAGTGCAGCCCACCCACTGCTTTGCATTTGTCTAGGGGGAACCACTATCCAAGTCCTTTCATATAAGGGTACAGACCCCCCAAAAGCCTGAAGAAAAGACTCTCTAATAAGAACAAGTTTGCCATGGCATTTGCAGGATCCAAGAACATGTACACTGTCAGAGCTGTTCACTGTGGCTAAATGCCACTAAAGGCTCTGGGGCTGTTGGAAGCAGCCAGCACCAACTCCAAGGCTTGCTCAAGGATTAGCCTTTCCCATTCTTCAACTAAGGCTGTTAGCATTAAAAATCTCAGCAGATCTCTTGCTTGAAATGCCAGGTTGGAAAGGATAATTTATTAGCACTTATTCTTTAATAAAGGGAATTTGTTAGTTCGCATTTTGAATTGGAATAATTCAAATTATGCCTGTTGCTGAGACATTTCTTATGGTGCAGTTTTGTTTTAATTAGTGGTATCAAGTCAGAGCTCCGTGGCCTGAAGGCAGGAGCAGTTACCTCATTTATTTGTTGTTTTGAAAATGTCAAGCAGAAATGATGGCTGTTTAACTTCATGAGTAGTTTGGGTTTTTTTTCCTCTTCTTGAAGCAATGAAATTTTCTAGTTGTTGTAGGAATTCATAGGGGTGTGTATGATTTCCCTTGAGTCCCTTTAAAAGAGGGAAGTTCACCAGAATTTTTTATGCAGGCAATTCTTCATTCCCTTATGATCCATATAACTTTTTTTTTTTTTTTTTTTTGAAGTGTAATATTCAAGTTATCATTGTCAGGCTTATTGATAAGTTAATTGTTACTTTCTTGGTCAGCATATAATTAGTTAACTGCAAGACATTGCTTCAGTTACTGCTGGAAAATGTAATAAAGATGCTCATTACCATTGATGAGCCTCTAAAAAGATTCAAGTGACAGAAATTTATGTCTCTGGGATGGTTTACAGAGATGTTCTTCTTTGGTTGAGCCTTGATAAAGGCTATGCAGGGGGCAGTAAAGCTGTTCTGAGCATTAGAACTTAGAACGTGGTCAAGTAGCTCCTTCCAGAGGATGACTAATATAAAATTACTGTTTCACAAGGAAACATGAGTGACTTCAATCACGTAAAGGACTGGTGCCAAGTAAATAGTTACTCTGGTTGAAAACCCACAGGAGTCTTTACTCCATCAGCTAACTATAACTTGATAAACAAAAGTCCCTTTTCGTCCAAGGCAATGTTATGGGTAGATGTTACTTTGTTAATGCCATCATTAAAATTAAATCCTTTGTGTTGGAGTAATCTCAGCCTTGTAGGAAGAGGTTTAATAATTTTTCTGGCCTGGCTTGCAACTCTGAGCTAGGCAGGCCATGGCTGTGCGACAGCGATGGAGTAGGCGCTTCAAAGCGGACACTGGTGCAGCTGAATCCATGCGGGAGCTGCGGTTTTGTTGCTGACGTTTTGCAGGGGAGCTGCAGCGCTGCACCCCAGGAGCGCCGGGCGGCCGACGCTGCTGCGGGGCCTCTGGGTGCTCCCTGCTCTCTGAGGCAGAGGAAACTCACTTAAGGCAAAGCTGAAAGGGTCTGAACTGGTTTCAGCCTGGAAGATGTGCGAGCCAGTTTTTCATGCCCAAAATTAACATGAAAGAGAGTAACACATGGCAATGAAACAATTTTTTCCTAACTGCATAGGTTTGGGAAAGCCTTTGACAGTTTCTATTGCAATTTGCTCTGGCACATTTCAAAGTGTTACAATAAAAAAGTAATTAACAGTAAGGATTTAAATGAAATTGCAACTTCCACATTTAAATAAGTCCCTCAAATCTGTGTTGACTTTAACATAAACACTGGTGTCAAAAAAAAAAAAAAAAGGCAGCTTCCTTTCACCTTCCTATTTAATACTGCACTTGACTCTTGCAGAAAATCCTAGACAGACACAGCACATTTGTCACATAGTTTAAAAATGGTGCTAGAGGATTTCTGTTTTGCTGATGGCATAACCCTCTTATGTGGCAACTCAACCAGTGTGAAAACAAAGACGCACACTACCCAGAAGATAGGGGGAATGAGGAAGAGTAACAACTCTTATAGGTTAAAGAAGTGTAAGATAGGGCATGTTTCTGTCTTCTTTCAGCATTGTAATTCTAAGCTAAACATTGTGTGTTCATCGTCATGTTTGATATCTTTTGATAGACACTTCTTCCATGAACTTGGCTGATCACTTTTGAAGCCTTTTATGTTTAGGGATCTAAAGCACGCGGGCAGTATTACTGACAAGCAATGAGAGAGAGGAGCTGACTCTCCTGCTTTCCAAGTGACTTGTGAACAATAGGAGGTGATCATAAGAAATAGTGCCACTGACTAGCAACAATCAATCTCAGATGCTGTTTTCATTCTGAGATATGAATGAGTGAAAAATGGAAGTCTGCCAAAAGGAAGGAGGTAATGCTTAGATCCATCAGAGATGTGACTTCAGAACTTAAGGGTAGTAGATGAATTGGTTGTATGTTTTTCCTTTGGATAGGAGAAAGTTTCTAGGATGCTTGGGCAAGAGGTGAAATGTTACCTTATTAATAGTAGTCCTTCACATTTCCAAGGGCGTGTCTACTTTTGAAAATAGAGGGCACTGGATCAGATTTTAGGAAAAATATTTTCTCTTTCTCTATTCCCCGCTCAAACAGGGCAGCCCAGCATAGGTGGGGTGTAATACGTACACAAAGGTTTCTGCTAGAATGTGATGGTGCTTTTAGCTTTCTTGAACTTCTTTGAGACATGAGTTACAAATGTGGTTTTCAGAAAGTTAAAGAATATTTAAAACCAATGTACACTGAATGAATTTCATGCTGAAGCACGGAGGTACTGTAATGCTGCCTGTAGTGCAAACAGCTCATTCAAATTAAGAAGCTTTAGGTATGTTTGCAACTGTCTTGTTCATAGGACTTTCCCCATAAACTCCCAGCTATGCAGACCTGAATATTGAAAAGTCTTTTTCTGCATGTTTTCAGTTAATTTTAAACAGCTAAGAAGCCAAGTCCAAGTAGTTCTGTTTGTGGAAGTTCATATGGGCTTAGGTGTTGCTGATACTATATGGTGAGTCCTGTAAAGGGCTTAAATTACAAGTGGGTTCAAGTCCTCCTGTGGTCACTGTTCCTGCAGCCCCCAGCATTGCCTCCTGGTGACTGCAGAGGAGTTGCAAAGTTTTGAGTGGAGGCGTCTCCTCCTCACCGTGCCAGGCCTGAGGTGTGAGTGGAAAACCCAAGCGCGCTGCTGCCCTGGCCCAGAGAGCAGTCCCGGGTCTCCAGCAGCACCGCGTGTCCCGCTGGCTGGGCTACATCCCTTGGATTTGTAGGGTTAGCACGGCTTCCTCTCTCTAATGCCCCCTTCTTTTCAGTGGGCCCTCTGAGGGATGAGGGGTAAAAAGAACAATTAGACTTCATCAATGACTGAGAGACCTGCTGTCAGTGCTATGGCTTGCTGGATTAAAAAGCAAATTAATAAATACAATAGCAAGGCTGATGTGATCACCGAATGTATTCTGCCCAGTTTATCTGACAAATACAGTTCGAAGTGTTTGTCTAGTTACTCTTCCTAAGCCGTTACTTATGGCATACTGCATAGTGCCATAATAAAGGCAAGCTCACTCTTTGTTTCTCTGCTTTATTGAAGCTACCAGACTGCGAGAGCTTACCAAAGCTGTGGGTGCAGAGAAGTGTCTGCTGGCTCCATTTAGATGAATCCTAGAACAGAAAACCCTGAGGAACAAGGTCTCAGAGAAATATTTTGGGGTCTCCTCCTTCCCCTATTTCTCCCTTACCCCGTATCATCCCCTTGCTCCCATTTCTGACAGCCTCCTCTTCTTGCAAGGAGCGGGCTCTGCCAGCGTGCCAGCTGGATGTGGCCTCTCTGGGAGGCCCATCACAAAGACCTGGGTGCCATGATAACCAGTTCAGAGACACAGCACAAATTTATCACTGCACCATGTAGACTATCTGGCTTGAGTCGCTCCCAGTTTGGGCATCCCCTGTAGACTTAACTTTTGAGTGCCTCTGAACTAGCAAAGAATGGGTTAATGCAATAGCGATCACTGAAATTCCTCCTATCAGCACAAAGTCATGGTTCCTGCTGAGGTTCTCCAAGTATGTGAAAGTACCTGCCTGTTGCTGTTCAGGAGCTTACTTTGCTTGCCTTTGAGCATCTATTACATGAAACACAGGGGAAGGTGTTTACCAGAGTAGTGGTTTTCTGAACAGTGTTTGAATTGAAATGCCCTGAAGGCAGAATGATAAAATTTGAAGAAGAAACTCAAGGCCAGCATATGTGCACTGCATGCATCGCTACAGAAGATTTGGTAGTGACTTCTGTGGTACAATAGACACTGTAAGCACAGATTATTCATCCAGCGCTGTTACTGTATTGAAAAAAGGAAAAAAGAAAAAAGAATTCTGTTGTGGTGCCATAAATAACTTCTACATCTTCTCTTGGCTTCTTTTCATATAGTCTGCTTTTTAAAAAATTTTGTATTCATACTGACTATCTAAAGGTGCATTTGAAACCAAGCCTATTTACATTTTTGTTACTTTCTGATTTGTGGTCCTTGCAGATACTTGTTGATTTATTCTCTGTGCTCCCAGTGATTTTGATTTATGCATGAAACTGCAATTAAATACTTATGCTAGTGCTCACAGAGCTTGGCTTAGAGGAAAAGTAGAAATATTAGCTCAATTTTATTTTTAAAGGCTTTCAGGATGATTTCTTTTTCAAGTCTAACACATTAAAAATGGAATGTAGCCATTGAAAAAAGAACAATAGTTTCTTCTAGCTACAAAAATGAGGCATTGGTTTTGGTTGCTTTGACTTTTACCCCACAAATTTTACTTGTGGACTCCCTGAATAATTATTTATCCACTTGATGTATGGTATTTAATTTCAGTGACATTGTTTAAAAATGTGAACTCTTGTTTATGGCATATTTCATTCTGACAGGAGTTTACAGAGACTTCTGTAGATATTTATCAGAAAATATTGACTTATATAGATGGAACAGCATTTGTCAGCACTTCTTTGCTCCACTGAGTATTATGCTTTGTTCTAATTGCTCCTTGCTTATAAATTTGCATGCTCTGCTGTATCAGAAAGCACAATGCATTTCTGGGGTCTGACAATTTGTGGCTGTTCCCCTGACAATAGGATTTTTCCTCATTCTCTTTCTGCCACGTTCTGGCAGGGTGTGTTGAAAAGGCTGAACTGGGGGTGAGAAGTTCTCCCCCACCCACGTGGCCCTTTCTTTTTCCCTTACCTCCTGTGAAGATTACTCTGTCCCCTCTGGTGTGCTAACAGCTAATGACAAGCCCGGATGCTGACAGAAGCAATGTGATCCCCAGACTGCAGTGCCAGCTGGTTTGGAGTTGGGAAAAGATCCAATTGCTCAGAGCAGCCTGTTTTGCAACAACAGCAGTAGCACTGGATTGTTTTGGGGTCTGTATGTGATGGAGGCTCTGCTCTGTTACTGGTGTAATCTTAGATGTCTGGAGATAGGAGGACCAATGTGTCCATTTCCACCTCTCTTGCTTGTCAGCAGTTGCTTGAATATGGCAGGTGGTCTTAGGATAACTGGACATGGATAAGTTTTCTACATTTCAGTTTATAATTTGGAGCACCCCAGAGCTGCAGGTTACTTACTCAAAATGCAGCCTTCTGCAGAGTCAGACTAGCTTTCCAATTCCTCCCAGATACGTGTGGGGCTGGCATCCAGAGGCATGAAATAGCAGCATCCAAAGTAAAAGGACAGCAGGCTGGCGTGCTGACATGCTGTGCTCATATGTCGATGACTACTGTGGTGAGGGGTTCATAAGTTAATGGAAAGCTACCCAAGAATTAGCTGAGAATCAGGGGACCATGTTCATTGATTGTTTGCATGATCAGAAACATTCCCAGTGGCACACAGGTTGGAATCCTAGATTGTGTAGTATTGATCACAGAGTAACAGGCAAGTGACCCTCTCAGTGGAAAAGCTGGGAAAGGGAAGGTTACATACAACCATCTTCAACTATTGCTGTTTATTGGTAGAATTTGGTTTGATTTTCATATTTTATATATTGACTCATTAGTTAATATTTGGCTGTGTTGTCCAATCTATATCCTGTTCCCGTTATTAAGAAATACTATATTTGTGAGTTTCTTTAAAGGATTTTACAGTTGTGGACATTGCTCTGTTTTGCAGAGAGGGGAAGTTGAGCAGAATGAAGATAACTGACTTTTTCGAGGCCATACTGAAACTAAAGGCAGAGTTAAGTTTCCTCAGAAGCAGTTCAGTGGACTGGCTGTTTTGGCTATGTGATCGCTCAGAAAGGAGGCTTGTCAAGGTGATAGAGGCAGTCTGGGAAATTAGAACTGTAAGCATCAAAATTAAAAAGGTTTGCCACTTTTCCTCAGCCCCTGAAGAGAGGAACCCACCTGGCATACAGTGTGTTGGGAGATGGGGGAGGAGGAGACCCCTGGAACAAGAAATAGCTCTTCCTGTCGGCAAAATTTCCATGCTAGTTTTTTTTGTTTGCTCTGGAAACATTTGGCTTTCCAGGAGCCACTGGGTGACTTAAGGCAAGATCATGAAGTGTGTCCTCTGTGAAAGACAACCTGTATTCAGGCACCTAGAAGACCTATTTAGGCCTTTATTTCTGGAGTAAAAACTATTCAATAGGGTTGTCAGGTGGCAAGGTGATGACAAATTCTGCTTTGTTACCTTGTGGTGACTCATGTCACGCGTATCGTGTCATATTGCAGTAGTGAAGAGCACGGAGGGGCATGCTGTATGTCATTGCTTTGCCTTCTGTGCTGCACTGGATGTGAGTTCACCTTTGGTAGTCCAAAAGGTTCTTTAAAAATGGGTCCAAAATATTCCCTTTATTGGGGGGATGGTGGGAGCAGCTGTGTAGCTCTGTATGTGTTTGATAACTGCAATATGATGATGTGGCTTATTGGTGAAAAACAGAGGTAACAGGTATACAAATAGGGATTTCTGAATTGCAGGTGGCTGTGATTTTAGGGTTTGTATACCCCCGAAACGGTCACCTCCTCTAACTTACATATTTTTCCAAGAGATGACATCATTTTATAATGCATCTTACTGCCAAGGGAAACAGTTAAGACTAACGAAATGCTTGCATAATGCCATTGAGAATGTGCTGCAAAATACTCAGAAGATGTGCCAAAAAATGAGCAGTCCATTGTGACTAACTCTTGGAGCAAGAGCATCAGTTATTTAAAAAAAAACAAACAAACAAACCAACCCCCCCCCCCCCAAAAAAAAAAACCCAAACAACAAACAAACAACAACAAAAACAAAAAAACCAACCCCATAGAGCTTTCCTTTGAATTATTAAAAAACAAACACAAAAGAATATGGAATCCAAACAACTATGAGATTAAGGGGACTTCTGAGAGCTGTAAAACTCATCAGCGTGCAGGAGTATAGAGTAATTAGAAAAGTGATGGTTGTAGCTCCTCTGAGAAGAGTATATACAAGATTATGCTTAAATCTATTTAAAAACAAACATGATTGCCGTGGGATTGGTTTTGAGGTGGAGAAGAGCTTGTATCTTCCTCATCTTCAACATGCTCAACTGCAAACAGCACACTTAACTTGTTCAAGAGCTTCTGTTTCCTACCAGAACCTGGGTACTTCTATGAAGATAAATTCAGATCATGTGTCAGTTTGTGTTTGGAAGAGCAAGGTAATGAGTGCTTCTGGAGCAAGACAGAAGAGCAGAACCTGGAAGCAAATAGTCTCAGAAGAAGAGCGGGTTCTGGTCGGTCACCTTGCAGTGCTGTGTGTTTCAGCTTGCTTTGTGAACTCAGATAAATATTGCCTCAGGCTTGCATTTGTTCAAGTGGATTGTATCCTCTAGCAGAGATGTGGGAAAGTTTAAAGGAGTTCACAAAGTGTTTAAATGGATCAGGAAAGAACAGATTGTTGTTAATTGGCTTCATCTGCTCTGTTTGGTAGGAGTTGGGAAGTAGCTTGTAATTGCAGGTGGCTTCTGGTTCCTTGCACCGGAGGAACTGGGCTGCTGCCAGCTCTTCTGAGCCAAGGAAAAGGAAAAAGAGGTTGAACAGGGCAAGGAATGGTTCAGAGTCAGAAGAGCAGGGAAAGAGACACGTTTCCAAAAGCACTGACTTATGCTACTCTGCATGTGCCCATCGCATGTGGCCGCACACTTATTTGGAGCAATGTTTGATGTTGGTACAGGCATTTACAACAACCATTGGATTAACGATTTTTTTTGGCTTGCCTCAATAGTTGCATTTATCCCTTTGGGCAGAGGCATATGTGCTTTGTTTGGTTCCTTCCTTTAAAAAGCCATTCTTACTCCCTGTCAGAAAGCTTGCCTGACAAGATAAACAGATAGTAGGTGGAATGAATTTATGGATCGTTTACTGAGCATCTGAAGAGAGCAACTTGTCATAAGATCATTAGTAATTACACTGGATTTGCTGAAATAATTCCTTTCCAAGTAACTGCTATCAGCAGGCATAAATTGCTATTTTGAATCTTGTGATTCAGATAAGTGTGTATTAGAAGAAGTTAATATTCCAGGAAAAAGATGGAACAATTGTATTTATATGGAAACTACAACATTTCATGTGATCCACCTCACTGTATAGCATAAGCCATCAAATGTACATTTCATAAGTGTTTAGAAGAAAATTACCATAACAGATGCTGTGAGTTAACTCTGAGGGCTATATGATCAATAGAGCTATGCAAGAGGAATGAGGAGGTGTTTAGGATATGTGATTCTTTTCAGCAGCGATAATGCATTTCTTCATCCTGTTTTGGTGTGAGTAATCCAAAGCAATACACACTAACCAGTAAAATATATAGTACAGCTAATGCGGGAATTTGAGCTGGAGTAAAACTGTATAGATCCATTGGTTTTTACTGGGGATATGCCAACTTTCTGCACTCAACTATGTGGCCAATAATCTTCTCAGAAAAAAAATAGAACTCCCTAAAGATTACTATTTTGTGAAGAAAGTACATATTTTGTTCTAATTCTGGTCTTCAAATTTGCTACAAGATAACTGTGGAAAATAGCCAGCTATTTGTTGAAATATTACAGCTACTAGTTTGAAAAACTTTTGTTTGAAATTACATTATCGTTTACTTAAGCTGATAAATGAGTCTTGGCAAGAGGAGACGTTCAGGGCTGAGCTCAAACACATGCAAATGGTTCTTGTTTTCAGCAGAGCCACGACTGGCATGGAAAGATCAGAGTGGTTAACACAGAGCGTTACCGGCATTAAACAGTCTTTCATGACCTTGTTAATCAGGAAAAATAAAAATGAGATGTAGATATCATACAAACCTGACACTCAGAATGAAATATTAAATATAAAACTTAATTAATACGAAAGTCATGTGAGTATTTTGTGACGTTTCTCCTGGATTTGTCCTTTGCAGTGTTTGTAATTTCACTATTGGCTTAGTGTACTTTTTTGAGAGCACTTTTAACCCTTTAAACAAGGTACACAAGGTCACTTTTCCTTTAAATATGTGAACAATAGCACTCATTGTCATCAGGAGGATTTATGTGCACAGTGAGAGCAGACTTTGGAGAGTGTAAAAGTTTACATTTTCGAGTCTTTCCCACACACAAAGTAAGTTTTACCCAACTTAAAAAAAATGATTAAAAAATCCCTAGTTCAGTGTAAAGTAGTAAAAGTTATCACTGTCTCCAAATGTAGTTACACAGTGAACTGATCTCAGAGAAGAGCTAGGAAAAACTCTAATCTGTACCAGAAAATCCCCTTTTGCCAGCAGTATATGAGACAGTTTTTAAACAACACATACTACCTGGGAAGAAGGCTCTAGGCTATTTCACCAGGATCTCTACAGGAATGTGGCCTACCTACAGAAAAATACCTACAAAAATCACCAGCTCCCTGGTGGGGCAGCAGCAGCTCGCAGGGGTGCCCTGCCTGGAGGGACAGGGATGGGGTGGGGGAGGCAGGGCCAGGGCCATTGTCCCCTCCAGGGGGGCCTGGTGGGGGTGTCCCCCACCCTGCACGGCCTGGGGGGAGTGCAGGCACCTTTCATGAGCCCCCATTTCCTACTGCTGGGCGGGGGTTGAAGGGCAGTCCTGGGAGCAGGGCGCAGCCCGGCAGTGCCTTAGCAGAATTAGCTTGAACAAGCTAGGGGTAACCTCTTATTTCCTCACTTCTTCACACAGGCCAAGGAGCAGTTTTGTCCCTTAAATGCAGCAGCTTCAAAGCAGCTATTAACAGGCCCTTGATGATCTATAACCCAATAACATTAACAGACTGGAGAACCCATCCTTCCAAAATGTAAAAAAAAAAAAAAAAAAAAATTGCTTTATGCAGCTACATCTCAGAAATGAGTGTTAAACCACACTTAATATTCAGAGCCAGATAAGAATTGGGTGAAAAGAAGGAAGAGGTGCTCAGAAAGGAGTATCTCAGGAGGGAAAAAATAAAATCTACAGGCCTCAGAGTCATGAAATAATGTATAGCTCTGTAGCAGTGAGACAGTTTTTTGGCTCTGAGCTGGGAAAGGAAGTCTGGAGAAGATCAAGGAGCAATAAAAAGCATCAGTTTATAAAGGACAAATTCTGCCAGGCAGATTTGATCAAAACTTTAGATCAAATTACACAAGTAGGCGATGAAGTGCTTGCTCTATCTAGGAAAGGATGAAACTGCATTGTAATGAAGGGATAGTCTTGCAGAAGCTTCTTGCTGTAGCCTTCAGGTTGGATTGTATGTGGGTATGTACTACCCTGAGCTGTGGGACTAATGGGGCTGAGTGGCTGCTCGGGGAGAGCCGTGGGGAAGGGCAATATACAGGAGTATCCAGGGATCAGGCTTTGCGTAAGGGCTCAGCTGAGGAAAATAAAAGCTGATTCTGTACTGAGGCTGTCAGACATACAGACTCAGGATCTTCCTTCCCAGACTGACTAGCCTGTGTTGTGTGCAAAGTCCTGATCTGGACTGATGGAGATTTCATAAAACACCTTGTGCTGTTTAACACTGTTCCTCTATGAAGGCAGAGGTGAGCTGCAGAGGTGATGAAACTCCACAGTGGAATTCATTTGCTCACACTGCCTGGCAAGTCAGAGAAATAATGTAAATGGGAGAAAGTTTTTACAGAGCTTAAAAACATGCTCAAGAAATAAAATGAGATTCAAAGTGGAAAAATAGAAGCTGGCACATTTGAGGGAAATAATTCAAAACGGAGATGTTCCATGAAAGGAGAAGAGTCTTGGAAAGCAGTAGTGCTGGAAACAACCTGGAGTTGATCATGAGAGGGAGATCAATAGGAGTTTGAAGTGTGATGGGAAAGACAAGCCAGCATCTCTGCCACATCGCCTGCAGGACTCTGGAGGACCTTGCTGTAAGCCAGACATTATTCCCCAAGATTAGCAAGGAGGTATGATTTTAAAATAAGGATGTTACATATTTCAAAATATTTTTTAACGAATGGACTGTTGGTAGAAAAAATTTTACCAGTTCTGTTAAAAACACTTTTTAAATTAAAAAGTACGTTGTGGTTCTGTTTTTGTCTGTTTCTTTTAGTGACAGCTTCTAGGTTGTAGAATTAGAACATTAAGAACGGAAGAGTCAGCTTTTGCCCTCAAACTAGTGTAATTGAGGCAACTGAAAATACAGTCTGAGATCTAAGGCAACTCTTTGGTACTGCAGTTGGTGCATGCAAGTCAAACCTTAATATACTGGAGAAAGTATGTCTGAGGAACTTTCTGGGTCTTTAAAGTTCAGATACTGATCCATTTGCAAACTAAGTAGAGAACACTTTCTAAGTTTTTATAATAGATCTTATTTCTGTTGGAAAAATGTCTACAGTGTGTGACTGATGAAAGGGCTTCAGCTATGTTAAGTATAGCAAAAAAAAAAAGTGGATACTAGTGTTTTTGCATACTACGTGGTTAGTGTGAAACAGGCGTTAAAATAAAAGCATGAAGTAGTTAAAAACATTAGAAGCCCCTGCTTGAAAGACTTTTGTTATTTTAGAGCTGTAGCAATTCTAATTAGCAGACTTGTCCTTCACAGAGAAGAATATATCCAAAGGGCATGGCTGCAATCCAGCTGTAATTGCGAATGTTTCGTATATTCCACAGTCACAACTGTTACCATTGGGAAGCAGAGAATGCATTCACTGTTCAGGGAAGGATTATTTTAGTGAGCTGAGCCCTCTAATGAACACCTCACTATGTAAGTAATTTTACTACCCAGTGTTAAGCAACACGTGCACATGCATTTCCAAGGATCAGGCACTTTGCAGCAGGAGGCTGGGGTGGTGCTGACCTTCTCCCAGCCTTTCTGTGCCTAAAACAGAGTTCTGCCTCAGTGGTCCCCCAAATTCTAGTTAACTTTATGAAGCAGGTCACATCAACATAGAACGGCAAATATCTGTACTTCATTCATAATTTTGATAGTATGTGGGGGGATTCCCAGTGTAGTAGATTTCCTTCTCAACATAGTGGTACAGTTGTTCCCGGTTTGAAGTCGGTAGTGATGAGGGCTTCTGTTCAGCAGCTCAAAGCCAAATATTTGCATCAGTAGCTGCCTGCTGTTCTTTCTGCTGGGAAAGTGGAGGGCCTTCCACATGTAAATTGGGGAATGCCACTGCTGGGTATAACCTCACAGAGACAGCTCATTTGGGAATAGAGTGGGATGGATAATCTGCACTTTTTTTTTTTTTCTTTTTTTTTCTTCCCCTTTTGCTTTCTCACAGGAAAGGCTTTGTCTCCTGCCCATGATCTGCTTTTGGAAAGAAATTGGTTCAGCCCAAGCAGGATAATCTCTCTGCATTTTTTCGGATTGTCACTTAGAACAGTTTCATCATGTTCCGACAGCTTTTATGAGTGTGCATGCAGTTTGAGAGAATTTTTAGAGGATTGTTATGCAAACATTCAAGTTAAGATATAAAACATCTTCAAGCTAGATTTTTAGACACAGCAATAAACAAAAGTATTTTTTCTTTTTTGGGGGGTAAATGTGACTTGAGGAGGCAGGACAGGAAAGTCTATTATCAGTATGAGCAGAAAACCCAACCGACATCTCTGCAATACAGCAGGATGGGGGTTGCTGTGTTCTGAGGGAGGTGTTTCAACTGTTTTTAATTTGTACTTGTTGCTGAGAAGAAGGAAGTTGCCTTAAACTATTGATGAAAGATAGGTTTGCCAGCCAAAATGCTGATGCTGGAAACTCATTGCAACTTTATTCCAGGTAGTGAAGTTGCGGACACATGTAGCTGTTTTTGGAACTGGACCGTACCCACGGTGCAGGTGCTGCTGCAGTTTGTTTGCTAACTGTCTTGAACTGCATTAGAGAAGAGAGTTTGTGAAAATCACAGTATGGGGCATCCAGAGCTCTCCTTTGGTATTTGGGTGTTGGGCATGCTCAGGTTTTGTAGCAGCACTTCTGTTGTTAGAGCCCTGCAACTCCTCTTGTTTTATACCTGCAGAGTTTAGACCCCTGGTGTCAGCCTTGGTGCTGAAAGAGCTTTGCCTTGGCATAGTTGGTGGACTCTAATGCCACTAGATTATGTGATTAGAAGAAGAGGATAAATACAGGCAAAGTATTTTGGATTGGTACTTGTGGTCAAGCAAGGCTCTTGTGCAAAGAAATTAATGGTGACGGACTTGGTAAAGTACTACATGGAAAATGTTTGTAATATTGAGAGGGAGATTGACAATTCCTGTAAGCATGGGAATAATCCTACCCAAGGTAACTGAATAGCTCAAATGAAACTCCTGCTAAGGCAAGGCCTGTAGGAGCTTCTCAAAATATGGAGGAAATACCTCAGGTTATTCAGGTTTATACTTCTAATAAAATAAAAGGGAAAATCCCATGCTTCTGTTTTAGTATAAAACCTCAGTCTGCGTTCTGCTAGCATGTATTAAAAGTGATTGTCTTTTGAGGCAAATGTTTTACATCTGTCATCTAGGGCTGCTGGTCTAAATGACGTGAAATGGAAAAAGAATAATTCCATCTATTGACTCTATGCAGCATTTTATTAGACTCATTGAAACTGAATTCACCATCTGTGCCTTTTTGTGAGGGTCAGGAATAGCTTTTAGAGGGCTCTGTTTTCTCTGCAAGGTAAATGACCTTAATACATGTGTCAATGTGCATTTTGAACAAAATTATGGGGTAGTTGCTACATTTTTTAAAAGGCAGGTTTACAGTTTTTTCTAGTTCTGTCTTTGCAAAGAAGTTAAAATGATTATTATTTTTTTTTTAATTGGGTGACTAACCATCTTTTCTTTGCTTCTGTGCTGAGAGAGATTATTCCTAGAGCACCTGTGTATTGTGAGGCTTTCTTAAATAGACTTTGTTAAAGCCAGTAAACCAGAAATGTCACTTACAAGTTATACTATGGGCTAGAGACACCTTTAACTGGAGCACCATGTCCCATGTTTACATCAGAAATAGCATACACTTCCCTTGTGGTGTACTAGAAAAGACAAATTCGGATTGTATTGTGGATGAAGTTACCCCTGCTTCAATTTGACAGTCTTAAAAAAGGCAGCAGTTGCTTTTGGTCCCTACGAAAACAGCTCCTTCTGCCTGAGCAGCAGGGGTTAGCATTTAGCCCTGGATGTACATGTTGATGTTGCACATACTCCTTCACTACCTGCTTTTAAAACTCTTCTGACTTTAATCTCCTCGATGCACTTCCCCACCCCCCCCACCCCCCCCCCCCGCCTCCTATTCCCAATTTTGGGACAGATCTGGATTTCCTTGAGGAGCAGGTGCTTCTGATGAACTTCAGGAAAAATAATCTCTGCGGTCATATTTCTCCTCCCCAGCTCCAGCCAGATCTGGCTTCTGCTTTTGCTCATTAGAGCGAGGATGCAAACAGCAGCAGATGCCTGTTGGTGGTAATTAGATAAAAGAAATGAGTACTGTGAATGCTGCAGTGAGAGGGGAGGTGCTTCCCAGGCAGGTTGGAGAGGGATCGTTCCCATTTTGAAGGGCTGTTACTAGATTTTACATAGCCCTGCTTTTCTGACTTGCTAATTAAGCAAATGTACCTCCTATCCTCTGTCCTTCTAATTTCTTTCTGTGTCTTTCTGACTTTTACATGTCCCTCATTCTCCTCTCTTCCTATTTTCATTTCACATGGCTCTATTAGGTTGGTTATTGTTAATCTGCACCCCTGTGTAGTGACAATCACTTGGAAACACTGATTTCTTCCTGGTTTTCATTTCCCAGAGCTGCCTGGGGACACAGGAGTAGGTGACCTTTACTGCAGTTTGGGCTGCAATAGCTGTTTCAGGGTGGTTCAGCTGCAGGCTCGTGGGCTGGCTCTGTCTTCTGAGACAGGTTGTCTTCTCCTGTGACCGAAGGAGGTGGGAGATTGCTCCGCAGAGCAGCGTGGCACAGAGAGACAGGGAGGAAAAGCTGTTGCTTAAGAAACAGCAAAGGGTGAGCTGTCTTGGACTAGTTGCTGTGCTGGGCTCAGGGAGGGCAATGGGCCTGGGTATCTCCTCTTTATATCCTCAGCCACAGAGAAGTTATCCTTGGATGTGGAGAGGCTGTGGACAAGTAAGCCTGGGAAGGGGAAGGGCATAGTGATGTCTTGCTTTTTAGACCAGTGCTTTGACTGACCTAATAGCCTGAAAATAGGCAGAGGTTGTTATAAATGGCAGGAAGACTGTTATGGCAGGGCTGCAGGAAAGGGATGCCACTAACACTGGGGCACCTCAAAAGCATCCTTTTGCTCTTCATCCAAATTGACAACCTGTTGGCAGGCTTCAACCCTACTGTATTCTTGTCTTAAGATGAGATGTGAATAGTTTAAGATGCTTTTTTTTTTCTTTTTTTTTTAACAACAAGCTACGAGTAAGTGCTCCATTGTGTTTTAACACTCACAGTTCTTTGAAAACTGTGAATATGGTGCAAACTCCTTTTATATTTAGCAGGAATGTGCAGAGTCCACTCCAGCCAGCTGGCTTGTGTTTTGCTATTACTTTGTGAGGTTCTTAGCTGTCAAGTCGACTTTATCAGCAGCTCTGTGTGATTGCAGTGTTCCATTCCAGGTGTGGCAAGCTCCCCTAATAAGCATTTTTGCATGGTGTTCAATCTAGTTTTTTCCTGTTGTGCTCTTGCTGTGTAGGTTGGAAATTCCTCATCTACATGACTGGCTTCCTATTCCAGTCTGCCTGTTAAAAACTGCCTGGCTGCTCGGGGTGCAAGCACTCCCCTTACTTCTCTGCTGTTACCCAGGAGCATGCCCAGCCAACACAGCTCACCTGAGACCTTTTCAATATAGGCCAGGAGTTGGTGTGTCCCATGCTGGCAAGTGCAGCTTAGGTGAAGGCGTCCATAGCGCTTCAGAGAAGAGCGCTGGGCAGTGAGAGGCTGTTTCAGCCCCGGTTTTAATGGCTGCTTTGCACAGAAGTCTTTGGTGGTAAGTGGAAATCAACTGTACCTCAGAGTATCTAGAAGGAAATACAGGTAGTTATTTATGAAATTTAAATGGAAAAACATTTTTACAGAGGCAGGGATAAGCAGAAATTAAAAAGCCTGCACAATAGTCCTGTTATCTATCTTTCTGTCTATTTGGGTTAGCTCCACAGGCTCCTCTCTCCTCACAGCATGTTCAGGGCTTCCTGGTGGAGGCTTTTATGATCTTTATTTTCATCCAGGTATTGTGCTTACAGAAGAGGATCTGGATCTGGGGAGTCTTGGCTCCCTTCTAGGCTTCCAACGCAGTTGTGGGGTATTTTCAGATGCAAAACCTTCCCTCAGGAATTTCTTAATCCTTACTCTGATTGGGAATATATTTTGGTGTCCCTCACAGTAGTTAATTGGCTGTCCTTTTTTGCTTTGGGAAATTAGTCCAAGTCCCTTGGATGTGGCTGGATGAGATAAGAAACTGCCCAGTTAAATTGAGTCCGTTCAGGGTTTAGCCAAGCGGAAGAGCCCTTCTTAGCAAATGAAGCAGAATGACAATAACTCTTTCTTTCCAGGCTATATGGTGGCCAACTCTCAGAGCAGATTGGGTTTGTGTTATGATTCTTATGGCCCTTATAAACACTTAGCTGCCTAAAATGTCATTAGCAAGTTATGTAACTGGGCTGAATGCAGGCAGCTTGCTTTGGGCTTTTATCTGAGGGGAAAAAAAAGTACAAAGCAGTATGTTGTGAGCCACAGCTCTCAGAAAATCAGTTACATCTTTCAAGGAGATTGATTTAGAAACATTGTTAGGTAATTGATTGCTCTGATGTAAAGTTCAGTAAATAAAGATACTAAGTAAGATGATGTATCATTTTACAGTGATGGTAGTAAACCACTCCAGTGAATTTTCTGCGTTTCTAATGCCATACTTGGTTTGTGATACCCTGCCCTCACATTATTTTCTTACTTTTCACAATAAGTTATAAAGTCCTAGTTGTCACAGAGGAGTTAGATCTTCCTACAAATTGGCTTAGGGGAATGTTTTAATGCATCCGTGGCTGTATCCTTGACTGTCTGTCCTGATGCTGTAATTCGACAGCAGATGACAGCTGCAGATAAAATGTATGACATAGGATATGATTCATGTGGGAATGGAAGAGGAACCTCTGAGACATATACTCCCTCTTCAGAGAGAAACACCAACATGTATGGTTGAGTATGCCACTTAATGAGCTTCCTTAGTTTGCAGGTCAGATCTGACTTTAACCAAAGTGACTTGGAATACTTTTGATCGAAAGGCTTAAAAGGTCATACGTAAATTGAGCTTTGTGGTCGCCAATGACTTTCTAATGGATTACAAGGTGCATTGGGTACAATCAGTTTATACTTACAAGGGTCTCTGACTAAGACTGATTAGGTGAAATTAAAAAAAGCAGAAAGCCAGGTTGAATTTCTCTTAGGGTTCACGGGGCTTAATTTCTTCTTAGGCACTGAGACCTCTTCAGTTTGGAGATTATCTCCCAAGCAAAATAATCACATTCCATCTAGGGGCATCTGAAACTAAACTGGAGGAAGTGCTGGAAAAAAACCTGTCAAGAGCAATCCAGCACTAGTAGTAAAATGGACTGAATAACCTCAGACTGTTTGAAAAGGCCACGTTTACCTTGTCAGCAGAGTATACTGCAACATCTGGCATATCATAATTATTTTGCTCCTAGTGTACAAAAATACTGCAATGCTCAGATATCTCCTGATAAAAGCTGATATGGCTGTGCTCTATTCATGTCCTTTGAAACTTGGATTAATGTAGAGGGAGACTATTTTCACCCTGTATTTTTACTTTACAGCTACCTCAGGACTGAGATATTCTAGCCAATTGTACAGCTGACAAGGACACGGGGGCACAGGGGCTTGTTTTATTTGATCAGAAAACAAGACTCTTTTTCATGTTTAAAACCCATTTTATCAGGATATGCATGAACCTCTTCCTTCTTGCTACTAATAGAATTAAGGGGAGAGAAGCGTTTAGACAGATGAATGCAGTATTAATATAGTAAAGGAGACAGAATAAATTCTGTGGAAGGGTTGCGGAACCTGGTTAATGGTCATAAACATTGTACATGAGTGTTAATCCCACAGATGCTGCTGGCTGGTTACTTGCTCACATCTTTGAAATTATGTGTTTGTGGAGGGACTGACTGTGATGGATTTGCAGGCATTTGTTTTGTGAAAGCTCATTCATGGGAATGTGGCTGCTCTTGAGGATCCAGTTGGTGTATTCTCACGGACTAGGGAATGAATGTGGCTCCAACTTGAGCGGAGAACTGTGTTCTTGAAAGTCAAAGTCAAGTCTGGTTCCCTTTGAAGCTGTTTTAAATTCATATTTTCAGATTGCAAGGATGGCAGTCCTTGTTCACTAGCCTTATTTGAGCCTGTAAGTCCTCCTGGGTTGGAAGGCTATATAAAAGCACAGATGTTCACTCAGTGTTTAGTCTGCAATTGCTGAAAGAATTGCACGATCTATTTCATGTATTTATTCACATATGATATTTTTATTAACTATTTACTGTTCCTGCAGCATTTAGATCTGAATTAAAATGACTTCATAATTGGTTTGCCTTGCTAGGTAATGATGAGATGTGGGAATAGCCATATTTCAATCTAGACTATATTTGGGTAATGTCATTTTAAGAGGAAACAATTTCTTGTCTCTCACTTTTTGGAACAAAAGACTTAATTCGTTTTCATTTGAAAGTGATTTTCATTTGTAATGGTAAGTCCTGCTGATTAGTGTGTTACTGTGTGACTCAAGTTTTTATAAATGACGTCCATATGGTTGGCTTGTTTTCAAAAGCAGTTTGAAAAATAATATGGGCCAAAGCATAAGTCTCTTGCTCCTTTTCCCATTTTACTATGCAGAGGAGAGTGCTTGTTTTGGGAATGCTTTAAATTAATTGTTATTTAGAATCAGAAGTGCAAAAGGCTGCATGTTGTTTATACATTGTAAATTGGTTTTGTTTATTTCTTTTGAGTGGTACTGAGAAGTGTGAACCACATACTGGAAGCAGGCTCTTTCTGTAGAGGCTGATCATGGCTGGTGAGCCTGCATTAAGAAACCCATTCAACTTCAGAGAATAATTATAGGGTAGTCAGTAAATGCTCCAGTCTTCCCACATGGAGTACTAGTAAGTCTGGCTGGTGGATTTTTACTGAAAGAGTTTTGGATAATAGAGCATAGTAAATGAGAAGATTAATTAGGCAGAGGATATAATGAAACTGTAGAAAAATATTACAAAAAAAAGGCAAACAAATCTTTTTAATAAGCTTTTCAAACTCAATAGACATCTGTTTTTGACTCAGTAAACCACTGTCATCATGAAACTGAGGAGTTGCAAAGCAGCCTGGAGTGAGGAAGGTGATTGTCAGTCTTTGGGTGAACATCTTTAGAGGAAAAGTAACTTTTTGCCTGAGTAGGTGTTCTTGGGAGAAAGTTCCCATCTGTGAGAAAATATGAGGGGATGTTTTTTGGGGTTGGCCTCTTCCCCCCAAGTTTATTTCAAAGAGATGAAAATTTGAACACTTTATATTTTCCATGGCCCAAGAACCAGACAGTTCAGCATTTGGTCATCAAGGCTGAAAAACTTTATCCATGAAAATCTGAGTGATTCTGCCAAGCAAGCATTCAGCACAAAAGCTTCCTTTTCAGACACTTTGCAATTCACTACTCAGTAGTGGATGCATAGTAGATACAGTAGATGTCCAGCTGTTTCTAGGCATGAGCATGGAGTAACATGTATGAACCTGAGGAGTGCTTTAACTACTGGGGAGAGTTGCTGGGTCAGACCCTTCAGTGGTGGCTGTAAGCAGTGGGCTGGGAAGAGCAGTCCAGCCTGCCAGAAATTGCTAGCATGTTTCTGTTGCCTGTAACCCTTAAAATTTGTTTCCAATTTTCTTTTAAAAATAAAGGAGATTGCAGCAGATAGAAGACAGTGGCGCCAGAGCTTCTTACAGGCAAAAATGTTTGTCGCTCTGACATTCGTTTACAGGATTCATTTATCACATTAGTGGGAGGGCTGGATTCAGGTCACCTTGTGGGATCCTTCAGACATTCATTTTACTGTAGGTAATGCAAGAAGTATCAAATGCTTCTGGATTACAGGTCCCATAGTAATTGCTCGTAATCTGCACATGGTGTGAAATTTGAGATGCCTTTCTGAGCAGACAAGCAGTGAGGGAGAAAACAAAGCACAGTAGCAAACAGAGGTTGAAGAGTGTCAGGGAGGAGAGCCTGCAGATCTGTGGATGCGACTCCCCTGTTGGGCTGCAGGGCACTTCTACCTGTTTTAGGGCTGGATCACAGCAGAGCATGTGAAGAACTTGTGGCCGTATTTAGGCTGTGGTGCTGCCCATCTCCTACTGTAGGAATCTCTTGTGGAAAAGGAGACAACACAGAAATAGCAGTGATCTTATAATGAAATGGTTATAAAGATTGACAAACATTCTGTCACCTTAGGTCCCCTCTCTTACACGCTTCAGCTTGTCCATTACCTTGTATTAGTAGGGCAAGATCCACAGTCTGTTAGACTGAGCTGTGGGGAAGTTTAAATCTGTTTATTACACTCAGAACAGCTGAAACAGGCCAATAAGGTAGAGGCTAACTCCAATAAATCCTGCAATTTAATATGATGACAGCAGTGGAAAACATTTCCACTTTAATTACACACTGAAGGAACATCCTTATTTCTGTTTTTTTAATAATGTAAAACAATTTCCAAATTTTCTGTGGCTTTAAATACTGAAATGAAGATCTGTTCGGTGGAAGCTTTCACAAATGTGACACATTGTGGAAACTTGGAATATTTTATGCATATAATAAGGTTGGTTTGTTTTATATGGAAAAAATATTCACTGTTTCTGCAGTGGCAATTTATATTCCTGCAACAGTGCTGTCTAGATGAAGAGTCACAGTTTTGCTTGCAAGTAGAAGCAGGGGCTTAAACTGATGGACTCTTCATATTACTCTTACATTTAATTTATCTGTAATACTACATATAGTGATTTAGGCACAATATCGATCTAACAAGCGCTTCATTAAGAATTTGGAGTCTAATCCACTAAGAGTTTCATATAAGGCTTCTAGTATATTTATAGTGTTTCTATATGTAAGAAATAGGGAGGAATGAGCAAGTACTGATCTGGTCATTTGGCAGTTTGGTTGTATCCCCACCCCATGCCATGATGAGGTATCACATCTTTGGGGAGCAGAGTGCCAGCCGAGGCTGGAGGTGTCGGGGGGAATGGGTCTTGCTCTTCCTCTGCCCCTTCCCTCCCTGGAAAACAGGCAGGGCTTGGGAGTTTGAACTCCTTGTGTGCCTCTCCCTCTCTCGTGGCCTGGCTGGGGAGCTGAAGGGAGAGGGTGCTGGAGGGCTGGCTAACTCTACTACTAGTAAGGGTGAGGGACAGATTAATGTCAGTTTTAATCCTTGAAAGGAGGGGTGTACATCTAGGAGCAAACGTCTGCCTCGCGATGGTCTCAGGTGGTGCAACCAGGCTGTCTCCTGTAGTGCATTTTCCTTTTAAAATAGAATTGTCCAGAAGAGCTTATATGAGGAAGAGGGATCCATACTGCCTTTGCAGAAATAACTCACTAACCATTTTAAAGCCTAATCCTCTGTGTTGTCTCTCAACAACTGGATTTAGTCTTAACAGAGAGAGAAAAGATGGCCTCTTAATTTACTGTGTTTTCAGCTGAGAGTGAAGAGTGATTGGGAGCTGATTTACAGGGTGAGTTGTGTGGTGAGATCTTGTGCTCTGCAGAAGACAGCACTCTGTGTGTGGAGAAGGCACCGTGTGACTAGTGCTCCTTTGAGGGACCGGCTGTAAATGGGGATGGGACGGCTTGCTGAGGTTGTCTTTACTGTGTTACAGTCCTTAAGGCAATTTATAAAAATATATTAAAAACTAACTGTTGTTTCAAATGAAACCGTGAGAAAAAAGGGAGTAAATGGCTGAATAAAATAGTTTTTAAAAGCTGGTTTCAGGGAAATCAAAGCCCCTTATACTGGTCTAAATATTGCTTTAGTAAAAAATTGTATTATAGTGGGGAAAAAAATATGACTTAAACATTTGTAGATATCCAGGTAAGCGTCCTCAATTCATTATTCTCTAAGATTGGTTGACCCTTCTTAAACATGCTGGTTTTTGGGTAGGTTGATACATCTTTCAAGTAAGAGAAATGGGAAATTTCAGGTAGAAGAAAGAGTAATAAATTAGTGGTGTGAATATATTCATCAGTCTCAGTACAGATGGCATGAAAGGTATTATTAAATTGACCCTGGTGAGTAAAACCCCACCGTTTTAGGCTTTGACTTGTCCCAGTGCAACTTTCAAAATCTGGCAATCTTAGAGGCACTGAGGCTGGATTTCTCTCTAGTTGCTGGTGTTTAGGTGTAGATGTTGCTGCCACCGGATACATGAGGACTGTTGGGATCCCTGCTGTTGCTGCAGGACCTGGCTGTTGTTCAAGAAGGTGCTCAGTATGTGGCTAAATTTAAGATGCCAAAACTGCCATTTGGAGTAGGGATGATTTCCCCCTTGCCCCCCTGTGTTTTAAGGTAAGCAGCAAGTGCTCAGGTTTTGCTATTGAGACCATGAAACTAAATTGAAGGGCTTGAAAACAGCCTCTTTTTTTTTTGACTCTGATAATTCAGTTATGAGCAGGAGAAACAAAGATGCAAATGGTTCAAAGAATTTACTGACTTCTGTCCTTATGAACATGCAAGGCCATGGTGTAACCTTTCTGTGCAAGGTAATGTTATAAACATCTGTTAGTGGGGTTAAGAGCCAAATTTGGTGGAAACATTTTGGAGCTATGATTATGTGCTGGAGGTTTCAACCAGGATGTGAATAAAGGCAAATCTCCCTTGAAAGAAGTGTTACTTTCTCCTTCAATTCAAAAGTATGGTCTGTTGAACCACCAGCAAAATGCTCTTCTCTCAAATCACTGTTTTGCTTTAATGTTAGAGCATGTCCTTTCTGGTTTTTTCTCTAGCTGTGCAGTGGGTTGCACAGATGGCCTAGCATAAGGAAGAAGGAAAATAAGGATGATGCTTTCTGCTGGATTTATTTGTATACAAGTCCCAATGGACCTAAGTATTAAATAGCTTCAATTTTTTGAAGTTGTCATGACTATACAGAAGACTAGGCACATGACACTAAAGCTGGATTATTTTTTTTTTTTTAGTAGATAAAGTGGATTTTAGTCTTAAAGTGGATTTTTAGTAGAAGCTTGTAAATTACTGAACTTGAGTTTCTGAAAAGCATAACATATTGGGGGGAGAAAATCAAATGTTGATTGAGTAGGAAATAATATTTAAAAAGAAATCTGGAAGCTGCTGCTGAGACTAGCAGATACAAATTGCCTCTACCTATTACTTTTTACATGCATAAGTGTTTGAGCAGATAATATGAAGTACTATTGGCTACTGTCTGTCTCATGAGCAAGTAATGAAAAGTCAATGTATCAGAACCCTGGCAGTCAATACCCACTGAAAAGCAGGTCTCCATTAATCCTCCATTATAAGCTTTGGCTGTCTGCTAAATGTCAGGAGAAACGGACTGGGCAGAAGGAGGTTAAAGAGCTCACCCCACATCAACATAAATTATTACACTTTGATTTTTCACTTCTTTTTTGTTTTCATTGGTGGCTACTGCTCAGCTATTGCAGGGAGAGAGGGAGGTATCTTTGGCTCCAGGTGTTTACAGCTCCATTTAAAACAGAATCACTGTTTATATGCTTTCTAATGCAAAGATATATTGACTGAAAACTCATCTGAAAGTGGTATGTTTGCATGCAAAACACTGGAGATGGGCTCTGAACCTTTAAATATAAAGAGCTGGTCAGTATTTTTGGCATTCTTAAGGTTAATGAATTACCCCCATCAGTGAGTGACAGATGCTGTGAAGTTGAGTTAACTGGGAGGAATGGCATGTGTTAGGAAAGTGCAGGTGCCCTGAGGTTGCAATTTAGGCATTTTCACTTCCTCCTTCAGCTACTGGAGAGGAGGTGGAAATGATCCCTCGTTTCTCTGCTCTTACTCATTGACCTTGGAGACTCCATCCATAGTAATTTATTGTGTATTTAGGATATTTCTAGCTCATTGCACAGTTACATGAATGCTTATGCAGGAGTACGTTGCTAGAGGGCCGGGGCCAAAGTAGAGTTTCTTCCCTTCTCCCCCTCCTGACAGCAGGGCCAGCTTCAGTGGGAGTTGCTTTAGTGTCCTAGAATTTGGGAAAAGGTGCTACTCTGCCTGCTCTTCCTACTTTTCCTTTTGCAGTGTTTCCTGTGTCTGCTCTTACCTACCACTCTGTGTTCTCACAAGCTGTGGGTTGAAGTTGATGGTTTTTTGTTTAATTCTGTGTGTCATGTCCCCCTGCAATGTTGTTGGGTCCTGCTGGATCTGAATTACAGACATCCCAGTTTTACTCTATTGACAAGGTGACAGGCAGCACTGGAGGTACCGGAGATACCAGAAGTCTCTGAAAGAATCCCAGCATTCATTAAAATTTGGAAATTGCCTGTCTTATACCCACTGAGATTATTCACTCATGTTTTGCAGAGAGAGTTTAAATTCTGCAGAAATAAACAGCAAAAAAAAAAAATGTGGGCTTGCTAAAGGAAGCTTCCCAGGCATAGGTAATTGAGAAAGTGGATTTTTTTTCATGCTTAAGGAACGCTTCTATTCAAGGGGTACTTTCTCAAACATACGCGCTTTCTTTGTAGTCCACTTTGTGTATTTTTCAGTGTGAGAAATATTTACAGTTTAATCACAAACTGATTCTTGACAGTGAAAGGTACTGCAATTGAAATACCTGTCAGTAACTTAAAGAAGACGTCGCAGTCTTGTCTTTCTGGGCATCTTTATGAACTGAAGCATGATGTAGCGGTGTCTAAATATAGAAAATAATTTCCTTAGAACTGCAAATGCTGATATCCTCCAGAGATGTGTTTGGTTGTTGTCAAGTTGTTCTATGCATGTATGAGCATATAGGCAACTTGGTTTCTGTGTAGCGTCTACAGTATTCTCTCATATCCTTCTAGTTTAAGACAGAGGTATACACAGAGGAAACGGGAAACAACGGTAGAGAGATTTTTGCGTTCTGGTTGCAGAAAAGCAGTCTGGTTTGGAGTGGAGAGAATGAAAAGACTTCATGAAAAATCAACAGACCAGGTAGTGTAGTATGCTATGTGTGGGAAATTAAGTGCTTTGAACACAGAAGGGGAAATTTGAAATGACTGGTGACTCCCAGATGGAATGGAATTGGTCCCACAGCTTTGCAAGTGGATCAACATCTTTGGGCATCAAGTCAAAGAAATTGGGCAGCCCTTTAAGATATGGGGAATGAGTGATATGTCTGGTGGGACTGGTGGTGGAAAGTGTGAGAGGCGAGCAAACAGCCTCAGCTCTGGAAAAAAATTGTGTAGATTCAGTGTCTGTGAGAACAAAGGTGGCTTTTGTGGTCACCTTAATAATGAACTCTAAAATAAACCCTGCAGGCTAATTGGAGGAGGTAAAACAGTTGTAAAGGATGTGCTAGCCTTTACTTATAAATGTATGCAAGAAAGTACATTCTAATCGAGCTTTAATTTTAAGAGATGCTAATAAAAATTAATTAGATATGGAAAATATTTCTATCTGTAACTGAATCTTCTTTTTATTATATGTGTATTTCCACATGAATCCATCTCACATAGTGATAAGTATGGTCTGTTTGCATGCACAGCTTGTGCTGTTTAAAATTACAGCAACATCCAATTTTTAAAAATTAATATCTAAGGTGTGATTCATTACATAAATAACATCTTTTACATAAGTTATCTTTTGTCCAGATAACTACTTTTTTTCAGGTTTAAGTTTGTCTTAATAGAGCATCTTGACTCAGAGTGATCGTTTGCACAGCTAAGGTATAAGTATGATCAAACCTTGTCTAGTAAATAGCTTATTATCAGATAGGAAACTTGCCTGGGGACCTAAGACACTAAGTTTACATAATTGCCTTGTGATATAGAGATAGTTATTTGTTCTTCCACAGAGTTACGTTCTATGTTGTTGAAAATGTATTATTGATCCATTTCCAAAGAGAGAACAGTAGAAAGAGCAGAGAGATCAGACAGTATGGGGCTCTGCAACCAGATAATAAAAGGCTCAAGTCAAAGAGTTTGAACTCTAAATACTGTTTGTTTTCACTGAGTGACTACCAGGGTCATGATGCAGGGTGATGTCAGGGAAAGAGGAGGAAAGAATAAGATACTATGTAGAATTGCAGTGATGTATGTTTGTATTTGGTGAAAGCAGTTGAAGTGAACAGGGCTGTAAAGCTACAGTATATGTGGTCATTATGTTTTACTGAGAGATGCCAAGCAGAGCTCCAGTGCAGAAGACTGTGAAATGATTAAGATTCTCACATCGTGGTTAATATGCTTATCATCGGTATCCTTATGTGAGCTTCATGACTGTTAATCACAGGAGGCTGCATCGTGATTAAGCCCACTGCGTTGGTTGTGAATAGCTCTCCTGCTCGAAATGGGAGGAGACGAAAAGGCAGGAAAGGATAGTTAGCTGGCAGAGGGATGAGGTGACACTTGAAGTCAAACTCTTGGTTAATCTAAGCAGGCACAGAATTAGATTGTACTCCTGGAAAAAGTCAAATAGATTGTTAGCATGGCTGAGTGCCAGGCTGTTTCTTTTCTCCTTGCTTTGAAAACCACGATGAAGTTGGAAACATGAGTGAAATATTAAGACCTGTGAATAAAATCTTGTCCTGTCAGCCCCTATATAGCTGGGATTCCCCATCTGGAATCAGAATGAATGGGTGAATGGTTATTAATATGTAATTAGATCTTACGGAAACAATAGCATTGCAAGCAAAGGAAAAGAGGGATTCAGAGAAGGGAAGCATTCATGCAAAAGTCAGGCTTGCTGTGCTGGCACATTAGTGATATTAGAGCAGGCATGGTCCTGAAGGCTTGTGATAGTGTTTTATAAGATGGAAATAGCAGGATGCTTGGACCATGAAAGCAGGTACCCTCCTGACATTATGCTGTATCAATTCTCTTGTTCCACGTCCTCGCCTTTTACCATGTTTTCTCATTCCACTGTAAACTGCTTGGGGCAAGGGTCATGCCTTTTATTTGTCTATAAAGGGCTGCTACTTGTGAGGAACATATTTTGTTGGCTGCTGGAGGAACAAGAGCATCAATAACAGGGCCCTGCATGCATAATTCTTTAAGTCACTGCAAAGATGCATTTTTCCTAATCTGTGTGGGAGCCTGTAACCCCTGGATTTCTAACAACAAAGATGTACGCTAGAGAAAGGTTCAGGCTGTACTCAGACCGAGCTGTGTGCTGCTGACCATTGGGTGTCTGGGCTGGGTTGGGTGGGTGTTGAGTCTGACCCAGTCACTGCCCTTGTGCTGTGTCACATCATCAGAGCAACTCCTATAGAGCTCGTGTCCCTCCTGGGTGATGGAAGTGCCAGAAAACCTCCTCCCTCCATGGGATGTTCAGTGCACACTCTGTGTTGTACCATACTACTTACTGAACAGCTCCATGACTTTGGCTTGATCAGCAAGGAATTTAGAACCTTGTCATTTCTGATGGAGCTCACCCAGTGCACAAATAACACTACATTGTGGCTCTGCTGATTGGAAGATGGAGAATTAATATATTTTTTTAATACAGTTTAACACATTTTTTTCCAAACTTTTATCACCTAGGGCCTGTACTGCAGTGGAACCTGAACCTGCTGTGCCCAGTCTTAAAATGATACTGGTTCCTACAAGTAGCTGAAGCATATCAAAACGGTCAAGCATCCATCAAAACAAATAATAAATCAAACAAGAAAATTTAAAATGTACATCGCAAAAACAAATAATAGGCTGTCAGTGCAGGTAGCTCCAGGTCAGTATTTACACATAGAAGTAAAAAATGCATCTGATCACAGTGGGTTTTCAAGTCAGGGTGAGGATAGGAAGTGCAGAAGCTGGACGAGAGAGGTCACAACAAGACGTGATGTTCTGGGCCTGCCCTTACTGTGGTTTTGGAGAGATCCAAAAATGGTGTTTTGCCACAAAACAAAGAAGTTTGAGGTCCTCTGACCACCCCTTGTGGAGTCATCCATAATGTGTCATGAGTAGTGCTTCGAGGAATACACCTGAGAGTTTTTGCAGCCTCTTTACATGCGTGTTTCTCAGTCACCAGACAAACCTGGCGTTCCTTTGCACACCATAGTGCTAGTTTGGTGTATGGATGTGCCCAAGTAAAAATCTGTTGTATGAGGAAGATGCAAAGAGTAAAGAAATGAAGAAAAGGCAAATTAAATTGTTAGGTATTAAGCTTAGGGTATACAAGGGATAGGCTTACTTCTTAGTTTGCTGGTCTTGCTCAAATTATTTTACTATACAAGCTCTTCCGGTGTTGCTTTATCAGCAGCATCATGCAGCATCTGGGCTATTTGCAGACTGTGTTAAATTTGCTTCCCAAACAACTTTTGCTGACCCATTATGGACACAAGTAGCCAACTAAAACATACCTAGGAGAATAGGTTAATGGTACTCTTCATTGCCTTTATTTGTGTGATATTTTTAATTCTTCCATCACCTTCGTGAGTGTTTGCCCCATTCCTCATCTGCAAGGTGACATTCCACTTGCATGCTTGATCCATGTGTGTTGTGTGAGAGAGGGCACTGGAGGCTGAGCAGAGCTGCAGGCAGACAGGTGCTCTCAATCCTTGCCCAAATAGAAAGGATAGAGAAAGTGTACAAATGCTCATTAAAAAAACTATTTTTTTGATACAGCTCTCAGATTTCAGCTTCCCTGTCCTCCATCCCTTGATGTGTTACCTTTCAAGTTTGCATGAGCTTTCACAGTCATTTCTATATCTGAGATCAAAAGGCTTTTCACAGTTGCACAGATGAAGCTATGGTGGATTTTGGGTATTTCAGAAAAACTATATGGAAAGGAATTTTAAGAGCTGGATCATAAATATAAGTGAGCAAATTAGATACGAAGGTGGTAGGTTGGCTCTTCAAAGTGTTGGATATATGTGTCTCACACCCAAACCAGTAAGTGAAACAGATTCAAGAATTAAAATGCACAATGTATACTCAGAAGCAGAGGAAATATAGATGCATAACTGTGTAATGAGGATTGCTTCTTGTAAACACTGTGGCATGAGGGCAGAGATGCTAATTAAGCATGCAAATTGAATTTGCAAGGATTTCAGAGCAGGGAAGACATCTGAAAGCAAGCCTTGATTTTTCTGGAGGATAGCATGAATTACTTGCCTTCATTAGTTTTCAGGATGCTTCTAGGAATTTAGATTTAGCAGAGTTCAGAGATTTTAGGATCAGGAGGGGCTGTGCCAGGGACAAAGTGACAGGCTCTTAGTCCTTTCTGAAAGGGCAGATCTGTCCTACACACTCTGAGTTTAAAAAAAATCAAAAGAGTTATAAAAAATACATGTGTTTTTTTGTTTTTTTTTGGTTTTTTTTTTTTAACATTTAAGACTTGGTTGGTGATTGACCTTCTAGCTCTCACTCTGATGGGTTCTTTGCCAGGCTGTTAAAGGATCTTTGCTCAGCTGAGAGTTACTTGCATGAAGCTGTAATTGTGGGTTCTAACTAGAACCAGGGATGCTGACGCACCTTACCTGAGGCTTAAAGAAATCACAGCATTTAAAACTTTCTGAAGGTCGGTGGCAGCTAGGAAAGTCTCTGCCACAGTGATGCGTCACTGTTGTTATCTTCCCATTCGTACAGAGTTGTGAGAGAGGGCTATTAATCATCCTGCCTAAGGCCTGGGAGCATGTGGAAATGCATGGAGTAATACCATAGCTTCTAAACAGTCAACACGGCAAGCTCTGACAGTTGCTCCCTGCTTTGGGTCTGAAGTAATGACAAATTCATCAAACTCTCTGTGTTTTCTTTCTCTGGCCCTGTTTCTCCCTCTAGGCTGGTGTCAGAGCTGCCACCTTTTCTCCTCTGGAGAAGATGACAATCGATTTCCTGCTGAATCCTTTCCAGGAGCAGTTAGTGTGACACAAGAGTTAGTTGTGGCGGGAGGGAATGCAGGGTATTTAGGTTTGTTGTAGGTGTGGGCATTGAGGCAGTGGCAGTGATAAAAGAGCAGAGGCCACTTTCTTCCTATATCTTTAAGGAACCACAGGGGTGGGGTGAGAGCTGGTGCTGGGACGAATGTGCCAGCTTATCTTCAGTATAGCTGCTGGTGAGCCACGTACCTTAAAGCTGGAGTTAGCATTTGTTAAGGTTAAGTTCTGAAGACACAAGAGTAAGACTGTATTTCTTGCTAAATTTTCAGTGGTCCTCAGCTTTAGGATACAGGCTGAATTGGAAAGAAGAGTCATGTTGAACTTTGCTAGTGAAGTCAGCCACAAGGAGTGATTTCAGCATTTATTTGGCATTATTCTTACTGCTAGGGTTTATTAAAAGAGGATGAGCAATTGCAAAATTAACAGGTCTCAGAGCTGTGGTGTGGGCTGGCTGTGGTATATTCAAATAAGCTTTTTTCTTTTTTTCTTTTTTTTTTTTTTTTTGCAGGTAATAAACACTTGATTGTGTTTAATGGTAGAAAAGATTTTCTACAATTTTGAGTGACAGCATTGTTCAGTTTCTGTCCGAGTCTTATGTTGTATGCTAGGATGGATGAGGAAATGGCTGGCAGTCATGAATATCCCATTTATACATGAATGCCATTTGTTTTCTTATTCCAGTCAAAATTTAGAGTTGTGGTTGAGAAGATGAGGGCTTGTGGGGTATAAAAGGGATAAGCAATTTGATATAATTTTGAATCCTTCATGGATCACATTGGTAATGTGAATGCTGGTGACATCAGACACAAATGCCTTGTGTATAATTTTGCAAAGGTATTGGTGATTTAGGTATAGTTAGGAGTCGGATTCACATTCAAGTAAGAGAAAAGGGGTGATAAAAGAAGTGAGGCAAGGTTTATGGTTTTGGAGTAACTTTCATGGTTTGCAGGGCTGGGCTTGGGGCTGGTGTTGGGAGTGGTGAATTTGCTTGTGCTCAGACCTGATGCTGGCTGTGAGCTGTGCAGTGTACAGGGACAGCTGGGGTTAGGCTCAAGATTAGAAGATTGTATGAAAATATGGGTTGATCGCAAGGTCCTGAGGAGGTGATGGATTTGGGATTAAGCCTGGTGTAGGTCTCAGTGGGATAGGGATTAAAGTTTAGGAAAAGAGAGATGGAAGAACTCATGTTTTTGTCGAATCCCATTAGCCTGAAGGATTATGAAACCCACTTTTTGTTGTCAAAGGCACATGGATTATGATTAATTTTGTTGCAGATTTTGTTTCACCGACTTAATGGAAAGGCAACCGAGTTCACAATGAAGTCCCAGTTCTTAAAAGATACTTGACAGCATGGTGTTCATTGCACATTATGAAAAGGATTTCACTAATCTTGGAAGAATTGAAAAGACATAAACCACTATGAAACAGTAGAAACATAAATTTTACAAACTGTAGATTAAAGGTTGCAGAAATATGAGGACTTAATATTAAACTTCAGCATATTTATCTTTCTGTCTGTTCTGAATTGTTCTTCGTATGGCTTGATACCCATGAAGCTCTATGCTTCATATAAACTTAGCTGTAAATTACTTTTTCATAAACAGTTTTCATTCCTGGCAACCAAGGATACATCAGAAGCTTTCTCATAAAAACAAATTTATTACTTATCATACTGCTGTATTGGTTTAAAGAGATTAAAAAGTGAGTACATGACATGGTTAACAATTTAATTGAGTGTAATAGGAAGCCTGATGCTTTCTAGTTCCCAGCCACATTGCTGCTTAGTCTTGTGCTTTACGAGGCTTTTTAGTTATTATTGTAAAGATCAAATCATATTATTGTTTCAGCAATATCCATTAATTTTGCTTTTATGAAAGCTTAAAAAAATCTTGGAGTCTTAATGTGTTGAAGTGAAATACTGTGGACTGCTTTTAGGCCAGTACTGAAAGTATTACTCATCCTGTTTTTTTAATATAGCATTATTGCACAATTATTTGTGCTCTGTTCATGTAGATACAATATTTGTGTGCATGTGTTGTCTTATTTTCAGCAGGTAGAATATGACCAACATCTCATTTGAAGGCCCTGACTTCCTTTAACATCTACAATTCAGAGGACAATATCCCTCTTGTGTTGAAGGGTTTCAGAAGAGGAAAAATCAGACTACCATGTCCTTTTATGTCCTTTGGAAAGTCTCCTTCAGTGCCAACTGGTTTTCTTTTTCAGTTTTTCTGAAAAATTAAGGTTAATTCATTAGCAGCAAATCAACATGAAGGTACTAGAAGCATTTAAAGTTTCAGGAAGTGCTTCAAAAGTCCCTTACCAACCTGATGAGCTGGGAGCTCTAGTCTTCTTCCCCATTTTGGGAAAGTCTCTGCTTCAGTGTTCAACTCAGCTGCAGTACCCATGCTTCCTCAGGCTGCTCAATAAGCTGTTCCTAAACCCACAGGTGATGAGAAACTGTATTGAGCTAAGCCTCAGTGAAACCTGCCCATGCACATGCCTATACATTCTCATGTAATTTTTCTACAGGGAGGGACAACATATGTCTTGCCTTGAGGTTACTAGAATGACAGTTTTATCTCTCGCACAATGTAATTTCGTAAGATTCAAGACCTTGCTCTGCTCTATAATGTAAACAAGTAAAATGGCCCTTCAGCATTCCTGTCTAATAGCATGATATATGGCACAGTGCAGAATAAGAGGGTCTTTGTCTTTATAGAGACTTTGGCCCCTTTTTTTAATAATGTAACAAAATCTAAGTGCTGAATCTGAAAACTGCTAAGAATGATGTCAGTTTTTCCTCTGGCTCTGAGCCATGCCTTTTGGCACCTTCATATTGTTAAGCGATATGCAAATTGCTCTCTGAAAATGCAGAAAAATTGTCCCAGCTTACCGTCTTCACAAAATGTGTGAACCCTTAGACTTTCTGCTTGATTCCAGCTGTAGAGTTGAAAGTTCACATGTCCATGCAGAGTGCAGAGGTAGTACCAAAGGTTTATGTTCAGGTGTATGGGCTCTTTTGTATATTCAGGTTGGTATGTACAACAGCAGAGGTGGGAAGGTGGGTGCATACGTGTGTGTGTAGCAAATTGGATCATGACTGCAGAGGGGTAAGTTGGATTACTCTGCATCTCCCACTGAAGAAGCAGTTGATTTTACTCTCTTGAATGCAAATCTTTTTCCATGGTATTTTTGGTTGACATGTCTCAATTTTTGTCTTATGGGAGACGAAGGAACCAAAAGAGTGTCTGCTCTAGTCTCAGGCAAGGCAGAAGAACTTTCTTTTAGGCAGATGCTATATTTCACCGTTAGAGACTCTGCTGGGCAGAGTGAGCTCTGGCATGACCCTTGACACCCCTCAGCCACATGCTGAAACACTGATGGCAAAGGAGCATCTGCTGTTTTTTCAGCAGCTCTCGCAGGTTAGGGCAAGGGAGTGGGGGAAAGATAGTTATGGGTAGGTGCTGTCTCAAAGAGGCTTCAGCTTTCTCTGTTGAAAAGTGTTGGGTATTCATCTCTGTGCATGCAGTACTCAGGGCTTCTGCAAAACTTTCTGCAAAGCCTACCCATTAATTCCAGAGAAGCAGTAACTGTTTTTTTGCTCATCATTAGTCTCCAAAGCAGTATTTGTCAGAGAGCTTTTGAAAAGGAAGTCTTGGAAGGTCCTTTCATTCTATAAAGTGTGCAGTAGCATTTCTTCTCCTATTAAACCAACCTAGGATTTTGGGATTATGTTGAAATGCAGTATGGTGTCAGTTGATGCTTCTTTCTATGCTGTAGCTCTCTACTGCAAGTCTTCCTCTGCAGGGTGGCTTAAATGTTTTATTTTTGAGTTTGTTTTGTAAAGCTGGTAGAGTATGATATCTTCCTGGAGATAGTCTACTCTCCTATTGTGTGCGTATTTGTTTTTGCTTTTAGTGAGGGCTGTGGATTTTGAAATTTATGGTGCCAGAGCAATTTCTGCTTAACAGACGTAAGGCAGGGTGTTGGAATATCTGACTGTTACATCTAGCTGCTTAAAAGACAAGCATGTTGGAAGCTGTAGAGAGTTGCATCCATTTAAAAATGGGAATGGCTATAAAATGCCAGAGGTATCGGAATGGCTTATGTCATGCTCAGCTTGGAAAGGTCTTTGCTGTTATAATTAAAGTTTCCATCCTTCTGTACAAATGACAAGTTTGAACTGTCTACTGGAGCTGGTGTAGATCTGACTTTAATTGTCTATTTGAATTTGACAACCAACATTGATTAACATTTTTCTAATAAATTTAGAAGGCAAACTGAGCAAGTAAACCAATTGAAGGACTGAAGTTCCCTTTCTGCATTGCAAATAGTAGGCTGTGATTGCTTTGTAAAATTTCTTCAGTTAATGTTAATACTGATGGAAATGCATATTGTAGTTGTTCCTGAATTATATTTTACCTAAATTATGGTCTCTTTTTAAACTAAATCTAAAGATGGCTTCAAAGAGGAAAGCAGCTCTGTGTGTGACTAGAAATTGGAAGGGGCCTAAGCAATTTGGAAGGTGAAAATATTAGAATTCTGGACTCTTCTTTATTGCAGACAGGTCATGTAATTTCACTGGTACTTCCTAGCTTATAGAAGATGAAATGGAGTGTAGGAGATAATCAATATTTTGCTGACAACCCAGGTATAAGAACATTTATTGCGTGAATGCGTGTGAAGTCACTGAGATGGAAACTGTATGGAAGTGACTGTGTTATTAGGGTTGTCGTTATTAATAAGACTGTTGACTAGAACTGCCCTTTTTGATGATCTGCTGCTTTACCCAAAGGGAAGATTTTAACTGAGAAGAGTGAAGAGAGCTGTAATTTATATCCACAGAAGCATTATACTAGCAACTTTAAAGAAATACCGTTGAATTCGGGGCAGTCAGCACTGCCTGTATACACAGCCTATTTGGGGAACGTAAGGCCATTAAATTCTGCAATTACTCCAGAGATCATTTTGCAGAAGTAATGTTCATCTTCCACAGAACATCTATCATGTGTAGAACTAAGGGGGGGGTGGGGGTGGGAAGGAGGGAGGCAGGCAGAAAGACTTGCTGTCTGCATTGTTAGGGAAGGGGAGGACTTGAGCTGCTGACAAGAGAGGTCTAGCTCTTCCTGGACCAGGTCCTGCAGCACTCACTCAGGCAAAGATCCCTCCCACAGTGGGCTGAAATAATGATCCTACAGACATCAGTGGCAGATTTCCACCAACACTGGTGTAGGCAAGATTTCACCCTGCGGCTGTTGGAGAAGTACTTGGAAATTTCTACAAGGAAATGTAGTGAGGAAGAAAGGATGGAGCAGTGCTTGTAAATCAGCAGTTGTACTGCATAGAAGATAGTAACCCCTCCTTTTTCTCTGTGCAGAAAGTCTGTATTACCAATAGACGTAACTGTAATAGAAGGTTTTTTTCTTGCTGTTTCCTCTTTTATGCTGCAGGACCTACCTTTTCCCAGATAATGCTAGTGACTCTGTACTTGGCAGTATTATGCTGCTTCAGCTCGGAGTGACTTCATACAGACACGGTAAAACATGAAATAGGTTTTCAGCCCTTTTCAGTTTGCAGATCTGTAACAGCTCTCCAGCTGAGAGGTAGGTGTAGATGGTTGATAGTGAGCTTCATGCATCAGGTTTACTTTTGTTAGTAACCTCTTGCAGACTCACAAGAAGTAGTCCTTGAGGTCTGCAGAGCATGCATGGAGAGGAACACCAAGGTTCCATGGCTACTCTCTCGTGTGCCAAGCATGCCCCTGAAATGCGTTGCCAGACATGTTGTGGCCCAAAGCCTACAACAACGAAAGCTGAATAAAGGACGGGCAAATTATGTTAGCATTGCCCCATTTTGAGACAGAATTGTAAATTACTTCTGTACAATTCCTACATTCAGGTTTCCTTCATTTGTGCAAGCAGAAAACTGTTCAAATAATCCCCCAAATTGGACACGTATGTTACTCAATGTATACATGATTTATCAGTGTTAGCACGCCATGAAGTAACTGAGGTGTAAAAGAATTATTATTATGCCACTCTGAATATTTGTAATTTGAATTGGAACATACTATTTTGAAAGATGAGTAATAGCCTTATATAACCTGACTATAAAAGAGGAAATAGGCGGGTGACAAAGTTAGGTTCACAACGCATGAACATACTAAGCAGTGGCCTGTCCTCCTGGGGGTGTCATTTTATTTGAAAACAACAACTAACACAAAAAGTCTAGAGGAATTTGCATTTTAAGTGGTTCCTCTTTGCTATAGAGGGCATGATGTAATTTTGTCTTTTAAATGGCAGTTTTTATTTGTCAGCATCAGTGCCTGGTGGAAGATGACTAGACTGAGATTTTGACTGTGGATACTCTCGTAGAAGTATTGGTGGTAGCCCCATGTCTTGCACATTGTCATGTGAATGTTTTTTTGCGGGGATAATCAGTAGTAATGCAAATGTAGCTCAGGTGGATTGGGGGAATCAAAGGAGCTTATTCAAGGACCTTTCTTGTGCTTGAATGTACAACCTCTTGTTCTGAACAGTCAGCTGCCATCCACGTGTCCTGTAATGGAGAACCGTATACTGAGTAAGTTTCTGAATAGTTTCCTTGGCCAAATGCAGTTTTTCTGGCATAGCACCTCATCATGGCCTTGCATTTATTCCATTATAATTGTTAGATCTGTTTTATCCAGTGGAAACTCCAAAGGAAAGCTAAGAGCTGCAGTTGTTCCACCCCACAAGCGTCTGTTGTGAAGTCTGAGATCATGGATTCATTTGAGTTTTCTTTACACTTGCTGGGCCAAATCCTCAGCTGTTGTTTAAATTTTAAAGAAGGTTGTCTAAAACCAGAACCTTTCCTTCTGTATGGGTGTCGCCAGCTTTAATTCATTCCAAATGTGCTTTTAATATACTCCAGGGTTCACTGGTATTAATTGCAGCACATTTATTACCCTGCAAGAGCTATTATAAAGCTACTGCATTGTGCAGGCCAACGGGCTAGATAACTTCCCAGCACTCTCGCTATTCCTTTGGTTTAGTTTACTTAAGTGCAGCTCCTCTCTGGAAACTCTCTCTGCAGAAGTGACATGGTAGTGTACCAGGGCTGTGTCCTCGCTGCCAGCTGGATTCAAATACACTGTACAGTCAGGTCATCTGCAACCTTTGCAGAAGTCTAAGTCAGACCAGTTTCATCTCATCATCCCCTCCTGCCTTTTTTTCCTTTTTTTTTTTTTTTTTCTTTCTCATCTTCAGCGGACTTGGCCATTTTCAGCAGTAACAGAGAGATTCAGGCAGCCCTTGCTGACCTGTACCCTCAGCAGGGCAGGAGGCAGAGCCTGGCCTCGTTACCCATGGATGAGGTGCTCCAAGGGGTGGCACTTGGCTTGTGCTGCCAGCGCTAAAGCAGCCAGGAGCAGCCATGGAGCCAGTCTCATGGAGAAAGCTGAAATGTATGTTAAGTTCTTCTAGCTATATTCAGCATAATTTTTGCTGTTGGCTTGCTTTCTTTGATGTAAGTCATTGCTCATACAGTTTCTTTCTGTCACGTGGAGGGGTAAAAAAAACGTGTGAAGACCTATGTGAGTATTCTTCCAGTAACAGCAGCCTGTATTGCTGTGTCCCTTTTTAGGACTGACAACATAGGGAGATAATTTACAGGAGATACTTGGCACCTTGCTCTATTAGTTTCTTTGGCTTCTGTCCCATAACAGACAGGAGGTGGGAAAACATCAGGTGCTGGATGGGGCTTAGAGTTCTTTACCTCTTACACAGCACAAACCATGTATTTTGGCTTGTGCAGATCCCTTTAGGTCATCAGGCAGCTTGTCTATACAGCTGGGACCACAAAGGCCAATGAATTGAATTAAAAGGATGGCAGAGTGAAAATAGAGAGGTATTCCTAAAAGCTAAGATCTGGTTTTCTTTGGTGGAGGAAAGGAAGAGTTTTCTGTTTTCTGACACTAGATTGTTACTTGGAGTCATGTTCCTAATGATTGTTCTCACTTTCCCCAAAGGGCTCATCAATGACCACGTGCATTTATTCAATTGCAGTGAGTTCTCACGTAGAAGTTGATAAAGACTCAGGTCAGTGCCTTTTTCCATAGGTGTCTTGTCCTCCCAGCAGTGTCATGCACATCGTGTGGCTACTGGTAGAACTGACAAAACTCCTATTGATTTTCATAGGATTAGGCCCAGATGATTGAAGTCCTCATTCAATAGTCATACAGCAGAACTCTGTGTATCTGGACCACTCTCCTCATCCTGAATACGATTTCTGAAATGAGGAAGGCTATTATCATGCATACACTTTTGTAAATAATTGGTGTCTTTTTTTTTTTTTTTTTTCATCTAGTAAAAAATCCCAGTGAATTCAAGTGAATGGCAATTAGCGGATGGTGCAGGAGGCTGGGGCACTGCCCTGAGGAGGTGATAGGGATGAAGGTGATGAGCTCCACAGGGTCAGGCTGCAACCAGGCTGTGAGAAGAATCTAGTGCTTGTGTCAGGAGGAGTTTTTGGTTTAAATCTAGTGGAAGGATTTCACTTATGGGAATGAAACTTTGTTCTAAAAAACTGCTTTAAAAACTTCCAGTATTTGATGGAGAGCATTGCTCTTTCAGCCATCACGTACAGTGTTGTAGAGCTCTGCTGGCTGGCATAGGTTTTCTTTAAAGTTTTTTTAGAAGGGTTATCATGCACTGTTAAATTCTGCAGGATTTTTCTGTTGCAGGAGGGCTGCAGCTTTTGATCCAGTCTTCATTAAAAGAAAGTGTGTTAGTTCATGACTTGGAACTGGTCTTGCATTTCCATAGAAATAAAAGGATTCAAATAGCATGCGACTGAAATTAAAAGCCATGGAAGGACAAATTCAACCAGCTTATTTTCCTGAACATATTTGGAAAACAGAGGAACGGGATCTGTAAATTTTTGAATATGAAGCAATATAAAAAGAACCTTGAACTTTCAATCAAACAGGCATGTAATTAAATTTCTCCCTGCTTCATAATTTCCTATTGTACCCTTGTTACCTTTTTTGTCATATCTATTTGCATCTTCACAAATCCAAACTATCTTAATTTGAATAAAACAAAAGCCTATTCATGCTTGTACTATTAATGTGGTTTAATTGGTTTACAAAATACAAATGTTCTTTGAAAGAAGCTGATTTGATTTCAAGGGGCTGGTAGCTCTCCGTCATATGCAGTCCTTCTGGTCACAAAAGATGAAGGAATAGAACTAGATATAAATGGACTTGCTTCAACTTGCTTTGTTTTTGCTCCTGTTTTGTCTGAGCTCATGATGTTGCTCAGTGAATACAGTAGGAAAATATTCTTAGGGTTGTAGCTAATTGCACAAATTAAAATAGTTTTCCACATTAGGTTTAAATGGAGAACTGAAAATACTTTTGAAATGCTCCACTTTCCCATTCTAGGCAATATCAGCATGATCTTAAAGACTGAAAAAATTATTATGCTTTTGGGACACCTAGGTGCACTGTATTACAGTGGTAGAGGTAGTAGTGATGTATACCAGTGCCAGTCAGGGTTAGAATGAGATTTGAGATTATTTTGATATTTATGTGATATGTGAGAGAGAGCGAGTAGCTGGGAAAAGGCACTACGTTGTTACATTCCAGATTAATTACATCTAACTAAATTTTAATTGAATTACAAGTAAGATTTAGTTGAAGCTAATTTCTGATAGATCATATGGAATAATCTGTTAAATAATAATTCGTTAATGTGGACCGAGATTTCTCACCCCCTGGGTCTGGAAGGCCCGGTGGAGCCGGTGACGCGGGCGAGCGGAGGGCAGGCAGCCCTGTGGCTCCGCTGTGATGGGGCGGGTACCGCAGCGTTGGGGCACGCGGGTAGGATCTGTGCTGGGCGACCACCAGTGTAGCAAAGGCTTCGCCGGATTGACCTTCCAGTCAGTAGGGCTAATGGGAACCGAGTCTGAAAATCTGGCCAGGCAAATAACTCCTTGTCTAGGTGTGGGTTTCCGTTTTGGAAAACCGCAGTCTTTCAGTGCATCTGAGTATCATCACTGCGGACGTCTTCAGTCACCCCGTTGCAGACGTGTTCCTGGTGGAGGGGAACTCTTCGCCCCCGGATCGCGCTTCTTGGCCGGCCCCAGGGCGTCATGCCGTGCGGTGGCCCTGAGAGCAAGGGCTGAGCCTCTGCATCGGTTCCCAGGCGTTTTCTCAGGACACCCGCTCTCCTCTAGATGCCGGGAAGATATTCCCCTCGCTGCGTCTGCCCTGGTTATCTGGCACAGATCTCTGCAATGTCCTTGCTGCAGCAGCAGGTGCGGGAGGAACAGCCCTCTGTGTCTTTCCATAATAGATCTTCCTCAGCCAGAAGAGGAAAATGTTCTTTCTCTCAATCTCTGCTCCCAGCTGAACAGTCACTTCTTGGAGTACCTGGGAAAAGGCGTAAGGGATGTAGCCCTGCAGGCTTTTCCATTGAGGGAGGGACCTTCTAGCGGTAGCTGTATAATAGCAGTAGGGCAATACAGCACAGGCTGAACGCCTCAGTGTGCAGGGTGTCTTGTACTATTCAAATACAAAACAAGGAGTTAATGTAGAAAAATGTTGGTCAACTCATTAAACTGATCCAGGGGTTTAACTGGACAATTATATCTTGTCCTGCAGGAAGAGCAGCATTTTATGGTTTGGCTAGTTACTAGTCTATTTAAATTTGTTACATATTCTCCGATGCAATGATGCAGGGACCATCATCTGAGTAATATTCATGTTGTCTTTGGGGCACATCTGAGAGTGTGGGAATATATGCAGAGTGTTTCAGGGAGGCTGCCTGCCACTGAGGCATCTTTAGTGATGCCAGCTCCTCATCTGTGTGCCTTCATGAGACTATACCCAACATTTACACGCTAAACACAGAAAGGGAAACACAGGGAGCTGTCAGTCAAGTTTCTCTAGCTGTCAATATAGTTTATGTTTAAGCACAGACTGAAGGGCACAAGAAGGGGCATTACTGGCAAAGTAAGTCAAATCATGGTTGGCAATAGTTTGCAAATGCAAGAGAGAACTGAGAGTGGATGGGCAATGGAATTATAAAGCAGAGGCAAGCCTCTGAAGGATACAGAGATCATAAAAATGGGAAATATTGGTCATTAACAGCAATAATCCGAACCCATACTGTGTTACCTCAATGGGAAAGTACTTGCATGTCAAAAGAAAGTTTTATGCACAGCCTAATGTGGTGGTAATAGGAAAAAAGAAAAACGCATTTGCACTGTCAGTTGTTGCTCTGTATCTCCATGAGTTCTGAGGCTACTTTAAAGAAATTATTATCTCTACTGAACTGCAGATTAATTAGTCAAGCTAATCAATAATTAAAGTCTATAACTTACCCAAAGCATCCCATCTCAGTTTATATACTTTGCTAATAGGAAAAGAGAAGACCAGCTTCTTGTTGCAATTTCAAGTTTTTCAAAACAAAAGCCAGTTTATGCTTTGCTAAAATGAACTAGATCAGGAATTCATGGTAATGGATTTAGCAACCTGCTGAATAGGCAACCACTTACCATCGAGTGCTTTTGTTGCACAAGAGATTTATTAGCTGAATCTCATTTAAAGTGTTTTTCTCTTGACTTTCACAGAAGAAAAAAGATGTAACAACAATTATTTTTAACTTTTGGTTTTATTTGCTATGTGAAGTGACTTACTTCACCTTTTCTGTTTTTCTACAACGCAGAAATCAGCCTGGAATACTTGGATCAGTATAGATTATAGAAACATTTTACAGCGATGGGAGTAGCTTACTTGATATTTACTGATGGTATGAATGGCTGATAGCATCTGGTCATCTGCATGGGTATATAAATACTGTCTGTGCCTATGGAGAGCTGGGAGGGAGCAGGTCTGTACTCAGCCCAGCTAGGATAAGGCAGCTGTGCATTACGTGGCTGCTGTCAGCTGCTGCTGATTTCTGAGCACCTCTGGGTCTGTTTTCCCTTTAGACGCTGCTAAAACACACAGGTATGAGAGTGATTCAGGGGGAAAGTGCTGTGGGAGTGAGTCAGCCTGCCCCTCTCCTAGAGGGCTGACTCTGGGCCATGTTCCTCTCCTGGACACCAGCATGCTTCAGTAGGTAGGGTAGAAAGGGCTCTAGCAGGGTCGTTTTCTTGTGGTTGTGAGGCTGCTGTGCCTTTTGAGGAAAAAAAGAAATGGGCCTGCTAGGTGAGAAAAAAGATCAGATTTGGCTCAAATACTGTGACTGCTGAAGAGGAGCCAATACAGCATCTAGGACTTCGTTGAGTCGTGGAGGCTTTAATGACCTGAACATCTGGTACTTTGGGTAAAAGTTACCTTCTGAGAGAGGTAATGAGTTTAATTAGTAATTGATGCAATCAAATAATTCTGTCCCTGGACTGCTTCTGTGCCACCTCTTCTGCAGAATGAGAAACTTCAGAGCCCACTGCGTGGCTGCAGCCAGCTGCTGCCCAAGCTCATCCTGCAGAGAACGAGGTGGCTGGCCCTGATGGCATGACTTAGATTTTAAGTATTGATCTGGAGGGGTAAATCTTGCTTCTGAAAAGCTGGTAACCCCCCTGGGTTCATTGGTAGCTCGGTGAGCACTGGCTTGCGGGGGCCGACAGGGAACTTCAGTTGTTGGAGTGGGCTGGTGTAAAGCTGTGTCCTTCTGCTGCTTCTCTGAATGTGGCACATATAGAGCAGTGCTCTGCAGGGCAGAGAGGAGTAGGCTTTGCACATCTGAATTAGATCTGACCACTGCCTGAAAAATGGTTAATAAAACTGTCACTGCTCAGTCTTTTATAAGACCATTCAGAGCCAGCTTTCAGACATCTTCTAAAATCCCTTTTCTGGTGCAGGCAGATTTGCAGGAACATAAGATATTCTTGTTCCCTAAAGGTTTTTCTCCACCTGCTTAGGTATAGTCCTCTGATGTTATATAGTTGCTATGGAAATAAATGACATCATTGTCTGGGGAACATGGCTTCATATGAGAAATCAATAAACTGGAGCAAATGAATTGTCAGACAGCTATGCTTCCTCCCTGTCTTTCTAACATGGAAGAAAAGAGGTGGATGGATAATGAGAAAGTGATACATAATTTTTTTTTTTTTCAAGGAAGTATGTGTTTTCAGAGCCAAACCTCTGTCAGTTCTTTTAGACTTCAGAAGAGCTGTCAGTAATCCCCTTAAAGACGTAGAGGGAATTCAAGTCAGAGAGTTGGTAATTTACCACTAGTTGCATCATATCTTGCGTTCCAGTTATTTCCAATTCATTTTCTGTTTTTGTTACCATTTGGACAGTAGAATACCGTAAAAGGAGCTGGGAGAGATGTAGTCAACTGACTCCGAGATAATTTGGACTCCTGCAAGTACACCATCGCCTCCGTCTCTCAGCCTGCCTCTCCTGCTCCCTTACTTGCTCTCCTCCCCCCATTTGGTGCCTCTGCCATCGGGCAGTGGCAGGGCATGACAGAGGCCACCCGCCTGCAGAAATCCAGGTGCCACCGCTACCCCCCTTTATCCGGGGAATTCAGTCCAGCCCCTGCTGAGCCCGGGGTGCCAGGGGTACACAATGCTTGGCAGCCGTGCTAGCGCCCAGTCCAGATATCACGTTGATTTTACACATAAGGTTTATTTTCCTAGGAATGATAGGGCCTTCCCTGTTCCAGGGGTAATTATGGGTGGCTGCTGGAAATGTGAGAGCTCTGCTGCAGTGTTGTCTAGGTAGTGTCAGTGTGATAGTCCTCAGGGGGAATGCAACCGAATGAAGGTCCTAATGTAAAGCATGGGTCCTAAATAGCTGTTTCTGACACAGTTCATAAATTAAGGAAATTAAATTGCAAGTGCTTTAACTACCAGGAAAAAGTCTCTAGAGTAAATGTTAACTTCTGTAGTTAAAATAAAATTTCAAACTGTTTAAAAGCCTAGATAAATTAAAGTCTATTTTGTGTGTCATGTATTAAAACAGCCACTATCATCAGAAGGAAAGCAACACGTATTTTGCAGATGACAACAGTTTTCATTGTAATGGCACTGGTCCTTACTAGCCAACGTGGTGGACAGTCTTAAAAGGATTAACAGCAAATTCAGTCCTTCTCAGGAAGGCTGAGGAGGGAGACTGCTCTTTAGTGGATTTGCTGTCACTTTGAGGAATTAGCCAGCTCTTCTTGTGACTGGAGCGCATTTGAATCCTTGGATAATTTCTGAACGAATCAGCCATGCAAGAACAGCATTTTAAGAGGTAGGGTATACCCATGTTCTATGTGCCCATCTGTGCAGCAGTGGGCTGTTTTCCAATATTTGCTTAAAAAAAAAGGCAGGCCTGGACTAAAATATATGTAGAGAGGAAGTCCAGCTCTGGCAGGACATGACATTACAGTTGAGTTGTCAGTGTAGGATGGCTGTGGTTTATGGCTGAATGGAGGAGGTCAGCACTGCCTACTGTGTGGTTAATCTCTTTGTTTGTAAGCATTAGATTTATCACTTACCAGTTGTGTGAATGCAAAGGAAGCAGTAAGAATATTACCCAAGTGTGTCCATTGCGCCGGCCTAAGCTGCCAGTAGAAAGGAGGTGTTGCATATATGTAGTTTTGAACTAAGACATTTGAAAAAACTGCCAAATGTTACTCGTACGTAAGAAGTCATGCATGTGTGCAAGACCGTGTCATGAGGGTTTGGTGTAAAACCTTTTTTTTGTAGCACCCCTTAAGAGACTGCAGATTTGCCACCTGGTGTGATTGGGCTCACCTTACAGTTTCCCTTTTGCAGTTACTCCCCACCCCCCGTCCCAGCACAGCACAGCAACAGCTGCTGTTCACTAGCCCCAAACTGGTATCGGGAGGGAACTCCACATGGCCTGGCGGAGTTTGTAGCGTTCTCTGATGTTAAGCATTGGGAAGAAAAACAATATTGGGAGAAATTTATCCATGGAAAACAGTCACTGAAATGTGATAGAAACATTTTGGTAAGAAAAAGGTCTTACGCTTTATTGTCTGCTGTTCTTTTCTGACTCTCTTTAGAGTTGCAAATGGTATTGTATATGTATATGTTCTCTTTAGTGTCTTTCTACTTAAACTACTAGCACTCTAAAACTTCAGTGTGTGAGATCACCAAAGTACCGAGAGCAACCTGCAGGGACATGGCAGTAGTTATTGGCAGAGGTCAAGCCCTGTCTGCTTTGCACAAATAGTTCTATTGAAGTCAATAAAACTATTTGTGTGACCAAGGCAAGTAAGATTTGGCTCGCTTGGGAGATAGTTTTTAATAGCAGATGTTCACTTGAAAAGCAATGATCCTGTTGTCTACAAATGTCCTTAGTGATAAAGAAGAGGACAGAAACAGAGGAAAGGTTTTGAGAAGCAGAATAGCTCCCAAATCATAGGTTTTCATGAAACATCACTTATTTATGAGGCTTTTTTTTCTGTAGCATCCAGCTAGTCCAAGTGAAGAGCACGCATGCAAATATGATCAGTGAGTTCAGAGAAACTGCCTAAATAAATAAAACAGTCACAGTTTTGCTTATTAAATACTGACTGTTTTTCAGCTTTACTCAAGCACATCAGGGAATTTGAGTGTGCTCCTCCAAGTGAGAGGAAGGAAAATAATAGATGAGGATGGAAAGTGAGAAGTATCAGAAGGCACAGATTTAGCTAATGATAGCAGTAGGTGCAGGCTGCTTGCTGTCTTTGAAATGACAGATACAAATATCCCTAGGTTTGTAGGTGAGAGTAAAGATTTAGAAAGTTTGTGCTGCAACTCTTCAAATTTAATTGTATACTCCTTGCTATTTTGGAACATGGAAGAGAGACTGGAAGTTTTCTGGAACACGAAAGGAGTCTTGTTGCTTATGCAATGCAAAAGATGGGTCTGAAATATTTTAATATTATATTTACTATATTTACTCCCATGTCTTCATAAAAGTAACAGAAAGGCATCTGTTGCCCCTTCTAGTTGCCTTTAAAAATTTTTTTAGACCACAAATAACCATTAAAGGCATCAGGGAACAACATCTGTGAGCATATGTGGCAGCAGCTAGTGCAGCTGTACCCAATAGAGGAGGCACAATCAACTCAAAGTAGTTGAACAGGCAGCTCCCACTTGGCTGGGCAAGGTCCCCCATCACCCTGGGGAGGTCGGTGCCCAGCCCCGTGCTGGGGCAGCTCTGCTCAGTGATACACCGGCCAAGCGCCTGGTGAGCCAGCCCAAATAGACCTGGCAGCGATTGCAGGGATCGCAGGTTTGATGTCATTTATCAAGTTGCCTGGTAACCCATGCAAATTCTTCTGTAGGGTGCATGTGTACGTACACACGCACACATGCTTAGAGATTAAAGCTATCTTGTGCAGAGAGCAGCTTTCTGATGTGATGGCAAGAGGAAGTGATGCACAGAAATGATGCTAATTAAATGTCACATTTTGGAAGAATTAAATGCCAGGTCATTGAGTTAAAATACTGGTGCTGTGTAAAACAGAAAACATGAGTCTTGCAATTATTTCTAGAAACATTATCTTTATAATTTGTTTATATTCTGGGAGTTTCTGGAAGCCCCAGTTGGGATGCAAACTGCATTATGCTAAGTATGTTTATGAAGTACTTCAAAGAAGTCCCTTATTTAACGAGCGTTGGGTTAATCTCTCTTCCATATCCATATGTGAGAAGCCACAATTGCCTATTCATATATTCACAGGGCTGTATATACATTCATAGATTTATGTGCCTGCACAAGAAGATAATGTGCCAGTACACAAGTAGCTGTATCTGTGGGGTAGTATTTATAGAAATTACGTACTGAAAACTATTTTGTTTGCTGTATATTTTAAGTAAACACAAGATGGACACAGGGATTTGTTACAGGCTACTCAATCTCAGGAGAGAACAGGCTAAATGGCACTTTCCAGAGAGTTAATTGATGTGTAAAGGGAGATGCTTGGGATAAGTATAAGCAATGATACAGAAGCAGCAGAGATGCTCAGGGGTTACTTCTCTCGGGCACTCAAGCTGAAGGGTGGGATGTCTCCCCTTGTGCCGTGGGCTGTGTGGAAAGGGAAGGCGGTCCTGTGAGGGAGCAGAGGTGGTGGGGTGGTGGCTGCTCAGGTGTTTTGAAATCCTCTAGTGCTAGGAAGTGTAATGCCCAGGAGAGCTCAGGAAGCTGGCTGCAGCACTCTCTGAAAAAATAATGTGGAATTTTAACAAATCTTGGAAAACTGGCATTTTCCAAAGGCCTGCGGGACTCTCAGACCCTTCCGGTCTTTAAAAAGGGTCCAAAAGCATAACCCTAGTTAGTAGGTCAGGTTGGTTTGATGTTGGCTAAAGGCTGACAGGGGACAGTTTGTTTGGGACTCTGTATTAATTTAATACTCCAAAGTATTAAAGGCTAAAAATCTAATTCCTACTTAGTATGGTTTAACCACTGGTAGGTTTGTCAACTTGTTTTTTTTCTTTTGATAGGGTTATGTGCTGTCATGATTAAAAAAAAACAGCGATTATATAATATGCTTAGATTTCTCTAAATCATTTGAACTAGTAATATGTGTCTTTTTGATTAAAAGCAAAATCCAGAAAATTCACATTGTATTGAATTAACCTACTAAGTGGATTTAAAACCTGAGATTTTGAAATGAATTTGTTAACATGTACATATGAACAATTAGATCCAATCCTGTTTTCCTATACCTATTGTTGATAGTGCAGGGTTTTGTTGGTAGAGTTTGCATACAGAAGTGCAAGCAAATAGGGAGGGTGTCAGCTTACAGAATGATGTAAATCACTTCTGTTTTCATTCTGCCAAAAGTGAGGTAATATAACAAGGAACTAAGAGGCCCACTTACATAAATAAGTTAAGAAATTCTATAATTGTTATACATTAATATTCACTAAGCAGGTTTTAGGTCTAGCTTGAGCTATTATAAAAAATCTGCTCCAAGCAATTCAGCGAGTGAAGCCAGAAGTGCAAACCGAAATGGAGGGAGCGAGGTGCTGAGGCAGAAAAGGAAACACATCTGTACTGTATGGAAATGCAATAGTGTGGAGAACTGTGCAAGTCTGTCCTAATGTGCAAGTAGTTTAATTTTACCCCTTCCTCAGAACAGCAACCAAATTGCAAAGAGCACAGCAGCACGAGCAGTGTGGTCTCACGGTGTGTGGAAGCTGATGGTTGGCAGTCAAGATTGCTTCACCTCCCCACCCTGGCTCCAAAGGCATGCTGACCAACAGGTCCGTGTTTTGTGAATAAAATAGCTGTGAGGGAGTGCAAAATACATTGTTCATTAGCTCAACAGACTTGGCTCCCATGGGTTGAAACACTTCTTTTTGTACACAAACTCTGGGGAATGTGTTTAGAAAACAGTTTATCGTTTAAATGGCCATTTCTGAGGCCCTGCTAGCAGTACTTAGCTTCCTGGAAGGGCAGCATCCTTTTGTGCCAGCTTTAATTAAACACCCTCTTTCCCCATTTCCTCTCTCACTTCTTATTCGAGGGAATTTCAGCTTGCTGCCTTGGAGCAAAATGGTCACAACATTCCTGTTTAGTTTTTTGTTTTGTTTTGTTTTGTTTTTTAAATCTGCTGGCCTCGTTGTCTGGGGGCATTTGTGAAGAACGTATGTCAGCTAGTGCCTGGCTGAGAAATTAAATCTTCCATTCCTGTGCTCAGCACTGACATTAAAAAAAAAAAAAAAAAAAAAAAAAGGAGAAGAAAAAAGTGGTAATTCCACACTGTCACGAGAGCCACATTGGGCACTGAAGTACTGAGATGTGAAAACGCTCTGACTCTGCACGTTCTTTGCAGGAATGAGGGTTTAGTCAATACCCTTCTAAGAAATCATTAAACAGAACAAGCCAGACTATCATGGGTGTCATTTTATTTATTGAATTGGAACTTAAGACTGGGAGAGAATATGGCACTCAGGTGCTGATGGATGCTGATTGCCTCCAGCTATTAGTAATGGCCACAAGGCATTTGCTAAACATTGCTTTGAGGGATGTGAAGTGACTCAGTCTGTGACTATAGCTGGCCATCTTATCTCAGCCAGGTTGGACTAGTCTTGGAGGTACTGGAAGGGCACAGTGTGGGGTGACAGGAATGGTCCCAGGTATGGGATGACTTCTAAACAAATACAGACTTCCAAGGTGAAGGTTATTCATCCCAGAAGACAAACTACAGAAAGGAGATACAAAGCTCTGCAAACCATGAGCATCATGAACGAAATAGATTGGAAACAACTGCTTATTTTTGCTTGTAATAAAGCTAAGGTACCTCAAATGAAACTGTTAGGTGACAGACCCAGGACCAAAGTGTATATGCTTTTTCATACAAGAAATGATTAAGCTTAAATACATTGCCAATTGCATTTTGATAGGAATTGCAAAAGAAGAGCTGGTTCCAAAAAAGCAAGATAATTATATGAAAATTGATTTGGGGTTATTAAACACAAAAATGCTATTGCTGGCCTGGGAAGTCTCTCAGTCTTAGATATACAGAAGCTGTCTAGAGAGCCTGTACCGGGAGAGCATCCCAGGCCAGCACTAATACTCTCCTGTAAGTCCCCCGTGTTAGCAGCTGTCGAAGAAAACATAGCAGGTAGATGGACCTTTTGTTTAACCTGCTTTGGCCATTGTGTTGTGATCATGCAGAGATTTCTGAGCATTTGAGAAGCTTGGGTAGGACTTTTTGTTTGGCATTGACTTTTCCCTCCTGGATGTGCACTGTCATTAGAGAAGAATGTACTCTATTTGCTTGTGTGGGCCTACACGGACATGAAAAATGGAATTTATCCTGAGATGTAAGCATCCTGCCCTCAGGAGAAAGGAAGCATCCTTCTCTCTTGTGAGGCTTCCCACTGACTTCAGTGAGATGATCATCATGACTAATGACTGAAAAGCAACTGGGCAATGCACAGATACTGGAGGTTGAAGGAGGTGCATCTGAATGAAACACGTTCTGGTTTTTGCCTCACCAGCTGAATAAGTACAAATGTTTTGGTCACTATAGGTGGCCTGAAAAAAAGACCCTAATTTTTAGGAGGTGAGCATTTAGATCATTGAAGGAAGAAAACAGAAAGCATGACACCAGAGCAACTTGGTATGGCGGTTCTTTTTTTAATTCTGATTTTTTTTTTTTTCTGACTGCATACTTTTAAAGAGGAATATTTTCTCCCCTGTTGTGGATCTGTATTAGTTTTTCAACAAAAGGCACAAGAGGCCTGACAACACACAGATAAAATCATACTGAGCTGTGCTTCCTGGAATGTGGCACATCAAACAGGGCTTTGTTGGGCAGTTAAAGAGCCTGTTTCGATCGGATGCTATTTTGACAGAACGCATTGTTTTCTGAGACCCTGGGAATTATGCCCATAAAATAAATGCATTCAGCGGTTACATTTATGAGGCTTAATTCAGCACTGGTATGGGTGTTGTCTGGGGACCTTTAGGCCAGACTTGAAAGCAGCACCATAATCCTCACGTTGAATCTCATCTGTGGTACCGGGCTGTGTCTCTCAGCGCAGCACATTCGCCGCTGTGCGATGAGGGCTGGGGGGTATGTGGGGGTCCAAGAAGCCCCCCTTCGCCTCGTGCTGCCAGAGGGAGGGAGCTTGTGCTCTGTTTGGCGGGTCGGCTGGGGGCTCAGGGGTGGTGGGTTGTGCTGGGCGCCCATCCAGAGGAGAGGCTGCAGTGGTGGGGAAGGGTAGAGGCTGTGTCCCCCTGAACAGGGCAAGCTCATGTGCAAGGCACCAGCCAGGCTTGCAGCCCCCTGTTTTGGCTGGTGCTCCAGGCACAGTGCCCAGGACTTGTGACTAAAGATAGCGGGACAGCCGGTCCTTCCAACCACTGCCGGGGCTGGCAGGGCTCGGCGCTGCAGCCCCCAGGGCTTCTCCTGAGCTGGCTGTGTCTCGTCGGGTGGGTGGTGGTACACCTGACCAGCAGCCCAGTTCCTGGGCAGGAGAATGGAGGAAAGAGATCAGTCTTACATTTAATTCAGAGTAGGCTCTCCCTTTATGGGTGGTATTTTTCACAGAAATCCCCTCTGTTGTCCTCACTACCTTCTTCCCCAGCCCGTGGTTCAGAGTACCTAGTTAATATTTCTGTATAACATTTTATAACAGCAAGCCTTGTATAGTTGTGCCACATGACCTAAATATTACATAGCATTACACATGTTCTATGTAACACTATAGGTCCTTCCTCCTGCACTTTGCCTACCAGCTCTGCTGAAATGAGGGCCACAGCTCAGAGAGCTATGCAGAATTACTTTTATAGTCCTTAGTACTGATTGCTTAATGATGACAATAAGAATATTTGACAGCTTTGAGGAAGGACTGTTGTCTGATCTATTGATAAATGCTGGCAATGTGTTTTGTGAGTATTATTAAGTGGGAAGATAAGTCAGAAATTGTTCATGTGTATTTAAAACTCCAGGAGAAGTTCTGTTGGTTCTGTGGGGTAAAGTGTCCCCTGGTACTCCTTCAGGGATGTTGCAGACTCTTATGTACAAGTTTGCCCCATCAATAATTATGTATGTTTTAGCACGGACTAAACTGCCAAAGATAAGATTTCACTTGGATCATTTTGTTGCTTTACTATGTTGCTGTAGGATTGCGCTTCAGACACAGGAGAGTGTGTGGAAATACTTGGTTTGGGGCTGGGGAGACATGAGCTTGAGAACACCTTGTGCAGGAGGAGTTTCGGCTTGGATCCAGTTCAAGCCACCCATGGGATTGCACCCTCTGCCTATGTGGTGTGACCCCTCCTGTGCACACCACTAGCTGCTCAGAGCCTGGGGAGAACAAAGATTTTCCCTTCCTCTCTCCAACATTTCTGAGTCTCTGAAGTCTGGGGAAGCTCTGAGCTGAAGAGCATTGGAGGCCTCTGAAATGGATTGACACTCTCCTGGGTTGGAAATAGAAAACTAGCAGTATATGTTGATGTGTTTCTTACAAGATTTTGACTGTATGAATCTGGTTATACCAGAAGAAGGTGTAAAAACCCTTGCTGTATTGCAGCTCTTGGTTGCCTATGTGAATTATTTTCTTTTTACTTTTGACTTATTTTGACTGGCAAAATTGTCAACAACAACAATAAAAAAAGTTTAGCAAGAATTGAGCTACACTTTCATAGGAAAAATGAAGTTTTCTTGTTCCTGGCATAGCTTTCTTCACTACCTGAACTGATGGAAGCTATGCTACTGGTTTGCAGCTGTACACTGCATCTCCAGTCAGCACTGCTTTAATGGGGCGCCTACCCAGAGGTATTTCCCTAGTGTACACAAAATATGTTTCCCTTATCTCTCTGTGTCTGCACACATGATTTGACTAAAATTCATGTCTTCCTACTTACATTTCTTTTTCTTTCATAGGACTGTTTTTTGGTCTTTGTTTTTGTGCTCAAAAACACACAGTTGAGAAGGAAACGAGTTAGTTGGGATTTGAAGATGAGCATTGGATGCACGCGGTGTTTGGCATAGTGCACCCTGCGCTCTCTGGGGTGACCCGCGGGTCTGGCTGGCTGTTTTGAGACATTTGAGTCATGGCAGGAGGGGATCTCCGGAAGAGAGGGTGAGTGGTACTTCATGAAAATCAGGCCCCTCCAGGGTGGGGCAGGGAGAGTATTTTAAAATAAAAAGCCCAAACTTGCCCATCACTTTTGAAGTTAAGGAACTTAATCAGTTTGTATTCATTTGGCCCCACTTCTTAAAATGTGTAAGCATGTGCATAAATATATTGTTATGAGAAGCCTTAAAGCTAAAACTAGGCACAATGTTTTGTAGTGCTAATTGGTGAATGGTAGTATGGAAGGGCTGTGTCTTGTCACCAGGGCACATCTTAATTCTGGTTTTACAGTAGAGTCTCCTCCCTTTTCTGCTGGTTGCCTTACTTTCTTCAGATGGTGGGGAAAATATACTTCCTTCTCCCATCTGATGCTGTGGTCTGATGGATTTGAGATCAAGCTCAAGATATGCCTCCTTTGGGTGTGAATTAGGTCTTGGAGCTGCCTGGAGCTTGCAGAAGGGCATGGAGATGCTAAGCACTGTTCCAGTGTTTGGCCTGTCATGATGTGAACATGGACAGAAATGCTGAAGTTGTTCTAACTGGTTCCTTATGGCACTGTTAGCACCATCACACTAAATGCCCTCTGTTACATAGAAATCTTGTAAAATGACCAGCTCCAAAATACTTTGAAACTTTGCAGAGTCTTCAGTACTAGTGGCCCAACACTGCTTCTGTCTGTCTGTTTTGATCTGGGAAGTAAAAGGCTATATGGTAAGGTGAAATCTTTTAAACTATAGCAAGTAGGTGTTGGGGAAAATGAGTGATGAAGTCTATAGAAATCCTGAATTAAACCAGTGACAGAGTATATTTACCACTGAAGCTGTACTGGGCCAAACAGATTAAAAGTCATGTTAGTAACTCGCTTTCCAGAGGACCTTACTTGCAGATTGCTGCTTGTCCAGGGTTTTTGTTTCAGTGTTTTACTCAGATTTAGTGTTGTTTCACATTAAGTGTGTAATTTTAGATCTTCTCAGCTGTTTGTTGTGTCCTTTCAGCTAATAGAAACAAAATGAATCATCTTAATCTATTTTAGCAATGCTTTCTCTGTTTTAGCTAATGAGATTTCTGGGTAGATAATTGTTGAATTAGTTAGCAGTGTTTAAAAACCACAGACCTGGGTTGGATACCTGAGAAGATAACGAGAGGAAAAGGAAGAAAACAATGTACAGCTCAGTGTATTTTGCAACACATGCATAAAATAATCTGGAAAAACGTTGGTGCTGAACAGCAAAGCATCCTATGGGTAAGGAGGGCCTGTGTAACTAGAATTCACCACCTCTGCAATTATACATTATGCTACTGTCATTTATTACATAGTTAAACTGTTGTTTCAGTAAGAATCTTGCTTTTTCTTTGTTTTACCTTATAGTTTTATGTTGATTCCTGTTGCTTTAATACTTTACTGTCTGCTATGCTACTAATGATGGTACAGGCAGTAATCTGATGACTTTAGATAAAAAAATTAATTTCTTTTTGGCACAGTTGTTTTATCTATAAGAGAAGCTAATCATGTTTCTCAGCGATGTGATGAAGTTCACTTGAATCAACTCAGAGGGATCACCATGAGGTTACTGTCACCTGAGAGTGGAATGTAGACATTTGGAGTGGCATGAGACACCAACCTGTGTACAAAACCTCCCACATCTGTTGGGGAAAACTGAGAAGTGGACCACAATCTCATTTGCTCTGTCGGAGGAGTTTCAATTGCATAAGGAGATGGTGACGCCTTGTGCCTGGATACAGGAGACTTTTAAAATTAAAAGTAGAATCTATTAGCATAGGGATGCCGAAGAAAACAAAGTTATTTTTGAAGTTTCCTTTCATTCAGAAACTATTTTTGAAATGCTAATGGCGGTATATTTGTCTTGTGCTGCTGTATCATAAGCAAAATTTGCAAATGTTTAAATGCTATCCTATTTTGACACTTGGCAACTTCAGCTCAAATTCTGCTGACATATTTTTACAGCTTGTTACTACATGCATTGAAGCTCCAGCCTGGATAAATACTTAGCATCGTGAATGCATAGGCGTTTAGTATATGAAGTGTCTCTTTAGATCCCCACAGAATGGTTCAGTTGTCACTGATGCAAGATGCCCTTGGTCTGCAGTTGGAGTTTTATCAGACGACCATTGGACTGTACCCCGCAGTGCTTGTTCTGAGAGCAAATAAAAGGCCTTATGTTGAATTTTAGCCTTGAAGAAGACTTAGAAAGACATAGTGATTATTTTAAGAGGTTTTTGTGCTTTGTTGATTCTGGGCTGAAACGACTCTGAACTAGAACAACCTAAGTCCCTGTGGAGTTACTCATGTTTACAGTGGGCTGTTCTGCCAGGGTGGTGACTTCTGCACCAGGGGATGAGAAGTCATCCTCAAAAGGGAAGTTTTGTTGCCTGTTTTAGTGTCTTTATTGGAGAATCTTTCCCTGGCAAAACCGGGAAGTTTTTGGTCTCTGTGGAGCTGAGCAAACAGGAGGTTTGCTCCCTCTTCACTCTGGAAGTTAGAGGCTGTTTCTGGGGAAGCACTCTTACTAGAGCAAGCAGCCCACTGAATCACAAGATGTAGAGTCCACAGATAATTTACTGAGTTAGGGCTTAAATAGAACCGACTTGGAAACCAAGGTACATTGACTCTCTTATCTACAGTTGCTGCAGTCTGCTGATTTTGAATTTGCACAGCTGAGACTTCCATTTGAATGGCAAGAAAATCATGAGAGCTTTCAGCATCCTATCAACCTCTGAACATTAGTACCGAAACATGTCTTTTCTTTTGAACTGCCCTATGCTAAGTCCTTGGTAATTTTTATGACATTACTGCCCACATTTAAGCCTTTCTCACCAGGGAAATGTACAGACAGATGTGTCATACGGCACTTCATGTTCTTCCAGCCATCATGGCCTTCTGCTCCAGCAGGGAGCTGAAGTCCTGTGAAGAGGATAAGCAGAAGTGTAGCTGAAAATGATGATAATTTGATGATAATAGTAATTCAATATCTAGTTCAATTCCATTTTGCAGATCAGTTACCCGAAGGAAGAATCTAGCCTAATCTATCAAATATGAACAGGAAGCTTTTCCTGTCAGGGACTGTTTTTGCCATGTGTATCTGTGGTGAGCGGTGCAGGCACTTCCAGTGAACAGCATCCTCTGCCTGGCAACTCTGATATCTACCGTCTTTGGCTATTGTTGGGCTCTGCCAGTTAATTCAGTATCAGTAATACAGAAAAACTTGTGTGTGGAGCTGTGTAGAGCTGAGGGATGGCATGGTGATGGGGAACCCAAGTGGCTTTTGGAGAACCATCTCTACATGGTTCAGCTGATAAAGCAGTGCTGTAGTTACAGAGGCTTTTATTGTATAAACCATTTAGATTGTCTTTATACTCTTTAAGGAGCAGCTCCTGAATGCATCCTGTTTCTGCCCCAGGCATCTGGGCTGCAGGGTGTTTGTATCCCCTCCGTGGGTCTTTCCAGCTCCCCTCCCACTGTGGTGGCAGCTTAAAACTTTGTGAAACGTTTTGTACAGTGCTGTTGCTGTTGCACATAAGCAATTGCTGAACATTTTGTAGACATGAAAGATTCGAGTAGGTGAGGGAAATGGTCCAAGCATCCGTAGGTTGAGGTTGAAAAGGGCCCACAGGAAATTTTATATGTCAAGCTGCAGTCACTTGCGTGGAAACCTGGGAGAGCCAGACTGTAACTGTGGGCCAATGTATGTGGGAAAGGCAGCGTACTGAGTGGGGTGGATAGAGGAACAAAGAGAATTAAGTGCTTGCTGGTGAGTATTTCTAATGTGTGTAAGAGCTAAGGAAAAGGGTGGTACAAATGGTGTGATGGGGAGGCAAGGGGAAATACAAAAACCTCTCAGGCCTTTGATAAGATGATAACGCTCTCTGGAAAACCAAAGGTTTCTTATCTTCTTAGTTAAAATATGTAATTGTTCAAAACTCACACTGCCAGCGGAAGGTGAGTCATAAGATAATTACAGCTGATCCACGGATAGCTAACATTTTAATGTAAGCAAAGGATCCTGACATCCTTTAAAAATACTGATTTCCAGTATACTGAAATGTACCACTTGTACAGTCTAGCTGGCTTTCCAGCTGTAATAAGAAAAAATGTACTTCTCATATAAACATGTGGGAAATGTTGAAAGGCATCTGTCCTTTGGCATTGCATCCCTCCAGGTGGGCTCCCTGCCGTGAATGGAGGCAGCACTGTTCCTCCAAGGAGCAATGGACAGGGAGCAGCAAAAAAAAAAAAAGGAGTAAAAATTTCTCTAGTGTCTGCTTATTCTGAAAAGCTTTGCCTGCTCGCATACTAAAATAAAAATAGCTCCCCCTTCTACTGAGTACAGTAGTGTCTGCCTGCTGCAGATAGACCGTGCCAGAGTCTGAATTATTGTGAGTGCTTGTTTGTTGGGCTAGGAGAATAATTAAAAATGTTCTTAAGGTACATAATGTAAATAAAGAGGAACGTTCGTGGATGATCAGGAGAATACAGGACTGTTAGGGATGACAGTTTGAAAAATGTGGCTTTGCATGGGGGTTTACAGAGGTTCTGGAGCCAAGCTCTGTTTATAATAAACTGCAAAGTGAAAAGCTTAGGAAAGGATGAATGTGAAGCATTTAGCATCAGGATGCTTTGTCAGTGATTAATGGAATTTGGCTACTTCTGCTGCTTGGCAGTTTTACCTCTGTGCAGTGCCTGTTACCCTGTGGACCATCTATAATCACACTGTCTGTAGCCATTTGGACCTACAGCACAAAACAGGATAAAGCAAAGAATTCTGGTGTCCCACTGGTTGGTCAACTTTTTAATCAAGTACATATTCACTGTGACAAAGAAGCAGGCACTTAAAAATCCATGTTTTTGGAGGTTCAACATTGTTTTGGACTGGCATTAATCACTGTCATTATCTTGGATGAAATTAGTTTTGCAGTTCAACTTCATCCCCCTGAAGGACACTGTTTGTTTATTGTTATCCTGAAGCTCGCCTCCATTTTGAGCCTGGTGTCAGTCCTGGTGTAAATAAGGGGAACTTCATGGGCTTCATTCAATTTGGGCAAACCTCCAGGGAAGCGTTTCGAAGAAGCCTGCAGCGGAACACCTGAGGTGCTGGGATGCTTGTCATGGCCGTGGCTGGAGGAGCATGCTGGCTGGGTTGGGGAGGCCTGGCCTGGGTGCAGGCAGAAAGCACCAAGAAAACTTGCAGGGGCCTGAAAACTTGGCTGGGCTGTCAGGAGGGCACAGGCTCATCATGCTGCGGGACCAGCCTACCCTTGCTTCTGTAAGGGCAGTAGCAGTGCTGGCTATGAGCTGGCTGGGGAGCCTTGGGATGGAGCAGCAGGGAGCCTGACAGGAGCAGCCATCAGCAGGAGCCACGGCGGTGTCATCTGCTGGAAATTTATTTTCCTGGGGAATAGGGATTCCCTGGTAATGATGGTGGTGTGGTCCCATGCTTCCATGTCCCTGCCCAGTCATGGGGCTTTCCTGAGTTTGATTGTTTTCGTTTAGTCCTTGCTAGTCATGACTGTTAAGTACAGATGAAACCTGGCTTTACCATAACTTCCTGACAAACTTTTCCAGGTTATAAAAAAATCTCTTTTCTCAGGATTTCTGGCCTTGGTTACCAAAAGCAGTGGCAGCATGTGGAGGACCAGTCAGATTTTACACTCCTGCCTGAAACAAAAGCATCATTTTTGCAGGCATGCATCTGTGGAAACAGCTGTATTTGTGCTAGGAGAGAACATTTTTCCTCCTTGCCTGCTCCCCCCAGCAAAGCTCTCTGCAGCTCTGCCAGCCTTTTGCGGAAGAGGAGAGGCAGTCGCTGTCAGGCTGCCAGCCAGGCTCCCCGCGTCGCCTCCGGAGGTTGCAGGGACACTCCTGCAGCCCCGGGGAGCAGGAGGGAGGCTGGGAACCAAAGCGGTCGCTGCTGGTTGTTCCTGGTGTGTGCCAGAGTAAGGTCCTCTGCAAGTTTGGGGCTGCATGGTTTCTGTGGCTTTCAAAACTTTGCTGTTCCTCTGGACTACAGAAAATGTGCATAATGAGGAAAACCAGAGGAGAAAAATAGCTGGCTGTCATGCTACCTTGCAAGATGGTTTGTCAGTCATGCTCATCTTAAGAGAGCACCTGGAACTGGAGAGGACAGACACCCACCTCTTCCAACACACCTCAACAGCAGCTGGGAGACCAAAATGATCAGCACTGCATCATCCTTGCCACCCACCAGAGTTTTGTCCAGATGCTGGAGGTGGACAGGTGGTGTCTCAGGCGTTGCAGTTCTTTAAGGGAAGTTTGTGTCTTTCACGCTTACCCTGTGTCTGTCTTACCTGGGAGCTACATTTTGCATTCTCCTTATTTGACATGTGTAATGACAGGGTTTAAACAGCATATCAGATAATTAGCTCTGAATGCATAATTTAACTCCACTGCTATGAGTACAGGAAAGTGCATTGCCCTTGCTTAATTTAATAGGTGAAAGGCAACATATTCAACTCAGCATGGTTAAATAAATGTCTTTGTCATAGTTCAGGTTCATACAAATGTTCCTCAAAACTCACTCGGCTGTCCCCTGCCAGTTTGTACTATACTGGTTATAATAGGTTTTGCTACAAAAGTTCCTGTACAAAAGGAATAGCAGATCAAAGTCCTGGTTGGGGCTCAGTGGTTCCAGTTACTCCCTGTAGTGGTCTGAATGGCAGTAATGGCGATAGATATATCAGCACGCATACATTACAAAGAACCATCATGCAGTATTGAATGGTCTGTCTAAGAGTGGGTGCTGGCAGAGTGTCAGGTGTATGCAGTGTGTCTGTGCCTGGGGCACTGGTGTGGTGGAGCCCAGAGGTGAAGCCACCAGCTCTGCTGACAGGCTAAGGAGCAGCTTGGTGATACTTTCCTCCCATTGCCCTGGTGACTGAATAGTTTCCTGTAGCATCATTTGTTTTGCAATGAAAGTGTTACTGTTTGTTCAGTGATGTGAGAGGGTGAGAAAAAACTCCTGCGTTTTGTTTCTAAGTTGATTAAAAAAAGCAGGGGAGAGGCTATTCCCTTCCGGTTTGGGCAGTTCCGGAAATAACCGTGGTTGAAATCTGCATGACTTTCATGTCTCCTCTGAGGTTTGGTTGGCTCAGTGGAGAGCGATAAAAATGGTGCCAGGGAGTAAGCCTGACTGAATATGGGTAGCTGTGCTTTCCAACCATGATGGCACACGTCTTCTTTCTGAAGAGACATGCAGCTTTTATACAACATTGTGCTTCACTCATGTTTTTTCAAGCCAGGTTGCTTTATTTTTGCTCCTAAAGCTCTGGACACAATTGGTACTCTTGATGGGTCTACCAGCTTAGAGGTGCCAGAGTTTAATTTCATTCCATTTGAGTCAAAAGCTGTCCTGACCTTAGTGAGGAGAGGGTCCTGTTCTGTACAGCTTTGCACTTCAGTGGGATAAATACAACATTTAGGCACTTGCAGACCATACAAATCCTATCATTTTTCTTTGTGAGTGAACAACATTCTGGTTCTTTGATTCAGGGCCAGAGTAGCTGAAATAGCATTCATTGTATTTACAAAGGAGCTTTGCTGTCTTCATCAGCAATAACAAGTTACCATTTACTGCTCTAGGCAGCAATTTTCTCATTAGGTGTTTTAATGAACACAGAGAAGTTGAAATTTATTCTTATTTCTAGCATTCTTGCGGTAAACACAGCTCCTAGATATACAGGAACCGTGGCTTCTAGAGCAGGTTTTGGTTTTGAATGTAGGCTGCATTAATGAATATAGGAATTACACCACCAGACTCATCAGTTGAACTGAAATACCATGTAGACCAAATGTAAAAGGTCTTTATTTCTAAAGCTTCTTAAAAAAAAAAAAAAAGCCAACAAAAGTTATGTTGCTAAGAGATGTTGTAGGGATTTGCGGTTAACAGAGTGATTACAGTATCAGAACAGACTTGGCAGCTGCTCCACTGCCATGCTGGAAAAAATGCTGTTGCTTCACTGTGCCTGTGGGAGAGATCTTTTGGGGATGTGCTTTGGGTCATAGAGAACACCCCCTCCTATTGTTGTTTTCACAAATTAGGCTCCTTTCCATTTAAGCTAAATGTAATGAAGATTTTCCATGTCTCCCTTTTTTTTTTTTTTTTTTTTTAATCTTCCTTCCTTTCCATATCCAGTATTTCCTTATTTTCCAAAGGAGAGATTTTTGTGAGACTAATTAACAGAAATATCATAAATTTTGAGATTTTTCTGAAAAATAAATTGCTGTCTTCCAAGCCCTTGGTGTTTTCCATGCCTCTGAGCCAGAGGGAGGTGTCAGGCTTCCCCAGGTGACAGCCCCAGAAGTTGCTGTGGGAAGGACCTTCGCAGCATTGTCCCTTCACCTCTGGTTTATTTTTTGGTAACAGGGAGACAGTCCTAGTACAGTCTCCTTTAGTGGTCTGAAGTTCCAGTACTGTTGTCTGTGCTGCACCACACAGTGGGACTAGCGATGTTTAATTATTTTGGTTCTCCCAACTGAAAGGCATGTGCTCTTTCTTAATCTTCATTTAAACACCTCAGTGCCTAATACAACTCAATCAGCCAGCTTCATTCGGTTACTCTTAATCCAACTCAAATGCTTTTCAACAGTGCAATTTCACTTAATTTCTGCAGGAGATTAACAAATTGCCCTTACAGCTTGTCAGATGGGTAAATTGAAAAGATAGATCACATCAACCTTCTGTGCTTCACTGAGGGCCTCTCTTGCCTTTCGGTACAGCATCAAACTTGTCCTGGTTTGTGAAGGTGTGTGTGAGTTCATTCTGTCCCACCCCTGCAGTACCTCTCCTGCTCACCCACCTCCTCCGTGCTGCTGTCTCTCTGCAGTGTTGTCATCCACTGCAGCAAGAGCCGCCCCTGTGCCGCCTCTGACATCAGGGAGGGGATTTCTGTATCAGGGAGAACTTGATTGCAAACTGTGTTGTCTGTGCAGCAGTGCTTAACCATCATGTGCCAACTTTGCTGCTGCACCAGGGAGGGCAGAGGGTATGCTGTCCCCTGGCTGCTCTGTCCCCAGGTGATGCCTGTCTGGCTTCATGGGCTCTGAGCAGCCTTTGTTCTTGTGTGACCTTCACTGCTGAGACCCAGGTCAGCAGCAGTTTGGCCAGAACGAGGTTTGAAACTTGATTGCTGAGCCAGAGCCGTTCCTCTGCTTGGGCAAGGCTTGCTTTCAGTGCAGAGCCACAGACGTCAGGGCGTTGCCGGTTGGTTGGGGAAGAAATTTGGTCCTTTCTGGTTTTGGTGTCTTTGATTTTTCATGTGTATCAGAGAAAAATTAAGCTTGCTGACAGTGAAGAGAGGTGGACCAGCAAAGAGGAATACAGTGAGGTTTCTTGCCACTTTACACCCTTTCTTTTTCTCCATTCAGGATTGTGGAGGGAAGGGGAGGTTGATTGGCTTTAATTCTGCTGAAGAGTGATAGGAACATCGCAGATGATGGCTGCTAAACGGAGAGGTTACACCTCAGAGATAACCTTGGTACTTTCATATTGCTAAGCATTTTCCTGTAGCAATTTCAATATACATCGTATGCAGAATTAGTAATGTATATTCATTTCATGTTGGTTTTAACAGAATATATTTTAAAAGGTCTGTCTGTACTTTTGAAACATCAAATACAGCACGATAAGAAAGTGTGCCTGTCCTGTCCATTGTCACTTGCTAACGATGGCTAGGGGTTTGTTTCATCAGCATTGCTCAGGCACCTGACGGTATGATGGGCCTTCAGTGGTAATACTGTCATTATTTATTCTCCATTTTTGTGGTGCTTTTAGATGGGGGAGGTGGTGGTCAGTGAACAGGAGACTTATTATGTCCCTGGTAATAAAGACTCAGTGATAATAAGTGAAAACAGGTCTTTAGAAGAGATGTGGGTAATGAGATTTCACCTTTTCAAGAGACCACCTCAGAAATAAAGTTAGTGCTGCCACTGCTGCCGCACAGGTCCCGTTGAGGAGGTACTTCTTGGATGTCCTGAAATCCACTGGGAATCTTCCATTGGTATGAGTGAAGTCAGAGCTGCAACTCAGTAGTTAATGGAAATTTCTGTCATAATCAGGCAGGTGATTTGTGAGTCATCTTTAAACATTTAAGGTCCAATCTTAGCTTTCTGTCACCCTTTCTGCCTTTGCTGTGGTTGCGGAGGGTGGCTGGAGCAGGACTGAGCTCTGTAGATTCAGATAACTGCTATGTTTCCAACTTATTTGCCCTGTTGACATAGTAAAATATTCTTTTTCCTTTAGGCCAGAAGAAAGAATTTGGTGGCTGTCAACTGCAGGATTGCTTACTGGTTGCTATTTAATGGCACATTTTTGTTTACTAAGTAGTGCTATAGAGTGTATCACTATAAAAAGCGAACACATCTTAAATAATTCCTCTCTGTTGACATGGGCTTTTGTTTCCTTCCAGCAGCAGCCCGAGCAGAGGCTGGATGCTCAGCCTCGGTGTCTGCTTAGGACTGAGAGTTTCAATTATCTTCCTGCCATTCAAGTAAGAACTGGCTTTGTGGGTTGCTGCTAGGAGAGTGATACCCAAAGAAGCCTCTTTAACATCAATAGGTGAGGTACTATGTTCGTTTGTAGACAGATGCATGGCTTTAATGGGTTATTAAAAGTGATTTAAAAGGCTTCCACTGGGGAAGAGTGAGGGGAAACATGAGAGTAACATCCCAAGGGTGGAAAGGTTGCTGGGGCATGATACCTTTCTGGTGGTGTGCATGGGGCAAAAGAAACTGGCAACATTATTTTACTGGCACTTAATAACATTAACCAGAAACTTTTTTTTTTTGCATTATGTAGCAATCCTTTAGCCAAAGGTATTAAGACTCCTATAGATAAAGCCTCTGTGAGGCACAAATAGGTGAGGGTTTGTGTGGGTAGCTGTGTGGAGGAACAGAGATGTTTGTTATCGGGTGAGCTTAAACCATGCAATAAGCTGAGAGAACAGTGAATATGGAGCAAGAGGTATTAGGTTGGCATGTCCCTGCACACCAAACTGTGTCTGCCTCTGCAGCCAGGTTTATTTTGGGGGGGTCTTGCTGCTGCTCACTGTGAATACAAAGCACAGTAGCCATTCATTTTCAGAAGATTTCTAGGTTAAGTTCAATTTTCAGAGTCACTTACACACTCAGCATATCTCAACTAGAGTATTTCTTGGTTGTTCTCAAAGGTTTGGTTCAGGTGTTTTTCTAGAGCCTAAAATCACTTTTAAATCTTTCTAGATTTCCCCCCTTTTTAAAGATATCTATGCCTGGCTTTCAACCTGACAGAGAAAACAGTTTTCATGGCTTCTGTTATGTAGCAATCAGTTTTGGGATCAGAAAGGCTTGGGGGTTGCTGTGCTGTGAGAGATGCCTCCCACTATTTCAAAATGATGACAGGGAAATTTTAGGAATGCTGAAAGAAGCAAAGAAATATTACCAGTCTTTCCTCCAGCAAAAATTAGAAACCAGTCCACTGGCACTTCAGAAATGTCAGCTTCGTGTTACAACCAGAATACTTTTTTTTTAATTTTTCTTTTGCATACGTGGAAAATTAGATACTTAACCTAGAATGAAATTTGGAAGTAATTATTCACTCAGGCATCAGTCACCATGATACCTCAGATAAGGCTTATAAATTAAAAGAAATGTTTTATGCCGGAGTGTAATTGTTTCATGCTCCTGGACAGATTGGCTATGGGATGGACAAATTTTGAATCATTCTGCAGTCTTAGGTACGTGAACAGAGTCTGAAGTCAAACCTAATCTTAGCTGGAACAGTTTTTTTAAAACAAATTCTAAAATGTTGTATAACTTTGGTAAACCACTTAAAAAGGAGTTTTGGAACATAAAATGTGAAAATTTGGCTTTATGAATAAGTAACCTTAGTTCTTAAGGCTTTGAGTATTTGCAGCTCTAGCTGTAGACTGCGGTTTTAATATGAACATATAACATGGACTAAGATGCATGGCTTTTGCTTTCCAAATATGAAAATGTCTCTTTTAACTCTTTTTCTGCATTTGTGTAAAAACAAAACAAAACAGACCTCAACCACTACTAATTTTTGTGTTGGATTTGGGTTTTTTTCCTCCCCAAAGCTGCAATGTTCTATGTAAGGAACTATGTAATGAAGGTTTACCTACATGTAAGTTGTCCAGAAAAAGAGTTAGGCAAGTATTTCTGGTCAACACTGTGGTGTTCCTTGTTAACTGAAACATGGTTTTTGTTCCTTCCTGTTTCTAAATGGATGGGGTCAAGAGATTAATCTCCTGTCAGGAGGTCACATGAACGAGCATGGGAGAACAGGCTTTTTCTAGTCTTCCTTTTTTCCTGTGTGTGGGTTAATCTGTTTTAGAAGCAGCCCAACAACAGCCCATTTTCCTCCTCATCTGCTCAAGATACAAGCTGCAGCTGCCCAGGAGGTCCCGTCCATCGCAGCTGTGGCAGGGAGTCCCGTGCCGTGGCTGGCTGGATACCGGTGACCCTGAAGACACCCACTACACGTGCTGAGAGCTGCACTTACCCTGTGTTTGTTCTGTGCACTGCCACATCTGCATTTGCCTGCATTTAAGCCCTTCATGGCAGTTGGTGCTTACAACCTTTGCCTGTCTTTCATATCAAACACTTGTCTCATTTTACACAAACTTTTCTTTTGCATCTATTAACCTCCCAGGAAATTCCTACAGGCCCAAACTAGAAAAAAAAGAAGACCATGTAAAAAGAGCAGCATTTAGGTAATCAACGCCTCCATGCAAGATTTTACACCAAGCACATTTCACTGAAAATAATCTATTTGCAAGCAATGAAATTCTTGGAAAGAAATACTAATGATGTACTAACCTGGGGAAGCTCTGTGTGTGCATGTGCTTTGGGAAAGTGAGAATAGTCTTTCTAAATCTTCCTTTCCTTGGAAATTGAAAACATTTTAATGCCTCACAACTTGAGCTCAAGCAGACTTTAAGTAGGTGAATGTGTCTCAGAATCAGCAGTGGTGAGAAGGAATAAAAGAGCAAGAGAGGTGGATCTGTGAAATGTAGTTCTGAGCAAGTGGTGACAAGAGGAATGGCTGCCAACAAGAAAAGCTTTTCTCTCTCTCCTATAGGTGTGTTCTGGAGGGCGCTTACAGTGTCCAAGAGCAATCTGCAGCATTAATAGCACAGAGAGAGACTGCAAGCAAACACTAGGTGGTTGTTGTTTCCTGTAAAGATAAAAATGGAGGGAGAATATGCCATGGGATTAGGGAGGAAAAAGCCCAAATTACATTTGTCTGAAGTGTTTCCCCACACACACACACCTCACCCCCTTTCCCCCTCCACCCCCCCCCCCACCCCCCCCCCCCCCAAAAAAAGTTTCCAATTTCCTAAGTTTTAGTTTTAATAATACTTTAATACTTCATATTGTCCAGACTTTGAGGAGATGGCTAGTGGAGCAAGTTCATTTTAATCACTGAACATCTGGAAAATGATTTTATGAATAGATAGTTTAAGGGTAGTATGATGACATCTTGCAGTGTAGATATTGGCAAGAATTGGGTAAAATAATTCTAAAAGCTTATGCTACTTAGAAGGAGAAAGCCCTGATTCTTTTGTTATCTTTGTTGTCTGACATAGGGGTGTGGAGTAGCAAGGCACGAACACGGTAGAAAACTCAGATACCTGAGTGATCTTTGCCTTCATCCTGCCACGGCAACTTCATGAGAGGCAGGAGAGCAGCAGCCCCCTGCCCGGGGGGAAGCCCCCGAGGCCAGGACACAGCACTTCCCCAGTGAGAGGGTGGGAGACGGAGCCTCCTTTCAGGCGGCTGGAGGAGCAACACAAGCAAGCTGAGCTCTGGAAGGAACTGTATTTTCTTCTCTTCCTGGCTCCTAAGAAGCTTTCTTTGACATGAGGGCTAAAGATATGCATAGGAGAGGAAAATGTGATCCTAGGCAGAAATCCCTCGAATCTTTATTTTCCGTGAGATATTGAGTAAAGGTCAGAGGTTCTGGGAAGAAATGTCCAGTGTTTTGACCAGTGACTGAAATACAATTTATTTGTGGGGTTTTGTTTAATTTCCTGTTTTTGAGATTACTAAGGGATTTGAAGTTAGGAGATGCCTATTCCATCTCACTTTGTGACTTTAGACCCTTGGTGCTGGAGGTGTAGGCTCTGTTTACAGAACTGGAGTCAACCTTTTTTGAATAAACTAAAAGCACTGGAAATGTATTTCTGGCTTTCAGAGTTCAGGATGACCCATCTGTTATAACATGCAGTCACTTGAGTAGCCTAACAGTTGTAGTAATAGCTGTTGTTTTTCAGCTTGCGGTAGACATGCTCTTTTGAGAAGGGTTTTTAAGGGAAACTGAACCTACAGAACCTTTTATCACAAGAAAAAACCTGACCAAAAAGACAGCAAACCATTACTTGCATAGTTTATACCTCAAACCTGAGTATCCCACTGTTGAAGTGGTTGGGGGCAGATGCCAGTTGTGCACCCTTCTGTTAGCCTGTGTGCAAGTGTCCAGGACCTACAGCTCTCAGCCGTGGGCTGAGACCACCCTGCTTCTCCCAAGGCTGGGGCTGCCCTTTCCAAGGAAAGGCAGCGGGGCGGGGGCAGTCAGCCTCTTCGCAAAATTAAGAACTAGAGTAAGGTCCCTGACAAGATGTGCTGCCTCTGCGGTGGTGGCCCTGCCTTGTGTAGTCAAAACTACATTTATAGGTAGTGCCAACTGTGTCTCAGCAGAGTTTGCAGATGTACCCTGTGAGTGCTGAAGATGCTGGCTGTGTTTTGAGCTAAGGGGACCACGGCACCAAGGGAGACACGTCCCAGAGCATCTGTGTGGGGAAGAAGTTTAGCGTCATGCTAACCAAAGTGGATCCTTTGACAGGGTGGGGATTGGCCCACGTGGGGTACCAGTCACCCGTGGGGTACTGGTGGCTCCCAAGGGCCAGCGCGCGCCGTGCCGGTTGTAGGGGAAACGCGCTGGGCAGTGCTCCTGCCGGGAGCCCCGGCTCACAGGGTGCCCTCAGGCCTCCCTCTCCCCGGCCCTGGGGGGACCTTGAGGTAGCAGGCTCTCATTTGATGCTGGCTCCTTGGGTTTCCTCCTCTTTCGGTGAAATCCTAATGAAATCTGTTAGTGAAGTCCTCCTGCTTCGTAACTGCATAGATGACAGCCTGTGTCGGAAAGTAGTTTTGTGGTAAAGAAAACTTCCTGTTTTGATCGATGTCGTCTTCCTGGGTCTCCTGTTCCCTCTGGTGCAAAACCAGGCTGATTTGAAGGGCATTCAGAGAGTGGACTTTAGGTTTCTGCAACTGGTAGGAATTATCTCTTTAGCAGATTATCAAGAAATGAATGTGTAGTTATTTATTGAGTGCCCTTTCCCTTGAATGTTTCCAGATGAAAAAACTAAATTTGTACAGAGTTGTAAAAATATTAGTAAGTTACCTGATAGGAATTACTTGTTAGAGGAATATGAGTGGTAGATTTTATTTTGCTAGAAGCAAAACAAATAATTCTGCTGAATTTTGACTGTCATGGGCTCTTTGAGGCTGCTGCCGCCCTCACATCTTGGGGTCTTTTTTTTAGCAAAACCCCTGAGAGTTAGCTGTGAGAAGAGTAATTCTCCCCGAAGCTTTGAAATAAAGGACCTGGAGACATATTTTATACTGACTTTTTTTCCACTTATAAAAATTTTTTGTTGTATGCTGGTCTTTTGAAATCAGCAGAACTATGCAGATTTGCACCAGCTTAGAGACAAAGCATTTTCTCAATGCATTTTTAATTGCAAACTGTTAAAATCATATGTACTTTTTAATGGAAAGGAACCTTTCATTTCAAGGTGTACACAAAGACCTTGTATGGACAGTTAAATAATCTAAAGTCATCTGGAATTCCTTTCCTGGTGACATCTTACTTAACAACTTTCCACATTTTAGAGAAAAATGATGTGTTGCTTGCAGATGAACAGTCTATTTCCACTCCCATTAAATTCTATGTGGAGGTGTGAATATCTATAATTAGAGACTTGGGGACAGGCTGTGAAACAGAAAATGAGAGGAAGATTTCTCTATTTCCGAAACTATCTTGGTGTCATCTGCTAATTAAAGCAACCTTCTTGTACATGGGATGTTTTGCAGCTGTGGGAGCACTGCAGCAGCTCCAGATAAGCATGGACCACAGACAGTTTAGGGGAAAATCTCTGCATTTGGCTCTCACAGGAATGGAATGCTGAAAGAGGCACAATTTAGGAGTTGCTACATCTGGTTTCAGAGAATCTGAAGTATAGTAAGTATATTAATAACACTATAGCTTTTCCCAGAAGGTGCAGCTGAAGGTAAAGTGCGTGGCACAAGATGACTGTGTTAGGCAGAGGTTAGGGTAAAACAGCCCGTTATTATTGAGGGGTGAAGCCAAATCTATTGTGTCACATCTGTGCAGTTCAACAGGAGTTACCTTTTGTAAAAGTATGTTTGTCCGCAAACTGTGTTGATCTTCATTTCAAACCAGCAGCAACATGCTTAAGAGCCTAAATAAAACATGAATGGCCACTTGACAGCCAAGAAAGGCAAATCTGTTGTTTTTAATTGTTCACATAGGCTTCTGCTGTGAGATGACGCTCTCTGTTATGCACAATCTTGAAATAAATTTTAATAATCTGACCTCAGGGCTCATATGTTGTACTTAACTGTCATGTAGTGGAAACTTGAATCAGATTGTGAGATTAAAGTTTCTCTACAGGGAACAAAGTTCAGAATTATCATCTGTAAAGTACTTAGAGTAAATGCAAAACCAGGTGTAAATATGTTGAGGCACCACATAGGGCTATAGTAAGCAGCAGTTACAATAGAGATGCTGTAGGCAGGAGAAAGTAGATTCTTTATCTTGCTGTTCTCTCGGGATTCTTGGTGCAGTAACAGAAACCTCAGACTCTGCTAAAGGGAGTAGGGGTTCTCGGGGACTATACAGCAAATAATTTCAGTGTGCTAGAGGTATTAACCAATTAGTTGTTGAGCTTGGAAAAACAAACTGAATGCTTTTGTAGAGAATCCTGTAACACAGTTTTTCATGATTACACTGCATTTCCCTAGAAATGTCAACTAACACCCACAAAATCTTGATTCATTAAGTAGTTGGTTAACTGGGACATCAGTGTTTCTGTTCTGCTATAATCACTTACCTGATATGAAGGCACACGGATGTGAGAGTAGGTGTGTATGTTCCTTTACAGACACCTTTCTTTTAAAAATATTTGTGCAGATCCATACCTGAGGCTCGGTCAGTGGATTCCCTTTGCCAAGTGGCCGGGTGCTTTTTGTTGATGTAGACTTCAGCTGGATGGTGCTCTGCAAATTTTAGGGAAAAGCATAGCCAATATGGACTTCCATGTACAACCAGTAATTGCATGGCTGCTATATGGTGGTGTTCTATCACTTCTTTTTTTCTCTTTTATCCCTTCTGGTGGAGAGGTTTAAGGGATATTGAGGCTTGGGGAGCTAGCTTTGCCCTTCTTGAGGAAGATGGGAATGCTGACGTGATAGATGTCCATCCCTGCAGCTTGGGAAGGTCATGGTTGTCCTTGGAGGAAAGCAGTATTGTCTTGTCAGAATCTCCATCTGTTCTTCTCACATCTTAGCTGCCTCTTCTGGCTTCTTTGTTGCATTATTGACAAAGTTCAACAAGGCACATCGTTAATGCTTGCCTCATGCTCCCTTGTCAGTCAAAGCCACATTTGCAAGGAGCAGAGAAAATCTCCCAGTCCGATGGACCTCTCCAAACAGACTGGATGGACACTCTAAATGCCATGGAAATGATTGTTTAGCTGTGTGATAACTAAATGCTTTTAAAATTATATTTACAATCACTCATTTGGATTTGCGCTGCAGCCTATGTGTCTGTGTCCCTGCGGCAGCAGGAAGCACACTCAGCCCGTAGGAATGGTCCAGTGCTGGGAGGATGAGTGTGGGGGGGACGCGCAGGGCTGCCCTGGCTGAGGCCCTCTCCCTTCTGGCTGTGGCTTTCCCATGCCTCCCACCTGGGCACCCTGGTGCCTCCTGATCAGGGCCCGTTTACAGTTTCCTCTATGGAGTGGAGGAAGGCAGAAATTGATCTGGAGGGGAAATTGTTCTGCCTGAGTGGGCAAAGAGAAGGAAACTGTGTCACCAACTGTGTTGCTTTAATCTCTTTTTATGAGCTACCTGGAGCGCAGAGCTCTTTATCTGACACACCATCAGAGCTGGCAGGAGCCCAGCAGGATCTCTGCTAGCTTGAGCTGGAGGATTTACTGGCTTTTGCCAGCTGCCTTCCCCTTGGAAAATCTCCCCGTGAGCAGAACCAGGAGCAGGGTGTCTTGGTGCGTGTGGCTGGCCGCAGCCCCCGGGAAGCCCAGCAGCAGCTGCTACCCGAGTGCTGCACAGCACCAGGGCTGGGCTCCTGCTTCTGCTTCTGGTCTCTGAAGGCCCCGTGTGCTCCACGGCAGATGGGCGGGAGCGGTGCCCGTGTGTCCCGAAGGTGCAATCCTGCGGGCCCTTCTGCCGGCCCAGCGCTGCCTTCCCCTCGCTGCACCCTGCCGATACGCCTGGTGAAACTCTGCTTTGTGCGTGGACTGAGTTGAGTCCCATATGAAGGGAAATGGTGCATCCTTGTCTACCTTCCGCCTCCCTCCGTCCTCCTGTGGTTGCTCCCTCGTTGCTGTTGAACTGCTGCCCTTGGGCTGGGACTTGCCATTGGTCTGGCAGGAGTGTTCCTGCTGCAGCAAGGTCCTTCTCTTTCTTAGCCGCACTGGATTGATAGGCTTCCTGCTCCTTCCCTTGTCTTTTCAAGGCATGGGAAGAGGCTTGGATGTCTCTTCTTAAATATTTCTTAAAATATTCACCTTATTGTCCTTGACTATAACCACTTATTTGTTGCATGTGCCTAAGCTGTGCCGTTTGACCTCCACGTGCGGCTGGGTGAAGGCTTTCTGTCCTCCTGAGAGACTGACTGTGAGCACGCTTGGATTGCTGAAGGGACTGAGTTTTAGCCTATAACATAACAGGTGCATGAAAAGATTAAAATGATGTAATGGAAAATCAATTGCAGGTTAATGATCGTAGCCAAATTCATGGTTTAAACCCTTATTTTTGTGTCTTGCAAATGAATATAAAAACTTGCGCGTAGCAGTTGCTTTAAAAGGAGGTCTTGAACAGTCTAGCACAAATGTAAAATTTAGCACAAACAGCGTGTAGGGAGAGTGCCGCGGTCGGTCGCGTTGAGCACACTCCTCCTCAGGCGCGCTGCCTGCAGCGGGAGGGTCTGGGCTGCGGAGCCCCCGCCATGGGTGAGGCAGGGCGCCGCGCTCCCACAGCCGCTGCGCCGGCAGCGGGGGGCTCATGGGAAAACTGGGGACACGCACCCTTCCTGACGTCCTGGTGGGGTTGTTACTCTTCCCGCAGAAACCTTGAACTTTCTGTTTGGAGTGCGTCAGTGGGAAGCCGAAAGGCACTTGAAACAGCTTCCCACTCGCTTTCCTTTTTTGTTGCTGGTGAGAATTACAGATGAATGGAGACTGATAAGATTAGCTGATTTAATGCATGTCTTGAGTCCGTTTTGCAATTAAATACACTTTCATTTTTCACAAACTCTTTTCTAGTTCAATGTAAAAATTACTCTGGGATAACCTGGGAAACCTCTTAAACCCTCCACCCCTTTCAGCAAACAGTGCGTGTAGTAATATGGACAAGAAAACCACTGCTGCCATTAGGCTTCTTCTCAAGCTATATAATTTTCTGCAACTCCTCTGAGTAATTCATATTTATTATTAACACAGTATTTGTTTTTAATTATTATTAACACAGTTATTCTGTGTTAATAGCCTGATGAGCCAATGTATATTCCGAGTGCCCTATAAATTTTCCTTTTGAGTAAGATTTTTTTTTTTTTTTTTTTTTGTTTTTGTTTCCAGAAGTAGGAATAATGCCAGCAATATTAACAGTCCACCCTTTAGGCCAACTGTTGCTTCTTTTTATTCATACAGTACCTACCCAGTGCTGTCCAACATCTCATTAGGACATCTGGGTGCTGCCATCACACAAGTATTTACTAACCACTAATTATACCAGTAAGCAATAGCAAAGAAAATTTTGAGCATATTGTGTTGGTATTTTTAAGGGTGACTAGCTGCTTCTGTTTCCTACTGCTCCTGAAGTTGCACGTTAGCTAACTTGCACCCCAGAAGATGGGACTATAAATTCATTTGGAATTAGACAGCTCTAGGAGACAAAACCTCATGTAAACAGTGGTTCATAAATGGATGAAGATTTGGGTTTGAACACCACCCATTATTTGTGGTTTTGTTTTTAATTTAATAAATAAAACCAAAACTGAACATGATTGAGCCTCGTGCTTCTTGAAGGAGAGCCAAGTTCCAGCACAGGTGAGTTACTTGGGGCACTTGGAAGTTCATGACCTGAGAAAGCAACATCTCTCAGATTAGTCCTAAAAGCCACTGGGCGGCCACTGGGGAGGGCTGGCAGTGCGCTGTTGGGGGCATGTGCAGTCTTGATGTTTTAAGAGCATGTCTGTGCTAATCAAGTCATTGTGTTTTGTCATATCAAGGGTTTGCCAGTGGATCCTCATGACAATGTGCTGGGTTCTGCACTCACGCAAGGGATCTCTGTGGTTTTGTCAGCTTTTGCACCCAGGCACCGGCTGGCAGGTTTGCACACAGCGGCTGGGGCTCGCCCTGGGCTGGGATCTGGCCTATGCAATTTCTGCCATGCTTCCTTTCCCCTTTCTGCATTGAGTGATGAATTCACACATTGAAATCAATGAGGGTTTAGTTGTTAACTTTTGTTACTGTCAGTTTTTGTAGGAGCCAAGGGCTCATTAAAATCAGAATACTCTCTCCCCATCCAGCACCACCCCCCCACCCCCCCCCAAAATCCCTTGAGGCCTCAGTAACATAAAGAAGGGATTTGCATGTGACCTGTTCAACATCAGCTTGATATATACAACACAAAGAGGATGTTCACATGCTGGCACAGCTGATTTGGGAGTTGCTTTGATAGGTGTTTTCTTCCTTATTGTCATGTGTAAACAGCCAAGATAATGTATCATGAAAGCTGCAGGGGAGTCCTGCAGGTGCCCATGCCAGCTCAGGCATGAGCACAGACCTTTCGGGATAGATGAGGCCATCACACCGCTTACTGCGTGAGCACTCACTGCTGTTAAAAGTGCCTGTGAGGCAACAGCAGTCCAGCTGTGGTCCCGGTGGGATAACAGATTGACCATGGTTTCTAGCAGTGGCAGCTACAATGGTGTTATGTTAGAGTGGTTCGCCCAACCCTGTACCCATAGACCTGGAGTGAATCTTCATGTAGAAGGTTGAATGGCACAGACCTGTGCCCAAGTCCTGGGCTGTCATCTCTCTCTCCTCCAGCTTTCATCTTAATATTTTTGTTGAAGAGAAGGACTTGCTGGAAAAATCTTCCCTACAAAGTGGACTTGTGAGGAACATTATGTGCTTTCAAATAAGGCATAAAATGTACTTGCTGATCAATTTTCTGTCCTCATTAAGTCTCTCAGAGGCGAGTTCAAGGGAAAAAATAAAGATGGGAAGAGCTTGAAGTCTCTTTCTTTACAATGAAAAAAAAAAGATAAAAATTCTGAAAAAGGCTGTAACTTCATGGCTTGAGAGGTAGAGGACAGACTTGATTATTATAATGTTGTGTAGCTGCACTACCACCTGTATTGTTTTCACTTCACCAGATATTTAATATATGTAGGTAGCCAGTGTTCTCTTTTTGTTTGTTCTAAATATTTCCTATGTGTATTGCAGTATAAGATGTAATTCTCAGTTGTTACAATAGAACAGAGATTGATACAGCAAAAAACCCCACTCATCAGTGTTCGTACACACTACAAATTTAATCACAGATAATGACTAATAATAGAAAGTTTATTCCTGTAATAAAGGAAAGGGAAGGAAAAACAACCGTAGTCATACCTTGAATCTGGAATTGCAGTTTAAGAAAAAAATAATCTTATAATAGCGATCCACTTCATGTAATTAGTTGTCTGGACTTTTAGACCAAATTTGCATGAAGTGTGCAAGGTGAATAATTCTCTCTTGTTCCTGGATACACACATGAGACTATTTCTCTATTGTGTTCTTGGAAATTACGGGGGTGCACAGGGGAGCATCTTTCTAGCTTCTAGCATGCAGGAAGGTGTCTGTGGCTGGGAAGTTCCTTGCTTCTCATATGTCCCAGAGGTTCAGACCCAAAGCTCTGAAACTCATTTTTTTCACCATACCAGGTACTCTGATGTGGGGACCCAGGGTGTTGCATGAGTTTTGGGTCTTGAAGGGAGATTAAGATACATTGCTCTCTGTTTGACATGAGGCTTGGATTTTTGATTTGACCTTATGGTGAGACAGGCAGAAATAGTGTTAATGCACAGCTGTATATTGTCAGTATGTGTTTCACATTTACCTGATAGATGAAGCTATGCTGGTGAAGTTTAATGAATGAATGAATGCATCATGCATTATCCTGTGATGTAGTCCTTGTGAGAAAGAGAAGTACATAAATCTATAAACTGCGTAAAAGAGGGAAGGAGAGGGAAAGCACTCAGATAATTCTGCTGGTTTTCCACAATGTTGCACTATTTGCCTTTTTTATCCTTCCCTAGTAACGTTAAATGTAAAGACACAACCTTTGTTAAAACAATTCTTTTTCCATCAGCAGTTTCTTATTTTTGTTGGTGTTTCAGAAAACATGTAAGATAATGATAATTGTTGAGCTTAGGGAATAACAATTTACTTTCTCCCAGTTTATTTCACGCTTCCTTTTTAGGATTTTCACAGAAAAAGAAGGGAAGGGCTAGACATGGGAGGGAGAGAAAGAAAATGGGATAAAATAGCCTTTAAAATGTTTGCTGTTGAAGGAGGATGAAAGGAGGATTCTGCATCAAAGGCCCTGATTAGGTATGCACTCTTGCACGAGCAGTTTGGTTTTAGTTGATTGTTTCCACCAGGAAGTGCCTTCAGTGTGAAGAGACTTCTCAGGTTTTGCAGGGAGAAGATACCAGTCCTCAGGGCCTGGGAAGCAGGACGTGAGGACCATGCTCAGGTTTCCACCTGGTCTTCTGAGTGTACGCAAACATTTGGAGAAGAGTTTTTGTTGCACATGTCCCTGAGATTGTCTCAACCATGGCAGGGGTGAGAACAAGCCTTGACCACCTCCAGGACACAGGAGAACATTTAAGAAGGTGCACAGTCATCTTTGCTCATTTCCTTGCTCTTTATCAAGCTCAGGTCTCCCTAATCTTGACAGTGGCACCTCGAAATACAGGTTACAGGTTAGGCCCGCTCGGTGATGATGTTTCTTCTTTTGCCAGTTGGCATCAGGGAGGTGAGGGGCAGTTGGATCCATCCTTAGGCTCGACGTGCAATGAAAGGCCTAGACCTTCCCTTGTCTTCCTCCTCTCTGTAGGCCCGTGGAGGGACATCAGTGTCTATATCAGAGAGGAGTGGGACTTTTTGTGAGAGAAAACTGGTGATGTTATGGTAGAGTGGGAAGGTGAATGCCACCTTATGGCTATCTCCTTGCTGCATGTTCTTTGTTTGGAGTTAGCAGTTAGGCCTGTGGTATGTTTGCATGCAACTTACACATTGGAAGGTGCACACCGGAAGCCATTTGCATTGGGAAGACAATTACAGGTTGAACACATGAATTTTTCCATATGCTTTGTTGTGAATATGCATAGAATAACAATTACTGCTTTTATATAGGCTGCTGTTTGATTATAATAAGTGTCTCAATGCTTGTTGGAGCTCAAGAACTAAGTGATTTTAAACAGTGGTTAAAATCACAGATGGATGAAGCTATTTAACGTGTGGATTGTGGTTTGGCTCTCCACAGTCGTTGTCTTCTCGCCCAGTTTTATCCATTGCAGTGTGGCCAATAAAGGGCTGGTGTCGTGTGCTGTACGCTTTTTGTCTTGGCCTTGAAGACGCTGACTTCCTCCCTTCTATTTCAGGAGGTCATTAGTGCTGATGAGATTAGAGGTTTATAACTTCAGGTCCAAGTCATTATTCCTAATTTAATAAGTGCATTTGAAAATGTTTCCTCTAATAAAATTGTAATGACTTTACGTGATTTGTCATCCTTATCAAAAACATGGTTTTAACATTTTCATATTTAGAGGCACTGCGCTTCTGGAGAGGAGTATACATTAGTACATTGTTGCTGGGCCAATTTCCTGCCTTGTCGTCTCTCTCTCCAGTAAATCAGAATAACCTAGTCAGTGTAATCACAGTGATGTACAGCCGGCATAGCACTGGAGTCAGGCCTTTGCAAACAGCTTAAAATCCTGGGAGAGGTCCCTTGCATGAGCAGAATTGCTTCTCTGCCGCCACCTTCATCATTCAGCTGTGTGCTTTGCCTCTGTATGAAATAGACTGTTAGCGGGCTTATGATAAAGGAGAATATAACCATTTATAATGTTGAGGTTTGACTGGAGAAATGGCTTTTATGTTGCAAGGCAAATGAGATAAATAGTCCCCCACAGTGGGAACTGAATTGCTAAGGTGAGGTGAGAGCAGTGGTGATACAGCAGAGCTGGGTGTTTGTTCAGAGGCTTTTCAATAAAATTAATCCTAACGCTTGGTTTTCAGGAATGTTCCTGTAATGTGTTACGACTACTATTTAATTCAAATTACCTCTGTTTTTAAACAGTCTACTGTACGCTTTTGGGTTCAGGCAGGTGAGGAAGGAGCAAGGGGTGTGAATTTACTGTGTGCCAGGTGCATCAGCCCCGTGTTTGAACACGCAGCCCCTGTTTGAACACACAGCCACTGTTGTTTCATGGACTGCTCTCCCAGTTCAACTTCTGCAGTGTGAGGCAGGGGTAGAAAATCACGCGACTGATTTTGATCTTTTGATTATGAACTGATGCAAGGAGGCAGAATTTGACTGTGTCTAAGGTCAGATGAGGGGTCTGTGGGAGGGCTGACATTTTAATTGACTGTCAAAGGCCTTGCTTAGTGTCCAAAAAACAGGGTGAAGGAAGTGCAGGGGTGGATGCAGGTATGATGGAGGGGCTGGTGGCAGGCAGTCACTCTGTAGTGCCAGCGGAGGGGTGGCAGCTCACTGGGATTCCCCGTTCGGACTTTGGGGATGTTGGTGCTCCTCGCTGCTCCTGGAGAGGAAGAGCCCACCTGTATGTCGGTGCTTGGGATATAAATGACTGAGTCCTCCTGCTCTCTGCCTCTAGACCTAAGCTACTCGCTTCTCCTAGGGAACCAGTCCAAAAGCAGTGTGTGGGTGAAAGCACCAAGAGGGGGTTTTGTCTGTGTTATAGTAGCGTGGCGGCGGCAGCACGGTGGCTGGTGATACAGCAGCGTAACTAGCAAATCGCAGTAGGCAGATGGCAGGTCTCACACTAAAAGAGAGGATGTGTAAACGACCAAAGATAGGTTTTAACAGTCTTTCAAAGCCAGAAGTTTGTCACTGTATGAGCTCTCAGTCTAAACATCCCTGTGAAATTTCAAGCCTGAAGTCTACTAGTGGTTTATTAAATAGTTTTGGCAACTGAAATGGATGCTGTGAATCACTGTGTGCATGCCTGAGTGCGGGGTGTCTTGGATGTTTCAGGCATTTGCCTTTCAGCACAGGCCAGCCAGGCTGTGCCCGTTGCCTCTGCGCCGGCTGCCGGGCTCCCCTGGGCTGGCTGACGCTTTGCATCGGGTCTGCAAGGGGTGAGCGGTCGGAGAGCCGACCCTGTGAAACAGTCGCGCACAAAACGCTTGGGTTTGTTGATGGGTGAGGGCAGAGCCATCGCTGCTGAAGTGGGGCCGTGTTGGGTGTCACTGTGCTGCCTGGCCAGCCCTGGTGGGTCTCTGCCTTTGGGGGTCCGCTGGGGCCACATGCCTCTGCCTCTGCCGGGGAAGTTGCTTCAGTTTGGCCTTTGGGCTCGGGGGTGAGAACTTGCTGATCGCCTTCTGCATCCCCCATCTTGGCCGCGCGGTGCGTCCTGCAGCGCACCGGCCGGAGGGGTTAACGGCGATGTGCCTCTGCTCTGCAGGCAGCTGAAAAGATCAGGCTGGCTTTTCTTTCATTCTGACCTCTATTCTTTCTTTTTTCTTCTGGCTGATCTGTTTTAACAGCGAGACTCATTTAAGGGGAAGAGTATTTTCTGTACGGCGCAAATTGCCACGTGCAAATATGTAATGTAATTCAGCTCCATGGAACTGACATACTCTGCACGAGCAGCAGCACTTGAGCTGCCCATTAGTAATACCCATTTTCTTTTTTCAGCCTTTTTAATACTGCAAAGAAATAATTTTCTGTTCCCAGCACCTGACAGGTACAGTGATGTTAGATACCTCAGGAATGAGGGCAGAGTGATAAATGCAGTCACTGAGAACACAGAAGCAAATTTTCAGAAAATTAGTCTCATTAGCAGCTTAAGCAGCAGATCCTCATCGAATCAGTAGCAGCCCAAAACTAGCTCTAGTGATTAAACTTTTATCAATGTCAATAGTGCAACTCTGGGTAACATTTGTTGAGAAGGAAATGTGCTCCCTGGAGAACCGAGGTTTCCTTTTTCAGGTGCTCTTTTAATGAGGAGGGAAGGTTGGACTGAGTGAGGTGTCAAAAGCTCTTTAGCTTGTCCACTTCTGCAGAGTGCTGCCTGTGCCTGAGAGCCACTTCTGCATGGACTTCCACTTATGACTTTTCTCTTGTGTTGGTGATTTCTTCACCCCCTTTGTGTATCAGTATTCCTTTTCCTTCTTTTTTTTTTTTTTTTTTCCCTTTGACTTGCTCTGTATGACTCATGCCCTAATTTTTGTTTATGTTCCCACTCTACTTAAGGGCTCCCCATTCACTGGAAGAGTATGTTGCAATATGCAACATTTTATCATCTCTCATATTTAATTTGTAGCCAGAAAATGAAGCTAAGCCATAGAATGGGCTTTGTGGAATCAGAGATGTTCCCGCAAATGGCCAGCAGCAGTAGGGCGTGGTTGCATATGATGGTGGGCCCAGCCAAACCATGCCTGATCTTTGAAATTCAGGCTAAAGCTGGCAGCTAGTTTGAAGCAGATGAACAAATTTTATAACTCTGACTCCTTTGAACTAAACAGAAGAACCTCTGGAAACATCAGAAACAGCAGCTTTGGAGAAAAGAACTGCAGGTCTCACTTCATGCCAGTGATCTAGTGGACCTTGGATGTAGATTATACAGCCTGTTGATTAAAATAGTTGGGAGTTCTCTGGTAGCAGCAGGGCCAAAAGGGACCTTGGGGAAGAGACTCTTGGAAGTTGTAGGTAAATGAGTGCTGGTGTGTCAGACTGTGTTAGCTCATTTGAAGCAATTAGCAGTTGGACGAAGTAGATTTGGGCTTCATTAGAACATCAGCTCTGGAAAATGGGTGTAGCACTGTGTGGGTCTCGCATTACCGTTTCTCCCAGTGAATCTCACTGCTGAACGGTTCCGCAGAGGTGGAAGGTAGTTTTCAGCCATTGCATCTGAGTCCCACCCATGTGCGGGTTGGGGGGCCGAGGCAGGTGAGCGCGCAGTGCTGGGTGTCTGTGTGGGGTGAGGTACCAGGGGTGGAGTTCAAGGCTTCAGTTTTGCTAAGGGGCCATCCTTTGTCTGATGAGTGGAAGAGCTGTTTGGAGTTACCCAAGTCATAAATTAGGCACCCCTCATACTGATATACTGCATTTAGGGGCTATTTGCTTTTACATTCCGCTGCTATTTGAATAATAGAGTTTAGCTGGGTAGTCCCTGATCCTTCTGTAACTGACAGCAAGAGGGGTGTTCAAAAAGAAAAGACAACCCTGGGACTTAATTCAGTGATGCTCAGTCCCTGATGCTTGAGAATCTTAGGTATTTCCTCTTGTTTTTGTTTATGTTAGGGAGACGATAAATCAGTTCAGCAGCATCTGTGCATCACCACTGACATTTTAATTTTCAGTTAAAAGATTTTAATTAAAATCTGACATAATTTGGTGTGAAAAATTAGAGTGAATTGAAATTATACATGCAGACTGAACTAATGTTAATTTATGTATCAGTTTCAAGAACAGCTCTATCTGATTAATGCCAGCAGTAACAATGTATGCTATAAGGGGCTCTGGTTGCTCCTTTTGGATAAATCTGCCATTTTTCTACCAAGGTAATTATAAGGAGGGAAGTTTTGTGCTGGTTTTCCCAGTTTCTGTCTGCTAGAGTTCTGCCTCTTTCCCCTTCTGGATGCTGCGTAATCATCCCGGCAAGGCATGATCGCTCTCTGGGTTTCAAGGAGATATTTGTGTGGGAGAAAATGTTTGCTCTTGAAATGGCTCAGAATGTATCAAGTTTTTTATGATTTTACAGGTTGTACTTGGAAAGGAGGTGAAATCCCTTCACGGCTCCGTCAGAGGTGCGTGTCAGTGCGTGATGTGTGCTCGCACGGCTCCATGCCTCTGCTCCTGCCTGTGTGCTCACACCCATGTGTCCTGTTTCAAGCCACAGGACTTAACACAGCTTTGTTCTCAATTCCGTATGTTATTCACAAAAGGAGTATAAACATGTCCAGGATGTGTACTTAAAATACATTTATTTGCCAAACGTTGTCTGTCTCTCTGCATAGGCTTAAATAGGAAAACAAGAAAATATTTTCCAGGCCTTTTAGTCCCATTCTTCCCTGTAGCATAAACACCTGCATCTTGCAGACCAAAGAGATGTTTTTCTGTCTGAAAATGCTGGTTGAACTATGGGCAGCGTGTCATTTTCTTAGTGAGGGTGTGCACATGGACTGCTTGTCAACCTGGTTTTGCTTTTGCATTGGACCAGCTCTGCACAAAACTCTGCTGAAATAAACATTTTTCATGTCATCACTGTTTAAGCATATAAAAAAGAAATGGCAGAAGTAATGGGGCATTTCTGTGTATTACATGAACGAGAACACTCAAGTACAAAAAGGAAAAACAGCTACACTGAAACTTTTAAGTAAGAAACCAACATTTAGTATTATCCAAACTGAATTATTTATTGCATCCTGCTTAATGGGGAACTCATGGTGAAAGGGATATGGTTTAGGTTAAGACATTTCAAGTCAGTTTCTGTTACCTGCCCTCAGAAAATGTTTATGGTCAGAAATGAAAAGGCTTATCTTTCAGATATGTGTCTGGTTTTTTCTGAAGGTATCCCAAGCAGTCTAGTTGGAAAAAACAGTCAGTAACGGTGTGCAGTGTCTTTTCTGCACTTGCAAAGAAACACCTTATTTTACTAAGACAACTATTTGACTTTTTTTTACTACATGCTGATATATTCCTACCATGAAGATGTGATTCACAAAACATGTTGGTTTGATATGGAGTTACAGCAGTCTCTGAAAACGGGGGTGATTTTGTGGCTCAATATAGCAACGTGTCAGCAGCATTCACAGTTCCTCAGCCCTCTACTTCCTACATGACTGTGGATGAGTCTCTAAGATCAGCAAAGTGCTAAAATATCATTTCAAGTTTCACTGAATACAGTAGATCTGTGTTTAAACATTTCATTGACTCAGCAAGAGCTGGGGATGTATCAACAGCTCTATGCTTCCTGCAAAGCAAAAGAACTGAACTTGTGCTTCAGGGAATGTTACTCTGCAGTTGAATCTGTTGCTTCAGTGGTTGATATAGAAGCACCTTTAACTCTGTATACAATGATATGTGGCATCTGTACTTGAGCTTTTCAGAAATGGGATGCAAGGAAACCCTGCTTCATACCCAGTCTTGTATGTTCTCCTACTTGGATTTCGGAATTCAATTTCAAGATATGTGTTTTCAGTCAGCAGAGAAAGAGAAAACTCTCAAAGTTTAGCATTAAGGTATGCAGAATGAGTGTGCCACCCGAAGTAAGCTACAGACCCTGGAAGGTAACAGCCCAGCTCAGTTAACACTCTAGAAATGTTCTACCCTTCAGTTCTTCACAGGTTTAGTTACTTCCTTCTACCACTTTCAATAGTTATGTTGACCCTGAAATCAAAGGATGTATTTAGACCCCTTCCAAATTTATCCTTTGTACTTTAGTATTTTGGCTAATTTCTAGGTGGTGTCATTTTTGTAGTTTCATTCGCTTTTCTAATGTTGCATGTGAGTTTGTTCTGGGGCATGTTGTTACTGATAGGAGAAAATTGTTTTCTGTCAGGGTTTACAAAGAGCTGATGATTGAGGTTGGGTTGTGCCAGCCTTTTAGCACAACTGAAATCTCTCCATGTTGGTGTGATGGTGCACAGCGCTTGTCGAGTGACTGCACTTCACTTGGAGCACTTAGATTGGTGTTTTTATTTTCAGATACTGGCAAATGGTTGCAGGGTGAAGCATTCATTTTTCATGAGGTCAGCAATGCCATTTCAGTTTGCTGAGCTACAGCAGTGTGCTTTGATCAATAAACATTCAGCAATTACAGAGTATCTGACATGACTCAGTTTACCTAGTAGCTGAAGAACTCATTGACAGATAATTGGCTTTGGAAAATTAGTTAGAAATGTGTTACTTTCCAAAATACATAGTTAAAAAATGTTTGCCACTTTACTGCATACAAAGAGGTGATTATTTTTCTTCTCTCAGTTAATAATGATTCCAGCTGAAAACACTGTCTGCAAAAAAACCCTCTAATTTATTTTGTTCATGTGTAGACAGACAGAGGAAAATATTTTCCAAAAGCCTCAATACTGATTCAAAATCAGCAAATAGCGGAGACAAAGCCCACTGAAATTAATGAGTTCTGGAGTTTACTGTCTATGGTAGTTCTAATAGATTTTTTTTTTTTAATGTACCTGTAAATTATTTGGTGCTACTACAGTGATTTGTACTGTTCTCCTGACTCCAAATATACCTTAAAAGAATGTAGCCAGAAAATATGTTATAATTAAGAATGGGATTTCCATAAACCTCATACATCGCTCCTGTGGGCTAGATTCTGCTTTCATTACATCCAGGTAAGTAAAGAACAACTGTTTTGTGTGAACTAAAGTAATTTAATCTCATTCGGATTAATAATAGCACTAGGGCATTCATGTTTTACTGCTGCCCCCCTTGCTGCTGAACTACAGGACTGAAGCATGTGCATACCATTCAGTATATATAAAGACATTGTACAGATTGTTTTCTATATTTTTGCTCTAAGAAGCATGAGGATAGTGTTAGAAACTGCACTGAAAAACAATGTATTCCATGTGTAATAAGTAGAGCTGTTGTGCAATTACGTAAGGTAGTCCAGATGAAAGAGTCACGATGTTCTGTGTCTGAGAGAAGAGACTTAATTAAGACAGACAAATTCTCCTGGGTACAACAAAGCAGTTCTCTGGATGCAGCCCTGATTATACTGTAGTTCTTTTAAATGCACAACCAAAATCTTCATTATTATAATTAAACTGATATAAAATATGTCTGCCCTTCATTGCATAAAACTTTGCTTTAGGGTTAAGACTGGAAATTTCATGAAGAGCTTTGAAAATGAAAACTGACAGGCAAAGCAAATTAATTCTATAATTTTCTGAACACTTTCTTTTCCTTTTTAGAATTCCATTAAAAAACAGACACACTAAAAAAATTAGCTAAATGGCATATTTACATCAATGTGATTTTCCTGCAGCCAGCAACTAGAGAAGAATTACAGTGTCATCTGTAAAAATGGAGCTCAAAAGTTGTCTTCTCCCAAGCATGCTGGATTTGGAGCATGGAGAATGATTGTGTGTCCCCTGTTCCCTGGGCATGGGGCACTCACTATTGCCAGCTCCCTTGTCCCCCTCTGGTCTCTTTTTTTTTTTCCAAGAGTTAGCAGGTCCTGCAGCTAAATGGAGGTGTATTCTTTTACCCTATATTTACCTTGGAGCAAATTGCTGGGGAGTGTTCATTGCTCATATGATCGCCTAAAGGAACTGATGAAAAATAACAAGAAAAGAAGGAACCAATTCTTTTAGAGCAAGAAAAAGGCTTTTGCTTAAAATTTATCTTTTCAACGTCTCTGCTTATGTAAAAACCATACCACCAAACTTAAAATAAGTGTTTCCCTGGTGTGAGGGATTAGCTCTAAAAGTCTCGAAAAGCCAGAGCACTGATCTTTAAAAAGGAATTGAGGAGATGTTGGATGAACAAATGCACAGGTACGCCTCTTTTATGCTGAATAGGTTAGTGACAAATGAACAGTGTGACTGTGGGGACTAAATGTGTGTTTGTAAGATTAAAGCTTAAAATGAGCAACTGCTAAATCACACAGTTGTTTCAAATCATAATCTATTCTAAAGGGCCCACTGAATGGACTGTGAGATCTGAGCTGATTTTTGTCTGTGGAAAAGTGGTTCCTAGTGGTTAGCAGCCTTTTCCTGTGAATGACTTTCCTCCAGGTTTTGGATGCTTCTTGTAAATAGCTTCCATCCTTGTCATGACTCTGAAGTAATGTAGAAAGTGCCATGTTTGCTTGGCAGGCATGGCTTTTGCTTAATTCTCTATAAGTCACACGTTTTGTCCCAGCTTTTGAGCCATAGCTCACTTATGCCGTGCTCCTGCCACGGTTTGTGCACACTTGCAGAATTAAACAACACCAGTATTTAACAGATGTCTTCTAGGTCCTTCTCAAACTGCTTTGGGCAGCGTGCCTGTTGGTGTTAGTGGCAGCTGTGCAAGGTGGTAAGGGAAGCTTGTGGTTTAGCAATGGGGCCTGCAGCTTTCTGTCTTCAAGAAGGCAGGTAAAAAATTTGGACCTCCAAAACCAAAAAGTTTCCCAATACCACTGGCCCAGCTGCACCCCTCCCTGCTGCTAGACACCCCTTTTTCTGCTGTGAATATCACCCCCAGGTGAGTGGAAGGATGGAGACCCTGGCAGAAACTGCCTTGTTGCTGAAGGTACTGAGGTTTGTGCCTCAGAAACATTTTTGCATCTTATAGGAATCATGAGTCAAAATCCAGAGCAGATAGTGTTTCCTAAGGGCTACCCCTGAGGTCATGAGCAGAACTAGAAGCTAGGTGGTTCCCACTTTCCTGGTTGCAAACCCATTTTCTTCTTGCTCAACATTTTCTAAATGCTGCAAGTGTACAAAACTACTGGAGACTTGAGGTATTATTTTATTCTCATGAAGTACTAAGTTATGTTGCAGTTACAGTATAATTGTACTGTGGTTAGTTTAATTTATTTTAAGACTTCTATTACTACTAATTCATAATGTTTAAATATTAGCTGGATGGAAGCAATTACACCAGGTTGGTGATTTACTTAAACTGTAAGAACTCATGTGCTATGTGAAACCCAAGGGATCGTAATATTCAGGCATGCAGCTGATTTACTTGTAAAAAAAAAAAAAGCAATTATTTAGCAAAATATATAACCAGAATAAAATTACATTACAATTTCAATCTTGCATTTATTAAAAAAATACAAATGACCAATTTTTTCTCCCTCAGACTTGAGCTTCAGGGAGTAGGAGACTTTTGCCCTTGAAGGTGGATAGATTTGAAGAAATGTGATAAAAATCATAGCACATCACTATAGCAAATCAGTTACTCTTTAAATAAATTGGATGTTTATGGTGCTGCAGTTTGCTGTGAAGACTTATCAAAGCACTTGTAACCTGCATCATTTACTCTTGATTTTGCTGAGAGATGCAAATACTAAGCATCTGCACTGGTAAAAATTTGGAATGCGCCCACTTATTAGATTCACATAATACGATTTAATGAGGCTACCACAGCTGTCTCGTGAGTACTTATTTCCTTTTTATTAATGGAGAAATCTCTGTTTTGCTTTTAAGGGACACATTTAATTTGTAATACTGTTGCTAAGTAGACCTTTGAAATAACTGTTTCACTTGTATGTCAGTTTTAGCCCTGTCAACTCCCTTACCAGTGTAGTGGCATGTTTCATGGCTTGACGCAGTCTGCTCTTATATTAGCAGGCATAGTTTATTCTTACAACCTAGCTTTTCAGCCGAGGATGTTGAACATGAGTATATCGTATGCACTGTGCAAATAGTTGCAGAGCTAAAAAACTGTAAGTGTGAGTAAAATAGTTCAGAAATTTTTGAGTATGTGTAAACATCCAGACACGCCTCGATACCCGTATGTACCCTCTGTAGAGGAGCAATCAGAAAGTTTTCCCTAATACTGATTTTGTGGTGACGGTGGTTGACAAGGGGTAATAAAGCGTGAAGAGGACAACCCAAGTTCAGGGGCACGCCAGGTGCACAGGGAGGTGGACCACACACCCACCCACGCTGGGCGAGCTGGGGAGCGCTGGGGTTGCCGCGGGGATCTGTCGTGTGCGTTCCCGTGGAGGTGTGCGTGTACCCCCGCGCAGAGCCTGCACACCAGCTGTACAAACTCCTACACCTCAAGGACGCTTTCCTAAATTGATAAGCAGTTTCCTTGGAGGAGCTAATGCATTTGTTGGGTATGCTGGAAGTTGCTTTTCTCTCACACAGAAAGCTCAGGCCATTAGACAGCACACTTGAGGCAAAATTTTGCCCCCAAGTGCATTATAGACCCACTAAAACAGTGTTGCTATCTTGCCCACATAGCTCATATTTGGCTTTATGTATTCTGTCTCAACCTATTTAGTAATTCAGTGATGAATGACAATCAGAATTTAAAACAAATATTCCCATTAAACCAATTTTATTACCTTGTTTTATTGATTTTTATAACTTCATTGCTAAATTTAAGGATTGGGGTTGATCTGAATCAATATGATTAATGAAATAATTTAAGTTGATTAAAAAGGGCTTAGAATAATGTGATTAGACTATGGAGATTTGGGTGGCTTATTGGATTACACATTTTATTCCCGGAGGATTGTTGTAAGATTCAGAATGAAATGAAATTGGTCATCCTCTTTTGGGCCCCTGATGCCTGGTAATCTCCAGTGCCATGATACCAGACAGAAGGCATAGTCACGTTCAATGATTTTCTCTGGAAAAATACAAGATTGAATTTTTGAGCTAAGACCTAAATAATCAGGCCAGAAGATACCACTGAAATCTGATCCGCTCTCCATCATAGAGGGCTCAAATGAAATCATGTTTGATCTCATGGGACATCCTTTTTAAAGGGATCTGGTGCTGATGAATGCCTTTTTAGTGATGGACACTCTCCTGCCATCCTTGGGAGATTGTGACCATTGCCAGCTGTCCTCACTGTGGGTTGTTCTGCTGTTTTTGGGGGGGCTTTTTGTTTTGTTTTGTTTTGTTGATTTGTTTTTTTAAGTTTTAGCTTTACTGTGAATGTGTCAACTTCCGGGTATTGAAAGGACGTATCACTTGACAGTACTGATCTTTATCTAATCCTCTATAATCTGTGACAATGTCAGTCTACACCTTGGGTTTCTATGGGGTCTACCATCAGGAAATGTAAATTGAAAGACTTCTTAAAATACATTGATTCACTATGTCATTAAACTACTCAGTTGAAACAATTACATTCTTACTACATGTGCCTAGATATGCCTTTATTAGGGCATAAGAGGTGTCCTTGAAAGTTTTTCCCTATATTAATTTGGACTTCTGCAATTGCTCATGACCAATCAATGTGTGTATTGAACTAAAAGAATCTGGAATTTCTTACTCGAATGTGTTTTCCAAAACCTTCCTGATTCTTGTAGCTCTTGTGAACTTTCTCCATCTCTCAAGGTAATTTCTAAACTGAGGCTATCACAATATATTTTTGACAAGTACAAAAATATTAGAACTCTGCTATTCTGAGTAGATACTGTGTTTATACAACCAAGTATACCATTGTGATCTTTTTGTTATATTCTGTTCTGATCATCTGTAGTGATGAAGTTGGGGTTTTACCAAAATTATTTTTTCCTGGATCAGAGTCATGTAAATAAGGCCTGCCCCTTGGGTTTCTAGGTTTATGACCTCATATTTTGGTTTGTATTGGAACATGCCTTTTTTTTTTTTTTTTTTTTTTTTAATACATTGCTTGTCAAGCAGTCTTTTGACTTTTGATCACCCACCCATATCACCCATATTCTTTGTTATTCATTGCTGTTCAAATCTTGGCTTTGTATCATCTCCAGACTCCATATATATTGATTTTATGCTTTCTTCCAGGTCACTCTAAAAATGCTAAATAGCACTGGGCTAAGAACGGGTCCCTGTAGGATCCCATTTGAAACATATCTACGTGATGAGTGTTTCACATTTACTGTTGCGTTTTAGACATATCATTTATCTTGTGTTTGATCCATTCTGAGTTTATTTTTATTCCTATGTCTTCTTACACAAAATATCATTCAGTACCAAGTCAAATTCATTGCAAAAACCATAATATATTACAGTCTAAGTATATTACAATGACTTTATTATGTGTATCAACTAAACCTTTAATCTTGTAAAAGAAGAGATACCAAGTTAGTCTGACAAGCTGTGTTTTCCATAATGTTGGAAATAGTTAACACTAATAATCTCTTTATTCTTTCCTTAATAAAATATTTTTTCAGTTTTTCCATTATTTTGGCAATGAAAAATACCCACTCACAGATATGCTGCAAATCCAGCATTCAGAGGTGTACTAAGGGGAATACCAGTGGGGCAAGTTTTTCCTTAGACAGGTCTTTCTAAACACATTTGGCTTTTCCTCCTGAGTTACTACTCAAATTCTCCTCCTGTTGTTGTTTAGTGAATAAATGCTCTTTTTTACTATTCGCACCACTGGTGTTCCTGCTCAGTGATGGACTGCTGGTGGGTTTCAGCCTCTTCCTGATATTTTTCAGATGAACTGTCTGGACCTTCTCCACTGTAACTGCCACCAGCCACCAAACACTTCTGCTTTAATCAACTCTGCGGGTTGCCATTTCCTCTTTTGTCTATTTTCTTCCTTTACTAATTTCATCACTTTCCTTACTTTACTTTATAACCCATACCAAAAACTTCTCTTATTTTCAGTTCATAATGTACTGCTTCATTGTAACTGGTTTTCTTTCCCATTTAAGAGACAGTGTTTTTAACCAGCATAACCTGGCTCAGGTAGTGTTTTCCATGAATTCATTGAAGAAAGTTTAGATGGCTTGCCTACAGGTCATCCTCTTCTGTCAGGTTTTAAGGAGGATTCTACAATGGAGGTCTCTTTAAAATAAAAATAATAATAATAATAATTAAAAAAAAAAAAAAAAAGTCCTTCAAGTTCCAATAGGTCAGGTTCTTGCAATTCTCTCTCAGTGAATGTTCTTAATTTTAGTTGTGGGTTTTTGGTTTTTTTGCTCTAAACAGGGGATGCAGAGGAGGTCTTGCTATGATTTAATATCTGTGTCTGAATAACTAATTTCTTCAAAATACTTAAAAGTGTATGTTGTTTCCAAAAGATACAGAAATAAACAAAATCATCCCAGCTTAAAAGCCCACAGGAAGGTGTGTGCATAGTATGTTGTGTTCATGTTTGAATTTTTGCAGGACATGGTGCATGATGCTGTTTTCCCAGCCACTCAGGTGATATGAAAATCAAAAGCCCATCTTCTATGCTTTCAAAGGCTTGAAGCCTAGTAGGTTCTTTCTGGTTTGAGTACTGGCGTTCTCCGAGTCCTGTGGATCGCTGGGGTTCCTGCCACAGTTTATTCTGCACAAGGAGTGCAGCCTGTGCACTGACACTGAGACTTGGGCACGATGAGGAGGGTGGCCACAGCAGCATGTACAGCAAGCTGTGGCTTCCCTGCTAGCAGGAGCATGGGCGAGGATCCTGGAGCTGGGTCAGGTATCTCCACTTTGGCTCGTAGGTGTAGGTCAGCCCTGTGCTAACGTAAAGAGCAGCTTCTAAATCTTGTTTCAACTGGGGACAGTGGGAAGTTGCTCCAGTCTCTGTGTTTTGGAAGGACATTGTGGCAGTGTCCTCTGTACTCACTGTAGAGCTGTCATATCTCTGACTAGCGAGAGAGATTAATAATAACTCTGTGCTGAGATGTGCAGATATTGTAGTCCTTGTTTTTCTATTCCCTGGGGCCATGGCAGCCCTTATGTCAGGGTAACGCTGTAATTCAGTGAGCCTGCAAAGTGTTTGATGTCAATATTTTAGAGTCTTGGTCACAGTGCTCTGAGCTGTTGGGAAGATGTTGAGACATGAGATCTTTGGTGTTTCCCAGCTCTTGATCTTGAGTCTTCTTCGTTTTTTTTTCTACTGCAGGTTCAGGCTGGTTACATGCCCTGTGCACTTGTAATGCCTTTGCTCCATGTCTGTGTAAAGAGTGGATGCAGCATGGCTTCCCATCTGCCCCTTTTGTGGAGCATCTGGCTATTTTCTCCTGATGTAGCTCTTTCTACTGTGATCCAGGTTTTGGTCAGGCCAAGGCTCCATCACTGCCATCTGTAAACCTGAAATTAATGCAGAAGTTTTAAGTAGGTATAAATGAGGGAAGTTCATGTTGCCTGAACTCCACCAGTTGCTCTTGGTGCTGGCTTGTCTCCAGATTGAATTTAAGGCATGGATTTGATCTGTTATTTGATCTAAGTAACTTGGGACCTTCCAACCTGAGAGACTCTTGCTGTGCCACCTAGTAAGAGTGGTGATCAGCTCAAATACTCAAAATGGGTACTTAGTAAGGACGTCTGGTTTGGTTACCTCTCCTCCCTGGTCAGAAACAGCACTATCTGTTAGGACTCTGGTACAGACTGCTCAGTACAGCTTACTTCTCTGCAGAGGTAGGCTGATAGGAGCTGTGGCCTACTTTGTGTGGTGGGAGCAGCTCTGCAAAGCAGGTCCTTAAGAGGAAGGCAGACAAGCCATTATAATCTTGCCTCCTGCTGAACTTCTTCAGCAGAGACTATTCAGCATCCCAGAATAGTTAAGCTATTGTCTTCACTCTGTTTTCCTGCCCTCAAAGTGCCCATTTTGTGGTGTGGTGTTTCCTCCTCTTTTGATGAGAAGCTGACTGTAAAGACATTATTGTAGGTCTTTGTGACAGTCCACTACCCATACCCGATATCTGGGTAACCCTGGGGAGTTGAGAAAAGCCCACTGTAAATGCTGGTATTGCTGTTCCCCATGACACTTTTCTTTTCCATCTGTCTGAGATTCCTTAGTCATTACTTTCTCTTCAATAATGATAGTGCTTAGACTTCTGCTTGGAGCTTGAGCTTGAGTTAAACTGCTAGTTAGTGACAACTAGCTGGATTTGCAGACGTGCCGGCATGACTATTTTGGTATTTGGAAAATTGTTGGACACTGCGTTCTCATGTATCTGTCCATGTTGTATTTTTGGTCTGCCTTATATTTTCTGTTTATTCCATTACGTGTGTATCTCAGCTTGTAAGAACACATGTGTTAAACTTTGAATCCAGTCTTTATTCCACATGTGCTCAACTCCCTGAATTAGCAGGAATTTTGCCTTGAAGAGGCGACCGAGGTCGATCCCACAGCATTAACATCTGCTCTTGCAATCTGTGGAGCTGTGCGGTCAGCCTGAGTGTGACTGGCAGCATCCCTGTGGCTGCCTGCGCCAGTGCTGAGGCTGTTTGGTTGTTCAGCCCCTGTGCAATGGAAGCTGCTTTGTGCCATGAGTTGTCAGCCTGGATGAATTTTGAGTAGGTAACCTTTTCTTTGTTGTCCTGTGACTTGTCACAGTGGATATCTGGTACTTAAATCCTACAGGACTCGCCAAGAAAGATTAGACAGAGTTCAGCTCATTTATTTGTTGTGATAGCAGAGGCTGTGAGGAGAACCAGTAAAATCTGCCAAGTGGACAGTCCTGGGATGCTCTCTGAGGATGGCCAGAATGTGGCTGAGATTCGTAGAAGACAATGTGTGCTAATAATGAATACCAGTTTCCAATGATTGTTGCTATCTGTAGTAATCATGTACTGGTACTGTGGGTTCAAGCTTTGAGTTGCATCTCCTCTGATCAGAGGGACTAAGCCTCACATGTGCATGAGATCTGGTTGCAGCCTTGGCCCCAACATTGACTTTCTGTGTTCTCTTGGATAGTTTACATAAACCTTCCCTGCTCTGACTTACTTCATTATAGAAAAATTACACCATCATTTGTCAACTGCTGCATGGTTCTTTAAGTGCCACTAGTGACTCACTGACTTCTTTATTTAATGTTTAAAGGTACATTTTCCCACCACAAGTACTGTAAAGCTTTAAGATTTTCAGGGACTGCAATTCTGTCTGTGTATAAATGAAATACCTAGAAGCATTCCAAAAATCCTCACCCTGTAGAGCTAATTAGTTTCTCTTGGGGAAAAAAAAAAAAAATCAGGTAGTCAGTTGGACAATTAAGTGCATCATCTGGAGTTTCCAGAGTAGATAGCTTTTAGGATGCACTGTTTATCACAATCTATTTGTGAGGACAGACTAAGCTGCCTGTTATTGATTTCTTAGTGCTAGGTTCATGAGGAATGGCAAAGATCGGAATAAAGCTTCTGTTTTAGCAACGGTGATATTTACTGGTGAAAATTTGAATTGGTTTTGGGGGAAATGGCTCTTAACCACACTTAACAAGTTTAACTCTCAGCATCATTACTGAATTTCACATCCTTTCACAGAAGCCCTGCAGTTCTTTAAGGGCTTTAGGTGTCTTCGGGTAAGTGATATTTGCCCTTCTTATCATCCTTAGCAGAATCCTGGAAGACTGTCAGTGCTTTAGAGGCCCTTCAGGTAACTTCATTTTGGACAAATAATAATTAATGAGCTTGACCTCTCTGTGCAGGGTTGCTAGACAGCTCTTATTTCTGCCCCGTTTCTTAACTTTAGATCAACAATTTACATCCTATAATTTTGACAAAGGGGGTGGGATGAGGTGGAGAGCATGTTTATTCATATTTTTTTAATCCTACATATTTATTTCTGTTAGCTCTTTGATTTAAACAGCGGAAGATTGAGTGGTCAAAGGTCAGGGTGAATGGGGTGGAGTTTTCCCACAACTGCTGATGGCTTGCTGATCCCGCTGTTTACACATGCAGTCCCTCTGACGAGGATGATGTGTTCAACAGGAGAGCTTCTCCTATTTTGGGAGTGTGCTTAGACTGGAGCTCAGAATCCCTCCTTTAGAAACAGTTAGAAAACGTTAGGATGCAGTCAGGCCAGCACTCAGATATGTCTCCTTGGTGTCAAGTGATTTCAGAGCAGCTGTGTGTATGCTGAGAGCTAAGCACATGTTGAAGTTGCCTTGTGGTTGGGGTCCTGAGGTATTTTTGCATAATAGATATTATGCAGGCTCAGGAGCAGGAGATGGAGTCAGCCAGTTCAGTCACCTTATAGGGTGTCCCAAGAACTGAAGGAAACCATAGTATGCTTCACTTTGAAAAGTAGTATCTTGCGTTGGAAAGCACAAGGTTTCCCATATAAGTAGGGATTTTCTTTTTTGTATGTGTACATTGCATGCAAACTGGTTGTGTTTGTTTCTGGTAGCAGCATATTGTGAAGAGCTAGGTTATCTCTGGTAGAGAAGGCCTTAGGGTGGAAAAATCGACAAGTTAGTTGATTGTTTTCACGCTGATGTAGATTTTTTTTTTTTTTTTTTTGCAAACATCATACTTTCCTTCTTTCATTGCCACAATAAATTCAGTGCCATCAGTAGAAGTGACTGAGGATAAAGGGCAGTCCTAGGCCAGTTACTGTGTGGTAAGATCAATTTTGATGGACTTAGCATCTTGGAGAAAGATAGACTTTTCAACTGCAAGATTCAGGGGTACATCTTATTGTACTTTCTGATTGCTTTGGTTAATGAAGCGGAACAAGTGCTCTTGTGTGGGTGAATACTGCAGAGAGTTTTTTTGATAATTTGCAGTGTGAACATTTTTGGCAGGTAGCACAAGAGAGGAGGTTTGCTATTTATTCACATAGTTGTTGGCAGCTTTTAGTTTGTCAGTTGGCTGTACTTGCTCCTGTTCTTAGTATCCAGTGAAAGGTAAAACAGAGCAGGAATTCAGCCACTGGATACACTGCAGGACAGAAGTATTAGTAGTATATATGTCTTGTCTTAGAAGACCAGTGTGTCAAAATTGGATTAAGGTAGAGTCTTAAAGAAGGACAATAGCTAAACTAAAATTAGCATCGTAAGTCTGTAGGATCAGTTGAACTAAGCTCAGCATAAGATCAGTGAGGAGGCAAGTTATACTTAAATCACCTTATCCAGGCTCTGATGTGAGTGGAACCCAGTGGAAGGAAGACACTTCTTGAAGAAAGTGCTCCTATGCTCCCCAGGGTGATCCCCTGGGCCTAGAGGTGTGTGGCCTGTCTAAACCGTGGTGTCCGGTTCTGGAGATGCTTGTTCAAGGAGTGTGAATGTGGTAAAGCAAAGGTGAGTGCCTGGCTTGTCAGGCTGAGAAGGCAGCATTTGAGCTTACAGAAACACATTTTGAGTTTTTGCAATATTAGAATTAAAAACTACTATATATATATTAGAATAAATACATATATATTAGAATAAATAACTTCTTGATAGTTATGAATGAAAAGTGTCACATTAAATTTAAATTAGCAGCTCTCGCTTTGAAAGACTGAGTATACAGACTGCTATTCTGTAGAGACCAAGACTGGAATAGCTGATGCAGTAATAAGCTCAGTTAGCAATTGCAGTTTTGCAGGGTTTGTGTATATTACACAGTAGATTGGGGAGATTGCTAGTATCAGTTAAAATAACCCTATCAATGTCAATAATACTCAAATCTTGTTAATTTTAGGCAATTAGTCAGTGGATTAGACCTGAATTCTATTCAACTGATTAAAAGATATGGGGAAGTCCTACTCAGAGATAAAGAACTGCTGTTGTACAAGTCTGATGTTCTTTACATATCACCAAATACGAAATCAAAAGTATCCATCAAAAATAAAAGCAGGGGAAGAGGACACAGAGGATAATCTAATTCCCTCCAAAATCCCTGAGATGTTACGACTGAATTTTAAAAGGCAAATTTTATCGATTGTCCAGGAGACCATTTAGGTTTTTTTACCTGAAAAGTAACCAATTAATTCCGTGACTTATTTTCATCAAAAAGCACGGCTATCTTAGAACTAAAAATAAATGGCTTTTATTTTTCTGCAGAAGAAAATTACTCACATAACAATTCCCGCCTCTCTAGCAAAGACAAAATGGCAGACCTGCAGCTAAATCAGTTATGCTGCTCTGATGAATTTTCCAGATCTGGCTCTAAGGAACCATTCTCCATCAGCAAATGAATCACTGCAGATTCAAAGGCCATTAATACATCTTCCTATATGAGAAAAATAATCTTAATAAATCATCAATCTTAAATCTAAATATTGCTCCTGTAAACCTAAAGAAATAAGAAAGAAAAGGCTCTTCTAGAACCTGCAGAGTAATCAACTATATTCATTTGTATTCATTAGCATCTACTGCTTGAAGATTTTCATGACCATAGCTGTGTATTAAAATGCAGTATGTTAATGCAGGAACAGAGTATTTTAGGAGAAAACTGTAATTAAAAAAGTAGCTGACCAGAGGCACTTGCTTCATTGACTTCCTATTTTCTTAAGACCGATTCTCATAAAAGTACTACAATAAATGGTTACAGTAATTATTCTTGTCAGTACAAGTCGCTGTATCATTTTAATGAGAAATCTTGAGCATAAGAAGTTGAACGTTTTTGATTTTGTTCCCAGCAGATCCCATGCCTTTAAATCCAGTTATTGGGGGGACGGGGGTTTTGGAAATATTTCAGATGCTATTGAGTGACAATAGCAATTTTGTAGAAACATTTATACTGACTAATTTGCTGAAAGCATCTACACAAACATGCAAACAATGAGTGGAGATGTTCTTACAAGCACCAAAACAGATGCTCTGTGCCTGGGAGAGCTACACAGGGTCCTGCTCGGGCACAGAGCAGCAGAAGGACAGAGATGGGTGGATGGAGGGCACTGCTAGAGCAGGGGTTGCATTTAGGATTTGCAGGGGAGTGTGACTTGAGGAAGGGTGAATGACACAGCAGATAAATGGGAGCTGCAGGGCACCAGCTCCCAGGGTATTGAAGGGGTAGTCCAGGCTGCAAAGAGTTCGGGAGTCAGGGATTTTGGTGTCTCAAAGCAAGTGTCCTGGGGATGTCAGGAAGCTGGTCCCTGGTGCACATCTCCTGGCTGGGCCTGAGAGCAGTGGGGTGGAGGTCTGTGTGCCTGTACCCAGCATCATTTCCTCACCTTGGGACTCCTCTTCTACTCAGTATCCAGGCAGCAAATGTCCCTTCAACAGCAGGAGGCAGAGAACTGGGAAAGTATTTTGGTGACTAGGGAAATAGGAGGGAAAGCAATTTTAACAAATGTTTCGCTATTAATTACAGCCTTGAAATATGTTTTAAAAATATTTTTGGTAGCTGTTGGATAGTTAATATACTAATGGAGTAGATGGAAATCATGTGGAGAAAAAAGAATGATTTGAAATTTATAATTATTATGAAATGTTTTGAATTGATAATATGTGGGAAATGATTTAAATTTAGTTGCTGCACTAAAATTACAGAAAGCTTTGCAGGCAGCTGGGTTTACATCCAGTAGTAAGAAGGTAGTTGATACTGAAAAGACAGTCACATGTGTCTGGTAAATATTTTCTCAAGAAGAGTTAGAATATATGCCCTAAAGAAAAAGGCTTTGGGTTTTCTTGCCTGGGTGTCCATTTTCCCACAGCACTTTGTGGTTCTGGTACACAGAAATGACCAGAATAGCTACTTTTCAAAGCAAATGGGGAGACAAGAGAGCGTGAAGTAGGTTGGGGCTGAGCAGAAGGGTACGTGAGGCTCCCACAAGAACAGCCATGAGAGCTGGGCAGTTGTGCACACAGCAGAGATGGGCTTCTCAGCCTAGTGAAAACATCCTTTGCTAAAGGACACTAAAACATACCAACAAGAAGGTCCAGGCTCTCCTGGGTGTGTATTTCAGGGGTCTGACTCATGACTGTTGTTTGGTTTTGGTTTAGCTTTGCTCGAGGTGTCCAAGGTTGCAGAAAAGAGGCAGAACTGAGGTAGGACACTCATCCGCCGGGCACGAAGCTATCACATGTGTCCCACAGGCATGCTGAGCCATCCCAGGCTCTCCTCCCAGCTCTGCTTTGGAGACTTCTTCCCCTTCTCCTCCCACATAGGCTGAGACCCTTCTTTCATGCTTTATCTCGCAAAGTTCCTCCTTTATTCATGATATCTCTTAAATCCTGGTCAATCCACCCCACTTCTGGTTATGCACACCTTAACCAGGTGCTGGAGCTTTCCATGAAACCTCTCTTCCCATGTATGTCTGTTTTGAAAATGTATGGGACACAGTTGGATACCACTTCCTCTTAGCTGTAGCAAGTTGCTGAGATCTGAAAGACAGTTTAATAGCTGCAAATGTCACTCATGAAAACTTGGTATCTCTAATGCTGCAATCAATCAAGTCACTGTATAGCTCAGTATATTTTATAGCTCAGTAGGGAACTGAATTGTGGGAAGGGATAACATGTTGTGTTTTGAGGTCCAGAAGAACATGAATTATCTTTACGTAAACATATCTTCTCTATTATTTATGCACTTGTGGAATGGCCAAAGAAAACTTACTTGTTCTTTTTTTTTTAATGTATTCCACAGGATCCTTCAAACCAAAAATGTGGAAGAAAGAAAACAGTGTCCTTCAGCAGCATGCCATCAGAGAAGAAAATAAGCAGCGCCAGCGACTGTATCAGCTTTATGCAGGCTGGGTGTGAATTGAAGAAAGTTCGTCCAAATTCCCGGATTTATAACCGTTTTTTTTACTCTGGATCCTGACCTGCAGGCTCTCCGCTGGGAGCCTTCCAAGAAGGACCTTGAGAAAGCTAAACTTGATATTTCTGCTATAAAAGAAATCAGACTAGGGAAGAACACAGAAACATTCAGGAATAATGGACTTGCAGACCAGATTTCTGAGGACTGTGCTCTGTCGGTAATTCATGGTGAGAACTATGAGTCCCTTGACTTGGTTGCCAATTCAGCTGATGTGGCCAATATTTGGGTATCAGGGTTAAGGTACTTGGTTTCTCGTAGCAAACAACCACTGGATTTCATGGAAAGCAGCCATGATACCCCACGGTTTGCCTGGCTAAAAACTGTGTTCGAAGCAGCAGATGTTGATGGTAATGGCATAATGTTAGAAGATACATCTGTGGAGCTAATAAAGAAGCTTAACCCCACCTTAAAGGAATCAAAGATTAGATTAAAATTTAAGGAAATCCAGAAGAGCAAAGAGAAATTGACAACACGAGTAACGAAAGAGGAGTTTTGTGAAGCATTCAGTGAACTTTGCACAAGACCTGAGGTTTATTTCTTACTTGTGCAGATATCTAAAAACAAAGAGTATCTAGATGCCAATGACCTCATGCTGTTTTTGGAGGCTGAGCAAGGAGTGAGTCACATAACAGAAGAAATGTGTCTAGATATTATACGCAGGTATGAGCTTTCTCAAGAAGGGCGATTGAAAGGTTTTCTTGCAATTGATGGATTTACTCAATACTTATTGTCCCCAGAATGTGATATTTTTGACCCAGAGCACAGAAAAATTGTCCAAGACATGACACAGCCTTTGTCACATTACTACATCAATGCATCCCACAATACATATCTAATAGAAGACCAGCTCAGAGGACCAGCTGATATCAATGGTTACGTCAGAGCTTTGAAGATGAGTTGTCGGAGTATTGAACTAGATGTCTGTGATGGCCCAGATAACGAACCCATTATTTGTAACCGTAACAACATGACATCGCCACTTGCCTTTCGAAATGTTATTGAGGTGATAAACAAATTGGCCTTCTTTGCTTCAGAATACCCCCTTATTCTCTGCTTGGGGAACCACTGCTCAGTACAACAGCAGAAGGTAGTGGTACAACACATGAAAAGAATCTTTGGAAACAAACTATACACAGAGGCACCTTTATCCTCAGAAGTCTACCTCCCATCACCTGAGAAACTGAAAATGAAGATCATTGTGAAGGGGAAGAAGCTTCCCTGTGACCAGGATATATTAGAAGGAGAAGTCACAGATGAAGATGAAGAGGCTGAAATATCCCGGAGGCTGTCAGAGGACTTCTCAAGGGAACCGAAGCTGATCTGGCTCTGCAGGGAATTGTCCGACTTGGTGTCCCTATGCAAATCTGTCCAATACAAAGACTTTGAGACATCTATGAAAGCTCAAAATTACTGGGAAATGTGCTCCTTCAGTGAGGCAGAAGCCAGTCGAATTGCAAATGAATACCCTGAAGATTTTGTCAACTACAACAAAAAATTTCTATCCAGGGTGTACCCAAGTGCTATGAGGATAGACTCCAGTAACTTAAATCCTCAAGATTTTTGGAATTGTGGTTGCCAGATAGTGGCAATGAACTATCAGACCCCAGGGCCCATGATGGACCTACACACTGGCTGGTTTCTACAGAACGGAGGATGTGGGTATGTTCTCAGGCCTTCAGTGATGCGTGACGAAGTGTCTTACTTCAGCGCAAATACCAAGGGCATTGTTCCAGGCGTCTCTCCCCAAGTCCTACATGTCAAAATAATCAGTGGTCAGAACTTTCCAAAGCCTAAGGGTGCATGTGCAAAAGGGGATGTCATAGACCCCTATGTCTGCATAGAAATACATGGGATTCCTGCAGACTGCACCGAACAAAGAACTAAAACTGTTCAGCAAAACAGCGATAACCCCATTTTTGATGAAAGCTTTGAGTTCCAGATCAATCTACCAGAGCTGGCCATGATCCGTTTTGTTGTTTTGGATGATGACTACATTGGGGATGAGTTCATAGGGCAGTACACCATCCCTCTGGAGTGCTTACAGCCCGGATACAGGCACATACCGCTGCGGTCTTTTGTTGGTGACATCATGGAGCACGTTACTCTCTTTGTTCACATTGCAATAACCAACCGAAGTGGAGGCGGGAAGGCCCAAAAGCGCAGCCTCTCGGTGAGGATAGGAAAGAAAGCAAGGGAGTACACCATGCTGAGGAACACCGGTCTCAAGACTATTGATGACATCTTTAAGCTGGCAGTGCATCCACTACGAGAGGCTACTGACATGAGAGAAAATATGCAGGTATGACACTTTGGCCATGTGTATTGTGTCCTGAATGTGGAAGCGAAGGTCCTACTGTGAGCTTCTGGTAGGGCAAAATTTCTGAAGCTGGTGGAAGCTGGTGAAGCTTCAGACCCACAGCTGCTCTCAGCTTTTAACTGAACATTGGAAGGCTGATAATAACAGGCGCTAACTAACAAGCAAATGTGGGAGTAGGCAAAAGTGTTTTAAAAATCAGTATCCCCTTTCCAAACACAGCAGAACTGAAGGTACATTTGTGTCCCCAGGCCTCAGATCTCAAAAACTTCCTTGCTGGTCCTGGAAAAAATCAGCAAGCTTTTGTTTTGCTGAGTGAGGGTTACGCTCTTAATTTTCTTTGTCTGGGTGAGTATAAGAAACAGTCAGTGGCTTTGTCATTGAGGTCTTGTCTACACCAGAGAAACCCACTGTGCAAAGAGCAGCACGTTTCCCTGAGTGTGTGTTTCTACTGTTTGCCCAAGGGCTGCAGATGTTTAACATAGACACTGAATGCCACTTGGATGCAGTTTCCTCCCTGCTAAAGAGCTGAGTTGGCTCGGGTGGCTGAGCGCCAGCACAGACACCGGTGCCACGTCTTGGCTCAGAGGGTCTTCTGGCACGGTGTCCACTTGCCCGTGCTGCTCTGAGGGGATGGGGCTGTCGGGGCCCAGGTGCATGGCACCAGCACAACTGCTTGGGTCAGACCTTCGTGATCGGCAGGAGGTGAAGTGGCGGTGAGGCCAGACAAGAACCAGCCTGCCCAGTGCTCTCCTCCGCAGCAGGGACGACTCTGCGGGTTGTTTAAGGGGCAGCTCACTTCAGAGGTCCAGGCGCTGCCTAGAAACAAAAGTGACTAGCATTAAACAATGAGTTTTCCTTAATAAATAGCTGAAATCAGCCATAACTGTCTCCTTGGTAAAGATACAGAAACAATTCTTGAAAACAGGAGAAAAACGCATAGCACTTCATTGACCCCACTCTTCTGGACAGAGTCTAAAGCAAATTAAATGTTGGCAGCTGGAAATGTTTACAGAATGACATAAGTTTTAAATCACTCCCAGAGGAATAGTCCAAGTATATTTTTAAGAATGGGAAACTCTTCCCAGCCTTTCTTTTGCTGCAGGCCTGGAAAGTAACTAGTTTGAACCACTGACTCCACCTTCTGTCTAGGTCAGGCACTATATGTGAACTATATAAAAGAAAATACTCTGAATCTGACTCAAAAACAGCATTAATGTGCCTTCCAAGTGAAATTTCAGTGTAAGATCTTGTTCTGGGGAATGCTTTGTAAAGACGCAGTCACTAGATTTAACTGCATGCTAATGGATTTGATTAATGAGAAAAGCCTCTGTTAATTAGCTGGGCATTTTATGATGACTGTTTTTTCAGCGAGATGTCAGTGGGGGAACATTTACAACGTATGGTTTGTCATAATACTCTATTGCTTAGATTTGTGCATCTTGGTTACTCATTGTATGACTTCAGGAAGCTAAATGATGAGGGCATGTCAGCTGTACATCCACTGACTTGGTAAATAAATAAATTCTGGCATGTTAGTTTGGTTTGACCTGTATATCCAGTATTGATTTTCTTATATGTGACCTATGAAGGGGAAAGAGTGTTTGTGTTTCTTTATGATGTGGTAAGGCAAGGCTGAAAATAAAGAGGTTTTTTTCCTACTTGCTTTTCCCATGGGAAATATGAGGTCTGTCGAACTTGTTCTTGCTGGAGGATGATAATGATGGAAGAATGAGGCAATTACAGCATCAAAAGCAATTGGAGTCTGAACAGTTGGGAAGAGAAATAGCATTTTGGGCTGATGGTTTAATATGCTGGGGACCAGAGCTTGTCCCTGGTGGGTCTGGATTTGCAATGCAAAGTAGCTGCAGAGCTGGCAGCTGGGATCCCTGGGCCTAGGGGAAAGCTGGAGCTGGCAGTAGGCTTGGAGCTGAGAGCGGGACTGGCTGGGAATTCCCGTATGCATCGGCACCACAGGGTCCATGGGGGGCCCAGGGATGGCCAGGCAGGAGGATAGCACTGCCCCACATCAGGGGATGGAAGCAGGCAGGTGCAGACGAGGTTCTGGCAGGCAGGGGGGACTGAGTGGCAAGCAGCAACGTGTGCTCAAGTATTTCTTTTTCTTCCCCCAGAACGCCATGGTGTCTGTCAAGGAGCTGTGCGGGCTGCCGCCCATCGCAAGCCTGAAGCAGTGCATCCTGACCCTGTCCTCGCGGCTCGTGAGCAGTGACAACACACCCTCCGTTACCCTCTGCATGAAGGACGCGTTTCCTTACCTAGAGCCTCTGGGGACCATGCCTGATGTGCAGAAAAAGGTCCTGGCGGCGTATGACCTGGTAGGCGCTTACCACTGCTACCTCTGCCATTCCCCACCACTGCGAACGCGGCAGGCAATGCTCACTGGCTTCCACATGGCCAAACGTTTCAGTTGAATGAAAGAGGCTCTTCAAATGACTTAGGCTATGCAAAATTGTCCTTTTATCACTGAAATGCCACACTGGGCTTTTTGTTGTTGTTTCTCTCTTCTTTTTTTTTTTTTTTTTTTTTTTTTTTCCTAAACATGGTTGTGACCAGCACAGGTTGGCACTTGAAGAGGACTTTGTTTACAAAAATAGCAGCAATTTGGCATATACTGGCACCTTTCAGTCATCCTTGAGAAACAGCAAGGTTTGTGTGCTGCCCTTTGCTTGCCTCCCCACAGCAGAGGGCAAGGCCATTAGACAGGGAGCTGCAGCGTGGGAGTCCCCGGGCAAGGCTGCACCGTCCCCTTCCTCATGCCTTTCAGCAGCAATGTGAAGTAAAGCCCGTGCCACTGCCAGACCCAGTCAGTGTTGTTCTTGGGGAAGGCATGAAAAAGTTGGAAGGGAAGTTTTAAAATGCCCATTTTTTTGCACAGGGAGGGAGATGCCTGTATGGTACAGAAATACTTATAAAAAGGTAGAGAGGCGAACTGAAGTAATTCCAGGTGGATGCTGCTGCTCTGCCTTGCATGACGTATGTCACCGCTGTGGGTGACTGAGCAGCAGCAGCAGAAGTTGCTGTCACGTTGCACCTCTTGGGCAATGAGACTGCCCTGTTGCTTCCCATCCTTAGTAGATGGGCTGCAGCAGCCGATAGCAAGCCACATAGTTTTACAGACCCTGACTGAAACATTACACCGTGGCAACCAGACTAAAGCACGGTGCATGTTCAGTGCGTGGCGGCTATTTCTGCAGTTTATGTTCATAAGGAATAAAGTTAATAACTGTGGGAGGTATCAAACTACTTTCAGAGACCCTGAAGTGTTGCAAAGAGTGATCTCGCAGCTTTGACCAGCTACTGATTGTGCCAAATGCTATCCTCCTTTCCATCACATTTTTTGCTGTTAAAACACGCTTTTCAGGAGAAAGTCAGCTTGAGGGGAAGAGGGAGACAAGGGAGACACTGATGCTGATTTAAAGAGAATTACTAAAAATACTCCGAAATAACCCTTGGATCCCTTGCAGAGTAGTTTATATTACTTGAAGGTGATTAAGCTGTGGTAATAAAACATCAATTGTAACAGTGCCACAACGAGGATTTGCAAATCCAGTTGATTGCCGTATTTTAGATTGGACTTTTTTTGGATAGATTTGTTACATGGTGTGATGTCTGTCTGAAAGACCGGCTACCACATAAATAAGAGATTTTTCTGGTTTTGGAGGCCTGCTTAATGGAGTTTTACCAGAATTAATATGTCACCTCTTATCTTGGTAATTATAAAGTAAGAGTACACATGGGACATTTCAAGGCCTTACTTCGCTTTGGAAACAGTTTTTCAATTTAAATAGGTGAAAGGCCTCTTTCAGATGCAGACAAAAACACTTGTGTAACTGTTTCAAATAATGTTTGCTCTTACATGTGTCTCAGATGGAGGAAGATGTACCTTGAATGTTAAGAGACAGTGCAAGGAGTATAAAATCAGGGACCTGAAAAAGAGAAGGGAGTTCTGTGCCTATGTAAGGGTTGATTTGAGATGTAATTCTAGCTGATGAGAACATGAGACTTTAAATTATTTTTACCCGCTTTGTCTGCCTGGGACTGCCTCTTCGTTTGCTAAAACTGTGTGCTTCTGAAAAAGCAAAAGCCAGATTTAATAAATGTTTTTGCTTCATTTTGGATATTTGCCTTTTGAGGCAATGCCAGCAGCAGAATATTGGAATCTATTTAGCCTTTTCGGTGTTTAAAAAAATTAACTGTGTCTATCAATCTTGATATTTGAAAATACAGTGCAGGAAGCGGGTTGCAGTTTAATGTTGAGAAAGTGCTATTCTTTGCTGTGGTGTTTGTAAGGACTTGGTATAATCTAGTGTGTATTTCTTTTTAATAATAATAATAATTTTTTCCTTTTCCTTTTTTTTTTTTTTCTTTTGTGCAACTGAGAGCACAGGGAGACGTTAGTGGAAAGCAATAGAAAATATTTTAAATTTTTATTTATTGATTGATTTTTATTCAATATATGCTACAGTTCAGCGTTTTAAGTTGTTGATAAGTATGGCTTCAAGGAACTGGATCCACAAGTGCTTGCTGCTTGTCTTTAATTCCCCAGAACTGTCCCTTCACTTCAAAGCACTTTTGGGGGGAACAGGCCTGAGAGCATTTTTAACTGCATAAAATAAAAGCTGCTGATGTTGGCCTCTATCTTCTACGAATGGGCTGTACTTCATAATTCCTTTTACCGTAGAAAAAAGTTTTGACCCTAAATCTTGTAGTGGGAAGCTGTGATTGTAGTAGGAAGTCTGCCTTACTTTTTGGGCTTCACAGCACAGGTAGTGTAAATGCTGGGCAAACCCTTCCTTGCCACCTCTGAAAACACGGCATATTTCACATAATTTAAAAAGTCTGCTTTGAGAATAATCTCTGATAAAAACAGCCCTAATGCATTAGAATTTCTTCCCTCTACAGGAAATTGCCAATTGAACGTACTTTATTTTTTCCTTCCATGGAAAGTATAAATTATGCCTGTCTGTTTAATGGGGCATAGACAGGGCTGACAGTCCAGGCAAATGGAGGTGCAAACACTCAGAGACTTGCCACAGTGATCTGGAAAACAATTAACTGTCTGTTCCCTCCTGCTTGGCCTTTGTCAGCAGGCAGGATAGACAAAGACCAGTTAGTGCAGTTTGTTTATTTTTTCCTGGGCAATTAATTTTAGCATTGTGTTCTACATTAAACATTTTCGTTTTGAGAAAGGCCTTATTAGAATAAAATTTAATGTGCTTTTTTTTAGGGAGCCAGAATGATTTTTCAGGACTCTATTTTATTTATGATCACATTGCAGTGGTTTGGTGGAACTTGACTGTTGCCGTGCCTCCTGGAGAAAGAGGCTTCATTGATGATACTGGTTTGCATGGGATTTTCTGCAGAGGAGAGCAGGGAATGGGATTTGCCAAAATCAAGAAAATAAGGGACAATTGACAGTACACAGAAAACATTTTTGAGAAGTGTGTCAACTACCAGAAATATGGCTTAGAATGGTTTATTTCAACTTGCGACTTTGGTTGATACCATACATAGAGTAGGATGAATAGATTCCGGTAATGTTGTCATTGATTCCCACACATACATCCTACGATAGTGTAGCGTGTCACTCACAGATCTATTCTTCAGTCCTTTCCTTTCCCACAAGGAAGGACTCTCCTTCTCCCCCTTTGCCTGCTCCCCCTCATCCATGGCCGGGCATGGGAAGATGCTCCTTCAGGTGGGCAGCACGTGCAGTGGTGCCTTACAGCCTGTCAAATTGATGGTTCACTTGATCACACCTTAAAAAAGGAAACACACAATGTGAAGAGAAGGGATGGGGCCCAGCTGGACCTGACAGATGGTTGAATTATTCATTGCAAACAGTTATCCTGTGAAGTTAGGATTTTTTTTGGTTGAGAATTGTTCAGAAACAGATTGTGATTTCTCTGTCTGCACGATATATTCATGTGCTGATGCAAGCATGCATGAACTGAGGGACACTTGTGCACTTTGCATTTCAGTTATTGGTTTGGCATTATTTTTCCTCCAAGATCAAATGATTGAATAATTTGCAAATGAAAAGCAGTAAACAAGTGATAATAAATGTTCTTGGTTTTACTCAATCTCCTGGCTCTTGCATACAAAAATTTTTCTAGAAAAATAAAAGAAGCTCCCAGGTATCTTGATGTGTTCAAATCATAAACAACAAAGAGTCTAAAAAAGGTTGAACAGAGAAGCTATTTATTATATAAACTCATGTTAACATTAACATTTTCCTCTGTATTCAAGCCTCTTTACTGGAACTGATCTTGTTATTTTGGAGCAGACAGGTAACGAAGGACAGCATGTCTGTAGGTACTGTTGAGAAGCAGCAAGTTAGTTAAGAATGTCTCAGCCAACATGGAGGTGGATTGGGGATTTTTGAGAAGTAGTGTCTGTGGCGCTGCTGGGGAATAATGTATTTAATGGCAGTGTTTTTGTTAACACAGCTATTGGGCGATGCACACAAGCAGAAGTCTGCTGAGGTGTGTGTGGAGGGGAAGTGCTCTTTGTCTGCTGTTCTTTCAGATTCAGTCTTTCTGGGTTTCTTTGTCTTGATGAAGGCATGAGAGCTCTTTATTCCCAAGAAGAAAGTCCACTTTCCCAGTTTATGTCAATGCAAACTGACTAAATAGATTTTTGTGAGCTTTTCCATTGAAATTCATATTTCACCAGGGACAGACACATCCCCAAAGGAACTTTTTTCACCATTCTCTGAGTAGCTGAAGACAAGGGATATTGCAGAGCAGAGCATCCACTGCCAAGGAAGTGTCATAATGAACTGACGTCAAACACAGTCCAGTACGTGGACATTGTCTTGAATTTGTATCTATTTTAAAGAGTTTTCCATCCAAAATTGGACATAGACTGGAAAAGCAATTACCCTGTTTCTTTCTCCAATTCTTATAATTCTCTCTTACTTACCCACCACTCTTGCAGTTTCTCTAACAGACCATGAGCTTTAGTCCCTGCTAAAATAGGACCTGAAAACATTCAGATCAGAACTTTCCTTAAATGAAGTTCCAGTTGGATACTTTAGTTACTCTTTTAGCATAAGCACATTGAAAGCTGACCCCTCCTGCTGTTACTCCACTGCTCCTGTTGTTTTACAGAGGACTGGTCTTCATGCACCAGATCACACCCTGCATCTCTGACACCATATTTTCCCAAAAATATTTGTAAGCAAAACCATGAAATTGGAATTTAAGGTGAATTTTATTCCATTCATTTTGCAGTTTGTGTCAATTAGGTATTTCAGATGTTTCCAGCTGATTTAACCATCCCCAATAACTGTTCCTCTTACCGGGCTGTTGCAAGAAAAGGCCTGGATATAGAAACCTGGCTTGGAGCATACTGGGACAGAGACGAGGGGGACTGGTGGCCAGCTTTCCTTCCCACATCCTGGCACCACGTGCCCGTCCTTCCTCTTTTGCAAGACTTGCTGGCATACGGTCGATTGCCTGGCTCTTTCTTGTCCCAAATGTCTGCAAGAAATGCTCGGTGCTAAAGAGGGAATCCTGTTTAAATTTTCACAAGCTCAATTTGTGCTTCAGCTGTTTTTCCAAATCGGTTGTAGTTTTTGTAGTCTTTTTTAATTTTTGTCTAGTGGTGGTTTGGGGGGGTGAGGGGGTGTGGGGGTTTGTGGCTTGCTTGCTTGTTTGTATGGGGTTTTTTTAAGCAATAGAGCCATGATATGGTACTCCTTATCCAGGTGAAAACTCTTCATTGTCAATGAAAGGCATAGGAGATTGGGACAACAACCATGAGGAGACACCTGAGAGAAAGCTTCTTTTCAGTTTGATGTTCAGTCAGTTTCTGTTCTAAACTTTGGAATATTTATGAGAGGATTCTTTGAACTGTCCCTTTTGTATCATTTATCTTCACAGCGGGAGCAATGCTTTAATTTGCCACCAGGAGTTTTTCCTGTCTTTTTTGGTGAGACTCTGCTGTGTTAATTTCCTCTCCCCTTTTCGGTTTGTGGAATAGTTTATAATGAAAAGTAGAAATTGGCCTCTAGCATAGGAGTTCATTACAGTAAAAAGAAACAACATTTTTTGTTCAGTTTGTACTGATCCTATGATTAAACTGCCTTTAGTACAGACAATAAATAAGCCTGTTAATTTATTGTGAGTAAAAATATGATGCCCTCAGCGTTAAGATATTTTAAATTTCACTTAAAATGTATTTATCTTTGTAATTAACACTTAACAGAAGTGACAAAGTAAAGCATCGTTCTTTCCATGAAGCAATGGGATTTTAAATTTGATATTGAATGGTGTATTTAGACACTTCAGTGAGACAGGTCAGTTATATTTTCAGCCTGTGGTCTCTTCCGCTTTCTGGGTCTCGTATACCAGACAAGAGAGATCTTCCTGGGTTTGTGCCTGCTCTTTGCTTCCCATGCTCTTGTGAGAAACGGACGTGATTGTAGCAGACTGCTTCAGGTAGACTGAGATGAAATAAGGTTTGGCTTCTTGCTCTCAGCATTGTGTAAGAATATTTAAATTAAATGAGCTATTTTGCAGAAAAAAACCGACCTATGCAGATGAGGCTTTGTATTCCTCATTCCCACTAATTTATTAAACGTGACGTACTTCTGGGACTCTTGCCACGAGCATCTTTTGTCAATCTGAACAACCCCTTATTCACTCCTTGTTGTGAGAGCATTTCTGGCGCTGCAGCCTCTCCAGGAGGGTTAGCATCTCCAGGACTTGCAAAAATCCATGTGGCTCTGCTCCCATGGAAACGTGGCAGGGGTCCCTGATGGGAGGAGGAGCGGGGCTCTCCTTTGTTCCCACCGAGCTCTGCACCGCTGCCGAGCGAGCACAGAAGGGACCCCCCGCCCTCCCCGCGGGTCTCAGCCCTTGAGACGCAGGGCCCAGTACTGAAATTAGCAGGATCCCAAATGATGTCAAGGAGTGGGGTAGTTTCTCCCATTCAGCTTTCCTCCCTTCTGCTTACTCTAGTAGTTATACACTGTTGGTCAGCAAAGTAGCTTTTGAAATCCCTATACCGGAATGAGGTTTTGTGTGCTTTATCTCCTATTTTTGTTCACTTTTTCTCCCCTGTAGTTATGTTAAACATATCACTCAGCAAAGTTTATCACCTTCTTTCTGACATGGGAAATGCAAGTTGTCTTGAGCCATCCTACCAGCTTCAGCAGCTGCTAAAAATTTCCTCACTGACTCCAAGTGGGCCCAGATACCAGTATCCATCTTCTAAAGGTCGCTTTTCAGTATATATTTCTTGGAAGTTAATCCCTTGGAGCTCAGCATTCAAGAGTTAGCACTCTGGAGGGGCATGAGTTTCCTGGGGGACTAGGACATCTCCCACTCTTTGAAAGTCACTGACTGAAGCAAGTTGCCATGTGGGACCTGACATTAAACAGCAGCCGGATGGGCTCTGGGCAGATAGCTGGGACTTACACAACTGGCTGAGAGTGCTGCTCAGTGCAGGTCTGAGCAGAGTAAAGGTGCATGGAGATTCATGCTGCAAACGTCAGAAAGCTCACTCTTCACATTTGAGAAAGGTTAGTGGATTTTGAAATGTTACTGGCAAAACTGGGCTTGAAAATCTCAGGCTATCGTGTGATTTATGGGGTTACCTTCCCAGCAGAAAATCTCACAGCCCTCCATGTTGTGTTTAGGGCTCCTGGTTCTTGTCTTGGCACCACGAGAAGTAGGTGACATCTCCAAACAGTCTTTTGAATGTGGTGCCAGCTGGGAAAGCAGGGGACAATTCAGACTGGGAAACTCTGGACTCATTTCAGAACCAGTGCCAAAAAAGTGTCTCTAGATGCCATGACACAGGACTCTGATCAGGAGCTGTTGATGAGCAGACCCACGGTAGCAAAGTCTCCCAGGGGCTGACGAACAGGACCAAGCGGAGGTGTCTGTGGACAACATGCTGCATCCCTGAGCAGCATCCTCTACTGCAGCCAGGAACCCTGCCAAAACCTCTGCCTGCTCTCCTGTGTCCAACATGAAAGGATGTGCAGGGCACCAGTTTCTTGCTGAGGCTCTCACCTGCTTTTACCTGCATTTGACTGAATGCTGAAATTGTTAACATTAATTCCAGTAAATGGTTACTAGTAACTTAACTTTTTAGGTGACCTTTACAAAGTTTACTTGGTAAATATCCCCCCAAGGAGCTACTTTGTATGTAAGCAAAAACATATGAGAAGGGAAAATTTTAAAACAACAAAAAAGAAGAAAAAGTGGGTTTTCAGATTAGTTTGGCTATTTCATGAGAGTTGTATCAGTTCTGTTGCCAGGATTTGCACAGAATCCTGTCAAGAGTATATATTGTGATGTGCTTTAATTAAAAACAAAACAAAACAAAGCCAAACCAAACCAAAGAAAAAAACCCCACACGCTATGCTATAATTTTATTCCTGGATAGAAGTTACTTGCCTATTGTAGTTTTATTTGTATGAATCAGTCTCTGCTTCTTCAAAGCGAACACCCAGGCTTCATCCTTGCACTAACCCATTGTTACGATCTTTTACCGCAGCGTTAGAAGCAGGATTTCGTGCCTGCTGAGACTGCACACGCCGTTCTTGTTGGGAGCAGAGCCTGACCTGTCATGTAGAGATAGCGGGTCCTGCACGCTGTGTTATCACAGGTGGAAAAAACACCACAGGCTGGCCGAAATCCTATATCATAGCTAGCCAGGGCTGTATTATTTCTACCTAGTATGTTATTTCCTAGAGGAACCTGTGAGAGAGAATGCCAGGTGGTGCACTAAGGGCACCCCCTAATCCCAGTCACTGAGCTGAGGATCTCGGAGTCCACTCTCAGGATTTGTCATGGGACAAAAGCTGCTTATTTTTGTCAAGATTGCTGCTGAGCAGGAAGACAGGAACAGGTTAAATTCTGCTATATGATCTGGTTTTAATTGTTTGTTCTTGCTGAGCTGAGAGCAGTGAGACTTTGATGTCAGCATCAAAGGAGTGGAGGGCTGCTCTACCTACTCTGCAGTAAGGGAAAACTGACATCCTATTGACACTTTTCTCTTAAAAAATGAATGTAATCACTTCATGTCTGAGAATCCTAAAACAGGCATGCCTGAAACTCCTGGGAGTGGGTCCAGTAGTTGGAGGAAGATATGATCAAACTTAGATTACTGAATTGCATGATTCTCAAGCTTGATTTTTTGGTGTGTGGTAGGATGATTTCCTGTGGCCATATATATGTATGTGTGTATGTGTATATATATATGTGTGTGTGTATATATATATATTAAAAAAACCTCTCACAAGTCAAGTTCTACTTTAGAGACCTGAGCACAGGAGAGTTGGACACTGGCTATACAGTCCCAGCTTAGATGCATTGACCTCTCTGGGCAAAACCTTGCTGCTGGGTGGGAACTTCAGGCACAGACGCGGGGGGCCAGGCCCGGGGTGGTGGGTGCACGGGGTGCAGCAGCCAAGGAGATGCTGGCAGTGCCTGGCGGGCACTGGCCCCATGTCTGCATCTGCAAGAGATGCACATTTGGCCTCTGGCTGCCTCTGTAGTGAGCTGCAGGTTTTGGGGGGGATTCTCACTCTCTTTACTGCTCAGACCAACTTCAGTATTTGTCACTGGCAGCTGAATGGCTCCTTCAGCACAAAATGACTGTGTGCTGTGGTATGGAAAAGCCAGAGGGTGGGTAGAAAATATAATTTCTTTCTAGATGACAAGCAAAAATATCAAAGAGGAAAAAAATCAACATGATGCACGAACAAGCAAGTAATAAGAATGAAAAGCATAGGATACTATCAGAAGTAATTTCAATTTAAAGCATATCCACTGGGCATGTTCTGTTAAAAACCAGTTTTGCATTCTGTAGATGTATCAGACATTTTTCTCTCTGCCTGTGAAGCTGGTAATGGATTTTGTTTTTCTGATGTTCTCGTTTATACCAAAGCAAAGAAGTAGGTATTTTTATTAAATTCAGCCTGTCTTCATAGGCTAATTAGAAATTAAGATGGCATGAAGGGAAAAATTTGGAACTGAATTTCTCCAGAATTTGGAAGTTCGGGTGTGACAAGTGGAAGCATCTCTCCTCCCTTGTATCTAATTAAAACAATAAGACATGCTAATTTGCAAGTGTTAATTTAATACTGTTATAATATCTTCCGCTAAAATCATCAAAACCTACTGGTCGTGTTTTCATATTTAGTGTGTTTGAAAGTAAGAAGGCTTTTAGCAGTTGTAGCATTTTGGCAAAGCTTTCGGTGGCGGCTTCTGTAATTTCAGGATGTAACATTAGGCAGTATTCAGTTTGCTTCATTTCTAATTGGCACCATTCTTATGCTGCTTGGATTTGATTGGGGTTTTTGGTGTATGTCCCGGGAGAGTGAGGTTGTTCTCAGGCATAGTTTGTTATACAGCATGTTCTTGCCTTCTGTAAAAGATGTATGTGCCACCTTTTGCAATTTCGCAGAATATAGCATTGGAACAGTTTGCTTGCTTGCCTGGGCTTCTAAGAGTTTTAGAAGGTCTGTTACCATCAAAGGACAATAGAGTTTGCAAGAAGGGGAGGCTCAGGAAACTTGTCACATAATGGGCACTTCATCTGTTTGTTGATAACGGGCTACTCTAAGAAGATGCATAAATATCTCTTGAAACTTGTGAGTAGGCTTGTTGAAACTGCCTACCTCTTTTGGTTTTGGTTGTTTTGTTGTGTTGTTTTTGTTTGTTTTTGTTGTTTTTGTTTTTTTTTTTTTTCTTTTAAACTTCAACAGAATTGTTGAGGATAGGATTTGGATCTGAGTATCTCCAAAGAGAAACTCAAGAAATACGGTAACTGTCTGAACCACTGTAGTGCATAAAGTTCAGCACAGGCTTAAACACTTCTTGAATTCAGCACTGTAGTTATATAACTATAGTTAAATAACTGTAGTGAAATAACTATAGTTATTTCTCCTTTTGTTTCAAGAAAAGTACTAAATAGAAAGGGCTCAGTTTAATGTAGAATTAATTTGGTTTGTATGCCAACTCTGCTTTCTTCTAAAATCAGTATTGTTTCCTTCACGTTATTTTCAGTAGTGTCTCACTGATATAAAACGGCTGTTCTTTAATTTCTGGAGCAAAACGTTTTCTGAGCAACTGTCACTTAGCTTGATACAGATCTGGGATCCCTGATCTGAAGGAATGATCCAATCTTTCTGGTGTTGCTTGCAGAACTGTTTTTAAGTTTGAACTTTTGTACTTCTCTGTGGACTAGAAGTTGCAGGAAACCCTAATAATGCTGCTTTTTTTCTGTTTATTTTCTGACAGATGATTCAAGAGAGCAGGGTTCTTATTGAGACTGCGGACATCACTCATGACAAGATTGTTCAGTGCCAGAAAGCAGGTAATCCTTCTTTATTGTTCAGCTCTGGATGGGAGATGGGAAGTGATGTGCCATAATTTACTTACAGTTTGTGACCAATGCAGCATCTTTTACCTGGCATTTAAGTGAGCATCCTGCTCTTTCCCTGGCAGACCACCCTCCTGAAGGCTCATCCTCCAGTAGCAATGCAGGTATGGGATCATGGAGAAGTCCTCAGCTTTCACCTTAAAAGCTATTTCTCCATCTGCTCTACAGCTCTGAAATGTCTGACAGCATTTGAATGAACTAGGAAGACATTAAATTTAAAAGAGAAGGCGTGTGCTGCCTTTACTGAACTCCAGTCTTTACCACAATTGTTCCCTTAAACACAGAGGGGGCAAGAGGTTTTCGAAACCCACAGGACCAAACTCTGTTGCCTACCTTTACTTACTTTTGCTCTTTATGTTTGGCTTACACCTTGGAAACATGTCGATATAATTCCACTATATCACAGTGATTCTGTGTGGCTACGCGTTATGTATGTCAGGTATATGGGCACAAACCACTGTAGGTAGGCTTAATGTAGATCATATGTTGCTGGTGTATTGTACTGGATGTGTTTATCTGGAATAGGCCTCAGCCTCATGTGCACCAGTAAAAAGGAAAGAAGTGATTTCAGAAGTGGCCACCCACATCCTGTCTGCTCTGCTGGAGATTCACGCTCCTTTTTCAGGATGGTAGAAATCACCAAAGTGTCTGTGATTCACAGTTCGCCTTATGCATGCAAACCCCTCTTCATCACTTGTTCAGGATAGCAGGCTAGACTAGGAACTGGGACGTGTCTCCTGTAGTTTCCACTGATACACAAGAGTAAGCCCTGCTAGAGAGATAAGAGACCACATTTGGTCATGGTAATCCTCTACAACTAAATCCATCAGCTTTCATGTATCAGAAACGCGTGCTGAATAAATACGTGCAGTGTATTTCTATTAGGGGTTTGCACTGCAGAAATTAAATCTGTTTTCAGTTCATTCAGTTGTACAGCTGCGCCTTTCCTAACCTGTAGCAAGCCTTGAAGGTCAGTAGTGCAAACACTTGCTACTGCATTTAATTTGTGTTCCTAGGCATAGTCTTCTGGGACCACGACAATCATAAATGCTATTGTTTCTGATAGGCATTTCTGAATTTGGCAAGTGGTGCAGGTTACAGCCATTTGGTTCTATTAAATACGCATAATGAATGAAAGTGGTATTTTGTAGTAAATCCTTTAATTCATCTGTTTAATTAGAAGAAATCTGGAAACTGTTTCAACAATGCCATTTAACTGATTTTCATGTGGTGCAAGAGCAGGGTGGAACCTAGTCCTCGCTCTTGGAAATTCAGAGCTCTGGAGCCAGGCTGGTGCTGTGATAGCAAAAGGAGGAGAGGCAAGCAGCTGTGTCTTGCTGGAATACATGGGCCTCATCTTGTGTCATGCCTTGGCTTCTGTGTATCTGCATAAGCAGCATAAACATCCTCAGCCCCAAAGTCTTCATCAGGTGCAGAGTGTTTAGGAATGGGACAGTGACACGAAAACGCAGCCCCGAGAGGGGGTGTCTTTCTAGGTGGTATAATTTAAGAGCAATACTTTGCACTTAATTATGCAGACCCTCAGCAGTATCAGCCAGCTTGCAGCTTGCCCTGCTCCGTGCACAGAGAGGACAACCCATGACACTTGCCTGGGCACCGGCGTCTTTGTAAGCATAGAGCTGGAGATGGGTGCAGAGAACACGATGCAGGACTGTGCCCCTACGCTGATGTCTGGAGTTTCACGCGGTTCTCCTCTTCTTCCTTCCCCCAGCAAAAATATGAATTTCTCAAGTTTGTTCTCTTTACTGCTGTATCTACTTGTGTTTTCATTTGTTTTGCTTTGCTAGCCTTAAAATATCACTTCTGGTTGGGAAGAAGGCTGGAGAGGTATGAAGTCCTCTTCTGAAGCCTCAGGATACAGAGGAAAGGAGTAGAGGAGAGGGGATCCCTCACCACTCTCAGTTACCAGTTAGTTTGTTGCAAATGTTACCCAAATTGTTAAATAACATTTTCAATGTGTCAAGATGAAGCACTCAAAATTAAGCGGTGTGGAGGTGCAATTGCCTGCAACATTGTCCTTTATCTCACCCCAGTCCTGCTCCCTTGGAACATGTGTTCCCATCAGGTCCTTGCTTCACATCATAGCCTGTTTTTGTCTGGCTTCCCTGTGCCCCAGGGTCCTGCCTGGCCACCCCAGGTGTCTTCTCAAGTAGTGGGGTTTGGGTTTTTTTGGTTTGGTATTTTGTGTTTTTTTGGTTGGTTGGTTGTTTTTTGGTTGTTTTTTGTTTGTTTTTTCATGTACTGTCTCAGCTTAACACACAGTAGTCAGCAGCAGCTTAGAGGACCAAACTGCTAAATGTTTTTGTTGGTGCTTCTGCCTGCAGCCTCACAAATGCTTGTGGCTGCCTCTCTCCAGGGCAGCACTTTCTCCAGGTTACAGGAGGGGAAGTGAGGTCCAGAGGGAAAAATAACTAAAAGGATACTGCATAGAGGCACGGATGTCCATGTGGAGCTGAGAACCATTAGCCTTTATATTTTTTTTGCAGGACAAAGTGAGTCATTTGAAGGTTTTCTTTCACTTACTGGTGTGAAATGATTTGTAAGTCAGTTGGCACGAGGCACACCTGCAGGGGAATCTTCCTTGGGGTACAATTAGACTGTTTTCCAAAGGAAGTGTTGCAGGAGCTCTGTTACCCTTGACTTGCAAAACCCATGAGTGGGTGAAGATTTGGAAAATAAACACTAGAGAAATCTTGCATTGTGTGGGGTTGAACTGCCTCAGTGTTATCAAGCTTCCGGAGCAGATGCAAGTCAAGAAGAAACCTGTTATTAGTGTTCCAGGAGTGCTTTGGGCAAGCTACACCAAGTGCAAGCCTGCCTTGGGCTGTCGAAGGACTGACTCCTTCAGCAACCTGCTAAACAGTCCTCTGCTTCTACTCTGTGCAGGTGTTCTCTCGATGGGCATTTCTTTGATGTAATTTCAATGAAGCTCGAATTTGTGAGTGACGTTTGCCTGAAAATGTTAGGGGAAGGAGAGCTGTAAAACGACTGGAGATGGAACTTGATTTGCTCAGCCAGGATGGGCTTCAGATGTTTTAGAGTGGTGTAGTGCCAATTTGGCCTTTGTAAGGTACAAATTAAGGGAACACAAGCAGGTCTCTTTCCATTTTGTCTCTTAATCCACACCAGACTCAGAGAAATGTTTGCATACACTGCAAATCTTCTGGAATTGGTTGGCTAATTGGACTCATTAAGGTTTTTAATCTGCTCCCAGACTTCCTGAATTCTTGTATCCAGCAACAGATTTTCAGACATTTGCCACAGAAAGTAAAAATGAAGTGTAACAATTCCCAGGGCTGTAGTTGGAAGTTTCAGTTCCCCAGTCTGCAGGAATAGCAAACCTGTGATTAGCGGTATGCATTTCTGACATAATTTATCATTGTGAAGCACAAGGGCTTTTCTGTATGACTGTGCTTAAGGAGATGTGCACTTGAGCCTGTATTTGCTGTGCTGAACAGGTATCTTCCACGTCTGTCAGACTGCCTTCCAAGGTACAAAATCATCTATTCATGGAGAGTGACAAGCGATTGCCTTTTGTCGCAATATTGCCAACAATGCCGACTGCAAGCAGAAGCGCTGGAGGAGCATTTGTGTGGGGACCAGGCGCGTGCCTGTGTGGCACCCCAGCGTTGTAAAGGGGATTTACATGCAAAGTGGAAGCACAACCTCAAGACTACACATGACCCTTTTATTCTGGAAGATGCTCTCCAGGATGGACTCGTAACAGGGAAAGGGGGGAAACACAGAAATTGGTTGTAGGAAGTCCCAGCTACGAGACTGAAAATGCTCACTGAAAGTTTTATAGGGAAAATCAATCATGCACCGGGTGATGTAACAATCTGTGTTTTTAGGAATGGAATTCCATGAAGAGCTTCATAACCTTGGGACAAAGGAAGGTTTGAAAGGGAGAAAATTAAGCAAAGCCATTGAGAGTTTTGCATGGAATATCACAGTGTTAAAGGTAAGCACAGAAAGTACCACTTCATGTCTTCTATTAACTTTATGAGCAAACCTTTGCTCTTTTAGCTCATGGATTTGTACTGTCTTACTAATACTGAAGCTTTTTTTTTTTTTTTTTTTTTAACGGGATGTATAAATTACCCCAAGTTATTGAGATTTATCAAATATCTAATTATACCTCTGTTTTGGAAGCTGCAGAAGGGAATTTATCTAAGGCTGAACAAAAGAGGAAAGATAGCTTGTAGTTTGTATGCTCAGGGACCTGATTTTGCCTGTCTGTTATGCCCCACACACCCTGAATGTGACCTATCTGAGGCCACTGTTTCTCAGATACTTGTTTTGTAAAATGAGAACTAAAGCCCCTCTTTGGGAGGGGATGGGGCAGGGGGAGGCTTGTCATGAAAAAACACAAGGAATATTATAGATCCTGCAGAAATGTCAGGGTCACGTTTCAGAAGTGGAGCACTGTCCAAACAGCTGAAAAAGGATTTTCATCCCTCCATCCTGGCTGCGCAGTGATCACATTACTCACCAGGCTTTAGCTCCTGGTTCAGCACCGATCAGGCACAAATTGTCCTGGTGGCTGGATGTTTGAGCCTGAGTGAAGTTACACAGGGACAGCTGAAGATGGAAAGAGGAGAGGATCTGGTGCAGCCACAGCAGACGGCAAGGAAAGGACCTGAGCCAAGCATTTGGGTTGTTAACATTCAGCTCACACCTTCTTTCACAGCCTCATTTCCCACCTTGCTCTGATAGATCACACTTTGATTTCCCCTCACTTTCTCCCTGCCATTCCCTCCCGTCAGCTCCCGTTAAGCAGGTTGCCCTGTCTGACAGCATCTCCCTGTGCCTCCCCAGTGCCTTTCTCTTTGCTGGCATTCCAGGGTGAGCCAGCAGATGAGAGGGTAATTTTTACGAGGTTCTTCATCAAATATACACCTAAACGTAACATGAAACAGTGGTAGCAAGAGTAGTAGGAGATGCATGCTTCGGTGTTGTGGGGCTGGAAAGAGCACTAACGTGTCCTGAGCAGGAGAGGGAAAGAGGAGTTGGGAACATGGAGGCTGAGCTGTAAAAATGGGCGGGAGAGGTTATTGGTAGTAGAGAAGGGTTAGGGAAGACCTGGGGGACACCTGTGGTTCCTTGCCTACCTTGATTTCACCATGAGAAAGAGGGTGAGTCACTGTAGGCTCAGTTAATAGGACCTCTGACGAAGAGAAAAGGCAACCAATTCCAACGTGATGGAAGGGATTGACCTTTTCCCCACAGCATAAATGAGACAAGTAGCTAAAGAAGACCAAAAAAAAAAAAAAAAAGCACTAGGTAGTTCTGAACATCAATCTAAATACCTTTAGCTGTGTTAGGTAAAATAAATGCGTCATGCTCAGAGTCACTCTAAACACGGTCAGGGTTACTCTAAACTTTTCCATTTTTAGATGTCCTTTTAAATGAGAAGTTTGAACATCTGAGGGTGACCCATGATTAATGAAGGTACAAGTAGGATATCAGAGAAACATTTTCCATGGAAAATAATTGCTGCCTAGCACGTATTATCAACATATTGAAGAGCATTTCAAACATCTAGTCAAGGACAAGGAATAATTGACGTGTTTCATTTCTCAGCCACAACATTTTTTTTGCCTTTCTCACTTAATAAAACATTAACAGAGTTTGTGGCAACTGCCCATGGGTATAAATGCACATGAGACACCTTTTCATCCTGACTGGAGTCCAACTCAGCAGTGACATGACACAACTGGGAGTGTGGTTGTACCTCAGGTGTCTGATATGAGACCATCAGTCATTGTTCTTAATTTTCAACTTTTTTTTTTTTTTCCTTTAAAGAATACTGCATTTCAGTGACCCTACCCATAACAAACCTATTTGCCGGTGTCATGGTTTGAACCTGGCCAACAGCCAAACACCACACAGCCCTGCACTCACCGCCCCCTGCTCAGGGAATTGAAGGGGAAAAGGGAGGCTCTTAGGTTTTGATAAAAACAGTTTAAGAATTGTAATAAAATAAAACAATAACAAAAATAGAAAGTACCAAGGGGCAATGCACAATGCAATTGCTTACCAACACCCAGCGTGTTCCTGGCTAGCTGCATCTTGGGTTTGGCACAGACTCTCCCCTCTGTGCTGATGAGAGCTCCCCAGGAGGATTTGGTGAATAGAGACCAACAACCCTGCCCCACTCAAGCCATCCTTGTCCTCCATATATTTACTGTCAGGGTGGTCACTACAAATATATTTCACTAGATGTTGGCATAGTGATGTAACAAAAGAAAAAAATAGCCCATAACATCTCACAGGTGCCTGAGCTGCTTTACACTAGATGAGGTGAGTGAATGGCACAACACCGGTGGGAGAAAGCTTCTTTGTGTGCTCAGGGTTGTTGGAGGCAATTACATCATGCGGCAGTAGTCAGTGTGTGTGAGGTCCCCATGAGCAACAGCAAGTATTCTGTTGTGCTAATGCCTGTGAGATGATTTATAGTCTTTTCCTAGGCTAGCGAAGCCAATGCATATTTAATTAATGTATTTCTTTGTAAAATCTCATTACAATAGGTAAGCTTTGAATACGAGGAGGGGACGCAATAAGAAATTGCTACTGGCAAAATCATTAAATAGTTACAGAGTGCAAGATTAAAGTATATTTTATAAAAATCATAACCGTGGGCATTCTTCATGTTTAAAAATGCCTTGAGGTACTTCTAAGAGGTACGTAATGAGAATGAATCAAACTAATATGTCATTTTCTTCATTAGTTTGTATAAACTTAATTACATATTAGTAATAGCCACTAAAAGGACATACTATTTGCCAGAACATAAAAATGTTAGTAACAACAGAGACATTATAACTTGGTGACAGTCAACTTTGATGTATATGCATATTTTTAAAATGTCACACCTTCTTATTTGGTCCCGTGTCGTGTAAAATACTGTCAGGCTGGCAATCAGCAATATTGAGAGGCACAATGTCAGTACACAAGACAGAAGAATTGTGTTCTCACAGTGGCATTACAGGAATGGTTATGTTCCCAAATTTAGTATTGCTTTCTTATTTATTTCCATACACCACTGCCTCTGTGCCTCTGTTTTTCTTTCTATATTTAATTAAGTGCCAGTGAAATGCAAAGGTAGCAAAAGAAATTTTGTGTTTACCACCTCCTGGGGACCACAGTGCTAGGAACCGTTTGTTTCATCCTAATGAGCACACAAAACCGCTTGGCTTGGCCGACCCTCTCTTTCGCATCGAAATCTCACAATTAATTTTCATGAGACATGAGCCCATTTTTAAAATAGGTGACTATCCATTTCATGGAGCAGAGGTGTTCCCACGGGTGCGTGAGCTCGTGCTTTCTTCCCACCCCCAGTGCTGGAGTTCCTCCCGCCTTCCCCTGGTGAGGGAGGCACCAGCCCCGGGGGCAGGAGCTGAGAAGCCTCCTGAGGGCAGGTCTGGCCTTGAGCTAAGGAGTCCTTCTGAGGGCCGGGGCATTGACCACTTGCACATGGTGTTGCCGTAGAGCACTAGGTGGTTTTCAGGTCAGGTCTGCTCACGTAGGCAGGGGTGGTGTGCGTTCAGGGCCAGCTCGGGTCTGCTCCCAGCCCTCTTGGCTGCTGCCTCTGCTGCGGCCCGAGGCATGCTCAGCATCTGTCACAGGTGCAAACCACCGAGTTATTGACTGCTCTATGAGTTGATGAGGGGAAAAAAAAAAAACAACGTAGCCTGCAAAAGTGCTCTCCTTGCTGAGTAAAAACTGCAGCAGACTAGCAGGAGGTGTTTACTTGGGCAAGGTTGGGATCCACCTGAGTCTCGGGAGCCTGGCAAGTACACTAAGCAAAGTTGGAATGTGTTGACTGTGGTTCCGATTTATTGCTCTCACATGGACATTCATTGCTCTCTGCAGCTGTATTTTGTTGGGCTATCTGTGCTTTGGTGGATCAGCACAAAGTCTAGGAATAATACCACCAGATACTTGCCTGCATGTTGATGGTAAATATCTAGATAGTTAATATACCAACATACTGACTTATTTATAGACAAAACACAGGGAGACAAAGATAAAGTGGTATTTACTGTTTTTGCCTTTTACTGAAGGGGAAGACACCCAAATGTTTGAATCTAGTCTCTGCTCTAAAAAGTGTTCATATTTTTTTAAATCTTTTTTGCTGCCCATGATAGGATTCTACCTCTGTTACCATAAGCGTGTTCTATCTTACTAGGACTCCGACTGCTAGTGCACACTACAGGACATCAAGTGGTTAAATTTTCAGGGATCATTTCAGCACCGGTCCCTGAGTATCTCTGCTAATTATCCTACATTTAAATTAATGCTGATTAGATGTATAAAGAGAGGTTGCTGAATGCAGAAGGCGTACAGTTATTAAATTGCTAATGCAGTTCACTCTTTGGGGGAGAAATTCACAATTTTATGATGTAGTCGTGTTCAATCTTAGCTCCAGTGTAAGCGGTTTTATGCAGCGAAACTATGCACAAATAGCACTTTTGGAGGACAATGTCCACAAATGACCTGTTTCTTTGTCACAGTCATTTCTGACAATTGTGATTTGCATGAGAGTTAACACAATCTAGATCTGAAGTGAGAGCATGGTGAATTCATGAGCCCCTATAAAGCTTCTGTATTCCATACACCATATATTTATTTCCTTGTAAGTGTCAGTTAGGGTTCCCTCTGCCCCCTGAAAAATTCCTCATATGTAATGTCTCTCCTTTTCCCAGCATGTCTCTGTGGACATAAGCACATCAGTGCTCCATTTGTAAAAAATAGATTTGATATAAGCCATAGTGGCTCAGCAGCAAACTCTTGTGATTTGCTGTCATCTTGTGACAGTGATAGTCCAGCAAGAGCAGTAGGCAGGAATGGTTTGCATGGCATGGTGTCTTCATGCTTGCCTTTAAATGCAGGGCTTATTGTATTATTCCACGTCTACTTGTCTCCAGATCTCCCTAGATAAATACGTTTTGAATGTGGTTACCCTAAAGGTTCTTTTTCTGGAGATGTTAAGTGCTTCTCCTGCTGTCTAGACTCCACATTGTTTACATTTCCTTTGTTGATGCACTTCAGAGTGGTGTTTCTAACTTTTAAACCTCTCCAGACTGTGGGACCTGGCTACTTTTGAGCAATCTGGTGCCTTACTCTGAGACCAGCTCAGCTGCAGCTGAGATTGGCTGAGCCAGTCTTTGATGGGACAACAGGTTTTACAAACATACAAGGAAATGCAGAGCTACTCTAATTATTCATGTGATTACTAGATCAGGTTGGTCTCTTACACATGAACCGAAGGACAAAAAGGAAAGAAATAACATAAAACAGTTGGCTTTCTGAGAGTGCTAAAGCAAAGGGGAAAAGGTCCATCAAGGTCAACATGCATTTACTGTAAATACCAACCTGCTTAGCTTGAAGCAGTTTCTTTAAAACTAGAGGGAAAGGTGAGGAAGAAGATAGTTTAGTTTGTTCCTTACTGCTTACTGGGCCTGTGAAGAGTCTGGAGGAGTGGCCTGGGAGCGCAACTCACTCCTGGGCCCTTTGCATGCTCTGAATATAGCCTGTGTGTCGGAGGCTCCCAGCTTTGGAGCTCCTTCAGAGGACAAAGCCTGTGCTTCTGGCCCTCAGGCTGTGCTTCAGGGCTCATCTGTCTATGGGGAGGTGTTTCAAGATTTTTCTGGGATAAGGGGATTTAGAGTCCTTTAAAAGATATTGAGTTACAAGATAAGGAGGTAAAAGTGTGTGATTCACAGCAAAGCTGTTTTGATCTGTGTGTTTTGTAAACCAACAGAACCAAATCATGTAGTTGTTAGGTAAGCAGATCTTTCTTGTACATAGCAGAGTGCAGTTCTCCGCTGATTGGGTTGGTGAATGCCTCCTCCAGCTCTCCCTGACCCTGCTCACAGCACTGGCTTTTGCCTTTCTTGCCCATGCCCAAAGGCAGGAACCAGAGCTCTTTAAAAGACACTTGATCTCGGTGGATTTTGTCAGTTGTATCTGGTGATGGAAACTTCTCAAGTTACTTCAACAGTGTGTATCAGGGTGAAAGGAGTGTAATCCCAGTCTCTCAGTGGTACTAGTTGATCAACTGGAATTTACTGTTCTCCTTGGCCATCAGCCATGCTGCCGAGCATCGGGGGAGGATGTAGCGAGGTGCCTCAAACAAGTACAGCACGGCCTCTCACGCCCCAGGACAGCTTGACAAAGAGGAGAGACTTTGTCCCATATTAGTCAGTTATTCCCAGGTTTTTGTCAAATAATGTCACAGCAGGAGCATTGCACTGACTAACAAGAAGTGAGGGTCCAGGCATTCGGATCAGGCAGAGTCGGGGTTTAACTGTCCAGGCACAGGGATCTGCGTCTGTCTGCACTCACCTGCCTGCCGCGCTGGTGCTTGTGATGAGCAGCACTCACCTTCCCACCTCATGTGGCCCCCACAGGACCAAGCCAAATTAATAGTTTCTGTTCATTCAGGGAGCAGGCACCATGTTCTGACTTTTCTTCAGCCTCTAACAGCTATTTGGGTGCATAGAAAATAAGACTGGAAGGGCCTGTGGGAGGCCATGTAATTTCTCCTGATGCCCCAATGAAGGTTCAAAATTAATATTTAGTTCCTGTGGATCTGTGCTCAAATATTTGGCATTAAAGGTGCTTGGTATGAGGCTGTGATGTTCTCCATGGTGACACCCAGGGTCTGGGGGACCCAAGGACCCGGAGTCACTTGGCACCTGGGGAAAGAGCTGATGGCCAGAGTCATCTGAGGAGAAATGTGGGTCTCTGCTATTTTCTCATTGCCCTCTTCCTCCTTCAGTGCCAGGGCTCTGCTCTTGTAGGTGTTTCACAACAGTGGGTTTAGGAACAGGACCCTCTTGCAATCAGTGTGGGACCAGAGCGTATGACAGACCAAAAAATGGAGGGTTGCCAAAGTCCATCCAGAAAACAAGCGCTGTGAGCTGCCTTCCCTTGATGTAAACATTATTTTTTTTTTTTAATTTTTGACTGCAATCCAAGGTTCTGCATTTCAGATATAAATATTATTCCTTCAGTTCCACTGAGATGGGTTTGTATGTGTTCAAACACACATGCATGTATGTACATAGGAGGCAAGACAGACCGTCAAATATATATGCAGAAAAACAGTAACTTGGGGACAAAAAGAATAGATTAGAGAAATGAAAGATGGTATGAAAAGCCTCAAGTGGTATCTTACTTAGCCCATTTTCCCTGTATTTGACTAAAATAAGCCAGAGATACATGGCAAGCAATCTTGTGATGTGCCTTTTATTTTGAGTGATGTGACAAATTGCCAAAAGCCATGGATCTGATGCCAAGCCACTGGCTGTGCATGCAGGGCCAGGTGCATCGCGTTGCAGCGGTGGCGGTGGGGGACAGGGCCAGGAGCATGCGGGGTCGCTGCGCCCGGTGCCCCTCGTGCCAAGGCCACCTTGGCAGCATGGGCTTTGAGCCTGGAAGAGGGTTGGCACGCTGAGGTGCTGTGTGTAGAAAACCAATTCTAGCATTGCTTCACAAATGGAGGCTTGTCAAGATGTTTAAATAGCGCTAGTCTGCCAAGATAGATGTCTAGCTCTCTCCTTGTGTAGGCTGGCAGCTCAGTGAAGCCCCATGCTTGGTCGGCCATCCTGCCTCAGTTACCCCTCTGTGCCTCACTGCGTCTTGGTCTTTTCTGTCTCCCAGCCTCAAATCCCCCTTCCCTCTGCATCACCCCAATTGTGCGTATCATCTAAATCATGCTAAAGCAGTGGGAGAACCACCACGCTCTTTGTCTTACCCGTGTGTCTGGTTCTCCCCTGCCCTTGATCTGGACTATACTTCTCATGACTCTAAAGCTGTCTCTGCCTGTGATGCAGTTTGCACGAGCGTATCACTCCGTATTCATGCTGACTGCACCCCGGGGTATCTGGCACTGCTCTCCTCTCACTGGTGGGGCAGACCCCATCACAGCCAGAGCCCCACCAGCATTGCTGTTGTCTCTTCTCTACCAACCTGGCAGGGATTTTGGCACCTGGGTGCGAAGGCCAATTTCTCTCAAGGGGGTGTGTATCATCTGGTCCAAAGACTACGCAACTGGAAAAGTAATTAATAACGTTCAGGTGATGGCGTGTGAAAACAAAAAGAGTTTGTTCTCCAAATGGTGCTCTGAGCAGTAACAAGATTATCACCTATGAGGAGGTTATTTCAAAAATCAGCAGGTAGGATTACAAGTTCCTTCGAGATACTCATCTTTTGAGGAAAAGGAGCTACTCCTGCACGTATGTGTGTCTGAGCAGAACTGAGCTGGAAAATGGGTAGTTCTAAGGGGAAAGTGGGGAGAGGTGGCAGAAGGATGACTGAATGGAATAATGTTTGTAGATGGTTCCCCACTGAAGGAGGATTTCTTGAGTGTAAAAAATGGGTCAGTGTCATCTCCCATCCCTTGGAGAAGGAGACAGTGAAGGCAGGAACTGCAAGTGACGTAAGAACTTCGGCAACTTCTGCCACCATCCCCTCCTCTGCAATGGTGACATTTTCATCTGAGACATGGATATCAAAGACTGCCGTATCCGGTGGTGGAGTTAATTAACACAACCTGAAAGAGGTGGAAGTTGGGAATCTTGTTTGTGCCAATCTGACAACATGACCTCATTCAGAGGAATTAAAAGGGCTGTAATGAAAGCATAAGTTTCAGGGGAAATTCACACATTTCTTGCTTTTATCTGTCAATGGCTGTACTAACAAAGGCAGAAAGAAAACGAGCAGCTGCCTCTGTGAGGTGTTAAAAATTGCATTATAACCCAGGCCGAGCTGCCAGCCCTGCCACACGCAGCTCAAGCAGCCAGGCAGCGTGCTGGGGGGCTGGGAGCCTTTCCTCCGGGTCCTCTCCCGGGCCGTGGGGTGGCACTGGGCCTGTGCCCAGGCAGGGCTGCTGCCCCAGTGCCTGGCACTAGTGAGGGGTGTGGAGAGACCTTTTCCTTCCCGGGTTGGCCATGTCCCGTGGGGCCTCGCCCAAATGACCATTCATGGCACTGAAGTCCTCAGTAGTCTTTTTCCTTTGCTCCCTTACATTCACTGTTGGTGTTGTTTCAGGGTGGTCAGCGCGGTATTTCTCATATGCTGAGACACACAAAATGGATGTTTTTTCTTGGATTCGGGCACTGACTATTGCTTAGAAAGCTCCAGTTCTCTCTTCATGCAACTTAGAGGATTCCTGATGTCCCTTAAATAGTATATGAGAAGAAAGATTCAGCTGCATGGTTATTTGCTTTTGCTGTGCTCATCTCATTCCTCCCCAGCTAGCACACGTTGCTGCTTCTGTCCTGCATAGAGATGACACTGATGGTGCCTGCCAGGGTGTTTTGTCTTCCTCATGCTTTAGACTGTCGAATGCCATTGTGAATCAGCATCCTGTGTCTTGGTAAAGATCTGGCAGAGCTGTGACTGCTTCAGGGCTAATGAAATACAGATAGAGAAAACTCCCTTTGTTTTCCTCCAGACGTGGAACTCTGCCTGTCAGCTCAGCACCCTGCCTGAGTCAGGGTAACCTGCAGGCTCCGGGGGGGATTTTTACTCAAAGAAGTTGTGTTCCTACACTGTTAAATTCCCCAGTTCATTTAAACATGGGTCTTTGTGCCACCGGGGAGCTTCTCCTTTCGGCAACTTGTGTGCAGCGCTTGCCTGAGTCAAGGGCTCCATTTCTCGGTGGTTTGTGGTAGGACAGAGCAAGAGAGAGCTGCTGCCTGAAGCCTCCACCCAGTCATTTTTTCTGATTTTGTGTAGGGCTGTTGAGTATTGAGGAGAGACTGGGGGACTGATTTGTACATTGCTGGAACATTCAGAGAGGATAGCTTGTACACTGTTTTTATTCCAGCATGTGCTTATTGTGGAATCTGAATTGTGCCGTTCTCCGGGAGCTGTAAACCGGTGCTAGCATGAAACTGTTACATTTGAATTTAAGCTTTGGTGTGTGCCAAGAAGTTTAACGTCTTCTAAAAATTACCTTTGTGGTATATTTTGAGCTCATTACAGCTACTGTCAGTGGATCAAATACAGTTTCCCAGCACTTATAAATGATGAGAAGTTGACTGTTCCTTTTATGTGAATTACGTGCCACCATCTACAAAAGCCCTCTCCCTGGGGAGGAATGGGTGTCTAATTTAAGCTAATTCCCTGGGGGATCTCAGGAGGTGATGAAAGCTGCTGGTTGCTCCATCAAAACTTCTTCCCCTGCGGTTGCTGAGATGGTGGTTGGTTTTTCCCTGGCACTCAATGGCCTCAGTCAAATCCTGCAATGTACTTTTAACCGAGTGATACTTGGCCCTTGTGCTCTGCTGAAGATAGGGGCTAGCATGTGTCTGTATGAATGCTGAGTCCTCCTGTTCTCTTTCCCAAGCATAGATAGGAATCCTGTCTCCTTGCATTGGGATGTGCATAATACCACTGCTTGCCAGGACCATTGATAACTTCTGCACTTGTGTGAGTACACGAGTCAGGGGAGCTGAACTCTGAACTCAGCAGGCAGCAATTTTCTGCCGTGACCTTCCCCATTTCATTGGGCCAGCCCAACTTCCATTACTGCCTCCTGACACTGAAAAGAGAAAATGTTCATCCACACCACTAACATATTTCAAGGTCTGTGGTTCAAGTAAAACGCTATTTAATTCAATGGTGGTATTGTTTCATTTTTGTAGTCTGGAGCCACCAGCAGTAGAGGCCTGCAGAGTAAAGACTTCTGTGTAAACACATGTTAAAACATATGTGATTATTGGCAATATGGATCCACAAGGAGGGTTTGGACGGTTAGTCAAAAGCCATAAATCGCATTAAGTGAAAGTTGGAGGTGTTCAATGAGACTGGGCGTTTGTTTTGTAGTTATTCTTCCCCAACAACACTGGTAGATCCCATAAGCCCTAAACATGGCAGGTGTTCCCAAAAACTTGCACGGGTTGAGAGGCCCAGGTGCTTGCGGGTGGAAGTAAGCTTTACTGTATGAACAATGGATTGGGAAACTGCAATATTGTATGTTGTATCCTTGACAGCTACAGTCTTCTTTTACCTGGATCAGATAAAATCAAGTGCAAGGTGGTGAACCCTGCAGGAGTTAAAGGACCCTTTCTCATGGGTCATTTCCCCAGGTACAGGTGGGATCCATCTGGGGAGAAAAGCTGAGGAAAAAAACAGTGATTCTCTTACTGTGGCAGTTGCTGTTTTATTTTTAGATCACAAAAAAGAAAAGAGGTCATTCCTTATGTCAAATAGGCTATGTACATGAGAGAGCAGACAAAAAAAACACAACAGCCAGACTTAGAGGAGTAAGTTAAAAAGGCCCATGTAGTAGTTTTTTTCTCCAACTTCCTCTGTGTTACGGACCAGACATAGGGTATTGGCAGGAGAAGCCTTACTGATCCACTGTGATGGCTCTAAATTGACAGAGCAGGGAGTGATGATTATTGCAGTTAAGTGCTCTGCATTTTCTCGCTCAGCGTTGCCTGGGCTCCTCCTCCATCGTGCCAGTGACCTGGCGATGCTGGTGTACCTAGCAGCGGGGAGGTGAGCCACATGAAAAGCACCTGAAAATTTTTGTGTTTTCAAGCAGTGACAAAGGTGGTAGGGATTGCACAGCTCAGCCCAAGGGGCCTAATTTAGCAGTCAGGGATGAGTGGGCTGAGACTGGAGGTTGCCAGCAGCATCAGAAGGACAATTTCCTTCAGAGGGTGACTCAGTGACCTGAAGCTGGGTAGTCTAAATTCATCACCTCCAACCCTCACCAGTAACTGTGGAGGTGCTACTACAGCCCTCTGTATCAGGCTTAAAAATTGAGTTCAGTTTTGCCAAAAAGCCTCATATTTTCTGTGGCATGGCATCGTAACAGGTAAGAAATTATGCTTGTTCAGTTTCCCTCATTGACATTTTGGGACAGTGAATGTGTAAAAGAAAACTACAGTCCCCATCCTGCACCACTTATTTTTGTGCTTGGCTCTGTTTTGTGTCACCATTCCCATCCGTCACAGAGGGTTCTCATGTCCAGCCATGCCTGTTTCTGCCTTCTCCCGATTTTTTCCTCCCCTCCCAGTTGCTTCGTTTCACTTTTGCCTCCTGGGTCAGTGTGCCGCTTAAAAAAATAACCATACCCGCTCCTGTTTGCACTTGGTTTCACATCTGCACACTGGGAAGGTGAGGCTGGGATTCTTGCAAGGGAAGCAAACCCTGTTAGTGCTCGGGGCCCACAGCCACTGTGCCCCCAGGAGCCTCTTTGCCCTCTGGCTGGGGGAACACGAGCAGAGAAAGTGGCTCAGCTCTGCTTTTACCCAGCTCACTGGCCAGTCTCACCAGCAAACCTGCCTTTGACTGCAGGGGACCCGAATGACAGGGCTGGTCCCTGGACAGGGAATGTCCCAGCTGACAGGGATGAGGTAGATCAGAACATTTGTTTAGAGATCTTCTAAAAACCTGTTCCCTCCTAGCAGTTAGGTGGTGTTTGGTGTTATTTATTTCTTTCTTCACTTAACCTTTCGTGTGATTTGGAGTTTTTTGGTCTCAGCTTAAAGCTTTCTGCTTCAGCATAAGGTTGTTTGTGGCCTGTGCTACTTGTGAACAGGTTAGGAACTGACTGCCCACAGCACCTCGCATGAAGGGAGGAGAGCAGCCAAACCAGAGGGGTGTCCTGTCCCACTCCAGGAGAGCAGGAACAGGGAGCTCAGGTGGCACCTGCAGATTCCTGCACCCCAGTCAGATGGTGATGTTTGCCAGCTGCCACTGCAGCAGGAGGACTTGCACACTATATAGTTGCTAAGAAATCAGTGTTTGTGCCAGAGACAAGGAGAACATAAAGAGCTGTACGCAGGAACAAGCACTGTGTGAATATGCTGTTACCTGTCCAGAAATGCGGTGCTCTGACTGGCATAATTTCACTTCATCTTAATTAGATTATTTCAGTTAGCATTAAGCACAGCTTCAGCTATTTATTTTTTTTAGCTGCTGTCCTAAGAAATAGTCTTAAGGAGATCAGTGTTTGTGCTACATTGCCGGTAACACTCTCCCCCACTCCACCCAAAAAAACCCAAATCAAACCACAAAACCAGCACAGGTTCCTGTTGTCTTCAATCAAAACAAAATGAGGTTGAAGATGGTTAGCAAACCCTTTCCAGGTTCTGACAAATTTAAGGGACATTTTGTTATCCACACTTGTGATGAAGGACATGATTTTGCTGTCAACTGTGTGGCTTGCAGCCTGGGTGGCTGTGAATCAGCGCAGAGAGCACCAGGGAGCAGGGATGTGGTGGGGTGCCAGCTATTCTCAGCCATGTGTTTTGCTCAGGGGTTGCTTTGCACAGGTGTTTTGTTAGCTGCAAAATATATCTTTTCCTGCAGCTGGTCCTTTTACTCAGAAAACTTAATTTTTTTGAAGAATATTAAAATTCTGTGCTTTCTGCCTCATTTTTTCCCCTTTTTTTTTTTTTTTTTTTTTTTTCTGGGACTCTCTGGACTTTACTGGAGTTACCAGCTGGTGTTGGTACACGTGGGGAATTGGGATTTATGACCAAAGGAGGACTAAGAAAGAAATGCCTAGACATACAGCTTTAATTTCCATCTCATGGCTGTGTATCAAAAATAAATAGTGCCCCAATTTCTTCAATGATGTGGGGTTTTCTTAGTATTGATTGTGCACTCCTGGGCTACCAGCCAACTCTTTGATTTCAAACTTATCACCAGAAGAAGTTGGGCTCCTAGCAAGGAGGGGTTGACAGCGAGAGTCCATACATTTGTGGCTGTGCTTGCAAACTGTCTGCTAGAGGTAATGCCTGAGAGACACACAAGCAGCTGAACTGCTCAGCACATGGCTAACATCAAATTAATGGCATTATTCCTGAAAGCAAATTCCTGCTGAAACACAGACAGTCGATGTTCACATTCATTGCTTTTGACAGCCTGATATAAGATAATTTAATTTAAATGCCCAGATGAGAGAGAAGGAAAAGTCATTTAAAAAAAAAATAAAAGCCCACTTTTTTAATACATAAAATGCCTGCTTGAAGGAATAGATTAGTAGCCATACAGTTCAATTGATTTGCAAGAGCCAATGGATTTCAGTGGAGAGCTCTGTTTAAAGATCAATAGGGAACGCTACAGCATGAGTGCTTTTGCCACTTAGGTATTCAAGCAAATGCTTGATGTTAATTCCTTCTTAGGCTTTGGTCTAGGGCCAGTAGGGCTTGGGAGGGCACCTGATGGTGTTTCAGAGAGCAAGCTGGCTATGTATGTCCTTTGCCTTTATTTCATTAGGCAAATCCTGTAAAAGAATTACAAATACAGACCCTCTTTCCTAAGTTGCCATGGCTGCACAAGGCAGCGATATACTTGTGCTGGCAAGGCCAGCAGCCAGAATCAAAAGGTTTTCTAAGTATTTGCTAATTACATGACTGTTTTTGAGGCTCTCCTTGTATGACAGAAGTGTTTTGTTCACTTCCACCTCCAAGGCTGCCCTCAAGGCATGCCCTTGTCTGTGTTTTGTGATTTGGGGATATACAAGTGGTGGGCTGGCAGTTCTGTAATAAACTGAGGAGCCTTGCCCAGTGCAGTGCCAAGGAGGGCTGTTTCTTGGTATCCAGCGCAGCCATTTAGATTTTAACTGCATCTCTGCAGCAGCTGGAAAAGAAGGCAAGAAATGCCATGGGTGTTTTTCCAGGGAGTGCCACACCGGCAGAGGCAGCTGCCATCCCCTCTTCCCAACCACTCACGTCACTGCCTTGTGCTCTGGGATTGACTGCTTGGCTGTGCCATGAACTGTCACTAGCCTCCTAGAAAACTAACCAGGCTAATGTGGAACGCCTCTGTAGATCCCTGTTTAACCATCCTCTTCAATGCAGACCGTTGGGGTGAGACCCAAATGGCAAATGAAATCGGTTTAAAAGTCTTGGTGTTTGCATGGGACAGCTGGCGACTAATAAACAACTGGCAGATTGGTCTAGTTTGGGAATTTAAATACAAGTAGTTAAAATCAGATGGAACTGGTTTTCAGGTAACCTGGATATTGTTCTTGAGACACCACATTTACAATTTTAGCATCAGGCTCCATCCTTGGGTCAGAGTCCATGTCTGCAGTCACAAAACCACTGGGACTGTTAACAGAGTAGTTCAGCCCATGGATGTGATAGGCAATCACTCTAGAGCCACACGTGAGGTTAAGATTTGTTCTGTATTACAAGTTAAGGCCATTCTGAATCCCACTTTACTTTGTTCATTATTTATTTATTCTATTTATTATGATTTATTTATTCATTTTAATTAACCTCTTCTGTGTCCCTTTGCTCTGATATCTGAACACCTGCTGTGGTTGCAGAGATCTGTGCCTCTAAGAGGACTGGACAGACACTGGAACCTGCTGGGTGCTCAGGGCAAGCCAGGGCCGAATGGGCTCTGGGGAGGGGCTGTACTCCAGATTCCTGCCTGCTCTCCCTTGAACTGCTGAAAGCCCCTTCTGCTTTTGTACAGGGAGCTCCTGGCCAGGTTGCTTTAGAGTTGCCATGTGAATTTTACCAACCACCTGGAGTAACACTGGGATTATTCTCTTGCTCTTACAACTGACTGCACTGGAAAAGAGACCGTGCTTTGTAAACAGTATTTGCAGAGGTGGCTGCCCCTGAGCTCTTCACCCAGCAGTTGCCCTTAACGTAGGTGCTTGCTGGCAGGAGACTGCTGGCTGGGACGCATCACCTGCGGGCTGTGCATCTTGGCAAGTGGGTGAGTGCCCTTGAGGCTGCCGGTGTTGCTTGCAGGTGTGGTTTCATTTCTGAGACCCGTGCAAATATCGGGTGTGAACAGGATATTTTTTCCCTGTGTAAGTAGTAAAACAGTAGGGAAATACAATGCAGCCAAGGCCAGTTCTGTGCCCCTGGTGCTTTTCCTGGGGAAATGAGCTTGAGTGTCTTTCAGCTCTCTGAACCTGCTCAGCCCTCTGTGTAACGTGAGATAGGCAGGAAAGCCCGGAGCCAGCATCCGTACAGCTGGTTCATTAAATAAACAGAGAAAGGATGAAGTGAGGAGTAATCTGGGTTAGATACAGAAATACTAGGAGATTGTTTCTGTTCTCCTGTGGTCTCCTTCTGTTTCTCCTCTCTGTCTTCTTCCTCATCCTTTCTGTCCTGGGTGTCCCAGCTGCTGGCTACACTGCGTTGAGCAGATCAGCCCTAGAGCTTCTCACCTCGTTGCTTGGCACAGCCTTTGATTCAATTTTAATGCTCATTTAAAAACTCACATTCACCTTGGTTTTATCATGTAACCTCATGCCAAAGCTGCACACAATCTATTCCACAATTGTCTGTCTTTCCTGTTCTTGCTTACAGAGATCTAACACTTTATATAGTGGTGACTGCCTTCCCCTGGGTGGATATTTTCTTTTTCATACATCTCAGATCTCTTCTTTATGTCATATAATTGATTCTCAGCTGTTTCCTTCTTGTAAATTTTTGCTGGACGCTGCTTTGGGAAATGGGAGAGAAGGTCTCTGGCTGTCAGTAGCACGCTGATAGACCAAAATGAGATGCTCAGTTTGACGTCTGAAATTACTATCAAATACCGAGAAACACGATGAGTCAGGCCCCAGCGAGGACTCGGTCGAATCGCCCAATTTACTCAGTGGAAGAGCTGTTGCTGGGTTCAGCCAGGTAGAAGAAAACTCTAGCATTTGGTTCTGAATTGGGTATGTGGGAAGCTACCCCCAAACCCCAGACCTTAAATGATACACCAGAAGAACAAGGAGTGCCATTTAAGTGCCATCGTCTTTATTCGTGGCCTTTTTATTTTCCTGACAGGAAGTGAATTTCTTCTATGCAAGGGCTTAAAATACATTGGCAAGTAACGTTTGGCCACTTCTTTTCCTGTGAGGTAATTCATTTTTGCAATTCTTTTATTTTTCAGTGCACGAGAAGTGATTATACGCTTTGTGTATGATCTTTCTATACAGTAATTTTTCATTCCAACGTGTGCATTATGATCTCTATCACAGAGAATAAAGCAAAGCTCTTGACAAGCTAAACACAGTAATAATGAAAAGGGTGGGTTTTTAAAGTCTGCACTGATACAGAAATATTCTGTATATTTCTGGAGTACTCTGTTCTGAAATGTGGATGTATCATAATCAAATTCACATCAATTGTTCCCACATTTAACTTTGAAGGAGACATGGAAAAATATCTGCTTTTTGTAATAAGTTTAACATAGCAGCCTAATCATTTCATTAATGATTTCCTCCTCAGGATTACATTTTCAAAGCCATGTGCGATCATTTAATTGTGTGCCTCCTTATTAATATTAAACACAATTAAAGTCCCACTACGACGCTTTGAAGATGCACCCCTCATGGTAAATGCCACCTCCACACAGAGTATCCCAATATCACAGCAGCTTTCCAGCATTTCTGCTTTCTGAGTCCTTTTTCACAGACTATCGGTGTCGTTACTTTGCCCGTGTCACCTCTGAAATGTGGAGCGACGCAACGCTTGCAGTTGTTTTATTTGGCCATGTCTGGCTTTTTCAGCCAAACTGGCAGCCACTGGCAGCCTCTGGAGATTTAACTTTGTGATTAAATAATGATGTAAGAGCTTGTTTCTTTGAGAAAAAGTTAAAAAAAATAACAGTAATATCACGAGCAGGATGTGGCATGGGCAGTAAGACCTCTGTTATTTATTGTTTGTTTACTGAGCCCTCGAGGAGCGGAGAGGAGAGCTCCTCTAATGTGCTGTCAGAGAATGTGTCTGCCAGGAGATAATCAACCAGTTGCCTTAGCGAGCAGCAGATTACAAAATGGTCTTTGCAGCCACTGTTTCAGCCTCCCAGAAAACACGGCTGGTTTTGGACGCCAGGAAGGCCCTATTGCTCAACATGGAATCTTCCACTTGGCCAGTGGTAAAGCACGGTGCTTGTGTGGGGCGACCTGTCAGAGGAGTTTGCTTCTGCACCGGTGAGTGGTGGCCTGCAGGTCCCTCCTGCAGCCCCCCGGTGCTGGTGCAGGCAGCTGCCAACCCGGGGGGCTCCGGGTCCTGCCCGTGCTGTAGCCGGGGTGCCCAGTGCTGGTGGGTGCCCAGAACTAGCAGTGCATCATGACCCACAGGTCACAGGGTGTTTCCTAGAAAGCACAGGAATAGAAATAGTAATTATTAATGTACATACCCATGCCCATAGATTTATATTTATGCAGAAATATACATGCAGCTTATTAAAAAAAAAAAAAATATCGTGGAGTCAAACACAAAATGGTGGCACTTACCTAACCCACCTTCTCCTCTTGTTTCCCCAACCTCAGAGTCTGAGTGGTTGTTGGGTATATTAGGCTGTCATCCTGACTCATAAAAACTTAAGTGTTTGATTTGGCAAAAGAAATAAATCATAAAAAACCACATACAGAATCCGTGCCATCTGTGGCCATTGCCAGTGTCTGTCTAGAACTACTCATGCTTCTTAAAGCCTTTCATGGGTTGTTACTGAAACTGAACAATATTTAAAGTCATGTCAGATTATCCTTGCTTTCTAAGTAGCATGAACCTGTCAAGGTAAAGTCTTATAATCTCACAATTGCTTGACAAGCTGCATTATTTGTACTGTAATGTTAATTTGTGCTGAGGTGCCACAGTTAGTTGTAGTTAGGTGTATGAAACCTGACATTTAATGTTCCCTAACTCTAAATAAAAATGGGCGCCTTGATCAGTTTTTCACCTAGAACACTCGATTAATCTCTTCTGGTTTAATTTAGTGTCCTGCCAAATGCTGAGCTTAACCTTTCTCACAAGTATTTATTTTCAGGAAGGCTGATGATATCAATAGCAGAAGGAAGATAGATGGATAGATGCCGAAGTGGACCATCGTGATCTCTGTCTGTAAGAGAGCTGCTTTGTTTGTAAGGGCAAAGAGTATTGTTCTGTGGACAGAGATGATCACAATGACTGATTTATGGAAGTTGTTTCAATGCAATCACACTTTTAAAGTTTACTCCAGCTTCTATCCATTATTTAGTTCGTTAAGGTGTTGACACAATTTTGCTGACATTTTTCTTAAGTGGATTATGCTCACAGCCAGTTTTTCAAAGCAAACAGATGGCTTTTAAAACAGAGCATGCTCATGGATTATTTTTTTTATGGTGTCTCTAGAATTATGACAGCTCTGTCAGAGGGAGCTGGTTTGTCGTTAATTTCCTTGTGACAGATGATTCAAAATCATTTTTGCTCCTTCAGCTTGCTCAAATGAACCAGCTGTTTAAAAATAAAAAATACAAGGAGACTAAGACATAAAACAATTGGTCTGTACATGAATGGAATCACACTATTTTGATAAGTCCATTTCTGTTTTTAGATCAGATCACTGTAAAATAAGACTGTCTTCAAAATATTGGAAGTATGCTCAGAAGGAGTGTTTTTCTTTTTGGAACCCGAAGACACGTTGTGCATTGCCTTAGATGAAATCTGTAATCTGAATTGCCTGGTTACTAAAATGTGAAATCAGAATATGCATAAGGGAGAGCGGATGGCTCAGCACCCTCACACGGGGTGTGAAGTCCCTTGGCTTCTGGGGACTTCAGATACGAGTCTTGGCAGGGTGGACTCAGGCTGTCGTCCTCCAAGTGGGGGTGTACCAAATCCCAAGTAGCTTCCCTTCGATGAGTGTCTCAGAGAGTCCCTCGGCAAAGACATGGTTTGTGGGCCACCCTGAGAAAGATTTCCATGCTCTGCCCTCACCCTGAGAAAGAAGAGGAGATATGAGGAAGGCGACGTAAGACTCAACTGAAGCTCTTTTTGTGTCAGCTTATGGAGCTGTATCCACGTCGTGCTGCTGCATGACAGGAAATCCTCCTCCGTGCGCAGTGTGGGTGAGTGCTCCCACCGCCCGGGGAGGCGCCGGCCATGCCACAGCAGAGGACAGGCTTCTGGAAGTCTTTCCCCAGATACCTCAACTATGGGGATACCAGGTGCTTCAGGGTACCTGGCCTTCATCGTCATCATTTTACCTCTCTGTTGCAGTGGCTTTCTCAGGTTTTGGGTTTAGTTGTTCTTGGTGCTGTAGGGATGTCTACTTTGAGTTGCTTCCTGTGCTAAGGGGATTTTTCTGTTCTTGTGCATGAATACATAGTGCCAGGTTTTGACTTAGATAAGTTAAGGCTGCAAAGCGTCGTCACACCAATTTTGTCTGCTCCTCAGTGCAGCCTTTGGTGTCATCAGTCCTGTGGGCACGATAAGGAAAAGCAGCAGCCCCACTGCAGCTGGGACTATTTCACCCTAAAAACAAACTATTTAAAACTCCATTTGTGTATTGAATAATGTACTACCATTTTTGATAGCATTATCATGTCATTAATGATATTGTTGTTGGATCTCTCTGCTTATGCTGCAGTGTGTTGTCCCTGTCACTACAGCACCAGCGTGATTCCTGCAGACAGGGAGGGAGACCAGGGTGTGGCAGGTGCTCGAGGCAGCTATGGGGCTCCTGGAATCCTGCCTACTGCCTTCAACTATAAGCTCAACCTCTGTCCTAAAAGTAGGATCACAGCTATGTGAAATATGTGCTGCATAAATTATTCTTGTTTTGTTTTTTCAAACCGTGTCTGCTCACTGGATCCCAAGCTATTTGTCTGTGTATTCCCGTAACTGTCACACTGCCGAGATACAAATCTCTTCAAAAGAGCTTCATACCAAATAGCACAGAGCCGCTCATGCAGTCCCAGTACTTTTTGTTGTTCTCACATTGAGTTGGATTCCCAGCATCTGGGTAGCGATTTGCATTGTTCAGCAGGGACGAATTCATGTCACCAGGAGATGAGGCAACCACGTTCTCGGGTGCGGGCTGCCGTCCCTGGATGACGTGGTTTCCCACGTGGTGTTTACCAGTGCAGTGGGACTTGCAAGCCACCATTGTTTCTTCATTGTGAACATTGTTTACAGGGGCTCAGGCGGTGCAAGCCAAGTGCCAGGCACTGGCAAAAAGGGAACTGTGCTCCTTGCTGTGGGATAAATCCTTCTTAGCCCTGGGGAAAAGGAAAGCAGGGAGATGCTCCCACTGCTGGGAGGTGGTGTGCTGTGACTCATCCAACACATCTGGTTTGTTTTGAAAACTGAAGGAGGGTCGGTGGTCAGTTGCCCCTTGAGTGTGCCCCAGGTCCTGTTCTAATATCTGTTGTCTCCTCTGAGACCCTGCAAAGCATCTGTGGCTTGCAGGAGGTCAGGTTAGGGTGCAGGGATGCGAATGTGACATTTCAGTCAGCGGAGGTATTCCTTCTGAATAGGTGGATAACCAACTGCAGCGGGTGGTGTACTTCAAGCTATACTTTGGGTGACATTAGGAGAAGAGCAGCTCAAGTTCTTAGTGATAATGAATTTTAATAACCAGATGCATCTCCTAGCTTTTATTTATTTGTATCCTCTAGCACCAGAATCTTGTCACTCTGCGGCACTCGAGATGTCAATATTGCATAAATATTCATTTTGGCATTTCTGAACACCAACTCCTTAATACAAATTTCATGTAACACATTTTTCCTGATAGTTACAAATTGGATTGACATCCTGTTAGTCACCTCACCTTTACGCTCTCTGAGAAGATCCAGAAGCAGGCCTTTTCTCATTGAAGCCTCTCATTCCCATTCACCTGCTCGAAGGTCCCAAACAAAATGGTTCTGATGGATTCCCTGTAGCGCTACCGGATCTTGTGTTTCATGGGGGCACGCGGCTCGGCCTGCCTCTGCCGGAGGAGGGCCCAAGGCTGGGCAGCAAATTCGGGTGCAAGGAGGGGCGGGTGACCAGGGTCTCGCAGCTCGCAGGGGACGCGCAGCCATTGCCACACGAGAGCTGATGCCAGGGCACAAGGGTGGAGCAGTGGCACGGGAGGGGGGCACCACATGCCATTGCTGCCCTGTCCCTGGCAGGTCCTTGCTGTTTACTGCGGAAGAGGAAATGCCTTCCCCTGCGGGCTCCCTAAGGCCGGGTCCAAATTACTTCCCAAGGGGTGACCTGGAAGTGGGGGGGGGGGGTCTGGTGTTTGTCCCCCTCACCCTACCCACTGTGCTGGCTGCCACCTTCCTCACCGAGCTGGGGACCAGGCTCCAGAAGGGCCTTCAGCCCCTTCCCTGGAGGCTGGCATTCCCGGGGGGACGGAGGGGATTTGAGACAGGACCTGGGACCCTGTTCCACAGCACCGCACAGTATGGCGGAGGCACAAGAGCAGTATTGCCGCTTGTGGTCCCGAGTGATGTGCGCGATCCCTGACTCTCTCCTGCGTGTCTGTCTGTGCATCCTCAGGGCCAAGGAGATCTCCTGAAGAACGCCAAGAACGAAGCCCTGGAGAACATGAAGCAGATCCAGCTGGCGTGCCTGTCCTGTGGACTGAGCAAAACTGGAAGCGGGCACGCAGACGGAAAGTCAAAACGGTGCCTGGAGGCGATACAGGAGAAGGATACCGGAGATGAGAACGGGAGGCTGTGAGGGGAGGCAGAGCTGTCACATTTGTCACAGATTTCAATAACTCTAAACTATTTTTTTAAAGCATTTAAAAATTCACACAGGAATGCCCTCTACAGGGTGTTGATAGTATTAAAATCCTCACAATGTCAGTATTTTATGCAGTTAATTTATCTAAGTTAAACTCTGGTAGTGAGATTTCTAAAGAAGCCAAGCTGTCTGTATGCAAGTGCGTGTATGTGTGCGCACATGCAAATCCTGTAGACGCCCCCTTTCATGCATTACATTATCCATTTGCTAATTTATTCCTTTGTCATCTTTGAATAGGCCTGTTCATTCTGAAGATCAAAACAAATAGAGAGTACTTGTACCAGTTTTGTGCTTTATTTTACTCTCCAGCTTTTATCATTTAACTTATAGGTTACGTTACTGTTACGCTGTTTAAACAAACAAAATACAACAAATGTTACCAACAGCTGTTTTTGAGAGGGCAAAACCAGTGGTTTGCTGCAGATCCTGAACATGATTTTTAGTGAACAATTCAGACCAAGTAAACGAGATATTAAATGGTCAGAGCTGCTGGATAGATTATGATTAGATTTGAGGTGTATATTTCACTGAATTTTAGCAAACTCTTCTTCAGGATACACCCAGATAGCGCGTACTAACGTAAGAACTAGCTGATTTATTTCATTCCAGTAAGTCATTGCTACCTTGTAGATCTGCAGGACAGCTACAGTCCTTGCTGATAAGCATTAACTTGTGTAGTAATGAACATAGCTAGTCAGCCCCGTAGTTACAAGGAGAGCTGTGAATATCCTTTGGTGATCATGAACTCTGAAGGTGACCTTCAGGCCATTCTGAAATGCCAGTGGTGCCAGTACTGGAAGGAAGGTTTTACAGATTTCACAAACTGAGCTTTACTGCAAGAGGTGAGAGGTCAGCCTTCTGCTTAGATGTTGAAGTCAGTTGGATGAAGCAAGCAGGATCTGGCCTTACGTTGTTGTGGTTAAGAATTACGCTGTGTTAGGAATTTGAAGCAAGGCTGCAGAACAGCTACAGATGTAGTATAGAGAAATAGCTTGGGGAAAAAACAGGGTACCAGCATTTTTGTGCAGCAGTTACAAATATCCTGACACATGTCATATGTTCGGGGTAGTTCTGTGAACTGGATGCTCTTTGTGCCACTGTAGAAAGGAAACGGAGAGCATCACAAAGTAATGCATCCTCATCCCTCCCAGTGTCCAGCTCATGTATGCTCACAACATTCATTTCAATCATTTAAGTACTGTGCTTGAGTGTAGTATTTGTGTTATCTTTAACAGGACTAAGTGTTTTATGGTTATAAAAAAGACTATATTTATTTAAAGCATTGCTTTTATTTTGAAAAGCTACTTTTTAAATTAATTTGATTAACAAATACGCTAATTTTCTGAACTTAACAAAAAATAATTGCTGAAAGTTTGACCATTGGAGAATCTTATATAGCTATTGTGTTAAGTTATTTTTGACTTCTTAATAACACTATTATGTTCATGTTGCACATTACTGAGAGAGTAAAGCTATGAAACAACTTTGACCCATGTTTTTAAAGTGATTTAACACAGAAGGTAACCAGTGACACTTGGATAAAGGTGGGTTAGAATGGGTAAGTTGCTTGAGAGAAGGTCCTGCTCTAATAGGAACTGTGTTATTGCAAAGGTTATAACTCAGATGTCTTAAATACCATTTCAGTAGAGCTTGCCATACTTATTCAGATCCAGCCCTAAATCCTCTGTTTATCTCTCCATTAGATGATGGGTGCGTACTCAGCCTTCCCGGAGGTCTGGAGAAGGGGTGTCTTTTGTGTTTCAGGCAAGACATAAAGAGCCCAGATCAGTGGTGTCAGTGTGCACATTCACATTTTGCCCTCCTGGGTTACACCTTCCTGATTTCATCATGCGTTGTGTTTATATGAAAAACAGCACTTGGCCTTCAGTATTTACAGTTAGGGAGGATGGAAACTGTTAACCCAGCACCAACAATTGTGAAGGATCAGCCTTCAGAAAGCATCTCTCTCTTGGAAGGGAGAGGTTGCCTCAGGAAGGGTGAGTGGCTTGCCTCTTGGTGCTTCATTTAAGCCTAAAAATACATTGATTTTCTCCATTTAAAAGGCTATCCTAATGCATGTACAGGAACTGCTGGCAAAATACCTTCTAGTCCTCCTTCCTTCTCTGATGATATAAGCAAATGAACATAAAACTACATAAAGAAGGTCTTGTTTTCTGTGCTGCCATGGAAAGAGGTGCAACATAGCTCTCGCTCTGTATGTATTTGCAGAACCAGAAGACAGTGGCTCGACAGAAATCCCATAGCATGCACGCACACAGATTTAATGCCATGTTTAGCGTTCACGTCATGTCCTGTGCCAAGGTTGTGCTGCGTGGCTTTCTGTGCCAAAATACAGGGAGCAGAAAACCTCAGGCACCCTGGATTGCCCCAGGCCTCGGGGGCCGCTCCTGGCACTGGCGCCCACAGCCCCGCGGCTGGAGCAGCTCCAGCCTCCTCCGGCACCAAGAGGGGGCTGGTGGCAAAAGCTCATCTCACCTTCCCCTGCGCCCCTTTGAAGTCACTGGGAGTGGAAGTGGATGGTAAAGCAGCAGTCGGCGTAATAAAAATTCAGCCTTGAAGAAGAACATGTGGAAAAATCATATCCAGCATCAACAGCACGTGGGGGACTGACTGCCTGGCCTTTTGGGAAGTGTTTCATGACATGCCTGGCTGCTGGCAGCAGCACAACCACCTTCTCTGGGCCATGTGCTGGTACGATTTGCCTGATGTTCCACCTGAATGGGTGGATATTATCTGTATCGCTTCTGTGGAAGTGATGTCAGGAAAGGGTTACAGGTATTTGCAGTTGTTTACGGTGTGTTTTAGCAACTAGAAATCAGAGAAGCTCTCAGGGACTGGTGTGGGGAGGTGTCTGCCAGAGGGAGTACAGGAGCAAAACTACCTAGGTTTTCATTCCAGCTCTGCCACAGAGATTAGGCTTAAATCAGCAAGAATAGCTTTTACCAAATTTCACATGCTGGCATGACCAGCAGGACAGACCCCTTCCCCCTCCCTCTCCTGAGATCAGCACGAGTTAAAGCACCGTGCTGTTTTCCTGCTTTCTGTATCATTTTTCATGCGTTTTATTCCCTGTTTTTAAAGGGCTAATGCAGCTTCCCAGTGCAAACAAGGTGAGAGTTTTGCATGTTCCTCCTTCTGAGATTCATCTCCCAAAATAGGTCATTATCAGATAATTGCATGCACAGAGAGAGCTTTCCTGTATAATACTCCCTCTCTTCCATCTATCTGTTCAGACTAAAACATGAGCTCGTAGCCTCCTTGGCCTCCATCCCACTGCTATAGTGACAGACAGCAGCCTGGTGCAGGGGACTAACTCCAGAAGCTTCAGAAAACAAAGGTGAGGGGTCCGCAGGAGCAATCTCTTCTTGCCTCCACCGCTTGCTGTGGGAGTGAGCATGGTGGCCCCAGCTCATAGCGTAGCAGCAGCAGATGATGTACACATTCAATAAATCTGAGATTTAGTTCTTGTAAAGTGCAGTGCTTAGCAGCGGAAACATGATTGTGAAGGATGAAAACATCTAGGCACAGTGAAAGTTGTGCTTGGGAACAGAGCAAACACCAGGCACCCAAACGCCCTGCCTTGTCAGTCCCTCTCACCTCCCTGGGCAGGCATGAAAACACGAAGGTTTCCATAATATTGTACCTGTAAAATTGTCTCCAAATTGCCACACCAAGCACAAGGCAGTGTGTTTCCCCTGGCAGCTGGTGAGTACTGCCAGGATGCATTTCCCAGGCCCAAAGCATGAGTGCTGTTTGAGACTATTCTGGCATAGCCCCTTCGGGCTGCCTTTGCCCAGACGCAGGCTGAGCAGTCTTATATTTGCTTTCCACAGCATTTTCCTGAAAAAATGTTTCCTTTTTGAAATAATGTTGAGGAATATGTGAGTTCAGTAACTGAGATGTGAGCGACCAGGCAAGAAGTGTGAGGCAAGCACTGTCCCACCTGCTGTTCCTCTGCAACAGAGTACTGTGTGAACATGACCCTGATCAAACGGGTCGTGTTTTAAAGGAAGATTTTCTACTCTCATTGATGATCTGAAAGAGTTTATGAATAAATTGCTTTTGCAGAAAATATTCATGGAGTAATTTCAAGAAAAAGTGCAGAAATCAAAATCTCGACAGACAGCACATGAGCAGGAGGCAGTGTTACGTTTGACAGCTGTTTGCTATGTCCAGTCCACACCATCCTACTCTGGAAACTGGAAGAAGAATGAGTGATTGGAAAGGCAAGTTTGAGTTATTGGTGGTGTTACAAGTATTTTCCCTGTTCAACTGCACAGCAGGGACTCAATTCATTTATTAAGACACGATTATAATAGGGTTGGGAAGCAATGTGATACTTGGGGCCAAAAGTAAGTGAGCACGGAGAGGAGGTGGCACATTGGCATATTGTGTGTGGGGAGGGATGCTGGGCTGTGGGGTGGGGGGTGGGGGGGGCTGGCTGAGAGCCCCCGGGAGGAGCCATCGCCCTCCCTGCGGCCGCAGTGAAGGGCTGCTTGGGCAGGGAGCAGGTCGGTAGCTGGTGGGACTGGTTTCCACCAGCAGAAGTTTGCCCAGACCACAGCGAGGGCTGGGGGCACCATGGTGATTGGTCCCATCCCTGGCCCGTGGATTAGTGTGGCTGTGGGAGAAACCCTCAGGGGATGGGAGAGTCTGTGGCCGTGGCCCCGGGACCCAGCAGCATTCCCACCATCGGGGCCCTCCCGGAGCTGGATGGGTTTGCGGTGGCTGGGGTTGTGGCACTGGTGACACTGGGTGTCAGCGGCTTGTCACTGTGGCCCGGGGGGGTAGGAGTGATGTTCGGCACGGTTTCTGGCTGCGGGTGTCAACCAGTTTTAAGTGACATCTCATTAAATCACGTCATTTGACTCTGGCATGCAAAATCACCAGATTGCTGTGCTTCAGTGATACAGTGTGCCACCGAGAGCATCGCAGATATTTCTGCTTGCTGTAATGTATCAGGTGTTATTTTTTGTAAAACAGAACCGATGATCTTTTTTGACCCAAAAGTATTAGTCCTCAAAGTCAAACTGACTAAATGCCTATAGTTCATCTGCAGTGCCTGCTGTATTTAATCAAGAGTTTAGAATATGGCAAGAGATTGAATATGCCAGGTGAAGCATTAATTTTGGATGGCAGCTGAAAATGCAGCTAAATAAGATACTAGGTATAGAGGATGGAGATGAGATTAGAAGAAGACAAAGACCAGTATTAATCTGGCTTGTCTGGGAGCACACATGGGGAGCATGGAGGAATACAGATGAATTATTTGTATGCTTCCTCAGATAGGGACTGGTGGACCAGCTACACATAATACAATTAGAAACGAGATACAAATTATGATTCAGACAGCAGGAGCTGCTATGATTATTTATGATGCTGATGGATGGAGAAGGGTGCCGGCAGCAAAGCGCAGCAGGAGTTTTGCAGTCACAGCGTTAGCACGCCACGCGCAGGGGAGAGGGCAAGCCGTGCTCCTGCTCCCTCCTGCGCAAAGCAAACAGGCCCAAGTATCGGTCGCTGCTGCGTTTTGTAGCTGGGGTTCCCCCAAAGTGAAAAATGAAGAAGCAAAGTCTCCTGGAGAGGCAGAAACAAAGAATTGAAGAACGTTGGCGAGCCCACTGCTTGCTGGTGGTGATGTACTGTCCTTCCTGCCTTTGCCTTCGGGATTCACGGGCCCCGACTCAGCCGTGCACGGCTGGTTTGCAGCAGCCTTCCTGCACAAGGTGTTTCCAAAGCCAGGGCAGCACAGCTACAGCTGAGCCCCACCACTGGCTCCCCCTCGGCACGGCACCGGCGGACATCTGGTTTGCTCCTTTCCTTTGTGCTCCTCCGTGGTCTCTAGATTTTATGGAGTCCAAGCAGTGAGAAGGAAATTACTTGTGCAATGCTTTTGGTGCGGAACAGACAGGCACCCAGCCCAGGGCCACCGGGAGCCTTCTCTGGGATGTGTGGGGCTGCCCTGGGCCAGCGGCAGCTTGCTGAGGGGCTGCTCACTCAGGCACCACCTGGTGAGGCTGGTTGTAGGAGGCTCAGACCAACCGCAGTGTGCATGGGATCAGCTCCCACCAAAGCCAAACTGTAATTTCACCTGCTAATGCTGACAACATTTCACTGGTATCTTGTCTATAAGTAGCGGGGCACCTGCACAGACTTGTCTGTTGATTCCTGCTGCGGCCTGTCCCAGCCTCCCGGTGCCCGCTGCCTCGCCAAGGCAAGCGGTACATTGTCCCAACTCCTAAGCGGGAGGGTGGCAAACACTTATTCTGAAGTATTTGATGCATTGGCCAAGAAAACAGTCTAGAGGTGTACAACAATGGACAGCTGATGCCATGGTAGGGTACCCTCCTGTCAGACCAGCCAAAACATTTTGGAAGTGATTGAGAGCAGAGTTGAAGAGCTGTCATCAGAGTAAACCCAAAACACCAATTTCATGAGCTTGGCTCAGGTTTGCAAACTGTGTTTGAGGTTGGCTAGGACTTGCTATGAGGCACATGTCCCTTATGGCAAGCAGAAGCTGATCCTGTGTTTCTGGAAAGCCTGCTACAGTATTTAGGGTCTAAGCTGAGGCAGGATGTGTGCAAGTGACCACCTGCAATCCAGCAAACCCAGGTGTATCTGTGTGTCAGGAGCTGTGAAAACTTCCAGCGTTGCCATGCTCTGCTCCTGTCTAGTGTTTCAGACCTGTGCCATCCCGACCATTTTGCAAGGGAAAGCTTTTCCCTGGGCCGAGGCTGCCCATGGAGCTCAGCCCGTGGGGCAGCGCGGCAGGGCTGAGCAGGGAGAGCCCCCTGGGAGCAACCACTGCGTCTCCTCTGCGCTGCTCCGTGGGCCAGACTGTGTGCTGGGACAGAGGTGGTGCCTTGAGCTATTTGTCAGCCAGTTGGGCACCGTCTGTTGGCACAGCTGACCTCTTGGCTGAGATACAGAAAACCACACATGGACTTGCACCTGAATTGTTTGCCATTTGAAACTTGCATTTCTCGTCGTGGCCTGCTTGGTCCCTGCCACTGGGCGCTTCAGCGGTGTTCTCCCATCACGGGATGTGTAAGGAGAGCTATGACGAGTGCAGAGAATTAATGCCATTGAATGGTACTACTGGGTGCGATGCTTCTTCTCGTGCCAGGGTGTGTCAGTTCCATAGAAATTTTGTTGTTGTTGTTATTGATTCTAACTTGTTATTTCCTAGCAAGGTGATTGCAATAAACCTGTAGCTGTGCTTCAGTTGGAATTGTCCCTCCCAGGTCTTGAGGAGATGTGTTATGTGAAAACTGACACTGTGGTCTGTCATACTCTGCGCGTAGAGGCTGTTGCCAGGAGATTTTTTTTGTTCATGCTTAAAGGTCATAATTAACATTAAATGAACACAAATGCCCACAGGAAAAATGTTTCTACCAGGCATCAAATTAAGGACAGATGAAAGTCTCCGATGTGGAGTCAGACGAAAGCATTAACGAAGACAGAATGGCACCAGCTTTTATTTCTCCCATTATTTATATGAAATGGATGTAAAAATTGACTAAATAGTATTTAGTAACGATGTGCATGGGAAGGAGCCTTAGGCCTGGTGAGGAATTTTTATTGGGTAGCCTTACATGCTAAGGCATGCCAGCTGTCCAGTGAGAAAAAACAGCTCATGTCCCTAGTACCCAAGGGAGCAGGTAGCAGTAAGACCTGCCTTTTCCTAGAAGGCAAGCAGGACACGGATGGTGCTGTGATGCTTGGAGATGCTCGGTGCTGCAAGAGGGTCGGTGCATCCCTGGTACCCCCCAACCTCTGGGAGCTCCCCAAGAGGGGCTCCCGCTCAGAGAAGCTGCACAACTATCAGCATCTCAGCCCGTCGGGGAGACCAGGGTGGGCTCCCGGGGACAGCCGTGCCGGTCACTGCCTGTAGCAGCAACTCCGTGCACAGGACTGCCGGCCATCTTCATGCAAGGCAGGTCTTCCTGGGCAGCTAAACTCTCTCTAGTGCCAGTGTTGAAACAGGTATTTTTAGGCAGCGGTTTGTCCCACCTAATTTAGCTGTGCACTTTAGCAGAGGATTAGTTTTACCCTTACAGTGCCTGCTTAATGCCATATCTTACAAGTATTTATGGTAGAAACCCCTGAAGAGAAACCAAGCCTTTATTTGCATAAAAGACATCTAGCTGTGACAGCTGGCTTGATTCCACAAGAATCCCCTGTAGCAAATGCCAGACACCCCCATCCCGAGCAGAGCGGCATTTCTGGCAGGAGCAAAGCCACGGGGAGGAAATGGACACCTGCCAGGAAGGTGAAGTGCCGCATCTTGTTTTGTATGGTACTAATGTTGCAACCTGGCCTGATGGGAACATGAAGATAATCTTTAAGAGACTGAAGCAGGCACAAGGACAGTGTCGTGAAATTTGGAAGGTCAGCATCGGGGATCCAAGAGTGTCTCTGCTGCGCCGCATAACCGGTTTCAGACCCCTCAGTGAGGCAAATTAACCATTTCCCTGCAGCTGGCTGTGCTCTTATAGCACACCATGAATCCTCTATCTCCTCCTGCACTGAAAACAGTTGCACCTTCTCCTGGGAAAGGCAAATTGATTGTAGGGAGTTCAAAGAACGAAAGCTGAGCAGGTGGCTTTCTAGATTATACACTTTTCTTGGCAAGAGCTACTTCTCTGAGCAATGTGCCTGCCTGCAAGAGAGAAACACAGAGAACACTATAATTCCCTCAGATGGGAGCAGTGGTGGCTGGAGACTGAAGGCTCTGTAGAGTGAAGCTGAAAGGACGAATCTGTTTAACTGCACATCCTATTAAAACAGGCGGCTGGACAGAAAATTGCTTCTAATGGCATCCAGAATGGCTGACACGTCAGACGGGGATTTAGTGCCGTTGCCCGTGTGGTTACATCTGCCAGAGAGACTCAATGTGAAGCACAGCCGTGCCTCTGCCTCTCGCCGTGGCGGAGGGTCAGCCCTCGTGCCTGGGCAGAGCGGGGCCCTGGGGCCTGGCACGCATCCTGCTCAGCACTGCGGGACGGTGCACGGGCGCAGGTGGGCTGAGAGGACGCAGGGCGGTGGGGAGGAAGGTGGTCCCATGCTGTATTTTAGCAAGTGAATGTCCTCCTCTTGAAAAAGGCACCTCAGTCCTGCGAGGTCCCTGCTGAGTGACTGGTTTGTGCCAGATGGCAGGGAAATAGGCCATGAAATCAGCTTTTGTAATGCCCATACAAGGAGTGGAGAGGTTTATCCTCTTGTCCTGGAAGGGCTCCCATGGGACTTCTGGACTCCTGGGGCTGGGACTGTTATTATTTTAATGCTACTGCACCCTGCAGTATTTCTGCTTCCCACGTCCGTCAGGTGAGGTGGCGTACCCTCACCGGACACGAGGGACATGGAGACGGCAAGCGCCAGGGGACCAGCTAATGGGGACCCAAGGTCTGTGACAAGGCAGGGAACCAAACTTCTCCCTGGGAATGCAATGCAGCCCTCACCTTCCCCATGCCGGCCACAACTCCCCATCCTCCGTGAACACTAAATCCATGGAAAACTTTCAACTGGGAGTTAAGCTTTTCTTTAAGACAAATGAGAGAGATATGATGAGGGATAAAGGCAATTAATGACAACAGTCTTTCTTAAATATACGTTGTTTTGTAAGTGATTGAACAGAAATTTTTGAAAGCAGAATTTAAGCAGGAATAAGGTTAGACAGGATTAGTAAGGATTTCTGCCTGGTAGCCTATATCTAATGTCTTTCAGTTAGTAATCCTTCTTTCAGGTCAATGAATCTTCTTGTAAGAAGGAAAAAAAATTAAAAAAGATTATACAAGGTAGATCAGGGGTTTCACTTGTCATGTGAAAGAGATTTAAAGCTGTTTCCAGCACCTGAACTGCTTCCAACATTTAAGGCAATCAATACTGTCCTCTCAGAGGAAGCTGCAAAAACATCTTCTCTTGTGCTATGCTGATGCTCATATGGAGAGTTGCCCAAAATGCTTCAGTTACAGTATTTTGGTGGTCCTTTTGTATAATGGTATCTGAGCCAATCACTTAGGAAAAGAGATCATAGGTATATTTTTCCCCACAGATTCTTCGACCTGGAAACACTGGTCTGCATAGCATAAGCACAGGCTGTAATTCAGCAAAATGTGTGGGGGCCAAGCAGCCCCCTTTGCTTCTGTGAAACTACCCGTGTATCACACGATAGTGAGAGTTTTATGCTGAAGAGGAGCACAGAAAACCCAAGGTTTCCTACAACCAAAGGACTTTCCCTCTCCCGCCACGGGTAGGACATCCTTACAAAGGGCTCTGCGCTGGCAGCAGTGTGCTGTGAGCTGGACTATGCCAGCTACGATCGCACCTTGGCACAGGCTGAGAGGTCTCTGTGCTGTGCCCGGCTGCAAGATGTACAGCACAGTCCTTGCTAGGAGGCTGCACTTCACCATCCCTCCTGATTTTGTTTATCCACCTTCTTCCATTTCATGGTTTGCAATGGCTTTTGAGCAAACAAATCTTTTTTGGCCATGTTGGTGCAGGCTTGTCCTCAGCTGTTTCTTTTGGCCAGGATGAGCAGAGGCCTCCTCAAGGAGCCTCACACTTGTAATTGCTGTGCCACAGTCCTCTACCTTGTCTTTGCCTCTGCTGGTGAAAGGCTCCCACTAAGCTGCATGCTCCTGGCAGCACCCAGGACATCAGCAAATGCTGAAAAAAGCAATTATGAGAGGGTTTCCAGTGAGCATGTCAGGTCTCTTCAGAGGGCTTCTCCATCACCGCTTGCACCTGAAGTCTATTCTGTGTTATCATTAACTTCAGGCACTGCAGTGCACCTGGTCACTGGGTTTAGAATCCTTTAAAATGCTGTACGAAGGGGAAAACAAAGATTTTTATGTAACAACCTCAAGTGCTGCAGCAGACAGACAGCTGAATTGTTTAGAAAATAATTGCCTCTAGGCCCCTGCTTTGCAGGTGTGCCCTTTTCATGCAAGTTTGTGCTAAAATGGCTCCCCTGGGCTGCACAGTGTGAGCAGAAGATGGGGAGGCTATGCCCATCTTTGCAGGCAGGGATAGTGTGCCTGAGAAAATGATGAAAGCTTTTCCCCTAATGCTTGAGGCACCCCTGGGTGCATGTGAGACCAATTACAAGCTGCCACAGCTGCATTTAACCATTGTCATGCTGAGACTGAGAACTTCTCCATGTGATAAATGTGTGAGGTCTCATGTGTGAGCCCATGCACCCTTCCTGATTGTGCCCCCCTTCCTGGGGGGAGGAGGTGAGCCAAAGCCTGATGCCATGTGGACACTTGCTTCATGGAAAAGAGGCTTGTTTCAGTGTAGATAAAATGATCCCCAGCTGACTTTGCTTGACTGAGACATGTGTGTCCTTTCCACAGAGCATACATGCCATTTCATCACGTCCACATTTGCTGGAGCCATTCCTCTTTTCATCCTACAGGCTTGATCAAAATCTCCTGTTTCCAAGAGCTGAGATAATGCTGCAGGTGCTCCTGCCCCACTGCAGCTGTGAGGCAAAGGCCTCATTTAAACCTTAAGGTGAAATATTTGTGTTAATGTGTCAGATGCCACGTTTGTGAAGTATTACAGTGTGAGCATGAGCAACTACTGTGACTCAGCTGGAATGCTGTAACTTGGTTGTCTGTTCGTACCCCAAGAAAAAAAACTGAATTAAGTTTCCCAGTGGTGAATGGTGTTGAACACATGTGGACAGCTAAAATGGCCTAGATTTGAAAGTTAATTAAGATCAACCAAGTTAAGGCTAAAGTAGCTATGAATGTGAGTATCCCCAACAGCATTTGATGCAGTTTAACATATTTTCCTTAAATTCAAACCTTTGGATAATGGAGACTAAATTTCTGAGCTGGAGAACAACCTATGGATACAGGGAGGCTCCCAGGGGGTTAATGCATGGCTGCTGCTTAGTGATCGAAAACTGGCAGCAAGGTGAGAGAACAGGGCAGCTGACCAAAAAGCTCTGAGGTAAAGAAACCCCAGTGTATGAGGCCATGTTTTGTCATTATAACCCCTGGTGCTTTGGCTGAGCCATGTGGCAGTAATTACCTCCATAGCTCATGCCGGGGCACAGGTGATGCCAATCTCCCACGTAGCAGGTGCACTGATAAATTGGACAGCAGGGTGGGCTGCAGCAGATTACTGCAGAGTTCCTCCTCCACAGTCAGTGGGGTGCTGTGCTTTTGTCGTTCATCTTGCCGGAATGAAGGAGAGGAGCATGGAGGTGCTGGGTGGTAGTTGAGGCTCTCTCAGCATTCACCAGCCGCCATCTTCCCTGCGCCCGTCCTCTGGAGGAGCTGAGGAGACTCTGCCCAAGCCTGGCCCTCGTGGAAGGGCGGGATCTCTCCCTCACAGAGAGGCAACCACAGAGGAGGTTACAGCAGCGAGGACACAGCCTGAGGAACTGAGCCAGTTTGTGGTCATGTTGAGGGATGTGACTACCTCGCCCCCTCCATCTTCTCTGATACCAAGGTGAGGTTGGTATTTCCCGTGGCTGTTTGTTAGGTGAGCCTGGCTGCTTCCCACTCATGCTGAGGAAAAGCTTTTCTTGCTTTTGTCTTGGATGGAGGTTGGGGATAGTATAGATGCACCTCAGCCTGGGAGGCCTTATTCTGGGTTTTGTGTGGAAGTATGTTGTTCAGCCTGAAGTTTCTAGGTTTCATGTGCTGTTCAGCCTGGCCTGCTGCTGAGCTGGCAGCCTGTCCTCTGTTTGCATGAGCAGCTGAGAGATTTTCTGTGTTAAGTGAATGCCCTCCCAGCTTGGAAGGGGCTGTGCTGTTAATTCCTCTGCTTGGCAATTCTTCTGCACTTGTGTTTTCTTTGGAATCAGAGTTCAGTGGTGCCAACTACTTTGTCACTGTAACTGAAACTCAGGAAAGCTAGACAGCCCATGCCACATGCAGAGGTAAGGTTTTAAAATGAGCTCCTTCTGTTATCTGTGTAAAGAGAAGTCTAGGAATTGTCTTCCGCTCTTTCTTTCAAATCATTAGGGCATATGAATGATTGCTGGCTAACAGAGCAGAGATGAATAGGGACAGGAGTCTTCTGGAGGCCTGGAGTAAGCACAGTATGTTTCCATTTTGGGGGAAATAACTTTTTGTGCTGGGACTGTGTGGGAAGCAAGGAGTGAATTTTTCACCTTGACTTCCAGATTGTACAGAATGAAGCCTTTCTGGATGAGGGAAAGATGGACAAATGTAGCTTCTTTGAATCAAAACTGCCTTTACATTGTACTCTGATGCAAACATAAAACAAGTTGAACAACTTTGGCACGATCCTCAGCTTGCTGTTTTTCAGTGTTTATTTTACTTTGTTTCAGATGGATTTCAATGACTATAACTTATTTACCACCCATTTGGCATCTTTATCTGAGTTTAACATTCATCTGTGGCTTGAGTAAAATGAATATTTCAGACTTTAAATTATGTATACACTACTGGCATCTCAGGCTTAAATACTTTTGTGCAGTTATTTGAGTCTCACGCATTTTTTTGGTGGTGAACTTTTGCTGGCCTGCTGGCTGCAGCAGAGCAGGTGCCTCAGGATGGGATGGGGAGGCTGCTGGAGCTGCTCCCATGCTGGGAGCTCGAGAGCCTCCTCCTTGGCCACCAACGGTGAGCCCTTTGCTTTTCCCCTTTCAGCAACAGTGGGCCGCGCTGCTCCTTTCCCGCCTCTGTCTTATCCTTCATTGTGGATTTCTCCCTGCTAGGCATTTTCTTGGCCATGCTTTCTGGATTTTATTTTCCCTTCTCCAGTGAGCATGGTGCAGCTCTCTGGCAGTTGCCATAGAGATGACAGAGCCTTATCTCTCCCTCTGCGAAAGGTGCTCCTGCCCCTCTGTAGCTTGGCTGGCTGAGCCAGCTGCACCATCCCAAACGTGCCAGCCTGCCCTGCTCCCCGCTGCATGAGCAGGCTGTCCTGCAGACCGACCAGCTGCGTACCCCTGTCCTGGGACAGATGGCTGAGCCATAATATTGTACTTCAGGCTCCCGGTAAGTCGCACTGATCTGTGCGCAGTAGTGGAGGACACTGAATCTCCAAGTAACCCCATGCTGCAACTGGATGGGATGATCCCACTGACCCTTCCCAATTCTGTGTCACTAAATCTCCACCTACCTACTACTTTCAAGTTGACAGGGACCCTGGTCTTCCTCAGGTACAATGGCCAGAGTGTGAGAGTGCCAGTGCCTGTGAACACTGGGGTGCCACGCACCCCTGCTCGCCTGGGTGGGATGTGCAGGAGGAGAGAGGCCAATCGGGCACGGAAGGGGTAAAGGACATTGCCACGGTCGGTCCTTTCACTTCCCTTTCCTGTGCCCTGGCTGTGACTTCAGGCTGCTGCAATCTGTAGCTGACTCCGTAGCAGTACTGTGAGATTCAGTCCTGATGACTGGTTGGGGGATGAGAGGTAACTGGTTTTCCTCCAGATCTAATCTCGCACTCCAGGGGGAAGAGATCATGTGGAAACTAAGCAAAGTGCTGAGAGTTAGTGTCCTCCGCTGACCTCATGAATATGATTATCTGAAAGGATGACTTTTACTTGGCAGCTTTGTACACGCTGTTCTAGAGCTATTATCTTGTACTTTGACTCAAAATGATCAATATGCCTTCAAGAAGCTTGTCCTAAATCCTTCTGACAAATTATTAATAGAAGTCATTTGAGCAGTTGGACTATTTAGAAAACTTAAACTTTTTACTGTTCAAAAGCTTGGCTGCTGGGAATGCAGTATGCAAAATGTTAATTTTGCTTTAAACTTTTCTAAGAAGAATTTCTGACAGAAGAGAAGCTTTGTTCTTTTGAAATGCAGTAGAAATAGCAACACAATCACTCTGAGACTACATTTGATCACATGCAGACAGAGGTGCTTGAAGAGCCTGTATTTTCTTCCTGTGTTCACAAACATTTAGAGGAAATGTTTTGTCTTTTTATGGCAAAAATGAACAGAACAGCAGACAACTTTGAAAGTTCAGGAAGGGGAGTGTATTTGAACACAGGTTCTCAAGCACTGCAAGATAAAACCTCTCCTGCTCCTACCTAAGTTGGAATAAAGGAGGGAGATCATGAACGAAGTGATACTCCTAATGTGCATTACCAGTTAATTGTTGGATGTTACAGGAAAATATTATCTTTGTCACCTTCAGTAGGGCACAAGGAATTTGACTAGAGGTGGAATCATGGGGAGATGACTGTCTTCCCTGCAGAGACTCAGATGGAAGAGAGGCCTTTGATGGGAAAATCAGATGCAGGACAAAGGCCTTGTGATCGCAGCTGGTGTCAGTGGGCTTAATTTTAATGGGGAAACTTTGAGCTGAGGACAGACTCCACTGATGTCTGAGTTGTGTATTGCAGTAAAGGAGTTGTGGGGGTCTTGTTTTCAATAGTTCTAAGATTTTTCTGTTCCCTACTGACATCACTACTAAAATGTTAAAAGATCTGAAGGGATAGAGAACAGCCCACTTGCAGTGTCTCCTTTCCTGCTGAGCAGCCACTAGCAGAACAATTTTACCAATCAGTCAGAACCCAAAGAAAATTTTGCTGCAACTTTGTAAAAATCTGCCTCTCTCATTCAAGAGGAAGAATTGCCTGTAGAGAAGGTGCTGACTTGGCCCTCTGAAGCCTGAGGCTGAGTTTGAGACATCCTGAGTTGTCTGGGGCAAGTGTCTAATCCTTGTATATCTCTTTAAAGTGTGACTGATACTTTCCTAGCGAGGCTGGGCTGTTCTTGTCACAAGCCGCTCCTGGCAGTGACAATGCTGTATGTTCAAGGTCTTGCCACCACAGGATCCTGATCTTGTCTGGAAACTTTTTCTTCCAACTGAAGGATAGCTATAAAAATCAAAATGCAGGATGTGGAAAGTATAAAACTAGTTCATGTAAAAACAGCTTCTGTCATCAGATTATTCTCCAGTACATGGGACTGTGGGCCAAGGTTATTCAGCCATGTGCCAACTGACACTACCTCTGGATTACAGGCTTTTACTGTTTTTGAAGATTGCTGCTTGTCCTGTGGCTGGTGGATGAGTGTTTTAGGCCTCAAAACTGTCCAAGCAGCACTCCTGAGCCACTGGGATTATAACTATGAAATAATTAAAAAAAAAAAAAAAAAAAAAATCACTTTTTTCCCCCATGCTGATGAGAAAATAGAGCAAACAGATTAACAGCTTTGTGATAACCCAGATGTGAGTATGTTTCCATCAGAGCTGGAGCCTTGCATCAAGTTGATTGCAACAGCTGTATGTGTGCATGTCCCGTCCAGCGCGGCCGCCCTGTTCCCTGGGGGAAGCAGCCACAGACTCGAGCGGCCTCTCGGGCACCCCGCGCATTGGCTGCTGTGGCAGGACCAGGGTAGGGAAGAACAGGTTTAATACCATCGTGGCTCTGCTGAATGCTTTTGCTGGAGCTGAAATAAAACTGCAGCGACTGAAGCCAGAGGCTCTGCTGGCTGGGTGAAGGATGGTCCAGCTGTACCGATCACTTCATGGTTTCCAGAAATATATCTGTCTTTTTTCTTCCAGGGTATTCTGAAAAAAGCTGCAGGGCAGCAGCAAGGGACACAGGTGGCCAGCAGCTCCAGCACAGCCCCAGTCCTAAGGGGGAAAGCTAGTCTAAACACATAAAAGTCTGTGAATCAGTGTCTGAAGGAGAGACCAGATTTTTCAGTTCTTTCTCATGCTGCTGAGCCAGAGGGGCTGCCTGCTCGCCTGGCTCACCATGAGCAGTAGGCGAGCCTCCAGGGCAGCCTGAGCACCGGTTTATTGAGGGTTCATTTTGGGAAACTTGTGGTGACCTTGCCTTTGATGTTTGCCCAGTTATTCATGCCTGTGGTGGCTTCATTGCCCTCACCTTGTGTTGCGTATGGATATGGCCCAGCACAGCTGTCTGTGGTACCATTGCCCTGGCGGGATGAGTACGCACAGTGTCTGCTTCGTCTGGAGACAGTTCAGAAAGCAAACAAGATGAATATGTCCCATATTAACACATCATCAGTAACCAAGTATACAAAGGAAGATGATGGTGGCCTCCATGGAAATCATCTGAGTAAAGCCAAAGGTGCTTCTAAATTTCCACTAATTCTTGCCAAAATATTCTTTGCAAAAAAAAAGGTTGCATTTTGAGCATAAACTCAGCCTTGTTTTAGGGTTGGAGAATCCTGGGGGTTGGTTGGCATGTTTCTTTCTTTCTTTCTTCTTGCACTGATTTCCTGGCTAATCCTGCTTGAAAGCTTTACTGGACAATGACTGAATCCTTTTGTCTTGCCTGCCAAATAAAGCAGATAATCACAAGCAAAACATTCATTGTATCACATTTTGCAGACAAACCGGAAAAGAACTTGGATGCTTCACTTCCTCTGAACTTGCTGCCAGATCTCACGGGCCATCATATTCAAGCTATATGGCAAAAGCCTGCTTTGCAGTAACTCCATAGGAGCCACACTGAAATAGTTTCATGAAGGGTCCCAAAAAGTTCAGAGAAATTACCTGGTGAGAAGAAAGGTCTGTGTGACTAGTTGTGCAAGGCGCAGCACTGATGTTAAATGCACTCTTTGTATACAATGTTTTATGCCCCAAGATGCAGTGTATTCACATGCCGATTGTAACAATCTGTCTTCTGCAACAAAAATATTGGACAAGAAGTTGGATCAAAGACAACTTTTGGACATAATTAATTACAATTTTCCTTCTTTTGAGGCCACTGAGTTAGAAACAAGGTTTTCCTGGGCACTGTGCACCCTGAAGCTGCATGTCGATCACATGAGTACAGATTTTAATGCTGTGTTGGTAACTCTGCTCAGTGGTTGTTTCCCAGGAGAATGCTGAAGTGTTGGTGACCTTGAGGTGTGACCTAGCCCCGAAAGCTGAGGTCTTTGGGTTATCACAGTTTCTAGTGGAATATTGCAATGAGGTACTGAGAAATGAACCTGCTCTAATTACAATGATCCTTAAAATCTTCATGTTTGTCATTAGGCATTGCCATGCTGTTGGTTGTGGCACCGCAATATCTAAGCCTCCTCTCCAAGTCAGACTTGCTCGCTGCCTTTCTGGAGCAGAGGAGGTTTTGGTCTGAGGTCTAGACCCCTCTGGAGGCCTGAGTGTATTTGATGTCAGCCAGGTTTGCTTTTGTTTGGCTGGGTGGAGATGTGGCCTGGGCAGCCCCATCTGCCAGCAAGTATCCTCAGCTCAGCTCTGGCTAAATGGTGTGCTGTTCTGGCCACAGTAGTGCTGGGCTACTAGCCATTGGCGTGGGCAGAGAGCAGGTGGGCTCTAAGGCTCGGTGAGCTCAAATATGCTCTTGAGACTGCTCTTCATGCCAGGGCATACGCAAGGCATCGCTCCACATTTGCAAAGGGTGCATTGCACCTGCCCTCCCCACTCAGTGCAGAGCTGAGGAGTTTGAGTTTTCAGGCCACTGGAATTTGAGTGTGAGGCTGGTTCTTCAGAGCTGACATCTTTTCTTAGCTCTATCTCAAAGCTTTGTGCGAATGCTCTAGGTAAAATTTCCTGAGGAAAATCTAATCACAAATGAGCAGAGGTGGTGAAAAGGAGTGGGTAGGAAGGAAACTTGCTCCCATCCAAACAGTCTATTTTGATTATATGTTGTGAAATAAGGGGGCTCTAAGTATGCCAGCCAAGTATTCTCAGATGAATAGAACTATCTGCATGTTTTATCTTCAATAAAACGGGGTTTTTTTCACCTTTCTGTAGGGAATTAAGCTGCTGTTTCATAAGGCGGATCTGTGGCAGTGTGTGCCTGTGTCCCACATTCTTGTTAGAGGGGGAGGAGTTTTGTAACTGGCCGGAGGAGATCAGAATTACCACTATGCTGGGCCCACTCACTGAAAATGTATCAGGGGAATAAACATGCCAAAGTAGGCTTAAATAAATAGACCAGAGGCGATGGACCTGAATGACGTATAGAAGGGTTACAGGAAAGAAGACAAGAGTTTTAGTTGTGATTTAAGAGTTTAAAGGGGTGATGGCAGAGGAAGGGTATAAACAATTTTCATCTGCATGTTACAAACAGCTGATTATTTTAATTGAGAAGTTTTTTCTTCAGTTTTTCAATCCAGTCTTAACTGTCTTGTGTGAAATCTGGCAGTCTCCATAGGATTAGAGCCCATTCCCACTGAAACCAGTGTAAAGGCTTCCATAGGCTTGTCAGTTTTCCAGGGTCTAGTCAACTTTGCAAATTTTTTACCAAGCAGATAGATAAGCTTTTACAGCAACTGATTCTAAATCATTGAAGTTATTTATTGGAAAAGATAAAATTTGTTAAGAAAATAAACCTCCTTAAAATCTCCTAACAGATAGCACTCTGATGACCACTAGCCTCCCAAATGCCAAGCATAAAGGGAAGAACAACGTGGTATATAATTTCCTGAGTGTTAAGAACAACAAATATTATTCCTGTTTGGTTTGAAATGGAGCCATGCACATGCTGTCTCTCCTGTGTAGTCTTTACAGGTCTGCAATGTTTTTCCACCATGCTTGCAGCCTTTGCATAGTCAATGTGTGTGTGTGCACATGCATATGTATATGGGGCTTTCCATAGGGGTTCACACTGCTCACCTTCCCCCCACTCCTGATCTAAATATAGATGGGCTGTAGCTCCTTTCTAAGAGAACATGTTTGGTTTTACCAGGCATTGAAATAGTTCTTCTGTTATGTCTGGAAAACAAAAGAGGAAATCTATAGCCTTGTCTTACATTATTGTTCACATGTTATTGCTTATTCATGTGCACTCTACTGTCTTGTTTTCTCAGAACTTGATGTAACAGAGCTACATTTTCATTGCTCAGATCCCCGTTCTTCCTTAAGCCTAATAAAATTTATCTATAAAGCAGCTATATAGTGCTATCACAGTGCTAGGGCACACCCAGAGAGGTCTGATGGGCAAATGTAGTCAGTAAAAAGCCAGACTAACTTGAAGGAATTCCAAGTTAAGCAGAGACCCTTCAACAAATTTCCATTGGGCTCTGAAGAGGTTAGAGCAAGATGTGTAAAGGTCAAAATCATCTCTCAGCATTCAATAGGAGCAGAAGGTTTATAAACCCTAGAGGATCATTGACGTTTCTTGCTCTTTGCCACTCTTTTCTGGTCTGAAAATCAAGGCCCCGGTCTCTTCAGAGCCTCATCACTGCAGAACGCATTCTGCCTGACAGCCTTAGCTGGCTTTGGAACAGAAAGATCCACTGGAAATGCCCCTGGTGCACCTCAGTGGTGATACACTATTACATGCTCATTAAAATTTCTTAATGTCCTCTGCTTAAATGAGAAAATGCCCATCTTCATTAAATGTAAATGATTTCAGAGAGACAGAAAGAGGTACTAAAGGATGGGTGGAGAATGGAAAGAGGCTGTTGCTAGCTTTTCCGATGGGGATAGCTGAGTCCTGCCTCTCTGCCTGGTAATGAAAAACAGGGCTAGCAGGGATGGGTTAGCTATAGCAGCACTGTAGCTGGGAACTGCTCATTATGAACAGCCTGTGCCAATATGGTGGTGTGGAAAAACTCGTCAGTACCTGTATTACCTTTCAAGTTCTCCTTATTTTCCTCCCCTCCTCTGCATGCTCTTGCAGTCTGCTGCTAGGAGGCCTTGTGTGTCCTGCTTTGTGTTTGGCTGCCTACTCCTGGCCCTTGGCTCTTCCATCAGCTGCTTTCAAACAACTTTTCATGCCAATCTAATAAACACTAGACGTCTAATTTTAGAGAAGGGATGATCCCAGATGCTTTTCTGACTTGTACCATAATACTTCTTAAACAGAATTTTTGCTCTTAATCTTCCAAAAGTGATATAGCACTTGGAAAAACAGCCATATCTGGGCCTCCCTTACCTGCTGTTTCTCATTTCCGTGAAGGGAATTATAAGTAAAATTACATGACAAGGTCTTTAATCACAATCTGAAGGTTAACACCAAGGGTTTATGCTCTGCATTTCCCTCAAAGATTAGCAGAAATACCCAATTCCTATGCATGTCACAATAGCTGTGCTATGCCAGCTAGCGCCTGTCATAGGGCAATGCATCACTGGAGTTGTGTAGGGGAAGCCTTGATAGAAAGCCCTGTTCAGTTATGTAAATACTCCTAAGATTCACTTTAGGGGACATTGTTTTCTTTTTATCAGCCCGAGAGGAGACACCTTATGAGGAATTTGCACAGGAACCGCTTCTCCGCCCAATAAATATTTGCGTGCTCCCAAGTAAAAGGAAGCTGGCCTTTGGCTGAGGGGCTGCAGGCAGCAGGGACGGAGCTGTGCGGTGTGCTGGGCTGCTGCTGTGAGAACAGGGGCGGCTCGGCTCTGCAAGGCTTTCGCTTCATCTGGGCAAGTGGGCCCTGCGGCAGAGCTACCGGTGCTGTGCGGCGTGCCGCTCGGGGTCGCTGGCTGGGCCAAGCTGGTGAAGGCCATTTTATTATAGTATGAAAACTTGAGTCTGTGACCGGCTGAACACAGTGAACGTAAGTATAAACACCCTGCCTGACTGGCCAATGACTCCCTTATGTTTTTCCTGGAGATTTCTTACCAGAAAAAGGGAGACTATTTACTGTGCCTTCCTCAAGGGAATTTGATCCTGTGCATCTTTGATCTGCTCATTTGGAAATGTGATGTTCAAGGAGATCAGTTGTCTCTAGGTAGATCTGTATATGCCACTTCTGTATGTATTTTCTGTGCGTATTTTGAAATCAAGAAGCAGGAAAAACAGCTTTTTCTCCTTACACCCACTGCCTAACAACAGATTGTGAAACAGACATACACACACTTATAGTGCAGTTCTTCATCTCTGTCTCCCTAATATCAATAATGCAAGGTTTTCTGTGAAACAGAACAGCAGTTTAATTACTAAAACTATATTACTTTTGTTCTTTATCTTTGCGCACCCCATCATAGATTAAAAATGAATTAAAACCCCTGGGACACATCCCTCCTGGGCCTGGCCTGCCATTTCATTATAAGTTTGGCTGCTAAATGTGGTGGAAGAGCAGAGAATAAGCCTGACAATACTTAGACAAGCAGTGTTGCTGACCAGTATTCCTCATCATACAAGCTAATACTGCTTGATTGTGCCTGCAGGATGTGACAGGGTTGTCTGAATTAGCTCTGAGGTGAGTGGCTCAAGCGTTGGAGGCTGTAGCAGCAGCTGATCACACCAAGTGGCTGCCCTTGTTTAGACACCTTAGCTAGTTCACTGGGAGCTAGTCTGACCCTTTCTCCCTATCATTGCCCTGTCTCTGTAGGAACACGTTTCTTTCCAATTGTCCATTTGTCTTCATCCACCTGTTGTCTCTACTTACGCTGAAGTTACAAGCTCTTTCAAGCAGGAATCGTGTTTAGCTTTGCTCATGCCTCACTAAACACAAAGGGATCCTAGACCCAAGGACATTACTGAGATACCCATAAAAGTTCTTACTGGAAACCACAGCTAAACCAAAGGTTTTACACGTGTGTGTTGAGATGTGTTTGTCCAGCTTTGCTTCTAGGGTCTATATGAGCACAAGTCCTAACCTGCTCCTACACTGTTTGAAAACAGCCATCAGAGACTCTCTTATGTGGTCTCCAAGAAAGTGCTTTTCTCACTGTCTTGAAACGTGAAGCCATGATAGGTACAATACAAGAGTTGTTTTGGTACTGGGCATGTTTCTGGTAGTGAATGCTAGGGGTTTGCCTCACTTAATCAAGGGCTAAAGTGGAGTGCATCCCCATCTTAACTTGGTAAACCTTGCTGACAGTTTTCTCTCTTCCCTCTGAATAGCATCGTGCACTGGTGGCATAACACTACAAAGTTTTAACTCTGTACAGCAGTTTTTACTTCCCATCACTAAAAAGTTTGAGCTGCCACCAAGCAGAACATACCATTTCCATGTTCTATGAAGAGAAAAGATTTCAGCAGTGAAAAGCATACCCAGTCGGTATGCAATATGAAATAGTGATAACTATCACGATAGCTGATACAATAGTGATAACATGGAGGAATGGGTTACAGTCATTAGAGATGTATTTATATGTTGCTTTTTTGATGGTTACACACATACAACATCCACTGAATGCCAATAACTGATGAATATCTAACTTCTACCTGTGCCCAAGATAACAAGACTTTCTGTAACAACTAACTCCCAAAACTGGGGAGAATGCGATTTGAAGCTCACCAGGTCAAGGGCTATATGTGTTGGTCATTCTTTAGTGTGAGGCTAAGATTTGACAAGAGTGATGATTTGATTATTTGGATGCCAAAGCTGAATATTCCAATTTTGAAAACAAAACAAACAAACAAAAAAAAAACCAACACCATTTTATAGCTGTGTGGGATATAATTGGTACTTTTTTTGTCTCCTACCTGAACTCACACACCTAAGGATTACGTTTTTGCTGTTGACTCATTTTTCTCAGCTGTACTTACAATGTCTGTGCTGAGCCCTGATGGCTTGATCCAAAATCGACACAAAGGGATGAAATATTTTTAGAAGACTTTTTCCTTTATTTTAATGGTTGTGGTGTCTTTTCAAAAGGAATTTGCAATGATTTAGTAGCATTCTTATAACCAGGATGATCTAGTTAGCTTTGTAGAGCGATGTAATATAAAGAAAAGAAAAAATTTCATAGTCTTGGGAAAAAGAAAACAGAGGCTCTCAAGTACACAAGAAGGCTGGGAAAATTCTGTTTCTTTCCCATTATATCAGCTGGTTTAATAAGAGGCATAACTTCTCTAAAACATCTGTCTTGGATATAATCACCGCAACTTTACAGAACAAGACACATGTTCCAGTAGGATGTCTTGGAACATCCCCTCTTGCATTTCTTTCCAGAACTAGAATTTCCCATTCCCTTGTTTATATGCAGTATTCCTGGTAAGGAAGAAGTCTGACCTTCATTTACAAACTAGTCATTGATGAAGTGTCTGAGCAATAGCTTAAAAAACCAAAAAGGCACAGTGCGTATTTCTATGGCTAGTCAAACAGCAAATCTGAAAGAGTCTCTCTTGCCAGATATGTGTCATTCTAATCTCACTCTGCCATCAACCCAAAGGATCAATTGGGTTTGTAAATGTACACACATATCAGGGAGTGGCATGCTCTCTTACAATGCACAGCCCCTCTTACCTCTTTGTTCTCAGTACCTGTCAGCCAGGATCAGCAGAGTATCACAAGCCCTTTCATTACCTTCATTTTGCTCTTCCATTTCAGGGTCCTCTTTTTAAGCATTTTTTGGTTTTGATGTAATGTGAAGCTAATTCTGTTATAAGTCAAAATGTTGACGGGCGTATGCTTCCTCTGTAGGTTTAGAGTTTGTGGGTGAATAGCATGTCTCTGTGCCACATTTAGCTTTGTGCTTTGCTGGAACAGACTGTTCCAACACGTCCACTTTTTTTCTCCTAGACCTCACCTTTCTGCCCGTATGAAATGCAAGCTGCTTGCTATTTCATATCTTTCTCCTGTATAATGAACTAATTCTTTTCCTACACTGATTTTTTTCTACTGCTGTATCTTTTCTACACTTCAGTGATCCTTCAAGCAGGAAATGGCTCTCTTCAAGCCAAGTGCTGTGATTGACTGCTGCTGTGTATTTAGGGTAACTATGGTGCTCTAGTGGCCTGGGGTCTCTGGAGGAGACCATGGAAGGAGATGGTCATGGTTCCTGGGGAACTGAGAGGCATTGGATATACAGTCTATGTTTTGATGCCAAACTGTGGAAGGAGATTCTAGGCATTTCCTAATGTCTCTGTTTTCTTGTAAGCAGGAGCTGCAGTTGCCATGGATATGTGTTGTGATCTTAAATGGAAGGGGAAGTGAATGAGAAGGCACGTGCCGTGGTGCAATCTGTGCATTTAGATAGTGGTCATTTCAGACTGTTGTAGCCAGTTAGACCCAAACTCAGCAATGTGAAGTCCAGGCTTGTCTACTAAATGGACAGAAAGAACCTGGACAAACAGCAAAGAAGGGCTGACTGAACGTGATTTGTGAGTGCCAGCTGGCAGTGAGCACAGCTTGTGAATCAAGAGTCAGTGGACCTGCTGCTCAGCAGCAACATGCAAAGCTGAATTCATACTGGTTCTGTGCTGGGAGCAGACCCAGCCAAGTACTTTGAATCATGCCCAGAGTGTGCTGCTACTGATACAGAGAGCACAGGCATGTAAAATGAAACAGCACATCTGAATTTTCTCTCCCTATTTATAATTCTGTTCAGAGGGACAGAACATTTTTCCTGGAAGAGGACCATCTTAAAACTATTGGGTGGAATAAGAAAAGTGCATGTACACTTTCCAAACCACCTCCAGATTCAAGTGCTGATGTGGAAGGTAGATTTGGACTGAAAATACCTGGGAATTTAATTTTTGGCTGACAAAAGTCAGCCACCTGAGGGACAATATATAGGTAGTTAGGAGTCTTGAAGAAGGGGCTGCAGACTAGATTGGGAGGTTTGTGCAGCTGGCTAGACCATCAGAAGTGTATACATTAATACAATTTTCCCAGTAGCACTAGACTTTTCAGTGGTTAGTGTTCTTTTGTAACTGTGTTTATAGCTGGTGTTCTTCAAAGAAGATTTTTTTTATTCTAAGAGTTGAACCTGCACATCTTTAGATAAGTTTTCAGGCATTGAACAAGTGCTTGAGTAAATAGCCATGATTCTTTTCTTAACAGGTGTATTGGTGTGCTGAGTTTTAAGAGTTTTCCCGTTTTCTCCACAGAATGCATTCACATTTCTCGGTCTCATTTTTTTTATCCATATACCTACCTTGCCTATTCTCTTTGGGCTCTGAATTGGGAACACATCTCTGCAGGAAATACAGGCTTATACAGAGGAAGTTATTGATATAGGTGTTTCGTGAGAATTAGGTTCACATTCATGCTCTTAAAAATGAGAGATGAAGGCTTTGGGTTTTTTAGTCTTCTCAAGCATTCAATGAATCATTTATTTCTCATGTTTTATTCTTCTGTGAAGAACAAAATCTCCATAGGATTTGTAATAGTCTTCTTTCAGTGGTGTAGGATGCCTTGTGAGAAATTCTGGCTTTGCTAAAATCAGCGATGGCTCCTGATCTTCAGTGACAGTGGGGTTTACCCCTGCTGTGTTGGGATTTTTAATTGTTAGCTTGATAAACAGGTTGTGTAATTCTGAGTTGCTCAAGCTCTTGTTACCACTTAAGGCTTCAGGTTTATATGGCTATCTTCTCTGCAGGTTTTTTTCGAAAGCAATACAACTTCATGTCATGACAGTTGTGCTTTTTCCATCTCTGGATTCCTGTGGATGAGCAGTGAGGCCTGGCAAGAACATCCCATGGCAGCTGGTAGGCTCTTTTTAATAGACTGGCTCTAGCTTCCTAGTACAGCCTTGAAAGTTGGGGGCACTTGGTCTGGAAATCCCACCCTCAGTTCCTTGCTGAGATCTGTTTTTTCAGTGAGTGGGTACCATTTCACCTCTGGGATGCCCCAAGCACCAGTGATTGCTCCTTGCTTTGGAGGGTGTTGGCAATGAGCCCTGACCACTGGTTTCAGATGAGCCTGGCAGATTTCTCAGTTTTAATTTGGAATGGTGCCTCCTTTGGCATCAAGCATTACAAAAGACAATTTTCTGTTAAGAGAAACAAGCTGTCCCTGGTACACTCTCCTGCAACTGTGTTCAAGCTGATCTTTCTTCTCCTCTTCCATTACCATGGATATTTGGCAGGCCCTTGAAACCTCTGGGCACGTACGCATCAACTCATTCTGGAACACTGCTTTTAGAGTTGTGGTGTTTCAGGAAAGGACCAAAGCACCCAGGAATCCTATAGGCACCATGTGCCCCTGTGTCCCTGCTCCTCCCTATCTCCCAAGTGTTCTCCCATGACCTCCTCTTTTCCCTCTGTCCCAGTCCTTCCTGCACCCTGCCTACTACTTCTTCTTGACATGTTCTAGCCACCTGGGTGCCCCAACCTCACCATGTCCCTGTGCCCACATCAGCTGTGCAAAGGTGATGTTGCTGTGGGATAAGCCCAGCCACAGCTGAGTCAGCACCTTCAACATCACCACCACATCCTAGAGGCAAGGGCCCTAGTGTCCAGGAAGGCTGAGGACACTGTCAACTGGGGTACTGCTGACCCTTGGAGACTCCCAGAACTGAGGCATTTGGGGATGCCAAGGACCCCCCGATCTGGGACACCCACCAACCCACAGGGACCCAGGTGTCTAAGACACCTATGGACTTGTGGGGACCCCAGGGACCCAGTCATGTGGGGCACCCACCCTACCCCTGGAGACTTAATCGTGCAGCTCACTTTTAACAGTGTGTCTTTTTACAGAAAAACTTGATATTGCAAAGAAAAAAGGGATATTAGTAAATATTGAGTTGAATAATGTTTCTCTGTGCCACATACAGTATATATTTAAATTGACTCACTGTATTCAACAACAAGTTTTTTCAGCAAATGGACAAAATTTTCTGGGTAAAATAGTTCAGTTCTAATAGTCAAAGATCTGTCGGATTTCCATCAGATGAATAGTTATTAAATTAAGCAAGGATATATGCACTGCACTATTTAATATATAATGAAACATTTTTGATGAATGTGTGACCTGAGATTAAGGCTGCTGATTTAATCACCAACAGCAGAGTCTCTGTGTATGGAAAATAATGCTTTTGCATTGAAACTTTCATTGCTGTTAATTTTTCCATGTGGTTATTATACATGCAGGGATCCAAAAAAGGCCATTTTCCTGGAGGCAGAACCAAAACTGAAAAAGCTTTAGAGGCAGCTGGGCAGAGAGCCGTGCGTCTGACTTTGCTGACAGAAAAAAGTGATTCTGGAGGGGAGCAAAATCTGTGACTTTTTATTGGAAAAATCAGTTAAGTGGAAAACTTTTGATCAGTCATACCCTAGTGTTACCTCAGCTGGTTCTGACCATCTTATTTCCCAAATCTCAGTACCAGTTTCAGATGTTTGGGAGAGAACTGTGGTTCCTTGCTGGGAAATGGATGACTGTCATGGTGCTGCTGGCTGGTCCTCTACCCCCAGCACACTGATGACTTCTTAAAATTACTGCTGATATCTCTGGAACAGATTGTATGGTTTTGTATGAGTGCTGCATCTGCTGAATGTTAAATAAATTTTGTGTATACTGGTGTCAGGAGACAGAAAGAATAAATAGTCCCTAAGCAGACAGAAGGCTATATTTAGGTCTAGGCTGAGTATGCCCTCTGCCTGCCAAATGCAAAAAAAACAAACCAAAACGGCTCTCCATTTCCTGCTGGAGAGTTATATATAATTTTTTCTTCATTGTGTTTCAAAACTTTCAAATATGGATACATTCTCGTGTCAGGCAGCTGCATGGTCCTTCTTCTGTGACAGCCCCAAGTGTATACAGTGTTACTTCCACGCTGTCAAGGCCATGGGGCACTAACGTGGGCCCTCACTGTCCCTGCCCAAACTCCCCTGGGGCTTCCCCTCACCCCTACCCATGGCTCAGGACCTCACGTCAGTCTCTGCCCCGGTGCTGCCATAGGAAGCTGATGTCTGATCTCCAGCCCTGCACTGCCAGGCCCGGCCCCATTTGCATGCTGACATCCTGGCCGGGCCTCAGCCCGTGGGGGTATCCCCTGGCCTTGCCCCTGCCCCATCCCCATCCCCAGGGAGATGCTGCCCTGCCAGCCCCGGGGGAGCTCCCGCTGCTCCCCACCTTCGCCGTGCCCTGGCACATGTCCAGTCTTCCAAACACACCACCACCATAAGACCCCTTTCCCTGCTTCAGCTACTATGAAAGATTAATTCACAAAAGTCTTAGGCTGCAGGGAACACAAAGGGCTTCCACGCTTCCTGCTTTATGATTTTCATCAACAGCACAAGACTCCCTTTTAAAGAGGCATTGTGTCGTTGGTACAAAGTCCGGGGAGTGTGCCTGTGTTGCAGTGGAGTACAGAGGTTCCTGAGCTAGTTTTAAATGAAGTGCACTGGATATCACAGAGGGACCCAGCCGTGGAACCCAGCATGAGCTAAATTTACCTTGCTTTGCTGCACTGTGGTCATGCTCTGGTTTAGAGGTTCGACAAATGGTCTGTAGGTCTGAAAGCTTCAGGAACAGCTTGGCATTAATCCCAGGTTCAAATAGGAAGCAGAGAGACATTGGAAAAAAGAGCTGCTTGTCACCAGAAGTTAAAGGACTTCAGCCCTTCAAGAAGAGATTCTGAGCTCCTGATGAGAGCAGACTTTCATAAACTGCTTTCCAGTTTTACAGTTGTATAGCCAGGATGGTTCTTTTGTTCCCAGCACTTCTGAAGTTGATAAAAAAAAATGCCAGTTATTGAAAGCCTCTTTTTTTTCTCCCCTTTTGCCAAGACTGACTCTTGTAAGTAATGCTGAGCCTGTGCACACTGCTCTATCAGGAATGAAACTGCAGCTTATAATGAAATGGAAAACCACAGCATACACCTTTTGTGAGGAAGACAGTTGGAGAGATAAGTGAGGGATTCTTATATTCTTGGAAAGCTGTCTTAGAGCAGTCTGTCATCCCTAATTTCCACTTCCATATATTGCTTCCTTCCATGTGCAGACTGTGCATCACCAACTCCATGAGCCCGAAGTGTTCTGGAACACATTGTAGCATGAAAGTCAGATTGCTCAGGTCTCAATGATCAACACAAAGTAATGCTTCATGACCTACTGATTCAGGAAAGGGTAGTTCTATTTTAAGTCTTTCAGTATATGATTATGACTCCCTGGGTCATCTGTGTTTTGAATACAGCAGATTCTGTTGTGTGGGTACATCTGTACGTGGTGTATATATCAGTGAGAAAAAGCTAGGATTGACTATCTAACTACTTCCATTTTTCATTTCTGTAAACTAGAAATCTTTAAAGTTGCTTAACCTGAGGCTAAGAATGCAGTAAATACTAGCTGGTGGGATCGGGAGCTTTCTACAAAACCTATTGAAGAAGTAACAAAGAGTTTCTGCACAACCAAATGCTTATTTCTGGTATCCAGCAGAATGCAAATCTCCCAGCTGAACTGCAAATTCAAAACTGACTATGAATGACCAAGGGAATGATAAAATTTCTTTAGCCAGCCAGGTAAAACACTCAAGTCTTTGATCTTGGCCTGTGGTAAAAACGCTGCTCTGATTCAATCGTTACTTAAATGGGTATAAATCAGAAATAGCTCATGCAAATCTTATGTCTGTACTTTGTCTTCTTGTAGGTTTCATGGGCTCAACAGTGATGTGATCTAATTTAGTGTCATTGGGTAGTTATTCAGAATGAGTTTTACAAGAGTACTCTGCAGCACTTCTCTATTTGAAAGGAAAAAGTTGGTTAAAAGAAAGGTAATTTACAAGGAAAAGTCAAGGCAAGAACACTCAGTGCAAGAGTGTGGTTAGACACATGGCAGTGTTTAATCCTTACTGTTCCTAATCCTTCAGGCCAGGCTTGCAACACTGGGACCTTTTCTATTCTTGTTCCCGGATGTACCAACTGCTTAGAGGACTGAGAAGGGCCATTCTCCTTATTTTGTGTCAGCTTAATAAGAACTGTGTAAAGGACAAGATGCATCATATGTTAGAAGTATATGCCTGTGGGCTACGTATGTCATGCAGCTGGAAGGCTGCTGCCTTATAAAAGTAAGAAGTAATACGTCAAAGAGACAACCATTACGATTGAGCATATGGGCATCGAACTGAATAATGCTGCCAGGAGGAATGCCTACAGTGCAGCAGTTGGGAAACGCTGATTAAAAAGTCCTAAAGTGGCTGCTTGTCCCCGACGAGTCATTTCTGCTGAAGCAGGCATCTTTCCAGGCTGATAGTGTCTAAATGTGCTTTCAGGCTTGTGCATTTTGGATGTGTTTAGCTGAAACTAGTTTGTTCTTCCTATCTATATCTGCAATGCCTCCTATCATACCCATCATTTCAGCTTATCATCATCCTCCTGGGAATCTCCAGTTCCTCAACAGATCTGGCTGGAAACCTCCCCTCATACATCATTTCCTAAAGAACTCAATCAGCTTAGCAGGAAAGGCTGAAAGCCAAAAGCTACAAATAAGCTAAGCTTTATTTTGGTAAAGAGAACACTAAATGTATCTCCTGCTTTTCTTCTTTTTTCTTCCTTTTATTTTTTTTTTTACCTTCCTCGTCCTCATTGTATGTAAAAGGTGAGATGTCAGACGTTGACAGAGGCTGTTGAAAATAGACATGTTTCTAGTAAGATGTTTTGGTGTGTGTGTGAGATAAAGGTTTTTTTATATTATAGTTAAGAATATATTCATGTCAAATTGCTGACAATCTGATCAAAGATATCACCTTTCAATCTTTTACTCTCTTTTTTTTTTATTATTATTACATGAAAACATTGTTGCTGAGAAGTTTTATTCTTTATTTTAAATAAAGTATTGGTACAGTAGTACCAGCAACATAAATATAAAGCAAGTGGTTATGCAAAGGTCATCAATTAATATGATCTATTTATTTCATTCAACTAGTATTAGAGCTTTATCACAGTAATATTTGATCATTGTGAGATAAAACATATCAATAATATTTAAAATAAAATTAAAACCAGAACTTAATAACACTGTTGTTTCTACAAAACCATGTGTGCTTCAAAACAGCCTTAGGATCCAGACTGCAACTCATTCAGCAGAGTCATATTCTTGATGCACAACATTGCTATTTATTATTTTTGTTATTTTGTTGCACTCGAGTACTGGTGCTAGTTCTGCCTGCAGCCTGCTCAGCCCTTCACCACCAGAAGTGTCTGTGAGACTGTGGCCTTTTGAGGTTTCCAGTTAAGAGAAGTGTTAAGTCTACGTTATATTCTTAGATGTTGACAGCTAGAAGACATTTTCCTAATCAGGAGAGGCCAGCTCAGAATGTGGTTGTTATTGCTGCCGTTATTATTTTTTAAACTTCCTTATTGTAATTGTGTCAAATGTCACTATTTGAAGAACGTGAAGGAGCCGATGAAGTTAAATTCTGAGATTGCTTTGTCATCATAAAAGGGTAAAGAATGACTGCAAACGTTCTTCGTGAAAAACAAATGGATGGCCTGAGTTTCTTCTCCTTGGTTTTGCTTGAGTGGAGTAAATTCTGATTCATGGTGGCAGGCATGAGAGAAGGGCAAGAACCTCAGGGAAAAATGTATACCAACACTTAAAAGTGAAATAGTTGGGAGCTGGTCCTTCCTTGCAGAGACTTAAGGCTAGAAGTTAGTGACAATTAGTGCTGAAAGCCACTCTTTCCCCAAGCAACAACAATGCCCTGCTTTACTCTGTCTTTACTGATGTTTACCTATTTGGGTTTGTCAAGTGTCTCTTCTGGACTCTGAATGACACTACCACAGACAACTCCTATTATCTTCTATTCTGTGCAAAAAGCTCTTCTTCTTCTACTCCTGAGGCTTCAAAGTGGAGCTTTTCTCAGATAAGAGCACAGTTTTAAAGAAATTTATATATGTTAGTATGTATATCAATACACATAGATATATATATATACACATATAAACACAAACTCATCTTTTATTAATGTTCTTGTAGCTGTGACTGCTGATGATATAGGAAGATGTAATATGACCTTTTAAAAATAATTTATTACTACACGATAAAGTACAGGCTCCCACTGCAACTCAGTTGTTTGCCAATTAACAAAATCCAGTTTCCTAGACACAAATGAGAATTAGTGAGATTTAACTGTGTTTTGATGCTTGGTTGTTTAAAAGTTTCCCTGACTAATCTCTTTATTGTAAGTATCAGATGTTCTTCAAGGTTAGCTTGTGTTAACACAACACCAAGAGCAACTGGATCTCCTCACTGGTGCCAATGACTCTAGAATCCCTGCGCATCTTCAGTGTGTATCTACTGCCTTGGCGCATAGGTACCTGCAACTGTGTGGCTTTCATTGATAGGTATATAAGAAATGAGATGCGGCTTTTAGTGTGATTGGCTCAGTTTTGTTTTGGGGGGTTTACAGTGTTGATCTCAGCAGAGTTTATACAATGTGATCATACTGAAATGCAGTACTGGACAGAAGTGTGAACTATGCTTACTCAGAGATCCAGCTGTCAAATGCTCTGACAGCTTCTCTGCTGGACACAGATACCACTGCTGGGAGCACAATAAAGAAGAAATGTTTGTGTTAGGAATTATGCTGGTTTTAGTCAGCATCTCTTTGTAACTACATCATGAGCTAGAACTTTTTCAGTTGCTGCGTGAGCTCGTGAGTGGATTGGCATCACAGTAGTGTGAGTCTTATTTTAAGGTCAAAACCTTACAATGCACTTAGAGTTGCCTCTGGCTAAAGCCATTTAAGGGGGAGAGAATGAATGAGTTTTACAGCAAAGGTCATTTTTTCTTCGTAGATCACTGAAGGATGGAGACTGTCACCCTGACTGCCTGTTCGAACTTGGCTATTGATCTACACAGCAGCAGGACCTGGGGTTCCTTGCAAGGTAAGGGCTTTGAAGCTCTTTAAGCTGTTGAATGCATGTGCATGTCCATAGGCAAGGGGGTAAATACATGCCTGATGGAATAAACTCAAAGTGTCAAGAATTGTGATACATGATGGATGAAAGATGGGACAGAGGGGAAAATGGAGACAGACCCATAAAAGAGTGACAACAAAGTCTCTTTTCAGTAAAGATCTCATGATGATGTGAGGCTTCTAACAGGAATGGTGTCGCTTCACCCACTGCCTCTTCAGGAACAGATTTTCGTTCGTATCCCAGCATTTAGCTCTGCTAACAGGACCTCTTTGTATGGAATAGCTGCTTCTAGAGAGCAGGATATGTTGTGCTGGTATCAGTCTTCATACCAGGCACAATGCATGAAGAAAACCAATTTATGCTGGCAAAGTAAAGAATTAAATTCTGGATTACAAAGATAGGGGCACTCCTTACTAGAGAAAAATACAAAAATGAGGAAACTCAAACTTTACATCTGGCACTTATCCCTTAGTTTAGAGGATATCTGAAGCATCTCAGCTTCAGAAACCTCAAGAGACCAATTCAGAACTTCTCCAAGATGGTATTTTTCAGTAAACTTCCATTCACTTCTCACCGTTATTTGGGACAGAAGAATGATCTCCTTTTTGTTGAGTACCAATAAAGCTTTAAAATCTCTCTCATTTAGAACAGTAAAAAATAAGTGGCCACCAAGGCAAAAATACTATGGGCAGGTCTGTGACTATTGGAGGACATAGAATGGTTTGGGTTGGCACATTCTGAAAATACTGCAGCTGATAAGGAAGTCAGACTCCCTGTTTTCAGCCCCATCTATCAAGCTGTTACCTGTTACATAAAGGTGAAGACATCACAATTTAATATCTGGGTTTTTTTATATAGGCTTGTCCTTCTAAAAAGCCACAAGACATCAATTGCAGTTATTATTAGAAATCTTGTAGTTTACACAAGAAAAGCCACAGGATTTAAGTTTATACTAAAATCATGCACGTATTCTGGGTCATCTTCTGAAGGATAACACCCTTAACTGTCTTAAAATCTCCTGTGCTTGGTGGAATCAGGAAGGATAAACTGGTTACAGAGATCTTAGAAAAGTAGCTTGACTTCCCTATAAACTATTAGGCATGCCAGTGTCACCTTTAAAGCATACACAGAAGTGTTTGTAGATTTTATGCATTGTTTACACATTTTATGCTACAACTAATATGCCTTAGTCAGCTATTTAATGTTATGTGACCCCTTATTCTTGCATTCCAATGTCACCAGTGTCAGACTGCTAAAGATTAACTTGACAATTATTTTGAAAAACACAACTTGACTTCATTAACCTCTTGTAAGGACACTTGATGTTAAAATATGCCATTACCTAGTTCCAAGCATAACATAGTGATGGACTTCATGCTTTACTGCTCTTAATGCTCTATTAGCAGACACAATTCACCCTTTCTTATAGTAAATGAAATCATTATATATTTATTTGAGTCTTGGGTCTAACATCCAGGTACTCTGATGTTTATTATAGAAGCTAACAAAACATTTTTGTGGGCCCTTAAAATCTTAATTGCTTTCTGTTTAGAGATGTCCATTAGCCATTAATACTGAAAATGTTAAAATACCAACAATACTTCCATATCCCCAGTGAAATCAAAGTTGGGCAGTTCTCCATGTTCCTTGCTAATATTAAGGAGTAGCCTCCTCTCCCATAGTATGTTTTCCTGAATAATTGGTCTTAGCTGTCCAGTTTGGCCTTTTAAGTATTTCACGGTTTTTCTGATTTAATAACAGAAATTAATAAAATAAGCTTAATACCAATTTCAGCCTAGGGCTTTCTTTTCCTCACTGTGCACCAGTAGTGAAGATGATTGCTTTTCTGGCAATAATATTCTTCCTAGGCTGCTTTTCTAGGGAGTGCTGTAGAGTTCATTGCTATGCTCTGAATTCCTCTTATTTGTCTAGGGACTTTGGGTTTTGTGGGGCCTTTTGTTTTGTTTTTCTTTTGGTTCATGCAAGACCTTAGCTCTAGGCTAAAGTCATATATAAAAAAAAAAAGGGGGCTGGAAATTACAGGGGTCTTATCTCTCAAAGTAATTTCACTTTATTAATTTTTGGTGCTGATGGAATCCCAATGAAACTCACTATTTGGTCAGTTGAGGGGAAGAAGGAAGAGATAAATAAGAGGCAGCAGCTGTCAGATGGAGAGCCTTTGAAAAAGCTTTAGACCAAACTTAAAGGAATAGCCAATGTAGACAAGGATAGTATTTCTCAGTAGGTGCAGTTCTTTGATCTTTCCTGAGATGTCCTCTCTGGTAGGAGTTTGAGAGAAACTAGTCTGCTGTCAGTTGTCAAAACTGGATCTGAACAATGAAATGGTGAAGGAAAAGCTCTCGTTATCTAGCTGTTCATCTACATCTCGTTCTTTTTCCTGTAACTCTTGTGGTCTGGCTGAGCTGGTGTCACCAGTGAAACTTCTGCCCTTGGTCTGGAGATGGGCAATGGGTTCTGTGTTGTGAATTGCATTGACTGTGAAAATGACATCAGGGACAACTCTCCAATGATCTCCCATAGTAAAACCCTGGATGACAGAGATAACTTAAGGGTCACACAGCCAAATACAGACACCTGAGCTGGGTTTACTTATGGTATCTGAGCTATATGGCACTGCAGTGTGGTGCACAGATGTTTCCTGATTCTAGATACATCAGAAGTACAAAGCAGGCACAAAACTAAAGAATGTTATCTCCTCAGGGCATTAATGCAACTTCTGCAGAAATTCTGTATCTCTTCTGGTAGACTTGTTTTTAGCCTATCAAGAGTACAGACCTTGAAAAATATAAAAACTATTTTGTCTCTCAGTCCCGGGGAAATATGTCTGTCCAACTGCCTCCCGAGTTCTTTATGTACAGAATTCCCTTACTTTCTACCTACTTCAAAGTTTCCTGCTGAAGCATGACAAAGGACTGTGTCAAGATGGATCTTGCTTTGAAATCACTAGATAAATCAGATTCAAATCATGCTGATAGCTCTGTAACAGAACTAACTCTCTTCCCTTGGCCATTTCCTCAAGGAGAAATGCCCTGAATTAGAATCAACAGCTTTCTTCTTAATCCAGAGCAATAATAAGCAGACTTTCTTTTCAGAGTAGTTGTAAGCCATATCTCAGGACTGGAGTACCGGTTCCATTGCCTGTATATGCTAGGAAGTAAGCAACTACAGCACAGAAACAGAATTTTTATGCTTCTAATTCTGTGGTTGTTCCTTTTATTTCCTAGTATTTGATGAGGGCAAAGCTTTTTTTCTTCTCATGCATATGCCGTAATGTTTGCAGATGACTCTGTTGTGAAATAGTGTTGTGAAACTTACAGTAGAGTAGTACCTTTGTGTGTGTTGAGATTCTGCTGGGAATACGCATGTTTTCTGGATGCCATTCTCCAGGTAAGAAATAAGGGCATTATACCTGCTCTCTTTGTTCCACCGTTTCCCAACATGTTCCTGCATGACACAGTGCTGGGCAGAGTAACCCAGACTGATCAGGAACCAGTTGCCAGCCTGTGCTATGGGTACTGACCTCTAGAGAACCTCACTAATCTCTGTTAGCAACAGTGATGTGTGTGGAAGCAGAGCGTGCTGCCAGTTCTGGGCAGGTTGACAGCTACATCGATGGCCAACAAAAAACTCAGTTTCATTTCAGATACAAACCTTGCTTAGAAAACAATTCTCAGCATACTGAGCTCACAAAACACTCAAGATTGAAGCACTAGAAATAAGAGCAGATATTTCTACACCTTCCACTTCCATTGCCAAGAAGGATTCAAGCTTTCTGAGGAACTCTCCAAATTGATCCAGAAACAGAGCTGGGCAGGCAGAGAAGGTGAATGGTGTTGGCAGCTGGGCAGAGAGCCAGCTAGATGTTCTCTTCCAGGTTTTCACGGCTGCACAGAGCATAGTGTCTCCCTGTACCACTTAGTAAATTTATGACATCACCAGCTGTTACCAGGGAAACACAGAAACTACAAATTTGGATCTTGGCAGCTAGGTGTAAGAAGGAAATATCTTGCTCTTTTACGGGTCAAAAAAGGAAAGCTGAAACAAATTCCAGAATAGCTTTGACTTGGAACCAAGTTGGGGTAGGTTAATAATTCCAAACCAAACAATTATAGCTGCTAAAGTGCCAATGTGATCCCTATTATGTCACTTACAGAAAACAAACATGGGAGATCAAGTGCAGGACCTCTGACTTTATGAAGCTTAAACATATCCTTCAGACATAAGACCATTACTGTTGACTTACAACTTCAGTTCTGACCAGTGGATTTAACAAGTTGCTTTAGAGATGTGATATTCTCTGAACAATGATTTTTCAGAAAGTGCTAATAATTGCTGCTTCTTGAGAAAGAATTTGCTTGTGTTTCACAGCAAAGAAAGCATGTAGCGTTAAGTTTTGATAAAATTGTGTGCAAATACCATTACTGTTGCGATGAACTATGTGCTCCTTTTAGCTTTCAAAAATGTGGGGTTTTTTCATGAGAACTGATGCCTTTAGACATGCATTTATGGCTTTTAAGCGTTTGAGATTTTTGAAGTTAAGGAAATCACATTTTTGTCTTTCAGTAACATACATTAGCTGTCATGTTATTTATGTTGCACGTTTAAATGAAAACACTAGTTTTAAAATGGGTTATTATTATTAAAGCATTGAGTAGCTGAGACAACAGCTAATAGTAGCTCTTTCACAGGCTTTTTGATTTCATTCACATTGCACAATATACATAGATTTAGGATGTACTTGCGTTACCCACAAATACCTCTATCTTCACTACAAAGGTAGCGGAGCAGGCTTGAGTGAAGACTACAGCTGAACTCAGCTACTTTGCCTCTATTCGTACCTGCAAGGCTGTGGGCTGTATGTGGCTGTACTTCCACCTGGAGATCCCATGTCAGAAAGGCAGAGGTGGTTGTGCTCACCAGATGTTGGGGAGATGTGAGATAACATGTATGGAGTATTAAAGACCTGTGGACTCACCCTATTTGACTGCGTCTCCACTAAGGAGCAAAATCACGTAGAAAAAAATCCCCTTGTTGATAATCTGGTATCAAATATATCAATAATGGAGGTTTTTATGTGGACATTGAGCAGAATTTTTAGCCCTGTTCCATAACTGTCTTAAACAGCACAGGAATGGGTTTAATCTGATTTGTGTCCTCCAAATGAAAAAGCTCACGAGACCTCTTGCCAAACAATCAGTCTGTCTTTCCCCTGTTTTGTTGGTGGCTTTGAATCTTGAGATTTTTATGCCACAAGAGCAGTTTGCATGCAGGCTGGATCTTGTTATCTGCAATATGGTTCAGTGTCCCCTGTTGTGCCTTGTTTCAGTGGGATAATGACCAAGGAAACTGCTGAGCCATGGATGGATTGCAGGGATATATCATGAGAAAGACATCCAGAGTTATCTGCCCACATGCTGTGATGCTGGCTTGCATTTCCAAAGCGGAGCTGCAGACAGAGGAGATCATGAGTGCTCCAAAGAACTTAGCTGTCTGTGCAAGTTCCTTTTTTTTATCCTTTGTGTAGTGAGTAATTTTGAAAGGCTCCTTTTTTGGTCCTCTTTAGTTGGACTGCTGGTTCCTCTTGCTTGCATGTCCAATGACAGTCCTGAGACTTGCGACTAGGGCTGCAACAGCCACTGAGGCTGTTGTCATGGCCTTTCTCTCTGGAATGGTGGAAATGTCATCCTTCCCTACCTTTTTTATTTATTTATTTATATTTTTTTATTAAGGGTATGAAAGATGCTTCTGAAGAAGAAGGAATTGACTTCTTGGGAATAGTCACATGCAACCAGGATGAGTCTCCTTTGGAGACTTTCAGGCTGGAAATATGCTCTGGAATTCCCATGGGGAGAACATTTTGGTTTGTGTGGTAAATTCATGATGTTTGTAATCTCTGCTGTGGTTTTAGAATTAGGTGTACTCCTGTGGCCTGCATGTCCATCCCAAGTACGCTCTCCAAATGCTGGCTGCTCTGGAGCTACGCTTAAGTACCCACAAGTACTGTGGCCCTACATGAGCCACACACAGGCCTGTAGGAAAATAAATTAATATGACAAGCATGCATTAATCAGATCAATATATGGTATTTATTATTTCATATGCACTGGCACTTAGAATTGTAAATTACTACAGGGCACCTTCAAATTTCTGCTGATGCTCTTAGTGTATGTGGTGAAGTGGAACAGGAGAGGCAGCTTAATAGGGCATCCAGGGACAGAAAGACAAGGAGCTGCTATATCGTGCTCTCTTCAGCATAAATGTATTGACTCCTGGACTCAGACAAAGAGGAGTGAAGGGAACTCATTGAAGAGTATCCTGACAATAAACTAATTGTCTTTCTCATGTTTTCATCCTCCATTTTCTCAGGAGGCAAATGCAAAGAATTTTCCACACCTAAACCCGAGAGTCATCCATACTACACATGTATTTATCAAATTCAGCTGGATGGGAACCCTGTCCTCTGAAGAACACAGTTGCGAAGAGCCATAAAATAGACATTACATCTGGTAACTGCATTAGTGTGAGCTGGTGACAGCAACGGAAGCAGTGCAATTCTCTCCATTCCTTCCGGATTGCCCTGTGATGGGAGACATGATAAAGAAAAATCATGCTATGCAAATTGTGATTATGATAGATGAAAGCCCCTCTAAAGATGACACTTGTTCTCTCTCTTGACCTTCTGGTGTATGTTGAATCTTGGTTGCTGACTAAAGTGGCAACACAGGTAATCAAGTTTCCAAAGGCCCTAATTCATAAATCTAATAACACTAAGAGAAGGTGAGGTGTATTCTCTTCTGACTAGTGAATCAATAATGGAACTAGTATCACATTTTCCCTGTAAAAAAGCTGAATTTGCAGTAGGGCTGACAAAAAGGATTTGGGTTGACTTTCAGGCTTCAGTGGGCTGACCATTAGGAAGGAAGCCTACCTGCTGCCTTCATTACGGAAAAAGGGGACACTGTGTGAGGGACACTTTTCAAAGCAGAGCCTCATCTTCAGACCTGTGTTAAGGGATCTGGTGGCCTGCAGCTAGGGATACTTAGTGGTGTCCTTCAGGAAGGGGATACACTGGCTGTGAGCTGACACAGGCCAGTTTTGAGTTCCTATGCTTCTCAGAAGGGACTTTGCCAAAAAAGGAGAAGAATTCATCACATATTACGAATATATTTTGGCTGTACTATGCAAGTAATTTGTAGAGTCTCTGTATATGAGTACTGGCAGTCTTTGAAATGAGAGAAGTAGGGTTGCTTTGTGTGCACTGAAGAATTTTTGCTATTGACTTCCCAGGAGTCATGATTCTTCACCAGATCCGTATCCTGAAGTCCTAAAGTGCCCTTAAAAGGACTACTGCAAATTTATAAATCACAATCACAGTCCCTAGCTGACATGAGAACCAGAATCACTCCTGCTTAGGATCTAGCCCTGCAAACCTGTAACCCTCTGTCTATACCTCATGAAATTCCTTTGTCCCTACCTTTTTTTACTGGAAATTTTGTTGACATTAAAGAGCATTTTTTTTAAAAAAAAAAAAAAAGTGTTTGAAGGCAAATTATACTTCTGGGTACTTAGTGTTTCAATGTTTGGGCTTGAAACACTGTGATGTGCTGATTTGTTTAATAGCTACAGTCCTTGCTGGAAAGTTTTTAAATTGTGTAAACATTCCTACTAGTTTTATGAGTTTCTAAACTCTTTTTTTTTTTTTTTTATGTGGATACAAATTTAAGTTGACAGTGTACTTTCCAAACTTCCATTAAATAGGGCCGACTTGCTGTTGGTAGAGGAATGAAATAACTTTATGATGCCTTGCAATGGAAGACTTTTCATTAACTCTGATTAGAAAACACAAACAAAACAACCTAACGTGTATTTGTAAGTCTTTTACCAGTTCTTACTGTGCTCTAATGTCTGTGGGACTCCTGCTGGTAGAGAGAGGAAGAAAAGCGAGTGAACAAGTCCAAGGACACTTTAAGGGAGAAAGGAATGTATTTTCACTGTACGTTGTGTTTGCCAATTACTGCTATCATGCAGCCATCAAAGATCTCAGTGCTCTGAAACTTCTTAGAGGTTGCAGTGTCTTGGTGATTTTCTTACATAACTCTCTTTTACCTCTCTTCAAGCATGTCAGTGCTTCTTTAAAGGATCAGTATAGAAAAATTCTGCAATTACACCATCTGGTTTCAGTTTTCATCAATTTGGTGTCAGCCAAGCTCCTACAATCCAGATGATTAAAAGGGACAGAACTAAACCTGCTGCGTTTTGGGGATTTAAGCCTACCTTTTCCCCCTGTAAATTCTGACCTTTTCAAAATGAGCTTCCACCACCGGAAGTGGAGCATAAAGCAAATGCTTGCTACTTTTATCAGTGGAACTGAATTCCATGCATTCTGGCTGCTTTTCACTGTCAGAAAAATTATTTCAAAATAATTAGAGCTTGTAAATGACACTGTATGTCAGTGTAACAATAACAGCTAACTTGGCCTTTTGCAAAGTATATATTTACTCAAGAAATTTCAGTCTAATAGGCGAAACACTGATTATGATGACCTTGGGAAAATGTAGCCTAAGAAAGTAGTGGATGTTTGTGACCGTTTCAAAATCTCTCTACTGGAGCTGTTTCCAGTTGAGGAATGTTGTGCTTCTGTTACACCCCATGGTGGGGTTCTCTCACTTGCCCTGTCTTCAGCCTGGGCCCTGAAGGCTCTAAAGAGGGAGCAGGGGCAGCTTGAGTCCCCTCTGCTGAGGAGCTCCCTGGGGAAGGAAAATGTGATGTGCATAAAAAATTGGTGTAAGCGTTGTCTGATTATCTACCAAATGATGGGACTAGACAGAGTTGGGCTGGGTACCAGTATAGGCCATGTATGCTTGTTTCCTTTGTTCCCGGTAGCATGGCTGAGCCATGGGATTGCTGGGAGGCTTGATGAGCTGCTCTATTCTTCCTTGTCTCGTTTCCCTTGTCTAGGTCGCCTCAAATTATCACTGAATTTTCTTATTTTTACACACACCCAACTTTTAAATCCATACAGATGACATTTTTCATGCTGAAAATGCAGTTACACACTTCTCAGGCTTTGCAGCTGGTTGAGCACCAATGAAGGAAATTAATTTGGTAACTGATCTAGGAAAGGAAAGTGCTTGGAAATGCAGTTTCTAATGGTTTTTTGTAGATATTCCCACTGGACCATGCAAAGAACTCTTCTCATCTATTTTATGAAAGAAACAGGAGACACTAAAGTTTTTAAAAAGTCTTTTAAAATTAAAACCTTCTAGAGCTTAATTAAATGTACTGTGAGAAAAACGTGCCGTTCACTTACAGCTATTGTCTTGAGGTTTATATATTATTGCCCAGTCCCGGAATGAAAAAAGCTTTAATGTTAAAATCAGGAACAATTGTTTTGTGCATTTTTATGTTGAATCAATGAGAAAATCTATACTTAGATTCCACGTAAATACTAAAAAAGGGGGGGTGGGATTAGTAATGAAGGAAGGAAGCAGACTTGTTTAAGACTTGCTGTTGTCTTAAGAGAGCTTGCACGTTCCTAGTAGCGTCTTTTCCCCGCGTGACTTTAGATTAAGCCCACGGGACAGGGGGAAACCCCCCTTCCCAGGGCAGCGCTCCGCGCCGCGGGGGGGCGCGGGGGGCCGCCGGGCCGCGGCCGCTTGCCTCGCCCGCCCTCTGGCGGGAAGGCGCGGAGGGGCGCGCAGCCCCGGCCGCCGGGCTGGGGGTCGCTACCCGGCCCCCCGTGGCGTGGCGTGGCGTGGGGGGATCGGGCGGCGGCTGCAGCGGGGCAGCCCCGCGTGGCCGCGAAGCTGCGCCGGGACAAGCGGCCGCACCTCCGGCGGCAGCAGCGTCCCGCTCCGTCCCGCGGCCCGGCCCTGCCGCGGCAAAGGGAAAGGTCTTCAGTCTGGTGACGGGGGGCCGAGGGGGCCGCGAGGACGATCGGGGGGCTGGAGCACCTCCCTTGTGAGGCCAGGCTGAGAGAGCTGGGGGGGTTCAGCCTGGAGAAGAGAAGGCTCCGGGGAGAGCTTAGAGCGGCCTCCCAGTGCTTAAAGGGGGCTACAGGGAAGCTGGGGAGGGACTCTTTATCGGGGGCTGAAAGGATAGGATAAAGGATAACAGTTTTAAACTGACAGAGGGTAGATTTAGATTAGTTGTAAGGAAGAAATTCTTCACAATGAGAAGTGGTGAGGCCCTGGCCCAGGGTGCCCAGAGCAGCTGTGGCTGCCCCCTCCCTGGAAGGGTTCAAGGCCAGGTTGGACGGGGCTGGGAGCAACCTGGGCTGGGGGAAGGGGGCCCTGCCCGTGGCAGGGGGGTTGGAACTAGATAATCTGATCTTTAAGGTCCCTTCAAACTCAAACAGTTGTATGATTCATGTCTAGTGTGGGTGGCACACCCTGTCAGGAGCCCCTGCCCACTGTTAGGCAGCTGGATCAAATAGGTAATGTCTGTGCTGTAGATACCTGCCCCCTGCCACAGGTGGTGGGAGAGACTTGCACATACCTGGAGTCCTAGAGCTCCACGTGCATGTGCCGAGGCTGTGATGAATTGGCTTTGCCCCTCTGGCAGCTAGGAAGCAAATGCTGGTGCCTGATTTGGATAGACTTGTCTGTGCTGCAGATACCTGAAGTTGGATGAGATGGAACCCAGCAATGGTTTGCAAGTTGCACCTTGTAGGGGTCTTGATGGAGCTGCTCATGTTCCAGGGTGGAAGAGGGTAGGGAAGTCAAACGATTCATTTCTCATGTGCAAGAATACGTTTGCTATCTTGCGATCGGCATGGGTACTTTTATTGACCCATTTAGTTTTACAAAAACACACAGTGTTACCCACGGGAGCACCACATCTCCAGCAAGTGGTAGTAGGCACTTGACAGAAGTGTGGGACTAGTAGAGGTAAGAATTGAGACCATACAAAAAGGAGTTGCAGAGAGGCAGCACTCAGAAATGCAGATATTGCTGCTACCATGTAGACAGAGGAGATGTGAAATAGATGGAAACCAGAAATATTTAAAGAAAGAACAGAACTATTGGTAAGCATGTATGCAACTCCAGACAGGGGGATATATTTAAAAAAAAAAAAAAAAAAAGCAGGTGAAAAAAAAAAAAAGGCATAAGCAAGCTGATCACTGTTTCTGAGATGTGACTTGGGGAATATTGCACAATAGCCCCAAATCAAAACAGAAGATGTATTATTGCACGTAATGAGAGAGGCTGGGAAGAAAAACTGACCAAAGACAGAAAAACATATCCAGAGAGCTAGGGCAGACAAAAATCTCCAGGGAAAATATCACAAAGCCTGACCTCATGATGGCCTTTGGTAGAACTCTGAGCTAGGAAGATCTGGCAAAAATTTACTTTATTCTTAAAACTCTGAGGCTCTGCATGGAGCTATTGTATTGGAAATGTCAGAACACTTTAAAAGAAAATTAATTTTAAACTTTGCTTAGATTAGCATTTAAAATTATTGCTACAGTGTTTCACTTTTCTGGATAATTATTTCTTTATTTCAGAACACACGTTTTTTGGTGACTGTATTTTATGTAGACTGTACATAGATATGCAAATTCTAGGTGTGCACATTGTAGGTCCTTAACCCTGTCCTGTGTTAACTTCATTATAAAGACCACACAAAGATACTACATTCATGACATAAGCCTGTCCTTTAGGAACGTGCCTGTTCATTTGTTGCTAGTAAAACATGTCTTTCTTTAAGCACTGAGCTTTGTGCATACACATCACCTATATAGAAGCCCTGGATTTTCAACAGTATTCTTCCTATTTTAGAGCTATACCATCAACAGGAGAAAATACACATCAGTGATAGTTATATTTGTCATTACTTGAGAGTAAAGAATGTGTAGCTATATGTTTCTGGTATATTCCCAGCAGCACTTTCTGTGAGTAACCAAACTGGAAGCAATGTATTTCTCTTTCTGAAGAAAATGTAGTTTCTGTCAGCAAGTATGCCAATAGTTTGCCCCTCCCAGTTCCTTCTTCTGTGACTGTTTGTCTTGGATGCCTTCAAAATTTCCAGTGATTTTAAATCTCTAGCAAACAGATTTGGGTAAAGCTGGTGGGGAAGAGTTGATCTCAGAGGATGTGACAGCAAGCTGAGCAGACAAGGGTGAAGTGAGGAAGAGGTGATCTCTAGGCCACAGGGCCTTGCTTTGGCTTTTTCCCAAAAGCTGTCTGCCACAGAGGACTCAAATGCTTTGGGCTAATACTTCTTGGCATGTGATGGCTCAAGAGCTGGAAGGTTAGTGGGTGGGATTTTTAGGACCTTTTAAATCAGTACTGATCTTAAATTTATGAGGGATACATCAAACAGCTCCGGCTGCCTTTGGGAATCAAGAATGATCAGTGCCTGGGAAAATCTATTTTGCTGGTCTCTGTTGTTTGCTATGGTGTACTAGATGTTCAGGTACTTATCTTGAACTTAACCTATTTTAGCCAACTTTGTTACATTTTCTGTTTGGGTTTAAGCATTCAAATTCTCTGAATAATGGTTTACTTAAGAGGACAGATTATCAGACAGAGCCTCTAAACTGCCTGGCTTCCTCTCAAGGTACAAAAGAGATTGAGAGCAGAAGGACTGTGCTTGAGCAAATACATGCTGGGATCATCCAGGCTGTGTTATGCTAATGTGGCTTTCAGACAAGATCTGACAGTGTAGGCAGGTTTGGGCAGCCTCTTGGAGTCTGTAAGGCTGCAGAGTGTGGCTTCACTCCACAGGGCACCTTGAAGAGGGAACATCAGGCAAGAGCTCAAGGGCTGGAAACAGTTCACTAAGACTTTTCCACTCCTCACCCTGCAAACCACTGACACTATTCTCCAGCTCTTCCTTTGTAGCCACAAAAGCATTTTTTTCCCCCTTACTTTGTTCATTCTCTGCTCTGTGCAAGAGGCTTTGATGTCAAGCAACAAACAATTGTCTTCTGACCTGGTGCTGTGGGGTTCTGTGCACCTCTAATAATATGCCGCACACCTTCAGTTTCTGTTGGCGTCTCTGAGAGTTTCAGGTTGTCGGAAATGCTGGGGTTCAGACCCCACCCTAAGTCCTCATTTGAAGAGAGCATATCATCCCTCAGTTTCCCAGCAAAGCAGCATGTGTTTTTCAAGAGCACATGCCAACAAGAGCTGCTGCATTTGTTCCACGGGCATGACCAGGAAGACAATCTTCCTTTACCATTTACTTGCCATTAACTCAAATTTCCATCACAATGGGAGAATCTCCCTTCCTGGGAACAGTTTTCAGGCAGCCTGCAGCCTGTCTGGTAGATCATGGTAGATTTTTCTGCTTCTTCCCATGTTGTGACTTTGTATGGCCAGTTTTTCCCAGTGTTGGCTAGGATTATATTATGCAAGATACAGAACTGTGTGAATCCCAACCCTCCAGCTCATACCCTCTCAACATCTGTTTTTCTGGGTGTTTATGGTAAGGCTTTGCTTTGCTACCTGCTGCACGGTGTCATAGTTCCTAGCAATGAGCAACGCTTGTGTTTTCCTGTTCACAGAGTTTTCTTCCTGGACTGAATTTCAATTGCACGTGTGTGTGTGTGCATGCGTACGCATGCATGCACATGTATGTTTTAAATTAGCCTCGCTGTCTTCAAAGCCATATGAAATACTTTTCCACAGATAAAGTGATTTTGGTTACCATGAACAGGAAAAGAGAAAATAGAATCACGTAACTGAGTTGGGCACAAAACTGGAGTGAAGAGAGAAAGTAACTATAGAGACAGGATTTCCCCTGGTAAAGAGGAAATAAATTAGCATGGCGACTTGATAAATCTGGGCAAAAGTTCCAGTCTGAGATCAATTTCTAAGGTTCCTGTCTATATGACTTCTAATTGATGGGCTAACATAATGGTGTTAGTGGTTTTCATCATGAGTTCACCTCCAAACACAAGAGAAATAGCAGGAAGAAAAGTGTCGTAAAATACAGATCGAGTTATGCAACTGGACTTTGAGAAAGACTTCATCCCTATAGGAAAAGATATCTCCTGTAGTGTAGCTTCTTTAGGTGGAAGAAATCTGGCAAGGAAGAGTTTGACCATTCATTTCTGTAATTATGATGACAGGCAGATCTTGCATCAGGGAATCAAATCTGTCCATTTGTGTCTTCTTAACGCCTAAGGAGAGGTACCCAGTTCTCAGAGGCTCTGTCAAAGGTCTGAATATGGCTTCTGGCCCCTGTGGAAAGTCCCCGCTTTCAGGTACTGTCCGGGTTATAGCCGAGAGGAGCACTAACTGCTATGGATGATGAGAGGGGCAGACAGGAGGCATCCTGAGACCTCACCACAGGGGCATAAGCCTGTCTGAGCAAGAGACTCTCACAGGGAGCAGCAGCCTAAGTCAGTGCATCTGAAAGAGAGGACTGGCATGTAAAAGGAGGACATGAAGTACTCTTATTTTTGCTACCTGGAGGTGAAGCCTAGGGAAAGACCCAACAGGGTTGTTGAGGCAGGTTCCCCAGAAGTGGTCAGAATCCGAGTTCCCTACCAGCTACTACAATGTGAGCCTTTATATTATGCCACATTGCAGCCAGCACGAACCAAGGCTCAGTATTTTGGAGGTGAAGGTTGGGCATGCTTGTGGAGATGTCGCTTTCTCCCTTAGAGCCTTGGGAAAGAGATGAGATCTGCAGGATATGTTTTGATCTGTTGGATCCACTGGAGAACACTTGTATTAGCCCTCTGCCAGGAAATCTAGCTATGTCTAGGCACAGGTTGCCCCCAGTGTTAGACTCTTGTTGGCAAACTGGAGCCAAGACATCTGGCAAGGCTGGTCAGGAGTGAATGAGTGAAAGAGAGCTTACCTTCCAGTGGTGACAAGGTGTGACACTGGCAGTCCCTCACAGGTGTGGTGGGGATCACAGCTCAGAGAGTGTGTGTTGGGGTGTCTGATCTCTGATTTTCAGAGACTTGACTAGGATGTAGCAGTGAAGGTGAGTGGAGTCTTGCATCTGATCTCTCGATGTGCTATATGATAAACTCACAAAGCATTAAAGTGACTCAGGCTTCCTGTGGAAGGGATTTTTTTCAGTGCATAAATAGTAAGTTTATTTGTCATGATCTTTCCAGAGAACAAGGCCTTGTGCCCACTGATCAGTGTTGGGACCATTTTGCCACACTGCAATTAGTTCACATTTATAATTCCTGTGGCGCACAAATGTCCATAACATCAAACGCTTGATGGGTTTTTGCTGGGTACCTGGAGCAGAAAAGCCAGTGTTGCAGAAGCATATATAACAGTGGATACCCAGGAGAGGTACCATCAAGGCCCTCCATCGTGGCAGTTTCTTGCAACAGAGAACACCTGATTCCTGAGCTTGCTGTGACCCATTTTGATTGCAGAAGTAGAAAACTATGCGCATCAGTGCATGCCATGTTCAAGTGAGCTGCTCCTGCGGAGAAGCTCTCTGTGCCTAGGTGGAGCCCCAGATCATCATAGCTACCTGGGCTGCACTGATACGCTGGTGAATATTAAATTAATCCCATCGTGATGCAGCAATAAAACAAATGCCCTCAAGGTCTACTCTAACCAAATGTGTGAAAGACACATAGGACAAAAAAATTACAATGAAATAGCACCAATTCTTACTGTGCAGTGTTCTTTGCCATACACCTGTCTTGGTGGCACATCTGTTGAACTGTGCAGAAGTGGATGAGATTTAGATGGTAAGAGATGAGGTATCCTTCTTGGTCTTTAGAGCAATAAAATCATACAACTGTGCTTTGTCACTTGGAGGTGAATGCTTGCAAGCTTGGAGCAGGCATTAGACCAGTCAGGAGCAGTAGCAAGTTTTACCATACTCGAGAGAAAAAAAAAAAAAAAAAAGGGCTAGAAAGACTTTATGAAACCACATTTTGACAATTTAATTTTTACTGCCTGTGTCAGTGATTTAAGCCCGCTGTGTACCCATATGGGAAACCTGCAGTAGAGCGGCAGTGCTGTGTGATTCGCTTTTGGTGGTTTTATGTGAGGAAAGGATGGGTCCTGTGTGAAGTCATTGACATTATAGATTCAGATACAGACGTTTCAAAAAAAAAAAAAAAAAAGGTTGCCTGTCAGGCTTTTCCTCTAGTTTGAGTGAAAATTGTCAAAAGCTGTCTTTTTTATTTTTTTGGCAAGTCTGCCCCTTGTCCAGGCGTAATTGGCATAGATGATGATGAATTTTTAACTATACTGCACCGCTATTAGGTAATGTATTTTACTACTTTGAGGAATAATAATGAGATTGTCAGTATCTGCTGCGGTGGCAATGGTGCAATATTGTCTTGTAAAAATACATTTGTCAATGATGTGAGTACCCCAATAGTATTATGCAGACAGGGAAACTGTGAAAACATCACTTACTGTCCTGATTTTTTCCACAGAGTCATAGAAGGGTTTGGGTTGGAAGAGACCTTAAAGATCATCCAGTTCCCCCAGCCCAGGGTGCTCCCAGCCCCGTCCAGCCTGGCCTTGAACCCTTCCAGGGAGGGGGCAGCCACAGCTGCTCTGGGCACCCTGGGCCAGGGTCTCACCTTCTTTACAGTGAAGAATTTCTTCCTTACATCTAATTTAACTCTCCCCTCATCCAGTTTAAAACTGTTACCCCTCATCCTATCCCTACCCTCCCCGATAACGAGTCCCTCCCCAGCTTCCCTGTGCCCCCTTTAAGCACTGGCAGGCCGCTATAAGCTCTCCCCGGCGCCTTCTCTTCTCCGGGCAGAACCCCCCAGCTCTCTCAGCCTGGCCTCAGGAGGGCCGCTAGATCCGGTGAGAGTGGGCAGCTTGCACGCGTGGGCCGCGCCGCGGTCTCCCCGGGCCGTACCGGTGCCGGCGGCCGCTTCCTCTGTCCTCCGGGACCCCGCGGTGGGCAGCGGGGCCGGCAGCGCAGTGCGCGCGGCGGGCCGCCAGGGGGCGCCAAAGCCCTTCGGGAGCGCGGCGGGCGCGGGTCGCCCCGACACCCGGGGCGTGGGCTCCCCCGCGCGCCCGCAGCACCCCCCCACCCGCGGCCTCGGCTGCTCGCCCCGTGCGTGTGTAGGGCAGCAAGCCCCGAGGCCCAGCGCCGGGGGTGCCCCTCACCCTCCGGGCACGCCAGGCAGCAGCCTCGGCCTGCCTTCCCCTGCCGTAAAAAAAAAAAAAAAAGTTTTGCTAGCGAGACCCTCACTGGGGAGAGCGGAGGTGCCTGGGCTTTGCGGGCCGGGACACGGCAGCGCTGAGCGCGTGGGTCGGGGAAGGTGAAAGGAAGGGGGTGGGTACGGCTGCTCCGCCGTTGCCTGGTGGGACGACAGACCGGGGTGTGGGATTAGGGCCGCGACCGCCGGTCCCACCCCACCCCCGAAACCTGCTGCCGAACCGCGGTCGCACGGCACGGCATCGTGCCGAGTGCGAGGGCGCCTCCCCCCGCGGGGCACAGCGGGTTTGACGAGGGAAGCCGGGAGGCGGCAGCCTCGCCGGGCGGGAGCGGCGGCCGCCGGCGGGACCGGTAACCCCGGAGCCGAGCGCTGGGGCTGCCGGCGCGCAGGGCTTGGAGTGGCGCCCCCAGCACAGCCGCCTGTCGTTGTCCAGGCTAAAACCCCGCCGTTCCGAGAACCCTGTCGAAAACGGTTCTTGCTGCCGGGCGGTTTTGCAGTGCTGCCCCCCAGTTTATTACATGCACAACAATTAGCTGGTACCCGCGCCCAGTAATTAGGCGTTTTTGTTTCTTGAGAACTTTCTACACCTCTTCAAGTAGGTTTTGTTTGGGACAGAGATTTTCTCTGTGTGTTTATTGTCTCTTCTGAACCAAGTGCTACGTGTAATATTCAGACACATTGTGAATAAGCATAATTTGTTAGCTTGTTAAAATGAAAAGATTCCTAGTTAGCACGGGATAGAATCCTGTCGTAGGCTTCTGACTCTCATTTATTTGGCAGCACAACTTTTCATCTTGGACGCATGCTTTCAGTGCTACAAATTAATCTTTGAGGTGAGACACTGTGATGCCGCTGGCAAAGAAACCTTGCTTTTGTAGTAGTAGTGACTAATTTACACATCTGCCCCCACTCTCTTTCTAGCCTTCTATTCAGAAGCAACATATCAAGGGTGGACGAATGCCAGCAGAACAGCCTGTCTTCGGGAAAGATACTAGCTTTTTTTTCACCCTTGGTTGACTCTCTACTTGTGCTGGCACAGAAAGGCTGTCAGTACAACCTCCGTCGTTACCTTATTTTTCCTTGTTTCCTTTCCTCCTACTCCAGGTCCCTCCAACCCCTCAACTTCTTCCTGATAAATCTCTTGACGCCGAGGAAGGTGCTAACAGGAGTTTGTGTGTGTTTTAATTTAGAATTCATTCTTTCTGAGATTAATTCCGAGGAAGCAAAAGTCTCTTTGTAACTGTCACCTGAATATTTCACATCGGATACAACTGCCTTGTCTTTTTTGCTCAGGTTTATTACAAGGTGCCCTGTAGCCACTGAAGCACTTGAGCTTCTTGCTGAAATTGCACCCGGCCGCCCCGTTCCGCAAGGCGAGGGAGAAAGGAGGTCTGCAAGAGTTCACATTAATAATGACTCTAAATGCCCATTTCCCACACATTTTCACTAGCACAAACAACGAAAATAGTCCACTTGCAGAGAATCTGATTCAGCTTTCTTGCATTCCGCAATAACAGATGGATTGCTAGACTGTTTACTGTTGCTTCCCACAAACTTCCTGTTAGTAAACTCCTGTATTATTTATGAAACAGAAAAATTACAAAGAAGTATCTTAGCTGATTACTGCCTGCTGGTGAACCACTGCCAGAGAAACTTTTTATACAAATATGTGTATGGGAGCAAAGATCACTCCCGCTGCAGCTTTTTTGGTATTATTTTTACAAGTGTTTGTTTCATAATATACCGTGACCCTCTTGTGCTGCCCTCCCGAGCAGGTATTTCCTGCACCCAGACATTTACAGTTGAATCGAGGTATCTGTGAATGTGTGAAGGAGCAAGGAGGGGGGGGGGAAAAGCATGCATGCATGTTACAGAGATCAGCTATGAATAAGAAATGTTTAAAGCCTTTTTGTTTTACAATGACAATGATGAATGAGATGTTACTAATGTGATATTAATCTCTGCTGACCTAGCTCAGGAAGCTGGTTATCTTGGAGCTGTTGGCAGAAAACAGAATAATGCTGTATCGATCACCTTCATGCTACTTCTGACATAAGTAGACAGTAAATGTGAAGCAACTTTATTTTCCTCTCAGTTTGACTGTTAAACTCCACAAAACAACATGAGCTGAGAAGGGCACTTTGTTTGCACTGCATACCGCAGGTTAGACTGATTTTAGGCTCTCAGTGGTGTGAGAGAGGAGGCCAGCCTAAAATCCATTTGTACAATTTTATCAAGAGCTCTAGTGAATTTTGAAAATAGTTGGTAATAAAAAAGAGCAAAACGTAATGCAGAAATATGTATATTGTATATTACCGAATGTACTTTTAGTGATTTTGGAAATAACACTTGACCTAGCATAGTCATTCAACCTTTTAAATAGTTGCTATTATATTTCACTGAGTTTCTATTCTATTCTATTTGTATATTCTGTATGAACGACTTGGCTGCTCCACCTGATATTTATGATTGTAGACACGCATTATATATACATACAGAAACAGAATTAAATTTTTCCTGATCTGAGACGCAGATGAGTCCTCCTCGAGATTTTTTTATTTGATTCCCTAAACTGAAATCAAAACTCAAAACAGCACTGCAGACTGAGCACTTTCTAATGTTAGCCCTGCTGCCACAGATCATTCAATGCGTAAAGTTTAACAACAAAAAAAAAAAGCTGCTGTGCATTGTAGGCAACTGCAGGATGCTGATTAATTCATTGTCTACCTTTATAAGGTCTGTATTTGCAAGGAACTGCTACCTAATGAAACGGGGCATTTGCAGATCCTGGGGCAGAGCTCGTTTCTGAGTGTTTGTGTGAGGCAGCGTCACGTAACCGATCACTCATTTCAAGTAATAGTAAGAATACGTCTTTGATCAAATTTTCTCTTTTCTCTGCCTCCTTAAACACCCTCACTCAGAGCTCCTATTGACAGAAAAAGGATTCAATATTATTAAGGGCAGATGATCAACGGCAGTATCTCCTGATGCTTCAATCTACCAACAAGAATCTTGTGACAGATGTTTCTGTGCTTTATGCAAATAGGAACTTCATGGATCAGTTTTCCTTTCCTCCGTGGAATATATGCAGCTGGAAAATAGAAATCCAGCTCCACGGCATGAAGCAAAAAAAAAAAAAATCATGCCACTGACCAAACAGGCATCCGAGAGAAAACAAGCCATAGATGTGAAATCTAAATAATTACACTGCTGGTTCTTAGGATCACTTCTGGGTGTCTTAATCAAGCAGTGTACACAATGGTACAGGTTTTGTGGGCTTTCTCGGCAACGACACTGTCACTCACAAGTCATTTCTAGAAGGGGGGGGGGAAATCTTTCCTGGGTTGTGTATAATGTTTCTTCACAAATCTTTTTTTTTTTTTTTTTTTTTTTTTTACTATTTCTGATATGCTGTTTTCATTCTCACAGTAGTTGTGGATAGCTTTATTAGATATAATACGTAACTGTATTAAAAATAGTGAAGTTTAGTCTGCACATGAAGAAAGGATTTCAGCATCTTATATGTAATAAGTATAGACATTTATATGAACTGTATGGGTTTAGTTATGTTCTTTATAATAGCACAGAAAGCTGGATATGTGAAAATGATTGATGAAAGCAAGATGAAAATTTTCCTTCCTATTTATTAAAAGAAAAAAACAACCCTCAAATTTAGTGAAAGAGTACAGGTTTAAAGGAAATACAGTTTTACAAAATACTGTATAGTATATAAAAGAACATTTGTATTTAGTAATTTCTGTTATATCATGCAGTAAGGACAGGTTGTAGAATCTCACCTATTATTACCCAAGAAAATCATGAAAGGTGGTCATCCTAAATACAATTATTTTAAAACTGCTATTTTTATTACTGTTATTAAATAAAATTAATACTGTTATTTTAGACTGATTTGGCCTTCTTCTAATTTTACATAGTTATTTTAAGATTTCTGTGCAAGTATTTTTTTATCATCTGACATCAGAACAAATCTTGTGAATTGTTAGTCAACATATCTATACCTTATTTTCTCGGTAAGGCATTTGTTAATCTTGTATATTTTAGGTGTTTTAAAGTCCATTATGGATCACAATTTTTTTTTTTCAATATTTTCATTTACAATTTAATTCAAAGCCTGTATCTGGTGCTGTGTAAACATTCAGTCAGGAACTATGATAAATTTTCTTTATATATACACGAAGCCTGGTTTTGCATCATGGTATTGTGTAGAATCTTGTCTCCATTTCATGACTAGTCAAATGCTGGGAAGAGATCTTTATTCAATTCAGATGTATGACATAATTTTGTGTCTCTTTCTGTGCTTCTTTTTTCTAGTTAAATTTATAAAAAACATTACTGATTTTACGTAGATTTATTTTAATTGAAATCCCTAAAAAAACCCAGTACCCGAAGATATAGTGCCAGTACTAGGAAAAGAGGAAGGAAAAGGACTACATGTGTAAATGACTATTATGCTATACTGAATCCAATTCATATGAACAATAAATAATTGTCAATATGTTTGTACATATTATATCATGTCTGCTTTTGAAAGTAGCTGGGCAGCTAGTGATGTTCTGCAGGTAAGGTACAGTTTCAGCTGAGACCTGTGTCTGAAGAGTCAAATACGATTCTAGAATCAAGTATTAATAGAATAAACTTAATTTTAGGTTTTTTTTTATAAGTGCAGCTGCATTTTCTATTTAATTATAGGTTCCCACAGTAGTAATTTTTCCATGACCTGCTCAATCTCAAAAGTCAGAAAATTGCTTCTTTTTTAAAGCTGACAATAGCACGGTATGTTTCCAAAGGAAAAAGACAAATTACAGAAAATCATTACTTGAAGATTATTTAAATAGCCAGGAAGAAATCCTAATTGAAAAGTTTGCTAAAAAGTGAAAAAGTTAGCAGTGCCTTTTTTTTTTTTTTTTTTTTTTTAAAAAAAAGATAATTCTCATGTTGTTTGTAGCTTTACAAGCTGCTTATGATACAATGTCTTTCCTTTCTCTGATCACCCTCTACCCCCTCCTCTTTCCTCTCTGTTAAGGTTAGACAAAACATTTTTAGGAAACAAAGATTTTAACTGGAGAGTAATGAATTTGTATGTGTGTTTAATAATCTAAATTGATTATTCCTTGTGAAGCTGACACAAAGGTAATGGGAATCTTTGTATTTCTTTGCATGGGCTTCAGGGCAGTCTGGGAGCCTTCATTTTCCAGTAGCAGCTAGTTTCTCTAGTATTTTAAAAGAATCTCGTAACCATATAATTACTGTAATATATGTACAGGTGATATAGTGGCATATTTACGTTAAACTTTAACGCGATTCAAGTCAATAATTGACCTAGAAATGAGCAACGTTAGAGCAATCCTTAGGCGAGTGGGTGTTAAACGAAGCCCCTTGGCTGGTGGGGTGCAGTGTGCGCGCGGCGGGCGCAGGCCTGCTGCCCAGCTCGCCTCCCGCGCCCCGGCCTGGCACGCGCGGGGTTCGGGCGCTGTTTGCAGGGACCTCGGGCCGTGTTGTGAGGGGCCCGGGGCCGCTGTCCGCAGGTGGGGCGCCCCGGGACGGGGCCCTGCGGGCGACTGGGACCGTTGGCGGCCGGTCCCTGTTTCGGCCCCGCTGCTGCCCAGCGAGGGGGGCCCGGGGTGCACCCCGCCGTGGCTCCTGCGCTCGCTGTGCATCTCGCTGCCCTGGCCGTCTGCCCACGCAGTCGCCTGTTACTAGTCATTAACTGCGTTACTGCCAATTAAGGTATTCCTAACCACAGTTGTTCAGAAAAGGAAGGGAAAAAAAAAAAAAAAAAAAAAAAGAGGTCTTGACATGATGAAGTGCACCCCGTTCCTTCTGGACGCTCCCTCCGCCGTACACCTGTGCTCTTCCCCCATTGCCCCCAGCCTTTCTCCCGCTGTTTCCCGCCTCCGAGCTTTCCCCCAGCACAGCGCGGCCCAGGCCCTTTCCCTGGAAGCCCCACCAAGGCTACGGCGAGGTTTTTGGTAGCTCATCTTCAGGGTTTCGCTGGTGCAGTGGGGAGCAGAGGCAGGGCAGCCCCAGGTTCCCAGAGGATTGTGAAGGGGCTGGTGAGCACAGGCACGGTGGGAGGAGGTGGGCTGGCCAGCAGGAACCCCTGCTGGCAGCTCCTCGGGCAGGAGGGAAGAAGAAAGCCTTCACTGGGGTCCCTTCTGCTGCCACAAAATATCTGAAAAAAGAGTTGTCGTCTGAGGTAGTAGCCATGGCAATGTGTCTTCAGCAGTTTCCCCAAGGGAGCATGCAGAAGGAGTTGCTCTCCTTTATCTGCTGAAGTGCTCAAGCTCTTTCCTATCCCTGTGTTCTCCATTTTACATCTCTAAATGACTTCAGCTCTTACAATTAGGCCTAGATCACAGTCCTGTGGGAGAAAGCAGCGATTAGTGTGATCCTTACTACAAAGACAACAACCATTAAAGGAGGAATTTGCTGTATTTTTGTCGTATTTTCCATGAACCAGCAGGTCAGGTTTACCCAGGTGGCTCACTATAAGATACACAGAATGAGTTCAGGAGAGCATTGTTGTCTCTGCACAAACGCTGGGGCAGCTCCATGGTGATAAGAACAGTTGTAACTCTGTCAAAGCCCATTCGAGCTTATACTCCGTGATGTAATGATCTCACCTAAGCCATTTCTGCATGAGGTGCTCCAGATATATTTGTTAGTTTGTTTTTTTTTTTTTTTAAAAAAAAAAGTGTTTAAATGTGAATTTAAGCTAATGGTTCAGGTTTTGACTCTGGTTAATCATCCAGTACCTTAGACACAAAATACTGTTTTCAGTCCCTTGGTTGATCCAGACTTTAGACCTAAAGCAGCGTAAAAGGACAATGAACGGGCTGGTTCCCAGTGTAAGGGGCAACCCAAAGCGAGCGTGGGGGCAGGACTGCCTCCCCCATTGGTAGCCATGCTGACCTGGGTGTCCCGCGGCTGCTCAGAGCAGGGGTCCCTCGCTCAGTCTGTTCTCCGTCCCAGGGCTGCTCCTCTTCTGGGATGCGCGTCAGAGGATCTGTGTGCAAAACCAATTGGCATCCCAGGGCTGGTTTGGTCAGCGGCGCTTTTCATGTAAAGTCAAATGAAAGATGAGGTAAAGTTTGTCATACTTGCCTGTTATTTTTGCTTTCTGCCACTTTGTTTCTTCATTGTTGTGAAAAAAAGGGAGTTTATATATGAGGGGGTGTGGATCTTTTTTGCATGGGTTGTTTGGGTTGTTTTTTGTCTATTTTTTCAGTCATTTATCAGACTGCTGTTGTGTTTTCTGACCCACCTGGTCCCAGACCACGCTGATCTACAGAGTCTCATTTTCATGACAGCTGGCTGATCACCAGCACAGCCGAGTTGGGAGACTCAATGGAAGGACCTTGACCCCCCAGCCAGCATCTCTCGGGGAATTCTCTTTGTTGGGTGCTTTCAGGTTGAGGCCTCCCTAAAGACGAAGGTGATTTCTATTTGCCAAAGTGGGGAGACAACAGGAGGAAGAACAAAGATGAAAATCTAAGCAGTCAGCTGAACTTGTTCAGACTGATACCAGCCTGTGGTATTCAGACAGAAGCTAACCCAAGGTTTCCCTAACCTTGGCAGAAGTGCAGGAAATAGTTGCAGGAGGATGAAGTGTTCTTGAACTGTTTCTCCAATGTGCCAAGCACAAGCAGGCTTTTTTTCAATATTAAGCATGTGCCTCTCTTTTCTTCCCCTTTAAAGAAACTTTTTATTGTAGACTATAAAAGAGGGGAAAAAAAAATAATCAGTCTCTGTTTGTGGACCCCTGTGCTGCCTCTACACTATCCAAGGACAAAGATGCAAATCAGGACCTCCCTGGTATAATAGCATTTATCAGGCAAATTTCTTGCTAAAGTCTTACAGTAAAAGCATAAGGTTAAAAGAAATAGCTGTGCTCAAGTGTCATTTTAAACAAAAAGGAAAAAAAAAGATTAACCACATTCTTAAAAACATCAGCCAGAGCTTCCCTGGAAGCATCAAAAACAGCATTCCAGATAAAAGCAGCATGATGTGAAAAGACCTGATCAGCAACAGATTGATGTCTGGGCTTGGGGACTAATGTAAGAACTTAAAGACTTGGCTAGAGAATATATCTTGAGAAGCATAAACATATAAGAGGATGCCAAACCATGAAAGGCTTCCTTTGCACTGAGAATTCAGAAATCGGCATGTTGACAAGCAGGGAAGCCAATGCTGCAAGCAAAGCACACAGGGTGATGAATAAACTCAGCCTTTGGGAGCCTAGGATGAGATCTAGAGAGGGGCCAACCTATCTATCCACAATTTTAAGTCTCTACACCCAGCATGGAGGTGCTGTCAAGCCTCAGACCTGCCCACCCAGCTTCCGATGCTGACATCCCGTGGACTGGGGCAGCCGGGTTTGATTCAGAAAGTGTGTACTAGTGTTCAGTTTTAAGAGGGGATGGAGAGACTTCCAAGAGACTGACTTTATAGCAGGCTGGTTGAGCCATTTGTTGAGGCGATGGGAGAGTCAGGTTTAATTTCCTGCTCAAATGCGCTGCGTTTTCTGGCCGTCGGCTTAACAGTAGGCTCCTGGAGTGCTTCCCCGGAGGCCAGATATACCTCCTCCTGTGTTCCGGGCGAGAGCTTGGAGGCTGTGTGGGGTCTGAGCTGTTCTTTGGCTGGCACAGCACATCGGAGGCAGATGTACGCCTCTGTAACTGCGATCTCCACGGCGGCCTCCATGGAGCTACTGCAGCCCGAACGCCAGCTTTAAACACGTGAGCAACGGGCAAAGCAAGGGAACAGATATGGCTCGTGCGGCTGTTAGGCGTGAGTCCTGGTCACCCTTTATTAACTGGAGGAGTCTCTCTGGGGTGCTAGCAGCGAGGCAGTGTTCTTCTCTTGTGAGAAAAAAAAAATACAGTTTTGCTCTATCTGTACTTAAAATTGGATAGTTCAGTAACTAGCCTAGAAATAACAGATTTACATATGAAGCAAGACAGCTACGAAAAAGCAGTTATTAGAGAGTTAAACAGGTCCTAGCTAATGTGCAGTCTGATTTTTGATGGATCAGCTCAGTTTAAAAGCTATATTCTAAGGAACACAAACATATCTGCAAAAATGTGGGATGTGCGTGTTACGGTCAAATGGAGAGGAAAAAAGTAAACTCTTTGCCTAAAAGAGCAACTTGAGAGGGCAGTCCATAGGAAAAAAATGCCAATGGCTTCATCTTTCGGATTTAGCAATACTCTACCATGCTGCCTGCCCAAGCTAAACCTGCCTTTCTCTGGTTTGGAAGAGATCTTGAAAATCCTTTAAACTTGTTGACTTTGCCAGGTCTTCTTGCATAAGCACAGTGATCCAAACATGGTCATCCCTTGAGATGTATTCATGTTACTGTCAGGTATCTCCTGGAGGCTGAACACCTACCCTGGGAGGATGCCAGTAAGTACTGCAGGCACCTCTTCTTTCAGCGAAGTGATTAACGACTGTGCAGCTGATGGCTCTAGTTCTTGTTCGGTTGGCAGGGGTGGTATCACTAAACTTGAGCTCACTTGTCACAATGGCAGTAGAGTTGGAATTTAATTATCTGCTGGAGAGAAGCCCTGACAGCTGTGGCGTAGGTTTTTCGATGTGGATGTTGCCTGGATCACAAGAAAAATATCAAGGGCTGGTGAGAACATCCATGTTCTAAAAGCATCTCTGCCTGGGTTAGACCACTGCCTACCAAAGAGGTACGTGCGATTATCTTGAAGCTATTTATTGACTGTCGTGTCAGATTGTGGTTAAAGTTTATCTTTACTGAAATTTGTCCTCAGGAATCCTTTTACTTCATCGAAAGTAACTTTTCTTTTCCAGGGCTGGGGTTGGAAGTGCAGTGTTTGCTTACTGCATTACCCCTGGGTTTACCTCTGGCTTGTGCTTCCTGGAGGCAAGGCGATGGGTCTGCTGCTGGTTCCTAAAACAGTGCCGGTCGGTGATGGCCTTCTGGTAGTGAAACCGTTTTACTAACAGCAGCATCAGGTAAGACCTCATCATTTTCTTATGGTAATGGTTATCATTAATAAACTAAAGAAATGCTAGCTGAAAAAAAGGGCAACTGTTTTTTTGTTTTGGGGTTGGGCTTTTTTTTGTTTGTTTGTCTTTTTTTCTTTTAAATGTAACATTCCCTTAGCTTGTTATGATGCCCGCTCCTGGGCACTAGAACCAGAGCACTATTTTTTTTTAATTATTATTATTATTTTTACAAATTAATTTTCTTGTTGGCAAACAAGTAATCATACCAGTAGCCCTCTGAAGTCACTGACATGCTCTGAGATGCTGAAGGCACTTTTGTAATGATTTCTATTATACACTGCACAAGTAAAAGACCAGCACTGTGAATGGGAAGTTGCCCCATTTGGCATTTGGTTGCCCCACCATCAACCTTGGAGGAGTACCCCAGTGCCCAGATGCACACACCCCTTTGGGACCCCGAAAAGCAGACCAAGATTCGCCACCTGACTTGCGTTCCTGAATCCACTTACCTCCCGACATCTAGAAATGTCATCCTGCCAAGGTTGGAAAAGGAGCCCCTTTTCCCTGGGGAATTTGTGGGTGCCAAGCTACACCCACAGACCTACTTTCCTTCTCACAACCCAGAGGCTACCATGCATGCCTCTTGGGACCTCCTGGCCACGTCCTGCCGGCTGCAGGTGAGCTCATCCTAAATCCTGGGCTACGTGGCTCTGGTCCTTTGCTTCCCCTCCTGGCACCTAAGCAGAAAGCACACTTTCAGTGGTGGAGAGGAGGCACTCCGTGACCTCCATTTAAAGAAGGGTGAGGCCTTCTTTGGCTCCGAAGACGGTTTTCTGCGACGGACTTTTCTGTTTGGAGCCTTTCTCTATATTTAAGAATAGGTGAGCTGCAGAGTTGCTTGTGCACTCTTTAGGCCTCTGTCAGATTAAACCATGTTTGATGCAAGCCGGTGTTCCTTGTGCCTGTCGCCCTGGAGCTTCCTGGGCTAAATTTGGGGGTTAGACCACACAGCTGTGCTGCCTGGGTGCCAGGCGGGGCGGGGTATCGCCTGCCCGTGCCCTGCCCGGGCGAGGGGTGAGCTTGCAAGGCGCCTTTGGAAGGCTCTGTGCTGCCAGCATGAGCTGAAAGGGAGGACCTGTCTGTGAGGGAGCTCTGGGAAGGACTTTCTTCTCCAAAAAGTGTGTGTGTTGTAATCTGTTTATATTACGCACTGGCAGCTCTTGCTGACTGCTATTAGGATTAGAAAGGATTTGGAAATTCTGGAGTTAAAACTCTATAAGTTGCATGAAGATAATACTTAATAAACACGAATACATTGTAGGACTTTTTTTTTTTTTCCCATCCTTTTTATATGACTTTTAGACTTACAAGCTTTTATCTTATTTTATGAGGCCATGTGAAATAAATTAAATGTAACATAAGATGCTGTTAAAAAAGATTTTATGACATCAAGAACTGGTTCTATATTAGGACCAGATCCTGCATAGGCTTATGGATGTGAGTAATTTTGCTCCCATAGATAAGCTATTGAATCAACCACGGCTAACCATTTAAATGTTCAGAATCAGGCCCTCATTTTGGACGCACTTCTCATTGTTAAATCAATGTGAAAGTGAAATCTGTCTCCTCTCAAAAGGAAATTGCCAAGACTTTCTACACTGAGATTTGGGAACTGTAGAAAATGAAGCCTTTTTATTTTTTCTTCCCTCCAATAATCTGTTCAGTGAACAAGCTGTGAAAAATAGTTCTATATTTTTTCCATGTGATGCAGCAGACGGTAAATTTCCATTTAAAAGAATGATCAGAGTAGCTGCTGGCACTGAACTCTGTTGTCTTAGTCAAATCTACTTACAAAGAGTTTACAGCAATACAATAGTTTATTATTTCACTCAACCAGAAATCAGATGAAAAAGGCAAAGGAGAAGCCTGAAGTAGGTTCATGGTCAGAATTCTTTTCTTTCTTAATATCTTGGTTTTTTAAATGCAGGAGTTGAGATCAGTAGTTTTATGTGTAAGGAGGAGAATATTTCTTTTCACCTCTACTTTTGTATGCTGTGAAATAATCAGACTTCACACTTCTATAGTGCCTTTCTTCTGGGGATCTGAAAGCACTTTATAAACATTAATTAAAGTCTCACAACACCCATGTGGAGGTAAAGAAGCATTGTTTGTGTATCTAATGCAGAATGCTTAACCTGATTCTTTAAGTACTATACAAGGACTGCAGTAAAATAGTGGAATAGCCGGAGCAAATTAGTCTAACTGAATTGCTAGGAGTGTGTGTATGTCTATGTGCGTATATATACGAGTGCTTATGTATGTGTGTGTGTACACTCGTGCATGCCTGTGTCTGCAGATATATATGTTGCCATATGCCACAGGCTGCACTTCATCTGCCCTGCATGTCCTGCCCGTTGTTGTCTCAGGTTGAGTGCTGCTGCTTCTCTCTGCACGGTGGCTCAGGTCCATCTACAAATGTTATCTCTTCTAGGAAACCTGGGGAAAGCGCTCATCCTCATTAATTAGGCTAGGATTACTTCTAAAAATTTAAAAACCAGAAATACTCTTTTTCTCGATCACCAAGTTTGTGAAGTAAAATAATAGGTGGGTGGTGGGGACCCAGAAGGGGTCTTTGCCCCCTGAGCTGGGGCACCCAGACCTCTTCCAGTGGAGGTGCTGGCACCTCCCCTCTTCATCTCCCTCTTGCTGTCCCCAAGCCCGGTGGCCTTGCTCTTTCTGCTGCCACCTCCACAGCCCCGGGGGATTTGGGGACGGGTCCTGTGGCACCACATGGTGAGAAGCTGTGGGGCGGGCTTGGGTCCCGCTGGGCATGCCGGATTCCCCCCGCGCCCCTGGGGAAAAGGCAGCAGAGGGGTGTTCTCATGTGGCAGCTTAGCACTGGGCTTGGCTTGGCTACCTGACATGTTAACAATGCCTAGGTGAAAATAGGTTAAATTATTTTACAGACTTTATAGAAAGAATGTTATCCTCCACAAGAGGGGCTTTTAGCATCTTTCCTGCAGGGGTGCGTTGCCTGCACTTTGCTGGACAGGAGGCTGCCCCACGCCCCAGGCAGGTAGATTTGCGCAGAGCATCCCCATTTCTCCACCTTCACTCCTTTGTTTTCCTGCTGCTGTGGCGCTTCACCCCACCGCTGAAGGCCAGAGCCACCCTGGCCATGTGTGTCTGACAGGGAAGGCTGAGTTCATCAGGGCGCTCTAGTTCTGCTGTTAGAAATGAAAATGATGTGGGGGAACTAAGCAGAATCGAGGAAACGCAAGGTGAAGGACCGAGCAACTCTTATTTCTATTTTCACCTCAGTGGTGAAGTAGTGGTCTTTCTCCCACTTGTGCAGCCTGGGAAAACTCATGGCTGAACTGTGGCAGCCCAACTTCTCTTTTCCTTAGACAAGTCAGAGTAAAAAAAGTGTTTTCCTAGGGGTTACAGGATGCCATTATTTATTTGTTTGGGTCAAAGCTGTGGGGAAATAGGTCCACATGACCACTGTGAGTTTGGAAGCTGGTTGACTGGCTACTAAAAGCAAAATGGGCCCTGAGGCTACTAGCTTCCCACAGCCCTAGTCCCATGCTCCATTACAATTTAAAAATGCTTTTGGGTCACCAGCATTAGATCAGTTTCTTAATCTTTATCGTGTCTTCTTTCTGCTAACTTTGCTTTCTTCGTCTGACGTAGGCTGTAAGATCTTCAGTGCAAAGAGAGCATCTTTTATCTCTGTAAAGTGTCATGCAAACTTAGGGTGATATGTAAATATTTAATAATAATATTAGTGATAGAGATTAGAGTCCTGGAGGAACGTGTCTCCTCCCTTGCAGATGCAGAACACATAATGGGGATTTTTTTGGCTAGTGTTTAATTTCCCCAGTAGTTTCTCTGCTCACCTATTTTCCAGTTGCCTTTGACATCTGTCATCTTCTTGGTAAGGCTATTGGGACACACTAATCTTGGCTGGGAATGACTTAATTAGGACAGGGTAAATAAGTGCTTTTTCACCTGAGACTTTGAAAGAAACTCCCCTAAAATATAGGCTTCCTTTTTTTCTTGTTAGGAAAATGGAAACCTGGGAAAAAGGGCATACCTTCTGATATCTGCCTTACGGTTAACCATCTTTATTCTGAAAAGGAAATGAAACGCGACTACAAGTGATCTCCAAATCACATGTCAGGACAGAAAATAGAAACTTTTAATTTATAAAACATCAGAAAACTTTTTTTTTTTTTTCCCCCCCCTTGCATTTCAACAATAATCTTCTCGTGACCATGCAGAGGAGAAATGTCATACAGATGGTGGTGCAGGAGCTGACGGCATGCTGCCCCGCTGCAGGGGCTGCTCACAGCCATGCAGGCAGGCCAGGTCTGAGGGGGGAAACTGTCCAGGGGTGCCTGAAAAGGGGACATCTGTGAGCTCTTGTGCTGCGGGAGAGGGGGCTGCCTGGGGGATCTGTGCTCCCTGTGGGCAGTGGAGGGGCTTTAGGGTGCTCAAACCTGGGGCAGCATTGCAGGAGACAGGCTGCAAGGAGCTCAGAGCCACTCCCAGCGCTCTGCTCGTCGACCCTTCCTTCTTCTTCCTTTTCAGTAGCCTAAATAATTAAAAAAAGGGTTTGGCTATATAACTAGATTCATTTTATAGGAGGAGGGTTATGCCGTACCTTACTTAAATCTTGACTTTTCTAATGATTGTAGCCAATAGCAATTAATTTAAAATAATTAAGAGAAATATACACACCAAATTGCTAAGCACAACATTTTTCTCATTCATTTATGACTCAATAGACTTCAGTGTATATGTTCAGTCTTTACTAATTGCACAGTTGATAATTCTTTATGACTTCGAGGAATTCAACATTTTCTGTCTTTACTGGCTGCATCCTCTTAGCATAATCATAGTCTTAATTTTGTTTAACTTATGCTAAAGCAAAATATGAATCTAAACCACAGGAGGCAAATAAAACACGTCATTGTACAGTTCACTACATTTTATAAAACCATTTTACAACAGGAACCATCCACCCGTTCTGTTCAATGGAGTAAATGGGATCTAGCCATGCTTTAAGGACTGCGCTCGTCTTTAAACTGATTAGTTTCTACCCTTATTACAAAACGCAGGCATCTATACCAGGTCTAACATCTAATTTTATATACAATTAAACGGGCAAGCCCTGCTGCCTGCAGCATAATCATTCCGTCGTCGTTGTTTACCTTGGTGCTCCGTGGGCCGGACCAGAGCCCCGTTTTGCCGGTTGCCACGTGGCGCGGGACAAGCCTGGGCGCCGGGGGGGCCCCTGCGGTCCCGGCTGCTGTGGGCAGGGTGGGACGGAGATGTGGGGAAGGGCCAAGCTGGCGGAGATCAGGGGAGACGGAGCCTGGTGCCGGCTGGGCAGCAGGGATGGGGTGGGGGGCAGAGCAGAGCTGGTTTGGGGTGCTGGAGCGGCCTGTGCCCACGTCCCCGTTGTGCCGGCTTTGCGGTACGGTGCCTGGGCTGGAGGCAGGACATGGCTGAAGGCTGTGTGAACAGGGCAGCAAAGCAGGGCTGGGGTGCTCACGGGGCAGCTCTGGAGAAGAGCCTGGTGGGGCAGGGCACTTTGGGGGATGCTGTGAGGACGCAGCGCTGCGGCCGCAGGCAGGAGCATGCTCCCGCCCAGGGCACCCACGGGGCGATGCAGCTTCCCTGCTCTGCACCGCACAACGGGGAAAGCAAACGGTGTCTTAGCCAAAGCTTAACGCTTAAAAAAAATCCCCCAAACTCTCCGGTTTTTTATTCCCTTCTGCCCAGGCGGCAGTGCCCAGCATTACGGCCCCAGCCAGCATCAGGCGCCAGCCCCGAAGCCTCCAGGGCAGGCAGGGAGGGGGGGCTGGGGCTGGTGGGCAGCTGGGAGCCCCTCGGCTGGTGGCGGCGCCTGGTTAACCCCCGCCCGGCACATGGCGTTAGCCAAGCGCCGTGCCGGCCAGGCGAGCGAGGGGGCTGCCTCGGCGCGAGGGCTCTGCTCGGCCCCGGCCCCGTGATTAAGAGAGGAAAGCTGTGATTTCTACCGGCGGCCAGGTTGCTTTCTTTCCCTCGCTTTCTCTTCTTTTTTTTTTTTTTTTTTTTTTGAAATAGTGTTTAACACTTGTACAATTTGGTGAAATTACAAGCCCGAGAGGACAGAGGGAGAAGCCAGTCTGTTTAAAAAATAAAAAGAGGACATGATTACTTTTCCGAAGCTGTACTTTCTATTTTCTCTTCCAAAAGAGACAAAGGGAATAAATACTTAAAACCCAGTGGTGACGACAGTGAAGCAATCATGCAGGCGCTGGATACCTTTGTCTCTGGGAGGCATGTAGTCATTTTTACATGTCTGCCACTGGGTGTCAAACCTTTCTTTTCTTCCCCTTTCCATTTTGGATGGCCAAACTGATTATCTAAAATAGAAAATTAGCACACAATGGCTTTACTCTGTGATACCCCTTATGCAACTAATGGGCAAAGCTTGTTAATTGGTTGTAAATGCCAGCAGGTTGCCAAGATAATACTTCAGAAATAAGCGGGTATTCTGATAATTACAGCAATCTTCATCTATAAAAGCTTAAGTAGATGAAGTACTGGCTGGCTTAAAACCAAGATTTATCCCGCTGCACTCGCATTAAAAGAAAAAATAAGATGAAAACAATAATGTAGCAAAACAATTATATAGCAGGAAGCGTTGTAGGTTTTAGAGATTGTGAAAACTCAGAAAGTAAAACAGTGCTGTAATAACCAGTTATGGAAAAATAGGCCATTTACATTTGTGTATAATTAAATAGTAGGCTATGCAATTTCACTTTTTAAAGTAAACTGCCTTTTCCTTTTTTTATAGGGCAACGTAGCCATAATTGCTGCATTAAAGCTTTAATGAAAGAAAAAAGCAGCAGATCAAGATGACATGTAACATCCACATTTGTACTGTGGCGTTCTGCTTGTTTAGTAATGGGAAGCTACTGAGGAGATTAAAATTGCAGAATTCTTCATAGGTTTTTTCCCTGAAAATTGCTATAGGAAGATCATTCAAAGTCTAAAATACATACAATTTATTTTTCTACCTTCAATCCACAAGGATTTAATGGCTTTCATAACTCTCAGAGTGTCTGAAGAAATACTTTCTTGCAAAAGGGGGGATATTATTTCAGCTCATCAAAATTATCAAAAGTAAGCGGCTCAAACTTGAAGCGTTGAGGTCTCACCTCATGTTTTAGACTATTACTGCAAATGCCGAACAGTATTTTTTAACTCAGTGCTGCTTTTCAACTTTCCTGTCAGAATTATCAACAGGTTGATATATAATGGCATTTCGATATGTTTCTTTTTGCATGTTACAAACAAATTGTGAAGTGCAGGAAAGCCAGGCTCAGCTGCGTTTAAGCTCTGAAATAAGGGTGCAAGCTTTCAAACCAAATTTTTGTCTATGATAGTAAAATACAAGAGTTGACACTGGTGGAAGCAAAAGCCTTTTTCTTTTTTTTTTTTTTTTTAATGACCTTGGGTGCATCTCATATATTGCGTTTAGTCACTGGTGAAGTGAGGGCATGTTTTTGGCACGTTTTGGCAGGAGGAGCGTGGGGCCCAGCACGGCCCCGGCTGCTAGGCGCTGGTGTGAGCGCAGCTCACGCTGGATTTTTCCACTCACGGAAACCGGCTGTGGTGTGCCCTGCAGTAGGGTCAGCCTGGTGGGATGCTGGTGGGTAAGCTGGAAATAAAGCTCAATCACGCTGCGCCACGGAAGGCTAGATTTGGATGTGTGCATCGTCTCATGGTAGTTTGCTTACCGGGTATTTGACAGAGATGCCTTTCCCACGTGTGGTCGTGCAACATCGACCTGAAAGCTTTTCTCACATGTTATCCATAAAAAAACGTAAGAAGAGCCTGTTGGGCAAATGGAGACAACTTGGTCTCCTGACTAGCCCCTTAAATTTTAGCAAATAAAAGGTGCGTCACGTCACCTAAAACCCTGCGGGGAAAGGAGGTGTGAGAGCGTGGCGGGGTGGGAGGCTAGCCCTGCCCTGCTGCTCACCAGCCCACGGCCCCGCGCTGCGTAATGGACTTTCCTAGGTAGTGCATAATATATGGCACTTGTCCGAAGTGTGGCTGCAGGAACCAGCAGAGGAAGAAATAACTTGGCGACATCCTTTAATGGATCTGTCGCCCTTGTCTTCCAGGAACAAAATAAATAGGAGACTTTTTCAAGTGGCGTGTATTTCCATTTATGCTTTAAAAATTCATGAGCATAGGTTTCATAGGATGGTGTAGTTACTATGGTAATTGTTTATTAATCTGGAGGAGCTTGGTAATTACCACAGTTCGGTTTATATAACTCAAACCCAGAGTTAAAGTATGGGTATGAATTCTTTACGCATCCATCTTTTAGACACTTTTTTCAACTTTTTTTTTTATTTAACAGAATATGCATTTTCCCCTCTCAGTTCTACTTTTATCCAAGTGCGTACATTTCTGGAAGTGTAGAGAGAGTGTAAAAATGAGAGAGAAAAGCTTGCTCGGAGTTGGCAGGCCAGGACAGCCAGGAAAAGATGTGCAGAGTTAAGTAGCAGGTGCATTTGGGATATTTTTTTAATTCAAAGAAAAAAATCTCCTTTCTCTTTTCCCCGGAGGATGGCTCATTTGTGGGAGGGCAGTAAGGGGCAGGGGATAAGGCAGCAGCAAAGTGGGGGTGTTGCAGGAGCCCCCACGGCCAACCCAAGTGCGGGGCAGAGGGCGGGCGTGTGTGCGTCGCCCCACAGCGCTGGCATCTGTGCGTGGCGGGCACACGTAAGGGGAGAAACACAAGAGCTGGGCTCAGGACGAATGTCTGCCTGGCTTTGGCATTTGGGTGTTTTGAGGGGTTATGTGGGGTTTTGCTAATGGAAAATGCAAGCGTAGCAAGGTGCCCACCAGGTACAGCACTGCTGCCAGGTCTCCTCAGCCCTGCCAGCCTCCCAGGGGCATGCACTCAACTTTTCTGGAGAAGCTTCATCTAAAAAGTGAGTTTCTTCTTTCAAAAATGAATTATTTTTTGCTTTTTTCAGATAGGTGCCATCAATCCTTATTGCAAGGCAATTTTGTTACACCGGACGCTGTAGTGATGTTCTCCAGAAACCCAGGAAGGAGAAAATGATACACACATTTTTCAGTGACTTTTTTTCATTTATCTGAAAGCTCCTTTCTCCCAGAGGGTGAAAAATTTTGACCCCTGTGCATCTTTTTCCTGTGTTGATTCTAGTTTAGAGGCAATTCCTTGCCATCAGCTTGTTCTGTAATGACCCACAGGGAAGCAGAAGCAGCCCTGTTCGTGGGCGACCCCTCGCCCGTCCCCGCTTTGCTCCCCGCCGGCTCGCGCGGCTGGCGGGCTGGAGAAACTCCCCGGTCGGCCTGGCTCCATTGCTGAGAGATTCACATTATTTATACGGAAAAAGTGCAGGATGCCATCTCCCCGCTCGCTCTGCCTGCATAAATTGCGCGTTTATTATTCATCGTAACACAGCACATTCTCTGTTTCTGTGTCACTTGTCACTAATCACTTATGCATCTGATGTGCGGATCCAGAGCAGGTTCTTAAGCATTCTTGGCTTTGAAACATAAGATATGCATGGGTAAGAGTTTATCCCACCCCCAAAATAACAACTTTGATACATTTTCAAAAGGGAAAGTGCATATGTTACAGTACTCAGGAGCAGCAATAACCAAACTAGCTGAGAAGTGACACGGACTTGGGTTATTTTCTTGTTGTTTTTTTTTTTTTTTTTCCTTTTTTTTCTTTTCTTTTCTTTTTTTTTTTTTTTGTTTCTCTTTAGTATTTCATGAAAGTGTGTAAAAATCTTAACTTGAATGCCACACGCTTCGTTCTGCCTGCGAGATAAAGGACATTTCTCTAAAAGAAACATACGCTCCTTGTTCCTTGTTTTGATTCTCCGTACAGCTTGTCACAATGCATTTACATTTTGTCCATACATTTGGATTTGCAACCCGAGCTGTGCTTTTGAGGAAGGGATGCAAACTCTTTTCTTCAACTTTTGGGAGGCAGTTGGGTGCTGCCAGCAGCCCGCTGTGCACAGGGGAGGCATGCCGCACGCACGCCTTCTGCGCCCCACTGCCCCGCGCCCCACCAGCTCCCTCCTGAGGGGCCGGGCTGGGCACGCTGGGCAGCAGCTGGAGAAAGACTCTTTCCTGGCGCTTTTCTCTCCCGTCCCATCTCAGTCCCCTCCCAGCCTGCTGCTCAACTCATAAAAGCCAGTTGCCAAACCACAGTGGACGGCGGCATTGTGTCTACCCCAGCTTTTCCCCCACATTTCTTCCTCCTGTCTCTTGTAGCCTCTGGGAAATGGCAGAAGTTGCTCTTTCCTTGCCCAGATCTGCTCTGGGAAGCACTGTGGAAACACTGGCAGCCTTGGAAACCTCGTGTTTAGGACACTGCCTTTTTTCCCTCTTCTCATGGCACTGGCTGAGCCACAGTAATGGTGCGAGGCTGTGGATGGAGACCCCACACAGCCCCAGTGGGGATAATGCCTGCATGGAGAGAGCTGGTCTCGTGGAGTTTGGCTATCACTGTGAATAACGGTCATTCAGCTGGGCAAATCCCAGCTATCACATTGAGCAGATGGAAAACATTCCTGTGTTTTCTGGTGGTTGACCTAATCCATCTGTAGTGCTGCAAACCTGGCACCACAGCCAGGGGCGGCTCCTTCTACAGGTCTAAAGAGCGCGAGCTCCTCCGCTGGACGTCTGCAGGAGGTGGCTGTGCCATATGTGCCTTGGTCTGTGGCTCACCTGCACCACGTTAACCTGCAGTAGGAGATCTGTGATACTGGTCTGGCCTTGAGGAGGGAAAAGTATGGACCAGCCAGCAGAACAGTAGCCTGGATGACCCATATTTACTTTTTTTTTTTTTTTTTTTTTTTCATCAGACATCTGCAAGCTGATAATTATTTACTGTGAAATACCGAAAAAAGTCACAAAACTGGTCAGATTGTATGATGTGAATGTTTTCTCCTCCAAGGCTGCTGAAATAGAAGGCTACTTACCAACCTCCCCAGCTGGAAACATGGGCGTTTCATCCAAGGAGATAATGTTAATTGTTCCTCGTTCTGCTGATATCTGATGGGAACAATCTTACTAGCAACCTCCAATTGCAAGTCCTCTTTCTTGAGTGAAGTCAGCCCTACAATAACACCAGAGAGGCAGCTTGAAATTAGGATACATAAAACTGATGCCAAAAATATGTCAGCTTGGAAGGTCATTAAGAATTATCCATTTGTGCATGTTCACATGCCAGCAGTACCTTAAGTGATTACCTTGGAGGGACAGATTTGTCTAATGAACATATGAATTAACAATATAAAATTGTGATTGATAAATCAAATAAGAATTTACAATTTGGCAATGAATCTAACCGGAATGGAGTTTCACTGGATGCGAATGTGAGAGGAGCTGTTGGTGTTCTTTGCTAAAAATGACTCTCAGTGGTATTTTTCCACTTCATGACACCACAGTTGTAGGTGACTGATCTAGAAACCAGTCTGCCTGTACCTCAGGCAGAGACAAGTTGTTCTGAAGATCTTGGCTCACTATTTCCAGTAGTTATTTTTTTAAACCTCTTCACCTACACTTTTATTGATCTTTTTTATTTTTTAAGCTCATCTTAGAAATTATCTAGACTTGTACTGGCAGACAAACGAACGGCTTTTAAACCATGTAATAGTTGTTATAATTCTGGTCAAAAGTATTTTGAAATTTGGGCACTCAGATAAAAGCAGCTGATGTTTAGCTCTGCTTTTCTGCTCTGACATAGCTCAGGAGGAATTTTTGATTTTTGTCTCTGAAAGATTGATTGCGTTAGTAGCTTCCCGAGTTGTGGATTGTATCTCCTTCACAGAGTTTTAAAAGTCTAAAAGAGATGTTTAGGTTTAAAAAATGTCTTGTACAGGTGGGCTTTTTTTTTTTTTTTTTTTCTTTTTTAAGCTTTACCCTCTTAGTGGCTAAGATCAATGCAATATCCACATTGGGTTTTTTTAAATAAGCTCTTACTGACAGATGTACTTCATTTAACATTTGTGATAAACTCTTAGTAATTCCTTACTGCATCTTCTTCTTTTTGGCATGTGTCACTTGGGGTTTGGGGCACTCCTAGTGCACAAGCGAGCACTGGCTCTACAAAAATCCTGTTAGAGCTGCTACAGTCTAGCTCTTGTCAAACTGCATTTTAAAGACCCAGATAATAAGAAAGTACCAGAGGAGTTGTTACATTTCATTACTCTGTGTGATTAATGCTTCCCTATGTGCTAATGAATCAAAGTTAGGTCATAATGGCTTTGAAATAGAAGATTATTGATGATTTCTTTGACTTGATAGAAAGGGGTAACTTCAGCCTGTTGGGTCTGTAGTGCACCGAGTACCTCTTCTTTTGCAAATTTAAAATCACCATGGTAAAATCAGCTATTTAGTTAAGGTGGAAATTTTAAGGGATGTTTATGTTGCATCTTGCACTTAAAATGGTTTGGGTAGTTGCAAAATGGGCAGAAGCGGTTGCTGAAACCTTCTACATCATGAGACCGGACGGAAATGGTGGTGATTCGGGGCCCTCCGGTGTGTCCCTGGCTGTGGAGCACTGCAGGGGGGCATCCCGGGTGCTGAGGCACACGTGCACTGGGAGCCAGCCCCACGTCTCCTGGCAGCCAGACCTCAGCAGACTGCAGCGTCTCCAGCAATCGGTAACGTTACGGGATGTCCCAGCAGCCTCCCGATGGGAATACTGGGTGCCTCCTGACTCATAGCCCTCCCTTCTATTTTCTTCTCTCCTATATCTAGCAGCCGTTGATTCAGGTTTTTTTTGCAGCATTTTTTTTCCCTAGATCCGTGGCACCTTTTGTGTAATTTATCACATATAATTTTTAGAGTGAGAAAATGTCCTGAGTGTAAAAATCATAGTAAGGATGTGAAGGTGAAAGCACTGGTGTTTGTTTCTGTAACCAGAAAACAGAGCATTAAGACTCACTGTACGCTTAATGGATGTCATTGTGCCTACGGCCGATACGGATAACACAGCAAAGCTGCATTGTACAGCAGGCTTTGCAGTGCGTGGGCTCCCAAGGGGAGAGGAGGGAAGAGGGAGCCCCTCAGGACTGCTCTGTCACAGCCCGATCCTGCAGGTCCACATGGCCACGGGCTGCGACCGCATTTCCTCTCTTTGGGAAGGGCAAAATTTGGAACATAATGTGTAAGCTGAAAAAAAAAAAATAAAAAAATAGGAGTGCGCTTGCGAGTGAGTTGCTGTGCGTTGGAGTGGAGCAGCATTCCTCGCACGAGAGGGGAGGCTGGGGAGGCGGGCTGCACGGGCTGCAGCCCTGTGGCTCAGAACGTCCCGGGGAAGCTGCGCAGAAAAGCATGACACAAGCCTGGAAACATTTAGGGAGGGGGCATGTTATTTTAATATCCTTTTTTGTGCTTAATAGAAAAGGGGTTTGTGGTTAATTCTTTATTATCTCCGACAGCAGTTCTCGCTTCGGCTCCTCTTTCTTTAACTGCCAAGCTAGCATTTTCCTTTTTTATTGCTCCTTTCTTCGAGGTTTGCTTTGGAATAGTGCCAGTTATCATTTCCCATTAGGGCAAATATTGCATCAAACTCATGATTAGGGATTTGAGGGCTTGGGAATATCGTTCTCTAACATTTGTCTTTCATTTTCTAAGAGTCTTTTTCTCTCCCTTTGTACACACAAATACGCACACATGCCTGTATATCTGTGGATATACATATGTGTATATATATTTATAGAGAAGGAGAAAGAGTGCGCTGCATGTGTCTGATGACATGGGTAGGTTTACACGTATGCACGTTATCTATTTGTATGTAAAGTTTAAACTTCTTTGCATAGACAAAGGAAAAGGGAAGAGCTTTCTCCTCACGTGAGATTTCAGAGGACTCGGAAGGTTAATAGAGGAGGAGAATAACAGATTTGTTTGTATGTTTTGGGTTAAATACTTCAGTTTTGCAGCGAAGGAAGGTGTTAAGAACACACACTGCGAGCGTGGAGATGAAGCCACTGCTAGGGAGCTGCTACCAGTTTTACCGACCCTACAAAGCCGGGGAACAACGCTGCCTATTTTTGAGCGTGCCTTTTACCGTACCTTTTTTATTACCTACCTGCATATATACATCCACTTCATGTCTAGCACATTCCTCTATTAAAGCAGCAATAAATATTACATTTCTAGAAATGAACTATTCTGCTGTATTAACATATGCTACACCGCCTATACTGAAGGACTATATAGACACTTAGGCTCTGATTTGGGCATCCTGACCTGCTCTTAAAAGGTGCCCGTTTCTCTTGGCTAAGCAAACAGGCCTACATGTCCTGAGGCAGACAAGAAGCTGTGCTGGGCACGTGCCCTGATGTGGGCTTCCAGGCATCTGGATTTTGGCTTAAGATACCTCTTCCTTCTCTTACCACCAACATTTAGGTGCTGCCGAGGTGTTCAAAAATCTTTCCAGCTGCCACCTATTTCTGACACTGGCTCACAAAACCCAACACCCCCTTTCAGTACCTAATTTGGGGGGGATTTTTGAAGAACGTATTTTTTTGCTGGTGAAATTTTGCTTACTCCCAGTCTGGGGGTAGGCACATTGCAGGTGGTTCCCCCCGCCAGCTGCCCTTGGGGGGCTGGGGAGGTGATGGGGGGCTGGGGGCAATGCCTGGGGTCCATGGTCCTCCCCCCCCAGGGCTTCCCACCTACCCCATACCACCCCCCACCCCCCCCCCACAGGAACGGGGCTCCCGAGAGCCAGGCACCATCCTCCTTCACACCCAGCAAATCACTTAACCTCTCAGCACGTCGGCTCTCGCAGCTGTTAACACGGGGAACAGTTTTATTTCACCTCCTCTCGTAAAGAGCATTGCGGCCCCGATCGACCGGGGCCCACAGTGTTATTTCCACTTACAGATAAGTTGGATTTTGGCAGCTGGTGAGAGGAAGGCAAGCACATTCATCTGGGTAAAATCCCCTGGCTGGAGAAATAGCCAACGGGAAAGTTTTATAAGGCAGGCACAAAGCAATATCAGCAATATCCAGAGCAAAGCTTGTATTGGAGTTGTCATTTTTGCTCCATCCCGGCAGTGGCTGGCCGGGGATTTGGGGGATCCACGGGGAGGTGGGAGCGGGCGAGATGTGGAGCGGTGCCGGCCAGCTCAGCTGGGGTGGTGCTGACTCTCACAGCTACCCGACAGGTTCCTAAATACATATATTTCCAGGCAGCCAATTTGTCTGCCTCCAAAAAATGTATTCTTCAAGGCTTGTTCCCATCTGCCAAAAGAAAACATGTTATTTAAAAAAAAAAAAACAAAAAAAACACAACACCCTAACATTGACAGACAGGAGTGTGTTGTTGAGCTAAAGCCCCCTGCTTTTACCTGAGCCAGGTGCCGGCACCGCGTGGTGAGACAGCCCTGTCACCTACATGCTTCATATTAACAGTCAGCTTTTAATCACGGTTCTCCCTGGCAAGCCGACAAATATTCTTCCCTTTACTCGCCGTTCACCTTCTTTTTCCTGACAAATACCGTGTTTACTTTATTTAAATTTTTGCAAAAATGATCCCGGGTGAAGTGACTCAAGCCATCATGCAGATTAAATACAGTGTCACCTCTTTTCCTGCTTGTAGTACAATGGCTGTAAGTTAAATTATTACAGGAATTTCAGTAATTTATGATGTAATTTCTACTGATAAACCTGTGTGTTTCTAGCTCTGCCCTGCTTCTTCTGTCCTCCCTTACTGAAAATAAAGTCATGGTTCCCACATGGGGAAGCTTCATGTCGAGGGAAGGTACAGTAAGCTCCTAGTTATTTTAGAAATCTTAAAGTGATTAAGGCAAAAGGATGGTTAATTATAATATTCTAAAAACACAGCTGCTAAAAAAAAAAAAAGTTTCAAGCAGCCACCAACTTGTATTATTTTGTCGTCGTCTTATGACATACTTACAACATATGGGAAAAATAAAAGATTAAATCTCTGTCCCCAAACTGCCCCCGCAGCCGTGCAGTCCTGGGACCAGCAACATCTCTGGAAAGGAGGCGGCTCGGCCCGACTCTGCCGGTGAGCGCAGGGGCGGCTGCCAGCCCTGTGTTCCCTCTCAGAGCCTTGAGAGCTGAGTCTTCTGCTGGCTTTGCAAAACATCAGCTGAGAAAACTGTGGCTAAATCAAGAGCAACCACAGTTTGCCAGGGAACAAATATCCCAGCCTTGGCCGTACTGAACTCCCACTCATGTTTTCATTTCTCACACACCAAGGAGATAAAAAAGTCACTGCTGGTATTGCCAGTGGGACTGAATTATGAAGCCCCATAAACATTTTCACACTGCCTCACTAAAGAGCGGCAGGCTTTTCTCTGTGCCGCATTTTTGAGGCTACCTCAGAAATAAATCTGCCTACAAAAGGAAACCACGGTATTTTTCCCAGAGGTGGACTGTGTTTTGGGTGGGGAAAAGGTCTCGCATTGCCAGTCTGTCCATGCGCCGAGGGCAAAGCGAGCAAGGAGCCCCATGGTGTGCTGTCGCACCCGGGGAGCTGGGCAACTGTTATTGTCAGCAGTTTTATTTCTGCTGGTGTGCTTAAAAAAAAAAAAAAAAACCAAAACAAAAAAAACCCCAAAACACAAACCCCCACTTTATTTTAAAACTAGAGATCAAGCAGGATGGCTTCTAACTAAGGATCAAGGTAGGCACTGCAGAAGGAACTATAGGCACTCAAAGTCGAAGTAAACGGCGGTGCAAACACTAACCAGAAGTTGTTGTTGCATCAGTGGGCACAGCAACGCGGTGACTCAGTGAGGGGAGCGGACTTCTATGTCCCGGTCTGACCACCCCATGGTTACACTCAAGCCAGAGGAAGCTAACGACCGCAAGCGTTAGCATGCCAGCTGTGGGTACAGAACAAGCCGCACATACCAGTGGTACCTGGCACAGCTCGTGCAACGTGGAAAGCCGCGGTGCAGTCTCCCAGTTACAGGAGACTCATCCCCAGAGGTTGCAAGGAAACGTCCCCGGGAGGACATGAAGCAGAGACTGGGGTCAGCAGCAGGATGAGGAGCAGTACCCAGCCTTCACTGCCGGCGTGTTTTTCCTCACGCTTGCCCTTCTCCAGCCCTTTTTCACCCGTGGAGCAGCCAAGATGCCACGCGCGCACACCGAGCTCGTTCCCCTGAACTGAGGCAGCAAAGTGGCGGTAGCAGCAGGGTTGGGTGGTGCCTCACCCCCAAACCCGCTCGGGCTAGTGGAGGTTGTCTCACTGACTGGGAGCTCTGGGACAGGCCCATAACAGCAGTGACGCCACCAAAATAGTCCCGTGGGCTCCCAGGGCTGCAGCTCCCGTCAGCAGCCACCTCGAGCCCCACACCAGCGCAGGGGACGGTGCGCTGGCTCCCTGCTCCTGCAAAAACCCACCCGCCCGCACTCACGGGGTTCTCCCACCGCTTCCCGTGAAAGGCTCATCCAAATACCTTTACTATCACTGTAGCTTGTCTTAACTCAGTATAACACAGACCAGCTTAACTTTATAGTGCTGCTTTTTATAGAGGAGCGTTTATTTCTTGTACCAACTCTCAAGGATGTTTTATCTGTTTTATATCCCATTGAATCCTCTGTGAAACTGCACTAGTTTACAATAATTTTATTACTTTATTAATTAAACGTTTTCCAACAAGCTAGCTATGGCATTTCTTATCATCAAGGGTTCCATTAGTTTTTAATGGTGTGAGACAAAATTACCATTTATCCACATGCAATTTAAGAAGCATCATTAACACAGAGAAAGCACCAGGTGGGATTTCTAATAGTTACTGTTTCTCATTTTTGTTTTTATTTAAAAGGAATAACTGGTTTTGAGGTTTTTGCTGCAAGGTTGCCAAATCCTCACTATGTTTTTTATGTTCAAGATAATTTAAAATAATGTTCTTCTATCTCCTAAGGCTCTTCTCCATGCTATTTCACTTATCAGCACATCGCTTGGTTCATACGCAGTGTCTCGGCGCAGCCGGGTGAGAGTGTTGTCTGCACAGTAATCACCAAGAACAAAGACTCATCTGCACGGTCAGTGAGCAGGGGGGTGTGAGTGTGCGTGCGTGTGCGCACACGTGTGTGCCTGAGATGCTGCCTGGGTTTGCAGGGGCGTGGGAGGGAGGGAGGGAGCTGAGCCGGGGCGAGCCCCAGACCGCCCGCAGCTACCACCTTGCGCGGCTCAGGGCCTGGGGGCTCTGACCCCGGGGTCCCGCAGAGCCCGTCCCACGCACGGCACCCCGGGCGATGCTCCTCGGCCACGCTCACCCACGGCATCGGGGACCGGCAGCGCGAGGACAGAAGGCAGCAACCTGCCTTTTTAAAGTTCTTGAGCAACTTTGACTCAGACCCTCTGCAAGGATACTGGTTTCCCATGTGAAAGACAATGGAAACTCCATGATTGTAGTAAATATTTACCTTAAATGAAATGGGGATAATTAAATGGCAACTTAATTACTATAGTCTATTCAATTATGCTGACTGTTGACTAATTGCTGACTCAGTCCATTTACATGTTAATAAATGTCTGTGTTTAAGGTCCATCCTTGGTTAATTTTCTAGGTTTAGCAGTATGAAGCGGAGTTGCCGGACTGTTTTTTTTTGTTTGGTTGTTTTTTTTTTTTGTTGTTGTTGTTTTTTGGTTTTTGTTTTGTTTTTTTTTTTTGGTGTTCCCCTGCGAACTCATTGCTTTTACTTAACTCAGTGGCCTTGGCACAGACAGACCCACCGGTGGCTGTGGGGCGCAGGGCGGGGTCCGAGCCAGGGCCTCGCCGCCGAGACGCAGCGCGAGGGTCCAGATGGTGCACGATCCCGGGAACCGCCGAGCGCGAAGCGCGCGGGAGGGTGTTAGGGATATTTAGTGGGATGTGTTTGACAAGGTGTTTCCTTATTTAAAGGGGAGGGGAGGAAAAGGCAGATGGTGTGGCTGTTTCTAATGACATTCCCTGGCTGGGTTTTTTAACAGCAGACATAAGAGGGGCACAGGCACCTGACGCGCCTGTCTGCTTGGCTGCTGGGAGGGAAGGGGATGCTGACAAAACAGGTCCCACTGCCGTCCCCGCTACCTGTTCTACCTATTTATTTCATTTGCCAGGGTGCCTGTGAGGCCGACGGAGGGCTCTGCCCCGGGGCCGGTGGCCCCATTGCCCCTGGTCCCTTCCCTGCTGCTGCGTTGGCCGCACCGCTCTGCCCCAGCACCGGCTGCGCGACTTGCGGGGGAAAACAGCTTGCTCTCCCAATGACCCACCACCCGCTCTTTCCTTCCCTGCACCTCTCTCCCTCCAGTCCCATCCCGTCTGCCTTCCCCGCCGCCTCGGCCCTCCGCTCGCCCAGGTGGCTGAGCCGTCGCCGCCGGTGCTGTGCCGCTCCGCGCCGCTGCGGGTTGGCGCTGCTGCCCGGAAACACCCGGGGCGATGCTCTGGGTAGGAGGAGGGGGGTTACAAATGATGTTTTCCTCTCAGAGGTTTTTAAGCACACTACAATCAGAAGCGGTCTGATATTTTTTTTTTTTTATGGTTAAGTGCGTCTATTAAAATAGCAACAAATTTTGCATTTCCTAAACGGGCAGATAATTGTTCCATGACGAAAAGGGCAAATACGTGCAGAGGGATGGCCTCTGCCTTAAACGCACGCTGAACTTAACTTCTGGTCAGACCAATTTTCTAAGTAATTTCACATGCAAGACACGGAACAAACGCTCTGACTATATATTAGAGCAAGAGGTGCAAAAATATCTTCCTGCATACTTCCATGTTATCCTGCTCCTTGCCTGCAAAGGGGCTCTGAGGGGGCTGTCCTGGGGCTGATGCCACTGCAAGCCCTGGCAGCAGCCACTGAAGTACCCTGCCCCCTCGCAGCATCCCCCCGTGGTGGGACGGGCCCCGCCACCCCCACGCCAGGCTGTGGCCAGGGACCCCCACGTCTGGGCCGGCGGCTGGCTGGGTGGGTTTGGAAGCAGTGCCAGGCGGGCGGGCGCCGGCGGGCAGCACAGAGCTGTGGCTGGCACTTTATGCTAATGGCCCAGTCATTATTTATTCCTGTGGAATTCATTACAATCACATTATTTGGGATCGGCTCATTTAGCGTCACAAATGCATCCATAGGATTTTTTTATTGTGACCTAATTAATAATGAATGATTCTATTTTAAAGCGCTGCTGTACGCTGGGTTTTAAGGCAGACTTAAGAGTTACAGGAAGGGATGCCGAAGTGGCTCGGTTGCTCCTCGCAGCCTGGCGAGAAACGCGCAAGAAAGTGCTGCCAGCATGGCCGTGGTGCCCGACGGGCACTGGCCAAGCACAGTGCTGCGCCACAAAAAAACCAATTTTTTTTTGCGACAGCAGCTTGGATCTGATTTTTCTACCGAAAACAAAGTTCAGTGCTGACCTTGTCTAAAGCACGAAAAAACTTCAACGGTGTTCTGAGAAAATGATGTCTCAGTTTTCATTGATCAACCATCTTTGGGTACCATAAAGTTGTGCAGGAGGAGAAAACCTTCACTGACACCAATCTTGTTTTATTAAAAAGTAAATATTTTCTTTGGACATGGCACTTTTAAAACAAAACAAAACAAACCCTACCTTATAGTTTGTTACATGAATTTCCCCAGAATATTTAAAAACCAGTTTTATTTTGAAAGCACTGATTTGACTTTGACTTTTCTCATCTTTGTTTCCTTCTCAGCACAAGAAACATGGCAATACCCAAAAGAATACAAAGACTCTTTTTTTTCCAAGAAAGGTCTCACCCACATCTTTCGCCAAGTCCCACTTTTAAGACACCCCCATGCCATCCACCCGAAAGGCATCAGCTCCCTTTCACACTGCCCCCCAGCCTGGGTAAGTGTGTGCGGCGCCACAGCATGGGAATGGCTTTGCCTTTCCCTACTCAATGCCTTCTTGCTAAAAACGTTTCAGTTCAGCAGCAGGGATGTCAAGTCACACTGATGTCTGAGTTAAATCCATTCCTGGAGGGGCAGTGCAGGGAAGTCCCTGTCCCAGCTGCACAGGGTGATCTGCACCATATTTTTGGATTTTCACAAAGTCACATCATTTCAAATCTCCCCGCAGACCATCAAGCACGTTTTACAGATGTCTGTGAAGGCCTATAAATAGTTATAATGACATAAATAGTATTTTTTGTGAATGCAAACCTACTCCCCTGTACCTTGCAAGCGCAGCCATTTACATGACGGGACTGTAAGGGGACGATGTGGCAGGTTTGGGTTCAGGCACGCGGGGATGTTTACTGGGAAGCGATAGCTTCTGCCCTTCCTCCCGTCCGGGGTACGCCCGTGCCCCTCGGCAGCATTCAAGGGGGCTTGTCTCCCCGTGGGGTGGCAGGAGCTGGGCACGGCCGAGGCTGTGGCTGCCACCTTGGTTTGCATGTTTGGTTTGCGGCAGGGAGCCACGCTGCTCCCAGCCCACTCTGGCGGGCGATGGCTCCGCTCCCCCCTGTTTTCTATGGAAAGAGTCAAGGGGACTATTCACATGCTAAAACTGATCACTAAATATGTAGCCAAGCTCTGCCTGAGGTACCTTAACAGCTCTGCCTGCCTGGTGAAACCAGCAGAAGACCACAGCTTCTCTCCACGTATCTCCCTACAGCCTGGAGTCCAACGTAAAACTCATCAAATGCAGTCCATACCTTTGATACAAGCACTCTAGAAAACTTCATTTAAGGCTTTTAAGGCTAACCCCATGACCTTGTTTCATTTTATTATAATTAATAGTTATAATTCAGGTAGTCAGCCTGAACTAAAAGATGACAGCAAAAACTGTCTGGTTGCAGAGTATTTTTTATATATTGCTGATGTTGTGACACTTTATGATTCTTCCTTTAGCATAGTCATTGTTGGCATCGTGTCTGAGAGCATGACTTTCCTGCTCAGCTCTACTGAGTTTCAGGTCAGTGTAAGACCTTAAATTCTTTTTGAACGGCTGCAAGAAAAACATATGAAGGACTCGCTAACATAAAGCTATAGAATACGTTACAATAATACTCCAGTACCATATTTCCTACTAAAATGTTGCAGACAAGGAGGACTATTTCAAATCTGTTTTGTTCAAGGCGGGACATTTTAAATAGCAAGGGGAAGGGCTCCTCTCCTACTCTCTTGGCAAAACCTCCTGACAGTGCCTTCCAGGTGGGAAGTCCTCCTGGGCAGGCAGGATCTCCTGCCCGTGGCCGTGCCAGCACGTGCCGCTGCAGGGCTGCCACCCAGCTCTGGGCTCCTCCCACGCATCTCTACTGGCTTTAGGTCCTTATGGAGCAAAGTACTTAAGCAAAAGCTCTCTTTAAGGCTATGAGTAAGAGCCTTTTGTGTCAGGGTGGAAAATACATGCTTGTAAGTTAGGATGTGCCTATGCAGCTTGCTCCATTTGGCCATACAATACCTCTTTTCAGGTATAATCCACTTAGGACAGTCCCTCAGGAATATTTATACATAGAAGACACGGGTGCCCTTGGGGCATGGAGATTTCCAAGGAAAAGATGAGCTAATTGAAGGCCTTAAGCTCGCCCTTCAGCTCACAAGAATGTAAAATTAATCGTTAGGAGCATCACTGTCACCTTGGTGTACACAGGAGCTGCCTGTTCTTGCCGAGGAGATGGCGGCGAGCTGTGTGGTAACACCTACCTCTCAGGAGCATCACAAAGCTAAATGCATGTTCACGAGGTGCCTTCAAACCCTCAGATGGAAACCCACCGACCATGGTCACTAAAGCACTGCTATCACTCTGAGAACACAGTGTCAGAAGCTCACGAGGTCCTTCTCCAGCGGGGCCACACATCACTCATCTATTTGTTTTTTCTAAATAAACGTATTCTAAATAAACATGAATAAGCTACTCTGGCTGGTATGTAAAACCACATAACACACACACGTTTCGTTGGTAGACAAGTCAAGCGATAGTCTTTGTTGTGTATATATATGTACACGCATATATATACACAATTCTTTACACATACATACATCATACACACAGATACACACACACAATTCATTATTTTATCGGAGAGCTACATGAAGTTGGTGTGTGTGGGGAGCACACGTGTGTTTTGTTCACTTGCGTGATCACTGCAGCAAAACCCACATTAAATAGGGAATTGGAGACTGTGTTTCTCTATATGAAATCCAGCTTGATTTTAGAGCAAATACTGCTACAGAAAGTGCTGCCAGAGTCTGCGTTGCACAACTCCAGACAGCATCTTTCATAAAACAATTATATTTTTTCTAGATGTAGTGAAAGCCTTGAAAAAGTTTACTTGATGTCTAGCCAAGCAATGCTGCATCTTCAAATTTGAAGGAGAGCTCAGAAAGTTAGTTTTTTATTATTCTTCATTTAAGTATTATTTTTTAATTGCAGCGTATTAAACATAAAATCTGGTACAATCTTTAAAAATAAATAGGACCTAACTATAAATGGGCCCTGTTGTGTTTTTATCTTTGACAAGCAAGTAATTGCTTCTCAAATTTATCAGTTTGTTTATGCAAAAACCATTTACCAAGCCTAGCTCAAAAGCATCAATTTCATCATTATCATCTTATTAATTTAGCCAAGCTATAACACAGCTGATTATTCCTGAGTAATATCCTCTGCAGCACATCATGTGTGGCAAAACCATCTGTACAGTACCTATTTAATAAATAAACCCTCGGCTAAATGTCTCTGTTTATTGAGAACTAATGTTTATAGAAAATATAATGGAACTCAATAAATAACTCAGCTTCATCAACCTGCATATGAATCAGTACGAAGAACGCTGACATCATCACCTTTCAAGTACCAGAGAAAGCAAAATTACCCAAAAGAGCTATAGAGTCAATATTAAGGCATTAAAACTGCAATGAAGGCATATTAATGCTTAAAACTTCATTGTTGGCAGTAGAATTGCCACCACGGACATATTTTATAACTCTAAGAATACTTAGGCTTTATGACTGTTTCTTTGTTGAGTGCCTTGCACTTAATGTAGTTTTCCACTTTAAATAAAAAAAACCCTCAAGATCTTTAAAAAAAAAAAAAAAAAAAAAGGAAAAAGAAAATTGCTGATTCTGAGCATTCATTTTTAAAATAATGCAAACTGCTGATTCCAATTGTTCGGATGGAGGAAAAGGCAAACTTATTTAACTCCATGCTTCCTGAGCTCCTGGCAGCAGGCGTGGGGTGTGCCGAGGTGAAGATCACTTGGCAGCACTGCACAAAGATTACGGAGCAAGCCATGCACAGCTAAAGACGTTATTAATATAATGCCTGGGTTTAGGGGGAAGAAAAATGAATCGAGCTGCCGCAGCAGATATTGGGATGCTTATTGATCGCTGGTTGTTCCTACAAAGGCAGCTCTCACTAGTTTATTTGATTTGGTGCATTACAGCTGCTTCTCTGCCACAAATCAGGCATTTAAAACACACCTCTTATACCATCAGCAAATAATAATAGATTAATTCCTTACAACTCCTTTCCTGGAGCCCTCTGAGATCTGTTCTCTGTTTATTTATATTTTGCCGTCTTTATTTCTGAGGAATGTCGCTCTGCCTGGCTGCAGCCCCACCTCAGACACCTCTCACGGGTCACGATTTCGTAGGAGATCTCTTCCCCCTTGACATTGGCTCAGCGCCGCGGTACCGCCCGCTCCCGGGAGGGACACGCTGCGCTCCCTTAAAACCGCTCAGAGCGCCGCCCTGCCCGCAGGCACGGCCAGCCTCCTCCCGAGTCACTTCTGGCGGAGAAAGCGCATCAGAAGGACCAAGTGTAAGACACGGAAAACATATTTCATAACCCACACGTGATGGGAAACACTTAGGGGTGTGAATATTTCTAACACTGTATGTGTTTACATAAAAAATGCGATTTACACAAATCTTTATTTTCTACGCTGTATAAACTTCCTGCATGGATTAAAATCAGTCCGTCACGCTTTCAGGAGAGACACGAAAATTGGACACCGAGGTCTGAAGAATGGTTTCTACCAGCTTCTTCAACCGCACAAACTGCAGGTGTTTAAGTGATGTGGGGGGGTGGGATCCAGCCTGAAGAAGAAAAGTGGTGATATTGAAAGTTTGGTTTAGAGGCCGTGCACCCATCCGGTGGGCAGCTGTGCTGGGCGGGGGGTGCTGGGGGGTTGCTCACACACAGCTTGCTGTGCTGCTTTGCCTCCAGTGTCCAAAATGGTTTGGAGAAAATGAGAAAAAGTGACTGTGCGTGCTTCTGAGTTATTAAAAAAACATGCATTTCCAATACCTGAAAAATTTTGACCAGCTAACTAGAGAAACATGCAAGCAATAAGCAGGAAATCTCTAAAAACTGCAATTGGAAAAATTTGGGAGACATTTCTCCAAATTTTCTCCAAATGGGAGAAAATCTGGGGGAGCCCCCAGCCATCTCAGCCTGTGGACTGCCGGGGCACCTGAGGTCCAGCTGTACCCCAGTGCGGGGGGGGCTCGGACTTGGGGCGGCTTCACCCCTCACCCCACGGGAATCAACGCCACATCCCGCTGCAGCTGCCTCCTGTAAAGCTTACACAGAAAGGGTCACTGATTTTTGGGGACCAGTTGGCCCCTCGGCACAAGGGGCAGCTGCTGGGCAGCAGAGACAAACCCCGGCAAGTCAGCCAACCGCCCTGTCAAAGCAAGTCACCTGCAGCACACAAATCCACTTTTCTGAGGGACTTTCAGGCTGGCAGAGGGCAGGAGCATCACCAGCCCGAGCACGCCCATCTCTGCTAGCGACAAGGCTGCCAGAAATGAGCTGTGAGCAATCCTGCATTAAATCAGCACGTCCGAGCATCTTGGGTACTCTGCAAGTGCCTCGAGTTTTTCCCATTCCCCTCAACTTATGTTGCACATATGCAGCTCTTGTTTGCCTTCCTGAATAAAATAGCAGATCCACAGCGCTTCGCCGCCTAATGAAACTGAACATATTTAGAACATATGTGAGCCCGCTCGTCGCGAAAAGAACCATTTGTGGTTAACGAAGAAAGTATTCATGGTTTTGCTGCTAATTGCAGGGCGGTCTGCGTTTTCTTTCTGAGAAAAGAAAAAGGTAGCGCCGCAGTTGTAAGCACACAATAGAAGCATGGCGCCTTTTTTTTTTTTCTGACTTTCGATGCCGTTGGATAAGCAAATCGATCTGTGGGGCAGGGACACGGACAGGGAGAAAGATACCACTGATAATCCTTATGTGGCTGTACATCAGCTGAAAACCCATATGTTTCTTTTAATTATTACTCACCCTGCAGAGGAAAAGATGGGATATTTTTCTCGCTCAAAGTCAACAGGAGGTTTGCCATTTACTTTAATCTATCGGGATCTGCTCGTTGCCAGAGCTGGAGACCCAGGGTCCCCACAGAGCGGCACTGACCACCGCAGCCCCGTGCGCAGGGCTCTGCCGCGGCTCTGGGGCTGGCAGAGCTCCCCTCCCGGCCTCCCCGGTGCTCCTTCTTGGCCTTTAAGGTTTGCTGGGAACTCAAAGTGCTCATGAAAGATTTCACGAAGGCAACATATTAGATGATTTACTGAAAATAAGAGGCATTATTTTAAACCACTGCGTTTCAACCTCCTGCTCTGTGGCAGGCATCAATTCTCCACTAATTTTGGAGTATTGTATTGACACGTTTTTTTCTACCCAATGTGAGTTTTTATTTTAATTAATTAAAGTGTTTTATTATACCCTCCTCTCAAAATTACCCCTGAACCCTGTCTTCACTTCTAAAGATAGATAACATTTTTTTATTTCAAAAAGAAAATTAAAATGGTGATTAAGATCTCCTTCAGAAGTATAAACTGCTACATCTACACATTATGAAATGTGAAAAAATCTTTTGTCACTATCTTTAACAATTTCAGAAATCCATTATAATCCATGGCTTCAGAATGTGTTAGTAAGTGAACGAACTGTTACCAAACGAGCATAGAACTGGTAAGTCCCAAATGAACCCTAAATTAGAAGCGTGTAAGCCATCAAGGCACTTGAATAGACCAGCAAGCATTTCAGCGGAGAAAAATCAGGATCAAAATATGAGACAAATGCTGCAGGGCAGAATATACAATTTTAAAGGCTTATTCATATGTTATACAGAGAGCTGAGCTGATGTTACACAGTCAGTGCTAATGTATCTGCCTGAGTGGGAGGCTGACAATTTAATTCAGAGAAGGAATTTGGGTTTTGAATGAATTTGCACATGTACAGAGAGCTGCAAGTGCCAAGGAAAATGGCTTCATTTCTAATGAACGAGCGTTTCAGAGGGCTGAAGTTTAAATAAATTGATTTGGTGTACCTGGCTGCTGGCGAGATCGGAGTCGCCGCAGGAGCACACTTGCCACGTCCCCACACCCTGATGCCACATTGTGACAGTCACCCCTGAAAATGCGGGGTTGGCGGAGGAAACTGAGGAAAAAGGACTCCACGGACAAACCCCACGGTTTGCACTAGCAGCGTGCAGCAAGCAGAAGCGTTCAAAGGCAAAGCTAATGTTGGCGCCCAGGCAACAATTTCTCAGGGCAGCTTTGCTGCGAGGACAGCATTTTCACTTTATTTGTGAGCCAGCGGGCTCGCGTAGGCTGCCCACGCTCAGCTCAGTGGGATTCAGACCCAGGTGCTGAATCGTGCCTTCAGGTGCGGGGCCGGTGCCGGCAGGCCGCATTTCGGCGCGAGGGGAGGAGCGCTGCAGGGCACGCTGCTCACACCATGGCCGAAACCCAGGCTCCTGCCCGCTGGCTTGGGCTCGGCAAGGGCCATGTGGCAGCCTTGGGACGCTGGTGGTAGCGTTTCAGCTGGTTACACGAGCCCTTTGTCAGGGCCATTTGATTTATGGCAATGCATGCTTTCCGGAAGGGTGCCCGAACCGCCGAAATCCTAGCGGCCGCGGGTGAGTAAGCTGCCCAGCTCGTGGTTGGTGAAAAGCAGAGGAAGAACAGAAATACAAAGTGCAGACAAGATATTAATTGTTGCCTCTAATATTTTATGAAGAGGAAAGATTCCCTTTACAGCCACCTGGCTGCTTTTAAAAGGTACCCAAAAGGGAAATATTTCTGATTACGTCCTTCCACCCCACTGCTCTGAAAGTCACGCGTCGCTCTGTAGACCAAAACTAAACTAATGCGAACGCCTTCAAATAAGATGTACTTTATGTTTATAAATAGTGATTTATGGCGTGCTATCGCCAAGGCTAAGAGTATGTCATGTAGCAACACCATGGCAAAAGTACAGCCAGCGTAGAAACAAATTTAGGGCTTGGGCTACAGTAAAACCACCAACAGTACCCTGCTGTGGGGAACCACCTGGCTGAGGGGAAAACTGGGCTTTCCACCTCCCGCCCTTGTGTTTCAGAGGGAAATTAAATACCAGCATGTTTGTGCTTGGTACGACAACCTTACAACAACTGCGAGGGAAGGTAAGGAGATAATCCCAGCGAGATAACTGTAAGGAAGCAAGACTGACACAGCAGTCCTCCTGCAGCTGAAGGTCTCTGACCTTCAGCGTGTCCTGCTGGGCTCTTGTCCCACTGTCCCTCGCCCTGACCGCAGGCCGAGGGGGTAGGGAGTGCTGTGCCACCATCGCAGCGTGCATGCCAAAATAGCCTCAGAAAGGCTATTAAGAAACTAAATTACATCCTTGATGTCCGCTGGCTTCCAAAGGGCTGGTTTTGTTTACAGCATGGGTAAGTGCCATTGGACTCAGCACAGCAAGAATAGAAACCCCTCCATTACCCTAGGCCAGACGACGGATGGAGGGAAGGTCACGGGCTGGGTTTGTAACCGCGGGGCAGCCAAGCGGTGCCCGGCCTTTGGGGGCATGCAGGCTCGGCCAGCAGCTCCCCGAATGCCCTGCCACGGGGAGGGGCTGGGGTGCACGGCTCTCCACGGCCTTGCCGCCGAGGCGGTGGCTCAGGCACCCAGGGCTGCAGGTCGCACACAGGGCCCTCAGCCCCGGCCGCGCCGCAGCAGGTGAGGGACGCTCGCAGGAAGCCCACGAGGTCAGGAAGCGGCTCCCTGGGCTATTTCAGGGCGGTTATTGCAGGTTATGGCTTCTTCCCCCCTTCACCGTTTGGCTCTAATGTGGTCTGACGGGGAGAGCAGCCAAGGGTGAGGAAAGGCTGCGAGGTTGCTCTGAGGTCAGGATCAGTCACGGTGGCAGAGCCACCCACAATTTCACAGGAAAGGTGGACAATTATCTGCCACCTTGACACCAAACCAAATGGTGATGTTCGGCGCTGCTTCTGCTGGGGCTTCGTGGACGGATATGCCCTGCCATTGACTTCGCAATTTCCATGGCCACCTCCCTGCAGAGGCTCATGTTTCACCCAGGGCTTGATTAATTCAGCCAGGTCTTTCAGCCCCTACGTGCTTCCCGACCAATGCGCTCTCACCTAACGACAGAAGAAATTATGAATTCCCAAGTGCCTGACTGTTGCTCTTCCTTCCAGGCAGCACCCAGCCTGTGGCCATCCGGCTGCCCCAGCGCCGTGTCCTGCTCTGCCCTCCCCAGCAAATCTCATCAGCACATTACCACACTGATGTCGAGGTAAATGGTTAAAATATGGAAGTGGTCTGGTCCCGGGAAGGATGCTTGAGAAACTGGACAAGTAACTACCCTCTCACGCAACACATCTCCTTGAAGTGTATAAATTTGTTGTCTCCACTCTGCTTGCTGCCCTCGCCACCCCGCAGCTCCCGTACCGGTTCCCATCATCGCCTGTTTAGCTCATAATTTCCCACAGGGCGTTGTATGAAAGGGAACGGATGACACTGCTTTGGAGAAATCATTCACTCAATAAGGAAATGAGGTTAGTCTGATACCAACTACCGTGGGTAAACCCATGCTACATTCTATTGCATTTACCATTTACACTTCAACGTTATTTTCAGAAAAAAAGTGTTCTGTGTTATTCAGGCACGGCTGGTTTGCTCTCTGCCGCCCGGTGCGGAGCCTGAGCCCTGTGAGGTGTGCGTGCCGCCGCTGCCAGCACGGATGTGAGGACTGCTGCCTCTGCGTGGGGCCACCCATTAGCTCTCACGCCCTACCTCCCCTCCCGCCTGCAGCACCACCATCTCTAGGGAAAACGGAGGCAATTATTTTGGGGCCACTCCAAAATTACCTTTAATTCTTGGTGCATTGTGCCCCCACTTTTTCCCCTCTTTGTTTTCTCCTTCTTCATTCTGATAAACAATTGTTCGTGGTTTGTTTTAATTTCCTTCACAAGGTCTACCGCAGCTGCTGCAGGAGAAGCTACTCTTGCTCTTTGCATGATGCTTTGTAAAAGACAATAGCTCTCAAATGTGGAGCGAGCCAAAGAGCTTTATTTCTGCGGTGCCTCCGTAATAATGCACGCACCGTCCTCTACAAATAAGAAAATAATGTCATTGCCAGGTTAACTGTTGCTTCAGAAATACAGAAACCCTATTCCTGGAGGCAGCTGTTCTCTGTTTGATCGAGGAGCACGCAGGTCGCTGGGGCAAACCAAAGCACTGGGCTGCAGCTTTGCCGGGGAGCTCCGATGGTGCAGAGGCCAGCGCTCCTCCCGCCGGCCCCAGCCGGGGCAGGGGGATCTGCCAGCAGCTCCCCCCTCCCGGCGGGCACCCGGGGGGTGCGGGCTGCGGAGGGGCGGCAGCGCAGCCCAGCTACCTGCGATGCCTTACAGCCCCTGCCGCTCAGCTGAGGCAACGGTGGTACGGTTTGACCCACAGCTACCCATTTGGGTTCTACCTCATTGGCAAAACTGTACTTTTCCATGGAAAACAATAGGCTCCTCTGCCTGCCAAAAGTAGAAATCATTCCTATTGAAAGGCACTTGACAGGAACATAAATAAAGATACGTTGAAACAGAAACACTGCAGGAAGGTTAATTTCTGAAATCTGTAAATCAGATGTCAGATTAGATCTGTGAAATAGTGAAGAACATAAACAAGTAGATGAGAAGACTGTGATTAATGAAAATCAATTAACTATGTAAGAGGGACTTTTGCAGTCTGAAAGATAAAACCAGGGGAGGTTTTGGTTGCTCTTGGTGAGGCGGCCAGGTGGGAGCCAAGGGTGGCTGGAGCCAGGCCCCCTCCTGTCCTTCCCTCTGGGGATGGAGGAGCTGTGTCGGGTGCCACGTCAGGGACGTGCCAGGCTCACACCTTCCCCGGGAGGACCGCTGGCTCCCAGGGCATGTGGCTGACACCTGGCTGGGGGGGTTTACCCTTCCAGCCCCTTCTTCCCTAGCACCGGCTGCTCACCAACACAGCCAGCCCTTCTCCCCAGCCTCAGGCCTGGCTCACAGCAGAGCAGCACAGCTGCAGTCACAGAGAAATGAAGTGTCCTTCGATGCAGGAAGACGTTTAAAACATTGTCTAAACCTCCAACCCTCAAAACAAAAAAACGCTCCGAGCATGTCCCCTTGAGCTGGCACCTCCTCTCCCCTGTCACCCCAGGTGCTTCAGTGCAACACAGAGCGGCCTTGGGGCTGCTCCCCACGCCATGTCCCTGGTGCAGCATGGGGGGGTTTGCCTGGCCGGTGCTGTAGGAGCCCCCCCGGCACAGGCCGCCCGCTGACCCTGCCAGGATGTGGCACAGCTTGGCTGCACCGCACCCACTGGCTGGGGCGAGAGCTGAGCCTCACCGCAAGTGGGTTTCCCCCATCCCGTGGCTATAATTAGATTTCTTAGTCTTAATATGTTGAGCTAAACACCTACTTCTGGGAGGGGAGGAAAACAGCACGCTGTATTTTTTTTTTCCTCTGCAAGTAAGCAATTTGTTACATGCTGTAATTTGTCTGCATGCTGTCCTTTTTTTGGGACACATGTAATTTTGCTTTGATGAATGACACACATTAGTGATAGCCCTCCTTGCCGGCCGGGCCAGGGAAGGAGGCACTGACAGCCCGCAGGACGCTTACAAAGAAACTTTGTCAGCAACCGCAGGAGCAACGGCCTTTCCAAAGAAAACAAGCCGGGAGAAGGGGGGTTACGGAAGAACCGTGCTGGTGGCAGGTTAACAGTGACGCTCTGCGGGTGGGGAAAGCTGGAGGGGAGCAGAATCCTGGCACATTGTGATTTTGATGGGATTTACCCCACGGCCCCTGTTTTTATGCTAAAGATGAGGAAGGGCGGCGGGGAGGTGTGGGGAGAGCGGGGTCCCGGGCAGAGACAGGCTTCTGCCAGGGAGGGGGCATTAAGGAGGAGCCTGCTGCCTGCCAGGGGATCGGCCCCCCCTCTTTTGGGGCAGACTCCCTGGCAGGAGGCAGTCTCCCCCCGAGTGCCCACCCCATAAGGGCTGCCATACGGGCGGCAAATAAACCACTTGCCATTTCTCTTCTAATAGGGGCCGGTTGATGGGTGGCAGGAGACAGAAGCGGCGGTTTGCTACACAGCCTGCCAGCGAATTCGTGACTCCCATCCAAGCACCAGCGAAGCGACTGGCAGTGGGGGAAAGACCTTATGGCACGGAACAATATTTGGAAAACATTTTTTTCTTAAACCTTGGGGAAGAGAAGACTAAACATCCGGGTTTTTGGTTAATAAGCTCTGTTAAATCACGAGCCTCAGCTCTCCTGACACTGGTGCTGCATGGGACAGCCTTTCCTCACTAAAACTGAGACTAGGGGCTCAGACACTGAAGCAGGAATCAAAGGCAGATAGCCCTTGGTGCTGTTGGTAGAGTAGTGCTGTCTCTCTGGTTGTCTGAAATGCAGAGAGGAAAGCACATATTTGCTGTGCAATTAATGGAGTTAAAGTAGAAACGATGCAGTGGTGCTGCCCAAGCACAGGTCCAGCGCACATCGGGAATCAGGGAGGGATTCCTGCACCCATGGGAGGCTTTGCTCCCAAGCCACCTGCAACCAGAGCACTATTTTGGGGCAGCCTAGCCCCCTGACTGAAGGAAAGAGGCTCTCCCTAAGCACAACGAGAGACACAAGTAGGAGCAGTTGCTTCCCAAGCGGAGGCGACCATCTCTCTGGCGCTGTTTCCCGAGAGGCCGGCCGTCTCTCCTGCGAGAGGGGGCTCCCCTCCCTCCCGCGCAGGCACTGCCACAGCTGCCGCTTCCTGAGAGCCTCTCACGCCGCGATTGTCAGCTCTGGAGTGCACTTAACCTCCCCCTGAACAAAGCCAGCGTGGATCCAGGCGGGCTCTTCAGCGAGGGTCGCTTGTCCCCCAGTTCATGCAGTTGCCACCAAGCCACCAGGTAGCACGAATTACTACGTTGTGAACTTGATGTGCAGCCTTCATTTAATTAGTCAGATCAAAGATACGAAAGCAAATAAACATACCACACTTCCATCGATCTGTCACTTGATTTTGCAAAAGTGACTCTCACAAAAATAGAGGCAATTAAACATTTTAAAGTCGGAATACAAATGTGGTTATTGGCTTGTCAAAAAGTTTTGATGTCTGAAGGCAGGGACCTGACCTGATTTGCTAAGTGGCTCCTGCTGGAGGGAGAGTTTGCAGGTCAGGCCAATCCTGCTGCCAGTGTATTTGTGAAAACCCCCACTCTTGCCATGGTCTCCTTCCCTTTGATGTTGAGATCATCAATTTCCAAGCTGATAACTAGACCTGTGGGATTCCCTGTATGGCACATGGGCTGCTCCTACAACCAGGAATGGCCGGCTTGAACCTTGCAAGGCTGCAGCTGGGCAGGAGGGTGAGCAGCTGCTGCCCTGCCAGCAGCCAGGGAGGAGCGGGAGGCACAGCCCACCCCAAAAACGTCCTCTGCCACATGGAGCTTGACCTGTGCTGGGGTAAACCCAGCTGCTGGGCCGGCCTCGACCAGGCCACAGACCAAGCCCTTTGGGTACAGAGCAGTGGGGGACTGCAAGGAGCAGGCAGAGCTGAAGACAGAAACCCACTGGAGCCCTGTGTCACCCCGCTGGGGACAGGAGGGCACTGCCAGTGCTGTGGGATGATGGGGCCCAAGGGTTCCCAGAGTGATGGGGTGCTTGAGTCGGTGGTGCTTTATAAAGCCCCTCAGGGACCAGACCCACTGTGTCCAGGGAGAGGCAGCACTTGGGGCATCGCAGGGGGACCGTGCGAGGGCCCACGGGAACAGGGAGCTGGGGCAGTGCATCAACAAAATCCCATTCAGCTTGAGGGAAAACATGAGCCGAAAAACAGCTGGGGAAAACTAATCCAAAACACATACTGTTTTTACTGGCCCAAGTGTTTGGGAAGACATGTTCATTCCTACAAACGTGTGTCTGGGGATGTGTGCCTGCTGCAGCCTGGGGACAAGGACTGGCCACCACTGAGAAGGGCATGGGAGAGCCCGCACAGCAGGTACCTGCCCCAAAACATGCTGGCAATGCACCAAGCCATGAGCAGGGAGAGCAGAAATTGGGAAGAGGGTACCCCAAAAAGCCAGAGGTGCTGCTGGGCGCACCATGGCAGCAGTTCCTGGGGCCAGAGAAGCCTTTGCAGCTTTGGGGCAGAGGAGAAATGCTGCTGTGATTTCTTAGCAGTGTCCTGGTGGCATCTGTGGTTGAAACGGGGACAAGGGGCTCCTCGTGTGGGACCTGGGCAATGGCATCGGAAGTGGAGAGGGCTGATGACCCAAATTGTTTACAATCCCAGCAATGACATGTAAAACTGCTAGCATTCAACAAATCTGGTTGATATCATTCCTTCCCCTCAAGCAAGAAGAAAACCAAATCTTTAAGACAGGACCCCTCTACACAGCCAAACATAACACCAGTTCTTGTACAAAGCTTTGCAGGAAAAGATTAAAACATTCTGTTGTTTCCCAAGTCTGCTGCAAGCCCCCTCCCTAAATGAGCTCGTTGCGCCCCACCGGTGCTGGGCCAGGAGCTTGGAGCTCCTGGTGAGGATTTGGGGGTGAGGGGAAGGGTGAAGCAGGTGACCCCTCAGTCAACCCAGAAATTCAGTGTGGGGGGGGTCTGGAGTAGTCTGGGGGCTGCGTGGAACTCCCTGGCACACCATGAGCTGCCAGGGTGCACGGCGCAGGATGGAAGGGCCACGTTTGAGATCAGGTACACACAGACTTTTTTTTTCTTAGTAGAAAGAGGAAACAAGAGTAGCATCAGCCAGAAGCTGTGCTTAGGTGTTTCTCAGGTAGCACCTCAGCGGCACGAACACACCGGTTACCCCAGCACTTCCCCAACCTCATTATTTCCCAGCAAAGCTCTGCTTGTGACTTTGACTTTATTTCTTGTTCACATGTGGATACCTCACCACAGCACCTCTTGGACCCTTCTGCAGAAAAATTCTGATTTCAAAATATTTCAAGCCCCACTCTGGAAAATCCCACGAGCACCAGTAGGTATGTGCTGGAACTCAGCAAGTTCAGGTTTTTCCCCAGTTGTTGTGCACAAGACCTGGAGTATGAGACGAGCTGAGGGCAGGAGCTTTAACTGGCTGAAATTCAACCAAATCTGTAGGAGAAAATCTAACTAGACCGGTATGCTACAAATGCTCATACAATTCAATTTCTTCGTATCACCAGGGTCCCCAAGTAAAACCTGGTCCTTCCTGCATCTACAGACAGAAGTGCCAGAGGACCATCACGGCACAGAGGTGGCACTGAGCTGTGGGCAGGCGCAGAATGGCGCCGATGGCACAGGGCTGCAGGAAGGACCAACTGCAAGAGCAACAGGTAAATCCCACCTGTCTCCCACCCTCTCCACCTCTTGGATAACAGGGTCAGGGTGAGAAGCGGGGACGCCAGCTGGCAGGGGAGGTCATGATTTTTCTGGTCACCAGAAACAAGCCAAGGCACTCCATGCCTGTACCCTCTGCAGCACAGGGGAAATAATTTACCTTAGCATTGCCAAGATGTAGATATTTACTGCCGGCTTGCCTGGCTGGTCGCCTCTGAGCACAGAGCCAGAGGGATAGCAGCCCGCAGGGCATTGTGGTCGGCTTTTGTGAATGGCAAGAAGTGCTTCGAGTCAATGGAAATAAAAGCATTGTGGGAGCACTGGATGAGAAAGCCAGAGAAGCCCCACATTGTTCCCGAGTCCCTAAAACATCTCCCTGGATAACACAATCGTATTTAAGAATGAGAAATAGAGGGCAAAGATTATTTTGAAGTGCGAAATTAACAGACTCTTCACCTCCTGCCTGGGGAAAACTTTCAAGGCTTCCAAGGATAAAGAAAAGGACCCAAGGACCCAAGCCACCTGAGATCTGCTGACGCCACCGCTCCACCGATGCCAGAGACCTTGAAACGAATACGTAGGGACTCAACAACACCAGTGAGGGATGGGGACACAGAATCCTTTTGCAAAACACCGAGGTGCCATTGATTGCCAAGACAATGGCTGGAAAAGCTTCACGGCGGGTGGGAAATAACCGAGAGGCTCCGAGGGGTCCATCCCTTCCAGCTCACAGGGCTGGAGTAGGGTCAGGGGCTTCCCTACAGCTTCAGCCCTCGGGCGCATTGGCGAGGAGCTGGGGACAAGCAGAAACAGATGGAGAGCAGACACCAGCCGTGTGTAGCATAGAGTGGCTACCCGCCGTCCTCGCAGCAGGCAAGGAGGAGAGTGGCTGAGAAATCAAAGGGAGAAAGACAGCTTCAAGACTGTACAGAGCTCATTGGGAAGACTGGATAGCTCCGATCAAATATTGCTTGTGGATCTGCATAATTTAAGCCTGTAGGAACATAGCTGGGAGGCTCTTGGTTAATCCTTAGAGTTTCTAAAAAAGGAGAGCAAAGAAGAGGTCTCAGTGACATAGCTCCAGAAAAAAAGGTTTGTCCCAAGGAGGAAGGGAGCATCAAAAAGGGATTGAGAGGTTTTTTTAAGTCTGAAGGAAGTAGCATCCCTAAAGGCAGGCAGGTATGTGCATAGGTAGTGCTAAAATAATATAGCTTTTTAGGATTATTTATAGTTGGTGGTGTTTAAACATCATGCTGGTATTGGTTCTCCATCCCAACAAGATGTCCCAGAGTCCTCAGGCCTGCAGACGCTGTCCTGCTGCTCCCCAGCTCACAGGCAGGGCTGGGAAGGTACCCGGACACCTCGATCCTGTGTGGGGAGGAGACCTGGGCACGTGGCAGCAGCCAGCTGCCACACTCCCTCTGCCTGGGCGCCAGGGCCGGGAGAGACTGCATCCCGATGCACTAAAAACTTGCTGTATTTCTTTAATTGAACTGTTCTTAAGTGGGTTTACAGAGTGAGAGGGAACAAGTGATGAATTGTCAGGCCTTCAGCTAGACAGACAACCAAAGCCACTCTTGACTCCGCTGCCCCTTCAGCCTGCCCGCACACGTGGGTGCCTACACCAAACTCTCCCAAGACACTGAAGCCAAGAGCATTCCATCTCTGACCATGATACAGGTTGTTTCTAGCACACCCTGGCTGTGGGCTCTCAAAGCAGCTCATTTGCCCCTAAATTCATTCCCACTGACCTTGGCTAGCAATCAGTTAGGCAACATTCAACAGTTCCATTGCAATGGCCTCAGGAATCCCACGGCTCATTGCCAAATGCTTTCAGATATGCCTCAGATACTTAGAGAGTCACTCAAACCCAACCAGAGCTCTTCAGCAGGTATCACTGGATTAACCTCTCCTGACATGAAATTTGACCCTTGTACCAAACTTTGCAAATGGGAAAAACCTCAAGGGACAATTCCATGATGGCAAAACATGACGTTGGGCTTGCTGGTACACACAGCAAGGCTGAGAGGAAGGCAAGGTGAAGTAACAGTGACGAAAAAAAATAAATAAAATGAAGATGGGAACAGGCTTATTTCCATTGCTTACTGAAATTGGAGGTTTTTGGGTTGGTTTTTTTTTTTTTTTTTTTTTTTTTTTCCTTCATGAAATAAATGACTTGGACTAAAAGAAGTGAAACAGCAGATCAACACAGCTCTGTCGGTTCTGACACAGGTCTTGCAAGAGGAGGCTGAGCAGGGTGTGAAGCCACGAGGTGCTGGCTGACAGCTCCTCATGCTGCGCAGCACGCAGCATGCCTCCCACCTCGGGCACTGCTGAGCCGCCCGGCTGCTTGCCCACTACTGCGAATATCCGCAAGAACAGCCCCGCCTCGGTCACTTTCCAGGCACGGGCTGCGAGGGGTGTGCAGCACCGGCTCACACGGTGCCCATATGGATATAGACATAAACTATGCGTCTAGGCCTGCAGCATCATTGAGAAAGCTTCGCGTTTCCTTTAGTGCTCCTGTTTGTCAAATAAAAACACTTCTCCAACCTTCTGCCATTGAGCGCCCTGCATGTGTGATTCCAGCTGGGGCAAGACAGCTAAAAAAAGTAGAAGTCCCACAACGGAGTGGAGAACCACCCCAGGAGGTCATCTAGGGTCAACAACTATGCAGAAGCTTTTTTTATTGGGTGTGGGAGATGCAAGAGGTAAAGCTGTGGCTCAGAGGACGATGCTACAGGGCGTTAGCCGAAAGCTTGTGCTTTTTAGGGTGAATAGAAATAGGGCAGGGCCCAAAGCCCTGAAGCTAGTGGGAAGAGTCCCGCTAATTCCAGTGGTCTATGAACCACGCACAAGTGGATTTGGCTGAAAAAATGTTTTATTTCATAGCACTGCATAACGGAGTTGCTCACAGCGAGCCCTTGACGGCAATGGTCCTTGAGGTTTTATGGGACAATGGCATTTCATCTTAAGAAAGGGAGTGCAAAGATCACCGTCAACAGTGGGTTTGACAGGCACCATTTCATTAAACTAATTAGAAAAAGAAGGAATGTGGGAGAATGACAGCTGCCTCTTAAGATAATAGGAAACCTGTCTCTTTAAATGTGCTGGGGTTTTTCAATGCAGACCAGGCAGGGCTATAATCAGAGCAGCAGCGGGTCGGATTTACGTTCAGTACAGTATAATTCCATTGCAGGGACCATCCAAGAATACTTTGGCAAGCTCAAATATATTGAAATTGCCTTGGCTAGTGGCTTGCAAAATGGCTGTGGAAAGTCAAGATAATTAGAGCATTGTGGAGAGGAGAGACAGTAAAATAAAGGGTAGAAGACAAAAAAAGACAAGCCAGTAAAAAAAGGATTACAGACACGAAGAAAGTTTCAGAACAGAGTAATTGAAGGAGAAAGGCATACCCAGCAGACTGGAGTTGTGTCATTTGTACAGGAGGAAAAGGACAAGCACCAGGTAAAAAAAAGACCAACCGCCCAACAATTTGAGATTAATAAATGAATTTAAAAGCACCAAGAAAAACACAGCTGGGAGTTACACAGGGTTTCTGCTTGGATTTAAATTAGAAATCAGAGAGGAAGCATGAGAGAAGAAAGTAACTATTTTTGGAAGTAACATTTTGAGCTGATCCTTGCGTGTTTGGCCTGACTGGGAGTAGGACAAGCCAGGTAGTAAAAAAAAAAATCAGTTACATAAACCAAGAAGTCTTTCAGTGAAGCAGCAGTACCCTAGTCAGTGTTAGCAACTCTGATCCCTGTTCAGCCAGGTGCTTGAATCTACGCCTAAACATATGCATGGCGCAGACCCATCAACCCCTACAATTACGCGCTTACGAGCCCTGCTTAGTACCATGTCCCTTGTTACTGGAAACCTGAGATGACTGTACAACGTAAAACACCCAAGCCAACAGGAATTTTGCCAGCAACTACAATGGGATGAGTTCTGCAGGCATCTATGTTATAAAAAAAGACGCAGCACTAAAACCGGTGCAGTGACGACACTCCCGGTGCTCCCTAGCGCCAGAGTTGTTCATCCTCCCGTATGAAAGCAAACCATGCATCCACACTGTACTTCTATACACAGAGAACTTGCTCTTAGCTCTGGTATACATTTGCCATTTACATTCTAGTTTTGCAATCCTGATTTCTACTTGCTATTCCCTTTGTGTTTAAATATCCAACAAAATGTATTTGCATAAGAGTTTGGGTCTACGCAAACAGAGTAACAGAGATGTTTCTTTCCCACACAAGCAAAATTGTGCTTCTACATATTACCTACATATGTACACTTAATTTATATGTATTCTTACTATAAACACACAGATGTATAGATAGCCATCCTTGTGCAGTTCCGCTTTCCACAGAGGAAGCAACTTTCGTGACTAACGAGTAACATTATCATCCACGTTGTCACGATCAATTACGAAAGCAAGAATTATGAAGAGTTTCTGAGCCCTTGACTGCTGCCCGGCTCTGCGAGCCGAAGGAGGAAGCTGGGACTGCGGGTGTTTTTTTCAACAAACCCTACATCCCCCCAGGCCTGAGCAGGGTGGGCTGTCCACAAGGCTGGTCATCGTTTGATGTGAAGCACAGCTTCCTGCAGAGACCTGGCAACCCCCACTCCCCTCTCACCTGCCACTGATAACGCTCCCTTCTCTGTGCTTGTACCGGGTAACCAGCTCAGTTTCAGGCTTGTGGGCCTGATCCTTAGCTGTTGTAAACTGACACAGCTGAACTGGGATGGAGCAGCATCACTACGTCGCAGGTAAACTTTGGGTCCTGCAAGTTGGTTTTGCTCATGGGCTGACACAGATATTGTGGAGGGGGACATCAGCATGATCCTCTTCATGTCAGCCTTCCCAGCAATTTGCAACCACTGTAGTAAGATTTTTATTTACCAGTATTAATGTTCACAGTAAAAAAAAAAAAAAAAAAAAAGAGGATTTGTAAAGAAACTGCAAGCCAGGACAGTGTTCATTCACAATTGCAGGAGGCAGAGTGCATTTTTGCAGGCAGAGACCTCTCATGCCTCCAGATATGAGATAGCCACTCATTGGCAGAGGGTCACTAACTTCTATTCCAAACTTGGCATTATGGAATTTCCCTCACCTTCCTCTAAATCAGGTTGCTCTTGCCACAGGTGGGGGCAGGCTGCAAAACCAGACAGACTGATGGTCCCTGTGGCTTGGAAATTTCTCTCTTCCTCTGGTCTGGCTCTCATTTTCTGCTCAAAGAGGAGGAGTTCAGCAAAGCAAAGAACTTCTCCCCAGATTGGCACCCCAGGCAGACGTTCGACTGACAGGGCATCACCGCACATAACGGCACAGCAGCACTGGTGGTACTTTAGATGAGAACCACCTGTGTTCAGTGGCACAACACAGCTAGCCTGAGCTGTGAAAATCATCACCAAAGGAAGCACGAACCACAGTCACTGTTAGTAAACATGGCCTGGGTACAGACGAGGAACTCACAGACCATGGCCCTGCCCTGGGACGCAACTTTGCAATGCAGCTAAGCCTGCCTTGAGATCCATGTCATGCACAGCAGCGGAGCAGAGCCCGGCTGTGTCGGAGCGAGGGGTGCAGGGTCTCAGCACAGCCCCCGTCACAGCCACTAATGAACCGGTCGCTGCCAAGGGGGCACCGTACCCGCAGCAGCAGCGGCTACAGCCCCGGCTGTCCTGTGGCCGCTTCACCTCACGGGCTGTGACAGACGCGGGAACACGCAAACATGTTTCTCACTTCCAACCACGACAGGGCTACAGCCCTTCCCAAAAGCTTAACGCGTTAGCAGGGAGCATGATGAAAATTTCATCAGGCAGCTGTTCCCTGTGGTCCTTGCGGGGACTTGTCCCAGTCCTGCAGCCTCCCCCTGCTCACACCGGCAGGCTCGAGGTCCTGCAATGAATCATTTCAATGTGCAACGTGGAAAAAAGTATTACCTGGAAATGTCTGGACGTGCAACTCCTGACACAACAAGCATCAGCCCTGCTCTCTTTTAATCTTCATAGATGTGCTTCGTTATTAACTTTTCATGTGACAACTGTTTGTGCTTTAAGAGTGCTTCACAAAACATAAATATTGGAAGCGAGGACTAACAGCCTGTGTTAGTGGGTCCAGCCTTTTAAATAATTGTGACTGGGAAACTGGAACGCAAGTCAGAGAGGTCTGTTCTGACCATCCTATCCTTGTTTTCTGTTCTTCAATTAAACCACTGCTCTTAGCTATTCGTTTTTATCAGTATTATATAAAACTAGGACAGAGTAAATGAAAATTTATAATTTATAAACAATCTGGGGAAAAAAAAAATCACTGAATTATTTATGGCACTTTTGAAATATGTTTGTTACTTGTACGAAAATTAGTTGTTAGGTCTTAATCACAGCAGTGCCACAAATATGTTGGAAATTAGGACTCACAAACCTGCTTGTTTGGAAAGAAAAAAAAAAACCTGTAACTCTACCTACAATTGGAAAACCCAAACCAAAGTGATTCTGAATGCTCTAGTTAAACAAGTGCCAATTATTGAATAATTCTCTGAGCTAAACAGAAAGTTATTGTATATAGAAAGATTTTTTTTTTTTTTTTTCCTGGAGAGTGCTTTATACCAGATGCCCTTTTAAATTGTTTTGAATTCTCTGTAGGCAGTAGATAACTAAACCTACAGAATGTAGTAATGGCAAAAAGGAAGCAATCAAGTTGGCCACTTCTAGTTAAGAGTCATGGAAAAGGCATCTGTTCTATATGAATTGCAGACTATAGGAACTTTGACAGTTCATAGACCAGACTTAATTTATTAAACCAAGTTTCTAATATAAACAGTAATTCGTTTCAGGCACTGACACTGAAGGTCTGGATTATGTGAATAAAATCTAGAGACCTCCACTGGCCTCCTAAAAAAAGGTAGTTTTTCTGCTTAAGAAGAAAGTAGCCAAGCACACCTTAGCAGCAGGCGTCAGTGCCGAGGCTGCGCACCGCAGCGCAGCTCTCCCCGCACTGCCCGTCCGGAGCACCCTTGGGATTAAGGATGGCAGTTGTCAGATACCTCAGCAAAACTGCGGCTTGAAGTCTTCAGAAAGACGTTCATTTGCAAACAAAATGACGACTAATAGGATGAATGTTGGGGAAAAATAGACAGAGAGGAATGCCTTGACACAGCATGCTCGCTGCCTGTCCGGGAAGGCTGTTACACCCGACCAGGCCAGGGCACAGGCTTGTCAGGGACCCTCCTACCCTGCCACCAGCACACCCGCCCCGGCAGCGTAGGGGACTCCCTCTCAAGTGACATGACTGCGGCCGGTGCCTGCAGTGTACTCGCACACACAAGTATCATTTCTCAATGGCAGTACAGCATAAGGCCTGATGTGAATCAGCAAACATTGCTACAAAGTACCTGAACAAAATGCAATACTCAGAGCCTGATTTATGGGGGACCCTCGCTTTGTTTGCCCAGCCCCAACTTCATCCGGGTCTGGGAGAAGCATAGATCAAGGGGTCTCAGGGCCTGATGTCAGCAAATGTTTATCTTTAAGCACTTCAGCAATTCAGGTGAACGCAATAGGACTATTTCACTGCTTAAAATTAGGCAGGTACCTAAACAATTTCCTGGATCAAGTTTACATTCATCTCAAGTTTCAAGCACTGGCTTTGCTGTAGCTTTGACCAAAAGCTTGGTCATAACTCAGAAATCGCACACAACTATTTCCTTATGTCATCAGCCCTCAGTAGAGACCTAGTATGGAAAACCTCAGTTAGGGTTTTTTCCCCACCAAAAAAATGTTATGGAAATGACTTATGAGATTAAAGCATTTTGCATCAGTGCTGGCCAGTCCATCGCTGTTGGTGACAATAATGGCCCAAAGTTTCTGGCAGTGGGAGTGTGAAAGCAGCTGCCCGGCCTCCTCGCCAAAAGCCGAAGGCGAGCTCCCCATTGCCCCCCACTCCGGCAGGCAGCCAGAGGTGGCTTTTGTGCGGCACTTTGCTCAGGCTGAACCCGCCACGTTGCCAACCCCAGCTAATTGCTTGATTCCCCATCTCATTTGCCTGAGAACGACTGAGAATGTGAGACAGCGTAGGGTCTATAAAATCATTAATTGAATTACTAGTGTGGAATAAGTAGCGCATCAATTTGAATTCACCATCATCCCCCTCCTCTCCTCCCCCGTGTTTAAGAGACCAATCCTACTGTTGATATGTGCATAGCTTCAGAAGGAGGCTCAATAAATAGATGCGCTATTCTAGCTAAACAAATTTATTTTTCCAGCTGTTCTACTGAATTAGTAAATTGTAATGTTGACTTCAGACTATCTTCCCCATAAAATATATGCTGGCCTGTATATTTTACTGGCACTTCTTTTGCAACACCTCATTAAGGGCTGATCCAATCCGTATCCTAATCTATCGGAATTTTGCTTTGACCTGAGTGAGCTTCAGACCAGGATACAATATTGATTCAATACCTATTTTATGTTTTATTGTTGAATCATTAGCAAGATTTTTGCACGCTCTCTCCCCTTATTTGGTTTTCTAAGAGATTTTAGGGCAGAAGTTGCAGGTACGAGGAGTTTGGGGGTTTGTGTCAAATGTGTTGTCTGAGCACGTGTGGTTTCAGCAGCACGTATTAACAATTGCTTGTCTAGGAAACAGTCAGGAATTTTTGTCCAGCCTTGATATGGAAACTTCTCTTTAGCCTGCCTCTGTGTTCAAGTGGACTCAAAAGCTTTTACAGATTTTGCAAGTTCAGTTTGCCACTGTTTAGCATCTTCCACTTCATTTACACCAACGCATGGTAAGCGTCAGGGTTACTAGGTCACAACAGCAGCATTTTGCTCTCCTATGTTAATAGAAATTAATTCTGGGCTACAGTTCAAATTCACCGTTTTTAAAACCAGCATCACGTCTCAGCTGGCAACAGCCAAGTGAAGCTGAGGTTGGGGGCCCTCGCCCCGTGGCTCCGTGCAGGGCAGCACACAGGCAGGCACCACAATTTTGGAGCTCCTGGCTGGCTGGGCGAGACGATTTGCAGGGCAGGGACGAGGCTGCGGGCACCGCGCCTCTGGGTGTGTGAGGCACTGGGCAGGCCCAGGGTTGGTTTGCTAGCACAGGCGCAGCACAACCCACACGTCACCAAAACCTGTCGGCTTCGGCAAATCCTCATATTCCTGGGAACAGCAGGTTTGGTGGCAGAATCCTGTCGGGTGCTGCTGCGCAGCTCCGTCCCAGCCGGCGGGAGCTGGGACTGCTCTCAAACTCCTAGACAGAAGCAGCTACCGCTTAAAAATGCTCGAGAGGGGGGCGTGTGGCCCCTAGGCCCCTGCTGCCAGCAGGGCCTCTCGGCCACAGTTTCGGATCACCCCTGGAGCCGGCAGAGGCCGGCCGTGCCGCGGGGGAGCCGGGGGGCGAGGGGCGGCAGCGGGACACTGTGCTTCTGCCGGGTTGGCAAAGGGGCCAGGAGAGAGAGGAGAGGGGAGAACGCAAACGCAGCAAGTGAGGGCCTCTCTCCTCTGCAATAAAACCAAACATGAATGAAACCAGAGCAAAACTTAAAAACAAATAAAGAACAAATAACGCGCTTTTAATAGCCTGATGCGAGAGGGATCTAATACCACATCCATTAGGCAAAGGATTTTGCATGTTCCCTCACAGTGAGCAGTTTCAGCAGCTTTTCCTTAAATTAAGATGACAGGCTACCGCTGCACACTGTTGTTAATCTTTTCCTAAAAGCTTCATGTTACTATTTAGTAGTTTACTAATAAATCAGAGAAAATATGTAGTGTCATTTTGGTTTAGATATAGATGGATGACTTTTTAGTATTTGTAAAGTTGTAAAACAGCTACTGCGATGGCATTCAGTGAAAGGAGCAATACTTGCCATGGTAGCTGTATTCTCTTCTGCCCGAGGGCCACAGCACACTACACCATTCACATGTTCAAAACCAATTCAATACTCTGTCATATCTACTCCACTAGTAACTGTCTTTCAGCTGTCTTTCATGCAAGATGCATAAAGGATGGTTGTTAATTTTCATATGCTTTCCGTTACTTTGATCCTATTTTTCATTATTTTAAACTTTCTTTCCTCTGAAAATATTCTGGTCATAACCTTTTAGGATTTTTTAGTTTGTTTTGTTTTTTAAGCATGCATATTCACTGTTGTCATCCTGAGCTTGATTTTGCTGCTGAATTCCCTCTAGGTTGTGGATTTACTACTTTCAATGTCATACAAGTGCACTTAAAAGGGAAGGATGTGGTCATGTCCAAGCTAACAATTTCTGTGCCACTGATGATGGGAGACAGTGCATCTTCATGGGGACATCGTGAGGGGCAGTCTAAGTGGAGGACTCGACTGGCTTTACCTTTATTTTACTGCTCAGGAAAAGGCTGACAAAATTGGAAGCAAACAGAGCCATAGAGGGGAAGGGACCTCGTCCCTGCAGCGGGACAGGCAGCTGCTGGAGCATCTGCCACATGTTCCCCCATCCACCACTGAGGGGCTTACCCTGAATTTCCAGTAGCACTAACCTCCCCTTTACTGGTAGGTCTGTTTTTGTCTAAGTGGAGTAGGCATCCCTAGAAACCAGTGGTCACCAGTAACCTGCAGCATTGGGGGCCAGAAGCACAGCACCCCATTGGTGCTGCAAGGAGAGAGGGCAAGGGCTGCCTGCTGGTTTCTGCTGCAATGGGTCCTGTTCGTTTGGCCACCGGGGTGGGAGCAAGACCGTGAGGAAAACTCAGAGTCCTAGTTTTGAAGTGACTGATGTTTCTGAAAACTCAGGCTCTCTAAGGATGGCTTTGGGCACGGGTTCTCCCATTGCGTCGGTGTAAACCAGGAGTGACCCTGTTCCAGTGAGCAGAGTTACTGTAAAATCAGTACAAGCAGGAGACAAAACACCTGTGATACACCTGAACTGATCCCACAGGGAAAAAAACCCCACTTGGTCCATAGCACTTGCCTTTCTGAAGGCATTTTCGCTCTGTTACTGTCACTACAAATGGCAAATAGTGTCTTTTAGCTCCCTGCAGGAGTGGCAGGACCCATTCTGCAGAAACACAGTGCCTCTCTGGACAGAGAAGGCAGCCTCTAAAAGACAGCGAGCAGAGGAGACAATCCCTATTTCCATCCTGGCCATCGCCTGCTGCCGCACAGGTACCGACTGCAGTTGCCCTTTGGAGGGGCTGCAGCTGTGCAGCAAGACCAGGGACCAGAAACACAGGCCCCTGCGCCACCCCCTGCCTGGCTCCCCCGGGGCGGGGGACAAGCCCCGAGCGGGGGGGCCGGGAGCCCGAGCCTACCTACCCTGCCCGAGGGCTGGCCCACGCTGGGCCGTCCAGCTGCTGCCCGTCCGGGGAGCCAGGGGCCGCTTCCCCTTTATGGGGAATTTTTATAAGAAAAGCCCCGGCAGCCCGTTTTGTACTTTCTAATGCCAGATCCCGTCTATATTCTTAGGTGCTCCTAAGGCCTCCTAATTATTGCTTCCTGGTCGTTTTTACTTCTCCTTATTAATTTAATAGGGTCTCTGATGAGCAGAAGCAACTGCAAGCACCCAGGAGCCACCACCAAATGACCCTTCTCATTTAAACCAGAACTCACAATTTTGTGCCGGTGAACTATGCATTTTTTGCTGCACAATAGATGGCAGTAGAGAAAAAAGGCTGAGACTAGACAATTTATAGTTTGGAATATGCAGTTGATTTTTTTTTTTTTTTTTTCCCCCCTCAAATCACCGTACAGTATTTGTTGCTTTCTTCTCAACAGAGAGCTTTCCTAGAAAAGGCAGTCTGGTGCGGATGAGGCTAGATGAAATAAAAGATTCATGCATGAATAATTAACATATTGGAGGCCTCACTTGAACTTGTTGCCTTACCCAGATGAATGAGTTAACATGTTGGAGATTATTATAAAGAGGGACTATTCTGCTCCGGTAGATCAAATCAGCGGAAAATGATGAAGTATCGCCACACATATAAATATATGCTCGGTACTTAAAAATAACCCTTCCAATAAGTATAGTCATATTGGAGTTCAGCTACGCTGACAGTCGCAGCGACAAGATAAAAAGATTTGGCATGAGTCATTCAGTTTGACTTTTGCACTGAAATGAGATGCAAGCCTGGGAACTCGCTCTATGTAGGGCAGCCGCCGCGCGGGCGGGCAGCTCCCACCTCCCCGGTTTCGCGGCGCGGGGGAAGAGCGGCGGCGAGCAGAGCGAGAGCACCTCCAACTTCAATACAAAGGCTGCTGGATAAGCATGCAGGGCTCGCCAGCTCCTCCCCGCGACCCCGGCTGCTGCCGTCTGCAGTGGCTTGCCCAAATGCCAGGATGGGTGCCGAACGGGGCATCGCCTGGCAGCCACGGGGCCTGCGCAGGAGCCGGCAGAGAGCGACTGAGTCTGCCATTGGCCCCACGTCGTGCAGAAAGTGTCCCTTAACTGTCAAAAGCCACGGTTTACCACAGTCTTTTTAATGCAGCAAAGGCTTTCCACTACTGACTACTACTCTGAAAGCTAATTGCTGCAAAAAGGAGTCTTCCTTGTAGATTGACATAAAACTCAGGCTAACCACGGGAGGGAGAGAAAATTTAATTACAACCTTTAATTCCTACCTCAGCTTTACTAATTTTTAATTGTGCCTAATAATAGTGAAAACCAAGCTGGGAAAAAATGCAGGAGGTTAAACTCACCACAAAGAAATCGCCAAATTTCCTAATCAAAACTATGCCATGGCTTTCCTACCTATCCATACCTCTCTATATCCCACAGCACTAACTGTGAAATAAGGTTTGGAAAGGAAACCGTATCACCACTCTTCCAGGCCTCCGTTAAATAAAACCTTTCTGGTGCAGGCAGCACAAAGCTGTGGTGAGGACGGCGAGCTTGTGCCACGCACATTGCTTGCAGGGTGCCCGGGGTGCGAAGGGATGGCAGCCGTGGGCTGGTGCTACGCAGGCAGCGGGACTTGGCAAGGCATTTGTAAACCGAGAGCGCAGCACACCCCGTCCCAGCTGTGGCTCTCATTGCATTAGCTGCAGAGAAATTACTCCAGAATCAAATGATTTTTCTTTCAGCCCTTGTGCCAGCCCCAGCACCGAGCAGGAGCAGTGCAGGGTTGGTCTGGCACACAGCACTGGGCTGGAGAAGGGTCCTCCCCAGCACGGGCTCTCTTTTCCAGAGCAAGTTAAAGGTGCACTGTGCCATGACATTATCCAGGACTGCTTGAAAATAAAAATAGATTGGAAGCATTTTGAGACGTTTCTGTACATTATCTCTCGGCTGCACAGTGCTGTCAAGCAAAACGTCTTCTTTCTTCAATCAGTGCATAAACATAGACCAGATATAACAGGGCACAGAATTTGTGTGCAAAAATGCCTGATTTCTACATACAACTCGATTTTCAACAAACTGAAAGTTACCACTAGCAGCAGCCATGGTCAAAGTGGAGCTTTTCTTCCAGCTCTGGCAGTGAACTGGGGCTCACCGGCTGCCTGTGGCCGGGCTTGGGCTGCCAAGGGTTCGCAGAACCGCGGTGACGACTGAGTGGCACTTTTCTGTACACAGGTCCCCCAGCTGCTCACGCAGTCATAAGCCGATGCACTTTATTCACAAGCATCTTCGAGCAAATTGATACTTCCCAAAATCTGGGCAGCAGCAGCACAGGGATGCTGAGCGTGCCTCTCACCTGGGGGTTCATTTAGCTGTCCCTAAGGCTATCAGCTTTGGCACGGCAGGGAGGCAATCCGCCCTGCCACTCAAACACCGTGCTTCAGCGGGTGCTTCCTGATGAAACTATCCTGTTCAGCAGATAGTTAAGGGATCCGGTACGAAAATCTTCACCTGCTAACAATATTTTTCCACTTAGATCTGTTCCTAAAGCTTATTGCCACATCAAATCCCATTATAGAAAATAAGGAAATGTTAAAATTAAGAACTAATGTTCACATGAAAGAATTTTTTTTACTATTTCCTTCAGCAAACCAATGAATGTTTAACAGTTGAAATTGCTTTGAAACAGCAATAAATTATTTCATGCATACATGCCAAATATTAAAACCAGAAGGTTTCTTAATATGAAGTCACTGGTACCGAGATTCATGTTTGCCTTTGTTAATTATCTACTTGTTTATTAGCTTAGTTTCACTGAGGAGCTGCTGATATCCCCAAGTTAAGAATTTCAGAGCTGTTCACAGGATGTAATAATACAGTTTTATTGGGTGCTTGTTGAGAAAGCGTTTTTAGTTGTTTGCACTTAAGCAGTAAAACTGCCGTTTCTCTCAGTCTGAAGCCCCCTGCACAGGTCCCTGCCGGCCTGTGCCCTCCCGGGGCGGCTGTGGTGTCCCCCAGTGCTGCAGGGACCCATGCTGAGGGAAGGCAGAAAGCTCCCCTGGCACTGCAGCCCAAGCAGATCTCTCCCTTGGGCTAAAACCAGCCTCAGCTGGGACAAGCCTGCCCTGAGGCCACGTTCCCTGCAGCCCCGGGACGCGAGAGGTGCTGCTCGCTCAGAAAGTCCCAGTCTGAGTAGGTAAACCCAAAGAGACCCAACCTTTGCTGTGGATTTAATATTTTAAATTTGGAGGATTTTAATTTATTTATTTATTAAATCAGCAGATTGTACATACTCTACACAGCAAACTGCTCCAGCCCACAAGGATTTCCTCCGGGAAGAAAAGCCAGTGGCACAGGTTCTGGGAGTACGTTATTATTGACTAAATAATTTTTATTACTGTCGTTAATGTTATTCCCTCAAGCTTCACCTCCCGGAGCTGGAGCATTAGAGCCAACTTTATGGGGAAAAAAGCTTCCAATTTTACTGATTGCAAGGAAGGGCTTGAAATCTTCAGGTACGTATGGGGTGATAAAACAAATGCCTCCAAATCTCACCAGTTAGCAAGACTTCATGGTGTTCAACCTGGTTTAATTGCTTTGGAGTGCTCGATGTGCTCAGTGCTGCCCACATCCAACCCTAAACTCATCCGCCCACCCACTAACCTGCCTGGAGCACCCGCTGCCTCCAGACAGCCCCGTGCCCCCTGCCCGCGTGCCGAGGGGGGAGCGAGGGGCTGCGGGGCCATGCCTGCCTCGCCCCAGCCGAATGCAGAATCCCTCCTTCGGGATGCCTGTCCTCGCGCCGTCTGGCAGCCCCTGCAAAAAGACAGAGTGCTAATCACAGAGCAGGGTGGCTGCTGCGGCGGCATTTCCACAGCAAACCCCTGCTTGGGGGAATTTTCAAATGTGACCATAAAGCTTTGCTCTGAGCTTTAAATGTGGCTTTAAACCAAGGACTCAGCCAAAGCCTATCTTCTTCAAACTCAAGCCCTCTGAAAGAAAAACACCGGGGCTTTTCTTAAAGCAATGCCAGTGTGAAGGGTAAGGCGGGACAGGTCTCAGCTGTGGTTTGATGTCTCCTTAGTCCGTGGGGCAGAGACAGAGGACAGCATCAGTGTTGCAGGGGCACACCTCCCTGATTCCCCATGGGTACACCGCTCCGGGCTGCGGTGCCCCACGGCACCGCTGTGACAAGGGTACCGGGCAGAGGGGCTGGGAAATGCACCCTGGCTGCAGGCAGGCACCCGTGGCCTCCTAAACAAAAATGGATTTTCTACTGACTGCGGGTATGTTACGCAGTATTTAGGGCAGAAGAATTATCTTGCATTTTCCTCCCTCAATGACCCTTCTAGAAATGTTTGTTACATTTTTTTCAGAGCAACTTTATAAAATACCAGCTTTGATTTTCAAAGCCTGCGATATTCTGAAACCCAGCTTTCCCTACTGCAGCTCGAAACCCACAGAAGTTTAACACACTGAGAACATCACAATTAAAAAAAAAAAAAAAAAATCCCATGAAGAACAACAAATCCATCTGACCTACTCTGGTGCTTTTCGGAGGCAATACAGGTCCCATGTTGCAGCCCCTCCCCAGGGTGCATGCTCCTTCAGCCTATGATAGTAACTCAGCTGCAAGTTACTAGCAGACTTAGAGACGTGCTTTTTCAGAAAGACAGTAATTTTTTCGGGCATGTGTAGCAGATGGGAATGTTAACTCATAGTGCTAGGAGTTAACCTGATTGTATTATAATGTGATAGCTCCACAGCTAATGCCCATCAGCACTGTGGGCCATTTACTTTATCATAAAATAAAATTAATTGAGTGAAAATAAATTGCAGAGGGATACAGAAGAATTTGAGACCATATACATGAAATACACAATAGCTCGAGTCTCCCGTAACACTTATCTTCATTAGAGAGGAAACAATTATTATTAATTCGCTCTTGAAAAATAAATATCCTGAAACTTGCAACAAGATTTACCGCACGGGCTGTGGATGCTGATATGGCTACATGAGTGCTAGAGTTTCTTTTCTGTTGAAGAAGGACTTTCAGACTCAGCAAACGTTATGGCAAAGCTGGCTGCCAGTGCCCACGTCCTGGTGAAGCCTGCCCAGAGACCACAGGGAGAGGGGAGGGGGATGCGGGGGGGTCCTGGTGCTGCTGCAGGAGCAGCACAGAGTATCCATCCCCTGGCCAGGTGAGCAGCAGGGAGTTGCGGGCAGCCAGTTTGCTAATGGGCTGCAATATTTCTAATGGAAAATGTTTATTTGAGTGCATGTGTGCATTCGCCAAGTATAACGAGGTAATGACATTGAGGCTTATTGATAACACAGTTATAATTCCATGTAATGACCAACTGAGCAAAATGACACAACCATCTCTCCTTCATCTATTATGCTTCTGTCCACAGAGACTTCTCAGTTAAGGGCTGTTTATTTCTGCAGCAAGACATAGACCAGATATGCAGAATATAAACCTTCCTATTAGGACTCACTAGTATACTGGTTTTCCTTCCAAGTCATTTAACAACACATAACTTTGGGGATCGGCTTTCTGGTTGTGCGGTGAGGTAGGAGTCAGAAACGCAGCTGTGACCGCAGTGCTGAGTGAGAGGTAGCAACCCTGCCCGGTCCCAGCCACAGACACCTCCTGCGCTCCCACTTGAGAGCAGCTTGTATTTGTTTTCTTACAGGTAACTGACAAATTCCCACACATGTAAGTGATGGCATTCCACAGATCGCTATTAGATAGCTTCCCTAAAAAACAAGTAGGGCAAAAGATTTCGATTATTTTTCTTTTTGACATTTATACACTGGCAGTCCCCCCAGCTGTCCGGTGTCAGCTCAGTGCCAAGGAGCAGCATGTGGGCAGCCCTTCCTCACACCGGCATCAACAAACATTCCAAGATCACTGCTCCTGCCCTGGCCACCCTGGTTCCTTGCCAGGTCCTGCCCTGGACCCCTTCGACCCCTCCAGCGGGGCTGGGGAGAGACCCCCGGGCTGCTTCCCCAGCTCATAGACCCAGCCACCCTCTGGCTTCAGCTTTTACAGACCTGCATTAAAATTCACATCTACTCACAGCAAACTGCACCAGCAGCTTCTGCATTTGCTGAGCAGTGCCTGTGGGTGCATGGGTGCAACGTTTCACTTACAAAACCACCCTGTCAAGTCACCCCTAATGCCTCCTCCTTTAACTGGTACTAGGCACAGATTTGTCACCCACAGGTGACAACTCCAGCCTCATCACTGGGCAGTAATAAACCTCTGAAGCACTGGGTGAACAGGAGGGACCCTTTAAACTCACAGGCATTTTACTTTGTTACTGAAGACTCCATGTGCATTTCGAGTTCTGTTCCTGGCTCTCAGATCTCTGTACTGTTCAGGGTTAATTGGATATACTTAATAGAAATAGCCATGTTCGAAAGAGTTGCATGCATCTGCCTCCCTATTTATAGGACGGGGTGACCCTCAAGTGCCTGACCAGCGCATAATGACTCCAGGTAGCAAGAACCTGAAATCAGATTATATCCCCCTGCGATTCCATTAGTGCGCTGCCCAGTGATCGGGGTGCAGGTAGTGGTTATTGGGTTGCAGCGCGCGCGAGGTGAACACTTGGTAGTGGCACAGTCTTTGGGCACTGCTCTGGACATGCAGGAAGACAGATAAGATGCAAGGGATGTGGTTTAATTAGGCCACAACTTTATTAAGTTAACTCATCTGGGATCTATCCAGCACAATTCTTTCGTTAATCACTCCCACATGGTGGAGAGTTGCCATTAGCCCTCCTGCTCTCGGCAGCTGGTAACCAGTCCTGCACTGGGACTCTGCCACCCATTGCACGTACAAGGGTTAGGTCTTATCTTTACAAGGGGCAGAGGCGCTGTCGCTGCCATGGACACTGTACCCAGCACTAGCTCAGCTCGGCAGCGAAGCATCCCACTTTGCTCCCACAAGGACAGCCTGCGGCACGGCGCCTGTCCCTCTGCCACCGGCCCCGGGGCTGCAACAGCCCAAAGATGCTGCTGGCACAGGGCAACAGCGCACTGGAAAAAAGGACCACTAAGATGCAAAAGGAGAATTAGCATCATGTCCTTAAATATAATTTAAAAAAGAAAAAAAATCGTTTCTCTTAGCCCTGTAGGAAGAATGCAAGGTCTATTTTAGCAAGAGAGATCTGTTTCTGAGGGAGGAAAGAGCTAGGCTTCTTCCAGCTATTGTCCACAGCATTGCACAGCAGCCAATGTTTTTTTTTTTTTTTTCCCCCTGCTGATGAAACGCAGACTACCTTCCTGCATTAGAACATTTCAGTGACTTTAATTACCCAGTTGTGTGTGTTTGGGGCAGAGTGAGAGGGAGGTGAGCCTGAATGCAGAACAGACATTACTCTGCACTGCCAAGTCCAGTGCTGGTCGCCAAACTGCAGTGCAGGGCTCTTCCCCTGGGCGTGCCCTCGCACTTGCACCTTGCCTCCAAAATGCCCAAGCTGAGCTGTGTCACTCATGCTTCAATGCAGAAATATTGCCTGTGCGTGGGTCAGGAGCAGCCAATTTATCACCTCCTCATAGACTAAGCATGCTGTTTTCCTGACCAAAAGTCAACACAAAAAAGCACCCTCTGAGGGCCAGCTCCAGCCAGTGGCTGGGCTCCACGTGCCAGGCAGGACTGGGGCACAGCTGGCAGGCAGCATGCCCTGCCTGCAGGTCGCTCACTGGCATGGCGCAACGCTTCCACAGCGTTACTTGAACTAATAATGTTTGTTGTGTCATGGACGCTCATTTTTTCAACAAAACATCAGGGGTCAGAGGAAAAGGGCATAATCTGTTGGGTGACTCTTGCTACATGCTTCCTGTGTTGGAAGTGGGAGCATCATAACCAGGATCCACCACAGCACCATGTGCAAGGCCGCACTGCTATTTAACAGTGATTACTCCTTCTGCTACATGACCCTTCTTCTTTGCTTCTCATATACAGCATTATGATTTTTTTTTTTTAATCTTCTAGATTATTATGTCTTTATTTGACTGCTGCAACCCAAGGTCTTAATCAAGCTCAGGGCTAAATTATGCTGGAAATCCCCTGAGGGAAGAGTGGTAATGCCAAGCTGTGGGCTCCCGGCTGCGGCCCAGTCTCTGACTCAGCAACTGTGTGGCATTTTTTATTTTGAGCCATATATGTATGTGTACATATAGAAAGAGTACACACATGAGAGAGGCTTGGGAGAGTCAGCAGCCCTGTCCTAAGCACCAATGGTGAGGCTGCTGTTGCTGGAGTGGTCAAGGTGTGCCCAGGTTGAGCGTTTTGGTGTTTCAACAGAGACATGTTTTCCTAGCACACCAAAATCTTGCTCTGCTTTCTCTCCATCTCCTAGGAGGCTGACTCTGGGTCCCTGCCAAAACATGGGGAGTCCTGAGCCTCCGAGAAAGTCTGTCCCCCATCTCCCACTTCTTCCCTCAGACCCCACTCTTTGAAGGAGACTGTAGAAATCTCTAACCTGGGGCAAGCCCTGGCAGCAACATGCTGGCTCCCCAAGTCCTGTGCAGCGTTGGTTTTGTCCAACTGTTTTGTGCCTTCCTGGGCTCCTTCCCACCCTTGCCACAAAACTAAGCCATCAGTCCCTGGCAATCACTTAGCTCTTCCCTGTATTCGCTCCGTACAAACACAGTAACATGACTGTCACATTTCTTGGGTGACACAAGGCTTCCTCTGACAGAACTGAATCATGCTCTTTTTCCTGCTGAATGAGAGTAACTTCTGGGGACCCCAGAAACCCCTGTATCTCTGACAGATCTTGCATTGAACCTGCCGAAGGGCGGGTAGAGACCATGCCCATGTTCATCCATCTGTGCTTTCCCACCAAGGACAATCGACTTGGAGCAGGCCGATGCCACAGACCAACAGTGGAGCCCAGGGATGTGGCAGCCACTGCTCCCCCTTTTTCCTTCACTTGCTAACCACGCATCTGCCTTCTGAATGTCACCCCTAACGCAACATGGCTGTCATCGCTCATTGACATAGCACCATGCATATGCAAAACCAGTATCAGATATACACAAACCCAGTAAAGCCCTGAAGGTCAGCAGCTATCTGACTTCAGCCTGCAAGACAGCCCAATCAACCAAACACACACCTTCATCAAGGGACAGTCAGAATTTAAACGATAGTCTTGAACCTGAGGCACAGCTACTGTGCTTTTGACAATAGCTTTTCTTCTACGCTATAAATACACATTTAGGGACACGCAGCCCAAACAATAGAAGGAGGCTTTGCAGTTTTATTCAGTTATTAGCACCTTCTGCGACTTTGTTCACAGCCACTATTTTAAATCAAAGGCAAATAGAGTGGTATGAAGTTGTGCAGATTTCTAAAGGCCAAAGCATGCATCGTGTATTTGAAAGATTTATGGCTCTATTTTGCCCTCAGACAAGTAGAGCTTAAAGGTTGTGCATCTGGGGGCTTTAACCACAAGAAAATTACTTTACCCCTCCCACCCCCAAAGTCTTCCCAGGATGTGAGCATGAAAGGATCTTATAACCTCTTCCACCTTGCTCAGCTAGAAAGTGAAATTAAGAAACTGCATTTAATTTGATTACAGAAGTTCTTTTCAGAATGGGCAGTAAAGTCAGAGTCTTGCATTCTCTCCCCTGGATCACTATCTTGCCTTCAGTCTAGGACCAAACCCAACAGCACAAGGTTTCCCTTAGAACCATTCTCCTCCAAGTCTTTCTAAAGCAACTTGCTTGACAAGTACTGAAAGTCACACTATGAGGTTGCTAGACCATTGGTTGCAAGCTAGCTAGAATTTACCATTCATCCAGATAATCTCTGGCATTAGTGCACTGATCTAGTTATGTGGATGTTTATTTCTGTCAAAGATATTTGGGTTTTGTAATGGGATTCAATCTGAGAAAATTCATGACTCCTACTATTTTTTTTTTCCTCTTCCTTTTTTTAATGGTACACACCAGCATTTTCCAGATTCCATGATTACCGTGCTTATACAGAGCCAATGATGTCTGCCCATGCTGTGGGCCACTCTTCCAATCCAAGCACTTGTCTCCAACCTGAGCCCCACTCTGCTGGTGGGAATCATCCTGGGAATATTCCTTAACCCACTACTGGGCAAAGCCAAACTGGTTTAAAAGCTACCAGAGTCTGTTCAAGCTAACTTGACATTGAAACAGAGCCCATATCCCAGAAACAAAGCTATGAGACAGACAATTTTCAGCAGACTGGCAGAGGCATCTCTACCTTGAATTGTTCTTTGTCAGGTCAACACCATCCCATGCAGGACAAGTTTTATTGTCACTTTCAAATCGGACTGTCCACTTGCTCCCTGTGTTCTACACTGACTCCATTGGTGGACATGGGGAAATTAAACAATAGGGTATTTTTATGTTATGAAGAGCTGTCATTAGAAGCAATCAACTCGTATTTTAATATATATGCTGTGTATCTCCACTTGCTAGGAGTCAACAAGACCACAACGGACAAGCACCATTATATACCACGTCCTCCAGTCAGTTTCCCAGGACATCCAGTTGCTTGTGCAACTAAAGTGGGATCTCGGGTCACCCCAGGCACAAGGCAGTTGTACTCCAGGCATCATCAAGCTCTAGTCATCTCCTGTAATGCAGGCCAGTCTCTGCACTCTCAGATCAGATCTAACAAGTTTTTATTCTTCAGTTGAAAGCAACCTAGATGGAAGAGAGCAGGGAGGCAAAGGTTGTGCAGCCTGGATACATGGATACTCAAGGCACTCAAAACAGGTCACTGCTCCTTGACTCTGAGCATGTTTCCACCCAAATCTTTCCTGAGTAGTTATTTCTTCTCTGCTGTCCCACTGCTAACTCCTCTCTCTTCACTCAGATAAAGACTTCCCTGAGCTTTTGTTTGCTAGCCCTCATTGGGTTCACTGCTCCGTAGAAGTCAATACAGCTGATATCCCAAGGATATGAGTTTACTCTCTAGGCACTGCCTCTAAGGAAAACACTCATGTTTGACCAGAAAGCAGAGATATCAGAATGAGAATAGAAATTACACTCATACTTGTAGCATTGCTTCCTTTTACTTAGTGCATGCCAGGGTTACCCCTTACAGTACACACGTTTCATCCCAAGCGTACGATTTTCATCTTTAGTACAACTATTACAATATTACAACCCAAAACAAGATGACACTAATACCAAATGTGGTATTCCACAAAAGCACAGTGTCTTCTTATAAATCAGTCTATTTTGCACACAGTTAACACCCTCATGTATTTATGCTGCTTGTACATTTTCTTTCCATCCATCAAATATGAGCCTTCCCCTCTTACTGTTATGGAACATTTACTGAGAGGAAAATTAACCTTTCTCACTGAGCAACTGGAGTTATCCAGCTCTCCCAGACCACACACATGCACTGAGTGAGGACAACGCGCTGGGGCCTGCAAAGGTTGACAAAGTGACACACATCAGCTACAAGAACACTTTGAAGATCAAGATCTTGGAAGATCTAGATCTCAACACATCTGCTTACGACTATTTTCTTTATAATGCTTAAGTCCATGTGGCAGGTTTCAGCTCGAGATGCACAGCTTCCAAAACAGAGGGAAAGATGAACAAATGCTGTGTTGGCTTTGGTCAGCATCGGCACTTGTATGACCTCAGTGCCAAGACACACGCCACGTGTCCTGTCCCCTCCTTCCACGTTCCTCTAGCAGCTACTGATGGAATATCAGGAGCTTGTCATTATGTAGGGATTTAATCTCAGCTGGCTATTTTATAACCCTCACTTGTCCCATCTCTAAAATTAACATCTAGCATTAACATTTTTGAACGTGACTTTAAAGCTTTCAAGCAAATATAAGTAGAGATAGATCCATATAAAATAGGTTTCCTTGGCATGCCGACAAGCCTTCCGAAATGGTAGGCATGAAGGCTGTGTCTCTTCATGGGGTATAGTGCATGCTTTGGAACTGTTTGATAGTTTTAAAATATTTCTGATGCAACGGGTCGTAATGCTTTCCAGATGTGTACATGGAGTGCAAAAGGTAACGGCACAGACACTTCACTGTTCTACCTCTCGCCCCCTTTCTGCCTATATTAGAACAAACGGTCCCATCTTATCTCTAGTTTACTAGTAAATACAAGTTATTTGCTTCCCCCCCATACTAAACTGAAAATGTTGTTAAATGTACCATAAACAAAACTTATGAACTTTTTTTTTTATGTGATTAAAATGGTCATAACTATCTGATGTTTCTTGCTGATTGAATCTGCCACTTCCATTTACTAGGAAAATAAATAACACATGTTTGCTGTCTTTCTAAAAGGTTCCTATTTATTCTGTGGTCATTTCCCACTTATGATATTTCCAGCTTAATTTCATAAAACAGCTTTTACATGGCTAAAAAAAAGACTCTTATTGTACATTGTCTTCAAAATATTTTGCCTTTAAGCTGTGGGCTTTTATTTGTAGGAACAACCAACCACCCTGTTTGTGAGGCCTGTATTTCTGCAAATTAAAAAGAGAAACAGCTGTATGTCTTATAAATGTCTGCAGAGCTCCAGTGAGATATTGTTGAATTGTTTGCTTCCCTATCTTCCCACAGGACATGCCTCCTAAATCCACTGCATGAGAGAAAAACATAGGTAAAAGCCAAACAAATGTTCCCCTCTGGGCACATGCTTGTAGGCACAAGTCATCCATTCATCTCCAGCAGAGTGTTTACAGCTACTTTTTGGGATTTACGGGATGTAAATACGAACACTGAACAACCGATTGTTTGATAAGAAGTGATGGACCAACACACATTGATTCAATTTTCTGAGCAAGGGCTGCAGCACCAAATTTATCAGTCATCAACACAACACTAATTACAGGCCACTTCTGGCATTTTATTGTCAGGCATTTTTCTTCCAGCCCCAGGCTGCTGGATTCAAGGGATTCCTTGAACATCTCCATCTCCCATTCATTAACCTCTCCAGTTGTACAGGTGGCATGAGCAGGGACTGCTTTTAAACTACTTGGTATCAGACCTATGAGGAACAACTTTGAGACTACAAGGGACTCAAGGCTCTGGACAAAAAGAAAGCTAAATTAAGAAAGATTCATGGCTGGTTTTGTTAAGAAGAACAACAACAACGAAAAAAATCCAAGCTGATTTTTGCTGCCTACCTCACAACCCATGAGTGCTTCAGGTGGGTCGCCTTTTGCTGGCTGCTAACAAACACCCACCATGTGCTCGGGCCTCTCTGGGACCCACAGGGCACTTGTGGGGGCCGAGGGCTGGTCCCATCTCCCAGTGCGGGATCCGAGCTGCATTCCAGCCCATCAGCCCTCACACATGCCTACCTTGTGCAGAGTTGCTGATTTTACAAGATGGGCTGTGTTGTGCTCACACATAATGATGAGCAGATTTGAGCCCTAAATCTGGAGAGCTCAACAGCTGCCCCCAAGTCAAACAGGAACAGAGACAATGCATAACTGAAATGGCAAGTCATGGGATAATTAAATTATTTGTGACAGTAAACCAAAATAGAAAGAAACAAAAAAACTAAAACAAACAAACAAACCAGACACAGAGCCATATGCTCCCATGTGCTGCACGCCGCAGAGCAAAGAGAGTCATTGCAACACAGCGCAGAGACCCCACACCCCTGGCCGATGGCTGAGCCGACGAGAGCCCCCGCAAGGCGCTGGGACGGAGGCAAGGAGCAGTTTGGGCACGTGCGGGCCAGAGCTGCTGCGGGGCCCCTCCGCCCCACGAAGCAGAGACGCACGGCAGCTCGATGCGGCAGCTGCGCAGACCCCTGGGGCCGGGCAGCGCTTCGGCAAGCAGCGCCGCAGCCCCTGGCTGTCGCACCCTTTGCCCATGCAAAGCTCTCACTGGGGAGGGTGCTGTCGCTTGCCTCCTTAAAACAACCCTGAAGATGAAAGGCGATGAGAAGATTCTCTTCTGATAGCAGTACGGGGGACCCAGGGTGATACAGGCGAATTCCTTTGTAACGGCCCATCGCTAGGCGTGCTGGGATGGCTTGCCTGCCAATGCTGCACTACAAATTCCCTCCATTGGCCCAGAACAGTGCTGTGCCTTATCTCTTGTCAGGCCGACGTCAGCAGCCCAGGACTCTGCTCCAAGGAGCATCGATTCCCCTGTCTCGCCTCTGGGTAATGGCTGTACAGACCTCCATACGGCCATGCCAGAAGGCAGCTGCTCTGTGGCTGCCCTGCCCAGGAAAGCATCACACATTTCATCTCTTGTCCTGCTCCAGAGGAGGTGGAGGCCTCTGTAACGTGCTCTTTCCTGAATGACAGGCACTGCGTGACATTGAGTGATTAATGCTAGCAGATAGTAAAAGTCCAAAAACTCAGGGAAAGGAGTTCCTAGGATCTGTTAAGTGAACTAGATTGGGGGGGGGGGGGGGGGGGGGGGCAGGGAAGCAGTGCTAAACTCAATTATATCCCAACTAACAAACCAAGTTTGTGCAGATGACCTAAAACCTGTCCATAGTTTCTGTGGATGGATTCTTGAGATGTTTTCATTAGCAGTGTGCGGGAAGGGGTTGGCAGCTGCGTTCATGCCAGTCCCACTGCAGCCATGTCAGGGATGCAGAGCCACAGCAGGGTGTAGTCCCTCTGGTTTTCCTATATACGACCTACACCTTTGATAACCCATGGCTTGGCATAAGCCCTATCCTTTAAATAAGCCTTCGAGGAAAGCGCACAAAGTCTGTGAAGAGGGTTATGGGGCAGCAAAGGGCAAGCTGGGGAGGCTGCAAAGGTGAATGACAGCAGGGCAAGGGGCTCTGATGACTACACTCCCACCAGCTGCACTCACTGCTGCCAGGTCAGCGGCCCTGCTTCGCTCCTGTGCATGTGCAGTTTCCTTTTTAAAACGGATAGCTTGCAGAGTAGGAATATGGAAATATGGTAATGTTTATAGGCGACAGCAGTCTCCACCTTCAGATGTTAATTATACATTAGAACTGGACAAATTATTCCTCGGGAACAGTATGGGCTCAGGGGAAAGAAAGCAGTTTTCTCCTCTAAATACTGCAACCAAAGCCTTTGTCGGGGTACTTTAAATATATAGAGTGGATTTGCGTGCACACACTTTACAGTACAGCTATATTTAATGACCAGCATGATCTGTAGACTAACAACAGTTTATGTACATGTTCAACTTTGCTTGTCTATAAACTGCTCAGAATTATTCAGATATATTATTCTTCCCAACACGCTACACCTCTGCTGTGCTGGATTTGCAGCCTTGGGCTCCAGCTAGCATGCCTGGACCTATCCCTGCCTAGATTCAGACAGGTGAAAAAGCTCCTCAAAACCACTGCCTGCTAATAAGTCGTCAGAGAGTGGCCACATTTTATGGTGGCTCAGGTTTCTTAAGCGTGCTCAGAAGTGTTTTCCCATCACCCGTGGCTAAATGCCGGGCTGCCCAGGAAAGCTGCAGCCTTGCCATCCTTCTACAGCCAAACCCCTCCCACACAGCCCTGCCCACACAAGCGCAAACCTCAGACACTTCACTCTTATTCTTTGACTGGGTTCCCATGAGTGCTGAAATCCCATTTTCACTATGCAGCACCCCCAGAATTATTTCTTCATGTGAAAAATTACTGCTTCCATTAGGCTTTGTAGATCGTAGGAAGACAAGGCCCTTGTATGTAATTTGGTTGGTGCTTTGAGAAAAGAAGCGGGGGGTGGGGGGGGTGGAGCAAACTAACACCAAAACTTTGGGATGGAATTTTTTCATGAATTAAATTTAAAGAAAAAAAAAAAAAAACACCCCAAACACACAACACTAAAATAGAATGGAGTTAGATATTTACAGCTTAATGTTTTTTTAAGTCAGCAGAACAAAACTCTGGTTTTCCTTATTGACTGTTAACCACAATAACATAAGACTTGCTCAATTTCATCTTTGTTCCTTTAATATTGGGAATTTCTTTTTTATTTTATTGACAAGGAAACATCCAGTTTTCTGGCTGGAGCCTATTATGTAAAGAAAGCATAAAAGGACTCATTACTTTTTAACTACTTAGCAGGGAAGCAAACAGAACAACTGTATTATTTTCGGTGAGTTCAGCAGCTGGTAGCATTAGTGTTTCAAACACCACATTTAAAATATCCCATCTCCCAAACTCTTTGAAATAACATCAATAAGGATCTGATGACTGTGTCATACACACATGTAACGTACATCAACCCCACCACGTACAAGCGATGCATGTGCTAACACACAGTGGATTGCTCCGCATCCTCCTTCAATTAACCAGCAAAGTATTTCATAGCACAAGGTGCCGGCATTCAACCGCTTAGCTGAGAATTCAGAGCAGCTCTCCATGCACTAGCCTGCTCGCAGCAGGACCCCCTGCAGCCGAGCGGGTGGGGCGTGCTCTGGCTGCTGTGCCGGTGCCATGCCGGCAGATCCCAGGGCCCAGCCATGAGACCCGTGCCCCCTCCCAAAACGCCTGGCATTCCCCTTGGGAGTAGGAAACCAGACAAATAACAAGGACACTCAAGAAGGTGGGGACGTGTCCTTCCCTCCCTCCTCAAACAGAAATCTAACTCCCAATGCATCTTTCCTCAGCATCTCTTTTTTCAGAGGCTGTCTAAATATTACATAGGTTTGGAATACAGAATTCAAAGTTTTTTGGGGGTAGGTTGTTGGCTTTCTTTTTTTTTTTTTGAACCCACACTGTAATTAAACCAGTGGGTTAAAGAGCAAAAAAGAGAATCTGCCTTGGGGCTGAGGACTGTGGAATACCATCCCCACCAGAGACTAAACACTGCAAACCGCTCTGCTGGTAATGGATGGGCATTTTAAAGGAGGCAAATGATAAACAGCGATGGAGCGTAATTGGCGCTGTTTGTTGTGCGCTCGCTGATGAAATGCCAGCAAAACTGAGTCGCTTCAAAATGACATGTTTATGTGACATCAAAGAGGCTGAGCTGACTTTACATTATATCTGTGACAAATGTATATATTGGATCGCTGTTTGCCATTTAGACCTTCTCTGATTACTTCTCATTGTAAAGAGAAACATTTGCGATTCTGCTCACTTGGTAAATCTGTAGAGTGACTTGTTAGCAACACATGCAGGGAAAGTTGTTGAAAAGCCCTTCTGGGCCTACCATAGTAAATATGTATTCACACACCCGATAATGTGCTGCCGCTTGTTGCCTGAAAGACGAATGCAGACAGAGAGGCACACACAGTAGTGCTTCGATGCGTGCTCCCAGCCAAGTATTTGCACTTCAGGCATTAAACCCAAGCCTCTTCCTCCTCCCCCCACCCTGGACCCCCATGTGACCCTGCTTCATACACTTCTCACCATGAGCCACCATGGAGCTTCGCTTTGCTGTGGCAGCCCTGAGAAGCAGGGCTTGCACAGGCTGCCCAGCTGAAATACTACAATTAAATTGTCCTGGGGGATGGAAAACAGGCAAAAATAGCATCAGTGTCTGTATATTGGGGGATAGAAGCAGAAAGTTGCTTGCCTTTCCCAAACGTATCTCTGTTGCCTTTAGGGGGGAAAAAATATGTCTGGGGAAGTATTCAGCACTGACATGTCCTAAGAGGGCTGGATTTTTTCCCCAAACCTGGCAGCATGGTAGGACATAGCACCTGGCAGCAGGGCAGAGGCTGCAGTAGCTGGAGCCAACACAGCTCTGTGGCAGGCTGAGACGTGGCACAGGGAGAGCATCTTGGCCACCCTGGTCCTCTGGAAACACGACCCCGCTTGTGACCAGGTCCTTTGGATACCTGTGGCTGCCTCTTGTGATCCCTGCGTGCCCCATAGCCTCACAGGGATGTTGGCTGCAGTGGGGTACCCCTGTGGAGAGCACTGGGTAGCTGGCACTGTACCTGGCAAGCCAGGCAAGCCCTTCTGGTAAAAGCCATCTTCGATGCATTTCACTGCCATCAGCCACAGTTAACGCCTCTCCTGCTTACCAGCAAGCAGGTAAATGTATTCAGGCTGATGGGAGCAGGCTGCCATCAGGATGCTCAAGCGTCTGCTTCACCAGGAGAGCTAATGGCTCCCACAAAGCAAGGGAACAGGGGAAAAACTTCACCAACTGCTAATTCCTGCCCAGACCTCCTAGGTTAATGGCTCCTGCCAGGCTGATGATTTTGGGTGCGCCAGACACAGGCAACTCCTCTCCACCTTTCTTACCCTTACAAGACTCTGTCCATCAGTCCTGGCTAAGGAAAGCATTGGAATATGCTTCCAGAAGAGTTCCCAGAAACACTGCAGGCCAGGGTAATGCAGGGACCATCAGTGAACAAATCCAGGGCCAAACCTGGCATCATCTAATGTCAGCAAGGGGAGGAGAGAGAACTCCAACAGTTGCCTGCACTCTTGCCTGCTTGGGAGAGGTTAGTGCTCACAGGGTGCTTGTCTCTGGGCAAGTGGGATGAAGGAAAAGGAGCAGCAATTGCTTCGTACCAGGGCCAGCTTGAGAATCAGCTTTCTGCTCTCCCCTTTGGTCTAAGACTGGCCACAGAAACCCAGGTGTATTTCAGTGTTAGCTGAGCATCAGCAGACCTGGAGCCCCCAAATCAGTTTAAAAAAACCCAAACAAACGAAAACCTGTGACACAGGTAACAGCCTTGCACTGCTCACTGTTCTTGGTCTCAAAGTCTGCTTTCCCACAGTTTGAATGTGAAGCAACAGGGCCACTTTGGGAAGGAACAGCACACCTTCCCCCTGAGGGACCCAGAGCTGCCAGGGGGCACAGGCCTGGCTGTGGCCCTGCAGCAGCTCCCTCGCCCTCGGCACAGGGCGGGCAGCTAGCAACAGCTAAATGCACCACAAAGCTTCTGCCCCGACTCTGCAAGTCAAGACGTAACTAGAGAAAAGATTTTTCAACCTGCTTCCTATTACTTCTGTTATGTTTTAGACTTCCTTTCCCCTCTGCCCCTGTCAGCCTCAGCCATTTGCCTGGCAGGTAGGGAGCGGGGCTGGCTGCTGTCACCTACTCACCCACCACATCATTTCTGCTGTCACAACAGGCAGCAGCTCTGCTGTCCTCTGAGACGGCAGAGGCTGTCACGACGCAGAAGTCCCAGCCTCAGGGGCTGCAGCAGCCTCTTCCCACTATTTGGCCAGCTTCTATGTTTTGTTTCGACCTCATTAGCCATTTTTTTTTAAAGCGTGTTTATGATTATCATACTGGAGGAATGCACTAAATACATAGCATAACTGGAGGAAGGAATTATTGCTGGGGGAATGTGTAACATGTGTGCACACAGCTCTGTAATGCTATCCCAGTCTCATTGATAAACTCAGGCAGATTTTAGAGGCAGATATATTTGTAAACATTGCAGGGAGCATTCGAGCTGATGCCCAGAGAGGGCTCTGGGACGACAGCCCACACCCCAGCTTTGGTGTCCCACAAGCAGGGTGGCCGCACTGCCCCTGGGCCTCAGGAAGGGGGAGGCAGCATCTCTTCCACCAACACACCACCCAAACTGGCTGCGCTGCCTCTCCTGCCTGCACACACTCATATTGACAGCACATTCACCTGGGCAGTCTTTAACTACTAGAGAAAGGCTCTTGCATGGCTCACAGTAAAGCAGAGGTCTATTTTTGCCTGTCTATGGTCATATCCTTGATGCAGACAGTGGGACTCACAAGACTTTGTTCCAGGGAAGAAATGAGAAGTCTAGCACTGGGTGCTTTCTGCATTTCACTTACTAGAGTTGCAATTCACATGGGTAAGGAGGACTGAGGCTTAGTTTATTCTTAAACCCATGCCATAACAGCACCACACCCCCCCTCCCCCCACACAGGTGAGAACACAAATCCCCAGCTGTGCTCTAGCTCACTCTCACCGTCAGCCTTCCTGCAGGTCCTCCCTGGACCCACTCCAGGAACACAACCCCTGTCCACGGTGGGCTATGAACTGCTGGCTTACTCCATCAAAGGTACAAGCTGTCCTGCCACTGCCAGAACCTACAAACAGGGCCCAAGCACTAAGGCCATCATCACACTGCTGGAGACCAGATGCTGGTTTTCTACTTGTTAGACATCACCTTTTCTCCTAGCCTGTAACAACACATAACACAGAGCTGCAGCATTGCCAGTCACCAAAGATAAAGCTCCAGGCTTTTTTGCAAAGTTTACACGAGGGTAAACACGTGCAGGGCCCAGAGCAGATGTGGTAATTACTGCAGGCACATCTGGGCAGAGGAGATGACTTTGCCCTCATCACCCATGTGCAGCCAGGAATGTGTCACCTGGGAGCTGTGATGCCCCTGGAGCTTCAGAACTCGTCCTGGGCAGCGCCGTGCCAGGGGCACCCTGCGCCCAGCCCCATCCCCAGGGTAGATGGTGAACTCCCAAACAGGCTCCTGCCTTCTCGCCTCTGCAGGGGACCACCAGATTTGGCCTAATGAGCATGTTTACTGGTGGGTTACAAATAATTGCACATGTTGATATGTGATTGTTAATATGTCTGTTGATATTGATTAAATAAGGAGTAAGATGTTTCCCTTTTCTTTGGCGTGGCACTTTGCCTGTTTGTTTCTGGCTGGTGCCAGCGCTGAGCAGCCGGAGTGACTGCCAGCAGCGCTTGCTTGGCCATGCCTGCGCCGAGGTGCTGCTCGGCGGAGGCTCAGGAAGCAGGCTTCACATTGGATTTTGCAGACCGAGCCAGGTGGGCATTAAAAGCATGTCAGGCCTCTTGGATCCTGCTGGGAGAAGCGCTTTTGAAGTGAAGCATTTTTGAGGGATTAGGAGTGTTTTGCTAAACTTTGAGTTCCGTCCCTCCCCAAACAAAGCTGGGATTCAATGCCTCCCATGGGCACCTCATTTTCTGTCAGTTCACAGTTCCCAAAAAAACATTTTCCTTCCTGGCCTGTCATCCCAGGCATGACCACAACCTCCCTGGCCCAGAAGCCAGCAGAAACCCCTGCCAGCACCCGTGCTTGTGCCACAGCCAGGTTACCAGCATCAGTACCACCCTCAAGTATGGGACTCTGCCCTCGCCACTCGTGAAGGGACAGAGACATGGATGGTGCCACCTCCCAGAAGCATGTCCTGTGCTGCAGCCTTTGCCTAGGCTGGGCCAGCAGACCCCTCTGTCCATGGGAACAGTGTGTTGACATGTTCAATCACCTGGCCAGTAGCACTTTGGGCAGTCTCATTCAGATTCAGGAGTGCAGGCTGTTCCCCCTCCACCATGAACCAGCCTAATGCCCTGGCCATACACCTGTGTACATGTACCAGCTGTACACGTGTGCCTCATTTCAGTCCTGTGAGTGTTCTGCAGCTTCCACTTACTGAGGCAGAAAAACTGTTTACAAGATCAGAGCCTAATAAGAGAACATGTACACTCAAAGCACCATGTGAGCAAGCCCTGTACACCTTCAGCTGGGGATGAGGGAGATGAAGTGACCCTGATATTCAATAGCATGTTGTTAACATAATTATTTTTTCCCAGTCCAGTTTCTTAAAGAGGCAAGATTTACGCAACTGCACTATTTACTTCCCAGTCCTTTCTGGTACTACTGCGCTCCGATGGCTGATTTCAGCCAAATATAATGCCACAGAGGAATCTCAGATGTACCAATTTTCTATGAGTCTCAAGAAAATATGTAGAGAGACTTCAACTGTTGTCCCCTCTGAAGAGCAAGACTGCAGTGTGAAATTACCCATGCTATTAGATACTACAGATCCTACATGGGAAAGCAATGCTATGAATACTCCAGCCACAGGAAGAGCTTTAATCAGGATGAATGCAAGATAATCAAGCCATGGGAGAACGCGCCAGACAAAAAACAGGATTCATAAGTTCTGCTGCTCTTGCAGCAATTTTTTTCCTTCCCTCTTAAGAACTGAATAATCAAGTGGCTCTTTTTCCAGCCTTCTGTTCACATGTTCTTTTTGGATTGCCTTTCTCTAGCTGCTTACACACAGCACAGAGGTTACTGGCTTTATGCTGCACAGCATCCACAAGAGCCCGGGGCTGAGCAGGCATCGGCAGATACTTTGGCAACTGCACATCTGCATCCTCCAAGAGGAGAGAGGAAAGGAGGAAAAGCTGCTGTCCCTGCTAGCTCATAGACACAGATTTTAGCTAATGCTGCTTACAAATACCCAGGTGTGAACGAGGAGCTCAGCAACAGGCCCAAACTCTTTCCCTACTCATGTCGGGCACTCCCCAGCATCGAGGGGGCAGCCTACAACATGCGTATCCCCAATCATGCAACAACACACATGATAAGCAAATGCCTTTTTCACTAGACATGAAGAGCAGTCACTGGACAACAGCAACCAAAGGCCAGTGCCAGCTGTGCTTCCACAGGAAAGGAGGCCGTGACAGCAGTTCACTGCCTCCCCTTCCCACGCCGGCTGTGACTAAGGGCTCCATGAAGCCGCGGCAGAGCTGAGCATCCCACATTTTTGACATGTTGCCCAGATGCACAAAGCTGGATCAGGCTGCTGGAGCTACAGCTCAGCAGTTTCAGGGCTTACTGAGCCAGGTTTTGGATAAGGCCAGGTGCTGGCCCTGCTGCACCCAGTCACATCACCCAAGCCCCATTTACAGCATGAAAGAGGTGAGGAGCCAGCGGGGCTCCCCATATTGCCCAGCAGCAGGCCCCAGGGGTGCGCAGCCATTCAGCAGGTCACACACCACCTTGGAGCTGGACCGTGCTCCAAGCAGGGCAGCAAAGGCAACAAGCAGAAGCTGCAGGTAGGTGGGGGGCTGCCTGCTGAGTTTATTAACCACATCCTCTCCATTGGGTTTCTTTCAGAGGGGTCAAGAAGGAAGTATTCTTCTTATTATTTTCTCTTTGCCCCATACAGACAGGCAGTGCTAGGTGCAATGAGGTACTCTTACCTGGGGGACCTTCCACTTTCCTGCCCTGTGGCTGTTTCCTCTAACACCATAGATGAGCAGTGTTATCCAGCCACTTTGGCACCTCCCCCTCAGCCATCTTTGTCCTTTCTGCTGTGCCACTCTGCACAACATGATTGCTGCCATTCCTCATGCATATCCTTCCCTCTTCTCCACCAACACGGACCAGCCAGCCAACCACATCAATTCTCCCACCACTCACAGCCATCTCCAAGGCATTTAGGTAATACGGATACAATGTACAAAACACTTTTACATATTCTGATAACATCCCACTCGCTTACACTCGCCTGCGAGTTGCGGGCTCTTTAGAAGAAACAGGCAGATGCTCCCAATGCACAACACAGCTGTAACCACAGGGCATCAGCTCAACCAAGGAAGGAAGGCACTGCCCTTCCCCTCTGGGCAAGTCACTCTGCCAGACCTGTGGGGTACAGCCCAGAGGGGACCAACGTTGGTCTAACTCACAAAGAGGTTAGGACTCCCAACTTCCCCCTCAAAATTCTGTCAAGCCCATCTGAGCTGTATGGAAGGGCATAACTACTGAAGGGACTAAGACATGGGCGAGATCATGATCTGATCCAGGGACAGCAACTACATGTTGCTCCTTTCTTAAGGTGTCTAGTTGTCCTCAGCAAAACCATACTTCAGAGAAAAAAAAAAAAAAAAAAAAAAAGCAGACTCTACAACCTATTTTTAATTTAACAATAACAGCTTTGCAGGTGTGGAATAGGGTTTTAAAGACAAATAAGGTCCACACCTCTTAATGAAACTTAATTAATTCTATCCATAGCTCCCCATAGCTATTGAACTTATTGTACACCTATGTTTAACGCATAATGACTTTTCTATCTGGTATCAGACAGTAATCATTCCAGAAGGCAAAAATCTCAAAATAACCACAGTATATGCATACAGAATACATTTAAAAGAAAAATCTAAATTGACTGTTCAGACCTTCCCTCACTTGCCAGTGGATCTTCTCCAAACAGAAGGCATTCCAAGTCGGCGTAGGAAATGCTAAGATAGCATGCTTTCCATATTGTGTTATCAGAGCGTCTTCCAAAAACTCAAGCTTTCCCATACAACAAAATGTCATGAAGAAGGTTTTACTCCAGTCTGCGTATCACAGGCTGTACATACTGCTTCAGCTACTGTAACGTTGGCAAGCAAAGCTTGTAATGACTTGAAGTACAGTTTAGGAGCAGAAAAACTTTGCTTCAGAGCCACTTGCTCACACTGTCTGATTTTCATTAGGAGGGGTTTGTGGGCCTGTGTTTTTTCCCCCAGGAATGAAGACAGAGATAAATGTCACAGAGGACTTTTTGGCTTTCAATCCTTTCACTGTATGGAGCCTGATTAATTGAGTTGATGTTGTATTCACACTGAAAGGAAGTGGAGTTTCCCAGAACCAGCCAGCCCAACTGAACGGAGAACTGGGTCAAACCCTGGCAGCAACGACACTTGAGAACACAGTGAGCATGTTGGTTTTAAAAACAGATTTTACACCCAAGCAGGTACCTTCCCCCTTCCCTTCCATTAACATTAAATCACTTGCTCTCGTCTCTGTCTTTGCGAGGCCAGCAAGAAGCAGTCTTCTCTGCAATACTTTGCTCAGCACCATCACGGCAAAACCAGCAGAGCTGGGTTAAAACCACACAAAAGGCAACAAGTAGCATCACTGCCAGGAATCCAGAAGTAACAACCCACACAAGCACCACAAAACAAACCACCCGGCCACAGATGCACGCTCATACTGTCTTACCTGGCAGAGTCCAAGCTGCCCACTGGTCTCCACACAGCAGTCCTGCTCCTGATACAGCAACAGCAGGTAGGCAACAGGGAATCTGGAGCATACGGTGCCCAGTCTCAGCCACAGGGGCCCCAACCTGGCAGGGAAGCAGCCGGAGAGCCCTTGCTGGGCAGAGTGGTCAGTCCTTCTCACAGCTGCATCTCCTCAACAGGTCAGCCCCGCTCTCAGCCTCAGCCTTTGTCCTCTGGGCCCCAGCTGTAATCAATGCAAAAAATTAAGGTCACCCAGAGGTTAACTCAGAGCACCTGGTGCCCAGGCCCTGCTGGGGTCCCACCCAGAGGCACCTCGGAGGCCTGAGCTCAGTCCTCATGGCCGCCCCTTCTCGAGCAAGCTCTGTGCCGGCCAGGGTAGTCTGGCAGGGAGCAAGACCTCAGCAGTGCTGAACACCCTAAGCGTGCTTTGTTTATGCATACAAAGATCTCTGGGTGCTTGGCTAGTCCCTTGCCACACTGAATCCGCTCTGCTGGACTGCCAGGGTGGTGCAGGTGCCTGATCCTCTGGTCAGGCCTGGGCAAGAGGAAAGGGAAACAGTTTGACCAGAAACTCAGTCTTTGGCACACTGATTCAAGTTAAGTTCTGAGTGAAACAAAATATGCCATAAAGGTTCTAATAAAAATCCATTTACCCAAATAAAGTCCTCATTTTCCTTTTCTTTTTTTTTTAAACTGTCAAAGAATTTGACAAATTTGATCAGATCATATCGCTGAGCTGAAAGTGTGAGCTCTGGGAATGAGCTATTTGCATCACTGTAGCTCCCCACTTACAGTTTTGGGCTTGCTACGCGCCCCCCTCTCTGCCTACTCCGCTATTACAACCCATCTGATCTCGCTTAGGGTGGAAAAACGCACGTCTGCAGGCACAGAAGTCTTCACAGCAAAAAGGCAGAGCTCTCGCCCGCAGCTCGAATGGGGCAGGCTGGGTGCCCCGCTGGGGTGGCACGTCTCACCCCTTCTGGTCCTTTGACAGTCCCAGCCCAGCCCGCACAGCTCAGTGGTGGAACCCCGGGGTGCCGAGCTCCACACCACACCGAAGCAGGCTGTGAGTTGCGTTCTTATATGTAGGTATGTGTGCAGATACACACGCTTACAAAGGTGTGCACACGAAATTTGGCTGAGCAACTGTTTGTCTCCAGGTCTGATTAGACTGGATGGCAGAAGGTAGATCTTTCTGCTGGTGGCACACAACAGTGAGTACTCACAAGTTACTCCCTCCCAGAAGCGAGGGCCATGTGCAAGACCTGCAGCTTGGCCAAGCCATTGTGACTACACCACAGCAGCAGGAATGGTGGCCCGGCCCAGGTGTCACCGGCTCATCATGGTTGTCTTTCATCAGAAGATGCTACGTGGAGCTCATGCACACATGCTGCTCACAGGATCCAGCAACTACCTCTGCTGAGCAGCAGCCACTCTTCAAGAGAAACCAGAAGGCCCCACTCAGCAACTAAAAAGATGCTTTTGTGCAGACAGAAGTACTGCTTTCATTTATTATTTTCACTCTGCACAACAAATGCTCTGGAGACAGGAGCAGGACCAGCAGCAAACCCTTCCCCTCCAAAACGTCACCTTCCCTCAGTACAGGACACCATGTCCCACAGTGGGGACTGTGGCCCAGGTGCCATCTATTCCCTCCAAGCAGCAAATCCCAGCAGCCTTTCTGAGAGATTTGAAAGCCATAAATGGTCATGCACAAGCATCCTCCAACACTGAGAGGTCCCTAAATACGTCTTTTTCTAGGCAAAAACAAAGCTTTAAAAGGAAGCACAACAGTAAAGTTCCCTGGACACAGGCTATCACCACAGCAGCAGCAGCCACCCAGCAGCTGCAACCACGGCTGCTCAGTGCCTGCTGAAGCTAGAGCCCACAGATCAAACGTGGCAGCACTCCACATCATCCACCAGTCCTGTGGCATGAAAATGCCACCTGCATCAGCCCACAGCTTTGTTGATCCGCCTGCCTGCTTTGCCTCTTAGTCAGTGGAGGAGTGTGCAAACACCCGTGGTGTAGTTCCTAACAGCATGAGTTTGGGGAGCCTGGATTGTTCCGGAGGGATAAAACCATGAGCGAGTTATTTAGGTCATCTTCTGCATGTGCTCACAGAAATGTGGACCATCAGGTGTTCAGCCTGAGCCAGTTTTCAGAACAATTCTGAGGCAAAACTGATCAGTCTGGAGAAAAGCTTGTGTTTTTGGAGGTGATGGTAGCACCATGGATATCAGCTCATTCTTGTTTAGAGCCCTGTTGACCATAAAGCCAGTGTGCCAGAAAGGGCGAGTCCAACTGCTCAGGCCTGGGATGAAATATGAGCATGTATCCTTTCAAACCCCTCAGCGTGCCCTGAGATGTCCATCTCCCCTCACCAGGACTGCTGTGCTCCTGCAGTGCGCTGTTTGTCGGGTGTGAGGTGTTAAGTCATTCAGGCAGGAGAGAAAAGCTAGCAGTTTCATCCTGAGTCACTTCTGGTGGGAAGAGCGAAGATGGTGGTGGGAAAACAGCTCCTGGGGAGCTTCTTTCCAAGCCCAGTTTGACTTTGAAGGGCAGCTTCTTACAGCTGCTCTGAGGTGAGAAGCAGCAGCAAGGAGGAGGAGGAAGAGGAGGAGAAAACATATAAAGAAATGCCTTGGGGTTCTTCAGAGGCTTGTTTTCCCTTAAGGAGTCCAAACCAGAAAGTATTTCCATCAGCCAAGTCAGAAGTTGTGCAATACTGCAGAGCCTGGCATTACCCCTGATCTGGGGAGGGTTTGCTCGCTCAGCTCCTCAAAAAGGCCTGAAAAAAATTGTACAAGCCATTAAAATACAGTCACTGCGTTATAGATTTCCATTTTTCCCTTTCATGACAGACAGATACTCTCTGTTAGAACAGCTTTTATTTTAAAAGGGATCAGAAAAGCAAAGACAAAAGTAGACTTCTCCAGGTGCAACTCCACTCCCAAGCATCACCAACCCGAAAAGCTTATTTCAAAGCACTGTAAAACAGGATTGAAATAGATACTGCATTGTGGTAAACCTGAAATGTCTCATGACAATTTTGATTTTTTTTTCTTTCATCTATAGTTTTAAAAAAACTGTTTATAAGATTATTAATAAACATGGTTTTATAAAAACAGTTTCAACGTGAAAAATCAGAACATTACCATCCCCATCCACAAGGCTGAATCCAGCTGTCTCAGCCTGTTTATAATGCTCTGTTTCCATGAAACATTTTCTTTTGATGAAACACCATTTTTATGATAGAAAAGTGTCAACCAGCTCCAAGTATAAGTCAATACACTGAAGCAAACAAGTGCAAGCTTAAGATTCAAGTTCTCATATGCTGTGCTGGCCACTGGGAAATAAAGCTTTTACTCATAGACTGAACTTTTTTGGTATGCACTTCCTGAAATCTAATAAAGAGGAGAACCTGGAAAGTAACCACAGATACTGGCATTTGAGTGAAGCAGGTTGAACCTAAGCTTGTTTACCTCAGAGGGTTTTTTCTTCTACAGAAAGTTTTTAGCTGAGTGGGAACCCACAGCCATGGATTTGACCAGTTCCCCACTCCCTCCCTCCAGGCATCCTCACTGGCAGCATGCTGAGTTTACCACATTGGATGGGAAAAGTTCTCCGGCAAGTCTGTGGCTACTATATTTTTAGCAGCAAGCTTCTGACAGTCAGTGCAGCCTCAGAGCAATCATTTAATCTTTTTATGTCCAGAGACAGAACACTTCCATTTGGCTTTCCAAGGGAGAAGTTTTTAGAAGAGGAAAACGATTTTTTTTTTCAGTACTGCAGAACAGTGCAGGGAAATAAAAAGTTTCAAAATGACCAGCATCTGCTGCAAAATCAGCTCAGGGGACCAGCCCAAGGTGGTGGTATTCAGAACAGCAGAAGTGGACAGAAAGGCATGTCTGCGCCTGAACGTGGAGCGACTCATGTTTTTGGGGAGCACATGTTGCTCCCCTGCAGCTCAAAATTAACATGCAGCATCTGTGAGATTTGTACAGTTAAAGTAATTACACAGTATGAGTATTCTCACTACTTCACCATGTGTCTGTGTTGGTTATTGGTATATGTACAGGACAGTTTATTGGGGGAGTTTGTCGGGGCACCAGTTCACTGTGTGCATCCTAGTGGTGCTGTAATGGTTAATGCCTAAAACTTGCCTTGGCTGAGATCCTTCTGCTGTTTGATGGCTCAACTGAAGCTTGATGTTTATGGTGGAAATTGTCTTGATTTCTTTAGATGAGATGAGCATCCATGGAGTTTGAAAATGTGTTTTAATTAAGATTCTGCTAAATTCTACCAGACACCTACTTGGAAAACAAAGCAACTGAATAATTAACTCTGATGAGAGCAGATGCTGCTCTAATGACAACCTGTTACTGCTCAAGTGCATCATTAGTTGTTTTACTGTGTTCTTTTAATATGTCCAGAGATCCTCAGCTAATGAATATATTGGTAGCAATGCATCTAAAATAATTCTTTAGTGTGGACTGTTGTAAGAAAAATAAAAATAAAAATAGCCAACAACTGAAAAAAAAAACCTGTTCAGCTGAAATAGTATTTCTGCTGGTCTGCATCGTGTGCTTGAAAGCAAACACTTCTTTAGTTATCCTTGTGGGATTATTTTAGCCATACATCAAGTGAAGCTTACAAATTGATGAGAATCTAATGATGCATTTATTTACAGATGTGCAGTTCTGTTCCCTGTTATGTTGCCGAGGGGTGAGAAGAGGGAAGGCTTTTTCTTTCCCCCAATGTAATGTGCACAGTCGTGCATTTGACAAAGTGACTAGAAAAATACCACCAGCATGATTTTACCCTGTTATTTCTAGCTCTCAAAAAATAAAACTATGCAATTGCCTAACATATAGACCGAACTCTTAAAAAAATATAATAGTTATACTTAAATAACCCACTTTAATGACACACTGGACTTCCTGTTTTCTCAATATCTTGTGGTTTCATCTTAAAGCATATATTATTTTTATATTAAAAACTATCGGTTTCTATTTTGGACTATCAGCATCAAGAAGCATTGGCCTGACCATAAAAGTAATGAGATGAACCTCCTGAAGTTCAACAAGGCCAAGCGCAAGGTCCTGCACATGGGTCAGGTCAATCCCAAGCACAAACACAGGCTAGGTGAGGAGTGGGTTGAGAGCAGCCCTGCGAAGGAGGACTTGGGGGTGTTGGTGGGTGGAAAACTGACCGTGAGCCAGCAATGGGCGCTCGCAGCCCAGAAAGCCACCCGTGTCCTGGGCTGCATCCAGAGAAGTGTGGCCAGCAGGTCGAGGGAGGGGGTTCTCCCCATCTACTCAGCTCGTGTGAGACCCCACCGGTTGTGCTGTATCCAGCTTTGGAGGCCCAAACATAAGAAGGACATGGACCTGCTTGAGCAGGTCCAGAGGAGGCCACAAAGATGATCCCAGGGCTGGAGCACCTCCCTTGTGAGGCCAGGCTGAGAGAGTTGGGGGTGTTCAGCCTGGAGAAGAGAAGGCTCCAGGTAGACCTTATAGCGGCCTGCCAGTGCTTAAAGGGGGCTACAGGGAAGCTGGGGAAGGACTCTTTATCAGAGAGTGTGGGGATAAGACAGGTGGTAACATTTTTAAACTGAAAGAAGGTAGATTTAGATTAGATCTACGGAAGAAATCATTCCCTGTGCGGGGGGTGAGGCCCTGGCCCAGGGTGCCCAGAGCAGCTGTGGCTGCCCCCTCCCTGGGAGGGTTCAAGGCCAGGCTGGACGGGGCTGGGAGCAACCTGGGCTGGGGGAAGGTGTCCCTGCCCATGGCAGGGGGTTGGGACTAGATGATCTCTAAGGTCCCTTCCAACCCAAACCATTCTATGATTCTATGAAGTGCAATAAAGCGAGCAAAAACATCAAATGGGAGGATCTAGTTCACACTTTTTCCTTCTGTATTTTTTTTTACATGTCAGAATTATCCCTTTATGCCTTGAAATAATTAAAAGATATGTTGAGGAATGATTGAGGTACTCTTTGAGATGTTTTTCAGAGACCATTAAGCCCAACAGACACCAGTCTAGTGGAGTGAAAGGCAGTGGAAAACTCTCTAACCTCTGTAAAGTAGTTGAATATTTCTAAGGAACATGTACAGCGGCATCTCCTTCAGCCTCTGGTGAGCAGCACTGCTCACCCCCATCCCAGAGTGCAGCTTTTAAAGCTTAAGTCCTCTAAACCCTGCAAGAGTCCAAGGAGGAAATAATGCCAAGCTCATGCCTCACTCCCAGCAATCCCACTCCATGGGTGGCAGGCCTTTCTGCAGCCCCAACCCCAGAGATGCCACAGCCACTGAAAAAAAACCTCATTGTCCCTTTTGCCCTGGCAGCACCCCTTCAGGGTGAACACTGACACCATGCCTGCATGCCAGCAGCAAGATCAGCTCCCTGCACACACAGGGCAGTGGACAGCCTGAGGTATGCTGCCTGCTGGGATCTGCTACCTGCATGGCCAGCAGGTCACTGCCGGTGTCCTGCCACATGGCACCTTCTGTGGGGACAAGCTGCTGGCTGCAGAAGCAGCCCCATGCACAGGCAGGACTGGCAGGGCCTGGCCCCCCGCAGCACAGGGCGATGCACAGGGCTGTGGTTCTCCCTCTCTGAGCCACTGTGTTACCATTTTCCCCGTAGAAACCCATGCAGCTATTGCCACTTTTTAAATGCGCTTAAGCAAGTTTTTAAAAAACCCCAAACAGACAAATAACCAAACTAACCAAAAGCATGTGGATATCCACACACTTTCAAGGAAACAAGTTAGCCAACTCACTTCCTCTGAGCATCTCACACTGTCTTTTTAACAACGCTTTACTGCAGACAAGCTAGCTGCATTCTTACTAACAAGGTGGAGGCGAAAGATCCAATAAAAAACAAACAAAAAAACTTTAACAAGCTTGCTTTATCCTGTGACCAGCTCCTAACTGCAGGATGCAAAGCATCCCAGCTTACCTTTCCTACACAAAGGAGAGAGAAGTCCTTTGACTTTACAGGGCTCACAGCTGACTGCTATGCCTTTTATGGAGACCTCTTTGGGTCTTATTAATTAGTAACTGGGGTGGGAGCTATGCACTTCAGTGACTCTTGGTGCCTTGATTGTAAATTGCAATCTGGTGCTAAACCTCAGCAGGTCACATTGCTGCTTTTGCTGTGCCCCAGTGACACGGATGATTAAATCTGTGTAAACAGTATCTTAACAGAAACATTTTTAGGGGATGGAGGGCTGCCTCTAGTTCAGAAGAACTGAGTTATTTATTTCTGAGGGTTCTGTCTGTTCTAAAGCATTTTCATCAATTGTCAGTCATCCCAATTGATCACGCAGCAAACTAATGGTTTTAATTTGGCCTTAGAAAGCTTGCCCATTGTGGGGGCTTTTAAACAGCGAGTCAGCACTCCATTTATACATGCAAGCCTAGGATGATAAACAAAAACTATCCTGGGTAGCTTTACAACTAAATAAAGGACAAGGATGGTAGAACACAGTTTTTTCTACATATTTTCATACCTCCTGCCAGGAGGCCCCGCAGGGCCTGGTGGGCTGCTTCCTCAGTAGGCGTGCACAGTGCAGGTTGCCTTGTCTGTACGTTTTTGACCACAAGGCAGGAGAAACACAGAGCTGTCTGCTTTCCAGGCTACTGCAGAGCAAGTGGAGGACCCACACCTCCCACTCTGCCTCCAGCCAGGACCCTGGCTGCCCCTACCTCTGGGCCTGCCCAGGACAAGCCCTTGGTCCTACCCGTTCTCCTCCCTCCCTGTACAAGCAGATCTGGTTTTCCATGGTGTCAGAGTCCCTGTGTCACTTCCCCTGCATTAGATGCTCCCATTTCTGTTACTGTTGTGCTCACCACAAACCCCTCCTGCACCCTGGCCTGTGGCTGTGCCTTGCCATGCAGGTCCACATTGCTCTAAATCTCATTAGGTTAAGCCCTCCCTACACATCTGAAGCAAGTGAAATGAGTGATACTGTAAGACCATAGGAGAAATGTTTGACATGTTGCCTGCCTCAGAAATCTGGTCATTAAACACCTGATTTTTTTTCCCCACTTAACTCACAAAAACATGTTAATAAATGTGATATGCAAACCAGTGAGTCTGGCATATCATTGCCTTTCCTCTGCTCCAGCTTCCCCTCCAACCAGCATAGAGCTCAGTGCAGGTGATAAGCACTTCTCAGACCGCTACCTTTGGATTATCTAACAACTGCCTTTGAAGAGACAAGAAATCATTTGCAACACACTATAATGCTGAACAGCTGTTTTCATACGCTCTTTGGGAAGGAAGTGTGTTTATCTGCAGTTTCAATGAGCTGGAATGTTGTCCATGACCTTGCAGAGATGTTTTAGCAACTGCTGTGTGGAGGAGAAGCCAGCCAGTGCCTCCATAACCTTCCTTGGGGTGAGGAGGATACATACAAATCTGTGGCCTAGGCTTTTGATGGGGACTTGAATTACCTGCTGACTATTGTGGTTGAATAGGATGTGACCTGCTTTTAAACAATGCAACTTGGGTCTTTCAAATGCAGATGTTCAAATTAGTTCTGGAGAATCCAGCTCTGGCTTCAGTGCAGGTAAATTGGTCCTGGAGTTAAAGGCAGAATTAAAGAGCCAATATGCAGACCTACTGTCTTGGATGAGGATGGCATTCATGCAGGAAAAGGAAAGAGCTGGGGAAGCCTGGGGAGAGGAGGCAGCAGCCTCTGGGGTTTGCAGAGCTCCTGGCTGCAGTGGATGGCTTTTCTGAGTGCGGTGTCCGGCTGGTGCCCAGCCTATGTTCCCACCATGGCCCCAGCTCCTAAGGGTTTGCTAAAAGCAGAAGACCCCAAGTGCAGAGTGAGGAGGGAAATGTTCCAACCCTTGGACTTGTAAAAAGGAAACTAGTCAGGAGAGAGTTGTGCAGACCTATCCAAAACTTGTTGCTTTATAGACCTCTGGGATCTGGAACAGAGATTAAAAAATCTTGAAAGATCAGAGGAATGTTTTTGGGTAGATTTCCAGCAGTTCATCACTTTTTTTCCCACTGTGGTGTTGTTGCAAGATCACTTTTCCTTGTGTTAATGTGTTATTCCCTCTCCTGATTCCAGGAAACAGCAGTAAAGCACATAGCAGTGGAGTAAAAACTACTGAACCTTTAGAAACCTCACATAAATAAGTTCTGGTTGGGTAAAAATCTAGTCTGTCTTTATCTTGTCTGAAATTGTTTGCCCTCTCTAAAGCTTCAGCATAGTCCTGCTATCTGCAGAGCTGGAGAGTTGGTTACCAACAGGAGTGCCAGATGAGCCTGTGCATCACCTGCTGGGCTTGTCATGATGAGAGATGGGCTTATGTCAGCCAGTTCAAGTGGGGAACTGTACACAGTTCCAGTGGGGGTTGCTTGGAGCCAGCATTCAGCATAGGTCACTGAGGAAATACATGCAATTTGCAGAGTTTAGCCCTGGATTTTGGCACCACTGACCTAAGGAGGCTTCAGATCCACAACTGCCACTAGAACTAAGATTGCTTCTCCTCGGATCACTGCCCTGTTAGAGTGCAGCCTCTCACTGTCCTATATCAAACAGGCCTCGATGCCACCAAGCGAGCTTTGGTCCCTGAGGCCAAGATGCTGAGACATTGGTCCAGAGCAGTGATCAAGCCATTCTTCTTCCAGAGAGTACAGTGTATATAGCCCTGGGATTTAAATGTTAAGCACATTACACTGATGCTTATGGAGACCGAAGAGGAACGCTCTGATGCCTTTAGTAGGGGTCGGGCTGAGGATTTCTTATTGAGATGCACAAGGCAAAGTGTAAGAGATATAAAAGCATCTGCCAGAAGGCAAACAGCAGGTCACAGACTGGGTAGCAGTATCATTCTGTCTCCTGAATGCACAAGCCAGGGTTTTACCTACTGGCCTCTACAGTCTTTCAGTCAGTTGCTCAGCATGGATTCTTCTTCTCTTACATTTTTCCAGGGAAGGGAGGGATCCCCAGCTGCTTTCACATGTAGCAGTTTTTATATGACTTACATTGAGGCCTTGTTGAAGACATCAGGATTTTGCTACCAACTTCAGTAATCATGTCTGGAAGTACTGGAGCATATGTTACACTAACTGCAGGGCAACTCTTCACTGTGCATCTCTTAATTGCATCCATACAGCCAAGATGTTCTACTGCACATGGTCAGTTCCAAATGAGCACGAATCTGGCTAATGAAACTAGATTTTCTCCAGAGCAACTGTAAGTGCTACTCCTTACTGAGGACCTTATTCTTGCCAAATTTCAAGATTTTAGCTCTACCCATTCCTGCAGGAACCCTGTCTGAATAATCATGGTTGATTGCTCCTGGAGTTGTGTGAACATTCACAACAGCATTTGTCATCTTCTCATTTAGTGTTTTTCTAAGAAAATAATTTTGCTGTCAACAAATCCCTTTCTTGAATGAAAAGCTAGTAGCTAAAGTAGCATGCTTAGAATAGGAATGGGTTTTTGTCCTCCCTGCTTTGCCAAACTCAGCACTGCTTCACAGCTTAACATCTAAAGTATCACAGTGAATTAGAGGATCCAAAATGTGTGAATTCTTTCTCAGCCAATGGCAGCTATCAGTATCCCATTACAATAATTAACCAGGAGGTTGCTTGATTTTTCCTCTATTCTGTAAGAGTTGAGTCCTGTAAAACACTGTTCAGACACTGGTACCTCTTACCCAACTTCCCTTATCTTTAGGTATATGACCATATCTTCTGTTAACCCTCTTTTTCCTTATTGCCATACCAAGACAAGGTTGACTTATTCAAATCCAGGTGTGCATTTTACAATCGAGTTAGTGTGCTCTTATATGCAGCCTAAATTGAGCTGCTGAGCTGAGTTTAACTGTGTTTCATGTTTTTTCTGAGCAGAGATAAAGGCACAGAGCTAAACTTGGGACACAGAAGAACAGGACAAATATTCAAACTCACCATGCAATTCTCTTTGCCCAACCTGCTGTACAGTTTAGCAGCTGCATGCTGAGGGATTGTGGCTCCCATGTTCCAAGGAGCAGATTATTTCAGATGAGATGTTCCAAAATAAACTCTTCTCATTCAGATCACTAGGGCTTCTGTAGAGATTAGACTTTGTGCACAGTCTTTAAGATTATTTATTGTTTACTTCGCACAAGCACCTGGTTTAAACATGGTGCTTCATTCTTTAGAGATTTAAAGCAGGTGATTTTTCTGTGCTTGTGGCATATACTGTGTTGATTCTTGAGAAAATAGAGCAAGCATTTTGACTGCAGAGCTGGTGGTGGGCCACTTCTGTGAGTTAGAATTTATGTTAGTGGACACAAAGAGTGCCGCTCATTTGTTCCTGGATCACACCAGGCTGCGGGAATTCAGCTGCATGCTTATTCACTTGGAGCAGAGAGTCAGCAGGAGGTACTGAGCAGAGCATGTATTTCCCTTCTTTGGAAAAAGCGCTTTTACTGTTGCATTATATCAGGTCATCCTGGATTAATGTGTCAAGCAAATAGTTTTATATCTTTTGTACCATGCAGTTAAAAGCACAAGCTGTTTAACCTCACTGCTGGAGCAATAAATGGCTATCTACATTGATGCCCATTTACTGATATGCTTTCAGAACAAACCATAAATTAATTACTCTAGTCAGGAATGCTCAAGAAGAGTTAGACATCAAGGTTTAAATTAAGCATTAATAAGAATACCGAAGAAGACACTGCAGTTTATGGAGGGTAGTCTTTTCTATATTCTTTTATGTAAATATATATATACATGTATACATACAGATATTATTTCTGCAAAAGAACAAGTCTGGTAATAGCTAGCTTAGAGTGGCAGCTCTAACATTTTTTTTTTACCTAGGGTGGGGGGAAGGTTTACCATGCAGCAGTAGGGCACTTCCTTTTCTGTGACCATGGTGCCATGCTTGGCATTGGTATATGTCCTGCTGCTCTCCGTGTTTTCTGCAAAGAAAATAACTCTGAAAGGATTGTTGAAGTGACCCTCATGGTAAAGAGGGGATGGACCCCACTTCCCCCAGTGGAGGGGCCACCTCTCAGTCTGAGTGGATTTAAGACAGCTAGTATGTGCAGAGACTAGCAGTGAGCCAGGGATTTTGCACACTAAGATACAGGCTATTGCCATGCAGTCAGACGATGCTTAATTGAGCAAGTGTTGTCTCATCATGGCTGGCAGGGTTCCTGGCCTTCCCATGCCTTTTCACCTCTTTCAGGGTGACAGGTTCAGCCTTTTTGGCTTTTTTCAGAGGTAGACCCCAGTCCTGCAGCGGAACTGCAGAGGATGAACCAATTGGACCACAGATGGATGTATGTCTCTGCTCACAATAATCACATTACAGGATCACGGCCATCATCTGGAGCTTCTAAAAACAACATTCCCTCATCTGTTTGCCTAGCTGATGCATAACACATATTTACATAGGCTCTCATCTTGGGAAGTTTCATCATCTCTTGCGTAGGAGAATGCTGAAATGATGTTTGCACCATAAATGTTCCAGATTCCACACATGCTTTCAGTCACCCAGCATGGTCCTGCAAGCAAAAATATGTGACTACCACTGTCCCATAGGGCAAAAGTATAAGCAGTACATAGCTCATTGGAGTTTTCCAGCTTATTCTCGGATCTGGCCTTCAGATATTGGTGCGGGATTATTCATGTGCTCAAAGTAAAATATCTGCTTTAGCATTTTCATTAGTAGGATGTCAGGCTGATTCACCAGGATGCCTAAAAACAGGATTAAGGGTGTGAAATGCAGAATGCAATTGGACCATTTGCCCACTTTAATTTCTTGAGTCAGAGTTTAACCCCAGAGTCAGAGTTTAAGCGGTAGTCATAGACTGAAAAACTACAATCTGAAGTTTAGGAAGTGAGTATTTTCAGGCTGATTTAAACTGGAACTATATACTTGGAGGCAGTCACAATAAAAGCAGTGAAGGTAGCCACAGCTGGGACAGGGGTGTTGCCCAACCTGACTATTTGCTCTTCCTGTCATGTGAACTGAGAACACCAACAGCATGGGGTTAGCAAGTCTGCAGTCCCATAAACTCCCCCTTTGCCCCTCCCACAGTTATTCCTGGAAATTAACCATCACCAGCCCAATTCAATACATTTTCTAGCTCCTAACCTCTAGTTATGATATTTTTTAATCAAAATCAGTGTGAGCTGGATACACAGATGACAATTTCTCACGTCATTGTATTGTGTGGTTAATACAAATTATTATATGAATGCTTTCTGCTCTTGTATTACATCTTGTTATTTTGCAATCATATGGTTAAGCAAATTAAGAAATTGAACACCCTGTGTGCAAGATCTATTTGGGTGACATTAACATAAAATAACCTGCCAGTGTGGAGTTTTCTGTGTCCACACACTGCAGGAAGCTTGCTGTTATAAGAAATCTTTCAGTGACATACAAATATTATTGTGACTTTTAAAGGCTCTCTGCCAGAACAGAGGCCTCCAAACTACACTCAAGGTCCATGGACCATCTCAATCCAAATGGTTTCTCAGTATCTCAGCAAGGAGAATAATTGGAAATAGGACAATATGAAAGCTCTGGGAATGCTGGCTCCAAAGCACAAAGCTCAGGGGGCTGAGGAGCCAAGGGCTGAAAGCCTGCTTCAGAAACAGTAAAGATCAAATAGATTTGGTAAAACCAAAAGAAACCACTTTCTCTTCCAAAACTGTTAATTTTCAACAAATCAGTAAATTCCAGTGTGTTCAAGTTGATTTTAGGCAGACAAAAATAGCAGTAAGCACATTGCTGGCAGGACACTGGTGGTAGGTGTTATGAAAAATTTTCTGCTGGGCTCCACAAGAAATTGTTCAACCTTCAACATTTTACAAAATGTGAAAGTTTCATAATCGTACTTTAAATCCTTTAATTGATGTACAATAGAATTTATATATAAAGAGAAACCTCAGAAGGTTCACAGAGAAGGATTATTGTGTGCTTTGTACCACTGACAACTCGGTTGAACAAGGACATGGACTTTGTCAATACAGAAAAGTGTGAAATAACAAATTAATGCTTAGGGAGAGTACTTTCAGTAATTTTATCCAGTTTCACTCATACACTCAAATCTCCCAATAATTTCAGGCCTAACCTTTAACAGTGGCATGAACAAAGACAAGGAGTTAGGCTCTAAAAGAAGATGAGCACAGCTTGCTCAAGAAAAAATTTCTCAGTGAAGTCACTCACTTCTGGTTTGAGAATAAATAGCTCTCATAATCTCTGGTCCCCATAAGATTTCTGCAGGCATGCTTTATTTTATTGCACTTTGAAATCTAAAGGACTCTTCAGGAATGGAAGGTTAAACATGCACATAAGCGTTCATGAAGCTGAAGCCTTATTTGACTAATTTTTCCTAGGCTGATAATCAAATACTAAATAGCCTTCACTCTTGGAGCAAACACTTCCCCCTAAGGACAAACCTCTTTACTGAACAATAGATCAGAAGTGAGCTGGCACTCTGGAGTTCAAGACAGACCCACTGTAATTAATTCAGTTAGAGCATAGCAATTTGGAGGTAGCAGAAGGATAGCAAATCCCACCCTGTTTCCTAATCTCCCCCAAAGGAACATATTTATTACAAACTCTTAAAATCACCTTTTGATAACGTTGAACAGCCTGTGAGGGGCCCATTAAGGCATACAAGGCAGACCCATTTTAATCCTTAATACCACTTGAAGATTATCCATTTTAAATGGCCTTGCAGAGCTTATCATAATTTTGTAAACTATTAAAAAGTATTAAAAAGCACTACTACATCTATCTGATGAGAAACATGGGCTCCTCCAGCCTGCCTGACAGAAAAGACTGTGTTCCTGTGACTGCCTGATGGTGATTCCAGCTGTGGCAATCCAGATTCTCACTGGTACAGAAAATTCCCGAGTTCCACTGAGAGTGAAGATGGTACTATAGCTACCTGGGCTACTCTGCTCCTCAGGCAGAATGCACAGGTCTCATTTTCTTTTCTGCATGGGGCACTGTCAACCAAAACGAAGACAGCTAACATACCTGCCCATTCTTTTCAGGATATGCAGTAACTGGCATTTAAAAGCATGCTGGCTTTTGAGAGTGAGACTGAAACGGAGCCATCTTTCATTTGGTACTTTAAAAAAGCTCTCCAATCTAAATTGCTTAAAGAAGACAAAACCAAGCTATTCTCTGGTTCCAGGACTAGTGGTTAACAATGGCCTATAGGTCTTCACACCCATTGGTAAAGCCAATGTGAGAATAATCATAATTTCCAAGGGGACTCGCAGTGCAGAGTTTACCAGTCTCCCTGCTCAGGAGTGGGTGAGCTAACCTCTGTTCCTGAAAACCCTTGAGATGCATCATAGCAATTGCAGCTACTCTCTGCAGGTCCATTGCAGTGTCTCTTGATGCATTTTGGATGAAGCAGCTCCACACTGCTCCTAAACACAGGCCACTGCATCAGTAACACAGTCGGGCTGGAAAAAGAGAAAGAAAATGGAGCAAAGTGCAGACATACACACACACACACACCCCAAAATGTGCAGTGGAAAGAAACTAAAATGAAGGTGTGCCTGGTTGCCTGAGAGCCCTTGGCATGAGGAGAATCCTAGCTGGGTAACTCGCCCTAACTGCTGCCTGAGGAGCACAGGGGAGAGGGGAAAGAGGAAAGAGCTGGGTGTGCTGTCCACCTTGTCTGACTCACTGCTGTCTGTGCCACTGAGCTTGTAGAGAAGAGGTCAGCATCGATGGGACCTGTTGATTTGTAAACCTGCAATTGGATGATCTGGCTCTTTCGCATTCCCTCAATTGCTTTCACTAAATGAAAGACTATCACATTTACAGGGCTAAATGCTAAAGGAAAGGAAACGTGAGCTCAAAAGTGCAGCATTGCATGTTTGCCCTTCAAAGTAAATAAACCCAGGAGAGCAGGCACAGCAAACCAATAAGTATACAAGGCATGGAATGTGTGGATGGCTTGGAAAAAATGGGGTGCTAATTACCCCAGCTTGAGCCAGATAAGCAGAGCTTCTCACACAGCAGCACCCATACCACATCTAAAGCCTGACCTGCAACACCGACCTGGGCTTGTGAGCAGAGAGGCATTCAGGCTGAAATTGAGCAGATAAGAAGTGAGGGGAGGCTGCCAAACTCATTTTCACTGGGGATCTGAACCACAATTCAGTCCAGGTGACATTTTACATATTTTCACCATTGTTTTTGTTTAATTTGTGAAAGCAATTACACAGCCAATTGAACAGTGTAAAGCAACTGCTGCAATAGTCAATATTTCAGTGAGGTACAGCACAGCTCAGCTTTCCCAGTTAGGATATTCAGGCATAGCCCTACGGTATCTATACCATCCATCACTGACATTGCCATCTGGCTTACCTGAATCCTCCCCAACTACAGCTTGTGCTGAACAAACCTGACTTTTCTTTGGGCTCCTTTTGAGGAAGACAAGGCAATGAAATACCCTGCACTGCTGGTGATATGGACAATGTTAGCTGGCATTCTCGGCTCTTAATTGAAGCGTGACAGAGGACAGCTAAGTGACAGACGAGGCCAAATACACTGGGTGTCTGGGTGGTCACTTTGATGCAGATAATTGATGGCTCACCCTGTTGAATTACACAGTGTAAACATGTAATATGAGACCCCTACAGAACTGCTTTGCCCTCATGTCATTTCAGCTGAACTACTCTGATTTGTATTGCTGTGGCTGAAATCAAACCTATTTCACTTTGGTGTGGTGTGGCACAGGAACCCCTTCTACCGCACAGGCTGGGGCTGAGCCAGCAGGGCCCACTTTCCTGCCAGGGCTGCGGTGGGACAAATTGGTGATACAGGTGAGTTGCTGAGGTGGCATAACCCTGTCAGCAGAGTAGGAGATAACTGTGCACACAAGTACGCTGGGAGCTGGCGGTAGTGCCGCTGTGTTACCTATGATAAATAGCCTGTGTCACCGCAGTAGCTGGTCTCCAGATTGAAGCAGACTTCTGCGAATCAGCAGGGTCAGCATTTGAAAAGCATGTGAATATTGTGCACTTGTAAATATTTGAGCACATCTGTTTAGCTCCCTCTCAAAAACCACTGGGAAAAACTACTTCACATTGTGCCATGCAATGATGTTACCCTGCTCTAATTGTCAAATCTGTTGAGTGTTTTTCTCATGCACACAAAAATTAAAAATTACTATCCTCATTCATGATTAATTCAGCTGCAGTGCTGCACTGTGTCACACTGCATTTTTTAAAGTATTAAATTCCACCTCATAATCAGAAGAGTTTTAATTAACTTCTTGCCAGTTCATCTTTTTTTCCCTCTTTCACAGAGCCTCAGACAATCTCCAGAGCTGCTCTCCCTGCAAACATCTCCTTGGATGCTACCAAGAGAGCAATGGAGTGCCAAGCTGGCACTGTGAAAATTGCCTGCACAAACCCAAAACTATTTGCCTCTTCCATGACTCCCTGCTACAGGCCTGAAGCTGGTTGCCTGCCTGTGCACAACTTACTTGGCCAGGGCATGACAGAGATCTAACCCACAGGATTTCTTAGTTGCCTGGGAAAAGCATCTGGCTATTACTTCCCTTCAGCCCAGATCTTCTATCAGATATGGGACTGGTCTTTTGTATTAAACCTTTAGGGAAGTGAAAGAGAGGACTTCAGAGGAGCAATATTCCGGCCTGTATGCCTGTCAGTTTTCTGTAAAAGCATCTGTCCTCTTCCCCGCACCTGGTGCACCCCAGGATTACCCCTCACGCACCTCTTATGGGTTTGCAGAGGGACTTTCCAGGTAGGTACATGTTTTCAGGTAGGAAGAGTCATATTCCCTCTCTTCCCCAAGATGGCCCTGATGAGAGGGAAGGATTATTTTCAGAACAGAGCAAAAGAAAAGAAGACAGCATTGAAAGAGAACCTATAGGAGACTCAGCTCTCTCCCACAGGTTTCATGAACAGTTCTGGACCAGTGTGATTTTTTTAGACTCAGTTTGGAAGTGATTAAAAAGTCAACAGCCAGGTGGGTTTGAGCAGGTTTGGATCTCAATATATAGGAGTTTTCCTTGTGAGCAGGAAGAACAGAGAAAAGCAGCAGGAGCTCCTCTCCCTGACTCTGCCCCTATGGGACCCTGATGGAAAACTGCCTCAGCAACACGGCCACACTGCCTCTAGATGGTTTTTCCTTGCAGGACCAGCACTTACTCAGCAGATCTCCTTAGGTTTTTCTGACCTTGGCAATATTACAAGGGTCACATTTTCATATGGTTGAATTGTTCCTGAACAATTTCTCTGATGTATTAGGCACAAACATGCTTTCTGTCAGCATCAGGCATGTCTAATCTCCCCACCTGCTTTCTCCCCCAGCAGTTACATTTGGTATCTGTTGCATGGAAAAATCCCACTTCTTTTTTTTGTTTAGTAGCAAATTCCCACTGTAGGCTGAGGGAGCAATCACTCTTTGGAGGAATGGGGGCCAGCTGCGTTAAATTTAATCTGCTTTCCCCAAGAAAATGTCTTCCTGGGTCCCTGATTTATATTAACTAGTACCACTGACTGGAGTTCTCTTAACAGGATGCCAGATGTCATCTTTTGGGCCCAAGGGCACCCAGAGCATACCTGTTACGATATTCTGTTGGTGGGTGATACCTCTCCTAAGAGTGTGCCTATGCAGTGAACCTGCAGCTCTGGTCCCAAGTCTTTGAGACACCTGTAAGGCCGAATGCTTCCTCTTTTACAGGGGTAAGGTGTCACCTTACAAGCAGGTGAGGTGAGCAGGCCCCCCCCCCCCCCCCCCCCCCCCCCCCCGGCTGAGAAGGACTTTGGGCCCCTGCGCTTGCCCAGGGTGCATGCAGGTGGCTGTGCTGAAGGGGAGCGCTGCGAGCATGCGTCAGGGCAGAAGTGCCCCCTGCGATTTCCCTGGGCTGCCTGAGAGGAGGGAGGCTTCGGTGGAGCACATACCGTGTACGACTGCTCTCCCTCTCCTCCCTGCCTGCACTGAGACCTCACTTCCCTGATATATCAGCACCGATAGGTTTTAGGGCAGAACTGGTACCAGCGGGGGCTTGAATCCCTCCTGAGGGGCAAAGGGGTCCCTCCACCTGTATCGGGAGGGCCATGCCACAGCATGCAACATGACAACACTTCTCGCAGGATGTAGAAACTGAGAGATGGAGGATATGTAGTTTGATGAAGTTAATGTCGCTTAATAAGGCATCAAACATCACAGACAAGATAAAAGCATTAGGAAAATGGAAAGCAAACAGAAAATAAAGGGAGCAGGATCAAAGAGACATTTCATTATGGGAATTTCTGACAGTGATTTCCTGCATATTTGAACACAGAAAGATGGGCAGTAGCCATTTACCTGCTCTGATCCAAAGGGACAAGGAATACTCTGCAAGAGCAGAGGTGATGTCGATTTGCTGCTCACACTGACACCTTGCAATGTCCACTGCTTTTTTGCTATTTCCATGTCCCTTTAAGGATCACATTGATGTGGAAGCTCTCTGAGCCTCTGGAAGGAGCTGGGAATCTTGTCAGTACTTAAGAGGAAAAAATGCGGTTATATTTGATATATGAGGCCAGAAGAAACATCTTCCAAAACATTTGCTTTTCAGTAAGAAAACAAGGAAAGGCATTACTGATCCAGGGGCATTTTTAGTGGGATTTCATTAATACTTTTTTCCTATCCTCTCCTGTCTGCTTTCCCCCATCTCTGAACCCACTTGTGCACCACACAGGTTGGAAACAATCATTCCCATGCCAGAGCAGCATGAACCTCATCTAGGTGGAAGCTGCTCCAAGGATGATGATTCCTTCCAAGCTAATATTTGCCTGGCATAGCTTGTATTGCATTCTGGAGTGAAAGAAGCTGTACTCACAAAGATGCTTTCATGCCATTATTTTCTATTTGTTGTCAAAACAGTTGTGTGGGCACAATAGATTTACCCCAGCTCTGAAGCAGTCAAAACATTACTAGTCATTTTAGAATAAACTTGTGTAATGACTAGGCCCTGGGCTATTAGGGCAAGTCTTAAGACAGTAATCCTGTCTACTCTGGGTTTTAAGCAGCACAGGTTTCCAAGGACTAAGACTGTGTTTATCTGCAAAGGATGTACTGATTTAAAACTACACATCTAGTTAAAACTGTGAAGCCCCCACTCTTGCTAGTCTGGTATAAATTTGCTGATATCCCTGCTACCTGCAGAGGAGGAAGAAAACTCTGTAGGAGTTCATCTTTTTATGCCTCTGCTCTGGGCCATCTCACCCACCCAGCACAGTGCAGCACACAACTGTAAAAAGGCAGCTACCAGCAGTGCCTTCATAGGATGGCACTTTGTCCTTGCTTCTTTCCCCCATTACGTTAAGTATTGCATCATGTAGGAGAACTTGCTTTCTCCCCTTTCTGCTGGGTTTCTTGGGTCAACTGATATTAAAAATTAACTCCTCCATTTGCTGAAATTTTTTGTACTACTTTGCTGCCACCCCCAGCAAGCACCCAGGATGGGCAGACTCTCTCCAGGCTTTCCTATGCAGCTTACTGCACTGCATTAGCTGAAGAGTTGCCCCTCTGGTCTGAAACATAGCCCTTCTATGCCTGGAGTTTGCTTTGAGGGTGTTTCAGTGATTCACAATTTTTCACTAATAAGTATACTCAAAAGATTGCACGTGACTTTTATCATCAGGGTTGCCCCAGGAAAATGTTTGTGCAGAAAGGAAGGGACATTTCTTTAAGCTCTGACGTGTGATTAGCTGAGAACAGAGATCAGTAAATGTTTTGTGAAATAAAAATAAGAAGGACCACCAATACGGAGGAGCATGACTGATATTTATAGGTGAGCACTGCAAGGCTAAGGGATGTGGACACTTTACCACTAAAATTAAAGACATACATTTCAGTACCCTAGGCTGACTTGTAAGTATGCTTGTGGGTCTCAACTGTATAATGCATGTGTGTAATTGTCAGTTCTAGCTTATTTTGAATAGATTCAAGGTAAGATAAAACAGACAACAATGCAGGTGCTCAGGTATACCCTGAATTTGGCAGAATGAAGAACAAGACCCACCTATCTGCCTGACACCCATGTGAAGTGCTCAGAAATCCTGCATGTTCAGCTTACAGGTTATTTTTAAATGAAATATTGCAGTAGTAATTTTTGCTCGGAACTTAGAAGAAATGGGTAAAAGCAGAACTGAATCCACAGATTTAAAGGAATAACTCTCTCCAAACAATGTAATTCTTATTTATTCATCTTCAGCCATCCTTCTTCTGCTAGGGGATGTCCTACTCACCAGCCCAGCTACCCAGCTCATGCCATACACATCTTTTTTGCCTTCACACTGCCACTTGCTCATTAGCACTTCCCCAGGGGCCAGTGCTTTACACAACAGGACTGTTACCAGTCTCTCTGCTTGTGAAACTCAGCTGTCCTGCACAATCACCTTCTCTACTGTAAGTGTCAAGGAGGTTCTGTCTGTGGGCCATGGACAGTGGCTTTAAAAAGTGTTTTCTTTTGTTTATTCAGTAGATTTTCCAGGTATCACAAAGTTCTGTATCTCCCTTGCTGAAGGATACAGAGATGTTTTGGCTGCTATTTGACCTCTGGTGCATCTCTTTCCATACAGGTTTTTTTCTTTAAGTAACCACAAATGTAGAATATACAGAATCATACAGTATCAGCAAAAAGAACATATTTATGCATGAAAATGCTATTATACTTTAACAAACACCGTCAAAGTCAAGAAGAGGACATAGGAGGAGACTGTACTCTGGATAAGCTTATGAGAGGCAGGTTCAGTGTAAGATGGCCAACCAAACAGTATTCAAAAGGTTCTTCATGAGTTTCCTGAGTGTTTAGCATGATGGATTATAATGGATAATCAGAGGGGAGAATGCCACAGAGCAAAATGAATGTGGTAGGCCCTGTGGCTATGTCAAAGGATAAAATGAGATTCATCTGAAATATCTAGGTAACAAAACAGGAGTTAAACACATCTGCTTAGAATAATTTTCAGCTGATTTTTGCTCATAAAAGGCCATAATTAAGATCTGAAAGTTAACAAAAAACTGTTTTCACTGGATCTGGAAAAGGAAATTTGTAATGTTCTTTATCTTTATTATATTTTTTTCCTTCTACCACCTCTGCACATTTCTGTGGTGGGGTACTGGATAGAGGGTAACAAAGGAGAGGCTGCAGAGAAGTAGGAAGAAGTATATTCAAAAGGAAGCATGCGAAAACAAGTAATAAAGAAAGAACAGAACAACAAAAACTGAGAAATTTCAACTGCAATTATTTTCCCTAAATTTCACTGAAACCATTCAGGAAAACAAAATATTACTCATTTTCTCTCCAGAGGTTTTTGAAATGGTTTCAACATTCTTCCTCAGCCTGGTTTTCTCCCGTCTCCAAGCCATTGTGATGAGTGGTGCTGGAGGAGCCGCTCCACCAGGGTGGGAGCTGGGGAACAGGCCATCACGCCGTCAGAGGACACATCTCCCAGATTAAGAAATCACCAGGGCCGATCTGAATCCAGCAGGCCTTAACAGGAATGCACTGGTCACTCCATCACCTCATCTTTCTGCATTTCAAAATCAGTTTTATCTTGTATGGGATGAGTGAAATAATTTAGACAGCTTGCAATGTAAACATCTGATGGACTGAGCATCTAGAAAGAAAAACTCAAAACCTGAGGAGCTCCTTTGTCTGGGTCAGCCCACTGCAACACATTCTCAATACGGGCTTCTTTGTACGTCTTGGCTGGTAGAGGTGAATGTGCTAATTTAACCCAGGGGACAGACGCAGGGAGTTGTAGGACCTCCCCAGAAGTTTGCTTGTGTCCAGGGCTTGGGCAGGTTTCCTTGCTGTTGGCCAGAGGGAATACACCAATGAAGAGGGTGCTGGACTTCTAAAACCAGAAAGAAGTGCTGGCTGAGGGAGCCCTTGTGAGCACTGATCTGAACAGCTTGTGAACCATTACTATCTAGAAGTGTCAAGAAAGATTAGAACAAACATCAAGCAAAGATGAAATAAACAGCTATTGTATGGGCAGAAATGGATTTTCAGTTTCCACAGTAAATAAAATAATGTGCTGTCTTAGTCAGTGCCCCTGTGATGATACAGTTTGCAGGATTTTTACTGGCAAGCTGCCATACTTACTTTCATTTATCTGCCTCAAAGCACCATTTCAAAAAGTGCAAAAGCATGTTGTTGATAGAGTAGATTGTTTATAGCTGAATTGAGTATTTCAGAACAACACACATTGTAATAAAGCGGGGGAGGGGCCGAGGAAGCCAGCACAGCTGCAGCTTCTTGAATCCTTTGTCAAAAATCAATGCCAGAAAGCTGAGACGTATTTGTTCTGTCTCAGGGAATGCAATACGCAGCCCCCTCGCAGCTCTGCTCCATGACAAGTGCTAACAAAGGCCCATGGTACCGCCAAGGCTTCCCCAGCACTTTGCACCAACGGTGCTGGCACCCCTGGATGGCTGAGCGAGGGATGGCACCGCACTCCCTGACAGGTCCTTGGTGCCCAGCGGAGCCTGAGGACCACTGTGCACCATCACAACTCTGCTGCTGCATGTAGATGATGTGGAGCACATGGTACAGAAAGTCCTCAATCAACCTAAAGACTATGTTGGAATGTGTGTGGGGAGGTGGAGAGAGAGAGAGGGAGGGAGAGAGAGAGAACTGTATTAAAAATAATAATGTAAATAAACCCAAGGTGTTTCAAGGGCGGAGTGCAGCCCTCGTTGCTGGGTGGGCAACCTGCTGCTACTGGAGTGAGGCGAGAAGCCAGGGCAGCCCGTTGCAGGTAGGAAGTGGTGGCTGAAGCAGAAAGGTGGCTTGTCCCAGTTCACCAGTCTCCCTCACCCTCACAGCATCTTCAGAAGGACAGTAAGTCACACAGACTGGTTTTCCGTGTTGAAAAACAGCACGAAAAGCACATGCCTCTGGAGGTTTCCACTGCTAACAAGGGCTGGTTTCCTCAGTACAAACAATAAAAGGCTGATGAGTGAGGACTTTAGTTCCCCTGAGACCATCACATCTAAACAAATAACAGACTGAAAAATATGACTAGAATTAAGGTAAAAGGAGAACACGACTTTATGGGAGGATAACCATAGCTGCCACCCAGATTTAGAGGACACAGGCAGAATGATAGGGTCTTCTCCAGCCCTGTTGGCCCCAGAAGAAAATGTCTCACAGTCCCACCATGCTGGGGGACAGCAGCTTTTCTGGCCAGTGTTCCTGTAGCTCACTGGAGATAACAGGGGTGGTATTGCCTCCAGTCTGGCAGTGGAGGGTAACAGACCATGGGTGCTGGGAGATACACAGTGTTTGTTTCCTCCCTCAGCCCAGCTTCCCGAGTGACATGCACCACAGCCCCATGCTAGACAGCACTGCGTGGGGTGGCTCTGCCACTTGCGGCCCCGGCTGGCCTGGGAAAATGCTGCACTGGGGCACCTCATCTGTGTGAGTGACTCTCACTTTGCCATGTCCCCCTCGGCTGGGCCAGCTGACACCAAATGCCCTTGGGATGTTCATTATGAGCACAGCTCTCTCAGGCACCATAGTCTTTCAGGAGATATTGCGGTCCCCCAGCTCCCTTTGTCAGCAGGAGCTCCTGGAGGCACTCAGCACCCCAAAGGAACGCTTGATCCTTCACTGAATCAAGCCCTATTAGCATATTTCCAGGCATTTACAGATGCCATATTTTCTACATTAATATTTAACCCACCAAGTCTTTCAAAGCCCATCTTTCCAAACCTCAAGTTCCCAGATGCTTTTTAATGCCCTTCTCAATAGGGCAATAAAAGTCTGATATTTTATTACTCCCATGAATTATTATCCTAATTTGTAATTCGCCAGACTTTTTTAAACTTCAAAATCTGTACTGTATTTTCCCACACCAAAAAAAAAAAAAAACAACTTGCTGTGCACAACACATTTTTCACTAACAAGCTGAAGCCTAATATTTAAATAGACACAATTATTTTTCTGAAAGGGCACACTATCTTTGTCATACTGTCAGCAAGGTTGTTTTATGTCACCCCAAATCATGTTTAAAGGTTTTCCTAAAATAGAAAGGATAACCTAGAACTGTGCACGAAAGACTGGAAGCAGAATGAAATGGTTATGCATTCTTCTAAACTTTGATGTAATGTAAACTTCCAGGATGGTTTATAGGCACCATTATTTTTTTTTTTTTAAAAGAAGTAAGCATCTTGGTTATCTGGAATGCAGATGCTGGGCAAATTCAGAAGCTCTGGAATGCCTGCAAGCTGTGCTCCCTATGCAGTAGACGCCAAAGATAATGGAGCAAAAGACACTCAAGATCTCATCCAGCATCTACTGAAGTCAACAAGGGCCCTTTTACTGACTGAGCTGATCTGAGGATGAAGCCTCCAAAGAGTACCTTCCCATCAATAAACTAGAGACCTGACTGAATACAGAACACCACAAATGAGGTGGTGTTCTTTATTCTACAGACACGAGGCTGATGGCATCCTGCCTCTTTTGACATGGGTTGCCCAGGACAGTGGAGCTCTGTTTCTATTGAGAATGACTGATCTATCCATGTGAGGATGGAAACCTCCATCTGTCATCCAGTGAGACATGAGGGTTCAATATTTAAGTCACAAAAGTGTCTTCCACTGCAATCTCTAAGTTCTGGATACATGAAAGTTGTTTGAAACTATCTGCTTTCTTCCTCCTGCAGACCTACTAAAAATGAAGACAGAAAACTTCTGTGGAACCTGTCTGTAATGGCTCAGAGCTGGCCACAGCTTTGTGCAGAGTGCTATGTTGGCAACTTGACTGGCAGGAGGCCAAAAGCTTTTATTTTTCTGGGTGGAAGCATGGCATCACACTTCTCATAGGTACAGGCTACGTCATCCTGGAATGAGCAGCTCAATTATTCATGGACAACTTGGAACATTTGAAGATTATCTAAACACTTGAATCCTGGAGGATTTAAACTCGTCTGTGATTGGACAAATCCGATCCAAAGATGTGAGAGTGCCTTGACTGGGGAACCTGGATTGGGGACTGGCTGAAAAAGTGCTATACTTTCAGTATAGTTTTCTAAGCATCTTTTTCCACCATGGGAGAGATCCACCTTGCAGTGGACCTTCCGAGGTCTATTTTCAGTTGGACAAAAGCTTTGGATACTAAACTGTCCTCAGAGAGAGGTGATTCCTAGTGATGTAAATGTATTTCCACAGAGCACCTGTGCAGGTGGATGAGAAGGTTCTTCACAAGGACAGAGGTGCTGTTCCACTAATCCTGCTTGCTCTGTCTTCGGCCCCTGCAACTATTCCCTGTGCAAGGCCACTTAAAATTCACAGTGGAGCGGAGTTCCACCTCACGCAACAAATGCTCAGTTTGTGCCCAGGCTCTCTCTCCTGTCATACTTACCTCTTGTCTTCTCAACTCTTTGGGCTTTCATGTTGTTATGGGGGATCCTCTTGCCCACTAGCTCTTACACAATTATTTGTTTGCAAAACTTAAGAAGAGTAGTAAAAGTGGCTTCCAGAGTAAGCAGGAGGGACCTGCTTCTTCCTACAAATGCTGTGTGGAGTTCAAGCCTCCTTTGGGAAGAACACATGACTTTTGCAGGTTTCTGATCAGCTCCATACTCCCCATAGGACCAGTACTGGAGCTTAGCCTTAAAAGGGAGCAACATAATCCCCAGAGAGGGAAGCATGCAGACCCTCTCTGAACTGCCAGGGATTAGTCCTGGCCCAAGTTTCAGCCTGGGAGCTATGGCCAGGTCATTGGAATTACCTAGATCTATTAAAGTCAGGATTTGCTTCAAATGTAATGAACTAATAGTAAAATACAATATATGCACATTATGTCTATTATGCTATAGGCACTGGAAATATTTTTCCTCAGTTACCACTTATTTTCTAATTGCCTTTTTTATTTTTTTTCTTTTAAATACGTTTACTCCAAGGAGATGTTGAAGACACTCTCTATTTTGCTGAATATCCACTTCCTTCCTTTGACTCTATCTGCTTTGGCAGTTTGTAAAGTAGACATTTTTGCATCTCATCCAGCCAAGTTGCAGCTACTGATCTCAGAAGACAGAACTCAAACCCTCTTTTGCATCACTCTTATGGGAGGTTTTTGGAGAGCTTCACCTCAAACCTAAAATTGTGTTTGATATTGAGGGTGCTGAGAAGTACAAATTCACTTCAGCATCCAGGGATCCACGATCAAGTTATTAGCACAATACAGGAAAAATACACAGCTACACTACAGGTTGAAACACAAGCATGCACAGGGACAGTACTGCCTCAAATTAACACATATCTTTAAAAGTCTTTCAAAGGTGGTGAGGCAGAATTGTGAAAGCCTGGGAGAAAAGTCAAATACATTATTCTAAAGGCCTGAGAAGGAATTCAGAGACTTGCTCGTATTTTTCAGTGCAGGCAATGATGGCATTCACCCCAGAAGTCCTACCAGCAGAATATTGCAGTTGGGACCCAGTCAGCTCTGTCGCCATGTTCCTCCTTGCATCCCTTCCATCACCTCCCTGGGCTAATCCAAAAGGAGAAACCTGCTTATCTGCAGGGCAGGCAAAGCATTTGTGAGCAAGCACATGGACAATATGCAAGAGTCCAGTTTAGTACCCAGTAGCACATGTATGTGTCACTTACCCTCTGCTTATTTCTCAGGGCTGCGACTTCTTAACAGCATTACCTTTTCTGATGATATATCATCATCACGTGTAAACATCAGTAACAGGCATTAATTGCAGACAATGCCTTTAATCAAAAATTAAACATTAATAAGCATAGACCTTGAGAATTAACACGAGACACTTGTACTTAAACACTAAAGAGTACTTCTCATAAAGAGAACCCTCTCCTTTTGTTCCTAAAAAGGTCAAAGTCTTCTTTTCTCCATTTGACAAGGAGAAAAACCACATACAGGAGAGCGTATCTAGGCTGTTTTATGTGGCTTAAATTATTTCCATTCATGCGTAAAAAACATTCCTTTTCAAAGATGTTCACTAAGTTTTTGTATGTGATCTACAGCTCCCGAGTCTCTGTTCCTGAAATTATTAGGTTAGCTGCTGAAAGCAGCAATCAAGTTTTACTGTTAATCTTAAAAGCTAATCCTTTTTATTGACTTCCCAGTCAATAAACTTGTAGCTCTGAAACTACTTTCATGTTTCCTTGAGTAACAAGAGGGTCTGTGTGTACCTGTGCATGTGTTTGAAGCTGCTAATTTCCTTACTGAGTAAGTTGCACTTGCAGGTTAAAACTATAAAGCAATTTCCTTTATCTCCTGATGTAGGGTCCTACTTCCATGGAAATCAGAACAAAGCTTGAGCTGAGAGGACTCAGAGAGTAAGGTCAGGATCCGCATCTGGTCACTGCTTATGGGGGGCTGTTACAAGGAGTGAATTTTCCTGATGAACAGAAAGGATAAGGAGACAGGGGAAGGTTTTGACCTTTTTTTTTTTTTTTTTTTTTAAGAAATGCAGTGGATGTAGTTCTGTCCCTGGTTTTGAATTAAAATCTAACCCAGAGAACTAAAGAGTAGTTAAGCATCTCACAATCTCACAGATTTATCATTCCTCTGCTCTAGCCAAAGAAAAGGGAATGAAGGACATGCCAGATGTCTCAGACTACTTCAAGTTGCTGTGAACCAGTTTGGCTGTATTCAGCCATGCACAAGCCCTGCTCACAAGTCTCCTCTTACTCACACCAGTAACCAAGCAGCACGGGACTCCCCAGAAGTCCCAGCATCACCTCAGCAAGAAGAGGACACAGTATGAGAGAAGAAAAGCAGGTCTGTTCTCAGCTTACGTGCTATGTCGAACACTAAAATATAAATAGCTCTCTGAGCAGCAGGGAAAACATGAAGGCTTCCTTGGCTTTGTAATTTGTGGTGGGATTTTCTTGTGCTGAGCAGTATGCAAGCAGTGACTGAAGCTCTTCCCACTGGCGGGGGGCATTCAGGCTGCCGTTCTGAGAGCAGCCCTTCCCTCGGCAGCAGCATTAATGCTCTTTCTCTTTGTCCATCACCAGTTTCATGTAGTCTGACAGAATTAAAATCTTTAGCATTCATAGCTGCTGCTCAAGCTTAGCAGAGACCAGCCTCTGGGTTCACACAGAGCAGGGGGAAATTTTCACCTCCTTCACTAAGTGTGAATTTTTTTCTCAGACTACCTGCCTTCCAAGACCGTCCGGACAGCAAGCTGCTATCGAACCTTCGGTTGCACCAGGAGACCACAAACATCTGAGTACTTCTCACATCTATCGTGGAGCAGAGGGCAGTGCTTGCTGTCTGCACAAGCCAGGACGCGCTGCAGCTCCCAGCCTCACATTTCTGCTTGGGTTTCAGGTGGGCCTGTTCCCCGCCTGCTCTTAGCATGTACAGCAAGCTTCATGCTCTTAACATTTCCCAGAAATTCAAAGTGACAGAACCGGAGGTATTGCAATCTGGAACTCTTAACTTTCGTAAACTGGTGAGAATACTGGAATGTGCATGTTCCTTATTTAACTGCTCCACCAGCTTTTCTTATATGCTGCTCGGCACAGCCGTTCAGGATACATATTAGACAACTAACATCTGGACTGAATATCTATTAGGACCATATGCTCTACTCAGCTACAGCATCATGTTGGAGATTGGGAAAATCCAAACCAAATGGAGATATCAGAAACTTTCAAGGGTCAAAAATAAAGTAATTTTGGTTTTCCCAGCCCCAATGAATATGGTATATTGGCCTGCACTCTATGCCTCATGCGAAAGTCTCATTGTAGAAATAACCTGACTTAAAAAAACAACTGGAGTATTGTGGTTGAAAACAGATCTATCTTGATGATTTTTCCTCTAGTAAAGTTTTGAGTGAGGCAATGCTGAATGCCTCTGTCTCCTAAATGAGAATGAACAGCAAGAGCCCCAACCTTCACTTTCCTGTCGATACTTTATGATGGTGTTTTCAGTGTGGGTGTGATGGTTTCCAGTTTCACCCCAATAGGATTCTCCTGGTTTACGGCCGAAAAGCTTATATGTGCCCTAAATGGCCATGCCTGGGAACGTACTGCTTACATAAACAGAAGCAGTGCTTAAATGCCAAAAAACCCCCTCAAGATAGCTGATGGAGCACGGCGTGACACCCTCACCACTGAATAAGGAATTGAGAGCACTGAGAAGCTAAAACCATTTTGTAGATGAAAGGAAGAAGGCAGAAGGACTCCCTTTATCCAGCCTTGAGACCTGATCAAGAAAAAATTCTAGATTCCCACAGTCTCACAAATATCTCATGTAGGAGACATCTTAGTGCTTTTACATTACAGGCAAAGCCCTGAGTCACCAGAGGCCAACAGTGCTCTTGGGATAACAACATTATTTACACCTACCCCAATTTTCTGTGACCAAGTCAGGGAAACCAAAGACTTGATTGGGGCAAGGAGCAGAACTTAATACTCTGGCTTCTTGGTACTGCTGCCACTTTAGATGAATGTGCTTTGGGGCACTGAACATCTGTGTGGTGCCTCAGGCCCCAGATAAAGGGATTTCTCTCAACTTTAGGTGGGACACCAGGAGAATCATTGCATTTTATCAAAGTAATATCCATACTGTATTTTTCTAGGTCAAAATGTCAACCCTTCAAAATAACAAACCCCAAATAATTTTGCAAGAGAAAACAATTCCATTTTCCACTACTGTTTTTTTGTTTGTTTGTTTTTGTTTTTTTTTTCAAAACAAAATGAGTCAAACCCCCTGTATTTAAAACCTGGCATAAAACCCCCCAAATATCCTTTTTTAACAAGTGCTTCTGTTTTCTTAATGGTTTAGATGGGATGGATAAACACAACAAAGATGGAGAAAAAGAATGCATAGGAGGGATATTTCTGGTCCAGAGGAGAACTGGAAGAGCTGGATGACTGGAGTGATAGAAATGGGGTGGGATTCAATAGCACGATGTGCCCAACTGTAAGCTGTAAGGAGTCGGAGCAGCATTGCTGCTGTGCCCTTGGAGCTCATCGGCTGAGAATGACAGCACATGAGAAGGACCTGGATGTACTGGCTGGTCACAGGACAAGCATGAGTCACCAGCACAACCCGGCCTTGAGAAAAGCAGGAGTCTGCTGTGGTAGGTGAGACAAGGCAATTTCCCCAGAGATAAGGCAGCAGTAACATCCCTGTTCAAGGCCAGGAGACCTCACAAGGAGTGCAGCAAATTCTCATCATCACCTATGTTCAAGCAGAGAGAAAGGCTATTAGGGCAACCAAGGAGGCACAGATCCCAAGGATCCCAGTCGCTTAAGCCCAGCAAAATGAAGCCAGGAGCAGACTGTGATGGTGGCCACAGATTCATGTGAGCACAAAAGCAAAAGGAGGAATAAGTAACATGAAGGAAAATTATTTTCAATAATTGTGTTGGCAAAAGATATATAACAAGTAGTTAACTAGTCATAAATGAACATTAATGTTTTCTTCAGGGTGTTAAATTGAACTATGGTCTCTTAGACAGAGAAAAAATGTGAGGCTTGATAATCCTCCCAAAGCATTGACATCCTGATGAAGTCAACAACAAATTCCTGCCCTCCATCCCTGTGTCTGGCTCCATGCGGATTCAAGCAGATGTTACTGAACTCCTTAGTTTCAACTCCTTGTCGAAGCCTTTCTGAGGTCTAGAGACTTCGTTTTCTTCAGATGAAAGATTAGATTCTGTCAGTTCTGAGTACATATGTGGGCTGATCTGGCCTATGGGCCGTATGTTTGACACCTCTAGTATACTGTGTTATTGTACCCGGGGGAGGTGACGGGGACTTATTTATAGAGACAGTGTCTGTCAGGGGAAGTTATAAGTGCGATTTGTGTGGGTTAAAATAGGAAGAATATGTACTCTCTTAAGTGGACACTTCCCTGATTTTAGGCATGGTCAAGGCAAGTGCCCTCAACTAATCTTAACAGTTTTCAATTTATTACTTTTTTGTGGGAAGACGCAATATTTTTAGCATTCTCAAGTATATCTTTAAACTTGGAGAAATGACAAGTCCAGGGACTTCTGGGACACTCGAAGCAGATCTAACCTGTCATCTGTGCCGTGAGTAGCTGCAGACGCCACTGCAGAGTTAGTGCAAACGCTACCTCGCTGCAGGGGCGGTGCTCAGCACCCACGCAGCACAAGGGCAATGTGGAGCCAGGGCTAGCGAGGCTTCGGTCCTCCAAGCCCCCAAACCACACCAAGCCAGGCTCCCTCTTGCCTGTTAGCTGCTCCCCCTGCCACAGAGACATTCAAATACACATGATGCCCTGCACAAGCCTGATGTTTTGGAAAATCCGTTCTTCCAAAATGCCTCAATATGAAATAAAACAAACACCCTGGGTTAAGGAGAAGGAAAACATCTCCTGTTGACTTCATGACAGGGGCCTGGGGGCTTCACCCTGTCTCACTGAATCTGTTCCTTCTCTAGTGTAAATTATTTGAGAAAGAAAGTTTCCTGATATTAGCATTTCACACATCACTGAGCACATTGCTGGTGCTTGAGAAATGGCCAACAAAAATAACTTCCTTGCAGGGTTTAAGTATATAAGATTTAAAGTAGCCAATAAAGTTTTCAGATTCCTAGCACTTCAAACAGAAGAGCTTCAACAGTAAGCATACAGCTTAAAAACTTTAATCAAACACACTAGTTCACAGCAAGAGCAAGTAGATAAAACAGATGCAAGATTTCTAGACCAAGTCATTCTCACATATGGTAACACCATCCTCTCTTAGGGGAAAGCAATGATGGCAAACAATGAAAATGCCCTTATTTAAAAACATTCCTTAGTATGTCCAAACTGCCATCTCCGTTTAATCTCAAACTTGCAAAACCCAATCCCCTTGGTTAGGAGTCTGCTGATATTTTAGTTTTTTTTTTTTTTAAAAAAAAAAAAAAGACAAAACCCCCACAACTCCCCCCCACCCCAGCTCCCCCAATTTCCTGGAGTTGCTGCTATGTAAGTTAAGGTGAGGGAAAATGCTCAAGAAGGTTGTCTCAGATTCTGGTTTCTAATACAGTGTACTGGGACAGCACTCTTAAAGGCAGGGTTCAGACATGTGTTAGTTCACTGCCACGGGTCCCTAATGTTTCACCAGCAGTTGGCAACAGAGCTGGGACCTCCCGCAGCCTCTGTGTGGCAACCGTGAAACAGAACTGACCCTCTTGGACTCAAATTTCCCTTGTGAATTCTTACATTTAATCAAAAGGTTTCTTTCTTTCTCTGGTCTGGATTGGGATGTGACTCATGATCTCAGTGACGAAAAAGCCAGTAATTCACCTCACTAGTCAGCCCTGCATTTTCTATGTTCATTTATTAAATTATATTCCAGCTGTTACCAACTATTCATATGCTCTCTCATGGGTGTACACATTCACATACACTGAAACAGTAATGTTCAATAAAACATGGTATTGTTAGGGCTGCCCATCTAACAGCCAGCTTATTAAGTACTGTTTTCTGATAAAAACAAAAGCTGTGAAATCAGTGCTGCCTAATGAAAAATTAGAAGGGTAACAGCCTGGTTTCTTAGGTAAATAGACCAGCACGGCACCACTCGGTGGGGTGAGACTGCTCTCTCATGTCTGGTGAAAGTCTGCCCCTCTGGCTGTTTTGCATTAGTCCCCTTTTTCTCAGGATTAAATGCATGCACCAGAGGATTTTGCAGCAAGGAAAAGCTGTCGGCTCAGAGGGCAGATCCAGGGCTGCAGCACTAATGCTACAGGTGAGAGTAGCCGTGTGCCAGTGCTCAGCAACTCTTGCTTTAGCTCCTTTTTGAACCCTCTCCTCATGCACAGGCCCAAGAGACAGATTTAATGCTGCTTTAGTTTACAGATTTTGCTAGAGGGAACACGTAACTTTTCCTGTTCTCTAGAAAATGAGTCACTTGTGGTGGTAAAGTTAGGAAAAGCCTGTTCCCTGATGCACTTTGACTGTCTCATTCCCCACATTTTGGCCATTTAGAAATAAAATTGGTACTTTCTAGGTTTATCTTGCTGTTGCCATTCACAGACAGGATCATACCCTGAGCTGGTGCAAACTGGCATAGCTGTACTGGCTGTGGGGAGGAGTCAGCCTGGACACCCCCGCTGAGGATCTGGCCCCTGACGCTGTGGCTGTGGGGCAGGGGGAACCCTCTGTGCCAGTGCATACAAAGTACTTGCAGAACATATTATCTGGATGATCACGCAGCTCTTCATAGATGAGTAACAACTAAACCCAGAGCTCCTCCTGAAACTGAAACTCTATCAGCTTTGAGCAAACAGTTGTCCTAAATGAAAATTCATCCCCTGCTATATTTAACCAGGTTGCATGACAGCACATATGTGTTGATTTCAGAGAGGTTTCTGAGGCATGAGGGAGATCATAAATAGGCCCTAACATCTGAGAAAATTAGACAGAAAACAGTTTCGCTTTCTGTTATGCTTTTGTTTAGCATTCAGCTCAGTATCTGCTCTCCCTTCAATGTCCTGGCACACAGTTTAATTATTAGCACAGTTTCTTTCAGAGGGAATAGAAGGTGGAAAAGGTTATTTTTATTTCAGTGTCATACACAAATTAATGGGAAAAAAATATTTGCAAAGTGAGAATTTTTAACTTCTGCAAACTGTGCACCTGGCTGCCAGCAACCCAAGTATCAAACTCCCTGTGTGTTGTGCTTGATGTCAGGCAGCCACCAGCACTCTCAGGTTAATCATCTCATATGCAAATGATCACCCAAACAATATGAATGGCGAACAACACAAAGCCGAAGACATGGCTTTTCTAACCATGGACCTGAAGTTAGGTAAGACCGAGATAGCTGGGCTGTGGTGGGGCTGTAACATATTCATGCAGCACTGCTGACCCAAGAACAGAGCTTGCCCTCAGGTTGGAGGCTTCATCTTTAGCATATACATCAAGCAGAAAGATTTGGAGGAAAATTGTTATGAGAGCAGGACTGAAAGAGGCTTTCTATCTATCTCAGAAAAAAAGGTCAGTTGATGCTAGATTGCCTGGGTATGTGCTCTGGTCTCTAGGCACTGAAAATCAAAGCCTACAGTGCAATATTTGGTGGTTTCAACATGAGGTCCACCACATACAGATGGGATGTGCTAACATCCCCCACTGCCAATGGCAAGACATGCCCTGAGGAGATGGGAGCAAAGCTGAGAAGTTTCTGGGAGTAGAAGGAAGCTTCTGGCAGGTCACTATCGAGACAGTGACTTGAGGCAGTCAGGTCTATGTACCCTTCCCATTCCTTTCCCCTGCTTGGCATTTGGGCCTTGTGCACACAACTAGAGGCATTTCCACAGGGAAGGTCCTGAATTGCCCAGCTCTCGGGGGTGCTGCCAGCACTCTTCACCAGCAGCCTCCCAAACGGGGGGAGAATGGGGCTCCTCCCACATCCAAAGGGACATTTCAAGAGCAATTGTAGCACATTGGTGATACACTAAATTGTTTGAAAATAGGAAGCATTGAGCATTGTGAAATGTTTGCCACCTACCAGGTTGCTTCTCCTCAAGCCTAAGAGAAGCAAAATCTAAAAAAAAAAAAAAAAAAGTGAAAAATACATTGCTAATAAATGAATAATTATCACAATTTGAAAGCGTGCGTCTGATTGACAAATCATTTCCGTGCTTCTCATCGTATTCCTTCAGAAAGTAAAGATGCAGATGGGAAATGCTGCACTATGTGTTGCCTCCCCTTGCACAGCAGGTTTGAAGAAGCCAGGAAAAGGTGGCCCATCTGAAACCAGCCCCTCTCAGGAGCGGAGCCAAGTGACGAGGCAATGCACCAGCACCGGCACACTGCTCCCTCTCACTTAGCATTTACCTAATGTTGGCAGGTACTTACTGGTTTTCCTCTATCCAGGATACATAGAGCAAGCACTAATCAAATAAATAGTGGTATTAAGTAAACGTTAATGTAAAATACCATCATTGACCTTGTCACTGCATAAATCTCTCCACTGCAAGTGAACTGCATTTACCTGAGTGTCACCAAACATTATTTGTACCTGATAAAACACCCTCTCATCCACTCAGGAGGAACACAGCAAGGCTTATAAATCTCAGAGTCAGAGTCAAGAAGAGAGGAGCTGTAACTCTGTTGCTGCAGGTCCCATTTAAAATCCTTTATTCTAAGATTCTCACGTTTGAAGCTGCTATTCTCGTTAAAGCAGTTGATTTGTTTACAAATCATTGAATAAAGTAAGTAGAAGATGTAATTTTTCCTTTAGATTTTGGGGAACTTGATTTTTTTTCTTCAGGTTAGACACAAGTAACTTGTGTTTTATGTTTTCCCCAGGACAGAAGTCATCAGCAGTGGTATGCTGGGGGCTTCTAAGTGCCACACATCATGCTCAGATGAAACCTATGGATGCTCAGCACAGGAAATTTTCCATATTTTGAGAGCATCACTTGGAAAGCTTTGGGTTTACATGAAAATATTACAAAACTGTAGGGCATGAGGCTGAATACGAGTGTTCTGTTGTCCTGGGGATTTTGCTGTCTCTTTGGCCCTGCTCTCAGGTCTCTGGAAGAACATGCAGGTCCTCCAGGTACTGGAGATGATGGCCAAAACCCAAGGCATGAGGGGTGTTTGAGGAGGCCAGGGAGGCAGCAAGATGAAGACCAAGGTTTAAAAGAAGCGTGGCCTGAGAAGGGAGGTGAAAGAAAGGAGGACCAGAGGACATCATGGAGGTCTGAGATGCACAGAGGAAAGGGATCTGTGGAGCCTGCTGGTGCTGGGGCATGATGTCCCTTCATGCCCTGTCCCCTGGCTCCCCCTGACCTTAGAAGGGGAACATGACGATTATGTTGGTGGGCTACTCAAACTGTGCAAAAATGTTTTCCTTTTACATGTTGTGCTAGAACTGAAATTCCTGGGCTTTAATATATTAATTTCTGGCTAACTTTCTTGGGGTAGCAGGGTTATTTTTTTCTTATACATACAAAAATATTTTAAAGCTTTTTTTCTCTGTGTATAAACTACTTTTTTTTTTTTCTTTTGTTTCCCTCATCAGCTCAAAGAAAGTTTAATCTGCCATAGGAGCAGAAATACCTGTGCTTACTATCATAACTCCTAAAACCCACAGTAAACTTTGCAAAAGGTGCATCTTGGAGGATGTAGCCAGACTAACAACCTAAGTCCATGAAGGAATATGTTTGGATTATTCACAAATAGAGCATAAAGTCAAACTGATCTAGAATGAAAACGTTACTATTTGGGAATATGAAATTTCCCCATCTGTTTCCATCAGACATGGCTGAGTGGATGTTTCAGCATCCCCAAAGGAATGTCTCTATTAGGGGGACAATGTTTTCTACTCAAAGCTTCTGAATAGACAGATTTTAAAATTTAATTGGATTTAATTTCTTAAGGAAAAGTCCAAGTCACACAAGGACCCACTAAAAAAAGCTGAAACAGTTTTGATGGGGGAAAAAAAAAAAAAAAATTAGCATACCAGAGATAAATCAGGTTGCACAAGAATCATGCTGACTCGTGCTTCCAGACCTTCCTAGAAATGTTCAGCCACTAATGAGAAGATCTGGCCAGTCTCTTCTAGGATACTCAGGGTTCAAACTCTCCGATAACGGGTAAGGGATATTTACACAATGCACTTCACCCCTTAAGCCATGATAATGCTCTTGGCAAAGAAACATGTTCAAGTTTAAAAGAAGTGGTCTCCATCTTCTTAGGCTTCTACATGAAGAAAGGAAAAAAGAATAAGAATTTACTCATCCCCTGGGTCAAAATCTCAGTTTACCCCAGGAAAACATATATGCCTTCCATGCAATGTAATTACAAGTCAGCTGAGAAACTTGGAATGAAGGAAAGCAGATCCATGCATTGGCAAATTCACGTAGTCCCTCAGCTTTGAAGGATGCCAACAAATCCATTACTGCAATAGTATTTTGCACTGCGAGAGTCCCACTTCAGGATTTACAGGCTTAATATAAGGAACTTAGGCTGGAAAGGAAAAAAAATCCCCTCCCATTCACTATTTCCAATGGAAAAGGATTTTTCCCAAGTGAAAAGTAAATTGCTGAGAAAATGCAATTGAAATAATTACAATTGCTGAAGGTTTTTCCCCTTGATTTTGTTCACATCCTTCTCCCCCCAAAATTCCCACGATAGTCAATGTCAGAAAATTTCGCTTGCTCTTGAATTCCTCCTCCTGAATCATAAATATTTATCACGTGAATGGGGTCCTTACAAGTCTCTCACATTTGTGAAAGAAAGCAGTTTGCTGCAGGATTTGACCTTGAAAATCTTCCCCAGTCTCATTGACAGGAGCCAATGCTATTTTTCCTTTTTAATAGCCTTGGAAACTTGTGCCAGACAGACAGAACAGCCAGACAGACCACACGCAGATTATTAAAAACAGTTAAGGGTGTGTGATTTTGGTATAGGGACATAATGGCCACTGCATTATGGGCAGATGGGAGGTGGTTGGGTGGGAGGGGGGGGATTGTTCATTAATGAACATAAATAATGAAAGGACATTGGAACATGGTTCATTCAACATCAAAAGCTAATTTCTTCAGCTAGAAAATGGAACCAATTGTCTGAAGTAATGGAGGAATTAGAAAACACCATCAACCTTTACATTTTGGATTCCTAAGCAGTTATTAGACCTGGTTGTCGGAAAAAAATTACAGTACTGTCTAAAAAGAAAGAGGGTAGATTGTACAAACTATCATAATCTCTTTTACAAACTGCTGTACTGAAGGAACTAAAGTGCCCATAGTCCCCCAATGCAGACCTCTGCCATAAACACACACCATACAGTGTTCACAGATAAATACCAAGCTTCAACCTATGCCGGACACTTTTACACTGAAGAAGCAACACAGCCCAAGGCAGAGAATGGACCAAGAAGCAAGAGACAACACTGCTTTGGCCAGCTCTGCTGTGAGAAGCAGGAGGCGGCATTTTGTTTCCCTGCATCTGTGCTTTCCTCCTCCGTATCTTCTGTTGGATCTGTAAGAGTGCCCGGTCATGGGGCTTGGAGCAAGAACTTGACTCACATCCAGCCCTTGAGGCAGGCATGGGAAGGGCAGAACTTGCACACACGTCTTCACTGCACCCTGAGCACTGTCACCTTGCAGTTGCTCCTTTGACTATTACTGATCTTCTATAAAAAAAGAAAAAAAGCAAACAAATCAACATGAGAATCAATAACTCTAAGGGCAGCCAGAGAGAGTGAGAATCTCATCCAGCTGACTGAGGTGCGCTTGCTCTTGCTCTTATTGAGGAGAAGAAACAAATTCCAACAGTTAAGTGTTGGATTATCATCCACCAGAATCTCACTCCTACGTTAAATTAACGCTAGCCAGTGCAGAGACCCTACCTAAAGATATCAATGGAGGGGGCTGCACAGTCAAAGAAACCTTCCTGAGAAGCTATTTCACCAAGATCAGAAAAGCGTATGCATAAACACCTCAAGATTTGTGTTGATGCTTGTGGGAAAGAAAGAATCCCTAGCTCTGTACGATTGCTGTGGCCCACTGAACTTGTCACTCAAGAAGAGAGAAAGTCAGCAGGTCCTGCAGGACAGAGGACCTTCTAGTCCTATAGCCAAGGAAGCTGACCTGGTCAGGAAACCCACCTCCTGCTCCTTCTTTCCCAGAGCCTTCCCCCCTGCTCCTCTATCTTCCCATGAATGTTTTGATAAAATGAGGGGAAAAAAGGATGCTTTAGTCAGAAATTTCCTTGGTTTCCCAAGGCTGTATGGTGAAACACAAAGACATTTTGGCCAGGTTTCCTCCTTCGTCTCACTTCACTGACACACAATAGAGTCCCATTCTGGTGGCAGGAAGGGATTACTCATGGTATCTCTGGCAAAAGAACATTTCCATTGAAAAATGGCTTTTGGAAAACTCACTCGTTTTCCATTGGCCTTAAAAAGACCATTGACTGAAAAGGCCTCTCAATTTGAAATCCTGGTTTAAGGTCAGGAGCCTTGTCTGAATTCAGCAGCATCTCAGTATCACTGAAGGAGGGGACAGTTTCCCAAGGATGATTTGGGCTCCTTATCATTTCTTCCATTTGCCTTCCCCAGCCTACTACATCATCTCAATCACACTCAGCCAACTAACCCAAATACAAGCCGTTAAATCAGATCAGCAGCTGTCTGTGCATGAAAGTCCTATCCCAGGGAGAAAAAGAAAAAGAAAAAAGGGCCTTAAATATTCTTCAGGATGCAAAAAATTGGCTTGTATCACAAAGAAAAAGAAATATTTTCCATCACCACAATGAAATATTTATTAATAGCAGACACTAAATAATCTAGTACAGACTTGTTCACCAGAGTGCAGATTTTAGAAGGAGTTTCTGAGAACCAAAGCCCATTTAATTGTAATGAATAATAGCATAGATTTCCTATATTTGGGCTCATATTTTGAAAAAAGCATTAGCAAGTAAACATGGATATTCCCAAACTGTGAATATTTAGTTAAATTCTAGTCTGATGTTTCTTGTTCTGAATATTACTTTATGAATTATTAAAATGCAACTGATTTTCATAAGTATGAAATTTTTTGTTTGCAAAAATTGCTACTTTCTTCCACGTGAAGCTAAATCCACTACACATGGAGACAACTAGAGGCAATATATTCTTGAAAAGGAACTTAAGATCCGAGCCAAAGTATATATCGGATGAAAACCAGAAATGCTACTTTTGTTTGAGTGTCATACACCCATAATGGCTTCAGACAAATGAAGATTTTTACCAAATGGCTTGCTATTAAAAGTTCATGAGTAGAAATTGGTTTAGTTGAGCACATGCTACTGACTGAGCATTTTCACTTTATTTACACCTCATGTCTCTGACCAGAAATACACAAAAAAGTCATATCCCAAATGCAGAATGTAGGGTACAGAGAAGAGGGGTGTGGAGAAGAGAAACCAAGTGCTTTCCACACATGGGTCACTGCACTGGGAGAAGAAGCCCGTTCCGGAGCTGCTGCATGTCACCAAAGACCCCATTTAATGCTGAGTGATGTAGGGGAGTCAAGAACACATGCCCAGGTGGAAAACCACGCACTACAACACCAACTTTCCCTCACCGTGTTTGCTTAAAACTCTCCCGCTATTTCTTTCCTTTGAGACTGGACACTGCTGGGAGCAGAAACTCCTCCCTTTGGGTTTGTATGAGACCAAAGAAAATTATCAAGACCTCACAAGAGCTTCATCTGTGCCCATCTACTCCACACAGATGAGGGGTGCTCGTGTCACAGCAGCATTATTAGCAAAGAGAGATAGAGAACAGACCTCCAGCAACTGAGTTCTGTGAGGGAAGAGGAAGGGGATGCTTTTAAACTTATATGACAAAAGTATCATCTACAGTAAGTGTTAAATGATGGTCACAACAGGGGTGTAAAAGTGCAAAGGAATAATTAACATCGACACCATTTCACAGAGCAAGAGTCAGCTACTCACACTCCTGCTCCCAGAACTATCCCTATGATTGTCACACAGCCATAGCAGAAATACCTTTTATTCCTGTAGAAAACATTTTTCAGATACTGAGCCTATATAGAGAAGGGAGAAAAGAAAATACATGTGCCTGTAGCTGCAATTTCCTCATGCCAGGCTTGCTGCTGAGGCCTGTGGGCATGTACTGACGCTGCCAAGTGGTGAAGCCTTTGCTGCTGTTTGCACAGCAGTTTGCATGGCATGGCTGATAGTGTTTCATGATTTATTTTTTCCCAGAATGACACTATTTGACAAGTACCAAGTGACAGTGGCAAACCTATTTAACCACTCTGCTGCTGGGTTGTGCTGTAAGCTTAGGCTAGGCTTAAAGGTACCTTACAATTGTCCTGCCTATTTTAACACACCATACACAAAGCTGCAAATCAGCCTGACAGCATGAAGAAGCCTCTGATTAGACTGCAAACTTCACTTTCTGTCCTTTTTAAGTGTAACATTTTCATTCTCACACATGTGCATGCTCATTTGGGAAGCATCTGACTAGTTCTGGCATCAGATTTGGACACCTTAATGTGTGCATCTTCCTCTCATAGCACTGAATAACACATGAAGCTGCATTTGTCTAGAGGTCTGCTCGGTTCAGCCTGGGTGGGTGAAGAAGCAGGTATTTATTTACACTGCTGCCACAGGGCTGAGATCCTGTCAGCCTGGCGCAGGGTATGCGGTACCCGACTGTGAGCTGAGCCACTGGTTTCAATGCAAGTCCTGGCAGAGCAAGGCTTTGCTCATCTGGAGCGGATGCTGGTCCTTGTCTTTGAGCCTTGCAGAGGTCAGCACTGTTGGGGGGCAACTGGAAAGGATGCCCTTTGCTAGCACTTCTCACCTGCTATCTGCAAAGCGGTTGTATTTAGAACAATAAACCCCAATGCCCGTCTAAGGTTTGTCAGCAAATACTGGCTTTCAATGGCAAGTGCTACTGATAAGCACAAATTCATTTGACAAACCATGTCCTGCCATAGAAAGAAAGCCAAACCCTTCCTGCAGGGGAAAATGATCCTTTAATGTCAGATAGCTTAGGGTTAGGCCTGGATAGCCTTCTCTCTCCCTTACAGCGATATACTCTGCAAGAGGTAATGGGAGTAAAGTGATAGCTAGGTCATTCCTACAGCACAGAATAGATTCTGAATGGAAAATCCCATCATTTCCTTGTATAAACAAGTCCAAAATGCATTTATAGGATAAGTTTGGGTTTTTTCAGCTTGCAAGAGGGTTTTAATTTTTTTTCCCTCACCACATGAACTGCCAACTAAACTGAGAAGCAAAAATCCTAAATAAAAGTTTAAAACCAACCACCAACTGTTTAGAAACCGAAAAAGAAACTCTACTAGGAAATCAGCCCTTTTAAGACAGTGTTCCAGTAAGATGCCAGGGACAGGTCACTTGGTTGTCTCATTGGAATAACCACATTTTAGGGTTTCGGAGTAAAATATATGAGGCTGGGCAGCCAAGACGGTTAGTACAGGGCTCAGATTTTAACACAAACAAAGGGTAATCTGGTCTGGCGCAGTCTGGTCACTGCAGCAGTGTATCTGAAGGTTAGGTTTTATGTTTATTAGCATCATCCAGATGGCGTTTTATGTCCTTAATAACTTTGTCCCTGACTAAGCCATGAACCTACTGTTTGACAAACACTGTAGGAAATACCCATCAGCAGAAAAGCCATTTTGTAATGAGGGGTAGAGTCAGTATGTTTAAGATGCCTACAATTTACTTCTGTGTACTTGTCACCTTTTGCTGTGTACACTTAACATTGTAAAGTACTTTAAGCAGTTGTCCTTAAGCTAAGGGGTCTGAACAAATGCGTTCGGTACCTTTGTGGACGCCTGGGAGCCCTGCAGCTCCTCCCAGCGCGCTGCTGACTGGTGTGGGCTCCTCCTTGGGTGCCCACACTCTGGCCCCTCCATGTGCTCAGTCCTGCCAAGGAAGGAGTGCTGGGGCTTTGGCAGCGTGCTGGGGCTGGCTCCTGTCCCCCCCCATGAACCTCATGCCATGCTAGGCAAGTCACATCAAGAATCTTGAGCTTTGAGGCTATCTGCAAGTTGGGACAAAACCACCTTTTCACAAAGATGCTATAACAATTCTATTATCTCTGCTCACAGAGCACCCCACAGTCCCCAAGGGGAACAAGTCTTGCACTTCATTAGCAGAGATAAGTCCAACATGTTGTCCCAAACACTGTATGCCTCACAGAACCTCCAGGGTTTTACTGTGTTTTGATGACAGACAGGAAAGCTCCACTTCTAATTAGTGGGACTTGGGACTTTACATGAAAACCTATTTTAGTTTCTAATTGTTAAAATAAAAGGACCATTGACACTTTTTTTATCAAGACCATCCCTGCGAGATAGGACATCTTGGCATCCCAAGAGCTTCTTTCAGTACCTCAGAGTTGCGTAAATTTTTCCACTTTCTATCTAAACTGAAAAATGTTTGATTTCTTCCTAGCTGCAAAAGTCACGCTCAAGACACTCCTCCAAAATGAGCAAAAGTTACTGCATGCTTGCAGAGAGCAAAGACCTGAGTACTGCCCACTCCAGGAGGTGAGGTGGGCAGGGCAGCCCCCCGCACAATGCGAGCATTCGCACGCTCACGGCAGCTTGTACAGTCGTGTGATTTCATACCCAGGCAGCCTCGTTCACATGTGCCTACATGACATTTAATACTCAAGCTGTGGCCAGCTATCATATACCCATCAAAAGTACAGGCTAAAAGATAACGCGTTTATACAATCCAGAAGACTCTACATACTTGTTCCTCTGGTTTACTGAACTAATTTAAGTTAAATTGGTTCAGCCTCATGATTCAGGCAAGACCAGAATGAATGTTAGCAGCACTTTTGGTGTTTCATGACACAATTTACTTCGAATTAAAGCAACTGGAAAAAACCTTGTGCTCAGGGAAGTATGTATGTATCACTGTTGAAGCAGACACTGGCAGTAGTGACATCAGCATGTTTTTTTAAGCATACGTTCGTCTTTTGCAGGGATATTTTGAGACCCTAAAAATGTCACTACAGAACTGTCCCAGTTTTTGATTTTGAAAATGTCACCTGTGTCATCGTTGGAGCTGGGCTGTTATTTCCAGAACTAACCATTTGGGGAATGGTTTACGCGAAACTGAAACCTTAGCACCAGCTCTGCAGCGAAAGAGAGAAGGCAAAAGTGCTGGCGCTCGCACTGGTGCTGGAGTCATCCAGGAATTGGCTGGCTTACCTCAGGCCAGCCTTTCACTTGCCAGAATTCAGAAATTCACATTTCTTTTCAAATTTGCTATTTTCTTTAGGCATTCATTTTGAACGTGACCAGCTGTTCTCAGAACAGGGATCTGGAGCCATATTCTATATTTTTAGAGCAGGCATCTTTCCTGTTAAACAGAAAGATGAGAAACTCCAAATTAGAATATGGTTAGGAAGAACAGAAGAAAATTCACAAGTGCAAAGCTGCTGCTGTTCACCCAAAAGGCTTGCAACAAAGATGCAGGGTGACTTTCCTGATAACTCACAATGATTTACTTGAAACAGGAGCAAAAAAGAAGCCAGGGCAACCACACAGCAGACAAATAGCTCAGTGGGAGCCCCAGGGTTCAGTGTCACAATTAGCTGAAGGTACCAAAATGGGCAGCCGCATCCCTGGTACAGGCTCCTGCTCATCCCTTGGGCCAGCACCAACACTGACACAACTGTCCCAGGGTCTAGATCAAGGATCTCATCAAGCTACAGACAAGCCTGGTCAAAAATTCCAGTTTTGGACAGAGCAAGTCGCTCAGCTGCTCCACAGTGTGCATGTGCATACTGGTGCTGTCATTATGGCTGGGGTGGGACTAGGAAGACAGGACTGGGATTGATAGTAGGACTAGCACTTTTGGGCAGCAAGCATGCAACCTGAGTAAAATTACTATGCATTTCCAATGGCACTGGAAATAACAAAGCCTGAGCTCGCAGGGTCTTGGGCTGTGAGTCAAGTGTTGCAGGTACTTGGGCCGTACCGCATGGCTTCTCCAGGCACGTGCATCCTCTGATGCCTGATAACATGTGCGTTCATGCCAGATCCTTTCCATCTGTCAAAACTGATAGAGACTTTCTAACCAACCACATCTATTCCTAAAACCTGTAGAAATTAATTATCCTTGAGGCCTTTACTGCTTCAACCAATTTGATTGAGGACAGCCAACAGCTTCCACTACCTTTGAATGTGGTAAAAAACTACACAAAACAACGTTCCTAAGCAATCCCATATCTTTAACAAATCATCAAACAGAAGAACCAAAACAACACAGAGAAAAAAAAAAAAAAAACAAAAACAAAAACAAAACATCAACACCAAGCTTAAGGGAAATGTACTTAGAAGACCATCCCTGGGGCACTGACTCCAAAATGCCTTTGTCTTGAGTCATCACTTCTCTCAAGAGGTTCATAGCTCCTTTGGAGGTCAGCAGTTTTAGGCTGACTTACAGATGGGAAGCTGAAGAACAAAGGAGGAAGACACGGTGCAACTTCAGCGATCAGTAGAGGATTGAGTTTGTTTCCTTACCCACTAGGTAGCGCCACTTCTTTTTAGTTTATTTCTATGTTGTCCATCTTAGAAATTTGGAAAAAACCCCACATCATAAATGCAAAATATTGAAATATTATCTCATTCCTGTAATCAAGCCTCAAATGATCATCTATAATTGTTCGTGTTATTCCTAATTTTCACAAAATTAACCAAAATTTCAAACTGTTATGTTTTTATAAAGCCCTGCATTTATCAGGTGACTGCATATGCATCTTCTATCATTTGACCGTTGTTAAGTATTTCCCTTTTTCGGAAAAGCTTTGGTTTATTCCACATGGCCACATTTCTGAAATGAATGATTTAAATTTGTAGCAAAGTAGATGGAAAAGTTTCGCTCATCCGCTCTGTGCTGTCAAGATATACAAATCCAGATTAAATGCTCTGTGGAAGACTTTACCCCTAATTAAGTGTTTAACTGAGGGAGTTTATTGCTCCTCATCAGAGTTAGGACGCTTCCCTGTTCTGCTCAAGAATGAATTGCACTGAGCAGGACAACTCGGAGGAGATGCTTTAAAGGACCTGACTCTGCTCCCTTCTCACCAGCCCTTGGCCAGCAGCATGACTGGCCAGCACACAAACTGTCCCACCTCCCACTTGAATACAAGGGGCCATCCACCCTGCAAGCACAGGAGCTCAAAGAAGGGCTCCTTCAAAGGTCCTTTCCTTCCTTTGAGGAGGAAGAAGCCAAAAAATTCAAGGTTGTATTTCAATAAGAGAGCATCTCATGTTTCTCCTCCCAGCTCTTGGCTGTAGAACATTTTAGATGAAGGTGAAAGAAGGCCTCATGCAGGTGGATGCCTATTGTTCCCCCATGTCATTCAGAAGCAGTCCACTTGCAGCACTGAGAGATTCTCACACAACGTACTACACTATACTATACACTACTCTCAATCTCAAAGAAAAACATGGGCTCCAGTGAGTAATCCTGTGATAAGACAGAATACATTTACTTTACATTTGTAATTTTAAAGATGAAAGGGTATGAAACACCCTTGGCTTGTTATTAGGAAATGCCTTGTTAGCCACTTTCTTTTGAATTCACTCAGTGCCATTTGTAGAAAAGCCATTTCTCCCCAGGAACCATTTCTTTTTCAGATTGCTTTTTCCCCTGCTTCCCAGCAATTTCTGTTTTCAGAGTAATGAAGACCAATGTGGTTCTCTTCTACACCATTTCACTACATTTACATTTTTTTAAATAATTGATCATATCTCTGTAATTTTATACTTTTATTCTAAAACATAGGATACATACAGTCACTACTCAGCATGGCCAGTGAATTATGGCTTATTTGGGATTTTAAATACAAAGATTATAAAAGCATTGGTTAAAGTGCTGCCAAGTGAACTAAACTTAGTGTTCATGGTATCTGGCTAAATATATGTTTTTTAAGTAATAAGAAGGAGTTGTTATTGAAACTGTAATCATCTTTCACAATAAATACTGTTTTACTTGAAGGCTTCTATACAATAAAGTTATATCAGTACTTGGATATGGTGTACTTATAATTAACACAAAAATAGGGAAAACATACTAATGTTTCTTAAACTGAATTTATTTGTTTATGCTAATGCAAAGAATAATTTGGTGTGCCACATGCACTGAGGACCAATAAAGGCATGGCTGAATGGAAAAGATGTCTACTCAGAGGTTATGGGCTTGGGCAGTTGTAAGCAGGAGCATTATCAAATGTAATCAGTGTATTAAAGAGGAGTTGAGGCTCACAGACTGTTAATAGGGAAAGGCTTGGGGGCTGAATGATGACAATGATGATATTGTTTAGACTGAGATTTCCTAGGTATGTTCAAAACCACATAAATACAGCCTAGGTGAACACTCTTGAGACCTGTTGAATTCATGTGAACTCTGCCAGGATGGAAGTTATGCAAAATTAGCAACTAACATTAAATTTCAGACACGTGTACTCCAATGGAAAAATAAGATTCATCATGAGACCTCAACGCAAGGATTATAAGCATTTTAAGATCAAAGTTTTGTTTTCTCTCTGCTGTAACTAAAGGCAATTGAAAAAACAGCATATTTTTATTTTAAATATGTATATACATAATTAAATAATATACGTATAAAATATAAATATTAAAAATATATACTACTTTCCTAAGCAGATCACAGTGACAAAGTACACACAACAACAGGTTTGCCTGCAGTACCAAGAATTCAATAAGGAAAAGTTAAAAATGGTCCATTTATATGAGGAGAATATTGGAGTTTGAGACTGAGAGAGGTTAAGGGGTTTTTTAGCTCTTGCATACAAAAAAAATTCTAGCTGTGGTTTCTGTCACCAAAAGTTGAACTTCGCTTTTATAAAGCATCCTGCAAATTGCACTCATATTTTACTAAAATCATGTCACTCGTCCTGATGAGATCAATGAGGCATTAAAAACATAAATGACTAAAGGATCAAGAGCCTACGTCGCTATTTATTGTAGTACCTTCGGTGTCTTTAAGGGTTTATAAGACTCTATCCCGTTCTTGCACAGCAAGGGAATAGGTTTCCTTATGACATATCTTCTATTTTTCAAGGAGATGTACTGCATGCATGCAAGCACTTTAAAAGCCTTGAAGAAGGAACAAGTCTTTCTGGTGAAAGCAACCTGGGATGTCCTGTAGTCACTGCCAGAGTACCCCTTCAGGGTTTCAAATACAGCTGGCACCCTCAGAGGAGCATTGCACAGCTGTCTCCATACAAAGGGCTGATGCCCCATCTCATGGGACCTCTCCAGGCAGAAGGGGACAAGGTGGGTGCAGCTGGGCTGGGGACCACGCAGGGATGCCAGCCTTCCCACTGGGGGTGAAGCTGCAGGGTCTGTCCCAAGACTTCTCTGCCTGCCCTGGCTCTGCCAGAAATGCCATACAACATCGTGAGGAGGAAACAGCGCTGCTGCCCACGCGGGTGCAGGCAGGCGAGGGGCAGAGGGAGCGAGGGAGGAACGCACAGATTTGTCCTTCATCCCTGACTGCTCTGTGGCTGAAACATATGAAAGCATCAAACCCAAAAATGTCAGCACAGCACCTGACATTTCAGACATACAAGTCTGTGAGAAACTCTGATCAACTGCCTCCAGGGAGTCTTCAGTCCTGGACCCCTTTCAGATGAGATGGTTTGTGGATGCAGGATGGAGAGCACATCTGGCAGAACAAGCCTTGCTTCCCCATTGCCTCTGGGAGGGGCTGATGAAGGGGATGCCTTAGGGCCACATGTCTTCCCTTGCCCCACTCCCTCTCTTTGCCTGCATCCTTCCTCAAAACACTGCGGGGCCACATTGCCACCTGACATCGCCCAACACCCACCCAAAGCCAGCTGGTCCCTTCAACTCCTTGGGCTCAGGCTGAACCTCCTTTGGGAGCCTGCCCCGGCGGAGCAGCTGAGCCGGTGGGGACGGCCAGCAGAGCCTCCCCGAGACCCTCACGCCAGTCATGGACAGCTGTTGGTTGCAGTTCAGCATCTTGTTAGAGCTGGTCCAGCTGCCTCAGTCAATAAGATTTCTCACCGGAAAAAGGTGATTTTTAGATCTTTAAACTTTTTCATATGAAAATGGCAGTTTTGACAAAGGCCTTTCATACTGTGATGGAGATAATCAAAATGAAAAATCTCATCTTGCATCAAAATGAAAAGAAATGGAAAACTGAAACAGTTACACTTTCTGTTTTGACATTTCCCATTCAAAACTCCTCAGAATCCTTTCCCTGCTGTGTGAAAATGTTCCTTTTTTGATTTTATTTTTTATTTGTTTCACTGGGGGAAAAGAATTTGGAAATGCTGACATTTCTTGCATGAGATATTTCAAGCTTTATCTAGAGAAGTTGTGCCTACAAGTACACTGAGTAAGGCTTGGTTCCTTGCACCCCACCCCACAAGTGTTTTAGAAGACTTGTTGGAAAATATCAAATTTAAATAATATCCTTCCAATATTAAAAGCAAATTTAATGGGTTATATTTTTCTCTTTGAATCCAAACACTTTTCTGAGATTTCAAATAATAAAAGGTAACCAGATTTAAAACCAATTTCACAGCAGAAATCCTTTCATAGAAAATGATAGACCAGCTGATGCAACTGGCAAAATTCACACTTTTAATTAAAATGATTAAACACAAGAGACCCCATTGCCTGTTTTATGTATAAAACAACAACAAAGTAGGGATTTATGAAAGAAATATCATGTTTCTGTGTGTCTTAAAGGAAAAGCTGAGAATTGAATTTAAATTGAGGATTTTTATGCGAGGTGTTGATGCTCTTTTCTTCTCTAAACTACTAGTACAAATCTGAGACTAGCCCAATGTTCAAGTTTTATGTTATCAGAGGCAATCTGCTGTTATATGTTTATTCTATAAAATCTATCTATGTATATACACTGGAAGTCTGTGTTAATTTCAGTGCTATTCCAGCAGTAGATACAACATGAAATTAATCTTTTCCTCGGTGGTCAAAGCTATTCCTATTGCAAAATGAGTCTTCTCTGAAATATTACATATTTTTACTGTGCTCTTTTACTACAAGTGTTGCACAACAATGATTTGTTGTCAAGCAGAACTCCTCTGAAATGAGTAAACAGCTTTCATGAGGAGATCAAGAGGAATATATATTTTTAGTAATATTAAATGTATTTATAGATTATTTTATACTCAGGTTCCCTGCAAATATAATACCATATTCTATCTATAGATCTTCCTCATAATAACCTCAGTAGAGACATCTTATTCATTTCCTGGGAAGCAACACTCTTTATAAGAATTATTTGTAAATGCAGTTAAATTAACATCTTCAACTGCTTTTACTCCACAATCATGAAAATAACTACATCCAGAATCATTTCACTTTAAAAAAGTCATTTTAGTCTAAAGTTTGGCAAAAAAATAAACTGAAATGCTTAGAAATTTACATTTTTGTCACTCCATAAATCAAAACTTACTTTACATATTAGAACAATTTTTGTGAGAATTTTGGATCTGAGCTGATAACCTTTTGCCAAGTTTTAACAAAATGCAAATTGAAACATCTGAGATATTAAACAGACAATCGAGGTTTATGGTTACATCATAAGATTATTGCCCAGTAACACTGCATACTATGGCCCCAATTCTGAAACACTCACAGGCTTTATGTATGCAAGCAACCCTTGTGAACACAAATATAAGTGCTAATATAACCTCATGGCATCGAGAACACAATGTTGTATCAGCAATTGACATGCAAACTGTTTTGCTAAGGGAACATTCCTCCAAAAGATGTAGGAGGGTGTATGTGTAGAAAAGGGCAGCAAATGATGGCAGAAGCTTAATTATAGTACCACTAATGGCAGGAAGAGAATACAGCATTGAAGACAGCCAGCAGCATTAGCTCAGAGCAGCTAGAGAGCATACAGGACCAGCTCCCTGGCTTGTGTAAGCTGGAATGGGTTCATTGGAGTCACGCTACGTGAATTTTTATCAGATCAGGATCTGACCCATATCTGTAGAGGCTATATAAAGCACAAAAGCCCACTGGCTAACAAAGAATGAAGACTAGGTACTCTCCTTGTCGGTCACCAAGGAGCATCCTGGCACTACTATCTTCTCCCTCAGAAACCCATGCTGTAGATGCACACCATAATGCAGACCTTATGTAGTGCTGAGGGAAGTGTTAATTAATATCTTTAATCGTTACATACTACAGAGAGATAAGAATAAGTAGCTTGCTGGACATAAAATCTTTCCAGACACTGCATGTAGACTCAATTACAGCCACTGCCCACTCCCATGCCTCACAGAGGCAATACTGATGTGTTCCTGTTCAGCCTGCAACTGGCTTTCACAGAAGCCTCCAGGAAGACCTAAGCAAGCAAACCTTAATGCATTTATGGTTCATATTAACGGTTGTTTTAAGTGCACCGTTGTTAATAAGGAAGGGCACTCAATACTCAAACAGTAAGAAAGGTCAGATTTAAAGAGAAGGGGTTCACCTGGTGCTCAGAGATACACTGATACCAAACCCAGGTCCTCAGAGGGAATGACTGGCATGGGGCCTTTGGGTGAGGCTGGCATCGGTTTCATGAATGGGGTGAGGTCCCTCTTCCCTTGGTGTCCAAAGCAGAGGTGGCAACAGCAAGTCCTTTGAGGGGGTCCACAATACATTTACGAGAGGTATGCCAAGTGCTAAAAAAATAGATGCACCACAAATGGTTCACTGTGAGGTTTCTAACCAGTGGATGCTCCCAACATCTTGTTCTTTAGCTCTTCTAACCAAATAAATTGAGACTAAATTGTAGGCTAAGCTTTTCTCTGGTAGAAAAATGTTCCCACTCAAATTTCACTGTTCTAATTGCAGAAGCTAGAAATAAAAATACTTTCATTCAAATAACCAGCATTCAAAATGCTTTCAGCTGGACTTTGTCTCCCAAAGAAGCAAAGGCACATGAAGGATGTTCTGTATTATCATTTTTATTGGCGTTATGGGCCAGGACCCCATAGGTGCTGTCCTACCACAAAACAAAGATGATTATCCCTACTTCAAATTATGATAGTTTATTACAACAGTTTATAGTCCTTATTTAATCATCTCAGCATGTACTGAATGGAGTCTGCAGTGGAATCAATTCAGTTCTAGCAAGTACTGGGCCAAACTGTGCTTTTACTCCCTGGAGGAGGGGTGGGGGTAAAATATACAGAGCAGCTGGGGCCACCCAGTAGTTCAGGGAGGCACTCTGACAGCAGCAATGGCAGATACAAGCAGAAAACATCTTTAAAGAGCCCTCAATTCTTCAGCAAAGCCATAATTATATTCTGAACATTTTTCCCATAATCATTTTCATCCAAAAATTTGCCAAAAAAATTCATCGTGAAAGGCGTAGAAATCTACATTTTTGACACTCCATAAATCAAAAGCTTATTTTACATAGCAGAACCAAATTGCAGTATATTTTACCTCAACCGTACTGTCTTTTAACATTACCTGCTCCATTTCCAGACTTGAGGATTTTTACATACCCTTCCACTGCTCCTTCTCAGATTTTTTAAATTCACCATCCCCTTCATTAAAACATATAAAATAAAATTTCTCAAAATCTACCCCCTTGAAGCACAATGTGGCCTTAGGGCTGAATTAGCTCACTTTCTGCTATGATAATGTAGAGCAACCCAGGATCACTCACCCACCACTTCCCTTCGAGCTATTCCCCACAGGTTCACAATACTCCCTCTCATGCCAAAGGTACAGTAAACCTTTTGCAAACACACCCAAGCTGCAAATGAGTGCAGACTTGACTTCCAGTGCAGTCACTTCATCCTGGAGGGCAGAAAGGTTTCCCCTGAGGAGGATACATTTATGAGCATTCATTCCAAGAGGGGGGGTTAGCAAGCCCTCATTTTGTGTTAGTATATAAAAAATGCTTGTTCTTCAGTTTCAACTCTGATTTCTTTTTTAAATCAGAATGAGTCACCTTTTTATTTGGGAAACTGGATCATAAATTCATATAGTCCAACCACAACTAAACCAAAACAAAATACAAGTAAATCTGAGAATAACAGTGACTTTCAGACATGATCAAGCTGGGTTTGATTTGTGTTATTTATCAAGAGTTAAGAAACCTTGTTTCCCTTCACCCGTCCCCTGAGCCATTAACTTTCACATTGTACCACATTCTTATAAGTTTATGGGAATTTTCAGTTTAGAAAATCCAAAGCATTCTGCAGCTGAGCATATTTAGTTGCATTTTACAGTTCTATTTTAAAATAATACCACTACATCTGATACCCCATACTTGTCTGTGACAAATGTAATATGCAAGCATCTTCCATTGCATAAACGGCATAGGAATGGCAATAACAATACGCAGAATATCTAACTCCCATTGTCTGGAGAGCCGTCTTAATGTTGCTGACTTAATGAGTGAAATGAGCATTGTGGTCTAAGTGTCGCGTAAATAATGGTTTCCATTACAAAAAAAACTGTACCACCACACCCTGGCCATCTCAAAAAGCAAAGCTCTAGAGGTTTCCCACAGACAAATATATAAACCAGTGCTGAATTTCTCCCCTTTCCCCCTCTCTGAGGCAGCTAGTTTAGTGGCCTCTTTCTGGAACTTATTTTTTTGTGACAAGACGCAGCTAAAGCATTATGTGTTTTTTCTATGAACAGGAGTAAAAGGCGCTCCGTGAAGACCAGACTCTTCTCTGATGTGAAGGTCATCCACCAAAGCTGCTAAGTGGCAATTCAAGCCATTCTCACAGAGATAGAAATCTCTCTTTCTGTCTGTGTCTTTTTACACATAAAGCAGCGAGGCCCAGGTCCTGCCTGCCTTGTCCTGAGCTGTGCTGCCACACCTTTGATAACAACAAGGAGCACACGTGCAGAAGAGCATACAGATCACACCAACAACTGCTTGGATCCAATTCCATATAGCCATCGTGCTGCTGGCAGAGACATACTGCAGGTAACTTTCAAGCAGATTTTGGAAAGGAAACAAAGCATACACAACTAAACTATGAGTTATAATAACAATAGCAGTCAGAGGGATATAAAAGGCTAAGCATTTCATAGCTTGGGTCAGTATAAGCACAGTCTTTCTACAGGCATAGAAGCAAAGGCAGAGAAGAAAAGGGAGAGTTGACCAAACTAACCTGGGAATTCAGCCTTGCATGAAACCAGGCTCCCAAACTACCATAAAATGGCCTGTTCTCCTACTGCCACAGAAGTAGATGCTTCTTTCCCCAAAAACTGAAGAAGTGTGAAAATTACACTGACAATCCTTCGGTAAAACTATCTGCAATCTGTCACAGGCTTTGTATCTGACATCTGGCAAGATGCACAGTCAACCACAGAACATTTTACAAGGATGCAGGGGATAGCCTACAAACTGGTCAATAGCTTTAGTTGTTTATGTGGGCTTTTGTTAATTTTCTGTAATTTTCTGGTGTGGTTTTTGCCAGCGGGGATCCACAAAACAATTTAAAGAGAGTCAGGTGTTCTAATCTCACTGAAACCGAAGAGGAGGTGGGTACCTAATGCCTTGAGCACATCAGGTGGTCTCAGGCTTGCCACCTGCAGCTACTCACGGTGATTGCAGCCTGAACAGTATTGGCTGTGGGCAATCCTACTCTGCTACAGTCACGTAGTGTCCATCTCAAACCAGGATGAACTTGCACAGAACCTAGGTTGCTGCTTTCATTCCATAATAAATACATGCATTTTGGTTTTGGTAGCACCAGTGACTCCTGGGTTTACAGAAGGCTCAGGTGAAAATCAAGTAATCCATTCCATCAAAACAGGAAACGTTCAAGTAATTGAGGGTGGTAATTTAGATTATGGAAAATAGCAGTAAACCTTTCCTTAATACATAACTCCCCATTTTATCATGATGTTACAGAACTATTTTTGGAGCACATGGGATTAATAGCCCTTGTTAAAACTGCAGTAGCAGCTCTAGGAGCTTGGGCTCCAAGTCAAGACTCAGGTCAGTTTGTTGGTGTCTGCACCAGCAAACATCACAGCAGCTTGTCCTTGCTTCAGACTGTTTACAGTGTAAATCTTGAGTGAAAGACAGGAACAAGCCCAGAGAAAGGGAGCACAGAAAAATGGTGAGTGAAGATTAGTGTGTACAGTGCTGAGCTGCTTTCTTTCTTTCATTTCATCAGTTGAAACATCTGGAGCTTTTTAATGTTATTTTCTTTTTAGCTGTACAGCATACTGATCTGTAGGGTAAGATTCACTTTGTGCAGATAGCTGGAGCAATGTGATAAAGATTGTTTGAAATGTCTAAGACATGCAGACTTCATCAAAGCTGGCCTCCCTCTCAAAGTGAAAAGTAAATGCTGGGTCTTTTTCAAGGTGAACTTATTAAGCACACAAGTTATTTGAAAAGGTCCTTCACTTTGAGGAGAAAATTGTATGACCGTCCTGACAGCAGACCTGAGAGCAGCAACATCAGATTCTCCAAAGAGAAAGATGGATTTCTGTCTTCTCCAATTTAAAAATGAGCTTCTTTAATAAAGAATATGTAAAATTTTAAGGACGGGGCTTACCTACTGAAGAAAAAAGGGTGTCATTTCTAGGTACCAGGTGTGCTGTATATTCCCTTGCTTTGACACAATTTTATTTACTCAAGTTTTTAGATGGGCGTTCCTAGAAAAGATTCGAAGAAGATAAAAGGTATTCCAACAGTAAAACTAAAATCTACTTTTCTCTGAATTAGTGTGGTTTCTTTTGCCCCATCTTCAATTTCTGTAGCTGATTTTTTCTAAGGCAGACTGGAATATTATACTCAGCAATAAGGACTTTAAGATCCATTATGGAAACAAAAAGTTTCCAAACCAAAACACCTATCCAGTACTCATTTAGATATGACTTACCTATGGCAACCCTGTGACTCCAGCCATGGTCCCATGTATGGCTGCATGACAGAAGTTACACTAATCAACACAAGCAGGCAAAAACTCAAACAACCATCATGTAACTGCCAGAATCCCAGCTAGTGTAGGATCTATGCAACTTGAATGCTAGGTTTTCTGAGGCAGCAGCAAACCTGTTTGACTTAAAGGGTAGTGCAGACAACTTGAAAAGATGGGAAGCACTTTGCATTCACCAAGTCCTGTCCCATGGGTATGATTAGGTGGCATGATGGGCCAGGCTCTGAACACAGGTTATAAAACCATGCTAAGTTTGGGTCATTAGCTCTTCACTTTATTTCTGGGCACATTCAATCATCTCTTTTGCCTGTGCTCCTGTTTCCTGCTTTGCCATATTTTGACTGCACACCTCCAGGCTGAGATACTTTTAGAACATCTTGGTATTGCACTGAAATTATTTTCAAGTATTTCAGTTGGCCAACACTGCAACAAGTTCAGTAGAGAAGATGCAGGCTTGTTTACAAGTGATTTATGCCAATCAAATATAGATTTGTTCTTCTTAAGTTCATCCCCCATGACTCTCAGAAAAGACCATGAATCTCCAAGGTCCACCTAATGCAGGCTGTAGAACAAAATCTTCATTTCAGCTGGAGCTATCAAACACACCACCAATGCCAACACAAAATTTTCAGTTAGGTTTACAAAATGCAAGTCTAACTCATAATGTATGTTTTTGATATGAAGTCTGCTCCCACTAATGACTAACAGATTATCAGCAATTGATAAACCTATGGAAACATGGAGAAGGTAAATAATTTGAGGAAACCAATGGTTCACTGTTTCTTCCAAACTGAGAACTGGAGGTGGGAAGAGTATCAAACAAGCCAAATGGGTGGCAAGGCCCAAGCAGGCAAAGCAGAAACAATATATCTGCACACAAAGCATAGCTAACCTGGGAACTCCTCCCTGTGGGGTGCTGTGGAAGTTAACTGGGTTCAGAAAGCAATTGGACAATTCTTTTGACTCTCAAGACCCTCCTCATTCAGGAAGTCTCTGAACCACCCAGTGCTGGAGGCTGGGCCTGGATCACATCCTCCTGCCCCGTTTTCATCCTTTTCCGAGGCTACTGTGAGCAGCAACCTGGTATAGGCATTCCCAGGTTTTTTATTTTGTTTTACAGGGTCAGGTCTGAGTCTGAGTCAAGCACAGTCTGCATCTCATCTCTGCAAACGGCAGAGTGCCACTCACAGTTTTCTCTCTTTGAGGTAAAGTAGCAAAGAGCTGGGGACAGAAAGGAAAGTGTTTCTCATCAGGAAATCAAACCCATGTTGTCCCTTGGTGACAAGCAGTCTGGGACAAAATAATGTATCTAAATCTGAAGGAGTTGTTTTTACCTTCTTTCAGAAAGCCATTTCCATGATTTATGGAACAGTATCTTAATCCATTTCTGTAGAAAAAAAATATATTCAGAAATTCTAATACAGGAGTTGAGACACCTTTTAATTATCATTCAGTTCAACTTTTGGGTGGACATTCCTTCTTTCAGTTGTCTTCAGTGATTTAATGAAGATAGAGAAGGACTTCTCTTGACACACATGAACACTTGTAACATCTACTGCAGTATTCTGCCATAACCTGTGGGCTCTACTAGCCTCAGACCAGCAGTGACCCAAGAAGTGGGGCACTGGCAAAGTAATAGTAACACTAAGAACAAATACTTGAATAATGAAAAATGTCTAAACCTTGCCCTGGAAAGTTCACATTTGGAGATGTGCAACAGGCTGGATTTAATGACAGTAAATCCTCTCCTCTCTGCTAATGTTCCTCCTGCTAAAAGCAGAGGGCCTGGCGGGGCTGGTGGGTTCTCTGACCCTATGAAACAAGTATCAGCACCTTTCTCCCAGCCACCATTTCCTGCCTGCTGTTCTGAAGATCTGTATGGGCTCCATTATCAGGAGATATGGAGACCTGATGCTTTCAACAGCCTCTGCAACTGGGTTCTCTTTCCCTCCCTCCCCTCCCTCCCGCCTAGCGGTTGCTTGCCCTTTGGATCTCCAATCTCCTTCACCCCACGTGCTGCACCACACATGGCAGCTCCCATGTTCCTGCTCCCAACCTTCAGGCAACAGAGCAATGCTCCTGCCTTCCCCCACATTTCTGCTGTCCTGCCCTCAGCTCAGGAGGACTTGGGGACAAGGATCGTTTCCAAATTGAGCTTGGTACAAAACAAAATAAACTGGTACCGCAGAGGACTGCATCAGTGGGTATTGATCCAGGCAATGGGAAGTTTGGTGTGGCAAAAAGGAGGGGTATGAAAGTGATAGGGAGGGATAGTGGTGAGACACGCAGGTTTCCTTCATGGTATCTTTCTGGAGCTTGCAGGTTTTATCAGCGGTCGCCACCTGGGATTTGGGCTTAGCATTCTGACAAAAATTCTGACAATTCAGCACTCTGTTCACCCCATCCAATGCCACTGTTTCACCAAAAACATACAGCCTGATCTTAAACAGGTTCCACACCATATTTACCTTCTTGTTGCAAAGCTCAGCCAGTAGCTTTTTCTAGTACACTGTACCTTCCTGAATGCCTTTCCATTACTTGAGAAGTGCAATGTACAAGTCAGATATTTTGCATTCACCTCATAAACTGCTAGCGTTGCTGGTAAAGTCTTTTTCTCTGATCCTAGGATCTAGGTAATACAGACTGCAGAATACTGTAGTTTGTTTGTGGGCATGGAAGTTAATTTTAATGCCAGTTTTTATACCTGAGATACTGTAAACGAGTATCTTCAACTTATATTGCCCATCATAAACTTTTTTAACCTGTGAGTCATTTTCAAAATAATAAACGTAACTATTCCATAAAAATATCTCAACACAGAAGAGCCAGAAAAGTGAAGGACATGAACAGATGGCACATCAATCTTCTGCATTTATACAATTTGTTTTTTAATGCAAATAGTGTGGGTTGCCTGCTCTTGCCTTGGATATTGTTCCAAAGACGAGCACATTTTCTTATCTTTCTGGATCAATGTGACATTTGCAGTTATCATAAAGTGGGAGCCCATTTAATGATGTTAATGCTTCCTTAATGTAAAAATAAAATCACCTCCTTTATAAAAGCAAACAGATTAAAAGTCCCAAAGAGACCATTGAAATCTGTGACATTTGCAGTTACTGGTGGCTAGATGGCTTGATTATACACAGGTAAAAAATATCTTAAAAGCATTGTTTACGCTCATTAATCAGAACATTAAATAGGAATGCTAGAGACTCCACAGCTAGAATCAGTTTTTAAAATGTATTAATAAAAAAATGGAGGCATAATTTCATGCAGCCTGTTTAGATGGTTCAGAAAACCCAAAACTGCAAACAACCAAACTTATGGCCTTATGGCAGCTTGGTAAATCTTCAGACCCCAGATGTAATATGTGGTCTGCATTTTTATTTGCACATATTGGAAAGTGACTCTGCCAGCAGTCCCTGATTCATGCTTGTACCGTTCCCTCCACAGTGCCACCAAGCAAGTGGCACATCACTAATATTTCTATTCTTGCCCCTGGGGAAAATGTGAATCTTTAGGTTTTGTATGGACTTTTTTTGGGGAAAAAAAAAAAAAAAAAAAAAAAAAAGAGCAAAACAAAACAAACAAAAAAACCCCAACCAACCAAACAAAAAAAAACCAACAAAAAAATAAAACTCAAACCACCAACTAAAGAAACCTTCTCTTCTGTTCTGGATTCTTACAAAAAGAAAAATTAAAAATAATTGAAATATCTCACTTGAAACTATTCTGAGTACAATGTATCCTGCAAATCTCAGATTCCCAGACTTCCAAATTTGGCTGGGGCTACATTATATCTCTCTAGTTCTAATAAGAAAGAAGTAAATGGCATGATGAACATAGCACATTTTTCAACAAAAAAATATTTTAGGAAAAAATTTGATTTTTAAACAACCTAACTTTTCGGGATTTTTGACTTTGAAAGTAAAAATGTGGTGATGGCTCCTGTGGAAACATCATTTTGAGCAGAAAAAAACAAAGCGCAGGCAACCCCTATGAACTCCACTCATAGTTTTACTCAGGAAAAAGGCTACCACATCCTCAGTGAAAACAAAATGCTCTGTATGCTCTGGGAAGGCAGCAGTGATAACTCCAACAGCACCATCAGGCTGGAGGCAGCCACTGCAGCCTGCTGACCCCCAACATGGTCTGTGACAAACAAACTCTATGCGTTATTTCTTTTTTTAAGATTTTAGAGTGAAGGAGGGATGAATGATACAGTCAGGATGGGGTGGAGGAAATAATCACAGAATCCCTATCACCTCTCAGACTTTCTTCCAGACTTGCAGCTTCTTCTAACCATCCCTCTCCCTTTGCTGCCCAAAGTCCTGCCCAAAAGAGCCCAGCTCACAGGGGCACTGGAACAAATCACAGATGTGGACATTGCTTGCACACACAGGGTAGATCCTCACAACCTCTCCCTGTACAGTACATGCGAAGCAGGTTAGAGGAAGAGGTGACATGGTAGGAAGCTGAATTTACCGTACAGCCCACAGAGGAAGACTTCTTTATTACTGTTTTGGAGATGCTGCCCTCAGACACAAACACAAAACAGGGTGTCTGTTGTTGCCATTGGGAGCAAACCCCCTTTGAAATACCCCACTAACTAGAAAAGGTAATGAAAAAAAGCCTTTTAATTCCCTGTCCTTCCCCTTCTGAATGAGCTGTTAAAAGACCAAGAAAAACTGTTATAGCGATACCATAAAAAGAAAAAAGCCCAAAAAAACAAAGAGCTCTCAGCTCCAGGCGTGTCCGAGGGGCTGGCAGGGAGAGACAGCGCCCACATGGGAAAGTTCTGTCACCCCATCTGAGATATCACTTAGCGGTGGCAGCTCTCCAGAGGCAGAACGGGTCCCACCTGTTTGCAATGTGTTTAGCTATTAATATTTATATAGTAGTTCAAGTGGGTATAAAAAAAAAAAAGGGATGAAATTCATCAAATTGTATGTCATCTCTTGGTGGTGTAAAATAAAAACCGTTGCAGCAGGGGGAGAGGGGAATGGCTTGTTTTCTTGCCTTTCTGCAGAGCGAAATGTCGTTGCTCTCAAAATGTCTCAGCGCAAAGCATTTGGCAATCACCTTGGTGTGATCCACACCTTGACATCCAGGCTAAATACCATGGCCAGGACCTGGCCCCAAAATCACAAGGTTTTGAATAGCACCGCACAAATAACACATTTATCAGCTCAGTGGCTCGACCTAAAACACCAGGGGAAAAAAAAAAAAAAGGCAAAAAAGATTCACATTGATGTGGAAGTCATTTTCTTAAGCTTCACTTACTGTGCTGAAAAAAAAAAACAGAAAAAATTTAATTTTTAGTTTTTCTAAGGTACCAATTCATGGATTGCTGTGAGCAATGATTAGCAATGTCCAAGGGGAGCCCATCTTCCTATGCAGAGGTGAAGTTCCAGGGACGTTTCCTAACTAAGAAGATACGGGTATCCCAGACATACTGCTGGTGCTCAATCCTTTTGGAGTTCTGCTTTCTATAAAATACTTCAGTATTCATTGGACCAAAAGAGAGAGGAATGACTGATCACCCAGTAATAACTTTACCATCATCCTTGATAAGTATTTGAAGTGAAAGTAAATATTATATACAAAGAGGATAATTTCAGCATGGGAAAGACAGAAACATTCACTCTAGGTGTCCTGTACCACAGAGCATGGAGCACTTTCCAGGCAGGCAAGAGGCTGGGACCGAGGATGGTGCTCTAATAACGTAAGTCTTGCACATTTAAAATTGATCTGCCTGATATAATTAAGATCTAAGCCACAGAAAATGGAAGGGTTTTAATAGGAAAAAAACTAAAAGCCATTTATGCCAAAATGAATGCCTGTCTTTGGGTGGTGGCCTGAGTATTCACATTTTCTTTGCATAAATGGGAAGGTTGCCTATCCCTGAGGGGTGTCCGCTCAACAAGGATCAGGCAAGGGAGGCAGGAATCCAAACTGGATTTTCTGTTCAATCCTGTGAACATATCCCACCAATTTTCAAAACTGAATCCAGTCAGGAAATTCCAGTGAAATCTGTGAGCAATTTCAGGCCTTCTGAATTGTCTTTTGTCAGTGAATTAAGTATTTGCCAAAACCAGAGCCAAAATTGCCCAGCCTCTGCGCTGAATAGGAACAGCCAACAGCAGTGATGGGGATCTGCTCTGACCACCGAGGGAAGGACATGTACCCAACCAGCAAAGAAGGGAAGGAAAACAAAGCTTCATTTTCCAGGTGCTGAGAGTTTTTAGTCAGGAGTGATTTCCGCATCTTCTCACCTCTTCTCCTTCCTGGCCACTGATGCTTCCCAAAAAAACATCAAAACACCAAAACACCATCAGTCAAAACAGTTCGGCTGAGGGTGCTGGGAAAAGCCCAGGACAGGTGACATGGATTGAGCTGCTCTCCTTCCCTGGGATACTTTTTATACACCCGGCACAGAATGAAGAGAAGGGTGGTCCTCTTCTCCTTGCTAACGCTCATCTGTAGTTTCCTTCTACAGAGAATTTGCACCCAATTAAATTAACTTGGTTGAAAAGCTGAGCTAGCTGGAGGTCACAACCACAACCAATGCTTCGGACCATGCCTGCAGCAGGATTGTGTGTAAACATCAGATCTTAGTGCATGGCAGAGGTAGGACCCAAATCATTCACTGTTACGCTTCTCTCTTCCCTCTCATTCACACATGCACAAAAAACAAGGCCACACAGCCTCTTTTGCACAATATTACACCATCCAGGGGGGGAAAATAAGCCAGAGAAACACTAGAAAGAAGGAAATGATAAACCAGAATTACATACAGCAATTGTAAAGCATCTAGGTCTAACTATGCCAGGAAACCTTGTGAGGGCAACTTAGACTAGCATGCGTTACCTAGATCAAGTAACCAACAAGCCACATGTGACAAAGTCACCACAAGCCCTGTATCATGATATTTAGCTCAGCTCTCTCTACCAGGTACTGCTATTTTCCATTTAGTTTTAATCCAGTCTCTCCAAGGGCTTTCATTCTGATCAGCCTAACCAAAGCCTTGTTATTTTGGTATCATAAATTTTCAGCATTAGATTTCATGAAATCTGTATAAAGTTCTGTACACTCTTGTAGTGAATTCATTTTCATGACAGCACTTGTCTCTGCCATGCAGACTCATTGTATTACTGACATTCTGAAACCTGAGTGACTTCCTTCCTTCCAGAAATAAAAACAAAGAAACTCTTTCCTCTGTCCTCAGCTTCTATCCACTTGAGCATTTTCAGAGTTTGCAGTTTTAAAGAAAGATTTTCTATTACTGCTTTCACGCTCCATTCAGCAAACATTTTTAAAGAGCAAACTTTTAAAATTTCACCCTTCTAAAGGTCCTCTTGTTGGTAGAGAGGGCTAAGTAAATTTCTCTGTGTATAAGGGAGCATCTTGCTCTGGAAACAGAGGATGGGAGCATACAGATAAGCCAGTCTGCCATTGTAGTGCTGCATCAAGTAATAGGCAACATGTAGAATAACAGAGAAATAGGATTGGTCTGCACGGAAGTCCGTCAGCAAGTTAGCCAGCATGGCAACTGGACTACTGAAGGAAACCTTTTCCCTGCCTTGTCCAACCAAGAGCTCCAAATTTGTCAGAACTTTGGTTTATAGAGAGAAAAAGTAATTTAACTTTCACTCTCCTATCCTTAGCAGTATTTTTATCTGATACGTATGTCTGGATGAAGATGCAGGCAATTGAAAGGTTGATCTCTTCAGGCTTTTGGCTTAACCTATGAGTATAAATATCTAGAAGAGTCACAGGAAGCATATTTTCTTTTTATGCTCCTACCCAGATTTTGGGGGTCTGTGGGAGCGCAGCACTGCTTGCTGATTTTGGCTATGCTGAATCTTGTTAACAATTTTGTGTCACTGATAAGGATGCTCTCTGGGTAAGTCAGTCTTCAACAAAAGTTTCCTACAAAGAAATAGGCAAGTTTAAGAGAGGCAGCCCCATGAGAACACGGATTCAAGTAATTTTGCCTTTCAGGCACTGTGTGTACAAACACCGATCTACTCAGGTTGATAAAGGAGGAAGGGGTTGGCTTGGTCCCCTACAAATGCACCTTGGCTGATTTCCTCAGCACAAAGATGTGCTACAGACCAAGGCAGACACCATCCCTCCTCCTTCCCATGCTCAGAGACAAGTGGCATGTCTGAAGGGAAAATGGGAGCTGCTCTTGGGCAGGGAGCTCAGAGCCTGAGGAAGTCTTCAAACTAAGGAAGGGAGCAGCCAGTCTCATTCCTTTTTACTTCCTGCACGCAATCAAGCTTGGGGGACCAAGTATGTTTATTTGGCTTTGACCCTAAAGGTGAAAAAAATCCCTAATTTTGTGGTCTACACATACTAATTAACAGTGTTGCATATCTTCAGGTTTCAGTATTTATCTCCAGGTATCCTCTACAATTTTGCCTTTGCATCAAATCAAGAGCAAAAGGACCCACTTCTGGCACACAGGACAAAATTCCTCTCTGGATCTGTCGGAACAATTTGACCAAGAACAAACTGTTGCTATTGGCCAGCTGAGGTCTCAGCACCACTGTGATTTACCCCAGCTCTAAAGTACAAATCTCTGACTGAAACAACTGCAGACAAAGATTTCACTTGCCTCCTCATTTAGTCTTAACTTTCTACTTATCCCTTTTAAAGAGATCAAAGAGTCTGACTGGTGTTGGCATGTTTGTGTCAGAGAAAAAGAATCAGCTTTACCTCCATGGGCAGCTCTTGTGCTTCATGAGACACTTTCATATAGCTTTAAAATAATTTTTCATGAGACAAAAGAGAAGGAAGTCATGGTTAGCATAGCAGAGAACAGACATAAGGAAAGTTGACTGTACGGGACTTCTTTTAATTGCTCATTCTGATTTTCAGTTAAAATAGTCTTATACTCTTGGGAGGCATAGAATTGGGTAGGAAACAATGTCAGTAAGGAGCATCAGATTCAAACCACCTATTACCTTTCCCCTGACCACCTTGAATTCAGGGAAAATCCGGTCTGAATGTGGATTCCATTTATTATTAAAAAACCCCAACACCTTGAGCTTTTAATAAAACAGAAATTGGAAGAATACATCAAAAATGAGAGATCGAAGGCACAAGGATGCAAAAATGACACTATAAGTCAAATCAAGGTCCATCTAGGTTGTCACTTCATCTCCCAGAGGAAATGGTAGTGGATACCAAGTCAAGTTAGTATCATTTCTGTTTAAAGAATATGAGAATTCTTCAGAGTGAACAAAAAGAGGATTCAAATCCTGTCCCTGCCTGGCCACTGAGACACCGTCAATTCTAACCCATGCCAGCAAAATGCCAAATCAGCCTCAAATGTGTCACAATATAATTTTTTGCCAAACTAATCCCAGTCTTAGGGAATCAAGAAATTGGATAAATGGAAGGAACCTTTTCTCCATTGCAAACCCACGACAAGACCACAGCATGCACATCCGACACATCAGGCAGAAAAGCCCAGGTGCTTCCCTATTGTGCCATCCCCCTCTGCTTCCATCCCCAAACGTGTCCCACCGGTGCAGACTGCATGCCTCCTCCCACCTCTCTCAGAACACACAGAGGAGCAGGACCGAGGGCAGAGAGCAGGAGCTCAGGCTAGGCAAATCTCCTCTTTTGCCCTCTGCCTCACCAGCTCTCAGCAACAAGGGCACCCGAAACCTCGCTGAGGCAGTGATGCTGCCTGTTCTCCCGGGCTGATGGAGATGATTCGGCAGCCATGCCGGGAAGCACTCAGCGCCCGTTTCGCTTGCCTCGTGTCTGCTCTGTGGTGCAGAAGAGACACCATTAAACAGCCACATATATTACCACTTTAAGATGTTTAAATCAATTCCACCTCCATTCAGATGAGTGTTGAAACCCCCGTGTGGCTGGCAATTCCTAGAAGAGGACAGATCTTTTCCAAAAGCTAGGCTGAACTTAAAGTAGATACAAAATAATACTATAGATTTTCTTTCTCTCTCTCGCTCATCACAGCCCTAAGATTAGCATAAAAATGTGCTATCCTAACTAAGCAGTCTGTTAACTGATAAGCTATCAAAAAATCATCTGTTATTTTTATAGCTCAAAGGCAGATGCCATTTCAAGAACCAGAGTTGATTGAGTAGGATTTTTAGTGCTTTGTAGATTTATCATTGTAAACTTGAGGTATTTTAAAACAGAATGATTCAAGTCTTGAAATATTACCTCAAGAGCAATCAAGCATTAGGATTTTTGTTGGTCTTAAGTTTTATCTGGGATGAAATAATTTAATCTCATATCATAAAGAATTTGAGTTGTTTTCTAACGCGTGCACTAAAAAAATCTTTTCTGCATTACGGTCCAAACCAATGTAATTACTCAAAAGCATGGATGTCAAAGCTTCCCAGCTCCTCCTGCAGGCCCCCCTTCTGCACATTCTGTTCATATCCCCCTTCTTGGGACCATATTTGGTGAGGACCTCAGACAGCCAGTTGCAATCAAGCTTACTGTATCAGGTTTAATGGTTTAATTGCCTTGGCACTGATGAGATGCCCTGCCAATATCTGTCCGATTATCCTGCTGTGTGTTGCACAGACCCCTTATTGTAAAGCTGAAGTACACATGCCACTGCAGGAAAGGAAAGAGACTACCAACATGCGTGTTGCACACAGTAAATCAAGTATGCTGAGTTTTTCGATAGTAGGCAGAATGGAACGGGGCCAACATGCAACTCGTAGGAAGAGAGAGGAAAATGTGGAACAACGCTAACCCCACGTAATGTGTGATGTGGCCGCTGCATCAGGAAAGTATGTGTGACTGTGGAGAAGCAATCAGCAATAGACAGAGCATCGAAAAGCTCCAGTGGAGGGGCTTCTCCTTTCGTAATGAGAGACAGGTGCCAACAGAAATTAAGCCTGCAACTAGTTATTGCTATTAATATTGAACTTTTGTGAGTTCTACAAGCTTTCACATCAAGGCATGGGCAGCCTGGATTTCCAGGGCAGCTCTTCCACATTTTATACCAGTCAAAACAATTAGACATACCTTCAAGCTAATGTCCTCTGAGAAAGAGGCATGACATTGTCCTCAAAAGAGAAATAACAGGAGTGTCAAAACATACATATCACCCGTTTTCAGAGGAACTTGCCTCTGAAATACTTCAGTGCTTACAACAGCACAAGCTTGTAGGGTTTACTGGGATGAACCTCCTTATTCAATGGCTTTTACTCAGTTCAGGGTTCTCTGCACAAGAAAAGAAATCACTTCAGTTAGAAAACAGACTGGGAGATTTATTTTTTTTTTTTTTCTGAGCAAGAAATACTCCACCAGCCCACAGACAGCAAAGAGCCACAGAGTACCCAGGTACAGACTGACAGACCAAGTATACTTTTTTTTTCTGTTGGTTCAATGTGACTGATGTTTCAAAATGCCACATAATTGCATTTACCACCAGTTAATCCCAGCTCATGGTCCCTTGCACTGACACTCTGCAAAGTGACATGTACGCTTGCAGCTGGCTGAGAGCTGCCGTCATACCCCCTGTGCTGCTGGGAGCCTTCTGCAAGTTTCCTGAAGGATCCCTGGTTCCACATGCTCCTGACTCCTCCTGCAGGCAACTGAGCTCCTCATTACACAGAAAATATACACCTTTCCCAAAGCACATTAGGCTTTACCCCGTCATTTCCTTCAGGGATGGAAGACCCAGCAAAAGATCTAATGAGGTTAAGACCAGTAATAATTTATCTTTCTGAGTCTATGGGGCATCCAACCTACAGTTACTTCCCTCACATGCTACCCCCTGTGCATGCTATCTCAGGGGGATCCTGCAGTCTTTGGAAGGCAGCGAGGGCAGCAAGGTAGGAGGATTTTCCGCCTGCCTGCTGTGCGAGGTGCTGAGCTTTCAGGTGCCCTGCCTCAGTCTCCGCCACACAGCAGGGGCCATGCATATTTGATGAATACCTATAGCTTAGAAAAGGGGAAAAAACACCCTGATATTCACTGTCTCCCAGGAAAAGATGCATTTTTCATGCAGATTCCCTGACTGTCCTTTGTTGCAGGCATAAGCTCACCCTGCCCTTGCTCCAGCCCAACCAGAAGCTGTGTTGGTGTGGTCACTGCTGACTTCAGGCCCAGTTTATGTGTCCAGCTGCGAGACAGGGTGCCAGGCCCATGGGGCTCCCTGGGTTCTGGTGAGCAGGGACACCATGCAAAGAGCCAGCATCTGCTTCAGCAGCCCACCTTAACATGCTGACTGGAATCACAGTGGCCTGGAGAGGTAACCTGAGGGGCAAGGAGGCTCACATTAGCTTCGCCAAGCTACCGTGTGGTAAACATTAGAAATGCCTGCCTACTTTTAGGGTTTTACAGACCTTATGCTATGGAAAATAAAAAACAAACAAACAAACAAACAAACAAACAAACAAACAAACAAAAAAACCTAAAAAAACGCCACACCAAATAAAAATATCCATCAGCTTTTCAAAGAGCAAAGACAAAGCTCTCCACATAGTGGCAACTGCCTCCCAAACACGTGCTCTCCTGCTAACCCTCTGCCACTGCTGGGAACAGCTCCAGCCTTCAGCCTCTTCCAGGAGTGTGCTAAGTGAGTTGGTTTAGGAAATGCCACCATGTGCTTTGATATGTGCTACCAAAGCTCTGAGGGAACTACAGCGGCATCCTAGATATTCATATCCTCCAAATAAATGAATTTTTAAAATTAAGCACAGCAAAATACTGAAGCAGGTTAAAAGCTGCCGTGTCAAAGCTGAAAGAGGGGTCTGAATGGTTCAGGGACAACTCACTTTGTGCATGAATTTGCACCATGAGCTTTTAGCAGCCAGTTCCCTAAGAGGCCTCAACTTTGGCCAGCTATCTCCCAAAGACAAATGCAGAGATGTTTTTCTTGCCCAAAATAGTTAGAAGTCATCAAACAGACCTGTACTTACAAGGCCAACCTTTCCCGACCTTTCTGGCTAGACCAACTCCTGTTACATTAACCTCTGACCTCAAGTCTCCTTAATAGCAATATTCCTGGGCACTGTAATTTCCCTCCCACCGTGTTGGCTCAGGGAAATATTTACTATCTTGGCTTCAGAATTTATTTTTCAACAGAAGTGGCAGGGACCACCCTATTCCACCCCCTCCTCATGCAGTACAAGTGAAGTAATTCCTGAGATATTATTTTACCCGAACAAATGTGCTTCAGAGTCTCCTTAGCTTTGTACGAAGCCCTGACTTCCTATCAAAATCAAACAGGGACCTTGTCAGATTTGAGATGGATATAAACAAGAAATGGGAGCCCCTAATTGGTGATGGAAATCAGATAAGCCCCTTTTAAATACAACCATTGATAGAGAAATGGGAACTCAAATTACCTTTGATTAAGACTCTTAAGAAAATAAAGTGAGGGGGAGGGAAAGGAGGGTCTGGCTTAGTAAAACCACCCTCATGGATGAAATCACTGGGAAAGAAGTGGAAGGAGATGGCTGTAGCTTGCCAAACTCCCCAGGTTGGATGCAGCAGGACCCACCATAAGCAGTGTCAGTACTTGTGATAGAGGGTCCCACAGAAGGAGCCATGACAGGCATTTCATCTCTGTCTGATGCCCTCCTTATCCCAGCTTCTGTAGCTGGAGACCGTGCAGAGGTTATGCACAGAAAGTCAGCTGAAAGCCAATGGGGACACATGATACCAGCTTTCTGCAGACTTTTTAGACTTCTGGGGTTCATCTCATTGCTTCCACATTTAGGTAAATCAAATTATTTCAAAACTGGACTATAGGGACTGAGGAATTTGATCAATGACTTCAGGGCAAATCACCTACAGATTTGCTTGTAAGCCTGTCTGGTGCACCTATAAACGGAAGAAAAAAAACTGGTTTGTTGCTGGAGATCTGGCTGACCTCTTTAGTTAATCTGAATTTCTTTCCAGTTAATTATAGTTAATTGTAGTGACCAGGAGCTTGTAGATATTTCATCCAAGTGGGAATGAAATTTTTGGATGTATTCCAGGCAGGGGGAAGAAAAAATTACTTCCAAAATGAAACTGAAATAAGCAAGAAGGAACATCTTCTGTACAATGTACTATTTTTCAGTAACCTTTTTTCCATTTCCATGATTTGCTTCCTCTTCCTGTCTCTCCCCACCCTCCTGACATGGCTTCTTACATACTTTAAAAAACACTGATTTGAAAGGAAACCCCAAGCCCAAAATATAAATATATTCAATATAAATAATTGGAAAAAAAAATATAAATATATTTTGAGGGAGGACAAGGCAGGCTCACTAACACCTCCCAAGAAGAGAGCAGCTCTGCTCAGCTGATGACCAGTTGGTGCTGAGCCTTTGTCACAGTCCTGTCTGGGAGCTGCAGCCTGCACAGGACCACTGGCACAAGTGTTCAGCACCTCACCGAGGAGAGCTGCCATCCCAGGATGAGCATCACCCCAGCAAATAGGGATGGACTCACTCATTACAATCCACTCCCAAAAGCTGTTTCACAGATCTGCTCGTGCTGAGCCTGTGGAAACCTGCAGCAGCCATGAGGTAACCACCACACACATATCAACAACTCTGCTCCCCGTTGGGTTGGGAAGGGCTTTGAAAAGGAGAGGTGGGTGTTTTATGTGCTGCCATGCCACAGCTGATGGCTCCTGCTAGGCAGCACGCGACTGAGCTGTATATGTGACGCCGTGTGTTCTCACCCTGAGGATGCTGTGGTGCCATGTGCCGCTCCTCCTGGCAGGGTGGAGGGAGGGCAGCACACTTGAGGAAGTCTGCTCCTGCCCAGGGACGGCTGTGGGGAAGCAGCTGCTGTTGTGAGAGAGGGGAAAGGCAGACCATGAGCAGTAGGGCCAGGAGAAGTTGCCCCTCCACGCAGCGCTAGGAGCTGTGCAGGGGAGGATCGGGCAGAGAAATGCTGCGGTTAGCTTTGATTTCATTTAGGGATGTGAAACCACACTGGGTCTCTCCTAGGCTAAGTGCCTTACTGTCATGCGCAGATAGGCTGGATCTCTCTGGAGCTTCCTGGGGTGGGTGGCCACCCCAGGAAAGCCACGGCAAGGGGCTGCCCATGGCTGCTCCCTGAACCCGCACAGCCTCAGCCAGGCATCCCTGCGGTGCCAGGGTGGCAACACAGCACACAGGCACAATTAAGGGGACACACGCTGTGTTAGATGCAAAAGCTCGTTTTCACACAGTACGCCCAGCTCTGAAAACGATCCAAAACCTTGTCCTTCGGCGGTGTGCACTGATGCAACCACGCTGAAGTCAAGGTCATCCCCCAGCCTGTCACCACGTCACCTCAGCCCAAACCACAGGCTGGTTTGCTCCTGCACTCCTGAGTTTCAGATCAGGCAGCCAAGGCTCAGGACAGGTACAATTACTAAGCTACTGCAAGTAATACCTTTGGCTTAATTACAGACCAAAACCCTATTTGCGGGTCAGTACTCTGTCAGGATAAATAAGCATTTTCACACAGTATTACATTTCTCTATTTCTTTTGGCTGATAATATTGGATACAGCCCAAGTCTGTCCCTAATGACCACAATAATCATTCTTATCTGGACTCTAATCAGAGTCATATGTAACCTTATCACGCACACGTCTTTGTAAACATGCAGTGTTTAAACAAGTGTAAGGTCATAAGGAACTCTAATATTTTGAGCAAGTTTGTGAAACACAAACTACTAATTTTTTGAAAAATATTTAAAATTAAAACTTCTGATTCTGGAAAACTGGGTATTTGGGGGCTATTGGATTGAAATACAGCTGCATGCAAAACTGATCTTTATAGTGACGGATGGGTCCCTCTGTGCAGATAAAACCCAGATTTAAAATATTTCTTTTAATTGTTATTGTCTTTGTGCTCAAGGACTGATTGTGGGAAAAATGCCATTCTCTGACCATAAAAATAAAAAGAAAATACAATAAAGCAGTAATTGGTCAATGATGATTGAACTAACGACTTTACAGTGCCAGTCAAACACACATAATAATTGCTCTTTGGACTCTTTATGAAGGTACACCACTGTTTCATAAGACTAATCCAGCATTATGAATTCTTCATTTTATGCCAGTTTCCGCCATTATCACATAAGCCTTATGATAAATTGCATACATTATTAAAGTTTCCTAATTTAGACAATGTAATTCAGGATAAAAATGAAGGGTTATCTCCAACAAAAGCAGATCAGAGGCAAGTTGTGACCAAGATGGCAATTACTTTTTTTTTTTTTTTTTTAATCTGAATGGCCAGGCTTTGGAAGTGTTGGATGCTATGATCTGGGCCCCTCCTCCTGTGACGAAAGGCAGAGATATCACATCAAGCTCTGAGGAGCTGCAGAGGCGAGGGGAGGAGGGAGCTCACCGGCGGCCCCTGCCCTGCCCAGCCTCCCACCGGCAGGAAAGCCGAACCCATCCGCAGGCAGCTGCCCGGGATCCGGCCGTGGGCACGCCGTGGCTCAGCCACCTCGACTGCTCCGGGTGCGGTGCGATCATCCGCCCCCTTCACTGCAGAGACGTGCTCTGAAACTTTGAAACCTGTAACCGCTCTCATGACAGCCGGCACTTCAGAGGGGAAAGGCGCACCACCCACCAGCAAGCGGGAGCACCCCGTGGCAGCCAAGGGATTCAGGGCATTGCCCAAGTTTCCTTGCATCCAGCTGTGACATGCTGCTTAGCAGATTACTCAGCTAGCTATCCAACTTCTCCCACTCAGAGTAAGAGTAGCTTCATGGAACAAATAATAGGGAGCATTTCCAGATATCATTACCTGCTGGTGTCATGGTTATGTCAAGTGGTGCCTGCTAAGATCAGGGCTTGTCTGTGCTGCCATCCAGGTGAGTTCCCAACCTTAAGCACTCCTAACTCAGACACAGCAGGGAGCAGAGGGTGGAGAGCACCAAATCTATCTGTGTGTCTGTGCAGAGAGCCAGTGTGGCTGAAGAAAGAGATCCCTTTATTGCAGGAGGGGGAAAGGAGCCCCTCTGTTCTCCCAGCATCCCCATTAAGGGCTTACAGACAGGCCAACAATCCTTGGTGCTCTTAAACAAAGTTGGAAAACCTTTCTGTTTTCCTTAATTCATATCTGGAGCCCAACAGTGCTCCCAGAACTCATATTTTACTTTCTCGTTTTCTCTCTCTTAAATGTAGTCTTGGAAATGTATCAGAAGACCATGATTTAATTTGCAACATTAGGATAAGCTCCTCCAGCAATTCTCCATCCTGGTTGCACCCTTGCTCCCAGTCCCAGATCCGCTCTGCAGGATGTGCTGGAGAAGCTGGCACTCCACTTTGCTGAAATTGCACAGGGTCCTTTCCCTGTGTGGTCAATTCTGAGACTTCACAGCCTCTGTCAAGTATGCTAATAAAGTTCTCAGTAGTTGACTGTGTGATTGTCTATCAAACACCACCACAAAAGAAAGAGTTTGCTCTCCACAACAGCATTCACTCACTGCTAGCTAGCAGGGACAATCTCCACACTCGGACTGGACAGCCTTTCAGCCCATTCTGGAAATGACTGGCCAAAGCACAAAGCAGCAGAGGCTCTGACTCTGTGCCAAACCCCCCCGTACAGTGCCACAGGCTTACATTAGCATGCCCCCTGGCATTTTGGTATTACCGAGGAAGCAATGCCAGCTTCCCCCAGCACAGGCCGTGCCATGGTACAAAGTGTCACAAGGAGGTAAAGAAGCAGGTCTCAAATCAGAGCTGCTCAGGGACCCTGGCAGGTCCCTTGCATGCTCCAAACTGTACAAAAAAAATAATGAGAAATATCAGATAGAGATAAAACCCTCACATGCAGGAGATTAAATGTGCTTGTACGCCAGTGAAATCTCTACAGCACCAAATCACACCATATACTTTGCATATCCACATACAAACATGTAAGGGAAGACATTAACAGAATTCCTTGGGTCATGGAGTAAAGTACTGAAACAATATTGCTCCATCATATGCTGTTAACATGCATAGGCACAGCAGGACTTACAGCCCAGGTTGCAATCACATCTTCTGTGGAAGGGATGAAGATACAAGCAAAAAGAACAAGGAGGAATTTGCAGTGTAAGGGAAGCTGAGAGAGAAGTTTGCACATTAGAGCCACCACTGCACATTAGGCAGTGGGGATTCCCCCACTGTAGGATACTGCATGGGACTGTGCTTCCTTGTCTGCCACAAGTCGTGTATCAGAGAAGCAGAGGCTGTGGGGAGGAAGGATTGCACAGTCCCCGTGTGCACTGGAGGGTGGGTGTCCACAACCTGCTTCTGCTTGGCACATGGTGCTGTTGCATATAGCCGTGCTGGCTCAAGGCACAGGCAGGACAGCTGGCATACACAGACTGTCTCCCAAAGAGCCATGCTGGGGAGCTGGAGGTGAGTGGCTGAAGTGTAGTCTTTGTAATTAAGCTTTCGTCCACTGTACATTACCTTGAAGAATGCACCAAGATCACCAAGTGAAAAATACGTCTTAGCCACGGAGCTCTGAAAGGATTAAATTTTGGCTTTCTTCTGCATCAGAGACTTACCGACATATGTTATCCAAACAAGATCCAGGTACATGTTAAACCACTAGAATTAGCTCAGATTGAAGAAGATAAAGCCTTCCTTGTGCTGCAGTGGACTTGAAGCACACCTGAATGGCCGCACTAGGAGTTACAGCTTTGGCTCATGGGTCACGGCACAAAGTTCCTCAGACCTGACCTTGACCCACAGCTTCTGGAAAGGAGGGCAGCTTCATCAACCCTCAGCCTCTGCAAAACCAAAAATAACTGCCCGGTAGGAATTTAGAAATAGTAATTTCATCCTGAACTGCCATCAGAAAACAATGCTATTTTGACACAGGGGACGTGGGCTGGGGCTGAGGCAACACCCAGGAAGACACTGCAGCCTTTAACCGTCCTGTGCCCACGGCCCAGGCACACCACCCAGCCTGACAGCTCCGGGGCAAGGGGATTGTTAGAGGCTGGCCACTGACACTTTAAATGGTGAACACTTACTGTACTGATCAAAATTTATATTTGCTCTGTGCAGGCAGCAGTCTCAAGCATCAAAGCTTCTGTTTCAACACTGTGCCAAAACCTATAAAGTTTAAGGCTTGACCAAGCATTGATTCAGCACTGAAGCAAAAGCCTGGACTCTGGAGACTACTGAATAGCTGGATTAAATAAACACTTTAAAAATACCTCTAGCGCTGCTAATAAAAACTGGGACTAAAGAAATGCACAGATGAACCTTTATTTGCTGAGTAGAGTTTTTATTTTCATATATATAATAATTATATTTACAATGGGAAAAATGTTTTCTAAAATAACTATAAAAATAAAAGCATTCACAGTGAAATCAAGGTGCTAAATACAGGTATTTTAAGACACGGGTAAAATTAATTCTACTTGATGCTTGTTAAGAAGGTTCAAGGGTACTGCCAATGCTTTCTGCCTCTTTTACGGAGAAGGAAGACAAGGAAAGATCCGTGCAAGTGAAAGAGCAGAGACAGGGAAGAGAATGAGAGTTATGGCAGCATCCATGGCAGCCAGCACAGCTTCAATGTTTCAAAGGCTCAAAAGACCGAACAAAAACCAGACATTTTTCGTGACAAATTCGTCTGAGCTTTCCATCAGGCTGATGTAGATGTTAGCTAGATGGCGCAAACGTGTACCTACGAGCTGCTTAATGCCCCAAAGCTTGAGCTGACCCGGGCGTGGAGGGTCCACGACCTCTCCCCTCTCCTTATCTAAACACAGCCGGATCAGCAGTATATCTCCAAGAGCAGAATGAGCAGAAACAGAGCTGGAAATGCTCACAACTTCATCTGTGGTTTCACTGTACCATATATTTCTTTTAAACCTGCTATCCTAGAGTCATGTGATTCCCCGGAAAGAAAAATTAGTTAATGGATAGCATTTAAAGCTCTGGAAGCAGTTCTACTGGGAGTAAAAGTATAGCAGGAAGGACAACGTGTGTGTTTCCAGACTTACAGTGAGGTTTAAAAAATTTGCTTGGGGCTGACGAAGAAAATGTCATTGTTGTACATGTGGGACTATGCAGGCAATGGAGAAATGTGAAGACCCGTGCAAGTACCAGGGCAACACCAAAACAGCTGCCCAGAGGAGCTCCTCTGAGAGGGTAGCTTGGATCAGGACGGGGAGGCAGCTGTACACGACACTGCTTGGGATCATCTGGCTGAGTAGCACAGTTTAGTCCATCTGGAAGGAATAACTAATTATATCCCACCTATATTTATGTCTAATTTTAACAGCAAATTTCCTAGGATATAAAACATGATCCGTTACCAGTCAGACTGAGCGCTAACGAATGTCAATGAGCACTGTGTTACCCCAGTGATGTTTTTGAACGTCTCCATTTAGTGCTTTGGATTTAAAGAACAAATCAGGTAGGCTCTTCTTGACTAGGCCATTTTATAAAGATATATTTCAAAATACGACTTTCTCAGAATTTTCTCATCTTTCAAAAAAATACCACTATTAAACACCAATAGACTGAAAAAAAACCCAAAGATCTGATTAAAATAAGTTATATCCTGGCTAGAGTGAAAACCAAGCTTGAGGCTGGGCCACAGAGGCCCTCTCATGGCTCCAGCACAGAAAGGAAGGGTAATCAAAAGTTTACTAATACTCAGTCGAACAGAGCTGCCCAAAAAAACCCTAACAAAGTTTCATTGTAAATTGTTCTACCTAATAAAGTAATTGACTTGATCTTTCCCCTCATAACATTTATTCTCTGACAAAACCCACTTGGTGTCCTCTTGGTTAATAATTCCCAGAGCTTCCCTGTGCTGCCCTGACAGCACCAACTTGGGATGTACATCGTTTATATTATCTGTGAGACTGTAATGGGGCTGAGAGCTGCCAGAATCTACCTAAAATGTTTCCACTCCAACATTACTTGTTTGCATACTTTCTTCCATGACAACAAATGGACTTAAATTATTTCTTACTATTAATCTTTTATCGTTGAGTTTGACAACTTTCAGGGCTTGAACAACTGATCACCAAAGTCAATGGAGAACATGAGAGAGGCAAAAGCAAGTAAGGCCACAAAGATGAATTATAGTTAAAAAATGGCAGCTACTCCTGCCCTCGTTAGTAAACAGCTGGGTTACTTACAGTCCAAACATAGTGCAAGTTGGGGAGAAGCTGCACCGAACGCCCTGAGAAGAGGGAATTATAGTAATCAAGTCTCGTGGTCAAAAAAGACCAGGGCTGCTCCTAGTAGTTCACTGTGGGTACAGAAGGGCTCACCACAGTCTACGCAAACTTCACAATAAAAAACAAAATAAAACAAAACAAAACAACACAAACCAACAGCCAAATCTTTTGATACCATGTCAACAAGTAGCAAATTTTCAGAGAAAGTGTGAGATCACAAGCCTTGCTAAGGCTGCCAGATCAATGAACTACCTCTGAGCTTCCCCTCTTGCTAGGAAAGGGAACAGTGGAAGGAGTGGCTTTCTCCTACAGTACTCCTACCCCATGCAGGATTCCTTTGGCTGAAGAGAAAGATGCTCCAACATTCCTTTCAGTTTAAAGCTGGCAGAGCAAATTTATATTGTCCACAGGTAAAAAAACACTGATGTAGAACAGTCAAGAGCCACAAAATACATCTTCTGCTTCTAAGGGACCTAGCCACCTAGCTTCATGATGAACATGGGGATTTGTGTGACTTCATCCTAGGTGGTGCATACCAGACCTTTTAATGGCACACATGGACACCCTGAGGCTCCTCATCTTCTGAACAGCAGGAGCCAGAGCTACATCAGCTGGGCCTGCTAGTTATCAGTACAGCCCTTGGTAGTGAATGCTTCTGGGTCGTCAAAGAAGGCACCTGGCAGCCTTATATAAAAGCAATGATAAGCCCTTTCCAGGATGAAATCCCTACATCAGGGGATCCCTGGTATCTAGGCAGGCTTGGGTTAGCAGAATAATGTGGTTTTGTTCAAGTAAGCAGATGAGGAAACATCTCTGAAAGGAGAAAGCTTGGGGTCAGCCCCTAGCAGCAAACCCTTTTCCAACATTAAATCTTAAGAATAATTTGGGGCAGAAACATTCCAGAGAGGGCATTTACTCCTGGTCTAGCATATCTCTCTTAACTCCCTTAAGTGACATCTAAGACTGCTCCTAATACACATTTTAAATCCAGCAAGTGATTAAAACCTGATTACCACACTGCTGAAGCCTACACTCAAAGCATTCCTATTCTCCAAATGTCTTTTCCTGTTTCTGAAAAGTTCTGAAATACCCAAGGTCGCTTGGTGCCGATCGGCTGTTGATTTTGGTACCTGGCAAGAAAGATCAGCCTTTGTTTTCCAGAGCACCGATCTTGGATATTGCAGAATGGTATTGCAGTTTGGATTTAGGGTTTTCTGTAGTCGTTTGAGTGATGAAAGATGTCATATCCCTTTAATCTCAGAATTAAACTGCAATCTAAGTGCTAAATCATAAGAAAGTCACTAATTCAATCTGGAGGAACTATCTTTCTATAAGAGCCAGGACAGTATGGTGAGATGAGTTCCTGAGGCAGCAGCAGTGGTGGTATGTGAGCAGGGTTGCAGGTGGAGATTTAACCCTAGCCACAGGCACCAAGATGTGATCCATCTCCTACAGAAACTTAACCTTGTGTATTGTGTATCACCAAACTTGTGAACTTCACTGCCTGTTACACACAGGAGGAAGTCCTGACCCAGAACAATTTCCTTCATGTCTCTGAGAACAGTACGGCTGTGTAGAGATATGCTGTTTTATAAAGCTATGTAAGAAATGAGTTAACTATACAAATAGTGAAGTTAGCACTCCATGAGAACTACTGCAGCAGAGACCACAAGGCTAGAAAACACACATAGGAGCCCTGAACAGAGAAGAAAGATCAAAATTAGCCCTCTGGGGCATGCGGTTTGCTACTCTGCCTGTTTAAATAAGCTTAAATTTTTAAATTCACTAACAGGAGGCACCTTCTGCCAGCATTTCATTCTGAGGGGTGAATTTCTCAGGCCCTGGAAGCTGTAATACAAACATATAGCACCTCAAAAAGAAAATCAGGGAGTTAGTTTTTCTGCCCCAGTCTCTTCGGCCCCATCCCCAAGCCCACAGCAGCCGCATCCCCATGCTGACACAGAGCTGCACTGAAATCATGTTTTATATGAGAAGGAAACAGTTGGCAAACATCTGAAAGTGTTGTCCATTAGCCTTTTTCTGATATGGCTCATTTTACAACTACATCTTTCCATGGCTGAGCTGCACTTTCTCTCTCTTTAACTTGAGTTTTATTACTCTAGAAATATTCAGGGGGGTTGATGTATTTAGTCAGTGAATTATCTGGGTGCTCTGTTCCTCTTAATGGAAGAATGGTAGTATTAGACCAAAGTTTCTTTTCTGGTACAAAACTTCCCAATAGTACTGCCACATTTAGGCACTTTTCAATCTGTTGAGAGCAACTCTTTGCACAAGTACTGAGAGCCTCTGTGCTTCAGGGACCTCTGTTCACTCCAGCGGTGGCAGTGGGGGTGACAGCCCCTCACCCAGCCCCCGACCTCCCCTTTCTTCACAACGCCCTCTCCCTGCCCACCTTCCCCCTTGGCAGGTCCCATCAGAGCTTCTCCACCGGTCCCTTGTTTCCATTTTCTTTCCCCTTTTGGATCACACTCCACTGTTTTGAACAAACCAAAGGCACCTCATTTACCTGCTAGACAGGGGTACAGTACAGACAAGGGCCCTCTCCCTGTCTGCTTCTGGAGCAGAGCCTAGAATTCAATTTCTGCAGGACTCGAGCACATCTCGGGGAAGATGCTGTTCTACAGCAAGAAGCATGCCACATGCGAAAGGAGCTAAACCTTTGTGGCAATAGACTCTGGGTGTTATCCTAGTGCTCAAGGCCCCAGCAAGCTTACAGCTTTCCCTGCATCAGGCTGCAGGCAGCACAGGCCAATTCTCTGATGGTAGGAGATAACAGCACAAGAAAGTCTCTGCGCCCGCCTGGCCTTCCCCAGCACCCACCTCCAAAATACTCCATCTACCCAGTTTCCGTTGGCTTACTGAAACCCTTTAACACAGCTTCCCAGTGCAGGGAGAAACAAGTTTCTTTTTAAAATGGAAACGTCACAATACTTCTGACTTGCAAAAAACAACAAAAAAATTACCATCAGATATGTTTGTGCAGCAAGCTCATTCTTCCCTTTTTATAAAGCCACAAGAGATATAAAATATAGAACATCCAAGGACCACATGAAAAGGATGTCTGGATCTGTTAAAACATAAAGAAGGCTCTACCAGCCAAGGGCAAAAGTTTAGCAACAATAAAAGTGTCTTTAGTGTGTTTTGTTTTTTTTTTTTTTTTAATGCATAGAGAGAGGAAAAGAGTTTGTGGTCATGTTTTCCAGCTTTATGTATATTTGTCTATCATTTTAATATAAACAGGGTGTATTTATAAAGCCTAAAGAAATAGGAAACAGATTCACTGGTTTCTAAATGCCAAGAAGTCTCTTCAAGGATGATAAGCAATTAAAGAGGAAAGTCAATCAAACTTTTATGACACTTCTGACCAAGGGTTTTATTTTTATTGCACAAAATCCAATGTGACAACAACAGATATATACAGTAGCAGCACCCACCCATCCTTCTGTTGTGAGGGGCCTGCCAGCATTCCCAGTAAAATCCCACTTCTGAGAGGAAAACAATGCTTGAATTCACGTACCCTTTGACAGAAGAGTTCTCAGTGCTTCTGAATATTCTAATAAACACAGGAAAGCATATAGAAATGGATACACATGTACCATTTCCATATGCATTCACAAATACTCTCTTAGAGCAATTCTCTGCACAGCCCCTAAGGAAACATGATCTGCTTTCTATAGCAAATGCTCAGGGGAGTCCAGAAATCCTTCAGTAGCCCTGAAAAAATTAAGCAGAAATGGAATAAAGTAGGAAAGCAGACAATGCAGCTGGTGCGTTATTTTGCACCAGTCCCAAATATTCAGCTTGCACAGTGGTACAGACAATTTTTTATTGACAAGGCAGAACTTCAGTTGTCAGGTTTTGACAGGCCATTTTGGTAGTGAAGAAGGTTTGGCTTTTTCCTGGGAGAGGGGGAAGGGGGAGAGGAATGAAGGTGCTAATTAAAGACATAGAGCGTATTATGTGCCCATGGAAAGAGAATTGGAAAGTCTCGTTAATGGTTCTTTTGATAAAGGATATCCAGAAACGGTGACTAAAATACAATACAGTGGAAGGGTCTGTATATTTTACAGAAGAGGGACGCTGCATACTCCAAAATGTACAGTTCCTATCTAAAATAAGCAGTTATAGAAATTTTGAGTCCAATTCATGAAGAATGTTTTAGAAGATAAGAGTTTTGCATCATTAAGCAACTGCAACTATGCATCAAGTAGACAGAAAAAGTGGGATAGGGCCAGGGGAAAATGAGCAATAAGCCTTTTGAGATAAAATGTCTTTTTTAAATATTATTTTATTTATTTAAAAAAAAACCAGATTATTGTGATAACTCAGTCACTGGTACTGACCTGGAGACCAGGGACCGCCCCATTGTACCACCTGTAGTTGTGACACAAAATGCACCCTCCCTGGATTTATGCTTTTACTTTGAGCTTAGTCCTTTGGCCAGAAATCAGCTCAAGCCACAGAAGCCCAGCTATACCGTAGCACATGGGAACCGGTAGGAAGAGTAGGAGGGAGGGCAGAAAAAAAGGCTGCTTTCAGCTAGAATATGTCATACTATACAAAGGAGAATGTTTCTGTATAATGAGTAAGGGTTGATTGTTAAGATCTTAATTTTTGTGGCATTTCTCATGCTTGCCACAAGCTAGATCAGAGTAGATAGGAAAGCGCTAGCTGCACTGGGCCCCCGAGACCTGGCAGCTGGACTGTCCCGCACTGCAGCTCACCCTCCGGCTGACCGAGCACCCCGCCTGCCCTGCCCGCTCCTATGGCACACAGGCACCACCGCATCTTACTGCCTCCTGGCACTGGAAAGTGAAGTCTGAGTTTTCTAACCCTTTTTTAATAAACATTTCAAATGAGTCAGTTCTAAAGTACTTGTAATCACTTGGTTTGCTGTGCTGTTATTTCATTCTCATCTCCTTCAGCTTACTAGCTCTTGAGAGTTACCTGACATAATGCAAAGCTCCTTTATTTTTTCCACCATCACTTGGGATGAGCATCCTCGAGGGACTGAAGTGTTTACATTTTGTTCAATTTTGGCACAGATGCTCTGAGCTCTATTTTATCTGTCAGATTAAATTCATCCTGGTGTAAATCCAGAGTAAATCCCAAGCAACTCTAATAAATCACCGAAATTACTCCAAAATTATACATGTAGGATTTGACCCTGAATTGCAACGGGCTTTCCTTCCAGACAAGATAAGCCCCAGTCCCTTCTCAACACATCAGTTAGAGCAGACACCTGTGTGCTACCCACATATACAGTGCTCGGCAACCCGCAGGCAGCAGAGCACTGAGCCTCTCTGGCACAGTTTGCTAAAGAGATGAACACAGCAAAAAGGCAAAAAACAATTATAGCCGAGGAATGTGGGGTGGAGGTGTCTTTTGTTGTCTTGGTTTTATTGTAAACTACAAGTGATTTTTATTTTTTTGATGCAGGCTCACAACTCCCACAGCCCTATGAGGGACATGTTCACATGCATCCAAGGACTGAAGAGCCCTCAGGAACAGTCAGGTTATCAAATAACTCGTGTCTCACACAAGTGTTTGAGCCAAAGCACTTCTACTCACTCCCTTGGTGCTAGGCTTGATTCAGGAAGGCAGAAAAAGTCAAATGTAATGTGACGTGAAAAACACAGGGAGGTATCATCAATGTAATGATAAAGCAGACTGTCTTTCTTCTTAAACACCAGGAGACTGCTCTACATTAGTCAAGCAGAATTAATAATTCACATTGAGTAATCTGGAAAATTAGATCTCCTTCTGACTATGCCTGCAAGCATCTTACAATTTGGTTTTATTCATTATTCTTGGAAACATCTATGAATAATTCTTGGTCCACTAGAAATGCTGTGGGAAGCAAATTTAAAAACAGGAATGAGCACAGCTTTGGCCAATACAGCAAATTCTTTTTGTTCAGATACATGTAGTGGTCAGCTGACTATACTGTCAATGCTGAAGTATTTGCTCAGTTCCCCAGCAACTGCTCCATTTTCTCCACTAAGAAGGTAAACTGTAACATTTTCATATTTGGTCTGAGGTACCAGGACAATATATAGTTGTTTTCTGTGCTTGTTTCAAGTTGCATTTAGCAATAGTAGGAAGATGGAAGAAGGCAGACAAAAAGCAATTTATTTTGTGGGAGCCAAACCTGACATCATCTGCCCTTCCTTGGTGTCCTCCTTCCCAGAAGGGGCTGGCACAGAGCAGAATCCATCCCTGCTGCTCCCCACTTCCCAGCCCTGGAACAGCCAGCCACCAGATGAGGGGAAGGAGAGGAGGGAGCCCAATAGGACTTTCAGAGAACAAGGATCAGCATCTAAATTAATGGGTCAGACATGAAACTTCACTCTCTGCCCAAAGCCCAGTCTAGAAACAGTATTTCAGCTGACATGATGTGTGTGACAGCATCTCCAACTTTTGCTCAGTCGGGCTGCCACTGCATTCTCGCCTCTGCTCTGGGACCTGAGTGAGCCTCGCTCCTCTCTTGCACACCAGATGCAGAGTGTTACAATGTGGAAAATGAGGCAGTGCTCAAAACCAGTCTGAAGGTCCAGGAATCAACACAGCAAATAAGAAGAATGAACCACCTCAAGTGTAAACATGATTCAGATTGGGTTTCTGGCCACAGATTAAGAAATACTGAAGGGAGGAAAACTGCAGGCTGTACTTCTCTAGAAGTTTTCGTAAAAACCTCAACAGGCACATCTCAGTGATGGAGTACACATGTTTTATTCCATGCCTTTGCAGAGGATGAGAAGATCCCTTGAGGTCCTTCCTGTCCTACATTTCTAGGATTTTAAAAAACACCAGCAAAAAGGTTCTGGTTCTGAGTGATACAGAGCTGGTGGTGAATTGCATCATCCGACACTCTGATTTCACTAATGAAAACCAGCACAACCAGCATTACAGATGGAGTCGGCTGAATCCTGAACTTCTTTGCTTTTCTGGGATTAGTCAGACCCATAACAGTTCTTTAAACATTTTTTTTCTTTGTGGTTAAATTTTTTATATCATGCTTATCAACCAGGGAGATCCTAGAAATAATAGCAAACATGCGTGCACGACGGTCACACAACTGCTAAAATGTTAATGCAGTTTATTCTCTCTGGATTCTGCAGTTCTTTTGACCCAAGAAGTTTGCACTTCTGCGAACAACAATGGAGGAAGGTTTCTAGAACTCTACTAATTATTCTAAAATAAGGAGCTTGGATATTTTTCATTAGCTGCAAAGATACAAACTCCCGAGACTCTAAAAGGCAGACACTGCTAATCCGGAAACTCGAGTACAGGCTAAGCCTTTCCCTAAAACATTTTGCATTTCTACTGCTGAGCAGCTTTTGGTTTTGTGTCATCTGAAGTTCTCAGCTTCCCATCAAGGTATGTTTCTGCTAGCAAGCAATGTCTGACAGAGCAACATACTGAAGCTTTCTGCTGGCTAAGAGGAACTGTGCTGCCCACACAAGCACCTTCCCTGGGCACCGACTGCCCCAGATGCCCAACACACCCTCAGTGATGAGACCTCTTCCCCTCTCCGATCCTTTCCCGGATGACAGTGATTAACAAGAGGCTCCAGGGAAGTTGGTGGAAATTTTTCCATCAGCTTGAACAGGGACTTTCTCTTTCATCCCTCTCCCTGTCCCAGGCTCTCTTTCTCTTCATGTCATTTTGAAGCCAGAGTCTCATTATTAGTTTCTGCAATGTCCTCCCTTTCTGCAGAAATCCCTGCACTACCCCTCTCTCAGCACAACCTCCTGATGGTGCCATTTGCTCCTGACACTTCCACCCAAACACATGCACACCAAGCCACACTGCTGGGTCTACTGAGCGCTTCTTGCCCCGGGCCCTGACAGCCCCCACCTTGGGAATGACTGAGCCTTGCACAACTCTTCCTCCAGGATCACCCTTTCAGCTTCCCTACAGCACAACTCCAGTGAAACCATCCACAAGGTGGGAAGGTGTGTTCCTGGGGGGAAGCATGTGGCTGGGCAGACATGTGGGCCCTCCAGGGCAGGGCAGACCTTTCTGCTGCAAATTGTTCTAAGCATGGTGAAAACTCTCAGTGCTGATTTCAGCTGAAGTCACTCTGGGCAGAAAATTTCAAACAGAGCACTAACACACAGCTCGCGTCTCAACCTCCTGACTTTCTGCAAAAAGGATCAAGTTAACCTTGTCAGGTAAGCAGGCACGCTGGACACAGGCAGCTAGGAGCTGATGTGGAGGACAGCCTGGGGGCTGTTTGAATGCAGCACCCAGCCTCCGAAAGCTGCCAATGCCCGGTGTCAAACTGCCTCTCTCAGGGCAACCACAGAGCACACAAAGTAACACCCAGTGCTCTGAGGACTAGTGAATGAGAAGGGAGAAGGGGTGAAAAACATAAAAAGAGAGGAAAAATAGCACAAGTCACCAACTTCCTGTACTCAGAGCAGCAGAAGACAAGCTGCATGCTGTCCCGTGCTTCTGCTCAGTGCCCACGGTCACATCAAGCATGCCCCCAAGCTTTGTGTCCAATCAGGCATCCAAGCAGCTGCCAATGGCCAAGTACAAGGGGAAGGTGAGCACATCAGGGTACTGCACATTGTGGGAGGAAACACTGACCACCACCTTCATATGATATCCCCTAGCTCTGAACAGAAATAAAACCCAATGCAAAAGCAGTCCATATCCACCTTCCCGGTGCCAGTCATGATTTTATAGACACCACCTCCTCAAGGCCTTTATCACAGCATTTTATGAATTTCTCTCAGTTTAACATTGATTAACAGTTCAGGATCAAAACTCACTTCTAGCCACATTTCTATCGATATGACTAAGGCATGAAGTTGGTTAAAAATTCCTCAAGTTTTACTCACAGTCATGTACATGCACACAAAATGAACAAAATGAACATTTGGCAATGTTTGTGCTGCCAAAATTAAAACTAGGCACCCAGTCTGCCCAGGCTCCACCTTCAAGCAATGGGGAAGGCTGGGATCCATCGGATGGAAACGCAAAGTGCCTAAGCCAGGCTCTCACTCTGAAACACCCTTTGGGGAAGATCTATTCTTTCCATCAGCTGCGTAAGAAATGTCTGAAATCAGTCACTGTGAAACTCCCCAAACCCACACACACTCCCGTGGCTTTGTTTGCAATTTCTTATTTGCATCTTTACTAAACAAATGGAAACATAGGGGTCAATTTCTGAAACCAAACAGTGCAGAGATCACTATTCCCTTCCTTTGTTTTTTTCTGCTGATAAAAGTGAAATTATTTTGGTTTTCTAACAGAAGACAAATGGAAAAATTAACCCAAAGCAGAAGCTCACCACAATTTTTTTTAGCAAATCAAAGCCATTTTTTTCAATCACAAAATGTTTTGATGAAAAATTACAACCACTTTTCAGTGAAGTGGCTTTATAGCTTCTCTTAATCTAACAGAGACACCCACATAGAGGCTGCATTGTTTAACCAGCTGTAGCATCCCCCATACAGTCCCACTCTGCAGAGCTCCTTGCTGAGCAGTGAAGATATTTATAGCCTGGATTCCCAGAAGGGAAATCTCCAAGGTGCCGCTAATTAGTTCTCCTAATGCACTGCTAATAAAAAGGGGAAACACAACTTATCTTGTGAACAACAGCTTTGTTGCTGTTTGTAATAGGAACTAGGATATCCCATAAGTGTTACTCAGGGAATTAATTCCATGGCTGAAATGTGGACCTCCTCCAGGGGTTTCCCTTCAGGAGGAGGATCAGATTGCCACATTTGTGGCGGAGCTCCTGGCCACATTTCACCTCCACCCCAGGTGAGGACTTATACACCAGTGCCCTGTGCCTGGTTTTCACATGGAGAAAATCTAAGGTTGGGGCTAGAAAGGAGCCCTGGTGCACCCAGGGTAAGTGCTCAGACAGACTGATGGACAGTTCTCAGGTGACAGCTGTGACAAGTCCCACTATGATTCCCTTTGGACTGCATGCTTTCAAAGGTATTTGCTCCAGGGAATTTATCAATGGAGTGAAACCCTATCTTTATTTCCAATAGCAGGTGACTTGTGACAATCTGGCTCGATGTCCAAGTGGAGACCAGTGATGAGTGATATTCCTCAGGGGTTGGTGTTGGGGCCAGCAGCATTTAACATCTTTGTTGGTGACACAGACAGTGGGATCGAGGGCACCCTCAGCAAGTTCACTGCTGACACCGAGCTGTGTGGTGGGGTGACAGGCCGGAGGGGAGGGATGGCATCCAGAGGGACCTGGACAGGCTGGAGAGGTGGGCCCGGGCAAACCTCATGGAGTTCAACAAGGCCAAGTGCAAGATCCTGCACACGGGTCAGGGCAATCCCAAGCACAAATCCAGGCTGGGTGAGGAGTGGGTTGAGAGAAGCCCTGTGGAGAAGGACTTCAGAGTAGTAGCAGATGGAAAACTGACTATGAGCCAGCAACGTGCACTCACATCCCAGAAAGCCAACCATGTCCTGGGCTGCATCAAGAGAAATGTGGCCAGCAGGTCGAGGCAGGGGGTTCTCCCCCTCTAATCTGCTCTCATAAGCCCCCCACCTGCAGTGCTGTGTCCAGCTCTAGGGACCCCAACATAAGAAGGACATGAAACTGCTCAAGTGGGTCCAGAGGAGGCCACAAAGATGATCAGGGGGCTGGAGCACCTCCCTTATGAGGACAGGCTGAGAGAGTTGGAGGTGTTCAGCCTGGAGAAAAGAAGGCTCCGGGGAGAACTTACAGTGGCCTACCAGTACTTAAAGGGGGACTACTGGAAAAATGGGGAGGGACTCATCATCGGGGAGTGTAGGGGTAGGATGAGAGGTAACAGTTTTAATCTGAAAGAGTGTAGATTTAGATTAGATATAAAGAAGAAATTCTTCACAGTGAGAAGTGGTGAGGCACTGGCACAGGGTGCCCAGAGAAACTGTGGCTGCCCCCTCCCTGGAAGGGTTCAAGGCCAGGTTGGACGGGGCTTGGAGCAACCTGGGCTGGGGGAAGGGGGCCCTGCCTGTGTCAGGGGGGTTGGAACTAGATGATCTTTAATGTCCCTTCCAACCCAAACCATTCTATGATTCTATGAATCCCATGGTAAGCAAAACTACACCTTCTTCCACTGCGAAACAAATAGCAAGCCACAGTTTCAACAAAATGTGTAGGAAACATCATCAAATAATCACAACCTATCTGCTCAGAGACATTTCACAGAGTAAGTTGTCACCTGCTGGAGAAACACTAAATAGACATTAAATAAACTCTTAACACCTCAAATGCCACTATGTTCTGGGCAAAGGCGGGGAATGGATTGGAATCTCTTACTATCCTGGTCCATAAAGACAGGAGCCCTTGCAAATTTTTCAGTTCCTACACTAAATTATTTTAGTATTAAACAGTCCCATTAAACCATCCACCACAAATCAGAGTTTTGCTTGTCACCTTTTCTGAGCCCCCTACAGCATTAAGTGGCTGTTATCCAGCTGACCCCCCCACCCCTGAAGATACTACATATTTAACTCTTATAAAAGATGTTATGCCTCCTTGTTGCCAAGAAGGCAGTCATTAGCATGCTGCCACAGCTCAAAGCACTAGCCTGTGCTCATCCTTTTACATCAAGTACAAATTCACGTGGGTGAGCATCTGGACAAGTACAGATGACAAGTGCTATGAAATAAGGAGTACAAATTTCAAAAGAAAGCAAAATACTAGCTAAACTCTTATAAGCCTGTAATGCTATTGCTAAGAGCCATTAAAAATGGGTTTGAAAAGCTTACCTGTGTCTGTGTTTACCTACAACCTTCTCTGAGTTAACTAGCTGCTGGTTTGGATGAAACCATTGCCTATCCTATCTTCTCTTCAACTGGACAACCAAATGACAAGAAAATGTTGGCCTTCCTGAGAACAGTAGTTTCTGTTTTCACAAGTCACATGTAAAAAGCTCTCAGGGTCACATTCTTGAAAGTTGCTTTCTGCAATCACTTAATAAGCAAAGTCTACTTGTAAAAAGGTCAACAAAAGGTTTGCAGACATGACTGACGTGATTTTTTATTAGATGTCACTGAAATGTTCCTGCATATATTTCCTTACTTTCTGTACCATCTCAAGTACCAATCATCATCTTCATAGAGTTTAACAATTGAACACAGAGAACAATAACAATTGTACCCAGCTGAGGTGGTTCAGGTCAGTGTTGAAAATGAAGTGTACGAGATCTATCCAATTGGTTTTATGTGCTTTTTACTAATTGCCTCCTGAAAACTTACAGTCTTGTTGGATTTTGTACATCAAATGTTATTACTTACTGTTTACAAAATTAGGTAGCTTAATAAAAAAATGCAGAAATACAGCCTCGTTCCACTAGATCATAACAAAAACATCAACTGTCATCAACTGTACTTTAAATATTCCAAGTTCACACTAACAGTAAAGCTTTTTGCATACAGAGACAAATCTTTTAATCTCTGGTCCATTTCTACCTGCTTTGTATTCTTGTGACATCTGCCCCCTCTCAGCCTTCCTAAAACAGTCCTGGAAGTCTGATGGAGCACTCAAATTAGAAAAAACAAGCATTAGAACTGGAGAACAGTCTTCATGAAGGAAAAGTACTTCATGGGAGAAAAGTTTGGAATCACTTTAAAAATATTACCATAGTGATGTCTCAGTGTGATGATTTTCACCTGCCACATATTTAAGGTGGAGAGAGGAAGTTGCTTGCACCACACAAAAGGATGCTTTCTATATAACATGGTGAGTAAAAATAATAATGATTTCCGAAAAATTCAAGCCACATTCATGTTTGGCAGCTTTCCCATCATGCCAAGAATTTATCCAATGCCCCTTTTATTTATGATGGAACAAAAGTGACGTAACACTTTGTCATGAAAGAATGCTGTAAATGATGCATTTTTAATTATATACACTGTTGTTCTTGAAACAACTCTCCAATAGTGTATGTTTATAATCCTACATACATGCTGCAGAAGTGGTTATAAAATGCAGCTGTGGTCAACAAACACGTGATTTCAGTCTGACACTAGCTCAACGGTAAGACTGGAAGAAGAAAGAAGAAGCAGACACTCCAATAAGTGCTTTTCCTCCACCTCAATTTTTGCAATGTTATTGAAGTATTGGCCTACCAAGAACCAGATGTCTACAGTCAGCCAGGCTACAAAAAAGCCTGGAAGCCAAATCTGAACACTGGTGGGTCTCCAGCAAATCAAGAGCAGCAGCAGAAAATGCAGATTTCTACTGAAAATTTGGAGCAAAAACAGAATGCCTGTACATTATGTTGTCTTTCCAGCACTTCAGAGCATCTTTAGGAGCTAGAGATCCCTCTTACCTACAGAGACACCTTTGGGTTGCTTCGAGAGACCGAGATGTCAACAACAGCAGCTAGGTTTGTCTATGCTTTCCATCCCATACTCATTTTCCCTCTCTCCTCAAATGTTGTTAAAGCAAATATTTATAGACTTCTGAACATTACTATTCTTATGCTTCACTGCAGCCAGCATAGACAAGATCATTCTCAGTGATATGACAGACAGAATTTGCTGCTATTTGGGGCCCTCAGAGAATACCTGGGTTATCAGTGCTAATAAGAATTAATTTCTTCTCCCCTTTCTCCTGGTCATCCTTTCCAATACAGCCATTAATCTTTATTCACTATGACTATAAGTGACAAAGCAATGGGTTGTCAAGTCCTTTAAATTTGGGATATAAATGCATCAAGGATGTGAAAATTCAGACATGCAAGAGCTTTAAGATACCAGCAACTGTCTACTGACCTTAGTCAATTCACTTAAGTGAACATACTGGAGCAGAGCGAACAGAGAGGACCAACATTTCTGATTTGAGCTACCAAACTACACTGTGTAAAAGCCAATGAAAGATCAGGGCTACTGTGAATTGTGTCCATATATCAACTGCAACACACAGATATTAAACAGATAAATGGATAGCGGCATAAACAGAAATTGATATGTGACTTCAGAGAACAGTGATGATAGGACCAAGAACTGTTTGCACTTATGTAGCCTTAAAAGAACATAAAATGCAAAGGAGATGATCAAAGAAGAAATAGGCTTCTCCAAAAATGGACAAATATGTATTCTGGTCTCTGCTTTTGGTGGTATTTAACGTAAACATAATTTTCATTTTCTGGTTGTTTTTTCTTTTTTTCCCCTGCTTTATACTTTTCACATTTATAAACTTAATACCTCAGTTCTTCCTGAAATTCAGAAGCCTGCAGGGTCCAAAAGTGTCCAGAGTTACAGGCCCAATTCAGTTCTGAACAAATATGGTTAGTTTGAGGATCAAGGATGAATCCTTTGTGTCTTGCTGAACAAACTATACAGCCCATGAATGACAAACCTCTCTATCTCTTTCCTCAGGTTTTCTTTCAATACGCATGTTTGGTCCACTCTTCTCCTTAAGATTTCTGACTTCCAAATAAAATCATCCTTTGAGTTCAGATGATTAGGAGAGCCAAAAGGCATTGTTTTAGTTTTTGCTACATTTAAAACCAGTTTGTTTTCCTTGAACCAGTCTGTCAAAGTCTTTTTGCAGTTCAGGCGTTATGTGAGAAACAGATTTGCCATTAAAATGCACAGTCGTGCCATCTGTATAAAAATGTATAGCACAGTAATGACATAGCCTTGCAAAATCATTAATAAAAAGAAAAAAAACAGGAATGACTGACACTACTCAAGTCAGGGAGGGGGGAGGATAGAGGGGAGAGACATTGACACCTTTGACTGACAAAGGGGGGAAGAGACAGCCCTGTGAAGAGAAACAGATTGATGCTTCTCCCAGATTCTTTGTCTTCCTGACAGAGTATGGGCAGCAGCACAGGCCACCTACTTGCTGTGCTAAAGCCTGCAGCACGTTAGGCCAAAATCTTTGGTGAAGTTAGTTAAGAAAGATTTCCACTACATTTTCATTTATTTAGGGTATGCTTGAAAGAACTCACTATTAAATACCTGCTCAGAAATCCTGTTTCACCAGGAGCTGTTCCTCTGCACCCCTGCACTGGTGAGGGGCCCCATGTTCGGTCCCTCTGCAGCTCTCCCCAGCCAGGCTGTTACTGCCTCGTGCTGATCAAGGCAGCTTTCAATACCACTGATTCTGAACCTTTATGTTGCCCAGGCCAAGACCTGGCGGTGCTGACAGCCCCTCAGACTGCAACTGCTTCCTATCTGGATTGCTACCTACGTACCCCTACTTCTCCAGCATCATCCTGCTTGCATCAGAACTCTCTGTTTAAATGCTGGCAGGCATCCAGCTCTTTTCACTCCCAGGCAGAGGTAATATCATAATAATTGCCACGTCCTTCAGGTTCCCCCTTAAAGGGACTATACCATGAGCTGAGGGCACAAGCAGCAGCACAGTAATGCAGAGTTCCTTCAGTGGTCCGCTAAAGGAGCACTGGCTGCTGGCAGCCCTTGCGTCACACCTACTAGATAGGATTTAGGTTCGGGGTTGATGTGTGTTGGTCCCACCTCACTCTGACAAGCCAGCAGGATACTGTGATTCACAGGGGGAGATGTGCGAGTCTTCCAAAAATATGCCCGGAAGGAAAGAACTGGTAAGGGCATCTGAAAAAGATGCACATATGGTTTTTTTGATGGCTAAACAGCAGCCAGTTCTCTAGACTTTTCCTCAGGTCACACAGGTGAATGTTTTCCTTAGGCTGAAGACTTCTAAAAATATCACGGAGAAGATTAATTTTTGGCTATGTTGAGTTTAACAAGTGTCCCTTAAGCTTTGTTTACCCATCATCTTGTCAACGTGGCATATGCATCACTTCGCTATCAGCTACGTGCTCCACCCTTTGCGTCTGGCTGAGTGCTGAGAGCTGACTGCAACCCACAGCCTCTAAACACTCCTGGGTCGCAGCCCAGGCCTTTTGCCGAATCTAATAACATGTGCTGAAAATGCAAAAGCATCAAAACAATAAAAGCCATAAGAACATCTTTACAAGGTACTTGCTAGCATTCACCCCAGGGACTTCACTATCATTTGAGAGAAAACATTGTAATTGTGGTAGAATTATAGATTACAGTTTTACTCGGACTTCCTAAAGTTAACCTCTACCATTACAGACCTAAATTTGGAGCAGTCCATTGTGCCACTTGGAGAAAAGCCACTAGTTCAGCACTAGCAACTTCAGTTGTATAAAAAGAACTTTTTTAATGATGATTCGTGTTTCATAAGCGCTGGACTATTTTTAGAAATATGAGAAAGTAAAGTATGCCTCCTTTTAAATCTGGCTTTTACTGCACCCTGTAATTTATGGCGATATAATAAGTAATTTGAAAATAAAGATTTGAGACAACATTTTAGCATTAGTGTTTTTAAGACAAAACAAACATTCAAAATAAAACCTAAACCACAGCAATGAAATCTATCATTAAATGCCTACTTTCTGCTAAATTTGTAGTTATGACAGCTTAAATCTCAAACATTTGTTGTGACCTCTTGCAAAGTAAAAATAATCATATTATTCATTGTGGTTCAAGACCAATATAGGGTATTATTTCATCCTAGCCTTAAGTATTCATGGAATTACATAGCGTATCTTTTAAAACTGTATTAATTACTCTTTGCTGAGTCCAAGTGACTGCTGGTTTTCAGAAAGAAATGTATTGTATTTGCTTTATTTGTGAAGACTAGCACTTTTTAGACTCATTTATGCATAATACATCAGATGTGACCTGTTCAATCAATGCCAAAGTTCTTCTGAATTAGTATTTCTGTACAAGTTTATCAGACACAAAGGCTTTTGACTGTTCATAGAAAAATTCAGACACACTTTTTCTCTCATTCATTGTGTAAAAGCTGATACTGTACTGTGGTGTCAAAACTCAGTATTAGCCTGCAATGAATAATATGTGCCAAGTAGTTCACAACCCAGTCCATTAACTCTTGCAGACAGCCCTTACATCACACCAAATAGCACCTCACATGTCTCTGTTTATTGCATGGGTATCTCTCTGAGAGGAGAGTCTTCTCTGCATGGGAACCAGCCTTGGGTTAGGACATAGGCATACGGCAGTTCTTCCTATCAACGCACTTAGAAAAGCCACTTCTCTGGCTCCATTTCTATTTTTACCCAGCATCAATGCCACTTGGGAATTACATGGCTTGATCATAAAAAAAAGTGTTTTCTTCCTTGGATTTAAGGAATGGAAGTAAACTGGAAAGTTTTCCAGAAACTGCTACATAAGAATGACAAGAGCTACATATTTTCAAGGACAAGCACCATAAGAAATTGCCTGAACATTAAAAACCTTCTTCAGACAAAAAAGGGAAATTGTAGGTTGGGAAGTCTACCAATTTTCTTCCTTGTAGGATTTCTGAAAAAGGTAACATTTAGAGAAGAATAAATAGAAGTGATTTTGCATTAAAATCTTCATATCTTTTGAGTTCCAGGCTCAAACATCTAGTATTGCTCCTTTCATTCTTCAAATCCATCACAGACCTGTACTATGAACCCTCCAAATGCAGACCTGTACTATGAACCATCCAAACGCAGTACCAAACCATGCCTGTAGCCATGCATGAACTCTGACTTTAACTTGCATGGGCATCTCAGGGGAGGAAGAAAGTTTTTCCTCTTAGAAAGACAAACTACTTGATTTCAAAAAGCCAGAGATAACTGATCATATATTTTGGAGGGCAGCTAGAACCTGATCTACTAACCAGGTCCAAAAGTGTCAAGCGCTCTTTAATTTTATAAGGGGCCAACAAACCAGAAATAGCTATCTAAACATCAAAGGCTTATGACCAACTTATACATAAGCAGATCACTTTAGCCTCAAAATTAATATTTAGCCATTGAATTCCTTCTCTGAATTCCAAAACATTCTGGGACTCCTGTCAAACTCAGAGCTGCCAAGTGCTCATCTTGTCTGACAGTCCAGAGCATCTAGACCTAGAAATCTGGATTCAGACTTCTGTGCTTTGAGATCCATCAGCCTGCCTCTCAAGCAGCAAGAGCTTTACAGCAGAAAATACAAAGATTGACATTCTGTCCGGGTTTACACCCATACCAGCTTGCTGACTTCAGTGTGACTTGGCAGGTGCAAACAAGAAGAGAGTTTAGCGCTTGGTCTTTTTTTCTTGAATTACTAAATCTTTTTCTTGTTGTTTTAGACTAAGAAAAACACACACCTTTAGAGAAAGAAAAAACTTTAATATTTTTTTCCTCTTTTTTCAACGATTATGCAAATCACTTATGTAAATAATAAGCTGGAACTTTTTAATTAATAATTGATCTTTAGTATGACTTTTTGTGCCTTACAACATTGTATTTGTACCCACTTGTAACATTTTTTTGATTTTTAAATACCTTTTTAACCTGATATCACTGGCATTGAGTCTGGGTAGTTTTTTTCCTGGTGACTATTTTCCCATAATGATAATTTGAATTTGTGAGGTTGGTATAAAAGGAGAAGTAGAAAAGGGAAAGAAAGAGATAGAAAATCTATTTTAATGATAGCTGGCAACTCCAAGCAAGATTAAACACAAATGTTGTTGTCTGCTCACTTGAATATGAAATTCTCTGTTTGTGATGGAACCCCCTTTGGAGAGCTGAACCCCAGAGGTGGGCAGTTTGTGGAAGACAACTGGGGCAAATGCACAAATGGCACTTGCTGCATTTCTTTTTAGCCCTGAGACAAAGTAAACTCATTCTCAAGGGCCAATGAGAGCTTCAAGTTTGTCCCCACTAAAGCTGAGCATTTGCTCTCTATCTCTCTAGAAGAACTAGGTTCAGGAAAGAGTAAGTGTAATAAATGACACTACACACAGGCTGGTGTGACTTATGGAGATGGCAGTGCTAGCCCTTTTGCCAACCTGAACAAGCAGCCTAGATGGAGGGAGGAGCAGGAGAGGAAGCAGCACTTCTCACTGAAGTAGCTGCGGGAAAGCCTGCTGGGCTGAAGCTAACATGGTAGCAGAACATCTGTCCTCCCCTTTTCCAGGTATGTTAGCATTTATGGAACACTTAAGATTTGGGAACAAGAGGTTAAGATGTCTCTGTTCCTAATAGCTCTTTCTCATCCCTCTTCTTGAAATCTGTAGAACTCTTCATATTTATAGCTGTTTTTTCCTTTAACTAAATACAGCCTTTGGGAAAAAAGAATGCTTTTACATTAAATAGTGATGAACTTCACCAAAATGTGGGTTTCATGGGGAAAATAAATGTTTCCTTTCATAAATCAAAAATGCTATTTAAGCTGTCATTGTAGTAGTACTTGTTAAACTGAGGGAAGATAGAGAAAATTCTCAAACATATTGATATAATTTAAAAACAAATAGGGTGAACAGGCAGGGAACTGATTCATTTTTAACTTTCATAGAAAAACAACTTCAAAAACATTGTAGATGTTCATGAAAATATATTTTCATTTACTATCAGCTCTAGAGGAAAAAAAATACTTATTCTCTTTTGAGCCTCACATAATCTACTAATTCACAACATATTAAACACAAAGAAACGGTAAAATACATTCATAAACACAAGTGCCAATATGTATGTGTCTGAAAAAAGCTAGTAATTTAAGACTCTTAAGTGCAACTGTTCCCCAAAGAATGTTATTAAAAACTGCTGCAAGGAAAATAATGTTAGTAAACACCTTTATGATGAAATAATTGTGTGGAAGGCACTGTCACATAAGAACATGGACCTACAGCCAAGGACAATTGCTCTACTATGCTTAATTCATTTATGAAACATGAGGTGTCAGCTTTATGTGGTTTGGCTGAGATTGGTGTGGATTTTTTTTTTTAATTATTCCTACAAGGCTAATGGATTATAATATATTTTGCCAGAGACTGCATTCCATAGCACATATTTTATAAAGAGGATGTAAGATGTATTCAAGGCTTGCTTTCCCCATGAATCAATGAATCAACAAACATCTCCCTATTGTGTAAGATACTATTGTTTGATTGTATTTGAGAAAAGATTATTTGCTCAGAGCATTGTGAAGTTATGGGACCATGAGGTGCACTTGCCAAGGAATCCTTTTGTGATGATTCATGAAAACAGGCAGTCAGCAGACCAAAGACATGCCATGGCACGGACAAGTTCACAGGTCGTTGGTTTGGAGCCTGCAGTGCACTTTAAGTCATCTACCACACAGAATACAGTGCAGAACAGGAGCATTTTCAAAGCACAGAGTAGTTTGAAGGATAGAGGCCTTTTCTACTTCTATGGATCAAACTCAACCTACGAACCTAAGCCCTTGAATTAATATTGTTTGTTGGCTACATCATGCTGTACTTGCCTTGGATGAGTAGGGACACCCAAAGACAGGGTTTGTAGCTCTTACCCAGAATCCCTCATGCTGTGCTGTTCTCAAACCTCAGAGCTCTCTACCATACTAATGAAAACTGAACCACACATCATGCCAGGCTGCCAGCCCTTTCATTGCCATGACACGTATACTGGAACCTCCTGTGGTACCTGGTTTTGCTCTGACCTGTAGAGCAGGGCTGACTCCCTGGAAACCCAGCAGCCTGCAGGTAAAACAGCAATGTCTAGGAGAAAATTCACTGTCAAGCTTTCATCCAAACTTGATCTGTACATCTCTGAGCAGATCATCACAATAGACATGTTTCCACAAATTAATTTGGTGTCTGCATCGCCTGTGACTGTGCACTTCATCCATCCTGCAGCTGCCAGTCATACAGGGCTACAGATCACGGTGACCATGCATGAAGGCTCAGGAGCACGTTTCCCAATTCAGCCTCGCCTCTGAAGGAGACACCCTTCACTACCTAACCACCAATTTTTCTGCCAGCACATTGCCCCTCCCTCCTTCCAATGGCCTCCATCTACACTTGCTCCCTTAAAGCGGGCAAGGGAATGTGTTGTCTTGAACTAGAAGCATGCAGGTAAAACACTGCAGCAGACTCATTCAGCTACACTTGCTATAACCTTCTTAACTCTCCGTATTTCAGCACTACCCTATTTAGGACTTTGGCTGTTTGCTCAAAGGGAGCAGTGGAAGAAAGAGAAGGTCATGTGATCTCTATTCTGGTGACAGGGGATGCAGGAAACATATGTATAAGTGAATGGTAACAAGCACAGATTGCCTGCAAAAAGGACCATGCGATGGCAGCAGGGTGCCCAGACATCAGACTCCTCCCTACATGAGGGCAGACTTTTTGGGGTGGAGAAACATGCAGACCTACAAGCCTGGCCATGCACAAGGAAACAGAGTCCTGTTGACCCGAGGGAGCTCCCCCACAAGCTGTGGGGCACCCCCTACCTCCATACCAGCAACACTCTGTGTGGATAGCTGGGCAGAGAAAAGTACTCCATAATGGGATAGTCTTCTAAAACTATAAATCACTTTTCTCTCTCAAAGTAATTTCAATGCTATTGTATAATACAGAGGAAGAAAAAACCCTTTTCCACTAAACAGGCTTTCGCACCACCTACAACCCAGGATTAAACTTCAGAGGCAGTTACACAAAGAAAAGGATTTCTGTAAAAAAATCAATCAATCATTTGTCAAGTGTGGGTTCAAGCACCTCTGAAAACCAGGCCGTTTCTCAGGTACATGAAGATATGAGATCTTTATTTAAACCACCCCCAACATGTTTCACTCGAGTCTCAGAAAACTGTGGCCTAAATGCCTTAAAAAAGTTTGGATTTCAATACTAGCCTCTCTGGGGCTGAGACTACCACTCCTCAGCATAGCCAGCTCACCTTTCCTTTCAAAGTCTGTGTGAAAAGGGAAATCCCACTGCCCATGCACCAGCCAGCCAGCTTTCGCTGCATCAACTGCACCAGGGGCTATGAGGGTTGCTGTTGGTTACAGCCATCTTAAGGCCCCCAACACTGGAAGTTACAGCTTTCAGGAACCTCAGGAAACTCAGAAAGAGGGCCTTTGACATACTGGCCCACTCCATTCAGTTTCATTAACCTTCTCCTTTTTTACATACTTTAAAGCCCTTTATGATAATTAACTGTCTCTAACAAAGTAATCCAAAGTAAAGCTGGTTCAAGTTATTTATAAACTTTTAGGACTCCACTGTTTTATATGCACAGTCAGAGCTCCTGAACAGTCAGACCCCACTTTCATCTATATTTTGTTATTTTTTTATTGTATGTACACAAGCAGAGTAGGCGGGACTGATCCATCAACCCCTGCAGTCCACTCTGGGTAACTGAAGATAATATCACCTTACCTGGAATAACTTCAGTCCTTTCCCATAAAGACATTCAAGCCCTTAAATGGTACACCAAGGCCAGCAATCCGGGAAAATAATTTTATGGTTGAGACCAAATGATCAAATCAAAGCATTTCACCAATTTGAATACATGTTATTTAGAAGTCTCTGCCACAGCAGATAGTCTCAAAGCAGGGAGGGGGTTATAAACCGAGCAGTAACACTGGTGCCATTGTAGGCACTCTATTCTAAAGTGTAGCTCCAGCTGACAGTTGGTGCTGGGTCAGGCCAGGCCAGGCCAGGCCAGGCCAGGCCAGGCCAGCCGCCCCAGCACAGGAAACAGCAGCATACTGCCACGAGTGTGGGGAAGGGGCTCCGGAGCCGCCCTCACAGGGATCTGCCCTCATTCACAAACAATGCAAGGAGCCGACAGTCGGCTGCAAAAGCAGCTCTGGAAAACACCTGCAGATCCCCTCCCAGTGCAAGCACAGCCCCTTCGGGTGGCTTTGCAGCTCATCTGCTCTCCCAGCAGAGACCAAGTCTGAGCAGCAACCAACTGCTGTATACGAATCATGTCTCAAACCTCCGCACTAACACATGTGGGAAAACCTGTACCCACGGTAGGCACGGCCCTGCCCTCGGGCTCTGTACCTGTTGCTTGACTGGGGCGGAGGGCCAGGAGAGACGCCTTTCAGCAAGAGCCTCCGCTGCCTGACATCAGAGAGCCTTGAGCAGATGGTGACGTGCTCTGCTTCGTCCCTGCACACAAAAACATTTTTATTATCAGGCACAGAGTGTTTGGAGGCTCAATATCTTCTTCTCTCTACTCGTGGCTGCTGACAGAGGCATCACCGGAGGGCTGTGATTTACCACCTTCATATTTATTTACATTTGTGTCTCAAGAAGAGTGGCAATTTGCCAGATTTGGAAGTGCTTAATCGGATCTGATGGGCAGATTAATTAGTGCAGGTCACAGCACTAGTTGCCTTCCAGGAACATTACCTTTTTTATTTATTTTTTTGTCAAGGTAAAGCAGGAGGAGGTCAATGCCGCCAGCATGTTTTACATTTTACTAGTTTAAGTCTTCATGGGTTTATTTCATTTCCTCTCAGTAAATGAACTTTGCTTTTATTTCTGCCATGACAATATACTCCAAATAAAATGTTGCAAGCACACACAAAAACTGGAATGCAGAAAAATGAAAATCTTATTTATCCCCCGCTTCCTTCCATAATGTCCATAATAATCCTCTCCTCCCCCCCACCACAGTTATTGCTCCTCCAGTATGATCCTCTTGGTATAATTCCATCTTTGAAAAAAGGTGCTTTGGAGTATGGAGGATTTTCATACATGTGTATATATATATATGTACATACACACACATTTATATATATAGACATCTATTTTTATATATATCTATAAATAAATATATACGTACAGAGGGAGAGGCAGACACCATATTTGGCTAACCATTATACCAGATTGAGCAATTATAAACTCAGCTGGATTATTCTTAATTTTCACCAGCCTGACCGAAATTTGAATGTGGCCAATTACATATAGACTGACAAACCAGAGAACATAGAGATTAATTTTTTATGGCCACAGGATCATTTGCACTCCATAACCTTGGGAGTGACATGCTGCCGGTAATCAGGGACACACATTGTTGTCATGCCACCATGGTAAACGTGAAAGGACCTTTTGCATCTGTCACGCCGCAGAAGGCAGGAGTGGCATATGGAGTGCCAGGACACCACAGGGACCACGCTACTTTTGAACAAAGGCAAAAAAAATATTTCCCCAATTTTTCCCCTTACAAGGTGTTATTTGGCACTTCAGAGGGCAAAGGAGAGCACAACCCCCCTGGGGACCATGCACAGTCAAAGCACTGAGGATCCAGCACCTGTCCCAAGAAGAGCCCTCACCACCTACCATAAGGGTTGCAGAGGACAGGATTTGGCCCTTGTTGTTTCCCTAGCACAGAGCACTGCTGTGCATAAAACACTCATTTACAACTTCCTGGGACTATAAGCAGCCAGCAGGCCCAAGACACCTCCAACACAACCAAGCCAGGTGCTGGGAGGTGAGTCAATCCAACAGTTTACTATAAAGATTTTCTAACTCTCTCCATTCTAACTTTCTCTAAATATGCATATTTTCCTTTCCTCTGGCACTCAGATTTATCACAGCACCAAGGGAAGAGAGAAACTGTCTCCAACATTGTCAAGCATCCAAGCCCATGCGTCCGCACAGGGTTTTGCGGGTAGATGTGAGCTGCATCTGCCTGTGCCCGTAGCCTTCCAGAAGTGACCCTGCAGCGAGCAGCCTGGCGGGAGGCTCCTGGCTGCCCCAGGCAGGAAGATTAGCTTACAAGAGGGAAAAAACATTCGCAAACTCTTGCCCAGTGAAGAGAGAAACTGGGTAGGACTCCACAGAGCAATAAAGCTAAACTGTTTAGGAAAGATATAAATGGATTGAGGTTTTTTCCTTCTTTTTTTTTTTTTTTTTTTTTTAATGTATCCTCTCTCTCACACACACATGTCCTGAGAAAAAGGAAGAAAAAGCCTTCCACAAAAAGAATGACCATAACTGTAAAGCCAAACCCCTATTCAATAAAACAAGCAGAGAATGTTTTCACATTTCCCTATTTACTCTGACTCATTTTTATTAAGTAAGTTGAAGATGATAATTTTTATGCACATTTATGACCATGTTTCCAATACACATGGCACCCTATAAAACCTACCACTGCTGTACCCCGCCCAGGGCTGCACTCCAGCTTCTCAGGCATTCTGCGATTACTGTAATGAGGCACGGCACTACCACTGCAGGTCAGGCTATGTCAGTGTTTCCATTCAAACTCTTTTTTGGATGTGTGTCCCAGGACATGGCTTTCAATTTAGCTGGGCTTTGTTTCACACACTGGGGAAAATTCACTCCCCTCCATGTTATTTAAGGAAAATAAATAACCCACCAAAATATATTGCCTTATTTTGATTAAATGAAGCGGAAGGAATGGAGAGGGAGAACCCCTGCCTTTTGTTCAAACACATATTTGTCTTTAATTATCTCCAAGGGTCCCACTGCAGTGGGACAGGTGGTTACAAGATGCTAACTTTTCTCCAGCAACATCCCTCATGTATGTTCAGTTTCCCACTGCTAAAGCGGGTGGCACAGTTTATTGCAGTGCCACCTCCCCTTTTTGCAATAGCAATTTATAACCACAAAACTTACACCTGTAATTTTAAACCCACGTTTGAACTGTGGGCAAAAGTCAAGTACCCTCTGTCTGTCATTGCCTTTGTGTGCAGCCAAATCACAGAATAGGCAGCCACATCCTCATCATTTTCTCAATAGAAGGAAAAAAATTATTGCAGGTACAACTGGCAAGATGAGTTCTGTCCCATACAAAGGAAAGCAAGTTCTCAGCTATTTTCAGTGACAGTGAAGTTTCTTAGTGCTCTGGTTAGGAGGGAAACCTTCCAAGTAGGGATGTAAGGCCAGACTGCTGGCTTAAGCTGCTGGAATGCTCCAACAATTTTAGGAGAGATTTAAGATGCTGCCTTTAATCAAAAGGGAGTGTTTAGGCTGTAGTTTAATGATGACAATGTGAATGTCAACATTGTTAACAGTTTCACTGCTGATCTGATTAGCAGGAAAACCCAGCTAGTCCAAGGTTGTGGGTAATTTGAGTACTTTCCCACCCCTTCACACCCACTCCATCACTTGACTCTAACTTAAAAGAACTGCTAACTTTTATATAAGCCAGATATTTCATAGGCTCAGTTCTTCCTCTGGAATGGCAGCAGCTGTTATGTATTTATTTTCAAATAAAAAAAAAAATAGCTTAAGCAGTCACATACATATTAAGTTTTTCTGGGCAGGGCCCATCTTCATGTTCTGTGCTTGTACAGCATCTAATTCAATCTGGATAATAATAATAAGTAACAACTGTTTAAAAGATTGCTGTAGCATGAACTGACACAATGGTCTATTTGAGATGAGCCTAAATTCATTTCCAGTCTCAAACACTGGCTTCCTACCACTGCATGAGCACACCCCATATCTCCTCATCACTATAGAGATCTGACTCCACATGGCATATTCTTATGTGAATTTTTATTTAAAAAAATAATAACTCCATTCCTAGCACAAGCCATACTACCAGAGCAGGCTCCAGGCTCCAGGCAGCAGCTCTTTACCTTTACCAGGCCAAGCTACCTATTTTGAAATTCACTCTCTCTACAAATACCTATCTTCATAAATACATAGTAACTCTCTAAATCAACTGTTGGGGTTATATTGCTAAGTTACTGAGGACAAACCCTGCATCTCACAAAGAGATCACCATTCCAGAGTTTCAGAAGCTAGGTCTCCATTTCTCCCACAGCTGCAGCTCGTAGATGTGATAGTTTAAAGGTGTAATGCACAAGAAGCAAATCCCCCTCCAACCTTCACTAACACCCCAAGAGTTCAGTGTACCCAGGGAACTGGCATTGTGTTAAACTCAGCTGCCAGGATAAGATGGACTTGCACTTCAGCAACTAATAATTTTTTGCAGCCCACATCAAATCTGACCGGTGCTTTTATTTTGACCACCATGAAATAAGACAAGAACAGCCTTTCTGACTGACGTCTTGCACAGGGTAAACCATTTTGCCGCTTCAGGGTCCATGGTTTTGGTTTTCATTGTTCTGTGATAGCAATTCCCACTGAAATTAGTGCAAATCATGCATAAAAACTGAATAATTAAACCCCAGAGGAAGTATTTTAAAAGCTACATTTTATTTTTGAGGCAATTCCTTGGTACAAGAAAATCACTGACGCCTGATCAACAACCAGAGTTCCTTAAATGCTTCAAGACAACATACAGACATACATATGTAGGTATGATAAATAAATTGAAAATGAAGAATGAAAGTATGTGTCAGTAGTTTACAGATGAAAACCTTACAAGGATGTTATGAACTTCAGTCCAGAAAGTATTGTGGAGATCAGCAACTACAATCACCTATTCTGTCAGCTACACTGTATATAGCTATTACCAGGGGCTCTCCAACTTCTTCACCAGCTGTGGGTAACAAACCACCCTACAAAAAACTTAAAATCATGTAGCAAAAAGGACTAAGCCCCCTAACTATAACAAGCCCTAAGAGAGAAAAGGAATTAAAAATATTCCCTATATAGGTACTAAATGAACTTAGGTTCTACTCTATAGAGAGTACAAAAAATGAAAATCTGACCCAGGTGAAAAATCTTGTCCTGGCCCAAAACCAGTGATTATTTTAGTACTCTGCACGTATAAGCATTAACTGAACACATGAGCATTTGGTACTGCTTGCAGGATTTCTCAGACTCAGCAACTGCAAAGTTAAAACAGCAAACGAAAGTAACCCAGGTCTCCAAAAGCTCTGGGCATACCCTGTTCCAACCCAGAACTGCAAAGCTGTCCAGTCCTCATGCCAGGCAATAACCATACAATTAGTAGTTATGATCTCTCAGTAGATAAATATTGATTTTAAAGATATATTAGCTTGGTGTTCATTGGGGTTTTATTGCTTGATCCCAACCTCCCCTTCATTTTTTGCCCTGAAGCAAGCAGATATGTTTCATTTGCATGCTCCTGTGTCTCAGAAAACATTTCCAAATTCTACACAGAAAAGATGGCAAAGGTTTTAAGCAGGGGCAGGGAAACCCGCAAAAGACAACAACGAGCAACATACATGCTTAGACCCCAAATCTAAGGGTGACCTTATGGCTGTAGGAGTCAGCTCATGAAGTACATGGAGCCTTCCATGTATAACTAATCTCCAAATAAATTATCTGAAAACCCTAGCAACTGGACAGGCTTCTCTTCATAACTGTCTTAGAACTGAGAGCTTCACCTCAGACTCAAATTAATCAAAAAGGTAACATCAGTCTAGCCAGGCGTCCAGATGGAGCAACCATCCCCTGTCCATTGCTGTGGGTAAGACCTCGTTTTACCAGTGTGCTTTGGGTCACAGGCTTTGTTACCCTAGTGCATAGCTCACTGCATGGCACCTAAATGCTCTTTTGCCAGAGGAGGGGTTGCCTTGATAGCCAAGGGCAAAAGACACATTCAAAAAGTCATGGCTTCTCTAGTAGCAGATTTGCCCCTTCTTTTCCTGTGGTTGACAAGTTGAATTACTGAGTTGCATTAACAAGGCTGGCATTACCCAAGTTGAGGACGCCAACCAAAATCCCAGCGTCCAGTAGCTTTAAGGATACTGCACTTCCCACAATACTTCACCCTCCCCCATGCCAAGAAAGCAAGAGGCATCCCTGCAAACCATTCAGGCACTGGCAGCTAAGGTCCACAGAGCATTTCAAGAACAAGAGCTTGGTAAAAATCTCCTGACAAAAGCCCTGAGTGGAGGTACAAGGCCCCTCTGTACCTTTGTCTCAGTGCCTACGCGGAGGTGGGGCAATAGCTGCTGTAGTCTCAATACCACAGCTCATATGGACAACAGCTAAATGGCTTGGAAGACACTGTCATCCTCAACAGATCCATGGTAGGAATTAGATAAAAGTCATCAACATGCTATCATCATAAGAGTTTCTTCAGTACAGACAGTACTGACCATCAGACAAGACAGACAACTGGAGTTTGGAGTGTTTGCTCTAGTCCACTAGTGTCACCCAGAACAGAATGATGGACAGTGATTTAGCAAGGAAACCATTTTTGATTGGTTTTAACAGACTAATAGATCCACTTGTAAAACTCACAAAATTCATCCTATATCATAAGAAAACCAGCACACTTAAAAGGAGCCTCTATTTTCATATAAAAAGCAAATACTCGCCATCTTAGTTTGATGCAGAAAAGAACTGAGGCTGTGTCAGGGGTTAGCCCTGAGCCCTCCAGCAGGTAGGGTGAGGTACCTCACAGAAAAGAGTGTAACAGAGAATTGAAATAATGATGACAAGGACAGCTTCCACTGGTGTTAGAGTGTCCATTATCCATATTAAACTAATGCGATATAGGAGGTGAACTCAGGAAAACCTGCCTACCAAGCAACTCGGACAAACTCTTACCACATTCCACATGCATGGGACATTAATTTAATAGGTAATAAACTACAGTAAATTAAATACATAGTTATCTTATTACGAGGTTTGCACTAAAGCATTACCCTCCCCATCATCATCAGCAGCAGGACATCTATCATTATTTAGTAGTAGCACAATCTACATCAGTGAAAAGGCAAACAAAAGCCAGAAGTTCCATCTCTCATTTAGTGGGAAGACTACTGCTGTGGGAGGAATAGGGCACTTGAGGTGCAGAAGTGATTAGACTGTCAATAAGGTACCAGTGGAGATGGCAACAGTACTGCTGGCAGGGGCTGCTCCCATTGCCAATGGGTGCTGTTTACAAAGTGAAGCTTCCTCCCAGGGAGTTCTGATAAGATGCTTTTCCACTGGGAAATGGGATGAGTGTATTTGCTCATTTTAAATACACTGAATAGTCATTAAATGGCATGATTGTTTCTAGTGACCTAGACCAGATTAAAACCAGTGTCTTATAAACAAGCTGATCTGTGCCACTTCACAAACCTCCAAAGTATCAATCTTTCCTTAGAAATAAATCACACAATAAGGAGGAATTTAAATGACATAACAGTGAGAAACGGAACACACAGCGATTCAGACATCAGATGGAACAAACCCATACAGACACTCAGGCTTTTCCAAATAGCTCTCCAAATAAAATTAACTTTTGTCTAGGGTATGTTGTCAATGAATTTGAGCAGCCACTTGCTGTTCTGCCCCAGCTAACTGCAATGTTCAGTGAAACATCCAAATCTGCCTGGGGATTAGAGTGAGCTTCCTCCATACCTGCGATCTTCCAGAGGACCAGGGAGAAAAGACATACACACACACACAGAGTTGCTCACAGAGGTACAGTGCATTGTAATGAAGATCAAGGACATCCTGATTGCAGCAGCAAAGTGATACTGAACATCTGTTAATGTTAGAGAAGGTACTTCAAAGAATGAGGACAGCTGGACTTCACATAAAATGAAATCGCTAAGTGCTTATGCATGAGGCTGCAAGTGGGGCACGTGGGCTCCCAATAGCTGGACCAGAAATGGATCTACCCTGCCGTGGACAAGGTGACTCCATGGGGAGAGCAGCACAAGTCCTTCTCACATCAGGCCTACGCCCCCCAGCTGCTCTGCTCTACCCAGGGGAGCACTTCCTGGGGCATCAGCATGCACCTGGATGGTATTTAAATTCTTCCCATTTCCACTTTCTGTAGTGTAAACTTGGTCTCCTCCCCTCCTTCCTTCTCATTCATGAAAAATTGTGCAGCCTGGAAATGAGCTGAATTTCCGTATTTGACACTACATGTAGCTGGAAACTGGAATTCACACCTTCCTCTACTCCCTTCCAAGCCTCAGAAAAATTTGGATTTTCTTATAGATTAAAAACTATTTTCACTTCAGCTTAGCACTAATGAAATCATTCATAACTATACTGCTAAATCCTTTTCTTTCAGAAATATAGGGGAAAAAACCCAAAAACCCTAAGGCAGACCAGACCTCAACATTTACATTTCATGAAAAATTTGATCTGATTTTGGAATTTGGCTTTGTTGTCAGTCAGAAATAAAATATAAAAATAAAAACAATTTCTGTGTCTAACATTGCTGTTGATGATGTTTTCAAAATATTTTGTCTCAAAAGTGGCAAAACAAATACCAAATTTTCAGTGTTTCCTGTAACATAAACTCTGTGTGCTTTTATAAGCCAACCTTATTGAGGATGAACAGGTAGAGAAAAGGAGTTGTGAGATGAAAGGGTAATACAAGGAATCATACAAAACATTAGAAATTAGACAAAATTATTCAGAATTAAGCACCCCCATTTACCTCTACTTTTTCTAGAAATTTTACATCAAACATTTAATCAACATGACAATTTCACACAGAAAAAAATAGTTTTGACAAAACCACATTTTTGAGTTTTCTAAACAATTCTCTGAAAGCCTGTTATTTTGACACTGTCAAAACAAAATTGTTTTGTCAAGCATGGGGGAAAAAAAAATTAACAATTTTTTCATCTCACAAACATCAACAACTTACCTGCTCTCATTAAATGTTTTCATTTCAATGAATCTGCACTATGGAAAAATGTAGGCCACCTCAAGTTGAAACTCTGAGATGTGCTGGTAGTGTCTACTCCCCAGCTAGCCCAGTGCAGTCAGCTTCACCCCGGCTGTCCTCCCTAACACACCACAGAAGCAAGTTTAACACCGTACAATTAAGCTAGTTCTCCAACTTCTCTGTTGCTGCTCATACCACTGCTGTTGATGCCAGCTCCAGTGCTGTTACCTCGTGCTCTCAACAGTGCTGTTTTCTCTAAATCTTCCCCTTTTGTCTTCCTAGATATTTACCCTTAGGAAAAAAAAAAAAAAAAAAAAAAAACAAAAAACAAAAACCCAAACCCTAACTGATCCTTTTTCAACAGAAGAGACAGTGTTTTTTTATTTAAGCAATTTTTTTGCCATACTATAAGATCTTTTTTGTACATGGCAGTTCTCATTCAAATGAAAAAATATTGAAGTGGACATACAATGAGAAAAAAAAGGAAAAATAATTACATTACATGTACTGAAAGTAAATCATTGATAAGAAGCACTGAACACTTGCACATTTAAAGCAGGATGGAGTCAGATGGAAACAAACTGGCAAAGTTTATTTTGAAAAGCAGCAGCCTCCAGCTCCCAGCGTGCTTGCTGGGGCTTTCGGTACTCCCTGGCCTGTGCACTCCAGCACAGCTGGCAGCTTGGGCTGGAGCACGTGGCTGAACGATGGTTTGCGGGAAGTTGCAGAGAGCTACACAGCTATGCGGAGCCCTCCCTCTCACCAATGTACAGCTACGGGACACGCTACAAACTGCATTACGAAGCCTTTTGTCTGGTTGCTCTCCTTCAGAGCAACTGTAGCTGCCTCCTCATTCCAGCTCAGGAGCTTGAAGTGATTATAACTTCCTCTAGAAACTTAACTCCCTGACTTTCTGATTTTTAACACCCAAATGGAACACAAATTCATATTATAAGAGTAGCAGAGATTAAATAAGGCAGAATTCATTAATGTGCCAAAAATATGTGCCAATGTGTCTCCAACTAGTTAAGAGACAAATACACAGATTGATTTTTTTTTTTTCCTCCCAGTACATCCCACATTGCCTATTTCCTAAAACCTTCTGTCAAATGCATAATCGACTGCTCTGTCTTCAAAAATAGCACTTTTTGTAATCATTCATCTAGATATTTGGGAGTAGATATTGCACTGTCTGTCATGCCCATGCAAGACTGGGACACAGAAAGCATGGGCATCTCTGCTGACAGTCTGGGCAGAGGCACCTTGTGGTACCATACCCTGTGTGGGACAGGGCAGTGGGTGGCAAAATCTGGCTGAGAGGACATAGCAGAAAGGGCAGCCTTACACCAGAGGCTATGCTGGCTGCAGAGTGGGCATCTGCAGCCTCTGTTTTCCCACTTCTTGGCAGGTTGAGAATCAACGCACACTTGTTTTCTCAGGTCTACATACCTACAAGCAATTCTCCAGAAACCCTGGAAGCTGAGAGGGAAGATACAAAGGAAAAGCATCCCATGCAGAATGACTTCTTTCCCAGAGGAAAAACCAAGCACAATCAACTTTCCTTTATAGCTGCCAAAAGAGCATACTAACTTTCCTGTAGAATATTTTAACACACTAGTTCGCAAATCCAATCAGGTTGCCATTACCAGACAAGGTTTCTCTGAACAGACAATTGGTACAGTACTATCTCCTATATAGCCAGTAAAGCATCCCCAGCTCTAAGGAAAAACAGCTTTCAATTTTGCACAGAGAAAACCCAACCCACACTAGCCTGTTTCACTGTGTGTTCAGTAAAACAGAAATTCCCCCTGTGCGAGGGGGGCCATGTGAAGGCAAATCTAGAACAGGATCTCCCAATACTGTTTTTACAGCATTTGGCCAAACCTAGTCTTGTCCTTCCCTGGGGTACCACAGCTTACTAAAGCTACCACTGCAGGGCATTGCTGAGATCACAGATTCATATCATCTCTGCTGGTGCTTAAGCTAAGGGGTGATTCCCTACTCTGTTCCATTGCACAGCACCAACCCTCCTTCTGGCAAGAAGACTTAACTCCAGCTCTTCAGAGAAGACATGCTTCTGGACTGTGCATTTTTATGCAAAACTAGCAAAATTATGTTTAACAAATACCTACAAAGCAGAAGGGCCAAAAATGCTCAGAGATAACCCAGAGTAAGGTGAGCAGGAAACTCCTCCTATTATAGTCACTAGCAGCTAGCTGTGATTTTTCTTTTCTTCTTCAGTGCTGCAAGAATTTACTGTAGATTTTATACTGCTACCTCAGGGGAGCTGCTTATTGTATCTCATTTCCATTTTTACATTTAAAATGTGGACTGTAAAATTTACTACATTATACGTGGAGTTTAAACTCACAACCATTAGACTCTTACAACTCTACTAATGCCACTTTTATAGGGTTTGGCTACAATCCTAGTTTACCATTTCATCAAAGAAATAGATGCAGCTCCCAGTAGTGACCAAGACTTGTGATTTAAATAAATCGGGCTGGGGAAGTCTCCCAATGAATTTTCTTCTCAAAAAAGAACAGCAGTTAACAGAAAGAGATCTTTCTAAAAATGATTGGTAGAAACAACGCTGCTAAAGCATTAATTACAAGGTGGTAGAAAGCTGAACAAAATGGTTCCCACTTGTTTTTAAGCAGTATCAAAGAAACACTTAGCCGAAAACAAAATAAATAAGTTGAAGACCAGAAAGAAGAGATCGTGATTTCTTGAGTATGGCTTAGTAACACTGAAAGCAATTACATAGCAGTGTTAAGAAAGTTTTGCATGTCTATACTCAGAGATCAGGGCAAAACAATCACGGCCCAGTGCCAGTTACTCCTTTGGCACAAGCCAGGTTGGTTTCATCCCTTTCTGAGCTGCATCAGGCTAAGCCAGCTGAGGCCTGTCCACTTGCCTCGTGGCTCCATCCTGCTCACCTGCTGTTGAAGACATGAGAGATACAAGACCCCTGCCAACCTTCCTCCGCTGCAGCTGGCTGCAGGGATCACTGCGGGCCCTGCCTTGGGGTGTGGAACACAACCACCTAAAATGTGGCAGCATCTTCCTGCAAAAGGGGAGGTGTAAAATGAAGTTCAGAAGCAGCCATGCTACCACAGCCCAGCTGCATGCTCTGACCCTTCCCAGGACCACGCCAAGCTTTCATTGCAAATCTCTAGATCCTCCTCCTTGAGGCATCAAGCTCCTTTCCCTTCCCACAGCACTTCTTCTCCATGCCCAGCAGCCTATGCAGTGATGGGGAAAGGGACACCTCTCCCAGCCTGCTCGTATTTGGAGGTGCTTCTATATATTTTTCTCTCCTAAAGAGCTTCTCTGCACAAGGACAGCCTCTACTGTCAGTTAGGATTAAGTGCTTGGGGGGAACGGGCAGGCACTGTTAATGAACTGTAGACTGCAGATCCTCATGATCTCTGGTAACTGAGAGAGGAAGAGACTCATTTCACTGAGTATTTCTAAAGCACAAAACAGAACAATTGAATCACCAAACCCATGTTTTATTTTTAAACTGGGTTCTATGAACCAGAACATTTAACCATAACAGATTCCATAAAATATCAAACTAGATAAATAGAAGGATAAATTCTCAGATCCACCCATGGAGATGAAAACGGTTCACAACTTAGCTTTAAAGGCAGGAAGGGCACAGAGGTGCCAAGAGATAATTAAGCTTAATTGATCTTTAAAAGAATGAGTGCAGAAAGTAAGACCATGAGCATACTCTTGAAAACCATATAGGTGTACCATCAAGTGATACCATATGACCCTATATGGCCCTAAACTGCAGATACTATCATCAGAAAAGAGCAGAAGCTAGCGCCACTCTGGAGCACAACTCTACTTCAACTGCTAATAAACAGGTTTGAACCATGCTGCTGGCAGAACCAACCCCCCCGGCCTGAGAAAAAAGAGCAGTGAAGCAGCCTGCAGGCTCCTAAAAGAAGAGAAGAAAGCAAAGGCAGGAACGTTTGGGCAGCATAAAAGCCTGAAGCACAGCTTCTGCTCCAAATGCTGCGTACAATCAGGCAGCTGTGGCTGAGCCAGGGCAGTGTGAGTCCAGCACAGCCACCACTTTCCAGGCATCCAAGTGTGGGCAAGCACACCCATTTCCTATTAGGCCTGCACCCACACAAAGTCTATTTACATTCTGCATCCAGCACCACATTGCAAGCTGTATTTCAAAACTGTGACTCCTTTCCTCCCTCCCCTGTGCCCCTTTTCCAGAGCAGGGTTTACCCAATCCTTTCACCTTTTTTATGTCAGATTGTTTTTGTTGTGCCCCACACCTCCCTCCAATTAAAAATAACAATCTAAGCAAGGTTTATTTAAATAGAGCCTGTGGTTTATTAAACACATTTTTATTTTAAGCATAAGGTCCCTCTGTAAGGGGAGCAGGTTCAATGTCAGTAGGAGATCCTGCCTTCTGACCAGGGGGCAGCAGAGGCTGTTGCATTTAATTGCTGGACTGATCCTTGCATGTGCCCCAGTGGTGAGCACATTCCAAAAAAGCAGTACACTTCACTTGGAGCAGTAGCTGGTGAGGGGGAGTGTTATGGGAGGCCTGTCACCCACAATTTGCCAAAAAGGAGAGCATCAGCCCCCAGACTTACTTAGGTCCATCTGAAGGTTGCCCTGGGCCTCTTTTTCTTTCTGTTCTTTCACAGTGGAAACACTTTCTGGTTTTACTTATTCATTCTCCCTCCTCTATTTAATCTACTTAAATGAAAAAATTGTCATTCCCTAAAATAACACCTAATATGGTCCTGTATGCAGGTACAGACTGTAACCAGATCACTTCTTCAGACTTGCTTGACTCTTCAGTTGGCCATTTAGACTCAAGCATCTGAGACTTCTCCCTCCCACAGGAGGAAGCCTCTGGACTTGGTAGAGCTCTGTGCGACTGCCAGGCTACTGGCAAGCAGAGGCAATTGCAGGATCAGCCTGTTGGAGCTTTGTCTCCCTTTCCCTTGCAATCAAGCAGATGATAGAAAAACCTCTGAACATCTTCTTTGCCATTCCTTCATCCTCACAACAGAGGTCTACATCCAAGCCCTGGCACATCCATCTCCTTCCCAGGAGGGTTTGGGGCAGGAAGAGCACAAACCCTCAACCTGCCCACTCTGGACTGGGTTTGGGCAGTGTGGCATAGTCTTCTGATTGAATCAGGATGCCTCGCACCTCAGCTGCAGAGCAACAGGCTCCTGTGGGGAACACTGCTACAAGACTGAGGTTCTCTAGCCAGCAAGCACAGCACAAGCAAGCCTTTTGGCTCCCCTCTGAGTTGACCTTGAAGCATTTTACCTTGCCTGTAGGCAAAAAAGAAGGATAACACTATGCAGCCATAGGAAAGAGTGATAAAAATGAATAAGCCATTGTTTCCACCACTGCTACTTTCTCTGGAGCTGCACCAGTGCTAAAACAAAGATGAAAAACTGTCCAAGTTTTAAACAAAAGCCTGAGAAGCAACTGGGGCCAGCAGTCCAGGAGCAGCTGCCTGTGGAGGAAAATGCTTGGCTCAGAGCTGTGACCCTGCAGTTAAGGTGAGCCCATGCAGCAGTACAAGGCCATTGCTCCTCTGAGCAGTGGGGAGCAGGGAAAGCAGCAGCATGAGAGGGAAACACAGATGTGAAGGGGAAAGTGCTGAGAGGCAAGAGACTTGAGCCTCAGAGAATAGCGGTGTCTTTCTGCAAATCCTTCATCTACCATTTCCCAGCTAAACTTGGGAATCCACTTTCAACGGCCAACAGGAACAATCTATCACTCTGTTCAAAGACTTTCCTTCCTAAGGATAAGAAAGACACACAGCAGAAAGGTAGGAGCTCTCTGCCCGAGCAAGGGCCACTCCAGGCCTGGTCCACCCATCCTGGCAGTGGCAGGCTTCAGCTTGTGCAGAGAGCAGTAACCCCACTGCGGTGCCCTGCCACACGCTGCAATCTCTCGGTGCTCATGTGTCTGCACTTCAAACTAGTTGCAAAGAAAACGTTTAATGATAGACATCAAAAGTGCCGTGATTATACTCAAAACTTCAGGACGCTGTCAGATTCTTATTTGAAAATGTAATAAATGGGCTTTCTAGTATCTACCTTTTCTTTGAAAAGGGGGAGAGAGAGAAAGTAAAACAGTAAAGAACAAGAGGGTTTTTTTTTTTCATCAAAGTTAAATAATAGCAGTGAAGCCTTTCAACATTTTAACCTAAAAAGAAGTTCCTGCTCTCCTCTCCCTCCTGCTTTGGACAAAAAATATTTTCACAGGAAATTGCTGAAGTTTACAAAAAAACTGCAGAAAGGTGCAAACATGTTGATACTCCGGTTGATCCTGGAAGAGACTTAGTGTGATGTTCTAGGTATTCCTAGCCCTTCTTTCAACAGTATTTGCCATGTCCCCAAACTGCTATGCTTTGTTCATTGATGTCTCTCCACAGATCTCACCTCCACCGTTTTTTGCATCCTCTCAGTCACACCACCGCTGCTACCTCTTTAATAGACCCTCTGACTGAGGAGACACACTCAACTGCAGGAGCTAAAGCTGTCTCTGCCTGCAAAATAATTCAGCAGATCTTGACCTTTCCCTGTGCTGTTAAAACCAGCATGCCTCGAGTGCAGCGACAGTCCTGAGCCCCAGGAGCCAGAAAACCAGAAGTGGTTTCCACTTCTGGTATGCAATAGTGGGAGGACTGACAACAGTTCTTCAGAAGCGGAAGTAACCCCTCTATTTCCAGTCTGAAAAATTTCTTCTGCGCATATTTCTCCGTGTAGTTGGTGTTTTTCATTTGTTTGGGTTTTTTTTTGGTTGGTTGGTTTCCCGCCCCCCCCCCCCCCCCCCCCCCCCCCAAATCTCCTAGTGTATTTTCTTCTTTAATGCAGGAAAACAAGACCCTAATACAGTTGAATCACTAAGCACAAGGGAACTGTCAAACACACTCATTCATAAGCCCTTTGTCCTCCACTAAGTGAGCCATTAAGAGGTCAAGGCGAAGGTGCTGGAATGTGTGTTTAAGGCTAATGGCACAGCACGCGAACGCCTCTAACCCCTGCACATCAGGCAGCTCAGAGAATTTCCCTCCAGCAACTCCTCACATTGCACAGTGCTCATTAGCCAGTGCAGCCTGAGAAGGGCATCCCTCACCCAGGGGAACTCCTTCCAGAACCCTTGCTAGCCCGGGGAGGCAGCAGTGCTCAGTCCCCAAGAGCAGAGGAGCTCGTCGAGGAAGGCAAGGACTCCGAGGACAAGGAACAGGAGGCAGGCGGCCAGGAGGAGGTGGGATACATGTTCTTTCAAGAACAGCTCTTGGGAGCTTCCACAAGCTACAGAGGGGCAGGATTTGTGCGAAATATTTAAGTAAAAAGCTACTGTATTCTAGAAATATTCCTGAGAACAGGGATTTTTTCATAATTTTATCCAGGCACCCTGAACACAGGATAAATTCATCACCCAGTAATGCTGTCAGCCAGAGTGGTGAGCAAAGGTCTAGTTTACCAGCAGTTCATATTCCTTCCACTGACTGTAAACAGTCTCTTTGCATTACATCACAAGAAAATAGTCCAGGGAGTACTCTTAGATCTAAGTACTTCACTTGTCTGTAATAGTTTGTAATAAGGGTCACCAACAGAATTGCTGGGTTTTTTTTTCAGTGCAACTCAATTTACAAGCAGAGCTTCTTCTATTTGAGAGTCATCTGAAGCTTGAGTATTATACAGACACGTTTGCCAAACAGTTTAAAGAATCAATCTTTGACCCATGGGATGCTGTCTGATGGTGACAACTCTTGCTATGCAGAGCCTAAGAGCAGTCACATGGTGCTGACGGCTTCTGCTGGCACGCCTGAACGGATCCCATGCTAGCTGGGCTGCATAGACAGGGGTTTAGGGTGGTTTTGTTTGTTTGTTTTTTAATAGAGATAAATAAGAATTCAGCAGTGGTAAATGATGACATTGCTCCAGCGTTATCTATATGTATGACAAGTCACAAACAGGTTGGAGGATTTCTGAATTTTCAGATTTTGAGTAGCTGTTCAAAATCTTACAATCCTTACAAAAAACAAAATTAATATATGCAAAAATTGAATTCTAGTTGTTGGGCGTTTTTTATTTCAACTTAAGCCCCTTCAGTGATTCATAATCTTATGAAAAGACAAATTATATGTATACATACATACACATACACATTTGTGTAGACATACACACACTAATATGAAGAACAACCACCTGATCTACACACTACCATAATGAAACGTGCTAGGAATTTCCAAAAATTATAGCTGACAATTTCCTAATTCAAAGATTGAATACAGCACAGGGGAATTCTATACCAGAACTCATTTTGATGGATAAAGAAGAATGGATCACAGAACTAAAAATTAGTGGTAGCTTACATACAAGTGATTGTGACTTGATTACATTTATATGCAAACAGAATAAAGTCCAAACTACTAAGCTATACCTGTGGTAGTTTAAAAAGACAGTTTTACAAAGCTGAAAACAATTATGGATCAAATCAGTTAGTAAAAATAATTTAAATAGAAAAACATGAATGATAACTGGAAGCTACTTAAGAATGTTTTACTAGATGCCCAAAAGCCACAATCAAGAAAAAAAGGCCACACTGGTTAGAAACTCAGCCTGGCTCAGGGGAAGTCAGAGCAACCAGAATAAATGAAACACACACGCCAAAATAGAAATGTAAGGAGACAAAAAAGCAGACTAATAAATATAAATCAAAAATTAGGAACTGTAGAAAATTGATAAATACGCAAGAGAAATTATGATGAGCATGAGGAGGACAACAAAGAGTTAGAAGTGTATTGCAAACTCATTAAATGTCAATATCTGGAAATAATAGGCAGATTTAACACAGGAAATACTTAATTGGCAACTACTATTTAAATTCGGGGGGGGGGGGGGGCAAAAACCAAGCAGGTGCTAAGGTTAAATTTTTTAGATCAAGTTAATCTCAAAAATTCTCACCCATGAATTTTAGACATAAAGATCAGGGCTCTCTGAATAACTATAGCTGATTTTCAAGAACTTTTTTAGATATTAGGACAGAACCAGGTCAATGAAACAAAACTATGCTTTGGGAAGAGAAATAGAATGACTCAAGCATATACTGACTTACAGAACAACAACAACAAAAAAAAAAAAAAGTCCCAGGTAGAATAATGGAAGAGCAGATACAGAATTTAATCAATTAAAAATTAAAGGAAGGTAATATAACTAATACCGAGCAGCAAAGGTTTATGGAAAACAGAGCTCCTCAAACTAATTTGACGTCTTTTCTCTAAATAAAATTACTGTTGCCAATAAATGTAATAGTACTGAGGTAATAGGTATATATTTCTACAAAGGCAGTGGACTGGATGACATTTTGATTAAGATACACAACACAAAAAAAGTCAGCTTGGCACATATTAACTCTTTAAGAATGGTGAGCTGACAGATCACAATATATGGAAAGGAAGATGTCACTGAGCAGATATATCCCTAGCAGTGTTCCAGCTTTCAGCCCTATACTCTGCTTTTCAGTGACCTGGGAGAAAAACCTATCATTAGTGATAAAGGAGGTTGATAATACAAATGAAAGAGTGGTAAATAAGGAAGAGAGAGACTAACCTGGATTGTTTTGTAAACGGGGTACAAATACCAACAAAGGAGTTTTACTTTCTGGGCATGGGGAGAGGGCTATCTTCATCTCTAAGGAACACCTAACAGCATCCTGGTGGACAATCATTTGCACAGGAACTCTCACAATGAGGATGTAAGCAAAATGATGAACATCCCCCTCAATTCAGAAGCAGGGGCATTGCCAGGAGAAGTGGCAACCCTGAAGTACCCACGTATTTGCACTAGTTGTAACTGCTACTGGATTGCTGTGTGCTATCTGGTGTCCTGACTGAAGGTGCTGAAGAGCTGGAAGAGCTTCACAGGAGCATCATAAAAATAACAAAAAAGATTTAGAAAGCTTGAAATAGAAACAAAGTCCTAATCTATGCAGTTAGTTAACACTAGACAGCATGGAATTAAGCAGGGAACAGTGATGTGACTGTGTTCCTTGACCGTCTATTCCTCAAAGATCAGCTTCAATTCAAACTGGAATTAGTTCAGGGTAAATCACGGTAGATCACAGCAAGCATGCCTTCATACTGAAACACAGTGGCAACCATACAGAGAGGTCAACTGGGATTTGAGAGCTCACATGAGATTATTGCACATGTGTCTACAAAGCAGAGTGAAGCACCCCATGCACATAGGTACATGTTCAGATGCTCAAACCATCTTACTCTAAAGCCACTGGGGTAGGGCTGTCCCTTCTGGATGCACTGTCTCACATGAGCACATGTCCTTCCCACAGAGGTGGGCAGTTTCACCAGCACCAACATAAGGGAGAGTGACTGTGCTCACTTGCCAAAGCTCCTTGTTCTGAAGAGGTATGGGACAGACAGTGAGGAATCATCCTTTCTGTTGGGAGCCCAGCAGGGAATTCCAGCTGTGATTGCATCTCATCATGCATATTTTTATTACACATTATTTTATAGTAGATTACAATTCTGTTATTAACTCAGGGTTTACAGTCCTATGTACACCTCACTGAATAAACCAAACTCAGCTTGGGAGTGCTCCAGGGAACCCGAAGGAGTCGTACCAGACTATCACAGCTTACTTTAAAGCTGCCAATACCACAAAAGTATTCCTGTTAGCTTTGCAGCTAGTTTGGGCTTTATTTAAAATATTAACTAGTGTCTTTACATTCAAAGTTTGACTTGGCTTTGCTCAGCATCATAAACATAGGTGCTAATCTCAGGAGTCTCTCAGCCTCAGTAGCATTAACACCGTATTTGAAACGATGTTGAAACAAAGTCCCCCCACACCTGTCCAAGCTCCAGTGAGCCACTAGAGAGAGTTGCGGTTGACCCCAGTGTCCTGAATAGCATCCCCTCTCAGTCAACAGTCTCTAATGTCCAAGGTCATACAAGATACAACTGAATATAAGTTGCAAGCGACCCTGTTTGCCTGTACAGCTGTTGCATTTTCAAGTATTTAACACCTTGCTTTCTGAAGAGACACAGGGAGCTTAAAAGGAACCAGCAAAAAAGAAAAATGTTTATTCCCTGGCACCATGGACACTCATGCAGAATATAGGCTTGATAAGAGTTGTGTATCGACTACAATCTAGTTGTAACACACACACACCCCTCCTGCACCTCCTGCTGGTGGTTTTGGGGTTTTTTATATTACACATTTTCCAATTATATTTTATGCTGAGTAGACAAACTGCTGGTCCAGTTTGATTTCATGAAAGTCCAGAGGCAAAGAGGAGCAGAACTCAACTGAGGCTCCATTCACCATGAAAACAAGGAAAAAAAGGAAAGGCCATTCAAAAATTTTCCTCAGAGGCAGATTTTTATGCAGATACTTTTTCCTCTTCTACAAGAAAATTAGATAGCTGTATTTTAAGAAGTGAAAGCCTTGCTGCATTCGAAAGCAGATACAAGTCTAGCAACAGCAGTGTTAATACCTAAGTAGGTCAGTCTTCTGTGTGGTCCTTGAGGGTTTCATCACAGGACTAGTCCATTGATATTAATGGGAGGTACTCCTCCCCAGTCCCCACAATGACAATTCAGTTAGGCACAGTAATTAATGCTACTTCTGAGATGTCTTTGAGTCAAGTGATTCTCCCTTTGACGATGCTCGGAAAACATACTTTGTGGGACAAAGTGGCAAAAGCGCAGACCTAAGAAGAGCAGGGCTACCCTACCCCAACAGTATTTCTTTGTCTAATGAAATACATGTATGTTGTTTCTCTGTGGATATATGTCTACAGACAGATGCCTGGTGACCTGCTCCAACTGGCCAGATACAAGCCAGCTCTGGACTGGAAGCTGAAAAGCCCTTCTCAGAGAGCGTCACAGGGTGCAGGAGTGCCCAGGGCTCATAGAATAGAGCTGGCTGTCATCCAGCCGGCTCCGAGTCAGCACCAGAGGCTGGGTTTGTGTGCATCTCTCCACACAGACACTGGCTGCAGTTGCTCAGTATCATTTAAGTGAGCTGGACTTTTCCAAAGTCACATTTCCCTGACCCTGACTTTTTTTCTTGTTCAAAGATGTCATTTGCTAGTACAAACGACAAAGATCTTGCTGCAGGCCATAACCTGTTCTCTAATAGTTATTAGCTTTCAACATTTCCATGTAAAAGGTAAATCCCTTGAAAAAAAGCAATATTTCATTTTATATGATGAGTATTTTCACTTTACCAGTATTTCATTTTATAGTACATCACTGCAGAACTACACCAAGGCATTTAAGAACAGTCTTTGACCCATCTTGATAAAATACCATCTAAATTACATATTTCTTTTTTAAATACAGGCACACATTCTTCAGTACCAAACCTTAGCACTGATTCCTCAATTTCCTGTTTTACATTAAATATATTATCTGGGATAAAACGTTGGCATAATTCCAATTAAAGATAGTAACATTTTTTTTCCTGAATATGAAATAAAATCTGTACATCAATCTTTCAAATATTTTGTATGAGGAGAAATGATGAAGTAGAGAACAGCTACTGCAATTATGAAAGCCATGACTGAAAGTCCTTAGGAACATGAATTGATCCAGAAAAGGTCTTGATCCAAGAAACAGTTTCAATCACTTTGCAAAATCTCAGAGACTGAGACACGCTTTATTGACCTGTAACATTGCCACCATCTTGTCAAAATATTTTCAAACTGGATCAAGCTGGAGCGTGCTATTTTACAACGATACCACATATTTCTTTCCTCCAAAGGAATACAGCAAACTGTATAATATCTCTGAGACAGGAAAATATTCTGACCTTTTTTTCTTTCAGAATTCCTATCTTGGTGACCCAGCAATAAATGTATTTTTGAAATGTCAAATTTGTTTCCATGGTAACATGAAATGTCACTCCTGGAGAGGATGTTCAATACAAATGTGAAGAGTTGAAGGCTATTTAACATGTTTTCAGTTGCACCTATTCAACAATGGTTTTTATACTTTAAAACTCTATAAAGAAATTAAAATATATTTATCAAAAGTTGATCTCTGGCAAAGTGACTTTTACACCTTGCATTATTACCCGCAACAACACTCACTAATGAGAAGCCCCTTTAAGTACTTGTCTGATGGTAGAGCACGGAAACATTTTCTATTGTATTGATAGTCATTGCCAAGTTCTATTCCCCGATTTCGCAAGGAAAAGGAGAGGTTTCATATAGTACCAAATCCCTTCTGCATGAATAGACTATGGGAGGCAGGGGGAAAAAAGAAAAAGAAAAGATAATGTTACCAGAGCAGCTGAAGGGGTAAAATGGCTTTTATGTGTCCTTAAGAACAGAAGGCACATGCTTATAGTGTAACCCATTCATATATATTACATATACTATACATAGAGCACCTGTATATACACACACAGACACAAACCCAACTAATAACTAATCAAAAACTTCCTAGCAGGTTTTGCGATTTACATTCTCTCCAACACAAAGTTCTCCCATCTGACTCCCTCACTGTCCTCAGTAAGGAGTGGCAAAGGGACGGGCAACGGTTTGCGCAGGAAGGCAGGACAATTTTGTGTCACATTCGATGCTAACCCCACCGAAGACGTAGCTGGGTCCTCTGACACAGGCTGAGCTCTGGCCTGAGGTCACAACAAGAACAGCAAGAGACCCTTTGCAGTGGGAAGGGGGTGGTGTGTCTGTGGCCCAATGGTATCAGAGGGCTCATTCCCTGCCTTTGGTTGACTAAAGAAAAAACGAGACCCTAGAAAGGAAGAACACTGGCCCTTCCTACTCCAAGAAGTGGCTCTGCATCACAGCTCTCAGGGGCTGTTCTTAAAGGTAAAAACAAGATAAATTGTTCCCCAAAGTTCATAAATAATATATGAACAATTAAGTCTCTTTTTATGGATGCTTCATCAAATATTAATCCATTTTTATTTTCATAAATTTTACAATTTACAAGTTGTTGTTGTCTTAATTTTATGTTAACAAGGCATCTGAAGCTGACAAACTTGGTTTCAGGTAAAAATATAATCAACTTTTAAAAAATTGAGAAGGAAAACAAAATGAGTAGGGCTTCCCACGTGCAGTCTCAAATATCACAGGTTCTTGCCATTATTTCTTAAAAAGAAAGGGAGGAAAAAGCCAGTTCTCTCTGTTAAAGTAGAATTTTCAAGCATAAATTTTATTTCATGGGAGTTATTAAAGACTAATTGCATTCATAGCCTCCATCCTGATAGGCATTCAAACCAGGTATGTGGTCTTTTATTACCCTGCTATCTGAATATATCCACTGTATAACTAGTAGAAAAAAAAAATATGAATAAGCAATAGAGAAGATTATTCTAAAGAACTGGAAAACTGGGTTTTGCTTGTATCCCTACAAGACACTAGCTAGTTGAGGTTGAAACTCTGAAGGGAAAAATTAAGAACAATTGTATTTGTTACATTTAGAGCTATGCATACAGAAGCATAAATGCCAAACCATCCACATACACAAAAGCACTATAGCAGAGCTAGGAACCAAAGACAACTGGCTCTCCAAGCCACCTAAGCTGCTGAGCAAAAAGGCTACAACATTTCACTTTGTCTGTTTTCAGGTCTTTCTGAAAAGATGCAAATGAACCAAGCAGGGATAAGAGATGAAGCAAGTGAAGACAGCAGAAGCAAGAGGAATATCCTAGAAACATCAGAGGGATAAAGGATCCAGGGGAGCTTGCCGGAAGATAACCATGACTGTTTCTCTAGGGTTTAAGAAACCCAATTTGTTTAACATGATGTGACTATTTCAGAGCTACAGTTCATAGACCAGGTTTACATATACCAGCACACTTAGAGAAATGTAGTGCAAAACAGTGTGGAGAAGAGGTGCCTGCAGGAGAAGGAGGAAAGCAAGAGACAAGTTATGAAATAGCTGTTAAAAAAAGTTCTAGATGGTCAATATGGGTGGACCCTTTACCTAAACCTTGATCTAAACATATGCAACCAGGAGAACTTTAATTTCTAAAACATTATTATTTTGGTGGTGTTCTATATTTTCAAAATGTTTAAGTTTCACAGATTCTAGGCCAGCTTTGCTAGTGAGGAAATGAAGAAAATCCTGTGCATTAGAGTAAGATAACAGATGCCAGGTATCCCAACAAAACATATTAGGGGTCACTTTGACTGTTCTAGCATGAGTTAAAATTAATGTCCCAAGAAATTTTTCTTAGGTAACTTAGTTACATAGCTCCAAATTTTGCCTCTTGGTTCAATTTAGGTGGTTCTGCATTATGGTGCGGATGCAGCAGTGACAACAGCAAGAAATCTCCAAAGGCATTAATGCAATCCCCACCACAGCAGAAATACTGCTTCAGCACCATGCATCTTGATGACTGATTTCCTCTGAGCTTCACTGACCAGTGTCATTATAACAACAAAAATAGACTGTGGAAGTAAGATGAAGCCAGGGGAAATAGTTCATTAAAAAGTAAAAGCATGTGCTGTCATACACATACTTGCACACCCTCAAAGCAGCCAGCTGTTTTAGAACAGACTAATTTTTCTAAATGCAATAAAAGGGACACGGTATATTTTACAGTGATAGACAGCTCAGTTATGACTGAAGCAGTCACTGGTTTCCAGAAACACATGTCAACAATGGCAAAGCAGCCCTGCAGAGGATCAGAGGGCTCACTTCTATGAGGACCTAGGTAAGCAGTTTTGAGCTTGGGGGGAAATGCATGACACTTTCTGTAAGTCGTTGGTGCCACAGAAGCCAGCCTCCCCGTGGGGTCATCAAACCCAGGCAGCCCAGCTTCCCCAGGAGAAGCTGATAGCAAAAAGGAAGCTCTCCACTGTGTTGGTGTCTTAGCTGAAGCAGTTCATTTACATGCCTAAATTATACCTTACAAATGCCTTCACACAAGTCAAACCCTTCTCCATCTTCTGAGCCATTCAGTGTGGGTACCTGAAGGGAGTATAGGTTGCATCATATTTGAAACCCTCCTAAATCAGGAGACATAACTCAGAACAAACTCTGCACTGCTGTCATGTATATAGGGTTTAATAGCCCCGTTGCAATTTCCATGAGCTGCAGATTACAAGGGCAGTGCAGCTGTCACTGAGACATAACCTGTATTCTCTTATAGAATTATCAGTAGAAGCCACTTTGCTTCATGGACAGCTAGTTTTGCATTGCCAAACTGCAGTGTTGCACATCTATTTCATTTAAATTAGTAAGTTTGGTCTCAGTTTATGGCAGTCTCAGCAGACACCCTGAGGACCAAACTAACTGGCTGGAGGGGAGGCATGTTTATTGTGAAAGCCTGGTAAAGCTCCCACAGCTGCTTCGAGGGACCCATCGCCCAGGGCTGTCAGCCTGGCACCTCTAGCAAACACTGAAATGAAGTTACCATCACAGAAGGCAAACATCATTTCAGAGCTTACAGAAACCAGAAACAGTACTCCTTTATTTACTTATGTTTAGAAACCCACCCAGTCAAATTCTTCTCTAACTTGTATCTGTACATACAGACCGCAGTCAGTGTTGCACAAGGTGAAAATCAGGTCAGAGTCTGGCCCAAAGCCTTCCTGGGGAACGGGTGGCAGGTGACATCTCTACTGCTCAGAGGCACTTGGCAGATGGGGCTAATTCCACTCTCAGTCACACCATCACCGACTTCCCTCTTACTGACCTGTGAGAAGGCTTGGCTTTCCTCATTCTCTTTTAGTTTTCTTCCACTTCACTCACAGTTTTAAATTTACTTTACAAATTTATTTTAAAGAGTTGTTACTGATGTTCTTGTTTAACTTGCCCATGTTTTTGTCTCTTGCTCAGACCAGGACCTCAGATAAAAATCAGACTTGAGCCTTAGTAATATCCTGGTGCACTTTGTGAATAAATAAAACCAAGATCATTCAATAAATGCCACTCAATTTTGTTAAACTCCTTACACATGTAGAAATGCCATTTAATCCTCCAGTAAGTGAAGTGACTCCAAAATAAGGATCCAAGTGTAATGAACACATTGCTTTAAAATAGAAAGAATTAAAAAAAGAGGAATTCCATTAAAAAAAAAAAAAATCCTAAGAGGAAAAAACCTCAAGCAAACAAGAAAGCTTAAGCCAACTATAATACGTAGAAACCTAATATCCCCAAAACTGAAAATAACTCCAAAATCCAATAATAAAAAATGCTTTATAAGGTTTTCCTTTAGAGTTGTGGTGGGTTCCAAAAGGTTCTGCAACGCAGAACCAACGAAATAACACACAGACGTGCCTTTGCTCCAAGTGACAGCTTTCATTGTAAACTTTTGTTTAGAAACAACAGATTACATGATAAGGCTCTTCCAAAAGAGGTTATGAAAAAGACATGGAGCAATTGCTCTCCAGCAATATTAGGAACAGCACAGAAAGAAATTGCCTTGATGCACAGCAAATATCACTTTGATTATGATTAGGAAGATAAAAAATACAAAGGTCGCTCAGTACTTGAACAAGCTCTCTATGGGAGGTTAAGGGACCTCTTTCTTTGGAAGTTACTTAACAAAAACAAAACTTCCTTCAAAGATGGGCTAGGAATTCTTGGCATGGGCTCAGAGCTGGTGCACCCCCATACTCTATCTTTTATTTAAATTTGGGTGATTCTCACAGCTTTTATCCAAGAAACACTAGTGCATTCTGGCTTGCAGCACACGCATTCACGGGAAATCCAGTCAAACTTATTTATCCAAGCTGCAGGCTTTCCAGAAACTTCTGCAGATACCTATAGTTCCCACAGGAACATAACTTACACATTCCCACCCTGCTCCCTGGCTATGCTATCTCAGTCTTTTTTACAGCTCCAGGAACCTAGGTAGGGCTTCACATGACCATATTTACCAGCTACAGATGCCTCAGACTGCTGGGGCTGAGGGATAGCAAAAGCATCAGTCTGCAGTGTCTCCCCTACCCTACACACACCTGTGACCCCACACAATCTGTCACATGAGGGGTAGCCACCCATTTCACAGGGCTTGGTGCTTGAGCCTCCATGTCAGGGTACTCCTGACTTCAGTGTCTCGTAGACTTGACCCATTCCCAGCACAGACATGTATAGATAACTCCACAGGGCTTTGGTGGTAAAAATTCACGTGTGGTGCAAGTAAGACTGAATAACCACCTACACACCAGAACAGACAGGTCCCATGGAATTAAAAAAAAAAAAAAAAAAAAAAATCAGTCATGTAACTACGATTATAAATATACACACACACAGAGCTCAGTTCAATTATTAAGTCTGTCATTTCCCAGCTTTCAAGGCCTTGGGTTTTGGACCTTAACATTTCTCTACCAGATTTACAGGGTGTAAATGTCATTTGCAGTCACTCGTAACTTTACGATACATTCTGAATCCAACACCTACTAGCTGACTCCCTGCCAAAAGGCAATATTTTTGTATAAAATATGAACAAAAAAACATTCAGCTATATAAATACATACATACACAAGGCTTTTTTTTTTTTTTTTAAGCAGCTCAGTGTGGAAAGATGGAATTTGGCAAGAAAAGAGTCTTCAAACAAGAACAGCCTCTGCGCGTTTGTGGTGAAAACTGGGTTTGATTTGATCCAGTTCTAAGTGTTTTAATATCACACGTTGGGCATGCAGCGTTCACACTGTGCCATTTTGAAGTAATTTTCGGAGTCCTACCAAGCAAGAGCTGCTGCACAGCACATGCCTTAGCTGTGCAGTGAACACAGATCTTTATCCCAAGAGCAATACTGAAGGCAGAAGGCTTTTCCTCAAGTGCGCACTGCAAACTGTGCAGATGAAAACTTCATGCTCCCAGCAAAGGAAGAGGTTTTGGCATGTGTGTGTCCCAGAATTCAAGGAGCACAGTTGAATTGGGAGGAGAAATGATCAAAGATGTGAAAAAGACTGAAAGCTGCCTGTTAATTATTTTTTAAAATTGGAGGAAGGTTGAGAAGTGCCTTTGAAAGTTCCTCTCACTGAGTACACTATAGTTACCTATTTACAGCCCAGGAGGATACAGATGTTGCCTATAGGAAATCACGCCTGAAGACTCAACCCCAGAGCCACCGCTTATCCATTAGGGGCAGGAGCAGCTTGAGCAAGCCCCATATCCGTGGGTGGCATGGGCCACGCAGGAGCAGCTGCCCCAGACACAAGGGCCTCTGCCCCAGACCAGTGCCCCTTCCTCAGTCCTGCAGAGGGGAGGTGGACAATTGCTTGGGTGCATCTCCCATCAGGCCTGGTCCCCCCCCTCCATGGGCAGTAGCACTCTGCCTTCCCACGTACCTCTTATTTGCGGTACCTCTATGCCCAGCCAGCTCTGAGACTAAACACCACAACACTTAACACTTGGAGGATTTATTCCTGCTTGTTAACACTGAGCTTACCCCCTTAACTGGAAGGGGTGGGAGTTTTCCTGTTTTTCAAGCAAATACCAAGACCACTAGAATAACAAGCTTCGAAGATCCGAGTGTTCAGCAGGAGCTGGCATTCCTGACCATTACACCCAGGTTCAGGGCCCTTCCTAAAAACAAGGCTAAACAAGAAAAATCCTCTGTACCAACCAGTCACTCCAGAAAAGCTCCCGCAGTCCCTCCTTGGACTACCCCACCAGCTCCGGCTGTGCTGCCAAGCAGGGAGCCCACAGAGCCTCTGGTTCACCACATCCTGCTCTCTGCAGCATGTTCACAGCTGAATCCATGCTGCAAGTCCCAGAGGAACAAAAAAAGCTCAGGGAACAGAGGCAACATCTCTGAACTTCCAGGGGCTACATGTCTTGGCTTTCAAAGAAATAGTCCCTCCCTCTCTCTTTCCAGAAGAAATGGTTCCCAACATGTTAAGCTTTTTCATGTTATTTTTTTTCCCCCTGTAGTTAATTAATTTCTATTGTTTTCTTGTCAATTATTCGTTCATTAAAGCAAAGCTTGCATGAAATGCAGGAAACCCAGCAAGCCTACAGAGGCTGCTGTGCAGCATGGCGGTATGAGAAGTGCAACTACAACAGGACAGTGACCGTACTCTCCTCTCCAGCAGCAACGCAGGATCCCCAGCAAGGAGAACACCTCTGGGCAAGATGGGCAAGACGAGGGCTGGGGCAGGCCAACAGGCTGCTCCATAGCAGCTAGCGGCCACAGGGCCATCAGCACCATCAGGTGTGACCGTGGGCAAACCCGAGGAAGGGAAGGCACAAAGGCCTTCAAGAAATTCCATTCTTCCTCCCTGAAATGAGAATGGATAGTAGCAACCACATAATCATTTATTCCACTTATGTTGCGTGAGCTCTATTAAGCACCATTTAATAAATCCCCTGGAGTGAGCCATAAATTTAGTCCTGCTCCTGCAAAACTCTGAGGTAAAGGCAGTGCAGCTATCCCCCTTGGACAAGGGGTGAGGGCCCACAACAGGTCCAGTGCTGGACGCTGGGCAAGCAGCCTTTGACAATTCAGTTTCTACAGAAACAAGATGGAAGATGGGAGAAAATAAGTGCTGTTAATCCCTTCTGCAAAAGTAAGCCACGGAAATTTGCTGCCTGTTCAAAGTCAGTCTGCTGCACAGCTGGGAACTGATCTCTTATCTCAAGTGCCAGTCTAGTGCCTAAACCACAAAAGCAGTCTTTCCTCCACTCCTTCAACATGCAAATGGAATATAATTGTATAGGCATGCTTACCATAAACAACTAGCAGAACTTGGCATCATGCTAATGGGATTTTTATTAGCCAAATATTTCTTTGGTAACCAGGTCAAACAATCACGTTCTCTTTTGTTTCCTGTTATGAAATGAAACTGAAAAAATATGCCACTTAAAAAAATAAAATAAGAAGAAGCCCAACCAGTCCTTTTTTCATAAAGAAAACAATATGCTTAATGCAGAATAAACCACATTTTATGAAAAGAGGTCATCTTTGGGGGGAGGGAGAGAAACAATTGAAAAGAAAAAATGTAGCACAAGAGGGAATCATGAATCTTTTTTTTTTTTTTCTTATGGAAAGTATTTACATGTTTATTTTAAGCCTAACATAAATGTAAATATTTTAAACAAACAAAAACACACCAGGGGTAACAATAGAGTATTGTTTTTTTTATGTTGAATAAAAACTGCCAGGACAGCGCATGTATATTTTTAAACATGCTGCTTCAAAAAGCAGGATGCAAGGGATGTTGCATCTTTAATTTTTCTGTTAATTATGGATTGAGCATTGTTGTGAGTCTTGTCCTCAAAACCCAGCTCAGAAAATAAGAGCAGATGCTCATACCCAGGTTTGGCTCATGTGGGAATTGAACAGAACATATTGGTTTATAATTAATGTAATTTGTTGGATTATCTTTTGTGAAGGAGCTAAGGTAAACAACCTTGCAGCATTGTAGTGAAATTCTTCTGCGCTCAGAGCCTCTGTACTTGATGGAGGATGACAAAAAACCCACCCTTCCTCCTGGATTGCGGGAAGATTTGGAAATGTCTGTCACATTCAAACATATTTTAATTAACTCAAAGGAAAGAATTAGGCTACAGACCCTAAAGCAAATTACAAATAGTGTTTAAAATCAGAGCTAATGATTCCCCAATTGACTATTCTGATTAACAGAATTCTCTTTTCTAGTTTGCTGTAATTTTGTTATGGGGCAAAGATGGAGGAGGAACATGCTTTTCTGCCCTGCAAACAGTAGCTGTTCTTCAAACCAAATTTACTGATTCAAAAGGCTCCTCCCCTGTCTGACATTCCTGTCTGGCCAAGCAGTACTAGAGCAAGCATGGCAGTAAGTGGCAACTTAAAAAAAAAAAAAAAAAAAAAAAAAAATGCATGATTATATAATGTGACACTTTCCAAAAGTCTCCTCTCCAAGAACACTCAGGGTCTTGGTAAGCATTAATGAACAACACTTTAGTCTCCGGAGCGGGGGGAAGTGGGGGGTGGGGGGGGTAGCAGTTAAGCACTGTTTCTTAATTGTGGAAATATGGGCCAAAAGCTTGGTTGTGTGTTCCAGGATGATGGCACTCATCCTGACTCCAAACCATCACAGTAAACCTTAGCTCTATTTCTCCATGTTTCATAGAAAGAAAAAAAAAAAAATCTGAAAGCAGCATCTTAAGGAGTCAGTTCAGGCTTGCTGTCTCTTCAGGCCCCCACAGAATCGTATGGTTAACCTCTCAATCCTTTGTGCATTTAAGTCCTCCTCCCTTCAGAGCACTCATGAGTTCACCTTGCTGCACCAGCGATACCAGTGCAGTGGCCCTGCTTTGGCCCTGCTGCCAGGTGCCAAGGAGTGGCTGCTGGCCCTGCTGGAGAGCTGGCCCGCAGCCAACAAGAGAGATTTTTTTTTTTTTTTTTTTTTTTTTTGAGCCAAACACACATGCTGTGTACCCTTTGCCTTAAAGGGCTTCCTTCAACAGCAAATACCTGTCTCACTTAGGACTCACAGCTTATATAGGTAAGAAGATACCTTGGGATCATGTCTTCTGGAAGAAGACAGAACAAGGAAGAACAGGAGACCAAAAGACCAAAGAGGTTGTCTCAGGCCACTGCTTCCACCCCCACTAATCAGAAGCTGGAGAGACATGCCACCAGCACACAGGGGCCGGAGGCTGGTGAGTCATCTCAGCTCTGCCTTGGGACCTCTACTTTGCAACAGGGCAAGTCATGGCAAGCACCTCGAGCATCCTCAGCTGTCTGAAAACACAGCATCTCCCTAGAGCATCTGCCAGCATCCCAGACAGATGCCCACTGCCTTTGACCACAGTTAGGGTGCTTGCATCACACAATAACTTTACCTTACAGAAAACGTAGCCTACATCTCAGCTGACAGATGAGCAGGGAGACAGAGTTTTCAACAAAAGCAGGAGTACCAAGCATTTGATCTGCTTTTAAAGACAAAGAAAAATAAAAGTAGACATTGGGTGAACATTGTTTCCTTGGTTAGGACCACCAGGAGTGCTACTAATGTTCATTAACACAGTCATTCTCTTCCTGTGAAAAAAAAATATCTTTAAAACCAGACATTTATAACATCAGCCTAATTTGTTTTCACGTTCTGTCAAGACTTGAGAGGTCTTCCCATCTGAGTTGCAAGCTGGTACTGATCATCCTGGAGATAGCCTGCCCCTTTTCTTATTCTGCCCTCCCAAAGAAATGGCACCCCAGAAAGCACATTCACACGCCAGGCATGCAACACATGAAAGTTTTTTCTATCAAAGGTTTTGACTCTTAAAATAAGAAGTCAGCTGCTCTTCAAACTGCACATACAGAGTATTTTTGGAGAAAAGTCTTTCCTGGATATGTACCACTTCTGCAGTTTTCCGAGAGAGGCAGTAGCAAAGTGTATGGGATACTCGTACACCAAGTTTAAAATCATAAATGAAATAGACTTCCAGCTCAGAAATGTACATTGCTAATGAGCTACAGGCACAGCTGATATGGTAATAGTTCCATCCCATATTCACAAGAACAATGCTCATTCATGGGGAATGACAGTCTTATCAGATTGGTAACTTTATCTCGAAAATCATGTTCAAATTTTCATATCCTTATAAATTAAGAAATGCTAGAATGAAGTGACCAGATGTTCAAGTCTCCTCCGCAGCACATTCATTACCAGGCACACATTTAAGATGCATGCATGTCTGGTAGGACTCTTCTCTGAAGAAGCTCACTCCTCAATCTCATCTGGTTTTGCTAGCACAATGTCTTCAGCACCTCAGCCCAGAGGAAACTTCTGCCTCCACCATTACCACATCCCAGGACTACTAATGCACTGCACATTGTTTCCAGTAGGCTCAGGAAAGAGAAACACCATTTCTCCTTTCAAGCCAGAACTGGAGGAAGAGAGAGCATAGGGAGAACATAAAGGAGAGGCTGGAGAAAGCTCTTGGTTCATGTAAAATAGTCTCTGACTTATTCACAGTCTCTCTGTCTTCTTCACTACTGTATAGCACCACATTCAAAGGACCAAAAACTCTGACAACTTCATTTGTCATTTAATTCAAGTTTTTACTCCATGTTAGATAAGCACCTCATCTCCTCAGGGATTGCCAGTCCAAACTGCTGGGGCTCTACCTTTACAGTGCTAACAACTACGTCCTTGACTTTCAGCACTGATGAGAGTGTAAACCCATGGCATGGTAAGTTTAAGTGCTCTGATATTAATAGCAGTGAAATGTCTGTGTATAGACACATGCATTCCCTTTGATAGCTTACTATTGTTCCTGAAAGATATGGTATGTAACTCTAATATGATTATAATTAATTAGAAATTTAAGAGTAAACATATTGGTCCATGTAAATGAGAAATGCTGAGGACCAGCCTATAAAGCATCTTAAATCACTTATGACTTTTCCTGTGCTGTTCTAATGCCAACAGAACGATATTTTCTTTTCAAATTTTGTAAAAGAAAAAATATAAACCAAACAGGCTGTTCTCTGGCTGAGACCTCAGATTCTTTGGCACCTAATATAAAAACAAAAAAATTAATTTCACATCATAGAGGCAATAGCTTATATTAAAATTGCATTCTTGCTGTTTTGACGTTAGTGTACACGGATCTTTTTGTTCTATATAAATACTCAACAGTGGGACTTTTTTTTAGTTAGCATTGCCTCTGTCAATTCAATAGGACACAAGACTAGCATTTTTCTAGTTATTCACATATCCATGAAAACCATCTCTCTTTCTAGGTTTAGTTTTGTTGCTGTAAGTAAATGGACATGGCACAATCCCAATGGACACCCCAAGCGTGACCCTGGCCCTCTCCCCAGTGTTTGTCCTGGGAGTGAATTCTGTTGTCCAGAAGCCTTACAGCTAGGGACAGACCTTCATCTTGAGTTCCACAGACAACAGACAATTCACTCATAATAAAAGCCTGCCCCTTCTTGTCTCAGGCACAACTAGGGGATAGCAAAACTCCACGGAAGACCAAAGAAAGGAGAGCTCCTGGTGGTAAGCATCACTATGAAAGGGTGACTCACATTCCCTTCAAGGTACAGAAACCCAGGACAGCTGCTCTGCAGCTTGTCCTACTGCTCACCAGCCATCACCATTCACAAGAGACATGAATGAGGCCAAATAAATGCATTTTGCCATCCATGCCACAGCCCTCAAATCTGGGCTCTTCTCTGTATTTTCTAGTACTTTTTCCTGTGCCAGCTGAGGAGTTTCAAGTGTCTGTATATCTAGAGAAAGAATAAGGCAGCAACTCCTCCAGGCACCAGGCCACTCCTCCCTCCCAGCCATTCCCAGAACCATCTCTTCCCATGCTCTTTACCTTCTTTTCAAAAGCAGTTAATAGTTTGTAGTGGCCATCCTCCCTTCTTTAGTAGGCAAGTGTGTTTTGTCACCTTTGATGTAGAAAACTTTCATTGCTGCAAGAATTTGGAAGGCCAAAGTCCAAAAATAACCAGGCATGTATTTCTAGTACAGGCATTCTCTATGAAGGCCATACAAGGTTTTACTGTTTCAGCAGATACCAAAAGCATTAATTGCTCACACTGTTTACTATTGTTTTTTGTCAGTATTTGATCCACTGTTGGTTTGCCTTTTCTCCCAGGAGTGGGTGGATAGTCTTTTCATTACAACACTAATAAGATAATTACATTTTCAGTAAATATGAAATTATGTCATTTTTAAGTATCATTTATTTGCTGCCTCCATACATTCCACAATAGGACTAGAATAAAACATTTCTCTGAAAGGGTCATGTCCTAAAAAAAAAAAAAAAAAAAAAGAATGGAGAGAAACCAGCTTTTAACCCCTCTATCTTGGATCCTACTACTGTGTTAGTAAATAAAGCAGTGAGAGGAGGTGGGGGTGAACCATAAGAATCATTTACTCAGCTGAACTAAGGAGGTTTAAGCATCTGGCCAGGCCAAATGGGTTTGTGGTTTTTTACCATAAGGGTTGCCACTTCAGGAGGGTACTGAGTTTTTACTGGAAATTTAACATTTGTTGACCAGAATGTTTTTAGTGGTCTTCAAAACTGAAAAATTGCAAGACAGAAATTTTGCACCTTGATGTGGTAAATTAGCTAAGAAAATTTAAGACTTAAAGAGAAAGCAGTATTAAAAAAGCCCAACCAAACAAACAAACCAAACAAAAAGATCACAATGACCAGAGTCATTGCAGTTTCTCCTGACCATCATAAAGTCACACAAGTTAGCTGCATCCAGCTATTAACATAAGAGAAGTTGTCTCCATTTGGAGGAGTGTGTGTGTCTGAGGCCAGGCAGGAGGATGCTGTTTGATTTGCAATTGGCATCCTTGAGCAAGGAAGCAAGTTGTGCATATCATTACCCAATAAAGGCAGCCATCTCAAAGCCCTGTCCTCAACCCAGGAGTCTAACTCAGTGGTCTCCTAAACTACTCATGCTGGAAAAATCAAACACTATTGTCCTCAAGCTTTTTCTAAGATTCAATCTGACCTCAAGGGTAATGAAAGTTCAAGAAATATCATCATTCCCATTTTACAGGAAGGAAAACATGACATTTGAAAGTTAGAGTGTCTTCTTTTACAAATAAGCTTCTTTGAAGCCAGCCTCTTCTCCCACTGAGTATCTGCATTATAGGCATATTTAAATTGGCACTACATTGGGCAGGACAATCTGGGAGAACATTGCCTCATTAAAAAAGGTTATCCCAGGTTTGGTACCCCAGCACAGGCATGTTCTGAACATGGTGTGTTACTCCTTCATGAAACCCAGAGTTGGGAACAGACAGTGGTTCTCTGCAATTTGGAGCATAAGGGAAGAGAAGCAAAATCTTGCCGACTAGAATGCCTGGGCCATTTGATATCCCGAAGATTAAAATCACTGCCTTGAACCCAACATAAGCCCACAGCAAAATATACCACTTATCAGACAGGCTGTGCTTCCTGTAGTAGCCTGACTTCCTGGGTTAAATTGCAGCTCTTGTTAAATGCATGGCAATAACCTGGTGTCCATAGAAAAAGTAAAGGTGATTGAAGTACAGTTTAGACATTCAGGAGAATGGCATGCAGCCTGTCTAGAAGATACAGGAGGTCTTTGCAGCTTTCAGAGTATGTAATGTACTTATTTTTGCTGACAATTGGGAACTTCAGAGGTAAGCAGAATCAGCAGACCAAGGAACCATACCTACTCTATAGGTATGGCAGGCTCCATATAGAGACTGTTTCACCTCATCCTATGATCTGCAGCACATTGCTAAGAGTTTTGACCTTGTGATGCCTCTAAAAGAAAGGAAAGATTTGGACATTGGGAGAACTTAAAGCTAAAAAACAGATTCAGTACTTTTCTCACCATCCTTGATTATTCCATGAGATCACCATATAAAACACCTTTCCAGAACAATCCAAGAGCAAAAGCCCAGCTTCACACTGGCAGAAGCAAAGGAGAACAAGGGGAAGACCTGCCTGCAGAGAAAGAGCTACTAAGGAAGCTGAAGAGACTATTCTACAACAGGAAGTAATAGCCATATACAGAATAACTGTAATAAATTTACTTCAAAATAGGCTTCATCACAATCTCACTTTGCATATGCACAGCCAAAAGACCAGCTTTATGCATTCTGTCACTCTGCACAAAGGAGAAAAACAATTTCAAATTCAAAGAAGACATGTTCTCCGCTCCTGCTTTCAGGAGGTAGCAGTAGTTCAAATGGGAAGCACCATGTACTCTTAAGCAGCAAATTGCACATAATTATATATTTTCTTAAGGTGCCTTGCATTATTAAAGCCTCTTTAAAGAGAACAAATCTGAACATAGTTTAAGTACATGACTGCACAACCGAGCTGCATACCAGAACAGAAATGGACAATGATTCTGCTCTTTTGCTCATCCCATGTTAACCAGCACTAGAGATACAGAAACAACAGCAAAGCATCTGCAGACACATTTGTCACTGTGTTTCAGCTGTATTTCTCCAATTAACTAATAGAACTACAGAAGTCACAGACCTTACAATACTTACAGAAACGTAATTTCTCATAACCTTATAGAAAAAGCATTCGTAATCAAAATTTGGACATGACATCACAAATGAAGACAACAATTTCTCCGTCACTACCTTGGGGTTTTGCTTTAAAAAAGCAACCAAGATGAGAAGATACATGAGATATTCAGCTAGTGTAAGAAAAAGCAGTTCCACCCACTGAAGACCAGGACACATGTTTTCCTTAAAACAGACCACAAAAAATTACTTAGTACAATCAATTACCCACATCTAACAGGGCAGATTAATGTTGCTGTTTGATTATAACTCCAAGAGTTTGTTCCTGAAATACAAACTTTGACTGTCAGGGAATACAGGAACATAATAGACTTTTGGCTTTGTTTTAACAGTAATGTTCCTGAAAGGGAATAGTGTGATACGTACTCACCACACTATAGAGAGCCTGGAACATGCCCAAGTATATTTTAGGCCCTTGCCTCAGGGCACATCTCTGAGGAAACAGGAAACTTTGCTTTAATACCAAAGCTAAACCTCGACTACAGTTCCCAAAGAATTTTCCTCCCTCTCTTCTGCCTCTTTTCTGAATTTTCTCCCTGAACTTCAGATTCCCAGTACATCTAGCTTGCTGAACTTTTCACTCATGATGTACTCTCAACACCCCGAGTATCCTGCTATTGCCTCCCATGGGAGTCCTTGGCCTGGCCATCAAATCCCCCACAGTGCTTCCCTGCTCCAGACACCCCAGCACAAAGTCCATGCCAAACGTTCCACAGACTGTTTCTCTTCAGGTCATCCCCACCTACCAGCTATTCCACCTGAGGCCAGCACCACCTAATTAGTCATTGCAGAGGCTCCAGCCAACTCTCCCATGGCCAGTCACTCTGTGCCACAGAGAAAAAAGCTTAAAGGCTTTCAGTAGCCACAGGAAGGGTAAGCACCTGCCCCAATGAGCACAGGTTGTTTTAGTGCTCCCTATCACAGAACAAATGTAAATCTAGATGTCCATACAGGGCCCAGCCCTTAGTACAAGATCTTCAAACTGCTTTTCCCAGATTCTGAGTCCCCATGCTGTATTCCTCTTCCTCAGGCAAGAGACAGACATCTAGGCCTCAGATTAAAGGTGGCAGGGAGACAGACAACCACCAAAGCACAACTGACCTATACATGTGAGGTGAGCCTGATGCATCAGCTTTTCACATGCACCACAAGCCCAGAGCTATCAATGTACAGTCCCAGGTCTGCACAGGGCTAGAGCCCACCCTCATCTTAGAACATGCCTGCCTCATCATGAGCATCCAAATTCAACAATTGTAGGTCTTACAGACATTAGGGACTAAACCAGCCAATAAAAGCCATTGTGTCTGAGACTGACTTAAGGCACATCTGGAAAATAGGTCACTGAAGTTCTAAGGGACAACCTGTGAATGCAGCAGACACAAACCAGTTTACCTGGAGTATCGCCAATCCCCCCCACAAAATGTTCCGTAGAACTGTGTCAGCTATCTAAAGATGCCCTTCCTTCATGGGACCAATTGCTCTTCTTTATGGACAGATGCAATAACATGAAGGAGCATTTTCCTGGAACATGATTTAGAAACCAGACTTTAACTGGCTTTGGTGGCAACTGTGCTGCTAGTAGTCACTTAGTCCAATCCACAATTGCTTGGTTATTTGTGTGCATTATTAACTATCAGATGTTACAACCTTCTGGAGCCCGTATACCACTTTCATATGTCCCCCCCTGCCACTTGCACCTACAGCACATTTGAGCTTACTTTAAACAAATCTGCAGCTGTAACAAAAAAAAAAAAAAAAAAAAAAAGTATGAATTATTGAAAGTTTAGAAGAAATGTTAATTACTTCCAACCAAGGTCCAAAAGATTTAGTTAAATACTCCTTAGAGTGTATATAGCACATTCAAGAATACTGGCTATTCTCCAAAGGTTTGTATCTGCTAAGCTTAAAAATTCATGTAAGTCTTTAAAATTAATGCTGCATAACCATGTGTATCCTCTAGAACCATAGCAATTACAATAAAAGTGCTTTAATTTGTTGTCAAGTGATTTTCATCAAAATGTGACACTAAGTACCAAAGCATTTAATAATTATCCCATTACTATAGTGTATTAATGGTATTTCCAAATATTTACGCTAGAAGATAAGGTGGTTTTTAGTTCTCACTTCTCTTACAAACATGAATTGTTTGAGAGGTTCTTGAAACAGGTCACATCCTAAGATTTCTCTGGCAGCTGTTTCTCTTTCAGACTAGAATATGACAACAAAAGCAAAGTCTTCTCTAATTCTGAGCAATGCGACAGGAAAGCATCATCCTCTTTACCAA